>NW_024542828.1:0-10000000 GCF_018151105.1 Drosophila obscura
ATACATATACATGTATAAATATAAACATGCTCATTGAATATATTCCATGTATGTAGGTGTTCAGTCGCATAATTATGAATTAATTAATATTACATAATATACACTTATCGAAGAAGTCAGGTCGACCCATGTAACGGGAGACATAATAACAAACGGCAAAGCATTGTAGCTGAGTCAACAACAACCGCTTCTGCAGCAATTTCTGCCAACGATGCGATCGCTCTTCAGAGGGCAATAATACTGGTGCAATAGCTGACTATCATAATTGCCAAATAACACAATATCATATTAAATCCAAATTAATTCAATATTAATTCCAATTCCCTTTTACCATATTCTTACTAGACTCAGCACTTTCTGTACCTTTTGTTACCTATAAATAGAATTTAAGTTTGTTCAATAAAATCAGTATCAGAAACAGTACCATCTCTGCCTGTTCACTCATTCTCTACAACTGCAATCAAGGCTGTCGCCGTGTCTTCAGACCCTCATTTGCTCGACGTAGGAAACCCTCTCCGCAGTCCAACTGGTTCAAGTTCTAGTTGCGACGACAAATTTGTAAACGGTTTATGTACCGTATGCATACCAAATCACACACACACACAAACACACATTAACATTTGATCTCCCCTTTTACACTGCACTTAACTCTACTGCCTTCTAATTTCTCCTCTCCTTGTCTTCCTCTTCTTCCTTATTTGGGGTAGGAAGAAGACTAAAAAAAACTGATATTTCTTCCGCCGCCTTAAACTTTTGTCGGGCAGAAATCAAGACTCGGATTCCGCCGTTGATCCCTCAGGTGTTTTGGCCTCTTCTCCTACCGATGCACTATGGGAACTTTGACCACTTTTTCTGGCCAAAACTCATTTTTCGAAAGTAGTTAAAATAATATATTTGTTGACCTGATATATCCGAATAACATTGATCTTTAATGTTATGCAAAAAAAAGTTAACAGCGCGCGCCACTGTTATATTAACAGCTGTTAAAGTCAGCTGTTTGCTATCGATAGGCCAATGTTGGTGGAAAAATTTGTTTTTTCGTCTTATAAAAAGTGCTTCATTAATTTAATTGATTTCTTTACAATGGGTTCGATTCAGACAGGTATGTAATATATGTTTATGTGTTTGAACTGTTAAAATTGTGCTCATAATTATGTTAAATGACTCATTTTTTAACAAGTCTAAATTGTGACAAAAATGTGTCTTTGAAGAGGCGTACAAAAAAAGTGACGTCTCTTGGAAGCATAGGACTTAATGCATCTTGTAGAAAATTCAATTCTTGTTCAAATGTTCATAGTGGTAATCCGCGACTCGTCGCGTCTTCTTGCAATATTAACTTTTAGACAAAAACATAGGACTGCAGCAACATTTGAAACGGTTAAATGTGATTTTTGGAGGGTTGGTCAACCAATTTTAGTTGAGTCATTTCTCGATCGATTTTTATGAACAATGCTTTGATCGACGCTTAATTGATGCATCTACACACAAAAAATATAAGAGCAAAGGATACGATTTGTTTTCGACTTTTCTTGCGTTTTTAAAGTCAAAATTTTGAAAAAAGTTCTGAGCAAAACCGATCAATTTTGCATTGGAAAACTTAATATTTTCCAGACGGTAAGCTGAAGCTACAAGGTGCTCAGGTCTGCTTTATAGATGCATTTATCAGCTTTTCAGAATGTCAAAGTTCATTGCAACCATATGTAAGATACTTAAATAATGTGCAAAATAAAAGAGCTACCTCTGAAAAAAGCATCACAAAAAATACCAAGAAAAGTTCGATTTATCGAGTAGTGATATTGACCGATATCCCTGGTTGTCAATGACTGCTACAGTGCTCAAAATCTTAGTTAATTCAAGCGATATAAAAGAAAACAAGATTCTACCTGTGGGATATTTTGCAGAAGAGATGCCAAGTTTCGAAATAAAATTTATAAAATTTTAGATTTAAAATGAGGCCGAAAAGAAAACTTCACGGACGTGTTCCCACACTTCAGATACTATTATCTCATCGATTAACCTTGAAAGGAGCATAAAAAAGCAAAAATAATCTCATTCCAACTGAGGTGTTCGGTCTTTTACAAAGCGAGTTCATTCGTTCAGCAGAGATCCACTGGAGCAGATTAGTTTCGATGAGCTGGCTGAAGATCGATTCGAATTCTCGTGGATGATAGACTCGAAAACAAACTCCATGAGGATTAACAAAAGGTGTGAAAGGAAACCTATTATTTACAATAAATTTGTGTTTCTTTCATATTTTAGGTCTTCTGATTAAAATTTTTGTGAAAAAAATACAGAAATAATAATTTTCATTTTTTAAAATTGTTTTTAAGGCGTGCCACGCCCTCTTTAATAAAATAAGATGTTCTCAACATGTTCCCAAAATTTTTGTTTTTTTACTTTTTGAGCAAAAAAATAAAAATGAGATTTCTTTATAAAAAAAAGGAGTTGCCACGCCCATTTTTTCAAAATACCTTCATTTTTCTATTATAAACTCATATCAAAAAACTAAACCAAAAAATATTGTTTCGTTTGGAAGTTATTAATTATTGCCACAAAAAGTGGTCAAAGTTCCCATAGTGTGATGTGGGGGGTGTTGGGGACGTTGGGGGACGGGAGTCATACACTCAAGCACACATAGATTTATACTGCTCGATGCACTCGACGGTATGTATGCCGACGCCTGGCTATTCGAAACTGATCCAGCTCGACTTGATATGCTTGCGCTCGCATCTCCGCTCTGTCGAGCGCGTTTTGGTTGCAGCCAACAACAACGAATTAATGCACATTTAATTCCATTTGGCTTTTCTGCTGCTGCTGCTTGCTGCCGGCTTCGACAAGCCAACAAGATCAACGATTAATAAGATCAAGATCACAAGTGCGTTTCACCACCACAAAACCTCCATCCAGTACGTCGTCTGTACTTTCACTTTGACCAACATCGGTTTCCTATTCGCAATATCCAGCTCCAAAGCAAATAAAATACTCCCAACGGGCCAAAGTAATAAGTAAGAGGCGAAATGGATTCACACAAGGAGGAAAACGCTGCCACCACAGAGGCATTAAATGAGCAGCACGAAATTGGAGATGATATTTCGAAAATAATTAGGAACTTCAAAAAAGACTCTCCAGAAAGGAAGCAAAATATAACGTACTTCCAAACAAAAACCGACACAAACGAAATCGACACCAAGATATCGAAAGCATACAAAACCGATCATTATTTTAAATTTCGTGAGGACTTACGTAAAACACTAAAAACATACGTTGCGATCTTTACTGAAAGCATGGACAAGCTAAATCAGTCAAATCGGTCAAAATGTCGATCCACAATCGAATGATTGGAGCCAGCAATTCACGGAGGCTTACAGAAAATTGCCTTCACTATGTCGCCGACAAAAGGCCATAGTAGAGTCCATAAAACGCATTCTGAGACAATTCTCAGAGGCGGGAGGACGCACATCAAGTGATTTGATAAAATCACTATGGACTCAAGCACAAGAAGTCCATTTTACTATCCACGAGGAATATGATAGCCCAGAAGAAGGAGGATACAACATGGAAGCCTACCTGACCTTGGAAAGAGAGGTACAAAGAGCATTGACAAAACCAGCCACATCAAACAATAATGACGTGCAGCTTCCACGCATCAATATTCCCAAGTTTGATGGGGACATACTAAAATGGTCCCAGTTCTACATATGACCTGTTCTCATGTATGATACATGAAACAAACATGCCCACAGTACGGAAGATGTGGTATCTAAAAACAACCGTAACTGGAGAGGCAGAAAGATTGATCCGACATATCGATCTAAAGGAAGAAAATTATGTAAGCGCCTTGGAAATTCTGATTGATACATACAACAATCGCAGAGACGTCGCTAGCACGGTATTGAACCGCTTCCTAAATTATAACACAGTTAATGACGACTCCAAGTCATTAAAAGAGTTGTACGTTACAACTATCGAATCCCTGGCATCACTAAAGGGATTGGGCATCAATATATCCACCTGGGATCAAATATTGATTGCCGTCATCAAAAATAAGCTGGATGTCACTAACAGAGCCTTGGGAAGCTCAAAAGAAATACAAGCCTTGGACACAATGCTTCAGTTCCTAGAATAAAGAGTTCGAGTTCTAGGAACAGGCAAAATGACACAAATGTCAAGGAAAGAGCCAAAACGCACAACATGTGCAACAGTAAACACTGGAAAATCGAAGACGCCTCTCTGCTCATTATACAAGAAGGCAAGCAAGCCATTGGCGATGAGTTTCGCTCAAAATCACCAACAGAACGACTAAATTGGGGTACAAAAGCAGAAATTGTGTGTCAACTGTTTTAAAACAAGCCACGAAACAAATGCATGTAGGTTATGGAGGACCGAGAGAGACACGAAGCCGCCGTAGTTTCGTCGCGTCGTCTGTATAGGCAGCCTTCGGCTCTGAGAGAGCCGAGAGCAAAGAAGGAGATCAGTGGAAGTCGAGAGTCAGAGACAGTCAGTCGTAATTCAGCCACGCATCGTACGAGAATCACACACATAAGTTAAGAACATAACTGTACCACAAATTGTACTTGGAGCTAAGAAATATATATAATAAGTTCAACATCCATACTTATAAATAAATTGCCATTAAGCAAACGAACTATCTACAAATTGGGGGCTCGTCCGAGAAATAAGCCCAAGACTACATCTAAATCTGTGGTTTGTGTGTGTTTTTGGAGCAATTTGGCGAACACGAGACTGTGTGCACTGGAAATCGGTCGCTGTGCGAAATTGAAGCGGAGTCTGGCGTACAAGTGCGAGAGAGACAACACCACAATTGTCGGAAAGAAAAACGCAAGAGTGTATGCAAATGTTCAAGGGCACGAGAAGCGACAAAGCGACGAGAGACAGCAAAGGACGCTAGAGCTACAGGGAGACAAGCGGCACAGAGACGACAATCTGAGCGCGTTCGTTCCAACGAGAGCAGAAGCGACAAAGTGACGTGAGACAGCAAAGGACGCTAGAGCTACAGGGGAGACAAGCGGCACAGAGACGACAATCTGAGCGTTCGTTCCAACGAAAGCAGAAGCGACAAAGCGACGAGAAACGTAAGAGGACGCTAGAGCTACAGGGAGACAAGCGGCACAGAGACGACAATCTGAGCGCGTTCGTTCCAACGAAAGCAGAAGCGACAAAGCGACGAGAAACGGAAGAGGACGCTAGAGCTACAGGGAGATAAGCGGCACAGAGACGACAATCTGAGCGCGTTCGTTCCAACGAGAGCAGAAGCGACAAAGCGACGAGAGACGGCAGAGGACACAGCATTGCGTCTAGGAGAGGCGTGAGCTACGAAAGGCAAGCGGCAAAGAGACGAGCATCCGAGCGCGCTTGTATTCGTGAGCATAAGCAAGGCAACAAAGAGAGGACGACCAAAGCAACATCGACAGTCAAGCGAGATCGGGATGTGGCAGTGTGTGTGCGTCGTATTTGGAGTCTGGAAAGTTCTACGATCGAAACAAGGGTAAAGACCTAGTAAGGGGAGGTGAGTGTTAACAGAGGCTGTAAAGGCGAAATCAGAAGCTGTGTTTACATAGATGATTGTTAACAGGCCAACGTTAAGACCTTAATTATTTGATTTATATATTATATTCTTTGATTTATATTGTTTGATTTAACTAAATTTCTTAGATGTAAGCTAATATTAATCAAATTGTATTTCAATCGTCACGATGCAAGTTGAAGAGATTATGACACTGAGAGTTGCGAGTTAAGTTGAGAGAGCTTGCGTTACAGACGACGGGTCGGAAACGCAATTTGCAAGATAGACTGTTAGTTCATTTCGGTTACCAAGTTGAGGAAGATGAAAATGAAGGTTCAGATGATGAGTCTGTAGTTACAGCAATCGACGATACCGTGGCAGTCCAACGAGGTGCACGACAGTTAGAGAATAGATCATGGTTTACGCTGAAAGACGTGGAAGGTAGCGTGTCACAGTTTTCTGGTTCTGATAACCCCGACATTAATCAATGGATAGAGGAATTGGAGGAATGCGCATCTACTGTTCAGTGGAGTCAATTACAAATATTCATATATGCCAAGCAGTTGTTGGCTGGTGCTGCAAAATCGTTTTCTCGTAGTTTGCGTGATATTCGTGATTGGAGTTCGTTGAAGGCAGCTCTGTTGGAAGAGTTTAGTGTAAAACTATCGTCAGTGGAAGTACATAGGATGTTGCAGAAGCGTCAGCAGAAAAAGGAGAGTCGTTGCATGAGTTTTTGTACGCGTTAATGGAGATAGCCAAGCCAATTAAACTAGATGATTCTAGCTTGATCGAATATTTTGTGGATGGTATCCCAGACGCAAGGACAAATAAGGCAATGCTGTACCAAGCTAGAAACATAAAGGAGCTTAAATTTCAGATTGACGTATACCAGAAATCAAGAGGCGGATCCAAGCCAGTAAGCAAGAATTGGTTGCAGGGTATCAAAATTGAGAGTTCGGCGAAAGATTCGATAGCAGAGAATTTCAAGAAATGCTTTAAGTGTGGGGAAAAATTGCATTTAAGGAAAGACTGTCCCAAAAATGATTTTTGTTGTTTTAAGTGTGGTAAGCCAGGGCACCGTGCTGCTAATTGTGAAGTTAAGGTCGAAACCGGACAAGAAAGGAGGATGAATACGAACATTATTCGAGATAAGGAAGTCGTTGCTACGCCGACAGGTATTTTCACTCCATCAGGTTTGGAATTAAAGAATGTAAAGTATGCTACATTTGTATTCCAAGGTTTAATTGACACGGAAGCAGATTTGTGTTTAATTCGTAGAGTGTATTCTTGAAATTCGGAAATGTTAAACTGATCGGCCGCGAGAAATGTTTAACAGGTATTGGAGATCAGTCAAGTTGTGACTTTCGGTAGCTTTTCGATACCAGTGAAAGTGGATGAGATTGAAATGGAGGTAGAATTTCATGTCATACCTGACGAGGATATTGGTTTTGAAGCCATTTTAGGAAGGACTATTCTTGATCATGTTGATATGCAAGTTCTTAGGCAGGAACAAAAGTTTGTTCGTATAGTTTTTATTGAGGAAAAAGATCAGAAACCAAATAATGAAGAATCGTCGTCATGTAAGGAATTGTTTGATGAGCTTGGAGGCATTTGCATGTCAAGTATTGATGAAGTTGAGAAGGAGTTCTCAGTGGACGTATCGCATCTCAGTGAGTCAGATGCCAGATCAGTTATGAGTATGGTCAAAGAGTACCAGCCTCAGAGGAATGTTGATGCACCTGTCAAAATGAAAATCATATTAGCGGATGAGATTCCAGTTTTTCAGCACCCAAGACGCTTAGCGATGTGTGAGCAAGAAATCGTAGATAAGCAAATGGAAGAGTGGTTGGCTCAGAAGATTATAAAGCCAAGTACATCGGAGTACGCATCACCAGTAGTGTTGGTAGGAAAAAAGAATGGCAGCAAAAGGTTATGCTGTGACTACAGGAAAGCTTAACGAGAAAATAATTCGCGATAACTTTCCAATGTCACATCACATGGATACAGTGTTGGAGAAGCTGCAGGGTGCAAAGTATTTCACCACATTGGATTTAACGAATGGTTTCTTCCATGTACCAGTAGAAGTGGAGTCTCAAAAATATACGTCTTTTGTGACTCAAAAAAGCCAGTTCGAATTTTTATATGTACCATTTGGAATTTCGAACTCGCCAGCGGTATTTACCAGATTTATAATGGCAGTTTTGAGAGATTTGGTGAAGAATGACGAAGCAGCAGTCTATATGGATGACATAATCATTTCGAGTCAAGGCATAGAAGAGGGTTTGTTAAAGCTGAGAAAAGTTTTAAATGTAGCTGAATTGAATGGGCTACGTATAAATTGGAGCGAGTGTCAGCTGTTACAACAAAAGGTTAATTTTCTAGGGTATATAGTAGAAAATAATACGATAAGACCAAGCGATGAGAAGACGTGGGCTGTCGAAAAGTTCCCAGTGCCAGGTGATAAGAAGGCAGTGCAGCGTTTCATAGGATTGACTTCTTATTTCCGTAGTCGAAATTGTGTCAGGGTAGTTCTGGGAGTTGGTACAAACACTTAGGAAAGGTACAGCAGATGATCAACAGTGTTGAGCCACGAAGTACCAAGACAACGCCGTTTAAGATACTAACTGGATTAGACATGCGCATACCTATTGATCCGAACATAAAAGAAATATTAGAACAATCGCTAATAGAAGAGTTTGATAAAGAGCGTGAAAAGATTAGAGAGGAAGTATTAGAGAACATATCACGGATACAGCAGGAGAATAAGAAGAGTTTTGACTCAAACATGAAGATAGACAGACAGTATAAGGAGAATGACTGTGTAGCTATAAAGCGTACTCAATATGGTACTGGGCTAAAACTAAAAGGAAAGTACCTAGGGCCGTATAAAGTTACCAAGGTAAAGAATCATGGAAGGTACGAAGTCGAGAAGATTGGAGATACTGAGGGACCCTATAAGACTTCTACAGTTTCAGAGTATATGAAGTCTTGGCTAGACCCATCCGAGGCGAATGGTCCGTCAGGACAGCCGATTGTAGGTTATGGAGGACCGAGAGAGACACGAAGCGGCCGTAGTTTCGTCGCGTCGTCTGTATAGGCAGCCTTCGGCTCTGAGAGAGCCGAGAGCAAAGAAGGAGATCAGTGGAAGTCGAGAGTCAGAGACAGTCAGTCGTAATTCAGCCACGCATCGTACGAAAATCACACACATAAGTTAAGAACATAACTGTACCACAAATTGTACTTGGAGCTAAGAAATATATATAATAAGTTCAACATCCATACTTATAAATAAATTGCCATTAAGCAAACGAACTAACTACATGCATGCCCAAAAACACAATACACTGCTGCACTTGGACATACCATCGGGCGCAAGTACAGAAGCGAGAGCACCGACGGTTGGCGCAGCAAGTAACAATAATTACAACCTGTTAGCTACAGCAAAAGTAGCAGTAGAAGCAAACAATGGACAGAGAGCCAATTTCCGAGCTTTGCTGGATTCAGGATCACAGATCAACCTGATCTCTGAACGAATGGCATCAATGTTGTCAGTAAAACTTAATGATACAACCTTACGCATCGAAGGAATTGGAGGTCAGTCTAAGACCAGCAGAGCAAGAGTAAATGTTCTATTAAAATCCCTTCACGGCGAATTTACGCAAAGAGTTGAAGCATTCGTACTACCTCAGATAATTGCTGATCAACCAGCGCAGGCACTCGATGAAATGCACTTGAACATACCAAACAATTGCCCACTGGCAGATCCGGATTTCTATAAACCGGGAAAAGTCGACATGCACATCGGAGCAGAGCACTATTAGTCGCTACTACTCCCAGATCAAAAACAGCCAAATTCAGGAGGCCCGTTCCTGCAAAATACAAAATTGGGATGGATTGTGGCAGGAAAAATCAGGTCTGCACACAACTCCTCATCCATTTGTGGAAAAATTCTGGACTCTGGACAACCTAGAGACGGAAGAAAAACCACGCACGTCAATCGAAGCAGATTGCGAAGCTCACTTTATAGAGAACTTACAAACAGCATCGGATGGCAGGTTGATAGAAAAAGTCCCTGTTTCCGAACACTCTTCAGCCCTGGGGGTGTCTCTGCAACGGAAAAGATTCCTGGCACTAGAGCGACGGATTTCACCAGACACCTGGAAAGGCTATGTGGAATTCATGAATGAATATGACGGACTTGGCCACATGAAATGGTCCCAGCAACACAAGTGCTGGAGAGACATTACTTCATACCACACCACTGTGTACTCAAACCTGAGAGCACCAGCACAAAGTTATGGGTCGTTTTTGATGCATCATGCAAATCAACAAGCTTAAAGTCTCTAAACGACATTCTACATGCTGGACCCACAGTTCAGAGTGAACTTATGTCCATTCTACTACGTTTTCGTATACATAAGTACGTATTCACAGCGAACCTCGAGAAAATGTACCGACAAGTGTAGATAAATCCCGAGGATCAATTTCATCAGATGATAGTCTGGAGAAACAATCCATCTGAAGATATCAGGTACTATCGCTTAAAAACAGTCACATATGGAACCACATCTGCTCCATTCCTGGCAACGAAATGTCTGGATCATTTGGCAACTCGGAGCCAAAACAGATTACCTATTGGATCTGCTGCATTGAAGAACGATTTCTATCTTTGACCCACTGGGTCTCTTTGCCCCAGTGATAGTCAAGGCAAAAATATTTATGCAACAGCTGTGGGAGATTAAACTCGATTGGGACGATGAACTGCCATTACAACTCCAAAACGAATGGAAGGAGTACCGGGAGGACCTACAATCGTTAAACTCAATGGAGATTCCCCGGCACGTATATGATGGAAAAGTGCCAGTCACCCAGAATCTACATACCTTTGTAGACGCATCGGAACGAGCCTATGGCGCGGCAGCCACCTACAAAAACAATCAGGTCTCTGTACGACTATTTTGCCCAAAGTCTCGAGTAGCACCCACCGCCAAACAATCCCACCACGTCTAGAACTGTGTAGTGGTCAGGTTTGGGCCATGAGTGAAAGTCAGAGTCTTTTTAGGCTCTGACCTAGCCATTGCCATGGATGGTATTTCTGACTTCATGCTAATAGGAAGCTAGTTCGAAGGCGCGCATTCTTGCTGTGCTCGGGTCCAGCTCTTTGGATTGGTCGGGATTCTATCTCCCCTAGCTACACAGTTTAACTGACACAATCAATATAATGCACTTCGAGAATCATACACGGAATCTATACGTTAATAACAATCAAAAAAAAAAAACCTGATTACAAATCTGCGCCGATACGCATTTAGGAAGCTGGTATAAGAGATATACTTCTTCTTTCGTCTGATAAGGGAACAGTGGGGGTAATCGTCCCTAGTCTTTACCCTCCCGACCATGACCAACGCATATACCCTTGTGCGTTGTCCCAATTCAAAGATTCTACATATTCTACTGCATCTTGCGAGGGATAAGCATAAGTACTCGACTGACGGAGATAATAATTAGCTTAGGCGGACATATTCATGAATAAGTCATAATTTTATTTCAGTAAGAGAAGAATAATAACAATAGAATATATAGGTACAGAGATTACATAGATAATACAATGCTTTCGATTACATAAAAACAAATTACAGCTTAATTTCTTCTTCAACATAATTACTTGAGCCTTAGAGGGGAATATACACTTCAAATCAGTATATATATATATATATTGTACCAGATCTACGCCTGCATTGGCATATCTACATTGTGGTTTCAACCACTATTTGTACTCACAGTAGTTGTTAAATACTCATCGATGTATCGTTGGGTCCAAGATGACTTTGATGGCTTCAGGTATATACGCTGTGTAATTTAGAAGTTGATCAGGTTACATTCACATATATATAAAGAGAATTTTATTATTCCAAACTCATATTGCTCAGTTTCCACAATCTTCAGTTACTTTACGAATGTGTCCATTAGAATAAGTAATATAGTTAATGCAATAGCTAAGACAATAGTAAACGAGACAAGAATATGAAGGTATAAACAGCTGTGCCTAAGGGCAGCAACGAAAAGCTTTTTATATGATACTTATAAGAGTAAACTTGAACTTAAAATTTCACTAGAGAGGCATAGGAATCAAAACAAACAATATTTGGTGATGGAGGTATGTAAGAAACAGCGTTTCTGATGCAATGTGGTTTTGGATAGCCCGATTACTGGGAATGATTGCCTATATTGGGCTAGCCCAACGTCGGCGAGTCAGTATCGACTCTATCCGCAGAGGGAAAGTAGACCGCAACCACTCAGTTGTCCAGTTTTCGGTGCTATCGTAGTCTGATGGCCGTACCGACTTGGGTGTATTGCGATTTCCCAGTACCCCCCTTTTTCCTGGATAAAAAAATTTCGTAAGAACCCTATTTTTCCACAGTGGTATAACGTACCTCTAGCTTCTTTCACAAACTTCACTTTCTTTTCACTTTTCCTTTATGTTCTAATTGTTCCGCAAGGGTTTGTATTTAATAATATTACATTATTAAATTGTATAATTTGTGTGATTGGAGAACTTGAAAATTATGTAATTCCACGTTTCTTCACTTTTCACAGAGCTATGGCAGCAACAAGAAACATATATATACGTGTGCATTGATTGAATCCAAGCAGAGGAATGATTCCGCATGGAAAAATTCTAATCGCCTGTACCCCTTGCACTCTGAAGCTGAGCTTTAAGCTTTATCATAGCTGTATAATCGGATGATCTTCTTGGTCTCCCGCATTCCACCAATCTCTTCGAGATATGCTTACGAGGGCAGTATGAAAAGTATTTCCCTACCAAATGTACCGAAATTGTTCGATGTTTATTTGATTCACTTAACTGAAAGGGTATAATGGGACACTACAACTGTGCGCTGCAGTTTTAGGTGCCGAACTCACCAATCGAGTTAGAAGGGATCTCCATATGAACCTTGACACAGTATCAGGAAGCTTCTGGATTGATTCTACCGTTTTACTGTCCTGGATTAACGCATTGGCGTCCACATACCACACCTTCGTGGCAAATCGAATCGCCAAAATCCAGGCATTGACTAACCAATTACAACGGCGTCATGTTTCATCAGCCAACAACGCAGCAGATGTCCTTTCAAGAGGAATCCTAGCAAGCAAGCTAAGGAATCATAGTCTATGGCTATACGGACCATTATTCTTGCACGGATCAGGAGATAAATGGACAAAGCCACCCATCATTGAGTCCAGCTATCTCGAGAGAAAGGCTAAGCATGTCAGCTTGCCAATCGCATCTAGCTCTCTCGGAGAAGAGTTATACACATGCACACATAGCAACTCGCTCAATAAACTACAACGTATTGTAGCGTACACGTTTCGCTTCTGCTACAAAACTAATAGAGCACCTACAACGACACTTTGCGCAGGAGAACTAAGGCGTGCTAGCACTATGATCCTACGAACGATTCAACAAGCTGAGTTCACAGCGGATTTAAAACAGTTAAAACGCTATAAAACAGTGGATAACGAGAAGGAACGTGTGAGTCGTTTCTGGGGACACGACTCTACTTATACCCGTACTCAGTCAGTATATACATACACTTTTGAGCTTATGATTTTTTAGAATTTTAGAAAAAAAAAAAAAATTTTACATTTTACATTTTTTTGCTACATATGCTATCTACATCTACATATGAAATGTCTATTATACATCTAACATGTAGATTGTACATGTTCCATTCATATTCTACATCTCCTCCGCTAGGGGTTGCTCGCGCACTGAACGCGGCAGAGTGTGCGAGCGAGAAGGAAAATGAGTTGTGTTGTCGTGTGCGGAAGGGGGAGGGGAAGCAACTGAAAATTAATTTCTTCATTCTGGCTATAATTATGATCCGATCTGATTCAGATTCGGCAGTCTGGTAGATATGGTCATTCTCTACGATACTGCGTTTTTAGTTTTATCGTATCTTTAAAATTGTGCCTGCCACAGATTTTCGTCCTTTGTGGGGGCGGAAGGGGGCGGGGCGAAATTCTGAAATACACTTGTAGCAGTGGGATATCACATGAGTCTGGAAACCAAATTTGGTTGCCCTAGCTCTTATAGTTTCTGAGATCTAGGCGCTCATCGAGACAGACAGACAGACAGACAGACAGACAGACAGACAGACAGACAGACAGACAGACGGACAGACAGACATGGCTATATCGACTCGGCTATTGATGCTGATCAAGAATATATATACTTTATGGGGTCGGAAACGTTTCCTTCTCTGCGTTACACACATCCACTTTTACCACAAATCTAATATACCCCTTAACTCTTTTTTGAGTACGGGTATAAAAAGAGTTCGATCATTTCGTTATCTCCCATACTAGGAGATGATGAACTCATCCGAGTTGGCGGAAGACTCGAAGAAGCTCAAATTTCGTTCAACGCAAAACATCCAATCCTCATCCAAGTTCTCCTGCCAATCCTGCGAGAACTTCATGAGGAAAATCTGCATTGCGGTGCCCAAGCATTAAGGGCAATTGCAAAGCAACAATATTGGATTATCAACGACAAGACGACATCATACATAGCTTTATTAGATGTACCAGAGCCAGACCAAACCAAAATACAGGCGTTGACTACTGCGGACCAATTATGCTCCACCATAAAATCCGAGGAAAACGGCCAGATAAAGCATACATTGCTGTATTCTGCTGCTTCTCCACAAAGGCTGTACATCTGGAGTTAGTAGTAACCACAGATGCATTCTTGGCAGCACTCCGGCGATTCCTTAGCAGACGTGGGAAGTGTCAGACTATTCAATGCGACAACGGAACAAATTTCGTCGGCCCAAATAACAAGCTAAAGGAATTGAAAGAAGCAATATTTAGCGAAAAGGCACATGCTCTGATCACAAATCATTGCAACAAAAAACAAGTGGTTTTTAAATTCATTCCTCCTCGGGCCCCATCGGTTGGCGGCCTCTGGGAAGCTGCGGTAAAATTCTTACTCATTCTTACTCTCTTTGTTACGCTCTTGCATTAAATTTGTAATTGAATTCACCACATTAGAAGCACGCTTATGCTCAGTGCTCAGTGCTCATGCACTTAGAAACCGAATAAATAGTTATTGGCTAGCTATTGGCTCAACTGAACCCCCTCGACTTTCGGATTATTCTTGGATTACACCAAATTTCTTCGCATAGAGTATAATTAGCTCACTGGAGATTGACACACCCCCATCCTTGAACAACTATATTGAGGAAAACGCTCCTCGATCAAACATTTTGGCGCCCAACGTGGGGCACGTGTGTTAATTCTGTGAACAATTAAATTACTCGCATTTATGTATATTCCATCAAACAGTTTCGTCGGAACATAATTTGCAAGTGCAACAACTACACTTTCGTTTCGTCTCGCAGTTGCCATCAAAATTGCTGAAAATCATATCAGAAGCTAGCTGATCGATCGCGGGTTCATTAACCTCTCGCTGTGCTCTCCCCATTATCGCTTAATTCTATCATTCGCTTATCGCCCAGCGTTGGGCGCCAAAATGTTTGATCGAGGAGCGTTTTCCTTTATGGATAGCTTTATTGCTATGTACGTATCTTCCAAGTCCGCACGTCCTTCATCGTTCGGACTAAGACTAAGGACTAAGATGTACCATTTAGATTCTACATCTCCTCCGCTAGGGGTTGCTCGCGCGCTGAACGCGGCTGAGTTTGCGAGCGAGAAAGAGAATCAACAGCATGATTCATGCAGGGGGTGACGGGGGAAGCAACTGAAAATGAGTTTCTTCATTCTGGCTATAATTATGATCCGATCTGACTCAGATTCGGCAATCTGGTAGATATGGTCATTCTCTATGATATGCCACAGATTTTCGTCCTTTGTGGGGGCGGAAGGGGGAAATTTTGAAATACACTTGTAGCAGTGTGATATCACATGAGTCTGGAAACCAAATTTGGTTGCTCTAGCTCTTATAGCCTCTGAGATCTAGGCGCTCAACAAGACGGACAGACAGACAGACGGATAGACAGACATGGCTATATCGACTCGGCTGTTGATGTTGATCAAGAATATATATAATTTATGGGGTCGGAAACGTTTCCTTCTCTAATAATTCTAGTTCTCAAATCTAATATACCCGTTAACTCTTTTTTGAGTACGGGTATAAAAAAAGCAAATTAAACCTTTGGCATTGCGGTTGGCTTTTTGGATGTCCAGTGAGATGCAGCAGGGACGCAAGGACTTTGAGGAGCGACGCCGAGGTGCAGAGTTGCGCATCAACTACGGCAATGCCCGGTCCGCCATGAACATGCGCGGCTCCAGGCCCACGGTGAAGATCCAAACACCCGGCACCGACATCGTGATGAGGCATCGCATCGCCAATCCCATTAGCGGAATGGACAGCGGTCTTCCGATGTACAGCGGCTACGGCTACCATCTGGACAGACGCTTTCTCTCGCCCTCGCACATGAAGCCGATTGGTCCCGGACAGATGCCCGTGGACTGTCATTGCCCGTAGGCGGGCGAGATCGGGATCGATTTGAGCCCATCATCTGCGAGGCACTGCCGAAGACGCCGCCCCGCAACAAGTATCCCATCATCCAGAAGCTCAAGTCCAAGCTAAAGTCCAAGCTGAAGGGCAAGCCCAAGGACCAGAGCAAGGCCTAGAGGGGAACAGCACAAGAAGAAAGCACCTGAAGACCGCCAAGAAAAGAAATGCAATCCAATAAACCAAAAAAAAACTAAAAATAAAAGCCTCCACTGGAAAAGCAAAAGCAGTTTAATTTTCTGGGGTTTTCCTCCGCTCATCAGATCAGAGCAGAGCAGAGCGGGCAGTGTTCTGCATATATGTATTATAGGTATTATAGGTAGATAATTTCACTCTCTCTATGAGTTGTTTTAGAGCTTTTCTGTGCTGCTTTCTGAGGCATATGAGTGAAATACAGTCAATGGATTACCTTCAGGCGTATATATAGAAGTTTGGCGTTCTGCTGCTTTCTATTTGAAAGAAAATACAATTTTCCATGTGTTTTCCTTTCATGGAAAAGTATTTCATCTAGTTAGCATTTACTTTTCCGTTCGTATCGTTTGATTTGAGGCTGGGCAATATTTCATTCTTACACTGATTTTGAGACGGCACGGCCACAAATCGTGAACATGGGCACACATTGCAACCGAATGGAGATGAAATATCCACCAACTGGTGAGTAGCTAGCGGCCGGACGCTGCCAAGTTGCCAATTTTTTTGTTTTTTTTTTGTGTATCCTTCGGTCAGCTCAATGATCGGGGGACGTTCTTCCCGGCAGTCGGTAGGCTGCCATCGGAACTATACTACCAGTGGCCAGGGCCATTGCCATGGTCATGGCAATGCCAATTACACTTCCCATCCACGTTCGGACGGGGTCACGCAACTGGGGACAGCTCTGACCATGGTAGCAGCCCGATCTGCTGCGGCTGCGCCCTATCCGGCACCTGCTTCACATTCACCCGCTGGCCAGCCAATGAGAAATTTTCTGCCTCGCGTCGCAGGACTCAGCCGCCGAGGTCAGGCCCCCCCACCAAAGGTGAACAAATTGAAGACGCCACTGGCTCGGCCAGTGCCCAACAAGAAGCCGTCGCCTCATCCTCACGAAGCGCCGAGTCTGGTGGTGCTGGGCAGCGCCAATCCCAGCACCAGTGGCAGTGGGGAGACCGGCGAACTGGTCGCTCAGATCGGTCTGGCACATGCCCAGCGCAGGTGGGAGGTGCACCACTCCAGCTTCGTGAACCTGATGGTTCCGGATGCCAAGGCCGAGGTGCCCCGACGGAGCGACGATTCCTATGCAAATCAGATGTCTGCTGCCACGAGCTGGAGCGAACTGCAGCCCTGCTACTGTGCCATTAAGCACAGCATCTGTGGGACCAAGCGCAAGCAAAACCGGCAGAAGGATGTGACCGTCAGCCATGTCGGATTCCTGCACATTGAGCACGTGGCGATGCAGATGCCTCGCGTCAGCGCCAGGTCCCTGCCTATCGGCACGGCCCATGAGTACACTACAGAGAGGCGCAGTTTCAGGGACACGCAAGAACAATTTTGCCAATTTTTGGCCTCATTGCAATCGATGGAATCGATGGAATCGATGTTTTCCTGCTTGAGCTCCGATGCTACCGCAACGCCGTCGATGAAGTCCTGCCTGAGTCCCACTAGCCTCTCGGCCCAGTCGACGTACTCGATGGTGACATGCCTGACCTCCGATGGCCACCCGATGGAAACTCAAATGCCCGAAAACGAAACTCCCGACAATGGATGGACTTCGCCGATGGTGGAGCAGCTACTGGTGAGAGCCATATCCTCGCTGCCCATTCCCCCACAGGTGACATGCGGCACCCAGACAGAGGAACAGCCATCGACAAGTGCCCGTGGGCCTGGGCTCAAGACAAAGGAGCGGAGGACACGTTTGGCCGGGGGACGGGCTTTGGAGATGTTCAAGCAAATCTTGGTGGGAGCAGTGGTATTCCTGCTCGGCGGGATGATCATGGCCCTGTGCTTTCCGGATCCCTCGTTACATGGCCAAGATCCACGATCTAACCAGTGATTGTTCCCTCTTACGTTGTTTTTTTTATCCAAATTGTTTATAGTTAAGCGAAGGTACTGGCACTTCCAACCGATAAAAAATAAAAAATATATTGAAAAAGTAAACAAAGAGCAACGTTACTTGCTTGTAGAGTAGAATAAAAATATGAAATCATCAGAATGTAAATATTAAAATAATAAATTATAAAAATAAGCGAAATTGTAGGGAAGCGGTAATGAATCGGTAATGAAGCTTTGAACCAGAAGTGAAAGTAATTTGAAAAAGAATTTCCATTAAATATTTTCTCGAAACAATAATGAATGATGAATAACGGTGAAAAAAATCCAAGGAAAATAAATATAAAGTAAGGAACGGAATATGCTTAAAGCCCGATAATGAAACGGATATTTATTTTGGAGCCAGATTATGCCCCAGGCACCAGCCCCAGCCACAGCCACAGTTACAGCCACAGTCACAGCCACTCTGGCAAAGTCAGTGGAGAAGGAGAAGGAGGAACCGGAGCTGGATGGCTGGGACAGCTGCTATGCAAGGCCACCGGGCTCATCGCGTGCCGTTGAACGCTGGCAGCAGCTGAGCAGCACGGTGACGAATCTGTTCAGTGCCCGCCACTTCGCCAACAGCCTACGCGAGCATCGGGAAATGCTGCAGATCTTCACCAGACCCTTCCTCGTGGATCAACACAAGCGGGAATAGAGATTGTAACCATTGAAAGTCGCCGGCAGCTTTTGTTCATAATCAAATTCGATTTATTCATTCATTCACCGATACACGATATACATCTCCCTCTATCCATTTCACGTATCTCGACCACTGGTGGTGGGGTGGGGGGCAATAGGCAGCACAGCTTGGGGATGGGGTATATACGCCAAAGACTATTGGCAGCGGCATCTGTCGCGCGGACAGTCCGACTCGTAATTGAGGCACTCGTCCATGCAGTAGGTGTCGGCTCCCTCGCGTCCCGCCAGCTCACCAATGGCCACGCATTCCTGACTGCAAAATAAAAGTAAAGTAAAATATTTTAATGCGCATCGTCAATCTCGCTGTGCATAGCTCGAGCTATTTACGGACAGAAGCAGGCCTCCTCCGGAAAATTGGGCGGATAGCGGAGACAGTTGATCTCGCACCAGTGATCGATGCCAGGCAGCGTACGGAATGCCGGAGTGCCCCAATGCACTTTTGATCTCTCCAAGTAGAAAGAAGATTGAAGATTGAGCGAAAGCATGCAGCTAAGTGAAGCCTGGAGCTGTGTAGGCAGACTCCCAGAAATGTGTGGATAGCAGGCAGCTGTAGCTACTCCTTCAACATTTGATGAACACTTGACCCAACCCCCTAAAGCCCCATGGAATTCCTAGCCAATATGATTTTTTAGAATTTTACATTTTTTTGCTACATCTGTTATCTACATCTATATATATTATGTATATTCTACATCTAACATGTAGATTAAACATGTACCATTTAGATTCTACATCTCCTCCGCTAGGGCTTGCTCGCGCACTGAACCCGGCAGAGTGTGCGAGCGAGAAGGAAAATGAGTTGCACGGTCGTTGGCAGGAGGGGGCAGGGGAAGAAACTGAAATTAATTTCTTCATTCTGGCTTTAATTATGATCCGATCTAATTCAGATTCGGTAATCTGGTAGATATGGGCATTCTCTACGATACTGTTTTATCGTATCTTTAAAAATGTGCCTGCCACAGATTTTCGTCCTTTGTGGGGGCGGAAGGGGGCGCGGCGAAATTTTGAAATACACTTGTAGCAGTGGGATATCACATAAGTCTGGAAACCAAATTTGGTTGCCCTAGCTCTTATAGTCTCTGAGATCTAGGCGCACAACAAGACAGACAGACGGACAGACGGACAGACAGACATGGCTATATCGACTCGGCTATTGATGCTGATCAAGAATATATATACTTTATGGGGTCGGAAACGTTTCCTTCTCTGCGTTACACACATCCACTTTTACCACAAATCTAATATACCCCTTACTCTTTTTTGAGTACGGGTATAAAAACTGCATAGCGCATAGCTTTGCATGGGTCGCGTGCCAAACAACAACAACAACCCTTGCATTAGGAAAATTGAGCATACCTCTTTCTCTCCTATCTTCCGTGGCAAAGCTATCGTTGGCAAACGAAATGAATTGAATTCCTATGCGGAAGATAGAAGCTGATGGAGCCCAATAACTTCGAATGTTGATACCCTGCTCGACCTTCATCCGTGGTCAGACATTGATTTGCTGACAACTCGAAATCTGCAAATCCAACGCATCTGAAAGACCGACCCTATGGACTCAACAATTTTCTATAAAGGAGATTAGAAAATTTTTCGAGTATCTCTTGTCTACCTCCTCCCTCTGCCGTGGCTGGGCGCCTGATAGATTTATCTGAGCAACTCCATTTCCGAAGCGTCTAAGGAAAGAGCAGAGCAGAGCTAAAATATACCTTTTTACTGCTGTCTTGAAGTAAGTGGGTGTGTGAGCTACATCTGGATGATGTGGCCCCACGTTGGGCGCCAATTTATAATTATAATGATCATTTATTAAATAATAAATTATGAATGTAACGAATCGCATTTCAACTCATTATTCTCAGCCGCGGTGTTGGGCATGGGAGAGAGAGGAGCACGCTGTATATTCCGGCTCAGGCTCGTCGGCTAGGGGGGTGGTGGTCTTGCTCCCCTCCCATGATTGGCCTTTCTTCACTATAATATTCTAAATAAGTTGCGTGCTAGGAACAAGCGAAAACCGGGATAGAGAATCCCACTTACTTCCGACCAACAAACAACACTAAAGGGAATGGAACTACTCCGCTGCACCTACTGGTTCTCCTACTACGACCTCAGGTGTTGATGAGGCGTAACATGCCCACCCTACCGATGGCCATTCTGCCCCCTGGCCCACATCCGAATGGCCCCTTCTTTAGGGCAACTCTTCTAGGGCATGGGATTAGCCGATGTCAAATACAAACGAACTCAGTTCGTTTAGAGTTCAGTTCGTTTGGAAGTTAGCTGGCAGTTCACTTGAATTAACACGCTTCACACATTAAATAAAGATACAAATTGAACCTTCAACATAAACCAAACGTGTTGTAACGAACCATGGATCCCATGGTTCGTCACAAGCAAGACGCAGCCAACGCTACTTCCAGGTGAAGCGATCAAAACCCAGCAAAAATGCAAACTCAGCACACGCCCAAAGACAGGAGACCAGCACAAGGGGCTTACGCAATAAGTACCTAAAATAATATTCCTAACAATATATATTCCCGAAGTGCCAACGAAATTTCTTTCCCACGGTACCGGTGCACACCGATCACCTTACCTGGGACATTGGACACTTGTTGGGAGGCGATTGCTTAGGTAACCCTCGGTTACCGGGCAAACCCCTCACATGCGCGAGCCAGTCAGCAGTCTCCGACTTTCCTTACCGGGAATATTGGACGCTGACTGCAGGGCTAATGATTAGGTAACCTTCTGTTACCGATCAGCCTGTCTGCACGCGCAGACTATAATTCGGCAATATATATTTATATAAGAACCCTTCCTACGTTCTGAATTAGAAATAAGATATCTGTAAGACATTCATGGGAAAATCGAAGGCCGGCCGGATCTATAAAAGGCGCTGTCTTGCAGCAACAAGATCAAAGATCAAGATCACAAGTGCGTTTCACCACCACAAAACCTCCATCCAGTACGTCGTCTGTACTTTTACTTTGACCAACATCGGTTTCCTATTCGCAATATCCAGCTCCAAAGCAAATAAAATACTCCCAACGGGCCAAAGTAATAAGTAAGAGGCGAAATGGATTCACACAAGGAGGAAAACGCTGCCGCCACAGAGGCATTAAATGAGCAGCAAGAAATTGGAGATGAAATTTCGAAAATAATTAGGAACTTCAAAAAAGACTCTCCAGAAAGGAAGCAAAATATAACGTACTTCAAAACAAATATCGACACAAACGAAATCGACACCAAGATATCGAAAGCATACAAAACCGATCATTACGTTAAATTTCGTGAGGACTTACGTAAAACACTACACTACACTACACAAGCTAAATCAGGCATCAAGTGCTCATGTGGGTCAAAATATCGATCCACAATCGAATGATCGGAGCCAGCAATTCACGGAGGCTTACAGCAAATTGCCTTCACTATGTCGCCGACAAAAGGCCATAGTAGAGTCCATAAAACGCATTCTGAGACAATTCTCAGAGGCGGGAGGACGCACATCAAGTGATTTGATAAAATCACTATGGACTCAAGCACAAGAAGTCCATTTTACAATCCACGAGGAATATGATAGCCCAGAAGAAGGAGGATACAACATGGAGGAGCCTACCTGACCCTGGAAAAAGAGGTACAAAGAGCATTGGCAAAACCAGCCACATCAAACAATAATGACGTGCAGCTTCCACGCATCAACATTCCCAAGTTCGATGGGGACATACTAAAATGGTCCCAGTTCTATGACCTGTTCTCATGTATGATACATGAAACAAACATGCCCACAGTACGGAAGATGTGGTATCTAAAAACAACCGTAACTGGAGAGGCAGAAAGATTGATCCGACATATCGATCTAAAGGAAGAAAATTATGTAAGCGCCTTGGAAATTCTGATTGATACATACAACAATCGCAGAGACGTCGCTAGCACGGTATTGAACCGCTTCCTAAATTATAACACAGTTAATGACGACTCCAAGTCATTAAAAGAGTTGTACGTTACAACTATCGAATCCCTGGCATCACTAAAGGGATTGGGCATCAATAAATCCACCTGGGATCCAATATTGATTTCCGTCATCAAAAATAAGCTGGATGTCACAGAGCCTTGTACGAGCAATCATTGGGAAGCTCAAAGGAAATACAACCCTTGGACACAATGCTTCAGTTCCTAGAACAAAGAGTTCGAGTTCTAGGAACAGGCAAAATGACACAAATGTCAAGGAAAGAGCCAAAAGGCACAACATGTGCAACAGTAAACACTGGAAAACCGAAGACGCCTCTCTGCTCATTCTGCAAGAAGGCAAGCAAGCCATTGGCTCTACGGATGCAATGAGTTTCGCCCCAAGTCACCAACAGAACGACTAAATTGGGTACAAAAGCTGAAATTGTGTGTCAACTGTTTTAATACAAGCCACAAAACAAATGCATACCCAAAAACACAATACACTGCTGCACTTGGACATACCATCGGGCGCAAGTACAGAAGCAAGAGCACCGACGGTTGACGCAGCAAGTAACAATAATTACAACCTGTTAGCTACAGCAAAAGTAGCAGTAGAAGCAAACAATGGACAGAGAGCCAATTTCAGAGCTTTGCTGGATTCAGGATCACAGATCAGCCTGATCTCTGAACGAATGGCATCAATGTTGTCAGTAAAACTTAATGATACAACAATACGCATCGAAGGAATTGGAGGTCAGTCTAAGACGAGCAGAGCAAGAGTAAATGTTCTATTAAAATCCCTTCACGGCGGACTTACGCAAAGAATTGAAGCATTCGTACTACCTCAGATAATTGCTGATCAACCAGCGCAGGCACTCGATGAAAGGAACTTGAGCATACAAAACAATTGCCCACTGGCAGATCCGGATTTCTATAAACTGGGAAAAGTCGACATGCTCATCGGAACAGAGCACTATTAGTCGCTACTACTCCCAGATCAAAAACAGCCAAATTCAGGATGCCCGTTGCTGCAAAATACAAAATTGGGATGGATTGTGGCAGGAAAAATCAGGTCTGCACACAACACCTCATCCATTTGTGCAATTGGACTCAACGAGCTAATGGAAAAATTCTGGACTCTGAACAACTTAGAGACGGAAGAACAACCACGCACGTCAATCGAAGCAGATTGCGAAGCTCACTTTCAAGAGAACTTACAAACAGCATCGGATGGCAGGTTGATAGAAAAAGTCCCAGTTTCCGAACACTCTTCAGCCCTGGGGGTGTCTCTGCAACGAAAAGAATCCTGGCATTAGAGCGACGGATTTCACCAGACACCTGGAAAGGCTATGTGGAATTCATGAATGAATATGAAGGACTTGGACACATGAAGATGGTCCCAGCAACACAAGTGCCGGAGAGACATTACTACATACCACACCACTGTGTACTCAAACCTTAGAGCACCAGCACAAAGTTACGGGTCGTTTTTGATGCATCATGCAAATCAACAAGCGGAAAGTCTCTAAACGACATTCTGCATGCCGGACCCACAGTTCAGAGTGAACTTATGTCCATTCTACTACGTTTTCGTACACATAAGTACGTATTCACAGCGGACCTCGAGAAAATGTACCGACAAGTGTGGATAAATCCCGAGGATCAATTGATAGTCTGGAGAAACAATCCATCTGAAGATATCAGGTACTAGCTTAAAAACAGTCACATATGGAACCACATCTGCTCCATTCCTGGCAACGAAATGTCTGGATCATTTGGCAACTCGGAGCCAAAACAGATTACCTATTGGATCTGCTGCATTGAAGAACGATTTCTATGTGGACGACTGTCTCACTGGCGCGGATACCATTCAGGAAGCTATACAAGTTCAACAAGAACTTAATAAAATATTCCTACCGTTCGGCCTTAAACTTCGCAAATGGTGCTCCAACAACGACCAGCTCTTGCAAGGAATCCCTAAAGAGGACGTTGTCAACGACGTCAATGTAGGTGAAACATTAGAGCAATACAGCTTGAAAACGCTGGGTCTCATTTGGATGCCAAAACAAGACCGACTGCGAGGACGAACCACAAAAAGCCAAGCAACACGCATCACCAAAAGGGTCGTGTGCTCAGAATTGGCCCAAATCTTTGACCCACTGGGTCTCTTTGCCCCAGTGATAGTCAAGGCAAAAATATTTATGCAACAGCTGTGGGAGATTAAACTCGATTGGGACGATGAACTGCCATTACAACTCCAAAACGAATGGAAGGAGTACCGGGAGGACCTACAATCATTAAACTCAATGGAGATTCCCTGGCACGTATATGATGCAAAAGTGCCAGTCACCCAGGATCTACATACCTTTGTAGACGCATCGGAACGAGCCTATGGCGCGGCAGTGTACGTACGAGCCACCTACAAAAACAATCAGGTCTCTGTACGACTATTATGCTCAAAGTCTCGAGTAGCACCCACCGCCAAACAATCCCACCACGTCTAGAACTGTGTAGTGGTCAGGTTTGGGCCATGAGTGAAAGTCAGAGTCTATTTAGGCTCTGACCTAGCCATTGCCATGGATGGTATTTCTGACTTCATGCTAATAGGAAGCTAGGTTCGAAGGCGCGCATTCTTGCTGTGCTCGGGTCCAGCTCGTCGGATTGGTCGGGGTTCTTTCTCCCCTAGCTACACAGTTTTGCTGACACAAATCAATATAATGCGCTTCGAGAATCATACACGGAATCTATACGTTAATAACAATAAAAAAAAAAAACTGATTACAAATCTGCGCCGATACGCATTTAGGAAGCTGGTATAAGAGATACACTTCTTCTTTCGTCTGATAAGGGAACAGTGGGGGTAATCGTCCCTAGTCTTTACCCTCCCGACCATGACCAACGCATATACCTTTGTGCGTTGTCCCAATTCAAAGATTCTACATATTCTACTGCATCTTGCGAGGGATAAGCATAAGTACTCGACTGACGGAGATAATAATTAGCTTAGGCGGACATATTCATGAATAATAAGTCATAATTTTAACTGAGTAAGAGAAGAATAATAATAATAGAATATATAGGTACAGAGATTACATAGATAATACAATGCTTTCGATTACATACAAACAAATTACAGCTTAATTTCTTCTTCAACATAATTACTTGAGCCTTAGAGGGGAATATACACTTCAAATCAGTATATATATATATATATATTGTACCAGATCTACGCCTGCATTGGCATATCTACATTGTGGTTTCAGCCACTATTTGTACTCACAGTAGTTGTTAAATACTCATCGATGTATCGTTGGGCCCAAGATGACTTTGATGGCTTCAGGTATATACGCTGTGTAATTTAGAAGTTGACCAGGTTACATTCACATATATATAAAGAGAATTATATTATTCCAAACTCATATTGCTCAGTTTCCACAATCTTCAGTTACTTTACGAATGTGTCCATTAGAAGAAGTTATATAGTTAATGCAATAGCTAAGACAATAGTAAACGAGACAAGAATATGAAGGTATAAACAGCTGTGCCTTAGGGCAGCAACGAAAAGCTTTTTATATGATACTTATAAGAGTGAACTTGAACTTGAAATTTCACTAGAGAGGCATAGGAATCAAAACAAACAATATTTGGTGAAGGAGGTATGTAAGAAACAGCGGTTCTGATGCAATGTGGTTTTGGCTAGCCCGATTACTGGGAATGATTGCCGATATTGGGCTAGCCCAACGTCGGCGAGTCAGTATCGACTCTATCCGCAGAGGGAAAGTGGACCGCAACCACTCAGTTGTCCAGTTTTCGGTGCTATCGTAGTCTGGTGGCAAGTCGGTACTTGGGTGTATTGCGATTTCCCAGTAGCCCCTTTTTCCTGGATAAAAAAATTTCGTAAGAACCCTATTTTTCCACAGTGGTATAACGTACCTCTAGCTTCTTTCACAAACTTCACTTTCTTTTCACTTTTCCTTTATGTTCTAATTGTTCCGCAAGGGTTTGTATTTAATAATATTACATTATTAAATTGTATAATTTGTGTGATTGGAGAACTTGAAAATTATGTAATTCCACGTGTCTTCACTTTTCACAGAGCTATGGCAGCAACAAGAAACATATATATACGTGTGCATTGATTAATTCCAAGCGAAGGAATGATTCCGCATGGAAAAATTCTAATCGCCTGTACCCCTTGCACTGTGAAGCTGAGCTTTAAGCTTTATCATAGCTGTATAACCGGATGATCTTCTTGGCCTCCCGCATTCCGCCAATCTCTTCGAGATATGCTATGTATTTCCCTACCAAATGTATCTAAATTGTTCGATGTTTATTTGATTCACTTAACTGAAAGGGTATAATGGGACACTACAACTGTGCGCTGCAGTTTTAGGTGCCGAACTCACCAATCGAGTTAGAAGGGATCTCCATATGAACCTTGACACAGTATCAGGAAGCTTCTGGACTGATTCCACCGTTGTACTGTCCTGGATTAACGCATCGGCGTCCACATACCACACCTTCGTGGCAAATCGAATCGCCAAAATCCAGGCATTGACTAACCAATTACAATGGCGTCATGTTTCATCAGCCAACAACGCAGCAGATGTCCTTTCAAGAGGAATCCTAGCAAGCAAGCTAAGGAATCATAGTCTATGGCTATACGGACCATTATTCTTGCACGGATCAGGAGATAAATGGACAAAGCCACCCATCATTGAGTCCAGCTATCTCGAGAGAAAGGCTAAGCATGTCAGCTTGCCAATCGCATCTAGCTCTCTCGGAGAAGAGTTATACACATGCAGACATAGCAACTCGCTCAATAAACTACAACGTATTGTAGCGTACACGTTTCGCTTCTGCTACAAAACTAATAGAGCACCTACAACGACACTTTGCGCAGGAGAACTAAGGCGTGCTCGCACTATGATCCTACGAACGATTCAACAAGTTGAGTTCACAGCGGATTTAAAACAGTTAAAACGCTATAAAACAGTGGATTAAAAGAGTTCGATCATTTCGTTATCTCCCATACTAGGAGATGATGAACTCATCCGAGTTGGCGGAAGACTCGAAGAAGCTCAAATTCCGTTCAACGACCCAATAGTCAAAATGATTATGCGAGAACTTCATGTGAAAAATCTGCATTGTGGTGCCCAAGCATTAAGGGCAATTGCAAGACAACAATATTGGATTATCAACGACAAGACGACTTCATACATAGCTGTATTAGATGTACCAGAGCCAGACCAAACCAAAATACAGGCGTTGACTACTGCGGACCAATTATGATCCACCATAAAATCCGAGGAAAACGGCCAGATAAAGCATACATTGCTGTATTCTGCTGCTTCTCTACAAAGGCTGTACATCTGGAGTTAGTAAGTGACTTAACCACAGATGCATTCTTGGCAGCACTCCGGCGATTCCTTAGCAGACGCGGGAAGTGTCAGACTATTCATTGCGACAACGGAACAAATTTCGTCGGCCCAAATAACAAGCTAAAGGAATTGAAAGAAGCAATATTTAGCGAAAAGGCACATGCTCTGATCACAAATCACTGCAACAAAAAACAAGTGGATTTTAAATTCATTCCTCCTCGGGCCCCATCGTTGGCGGCCTCTGGAAAGCTGCGGTAAAATAAGCGAAAAGGCTGCTAATTACAACCACAGAAACAGCATCCTTGACGTTCGAGGAGCTGAACACCGTCATAATCGAAATTGAAGCAATTCTCAACTCCCGACCCATAACTCCAATGTCAAATGATCCAACGGATACAAGTGCGCTTACTCCAGGGCATTTCCTGATCGGTGAACCTTTGACCGCAGCACCTGACGTCAACACTGATCGTCAAGAAAAAACTCTGGTTAAGCGCTGGGAATTGGTGTCACGCTTAAACATGCTGTTCGGTCAAACTTAATGTCACAATATAATATAATAATCACTTAAATGACCCTCGCATTGTAGTATCTTACGCTCATTCTTACTCTCTTTGTTACGCTCTTTCATTAAATTTGTAATTGAATTCACCACATTAGAAGCCCGCTTATGCTCAGTGCTCATGCACTTAGAAACCGAATAAATAGTTATTGGCTAGCTATTGGCTCAACTGAACCCCCTCGACTTTCGGATTATTCTTGGATTACAGCAAATTTCTTCGCATCGAGTATAATTAGCTCACTGGAGATTGACACACCCCCATCCTTGAACAACTATATTGAGGAAAACGCTCCTCGATCAAACATTTTGGCGCCCAACGTGGGGCACGTGTGTTAATTCTGTGAACAATTAAATTACTCGCATTTATGTATATTCCATCAAACAGTTTCGTCGGAACATAATTTGCAAGTGCAACAACTACACTTTCGTTTCGTCTCGCAGTTGCCATCGAAATTGCTGAAAATCATATCAGAAGCTAGCTGATCGATCGCGGGTTCATTAACCTCTCGCTGTGCTCTCCCCATTCTCGCTTAATTCTATCATTCGCTTATCGCCCCACGTTGGGCGCCAAAATGTTTGATCGAGGAGCGTTTTCCTTTATGGATGGCTTTATTGCTATGTACGTATCTTCCAAGTCCGCACGTCCTTCATCGTTCGGACTAAGATCCTCGATGTCAGATTGAACGTTTAGAATTTTCTTGAAATACGTTTCCAAGATGCTCAAGCGATAGCGAAGCTCATCATTACAAATTGGGTTTTCCGATTTGCCTTCCACCACAGATTTGATACGAGAAATATTACGCTTTATATTGCTCCGTTGGCGTTTCAAATCTTCGAGCGTCGTCATTTTGTTGTGTAGTGTAGATTACACGAACACAGAAAAAAAAAAGAAGGAACGTGTGAGTCGCTTCTGAAAGCGACTCTACTTATACCCGTACTCAGTCAGTATTTACATTTTTGAACATATGATATTTTAGAGTTTTAGCATTAAAAAAAAAAAATTTTACATTTTACATTTTTTTGCTACATCTGTTATTATATTCTACATCTAACATGTAGATTATACATGTACCATTCAGATTCTACATCTCCTCCGCTAGGGGTTGCTCGCGCACTGAACGCGGCACAGTGTGCGAGCGAGATGGAAAATGAGTTGTGTTGTCGTGGTCGGGAGGGGGAGGGGAAGCATCTGAAAATTAATTTCTTCATTCTGACTATAATTATGATCCGATCTGATTCAGATTCGGCAGTCTGGTATATATGATCATTCTCTACGATAATGCGTTTTTAGTTTTATCGTATCTTTAAAATTGTGCCTGGCACAGATTTTCGTCCTTTGTGTGGGGCGGAAGGGGTTGGGTCGAAATTTTGAAATACACTTGTAGCAGTGGGATATCACATGAGTCGGGAAACCAAAATTGGTTCCCTAGCTCTTATAGTCTCTGAGATCTAGGCGCTCAACGAGACAGACAGACGGACAGACGGACGGTCAGACGGACAGACGGACAGACAGACATGGCTCTATCGACTCGGCTATTGATGCTGATCAAGAATATATATACTTTATGGGGTCGGAAACGTTTCCTTCTCTGCGTTACACACAACCACTTTTACCACAAATCTAATATACCCCTTAACTCTTTTTTGAGTACGGGTATAAAAAACAAAAAAAAAAGGGAAAAACTAGGAGGAGATCTGAACGCTAGCATATTGACGCCGGATCACCACCCGCCGCCAGTGCGGTCATCGTTGCCGAGGTTGTCGCTGCCTACGTTTGACGGCACTTATGCGAATTATAAGAATTTCATAAATTCGTTCGATCAACTTATTGTGCGTGAGTCTGGACTGTCTAACATAGAAAGGTTTAACTATTTGCTGACCTGCCTAAAGGGGCCGGCGTTAGACACAGTTCAGGCATTCCAGGTTACCAGCGAAAACTATCCGAAGGCTCTAGAAAAACTCAAAGAACGTTATGATAATTCTACTCTTATTTTTCTAGAAGGAATCGAGTCATTGTTTGCATTACAACCTGTGAAAAGGGCTCACAGTCAGCAGCTTCGCAGTTTAGTGGATAAAGCCTCCGCTATCTTCAGCTCTTTGGAATCCATTGGCAAACCTGAGAATATTGCTCAAGCTATGTGTGTGCAAGTGTGATCAGCCAACTCGGATTAAGTGGAAGGAATCGCTGGACTACAAGACTCTGCCGACCTGGCTAAAATGCACACAGCTGTTGGAACGCCACTGTTTCTCCATTCATCTGGAACCTCGGCTGGTACTTCGTCGCAACGAAAGGCTGAAACCAATAAGTCTAATCGTCATTCAAATCACCATACAACCTCATCGTTTGCCACTACTAATTCGTCTTGTACCCTTTGTTCTAGTTCTGGTCATAAAATTACGAACTGTTCGCAGTTGAAGGCTATGAACAGCAATCAACGGTTCGATAATGTGAAACGCCTCGGTCTCTGCATCAATTGTCTTGGAAACGGCCATAGAGTGGCACAATGCTGATCGACTCATCGTTGCCGTACCTGTTATCGGACTCATCATTCAACCTTACATCACTCTCAGCCGCAACAAACACCACAATCGTCAGAAGGACAAACCTCAACTCCAGCACAAGAAACACAATCATCGCTACCCTCCTGGCCACCTTCTGCTAGTCAGTCTCATCAAACAGCGTCTCATTCGCACATGGAAGTTGCAGCGGAGGATCAGATACTGTTAGCGACAGCGATGGTATTGGTCAAGGATGCCTCAGGTGAATACAAACTTGGTAGAGCATTGCTTGATTCGTGTTCTCAGGTTAATTTTGTAACCGAGAACTTCGCTCAAAACTTCGCCTTCGTCGTGAAAAACACCACATCGGAATCCGCAGTATCGGAGAGTTCCTTACTAACCTTAACCTATTAAGTCGCGCACATCTGGCTATCAGCTAACTCTCCAGTTCGGAATAACCTCTCACATTGCCTACCAGCCAGATAGTGAGATCGACATATCAAATTGGAAACCTACCTGCCAATACTCCACTGGCAGGTGAATCGTTCTTTAGGTCTAAGCGCATTGATTTGTTATTGGGAACCGAAGCCTTCTATGGAGCTCTTGCTGTTGGCCAGATTCGCATTGGTCCCAATCTTCCCACGTTGCAGAAGACTCTGTTCGGTTGGTTTGTTGCTGGGAGGTACCAGCGCCAACAGAATATACAGCCATCGTTGTGCTTGGTGACTGTAGAAGAGTCGATCGACAAAAACTTACAGCAGTTATGTAAGGTTGACTCAATCGGCGGATCAAGAGCTAAAATTCTCCCAACTCATCGTCGCTGTGAGGAAATCTATAGGGATACAACACAGAAGGATGCCAGTGGGCGAATTGTCGTGCGCTTGCCATTCCAAGAAGACCCAAACTGTCTTGGAAATTCAGTCGATACAGCTCGTAATCGATTTTTTGCCATTGAGAGACGTCTTGCTCGTTTACCGGAGATTCGCTCGCAATATCTATCGTTTATGCAGGAATATGAAAGTCTTGGTCACATGTCCATAGTACCGAAGCCAAACTTGGAGGACCCACATTATTATATTCCTCACCATTTCGTTCTCAAGCCAAGTAGCACCTCGATGAAGCTCAGAGTCGCATTTGACGCTTCTTGCCGTACAACATCGCAGAAGTCACTTAACGATCTTCTTTTAGTCGGTCCGACCATTCAGGATGAGTTGTACCTGCAATTGCTACGATTCCGCATGCATAGGTTCGGCATCACTGCTGACGTCACTAAGATGTATAGACAGGTGCTTGTGGGGGAGAAGGATAGAAAATTCCAGTATATTTTGTGGCGAACGTCCCCAAATGCCGAGCTTCAAACCTATCAACTCAATACCGTAACATATGGGACCGCGTCCGCCCCATACCTCGCAACTCGTAGTTTGCATCACTTGGCGGATGATTGTAAGGTTAAGTGGCCCTTAGGAGCTGCGGCTGTCAAAAAGGCGTTTTATGTTGATGATCGGCTGGGAGGGGCTGATTAAATAGAAACTCTTCTCAAACTCAAAACAGAAATCACAGCTACCCTCGCTTATGGTCAGTTTCCCTTATGCAAATGGCATTCCAATCATCCAGGCGTGATGGAAGATGAGTCTAGTAAAGAACTAAACACATCAGAGAATGAGAGTAGTAGCACACTCGGCGTAAAGTGGCATCAACAAATTGATGTATTTACCTTCACTCCCAAGGAAATCTTTGCCACCACCACAAAACGAACAATTCTATCCACTGCATCATCGTTATTCGATCCAATCGGTCTGCTGTCGCCTCTAGTCTCATTGTCTTGGAGTTCTTCAGGAGTTGTGGCTGTTAAAGCTGGATTGGGACGAGTCTATTCCGCAAATTCTAAGCAATGCATGGAGCAACTGTTTGGAGTCATTGAATTCACTCTCGTCACTATCGGTACCGCGGTTTTGTTTGCAGCCCGACGCCAGGACTATTCAACTGCATGGATTTTGCGACGCCTCGATTCGGGCATACGGCTGCTGTATTTATGTGCGCACTGAGAATTCGCTAGGGCAGGTTGCAGTGAAATTGTTCGCGTCTAAGTCGAGAGTAGCACCAGTGAAGAAACAGTCTCTTCCGAAGCTTGAACTGTGCGGCGCACATTTGCTGTCTCAGCTTTTCTTCAAAATCAAGGATATATTCTCTGAACACAACATCACGTCATATTTTTGGAGCGACTCACAGCTCGTATTGCATTGGCTGCAACAACACTCAATCACTTTATCGACCTTTGTTGGGAATAGGGTTTCGGACATTCAGGAGATGACGTCTGGTGGGAAGTGGCGCTACGTACCAACATATCAAAATCCAGCTGATCTTCTGTCGCGAGGCTGCAACGTTAGCGAGCTTATCAAATCGACATGGTTTTCTGGTCCCTTATTTCTGCTGGAAGATTCGTTGAAATGGCCCACCAGCAGTAAACAGCTTGTCATTGACATGGACGTGGTCAACTCGGAGAAGCGGAAAAGTATGTTCACCGCGGTACAGGAGAAAAATCATATCCTCGAGATAGTCGATAATGTCAGCTCGTACAGTCATAGTCTTTGTCTCATTGCCTGGATGGTAAGGTTCATAAGGAGATGTCGGAAGCAATCGACGCCTACCACATCCTCACCGACACCAGATGAGCTTCGTTTTGCTTCGCACTGCCTTATTTGGAACATTCAACAAACTCATTTCACAGAAGATATTCGTTTACTTCAGAAGCAAAAACCTTACTCCCTTGTTAGAACTCGTTAATGGATTCGAGCTCGTCAAGGTTGGTGGACGATTGGAATATTCAGACCTACCAGACGGTCAAAAACATCCGTTGCTGCTGCCTAGCCAGTCTAAACTTGTTTGGAATTATATTCGTCACTTGCATATTCGCAACAATCATGCTGGACCTAAGGCCTTAGTCGCTCTCATTCGTTTGGAATACTGGATTGTTAACGCCAGAGACTTGTCCGCTCCTGTGTACACTGTGTTCGCTACAGACCAAAGCTGCTACACCAACTTTTGGGCTCATTACCACCGTCTCGACTCTCTCCTGCCCGACCGTTTGAATGCTGTGGAGTGGATTTTTGTGGACCCATTAATACCTATCTACGGATTCGAGGAAAGGGGCCTACAAAATCGTACTTGGCCGTGTTCGTTTGCCTTCTCACCAAGGCCGTTCACATTGAAGTAGTTTCGGACTTATCAACGAAGGCGTTCTTGAATGCATTGAAGCGGATGGGAGGTCGTCGCAAGTTTCCGGCAGACATTTTCTGCGATAATGCCACTAATTTTGTCGGGGCATCAAATCAACTGCTTGAACTTAAAAGGTTTATGTTCAAAAAGGAGACCCAAGATGAAATTTATAAATTTTGCGCCACAGATTTTTATTAATTTCCACTTTATTCCTCCCAGGGCATCTCACTTCGGAGGCCCTTGGGAAGCGGCAGTCAAGAGTGCGAAGGGACTCTTGAATCGAACATTGGCAAACACAAGGTTTACGTTTGAAGAACTGAGCACCGTCGTAGTGGAGATAGAAGCGATCCTTAACTCGCACCCGATATGGCCACTCTCGTCAGACCCTAACGACTTCAACGCTCTTACGGCTGGTCACCTCTTGGTTGGCGAATCATTGCGTTCGTTGCCTGAGAGGTCCCTCGAAAACGTCAAGTTGTCAAATTTTGACCGTTACGACATGATCACCGCCGTCAAGCAACGGTTTTGGCAGCAGTGGTCTATGGATTACATCAACGAATTGCGATCTCGCACGAAATGGACAGCACCCTCAACGAATCTTACTGAGGGCACAATGGTCATCATTCATGAGGACAACCTGCCCCCACCACGCTGGAAACTGGGCCGGTGCAGTCTCAGTGCTCGGAAGGGTGGTCGTGTACGCGTGGTGCACCTCAGCACCGCGAATGGAACTGGTAGCAATTCTTCCTGTAGTTTGAAAGCAATCTTTTCAACGGAGCCGGGATGTTCGGTTAAACTCTTAATGTCACAATATAATACATATAATAATCACTTAAATGACCCTCGCATTGTAGTATCTTACGCTCATTCTTACTCTCTTTGTTACGCTCTTGCATTCAATTTGTAATTGAATTCACCACATTAGAAGCCCGCTTATGCTCAGTACTCAACTGAGCCCCTTCGACTGTCGCATTATTCTTGGATTACAGCAATTTTCTTCGCATCGAGTAAAATTAGCTCACTGGAGATTGACACACCCCCATCCTTGAACAACTATAATGAGGAAAACGCTCCTCGATCAAACACATGCATTTTGGAAACAATGGCCTACGGATTACCTCCACGAACTACAATCTCGGCATAAATGGAAAACCACCGCTCCAAACGTGACCGAAGGATTATTAGTTTTGGTTAAGGAAGACAACCTTCCAGTAATGAAGTGGCCAATGGGTCGCATCATCAAAACTTATCCTGGGCAAGACAACCATGTACGAGTGGTTGATGTCAAAACATCGTCCGGTGTATACAAACGCCCCATCAGTCGTCTCGCCCCATTATTCTCAGAGGAGGTAGCAACGAAACGCTAAAAAAATGCTATTCAAGACATTGCGGAAACAGAGAAGCCACCAACACAGCGAAAAAGGTTATCATTACCTACACTAACATCCACATTGTTAGTGTTACTTCTCATGCTGCCATTAGCATTTTCACAATCAATAAATGTGACGCAATTTGCAAACAAGCCTGGAATGTTCTATGAGAAACTTGGAATCTCAAGAATGACCACTTCCGAATGGACCATGATTATATACGACGACTTGGATCCATAATGGAAGGATATGCAAGTCATGTCAGCCGGAATGTCCGAACTGAGACACATGTGCCCTGAACTAAAAAATGTTCCAGCGTGCAACTCCATATTTCAACACTTTCAACATTTGTACAAAGAACTACAAACAGGAAATTTGCTAATGAAGGCCCCTCGACAACGCAGATCACCGCTGGATATAGTAGGAAACATGGCACACCAGCTGTTCGGTGTACTTGACTCTACATATGCTGAGAAAATGGCCAAAGTAATCGAAAAGGTACAAACCAACGAAGACTTTCTGCTACATCTACTACGAAATCAAACGTCAATGGTCGACTCCACAATGAACGTGATCAGGAAGGATAAGTCAGCCTTGGACAACCGCCTAAAGGTATTGGAACAACAAGTGGCAACCATCAGCCGAGAAAGAGAACATATCACGGCGATCATCTAATTCAGTCATACCTAGGGCTCACAGCACAACTAACTCTGCTGACAACGAGTCTTCAACGTATGCAGTCTGACATATCTGATGTATTAATCGGCATTCACCATCGGACAATAAGCCCAACGCTAGTATCTCCTGAGCAATTAAGAGAGCAACTAGACCAAATCCGGGATCACTTGCCAGCTGATCAAATGCTGCCTGTCACAACACAAAATGTGATACAATTATACAGGCTCATGCGAGCCGAAGGATCACTGTCTGCCACACACGTCATTTTCAAGGTGACACTACCGTTAGTTTCAACAGTTAAGCTCGAAGTTTTCAGTATTATGCCAATTCCGGTCTGGGACTCAACAAGCTGGAGCTTGTTCAATCTCAAAACGACCATAATCACTGTGAACACTCACCGAGATCAATTCATGGGATTTACTCCAGAAGAATTTCGACGCTGCTTTAAACTACTCAAAGCAGAATACATCTGCTTTGATCATCAAACAGTCTTCAATGTCGACAATCACTGTGAGTTTCAGTTGTTTAACGATAAAACAGCACCTTTATGTGAAGTGATCCAAGTGGTCCAAAACTCAGCAAGCAAATAAATCGATTTTTTCAACACACTCTACCATGAGACTTCAGGCAGTTTGCAACGGGTCTCCGTCAACCATAAAACTGGAAGGAACTGGCTTACTCTCACTGTCACCTGGATGCACTGCTCGCAATACAGAAATAAGCATTAGTACCTTCAGCACAACAATCAGTGAAGTCAAATCAACCTACACTCGATTTGGAGACATACGCTTACCAGCGACACCCCCATCGCCAGCAACTGTACAATTGGAGAACCAGACATCAGACTATCTTCAAGAATTGGAAGATTTACGCCTGCAATTAGTGGCAATCAATCAACCAAGGCTGCCACACCATCTCAACTGAGTGCAGCATCATCAAATCGCATCTTATGCTGCCCTAGCAATATCAATGCTATTGATTATTGCGTTCATTCTCCGGAAGAAGTATTAATCATTAAACCCAAGGCCGTCAACAATCAACCAAGCAGAGCCACGCGGATTATCAGCCCCGATCCCCAATCCACGCCGTTTTTCAGTCGACTTGGGCGATGGTTGAACACCAGTTCAACGGCCGGGACTGCTGACTGACTATCACAATTGCCCAATAACACAATATCATATTAAATCCAAATTAACAGTTGTCTGGCAGCAATCAGCTGTTAAAAAAAAACACACACATCTGAATTTTACGATAAACTTAATTAATATGTCTTTAACGAGACTGTTGGCCAGCGAAGAACTACGGAGGCAACATATTAGAATACAGACCTTGCAGCGCAGGCTTCTCAGATGCGCATCGGACTCGTTTTCACGTTCAGACGATACGTATGTGGTTTTTGTGATTTTCTTCTCAAACTACTGCTAATTTAGTTCATTAAAATTACCAATTTTTGGTATAATGAACGCTATGCTTCTATTTGTGCTGCCATGGGTCTGCGCTTAGCCGAACAGGGGTTTTTGACATAAATGCAATGGCAATAATGTGTAGAAATGGTTTGTTAGTTTTGTTTTGGCATTTTGAAGCGATGCCACCTGGTAGAACTACAAATGACTACAAATGTTGTCACAATTTGCACAAAAAGTATGCACACGTTTGACGTAAAGGAAGTTTTACTACAATGAGCTATTTTTTGTTATGCTTAATTAAAGAAAAACAGAATGCTTTCAATATAATTAATATTAAATATATTGCTCCGAATTCGACTTAAAAAAGGTGGCATTACTGTATTAACTTCGAAAGTCCGAATCGCACTAGGTGGCCACCTCGCTCTGCAGCGGATGGAGAGCGGAATCGTAAAGTGAAAATTCAGACAGCGGATTGAATAGTGATTTGCTAAAATGCTAAAACATGTGTAATGTTAAATTATTTGGATGAGGGTTAACCACCAATTGAACAACCTTTATGGGAAATTCAGATTCGAATCGTTTTAGGTGTGTTTTATGGGTGTATTTAATCAAATCGCTGTATAATGGAATGGAATTGAGGTGATTTTCCAGCGGAAGTGATTTCTGTGGCACCCCTGTATATTTGACAGCCCTGGAAGGGCCAACTTTATACAAAAATACTAAGTTCGAATAAACACGATCCTGTTTTATATGGATAAATAAACTGACAAACCTGTTCTGTTACTCTGAATATTTATTATATAAGGATGTGAGTCAAAGTAGGGTGTGCTATTGTAATTATTTGTGATAAGGGTTTTTCCTCACTTACACTCAACGAGTCACACAGTATACAACGATCTGGAAAAATCACAATAAATTCGAAACTTTTCAAAATCTGAACTGAAAAAACCTGAGGTTTGCAATGATGCTCTTACCTTAGAAAGTGTTGTGTTTCTGAACTTCTTACTATCTTCCAGATTATGCCACAGCGACGAAGCGCTCGCATAAGGGATCAGCGTGCTGATGATACTCGCACCTGTACCGCTGCACAGCGTCCTTCTACCCGTCGTGCTACCCGTGCTGCGCGCTCTTCCCGTACTGATGCAAAGCGTGCTGCCCCTGAAGTTCGACTAATACTTCCACGAGAGACTGCATTCGATACTGAACTGCAAAATATCGCCACAGTTGTTTCACAGACTCTACCCCAGGGCAGGCAGATCAGGACACAGAACGGGGCACAGGGTAGGAGCAACAGCCTCTATCCAGTTCCAGTTTTCCTGCCAACGCAATCCGTCTTAGCCGCGAAGAAGTCAGGTCGACCCATGTAACGGGAGACATAATAACAAACGGCAAAGCATTGTAGCTGAGTCAACAACAACCGCTTCTGCAGCAATTTCTGCCAACGATGCGATCGCTCTTCAGAGCGATCACAATTGCCCAATAACACAATATCATATTAAATCCAAATTAATTCAATATTAATTCCAATTCCCTTTTACCATTTTCTTACTAGACTCAGCACTTTCTGTACTTTTTGTTACCTATAAATAGAATTTAAGTTTGTTCAATAAAATCAGTATCAGAATCAGTACCATCACTGCCTGTTCACTCATTCTCTACAACTGCAATCAACAGAGGCTGTCGCCGTGTCTTCAGACCCTCATTTGCTCGACGTAGGAAACCCTCTCCGCAGTCCAACTGGTTCAAGTTCTAGTTGCGACGACAAATTTGTAAACGGTTTATGTACCGTATGCATACCAAATCACACACACACACAAACACACATTAACATTTTATCTCGCCTTTACACTGCACTTAACTCTACTGCCTTCTAATTTCTCCTCTCCTTGTCTTCCTCTTCTTCCTTATTTGGGGTGGGAAGAAGACTAAAAAAAACTGATATTTCTTCCGCCGCCTTAAACTTTTGTCGGGCAGAAATCAAGACTCGGATTCCGCCGTTGATCCCTCAGGTGTTTTGGCTTCTTCTCCTACCGATGTGGTGGGTGTTGGGGGACGTTGGGGGACGGGAGTCCCGCCAAGACCAAGAAAAAAATATTTCTCGACTTTTTTCTCACCATTGCTTTCCCCTGTTTTCTCGGTAACACTTACCCCAAACGGACTCAGCGCTATCTGGGTTTTCTGGTGGCCAACACAGCCTTTACCCTCTTCCAACTCGGCACAATCACAATTTAAAATAGAACGAGAAGGAACGTGTGAGTCGCTTCTGGGGACGCGACTCTCCCTATACCCGTATTCAGTCAGCATAAACATTTTTAAGCATATGATTTTTAAGAATTTTAGAAAAAAAAAATTTTACATATAACATTTTTTTGCTACATCTGCTATCTACATCTACATATACAATGTCTATTCTACATCTAACAGATTGTACATGTTCCATTCATATTCTACATCTCCTCCGCTAGGGGTTGCTCGCGCACTGAACGCGGCAGAGTGTGCGAGCGAGAAGGAAAATGAGTTGTGTTGTCTTGGTCGGGAGGGGGAGGGGAAGCAACTGAAAATTAATTTCTTCATTCTGGCTATAATTATGATCCGATCTGATTCAGATTCGGCAATCTGGTAGATATGGTCATTCTCTACAATACTGCGTTTTTAGTTTTTAAAACTGTGCCTGCCACAGATTTTCGTCCTTTGTGTGGGCGGAAGGGGGCGGGGCGAAATTTTGAAATACACTTGTAGCAGTGTGGTATCACATGAGTCTGGAAACAAAATTTGCTTTCTCTAGCTCTTATAGTCTCTGAGATCCAGGCGCTCATCAAGACGGACGGACGGACAGACGGACAGACGGACAGTCGGACAGACGGACGGACAGACGGACATGGCTATATAGACTCGGCTATTGATGCTGATCAAGAATATATATACTTTATGGGGTCGGAAACGTTTCCTTCTCTGCGTTGCACACATCCACTTTTACCACAAATCTAATATATCCCTTAACTCTTTTTTGAGTACGGGTATAAAAATAGAATAACTGAACAACCAGAACCGAGAAGCAAATTATCGCACCTATTGCGGCCCCTACACAACCGGCTTGATCGAAATTATAGATGGAAATTGTCGAGATGGCGTCTGGCGGCAAGTCCTCTAACAGGTCCACGGCATAAGAGAGAGTTTGACATTTGAACCTGTTAGCGCATTTATTTTCCGTCTTGACCTTCCATTCGCTAACCCACTTGAGCACTAGATGGCGCCACCACAACCAACCTATTTTCTGAAACGCTTCGGCTTTGAACTGCGACCCATTATCACAAATAATCGTTTCCGGAACGCCAAAGGTGTGGAACAGTTCCTGCTGAAGATATTTAATTACCACTTCAGCCGTTAATTTTTTTACCGCTTTCAAAAAGACAAACTTTGAATAATGGTCCAACACTATGAAAATCCCTATATTCCCGCTTCGAGATCGCGGGTATGGGCCAAGAAAATCCACATATAACCTTTGAAAGAATCTTTGCGATTCTTGGGCAATGCCAATCGGAGGCCGTTGCGCTCTGTTCGGTGCCTTGGTCGTTTTGCAGGCGTCACACCCCCGAATGTACTCTGTGACATCGTTGACCAGCACAGGCCAATTGTAGTACCTTCGGATCCTTTTTAATGTTTTATGCACGCCTCCATGGACGCTAGTGGACTGTAATGAGCGTTTTCCAACACTTTGCTAACCAATTCCTTTGGAATCCAAAGCTTCCAAGCAAAAGTATCGTGCAGCTGATCTGCATTATAATGATCTGACCTTCGATACACCAATCCTTCACACACTCCTAGATCTGGAAGCTTTTCGTTATTTGCCTCAATCCGCTTTGCCATCTCACTATACTCTGCCGCTCTTGCTATTGCTGCTAGCTCTTGCTCATTCACCCTGGACAGTGCATCCGGGACAACATTTAATCTACCACTTCGATGCTCAATCTTAAAGTTGAAACCCTGCAGTTTCCACGCCCAAGGAGCCAGACGAGAATGCAGATCCGTCTGCGACATGAGCCACTTTAAGGACGCGTGGTCGGTTATGACCGTGAACTCATGTCCTTCGACATAGGCTCGGAAGCGCTTAATGCAAACAATGGCTGCTAAACATTCTTGCTCGGTAACTGAATAGTTCCTCTGAGCTTTATTCAACTTTTTTGACACATATATAGGTTAAGGGAAGTCATAGTCCAATTTCCTTCTTTCGCTGTTTCGGGCCTTGTTAAGACGAGTCTTCTCTCTCACTCGATAGATGTTGGAGAGGCCAAGCCGGTGAAAACAACGGCACTTTTCCGTATATATTCATCGCCCTCTGGTGTCTTTTGAACTAGCACTCCTCCAACACCTGTTTTGCTGGCATCACACTGAATAAAGAACGGTTTATTGAAATCGGGACTTCGTAAGACTGGCGCAGAGCATAGCATATCCTTAAGCTTCTCGAATGCTGCCTGTCCTTCCGAAGTAATTGCAAATCTCTGCCTAGGTTTTAATAATAAGGAAATAAGAATAAGAAGGAAATTGGACTATGACTTCCCTTCCCTAAATTATTCCTTTGTCTCTCCGTAAGCTCATGGGAGTCTGCCGTCAATTCTGCGACTTGCTAGGGCGGAAGTAAATCAAAGGTTGACCAAAAATCAATTCCCAAGTATAGATCTTGGCTGAGTGATGGAATTATATGCAGCTCTAATTCTTTAGCCACATCCTTATAGCTCACCGGAACTTTGAGACGTCCCAGGACATCCTGTTTGGTGCCATCTGCCGTACAAGTTGATGAACCAACTCTTTTAAATGGGATCCTACTTCGAATGACCTCTTCAGCCAATTTCCCTCCTATCACGCTCATAGCTGCTCCCGTGTCCATTAATCCTAATACTATTCTATCTAATATTCTAACCTCGGCATAATGCCGTTTATCATTCTTCTTATACCTAATCGCATTGATGGCCTTCAACGACCGCCAGTAAGCCCTCATTCGGTTGGCATTTCTTGACGTTAATTTTACCCTCGCTAGCGTGTGACCTATCATAGGATTCTTAGTCCAATCGATTCGTTGAGGCCAGAAACTTGGTTGACTCTCCACAGAAATCTGGTCATTTCCCACATCGGACGAATCAGTATCATTTAACTGCTCGATTCGTGGTTGACTGGCTTGTTTCTTTGAACACACAACTGTGGCCGTGATTGTGTGTTCGTCTTTCCGTTTTTTTGACAACGAACACATGAAAGCTTATAGGTATTTGCTGCCCCGCACCCATAACAGAAAATTCTGCGTTTCGACTCGCAATCCTGGTATCGATGCCCTTCCTTGCGGCAATTCCAGCATATTAGCGCCATTACTCCGACTTTTTCCTCACCTTCTACATCTGAAAACTCAACTGCGTCATCCGGCAGAGCCTCCTCAATCAGTTCTGACACTTGCTTACGAAAAGGCACAATTTTCTGGTATCCCTGACTTTTCTTGCAATCATTGGGAAGCTCAAAGGAAATACAAGCCTTGGACACAATGCTTCAGTTCCTAGAACAAAGAGTTCGAGTTCTAGGAACAGGCAAAATGACACAAATGTCAAGGAAATAGCCAAAAGGCACAACATGTGCAACAGTAAACACTGGAAAATCGAAGACGCCTATCTGCTCATTCTGCAAGAAGGCAAGCCATTGGCTCTACGGATGCGATGAGTTTCGCTCCAAGTCATGGAGAGTCTTTTTTGAAGTTCCTAATTATTTTAAATTAAATAATTAATAAATAATTTTCGAAAATTAATGTCTAAAACAAACAAATATAACAGTACCTGAACTTAGTAGACATTTTACAAAAAATAAATTTCTGAACGCACACATGATGTCTTCAGAAAAAAATTAAGTTGTGGCTTAAAGGTCTCAGCAACAAAGGCCATAAGATCCAAAAAATAAAAAAATAGTTCTTACACTATTTGACAGGATTGGACAACAAATGTCTGACATGTAATAAACAAATCAGCATTTATTGAAATGATTAAGTATTCATTACACATATCGAGTTTTTATTGTTTTTAAGATGTATTCTGCTATTCGGGACGGAAACAAATCCAACAAATCAAAAACCATGGCAATCGGTCCAGCCGTTCTGGAGTTATGAGTGTTGTAACAAACACGACTTTCTTTTATATATATATAAGAGATTGCCGAATTATAGTCTGCGCGTGCAGACAGGCTGATCGGTAACAGAAGGTTACCTAATCATTAGCCCTGCAGTCAGCGTCCAATATTCCCGGTAAGGAAAGTCGGAGACTGCTGACTGGCTCGGGCATGTGAGGGGTTTGCCCGGTAACCGAGGGTTATCTAAGCAATCGCCTCCCCACAAGTGTCCAATGTCCCAGGTAAGGTGATCGGTGTGCACCGGTACCGTGGGAAAGAAATTTCGTTGGCACTTCGGGAATATATATATTGTTAGGAATATTATTTTAGGTACTTATTGCGTAAGCCCCGTGTGCTGGTCTCCTGTCTTTGGGCGTGTGCTGAGTTTGCATTTTTGCTGGAGGTTGATCGCTTCACATGGAAGTAGCGTTGGCTGCGTCGTCTGCTTGTGACGAACCATGGGATCCATGGATCGTTACAACACGTTTGGTTTATGTTGAAGGTTCAATTTGTATCTTTATTTAATGTGTGAAGCGTGTTAATTCAAGTGAACTGCCAGCTAACTTCCAAACGAACTGAACTCTAAACGAACTGAGTTCGTTTGTATTTGACATCGGCTAATCCCATGCCCTAGAAGAGTGGCCCTAAGAAGGGGCCATTGGGATGTGGGCCAGGGGGCAGAATGGCCAACGGTAGGGTGGGCATGTTACGCCTCATCAACACCTGAGGTCGTAGTAGGAGAACCAGAGGTGCAGCGGAGTAGTTCCATTCCCTTTAGTGGGTTTGTTGGTCGGAAGTAAGTGGGATTCTCTATCCCGGTTTTCGCTTGTTCCTAGCACGCAACTTATTTAGAATATTATAGTGAAGAAAGGCCAATCATAGGAGGGGAGCAAGACCACCACCCCCCTAGCCGACGAGCCTGAGCCGGAATATACAGCGTGCTCCTCTCTCTCCCATGCCCAACACCGCGGCTGAGAATAATGAGTTGAAATGCGATTCGTTACATTCATAATTTATTATTTAATAAATGATCATTATAATTATAAATTGGCGCCCAACGTGGGGCCACATCATCCAGATGTAGCTCACACACCCACTTACTTCAAGACAGCAGTAAAAAGGTATATTTTAGCTCTGCTCTGCTCTTTCCTTAGACGCTTCGGAAATGGAGTTGCTCAGATAAATCTATCAGGCGCCCAGCCACGACAGAGGGAGGAGGTAGACAAGAGATACTCGAAAAATTTTCTAATCTCCTTTATAGAAAATTGTTGAGTCCATAGGGTCGGTCTTTCAGACGCGTTAGATTTGCAGATTTCGAGTTGTCAGCAAATCAATGTCTGACCACGGATGAAGGTCGAGCAGGGTATCAACATTCGAAGTTATTGGGCTCAATCAGCTTCTATCTTCCGCATAGGAATTCAATTCATTTCGTTTGCCAACGATAGCTTTGCCACGGAAGATAGGAGAAAAAGAGGTATGCTCAATTTTCCTAATGCAAGGGTTGTTGTTGTTGTTTGGCACGCGACCCATGCAAAGCTATGCGCTATGCAGTTTTTGTTGTTTTTTTTGTTCCGTTTTGCGGTTTGCTGGTTCTCAAGCTAATTAGGGTTCTTCTATGTGGTTTTCGGGTTTGCTTGATGTCAAATTGTTTTATGATCTTGTTTATCTTTGTTTGTTCCGAATTCTTGTGTTTTACATATTCTGTTTATTTATTTGGTTTTTGTATTCGTTGAGTCTGGCTTTGTATAGCTCTCCACGACGGAGGCGAATGAGTTTATATTTTTTTTTTGGGTTTTACTTGAGTATGAGTTGTCTTTGTATTTGAGGTGGCTCGAGTCTTTCTTTGTCGTTTGCTTTTCATATTCAGCCCAAAGCAAATCAGCAAAGCCTCATTGATTAGGAAAGGTGAACAGATTAAGTTTTGCGAGTCAAGTAGGCCATAAGCTAGGTAGGAGTTAGTTTCTTAGGTTACATATAGTTATTTATTTAGATCATGATGGTCGGATCCGATGACGAGGGGGAGGCAAAAGCTTAAATTACACCGCAATGCGCCTTGTGTGATAAGAGTTTGGGTGAAGTTCTTTATATAAAACCAAATGTGGGCATGAGTTCCATTAAATATGTCTCACCACCCATGCTCAGACGAAAAATTGTTGCCCTACATGCCAAACATGAGAAGGCAGCTACAGCGTCAGACCCGATAGCCAAAAACACCAGGCAGCAGAGTCGTACCAACTCACCAGCTCGTGGCAGCCAAGTTGTTAGCTTGTCGAGGGAGTCAACAGAGTTGGGGGCATTTCAGACCGAACTTATAACTAGCACTGTCACCCAACCTGTGGAAGCCATGCAAATCGATCTGCTCGCTCAATTATCTAGTCAAATGGCCCAGCTCATTCAGACAAATATGGCAGCTTACCTTCGGCCAATGGAGATAGGTGCTCAGAGAGGACGAGCGCCAGAGGATGAGACCCAGCCTCGAGCTGGTTTTGACCGGCCACAATCAACCATATATGTAGCTTCAGCTAGGGACACTCCAAGGAGCGCGGTCTCCGATCTGCTGCAAAGACCCGATAAGGTGGGCCATATCCTGAACGGTTGGAAGTTGCGATTCAGTGGCAGTCAAGAGGGACTTAGCGTAGATAATTTTATTTATAGAGTAAAGGCACTCACGCACAAAACGCTGGAAAGCAATTTCGCCGTTCTATGCAGCAACGCTAGCCTGCTATTTGATGGTAAGGCCATCGACTCTTTTTACGATGCCATTGTGCTGCTGATGGACAACCTGGAGACGGAACGGTCTCTGTCGGAACGGGAAACGGTGGAGACCGTAAAAAGAAATCTGCGCCCCGAGATAAGGCATGAATTGCTAAATCTCTCAATTCCTTCGGTAGATCGTCTGAGGGAGATATGTCGTCGCAGGGAGAGTTTCCTGGATGATATAAAGAAAAGTCAGGGATACCAGAAAATTGTGCCTTTTCGTAAGCAAGTGTCAGAACTGATTGAGGAGGCTCTGCCGGATGACGCAGTTGAGTTTTCAGATGTAGACGGTGAGGAAGAAGTCGGAGTAATGGCGCTAATATGCTGGAATTGCCGCAAGGAAGGGCATCGATACCAGGATTGCGAGTCGAAACGCAGAATTTTCTGTTATGGGTGCGGGGCAGCAAATACCTATAAGCTTTCATGTGTTCGTTGTCAAAAAAACGGAAAGACGAACACACAATCACGGCCACAGTTTTGTGTTCAAAGAAACAAACCAGTGAACCACGAACCGAGCAGTTAAACGATCCTGTTCCGTCCGATGTGGGAAATGACCCGATTTCAGTGGAGAGTCAACCAAGTTTCTGGCCTCAACGAATCGATTGGACTAAGAATCCTATGATAAGTCACACGCTAGCGAGGGTAAAATCCACGTCAAGAAATGCCAACCGAATGAGGGCCTACTGGCGGTCGTTGAAGGCCATCAATACGATTAGGTATAAGAAGAATGATAAACGGCATTATGCCGAGGTAAGAATATTAGATAGAATAGTATTAGGATTAATGGACACGGGAGCAGCTATGAGCGTGATAGGAGGGAAATTGGCTGAAGGGTCATTCGAAGTAGGATCCCATTTAAAAGAGTTGGTTCATCAGCTTGTACGGCAGATGACACCAAACAGGATGTCCTGGGACGTCTCAAAGTTCCGGTGAGATATAAGGATGTGGCTAAAGAGTTAGAGCTGCATATAATTCCGTCACTCAGCCAAGATCTATACTTGGGAATTGATTTTTGGTCAACCTTTGATTTACTTCCACCCAATATGCAAGTCGCAGAATTGACGGCGGACTCCCATAGTTTAGGGAAGGGAAGTCTGGACGTTGATATGCAATGACTGCACCATCAAGTGGCCCATGCGACACCAAGCCGAAGCCTGTTACGCGCGGAACCCAGGCAGAAACGCAGCCCTCCTCCCGCCCAACCGACCGAGGGGCGCTGCCGCATGACGCGCGACGCGTGTTACCGAACCGATCGCGAGCATGCAGGAAAGATAGGTGTTAGACTAAAATTCGAGGAAAATTAGAGCTAATCACAACTCAAAGAGCTAAACATGCAAAGATAGCTAAGAAATATAACTAATTACGGGAAAGGTATGTTAGTATTAGTGATTTAAGAAGAGGAAGGGAATTAGTAGTTGATATTATGTGGTAGAGGGAATTGAAGTCCGAGCAAAGTACCCTAAATGGTTCGTGCAAGGAATAATTCGATCTACAAAGCGGAAGGAACAAAGGAATGAAGTTTCTAGTAGATCTAATAGGAATCGTAAAGTTTATGCGGCTCAACAAATCAGTGCTATCTACGTCACCCTTGATCAGGTTGTGCATAAATATCACACCAAGCATTTTTCTAGGACTAACTAAGGTTGGAAGGTTTATTAAAAGCAATCTACGAGGATAAGATGGCAGTCTCACACCTGCATCCCAGTTAAGGCCACGCAGAGTTTTTCTGGACTGATTCTATACGGTCCTGGTGTACTTTGTACTGGGGGCACCATACACAAGAGCCGTATTCTAAAATCGGACGAACAAGCGAGATATAGAGAGTCTTCGTTATATAGGGGTCGTCAAATTCCTTTGACCACCTCTTTATAAACCCAAGCACACCCATGGCCTTATTTACCATGGTAGAAATGTGTTCAGAAAACTTTAACTTTGGGTCTAATTTAACACCAAGATCATCAACCAAGGTAATTCTCTCAAGAGAACCACCGCAGAGGCTATAAGGAGCCAATAGGGGGCTGGAGCGATGAAATGTCATTACTTTGCATTTCGAGGCATTTAGGTGTAACATATTTGCACAACACCATAATTGAAATTTATTGAGATCGGATTTCAAGCGAGAGTGAAATGAAATGTCCTTATACTGGACACAAAGTTTAACATCATCCGCATACATGAGTACTCGAGAGTTTGTTAATACTGAAGGCAGATCATTAATAAAGAGTGTGAATAGTAGGGGGCCTAGATGGCTGCCCTGTGGTACTCCAGAAGTAACCTTTACAGGTGAAGAAAAGGAGTTTTTGAAGAGGACTCTTTGAGACCTAGAAGAAAGGTAGCTAGAAATCCATCTCAAAAGATTATGCGGAAACCCTAAAAGGTCAAGTTTTTGTGCTAAAAGGGAATGGTTTACAGAATCAGATGCTTTACTAAAATCAGTGTAAATGACATCCGTCTGCAAGTTACCTTGAAAGCCTTTAACGATAAAAGAGGTAAACTCTAATAAATTTGTGGTTGTTGATCGTCGCCTTATAAATCCGTGCTGGGACGGAGATATAAGTGATTTGCAGAGATGTTGCAAGTGCGGAGCTAAAATTTTTTCAAACATTTTAGGCATAGCGTATAACTTAGATGTACCCCTATAATTATTTGCATCAGACTTGCTACCTTTCTTATGGAGCGGAATAATAAAAGATTCCTTCCAGATGGGGGGAAGCATGAAGAGTTAATGGATAGGGTGAATAGTTTAAGCAAGGGTCCATACAGAGCGTCGGCACAGTACCTGAGTACACAGCCGGCTGAAGATGCCATTCGACCTTGGTAAACTGTATGGATACGGCTGACCAGAGTAGCTTTCATGAGAATAGGTTGTTTGGAAAAATTTGGCAAAAAGATCGGCAATTGCCTGATCATTGTTTGCTGACATATTGAGAAAAGATAACGAGGATGGATGTACGGACGTTCTACGCTTACTATTTACGAAGCTGTAAAACTGTTTAGGGTCCTGTGAAAATCGTATCCTGCATCGAGATAGGTAGTTATTATAGCGTTGAGCGTTAAGAACGGAGATTTTTTGACCGAGCTATTACATAGTAAGAAAGAGAAAAGGGAGAACCAACTTCTCGAAATTTTTTATAAAGTCTTGATTTTAAATTTTTTAGACTGGATAACTCCTTGGTAAACCAAGGAGGCTTTCCAGATCTAACCGGACAAGAAAGTGGGACACAAGAATCAAAAAATGTGTCAAGTACATTGTAAAAAATGTGTGTGCCTTTCATAACGTCAGTGCACAAGTACAGAGCGGACCAATCAAAATCCCTAATAAGGTTATTAAGCTTCGTAAACTCGGCTTTACGAAAGCAGTGGACACGTTCAGATAGCCTACTCATTCGATCCAATACAGTAGGGCCAATATCGACTGACACTTCGATGGTAGGAGTCTTCAGGTATACTGAGCGGAAGGGCTCGGGTTAACAACGCTATGGTTGGATCCGAGACAAAGCACAGATCAAGCAATCGACCCAAGGAATTTTTCACATGGTTGACTTGAGACAGGGATAGGTCTAGCAAGCCGTCGATAAAGTCATGTCGTGACATGGGCACAAGGTTATTTGTAACATATAACGGTGATAGGGGCTGTTCAAATAACTGAGCGGGGTACGCGATGGCTTCCGGCTTTTCTCTGGTCGGCTGGGGTGGGTTTTGAGGAAGAGGCCGTCAGTTATTGTTCTCACTTGGTGCAAATAAACAAGAAACTAAATTCGCATACGAAAGGAGGGGAACGGGAAAGGAAGACTACAGTACAGCAAACCAATACTAACGGAAGAGATACATCAAAGACAAGGGGGAATAGCGGTCAGGCGATGCTCGATCTTGGGCTGCATGTGCTCAGCGGCACGGACGCCCACCCTACCATGATCCCCTATAAGCCAGTTGGTCGCCAGGGATCCCTCCCAAAATCGTACAGGCATCAGGCTGCGGCATTCGGTACAGGCATGAGTCCAATAAAAAAGGGATTTAATTCATTTTACTAAAGCTATTTTTATTAGCTAAGTGAACTTTCTCCATGATACTTCCGGTCCTACCTATTTAGTTATCTAGACATATCTATTCTTCATAATATTACAGCTGTCGAACATTCACTAACGTGCGGGAGAGTAATAGGGAAGCACCCTCAACTTAGATCTAGGAATACGTATAGGAAATTAATTAAAAATAATAAACCCAATAATGAATATGCAATACGATCTAATAATAATATATAATATAAGGTAATATAGTAATAGTAATATAGTAAATATTCAACTTAAATCAGGCTAACATCAGAGGGAAAAGAATTGTGTGCAAGTACGGGGTACCACAGGTGTCTTCATGCCCATTCTCACGGCCAAAAATAATCCACAACCTTTTTATTGCGGTTCCCTTTTAATGCCCGTGTGGATCGTATGTTCAATATTCTCGGAGCTTTTTCTTTTATTTCATGTCGCTCTCGCGCTCATGACGTTCACTCTCACCCGCACAAGCCAACTTTCTGGGGCCAGGCAAAGTTATAGCGAATTCTCACTTACATGATCATATGTACATATGTTACCGGGTCCAGCGCCGAAAGATCTTTCGTCGAGACTTAGGTTCCACCTGTAGCTGAGAAAGAAAAACGAAAAAAAACGAGAGAGAGAGAGAGCGAACTGAGCTTTCAGGGAGCCTTTGGGGAGCTTAGCCCTCTGCCGCCGTCGGAGCCACTACACTGGGAGGTTATGATTTTACTGGGATTTTTAATTCACTTTGTTACCTCACTTTGCACATTTTCCTTTTCGCCCCGTTACATTATATCCACTGGGAATCTCTTTTCTACTAATATAAACTATACCAGGGTAAACTTCCTAACCAAGGCTCTCTTTTTCGACTTTGCTCTGCCCACTCTCACTAACACACGCACAGACACCGGAAAAAAATTCAATTTTGGGTTATGGTTCCCATTAGTTGGCCGAATCACTCATTCCGCGGTAGAAAAAGTATATTCCGATGAGTTTGGCGCACTTCCGGTAACTTCCGGTGACTTCCGCTCCCTTTAGCGATCGAGGGTGTCACACCGTGATCCCGGCGGGAGCAGCAGCGTTGCGGCCGATTAGAGTCTGTCTTGCTTACTGCAGCTTTGCGCTCAGCTCTCGTGCGGTTGCAGTTGATGTTCTCAGTTTAGAGCTTTCTCCTCTAGCTATGTAGCAGCCTATAGCCTAGGTGTCATTCCTTTTCCCAGTATGGCACCTTGCATAGATTTATTTTGTGTAGTTGAAAAGATTGTGGCTGCTGTCTGGCTCCAAAAGCCTTTGCTGATCAGATAGTGGCCCAGTTCTTGGGGAATATGGTCTTCCTCTTCTTTTTTTTTTTTTCTCGCACTGGTATTGAAAATATGACTTAACGATTCGATCGTCAGAAGAGAAAAAAAAAGTTTTGCCCCGGAAACTACTTAGGAGGCCCTGTCAAGGCTTCCCCTGACATTTGATCAGCTGTTCTTGCCGAACAGTGTGTCCCCTGTCTTTGCTTTCAGGGCGTTGTGCCGGCCTATCAGTTCTTCCCTTTTTACGGTTTTCATTTTTGGATACCCTTAATGCTTGGTCGAAACTTTGCCGTTCGGGCCATCTTCGGTCATTGCCCTCGCTCAGCAGCATTCGCGCGCAGTAAGCTTTAAATAAATATATATTTAAAAGCTTATAGCTGCGTTTCCCCTTGCCCAGTAGAACTGTTATACTATTGCGATGCACGAACAGTGCCTACTTTTAGGATGCATCACCACTCGACAAACGACTCATTACACACCCCCCTGCCAAAATCAAACTTAGGGGTTCAATACTCCCAAGGGTGATACTCGTTTGGAGAGTTAATTCTATCTATCATTGTTTTATGTCTTTAGCATGGTACTTTCCGACTAATTTACCCTGAAGATCCTCCAATTCATAATAACTATGTCTTAACCTTGTCCTTACTCTTGCCTTTACAAACGTCGGGGCGAGTTTTGCATTAAACCCCTTTGCAAAGTTGCTTTGTTGATGGTTTCGCCGAAATACCTCCTGCCCTGGTTGAAACGATACCTCGCGACTTCGCAGATTATACGTGTTTTCATTCCTACGCTGTTGCTTCAGCATGGCTTGTTTTGCCGTTTTGCGAATGAGGTCGAATGAGTCTCCCCTATCAAATGCAAACGACCGATCCTCTAAAACTCCTAGGTTTCGTAGCAATGGATAGGCAGAGCCACTCGTAATCATATTCTGACCGAAAGCCACCCGATACGGACTACTGTTTATGGCTGCATGCACGCTTGATCGCAATGCACATACTATCGAACTCATCTGTTCATCCCAATTACTTTGGTCGGGTTTGATATAAGCCTTTATTGCTGCGATCACCGATCTATTGACCCTTTCCGAGGCATTTGCTTGGGGAGCGTATACCGCGGTGTATGAATGTTTAATGCCGTATTTCTGCAATAGTTCATTAAACCGGTGCGACTTAAATTGCACACCATTATCAGACACCATAACCTCCGGCACGCCAAAACAATGGAATAGTTCTTCCTCTATAAATGGAGTAATGGCCTTAGCCGTAAATTTCTTCACCGTTTTCAAAAACGGAAATTTGGAAAAATGATCCAACACCACGAAGATGCCGATGTTTCCGGACTTGCTGCGGGGGTACGGCCCTAAAAAGTCCACATAAAGCTTCTGGAAGAACCGTTGCGTTTCACTGGATTTCCCCATTGGCGGTCTCAACGTGTAGTTTGGATGCTTGCTACCTTTACAAATGTCACAGCTGCCTATAAACTCTTTCACATCCGTCACTAGGTTTGGCTAAAAATAAAAACGGCGAATTCGCTCTAGGGTCTTGTTTATCCCACCATGCGCTGCTAACGGGTGTTCATGAGCCTGCTTCAAGACCTCCTGTACTAATCCTTTAGGGATCCAAAGTTTCCAACATAGATCGTCGGCAATTTTTTCTCCCGTGGCATGTTCAGATCGCCGATATATTAGATTGTCGACTATTTTCACGTCTGGCAATCGATCTTGGTTAGCCCGAACCTTAAACATCATCTCTTGATAGTCAGCTGATTGAAATTGAGGGGATCGTAAATCAATTAAGCTATCGAATTGAATGGCTGAGAGATCTTCGGTGAAAACCCTGGAGAGGGCGTCCGGAACAATGTTCTGCGATCCCTTTCGATGAAATATTTTAAAGGAAAAACCTTGAAGCTTCAGCGCCCATCTTGCTAACCTGGAGCTTAGATCTGCTTGGGACATAAGCCACTTCAAGGAAGCATGGTCCGTGATTATGGTAAACTCCTGCCCTTCTATGTATGGCCTAAATTTTTTCACACACATCACGGCTGCCAGACATTCTTTTTCCGTTACGGAATAGTTACGCTGACATTGGTTAAGCTTCCGTGACATGAATGCAATGGGAACTTCGTTGCCCTCACTATCCGTTTGCATGAGCACGCCTCCCGTGCCAGTATGACTGGCATCGCAATGGATCGCAAACGGCAATTTAAAGTCTGGACTGTGCAAAACTGGAGCTTCGCACATCTTGGCCTTCAGCAACTCAAATGCTTTCTGCGCCTCTTCGGTCCACTTGAACTTTAGCTTTTGCTTGAGCGTATCGGTTATAGGAGAGGCCAATCCTGCATAGTCCTTGATGAACTTATGATACCACCCTGTGAGACCTAAAAAACGTCGAACCTGTTTCAGTGACCGAGGGATAGGAAATTCTTTTATCGATTCTACTTTTTCAGGATCCGTCCGAATAGTGCCATGACCAATGACATGGCCAAGATATTTCACTTGCTTCAGGCAGAAATGTGATTTCTGGACATATATGGTCAAACCCGCTTGCTGTAAACGGCCCGCTACCTCGGTGAGGACCTTCACGTGTTTATCAAACGAGTCGGAAATGACTAACAAATCATCGAGGTACACAAATATCTCGTTCCGCAGCCCTGAAGCACATTGTTTGTGGAGCATTAGATAGGCCAAACGGCATGACTGTGAACTGATATAGGGGTCGTCCTGGTACAGTAAATGCAGTTTTGTCGCGTGACCTTTCTTCAAGAGGGATCTGCCAATACGCGTCTTTCAAATCAATGCTTGAAATAAATTCCGCTCGCGGCAGCCGACTGAGAATCCCGTCAATAAGAGGCATTGGGTAGGCGTTTTTAATAGTCACTTCATTAATCTTCCTACTATCGATGCATAGCCGCACCTTGCCTGGTTTACGTACCATAACGACCGGCGATGACCAAGGGCTATTCGACTCTTCTATCACTCCCAGCGACAACATTCTATCAAGTTCGGTATACATGAGCTGTTCGACCGCTGGAGAGACGGCATAGTGCCTTTGCTTGATGGGCTTAGCATCTCCCACATCGATATCATGCTGTAGCAGGGTCGTTTTCCCTAGGCCTCTCTCTGCAAATGAGGGAAACAATTTAATCGTTTCCACTAACTGGGCCTTCTGTTGTACTGACAGGGGCAACTGATTCGGATCATCCAGCAACACGCCTGAGATGGTCGCCCCCAGAGCTTTATTAGACAAAAAAGCAGGCAGCAAGTTAAACTTCGTCCAGAAATCGATCCCTAAATACAAATCTTGCGACAAAGACGGCACAATCCACAAGCGAAATGTCTGGGACTCTCCCCTTGTAATATGTGACGCTTGTCTTGCGGTGTCTCATTCAGCACTTTTAAAAAGTCAACGGTTTATTTCTCATAACCGCCCTAAGATAGACCGTTGAAAATATGGGGCATCGATCGTAGAGCTTGCAGAGAGCTTTTTGACGAAACATATGTTTTGGTAAAAAGTGGCAACGCCATCCCGTTGTTTTGATTCCGTATTGCACTTATATTTATTGCTAATTACTTTTCTTTAAAGTAAAAAGCAAGGAAAAAATGCGGTATTGATGGGAAAACGTGGGCTGCTGCATCCGGTGGTTCTAGGAGTCGGTCTCTTTCTTCTCGTGACCGTCGCAGAGTGCAGTATTCTGGAGCTCTGTATTCTATCTGATTTTTAACCATATATACAGTCAGCTACCACGCGCAGTGATTTTGTGTTCGCAATTATAAGTTGGTTTCCATCAACCTCCACAATCTGCCCATATCCACCGAGGTGTACATAACCCCAAGACCACGGCAGCACCTACCGTCCCTGCTTTTCGACAGCCCACCGGGAGAAAGAAAATCCACAGTTCGAAATTGTATCAATTGAAGTGGTGCAGTTCCCATTGGGGAATCGCACCACTAGTACAGACGTAGTGATACCTAGTTATGTATGTCTGGGTATAACCTGATATAACTCTTGGTACAACCTGATATAACTCTTGGTACAACCTGATATAACCCTTGGTACAACCTGATATAACTCGCTGGGATACGTGGACTCGCTCCGGCAAATTTTTCGACCGGCAGCGTGCTCGGGTCAGTTGAGGTTATATAACCTCCCCGTCCGACCTACGGGTGTGAGCAACGTGATCCCAAGGATGGACTTCCTCACGCTGTGAGCCGGTATACCATTACCGTCGCAACCAGCTTCGTCACTACAAGCAAGCTGCACCTGGCTTTCGCTACGTGGGAGCATTTTTCGTCGATGCCTCAAGGTCATTGACCCCGTGCCTAAGCCGCCGTCGATTGTAGGTTCGCTCTGGCAAACCTAATCTGAAGCCGCCTACCCAGTGGATTTATTTTTATGTGTTTTTTTCTTCTCTTTCTTATTATATACCGGATAATTAAGTGCTTTTTGATTGGTCCGATTGGTGGTTCAATTTAATTGTGCTGCGGCTAACATGTACGCCCATGAAATCTAACATGTGGACCTAGTCAAAAAGGATTTCCTATACCGGGCCTAAGTTGAATATTTATCAATTAAATGGTTATTAATACAACTAAACTTTACAGTCATGCGTGTCGTTACCCAGCCCTCATCTTATCATTTGATCATCCATTCATTCACCTAATCATCTGCTAATCCAATCATCCAGCCATCTACACAACGAAAGATCTTTCTGCGTGGGAGGAAAACGTACTGTAAGTTTATACAAATATAATGATTCAGGGAGATATAATGACTAACGTGGTAAACTGACCGGTAACGTAACGTTGGATTTTCATTGCGACATTGGCCGCCTTACGGTTTAATGGCTCGTCCATGTGCAAACGCACTTTGATTTTTTTTTCGTTGCCGTTAAAGTTGAATACTTTTCCAATTATGATTTTGATTGCTGTAAATTTAACTTTGGAATATCTATTCATCTACACAACTATATATCGCTCCATTTACTTGAATTACCATTACCTAACCTTATATACATAAGCACATATACCTACATACATAACCTAATCTACATACCATTTACCCACATACCTTATTTCTATTTTTGTATTATATTATTACCTAATTGTATATCATGATTTTTTAAAGTTTCGGGAGTTAGGTTATTCTTTAGTATTTAGTGTCCGCCAACTTAATGAATTTTAAGATTAAATATTGTTTTAGTATGAAGAAAGAGTATAGTATTTTCGGAAGGGACCATGTCGCGTTTGTTGATAGATAGGTGATTCCCCGTCGGTCTTGTTGGAGGGATCCTTAAAGATGTGGCCCGTAAGGATCATGGTAGGGTGGGCGTGCTCGCACTGTTGCGGCAAGCAGCCAACAAGGCCCCGACTATAGGTGGACCCCTTCTACCTCTGCTGACCTTCTCCCTTTGATCCCCCGACTCCCTTCTCCTGTTCCCTTTTCCCAACTCGTACGCGAAGTAACTAAATTCTTATATCTCATGAGCCCTAAATTGGAGGTACTTTGTCCTTAAACCCACACCCCGCCGACCAGAGACAAAAGCCGAAGCCAGCGCGTACGTCTCCTCCCGTCTAGGTTACCATCTGCTCATCATATCTATACGTTGTATGCTACAGGCAAAGATAGATAAAATCAATTGATGACAAAAAGATGATTTAAGAATTTTTGGCGCCCAACGTGGGGCCATCTTCGGCTTGCCCCGACCAAGAAAAAAATATTAAAAAGTCATCAACAGCTATGCGAGCTGCATATCCATGCAGTGTCGTTAGACTTATTCCCACTGCCTTTAATTCCTCAGATATATAGATGGCCTGTTCAGTGTCTAGGTGGTTGACGTTGAGTCGCTGGATTGTGTAGCAGTTTCTAAAAGAACTGAAACCCCCGCACGGACGTGTAACTATAAAACTGGATATTGTTGAGGACATTTAGTATCTGACAAGATAGGAAACTCCGCTAAATGGCACTTTATTCTGTTTCGTTTGGAAATAGGTTTTCAAGTGGACTAGATCTACTGCCTACCCAAGAATAGATGAATGTGCTAGTGAGAGGAGAAACTTGTCCGTACCTTGCGGATCATTGTCTAAAGTTTAGCTTGGATCAGGTTATTCAGTGGCGTAAAGCTACGGCCTGCCCGCGATCGAAAGCAACAGCATCAGTAAAGGTACATTGCCGGAGTTAGCATAGTCCTTTTCCTTTCCCCCATTTTGTGCGAAGTTAGTTTTTGTGTGTGACAAGCATTAGTAGCTCTTTGGGTGGCAATGCTACAAGTTCCGATTGTAGTATACGGTGTTGACTGTATGCAACTTTGCCTTGAGAGATTCTCAAGAGTGTGCTTGGAGTGTGACCAGGGTTGCTGATAACGTGGCTCTCATGTACTGTGGTTCTGGATAGCTTGGTGGTCCGCAATCCAGAACTTTCTTGTGTTGGGTAACCTACAGTATATCGAGACAGCCATTGGTTAGTCAGGGTTTTTCGGATTACTCGGATATCCGACAGTGGTTCAGAACTACCGTATGGTCCCAGATCCAAAGACCCATTGTATTAATTGTTTATTGTAAATACCATCAGATAGTCCGTTGGGGACACTTTTCCGTTATACAAACGTGGCATGGTTTCCGAATTTTTTTTTGTTGAGAACGTTTATAGAATATCTCGAACGTGTTAGTTAACCAATGAGTGTAGAATAGAATTTGTTTAAAATTAGTTAACCAGAAAATAATGTCTCTAGATTGGAGTTTTGAAGAAATTGATCGAAACGACAATTCAGCTTTAATCTGTTGCATCTGTGTGCGAAGGGTGGAATACCAAACACAGTTGCTAAGAACTGCGTGTAATCACGTGTTTCACTTGGCTTGTTTTAATACGAGACAAGGTGCAAAGACAGTGTGTCCTGCTTGCAACGAGTCCCTTCAGCCAGCTGGTCCTAGCCTAGCTGAGGAATTAGCGGTAGCCCAGGCTACCGTCTTTGGCGTACCTTCTTCTCAGGCTCCCATGAGAACCCGTTCACAGGGTTTGCGAGCAGAGCCAGCTGAGATTGTTGAAGATTTGGCTGTTGGTCCCTCGAACGTCGTTCAACCCAGAATGCCAGCGTCGAGAAGCGAACCAGCTGATGCCGCCAGCGCAGGCTTGGCTCAAATGTCACAGGCGCTGACAGACGCCATGGCTCAGATCAGTTTGTTGTCTCAAGCCATGACCAAAATGACTCAGACAATGGAAGTAGGATTCCAAAGTTTGGCAAGTCAACCAGCCGTTCCTCCCACTAACCAAGCTAATGGAGCCTCAATACCTAGTGGAGAAACCCAAACATTTGAACAATTGTTTCAAATTCCTGCTCGAGAGTCCTTTGGTTCCCAAGTCAATCAGGCCAACGACTCTAGAGCATCGGTAAACGCTTGGGGATCCCAGCAGATTACCGGATTAAGACCCGATAGGATTGGGCAGATCATTTCAGGATGGAAGGTGCGTTTTTCCGGACAGTCGTCTGTGTCGGTAGAAGATTTTATATACCGCATAGAAGCTCTAACCAAGCAGACCTTAGAGGGAAATCTTGACCTAGTGGCCAGAAATGCTATTTACCTTTTTGAAGGCAGTGCTAGCGAGTGGTTTTGGCGCTACCACAAAAGCGTACCCTCCGTGAACTGGCCACAGCTAAGTACCGCCTTAAAAACTCGTTTTATTGATGGGCGTACGGACTTGGAAATTCGTGCGGCCATTGGGCAACGAAAACAGAAGGCCAACGAACAGTTTGACGTATTTTACGAAGCCATTGTAGCATTGGCCGATAAATTAGTCACTCCCATGCCCATATGGCATTGTTGGAAGTGCTAAAGGCGAATTTGTTGGCAGAGATCCAACATGAGATTTTATATATCCCGATTTTGTCCGTAGCTCAATTGCGAAACATCGTGCGCACTCGAGAAAGGTTCATGCAGTCACTAGCTAAGCCTTTTATCAGTGCTGAACCCAAACGTATTCCTATAAGACGACAGGTGCACGAAATTGCAGTAGAGACCGACCAGGAAGATGAACCTGATGACGAGGAAACAGAACTGGTAGATATCGCGGCAGTTACCATTTCCTGTTGGAACTGTGGTGAGCAGGGTCATCGCTATCACGACTGCGTAGGTGAACGAACTGTATTTTGCTACGGCTGTGGCAAACGGGATACGTATAAACCGTCGTGCCCTAAGTGTACCGCTTCAAAAAACTCCTGGAGTCGTGCACAGCCGACAAGTGCACGCAAACCAGTCAGTTCGAAAGCCACGAACACCAAATAATGGACGTTTTAACGGATCCATTACTCCCTGACGTATCCAAACTACCAGACATTCCTTTACAGACTCCTTTGTTACCCTCGGAGCCAGTAAAAATTGGTCTCCCGAACCGATCTCGCAAGCGATTGCTCAAATTCCGACAAATCTGGAAAGACGAGCGATCAAAGGTGATAGCGACAGTGGTGAATACGTCTAAGGACTTGCGACCCTATGCGCAAGTCACCGTACTAGGGAAGACGCTTAGTGGACTGATGGACACAGGTGCTTCAATCAGTTGTATAGGTGGATCTTTTGCAGCCGACCTAGCTCGGGATAAGACCCAGTTCAAGCCCGCAAGAGCAGCAGTACGTACCGCAGACGGCCAGAGCCAATCAATAATTGGCAAAGTTACGACAGACGTCTGCTTCCAAGGCCGAAGTAAAACCCTAAAACTGTTCATAGTCCCATCCCTGGCGCAAGACTTATATCTGGGCATAGATTTTTGGTCCAGTTTTGATTTGTTACCAGCGTTTATAGCCCATAAGTCATCCGGTCCAGAGATTTCATCGGTATCGTTTGATAGCCCGTTGCATGTGCAATTGTCCCCAGCAGCAGCAAGAAAGTTTGTTAGCAACGGTCAATTTGTTTCCATCCTTTGCAAAGCAAGGACTTGGAAAAACAAGCTGGTTGTCTCACGAGATTGACGTGGGCACCGCTAAGGCCATAAAACAACGACACTACGCCGTGTCTCCAGCAGTAGAAAAGCTGATGTATCTGGAAATAGACCGAATGTTATCGCTTGGGGTAATCGAAGAGTCAGATAGCGCATGGTCATCGCCCGTGGTTCGCGTTCGGAAGCCTGGGAAAGTACGATTGTGCATCGACAGTCGGAAGCTTAACAAGGTTACGGTAAAGAACGCATATCCTATGCCTCTGATCGATGGCATTCTTAGTCACCTGCCTCGAGCTGAGTTTATCTCAAGTATAGACTTAAAAGATGCCTACTGGCAAATTCCTTTGGAGGTAACCGCGCGTGAAAAGACGGCGTTTACTGTCCCAGGGCGTCCATTCTACCAGTACACAGTAATGCCCTTTGGATTATGTAATGCGCCCCAAACGATGTCCAAGCTAATGGATAAGGTGATACCGCCATCTATACGGAACGAGATATTTATCTACCTCGACGACTTGTTGGTAATTTCGGACACCTTTGACCAGCATATTCGAGTCCTCAAAGTCTTGTCCAACAGATTAAGAGAAGCCGGTCTAACCATCAATGTGGAGAAGTTAAAATTTTGCCTTAAAGAGGTCAAATATTTAGGTCATGTTATAGGCAATGGAACTATCCAGACCGACATTGAGAAGGTCCAAGCAATTCAGGAGTTTCCGGTCCCGCGATCCGTGAAACAAGTCCGCAGGTTTTTAGGTCTTACTGGGTGGTACCACAAATTCATAAAGAACTATGCGGGCATCGCAGCGCCGATCTCAGATACTCTCAAGAGCAAACGGAAATTTGATTGGACAGACGAGGCCCAAACCGCAGTTCGATTCCTTAAAGGAACATATGTGCAACGCTCCCGTGTTGCATAGCCCTGATTTTACAAGCCCGTTCTCCATCCATTGTGATGCCAGCCACACCGGTGTTGGTGGCGTTTTAATACAAACGGATGAGAATGGCCATGAAGTACCCATTGCGTTTATGTCACGCAAATTAAACCAATGCCAATGTAATTACTCTGTGACAGAGAAAGAGTGCCTGGCAGCGGTAATGTGCGTGAAGAAATTTAGAGCCTATGTGGAAGGGCATCAGTTTTCCATTATAACCGATCATGCATCGCTTAAATGGCTGATGTCTCAGGCCGACTTAAGCTCACGGCTTGCCCGATGGGCGTTAAAACTGCAAGGCTTCTCTTTTACAATTGAGCATAGGAAAGGAAGTCAGAATATCGTACCAGACGCCTTATCACGAGTACATACTGAGGACTTATCCTATATTGGTATCGATAGTTTGTTAGACCTTGATTCTGACGCGTTTAAATCGACCGAGTACCAAGAACTTATCGCGAAGATTCAAGCTAATCCCGATCGTTTACCGGACATAAGAGTCAGGGATAATTTTCTATACCGTCGCGCTGAACACGCCTCTGGCGATAAGATTAGCGATGACATGTGCTGGAAACTTTGGGTGCCCAACGCTCTGGTGACAGAGGTGCTTAAACAAAGTCATGAACATCCTTTAGCGTCTCACAGTGGGATCAATAAGACGTTGGAGCGTTTTCGACGATTCTACTATTGGCCATTGTAAAGGATTTCATAAATAAGTGCGAGCTGTGCAAATGCTGTAAGCACCCCAATCGGCCTCTTCGTCCGCCAATGGGCAAAGCAGGAATGACCGACCGTTTCTTCCAGAAACTGTATGTGGATTTCTTAGGCCCGTATCCGCGAAGTCGATCGGGAAACATCGGCATATTTGTGGTTCTAGATCACTTTTCTAAATTTCCTTTCCTCAAAGTAGTAAAGAAATTTACTGCAGAAGCAATTATCCCTTTTGTGGAGGAAGACCTTTTTCATTGTTTTGGAGTCCCTGAAGTGGTAGTTTCGGATAATGGTGTCCAATTCAAGTCACACAAATTCAATGACCTGTTGGGAAAATACCAAATCCGGCACTCCTACACGGCAGCGTACGCCCCACAAACAAATGCGTCCGAGAGGGTAAATCGCTCGGTACTCGCAGCTATTAAAGCATACATTAAGCCCGACCAATCCAATTGGGATGAGCAGCTAAGTTTTATCGCTTGTGCGTTGCGATCCAGCGTGCATGCAGCCGTTAAAAGTAGCCCTTACCGAGTTGCTTTTGGCCAAAATATGATTACTAGCGGTTCCACATACCAGCTATTACGGAACCTTAATATGTTGGAAGATCGAGCGGTAGTGTTTGATCGCGACGACTCGTTTGAGTTGATTCGTAAAGCAGCTGCGGAAGCAATGCAAAAGCAGCATGTCAGAAACGAAAACGCTAACAACCTCCGAAGTCGAGAAGTTAACTTCCAAGTGGGACAAGAGGTATATAGGCGAAATTGTGAACAGAGTAGTTTCGTAAAAAGTTTCAATGCGAAACTAGCCCCTACTTTCCGAAAGGGTCGAATAAGGAGAAGGTTCGGCAACAGCTATTATGATTTGGAGGATTCTCAAGGTCGCTTTATTGGCAAATACCACGCTAAAGATATCAAGCAGTGAATATGCCAATCGCACCCCAAGCGTGGATCACTCTTTGGAAGGTTGAACCCCAAAGTGTGATTTCAGCGGGGGGGTGTAATTTGTGACGCTTGTCTTGCGGTGTCTCATTCAGCACTTTTAAAAAGTCAACGGTTTATTTCTCATAACCGCCCTAAGATAGACCGTTGAAAATATGGGGCATCGATCGTAGAGCTTGCAGAGAGCTTTTTGACGAAACATATGTTTTGGTAAAAAGTGGCAGCGCCATCCCGTTGTTTTGATTCCGTATTGCACTTATATTTATTGCTAATTACTTTTCTTTAAAGTAAAAAGCAAGGAAAAAAATACGGTATTGATGGGAAAACGTGGGCTGCTGCATCCGGTGGATCTAGGAGTCGGTCTCTTTCTCCTCGTGACCGTCGCAGAGTGCAGTATTCTGGAGCTCTGTATTCTATCTGATTTTTAACCATATATACAGTCAGCTACCACGCGCAGTGATTTTGTGTTCGCAATTATAAGTTGGTTTCCATCAACCTCCACAATCTGCCCATATCCACCGAGGTGTACATAACCCCAAGACCACGGCAGCACCTACCGTCCCTGCTTTTCGACAGCCCACCGGGAGAAAAGAAAATCCACAGTTCGAAATTGTATCAATTGAAGTGGTGCAGTTCCCATTGGGGAATCGCACCACTAGTACAGACGTAGTGATACCTAGTTATGTATGTCTGGGTATAACCTGATATAACTCTTGGTACAACCTGATATAACTCTTGGTACAACCTGATATAACCCTTGGTACAACCTGATATAACTCGCTGGGATACGTGGACTCGCTCCGGCAAATTTTTCGACCGGCAGCGTGCTCGGGTCAGTTGAGGTTATATAACCTCCCCGTCCGACCTACGGGTGTGAGCAACGTGATCCCAAGGATGGACTTCCTCACGCTGTGAGCCGGTATACCATTACCGTCGCAACCAGCTTCGACAGTTGCGTCACTACAAGCAAGCTGCACCTGGCTTTCGCTGCGTGGGAGCATTTTTCGTCGATGCCTCAAGGTCATTGACCCCGTGCCTAAGCCGCCGTCGATTGTAGGTTCGCTCTGGCAAACCTAATCTGAAGCCGCCTACCCAGTGGATTTATTTTTATGTGTTTTTTCTTCTCTTTCTTATTATATCCCGGATAATGAAGTGCTTTTTGATTGGTCCGATTGGTGGTTCAATTTAATTGTGCTGCGGCTAACATGAACGCCCATGAAATCTAACATGTGGACCTAGTCAAAAAGGATTTTTATGGGCGGAGAATGGATTATTTATCAATTAAATGGTTATTAATACAACTAAACTTTACAGTCATGCGTGTCGTTACCCAGCCCTCATCTTATCATTTGATCATCCATTCATTCACCTAATCATCTGCTAATCCAATCATCCAGCCATCTACACAACGAAAGATCTTTCTGCGTGGGAGGAAAACGTACTGTAAGTTTGTACAAATATAATGATTCAGGGAGATATAATGACTAACGTGGTAAACTGACCGGTAGGTTAGGTTAGGTTGTCCCGGACGGCCCTCACGGGGCCACGCATAGGCCAATATGGCCTTTAGTTGTCCGGATTGGTGCGTATGGACCTTCTGAGTGTTTTTACGCAGTTTTGAAATCCGTGAGGATCGAGGAGAGTTTTCCAAAGTCTTGGATGCATCTTCCAGCGATGCCAGTGCCGGGCTGCCAAGATGTATGTTTCTTGCCCTTGAGAGGGCCGGGCATTGGCAGATTAGATGTTCCAGGGTTTCGATAGCCCCAGATTCATCACATTTCCTGCACTTGTCACTGTTGGTGATGCCTAGTTTGACTGCATGTGCTGCAGCCAGGCAATGACCTGTGAGTATACCTATTAGCATCCTACAGTCCTTCCGTGGTAGGTGTAGTAGGTATTGGCTGAGTTTACCATTGCTCTCCTTGCACATGGTTTTCGCGATCTTGCAGTTGGTGGTTCTCCTCCACCTGCTGCTGGTCTGTATGTGTGCCCTCCTTTCTAGATCGCTTTGGAGCGCTCTGAGGGAGACAGGCACGTTCTCAGTCCTGTCGTTTGCCAGCCCGACGCCTTCCTTAGCCAGTACGTCTGCTGTCTCGTTGCCTTCGATGCCCTGGTGGCTGGGAACCCAATAGATCCGCACTGACTTTGTCGTGCTTAGGAAATAGTGCCTCCTGCTTGCCAGGACATTTTTGGAACTGACCGCTGACGACTGCATGGATCTTATCGCCGCCTGGCTGTCCACGAACAGGTTGATCACATTATGTGGGCGTTCCGTACATCGAGCAACCTCCGCCGCTTTCCGTATGGCAAAGACTTCTGCCTGGAATATGCTGCATTGGTCCGGTAGCTTATAGGACAGCCTTATTTCAGGGTCTGTACAATATATGCCCGCACCTACTCCTCCCTCCATCTTGGAGCCATCCGTGTATATGTTTAGGTGTTCGTTCTGGTCCCAACTTTCTTTCCAGTCGTCGGGTTCCATGTGTATCGCTGTTTTGACGTCCAGGCACGTTCGGGGGATCATGTAGTCAGATATACTGATCATGTCTCGGCCTATTGAACTGTGCCCGAATCCTTGCAGCGACATATTGCCTGATGCGACTAGGCGTTGTGCCGCCTTACCTGCAGTCAGTCTAGCGTGGATGTCTAGGGGGTCAATTCCGAGTATTGTTTCGAGTGCTTTTGTTGGGGTTGACCTCAGCGCCCCAGTAATGTAGAGCAGTGCCTGCCGCTGAGTTCTGTCCATCAGCTTGTTGTAGGTTTTCTTTTCTGTAGCCTGCCACCACACTAAGACTCCATACAGCAGAGTCGGTCGCACTACCGAGATGTAGATCCAGTGCATTAGTGCAGGTGATAGGCCCCATGTGCTGCTAAGCATCTTCTTGGATGCATATAGCGCAATGGTGGCCTTCTTCACCCTTTCCAATACATTGGGTCTCCATGTCAGCTTGCTGTCCAAAACTATGCCGAGGTATTTGACTTGTGTTTTTGGGGTGAGCCTGGTTCTGTCAATTTTCGGGGGGATCCATGCCGGTACCTTGTACCTCTTGGTGAAGAGGATGAGGTCCGTCTTGTCCGCGTTGATACTGAGTCCTACTTTTCCCGCCCACTTACATATCTCCCTGAGTGTTGATTCCATTATAGAGCTGAGGCTCGATGGGCATACTCCCGTAATAATTATGCTTATGTCGTCCGCATAAGCTGTTATTTTTGGGGCTCTCCTCTCGAATCTCTTTATCAGGTCGTCGACCACCAGATACCATAGGAGGGGCGAGAGGACCCCACCCTGAGGTGTGCCTCTGTGCGCCCCTTTCACCATGGAAGCGGTGCCCCACTCTGAGTACACCCGTCTACAACTTAGAAGGTTCTTTATCCAGAGGTTGATTGCGGGATGTGTGTTGATCGCTTCTAGGCGGTCCATTATCGCGCTCATATTCACGTTGTTGAATGCTCCGGATATGTCTACAAACACTCCTAGTGCATACTTCTTATTTTGGAGGGCATTTTCGATGGTGGCTACTAGCGAATGCAGTGCCGCCTCTACCGATTTCCCTTTGGTATAGGCATGCTGGTTGGTTGACATCCGCCCACCTACATCATTTCTGATGAGTAGATCCAGCAGCTTTTCTAGTGTTTTGAGTAGAAAAGAGGTAAGGCTTATCGGTCTGTAGTCATTGGGGCTCATATGGCTGCACTTTCCTGCCTTTGGAAGGAAGACAATCCTCGAGGTCCTCCATTGGTCCTCCTCAGGCAAGCTGAGTATATTGCAGAGAGCCATGGGGTGATCACGTCTTTGGTCACCTGTAGCATGGCTGGGAATATACCGTCTAGTCCAGGTGCTTTCGTACCCACAAAGGAGTCTATAGCCCAGTGGATTCTCCTAGACGATATGAGATCTGTTGGGGGGGTGCTGTTCCTCAGTTGCTAGGTCCTGATGCTCTGTAGCGTCAGGAACCTCGGTGCATCCTGGGAAGTGGGCTTCCATTAGTGCTGTTAGGGCATTTCCGCTGCCCTCAGTCCATTGTCCATCATTTCGTTTCAGCTGACTTTGTATGGCAGGTTGCTTTGATAGCAACTTCCGGAGTCTAGCCGTTTCTGGGACTTTCTCGATATTGGAGCAGAAGTTCCTCCACGAGTTTCTTTGTGCCCTGCGTATTTCCTTCTTGTACTCCCTGAGTAGGGTTTTGTATTCCTCATCGATTATCTCCTCGTTCGCCTGTTTGGCGATTTTGAAGAATTCTTTGAGGTTATTTCTTTGAAGCGATAGGTCCCGGTTCCACCATAGTGGTCTGGTTCTCTTTTTCGTTCTCGAGGGTGAGCATGCTGCGTGGTATGCATCCAGTAGCTCCTTGGAGAGGGTCTCTAGGGACGATTCTATCTCTTCCGGGGATGTCACTGTGCCCGCACGATTCGCGAGCTTCGAGGTAACTGTCTTTTTAAACTTTTCCCAGTTTGTGTTCCGGGGGTTTCTATAGGCAGTTATCTTCGGAGAGTGTTTAAATTCGCACTTAAACTGAATGTACTTGTGGTCTGAGAAGGATGGTCTTTCAAGGACTCTCCAGCCAGATACCAAAGTACAGTTCCCCATTACGAGTGTTAGATCTAGTACGTTGGACGAGGTGGGGCCTACGAAGGTGTGCTCCTCCCCCACGTTTGCTACATCTAGGTTAGTGGATAGTATAAAGTCTAGAAGTGACTCACCTCTTTCGTTGATATCGGGGCTTCCGCACACGCTATGGTGGTCATTGGCGTCCGTACCAACTATGAGTTGCTGGTCTTTCGGACTGGCTTCCGCCACCAGACTCCTTAGCTCTTCCGGTGGAGCTGGCCTGTCGTGTGCCATGTAGCAGGATGCTACCATAAGGCGCTTGTCCTCGCTTTCAAGCATCACCGCAGCCAGGTCTTCAGTGCTGTAATGAGACATAAGATAAGCATGGATGCCCTTTCGTACAAGTACGGCGGTTCTAGTCCTGCTTACCGATGGTGGGTAGAAGAGATTGTAATTTGAGGACTTTAGTCCGGCCACAGCATTGCCGGAGGCAAGCCATGGCTCCTGGACCAAAGCAATGTCGACGGGCCCTTGCTCCAAGGCAATGAGGAGCTCCGCCGACGCGAGCTTGCTTTTATGCAAGTTGAGCTGCAGCACTCTCAATGTGGGAGGCTGGCTCAACTGCACTCGACGGGTTGACTATTATAGTCAGGTCACCGTCCTCATCCTCTGCGGCATCAGAGTCGTCCAGCGCAAGATCCTGGGCGGCCTCTACGATGGACTCCAGACCTAAGTCCTTTTCCACCTCGCCTACCTGCAGGGTATGCGCGTCCTTGTCCTCGGGGTGGCGCTTTTTGAGACGTAGGTAGACACTGCCTACGCCCCATGCCATCTTCCCGAATCTCGGGTAGAGGATGTCCTCTGCCTCCTTGTTGATCTGGATGATCATGTGCTGGCCCCCCTCATTGGGTAACGGGCTACCAGCATGCAGGATTTTCCAGTCCGCCGTGGGCACCTCTGTATTCTGCCTCTGGAGAAGTTTCAGTGCTCGGTCTCCCTGGACTGCAATGGGGAAGAGCACCTTCGCCTTTGGGATGGAAGGGATCCTCTCCCTGTCCACTACCTCCAGCTTGGCCCCCTCCCACAGAGCTTCCAATTTGGGCACCACTTGCAACAGCCACTTCCTCGTCGGGTCATCATTACATTTGAGGATCTTCACCCCGTTCAGCCATCCCGCACCGTCAAAGGTGGGCATGGCAGCGTCAGGCGCTTCCTCCATTCGCGCGAAAAGGCAGTCTACCAGCTGGGCGTGGACCTGTTTCCACTGCGCCGCCGTCATCTTCCCATTTTCGTCGCTGCGGTCGATCAGGGCCACGATGAGGTGCCTCTTGGACACGTCACTCACCTTGGCCTTCTGCTTGGGCTTCTTCGTCTTAGAAGGTTGAGGGATAACCACCTTGGGCCCGCGTTGCCGCTTGCCCGCCTGAGTGTCCTTGGCACTTTCGGTCGAGCGTTGCCTTTTGGTGGCCATCATTTCCTCAACCCTATTGGCGAATTCACCCTTCATCGCCTTCATCTGAGGCAGCTGCGCGTAGTGGAGACGCCCCTCTTCTACCTTTTGCTCAGCCCATGCTAGTTTGGACTTCTCCTCTTGGGAGATGTCCTCTTTGCCTTGTAGCCTTCATCCCCTCTCTAGAACGCTTCGGCCCTTCCCTACGAAGGGAGCTGGTACCTGGTTCAGGCGAGCGGAGAAGGCTCTCTTCCTCCGTTCTGCTTACGCTGAGCACGCTCTCCAGGTCCGAGTCTGTTTCGACCACGGCACCCGTGCGGCTCAGCTTGCAGAGGGGCGTTTTGGTGGCAGTAGCTTTAAAACTAATATGACCTGCTCCCGCCATATCAGAGTTGTGACCGCTGGCGACACGCAGAGAGGATTGCTCCTCCCCGTGCCCGCCGGTGGTAGCAGTCACGCTTTCCACCGACGTTTGGACTGACATCCCAGTCCCTGCTTGATCCTTACTCCGGTCCATGTGGTTAATATTTATCGGGGGGGACCACCCCCTAGCGTTTTATGCCTGTCCGCCAGGCACCTCCAGCCATGGCCATGGTTCAGTTCCCCCAATTTTATATCGGGAAGACCTGGACCCGGCCTTAGCTAGACACTGCATTACCTCGGACAGAGCAAACGGCAATGCATTAACCCGATCCGGGGTAATGCAGTGCCCATTGCCCGACCGGCACCCTCTGGGAGGGTTCAGCTGGAGGATTTTTGCCTGGCCGTGCTAAGTGTAAATATTTAACAAAAATTAAAAAAAAAACAGAACATATTAATTTAATACATTCACCATGAGTAAGTTTATTTTAGCTATTAAATATTTTCGAGCTTAAAAGAAATCATTGCTCGGTCCAGAAAAGAGTTAGCCTAGAAACTAAAGGCAGGAGGTATAATGGAACTGAAAACTAAGATTTATCCTCAAGGAACAAAACCAACTTTTTCTTAAAGATTTGGGGCTTAGAAATGGTTTGATGTTTTTTTTTCAATGGCACAACTTATATTTTAAGAATTTTTGAAAACTGATATTTTTTTAAGCTTTTTTCAGAGGTAGCGCTGAGTTTTTCCTGAGTTTTTAAAGTTCAAATTTCGTAAAAAATACCGCACAAAAATCATCATTTTTGAATTTCAATGCTTTATATTTCCCAGACGGTTAGCTGAAATCACAAAGTGTTTAGGCTTAGGTTTTAGCTGTTTTGATTATCTTTTCAAAATAGAAAAGTTCTTTACAACCAGTCGTAAGATACAAAAGTTATGTGAATAAAATAAGGGCAACTTCTGAAAAAAGTGAAAGTCGGTTTGGATACTTGATTGTCGAGTAGTGTTATCTATTATTTAAATGCAAGAAGTCTATGAAAGCTACACGTTTGGCCATAGAATCTATGGCATAGATCACATTGGTGGGCTTTAAATTTTACATTTTATATTTTTTTGCTACATCATTTATCTACATCTACTATGTATATTCTACATCTAAAATGTAGATTATAAATGTACTATTTAGATTCTACATCATCTCCGGTAGAGAGCGCTCGCGCACTAAACGCAGCAGAGTGTGCGAGCGAGAAAGAGAATGAGTAGCAGTTCTCTGGCTGAAGTAGGCGGGGGGAGCAACTGAAAATTAATTTCTTCATTCATTCTCTGCTGCATTTTCAGTTTCATCGTATCTTTAAAAATGTGCCTGCCACAGATTTGCGTTCTTTGTAGGGGCGTGGCGAAATTTTGAAATACACTTGTAGCAGTGTGATATCACATGAGTCTGGAAACCAAATTTTGTTGCCCTAGCTCTTATAGTCTCTGGGATCTAGGCGCTCAACAAGACGGACAGGCAGACAGACTGACAGACATGGCTACATCGACTCGGCTATTGATGCTGATCAATAATATACATATATACTTTATGGGGTCGGAAACGTTTTCTTCTCTGCGTTACACACATCCACTTTTACCACAAATCTAATATACCCCTTAACTCTTTTTTGAGTACGGGTATAAAAACTCAGGAAAAGTCGAAAAATTATATACATACATCCTGTGTTCTTATATTTTTTGTGTATAAGTGCATTCATTAGGTATCGTTGAAAGTATTGTTCAAAAAGTTCTATGGAGAAACGGCTAAAATTGGTTGACAAAATCCGAAAATGGTTTATGAATTTATTTGCTGGTCACCGATAATGTCCTGAAACAATAAAAAAAGCTCTCCAGAAAATGGGTTTCATCCGAATATATCGACGTTTTGCTATGTCCAGCTCAGTCCTTGGATCTCAATATTATCGAAAACTTATAAGGGAATGTCAAATATATTGTAGCAACTGCAAATTTTGGCAAGTGGTTCAAGAGTTATTGGCTTAAATCCTATTGAAGCGTTGGCAGGACGTTCTTGACCCATGCCATTCCGAAATAAAAAAAACCAAATTGATTAAAAACTAATATTAAAACTCAAAAAACATGTTGAGCTTGAAACATTGGTTTAAAATAAAGTTTCGTTGCTTCTTCCGATTTAAAAAAAAAACTACTGATTTTATGTGCAGCTGATTTTATTGGTATGTAACAACATGTAAAACAAGAATATGGAAGACAAATGCAATGGTATGTATGTACATATACTCGTATGTATGCACACAAAATCATATCGAGATAATTTAAATTCCACTGAAATGACCAGTACTGGTAGTTGAGGGCTCTCCCAACTCCTCGGCATGTGGACCCCATCCTAATCGAATGTGACACACACAAGTGGTAATCACAAATTAACTTACTTAGCACTGCACATGCCCACAAATACATGCCTAACTATGCACAAACATTTAAACCATAATCACATAGTATGTGACACATATGTACATACATTTACATCGAATTAATTGAAAATATGTAAGTTATGCATACAATATTCATGTACATACAATATGTATGTGTGTTTGTAAGTACATGAGTGCGAGTCATAAAGTACATATATACATAGTATATAACGCGTTTGTATGTCACATGTTTGTGTGGTTGGGAATATTCCAGTACGAGTATGTACAAAAAAAATCTGAACAGAACGCACTCTCTCAATCGACTTGTCGGCTGCAGAAGCAGCAGGCACTTTTAAAGTGGATGGCGATGGCTATTAAAACGGACCAAGACCTGTCAGCTTCGAGTATGGCAGAGATATAAAATCATCGGTCCATTCAAGTGGAAATTGCGATGATGAGGCAACGAGAGCGCAAGAAACGGCAAGATGGTCCATTAGCCTCGTTTAACACTACTCGGAGTAGAAGTTGAGAGCGCGCTGACAGTGTACATATTTGTACGAGTATTGCCAGAGCCAGACCCATAGTCAGGGAAAGAGACAGAGCCATAGCCCGACCCAGCCCTAAGTCAAACGGAACTCATCTCAGTTGGACTGAGAATCGCGCTCTGAGATTCTGTTATTACTGGTTTGCCACATTGACCAGACCACGGGGAGAGAACAGCGGCTTCTCGCATCACTGGCTGATAAGCTCTGACGAGCCACGACAACGACAACAGCCTGTGGGGGCAATGGCGTTTAGCATTTCCAAGCCGCTTTCAGTGTGATTTGAACAGGCAAAGGCAGGCACACAGTCGTTAAGCGCGTTATTCAACTCCAACCGATTAATATAAGACAGCAGAGCTTTCTAAATCGTCATTTGCAGCCATGGAACCGAAGTTTATTCTCGGACTCTTGGTGCTATTTATTGGGGAAAGGCGACAGGCTTACGCACAAGGTAAGTGGGAGTCGAGTCTAGCTCCAGACTGCAGGCTGAAAATGCAGAAAAATCATCGGACTATCAGCGTTGAACTTGACCCGGTCGATTACACTGAAAGGCATTCCCCAACACCCAACATCAACAGCAGCAGCATTGATTTGTGTTGGTTTTAACTTCATTTCGTAGAAATCTTCGGGTATTGCACAACGCCCGATGAGAACAGTGGGACCTGCATTAATCTCAGGGAATGCGGATATCTGTTTGATCTGGTACAAAGGGGATCTGTTTCGACCGAGAGCCGCCAATTCCTCCAGAACAGTCAATGCGGGTATCGCAGTGGACAAGTCCTCGTAAATACATATAACAGCCTACACGTCACCAAAATACCATTATAGTTACTCGTACTTTTATCGCCTCAAATGAATACAGATTTGCTGTGCAAACAACCGGAGACTCAACCAGCAGCCGGTGTGGGGAAATCAGGGTCAAACGCAGCAGCCCACCACCCCTCGAGTTTTTACTTCGAACCTGCTCCCCCAGCCACCCAATTGTGGGGAGAATTTCAATGATCGCGTGGTAGGCGGCGTGGAAACGGGCAAAAGGGAGTTTCCTTGGATGGTGCTAATCGAGTACACGAAACGTGAGTACAACAAAGTTTGATTTTGACCCGACTGAGCCGTAAGCCATACCAATTTCCAATTCCAGCCGGAAACGTCAAAGGCCACCACTGTGGGGGCTCGCTGATCAACAATCGCTATGTAATCACGGCGGCGCACTGCGTTTCCGCCATTCCAAGTGACTGGCAGCTGACGGGCGTGCGTTTGGGAGAGTGGGATACGACCACTAATCCAGACTGCACAACCGAGAAGAACGGCCGAAGCGACTGTAATGCACGCTTCGTGGACAACGCCGTGGTTGAGCTAATACCTCATCCGCAGTACCCAGGCAACGCACGGGACCAGCTGCACGACATTGCGCTGCTGCGGCTGAGAGACCCAGTCGCATATACAGAGTTCATTTCTCCAGTGTGCTTGCCCAGTCTAGCATCACAGCGCGACGCGGGCTTCCTAGGCCGCAAATTGGTAGTCGCCGGATGGGGTCGCACCGAGACCAACTTCACGTCCAACAGAAAGTTGAAGGCAGAAGTGGATCCAGTACCGCTGAGTGACTGCAACAAACGGTATGCTGGCCAGCGGCGCACCGTGACATCCAATCAGATTTGCGCTGGCGGCGTTGAGGGGGTCGATTCATGCCGCGGAGATTCCGGAGGTCCCCTCTTGTTGGAAGATTACAACGAGGGATATTCCAACGTTTACTTAGCCGGCGTAGTCTCCTATGGACCAACACCATGTGGTATGAGGGGATGGCCAGGTGTATACACAAGAGTGGCGGCTTATCTGGACTTCATCGAGAATAACGTCCGACCATAGACTGGAAAATACGAGTGTGCTGCACTAAAAGACTACCTACAAAATGGTGTCAATTTTGAAATCATGTTGAATTTAGCCAGGTAGGAGTTGGATTTTGGACGGAGATTTCTACAGCATATATCGATTTTTATACAAAGAAATTATACAATAAATAAAATGTAACTTTTGTAAATGTAACGGTTAAAAGCGTGCAGTTCAAAACAATTTGAACAGAAGTGCACTAGAGTGCACAGAAAGTGAAACTATCCGTTTCTTGCTAGTATTTTGGTTTTTATAATTCACTGATTCGGGTGCTAGCATCTGAAATTTTGGGAGGGAGACATTTTCAAAGTGCTGGAATAGAGTCTGCCCTACTTCCCGACAATAATTGAAAGACCACCCCTATTGCTATTAATCTAGGAACGCAGCGATGCCAGCCGGCTTTGCATCTCCTGCAATTCTTCGCCTTCGTCATCGTCCTCCTCGACCTCGACTCTTGCGGGCGCTGCCGGTGTTTTGTCCGCTGGAGTAGCCTCTGGTGGCAGGGGAGCTTCGCCGAGCTTCCCATCCGTTATCTCCCACAGAACCTTGTCCACCTCCTTTCCCGCCTCTTCCTCCAGCTCCTCAGACTCTTCCAGTGAGTCCATTGTCTCATCCAGCATCTCCTCGATAATGCCGGCTTTCATCATCTCCTTCGACATGTCGCGCATAATACCCGCCAGCTCCGGATAGCGAACCAGATTCTGCATGGCCTGCATGACTTCCGTTGACTTCTGCAGCGAGCCAGCAACACGCAGGGTGGCTAGAATAGCAAGGAACTTATAATTTAGAGTCTCCAGATCCAGCCACAGATCCTTGAAGGCAACTCACATAACTGATTTTTCATCTGCATCTGTATAGAGTTGAGATGAGCCTTTGACGTATATATGCGATTGACGGCCTTGCGCGCATTCACTATTTCTTTGGCCAGAATGACGCAGGTGTCACGGTCATTTTTCTGGGCGGCCTGTTTCAGCGAGCGCTTCACCTTATCCTCCTCCCGCTGTATGCTGCGAATTTGCCGATCCAGCTGGTTGCCCTCTTTTCGTATCTTGTGCGTCCATTCCTGCACCTGTTCACGTTGCGGAGAATAAAACAAATGCAAATAAGACAAGATTTCAAACAAAACAACTCGAATATGACATCATTTCTCTGGATCTTCTTTGCTCTGAAGGCGTTCCGCCTGTTCCAGTGTAGTTACCTGTTCTTTGGGGTCTTTGCTTGGAGTTTTGCCGAATAAACCCATTGCACTGTTCGGGAGTGAAAGCAGTACGAATTGTTTTAATACTTTAACTTTTATTTTGTTTAATATTCCCAGTGAGTCATTTTTGTTTATAATTATTTGAGCTCGATACTATTACGATAGTATTGATTGTTTTTTTCAAAACATTCAACGTTGATATTCCTCGATTTTGGTTTTCCGTTTAATATTACTAGCTAGTTGGCCCTCTCAGCCCTAAACAAATAATTTTATCCGATAGATACATAAATTTTCTACAAGATTGGTAAAATTTCAGAAGTCCTTTTTATTGGATTATTTACATATTAAGGTTTAAACATAAACAACATAAAACGAATGTGACGTCGTTTTTGTGGCGCTGCCAGACTCGTGCAATTCGTTTTTGCTGCGGGCTGCCATACCATGATATTTTCCGATATGAAATTCGTCAATTTTGATATTCAGTTTAATATTACTAGATAGTTGGCCCTCTCAGCCCTAAAAAAATAATTTTATCCAATTCCTCAATGAATTTTGTTCAGGATTGGATAGTGTTGAGAACTCTTTTTCATTGAATTTTTTACATAATAAGTTTCAAACAAAAACGGCCAAAGCATAAAACGTAAATTTTGACTTAATGTGACGTCATTGTTGCTGGTCAGCCAAGTTTCTTCTATGCGTATGTACTTTTGTATACCTTATTTCTTTTAATTGATGTTAAATGTTTTGTTCCAAGCTCCATTGAAACATTATTTATGATTTTATCCTAGATTGACATGTTTTTTACCTATTAATGCACATGTTTGTGTTATATATATACATTTATACCGGTTCTGATGCCTATTATTGGAACCCGTGAGCTGCAAAATTTCGTTAATATCTTTAAAACAGAGACTGAGTAGTTTCTGCATTAATTGGAGCCTGAAATTACATACTTATCTCAAGACCATAATATCCATTTTCCCAAGGTATGCAGATTGTTGCTCATTCCGTGCCAAAGTTGCACAACAATGCTGCCTATTCATTACCCCATATTGCTGAAATTCCCATACAAATTAAAAGTATCTTACAGGAACGTGACTGGAACCTCAGAAACGTCATTTTCAAAATATGCGGTAAATATACCGAGAAAAACGTAATTTAAACCGTGGAATATAATTGTGTTTGTAAATTCTCCTTGTAGATCTATAGTATAGATTCTATACTATCCTTCCACTTTACTTACAGAAAATAAATTTTCCCAATATTTTTCACCTGAACTGCGCCAAAATTCTTCAAGTGTCAGCATTTTCGTGAAGTGTATTTTAATACCTCTGGTCGACAATGGGCTAAAGTTATTTTTTGTTGATCGAAAATCATATTCCTCGATTTTAATATTCGTTTTAATATTACTAGCTAGCTGGAGCTCTCAGTTCGTCACATTTAATTTTATCGGATAGGTGAAGCAGTTTTTTACAATTTTGGTTAATTTAACGACTACTTTTTATTGGAATTATTTTAGTAAGTAAGGTTTAAACAAGAGAGGTAGTAGCATAATACGTAAGAGAGGACGTCATTGTTTTGGTAAAGCCAGTTTCTGCTATGAGTATGGACCGTATTTTTTTCCTTTCCTCTATTCCAAAATTTTATTTTCCAAGCTGCTTTTAAACCCAATTAATAATGACTTTTGATCTATTGAGCTTCTTCAAAAGCGTAGAATCGCGAAGAGGTAAGAATTTGAAACAGTCGGACCCGAATTGGCCCGTGTTTGCGCGATAACAAGAGGTTTGATGGAGTCTAGTGTAAATAAAGTTACATATATGGCAGCCAGGCACTGTGCCAGCCGAAGAAACGCTTGCTTGCAGCATTGATAAATTTTGATGTGAGTTCTGCTACGCAGACGCAGCCTTCCTCACAGCTTTCGTCGAATGACGAGCGTCGGAGATAGGGCGATTCAAATGAAGAGCGTAGGGCAGAAGCAAACCAACAATGATATGCGTAAGATAACAAGCTGCATTTTCTTTTACCTATTTATGCATTTGATTTGTTTTTTGTATAAGTATTTCGAACCCGAGACCCATTTTTGGTTCAGGGATCCAACCCGCCGGGGCGAATCAATCCTCGCTGACCGTTCTGTTGCGCGCCCGACCAATCATAATAAAGCAATCACGCCTATCGGTATTTATATTATTTATTTATTTACAATACAGATATTTTGATATACAGATACTACTACTACAGATATTTTGAGGATTTTATTTTAGAGCGCGAGCATTTTAAAAATATAGTCCGTTTGTAATAGAAATACATTTTGGAATAACCACGATGTTCGAAAAAAAAAAACATCGATACACAGATCACAGCGCAGATAGTGATGGGGCTTCTCGATCGAAATTGTTAATATGCATCTAGTGGCGGGAGTTTTTCGATAGAAAATATATTCTTTTGCCGCAAACGATCCGGCATCGCTTGAACACACATTACAAAGAAACAGCTGTCCGTCAGCTGTACCGCGCTCCGTTATATCAGAGCTAGCAACGTGGGTTTTTAACAAATACATTTTACTTAATTGTTCAATTAAAACAGCCACCCCACCATTTTGTTGCAGGAGCGATGCAAAACTCAAGGCGTTGCATAAGCCTAATCTGCGTCGCTCGCCAGCCGCCCAGCCTACGAGCAACTTATGGAGCCCTTGCGGCCGCACGCTGCTTACACCGGGCCGCGCCTCAGTGCTCCCGGAAAAAACACGAAACACATGTATCCACATTGTTCAAGCCAGTGCAGGTGCAGGCCAACGTCGACTGCGAGGATGTGGGCTCCGAGTTGGTGGGAAAACTGGAAAAGTCGGAGCTGCTCAAGATCCTGAACAAATTCACCCAACGGCGAGAGACAAAATCCCTGTGCACTGAGAACGGACTCGACTGTATGTGCTTGTGCTTCAGTGACGCGCCCATTCCTACTTAACAAGTTTGATTCTGTTTCCAAGCCTATTTGCAGCAACAGGCCTTCGGCTCGTTTCGGCGCTACTGCATTGAGGCCGAAAATCTTCCGGTGGATCTGCACATAATCTTCAGTGACATTATGCAAGGAGCGGGCCACATCGACGACATCTTTCCGTATTTCCTCCGTCACGCGAAAACCGTGTTTCCACATCTAGACTGCATGGACGATCTGAAAAAGATCTCTGATCTGCGCCAGCCTGCTAATTGGTATACCAATGCCCGCGCCTTGACCCGAAAGATCGTGTTTCATTCGGGGCCAACAAATTCCGGAAAGACGTACCACGCCATGGAAAGATATCTAAATGCCAAGACCGGCGTCTATTGCGGTCCCCTGAAGCTGCTTGCCACGGAGGTGTACAACAAATCGAACGAGCGCGGCACTCCGTGCGATCTGGTCACTGGAGAGGAGCGCAAGTTCGGCATCAGCGAGAACTCGCCGGCCAACCATGTTGCCTGCACCGTTGAAATGACCTCGGTTAACACACCATGTAAGCGAAAAACTCCACAATTTCTGGCATTTCGTCAGCTTACCTCAGCCTTGTCCCATCATTGATAGACGAGGTGGCTGTGATTGATGAAATACAGCAAATTCGCGACCCACAGCGCGGCTGGGCCTGGACGCGGGCCTTTCTCGGTCTAATTGCTGACGAAGTGCATGTCTGCGGCGAGGCTGGTGCTCTGGACCTGCTGCAGAAGATATGCGAAACCACTGGCGAAACAGTGGAAGTGCGCCGCTATGATCGCCTCACGGAGCTGACAGTCGAAGGCTCTGCCTTGGGCTCATTGGATAACGTCATGCCCGGCGATTGTATCGTTTGCTTTAGCAAGCATGATATTTACACAGTTTCCCGTGAAATCGAGGCACGGTGAGTCTCCACCCGCAAAAGTTTATTCAAGATACTCATCTAATGAATTCCTTTCAGAGGAAAGGAGGTTGCTGTAATCTATGGCGGTCTGCCACCAGGCACAAAACTAGCCCAGGCTGCCAAATTTAACGATCCTGCCAATAGCTGCAAGGTAATGGTTGCCACGGACGCCATTGGCATGGGCTTGAATCTGTAAGTGATACATTGCTGGGAATCAATAGTCATTTGCTAAATCAATCTTCATTTGCAGGAGCATTCGACGAATCATTTTCTACTCCTTGGTCAAGCCCACAATGAACGAACGGGGGGAGCGCGAGATAGACACTATATCGGTGTCGTCGGCTCTCCAGATAGCAGGACGAGCTGGCCGCTTTCGCACGGAGTGGGAGCATGGGTATGTGACTGCCTTCAAGTCTGAGGATCTGCAGACGTTGCAGCGCATTCTGGCCCAGACACCCGAGCCTTTGAAGCAAGCAGGCCTGCATCCCACGGCCGATCAAATTGAGCTCTATGCTTACCACCTGCCCAACTCATCGCTGAGCAACCTAATGGATATATTTGTGAACCTTTGCACGGTCGATGACTCCCTATACTTTATGTGCAACATTGAAGACTTCAAGTTCCTCGCCGAGATGATTCAACATGTTCCGCTGCCCCTTCGCGCCCGTTACGTCTTCTGCTGTGCACCCATCAACCGCAAGATGCCCTTCGTGTGCTCAATGTTCCTTAAAATAGCGCGGCAGTACAGCCGGAACGAGCCAATCACTTTTGAATTCATCAGAAATAACTGCGGCTGGCCATTCAAGCTGCCCAAGACAATACTGGACCTGGTGCACCTGGAGTCCGTTTTCGACGTTATGGACCTGTATCTATGGTTGAGGCAAGTTGCACTCTTGCTCACTCCTGCCAAAATAATAAACTAAACTTGCTATTGCAGTTATCGGTTCATGGATCTTTTTCCCGAGGCAGGCAACGTGCGGGAAGCCCAAAAAGAACTGGATGAAATTATACAGCAGGGCGTATTCCAGATAACTCGTCTGCTCAAAAACACCGAAGCCAGCCAGGAAGGGGAGACGCCAAACTACAGTATGCGTCGCGTGACGCATGTCAAGGAGCCACGCTTGCCCAGCGCATCGCGTGGACGTCTCACGGAGAGACTGCTCGCCCAAGGTCTGCTGACGCCGGGGATGCTTAGTGAGCTGCGCAAGGAGTGGGATGCTCAGGAGGCGGCGGTGTCAAGCACGAGTCCCAAAGAAAATCAGGAGCCTGTTACAGATAGTGACGATGAGGACAGTTATCCGGGTAGCTACAAGAAGACAAGGCGAAAGCGAAGAAAATAGATGTACATACAGAATATGTACATACAGATAGGCTAAGAATCAGTAAGAGACAATAAGGTTGTTGTTTTACATAATATCGTTTTATTTTAAGTGGCAATTATGTAATATTAAAATTATTTGATAATCAACAATGACAATTTAATTGTTTAAATTGAAGAGTAGAAATATGTTATCTGTTGCAGAAAAAATTAATCACTTCATTCGCTTTCAATTTGTGGAGGGAGATTCTACTCAGAGTCTGAAATACTTGACATAAAGTCAACAGCGTTCTTCGCTGTTGTTTCTTGTGTCTTGTGTCTTGGATTTGGAATTGTGTAATACTGACTTGAGCGCTTGCGATTAGCCCCACTCGCCTTCCAAAATGAAGTAGAGGATTTAGTTAGACACACATACATACTTACATACGAGTATATCGCAATTGTTGCAACGACAAACACACATTCACGTGAATCGTGACTATAAAATATTTGACATTCAAAACATAGAGATTTTTTAAAAGATACAAATACTATGCATTACAAAATTCATACAATACGATTGTACATCAAAATTAATATTAAGTTTGGTTGCATGAGCATTGCAATAGTTAAATAGTTGTCTTCTCTGTTTTCTTTGATTCAACTTGATTCGAATGTACAATTAAAAAATAATTAAGATCCGATATTTATTAAAGCTTTCCTTTTTCTCTGTGTATAAGTTAAACTTACTTCCCTTCCTCTTTCCTATTCCGGGGAGGTTCAACCACAATGCAACCTTGCCGTACCGAACCTCGAAAGGAGATTTTATTTGATCTGATCTGATCTATGGTATCAGATCGACCACGGTGTTTGATATACATACAACAATATATGCAAACCGAACGGTAATAATATCAATCCTCCAGCCTGCATTTAGCACTAGTATGTATATGGTTTTAGTATATCATTATCAACTCTTTCCGTCTGCCAGCTTTCCTTCGGTTGTACAATAGATCTTTGTGCGTTTGAATTCTAAGGTACCGATATTTATCCTCATCTCTATATCTTTATTTTTATCATCATATCAAAACTGGAACATGACCATGGTTCTCGATAAAAATTTCAAGAATTAGTTATGTTTTATGTATGCATTTTTGTGGGTATGAATGTGTCGTATGTATTGACTATAATTCCTCCTATTAACGAGTATTTTCTGTTTTAATACTTTTCTTTTTTGTTGCTTGTTGCTTGGTAATACAAAAGTGCTAGTCCTATAAGACATTGGGGGTTCCCCTGCGGGAATCAATATTTTTTAAGTTAATATGCAGAAAGGTTTAATTACAAAAATTCGCCATTCGAACATCTGAGAACGTGTCTCCTCCAAACACAATACACACTCCTGCTCTTGTGTATCGTATGCATCGTATCGCTTGCCCCTTGGGCTATGCTATTCATATAGTATTCATTATCACAAACAATTATAAAGTTCAAATTTGAGTAATAAGTTATGTTCTTTCATGGTCTTTACGTACCAATGCGTACAAAAATTCAATATTCTAGGTTTCATTTTTTCCTTTTTTGTTTTTGTTTTTCACATTTCACATTTGATCAAAAAATGTGTTCCAAATTGTTTCCAAATTACAAATATTTTTTAGCCCTCTGTAGGGTTAGATCCAAACATTACGGTTCAGATATCAAAAATTGGTTTTTCAATTGGTTTCACCCATGGTTAAGTTAAACACGCTGCCACAGGCACAAGTCAATCAATCTTCTTCGATTCGATTCGATCGATTGCCGCACCCCGTTAAAACAAGACACAAAATGTATACTGACCCTGGAGCAGTCTGCCAATTGGTTTCTAGACAAAATCAAGCTCCAGGCCCGGCTCAATGTCGACTGCAACCGCATTGTCTGCAGGGAATTGATCGCTGTCCTCATCCCGACTCGACTCCTTGGCAAGTTTATCCTTGGACCTGTCCTTGAACGCAGCGAAGCCCAGTTTCCTGAGCGCCTTGCTGCTGCGTCCCGAGGACTGTCCCAACTGCTCGAATCAGGAATCCACCAGGACGTGCCAGCGGGCCAGCATCTCGCCCTTCGGCATTTCGCACACGTCCGCCCAATGGGCTACCTCCTCTGGTCCGGATGAGTTTAGACCCAGGCTAAACCATCCGACCATTTCGTTCTTCTTCATGTGTCGTTTGGCATACACCGAGATCATCAGCGTGACATCGTTGAGCTGGAACAGGGCCACCTGGAACGCGAATGTCTCCTTGAAAAGCGGATTGGGCTGGCCCCTGCGAATGGAGGTCTTGGCGCGCGAAATCTCCTGACCAATGCTGCTAACCATGACCATCTTCACGTAGGTGTCGGGTGCTTTATTCAACGACAGGCTGCGGAACTGGCTGCCCTTGATTATCTCCACACTCAGCCGGCCAGTCACACCGTTGTAGCTGAGGCCCAGGAGCAGCTCCGAAACGCCGCCGTGTTGCATGGATGAGGTGGAGCCCGCGCTCTCCGACCGCGCCAGGCTCAGTAGATCGCTCGTCGATCCTAGCACCGATGAGGTGTTGCGGGGCTCCAGCGGCAGCCACAGGTTGGTCTCGAGCTCTAGGTCCACCGTGGCAAAGCTTACATACGCCTCCCCAATCAAGCGCTCCTTTCTCAGTCGCTCGCAGCCATATAGGCGCACTCTCAATCCCATGTTGTTAACGTCCTCGGGATTGACACGGTGCAGCAGGAAGCTCTCCATGTACTGCGGATTCTCCCCGCTGCGGATTTTGGTTTTGTGCTTCTGCTTTTTATTGGGCAGCATCAGCATGCGCACCTGCGTGTGCGTCTGCTGGCCGTTGCCCAGCGGCGGCAAACACCGCGCCTGCATCACGTGGACCGTCATTTTCCGCATCGGCGCGTCGTACAGCAGCGACATCTCCAGTTCGATGGGTCCTCGCGAGGCTAAGGCCTTCGAGTCGACCACCAACATGTCATCCGACTTGACAGAGCGCAGATCGCTGGTGTCGAACAGGGGTTCCTGCAAGAGTGAGGGAATAGGAGAATGCCTAAGGGTAATATAATTGTTCATCTGTGATTTCTTCACTCTTACGTCATCGTTGTTGTTGCTGCTGTTGCTGTTGTTGTTGTTGGGAGTTGAAGCATTATTGTTGTTAACGAAACTATTGGCCACAGGCATCACCACCACAGGATTATCCTTCCCCAGCTTCGGCGCCAAAACCTCAACCCTGTGATGGTATCTCTGGGAGTGTGTCTTGGCCCGATTGTCCGTGTATGGATTCCTAAAGGCGGTGACTGGATGAGCTGCGTCGAGATAAATTACGTTGCTTGTCAGTTGTCATGTCTGAAGTGATAAAGACAGTTTACCCTTGGTCTCGCCCGTCAAGATGCCAGTATGACTGTCCACAGATGCCTCCATGGAGTCATTCGAGCTGCACTCGCTGTGCGACGATGGAATGCCGACCTTGCCCCGTTCGGCAATTGCCAAAGGGTCACGCGTTACGGTCACCCTCTGCAGGTCAGCGTCGGATTGATGATAATTGAAGCTGTGCGCTGTCAGGGGGTTGGCTTGGCTGATACTCATCCCGTAGCCCATGGGCTTGTCGCTGTGCTGGTTTTGCTGATGCCATCGCAGGCGGCGCAGGATGTCCTCCTCCGAGTCGGAGCTCGTGTTCTCGTAGCGTCGCTTGCGTGCTGCAACAAACGGTTACATTCAAGCCAATGGCCCCAAATCGAAAATCCCCCACCGAGTCCCCTAATACTCACTGATCTTCTGCACACATTTGGCTGCTAAGTGACGCTCGTCGCAGCAGTTGATGCCATGTCGATGGTGAAAGCAGCACTTGCGGCTAATGTACAGGAATAGCAGGAGCAGAAGGACGAGAACACCAAAAAATACTCCCAGGAGAGTGGTAACCTCAACCGTACCTGCAAATACATACATACATACATTATGTTCATACTCAGAAACACTATAATCGAATCGTGATAGTTCTGAATAGAATGGCAGGGCTCATGGCTACCACCTATCAGCAGCTATCAGTAAGCAATAAGTGAAGGGAGTGAGAGTGAGGAGAGAGCAACGTACCCAACGTAGGAGTGCTATCCACGCCAGAAGCAGATGTAACAATCATCTTTGTTCATGCGTAAGATGGTAGTTAGTCCAACGCTCCTCAACGCTACATGAACCTCATCAATAGTGACAGTGACCTGGTGACTGCTAGGTTTTGTTTGCACTACAATGTGAAGGTGAAAGCGAAAGCTCGGGATATGACAGCACGGGATAACTAAAATCGATTTTTCACAGGACAATGAATAATATGTTTTGCTGCAGCGTTGATGGCTTGTAGCAGTAATTTTCCATCATGAGTTCTAACGACTCCTTTCTGAGTTGGCCATTTAATCTCATTAAAGTCTTGTTTCACACACAATTTTGGAAATTACTTTAATTCACTTTCACAAAAATTTCATATCAAGCGATCAAAAGTTGCTTCACTGGCGGGTTTATTTAGATTAGTGGTTTAGTAATTAATTTATCGAGGCGTGTGGAGCAGACAGTGGGCGCGTTATAAATAAAAAATGAAACGGCACGGGAATTGTATATACTGCTAATGCTGCTGCCGTTGCACGGACGGCAGGAAAAACACCTCAGAGGTACGAGGGTACTGTTGTTCCGATGATGGATACCACAACGGCAGGGCAGATATTACATTACATTCACATTTTACATGACACAAGGCACATGACATCTGACTTTTTCTCTTATTTCGATGAAAATATCGATACATATTATAACGGCTACATATCTATCCTCTCTACAATTTGGTAAATAAATAAATCAAAGTTCTAGTTCTATATTTACATTGAATCTTTATATATATGATGAGAATAGATACACACGCGCTTGGCAGATAATGCCGACCTATTCCGACTGTAGGAGCAGCTGGGTAAGCAGTTTTTATTTTCTTATTGTCCATTTTATTATCTATTCGTTTTATATAATTATATTTTGCAGGATCCCGATGACCTGCAGCAGCGGTTAATTTTACCAAAAACCAAGTATTGGAGTAAACCAACAGCCCACGTATAAAACCCAACCGATACAAAAATACAAAAGATGTATAAACGAAAAACTGGTAATAAATCTTTAATTCTTTATTATATTATTTAATGGTTGTAATCTTAGTAAATATAGCGATTTAAAAAAATGCGCGATATCGATGATTTAAAACGTACCATCTAGATATTTCGTCTTTTTTCTCGACATGTTAAGTATGTAAAAATCGGCAACTACATATAATGTATAACAGTACTTCTCTGCTCTGTTAATTTTTCAGAAAAGCTTTTCGTATCTGCTAGTTTTGAGGAAGAACTTTCGAATCTGTTAAACCAACTGTTGCTTACGATTTTGTTGATATCCAAGTTTTCTTCAGATTGGATAGTACAAGTATGTATTAAAAATAACCTGCCTAGTTGAAAATAATAATAATTTGTAATTATGATGATATATTGTTTATATATTTGATAATCCGGAAAATGCGCTATTGTCCATATCGATGAATTAGTTTCGAGATCGAAGGTCCAATCAATACTTTTAATCGTCGTTAATTGTCACTTTAAAAATGAATGGAAATAAATATTAGCTTGTGGTTTGTTTCTCTGGCTCTAACTATTAATTGTAACATAAATTAACTAATTGTTAAATAAATATTAGTAAGTTATTTATACAACTTTTGTTACAGAGAAGTTAATTACGTAAATTTTTCTAATACAATTTTAAAACTTTTTCAATCTACTAATTTATCATTATGCTATCTATCTACAGGTTTTTTAAATTTTCGCTCTCTCTCGTGGGTTTAAACGGATGGTCCTCGAAAGAGAGCAGATGGGTGATAACAACACCTTATAAGTAAATTCACCTTGAGCGGATTCAGAACATTCTATATAAACACCCTTGGGAAAGGGATATATCCAGCTAGTCTCTGTTTGAATTACCTCAACAAAATTTAGCAGCAAATGGTCTAACAGAGACAAGGAGGGTTGATATATACATGCAGATACAGGAAACTAATTAAATTCATGAATAAGTAAAAATATCAATCTGAGAAAAGGTAATTATCAATTAGGTAAAGCAGCTTGGAAAAAAATATAAGCATTAATTTAATGAAATAGTCATACTCATATCTGACGTAACATTTCAAACACACTTACGTTTTATTCCATCACACTTATGTTAAATGCTTTTATTTCGTGTTGAATTTTTTTTTAAACCCTATTTTGTAAACAATCCAATAAAAGGGAATCCTTAAAATTGGCCAATCGTAGAGTAAAATTGTTCAATCTTAAAAAATGATGCGTTCAGTGTTGCGGGTCGTATCTAGATAGTAATATTAAACCGAATATCAAAATCGAGAAATATGATTTCCGATCATGAACATTCAACGATTAACCCACCGTAGAATTTTCAAAATGACCGCCAAACTCCATTTAGCGCACAAAAAATACTGACATTTTTCGCTCTCAAATCGTGGTGGGTTTTCAAAATATTCTCTCTTTTTCGAGGTGAAGAGAGCGCTTTCGTGGTGACTTCCCCCTCTTTTTCGTGGTGTGAGCCGCATGATTCTCACGGGAACGCGTATGGAACGTCGCAGCAATGAATCCGCTTCATCGTTATTATTAATGATATGATTTAAAAAATGGATATTTTTTTGGTACTCAGCGGACTCGTGAAGAAAAATATTCGGTACTCTTTTCTTGTTTCATGGTCGCGCGAACATTTTTTAGGATTTGCCCAGAAAACCACATTTGGTTACAGAAAATTTCGAACGAATTGATTGGCTGAAAGTTGAAAACGCGTAAGGTAAACCGTTACTTTTGTAACGGATTTTATATCGGAGGCGTGCACCCTGGTGGGCTTCGCCGATGACATCGCACTAGTGACAGTGGCGAAACACATACAAGATGCAGAGGAGAAATGCAGCGCCGCAATCGGGAAGATAGTATCCTGCATCGCAGCTAACGGGTTGTCCTTGGCGGAGAAGAAGACTGAGGCTGTGCTAATGAGCAGCAGAAAGAAGGTCGAGCCGCAGAAAGAAGGTCTCTCGATCGTGAGAGTCGGCAGCACGATCATCGGGACCAAGCCTGCGTTGAAATACCTAGGGGTAATGCTGGACCAGAGGTTGACATTCAAGGCCCACCTGGAACACGCCAGCGCGAAAGCAGCCACAGCAACGGCGGCCATATGTAGGATGATGGCCAATACAGGAGGGCCTCTATAATCCTATATGGATCGGCAGTGTGAACTCCAGCAATGAGGGTGCCCACGTACAGCAGAGACTGCAGAAGCGGCTGCTTCAAGCAGTACCTGCACCGATTTAGACATGCTGACGACCCATAGTGCAGCTACTGCGGGCCTGAAGTCTACGAGGATGCAGAGCATGCGTGATCAAGGAGCTGCGCAGGCTAAATCCGCAGTCCGCACCGCGAAGTAATGCCTAACGGCAGTCCCGCGGTAGCGGACCCATCCACACCCTTATCTAACCATCTAACTTATCTAAATTTTGCAGCTCACGGGTACCAATAATAGGTATCACAACCGGGATAAATGTATTTCTAAAACACAAAACATATTCATTTATAGGTAAACACATCTCAATCTAAGATAAAAAAAATATAAATGTTTCAAACAAGCTGCAATTAAAGGAAATGCGGTATACAAAAGTCCATACGCATAGAAGAAACTTGGTTGAAACTTGGCCGTTTTTGTTTGAACCTTATTATGTAAAAAATTCAGTGAAAAAGAGTTCTCAAAACTATCCAATCCTGAACAAAATTTATTGAGAAATTGGATAAAATAATTTTTTTAGGGCTGAGAGGGCTAACTAGCTAGTAATATAAAACTGAATATCAAAATCATGGAATACGATTTCAATCAATAAAATAGAACGTTATCCCATTGTCAACCAGGGGGGTATTTAGTATTTCCACGAAATTTATGTAACCTTAACATATATTACGCATTACAGGTGAAAGATATCGGTGGTCATTTTTGTTTTGTAAGTAAAGAGGAGGACGGAGCTACAAGGAGCCTTTACAAACAGTATTATATCCCGCGGTTAAACAAAGGGTGCTCAACTTTTTAAATAGAGGGGTGTTAAGTGGGTTAAGTCTCGTTTTGCCCTGGTTTTTTTATGGTATGGTATTTCAATGGTATTTCTCGAAACTGAAATGGTATTTAACGGTATTTATTTTTTGGCAGGAAGGTATTTTGTATCGTTATCGGTGCGGTCACGCTGAACAAAACATAAATTTTTTTAACTCTGGGCTCCGTTATTTTGTGCGAATTGCTCTTAATTATCGGTTATTATTCAAAACCGTTTTGGCTGCCCTGCAGCTGTCGTCTCCCCGAGATTCACAATTTCCAAATCAATCATTTCGCGCTGTACGGAAATTCAATACAAAATCGTGTGTGACGCAAAAGAATTTCAAATTTCCAATGCCATTGTGCATGTGTGCGTGTGTGTTTGTGTGCAAAAATTGAAATGCCATTGAGCAGTCAGCTAATTAGCATATATTTTATCACTCGGTGCTCTCTTTCGGACTAGTCTGCTTTGAGCGGCAATCTTCCAGATTGTAGCTGCACCTGCTCCTGCTCCCCAACTGCTGCTCCAATTGCCAGTCGGCTGCAACGCGTAGGTAACTTTGATAATTAGCCATAGAAATATGTGTTTTTGCACCGATCTGCTGAAACCTTGAGAATGTGTTTAGCTGAGCCGCTCCGCTTTAAGAAACCCATTTCGAATTCAAAGGCATGCAGGCGCAACAACACCAACCATGAGCCCCTGCTCCCACTAGCTAGTCAGTAGCAGCCGCCCCAGAGTCGCTTCGATGGCAATGGCAATGTCGACGACGTCATCTCACACACATAATTTAGCTTTTCAGTTTCGTTTCGTGCGATGGAAAAGGAGGAGCGAGGGTGGATGGGGAAACTCGATAGTTGTCATTCGCAGGCACAGGCCCAGGCACAGTCGCAGTCGTAGTCGTAGTCCCCGCCACAAAAGCAGACCAAATGTGACATTGTCAGTGAGCATTTGCCCGCTTTTGGTGCTGGTCTCTGCGACTACTTTCGGATAGCCATCAGTCTGCTGTCTGCAGTCTACTGCCTACTGTTTGGTTTCTTAATGGCAGCTGCAATGACACTTCCACTGCAACGCGTTTGCCCCATCTCTACTCCTTGCCGAACGCATATGGCTTGGTCATCGCGTTGTCTCCTTTCATTGATTAGTATTTCTTCGATCTTTCGAATGCTCTGCTCTGCGCGGGTCAACAAACCAAGCGACTCGCTCCCGCTCTCGAAGTGTTTGTGTGTGTATGGGGTGTGTTGTGTGTGTGCAGTCACTCATTGATGGCGTCCGGTGATTTGGTGGTGGGGTCGTCATTGCCATCTCCATCTCCATGGCCATGGCCATGTCCGAGACCGACTTCGCTTGAATGGCAGTTCATTTTGCTTTGTTTTTATCGTTGTCATTAAAATGTGTGGAATGAATACTCATACACACGATCCCATCTATTGGGGGAGAAATGCTTGACTATACTATTGGTCCAAAAACCGGTTCGAAATGCTTTATTTTTGGTGAACGTGAACCCCGCTGTCTAGATTCCACTGATAGATTCCACTCCCTCTCCCATACTCCTCTCTCTCTCCCTGTATCTCTCGGGCTCTCTCACGGTTCAAGCTCCATTCCATTATATTTTAGCGATTTCCCCTTTTTTTCCCACCATCCATAGATATTCATCTTCATCTGCTTTTCCACTGCGGCATGCGCTTTTTTCTTGGCATCGTGTCAATAGCCAAGAACTTGAGCCAAAAAAATACACGAATGTTTCGGCGTTTTTTATTTGTTGACGGAGCTGAATCTCACCTTGCCGCGCAGATATTCAGGGACAGCCAAAGCCAAAGTAATGAAACATTCCGCCTTAGACTTGATGCATGATGCCATCGTTGGCCTGTGTGATTGCGAGGGAAGAGATAAGATTGAAAAGTAGTTTATATCGATGCTGTACTGTAAACCACAATCAGAAATGATTGCAATGGAATCCCTTTATATTATTATAATGTTTTTAAATAGCTGTTTAGGCGGCAATAACCACCATTACAGATATTCGCATGGCGGAATTCCGATCTTCCGATTACTTACACGAGTATTTCACAGAAACAACGACACTCGTTTCGTGCTTATCACTTAAATGATATCAAACATTTTTGCGCTATCGGAAATTAAATTAAGCGCCGTCGTCGCTGTCGCTGCGCTGTCGTTGCGATGTTTGTAACTTTTTCTGTGCCCTGCTTTTCCTCTGTACTTTGTTTGGCCTTTCCCTTTGCTTCGGATTCGCGAGACCCAAGAAAAGCAAAAACTTAATTCATTTTCGTCTCGATGGAATGGAGAATCACAACAACAACAACAACAACTGGCTGCTTGCGCTCGTTAGTGTTTGTGTTTGTGTGGATACATTTCAATGGGAATGTACAGGGGCTGGGAGGGCTGTGTATCTTTGAGATACTTGGTATACTTAATGACCAAACGTGCCGTGTCTGACTCTTCCTCTCTTTCCTAGTGTCTTTTTATCTCGTTTGCTCGTTGTCATGCCCTTTTCCTACAGGAAGCATTATCCTTTTTATCAGACGTTTGCAACGTTGGTTCACCGACCCACGAACTCTATTCCATATAACTTGCTATCCTTGCATGTACTATTAGTTAAAATCATAATTAGTTTTAGCCGTATAGTTGTTAGGTAGCTGCACCGACGGAAAATAGTTCATAGAAAGGGTATTGAAACGTCGATGCGTCCCATTTGGTCTGTTTCTCTTGCTTAAATTTGTTTTAGCCACACAAAGGCATTGGCATTGGAACCCACACAAAGGCCGTCTCCCTGTATCTACGTATCTGTGTACAGTATCTACAATCATGCACTGTCTCTGTATCTGCATCTTTGTATCCAACGAGCGTGGAAAAAGCAAAAAGCGTCGCTTGACTTTCGTCGTGCACTGTTATTGCTTCAAATCATTTTGGCCCAAACTGGTTTTGACCGTTGTAATCAGACCAAACGGAGTACGGATCTGCGTGTATCCAAGAGTATGTGGCGTGGGTGCATGTGGTGGCATTGGATCTACTAACACTTTGTAGCTGCATAATTGCCGCAGTCGCCGGACCCGCCAGCTAACGCGTGGCAGCGCTCTGTTAATTTTCCATCCGGAATGGATGGGCCGCGGAGCAGCATGTTCCTCAAAAATTTCCATTTCCATGTTCCCCGTTTAACGGCCTGGCAATTACGCTGTCATAAATGGGAGCCAGCTTTCAAAGAAACCCAGCATTCAACTTCAACTTTTCCGCGACTCTCTGGGGGGCATGAAAATGCTTGTACATACATACATACATACACATGTACATCTGTAATATGTAACTTTCCCCAAAGAACTTAATTTAACTAAATTCTGAGGCACACACGTCAGAATACATACATATGTATGTACATATGTTCGACCATTTATTCAGCTTATTCAGAGGCTCATTCGATGGTCAGAATGTGGATCCCTTTCAACGATCCCTTTACATAGTACGTACATATATATGCACATAGCGTTTGCCAATTGGTGTGGCCCCCAGGGACCTAAGCGACTGCTTAGGGGTGCATTCAATACGTTTCATAACTACATTTTTACATACATTTACATATGCACATATGTATGTCTGTTTGACTGACTACTAACTTGGGGGATGGGTGCTCTTCCGTGTCATATCTTTGTTTACTTTTCGTCAACAAAGTGGAGGAAGGGCCGTGCCACCAACAACAACAACAACAACAGCAGCGGCAGCAGCAAGAATATGTAACTTGTGCCTGCAACCACCATTCTAAGCTTTCGGAGTCGCTCAAGTTGCTGCCAGTGCAAAAAGAAAAGGGGCAGGTGTCTTCCGGCCCTGTGCAGTGTACACGCTGCACACTGCTGTGCCTTTGTTGCCTTGTCGCTCCGACAACCCGTCTCTCGCACTTCTGTTGTCCGTTCCCCTCGCTTCACAAACTGCAAACATCTTTGCTTGCCGGCTTTTCCAGTGCTGTTTTCATGGTCGAACGCCGGAGTCATAGGAGGGGTAAAACGATATTGAATAATAAGTTCATTCTTTGTCTTCTTTCCGTTGCAGGAGCTGCGCTGCGGCAATCGCTTTCAGCGGCAACAATGACAACCACAACCCAGATGGAGATCAACACGAACGGGGGAAGAGGAGGAGGAGGAGGAGTGGACTCTAGCAGAGCCGGTGCCACAGAGGCGGTTGCAACCAGCTCTAGCTCTAGCGTCACTCCCGCGCCCATCTGCACCAGCGGTCTCCAGAAGAATGCCCCGGGCGTTGGTTCGCCCAGCAGCAACAGAGGTGAGGCTGATGCCCCAAACGAAGGGGAAAGAACGGTAGCTAAAAAGAGTTAAATGCTTTGTTAATTTGTTGAACAAGACTGCGGCACCTCGGCACGCGATGTGACGCGAACACACACTCCTCTTAATGGACGGGTCTCCTATCCTCCTCTCTATAACATGGCGACATGCACGCCAAACAGCCATCCAAACAATTTGTAAGTGATCTCGCAGGGGGAGTACCAGTACCACATGGAGCCCACTTCTATGCGGAATTGTGTCGGGAATACGTGTTGGATTCGCGTGTTCGCGTGGAGCCGTTTAAGTACTTAATCATTTGTCACAAACTTCTATTAATTAAGTCTTAAGCAGATCAGCTTGGTAGACTCTTTCGACCACAAGATACCTTACTGTATTGAAATAATACAAAATTCACTCAATATTTATTTCCTATTCTGGATCGCAAAGTAGAGGTGATCCCTCGGAATGAGCTTTATTGGTTTCTTGATTTGAAATAATTCGAAGAAATTTGTGTAAATATATTTATCATTTAAGTCGAAGCTCTTGCCTTATATTGAACATACTTCAAGGCTTCACTTCACATTCTTTCGCCTCTCAAATGCGTCAAGTAGTTCGGGTATAAGTACGGGTATAATTTAGCATGAGTCCAAGAGTTTCTTTTGGGATTGATGCTCCAGAGATTCATTTCTCAATAGATGCACCATTCAGTAAAATTAAGTCAAATGAATCGATTGCTTTCTGCCAATGCTTTCTGTGGAGTTGGATGGAAACTGAGGCCTTCGAAAAGGCTTGCGATTAGCAAGGGCAGGCTGTGTGCGGATCACCTGGTGATGCGGCACAAACGACTTCCCTCCCCGTGCCTGTCTATGCGTGTTTACGGTCAGTGATTGAATTAATTTCGGGTGTTTGGTCTGCTATGATACAACTACCGTACACGCGATCAGATCTGATCTGTTCTGATCTGATCTGGCATTGAAATTGGGTAAGTGACGTGAATGCTGCAACAATGGGGCAAGCGATTAGCCCGCAAATGGGCTGGGTGAATTGGGGAATGTTACGCAAGCATGGAATCCAATGGGAACGCGACCTTGAGGGAGAATCCCCAATGTACACTGTGGAGAAATTCACTGCAAAGCGGTATGTCTGTCCTCACAGGACAGCGTATTAACTCGTAGCGTATTAACTCTTTGCGATATGCGGATTTTCTGTACACATTCGTGGATACTGTACATAAATACATACATATGTGCTAGAGAAGGCAGTCTGAAAGATATCCCACATTTGCGAGCAGAACCAACCACCGTTTAGGAAGAACGCGAGTGTCCACATCCGCTTGATAATTCGATGCCAGGCTATTTATAGCACCCCCATGGCCAACCCTTCTGCTGAAGAACCGAAGCCGCAACCGAAGCCAAGACACTCCCACTCGCACAAGAGCAGCCACAGGCACAGTCACAGACACAGGCACAGAGCAAGAAGCCGCAGCAACCGGCTCCCTCTGATCTGGGCTAAATATAAACGGACAGCGCAGAGCCCCAGGGAGGGACTGTGATACGTTGATCGGCTCGCACATGTCGCTGGAATGCGCCCGTAGGGAGCTCCGATAATGGAGTAGGGCCCTGGGCCAAATCCTGAGCACTGACTACGCAATTGAAATTGCGGGCTGCAATTTCGGGCGCTCCAAGATCATTGCATAGTTCTGCCCGACGTATCGACGTACCGGTTCGCAAATGAAATCAGTCGCAGTCGGGTGACAGGGTGGCAGCCGTTTTGCCAAGAGAAAACGCTCGCACTCGAATTTCCAAAAGCTAAATATTTACCTAGCCGAGACCCAGGCAAAATCCGACAGCCGACAACAAATGATCAACCAGTGCGAGCGGACGGCGAGCGAAACCCGTTTTCATACTGGAGCGAGCACCGCTCCCGCGACATTTTTGTGGGCTGAAATAACTTGGCGAACCCGAGTCGAGTCGAGTCTTAGTCGATTCGAGGCAAAGTCGAGTCGAGTCGGACCGGGGCTGGGGCTGGTGCTGAGCTTAACTGAATTGAATAGTCAGTTGCATCGGGGCTCTTACTGTGAGTCATTTGCGTTTTTGCACTGGCTGCAGCGCCTCACAGAAGGAAACGGGAAACAGTGAGGGCTTTTCCATATTTATTTTAATCAGTTTCTCTCTTAGGCAGTTGGACATTGGTAAACGAGAATCTCTGCCCAGTTGTAACTATTCTTTTGTCGCCTATTTTCAGTGCTGGATACCACCAAGCGCAAGAAACTCAAATCACGGAGCAGCGTGGGTGCGTCAGCGTCCACTCCGACCACAACGACAGCTCCCTCGCACACGAATCGAGGCGGTGCCAGTTCCAGTGCCAGTGCGAACAAAAGTAATGGAACGGGCCCAAACTATTCCAAGGATCATCTAGATGCCTGGCTGGAGAATTGCCTTAGAGATGCTACCAATGCCCAGCTGTCGTCATCCTCCGAATTCCTCGATTTTACTCCGCCCACAGCAACGGCTAATAAGCAAATCTTTGTGACTCAGGCGGCAGCTCAGCAGCAACAACAACAACAGCAGCAACAACAACAACAACAGCAGCAGCAACAACAACAACAGCAACAACCACAGCAACAGCAATTCCTCATGCGCTCCCATTCACAGCCCTATAGCATGGGCTCTGGCACGCCCTTCAGCTTGGGGATTCAACGCGTGAGTTGAAGCCATAAGGGCGAAACTAGATTTCGTGAGCCATTTCCAGTAATGTTTCCTTCCCTCCTTCCGCTCGCACAGCACTCGCAGGCGCTTAGCCATCGATATCCGATGCTCTTCCCGCCCCAGAGCTACCCTAATGGCTATGGCTATGGCATGGGCATGGGCTATGGCGGCGATGGGGGGCAGGAGTTTGCCAGTCTGCCGCCCCTGGTCAATATGATGGGAGGCGCGGGTGGCGGTGGCGGGGGCGCCACCTCCGAGCATGAGCAGAACTCCACGGATGTCCTGGACGGAAGCAATCCAAACTTTAGCAGAGGGTAAGAAAATTATTGCCGACATTATATGTCCCACCTAATACGACCCTAATTTCAGATTCCGATTCAGCGATCCCTGTCTGCTGAATCCCTCAGACAACGACTCCAAGCTGAGTGGCCAGAACACACCCGACTGCCGCAATGGCAACACCAACACCAACGACAGCGGCTGCGACCTGGCGCAGCAGAACAAGTTCTTTGCGGCGCTGATGGAGCAAATCAATCTGCTGCACGATACCAATTCCAAGATATGCCGCAATCTGCATGAAACAAAAGGTTCGTTCCCAACAGGCTCGACAGATCCAGCCAGGGATCCCACCGCAGCACTGGGAAACTTACGATCCGATCTGACCCGATCCAATCTCATCTAATCTCTTCTTGGCTTTTGTTTCACAAACCTTATGTTCTTGTTTTTTGTTCAGTTGTATCCATCCACATGTGTATCGTATCGTATCGTATCGCTATTCCCCAATTAATTTGTATTTGTTGCCACTTTCTTTTCCCTATGCCCTCTTTCTATGTATTCTTTTGCACCCGTATACGTATGCGTAAACACAGTCGATATCGAAGCTTTGAAGCACGCGCCTAACGGCCAGGCCTGGGCGGGTGCTGGCCCTGCTGGCACTGGCACTGGCGCTGGCGCTGGGGGCATGCGGCACCGTAGAGATAGCTTGAGCGGATTAAGCACACAAAGTCAGCCACTGGTGTTTGGCGGTGGATTCGGTGGAACGCACAGTCCGGCGCCCACCTTTCATTCAGGTACAGGTAGAAACAATGCGGCACCACCTCCACCTCTGTGCTCAAGTACACGAAGCACTTGATGATTAATTCTCAATTTCTGACTTCTAGGCGCCTATACGCCCGGCATGATGACCGACGTGGTGCGCGAGGTCAAGGAGGCTGCGCGAGTGCGCGAGGATGCCCTCCTCAGTCGGTATGTTCTGCATATTTTGAGATTGAGATGGAAATGATATAGAGGCTAACGTGATCTTCGTTCTGCTTAGAGTCAAATCAATGGTCGAGGAGCGTCAGTGGTCCCTGAACGAGGGTAATGTTCGTATACTGCGCGACATCGATGATCTGAAGGTGAGTGAAAATCGCTATTCGACTCACTCTTGCTCAACATCCTCCTATCCTCTCTTATGCCCCCGGACACGGGACGCAGTCGCACGTGATGCAGCTGCGTCTGGAGCGGAAGGAGACACACAAGCGCCTGTCGCATCTGGAGGCAGAAAACAAGTATCTGCGACAGGCGCTGGCCAGCTGCTACAACCAGCGGCAGGCCTATCACGACATCATCTATGAAAACGATCGGGCACGTGGATCGCGTAAGCCATTCCCCAATGGCGGCGGCGGTGGTGGTAGCGGTGGAGCTGGAGCGGGGCCACGGCGGGCTCAGTCGTTCAATCTACATTATGGAATAATGCACCAGACACCGGCACAAGCTACGCACGCGCTGGATGAGGATGACGAGATAGAGGAGGAACAGCGGCAGGAGCAGATCGAGGAGGACAACGAGGCTGCATCGGTGACAACTACCAAGCGCCTGTCCTGCTCCAGCAGCGAGTCCCGCAGTAATGGGATGCCCACACCCACTATCCAGCACCTTCAGCACTCGCAACCCTCAGCTCTGGCACAGCAGATCGCGCAAAGCCCGCCCACGTTTGCATTGATTGGGGAAAATGTGGATCCGGATCCCGCACTTCCGCCGCCCCTGTTGCCGCGCAAAAAGGAGCATGCTCAGCTCAAGCGCGAACTCAGCGAAGCATCCGCCGCACGTAAGGAGGCCAATCAACGTATCATAGCGTGGGTGTAGTCTATGCTCTATTCTACTTGTATTTCCTTTGACTAACCAAGCACAATATTATTTTTCATGCATGCATAATCTCAAATGCACCATCAGCCCCACCACCATTCATAATCACCCATTATTCATCATTTAAATCGAGTGTAATACGGTGACTAATCATAACCACTTACCACTTTTTGCATTTCTGTTCTTCTCTTTCTACGCTCTGTTGTGGCCTGGCCATCCCTCCATCTACTACTATTACAATGTTGTAGACTTGAAAAATTGGTTAAAGACCTAAGTGTGCGGGTCAAGGGCAACCAATCGAATTGGAATCCGACCATGTCTAGCACAGCCGCACCACTGGCAGCCTCCCCTGCAGCAGCAGCGGCAGCGACAGCACCAGCAACAGCGGCACCGAAATTCAGCGTGGCGGACGGACCGATTACGGACTTATAGTTTTAGCAAAGAGCCCCCGACTGGAGTGCAAAGGCTAAACGGCCCCAGCGGGCAGTACGCGTCACCCACTTATAGCAGCCGGATCGACGGGGCGGCCAAACTCAGAAACTGCACACCTTTCGTTTCAAAATTATTTATAAATCATTAACCTTTGCATAGCCCAACTTCATACCCATACTATAATACGACGAGGATACTTTTAACATGCCAAAACTATTTACAAATACACTTCAATCCATATCATAAGCAAAAACCCGAGCCCTCACCCTCACCCTCGCCCTCCATTGTAGACTCGTTTCTATCTACCAGGGGCTCGCACACAGCTACTCGTATGTAAATTGTCCATGTTTCGCGACATAACCCACTCAAATTGTTACTAAATCCCCCCCGTTATCGTATAACTTGTAGGCGTAGCTGTAACTCTAGGCTAACCAACCTAACTGAGAAACCATGTACCTATTGAAAAGAACAAAAATCAAAAGCTGGAACATATAGCAATATATTAGCAATGGCTATACGAGCGAGCGGACCGGGGGCTTATCCCAGTGCCCGGATAACCGTAAGGAAGTAGGCCCTAAGATTTTGTACTAGATGAACCCATTTATATTTGTTAAGTGCCATTTAATAAAACGGAAAAAACACTTGTAACCACACAAAACCTCCACTCCATTCCGCGGTAACTATTCCATTGCATTCTCTAGTTTCCATCATACATATATTACATACATATATGCGCATTTATTTAAAACCTTTCGTCACATAAATACTCATACATAGGTTCGGTTCAAACTTAAGAATAAAATCTGATCAAACTGATTACTTTTTGGCCATCCCGGGGCGTCCATCGCTGCAAACCATCTGCATCTGCATCTGGATGTGGATCTGAATCCGCTGGCGTGTGCATGTGAAACGACTGCCTGCTACCGTTTAGCGGAAATGTCAAACACCTTACAACGCATCTAAGAATAAGTATATAGATAGATAGATTGATGGATTAAATGTAGATTATATTGAAAAGAACAGAACAGAACAAGGACGAATGCGTGGTGAAGTAAATGTGTCTTGTGTATTGTATGTCGTTTCATTTGATGCAATGATTTTGTGTTGGTTTTTGTTGTGTGTTTCTTTGCTTTTGCTTTGCGATTGGGTTAGCAGTTAGATGGCCGCTCTACATACATTGTGCCGCCATGTCGCTGCTGTCGATGCCCAACATGGCCAGCTCGTCCAGCTCCGCCTGGCGTCTCATCTTCTCACTCTCTGTCGGGGATGCCGGCGGCTGTGGTATGTCCGAAAGATCCACGGGGTCACTGATCACCTTGCTTTTTGTCTCAGCGGCGACAACGGGCACAGGGGCATGGGGTGAGCTTGGCATGGGTATGTTCTCCGCATCGAATAGTTTTAGACTATCGGCCTCGGATTTCCCATTGAGCAGCTGAGACTCCTCATCCTCAGTGGACATTTCCATGGGTGAGCTGACTGCACATGCCTCCACATCCGCCTCGCCAATGGTCACCAGGTGAATGCCCTGCTTGGCTAAATCCTGAAGATTGTCCTCGTTTAGTGCTGGCTCATCCTCGACAATGGTGGTGATGGTTTGTGGGCCGCTTTGTGTCTGGCTGTTCTCGTCCGAAGCATCGCCCGCCAATCCCTCGGTGGGGAAAATAATGTCGAGCGCCTCGGCGAGATCCTTGGGCAGTTCCCCGTCCTGAGGCTGTTCCGCTGCATCCAATGGCTGCGGCACCAAATCGGTTTCGACCTCATCAATGCCGGGAGGCAAAACATCCTCCTCATCATTGCCGTTCGCTTCTTGTTCGGCGTCTTGCAGCTCGTGCATTTCCCCATCAGATCCCCCTCCCGGGGGCGGTGGAGGGGGGCAGTTGGTCATCAGACTGGCAAACTGAACAGGATCCGGCATCAGTTCGTCGTAGTCAACCATAATGCCGGCATCCGGATGAAAGGGTGGGGCATTGCCAAAGGCGTCCTCCATCATGGCCATTTGTATTTGAGCGGCTGTCGGCGCAGGGTGCCGGACAGCCACCGGCGCTGTTGGTCCACCCATGGGCGGCGGAGGTGGAGGTGCCTCGAAGGAGCCGTTGGTGTAGGCAAGAGCTTCATAGCTTGAAGCTGCTGCTGGCTGCTTTTTGAATACTGGCATCTTGCCGATAAAGGGCAGCTTCTTGCCTCCAATTGTGGCAGTGCTGCTGCTCTTCGGCGGCTTTGGCTTTGCTTCTGGATCTTTCTTCTCGCGCTTGTTCTCACTCTGTTTACGCTCAGGCTGCGCTCGGGGCCGGAACTCGGAATGCTTGATCACTGGTCGCTCCACTCGTTCCTCGGAGCGGCTGCGGCTGCGACGACGTCGTACGTCGCGCGAACGACTTCTTCGGCTTGTCCTCAAGGGGGAACGCGAAAAGCGCCTGCGACCGCGGCTGCGTGAGCGACTGCGGGACCGACGCCTATCGCGATCTCGCTCACGGTCGCGCTCACGATCGCGGTCCCGCCCACGATCCCTATCGCGGTCGCGATCTCGCCGATCCCGATCGATGCGGCCACGACTTGTGCTACGGGAACGGCTGCGCCTCCTTGGGCTGCGGGAACGACGGCTGCCTCCGCGCATTGACTTATTCTCAGCTGCGGGCACTGCGGGCAGAGCAGCACTTTTATTTTCCTCTTGCTCGCGCGGGCCTTTGCTCTTCAACTTGCCCTTGAGCTGCTCCAGCAACTTCTTCTCGCTCTCGCTGATTACTGGCTGGACAGTGTTCCACTGCTGCAGCATGGCGTCGTCCCGTTTCTTCTGCTCGTCAGCATGTTCTTCGCCGGCGGCAGGTGTCCACTTGCCACGAACAGGCGCATTCATGGAATCCTTGATGATGGGGGGAGGGGGCGGCACTACGGCTTGGAAAGGACCATCTGGCCTAGTGGCCAAGGGAGTCTCCTGCTTGCGCATGGTCACCCGTATAGAGGAGGCGTTGATTGGTTTATCGGCTGGAACAGTCACTGTATCCTCGGCATGCACCTTCTTGGGTGGCTGCGTCTTCTCTTCCTCCGACGAAGAGCTTTCCGAGGATGACGAGGTACTGTTCGCATTTCGCTTGCTCTTTTTCCCATGCTTTCGCTTTTTCTTCTTCTTTTCGCCGCTGAAAGGAGATTGTTGAATTATATTAAATATTTATTCAGCAATTATTCATCTCAAAAGTACTCACCTCTTCTTCTTGCGCTTCTTGGAGACCTTGTCGTCGTCCTTCTTCACCTTCTTGCTCTTCGCGGCATCGTCCTCCTTCTGTTGTTGAACAGCCCGCTCGCGATTGGCGATCCATTCAGATTCATAGTTGGGCGTTTGATTAATGAAGAGCTGTAAGGTGGATAAACATTGCTTATTATTGTATGCATTGCACTGCGGACACATGCCAGATCATGCCACACAGCATCAAAAGTTAATGCTCACCTCGTATTTGTTGGAATGGAGCCTGGACTTGAGATGCGCCGAGGCACAGTGCAGGTCGCCAATCCAAACGCTGCACAGCTTGCAGAACCAGGCGTTGGCCGGGACGAGGAATTGCATGCCTCGTACGGGCACACGCTTGATGGGCGCATTTTCAAACGTGGGATAGGGGTCGTGGTCAATGCCCACATGCCAGGGCGTCTCTATTGTCTCGCGATTCATGTGCTCCTCGGCATGCAGATGCTTCAGATAGTCGCGCGCCGTTTTCGGGAACACTCCACAGCTGTCGCACCAATGCTGTTCGGGATCGAAAAACACAAAATTGTAGTTTTGTGCTGGAGCTGGGGCTGGTTTCGTTGTAGCTTCACCATGTCGCTGCTTCGACTTCATTGATTTTATGGCTCGGTGCTTCAGAAGAGTTGTGGGAGTACCTTCGCCGGCCCCGTCGCCGTCTTCCTCGTCCTCACCCTCGGACGACGAGTCGGATGAGCTGCTAGCCGATGAGCTCGAGTCGGAGCTATCAGCGGTGCTTTCGCTAGAGGTGTGAGATCTACTAGCCACCTGTTCTGGCGGTGCCTTCACATTCGGTTTGGCGCGAATGCTCGAGGGCTGCTCGTCATCGTGTTCCTCGTCACCAATGATGCCATTCAGCATGTCGATTACATTTTCAATGGTGTCCACTTTCTTCTTTATCTGCACCTACAATGCCAATTAAAAGTTTGTGTGAGTGTGAGATGAGCCTTGGGGTCCAAGGGGTCCTAGGGGTTATATTATATTACTAACCTGCAGGCGATCATTTTCCTCAATGAAGGCCTTTGTGGTTGGCGAGGGCGGTGCGCCGTCGCCGTCCACCAAGTCTTCACGCTGATCCATCAGCACCTGCATTTCCTTTTTGAGCAGGGTCACCTTCTTCACGTAGTTGGTGCGTTGCTTCTTGAGTTCATCCTTTTGATTTTCTGCTTCCTGGGCCACAGCTGCCATTCGGCGATTCATATGGATGGGGGGGAATGAAAAGAGAGTTGCAAATTAGTACGCATTTTCGCAAGAGAAAATCAAGTTCAAATTTCATTTACAAAATGCATTCTCGAGTGCATTTCAGCGGCTAGTTACACGCGGATGCGGTCTCCGGATCGCATCGGATCGGATCGAGTCTGACCATGCCGTGTCTGTGGCTGATCTGCCTGTCCTCGTTGGGGTTGGAGTGCATGTTGGAGTGACGACGAGGAGCGTCCATTCAAGAAGTGCGATTTTTCGACTACACAAAAACGGCAAGAAATGCGTTTTCTATTCGAAAGGGAATGTCATTTTTCAAGCCCTCGCCCAGGTGTGTCAGCGTTAGCTGTGGCTGCGCGTTTAAAGCTAGATTCGGATTATCTTTACAGCAATTTTGTTGATGTTTTTTTGTTTTAGTTTTTTTTGCGGGCCAATTGCGCGCATTTACGTTACAGATACAAGTTTTTGTTAGGGGCGTAATCATGACAACAATAATAAAACATAATGTGAGAGGTTTGCATGTGAATTTTCGTAGTGACCAGAATAGAATTCATTTCCACACTTACCATCCTGTGGCGGCAAACCTGCGCCTTCGAGCGCGGGCGCTTTCTTATCCTCGTCCTCCAGTTGTTTCTGCGGCGGTACTTCCTGCACTGGCTGCTGTTGTGGGACAAGTGCCTCTGGCGCAGAAGGCGGAACCCCAGCCAGGGTCTGTGGCATCCACACCTGTTGGCCGTACTCTGCAAAACAAGAAGCGACAAAATCGTCAGAAATAACTCTTGCAGGACTCGGAAAATTATACCCTTTTCCCCTATACACATAATGTGTATGCATGTAAACGTGTTTTCAAAAAGCGACTAAAAGGTATCTTTACCATTTACGACCCAGGCGCCTGTGGTCATTGGTCCATAACCAGCATTGAAGTTGGTCTGTGCTGTTGGCGGCACTGGCATGCCATATCCGGGTGGCGGTCCTTGAGGCGGAAACACATTTGGCGGCGCCATACCGTACTGATGACCATATACATCGGGTGGTGCCCCATACGGGCCGGGAGCATACATTTGCGGGGCCATAACGCCATAGGCAGGAGCCATTTGAGACGGTGGTCCACCCTGACTCTGCGGTGGAGGTAGTGGGGGAGAGGCTGGTTTTTTCTTGGGTGACCAGCGGCTTGATGGACTTATTCCGCGACCTCCGCGGCGGGGAGGAGTATTGCTGCGGGAACGTGACCGGCCATAGCGGTCGCGTCTGCCACGCCGAGGAGGTGAGCGCCGACGGTCAGGCGAGCGTCGACGGTCGCGATCGAAACGTCGCCGTGCAGGATATCTGCCATAGTCCGGAGAGTCGTACCGTCCCCGACGAGGGCTTGGCGAGCGCGATATTGAACGTCTACGGCGCGTGGCACCTGGCGATGCTGCATTTCTGGAATCTGAGCGGCGGCGAGATGTCGAGCGGCGTCGCGAATTTGAACGACGACGTGAGCTTGATTTGCTGTTTTTCCCTGACGCGGCATTTGTCTCCTCGCCTTTTCCATTTCCACTTTTTTCGTCGACGCCGGGTGGACCTGGGGGCAAATCGCCCGAATTGCCCAACCGCCTGTCTGTAGGTTGCTTCAATACCATTCCTTCGTCCATCTTCATGCGGCGGAATAATTTCCACTAGCCGAATTTGTCAATTTTATCTGTGCAATTGGCAGATTTTTTTTCGATTAAAATTACGTGTGGACAGGCACCAAGTAAAAAGAGTGGCCGTACTTTGAAAAAGTCAAATTACTTTAAGGGTTGCAATGGCGCCAAAATGATATCGGTAGATGACCGTATGACACTACTCCGAATAATTACAATACAAGTTGTTTTTTTAAATTTTAATGGAAATTGCTAAATTGGCCTATCTCAATCTATGGTGGATCGGTAGATAGTATTTATTTATTGATTTATGTCTTTTTATATATCTTGTATCCAATTTGATGTCGCATGTCTCGAATATTCTGGAACCTCGTGGTGTTAGAAAGGAACAGCCGAGGTGGTAAGATATACATATGGCGCGGTTTATAAATTTGAAGTACTCAAGGAAAAAAGGGATATTTCTCCATATCCTTATCGCACCATATGTAGCAAATGGATGATTGAATTGTAAGTTTGAACAAATGAGCCGGAGCTGTTTTAATATGTATTTTTGTATATTTTCCAGGCACGGGAACGGTTTCGAGACATTTCAGGGGTGACAGGAGTATCGAGACACTGGGAGATGGCAGATTGGCGAGCTGTATTTGGACTGGGTGCCTGGGGCCGAAACCAATCAAATCAACACCTCATCCCATCTCACTAGCAGATCGATTCAAAATAACCAATTATAAACAAACAAGAAAGAAAATGGAGCTTCCTTCATGCTCGTACCTTTCTGATCTCATTAAGATTCTTAAGATTATTTATAGTGTCGAAGATAATTGACAAAAAGAGTGTACAAATGTGGTAGGAAAGACTGCCTGAAGCCTGATTCACATGAGTACAATACTTCAATCTATCTTTAATGGTATTACATGATATGTCCGATTCAATTCCGATATTTTAAAATACGAACAAATGTTTACTTTCTGTTAGGTTGATAATTATCACTACTAACTATTGTTAATTATACATTAATTTACTCAATATTTCCAATTCAATATTTCGAAATCGAAGAGAACTTCAACTGCATGACTCATTCGAACTATCTTGGACTTGCAGTAATATTTCATGGTCTTTATGTTTGAGCTTGCGGGGAAAATAAAAATTATCAGTTCTACATTTTGTTGTGATTGTTTGCTTTTCTGCCAATTTGTGAAAGCATTTTCTGGTAGTAGTGGGTGCACTTCACGTGGCATATGACTGCACCAAGGCAACTATAAAAGGCATTTCAGTTCCCACATCCGCCATCAGTTTATCTTAAAATGAAGCTTCAGGTCACCGTCTGCTCTCTGCTCGTGATTGCCTGCTGCGTTGTCGATGCCTACAATGGCAACGGTCAGCCTGGCTGCAAGACTCAAACGGAACTCGAAATAGCAGTTTTCCGCAACAACTGGGATGCTACGTCCTACTGGAAATGCGATGAACTTAACGAACCAGCCAGCGAAATGAAGTGCCCCGACGAAATGGGCTTTGTGGATAGTCTCAAGAACTGTGTCAGCTGGGACGAATGGGAATGGGAGACTCCTGTTTCTCCAATCAGCGAAGTGGACGAGTGAAATCACGAGTTTTTAAATTAATTTCATTGAATTGAGAATAAAACAAATGCGCTAGGCGATAGCATATGCAGATAGCAGACGAACTGACTACAAATTAATTAGTATTGGGTTGGGTAGAGGATACACGGGTTATTTAGTCCCTCGTGCGTAGCCCCCAAACCGAGGTACGACGCGATCCTACTGTCGGTCGAGAAACTGAACTGTGAATAAACTTGTTGATCCCCATTTTAGGCATCTGCTGTTCAAGCGCCTCCATTGCGGCGTCCGACAGCATTCCAAAAATGTCCAGATACGTGAGAGAGGACATATCCTTCAGTTCACTGAAAGAGAAGCAGAAATACCCAATGGTTGCTTATGTTGTTAATGGGGGAGGTGAAAGTGTACTTACATAAAGCTGGCCGCAGGAATAAGGTAACAACGAGAAACGGACAAATACTCCAGCATTTGGAACTGCATTATTGCCTCAATGGCCGCTGGCGTCAGGCTGTTGCAGTCCGACAGATCGAGCTCTAGAAGCTGGGGGCAACGGGTCTGCAACGATTTTACATCTGAGGGAGTAAAGCAGATATATGAAATATAAATGGTAAACAAATTGGCCACTAGGCAAAGCTTACGGGAATCAAACAGTACGCGTCGACAGCCAGCCACATTGAGGCGAATGACATTGGATGAAATGTGTGTGACCAAGGCTGTGACAGCATCGGCACTCAAATCTGTCCATGCAATGTTTAAGCTGTTTAGATTTGTGAGGGATTCCATCATCAGTCGCACACTCCTGGCGGTTAGCCCGCTGGCCATGGTTAGATTCAGTGCCTCCAGGGATTTGTTTTTTGCAATCTCAGCGCAAATTTCATCATTTAGCTCTGCATTCTCCAGACTTAGTTTTTTTAGCTGGCGGCATTGGGATATAAGGGTGCGCAATGACATTCGGCTAATGGAAGTCATGCTCAAGTCCAGATATTGCAAGCGGCACTTGAAGTCGGAGGCCAATGGTGTGAAAGCGGGCTCTTGTATCTACATACATACATGACAGAGTTATGAAGGGCATTGTACGACAACATATAGAGTCTACCACTCACATTAGCCTGGGCCAGACGCAGCACCAAGACGCCTCGGCGCACAACCTGTTCGAGGGCAGCTGGACAAAGCGTGCGTAAGCCGAGATCCAGTCGTGTCCAAAGAGTTTCATCACGGGAACATTGGTTGAAACGTCGACTCACGGTCGCCATCCGCAAGAGTGTTTTTTTTGGCAGCCATCTAAAAATATCCAGTAAAATTTCATCTGACAACTTGTCGAAGTAGTTTATCCCACTGCTGATGTGGGCACTCATTGGGGCCGTTCGATACACGAAGAAACTGTCTTTTCCCACCAGACTGTTGGCCAAGTGGGGCGTAGGCGCTGCGGTTGGCTTCTTGGGCTGACGGAGAGCCTGCCTGCTGGTGGAGGGCTGCATATTAAGCGGAGCTGCAGTATCGCACTGATTGTTACAGGAAACTGCTACTAGTGGATTTCGCGTGCGTTTGCTGGGGGAGTTCGAGTTGCTGCTGCACTCAGAACCCAGAGCCGAGCGCTTGGCTTGGGCCAGAGCTTGAAGCTTCTGCTGCACATCGTCGATGATGGTCGTGTTGCTCCCGCTGCTGTCCAGCGTTGTGTCGGCTGTGGAGCTAAGACTCAGCCGTTGGGGCTGCTGATGCGACATACGAGCCACATTGGCATGAGGCGTAGTCTCGTTGGAATTGTCATCGCTTGTTGCACTCGTACTCACGACCAGAGCAATGGCCGACATGGCTGATGAGCTGCTCTCCTCGGAGTCCAACATTCCAACACCCATCTCTTCTAGGGCCTCGTAGGTTAGTGCCGATGGCGAAGAAGTATGTTCGTAATGAGACGTTTTTGTGGCGGAAAGGAGAGCGCCCGCAGCTACGGCGAGGCTTTTACTTGTTGAGCGTTTTCTGCAATTGATGGCGGAAGTGCATTTACAATAAATACATAACAAGAAAGTGCCTCGATCAGCACAGAGGTCAAGTACCCGACAATTTAATTAGTCAACGATATGTATTTTGACCTCTTTTCGTTCAAGTGCCTGTGACGTCACGGTATGCAATTTCAATTGAAGAGTCCCCTGACATCTCCTACCGTCGGCTATTTGGCCACCATAGTTACCTGGTGACGGGGCACAGATTTTCCATATTTTCGTGTCCCCTGTGTTTACGGCTACTCATATTTAGATGAAATTTCACTTTGTTTTTTCCGCAGAGCAGACAAAATTTTCGCGCTATTTTCACAGAGTTGTCATTGCTGTGAAATATCAACTCAAATTGCACACGACTTATCGCGCTATATATGAAGGCCGCAAATTTAGAACACCTTTATTAATATTATTTAGGACGAAAATTGTAATTTATTTAATTCAGCTAATATCTGTCCAGATGAAAGTTATCAATAATATTTTCACTATATATCGTATATCGCATAAAAGTGAAACGATCTGGTAGCGCCAGAACGTTGCGCAAATATACAGAGTAAGTGTTGACACTTTAGCTTATTTCAATCTATATCTAGAATTTGTATAAGTGATATGGTTATGATAAAGTTAGAATAAGTTAATGTACATTCATTTTGTTTTATTCCCATATTAATATTGAATAGTTTCTCGATTTTATTGTTTCATAAGGTTAGTTTATTAAATAAAAAATTTTTTAATTGTCTTAAATTTAATATTTATGTGAGGTATAAAATTATTAAAGGGAGGTTGTCGACGTTGACGATGTTCCTAATTTAAATGTAATCTAAATGAAACACTACAACCACAAAAGTATTTATTTTGCCTAATATTGAACCTATTTATTTTCGTCTTTAGCCATTTTGGCTTGTTTTACTCTGAAATTCTGCCAGCCCTGGACAGAATTCACAGAAAAGATGTTACCGTATATAAACAAGTAACAAGACAAATAACAAAGATATTAATTTGGCAAAATAAAACAAGGAAAGTTTAACAAAGAGTCTGACTACGCCTGTGTTCGGCCCGTAAATCGTAAATGGTGAGTGTGGACAGGACTTCGTATTTGTGGCGCATTCAGTACCGAACGAAACTTTCTTTGTTGCAGTTTAAGTCTTTCGTTTTGACGATTTCTAAATGGTGAAAACCATTTCTGCCTTCTCCTCCCACCGGTCATCACAAGTTTTATCAAGATGAGCATGCGCACACGTGCGTTGGTCTTTTCCACATTTTTTGGGAGCTGTCTGGCCATCGGCCTGCTGCTTGTGAGTTTGACCACTAACCAATGGGTTCGCGCACATCCGCGACGACACACTTCATCAAGGGCTAAAGGAGATGTAAATTTTGGCCTTTTCTATGGAAATCAGCACCTAGACCTCGGATTTGGAATTCGGACCTATCCGGTTAATGGTGAGCCTCCGTTAATTTGAGAGAAGATCCAAAAATAATGGGTGGTTAATTTTCATGCTAGTTTACACCTTCATTCAAACTGAGAACGGCGACACAAGCTTCTGGCTTTGGCTTCTTACGACATTGGGCACTGGATTTGGCCTCTTGGCCTGTGCCGTCGCTGCCATAGCTGCTGTCGTAAAGTCTGCATCGGCAGCCAAAAGAGGTGGCACCATGGTTCTGATTCTTACTGCCAATATGTCAGCCGCGGGAGCGCAGGTTGTAGCCTTTGTCGCATGGCTAGTGCAGTTTTATCAGTATCTCATACACAACGTGCTTCTCACCGAGCACCAGCAGCAGCACTGGTATAGCACTGGGCTGGCTTACCTGGGCTACAGCTTCTACTTGGTCGTGATATCCACCATTGTAGTGCTGCTCAACATAACCATTCTCCTGTATGCCAGACACCGAGAAGGTCGCGATCGCCGCCTTCGCCTGGAGCCGGAAAGCAAGGACAAGCATCAGGCCGCCATAATGCTGTACTAGGACAGGCAGAAGGAAGCAATCCTAAATGGACCTCAAATGATCTACTCGAATATGGGGAGGAGTAGCGACCACCAAGTAATCTCAGTGGCTCAAATGCTTGTGCCTTACTTAACGCCTTTGCTTGCCAAAAAGAAGGGCCACACACATACCCACACCAACATGTACCGCATACGCACATATCTATACATACATATATTTATCGAATATTTATACATACCAACACATGTATGTATGTCCGAAAAAGCTGAGATATTTCAGTGGCCGGCTGAAGTCTGAAAAGCATGTTGAATTGCATAAACAAACTTGATGGAACAAAGCATTAGATACTGCCCGCACGTATCTCTATATACTTATACAACTATCTACATATACTATATACATTTTATATACTCGAATGACCTTTACATACTCTGTTTTCGATACATATTCTGCTCATTTGCAGCCATGCATTTTTTATGTGTATACAAATACAGCAACAGTCATTGTTAAGAAATACAAAACACACGCTCGTTGTTTCCTAATTGATATATCAGATCAGGGTGTTTGCCGTTAACTTTTTAAGACGACCCCGGGGGAAATGTGCCTTGGCAGTAGCACACGCTACGCCGCGGGCAACATCCGCAAGGAAAAGTCTCTGAAGAAAGAGCCAATTATACTATGAAGAAAAGCAGTGTATGTGCCTACGTTTTGATAAATTGCTTAAGAATTTCGCCTTTCCCAAATGTCACAATATTTCCTTCTATTATAGGTTGGTTCCAGCTAATTGCAGCACCGGATCGAGACCAAGACCACACGGCGAGCAGCAAAATCTTGGTGTCATCGCATTGAGTTTGGCAAAGGAATCAATTACCTTTTTTATTTTAACGTATGTATACATATTCGTCTTTGTGAGCGCCTCTGACTGATGGCTGTTTCCTTGCCGGGACAAAGGTCGATTTGTGTGGCTTTGTGCTGATCTGCGGCAGGCACTTCCTATTCCATTCTATGACCCGCACAGGACTCTGCCACCTTCTGCTGCTGTTGATGTTGCATTTGCTGTTACTGCTCTGCTCTCCCTAGGAGCCGATCGAGACAATTATGTCATCATTAGTTTTGATTAGTTTGTTGGTCTCATGTTGATGGGAAAACTGCACAAAAAGTCGTCCGTCCGTTTTGGCATTGTATGCCACTTCCGGCACCACCTACTGTTTGCCTTTTGGGCTTGTCTCCCAGCTGGGCGCTGCCCGGGGTTTGTTTTGGTTGTTGGTTATTGGTTATTGGTTTGATTGTAAATGGTAAATGCAATTGCATAATAATGATGATTGAGGTTCGAGGGAGTATACGTTGAGATTCTTAGATCCATACAAACTCATGCTCATATAGTACATTCAGTATCCATTTTCTCGCGATCGGAGATCTTACGCTGCCATCGCTGACCGTTTGTGTCCGTATCCGTGTCCGTGTCCTGTGTCTGTGGTTTATCTGGACAAACAGCTTAGGCCGGCCGAGACCGATGCCATGTGTGGGGGGACTTGGACAAACCATGTGACGTACTCTCCCTGAGGCCTGTGTGTGCACAGGAAGACATTATGCAAGTCGCGGCGTTAGGATTAGACCAGAAATTGCATGCATTTTCATGGCATTTTGATAATGGAAGGAGATGCTCATTAGGTCCCGAGTCCGGAGCAAGATTAGGAAACGGACAATCGACTTATTAAGAGTGTTTATGCAGATAAAGGCATCGTTTAGCGTGTTTCGGGCCATACCCACTTTTCCGCCTAGGATTTGCCGGGCGACCCTTGGAAAATACGAGTAATGCCGCCAAAGCCGCCCGGATGATAAACTAAACTGGAAATCTTGTGCAACACCAAGAGTCCTCAACCCAGCCTGTACAAATATAATTAACTGGAAAGTCTCATTATCGAGCGAAGGGACTTATCAATAGAAATACCAACATGCAAGCCACACCACACACCACGCACCACGCACCACGCTCGTACTGCCTGCACCTTACGCCTGTACGAATACGAGTACGAGTATCTTCCATATAAATCCGTTTGTTTACACGAATTTGTCTTTGGTTTTTTATAGACTGGTTGGCTGACCCTATCGTCGTGGGCTCTGTTCCTGTTCTCTATAAAAGCATTTCCAAAAACCGCAGAACATACTATACGAATGGCCCGAAAGAAAGCCAACAAGAGGGCCAGACAAACTGTCTCCTGTTCTGGCTGTTGTTTCTGTTTCTGTTGCTGCCTCTGTCGCTGTCGCTGCTGCTGGCCAATAAATTTCACAATTAAATGGATCTTCTGACACTTTGTATAAAACGTCAGCCCCGGCTACTACCCCCTGCCAACCGCTGTGAGTGTTCTCTCTCTTTCTCTCTCTTTCGCTCGCTCCTCTCACTCTGCCTATGCGTGAATAAGGGATGAGGGTTGCTGCTGGCGAGGGGTTGAAAACACTCACCGCACTTGGCTTGGCCCAGAACTGGCGCTGGGAAAGGTAGCAGCCAGACCCGTTCAGCAACACCACGAGTATTATTACCCACCAAGACGGTCGACTCCATTTTTTATTTTGTCCGTTCACTCGATGCTCATTTCATTGCTTTCGTTTTTTTTTTTTTCATTGCGTTTTCGCACTGCTCTCCATTCAATTGCCTTTGGCCCAGCTATTGTTACATTGCGAAATTATGGCCCGTATATTTCTCTATTAGTGGCACAAAAGACATTTCAATTTCTCACTTTGGGCTCTCTGGGTGGCCCCCAGAGGCGTCCAAGAGAGAGGACCGGACCACTTTCTGGTAGTCGCTGGCAATTACCTCGTTGCGAAATTTTCTAAGGACCACCCGAAGATTCTTGTTTGGCCTTTTTGTGGTCATGAATGGCAGATAGGCCAGTGCCTCCTACATGGCAATTGTGCCCCGAACGGAACGTCAGTGGGTTATTGATTGCCCAACTACTTTCACGTTAGGAAGTAACTTCTTTCTTCTCTCCCATATTGTTGGCGGAACAATGTGATGCTACACACTTTTATAGTGCAATCTATTTTGGATTTTTGCTCTCAGAAGTACTCTCAATTATAGTTTCTAAGAACTCTTCCAGGTTGTAGCTGCAAAAAAAATGTTCAGAGTTCGATGAGTTTGGGGGTCCCACAGTTTGCGGAATATCTATTTAGGTAAGAAGTAATCAAAACCAAAATATAAATTAGATCCGTTCCAAAAGTATTGAATAATATTTTTTGGTGATCGTTTTACCGTTAAAATCTATTCCATTTGAATTTCAAAAATTGTTTGTCTTAATTGTTAGCCGAAAATCAACCCTGTTTGGACTACTGCTTGACTGTTCCTTGGGGTTTACTTTATTGTAATGTATCCATTTTTTTGCCGCCGGTTGCGAAACAGTAACAAAAACTCGTTCGCATTCTGGCTAAACCTTGCCAAAGGCTCCATAGGGAAGGTTTCAAACGCATTCTCACGGATAGACATCTCTCATTCTCACATCTCCTACACGTTTGACATATTCGAGCTACTTTCTACGACAATATCTTTCACTGCATTTTACAGGCGATTTCTAGCGTTTAAACATGTTTAAAAAACTACTAAAAACGTTGCTGAGAACACCAAAAACCTTGGCGTCTTCAATGAGTCACTTAAGCTTTAAAAGGTTGGTGGTCTCTACTAACCTCGTTATTTGAACTGGATATTGCAAAGCACTTGGAACTGGAAAGCAACACGACCCTTTTCGAATTTGATGCTCTAATTATAATAATCTTTATTATACCCTATCCCCTGAACTATCCCTTAAAATTATGGCCAGTAAGATATATGTACCTGTACCTACAATCCTCTAGTTATTAATTATTTCTTATATCCCCTTTTTTCCTTTAATTTTAATCATAGTTTATATTAGCAGATAGTTTCTGACCCTCTTCAATAAATAAATAAATTGACATTTTATATTTTCCGAATATCCCCTTGTAATGTGATGTGGATATTTTAGTATCTCACGGTATTCGTAATTTCGGACTTTTAAATTTCACCTTTAAAGATCCGGTCGGATCATAAGCCATACAAAATATTGTGTTATAATGAGATTGGTGGAATCGCAAAATGTATTCAATTAATTTTTACATATAATGAAACTGCGATTATTCATGGTATTGTATTAATGGTTACATAGTTAGGTATAATCAAAATTCAAATCTCACTTTCTAATTAAATTAGCAGAATTTAATTACAACTGGGAAACGTGGCAAGAAGGACTGCAATCTGAAATTGGTCTCATCCAAAGTACTAATCCACCTAAGCACAGTGTTAAATTTGTACAGTACGATTTTAGATGTGACATTTGAATCCAAGTTCAGGCCGTGCAAAGAAAAACGCTTTTATGGACACTTTATACTGTTATACTTTGTACTTGGGGCACCATACACTGGAGCCTTATGTTGAAATCGGTCGAGCAAGCAAAAGAGTATTCGTTATATTGGGGTCGATAGGTATTTCACCTTTGCGCCTCTTATAAACTCAAGCAAGCCCATTTACGTTATTTGCCATGGTAGAAAAGTATTCGTTTACTTTAATATATTATTAAGCATAACACCAAGATCACCAACGAAGGTTAATCTCTCCAGAGAACTGTCACAGAAGTAGTCAAAGTCAAAGCGCCAACAAGGAGAAAATAGTATATGGGCATTAGGCTGGGAAAAAATTTGACCAAACATTTTTTTTTTTTCAAGTGGACACTCCATAATTCTGTTCTTTGTTATTCAATAAAATTATACAATTTTTTTTTAACTTTTTAGTTATGTTGGTGGCCCAGAAAATGGGTAAATATTCATTAAAAAAAATTGAATTCGTCGGTTTTTTTTAAATAATATTGAAACTTAGAAACACTAGTTCATATTAATAAAAATGTATTTTTATTTTTTTTGTATAGTTACTGTTAAAAATTAACAATTGCTGAAAATCAGGAAGTTCAGCTGCGGTTGATATATTTAGTTTACTAGTTCGCAAAAATTGTGCAGGTTTTTTACTGCCAATAACCGATTAATGACGATATGAATGCTAACAATACATATGCAATAGATTTCACTAATTATCCCACTCATTCAGCAACAAATTTTTTAAATCCAAGGTAACAAAACTAGGGGTGTCTCGTTTGAATTTCGAAAAATAACCTTTTTTGGCCCAGCCCATTGTGCATACTCGTACTTTATAACGTCCAAGAAGAAAATCTTTTCTTTTTAAGAGAGATATACAAAAAATTATTATTGCCCCAAATGTTAGGTGCATAGTTTGATCAGAAATGAAATAAAAGCAGTTTTCATCGGGGCTTGTTGAAATTACCACGTTGTTTATTTTACAGATTGTTGCTTTTCTGGACATATTTATAAACTGTCGTCGCATTACTCAACACTTGTCAGATGTGATCGCCATATATCATGTGGGATATCATGCACGGTTTCCACACCTGAGATTACGGAACGCTCTTGTCAATCGAGTGCCATACTCTCCTTTAATTAATTGCCGACAATTACGTAACAAAGCCTAAAAAATTACGAAAAGTATTCAGCGATAGATAGATTTTCATGTTGAGAAATGTGTATTTGAACTGGCTTCAAATGCACTGTCGTGGCTCTTGAGTATTCGGCCAAGTGCCTGAGGTGCAGCCGTCTTGTCTGCAGCAAAGGTCCGAACTCGAATTATTCGAATCGAAGGGACACATTATTGTAGGAGTATATGTATATCATTGTTCCACTTGTGCGATGAAGACGACGACGACGACGCACTGTCTGCCAGACACGAAAATCTTCTCAGGATCTGGGAGGACTGGGAGGACAGACAGGTAGGGGACAGGTAAATGTGAGAACTGCACGCCCCTATCAAGCGACCGTATTTGCCATTGTCCTGGAAAAGGTTGAGACTCGTTCACCAGACAGTTGCCGTTGCTGTTGCTTTTGCCGTTGCCGTTGCCCACCGGTCTGCTACGGTTCCCATTTCAGAAATTGATCTTTTGTCCGCTCGTAGAAGTCACATTGATAGTGACCAGGGATCCAGGGATCGATGGCTTGTTCGCATAACAAATTCCACAAATGCGAGTAAGTGTCCTTTCGACTTGTTGCAGACTGAGTGTCTGCTACACACAGTTTCATGGCTCAGGTGGCCCACTCCATTGTCCTTATGAATGACGCAAGCTGTCAGGTGAGTAATGGCAAGCCGGCAATGTCGGCTTGGACAATTGCTCTGGGATCTGATTGTGATCTGTGGGAAACTGTGCGAGATGATTGCTCTGCTCTGCTCCTCATCTGAAATCAGGACTTTTTGATTCGCATTCCTTGTACAATGAGCGGATTGAAGTTAGCGCGGGATTTTCAGCCGTTCTGGCCCCGCCTGATCCAATGGATTATGCTGCACTTTTATGAATGGAATTTTTGCAGATTCTGCCAAAATGACTTGTGCATTCAACCCAAGCCAAACCCTTTGGTGGTGAGGATGAATGCATTAGCAGGTTTCGCTTTGATGTTGCCGGGATGACTTGGGCGATTTTTAAATGATCTGGTTAGCGGGAAGTGACAGCAACAGTAATTAATGTGCACATAAAATGGCGGAAATGGCATTCCCCACAGTCGAATGGACTTTGGTTCCTGTCCGATCTACTGCGTTTCCAGATCCGAATTAGTTATCCTCAGTTATCCCCAGTTATCCCCAGTTATGCCCAGTAGTTCTCAGTAAAGCATCGAAGAAACAAAGATGGAAATTGTGATTTTTAAAATTTGTATTTCATGGTGTAAACATAAATCGTATAATGCAACTCTGAATATTTAACTATGATTCTATATCTATGCCTAGGTATAAATCGTATATTGCTAGTAACCGCATTCAGCATATAAAATGTGAAAAATCTGCTTAGATCTAATAAAGATTGTGTGTATACAGGTATATCTATATCCATCTATCGCTTATATCTCTTAATCGCTTAGCATATGAGGAAGGATCACTTAAGGAGGTATTTACACAAATGCTGGGTTTTCTTTTCGCCACGCTACGCTCCTAGCTCGTCACGTAGCGTCACGTTGTGTAAATATGCGTTAAAAAATAAATATCTCAATATTTGCATATATCGTCGAGGTGCATCGGGTTCTCGTTCTTTCTCTCTCTCCGTCTCTGTCTCTCTCGGAGGTTTGGCTCTCTGAGACTGTGAGGTTGTTAGCGGTTAGTGAGTGCGCTAGATTGCGCCAGGTACGGTACGGCTGAGGTAGATCTATCCAAGATGGGGAATTGAGTATTGGCCGGCATTGAGTAGTTATCTACGAGTATGTTTATCGTTGTCGTTGGCATCGGTGGCTATGTGCGTATGGATGGGCTTTGTAGCGGTTTTAAAGCGTGCAAGCGCTTCACAGATCGCTGGAGCGAGGATCGGATCTCCCTCTGTCTCTTCAGTAGCCATACAGATATGGGTACATTGGCACGAAGATGGTCGGACCCAGCTGGCGTTCCTGCGGCATGTGCGTCTTCATGTGCTTCTTCAGGTGGTCCCGGCGACCGAACTTCTTTCCGCAGGCGCTGCACGGATACGGACGCAGTCCAGTGTGGATACGCTTGTGGCGCGTCAGCTCCTCGTTGCGAGTGAAGGTCTTTCCGCAGGTGTCTACGTCGCACTTGAAGGGGCGTTCGCCTGGAGGAGGGAGGAAGGGAAAGAGGATGTGTGAGTACGGCATGCCACATGCGGGGGGTGGGCGACTGCTCGACTTACCGGTATGGATGCGAATGTGTCCCTTGAGCTGGCCGTTGTTGGAGAAGGCCACGTCGCAGTGCGGGCACTTGAACTTCTTGGGGCGCTGCTTGCGGGCGTTCAGGGCCTTCAGCTGGGCGTCCTCTGCCATCACCCGGGCATACTCCTGCTCCATCAGACCCAGCGTGAACGGATCCATGCCGAAGCCGGCCGCAGCGGCACCGGCGGGAGTGCTTGCAGCGGCGGCGGCTGCAGCTGCGGCAGCCGCATAGTACAGATCGCTGGCCGCTGGCATGAAGGGCGACTGCTGCGGCGAAATCTGCTGGGATGGCGCCACAGTCGGGGAGGCAGAGGAGGCAGAGGAGCACGTGGGATGCGGGAAGACGGGCTGTGGCGTAACATCCAGCAGGGGGGTGGAGGTGCGGGTGTATCCATCATCGTAGCTGGACTTGCCGCTACTGCTGCTGCTGCTGCTGCTGTTCGACGAGGAAGAGGAGTCGCTGTCGTGGCCGAAGCTGCTGCTGGGTAGCTCCGTTTTGATGGTGACCGTTTCGGGTTCGTTCTTCACCGTCCTGGCTGGTGGGGCGGCCGCCTGCCTCTGCGTGTCCCAGGGACGGAACAGGCGCGAGTACGTTTGTGGGGGGTGCAGGTTAATAGTCGACATTTCGATGCTGTTCGAATCTGGTGGAGTACAAATCTCTCTCTCTCTCTGTTTGGTTCACGGGAGTACTTTTTGGTTGGGAACACACACTTTATCTGGGAATGGACGGGAGCCGGAGCTGTGTGTGCGCTGCAAGATCTAAACTCGAACTGAGCTCTCCTGGCCGAGCGGCGCACCATTTAAAGAGATTTCTCGTTCATTGAGCAAGCCAGGACTCTGCTCTGCTCTGCCCACGGGCCTACTTAGCGGTCTACCTACAAACGCACTCGCACACACACACACACACAGACACACACACACAGAGTCGCTTCATTCATCGATTTGTTGTCTGTCTGCCTCTGTGTGAGCGAGAGGCGAGAGGCGAGAGGCGAGGCACGCTTCAGGGTTGTTTTCGCCCAACACAACAATATGGCCGCTCACGCACACGCACACGCACACACAGTCACGCAGGATACTCGTAGTACATAATGTACTATGTACATATGTATGTAGTGAGCCGAGTCCTGCGTAGTTTTCGAGCTTCCTTGACTTTCGTTTTTAATGCCCTGTCCCTGCTGCTACCCTTCGCTCCCCTCTGTGGCACACACTCGTATATCCGTATATCTATCTATTTTTGCTCGACGATTCCCTGCGGGGTGGCTTTCGGATTTGGGCGCAACTTTAAGTGAAGCATTCACGATTATGAATTTTACGCTTACCCACCGCAAACCCACAGGCCCTCCCCTTCACGACCCCACTCCCAATTCCCAATTCCAGTCCCGTGAGGCACGACTGGGCTTGGCTTCGACTTGAGTTGAGTTGAGTTGGTCTTTGGTGTGCCCTCCCCCCTTCGGTTTCCCGTGCTAAATTCGTGACTTGGTTATCTGCGGCCTTCCTGACTCCGCTCTGCTCCGGCTGATGATTCGCCGCCTCTTGTGGTGGCAATTTATTATTGAATTAAGTGCTTTGCTCCTAGGGGTTGCCGTTGCTTTCGCTTCCGCCCAAATATGCAAAGTGTGGGCCGAGGGCTGAGGATTCACAGATATGTACGTGCACAGCTGTACATAAGAAGCCAGTCGACGCATTTTCCTGGGGGCTTGAGACCGAGGGCCACAGAAGAGGTTTGAGCATGTAGAGCAGTACAGTTTGGCTAAACTTTATTATTTGGGGATGGACCGGGTTGGGGCAACAGTGGCAACTTTACTGCCGGCGGAGGGCGTTTGCCCTGGCGGGATTCGGGATTCTGGGACTAGATTAATTGGAATAGATAAACCGCACAATGGACAGATAACCGATGGAGATGTTGCTGATAGTGAAAATATACAACCACAAAAAAGGGAACTGTACAAGAAATTTCAAGTGTAAATAAATATTAATACGAGTAGGCAAACACACATTTAACGCATTTTTCTCTTCTTTGAATGTGGATAGAGCAATTGGAGCAATGAGGTATATATGTATTTTTAGCCAGACTGATCTGTCGGTGAAGATGGAAATAAAGTTAATATATATTTAATATAGGCACATGTTCTGGGGTTCACTAGTTTTTGCCTACATTTATATTGAATATATATTGTATTGTATATTAAAATGTGGTCGGTGGAATGTGGTTAATCAGAAGTAATAAATACATAACTTTTCTTGTAGGTATACTTATGAAAAGTTAAATGCGTATAGAAAAGAAATATTTAGCAAGAATATATTTATATCGTAAGTTTCAGAAATCGGCAGTATTTATTGGTTTAAATAAAAAAACAAATGTATGCATATATGTATGTACATACATATGTACGTGTAGATACAAACATACAAACAGCTACATATGTACAATATTTATATACATAACTCTAGTTCGAGCTTAATTAATTTATATTAAAATAAATCTCTTTTATATTAAACAGTTTCTTAAATCTTTGATTTAACTTTATTTTGAATTTTTATGTAGAAAAAGAGAAACTAAAACCCTTTACAATTTGGATCATTGGAATTTATTTGATTAATCAAAGCGGTTTCAATATCAATTAAATGCAGCAGGAGCTCCCTTCCATGGAAAAAGGGATTACTTGCAGACCGGTTCAAGTATGGATGTGATTTGCAGATACATTTTTAGTACTTTGCAGTCGCTCCCTTAGCTATCGTACATTGTATCCGTCCCAAGCCCGTTGATCATCTAATCGCGTGCTCGGCGGGCAAATCGCAGTCTGATCAATACCTGATCACGGAGATCAATAAAGATCACACCTAGTCCATCGCGTGGAGTGATCCACTATCTAAGCGGGGACGGGACCGAAAGCCTGGCGTACTTATCCGCAGGAGAGCCGGATGTACGAGTATGCAGCCTGATCTGATCCGATCTGATCTGATCGCGGATTGAGTCAGCCGTTCGCTAATCGTGGCGCATGGCTATCGAACTCAGGGCCTAATCTCTGGCGCGGAGGAAGACAAACAGTCGATGTGTGCGATTGGTCCCAAGTTGCAATTCCATGCCAAAGTTTGGTTAGGACACGAGTGAGTACATACATATGTATGGATGTATGGATGTATGGATGTGTTTTCCCCGATCACGTGGTGTCGCCGTCTAGAGCCGCACCTTCTCCATGTGGATGTGGGTGAGCAGCAGGCTAACGTATGCGTGTAAAATTTCCTAATTAATCGAAATATGAATATGCCGCCCCATGCTTATCTCAGCTCTAACATGCTGTGAGCGCTCTTTGCTCTAATTACGCATGGCGGCTCCGAGCTGCAGACTTTCCATGAATGAAATCGTTGCCAGTGGCCGAGCGGTAGCGGTGTTTAATTATTTTATAACTTCCTTTCTTGCCATTTACGAGTGCCGCATTGTCCTAGGTAGGTTGCCGTTTATGACGCCGACGCCTCGGCCGATTCGGCGAGATTCGGGCCCGAGACGAATGCGTGGAAATTCCATCGCTCATTACTTAAAGAACCTACCGGGGGAAAGGCCCAGCTCAAATAGCGAACCAAGGCGGCTGCAAGACTAAGTGCCAGCCTAGGCAAATAAGCTTTTACAGCCTCACCACCCCTCACCGCACCTCAACTCAACTCATCCAACCTCACCGTAGATCCGTAGGTACCTACCTGATCCCGCATCCCACATAAACACCTATCCGAATCCTGGCAATCCCTGTTTATGAATGAATATGAATCCATCGAGCCGCCGCGTTCCAAGTCGTGAATGAAATCTCCTCCCCGGGCCGCACTTTATGGCAGGGTTATTAAAACCACCTACGCATTAAAACCTCTACCTAGGCCAGCCCGGACCAGCCCGCAATGCGACCGCTGCATTCATTAGCGCCCGAGGAACAATGCAAAAGTACTTAATCCAAATGATTTCCCTTTTGTTTCTAATGACCTGCAGTAGGCTTACGGCTAGGAACTGCTGGGAACTGCGACTGCGGCATCTCCACATTCTCTAGAAAGTGCAGAGTAGCGTACTTTGGCTCCATTCGATTTATGCACACACTACAGAATACGTTTTGGGGAGCTCCAAGCAAATGGGATATTTTTATTTACTTTAAATCTTAACACAATATTTTATTGCACACCGCTAAAAATATTTAATTTACTAGTTTGATTTTGAAGCGAAAAATATCAAGGATCTTTGGACCTAGCGGAAATAGCAGAGTACTAAGTCCTCTTGAACAACTGCTGTCTGAATCCTATCTAGAACTACGACTTGGGCCAGCCACCAGCAGTGGTAAGTACATTCATATCATCCAAGTCTTATATCTTGGTCGCCATGGCAATGGTACATACACATTTACATAATGCAATAATGTAATGCAGAAGTGGGTCTTCCGAGTATCCCCTTTCAATTGGATGCTGGCATTTCCGCCAAAATGTCCACCACGCCAAACAACATTAAAAGTCAATAAAAATACATTTCCATATATTTATGTACGTAGTTCTGTCCCTATATATATTACCTTTCATGTCAAACCATATTTAAATCAGAAGAAGTTCATTTTCGGTATGGTTTGGTATTTTTATAGCCATGTTTCCTTTCTTACTGTTATCTCCTATCTCCTAGTTCTTCCACAAAGTCTCTGTAAAATGTTCAACTGTCTTAAAAATATCACAGACAATTTGCATAATCACAGCTAACCCTGACTTTGGTAACGTAACAACAATAACCTCCGTCAGATGTCTCCACGGATGTAATGCAAATTTCCAAGAAGGGTATCTAATAATATCTTGGAAAATTAGCACTCCATATTTCATGTATTAATACAACAAAAAAGTGTTACACAGATAGTCCTTCCCAGCTTGTGGAGCTTCTGTTTTTGGTAACGTAACGTCATGTCATATTTTTGTTTATATCTTTGAATTTTTTGCTGAATACAGATTAGAGTACTGCATGAATAATAAAAAAAAGGCATTCGAATTAACAAAGCTCAAAATGAATTGAGTGAATTCGAATGCTATGTCAACAGAGTTTGAGTGAGTGAAGACGGACGTAAAACTCATACACACAACATTGAAACGAAAAGGCACGAATTGAATGAGTTAGAGCGAGGACAGTTTCCGAATTCATTCGAATGCATTCTATTTTTTTTTCGCTGCTTTTGAGTAGAAATATTTGTGTACGTAAGGGAAGCAAAAGAATCAAGGATAACAAAGAAAATAAGGAAGAGCAAGGTAGTTTTTGTACAGTTTTTATTTAAACTAAGTTGGCATGAAGAAACATAATTTTGTTTATATTTTCTGAATTTGTAGATAATAGGCAACGCTTTTCGGTGATCAAGTTTCTGGCATCTGAAAAAGCTCTTTCAGAATCCGCACTACTCGCTGGTATGGAAAATATTTTGCAGCTTGTTTTATGCAACAGGGGGAAAACATCTTTGTGAAAACTCCACCACGCTAAACAGTCAAAGTCGGGTGTGTATATTACGTTAATGTTGCTGTGTCCTATTATTTCCTGTTCTGCTTGGTCTTTGTAGCTGTCTACTTGGCGTATTTCAATGTATTCAGAAAATTCATCTTCTGTCGCAGGCTTTTCAGACGCTTCTAACACAGTGTCTATCAAAAAAGAGGTCATAATTTGTTTACAGTCATTAATGATGCAATGAATTTTTTCCATATTGTCAAAGGCTTTGATCATGTTCGAGCCCCGATCTGTTAAAATTATGGGATTGTCCAGTTCAAGATCGCATCCAAAGTCTTTCAATATCTCACGAATTTTTTCACGGATATGAAAACCTAGTATTACAGATCTACTAAATCACTATACTTCCACTTTCCATTACTTTTAATTTACTTTTTCATTATTTTGTTTTGGCTTTCTGTTGTACGGATGTAACCGTTAAATTGTTACGTAGCGCCAGAATGGGAATGCCCATATTGAAAGATACATTAAAGATTGATTTAAAATAATATTCTTTGTGCATTTGAATATGTATGTATTCTATTTCCTAAAAAAAGGCTTTCTTTTTTAACTCTTTGTTTCAGCTTAAGGCAATTGACTCCGTGTTCTTTACTTGCTCGAGAATAAAACTGGAGAACATTATTGCTCACAACTATAAAGGGTGGATTCGATTAAGTGCGGGTTATCTTCATTTAAAACCTTTATTTGAATTTGAAAATCGTCCCTGAACTTATACCACGGCAGTGCTGTAGAAATGTGGCAAGGCCATGTTCCATGATATTTTCTAATATTTTTTCATTATCCATATCGACTTTGCGCTGCTAAATTCCAATTAATTACGCAAGAGCCCCCAAAGCAGCAGCGCAGGGGAGGCCTCAAGAGGGGCTTGGCTGGGCGTTGCAGGGGCACCCCGAATCTGGACGATCTGGCGACGATATGGGTGTGAATGGCGGCTGGAACAGTGCGTCTCGTCCTTCGCCGAAGTTAAAATGTAACCACACTCGGGAGGACTACGAGGGGAGGCGGCACTCGAATGGGAAGACATAAATCAAATTAGTTTTTCGAGCGAGTGCACTCGACCAATTTCTGCGGCTAGCGCGCCAAGATGCGACGCGGAGGCTGCTCTTTTTGGGAACCAGCAGGCACAATCAATGGAGTGGCGTGGCAACAAAAGGATGTCGGACACAGGCACTGGCACACAGATATCGATTCACATTCATCCCGTGACACAACGCCGCAGAAACCGCGCGCGGTGGCCACGCCGCGTCGTCCATTAAAGGGCTCGCCGCAAGAGCAACCCCGGACCGGGCCCTGGAGAGGCATTGTCCTGCGCCCTTCCCATTCCTCGCTGCGGCCACTCGAAGCATGATCAGTCCTCTCCCACACAAACGCGACTGCCTTGGCGCACGCGGCTAGTGCCGGTGCCCCACTCCTCAACGCTGTTTGGGGCATGCCACGGCAGCTGGTCTTGCCTCTCGCTTGCACATGCAGAGAGCTAGAGAGCCCTGCATCCGTATGTGTGAGTTCTTGTGCGTATGTGCACGCGTGAGAACAGCTGCAGGGTCGAGCAATGGCGTCGTTCGCCCCGCCCACAGAGTGCGATTCGGGCGCGTTTTTTGTCGCCGGCTCGCCTCAGCTTAGGGGCGCAAGGAGGGGGAACATGAGCGGCAGCATTTCCAGAGTCAAAACAATTTTGAAAATCCTCGGAAAATTTCAATTTCGTTTCGTTTTAGTTGCAATCACTGAAAACGCACTTAACCTCAAATCCAATAATCCGCTTGTAGGGCAGTTCATTCAATCGCTGACAACTGGCCACTGGACGAGGACGAGGACAAGGAAGAGAACAAGCCTTTGTCCGGCGTGTCCTGCGGCGTTTTTCAATTTGAATATCCATGCGGGCACTTACATTCATTCTCATGCAGATACATATGTACATATGTATGTATGTATGTATGTAGATCCTCGCTGGATGGATCTTCTCTATCCCTCAATCTGCCTGTCTGTTTGTGTGCAAAGTGTTGACCTCGTCGGGTAATCGTTCCATTATTAACGGACATTCGCCTTCGGACAATGTCACAGTCGTGCTGGCTGATCCGTTGGCTACCGACAACCAACACAGGACACAGGACGGGACAACAGTACTACACATACACGTTTCACTTACCTGCCCAGGATTAGGCGGCTTGCCATTGCCGGGGCTTACAACACTTTCGAGGGCGCTGGAAGTGGAGCGACCGAGTTAAGTTATGCCAACCCATATCCAACAGATACTCTGTACTTCTTCCTATGTATGCTGCCAGTTCTCTGTACAAACTATGATAAATCAAGCCCCAATATAACTGTATAAGATCCAACTTAAAACAAGAAATATAAAGTGGATCCTTCGTAAATAGAAAAGACTAGTTTATAGTTTGGAAAAAGGAACCATCTGAAAATATATTTATTAAGCTATGTACATTTATAATTTGCACATCTCTGGCTAAGCTTGAGATTGGTCTTCGAATCTGAATGTTAGGAAAATGCATTGAAAGGCGACACTATTCAATTGTCACAATTATTCAATTGGCCGTGTGACACTCTTTGCAGCTTACAACAGATTTACGAGAGGAAATCGTCTTAGGATTGAAAGATTTGTGCAAGCGAGTGCACAGAAATGTGTGCAAATCTGTAACAATCGCCGGCCCCGGCACGCTCCCTCCGAGCCAGGAAGCGATTCGGCCAGGAGGATGCTGAAGCGGCCCGAGCCTTGATCCGCCTAGCAAACTGAGCCATTGAACCATTGAGGAGGAGCGAAGAGCTGCAGCACTCCCGGCGAGAAGTTAGGATACATAAGTGGTTTGGCTCGCCCACGGCAGGACGGGAAGTCAAATGCAAATTGAAACGTGCGAGAGTGCGACAATGGACAGGGAGTTCTCCAGAAGGCACACAATGCTATGCTACCGTTGCCCATTGACCCAGCCAGACCCAGAGCCGTGCCCTGTACTGGCTGGAAAGCCTTTTCACACATGATCATCTCAGTGCGGGCCGACTGACTGACCTTTGTAGATGAATGTAAATGTAGATGCAAAGATTTTGTTGTTGTCAAAGGAACGGCACGAAGTTGGCAATATAACTGGGCCTGGCTCTGGGCTGGAGTTGGGCAACTCCCGGGGTGCAATTATGATTGAAAGGTGCTAATAATAACCGGTAAATTCATGTTTACCTAACGGCCCCGGGTCGGGTGTTGGTCAGCTGTCAAGTGCTGACACTGTCACTATTCCCTTATTCAGTGGACGAGTATCTGTACCTCTGCCTGACCGTGATGAATGGCTGGCAAATCCCTGAATGGGCTCGGATGAATGATGAACTGTACTGAAATGATGTGGAGTGAAGTGCCCCTCACTCGATGTACGATGTAGGTGTAGTGCACAACGATCTGCCGAACCGATTCGATCCTCAATCAACCTTGCAGATGCCCGTCGCTGGTCCAAGGCACGGCCCACGTCCTCTGAGGGCCGTGCAATTGTTGAGATTGCAAAATATTGAGTTCGTTGTGATTGATCGCCCACCGATTTTTGGCGGTTCTGCATTCCAAATGTACAACAAAAAATGCTCACAAAAAGTATATTTTTTCCGAAAAAAAACCCTTAGTAGTAATAAAGAGTGTGTGGCGAATTGATTGATTGCCGTTTTCGTGGATAGTTGGATAGAGAAAGATAGTGAAATTCATTCCCAATCAGATTTGCTGTGCCTGCTCCAGAGACAATATCCGAGTATCTGGCGGGGAAACCGCAAAAACTACTGTAAATTGACATCATAAATTAAAATTACTTCCACCCTTCTTCACCTATGCCTATGCGCTCCAGGAGAGACCATCCATGGCCCAAACCCCGTCACAGCCCTCAGGGTTTGCCAGCTCGTTGAATGTTAGGGGGTTGAGTCGGGGCCGGGGACGGGGATGGTACGACCACTAACCAAACCCAAATGCCAGCAGTGGGGGAAAACAGGAGAGAGATAGATAGAGAGCGAGAGAGAGAGAGAAAAAGGCTGAGCTAGGGAGAAAAAGGGGCGAGAACGCAGCCATCAACACGATTATTTCGCATAAAATAAATTGATTCCTGTTAAAAGTCAAGCATGTCCTTTGATGGCAGCAGAGGAACGCCATACACCCGACGAGACACAGAAGAGACAAACCAAACCGTAAACAGCGCTTCAAAAATGTCGAAATTTGTCCACAATAAGTTCTTTATTGAGTCGCCACAGACAAAGGATTGCTCCGTCCTAGTCCCCCTGCCTGCATCAATCCACAGTCCCTACCCGTTTTCATCTTCGCTATAAACCACGGCCAAGCCACTCGATGAAGCAAGAACAAAACAATGGGACAATAGAACCGAAGACGGGGACGGACTGTGGCACGTCTTCGCCGTGATCTGCGCCGGGCAACCGCATCTGGGAGAGTGGCTGGGCTGTCCTGCCCTGTCCTGTCCTCTCCCGACACCTCTGGCTGACACCTTCCCTCGCTTTGTCTGCATAGAAAGTGGCATATAAATAATGACGAGCGGGCCAATTTCGGGCAGTTGCGTCAAAAGAAGAGTCGATTCTGACTCTGCTCTTCCATTGTGACCCCGGGCCTTTGTGCGAGCTCGACTCTCGCATCGAGTCGGGGTACCAGCGTGCCACCTTTCGCTGCCACTTCGTCCTGCGGCCATGCGGTCGCCAATGAGGCTAGCGGCAGAGTCCTGGCCTGTGGCTCCTGTGGCAGACACTGGGTCGCCGCTCAAATTGAGCGTATGAAATCGATTAGCTAACGCATTTTAGTTCCCATATTTGTATTTAGTTTATAAACTAATTCAAAACTGAACGGCCCATGGAACATGCCACCTAGGGAGTCAGTCAGGCATTTCATTCATACCTCCGAGGGGCAGCAGTTACTTGAGACCTACATATTATCCTATCCGAGTGGAGGTGTGTGGCTGATTGTGGTTGATGTCGGCCTAATTTACAAGACTGCCGCGGTGTTGGGTTATTTATTACAATTTATTGTAATGTTAGAAGATGCGATAAATACGCATGAACAATCGACGGACACGTGAATAATCTGTGTCAGACTGCCAGCAATACGATAGGTAATTTTTCTCACAAAGCTAAATACGTTTTTTTCATGGAGGGCTTCACATTGGTATGGTAAAAATGGTATCCATTAATTGCGGAATGAAATAAAATAACTAAGAAATGGAATCGGGAAATGGCAAAATAAAATGAATAAATTTAAATAAGTGTAAAATAGACTTTTGGCACATTTAAAGATTAAATCACATTCATATTTCCCTTTCGCTAAAACTTATGAAAATATATTCATTTTGTTTTAAGTGCACCAATAATTACTTCTAAGGGAGCAACTTATGAAATATGGAATATTAGGTGTGCTTTTTGTGAGGGGAGGGTCATGCTGGCAGCCAAGAAATCTGCTAACATATTCAAGGCTAAGTAGCTTCCTTCCTTCCTCTTAGTCTGTCATAGAACCCAGTCTAAAACATAAGCATTACTCAAGGAACAATCTCTGACTGATACATGCACATACAGTTGTGTTCAATGAAATAGTAGTGCCGCACCTCACTACTTTCAAAACTCTTTTTGAGATATTTCTTGTCCTTCAAATTGAACAACATTAGAAACTTGAAGAAACCCCGTTACATTTGCATTCCATCTTCTTGTTTTTCATGACTTTAGACAACTACCCATGATATCTACTGTTCAATGAAATAGTAGTGCTGGGTTTAATTAATTTTTAAAAATGAATAAACAAGGCAAATTAATTTAAATAAGTCACCATCCGCAAGCTCAATTTAGATATGAAATAATTTGATGAAGGAAAGTTTTGGACATTGGGGTACTTTTGATTTTGAAGCGTTGAAGAAATCATTGCTCGGTCAAGAAGAGGAGACCTAAGAGTTAGGCTAAAAACTAAAGGCAGGAGGTATAATGGGAATGAAAATTAAGTTGTATGCACTCCCACTATTGTATTTAACCCAATTAACTAAAAGAAGTAGACTGGAAATTGATTTTGTATGCGAAAAACTAATTTTTTAGAGGATGGTCGGCGATGGTCGAAGGCAAGACAAGGACTTCAATATCCTCAAAAATTAGGAAAAAAATTTTTAATCGATCTGTCAGTGATGTGACATTTCGTAGACGGTTGATTACACATTATTTGAATGCAAGAAGTCCCAGAAAGCTCCGCGTTTGGGTCTGAGAGTACATGGGTGCACGACTTCAGTTTGGAAAAACGCTTGTGGAATGGCCTGTGTCACAGTGACAAAAATACTTTTGACTAATGATAGTAAAGTTGTATTATATTGTAAGATAGACTCAAAAGAATATGTTTGGCATTCACAGAAATCCGATTACCACCTAAAATCATGAAAAATATAGCATTGGGCATGCTAGGCTGAGCCTTATGGGGCCCAGCTCATATGAGCTAGTACTTTCTAGCCTGGCGTTTGAGTATAGTATGGTTTTGAGCGAAACTGGGGATGTAGGCATACTCTAGAATACATTACATTCATATTACAGTTGAAAAATTCCTGGCTAAAAGGATATTTTAACAGGATAATGACTTGAAACAAAAATAAAAGCTCGCTAGGATTTAATTGTTATCGGAAAAGATCGACGTTTTGCCATGGCCAACTGTCCAACTGGATATTAATCTCATCGAAATCTTATGGGAGAATACCAAATACATTGTTGCAACTGAAAATCCGTCAACCAGAGCCAAGTTTTAGCAAGTGGTTCATGGATTATTGGCTCAAATCCTATTGAAGCGTTGGCAAGAGACTAATGACCCATGTACGGCCGGTGAAAGTTCGCAATGAAAACCAAATTGATTAAAAACTAAATATTAAAGCTCAAGAAACATGAAGAAAATTAAATATATGTTTTAATTTGAGATTCGTTCTTTTCTTCAATGTTCTAAAAAAACACTACTATTTCATTGAACAGCAAATTTCATGGGTATTCGGCCTATGTCATGTAAAACAAGAAAATGGAACTCAAATGTATTGATATTTCTTCAGTTTTCTAATGCTAACAGTCCAGTCTATTTAAAAAGGTATCATTTGTTCAATTTGGATAACTGGAAGTGTCTCAAAAAGAGTTTTGAAAGTGATGAGGTGCGGCACTACTATTTCATTGAACACAGCTGTACATACTATGTACAATGTAAATTGTACTAACATATATATTTATATATTTTGTTTATTAAGAAGATAAGACGAATGAATATAGGAATAATACTCGTATTATTATTAGACCTACCTGATTTGATCATATACGAGTAGCATATGTAGAGTTGCGGCGGAAATAATAGCACTGTTTGCTACCACAGTCTTTATTGTTTAAAAACATGATCACTTACCAACATATTTTTCCCTCTAAGCAAACGATTCCTCCCTAATTCCAAACGGTTCTCATTACTTCAGTCAATTTTCGAAAAAAGAAGCGAAATAGGACGGCAATAAAAATAGCACAACAATTTTTTTTTTATATAAAAACTTTTACTTTTTCCTGCTGATTGTTGATTAAATTAATAATCGGTGGCTTAAGTCTATTGTAGCAAGAACGTTACAAGTAGTTATGGGTCTTCGAATGCCCTTTGGGAAAGAAAAAGGAAAGGATCAGAACTTTTATTACGGAAGGAGACAACTATCTTAAGGTGAAGAAAACTGTCGGTTGCTCAACTAAAATCATTCGCAATGATTTAAAACTTTTAACCAACAAGAATAAAGAATAAAAGCGATAAGCCGCGATAACGCCATTTTCGGTATTTTGATTTTTATGGGAGCAAGACGGACCTTTATAAGCCGTCGAAAGAGCAAAAAAATTATCTTAAAAAATCGCAAACGATGAACAAAGCCAGTTCTTGCTTACAAGAGTATAAATTAAGTGCAAAAAGTCCGAGAAAATATCCACTTTAGAAAGAAAGCCATGGGGCAAAGTGAATGCAAAATAGCACTGAAGTTGTCCCACAGAAATATCATGTGGGCCCAAGAAAGACAAATTGTTTTTTTTTTTTTGTTGGAAAAGTGTCTCGATCTTATGTAAGACGATAACTAATGCAGAATACAATACAATACAATAGATGATGGTGTAACATGTGTATCTTAAAATATTAGAAAACAATTATGCTGCCTTATTTGGAATAGGAAATGCGGTTGTTTTGTTTCTGCCATCAGGACAATGACCCAAACCAGACCAGCAAGAAAGCTCGTATTTAATGTAATGCATTGGCCTGCTTACTCCCCAGATATGAAACCCAGGGAAAACCTTTGCGCTAAAGCTAAAAAATATGTTTTTAATACGAAACCAAAGAACAATATTGATCTATGGGGTATCATAAATTATTCGTGGAGCCATATCTCCCAGTACGATGCGAAAATGAGGTTAATTTCAATGCCAAGACGTTGAGCCGTTGTTTCTGCCAAAGGCTTTACAACCAAATTAATATTTGATTACAACTAAAGTAACCTATTTTAATACAAAATTTTTAAAACTTCTTTTAAATTTGTATTTTTTTTAAGTTTTTTGTTGCCGCCGTAATTCCTGAAAAATTTTGTTGCTTTTCTAATATTTTCGTTCGAAGGCTGCAATACATATCATTGATTTCGGATACGTTAAATTACACCCTTAAATTTATATTTTAGTTTTAAAAGCGTTCATTAAAACCACTGTTTAAGCAGAATTATTCAGTACAGAAAAGTTATGGTGCTATTATTTATGCCACAGCTGTAAAAAGTTGCTTGAGGAAAAACTGTGTTGTTAGCAACAATAACGGGCTTATGTTATCCCTTTACTTAGCCAGAAATGAACAGACAGACTTTTTGGAACCACTTTATCGAATTTTCAAGGTTTTTTTGTGTGTTGAAAATGTTAAATGCTCGTTGATTTATTCTTTGTTTCATGGTTCTTTTAAGTTTAAGAAAGCGATGGATATGATCATACAAAGAGTATGATCCATAATCCCTTCATAACCGCCATATCCCATATCATATCGCATGCGACAACTTTAGCTCCCGTGATTGGCTTTGATTTACAATCCCCGTAACGACTCCCTTAACGAGTGACAGCTAACAAAGCCGTAATAGTTGCACGGCAGTTCACACTCTACTCTCAGACAGCTCTAGGCCTATCACTGCCCCTCATCCAGTCCCTGAAATTCGTGAATCAAAGTCATATTTCTGCGTTACTTCTGTCAACTCAAAGGAGCAGCCGCTCCATTTCCCGGGAACTACTGCGCACCCGACTTTCGCAGACTGGATGTCTGCCCGACCTGTGAAGTACCGACTAATAATTGAGCCATTTAACCTGTTACAATTGAATTCCGGAGAGCAGTCATATTTCTTGGTCCTGCCGGGCCGATGCGAGCCTCGAGAGCGCTCCCATTATTAATTAGCAGAATTGTCTATTTGTGAGGTGTCAACAGGTAAATCCGTCATTGTGATGCCGATTTTTACAAGTGACGAGCGAGAGCGAGAGTGTCCTCCCCGAGCTGTCTTTGTTTTCGCAAGAGGCCGACGGGGCAAGCGCTGGCGGCTAGATCTGAAGGTGCGGCATGTAGCCATGTCACGTTGCACATCTGAGAGAGCCGAGCCCGATCATCGGCATTGATTGCCGATCGCATGGCCGCAATGTAAAGGATAATGTGGCAAAATCCAGACAATTGATGTCCTTTGCGGCACTTCAAATGGTGCGTCGCCGAGGAAGATCATTTGTTTGCTTTTTGCTTTTTACTGTTTGCTGTTTGGCTATTGACCGGGCCAATGCACTTGACGCTTGTGGCCGGCCGGGGGAGGGCGCATATAAATAATAATCAAACAAATACATAAATGCGATGCCGGGCCATTGTTTGTCCGGACTGTCCGAACTGTCGGTCCGGACTCCGGACTACGGACCATTTCGGTCAAGTTCCTGCTTTGACCGTTACGCAAAGCTCCCATAGATGGCGCGCCGAGGGGCAGCAAGTTGGCAGCTCCGCCCCAATAAACACCGACACACACACCCCCCACTCGCCTTGAAGCGCCAGCCAACACAGTCTGACATTTCCTGCCGTCGTGTGCTCGGCTGTGGTGGGTTTCTGACACCCGCCCCCACCACCACCCTCGGCCCTGTGCGAAGTTGTGCGGCAGGGCAGACTTGACGACGCGCCACCAGTGCGCATTGAATTTCCAAAACTCGGCGGAGTCGGTTGACGCTTCTGCTTCTGCTGCTGCTGCTCTTGATACCCTAGTATTTGAACGCGAATAAGTGCACATCGCTCGTGTCGAACCACAGTCACACACACACACACACTCACACACACACACACACACTCACACCCAACACACACAGCAGAGGCATAGAAAGAGAGAAACACCAACACACCGCAGAGCAGAGCCAAAGCCGCAGTTCTCGTTCTCCCCCTTCACCCACCCCCCACGAGAAAAGAATACGAAAAAGCGGAAAACTAAATAATAACGGGTCGCGTCGGTGGAAAAATGCATTACTAACTGCTGTGCGAAAAACAGCTGCAGCGAGTGGAGCCGATTGTGAAGTGAAGTGGAGTGAAGTGATTAACGGGATACGTTACTCGTAGATAGCCGAGAACGAAAAGTGAACTGAAAATCTGAGGCCAGGCCAGGCCAGGCCACATTTCCTCATATATGTTTTCCAATGCAACGGTTTTCTTCTGTATCTGTTTTCCGCTAAAGCCCATCTAACGACTGTAACTGACAAGAGCCTCAGCGAAACAGAGAGTTTCAAGCCGAGTCTAAGTGAAAAGTTTGGCTCCATCGACAGCACCAGCCACAATCAGCAAAATGGTAAAAATTGATTATGAAATGGGACTGCACACGGGAGCGTGAGGTGTGAGCTGGGAGCTGTGAGCTGTGGGTGTGGGGCCTAATCAGCTGAGCCCCTGTTTATCCATCCAAATTGCGAGCCCCATCCCGTGCCGTGCCGTCCTGCCCCGTTTGGCTTTATGCAAATTGCAAGTCAATTGTCTACTTTCCTTTATTTTTGTGCCTCCTCTTGTTTTTCTTGAGTCTATCCTTTTCACGAGTCCTCCATTGTCTTTGCGCCGCTGAGGAAAACACGAGTGTGTATGATGTAAGCGGAGGCGAGGCGAGGCGCCCCGATCCGCGCCACCAGCACCCGCCGACACTTCCTTCCTCATCTATTTAGTTAGCGCAGCCATTTATTTTTATAAGATGGTCGGTCGGTGGGTTGGTGGGTTGGTGGGTTGGTGGGTCGGTCGGCTGCAGCCTCCTTTACTTTTGCGAGCGTCATTGACGACATCATCGTTGCTTCTCCCACCACACCACCACCATCACCACCATCACCACCACCACATTCACAGCAACAGCAACAACTGTAACTAACAGCAAAAGTCAAGCGAAAAGCGCTCCACCTACAGCCCAGCCGAGCCCAGCCCCCCACTCAGGAACCTTACCCAACAGCGCGTAAGAGTAAAAGCTTCATGGAAGAGCAGTAGAGGGGGTCGTCGGTCCGTCCGTCCGTGAATGTGCGAGTAAATCGATATTGTGCGGCATGACCGAGTGGCCCACAAGGCAGGCGGCGCCTGGCCTGTGCTCTGTGCTCTGTGCTGTGGGTTCTGTTCTGGTCTCTGGATGGGGGAGCTGTAGCGCCACCCGCCCTGTGGTGGCTTTGCCAGTCACTCTGTCAGCCAGACGCCGACGTGGACAACACTCTTCGCCCCTTCTCGCCCACCATTCATCGTTTGTGTATTTTTGTGGTGAAAAACGCCACTTGCTCTCGCTTTCTCTCGCTCTTTCTCTCTCTTCGACTTGCCCATCTAGTACCCTCTGACATCTGCTTCAAATTTTCGCTGTTATCACACCAGAAGCAGCAGCAGCAGCAAAAACAGCAACAGCAACAGTAACAGCAAATTGCCAATAAGAAACAAATTTATTCAAATACATTTACGACGAGTATTGTTGCCTGCTGCCTGCTGCCTGTCTCCATCTCCTGGCAGTACGCGTCGTGATTGAAGGAGTCCCCCGACGACGACGACGCAACGACGACTTGTAGGATATGATGTCATGCGATGTCTGTGGATCCAGACTGAGATGCGACGGGAGGCCTTGGAAAACGTGTAGTCGACTCTCTCGTTCCTGCCGATCCGTCCCACCTCGCACCGCCTCACCGGCCTTGAGCTTGCTGCTGCTGCTGCTGTTGGTTCAGCGCTTATCACTCTGTGGCCACGGCATTGACGCCTCTAATTACTGCAGCAAACAGATCGAAGAGCCTACTCCATGGCGCATTGTCGAGGGTGTTGGTTCCACTCTGTGAAGACTCTGCCATTCTTGATTTCCTTGAGCCCACAAGAGCAAAGTGTGCCGTATCGAGTGTCGCTGCCCAACTCCAATGGTCTCTGGCTGCACAGTGGCAAGACAACTGCACAAATCCCTCGCCATATTCAATTTCAAGTCGGACCTATTGGTCAGCAAATCGGTCATTGTCCCACGTCTTGTCTGCGCCGTCTGTACCGTGGTTACTCTCTTCTCAGTAGGCAGAACATTTCCCGAATACGTTTGAACTCAGACAATTGTCACATACTCAGGTTTAATAGGACAGACCATCTCTTCGTTTTGTAATATCATATTATATTTAGTACAATAGTTAGAGTGTAAGCTCGGAATTACTCATTTGCATTGCAATTTTACAATTTTATTATTATTTATTATTTACCCCATACACTAAATATTGAGCATGATGACGAGCTGAGTCGATAGCTTCAGTGTCTCTCAGCTCGGAAGCGGCCGAGAACCGATCACCCACCATATCATATATCTGACACAAGAAAAACCGATCCACCAGGGTTACTTTTCTGGCCACTTTACTCTATAATGCGAGAATTCCTAAAATTCGTTAGGCAAACTCTGAATAGATGTTCAATTTATTCTTAAACATACAAAAAATAACATTTCAGTTTCATCTTGACCATAATTATTGCATAAAATTTGAATCATATTCAAATTAGAACTAATTGGTTTTCCTATTGTTAGCCAGTCTCTGGTGCCACGTTCCTCTTGTTCCAAAACAAATGTAGCAGTAATTAGTGGGAAAACATTGCTGCAGCCATTTATGGATGATGCTGTCTCATACAGGGTGTCACCACACCCGCAGCAAATTGATTACTTTGTTGTGTTTTTATACCCGTACTCAAAAAGAGTTAAGAGGTATATTCGATTTGTGGTAAAAGTGGATGTGTGTAACGCAGAGAAGGAAACGTTTCCGACCATATAAAGTATATATATTCTTGATCAGCATCAATAGCCGAGTCGATATAGCCATGTCCGTCCGTCTGTTCGTCCGTCCGTCCGTCTTGTTTGTCGACTGGATCTAAGAGACTATAAGAGCTAGGGCAACCAAATTTGGTTTCCAGACTCATGTGATATCACACTGCAACAAGTGTATTTCAAAATTTCTAAAATTCTAAAAAATCATAAGCTCAAAAATGTATATACTGACTGAGTACGGGTATAAGTAGAGTCGCGTCCCCAGAAGCGACTCACACGTTCCTTCTCGTTTTTGTTTGCTTTGCATTTGACGAAGACGTTCAGTGGGCTTGCTGCAGCCCAGGTCGGGCATGGTATCCGATTTCTACTGACAGGCCCCCAGACAAAAGCCGGTGGCAATAAACCTTATAAGCTTGCCACGAGTATGTACACTCGTAGACCTGGATGAGTATGCATGTGCATACTTCTGTTTCTACAAATGCGAGTATATACTCGGGGCTGACGCCTCCAGGCGCTGCAGTGTCGCGTACATAAGCCGCTCTTATGGGTGGTGCAGGGTGTAGGGGGGCTTTCATTTCATTGTCTTTGGCTGGAGGGTTCTAATCTAATCCGTAACCCCGACTCCCCCGTACAGATCGTACGTCGCCGGTCCCGTCGCGCCCGAATGTGGAACATGGGTCTGCTCTTCCTGATCTACTACTGCGTCAGCATCTACTCGGCCAAAGGCGACTCCAGGGAGGGATCGGCGCTTCCACTGGACGAAGAGGGCAATGGAGAAGCTAACGGAGAAGTAAATACCGAGCTCGACCTGGACCTGGAGACCACCACGCCATTCTATGTGAGTAGGGTCTGACGGAGGCGTTTCACTAGCTTACTCCACCCGCTTGTTGCATCCACAGGCGCCACCACAGGACGCCACCGAGGCCACTCCCCCCCACCTGCATGGAGCCGTCCCGACTTGGCGTCCCAGGCGCGACAATTGCACCCCGCCGGCCATCGAGCAGTTCCCCCAGCCCCTGATGAACAAGTGGGCGCGCCAGCACGGCGGCCTCATTCTGCACATCCTGGTGGCGGTCTACACCTTCTTTGGCCTGGCCATCGTGTGCGACGAGTACTTCGTGGCCAGCCTGGACCGTTTGTGCGAAGGTGAGGCACTGCAGGCGGGAGCGGGCCAGGGACCGGAACCGAGACCGGTACTGGAGCTTGAGCTTTACTAACTCCAAATATTTATTGCAGAGCTTAAGCTATCCCCGGATGTGGCTGGGGCCACGTTCATGGCTGCCGGCAGCTCGGCCCCCGAGCTGGCCACAGTGGTCATTGGGGTGTTCTTCGCCAAGGACGACATTGGCATCAGCGGAGTCATCGGCTCGGCGGTGTTCAACATTATGTTCGTGATATCCGTCTGTGCACTGTGCTCGGGAACCGTTTGCCAGCTGAACTGGTGGCCACTGGTGCGGGACTGCTTCTTCTACTGCGTCTCCATCCTGGTCATGCTGATCATCATCTTCAACGACGTCATCTCCTGTGTAAGTGCCTCGACAGCCGCTCGAGGGCCGCAACTAATCCTTGGCTTTGACTTGGACTTTGACTTTGTCCCCAGTTCGAGTCCGTTGTGATGCTGCTCTGCTACGTGGGATACTGCGTGGCCCTCCACTTCAACACGGAGCTGGAGCGCTGGGCGCTCGGCCTCAACTTGCCTTTTAAGCTGCCCAGCAAGGAGGAGCAGTCGGCGCTGGTGACCTACAAGAATGTACCCGAGAGCTCCTACACCCAGGGCAGCGCAGGACAGGGGCAGCAGCAACAGACGAGCCTGTCCAAGGAGTCCAGCGATGGCGTGGACGCCACCAGCACCCAACCCCAGAGCGACTATCAGAACTACAGCGGCGACACCAATGCCAGCTGGGACCCGAACTCCGCCTGGGGCGAGGAGAACCAACCGAAGCCAGCGGCTGCCAGTGCCAGACCTACCCAGCCGCCGGTCGACGACTGGGGCATGGGACAATTCAGCCAAGGCCAGGGACAGGGCCTAGGCCAGGAGAACATGGCCTACAACTCTGATCAGCCCGAGTCTGTTGTGACGGGGGAGGCAGCGGCTGCGTCGGCGTCCGCGGGTACGGGTGCAGGTGCTGGCGCGGCCAAGGGGCAAGTGGTGGCCGCGACTGCCGGCACTGACTACTACAAGTCGACGGACAAGCAGCGCGAGCCACGCCCCGATCCGTTAATGCGACCCACGGAGGGCGGTCTGCCAACACTGGTGGCCTGGTATGTGGTGTATCCGATCCACTTCCTGTGCAAGAAGACGATGCCCGACTGCCGGCAGCAGCAGTACCGCAACTGGTACCCGTTCACCTTCCTGCTCTCCATGGTTTGGATCTCGTTCTACTCGTACTTTATGGTGTGGATGATCACCGTGATCGGGTCCACGCTGGCCATTCCCGACACGGTGATGGGATTGACGTTCGTGGCTGCTGGCGTTTCTGTTCCGGATGCTCTAAGCTCAATAGCTGTTATCAAAGAGGGCTACGGCGACATGGCCGTGTCGAATGCGATTGGCTCGAATGTCTTTGATATCCTAGTGTGCTTAGGTCTTCCATGGTTCATACAAACGGCCATCATAAAGCCCGGCTCGCACGTGAATGTCATCTCCAAGGGTATGTACATGTACTCTCCCCTGCCCCTGCCCTTTCCCCTGCCCACCCTCGCTTTTGTGTCTCCTTACCCCCCGCCCGTCGTATGCAACATGTGTGTTTGGTATGCCTGGCATGAGTGTTCTAGCCTAGCTGACGTAGCAGCAGCCCCTGCCCGCCGCCCGGTCTAATCTTCGAGTGCCCGCTCCTCTCTTCCGTCATTGCAGGTCTCGCCTACTCCACGCTCTCGCTCTTCTCTACCGTCGTCTTCCTGATCCTCTCGACGCACCTGAATGGCTGGAAGCTGGACAAGCGCCTGGGCATAATTCTGATGCTCTGGTACCTGTTCTTCATCACGCTGGCGTCGCTCTATGAATTGAATGTCTTCGGCTACATGAACCCACCCGAGTGTCCCAGTGAGTATCCATCCATAGCCATCCCCATCCCTCGGATATGTTCCCTCTTAATTACTCAATTTACCACCCCCCCTTTCAGGCACTTTCTAAGCAAACCAAGAGGCTACCAGCACCAAGTACCATATACTCGCGTATAGTTCATATATAGAAGGAAGCATGCATCACCCACACCACATTCGTATTCATATTCATATACAGAGGAGAGGAGAGTCATACATAGCCGCAGCCGCACCATCCACAGCCGCCATAACCACAGGAGGAGGAGGAGGAGGAGGAGTGGAGTTCGTCATTGTAAGAGGAACCGACTCGTACATTTAATGTTAATTAGTGGACAAATTGAATACTCAAATCGCGTTTTACATGGATTTTTACATTGCACCAACCGAAGAGAGGAACGATAAACCAAAAAGATGATTATATATATATTATATATTATTATATATTTATTACTAATATATATATATACATATATACAATATTTAATGATATTTAGGCAAATAACAAACCATATACATACATGTACGCGAGTACAACCACAATTAAGGTACACATACCGGATAAATAGCACTGTAGATAGGGAGACAAATGCAATTAAAACAAGCAACAGAGGAAGCAGAGGAAGCAGAGGAAACAGAGGAGTCAGAGGAGACAGAGGAAACAAAGGAAACAGAGGAAACAGATTTGTTGCAAACGGTTTTAAGGAACAAGTCGAACAGAACAACGCAAACTTCACACACCACAATCAAACTAATTATACATACATACATACATATGTATCTTCGATCATTATGTATGTTTAATGTATACATATACATATTTATATCGTATAAGTATTTATCTGCATGTACATACGAGTATATACTTTTGTATCGCATCGCTTTGTTGAACAGTTGATCACGATTAGTTTTGATAGTTTACATAGTTTATGTAGTGCATCTCGTCGTTGAGGATCTCTCTCCAATATCATTTCTTGTGCAATCGATGTACGCGAGAAGGCCGGACCCGTAGAGACCTTTGGCCTCCGGGCTGGTCGATCCAGACCAGGAGCGCAGGTCCCTGCGCCACGGAACAAGAGCAACGAATTTTCTTACGTTTTCGGATATTTTATTTTTGTTCTCATATACAAGACGGAAAAAAAAAACCAACACAATTGTATGTATGTATATTTTTTATATTTAAATAATACATATTTAAATAATATATAGCCCCTTCGTTTCAAGAACCCACGCGACAGTTTTGATTATGAAAGAGAGTTCAAATAGCAAAGAACGGATGGTCAAGCGAAAGAAAAAAAAAAAACAAAAATTAAAAAAAAAGATTACCTTATGGCAATTAATCGCGTCAATTTTCGAATGTAAATATGAGCGGGAGCATAAGTAAATAAATACATTATACCTACCTACATATACTGAAACACGAACAGTGAACAATGAAAATTTAAAGTCAATTTTTGGTGCAAATTGTTGTGCATAAATCGAAACAATATTTACTACGTATGAAGTATATAAAATTAATTTTCGGCATAGCAAATACTTGTTCAATTGATCGATGGAGAACCAAATCAGGCTGCACTCGTTTAACCAATGTGTATAATTATTAATTTAACATGGAGTTATTTTCTCAATCAAGCAATCAATCCAAGGAAGCTAAATACTGTTCTCCGACACCCCATCTTCTTTGGCATGAGAACTGCAGAAACATTCAAGCTTAGAAAATACTGATTACTTTTACGTTAGTTTTGGGCAGTCTCGGTGCACTTTGGCCTTCCTCACAACTGTCCAGATCCAGATCGAAGATCCAGGCCAAATCGAGCTGCATTTAACACACTTTGCCCAGAGCTGCTTTGCATCTGGCCGGAAGTCCAGACGGATCTGACCATCTGACCACAAAGAATCAGTATCAGAATTAGCTGCAAGCAATGTGTAAGACAAATACAAGTATATATATACATTAATATTTACATGCATACATACATAAATACATACATACGAGTATATAGCATAAAGAGCAATGTACTGCTATAAGGACGCGCTCAAAACATAGTTACAATCATACCCACATACATACATATATACATGTCTACCTAAACATAAACATACATATTTACATAAATACATATACAAAATGTACAAGTAAAGATACAGATACAGCAACAGCAACAGAAACAGATACAGATAGAGGATGTAAACGCTTAGTAGGTATATAATACATATACAGATGAAGGAGCCGAAATGGAACCCAAGTAACTGAATCCAATGATTAATCGAAGCCGAAGCCAACTTCCCAGAATCGACTTGCATGCATGCTAAAGATATGTAGTTATACACCAGTAGATGGATCACCTAAGATACAACCATAAAACGTACGAACAATCGCCGGCTGAAACTCCCCACATATACATAAATATACTACTACGTATACTACTACGTTACTGTAAACATATTCACACCTCAAATACTGCTACGGGCATTGCCCAGTTACAATGTTCTTCCTCCCGACCATTCTCTACAAAGACAGTCAAGCCAGAAGTTATTCCGATCGCGCTGTACATAAGTTAAGTTAATGGTGATGTACGCTTCCGCAGGACATGCAGCACTCTCAGTTGACTCCGTGCATCACATGTTGTTCCAGTACTAAGCGAAACAAGTCAACTCAAATAGTTTCAGTGTTAGGTGTTTCGATTACAAACTTCAACAAATAGCAGTTCGATTCAATTATTAGTGCAAACAGATCGTTACGAGTACTACGAGTATAACGTCAGTCAGTGTTCTATTCAAATTATTTGATATCTACCTACATACTTATATCCTTGACAGACTCAAATCAATTATATATTTCGCGTTACTTTGAACTGTATCTAAAGGCAAATTGCAATCTATAAATGGAGTGCTACGAGTATATACGAGTATTTAGCAAAGTTATGCAATGATGTTCATGAGGATCGTGTTTACTTAAGAGTTAATTACAAAGACAAAACTAACACCCACGCCACACATACACATATGTAAATACATATATTGTATATGTATACAATGTACAATAATTGTTACATTTACGAGGTACAACTAAAATAATACACAACAAAATACACATACAAATATATTGCCTACATATTTACATCTGACATTTGTGTTAATTACGACTATAATTGTTTGTGAAAACTACGTACATATATTGAACCTATCAAATTTAATTATGAAGCGCGTTTAAAAGCAAACTTCACACTTATTCGTGGGATGTACACTAACAAAACAATAAACAACATTATGAACTATTGCTAATATACAAAACTGTTGATGTTATGTTTAGTCTAACAATGAATTCCGGAAATAAATGCATAAATATACACAAAAGCTTCGCAAGTGTTCTTTGATAACGGAATAAAGGTGCAAGTACTTACTAAATTACGTGGCAATACCCTCACCCTGCTTAAATCGCGGATATATGTAGTTCAAGGATCAGTGCTTCCAAATGTTAGCTTAGGTTAGGTTGAGGTCTGGCCTGGCGTTCTCTGGCATCCTTAAACAAAGTAGGCTCACTTGGGCCCGTTATAATACCGCTAGATACGTGCACCTCTTTTCCTTAGAGAGACGTGCTGTCAACTGTTCAACTATTCGGACAGTTATTTGAGCCGGGAAGCATTTATGCCTAGGAACCGCGCGTAACGGGCTTAATGGATGGTGCCGTCATTGCATATTAACGTCCAATGTAATACATATGTATGTATGTATATATTCTCCTCATGATGTTTATAGCTGATCAGAGTATCCAGCCAGAGTATTGAGTCGAACCAGTCGATTCTATGAGTATATTGAAGTTTCCTCATCAAAATAGATGAGTGATGAGTGGCAAAGTGAGTTTCTCCAGAGTAATACTGCCATTTCTACCTGATTCTTTCCTGCTAGGTCTGGGCTTTGCAGAAATTAAATGAAGTTTAGCTCCCATCATTAGGAGACATAGAAATAAAAGTTTAACTGTCCTGCAGGGTAGGTGGGCCACTCTCTGTTCGAAACCTGCGACCCATCTCACCTGCTCGTTGAATCATACATATGTACATATATGTACATATGTACATATAAACACATAAAAATGAATGTTTGGGGTAATGATGTAGTCCAAAGAACTTTCCATACTCACAGTAAAAAAGCTCACAAGCATTCGGTTCTAGCATAATTATTTACTGAACATGGAATGGGAAGGGGTAAGGTAAGGGTGGGTGGGCGAATGGCGAATGGTGAATATGCTGTAATGCCAGCGCAGGCTGTCTAAAAGCTGGGATAGCTTAAAAGTCCAGCTGTTAATGTGCTAGTCGCGCAGAAAAGCTCTCTCGCCCTTTTCCAGAGTTCGTTCTCAATGTCAGCGATGCCGAAATACAGTCGGCTCCAAAATAACCGTTACACACAAGCCCGAAAAGAACTAAACGAAAAGCTTTCTGGATGAAGCAAGCGGCCGACAGACAGCCAGCCAGCCATTCGTTTCTCATTTCTCATTCGTTTTTCAACGGTCAAAGTGGTAGCAACGGTCCCTGAGTTCTGTGCGTGCGTGTGTAAGTGTTGTCGGGTGGAAAGATTATACAATTTGTACGCACACACACACACACATACGGCAACGCTACGCTACGTACGGGCGTGTAAATTTAGCAAGCAAGCAACCTGTTCTGTTCTCTACTAGCTGTGTTGTGTACATGCCAGACCGAACCGCAGGCTGGGCCCCCACTGATAAGGCTTATGGATTTGTCGATTATGTTGTCGTAGACCCAGTTGAATTATATAACGTTCACGCACAGATTGTATTCTGCATAATCGAACGGTTGATGGCAACCGTGCTGACAGCTGACAAACAAATTCAAAAATCACAATATACATATCAGTACATACTGCCCAACCAAACCGAATTCCACTGTGGAAATGTAGAGAGAAACAGATGTAGATACCCGTGTGCGAAAGTGTGTATGCATATACATACATACTATGTATGTGTCTCTGCATGTGTATTTCGAAAACAGAATCGAACGGCTCCCCGGCAAAAACTTGTTTACCAGCGAGATAAGGCCAGAACCGTTGGGTCACAAGCATCCATCGCTTCTGATAAGAACTGTTGCGAGTGATTGTGCCCTTCGACCCTTCGAATAAATGAATATTAAGTTATGGCAGACCACCAAAATCCGATCCCGAATCCAATCTTAATATCTTATCATATGGGCGCGATACGTTTAAATTAAATTTGTCTTATCTCAATAGGCGGGACCAATTCGCAGCCTTTTCGAAAATGACCCCACTGCCCCGTGTTGATATTGATCAGCCCAAATATGACCAGAGCACCTATGTTGGCAGGGCCAAGCATTTCTTGCTGGTCACCAATCCGCTCAACGTGCTGGCCACCAACACGAAGCTGGAGCAGGCCCGCCAGATCGTGCTGAAGTACCGCGCCGGCAAGGAGGTGCCCGAGTGCCGGACGCTTGAGGATGTGTGGAAAGCAAAGTACCTGTATGACTCGGCCTTTCACCCGGAGACGGGAGACAAGCAAATCATAATTGGGCGCATGTCGGCTCAAATGCCCATGAACATGCTCATCACTGGCGGTGAGTGAGGGACAGCAACCTTTGTGATTCAATTGCACCATTCCAGAAATTGCTTCCGCGCTTTGATTAATAAAGTGAAATACCCGTAGTGTGCTAATGGTGTGCGTATCGCTGTTTTTAGGCATGATGGCTTTCTACAAGAGCACCGGCGCCGTTGTCTTCTGGCAGTGGATGAATCAAACCTTCAATGCCATCGTCAACTACACAAACCGCTCGGGCACTTCGCCCCTTAGCAACTCGTAGGTGCCCCATCCGTGACTATGATTCCACATACTGAGCATGCTCACCTCCCCCTTTCAACAGGCAACTATTGACCTCGTACTGCCTGGCCACTGGCGGAGCACTGGCCACGGCGCTCTCTCTCAACCGGGCCGTGAAGAACATGAATCCACTGGTGGGTCGCATGGTGCCTCTCGTGGCTGTGGCAGCCGCCAACTGCATCAACATTCCCTGCATGCGAATGCAGTAAGTAGATCCCTGACACAAATGGACGTAGTAATGCACTCGAAATACTTTCAGGGAGATTCGCAATGGGGTCGTGTTGCTAGATGAGAAGAACGCCGAGGTGGGCGTGTCCCAGAAGGCCGCTTGTGTCGGCATATCGGCGGTGATAGTTAGTCGAATTTGCATGGCCCTTCCAGGAATGAGTAAGTCCAGTCCACCCTCAAGTATTAGTGGTAAGGAATAACAATTCTAATTATATTCCAGCGTTGACTCCGATGCTCATGAACGTACTTGAGAGGAAAGGGTTCCTAGCCAAATACCCGAAATCGAATGCTCCAATTCAAACTCTGTTCTGCGGGTTCGTGCTCATCTTTGCCACACCCCTGGGCTGTGCGTTCTTCAAGCAGCGGGCTGCCATCAAGGTGGCAAGCCTGGAAACCGAGGTGCGCGAAAACATTGAGAAGAAACGTCCCGAGCTAGACACCGTGTGGTACAACAAGGGCTTGTAAGCCGGCCAACTACGAGCTTAAATAAGACAATATCTTGGTTAAGACTTTTATTTATTTACTCATTGTGCATTTAGCAGAGCAGGAATTTTTTATTCACAAATATACCTAACGGTAGGGATCAGATAAGGAATAACTTCTTCGCATGGCGCTTTCATTTACGTAGCTATGTTTGTATGTAGTTTGTTTACTCTTAATATTACTCCTCATTGTTGATGTACCCTATGCGAGACCCCAAAATGATACTCCTGAATTGATGTTGTCTGTATAAAAAAAACAAAATAATATTAACTAAAACAAAGTCAATAAATTTCTGTTACACGTTGAATCTGAATTGAAAAATCCAACTGGAATATGACTCCGTGTGTGAATTTTAGTGTGTCCATTTAACAACAATCGCCAGATATACATATATACCATGGGTACCTATGTACATACATATATATGTATGAACGTACATTCAGAACACGCAGTAATTAATTAATTATTTGTTGTTTCGAGCGACTAATAAACAAAACATAACTTTTTATTTACGTTCGAACCAAACCGAGTTTTTCTGTGAGATTTGGGACTTACATTTTATTAAAGAATTATTATTTTCTATGGTAGAACGTTTTATTTTTAATTTAAAAAACAAAGGTATTTTTCATAGCTTTTTTCCAGAGGTAGCACTTCTTTTCACATAGTATTTAGTATTTTACATCTGGTTGTAATGTTGTACACCATTCTGAAAATCTGATAAATGCAGCTATATAGTGGATCTGAACATGTCGCAGCGTCATCTTACCGGCTGAGAAATATAACGCTTTTGAATGCACAAATTATAATTTTTGTGAGGTTTTTTTATACCCGTAGTTGAGTACGGGGAGTTTAGAGTTAAGGGGTATATTAGATTTGTGGTAAAAGTGGATGTGTGCAACGCAGAGAAGGAAACGTTTCCGACCCCATAAAGTATATATATTCTTGATCAGCATCAATAGCCGAGTCTATATAGCCATGTCCGTCTGTCCGTCTGTCCGTCCGTCAACTACACAAACCGCTCGGGCACTTCGCCCCTTAGCAACTCGTAGGTGCCCCATCCGTGACTATGATTCCACATACTGAGCATGCTCACCTCCCCCTTTCAACAGGCAACTATTGACCTCGTACTGCCTGGCCACTGGCGGAGCACTGGCCACGGCGCTCTCTCTCAACCGGGCCGTGAAGAACATGAATCCACTGGTGGGTCGCATGGTGCCTCTCGTGGCTGTGGCAGCCGCCAACTGCATCAACATTCCCTGCATGCGAATGCAGTAAGTAGATCCCTGACACAAATGGACGTAGTAATGCACTCGAAATACTTTCAGGGAGATTCGCAATGGGGTCGTGTTGCTAGATGAGAGAACGCCGAGGTGGGCGTGTCCCAGAAGGCCGCTTGTGTCGGCATATCGGCGGTGATAGTTAGTCGAATTTGCATGGCCCTTCCAGGAATGAGTAAGTCCAGTCCACCCTCAAGTATTAGTGGTAAGGAATAACAATCTAATTATATTCCAGCGTTGACTCCGATGCTCATGAACGTACTTGAGAGGAAAGGGTTCCTAGCCAAATACCCGAAATCGAATGCTCCAATTCAAACTCTGTTCTGCGGGTTCGTGCTCATCTTTGCCACACCCCTGGGCTGTGCGTTCTTCAAGCAGCGGGCTGCCATCAAGGTGGCAAGCCTGGAAACCGAGGTGCGCGAAAACATTGAGAAGAAACGTCCCGAGCTAGACACCGTGTGGTACAACAAGGGCTTGTAAGCCGGCCAACTACGAGCTTAAATAAGACAATATCTTGGTTAAGACTTTTATTTATTTACTCATTGTGCATTTAGCAGAGCAGGAATTTTTTATTCACAAATATACCTAACGGTAGGGATCAGATAAGGAATAACTTCTTCGCATGGCGCTTTCATTTACGTAGCTATGTTTGTATGTAGTTTGTTTACTCTTAATATTACTCCTCATTGTTGATGTACCCTATGCGAGACCCCAAAATGATACTCCTAATTGATGTTGTCTGTATAAAAAAAACAAAATAATATTAACTAAAACAAAGTCAATAAATTTCTGTTACACGTTGAATCTGAATTGAAAAATCCAACTGGAATATGACTCCGTGTGTGAATTTTAGTGTGTCCATTTAACAACAATCGCCAGATATACATATATACCATGGGTACCTATGTACATACATATATATGTATGAACGTACATTCAGAACACGCAGTAATTAATTAATTATTTGTTGTTTCGAGCGACTAATAAACAAAACATAACTTTTTATTTACGTTCGAACCAAACCGAGTTTTTCTGTGAGATTTGGGACTTACATTTTATTAAAGAATTATTATTTTCTATGGTAGAACGTTTTATTTTTAATTTAAAAAACAAAGGTATTTTTCATAGCTTTTTTCCAGAGGTAGCACTTCTTTTCACATAGTATTTAGTATTTTACATCTGGTTGTAATGTTGTACACCATTCTGAAAATCTGATAAATGCAGCTATATAGTGGATCTGAACATGTCGCAGCGTCATCTTACCGGCTGAGAAATATAACGCTTTTGAATGCACAAATTATAATTTTTGTGAGGTTTTTTTATACCCGTAGTTGAGTACGGGGAGTTTAGAGTTAAGGGGTATATTAGATTTGTGGTAAAAGTGGATGTGTGCAACGCAGAGAAGGAAACGTTTCCGACCCCATAAAGTATATATATTCTTGATCAGCATCAATAGCCGAGTCTATATAGCCATGTCCGTCTGTCCGTCTGTCCGTCCGTCCGTCTTGATGAGCGTCTGGATCTCAGAGGCTATAAGAGCTAGAGAAACCAAATTTGGTTTCCAGACTCATGTGATATCACACTGCTACAAATGTATTTCAAAATTTCGCCCCGCCCCCTTCCGCCCACACAAAGGACGAAAATCTGTGGCAGGCACAGTTTTAAAGATACGATAAAACTAAAAACGCAGTATCGTAGAAAATGCCCATATCTACCAGATTGCCGAATCTGAATCAGATCGGATCATAATTATAGCCAGAATGAAGAAATTAATTTTCAGTTGCTTCCCCTCCCCCTCCCGCCGACGACAACGCATCTCATTTTCCTTCTCGCTCGCACATTCTGCCGCGTTCAGTGCGCGAGCAACCCCTAGCGGAGGAGATGTAGAATCTAATTGGAACATGTAAAATCTACATGTTAGATGTAGAATATACATTGTATATGTAGATGTAGATATCATATGTAGCAAAAAAATGTAAAATTTAAAATTTTTTTCTTTTTCTAAAATTCTTAAAAATCATAAGCTCAAAAATGTATATACTGACTGAGTACGGGCACTAACCATACAGTATATAGATGTGCCAGTTCATACAACGAAACGGTCGCAGCTGAGCTTGCAGTGAACGTTCCCAGATCTTCGGCTTTGGGAATGGCCGCGTTCGGCTCTGGGAATGGCCGCGTTGGGCTCATGACGTCACACGAGCCGACTGGCAGCAAGCATGCATGTGTTGTGTACGTGTACACTCCAAAATATATGATTGTATGCATAGAATAATTTTTAGCTGCCGAAACCGACTTTGTTCGAGATTTCAGTTTACGTAAACGTGTGTGTGCCATGTATTCACACATACTGTGCTTGTGTGTGGGCTCTACAATTGTTGGCCGCTTGAATTCGTTTTTCGTTCTGTTTTGAGGGCTGATGTGATGTAGCGACCTATTCAGGGCCGCATCAACCCCCAACCGGGCCCTGGGCAACCATCAATCTGGGGCCCTCTTTTATTTTTTAGTTTTTTCAGTGGCTATTATATATTTTATTCATTATTTGGAGTTTTGTTTTTTCAACAAAATTTTTCTGTTAGCCCTAGGGGGGCCCTCGGCAACTGCTAATCCGGCCCTGGACCTATTCCCGTCGTCAGACTTCATATTTTGTTGGCGATTCTGTCGTAAACGTGTGTGTGCCATGTATTCACACATACTGTGCTTGTGTGTGGGCTCTAAAATTTTTGGCCGTTTGAATTCGTTTTTCGTTTTGTTTTGAGGGCTGATGTGATGTAGCGACCTGTGCTGACCTGCCGCAATATAACTGAGGAATGGGCAGAGTGGGTGGGGGTGGGAAATAAATACAATATATTAAAATAAAAAATGCTATTTGTTTGATTTATTTGAAATTGCACATTTACATATACATATCCCTAATTTAGACAGGTTTCTTTTATAAATTACATATTGTGCAAAGCCGTCGGCTTTCGATTTTGCAACTTTGTCAATAAATGTACATATATAAATGCCGTCGGCAATTGACTTCGTTGCTGCCGTACTATCAACTATTTTGAATAAGTTTATGTTTCTTAGATTTTACAAAACAAGTGATTTGAACTAAAATAATTTTATATATGTATTTACATATATGAATGAATATGAAATTATGAAATATGGGGGTATGGTGGTATTCAAAATTACAGTTGGCTTGGTGTTGGATGGTAACCCAAAGAGCGCGCAATTGCATGGTGTGTATGGATGGGGATGTATTTGGATGTATGGGGATGCATGGGGATGTATGTGTGTGTGCTTGGTAGACCAAAGCGCGGGCGAATCTGGTGAGAAAGACAAAAGTGAGCTGAGTTTTCCGCTGGTTGGTAGCTTTTCCTACAATTTATTTCATAACACGTAAACTATTGACTTTTTAATTATTTTTTGATATCTGAGTGTGATTGAGTGCTTGTGGTATAGGCTGCATATGGTAGTAGACCTGCTTATGCAAAAAATTGTGATTTTGGGTGTCAAGTCTCTTTTTCCTTTTCTGAAAGTTTTTTTTGTGCGTGGAGTGAATGCGTGTGTGCTTGTTGTCTGTCCGCTGCTGCTGAATCATTTTCTTTGCTAATATATATTTGTATTATCTCTATTTTATATATAATTATCATTATTATTAACTTAACCATTATATTGTTATATTCATTATTTTGTGGTCCAATTTTTTCCTTCTTATTGTTGAGCATGTCGTCTGCTAATCAAAAAGACAACCGCAGGGGTGGCTATAAATGCATTATTTCTTCCTGCCTTTGTGGATATAGAAATAGTTCTGCCGATTTTCCTGTAAAATTATTCTTATTTCCATCGAATACATTGAGGTTTAATAAATGGGTTGAGGTTTGCAGTTTGGATAGCAGTTTGGTTAACAAAAATACACGAATTTGTGAACGGCATTTTGATGTTAAGTATATAGGAAAGCGTCGATTAAAGTCGAATGCAATTCCTACATTAAACTTGTCTGAGAATACGTTATTAACTCCATTTAATGCAGATCTTTCTGATGAGTATGAATTTTCAGAAAACAGACAAGACAATGAACCAATTGGAAAATTTTTGAAGAATGCCCATATCTACCAGATTGCCGAATCTGAATCAGATCGGATCATAATTATAGCCAGAATGAAGAAATTAATTTTCAGTTGCTTCCCCTCCCCCTCCCGCCGACGACAACGCATCTCATTTTCCTTCTCGCTCGCACATTCTGCCGCGTTCAGTGCGCGAGCAACCCCTAGCGGAGGAGATGTAGAATCTAATTGGAACATGTAAAATCTACATGTTAGATGTAGAATATACATTGTATATGTAGATGTAGATATCATATGTAGCAAAAAAATGTAAAATTTAAAATTTTTTTCTTTTTCTAAAATTCTTAAAAATCATAAGCTCAAAAATGTATATACTGACTGAGTACGGGTATAAGTAGAGTCGCGTCCCCAGAAGCGACTCACACGTTCCTTCTCGTTTTAGACTATAATTATTAAAAAAAAAAAAAATTAAAATAACTAACAAACATTGCCCAGAGGAACGGTCTTCTGACTACGCCACAGAAGCCACTCAAACAGGCGATAAAAGTTTACAAGGTTGTTTTATATTATATTTGTTAGCTATTATAATGAGTAATATGCGATGCAATATATAGTAAACAACAAACTTATAAAGGCAAGAACTCGTCTTCCTCTTTGAAGCTCATTATCTCCTCCTCGCTGAGTGGCTCCATTTTCGGTTTCTTCCTCTGTGGCTCTACCATTCGGTTGACATGTTCCATTTGCTTGGCTGCAATTTGTCTGCTCAGTTCCTCCTTCGTTGGTCTTGTCCCGGGTTCTATGTGGTTTGCCAGAGGTCGTGGTAGGGCCATCAGGTGCGAGGGCAAGTCATCGAAGAGATGTGTTTCAAGACGGCTCAGCAGAGTGGTGCGATAAAACAGGGCTCGCAAACGTTGCCGGAACTGCTGGATGTGCTGCGAGGACTCATCGTAGGGTGGCGGCTCGGCGGATGAGAGCTTTCGACTGTCGCCCGATACAATGCAAATGGCACGGAATCCCATCATCGTTGACCAGTTGGGGGGCAGGAGTAGCGAGCTCTGGGCTGGCTTTTTTTCTTTCTTCTTTGGCAGCTTCTTCAGCAGTTGGTTGTAGTGCATACTCAATTGCAGGGGCATTGAAACGCTCTGAATGGGCTTGAGGTTCTTTCCCGCTGGTGGCTTATAGTTTAAGGCCTTGACCACGTAGGCGAGATTCGAAGCGTCTTTGGCATCAGGCATTGAAAAGAGTTTCGATGACGGGGATGATCTCAGCTGGAGATCGTAGCTGTACTTGAAATACTCATAGACCTGCAGATCTATTTCTTTTGGATATGCCACATGGCCATCGCTTTCGCTGGCCTCGCCCTTTATGTTGGATCTCCTTCTCTCTCCTGCTCCCAGTGGACGCATTTGATGCTTCGATGGATCGATGGAGTCCGGATCCTGCTGCCACACTTCCAGACACTCCGCCCAATTGTCAGCCGTGACGATATTGTTTTTAAAACACCTTCGACGCGGAAAATCGCCGACCGTTGCCGAGGGATGCTGCTCAAGGAAGCGTTTTATTACCAAGAAGCGCGTCCTGCAACTGGTCCGCGTGTGATTCCCAAGATGCGCAGCACAGTTCACCCACTGGGCTGCCCCGTGCTCCGTGACAAAATTCATCAGTTTGGTATCGTCCAGCACCGACCACGGATCGGTCTTGGTGCGTTGGGCGAGGACATTGTGGTATCGGGTACGGAGCTGTGCCAGCGAGCGGTTGGGAAACAGAGTGCGGGGAAAGCTGTGGAACTTCCCATTGTACTCCTCCACGGCAGCAAAGAGCATAATGTCCTCCGTGGTGCTGAAGGGTGCTGTAATTAAAATAGGCCGAAGATGTATAATTGGAGAAACGTTGGGGGAAGCAAGTCCATTCCATAGTGCTCACCATGGCTGATGCTTGGATGCAGCGCATACGTATAGCGTCCGATCAGAGTGGACTTGGATCTGCCAGGAAAGTGTTCCGACACCAGCTGCCAATTGATCTGGCCATTCACAGTATTATTTTCTACGAGACGCTTTAGGGACTCGTTGTCCTTCTCGGTCCATCGTACACTGGAGGATGGCTCCAGGTGGTGACGGAACGCCAACTGAACACGCACGAAACACTGGTAGTCTGATCGCCGATCCAATGCCGAAGCTATCTTCTCCCAGTTCTGCATGTGATTCGCTTTGGCCGCCGCCACCAGAACTGCATCCTCCGACGCACTCCAGTCCTCACGGCTCAGCTGCGGATTTAGATAAACGCGCCACATTGCCTCGCAGCTGTAGGTAGAATGACGGAACTCCAGGTCCAGAGTACTGATCTGGGTCCAGTCGATACTAAAACTGCTGTCGGCGTTGACCAGCAGACTGGCCAGAGAGCGAACATGTCGCTCGATGGGTTTTCGCTTGTAGGAAACTGTGGCCTTTTCACAGGCCGCATGGTCCAGCAGCTGTCCGTGGGGAGATCAATTGGTCTGTGAAAGTTTCTCAAAGATGGCGTTCTTTCGGGCAGAGACTCACCTGTTGCTTGATGCCCATTATCAGGTTCTTCTTGTCCAAAACAGTCCACACATGCTTGGAGCGCATATCGAAGTCCGAGGGAAACATCTCTGTGTGGCTCCGCGCCTCGTAGTCCCCATTATTCGGACAGCTGCGGCCATCAATGTCGCGAAAATACAAATTTCCCTTGAAGTGGAAGGTGGCTCCACGGCGGATCGCTCCACATATTCCATATGTTGCAGTGCTTTCCTTAACAGGCCTGCTATGACTGTGGGTGCGCGGCTTTAGGCGGCGTATTAAAATCTCCTCGTTCCGTGCATATCGAGCCCGCACAGATTTCAACAGCGCCAGAGACTTTGCACGTACTTGTTGCAAGCGTCGCTGCAGCTCATGGTTAAGCACCAGGGCATTGGACTCGCTTGGCTCTGAGGTGGCTTCCAGCAGCGATGTGATCTCAGCCAGCAATTGATTGGGGTTCAGATTTACCTGGTTCTCGACATCCATGGCACGCACATTGCTCTTTTTGTTTATATTGCAAATTGTGAAATAGGGATGGTGCAAGTGCGAACTATCGATTAATGATGGGACGATCTGTGGGTGGAAGCCTACCTACGTAGTGTGCCAGTCATACAACAAAGGGGCGCAGCTGGTGCGTCGCCAGCTTTGGCTGGGATGGCCGCGTTGGGCTCATGCGTCACACGAGCCGCTGGCACAAGCTGCTGTGTTGTGTACGTGACACCCAAAAAGTTGATGCATAGAAAAGCTCCAACCGCTTTGTCGGCACGAACGGGGCATGATTCACACATGGTGTGTGTGGGCCTACAATTGTTTGCCGCTTGATTGGTTCATTTGTTTGAGGGCTGTGTGAGTAGCGCCTATCGGGCCGTCCCCCCGGCCCTGGCACCATCATCTGGCCCCCTTTATTTGACTCAGTGGCATACATTATTTGGACTGCAACACTTTCTGTTACCCAGTGGGCCCTAGGCACTGCTAATCCCTGCCTTCCCGTCGTAACTAAATTATAGTGACTGAACGCAGCAAGTGTGCGAGCGAGACGGAAAATGAGTTGAGTTGTCGTTGAAAGGGTGGGCAGGGAAGCTCTGAAAATTAATTCCATTCTGACTATAATTATGATCCGATCTGTTAGTCGGCAGTGTATATATGTCATCTTACGATAATGCGTTTAGTATCGTATCTAAAAATGTGCCTGGCACAGTTTCGTCTTATGGGGGCGGAGGGGCGGGTCAAATTTTAAATACATTTGTAGCAGTGGGTACACATGAGTTGGAAACAAAATTTGGTTGCCCTAGCCTTATAGTCTAGATCCACTTTTACCACAATCTAATATCCCTACTCTTTTTGAGTACGGGTATAAAAATATTTTATGAACGCTTTGAATAAAATAAATGTACACATCTAGTAGACTTTCCAAGCTTTAGCGAATCTAATTTTCAAGTAATTTTAGTTTAGGAGTATGACAGAGATAACTCCTTTATTTTTATATACTGTATTTATTTCCCACCCAAAATTGTAGGCCCACCCACCGTATGTGTGAATACATGCCACCCGTTTACGTAACTGAAATCGAACAGTCGGTTTCGGCAGCTAAAAATTATTCTATGCTCATTTTGGAGTGTACCGTACACAACGCTGCTGCTTGTGCCAGTCGGCTCGTGTGACGTCATGAGCCGAACGCGGCCCCCAGAGCCGAACGCGGCCATCCAAAGCCGAGTGGGGAACGTACGCTGCAAACTTAGCTGCGCCCCTCGTTGTATGAACTGGCACATCATATACTGTATGGTTAGTGGTGGAAGTAAAAAGTGCTGGCCACTTTAGAGATAACTAGCCGTTTTCAGGTAAAAGAATATAACAGGCATATATAGGCAACCATTGTACCAATTTTAAACCAAATCTGTAAATAAAATCAACGTGATATTGTTTATATGTTGCTTGGTATAGCTATGTCCATCATATTCCTTAGCTTGGTATTAACAATGTTGACCTGTGACAAAACCCTTTCGACCTCGGTATTGACCAAGACAAAGACAATATTTACTTTATTTGTATATGTGTAAATTAAACAGCCATATCTGTTTAAAATAACAATTGTAAAACTTCATAGCAAACGAACTCTAAAAATATCAAGAACTACTATAAATTAGTAAATGCATAATATCGATACATGCAGATCTATCGGAACAAGCAGCGCCAGAACTTAAAATGGGAATACAATTTTATTTTCCCAATAGCGACACTGTTGAAACCCTATTTTCTCTGTTCGTGAGGCGCAATCGGATCTTGGATCACATTGTTGTTGGCCGCCCCCGTTCAGCTGCCGCTGATGCAAATGTGCGTTTTGCAGGCCGTGGGAGAATTGCTGCAGTTGTTGCTTCTCTTCTCTTGCGGTGCATCCGAAGCATCATGCTGATGGAGCCGATTCTTTTTGGCAGCCATCTGTTTTCGCAGATACTGGACGTACTGCCTCTGTTGTTGTTCGACTTTGACATGATCATTCAGGGCATCATTCATGGCATTTATTATCTGCTGTTCCTCCTGCTCCTCGTCAATACACTCAGCAAGATCTTCGTCCTCCTCTGAAGTCAACGAGTTCCTGCTGCTTCTCCCGTCCACTGGTTTGTTCATACTCGCGTAGATATGATCGGTTAGATGTGATCGTACGGATGTGAGATGCTGTTGCTCCTGCTGCTCACAGCGCCTTACAGCGTGGGTTTGGTCATGCTGATGGAGCCGATTCTTTTTGGCAGCCATCTGTTGTCGCAGATACTGGACGTATTGCCGCTGTTGCTGTTCGACTTTGGCATGATCATTCATGGCATCATTCATGGCATTTATCATCTGCTGTTCCTCCTGCTCCTCGTCAATACACTCAGCAAGATCTTCGTCCTCCTCCGAAGTCAACGAGTTCCTGCTGCTTCTCCCGTCCACTGGTTTGTTCATACTCGCGTAGATATGATCGGTTAGATATGATCGTACGAATGTGAGATGCTGTTGCTCCTGCTGCTTACAGCGCCTTACAGCGTGGGTTTGGTCATGCTGATGGAGCCGATTCTTTTTGGCAGCCATCTGTTGTCGCAGATACTGGACGTATTGCCGCTGTTGCTGTTCGACTTTGGCATGATCATTCATGGCATCATTCATGGCATTTATTATCTGCTGTTCCTCCTGCTCCTCGTCAATACACTCAGCAAGATCTTCGTCCTCCTCTGAAGTCAACGAGTTCCTGCTGCTTCTCCCGTCCACTGGTTTGTTCATACTCGCGTAGATATGATCGGTTAGATGTGATCGTATGGATGTGAGATGCTGTTGCTCCTGCTGCTCACAGCGCCTTACAGCGTGGGCTTGGTCATGGCGAGGATTTCCACGCACGCGGGTAAGTTTCGCCTGCGGAACATACGGAAATGGGCGCATGTAAAAGCCCGCGCGCTGTAGATGGACAACAATTGCATTATTAATAATAAATATAAATTTTAATTAACAACAAACCTTCCCCTTTTCCCACATTGGATGTGGAAAAGAACAAGTCGACTGCCTTTTGGAGCCAACTGTTTGAAAAAAATTGTGTAAATTTAAAGTGTGTAAAGTTGTCTACTCTCACCTTTAGGAATGAGCAAGCCCACTATCTGAGCTTCTTTCCCGGCTGAGTTCCGATTCGAAGATCTATATTGCTTGGTGCCCATTACTCGTATGTATTTTTTTCCACTGCAACTGTTAGTAGGGCTGCAAAACCATCCATGGAACTTTTGATAGTATCGATATCTTATTGATCGATGGTTTTGTTTTCTTCGACCATTGATATATCGTTTCATGAAAGAGTAGAATTTTGAAATCTAGAAAATGAATAATAAGCATTTAAAGATAAACCACAATATTACACACGTAAAGTAAACAGTAAACTCGGTCCGACTATACTAGGCTGCCTTTCCCCACAATTTAAACCATATATTTTGCATGAAGTCGATAGATGAAAACTATCGATGGAAAATTTGCAAACCGATGACTGACAATCTGCCATCGCTGTTGGTTTGTGCAACAACAAAAGAAAAAAGGAAAAAAAAACGCGTAGAAGGGAAGTTGGCTCATTAAATTAACAAAATTCGCTGTAAATGCGTTAACATAACATGGACGATGTCCCGGTCAAGATAGTTGAACGCTATAAACCTCCGCCACCCGTCTACCAGTTGCCACAGACGACTGTGAACCGATTGGGGCAATACAAAGAAAACTTCTACGAAGATCAGCCTGACTACCAATATGACTTTCAACTCGAGCGCGCTGTCCTGGGCAAGGCACACCGTTGGCATCAGCTACGGCAGCAGCAGAGGCAGGACCGTGAGAAGCGCCAGGAGCGACGCAAGGTGGAGCGTCAGCGCGAGGTGGAGGCCAAGCAGAAGGAAATGCTGGGAGCTGTCGATTACCCCAGTGCCGCCGATTTGTCATCCTCCGATGACGAGGAGAAGGTGGAGGTGGAGGAAGAAAACGAGCAACAGCCGCCGCAGCAGCAACACCAGCCAGCGGTGCATCAATCTGAGTCACACGGCCGCGACTCCCACGAACCAAAGTCAATAATCTTGTGCAATTTCCACAACATTTTACAGCCGACTATCCTGAGCACGGCGCCAGTGGCCATCACGCAGACTCTGCACAAGCGCAACAGCTCGCTAAACTATGCCGACTTCGAGTACAACATGAACTCGACGCCCTTTGATAATATTGAATTGAAGACCATCAACGATTTGGATGTCCTCGCTCAGGTGCTTCATCAGACCAAGCTGCAAGAGCAGAAGGAGCAACGCCAGCTCCAGCTGCAAGAGGAACAGGTTGAAAAGGGGGAGCAGGATCTGGAGGAGGAGGAGCAGGATCAAGAGCAGAAAATGATGCCAACTCCTGTGGAGCTGACTGTAACGACGTTGGCGGAAACCAAAGCGACGCTCGACAGCGTCAATTTCCATGTTCACTGTGATGATGACAATGCCTACAAGCATGAAGATAGCAACATTCCAGCCAGTGGCCGTGGCCAGGCGCAAACTGTAATCACGCCCCTCCATCAGACACCTCTTTATGGCGTTTCCCAGCAGCAGCAGCAAACGCAGTCTCAGCCACAGCAGCATCAAAAGCAGGAGCACTTCCAGGTACAAAAAACTACCTTTACCGTGTGGCACACACAGACTGTATCGTGTCTTGTGTATTGTCATTTCAGGTCTACCATATGCAAGGCTACAGCCATCCCTACAACTATCCCCAACAGCAGCAGGCGCAGCAGCAGCCGCTCTACCACAATCAGAATAACTATTATGCTAATGGCTTTGGCACGCCCAATCATGTGATGCCGTCGCCATCTGTCCTGGCTCTGAGCCAGGCGGAGGCAGAGGCGGCCACCAAGTCGAAGAGTGTTCCCGACATCCTGCGGGAGCTGAAAACAGAGCTGCAGCAGGCGGAGAAACGCCGCACTCGCCTACACAGTCACAATGAGGAGCAGCAGCAGCAGCGAGTGGAGCAGACGGAAAAGAAGCACACCTTTGGAGAGCTGGCTGGGCCGGCCCAGAAGCTAGTGAAACGCATTAGCGGCATGGGATTTCCCCTGGAGCGTGTAGCCAAGGTTGTCAGTCTGTGTGGCATCGACGACAAGAAGGTGCGGCGATCTTGAGTAGTTTATTCCTCCTCTAATCTAACACCAATCTCCTTGACTCCTTCGCAGATAATCGAACACCTAATTCCCCTGGGAGAGCTAATGGATCTCGGCTTCGACGAAACGAAAATCTCGGCGGCGCTTCTAAAGTTCGACAACAACAAGGACAAGGCGCTGGACTATTTAATCAACTAGATAAATTACAAGCTCGAACGCCAAGCTCCCTATGGCAACCCGCCTGGCTCCAGTCTCTGTTAAATTTTGTGTGGTTTTTGTTTAATGATTACAAGTTCTCTTGAGATATTGAGAGTGCGCAGCAGCTTACAGTGATGAGTGGGGGAGGAGCGGGGGCGATAAATCAAATCAAAGAAAGCTAATGCTAAACGCCTAAATGTATTTCTTTGACATAATCGAAGCAGCAGCAGAAATACCAGAATAAATATATATAAGTCCATAAGGTATACCATACACAGAAGTTGTTTCTTAGACTCAATTCATACCGAGCATCAGCAGATTGATGGCATGCTCCACGTTGCCATCGGCCATGGTCAGATAGTTGACGTTCTGTGTGTGATTGATGAAGCCCATGGCGGCCATGGTGCGTAGCTGCTCGGTGAAGCGGTGTCGGCGATAGCACCGTGGCAGGACATCGCTGTCGTCTCCACCAGCCACATCGTCGTCGTCGTCCACATCGTCGGCTGATGCCTCGGCGCCTGCTGAGGGTTCTACTTCCATGCTCTCGGCTGGCTGCTGAGCCAAAGACTGAAAAGCCCTGGCCAGCTCATTGCGAAACAGCTCCGAGGATATTGAGCTGCTGCCACTAGCTCCTGCTGGAGCACTGCTATTACTGCTCCCGGCAATGGGGGCCGAGGTGGTGCGTGGCCTCTCATCCCCCTGCTGGGCTTCATCCGCGTTCCGCTGGGCAATGTTTGACAGCGAATTGAATGAGGTTACATTGGCTAGAGCATTGGCCAGCTGCTGGCGGCTGATCTGTCGGATATTGGCCAGCTCATCGCGACGATTGGCGGCGGCGGCTACCGTTCCACTGCTGCCGCTGCTGCTGCTTCCGGCTCCAAGGGAGTTCTCCTCCTCCGACGAGGTGGTAGACTCCGAGGCTGCCTGCTCTTGAACTGCGAACATTGAAGGGTGAGTTTATTAGTCCGAAAAGGGCAGAGTAGAGGGCTTGGCTTACACTGGGTGGCAGAGCTGTTGCGGGCCAGCTCCTTGCGTATGGTTTCCACAATGAAGGGGGCCGCGTCGCAGATCAGTGGATAGTCGCGCACCAGATTCTGCACCACCTCCGGCTCGTGCAGCATATTGAACAGCACAGAGTCGCGAATCAGGGCCTGTGCACCCAGGTTGCGACGAAATTCCGGATACTCGGCCAGGATCGTTTGGAGAATGTTGAACCTACAGCTGACACTGACCTGCAGGTGCGAGGTCAAGGAGAAGAGCTCCTGTATGTGCTTCGTGTTTATCTCGGACGACGCTGGCGGCACATACGGCGTGTAACGCTTGGTTTTTCGGAAGCAGTGGATTACGGCATTCGGTTTGATGGCCTTGTTCAGCGTCTCCACATCGTCGAGCACTTGGCCATGATGGCAGATCTCTGCAAGTGCGTAGTTGATGAGTGTGCACAAACGAAATGGCGGTGCGATGCGCAAGGCGCACAAATCGGTCACTCACCCAATTCGCTGGCATCAAACTGCAGCTGCAGCTCCTTTGTGATGATTGTCTTCAGGTAGGCCACGTTCTGGTCCAAATCGATGTTGTGCAAAGGATGCACATCGCTCAATTTGTTCTTAAGCAGTGCGTAAACTGTATGCATGGTTTTCTTTTTCCTTTACTTGTGCAAAATTATTTGTTTGCTTCAGTACGTTTGTCAGGGACGGGACCAGGGCTGTGGAATGAAATGTTTTAATATCGATAAATGTCTTCTGTTTTTGACGGATATATTTCTGAATTTTGAATATTTTTTAGTTGTTTGCGGCCCGGGAAAGACTTATTCGGTTCGTCAACAACAACAACAGCAGTACTTTTATTTATAACAACACAAAAGGCGCATCTCTAGTTCTTTCAGATCGGGGACGGACCCGCTATATCTGTCAGTAGGCGTAACGAATAGTAGACACGGGAGCAAAGCATAATTTTGTATAAAACATTCATGAAAATGAATGAAAAGGAAACTCAAACCAATTTGAAAAGCAAAAAGAAAGCTGTGGAAGAACCAGCATCGACGAAGAATGTGGACACACAAACTACGCCACAGGAGAAACTGAAACCGGAACCGACTAAACCGTCCACACCGCAGGTTCAAAAGATATTGGATTGTCAATTTGAAATATTTGGTATTGTGCAAGGTAAGGGTGAGCTAAATCTAACACATCCGCAACTAAATTCAGTTCTTTTGCAGGCGTTTCATTTCGAATGGTAAGATTCCTGTCAATGCCAATGCCAATCACAATAAATTCCTTTTATTTCACTGCAGTATACGATGCGGAGGGCCGAGAAGCTAGGCGTGCGTGGTTGGTGTTTAAACACCCCACACAATACGGTCACGGGCCAAATCCAGGGCTATGAAACAGCGTTTGAGGCAATGTATGGGGAAATAGCGGTAAATTACGGACCACTACTAAAATAATCTCCTTGCAGGCGTCTCTGGCTAGAACACACTGGCAGCCCTACGAGTCGGATTGACAAATGCATTTTTGGCATCACCAATGAATTAGAAAACTTTACATTTGATTCGTTTACTATTCGCAACGAATAACATATTTTTACAGCATTGAAAAGACGTTGCGTTGCGTTGGGTTTCCTTTGAAACTATCGCGGTATCGAACATATCGATACAATACCTGAGTGTGGCCACATTGAAATTTGAAAAAATTCCATCGGAATTTAATATCGTATCTTTCATTCATTGTATTGTTTTAATTTTACCTAGGCAGCGCAGCAAACTAATAAAAACCAAACTATAACTACTTCAATTAGCCAACATATTTCACTCGGTGCATCCAATCAGAAAGCTGAACGCCAGCGCGTGAGTTCGTCGTAGAGTCACCGTCGCACGGTGCGACTTTCACTTTTTCCTTTTTGCAAAAGAGAAGATATAAAAAAACAGCAACAATATACATCCGACGAAGAGCAGAGCACAGAGACAAGACAGAAAAAGAAAGGAAGAAGAAAAAGCCGAGCCAGCATGAGTGTGGGAAATACCAGACGAGACAACGACTGGCCAACAAAAGCTATTCGATCCAGTTAAGAATATAAGAATAAGTAAACTGATTCGATACGAGCCCAGATTCGGCTGCAGTGCTGCAGTTAACAACAAACCATCAGCGGGCCAGGCCAGCCAGAGCAGGCAAGCCAGCGTGTGAGGAGCGTTCGGTGTCTGTGGGAGTGTGTGAGTGTTAATGTGCTCGTGTGTTCTGTGAGTGTGTGTATGTGTGTGAGTGCGTGAGTAAGAATTTCAAAAATCAGAAGAGGGCCGCCAGCATTTCGGTTTGTGGTGTGTGGTGTGTGTACGTGGTTGGATTGGAGCAGAGCTGCTTAAATTGGGTCAATTTTTGGAATTGCGGAATTGCAGCACTAGAGAGCGAGAGCAGCCGGACAAGAGCCAGTGAGCGGTGAGGGGATGGAGAGCACTGGGAGTAGAGCCCAGTCAGCGCAACAGCAACGCAATCGTCTGGCCTCGTCCCCGAGTCCACCGTTGAATGTGAATCTCGGCGGCGGACCCAACGCCAACAGCACAAACACCCTAATGGGCATTGAATCAGATCCTTTGCCACACCAGCAGCAGCAGCAGCCGCACGGCAGGAACAACAACAACAGTGGACACCACCGGAGCCACAGCATAACGAATGCCGCTGCCACCTCCTTTGTGAATCTCCTGGACGGGTTCACGTCCCGCGTCTCCACGGCCGTTAGTGTGGCAGGCGGGACCAGCTCGATGAGCCTGATGAGCAGCCAGAGTGCGGCCAGCACTCCGGGATCGACGCATTCCATAGCCAGTCTCACCAGCATGGGATCGCTGGGCACGACGGCGAATGCCCTCTACTCCTCGATCGGCAGTGCCCTCAATTCCATAACATCGCCGATACAAGCGGCCGCTGCGGCTGCCACCGCGACCACAACCGAAGCGGTTGTGGCTGCCGCCTCAGTGATCACCAATCACCTGAGCTCCCCCACCAGCGGCACGCCACCCCATGGCCTGGGCGGGGATGATGACGAGGACTGCGACGATTGCGAGGAGGACGAAGACGACGCCGTGGACAACGATGGACACATTGCAGCGCCCACACCATCCAAGAGCTGGGCAGAAATCAAGATCATCGTTCAGGAGATGCGCAAGAAGCTCTCCACCCTCTCCTCGATGGTGCCCACCAACGCCCAGTTCCGCCATCTGTCGGATGGGCGAGCCCGTTGCTATTTCGTCGGCTCGCCGCCGCAGAACTGGGAGACGACCCTGCTCTTTGCCGACATCAACATGGAGCAGCAGGACGAGCAGCAGCTGCTGATCCAGCGTCTGGAGGGTGACTCCGGCGTCGGCATTCCCACCACCGCCGCAGGATCCCCAACTGGAGGGCCCAGCCAGTCTAGCTTTCACTTTGGCCCCCTGCACAGACCCAAGTAGGAATGCTGTGCTCCCCGTTTAAGGCCGTTTCCTAGCTTAATCTGGTTGCTTTGTTGCATTCTGTTATAGATTATCGTGGAATCCGCTTCTGCAACAGCCCATACCCAGCGCCCATGTGAGCAGCACAAGTGGCAGCTCCTGTCCCTACGCCAGAGAGTTTCAGCTGCTGCAGGAGCGCAAGCGCCTCTCCACCTGGGGCATCACCTGCTACGAGCTGCACAAGCCCTCCGGAAAGCTCGTCTTTCCCTGCTTCAACGATCTGTATCAGTGTCTGGACACAGGCTACAATGTGAGTAGCATACCTCTTGACATCCAATCTAATTTCCAATCTAACATCCTCCTCCAACCTCCAACCAGTCTGGCCTGCTGTTTCCCACACAGCTACGCACCTGCCCGCAGTGGACCGCTTTGGATCCGCAGATTTGTCCCCAGAACTCCGACATGATTGCCTACATCAGTGACTGCGACCTCTTTGTCACCCACACGCTCAGCGGCCACGAGAAGCGGCTAACGTACACAAGTAGCGGCCGACACTCCTACCCGGACGATGCGCTAAGCGCCGGAGTTCCCTCGTATGTGATGCAGGAGGAGTTTAGCCGCTATCAGGGCTTCTGGTGGCAGCCGCACTCTGACGATGGCATCTACCGCATTGTCTACGAAGAGGTGGACGAAACGGAGGTCTCCCTGTACACGTTTCCCTCGTCAACGGCTGTCCATGGCCGGGTGGATGAGTATCGCTTCCCACGCACTGGCAGCACCAATGCCAAGTCCAAGCTCAAGCTCGTTCAGTTCGTCCTGAACGAGTCGCTGCAGATCAGCGAGATTTGCATCAAGGATCTGCCGTACTCCCTCCTGGCCGTCTTCAGTTGGCTGGAGTACATTGTCCGCGTCGGCTGGACACCAGATGCCAACTAGTGAGTACATTTTGATAGTCCCTCACCGATTGCCACTGCCAACTGGTTATTTGCATGCAGCGTTTGGGTCCAGGGCCTGAACAGGAAGCAACAGAGGCTGGATCTGTTTCTCATACCGCTAGACAACTTCTGCGAGTCGTACAGCAGCCAGGTGTCCACCCCAACGGACTCCATTGGGGACCACAGCTGGCGCAGCCTCTACAGTCGCACCATCACGCCGCTGCAGGTGCTCTACACGGAGCAATCGGAGAGCTGGATCAATGTCCACGACATGCTGTACATTCTCGAGGTCAGCGAGACTAGTGTCACCTATGTGTGGGCCTCCGAGGAGACTGGCTTCCGGCATCTGTATCTCGTCACATCCAGCCTGGTCCTGACCAATGCCAATGGCCAGTCCGATGCTGGCACTCCGTCTGCTCCCCAGCAGCAGCAGCAGCAGGCCAGTTTTGTTGAGCAGTCGGCCCTCCAGCCGCGCATCATCAACAAGGTGGCGCTGACCAGCGGTGAATGGGAGGTGTTGGCCAGGAACATCTGGGTGGACAAGCCCAATCAGTTGGTCTACTTCGTGGGTCTGCGCGATACCCCCCTGGAGAAGCACCTCTATGTAGTCAGTCTGCAGAGACCCGAGCACATACGCCTGCTAACCGAGCCGGGGTACTCGTACCTCGTGGAGTTTGATGATGTACGTCCCATGATCCGGTACTGGTTCCCTCCTCTAATCTCGTTCTAATATATGTGCCATGTGCTCCGCAGGAATGCTCGCTGATGCTGCTGGTCTATTGCAACATCCAGAGACTGCCTAGCTGCAAGGTTATGCGGGTGAATCAGACCTGCCAGAACGGCGGCGTCAACGGCATACAGATCTCGCTGATGGGATACCTGCACGAGGGCGGCAAGCCGGAGCCACAATATTGCCCGCAAATCTTTCGGCCACAACTGCCATCGGGCGACATCGTCTATGCCATGGTCTATAAGCCGCACACATTCGAGATGGGAGTCAAATATCCCACGGTGCTCAATGTCTACGGTGGACCCGAGGTGCAGACCGTGAACAATACCTTCAAGGTGGGTTTCGATTGGGCTCTTTGGCTACAGTTTTGCACGATATAATTTAATCCATTGTGTGTCTGTGTCTGTGTCTGCCAGGGAAAGCATCAGCTCCGCATGCACATGCTGGCCGCTCAGGGATACTGCGTGATCTGCATTGACTCGCGCGGGTCTCGGCATCGCGGCAAGCGCTTCGAGAGTCACATACGCGGCCGGATGGGACAGGTGGAGCTCACCGATCAGGTCGATGCCTTGCGCATCCTGGCCGACCAGCTAGGATACATCGACATGGAGCGTGTAGCCATCCATGGCTGGTCCTACGGTCAGTTGGTGTTTACTAATTGTTTAATTAAATGGCCGCGGTCTGTAATGATTTCTTGATCTGTGGTGGTGCTTTCAGGTGGATACCTCAGCCTGATGGGCCTGGTGCAGTTCCCGCAAATCTTCAAGGTTGCCATTGCCGGGGCGCCGGTAACCAATTGGGAGTATTACGATACGGGCTACACGGAACGCTATATGGATCTGCCGCACCACAACGAAGCTGGATACTCGGCTGGATCGGTGCTCAACTACGTCAACTCCTTCCCCGAAGAGTGAGTGCTTGTCCCACATCTGTGATGGGTGGATGGAACGGGTTATTTACATTGATTTGATTCTCTCTCTTGCAGGGACAATCGGCTGCTGCTGATTCACGGGCTGATCGATGAGAATGTGCACTTCTACCACACCTCCCAACTGATCAGTGCCCTGAATAAGGCCAACAAGCCGTACGATCTGCATGTATTCCCTGAGGAGCGCCACTCGTTGCGTAATCTGGAATCGAATAAAAACTACGAAACGAAATTATTATCCTTCCTGCAAAACTTATGAGATTCAAAAGGCAACAACAAACGAAAAAAGATTACTTGCTAAAGCAGCAGCTGGGAGCACCAATCCCAACGCCCAACCCATCTCTTCAACCGGCCCTCCCTCCCCTCCTCTTCTCTCCCTTCCATTCAGTTAGTTTTACATCATTGTCTTTTTGTTTTATTTTTAATTTTTTGTTGTTCGAAAACTTGTTTTTATATGATAAAGAGAAACGAGAAAAACAAATTTTATTGGTAATTTAGAAATTTAGAGAGAAAAGAAAAGATGAAATCAACTGTAAGTATCAGAACGAAAGGAAAGGGAACCCGAACCCTTCACCCTTTCCACCACGCCACGCACTCTACTCTGCCACGCCCCCACAGCCGCATACTGCAATTAACTTGTATTTATATGTTCTATCCTATCCAAATTCCCCTCCCCTATTTTGTAATTTTTGTATCTTTTGCGCAAATGTAAATTTTTCCTTATTTGTAATTTCTAATCTTAAGTTTTGCTCTAGTTTATGTGTGTGCGTGTGTGTGTGTGTGTGCAGGAGTGTGTTCCTAAAAAATAAGACAAAATATACCTTAAACTTGTCATGCCCATGGAGCAGTACATCAATTAAACATACCTACTATATACATATACATATATACAAGAATATACCCCTTCGATTAACGACTTGCAATATACATACATACATAAATATTTAAATCAGTTATTAAAGAATCATGGTAATCATGCAAATAAATACATGTCTATTTTTTGTTTAACAATTAAATAAACAGTTGTGTGTAACCTTCTCTGCCTTCTCATTGTACCGCGTTGCCAGAGGGGCTCCTGGGTATACTTGTATTATTTTTATATATAACTGACAATTAGGGCAGGAAAATATATTCTGATTAATCATGCTGAATGCCTTGACCATCGGTTTCTTTTGCTGCTTTTATTGTGGCTTAAACAGAAAAGAAAACAACGCACATTGCTTGATTTATTAAAGCCAAGTTCAAGTGCTGCGTTAAAAGTTAAAATGTCATGGCAAGTCTGATTAAATTTTCTTTGTTGCTTCCCTTCGTTTTCGTCGATCAAGTTTGTTCGCAGTCTCAAACATATAGCAAGCCTTTGAAAAAGTTTTGATTGTTAAAAGTCATGTTTGAATTTGGTTTTTGAGTATTGTGTTGATTGAGTATTGTAAGTCGTTTGTTTCCTCTTCAAAACAAAAAAAAAGGCTAATTTTTTTATTTTGAATAAGTTGTTTAAAACGTGCGCCCGTTATCGCATTTTGGTATCTATACCGCGCATTATTATCGGCTGCATTAATATCGTTTATTACCGGCCGGCAGGCTGAAACGCAAGAACTACAAACGAAATTCCACACTACACTTAAGCCTCTTCTAGTGTATTCCAGGTGAAATCCACGTAAATTTCAGGTAAATTAAACCATTCAAATCCACGCTTGGGCCGATATTAAATTATTTTCTCAAGTCGCTGGAATTGCGTGCGATAGCTGCGGCTGCATATCGATAGGGCGAAGGAAATTGTAAAACAGCGAAAACCCGACTCCATCGGCGTAGCGTGCTCGTAAGAAAAGTGAAGAAAATAAAGCGGCTGGGAAAATTAATAATTTTCCCTGCATTTTAGGAAATTAATTTATTAGCAAATATTTGCGCAACGACGAGACAATACTAGCTGCAGTTTTTATTAGCGTACTTAAACCATTCGAAGGCGAAGACGCTCAGTGAAAGACGCAATCGAAAAGAAGCAAAATTTACGTGCGTGTGCGTGTGTGTGTGAGTATTAGTAGGGACGCCACTGCAGAGCCGAGAGCGCGCGCATTTAGCGAAGAAAACACGAACAGCAACAGCAAAACAGCCATGGAAGAGGTTGCGGTGAAGAAGCGCGGCAGGCCTCCAAAGAATCCTGCTGCAGCCGGTAGCCAGCAAAGTGCAAGTCCGAGTGTGGTGGACGCCGCCGCCACGATTCCGAAGAAGCGTGGTCGACCGCCAAAGAGTGCTAAGGTCCAGGTACAGCGCGGCAGACCAGCTAAGAAGCCGGTCAATCTGAGCGACAGCGAGGGTGAGGGTGATAGCGATGACGATTCCAATGAGAATGTGGCAAAGACTGTGGCATCTCCCCAACTCATACCCAAGGGACGCGGTCGCCCGCGTATCAACAACTACGATGCTGAGGTCCCAGCTAAATCAAAGGCCTCATCGCCCAAGCGCCGCAAGCTGGGCCGTCCCAAGAAGTATCAGCCAAGTGAGAGCGAAGGTAAGCGAAGACCAGTGGCAAAATTTTGTGAGATTTCCCCTTTTAATTCCCATATACCTTAGATGAGAAGAGCGACGATGATGATGAAGAGATTCGTCGCCGGGCGGGACGTCCCCCGACTGGGTCCGTCAATCTGAATATTGTACGCACCGGACGTGGCCAGGGCAGACCTAAAACTCATGTGGAGAAACGCCCGGCAGCCGAATGGACCGGAGATGGACTTTCGCCCAAGAAACGCGGCCGTCCGTCATCGAACAAGCCAGCTTATGTGCCAACTGGCCGTCCACGCGGCCGACCAAAAGTCAGCAAGCCTGTTGAGGAAGAAGACGATGACGACGAGGACGGAGATGAGGACTCCGTGGAGGAGCAGCCTGAGAAGGCAGCAGCCGTTGCTTCTCCTCCTGCAGTCAAGAAGCGTGGACGTCCTCCTGGACCAAACAAGTCGTTGAATGAGGGAGCTCCCAAGCCGCGCGGACGTCCGCCAAAAGCTAATCACAGCGCCTTAAACCACGATCATGACGGAGACGAATCCACTGATGATGCTGCTAGCAAGAAGCCAGCCGATCGCGACCGCGGCTTTAATGACGCCTACGAGGATGCCGCCTCTTCGAAGGAGGACTCCAAGTCGACATGCGACGGCGAGGCCGCCAATGATACCGCCGAATCCATTGAATGTGTCTCCGATGCCGCAGGGCCCGAGTCGGCCACTGCCTAAGCACCCCTCGACACCTACATATATTAATCTTAGGAATACAACAAAAATAAGCAAAAATCCTCTTCGGCACCACAGACCACAGTGCAGGAAATGCAGCTCCAACTTTCCCCCCCAAGACTATTCAGGACAAGACCCTCTATAGATACATACACTACATATATAGGGCTAAGATATTTTGAAATAACAAATGTTTGTCCGTATAGTTGTTTTGCATATTCCGTTTGCTTTCATTGAAGCCTTTCAATCATCGTTTAAAAACACAAATGCACAATACAATACACACATTTGTATTCACAAACATCCTATTTCTAAGAGAACGGAGATGAGAAGAAAAAATTGTATTTCCTTTTTAATTCACTAAGAAATTATCAAATTGAATTGACTCAATGGTTTAAAAATTAAAATACACAACACATGTATATGTATTAGAACACATCGTGTTTGGTTTCAGTTGTGGGCGGCTAATAATAATTACGGGTTGGTATTGATTCTGTCGGATGAAGAGGGAGGTGCATGGATTTGTCTGACCTAGGAGGTGCAAGGCTTTATTCTGAAAAATGAATAAGCAGTAATTTCAAATTTAAATCGTTGGCTGCCTGGAAGTACAGTACCGATAAAATATACCGCCTGACCCTCGGAATTATACCGAAACATACCATGTCATTGTCAAAATATACGGTATATGACAGACACGACAAAATGCGATACGCGGCCACACCAAACTAACAGCTGATACGGCTCTTTTTTGGCGTTTTTCCTTTGGTGGTTTTGTTTATCGTTCTCTCCGCTGCATTCATTCCAAATCGTGAGTAACAAGCGGGACTAGAGCTGTCAAACGATTGATAGTTGAGCCATCGAAGGTTTTGAATGTTTTGAAAAAAACAATCGATACTATCGTGATAGTATCGGGCTCAAATAATTATTAATTATTAAATTTTTTTTGTTGATATTTACTGGTTACTAACCTGATTAAATAGAGCGGGGTTAAGCTATTTTTTTCGGTTTCTGAGGTTCCAGTCACACTAGACAAAACAAATCAAATGAACTATTTATTTTTCCATATATGTACATATATACATTTTAAAATGACCGCCACTCTCATTTAGCGCACAAAAATTCCGATATTTTTCGCTCTCAATTCGTGGTGGGTCTTCAAAATTTGTTCTCTTTTTTGAGGTGAAGAGAGCGTTTTCGCGGTGACTTTTCGTGGTGTGAGAAACATGTTCTTAATGGGAACGTAGAATGAAGATTCATTGTTGCGTCTTTTCTACGCGTTCCCGTAAGATACATTTGATTTGTATGGGAAAAATTTCAGCAACATGTGGAAATGAATAGCAGCACTGTTGTGCAACTTTGCCACGGAATGAGCAACAAATCTGCATACCTTGGGAAAAAACTGTCGATAGTAGAGGCTAGCAGTAAAATATCGATACTATCGATAGTGCCCACGATGGTTTGACATCTCTACCGCAAAAATGAGTCGGGAGAGCGGTTTGAGTGCTCTCTTTCAACTGGGTCATGGCAAGGTATGGCCCCAGTATTAAAACGGCCTCGTAAGGACCTCACCCTAGCCCCGATGGACTAAATATACCATGGTTGCGCGAAAGCACAAAATCCCGCACGGTGAGTTATGTGGTGAGGTGGGTTTTTTCCTTGAAAGCTCTGGATTTTGTGACGTCATACGTCACACCTCATACCCTTATCCTTGCGGCACAAATAAAAGTTCCACTTCAAGAAACGATAACGATAAATGATAACAGTTTTATCAGAGCGCACTGCGCGTTTTATGTAAATTTTGTTCAAAATAAGCTAAGGTGTGTGAATATGCAAAATCTAGAAGATATATATCCAATAATACATAAAGATAAGCTTCGCGAACCAAGTTCCATTATTACATTCATAAAACTTCAGCAGAATGATGATAAAATGAAGCGAAAAAGAACGAAATGCATGCCGTGTAAACAAATATAAAAGAGAGGCTAAATTAAAAATGCTAAACAACTGAGTGTGTGTGTTTGTGCGTGCGGGAAAGAACAAGCAGCAAAAGCCGCGTGCTTATAGCAAAAAAAATAGCTGTCGGCCGCAAAGCAGTTGATAAAAAAAAAGCCGCAAACAAAAACAAAACAAACACCATTGTGTGTGTATGTATGATGAGCCGTGTGGCTAAGTGTGTATGGCTCTGTGTGTGTGTGGTTCTCTGGCGTCTAATCAAATTTAGCATGCCTAAAATCGATTGATAAATAATGTATAAACAATTTGAATGGCCAGTGCATGGCAAATTTCAATTAATATTTAGATGGACTTATAAATGTTGCAATCGATTCGGTTTTTTGTGATAATTTAATCAAATTTTCATATGTTCTGTCTCCCTCCCTTGGAAATTAGTATTACATTTTTAACAATTCTATGTAAAACGCCGTCTGTGTGTGCTCTTTCTGCCGTTCTCATCTCGCGCTCTCCCTCTCTCGCTCTCTCTCTTGTTGGACATGCTCTGTTCTCTGTTGATTTCGCACGTTTGACAACACTGCCCAGGTTCTGGTTCTCTCTCTTTCAGCGGTTCTGTTCTACTCTTATGTTGTTGTATTTGCCCTGTGTGTCTTTGCATTTCGCTTTTATTATCGTTCTGCTACGGACGCGACGTTGAAGAATTCTTAGCCGTATTCTTCTTCTTCATCCTGTGTAAATAATTGTAATTTAAATAACTTAAATTAAATACAAAAGCACACATTAACAGAACTTAAGCGTGTCGTGAATGGTTTTTAAGTGCATGTGTAAGTGTCAAAAAATAAAAGAAGCGTTCAATTCGATTCCCGTATTTTTTCCTCCTGCCTCTTTTTACATTGTCATCATCGGGGTTCCTTTTCGACTGCGGCAACCAACGGCGGCGGCGACAGCGTGTGCAATGTGTGTGTTTGAGTGTGGTATGTGTATCCAGACCGCTTTTATATTTGAACAAGTATAAAAATAGTTTGGTTTGCAAAAAAACCTACAAGAAATCAAATTGTTTTTCCCCAAAAGGTAAAAATCAATTAAATTTTTTGGCCGGGTCGCTGGCGCTGCCGACTGCGCGGTCACAATTTCCGACTGCAAACACACATAAAGTGGAATTGAATGAATATTTAATATTTTAGTGAAATATTTTCCGATTGTGCGTTCGTGTGCCAGTGCGTGTGTATTTGTCTGTTTTCTTGGATGTGTCGCCCCATTATTCGCCTTGTGCCTTGGTTCCATCATTTTCTTCCTTGTCAGTGGCGGCGGCGGCCATTTGGCTTCTTCTTCTTCTTTGTTCTTACTTTTGCACTGTGCGCTCTCTCTCTCTCCCTCTCTCTCAATGTCCTCTCTCCCTCTCTGGACGCTTGCATTTGTGTACACGAATTTTTACCAATAAGAACACCTAGGTCGCCGTCAAACGTCCAAGTAAAAATGAAATGAAAGATTAAATAAATAATCTATTTTTTTTATCCAATGGTTAAATATTCATCAGCTGTATCAGAGCCTCCCGAGCCAGCCACGCCCCCTCCTTTGCGCACTCACTCTGCTCCTGTTTCGTTCTCGTGCCTTTGTTTTTCACATGTCTCTTTTACGGTTTATCTTTATGTTTGTTTTTATATTCAATGTGTGCGTGGACTGTTCCTGTGCGTCTGTGTGTGTGTTTCCAGGGCCCTATTAGCTCGCTCTCTCGGAGGGAGGCAACTTCTGCGTTTTTCGCATGCTACTGCTGCTGCACTTGCTTTCTCTGCTCTCTCTGGTTATGCTATGGGTTGGTAGGGGGTGGGTGGCATGGGCAGGAGATGCTCCTCATAAACAAGCCGACCCACAGACGACAACGTTTCGTTTCGCATACTTTTTCGAAACGTAACCTCAAAAGTTGCGGCGCCCTGCCTTCTTCGTTTGCCTGCCGCCATTCGTCGGCGTTCCTCGTCTGCCGGCTGTCGTCGTCGCCGTAGTTGCGTCTCCTTCTTGTTGTTCCTCTGTTTATGTGTGTATGTTAATTCTATATGTTTTCCATTTTCAACCTCCCTCACTCTCCGCCCCCTTCTTATTTGCTGTCGCTGCCGCTCGCTTCGCGTTGTCTTTTCGCATTTGATACCCTGTATAATGTATGTGTAAGAGTATCGTTTGAAAGAAAATCCCATGTCTCATACTATTGTACAGACCAGAGTCGAAAAACTCCTTCCATTCATTCCAGTTAAATGATGTCAAATAAAACTGTATATTTAATTTCATTATATCCCACTAATAAATCTTTGTGTAGCGGGGTATCCACAAGGTCGAGCTTAGCATTCTTCCCTGTGCTCTTTTTCTTTTCTGTATTTTTCGCGCATGATTCAGCTTTGCGTTGTTCTTGTTCTTGGCTCTGCTGCTTCTTGTTCGCTGACTGCCTTCCTACCCTACCTCCTCTGGTCCGCCTCTTCTCCCTTACAGTTTTGTTATTGTTTTTATAATGAGGAAATCAGTGCTCGCTTTTGTTTTACTCATCTTTCAGTTTTAAAAGAATTTTCTTTTATTGAGAATTGGTCGTGTTTTGTTTTGTTGCTCACTGCACTTCCTTATGCCACAGGAGTGTAGGGTAGCAATAAACTGGTACTAGTAATGATCTGTGCCAGTCTGAGGCACACTGGTGCCTGTGTCTTGGATTTCCTATTTATCCCTTTTCCCCCTTACAGGCATTGTTTATACAGGAAGGACACTATCCTGACATCTTGACTTTTGGATAAAAAAATTAATATACGTTTTTCCCCCATCTTTCTCATTTCAGTTTGTGTATATTTTCATCATTAAACGTCGTGTAAATTAAAATTCATCCTAATTATAAATAACAAACAAGTTCATTCAAAAAGAAGAAAATTCCACACTTCTCAAATAATAAATCTGTAAAAATTCAACCAATTTTAACCAATTTTCCATACGTAATTACATGATAAAATTCATTTTTGTTAAGTCCCAAACAACAACTGTGCAACTGTGTAAAATATTATTCTTAAAGTTTGTGTTAAATAGTGTAAATTTCTGTAAAAAAAACAAGAAGACAACTAATAATAACTCCCCGACAACAAATCCAATATTTTTTTTAATATGATATGAGAAAATAAATAAATAAAAGCGAAGAAATCTCAAGCAAATGCTGTAAATTAATGTTTAATGTTTTAAGCTAAAAAGTGTGTGTGGTTTCCCAACAACAACAAAATCAATGAAAGAAATAATTTGTGTATAAATAATACAGTAAATAACCACTGTGCAGATTTTGAAACGATCGAAAGTTTAAGAAGCACTGTAAGCGCGAGATTGTTAAGGAACGTAAAAACGTAACGTTACGTAACGAGACCACGTTAAATCCGCGCCCTCTCGATCGTCCCTCGTCGTCGTCGACGGTGGTCGTCCTCTCGTTGTATTTCTCGCAGTCTTCTTCGTTCCTCACAGTTAGCAATACGCGCCCCTCGTCAGCTGCGACAGCTTTGAAAAGCCGTCAAAATTGAGCTCTTAACCGCGCCCACCATTTCCATATCGACGCCCTCGCCGCAACACCATCCACAGCAGCAGCAGCAGCACCACCACCAGCAGCAGCAGCAGCAGCAGCATCATCAACAACAGCAGCAGCAGCATCATCAACAGCAGCAACAGCTCTACCAACAACAACAGCAGCAGCAACAACATTACGGTCCAGCACCACCCTACTTTCAACACCTTCAACAACAACAACAGCAACAGCAGCAGCAGCCACACCAACAGCAGCAACAACAACACATGAAGTTTTTGGGTGGTAACGATGATCGTAACGGACGCGGCGGCGTCGGCGTTGGATCGGACGCCATTATAGGGTCGTCCCGGGGCGGTGGCGGTGTGTCACAGGATGCCGCCGATGCAGCTGGCGCCGCAGCAGCCGCTGCCGTCGGCTACGTCTTCCAGCAGCGTCCTTCGCCAGGTGGCGGAGGAGTCGGAGTGGGAGCTGGTGGCGTAGGCTCGACCTTGCACGAGGCAGCTGCCGCCGAGTACGCGGCCCACTTTGCCCAGAAGCAACAGCAAACGCGTTGGGCATGCGGCGATGATGGTCACGGCATTGATGTAAGTAAGAGGGGAAATAGTATATTTTATATATACTTGCATATGGTTAATGGCATTCTGTTAAGATTCTTCAGTTCTTCCGTTTTTCTGGTTCTGTAAAAATAATAAAAATGGCTACATTTGGGGGACAAGGCAGGAGGAGCGATCCATTCGATTCCTTTAAACCGCATCTACATTCGTATATGAATAGATCCGGTCGGATAGGTCTTGGGTTTTCGTAACCATTTTCTCTTGTGAATATTGTTGCGTGTGGAACTGCTTTTGCATCGCTTTCTTAGCCTTCGTTTTTGGCTGACAAAAACAGTCGCAGCTTCCGCTGTGGCGGAGCTTCTGTGCTTCTTGCGTCAGGCAGCGGCAGCAGGCTCTTGATATCTGTCTGGAATGTTGCACCCCCAAGGGGCTGGCCAAGCGGGTGGGGGCTTGTGTAAGTTCCGAAAGGTCGCTGCCTGCCAGAAATGGTTGCATAAACAGCTTATGGCGCTTGTTTTTTTTGGCAATGAGACAGCAGAAACAGAAAAGGAAGGGGAGAGGGTGGAGTGGGTTGGCATTGACAAAATATTAGAACCTGGTTTTTATGAAAAATTTCGTATGTGGTATTTGCAGAACCCGGATAAATGGAAGTACAATCCCCCCATGAATCCAGCCAACGCAGCTCCAGGCGGACAGCTGCAGCCTGGGAACGGCAGCAACGGTGGACCAGGAGCCATCGGAACCATTGGCATGGGCAGCGGGCTCGGAAGCATGGGTGGTGGCAGCGGCGGAGGCGGAGGAGGTGGTGGCTCCGGCTCGAACGGCGGACTCCACCATCCGTCAATGGCAGCTGCAGCCGCGAACATGGCGGCCATGCAACAGGCTGCAGCCGTGGCCAAGCACAACCACATGATGTCCCAGGCAGCCGCTGCCGTAGCGGCCCAGCACCAGCAGCAACAGCCGCCGCATCCCCAGCAGCAGCAGCAACAGAATCAGGGACCACCGCATCATCTCATGGGCGGAGGAAACGGCCTGGGCAACGGTAATGGCCTGGGAGTCGGTCTCAGCAACCAGCAGCATCCCGGCCAGCAGCAGCAGCATCAACAGCAACAGCAACCCGGCGGTCATCCCGGGCAGTACAACTCGAATCTTCTTAGTCATGCCGCTGCCTTGGGGCACATACCCCCCTACGCCCAGTCGGGCAGCATGTACGATCACCATGCCGGTGCCATGCATCCCGGCATGAACGGAGGCATGCCCAAGCCACCACTCGGACCGCCCGGCGGACCTCCGGACTACGTCTACATGGGCGGACAGCCCACGGTTCCAATGGGCGCTGCCATGATGCCGCCTCAGAACCAGTACATGAACAACTCTGTGGTGGCCGCCGCCAACCGAAATGCAGCGGTGAGTAACCTTAAACCCAATCCACAGAGGTTGATCAACATGTGATTGGTCCCAGATTGGAGTTTTTTTTTTGTGTTATCCCGTGTCCCGTCCCATGTGGCGGATTGATAACTACGATTGTGGCGTTCCCCGTTTATTTTAATCAATAATATTTGTCCATACACAAAAGACCCATTCCCATCGATAATACAGCTATGGTTGGTGTGTAGGAGGTTGAGGATTGATAGCTAGGAGTATTTTTTATGATAATATACTATAAATATTTTTGTGTTGGGGGTGCCTAACCGAAGAATTATTGGAATTGTTACCAAAAATCATTAAATTAATATTTCTCCAAAGTTTCTGTGCGACTAAGATCGCAATGCTTCCAGCTCTGAAACGACGTGTATGCACACTTCGCGTACACTTTGACAGCTTTTAATGTTGAGGAATGATTAAACAATCTATAACTTCACTCAAACCGCTCAAACTACCGCTCTAAATCATTTAATAAATGGATAACTGGAGGCCCAAAGAAATATGGAACCTTTAAGGGGGGTTCAAATAAAAGTTGAGCAATGAAAATGAACAAACTTTTCCAAGGAAAACCATAAAAGCGCAGGGATACAACGAAAACAACGAGGTTATTGATTAACCTAACAAGAAAATATCATGAAACGAAATAGAATTGTTAAAGTTTCGTCGTTTTTCTTTTTATTTAGGCTAAAACTTTAGATTTTAACATCTAAAAGTTCCACTTGTGGGTTTTTTTTTTGTGTCCAGTAGTAGTAGTCCAAGTAGTTTGAGTGGAGGACTTTTTCATTCGGTCTGCCAGTTTGTTAATTTAATTGGAAACTATTCAACGTGGGTTCAGTCGACTAATGGCGCCAGATGGGGATGATGATGAGGTGAATTGTTTTGGATGAGTCATTGGAAATTGGTCCATTTCTAAAGATAATGTGTTTGAACAGCCCCTCAGCCGGTGGATGGTTGCTCCAGATGTAGGAAGTAGGGGGAATATTGTTGAAACAAAATATCATTAAACATGACCTGGATATCACTGACATCACAACAAACTGAGAAATCACTTATTATATTCTTCTCGGTCTGGCTCTTGAATTTCCTTTTATTGGACAAAAATCAATTGAATATTGAATGTATGTATTAATGTAAGTAGTTGTAGTACAAATGTTCAACACATCAAATGTCATTGAATGAAGTTTTTAGCGATAGAAATTTCGCCTTAAGTAAACGGACACATTCGTTTTGAATAACCCGAACAGGGAATACTCGCGACGAGTGATTTGTACCTGTACCAACATAATCTGCGAATGTGAATACAATACGAGTAGAGTTGAAAACTTCATTGGTGATTTGATAATTTCTCCACTTGTGTACAGCTGTTCTTTCCCGTGAATTTTCTTGGTTAGTTTTTCTACTTGTTCCATGGGGGTTTGTTTAGCTGTTCTGCCTGTCATTTGTTGTCTGTGTTGTTTCTTTTGATGAATTTTCTTAACTTTGCGTGGTGTCTCTGCTGTGCTGCTGCTAATGGAAAGAGAGAGAGAGAGAGAGGGAAGGAGGGAGATTCCATTCCGGTTGCAATATTTCAGCCTTATAAAGTCAGAACATTGCACATGCCACACAGACCAGACACCAGACAACACTTGGAGCACTCCTCACATGTCGTTGGGCGGTTGGTTGGCCAACTTAATAGCTTGAGAACTCTCTGGCCAAGTCGCCGAACCAAACCAAACAGACTATTGGTATTTTACCTAGAAACCAACAGACTAGACCCCAGCCAGCCAGCAGATACGGCAGAGAGCGAACGACCGACCGACCGACCGGCATTCGCAATCAATTCGCTTTGCAGTTTATAAATAAAATAATTTAATACTCACTCTCTGCACTGGGACTTAATGAGCAGTTTCTGCTCCTCTGCTTTCTGCTCCTCGTTATGTCACAATTGTTTATAGGAAAAACAATTTTAATTAAAGAATTTCGCTCGTTTGGTTCTTCATTCTGCAAGCGCTACCTTCGTCTCCCTCACTCACTCTCTCACTCACTACATCTTGCTGGTCCAGGTGATTCACATTGCACTGCAATTTCCTTTTCACTTCCTTCGCACACACAAACACCTGCACACATATGTATGTAGGCATATGTAGACACGGGCATGGAACTTGTGCATGTGTTCCAGTGTTGGTTAGCGCACAATCGATTATGTTTTTATCAAGAAAATTGTCGAGCAAAAGGGCTTCAAGTAGAGCAGCACTCGCAATACCCTTCCCTGAAGACCAGTAGCATAAGTAGGGAATCGAACCTCTGTTGGGCGGATTAATGTTAAATCCATTAGCACGGGTATTTGTATTATTCAAAACAAAAAAGAGCATTCAAAGTTCACCCTAAGCATACATTTGTGCTTCTTTGGCAACCTCTTTTTATACGGAGAGTATGTACATATGTATGTATGTATGTATATATGTATATTTTTTGATACAACTTCCTTTTGTGCAATCTCTCTCTCTCCCCTCACTAAAGTAAAATATTTATTGCATTTATGCGAGACTGAAAAGGCAGAAGGCAGCAGGGTAGAATTCCAAGCAGGACGACAGCAAAAAAGCTTTCAATCTCTTCCTCCCTCCTTGTCTTCCTTGGTTTGTACTCCTAAAAAAACACGCCAAAAGAGAGCTTCGACAAAGTTATTGTTGCTGGTGTATTTTTCAGCTCTTGCTGTTCTTAGTATTCTCCTCCTCCTTTTGACGCTTCGCACTGTTACTCCACTTTTGTCGAGCTTAATTTTTTCCTTTGCTACAGTAAGCACTGAAGTGAGACGTTAGTGTAGAAGGTGTTAAACTATACGCACAGTGGAAACTTGTCAGAAGAAACTGAAATAAATGCAAATGTTTGATAGTATTTTATTCACGCACGAATTTACTTTTACTGACGGTATACACATTGGTTCTTACAAGGAAGTCTTTTTCATCCTGTAGTTGTCACTGAAAACGCGAACACAAAAAATAAATCGAAAAATAACCCAGGGTCGTGATTTACAACCGAATTATTACTCGAAGAAATTTTACCATTTGGGTTCTTGCATTTCCTTTTCTTGCGAGTGCTTACTGTAGCTGTTGCACTTGTTTGGCGAAGGGGTGGGGGGAAGCAGAAGCATTTTTCCGAACCGACCCAAAACTTCATCCTACAGTGTGGTGTGCTGCTTTGCCATCTCTTTCTATCCATCCCGTTTCCACAACTATCTTTCCGCTCTCTGCGTGTGTCTGACGCGCTGCGCTCTCTTGTTGATGTCGTAGGTCATTGATTTGCGCTTAACAGTGGTGTATTAGGGCTGAGCGAGGGGAAGATGTGCAAAAGAGACAAGTCGAGTGGAGTCTCGGTCCCCTTCCTCTTTTTTTGTTTGCTTATTGTTTCAGTTTTACTTTGTTGTTGCTCCCCTGCTTGTGGTGCATTCGCATTTCTGCGCTTCTGTTCTTCTTCTACTTCGTCGGCGTCGTTGCGGCGTTCTTATTACTTGCGATTCGTTCCTTCATGTTCCGTGCGACTCATTCGTATCCACTATCCACTACCCATTCCTTCTCCTTCCTTTCCTTTGTTACTTTTTTCGAATGCTGTAATGATTTATGTGTGTGTCTGATTTTGAGCAAAGCTTTTGCTATCCCTCTCTCAGTCGGGGGACTATTCTGTTTTGCCAGCGTTTTCTTTCTGCTTGGATAATGGGTCGACAGCGGCGTCGTCGTTGTCGGTTTACTAATTGGAACATCTCAGTTAAGAAGCTTTTTGGAGCGTTTTCATCTCCGTTTTGTATTGCTTGAAATTTTTTTTTTAAATTCAAAATGCAAATATTGTTGTTTGAATTTCTGTTCGAATTAATACATAGGCAGAAAATCTTGTTTAACCCCATAAACTTTATAAGGCAGTAACAGAAGTACCGTCGTAGGGTAATTATCTGAAACAATAATCTTAAATTACCCATGAATACGGGGAATGTCCATATTTCTTGAAGTTGTATTATAGTGCGCTTTTGCTATTCTTTGTTTCTTTCGCCAACTTCTTCTTTTACTCTTTCTCTTTTTTTCTCTGCTTTTACGATTACGTTTTAATTGAACAAACGCCGCGCTCTACTCTTCCTTACTCACACTTGCTCTGCTTCTCCTGCTTCTGCTCTTTCTCCCTCCCTTCTAATGCCTCCCAATAGCTGGAAATGCTTGCAATTTTCCAGCATCCAAAAGACGCTTTTGATGATAATGACGGAAAATGTGATGTTTTCTTATTGTTGCGTGTGGCCAACCAAAGCGCTTAAGGCAGTGGCAGTGGCAGAGGCAGAGCCACTGATTGATTTGCATTGCCGGCTAGACCTGGTTTAGTTCTCATTCTCTTACTCGTGCTCTCTTCTGGCTTCTACATGTGTATAAATGTGTGTGTATTTTAACTGTCTCTTGGCACGTTCTTCTGTACTATCTTAACCGGGTGGCCAAGGTGTATTTTTACAAGGTTCCCGCTAGCCCGCATAAAGTTTTTTGTGTGCAGCTATCTTGCTTTATTGTGTTGCAGCTGCTGAAACAAAATAGGCGACTATCGGAGGAGAGCACTATTTCAATGCCTCACCTTGCAAAAATTACTCTTGCCGTTGGACAGCTGCTGCGCTGAGTCACTTAAATGCTCTCTCTCATTCTCTCTGTGAGCTACCTAAACACAGCGGCTGGAAAAAGTCTAAGCAGGACTCATGTGATGGGAGAGGGAGGGAGAAATGGTGCTCGTGTGAGGGCTGACTTTTGTCTGCCACTGTAACCAGCCCCACTAATTTGCATTAATTAAATACAAATTTGAACAACAGCGGCAAATTGTTTGACAAATTAATTTCGTAGTATTACTCTCAGTTTGTCAGAGTCCGACACTTTTCTCTAAACGAATTTAATTGCCAGCCACTATCGCATAGCAGGAGAGAAAGAACAGAGCTCATGTGGTTTTGCATAGAGTTTGTCATGTTCCATGTTCTTCGGTATTGATTCTAATGGTCGTATTCCGCCAAACTTCAAGAGTGCAAAATCAAAATAAAGAGGAGTCCATTGTAATTTAAATTAAATTGAAAATATTAAGAAATTCGCGGAATTCCTTACTATATGTGTAATTATGTGTTTTGACCATAGTGGTCTATAATTATAATTAATTATAATTAATTATAATTAAACTAGTACTGTGGCTTAGATGCAAAGAAATTTAAACAAAAATTTGATTACAGATAATCTTAAATACAATAGATTCAATATATGTAAGATCGTCTGGTGGGTAGCTGCTGTCAGGTTGTCGAATGTAAAAGCCGAATAGATATATAAATATATAAATGTATAGGTACTATTTACTGATACCGGTACATGTCCAATATTGACATTTCGGCGGGGAAAAGTCAGTCGACTATGATGAACGGAGAAAAACACAACTAATAAAGCGAAAGTTAATATATTACAGAACGAATTTTTAAAATCTTAAATAAATATTTGTGTATATTTAAGGTAAATTTTTATTAGGTTTTGAACTCAGTTTCTGTTTTTATTTGCCATGTTCTTCTCCTCTTCTAAAAATTAAGACGTTTTTAACGCTATTAATGTGCAAAAGGGCATACAGCTTTCGACTTTGCTTCTTCCCCTTTTCTTTGCTTTTCTTTGTTGTAATCAAACAGCTGGCTTGAGCTTGGGCTTGCAAAATCATGATCACACAGCTCGGTCTCTCTCTGTCTCTCTCGTTTACCTCCAAAAGCCACTTATCACACACAAACGCTCTCACAAACGCCAACAAAGTTGGCAGCGAGAGACTGCCCACATGCCCACACAACAACAAGCAAGCTCGGCTCGCAGCGCAGTTCTCTTCCGCGGCTTTGCTCTCACATTACGTAAAAAAAAACTATGCCAAATGCGGCTTAACCAACACACTCTCACACATAAAGAGAGACCAGCCGGACAGTGTGCAAAGCTTACGTCTAGTTGCACGTGTGCTTTGCGAGAAGAGAGTGAGATAATGGGTAATAGGAGAGAGAGTGTAGACTGAGAGCGAGTTGGATGCCTTGCCTTCATTGCCCTTCTACAGTGTCCCTCATTAGCGTTTCTCTCGGCACGACTGCATAAATTGTTGCTGATTATGTTATTGTCGCCTGCTGCTCGCTGGGCAACAACAGCTGCTGTACTCTCGCACTGTGATACGTGCTCTCTCTCTCTCTCTTTCTCTCGCGATGCGTGAGATACTTTTTTGCGAGCATTATTCCGCCGCGAAGCTTTGGCCGCACCAGTTCACTCGTCTGCATGGAATATACTCGTAGATGAAACGAGAGACAATTTTCGTGTGTTGTCGATCGTTAAGCACGTTTTCTTTTTGTTTCTTCTGCCACCTATCTCTGCCTCTTCCCCCTGCGCACGAGGGTTGCAGAACAACGCCACAGCGGACAAGTGAAAAGCAAACCGAACCAATACCATCATGATTTAAGGCTTTGTTCCTTTTGGGTGTGTGTAGGTGTATATATGTGAAAGTGTATCTGAATGTGTTGTACATATGTAAAAAGTTTGTTCCTGTGAAAATAGCAGCTGATTCAAAAGTCTCAAAAATCAATGACAAAATTGTGAATAAATCATAAGTCCAAAAAAAAAGGTACAATCTTACCAATATAGTATATATCTCTGCGTGTGTGTGTGTATGTGTGTAATCCAGGCGATTCATAAAAAGAAGAAGCACCAGGCGGCAACACACAAAAAAAGCCAGTGTAACGTGTTTTGCTCTCTTCCGCCGCTCTCTTTTCCCACTGCTGCTGGGTTCGGTGTGTGCCGTGTGTTCTTTGTGATCCTCTCTACTACGCTCTCGCTTCCGAAGGCCTGCCTGTCCAATGATGAAATTACTGCACGACTTCATGTTGGATGCCCGCTCCGCCGAGGATGTTGCACTAACACAGGAAATGGTAAATGACAGAAAAAGCAGACGCTGCACCTTCGGGGCTCTCTAAATACATACATATTTTCTTTCTATATCTATGCTCTCTTTTTGCGAGCGTGGAACTATTGATTGATTGAACGGTTCGTGGGAACAGCGACATCTCCACATTTGTTCGGGTCAGGCTTTCCGTATATTTATATGAACATACATACACATAGACAGTTAATTATTGGTTAATTATTCACTTTATTTCTAACTGCTAAGCGGCTTTTTGTTCAAGTAAAAGTTCACAAGTTCTTGAGGTTCATCAGGGGGTGTGATACCGCCTTACGATTTATCGTAATGATAATCGTTTGGACTGCTCTAATAAACACACTTGCAATTAAAACAACATAATTCACATATTTTTTAATCTGGTTGTCTCAAATTACAGAATCACAAAGAACTTGATATAAATATTCACAAATAATCCGCACCTGATTATACACAAGAATAACTAGACTTTTGCTGTAATTTTCAGCGTGTTAACTAAATAAAACAGCTGTTTAAGTAACTGAAATGCAGTAACGGAAACACCGATTCATTTACAGGATAAACAAAGTACTTTTAATCTAAATTCTAATAAGTTCAGACTAATTGAGGGGCAATAGCGTTGCAAGTTGATCCCTTTCTCTGACTCTTTCTGAAATGCATGTGAAAATGGATAAACTTCAAGCCGCTTTTAAAGTGTGGATATTACCATAAATATGTTATATTCAATACAATTACTTCCATTGATAATTTGAATGAATACTGTATTTTAACAATTCCATTTAATTGCTCATTTCGATCATGCTATTATCCATTTATTGGGCCTTATCGCTCATTAGTGTATAAACACTACTTAAATACTATATACAAAATTGTATGCCAGATAAAGCTCGTGTAAAAAATAAATTGGTATTGTCATTGTACCGAAAAGGGTAAACAAGGGTTAAAGTTTTTCAAGATAGTTTCACTGCTGTGCCCCCCACAAACAGAGAAGTGAGAACAAGACTCATTCATTCTATATCCCTGCTATTAGATAATGGCTCTACACAAAAAAACAGCAGTACTGCCGATCTAAATCCCAACCCCATCAGTGGGCAGAGCTTTGGCTTTGGTTTTTGGTTCTGGTTCTGTCGCTGGTTGAGCAGGGCCGCTGCCTGAGCCCCATAGATAAAACCGTTTTTGCGGTTTCAGTCGCTGTCGCTGCTTCTGCTGACTGCAGTTGATTTTCGCTTTTTCTTTCATTTCATTCATTCATTCATTCTGTTTGGCTTCTGTCTACCCCGCATGCGAAGTGTACAAGAGTTTATTGGGCTGTGTTCCATATTCTCTTCTATTGGAACAATGAATCAGCATCGACTGACAGAACAAATGCCATACTGCAGTTTTGTAACCCTTCAATGCAAATTGGGGAAATACAATCGTCAGGGTTGCCATGACAATCGTTATTCTCATTATCACTGGGTATCATGCAGTCGGAATAACGATAACCATGACTTTCTTTTGTTGTTGTTTCGTTTTGGATGTCCACACTGACTGACAATTGTTTTTATGCATTTCACGTAGTTTAACCCCACACAAAAATAAAGCAAGCTGGGGGCCAAACTCAACTGTAAAGTGAGCGCAGAATCAGAGGGTGGGCTGCGTTGTGTTGTGTTCTGTGTAGAATCGGAAGGCGCGGAAGGGAATGGAACTAGAACTACGCTACCTCTAGATATACTAGAATTTCATGCTGTCTGCCTGACCTCCCATGCACTCTCCTGCCTGCCCTCCCTTTCTTGCATCGTTCCGTTCCCTCAATGTGCCTGTTTCTTTTTTCGAGGGAATTTACATGAAAATAAATATTTTCCGGTTTCAATTATATATGCGATTTGCTTTTGCCTTTGACCGAACGAACAGTTCCCCTACCCATGTACCCATGTACCTCCATCATCTGCCTGTGTTACCCGTCCCTCCGTCCATCTGTTCCTCCTCTTGATCTATTTCACGCTTGATTGCATTGCGTCTGACTGAATGACTGAACTCGTTGACTGATTAGGAGGCTCCCAGGAAATACCGTACTATACCATCCCAGACCAGACCAGGCCCCGAATCCGAATGGGCTTTTAGCTAGGGGCGTGGTCGCGAGTCAAACGATGACAGTCATCGACCCGATAAGGGGTATGGCTCTTGATATAACATTCTATCATAAATGGGAATCCAATTTGTATTTGAATTTGGATTCGTTTAAAATACCATTGAAATCATTATGTGGTGCCTTTGGGCGATGGTGGGGGGTCGTCTCTTTCCTATTCGTAATTCAAAGAACACTTCCCCAATATGAACTCTAATAAAACGGAGCTCGTGTGTGTGCGTGTTTGAGCTAATTTGTAAACTCATTCCCCATTTTCTTGGTTAGCTTCATAATCATTTTGGAAATAATTTCAACAAGTTTCAAGCCACCTTCCCGAAGAACTTTCAAACGTTCAACAAAGTTAGCGACGAACTGTGGGCGACGTTTTCACGCAGTTTGAGGCAAGAAGGAGAAGGAGGAGTTGCAGCAGCAGGTTAAACGGTGCGGTACGTTGGTACGGTTGAAGTTTTGAATGCCTAACCAAAGTCACGTGACTTGCATTCCCGTTCCCCTTCCCCTCGCCCGACAAGAATAAACCCCTGAAACCTTCATCATTCTGCAAGTTTGTTATTTGTTGCTTCGTATTCCGTTTATTGGATTTGGACACGCCCCAAATGCAACGATGCATCTGCCGCTGCCCCATAAGTTAAACTGTCATGTCTTCCGTCCGTCCGTTGTCTGTCTGAAAATTGTCGTCGTTCCGTCCTTATCGGCTCCCTTCATCCATCACCCACCATCCTGTGTTGGATTTCCTTCCATTCAAGCCCCTCTCTCCCTCCCTCTTCAGTTTTGCTGTTGGCCAAGTTCCAGGCAACATTTCCGGCGCCTTCGTCCGGCAATTGTCCGGCATCCTCTGGGCACAATAAGTCAATCCGTTTTGGCCAAGGTGTCGAGATTCGCTCGTTGCAGTGTCTTCACTTGACTATCTGTTCTCCCTTGTTTATTGCGTAACTATCCAGTTTGCCTCGGCACTAGTTTTCCCATTAAATTTATGGAATGACACATATTTTCCTCAGTAAACAGAGATGACAAGTGGGATTTCTTCTTTTTTTAACCCACTAAAAAGTTTATTTTTTGAAGTTAGTTTGTGGTAGTGGTGTGTGTACGCGGGGACGTTTCCCCCCGTTCTCGCTATGCCGGCTCCATGTCTGTCTTCCGCTGTCCGTCTGTCTGTCTGTCTGTCTCATGGCCCTTCTCGGCTATGGCTGGGCACCAATTGGTTCCAGCTCATGTGACCCACTGTCGTGTTCACCCCCCCCCCTTCCGCCTCCACAAAGGCGAATGTGGCGGCCTTTTAAAGTACGTAACTACGCAGTGTCGGGCCCTATCTCCAGCTGCATCTGAATCAGTCGGTCATAATTATAGCCGTGAGTATTTCGTTGCCCCCCCCCCTCCTCCTTCAGCGCTCCCCCCCCCTCGCCGCGTTCAGTGCGCGAGCCCCTGCGGGGTGTGATTGTGAACTTACAATCTTTTAGTGTTATACTTTTTTGTGTGTTATTGGCAAAAATGTAATGTATTTTAAATTTAAAAATCATAAGCTCAAAGTGTATGTTATATACTGGTCGGTATGGAGTCGTGTCCCAGAACGACTCACTCCTTCTCGTTTTTTTTTTAGTTTTGGATAGACAAGTAAATGCAATGATTAATTGGGTATAAATAACATGGGATAGATTGCATTTAACAAAGAAATATCATAGACTTGCCAGGATGCGGAGCTGGGGATTGTTTTCACCCTTGAAACTGTTTAGCAACGTCTCTGTCTCAGTGCTTTTTAAAATAATCAAATTATTACTATATAAGCTTAAATTAGCTTAGCTGTTGGCAATGTGATACAGGGATACACAAAATATAATGTATGTATATTAATTGAATACAAATATTTAGTTATATTTGTGCATTTAGGGAATTATTTCCATCGCTTCATCCACATGAAACTCGAGCTGCAAATGCTGCAAAAGATAGTTGGCAAAACGACGTACATGTCATGTGCATGATATGGCACATTGATGATCAACTCAAGTTTCAGTAATAATCGGCTTTTTGTTGTTGTTGGATTGATCCTAAATTTAAATTGCCTTCCCCACTCAACACGTGACGCGTAAAATATTTAACCGTTTCTTTCTACGATACATCCATTATTGGAACATTTGCATCAGGAAACATTCCAATAAAAGCCTTTATCTTCAAGAACTATTGAGAATGTACCGCAGTCACACACCTGTTTGTGCGATAGGACGTGGGTGGGGAAGGCTAAATAAATATGCTCTCGACGTCGAACTCGGCGAATGAAAAGAGCAATAAACGCATTTCTCCCAGCTTGTCTGCATTTTTTGTGTGTGTTTGCAAACATAATAAAAACCAAACTGAAATAAACTAAAATCGATAGTTGCCAAGAGCCAAAAATATTTCCCAGACAATACAGTAGGCACTACAGTGAAGACTCCTCCAGATATGAAAATTTAAATTCAGATTAAAGTTTTCATTTCCAATGGTTTGCCATTTCTGAGTTACATACTTTAAAATGTATAAAATTCAATCAAAAACGGTTAGTTTAATTACAATTAATTAAGATCTCTTGGCACATTTTCCTCATCTGTCTGTTTAAAATCTCATTTATTTGCTGTAACATGCCTCAATTGAAACTCGAACTAGATTTATCTAGTTTAATATTTAATTTGTAAAAGTAAAAATTTTTTGTTGTTCAAAATCTTTAATGGTTTTCCCTTCGAAATCATATTAATCCAATTCGAACCAAACTCGATGGGAATGCTTAAATCTTCTTCGAGAGGAAAACCAGGAAAATTGTAAATTTAAATTAAATTCTTAAAATCAGTGAATAATAACGTTAACAGATTGCATTTTCCACACACAACAAAGAACACATTTCCGATTAGAACATTTTCTGTAATGATCTCAGCAGACGTTACTTTTATTCCCACTTTTGCATTTACATAAATACTTATATTTATAGATGTACATGTACATTAAATGGACATACATACATATGTATGCCTTGTACTCCCAGTCTTTCTTTCCCTCTCTCTCTGGCTTTCTTTCGTTACAGCATAAAGCATATAGCATTTGCCTTTGCCTTTGTATGTGCCTGTGTGCTTCGAGTCTGTGTGCTTTTGCTTTATTTTTATTAGTTTATTTTCGTTTGCCTTTTCGTATGACACGCGAAAGGTCTTTGCACTTGACAACAACACGGAAGGAGAGGTGCCAGCAAAAGTTTAAACTTAAAGAGAACTCGAGAACCGACAGCCGCAACAAAAAATGTTACCTATCCTATCCGGGTTATGCTATGCCGTTCTACTCCTCAGTGCGCCCCGGCAATTCAGTTTCCCCTTGATTATTATTATGTTAAACAATATAATCTTGATGTCTGCTTGTGACTCAAGACTTTTCACACATTATTGTCTGTGTCTCTGTCTTTGCTTCTTTCAATTTTCAAAGTCAAAGTAGTCTGTGCCGAAAAGTTAATTTCTATTTTGCTTTGTGTGTGCCTCTGCTGTGTGTTGTCTGTGTGTTTCTCGTAAACTAAAATTCAGAGTCAACTAAATTCCGTGCTCAAAGTAAAATGCTGTACTTATAATTATCAAATTATCAAGTAAGAGGGCGACCGGCGACCTCAGGCCAGGACACATGAAGTTTGCGGCACTCAAAACAAAGCGAACGAAAAGCGTCCACAAAGAAGGGAAACTTGTGGTAGCCTGCCATGCGGCCTCTATTCTGGCTGTGCAGTTTTGCCAGTTGCAGGAAAATGCCGGTCTGGAGGATTGCCTCAATGTGGCTGTGATTGCCACTGAAACACTGAAGAGATCAGTCAATACTCCAATAGTAATGGAATGGGCTTTCCCGACTGGTGGGGCATTACCTCGATAGGGTGTTGTGTGGAGTCCTGCAGTCTCCGAATAACTGAGAGGGATATCTGTTCGAGCAGTGGTCTACCCTTAGGTTCGCGGAACTATCCGATGCGTTCCGCATTCTCGGAATGCAATGCAATAAAAATAAATAGAAACAAAATGTATCATACATATAAGAAATATAGCTTTTGAGTACTCAAACACAGCAAAAATTGCATTCGATTCGGTTTTGTGAATGAAACACGACTGCTTTTATAACGAAAATATCAAAATTAAGAAGTAATTATTGACTGAGTGAAAAACCGGTTTAGCATTAAAATGTCTGCTGTTTATTATAGGTATAGTATTATTAGATGATTCCATTTTACTTTTGGCGTTACTTTTGTAGAATAACTGGTTCATTATCATCCATATTTGCTTTGTTCACTTATCATAATGAACTTGTTTAATTACTGCTTTAATGAAAGGTTTGAAGGTTTACCAAAATATGGTTTCAACCTTCAAATTAAACCTTAAAACGCATAAGAGTATTTATTAAGGCTAAAATTGTTTATGCGTGTAAACGGAGATTATTAATTAGAATCAGTTATTAATCTGATTGGCCATTTATGCACGTATGTATATCTAAGAGAAATAGTATAAAGTTCTGATTACATGGCAAAAATTAGTATTCCACTTGAAAACTTAGATTTAAATATTTCCTTTGCTTTCTTATGGTACATGGTACCTTTAAGCGTAAACTTTTGTACTGGATAAATCTTCGACACAGAAAAAGTTCCTTCTCCTAACCAAATATGACACGTGTTGAGGGATTTCACTTAAATGAATATAATTTAAGTGATCTACATATAATATCCCTATTTATATATAATGCTTTCACTTGAGCCCTTTCAATCTCTAAACTGAGACGCGGTGGTCATAAGTCAAAGTCAATTCGCTACCATTTCCATATATGTACCTGTTATTTTGATCCAAAAAAAAAAAACTTAAGTAGTGACATATCAGTAGTCAGTGGAACGTGTCACAATGGAATGTTATGTGGAAACGGAATTAGCCAAAGAGACAGCCCCTAATTTCGACCCAAGTTCTGTAGTTCTCATAGATCATGGCATGTGTGTGTGTGGATGCCATTAAATGTGGCTCAAATCACCAGCAGATTCCAGACCTAACCTGAAGTACCACTTTCAATCAATCAACGCACATAATTTACACCACTTTTGCATTCGTGGTCTCTCGGCAGAACCCACTCGGCAACCACAATTTGGCAGGCTGAAGAAAATTTAAATAAATTTTAAATTAGAAAAAGAGAACCAAGCTAATTAACAGATTTGTTGAAAGTATATTCATTTGGGGTGAATAACTGGCGGGGTGGCCCATTTTGACAATGAGACGGCCATCCATGAATTCTACACCTTGTACAAAATATACCTTGTATATGATTTGTTCAATTCCTGACAGGTTTTTGCTACTTATGCTTTGTTCTTTTTCGTTCTCTTTGCTCTCGAGCCTATGGGCAAAAAATGGACACTCCCCCTCCCCCCGCTCTGCTCCCACGCACCCACCCACCAGCCCAGCAGTATTGCTCGCTCTCTTTCTCTCGGTCTCTGCTTTGCTATTGGCATTCTAAGTTTTTCTTTTCTCTTTTGTTTTCTGCCTACTTTTTCTGTTTCTTCTTTTTTCTCTCTCTGGGTTTCTGCTTTGTAGACATTTTCGCTTTGTTCTTCTCAGTGTTGTCTTGTCTGTCTTCCTCTTACGCATGTTTCTTTTTGTTTTTTTTCTTTTTTTACAAAGAGGCCGGTTTCTGCCTAGTCTCTCTCTCTCTCTCTTCATTTCTCTCTGGGTCTTGCGCTCCCTTTGGGTTCAGCTGGTGTGTGTGTGTGGTGTGTGTGTGCGTGTTTGTGCGTGTTTGTGTTTCTGTCTCTTTCACAGTCAAGGACAAGTTAATGAACGATTTTTTCTTTTGTGTAGATTTTCTCAGGGGGGGGAGCCAAGTGACTGAATGGGCGTGGGGTGGGGGAGAATATGTTTTTCTATTGAAACGCAATAATTGTATACTAAACATTTTCAAATCCCTAATGCCTTGATTTCTTCCGCTGATTTTTCATTAATTCATTTGCCAGAAAACAACAATTTTGTGTTGGAAAACGCGGTATTTTGTTTATGTTTCTGTCACTTTTCCGCTTTGAGTTTTTTATGCTAGAAATACCATGTTTTGTACAATTGATGTTTTTTATCCTGGACACTAATACTGTGGTTCCATTCGCATCGTACTAATTACGAGTCTTTGTTGTCTCGTGTAATTCGAAACGAATGTGCCCATTCGCTTATGGGAAATTTGTATAGCACATGTTAATGTTAGCCTAAACTGTTACCTGTTGGAACGGGGTTTTTATAAGTAGAAGAATCTTTTTTGAATACATGCTGGTTTAATATCTGTTAATAACCTATGGAATAAGCTATATGTAGGTATGAGAATCACAAGGAGTATAAGAATAAATGAGTAAAAAGTAAAGCTGGTATCAAAGTCTTGTCTGTTACACTACTCGACAAAATCCAACCTTTTTTTTCCTCAAGGATCCAAACCGACTTTTTCTGATAGATATGGGACTTTACATTTTTTTTAAGAATTATGGTTTTTTTTCTATGGCAGAACTTTTTTTTGAAGAATTTTTGAAAACTATTATTTTTTTAAAGCTTTTTTCAGAGGTAGCGCTTCCTTTTTTCACATTACTCTAGTATCTTACGTCTGGTTGTAAAGAACTTTGCTATTTTAAAAATATAATTAAAGCAGCTAAAGTCAATCCCAAACACTGTGATTTTAGCTTACAGTCTGGGAAAAATATAAAGCATTGAAATGCAAAAATGATGACTTTAGTGCGGTATTTTTTACGAATTTTTTTTTACTTTAAAAACTTTAAAAATGATATGCTGTATTTTTTATGTTTGTGTGTATAAGTGCATTAATTGGGCGTCGTTTAAGGCTCATTAAAATCTACGGAGAATTTTTGGAGCTAAAATTCGTTAACCAAACCTAAAAAATGAAAAAAAAAATAAAAATGAACAAAAAAAGTTCTTAACAACCAGATGTAAGATACTAGAGTTACGTGAAAATTCTTAAAAAAAAGTACTGCCATAGAAAAAAAATATCAAACCCCAAATAAGCCCTAAATCTTTAAGAAAAAGTTGGTTTTGTTCCTTGAGGAAAACTCGTGTCGAGTAGTGTTGTTTATGTATGTAATTAGCTACTGAAAATCTTTATGATCGGAAAAATAGTAGATCAAGAATAGGGAAAAAAATTGTCCAAACCAAATTAAATGTCTTATACATATGTATGTAGATTCTTTGTATTCCTGTTATTGTGCGAGTTAATTTAATTAATTTTGGATAGATCGCCCATCTGTTTTATCATCATTATGGTTTTATTGTTGATTCTTGCTTGGCACCGCAATTTTTTGGTTGCCACCTCTTTTGTCTTTATTTTCGGATCCCACTCTGTCTACGGTTTTATTTTTCAATTATTTCTTTCTGAATTTCGGCTTAAATAATTTATTTGATATACACTTTTTCGGTAAAGCTGTATACTGGCAAAAACAATTTTCATTCATTTTCATGCAGTCTGTGACCCATATTTACGGCCAATGTTGCGTCAGCCGTTTGCTGTTGCTGTTGCAGTTGTTGTTAGTTTTTAACACTTCTTCTGGTCTGCAATTCGCACTTTTCCGCTTGTTTTTTTTTCGTCTTCTTTGCTTTTTAATAGTCAAGTTTTTTATTGTCCCGCTCTCAGTATGCCATTGAAGAGGGTATATTTAAATTTAGTTGAAGTTTGTAACATACATACATATGTATGTAGGAATGCATTGCCGATCTATTGAATACATATGTATGTATGTATTTACATATAGTAGATCTTTCAATTTTAAGGGTATATTAATTTTGGTGAGAATGCAACTACGAAGTCCGTTCAAATTGTTAGACGTATTCTTTTGATATTGATAAACTTGGAATCTTCGATTAATCAATGGTAATTTTATACCTAACACTCAAAGAGTATAGAAAGAAATGTATTAACTTTGTGGCAGATGTGGATAAGATACAAGAAAACTGAAAATCCTAGCATTATACAGAATGAACATATCTACCAGATTACCAAATCAGATCGGATCATTATTACAGCCAGAATTAGCAAATCAGTTTGCCGCGGTAACGCTGCCACTCCCACGCGCTTCCTCTCTTTCACACACTACTTTAATTTTAATAATTGATTAGCTGAAATAAGGATAGTTGAAGTGAAAGAATTAACAATAAAACATAACTAGCGGTCGTGGTTGCTCTCTATCTCTCTTATGTTTTTCCCATCCCAATTCCACTGCTTTCGTATAAAATATGTATATTGTATAAGTTACATATATAAATCATAAGATTACATATGTATGTACCGGGTATAAAAGTAGAGCCGCTGGCCTTACCGCCGCTCACAACGTTCCCGCCCGCTTAAAGATAAATATTTTAAGTGAAATTTACCACATATCGTGTGTATGTATTAACACGCTCGAATCGAGCTGTCATTCCGTGTTGATCCTGGGGTTTCTGATGCCCGAAATATAGATACTGCGATGTGGGTCCAGGTCTGTGAAAGTTTCGCGTGCTGAAGTTTGAATTTTTGAATGTTTATATCATAGTTTTTCCAACCTCGAGAATATTGGGTAGGCGATTTTGTCAAAGGCATATTGTCGACTGTAAAGTTATTGATTGATTCTATAAAATATTCAAATAAATAAACACATTGCATGGCCAATTAATTGACGTAAAACGTTATTAGTCGTGGATCCCCTTTTCTTGGGATGTGATGTGAGGGTTAAGAGAACGTTTTGCTGTTTTGGTCTGGCTTACGCTGGGAGGCTTACGTGGGTTATTAATGCACGAGGCACAGCGAGAAAGTCGACAGCTTTCCATCTCTCTCCCATACACCCATTACATTCTTCCGTTCCCCTCGGCAATCCCAGTTGATAAGATATTAAATATTTAAACTGGATGTCAGGATATGCCAGCATGTGTGTGCTGTGTGTGTGTGTGTGTGTGTGTGTGTGGGAGGATGGAGTAGGATAGCGAGTGGCGAGGATTATTCTGTCGCATTATGACGCAAGGAAATGCCTTTGGGAATGGTTGAAAAAAATGAGTAAAACGGAGACAAAGACGAGAGGAATGAGCGGTGAAAAGTTAATTAACAATTTGTTTGCAACGCTCCGTTGACAGTTAATTGTCGCTGGTATTGTGTGTTTTTTTTTGTCTTATGTGATGATATGATTTCAGTGATATTTGCTTTGCCTTCCAGTGGGAATCTGCTCCCGAAACGATTGCATTTATTATGTCCCCTCTCTCATTCCCATTAGTGCTCTCACCCATACTCCTCCCATCTCGTATTTTGGTTCGTTTTTAACTTACAACCAATACACATATCGAATTATGAAGTCCAATGTTACGGGAAAATTATTTTTTGTTCAAAATCTCTACAGAAAATCAACGTAAAAGAACGTACAAGAACTAATGTAACTTTATAATTTTTGTTACCTAATTTGTACTCCAACCCTTAAGTTGTTTCCCACATCCAAACCCCCAAAAAATTGTCGGCTCACGGGAAACTTTTGGCCAAAGTTGTCATAAAATGTCGGCTAAATGTAGGGAATCAACTTTGCTCTCGACTCGTGGAGAGTGGTCAGGGGAAAGAGAAATAGTGAACAGCGAAAGAGATAGTGGATTAGTGGGAAATTTATGAGAACATCAAGAGGTTGACAGGGGGGAAAATGAATATGACTTTGGAGCTAGAGACAGCTGTCATGCTCCGCTAAACTTGGCTCAATTTATGGACATGCAATTTATAATTTGGACTTTTTCTTTTGGCCCTTACAGATTACCACATCCACTGCCAAGAAGTTGTGGGAGAAGTCCGATGGAAAAGGAACATCCAGCGCACCGGGTGGACCTCTGAATCCACTGCAGATACCCGGCGTCGGTGATCCCTCGTCGGTATGGAAGGACCACACCTGGTCCACGCAGGGCGAGAATATCCTGGCACCGCCCAGATCACGCGGTTATGCGGGACACGGTGGAGCCTCCGATACATCCAACAGTGGCAATGCGGGCATATTGAGGTAGGAATCATATTAATATTTAAATATATTTTAATTTAGTTACTATAATCGTCCTATCCTAATCGCAACTAATAATCGTCTTGCACATACACATTTCAGTCCACGCGATTCGCAATGCGCCAAAATGGTTGAATATGTTTTGGGCGGATCACCCACAAACAAGGAGAGCCCCTTGTCCGGCCTCGAGCCGCGGTTGCGCAACCTCAAGTTCGACGACAACGATAAGGTGAGCAGTAGCATGGGATGGATCTCTTTGAATGTCTCTTACTAATCATTCGAAATTGCAGTCACACGATGATAAGGAAAAGGCAAATTCTCCGTTCGACACAAACGGGATGAAGAAGGACGATCAGGTCTCAAACACAAACGGTGTTGTTAATGGCATTGACGATGACAAGGGTTTCAAGTGAGTATAGACAACTTTCAATACCCCCCGACTCTGGTTCTAACCGGAGATCAGACCAGACCTAGACTCTAGAGAAACAGAAACAGACACAGAAACAGGTTTCCTCTCGCCCCAAAAGTCGTTTGTCTTCGTGGTTCTCTTCGGTCCCCGTGTTGCCCCGTGTTATGATTACTGAAATTGAAATGAATTTCCAGTTCAAGGTTGCCTCTTTCTTTTTGCATAGACTTTCACTCTCAATTGCGGCCTCTGATTTAAGTGTCGGGTTTAGGGGTAGGGGAAAGAGTGTTTTTCCAGTTTAACGCTTTCATCGTGACTGGCACTCTGCTCGGAGCATGTTTAAGAGCTCATTTTGTGGGTTAGGGGTTAGATAGGTAGTTGTTTAGTCATCCATTTGGTATGAGAATATTTGAGATAAATGGTCTAAAATTTTAAAACTAATTTAGATTAAAAAAATAGTAGCAATCATCAAACAGTTGCTCAACAAGACGGACAGACGGACGGACATGGCTATATCGACTCGGCTATTGATGCCGATCAAGAATATACTTTATGGGATCGGAAAGGTTTCCTTCTCTGCGTTACACACACCCACCTTTACCACAAATACAATATACCCCTTAACTCTTTTTGAGTACGGGTATAAAAACATTCAAATGTTGATACAAATTATGGAATAATTAGAGAGACTTCAATAAGCAAGGTAATCTATACCGAAGAACGTCCTAGGAATACATTCAAGAACTATACTTCACAGAAGTGTCGACTCCAATTCATTAAAACCCAAAATAGTTAGGGCAAGTGAAAAATAAAAAATAATTAAACGTTCAAAGGCGCGCACACTTGTGTTGACATAAAGATACAGGGAAATACATACATACATATGGAATGACTTATCCCAAGGAGTGATGGCAGGAAGGGCAGCTTCAGTGCCTTTACGAGTTTTAGTCTAATTCAAACTGAGCGTGAAGTGGGAGAAGAGTATAGAGGTAGTGTACATGTGTATGTACTGTAAAAAAATTCGTAATCTAAACTAGTATGAGTACTAGTACTTATTGACCTACCTTCACTAAATTAATTGCTTGTAAAATTAACCAATATCTTCAAAGGTTAAATAGTCTCTCTATACTTAGCAGATAACTGTTAATCAATATACATATATATGTATGTACCTTTGTATGTATGTATGTGGATCATATAACCTAGGGCTTAAATTAAATTTCCTATGACACATGTGCATATCCCTATTCTACCCAAGTTTCAATACTATGTACATAAATCTTACATAAATTGTAACCTTGATGCAGTTGCTGATTACAACAAAATGATTGACCCAAAAAAGAGTATTGAGCACTGACCGCTTTCGTCTTCTGTTCGTTTTGGGCTTAACCCATATTTCATTCATATTTCAGTTGTCTTCAATTGAAATCGCAATATCTCCATAAACATGTACGATATAAACTCTTCAAGTGATTGTTGTGCCTGCCCACGGGTCTTGTACGAGTATTTCCATTTACATTTATTATTATTATTTTTTTAATTGTTATTTATGGCAATGGGGAAAGCTCTTTTTCGTGTGGCCCACCTGCGTTTTGCGCCTCTCGAAATGGGGAAAGACGACGGACGCAACGACAGCTACGACGACGATGACACTTTGAGATTGAGTTAAATTCGAATACTTGTGAGTGGTATGTTGCAAGAGTAATGCATGCCCCCCATTGGAGTTAGAGTACTTGTAGAAAGGTGGTACTATGCAATGATTTGTGAACGATTTAACATGAATCGGATTTGCAGACAGTTTCATTGTTTGATTGCTTTGAATGCTTTGTTTGTTTTGTTTGAATTTATAAGAATTACGTTTTATTATGATATAATATAATATGCGGATGAAACTAGGAACTTGGTCAAACGTTGTCTCTTAGTTTGGGAAACGAACACGACTTCTATGGGTCCATCTTTCTGCAAAAACTTTTTGTTGGTTTGTGTGTCTATTTTTCCAAGGTGACGTAAAACAAGAAGATGGAATGCAAATGCAATGGCATGGTGCTATTGCTTAAATTCCAAGCTTTCTAAAAAGGTATAACTTGTTCGACTTGGAATACTGGAAGTGTCTCAAAAACAGTTCTTAAAGTGGTGAGGTGTCGCAATACTATTTGCATGACCACAGCTGTATATGTATATAGCTAAATGTATTTATGTAAATACTACATATTTTTATATGCCAGCTTGTGGTTATGAAAAAACATGTACAGAGTTACACTGATGTGAACGTTTACTTGATAAATCTTGATAAAGATATAACTTATTCCTATGCAGCCATTTATAATAGTAATCCGATCCGGCTTATTCCGACAAATGGCTATATCGAATCTATTTGGTCAGAGAAGGAACCATTCTGTATGTTACAAACATCTAGAAGATTTTAATATACCCCCTGCGAGGGTATAAAGCAACGGTGTACCCGATCAGCGCGTTTTAGGCCTAACTCGAAAAAAAAGAAACCAGTCTGCGGTGGCTCGCTCTTTTTTTCTCTCTCTGTCTCTCTCTCTGTCTCACTTCGTCGCACTTGAGCAGCAGCCGGCTATTCGCGCTGTCTCTCTCTCTTTCTCTCTCTTTGGCTTTGTTGTTGCTGGTGTGTGTCTGTTGCAATTTCATTGCCGGCAGCCCAAACTTGTTTCAATGCCAAACGTAATAACTGTTATGATGTAAGCAGCGGGAGGGTTGGTGGAACACAAGCAGAAGCAGAAGGAACAGAAACTACGAGCAAAGCCACGGAAGATGAACACGAAAAGGCAGCAGCAGCGACAGCGACAGCGGAAGAAGAAGCAGGATAGTCCAAGATAAAGATGAGGCAAACCCAACTGATGTAAATATGTGTATGTACATACATACATACGTACATTCAAGAGAAAAATCAGAGACTGATGAAAATGCAGTAGCAGGAATAGTAAACGCAGCAAGAACATCTCGAGAAAAAATAATAAGCAAAAGCAGCAGCGCAGCAGCAGAAGCAGCTAACAGCAAAAGCAGAGAAGAGCAGAGCAGCATTTACAGTGTAAATCGTACAACAGCAAAGAAACAGAGGCAGAGCACAGCTAAATTTACGGCAACAAAGAGAATCGACACAAGAAAAGACAAGAGCATAACAACAACAAGTAAAAGAAACATTTTATTTGATTTTGTTTGTTTGACTTTTCTATACATTTTTCGATTCGATTTCGATTGATATTACGTTACAGTGTGGGCTTCAATTGAGTTTGTGTCTGCTGTTTGAAGGCTTTTTTGTGTTATAACGTTTTTTTTGGTTGTTTTTATTTTGTTTTGTTTGAAATTAAAATTGCGAAAACATTGAAAAACGTAGCATTGCTAAAAATACTTTGCGGCAGGCAAAGTGAGACAGAGAAGTGAATCACACACTGATGCACTCATTAATTTGCTCACACACTCACTCACTCGTTCATACCATTCATGTTTAAGAATAGTTGACGGAATCATCCGTTTTTGGCTAAACACAAAAATCACTCAAAATTATGTTTAGTCGATTACATATTTTGTTTTGTTATTTCTTATTATAGCTGGCTCCAAATTTATATATATATCAACGTGTAATATCCTTTTGAAATATATACGATAAATGAATCGCACGGGACCGTAGTAGAAACAGTATTGTCACTTGCCTGTTGAGTGTGTGTGTGCTCCCGCTTGACCACGCCCTTGCTCTGAGTCATTACCTCTTTCTACTTGTTCTGACCTTTTTGGTTGACTTTCTTCTGTCGCCGTCCCTCGTTTTCCTCACTCTCTTTTTTGGCCAGAGTTTCTTTTGTTTGTTAATGGGTTCATGGAAAGTGAAAATCAGTGGGTTGATCATATAAGAATATGTGGCTTTGCCCTAGGTCAGCGATAGTTCAGAACATTGTCAATGGAAAGCTGCCCTGTAAACACCTGACCTTGGTCATAATCGGAGAGAAAAGGGCGGAGGGAGTGCTATAAACTAGGATGGAGAGGTGGCGAATGTGGCTACGGGCTCATGTCTTGTTGCGTAAACCGAAAAGAATGTCACCTGAGGCATAAATATGTATATGTACATACATATGTATGTAGAGGGAGTCACGAGCTACGATCTCAGTTGGAACTAGAAGTGTGACTAATAGAGCAGGTAGTAATTATATTTCTTTAGTTGAATACGATCGTACGTCTCATACGAATCGAGCAATCGAAATCAATTGATTAATTAAAGCTATAGAGTAATAATGTAGATTTCTAATAAACCACCACACATCAGAGTTCGAGAGGCTTTCTCGAGGTACCACTGCCCAAGTCATTTACTGATTATAATCTGATTATAATATAAATAATTATTTATAATTATAATTATTTAGTGTGATTCGATTGTGACAATTAAAATGGTTTACAGAATGCGAAAAAAAACGACGATATACTCTCCATTACTCATCGAAAGGTGTGGGCCGATGCAATAAATTCTGTCGCTTAAATACTCAACATCTGTGTACTTACTTATAAATATTTTATTAGATATCCTAAACTATGAAGGTCCATGCAATTGTGTTGATTGCAGATAGTTTCCTCAAAGAACCCACGTTCTGCCAAAAGTTTCTGTTCTGTCTGAAAGCGCTGATGATCAATCCCCTAACAAAAACGCAACTGTTTGACAGCTTCTGTCAGCTATTGGGTATAATTTGGCCTCACATAATACCCCCAATTAATCACACCCATTAGAGTTGCACGAGCACTGGCGTTTCTCTCAGTGCTGTAGTGTCAGCAGCAGTGGTTAGCCCTGCTAATCATTTCGGTTCTGTTCGGTTCTGCTGCTGTTCTGTTCTGCTGCTGTTCGGTTCTACTGCTGTTGTTGGGGTGCGTTTGTTAAATGCAATGTGAATGACCCGACAATGAAATTATAGATGGCAATTACTACATGCAAGCGAGCTGAGTCAGAGAGAGACAGAAGCAACAGTGAGGCAGGTGGTGGAGTAGGACAGATAGAGAAACAAACAGACAGCTAAACGGCCATTAACTTTAGTAAGATAGAAAGGAATGCTCGCTTAAGGGGCCGATGCTTTGATACCCTTACATGTTCCTCAATCCCATGGCAACTGCCACATGAAATATTCGTTTCATTTTTTTTTTATACCATTCGCTGATGATGCTGGCTTGTTCCACTGAGACGGAACACATCTCACGTACACGGATTACTGGAAATTTTCGCATTCAGTTTAAATAAAAATTTTATTTTGTATTTGTTTGTTTTTTGTTTTTAAATCCCAATTAGAATTTTTCATAATAGAAAATTTACTTACTTTTTGGGGTCTATGTTGCAAACAATTGGTAAAACGCATAATACCCTCTCACAGGGTATACGAAAGTATAACCCTCCCCCGAATGCTTCTTATCCATTTGCTACCTTAAAGCTACCCTCTGAAAGGGTATATATTGCTCAGAATATGTACAACAACAAATAAAACAGTTGCAAAGTCATTGACTTTGCATTGAGTGGGGTTAAGAGCATTGGGTTAAGCACGAATGAATGTCTGACTGACTGAATGAATGAATGGAAGCTGCTATGCAAATCCGAGTGTTTCGGAGTGCATTAATTAATCGGCATACATCGGCACATGATCTGAAAAACATCTGCTGCTCTTAGTTGGATCTAAACTCTGTTGTTGTTGCTTTTCTCCGGTTTATTGTTTAGATTTTGATTGGCATTTTAAGCGCCGCTGCTGTCTCCATGCTGGTTTCGAGTGTTATTTATGGAGTTTGGGCCACAGCTGTGAGCTGACGTCATGGGTATTTGTCTCGAAACAAGTTTGTCGCTTGAGTCTTTTGTTATTTCCTTTTGTTTCGCCCTCAGAACATTGTCTGGAAAACTGTTTGGGAGACAATTAATGGCAATTGTGTTGCAAATAATCGAAATCAATTATATTTTTTGACTATCTTTATTCATTCATTCATAGGAAATGTTAAAGGATTGTTCAAGTTGTATTTTGTAATACAGTTTTATGAGAATTGTGCAATAAGGTGGTTTTAGTTCATGTGGTAGCCTGTCTTGGCTGCGGTGTGTGTCATGACTAAGTGGTTGTAACAATGAATGTAAAACTGTTTATATATGTTAAACTAACAGATGTAAAACTACAGATGTAAACATAAAACTATTCTGTTAATTACAATTGTGTGAAGCTTAACAGTTTCGAAACAACTGTTAGTCCTTTAAAACTGTATATTTGAACATTTAATACAACTGTAAAAGCTGTTCAACTGTAAACTATATGTTATATTAGTTACGTAACATAATGTTAAGCAAAATAAGTTATAATTAAATTAAAACTATAATTATGCTAATGTTTCCTCTCCTATCTCTAACTCTCTCATTCTCTCATTGCAGTCGCACACCAGGCTCGCGGCAGCCTTCGCCCGCTGAAGAGACCCTGCCACGCCCCCAAAATCTACTCGACCACTCACAGCATGGTGGGTTTCCCCAATTGCCGCCCCCATTCAACCACATGCTCATGGACCACGGACAGGGCATGGGCGTGGGCGGTGGATTGGGTGGCGGATCCGGGATGGGGGAGTGCCGCATCCATGGCAACGGCGTGGGCGGCGGCGGAGGTGGTGGGGGATATGCGACCCACCAGCAGATGGCGGCACAGATGAACCAGTTGCAACCGCCGATGATGAACGGTGTGGGCGGTGGAATGCCGATGGCGGCACAGGTAAGGCCTACAGTTTTGAAAGCACCTAGTGAGAGCTATTAATGCTATTCCTGCAAGTGATTTCACAGTGATTTAAGATTTCACCCATCAGCTATTTGCATGCAAATAGAGACAGTGCTTGTGTTTGTATATTTCGAATATGTTTCGGGCAAACACACAGAAATTATACATATTTATGGTGATAATATTATAAGCTTACTGAATGACTCTGGTCATGTTCGTTCAACATTAAATACACTTTACAGGCGATTATGAATCCCCATCAACCTTCTGTCGCAAATTCCTTGAGATCGATAATATTGGCCTCACTGCATACGGTTTAATTTTCGCTTGAATAAATGCAAATTACTTGGAATAGAAAATATGTAAAAGTTCAAGGCATATATTTTTATTAAGTGTCTTTATTTCCATGTACATACATGTATAGACTCAATCATTATTATTTTCCCACTTCCATTAAATATTAAATTTTATAAGAATTTATTTAACATACACCTACACCCAATCGAAATGATATCTGTGCACTGGTAATTAAGAGCTTATTTTGAGCGTTTAGTTTCTGTTTAATGAGAGCTGTTTGCCTGTCTTCCACAGTCCCCCATGATGAACCATCAAGGAGCTGGACCCAATCACATGGAATCTCCCGGCAATCTGTTGCAGCAACAAAATTTTGATGTTCAGGTGAGTGCAGCCGATTCGAGTCCTTGAGTCCTGGGGTCTGATGGATGTTTGTGGATAAAGTAGACTTTTCCCCCGAGTGACATTGCCATTGCAGTTGCGTCCAAAAATTGGGTCATGTGTTTTTGGTGGGGTCTGTGCTTGGGGAGATTTCATACACACACACACTCACACACACACACCGAGAGGGTGGGGTCAGGGTGTGTGTGGGGGTAACCGAAACAGGCTAATTTTGCACATCCGGCGGATGCTTCTGTTACGTGGATCCTTGTTTGTTGCGTCCCTTGGTAGCCATTTCCGTCTGTCAGTGCGCCAGCCGCATCCTGCGCACTACACTCGCCCTACTGCCCTCCCGCCCTTCACGTTGCATGCAATTTATTTCGAAACAAAACGGAAATCGGATTTATTAGCCACAAAATTGCTTTTAAGCTTTTGCTGCCTCTGGCTTCTGGCCACTCAGTGGTTTTAAAACCATCGTCAGCGGCGGCTCTGTGCCCTCTGGCATTTCCTGCGGTTACAGTCCCTGCTGTTCATAAGGGATCCCATATAAGTGTATCATTTTGTTGCAGAAAGAATCGTAGATTCGGAGGGTCGATTCGTAGATTTGGAAAACAATTTCTCGCATAGCGGCTGTTCACTGTACCGGCAATGTCATTTCTCTCTCTTGCCTTTGTTTTTATCTAGCAAACAGCAACAAAGAGGAAGCACAGACGGGGAAGGGAAAGGGAAGTGAAAGCTTTCTCCGTGCGTTTTCCAAATTGAAAATCAATATGCGATGTTGCAGTTGTTGATGCTGCTGATGCCGTTTCTCTCTATCTATCGGCTCTCTATATATCCTTCCCGCCGCTCTAATCCCTTCGGGCCTCTGCCCCCAACCCCCCCTCCAACTGTTGCCCACAAAGCAAATTGACATTTCCACACTTTAGTCGTAGTTGGGGCTTGGGCAATCTGCACTTCCGCTTTTTATCGCTCTCTCCACACCACACATCCTGCAGGCGTTTTCGTGTCGCTTTTGTCTCTTGCTTAACCAGGCTAAAGAGAGGAAGAAACACACGACGAGAGCGAGAGCGAGAGCGAGAGACTGTACATGTACATGTCGATGGAAAGAGATGGAGCATAAAGCACAACTTTATCGTTCCATGCGGATGTGTGTGTGTGCGTGTGTGTATGTGACTTTTAAGTGCGCTGCCTGCAAGTATGCTACACAAAATTGCATCAAAGTGAAAAAGCCAACACTGGGAAAAAAGTGAATAAAACAACAGCAACAGGAAGAGCAGCAGCAGCAGCAACAGCAACAGCCACAGCAAACAAAAGCCCGCAACTGCGGTCGTATCAGATCAGATCTGAGGACCAAAGGAGCTGGAATGTCATTATGGTGAAAAATTGAACTAAAGGTGAAAGTTTAATGCGCTTCTTGTGTTTCCTGGAAACTTTTGTATAAACAGATTTCATGGAAATTCGGATATACTTCACTGTGTGTGCATTTGCTCAAGTAGTGCATATCCATTTGAGTACAATCAAAATTGGGAGATTATTAGTTGAAAACATTTCCAATTCTAAACTTTAGCCAAAAGAGGCATTTTAATGCATTTTACTATAGCTATAGTTATCAAAAATTGTACACATTTTCACAACTTTTTATTTTAAAGTTCGAAAAAAGAAAAGATTCAAGACAAAGATTCAAGATTTTCTACGTTATTTCTATCATAAACTCTTTTCAGTTTTCAATAAAGGTGCATTAATAAATTTCCATATAAATCAGACTAAATATATCAGTAGGAAAGATGCCGTTTATCGCTTATGAACTTAAAATACACATACATACATACATACATGTACATATGTATGTATAAATAAAATAATACTGATTATTATGACGCACGCACAAAGACAGAGAGAGAGAGAGACAGAAAGATAAAGCAACACTCAAGTCATAAATAATGCAAGCGAACGAGAAGGAAGAAAAGAAAATAAGAGAAATACATAAGACGGGGCATTGGGAGCGGCAGAGTCGAGGCAGCGAGCAATATGTTGCCGATAATGGATAATGGAAGCCCCGATGAAAAACCCTTTCCCCACCCCACTCTCTGTCCCATTTCGTGCATATTTCTTATTAAATTCGCGTTGATATTAACACCCGAGGAGCGAAAGGGGCAAAGATGAAATTCTTGACGAATTGCATGCAAAAATATAAGCAAAATATGAATAAAGGAAGGGGTTGTGGGTTGGGTTTGGGCATGTCCTGGCATTATAGCGACATACAATGCAACCGATTTTCGACAATGGTTATGCAATAAATATGAAGACGAACGACTTGCTTGGATGGAGGAAAGAATAGGCGACTTCTTTGTTCGTTGCGAGAATATGGAAGAGCGAAAAATGAAACCGATAAGAAGTGAAAGAAAATTGTGACGAGGATGCAAAAATCATGCAGGAAAATGTCTACAAATACATGGATATATGTCGATAGTTATTACTTATTGCTATTTCCCAGCTACGAAATGAAGCTGCTATGTATGTACCGTCCCGCACAACATATTTTCAAGTGTTTAAATTTATCCTATCTTTTCGTTCATAAGTTGCGGTTCTTGTCCCCTCTAAATTCCAACAAAATGCAATTTTGTACATGAATGAGTGATGGAGAACCCAACGAAAACAAAAGAGAAAGAGAACAAAAGGAACAAGCTTCTCCACATGTGCAACCCTCTAATGCCGTCAGAATGCACAAGACAAATGGATGGATTGCCATTCAAATGGCAAAGAAATCATTATTTATATGCAGCAGCAGCAGAAGCAGAGTCAGGAAGGAGAAGGAAGGCAGGCCACCGCAGGGGAAGGAGTACAGTGGCACAGAGTCATGTCAGGGGTGTGCAAAGATGAAGGACAACAGCTTGGCAAATCGTTGGAAATTAATGCAAACTGTTGCCAAACCCAAGAATCATCAATATAAATTTCAATGTGACCAATAACGTATCTGCAGCACTCCTCGACAAATGAAGAAAAATGCTAGCGAGACCAAAATCGCGACCAAGCGAATAAAAAGGAATTTGGGGAGAAACGGCGAGCAAAGAAAAATAAAGTACTAATAGGATATGATTGAGAGAAGTGTTTTAAAATATAATTCAGAGGAGTTTTAAATTTCTATTCGACCAAAGCCCCGTTGAGGAATTTCATTGATCAAGACAGTTCACGATTGATTGATTTTCGAAGAATAAATTTCGGAGCAAGTACCAAGCACCCCAAGAGTATTGCAGATCAAAGAAAGTTCTGGGAGAAAGGCAGCGCACCGTTGCTCACTTTCAATTCGTCTGGGGCGTGATCTTTTGTAGTGCGTTCATCTAACAAAATAATATACCCATGGCGTAAAGACCCATACACTAATCCCATTCTCCTCTCGCTCTCCAACAGAAAACAGAAAACTAATTACAAGTGTTGAGGCCTAAAACATCTGGAGGCAGAAGCAAAGTTTTGCTTTTCCTTTTTGTCTTGTTTCATTTTCTTTTTGGCCGTTTTGTCTGTCTTAGTCACGCTTCATTGACTGCCTTTGTGTGTTAATCAGTCGTTCGAGCCGAGTGAGGTTTTTGTTGTCTTCCACGGGGTTAGCTTTGCTCTGCTCTGCTCTGCTTTGATTTACCAGACTTAGCTTTGATCTGAAAGTGTGCTTAATTGATTTTCAAATGGATTTTCAAATGATTTGGATTATAATATTACATTTAACGAGTATAAGTACGAGTCGAGTATCTGTTGCACAAGTCAAGTGTTTTTGTTGTTGAGAAAGTGGTTGATTGGTTGAGCTCCAGTGATTGATGGAAAGACTTGTTCAATTCCGTTTCAATATATTTTGCAATTATATGTGAGTTTCTCTCTCTAAATAAAACTCAACTATGCCACGAATAAAATCATTATTGGAACGATTTCAATTCAATGCAAATACTTATGCGGTTATTATGCAAATTATTTGTGAATTTCACATTTTTCCAAGTGTATGATTTATGCATTCCATGCTATAAATTATCCAATATTTTTTGTTATTTAATTCAACATTAAAGTCGCCAACAAATGATGCATAGTTTTAGGAGTACTGACAAATACATAGATACTGAACAAAAAAATTCCAAATGAGATTAAACATATGCCCCGCGGCCGGAGGCGTTGGAGGGAGATGCAGTGAGAGATGGGACATTTTCTGCACGGACAACTGCCAGCGGCATTTCCACATTCGCATTCTCTGTGCATAATTTATACGCGTGCCGCAGTGTGGGTGTGAAATTTGCATAAAAATGCATTTAAATCAATGGAAATGGAATGAAATGAAGCATCTGTTCAACTTCTCTTTCTCCCTGTATCCTTGTATCCTTGTATCCCTGTCCCCCCATATCTCCCCATCTCCATCTGTGGCCCCTATTGTCCATGGCATATATTAATTCTGCAATTAATTAAGCGTTAATTGGCACAAAAAGCATGAAGCTCATTATGGATGTGTGTGTGGCACTTAGTAAATTAATTTGCAATTGTTTATTGCTCTGCGAATTGGCAGTTTTTAACGTCAATCGAAATCAGTTTCGTTACATCTACATCTCAGAAATAGCAGAGATAGTGGATCCAAAATGGAGTTCCAAAAGGTGATACCCACCATGAATTCAACCCCATGCCTCAACTTATTGGCAATTCCCCTTTACAGGGGAAGCTTCGTGTTTCAGTTTCCACTGGCGACGACTCTCTGTCCCACTATCGCTGTCTCTTATCAGCAAAGCCATAATCAAGTGGTTTGTTGTTGTTTCGGATGGGGCAGGAACAGTGGTAGCATGAGTTGGAAGGTGGAGCAATGGGGAAAGTGTCATCCAATGCCGTCACTTGACATTTACCGCCAATAAAGCCCAATTAGCGGTTGCTCCTTCCTCAGCTTTGGCTGCGGCTTCAGCTTCAGCTCCAACAAACACTCGGCCTCCTCGGTGACTGCTCTGCCGTGTCTTCCCCTTCAAGTTTGTGTGGACACGCAAATGCTAATTAGTAAGTGGCAAATAGTTGACATCGACCAGGGAAGAGGGGAGTCGGAGATGGGGCGGGGCTTGGCTCTGGAGCAGGCAGTGGGCGTCACAATTTTGGTAGCCTAGACATTAATTAAGCGACGCCCTGATGCATGCTACACAAGGTTTGTGCCTCCGGCAATGCCTTCGAATTCAAATTCAAATTATGTAGAATTGGAATTCGCTATAATGCGTTAGTGGGGGGATGTTTAAGGGATCATTTTCAGAGGTTGAACAACATGAAAGAACGATTAAATGCCAAAAGCTGTCATTTGTTGAATAAATAATTAAATATGTCGAATGAAAATGAGGCAAGTTTATAGGAATTATAATTCCCATTTTAAGTTCAGATTATCCAATGACACTTCACAACCTTCTAACTCTTTTCGCCGACAAGGAAGAGTTGTTGCGCATCAGGTTGAAAACTGTGTGTGCTTGGTGGTTTTGTTGATGTTGTTTTTGGGGGAAAGTTGAGCAAATAATTTGGCATTAATTAACATGCTGACATCATTAAGCAGATGGCAACAGTTTGTCCGATAGTCGAATCATTTGTCTTGACGCCCGCAGGAAACTTGTTCCCCCTAGGAAAGTCTGCCCCTGCCCCTGCCCCCACTCGTTCTGTATACCCAATATGGTAAGAGGAATACATATGTATTGACAGCCCAGCCCCACCTTGCATTGGCCTTGGTTGTGTGCTAATTAAATAGGAAAATTAGAAAAACTACGTCGTAAATTTCAGTGCGCATGGCAGTCGTGTAATACAACACCCAGAAGCGCACTTATCACACTCCAGGGGGAAGACCAGGACTGGGAGAGGAGGAGTGTGGGAGAGGGGGAGAAACAAAGAGCAATGGGGAAAGTCGAGCTAAACAACCACCCACTTCCTGGCCCCTGGCCCTGTCCCCAGCTCTGGTGCCTGATGCCTGGTGTGAAATCATTTGACGACACTGCTCTCTGCATGACGCAATTAATCAAATTAATTTGGCCTGGCTGTGCCATTTATTCGTGACGGCCAGACTGAGTAAATTCGTTTCAGACGGAACAGAACAGCTTGATTAGCTCATAAGTAGAGCTAAAGACATTGACCCCGAAATAATTACTGAAGATACGTTGTTCATCCAAGAAGAATGGTGGCAGCCCATTATTCTGGCTTGGAAATGAAATTAGTTTTTCCGCAAAGGAAGGATTGTGAAGGTGCCGGAAGAAAGGGCTGCTGCTTTTAATTGTATTGAAATGAAAACTATCACAAATACTAACGCACATGAGCAACAGTGTAACGAATGAGCAACCCTCGTATTGGGAAATTAAAGAGTAAAATTATCACAGTCCCTTAGAGGAAGGGACGTTAATTCTTTACTATTCCCGAAAGCTATCGAAAGAGTTCCTTCTCAAGAAAATGCAGTGTAGGTTATTTTCTTATTTATCGATTGAGCTCAATATTGCTTGACAATATACAATCTGCTTCAGATTTGATCTATTTTTGGCGTCAGTAAAATGCCAGCGACCAGAAGAAAATACATTTTTAGGTGAATTTTTGGATTTGATATTAGATTTAGCTTGGGTTCAGAGTTATTTGGAACGTCGCGTAATGGGAAACCCCCAACTGAAGATGGTGGAATGGGAACGATAACGGCATATTGTGTGTTCCCGTTCCGGAAAATCAGAAAACCTTTATATATTCAACAAATATTGTACGTGTCAGAACAGGGACTGACTTGGTTTTTGTTATTACTATATTGTCTCCGCGTAAAATCAATTAATACCGGAAATAATGTTATTTCGGGTTCCATGAATTCAATAACATTAACATTGTATTATTGGATTTGTGTTTATTCCGTGAAATCTATTTCAATCCCATGATTAGCTGAGAGCACATTTTGTTGTGATTGTTGCTGTGGTTAAGTGGCACACTCCAACCACCCAACTCCACACCCACTCACCCACTGTACCTCCACCTACTCGTACACACAACTTTCGACCTTTTGCCGTAGTTTGTCAAGTTTTAGTTGGTTACGTCTGGGGAGGTTTACAACAACTTTTTCATTAATAGTTAACAAGCTTCATAATTAAGCAGCCAGACGGAGCAGAGCAGAAGAAAGGCTGGGAAAAGTTCTTACTTGCCTGCTTTCTTTTCGACATTCTTTTTCAACCATTTCTTTGGTAACTTTATATACGTATGTATATATATATTTTTTTCTTGTCCTTTCTGCTTTGGAATTATGCTGATAAAGTAGTTTTAGCTTCGGATTTTCGCCCTTACCGAGTCGAGTCTGTCAATGACTTGTTGTTTGTTTCGTTGTCGGAGCTGTCACGAGATTTCTTGGGCAATTCCCTCAGAGCGTTTTCATGTCTCACCTTTCGTTTGCAGACAGTTTTCCAGCTGCCAGTTGCCAGCTACCAGTGTGGACTGCTCATTTTCCAGGCCACTTGTTGTTTGGCTCTGCCACTGTCACTGCCACTCCCACTCTTCTCTCCATTTCCCGTTGCATTCATCTGTTGCAACTGCCGTACTTTGACAAGTTTTTCCAACTGATGAATAACTAATGCAAGAAGCAAGCGAAGAGAAGCATTGTGTAAAATTTAAAGTTTAATTCTTTGTTAGGGGGAGCAGTAAGCAGTAAGGACATACATTTAAATTGGCTCATTAGCAAAGGGTTAACCACGAATGCCCCAAAGCAGGTCCCTTAAATAAATTTTCTTTGCTTTCTTGGCTGGATTTCACCCTGGATACCGCCTTTTTGCTCATTTCGTATGGCTCATTTCAGTTTTGTTGGCCAGAAAGCTTATCCAAACTAAAAGCATGTAAAGCAGCACCAACACGCTCGAACACCAACAAAATAAAAAAGGGAAAGAAAACCGCATGCAGACACTTTACACATCCTTTAAATGCTGGGGCTGATGAGTGTGAGTGGGGTAAAAGTTTTTCATTGAATTTTATAGAAGAGAGCATAGAAACTACGTTCACGCAAAAATACATATGTATAGGAGTGGGGGGCGACTTCTGAGTCGATAAAATGTTGACAGTTTTGGGCTAGTTGTCGAAGGCTTTGAGTGGATGGATGAATAGATGGATGGAGGGATGATTGGTGTGGGTGTGGGGGCGAGAGTGTAATTGATAGAGTGTATGGCTTCTTAAAGTTAGTCTGTTGGAAATTGAAGTTCTTTAAAAGTTTTACAAATTTTGTGGGGAAGATAGGATCTCAAATGAAAGGGTTCCTAATGGAGTTATAGTTATATATGTAGTTATATAAAGAAGGGTACTTTTGTTTGTCGTTCTCCCAAAGGTCGAAGTATTATAAAGTATTTTTTACCTTCCTATCACCATCAATCATTTTTATACCTGTACTCAAAAAGAGTTAAGGGGTATACTCGATTTTTGGTAAAAGTGGATGTGTGCAACGCAGAGAAGGAAACGTTTCCGACCCCATAAAGTACATATATTCTTGATCAGCATCAATAGCCGAGTCGATATAGCCATGTCCGTCAGTTCGTCCGTCTGTACGTCCGTCCGTCTGTCCGTCTTGATGAGCGCCTAGATCTCAGAGACTATAAGACCGACCAAATTTTGTTTATGTGATATCACACTGCTACAAGTGTATTTCAAAATTTCGCCCCGCCCCCTTCCGCCCCCACAAAGAACGAAAATCCGTGGCAGGCACAATTTTAAAGATACGATAAAACTAAAAACGCAGTATAGTAGAGAATTACCATATCTGCCAGATTTTTGAATCTGAATCAGATCGGATTATTAATATAGCCAGAATAGATCAATTAATTGTCAGTTGCTTCACCCACCTCCTCCAGCAAGAGACCACTCATTCTCTTTCTCGCTCGCACACTCTGCCTCGCTATGTACGCGAGAGCACGCTAGCGCAGAAGATGTAGAATATACTGTAGATGTAGATAACAGATGTAGCAAAAAAAATATAAAATATTTTAAAATTCTACATAAATCACAAATTTATATACTGACTGAGTTCGGGTATAAAAGTAGAGTCGCGTCCACAGAAGCAACTCACACGTTCCTTCTCGTTTAATCAGGATTTAAGTCATTTTGTGTGAACAATATCCAAATTTTCTATACGATATGTAAAAACTTTCAAGTATGCTTTAATATGTTTGTGGATTTATGTAACTTATTTTATGACTGTTTGAATTTCGATTTTCGTGAACGAAGAATGCTACAAAAATATGAAATAGTAGAGAAGAAAGTACAGACGCACGAATTCAACAAGATACGAAAATGTGTGTGTGAGCATGTTGAAATGAACATCTCTGAAAAGTACATTGAGCATTTACATCCGCTTCCTTTACTGCATTCGAGTACAAGCCAAATACTGAATATTCCGCTCATCCAAAAGTACTGATAGGTGCTGTAGCAAACGAATTTCTCTATTGTAATGAGTCAGATGATATGTGTTGCGCATCAGGGAAAGTACAACTCCTGAAATCCATTCGCACATCTTTGAGAGCAACAGAAAAAGTAATAGCAACTTCCACTTGTTTATTTATTTATTTTTTTTTCATTCTGGCTGTAATATTTTCTTTTTCAGAATGTGTTTCAGCATGCAAGTAGATATGATAGGTATAATGAGTAAAATATCTGAACGCTTCTTCGGACATAAAAACTATTCAATTGGATACATTTTCCTTTTGTCATGTCTGTCTTTTTCCAATTAAGTTCATTTTCTGGCATTTAATTCACGTGCGAGCACAACTGTACTTGATCTTCGAGGAACTCTATTCCATAAATAATTGCGATAGAATATGTGGTGTGTCTGCGTACATATGTATGTATTATAAGCAACAATTAACCCAATTTTCGATTCTCGAAACACATTATCAAATGCCACCAATCAAACAACAATTGTGCCACGCTTGGCAACAATCACGCCAAATCCTAATTGCACACTTTCGAGGCATGTGGCATGCGCTAGTGGCAGTGCCAATAGCAGTGGTAGTAGGAGTGTTGTCCTATCCCGCCATATTGTAAATAATTAATGCACGGCTCCGTGCAATCAACATCAGTTAGAGTTGTCAAGCGACTTCATTTTTGTGCTCAACGGGCCATATACTGGTACTGGTACTCGTATGTGGAAAATGTTGGAAAATACTGACTACAAAACTCGACAAAAAGAGAGAGAGAGAGAAGCAAACTGGCGACACAGCAAAGTCATAGATTTCACCGCGACGGGCGCTCAATCAACCTGCTCTCTCTGGGATGGATATGGGGGTCTGTGGCTACATTTAGCAGAGGCTACCCATATGCATGTACACAAATCCACATCTATATATATTCCGATTCAGTGCACTTTAATGGTTATGTTCAAACCTCCAACTACACTCCTCCTGTGCGGAACTGGAGCTTGGAACCCTTTTCAGCGCTTTTGTACTTTGGTGTCGCTGTGCAATTTAAATATATATTTCCTTGATACTATATTTCTCCGACCAAACCAAGCGACGACTCTCTCCTTTCATTTCCCATCCCCCATTCCCAATGGTAGTCTCGATGAGCCTTGCATGTCACACGCAAACTTTATCTTTTTTCCCCACCACCCTTTTCCCTTTCTACAGCTACAGCACAGCTATAGCTATCTCTGCCGGCTGTCCTGATGGCTGTATATAACTCCATGCTCTATATTCACGCTACATTTAGTCGCAACTCTCTCGCTCGCTCGAATGTTGCTCTTCCAGCTTTTTTTCTGATGGCAGAATAGGAGGGTATTTTTACTTTGGGGAAGAGTTTGTCATCCATAAAAATAAGTATTTCATACCTTAGTGGGAATTCCAGAAATTTAAACGTCATCCTGAAAGCCGAACGATTGATGGATAATCTAGACCACAGTTCGATTAGCAGGATCCTTCACATTCGCGGATGATTTTAACCAAATTTTGTTTTTTCAAGCAGAACAATTTCCTTTCTTTACTGGTTGTATTTTTCATAATGGGATTTAAATCACTTGTGGCCAATGCTCAGGGATTAAAATCTTAAATGGTTGATATTAAGCGTGGGTTTCGAAATCCCTTGAAAGGGTATTCGAAGGATCTATCTATGGAATGAAACCATTTTTTTCATTCTTTTACCCATCATTTTGGGTTTTGTCAACTAAATTTGCCGCATGTTCAGGCAGGGGAAGAAAACAACAAAACCAAGGAAATATTCATTTGATTTTGATATTCATACAGAAATGGATGTTTAATGGTTTCTTTATTGGTTTTTTTTTCCACCTAGAACCCCCTCCTTTTGGTGGTCGTGTGAAAGGAGTCACAGTTTGATGGCTTTATAGCGTTAAGCATTAACGATTGTAATCTATCTATATGCATTCTGAATAGTTTCATTGATCACGCAAACAGCCTGAAGACAGCAGCCATAATATGTAGGAAGAGGTTGTCGAGTGTTGATTTAAGCTGTGATTTGTGTTTAAAATTATATCAAATTAATTAATCGCTTGCATGAATCATTGAACTTGAAGCTACATAAATACATGTCTATTTACATTTTCACAACCGTTTTCACTGAAACCCCCGATAGAGGTATCCAATTTCTGCATCGATTCACTATTTTCAGTTTCTTTGTTGGCTTTAGTTGCCCCTCTGTTTCGGCCACGATGCGCTCCATTGGGGCGTAAAATGTTGCAGCAATGGCTGGCTTGCATAATCATTTAGAGGCTACTTAAGGCAATTTAATATATATATATATTTGGTTTCTGCATTACGTGCTTAGCCTTTCCTTTGCATTTTACATAAGAGACTAATTAAAAATTCGCTTTGAAATGCCCACAAAAGTGAGTACAAGTTTTGGACACTTTCAAGGTTCTTGGTCTGAAATTAATTAAGAGAACAGATCTGAAAGGAATAGTTTGGTTGGTTGTTACTATAGCGAAGGTTTAATGTGGGCGCGTCTTTTGTCTTTGGCCAACATGGCCAACATGGCCGCCTCTCACTGCCCCTCCCCAAGATCATCATCATCATCGTCATCTTTATTATTATCTGCATAACGATTAGCTAAGCTTTTCAAAAGTGCTGGCTAATTTACACACATTCAACTTGTAATCCCCGACGTAATCGCAGAGATGAAGTGAGCAAGTGGAGGAGAGGAGAGGAGGCTGTGGTGCGAGTTGGTTTGTGCATCTCATTAGTCGTGGGGCAGGAGCGGGAGGTTGTCGCGGATGCCTCGCATGTGTGTGTGGGTGCTGTTGCATCCTTTTCGGGGCACTCTCCACACAATGAGCTCATTAGCAGACTACGAAGGAACCCCCGGAGGATGTTCGCCTCCCTCGGCTTTCTCACATTCTCTCGCATGAGCCTCGAGAGTGAAGGCGCGACGGCTTCCCCGAAACAGTTTTGCGGTCCTTTGTTTTCGATAAAATGTCATTCGCGTCGCATTTCTATTGGTTTGCTGCTGGGTGTGGGTGTGGAAGTGGGAGTAGCTGGCAGTGGCATGCCCCCAGCAGGATCTTTTGTTGCCATTTCTTTGGCCATAATGAGAGTGCGTCTTCAAATGGCATTCTGAATGCAGCGTGAGACTCATGGCTGGAGGATTGAGTGCAGTAGCAGCAGCTGTCATTTCAACTGTCATTGTGTGACACCATCATCATCGTCCTCTCGTCTCTTTCTGTGTGGAGCAGATGCGTCCGTCTCGGCCCTCGTTCGTTTAGTCTTTCACTCTTTTGATAGACGTTCGTCAATCAAAATTATGAGCTGCCTTTCCTTTATCTAGTTCTACATTTTATCTCTGTTTGCCATTGTTTGCCTTTGGTTTTGTCACTTTAGTTTGTCTCTCTAATGCATCATCCATCCTTAATTGGGGGAAAGAGATCTCCTCTTCTGGTTGATGATGTGATGGGAGTATATACTCGAATCATATAAGAGAGTCCCTCAAAAATTTTATTTTTTCAAGCGGTCAGAGGGATTAAATATAAAGGAATCTGATTCGGATAGATGAAATTTGGTACATTTTTCCACGTTCCACGCAAAAACGCCGAATGCAGAATCATAAATAATTATTATCTCGACTAGATTCTCACAAAAATCGTATTACGATAATTTTTATAGCCAGAATGAAGAAAACAACTTCCATGTCGGTCCTTACCCAATTATTTTCAATTAATTGAATGAATGCAATCGGAGGAGCAACTCTAACGATTTTTAAATTTAAAAAATTGATTGGTTCAGTGGTGGTCACGTCCTTTCTCCCAAATGCTCTCATTGCTCTGAGACTTATTCTGCGGCAAGCGACGCCTGTCGCACAAGTGAACTTTGTAGAAGAGAATCCACAAGAATAAAAACATTTTTTTATTTTTATTCGAATTCGATTGCTTCATTCCATCTGTCCTTAATCCTTCTAATAAGATTTTGTATAAGACACAACTAACTTCTTACGAGTTTCCTTATGAATTTATACATTTGCGTGTAAAGTTCACCATTAAAGCTCTTTATTAGTATTGATATGTTTCACGTTCTGATATAATATCAAATCTGCCTGAATTTACTTTAATTTTACATTCCCAAAATCCTTTTCAGAATTCACTTAATCTCACCCCAGCAAAAGCTTTAAGCTTCCACAAGAATTTTTGTCTCGCTTGTCATGCGAAATGTTAATATTTAAATATCCATGACAATGCCATTCAAAAATCATAATTATGATCATAATTATAATTATTTGGGGAACTCAAACTCAATTTGTCCTCGCCGCCAATGACTGCTCTCCTTTCCCCTCTTGTTCTCAGTTGAACCAGTCTCTGGGTTGTTCCCGAAATGTATGCTACGCCATGCTCTGCGGCCTTACGACATAATTACATTTTAATTCCACAGACAACAAGAGCAAATAATATGGGGGAAAACTAACCAGGACAACAACAGCATTAGCACCAGCCACGAAATTTGAAGTTTATCCAAAAGTTTGCACTCGTGAGGTCTCTTCTGGCTGGCTGAGTAGAATCTGCATGAATTATAATTATGTTTTTCATTAAAATTCACCTTGATTTTCCTTCACATTTCTTTCCCGTTGGCCCTTACTCCGCCAACCGCATCGCCATCACCATGCAATGCAGCAAGTTTTCTGCGCGATTTTCAACTTTTTGAGATCTTCCCGGGTTTTTTGGCTGGAAGTTTTCCTTCCCTTCCTTTCGGTTTCGAATCTCCGTCTTTGCGTTCTGTGAGTGCTATTGTGTGGCCATCTAGCATCTGCCTTTTTGTTGTCTGATTTTCGTTTTTAATGAGCTTACAACTCCATGGCACTCGTATTTATTGAGTTTTGCATAGAATTTGTAGATTTTTAATTAAGGTTGATAAGAATCGAGCTGTAGTAAGAGAACCAATTGAATGAAAGGCAGATCCCAGCTCCACCGTTCCACAGCTCCCCAGCTCTCAGTTTTCAGAGCCAGGTGAGACATCCATTCGCAAAAGGACAAAGTTTGTCATACAAACTACAATTTAATTTAACTTTGGATATTCTTTGTTCTCCCAGTCGCGCTCGAGTGTGCCGCTCTGTTCCGTTCTGTTCAGCTGTTCAGTACCATATCATCTGGAGTAGACTATAGAGAGTTGTGTTCTCTGCTCAAACTTCCATTTGTGCAGTTAGTGGCATTTCTGGTTTCATGACTACGATTCCAGCTCCAGCGCCAACTCCAACTCTGACGCATTGCCAATGTCAGCTCTGTCAGTCTTTTTGATGTTTTCTGTTGACTCTCCACGCTATGTCTATCTATTTCTTTGGTTTCTTACAAGTTTTACTTGAAAACAAAAAAAAATGGAGGAAAAGTTTGTTCAAAGTTTGGTGGATTGTGTTTGGGTTTCTGCAAGGTATTGAAATGATTTCCATCTTGTCTTGACGTGAAATGATGGACTGGCCTCCCTGTAGGTACAAAGTGTGTTCTGAAAAAATAGTTAATCATTTCAATGGAGAGTTATGGGAATGTATTTTTGATAAAGTGAAATATGTAACATTTTAAACTTTAAAACTACCACCCGATGCATCTCCCTCCATTTAGATAGCCCAGCAACATGAAACAGCAAACTTCTCGCTCAAAACAAATTCCCAAACTAAACCATTCAGTCCACAAAAGTTCCTTTTGATGGAGAGAGAGCGAACCATAAACAAAACTGCCCGAAAAGCCAGAAACATGCAACCTGAACCGAGGTGCATCCTTTGGGTTTGTTGGTCGAGAAATTGAAATTCGAGCTTAATGGAAAGTTTCGACTGTGTTTTTATTCTGGTGTTGGTTAAAAAAAACTAATTGCCTTTGAGAGAGTGTGTGGAGTGTGGGCCAGACCGTGAGCGACTGAAATTTGAAGTTGGCAATAATTTGCAATTAAATTAAGTTTTGATAAACAATAAATAAATGAATAAGGCAATGAGTGGATGAGGGAGGGAAACCTTGAGATATTTCATGAATTTCAATGGCAAACAGTTTTATCCCATAGTTGACTTTTCTTCCGCCAGCAGTTCGCTTTTCTCGAGTTCTCTTGCTGCTCTGGCTGCTCTCGTTGCTTGCTTACATGCTATTTTTATTTAATATTATGCACATGTTTCATTTATGAAATGCAAAAGTTGCAATTTTATGCAGAAGATGGCGTCGACGTCTCCCATAAAGTTTCCACCTCCCGTTCTGTATCTCTTTTTTCTCCCCATAATTTTTCTGATACAAGCTTTGTGGATAACGTGTGTGCTCTTCAGACTTTTAAGAGTAAAATTTTGAATGCAATTATGCCTAAAAAATAATAAAAGAATAATTTGCTTCGTCAGTTTTCAGTCCTCCCCTATTTTTACCCCCCACAAGTGTTGCATTTTTTATGGGATGCCTTTGCAAGAAGTTTGTCATGAGTTTTCATCTATTTCTAAGCAGCAGCTGGGAGTGAAAAATGATTATAAATAGGCAAGTAGTGGAATCTGTGGCATCTGCTTCTTTAAATACAAATGGGTGTATGGGAGTAAGGTTTCTATGTAGTTGTAGCAGATGTGGTTGGGCAATCCCTTTCACCATTACCTAGGTAAAACATTAGGAATAGACCTATCGTGGTCACCAAATGGTGGGTGAATAGGGACACAGTGTAATCCTTAACATTTATGTGTTCGATTGTATAAGATCTCATCACTTACCAGAGGTAACTTACCACTCGTTTGCATAGTCTTTCCTTGCCTCAAAGCTTTGTAGTTTTCATGAATATCCACCTATCGGGGTCACCAGTTGGTGGAGTTTAATCAGGAAGATTTGTTCCACAGGCTTTCGCAGTATAATTGGTTTTAATTGTTGAGTTTACTCTTTCGCTCGCTCTTTGCTTAGTTTTCTGTAGTTTCCATGCAGCAATGTAGAACTTAATGCACTTGTCTATGACAATGACTAATGGTTATTTTGTTACGCTTCGTTCTGTTGCCTCTCCTCCGTCCGTGCCCCACTTGCGCCTCCTGTGTGTGTTTGCTTCATGAAGCTGCAGTAATGGCCCTTTAATAATTCTCAGTCATTTGGAAAATAACAGCACAAAGCCGTGACCATATCTCTTGCAGTAGTCGACCTCAAGCGCCGGAGTGGGGGAGGGGGCCTCGCCCTCTGCCCTGGTGCACCTTGTTATTGGGTTTTGCCTGTGTTGTTAGCGCCTCCGTTTGACGATGTTGTTGCATCATCGTGGCTGACCTGACCCTCTCTGATGCCCCTTAACCTATCTCCATCTCCGCCCAATTGATGTCGAACATGAAAATTTGTGTTGCATGCCCCGTTTGTCTGTTGCTCTTTCTGTTGTGCCTCCTACGCTTTGCTCCTGTTCCCTTTTACCTTCCCTGTTCATTTTTTTCTTTTGGTGGATATCCCTTTTGCCACATTTTAAGCTGCTGCTGCTGTTTTCCACTGTTGCATTTTATTTTGCATTTTTATTTTCGCTTTCCGGCTCGTTGCTTGCTCTGTTTTTTCACTTCCACTGGAGCGTGCCTCTTAGCAGCGTGCCCCGTCCCGACTCCACTCTCCATTCGGCTGTGTGGCAATTGGATTCTTAGTCATGTGATTTAACTAAGTAGACCCCGGGGTCCCTAACGAGGCATAACTTTATCATTATGCAGCTGTTGATAGTCGGTCAATATATCTAGCATTACCTAATGCCCTTAGAATTCAAGAAAATCATTTTAATATTTTTAAATTCTCTTCTTTTCTTGCAGGTGAGTTGAAAGACATTTAATAGTCACTGTAGATGTACAATTAATGGGAATGTGGTATGTAAAGATGTAGTTACAACTATACATTATACTTAAATATGTTTCAAACAAGTAAATCTGGCTTTGGGCTTCTCCCAAAGTCTTGTAACAATTAAATTGAATGAAATAGAATCATTGAAAACGGCATTGGTTGCTCTGTGGTTCGGATCAAACGACTTTGAGACGTCATTCAGGCTCAACAAATGTTTAATTTCTTATTAGCTATATTTTTCGAATATTTAACATTTAATCTAATACATCTTGAATACTATGGGTGTACGAAAGAATGATGGGCTTACCCTGTTGTAAGAATGGAATAAAGATGTGGGAAAGCATCATTATTGTGCGAATTCTTTATATGAAACAGGAATGTGTATCATTGATTACTTATTTCCGCTTTGAATTCAAGTTTCGAGACATATTTCAAATGCTTGTGAACCAGCCAGTGCTTTAAAGAATGCTGCTCTCTGATTAAACCCATACATCACTTAACAATCTGCCATGATTTCAACAAGTGATATAACCCCCCATACCCCCCACAACCCCCACAACCCACACAAAACAGCACTATTCTCAAAACAATGCGAGTTGCATTGCCACAAACAAGTTTTCTCTCAACATTTTTCCCCCGAAGCCCATCAAGTACAGTTGTGCAGGAGTCTGACCAGCAGATGCCACAAACTATGCAACAGTTTTTGCCAAAGCAATTTTATTTTCTCCACCAGACACATACCCACTGGAGGCTGGGATGGAATCCTGGGAGCTAATTAAGTTAAACAACAATCAAGCCAGGCGTCGTCCCTCTCTGGAGTTTGAGAAGTGGGTGTGCCTGTGCCTAGGTCTGTGCCTGTGTCTGGGCATTTTCATGCTTGCTTGAGGCTCTAGGCACACGAGGCGTATGCGTAATATGATTTACAGCACATCAAATGTGATTATCAGGAGTGACAGAGGCACACTGGCAGAGAGTGCAGCCATAGGTAGCCCCCCAACTCCCAAAAGGCGACATTTAGTATAGCTACAGTTTGCCCTGCCCCATGCCTTGTGTCTGTGCGTTGTTGCAAGTTGCCTTAATTCAATTTCCATTGCACAATGCAAGGACCAAGATGAAGGCTCCACTCGGCTCTACTTTGATTCTGTTGCTGCTTCTGCTGCTCCTCCTCCTGCTGTATTCTGCTTCTGCCTGCTGCTAAGTGAAAACATAATTAATTGAATTAAATTTTCTATTTAGCCATTGCTACTGTTGTTTGTCGTGATGCCACTGCCACTTGACATTTCCCCCTTTGGCTCCTCCTGCTCTTTCTCTTCCTCCTATTCCTGTGCTTATTACTTATTTAGATATCTGCTCGTGATTGATTTGATTGTGTTTTGTTTGTGGCTTTGGTGTCGGTTTTCGCTCTGGCCACAAATTAACAGTATTTCTTGCGAGAGTTTTCCATTTCACTTGGCAATTATGCAATTAACTGCCCACTCATTGCCTTCAAAATACTTTACAATTATGAACTGCTCTCGAATGCCTGTATCGCTCTTTCTCTTTTTCCCTTGGATTGCTTGTGGAGCAACTTGTTGCAAGTGCAAGACACAATTCCTTTCGGCGCATCTCTACACTTTTCTCCGAGTGTAGAATTTCCCCTTGGAGGACCATCCAACGATGCGCATGCGTCAACTCTGATGACTGGAGAAATAGTCATGGAGATGGAGAGTTTATAAGAGAGAGAATAAAAGAGACGGAGAGTGAGCGAGAGCGAGATGACAGGTGCCGGGTGTTGTCACTCGCAGAATGACGTAACATATTTTCACAACAAAGAGGGATTCAAATATTACGGAAATTGTGAAAATATTTCATCGAAAATAAAGTTGATAAAATTCAACTTCAATTGAGAACTCGCTTGAAAAGAAGTGTGAAAATTTACATCATAAATATTGAGTGCATTTTGTTTCCAGCTCCCACACGATTCAACAGTTAAACTCTACAAAATATTCATTTTAAGAGCCCTTGTAGACTGTGTTCGTGCTCTTTATTGTGTGCTTCATGTATTCTCTCTTAAATGTCATCGCGGACAGAGAATTTTTTCCTTTTTTTTTTCGCGCTTTCATTTTCAGCTTTTGTCATATAAAATGTGCTGAATTATCCTGTGCCTTGCCTGTCACTCATTCACTTAGCCATTCACTCACTCACTAACACAGTAACTGAGTCACTCACTAACTCAGTCAGTCAGTCAGTCAGTCAGTAAGGGTAAAAATATCCAACTTTCAATTTATAAACGGGTTGAGTGGAACAAAGATGGACAGCGAAGGAGAGCGAGATTGTGTGTCATATTTTTCTAGCTGACACTTCCTGACAATTGCGCCTCAAAGTTGACAAAGGAAATGGGAGCTCTTTCTGTATGAGCCTGGGAATTGACTTGTCGGTGGCTTGCTGGATGAACGTTGATTCCTGATTTGATCTGGTTTAGTTTCAAGCAATTGGTACGAGTAAATGCTAAAATGTATTGATTCATAAGGATACGTAATTGTGTAAATGTGCACGGGTCCTTGCTACCAAATGTTATTGTTATGTATTATTATTTAAATATGTGTTGTAAAATAGCTCCCCAAAGAAGCAATCTCCTGTCAAAATAAGGCAGTTAATAGTGAAATTAAACGTGGAAAGGAAACTGTTCGGGAAATCGTCTTAAACGTCCTAAATACTGTGCGTAATAACTGGCCCAAGTAAGATTACTATGCAAGATTTCCCTGAAAGAAGCTCTAAGAATAGAAGAAATATGATTTTAATACGATTGCTGCTATTTGCTGGGTATTTGCTGGGATTAAGTTCCATATAAACAAAAAATTCATCTCAGGGAAAAATAAAGATAACGCATACAAATTTTCTGTGTCGTAAAATTTAAAAACTAGTTTGTGTTAAAATAAAAGCTTGTGTAACTATTTTTAGTGTTAGTTTTATGTTTCGAAACTAAAACTTTTTAGTACCTGATGCTAGTTTTTGTATACATATATCAAGAAGAAGTTTTTGTCGAATCTTAATAATTCTTAACGAACTTTTCCAATTTTCATGACTATTCCAATTGCATAATTTAGAACCCACTGGAAAGCACTCCACTTGCACTCCATAAGATTCATAGTAGTATTAATAGCCGCAGGTTTCACTTTCCACCGAAATGAACAAATATCTTTAAAACGATAGAATAATGCTGGGAGCACAAACGTTCTCAGTAGCCAAATAAAAATCATGATAAATCAACAGACGGAAAACTCTGAAGATGAACAAATACAAACACGGCTGGAGCAGGACGGACAACCAGAAACCGCAAGCGGCTAAATGATTAAAAAAAGAAGATTGGGGAAAACAGAGGGGGCGGAAGGCGCACACAGGAGGCGGATAGGAGTTAAGAGGTGGAGCAGAGGAGGAGGAGAATGGAAAACATGAAAAGCGACATTTGCTTTTGTTACAATAACATTTGGCCAACGCCAAGCTGCCGCCGAAGACGCCCAGAAGCCCGGAGCGAGAACAAACAACAAGGAAGTTGAAGGAAGTGGAAGGCAAGCCAGGAGCAGACGCCAAACCGAAACTGAAAGATTTTTGAAAGATATGCCCAAAAAAAAAGGACCTGCGAAAGGACCAACAAAACGCTTCGCAATTTGCGGACAAGCGAACAATTTGTAAATGTAAACAATGACAGTCAAGTGCCGGAATCAAGAGGGGAAACCGAGTAACAGAATCAGAACAGAAGAGAAGTAGAGAAGCTGCACAAAGTTGGGAGGAGAGGAAAGAAAAGAGAATCCCTGTTCGACTGTCCGGCTACCGATAAGAGAGCCAGCTCCCATGTCCCAGAGGTTCCATGTCACCCAAGAAAACCCGAGGAGAAAACGGAAGAGGGAAGGACAGCCAGCAGAGCAGCTTCAGGAAATAAAAGTTGAACGAAAAAACGATTAAAAACTCAATTGAGTAGTAAATAAGGATGGCAGAATGGCATAAGGAAAAATAAAAACCAAAGCTAAGGAAAAGCAGAGAAAAAAGTAAAAAACGTATAGCATTAACGAAAAAATTAAATAGAAGAATACAAAAGTACAATAAGTTTGATCAAAATAAAAAAATAAAACCGAGGAAAATACGAATATAAAAAGGAAAACGGCTAGACAGACAAAAAAGGCAAGAATGGAGCAAAGAGGCGGAGGAAATGTTTAGGTTGAACTTGAAATATGTCCCACAAAATCAAGTCAAGCCGTCCTCCGATTCATCGAACAACAAATTGTAATCGAAACGTTGCCTCAAGTTCGGTTTTTCTTCTTTGCTTTCCCACTCTTCTCTTCTCCTTTTGTTTCTGCTGCCACCATAACTCCTTTGACCTTTTCACCCTCCTAACTACCCCTCTCCCCTTTTCTATTGCCGTTGCGGGCAGCGTTCACTGGGTCCATGGTTGAATGGGGCACTGATGGGTTGGCAAAGGGGGAGTGGGTAGGCGTGGTATATTGCCATTAAATGAAGTGTGGTCTAAACGTATCGATTTCATATTTGATTTTTATTTAATAGCGAGAAATTGAGTTTTTGGATGGCTGAGCACAAAATGAAAAAAAAACCTAGAAAACAAAAAATATGGTGGATGGAATTGACTGACAGAAAATGAAGGAGGAGAAGCCATTGATGAAAAGCAAATAGATGAGAAATAAATCAATGTGGAATATTTTTTGGTGAAAGCACGTAGAGTCAGGGGTCACATTGGGATAAATTCTGGAAGCGATAAAAGTGGGTTTTCGATTGAATCGAATCAGTTGATGTTTAAGAAAAGGAGAACTATCTATAAGGCATACTTATCAAAATATAGATTCTTCAGTAAAGAATAAGGGCGAATACAGAGAAGAATATTTTGTGATAGATAGAATCTAAAGAAGTGTCTGCAAAGCTTATTATCGGAAACAAAAGATTCATAAGATACTTATTTAATATATTCATTCGACTGTACATACAGCAAATATTTACTTAAGATAAATAAATGAAGAAATTCTTAATAAATTTTATATGAAAGGAAAATAGATTTCCTGGCTAAAAATTGTTTTTACTTGAACTGTTTTCAACTTAAACTTTTTAAAGGACCATCAATCAAATCTCCATCGTTGTGCGCCTCCGTCTATCGTTGTCAACCTTCCTCTTCTGCCCTTCTCCGTTTGCTGGGGAAATTTATTTGCTCATCATTTTATTTGCATTGCAGGCAAACGATATTCCTTTTTGGCCTGTTGCTGACTTGGCCCGAACAATCAATCAAATTGTCTTATACAGAGAAAGACGCTCGCTCAGTCCGGTCCGGTCCGGTGCGGTGCGGCTTATTGCCAGACTGCGATGCGACTGCTGTTGGAGAGTGGCTCAAAAGCACCGCCGCTACCATTTACCCCCGGTTTCGCTTCGTTTCGATGAGTTTCGAGCGAGTCGTCCTTCTGGTGGTGCAACATTAATACATTTTCTATCATTTCCGCCTTTGTCTGTGTGAGTCCCGTCCGAAGTCGCTCTCAGCACCGTTTGTTTGTCAACTCCATTCTCCATTCCGGACATTTTGTGCAATTTTAATTCTACTTCAATAGTATTTTTTAGCCTCCTCTGCCAGCCACTACCCTTCACTACTCCTCCTGATGATTCCCTTTTGTTGGATGGCATTAAGAGGAAGTGGCGCTTAGTGTGGCTCTGGCGTGTAGGAAACAGGAAATGCCAAGCCATTGAGCAGGAGCAAGCGCTCCCTCCATCTCCCTCCATTGCTCTCCGTCGAAGTGCATTCAATGGAATGAAAATTCTACGAGTTGGGGAAAGGAAACAACTCGGTTTGCTTAATTGAGTTGCCATTATGTTGCTTCGGGGGGTGTCGTCTGCAGCCCTCCCCTCCCCAGGGATCCTCAAGGTGCCAATGAAGTTGAGTAAAAGTCTCCCTTTCCTGCTCCCCAAAAAAGTTTCGTTTTAAATGCCATTTCCCTTCTATTCCACCGATTCTTCATTCAAGTGGCGGCGGCTTACCTCTCACCGACTCTTTATTCAATTGAAACGTTTCCCTAACTGCAAACTGGAATTTGTTGAGGGTTTCCTTCCACACGAGTGTGGTTCGTGGTTCGTGTTTTAGGTTGGGATTCCTGGGAATCAGTCAAGAAATTAATTTGCATGATCACCCAATTGACTGTCAGTTAAATGGTAGATGAGTTTTATAGACTAAATATATTACTAGCTGACCCGGCAATCCATTTGGCGCAGTATTGTGAACCATTGCTGTTGCTCAGAACGATGTCATTTGGAAGATTTGAATCTGGATCCGCCACCTGACTCATGTTTGAAATTGAGCGCATGAAAATGGCGACATTCTGTGTCCATAACACCAATCAGCACTTTCAGATGAGCGAAATATTCAATATTCTTCTCGTACTCGAATGTGAGACCAAAAACGGATCACAGCAACCTCGATTACGTTAATCAAATTACCTCAAGACACTTTATCTCCAACCACTCGAGCTGAATGCAGAAAGAGAAGGATTCGTGTCATTCGTAACGAATGTGTCCGTTTGCCTATGGGAAACTTATTATTTATTTATTATTATTTTTCGCCAACGGAGTTTAAAAAATAATCCTTAACTGGCTAAACTAACTTATTTCTATCTTAAAATATAACAAAAAACTACCGTCAGGCGGCTCCTTTGCCCTGGCAAAAGTCAAATCGCATACCAGCTGGCACTGCATTATGTTGACGAATTGTACGAATTTTATACAGCGAATTCAGTGAGTGTCCTTTAAAAACCCGACTCTCTGTGAACTGCATAGTCGTAATATTTATAATCGGATCTTTAAAGTTTTCAACTAATTTTCCCAACAATTAGCTTACACAGCCGCCTCATAGCATTCAGCTGTGTGTTAGGCAGGGTTTAGGAGTGGGTAAAGCTTCCCGAGTTATCCCACAATAAGTGTTTGGATGTACGGGTGGGTGGGTGTTCGGGTACGACGAATATACGCATGAGTTTCCTATCAACTTGCCACCAACTGCAAAGTAGTAGCTTAAGCTTCTTTGAGGAAGATTCCAGTCCCCGACCGCACAGTCCCCAAAGCCATAGGAAAGTTTACATTTATGGCATCTGCACCTGCTGTTGCTACTCGTCCTCGTATCCGTACTTGGTGGATTCTACCCCGTAACCCCGCTACATGCACGTTAACCTTCAATCTTTTGACACGCCAGCAAGAAGCAGCAGCAGCAGTAGAGGCAGAGCTCAAAGTAAAATAATACAAGAAGGCACATTGCTCATACGTCTCCATACTCCATGTGGTATATGCGAGAAGGAGGAGGATCCTCTGGCGGCCACTCGCCCTACAACATCAGAGCTTCTGCCGCTGCCTCAGCTGCGGCTGCTGCTGTTGCTGCTGCTGTTACTTCGTCTTCTTCTGGAAACCGCATTATGAAGCAGTAATATAAATGTTTATATTCTTGTATTGCGGTTATTATTAAAAACTTTTACTACACCAAAGCGAGAAACCGAAACGGAATACGACGAAGACATCCCACGTCCCAGCGCAAGCCAGGAGGAATATGTTGGGATGTACAACTTTCACAGCAATATCTTTCTTTTCTTTAGCAATAGAGGAAGGAAGCAGGCAGGCAACGAAGGAAGGACGGACGGACGATGGCAAAGCGTAGCGGTGTGTGTATAAGTTTGTTTGCTCTGCACTTAAGTGGCTCAAGTAGAGGAGGATGGGTGTGGATGTGGGTGTGGGTGTGAGCGAGAGTGCGGGAGGATAGGAGGAGTCACAACAAACTTTTATGTGGCAGCTAAGCAAAGCTGTGTTGTGTATGGTGTGGTGTTGTGTTGCACTATTAAAAACTTTCTTTGGCTCAACAAGAAACTGTAAAAAAAGCAGACGACCGAACAGAAATTGCTTCATTCGATTGCTAAATTGGATTTGTCGTCGTTCGTCTTCCTCATGGACTTTGGGACTTTGATAAGCCAAATACAATCCCAAGTACTTCCGCCCAGAGTTAGAACCTTCCTCTGGATCTGGGCCACAGGTGCACTTGGCTTCTTCTGAGCACCTGAAGACATTCGCGAATTCAGATTGTATTCAAAATAAAGAAATGAAACGAACTAAAACCACAGCAGACAAATACTAAATTTAAGCAATTGCTTGTCTCACATTTATGAATGAACTTTTTATAATTCCACTATCGCAAAAACCTTTGACATTTGTCCCATGTTGCGGTGCAGAGTTTTCATTGAGAGTTGAGGTGAAAACGAGTTGAATTGAGGTGAAAGGTTTATGTGGGGGGCCATGTTGTGTGATCCCTTTTGGGTCTTAGTGATTGCACAAACACACGCACACATAAAGCCCCACTAAAACCATTTAAGTCTTTTTGTTGTGGTTTTCTCCACTTCATCAAGGATTTTCGCCGAGATTTTGCTTCGCCTATTTTCCCATTTCCCATTCATGTGAGTATCTTTAGTCGGGTGTCTGGCTGTCTAGCTGTCGGTTCGGGTTTCTTGTTTAATGAAGTTGTTTGGCAAAAGTTTATCCCCCACGAAGCACACCCCATGCTCCTCTCATCCCATCCCCATTTGCCATCCGTTTTGTGTACGTGTAATGGACCATGTCGAGGCAAAGGTTTAACCCATTGATGTAATAGATTTTTGTCGGTTGCTTGATTAGGTGCGGGGGCAAGGCAGCAGGCTCTACGACAGTCCTCGCTAGAGACATGGCGAGAAGAGCGAACAGCAATTGTTTTGGGAACGCTTTATTGGGAATAGATATAGTATTTTGTAAACTAATTTGCGTTGTCCAAGAAATGTTTTAATAATGAGCAAAAGATTTCAATATTCCACCTGTAATCTTCTCGTGAATGTTGGCAAAATGTCCTTCCCTTCTTAGAATTTAAGCATGCATACTCGTATAACTACTCGTATAATCTCCACAGCAACGTTTCCTGTTCTTGACTCACTTGGTCGATAATATCTTAATCCTTTTGAATAGCCAAGAACAAAAACTTTCATGCACACACACACCCAGTGAAGCAGTCACAGACTCAGACACAGACACTGACACTGAGGAGAACAAGACAGTTAACCATTCATTGGGCATACTTTTGGGGTAATGAATGCGGCATACATCAATGAATGAATGTCTGAGTGAGTGAGTGAGTGGGTGAATCTGGGAATGGGAATGAGAATGGGAGTGGGACCTGTGACTATTGTTGTTAATCCTTTTGTATGAACTTGTGCTTACAGCTCATTATTGTTACGCTTTTCTGTTGTCTATTCGGCATCTCTTTTTCCCTACTATACTCCACTCCTTTCGCATCCCTTACTTTTCCTTCATCTCCTCGGTCTTCGTATCCGTTTTCTTGTTCTTCGTGTCTTGTGGGTGGAGCAAAAGTTGTAGTTTTCGGGACAAGTTTACCCCGAGATTCTGTTGGCTAGAAGATTTTTTGACACTCACTTGACTTCCCCGATGGCGCCATCGGTGGTGGAGCTTGGAGGCGGAAAACTTTGGCTCGAGTTGCTCTTCGGGCTGCTTTTGTTTCAAATTTAACGCTTTAATTACCCAGATACTATATATGTATGTATGCGAAAAGGGCTCGAACCTCGTGTTGAAATTCATTGACAGGCAATTTGCAGTTAACAGTGGCCTCCTGGCCGGACTGATGACGATGATGTGGATGATGTGAAGGTTGTTTGTTTAATAAACTGCAGCCGGTTTATTAAAAAACGCAATATAATTAATAATTTATGGAAGTTCGCCCTGTGTTTGCGTGTCAGAGAATTAATGCGGCTCATTTGGGCATTGGATTTAATTAACAATGAAACATTTTGTATGATAAATTGCATCGAAAAAATATGTGAAAAGCAGCGGATCTTTTTTTAACACATGGATCATTCGGGTGAAAAGATCCTTTGTTATTTACTCTTTAGGCATATATAATAAAGCGCACAAATAAGGGTGACGCTTGGGACCACTCGTAGTTTAAATTACTAAAATAAAGAAATAATCAATACTTTTTCCATTTGTGCATTAAATGTAATTGAAATTCCGTTTTCTGCACCAAACGAGACTCCTTTTACGAGTATTTCTCCGCTTATGAGTATTTGCTCAATTCTCAGCCGCATCCCGTAAATATTAAATATCATTAACTCGAAATGAGCCTCTGTGTGACTACTATTTGCGTTTCTTGGGAACCAACACTCCGTCCATCTACCAATTTAATTACATTTTATCAGACAGGCTCGAACCGATTGTCCTTTTTCTGTCGGAAGTATTCTTTGGCTGTCGAACGATTGATTTCACATGAAACTGAATCATTTTTGTGCCTCATTGCGTTGTAGACATTATTTCAGCACACAATACTCCACAATAAATACATAAATTCTCATTGATGCCTGCAAAATAATTATTGCATATTCATTAATTATACAGAGATTTTAATGGGATTTCTGAAGCTTGATAAATTTTAAAACTTAAATATGAATTTAATTACCAAATGTGGAAAACAATTCACATTGATTGTTGCACATTCTTAGCGGCATTCTCGCATGGAATTTATCAACAAATTAAAGTCAAACAAATTGTTTTTTGTTTGTAATACAAATTTAATGGAATTTTAAAGATTTGCGATTTTGGAGGAGGCTGTGACAGCTTTTGTCACAAAATTTTCAATTGAATTCCATCTTAAGAGATTAGACGTTCAAAATGTCTGTGTCTTTTGTCTATTTAAATGCCATTCCCTTTTGTGTGGGAGGCAGTGGGGAAGAGGTTGACATTTTATGATTGATTGATTTCTGTTTGCCATCAATTATGCATAGCATTTTGCACGCTTCACCAGCATTTGCTGAGCTGCCTCCTCCCTGCCCCCAGTTCCTGACTCCCGACCTGTGGCCGCCTGACGACTCTGAACATGGAGCATCCTTTCAATGCCATTCCATTATTTTGTTAAAATTGTTTTAATGAAATTTCCAATTTAATATAATATTGTCATTGGGCTTCTGTATCGTGCAGCGAGTAGCGGTCCTGTGTCTGTGTCATCTGCCACTGAAATTGATATAGTAAATTATTCATGGAATACAATTCATTTCGTTTTTAATTGCCCGACCAATTGGAGCGTGTGTCAAATTATATTTCAAGTCATTCGGGGTTTTATGATTAAGGATTTAATATCGCCAAGTTAATGTGTAATACAACCTTGGAGACGTAGACGAAGCCCTTCCGTTGCCTTTGGGGATTAAAGTTACTCGAGTGGATGATTGAACATTGAGGGAATGCTTCAAGATTTGAACTTGATTAATATAAAAATTACTAAAAAATTATGCAACCACAAGGGAAACTTGTTATAGAACATTTTTTAAGGTCTTGAAATAACAGAATTCAGTTATCCAATTATTTATTGCTGAATATTCGATGGATGTGTTTTTGTCCTCTAATTGGAAATTCTTGAACTAATTCTTGCTTCAATTCACAATTTGTTCTTTGGTTTTCAATAACTACAGTATACACCCAATTATAATTCGCTCTCATTATTTATTTCGCATTCCATCAATAAGCAAGGGGACAAGCTGTCAGTCTCGAGAATAGTGTCGTGGTGTGTTCTGTTCCAACCCAGACGACGAGACGAAACGACCTTCAAGTGACAACATTTATTAACACATTGTCAAAAGCCAAACAATTTTCGCTCATCAAAAATACTTATTTATAATTTATTAGAAGCATTTCTCACGCGATGAGAGAGCCTCAGTTTCTTTTTCTTATTCTGGTGCTTTCTGAAATGGAAAAAAATGAATATCATAAGCTGCAATGACCAAGCCCTGAGAGCTTCTACTAATTAGACTCGCGTAATGTCATTTGATTTTGAAAAAGGCCAAAAGAACAAACAACAGAAACGTATGAAAATAATTAGAAATCGTTTTAATTAGACATTTTTTAAGCTATGTTAAACAGGTGCATTGACAGTCAAAAAGTAGGATAGCAGAAAAGAAAGGGGGAAAACTCTAAATATAGAATTGTATTTTATGGGGTCGGGGAGGCTTCCTTTTGGGTTCCAATTTTAAAATACCCGCTATGGGAAAACCGAAAATAAAAGTAGGATTGACAGTCAAAAAGTAAGCAGCTGCATTATCGACTTGAGTCATGATTAGAGTTGGAGATTTGTCAACTCCTGTACGGATTTATAGCAATTGCAGAGCAAGTTGGCAGCCTCAATGTTGCGATCAACACAAATTTGGTCGAAAAAGGACAACTCGTTGGCAGCTCTCCATGCGGCAAGCAAACGTATCAATACGGGCTTTGATTTAAATGAAATTGGCATCTCGCATGTTATGCAATGCCCTGCGAATCCAAACAAGTTGACAGCTCACCCTGATGACACTCACGTACATATACTCGTACATATACGTACGCATACGCATACGCACACGCATATGTATATTTAGCCATGGGACACAGACACTCACACACTTGTTCACAATTGTCGAAAATGCAAGACCACAGAAACCTTCAAAACAACATTTGATTGACCACTCAAAAGCTGCCCCTTGACAGTTTTAGGCATTTCGCCTGTGTGTGGGTTGGGTTGGCAAAAGCTCGGCTTCCTCTGGCCCTGCACATACGCAAGCATGATTGCGCAACCCACCCACACAATCACTCACTCACTCGCAAAATAATTGATCCCATTGTGCTTGAATTGTAGTGCGACTCTGTGGGTGTGTGGAACTCGGCTGTGTGTGTTGACAGAAGCAGGCGGCCAGGACATGTGACAGGCAACCGTCGCCGTCCCAGTTCCCGTTCCCAGTCCCTCTCCCGCTGCCACTGAAGCCGCACAAATTCTCTGCTGTTGACAGACCGCTCCCCGAATCACCTCATAACCTCCCTGCTGCAGCTGCACCCCTCCCCTCCTCTCGGTACGCTCCTGTCATTGTCATAGGCGTCGACTTGCTGAAATTGGCTTTTGTACAGCGGTTCGTTGACAGAGTGAAAGAGTGAGACGGCGAGAGAGGGAGAGGGGTCTAGGGTCGCATCCCAACAACAATAGTGAAATGCAAAAATATTCGTTGCTGCTCGCTTTTTGTATTCAATTTATGAGGCTCAGTTATGTATGTGGCAGCAGGAGCGGATGGCGGTACAAAAGGTGGGCAGACAAAAACTAATGACAAAATGTTTGATGTTGACGTTTTTATTGATTTTTGAAGTGCACTTTCCATACGTTTACGACTGCGTGTGGGTCTAAAAGAACACTCTCAAATGTGGAATGCAACTGTGGCTCTGTGGAATGCCCTGGGCTATAATGAGCCGGGCCAAATTTTCTCCTTAAATTCCATGCAAATTACATAAACCAGCATTGTAAATCAAACAAGCGAGAACGTTGTGATGCGCGAGGCCGAGGCTCTACTATTATATTACCACATGCTCAGTCTCTATAATATGGAGTCTATATACATATGTTATCTTATGATTTATGTAACCTTTACAATATGTTATGTACGTAAGCGGCGAAGGTACTGTCTTGATATTGTTACAACTCATGTTTGTACGCAGTCAAAAGTATGTTTACGACAGATTTACACACATATATCGACTCAAGAATCAAGAATATACGAGTATACAATTTATGGGGTCGAAAACGATTCCTTATGGGTTTTAGACACATCCACATCTACCACCAAACTAATATATCCCTAAAGTTTAGGACGCAAACTCTTCTGTTTCGCTTTTGTCTGCTCGAACAAATGCACAAATTATGGCGAACTTTTTTGTGTGTACATATAGTACATACATAATAATATTAAGGAAATACGACTTTCGTTTTCAAAATGTACCACTGCTTATTTGTAGCTTTTGTTTTTAAAATAAGAAAACAATTGAATTCGTTTGTTGTTTTTTTCGTTGTGTCCAACTGAATATACATATGTTGACGAAAGTTGGCAGGAGTTTCATGCAGTCTTTGGGTTAATTCAATTTGCTGTTAAAAAGCAAATTAGTATCCTTCAAAAGTTTTAAATGAAATCTAATCAATAACTAAAAAGAATTAAAAAAAATGTTAAATGGAGCTGAAAACTTGATATTAAACCGAAAGCTGCTAATTTTCTAAGTAAATTGATAGAAATTTGATAGTAAACCTAACCAAAAAATTGAGATCAATCCATGGAGCTGCCAACTTTTTATATATTCATACATTTTTTAATTGACTACCATTTCGAATACATATCTTTATAGAAATTTTTTTTTAAAACCCTTTCCTTTTTCTACAAAATCAAAACGAAGAAGCATTTAGCCAGAAAACATTCCACATACGAGTTTTTATAAAGGGATTTATCACTCTATTTTTATATATATTTTTGTAACCATCAAAAAAGCATAAATGTCAAGGGGCCATTAACACAAGAAGATCGGGGGAGCTTAATAAAATTGCTAAAATGCTCGTTCATCGCAACATCGTCGTCTATTGTCTATTCATAACCACAATCCGTCAGCCAAAGCCTATAGTTGGATACCCTTACACTCCAGGATATGTTGAATCGAATGTTGGAGGTGTTCTGCATCGGTTGTTACATTTCTATGGCAATGGATCGGTCGAGCAATCGCGTGCTGATCACGAAAATATACTCAAGATTGTCAAATATGTTTTCTTTTATGAATTTCAATCATCTCGTAAAAACTAGAATACCCGATGCAAGGGTATGCGACAAACAGTAGCAGCAACAGCAACAGCCACAACAACAAGGACACAACGAAAAATCTTTCAATAAAACAATTTACTCAATTGGCTCAATGACTCGACGCGACTTTGGGAGCATCTCCCTTTTTGTTGCTTTTGTGTGTTGTGTTTGTGTTGCTTCTGTTTGCAGTTTTTATGAGACAGCGTCGTTGGGGGCAGCAGCAGCCACTCAACATCAGCAGCAGGAGCAGACAAAGGCCAAAAAAAAATAAAGCAAAAAGAAATAGACACAGAGTAGAAGTGTGAGTGTGAGTGGGCGAATGGTAGATTCTATTTAGTTGTGTGGCTTGTTTCATACAAAAGCAACAACAATAGCAGCAGACAGAGCGGCAGACAGATAGCAGGAGAAGCAGCAGGACCAGAAACAGAGCAGCAGAAGTGCAGTGAAAGCAGCAGGAGCAGCTGTAGCAGTACTTCCTAAACAAACCAGCAGCTGGATGTCATTCGATCACAGAACTAAACAGTGATTGGAATTTTACTGCTAACGAAAGTTCATCAAGCTCTTCTGAGGTGACTTATCAAAATGTTCGTGACTTTCTCTGCTTCGTGGGGATTGTGACTGTGCGTTAAGGTTGCTGCTGTCTTGTTTAGCCAGTACTTAATGCATTCAAAGCAGCAACAGTAAAGAGAACAGAGGCAGAGAGGGAAGAGCCAATGGAAGCAAAACAGAGCATCAGCACAGGGAGAGGGAGTGACAGAAAAAGAAAGAGTAGAAGCAACAAAAGCCCATTGGGCTGCAGTTTTTATGTGTCCGCTGACGGCGTCAACGTTGCCGCCGCCGACGCTGACGCCGCATACACTTCCTCCTCCCCCACACCCCCACAGGTTTATTCCACTTTTTATTTAACTTCTTTCAATTTTGCCAATATTTCTACAGCTTTTATTTTGCTACCTACGTTTCCTCACCTCTCCTATCGGTCGCTATGCCTTGTCTCTGCTGGCGTCCCATTGCATGTGTGTCGTCGCCGTCGTCGTCGGTGTCGCTGACGTTGTTTGGCGCCATTGTGTCCTTGTCCTATCGCTCTCCCTCTCCCTGCTTTCTGCCTCCCTTCTCTTCTTCCTCTATGTACTGTTTCAATTTAGCGAATGTCGTCATAGCAGCCATTGATGCATAAATAATGGTGCAGATGTGGGTGGCATCACAGGGGGTGTGGGAGACTAAGAGATAGGGAGAGAGAGAGGTTCGTTCGGACTGGCTTTAACTGCCAGTCCGTCAGTCCGTCAGTCCGTCAGTCTGTCAGTCCGTCATGCCTTCATGCCAGACAGCCAGTCCGGAAAGGGCAATGGAAGGTCCCTTAGCTCTCCGGATCACTATCCCTCGCACTGCATTTTTAGGTAGATTTGCTTATGTGCATTTTTTTGTTTGTCGCCTCTCTTCCGCTTTGTTGGTTGCGGACTCTGTCTGCTGAGCCATTCACAATTGTCGCTTTATTTGCTATTCAAAACAATTTTTATCGATTGTTGCGCTGCGCAATGGGCGAAAGGAAATGTAAGTTGCAAGCTTTAATGCTGAGCGTTTGTACCGCAACTGGCGTTATATTTGTGTAGCTTTTACGAACAAGTTTTAAAATAGGGTAGTTATCGATATAGCTTATGCCTATACGATAACCAAACTATATTCCAGGGTGTTTTGCACACATAGTCCAAGTTCCAGACGGCATTCATTCATATTAACTTTGAGCGATAAGACTCAGAGAAAACACCACTGGCGTTCGAGAACATTTCCCATTTGTCCCATTATGTGTGGCTCTCTCGATAAACTATAATACCCCAAATCGATTATTAAGGCCAATTGCTCTTCATTCGCCCCATAATTGCCTTAAAAGCTGGCTCAAAAATGTACAAACTTCAAATCGAATATCCATAGAAATTTGGCAATTTCGCCACTTCTCCCAGGCCCAGTCCATTAGCCTCCCACACTGCGTATGCGTGTTATGCCTCTGCCAACAATCAGCGATGGGATGCGATGCGAAGCGATGCTATGCCAAGAATTGCGCCGCCCAGCCAGCCAGCCAGCCAGCCAGCCAGTCAGCCTTTGCCAGCCACTGCACCTGCACTGACGTTTGTCGCCCTAACCCCCAGTTCTAGTCGTGTGGATAATAGCACACCACCATAGGAATAGGCAGGTGCTGCCTGAGTCCGATAGCCGACGGACTGGAGAGCAGAAGAAGCTCAAAAACTCAATTAAAATACCGAGCCTTGGCTCAGCACGATGAATGGCTGTACGGGTGTTTGGGTGTGTTTGCAGGTGCAGGTGCGAGCAGACCAAATGGCAGCCAATTAAATTTTGCAATAAAATTTACGCATGACTCTGCACACAAAAATATGTGCAAAACCCTATTAGTGAGATTCAATTATGAATTGAATTACGGCATGTTCTGCCTGCACCAAAGAATATTTTATTCTCCCTAAAATATACAAAAACCCTTTAGACCATAAAATCCTTAACAATAAGCTGGATCTTGCCAAGACTCTCGACCAAAAAACCAAACAGAATCGGCAGGGACAAAAGGTAGGAAAAGCACCCGACAAACGAAAATGCGCTTGGGGCTAAATACAATTACAACAAATAGACATGAGAGAGATTTTTGGCCAAGTTAAGAGTAACAAAAAGTTTTTGTATGTTTGTATGTTGGGTATTTAACGAAAACATAAGGAATGTGTAGAGACTTCGGAGAGGGTAAATATTCTCCGAGTTGTGCGAGTGGTCTTGTTTGCCATGGAGTATTATTCCTGTGAGGCTTGTACTTTTTTTTTTGTAAGGGTAAGCTATCTAGTCGAGTACATCACACTATTTCCAATAACCATTAAGTAATTTTCTATTGAGAGTTTTATGGAACTGCTGAGTATTATTCCGCTTGCATCGATACATAAATCTAAATCGATAATGCACCAGATTTATCGACATCGTAAAATGTCTGGCATCGTGCATCCTCCACTACGTGTCCTGCATTTAATCCACCTAAGAATCACAGACAGAGTTTCGCTCATTCATAAACAATCAAAGAGTAGAGAAACTTTTTGCAAAATATCTTTCTAAATACGCATCCTCTCCACTCGTTGCTCGGATTTGTCCTGCGGTCAGTTGTGGCTGTGGCTGTGGTTCTGTCTGGGCTGGGTGCGTGTCTCTGTCTGCATTGCATCCTTAAGTCGAAAAGGATTCTATAAACTCTACCAGTATTGCCATTGGCACTTAATAAACGAATAAAAGTAAAATATGTACTAGAAGAGCAATAAATGTTTAAGGGGGAATGGTGGGGAGGGGGAAAGTGGCTAAAACTCAGACCACACCACACGACGAGAAGAGACGAGACGAGACACAGATGTGTATTGTATTACAGATGTGCAAATAAATAGAGCCAATTAATTATTATGAAATCCGGTTCAGTTGTTGCACTTGCAGTTCGCTTCAGACAGACAATTTCAAGTGGAATTTGAAAACCATTTATGCTAGAGAAGAGAAAGATATCTCTCTCTCTCTCTCTGTCTGTCTGTCTCTCTCTGTCTCTGAAAAGAAAAGTTCCCAAGTGCAAGTAAATAATTTGTACGAGTAGTATATGCATGTGTATGTGTTGATTCCCTGAACACAGAGAGACAGACAGACAACCCATCTCTCTGGTGGCAAGTGTTATGTTTGCTCTGCTTCTTAGGCAACACTCGAGCATGTCTTCGTCTCGCTTGCAGGTCCCAGCTGTGTGTCACAGTCCCCCTGTGGACTAGCACTCGAATTTCCTGCCCCATATGTAACTCGGAGCTTTACTTTTAATAAACAATATAAATTTACAGTAAATAATTGCCTGGGATTTGTTGCCAGCAGAATTTATTATACGCAACTCTTCCCTTTCGATGGTTGTCTGTCTGTCCCGACATTTATTTACATTCTAGAAGGATGGCTTCTTTTGAACTTTCGACAAAATGCGAATTCAATAAATTGCGTTCAGTTTCCTTTCTCTGGATTAGTGTTTGGCTACTTTTGTGGCTTTGCATAGCTGATTGCCATGAATTCTCGGAGCTGTCGTAGAAGTAGAAGGCAAGACGCAAAACCAAACCAAGTATCAGCAAAAATGTCACATTAATTCCAAAATTGCAAACCAAGCTTGAATGAGTGAATCACATGTGTTATGTATCCCGAAAAACAACTTGTAGGGGATTCAGTCTAGTCCCCTCATTCGGTCTGTAGCAACTAGACAACAATGTGCTCAATTAAATGCACAAAATCCCAAAATAGAAAAAGATTCCAACCAAACCGAAACCCACAGCAGGACTTGGCTCATCGCCGGCTTGGTAAACAAACTTTCTGACTGTGTTTTGCTTTTGATGGATCTAACAAAAGCCGAATGACAATTTTTCTTTTCGCTTCCCTTCTCGTTGATGCATGGAGTGTAGCCCCCGAAAAATGTTCAGTCTGCTCTCATTCGTATAGGGGAGTGGTGAGAGGGTTCTGGAGGGTTATGGTAGTGGGGGGCAAAACTCTTAATTAAATTGAATTGTTTGCAATGTGTTTTTGCAAGTCCAGACACCCAGACAGAACCACCAGAAATTCGGCAAGGGAGAGATCTTGCCATCCACAGCAACGTTTTTGTGGCTCAAAATGTGTGGAATTATGAAGAAATTTTGGTTACATTTGTTAATATTTATTGATGACCCCGACCAATTTCGGGTTTGAGAAATTCCCAAAATAATTTAAAACGGGGCGTGTGGTCGCCTGGGGCGCGCCCCCACTCAGTCAGTATATACTTTGGCATGTTTTAGATTTAGATAAAAAAAATTTACTTTTACTGCTACATTTGTACCACCCATCTACAAGTCTATCTACATCTACTGTAGTGTACTGTACCTTTAGTCCCCCTCCGCGGGCCCCTGAACGCGGCGGTGGCGGCGGGGAAATGGTGCGTTGTCTGGAACGGGGGGGAGGGGAAGCAACTGAAATGATTCCATTCTGGCTATGTTAGTCCGTTAATTCAGTTCGGCAATCTGGTAGTTGGGCTCCTACGATCTCGTTTAGTTTTATCGTAAACGGCCCCCGATTTTCGTCCTTTGTGTGGGCGGAGGGGGCGGGGCGAAATTTTGAATACACTGTAGCAGTGTGATATCACATGAGTCTGGAAACCAATTGGTTTCCTAGCCTTTAGTCTCTGAGTCCAGGCGCCATCAAGCGGACGGACGGACAGCGGACAGCGGCGGCAGCGGCTGGCTATCAGCTCGGCTATGTGCTGATCAAGTTATATCTTAGGGGTCGAAACGCCCTCTGCGTGCACACTCCCCCCCATCTAATTCCCATGAGTACGGGTATAAAAAAAAATTCACCTAGCAACATTATTAAATAATTGAAGCTCTGGACGCCGCGAGATATTTTAATAACTTGATTACGAAAATTTTAGTAATTTGGTGACCCCGATGCGCACAGCTTCGAGCCAATCTGAATGTTCGATTTCAGTTGGATTTCTGATATTGCCTTATAGGGGTTTTTAGCTGAAATGAAAGGAAAATTATGAAAATTGAAAAGTCTTCAGCGGCTATGATGAAGTGTACAAGTGTCACCTTTGTTCTCCGAGTGCGGGAGGTGTGATGAACCTCCTCAATATTGACTGGTCTCCTCATGCTTGTCATTTGCATTTTACTTTTGACTTTTGAGAAACATTTTGGCAAAGCCAAAACCAATAACACTGAGTTGAGTGAAGAAGGGGCCTTTTAATAATTGTAAACAATTTTCGCGATATATTTCCAAAGAGCAGCAAAACAATGCTGCAGACAACGAGTCGAGGAGACATCAGTCCCAAGAACTCTGGCGAAAACTTCGTTCTCCTGCAATTACGGTGTAGTAGAAGGCTATCCAGGGCAAATTTCCATTTTTGAAGCTGCTCCCGGATGATGTCATGCCTCATCCTGTTCCATCCCCATGCCCCGTGTTGCCTCAGAGCTGGGCTTTGTTTTGTCGCCGTGCGGTCGCATAAATTAGCGCAACTTTAATCTGATTTTAATTGTGGGTGGCGGGTTAGGATGAGAACGGGGACGTGAACGAGAACGTGGAGTTTGAGCAGGGGAGGCAGTAAATCGTCGTTCTTTTCTATGGGCTTAGAATGTAAACTGCTCCCTCGTTGTTGCTGCTGTGAAATATTAATGACAAGCAGAGGAGGCCAGTAGTCAACCGGATGAGAGCTCCGGGACTAGGTGAGCTTAGGCAGGTTCCTCTTCCTTCCTCCCCAAGCAGCTTATCTCCTGTCCGCTTCTCTCTAAGCTTACCCACCCATCGCAGTTCCGGATCTCCTTTTGCCTGTTTGTTGTCCTGTCCGGCCCGGCCCGGCCTGTCCTATCCTCCTTTTCCCCGTTCTGCCGTTTCTGCTATTTGTATTTATTTGCACAAGTTTTGAAAAGCGTAATTTGCTCTTTTAATTTCATTTCACGTTCTATTTGCTTGGTACAGGAGCTCGCGTTCGGGCTGTACAGGATGGGCGGGCGGGCGGTGTCTCCTATTTGCATGATGTATGCTTTATGTAAGTCCTTTTGAAATAAGCTTTTCTGGTTGACTGTGCTGGGAATTGGTTTTAATGGGGTTTGTTTCACTGTTGGACTCGTAAAAAACCTGTGTTGGTTTTTTCTTCCTTTTAACTTAGTAAAAAGCCTAATCCTTTTTCTAAGGAGAGTATCTACTAATGAGTACAACTTCTAGCCATTAGCAGTGCTACATGCCCTACGACACATTCAGGCACATTTGTCGAATGTGGATGTGAATGACTTTGATTCGCATTACAAACATCTCATAGGCGAGCGGACTCATTAGTGTCGCTTGTCGCTTGGCAGAAACAGAGACCATTCCGGCACATCAGCATGTGCCCTACTTTATTATTCTCTATGGTTCTCGCCACTTCCATCGATGCTCGGCGGAGCCAGAATTTGTGCAAATATTTCAATAAATTTTGTGCACCAACTAAAATACTTTGCCAAATGCTGCGTATGCGTAATGAAATGGACATGACAATGAATTTACACCCAACAGATGGTCGAGGCCAATGGCAAATAGCAGCGAAACGAATTGTAATGGGAGGGAATGGAATGGAGTGGAGTGGATAATGAAGTGGAGGCAGAGGATCCGAACGGAGCAGAACCAAACCCAACAGAACGAAACGGAAGCTATCATCGTCAGGGCCTAGCAGTACCAGTTGGCGGATAAAACTCTGGACTTTGTCTCTGTACGTCTGTCTGTCTCTGCCTCTGCCTCTCCCTCTCCCTGGCATGCAAGGACTATTCCAGCGCGTTTAAGGGGCGAATTTTTGTCGAAATAAAACCATAAAATGCTTGAAATGCCAAGCGAAAAATAGTTTTGACTGCTGCCGTTCCTGCCGCTAGGCCGCACTCAACCCATATCCATATATGTATAGGGCTGTCTGCAGCGTCAGCAGTGCGCGTCCTTCCCATCTCTCCACCTCCTTTTCTGCATTTCCCTAGGAGTATGTGTGTGTCTCTGTTCCTCTACCGTTCCTGTAGTCAAACACAAAGCCATGGCATGTGCAATAGTAGTAATGACAACGCATTTGTATGTGGGGGGGTGTGTGTGTGTGTTATCAAAGCGCAAACAATGTCCTGCAAAGTAGCAGGATACGCAACCATGTGAGTGCCTGTGTATGTGTGTGTGTGTGTGTGTGCATGTATCTATGTCTATGGCATGGCAGTTATTCAGCGTAAATTTTCCAGCTTTTGTATGCGCACCGCCGTGCGGAAGTGTTGATAAACCCACATTCCCATCCCTATGCCCATCCCCATCCCCATCCTTCGCTCGCTTTGTCCTCTCGCCAGCCAAAAAAGTGAACTTCATTTTCTGTTGCATACTTTGAAGGGCATAGGAAAAGTTCCACCTCCCATCCATTGCCACCCGCGAAAATGCGCCGGAAAATGAACCGAGGCAAAGGATGGAGAATATGGGAATGTGCGTGTGGAGATCATGGCAAATTAAATGCTGAATAAATTGGAGCAAACTTTATGAAACTTTATGCGATGCAAATGAAATTGTAATAAATGGAAACTTAATTTAACAACCACGCGTATTTAGAATAATTTGGATAGTAGCTTTAATAAAAGGTATAAAACCGGTAGAAAAAAATAAATATTGTGTCTGTGTCTGTCAAAACTTTTGTTTTCTCTGAATTTTGGGAGCAATCCTTATCAGCGAGACCCGGGACGAGGCTCGTCTCACATACTGTGTGAATTTTGTTTTTGACATTTTCGGTCCCGAGCTTTCGAGTCGTTGGCCTCAGCAGACTACTCGATTTGTATTTGGATTTTGCATTCTCGGGCATTCCCTTTTGTACTTTTCTTGGATGTGCCGCCCAGCGCTGATTTAAAACTGTAACCAGTCGGAACGTTGGAATTGAGAAACATTCCTACTCAGATACCTGATGCTCAGGTGCAATATATATTCAAATGGCGGGTTAATAAGTAATGAAGTACATAAATATAATGGTACAAGAAACTGAATTGGAAAGTCGTTTGTCGCCCGATCTCTGATCACAACCTTGAGACTGGATTAAATCATGGAAATCATCGCCCTCGATTTGCAATTGGCAAAACCCAGCCCACAAATACGTTGGTTGCTCTTCTATTGATTTTGTTATTGATTTTATTTGATTTGTCAGGTGTTCAAAGAGCCTGCCGACCGACAGCTGCGCTTTAACCAGTTTTCTTCATTCCGGTTTTAATATTTATCCGATCGGAATGTGTTTCCACAATCTAGTTGATATCTTCGGATGAGACAGAATTGAAGGGGCGGAAATAGCATCAGTAGTTTCAACATATTAAGAAGAAAAAGCCCAAGAAGACATTTCGACTCATTAATGTTCATTTTTTTAGAGCTGGACTCCTTAAATGTATAAAGTAATCATGGATTTCTTTAAAAAAAATTCAATTTCTGCTGATTGTTTTCCTTCATTTCCTGTTCCAACTAATAACAATGTTCATCTTGTTCATTTGCCATTCTCTATTTTCATAAGTCTTTCCAAATATTTGTGTGCCCCAGAAACGTTGTTTAAATATTTCAGATTTAGTTTTTCGCAGCTCCGGGTGCACTTGACACAGTTCTTGTCAAACTGTTTTGTGGGGCTCTCACAACTTAACCACCAACAAAATCCACACACTCATGACCAGCGTGTGATGATGGAAAACTTTTTCCGCTCGTGCATATTTTTCAATTTTCGCTTTTCTCCGCTCAGCTCTCAATGACAAAAGTTTTCCCTTTCTGGCTTGTGGTGTGTCCGAGGGCGCCAAGGACAAGTTGTGTTGCCCAAGCCAGAGTTGAACAGAGAAAAATATAATAATAAAAATACATTTTTCCCCATATTCCGAATGATATATGGACAGAGGGCACTCGAACGCAGTCAGGCAGGCCTCTTCGGATGGCCCTTCTCTCGTTCTCTCCCTGGCCCCTCTGGTCCTCTGCATTGCATTCTTGGGGCGTTGGCAGCTCGTGTTTTCCACCTTATAGGAGGAAGGGTGCAGCGGGCAGGCAGGGTCAGAGTGTGGCAATATACGAGTAGAAAATAAAATGTATGCTCAGTTTTATTTTCCTTCGACTCGTATTTGTTTTCAGTTGATTTTACACTATTTTTCTTGCATGAAAACTTTAACACCGCCACCCCGCCACTATTCCCACGTATTTTGCGTAAGCAATACTTCAAGGTTCTTTGAATGGGTGGAATTGGTGGGTTTGGCTTCCGTTTGTTTCGTCTTGTGGTCGGGAATGTCAGGGGTCAAGCGCTGTCAACGTAGATGATATGTTGAAAATGCAGTGACAATGTCCTGGAAAACTTTATCGAATGTCGGAGACAACAAGAGACAGTGTAATGGAAAAGAGCTCGAGAACGAGTCTAGTTCAGATATATTATTATTGGTTGCTTAACTTAATGGAGAGGACCCCAGGATACTTTTCATTACCTTTCCAACGTGTCATTCAATGCGTTCAACAAATAGCGGGTGTTCTCTATTTTTATGAGCAAATCGATGAAGACGACAGCATGAATACCAAATATCAATAATCAACTGACATACAAATCTGAAAAATGGATCGGTTTCTACTGCTGCTGCTGTAACTGTAATATTGTGTGCATTCATTTTGTGTTCATGTGTCGTCTGTTTTTGCCTCAATGCATTTCAATTTTAGAGATTGCAACTGTTCCCTGTGTGTGTGTGTGTGCGTGTGTGTGTGTGTGCCACATTTAAAGTGCCTTGCCCTATGGCATGTGCCACATCGGACACACACACACAAACAAACATATTCTTCATCATAACTGTCAAAAACGGACGAAAACCCATTCGAAACAGAGACACACACAAACAGAAAAGTTGTAATCACAGCTGTCCCGCTGACCAAAAGAGACCATGCCCCGAGATATGATGGACTAGGGCTCCCCTCCCCTCCCTACCTCTCCGTGATATGGGTATGCTCCTCTGATGATATTCATCAGAATCCGAAAACTGTTGTTGTGCACTGCATCATAATAATCATCAAAGAATGTGGCAGACATACGCCACGCACGCATACATTTTGCTTATATTTATTTTTCCGGCCAAGCAGACCTTGCATCCATCCCCATCCCCATCATCCTCATCATCATAGCCGCCGTCATCTGTTGTTATTGTTACAGTTGCAAATCTGCGTCTGTTTTGCGTTGGTTCCGGATGATGATGATGATACTGCGGCACTCATTCGTTTTAATTGTTATCAAGAAAATGTCAACTTCAGTGCTGCCTCTAAACATTTAATTTAGCAGATAAACCCCAAGTAAGAGCAGATACTAGAAGTAGGTTAAATTCTTAGAATTTTAATATCTCATATTCTGTTGTTTGAGGCACGTTCTTTTTTGTTTGGGGAAGGAAAAAAGTATAATAATAACTGAATCTGGCCCCAAAAGAGAGTTTGGAAAGTCCAAACCAAGTGAATGTGAATCCATTTTCGTATTGAATATAATTCAACAGAGTAAATTCGCATTGCAATTGCAGATTCAAGAGGAAATGCATATATCATTGGGTACCATTTAACATGTAACAGAAAACATGTAACATGTAGCAGAAAATTACATTGAAGATGAAGGAAAGAAAGTAGTTAAGCCTTTGCTGGAGAACAAACAGAAATTACATTAAATCTAAATTTAATTCTCTTTATTACTCTGACTGACAGTCAGGGGCTGAGATTCGGAAGAGATGAACTTATAATCTTCGCTTCGCTTCTGGATGTAGTAGGCGTGCACTCAGAAAGGATTTCGTTTCAATTCAATCTCAAAGTTTGATAAACAGATATCGGAATGGATGTACTTTGAATATTAAAACATAGCACGCTTAGCTTGGATTAGATTTTATTGTATTCAATTCCAAAGTATAATTATTTTCCAAACTAAATTGCATAATGTTGATAATTAATTAAATGCAATGCCTGTTGTGCCTATTAAAATTGTCCTTCTGTTGTCATATTTAGCCAGTAATTGTTGTATGTTAATGGAGAGTGACTGAGGTATAAATATACATACATTAATACATACTCCAGTGTAATAGCTATTGTGTGCTTGTGGGTGTGATACACATTGTGTAATTTTCACTTAATTATCACAAATATACGCAAGGAATTTGTAATGTTCCCTACTTTTTTTTTGTGGACAATGCACTTGAGAGCTTGGATGGGACAATCCTCAATGGAATCAACTCCAACCCTAACCCCACCACCCTTGAGACCCTTTGGGGTGTGATTAGGTTTGTTTCCATTTCGCAGGCTTGGCCCAATTTTCTCTGGCATTTAATTAGCATTTTGTAATACATTTGTCGTAATGCCCGCGAGTATTTTATTTACTGGCTCTTCTGGACAACGACGATTTTGTTGTTGTTGCTGTTGTTGCTGGACTTTTCATTTTAATTAAATTGCTTAATTGTCCAGCGGTTTGTCCGATGATTACATGATTGTTTCTGGGGTGTTGAGAGGAAGGGGACGGTGCGCCGTTCCGTACTGTAATGCAAATGAAGTACGTTTGATGATGAGTGTCATGGGGGTAGAGGCACGTCCACACACACACACACACACACACCCACACACACTCACACCCACACCCACACCCAGGAAAGGAAAATATGATGTCATTCGAATACACTTGAATAATTGTGATAGATTGTACTCCATTGTAAAGAATTTTCAGGAAAACAATCGATGAACTTTACACAATTCGAATTCTAAAATAAATCTTCTCCTTCAATTTGTATTCCTTTTACGCTGTTTATCGTATCCGATATCCATTCTAGTCAACCTGCTCTCTGTCTCTCCCTTCTGTTGGATATGACTATTTTTTGCACTTACCTTTGGGCGGAGATATTCGACAAAAGGGCGTGGCATGACAAGTAATTGTATTGTAGACACCCGGTTCGCTTTAGTGGGTGTTTACTGCTACTGCTGGCTGGCTCCATTTTTGTCTTGCAGACTTGCGAATGAGTGCGTTTACCGCCCAGCACTTAACCCATTTAAGCCCGCTTCTGTGGCGGCTCTCCCTCACCCTGAACCACACCCACACAAAGTAGAGAAATGGGCCAAAGGTCGGCCCTTCGATTCTCCAGGGAATGGATGAACATGCGAGTGTTGCAGGAGAACGAGAATGAGGAGAAGTGGGAGGGGGGTACTGTTATATGGATGGGTGGGTGGATGGGTGTATATTTAACAAATGACTGTCCCATTCAGTATCGTAGATGATGACTGGACTGAAATTCGTCTGGTACTGTGCAACCATATTTAATAGCGACAAATTAATTAAATTAATGAATTGTTTGGCAATTGCAGAAGCATCCCCCTCCAAGAGAAGATTTCTAGTCTCATTTGTCTAGAAATTAGCCAACCCAAAGAGTTTTTCGTTTCGGTTCGTTTCGTTTCGTCCTTTCTTTGGGGTTGGGGTCTTCCTCCTTCACACGCTCGCACCATGACAAATGATTTTCCTGTGGCTCTAACGATATACGAGAATGTTTCTGTTTCCGAGCTGAGAATTGGAAAATTAATTTTTCTTTCAATGAAATTATTATGATGCACATGCGAGAGGAATCATTAAGCGTTTATTTGGCTTATAAACTTGATGGCAAATATGCTTTTTGTGGGAGGAGATGGATCAGAATCCACTGCCCCGCCCTTTCCCATCTGTCGTGTATTTCCATCCCTCCGATGGTTCTGGGATCATTTTATGGCACTTTCATTAAAACAATAACGGAAATGGGAAAGTGGCTCTTATATTCCCTCTTCTCACACGAATACTCACACGAGTCTGTGCTCTTGTGGACAGATAAATTTGTCATGTTGGCCAGAGACTGGCAGGGCAGGGGATCATCGGATATTGTAGAGTATTGGTCATTTTGTTGCGAGAGCAGTGGTGGGGATTGTTTGTTTGTTATCCATTAAATCGAGAAAATCAATTACGCCGTTGGCCAACATAAAAATCGTCGTAAAGGGTGTTTATTGGTCGGAACTTAAGTGTTGGCAATTTGTTTGGGGGGAACCAACTGTGGCAATATTATTTTCGGCTGATGCTGCCAATTCGGTTTCCAGTTGGCTATAGCCAGTGTAAAGTGTGATCGGCATTAGTTTAACGATTTTTTGTTAGTTTTTTTTTGAACCACTCTTCATAGATCAAATCTGTTTCCCTTTGGCACAGAGCCCACGACTCCTTCGCGACCTTTGCCAACAATTTATTCATGGCCATATAACAAAGCCATTGATCATTGCGCAGGCCTCAACCTCGAATAACTTTAATCGTAAATACATTTATTTATTATGACATCATCCTCTCCCGCACCGCCCGCCCTCATATCTCTTTCTCCCGGCCATAAATCATTTGAAATGGGACCAAGGACTGGCACCCACGCATCTCTGGGGCATCTCTCTCCCTCTCTCTTTCTTAGAGTTTGGCATCTCTGCACTTGTTGCCTCTGACTCTGCCTCTGCCTCTGTCCAAATGCCATCTGGTGGGCATAATAAACATGGCTGCTCTTCCTCTTTGTTTCCGGCTGCCCCTCCCTCCCCATATGTCACCCCAGAGCCAGAGCCAGAGCCAGAACCAGAGCCAGACATCGCTGTCTTCGTAGTCTAAACAATAAATGTCATATGGTTGACACATCAACACTTTATGTGTTTCGCTTGCTACGAAACTTTCCTGAAGATATCCTTGCCACACTCTCCCGCTCCACCCACGCCGCAACCCTCGTTCCGCTCTGCCCGAGAAAATGAAAATCTTTACACGCTTTTAATTTCGTTGGCCCCCAAAGTATGCAGCGAATGTTTCATCCTGCACTCTCCTTTCACTCTCTCTCTCTCTCTCTCTCTCTTCGGTGCTGTCCTTTATGTTTATAACCGAAAAAATAAATAAAACAAGCAAGAAAGCAAGCGTCGTCTTTCGGACTACAGGATACCCGCTAATCTGACAGTTTTTGTATTATTATTTATTTGGTCTTTACGGATCAGAGTTCCATATCACACACTGGCTGGCATTCGTCCGACTATGGAGGCACATGTGCCCTAGGAATAATGGGTACTACCCACGGAATATTCAGAACAAGCAGAGACTGACGACTGCCCAACTCATCCTTCCACACATCCTCCTTCAGGTTCACAGCTCTCACTTCTCCCATCACTCTCTTGCGTACCGACTCTGCATATATTTTGGAATATATATATATACATATGTAATACATATAGTATATATATATATGTATGGTTGGTTCAAATGTCGCGAATGAAGATGCCTGGTCCTGACTTTCGCTCCCTCTATCCCGCTCTCTCTCTCTCGTTCCCTATGCCTTTGTAGTTTATGGCTTCAATTTGCCCAAATGAGTCGTTAATTTTGACTTTTCATGTGGCACCCCTGCGCCCTGCGCCCAGTCGCACATCCGCACTCCTCCAGCATTTTTGGGGTTTCGTTCGCCTCGAACTTTGTCTGGGCGGACATTTGGCCAGAGTTAGTTTCCCTTTTCGGGCCACTTTTATTGTAATTTTGTGGCCTTTAATTGAATTTTATTAGCATTTGTACTTATTATTTGCTCGGAGTCGAGGCCAATGCCCGCCCTCCCTCTACCCTCCACCCTCCACCCACTACACTCTGCACATTTAATTGTGCACTTTATTTGCTTGGTCTGGAACGAGGGGATGGTTACGAATCGGTTTCTGGTTACTGTTTATGGGCTTCGTCTCTCCTCTCGTTCACCCTCTACTTCTAGTTTCGCCCCCCTGGTTTGGTTTCTATTCTGGTCTGTGTGCTCATCTAATGAGAGTTTGTTTTAGCCAAGAGAAGCGCGAGAATATGAAAGAAGAAACCCCCAGAGGTCCGTCCTATATCAATAGCCATCCATACATTAATTATTTATAATTACACTGACTCCGAGTCCCTGCTGGACTACGCCTCAATTACATATAAAGTTCCCATAAGCGAAAGGACTCTCATATCTGTATACTATTATATATTCTTTTGAACTATTTTTCTAATTGAAATTTGTCTTTCTCTTTCTCGTTTTAGGTAAGAACTTAAAACCAGTTCGATGTGCTTTTAAATAATTTACTTATTTGGGTAAGACTGCATGCATTTCATTCCATTTAACAGATTTCAAGTGGTTTCTCTTTCAATCTCTCTACTAAAAGTAAATAACATTTTATTAAACGTATGAATTTGACAGTAACTCGAAAACCATATTCTTAGAAGCTAAAACGGAATTTCCGATCATCAAGGGCGATATCTTTTCGTTCTGATTCTTTCGCGATTTTTGCGCTTCTTTCGCGTCACCAGCTTCACGTAGCGGACCTTGTGGCCGGAGCCCGGCCTTCTGGGGCGTAGTCTGAGGCCCTTCGTGGGCTGAGAGCTGGTGGGGGTGCTGGGTTTGGCCCAACTATTGGCCATTGCGGCGGAGGGGCTGGCCTCCGTGGGGGATGGCAGCCAGGGCGATGGCTGGGAGCCGCCATAGGAGGGATAGGGATGGGGATCGTAGAAGTTGCCATAGCCAGGCGGTGAATGATTGCTCGCATCCTCCAGGAAGTCCTCGACTGTGGGCATGGCCGAGATGCTGTTGTCCTGGCTACTGAATGCCACAGCACTGTCGTAGCCCTGGGCATCGTCCAGGTCCGTTTCGGACGGAAAGTAGCCGCCCCATTTACTGGAGCTTTCCATGTAGGAAGTGGGATTTGAATGCCTGCCCCTGCCCCTGTCGGGCGACATTAGCATCACCTCCTCGTAGTCGTCCTGCGGCTCGTCACTGTAGTCCTCGAAGTGTTCGTAGGGATCGTCTTCCTCCTGATTTCCCAGGTAGTAATATGGTTTTGTTTTTGCCGGAGGAAGTGGATGATATTCCTTTGGTCGTGTGCCAAACTTTGTGGGCGATTTCTTCCGCTTGCGTCGGCCCCCAAACTTGCTGAAATATTCCCGCTGGAGGGCGTCGAGGAAATTGAGATTCAGCAGGGAGTTCTTCTCGAACTGATCCTCCTCCAGGGAACTGTCCTGCTCTTCGGGCTCCGCCTCTTGCTGCAGGGCAGACATCACGTTCGGGGTGAAGATCTGCTGCAGCAACTGTTGCTTCATCGCCGGCTTGGGGATCGGCCGCTCTGTCGTTGTCGGTGTGGCGCTCAGGGATGCCGCCTCGTTCAGCAGCTCCTGGTTAAAGTTATCGAACAAAGCGGGCCCATAGTTGGGGGACAGGCTGCTGGGGGCTGGTGGCACGTGTGTGGGTGCCACCGCTGTGGCCATCAACTGCATCAGACTCGGTGACATGGAGCCCGTTCCCCCCGCCGCTGTGGTGTATCCCAAGAGCTGGACGTGCGGCTTTCCAAGCAGCTTCGGATGGGCTGCCGTTGGGGCTGGAACTGGCGCTGGCGCTGGCACTGGAAACGAGTGCTGTGGAAATTTGTTGGGATATTTGTAGACGTTGTGGAAATGCGTGTGTTTGCGCACCACCTCCGGCATGTGGAGGCGGATGTGGACACTGGAAAATAAAAAAAAAGAGTTCAGATAATGAAAAGATGAGAGGACGAAGATGAAGACGAAGACTCCTTGGTAGCACTCACCGCTCCCCGCTGCTTCCGCCTGGCACTGCCTGGCAGCTCCTGAAGTTCAACTCCAGGCTCCATATGAGGATGGTGGCCCAGACAAAGGTGGACGAGTGCTTCAGGATATCCAGGTCCATGTCGCCATAACTTTTGTTTGGTTTTTGCTGTTGCTGCTGCTGCTGCTTTCGCGTTGCGTGTCGACCGCCTTGTGACGAATCTTTCTGGCCACACGCGTACTTTTATTGTCTTTCAGCCGGAATTTCAGCCGGAGCGGAGCGGATTCAATTTCATCTCCAGCTCCAGTTCCAGCTCGGCAGCGAATGATGCTCACTGAACAGTAGAGATTTACATAGAGGATGGTTGGATGGATGGTGGGATGGTTTTATGGTGCGAGTCCCAACCTCACGTTTCCAATTGCATTCAATTTCCATTTGCAGCTTCCAATTTGTACTGCCATCAGCCCGTCTCTTTCCTTCCTTTTGTAGCCATCTCGCTCTGACTTTGATATTCGATACGTTTGAAAGTCCAGCGACAGGAACAGCAAAAGCAACAGCCAAGGCAAAAACGGCACAGCAGATGCGGATTTCCATGGAAACAAACCCCACCCCACCCCACCCGCCTTCCTTTGGGTGGAGAGAAAAGACGCATGCGTAACGTTTTCGTTTTCGATTACAATTTCCATTTTGCTGTTTCTGTTCACGCACTTTGCTCGTTTATTTCTCTCCCTCCCTCTCTATCTATCTCTCTCTATGTCCCTTGCTCTGTCTCCCATGATCTCGTCGGACGAGTGAAGCCAGAAAAGTGCTGCAAGAGAGCGAGCACTTTGCCGCATCCCAAATGAAGACCTTGAAAAGCTAATAAAAATCACAAGGAATATCAGAAATAGTTGAAGAAGTATTTAAAGAGGTAGCAATGGACAACAATGTAAAACCAGGTTAAACTGAAGAATCTGAAGAATTCCATTTCATCAACAGATGGAATATATGTGGGAATGTACAACGAGTACAAGGCTGCTTCGAATTATCGATTTAAAACGAACGACTCTCAGAGTAGTTATCGATAGATAGATGGGTATCGTCTGGTGTAACTTGCCCCGCTTCCAGTGTGCCCCTTATGTGGTTGCCAGTCATATACGAATGAGTATATTTCTAAAGTATTGCAATAGGGTTCCCCTAAGGGAACATCCGTCGAATGAGCGGATAACCAAAAATCCATCTCCCAAAAGTATATTGAACTGATTTAAGTCAGAAGAATTCTTCAAGGAAAACCCTTGATATCCAAATGAAAATGAATGTACAGCACTTTAACTTATTTTTAGTAGTCCTTAAAAGGCATTTTTTAAGCCACTCTTTCGCCCCCAATATTTGTTTTTCACTCTCCATTTCTTCTCTTTATGGCTTTGTTTTTTGTGTCCTTTGTTGGACGGGGTGTGGGTGGGGGTAGGGGTGGGGGCAGTGGGAATGTCGGAGACTTACTTAACCTTGGTTAAGTGCCAAAAATACTTGGTAAGCTAAACGCAGCTAAACAGAAAGTGCAGTCAAGTAGCTTCCAAGCCACTGACTGCAGATGATGGTTTCGTTTTTGTCTGTTTGGCTGCTGGCTGCTGACTGCTTTTGCTTTTGCTAACACCCACGACTGCATTTTGGCAACGACTCCAGCAAGGAGTCAATGAGAGTGTTTTCCTCCAAGGATAGCCAGAAAGTTTTCCCTAAACTTTGCCTCGGGGGACGGGCCCTAAGCTGCTTAGTGGAATTTAACATTTAAGATCGAAGTGAAAGGTTCTGGTGTGCGGTTCAGCGTGTCTGTGCGGTGCGGTGCGGCCGTCTGACCAGAGTCTGTGCCAAGTTTATTGCTTCCGAAGTTTTGGTTAACAAAAGTAGCGAAACAGAAAAGATGAAAGAAGCAAAGCAAAATGGGGAAAAAAGTAAATAGTAACGTTCAATGCCTTTTTGCACTTACATCATCTATAATAGTCAGCGCCATTCCAGTAATCATCTCTCCGACTCTCTCAATGATGATGATAATGCGTGAAAAGACAGCACCAACAAAACTATCCAACAGCCAACAGCATAGCCAAACCATTCCGCCCCCCACACCCACCAGCTTAGGAGATGTCGAAAAATACTATAAAATACAGAACATATACAGAAAGAAATGTATATGGAATAGGGAGTACCCTAGAAAAATAGATGAATTTTACAAAACTCAGAGAGAAAAGTTTATTATGTGTACTAGAGCCCTGCATGTACCCACAGTATTCATAAAATCACAGCTGTACCTCATGCCTTTTTAATGCTTTCGATCACTGCGAATCCTGTCTTCAGTGTAAATCAATGAAAGGTTTTGGCTTTGGACGCGCACGCACCCAACTAACAATTTTCAGGCACCAAAAAAAAAAATAAAAAAGAAAATGCTAATTTGTGTCTCTAGCAGAAAATCAAATGAATAGTGAGCGAGAAAAAAAAACGTTTTTGGATTCTAACTAAGCGAATGAGACGAATACCGAATCCCACCCAATCGATGCAGACAGGGCTCTAATCTCCACAAATTTCCCCTAAACGAACGGACAGATTAGTTTGAAAAGACACAAAGCGAGACCATTCGACACGAGTGATTCGTCACAAACTTCCCATACAAGTCGCCTATGCCCAACCAGTAATTGTACAAAGAGTACAAAGAGTAACCGTGATACGCGTACAAGTAGAAAAGGTCAGAAAAAGAAGCGAAAATGTAAGCGAGTGAGAAGGAACAGCGTAAAGATTAACAAGTCATGATTATTAGTTTGAGGAGGAAGAAGCAATCAGAGGGATGGAGTGCTGAAGGTGAAGGGGGATAGGGGGATAGAATTAGGGGGCAGAGTGCGAGAGATGCCTGCAGAATGGTGCAAAGTTCTTTTGATGTTGCAAAGTCTTTTGGCATTCACTGAAAATGTTTGGGAAATGGATTTTCTGCTGCTTCCCCTTCATTTTGCAAGTCTTTTGTGTGTGTGTGTGCTGTGACTCTTGGCTGACCTTTTTTAAGTGGTTTTTGGTCTTGGCCAAAGTTCTCCGGCATTCGCATTCGCTGGTGGTGTCGCTTCTTTCCTTATCGCCATTAGCACGTATGTGTTGTTGCTAATGTTGCCAGCAACATCACGCGGCGCATCTCAGTGACCTCAGTGTAGGTCTACGAGTACGAGTTTTGCTGCAAATCGTCTCGTGATCGTGCCACATGATGTTGCCAGTGATGGTGAAGTAGATCAGGGAAACTGGTTTTCATTGCTAAGGTTTTGCCGCAACATGTTGCCAGCCTGACCTTGGCCTTCACTGAGCTTTGCAACATGCTGTGAGCCAATTGTTAGTCTCGTTTGTATGGTAATGAGAGACTCTTTTTTTGCCTCCCCCTATGCCTTCCCATCCGTTGACCATTGGTTTGTGTCTTGACTTAAAGCCTGGGTCATTGTCTGGCTGAAAGCCTAGAGATGGACACGTCTCGTGAGTGTTTTGCGTGGGTGCCAATGGAAAGTATGAACTATAAACAGAGTGGGGGAATTAAATGTTTACAAATGTATGAAAAGCAAAGACCGTAAAACTTATAATTTGTATAGTAAAAATTACGAAATAAGAATTCAATTTTGAATTTTTATTATAAAAATCAGAAAATAAGTCTTATATTTAATTTTTTAAACCAAAAATCAAAATTGAATGGAAATATCTTTTGACCAGGGAGGTCTCTATTGAAAGGAAATATATAATTATATGATCTACAGTTCAATACCTTTCGTTTGATATGTATATGTATGTATAGTATGTTTGGTTACGTAGACAAATACTACATCTATTGAGGGAAATACCCATTTTAATAAGACTTTGCTTGCGGCCATGTAAACTTGAGCTGATTGATGTTTGTAAATTCTTGTTGGAGCTCCATCCGATATCGTTCATGAGTAAACATGTATAATCGGTTTAAGCTCTTCCTCATCCCATTTTATAGTGAGTAAATATTATATCTGAGTTTTCGTGGCCCACATGCCCCCATCTCTACTTCCATCCATGGTTGTGCTTCCTCCTTTCTTTCTCTCTTTATCCCTCTCTGTCTTTCCATCCCGCTGTCTGCTGTCTCTTTCTCGGCTGTTACGCACTTTGCGTTTAAGTTTAATTGTTGTTTATTCGAGCATTGGCTTTACTGCTCGTATTATTTTAAATACCATCATCAGCGTCAGCGTCGTCATCGTCATCATCAAAGTTTGTCTCAGTTTCCACCTGGGTCATTGTCCACCGTGATCGTTCGTCTGCCTCTTCCTATCTTTGGGGAGTCTCTTTCCCCTCTTCCTTTTCCCATTTTCCCTTTTCCACTCTGCGTTTACCCTTTATTCACATTTAATTGCAATTTGTAGGCCCCGTACTTATGATTGGCGGCGGCAGCGACCAGCGACAGCGACCAGCGGCGTTGACTATTCCTAGAAATCATTATATGATGATGTCACGTTTTGGGTGTTAGTTCTCTCCCGCTTTCGGCCTGCTCCCCCCACCCCCACCCTTTCCCGTACCCTCTTTTGGCCTGTTGCTATGGCTTTGTGTCATATCCGGCGGCTTTCAGCCGTTTGTTTGTTTAGCAAGTATTTCTCTGTATTCCATTCGAGTATTTCTGTCTGGCCGATTGTCCACTGCCCCCTCCCATGGGCCAATTATTTACGTAACTCCACGAACGGCAGAAGAACAGTTATTGCATCCCAATTAAAGTGGCAGTGCAGCTGCAACTGTGCAGTGCTCCTCGAACTGCAGTTAAAACAAGTAATTTGCCATCCATCTCATTTAGCCCAAGTTCCGCAAACAATTTGCATAGCGTCCCGTTCCTCCAAGTCCAAGTCCCAGTCAACTGGAAAAACTCGCTGCTGCACTTGTGGTGCAGCAAAGGGAGGAAAACAACGAACCGCCAGAACAAGAAAAATATATAAAACACAACAGTGGGAATGGGAAAACATGGCCAAGGAGAAAATAGAACAAAAACTTTGGCCACACAGCCATTTGAATAATTACAATCGATGGCAATAAATTGAAGCCAATTGCTGGGATTTCTCCTCTGATAATTCACTTCTTGAAAAGTTGCTTCGATTGTCCAACCATCGAAACAATTATTAACCTTACTACGATCTCTTTTCTTTTGCTTCCGACCTACGGTGTCTAGTATTCGAGTGAACCTCAGTGAGCCTCAATGCCGCCTCAATTTCTCAAAAGTTTTGCAATGTAAACTGTCCTAGAACATCGATGCAAACACACACTCAAATGGCCAGAAGACCTCCCCACTCCTCGTATCCCCCCACACTCCATTCGCAACTTCCAACTGGTTGAGTCTCGTCTGTCGTCTGCCGCAACATCTGTGCCTCCTTGCGTGGCTTCCTGGTTGTGTTTTGTGCTCTGCTTTTTTCTATTTTTTATTCTCTTTTTTTTTTTGGGTTCCTGGTGCGGTCCACTGAGATTTGCAATGGGACATGGAACATGCAAAGACATTATCTCCATGTCTGTCCACACTTTTTCTCTCTCCTCTTCTCCTGGTGCCCCAGTGCTGGTGCCTGGTGCCTGGGGCTGGCCAAAGCATTTTTGTCCAAGCTGTAAATGTCAGTAACAAGATTTGCCTGGCCCTGGCCGTGGGGCTGCTCTTTTTCCTCCATGGAAGATCTGGTTTTTCCTAAGCTGCATGCATACTCGCATAGTCGTACGTGTAGTATGAATTTTCCATCGCTCCGTCCAAGCAAGCTTCTTTTCTTGGCTTCTTTTTGGGTCAATGGCCAATGTTCTGTTTTTTCTCTGTTTTTCTGCCCGGCTCGCAACTTTCTAAGCAAAACTTTCCACGCTCTAAAAAACAGTCTAGAGAATGCAACAAGTCGAACATTAAGCCGCACGATAATTAGCATCATAATCACTTTTGATATGATTTGCTTTTTGCTTTTTGCTTTTGTTTTTGTTTTATTTGGTATCAGGTTCATCGAACGGATTCGCATGGTTTTCCTCTGGCTTTGGCTTCCTCTTCTCTTTTTTCTTCAACCTTTTTAATGATTGCCCAAGCGTTGATTTGATTCGATTCGTTTCGATTCGGCCGATCCGGGACCGGGACGGTTCGTGCCGCTAATGTCTATTTGATTAATTAAATTAATCACTCGCTTGTACGAGTAGTACAACTCATCAGTATGAAAATCAATAAAGAAAGAAATCAACGCATAAACGAAACTATAAATAAAATTGATGAGGGCCCCGCTCCTTGGGGGTCCACTTTGGGGTCTCTGCGATGTCTGCCAAACTGTTGACACAAACAATTTGTATTTTTGGTTTTTTTTTGTCTGTATCGAGTTGTCTATAACATTTTGATGGGTTTTTTGACTGGATTACGTCAGCATCTGCATGAGTTTTCGCAAGGGGGAGATCATCAATGAAAATGAATTAAAAGGAATAGAGTAGAGAGTTGATTTTTATTCCAAAATTTGATTAGGATAATCGAGAGATTATTCTGGAAATAAAATAGGTAAATGCTTTCATTTGTATGTATGTATGTATGTATCTTTGTATGTATTTGTCTATGTATCTACGAGCACATACATATCTCCATCTCAATTTCCTGCACCCAACATCAACTTCAACTTCATTCTTCTTTATCGTTTTCGTTTTCAACATTAATTAGAAATGTTTACTAATCTAAACTAAAACTATCACAGACCCACAGAGGCGGGAGAGTGCAACCTGAAAATGGAACAATTTGAAAGAAAAACTAAGGTCAACAGCAAAGCGCAAAACCGAAACCCCCCAACCCAACCCAACCCAACCGAACCGAACTCTGGACTGGAATTGCTGCAGTGACTGCAAAACTGTCTGCTTCTATTTTCATCTGTACGCCGGACACACACACAAACACTGACATGCACAAAAACACACACACACACACGTTGCACAGTGGATAACAATTTGTAAAAACAACACTCGAGTTGAACTTTAAGTAAACATGAAGCGAAAACTACATAAATGAGTTTGCTAAAAACTCGGCACGAAAAAGTTGTCGTCTCTCTCCCTCATTCATTCACTCCCAAACTCCCAAAAACGGGAGATGGAAAGCTTGCCGAAAAGAATAGTCGACGCTGTATATACCCTTCAAAAGGGTTATCGAAAATAAAAGAACTTTTTTTTTTCTAAAGGTTAAAAAATAATAGGAATGTCCCAAACTGCATTCTTTGTATCGAATATGTCTTTGGAAAGATAATGGAATTAAATGAAAAATTCAGATGGAAAATACCTTCTAATGCAGGGGTATTAAAAGTAGAGTAAAAGGGATGAAAGGAATACGAATAGGAGAGAGATGGACCGAAAAAAGTTCGTCTCGGTGTGAATGACACAGCAACGGGAGCGCTGGTGGAACGCTCCGCTCATGTGTCTGTCTGTCTGGTGTTTGGGTGTTCCTTTTCCACCGTGTCCACATGTTCTCACACTCAAGGGTGTTGGACACATGGTTGAGAAAAGAAGAGGGACAGACCGCGAGGAGAGTTGTTGCTGGATTGTGCTTTTATGCTGTGACACTTTTGTAGACTCACTCAGACCCAGACCCCAGTGCCAGTGGCCAGTGCCCCCATCAAGCGCTCTGCTTCAGCTTCGGCTTCAGCTTCGGCTTCAGCTTCACCTAACCACACTCATGATATCAAAAAACTTTGCCGACATGTAGAAGAAGAACAAGGCGAAAAAGATGGAGAAGAAGAGCACTGATGATAGCACTGATGTGTGAAGAGGAGTGACGGCGACTGGGGAGTGGGGAGAGAATGATGCGAAGCGTTGACAACTCTGGTTTGTTTACCCTGCCACCCTGCCACCCTGCCACCTCAGGGCGATTCCAATTAATGTCTAAGCATTTTCACGCCATCCCTTTGATTGATGCGCACAATAATTATAAATATTTAAATATAATACTTCACTTTTTTTTTTTTGTTGCATCAAAATGGATCTTTCTCTTTATCTTTATCCGTCACCCTGTCTATCCGTCTCTCTCTAAACATCATTAAGCGGGAGAAATACGTAGGGTTTCGCTCCGCTCATTATGGTATCGTTGGGAAGTCATCTAATGTGACTTTTGTGTCTTTCACTGGCTGCCTTTCTGCCTTGCTGCTTGCTCGCCATGTCGGGGCGAAACCAACTGGAAAATCTGCAGTGACGAGGCGGCGATGGCGACAATTTGATTTGAGGGCAGCGACGACAGCTTTTCACGGCTTTAATGGGTTAACATTAAGCGACTTGTCGGAGCAAATTTACATGCAAATTGTTAACTCATTTTGCACGTGTCCCCCCTCCCCACTTGAAGTGTTTGTCTCTTGACTCGAATAGTGTCGTCGTCTATTAGGATAACACGGAGGGAATGCAATGCGACTTGGAATTCGGCAATAGGCTAAAGAAATCAGCAAGAAATTGAATTATGTAGTAAGAGTGTGTGGCTGCATGAGAAGAAAATGCAAATTCTTTGAAATAATAAAGGTTCCTGATGATGATGCGAGACAATTTAAATATTAATTTGATGCAAAATATCGTTGGATGCGACTTTGAACTATTTAAAATTATGCGTTTGTTTTAATCTTGACACGTTGATATGCAATGACTGCCTGCACCATCAAGTGCAACGCAATTAAAACAGCTAAAACTGACAACAAAAATAATACTAATTACGGGAAAGGTATGTTAGTATGAGTGATTTAAGAGGAGCATGGGAATTAGTAGTAACAGTCGTATAATATCGCAGAGGGAGTTATAATCCGAGCATAAGACCCTTAACGGTTCCTGCAAGGAAGATTTCGATCTACAAAGCGAATGGAACAGAGAGAGGGTCTTCCTTTGCCCATACCTTTATAAACCCAGGCACGCCAATGGCCCATAGTCTTATTTGCCTTATAGAAATTTCATTCCATTGGGATCTAGAGTGATAACGAACGGGGTTCCAGTTAAAATCTTCAGTTTAGGATGTGACTATAGCAGATCGAAAAAGGAAAAATCGACTGGCAATGGAATATGAATCGATCCCAAATATATGTATTCCTGTAGAATCTTCGCTCGGATTTGATGCAGCGGGCAACCATTTTGCGATTCTGATTGTTGCATGGGAAATTTCCGACTTAAATCGATAGACCAATGCTCTCGATAATGATTCAGGGATTTTTAATATCCCAGTCACCCCAAACACAATTTCAATTAAGTCCGCCGCCAACCCCAATGGATGGCGGGGCGAATTATATGTTTTTCAATTTCTTGTCGCTCTTTTTTTTAATTTTGCTAAATCATATCAGAATCAATTATAAAACTATTAAGAGCTGTGCGCCGCAGCTCGAACACGCATCGAACACCCCCCACAGCACCATCAGCACCCCTCATGGACCCCGATCCGACCCCATCCTGGAGCGCTTCGTTGCTCCTTATTCCACCACCCAGCAGGACTGTGCTGGCCATTAAGCTTGTCATCAAACGTTACAAATTAATTACATTCGCAGCGAGAGAGTATCCATCCATGAGGTACCGTTCGCATTCTCGTTCTCGTTCCCGTTTCCAATCCCATTCCCGCTGACATTCCCAGCCTTGTAGTTGTGTTCCTATTCCTCGTTCCGTACGCTCCATTAAAACTAAAAAATGCAATTACATATAACGCCTGCGGGGCCGTGCAATGAGGAGGCAACAGAAACAGCAGCAGCAACAGCAGCCACCAGCAGGACAGAACAGCACAGCACGGGACAGGAAAGGACAGGACCAAGGAGCAGCCGAAGGATGATGCTGATGAGTTGATGAAACAACATTCGCCCGTACCGTACCTCATGGCCATGTCCTGATCCCCTCTGCTGCTGCTGCTGCTGCTGCTCCTGCTGCTCTTCATTTCTAGCCTGTGTTATTGGCATCGGGAGGACGCACGTCCCTGCCGGCAATGAGATGTCTCTGCACATTTTTAATTGCATTTGTCAGTTGTTAGTTGGTTAGTTAGTTGCAAGTAAAAAATATTAATGCATTTTGCGGCCAGGAAATGGAAAACTCTATCAACTTTGTCTAAAAGCTTTTGCAGTTTATGTACTAAAAAATAAGAGTATGTTGGCAGGGTTTCCTCTTGAAGGTCAAGGATATTTGCATTTAACTTATTCAAATTTCTAACAAAGTTTATTCATCACAGCATTCTCCAGCATCACTCAACCAGAAATAAAACGGATTTAATAAGCGTTTCCTAATGGTCCTAAGGTCCAAACAAGTTTTAATTGGATTCCAAGCCATTTTCACGCGTTTCTAACCCGATTTATAACCTCTAGGTAACAATTTATCCTTACCTAACCCTTGCACAACATTCAGATGGTTCTCATTTATGTTTATCCTTCATTATTTTACATTCCCGTTGAGATTTACTGTTGCTTAAAATTTTTGCAACTTTCTGACGGATGAAAATCAAACAAAATGCGAATTTTTCTGCGGTTGGCCAACGCATTTTCCACAGAAGCAGCAGAAGCACCAGCAGGAGAAGCAGCTGCAGCAGCAGAAGCATCAGCAGCTGGCGTTGCTTGGATGGTTGGGGTATAATTCTGATGTGTGGGGCTTGAAATTGAATGAAAATAACTGGCACTATCTGCTGGGGCGTTAGTCCGAACCGTTGCAGCTGCAAAGTTGCTGCTGTTGCTGCTTGCCGTTGCCGTTACTGTTGCTGTTTCATCTCGGTTCAGTTCGTTCCCCAGATAAGATGCGAGTGACATCCTGGAAGGCGATGAACGCTCGGATGCCGACAGAATGACGACACTTTTGCTTGTGTTTCTGTGGATCTCTCCTGTTGCTCTCCTTGCCCGCTGGTGCGCCTTCCTTCTGGTGTGCGTGCGTCTGTGCTTTCAGGAGTTTATTACCATTACTCTGCCATATGGCGAAAATATCCCCCGAATGGGGAGGGACATTGGCTGACGTCAGCTAGAGACGCCCTTCACATCATCATCATCATCATCATCATCATCATCATCGTCGTCGTCGCCATGATTGTTGCTCTGTTTACACTGAATGTCCTCGCAGCTATATTACGTTCCCCACCTCTCAGGACCCCAGCCGACGACACTCTTCAGACCCTCCCTGTTGCCTGCGTTGTGGTCTGTGTCTGGCTCTCGTCACCATCATCATCATTATCATCAGCGCTATCTGCATAACTCGTTGGAGGCGGAAAAGGGATTGGAGTGGGAGCGTGGGATTCGAGGGAGTCTGGGGGACGGTTTTCGGGGTTAACTGCCAGCTTGCGTTTTCCATGTTTTTAATAGTTTTAAGTGTGTGCAAAAGAGAGAGAAAGACAGTGAGAAGGAGAAAGAAAAAGAGACAGGGTTGTCATGTTGCGCACATTTTCTAAAACGTTTTTGTGTAAATGTAGCGCAAAATTTCCTCCCCCTCCTCGTCCTATTCGTGGCCCGCAGTTCAAGTCCTGAGCTGAGCGCGTGTGTTTTCATAATGCGCCATAAAGTATGCAATGTTATTTTGCGCTTGATGAATTTTTCCACGTTGCGCAGTTTTGCAATAACCCAACCGCTAACACACCCACCGTTCCACCGTCCTACAGTCCCATTCCCCAACCCCCACTCAGTCGCCAGTCCACACACATTCACCCACCTGCGATGTTGTGTGCGGGTAATAGTGTAAAGTGGCTTTCATGCAAAAGTGAATTAATGTGTATATAACGCCCAGGAGTAGAGTAGACCTTCCACAACATCAGCAAACGGAAATGGGAAAAAGGGCAAGAAATTCTGAATAGAAAAGTTGATCAGAAGTGCAGCAAAATGCTCTCAAGGTGATTCAAACTTTTCAGTTAACTTTCAGCTGGGAGGTGTGAGGAGCATCGAAATGACTCTGATCGTTTTTAGTAGGCAATGAGAGAGTTGGGAAAGGAAAAAAAATGAAGTAATTTGATCATTATCCTGCGGGTATAACGACCCTTAAGTGTTCTTTTTTTTACCATTCGATTGCAATGAGCAGAAGGAAGACTTTTGATGTTTCTGTTTGTATGAGAGCTAGCTCAATTTTAGAGACCTCTCCGTTGTCATCAGACTTTGCCCGGGATGGAACGGAAAGTATTGAATTAGGATTGCAGTACTAAGTGTAGCTATCATAGGAACGATTGACTGACTGATTGATTCTTTTCCAATAAAAATATATCGAATAAAGGGTTCTTTATCGGGCCCATTCGACAATCTAATCGTAAGTTATCATGTAGATGGGAAGCATTAATAATGGTTAGGCATTTCCATAGAAAGGTCCAGCAAGACCAACCAATTTAAAAGTCAATAAAATCATATTTCTAGACAATTTCTTCCAGATAAATATGTACATACATACATATGTATTATTTTCTACATTTTGAGAAAACCTATTAAAATCTGCCAAAGTCCAATTATTAAAAAAAATTTAGCTTGGTATATTGCTATATGTTTTTAGAACAAATCGGTCTTGTATATGCGTTTATATAAATAGATCCTAGAAAAATATCGGCTAACGGTATATATTTTTAAAATTTGTATTAGCATAAGAAATTTTTTAAATTAAATTTTAAAAATTAAAATTATTTAAATTTTTAAGATAAATTACATAATGATTGCCTTAAGTTTCGCTGAATCGGCGTTTGAATCGTTGTAGAAAATCCACAGGTAAATGGGGAATCAGAACAGTTGAGTAAAGTCCTTCATCGAATGGTGTACGGCAATTATTCGGATTACCAGCGAAATGATATGCTGAAAGTTCTCGCACGTTCTAATTAATCAATCAACTCAACCAGAAACTATCAATCTGTGGATGTTCTCTTTGCTCTAATTAATTTACTACTACTTACACACCCATACCTTGCCACTATCATCCTTTCACACTTCTCGTTTCTCCTCCTTGCTCTTCATCACATTCCAGAGATATTCCATTTGCAAGGGGGGGTAGTGAGAGAGAGAGAGAGAGTAGCTTTAGCTAAGCATCAACTAGCACTCAATTCGAGAAAGCAGCAAAAGCTGCTCTAATTAATTTCAACTCTTGCTGCTAACCCCTTTGTCGGGTTTGTTGCGCTCTTCCCCTCTGAGAGATGAAATAATAGAAAAATTCATCGCGTTTCGCCTCGTGTCGCGCTGTCTCTCGCTCTCTCCACCTCTCCGCCCTGTTGCTGTTCATTCCAGTGGTTTTTCGTTGTGGGAAGCTTTTAGCATACATATTAGATAGAGTTTACACGTAAACGTACTTCATTATTATCCAGAGGAGTGTGTCGCATGCACAAACATGCCCGAAAAAACCACCAGAGAACGGTTCTGTTTCTGCTTCCCTTCGCTTCGTTTCACTTCTCTTGCCCTATTCCTATTGCTCTATCTCCCTCAGCTGCTCCTTTGTTGGCTTCCAAAGAGCGGGCGGTCTAGGGCCAAGGCGAGAAAAAGTGGTTGAGTGGGTGGGAGTAGAGAAAAAATAAATACATTAAAATGCCAGCGGGTAAAATGAAGATACAAACAAACGCATTAATACGTGACGCTGAAACATTATTAGAAAATGTGTCTCGATGCTGGTTACTTCTTCTTCCGCTCTCCTTGCACTGCAGGACCAAGGGCAACAGGACGGAGGGGAGTGCTGATGGGTGCGGAGTGGGGTGGAGGCGAGTGGTAAAAAGGAGTGTACGTGCGTCTATGCTGTCGAGTCTTTGGCAATATATTTTAGAATTTGTCTCCCTCCTTCTCCATTTTTGCAGCAGCCGAATGTGCGGTTTGACTTCCAACTAGAGATGGGCGCGTGACTAGTGATCGTACTAGCGATGTGCGTGCCCCGCATGGCCCTCAGTTGAAGGGACATCGGCATCTCTTCAGGTTAAATTTGCTTCCTGCTTTGGTGAGTTTGCTCTGTCTTGAGCTATGCTCTAGTTCTGTACAACATCAGCTGTTGTTAGTGATGGGTCAGACACAATTATCGAAGTTTGATGCTGCGAAATGTGCGCCCTTGCAATTTAGCTCTCCTAAGCACCCAGCTGCACCTTCCCTGTCTCTTGGTATGTATGTCTGCCTGGATCTCTACGTGAGTCACGCACACATCGCTCAGTTTTGGATGGGTGTACTCGTCTCTCCCTGTCTTTGTCGCCTTTCCGCTTACTTGCTGTCATGTCTACTGCGCGTACTTTTAATATGAATTTAGTCCTTTAAGCCCGGGCTGTGTCCTTGTCTAGCAGAAAGGGGTTCCACCTCCCATGCCTCCTCTTGTCTGCGATAGCTGCTGTGTTGCACTTGCGTTTTCGATGTGTTTTTCTTTTCTTTTCGCCAATTTTACTTTTGGGCTTGCCGCACGTTTGTTCAATATGTCAATATTACATGCAGAGCCGAGAATCCTGCTACTCCTGCTCTGGCTCCTGCCCCTGCCCCTGCTGTGCCCCCTTCCCCATACACCGTACCCTGTCTGAGTGGCATTAGTGGTGTGTGCCTTGGCTGGGGACATCCTTGGCCCTGCTCTTCTAAGTGACTTAATCAAATAACTTTGCATTCACTTCCTTTGCCCGTTCCCCCTACTTCCCTTTCGTTTCTCTGCATCTGCTTCTTTCTCCTTCCTCTCGACACTTTTTTGCCTCTTGTGGGCGGGCTTCTTTGGTGCATCTTCCTCCTCTTTTTGTCGCCTTTTTAAGGCGTGTTTTGTGCGCCATTAAACATGACTTTATTTTTGGCTTCGACAGCTTGCTCTCCATCTCTCTCCCCATGTACCATTTCTCCTTTATTTTCCTCTCTTTTTTTGTGCTTTTTATTTTAACAAATTGTCGCTCTTGTATATGGGGCGATAGTTGTTGCTGTTTGAGAGCAAGTGACACGTAGCTTGAGAGACGAAATGGCATTAAGTAGAAGACTTCCAGCTAAGTTCAAGCGAGTGCGCGAAGAAAAAACAAAGCCAGAGAAAGATAGAGATAGAGATGGAGAAAAGTGCCGTTAGTTGTTTTGGATAATTGCTTAAATTTGAAGAGAAAAAGGAGAGAACTCCAATTAATATTTAACTATTAATAAAGAGTAGAATAAACTAGTAATACATAAGGGGAAAATGTGCCTATATTTTAACCTGCCAGCACTATGATTTGTAGGAGCCTCTAAAATGTCCATCCTAAGCAATCCAATTACTTATTCCCCACCCACTTCCTCTGCCCACCCGTGTGACATCATAAAAAACTCTTTCGATTGGACTTGTTGACTTTAGTTTCTGCTGTTTCGGCTGCTTTTTGTTAGCCACTCCTATGAGTCCTTTCCCCTACATCCTACATCCCCCTGGGTCCTAACTAACCGTTTGAGTGTGACCTAGTGAAAAGGGGATAGTGGGGGGGGCATCCTTATGGAGGGAGCAAACAGCATAGCATATTTTCCAAATTTCATTGCCTACTTTTTGGTCATCTAATCACGCAAGGAGAGAGGAATAGAGCACGAGAACGAGCACGAGTCTACCCATCTCAGCTTACCAATTCTATTAAAATTCTTTCTCAAAAAAGGGACACACACACACAGAGAGACAGAGACAACTACATATTAGAAAAGTATTAAATTACAGCAGATTCTCTCGTATCGCATCCTGTAACCCGCTCTCTCTCTCTCACTCGCTCTCGTGCAGTACACGCCTCTGTTTGCACAATGTCCTTGTCCAGGCCAAAAGAAAATTATATATCCAACCCCACTCCGCACCTCCGCAGCTCCACCTCCGACATCCGACATCCGTAGTCCGGCAAAGTGTGAAGTCATCGCTTTATAATCAAGTTTTCCTTTCAAGTTTTTCCTCTCCTTTTCGGTTTCTCCTTCGGTGCTCCTTTTTTGTTTCCTCCATATGTTCGTTCAAATTGTCGCCTGCCCAGTGCGAGGATGCAGGATACACACTACTCGTACTTGTACTCTACATGTCTCCATCCCTACATCCCTACATCCGTCTCCCCTGTGCGAGTGAGTATGTGTTTAGTCCTTTGCCGTTTACTTACTTCTGGGCAGCCCACGACGACTACGACGACTGTCTCCTGCCTGCCGCCTGCCGGCTGCCATGAAAATTAAATTGACCGTAGCTGCTTAAAGCTATTAAAGTCGAAGGCAAACGAAGGGTTTCCCTTTTTCCCCCTCTTCTTTTGGATTGAATACGTGATGAATATGGGATGCCCTTTCTTGGGGCTGATTAATTGTCGAATTATGAAGGAGGAACATCGAAATAAATTGAAAGACAACCAACTCCGACTCTTAAATGGAAATGCAGCTAATTTTTCTGTCTCAAGGAAGTTCATTTACGCTCTCTGATTCAACGAGCGATGCTCCAATACATATTCTCTTTTGAAGGGCATTCAAAGAGTGCATGTGCATCGGAAACCAACCATCAGTTGGGTAAAATAAATACATCGGAAGGCTTAAAAAGGGCTGACAAGTTTCTTCCCAGGGCTCGCTTTGCCTTTGCCTCGAGTCAGCACTAAAGCGAGAAGACAGGACAAATTTAGTTTGTCTGCTCCTCCTTGGGGTGCCAGCCTATATTGCTGGAACGGCCACTGGATTGTGGATTGATGGGGATGGGGGGTGTGTCAACTGTTTGGTTGCGGTCTATTTGAGGCGACTCCGATGACATCAGCAGAGACAAAGGCCAAAGGAGAAAGCGGCAGATGGAGGGGGAGAGAATGAAATGCTGCTGCATATTTGAGTAGCGCTGCTGCTGCTGCTTCTGCTCTGAAATTTCCGTTGATTTCCCCGAGATCTCCTCAGCTTTCTCCCCAAACAAATTCCAAATGAGTTGGCTCTCATCTGTTGGGAGACGCCGGAGAGTGATGGGGCTGGGGCTTGGCTTGGATGCCTTTAAGTATGCTTCAATTTTTGTAAATGAGAGAGGCTCATTTTTGGGCCGTGTCATTGGCGTGTCACTTTCACTTTACTTTACTTTTCCTGTTTACCTTATTTCATCCCCTCTCCTTTCTCTCTCTCTCTCTCTGCTTTCATAATTTTCCACTGCATACGTTTTGCGGTTGGGTAGCTCCGTTGCTGATTAAATCTGCACATTCTCTCTGCCACAGAGAATTTCCTTTTAATTTTGCTGCCTTTTTTGCACTTGCCGCCTCGTGTTTACTTTTAATTTGGTTAAATGAGGCATAAGTGAACACCAAACACCAGTAGCAACAGCAACGGCAACGGCAACAACTACGCAAAAACACTGAAACACATTTTTTAAGTGCGTTATAATTTTTAATCAAGTTGAGAGCGCGCATGAAAGTGGATAATGAAACAAGATGGAATTCCACGAGAATTTTGGGTTCCCTTTTAGCAGTTTGCGATAATCCGGGATGACTTTTGTGTGGATATTTTTTTATTCATTTATTGGGCTGCTCATTAGTCCAAAGTGTAGTTGTATTGTAGTAGCAGTTACCATAAGCGCAATGTCAAACTTGCCGGCGCTGCCGCGCAGTTAGCGTCGTCGCTTCGTCGGCGCGCGCTGCCGCTAGTGTGCACATGCATACGACGTATGCATATCGGCTTATCACAGCCGAGTGTGCGCGCGCGCGTGCGTCGGCTCGCGCCGTATGTCAAACCGGCCTGCCACCATCTAAAGGCCGCCCCATGGCCGACCGAGCTGCCGGCCGGCGCCGGCTACATAAAAGATAATAAAGCATACGTTACTATACAAATAAAGAACTTCGGGCCGGCCCGGGCAATTCCGACTAAACCAACCAAATCACTTATATTACAGTATCTTGTTCTAAAATCAAATTAAATAATCTTTGATCTTATCTGTTGAATTAAAAACCTAATTAATTCCATGATTTTATTTGTTTTCAGGTATGTTGAAGATACTCGTACAAAATTGCCGTACAGATACATTTACTGTTCCCCAATAAGTTCTTAAAACTCATTTCCCCTGTAAGTATTGCACTGCTACGAATTTGGAAGATGCGTATTGGGGTATCATATCGGATGAATATAAAGATAAAGCTCAGATATAGCAGTTTGATAATGCACAGTAATGGCAATAAAAAATGCAAATGGGAATCTGTAGCCTATTTTCTCTCTTTTATTTTCAAATTATAAAATGTTCAAAAGATAATGTTAAATGTTAAAAGACACATCCACCCACCGACCTAGAAGAGTCTGTCGGCACAGACATTCCTTAAAGGAATACGCTGATCGGCTGAGAAACTGGTACTACAGCCAAAGTGGAAATTAACGAGTAAAATAGCAGGGCTAAGTCCAAGTTGGCAATGAATCAAGTGGCTGCGGCCAATGGCCAGTAGATGTAGATAAAATGTAGCAGACAATGTTGCACTTAAAGGATCAAGGGGCAGGTGAATGTTAATCTTAAATGGATTCTAGAAGAGTACGATGGAAAAATAAAGGGAAATATCACAGCATGTTTATCCGTATTGGTGATAAGTGAGGGGGACCCTAATGAATGCATTCACATCGTATGTGTCTGTGGCGGAAATATTCACGATTATGGTTCAAGCTAAGCATTTGCCACTTGCCACTCTATCGCAATGATCACGACTCCCCCCAGTGCTTTGGCAATAACGTGACTGTACTCGGGCCTAATCAATGTTCTACTTTCACCAGTCACAAAGTCAAAAACGGTAAGCGTGACTCCAGCCATACAATGAGTCAGGTCAGTCGGCTCAGCTTATCTTCTCGTACGAGTATTCTCGAATACTTGAATGCTTGAAATCAGCAAAAAGAATACTGATTGTACTGTTCACAAATATAGCACATGTGACACAAATCGCATGCGTGACTGTACTTTGTCGATAAATCTCTCTTGCCTTATATGTTTGTGTGTGTGTGAGCCACAACAGCTTTTCCCATTGCCATTTTTCAATCAGTCAACAATGCAGCCGCAGCAGCTGCTGCTGTTGCATAGGAAGAAAGCTTCGGACTAAATCTAGTTCTCCTTAATTGGGTCTGACAATGCCTGGCGATAAGTGCGTGACTGACGATCGATGCACAGATGGCAAACTATTGGAATGTTCCAATAAGTCCACAAGGAACCACAAGGAATGTTGCAGCACCCCAAACTTGTCGACCAGAGAAACTCGACAGATGAATTCAATTTCAAGGTGCGACAGACAGCATTATCTTTTATTGCAATGTTAAATGAAGCTTTTGTTTCCCATTGCATTGTTGCGGCTTAAATTCGCTTTATTTAAATACTTTTGCTGGCAGCTTTTTGTTGTTTATTTACTTAATTTCTGTTTTGCTTTCGATAATGTTTTTTACTGCTTCTGTGCCAATTTTAAGTTTAATTGAAGCAAAAAGGTTTTTCATTGTCATAAGCTTTTGCTGTTGTGTGTGTGTGTAACTTCTGTACCCTAGCTACAGAGGGTATCATTATGTTCGACTGAAGTATGAAGAGAAATATGCATAGGATTAGCCGATCGATATATCGAGTATTTTGTAGATCAAGATGATTCAAAAAATTAGTTAAACTACCTAATGATATTTGGATAACGATTTTGATAGCGTATTAGGTGGAGATTTCTTAGAGTATTTGTGATTCTCCATTCTCTCCCTCTTGCCAGCGTTGTTAGTATTACTCGTCTCTCGGCTACACTTCGCTTTGACATTCATTTCATTTGCATTGTCAGGCACTCGTCGTTGTGTTGGCTGCCTTCCAGTTCGAGTCAAATATCCATGAAAATATTGCTGCTGTTTTTGCGGCTTCTGTTGTTTTTGTTTTTTTCCTTTTTTGGGCCCGAGTTTTTTGTGTCCTTCGTGTTTGGGGCCATCAAAATTGCATTTGCTGCCCGCCTGCCTGCCATTGAAAATGTCTGTTAGATGGAAGGTTTTCCCCAATGCGAGGCTGCTGAAAAAATATGTGCATTTTAATTCATTTCAACTAATTTCATTTTCGTTGGCTGGATACATTTCACATCATGTTCTACTTTGTATGTTATTATTATATTTTACTTTTTATATTCTATATAGAAAGTATTTTGCTTTGCCCGAACATGAGCAATTGAATCGAATTTAATTATCGATAAATAAATATGCGAATTTAAATGGCACTTCTTCATCGCCTCTTTCTCTCCTGCTCGTTGTTGTCCCTGCTTATTTATTTATTTTCCTTGCGCAATAATTCAATTAAAAGTGTTCTTTTATTTTGATTTGTTTGCCGTTTGTGTGTGGGGCACTGTGCAGTGTACACAAAACAACAACAACATAGCTCCGATCCTGGGGGCCCAACAAAAATGACTACAAAATGCATAATTGAAAAATCATAAAAAAGATTGAAAACGAGTGGGGGGAACAGAAACGGAAACAGGCACAAAAAAACGTCAATTCGTGGAGCAAAAATGTCAAACATTGTACCAAACGTCAATTAAACATTCGAGACGAGATGGAGAGGAGTGGAGAGAAAAAGAGAACAAATAGATGGGTTACCAATGGCTGGAGAGAGATAGATTTCAGTGGGAGTGGGTGAGAGGTTGAGAGCCGGTCAACAATCAAAATCAAATTGATTTTTAATTAATTTTCGCCACATTTTTCATCCCGTTCACTCTCAGTCCAGTCCAGTCCAGTCCATCTCTCGCTCGGAGTCCGTCCCCCTCTTTGGGGTAAAAAATGTGAGAAGTGATTGAAGTAAATGAATGAGAATTGCTCTGAATTGGTTGACCATCCGACCGACTGAGGTGGATGGTGGATGGCGGCTGGGTTCAGTGGCGAGGTCTTGTCTTGTCAACTATTATAAATTCAATTTAGATATGCCATCTGCCGATGAATGGAGGGGCCGGTCGGGACAGATGTGCATTGGTAGTGATATTCTGATGAACGAACCAAATGGAGATGGAGATGGATGAGATAGTTGAGTTCGAGGCGAATCAGGAGTAAGGATGTGTGTGGGAATGAAGATGTTTTGAACGGAGCTTTTTATTGTGTCTCTTCTCATAGAAACAAGAAATGCAGAAAATTTCTTAATGAATAAAAGAAAGATTGAACAACGATTTAAAAAGTAATTTAAGTTCATACATTTGTCACGCAGAAAGGACTCAACAGTTTAATAATTAATACTTTTGAATTCTTTGAATCTGGCAATGCCATACGCATCGGCACGGAAAACGCTTTAATTACTGAACTTTCGACATGCAAACAACGATTCGCCTCTAAATTGTGGCCAGAAACATTCCACAGCTATTTTTGTTTTTTAAATTTCCAACAGTACTGAAAAAGTTGTGTGCAAAAAAATTTCAGTTTTTCATATGTATTTGAGGACGTTATTCAATTACCTGACAACACTGCCGGCCGGAGTCTCGACACCCACTCAACTCAACCGACTGACACACTTGAAACCGCTGTGCAGCACCGCTCCCCCCCTTCGTTCACCGTTCACCGTTCAGCGTCCTCCAGTTCTGTGTGTCGTATCTGGTTGGGCACTTAACTTTAGTGTGAATTGTAAATGAAATAAAATGCAATGTCAGAGGAATGCACTGGAAACGCACACAACACAGATCCACACGTGCATGTGCACACACGCCTGCACGCGTTAAGTTATCGTTATCGATAGACCCTTGACAGACTAAACGAATTTATTTTTCAAAACAAAAAACGCAAAAAACAGCGACAGAGACAGCTCAGGGGTAAATTTATAGGCCCACATAATCAAATTTAAATGCGACAAGTAAACAAGAAAAGCCTGTAAATACAGGGTGTACCGAATGAGTGAATACCCTTTCAAATTCAAATTTCAAATTATTAGAAATCCTAAAAACAACACCCGTTAATGGTCTGTAAAAGAAAAAAATCCTACGAATGAAAAGTCGAAAACATTGAAAATGCCAAGCCTATGGAATATTTAACATGAGGCAATTCTTGGATCAGCGGAATGCTTCCAATATTGGAATGTAAGTATTTATTGCTCTACAATAACGATGAATGATGAACCGCTTGAGTTTGGGAATGTGGATCATAGTCGAATGGAGCCCGGCTATCCTATCGGACTTGTTCTGATAAGAGTTGTGTCGAGTGGGCTGGAAAACGACGAGTCTGGAAACAGTTACAGATAAAAGTCTGGCAGCGGCTAAATAGCTAATTAGCATAGAAGGATTAACGGTATCGGACAAGCTGTCAAACAGACTGACAGCTACATTCACCAATCCAGAAATATATTTGCATGATTTCGACAGAAGGAGAAGCAAAGTTGTCAATCGTGATTCAAAGACAAAGAAACAAAGCAAAGACTAAAATAATAGAACCCTCTCTGTAAAGAGCATGCAAACTGTGCAAAAAACCTTTGTAAATTTATGCAGCACTTTTAATTAATTACTGTCGGATAGAACACACAATCCTCTGAGCCCGTCGCCGACAGCCGGCCGGGCCTCAAATGGCTAATTGCTGTAACAAGAGAGATAGGAGATCCCAGATCCAAGGAATGGCTTATCTAGATGGGGATTATCCTTCCTTCTCACTCTCCCTCTCTCCCCCTCCGTCATTGTGTGTTGGAAAAAGTAAAGAAACAAAAGAGAGCGCAAGCAGAGAGCTTTGCTTTGCCCAAATGCAGTTAGGCAGGTCGCGGTTCGCGTGGAGGCTTGAAAATATTTTTAGGCCAAGGCGTCCCATTCGGTGAGAACCAGATAATGATGATGATGATTTTGATGATCATTATGCGTGCTGATGCCATACGAATGTATTTCGTGCGGTTAACGAACTCGAATCAAAGCTGTTTGACTGGAATACACAAATGCTCTGAGAGCAGCAGAGAGCGCAACCACAGCCAGCTGAGTGCGAGAGCGAGACAAGCTGCCTCCCCTCCCCCTCCCATCTTAAGCTTGACTGGCAGCTTTTTTGAATGTCATTGCCGCGGACAGAGAGGGAGAGCGCAAGATCAACAGCAACGCAACGCAACGCTCTCTCGCAGTTTGAATAATTCTCTTGTGCCGCTGCTGCTGCTGTGCTAATTTCTCTCATGTGTTCCGTCCGTTGAACTTGTGGGCTACAAAAACAAAGACTCGCATCACGTGAGAGCGGAGCAGAGCAGAGCATTGAAGAGGGAGGGGGGAAACAGATCGGTGGCAGCAACAAGAAACTACCGCTTAATTACCGATGCGCCCATACCATGTTGCTGCAACATGGTTACGGTTTGCAACAAGTTGTTGTTGCCTCGTCTCCCTGTGTGGGTCTCATCTTGGCTCTGGCCATTTCTGCATTCTTCCTCGAATGTCGAATGCCGTTAGATTCTTCCTGCTGCAGAAAATGTTGTTTTGTCGTCTTGTTCCCATTTGGGAGAATGCTGATAATGATGACCATAATGATGATGATGATGATGGATATTCCATTTATTGCCAACGATTTTCCAGTTTTCATAAATGGAGACGAGGTTGCCTTCTGCCATATCTCTCTCCCCTCCTCCTCGGTAGATCCTTGTGCATGAAAACCGCTTATGTAGCTGGTTATGCCCTGTACTCGTGGAGTACGAGGATATATTGTATTCGTGTGGAGGAATGTAACAGCTCTCAGGAAATTCACAATATTTGGGTACACTCTTCACGAACAACAGGTTAGAAATGTCCGCAAAGAACATCCAGATGGCTAATCCTGATTCACTAAGGAAGAGGAGAGCATAGATCCGGCCGTCTCATATCTAAATATATGCCTTTTAAATCGATACCATTTAATGGGAAAGGGTTTGAAATTGGGGATGTGGATTCTCTGTCTATCAAGGAATTTCCATCCATAGGAAGTGTTAGGAGGAAGAGAAACAATTATTATCTGAGCAGTGGGTACGATTTTATTCGTAACACTCACTTAATGCGTTCTTTCGTCTTTTTTTCACTCTCAAAAAGCTTTGGCTCTGGCTTCGATGTTGATGTGTTGCCAGGTACTACGAACCTTACTTAATTCGTAATTTAGTGCGCTTCGAGTTCGCTGCTGATCTGTTTCGTGTTTCATGCCCCCCCTGTGTCGCCCTCTCGTCACTCTTTGTGGTTCTCGGCTTAATTTGTTTAGTCACACTTTGTTGAAGAAGTCAACAAACTCCGCATGGGTTTGCTTAACTCCAGGTTCTTTTCGTTGGTTTATGATCATTAAAATGCTTACAAGGCGTCTGAAACTTGTCATCCAGTTGTGTATAATTAATGAAGCTCGTTTTTGTTAGAATCGGTTTATTTTTTCCTTTCATGTATGTTTTGTTGCTGGTGAAATTGAGTTAATGGGCGATCAGGCGACTTTGGAAGGGGGGAGTGCCAAACATTTTTGGCTACCTTTTTTATGTCTTTGGAATTTTTAATTTAATTTTTCGTTGAGCGCTAAACTCGTATGCAAAGTATTAGATAATACATATTAATATTTTAGTTCCTTTGGACATCTTTATAACTGTACAGTTCTTAAGAATATTTGATTTGACAAAGATCTTTTCTTTTGTCACAAAAAACACTTAAAGTTAAAGCGAACTTGTCAGTCTCTTTATTTAGATTATCCACAGATATAAACGGTTTATAATATATATTTAAAAAAAGTCTCTTAACCCTGGTAAGGGATATATGTATACCACAATACTTTTGGAAACAATTTGAAATCGTACTTTAAATGAAGGTTATGAAAGCTAAATATGACTTGGGCTAGTAGGAAAAAATACTACAGAAAACGGTTTGAAGTGATCCATGACCCAGGCTCCCAGGCTGAATAGGGATATAAGCAATAAAAGGGAGCATGAAAAAATGCATTTTTAGCTTAAAATTAAAACATAAACAGAAAACAAGTATTCCAGAAAACTGTTTCAAATAAGAGGTGGGATGTGGGATTTTAAAACTGTGTAAACTAAAATGAAGTTGGTATTGTTGAAGTTTTCCAGTTTTCTAGTTGGCTTAGAAGCTACAACACTTTCAAGTTTGAGCTGTGGGCCACTGCATGTATGGCAGGATATAAACCCAACCAGCTCCGAATTATTCATAGGTCCTAGGGAACTCAAACTTCTTCAACCCCACCCCGCTGGCAACCTGTTAACTTTTGTTTTTAACCAAATTGTGCGATTCTTTGCCAGCGACTGAGCCAAACAATGCCACAAAATTTATCTATGCAACACACACTACATGCCCATCCAGCCGCCCCACCGCGCCCCCTTCGGCTCAGGTAACCTTCGGCTCGCGATATTCTACAAAAGATAACTGCGCTTTTCCTTCTTTCGAACAACTGGCAATGCTGTTGCTGGCTGTTATAGTAGCGGCGTATAAGAGTCGCAGCTGGGAGTCTCCAAAACAAAAAGCAACAGTTCGCTCTCTCACACAGTGTGAGCGTTCTCTCTCTGTCATCGGCACTCCCTCTCTCGCTCTCACTTATAGTTTGGGGTGTGCCGCGGCGGAAAAACGTCAACAACAAGTGTTTTTCGCTCTACAATGAAAAACTCTACAATGAAAAAGTCTCCAAGCGCTCTCTCGTGTTCTATACTGCTCTCTCTCTCTCTCTCGCTCTCTCTCTCTCTTTACCGCTCTTCTACTGAACGAATGCATTCGTTGAGGGGATTGATTCCGGCAGGGCAGTGGTGGTGGTGGTGCTCTGCTTCGTTTATGGCGCTCGTTTGTTTCGCTTCGTTTCTTTCCTCTTTCGCGTCGTTCGTGTTTTCGTTCGTTCCTCTTCGCTCGGCTCGTTCGTCAACTTCAGAATCAGTTCGCAGTCCGCCAGTTCGCGACGAACTTTTGAACATAACGGTTGTCCGGTTTCCGTATCACAATACTTCGCCGTAACGCCGTGGTCCGTGGTCTCGTCTCGTCGTGAATTGTCTGAAGTTCGACGCGATTTTCGTGTTTCATTTATTGTGCTCAGCATAAGCATCGCATCTCTTCCCCATCTGCCCCAAGTGCTTACCTTACCATACCTTACCTTACCTTAACCCTACTCAAAGTGCAATAGTACAATAGCCCCAACATTGTATTGTACAATTGTCATAAAGAAAATTCTAAATTTTCTGATCAGTGCCTGTAAAAAATAAAGGAAGAAAAATAAAAGTGTAAAATCCCACTCCAATTGAGGGAATTGAATGCAAAGTAAAGAGGAGGGAATACATCATACATCGTAAATCGAAGAGAGAGAGAAGAGATTTTATTGTGGATGGATTGTGCGTGTCATTTAATTGATTTCAAGGATTGCCAAATGGCAAAAGTAAATTGAAACTGTCGTCGCCGGCGTTGTCTGAGGATTAAAAGTGCAGATTATAACACCCGACACCGACCCAGAACCCGAACCCGAACCCAAAGAGTTCCCATTCAGTTGTGTTGGGCTCCTCTTGGGTCTTCCTCTCATCACTTTTGCGGCCGGAGTGGCACGTCTGTCTGACGGCGTAGAGGTGGCTTAAATTTAATTGAAATACGCTGACCAGCAAATACAAAAAAAAAGCAAAAGCCCAACAAAAATTAAAAACAAACTCAACAAACACTGAGTCAACAGTTCATATACTTGCATCAATCGCGGCACATTGAAATGTTTTGTGCACAAAAAAACACATTGCAATAAGAAGCAAACAAAAAGAAAAAGAAAAAATAGAAGTTTAACTCCAACAACAAAGGCAAGGCAAAAGCAAAACAAATCTGTTTCCCATTTATCGTTTGTGTTTGTCCGGTATAATCAACCGGAAAGTGCTGCTGCCGCAATAAGAGCAACACATAAAACCACAACTATCACAAGCCCAAGCGATAACAACAAAATGGTAGTTTTAGAAACTGCCAGCGCCCTATTGGGCGGGCCATATGCCCAGGGCGCACCCGCCTTGAAAATGGTACAAAAGCGCTACATTGGATTACATCAGTGGCTGGGACCAATCCGAAGCAAAGAGCTAAAGGAGCATATTGTAAGTGCAATTCTAAATAAGAGAATTAATTCTATACGGATAAGTCGTGATAGAAATTAACAAAGAAGGATGAAATTCCAGTTTCTGTGTGCGAGAGAATACTCTGAATATTATACCTACATACGTTTCAAATTGTGTCGAAGAATTGTCTGAAGCTAATTCCCAGTAGCACCCCCCTAATTTCAATTTCAATTCCAATTGAATCGCAACAAATGTCTTGTAATTGTTTCCGTTGATTGTTTTCTTTGTTTGCTTACATCATTTTGTTCAATTTGAATTACCATTTTGGTTGTTCCGATGCCAGGATTGATGGACACTTTGATTGATTATTCCAAATGGCTTGCTTTTAATTCGAATTTGAATTTTCGCATAGATTTTCTTGGTCGGTTCGAGCGAGCATCTTTGTTCTTTTGTGGCGCTCCGAAAGACAAGTTGACCGAAGGAAGAGTACGCGAAGGAAGAGTTCACTCTGAGCTCTAATTAATGTGTGCCTGTGGTTTGGTCGGTTAATTTATGGCTCAGGCAGGCTTAAATAGCATATGAATTATGCTTTGGGCCAGAACCGAATGAGTGGCTGGGATGGCCATCCAACAAGAGACTGAGAGAGAGAGGGAGGGAGTGAGAGAGAAGCTTAGAGATAGATAGAGAGCTGTGTGCAACGAAAGTGCATTTTCCAATTGAGTGATTTATGTGCTTTGAAAAATCCATGTAAAGTGGTTAAAGAGAACGTGTGTATGAGTGTGTGTGTGTGTGTGGTATGTGATATGTGAGGTAGAATCATCAATACGTAATCACAGTACACACTCGCTAAAAGATAAAAGCCAAAAGCTACAAGCTACAATCGTTTCAATTTCAATTTTCCTGCTCTCAAGTTTAAGAGCCATCTGGAGGAAATGGCGACAAAAATAAGCTAAATAATAAATGTTTATAATTTGTTAAGCATGTAAAGCAATCTGCTAACCTCAATCCCCTACACACCACCCACCACCCACAGATTACGTATTCGACGTGTGTTATGCACTCGGGTTTCCATTTCCATCCCTAGCATCAGAATAGAACAGAACAGACCAGACCGACAGACCAACTGACAGACCAACTGACTGACTGTCGCATATCAAAGTGCATAACCAAGTACTTGAATGGAAGGTAGATCTTCCTCCCATCCGTAAGGGTATGCAGGGGGCAACTGTTACTTGGCTTTCGACTTGTTACTGGAGGGCACTGGGAGGAGTGATAGCGGGCAGGGGGGCAGTCAAATGGGAGATGTCATTGTCAAATGACTGTGTGACACTCTGATGGTAATTAGATGGAAATTCTCTAGCCACGAAACGCACGCCAACGGGCGGAAAGGCTTTGGTTATGCCAGTGGATAGATACAGATTTGATGCTGGATCAATAGAGGGAAATGCCATTGGAGAATTCTAATTTTAAATCCACAGATAAGAAAATTAATATTATTATCTCTGTAGAGGCTCTCACTGCCGAATTCTACCATATAAATACCCATAATAGTGGCCATAAAGTGTTCTCCTTGTAATATAAATTCCATCCCATCCCATGCCCCTTCTATGCAATATGTTTTGCTCTCCAACTTTTCAAATAGATTAACTTCAGGCGAAACTTCCCGACAACTGCAATCTGCTGCTGCCTGCTCATGTCTTGCGTTGACCTGCTTAAAAGGCCCACAGAGCCGCAGAGCCGCAGTGGCAGTCAACCACAGACAGCCCACAACCACACAGGCTGCCTCTGGCAACAGCTGTCGTGAGGCGCACCACTCAGTGGGTTAGCAAGCCTCCACAAGTGGCCGTGGCCATGTCTATCCTATCCTATCCATCCACCCATCTATCTATCTATCCGTCTTGTCCGACTCCGACTTCAACTCCAACTGCAGCTCCAACTCCGTCTTAGACTTGGAAACTTCACACAAGTTAAACACTGAAAAGTGCTTGAGGCCGACAAGAGGCAGCAGAAGCAGAGCAGCAGAGGCTTTTCTCAAAAGGAAAAACTTATTTTGTTGTTGCCTTTTTCCAAATGTCATTACAACAGTTGCCATCTCTGTTGCTCTCCTCCCTATCCCTGTTATTCGGATTGGCTTGGCCCTTAACTAAGTTTCCATTGCGCTTTTTTCTTCCTTCTCCTAACTTTTTTGTTGAGTATCTATCCATGTAGCTCGACCCCTTTTCCACTGCAAATTGTAACCCCTCTCTGCACCTATCTTTTCTTCTTTTTGGTTCTGCTCAGGTGCGTTTTGGGGGAGTTGTAGGAAGCGGAAAGGAGCTGCAGTGAGTCGCGAGTTCGACGTCCCATCATCAATTAAATCACGCAACTTTCTATGAAATTAGCTCGCGAAAATCAAACATGGAATGATCATGACTCTTACTTGAGTGGGGTGGGGTGGGGAACGACGCCCACTGCTGAGCGGCTTTGCCATTACCCTTTTGCCCTTTTGCTCCCCGCTTCTCACCAGATGCAATCATTTCTTTCTCCACGATCTGCAATTGCAATGTCTTTGCAATATTAAACCTTTTCCCTTGCTTGTTTTTCGTTCTGGTTCTGCATTCAGTCGAAGGTTTCTTGAATACTCTTTCGATATTGTGTTGTGGGAATGGAAGGCTATATTTGAATGTTCAGGGTGTTTGTCTGACAATATGTAATTGATATCAGATGTATTCGAAGATACATCCTTCATGTCCACGTTATGAACTGGTATTATATATTTGTATTCCAAGTGAAATTGAATACATTTCCCCAGCAGAGCATACAAAATTCGTATCGCTCGCTCTGGCTGGGATTCCGTTCTCATTTTTGCTCATTTTTCTTGCTTACCTTGCAAATTGCAATTTCCAAACATAATTTCAATTATGTAGCATTGAAGCAGTGCAGCAGCAGTGTGGGGAATGTGTGTGTGTGTGTGCTCAAGGGCCATCGTGCCACATGTGTCTCAGTCCTGTCCCTACCCCCTCCTTCTTCTTCTTCTGCACCCCATCCTCCTATTCCCTCTATCTGCTTTGTTGTGTGAACTTTTGTTGGTGTTTATTTCATTTATTTCTTTTCGCTTAAGGTGCAGTCTTTTTTCACCTTTTTTTCGCTTTGGGTTGCACCTGCAGTTCTCCCTCTCTCTCTCTCTCTTGCTCTGTTCTTCCCCTCCTTGCAGTTTTCATAAATTAAAAGTTAATAAAAAACCCACAGGTAGCTCTTATTTATTTTTGATATTTATTTTTATGCACGCTGCGTGTAAAATTGCAACTAAAACAAGCAAAAAAAAAAAAAGAAAAAAAGAAAAAATGAAGTTGGAAAATGTATCTTTTTCCCCTTCATTTTGTGGCTGCGGGATTTTATGCATTTTTAATAACGAAGGCGAGCAGCAAGCAGCAGCAGAAGAATTTTCCGTTGGCTGCGGTGAAAATTGCAGCAAATTAGGTGCCATGGATTCGCATTCAGAGGAAGGAAAGCTGTGGAAAGCGGGGAAGGGGAAGATGAGACCCTGATTTCCCACCCACTTCCTCCCCCCCTCTCTGCCACTGACCGAAGATGTGTGGTGCGATGTGTGGAAGGAAAACGGCGGCATTAACGACTTTATGTTCAGCTATGTGGAGGGGAAAAGCGGTGAAAATGCGGCTAGCCATAGAGAAAAGATTGTGGATAAGTTTGGCTTGGATTTGATTCGGTTTTTCTTGTTTTCGTTTCGGAACGTGGCTCAGCTCAGTTTCAGTGGGGGTTTGTTTGGTTTGGTTTGGTTTGCTTTTCTTTTCTTTTTGATTGCAGGTGAAAACTGGAGCAAACTAGTGGTGGAATGAGAGGGGGGAGGAAACTCTCCTGAGTGAAAGAGCAGCAGTCGAAAGAAAAGTAGAATCAAAAATGATTTTTATTGCATTCAAAATGGTATTATAATAACAATTCAAAATGGAGTACAGCTGAATCCTTAATCCTTTGGTATCCCAATATTGTCTCAAGATTTATCTCCTCCATGAGAATGTCATTTTATGAGACTCTCTCTTGCTCGCTCTCTCTCTCTCTCTCTCTGGCCGAACTGTCTCGTACTGTTGCGAACTAATCCAATCAAGTGCAGCCATCAACTGCAGCATCTTCCCCGGACCGTCGAAAGTTCCACCTGTGACAAAGACATGGACAGTGGCGCAGCTTTCCCAACAGTCCCGTAATGAACTTAACTCAATCGCAATGTCCAGCCAGTCGAGAACTGTGCAATCGATGGCCACTCATTACATAGTTTTTGCCTCCCAGCCAACAGTGGGAATTTTTTAATTAATTTTCTGTCAACGTTCGCAGAAAAACAGTTGGAGGAAAGCAATGGTAGTGGCAGAGGCTGAGTCAGAGTCGGAGAACGAAAAGGAAATCAAACTCTTGTCTCATTTTATTTTATAATTGTGTCCAAGGTCCGGTCACGTGTTTCAATTTCGAGGCAAAGATACGCAGACAAAGAGAGAGGCGAGGGGATGGGATTGGGATGGCATAGCGAACGAGAACGTTAAGCGAGCGTTAAATGTGGTGTGAAGAGGAGCAAACAATAAAGTTATTAATAACATGTGCTGGCTGTCGTCGTCTGCCAATTTATACTCCCTCCAGCCAGACTCGGACAACATCTTGTGTTTATGGCTTAAAGTTGCGATAGATGAAACTTAAAGCCGGATGCCAGGACTGTCCACTAACTTGATTATCTTTGGCAAGGAAAATGGATAAAACGGGGGAAAAGCAAGCAGGCAAGCATTGACTGTAGATCATGTGGGTTGGGCGCTGGGCTGGGTCTGGCGGAGCGGAAGCGAAGAAAGTCAACCGAAGTTGACATGAGGGAAACGTGGCCCAAGATTACATCTTCCCCATTCTGACATTACCATTGATATCTTGTGACATCGAAACAGAAGTTGAACCTCAAGTTTTGAAGTTGAAGTTGGGTTTGGGCAACCTGGATTTTCCCTTCAAGGAATTTGAATCTCTCTCAGACAGAGAGAGAGAGAGAGAGAGAGAGATAGAGAGACAGAGTATGTTCCCACCGAAGAGGTGGAACGTCAGCCAAAGAACAATCTTCAGTCAAAAGTTTTTCTTTATCTCAAACTGCAAATTGGGTTAATTAAAAACCGCTCGAGGTCATACGTAAGTCATCGCATAAAAAGTGGGGGAAATACGAGCAAAGAAAAGAAACCAAGAGCAAGAGCGAGAGAGCAAGAGAGCAAGAAAAAATGAGCTAAAAAGATGTGACAAACTTTTTCAATTAAACTTAATTTTTATTCTTTTTGCACCCAAATCCCCCACAACCCATCACCCACCCATCTCTGGCATCCGCTGTGCTTTAAACGTTGACAAAAAGCGTCACAAATTGAATTTTGATCGATATATAATGCATTGGAGAGGGATGAGGAGTGCCCCAGCCCCTGCCCCTGCCACTGGCCAACCTCCTGCAGTGGGAGGACGAGGCACAGAAGAGCCAGAGCTCTAGGCATGGAAAGCAAAATGACAGCAAATTAGCAGAGGCATAAAAAAGGTCTCGCACCCAACCAGAAAGTGCTCGCTGCTTGGGTGCTGGGGCAAAAAACCGATGAATAGATGAAAAGTTTTCTCTTCTGCGTGCGATGGAAGGAAGTGAAAAAATATACACATAAATGGGGATGTGAATGGATAACTTTAGGGCTGCCGATGTCTGAAAGAATTGTGGGGTGGTGGGTTGGGTGGAAGTGCGTAAAAATAGAATGATTTCCATGGAAAATCTAATGATGTTCGATTAGAAGATTCTCGGGAATTATTCAAATTAATTTCAAAGGTCTCCCACATCCATCTGCGATTGCTAATTAAATGTGCGACTCTCTTCTGGTTTGTGCAGGACATATCTTTAATTATCCCCGAACAGAGGGAAGAGGAAGAGAAATGGTTCTCCATCCATCACGGTCTGAAATCTGCAGAGATACAAAGGTTATTACATTTGACCATCAACAGGAAAAATAAATTCCATCTCTCGCAATCACTTTATTTCTACACCTTTCTGTGTTGGTTCTCCGCTTTTTTTTTATCTTTTCCACCCACTAAAAAGGAATACGAGTACTCTACGAGTCCCATGGGAACCGAAACAGGCTGCACATTCTGTTTGTATATTTTCCCTATGTACAAGTACGTACCTCTCTTTGCCTCTCGGACTTTTTTTTTGTTGCCGAATGTTTGACACACAAAACGCAGACATAGAGGTAGTTCCCTCTTCCTATTCCTATTCCCGATTAAATCATCCATAGCCATGGCACATAGCCCTGCCCTGCACTCCTCTCCACTATCACTGGGTTTTTCCCTTTCATTATATTGGGCGCCATATTTTGTTGTAGACGCCGCCGTCTGTAGAGACATGTTCAACATTTAGCAAATAAAACAAAATGGAATACATTCGAGTTAAATAGAAAATTCACGCGCCAGTTTATTGAACCACACATACGAGTGCGAGTACGAGTACGAGTGCGGGGGAAATGGAGGGAGTGGCAACGGGCAAATTCCATTCGCAAGCGAAAAATATTTGAATGAAAAGTAAGCAAAAGTAGCCGATTTCCTACACCACCTCCTCTCCTCCTCCGCCAACCTCTGGGCGAGTGCCTGTCTCCGCTTTTCCTATCGCAAAAGAGTTTCCCCATTTCCCTGCTCGCTCAGAGAGTGTCATCATCTGCCACACTCCGCTCTATCTGTGTGTGGGAATGTTGCAAATGCAACACAAGTATTTGTGCGCCTGCATGAGCCTTTGTGTGTGTGTGTGTGCGAAATTCCCCTCTTTCATCAAATGTTGGGCATCATTTTCTCTCTGTGTCCCTGTCGTTGGGTCTGGGTCTGGGTCTATTTGCCAGCTGCTGTTTGTTGCATTCTGGTTGCCTGTGCGATGCCTCCGCCTGCCTCTGCTTCTGCCTCTGCCTCTGCCCCTGACTCTCATATATAAATCGATAATTTTCCGCTCAAATGTGCAGAAAATTTCGCAGACCCAACATTCCCTCCCCCATATTATCCCATGCCCTGCCGCACAACATGGTGGATTTATTTTTTAAAGTCGTTATAGCGCATTAAATAATTGTCAAAATGTTGCGATAATATTTGGATTCGATTTGTGACTTTGTCTAAAAATAACACTCGAAGCAAATCGATTTGGATTCACTTCGTAAACGATGCACAGAAATTGGCGCAAATATCAAAAGAAAATCGTTCATTAGGGAGCATTTAATGGGCCAAAAAGTGTTCAACAAATTGCAAGTTGAGGTACAAATATACAAATATATGTAAATATTTCAATATATATATTTTATAAAGATCTCTCCCTTACTTCCTTACTTCCTTACTCCTTACTTCAATATATGTAGTATATAGATTCTACACATAAAATCTAGTTCCTTAAATTAAATTGTTGAAATTGTTTTAATCCACTTCATGAACCGTAAATAAACAATTTGTATTTATTTATTCTGTTCTTATTTTGTTCTGATATTCAAAGCAATTATTTAATGTTTTTATAAGCATTCTTTGCCACTTTAATAATTCAAATATTTCATCATAGGCATCACTCGGCAGAATTTCTTTTCCTACTCTTGTTTTCATATATGTATGTATGCTCGATTTTTGTGGCTCACTCGAATGTCAATGTCAATGACCCCAACACAGACTTGAAGTAGTTTACTGCTGCTGCTGCTGCTGCCAGTGCTGCCAGTGTTGGTGGCTTTATCCATATCCATGTACGTGTGTGTTTCTGTATGCGTGTGTGTATGTTGGCCGAGCTTAAAAACGTGTCCAAAAGTCAGCTGCTGCTGCTGCTGCTCGTTCTCTCTGGCCCATGTCATTTGAATGTCTGCCGCCTGCCCGTACCTCGTCCCGAGTCAGTTGCTTCAGTGCGTGTGGCCAGTGTTGGTAGAAATATTACGACTTGATTCTTGGGTTCTTTTTTCGGTGTTTTGCCCTTTGTTTTGTTGTTTATGGCATGGCCAAGAGCTACAAGTCAGTAAGTCAATTGTCAACACTTGGAGTACATTTCTCCTCTTTCCCTCGCTGTCTCTGTTGTTTGTGACAATAAATTCGGGAACTGGTTTGGTAATTTAGGGAGATCCGTAAGCTGTCTGGGAGGGAGGTGGGGGAGAAGAAGTATGAGTATTGTATCTTATTTTATTTTTATGATTATTTCGCCATTACAAAGTTGACTAAACTTTGGGATGATTGCCGTTTGATTTCATTGTAATGGGTTGGATGGAGGTATGCCACAAAAGGTTTTGTGATTTACGCGATATTTATGCACAACAATTGTTGTGGCACTTAAAAACGATATACAAATCCCTCGACAATTTGTAATTGAATTTAAATATTCTTTGCGAATTCTTTATGATTTATTTACGATTTTTCTCTCACTTTAGTGTTTTTAGTATTAAATAGCAATCCTCCCGCAATCCCTTCCTCGCCCCAAACACTCGACCTAATTATGGGACACCATTATGGAGCACCGACCGACGCGATGACTGTCACAAGACCAAACCAAACACAATTATCCCGTCGAGCACAGGGCAACAAAGTATAATTTCACATAAAAATGGAGATGGGAAAGGGGAATGGAATGATGAACTGGTTTCGTTGTAAATAAATTGCAAATATTTCTTTTGCCCTTTCCATTACTTTAATTAGTGAAATATTTAATGCACTGCGTCCCTCCCTCCATCTGACTCTCTCACTCTCTCTCTCTCTCCCTGCGGAACCCTTTTTAGAGAGGGAGAGAGAATCCGAATAGAAGGAGAGGATTACAACAGAAATACAACAGAAAAAAAGCAATGGAAGTAGAAACATTTCCGGCTTCCGCAAAACTGTTTCCTGGCCAACGATAAAATATATATATATATATTTTTTTTTTTATTTCAAAGCTAATGTGTGTGTGGCTGTGTGTGTCGAGGGGCGGAGGGTTTTCCCCTCATTTGGAAAACCCCTCGAAAACGGAGCCGTTAATTTGCGCTTTGCCTTTTGTAAAAATGGCGCAAGTGGATTTTTTTTGCTCTTTTACATTTTTGTGTTGATTCTGTTCTTTTTTTATATAACATACATATACATACATACATATGCACGTATATATCTTTTTTCTGTTGAAAATTGTCTGCACTTAAATTGAAATTAACGAGGCGTACATTTTTTTGTATATGATCAGAGAGAGAGAGAACGGACCCCGCCTCCCACCAAAAAATACAAAAAGAGGAAAAGAAAGGAAAGGAAAGGATACACTTTCTTTGTCATTTTTTGGACTGCCTTCTTTCGGTTTGATTCTTTGGCTTTAATTGGGCGCTAAGTGTGGAAATTTAATGCGTTTCATGTTGCTGGAGTCTTGAGTAGTGGTATGGGTAGGGGGGGACGGAGCAAGCGGCAAAGGAAAATAACCCTGCCAGAACCCAAGAGCTGCTGTCAGTAAGAATTATTGTGCCTGTAATGCAATGCGCGCTACGGAGGCGGCTGGGATGGCTTTCTGGTGGAGGGCGTGGCATGTCACACCCACACAAACAGAGAGCGACGCTTGGGTGGAAATAAAAAGCCGCAAGGATTTATCACTCTGGCATCGCTCTCATCCTTCCCTCTCAGTGTCTGCATCCTCTGCCTCGGTCTCCGCCTCGGTCTCTGTGTCGTGGTCCGAAAGAAGGGAGCCTCAGACCAAGACCCAAGACCCCAGACACATTTCATGCTAACAAGCTGGTGCCTTGGCTGCTGCAGCTTCTGCCCTCAGACATCCCCACTGCCCGGGATCCCCACTCTGGCCCAGGACACCCACCCATCTGCTCTGACTCTTGCGGTTGGCTTGCATGAGCATTGCATGCAAGTTACTTACCTTTTGGCTTCGAGAGTAAGTGAGGGGTGGGGAGGGAGTGGGAGATGGCAGCTTAAAATGCTCTTCTGCCATCTGTCGTAGCATATGTAAAAGGTATTATGGCTAAAAGCAAAAATATTGCATTCGACAGTGCAATTTGTTAGCTACGACTATTTGAATGATGTTCTTCGATACGGAGCCGTGGGGAAACAGATACAGATACGTATACGGTAGATACTGCACACAGCAGGAGGAAGCAGTTGGGCAAGAGGCAAGCGGCAAGAGGAGAGCAAAAGTTGGCCATATTGAGTTAAGTGCGTTTTGGATTTGATTTTGGTTTTGTTGGCTGATCATTTCTGGCTCTCTCTCTTCTCTCTCTCTCTGTCTGTCTGTCTGTGGTGTGTGTGTGTGTGTGTGTGTGCGTACCTGTGTCTATATATTTGTTGTGTGTTCTGTTGCTTGGCCATTGATTGGTAGTTAACCCAGTCAAGAAGTCAAGGAATAGCTGCAGAGCATCATTTGTATCTGCATATGAGGGATACTGGTATGGAGTGGAGGGGGCAGGCATCAATTATTTGTGAGCAGTCATGGGATGTGTGTGTGTGTGTGTGTGTGTGTGTGTGTTGGGATTAAGCACCAGTAATTGGTGGAGTTTTGTGGAGTGTTTGCATAGCCTGGAAATACAAATGTATCCAACAGATACATTAGCTATCGAAGAATAGTATCTACAGTGTTTGTGGATTGTAGCAATTGTGGGGGGTAGAGACGAGTATTTAGCCATTATTCAATTAAACAACTTTTCACATTCCGCTCCATGAGCTATACCCTAAGATAGTGTTCCATTTGAATGTATCTGACGGATACATGTGCCCAAAACGTGTCCCCGACATTGAAATCTGTACAGACTTCTGGGAAGTATTCTCCAGCTACGTGTAACGCATCTGACAGATACATTTGCAGCGGTGCCTACAAACTGACAAAAAGTCAACTCCAGCCGAGGCCTGCCCGGACGTGCCGCCGCCGCTGCGTGGCGCATTTGAAAAGAGACACTCTTGCACACACGAAACTGTCAAAGTATCTGAGAGATACTTTTCCATGCCCCATTCTCCCTCTCTCTCTCTCGCTCTCCCTCTTCCACGTCTCATTCTGTGCAGTAAATGTGTCACGTAAGAACAATTACGGCGACTCACACAGACAAACTGTGTCACACGTCAGAGGCCAAGCTCAGAGAAATTCTCATAATTCATACATGGAAATGGGTGGGAATGAAGATGGAGCCAAGTCTAGTGGCTGCTCCTCAGACAAAAGTTACCCACTGTTGAGCATTCGTAATGAAAATCAGATTTCATTGCATTTAACTCCAACAGCAACAACAAAAAAGCAGCCACAGAAAGAGAAACTTTCACCCATAAAGTATCTGCGCATCTGTGTATCCGTCTATCCGTGTATCCGCGTATCCGTGTGCGGCTATTATTATTTATTGTTGCATAGAAACGAAGCCAAACATGGAAGGGAAAAGTAGTAGAGTTCTACGCGGAGTTCCGCTGTGGAATTGCAGTGGCAATTTTCCATTGCATTTCCAGTTGCATTTCCAGTTGCATTTCCAGTCCCCATTCCCATCATTTTCCATCCTCATCATGATCATGAGATCATTAAGCATTTAACCCACTTTTCCCGCCTGTCGTTTCTACTGTCGCTGCCGTTGCTGTTGCTGTTGCTCTTTTGTGCCTATTCTGCAGATTCTAAGCTCCATTTCCTCATTGTATGCACTCGACGGTGGCTTGGAAGAGGGGTGGGGGGAGGGGTCTGTCAAATGGGGAAAACAAACAATTAACATTTTATGTTCGGGCGAGCACATTTTTGTGCGATTCGAGGGAAACAATTTGCTGGAAAATGCATTTCCCTCGGAAATGGCAAGCCCACAACTACTAAACAGCGGATGGATACCCCCAAAAGGGGGTGGGGATCCAGCCAAGTTCTGCTACGGCTACGGCTGCTGCTGCTGCTGCCCATCCGAGCAATTCATAACTTTGCACTTGCAAATTATTTAAGCAAATTATGCGCCTTGATGCCTGCCGCTGGAGCTGCTGGGTGATGGGTGATGGGTGCCAGTGCCACTTCATCAGCCGCTTGGTAGCCGAGGGCCTTTTGTAAGAGGAACACCCACCCCACCCACAGCGGCCTGCTTTCGCATTCGCATTGGCATTCATAATCGCTTAGAGCAAAAAGTACGTATCAAAATGAGCGAGAAAGGAGTGGAGTGGAGCAGATGGAGTAGAACTTTTGCCCAAAAAATGAGGATTAGAGCAGAAAGTTGGAAATTTTGTTTGGGCACCAAAAAAAAAACAAAAACAAAAAAACGAAAAAAGGAAAATGTAATCCAAAAGTTGAGTTCATCTAAGTTTCACTTAAACACTTTCCGAGATGGGGCCAAAGTGGAATGTGCAACGGGTTAAATATGCTTAAATGGGAGTTCATTTTTAATAAGTAGGATAGAAAAGGCTCTGAGGAAGATACGGTGGGTATCCTGAGACTCAACTGCAATTCAGATAGAAGATAATCGCTCCTTACCGAACCCCTCTAATGTGAATACAAATTGAATACAAAGCAAAGAGCATTTACTCGAGTTATTTCATGTACTCCCCTCGGAGTCCTTGTTGGCATCCCCGCCCTGTGCTGCACTTCAATTTCAACTCCATAAGAACTCTCAACAGGAACATATTGCTCATTTGCCAATCCACCGAGAAGAACCCTTCCAGCAACCCTTTCCGATGCGGGTTTATGGCCGAGACGACTTCGCTGACAAGCGTGTAATCTCGCCATAAGTGGAACAGCAATGGAAGCAGCCACCACACCACACCACAAGAAAAAAAAAAGATTAAATGAGGAGGCAGAAGGCAGGCAGGCGGGGCATCAGTTTCTAACCCTTTCCCGCAGGCAATGCCACACGGAGAGGCAGAGGCAGAGGCAGACACGTGGACCAGACACGTGTCAGGGAAAATGTTATCGGAAGGCCTGCAGGCCCAGACCCAAGACCAAGTCCGCCCCTTGGGCTCTACTCTGCTCTGCTGTCAGCATGTGTCAAGGCGTAGCTTTATGTTGATGTCCCATAAAAATTCACTTACTTAAAGATGGCAATCCAAACAGTTTTTATTCCGACATATTGAAATGGAAATCATAGCCAAACCCTCCAGAACCCGAACCCAGCCAAGGCTTACAGACAATTTGTAGAGCAGAGAAAAATGTTGACTCTCGGAGTTAGTGGGAAATATTATTGGGGATAAGCTTCGAGGAAAACTTATTCCAGGAGTATGTTAAATATTTGTAGGCCAAGGTTTCGCCCTGAGTTTGGTTGGAAATAAATACTGGAATGGAACCGCAAATGGAAATAATGGAATTCCATAAATTGAAATTTCATTTTCATTCCATTTAAAAGATTCTTTAAGAGAAACTTTCCTTTTTTTTTGCTGATCGCATAAATTTTCCATTTGTTGGCTGGCATCAGGCATGAATATAATTCCGTGTCACGTGCAAGAATTTTTGTTTGTTTTTCCTTTAGCCCCTCCGCACACTTCACACACAACCTTCCACCTCCCCTCCCCCGATTGCCATCTCCATCAATGACAAATAACCAAAGCAAACTTTCCTCCCCCTCCATCCATTTCCCATCGATATTCCTGAGCTCTCTGCCAGCCCAGCCCAGCCCAGCCCAGCCTGGCCCTACCCTGCCCTGTCCCCATGGTTCTCGCACAGCTGTGTAACATTTTGTGGTCATGTTGACAGAGGAGCATAGAAGAAGGAGGAGAAGAAAGAGATGCTTTGGGGAAAACATGTGTGTGAAATCACTTGAAACTTACAAGAAAGCCACCCATTCACCCCATTCACCCCATCCACCCCTTGCTGCCTGCCTGCTGGCTGCTGCCTGCATTCCCCTAGTATCTGATAGATACAGATAGGAAACATATGATGCTGCTGCTGCTCACTTTGGCCACCGCACAATTTATATAATGATGTCGCACTTTTGCTTTTCTCTCTCGCTCTTCCAGTGTCTCTCTCTCTGTCTCTCTCTCTGTCTCTGGTAACTCAAGGGAATATCAATTTTGTTATTCTTTGTTGTTGCTTTTGGCAATAACTATTTATTAGATACACAGATACATTGTATCCGCTGCTGCGTTCCTTTGCTTTCTTTCAGTTTGGTTTAGTTTGACTTCACTTCTCACTTTGACTGCGACTCTCTCTCTCTGCTCTCTGCTCTAAAATGCAATTTTATAGCTGTCAGGGGAATTTAACGCCAAGCGCGAAAATGCCAAAACCTTATAGTTCCCTACCATACACCATCTACCCATCCCTCTCCCCATGGCCATAGCCATTCCCCCACGTGTCATGTTGTGCCTGCCTCCGCTCCACCCCACCCCACCCCTCCGCTTTCCGCTTGGCCCATGCCCATCTTCTGCCTTTTGTTTGCGCTGCGCTAGTTTTTGGCTAACGATAAAGTGTCAAGATATTCCTTTTTTCACTCCATTGTTTTTTGCTTAGCTTTTTTTTTTCGAGCAGAAGCAGAAGGGTGTCGGCAGAGGGAGGTGCTGGGGCATGCCACGACACTTGCAACAAACAATTTTTTGCTTTTCGGTGTTATGCATTGCGTGCAAAGCGTAAACAAAGGGAATACCAAGAGACAGAGCGATAGAGAGAGAGAGAGTGAGAGAGAGAGGATACAAAAGTGGATAGGAGGATAGAAAAAAGACCTCTGAGCCAATATAGAAAGAACTTCCGCTCCTCCAACCCCATTCGCCCCATGCTCCCCCATTCTCGATTCCATTCCCATCTATGAACTCTCCGCACTGCGTGTGCAGATAATAAAACTAAATAAATTGATGGTCTTTGTGCAGAAACTGACAAGTTGCAGGCAGCAACAGCAACGAAAAATGTTCGATGGCCATAGATGGGATACACATACAGATACGTGTACATACAGAGGGATGTACATAAGTATAAATGGATATAGGAAAAATATTCAAACCACCAGCACCACCACCACCACCACCTCCTTCCTTCCTCCCTTCATCAGCAGGAGAGTGGCCAGCAGCGAAACACACAACACAATAGATAGCCCAGATAGATAGATACACAGATAGATATTTAGTTAGTTAGTTGGGTGCATGCAGCCATGGATAGATATAGATGGATAGATATGGAGGGATAGATGGATAGCTGGAGAACCGGGCTCAGTCATTTATCATCTCAAACAAATGGAAAGCGCATTGCAGGCGACACCAGACCATCCAAAGGGAATAGCCGATAGGTCCCTGGATAAGAAAGGTGAGCCGGGCTGAGATTGCGGCCAAAGGAAATGACAAATGGCTGAATATCCCTGATCTTTGAGAACAACATCTAGAGGCTATCTTGCGACTAAAACCACCAACTTGGTCCAATCCTCATCCCTCTGCTCGTTTCTCCTTGGAGAGGAGAGTACCTTATCCATTGTAAAGATCCAATAATTACCTCCATAAAAGCTTTGCCAAAATGCAGTGCTGCCAACTTAATGCAAAGTTATAATCAACATTAATGGGTGGACAATCCACCCGTTAGGCCAGCCCAGGGCACTGTTAACCCACTTTCCATTTGATTTACTCAAGGCCTGCGCTTCCCTCCAACTACTCGGTGCGGCCAACGCCATTTCATGGGCATAAATCAACCACAATAACGTAATTAAAACATAAACAGAAAGCAGAGCGAGCCTCAGATCCAGGGATCCCAGAGAGCAAAACAAACCAAAGGCAAAAACCGCACAGATGTGCCGCTACGCCGCCACCCACACGCCACACAAACAAAAACAACAACAACAGACAAATATTTTCCGGTAGCAAAAATATCTTTCTAGCCGAGGGCTAAGTAAATAACAAAAACCAACAGCAAAATGTAAGCCAAATTAAGGGAAAAAAGAATAAAGGGGAAGAGAACCCAACGACCCAACCCCAAAGAGGAGCTGCACATTTCAAACATCAACAGAAATATTTAATTGAAATGAATTAAAAATGTCTATTAAAAAATGGGAGACAGGTAGAAAGAGAGTGGTGGAGTGGGGCAGTGTCAGAGCGGTGGGGGAGAGGGGAAGCTGCTGGGGACTGTCTGCAGGAAATTTAACTTTTGGTTAAATTGTAAAAGGAAAAGGGGAAAGGGCAGGGCTTAAATAAATGAAATATAAATATGATCAGGATCAGGATTGGGATTGGGATCCCCCGAAGGGAGTCAACGGGAAAATTAAATTTAATTTACAAAAAATAAAATCCCGCAAGGAAAAAACAGAAAATGGGAACCCAAAACCAACTGATGGCAGAAATCAAAGGATATCCGGATAGGGAAAACCCCCACATGGGATTGGGTGGTGCTGGTTTTTCGTGGCTATGGAAGGGGGGGAGGCGGAAAAGGGGTCACTGCCGGGGTTATCAAAAATTTAAAAGCTTTTTGTGCATTTCTCGCCAAGCGGCGGGGACTGCTCCGCGGATGCGGATACACGGATATGTAAATGATATTTTCGAGTGTGCGCCAACGTCAAACGCAGCCATGCCACATGCCACCCCACGCCCCATGTAACCCCCCATGCCCAACCACACCCCACTGTGATTCCTCGCCCGCTCTCTTGCAGCAGCCCCATCAACATTGCGGTCAGAAAGGCCACAGGGCAAGCGGCACATTGGTTGTTTCTGTTCTGTTTTATAAGCCGCTTTGCCGGCCAATTCGCTGACTGTTCGCTCCTCTGCTTCCTTTCCCTTTCCTCTCATCACATCTCGGGTCGCCCCTCTCCACCAACCACCACGCCCCTTTATAGGCATTTTAAATTTTCCATTGCCTGGATTTTCAGCATTTTACAAGCCATGAATTTTTTAATAACCCTGTCCTGTCCCGCCCGCCCTGTCTGCCCCGCTTGCCCTCTCATGGGCGGCGTCTCCTCCTGCTCTGCGCACCAAAAACGCCAGCGACAATTTTCGCGTCAATATTTATGAGAAGAAACCAAATTGAAGTTGACAACCTGCTACAACGGTCAGCAGAGGCCCACAGTCAGAGCCAGAGTCCTCGCGGGTCTGATAGCGACTCTTCTGACCCGCTGACCCGCCTCTGACCCGTCGCTTGGCTCTTGTTTCGCCTGATTTATGGCAGGATCTTGATAGTAGAATGAACCTCTTCGCCAGCTCCTCGAAGGAAAGGATACCGCGGAGTGCAGTTTTTTGTTTCGTTTCGTTTTAAATGCGAATATTTTAAGCTGACTTTGGGAAGTTAAGGAGCGAGGAGAACTCTATGAATATTCTATCTCTGTGGGATTATGATTTGGTATTCTGTAGAGATACTTGAACCAACTGAGACTTAGCTAAGATTACGGCAAGGACCAAGGATAGCTTCTGTTTTGGTGGCTGAGTGTGTGCCAGCGTGTCCATCGAATGAATAAATTCATTTATAACATTCTTAAACATCTGAGAGCTCATTCAAACATTCATGGCAGCAATCAATACAAATGGAGGAATCGAATGGAGCAATCTGTTTTCCATCAAAGCCAGATGGAACTTTAAAGATCCGAATCAAACCATTCGCACCACATTGAAATGGGTTTTGGTTTCATTTCCTAAACCGGAAAGAGATTTACATTTAGCCGCGAATTTCCCACCGAATGTCGTTATAAATCTTTTGCGCTGCCCTGCCCTGCTCTGCCCTGGCCTCCCCTGCCCTGTCCTGCCCGTAACTCTATTTATTTGTCAACATATCTGAAATTGCTTTTTCCAAAACCATTTCTCACTCTTTTTTCCATCTCTTCTCTTCTCGTTGCAGGTAGGTGACAATGTACGTAACTAGTTGAAAAGGGGGAAATGGAAATGCCTGGCTTTCGGCCCATCCCTTGCCTCTCCTCCCATCACCCTCTCTTTTTGGGGCTCTTGATGTATACACAGACGGCTGGGGGTGATCCTCTGCCACCGCCTCGCGCGTTCCATTGGCCGCTGGAATTGGTTTATTTATTAACAAGTGCAGACTGTGTTATATAATTTGCGTTAAACAAACTCTGTGTGCCATGTGCGTCATTGGAGCGGTGGGGGTGGGTGGGTGTATGGGCTGGGGAGCAGGTTCGTGGGGGATGCAATACCAATTTAATTTTATTTACTAAACCTGCGGCTAAGCATTCTGTTTGGGCAATTAGTGGCGCACCACCAGCAGATGGACAGAGAACAGAACCCCCACAACCAGAAGTAACAACTACAAAAAAATACTCTGCACAATGGGAAGAGTCTCATAAATTGTTGCTCAGAAGAAGATTAATACTATTTCGCGTATTTCGCCAAGAAATATACATACATATGTATATATATGTGTATAATCATTATATCCAAGATATATTGAGGTATTTATGAGGTGACGGGGAGGGTTAGTCATCAACAAATTTTGGGCGGGGACATCATCGTCATCGTTTCGATTAGCAGACTACCCTGTTTGCAGAGGGGTATACTGGGCGGGGGAAAACAAGATTATATAGCAGAATAGACACAGAATCATCCAGTATCTATCCATTTTCCACTGAAACTCTTGGGTTATTTATAGTCGGTCGGACTATTTTTATTCCAAATGATCAAACCTATTAAAATGTTTAATTTATGTGATTAGCAGGGCAGCAGCAACTAAATTTAAACTTGGATAAACACAGCTGATATTGAATTGAATTTCGATGCAGAAACCTCAAGTTTTGCTTGAGAATTTCGGGTTCAGTAAACGCATTTTGGTAGGCCTCAAAGACCAAACCCCTACCCATACCCATACCCATACCCATACTCGTATTAGTATTCGTCTTTGAATATAATTTGCATAACAAATGTCGCAGTTCAACGAAATGTGGACTGATGGTAGGCAGATGGATGGACAGACAGACAGACCATTTTATAGAAATTTGTGAAGGATTGTTGTCGTCTGAGGCACAAAGCAAATGGGAATAAAATACAATAAAACACATTAATGAAACAAGTTGATAATTTATCTGCTAACTTTGGAAACAAGTCGGACAGCTTTTGATTTGATTTGATTGCTTGCGAAAGAATTTGTGGCCTGCCTGCCTCATGCAAATAAAGAAGAAATAGAAATTGTTTCTCTGACAAGTCATCAAACCTAAACCACAAATTAAGTTTACTTTTTACTTGCAGTGCATTTTGGTGGCTTTAATCTTCCCTCCCATTGAACTCTCCTATGAATATATCCCAGTAAAAATTCATAAGACAGACAAACGATGCCATTCGATTTGCCAATTTAGCTTACTAATTAACTAGAGTCCGAAGCGGCAGAGTCACCTTTCTGGCTGGGTTCGAGAGCAATAAATGAAATCTTAATCTATAGCAAGTTCTACCAGAAAGGAAAATGTCAAGATCATAAACAAACGGAAACTTAAATAAGAAACGTGTTCGTAATGGGAGGAGAAACATTAAGAGAATAGATGAGCAATAGGGGGGACAAGAATTGCTCAGAGTATCGCCATCTCAAATGAAGTAAATTCAATGGAAAATACATTTACATTTTATTGCATTATTGAAATGCCTACAAAGATTGAGTGAAACGAATTGGATTACATGACATTAATTGCATTGGAGTTACATGTGGAGAGTTTTGGTCAATTCAACTGACACGGGTGAGGCTCTGGCCAACACTTTCCGATTGCATCATGGCAGTGTTGCAGCCACAGAGACACTCACGAAGTTTGTGGAAACCGCAGTAAAAACATACTGCACATGTTGCCACTAACTGATGGGGCAACCCTCGCTGAAAGTTTGCATCACAAATTTTACAATATTTGTATTTTTTAATTAGAATCAATTTTTTTCATTCGGTGGTTTTGGGCTTTATGCTGTTTTTTCCTCGCTTCTTTTGTTAATTCGTTGCCATTCGCATTCGCATGTTTTACGACCGATTTCGGTATAATTTTTTTTTTTTTTTTCGAGTATTGATTTCGCCTGATTCGGCTATTTCAAATGTTGTTATTGCTGGTCAGCCAGAAAGAGTTAAATAATGAAGTAGAGTGTAGAGGAGAGCTACACAATAACAACGGTAATCAAACGGAAGTGGTCGGTCGCTTCGAATGTTTATTTCGCTCGTGGGTTGGCCAATTTCCGGTTGGCCGACTCCAAGTGCTTATGTAAATGTGCTCAGAATGCCTCACTCAATGCAATCTCCATAAAAACGATCGGACATCATTCAATTAGAAACTGTTGAGCCGTCATAATGAAAGATAATCGTCTCTAATGGGGATTTCTTCGATATTTATCAAATCGGTTTAGAATATGAATGGATATTATCTGTCAGCGATTCATAAGCAATGAAAGTGGAACGAAATACCCTGCTGATCGAGTTTCGAGTGGGTTGTTGTAGTACCGTACACCGTTAACACGTGACTGGTAATCCAGATGTCTCCTTAGAATGTTTACTGTACTTACAGTATAGTCCGCTTAGTCTCTGCTTAAGTTCAGATACTCTATGTGAAATCAATCTCGTGTGGGGAGCCCAACATATTCTCATGCCATCTGAGATGCTCTAATTTGATCAAAGCCCCAAGTCACCCACCTCCCCTCCTCACCGGCTGCTCCTCATTAGCGATTGTCCAAAGTTTAATTTATCTTTCATCTGCGAGACATGCGAAGATGTCATTCATTTAGAAAGCTTCCCGCTCGGGAAGAACCTGAGTGAGTAGGAAGAATTCAGAATTCGCACAGCAGAAAGAACGATAGACGATAGAGGTGGGAGTGGCGGGAGAGGGGGGGAGGAAGAACCGGTTGAGAGTGGTGTGCGAACTGGCTGGCTCTTCTTTGCGCGACTCTTCCAAATGGGTGTCAATGCTGAAGAAGCGACGGTGACGGCGGCGACCGTCAAACGAAATGTAACCGGTTCTCCAGAAGCGTCGTGGCTGTGTGTTTGTGTGTGTGCGGGGTGTTCGATGGTACCGTTAAGTAAAGCGGTCAACATAACGGTGAAGCAAAGAACCAAAGAAGAATCAACTTCCATTCTTTGGCATTGGCATGGCTTGGGTTCGGATTCTTTCGCTGTTCCATTTGCCATTTTCTTTTTGCTTTTTGCATGTACGGATTCTTGGATGCTTAGCTGGATCCTGTATCTTTCTCATTTTATCTCTCTCTTTCTCTTTTCTCCTCTTTCTCTGCTTGGGGTTCAGCTTTCTTTTCATTCAAGCCAAAACTGCATGGAGCCAGTTTTTTTTGGCCAATTATTTTCGCTTGGCCTTTACAGCATTGCACATTTCTGTTCTGTTTGGTTCGGTTAGGTGTTCTGTTCTGTTCTGGCTTGGGCTTGGCCTGACCTGATTCTTGGACTCTCTTACCATGGCTTACCCCATTCCGTCCGTGCCCCCAATGGGCACAACAACGACGACGACTCCTGTTACTACTCCGTTTCTGGGGTTTTGTTCATGCCTTTGTGCTTTTTGCGGTTGTTGCAGCAAATCTGTTGTACTTTTGTTCTGCCTCTCCTTGCACTCTTCACTCTGCACCCTTCCTCTTACCTGTTTCGTTGTTGTTGTTGTTGTTGTTATTTTGGCTTAACGCTTTCTGACCTTAATGCCCGAAGAAAGGCTTCACCCTTGGTGGCTTTTGGGAGGGGAGATGAGATGGCTTTAAGGGGTGCCTGTTCTGTCCAGTCCCGTCCTGACCTGACCTGAAGTTAGTGCAAATTGAAACTGTCAGTCAAAGCAGGCGAACGCACCCGACCTCCGTCTTCGTCCCTGTCAGCTCTCACTTCATTCTGGCCCCGGGCAGCAGCATTCGGGTTGACAATGTCAGTCCAGATTATCCATGGAGAGCCGTCAAGGCAGCGCAAGCCAATGAAAATTGGTGCACCTAATCTTAAGCTGGCCAACAGGAAAATCTTACACTGAGGAATGCTGAAGGAATATCTACAGTTAGGTTTTTCATACAGAAGAGTTGTGCCGTATGGTACTCATGAATAATTCTATAATCAAAAATATCGTATGGAATCAATCTCCAAATGGATCAAGATATTATTTATCTCAGCCTCATTAATTTCGAATTTGAATTATCCATTCCCACTTGTCATTAAACTATTTATCTACAATATCTTAACCCTTTACAATGTTCCATTCCTCAGTCTGAATGTATCTTCTGATGCCTCCCATTAATCATTCTTGTGCCGTAGATACATCTTCTAGAACTACTGATCCATTTGAAACCATTTGACAGACACCAAAGCCATAGTAGAAGCCCCTCCCTCCCTCGAACTGCTCCTCTCAGAAAAATGTATCAACACTTTATGTCAGCGACTAAAGTGTGAAAAATCTAAATGAGGAAAACCAAAAGAAAACGAACAAGAAGCAAATATTAAGAACGCAGCGGAGGAAGACCAAAATAAATTATGCACTGTCTCGTCTCTCGCTAGCCAAATGTTCGAAATGCGTATTTTCGTTTTGGAATTTTCACCAGGTACCAACAAAGGCGGTCACCACGTGGGCGTAGTCTTAAAAACATAATTATGCTTGTTGCCTGCTGTCTGCTTTGACACTTTCTTCATGGGTCTCTAGAGAGAGAGAGAGATAGAGAAAGAGATCAAAGATGAGAAGGATGCTCATAATGATTCAGATCAGGCAGAAAAATGGTTGGAGAGAGGCAATACTTAGTCATAGTTTTGTTGTTTGTGAGTGTAACGCTTAGACATTGTGGCTAAGGAAAAGTGGGTTACGATTGTTGTTTGTGCTTTCTGGGCTGTCGGTTTTTGCGTCATGTGCGTCGGGTTTTCGTTTCTGATTTTGGCATTGAAAGAGCCACACTTCAGAAGCAAAAGAAATAGTCACCGCCATGAGGGAACGCGAGAAGAGAAGAAAGGGAAAAGTATTCCTATGTAAGAGCTTCTAACTTAAATGATGAAAAATATTATTTTTCTTATTTTCTTTAAGAGTGCTTATTTTTCTAGGAATTGATTTTGTTTACGTTTTGATCTTAGAAACTCGATCAAATCACGCTTTTGGGTTCTTCTTCGTCTTCGTCTTCGACTGCCGCTGAACTTGACCCCAAAATTTGATTTAATTATTCGATAACCGATACCGAATGGATTCCATTAGCTCGAATATAACTCGGACGGCACTTAAAAAATACCGATATTTTCATTCGGAATCTTAGATAATAGATACTCCGAATTCCGATTTGTTTTTTATGTATCCATGTATATTCTGCATAATATTTATATATGTATGAATAAATGACTAAATTTGACTAATTTAGTTAGTTTTGTGGTGCAGTTTAGTTCAGTTGAGTTCGCTGGAAAAACACAACAACCCAATCACTATTTAGATTGCATTCAGCTTCGGCGTGGATTGGCCTGGCATTAAATTTTCCACTTAGTTGGAAGTTTTTGCCTACTATCCGGTATCCCTCTTATTCACATTCCCCACCATACTCTCTCTCTCTCTCTCTCCATCTCTTTCTCTGAAAGATAGTAGTAGGAAAAAAAAGGTTGCAGCTTAAAAGTTTATTAAAGTTTCGTTCCTCCAAACACACAGCCCAAAAAAATTGCAGTAACGGTAAATTGTCTCGTATACGAAACAATGGCGCAATAAAAAAAGAACGGGAAAGAAAGTAGGGAAGAGTGCGAGCGAGATGGAAGTGTAGATGGGGTGAGCTGAGAGAGCGGCGGTGGTGGTGGGGTTTACAGGTAAAAAGGTAGCTAGCTTCATGGCATGACACTCAAAAGTATTTTGTATGTCAATTGCTATTCAAGCTACTCACGAGAACGATGGGGAGGGGTAGAGGAGACACAAGAAGTGGTGGCACAGCATTGGAAAAAAGAAGAAGGAACGGAACAGGGAGGAGGGGAAGTGCCGGCAAAGTGCCGCAAAAGTTTATGAGCAGACTTTTTAGAGCCAAGAAGTTGGCTACCGAATAAGGAGTGGAGCGCGCGGGTCGAACACGGTAGGGAGGGAAGAGAGGAGACTGACTACTGGTGTGTCGTCGTTGAGGGTCACCCTTCAGTTTGTTAATTAAATTCACGGCAAGTGTGAAAGAGAGGCAGCGAGACAGAGGGAGATATACATGCATAGATACTCGCAGAGGAAAAGCAGTTCGAAAAAAAAACAACGGTTGATAAATTTAAATTAGCGCCCAATGTGCAGAGCAAAACAAAAACAAAGGCAATGACAATAAGAATAAAGAGAAGAGGAGGAGAGGAGGAGAAGTAGTCAATGAAGAAGATATTCCATAAACCTATTGACAGCAACGAATTTCATATACCCTCCGCTTACATTGCTTACAAATATTCATGGATGGATTCATTCAATAAGTTCGATTTCCTTGGGATAACGTAGGGTAAAATTTGTTCGACATAGAAACAGAATAGTACATATACATATTAGTGTATAGAATAAACTATAAAATATATAGGATAAATCCATCTTACTGTCGCTGCCTTCTGGTCAAAAGTATAACATTCCTCCAGAAGGGTATGACAGAAAAGGGTGCCAGTGATGTAATCTATGGGCAGATCAGAGCCGAGCAGAGCGTGTGCCAGAGAGCAGAGGCTTGGACATGGTACGATACCGCCAGAAAATAGAGAAGAGAGAGAGGAGGAGGAGCTGTGCCTTGCTTATGCTGATTACCACACAGCAAAGAAATAGCAAATACAAAAGGAGCAAACACAAAAGCAAAAGCAAAACGAAATGAAACAAAGCGAAAGAAATTATGCTTAACCGCAAAGTGGCTCGGAATCGAGTTCTCTTCTTTTGTTTTATTTCCTTTCCTTTCCTTACATTTGTTGCTGCTTATTCATATGATATCATTATCATTATATACATACATACATACATATACGTACATGTGTATGTGTGTTTGTGCGTGTATCGTACTTCCTCTGCTGCCCCTCTTCCACCCCTTCTCACAACGGTGGCTTAGAGTGCCTTTCTTTTGGTCATTGACTTGGCCAATAGTTCACTGAACCTTCCCCCCAAATTGAAGGGAGGAGGAAGGGCGCCGGCGACCCCGACTTTCGTGTAATTTTGAAGGGAACTTTGCTTTCCAATGCCTCCACCAACTAGTGATATTACAAATATGGGTCAAGTCAAGTCAAGTCAACCTTTCTAAAGTTAGTTGCGGAATCGGTTTTCGTGCATTTCTGCAATTTTTGTCAAATTTGTGGCATTTGATGGAGCATTGTAAATGGTTGTATGGGCCAGTTAGATTTTAATAAACTGTCTGTGATTATCATTTATTTAAAAATTGAAACTCTTAAAAACTATCAATAGGAATAATATTCAATTGATTTCATATCAATCGTCAGTCCATTCTCTGCACTGGGGCTATATACAATCCATGCTGACGAAAGGGTGTTATATAATTTCACTAAAAGCCTTTTACTATCCCCAAGACAGCGCTTAAATTCCAGCTTTAAGTATTAAAATGGCTCCCAAACTATAGAGTCCCTCCTTCTCCTCCTCCTACTCCTACTCCTCCTCCTCGGTTTCATCGCGAGGCGTCCTTCGGCGCTGTCTGGACGTGTGTCTGTTGTCTGGTGTTTTAGGTAAAAAGGCGTCGATGATGATAATGGACAGCAGCGCAGCACAGAGTACACACGGGGAGAGAATGGTAGGAGAATGGAGAACAATGGGCGATGGGTGGAGGGAGGGGTGGTGGACCACAAGGAGCGCAAGAGCGAGCTGCCAGGAAAGCGAACGCATTTTGATGGATGACATTGATTGATGATGATTAATAATGTGCATTTTTATTGCTTTTCATCAAGCCACCATCAGGGCGTCTCCCCCTCCTCCTCCCGCACATTTGCTGTTTAAATACATTAGCGTTGGGCACTTGTCCTGTGCGGATAACACCTGCAGTTAGCAGTTAGCATATAACCAGGGACCTCCAACTCCCATCTATGTCTCCTTCTCTCTCTCAGCATGTCATCCACTCCTACTACTTCCATTCATCCATTCATCCATCCCTCCTCCGTCTCAGTTTATTCTCGCACTTTGTTACGTTCATTATTTCGCTTGGATGCGGCTCAAACTCATCAAGGCAGAACCCCAAACAGGGTCCACGTCCAGGTCCAGGTCCACTCCATCCACCCGCCCGTTTTCGGTCCTTGTCTCTGACCCGGCTTCCACATGCTTTGCTGCTGCCACGCATATTCGCTCAATTAAAAAGCATAAAATTACATTTTCGCTTAAATAAACTTTGGTCCCGTCTCACCACACCACCCTCCTCCCTTATCTGTCTAGCAGCAGCGCTTCATCAGGTCCCGCTCCATCCTCAATCACCATCTCGAATTCACTTTGATCCAGACTTGCCCTTGCCACACTCTTCATCATATTTTGGGAACTTCTTTTTTGTTGCGTTTTTGGCGTTTGCCGACCCTTCTTGATGGCAACTTCTCATGCATCTCTTTGGATGCATCTTTATCAGGTATTTTTAATGGGAAAATAAGCTTTAAGCTTATTCTCTCAGTTTGGAATCGGTTCAAAATTAGTTCAGAGATGGTTTTAAAAGATTTCCTATATATACTCTTATTTCCAGATGTCACACATTTCTGCATATTGGTTCCCAAGTTTGTTTGGAACCCCTTCATTGCATGACGCCTAACTAAACGGTTTGCTGATCTTATATAAATGATGTCGGCTGAGGTTGCAACCCTTTTTTTAAGCCCCGTCATTACCCACAATAAGCTCCCGGTCGAACATCATCTGGGCCCTGGCTTTCCCTTAGTTTTCTTCTTGCTGCTCGAACCCTCTTTGATAACTCTATTGAAATGTTTTGCGGTTTTTGTTGCTCGACAGTTTTTCCTCTTAGCGTTTTGTTCTCGTTTTGTTTTTTTTTTTTTGGGTGTGGCTTGTGAAAGCCAAATCATTTATTTTGTTGTACGGTGGGCAAACCGCAAGAACATTTCATGAGAATCCAACAGCAGCACAACCCTCCTCGCTCAGCGCTCACCTGCGCCAGAGACGCATCAAATATTACCCAACTTGACCCCGTTCAAGCTGCTAATTTAATATTTATAAAATTGTTTAAAAAAAAGAACCACACCCACCCCCACCTCTCCCAACAAAGCAGAATATTTCGGCATTGCCACATGGCGTATACTTAATTACATTCTGTGTTTTACAAGTTGTTAATTTTTGTCGGGCTCTGCCAATAAATTAATATGCAAACAAACACACACACACACACCGGAATAAAAATATATAAAAAAAAAAATAAAGAGAACACCAAATATGAAACGGGGCTAAGGGTGAGGTGGAGGTGGATGAATCATGAGTGTGAGAAAGGGGTTGGCTGAGGTGGTGGGGTGGGGTACGTGCCCTTTTCATGGCTGGTCTCAGCTGAAAATTTCAAATCCTTGGCTCAGTTTAATGAAGCATCGCTCGAGAGCCAGCCAGCCAGGCAACCAGCCAGCCAGTAGTAGTCCTGCTTAAGTATGCCAATAAGTGGCGGGGCCTGCAGGGTACTCAGCAAGGGGAGAGGAGAGGAGAGGAGGGGCTTTAAAGGACACAACCAATTTGTTGCAGCTTCTCTCTTGGGTCGAGGTAGGGTTGCCATAGTCACATATGAATTTTTAAGTGCAAACATAATAAGCAGCTTAATGAACACACACACACAAACACACACAGAGCATCGTACACGTGCCACTCGCACTTGGTGGTCTCTCTGCCCCCGTAATGCCCCTCCCCACCCATCTCTCCCACTCATATCCACTTCAGGAGGGACAACCCTTTTTCGTATGCAAGTCTGGTCCCATGAATTTAACACGTGTGCGAGTGCGTGATATTGCGATACGCCCAAACAGACAAAGAGAGAGTGACAGAGAGAGAGGGAGAGAGATGGTGAGAGGGGGAGTGAGAGTGTGACAGGGAGTGTGTGGCACTGCCAGCATACACAACAGTTATTCTCTCGCCAAACTTTATCATCGTTAACACTTTAAGGGCTCTACTCTGCCATATACCGCTCCTTCCTTTCCTCGCCCCGTCTTTGTTGTTGTCGTTGTCGTTGTCAGTCAGCGTTGAAAATACCACAAAGAACTGTCAAAGTCGTCGTCATCCTACCCACTCCTTCCCCTTTCCCTTCCCCTTTCTCTTCCTCTCGAGCATCATCATCATCATCAGCAGGCGGATTGTCATCATATCATTTCATTTCATTCCATTCCCTTGTCGTGGGTGGATTTTTTTTTCTTTTCGTTGTTTCTGGTGTTGTTTGTTGTCCCTTTGGTTTCTTTGTCCTTGCGTCCTTGTGTCCTGTCACCGTCTCTGTGCCTGTTTTCGTTTGTTGTTGTTTCTCTTATTTTATGCTCGCACAATTTGCATTTTAATTATTTAAGAGAATTTTGATTAAAAAATATACATATACATATGCACGTACAGTGTACACTGCACTACATTCAGGAGATATTCTATTGCCCTTCCTACTTGAGGTATAATTATTTGTTGTATAATTCTCTGAAACATGTTCACACATTTTTGGGTACGAAATTGACCTCTTTGATGTGCACTTTCTCAGAAAAGGACATTCATAATTCGTGTTGCATTATTTGCACTGCTTTGCTTCGCTCGGCTATCATCCATCCGACTGTCAGACAGAGAGAGAGAGAGAGTGTTCCCACCTCTTGGCTACTGGCATCAGAGCATCATCCAGAGCATCAACGGCTGAAGGATTAAGCCGATGCCAAGAGCTGCGCCGTGCCTCCCCTTTATCCCACTCCCGTCATCTCTACCCATCCAACCTCCTTCGTTATAATGTTTTATGCATGTGACGTGGCCGCGTTAATTTTGACACTTTCATCAAATGCTCTTTCATCAGCACAAACTTTCATTCATTTGAATTTCCTTTATTCTGGCTTAAGCTCGATGAGGGCGGGGGGGAGTGTGGAAAATTCCGCCTTGCTTGGTGTTGGGGTTGCGGGCGGGTGCTGCTGCTGCTGCTCATTAGAGGCGAAAGCGAATGGGAATCGAAGGCGAAGAACTCTTTGCTCGTTTTCGTTCCTAGTTGGACTTGGACATGTACATTTCACACGCTGGGCCCAATTTATGAGGCCCCCAAACATTATTCAAAGTGACAGCCCCCACGAAAACGACGACAACGAGTAGGATGAGGGCGACCCTCTCACGCCGCCCTTCTCCTGGGAGACTACCTGTCAAGTGGCTCGCTCTGGCAGCCAGTGCAACAATTTAGATACAGATACATCCCCTCTACGGCCCTCACCTATCACCATTTCTCCTCCTACAGTAAAAAAAAACAACAGAGAGGGAAAAAAAATACAGAAGCAATAAACATTTTTACAGCCATAAATTCTTTGGGGCACTCTCCTCTCCCATTCTCCTCGTCTATGGTTTTCCTCACTTACTAAATTCTTCATAAATTTCTTATTTTTATTACATTTTTGAACTTACGAAATTTTCGAAATGCTCTCCACCGCTGTTGTTATTGCCTCATGTTGCATCTGAAATAAATTTTTAATATCTAATTTTTTTTATGGTTTTTCTTCCTTTTTTGCAGGTAAGTTTCTTCCTTCAACGGCAACGGGAACGATCCCCTTTTGGAGGAGAGTGAAGCACATGTGTAAATGTGTCCATCGCTGGATGGGAACTTTCCGGGAAACTTCAATTGCATTAAAGTTGTGTGGGCACGCAGAGAAAGTCACTTGATGAGTCATTCCCTTTAATATATTTATAGATCCTTTTTCATCGTTTTGGCATTGTTGGTTCACTTTGCCCATTGACAGCTAATTTAAAAATTTCCCATTTGAATTTATGGCTTGTGTTCTTCAGCCGAATTCTGCCGATAGTTGGCCAACTGAGAACTCTGGGACTCTGCCGTGGAAAAGAGCAGAAAGATCTTCGGGCTTGTCTCTTATAAATTGAATCTTTCAAGTGTTTTTCATAGCTAATTTACTCAAGTACATAAAACTTGAAATGTATTTTTTACGTGGATTTTCAATATTAAATTTTGAAAAAGAGAAAAGCGCACAAAACAGAATGCAAGAAACGCCTTGGGCTATATTTGGCATTTATGTACCTTATTACAGCATTAACGAGCTGTACATACATATATATGTATGTTTAAAATTATAATTATTATTACTACTTGAACTGCTGCAATTTTTTGTTTTTCTTATTTATTGCACCCTTGACTGAAGGAAGGTATATTAGTTTTAGTAAGAAGTGTGCCACGCAGTAGAAATTGATGATGCTAGGATACTTTCCCTTTACCAAGTGATCCAATAATCCAAATCCAATCCTATTATCAGTAGTATCTGACCTATGTAAAGGGGCAAACGATTACAATGTATAATGTAATATGTAAGACAATTTAAAAAGATATCGATGGGAAGGGAAGGGTATTCAATGACTTGGTATCTCTGCATTTTGGATTTTCCTCCTTTAATTTTTGTTGGTATTCTTGATTTTGTTTTGAGTTCATGGCGTATAATTAATGTCTACTTAAGTGAAATGACAGTCGGTCCGTCGTTCAGCCGCCGCCCCTATCCCCCCCTCTATGCCACCCCTTCGCTTGCTCTAAGTTCGCCTTTTTAATTACTCACTAAGCAGACAGAATATGAGCGGGATGGAGATGATGCAAGAGTGTTCATAAGTAAAATCGGGCGAGCAGTGCGCAGTCAACAGTGCCTGCTAAAAATATCTCATCACCGCACACACCTGCACGTCGGACAGCCAGCCGGACAGTAGCCCGATGCTGCGACGACCAACGTTGGGTTGGTCTCTGCGCTGAGGTAAAAATTTATTTTTAATTTGGAAACAGAATTTCACAGCTTTTTTCCACTCTATGAAAGATTCATTTGTGTGTGTGTGTGCGTGTGTGTGTGTATTCATTTTCCTGATATTCGTAGATTCGTTTTCATTTTCTTGTGTTTAGTTTTTGATGATGGTAAAATATTTGTTGTTTGGCCAGAGCATGGCAGGCAATTTTCACATTGTTTGAAATTACTAGACGAATGTATTTCTATATTTATTTGGGTAAGAGTATATGGCAGCACAGCACCTATTCCACTCGCCTATAGAGAGGCAGAGAGACTGGAGAATTTTTAGATTTTTAATGACAAACAGAGCGTAATGGGAATGGGGGAAATTCTTTCTAAATGGAACTTGTGGATTATGCATACATATGTAAGTATGAATGTACCAGTATGACAGGCTAATTTGGGCTGTCTGTAAACAACACACTGAGCATTTGATGTGATTTCTCACATAAATTGACCTTTAGACCCGCCTGCTCCCCTGATTTCCTTATCCACTCCACTCACCATATTCATCATTTTGTGGGGTTCCGTTGATAAATTGAATTAACCCAACGAAACATAGACATCTACAGATGCAGATACAGATGCTGAGAGGGAGGTGGACAGGGACAGAGACAGAGACAACGTTTTGAATTTGGAATTGGTTGACATTGTTGTCGCTTGTCAGCCATACACCCACTTAAGGGTTAAATGGGTGATGGAGCAGGAGGAGAGGCTGCTGCTGCTGCTGCCTTGCCCCATTATTATGACTCCCATTGATTCACACTGGGCTGGGCGATGGTCAGTCAAATCAATTGAGAATGCCTTCCCTCCTCCAATGGTGCTGCTGGGCTCCGAATTAATCAGCTTTTGTCTGCCAACACAGCGACAGGTACAGTTGTGCTCGATGATATTTCAATTAGAATGTTCCTTTGAGTGTGATGGATATTGGATCTTCCTCCCGCATACGAGGAGGATGACGACATCATTTCCGTTTAGCCAAAGCTCCCGCAGCCGCAGCCGCATCGGCAGTGGCAGTGCCTGTGGCAGCATAAAGAATTCAATTAGTGTGGCCAGGCATATGCAAAATATAATGCAACTAGAAGGGGGACAGACCTCCACACACTCTCTCTGTGTCTCTGTCCCTGTCTCATGCCTCTCTTTCTGTGGCTTTCGTTTATTATTTTTTTCCAGCTTTGTACCGCCTTAAATGGATTTTGATTGAGTTTAATTAAATTTTATTAGGTTTTGTCACCCTCCTCTACGCACACATACACATGTACGTGTGGCTGGACGATGATGTGCGTCCGGCCTAGCCGCTTCTTGTTGTACCATAAACAGTGGCTGCTGGGGGAGGGGATCTTCTGCTGGAATCACAGCATTTGCTTCTGGCTCATCGCTGGGCGGGTGGGGGTAAATGGGGAAATGGACAAATGGACAGAGTTGTGTGTGGGGAAGTGAGGGTGTAGACTGGGGGTTCTGTGAGAGCGGGCGGTGCGAGACGTGCGTATAAAGTTTCACTCATTCAATTCAGATTCGTTTGTCCACTGGCACTGCATTCACGTCCATTTACGATGTGTTTATTGAGTCTTTGGCTGGTGGCCTTTGAATTTCAGCGCGTCCCCGTCTGCAATCTCGTACAACCACCCCCTCCCCTCCCCCTTTGTACGGCCAATGAAGTTGTCTCTGCTTTTTCTTCTCGTTTTTGCTCTCTTTTCTCTTTCTGCTATATGGAATCGAATTGATGCATTGAGCTGTCTTTTTATAGCTCTTAAAATGCTTTCGTTTCTTTTGCTTTTCTTTCGCTTGCAACCAGCAAAAAAAAAAGCCGATTGAGACCAAATATATTTCTGAAGCGAGTTTCGAGTGCTGGCATTGTATTGATTGGTGTCCGTCAGGTTTGGCTCTAAACAAGTATCTCTAATGATTTGATGGCACTTGCGAATGAATCGTCCCGCATTGATTGAATCGTCCCGCTCTGAGTTCAATGTGGGATCTGGATTGTACATAGAAAGTATTACTGAAGTAAAACATATTTAAATCTAGTCATACTTTTATCTCCCTTTCTTTTCCTACTCCTTTTCCTAATCCGAACCCAAACTCAATTCAAAATCGGTTGACAGAATCTCACTCCTCGAAGAACATTCAGTTTTATGAGTGATTTTCAGGACACTATTCAAGAGCAGTCGACTCGAGGCAGGCGGTCGACTAAATCTGGTAAACACTTTGATATTATAAGCACTAAAAAGAGATGCAGATAGTCATAGAAACGAGACAGCGACAGATGGAGGGGAAGTGTGAAGCGGGAAGCGGGTAGCGTGAATCGGGGGGTGTGGAGTACCTTTGTTCACGCTGTTCGCTCTTGGTGGGGTTTACGAGCCGCAATTTTATACAAATTTAAGCTCTTAAAGATGACATTTTGATCTGTTTTGATTTCCCCAGAGGAAGAGAGCGAGAGTGAGTGAGCAGGGGAGAGGTGGTGTGTCACAGGAGGGCCTGTGTCCTATGTCGTGTGTCCTTGCAGTCCTGTAACGTGATTTCTTGTGCGCCTTTTTTCCTTTGCTTTCTCTCTCTGCTTTCCCCCTTGTGGACTTATTTTGGTTAACGTGTTTTTTATACATATATTTCCCCCATATGTATTGGTGGAGTTTATTGCTTGTCTGTCTGTCTGTGTGGGTGGGTGGCTGGCTGGCTGTGTGTGTGTGTGTGTGTGTGTGTGTGGGTGGCTGGAAAGAACATGTGAGGAAGGGTCGTCGACGTTGTCGTCGTCGTCTCGCATATCCTTAATACATAAAATATGTTTGATGGTTTCGCCATGCTCATATGTCAAAGGTTAGCGCACGTGCTCTGGGTCTCATCGCTGACACTGCCGCTGTCCCTATCTCTGTCTCTGTTGTTGGATTGCAAAATCGAAATTTAATATTGTATATATATACGATATATGTACATATCTGCAAGCAGAGAGCGAGGGTTGTTGGACAAGTATTTACAGATACAAATATTGATATATTGATCCCTGTATTGATGGATAGAATACTTTTGGGACACACCTCGTTGCTTGTGTGGTTGCCCCCAAAAAAGAATATTGTTGCATGTTGAATTATTTATGATGGACACAAACCGATAGCCAAAAGATCAGAGTGCCCTTTTTGTTTTGGTGCCCCCCGCCGCCACTCATAGCATTCTCGACTCCTTGAAGATGGAACTCTATCTCTATCTTTCTCCGTTTACCACCTCCATTTCCGACATTTTTCAATTAGTCGCTTGTTGAGAGAGAAAACATAACGACAATTGATTGTCATTGTCAGGCGATAGATAGATAGATAGACAGAAAGATATCTGCCATCTGCCATAGAGATAGGCAACAAATCAATTATAGAGTCGAATAGACTGACTTGACTCTTCGTTCCAATTCCATTTCTTTATCACCCACAATTGTCACGTTTGTTGGGCACCTTTTTGTGGGACAGTTCGATAATTGGAGAGCTCTTCCCCCCTCCACCTCCATGCTCCCCCATAGAAAGTTTTGAGTAGGAAATCTCCAAGTGAAAATCTTTCAACAGCAAAAGTTAATTTCTGTTTATTGTAAAATGTACGACAAGAGGTGGAGAGGGCTTACACGGGGCCCAGACGTAGGGAGAGAGAGAGAGTGGAACGCATTCGAGTGTTGTTTCTGTGTGTAGCCGCAAATGAGAAACATTGTTATCGCGCCTCCCCCTCCTCCTGCTCCTCCTCCCCCTCGAACTCCTCTTAAGATTCGGTTCCGACGCGCCTATTGTGCGAGTAGTTTTCTCTCTTTATCTTTGCCGCAATGTCACCGACAATCGGTGGGTAAACAAACATACTACCCATACTATATTTACCCAAACCGAAAGCCAACCAAAGGCAATTACCTGTTTTATTTCGGCCCCAAAGAGTCTTGAACAAGCTTAGATATTAACCACCGCATTGGATATGTCGCTAAATATACGAGTGCACAGGCAACGAATCACAATCCATATACATTTCTATTTGATAAAGCATTAATGTGTATTATGTATTGTCCCTTGTAAAAAATCACTTGTTTATTCCTCTAAATGAAGTCTAAAATTTGTTATTGAAGGTTGATCGTATTCATATTTATATATGAATACAAAACAAATTTAAATTCTAAGAACCGATCATTTCAACTGGCTCGAGAGTCCTTCCACTCAAGGTCACACCATAATCAGCTGATCCAGGGGAGGGTCGCTTGACGCTTTTGACATCAGTTAAATCAGCATCAAATCAGCATACATACAGCAGATATGGCAGAGGTACCTCTAAACAGAGCTACAAGTCAAACAATGCGACACTCTCAGGTTGTTTTATCTGGCAACAGAAGCTATTCGCTCTATTTGCTCAGATAAATCTGTCTGGCTTAGAGCTGTGCCCCTCTCACGCGTACACTTGACGTACATATCATATAACCCGGCCATAGGGCTGTTGGGCTGTGGGGATGAGGATGCTCCGTTTGCACAATGTTTGCACAGATTCTTTACCATTTTTGTGTGGTTGTTGGCTTTGCCACAGACATGAACTGATTTTCCTGGCTGCTGCTCCTACTGCTGCTGCTGCTGCTGGTGCAACTTTTTGCCGTACTTGACTCTAGCGATCCCCAACACCCAACCCCAGAACCCTCGTCACATTAATGTCTCTATAGCTGTCAGTTTAGGCCCTGGCCTGGCCCTGCCCCACCCTCTCTGGGCAGGTGCTCCAATGCGGGGGGCTGTGAGGCGTGTCTGCGCTTATCAGTGAAAACATTCTCTAGCGGCAACGGCGGCGGCTGTTTAACGGTTTGCCACGAAGGTTGGGACATGGAGATTTGGCTTGGGGTTGGGCTGGGCCGGGGTGGTTCTTCCCTCCCTCTCGCTTTTATTATTCGCTATTTTTTTCTTGCTGGGTAGTTGCGAGGTGTAAATGCGCGTAACTTGCCACACTTTCAACACCTCGAGAAGCTTTAAACAAGAAACAAAAATAAAACAAAAACAAAATCAGCGGAAAAAGTAAACGCAAAGAAAAGTTTCAATCTGTTTTGGGGCTTGGGTGTGGTGTGTGTACGCGGGTCCCATGGGGCGTATGTGTAATTTTTGCCCCGAACAACTTTGTGGCATTAAATTGCCAGTGATTTTCGTTGTTCTTCCGCTCTCTGCTGCCGCTTCTGCTGTCACTGCTGGCACTGCACTTTCCCTGGCACAACAATTAATCATCTAGTCGGCGCTCGGGTATCTCTGGTACGCCCCGGCCCTCCTATACATATAGGCTGCCTCCCTCCTTGCGGCTGTGACAACATGTGTCGTCATCCTCCTCGTCGTGTCGTCGTCTTCGTCTTCGGTGGCAGCAGCCATCTGATTTCTCTGCCGTTTTTGGGGCTCCTCTCACGCCTGACTAATCGCTAAACAATTGTTTAACATTAAAACGGCCACATAATCACATTAATTACCATTTTCGTTGCGCCTTGCCGTTGGGCCTTGCCTTCCCTTCCTTGACTGCTCGTCCTCCTCCTCCTACCAGACATCATCTACCCTACCCCTCCTTTTCTCTCCTCCTTTATTGTTGTTAGTTTTTGTGGCAAGTGCTGCCAAAAATGTGTTGCTTTTGTTGCTATTCTCACAACACACGGACACGGTTGGCTTGATTCATTTGATGGGTGTGGCTGCTGCAGCTACTGCTGGTATTTACTATTTACTTGCCGATTTGCGTGGGACGCGTGAGCCTGAATAGCCAACAAAAGGAACATTTTTAACTGCAGAGAGCGTAAGTTTCAGATCGATCTTGGCCTTATAATTATATTGAACTGCGCTTAAATTCGAGGCCTGCATGAACGGGGGCAACCGAATCGAATACTACTCAGTCACTCTTCAAATGATGTTCTCGAAAGAACATACAACTTTGCTGGTTTTCCTGCTCTCCATTTTGCCTGAGAGTTCTTTATTTGTGTTGGGGTGGGGGCCTAGACAACAACGTTTTATAGCTTTGCTTGAATTTCAAATATAATATAGGAAGAGAATGCTGTGCGTCATATAAAAGATACATATATAAGTACTAGAACTAGTTCTTTGCTGAACAACCTCTTTAAGAACTAATTTATTATCTGTAACAATTGACAAATTGTAACACAGGAACATAATAACCTAATTAATCCGTGCTGAACATTCGATTCTTACCATTTCATGGCATTCCGGATTTGTTTGTCTACATTTGGGTTCAGTGAACTAGTTCCAATTGTTTTGTTTGCACTGTACCCCCATATCTCCCTCTCTCTCTCTCACTCTACCGCTTTCCCGCTCCCTCGCTCTGCTTGAACATTAATTTCTGTTTACCAACGTGCAATTATTGTTGCTTATTTGTTTACTACTTTCATATGCATAATTACTGATATAATTTCAATTTAATTGCAATTAAATTTTTGCGTAATTTGCGTTGTTAAACAACGAGAAAAGCAACAACGAAATCTGTTCAAACATTGACTACATATTGCGTTGGAATCGGTGTATGTGTTTGTGTTGGGGTTGGGGTTGTGGTTGGGGTTTGGGTTGGGGTTTGGACTTGCACAAATCAACAACATTATCGAATGATTACCTTCTCTGCTCTTCTGCTAATGTTTTGTGGAATAGTTGCTAAATAATTGTTTTTGTTTTAAGCGAACGATGCGAAGGCAGGCTCTCGAAAGATAAATTATCCAGAACTTATTTATGGGAGCCAATACTTGGCCAAGAGACCAAGTGCAAATGGATTGATTAAAGGGGAGGAGTAGATCCCTGAGTAGAGCGACGGGGCACTTAATAAATTGTCCATCATTAAAAGTTTTAGGCACTTTAATTGTTTCTACCCGAATTGCTAATGGAGTTGCCCTTATAGAAGACACGAAGAGGGGAAATGGGTACTGTGTGCCGCCTCACTGTTGAACATCTTGTGGGTCTCTTTGCTTAATTAACATGATTAATGCCAGAAATAAAAGTCAGTTTTGTTTTACATACACGAAGCATTCATTTTGCACAACTTTCATATACAAATTATGTGAAACATAATTAACGCGCAATACACGAGAGGCGGACAGATAGACAAACCAAATACAAGGCTTTCTAACGTCTCCGTAGAAACATTATAAATAATTGAATCATTTATTGCAGTCGTGTGCAATTTTGTATCTAATTATAATTAAGCCCCAAGTCACCAACCACACCCCTCCCCTCCCCTACACTGTGGCGATCCGAATCTCCATGTCGCACGCTCTCTCTCTCTCTTATCCCTATCCCTATCCATCTCACTCGCTCTGTATATGCATACATATATCTCATTTGTATGTATTGTGTACGATGCAATCATAATTGTCATAAATTATAAGAGGCAAGTGGCAACTGGCAACTAGCAACTGCTGGGTTTGTTGTCTTCTGTGGGCTAAGCCCCACCATATACATATGAAATGCGAGATGGGAAATGGGAAAAATTCTGCACATTCTTTTGCCTAATTTTCAGCTAATTCTGCACCTGCCCGTTCTCATTTGGCTCCCTCTCACTCATATCTCATGCATTTTTGCTCAAATTGTATTATGTATATACGACAATGAATGGAAATGGTAATAGAAATAGAAATATGTAATTCATTTAATCAGTATGAGCTGTATATTTTGGTTAAACTTTGAGCAAACATCTGGAATGGAGAATATCATAAAAAGAGATCCGTTGATAATTCAGCTTTCACCATTATTATCATGTCCATTGCTGCACCTTATTAATGGCCAGCATAATGATAATCTCAAACCCAATTACACTTTAAGTTAATAACATTTTTATTTATTTGCCCGCACGCCCCCGCCCGCAGTTCTCCTCCGTTTCTCCGCTCCTCCATCTGTCTCATTCAATTTCATCTGTCATGTTTATTTATTCTTCCCAGATTTTCTGTGTTTTTTGTTTCTGCGCAATTTCTCATTTTTTTTTTTTCATTAGTTTTTGATGTTTCTCGGTGCTCTGCTCGTTGTTTTGCTGGCTGCTCTGACCCTATTAATATGCCCCGAACGTGGTGGCGGTATAAATTCTTCTATGTAATTTATTATTGTCTTGCCATTTGTTCAGTTAATCAAGCTTATTAAAGAAGGCGAACATTAACAGCCTCGCAACAAATTGTACAACTTCAACGGACAATCTGGCCAATGGCTATGTGGCTATGGGGCTATGGCTACCTGAGTTCCCAAAGCCTCAGGGATTGTGTAGGAAGAGGAGCAACCGTCTGATACATATATGTACATGGATTCGGATATATGTACACATACATATGTATGTAGTTTGTTGTTGTAAAAGCATCTGCTTCCTGCTACCCTCTCCCACCGATTGCTTTGCAATTTGTTTCGGTTCTTTTTCGTGGCAGCAAATTGCTGGGGCCTTGTCGCATGCCATGATTTCTCCCCACCCCACCCTCTCTATCTGTCTCTGTCTCTGTCTCTCTGATGTTGCGTTCGTGTTCCTGCCGCTGTTGCAGCTTCATGTTCGACTGCAATTAATGTGGACACTTAATTAATCATAAAAATTGGCGAAAAGTGTTTACGACTCATTTAAATTGACAAATGTTGTGTGGGCTGTTGTGGCCATGTTCGTCTCCTTCTTGTTGCATCATCATCATCAACATCATCATCATCCACAAGAAGACGAAGAAGAAGAAATGCCGATCTGACCTGATTAACATATTATTCTGTGGGCCCCTGTCCCCTTAATTTTCCGGCACCGCCCGCCAACAGTTTCTTGTGAAAGTTATTCATAAGCAGTGCTAATAATTTTGTGATTATGATAACAAAACTCATTTATTTTCCATCTCGGGGTCGTCAGACATCGTCATCTTCATCTCCATCCAACATCCAACATCCTCCATAAGTTTAGTGGGAAACATCGCCGACCATCTGGCGTCTTGTCTTTTGCATACTAATTCGATGATTTTCGACAAACGACTGACTGATGGCTGCCTGCCTGCCTTATGGATGCTCGCTTATCACTGGATTAGATGCTGTACGACGCGTCGGGGGTGTATCCTCTGTATCGCATATCTAAAGTATTCTCAGACGTTTCTCTGGTGGCCTTACAATGTCAGAATCACTGAACCGCCGTCTTGCTTTTGCTATTCTAATCAGCAAACAGTGATGGGGGTTTATTTTTGTATCCAGAACGAATTTTCAGATATTTGATGCCAATTAAAAAATATTACGAGCAGTGGGACTCACTCTCTGGGGTTTCGGGGTAACTTCTGTTTCTTTGCCTTAATTTATTAAAGTATATTACTACTATATGCATAATGTATTGTGTACAATGGAGCATCGGATGCGCTGTACAAATTTCCCATAAGAGAACGGAGACATTCCCTCCCGAACAGATACTATTACCAGATATAATAGAAATAGAAAATGGATTTTGGTGAGGGGTTTATCCTCTGCGAATGGCTGTGGAACTGTGCTGTTAGTTATCGTATGACCTACAATTAGTTATACATATGTACAGATGTGTGTACATCCCGCACACGCACACACACACACACACACACACACACGCACACAATCAACTAGCAGTACATCCCCCATTGAGTTAAACCCATCATAACTGGCCCTCTTATTCAATCTGAATGGATTATTATTTCCGCTTGATCTTTAATCTCATATCTCATAGCGGGCGGCCACCACTCGTTGGTTCTTTTGTGAGTCGAGTTGAGTTGAGTTGAGTGTGCCACTCCCACCCAGTGCACTGCAGTGGCAGAGTGCCAACCGCCCTCTAATTATGCGATACATCACAAATAAACAAATTTCAACTGGAACACCCACCACCCTCCTCTTCTCTTCTCTCCACTCCAACGCGTTGGCCTCTAATGCCGCGCACGTACTAAGGTCTCTACCGCCTATCCCATCCCATCCCAGTCCATCCCATCCCGTCGCATCCCATTCCATGACAACCCATGGAATACGCACTAATTTTATGGCTTAATATACTCTGTCAATGGGGGGGTCAGGGTCGGTGGCAGGGATCGGTATGGGGATGCGGAGATTGTGTAACTATGGGCAGGATAGGGGTGGCGGGGAGGAATGGGTGGTGCTGGTGCTCCAGCGCGAAATTGGCACTCAACGTCATTGTCGTTGACATCGTCGCCATCTCCTCCCCTCATCCCATTCCTCGAGAGCTGTCACTCATTTGCTCTTTCCCCAGCCTCCTCCTCTGTCCTCTGTCCGCTGTCCGTTCGTCCATTTACCATTCATTGCGTACGAGCCAAGAGAAGAGAGAAAAAAAATATCAAGAAGAAAAATATTTGTCACGGCAGCTTGGAATTCTTAATTTTATTACACTTTTTTTTGGCGTGCGTAACGCGCCAAGAGACAGAGTCTTAGCAGGAGTGGTAGGAGGAGGAGGAGGAGGACAGCGACACGACGCCAGTGAAAGGCGTGTCTAAGATGAGAGGATGGCCTCCTTTTTTTTCTTTATGGCTCGGTCTCGGTCTCCCCTCCTTGGCCCCGGCCGGCCGGATTCCTGCATGCAAATTTGGTCTGGTCGGAAATGACATTTTCATGCGTAAATTGAAATGTGAGCGACGTGTTTGGGGATTTGTGTGTTGCTTCTCGTTGTTCCGTCCCGTCTCTCTCTCTCTCTCTCTCCCTCCCACTCTTTCTATGTGTATGTGTGTATCCCCCTTCACTCCCCAAAGACCGCCCACTGTTGATGGAAAGCCAGCCTACCCCCACCAGCGTAGAGCAAAACAAAATTGTCATTGCTTTTAATTATTTTTTCATTTTTTCATTTAGCTCTGCTTAGCCACGCCTTGAGAGGCTTTACCGTTTTAGTACGCTGAAGCGGTTCCCATTAAGTACGAAACTACTTAAGCCCATCTCCCTACTCTCTCTCTAAGCAGATCTTAACTTTCCATTTCAATTATAATCTAATTTCTCCTCCCATTTTACTTACAGGTAAGTGTTCGAGTGTGACATTTCCATCTGTACGACCCAAAGATGAACGAACAGCAGCCAGTCGAGAAAGAATCATTTCGCAGCTAAGTTACACAAGTACTATAGTACGATGTGTTCCCTCTATATACCACATACATACTCGTACGGGTGGGAGCTTCTCGTTTTTTTTAATTATAGCTAAACACAAAACTCGTCAACAGCCGAGCTGAAAATTGTGTCAGGCCCAGAGTCAAGAGAAAACGAGCGCCGCCTGATAAGGGCGAATTTCTATAACATTTCCTGTGTTGCCCGATAAAAACAATGAACAAAATTCACTGACGATAAGGCAGCGGCAACAGAAAGAGCACAGCATATTGCGAACCCACCAGCACCAGCTCAGCTCAGAGCAGGAGCCCCAGAGCCAGAGCCAGAGCCAGAGCCAGAGCTGGCATATTAGAATTTTTCGAACCAAAAGATTCTTCACCCACATATAAAATATGCAGGCCAGGCCAGGCCAGAGTGTGGCTAGCGAATGAGGGCGGCGGACACGGAGCTGGAGAAGGGGGAAACCTTTGTAGACTTTAGTTTGCCCGGGAAAATTGAATTTCCTGCTATTGACTTTGGGGGAAGGCCCCGAAAGCGGCCAGCAAAACTTTCATATGGGCATAGGCAGCAGAAGAAAAGCAGAAAAAAGCACAAAAATGTCAAAGCAGAAATGGAAAAAAAAGAACAAGGAAAGAAAGAATAGCGAAACGAAAACCGAACATAACAAGCCCCGAATGATGTCTGGAACCGAGTCTGATTTTTATTTGGAAAATTCTCTCTCCTACGACTCTTCTTCCGCCTTTTTTTTTTTTGTACTTCTATTTTTGTTTTTGTGAGCGACGCCGCCAACATTCAATAAAAATTCAATTTGCAATTGAATTTGTTTTCACTCGATATCCTTCCCACACTCCCCACCCATCCGTCCACCCATCCATCCGTCCATCCGTCTCCATCCTGACAGACATTGCAACTTGGTAAACACTGCAGAAATTGCCAATAATATTATACATACATGCATACATACATATGCATGTATGTGCAGTCCATATATGTAAGCACATACTCGTAAAATGCATTCGGATCCACGTGTCCTGTCCTGTCGCTGTGTGCACAGAGTTAGCTGTAGACAGAGGAGCCATTCGAGTGACGAATTAACCGCAGTCCGTTCTACTCGGCTGATGGCAAACAAAAGCAAAGCGAGATGTAAACTCAGGAATGGTTCATTTCAGTGGGAGTCCGAATTGATAGTTGGAAATCATAAGCTCTATTCATTTTGTGCACGGGAAATCAACCAATTCGTAGAATGCAAAACAAATGCATAACCGAAAAAGTGTTCCCTCAGCATAATATTTATTTGATAAGGTTGCTTTGCTTCTGGGGAAATCGGCAACGCCAGCCTGTGCGGAATTGGATTTTAATACGATCCGAATCATCGAGAAATATTTGCTGTTTGCTTAAATTATGAATTGTTATTTGCCGCATTTCAGTGGGTTGAAAATATAAATAAAAAAAATAAAAATCCCATTTGATACGCTGCTGTGGTTGGTGGTGGTTGGTGGCTGATGAGGGAATGGATGAGGAGCTTATCGCTGGCAGCCGCCTGCTCTGCTCCACTCTGCTCTGCTCTGCTCTGTGGTTTTTTGCCAGTTTCCGTTCAGCGCGGGGTTTATCGATTATATTCATATCATTGACACGTCATAAGCGACAACAAAAAAGGAAAATATACACAAAGGGATCAAAGGGGGAGAGATGGGAGGCGGATGAAAGCGCAACTAAAAATATGTAAATAAAAAAATGGCATGCAGTGGAATGGGGAGAGGCAGTGGGGGATTCTAAAGATATTTACGAGTATTTTTTGTGTGGTAGGAAACCCCTTTAGAGCAGCGTCAGAGACTAAGTGAATTAGCCGAAAGCTACGCAGAAATGGGTAGGGTCTGTGGAGGCACTACTGTACACTGTACTGGCCATGGCAGGAAAAGTACATTAATAAAATAGAATTTGTGGCTGTAACAAACAGTCAACAAACGAAGGACCTGCCACAGCCTGCAAACCCTTTTCATTATCAATATGCAAATTGTGGGGATAGGCCAGTAAAAAAGGTGAGGACAACAGCCAAAAGTGAGCAAAAGTCGCGCGAATTAAAGGCGAAATTGATGATAATGGAAGCAGCAGCAGCAGTCGTCTATCCTCTGTCCCCTGTCCTCCGCTGCCGTCACTTCCTATTCCTCTCTGGCAACAGTCACGTTAAACGGAAATGGCAATGTCTAGACTCTAGACTATGGACTTTTGGACTCCCGGGATAGTCACGGCTAGGCCCTGCCCATTGGAGCGCTTTGGAGGCGGCGGGTAAACAACCGCAAAACATTTTCCACGGCACAAAAGGTTTCAGTTTCGGTTAGGTTGTTTTTTTTTTCTTTCTTCTTTTTCGTTGCCTTCTTTCCGCATACAAATTTCTGTGGCGAAAACAGAAAATAGAACAAAATGAAACCCAGCTGGGATCCCCTGCAAAACCCGAAACAGGACCTTCCCTGTTGGCTCTTTGTAGAGTTTTCCGTGCTCAAAAGTCCAGAGAGTGCAGAGTCCAGAGCCCAGAGTCAGTAATCGGTCCAGACCTGAGGCCCATCGTATTACAAATCCCAAAAACGATTGCCTCGGACGTGCCTGGGCCTAACAGGTCCTAGGTCCTTCCTCCATTCGGTCTAGTAAACCGCGGCTGATGCTGCCGTTGCAGTTTTTAGTTTGCCTAAAGATGGCAATGAGGTTTTTGGAAATGGTTTCAAAACTGCTAAGGGAATTGTTGGTATCTGTTGTGGCACCTCGACAGCAGATGTTTGGAATTACGGGAGTATCTGCTGCTGTGTGCATCTTCTGAGGGGATACTCTGGACTGGTATTGATATCCGGATCGGCTTTAATTTTGCCCATATTCTCTGCTGTACGAGTTCTTCTCTAGATTTCTGTGGGAATTGTCAACTGATAAATGCTTCATTTTGCATTTTGATTTCATTTCCGTTTTCCTTCGTTTGTCGCCAGCCAAAAAAAGAGATTGGCAATTTCCGTTTCATCAAGAAAGGAGACAATGGGGGAAGGGAGGGGGAGGAGGCGGTTCTGGCTGTGAGGTTATGCTAAACATTTCTCAAGGCAAAAACTTACCTTTCTCGGAAGTAAAGTAAAGGTGGAATGGAATGGGATCCTTTAGTTCTCCCTGCCTTATTTCTATATTTCGCATATGTGTGTTTCGTGCATTTTATAAGCTGCACATTTCTCTTCATTCCTTCTCTCTCTCTCTGTCTCTGCTCCTTTTTTTCTGCTTTTTCCGCTGGCAACATTTGTTACGTTTCTTTTGCCTGTCTGCTCGTTATATTTTCTCATTTCTTTGCCACGTTTACCTGCTGGCAATTGCAGTTGTCAGTCTCGTGATGTGATGTTCTTTCTGCATTGGGTGGTCTCTGGGCTGTGGGCTTTGGGCTTTGGGCTCTCTCTCTCTCTCTGTATTTGTTGAACGTGTGCGAGTACATGGCTATGCATATGACAGATTACAGCTAACAGACCCCCGACTGTAAGCGCCAGCCGTAGCTCAGAGCGCCCCCAATGTGGACATACCCGTCATCATCTTTCTGCTCGTGCCTCGCCACTTTCCCCACACTCCTCTGAGCCACCTATTCCCTCCGGAGTGGCTCCTGCTCCATCATCGCTCGTCCACGCTGGTTGTCGTTGTCAGGGTTGTCTACTCAACGACTCATAATTTCACTTGAGCATCATAAATGCCAGCAGTCAGTCGGCAGTTTCATCCCTGCCTCCATCCATTGCAAGTCCCTCCTTCGCTTGTTGGATCCCAACAAACATTTGCCTAAACACCAGAGCCAAAACAAACAGCGGACTGCAGGCAGCAACTGTATTTCCATCTGGCTGAGGCTGTGGCTGTGGCTGTGTACCCCTAAGATACGGCAAACATTCAGGCGATCCAATTGCAATTGCATTTTCTTTGCCCTGTTTTCTTTTATTTTCTTTTGGCGCCGCCGCTTGAGCAAGCAGTCCTCGCCCCGTGTGGGCTTCCTCTTTGGCCATCCCCCGCTCTGGGATCCGTCGGTCAGCCGTGACTGGGTATTGTCCGAGCCTGGGTCTGAGTTTTGTTTCCGCACATGGAATCGTTCGATATCCATCCTATCCTCAGAGATACAACACGTTGAAGTAATTCTTGTATGAGCATCTGCATCCATTTATTTGTGATATCAATCGTACTTGTACTCGTACTCGTACTCGATACCTTGAGCTACATCTTAAAGGTTAACAGGGTATCCACACAGTCCGCTACTCACATTCCCGCACATGGCACTGCTCTTGGCTGTTTGGCAGCAATCTCAGCCGTTGCCCTCGGGGCGGCTTCCAGAGGTGGGGGAGCGGAGCGTCGCTGTTGGTGTTGGTGTGGAGCCCGAGCTAGAGCTCTTGGCTACCTGGTTCCCGTTTCGTGCTGCTGCTTTAGGGGATGGGATGGCGGACACCCTGTTGACTGTGTGTGGGTCTGGCGCTGAAAAAATAGATACACAAACACACACATGCAGGAGAAATGTGAACCATTTTGTTGGTCGTACTTCATGCTCCATCTCTAGCACCCACCCATCCTCCCATCCCTCTCTCTCTCTCTCTCGCCCTCATCTTTTGTCTTCCCGTGTCTGGGTTTTCGTCCGTTCTTCATTCTCGTTCTCCTCCTGGAGCCTTCTGCCTGCCTGCCCGCTGTTATTACTTACTCGCGCATCGTTAAAGTGACTTCCGGCCATGTTTTCCCTTCCCCCCCCCTGAACCGTATGTGCGCTTCATCATATGAATTCGTGTGTGTATATGTGTGTGTGCGTGTGTGTGGGTTATGGTAATGGCACTTGCTGTTTTTTCTTGCCCTCTTCTGGAGCATAGCATACATTACGGGGCCTGCCTTGCTGTCTGCTGCTACTGCTGCCGGCTGGCTGGCTGACTGGCTGACTGCCTGCCTGCTCGCTAAATTATGCAGAGCCTTTGCCTTTTGGCCCGGACTCCTGCAAAAGGTGACGAAATATTACAATTTAACCTTCCCTCCCTTTCAGTATATCTTTTCTTCTCTCTCTCTCTTTTTTTTGTTGCCTTTGTGTGTGTGTGTGCTCGGCAAATTTCCGCTAACAAAATGATAGACAAAGTTGGAAAGTGAAATATGAGATTTCATTTTCATGATTTAAATGCTTAAAGTTCTCTTCTGTCAGAAGGGGTGGGGGGAGTGAGGGAGGCACGTGTGGGGGGTACCATATACAATGCAAATAATGCTCGTAAATAACACAAATTAATTGCCGGCCAGAAATTAATAGTCAATAATGTACATACATGTGTACATAAATATATTTATATTGTATAAATATTTGCTTTGAGGCGATGGCAATTTTTCACGATTTATGTTTGGTTGCAAGTTGAACTTTCTGTCCGCCCAGAGAGGGAGCAAAGAGCGAGCAAAGAGAGTGCCGTGCCCAAAAGTGAGATAAAAATGGCAGACCAAACAGAAGCGTTTTATTTATGTGCATCTGTTCCCTAGCCATAAAGTCAATCGCACCGCAGACTGCATCTCTTTCCAGTCCTTGGGCTCAGGTGTACCCCCGTTTATTGGCCTGAATTATGTGTTGTGATTGTTGCCAATCTCATGGGATTGCGATCGGGGGATAGCAGATACTACTCTCTGCTACGAGGGGAAGATGTCAACAAATATATTGACCTATAAGTAGTCTACAAAAGGGACTATATACTTATGCAGATTCTATTTAATAGGCAAGTTGCATTGTCAGAATATCCGTGGGCAAAGGGCGGGCGGACTAGGATGGACTCTAAAAAGAAACCGTTGCATACTTCAGGGATCCACTTCACGAACGGGATGCAAAAAAATGCTGGAAACAATTAATACTGCAAGAAGAGGCGGCAGACCAGTCCATAGACAAATGCCAAGGCGTAGCAGCGAAAAAGTTTGCCAAACACCCAGGGATACAGAGAAAGAGAGAAAGAGAGGGAGAGAGAGTGAGGATGGAGAGTGGAGAGTGGGTGTGGGTGTCGCGGTAACAACTGCAAGTGACTTCCTTGCTGCTGCGGAGCAAAAAAGTTGAAAAAATTCGTGTGACAAATAAGCAAAAGTTGCGAAACGGCGGCAGGAAGCAAAAGACACGGTGGGGAAGAGCGAGAGACGAGAGGAGAGTTGAGGGTGGGCGTGGCTGGCGGACACTTTGCACTGCAATTTGCACTTCATTGCCAGCAGCGGCAGCGCATCAACGGCAATGGCGATGGCAGTGGCAGTGGCAGGGGCAGCAGCAGCAGAAGCAGCCGCCGCGGGAGCGTTGAAGCGTTTTGGTCTCCTTCACAAAGCACTTTGTAAATTTTTTAAGTGCCATGAAAAAAAAAAGTGAACGAAAGGAAAGAGCAGGGCATAGAGGCTGCCTCTTTTTTAGCTCTCTCTCTCTCTTTCGACAGCGAAGAGTGTCGTGTCGTGTCGTCTGCGGAAATTGCTTTGTTGTAAACTGTACCGGGCAGGGCAGGGCAGAGCAGGGCAGTACCATGAAAAACGCTAGAAAAGGCGGCCATAAAGTGTCGAGAAAGGGAGAGAAAGGAGAGAAGAGGAGGCTGGAGTGGAAATGGAATGGAAACGAGATGTACGACAAAACTGTCAAAGGGAAGATGGAACTCCAAAGCAGCTAGCAGTCCGTGCAAGTGTAGGGGCAGAATGCGCCTTCCTCCCTTCCCCTTCTTCGTTTTCTCATCTTTTTCGCCATTTTAATTAGGTATCCAGTGCCGCCATCTAGTGGCTGGAACAGGGCTCTATCTCTCCGCCAAAAAGTGTCTTTTAGAGCAGGGCTTTCATCGCTGAATTTACCAATTAAAATGTAATCTTTTTTTGTTTTTTATTTTTTAGTTGCATTTTTGCATTTCGATAAAACTTTCATGTTCTCCAGTACTATGACTGCGCGTGTGTGTGTATGTGTGTGCTGTGACTCTTTGTGTGCGTGCAAAAACCGCATAATTTAATTTCAACAAACAACAAAACCGCAACATGTCCACTTGCAGCAGCAGCAGCAGCAACATAACACTGAACCCGATTTTTGCCCCAAATGACAGAAGCAGAAAATACTCGCGTATTCCCCGGAAAAAATATTCCATACGTTTTTTTTTTGCTTTTGTTTTTGTTTTTGGGTGGCCTTAAAAAACCTCCTGAAAACCGCAGGAAAACATGTCACCAAATAGCAGAAGCGGAAAATTTCGCTGTCCGATCCTCCTGCTCTCAAGCGGGGGCTCTGGAATGCGCCATGAATTTATTGTTGTTCTCGTGGCATTTATGACCAAATCGCATTCACCAAATTGATATTCTAAACGCGTAAAAATTTATATAAATTTGTGTACATACGAGTATACATATGTACATTGTACATACATATATGCTACATAGTACATACATACATGTATCTTTTATGTGGCCGACTGATTCTGAAAGTGGGTTCTGGGCATCGTCATGGGCATGGGCAGGGGGCAGGGGGCAAGATATGTTTTTGGCGGGCATTAAAAATAAATGTTGCATACTTTGCGGTGCTCGCCGCATACTCGTATATCGCATAAAATCAAAAAATTTCAGGGGTTTCTCTCTCGCTTTTATGGCTCAAAATTTGTAAGAGTGTGCATAAGTGTGTGTGTGTAAGGGAGGGAGGGACTAAATGGGTTGTTTGGCACGCCCACTTTTTACCCAGATTGCAATTGCCAACGGATATTACCTACACACAGGAGGACCGTGTCCGGGGGGAAGATCTCTGAATGAACATTTCAGTATTCAAGTTGAAGGCAATTGACAAAGATTGTGATGTTCCCCACCCCCCTACTATAGGCAGTTAAATGTGTGGAATGTGGCAGATACATACATAAATATATGTATATGTATGTATGCTTTCGTCTATATTGCCATTACAAAGGGGAAGACATTAAGATAAGAAACCATTGGGTAAATGCCCATGAAGGTATCTTTTTGTAAATAATGGAATATGTCTGTGTAAGATTACCTTTGAATCGATAGAAATTTATGTAAATACATTCCTTGAATAAATCTCAATCTAAGTAGCTTTCAGGCTGCACGCAATTTAAAATACTTTATTATAATTAAATCCAAAACAAAATCCCATTTTTGCAGCAGGATTTATTCTGATTGGTATTCTGAATTCTGAAGGCATTTGTTAGATGCCCAAGAAAATCTGTTTTCGCATATCAACTGAAGGCTAAATGCGTTTTAATTGGACAGAAATGGGCTCAACTATGCATCAGCAGCGGGTACGGCAGCGACTGACACAGACCAACAACTGACCAAAAAGTTTTCAATAAATCTGCTTGTGAGGCTGGTCGGGGCGGAGCCTCAAACAAACTGCAACAAAACTGCAACAGTTTTATAAATAGGGCCAGCAGAGAAATCGTTTGCCAACAGAGCCAGCAGCAGCAGCAGCAGCAGCAGCAGCAGCTGCTCTCTGCCTCCTGCTTTCGCAGAATTATGACATTCTTGTTTGTAGAAATTGCATTTTTATTTCGCCATGCTCTAGTAAAAGTGTTGACAGATTTTCAATTATCCTAGCCATGGGTGTCTCGGCCTCCATCCATCTCTATCCGCCTCCTCCCCATGATGATGACTCATCTCATCGCTGCTCCCAGACACCCCATCGGAATCGGCATGGGCATGGGCATGAGCATCGGCATCAGCGTCACACTCAATTAGATTCCAATTCTTTGGGCTGGGCGAAACAAGTTCAAGTTCTGATACTTTGGCTCAGCTTCTCTAAATGTCTCGGACCCGAAAACACTTTTAATTCCACAACAATAAACACTCAAAATCACATTAGGACGAAACTTTTTCTAGGCTTTGCGCTGTATACACTTCGGGGCTTGGGTGCTATTACTTTGGCGATGTCCAGAAAATAAACCTCTTTATTTAAAAGCAAAGGGTATTTGATGCTTCGTCCTTTAGCCATGTGCATATACATATTTCTCCTTGCTTTCCAACATGTGAGGCTGAAGCGCCCAAAAGTCGTCTCTAGAATGCAACATCAATCAAATTTGGCTTTCAAGTCGCGTACGCGGCAATTTGTTTGTATAGAAAATGTTGAGACTTTTCATCTCCACCCCCTTCCCCCAGCCCAGCCTGGTTCTTCTGCTTATTTTCCCATTTGTTGTATAACTTTTAATGTATTTTGGGCACGTCTAACCGCACTCAGAGGAAGGAGCTGTCCTGGAGGGAGGTCCTGCCATGGATATGCCTATTGGTATCGGCAGAGGCGTCGACATCCTCATCGCAATAATCGTCATCGTCATCATCATCATCGGCATCATCGGGTTCATCAGCTTCGATAGCAACACCCTTTGGCGGCCCTTTGCTTGCTCCCATTACTTGTAATAATATTTTAGCAATTTTATTTGTTGTCATGTCACATATGCCAGTGTCATGTCAGGGTGGGTCCTGTTGTCCTGGTCCTGGTCCTGCTCTTGCTTCTGCTTCTGCCTACTTCTGGGCCACGTCTTCCTGCTGGAGCCTGCCTCCTTTGACACTGGCTCCCCCTTTAAAGGCGAAACAAATTTGCATTTTTATGCCAGGGCATGTCTAGGACAAGGCTGGCTCCCCGGCTGCCCCCCGGCTGGCAGCTGTCGAAGAGAAATTGATTTGATGCAAATTAATGACAGCTTCTTGTCAATTTCATCAAGTTGAGTTGTGTCGGGTCCCAACGAATCTCTCATACTCTCCCAAACGAATAATGCAAAACGAATTATTGCTAATAAATATAAATGCATGGAGTTTTTATGAATCTGCAAGGAATATTATTTAGTAGTTTATAATCTGCGCACCAACATTAACTATTTAATGCTGGAATAATTTATGTATTTTTCATAATTTCCCCCCGGCACTCGCGTTTTGCAGAGCAAACCAAACTCTTTTTCTTGGCTCCAGACCTTTCGCCCACGACTAGGACCCTAGCGTATCCATCGTATCGGATTTATTCTATTTTTTCTCCTTTTCTTGATAGATTTATGCAAATTTTGTAATGGATTTTTAAGTAGGCCTTTAAATTAGGCAGAAGAAAAGCAATTTATTCAAATGATTTCGACGGGGAAACCGACCTGTCAGTCAGTCTGTCTGTCAGTCTTGTCCTCGTGGCTGTTGTTCTTTTTGGCCCTTTACTGCTGCTGTATGCGCATGGAAAATTAATCAAAATTTAATTTCTCTTCTCATTCTAGGTAAGTCCGCGCCATCGATCTTTAACAACAAAAACAGCCATATTTTGAGACCGGAAAAGCCGAGGGACTCATGTCCCGCAGCCGCAGACGAGTCGGGGCATCATTATTATTTTCCAATTCAATCAGAGGGCTTTAAGCTCTTTGCCTTTGCTCCCCCGCCCAAGCTTAAGTCTAAGCCACATTGAGCGGGATTAGGCGCTAACTGCCAAAATGTGATTACATTGAAGGGCCACAAAATGTCCGCCACTGTGGCCCTGGATCCGATCCTCCTCCGATTGTCCCCCATCTGTGGCCCATAAATTAATCAACAGACGGAGAAAAAACTGACTTCGCTCCTCACTGGCTGTTCCGGCTTGCACTTTCTCCGGAAAATCGCAGACGGAGAGGGAACTTCTATTAATTATGACCAACGAATCTCGCTGAAAACAACAATGAGAAAGAAAACGGGAACTGCCACCAAATCTCATCAGGGCTGCCCGTAAAATTCTTTCGCTTTCTTGGGCTTGGGCTTGGGCTCCGGTTTTTTAAGCCACAAATGGCATTTAATTCACTTTCAACGCTTTTGGACTCCAGGGCGGCACCTGACCAACATCCTGGGTGTCCTTTTTCGCTCTCCTTCTCTCCTTGTCTCAGGCGCTCCTTCGTCCTGTGCGTAATTCGTATTATTTACTTTATTAATTTAAGTGTTTTGGCCCCAAGGCCGCGCGCTCGAGTCCCACTCGTCGCACATTCCCTCCCTGGTGCCGCGTCCTTCCGTTCCACATCCTTGGATCGCTCTCCCTTGTGCACTTCCCTGTTATGAGGGCCGTAAATAATTTTTCTGGGACACAGCTCCTCATCATTTTATTCTATTAAAGGCAAATATTTACACAGGAAGAACTCCTGTTCGCAGGCAAATGACCAACAGAAAAACACAGAGAGCCAGCAACTGGCGGAGGTTGAGGAGGTTGAGTGCTTTCGCAGGAGTGGGTGGGTGGGTATGTGGCGTCCAACGTTGCTCCTAGGCCCGGTTTTAGTCGATTCGGTTTTAGCCGGGTGCGTTCAAATATGACAAAGGCCACATCCCCCACCCCACATAGACACACAGACAGACAGGCACTCGGCGTGGGCGGGACTCGTGGCTGTATGGACCCTCCCCGGGGTTTATTAGAAGTAATGACATGCAGCTTGTTAGTAAAAGAGAATGCCAAGTGGGGGAGTGGAAGGCGGACCAGGCCAGAGCAGCAGGGAATGTTGGACATAGTTATTAACAGGAATATTGTTACCTGGGGGCGCCACATGCCAAACGTGGAATGCCACCAACTGCAGGTGGAAATGGCTCTGGCCTGCGGCCGGGGGCTGCTCTGCTCTGCTCTGCTCTGTTCGAGGCGGATGTCCAGTAAATGAATGTTAACTGCCGGACATAAACCAAACTGGGAAAATGTCCATAAGCCCACGCCTCCACCCCCACCTACCTGCCCAACTAGCCGGTGGGGAAGCCTCTGTGTGTCTCCTTTATAACATCTGCAGGGACTGCTTGAACGAGCACTTCCATTGCAAAGTTTGGGTTTGCTTTTCGCAGAAAGTAGAATATTTGAAATTTATTTGAAAACTTTCATCTATTTATTTGCTATTTATATGTCTTGTAGATTAACCAGAAAGTATATAGTTTTATTTCCCCCATTCAAAAGTTACTTAACCACCCGTATGGAAAACGATTTTAAACTCCCTCTCGATCCACTGAGTTTTTCCACTGAAAATTTAAATTATTCATTAAAATTCTCATATTTTCAGGCCATGCTATGCCATAGCCCAACATCCATCATTTTCATTTTAATTGCCCTGCGAAGTTCTATTTACATTTGTCTCTCCCCTGGGAAATCTCTCTCTCTGTCTCTCTCTGTCTCTGTTCATTATACCCGTACTCAAAAAAGAGTTAAGGGGTATATTAGATTTGTGGTAAAAGTGGATGTGTGTAACGCAGAGAAGGAAACGTTTCCGACCCCATAAAGTATATATATTCGATCAGCATCAATAGCCGAGTCGATATAGCCATGTCTGTCTGTCCGTCGTCTGTCTGTCTGTCTGTCGTCTGTCTGTCTGTCTGTCTGTCTGTCTCATGAGCGCCTATCTAGAGCTTAAGGCTAGGCCAACCAAATTTGGTTTCCAGACTCATGTGATATCCCACTGCTACAAGTGTATCAGTTCGCCCCGCCCCCCCGCCCCCACAAGAACGAATTGTGGCAGCCACATTTAAAGTACGTAAAACAAACAGTATCGTAGAGTGCCCTTCACCAGCGCCGAATCTGAATCAGTCGGATAATAATTATAGCCAGAATGAAGAATTATTTTCAGTTGCTTCCTCTCCCCCCCCGCCAACAACAACTCAACTCTTCCCCGCCCCCCTGCCGCGTTCAGTGCGCGGACCCCAGCGGAGGGATGTAGGAATGAACTGTACAATCTACATGTTAGTGTAGAATAGCTTGTATATGTAGATGTAGTAGATGTAGCAAAAAATGTAAATGTAAATTTTTTTTTAATTCTAAAATCTAAAAAATCTATGCCAAAAATGTAAATACTGACTGAGTACGGGTATAGTAGGTCGCGCTTTGGAGCGACTCACAGTCCCTCGTTTAATTATTTGTCTCTTTTCTTGTTTACGGTGTTGTTGCGCTGTTCTTCCGATGGCGCAATGAACCAAAATACTGAAAAAGGTAAGTGAAGAAATTGCTGCGGGTCCTTAGCAAATATATGTCCTGCCTCTCAGCCCCCCCTCACATTCTCTTTTGGGGGAAGCCCACATTAAACGCTTTTGACACACGCCAAGAGTGAGCGTGGAGAGGGGCGTGGGGGGAGGGGCATGTTGCGTAGAGCGAGAGAGACAGAGAGACTGAGGCAAACAACGAAAAAAGCATTTTGTTTGTCAAATGTTTGCCATTTGTAAATGTCAAACGGCGGTCGAGCATATTTTGCATACATGCAAAAGAGACAGCGAGAATCTCTCTCTATCGCTCTCTCTCTCTCTCTCTCTCTCTCTCTGTCTCTCTGTCTGGTCCATCCATGCGAAGTCAGTTCAGAAATGTTCTTTCAAGTTTTTGGCCCGCATTACTTTGTTGAGGGCTGCCCGAACAAAGGAGAAGGAACGGAACCATCTCTGAAAGGGAGTTTGGGGCCAGCCTGCCTGGGAATGTCGCCAGCCTCTCAGTCAGTCAGTCAGTCAGTCATACATACAGCCACCCCCCTTCCCCCGCTGACTGAAATTATGAGACATATTTTGTGCTCAGTGTCAGTCGGCGGTCTCTTGTCTGCGGATCTCGTTTCTTGGTTCTTGGTTCTTGGTTCTCGGTTGGGCTTGGGCCATATAGAAATCTGACATTTAAATATTTACTTGCGTCAAGTTGTGACATTTTACTCATTATACAGGGCGACTTCTCCCCCGCTAATGGGGTGGGGGTTGGGGTTCAGCCCGAGTTGTTTCGGTTTTCCCGGTGGTCGGTTCTCGGGCTCTGGTTGGGGCTGGGTCTGGGTCTGGTCTTGCAAGTGAAATGCCTTCTTTGCCTTTGGCTGGGCCAAAGGAAACTTTTGTCATGCGCTTCCCAGGCATTTTCATATTCATAAGCTTTGGCATAATTTTGACAGTTTTCCTTCGTACCAGCGAACGCTGCGGGGAACCCCCATCCCAGTCCCAACCCCTGCTCCATCCGGTCTGAATGTTTAGATTTATTTCCTCACTCAACTTGCTAGAAGATGTTCAAGTTGATTGGAGTTTCCGCAACGGGGGGAAGTGGCTGGGGCTGTGGCTGAAGCTGGGGTCCGTTCCTTCATTTATCAATGCTTCCGGTGGATCATTGTTCTTTCTCGTCCGCCTCCTCGCTCATCGCACTGACTGACTGACTGATGTCTGACTGCTGTCTTTTATGTCTCAGGTCTCCTTCTCTGTCTTCCCAGTCTTCTCTGTCTCCTGTTCTGCCTGCTCTTTCCTTGGCTGTGCCTGCCACTGGCCTTGGGGCAGGTATAAATGCTGTTGTAAATGTATTTTTAAATGTAATAAGATTATTACGCAATTAGTACAACTTTTTGGATGCCTCCGGGGTGGGTGAGAGTTGGAGGAGTGGCACTGGGGCAAGGGCTGGGCTGGGGATTAGGTTGCCTGCGGGTAGGCTTTTAACTGCCGGGATTTAATAGCTAATTTATTTCTGCGTGCCTCTGTAATTATGTGTGTGTGTATGTGTTTTGGGGTGTGGGTGATGGTGCTGGGACTCGATGAGGTTCCTGTGCAGAGCATATTTCTCATCTGAAGTGGAGAGCAATGGGAAGCAAGTCTAAGCCAAAAGCTATAGAGCAGATAAAAGTGGAATGCAACAGAGGGGAGGGAGGGGATAGGGAAGGCGATAATGGAACACAGGAAACAAAACGAAATACGATTAAAATACGATAAAAGGGATACAAATGATGGGTAAAATTATGGATAGAATAGGATGGGATAGAATTGTGTAGGATACCACATGTATAACCCATGCACAAGCTCCTGCTGCAATCCATTCAGCTCTAGCCTTTTATTAGCACTTGGCCCACGGTCTCTCTCTCTCTCTCTCTCTCTCCCTGTCTGTCTCTTAAAGTCAGTACTGAATATAATTGAAGTGAAATTTGTACTGTGTCGGGGAGCACGAGAGACCAAGCCAACAAGAGTCTTAATTAATTAAAAATAGAGAGAGACGAACCCCAGACAAAAACATCCGTATGCAAACACACTCATATGTGTGTGTGTGTGTATGTGTGTCAGTTCGAAGGATCAAAAATATTATTTTGGATAATAGTACCAGAGGCAGGAGACCCAGACCCAGACCCAGAGAAAAAAAGAGCAAGGAATCCGATGGGTGAGCAGCATTTTCATTAATGCCCAGGCACGAACTTGACTTGACCTCGCTCCCTCTCTCTCTCTCTCTCTCTATGAGCTTCTCCTTCACTCTATATTTTTGCATCTTTTGTTACCATTTTTGCCTATGTACGTGCCTCTCACAGAGTGGTGCTTAAGGGCTCAACAAACACAAAAAGTCAAGACATTTACACTGCACTTCAGAGGCGGAGGAGCCTGTCCTCCACATACATACCTCTTGCTCTTTCTCTCTCTCGCTCGCTCTCTCTCTCTATCTCTCTTTCTTTCACTAGTTCTCCGCCTGTCTCTGTCTCTGGCGAGGCAAATGAACCTTAAAACAAATCATTATTAAAGGCCCCCCATATCCTCTGCATCCTCCTACTCCTACTCCCACTCCCACTCCCACTCCTGCTAACTGCTTCATATTTCTAATTATGTAAAAAACTTTGCCATGTTGCACTCCCCAAGAAAGGGACTCTCACTGGCTTCCAACCATCCTTTCCGCACCCTCTTGACTTCCCGCTTGGCTTTCCCGCTTCGCCCGGGGAAAATTGTAGTTAAACATAACGATTTCAGGAGAGGCCCGCCCTTCCCCTGCTCCCCTGTCGGAAAGTGAAATGCACAGCATGCCAGGCCAGGACTCGCATGGCCTAGAGCATGCAAAAAGCAGGCAGAGGGTGCGAGGGCGTGTCTGCGGCTCTGTTGATTTTCCAACGGCAATTTTGTACATTTTACAGTGCGTCTGCAGCACTTCGAGCACCTCCATATGATGTATGATATGTATGTGTGTGTGTGTGCTGCACGAATAAGTGTGTGTGTGTGCTGTAACTTGTTGCAGGCGAGGCGCCAGTGTGGGGCTGAAGAGGCAGTCAACAAAGCGTCTAAGAAAAAAGACCGGAAAACAAAGAGGCTAAAACTTTGGCAATGTGCGAATAGCTTCGAAGGGAGAACACTGCAGGCACTCTGCCTGCCACTCTGCTGGCATCCCTGGCCAACTTTTCCCTGCCCTGCTGCTGCGCTCAACCTTTGGACCTACTTCTTCTATCCCTATTTCCACTCGCACAGCATCGCACACACACACACACACTCTTAGGCAGCTCTCTCGTTGGGCTTTCAAATTGTTTTTGATTGAAATTTAAACAAAAATGTGTTGGCTGCACTTGACAACAACAGCAACCAGCGCAACATCAATGGCAATGGCAAGTAGGGGAATTCCAGCGAACAAACACAACAGCTTTAAGCAATAGGAGCGGAAGCGAAGAGAAGCAGGACAAACCACGAAGTCTGTATACACTTTCTGACTGATTGTTTCATTTACATATCACTGGATCCCAACCAGTATCTGCGATCTTCTCTGTAATCAAAGTGCTCCCAATGCAGTAGGTTTAGGCATAGGTCGCTCTCTGAGAGAGCGCCCTTTTGATTCTCTCAGAACCGCGCTGCGAGCTGCGCCATTAGTCTTGGGGAGAACAACTGAAATAAAGAGACCTGCGAATAGAAACCCGTAAACTTGTGTTCCCAAGTATTCATTACTTTGTCTGTAAATATTGGATGCTACAGATCCTTCTCTCTTTCTGATACGAGTATTCCCTATGGTCTGCTGCAGCTGATCCCCAGTAGCCAGTGGGGTACTCGTGCGAGTACTCTCTCTAATTTAGAGGGCATTTATTGCGTGTACTTTTGTTACCGTTACCTGGGTGGAGGAGCACGCTGCTGCTGTGGGTCTTGTGTAATGTTTACGCTGCGTGCATTAATGTGTGTGTGGCTGTTAGCTGTGTATGTTCATGTGTGTGTGTGTGTTGTGTGCATGTAATGCCAAGGAAAAAGCTTATAAAGTGCCAGGAAAAGTTTTGGCCCTGCCGTGAAGGCAGAAGAAATGAAAATAAAGAAAAAGGCGAACAAGGCAACGCATCCCTTCAGCACTCCCCTTGCCCCTAGCCCCATACCACACAGCCCCCATCCCCCATCCACCTTCTTTTCTTTCCCCCTTGTGGCGGTTGAACATGAAAGCGAAATTCCTTTTATTACTCTTTATTGTTGTTGTTGTTGTTGTTGCTGTTGCTGTTAAGCATCTGCCGCCATTTCAATGAAATTGTTTATCAAGTTGAACTCTGGGAAATTATGTAAAATATGTTTTGCGGTTCGTCTTTTGTTCTGCATATCAAACGGAACAGCAACAACAACAACAACAACACACAAACAATACAAGCAACAACAAAACCGAACAACAAATTTTAATTTTCTACTTGAGTTATTAAACATTTAACGAACGAACCCCCCATGCACGTCTGCTCCACCTCCACCTCCGTCTCCATCAGCCCTGTGCTTATCCCTAGCTCTGGCTGCACGACAATGCATTTTTGGCCCTAACAATAATCCCCCAACAACTATTTGCGAAATCTCTGCACAGGAATCACTTGGCTGGTCAGGTCAGAGCCTTCCGGTTTCAGTAGGGGTCCCGAACCGAACCGGATCCGGTCTTCCCGCAGTGCATAGACCGCACTGCACCGCACCGCCCTCGCGCCAAAGCTCTCTTGCAGCTGAAAAGCTCATCATCATCAGCATCAGCATTAGAATGGGAATCAGCGTCATTGTGGGGGTAGAGCAGAGTCCTTCGACAACGGTGCTGCGCTCAGCTCCGCTGAGCCCCTCTTCTGCCATGCTCCCTTCGATGTGCGATGTGCGGTGGACGCGCCTGACCCCGTGGTCTGCTTCTATTATGATTAGATCGGATTTTGGACCCACAACTGGTGCCGCACAGTGGACAATTTCGGTATATTTTCGGGACAGATGTTCGGTATGAGTTAGATACCGAAAAGAAAAGAAAATAAAAGAAAAAGAAATGTAGAAATTTGTCTACATATGTGTGTAAAAATATTACAATCCTTTCCTTACATCGGTAGATTTATTTCCTATTCATGGATTGGATTCTCTTCCCTCGTCTGCTGCGGATCCCAGACAAACACTTCATTCAATTTGGACTTACACAAAAAATGTTCCCCATTCAATTCAATTTCACTGCCCATTGTTGCTGGGGGAAATGTTAAATACTTTCGCTGCCAAATGAACAAGTTCTGCCATTGAAATCAAATGAGTCATGAGAGTTTTCAGCCACGCGGAGCCATTTTCTTGGTCTGCTTGGTCTTTTTTCCGTTGGTTTTTCCGTCGGGCGGGCAGTTGAAACAATAAATAAATGTGAAATCGACCCTGACAGTGGCGGCAGGAGGCAGGTGGCAGGACCAGGGCCACACAGCTACTGAATTTCTGGTTTCTGGTCAACTGGACAACCCTCAGACCTCGAATCCCTCCTGCGGTGGGCGGACTATTCATAACACAGAGCAGCGTCGAAGGTCGCCATGAGAATCCTCATCACCAGCATCATCATCATACTCTGCGGTGACTCTCTGCCTCTCGCTCTCTTCCCTTCGCTATCCCGCATCCTTCTGCCATTTCTCTGTCCGTCTCTCTCGGTCTCTCTCCCTGCCGGACATTGGCAGCCGTTTTGCATTGTTTTTGGTCATTCGTTTGGCGTCATTCGCATTTGCCATTGTTACTACTCTCCTCCCTCTTTCTCTCTCTTTGTCTGTCTCTCTCACTCTCTGGTGGTGTGTTTGTTCAGCCATTGAGTTGATGATTTCCGTATGCATAGCCCATTTTATGCACAACTTCCGGAAATTTTCATTGTGGTTTTGCAAGCGGATGTTCCACGAGGAACACGAGGAGTACGAGGCCGGAGTTGCAGCCTCTTCGTTGCCGAATCAGGGAATCAGGAAACTTTAACAGTTTCACTTTCAGACAACAAATATTTGTAAAGTGATTATTTCTGTTTTCAAAGGTTTTTCGTATTTTTATTTTTACCGGCAAAAATTTAGCAAAGTAATCAAATTTGGTAAAATAAAAATAAAATAAATATTCATCAAATATGCTATGCAACAGACAGCAACAGAAGCAGAAGCAGAGAACGAAACTGAATTGTTAATTCACAATTTCCAGAGGGCGGGGGCGGAAAAAAAGCAAGCAAACAAAATCCTGGCAATCCTCTGGACGCTGTCGTAGGAGCAAAAACTAAAAATTAATAATGTGCCAAAAAGTATGCTGCAGTTTTTGACATGTTCCCCCTTGGTCCTGCACCCTCTTTGGGATCCCGTTTCCACTGGACGGGTCTGGTCTGGTCTGGTCTGCCATCTGGCCTGGGCGACCGGATATGGAGATTATGTAACCGCATTTCCGGCTGCCGCTTGTGCAAAATGGCGGCTCTCAGCAGCAGCAGCAGCTACAGGAACAGCAACAGCAACAGCAGGCCACACCTGACACTGACGTTTATGCTCAGTCAGGCGCCTAACTGCACTGCCGGATGGCCAGTTCCAACTCCCCGCCCTCCTCACAGGACTCGACCGACTCCCTCTGCAGGAGCGGAGCCCCTGTGTGCATTCGCATTTGTGCAATTGCTTTGCGGTCCACTCGGTTTACACTAAATGCGCTTTTGTGGTTTTCGGCATCGATTCCAGCATAGCAGAAACTGCTGATGGAGCGCCAGGTGAGGTGTGGAGGTCGGGCCTAGCCCCTGTATAAAAAGCCTTTTTGATACCGAAGACCGAAAAGGTAGTGGGGAAAGGCATTTCCATTGAACGGCAACCAAATGTGATTCATTGCCGGATGGGGGCATATTGTGGAAGTTCATATTGGGCTGCATAGCGGGGATGCCGTGGAATGGCTGCTGGATTCTCCTATGAACCCCGAAGCTGCCTCACCATAATTTAGTTGATTTCTGGCTTAGAATAAAATACCCTCCATCCGGCAGAGGTCTCCCCTTTGTGGCCGGGCTGATTCCTCATCAGATCTCGCACTCTGCACTATTTTTTCTTGTTGGCTATTCAAATCCCCAATCCCAATCACCTTTCTCGGCCCCGAAAAGCCTCTCCCTCCATCTGGCTGGTTAAGATTCTGTTCCGTCTTTGGACTCTTCGAAATCCTGCTGCGTTTTTCATTGTCCTGTGTGCCGGGGCCATTGTTGCTGTTGGCTCTTATTGTTGTTGCTATTATCATCAAGCTGTCATGTTAAATGACATTTGCCATATTTCATACACATACATACATACATCCACCTATGTGTGGGGGATATGTACATATATCGCATTCTATTGTATTGTGCATAAAAAAACATCTGTGTGTGTGTGTGGCTGTGTGTGTCCTGGTGCGCTGCTTCCTTTGACCATAGAAAATGAGCCATGTGAACTGTTGCGGCTGTTGTAGCCGCATAACAAAAGCGGGCCAGCAGCAGCAGCAGCAGCAAAAGAACCAAACTGAAAGGAAAAGCAGGAATAGAAGAAGCAACTCCTTTTTCTCTCTGTCTCTTCCTCTCTCTCTCTCCCCTCCTCTGTCAGCCTCGGCGTGCCGCTTCCATTGTGTCCGGGTGAATACTGTTGTCCTATCCCGTCTCCGTTTGTGGCATGTGTCACCCGAGGAGCGACTCCCCTGCCATCTCCAGCTCCCTTTTTTATTGTGCTGCTTTTGATATTTATTTTCCATTTACATGCATTTCATCATTTGTCGTTTGTCGTTTGCCGTTTGCCGTTTGTCGTCTCCCTCTGGGTCGTTGCCTGCTTAAAAGTTTAATTGTCCTGCGATTTAGTCTAGGACTTGGGCTTATCTTGAATCTCCATCGCACACCCACAGGCACACCCACATCCACAGGCATTCTATTCAGCCTGCTGTCAGGGGCAGAGAACTACATATTTAAATTCCTTGTGCCTGCCAGAGACGCCTCAATGTGTGGTATGCAAACTCTTTCACATACACATATGTACATATGTATGTGGGTATATTCGCTCCTTTGTCATAGCATATTTCTGGGCAAAAAGCAATTAACTCACTCGACTACACTGCTCATGTGCCTGTGCTCTGTCCTCTCCTGCCTGCCCCACCCAAACTTTGTCTTTTATTCAATCCGCCTTCAATCAATTTGTACGAAACTATATTAAATATGCTCAAGCCGGATATTACGAAAATGCCCACAACCGATTGATGGCTCGACCATAAAATAATTGCCGCATACTTTGCGGCAAACGCACAGCCCCCAGAACCAAGCGGCAAACAAAAAGAACATCAAAAGTTCTGCCATCCCCCCCTTACCCATTCCCAGCCCTTGCCACAGTCCGATGCCAGTAAACGTTTCTACTTTGCATACTTGGGGTCGCTCCCCGGATGCGGACCCGAACCCGCACCCGAGCACAGTCCCCGGGACACGTAAAAGGCACAAAAACCGCCAACGACAAACGCCGCAGACGCTACCGCGGCAACCTCATGGCAAATTAGTTTAAGAAATTGCCTGAAGGTGGCGCCCTGCTATCTGTCTACCCCTCCCCATGCTGCCTGCTCCCTGCTCCCCGCTCCCCGCTCCCAGCATACCTACCCTCGAAATGTTTTATGCACAAAGCAGAAGATTCGCGAGCATAAAATGAAATAAATTCCGGCAAACTGGTGCTGCTCGAGGGGGACGGATGAACATTTCTAGATGAAACCAGTTCCACCAGTTCTGGCTGAAATGGAAATGGAAAGTACGGATGGCTTGTACGGATATGTTTCCATGTTCAAAGAAGGGGATTAACGCTGCCAAAGAATAATCTTTTGCGGGATCAAGAGAGCTTAATAGTAGTTATTCTGTCAGGCATAATTATCTGCTGCTGCTGCTACTCGAACATATTCATCATTCATCACCGATTCATCGGTCTGTGAATGTATAAGAATCTGTTGCCTATCGCACATAATTTAAAGCCATCTTCCTTAAGCATTTTATCCCTAGCTGTTGGCTTTTCTTTACCTTGGTTTCCTCTGTGGGGGAAACCTCGCCTCCATCTGGTTTCTTTTTCCTCTTTTTGCTTGGCTCAGCTGCCAAAGCAACAGCAACAGCCGCCAAATGTAATTATCAAAAGTTTCCACTATTTTCCGAGCAGCCGCGAGACCAAAACCGAAAGAAAAAGCAAAAGAAAAGCAGCGGCAAGGTAAGGTAGCTTAAGGAGAGTTGTCAGCCCCAGGCTTGCGGCTTGTTATTCTGTTTGTGTCTGCCAGACGCCAAAGTACAAAAAAAAAGGAGCAAAAAGAAAAAATAAATACAAATAAAAAGTAGAAAATTAAATTCGTTTCAACTGCAGACGTTGCTCAGTTTCCCAGCTTCAGCTCGAGCCCCAGCTTCATATTTGGATGATGCTGTTTGTTGCCTCTGCTCTGTTGCTCTGTGTTTGCCATGGCAATTTGAGGCCCAGCAGCATGCTCTCTGCCCCTGCCCCCTCTGGCACTTTGCTTCTTGGAGCTTTGCCATATGAATTGGGACAGAAGATGCTTGTTTGCCTATTTATTACAATTTAATGCCAATTCTTTGCTGCTGGTTTCTGGTTGCTGGTTGCTGTCAGAGGGTAGAGGCTGGAGGCTGCAAGGCAGCGGCTTATTAATCTGTCATGCAAAATTACTGCGACATGGAATCCCTTGATTGTCTCGCTATATTGCGTCACAAAATGCTGAAAGCTGACACATTCAGATGAATAAATCAGGGCTTTTCTGACACGGGGACCAGTTCGAGCTGCAGTGTCACAAAATTATTACTTTTTTCTCCGCCCTATTTTCCCCTTTGAAATGAATGAATCTGCGAATAAATCAGAAAAATTCAACAGGCACAATGATGGGGGAACACTGGTAATAGAACAAACTGGAACAGAATCAGGAAAATATTCCCAGAATGTGGAGATCAGATCCGTTTTGGATATGTCCCCAAAATTGTAATGTTCCTGATGCGTTTGACAAGTGAATAACAAAATAATTGCCAACAGGGCAGTAACCAAAGGAATTGTGCAACAATAAGCACAGAAACATGGGAAGGGAAGCGGAAAACGGAAAACAATTTCTCAACGATAATAAAACTACGCACAAAAGATACAAGATAGGAAAATAAATGAAACTGAAATGCAAAGTAAATGGAAATCCAAGCAAAATAAAAAATCAACACAAAAAGCGATGATGCAAATGTAAACGATGTTCGAAAAGAGAAAATGAAACTGAAATGAATATTTTGTGATATTTTACCAATGCAGTGGGTCGACAGGCCGTCAGGTCGTCAGGCTGTCGTTGTTGCATTGTTAAATATTCATGTCTGGAAATATGGCATTTTATTTATATAGTACATATGTACATATGAATATAGGCATATAATACATATGTACATATGTGTGCCTACATATGTAAATACATTCGAGTCTCTGGGGGCAAACCAGACAAATATTGTACCATCTACGGAGGCATATGTGAGTTGACTGGGTATCCTGCTTTCCGCCCCTTTCCAATCTTCTCCCAATTTCCCCTGCAGGGGATGCCTTGAGGTTTATTTTAAGGCTCGTTTGCCTTGGGCATGATTTTTAAATATTTAACAATAGCATTTTTTGTGCTCTGAAATTCATTTGCTTTTCCCCCGTTGAAATCGGTGGGTGGGTGGGTGTAGAGGTCTCTCTCCTGAGTTGGCTAAGTGTTTGAACAGGTTGGCGGCAAAGTTAAATGATGCGTGGCGAAGAGGCTTCCAGGGAGACATTCGTGAAATGTAATTTACGTGGCTCAGAGCTTAAAGGATAATATTCCGAATCGCAGCTTTAAGTACATCTCTCGCAGGGCATAAGTCCACCGGGGGGACAGCAAACTCAAAAATCACTTACCGATTGGCAATTTGCGTGCGCCATGCCATGCATCGACACTTGGCCCCCGTCCCAGGCCCAGACCCAGACCCAGCCTCAGTTCCAATCCCAATGCTAGTCGCAGTAGCAGTAGCAGTCTCAGTCTTTGCCATGGTAACGACCGGCGAGTAGGAGGAGGCAAATTGTGGGTGTGGCAAATCCTGTTAGCAACCGCTGTGAACACAACTCGAGGCAACATCCTGGCCGGGTCCGGGTCCAGGTCCGGGTCTGGTTGTTGTGTTATCGCTTATGTTGTCTCTTACGGTCTGTTGCATTCTGTACAAATTTGCGCCGCAGGTCCACAAATTTGTGCAACGAAGCGTTCTCCCCACTCTCTCGCACTCGCACTCGCTCTCCTCCCCTGCCAGTCTCTCACCAAGAAAACTTTTCTAATAATTTGCTCGTTTTCTAATTTTCAAGTGTTGCCAGGCGGCTTTCGGCTTTCGTGTTTCGTTTTTCGCTTTTCGTTCTTATTTTTTTTGGGGGGGCCGGGCATCTTCTGCAATCACTTTCGCTTAATGCTATTCGAGTTTGATTCGGGTTTGGGTTTGGGTATGGGTATGGGTTCGGGTTCGAGTGGCCAAAAATAAATGTCCTTAATTTTGCGCTCGGGGCAAAGTTTGTGTCCAGCTTCGGGATAAGCCATATGCTCAAAGGGAAATCAGGGAAAATCCCCAATAAAAATTACCAATATTTACTTTACAAAATGACAGACCCTCTTGTCCTTGTCTCCCACTCTCCCCCTCTGCCACTCTGCCAGACCACCCAACCGCCCCAGCATCCCAAACTCCCCCCTCTGCCTGGGCAAATCCCTTGTCAACTTTGCTACTTAATAAAATATGAGTGCCAAAGTGGAAGACAGGACAAACACGAAATATCCCAGGACGTGCCACTAATGGCGGGCCCGAGCTCAAGTGCTCCCCCAGACGTTTCCCCAGAAGTTCCCCAGCAGCTACGAGAAAGCAGAAAAGGAGAGAGAAAAAACACACTAGAAAAGGGATAAAGAAATAAATAGAAAATTCAAATAGAAGGCAATACATTTGCCAGACTGTTGGCTGTTGGCTGTTGCCTGTCGGTGGGTGGCAGTGGCGGGCTTCCATGTTTGCCATGTCCTTTCGATGAGCTCGTCCTCTAAAAATGGCATTTCCATCGTATCCTTCCCGCCCCACTCTCAAGGACATCATGCGTCTCGCATAAACTGTTGATTTTTATTTTGGTTCGTGCCAGATCTAGTCGGTTTCTCTCTCTATCTCTCTCAATTTCTCTCTGCTCGCAGGTGTGACTCCTGGGCCACTCTCCGTCTCCATCTCTATCGTGCTGGGTGGCTGTGGGGGAGTCACTCCATCAGGGCTTCCTTTGACACATGTCAAAGTCTGACCACTTGCAGCCCCCGCAAGGTCGCCAAGGAAGCAATTTTTTTTGTGGCTTAGCATTAGTGTCGAAATTATGGCCCTTATACGGCCTCGGTCCGCAGTCCCCAATAGTTTTATGTTATCCGTGTGCGTATGTGTGTCCCCACAGGACCCCCCCCTCTTGTGTGTGCGTGTGCAGTTTACGACTAAATACAATTTGAGCGCCTCCTGCTTCCCCCGATCCGATCCGCACAGTCCATCCAATCCACCCCCAATCCCCATTGTGGCGACTTTGTTGCTGTGTTATTATATGCTTTGGCTAATGTTTATGTATGTCATCCCAGGAGAGGGAAGGACCCAGAGCAGTGGGTAAATCGGGAGCACTCCCCGTGCCAGAGGAGTGTAGTGGGAGGGACTAGTTCTCGACCAGCTGAGCGACTAACGACTGAGGAAATCGTACCAGCATGGCACTGTGCCAGCTGAGTAGAGGCATTTATTTGTGGGTTCCCTTTGAAGGGGCATATTTTGGCTTTGTTTAACTAAAGAGGAAACAAGCAAGTAGCATAAATTAGATATTGTTTCATTCCGTTGTTCCAAATAGATTAATTTTACGTTCCATTCCCGCTTATTCCTGTATTTAATTAATGTTTTATTCCTCGTTTCTATTTCCAGGTAAGTGACGATGTGCTTTCGCTTGCTTTTAATCAAAACCAAGTAAGATTTTTGTATTTCCTTTTCGTTTGTTCTAATTTTATTTGATAATTTCGAACTTGTTTTGCGGTGGTTGGAAGCTGCTTCAATTAGGGCGGGCATCAAATGTCACACCTCAAATGCAGTAAGCGGCGGCTGTGTACGGCTTTGTCTGTCTGTCTGTCTGTCTGTCTGTGTGCCTCGTCTGTCGGGGAGTAGGTGTGAGAGTGTGTGGGGTGGGGTGGGGTACCAGCTTCATAAATCAATCAAATTGGAGCGAACCATAGCGGAGGCTCCTCGACTGGAGTCCGGCGATTTGTGGGGCCTTGTGGCGCAGCGATTGACGGCACGAGATTTGCAACATTTCCGGCGCATGACGCAAAGCAGTTAATTTGTCAAATGTCTGCACTTTATCACCCATATCTGTGGGGCCTCTTCCCGCCTCCCTCTGCGCTGCAGAAACTGCCCCAAGCCGAGCCTCACATCGCCTCGCCCTTCCTCCATGTCCATGAAAACGCATTACGCACTCAGACATTTTGGGGGCTTCGCACTCGCACACACACACACGCACTCGCACTCGTGTCTGTGAAATTTTGGAGCCAAAGTGCAATCAGTGCAGTGGCGCATTCCCCACAGGAGTGGAGCAGACAGACATTGGAGTAGACGATGAAAATATCAGACAAGACCCCAGGACCAGGACCAGGGCTGAAAGCAGAGCCGGAGCCAGAGCCAGAGCGAGACTTTGCCAGCTAGTAGCAATCCTTTGCATTGTCAGCTGGCCTCGGGGGAGAACTGTTAGAAAAACTCACTGGCAAAGCAATTTAAAGTTGCATCCATAACATCAGAAGCAACAACAACAACCAACAACAACAAGCAACAACAAACAGCAGCAACAACAACTGGGCAGAACATTGGCCTGGGGAAATTTCACTGGCTAATGTTCTCCCTGTTCCTGTTCCTGTTCCAGTCCCTGTGCCTGTGCCTGCCACCAGCTGCAGCTTCTGCTTTAGGATCTGTCCCCAAATGTCCTTTCGCAGTCAACAGGCCGTCAGAGTCAGATTCGGATTTGGATTCAGAATCATTGAAGTCGTAGTCGGGAGGGGAGGGAGTCTGAGAATCATTGCCCGAAATCGTAATTAGAAAAGTGCTTGCATGATAACTCACTTTCTGGTTTCTGTGTGGGTGCGTAATGCATCCTGGCAGCAGCAAACATCTGGTGTGTGTGTGTGTGTGTGTGTGTGTGGCCATTTAATAGCCCTGAAAAGCAGCCATTAGGTGGGGGCTGGGGCTTATGCTTGAGGCTGGGGCTGAGGTTGAGCCTGAGGCATACGCAGAATATCCAACAAATGAAATTAACGCAAGAAATCTATTGCCCTGGTCACACTAATTGTCCTGTTAATTGTCGAGGCCACTCTCCTGGAGTGGATAGGTGACACTGACACCCCACCGGCAATCCCTTGCCATTTCCATATCAACTTTGGCCCGCCACCAAAACGGGCGACAGGGACCCAAAAAAAATGTCATCAAAATGTCATTACGTGGGCGGGCGACAACATATGCCTGGAATAGGATCTGGATCTGGAGCAGCACTGGGACTGGGGCTTGGGATTGGAATTGGAATTGGCAATTCGTTGTGACAGCCAAAGGGGGAAAGGGGCTTGAAATTTAAACAAAAATTCCCATTTCAATTGTTGGCAAACAATAATTGAGGGCAGCCCTCCCCAGGCAGCTCCCCCCGAGTTATTATGCAAATGAATGTGGGGGCGAGGTGGCGCCCAGCCCCGTAGCCCATGAAGGCAGCGTCTAAAAAATTACCATTTTATGCAACAGCCTGCATATAATTTGGCAGCGACAGTCACCGGAAAAACTGCAACCTTAAATTAAAGCTAAAGCTCAGTCTGTGACAGGCGAAAATCAACGCCTAACAAAGGGGGGAGGGCTGACTACTGCCACCAACAGCACCACCACCACCAACACCAAGACCACAACCCTAGCCAGGTCTTTGGACCTTTGTGCCATGTTGTATGCATTTTTGGTCAGTGTGGTGGGCATTTTGTCGGCGACAGGGACAGGGACAGCGACAGCGACGGTGACAGTGATACCGATGCAAAACAGGAGGAGGAACCCAACCAGTTTGATGGTGTGGTGGAAGGGGGGGTGGAACTTAGGATGGTGAATGTGGGTGGTATCTTCTCCGCTGCACAACAACTGCAGTTGTGGGATCCTCTAATGACAACCACACGTCATCAACGGTGTCCCAACCCTGTCCTGTCCCTGTCCCTGTCCTTTCGCCGATAACCTCATCGCTGTCGTTGTCGTAGCTGTAAACGCCCGTTCCTGACACGCCCACAAGTGGATGTATGCATGCATACATGCATATATACATACATACATATATGTAGTATGTATGTATGTAGAGAGCCATATCATTGGCATGCAAATTTTTTGGTGATGGCAGCCCCAAAAGCAGCAGCATGCATCATCATCATCAGTTCGTGGAGCAGGAATCAGAGCAGGAGGTGGAGTCGGAGCAGGAGCAGGAGCAGGAGCCAAGGACTCATCGTTGTTGACTCATTTGCATTATCGCATCTAATCATTGTCATCATCAACAACAATGTTGCTCGTTAGCCCTGTGCGGATAGAAAAAGGGGGAGAAAGCGACAGGGCACACAGAGAATGCTGGCAGCCCTGGCGCTCTGTTTATTCAGTAACTCCCACCTCCGCCTTCCGCCCTCCCACTTGATGAATGGCTTCTATTTAGTTGTGTTTTAGTTTCCAGTTTGCCAGCAAAAAAAAATGGTGAAAATGGCAGCTCAACGATGCGGACTGCAATTAAAATGCATTTGCAATTTGTTGCAATTGCCGCATTTGGCAGTTTAGAATTTAGAGTGCAATTCCCTCTGCAGTTGCAGTTGCTGTTGCTGTTGCAGTTGCAGCGGTACTTGCTGTTACAGTTGCAGCTGCAATGCTGCACTCGTAATTTGTGCAATTTGTCACTGCATTTAATTTCCTACTCGATTGCACTGCTCTGCGTGCGAGGTGTGGGGCGGGGAGCGGATGGAAAAGACAGAGTTTCATTTTCGATTATCGTTCCCCCACTCCCCCCTCACACATTCGGCTCCCATTAGCCTTTTCCGGGTGAAAGCCGAATGGCTTTGCGGTGCCTCCTATCCGCTTAATTAGATTGTTTTAGGGAAACATTTCCAAGTGAAATGAAATTACATTTGCGGATGGATCGATCGTTCCTGTGGCAGCAATTTACTGTACAGTTAGACCGAATACTGAATACTTTTGGTGCTGCTTCTCCGCAGGTTCCACCCACTGACACCGACTCGTCAAAGTGCAATGGTTGATGGCTTATAGATTCGTGAATTCGTCCTGTTCCGAGGATACATATCCACCCTCTACGAGTAGCTCCGCACAATGCCATTAGCAGTAGCCTAGGTCCTATCCTGATCACAGCTCATCCCTCTAAGACTGCAAATCTCGACTGAAAACACAATTGTGATTGTCATTGACATTACCAGCCCACACAGCCACACACACAAGCACACACAAATGAGTCTCCTTCATGACATTAAAGTCAGTTTTACGTATTTCTTTCTGCTCTGCTCTTTTCCTAATTTGCATGCAGAAGCACTGGCAATGGGAAAATATTTATGCACAATTAAATCAAGTAAAAGGAAAGAATAAATTCAGAACACACACACTCGTATACAGCTTTACGTATGTATATACTCATATGTGTATGCACTACATATGTATGTGTACCACACACACTTGGGATGCAGACAAAAGCAGCTGCCCATTTTGCTAGGCTATGGAAAAAATGCAAATGACATTAAAGCCGAGTGAGTGTGTCTGCGAGTGTATGTATGTGTGTGTGTGTGTGTGTCTGTGTATGAACAATGGATAACGCAGTAGTTGACCCACATTTGCCATCTCTTCCCCTCTCTCCCTCTTCTCTCTCTCCCCCACTCTCCCTGACTTTCCCTCCCTGGACTGTGTGCCAGTTTTTAATTTTTCTTGACTTTTTCGTTGCTCTTGATTTGCGGCAAATTTTGTTTGCCCGATTTCTCTTCCTTCTCTTTGTCTCCCTGAATCTCTCTCTCTCACTCTTGCTCTCTCTCTCTCTCGCTCTATCTCTCTGTTTCTCCGTCTCTGTTTCGGAGCTTAATGTACATTAAGCATGTGTTTGCCTTTGTGGTAGTCAGTATTTGTGTGTGTGCTTGCATGTGTCTCTCTGTCTGTCTGTCTGTCTGTGTTCGCTAATTAAGTGGCATTATGTGCCTCTACTTCTGTCTCTGATGCTTTTACCACTGCCACAGCACTGTGGCGCAATTTCCATTTTTCGGGTATTTAGTCATTTTCTCAAAGTATTAAAAGGGGTATATGTACATAACATTAATAAAAATACCGCATCGAAAAATCTTGCTTAGTTTAAAAGTTATTAATTAATACCCGAAAAAAATAGAATTTTCCCATTGTGCACTGGTCCCGGTTCTGCTCAACATTCTGCCTCTTATTAGTATTTCATTATGTTCACCGGTTTTTCTCTATCCTCCCCAAAGATTTTTCCGCTAAAAATTTGTCTGTGGTTTTCGATTGATTTTTTTGTTCTTTAGTTTTGAAAACTTTAAATTTTAATTATTTTGATTTATAAGAAGTGTAGAAATTCCTCAAGGATGTAATATATAAACTATTTATTATTATGGAATATTCCCATATATTGGCATTTAAATTTTTCTTAGTGAATGAAAGACAACGGAAACTATGAAGTAAATCTTTGAATGAAAAATAAATGCATTCCAAGCTGTTTTCAAAGTCATAACTTCTCATTAGGTCTTTCAACAATATGTTGAATTAACTTTCTCAGTATTAAAATGCCTTTAGAGAAATAGTAGAAGGAACTAGTGCGATGGTGGGATGGCCAATGACGATTCCAGCACTTATAAAATTAAATTTATGGCCAATGTCCAGCACTTATAAAATTAAATTTATGGCCAATGTCTGCGGCAATAATCCTTCCACTTGCCACACACACACACATACTCGCACAGACCCACACACATGTTGATGAGGTCACAAAATAAATCCGATAATATTTTTCATCCTATGGCATTTGGCAGCTGCTATTATGCCACACCCCCATGTCCCCCTGTGATGCGCAGAGCAACTAAAAAGCTTACAAAGTTCATTAACAACAAAACCAATTTTTGCCGCATCGAACATCGAAGCTTCGCGGACGACTAATGCAATCAATTTCAGAGAAACTAATTAAATATTTAATATGCATTTTGCCAAACACACAAAAGGGAGCGGGGGACACACAAAAAGAACTCGCTAATGTAAATGTAATTTGATTGTATTTACAAACACAACCGCAACAACAATCTGTTTTGAAATTAAATGTGGCATATACACACACACACTCCCACACACACTCGTACGTTTGCAGAGTAAGGGTGATGTAAGGGCGTGGCAGCCGCCATCTGTTAATAAACCCGATAAGGGCCACTACTCGCCCAGAAAATGTCCATTTAAATGTGGCAAAAATAAATCCGCGATAAGCGAGAAAATTAACATCGATTACGCCGATAACGCATCTATTTATGTGTCTATCCATCCATTTACATACACATATCCAACATTCATCCTCGTTTTTCTCAGTCAGGAATTGTCGCATAAATAATGAACCGCTTAAGTGCACGCAGCAATTGCCCAAATAGTAAATGACAAAATGCATATTTATGATCTATCAGCTCTAAATTGCGATGGATACACGGATAGCACAAAGTTCAAAGCGAATTAACATTTGCAACATTTGCAAATGGTGTTAGGAATGGTTTTTGGTGGCTCTAATCGGCCACAATAGTACTGCTACTCGTATGTATATAATAAACAATTTTCTCCTCTCCATCTTTAATCGTTGATCAATTTGTTATGCCAAATGTCTCTCCACATGCAGTTCAAGAAGTTACCCAACCTCTCTAGGATTGTTTTCGGCGGCCGAGCGGAGCAGCAAGCCATAACGGAGCAAAGCAATTGTGGCAACGATGACAACTTATCGCGCCTTGCCGCAATCCTATTTGTTTTTTTCCTACTACTATTTTACAATTAGTTTGCTTTTGTTTCTCGCGTTGGTACGCACAATTTTCATGGCTATGAAGCGTGAAACATGAAAAATCGAATCACGGCACCACAGCACCACAACACACAAGAAATAATAAGTTTAATTAACTTTTGCCAGCTGCTTTGCTTCGTTTTTGTAATTTTCCCTGTCTCCCTTTTGGATTCTGTTGGTAGCCGTTTTTTTTTTAACACGTTAGCCATCTAGCCATCAACGAACCGAAACGCGAACGAAACTCCAGGCACTGCTTGCTCAAGTGTTGCGGCAACTTTCATTTGCAGAAAGCAGGAAGCAGTTGAAGCTGTCGAAACATCGTCATCATTTTATGTGTGTCATTCATTGCCGACCAATAAATAAAGGACCAGCCTAATTTGTTCCATGGATTAGACAGGCTAATATGCAATCAGAAAATATTCCAATGAATGTACGAGTTTGTATGGACTAAGCCCTGGGCTTAGGGAACAGACGGTCGGACGGATGGGAGGAGAGTCTCTGACAACGTAATCAAAACTTATGTATTGTATGTCTGCACTGGTCAGCAGCTCGTCCACGGCTACAGCTCCGTGTGGCAATAGTTTAATGGCCAGCAAAATATATTTTGGCAGCAACAATCTGTGTGGAAATTCGAAAGCCTTCAAAGCTTCCCTGTCCCTCTGTCCCACTGCCAATACATGGGTATATGTGCTGATAATAGTGTTAATTATGCGCCTGTCAATATGCCAAACGTATTCAGCCTGAAATATGTTAGGTCCACCTCTCAGTCCCTCGGTCTCTCCCGTCTATCGTTCTGGCTTTGGTTGTAAGCTCCATGAGAGCCAGAAAGCCACAGGGCGCGGGAGGGAGGGGGAGTGGCGTGGCAGACCGGCAACCACCGGGCAAACTAATTGAAGTTTGCATTTAGCACAGTGACAAAACATTTGTACAAATCCAAAAACAATTCCGGGGGATGGCTTGGCAAAGCCATTCTACAAGTTATCGCAGCTGTTTAGCCCTAGGCCAGAACAGAACAGACCAGACCAGACCAGAACCCACACAGAGATACTCAGATATGGCAACACAATTTTCAATTTTAATTAAAGTTCAAACTCTGGCAATTATCTGGTTGGGGGAGCTGTGATCCCAAATTAAGTGCATCATAATTTGCATATGATTATCGAGAGCGGGCGATGGGGGAGATGGGAAGGCCGACGATGTCGTCCGTTTGACCGAGCCTAAGTATTATTTGTAATTAAGTGATTTTAACTGGAAATACTCGTAGATGGGAAATACATACATACATATTTATATGCATATTTATACGATTGGTAATTGGGAGGTTTCTCCAATTTCTATTTTTAATCGGCTTTATTACCGTTTAGTTTAGTTTGCATGGCACTAATTTCGAGCCAACTCCTACGATATTTAATAGTTAAAGAAGGGCTAACCAATATTGATTTACGCATTTCATAGTTCTTTGTTTCATTCGATTTGCAGTCGATTAAATATACTATACATTCATAGCTTCTAGCAATCACCATTTAATCCGAGCAATTCTCTCTTTTTTTTCTCCTTTTAGGTAAGTTTCGGCTATCCAAATCCAGTCCCCCTTGACACTATTCCACCAAATGCTGTAAGTACTGAGTCGCATGCCACACACTAGAATTCAAAAGCAACAAAAAAGATGACCGACAAAAAAGGAATCGAAAATCATTTTACAGCTCTCGTCGTACGGGTTGATAAATGAAAAATATAACAAGCTTTGCAGCTTCTATTGCACAGACAGCCGGGTAAAAAGGGGGGAATACAAATTCCGCAAATCCATAAAAATCCAGTCACAAACTGTTAGGCCTTGTGGGGAGGGAGCTGCCTTGTGGCAGGCAGGGTTTCCAGGGAGTCGCCAGTTAGGTAGGGTCCCTGTCCCTGTCCCTGCATTGCTGTTCCGAGCAACATGAAAATGCCATCATGCGGGTAGGCCAGTTCCAGTGGCAGTGCCAGTGCATGGCATTTAATGTGAAAGTAAAAATAAACACTAAAAAAATACTTTTGCTCCTCGACAACATGCAACATTTTGAAACATTTTTCAAGTTCCCAACGAGACGAGTCATAACACAAATGGATTGTGTACCTACTATATGGCATACAATATACATATGTACATTTTTTATGTGCACGTGGATGTGTATTTTTTTACAAATTAAATTGTAGTCACAGTCCGATTTGGGTTCGGTTTTTGTTCTTCTTTTTTTGTTGTTTCTGTTAGTTTCGTGCGTGTTGCGGTCTCATAAAAATTTCATCCGAAAACTCGGGGGCAGCCATTTTGGATTAGTCGTGGTGGCAGTAAAAGGAAATCAAAGTTTATGACATTCACTGGGCATTTACACTTGTGTGGTGCATGTGTGGAAGTGGCACGAAGTGGAATGGAAGGAAGGGTCCGTGTTCATCCAGAAGTTGCAAGTGTATAAAGCAGGAAAGTCCCCTTAAGTTTATTGGTGTCTGACCGCAGTATGACAACTCATATAATCGTTTTGTAAAGAACCCAAAACTCTGAAATTTAAAGCCCGCAAAGAACGACTTGAAACAGTAGCGAAAAACAGTAGAGAGTTGATCGAAGCATATTCTAACATTCAACTAAATTGGATTTAAAGTTAAAAATTAACAAATACTTTGGGAAATATATGTGTTTTCTGCTGTTGAGTAATTTTTCTAAATGGGAGAAGAAATTAATTTGTGTGGCTGTTCATAGATATTCCCTGGTCATTCCCTTTTCCATCTTCCCCTCTCTTTGGCTCATTTCCTCTGCCTCATTGCCAAAGCAATCAAATCAAACAAATTGTTGACAAAATTCCAACAAAATAAATAAATAATAAAACTGCTGAGGTCATTAAATCAAGTCCACGCAAACACCCAACCCAACCCACCCCAGCCAGCAACTCCCACCTGGGCACCCACAAAATCAACGCAAATTACAATAACTAAATGCTAGAAAAGCCCGTACTAGAATTGGGGAGTCTCCCGTTCTATGTACTCGCATAAACATAAACAGTAGTTGTTTCTAACGCTAAATAAATAAACTGTTAAAATATTCACGCACATAGAGACAGAGTGGGGAGTGAAATATGAACAGAGTGAGAGAGAGAGAGAAAGAGATGGCACATAAGTGTGAAGGAAATTTCCATAAATCACATTTCAGCGGGGGAAACTTTTCGCGTGACAAAAATCAACTAATGTGGTTAATAAAAATACAAAAACGAGGAAAAAGTCGAAATACTCGTACCCAAAAAAAAGGAACCGACCCGCTAACAGAGCCGCTAAGAACTCCCCATGGCGTGGCAGTGGCAGGGGCAGTGGCATGGGTAGGGGCAGGGGCGTGATGGGGAGGCGTGACAAAAGTTTATAGCAAAAGTTAAACTGAACTTAAGGAACCATAGAGGGGAGGGGAGTATCCCCCATCCTCATCCCCATCCCCGGCTCTTGTTCCCACTTTCCCTCTGCTCATGTAAATCACTTTCGGGGCAAACTTTTGCCGCCAAACGTTGCTTGAAATTTATGCAAATGTTGTTGCTGTTTCTGTTGCTCCTGTTATTGCTCCTGTTGTTGTTGTTGTTGCTTTCTCACCCGCACCAGTGGCACTGGCACCTGGCGGCGATGGCAATTGTCGTTGACATTTTCACCTGCTTTTCTCGATAAAAAAGGGAAAACTTTTTACCCCCGAAAAAAGAAAAAAAAATAACCAAAAAGAAAAGCAAAATAACGGCTTAAATTGTTTTTAAATATTTCCTCGCACTTCGAAGAGTGTTAGCTGGTGGTGGTGGGGTGGGGAGGTGAGCTGCGAGGAGTGAATATATAGATGGGTACAGTTCGTAAGAGGGGGGAGTACGATAGAGGCCCGGGCCCATTTCCCATTTGATTGACACTATCCGTGTGGGCTTTATGAGAACTTTTGTGTTGATTTATGTTTGAAGCATTTTGATACATTCCCGGCATTAATAGTTCCCCCTCCCACTCCCCCACTCCCACCAGTCAAGGCAGCGGGTCGTATGTAGTTCTTGTGGGTACTTCTCGCACACAGAGGAGGGTGGTGTGCAGTGGTGTCGAGGGTTTGTTTGGTTACTAAAGCCCCAAAATGTTTGCCAGATAACGTGACAGAAAATCGATAAATATCGAAATGCGTTCACTTTTTGGTTTAAACGAGTGCAGTAAAGTATGGGAAAGGGGCAAAGTGGTGGACTGAGAAGTGAAATGGGAGAGAGGTAAATAGGGAAATAACCCATGATTCATTATAGGACAATCAGACACCTGGGGAACTCTCTAAACGGGGGGAGGAAAGAGTCGGATAATGTAGAAAACAAGGAATATTGGATGACTATAACTATTATAATAAACTAAGGAATACAAATACCTATGGGTATAATATAAACTTAAAGAGACAAAACCGCTATGCAAGTGTTAGATATTCACTTAAATGTAAAAGATATCTGCAGTACAGTTCTTCGTTGCAAGGGAATGCCATTTCAACTTTTACCTAATGGCATTTTGCGCCAAAGTTTAAAATGCTTCCCCGTAGCTAAGGGAGAGACAGAGACAGAGAGAGAGAGAGGGAGCCCGTACCCCACACGTGCTCGGTATGTGAGCTTAATTTCATTTAGCTCTGCTCTCCTGCCCATTCTTTTATCTCATGGTCGTCGTACGCCATTCTGAATGTGAGCTTCAGAAGGCGGCTGGCTGGAGGCTGCAGGTGGGCGAGGCCCGGCAGTGCAACGCCAGTGGGCGCCCACTCATTATGTCCTAGACGGAGAAGGAATCCTAAAGAGCAGCAGGGCACCCATTAAAAATGTATTGTGTGGCAGGAGGCATGTGGCGTGTGGCAGGAGGTGCAGATGCGAGTGCAGCCAGAACGTTGCCTACTTTTGTGGGCGTCGTCTAGTTCCTACGCACGACAGGGAGGGACGGAGGCTTGGAAAATGCTGCTCCACCTTCGCCTTTGCCTTCGCTTCGGCCTCCTTCCATGTCTCGATGTGTGCGTTGTCTTTTGTTTGCTTTTGCCGTGGAAAATCAGGCTATCGATTTTCTCCGAGGCCCAGGAGCAGCCGAGGAACACATGGAGGCGGCGGTGGGGGCGTGGTTGGTTACTTGCGCTTTTTTCCGTCCGCTTTTTGTTGACTCTGCAGTGCACACGCGGCCCCACCCCCACGCCCAACCCGTCGCTCGTCCTCGTCGAGGACTTTAAGCAGATTTCCATCAGGAGGGAGAAAACTTTACACTGAAATGGAAATTGAATTTGGATTTGAAAATGCTGCAGTCCGTCCGCTGCCCGAACCGTCCCTCAGCCCGTCAGTCTGTCTGTCAGTCAAAGTGCTTGACAGCTTGGACACTTGGTTTGGGTTATTTAATTTGCAAATAGAAACTAATTTACTGGCAATTAGTAGCCTGGGGAGGAGATGGAGGGGCAAGCAAACACACCCCGGGCACGGATACGGATGGATGGGGATGGGGGAATGGGGGATGGGCTAGCACCAGGCAGGGTAGCCTCTCCTTTCCGAGCGTCCCCTGGCCACTCTCTAGGTTTGTTTAGCAATTAATGATTTTCACTTAATTTGAAAAGCAGCTCGAGCATGAAATCGAATTTCAGACGCTGGGCACGTAGCAATCATAACCAAAAAAAAAAAGTGTTACCCGAGCACTGGAGAAGGGGATATCCCTCCCCCTCCTCCCCCCCCTGGCAGGGTTGTGTGTGCGCTATGGAGGCGTCGGAAGTGATGTCGATATTCCTGTCAATTAATGGCCAACCTACGAAAACGAGTGTCGGGGGAGGAGGTCACGTACTCGGGAAGTGAGCAAATGAATCAGCAATGAAGCGAACTGCTGATCCAAGCCGCTCAAAGGAAAATGCGCACTCCACTCCACGCCACAACAGCTGCTTGCCATGGGAAAGTTTCTAGGGAATGGATAACAAAATCGAAATATCGATTGCCTTAATTAATTGAAATTCAATTATTAAACTCCAAAACATAATATTTATGTACGAACATATCTCTGTCTCAATCTGTGCCTGTCACATCCGGAACAGGCCAATTTACAGCCCTCCTCCTCCAAGCTTCCCACACCCCACACCCCACACCCCAAACCCCAAACCCCAAACGCTTCCAAAGTCAGGCACGTGGCGGGGCATGGCTGGTGGCTGTTGGCTGTTGGCTGGTGACTGCTGACTGGATGGGCCGGGCCGATCTCTATTTTTCGGTTGAAATGCTGTCAGCGCAATTTGCCGGGGACATCAGAAAGCAATTGTAAAAACAGGAACAATTGGCCCTGAAAAACGTGTGAAAACAGTGTGAATTGTTGCTGTCGTTGTCCTGTCTCCGCAGGTGTCCTGTCCCGCAGACACGGAAATTCGGTAGAGTACGATTGTGTGCGCGAGACAGGGGAAACAGATTTTAATTGAAATTACGTGCAGCCTGTCGCAGGCACAGACTTAATTCAATCAACTCTTGCATCTGGGAAGCCCTTTAAAGCGATACAGAGCGGAGCAGAGCAGAGCCAGGGCCAGAGCCACAGATCGCAATCAGCACAGCACTGAAGAGAAGTGCCAGAAAAAACCCTAATTGACTTTCTAATAGTTCGGCAAATAGTTTCGTTCGTTCGTTCGTTCGTTCGCCCCGAAAGTATGCAACAAAGCTTGTCAGACAATCAAAGTTTGGTGTTGCACACTGAACACTGAACGCGCCCCCACAGCCCCCACAGCCCACACTGCCCCCACACTTGCCACACTTTTCCCCCCCCGCAAGAATCTTTGCCACACACAAAAATTTCTTCCTTCACGTTTTTCCTTTTTCCAGAGCTGAGCTGGACGACTTGTTTGTTACGGCAAATAGTTTTAATGGGCGGCGGTTTTCCGGCGATGCGAGCCCAGCAGTCAAACTTTTCCCGGCCAAGACAATGCCTAGGCATGTGGCAAGAGGCAAGAGGCGGGCGGGCTAGGAGTGGCAGAAGGGGCAGGGTGCTGGGCTCACTTCAATTTACAGCAATTTGTTATGAAATTCAAAGGGATCTGCGTGGTTTTACTTCCTTTGCAATTTGCAAGGCAATTAAACCTGACGGCGGCGACTGCTGAAGTTCGTCCTGCCTCCATGCCGCGCGGCCCTTCGCTTCAGCTTTCTTCCGGCATACAACGTTGCGTATGCGCAATGTTCGGCTGGAACTTCGCACTGAAATAAAAACTGCATAAATAAACACTTTGGCAGGGAAACCCACCCACCCATGCCCGACCCCATTCCCAACATCTCCGCGTTCCCTTTACTTTTTGTGTAATTCCGTGATTGCGCATTTATGGCTTCATTTTGCCCAAAACATTTTTATGTCCAATTTGCTGGAGCAGGAAACAGGACAGGGTGAGCCTTTGCAGAGAGGCTTCCCTTTGTGGTAATTTGCAGCGTCCTTTGAACCGAAGCGCCCGCTTATCGAACATTTGTCCTGCGGCATTTGGCCATATTTTACTTTAAATGTCCTCTCCATGCAAATGTTGTGTGTGCCAGCCCGGACCTGGGGAGGCCCTGCCATGAGCTTGGACTCGATATTCTGCCTCCATTCCAACATCCCAGCCATATATCAACATAGCATTTACCGCTCCGCAAATTAAGGTCACATTTACTTAACACTCGCACAGTTCTCCATTCTCCATTCTCTGCTCTCTGCTCTCAGTTCCCTGCTTTCCATTCTCCCCGTCTCTCTGCGTCATCATTAAATAAAGCAAACAAAAACCAAACCAAACAAAACCAGACCAGACCAAAAGTAAAAAGGAAATTGCGTAATTTCATTAATAAAATAACACTGAAAAGGAAATGGAGCGCATTTTGGTGCTGGTGTGGTGCTGCTGTGGTGCTGGTGTGGTGCTACTGTGGTGGTCGGTGGTTCTTGTGGTGCCGTGGATTTTATACAATCAGTTCTGGAAGGGCACTGCAACGAAACCCAACTTATACATAGTAAATCTGAGCAAAAGGGAAAGAGGTTCCACAGTTTATTGCCGGTAATGAACGCAAATGAACTATTATTCCTCGATGCAGAGAGAAGTACTCCCTCCACGAGGCAGGCACGTTCTATCCCTCCATTTTAAATTCCCTTCCCTTGCTTGATTAACTGACTGACTAGTCCGCTGACTTGCCTCTACCGCACCGCTCGCTTGTCATCGATTTCCAAACTCCTTTCCGAACATTATCGAGTGACACAAACTAGCTGAACCTACATACATTTCTCAGGGCTCTGGGTTCACACCCCGATATCCTTGAGTGCGGGGCAAAGCACGAAACGGAAAGAGAAGATATCAAATTCCGAGCAAGACTGTCGACTGTCGGTGCATAGAAAAGCGAGAGAACTTATGAAATATATGGCAAAGTTGGGGCGTAAATAGAAACTACAATATAAGTCGGGATGGGGCCCAACCTTAAGGTGGGTCTTAGTAGGCCACCTCTATCCCTGGCTCTTCCTTTCTTTGCGTTCTCCATTGCCATTGCCATCGCCTTATCCTTCTCCTTCTGTGCTGCGCCTTTTGTGGCTCACGTTTCAGTGAGTGGAAATTGCGAGTAACGAGGAAAATTAAAAAGCAATATACAAACAGCAATCACGCACACACAACAAAACAGCAGCAGGAAAGGCGAAATCCCGAGTAGCAAAAGAAAGCCAAAACTCGAATTAAAGAAAGTCCTGCCTGCCATCTGTGTGTGTGTGTGGTGTGTGTGGTGTGTGTGTGTGTGTGTGTGGGTGTGTGGGTGTGTGGGTGTGTCCAGGGCCTAAAAGTAGGCATCAACAGCACACGCGTGCGGTCATTAAGTAATTCGGTTTAATGGTAAGCGCGCGCTGGCCCCAACCTGCTCGAACTGTGACTGTTCGGGGCATTCAGACTACTTGTTGGCTTTTCCAGAATGGACTGAATGGCAGCGTAGTTGCCACTAAGCAGAGTAATAGGCAGGGGCAAGGGCAAGGGGAACAGAACAGAACTGAACGCTGCCTAATGAGCCACACAGCGAGAACGTTCCCAAAGTGCTCTAACGTTTGTTTGTGGCATTAATTTTGTTTACAAGTCGTTTGTGCACCCATCCCAGAACGAGGATTGGTGGTGGATGGGATGGCTGTGGCATTCTCATGCTTATTTGCCATGTGGGCAACTGTCACTGGGCTGTCCGTCCATTCATTACCGACCGGGGCTCGGGGCCCAATCGATGGGGAGCGGCTGCTCTGCTCCATCATTCATATTCAATTGGCGTTCTGTTTTTATTGCGCCTTGGAATAGACTACAAATATTTGTAGTGCACTCGTTCTGGTACTCTGGGTGGGGATGGGGGTGGGGATGGGGAATATGGAAATGGACACTTCCTTGAGCAGAACACTTAATTGATTGCTTTTCAGCTGAGCTTGTGGGTGGGTGGCTGGAGGGTCTGACTGCGTAATTGATATTTAATTAAAGCGCAGCTCAGTCGAAGCAGTTGGCGAGTCATGGGGAGTGTCCTGCTGCTGGCAGGGAGTGGTGGCATGGAGGGTGCACCGAGAAGTAGTGTGGATGGCTACTCGAGAGTGGCTAAGTGGTCGTCGTCATTGCAGGCAGCGGGATGGACTGACGAAGCCACCGAGAGTGAGTAATGGCAGCCATCTAGAGACACTAATGGCTACTGCGGAAAGCTCCAGCTCCAGCTCTAGAAATTTATTTTTAACTCTGGGAAAATGCAAAAACGCAATTAAGTTCGTGTGCAGCCACCTCTAAGTCATCTGATTCAATTAATTGTAAGTGATCCATGAAACTGGCAGGTAAAAGAATTCACACAAAAAACGATACGATACAATTATTGTCACGGTATTCTGCTCTGCAGTTCGCTCTCAAAATACTTTAAATCAACTTAATTTTCGACAACTAGAAACACTCAATTCTCAAATCAAAGAACACATACCACGAGTAGACATATATGTATGTCCAAATATGTACATATGTATGCAAGATATTGCTTAAATAAAGGTTGAATTTTAATAATTAATTTAAACGGCATATCTCGATCTTGGCTGATTTCTGGTGACTGATATTCGAGTGATATTACGGCTGGCTGCTGTGACTCTCCCTTTACGACAGTTTGCTCTTTCCCTTTCTTCTCAGCTGTGGATCTCCTTCAGCTGTTTCTCTGTTGTCAACCTCATTCTGCTGTTTCTTCTATTTCTGTTGTTCTTTCTGCTTTTGCTGCTGCTGTTCCCCATCCTTAACCGCTGCTCCTTCAATGGGCCAGCCACTCCTTCTGTACAATGTATGTATATATTTTATTGAAATTATAACTACAGTCTTGAAGGTTTCAATTTATCAAAAAATTCGCAATTAAGTGGAAGCACTTTCCTTGCAACTAAAAGAAGAACAAACAAAGGCCTGGCTGCACCCAACGGCTGTACCCACTTCCACTAACAAAAGGAACAAATATTGGGGAAAAATGTGAAAACTAATTCGATTCACTTGAGAGCCGAGCCATTCGTTCTCCGGCGGACTTGAACAACATCCACACTTGACGAAAGAAGTCCTCCAGCAAGCGAAACCCAAAACCCTCGCAACAACAGAAACTATGTCAATCGACGGAGCCGAGAGCGGTGAAAGTACGGTGGAAAGCACGAGGCAAAGAACAGAAAGCACAAAACGGATACCGAAAAAAGGAAACACAATCCAATTGCAGCAAATCAAGCCGAACAACTTTGTGTATGTGCCACTTGAAACTTTCAGACAAGGTGGGCGGTGGAGTTAGTCCAGGGGACCTACTGCTGCTGCTTTTTTGCTGGCCATAATTATAAATCAACTAGCGAGTGTGCCCCACCTGCTGCTGCCTGCTCCCAACTAACTAATCCACTCAGGCAAAAAGGCACAAAGCAACATTAAAAGCCCCTCTCTTGGCTTTTGCTTCTGCTTCTGCTTGTGTTGCCTTTGCGACCCACTTGCAACAAGTTGGGGGTTGGGCCAGAAGGGGGAGGAGATACGAGTATTCCTATAGTTGGTTGGCTCACTTTCACTCTAAGGGCGTCGCAGAACAGCAACAGAAATGGGAGAACGAACAGGAATGGAGCGGAGTGGAGTGGAGTGGAGTGGTGGAGCGCAGGACTGGCAAAAGAGTCCTGAGTCAGAGTCCGGGGCATTTCCCCTGTGTATGACATCAGCTATAATTTCCATTACGAGTCGAGCGCTGAAAATTGTACACCAGGGAGCTTATTAAGCACGCGCCCGCCCCTCCCTTCCCCAGCCTTCCACTGCCTTCCCTTCGCGTCGCGTCGCTTCGCAGTGGAGTAATGTAATGTGCAAATGAAATGAAATAAAAATGTCAGGGGGCGCAGGGGTCGAAATGCCACCGAAAATTATAAAAGCAAAGAGAAAAATGTGCATGGAAGCCCCACGAGCATTTTCCATGGTTTTCCTCCGAACGAAAATGATTTCCATTCACTTGTTGCCATTCGAAGGGCTGAGGGGCGGAATCTTTGCCCCTGAATTTCCTGAAATGCGCCATTTGTGGTCTCCATAGTTCGGGCTCTCTTCATAATTCCAGCCTTGTATATTCTCGAGTGTGTCACGTACGGGGGAGGGGGAGGGATGATTGTAGTTGCATGAATCACAGACAGCGGTGAAGGAAGGGGAAGTGCAAACTTACGAGTTTTTGGCCATTAAAGTCGCATCACTCAATAACGATGCTGGTCACACTGGACGCAGGCGTTGGAACAGCTGTTGCGCTCAAGTCAATGTTACATTACAGTAAACAGCGTGAAAATTATAACACCAAAGCTAGGATAAGGGGATGGGTGGCTCTGGTGTCTCAAAAGGGATGGTGATGAGGGTGGCAGGGGCGAAATCAAAGCATTGCATACTTTACGGGCGTGAAATTACATAATATTCTCGCTCTCCCTTCCCTGCTCGTATCCATCACACACACACACACAGCACACACACACCACACACACACACAATTTCCCTTTGTTTTCAATTTCGTTTTTAATAATCAAAAAGGGATTCCTGGAACGGGGGAGAAATGGCCTGGCCATGGCAACCGACCGGGGTGGAGCTCTCTACCCGTGGGGCTCTGATTTCAACGCTTATTCGGCTTCTGATTATTATTTCATGGCGGAGCAGGCAGCGCGAGCCTCAGTCTTGAGTCCTGAACCCTGAGCCCCGAGTTCTGAGTGCCGCTCTCACGCATCGCGCGCCTAAAAGTATGCAGGCCATGATATTTGGTTTTTATCGCCTTCGCCACATACCCATTACAGCACTTCGGCACACCAGTAAGCCCAACCCAAACACCCCACCGCACCCCACCCCCATTCGCACTCGCTTCGTGTCGGATTCGAGTTTGGGATCGGGGTCGGTGTCGGTGTCGAATTCCTATTCCGTTGTTTTCCAGAAGTTTTGCGTGTTATTATTATTTTACTTTGCAATCTTTTTCTGGCACGTTTCGTTTTTATTTGACTTTTTTCTGCCTTATGCCTTCTGCTTGCTCTCTGCACCATTCATCAATAATTCACATTGATTTCATTCCCACTGTTAGGCTACTCCTCCTGCTCCTCTTCCCAGTCCTTGCCTACCCCTTAATGTTAGCCAAGTTGCTTGCGGGTCTTCGCTTGGTTTTTATTTTCATTCCAACTCGACCTGTGAACCATTGACAGGAGTGAAGACGACCCCATCGAGCAACGGATACCCCGCAGGGGCATGGCAGTTGAAACTGTTTTGCCTACTCGCACAGGTTGGTCCGAGGGGAATGGGAATTTATGACGACGGTGTTACCAGTAACCAGCATTGGCCAAGCGAGCGTAGAAAAGTACAGCCTTTAACATTTTTTAGGGCTGACCCTAAAGACGTGTGTGAGTGAGTCTATACTCACGCCCCACGTGGCAACCATTTTTCCCAGTTTTTCCATTCGTTTGTTGTCGCCGCAGTCCCTTTGCATTGCCTGAGTAGCTGTCGCTCCTGGCAATGATATGGCAACACTGCAGCAGACAGCAGACAGGCACAAACAGGCCGATGGGATGTGAGGAAAGAGGCAACATGAGGCAACATCCAGCATCCATCGGATGGCAAGCAGAACACTCAGTCATGCGTTCCTCCGTTTGGTGTTGTGCTCTGCTCTGCTCTGCTCTGATGTGCTCCTTGTTGTTTTCTTTCTTTTGCATACCCCCCAGCCCACCTTCACCCTGCTCAAGGCCCCATGTGTCCACGTGTGGAGGGGTAGTATAGTATCGCATGTTGATTTGATTGGATTTGATTTAATTTTCCAATTGAAAACACTTTATCATGTTTCCACGTGTGTTTGTGTGTGCCCTCCCCCCATAGAGTGTGTGTTAGAACAACACAAGATACAAGATGTGTATTTCGAATCCAGAGTCCTTATGGATGCGGATACTTGATGCTCGCATGATGTATAGGCACGGCCCGGACTCTGTTGCGCCCTATTACGCGACAGATTCACGCAAGCCACGACAAGACGAATGTGCTGGCGCCCTCTGAAAAATGATTCCAGCAACAGAAACTGCCAGATGCTTTACATGCATCAGAGGGCACACCGGATTAGAACGGAAAGGGGAGGCAAGCCCCCTGGGGAATGAGGATACAAAGAATTGGCACAGACATGTTTATACGTTCATATTAATACTGGCTTCTGCCTCCCTACTACGCATAGGAATTGTCCAGTTGTGATATCTTTAAATGTCGACTGTAGAGAAGTGGAAAGCGTTTTAGTGTTCGCTTCGGTCTGGCACTTGGTAATGGTAATGCAGCTAATGTTAGCTCAGACGAAATATGTTTGAGGAAGCTGTCAAACTGAGCAGCTGCTCAGTAACTAATCAAATCGAGAAGCGAGTTGTGCCAGTATGATTTCCAGTTTGATTTATCAGATGCATTCGCCCACTTGCTTGGCCTGCATGGACACGGTGTATATTGTGAGATTCAGCACAGATGTGAGCAGAGATGTGGGCAGGCAACTCGCGGATGCTTGCAGCAGTCTAAACCTCTCGATTGCTCGATTACCCGATAACTAACCAACGACTCTGCTTTTCTTTTTCCTCCATCAGCAATTGTTCCGCTCGCAGAATCCAGGCCTTGCAGCAGTTGCCTCAAATGCAGCCGCCGCCGCAGCCGCGGCCGCAGCGGCCACATCCGCAGCCAGCGCCGTCGGAGCACCGCCCGGCGCTCCCAACGGATCGCTGCAGCAGTCGCAGCAGCAGCAAATGCAGATGGCCGCGGCCTCGCAACAGTTTCTGGCCGCCCAGCAGGCGCAACAGAACGCGGCATATGCCGCGCAACAGGCGGCCCCGTACGTCATCAACCCGGGCCAGGAGGCGGCCCCCTACATGGGCATGATAGCCGCTGCCCAGATGCCGCAGTACTACGGCGTGGCGCCGTGGGGCATGTATCCGGGCAATCTGATACCACAGCAGGGCACACAGCCGCGCCGCCCCCTGACGCCATCGCAGCAGGGAGCCGAGAATCAGCCGTATCAGGTGAGTCGACCTAACCCACCCACCTACCTAACGCCCATGCACACCTACCCCTCGGATGATCCGAGGTGCGCCCTGTATATATCTACATATATGTACAATCAATATCGATTGGGAGGGAGGGTGAAGGGGAGCACTCTGTACAAGGCTTTACGCGTGTACATTCCGAACCATGTAAATTGTGTGCACCTGCCACCGCAGATGATGTAAGCCTTGATGCAAGGCTCCCGTGTACAGCTTGTACAGGTCGTACAGTGGCCTGGGCTGGACTGGACCCAGACACTGTCTGCACTCCACTCTGTTGTTTTCCCTTCTAAATACTCACATCATAACATAACCAATCTAACCCTGTACAAAATGAAACCAACCACAACGAAATCTCTGTAAAATATCGTCCAGGTCATACCGGCCTTCCTCGATCACACCGGCTCGCTCCTGATGGGAGGACCCCGCACCGGCACCCCCATGCGACTGGTTAGCCCCGCCCCTGTATTGGTGCCGCCGGGCGCCGCCCGTGCCGGACCCCCGCCGCCGCAGGGTCCGCAACTGTACCAGCCGCAGCCGCAGACAGCCCAACAGAATCTCTACTCGCAGCAGAATGGTTCCAGTGTCGGAGGTAAGTCGTCAATCCACTGCTGCCCTACTACCCACTACCCCTCCCACAAGTAATTAATACCCATTGTAATTAGTGTAAAGTGTAGCATATCTTCAACATCATCCACCCACCTCCCACTCGAACTCTACTCTCTGTATATCCTGTATATCTGTATAGTCATTAAACCCGAAGGAAGGATTTCAGCCTCACCTCACCTCACCTCAAATGTCTCCCCATCACATACATATACATAATTATAATGCTGAAGGATTTCAGAGATCCAATCCGACTAGTGGATGGCTGGCTGTCATGGTTATCCCTACAAATCTAATACATACATAATTTAAAGAGTTACATTCCGATAGTTGGAGGATAACTATAAACTCGAATGCACAGAAGGGCCATTGAGTACGCAAAATGTTATTATTGCATTGCCATTGCGGCAGCAACTTCAACTTCAGCTGCAACTTCAGATCAGACTCGACACTGCTGCCACAGTCCCGACGACTGTTCCCTGACTGCGTGGACTCGGCTTTGTATTGGGGCTGGTTTGATAGTTATTTCAGGGGACGCACTCTTAAAATGTTGGCAAACCCGAAACAATAATTGTCCAATCAAGTCACGTGGCATAAGGTTGACTGATAAATATTATTAAAACAAAATGGGTCGCTAGGTGAAAGGCAGCCCCAAAAAGCTGTTTTATTCATCCAAATTATATTTTCCATCAGTTGAATGGCAGCTCTCTCCCACTCGAAGCTGATTTCAAACAAGTTGGCAGCACAAACTGCGAAATCCTGTACTTCAGCAAAGGCATAAACTCTGCATTTGATGTGTCTTGCCGCTGTCTGTGTCTCTGTGCTTGTGCGTGGCCAAAAATAACATTTTGCAATAGAATATAGTAGAAGTCGAGCTCCAAAAAGCCCTAGGGGGGAGGTGCAGAGCTGCGGAGGAGGAGGAGGAGTGCTGACTGAAAGGCAAATGTCGACGTTGGCTTATCATTGTTGTTGCAATCCATTGTTGTAAATTTATATAATTTCAAATTATAATTAATAACAGCAGTCGGGCAATGAAAGTTTACACTTTGTGCTCAAACTGTCTGCCATGCACATCCCCGTCTACGTCCCCATCCTCTGTCCCCATGTCAGTTTCTCAATTACCGGGAAAACAGACGAAAAGTGTTCATGTAATTTTCATTGCTCGTGGGTTGGAGGGAAAAACGAACGAGAAGTCCAAATGAAAATGGATTTGTTGTATGCTTTAATTCGGTTTCGTCAGACATCACATAAACTTAAATCGACGCACTTCTGGCTAGTTTTAAAGCGCACAGATCGGACACGGACAGCGGCAGCGGCATCGCAGCTCCATTAACTCCATTAACAATCGGCCGAAATCAATTATTACGCTTTCCGCCGACAGTTTTCGGACCTGTCCGACTGACTGCCCCGCTCCTGCTCCTGCTCCTGCTCCTTTTACCGCATGCAAAATTCCCGCACCGAGGCATTAATGGACAGTAGAACAGCGCTGGACATTATTATATTGTTAATTCATTTTGCCTCATATGGCAGTTTAATGAAGTTTTCTCCCTCTGCGGCTTGCTGCGTTGCTCCGTTGCTCCATGGACAGGCCACTGTTCCACGTGACGTATGAGTGATTACGCAATTCAATTGCGTATGTGTGTGCGTGTGTGTTCTCCTGCCAACAGACTGTCGTAATTGTTTTCCAGCCTTAAAGCCAAGTTAAAGCTGTGCCTGGCCCCCGAGTCGAGCAATTCAATTCGAATCGATTGCAATGCGAATGAGAATTCAATCAAATCTATTGCTGGATGCAAGTCAAGCTCCTCCGACATGCTTCAGTGGAAAACTGCAATGCAGGTGATTAGGCTAAGGGTCTCTCGAGAAGTGTACCAGATGCACTGATCCACATATCCACGTATCCCCCTCCACATCCACGTTCACAGTCACTGACAATTCCACTTGTACATTCGCATCTCAATTACAATTAGCACATTGGGCCCACAGTTTGTTCTCCTCTCGCACAAATCCCCGCTAACAAGAAGGGGAATCAGCAGCAGCAGCAGCAGCTACCCACTCATTATGTTGTGCAATCGATGGCCTCCTCTCCATCTGCCTCTGCCTCTCTAGCTCTCGTTCTCGGTCTCGGTCTCGCTGTGTGCAATGTCAAAAAGGCTTTTTAATGGAGATTATATTGTTTTAAGTGGCTGACTGAAGGAGAACAGCACAACAGCTGCATCAGAGTGGGTGGAGGGAGGCGGGAGGCGGGAGGAATCCTTTTCTGACTCAGAGACAAGCTGCAATTACAAACGTTAATGCACCTTGGCCTGGGTCTGAAGGGTTGCCCGTTGGATTGGAACACGCAGAGACGCAGGCAGAGACAGAGACGTTGCACAGGGGCTGAGGAACGACAGACGGCTGCTTGACTTTGCAACCGCCAAACCCATTTTGGGCATTGCCTTGAAAACAATGGGGGGTACGAACGAGTAGCAGGAGAGCAGCATCAACAGCAGGCAACATCCTCCTTTGCCTGCCGACTGGCTAAATTATTATGTACACCTTTCGCATGTTGGCAACATGTGATTGCATCGAAGGAGGAGCACGGCACACCCATACACAGGGAGAGGGAAAGTGAAAGCACAAAGGCACCCACCCACCCAACCAACCAACCAACCAACCACTTTGCATACAATGCAGCACATTGTTCATCCTGCCAGTGCCACATTGAGCCGCTCTCCGCATCTGCCTTTGCCTTCGCCTTTGCCTCTGTGTTGGCAGCCTTTTGTGCAAATGAATTCGTTTATTTTGTAAAATGTCAATTGCTACGTTGGCTTACAGAGAGAGGCACCAAAGAAATGGGGGATGTTACTGGGGCACAGGCACATGGGGCGGCAGATTGGAGGGGCATCGAAGGAAGCAGCCGCTCGACTCGACTCGACACTTGCTGTTGCTGGTGTCGGGAGGTGTTGGACGCCGACTGCCAGCAGGCTTGTGCGTGCAGTACACCTTACGCTTAATGACAGTCTCACTGCCGTGTGCAACACGGAAAATGCGTAACGTGGTGTAACTGGCAAATGGCAAAGGGAAGGGGCGAATATTGGCAGTGTGTTTGGGCATTTTTTATGTGCTTCGCTCTAACTTTAATCTCTCTTACAAAATTGATTTAAAGGTACATTAAATGTTGCTTACTTTTATCAGGCTGCAGCAGTTTCAACCCTTCGGGCAGCGGCACAAAATTTAATTGCTAGCAGAGGGGAAAGTTTTTCGAAATTCTTACAGTGGGGCGGAAGGCAGGCAGGGGACAGTAGTAAATTGCGATTGCGATGCTTAATAAATGACAGCAAACACTCTGCTTGCCAGAGGGCCGGAGGGGCAGAGTAAAAGTTGTTAATTCCTGCATTTAAATTGCAACTAATTTCGCGCCTCTCGGCAGCAAGATAGTGGCCGAAAGAGAGATCGAGGCACAGACTAGACTCAGCGACTAAATTCCATTTCGAATGCAGACGATGCCGGGGGGCGGGACTGGCGCTGCGATTGTGGGCGGCTAAGATACACAAACAATTTGCATCAGTGAAATGTCGCTGCTGCAGGGGAGGAGGCCGCTACTCCTGTTCCGCGTCTGCTTACTTCGTTGGACTGGGGGGAGGGGTCTAGGGTCTACGTCTAGGGCTGCATCTGTTTTTCGGTCTAGGTCTGGTGCGTGTAGTTGCACAATTTAAAAGAGAATTATTCATGCAATTTGTGTGGGGCGGCAGGACATCCGCCCCTCCCCTGTCGTACCTTTCGCCTCTCTGTGTAAGCTCAAGTGAGAGCGAGAGTGTGATGGATGGGATGGGGATGGGGGGTGAGAGCGGTGGCCCGCGTTGGGGACACACTTTGCCAAATGAAACTGCAGCCATCGCCATCGTACATATGCGCACATACGTACGCGCGCATGTATGTTAGTATTGAATATATTTACTTATGTTTGTATGTGCATATGTATGTACGAGTGTGGACTGGCAGGGTGGCATTAAAAAGACGCCAAGTTTATTGCAGGCGACATTTTGTGGCTTATGCACACGTTCCGCAAACACCCGCTCGGAGAGGCCCGAGACGACGACACTTTGTCCGCCCTTGGCTTAATGTAATGATTTTATGAATTATAAATGCACACACGTGTCCATTATGCACACGCTTCACTCGCCCCCTAGCCCCTCGCCCCTCGCCCCCTCTCTCTCTCTCTCTCTCTCTCTCTCTCGCTCTTTTCGTCTTTGTCTTTCGAGGCATTATAATTTCAAGTCATTTAAATGGCGGCAGAGAGCGAGCGGGACACGGGAAACTATTACGAGCCTGGGCAACTTTGTAAGCGCTGTTAAGTAGGCTATGAAAAAGAACAGTTTAGGGGCCACCCACAACCCATGAGGACATTATATGAAATGTAATCAGTGTTTAAGCCTCTGGGAGTGACAGAAACCAGCCAGGAAGCCAACAGCCCCGCGCCGAACTGTACACACCCTTTTCCTGCCCATCCATAGCAATGTTGGGAATGAGTTATGCAGCTCCAGGAGCTCCCTGCAAAGAGACGCACCTCAGTCAGAGTTACACCACCGCCGCTGGCCACACAAACTTAGAATTTTGCATTTAGCATTTTGCTAGAATATTCCTCCAGAAACAAATTGGCTAATGACTCTTTCAGCAGAAGAGTGCCTCTCCCTCGGCCTACAGTGAGGCTCCATTCGGTGAAAGCTCAGGGAAAGCGACTACGCTCCAGCCAGGACACCCATTCAACCACTCAACCACTCACCCATGGAACCACTCACCCATGGAACCGCTCAACCGCCCACCTGGGAGCCACTTACTTCGGAGCTGTCGCAACCCCTTTTGCGCAGCTGTTGGCCCTGCATTAGTTGTTGGATAACTTTCTGTGTCAACGGAGTGCACACATGGCCCTGCCACGCCCTCTATTTATGCCACATTCCCCGCCCTAAGGGGGCTGTGGGAACCTCCTGCCACTTTGCTCCTTGCCAAATATAAATTTGTGCAATTAATATTGCGTCCCGGTCTCTTCCCTGCATGCTGCAGCGTGTTGCAAGCTGCAGCTACCGATGCATGTGGCAAGCCATTTGAGTGCTACATCCTCTGAGGGGTCCAGTGAGGCAGAGCCGGGTAGATCGGCTGGAAACGGAATTTATTATGCCTTGTTCTGCCTTGCCCCATGCCTCCTCGTACTGAGAACTTTCCCTTTTCGCCGAGTTTCACATTTCCAACTCATTGCTTGTGTGGCTCAAGGGGGGTGGGGCCATTGGGGTAGCAATAGGAGATTCTTCCGCTGTAAATCTCTCACTGTCACTTCCTGCACCTCACTCTCTCGCTCTCTGGAGCCCCCGGACTGATGGCAAATCAAATGCCAGTGACAGATTACAGCATCAATCAAGTTGCCACCGTCTTCGTCTGTCGTCTTCCCCCCGCCCCTGTCCAGCATCCTTTTACATATCCTTTGGGTCTGGAGACTTGTGTGTGTGTTTGTGTGTGTGTGTTTGTGTGTGTGTGTGTACTGGAACACGACTCATGTGTGTGCGCACCATTAATGCTGTACATTATGGCTTAGACAGATAGATGTGGGCGGAGCGAAGGCTGGGGCAGAGGCAATGGCAGAGGGCGCAGATGTTCGTCCATTTGAAATGCCAACTGGCCAACGAAAACTAAGCCACCCACGCAGATGCGCCTCGAGGCAGGCAATTAAGTTTTACAGGCGCCGTAAAGGCACTCCACTTCAAATCCTCCCGCTCTGCTCGATTAATTACCAAATGCGGCGACCATTGCGAGCACAGCGGCGGCTCAGTTGCGTCACAGTTTTATTTGCAACATCAAACCGAGGCCCTGCCCTAGGCCCGTAAACCGTAAACTGAACGGAAAGACAATTCTCTCCATTCTCCGCTTTGTTTTTTTCCGTTTTGTTGCCTTTAGTGTGATTTGAATTGGCAATAATAAAGGCTAGAACTAACTCCCATGGCTTTAAATACTTGTATCCCTTGGCATCCTTGGTATCCATGCAAATAATGGTTTTTGTAGCACTCCCAGACCACACCAGACTAAATAATACAAATCCCTCCAATATAAGTATTCCGCAGCTCTGTTGAACGAAGGAAAATTTATGCCAGACTATAACGAAACTCCACTCTGTGCTTCTTTTGCAGGCCTCGCCCTGAACACAAACTCGTTGACGGGTCGACGGGACTCCTTCGATCGCTCCACATCCGCCTTTAGTCCCTCGGCCATGGACTACACCAGCAGCGGAGTGGCGGCCGCCAACGCGGTCAACAGCACAGTGGCCCAGGCCGCGGCAGTAGCCGCTGCCGCCGCCGCGGCACGTGCCAAGTGGCCAGGAGCGATGTCGAGCGCCGGGGCCTACGGTGCCTTGGGTGCAGCAGCCGCTGCTGCATCGGCCAGTCCGATCGGAGCCCCGCTGACGCCGCCTCCGTCGGCCCAGTCGTGTCTGCTGGGCAACCGGGCACCGGGAGCGGAGTCCAGACAGCGACAGCTTGCCGTGGGCCTTCCGGCCACTGCTGCGGCTGCCCAGGCGGCCGTCAACAACATGTTCGGCTCCAACAGCTCGCTGTTTTCGAGCCACCTGGCCATGCCGGGAACTGCCGCGGCGGCAGCGGCGGCAGCGGCAGCCAACTCGCGCCAGGTGGTCGCGGCTGCTGCGGTGGCGGCAGCTGCTGCTGGGGCGGCTGGAGCCGCAGGGGCCCCGCAGCCGGGTAGGTCCCGACTTCTGGAGGACTTCCGGAACCAGCGCTACCCGAATCTGCAGCTCCGCGACCTGCTCAACCACATTGTCGAGTTCTCGCAGGACCAGCACGGATCGCGGTTCATCCAGCAGAAGCTGGAGCGGGCCACGGCCGCCGAGAAGCAGATGGTGTTCAGCGAAATTCTGGGCGCTGCCTACAGCCTAATGACAGACGTGTTCGGCAACTACGTCATCCAAAAGTTCTTCGAGTTCGGCACGCCCGAGCAGAAGAACACCCTGGGCATGCAGGTGAAGGGGCACGTGCTGCAGTTGGCACTGCAGATGTACGGCTGCCGCGTGATCCAGAAGGCCCTGGAGAGCATCTCGCCAGAACAGCAGCAGGAGATCGTGCACGAGCTGGACGGGCACGTGCTGAAGTGCGTGAAGGACCAGAACGGCAATCACGTGGTGCAGAAGTGCATCGAGTGCGTCGACCCCGTAGCCCTGCAGTTCATCATCAACGCTTTTAAGGGGCAGGTCTACTCGCTGAGCACACATCCCTACGGGTGCCGCGTGATCCAGCGCATCCTCGAGCACTGCACAGCCGAGCAGACCACGCCCATTCTGGACGAGCTGCACGAGAACACGGAGCAGTTGATCCAGGACCAGTACGGCAACTACGTCATACAGCACGTGCTAGGTGAGTCCAATATTCCAAGCCACATCGACGCTTCCCTAGAGAAAGCCCCCACTAACCCTGATTCTCCACACCATCCGCATGTACAGAGCACGGCAAGCAGGAAGACAAGTCCATACTCATCAACAGTGTGCGCGGCAAGGTTCTTGTGCTCTCGCAGCACAAATTCGCCTCGAACGTCGTGGAGAAGTGCGTCACACATGCCACACGCAACGAGCGCACAGGCCTCATCGACGAGGTGTGCACCTTCAATGACAAGTAAGTCGCTAGCCGCTGATCCTGATCTCACTGAAGCTCACAGACTAATCCCAACTGATGTTCTTCCCTTCCCTTCTCTTCCCTTCCACCAACGCAGCGCCTTGCACGTGATGATGAAGGACCAGTATGCCAACTATGTGGTCCAGAAGATGATCGATGTGTCCGAGCCGACGCAGCTGAAGAAGCTGATGACCAAGATACGGCCCCACATGACCGCCTTGCGCAAGTACACCTATGGGAAGCACATCAACGCCAAGCTGGAGAAATACTACATGAAAATAACTCCCATATCGGTTGCGGGAGCAGTGAGTGGTGCCGGAAGCGCAGCAGCGACCACATCCACATGCTCGATTACAGCCAGCAGCGCTTCCCCTGCCACCGCATCCTCAGCCGTTTCGCTGGACAACAGCAACAGCAGCAGCAGCACCAACTCTTCTTCGACCACCACCAGCATCGCTTCGCCAACGATCTGCTCAGTGCAGGAGAATGGCAACGCCATGATTGTCGAACCAACATCGCCGGCTGTGTCCGAGTCATCGTCGCCGGTGGTGGCTGCTGTCAACAGTGGCCTTGGGCCCATTGGACCACCCACAACCGCCAATGGGGTCCTATAAAGACAAGTGACGAAGAAATCATACGGTCGATGTAGTCAGCAGAAACAACATCCTCCTTCTCGAATCGAGGTTTAGTTTTTAGTCGGGCATCTGCCAGAGGGTGGAGAGCAAAGGAGGAGACGAGCCAAAAGCTAAAGCATACTATAAATAAATACATATAAATGTAATCTAATTTATTGAACAAGCAGCCGAATCGAGCTGCAATCAGAAGAGACCGGCCTAGAGCCCGCTTGGGCCATCGGAGAATTGTAAAGAGAGAACTAACTCACTCACACGTACACACGTACTCACGCACGCACGCAGGCACGCACGCAGGCGAACACGCTTCTCGAATACGAGCGAAAGCAAACACCAGAGCGGAACACACGATGTAGAATGCTTCTATAAAAACTGCAATTTCTACTGCAACTGTTACTGCAACTGCTACTGCAACGCAACTGCGGTACGATCACTGTGCGGTGCTCGTGCACTCGAAAAAGAAAGAAAAAAAAAGAAAGAAAACTCAAAACTAATTTGTATTTTTACGAACAAAAAAAAAATAGCACATAAATGAACGGAAGATTTCTTCAAGCGGAATATTTGTACAATGCGGTCGCATGTTTAAGTTTAACAAGAAAAAGAAAGAAAAACAAAGAAATTATTATGAATGTAATTGTCAAAGAAACAAATTGTCTGCGTACACTTTCGTTGTAACTTTGTAAATGAATGATTATATAGCAAGCCTATCTGTAAATGATTAATGTTTCGACTGTAAATTGATAAGAGGACAAACCGAAGAGCCGGAAATTGAAGGAGATTGCGATGTAGAGAGTAGGAGTAGAGAGAGAAAGAGAAAGAGAGCAGCAGCACGAATATGCGTAGAATTTATAAGTGCGGTCAGAGGAACCATTTCAAATATACATACATACGTTTATATAACGAATAGCAACATAAACCACACATAGTGTAGAATGTAGAGTAAATATGTATGTTAATGGAGCCAGCAGCTACCAAAACAATATGAAACCGGAAACACACACATACACATACAAATACACACACACGAACACTCGAAACACTCTCACACTTTCACACTCACACACAATGAACGACTCTTCGACTCATTCGCGCTGCTTTTGCACTGTGTAAAATTTTGTACAAAAAAACCCCCAAACTACAAGCCATGTATCCGATGGTAACCATGTAATTTTTCAATTTGTTCACATGTAAAATTTAACTGTTATGTAAAATTCTCATTAATTTTAATTGAACTATTTTTTGTAAATTATGTACTTGCTGTGTATAAAGGGAAACGAAACCGATCACCATAACGATAGCGATAGCGAACCATGAAAAACCTACGAGACTCACACGCACATCATGCATACACCATACACACCTGTACACACCTACATACACACGTTTAACACCCATACACGCATGCATTGGAAGCAGGCTAATACTATTATTATTATCACTTTTGTATACATATGTATGTACTTTGTAAATTTGTTTGATTTTAAGTCACAGTAACCACATACTTACTATATTCTATTCTATTCTATTCTATTATATTCTACACGCATGTATTTATAATTTTATACATCCTACATGGCCCCACGCACCACGCATTATGGTGATGAAGATCAAAGTCGATGGTGTAGGTTGGTGGGCGCCAGTAGAGAGAACCCAACCCCTGTTTAGCCAAGTAAGCCCAACTGATTACCGAATTATGATTTTTTTAATTGAAGATGATGATTTCTCAGCGATTTTTACTACTTGTATCAGCAAAAGAAAGAGAGATAGAAAGGGCAGAACAAATGTACGCAAAACCTATCAAATAAACCAAGCGAATGCAAATTTGTACTTGTTCCCATTTTTTGGCTTTCAAAATTATTCTTGCAAAAGTCTTTCGTTTGTCAGTCATTGCCAGCCCACCTTACTGTATGATATAGTATGTATTTATACGAATATGTTTTAAAACAAATCTTACTGCTGTCTGCAGTGGTTGCTTGAGACTGCAGAAAGTGCTTACTGCCCTGCCCCTGCGCGGCTTGAATCGCATTCGCTGTGCAACAGACAGACATCTATGAATCATCTATGAACCTCATTCCCCATCCCTCACGTAAGTGTATAGAATTGTTTTAGCATGTTATTGAAACACTTGTAAATTGCAAACAAAAATTTTATATGTATACATACATATGTACATTGTAAAAAGTAACCAACAATACGAGTACCAAGAATTTTGTACATTTTTTATATAAATTTAGACTATTTCGGGACGCCTTATTCCAAATATTAAAATACTGAATACTGAAACGAGAGATGGTAAAAAAAGAACGAATTTAGACCTTTTGTCGGTTTCGTCGAAACACAGATGTATCCATGTAAAACAATTTTTGGAGATTATTGTAAATGTAAAGTGTATTAGTGCATATTTTTGTACACACAATTTCGTTGTCGTGTTTTTGTCGTTGTTGTTGTCGTGTCGTCATCATCGTCGTTGTCGTGTTTTGTATATAACCAAAGTAATACCAATCATCGACCATTTGTAACTATAAATTTCTGTACCCCTGCAACACACCTGATACATAGAAGTGCGACCCCGCAATAAGCCACCGCCAGCGCTAAGATCACGCCGCTCTTTGGCATATCTGGGCAAGTGAGCGCATTTCAAGCGACGGCGCGAGCAGTAGTTTGGTATTATTCGTTTGGTATTTTTAGTTATTAACTAATCAACTGCCTGTCTCTAGAGCGCAATGCACTGATAATTTTAATTCATATTATCCATAGAGGAATCCATTGTATGTAGGAATCTCGATATGCTTCTGTAGGAGATACATTTGTACATACTAGACGTTACACATTATTTGCATTTGACGTTTAGTATACCACATGACACCCCGAATACACGCACACCCGAACACCCACACTTGCCCTCCCCTCACATTCACAGAAACAGAACACACATACATACATACAGCAAGCTGCTTAGTCGTAATAGTAAGTGTAAGCCTGCAACTCTATATATACATACATACACACACATATATATATATATATATAATATACACAAACAGATATAAAACATATGTATTACACTTAGTTTTGAGCTCGACGTGTAGCAACGTTTTTAAATATGTATGTATATGTATACTGTATACTGTATATGCAAATACAAAGGCAGCGACACAGTGAAATTTACACGAAAGCTGGCGTATTCTACACGCGCCCAGTTTTTACAGTAACAATTTTTTGCACGCATGTAGATCAGATCATCACTTGAAGAAACAAGTCGGAACCCAAGAGAAATGTAGTGTAACCATGTAAACTTGTGACATGAAGTGTAATGTTTTTTTGTGTGCCAGCATACGGCACGCGACCAACGGCCCTCGAGGTCGGACAGTCGAATTTGCAAACGAGAATCCAGGAGGTAGCGGAAACCCAATGAAAATTGTACATTTTTCTTTGCCAACTTTATTGTAAAAACGAAATAAGAAACAAGAATGAATACCGATTTTGAAAAGGCATACACATTACCGATTTGTAAAGTATACTTATAGACACAGCAGCAGCAGAAATTTGTAAAATTTTTCGACAGCAGAACCTTGTAAACTAAGCTAAGGACATAGCTAAAAACCATACACTGAATAAACCATTTGTAATTTGTTGTAAAAAGAAAGTACGAATCGAGCGAGAAAGGAAATTTGATGGGCAGGCATTTCCTGAAGCAGACGTAAAGAAAACCTATAAATTATATATAAAAATATACTAATATATACATACATATAAATATAAATTATAAAGGATAATTACGAGATGTATTTTGTAGTTACACACTCGAACACTTGGAAACCAATCTAAGTTTACAAGCAGAGCAAACCCTTAGTTTTGTAAACGGCGAGCAATTGGCACAACTTACGAGTACGAGTATATACAACATTTTGGAACGCATTCGAGCATTTGATTTAACTATGCATTAGACTCTTATGTTTATTATGATTATACAGAATATGATTAACGCTAATTTCTTTGTGAAAAAAAATAAAACAAGTTTATTATGTAGCAAAAAGCAAACGTTTTATTTCTCAATTTTATCGAATCAATTGGCCCTTCTTCACACAATACACACAACACACATGGATTCGAAATAAAAAGTCGAGCTCGAGCTCGAGTTTAGTTTTCTGTTTCTGTTACAGTTTCAGTTCTACAAATTTCAAGTTCAGCTTCAAGTTTCAACAAATTGTCTTCAATGGAAGGCTGCGATGACAACAAAACTAAAATCAAAATTGATATTAATACGACATGAAAGTAGAAAATAGCATAGCATTATATACATGAAAATAAATATATATAAATAATACACACTAACCAATACCTACAGCCCTTCCCGACACCAACAAAACGGCACAACAAACTTGAGGTGAGCGCAAGGCTTGAGGCGAAGCATTTTATACGGCGCATTTTTTATATATGAACAGACTAGCTGTCTATATGATATGTATACCCAAGAAATGATCAACTTTTATAATGAGCCAGTAAGTAAACAAGAAATATTTTTTTATCAGCCGTGGCAAGCAAAACTTTACCAGGCCGTCAATTTTAACAAGATTATACATACTAAAAAAGAAGAATACCTAGCCCAAAACCAAAAACCAAGTCGAAAACAAAAACAACAATAAAATTCATACCATACCATTTATCATCTAGTAGAGTTTTTCCAAATTGTAGAAATGTATACATAAATATATTTAGATTTGTACTTGCACTCTCGATGTTCGGGTAGGGTAGGCATACAATATTTCCACAGCATTAACCATAAGTTGGTCATTCCTTGAGATCAGTCATTTAAGAGAAGAGAACTACAATAAACCAGGCGAAAATCGTTTAAAAATGCAGCATACCAAATGCCAACCAACATACAGTATAAATATATGGCTTAACTGTTTATAAGGAAACCAAGGCAGGCCAATGTATTCGCATTCAACAGCAAGCTGTACGTTCTGGAAAGTGGAAGGTCGAACTATTAAGAAAAGAAAAGCAATCAATTACCTCGAACCAGTTTCGTTCCCAGTATTTACTTTTCTAACCCTTCAATGACCACATTTTTCGATCTTCCACTGGAATTTTGGGGTGCTTAACGAAGCCGCTCTTGACCAATGCTTGAACTCCTTTAAATGTTGAGATCCTGATCCTATAGCCCCAACAATCTCCACTCATTTCACGAGAAGACACGCAAAAACTTGATTTCAATAAACAAAGATATTAACGCGAAAATCCTTAATCCTAATTAGCCACACATGTACGTACGAAAGATGAGCATAACTAATGAACAAACTTGTAACTAAATACTTCTACATATTGAATAAAAGAATGATATAAAAAAATGGAAATCGGCTAAGTATGCTTTTTATGTTGTTTTATTTAGCATGTTGACGGTTTCTCTGGTTAACATGGACAAGTCATTGTTCCCATCAAGTAAGTAAGAGTTCTGCTTCTTCGGATCCTGCTTTTGGATCATCTTCTTCTGCTGCTTGTTCCGCGTAGCGAGTCGGTGGAGTTCCTTCACTTGTGTATCGTCTGGCCGTGTCGAGTCCTGCTGGGCTCGTCGGTCAGCTCATCTGATGACAGGTCTGCCGAGCCGGTTTCTGCAGGCCCACTGTTTTGAGAAAGGGAAATTTCATTATGGAGTACAGTCCTACAGTCCTTTAGGGACAAGCGGTGTGTGCGGAGTATGTCAAGTGTTCCGATTGTACCGAGTCACCTCATTCTTAAAGGCGCCTGTTAGCCTTAGTTTAAAAAAGAACGCAGATATGTTGGCTCACAGGCGCTCATCTAAATCGATGTACTTGCCGATCGGGTGTACGGTGCTTTATGGTCCTACAGAAATTCCAACCATCTGGCCCCCTACTTTTCACCCTATTTATTAATGACCTGCCTTCAGTATTAACAAACTCTCGAGTACTCTACTCGCTTGCAATCCGATCTCAATAACTTGCAGTACTGGTGTTGTGTTACATGTTTGTTACACCACCTTAATGCCTCGAAATGCAAAGTGATGACATATGTATGATTGCTCCATCCCCTTGGCTCCTTACACCCTCTGCGGTGGTTCTCTTGAGAGATTTTGGTGATCTTGGTGTTAAACTACACCCCAAGCTAAAGTTTTCTTAACACATTTCTACAATGGTAAAAAAGGCCATGGGCGTGCTTGGGTGTAGAAAGAGGTGATCAAAGGAATTTGATGACCCCTATATAAGAAAGACTCTATATTTCGCTTGTTCTTCCGATTTTAGAGTATGGCTCTTGTGTATGGTGCCCCCAGTACAAAGTATACCAAGACCGTATAGAATCAGTTCCGAAAAACGTTTTACTTGGTGTGATTTTTGTGCACAACCTGATCAAGGATCAAGGTAGCCCTGACTTGTTCTTTCAGATCATGGTTTTTTATTGGCCGATTGTAACACATTGTTACTTACCATATGCATATGTACATAGTTTATAAATACCCCAGTTCAAAGAACGAAACATTTCCTCAATCTGGCAGTAGCAAACGAAAATTGAATTTCCAGTTCCTGGATTTGACTTGCTCAACATAATTAAAATCTGAAGAATCGACGAGTAGAACTAGCACTTGGAACAGAAAAATAAACTCTTTTATTTGTTTTATATTTTTTTATTCATTATTTAACGGTCGATTTACAACATCCTTCGTAGGAAAATTAATTAAATTATACAAATATTTCAAAGAAATCGAAAAAATATTTAATATTTACCCGATTACCGGGTATAATAAATCAAAAATAAACTTAAAAGAACTTAGTAATAATCCTACTGCCATTATATTTTAAACATATTCTCAGTTGGTTTTGATTTTTTTAGAAGCTTTTATCCTCTTTTAGGCCATTTAAATTTGTTCTTTATCAAAATCAGTAAATAATTATGGAGCAGGAGATTCAAGGTGTAGAAGGCATGGACTTTGGTTTGTTATGAAAAATTGTTGGAAGTGCCAAGTAAATCGGGACTAAATCCTGGTCCGAAACGCACAGCCCATCGCTCTAAACTTCGTTCTGTTGGTAGATTTAAATGTAAAACATCTCGCAGATATTTATAAGTCCTGGACGAATAAAAGTTTATATTTTGCGCAATAACTTTCTCTGCGGGGGTAAAGGTCGTTGTCTTTTTTAAAAGCATGGTACATATAGTCTTTACCTCCGTAGAAACATTAGGCATGCTGGCTATTAAAGGAAGAACATTGTAATTTGACAAAGCTCTAGTTCTGCGTCGAGTATTTTTGCGAGATACAGCCTTTCTTAAGTCCCTAAATCGTTTCTTAAGTTTGTTAAAGTCTTCCTCTTTTTTTTGTTTATCTGCCAGTAGCTCAAAGCATTTTTTTCGGTAATATGACTCGGTTTGCTCTTTTTCTATGCAGTTTTTACAACATTCGGTATCAATCGATTCATTGTTTTCTAGTGGATCTTTATCAGGAATTTCTGTTGATATCGTATTATTCTCAATCAATCTCAATGGTGGCATCTGTCTTTCTATTGGTTTATTATCTACTGAATTGCCTGAACATTCGGTATCAATCGATTCATTGTTTTCTAGTGGATCTTTATCAGGAATTTCTGTTGATATCGTATTATTCTCAATCAATCTCAATGGTGGCATCTGTCTTTCTATTGGTTCGTTATCTACTGAATTGCCTGAACATGAATTCTCATCATAAATACTTGCATTTGATGGAGTCAATCGAGTATCATCAGGCAACTTCAATGTTGGTATTGCTTGAGACTTTAGTCGAAGCTTTCCGAACCACTCGGACTCAAAATGTCGTTCGCAAATTCGTGAAGTTCTTTTGACCATGTTTCTATTTAAATTACAAGCCCCAACCCATTTATTTAATAATAATGGCTCCGATGGAAATGAGAATAACCTCACAGGCAAATTGGTCGAGCTGTTTCTATATCCACAAACGCAGGAAGAAATAATGCATTTGTGACCGGATTTTCGGTTGTCTTTTTTTTGTTCATTTTCGCATAGTTCCATACTATTCGATTCATTATTTTCAAATGGATCTTCATCAGTTTCAAACTCTGATTCGTTTGAATTTGTATACTGCAAATCAGCTAGATTGTTGTCTGCTGTATTCCCTGACAATGTATTCTCATCACAAGTACTTGCATTCAATGGAGTCAACAGAGGCTTATCAGGCAAGTTTAATGTCGGTATTGCTTTATGCTTTAGTCGAAGCTTTCCTAAATACTTGTCCTCAAAATGCCGCTCGCAAATTCGTGCAGTTCTTCTATTCAAATTTCTATCCAATTTACAAACATCAATCCATTTGTCGAAGAATAATAGGTCTGATGGAAATGTGAATAATCTAGCAGGGGAATCTTTCGGACTGTTTCTATATCCTAAACGGCAGTTAGAAATACTGCATTTGAGACTGGATTTTCGGTTGTCCTTTTTTTGTTCATTTCCGCATAATTTTATATCTTTCGAATTATTATTTTCTAATGGATCTCCACTGGGCAAAATGCATAATTTTATATCTTTCGATTTGTTATTTTCTAATGGATCTCCACTGGGCATTTCTGTTTGGGACACTTGCTCTAATTCGTTTGAATTTTTATTCTGCAGGTCGGATACATTTTTTACCGTTATTTCAATACGTTTTTCTGTTTGTTTGTTGTCTACTGTATTGCCTGACAGTGTATTCGCATCACAAGTACTTGCATTCAACGGAGTCAACATAGTTTTATCCGGAATGTTTAATGTTGGAATTGCCTTGCTTTTTAATCGACGCTTTCCTACACAATTTGCCTCAAAATGTCGTTCGCAAATTCGTGAAGTTTTTTTGATCATTTCTTTATCCAAATTACAAGCCTCAATCCATTTATTTAATAAAAATGGAAACGTTGGAAATGAGAATAATCTAACAGGGGAATCTTTCAGACTGTCTCTATATCCGATACGGCAGGAAGAAATAATGCATTTGTGACCGGCATTTCGGTGGTCTTTTTGATTAGCAGACAACTTTTTTATTGGGTCGCTTTCACAAAATTCGAAATCAATTAAATCATCATTTTGTAATGGATCTTCATCGGAAGTTTCTGTTTCGGACTCTTGCTCAAATTCGTTCGACATTTTATTATTATTATCCACATCGGCCAGTTTGATTCTCTTTAAATTTTCTATTGGTGTGTTGTCTACTGTATGGTCTGAAAATGTATTCTCATCACAAATACTTGCATTCAATGGTGTCAGCAGAGAAAGATTTAATGTTGGAACCGATTCGGGTCTTAATCGAACCTTTCCTAACAGCTCCGGCTCAAAATGACGATCGCAAATTCGTGCAGTTTTTTTCACCATTTTGCTATCCAAATTACAAGACTCAATCCATTTATTAAATAATATTGGATCCGATGGAAATGAGAACAATCTAATGGGTGAAGCTTTCGGACTATTTCTATATCCACAACGGCAGGAGGATATAATGCATTTACTACTATTTTTTTGGTAGCTTTTCAACATACTTAAATAATAATATAATGTAATATTTATAGATGCTTTATATTACCATGAATTTAACAGCAGCAAGTCGCACTGCACGCACTCACAGAGCAACCTGATTAAATGTAGAATTTAAATACGCACAATTGTTTGTTCAACGGCTCAGCAAGTCAAACTAGCACATGCAGTTTTTTCCAGGACACGCCAGGTAACCGATATCAACTGTTCGATCGGTAGGAGTGCCCGGCGATACTTGTGCGTTGAGTGAAGTGCTTGGTAAGAAGGACACGGCACTGAGTCCAGTCCAGTACAACGCGCAATACGGAGGTGTTCCGGCAGTATAAGTCTGAAACAATTTGAGAAAGTTATATAAAAACATTTAAATCGATTAAATAAAATACTTACAAAGCGATTTGTGTGTGGATGGGTGCAGGGGTAGCCCAATTTCACTTCCAAAGCGAGCTGTCGTAAGAGTATCGGGACGTCGCTGCAGGGATAAGTATACAAATAAAAGATAAATGCAAACTTTAATGAGTTAGAACGTCTCGAGACATAAGCGGAAAACTTACCTGCGCCTATACGTCTATACGATCTGTTGAGAGAACGATCTCAGTGGTGATGGCAGAATCCCAATTGAAGGGGATGAAACTTAAGCATAAAACTTTAAGATTTACGTTTTTACACTTACTTTGCAGCAAGCAACTCGACACTATTTTTCTTTTTTTTAACGTCGTTGAATTGTTTTACGATGCAAAAATTAAGAGTATTTTGTTTCATGTATGTATTTGTGGTCGTTCACATAATTCGGGTTGCATTGCCTCTGTTGGTGTGTAGTTTAAACCAATAACAGCAGTAATTTTAGTAAATTTTTCTTGGAGAACCTCGCTACCCTCTAGCGTGGCCGCACGACTTCACTAAGGCGCCAAAGCAAAATCTTCTTTGGTATGTTGGTGAACGTCCAGTTTTGTTGGTGAATTCACTATGTTAATAATTCTTTGGTACGAGCTGTTTCAAAGCATTCGTTTAAAAATAAAATTTAATAAATATTTTGTAAGCGTCGCTAGGTGTCAAACCATCGAGGGCACTATCGGTAGTATCGATATTTTACTGCTAGCCTCTGCTATCGACGGTTTTGCGACTATCATGATAGTATCGAGCTACAGTCGTTGCGCTTTTGATATGTTTGGATTGGCTGCTATAAAATACGAAGATACATTTGTAAACAAATCGACAGGTGACATCTAATTTTTACAAGTTTACAAGTTGGACAAGTTCCTAAAAGGTTTCAATGGTTTTATAATAATTTTTTAAGCCCGATACTATTACAATAGTATCGATTGTTTTTTTCAAAACATTCAAAGTTGATATTCCTCGATTTTGATATTCGGTTTAATATTACTAGCTAGCTGGGACTCTCAGCCCTAAACAAATAATTTAATCCGATAGATACATAAATTTTCTGCAAGATTGTCAAGTTTTCAAAAGTCCCTTTTATTTGATTATTTACATATTAAGGTTCAAAGAAAAACAACATAAAACGAATGAGACGTCGTTTTTGTGGCGCTGCCAGACTCGTGCAATTCGTAGTTGCTGCGGGCTGCCATACCATGATATTTTGTGATATGAAATTCGTCAGTTTTGATATTCAGTTTAATATTACTAGATAGTTGGCCCTCTCAGCCTTGAACAAATAATTTTATTCAATTCGTCAATGAATTTTGTTCAGGATTGGCTAGTTTTCAGAACTATTTTTAATGGAATTGTTTAGATAATAGGGTTCAAACAAAAACGGCCAAAGCCTAAAACGTAAATGTTGACTAAATGTTTCGTCAGTGTTGCTGCTCAACCAAGTTTCTTCTATGCGTATGTACTTTTGTATACCTTATTTCTTTTAATTGATGTTAAATGTTTTGTTCCAAGCTCCATTGAAACATTATTTATTTTTATCCTAGATTGACATGTTTTTTACCTATTAATGCACATATTTGTGTTTTATAAATACATTTATCCCGGTTCTGATACCTATTGTTGGAACCCGTGAGCTGCAAAATTTCGTTAATATCTTCAAAACAGATATTGAGTAGTTTCGGCATTATTTGGAGCCTGAAATTACAAACAATATCTCAAGTCCATAATATCCATTTTCCCAAGGTATGCAGATTTGTTGCTCATTAAGTGGCAAAGTTGCACAACAGTGCTGGTATTCATTTCCCCATGCTGCTGAAATTTTTCCCATACAAATCAAATGTATCTTACGGGAATGACGCAACAATGAATCTTCATTTCATACGCGTTCCCGTTAAGAACATGTTTCTCACACCACGAAAACGTTCTCTTCACCTCAAAAAAGAGAGCAAATTTTGAAGACCCACCACGAATTGAGAGCGAAAAATGTGAGTATTTTTTGTGCGCTAAATGAGTTTGTCGGTCATTATCAAATGTATATATGCACATATGGGCAGTTCCTATCTGGCGTTACGTTACATTCGTACGACAAAATGTTGAAAAAAATAGTAAAAAAACTGAAATTTGGAAAAAAAGATTATCCTCGTCGAATATAATTTGGTTAGACCTATATTCACCAGAAAATTGGCAATAATCGAGCGTACGGTTTTAAAGATATAAGCCAAAGTATGACCAAAAAGTGCGTTACATAAAACAGAAGTGGTTTTCGAGGTTGGGGTACAAAATGGCAAAACTCTGCGAATTGGATAGAGCTATTTGTATAAAATTTTTTGTGGTAATAAATGAAGTATTGAGAGTTAATTTTCAAACTTATTAAATGTAAAAACTTTGCCTCTTTTTTTGTTAAAAATCCGCGGAGGCACCGAATTCCGCGATTATAAAAGCCTAAAAATATACTGTTAGCCGAGGTTGGACCAACGTTCTGATAATGGTTCTAGGTAGTTTAATATGTTAGAAAGACTTTAAGGAGAAACTTTTATTAAGAATCATCTTTTTCCTAGGAGATAATAGTAAAAGAAAACATGTCTATAAAAATACCAGAAAATACCAAAAACGTGAACTTTTGCTAAGTTTCATAGGTTTTAGGATGAAAGTTAATGAAATTATATGTCAATAAAGTAAATTAGTTACCTTTCAATAAATTTAGAAAAAAATATCCGGGAAAAATTATATGGAAATCGGTTTTTATTGACTTTTTATGATTTTTGGCCTGGTGGACCTTTTGGCGGAACTGCCCATATATGGAAAAATAAATAGTTCACTTGATTTGTTTTGTCGAGTGTGACTGGAACCTCAGAAACCTCAGAAACCGAGAAAAAAAATAGCTTAACCCCGCTCTATTTAATGAGGTTAGTAACCACAGTAAATATCAACAAAAAAAATTGAATTATTAATAATTATTTGAGCCTGATACTATCACGATAGTGATTCAAAACATTCTATCAATGGTGGGAATTTTTGGAAGATGTGAAACACCGATTCACACTGAGACCATCCACCATCCATGAAAACTAGCTGATGCACACAATTTGGTGCGGCGAAAAATTTTTTTCTTTTATAATTTAAATGAATATTAATAATATTACTATGGTTGTGAATTTGATTCAGCACTAAAATATATTCTTGCACAATCTAATCATGTTGCTGGATATGGATGATGATAATAGACCTTACGGACCATCCCCGAAATGGTGGATGGTGGATAGTGGCCTGTGGGAATAGGCTATAACACTGCTCTATTTGAACCACTAAAGCCTAGTACCAAAGACTATACAATACCAAGATGCTGCATGAGCGTCCAAAAAGCTATTCTATGGCGTGGGTTACCGGTGCGCCTCTTGGACAGAGGAAGCGCGCGGGGTTTCAATTCTCTTTTCGGCTATGCTTCGTCTCTGACCGCAAGCCCGCTGCCCGACGGCTTCGTCTGTTCGTAAGAAACGAACCGAGCGAGCTCGAGACCGCTCAGCAGATGCGCACAGGGCCCACTGTTGCTTGATAAATTAAAAAGTGACAAAGGGTTCAATACATTTTTGTACATTTCATATCTCTATTCATATCTCCTAAACTAAAATTATCTTGAATATTAGATTCGCTAAAGCTCTGGACATTTTTCTATTAGATGTGTTCATTTATTTTATTAAAAGCGTTCATATATTTTTTAATTTTGCCACCTCTTTTCGGCTGAGTCCCCACTGTAAATACACACAATACAAGAAATTTGAATACGGCATAACTTCGGATATATGTATGAGCGGACGATTTTTTTTAAAGAATCGAATATACCCCTGACGATTTATTATAAAAAAAAGGAAGCCTTAAAAACCGCCTGCTAGCAGTGAAATCAATGGATGGAGTCTCCTGTACCGGTAAAATTTTATTGATTGTGATTGTATCAATATTAAAAACAAACATCTCTTAGGTGATTGAATTAAAAAGAAAATCGAAAGTATTTTATGGGACTTTGGGTGTGATTTTCTGATGGATAAACCCGTAATAGTAACTGACCGTGGAGCCAATATGAAAGCTGCATTCAGTGGATTAAGCACTTTAAACTGTGTAAATCACTTTGTTCACAATCTTATTGGTAAATTTGTGAACGAGGTGCCCGAATTATTGGAAATGGTTTATCGCTGCAGCAAGCTTGTTAAATATTTTAAGAAATCGGGTAAAAACTCTATTTTAAAAAGCACCCTTAAAAGCTACTGCCCTACTCGCTGTAATACAATATTTCACCTTTTCAAATCAGTTCAGATGAACTGGATGAAAATATCAAACATTTTATTTGAAAACAATGAAATAAGTAGAATACAAGATATTAATCTTAGAAACATTAGCGCAATGGTAAACCTTCTAGCTCCTTTTGAAGCTTGTTCAAAAAAGCTAAAGGGTAGCAGCTATCCAACATTGCACCTGACTATTCCATACATAAATAATTAAAAAAAAAAAAACAGCACCTCAAGATAATGATATTGAAATAGTAAAAAAATCAAGCCAATTTAAAGCATTTTCATAACATAGCCCATTTTTTGTTCCCACCCACCAATAAACTATCACAATTTACAGACCTTGAGAAGAAACAAACAGTAAAAGACATACAGTCAATTATGATAGGTATTCAGTTAAATAGCCAAGCTGATGAAAATGAAAAAATAGTTTCACCCAAACCAAAAATAAACTCAATATTTTCAGATTATGGACAACCCATTCAGAGCAATAATATACTAACACTAATGGCTAATGAAATTCAAAATTATAAAAATGTTAATATATCATACAGTGAAGATTTTGATGTTTTGCAATGGTGGACTAACAACAAAACCCAATTTCCGTTGCTTTTCAGAGCCAGTTCGAAGATATTAGCCGTTCCAGCGAGCAGTGCAAAGTGCAGTGAAAGGGCCTTTTCGGTAGCTAAAAATCGAATAGCCGAAAAGTAAATAAAATTATGTTTTTATACTCAAATATTGATAAATTAGAATTAACATAATTAGTTTTAAGTAAAATATTGTACATATTATCTCCACTTTATAATACATTTATAAACACCACATATCTGATTTTTTCTTTTACTTCCTGTTTTCACTCACTGTACAGTATGTACACCAATTTTACTGTACTTATTAACTACTGTACAACTAGGGAGTGAGTGAGAACACCAACTGTCAAAAACGTGTACCCGTTTTCAGAATGAATGATTCATTTGCCCTTTTGGACACATTCATGCATATGTATCTGCTATATTTCAGGCTGCAGTAGACTCCTTCCGAAAGGTGCGTACGTGCGGTACGATACGCGTATATACTTGCATTAATATCCCCCCGTTTTTGTTTAGCCACAATCATCCAAGAAGCCCAGCGCCGAACAACAACAGCCAATTACCGGCATGCACTGCGATGATGACAACGATGTGCAGATACCATCTACGTCTAGTGCAAACCAGTTTGCAACAACTCGTGCGTACGCACGCAAAGGTGCCGAACAACAACACAGCCACAGCAGGAAGCTCTACGGCTCAGAAGCGTCAAATTGAATTGAAGCAACAGTGCATGTATTGCAACAAGGTCTACGATCGAGAGCAGCAGCTGCACTTTAAAATATAATTAAATCATGTTTCCTGTTTCGGAGGATACCACATCTTCCTCATCAGCAATCTTTACTCTTTCCAATGAAGGAAAAAGATGGTTGACCGTACTGGATTTCGACATTTCAGTCGTTTTAGTTCATGAAGTTATACATTTAAATATATATATATAATTTGTATCGAATTTTCAGCCTTTTTACTTCATAATATTTAATTCGGATTATTCAGTCTAAAGTATCACAAAGCTTCGCGATTTCGCTCTCAATGTTTTCGTCATCCACTTGAGAACTTTCGGCTTGTGCTGCATTTGCACTTCCCGATTGTTTTGCATTTGCACTTTTAATGCATTGCTGATATGGGACTAATTCAATTAAATTTTCTTTTCTCCGTGGAATGTTTTGGACATAATCCACAAAAAATGCAACCGTATTTCACATTCTGGGCCATTTTAAACCCAGGAGGCGCCCAACAGCCTTTCGGCACTCTCCACCATGGCACTTTGTCTATGAACCAGACGCACTTCCCCGGCATTCGATCATCGGGCTGAAGGAGTGGAAAATCAGAGTCAAATGAACGCATCAGTGGGTACCTCTCATAGGACGTTTTATGGTTTTCCTTCCACAGCCCGTTACTTGGGGAAGCCCCCGAAGCGAAATCGAGTTCACCGGGAATGAGAAATTCTTCTCATGCTTCCCTTCCATTGGGCCTGCCAATGCATTACGGAGCCGGGGATTTTTGCCTGAACCTTTCTGAAATTTAGCAAGGAGCAGGGTGGAGTTTGAACATGGAGTTGAAAACTCCAAGTGGTCGCCCACTCACTGCGTAAACCCAGAAAGTATCCTAGCGCTGGTGCTAGGAACATTGTCGCTAGCAATTTCACCAGAGCATTTTTGATATGAGGCACTGGCACTCGAATTCTGTTGCTCCTGGCAGTTCGGCAGTTGGAAACTCGCTTCGGAAAGGGCTGCGAGCTAGAGCTGGGAAAAAATCGATTCAAACATCGATATAATCGATTCTTTGGTTTTGGTGTAAACATCGATTCTTTTTTTGGAAATCGATGTTTCTTTGCGACCACTTGAAAAAAATTCCATCTCCAATTTACCACAATTTAATGCGAACTTGAGTGAAGCAAAAGGGTAAGAATAAAATGTTACTTTAAAACAGAGGCCGGCAGCGTCGTATGCACTGTGCATAGGAAAAAATTTCGGGCAGCGCAGTCGGCACACGTACAGCGTAAAGACTTCGTGTGGTTTCGTTATTCTGCCTGATGACGTAGCGGCAGAGAAAATTCTGCTCTGCTGACGTCGCGGCAGAGAAACATGCTTCGGGCTATGTGTCACGTATGATTGCTGTGAACGTACAACCATTCAATATGGTTGAAAATCGAGGCTTTAGTGCACTTTTAAAATTAATTGACCCGCGTTATCGCTTACCATCAAGAAAAACCATGAGCAACGTCCTGATGCCTGAATTATACAAAGAAGAAGTGGTCCAGCTGAAGAAAATCTTAGACAAAACTGACTCTGTTGCAATAACAACAGATGGATGGTCTTCAAGGGCTAATTATTATTTTGTTACCGTGACTTGTCACTACTTGTCCGATTCCTTTGAATTCAAGTCTACTGTATTATCTAATTGCCAGCTAGAATGCGAGTTTAACCATAACGCAGATAATATTGCAAATACTATAAAGAATGTTTTGGTAGAATGGAACCTGTTCGATAAAGTTACTGCTATAGTAACAGATAACGCAGCAAATGTCGTTCTAGCGTGCAAACTTAAAAAAAAAGACATTTTCCATGTTTTGCACATTCGATTAATTTGGTTGTTCAAGATGCATTAAAACAGTCAAATTGCATTTGCAAAACTAAGAGCGGTTCAGAATACAGAAAAGATCTTCAATTTAATTCAAGAGGTCCCAACCAGATGGAACAGTGGTTTTTATACCCGTACTCAAAAAACAGTTAAGGGGTATATTAGATTTGTGGTAAAAGTGGATGTGTATAACGCAGAGAAGGAAACGTTTCCGACTCCATAAAGTATATATATTCTTGATCAGCATCAATAGCCGAGTCGATATAGCCATGTCTGTCTGTCCGTCTGTCTGTCTGTCCGTCCCGATGAGCGCCTAGATCTCAGAGACTATAAGAGCTAGGGCAACCAAATTTGGTTTCCAGACTCATGTGATATCCCACTGCTACAAGTGTATTTCAATTTCGCCCCGCCCCCTTCCGCCCCCACAAAGGACGAAAATCTGTGGCAGGCACATTTTTAAAGATACGATAAAACTAAAAACGCATTATCGTAGAGAATGCCCATATCTACCAGACTGCCGAATCTGAATCAGATCGGATCATAATTATAGCCAGAATTAAGAAATTAATTTTCAGTCGCTTCCCCTGCCTCCTCCAGCTCACGACAACGCAACGCAACTCATTTTCCTTCTCGCTCGCACACTCTGCCGCGTTCAGTGCGCGAGCAACCCCTAGCGGAGGAGATGTAGAATCTAAATGGTACATGTGTAATCTACATGTTAGATGTAGAATATACATAATATATGTAGATGTAGATAACAGATGTAGCAAAAAAATGTAATATGTAAAATTTTTTTTTTTAATTCTAAAATTCTAAAAAATCATATGCTCAAAAATGTATATGCTGACTGAGTACGGGTATAAGTAGAGTCGCGTCCCCAGAAGTGACTCGCACGTTCCTTCTCGTTTTATGATACGTCGAGTGCTACTTCTTAAAGAACACGTTGCGAAAGTGTTGCTGAGTTCTCCAAAGGCTCCACAAATGCTTACGGCGGATGAATTTTCTATTTTGGAAGATCTGCTAGTGCTACTGGGAAATTTTGATAGTTCCACCACAAAATGTTCTGCAAAAGGGGTGACAATATCCCTGATAATTCCAATCATATGCGGGCTAAATACAGAATTACTCGAATCAACAAAGGCACTAAAAACTAAAGAAGGTAAACAAGTATGCAGTTTTCTATTGGAAAAAATAAATTCAAGACTTGCCCACTATGAAAACCGATCAGTGACCAAAATAGCAACGATTTTAGACCCACGGTTTAAAAAAGGTTCCGGTCTAATAATATAGCACAAAATGCAGTCATTTTAATTGAAAATGGGCTTGCTTCTTTGAAAAGTCAATCTCCCGAAAAACTGCCAATTCCACCAGATGCTCCAGAAGAATGTGAAATGTCCTTTAACGATCCACTTTTCAGTTGCTTTTCAAAGCTGGTTCGAAAAGGGTAGATTCTATTAAACCTCTTAAAACCTACATGGAGCAGAGATATCTAAATCAGGACCCTCTTGAATTTTGGAAGGTAAAAACCATTAAATTCAACAATTAAAAAGATTAAAATTAGTAATTTTAAAACAATTTATTTTTGCAGAATTGTACAGATGAAACCGCTGGCCTTCAACAAATAGCGAGGCACTGTCTGTTTATTCCCGCAACTTCCACAGAGTCTCAACGAATGTTCAGCAAAGCGGCGGGGATATAGTTTCCGCAAAAAGGACATTACTAAAAACATTCAATGTGGACAAACTTCTGTTTTCAAACAAAAATATTGATATATAAAATATTTTTAAGCTATTTAACCTTTTGAAATGGATCTCTTTATTTTACCGAATACATAAGACCGTATGAAATACACGTATTATTATTTGTTTTCTCAAATTTTGGCTTTGTTTAATGAGGTTTAAAATTTTCCGATACTATCGATGTTTTCCCAACCCTATCATTGATGGACAAACCAAAGGCAGCTAAGACTTTGGATGCTTACTACAATGCTCAAGCGTGTGTTTATGATAAAACATCTTCTCGAAAAATTAAGCTTGACAATGCGCTAATTCGAATGATATGTATTGATAGGCAGCCCTTTCGAATCGTTGAAGACTTCGGCTTTCGTTATTTTGTCTACTGCTTGGACCCAAAATACGTCTTGCCAAGTAGAAAAACATTATGCAATGTTCTCTTGAAAAACATGTATGATGAAATGGAAGCAAAGCTCAAAGAAATACTGGACGATGTGAAGCACTGTGCTGTGACAGCAGATGGCTGGACTTCTCGGGCCAATGACCATTACTTGCTGTTTTGTCGACTGAGAAGCTGGTTAGAGATACTGACCAAACGAGTGATAATATTGCCGTGTCGTTGCGAGCTGTCCTGACCAAATGGAATGTATTTCACAAAGTTTCAGCTATAGTAACTGATAACGCTGCTTCTATGGTGAAAGCAAAGACTCTATAACACAACAAGATGCGTAACGAGGAAGAAAAAAATGTATGACAGCAGCACAATTTTAAAAGAAATCTAACTCCACACTTGCGTATGTGTGAGTGCGCTACACAAAATGTATTCTATTTTTAGAATTTCGTTCCCTGCAGTACGGGTAAGCGATTTGTAAGCAACCACACATCGATGGCAACGTCATGCAGCTCGATGACATAAGCGATGACCTGCCATACGATGGGCTGTTTACTTTAACACAGGGATGTCCTAGGAGCATAATCGATGACATAGTAAGCGAGAATTAGCCGAAAGTCAGGCCTTAATAAGCGATGAATTTCCCTTAAAAAGTAAGGCCTTAATAAGCGATGAATTTCCCTTAAAAAGTAAGGCCTTAATATGCGATGAATTTCCCTTGAAAAGTAAGGCCTTAATAAGCGATGAATTTCCCTTAAAAAGTAAGGCCCTAATAAGTGATGTATTTAAGTAAAAAATTTTGATATTTTGATGAAAAAGGCATGGGTAAATTCTGTTTTAAAATATTAAATTTCTTTTATTTATTGTTTTCTTATAAAAATGTATGCATATTCACATTTTTGTGCAGTGTGTTCTTTTTTCCACAGAACCTTTTTAGTTTTTTTGATTTGCTCATGTTCGTAAGGCCGTCGTGGTCATTCCGGGCACTTCAACTGAATCGCCTTTAAAATAAGATGGGTTAATTAAAATATATTTCAATATGTTAACAATGCTCTCAGTAGATCAGCAGTGCATTTGCGCCAAAAACAAAACACCCGCTTAGATATGTACCTGTTCGACTCAAGACTCGTTTTTTTTTCTGTTTTCGTTGTTGGAAATGAAAAATTTCGTATAAAAAGGGGTTTAATTTCGCAATATCACATTTTCTTCATTTTTTACAACGCACAATAGACTATTTTTAATTAAATGAAACACTGCACTTACCTGAAATAATTTTGCCCAAAATAAACAAAACCTGCGTCTCACTTTACACCGCACAATTCTAACAACGTTGTCGACGCCGACGGCAAAACCGAATTCTGTTACGGCACGAGTCGTAACAGAAAGAAACAAAGAAAAAAAAGAGTTTGGTCTGACCGACGCGTCGATCGCGACGTCGACGTCATATTCTACTCGTCTGTCGCAGCGGCAGAGAAAAAATCCTGAATGACGCGTAGTTGACATTTGTCATCGCTCACTTCTGGTACTGCAGGGTTGTTACTCTCGGGCATACACACACATATGTACATATGTATGTATGTGTGTGTTCTAAAATTTTTTCCGTCTGAAATTCTGACTCTGAATCCAAATTTCGTATTTCGTCAAAGCTGCACAATTCTTAATGATGAAAACGAAATTAAGGTACTGCAACTGCTTAGGAAAAGAAATACGGACGGTGGTGTAGTGGCGAAGTTGCTTGCGTACGGAAAGTTTGAGCCAAGTTCAATTGGCAGCGAAAGGTGATGTTTTTTTTTTTTGGCCTTTTCTTTATTTTAAAATCAAATATACTTAATAATGAATGCCATGAATAAAACAAAATTCCAAATAAAAAATAACAAATATAATAGCCACTGAAAATTAACAAAAAAAAAAAATACAGAATAATCAAACAAAGAAAAAAGTTATAAGTTATTCTAAATGAAAAAAGCAGGGGCGGGAAAAAAGGAGGGGCCCCCAAATTGCTGGTTGCTTAGGGCCCCGTTGAGGCTTGATCCAGCCCTGCCCTCTTCCGTTTAAAAGATATTCAACAAAGTAGATTTGGAAGGCATTGTTGAAATGATTTTTAGCGTCATATTTTAGCGTATATTAATTTTTGTATATTTTGGGAAAATTAGTTAATTTTTAGATAGAGTTGGTTAAAAAAAAAAAAAAGATAAAAATAAATAAACTTGCACTGAGTGAGGCTTAAACTCGCTTAATTTCGCTTTGCAGTCAGCCACTTAGTACGCTGCGCCACGGGCTTAGGAGAAATAAAGTCGTCAATATGTCACCTTGATTCCTTTGTTGCGACAGAACATACGAAAAAATACACTCACACAACCAAGCGCTCAAACACGGACAAGACAACGCACACATAGACAAATCGAAAATCCACGCTAAAAATTTCGTGTGCTTTTCATCAGTATGGTCGTTACGCATCTTGTTGTGTTATAGAGTCTTTGGTGAAAGCATGTAGTTTGCTCCAAAAAGACATATGCCTTGTTTTGCACATACCCTCAATCTAATCATTCAAGATACCCTGATGCTGGCCAACATAAAATGTATTGTTTCCAATTGCAAGCGTATCGTCACGTTTTTCAAGAGCAGCTCAATAGCTTATTCTAAATTAAAATCTGCTCCGGGAAATGAAAATTCGTACGGACTGATACAAGAAGTACCAACTCGTTGGAATAGCTGCTTCAAGATGATAAGTAGACTTTTAAAAATTAGAGACTCTGTATCTCAGGTTATTCTTGACACAAATAAAGCACCACCTCCATTGACAGCGGATGAGATTGCAGTGCTAAAAGACTTAGAGCTATTGTTTGAGCCATTTGATTCAGCTACAAATCGGGTTTCAGCAAGCAGTAAAGAATCAATTTCTCTGGTTATTCCAATATCTGCCGATCTTCATCATCGTCTAAGTGTCATGGAACTTTCAATGAAAACTTCGCAAGGTATTGCAGCTTGTCACCATCTGCTGGATGGGATTAACCGCCGGCTGTTTGTCTACGAAACCAGAACCGTTCCTAAGATTGCAACGATATTGGATCCACGTGTCAAAAAAGAAGGTTTGCGCAGCCATAGTACAGCAGACATGGCCGTTGAGATGCTTCAAACTGAAATAGCTGGAAACTGCAAAAATATGACTTCTACTCCGGACCCGAAAGAGCCAACACTTGATTCCCAACAGCAGCCAATTTTTGGAAAAACCCCACCCTGTTCCAGAGATTAGTCCCCTTGAATATTGGAAGGTTTGTCTTACAGCTTTTAATTTTATTTGAATAATCTAAGGAAATAATAATAATTTAATTTATATTTTATATTAATTTTAGAACCACGCAACTGAAATGGAACAATTAAAAGACTGTGCCTTAGAATATTTTTGCATTCCAGAATGTTCAACGGAGTCTGAGAGGATGTTCAGCCGAGTTGGAATACTCATTTCAGATAGACGAGCCTTCTTAAAGGCTAGCAATGTAAACAAATTGTTATTTGCAGGCAGGAACCAGTGGGTTCTGGAGCAATAAAAGAAAACATTGGATCTCAAAAAATAAATGTGTTTATATTCGATTTAATCGATTAAATCGATGTTTTTGTCTAAAAGATCGAAAAGAATCGATTCTGCGAAAATCGATTTGTTCCCAGCTCTACTGCGAGCTCAGCTGAGGCACTGGCGCTCGTCTGATCTGAGGCACTTGTGCAAAAAGAAGAATTCTGGCAAATTCTCGCGCTAGTGCTCATCTGAGCAGCTGATGCGCAGGTGCTAGAGCTGGAAAAAACATCGATGCAACATCGATAGTATCGATGTTGCTCAAAAATGTTCAGCATCGATGTTTTTTCTGCAAACATCGATTATCGTCACTTACAACCGAAAGACAGAACTCGTTATAAGGGAAGGGAATATTTTATGCGCATTTGCTTACAAAAATTAATCTATTCTACTTACTTTAATAGATCATAATTTTTGGTGTTGGCGTGGATCGTGGTAGCGCCATGGACAAGTTTGTAAAAAGCAAGTATAATGAAATACAACTAATTTTGTACAATTTGCACACATATGTATACATATATGTATGCGAATAAATTTGTATTCTCACTTTTTCGCATACTTGTTTACATTTATGTATGTATTTAAATGTGTAAAAAATTATCAAATTAACTATTTTAAACTAATTCTATTAAAACAGTAACGGCAATTGTATTGGACGACGTTGGAACTAGCGAGGAAGACATCATATCTAGTCCCAAGCGGACCAAAAAGGACCTCGCTAAAACCTAAAATCACCAAAAACAGCTTCCTATCAGATCTCAATTAAAAATTTAAGCCGCAAACAAATTTTTATATTTTTTATGTCGATAATCGATTATAATCGATGTCTTCGTCCTAAAACATCGAAAACATCGATGGTGGCAAACATAGCTGGTGCTCACACTCGAACTGCGTGCCTCCTCCTGCAGCAGAAGTGACAGTTCGAGGCTCGCTTTGTCGCGAGTGAGTGAGTAAAAGGGCTGCGAGCTTAATGTCTGATGATCCTCGTGAAGCGGCTTCCAACAGCTCTTTGTACGCAATTGAGCGAGCTACGCGAGCTCTTGCCACCGGAACTGATTCCGATGGTTCGAACATGAACTCTTTTTTTTCCATACTTGCTCGGTTTTGCTTTTTCTTTTTTTTTACGTCTATTGACGGAAAATTTTTACACACAAGTACACTTCTGTGCACATACAGTATATATGTATGTGTGCCCCAGTTCATACAACGAAAGTGGCGCAGCTGAGTTTTCACCGTACGGTCTCAGGTCTTCGGCTCATGACGTCACACGAGCCGACGGACAGCAAGCATGTATGTGTGTACGTGTAACACTCCAAAATATATGATTGCACGCATAGAAGAATTTTTAGCTGCCGAAACCGATTTTGCTTGGAATTTCCGTTTACGTAAATGTGTTTTTGCCATGTATTCTCACATACTGTGTTGTGTGGGTTCTACAATTTTTGTCCGCATGAACCGAAATCATTTTTCGTTTTGTTTTGAGGGCTGATGTAGCGACCTGAGCTGACCTGCCGCAACATAAATGGGGAATGGGCAGAGTAAGTGGGGGTGGTATAAAAAAAAAAGAAATTATTTGTTTTATTTATTTGAAATGGCACATGCATATCCCTATTTTAGACATGTTTTTTTCTAAATTACATACTGACAAAGTTGATAGTACGGTAGCAACGTAGTCGAATGCTGACGGCATTTACACAATATTTATATACATAAGTAAAAATCAATGTATGTGATACAAAAGTGGTAAAAAATTTATATACATAGGGACACATGGCTATGCTTCAGAAAATGCTCTATAAAATAACTATATTCTGGAATTTTGAAGTGAACTAAATTTTTTTATATTGGTTAATGCTTGCACTCCAGAAAATAAAAGTAAAAACCCAAGTGTAGTGCTGAAAAAATAGTAAGAAATTTATATCCATATTAACTTGGTTTTAAGCTGTGAAAAATAATAAGGACAGTCTTCGTAATGTCATGATATTGTAACAAATTATTTTGCCTTTAGTCCCCTTTAACTTCGTGCCATAAATTTTCAATCGGGTTGAAATCAGGGGACTGCGCAGGCAAGCTTAAAACGATGACATAATTGTCCGAAAGCCATTTTTGTGCTACCCTCGAAGTATGCTTAGGATCGTTGTCCTGCTGAAACATCCATGTAAGTGGCATATTATCCTCAGCAAAAGGCACCATAATTTTGCTTAAAATTTGTATATACGCCACATGTCAATGTGTCCTCAATTCGATAGATGGGACCAACACACAGCCTTATACCATTATGGATCCTCCTCCGTTTTTAATGGTCTTAATGGTCTGCGCACATGTTAAATCAGGGTAAAAAAGATTACTTTTGGTCTCATCCGGCCATAGGATATTTCGCCACTTGCTCACAGGCCATGCGGCATGCTCCAGCGCGAATTGCATTCTCTTCGCTACATTCTTCCTTGACAGATAAGGAACTTTTCGAAGTCTTTTCGTTTTTAGATCATTAGTTATAAGTTTCTTAAGTATTGTGGAAGTGTTAACATCCATACAAAAATTATTTTTTATATCTTTTGACGATGCGAATGGGTTGAGTCTCACAAATCTCATCATATTTCGTTCAAGAGTTGGGGATATTCTCAGTTTTCGGCCGCGTGTTTCCTCTTGTAACTTATGTTTTAGGGCAGTTGTTTCCACAATTCCCTTAGAACAGCTCATAGTTTCTGCTTTTTTTCGATAAGTTAATCCATTTTTGTGGAGGTTTTGTATTTCTTTCCGTCGCAAGGCACTGCAATGCACTCCCTTACCCTTCCAGAATATTTAAATTATATTTTAGGCATGTTTTTGGGTTCGATATTACTAGAACTACTTACTTTCAATATTTCAGATCATAAGAAATCATTGAAATACGTTATTTGTACGAAATATAATTTATTTGATGTGTCTGTCCTTATTATTTCGCACAACTTGCTGTGAGCTGGACCATAGGCGGCTACTTAAGCCAATAAATTAGTCCTATTGGGTCAGGACAATATCCATAGTCTGGTGTTTCATGTTCTTTTATATTCAAATTACTTTATAATTTGTTAGTTTAACTGCTCATAGTTAAACCTTATAAAATAAATACAAATATAAATACATGCTTAACACGAGCTCTCCGCAGGTAAATGGTATGGATGCGTGGTAGATATGTGACGAGTACTTTGATTGGAAGAAGGTGGCAAATAAATTTGCAATACCAGCAGCAGAAGAGTCAGATTTTTTTTGATAATGAAGGGATGGAGGAAATGCATTGGACTTACGTTTAGAATTTACGAACGAATATAATTTGTTTGGATCACTACGGAAATTTTGACTACACCGAGAAAGGTATTGATTATAACACAGACTATTAACAGTAAGGAATTCAGAACGAATAGAGGAATATTGGGCGAAAACAGAAATAGATCCAGTATTCTGATACTTATTATAGAGCCTAGTTTTTCTATTCTTTAAATAAGACAAATTTGGTAGCAGCAGGTTAGAGCCAACAGGCTAAGCCAGGTTTCAGTTAAAGCGACAGCGGCAAAGTCAAAAGGTGCACTATTCGTATGTATTTGACACAATTTTCCTAACACTCTGCGTACGTTCTTGTAATGAGTGATAAAAAGGTTGTATAGTTTTTTGAACTACCAGGGACAGTAATATTGGCACTCTGGTCAAATAGACGGATCAAGTGATCTAGATAGTAAAGAATCAGGAAGAAGAATCTAAAAGAAGGAAATATTGCGCTTATGTCTAAAAATGAATTTGGTTACAATTATATCATTAGAGCAAAGATGTTGTTTAACATCCTCTATTGTAGCCTCCGGTATAAGACTGGAGACAAAGATAGCCTTTCGATATACCACTGCTCTTAGTTGAAGTCCCGAGCGAGAGAGAGAAGGTGGAGCCACTCCCAAAAAAGATCTCGTGGCAGAAACGATGGCAGCGTCGGTACATACGAAAGGAACAGGAATGGTGACAGGAACAGTTGGGACATCATGAACAGCAAGCACGCCCCAGTGGGAGCACTCAAAGCGGTGGCGACAGTGATGTAGTAACTGCTTCAATGATATTTGGTATATGGCGGATTGCCTAACGGCGAGGCATGACCGCTCGGAGTAGCAAAAAATTCCGATGTATGTAGATGAGAAGCAGGCCTTCCAACTCCAATAGGTTGTTGTTATCGGTATGAGGGATTTTCCGTCTAGGAGATTCACTCAAGAGTTTGAGGCCAAGGAATTGGGTTTCCAAGGTCAGGAGCTTCTCGTTGAGAGCGATAAATTGTTTCACGACATCCCGAAAACCAGTACGAGTCTGTCTCATAAAAGGGCGCATTTCGGCCTCAATCTCCCGGCAGGCCAAACATGACCAAGCCAGACCCATACGTTTTGAGATGAGATCGTGTAGCTGTCCAAAATTAACACCACCAGCACATTTTATATGGACGACATTGTCGCATAGCCAGCACCTAAAGAATGAATCGCCGACTATGTTGCCACCGAATTCGCATTTCTTTGCACTCCAGACAACATCCATTTTTGACAGAAGTTGAATCACTGTGCTCGAATAAAAAAGCAAAGTGGGAGCGCCATGATGAAAATATATATGTATAGTGGTCCCGTCGGCTGCCGAATCGTTCGGTTTTTAGTCCCTTAACGTTCAGTGCATGCTCGAGAGAAAGGTTGTGTGTGGAAAACTTTTTCGGAATCCTTAACCCTTGTGCACAACAAAAATGACGTATTGTAGTTTTTGCCGCAAGCACGTGCAAGGTGGGAAATTTATAAAGGCACCGAAATGTGTAGTGAGAAGAGCATTGTGGGAGTGAACTCTACACTGCAGCCTTGGAGAGAACTCCTAACTTTGCGATACCACTAACCATACAGTATACTGTATGGTTAGTGGCGATACTCATTTTAATGCTCCGGAGTAGGGTCAAAAATATATCAATATATCGATATTTTCCCAAAATAAAAATATATTTATATCGTGATATTTTTGTTGGCAAAATATCAATATTTAATAATTTTACCAACGGTAAAAGTTCGACATGTCTTCAGCACGTAACTATTTTTCAGATTTTACTGAAAAAACGGGAAAGTGCACTATATGCAGCCGAACTATCAAAACTAGTGGAAATTCGACCAATTTAATGTCGCATTTGAAAAACAAGCATAATGATGCATACATTAAGTGTTCAAAAAAGGTAAGGAAGGCGTGTGTGCGTGTGTGGTGTGTATGCACATGTAATTACGTTTGCAAAACGGTGCACGGAACTAAAACATATATGTACCTACATAATATATAAGTCAATAAGAAAAACTAAGTTTTCTCGCGAAATCTGCGTGCTGGAGCACATACACCTGAAACACACACACACAGCGAAACAACGATACCTACATTTTTCAAAAACAAAAACAAAATTCCGCGTTGTGAAATAAAAAAGGCAGTCGGTTTGCTGTGATCTGCAAACACACTTTTGCTAAAATTTGGAGCCATTCCGTTATAGTCGTACTCCACTAAAAACTGTAGTGGAGAAAAGCATTACGTTCGAGCGAGAGAGAAATATGATGTAGCAGATTTTCATACTTTTTACAAGCCTGTGTTTTTAAACAAAAAAACCACAAACACACAAATGTATCGTTGTATCGTTATTGGCTTACTATGTACATACATATGTATATATGTATGTAGATTATAATATGTAGGTACATACATATGTATATGTTTTTAGTTCCGTGCACCATTTTGCAAACGCGTTTTAATTTATATTAAAATACGTATTTTAATATTTCAAGCCGTTTTCTCCCATACTATGTATGAGGTATTCATATTAAACATATTTTATTTCAGAATCCAACCAAATGCGAGGAACAGCTCGAAAGCAAACCTGATGACCAGCTCACCATTGAAAAATCGTTTATGTCTGTGCAGGAATCTTATAAAGGTAAATGCCTGTTTTTTAATTTTTAATTTGTTTTATATTGAAGTTTTTTGTTTCTAATTTCAGAAAACGGTTATAAGGCTAAAACTAAAAGACAATTTGCCTATCCGCGCTGTAGAAAAGAAAGTTTTTGAATATTTGATGAATATAATACAGCCTAAATATAAAATGCCTAGCCGGTCCAAGGCAAGTGTTTAAAAAAATTTTTTTTTTCCAATTTCAATTGTAAATAGTTATATAACATAAAAAACAATTCACGGTCCAAGGCAAGTGTTTAAAATTTTTGTTTTTTTCCAATTTCAATTGTAAATAGTTATATAACATAAAAAACAATTCATCGCTTTTAATTACAAATCCTCTTTTTGCAGATAACATATTTGATGGAAGAAAATTACACACATTGCACAAAAGGTATTGAAAGAGAGTTTTAAGGAGGTCAATGACTTTGCATTCACCTGCAATGGTGTCACAATTACAAATTCAACTCGATCGTTTCTCACCATAACTACACATTTCATCAGAAATGAACGTCTACAGGCAATTTGCTTGCAAGCTGTTAGGATGGACCAGGTTTGAGATAGGCTTTTTGAGATATTTCTAGTCTTTCAATTTGAACAAGTGATACCTTTACGGAAAGCCTGGAATGTAAGCATTAGAAACTTGAAGAAACCCCATTACATTTGCATTCTATCTTCTTGTTATTTATGACTTTAGACAACTACCCATGATATCTGCTGTTCAATGAAATAGTAGTGCTGTGTTAAATTTATTTTTAAAAATGAAAAAACAAAGCAAATTAATTTAAATAAGTCACCATCCGTAAGCTCAATTTGGTTATTGAATAATTTGATGAAAGAAAGTTTTGGACATAGCGGTACTTTTGATTTTGAGGCGTTGAAGAAATCATTGCTCGGTCCAGAAGAGGAGACCTAAGAGTTAGACTAAAAACTTAAGGCAGGAGGTATAATGGGATTGAAAACTAAGTTTTAGGCACTCTCACTATTGTATTTAACCCAATTAACTAAAAGAAGTAGACTGGAAATCGATTTTGTATGCGAAAAAATTATTTTTTAGAGGATGGTCGGCGATGGTCGAAGGCAAGACCAGGCCTTTAATATCCTCAAAAATTATGAAACAAATTTTAAATCGCTCTGTCAGTGATGTGACGGTTCTTAGACGGTTGATTACACATTATTTGAATGCAAGAAGTCCCAGAAAGCACCGCGTTTGGGTCTAAGAGTACATGGGTGCACGACTTCAGTTTGGAAAACGCATGTGGAATGGCCTGTGTCACAGTGACAAAAATACTTTTGACTAAAGATAGTAAAGTTGTATTATATGGTAAGATAAACTCAAAAGATTATGTTTGGCATTCACAGAAATCCGATTACCACCTAAAATCATGAAAAAATTAGCATTGGGCATGCTAGGCTGAGCCTTATGGGGCCCAGCTCATATGAGCTAGTACTTTCTGGCCTGGCGTTTGAGTATAGTATGGTTTTGAGCAAAACTGAGGATGTAGGCATACTTTAGAATACATTACATTCATATTACAGTTGAAAAATTCCTGCTAAAAGGATATTTTAACCAGATAATGACTTGAAACACCCATAAAAGCTCGCTAGGAATTGATTTTTTTCGAAAAAGATCGACGTTTTTCCATGGCCAACTGTCCAACTGGATATTAATCTCATCGAAATCTTATGAGGGAATACCAAATACATTATTGCAACTGCAAATCCGTGAACCAGAGCCAAGTTTTAGCAAGTGGTTCATGGATTATTGGCTCAAATCCTATTGAAGCGTTGGCAAGAGATTAATGACCCATATCCGGCTGGTGCAAGTTCGAAATGAAAACCAAATTGATTAAAAACTATATATTAAAGCTCAGGAAACATGAATAACATGAAATATATGTTTTTATTTGAGATTCGTTGTTTTTTTCAATGTTCTAAAAAAACACTACTATTTCATTGAACAGCAAATTTCATGGGTATTCGGCTTATGTCATGTAAAACAAGAAAATGGAATTCAAATGAATTGACATTTCTTCGGTTTTCTAATGGTAACAGTCCAGTCTATTTAAAAAGGTATCATTTGTTCAATTTGGATAGCTGGAAGTGTCTCAAAAAGAGTTTTGAAAGTGATGAGGTGCGGCACTACTATTTCATTGAACACAATTGTATATATAATAATTTCCATATTTAATTCAGTCACATACAGCCGGATATATTTGCAACTTATTAGAAAACGCTTGTGACGAGTTCGGCATAGAAAGGCTTAAGTGGAGAAGTCTCACTACTGATAATGCCAATAATATGAAGGCAGCATCCAGATTATTTGTTGGTGATGGGAAACATGTTCCGTGCTTTGCGAATACCTTAAATTTGGTAATAGATGATGTAGTAAAAAACATTGATTCGTTTTCGAAGTTACTGAACAAAGTTAAGCGTATCGTAAAATATTTTAAGCAATGTCCCTCATCCATGGACGCATTGCGAAGCGGAGTGAAGGAGTGCCAGAAGGTCGAATAAAGACATTGATACAAAATGTTGATACTCGATGGAACTCATGTTTAGACATGTTAGTGTCCTTCCTAGACCTATCAAATAAGGTTGCCATCGTATTGATAAACCGATCCAGTTCGGTTAAGGCCTTACCCGGAATGGTCTCCATGAATGATCTACAAACTTGCCGAGATTTCTGCATTTTGTTAAAGCCTTTCAAAGATGCAATTGAAACGAGAAGGAACGTGTGAGTAGCTTCTGGGGACGCGACTCTACTTATACCCTACTCAGTCAGTATATACATTGTTGAGCTTATGATTTTTTAGAATTTTAGAAAAAAAAAAATTTTACATTTTACATTTTTTTGCTACATCTGCTATCTACATATACATATACAATGTATATTCTACATCTAACATGTAGATTATAGATGTACCATTCATATTCTACATCTCCTCCGCTAGGGGTTTCTCGCGCACTGAGCGCGGCAGAGTGTGCGAGCGAGAAGGAAAATGAGTTGCGTTGTCTTGGTCGGGAGGGGGAGGGGAAGCAACTGAAAATTAATTTCTTCATTCTGGCTATAATTATGATCCGATCTGATTCAGATTCGGCAATCTGGTAGATATGGGCATTCTCTACGATACTGCGATACTTTTTAGTTTTATCGTATCCTCAAAAATGTGCCTGCCACAGATTTTCGTCCTTTGTGGGGGCGGAAGGGGGCGGGGCGAAATTTTGAAATACACTTGTAGCAGAGTGATATCCCATGAGTCTGGAAACCAAATTTGGTTGCCCTAGCTCTTATAGTCTCTGAGATCTAGGCGCTCAACAAGACGGACAGACAGACAGACAGACAGACGGACAGACAGACATGGCTATATCGACTCGGCTATTGATGCTGATCAAGAATATATATACTTTATGGGGTCGGAAACGTTTCCTTCTCTGCGTTACACACATCCACTTTTACCACAAATCTAATATACCACTTAACTCTTTTTTGAGTACGGGTATAAAAATAAGCGGAGAAAACTACGTTACCGTCAGTTTGGTAATTCCTCTGATTTCCATTCTTATGAAAAAGTTTAAAAATTTTAAAGTTTAATCGGATGATGGTTTAGTTACAAAAGATGCACTGTTGAAAATTTCGGAATCTCGCTTTTATTCACTGAATATGAATAAAACTCTTGTGAAGTCAACTTTATTGGATCCTCGATTTAAAAAGTTTTACATTCAATCGCCAATGTGCGTAGTGGATGCAAACCAAGACATTATTTTGGAAATGAAGAGCCATGAAGAAAATGTACGTAACTTAAATACAATATTGTATTATTTTTTTGATTAAGAGTGTACAGATATATTTTCTTAAAAATGTATTAGCTATTAAAAAGGATGGTATTAATGAAGATTACTAATTAATTTGTGTATAAATTCTTTCAGCACTCATTAGCTCCACAGTTGGAGAGCGAAGTTACAAAAGAAGATGTCAATGCAAGCTTCCTTGACACACATAATCGCTCAATTTCAATACAAAAACCTGTGGAAAACCCGGCTCAAAAGGAATTGTCCTTATTCCTAAGCTTGCCGCTTACCCATTGGCAGAGCGATCCCTTAACATTTTGGTTATCCCAAAAAGAAACCTTTCCGAATCTTTTCAAGGTAGCTCTCAGTCACTTGGTTACACCTGGAAGCTCAGTGCCATCAGAGAGGCTGGCCTCAGCGATCAAGTGCGTTGTCTGTGATACTCGCAGTCGCATGACAGACAGCCATATAAAAGAAAGGGTATTTTTAAAATCCTTAAGCAAAGAATTTTGGATGCTTCCTTGAATAAATAATACCTACATATGTATAATTTAAAAAATTTGAAAAATTGTTGTGTTTTCTGTATGGTAATTCAATTTCAGGAATTGCTGTTAATTATGTTGAAAAACAAAAATATCAAAAATATCGAAAATATATCTATATTTTTTCGGTGATATATTTTATATCATTTTGATATTTTTTCAAAAAAGAATATATCACCGATATGATATTTTTTAAATATTCGGCAACCCTACTCCGGAGTGGAAATTAGCTGCAAAAAAGGCCATGTCTTTAAAAGAAGGCGCCTGAATGATGATGCTGTTCCGCAATTTAATTTAAAATTCAAAATGATTAAAAATTAAATTATAATATATATTATAGTAGGGACGGCGCAAACGCTATTCACGGCTACCAAAATTCCACAGACGAGTTATTCACATTAGGAATAATCGCAAAGGTCAACTCAGTCAACGTGCAATGACCAAGTCTCACTCCGGAGGAACACGGTTAACCTCTACGCCTCTACTCGGCATCGGGGTTTCCATGTCCTCACAGCTAGAAGCAGTTGGGAATTATGAACCTATCCTACTGCTACCCAAGAACACTGTATAGCTTTAAGACTTGTCCAGTTTTCACTAATTTTTAGTCCCGTTTGCGATAATTTTGCGAGACTTTAGTCGACGCTTGGTTTTGGTACAATAAATGCTCTTTTCTTAGTCCGTTTGCGAACATTTGGCGAGATTTTACCGGTAGCTAGCTATTTTCTCCGTTATGTTTTACTTTCCTGTACATTTTTTACTCATTTTTAAGTCCGTTTGCAATAATTTGGCGACTCTTAAATGTCCTATGGTTTTTGTTCTCTAAATACAGTTCATGATAGTGGCTGGAATCGAACACATCATTCATCCAAATATCCATTCTTGCTAAAGGCCTGTCTCCAGCACCGATTCCGATTTCCGATTCCGCAGTGCTGGAGACAGGCCTTTAACATATACTTTTATCCGATTGATGAATCAATTTTACACAATATTGGCTCATTACTCCTTTTTATTAGATTTTTTACAAAATAAGGTTCAAACAAAAAGGGTCAATTAATAAAACGTAAGTGTGTACGGAATGAGACGTCATTGTTTCTGGTCAACCTGGCTTAAGCTATGAGTTTGGAAATTTGTATAACCCCTTTATCCTTAAATTAATGTAAAATTGGTGTTTTCCAAGCAGAGACTAAATAGTTTCTGCACTCATTGGAGCCTGAGATGTAAAGCATTTTATCAATTCTATAATACCCTTTTTCCCTAGGCATTCCATAGCAATGTTGCTTATTCCGTACTCAAGTTGCGGAACAATGCTGCATTCCCCATGTTGCTGAAATGTTGTCGATACAAATAAAATGTATCTAACGGGGACGGTTACAGTCTGTTAGCGGAGAGCGTTAAAAGGCTGTTACTGTGGGCGGTTAACAGAACTGCTGCCATGAAAAGCGTCAAATCCTAACACTAGTCAATACGACATTTACGCTGTGGCCCAAAATGACTTTTTCGAATGGATTTCGGGATTTAAAATTTTTTAACGAATTATGGATTTTTTATACCCGTACTCAAAAAAGAGTTAAGGGGTATATTAGATTTGTGGTAAAAGTGGATGTGTGCAACGCAGAGAAGGAAACGTTTCCGACCCCATAAAGTATATATATTCTATCAGCATCAATAGCCGAGTCTATATAGCCATGTCCGTCTGTCCGTCTGTCCGTCTTATGAGCGCCTGGATCTCAGAGACTATAAAAGCTAGAGAAACCAAATTTGGTTTCCAGACCATGTGTACACCTCTACAAGTGTATTCAAATTTCGCCCCGCCCCCTTCCGCCCACACAAAGGCGAAAATTGTGGCAGGCACAGTTTTAAAGATACGATAAAACTTAAAACGCAGTATCGTAGAAAATGCCCATATCTACCAGATTGCCGAATCTGAATCAGATCGGATCATAATTATAGCCAGAATGAAGAAATTAATTTTCAGTTGCCCTCCCGCCAACGACAACGCATCTCATTTCCTCCGCTGCACATTCTGCCGCGTTCAGTGCGCGGCAACCCCTAGCGGAGGGATTTAGAATCTAATTGGAACATGTAAAATCTACATGTTAGTGTAGAATATACATTGTATATGTAGATGTAGATGTCATATGTAGCAAAAAAATGTAATATGTAAAATTTTTTTCTAAAATTCTTAAAAATCATAAGCTCAAAAATGTATATACTGACTGAGTACGGGTATAAGTAGAGTCGCGTCCCCAGAAGCGACTCACACGTTCCTTCTCGTTATGGTTTATTTTTTTTTTTAATTTTAAAAAATTTGGTATTTTTTTAATTGTTTTTTTTTCAGAGGCAGTGCTTCTATTTTTCACATAACTTAAGTATATATATATGGTTGCATAGAACTTTGTAGTTCTGAAAAGCTGACAAATGCAGCTACCCAGACACTTTGTAGCTGCAGCTTAACGCCTGGAAGACTTTTTGACTTTTCCTGAGTTTTTAAAGTCAAAATTTCGGAAAAAAATACCGCAAAAACTGATGATTTCAATTTGAAGCTTAATATCTTCCAGGCGTTAAGCTGCAGCTACAAATTGTCTGGGTCGGATTTATAGATGCATTTGTCAGCTTTTTAGAACTGCACAGCTCTATGCAAGCAGTAAGTAAAGTGAAAAATATATAATATATATCCTCTGAAAAAATGAAAAAATACCAGATTTTTTTAAATTCTTAAAAAAAACATAGTACTATACAAATTTGTAAGTCACGAAATCTATCAGAAAAAGGCATTTTGGTCCACAGCGGGAAGAAAAAGTTCAATTTGGTAATTTGATAAACTCAACTCAAACAGATAATGAAGATGATATTATAAGTTGGAGCTAAAGAAAACTATTTAAAGGACAAGGTAAGGGCAAACTTTCATATTTAGTGATTCGCTTGAGAAAGAAGAGGAGAATTTTTAAGATTGATTTATTTTAAATTATAACTACGTAAATGTACATATAACAACAAGCTGAAAGTGATGCGATGCCTTCGAGCAGGATATGCGACTATTTTTGTACCTGACTTTTACATTGACGCCTAAAAATATGCTTCAAAGTATCTAAGTGCTTAATATTATACATAATCTGTAGATACCATGTAGATACAAATTATGCCATTGAAGGGATGGCGTGACTCTGGATTCACTTAACATGCTACTGGACTCACACATTGTGCATTCATTGTTTGAGTATTTATAACTTTTATATTATATTTATATAGATATATTTATGTAATTTGGGTTTCTCTCAGCTAGTTTCGTTTTATTCTTGGCCATGATGAAATTATAACAAGGCGGGGATGTATTCGCTCAACGCGCGGCCAGAGAGGCGCGCTCTCTGCCGATATGATATCTATGCATCTCGCTTAACAGTATTTTGTTGATGGAATCAATCGTTCCATTCCATGAACCAAAATCTGCCATGATGCGCGCTCTTTGAGCTCTTTCGCTCTCCTCTCTCTTAGGATGATTCAGCTCCAGCTATGTTAAGAGCTAAGAGTTCAAGATATGATTTCTACCATGGTTTTTTTTACTTTTCTTGCGCATGGTTGCTGTTGCTGCTGCGTTTTTTGTTTTCGGATATAATTTTTGTTCGATTCGATTCGTGTGTGCTAATTTAGAGTGAAAATACTGCCATTTGTTGTTTGTTGTGTTTCGTTCTCATCATCATCATCATCGTCGAGGTCGGCGAAGCGGAAAAGTAGCGACAACTAAAGCCGATCGTCGCCTTTTCAATTTCCAAAAGCGCGCGTCCATCCGTATATCTGTGTTCTCTCTTTCCGTCTCTCTCTGTGTGTGTGTGTGTGTATAAAATTCTTTCGTTTTAACCAAAATTCACCGCCGAAATAATACAGTAATCGACTCGACTGCCGGTTTCCTCGCCTCGCAAAACTCTGAAGGTAAGAATTGTATGCTATCCCTCGCACCCAGTGCCCCTCCTTCAACACCTTGAAAAATTAGTCATCGCTGTGGTTTATATGCCGCAATGGTTTAATTAAAAAAGTGGCGCGGCTGCTGGCGCTGGCTCCTGGTTCCCACCGCACCCAGTCCAGACGCTGTCAAAGAGAGCCACGCCGCGGAAGCAACAGCCAGCCTAAGAGAGCGCCCTAAAAGCGGAAGAGCGCACACGTGCTATGCGATTAAGGGAAGGGGGCCATGGCCATTGTGTCGTGTCGCTGGGGATAAACAACGGTAAATTGGGAATGCAGGCGGCGTACATACGTACATATGTATGCACATACATATTCCCCGTTCACCGTTACATCAACTCCAATTTTACAACGCGTCGTCCAGCCCTAAGCGGCAGCAGCACTTGCTGCGGCGGTTGCTGTCCGCTGTCCGTCAATCAAGAAAGTTTCACCTGTCCACGGTCCGGCAATGCGGAAGCGTCGCAAAGTGCGGCTGCAGTCGCAGTAGCATTTCTGCAGGTTTCTGCGCGTTCAGCACGCTGATGCACCAAATACTTGGACACTCGCACTACTGCCCGCTACGATCTTCGAATTGTGCCCTGACATCAATATTAGCGCTGTCCGGGGGTCCGACGCTGCCCAGAGTCCGGAATCTATGCAAACGGAAAGTGCTAACTGAACACTTTGCACCTTGCCCCCCCGTACCGCAGTACGGATAATTGCCGGTGGAGGATGGCGAGATGTGAGAACTAAAAGCCGAGTCGACAGTAATTGGGGTTTCGGGGGGCGGGTCCAAATGGGAATGCAAGTTAAATAAGTGACGACAGACAGGTGGGCGAACTTAACTACATACATATGTATGTTTAGAGACAAAAAAAAAAAAGACGCAATGCTTGCGATAATTCCAGTTTGCTCATTATAAATCAGGTATTTTTGACTTGATCGTTGGGTGATTGGGTGGGGTGTGGCCTTGCTTGATCCTCGTCCTACCTCCCATTGGGTCTAAGTGCTCTTAAAGTTCTCCCGGGAGCAGCACACCGTGAGCGAGAGGAGAGAGAGAGAGAGAGCAGCTCACTGCACGCACACATGCATACGCACATTTATCGTGGCGAATAGAAATTTCATTACGATAGCGTGTCCAAAGTCCAACCGATTTTTGGCTCTTCGGATCAGATCTAGTACGCGTACACATACATACATGCACACAAATATTTAATTCTGCTTGCGTGTGTGCTAATATATGTTTTAGCGGCGCATGCTTAATAAGCACTTTTCGGCAACACAACTGTCATTATGCTCAAAGTTCTTTCTTTCAACCAGTTTCTGGTAACAGCGGGAATGATTCCCAGTGCTCTCCATGCCATCGGAGCTGCTCGGTCATTGTACCATATCTGATTTTGTTCCCAGACGACTCAGAGCCATGCGAAGAGCTGCCAGTCATTTGTTTGACCACAAACATTTGAATCACACCGCAGCATCATCAGAACCGAGTATCAGAGCCGGCTCCCTCGGCCACCTGTTGCCGTGCTGTTCTGTTCTCTTCTGTTCTATGCTTGGCTGTGAAGCCAAGAGATGCCGTTAGGCGTGGCGTGGCGTGGCGTGGCAGAGCTGGCGGCGGTTGAAAGTCTTCTTTCATCGGGTTTCCATATTACAGGCCGAGCGACTGTTCTATAAATATTTACTCCCTAGCTCTGGCTCTGTATCAGAATCCAGCTTTACTTTTATGGCCATGCCTCGAGAATCGCGCTCCGGCTCAAAAGAGCCAACTAGTTGCTGATTTGCATAAGTTATAGTCGAAGCAACGAGTATGGAAAGGGTTACTTTTGAAGCCAGATAATCGCTGCATCGCTTCTTTTGGCATTAATTACAGAAATTAGCATAAAGGGCTGTGGATTTTCTGTGTTCGAAGCCTATCTCTGTAGTATTTTGGATTCCAGGTTTTGAATCTCGTTTTTATTGGATGATCCATGTGACCAATGTATATTGTGTGCATCCCCACGAACAGTCTCGAAGCTCACGCGATAAGTCGCGGCCCTTTCGACTTTGACTCCGTATTTTGAATATTTCGCATATGCTGGTCCCGTCCCTGGTCTTTGCCATCTGGTTTTGTTTTCTTCGGGCGTTTATCTCGCTTTATGTTGTGTGCTGCTCTTTCGTTTTCCTTTGCCCTTACGATGCCGCTGCCATAAATAATGTGTATGTGTGGCGTTTGCGTATTTTACTTTCTTGGCCCCGTCTTACCATAATCCAGACGAGTTTTATTTATTTTTGGCAACCTGCCTGGTCGGGCGTTACATAACGTCAACTCTCAATGGTTTCACCACGACTTAGAATGCCGAAACTCCGTCCGGAATTATGCATTTCAATACGCACATATTTGACTTATTATCGACAAGTTTTCGGGGGAAGTGCGTGTCCGAGAGTAAAGTTTCCGTCAAAGATCTCATTCAGTTGGTCAGATGGTTAGTAGTTGTTGTTGCGTCTGCTTTTGGCCTCTCGGTCAATCCACTAATCAAATATCAGGGGCTGCTCTGGGCTGGGGCTGGGATTGGAGCTGGGCGGGCGTGACCGGCTGTGGGCCAGATACTTGCGCTTTCATTTCAACATTACCATCAGTGCTTCGGGCGTAGATTCAAGCGGTTTAACCAACTGATCGGGGCCGCCTTTATTTGACTTATGAGACGCGTGGAATGCCAAGTATTTCCCTACAGTATACCTCCAAGTAGAGGTGGACATTGGCTCTGAATTTCCCTGGGGCTCGTGCTCGTGCATTCGTGCTTAATATCGTGAGAGCACAAAAGTTCAAGCAAAGAAAAAGTGGAAAAGTGAAAAAACCAAAATGTACTCAAATGTTGTTTATAATTTATGGAGAACTCCATAACCTTTTAGAAATATTTCTCATCGGCGTAACATTTCCAATAATTTGTATTCCTAATTTTCTTAGGAAATTCTTCAGTTTACATATATGTATATGCTTCATGCGCTCATCTCTACTTGCCATGGCATGGCCTTCTCTGCTCTGGCATGCTCTGGCACTTGAAAATATGTACAATGACATACGTGCATCGTTTTCATACCCGTACCCCTCGAAGAGTTAAGCGGTATATTAGATTTGTGATAGATTTGTGAGCAACCCAGAGAAGTATATATATTCTTGATCAGCCCAGAGAAGTATATACATATATTCTTGATCAGCGTCAATAGCCGAGACGATAGAGCCATGTCTGTCTGTCCGTCCTGATGAGCGCCTAGATCTCGGAGAGTATAAAAGCTATAGCAACTACATTTTGTTTCCATACTCATGTGTGCAGTGTGATAGCACACAAAGGACAAAAATCTGTGCCATCCACAATTTTGAATATACGAGAATGTCGTAGAGACTGACCATATCTACCAGATTGCCGAATCTGGATCAGATTGGGATTATAACCAGAATAGATGTATAATATACATTATAGATGTAGATCAAAGATGTTGAATCTACATTTTAGATTTAGATGTAGCAAAAATGTAAAAAATAAAAAATATTTTAAAATTCTCCATTTATCATTAGCTCACATATTTATTTACTGACTAATTACGGATATAAAAGTAGAGTTGTGTCCACAGAAGCGACTCACAACGTTCCTTCTCGTTGTTCTTATACCTTTTCAGAGTGTTTTGCAATTTTGCCCAAAAGCTTGCGGCGCATAGAAGATAATTATTTCGGATCCTATAAAGAACACATTGCACCTATCTTCTCGATGAGCATACATACATACTATATCCAGGAATACATTAAACACATCATGTTGCACTGATAATTGCTTTAGCTGCGTGGATTATATCCTCCCCAGGAAAATGTAAATTTTGTGGTCGAAAACATCTTTTATCGAGTATCGAGTTACATTTAAGCAACTCAAATAGTTAATCGGGGCAAAGTGCAGTGAGATTTGAAAGAAAACACATTCACACAGTGATAATATCAGTGGGGCGCAGCTTACATACATACATATCACTATTCATAAGTCAGTGATCTCAACAGCCCTTCCCACTCCAGGTGCTCATCTCTAGCGATATCGACGCTTGCGCTGATTCCGCGCGCATCCGAAAATTAATTGGCTCTTGTGTTGCTGCTCGCATTTTGGCCGGACTCTTGTACGTGCTGACGCTGCTCGGGCAGTTGGACAGGTGTTTTCATCGACCTCCATTGGCTCTTCGCATATGTATGTATGCATGTATACAGTGTACCTGGCCACATACATATACACGACTTGTATGCGTGTGAACATATGTAGTTATGGATGTGGTCGACTCATTCATAAATAAAATAATAAAAACGCCGAACAAATTTACTCGATCCATGTGCCATATCCACGGGTCATGTGCGGATAGGCGGGCAGAAGGTAGAATGCAGGGGGTAGAAGGGTGTGGAATCATCATCGTTTGCCCATGCAATCAGCGCCATCTAGCGTTAATGAGATGAGCCCACTCACGCACATACCTGTATGTAGGTATGTAGATATGTGTACACATGTATGTACAGTGCAAGCTCGATAGAGCGAATACGCGGTTAAAGCTTCCCAAGTGAAACATCTGTTAGTTGGAGGAGATGTGGGGAGAACTGAATGCTGTAATGAACTTCGCCTAAATCCATATATTGTATTCACATATGTATGTATCTAAGTTTCGCACATAAATAATCCCCGCAAGAGCATGACAAAATGTAAATATTTTGCATATACATATGTAAATGTGATTAAATGTATTTATTTGCTGGGGGAGATACATAGTATAGTCCGGTGGGATGTGTGTCAACGTTGATTTGCATAAAGACCGTGGCTGTCCGCCCAAGGGGCATTTCACTGTATCGAAAGATGTCTTTAGCTGCTGCGCAACTTGACCATGAAATTCATTCGGGGGGCTACGTGCTACTATTTCCGTTTTGTAAGAAAGTTAATTTGCCTCGCGTCTTGAGTATTAAATACGGGTATTGAGCGGTGGAGTGTTGATTTGTGCAATTTTCCCCGCCCCGCACTTGTCTGACTTTGACCCGTTTCGCGTATTATTTTTAAATTTCGAGCAATTTCACATTCATATTCACACATACATATGTACGTACATATGTATGTATGTATTTACTCGCATTCGTACACTCGCACACCCACAACAGCCCAGTAGTTGTTACGCTGTGGGTTGGTTGGTTGGTTGGTTGGTTGGGGTCAAGGTAAAGCTAACGATTCTGACCCGCCATATTCAGGGGAATTTTAAGGTGTTATTTGTTCGATTTACTGATTTGATTGCTTCCCAGCGCTTCTCGGTTCTCGCTTCTCGGTTCTCAGTTCTGTTTACTTTGAAAATGGAACTGACGGACTCTGTCCGTGCTGTGTCCAAAGGTGCGACGAGTAGGTACATATATTTATATTTGTCCCCGAATGGAGTTAATTGATGGATTGTTGGCTTAAGTTATCGCACGACTCTAAGATTTCCTCTCCGCGTTTGAGGAACGTATCCATATCAGTGGAGTACATCTCACATCTGACTGCGCCGTTTGGATCTCCGATCTCCGATCCAAAGGTTCCCTTGCAGTCGACCTTTAGTTTGTTTATCAATTTGTCCATAGCCATTGTCTCAGCGACACATGCCGAAAAGATGATGGAAAAAGGCGGAAAACGACAATCTCAAGCATTCGGCAAGGCAAATAGATATGTAGGTACAGTCACGCCCCCCCCCAGGCCCGATGGGCTGGAGTTCGAGACGAACTTGGGCTCGTGCCACCAAGGGTCACATTTGCATTTCATTATGAGAGAACAGAAACGAATCATTCTCATCGAACGAAAATAAAGAGGCGAGGGGAATGCTAAAGCGTATTTCCAGTTGGCCAAGTTTTGGCTGTCGGGCCGGTTGACTGACTGACCGTCCGAGTCAAGTCAACAAATTAGGCCTCAAGTATGGAAGTATGCAGGTAACGGTTCCTCGACTTTGAGCTGTCTCTCTCTCTCTCACTCAGTTCTATTCAGTGCACGAGTATGAGCGCACGCGGCGGCACAGACTGGTCTCGTCTCGGGTCTCGGGCTCTGGTCTCTGGTCTCGTATCGGCAGGGGGGAATTTCCGCACACTTGTTGCATGTGGCACAGTTTTGCAAGCAGCGGCGCTGCTTCCGAGTGGCGTCTGCCACCCCACTACCCTACTACCCCACTCTCTGGACAGCGGGCAGCTCGGCTCTCCGCTTCGCTCACACACAAACACACACACACACAGAAACAGAAACAGACACAGCGGTAGACAAAGACTCAGATATGGCCGGAAAGCGAAAGTGGTTTTGGCAGCAGCTCTAATAGTCCACAGCCAGCAGGCCAGAGCCAGACCGTTGGCCAAACGAATGCATAGAAATGGCCAGCCAACAGCGCCAGCAAGCGCAGTTACATCAGCCAACTGTTGCCGCCACAGAAGATGGCGACTTGCGGCACGGCAGCAGGGCAGCAAGGCAGCAACAGAAACAGAAACATCACCGCTCCGACATCTCTCTCCATGCGGTCTTGCTCTCTCCGTGCATCCGTATCTGTGTATCTTGGTGTCTCTGTACATAATTTGCAATGCAAGCTCAAGTTGGACACGGACCGCAGCAGGCAGCCCGGGACTTCAGTTGGCTTTCTGGCACGCTGGCCAACGGTTCAAGTAGCGGGTTGACGTTGACGTTGAGGTGTCGTGTCGTGTCGTGCCGTGTCGTGCCGCTGGCTCCCGTCCACTCACGCGACTCACGCCGCTCAATGCTCGATGCACGACGCACGACTGGACGACCGGACGAAGTCTTTGATAAGCCTGGGCCCGAACGAAGTACATAAATTATTAAACGATATTCGGATTCACTTCTCTCCCCGTTACTCCTCTCTCCCTCGCTCTCTCTGCGTCTCTCTCGGGCTCTCCCTTCAGGGAGCGCTCTCTCAGTTGGTACTTGGTACTTGGCATGATTCACCGTTAAGCCGTATAATCGCTTTACTCGTGCGCGCACTGATCGATTCAGCTTCGTCGTATCGCTGTCGCTGTCGTTGTCGTTGCCCGTTGCCCGTTGTCGTTGCTATTGTCGTTTGTCGCCACTGCCCGCCCGCCTGATAAGGTTCAGACGCACATCCAACCAGGCGTCAGTTGGCTTAAAAGCGTCCAAGGCAGAGCATCGGGCCACAACCGGAACAACCGATCAGCAACAAACTGTTGCCAAATAATACCAAAATAATATCCAAACAATACGGGCCGAGAAGACTACCCGCGACTACTGCTGCTTCGTGTTGATTTCTGTGAGTGTGAGTGTCGGCGACTGTCGAGTGCGTGTGATTAGATAATCGGCGTAAGCCCGCCCATAAATAGTCCATACATACATACATACATACAACATACATACATACATATGTAAAGGGCCAAAACTCCAAACTGAAACCAAAACTAAAACTCAGTGACAAAAAAAAACAAAAAACAAAACCCCACAAAGCATTACATTCCCGCAAGAAAGCGAAACTTTGAGGGGCCCCCCCCCCCCCTTCCAAAAAAAAAGGGGGAGGCAGCAGGTGCGTGGCGTGGCCAAAACTAGTGGACGTAGGCCGCTCGAGCAGAGCAGCCCGTGTGTCGGGTCGGTCTTGCAATCCCCCATTGTATAATCGCCCCAAGTGCGCCCCAAACGTGACGCGACTTTCGAGTGCACACACACCCACCCACCCACACACACACATATGTATGTATCAAGTGGTGCGCGTAGATAACAGAAATGCGGCCAGAAGCTAATTTGTATGATCTCCATGCGGCGATCGGTAGTCGGGCCTCGGGCCACGGGCCACGGGTCTTGGATATGGTGCAGACTGAAGAGTGGCCGTCAGTGGTCAGTCCTAGTGTGGCTTATGGCTTATAGCCGGCTTATCGCCCAAATCCAATTAGCCAATCAGCCATCATCCATCTGCCCAGGGAGCGGACACCGAAAAAATGTACATACATACATACATAATTCTGCAGATTGATAAGAGCAGGTGGGCGGGGGGCAATCAGTGGCCGATTGAGGCCAGTGCCGAGTTTACTTCAAGGAAATTGCTTCCTATCTCTGGAGATTAAAAGTCCGCCATGTGACTCACTTATTGATACGCCTTCTGGGGCACAGTGTGCGTGTGAAAGTGTCCCTGGCTTATCGTGCAGGAATGCGTCATTGGCCTGCCACCCCACCCAGACCCCACTTCCATAAATACATACTTAAATATACATATGCATATATACATATGTATGTAAATGACCTGTATTGGCGCTCTTCTGCATCGATTTTCCACTTAATTAGGTTTTCCAAGCGAACGATTACAATAGAAAACATGGACACAGCCGTATAATCTCCATGCCCCACAGGCCCCGAGGCCCCCGAGGGTGAAGTGCGATAAAATCAACAAACTCATCAAACTATTTGCGCTGCTTTTGTTGTTATTTTCTGTCTGTTGCTTCTGCTTCTGCTTCTGCCTCTGCCGCTGCCTCTACCTCTACCTCTGCTTCTGTCCTCCGCTGCTGCTGTTGGTGGGGCGGAGCTGCTCTAATTGATATCTAAAATGCAACCACTCCACCACGGTTACTGCAACATCGTGTAAACACAACAAACAGTGGCGTGCAGGCGTCTGCCCATCCCCCGTTCCACGTCCCCCGCCCCGCAAGTGCCACTCTGCCAATCTCTCGGCGATTACGTAGCGTAGACCATCTCTAGGCTGCACTGGGCATGGGGGTTGGGGGATGGATTGTCGAGCTGCCACAGCCGGAAGAGCAACAGGCGGCTCTTGATGGCTCATTGACTGTTTACCTGTGTACCTCTACCTGTACATGCACCCGCGACCGCGACCCCCCGACTTGTTTGCGGATTTTGTTTGCTTCACTTTGCGTTCCGTATCTTGTATCTTCTTGGCACTTTGGCACCTTGGCAGCGAGTCAATTACATAAGCGGGAGCGTTCCTCCCTTTTCCTGCCTCTGTGTTTTGCTGTTTGCCATGACAATTCGAACGAACCCGCAACACCTCCCCCCGGATTGCCTGTCTATGCTAGCTGAGGCCATTGCCCATCCCATCCCTCAAAAGAAACGTCATCGTGAATGCTACGAGTATTTCGTAATTCATCCGAAACAAAATAAAAATACGAAATATGCGACCAAAAACAGCGGCTGAATGTCGTCGCACCTCGGACGCTGCACGCCTTCGGGATTGCCTCGTGCGGAGGCCAGGCGGCTGCCCCACAAAGCGTGCCACTGACCCACACAGCCCCAGCCCCAGCCACGCCAATTGCGACAGCAGCGAAATTGGCGGTGGCGTTGTCGGTGGCTGAGGAAACGAAAACTGTAATAAAAGCGGCACATTTTTGTCAACGGTTATTGAGCCAGTTGCTCAACGCTTACGTCGCCATCTCCATCTCCGTCTCGATCTCGTTAGCCATCTCCATGGCCAATTTATTGTTCATGACATTCAAAAACAGCAACCTGAAGTGGCCGCAACCACGACCCGGTCGTTCAAATGTCGTTGACGCAGCAGCTCGGACGAGTGCTCCCGCCCGTGGGCGGGAAGGCCACACGTTCGGGTGCGGGTGCGGGTGCGGGTGCAGGTGCGGGAAAAGCGAAACTTCAACTCAACCTCAACCTCAACAGAACCCTCTGGGATTGCACTGGCGATCCGAGACACGATCAGGAATTTGCTTTCACTTAACACAAATCAATTGATATTCATAAGACAGTTGGCAAGAACCTGAATCGGAGCTTGAACTCCCTGAACCTGAGCAGCAGCGATCGAGCGATCGGTGCGGTGCGGTGCCCACTGTGCTGGAATCCGGCTGGCACAAAGTGCAGCCTCTGTCTCCGCTCCGTCCAGCCAGCGGCATCTCATCTCACGAGTAATTGCTGTCCGCCAGCAAGTGGCAAATAGCCGTGATCATTGTGCAATTTCTTCTCGGTGCCGGGGCGAGTAACTGACCAAGCCAAGTCACGCCCCTGGCTACCGCCATCGCAGTCGCCGCGCCGCCCTCTTCACACATGTCGGTAATGTAATTTCCCGATCCCAAGTGTTGATTAACGGGTAGATTGTTAATTGCATGCATTTTGCATTTTATTGTGTGTACTAGTCTCTAATGCATCGCCAATTAACTTGTCGTGTGCTTCCCCTCTGCTCTTGTTTGGTTCGTGTCCGAGCCCAGAGCACTGGACAGAGGGATGGAGAGAGAGAGAGAGGTTCAATGTCATTGCTAAGCGTGTCCGCATGCCGAATGCCCGTGGATCGTTTCCTGTTCCTGTTGCTGTCCCTTTTTGGCTGCAAATGGGGGACGCTCCACGCCATTAGACTCCACTCCACTGCAGCATAGTTAACATTAATTGTATTTTCCCTTTTAGCTTTCTTGCACCGAAATCAGGTGCACTTTGATAGGACAGAAGGAGACCGGACAGGAGCAACATCAGAATGGCGATCATACTGCAAGAGGCCCAGGAGTGGTACAGGGATCTCATGGACAACAAGAGCGGTAAGTGCGGAAATGGAAATGGACATGGATGTGGATGTGGGAGTGGAAGTAATGGTAATGACCCGTAAATATTGCAGATCCCCGTGTGAATGACTTCTTTCTGCTGTCGTCGCCACTGCCGACCCTCGGAATGTGCATATTCTATGCATACTTCAGCACATCCCTGGGACCAAGACTTATGGCCAATCGGAAGCCAATGGAACTGCGCTCGGTGCTAGTCATTTACAACGCGATACAGACGATATTCAGCGCATGGATCTGCTATGAGGTTAGAATCGCCCAGCACCTGCCCCTCCCAACAAACCCTCAGCCAATTCCAATCTCTTGTCGTTGTAGTACTTAATGAGCGGCTGGTGGGGCCACTACAGCTTTAAGTGTCAGCCAGTTGACTACGGCAACAGTCCCCTGGCCCTGCGGGTGAGTGCCACTGCGATAAGCCACGATAAGAACCATAGAACGGGCCAAACTCATTCTCTCCCCCCTCCTTGCAGATGGTCAACATTTGCTGGTGGTACTACATATCCAAATTCACCGAGTTCTTTGACACACTCTTCTTCATTCTGAGGAAGAAGAACGAGCACGTATCCACACTCCACGTCATTCATCACGGCTGCATGCCGTTCTCGGTCTGGATGGGTCTTAAGTTTGCCCCAGGTGCGTATCCTTCAGATGAGATCAGATCAGATCAGAGCATAATATGTATCGTATCGTGTCGTATGTAGGTGGACACAGCACTTTCTTCGCCCTGCTCAACTCGTTTGTGCACATTGTGATGTATTTCTACTACATGATCGCAGCCATGGGCCCCAAGTACCAGAAGTTCATCTGGTGGAAGAAGTACCTGACCACCTTCCAAATGGTAATACATCCAAATCAACTCCTGCCAACTGCCACCTGCCACATGTCCCACAGCACTCTAACACTCTCTCTCTCTCTCTCGCTCAGGTTCAGTTCGTGGCCATCTTCACGCACCAGTTCCAGCTGCTGTTCCGCGACTGCGACTATCCCAAGGGCTTCATGGTCTGGATCGGCCTGCATGGCGTCATGTTCCTGTTCCTGTTCTCCGACTTCTACAAAGCCAAATACCTGAATGCCGCCCGTCGTCGCCGGCAGGCTGTCAAGGCCAATGGTCATGCCAATGGCAATGGCCATGGCCTGCCCGCCAACGGCCACAGCAAGCACTTGGGCAACGGCGATGCACCACTGACCGCCAACGGCAGCAACAAGGGGGCCTGCATGGTAGGTGTCACATTGTTGCGTTACATCGGCACCCGCACCCGCACCCGCACCCGGCACCCGCTCCAGGGCGGGCTTAATGCGCAGTTGGCTGACCTTAGATCAAGTAGCCCTTGAATCTTATTAGCCGTGGCTGAGCAAACACATTTACACAGTCCTACCTCTGGGTAGGTAGGCAGAGTCCAGCCTGGTCGACTCCAGTCAAGTCGAGTCGTGTTGAGGCAAGCCAAAACAAGCCAAAGGCGTTCAGACGTTCAGAGTTGTGGGGTAGTGGGTAAGGGTAAGGGGTAGTGCTTCTATCATCAATTTTGTTGATCAACTTAAAAATTCTAACTAGCTAAGTTAAGCAAACAGCACCAGCCACACAGCCACAGCACTTGCAAACTCTCAGCGCTGGCGGGGGACGTTTTAATTAGCGCTCACATGTGAAGCCGGATGCGAAGGCCCAAGCCCAAGCCCAAGCATAGGCATAGGCATAGGCATTGGCACGGGCAGCAGCCGAGGCAGAGACACAATCCCAATTCTGCGGCTACCCATTAGAATGGCACACACTCAGACACTCAGACACGCAGCGTCCAAGCCTAGAGCAGCCTAGAGATGAAATGAACCTTAGCGCGGGGCCCACACGTGTGTCGCCGTCGGTTGTACGGACACAGTCCACAGTCTGAACTTGAACTCATTTGGCAATTTTGTTTTCTCTTTGCAGCCCGTGCTGGAGGACGAGTACGTGACGAGGAACGGGAATGGGAACGCGAACGGGAACGGGCATGCCGGTGGTGGCTTCTTCAAGGAAGGCGCGCTGTCCAGCAACGAGTCCATCTTGAATCCGGACAGCAGTAGCTCTAGTCTGCACCAGCGCAAAGTCAAATAACTACTACTAAGATTTACTACGATGATATTCATTATGTTTACTGTTAAGTGTTAGCGTGTAACCGAACCAGATTGAAGAACAAGACGGGAAAGACGGGCAAAAAGGGCAAGAAGCAGCTGCAGTATGACCATTGGAACTGGAACCTGGCACGGAACCTTCAACCGGGAGAACCATTCGCTTTGTGAACTGTTCTTTTGATAACTTATAAAACAAATATGTTTAATACACAAATTAATTCACCTCGGAATCCTCTCCCCCACCCCACCCCACCCGAACCCCAATCGAACATTTTATGAACGTTTTCTATTGTGGCACAAGTTTACAAGACCCAGAAACAGACCAAAACCCACCCACCCACCCTCCTCACGATCCCATCACAGACGCAGACACATACTCGACACTCGATAGATTGAGATAGAGAAACATATATGTATGTATATTTTGGAATGATATTTGTAGCCCCATTGAAACTAGCGACAGAACAGATCCATTTACATTGAATTAGATGATTATACATATGTACGTACGTACAGCCCAAACAAATGCCACCAACACACTCTATACACACACACACACTATGCATATATACAGATACAATTGCATATATATATAGTACACATATATTGTATACTCGTACGGGCGATAGACTCACTCTAGTTGTAGAATTTTTTACGGGCAATTTTTGATAACAGTCGAGACGTAATCCTAACGATAAACGATAACTAAACTGTGCTTAGGTCTGCTTTAAACTTAAAGAACACGTTAAACTATTTGTAGCTTGTTTTTGTATATTGAGGAGGAACGTGGAGGAACGCGGGACGCGGTACGCGGTATCTGCCCGTGGAGAACGGAGGGGCGAACAGTTTGTTTGTTGCAATACTTTGTAAAGGTCTTATAGTGAAACTTTTGTATACTGATAAGTGAAGTGCTTAAGGTGAATGTAGTTAGCTAGCCAATTGCAAAATGAAACACACAACACACACAGTCCCTAGCCCATGTGTAGCACAAGAGCTAACTAAGCAATCAAACAGATAGTTAGATAGACAGACAAACAGACAGACAGATAGACAGACAGATAGACGGACCATGGAGATAAAGCTTTTAGATTTTAAGTGCAGAACGGCTTAAGGAGCAGACAATCAGTTTTTGGCTGGCGTGTGAACCAAGAACAAAACTTGTCAACTGTTCGTTTTTATTGGACCTCATTTGGTGTGGCTTACACTCTTATGTAGTATGTATGTATGTATGTGTAGACCTTATAGCTACTCATTGTGTTAACTTCCCCCAAATCCCCCACTTTTGGTTATTGGTTTCACTTCAGAGAAGAGCGGAGCGGAGCGGTTAGTGTTCGAGAAGATCTTGTAGAGATTTGTATGTGTGACTGTTCAACTGTCTGTTAATCTGTATTGGTTTCATTATTAAGTTATGTGGTTTAAGCTGGCAAGTTCAAAAACAATGGAAAACCTGAATAAAGCTTATTAATTTATATTAAAATGGTAAAATGCATCAACATCTTTTACTCCTCTGTGGGCAACAATGTTTCAGGGGTTTGATTTAGCTTCCAGCAGTATTCGAGAGAAGAAGAAACTGCTCTGTCTCCCACGCTTTGTCAACTAAATTTAAACATACAAAATCGAAAAGCGCAATGTTGCCTACTTTTAGGGTGGAATTAGCCGCCAAAATTCAAATTTAAATTTATCGTTCATTCATCAACTTATAGAGAATTCCAAGATTGATTCCTTCCCTTCCTGTCCCGTCCCAAGGGACACCTCATCCTTGCTTTGATTGTGTCCGGGAGTGGCTGTCATTGCCATATGCCATGACTATCACTTTTCGATCGATTGGGGGGTGTCCAGCTCTCCGAAACACGTGTGGGAGGGGGCTGTTACGTATGCAACCCAACATTGATCTTAGCCGCTTGAGGTGGAAGTATAAATAGAAATGCCACCTGACCGGGAGGGGACAACGTCAGGCTGATGCAACTACGGGGGATAAGCAAACTTACTTGGCCACGCCGATCAACGAAAAAGTTTAAGCTGTCGTTAGGAATCAATCGTACATATACGAGTATCGTACTTATCCACACTCACACTCACAGTGGGGATAGATAGTGGGGAATAATTGATCCAAAAATGTATCCGCAATTGGGAACCGACAAAACGCCAGCACGTAAGCCCCGGCTGGAAAAGTTTTGCATGTCATGCCCCACTTGGCACCCGAAATAGATCAGTTGCACGTTGCAGCTGACCAACGGCAGCGCCTCCAATGTCGTCGGACATCGCTTGGCTGGGCAATATTCAAAGAGCGGACAGCGACTGTGGGGAAAACGTTAATAACAATGAAATGTTTGCCATTGGCTAAACATCGAAATTAGCAATTACTTAATTGACTAATTATTGGCAAACAAACACCGTTCAACGAGCAGCCAGCGGCCAGCGGCTGGCGGCTAGCGGCTGGCAGGGCACCGTGTGTCCGGTCGATAGGTGGCAACAGCTGCACGCTTGGATGGTAAATATTTGACACCCACTTGACCTTGTCAAAGTGCAGGCGCAAGCCGAGACGCGAGATCCGGCGGCCTAGTGTGTTGTGTTTTAGCCAAGTTTACATAACTAAATGCATCGGGATGAGGATGAGATGAGGATGAGGAGCCGCTCTTGACGGCGATGATGTATAGAGATGTCTAGAGCTGGAGCTTGCCTCGAGGGCACTACTTACTTCAAGTCGATTGTTGTGTAATTTCCACTGCAACTCGGCGGCGCGCGCGCTCAATTGAGTTAATCAAACACTTGAAAAACTCGTCAGTGGTCTTTAAGCTTGGCCACCGCCACCGCCACCCAATGCATTAAAGTGAATTCATTTTAATCCAGTTCTAGGCTCTAGTACATTACCAACCAGCGCAAAATACCATTCCGTGCCAATTGTTCTGCATTGCCAAATCGATTAGCTACGAGTATTACCGTACTATGTCTCCCATGGCACTTGAAGTCGAACTTCTTCAACTCGAAGCACCTTCTGCCGAAAACGTTCCATGGGAATCCATGAGAATAATAACAACCAGGCAGAATCGCTATATTCGGCACTCCAACGATCTACTTAGAAGCAATTTTAACCAAATTAAATATGTACATAGATCTGATGTACAGGCGTTATTTGGTGTGTCCGCTATTTGTGTCTGTAAAGATATAAATCCAGAATTATTCTACGAGTATATGGTGTTGCTATACCTCTCCTTGCACAGAGATCCAGGTGTCCGTTCAAACGGAAGCTACCCAGCATCTCGGCTGCAGATGCTCGATGCTGATCAGGAATACTATACTTATACGGCCACCCTTGTACCCATCGAGTGCCGTGTATAATTATCGAATATAGAATGGGGGGCGTGGGGCGTGGCGATAGTTTGTTAATTCGAATAAGTGTTAGGTCCTACACTGGCATCAGTCGGCCAGCAGGTGCCGATTACCCGATCGTCGATACGAATTCCGAAACCCTTGGACATTGCACATGTCGAAAGCTCTGATCGGAGCATTCCAAAGAATTCGTTCGACAGTGGGCGAAACCAGTAAATGCACAACTGTGATGCATCCCCTTGAACCTTGGGTCCGCCGCCGACATCAACAACAGGAGCACGTCGTTCAGGGGTTCAGTCGGAGTCGGAGTTCGAGTCGGGTCCAGGCCGGGCTATGGGCCAGGGCAATTAGATTGTTTGCTCCGCTCCATGCACTCGACGCAGAGCCGCGGAAAGTTTTCTCGCTGCATTTGTCACCGACCTGTACTGACCGCAAAGTTTCCATAGCCAGAAGCTTTGCAAGTTCTGCGCTTGCGCCTGCGCTCTGCGCTCTGCCGATGCTGGCTGAGCTGAGCTGACGGCAGCGTTGGCGCCGACGCCGACGCCAAAGCGGACTCGAACTCGGACAACGGCAACGACAGAGACAGAGACGCCGATGGCAGGCAGGTAGGTTGGCAGCGTCCCCACTTTTCGCGTTTAATCAGCCCCACATCGCGAGCGAAACTCAGTTTTCATTCAGAAGTCAAGCGCGCTAATCGTCGTCGGCTCCCCGTCTCGATCGTGTGGGCCACTGCAAGCAGTTGCGAAAATAATCAGTTTTACAAAGTTCTTTGGCAACAATTTGGGAAATAGTTCGGGCCGCGTGCAATTTTTGTTGTGTTGTGGTTTTTGCAGTTTTCAGTTTTCAGTTTTTGGTTTTCGGTTTTCGGTTTTCAGCGATTTACCAAGAGCCGTTCGTTCGTTCGTTCGTTCTCCGCCGTTCCCCGTCTTGTGGATCGCCTTGCCGTGCTGTTGCCGCTTTACAGAGATTTGTTGGTAAGTTGGTAAGCCTTGCCTGCCCGGCCTGGCCTGGCCTGCCTCCACATGTGTTTTGCCTGCTCTTTTGCAACTGTTCGTGGGTCCGTTCACAATAACCATTTTGGACACCAATCCAGCTCTCCTCGCCTCGCCTCGCCTCCCCACGACATACCACTCCATCTAGCTAATCGATTAAACTGGCCAATCGACTACCATTACCCGAGCCCGAGTCCGAGTCCGAGCTGTGTGGCAACCCTGACGCTTTGACACTTGCACCCGAGACCAGATACCAAAGAGGCACAGTAAAGAGATCAGAGAAGAGATCTTACGTGGTCTCCATACACGTAGAGTAGGTTGCCCACACACAATTTATCAGCCCTCTCTGAGAGCTGTCGATCAGCTGATTATTGTTTTCCTTTTCATACCCTTGTCCATCGCAAGCGATTTTATCACTATTTATTACCATTTGATTGCTGTATGTAGAGTGCAGAGCTTTGAGCAAGCTTTCCCCCACACCCGCTACAAAGCTCCCTTCAGCCGAATTCCATCTGCTCTGCTTTGCTCTCTGCTCTCCGCAATTAGCACGCCCTTGGTGGAAATAATTGCCATCTATGTAGCCCTCTCCTCCTGCTGGATGGAGCATCTTAATATGCTCGTAAATATTAATGCGATGCGAGTACAGAAGATGAACGGCGCAAAAACTTCCCCATTAAACCTGTGTGTGTCGTGTCGTGTCTCGCCTTGGCCCGGGCCCGGGCCTGGCCTTGGACTTGACTCCCTGCCGGATCGGTGCCGTGCCCGTCGTCTCCACTTGACGTGACAGGCAGAAGAGTCTCCCCTAGTGCTGATTCCTGGCCTTTATCCTTGTTTTTCGATGGTTTCTCCCCCTGCCAATCGTTCGTATCAGCATCAGCGTCAGCATCAGAATCAGAATCAAGTTGTAAACGACTTTGGGGAACAACTTTCGAGGAATTATGAGGGCAGCGGCGCATATTTAATGGGCCCCTCATGACTCCTCCCTCATAGCGATAGTGCTGATGTGATGGATGCTGATGGGCCCCACTAGTTCGACTCTCGCTTCCGTGTTGCCAATTAACCGAACAGGTTAATGGATGGAAACGCCCGGGATTTTCCTGCAGTTCCAGTTCCTGCTACATGCTACCTGCTACATGCTGACAATTCCTTTGTTCTGACTCAGAGCGGGGACTTCTTGCTTACTCTCCAGATTCCAGATTCCATTCAACTGCCGCTGCTCACGCCCAAGAATCAGCAAATCATTTCAAATTGTAAGCCGAGGTTTCGTTTTCGGCATTTACATTTATTTATATGCAAACGATCCGCGTCGCGTTCCTTGGCTGCTCTTCGAATGCCACGCACGTAGACCCATTTCAAGCGAATTTACAGGCCTCACTCCCACTCCCTCCTCCCTCCCTTCCGTGCCATCCTCTTCCTCCCGTCTCAGCCAGCCACAGAGGAGACTGGACTGGACTGGAGATCGCACTCGCAGATCTAAGGCTAAAGCCCGACGGCGCACAAGAGAACAGAGAAGGGAAGCCTCTACTCTGCGGTCAATGTGCCTCAATCCCAGATCGGCTTAGAACGACACATCCAGCAAGTGACGAGAAGTTGTCAGAAACATTACGACAACTCCAGCACTATGCTCACTCTCTATAAATAATTCAAACATACTCGTACATACATATGTACATGCGTTTTCTCCAGAACAGGATCTCTGTTTCCTCAGCCCAGCCCCGCCCCGCAATGGTTGCGACCTGCTAATTGACAAACAAGCAGCGCACAACTGTGCTTTTGGGAAGGGCAACACAGAACATAGAGCACAGAGCCCAAAACACTGGCTAGCAAAATGGAAAGAATAGAGCGGAGGAGGAGGAGGCCCCTCTGCCGAATAAACAGAATAGACCTGAACTTGGACTGGAAACAAGAGGATTGTAGATCCATTTGGTTGGGTTGTAACGTGAGTGTGGATCAGGATACCAATCGATTTGCAGAAGTTTCAGAATAAACAGATATAAAGAAGTAGTGTAGATCATTAACTGTCTGCTCTTTGATGTGTTGTTTAATAACTACATTCAATGTTGACATTCACTTGGGTTCAAGCTGCGTAACCGACCAAAATTGAATAGTCATTCATTATGGAATCAGAAATTAGAGACTTCTACTATATATTGTACTCGTATTGCCTTCCATTTGTGAGCGTCACAGTTTAGGGATTGAACTTTGATCGGAGATTCTTTTGAAATTGTTGGGACTTCTCGATAGGCCAGCCACCACGTTCAGAGTCGGAATTTTTTATTTCAACAGATGTACATATGTACATACATATACGAGTACTTAAGAGTATAAATAAAATATATGCAAATACAAGTAGTCGTACATTTCGTACAGATATATATAATATATATAATATATATATATATGTAAACCTGTATAAGTACAATCGTTTCAGTTGGTTCATGGGATTTTGTGGGGTGACTAATAAAAACAATTAACAGAGTTTCGTCTGCCGCTGTCTGCTACGTGTGGGGCATGTCCAAGCAACCAGAAACAGAAGCAGAAGCGAGAGATCTCACCGATCTAGACAGATATTGACAGGGCCTGCTGCTGACTGGCTCACAAGGTGCATGTGTGATGGGCGTGTGGGCGTGACTGTGTGTGTGTGTGTGCATGTGAGGAGGAAATTGTGACTCTGACTGCGAAATTAGATGAAATTCCCGTCTGAAGTGTCTCTCCGGATCAGCTGGTAGCTCTTCCCCCTCCCCCACGCCTCCTCCTCTATGAACTTCATTTTCTTCACCGGATCCGATCCGTCATCAGCTGTCCCACTTACAGGCCTGCAGAGTAATTTCACAAACACAACAAAAAACCGAAGACTGCCGAAAGACAATCCAAGGCGGGGAGATACATCTACAGACAAATGTACATATATGTATGCATAGATGAATAGAGATACAAAAGCCAATCACATCGGTGTGTTTGTGTGTGAAGTTGCCTACAGATCTCTTGCCTGTTAATTGCCGTAATTAGTGCGACGAACAGCAACAGCAGCAACACAACCGAAGAGAGTAGCGGAAAATGCAACAAATTAATCATTACAAAATCTTCCATAAACGATTCGACTTCGAGTTTGAGTTTCGAGTTTCGGGTTTGGGTTTGCTCATGGGGCGCGGTGCGGCGACTCTTCACTTCACTTCACTCAATTTGTTTGTCAGTCACTGAGTTATTCCGTCGGCCAGTTGGTCAGGCTTATAATTAGCTAAACTCCGACATGATTGGCGCTTTTTGGGCAAATTGTGACAACCATTAGGGCTGAGGGCACCGGAAGCCCAAGGCCCCACCCAATGCAATAATGAACAATTTTCCCCATCTGCATCGCAACTTGAAAATGTTTTGAGGTAACCAACGATTACGATTGCGATTTACACGTGATGCCCCCAGAGAACCAGAACCAACCCCAGAATGGGCTGTGACAGGCTTCCAGTATTTTCACGGCAGCTTTTCACGGCCCGATTATTTCCGCATGGCATGAAAGCGATTTGCAATTCACATCTGGACCGGGTAGAGTCAAAGCCCGAGACGGATTCTGTTTGCTACTCCGGAAGCAACCAGAGAGGGGGGGACGAAGATAACCCTGAAGCCCACGATGCGAACGATGCGAGCGGGCAAGCACTCCTCATAAAAACGATCAGACCAGCCTCAAATTAGTGACTAATGTGGCCAAAACAAAAGACAATTGTGTGCACAATTGTACAATTGTACGGCGCATTTGAGCTGCTTCTTTTTAATGAGTATTTTTTGGTCGTTTGCGCCGTCGCTTTACCCGCTATAAAGCTGTCAACAAAACTTCTCCACCTGAGGATTTTGACATTGAAATGCGGCAGAAGATGGAAATGGAAGTGGAGGTGGAACTGGAGATGGCGATGGAGATGGAGATGGCTGGCTATGAACCACCTTGCGACGTTGATTGAGTTGTCAAAAGGCAGCAACAATGCCAGCAGCAGCAGCAGCACAAAGAAACAGCCCCAAAAAGATACATTTCCCCCCATTCCATCTCCACACTATTCCCCACTCTTCCCCACTCGACATTGTCTTGGCCCAGCCAGGGCCTGCTCGGCGCTGCGTTGGCCGAATCTCCAAAATGCTCATTTGTGGTCTATGGGCCGCGAGAGGGGCACAGCACAGCACAGCACACGCACATGTGGCTATATAGGTCGGCGGCGGTGGGTTTGGTTTGCACAGAGATTAGTGGCTATTAGCGGGGCAGCCTTGGGGCGGATGAGGTGAGAAATGTGCCCAAGAGGCGGCCTCGGCTCGCCACTGTTTAACAATTTTAATTGGCATGAAAATGAAACACTTGTCGCAGCAGCAGCACAGCTGCGGCACGTTCCCCTCCGACATAGTTGCGACTGGCAAGATCGAACAGACCTTAGTGGCTGACCTGTAGCTTCCTGGAGGAGGCATTTACTGGAATTAATTCCACCCTGGCATTCCCCGTAATCGATACTGAATACATGCATCTGCCATTACGAGTACTGCTGCATATGCCCCTTAGATAGTTGTGCAATTACCCAAGGAATTCGAATTCCATCGTGAAAAGGCACTTTTACAGCAACTAATCGATGGTTCTGTAGTGAGCTGCGATTACTGGCATAGTCGTAGCTAGCTGTCGATAAACAGCCCCGCCTGTTGTTTTTAATTGCCGGTTCTATCTTAATTAACGCGTCCGTCCGCTGATGATTTCCCTTCCGTAATCGCTCCGATGCCAAAGTGCATCGCAAGCAAACCCAATCCCTTTCCCTCGCATTAGACAAGCTTTCCAATATTTGAGTTTCTGTTAGTTGGGATCGGAGTCGAAGTCGAAGTCGGATGTTCGAATGTTCAAATGTTCAAATGTTCGGCTGTTCGGCTGTTCGCTGGGCCAAATATTTGCCTTGGAAAAACTCGAGTGCCTCGGCTCAACGGACCCCAAGATGAACTTTGTTTATCCATTGTCTGTTGTTTGAGGTAAATAAGCTACAAATTGCGCCATGTGTGGCCACGGCGAAATCAACTTTCGATCATATTCTCACACTCTACGACGTATGTATGTATAATGGACAGGCCAAGAGATCTCCATCTCAGCACGGGACGGCACGGCACGGGATGGGACGGGCCCTCCGCAGCACTCTCGAAATAGCTGATTGGCGCTGCTACTAGGCGCGATTGTGTGGAGCAAATAAAGCGACTAGGAATGGGAGTCCCCCCATTCCCCATCACTATCCCCCGTTCTAGCCAAATACGAGCGGCTCTGACGTGATTCCGATTCCCATGGCATCGTCGCGAAATTCCCATGCAATCCCATGGAGTACTTCCCTTGCCTTGGTGGGCGTTGCACGTGCACTGCTGCACTGCTGCAACGCGCCAATGGATCTGTGAAAGGTTAAGTAGGCCCAACCTAACCCGTTGCGACTGGGGGGGGTACGGGTACGGGTACGGTTACGGGTACGGATATTATTTTGATTATGTTCCGTAAACCTTTTGTGTTTGCTTGGCAATTGCGAAATTGTAACGCTTGACTGTGTTTTATTTCCAGCCTCTAGGTGTTTGCCATGGCTGTCGTCGCACCATCTCCATCCCCATCCCCATCCCCATCTGGCGGGGCGTGGCCCCGGATACGACTATATGCCACATCTTCTGGTATATGATGTTCTCATTACCATTGGGTGTAATTTTAAGCCAAATTTCACGCGTTTCCCAGGGTCTAGAACCCGTTCCGAATCACATTTGATGGTTCAACTTTTTATTGCGGCCAATTGCGGGGCCCGCCAGCTTTATGGCCCGTAGAATTGTCAAGTGTGTGACCGGCAAAGGGCGGCAAAGGGCCGGGCCCCGAGAAAGTCATAGTCAGGGCCGCAATCGAGCCTCCATTGGGCCATCCCATACCATCCCATCCATCGGTGGGCTGTCACTTTCGGTTGAGTTGGCCCGAACCGAGGCCCATGCCGAGTCCCAGTCACAGTCCCCGTCACAGTCCCAGACCAAGACGACGGATATTTGGCATTTGGGGTATTTGCCAAGCTTAATCATTATCATTACCACACATTAGCTAACTAAGCCTTCAATTTGAAAGGTGAGGTGGCTCTGGGCATTGTCTATTGCGATGAGGTGGCCATTGTGCAATGGCTCAAGTGCCAGTCCCAGTCCCCCAGTCCCAGTCAGTGCCCTCCCCTCCCCGCCCGGCCATTCCATGCCACAGTCCCCCCCAAGAGGCAGCGTCACCGTCACCATCATTGTTAGCGTCAGCGTCAGCCCAAACCCGAGTCCAATTTAAATAGATTTCTTTTTGTCGCTGCCATTGTCTTTGGCGTTGGCTGTTTGGGTTTGGTTTTGGTTTTGGTCTCTTTGCTGCATATTTAATTATTTTTATAGTCGGTCGAGTGTCAGTACGATCGGCCAGCGGGGTAATAATCGTAGAGAATCTCGTAATCCCCCCTGCTATCGTTATGAGACTCCATCATCGCGTAGCATTTGTCTTTGGAATGCTGTGGAATGCTGTGGCATGTTTGTAGCTGAGAACGAATCGCCCCCTGAGTATTGCCATACCAATGGATTCAGTGGATTCAGTTTGAACCTGTTATATTGTGGTGTGTGTGTGTGTGTGTATGTACATTTGTTTATGCGAGTGAAAGTTTATGTTTGCTTTAAGGTCAGGAAGTGCTTCAGCTCCAGGAACTGTTTTCTGTTTGTGATTCATGAGATGGGAAATTGCTTAGATCAAAAGTTCTAATGGAACCTTCAACCCATTCAGATTTTTTCTGGCCTCTAGGCTCCCAGCTCTATTGCCAGCCATAAAGTGCAAGTGCCACGCCCCAGATCTGGGGCGGTGCTCGGTGCTCGGTGGACGCGTTGGCATTACCAAAATCGAATTCCCTACGTGTCTGGGCTGCCTAAAACGTTCGGCTGTCAACAGCGCCCGCGCCCTTGACTCAATTACTTTGGCCTGACCTGGTCCGTGCTCCATGCTCCACGGTGCTCCGTGGTGGGGCCGAGTTCGCCGTGGCGCATGCGCAGAATGCATATGGCATATCTTGGCATGCGGCAGCCAGACTTTGGGCAGGCCCCGGGTCGCATCCCTCTGAGGAAGGAATACGCGAGTGCGTACGAGGCGGGGTCTGGTGTCTGGTGTCTGTTGTTTGTCTCATTAGGATTATGATTATGAGGCTGATTAGTTAATTGCGCGGCCGCCCACCATTGTGCAAGGCGATCATTCGTGGCTCTCATTCGTTAATTGAATTCAGCAACAGCCGAGCGAGCTGTAAGCTAATTTTAATTGCTGCTGGCAGATGCCGGATGATGATGCTGGGGCAACAGCTGAAGCTAGTGTTGGAGCTACAGTTGGAGTCGAAGTCGGAGTCGGTGCAGGCGGCAACGACGCAATCTCCGGCTTTGATTGCTGCTGTCATCGTTGCTGTCGCCGTTACTTGTACTGTTGCTTGACTGTGGCAACGCAGTGTTGTTGCTGTTGCTGCTGTTGATAATGGCATTTCATTTACGAAACTTATTAATCGATTTATATGCGCCGGCACACTGCCACACTGCCACACAGGCGCACACACACACACACACACACACAGACAAAGCGTTATAGCCCCAGAGCCCCCCCACACGGCCCGAGGCGTCCGCATCGCTGCGGAGAGCTCGACTCGACTCGGCTGGGCTCGGGATCCGGCGATGCAGGCGGCCCCCAAGGTGAGATGTAAATTGGTGTCTGTCTTTCTTTGTGGCTGATAAACCGTTAGCGTTTCGCGATGACACAAGGGCCCAGAGCGGAGCTCGGGAGCGTGGTGAGCTTGGCACGTTTCATTTTGACATTGTCATGCCAAAGACCCAAGAATTTTGGCCACGGGCCAGTGCTGGTGCTGGTGCTGGGGCTGGTGCTGGGGCTAGTGGCAGAGACCGGAGCCCACTTAGCCGTGCCACGCCCACCCCTACGCATTTTGTTCGTCTTACGAAATCGTCAAAGCTTTTGCGCACGCGTATCCACAATATTGGAATCGATTCGATGCGATTCGATTCGTTGTCTTCTTCCTCCTCTTCTTCTTCTTCTTCTGCTGACTCCATTTTGTTTGCCTTCAAAAGTGCGTTATGGTCGGTCGCTGCTGCCGACTTTTTATTTATTTATTGCCCACTTCTGTTGCGCAATAATGCAATATTAATTGGTTATTTCAGATGTTTTTGTTGAGTTTTAGGTTAGGAGTAGGTCTCGCTCTCTCTCTCGCTCTCTCTCTCTCTCTTTCTCTTGATGTGTGCCAAGCCAAGCCAAGCCAAGCCATGCCATGATATGCCATCCGATCCCATCCGATCCAAAGTGATGCGCGACGGGGCGAATAGCTAAAACTATCTCCACAAATTGTGCCTTTGTGTGGGGGCCTGAAAGGTGACAAGTTTAGTGCGCAATCAGCCGGATGGTTTATTGGTTAAATGAAAATCTTTGCATGGAATATGGCTAAGGGAAATCTCATTCATGCCAACAGCTGATCTGCCAGGAGGGGCCTCATAGCTCATCTGCTCAAAATCATTTTCTCATCAATTGTCACTCAAAAAACATTATCCCCATAGTTATTGGTTTATTAATTATTATTATTATTATTATTATTTTAATTCAAAAGGCACATTCGAAGGCACAAAAACCAATTCGAATTCGAAAATAAGAAATATTTACTCCCGAAGTCCAGTTCAAATAGAGCTTTATTCGGTGTTCTTTACTAATAATTCATAGATTTGATAGAGCTGAGATACATTTGTATCTGAGCAGAAGATGTTCAAAATGTTTAAGTATCCTGCACCTACCCACATTTATCCCTTGAAATATTTAGACATACATTATCCCCGATTGTACATATATGTACATATGTACATACATCATTCACCATAAACTCAATTTTTGCAGAAGTTAAGCAATTTCGATGAGGTGGGGTGTGTCATCGAAAGTGGTTGCGCGAAGGGGTAACGTCATTTCCGGTTAATTTCTGCGGAAAAGAGCAGCAACTAGGGGAGCAGAAACCCCAACTGAAGTGAAACACACACACAAACAAGTGGAAGCTTATGACTGGAAGATACCCGCTACTCAGGTATGCCTCCAAGTGTAATTTAACACTTGAATGCTGACTGATCGGGTACTATGCCCTATACATATAGTAGCCATAGCAATACCAATAGCAAATACCCGATAAGACCCATCCCGTGTGAACAGCATGCCCTGCGAGTACAGGGTACGAAGAAGCGCACCCAGAAGGACTAACTAACCGAAGCAACTACCGACCCGTGTCCTGTCCGTGTCCATATGCTTGTCTCTTATCTGTGTGTGTCTGTGTGTGTGTGTGTGTGTGTGTGTGTCTGTGTGACCAAGGGGTGGCTTTGGGACAAATTGAGAGCAAAAGAATAAACTTCAAACAAACAACAATCGACTCGAAAGAGAAACGCAAACACAGAGAGTGGGAGAGAGTGAGAGAGAGTGAGAGAGAGTGAGTCGCGGCAGACTTCTCTTCTGCATGCGACTGACTCCCTTCCCTCCCCCGATGACATAATACCCGTTGTGCTCATCGTATGTTTGGACACGCGGGTATCTATGTATGTATGTATGTATGTATGTATGTATGTATGTATGCATGGCCGCTGTTGCAGCTGTATTCGATGTTCTTTTCGGGCTCCACTTCCACTCGAGTCTGCCACTTTATTTGGCGGCATGTGCGTTTCGGTCGGCTGTTCGCTTTTCGCTGTTGGCCCGAAACGCAACGAAACGAAGCGATGACAACCCTCGTATCGTATCCATCGGATACGCAACCAAAGAGAACGCAGAGAGAGAGAGAGTGACAGCGGTAAAGGGTGACAAAGAGACAGAGAGACAGAGAGCGAGCAGACGTTATCAGCAGCAGCAGCAGCAGCAGCCGCAGCAGAAGTGAAGAGCAGCCGGCCTTTTGGCGCTACAAGGCAGCGGCGGCGAATGTATCTGTATCTGGCAGATACAGAGAGCGCGCCGCCTTCAGATTGTATCTCTGTGACTTGTGTGCGCTGGCATTCGTGTAGGTGTTGGTGCTGGTGTTGGTTTTGGTGGCTATGTGGTGTGCGCGTGACGCAACGCAACGCAACGCTCAACGTGTAGCACACTGCCCCCCAGTGCTTCTTCTTGCACCTCTTGCCATTTGCCAAGCGGTGGCAGTGTCTGCTTCTTGCCGCCTGCCATCCACCAGATACAGATACACAGCCAGGCGAGTCGTCGCCGTCGTCGTCTGCCGCGAGTCTCGCGCTCTTCCGAGGCCGCGACTCTCTGGCCTCTCTGACCGCACTCCTCTCTCCGCTCTCTTGCAGCGGCATTTAGACGGGACGGCCTTTGGGGGTTCGGTCGCTCTTCGCCCGATTCTCCGGCCTCAGTTTGAATTTCGCTTTTCGCTTTGAGTTGTGTCTCGTCCGGTTCGCTTTTTGGGTCAGGCCAAAGCGATTTCCACACACAAAAATTCCTAGGCCGCTGCCCGAGATACAGCCACAAATCCACCAAACCAAAGTAAAGTGTTTTTATTTCAATTCCAATACCGATTCCAATTCCAGTTGCAGTCGCTGATTTTTGTTTTCTGATTTCTGATTTCAACTTTCAAGTGGCTCGACTCGAGCAGAATAGCTCTAAGAGTGTCCGCGTCGGTCGCGGTAGCACGCCCGTGGCACGCCAGTAGCACGGTAGTAGGTTAGTACGTTAGTACGTTAGATACGCGTAGTATACGCATTCGTATTCCTATTCGTATCTGACGGATACCCACGTAACAGGCGGCAGTTCAAGTGTCGGCTTCCGCCTTTCGGAAAGTGCCTCCCCGCGCCATGAAAACACACATTAACGAATGCTAAACGTTGTTTATCTATTTATTCTGCTCGATAAATCAAACGATGTCAAGCGGAATCAGTTAATGCTGCCCTGCAACTCTCTGCCTCCCTCTCCCTCTCCCCCTGGCCGGTTGTGGATCGGGTGCGGATCTGGGTTCCATTAGCCTGTCCCATAGCCAAGTCGATGCCCAGTGCCCCAGCCCTTGCACAGCTTTTCAACATTTATTTATCCAAGTGTATTAAAAACTATCTTTCTGTCTCTCTGGGGGTCTCACTCTCAGTGCACTGTGCTCTGTGCTCTGTGCTCTGAGCTCTGGCCTGGCACCTGCAGTTATCGGTCTCATTACCTTTCCCCCCATTGCCCCCCGGCGACAGATGGGGTCAGCCGATTAATCAAGACTGATATGAACTGATTAGAAGGGACGCATACACACGCGTAGAGTAACGCTACTCAGCTCACGTAGCTGTAACGCATGTGGTGAGTGTGTGTGGGTGTGTGTAGAGATATGTATGACATAATTCCAAGATATTCCACACTCGCATCTCACCCAAAAGAAAGAAAGAACTCTCTCTCTTTCTCTGCCTCTTTCGCTGCCTCTTTCTCTGACTCTGATGCAGAGATGCGCTCTTAGTTAACTGGCCCACAGCGGGCGAAGAGCGAGCGCGCCAAAGAGAGGGCCGCCGCTGCCGCCGCCATTCATCCATCAGGTGCTGGCGCCCGACCTGACCCCTCAACAAGTCATCGCTTGGCCCTCAGCCTTGATTCAATTTGTTTGGCGGAAATGTGGCCCCACCGCCTCCGCCACCCCGAGGAATGCATTGGAATCCATTCCGGCACAGAGCATGCGGGGCGATTGAATATCTGCCCAGATTGGTTCAGAAAACAAAAGAAAAACATCGAAAAACATCGAAATTATGAAATGGGGGTGGAGTGGGGGGGAGTGGGGGCGACCCAATAAGCAACCAACAATCAGCCATCAACAAACAACAAAAGCCGCATTAGATGGTTGCGTCAAGCAGCGTCCAAACGCGTTTCCAGCTCCATTTCGTCAGGTCAACCTGTTGGCTTGTTTGGCTGTTGATGGGGCGAGGGGGCGAGGGGGGGCTTCCTTTTGGCGACACACATTCGGAAACGGCTTGACCATGAATTCGATATTGAATGCAAAAGTCCCAAAACCAAAACCAAAACCATCAACGGTCAAAGAGAAACGTGAAAAGAAAACCTGAAAGACGTGAAAAAAACCCAAGAGCTGTGCGTGCATGTACATATGTATGCATGTATAAGTATGTGTGTGTGTGTTGTGTGTGTGAAATGCCGTAATAATTAATTGATCGACAAGTGCGGGGATTCGATTTGGTATGCGGGGCATCACCTGCCTCCGAAATCGATCATGATCATGACGCGGGGCCCTTACACCACTCAAAATCGCTGCACCGGCACCGGCAGTGCCAGTGGCAGAGGCAGAGACAGAGACAATGCCAGCGACAGCGACGCAGCGCAGCGCAGTTACGACAACGCCGACAGCATTTTCACCTGTTGTTGTTATTTTGCTCTTTCCAAGGGGAGAGCTTACTGACTTTGGGCAAATGTTTGCAACGCAGAGGAGAAGATGAGACGAGACCCTATTCCTTGTGAAAGTATTCCAGACCTATCGACACCGACCAATCAGCATCATACATGTACATGTACATATGTATGTATGTATGCTGAGCCCACGTTTGACAAAAAAGCAGTCTACTAGTAGGCCATAGTAGGAACGATGGATCTGCTGGGATTTCTCTTTATCGTCGGACCTTAAACTGGCCTGGCCTGGCCTTTCTTTCTGGTTTTGGGCTGGCCTGATCCACTGCGAGTCAGATTTCCCAACGCAAGGCAAGGGAGTGGTGCCGAGCTGGTGGGCGGGGAACGGTTCATCTTGAGTCGTGAATAGGCCGAATCAAGTCCCACGAAATACCCAAATCGGGCATCCACACCGTCAAAGGCCTTTCGACCGCCAATCACAATAGAAATGCAAAGAAATTTATATTAATTCGTAATCGGACGACGACAGCGCCTCGAGGGCTGGAGCTGGAGCTGAAGCTGAAGTCACAGCCAACGTCAACGTCAGCGTCAGCGTCGAAAGCCCGACTCTGCTTGCGGTGACTTTGACTTTGTGCTCTCTCGCTCTCGGTTTTGTTTTCTCTGGAACTCCACGCATCTCTCTCGCATTGAATGTGTGATTCGTGATTCTTATTTCCGATATAATGGAAAATGGCAATCACACTAAGAACCCAATGAAAGCCAATGAAACTAAACAATTGGATTTATTCTTATTTCGCACCATTGGAACTATATAATTACTCCAAATTTCAAGCGAGAGGTGGCGGCGGGAGAGCAACGGAGAGAGCGCAGTGCTCGATTTCGCGCAACTGGCAGCGACGACGCCAGCGATGACAGCGACGCCAGCGGCGACGGCGGCATGCTACTGGGACTGGGCTGGGGTATGGTATGGGTATGGGGACTGGGCATGTTGCTTTAATATTTCAATACTTTCTCGGCCGCGGACAGCGAAACAACAGAAGTTTTTGTCTTGTTTCAAGTCGGTTGCTTTGGCGATATATCAATATATCTCAGACATCCCTGCCAAGTTAGTCGTGCTCCGCTAGTCGTTGTTGACGGTTTTGTGTCTCTCTCGGTCCCGGTCCCGGATCCGCTTCTCCTCCGCTGCTGTCTCGTCGCCGCCTCCGTCTAACCGCGCGTCGAACCAAGTCGAAGTCCGCCTTTAAGCCTTTAATCCGTCCCAATTGGGCAGTGTTTGACAGGACTCGGACGCAGCCTGCAACAAAGTATAGTGATAAGAACGCTACACAGCGCCCCAGACCCCAGACCCCATCACCATCCCCATCCCATGAGTGGAGTGTGTGTCGACAATCGCCCAAATAATTGTTCCAACATTCACGACGCGCGGCTCCCCAGTGCACCCACGGGCCCCAGAGGAGCGCCAGCCGGACATTTTCGGCCAATTTTGGCCATCCGCTGTCCGCTGACCGCCGACCGCAGTCCTGTGCTCCAAGCAAGTGCACCAGCAACTCCGACTCAAGGTAAATTCTCGGCCCATTTCACTGCACAGAAACAACTCGAAAAGGATAACAGGATAACAGGATGGATGTTGCATCGATTAACGTTTACATTGTAAATTAGACAGAGTTTTTACTTCAGTTCAGTCTTGGTTGACTCTTTCGGTTCATTCCACGCCATAACTCCATAATAATATGCACAACAGTTTGACCCAACTTTCGCAATTTACATCGAATTAATTATGAATTAATTATCGCCAAATACGCGTATGCATACATACATGTATGTATGTACATATGCATGTATATATGTATATATATGTATGTCAGTTAACCCGTTTTTGGGTTTCTCTCCGTGGAAGTGATTGAACCTTTTACTGGAATGCTAATTTCACGTTTCTGGGGAACGGGGAACGGGGAAGGGGGCAGGGGAATGCAAATAAATTGAGTATGTGGCTGTGACTGTGACTGTGGCTGAGACTAAAAGCCCAATAACTCAGTATAATTTCATCTGGCATTTGCTATGACCCGTCGGTGCAATGTGCATGCCCCATGCCCCTGCCCATGCTCCCATCCCGTGCGTGTCGGCCACAGCCACAGCCACAGCTGCTGGACAAAATGTCAGAGAGTGCGTTTTTTTATTGGCAAACGGCTGCAGTCGAAGAGCTCTTGACCAGCGGCATCCACAAACGGTTTCCTTATGCCTCCCTGCGCCTCCCATTTGCCAATCACTCGCGCCCCGCCCCCCCTGATTGTTGACCAAGCGAAGGGTTGCCGTTGCCTCATCCGCCCATCCACACTCCGCCCATTCCATTGACTTGTGGCAGCCAAAAAATTGATTCACCAAAAATAAAAATCAATAGCAAATAGAAAGGGAAATGGAAGTGGAAACGGAAAGGGAAAGGGAAAGGTGAGCCCCCTGACTCCTTCAGCACGTGACACCTTCTCCCTGGCGCGAATTGATGAGCTGGACGATGATCCCCCAGGTGGGGGGGTATGCCCTCGCTCCCGCTGCCAACCACTGCCAACAGTGACTGACATAACAAAACTAGAATGGCCTCCATGGACGAGTATGTACTAGTAGTGTGTGTGACAGCTACGGGGCACGGAACAGGAGACAAGAGGCAAGAACGAGCCACGCGCCACGCGCCTTTTCGGCGTCATTCATGGCGTGGCGTGGTGGGCGAGTACTTTCCCTCCCGACTGGTTTTCCCTCACTTTTCTGCATGGCCTCTTGCTTATTTTACTGTTTTACTTTACTTTTTTTGGGTTCGTGCCGGGGCGAGCCTTTGGGGGTGCGTCGAGTGAGTCACGCGAGTCGGTCGGACCCGCACCCGGACCCCGAACCCAGACCCAAGAGCCAGAGCTCGTGGACCAGAGGGTTTTGCTCTCATGGTCGCGTTTTTCATTCAAGAATCCAGAATCGGGCCTCTGCGCAGGAGCAGACTGAAGCGAAGCACTGGCACGCCGAAGAGAAACCGTAGCAATGGAGCAATGGCTGGGCACGGAATGGAGGGCCCAAAGAGTCCACATCACGTGATGATGTACGGAATGTGGGGGTGAAAGGGTGTACGGAATGGGTGTGCACGGGTTCGAGTGTGACAACGTGGCGCCGGCTAAGCGGCGTGTTGCTGTCTGCGCCACCAATGGGTGTGTGGTGTGGGGTGTGGGGCATGGGGGTATGGATATGGGCAATGGCTGGGGCTGGTGTCGTTTTGGGGTGTCGCCTTACATGCTCATGTGTGCATTGTTGCTTCATGGGTTTGGCTTTTGTGTGGGCTTACATGGGGCTAACAACGGCAGCAGCAGCAGCAACAACGAAATCAGGTCAATGAAATAGCAATATTTGGCACGGCTTAAAGTCGCTGCTGGCTGACTGGCTGGCATCGCTTTCAGAGCCCTCTTCTAAATGAAGGTGAGCTTACGATTACCTATAGTCAGGCCCATACCCCTACCCCCCACCCAAGCCCCTCGACGCTGCGCTGCTAAATCAGGCGAAGGCGAAACAAAGCCATTGCCAGACCTCCTCCTCTGCCGCCCACTCGGTTCGTGCCAGTTTTCTGCCCCGTCGTCTGCCATGCATTGTATTGTACGAGTATCTCTGTTGACAGCATTTTCCGTTTGCTGTTTGTGCTGTTGGCTCTGGCTGTTCGCTGTTTGGATTTCTTCTTCTTTTTGTTGCCTTGTTTTGACTTTGGGTTAGTTTAAATTTGGCTTTTCGGTGGCAGTGGCTTAATTTGCTTTCTTGTTGTCGTCGTAGTCGTCGTCGTCGTCGTTGTTGGTTTTGTTGTTGTTTGGCAAAGGTGTTTGTACTTCTGTTTGCTTTGCCCGCTTGCTGCCTTGGGCTGCCAACCGCCAACCGCCATCCGCCAAGCCCATCAAATGGGCGAACATTTGTAGTTTCTGTTTACTCCCTGGCTATTGAGTAGTTTCAGCCCGAGTGGACTTGGCAGGATGAGCAGCGTTAGAATCCATTCCCACTGGCAAACACACCCCAGACAGGCGGCTCACTTGCTGCCCCACGGAGGGAGGGAGGGAGGCACGGTCCTGGCCCTATGCTTTCATTACGAGTGTATGCTGTGCCCATGGCCTCTCGCTCTCATTAATTATAATATTATGCGCCCTATCCGGCCCCCGAGAAGGACCGTTGTAGTGCCATTAGCCGATGCCCTTTCACAGTACCCCCACCCCCCACACACAATTATCGCCTACACGCCCCCCCCCCATCAGTTCAAAGATGCCATTGAGCTCTATTATTAAACATTTACGATACACTTGTGTGACGTTCCACGCAGCGTATGAGTAATACCCCCACCATGGGAGGGAATGAGCAGAGAGCGACGAGCAGAGAGCGAGGGAAACTTTGAATGGTGTCCGAATACAATAGATTGAATAAAATACTCGCACGAGCACCCACGTGTCTGTAAGAGAGATCCCAGCACCAGCACCAGCGCCAGTCCCAGTCCCAGTCTCCATCCCCTCACAGCCAAATAAGCCCTGCTATTCAGGGGCCTCTATAAGGAGCTTTACCTTTCCTGGAGAATTCGAGAGGCACCAATCGAGGGACAGGACAGGGACGGGACGGGACGAGACGGGTGCTAAGTGCCCGCTTAGCTGTCCTTGAACTTTCTGGCTGGCACATTCCCCGCGAGACATTGCTCACACCTCTCGGCCCGTCCCGTCCGGTCCCGTCCCCGCATTTTGGCTAAATTATCGATCTGCGATATCGAGCGTCGCAACGGCGATAAGGGGGCCCAAAGTCAGCGGCGGTATCGCAAATAAAGTGGCAAAACAAAAGACGAACCGAATCGAGAACGAATCGACTATAAACAAGATTGTTGGATGTAAATGTGCCGATCAAATGCTGACGGAGCAGCTTTTGCTGTTGGTTTATTAACCTCATTCTCGTTCCCATTCCCATTCCGAGGCTGCTGCTTCTACTGCTGCTGTCTCTGAGCCCAGCTCCACTGCTGTGCGGCATATTCATATTCATGAACACTCGTATTAAAATACAGATACTTGTGCCATTTATTATATATTCGACTCCTCCAGTCTCGACTCTGTGCGTGTGTGCGTGTCGAAAGTGGGCTGATAAGGAGTACAAATTGGCAAGTGGAACTGGCTACTGGCCTGGGTAATTGGTATCAGTTTCGGGAGAGCTGTCCCTTGTATTCACTGTACACAAATGTAGGCTAGCTTATACATATGTGTGTGTGTGTATGTAGTTGTGTGTGTTAATGAAATTAAAAATAAACAGTCAGGCAGACAGATAGACCGAGGGCAGTGCCACATCACGTGCTGGCAGTGGCTAGGTCCACTCAGATGTTTATTTATACCAATTATTAATGTTTTGTCTCGTTTCCTCTCCCGCCGCTCGTTGCAGCTCGACAAACCTGCACCGCATCCGCCTCGCACCGCATGCTCTGACCAGACCAGCTCGCAGAACAAGGACCCCAACCACAAGGATAAACAAAATACAGAGAGACTTGGAAGGATTTCACTAGCATTGGCAGCAGCAGCAGAAGCAACCACTACACAGTAACACAATGGCCTTAATTATGAAATACATCGACACCGTAACCAGGTACCTGGACTCACATGGTGGTAAGTGGGGGGAACGGGGGCTATACTAATTTGTATAACCTTGATTTTGGGGGAGCTTTGACCAACAATCAACAGCAGCAACAGCAGCAACTGAGCCTCGCTCGCCGTGGCTTCTCTTTCTCACAGTTCTCTGCAAAACCGGCAAAAGGTTTGGCAAACGATTAAATAATTTTTGACACCTGCCCTCTAATTGCCCAGCGACCGGGGGCCAGTGCAAGTGTACATACAGGCAGTTCGTTTATATGTAGTGCGAAGAACAGGGAACAGGCCTATTATGTGGCACTCGCTCGATCGTTGATTCCCCCACAAATATTGCCCATATTTCATTCACATTTTGAGCATAGAGTGCCCAATGTACATGCATAAATACTCGTATATATTACATACATAAGAACAGGAAGGAGTATAATATACTGATTCCAAATGCTAGTGCTCGTATATAATATATATTCACCTGATTCCTCTACACCACGAGTACGAGTAATTTATTGGTTTTGGGTGAGGTGAGTCCATGCAGTTCTTATCGCGATATTCGATATCTAATTTCGAAATAGAAAAAAAGCCATTAATGCCGCTGTTATGCCCAACCCAAATCGATTGCACAGAGACTTCACAGATGGCAATCAACTGAGGGAGGTCTCGGTAAACGCCAGAGGGATCCCTTCTGGGATTAGCAGGCGCCGTTTCCATCCACGGTAAATCAGCGGATTAATCAAATTAATTTGATTATAAAGTTTCGTTTTATTTTTGGTGATTGAAATGATATCAGAAACATTTCAGTATCTGTATCCCAAATAGTTGTTTGCAATGATTATTAATTGATGATAATTCCCGGACGAACATTCCGCCCCTCCCTCCCCCCTCCCCATTCTGGGCCATCTTGGCATAAACAAATTGCCCAACTAATTGCCTTCGAACTAAATTGAAAATTATGGCATTTAGCGGTGGTTCGACTGTGTGTTCGACTCATGCAGATGCCCACAGATTGCGTACGAATCGGCCGCAATTAAGAGTGTTAAGTTAAGAGCGTGCACGTGTGCCCAGCTCTCTTCATTATCGCAATTCCACTTCCACTCCCCTCTACTCTACTCTACTCCCCTCCACTCCACTCTAAGCACGAAGATCGCCGTGCCCATGGCACGACATGCCCAATGCCCATGGGATAGGCAGGCGGCGAACGTGGGGCCGAGTGGGGCCGAGTGGAGGGCAGGGTCAATGCTGATGGGATGTGGGAAACGATAAGAGCACGGCGAGCGCTTATCTAACGGATACGCCGAACTGCTGCTTTGCTGTTTGCTGCTTTGTTGGTGTGCAAGACCATGCCTGGACCATGGGGAATTCTAATTCGATTTCCTCCCCTTGCTTGCTTCGTGCATAGACTCAAGGACAAAGGACTGGCCCATGATGTCATCCCCGTTTCCCACACTGGCTGTGTGCCTCACATACGTCTACCTGGTCAAGGTGAGTTCCGTTCCGGCATCCATTTCCCGTCAGCAGTCTGCCCGCCGACTCAACAGGTGTCCCACTTGAGTCCGCGGACTGGGGCCGAGCTAAGCTAATCGGCCACAGTAATCTCAAGTCTCAAATCTTAAGTGCCAGATCCACCTGGTCGCGTGGGTGTGTGAACGATAAGCGAGCAAGTGGGATTACTGGGTGCTAAGCCATGAGTCAGGGCCGGCGATTGTATAAACGACAATCCATGATATGAACTCTGATTCGCAGGTGCTGGGACCGCGGTTAATGGAGAATCGGAAGCCCCTGCATCTCCAGAACACACTAGTCCTCTACAATGCCATACAGGTTGTATTCAGCGCGTGGCTATTCTACGAGGTAGGTACTCGCCACCCACCACCCACCATCCCCATCCCCCATAACATTCCCAACAGCCATCGCATCGCATCGTCGCCGTCGTCGTTGTTGTTGCACCGTGAACTGGAGACGAACTGGAGGAAAGTCCATGAAGCGGAAATGGAATGGAAAAATGGAGAAATGGAGAAATTGCTCGACGCTTATTTTAATTTGATCCTAATTTGCCTTACTTTATGACATTTTCTGTTCTCTTTTCTGTTCTCTTTCCCCTTTCTTTTGCAACTGATTTCTTTGTTCCAGTGCTTAATGGGCGGCTGGTGGGGCGCGTACAGCTTCCGCTGCCAGCCGGTGGACTACACAGATAGTGCCACATCCCGGAGAGTAAGTGTCCCGAAAGCCAGTCCCCCCTTGCGTATAAATGTGTGCAGTCTCCCCACGATTCCAGTATCTCAGATACTAGGCGTAGCCGTAGGCATAGGCATAGGCATAGGCCCTCCCATTCAGAGCAATCTCTCTAGTCCGAGGAGATACAATCCCAGACCAGCCCAGCCCATCCCCCTTTGATTCGCTCAGTTATCCGCATACCTGTCTACATATACATAGATCTGCATAAACCCAAAAAACATTCCAGCGTATACATTGACATTGCTTTGATTAAACCACATTTTGCGAGCTACCGGCGACTACCGCGATTGAGCCAACGCTTCTTGGAGTACGAGTATTAACCAGCGCAATGCTTCGCCTCGTTGTTGCTACCCTCCATTATTATTGCTACTAAGTATTTACTGTATTACCATCCATGGCACACTTAACTCTCGGCCGCACACCACCCCGCCGCAGTGTGATGTGCAGTCGGCTTTGACTAATCCCCAAGCGACTGTTCGTTCGTTCGTTCGGGTCGGGTACTGGATTGGACTGTACCAGTGCCGACTGTGCCAGCTGTTCAGCAGCAAAATAAAATGCTTTGTTTTGTTTTGTACATAAATGCTAGACCAACCAAATTACCGAAATACCGAAACTCAAATAAATGGTGATTAATTTCGCTTCGATTAATCATAGTTGCGCTTATTATTTAAGTATTATCTAAGTACTTTCTTACTCTCACTCATACTAACAAACACCCGCACCTGCCTCCGAACATGCACATGTGTAAATACCAGAGTGAGTAATCAATCCAACAACAACAACAACATCAACCTGGAACCTGGAACCTAGAACCTGGAAGACCCTGGAAGGCACGACCACAACAGCGACTGCGATTGCGATTGCGATCACCCAAATAAAATCGAGAAAGAGAGACCGACAAAGAGATCGCAGATCGTTCGATATACTCGTAAACGTGAAATTTTGTGCTCTACATTTGCAGATAGGCATTTCCGGTTGGCTAACTGGACATTATAGCTTCCGATGTCAGCCAGTCGACTATAGTAATAATCCTAGAACGTTAAGGGTATGTGTTAACCTCACCACGAGCAGTAAGATAACGATAACAGTAGCGATTGCGATTGCGATTGCAATTGCGATTGCGATTGCACATACACCCGTAGCGATAAGCATTCTAATTATTTTAATTCGCCTTGGTTTGTGTGCGTGAAAATGGGCATTACAAATAGATACACCACCTAGATATACATATATATAGATATAGAAACATATATGTAGATATAGTTACTCGGTACATATGTAGATACACAACACCCTTGGAGTCTGGCTGTTATGGCACACAATGATAATATGGATTTAATTTATGGAATGGAATGGGAGGGAATGGTTGGGTTAATGGACTATTTTCTTGCACATATTCTAAGTAAAACTAATGCTAACACTCAGAACCTAACCCCGACACCGACACCGACCCCGTCCACAGATTGTAGCATGTGTATGCCGTACATAACTGATAACTGTCAACGTTTCCCCACTGTCACTAAACCCAAGAGATTCAAGGCCCCCTTCCAGACTTCGATATAACTCTGATCTATCCAGGCTGAGATCTGATCTGATCTACTCTCACACTCCTAGCCAACTAAACCAATTCCAAGGAATCAAACAAAACGATTAATTCAATGACACTACCCTTCTGTTTCGTTTGATACTTTCGAGCAGAACTATACACAATTTACTATATAAATACATCTTACGTGATGGAATCTCTTTCTCTATATATCTCTCTCTCTCTCTCTCTCTCTCCCTATCCTCTTTCTCTGCCCTGAAGAGTCTGCATGAATGTTTGATTTGATTTGAAATTGATATTGATTTGAATATGATTTGCGAGTAACGCAGTAACGAAGAAGTATTACTTAATGAAATGAGCTGTGAATGTGAATGCTGCGTGTGAGATCTGTTGTCGGCTGGACCGACACGAGTGTATACCCTAACCCAAGGAACATCGTTATCCCTATCCTGGGAAAAGAGTTAAAATTTCGTCCGTTTCTACATGAACTTGACTGCCATTTCTCATAGAAACCAATCTATGATTTCTGCCAAGAACTTCCCAGTGGATAGGGATGGGGATATGGTTGGGGGGATACCCAACCAGATCGGATAGATGAATGCCAGAAACCACACCAATACAAATACAACAAATACCATCTGGAAAATGAAACAATGCTAATCGATATGTAACTCTCTCCCTGCGCCGCTCGTTTCCTGCTGTTCCTGTTGCCGTTCCCGTTCCCGTTTCGTTTCTTTTCGGTGGAATCAGATGGTCCATGCCTGCTGGTGGTATTACTTCTCAAAGTTCACAGAGTTCATGGATACGGTGAGTGACAGATCAAAGCTCGACCGACACTGCGCGACTCTGCGCCCCCAGAGCGATAATTGCGACATTCATGAATCGACTCAACTCAACTCAACGGGCATTCGCTGCTTTATTTTTTTGTGTCGCCACAGATTTTCTTCGTGTTGCGCAAGAAGACCAGCCAGGTAACGACGCTGCACGTCATCCATCACGGCTGCATGCCCATGTCGGTCTGGTTCGGCGTGAAATTCACTCCAGGTGAGTGTGCGCACAATGTCTGTCCCTCGACTGCTCCGGCTGACCCGATCCCCGTCCAATCCCATCCACCCACCACCCCCCAGGCGGCCACAGCACCTTCTTCGGACTGCTCAACACATTCGTGCACATCGTGATGTACACCTACTACATGTTCTCGGCCATGGGTCCCCAGTACCAGAAGTACCTCTGGTGGAAGAAGTACCTGACCACCCTGCAGATGGTACGTGCCCGATCATGGCCCCCCAATGGATAATCACTCATATGCTCTCTCTCTCTCCGTGCAGGTCCAGTTCATCCTGATCATGGTGCACGCCTTCCAGCTCCTCTTCATTGACTGCAACTACCCGAAGGCGTTCGTCTGGTGGATCGGCATGCACGCCGTCATGTTCTTCTTCCTCTTCAACGAGTTCTACAAGGCAGCCTACAGGAACCGTCTGATGGTGAGTCCCCCTGAGATCCGGAAATTATGTTCCCTCCCCATCCCCCCTGCCGACCATACACCCATGACTACGCACTTTCCGACACTTTCTCACATTAATGGGCCTAACGGGCCAACGTTTATCATTGGCCAAGATCAGCCGAAAGCCACAAAAGAGCGGCTCACAGAGGGGTGGGGTGCGGAGGGGCCAGGCCAGGGCCCATTATTATCTATCGGAGATTTTCGAGCTGGAACTTCCCACGTTGCTCCGAGGCGCATTTCAAGACCGCAATTAAGGCGGCGTGTCGCAAGGGGACTCGGGGACTCGGGGACTCGACCATAAACACAGTGCTGTGTTCCAGATTCCGGTCTGTGTTAATGAAAATGAAAACGAATACGAATACGAAAACGATCCGCAGCCAGGCAGAGTGGGGCAAGAGCGTCGCTTATATCATCGCCAGCGCTGCACCTTGCGGACGTCTCTGTCGTCCGGTCCGTCGTCCGTCCTCCGTCGTTCACCTATTGCATATGCGCGAGATGCTGTGGTCCAAATTCATTAACGAGATTTCGTCAAGTGGGTCTCTGGGGAGTCATTCGGGCGTTTTGTTGGGTTCAAAGCTGCAGCACAAAGCGAAGACAAGGTACAAAAGCGCCGAAACGAAGCCGTTTAACGATCGTTATACCGCCATCGTCAGCATCAGGGGCAGCGGCAGCGGCAGCATCCGCTGTGCGTGGCACAAGTGAAAGTTGAACGGAGAAGCCACAGCAACGGGAAAGACACAAAACAAAACAAACACAGACACCGACTCGGACTCGAACTCGGACTCCCGACTGCGACTCCGACTGCGACTGCGACTCCGAATCGGACTTGGACTTGGACAAGCGTCGCAGATCATTGCATAACGATGGCTGGATGGTGCTGTAAAGCTGTGGGTTGTGGGTCAGTCACGTCACTGGTGGAGCTGGAGACACGGCAAGGGGACTGGGGGCGTGCACTGATAGTCGGTGAAATCACATCGATCCTACCTAATACCTTCTCCCCCCCGTTTTCGACTTTTTGCAGAAAAAGAACGCGCTGCTGGCCAACGGGAACGCCAAGCCGAATGGCTACTGCAAGAGCATCAATGCCCACGACGACCTGGCCATGCCCCAGCCGACGGCCGCGACAGCGACACCGGTGTCGAAGGACAACGGCAGCGCGGCGCTGCTCACCAACGGCCATGCGAATGGGCTGAGCAACGGCTACAAGCAGCTGGCCAACGGCAATGCGCCGGCGTCGACGACGACGCAGAACGGCCACAAGGGAGGAGCAGGGCCAAACGGCCTGCTGACGAACGGATATGCCACCAAGCTGCTGGACGACGCCTCCCAGGACCTGAAGCAGCGGAAGACGCAGAAATAATATCGGGGCAAAGCGGGGCGGCGCCAGCACAGAGCCTAGGACAGGGCACCATGGATCAGCAGCGCCGGGAGCTGCCCTCGGAATGGGGGGAGCTCCACAAGTCATTACCACGTCACACGTCTCGTCACGTCACTTTCTCCCATTCTCATCCGCACACACAATCAAACACACACACACACACAGAAATACAAATAAAACCACACAAACACCGATACACAGTGTGGAGAAACGCCGAGAATGAATGGGAAAACTCCCAAAAGTCTAAACGAAAGCTTAAACAGTGGGCATGTTTTACCTGTACGTAAACGGGCAGATATTCTCCACTCTACACTCCCCCAGCACCACCCCACCCCACTCCATGGACATACAGTCATGCTGAGAGTATGCGCGCAGGCATACCTATTTATGCATCCCTCCCCCCTCATAAACCATATTCAAATGTATAGGCATTGCCCCCAATAGGCGAAAATCATCAGAATCAGAATCAAAATCAAAATCAGAGATCCCACACTTATGCATACATGAGAGTGTATACATACATTTATTACACCTAAACATACAATATTTTGTTGCTTCTTTTCTTTTAAAACACACCCACACACACATACTTTAGTTGTACAAAGCTTACTACAAATTAGAAGTACAGTAAGTACCATGAGAATTGTATAAAACGCAAAAACAAATCCACAACAAAAGGAAGAAACCAAACGGGAGCCCGGCGCATAAACAAACAATTTATAAACTAAAAAGCTTATTCAAGTTTATTAAATTGTATTTGTGTGTGTGGAGCATGGAATTCAACTATTTAAGGCTAGAATTTAACTTATATTATACACATACACACATCCACACATGCACACACGTACACGTATAAATAATAATTAAAGAAAAGAAAAGAAAAAGATAAAAAGAGAGTTTGCTGGCGTGGCAGTCAACGACGAGTTTTGTAAATGTATAGATCAGAAAACAAGTGTAACTTAAAATTAGGCACAATAATTGTTACAAATAAAAGTCAAGCAAAATAGTCAACCACACTATTTAAGTCAGGCAGAACCAAAACCCGAACCAGAAACCCCAAGCCCCAAAAGCATACCCTACCCGAGTATTGGGATTGGATTGGGCCAAACTAAACAAAACAAAAACAAAATAAATAAAACAGAGAAATCGATTACGAACCAAGTACGAAAAAAACAACCGACTACCCACATAATGTTTCATTAATTTATTATAAATAAATGATGCCGCTGAGCGAAGAGAGCGAATCCAGAAAAACAAGGCAAACGTGAGATCGGAATTGGCATACATACATACATACATAGAGGTATTGGATCGATTGAAACAACAAATTAGACTGTAAGTCCCCCCCACAAACACACACACACACAATCTGGGTTCTATACGAGTAGATATGCAATTTCCAGACAATTTTGTATGCGAAATACCCATTTTTGTGGAGCAGTAACGAGTATGTAAACCCACAACCCCAACCCCTACCTATCCCCCTACCTATGTAATTATTATTATACAAAAAACAGAAACAAACCACATTGCAAAAACAACAACAAAATGTGTAGAAAATTAGGCGAAAACGGAGTGGAGCATTTTTTCAATAAAAACACTAAACAAAATACTCTTCTCATTTGTCATTGGTTTTCGCGTCTGCTGGAATCTAGACATGGATTTAGGCGTTCGCTGGGTTTAGGGTAGGGTTTTTTAGGCGTTCAATACAGTTTTATTAACATTTATGTTTAATTTGGATGCGTTAGATTTTACATGGTGTGCCTCCCACCTCCCCGCTGCTGTACGCTGCAGAAACGTATGCGAGGCGGGAGGGGCTAATATACTTAGAACTTAGAGCTAAACTTGTTGGCTACGAGCTAGGCGTGTGTTAAGCTGTCCATAAATGATAGGCAGAAGTACAAGTACAAGTAGAAGTAGAAGTAGAGGCTAAAACATAGACGTTATCTAAGTGGTAGGCAATTGTACGATTCTACGTGACAAGTACAACATTTTCACGATCATCTTTTAAATGTAAACTTTAAAGCAATATGTAAACTATACAGAGAAGTGTTTAATATGGCTGTTCAACTGTTGATGGGGCGGGCGGCCACTGTGTTGCAAGCCAGCGTGGGACGAGAAGGGAAGATGAGTACTTGCTCTGCAGCTGCTGCGGCTTCTGCTGGTTTTGGTGCTTCTGCTGCTGCCGACGCATAGGTGTAAAAGTGAGTAAAAACCACGCTGCCGCCGATGGACACGCATGGGCATGGATTATAATTTTTGATTGGAGATTTTAAAAACACTTTGGACTATGCGGCGCCAACTACTCAGTTGCGACGCGCCCGACGCCGTGCGTTGCCCGCAAAGGCATTGGGCGCACCCGGATGCTGGCCGCTGTACAAATTGTCCAAGAACTCGTGCAGCGTGGCCTCGCTGGAAGAGAGGAGACCGACCGACAGTCATCAGTTAAATTCTGTGGGTTTTGCTATTCCAGGATGCTCCTTACCTAACGCCGCTGACGCCACCGCCAGGATGGTGCGCACCGCGATCGTGGTGCGGGTGCGGGTGCTGTTGCTGCTGCTGTGGATGGTGATGAGGCTGCGGCTGTTGCGACGGCGGCTGCTGCTGGGCACCGCGAACTATGCGATACTGAACCATATGCGAATTTGGCTCCAAGTGGGACAGGGCTCCCTTTTGGCAGTTGGCCCACTCGGTTATGTCGTACACCTTGCCATCCATTAGAGCCAGATATTTCCATCGCAGACCCATCATGCTTGTCTCGGCCCAGATGTCCCCCTGATATCCAAGAAACACACAATAAATATCCACGTGCAAATAGTGGCCACTCGCAATTGCGGATTGTACTTACATCCTTGGCAGAGTGACGTATCTTACAGGAGGCACATTCGCGCGCAGCATAGTGAGGACGTTCGGTTAGCTTGCGAGGATGGCGCTGGGCACAGGTGCTGCATCTACACATGGGTTAATAATCGCAAGGGTTAGAAGAAGAGTGTCGCAGTCGATTCGATCGATTCGCATACCTTATAGTGTTGGCTGCCTCAGCCATTTTGGTTTGCAGTTGCGACAGCAGATCATGCAGCTCCGTCCAGGCCTTCTCGGCGTGCAGAGTCTCGGCGATGCTTTGGTCATAGAGGAGACGGTTCTCCTGTTAGGGAAAATAAGCTCAGTTTAATAACAATATCAAGGTGGAATTTAGTGGGTGGCAAACCGTACCGGTTCCCCAATCAACTCAAAGGCCCGCTGCAGCACCTTGAAGGCCTCCTCCGCGCCAGCCTGTTTGTTTTTGTCCGGGTGCACCAGCACCGCAATTTTCTTGTAATGCTTGCGGATCTGCTCCTGCGAGCTGTCTGGCGGCACTCCCAATATGCTGCAACAGAGTACAAGTAAAAGGGAGTTAGAGGCAAAGGCATCATTAATCATTGATTGTATCTCACCTGTATGCATCTTTGCCTTTACAATTAAGCAGCGAGTACATCGCTTCCTCGCCTGTCTGTGGCAGGCGTCCCGTCTTGAACGATTCTGAGGTGGGTTCAGGGGGTTTCCGCTTATAGAATCGCCGCCAGAAGGCCCAACGCGAGTTCTTGGCGAAGCGGGCATCGAAACGTCGCCAGTAGTTGCGCCACCAGATGCTCGGCTTGCCGGAATTCTGCTTCAGTTCCTTGTGCAGCTGCCGCGCATAAGCCAGCCCGGCCACATAAGCCACTGCCATCCGATCATAGGCCATGCTGAAGCCCAGCACAACAATGTCGTAGACCAGGCAGAACAGCCAGGTGAGCAGTTTCAGAGTGTAAATCCACCAGGTGTGCAGAATCCGCTTCGCCAGCTCATAGTTCCTGTTGCTGGACAAGCTGCTGGCATGTGAGGGCGAGTTGGAGGAGGAGGAGTAGGCGGCGTTGCTGCGATTGCGCTTCGAGGAGTACGAATAGCCAGAGCTGTTATTCGAGTTCAGATTCATATTCGAAGAGGAATATCGTTTGGACGAAGAGGAACTAACATTGTTATTGTTTGTGTTGTTGCTGTTGCTGCTGCTGCTGCCCGAATTGGGTGTGGATGAGGCAGTGGAGTTCGACTGATTTGCATTGGCGTTGGCGTTGACTTTGCTGCTGCTCGGCTTGCGGGACGAAAGGCCTGGATTGGTGGCAGGATTCGTTGTTGAATTGCTGTTGTTTGTGTGGGTCTGGACGCTGCCGTTGCCGTTGCTGGCGGGTATCGATGAGTTGGTTGTCTTTTGCTCATTAGCCCTAACGTTGCTCCTTGGCTGCAAGGGCCGCTTCTTCTCCTGCTGATTAGTGGCTTTATTCGTTTTGATCTGAGCGGGCTGCAGCGTTGCGGCCTGATGTGGCTGTGGCTGTGCCTGTGGCTGCTGCTGTTGCTTTAGCTGTGCCGCGTGATTCGATTGTCCACGTTTCTTTCCACGGCTGCCATGCGTATGGCCAGCACTCGGCGCCAGCACAGGCGGCGTGTCCTTTGCATCATGCAGTGGAGAACGTTTTGCTGTCCGCATCTCCCGACCGCCGACCCCTTCCTCTTTACCCTGCCGTCGCTGATGCTGCTGCTGCTGCGGACTGGCATAGTCCAATCCGTTCAGCGCACGCGTCTCGCCTCCTGAGCCGCTCGACTGCGTTCCCTTGCTCAGCACATCCGAGTAGGACATCGGCTTAACCTCGGCCACAATGCGCTTCTTGCCATCGGGCTGTCCAGCCACCCCAATAGGCGACTTGTTGGCGATGCCAGTTGATGAGATGCTGATGCTGGCAGTGGCCAAAGGCAGCACTTTCAAGGACTTGGCGGTCTTTGCGGTCACAGGCAATGGGCTTACGGGCTTGCTCAATTGCTCCAGCGGCTGCTGCGGGGGCTGCTGCTGCGTCGCCTGCGGTGGCTGCTGATGGTGTGCAGGCAGCGGCGGCGGGTCCATCTGGCTGGTGGCGTTTTCATTGATCTCGTCCCCGAATTGTATGTAGCTACCTCCTGTCAGGTTCGGCGACCAGTTGTTCACCAGATTGTTGATGAGCAGATTTGCACTACTTGGAGGATGGAGGACTTGCGGAGGAGGGGGCGGCGGTGTTTGTGGATTGGTATGGGGATGGGTCTTGGTCGGCTGGGGCTGGACTTGGAGCTGTGATGGTTGAGGCTGGGTTGCCGATGCCCCAACAATATTCATCTCAGGCTTCGGCAGCAGCGGACCGGCGGCGAAAAGTTCATAAAGAGGCGTCGGCTGGGGCGGTGTCGGTGGCGGGGGTTGGTGATGTGGATGCTGGTGGTTCAGTGATGCCATGTTGATATGCGTGAAGTGGGGAGCGGTGCCATCGTTGACCGGATTCTCGGGACAGTGATAGACTTTGAGGAAGTTCCCATGCCCGACGGGCAGGACCGAGTAGGTCTCCGGCTGTCCAGACTGCCCAGAATACGCCAGGTTATATAGATATTCATTATACACATGAGGAGGCTGCGGCTGTGGTTGCTGCAGATGCGGTGGAAACGGGCCACCCAAGTGCGGAGGCGGCGGTGTCCACATCATGGGTCCGGGGGGACCCTGACCATGTTGCTGATGCAGCAGAAAGTTTTGATGCTGCTGCTGCTTCTGTTGTTGATGGGCCAAATAATTCGCCATCTCCTCCGTGTGCGGCAAAATATGATAGGAGGCAGGCTCACTGCCCCCACCAATCTCATCGCCGCGGTCATCCTGACGTGTCGCCATATCCCGCGACGTAAACGCAGAAGCGTGCTCTCGAGCCTGTGCTTTTTTCACACACGCTCTGCGCTCTCCTATTGGAATTTCATTCGTCTACGCGTGTCCTTCGCCTGACGAAACATTTACGCTCTACTGCTTTTCCAGTGAGGGCCGAGTTGTGAGGCATTCAAACAATCAATAAATATGCGGATCTGATCTGCCTTCTGCCTTTTGCACCGTCTCTTCACACTAAACTCACAAATAATGTCGAACGCGTGTGAGAGTGTGAGTGTATTTTTTTATTGTCTTATTGCAAACGTCAAATATGGAAAGAAGAAGAAGGTCTCAATGCCACCAAAACTACGAGCACACGGGAATGGCATTCGCAAATCGTAATCGTTAATACAATATGGACCTGGAATGATTCCATGGCTCTCTTCTAACAATATAAATTGGTTGTTCACTATTTTCATTTTGAATATATCTATTTTTGTGTAGTTTTATTCAGAATTCGAGTAATTATTTTGTTTCCCGGCATATTATCGATACATCGATTCATCGATGAGTTTTCCCTGGGAACGTATTCAGCCCTAGTATTCAACAAGAAATGCAGCCCTAAATTGGAAATTTAAAATATGAAAATAATAAATAAATAAACATAATATGTGCGTAAGACAACCGCTCGTGACTGTGGTGCGTGCTGGACGCCACAGCTATGCCAGCGGACTGAAGTTGCAGCAAGTGCTGGCAAAGTCCGCACAAAACTTGGACGATTTCGCTGAATTTCGCAATTACATCGTTGTGCAGGAGCATGATCCAGTATACACCATAGGTATTCGAAGCAAGAACTATACGAGAGACGATGAGGATCGGCTGCGACAGCTGGGAGCAGAATTCCATCGCACGGATCGTGGGGGTTTGATTACGTTTCATGGGCCTGGCCAGCTGGTCGCCTACCCCATTCTGCATCTGCGGCAATTCAAGCCGAGCATCCGCTGGTATGTAGCCGCGCTGGAGCGCACGGTAATAGAGACATGTCGGCAGCTGGGTATTCCAGATGCTGCGACTACTCAGGACACGGGAATTTGGGTGGGCGACCACAAGATATGTGCCATTGGCGTGCACGGCTCCCGTTATGTCACCACACATGGAATTGGCTTGAATTGCTGCACTGATCTGAAATGGTTTGAGCACATCATCCCATGTGGCATCGAGGGCAAAGGTGTAACCTCTCTCAGCCAACAGCTGGGCCGGCATATCGGCATCCCGGAGGCCAGTAATGCCTTCCTCAGCAGTTTTGCCAACATTTTCAAGTGTCGTCTGGCGGAGCAGGCAGATGCAGTGGCGCGGGACACTAATTAGCTTATTGTTATACAAATATTAAAGGAAACAAAATTAATTTCCATAAAAGATTTAATTAATGTAAATCGGAGTTTTGGCTGCTAGGCAAAACGGGCTTTGTTCAAGTCGCATTTCAGCGCGCGTCCGTCGGTGGGAATCTTTCCTCGGCTGGCCATTTCCAGGCGCCCGAGCTCACGTAGTTCCGCCTTGCGCATTCGACGATCCTTGCGAGACTCGAGAGCGTTGTTGAAGTAGCGATCCCTAAAGTCCTCCGAGGGCGTAGGTACATGTGTTATTCTGGACTCAGAAGCCTCTGTCTGGCTGTACTCGGAGCTCTTCTCATAGGTGAGCAGGCGACGGGACGTGTTGCCGGTTAAGGGCTGCTCGGAGTTGGCCACCAGCCGCAAGTGCTTGTGATGTGGCAGCATTGCCTCATCGTAGTCCTCTCTGCGTGGGCGAAGTGAATGCTTTAATTAGGCCATGGCCAATCTATTCAATGATCTTACCGATGGAAGGGAAGCCAGCAAACGAGACGTCCTCCTAGTTTCAGGTGCTTTGCAGAAAACTCGAGCAGGTCGCAGTACAAGCTCTGCAGTGAGTAGTGCGAAGTGGACGGATAGTGGACCATATCCTCACTGCGTGTGTCCTCTTTTGCACTCTTTTTGGTCTCCACCTTCTCCGTGGCCTCGCGTATTCCGTATGGAGCTAAAAGCGAATACCAATTTGGGTTAAGCATCCACTGGGCGACATTTTGCAGCATCTCTACCTACGATCGGTTATGATGCTATCGAATGAGAGGCGAGGATGCCAGAGGGGATTCGAGAAGTCGGCTACCAACACATCCATGTAGCGATCCGCACACCCATATTGCTTTAAGTTCGCCCGAATACTCTCGTCCTTCTCCCGAACTCTTTGCGATATGCGGCTGGGCCGACATTGCGCATGCACCATCATGTAATCAATGTCAGCTCCCAGGACATACCCCCCGAACTTGGCAGCGCTTACCAGCAGTGAGCCCGTACCGACGAATGGATCAAACACCAAGTCGCCATCTCGCACCATCGCCTGGTTGGCCATGAGCAGACTTAGCTGCGCATCCATGCTAGTGTTCCCGATGAATTTGCGTTTCTTCAAAGAGAGATCTTTGATCAAATGGCGCTGACCCTGGGCCAGAAGACGTCCAAAAAGAATGTCGTCCGGCACGGGGGGCACTGCTTTTGGATCCAAGCCCCAAAACTCGATGTACCACCACTCAACCTGAGGGCTCTTCAGATCGACAGTGCCTCCGATGGGTAAGTAATCCATCGTCTCAATCTTCTCAACCTTTTCCCGCTGACTAAAGTGCTTGTTGTAGGTCTCGACAGTGATTTTAAAGCTAACATCGTTGCTAAAGTGGCGCGCGAGCTCTTTGTGGTGCGTATCCACGTGAGAGCGAAGTCTGTTGTGAAACTCGGGCAGGGTATTGGAGTGGGAATAGAGCTCGAATATAGCACGCAAGGCAATGGAGCGGGATGCATACTGCAAGGCAGTCTTTTCGTTGGGGAACTCCACTAGCCAGAAGGGCTTCTGCGAAATAAATAGAAGTCATTTAAATAAACGATTGTGTTTGTATGTGGCCACCCTCAACTCACCAACAGCTGTTTGGACACTCGACGAAACTGAAGACCAAACATTTTAGCAAGTGACTCGAACTCTGATATTCTGAATTCGACATGCTCCTGTGCAAACCATAGTATGTATTTCTTCCACATCTTGATTTGTATTTTTTGTGCAGTTTCCGCGTGCTGTTGTTTACATTTGGCAGGCCGTGTTCAAATCGTCAATAGCTATCGGCAGCTAGTATCGATAACACCAATGTCGTGCAGCCCTGACAGCCGTCAACTCGGCCATTTTGTGTTAACCTCGTTGGCCACACGTAGGCGAGCCGAAAGTTTTTACAATATTCAGCTCCCGCAGGCCCCAGAAACATTAATAAAGCCAACTGCCAGTGTCGGTGCGTAAACATTCAATTGAGCAAACATGGCGCGTTATACCCAACGTCCGGAAAATGCTCTTAAAAGAGCTAATGGTAAGTGTGCAAAAAATTTTCCATGCGGTGACCGACGACAAATGTCAGAGGGCTACACACTCTCTCTCTTTCTACCTCTCCCACTTGCCATTCGCGTTTAAACGTCTCCCGATCTCTTTCTCTCCGCAGAGTTTATTGAGGTGGGCAAGCCCTTGCGGGCTCTGGATACCCTTCAAGAAGTGTTCCGCAACAAAAGGTGGAACTATGCCTACTCGGAGACTATCATTGAGCCGCTCATGTTCAAGTACCTGTTCTTGTGCGTGGAGCTCAAGAAGTCGCACATTGCCAAGGAGGGTCTCTTCCAGTACCGCAATATGTTCCAGCTGGTCAACGTAAACTCGCTGGAGAATGTCATCCGCGGCTACCTGAAAATGGCCGAGGAGCACACCGAGGCTGCCCAGGCGCAGTCCTCCGCGGCTGTGGCTGTGCTGGAGCTGGACGACTTGGACAACATCGCCACTCCCGAGAGCATCCTGATGAGCGCAGTGTGCGGGGAAGATGCCCAGGACCGGTCCGACCGGACCATTCTCTTGCCCTGGGTGAAGTTCCTCTGGGAGTCGTATTGCCAGTGCCTGGAGCTGCTGCGTGTGAACACCCATTGCGAGGCTCTGTACCACGACATAGCCCGCATGGCCTTCCAGTTCTGCTTGAAATACAATCGCAAGAGCGAGTTCCGTCGCCTGTGCGACAAGCTGCGCAAGCATCTTGAGGACATCTGCAAGAGCAGCAACCAAACCACTGGCGTCTCGATCAACAAAGTGGAGACGCAGCAACTCTGCCTGGACACCAGGCTGTATCTGCTCGACTCCGCCATCCAGATGGAGCTGTGGCAGGAGGCCTACAAGGCCATCGAGGACATTCACGGCCTTATGGCCCTCTCCAAGAAGACCCCCGTGCCTAAGACGATGGCCAACTATTACCAGAAGCTTGCGATGGTCTTCAGCAAGGCAGGCAATCAGCTCTTCCATGCCGCCGCCCTGCTCAAGCTCTTCCAGCTGACGCGCGAGCTGAAGAAGAATCTGACTAAGGACGACTTGCAGCGCATGGCTGCACACGTTCTCCTGGCCACTCTTTCGATCCCTCTGCCGTCGGCCCATCCGGAATTCGACAGGTTCATTGAGGCGGACAAGAGCCCGCTCGAGAAGGCCCAAAAGCTGGCCGTCCTCCTTGGCCTGCCACAGCCGCCCACTCGTGTCTCTCTCATCCGGGAGGTGGTGAGTAACCATCGACGGAGCAGTCCCCTGCTCCACGGCAGTAAATCAAGTGTTAATCGAGCATTATTTCCCTCATCTAGGTGCGCTTAAATGTGCCGCAACTCGTCTCCGAAGACTTCCGCAACTTGTACAACTGGTTGGAGGTGGACTTCAACCCTCTGAATCTCTGCAAGAGGATCCAGTCTATTGTGGACATCATCGAGACAGGCCCCTCGGAGACCAATCTGCTCAGCCCGTACATTCAGTCGCTGAAGGACGTGACCATCATGCGCCTGATCCGCCAGATCTCGCAGGTGTACGAGAGCATCGAGTTCAAGCGCCTGCTGGAGCTGGCCACCTTCTGCAACATCTTCGAGCTGGAGAAGCTGCTGGTCGAGTCGGTGCGGCACAACGATATGCAGATTCGCATCGATCATCAGAAGAACAGCATCTACTTTGGCACCGACCTCACCGAGAGTCAGCGCGAGTACCGACCTGACGGACCGGCCCTGCAGTCGATGCCCTCCGAGCAGATTCGCTCCCAGCTGGTGAACATGTCCACCGTGCTGACCCGAGCCGTGTCTATTGTCTATCCGAATCGCGAGCGGGACCAGCGGGCCAAGCTGCGCACCCAGATGGTGCACCACTACCACGAGATCAAGGATCGCGAGCACCAGCGCATTCTGCAGAGGCAGAAGATCATCGAGGACCGCAAGGAGTACATCGAGAAGCAGAACAACGCACGCGAGGAGGAGGAGGCGCGCCGCCAGGAAGATGAGTCCCGCAAGGCCAAGCTGGCCGAGCAGAAACGCCTAGAGCTGGAGCAGGAGGAGCGCGAGCGCAAGCGCCACCAGAACGAGATTCAGGCAATTAAAGAGAAGAGTCTCAAGGAGAAGGTCCAGCAAATATCGCAGACCGCCCACGGCAAGAAAATGCTCTCCAAGCTGGACGAGGAGGGCATCAAGAAGCTCGACGCCGAGCAGATCGCGAAGCGCGAGAGCGAGGAGCTTCAGCGCGAGGCCAAAGAGCTGCAGTCGAAGCTCAAGTCGCAGGAGAAGAAGATCGACTACTATGAGCGCGCCAAGCGCCTGGAAGAGATCCCGCTCTTCGAGAAGTATTTGGCTGAGAAGCAGGTTAAGGACAAGGAGTTCTGGGAAGCCACCGAGAAGACACGCATCGAGAATGCCATTGCTGAGCGCAAGGATGCTGTCAGCCAGCAGGAGCGCCTCAAGCGCATGTATCCCGACCGTGATGAGTTCCTTGAGGGTCTCAAGAAGGAGCGCGCCTCCCTTTACGTGGAGAAGCTCAAGAAGTTCGAGATTGCCCTGGAAGCGGAGCGCAAGAAGCGCTTGGCCGACCGCGTCATCCGTCGGCGGGAGGAGAGGCGTCAGGCCTTCCTTCGCGAAAAGGAAGAGGAACGTCTTCGCAAGGAAGAGGAGATCCGCCTGGCGCAGGCCGCCGAAGAGCGTGCCGCTGCCGAGGCACGTCGTCTCGAGCGCGAGGCCGAGGATGAGAAGCGCCGCGCACAGTACGAGAAACAGCGAGCCAAGGAGGAAGAGGCCGACCGTAAAATTAAGGAAGATCGCGACCGCTTGGCTCGTGAGGTGGCCGTCGAGCGCGAGCGCAGTGACAAAGAGCGTGACACCTGGCGTCCACGTGGCGGCGACAGGCCCAGCGCAGCGGCAGCTACAGGCGGAGGAGGAGCCGGAGAGTGGCGTCGTGCTGCGGCCCCAACAGGTGACCGCAACGAGCGTGGAGGAGAGCGCAATGAGCGTGGAGGAGAGCGCGTTGAGCGTGGAGGAGAGCGCATTGAGCGTGGAGGAGAACGCATTGAGCGTGGAGGAGAACGCATGGAGCGTGGAGACCGCATGGAGCGTGGAGGAGACCGCATGGAGCGCGGGGGCGAGCGTGGTGCAGATCGCGATCGTGAACGCAAGGACAACGAGGGTGCCGACTCCTCGTGGCGTGTGCGACGCGAGCCAGATTCCCAGCGTGGTGCTGGCGTCAAGGATGCCAGCAGCAGCAGTGCTGCCCCACCATCTCGGGACGATAAGTGGCGTCGAGGCGGAGACCGCGATCGCGAACGCGATCGTGACTTCCGCAACGATGGACCACCACGCCGCGAAAGAGATGACAGAGATGATCGCGACCGTGGAGGTTTCCGTCGCAACGATGGACCACGCCGCAATGATGATGCTGCACCGCGCGAGACCGGTGGAAATTGGCGCGACGCTGCTCCCCGACAGAGTGATCGTGATAATCGACGCCCTGCTGGCGACAGACGCGACCGCGAGGTGCGTGGCGATTTGCGCGGCCCAGAATCCCGCGGACCCAAGGAAGGCGGACCCAGCGCTGGTGTTGGTGGTGGTGGTGGTGGTGCTGCTGCTGCTGGTGGCGGAGGAGGTGGTGGTGGCAATTGGCGCACTGCACCCGGCCCACGCGATGAGCCTGCACCCAAACGCGATCCGCCTCAGGACAAGGGTAAGTTTGCCTTCGCCCCTCTATTTATGAAAAGTTAATAATAATGCAATTCCTACAGAAAACAAGGCCGTTGATGATGGCGAATGGACTAGTGTGAAGCGTCGTTAAATTATCCTCGAGTTGAATCGACTCACATATATTTGTAGTTATCCCCGCATTTTCGTCTATACAAAACATACTAACACAAACATGTTTTTCTGATTTTATACTACTTGTACGTTGTCAGAAGAAGCAGAAGGCGCTATTCACCTAAATATATAAAAGCTTGTGCCAGATAAAACGCCAGGCAATTTGTCTGCATCATTAAAGAAAAGTGAAAATAAAATAAACATGTTCCAACCTAACCAAAAATAATTGTTTTCCTAGATCAGATTCCTAGCGAATTAACATATTTTGCGACAATCAATTCCATAAAAATATTTGTTGGGTTTTACGGGTCTACTTTCTAAGGATGAGCATGCCCATTGTATGTTGCTGTGCGTTTTACCTCGTTGTTTATACATTTTGTACACATACCAGAGTAGTTTTATGGATACACCTGCAATACCAGCCAAACGATCACCGTTTTAACCAAATAAGGAGGACATATGGCATAGGACATATGATCGGCACAAATTGATCACATTCTGGCATCAAATGACCGGCAACTAAAAAAGCTTACATTCAAAATCATTTAAACGCCAAAAATATTAAACAGATTTAATTTAAAACGAGAAAGAACGTGTGAGTCGCTTCTGGGGACGCTACTCTACTTATACCCGTACTCAGTCAGTATATACATTTTTGAGCTTATGATTTTTTAGAATTTTAGAATAAAAAAAAATTTTACATTTTACATTTTTTTGCTACATCTGTTATCTACATCTACAATGTATATTCTACATCTAACATGTAGATTATACATGTACCATTTAGATTCTACATCTCCTCGTCCTTTGTGGGGGCGGAAGGGGGCGGGGCGAAATTCTGAAATACACTTGTAACAGTGTGATATCACATGAGTCTGGAAACAAAATTTGGTTGCTCTAGCTTTTATAGTCTCTGAGATCCAGGCGCTCATCAAGACGGACGGACGGACAGACGGCCATGGCTATATCGACTCGGCTATTGATGCTGATCAAGAATATATGTATATACTTTATGCGGTCGGAAACGTTTCCTTCTCTGCGTTGCACACATCCACTTTTACCACAAATCTAATATACCCCTTAACTCTTTTTTGAGTACGGGTGTAAAAAACAGTAGCATCACTTCTATGTCGACTGCGTACCGAAAATGGCCAAAACAGGCAGAACTAGAACCAGTAAAGAAATTGCCAGAGATATTGGATAGGGTATAGAAACTTCCATACTCAATAAATCTTCTTTCTGTTGGCAAGCAACAAGTGCTCAAATCGCTTTACCTTTCATTACCAATTACGATTTAAGCTGATATTTTTCGTTGACCTTTCTGAAATATTATTTTGTAATGAAACCAATAAAAGGATGTTCTGAAAGTCAGCCAGTCTTGTAGAAAATTAATTTATCTACCGGACAAAATTATATGTCCAGTGCTGAGAGTCCCAGCTAGCTAGTAATATTAAACCGAATATCAAAATCGAGAAATATGATTTCCGATCTAAAACTTAGAACGATAAACAAAATGTCGGCCAGTGGGTATTTCAATTTACGCACGAAGTTAATAAAACTTGAAAAAGTTTAGCGCAGTTCTGATGAAAGATATCCTGGTAATATTTGCTTGTAATCAAAGAGAAAAGATGGATCTACAAATGGAATTCTTTTTCACGGTTTGACTCAAGTTGGATCACCCGTTTATATAGGGGGTGTTAAGTTGGATACGCTGGCTCCTAGAAATCCTACATTACATCAAATCAAAAATATGTTTTGTAATAATCAGAATTATATTTCTTATCTATTTAAATAGACAAAACACTTGAAATAATGTTGAGCTACTGAGCTTTTTCAATAGCGTAGTTTTGCGATATATTTATTAACGAGACGATGGTTGTTCAGATTAATTATAACATATAGAAGGCGATAACAGAGTCAAAGGGATAGCGAAAGGTTCGAGTTAGGTTGATGACAAGTCGGTTGGAGAGTTAGCTGGATTCAAGACGGGATCAGATTGTAGACGCGGGAGTTGGTACAAGACGGTGTCGGACTGAATAGCTCGACCCCAAGACGATGTGCAGTGGTTGATCCAGACTGAATCAAAGGGCTGGCGTAATCAAACAAATGTTTTAAATTTATGGTAGTTAACTGGTATTTCTCGAAACTGAAATGGTTTTTTTTTTTGGATAAACCGAGCGTGAAATGAATTATATTGGCGTTCGTTGATATTTTTTACAATCGGAGACAAAATATTCAATATATTAAGATACTTTTCAAAATGATCGCCAAACTCCACTTTCGTACAAAAATATCGATATTATTCGCTCTCAAATCGTGGTGGTTTTTTCAAAATTTGCAGTAAAATTGTAAATAATAAATTCCTAGTCAGGATCAGTGCTTGGGGTCTGTCAAACTCAGGTTATAGCTGGAAACATATCCGACAGAATTTCTAGACAGAATGCATTAATCGAGGAATATCTCCAGCTTGTGATTGTGGAAATGCTCGAACTGAACGGTATCCATTCTAGGGGGTTCGTTCCCGTAATATACATTTGATTTGTATGCGAAAAATTTCAGCAACATGGGGAAATGAATAGGCAGCACGGGTACCAATAATAGGAATCAGAACCGGGATAAAAGTATATAGAAAACACAAAACATATGCATTAATAGGTACAAAATATCTCAATTTAGAATAAAACTATTATTAATGTTTCAATGGAACAACAAATGTAACATCAATTAAAGGAAATAAGGTATACAAAAGTCCATACGCATAGAAGAAACATGGTTGACCAGCTACAATGACGTCCCATTTAGTCAACATTTACGTTTATGCTTTGGCCGTTTTAGTATGAACCTTTTTATGTAAACAATGCAATAAAAAGGACTTCTGAAAACTAGCCAATCTTGTAGAAAATTGATTATCTATCGGATAAAATTATTTGTTAAGGGCTGAGAGGGCTAACTAGCTAGTAATATTAAACTGAATATCAAAATCAGCGAATACGATTTCAATCAATAAAATAGAACGTTATCCCATTGTCGACCAGGGGGATTTTTAATTTTTGTACGAAATGTATGTAACTTTAACATATTTTAAGCATTACCGCTGTAAGATATCATTGGTCATTTTTATTTTGAAGTAAAAAGGAGGATGGAGCTACAAGGAGCCTTACAAACAGTATTATTTTCCGCGGCTTAGCAAAGGGTGCGCAACTTTTAAATAGAGGGGTGTTTTAATGTGCTAAGTCTCGTTTGATCGCCGGATTTTCTAAAAATATCGATTCTTGATATAATTGGAGATAAAAATATCGTACCGATAGTATCGTACCAAAAATAAAAATATCACCCATATCGATACATCGATATGATAACAACAATCCTACCGCGAACTAACAGAATAACATTGCATTCAGTTCCACGTGAACATATTTTGAGCAATGTGATTCATGAACTTATCAGATAAACCGAGCGTGAAATGAATTATAGTGGCGTTCGTATACTATAAGCAATAAAGTTGAATGAAAGTGACAGTGAGACAAAACTAGAAATCGTTGCCGTCGCACTTTAAACCAATAACGTAAATTAAGGTGCTGCAGACGCGGCGCTCAACATGTGAGGTTAAAGCAGACAGACAAACAGACGGCGGCAACAAGCTATACAAAACAACAATTTATACAGTTGACATAGGATTAAGATTTAATATCAACAGTGAATAGGAGCCGTGCGCAAGCTGAAATATCCCCAAAGGTAATAATATGACAACTGGAAACCACCTGAAAGCTGAATAGGCGCGTAGTGGGTGCTCCGGCGGGCCATGTCATACAAATTCGCAAGAATATGAATATGTCGGTGAATCCGTTTCGCATTTTGTCTGCGTTCGTACATTCATATATTTATTTCGAATGAAAACAGCTTGTTAAACAAAACGCGGCTGGTGTCTCTGGAGGTGTGTGGGTAAAATGTGAAATGCGATAGTGAAGTGTAGAAAAAAGTTTTTAATTTGATTGTTGTGTTGAGCATAAAAAGCACATGGCGTGGCGGCGGCATTTACCCATACATGTATATGCGCGCGCACACACACCCACACGTGGTTCGTGGGCTCGCAACACATGTGCGGCGGCTTATCTTCTTCTTCCATCTGTCGCATGTGTGTGTGCGTGCGCATGTGTTTTGTTTTTGTTGTTAATAGCCCGTGATTTCATTTTAAGCCTAAAACGTACTCTTCTTTCAACCGCTTTGAATCCTGTGGTCTGTGGCCTGTAGCCGGTAGCCTGTCTGCGCAACCACCATGGACAGGTCCCGGCGTACACGTGAGAGGGTAAAACTGCATGTTGCTTTCTCCTCCTGTCAACGTGCCACGCTGCTTTTTGCCGTTCCGTTTTGGGCCCGCCCTTCGGTGCAATGCTGGCGTTGCCAACTTGTTGAGTCTTGAGCGCGAAATTTGAATTTGGAAATATGTCTAATGTGATCTGGATTCAGTTCAGCAGCGTTGAATGTAAATGTAAATGTTTTTGTGTGTCTTTTGTAATGTGCACAAGATGCCTATGCCTTTTTGCTCCGCTTCTTTAGACGCGGCTCGCGTCGCTGCGCCAGCGTTTCATGCTTTGAGTGCATTTTCTGGATAATCTGTTCACGATTCAGGTGCAGTTCCTCCAACTGCTGCAACACTCTCTCCACAGTGTCCTTCGGGAGCATAATGGATTGCTCGATGGTAGCTCCTTGGGCTTTCATGTCAATGAGCTTTTTGGCCAACTGTTGGTCTGTGCCGCTGACAACGAGGTAGCCGGTTTGGTCAATAATCTTGATAGAGTCATCTGGACGGATGGATATGGATGTCTGAACTTTCTCGGAATTTTTCACACTCTCTGTGGGATCAGCACTCTTTACTGGGGGATATGTGTACGCGGCCTTCTCTCGCTCCAATCTTCGCTTTCGTGAAGTTGTGCGCCGGTCGTGATCATCGAAATTGGTTTCACTCTCGATGCTCGCCAAATAGTTGTCGACTGCTTGCAATGTTTGGGGAATCAGCTCCATTTCACTGGGTGTGAAGCTCAACGAGGACAAGCCGGGCGACACCCCTGTCTGGCGATTCAGATTGCAGCAGTCCTCCGGCAAAATTCCCTGCCACCGACTCTTTATTTGTTCGCAGATCTTATTCATCAATGGTATGTTCACCGTCCTTGGCGAGATTCTCGTGCTCATAGTCGTGGAACTCATGTGGTTTTGTATTTTGTTCCATATCGAGACTAATTGCTCCCTGGCATGCTGTTGGGCCGCGGTCTTGGGAAACGCTTCCCGTTCAGTGGCAGAGGTAGCGCCAGTAGTCTGAAGATTAGCCCCAGGAAGCTGTTGGGTGTCAAAGTTGACTGTCTCGGGCGTCTTCTTCGGAAGCCTTCCACTCGCCACTGGGGTCTTACTGTAGATAATCGACTCCACCAATTTATTTGACTGTGTCCTCTTCTGTGTCAGCTTTGTTGCCCTGCTGATTGGCACAATCTTTTTTCTAGCACTAATCGGTGGCTTTGGTGGTGCAGGTGGAGGGGGGCCTCCTGGTATTATCTGTTGCTCCGGCCTAGACTCACCCGCTTTTACATCCTTCGCGACGGTGGTCTCCAGCCGTGGGGTCACTGTGGCTTCTGGATACTTGAGCGTCTCTTCTGTGTATTGTCGCATGGCCTCGGCTGCCTTCCGCTGGCGACGTGTTAGCACCTTTTGTGGCATGTTTTCCTCTCTATGAATTTATTTTTAGTCGGAAAATGCAATTTTTGCAATATAGTTTTATGATTTTGCTATGTTTTCGAGAATTTTTTGTTTCACTTTGAAAGCACATGCCAAATGAAAATTTTCTTGCCTGTCGACAGATAGGCGGAACGGAAATACATCCCTGGGCTGTCACTTCCTGGATTACTTGACAGTTTTAAAGTGTCAAGCGTAAATCAAGAGACTCGTTCGCAGGTACTCGATACTCGATAAATATTAGTATTTTAAAGGAGTACCTGGAAGATACGGTTATGGAAGAGGAACAGAACAGAAGGAAGCATCTCGAAATTTTTTTGTATTTGCTATTATGTATATGGGTCCGTGCGTGTTCCTGTGCTGTGATTCTAGATGATTAGCTTGTGTAGATGCAGGACATTGCACTCTATATTCCTTGGAGATAATGGTTCCCCATAAGTGTTCCAGTGGTGTCATGTGTGTTCGCATAGGATGTTAAGACTGAATTAAGTGCCATGAATTATATCTACCAATAACGAATCTTATCCGCCCTGCAGCAATCCCCTTGACGCGTGATGGACTCCCGATTGCTAAATGTTTTTCACGAGGATCCCTTCGATGGAAACTTTGCAAAATTTGAGACAGAGCCGAGCTTCTGGTCTCCCAACGATGAGTAAGTACCGAGTAAAGTACTGACAATTCACATGCTCATGCTTATCCTCTGCACTCTCAATTTCAGCCTGCAGTTGACGGACACACTGAACGGGATTTTGCCCATTGCGCCCACAGACGCCCACTCCCTGCTCGGCCACGACGACGACAACGTCGGCGAGGTGGAGTTGCAGAGCAGCAAGAACCTGGTAGGTGATGGCGATGGCCCGAGAACTTTACAAATTGAACTGTTCAGGCAGGAGGCTAAATGTGTGTCTGAATCTGTATCTGTTTGAATAGCTGATCTACAGCGATTTTGTGGAGCAGCAGCTGAGCGACCAGGAGGCTAACGTACTCAATGCCCACGTCTATCAGGCCCTCACCGACGGCGAGGTGGAGGTGGCCTACCAGCAGCACGAGCGTCATTTGAGCGCCGTTGTCCAATATGATGATCCAGACGGTGTAGGTCTTGGAGGAGGTCTCATAGAGGAGGATGTGCAGAGTCAATGCAGCAACTCTACTTTCCGTACGCGCACAGACAGCTCCTCAATTGGCGACTATGAGTCGCACTCAAGCGACTACGACGACGATGACGAGGAGGAAGAGAACAAAGAGCAGGTGGCACAGAATTCAAGCCTGCTCAGAGACGATGTCGATGCACTGGATGACTACTACAGTGATCGAAAGAGTCGAACGCTGAGCACTAACACCATAGTCTCGGAGGTCGATGCCTTGGGGCTGAACATTGATGTGAATAACTTTGATCTAGCTGATTTTATCACCAAAGATGACTTTGCAGAGAACATAAGCGCGTGTCGCGTGACAAAGTCCCAGCAGAGAGTCCAAGAAACAGCTCTACATACTCACTCCAAGGTGGCATCAGTCGTTCCACCACCATCTACTCCATTAGCTGGTGCTGTGGCTGTGGCTGGTGCTGTGGCTCCTGTTGTGCGCAAACCTACAGTTGCATCCGCGAAGCAGCGCGACTCGGAGGACGATGACTCAGACTCAATCATCGATGTGGAGACTGTCGATGTGGTTGACGTGGATGAGACCATCTGGGCCACAGGGCAGCTGGAGAAAGGGGAGGCAGCTCCTGCCGAGGATTTGTGCTATGTGGACAATGTGAAGGCCGACCCCTCCTGGTCCCCGAAAGGGTCCGCAAAGAAGCCAGTGGTCATCACTAAAGAGGTGAGTACGGTGAGCTAAGAGCTCCTGTGGACGACGCGCTAAATACATTACCTAAATGCTCTCTCGCACATCCCACATCCAGCAACAGCCCAAGCTGGCGCCGATGGAGAACCCAGAAAACCAGGCTCGAGGAGCCACCGCCGTGACCAAGCCCAAGACCACAAACAACATTTGCCTAGTGCCCAACAAGAAGCAGAGCGAGTTCCTAAAACGAAAAGTGGGAGCTGCTGCGTCCAAGTCGAATAAACCAGCCGCAAAGAAAAGTCAGGAGGGTATGAAATCTGCAGTCGGCAGCAAACAACAGCCAGCCGCCAGCACTGGGTTGGGCCTGGGAGGGAAGAATCTTGCGCTTCTCAAGCATGAACGGGATGCGGCAGCAGCAAGCGTGCCGGCCGCACCAGCAACAGGTAATTTGACATCGACACAGGCGCCCAAGCGAAAACTCAATCTGGAGGAGTACAAGCAGCGTCGCTGTGGCGGCGTCATCACTGTCGTCTCTAAAACCAGCACGAAGGCCAAGCCCACGCCTCCCAAACAGCCCAAGTTGGACCAACAAAGCTCCTCCCCATCTCCAGCAGTGGCCGCGGTGGGTGCACTGAAACCAATGCCAGTCTCATCGACTTCAAACCACCAGCAGAAGACAGCGGCCATAGCCAACATTGTCAACAGTCTCAAGTGTCCGCCCATTAAAGGGGGGGCAACGGAAGCCCTGCCCATGGATCCGATTACTGTGGCCAAGAACAAGGTGCTGCGTATGCTGGAGATGAAGCGGGCCCAGCAGCTGAAGATTATCGATTCGCGTGTCTCGGCAAAGGTGCCGCGCGTGACGAAGCTGCCGCCGCTCAAAGACATTGTCAAGGACACGTACCGCGTGGAATTGGAGGAGGAGAACAGCGAGGCGACAGCAACAGCGACGACGCCCAGCAAGAACAAACTTCGTCCCGATCTGGACGCATTGATTATTGTGTCGGCCAGCTGCAACACGGACATAACGATACCGCCAAACCAGCTGAGCAAGGCCTCGCCCCGCTCGCTGCTTAAGTCCTCGGTACTCCTGTACAACATCTCCAACGGCAAGGATGCGAACAAGAACATGAGCAACTCCCTCATAGCCAGCATACAGAGCGAGGTGGTCAGACAGACCAGTAGCACGGCGATGGCCACGTTGCTGCCGAAGAACATGGCTGATGGCAATGATGGCAACCGAGTAAAACCCTCGGGTGGGACTGAGAAAAATGCGCCGCATGGCGAAGATATGGTGATCATGCACCTACCCAAGAATCGCGAGCGCAAGACTCTTGTCAGCATGGCTACCCAGACCGATCTGCAACCCGAATTTCCTCTCCTGGTGCTGCCCGCCAGCACGCGGCAGTCGCGCGAGCGATCACGTCGCACCTACCGCAAACGGCGAGCCACAGGCTCGGATGAATCTAGTTCCTCGAGTGGATCCTCTTCAGATTGCAGCAGCCTGGTTTCGTACAGATCCAGGTCTCGGTCACGTTCCCGCTCCCACTCAACGGAGCGGTTGCGAAGCTTGGATGCCACGGCCACGTGCGGGGGCAGCAGTATTGGCAACGGCGGCTATTCCTCGCGCAGCACACACCGCCACCGCAGCTCGGTTAGTTCCTCATCGTACTCGGAGGCGGGCAAATATGAGCGCCGACAGCGTCGTACCAGCTACAATAAGCGACGCTCGAAAAACCAGCAGTCAAACTGGGCCGGCTATTCCAGTTCGGGATCCGAAATCAGCGATCGGGAGCGCAGTCGTAGTCGCAGTCCACAGCGTCCCCTGCGGCGATCTCGTTCGAGATCACAATCTGAGGCGCGCTTCGAAAACAGCAACAGCAATAACAATAGACGGGGATTTGTGGATCGGAACGTATCGCAGCCGGCGGTGGAGGAGCGCCGCATTGTATATGTGGGTCGCATTGAGCAAGAGACCACCAAAGAGCTGCTGCGCCGCAAGTTTTTGGCGTATGGCAGCATTAAGCAGATAACAATCCACTACAAGGAGAACGGGTAAGGAGTCGGGAGTGGGGAGTAGTACTCTGCCAAACGGAAGTGTATTTCAAATTGAATTCAAATGTTTGTTTTTGTTGCAGCATGAAGTATGGCTTTGTGACGTACGAACGAGCGCAGGACGCATTCACGGCCATCGACACGAGCCCAAGGGATCCACAGATCAACATGTATGATATTAGCTTTGGCGGAAGACGCGCCTTCTGTCGTGCCTCGTATGCCGATTTAGGTGAGTGTCTCCAGCAATGGTAAAAGGACTATTGACTGAATGACTCAACCTTTGCACCTTGCAGATAATGCTGGCATCAACAACTACCACTCATATGTGTTTCCCAAGGAAGCACCAGCCCCAAAGCCGCAGGAGGACTCTTTTGAGGCTTTGTTGCTGAAAGTAAAAGCAAAGCTGAATGCTGGCAAGCCAGAAACAACAGCACCAACACCACCACCAGCAACTGCAGTGGCAGCACCAGCTACTCCGGAGCAAGATCACAATCAGATTTGACATCTTTGCTCCCCCACAGACAGTTTTTCGTATTTTTACTTTACTTTTTACGTTTGTTTATCCTAGAAGGTGAAATTTGTCGCAAGTATCCCTTCCTATCCCTAACTATATATATGCCATAAGCCATGGCATGTCTGTGGACCCCAATCCCCAAAGTTTCCAGCTCTGACTGAAAGCCTGATTATAATTTCTAATCATTTCGATATATCATACATTAGTTGACAGCAAAGCTATGGCGTTGCAAGCAACGAGACTATTACACCATATACTTGGAGAATTCTGAGAAGACCGAGTGGAGTGGAAACTATTACAACTACAAATGAGAGAAAGAAATTGGAACGAGAATGGATTTTGTAATAGCCGCACATAAAGTGCACACAAAGTCATTTATTGCAGATAAGTTAGCAAGAAATCCGGAGAAAACACAGACTCCACAGACTCAGAAAGCCTTGTAACAATCCATCTATTCAACGGTAAACACCTATACAACCCTGAACTAACTGAACTAAAGTATAAACATCTAAAGAGCAGAAACAGCGAGAGGAAAACGCTACACAACCGTTCGTTGAAAAGAAAATATAATATATGTACAGCGATCATACATACATATATGTATCTATAGTTGAGAGAGCAAGGAACGCGCATGCTGCATGCGTCGGCCACGAATTAAACTGTTGATAACTAAACTTTGATATTAGTTTGTAAAGAGAATATTTTGTATGTACATTTAATTAACTCGATGTCCTTTGAATAGTCACCAGAATAGCCCCAACCAACCAGAACCACACAACACATAAACGCTGCACCAAATCGAGTTGTCTAGAAACGCCAGATTTAAACTCCGCAAGCACAATCCACAAAAACACAAATCAACGAAATTAAAACGTAATTCGTTTAAGCAAACAAATCAATCAAAGCAAGGAAATTACTGCATTTTTTATATCGAAATTTCAAAAACAAGAAACCCCAACCCTGTGGCAGGGCATGTCAGCATGGACTGACATGATCTGACCGTCCAGGACTCATTGAAGAATACCTATTGTAAGTTATAAGATTGAATAATGATTCATGTTTCGCGAGTTTTAGTTAATTTCAACTCATTGAACAGACACATTTCTGTTGAACATACGGCGGAGAAACTCGTTAAAAGATGCACTGCACTGATGTACTGTGTAACCTAAGCCACAACAAATCGTAATCGTACGAGTAATTAAGTAGACACCACAAATTGTTCTTTAAGTTCTTTTGTACAATTATCCTTTTTATAGATTAATAAATGCTTGCTAGTTTCAGCAAAATGAATTGAAATCCAGCTCCCTTTATGATTTGTGAAGAGAAGAAGTCCATTAGTTCAGATTACAATGCGCTCCCCCTGCGCGGCATATATACGTATAATCCTGGTGCATTGAGGAGGAAATCGTCTCATATGTACTCGAGTCGCTTCATGAAACTTATGGCGGATACTTCGGTCACCTCTTGGGGGTGAAACTTGCGCACCTTACAACCAGATGTTTTAGTGTGGGGTACTCCCCTGGCAGCAAGGATCCCAAGAATCGCTTAAATGGATTAAATGCTCGATACTTCGTCTATCGGAGCTCGTCCACGAAATAATCTTGGCCAATTCCGTAGTATCACTAAAGTCGATGCGGCTGTCGGTTATGGACAGACCCTGTAGATCGTGTTTAGTTCTCATCGCCAGGGTGGCAAAGAATTTTCTCAATGAGCCAGCTTCATGGTTTCCTTTTATTTCCATATGGTTTATGGGCTTAGGGCGGGCTAAAGGTTCTCGTGGTTGTTTTCTTTAAAGAAATCCATTTCTACGTGCAATTTATTATTGTCCCGATTTCGTCTTGGCAGGCCTCCAAAATTTAGACGATTATTTTAGACGATTTCATGTCGACACGACCGGAGAGGTTTGGATTACTTATTGCGAGTATATGAATTCTAGCTTACTTTTTGCAGGACTTTATAACTGTAAGGACCACAGGCGATATCTTGTCTAACATTTCATCGGCCAGGACAAATCGCAAAGATCTCAGGCGGGCCAGTTCCTTTGCCTCCACGGAATCAATCTTTTCCTCTAATAAACGAAACTTTTGTAGTGTTTGCGACACCCTCGAGGCCAGAGCAGCCAGGAGGCACTGGAGGGATCCTGGGGATGCTATCAGATGTCTAATAGCCACGAGTAACTGCGCTAAGAGCTCAGCGTTTTGTGTTTCGGCGAATCTACATTGCAATCTCTTCAGTGATGCGATTTCAGATACAGGTGTAATTTCCTCTGCCGCGATAAGTCCGTCAATGTGGGTGGGTTCCTGAATCCATTGAGAATCGGCTTAAGTGAACCAGCTTGGCGCGATCCGTCAATTTGAAGCGAAGACAAACCTGGCAGAGTCAAAAGTGGACTGTAGTAGGAGGCAATCGCATCCTTTCTCAAATTAAGCGTAAGTTCTCCACTAGGTCCGTATGATATTAACGAATTGTCTATCTCAATCCTCGTTTTCTCCTTTGACCCAAAGTCGTGTTTGCACAATATCTTCAAGTAGTCGAGATTGGGCAGTTGGGATAAGAGCCCAATGCTCTGGGGAACGTCAAATCCACACTTTAGTTCAGTTAAATGGGTCCAATGGGGCGTCGTAAATGAACAATCCGTTGACGACTTTGCGATGTTTACCGGCCAATCCTTCCAGCAGGGGCTGAAGAGTGCCCTTCCCGTGCACGCCTTCGATCTGTAAGTATTGCAGTCTGGGAATCTTAGCCAAAGGCCTGTATTCGCTTGCATCGCAGTAGGGTCTGTTCGGAATGCGGGGCGCAGCCTCTTTCCTTCCGTTTCATTATTCATGAATGACAAAACGCAAGTTCTTGTTCAGGCGGCAGATTTCAATTAAATCATCAATATCCATCCGAATATTCAAACGGAGTGCTTTGAGGCTTTTAAGTCTTTCCAGACCCTCTAGGCTGTAGAGCGAAAATAATAAATAATAAATGAAAATAACAAATGGAAACCCTAGGAGTCTAGACGTATAATGCTCACCCGGTACATCAATTTTCAAGTCCTTCAGATTTGGCTTGTCTTGGAGTTGACTTATCACGCTGTGAAATGCATCCATGTGATCACTGTGGAATGCTTTGGGAGCGTATCCCATTCACAGAACATATCCCGAAACCGCTTGCAGGAATCGGCAAAGGTAATGAAATCTTCATACTTGATTCGTCGGTGGCATTTAGTCTCTCTCTCTCTCGCAGGTTTTTTTTATGTACTTAAATATTTCAAAGATGCAATCGGGCGGCATTGATTTGGTACAATTCCGAAATGTGTTTTATTCAGTCGGCTATTGATATTTGATATCTAGTGCGTGACTCATTCACATTTACGATTAGTTTTTTTTTTAATTCTATTTATTATACTATAATTTAAAACTAAAATTTATTAATTAATACGCCATCAAGTGCATGTTATATTGATGCAACAAATACTTGAAATTACACTTCAATAAACGACTTAGCATATGTACATACATACATATATGTACATACATCTAAAGAATACGCATAATGTACGAGACTCTGTAGGACGTCAACGCTCTCTGGAATGCAACTGCAGTGTCTGCTGCCAGCACGAAAAACTTTGTCCTTTGAGCGTATAAAAGCTTTTTATATTCTCTTTCTCGCCTGGAATGGTTATCTTTCAATCTTCATTTATACCCGGTACTCAGTCAGTACATATGTATGTATGTTTGTATGTACAATCTATTTCGTAGCGCCGCCTACGTATCTTCCCGATCTTTCTCACAGCAACGCCAGCCGTTACATCTCGATCTGCTCATTATATTAATTGGCTCTTAATTTTCTATGAAATTAGTGATGACCCCTAAGCCATATAACTCCCATTGAAATCTGCACAAACCATCATTTATTTTCACAGGTTCTTCCAGTCAATCGTTTTGTACACCGATAGAAAAAAGCCCTGAAATTTTAATATTTTCACTTAGATTTTAATATTTATGCCATTGATTTTCATCCAAGAGTGGTTGTATTAAAATTGAATATTTTTCACTTAAACTTTGATATTAAAATGAAAATATTTAAATTTAATATATTTTATATTTAAGTTGAATATATTTCATATTTAAATTAAATATATGTCATATTTAAATTTAATATGTTTAATATTTATATTAAGTATATTTCATTTTTAAACTAATCGATTATTATTTTGCCTACGCGGACTACATTTCAAGGTGTGTTTGCAACTAGAAATAATCGCAACATGAGTAGAACTGCATTTTTTGTGATTATGGCCCTGCGCAAAGATAATTTAAACTGTGTATTCAAGGCTGCAGCATAAACATATTTAAAATAAATACAAAAAATATTTCATTTCATTTAATATGGAATATTTAAAATAAAAAGTTTTCCATTTGATTTTAAAACCAAAAATTTTGAAATCAAGTCATAATAATATTCAATTTAAATATGAAACATATTAAACTACAAATTTAATATATTATATTTATTTTAAAGTGTTTTGTATTAAGATTAAAAATGACCGTATTAAAAAAGCTATTTTAATACAATTATATTTGAATCAAAGTGAATTCTATTAAATTTTACTATGTTTGTATTTAAAAATCGCATTTAAATTCAAATATGATTGTAGTGATTTTTGCTATGCCTTTTTTCTATCAATGTAAGATCAGGAAATTTCGCAGCAGCCAGACTCGCGATGTGGTTTTGGTTTTGACCCATGGTAACCGTGGTAAGGGCGCCCCGTCCGCGAGAGTGCAATATTTTTTTTACTTCAGCGCCGGACGATAATGTTTTTTGTCGAACGAAAAAACATGGCTATATCAACTCGGCTATTGATACTGATTAAGAGTACATATACTTTGTGGGGTCGGAAATGTGTCCTTTTGTGCGTTACACACATCCACTTTGACAGCCAGCAGGGCTCTCAGCGCTGAACATACTTATATATATGTATACTTTTATCCGATATATAAATAAATTTTCTACAAGCTTAGATAACTTTGAGGACTTTATTTTATTGGATTTTTTATAAAATAAGGTTTAAGTAAATAAGTACGTAGCAGTCTTTTCTTCGGTTGTTGCCACAAAATTAAGATTCGGTATTGTCAGATACTTTTCCAACGTTGTTAACTTTATTCCTTTCTATTTATCATTTATATTTACTATGTCGCGGCAGCAGAAGTCGAGCGTGTTTTTTAGTGAGGGCAATGATTGCATGGCGGGTATGAAAACAACAACACAGGATGCCCTGGAAAGCGGTGCAATAAAACATTCAGCGCGTCCAGAAACATTGAGAAAAATTGTGCATTTCCGTTCCCTCGAGTCGAATCAGTGAGAGAAGATTCAGCTTAATAGATTTTCATTTATCAGTGTCACATCGACCATTGCAGATATTCCGCAGATGACACTTTTGTGTCCAGAGATCAAAACCCACTTATTTCTAGCTATTCAAAGGACTACACCTGGTCTTCACATAGTTCTACATTGCGAAAATGTGTACCCGAAAACGACTTAGCTGATCCGGACTTCTTCTTCTGCCGCCGACCTGTCAACCCATTCTACAGCATATCCTCGAGCCAATTCAAATTCATGGATGATCACCACACGAAAGAGTTTGAAACCGAGCATCGCAAAAAAGTTGACTTCTTCAGACAAATCAGGTAGCTTCTTATTTTTTAAATATTATTAAGCCCCCGTAAATAGCCAGACTCACTGCTTACTTGCAGAAATCACTCTCAAATTTTCTGGGATTCATAGTCTTTCCTCTGGTTATCTCTAAGTCCACAAATATACAATAAATGTTAACAAATATATTTACCAACCCTTAAAACGCAACTTATTTAAATCTGGTCTGGTCTAGAGTAATTAAAATAACGATATACTTTTATACCCGTACTCAGTCAGTATATACATATGTATGTGACTACATCTGTCATCTACATGTACAGTGTAGATTATACACCTCCCCCGCTAGAGGTCGCACGCACCCTGCAAAGAGCAGAGTCGAAGGTTGTGATAGCTTTCCCTGCTCACTGGGGGTTGGGCTCGGGTTGAAGTTTTCTCTTAAGCTACACTTCCAATGACAACGAACTGGAGACTGCACCCCGTCTCATAGCCCCGTTCCCAACATCAGTGACTGCAACTTCTACCAGCCACGGAAGGTACTGCAATCCTCGTCGTGCACTCTTGAGAGCATCGCGAGGGTATTCAATGTCAATGTCATTCGCCACGCTGAGACTGCGGAGTGTGGATATCCGTCTTGATTTTCATCATTATTGTTGCCATTAATGTCGATTTGTTTCGACTGTAGGCTTGCGGGACTTGGCGGAGCAGCAAATGGCACTAGTCAAATGTGGCTGCATTTCTAATAAAAGCCTCAGGAGAGAAGCTTCTCACGGTGGAATGGAACTCTTTTAGACATTTAACAGCCCTGAACTGAGACCCTGTCAACCTGTCGCCTATGCCAGCTGCAGATGAAGGACAGGAGCGAAAGAAAACAATACTGAGAACTGGGTCCGCAATTGAAAGAAGACCGCAACAAAGGTTTCAAATTGTATTTCCCTTGGCTACGATTCCCTGCACCGACAGCTGGCACAGTTGATGTCTGTTAAGTTCATGGCGTTCAGGGGCTTCCTTTGTATGCTCTTCGTTTTGGTTATGCGAGTGTGCGTGGGGACAGTTTTGCCGATATGATGAGTTGAGCTCATGGCCAGTATTTGCATTTGACTTTTCATTAGAGCTCCAGAGAGCTGTTGGACCTGGTCAGTGGACAAAAGACATGCAACTAACAAGATGATGATTACACAATCTAATCGGTGCTGTTTCTGCACTATTAAATGGTGTGTCTCGAAAGGAGACTTGTCTTCAGGGCAAGGATACCATTGGGCTAGGGCCGTTTGCCAGCCTCGTTCTAGTCCAATTCCATTTGATGTGTACATACTTACGAACAGTTAAACCTATATATGTTGGACCTTTGCGGATAGACATTATGTGCCAACTTTTATACTGAACTCAATATTAAAAATTGAAATCTATGGCATATGATAATGCAGTCACCTCTAGGTTGAGTTCGATAGGATCATATGGGAGAAGCTATAGTTAAAAGTAGGTACCCCAACTACAAAAATTACAAAATATCATAAGATTACATATGAATATGAACATCGGTTGCCTGATTTTTCATACACAGTATGGACACACGCCTGACCAATTTATTAAATGTCATGTTTATGGCCCAGACGTACGGACCTAATTCGTCGCAGCTCAGGCTTGTAATTGTTATCGCAAATCTCCCCCCAGATGCCATAACGCACCACGCCGAATGTCATGGTCATATGAATGTAATGTACGGCATTCCCATTCCCAGGACTCTTCTGCTCCGTCCTGTGTTTCTCCATTTTTGTGGCCATTACGCTGCGGTGCCTTCAGAAGGGCAAACTATATCTTTAACCTTCCCGTGTAGTACACACATGTAAAACAATTGTTATTCCATATATTCATATATTAAGTATCTAAGAATCATTAATGAACATCCCTTACAGATGGCATAGGAGGATCCGCTTGTGCCAATCGATTTTTCCTGGATATAGTTGTGCACTTACAAAGAGTTTCTAGAAGATTGAGCATCTAGAAGAACAAGCATGATTTTGTTTAGACTTGAAAGTCCATTTGGGATGTAAAAAGTAATAAAAAAAACAATTTTAAAAAGCTTTTTATACAATTGACGTTCACAAAACACAGAAAGGATAAATATAATAATTATTATCAGAAGAAATTCTGAGTCAATAAAGAGATATTTTGTTTCTAATTTTAAATCCCTGTTTGAAATTTTTCCATAAAATAATAATAAATAATATGTAGAGGTTTGTCCAAAATAGGAACACCACATCACTATCATGTATAGCTGATATATGTAAAAACGATTTGACAAAAACACTTTTTTTGTGTTTGTATATAGTAAAGAAATATGTGTACATAGTTGGTTATTTTGTGTGCTGCATGCCTATTTGAAAGACCCCAATTAGTGGTCACCGAACTTCAAGGATATAGAAACTTCGGTTCGCCGAAATTACTTTATTTTCTCTTTATTATTCCTGCCTTTTCTTGGGGGATATTTTGCTCAATATTTTGATTATATGCTTTAGTTTTCTGGCCAGATATATGTACATATGTATGTATGTAGTACATATATTTGATTATTTTGTTTATACTTGTAGAACAGTTCCCATGTGGATTTTCCAAGACTAATTTATATGTCCAGGTAATTAAAACGCCTTTATTCCACAGAATTAGTTGCTTTTGTCAAACTGGTAGACTGGAAAAACAAGTCAAATATTCAACAGTGGGAGGGCCGAGAAATGATGCGAGACCGGGCAGGAAGGACTCTGGCAGCACAGGGACGGGCGGCCGAGCTGGCAAGGACAATGCAATTGTGGCACTCATTGTCTGGGCGGAGGATGAGGGAAAGCAGCAGCAGCACTGAATTTGAAATGTTTTAGCTTCTCTGTCTCTGTGTTTCTGTGTCCATCAATGTTGTCTCATGGATGAAAAGTGTCACCGGCAAACTCTGTTAGGTTGAACAAACAACAATATCCTAAAAACCTGCCAAGAGTTGTGTTATCTGTGGCGTCTGTTATCTCTGATAGTTTTATCTGAGCTTGTGCTCAGTAGCAGTAGCTGGTAGATACATACATATATACAAATTATATTCATACATATTTAACGTACCTTTGTACATCTGTTTGCATATCCAATAGAGGCGTTTATAGGATCAAGCCTATACGTATTGTTAACAATAGGTACATAAATACTCGTGTACATATGTATGTATCAAGTGTGAGTAGTCGAAGTACTGTACTGTAAAGTCGTTAGTCTTTTCCACTCTGTCTTTATTGAGCCACGAAATTAAATGTGGTGCTAACTTTGTCGCCCGAGCATAATAAATTGAACATGAAAACAGCTCTGAATAATTTGTGACGTGTCCGATGGGGCGTGACTAACAAACTTGATTAAACTTGCATATGAAATGGGGCATAAATATTTCAGGATTTATGCCCTGATTGATCCAGACGAATGTTAAGTTTGCGCCCACAATTGTGTGATGAATGCCATCCGGAAACGAAACGGCAACGAATTTGTACCAGCAAACTTTCGAAATGGATTTTAAGGGGCCTTTCCTGCTGGCGAATCCAAATCGTTTTTCCGGCCAATGGCAAATGGCAGCTTCAACAAGTTAGCAGGCGGAAAAGTGCACGCTGGCTCCTCGGGCCAGAAGGCAGGAGCGGCATCGCTGGGAAATGCACAAACATTGCCATCGTACATATGTATGTACAATGTACATACATGCATATGTTGTTGAAAATATTTGAGTGGACCCCCATTGAAGCCGCTCTTTGACGTGTCCGGACTCCAGACTGCGACTGCGTCTGCGCCTGGCACCGACACCGACACCGTCGACAAGACGTCCGACGGCGCTGAGCCAAATAATATTCAGTTTGGCTTCAGTTTGGTTTTAGCTCCTCACGGTGCGGGTGCCTCCTCACGACGACGATTCGGGCGGATCAAGCGAAGTAGTACCAAAGGCGTAATATCCAGAGACGAGACAGAGCAGTTTGGGTGTCTGTCAGTCGGTATTTTTGTGGGGTCGGTGTCGGTGTTGGCAGCAGTCTGCCTGTTCGCATGTGTCAAAGCCTGGCGCCAGTCGGCAATGTGAAAATAAATATCACTTATACGCATAAACATCCTCTAGAGTGGAGTGAAGGGAGCCCCCCCTGTGGATGTGGATGTGGGCCGGAGATGCTCCCATCGCATGCTAAATTCACTTAAATAACCAAACGCAGGCTCCTTCTAAAGGTAAGACCAGGCCAGACCTAGGAGCCGGGCAGATAGATGCTCGGGTTAAATGGGACTTTAACCTGCACTAATTAAATCCACTTGTTCGGGTCTTTGGCATTTGATAATGATTTATTTCTTTATACTCGAATGTACATATTTTGTATGTAAACAAAGTCTGGCATAGGAGGCCCACCTCTGCGGTGCTTCAGCATATGTATGTACGTCCAGGGCGCACGGCAGGGCAGGGCAGGGCATTAATCAAGCCAGTCAGAATCCTCGATAGGCTGCCCCAGAAAGGGCTTCCCGAACCTGTGGATGGATGCGTGTGGGGCCAGGCCTGATGGATGCGTGCCATTAGTTAAAAGTTTGGCAAAAAACGTGGCAGCAGTAGACGCACTCTCCTCGAAGCAGGGGAACTGGGGGTGTGGTGGTGGCTTAGGGCTAAGGCTAAGCGGCTATTTGCGGGTCCGCAGAAACAGCAAGAAATAAAATGGAAAACTCATTTCCCGTCGCCAGGCAACGTAAATTGAATATGGCTTGTCTGGGCTGCGATTCTGTATTGGCTTAGCCCTAAACAGGATATTGTTTTCGCTCAAGGGAAATGAGCATTTCGGCCGGATTTGTTCGGCGGTTAAAAGAGGTCCCGATGAGCCAGGGCTTTTGATGTTTAGCCATTCAAGCAAAGCGCCGACCCACTTTGTACCGCTTGCCTCTGACAGCTTAATTAGGCCCCTGAATAGTTATGAAACTCTTGTGCCATTGAGTGTGCAAGCAGTGGGGCGCAGTCGGGGCGGGGCGGGGCGGTGCGGGGGATCACCCGGAAAGGACTCTTGGACATATGTACATATTTCCGCACGTGACCAACAGCAAAGAACGTGTCCCAGGACCTTGCTGGGCAATCGTTCGTCACTGGCTCTCGGACACACTACGATTCATGGCATCGCCACGTAGCGAATGCTTTATGACAAATATTTATATTGAATGTGATTGGTTTTTATGACGGTTCGGTTCGATTTGCTGATAGCCCACGTCGCTGAGTCCTTGAGGCCAGGAGCACTCAGGAGCACTCAGGAGCAAATTTGGCACGCACAAGGCCAGAATCTTGGCTCGAACATTTATTTAGCAGACACACTGTGGACTTAGATGTTGAGCACTGCTGTTTCTTTCATATTAGCCGGTGTTAGCAACCGGTCAGTGGGGACTCCCTCCCACCAGTGGCTAACAAAACAATTTGAAAATGAATTGGTGCACCAATTTGAACTAGGATATTCCTTACTCTCCTTTGACAAGGTTCATGTTCCGCCGCAGCTCCTAGTATCCAGTGTGCAGGAATCAAAACTAATAATAGTTAAATTTTAATACTGTTATCCTTAATCTGGCTGAAATAATGATCCAATCTCTTTGTGATAGAGGTTGCCAAAGTGGAGTTTAAAAGACCTCGGGAAATTCGTGGCAATGATTTGTGCACGGACGCACCACCAGGCCATTAAATAGATTGTATGGACCACGAGAAATGTTCGGTTTTACCTTTTTCCATGTACATATTGAATTAGCATTTTACTTTTTTCCTGTTTTGCTTTTTGACGAATCGGGTCTGCAAAGTTCCCGACTGGTATAATGAACGGAGACCAGGGACCGCATCAAAGTGTTGACAAGTTAATTGCCGGCATTTGAAATTCAATGGATAGATGCCACGGAAGGTAGCCATGGAAGGCAACATTAATTTGGGCTTTTTGGGTAAATATTTGCGGGCTCTTTGCCTGAACCAATATTGTCCCGTGCAGCATCGTTCTTCCGAATGACGAAACACTGAAAGGTTTCTTCTTTCTGCTTCAAATGACAATCAAATAACTTTAAAAAGAGCACCGCTAATGCCTGGGAATAGTCAAAAACAAAGCAAAGTGCGATGCCAGCCGCGGGATTGGCAGGGGATTGACCCCTCAGGGGTCCAAACGATTGTCAGCTCTGCAGCTCAACTGTTGCACATACTTCGCAGCTGTTCTCAACATCCCATCCACCCACTAATTAGCATACAGCGGACTTCCCCGACAGCTGCTCAGTCAGCTCCCACCACGCATTGCGCAAGAGTTGACATTGACTCAATGATTAGTCCCATCCATCACACGCCTCGATGAGCCCGCTTTAAATATAGACGTTCGGTTGCCTATCGGGGATTTCCCAAATCCAGCTCCACGCAGGGCCACGTGGGTCATTAATTAATTATTCTACATTCATGCAGAACCAATAGCAGAAGGGGCTGTCGTTCCACAAGGGAGTCGTGCGCCAGTGCAGGTTGTCCTTCTCGGACAGGCACTCCTCTCTACAGGCGCTCCTCCTTAAGCTCGCGACGCGCCTCCCGAACCACTTCCTTGGAGTCTACATAGCTGAAGGGGAACCAAATTATACGCGATTAGTTATGTGATCTCTTCGGGGACAACTTCGCTTACTTCTCACCAGCAGCAGCGTTCTCACCTCCTCGTCGCGTACCGTGGCACCATGATATCTACATAGGAACTCAAGCGTAGCAAAATGTTTCGCTTGGGGCTGTTCTCCACTGTATTGGCGAGCTCCTGTAGGTAAATGGGCGTAAAATTGCAGCCAAATGGCATATCAATGGTGAAGACGCCGCACAATTTGGGAACCATTTCCGTGGCCATCTCCCAAAGCTAGAAGTCGCAGTAGTGCAGAAAGTGCACCTCGTACGTTTCCATGTGGAGACCTGCAAGGGGGAATCAATTTCTCTAGACTGCCGTATGCAGAGAAGTGGATAATTTGATGACTTACTGGCATGGGCATCGGATAGATGTGGATGCTGCCCATCTGCCGTTGCTGTGGATAGCGCCACCTGATAAATCCGCAGTTTCTTGATGATCTGCATCTGTAAAGAACAAAAATTTGATTAAAATATTGACAAAATAGGCATAAAGTCCCGCTGCCAAAACAAATTCAACACAAATTATTTCTTATTATATTTTCTTTTATTTTTATTTAAAGTCTAGATCTGGCATGGACAGGGCAAAGGTATGGGGCTGGAGCTGGGGCTGGGGCTGGGGCTCCTCCTTGGGTTCCACATTGGCTCCTTCTTGGGCTGCTTGTTGGGCTCCTCACACTCGACGCTGGCGGCTCTTTTCGCAGAGGCCCGTTCCTTCTCTACAGATCGGGCGGAACGGGTATTTTCGCGCCCTTTGCTGCCCCTCAACTCCCTGGCACGGAGTTGAATCAACTCCCGGTCGTATTGAATCTGCTCCTGGAGCGCTCTGACTAGGAGCCAGTTGGCCCTGGACTGCTCGCTGTTCGCCCTTGACTGCGCCTCGTTTGTCCTGGCCATCAGTTCCATCGACGAGCTCAGCATGGAGTGCTTCGGTCTGGCCCCTCTACTTCCTCGATTTGGTTGGTTGTTCATTGCTGCAAACAAAGGTTAAATAATAAATAATCGTGTCATAAAAAAGAACGAGAAGGAACGTGTGAGTCGCTTCTGGGGACACGACTCTACTTATACCCGTACTCAGTCAGTATATACATTTTTGAGTATGATTTTTTAGAATTTTATAATTTAAAAAAAAATTTTACATTTTACATTTTTTTGCTACATATGTTATCTACATCTATATATACAATGTATATTCTACATCTAACATGATTCTACATGTACAATTTATATTCTACATCTCATCTCCTCCGCTAGGGGGCGCACTGAACGCGGCAGAGTGTGCGAGCGAGAAAGAGAATGAGTAGAGTGGTTGCTACTGGCAGGAGGGGGCGGGGGAAACAACTAAAAATCAATTTCTTCATTCTGGCTATAATTATGATCCCATCTGATTCTCTACGATACTGCGTTTATAGTTTTATCGTATCTTTAAAATTGTGCCAGCCACAGATTTTCGTCCTTTGTGGAGGCGGAAGGGGGCGGGGCGAAATTTTGAAATACACTTGCAGCAGTGTGATATCACATGTGTCTGGAAACCAAATTTGGTTTCTCTAGCTCTTATAGTCTCTGAGATCCAGGCGACAAACAAGACGGACAGACGGGCGGACAGACAGACGGACAGACGGACATGGCTATATCGACTCGCCTATTGATGCTGATCAAGAATATGTATACTTTCTGGGGTCGGAAACGTTTCCTTCTCTGCGTTGCACACATCCACTTTTACCACAAATCTAATATACCCCTGAACTCTTTTTTGAGTACGGGTATAAAAACAAAACCGAAGGAACTCTATGTACATATGCGCCACGCATACAAAGGCTAGCTAGCCTAGCATACATACATACATATGTATGTGGTAAGTCCCCATGGGTCCCGTCCCGTCCCTACCATTTGCCCTCTTTACGGCGACAAAACGGGAAGTTCGTATGAATACATGCATTTGCACGTGTTTAGTGCCGTAACGGTAAACGAACACATGTATGTGAGAATCGCACACATACACACATTTACCCGTCTTTACGGGTTACCCTTTAATGGCGACCAACAGGCATTTCGTTTTAAGTTGTTCACGTTAAATTGAGCCTTACTGTTCGGGCCATCAGCCAGAAGCAGCAGCTAAATCATCATAGTTATCATAAATAAGCGCTGCCATTTCCTATTGCATAGATATGTAAATATCTAAATATCTAATCTCTAGCACCATAGGTTGCATACCGAACCCCCTTGCGTACATTTATCTTGCCGGGCAAAAGAGCGAGCAATTGGCTTCAGCTAGCCGCCGGTATAAATAAATATTATAACGTTGTAAATCGAATTTCTTTGAAGTTATTTTGGAAAGATAAAACAACGAATGCGTGCCCGACGAAACGAAAGGAACACGAACCACACAAATAACAACACAACAATATTTTTTTCAATATTTTTCCTTCAAAGAAGCAATGCATTCAGGAGAAGTAAGAACGGCGCTTTCCATCGTTTTCCATAACCCGATTAGAAGGCTTATTTTCCTCCAAAACAGATAGGCAGCTCGTTGAAGATGCACAGTGGTCTAAATGTTAATGACCATTACCACATACGATATCATACAGTTTCTGAACCAAATACACGCATAAAACACAAGAAAACTGGGGTGTCACCGGTTAAAAGCGAAGTGGATTTTAAAAAATTTTTTTAATCATGAAATAGAAATGCAATTGAAGCGTTTTTAAAAACTGTGCAAGAAAAGCCTTTCCAGCAAATATCTAACACCTATGTATAGTTCACAAGAAAAGCGACAAAACAAAGATTTGTTCAACTTGCTGTTAGCTTCCCGGATCCCAAAATTTCCGCACTAAGACAAATGAGAGCCGTTCCGGATATAAAATTATTATATTTGTCTGAAATGTTTGCCCCATTTGAAAGTAGGGAAAATTGCTTCGTTAAATATTAAAATGTTTAATTAAATGCATATGCATATGTGTATAGCAAGGGCTTGGCTTGGCTAATCTATAATTTACGTATTTGTACCTTATAAATGTGTTTGTTAATTGTTAGCTAGTTTGAATTTGAAACAAAGAATATATTGAGCAAGATCTCTGTTTTTTGTTTGCTGAATATTGCCACTATTTGTTCGTGCAGTCCAAATAGTGAAAAATTACGTTTCCTAAAAAAATGTAATAAAATATAATCGCAACAAATATTTTTTTTTTTTTTAATTCATATTCTAAATTTTTTCTTTAACTTAGGGAAAAAAATGTTCTTCTAGCTTGAGTACTTTTTGAGCAAAATGCATTTAAATTTGCCTTTTAAGCACGTTTTTTTCACCTCAATCTTAAACATTTTTTTAATTATAAAATTTGGGTTTTGAATTGCTTGATCAATTCATTCACGGGATGTTGTATTTTATATTGAATCGTTTATTCAATACTAGGTAAATACTGTTGATATAAGGGATTGGTTGAGTATATAATGTGCCATGGCAAAACGAGTAAGTTCCTTCCGCTCAGCGAAATACTCTGTATAAAACTGACTTATGCTACCAAAATCTGTCGACGATCGACGGATCTGCTTACTTGACAGAAGTTTCTCTGCCCAGCAATATAATGAAAATGATTGGCAACGCAACATTTGAGGGTCTTTACCATTAGTTTGTTTTGTTTGGTGTGCGTCTACACCAAATTTAAGCGATATACAAATTAACGATTCCCTAAATGTATCTTGAAAGCCAACGATTAAGAGATGAAAGATGCAGTTTTATTTGTTTTCGGTAATTTTGCGTATGGCTTAAATAGCTTAGTAGTAGTGATACATAAACGTTTTTGCCGAACAACAAATACGTTTGTGTAAGCGAACAAAAACGTTCCAAATAAACAATAACATTAAACAAATAGTGAACGTAATTAAATGCAGGCGCTCCGTGCAAACGTAGCAAAACATATTTTAATTTCTAGCGAACATAAATACATCACATATTTACATATGTACATACATACATATGTATGGATACCCAGTCAAACTTTGTTTATGATGCTAGTTCTAGTTGTCATCTGGTATCGCTTGAAATGCATATTTTTATACCCGTACTCAATGAGTTAAGGGGTATATTAAATATTTGGTCGAAGTGCATGTGTGTAACGCAGAGACGGAAACATTTCCGACCCCATACACGACAAAACTAAAAACGCAGTACCGTAGAGAATCACTATACATGTATACCATATTGCCGAATATAAATCAGAGCGGATCATTATTATAGCCAGAAGACAGAAATTAATTTTCACTTGCTACCCCACCCACTTTCAGTGCTGCAGCGCTACTCATTCTCTCTTCCCCTCACACACTACTCACACACTCTGCCATCCTTGCTTAGCTCTAGCGGAGGAGATGTAGCAAAAAAATGTAAACTGATAAAATATTTAAAAGTTCCACATAAATCAAAAGCTCACATAAGTATATACTGACTGAAAACGGGTATAAAAGTAGAGTCGCGGACTTAGAAGCTACCCACATAGTTACCTCTCGTTGGGTTTTTTATCAATGAAAAAAACGACACACAATTTTAATTTTAATCGAAAGTTTAGTTTTTTATAACAACACTCACTTGGCTTTAGTTCTGGATTTTTATATGTAATATTTATTATTGATTCACTTGTTCTTAAGTCCCAGGTTCAGTACTGACTGTCTTGTTCCTCCGAGCCCGGGCGCTATTTAACCGTAAAACCGTCGATCGGTAGCTTATGATTACATAACTGGACGACTTTGCAGAATTGCTATGGGTGGCGGTACAATGTGGGACTTCATTCTTACGTAAATCTGCACTTGGCGGAGGGTGTCTTATTGCTATGGGTGGCGGTATGTGGGGTTGATGATCGGTCTGTGCAAAGTCAGCATTCAGCACTTATATTTACACTTGTGTATTTAGATTTTAAAGCATATAAAAAGGCGGGATTATCATAAGGGTACAGTTGGTTGTGGGGTATGAAAATAAAATAAGGTGTGGAAACTGTGGTTCTATGGTTCGCTAAAAAGAATTGGAATTAAAATTATATTATTGTCAAGTTTGCAATAAGCCAACTGCGATGGTCAGCAATTATACCAGCATTTTTTCCCTCTGAGGAACGATCGCATCGTCGGCAGAAATCGCTGCAGAGGCGGTTATTGTTGCCTCAGCTACAGTGCTGAGTCGTGTATTTCCCATTGCGTGTGGCAATATGATTTATATGGGATGAAAGAAAGAACACAGAAGCTACGACCAGACAAAAAGAAAAAAGAAAACGGTTGTTTCGAAATATCGACCAAAATATAAGTCGTTAGTTAACTCGTTAGTTAGCCATATGTTGATGGTTGAATGATACCAATACCAATGTGACAAGCATGCTTCAAATATTTATTCACCTCCCCTCCTCCGGTTCGATTCTTCATTACCCCTTTCCGAAGTGTCTCCTTGAATCGGGCAGACAAAATGGCACAAAAGCGTTCAACGTAAAGCCGAAATTGGCTGCACTTAACCAGAAGGCAACTAATCAGAGAATGCAAAGTAGCCTTTTAGGGCATATACAAATATACGCTATTGAATTATCTGGGAGAGCATTGAATAGTATTTAAATCCACAGCTGTCTCTCCCTCACCGTCAATTATTGTCATCAGTTATGGTTGCGATATTTGTGGTCTCTGACTAGAACTTAATATGATTTAGGTCTTATTCAGGTCTTAGTCCAGCTCATACCTCTGCTTTAAAGCTTAAAGTTTCTGTGTGTGCCAAAAGCGGTTCTGTGATGACATATCTACACACTCGAGCCCGTGCCGGGGCTCTGTGATGCCTGTTGCCGTTTGTGTATCCTTGACAACACATTCAAGTTTTGCCTGACTATTGACTTTTGTGACTAGGACACATTCTGGGGCTCCGTACGTGGGCCTATGTGAGAGGGACGGGACCCAAGCGCAGGTCTGTCCTCATGCCACATTGTTCAACTAAACGAAACGTAAATCTCATTTTCAGTTTGTTTGCCTTTCGCCATCGACTTAAGCCAGGGCTCTGAGCTCTTGACTGCTGGCTTCCAAACACTTGTTTGCCTAGGCCAAAAGGCAAAGGGATGGGTCTGTTTACCCTATTCGATTGCCATCTCTTGCTCAGCTGCAGCTCGGCTTTAGGGCCAAGACCAGCCCTGCCGATTGCCACTGTAAAATGCGCTTAGTACCCCGGCCTGCTGACACCCAGCAAGTCAATCCGTACCAGCTCGTTTCAGTACATGGCTTACAGTAACTTAATTCAAAACGAGTGGGTCCGGTCGCACTCTGACGAGCATCTCTGGCAGGGAGTTGGCTCTGTTTCTGTTGCCTATCTTTGGGCGTTCAACTGAAATACTCGTATGTTGAAGTTAAAATGGTCACTTGCTCCCATACAGTACTGAGTTGAGTGGAGTTTCGACTGGGTAGTCGGCAGCAGCTTGAACTTGCCCACTCGAAAACGGCAAGTTCGTAAGCCAGTTGGCAGCATAAATAATGAAAACTTTAAGCCCGCAAAGTCTGCCACTTGCCATTGGCCAGAGCTTAACAAAGTTTTCTGTGTTTGCTTCTGCCCGTCCCCCTCCCCGTTCGCGTCCACGAACCACTCGGAATTGCACTTTTTCCCGGTTTTGTTGACTCTGGGAAAATTGCTTTCAAGTGCACCTCTTTGTCCTCCTCTGTGCTGCTCCTGTTGGTGTTTCTTCTTCTGTTTCTGGTCCACTTTTGTGCTCTTTAATTGCGTTCTGTTGTGTACCGTTCTGCACCCGGTGACCCGACCGAAGAGCCGAAGCAAACTACAACTGCATACGGAATGGCCACAATGGAAGGCATGCAACAGTTTACCATCAGCTTTAATAACATTATTGGCTCTGCCATGGCCGTCCTCCTGCCATTGCAAGCCCACACTGCAGGCATTTCCCTGTCCGAAGGACTGCTTATTACCCCTTTACAACTACTAAGCGACCAGCAATGAAAGGAGACAAAGAGCCAAGAGCGCAGGGCAGAAGCTTCCAGCAAAAAGGAATGCAGAATGCATGCAGAACAGAGCTCGGAGTGGGTTTCTGTGGGTACAGAGTACAGAAAAGCTGCAGTCCGAGGTATTGGCATTCCTGAGCTGAGCAAATATTGCTTCATTTTTTTTAATTTAATTTTCCTACGGAATGTGATACAGGAAAAAGTATTCCCGCAGCTCCTTAATTTATGTAAATCTTTTATAGTTATTTTTCGCATATGGAAAAGGATAAGCAACTGCAACATAGTACATAGTACAGTAATTAAAACCAGACCCTGCTTAAACTCTCAGAATATTTTGATAGAAACAATTTTTATTCATCTCCGGATTCTTAGGGGAGTCTGTTAGCTCGGAAAGTTCCTGCCAAAGTTTCGTCTCCTTTACTTAGTTAAGTTGAAACTTTGATAAGCAAAAATATTAACATTTGTGGAAAAAAAAAGAAGAACTTTATAGTGCGGGGCTGGGAGGTGAGCAGAGTAGCTCCCCGTCGGCCATTCAATGGCCTGCTCTCCAAAGTCCAGCGACGATAAATTGCGGGCGCTGTTGGCCAGAAGCAAACAAACAAGCTCTTTTATGGCCATGTTGCTATTATGTTATCACCCAGTGGCCACATTGGCCGCGAGGAGGCTGACGAGGGGCTGATTTTGTTGTTGTTGTTGTTGGATGTTGGAGGTGCTGGTGCTGGTGATTGTGCTTGGAGCGAGGTGCCAACGCTTATCATAACATATGCAATAATAATCCACTGCCGGCAGAGGACGAGGACGACATCAGGTTTGATAATAAAGGCGAAATGTGACCACGGAATTGCCCGGCGGGTCAGTGCCATCTGGCTGGCTGCCTCCACACCCCCAGGGCCATCCTCTGCAGCCTTCAAAAGTTTATTGTTTCGTCCGACCCGCACCCACACCCACACCAGCACCCACACCAGCACCCACACCAGCACCCACACCAGCACCCACACCAACACCCATCGAGGCACCGCATGTGGGCGTGCTTTGTCCATGAGGAGCCCGTGATTGGCATTTATGAGTCATGCTTGTCTAGCAGGCCCATTAGGGGCAATTATTGATGGTGGCCCAGAACTGCCAACAGAAACTGAGACCGACCGAAGCTTTACAAACACACACAACCCGGCGGGGACACCTTTTTGACAGGACACGGAACAGGGAACGGGACGGGAGCGGGAGCGGGGCAGCTGTTTCTTGAATTGATTACTTGCTAAACTTAATTGCAGGATTAAAGTTTCATTTAACCAAACAGAAAGGCTAAGTGGTGAAAGTAAATTGCAATTGAATTGAAGAGAATCGAAGTGGTTATACATATGTACACATGTATGTATGTAGTACATGTGTATTTTTTGTGTACAAATGTCGATGAATTTGAACACACACAATAGCGAAACAGAAACAGAACTGCAATTGCCGCAGAGAAATACTTTGTAGCTTTGCGACTGCAACTGCAACTGCCACTGCCACTGTCACATCGGGGAAAAGTCATTAATCGGATTTTCATCCAAATCCCATTAAATATTTGTATATATATATATACACATATAGTATATAATCCCATCCGGATAAGGGGATGTGGGCGAGATGCCAATCCCATGCATGCACCGAGCTTTAAACGCTGAATTGAGTTTCAGTTGGTTCTGACATTTAATTCTCTGCAGAAACACGTCGGTAGCCCGGGGCAACGAAACCGAGTTTGACAGAGAAAAAACACGGGGTTTTTAATGCAATAATAGAGTCCGAATGGAACCAAAAAGTATAATTAATGGCTTGTGCTAATTAAGCGGAGCGCAGCTCTGACTAACCGCCGCAGTGGGAGTGGGAGCAGTTGGCAAGAGTTTACACTATCGAACAAGAGCAGACACAAATCCAGTGAAAGAGCTATGACCACCCGTAACCTAAGGGTTATTTATGTAAGTATACATAATTAGTAAATAAACTCACTTTGCTTCAAAAAGTTTAAGTGGTTCATTCGCCCAGTTGGTAAAGGAAGAACAGTTGCTTAGAAGGCAGAAACTATCCCGAACACGGGGCGAAATTCGCCTAGAATTCCAGGCGAATAAATACTAACAATACCGTATATTAGTGGCTACTTACATATATATCGTATTGACAGTAAAATTGCATACAAACTTGTGATTAAAAGTTGATTGATTTTGATTAAGGGAGCATGGATCGAAGGCAGCTTCTCCATGTGAACTGAAGACGATTTTCAGGTGTCTGAGATCCAGGTGTTGCTACAGAAAGTTGGGTAGTTCTGAATACAATTTTCGTATACCCATGAACTCGTCGAGTGCAAATTACTTTGCTTTGCTAGCCAACTGAGCTGCGGACAAGCCTTGGGCGGGACATCCGTTTGTGTCTGTCTGTATGTTTGGACATCTGTGTGGCCGGCAACCACTGCCACATCTCTTTGACAGCCAGTGTATGGGGTGGGTGAGCAAAAAAAAAACAAACAAAAACTTTGCTAAATAACAAACTTGTGGTTTTAGATCTTGCGACAAACTCTTGCCGCGCCGGAACGGCAGCTGGGTCATGCATGCATAGCTAATCCCGGGCAGGTCCTGCAGCAATAGTGAAATGTTTACATGCTCTTGCATCTCCGTGTAGGCCACTCGACTTGGTAGCTTATGAAGCGTTAATAAAACCATCGCCACGCCACGAGCCTTCTCCTCCGTCTCCTCCGTCTGCTCTGACCGCGTCTCGGTCTCGCTTCATCGCCCCCTCCAGTGACATTTGGCTGGATTATGAGGCAGTGCCAAAGGACACCAAGGACTCGGTGATCCCAGGCACTCGGCAGGGCTGATTATTAATGCAAAACAATTAGCGCAACGCCCGGCACATTTAACGCGCTGCTCTCGGCCACGGAGGCGGATGACGAGGCTGATGCCTAATGGCATGCCAGCATGAGCATCGAACACATTTTTCAATCGGGCCGGGCCAAGAGCGGCCTTATACCCCAATTAATATTGCATAAAATATGACACGATTTTGAGCTGCGAAAGGATCGGCAGGTACGACGGGCAGGGCAGCTTCAAAGTGTGCAGCAAAATATTGAAACTTTTAATGGCGCGATTTTACGTGTTAGTGTCCGTATCCATATCCAAATCCGTATCCATGCACGCGTATGTGTGCTTATACATACATATGTATGTACATATGTATGTATGAAAGGGGGCTCGTGCTCTGCTCTGGCGCCTGGGGAGGAGTTGGGTTCCTTGCAATGGCAGAAACGACGCCAATAACAGCCACAATAACGGAGGACACAACATGCCAGCCACCTTGAGCAATAGACATACTTGCCTGTTCGCGTCGCAAATATTTTGTTTCCTCTCCTTCTCTTTCCCCACCGCGTCTGTGGCGCCTGTGGCATGTTTGCTTAAAGGAAGAGTCTCGGGCCCACATGACCAGGGGGTCCAGGGGGATTCACTGGGATTCGAGTCCTCTCCGGGCAACTCTGCTTAAACGAAGCAACTTAAAACAGCAGAAATATTGTGTGCACTCTCAGGACGTCGAAGTACTTCGTTCATCTTGAGGGTATAACAAGACTGTGACTGCAGCATAGCTCGTAACATTGTCTAATGAAATTTTCAGACCAAACAAACTAGCCACAGATGAATATGTGAACAAAAAGAAGCTTTTCCGCCTCCTCTCCTCCCTGTTTATGCAATCGAATAATATTGATTGCCAGCACAGAATTGGCTCCAGCATTTGAAAGGATACTCGACTGCCACCGAAAATGGGGCGAACATCCCTCCCCATCTCGCATCTAATCAAACATTTGCATGACTTTTCCGCTGAGCTGTTCCGACACACACGCACACACACACACACACACATACACACAGGCAAAAGGGAAAAGTAAACCGCTCAAAACGCTCTTGTTCCAGTTTGGCTGATTCCCTTTGTTGGACGATTTTCCGCTTGGTGCACGGCCCGCTCCCCACCATACCCCTAAGCCCGTGGAACTATTGCAGTTGTAAACTTTTTGGTGCAATTTTGAAAACTACCCGAAACCTAATTGCGTTTTTGTTGCCGTTCCTGTTCCCCGTACTTTAGTTGGTTTCGTTGCCGAAGTTTTAGTTCCAACTACGATGGAAACTAGCAGCTCATTTCGGGACCGGCACATTAGTGTTGATTAAAAGTTCGGAATACAGAGGAACTTCTCTGGGATACCTAGGATACCTTGGTAGGATGAAGTAGAATGAAAATTAAGGCGTACAGAGCCTTAATAGCAGAAGATAAAAGTTCAATAATTAAATATTGCCCAGATGGCAATGCCAACAGAGGCTGTGAAGCAGCTAGACACGAGTATCTGTACGAACAGCACGGTGAGAAGGAAAGTAGAATCAAATGGCACTAGAGTCCAAGGGTCCTGGGCTCTTGTTATCTTCTGACGAGAGAAAAGAGCTGGCATAAGCCCATGGACTGAAATTGAAAGCTCAACTGACTGACTTGATTTAGGGTGCGAGTGGAGGAAGGGGAGCATCAGGTCAGCCGATTTCACCTGCTTCAGGCCGTCAAGAACGGAAAGGCGATTTTAAAAATCTCAATTTAGCGTCCGGTTCGCAAGCCGTCCATTGACAGGTTAAAGAGCAGTAGAATAATCTGACAGATAGTGAGATAATTGCAGATGCTTATGCCATGAATGAAAATACAAATAATAAAATTCTTGTGGATACAGCAAGGAAACTAACTAACAGAGATAATTGGATTTTTCTTGAACCTCTGGATTTCAAGATGCCACTGGTATAACGCTGCTACCTGCCAGAACGATACAAAATGATTGAAGGGACACTGGGGAAATCTTTCTGATTGCATGACAACGAAAATCCTCTTTTCCATGCACATCTAGTGGTTCTTTGTAATTGATTTAAATAGCGGATGTAGTCGGTTGCAAGTTACGGTTGCAGTAGCAAATCGGGGCGGGCCCCTGCAACGAGCATGATGTTAGAAGGTCAGAGTCTGCGTATGCTCTGACCTCGGCATTGAAATTGCTGTGAGACGACTCGTTTAATTCAATTAATTGAAATCCCAAACGGCGCCTGTTGCTTGGGGCGTAATGAAGTGCGGTGCGGCAGGTGGGCGGTGAGGTGAGGAGGTTCGGTCGGATATGGCAAAGAAAAAGTTCCCATGACCGTGGAGGAGCGAGAAACGGGGGAGGGGGAGGGCACCTGGCAAATTGAAATGGCAGCCAGCAGCAGTGGAATCCAGCAGGCTTCCCGGCCAAACACCGAGTACACATCCATCCTTGTTGGTGGCGCCTTTGTGTGCTTTGTACTAAGGCACTCTTTGTATGAGTATGAAGCCCAGCAAGGAGCAGAGAATGTGGAAAACAATTCGGAATCCTGTCAGATGGTCACACAGCACAGTACCTGGGAGCACTCTCAACACACCAGAAAGCTACACGTGGCTTGGGTGGCATATGTTCTTGCACGAGAGAGCGCTTGAATATATTTCCATCCAGCTTTCTTCAGCTGATATACCTTTTAGAAATTTAGCCATAGGACGAAGCAGTGGAGTGCCACGACAGCTACAGATACACATAGAAAGCGCCCTAGACCGCATTGGATCGTACGTATTGGCCCACTTGTAAGACAAACAACTTTGACTTTGTAGAATTCGAACAGCCTTTTAGGAGTATTCGGAGCGCGTGGCAGGGGTAGGGGCAGGCTGCGACGGAAATGCTCTTGATTGGGAGCATGTATTCCGGCAGAGGTATTTCGGTTGTGTGCCTCTCATTTCTATCTCTTTGCGGCATTATCAGCCGAATAAACAATGAAATTTTGAGTAAACAATGCGAACAGCTCACAAATTTATTTCCAAGGGGGGACGGCAAAGGACAGGGTCTCTGGTCGTGAGGATAGCTCCAGGTCCTTCAGGTGACTCCGGCACTCGCATGAAGAGCTACAAGTGTAAGCCCACTTAACGGGAGAGAATTAAAACGATGTCTGAGGAGAATATCATTTGGAGGCACTTTAAAAATAATTTCATTGAGTTACCCCACCCCTACTCGGCCCACCTAATACTCGTACTAGAAGGCAAATGCAGACAATAGCCGAGCCGAGCATGTGCTCCTGGCAGCAAGCTCCTGGTACCGGCTCATCCTCATCCGTCAGCGAGATGGATGGCTCCGTGTCTATCTGTTTATCTCTTTAGCTCTGGCTCGGGATGTATGCGACCAATCAATTTTCGTTTAGGATGATGCCCCTCTAGCCCGACCGGCAGCAAGCATCGGTTGTAAGACCCTGCCCTCCCAATCATAAGCATAACATAACGAAAATAATCACGATAATAAAGTGTAGCCAGAACCAGCTTGGGCTAATTGGCATTCATTCATAACACTCGGCACAGATTTCCCTCCGAAAAGAACTGCACTGCACGCTCTCTTAGCTCTCCTGCGAGTCTGCGCGCTGGTGTCTGTCCGCTCTGCTCTGCTTTGCTCTCTTCTCTTCTCTTCTCACACGGTGTGGCAGTCCGGCAACGCTGTGCGCGTAAAACCGTAAACAATGAGTACTGTGCATCCACTTACGAGCCGAGCATTCCTGTCCTGTTTTGTGTTTTGTCTTCTGTTGTTCTCCGGCAATGGCGGCCACCGGTTGTTCTCCGCGCGCTCCGATGGCACGGCCACAGACGCAGAGGCGCGATTCGTAAATGTGATTTGCCGACGGCGATGCTAACACTAACTGTAATACTAACGGCACCAGTAACGGTAATGAAAGCGGCAATGGCGCTTATCCATGCCCATAATAGTATATGTGTTTGAGTGCTTATCTTGGAAATCGCGTGACTTTTCGCCGGCTACTCTACCGCCTTAACATAAATATGTGCATATATGTATACATATACATATGTACATCCATCCATCAGGAGTTCAAAGTAACAAGAAGTACAATTTTGATGTGCTTTCCTTTTCCCAGTGCAGGTACCAAAACGAACTTACATATGTATGTATGTATGTATGTATGTATGTACATATGTACATTGTACATATATACAGTCCCCCTTTGGGTGTGAGGGTCGTGTCCTAGATGTCTTGGCATGTTTTGAGCCGACATTTTGGACCATTAACAACAGGCAGGGAGAATGTTGCGAGTGCAATTTGAATAGCAGAGCACACATACATTTTGCATACATACATATGTACATACATCATATGCATGCAAATATACGAGAAGGACGAGGGACCCACATCTTGGCAGTGAGCAATCTCAATCGATAAATTCAAAGGAGCCAAGTGGTAACCCCCTACCCACCATCTTAGGAATTCAAGAAGCACTTCCCCCAGACCCTAGCAAAAAGTTCCAAAGTGCGCTGCTGACTTAAGCAAATTTTGATGTGTCCGATTGGAGGGAGTGTGTTTGCTCGTGTTCTCGTACTGTTATTTTTGCTGCCCCAACTGGCAGGCGCGAGGAAGGGACTCTCCTTCCCTTCGGGATGTCAATGAACCCCGTCCGGATGGGTCCGTACCATTGAATTTACTTGTCAGCTCTGGGGGTGGTTGTGACTTCTGACACCACAATGCTTGTATGATTCGCCCGTCGATGTTGCTCTATTTTCCATCTATGATTATTCTAAGCACTAATTTTATTTTAATATAGATATATAGAAGCTCTCCCAATGTCTCGTTTAAACGCCAACTGAGCGGCTATAAACGTGTACAGCGCATCCACCGGCTCCACCGAGTCGCTTCAAATTATAGATTTTTCATCTGGCTATGATGATGATGTCATCATTCCGATTCTGATTCTGATTTGCAGGTTGATTGAAACAGAGTTCAGTTAAGGCAGAGACAGTGCCCACGGAACAGACTTGTACTCAATTCACTTCCACATCATGTCTAGTCGCAACCACATTTTCCATGTCCGAAACTTGATGCAATTCTGATCCAGTCAGTACTGATTCAAGGCAGGAAAGGCTTCCTTCAGGCTTTCACTAACAAAAAACTCCCTTCCTTTATACGTGGGTAATGGGTGGGGTATAAATATTAAAACGCAAGTAAATTTGTGTTTTAAATCGCCATAACATTTTCAAATCATTAAACGGACAACGGCGGCTGCTGTACTCGTAATCTGAGTAATAGTCGTATTTTTTGATTCTCTTAGGTCTCTGATCGTAAACACCAAATATCATAAAATGCAGCCGTTTACGAGGCCCTTCCCCTTTGGCCTTTGGAGCTTACGGCCGCCCATCTGCTACGCTGCTCCTCCTGCTCTTGGCATGGTATGCTCTGCGTTGGGATTTGTGTTAATGTGCTGTGAAGGAGGCGCACTCCGACACTTCCCCATATGAATTATGATTAAGTAATCTGAATAGTGAAGGCGTCGCCATTGTGGCGTTGTAGCTATACACACGCGTCCGGAGGGACGTGGGGATGCCGGCAGGTCGTGGGAAACATGTGTCTGGCGGTCCCCCACTCCCGCGTTGGTTTTGTCAACACTTGTAATCCTTTAAGGAGTTCGCGGAAGGGGGGACGCTGAAGGAAAGGACCCATTGTTGCAGGCCCGAGGCACGCCAGGGATTAATGCGCATTTTGAGCTTTCGTTTGTTCTGGAGCGCACAGTTTGGAGTTTTCCTGGGAATCGAGTTAGGAATTAAAACATAAGTCTGCAAGCAGCAGCCGCCACCGCTGATTGCTTTTTTAGATTTTCATTGTGAGGGTCTTATCCCATTAGCGGTAGGAGAACAATGACAGTATAAACGGAGAGCCAACGGGAAAAAGACCGTAAAAAATGCAAATTTTCAGAGCTGATTTCCCGGTGTCTGCTTTTGCCTTTCATTCTGCTGCTAATGGTGGGCTTGGGTCAGATTCGGCGCCATTTGTCTGAGCTCCGTCCCTTGTGGAAAATATTTTAAGCATTGGCATTAATTAAGCGCTCTTCTAATTGGAGTCTGCAGAGAACCGAACCGAATACAACACGTACCACGCAGCACGCCCCACGCCCGAGCAGCAGAATCGAGGCGACATTTTAATTGATTCTGCTGTCATTTGGCAGTCAAGGGAGCGATGTTTGATGCGTGTCTGCGAATGGACGGAACCCAGTGTAAACAGCTCCAGAGTCCTCGCAGATCGAGTTTCGCTTTTATGCTGTGTTTGCCTATGGCGCAGCACCATTTGATAAGTGCATACCCCATTGGTTAATGGCTAGCGGAGCGCACCCCACCCACGTGACCCAATTCGGTGCGCCCAAATCTGGCGATTGTTAATTATGTAAAATCGATAAGGGAAGTAGAGCCCCCGCGCTGATCCGGTTGAAATTTGATAAATTATTTTTGGCAGGCAGTGTTGCGTGAAATGTGAGTTGTGCAACTCCGGCTGGGTTGACGGAAATGAGTCGCAGGAAACAGGACAGAGACAGGCAAAAAAGGCCAGCAGAGCAGCTAAGCAGCTAAGCAGCAACGAACCCCTTTATCACTTCAGTCCCAGACTCAATACGGACCGCGAAGAGCCACTTGAATTTAAACTTGAAGTGGAACTCCGTTGTGTCACCCTTTGCCGTGCCAATGCTTTTGTCGAGGTAACTTCGTTTTCCGACAGATAAAAGCGTCTTATCCATAAAATCCGAAATCCGGTTTATGAGTGCTCTGTGGACCCTTTGGGCGGGCGCCTCTGCCCTCTCTCCCCTTTTTCCACAGCCACGCTCGCCTTGAGTGGGTGCGAGTGAGTGGGGTGGGTATGGTGAGTCGGAACACGAAAGGATTTGCATGTCAGCATCACCATTGGCATGTTATTCTCTGATGGTGCCCGCCGAATGTACCGTAAATCGTCCTTATAAATCGGTTCCCAGCCCGCCACACGCAACAGCTAGCTGTTCTCGTTGTTTCTCGCTTTTAAAGTGAATAATGGATACCACCCACTCTTGTAGCGAACGTAGACAATGTCTGAGCGGAGCAGGGTGCAAACGGTCCGCTTCCAGTCAAATTTTTACTCCTGGCGGATAGCGTATGCGCTGGAAAATTAATATTTAGCAAGAAGTTGACTTGGGGCTCTCCCTGGCTGCTACCGCAACTGAGGCTGGCCACAAACCACAGCAAAGTTGACGAAATTGTTTCTCACGTAACTCAATAAAGGACTTCTAATTTAAATAAAAGCAGCCAGAGCCGCAGCCCACGTCAATCTACAGAGGAACAGACCAACAGGGCCAGGTGCATATACATACATACTACCATTGACGGCAGAAAAAAAAGAAGAGAAAGAATCACGTTCGCTGACTTCTCCACTCCCAATGGGGATTTCAAGGTGACACATGGCTCAGGGATATCGTATACTGCTGACTGGTTTTCTTTTCCACGCAATCACATCAAAGGACAGTCTGAGCTGCTGATGTCTCTCCTGGTGATGGTGTTGGTGCCGGTGCCGTAGTGCCGTGGCGCCTTGGCTTTGTCGAATTCATAAAATATTTAAATGCAAAAATGAGCATGCAAAACGGACGAATGTTTCGCTACATTAGCGATGAGAAACACAAAAGCGCCTGCCACCCCGCACCCGGAGGCCATTCCCGCTCCTTTAAGCATTTAATGAAGCAGCTAGACTTTGGAGCAATTTCGTTAGCTCAGTCGGCACCCGTGGGACACTTTTTCCCACCAACTTAATGCCATTGTTCCCGTCGCCGATAGCGCGCTCAAATGCTCTTCGCCCTATGAAGTTAAATACCTAATGGGGTCGGATGTCCTTTTCATACACTCTCTCCCCCATTCTGGAATTAATGAAACACAAAATACAGAAATCATAATATTCATTCTGTTATATGTATCAAGTCTGAAATTAACAGGGAGTTTTTCTTTCTTTCTTACGATAAACAAATCAAGGACCATTCCAAACATTCTTTGACGGAGTGTAAATCAATACCATGGAAGTGTACTCCATTATTTCGTTGGTCGGAGCGTACATATGTATATATACATGTATATTCTTGATCAGGAGGACAGGAATCTCTATCTGGATAGATCATTCCTTCCTTGTATCAGAATGTTTCCAATCCTGGGGATTGGACTACCCAAGCGTAGTGGAACTTTTAAACAACCATTTGCGACAGCCAGCGTGATGGAAACCATCAACAAATGTACATACATATGTACATGTGTATACTGATTTGATGGCGTGTATTTGTGGTTGGTGGCGAATGGCGTAAAATTGATACGTTTCCAATGACGCCGGGGAAACGGAACCAAGCAACTCCTTGATAGACGAGACGCGATGAGAGCTGTCAGGGGCTGAACGCAAAGACGTCTTGATGGATAGATCTCTGAAGGAAAGGAAAGCAACGGCTCATCCAGCGGAAGCAGGAGTGGGACAACAGAAGCCATCCAAATACGTATGCCAGGCACGAAAAAATTGCTCCAATCAATCATAAAAAAACACTGGTTCCAATTAATCGCGGCGTGGCATCACTTGTGGTTGTTTATGCCAATGGTGAAAAATATTGAGATGAAAACAAAACGACTAGAATCGAGTTTATAACTAAACAGAATATTTCGAAAACATTAAACTATTTTTGAGTCGCATGGAAACTCGCGTATTTGACTTTGAGGTGGCAATATATTGATATATACGTACATATATATGTAAATATGCTTGCACTATGTGTATGTATATGCAAGCTTTATCGTTAAGCTTATTTCTGAGTCAAGCTCCAAAATATGTAAAGCTAGTTAAGAAGAGGCAGTCTAAAACAGATAACGACTGAAGTTGGTAATAAATATCATTTAAGAAATAAAAAATTGCTGAGCTATTATTTTCTCCCGCAAATCGAGTGATCTGCGAGAGTGGTAAACTTTATTAAAGACCAACAAGACTATATTTTATGGGGAGCCGACATATTCACTACGAGATCGAATATGGTGGTTGAAAATGGTTTTATTGTTTTTCGCAATATTTTCCAGAAAGATGAAACCCCATTTTGAAACATTTTAACATATTTTCGCAGCTTTTTTGGCACTCATAAGAAAGTATTTTTAGAACCAGTCTTAAGTCTTAATAAAGCCAGTTTCGACGTCAAGAAAACGTAGAATTTTCGCTTAACCGTTTCTCTATAGATTTTTATGAGCGATACCTTAAACTACGCATAATTAATGCACCTATGCACAAAAAATACAAAAACAGGATATAATTTTGTTTCGACATTTCCTGAGCATTAAAACAAAAAAATTTAAAAAAAAAAATTGAGAAGGAACATTTGAGTTGCTTCTGGGGACGCGACTCTACTTATACCCGTACTCGGTCAGTATTTACATTTTTGGACTTATTATTATTTAAAATTTTAGTATTAAAAAAAATATATTTTACATTTTACATTTTTTTGCTACATCTGATATCTACATCTACTATGTATATTCTACATCTAACATGTAGATTGTACTGAACGAGGCAGAATGTGCGAGCGAGAAAGAGAATGAGTAGCGGGTCTCTTGCTGGAGTAGGTGGGGTAAGCAACTGAAAATTAATTTCTTCATTCTGGCTATTGATCCAATCTTAATCACATTCAGCATTCGGATAGATATGGTAATTCTCTACGATACTGCGTTTTTAGTTTTATCGTATCTTTAAAATTGTGACTGCCACACTCTTTTGCCCTTTGTGGGGGCGGAAGTGAGCGGGCCGAAATTTTTGAAATACACTTGTAATAGTGTGATATCACATGAGCCTGGAAACCAAATTTGGTTGCCCTATCTTCCTATCCGGCCGCTATACATATCTCGCTCCCTCCGCCAGGGGACGCCACTGGGTCAGGGGTTAAGCCACAGTTTATTTAATTTGTTTAATACATTAAACAGGCGGTATGTCCGTATGTACCATAGAACAGATCCAAAACGTAAAAGTGTGCCGAGGGTGTGTGTGTGCGTGCATGGGTGTGTGTGTGTGTGCCGGGAAGGGTCATTGCTGCTCCAGACGGTCCCAGAATTGCAGTAGCTTGATAGCATTCTCCAAGCTACCCGACGAGAGAACCAGAGCGTTCATGTTGTAAATATGATTATCGAAGCCCATTTCGATCAGCTGCTGCAGCTGCTCGCGATAGCGCTGTTGCAAAGACGTGTACATAGCACTCAAAAATATGGACATGGCCTCAGCGCCGCCCAGGTTCAAGGCGTTGCAGGACGACTTCCAAGGGTTGGGCAGAGGTTGTCTGTTCTCGAGTCCTCGCTGGGAATTTGCGCCATTGACAGGGCCGTGTGAGAATTGCTGATAGGTCGAGGCCACAGTATTCTCGTAAGATCTGCGCAGGTTGCTGTCGATGCGACCGAGCAGATGGGACCCACCAGGGACGAGCTCCATGCGTTTTATTAACATATCCCGTCGGTTGCGATCATACTCCAGCTGGGCCGGACTGGGGGCCTGCGAAATCACCGCGCACCATTTGTGAGTGCTCTTGATGTAATGACGCTTCGCCCCATTCTTCTTCACAATGCCCTTCATGCGCGCATCACTCTTTACCAGGAACTTAAGCTGGACCGAATTCATCATATATTCCAAGCAGTTGACTGGCTTCGACCGGATCATACGGTCCCGCGACGTCAGTTTCGGGCACGCGGCCACAGTGGTCGGAGCGCTGGGCGCAATGTCGCGACGGCACACCACATGCACAACGACGCCAGAAGTGATGCCAATGGCGTCGATAGTGCCAGCATCTCTGAGCACCTGACCGCCAAAGACCAGCACAATATTGTGAATAGCCTGCTCGAAACGCACGGCCACCAGGGCACGCAGGTTCCGAACCAACTCCCTCTCGCGCACCGAGACGACTACCTCGAAGAAGCTTCCTTTCGCCAATATGTTTATGGCGTCGCCGCGGCTCATGGCGATTACTTTCTAGTGCCGTCCAGTCCAGTAATATGTTTTGTAGATATTTGGATCGGTTGTGTTGTTGACTGCTGAGCGGAATTTTCCGACTGAATTTTTCTGGCTTGTCTGTCTGACTTGGGTAAGTTTGATTCCTGAAGTTTTCGTTCAGCCAGCTTTGATGGCAGTGAACCGGATACATACTGATGCTCGACTAGCGCACTTTTTTTTTAAATTAAGAGTATCAGGATTATAATATGTGCCACACTCCTTTTATGGGAACATCTTTTCTTAAAAGGTACTTTTACCGCACGTTTAGTTATTATTATTAAATGGAGATAGCTAGCGATGGGCACGAGCTGCAAAACCTAATGGTTATCGACATTACCAACACTAAATATTTACCAACACTAAAATGCCTAAAGAGGCACAAGCAAAACTTAATTTGTTTCTTAGACGGGGCCGTAGATCAACAACAAAAATGGGGCTATGGAGATCGTATCCGCACACATGTCGGACCATTTATTCCATTTCCACTCAGCCTCACTCTGTCTGTCGTTTCAGACGGATCGAGTTTGCAACTGCCTCCACAAGTGAGAGTCAACAAGCAAACAGACCAGCGGCGAGGACGGACGAACAGCACAGGAACAGGCCAGAACCGCGGCGAGGTGGATCCGCTGGTTGGTGAGACTGAGACCCATTAATGTAGCAGCCATGGGCGCCAATACATCGAGCAGAGCCGACGCGAGTCTGCTCGCCGACGATGACGGTGAGTGAGGATGGGGCACATCAAAACAATTAGCTTAGAGAGGGGCGAACTGAAAGCAGCTCGTACAACCCAGTAGCCCAGCCTTGACTGAACATATTGAAATCGCACACGCACGCACCCTACCCTAACTAACAGAGGAGCCGAGGCGGGGCCATGGAGCTGTGGAGAATGGACGAACTGTGCCTGCTGAAAATATTGAAATGCCTTGCTCTGCCTGACCAGCTGGCCATGCTCCAGTGCTTCGAGCGGTGTCGCCCACTCCTGAGGCACATCTGGCGCTTGCAGCTGACCGAGATTGAGCTCAACCTGCTGGAGGTGCCGCTGCAAAAGGACGACTTCGACTTCCTCCTGACCAATGGCCGTGCGCAACTGAACGAGCTGAGGCTCAACTATCTGGGCAGGGAGCATTTTGAGGTGCTTGTCGGGCACAGCTTTCCCCAGCTGCGGCTTCTGGAGGTCGATGTTCTGCCTCCGTTCTTCCTGTCCCCGCGACTCTTACATCAGTTGGGACAGACCATGCCAAGGTCCCCCAACGACAATGAGCTGGCCGACAGCGCCATTCAATGCAGTACTCGTAGCTCGTAGTTAGATATTTTAGGGGGTGCGAACGGTGTTCAATTTTCAATAAAAGTGTTCTGAAATCTCTGGGAACTGATGAGGTCGGTTCTCAAATTCAGTCCGCAGATCTACTCATTGCATCTCTGTTACATTTTCAGTTAATTTTGACCACTTCCAAATACTGCGTGCCATCGGCAAGGGAAGTTTCGGCAAGGTAAGAGCTGCTGCCCTGCATCCCCTGGGACTTTACGAGATGAACAATCTAACATTCACAGGTCTGCATAGTGCAGAAGCGTGACAGCGGCATTCTATATGCCATGAAGTATGTGAGTCGCACCGCCTGCGAGATGCGTGGAGCGCTTGGCGGTGTCATCAAGGAGGTTGAGCTGCTCTCCTCACTGGAGCATCCGTTTCTCGTCAATTTATGGTTCTCGTTTCAGGGTAAGTGCACACAAACACAAGCACAAAGCCCGCACGCAGACAGACAGACAGAGACAGAGCCAGAGCCAACAAACACCGTCATAAGTACGAGTATGCAAATGAGGTTGCCACTGCTACCTTTGGCCGCTTAGCAGCTCCGTTCCTGATTCTGTCTCTGCTCCTGGAACCTTTGCCGTTGCCGTTTCTGTTGCTGTGGCTGATTGCCAATCAAAATGCAAATTAACTCTGTGCATTTCCTTTGAAGCCCGAGACTCTGACATTTATACTCGTATACCTTTCATCCTTCTGACACACCACACCACACCCCACCTCACCAACACCAACACCCCCCATTCGCAGACGAGGAGGACTTATTCATGGTATGCGACCTGTTGACTGGTGGCGATTTGAGATATCACTTACAGAACCGAGTAAGTCCGCACACGACAACTCGCAGCTCTCAGTTCCAGACTCTAACCATATTCTCCCATTGCCATTGCCATTGCCACTCCCACTTCCGGTCTCGGTCCTATATCCGTTCTCCTTTCAGGTTGAATTTTCCGAGCAGAGTGTGGCCTTATTAGTGTGCGAGCTTGGCAGTGCGCTGGAGTACCTGCAGACGCAGCGGGTGGTCCACAGGGACATCAAGCCAGATAATATTCTATTGGATGATGGCGGTGAGTATGCGAAGAACAGGACTGGCTGCGGGTGGCCAAGCGTCGTGAAACTTTGACTTTTCATTTTCTGAGACAAGACCCAGGAAATCCACGTCTATAATTCATAATAATGTCATTGCGGTCGTGCTCAAAAATGTATTGATTTAATTCGGCAAGTTCTGTATCAGTACCCAGCCACAGTACGGCCACTGAAGCTCCTCCGGAGACGGCCATGGGGACATGGCGACCGACCGACCAGAGCTAACAGTCACGCAGGGCGAGGAGCAGACAGTCTGGCGGCTGTGCTAGGGGTCTATTTAATGACATTTAGGTGAACTAACGAGGTGTTCTTGGGGCACGTTGGAGCATATGATCCGCGGTGTATTGGATATGGTATATTGGAATATATGTGGTATATGGTATATATGGTATTGTGAGTGCCATATATTACGGGTATTGTGGAAATATTATGATGCGAATTTTTATAAGTTGCTCTTACCAGTGCACCCTCTTATTCCACTTATTCCACTCAATATTCTCGAATGAATTTCTTTCATGAACATTGCAAACAGCATTAAATAATAATTGTTATTGCGTTGCAAGCGAAGAGGGGGCCATGGGTGAAACAGGACGAGTGCATAGACACTATGCATGTATGCATGAATCCATGCAATGGAAAGCCAAACGCAATTAGATTACCACCCACTTCGACGCCCAGTTGAAGGAGCCACTTGCATGCATAAAGAGAGTCCCGCCCCCACTGACAAGAAATTAATTCCAGGACACGCTCATTTGACTGATTTTAATATTGCGACGAGGCTGCAGAAGGATGCGATGGCCTGCAGCATGTCGGGGACGAAGCCGTATATGGCGCCGGAGGTGTTTCTGTGCGCCCTGGACGAAGTGGGTAAGTATGTCTGCCCAGGCAGCAAGTGAATTAATTCAACAAGACCCATGTCCTGCAGATGGAGATGGAGATGGCGATAATTGACTGCTTCCTGATAGTTTCAATTTAATTACAGCTGGCTATAGCTACCCAGTGGACTGGTGGTCCCTGGGCGTTGTGGCCTACGAGATGCGCAGCAACGTCCGCCCCTTTGTGGTGCACTCGAACACGCCCTTGGCGGAGATCAAGAACATCCTGAACACGCCAGTGCACTATCCCCGCTATTGGAGCAACAACTTCATCGATCTGCTGCAAAAGGTAGGTTGCCTGCGTGCGCCGTGTATCGAGTGATTTTCGTATCAAATCCCGCACCATATCCTTGCAGTTGCTCTCCACTTATCCCGGTGGCAGGATCAGCACTCAGCAGGAACTGCATCAGACACCGTTGCTGCGGAACATTGACTTTCAGCAGGTGCTCGACAAGAAAATAAAGCCCATCTTCAAGCCACCCGAAGATCACCTGAACTGCGACCCCTGCTTGGAACTGGAGGAGATGATTGTGGAGACTCGGCCGCTGCACAAAAAAAAGAAGCGTTTGGCCAAACAGCGGTCGGCCCAGCGAGACAGCGACCCCGAGACCGTGTTGATCAAAGAGTTCATCGTCTACAATCGCTACAAAGAGCTCAAGCGGAAGGCCATGGAGCAGAAGGAGAACGACTGGCAGCGTGAGCTCGAATTGGCCATGGCCAACTCCATAGTCAACAGCTTGGCCCCCATACAAGAGAGGCCCGCCTCGTCCACTTCCACGTCTATTAGCCATGCAACAAACCCCGCGATCAGCACTCCCAATCCCGCTCCCGCGCCCACGCCAGCAGCCACGAATTCGCCATCTGGCAACACAAGGTGCTCCGCCTGCAAAGAGAGTGAAAGTATTGAATTCATTGACCGCACGCCGTCCCCGCAGGGCACAGGCGGCGGAGCTATAACTGCCACCCCGACACGGCTCAGCAGCATGTTGGACAAGGCAACGAGCACGGCACAAAAGTAGTGTTAAACTACGATTAGCACCCGAACCCTCCGCACGGAACTAATAATACATATGTGCGTATGTATCATCGTATGGAAACGCAACAGGTTTCACTGCAAACACAAACAAAAGCCCCACGCCCCAACCCCCCACCACATAGGCCTGCACACCGAACCGCAAGATGATTTGGCTGGCAACCATCCAAAGAGAACCAGAACCTATTTTTCGAGTTTCGCTGAATTTCACCTTTGTACGTGTACTTGTAGATGTAAAATACATAAATACAAATAATATACGTATGTATAATTTGATATATTTTAGGGTATTTCTATTGCTTATCTAAGTCCTAGGTCTAAGTCCCCTTGTACATATGTGTGTATGTATGGTTAGATGTTAGCTGAAATCAAAATAAATGTAAAGAGGCACTGCACCAAGCGGGGTTTACCTCTACTGGAATATGTTCGGAAGAGCTCAATAAAACTCGCAGCGTAATTTCGATTTTTTTTGAAGTTTTTATTTCAAGTTATATTTCATTCATGTTTCACATATTTTTTGTAATGCCTTTCTTTGTATAAAAAAGAGTAAATAATTATGTTCTGTATGTATAATTGTTGTATTCACGCACTTGTTGATCTCTCGTTAAATATATTAGTTTTGGGTTGGTGTTATTATTGGGTTCTGTGTCTGTGTCGAAAGTGGCTAAACACTAACCAAATTACGATAATAATCTAATCCCCTTCTGTATATTATTTTATCAGCAAAATGCAACATGTTAATAGTTTGTTAATTTCTCTGGTTCAATCCGCGATCTCTCGATTTCATTTGTGGGCTTTTACTGTTATGTTAATATTACATTTTACGAATATCATTTTAACATCTTTCACCCATCATTCCCATCTCACCCACCCCGCCGTCAGCAGCTCAACTGCATTGGGGGGTGTGGTGCGGTCGGAAGATGGTCGCTGGGTCTCGTTGCGAAGGTGAGAAAATAGAAAAGAATCAAGAAAGTCCCCAGCATGGGGAACGTTAACTCGAGAAGCGTTAAGAGCAAGTGTGTGAATGATTGTTTCTCAGTAGAAATCGTGTTCCACTCTGCATTTGTGGAAGGAGTATTTCAAAGATTCAATTAAGTTGAATAGCTTACAAGGTTTAACGAATTTTCCTTTTGTTTTTTTTTAAGCAAAAACAAATGCAATTGTTTAGAAAAGCGTCAGTTATGTGTGTGTTCTGTTCTCTTTAGAAAATCTGCTTTTGCTCTTCTCTTTTGGTTTTTTTTTTTTGTTTGTTGTTAGAAGAATGAAGGAGAAGAAACTACAAGCTGCAAAAATGATGTTCCGAGTATGTTTGTGTGTGTGTTTGGGAGATGAGTGTAAGTGTGTGTGTGTATGTAGTGTGTCTGGAGTTCGGCTTATGCTCATTTTTTGTTTGTTATTTTTCGGCTTTTTCTAAACAAAATGTTACTTTTTTTCGTTGAACTCCATGCGTGGCGCTGCTGGCGGACATCCGCCGCAGCCGTTTGGTGGCTGCGCTAAGCGTTTGGTCATACTATACTGTGGTGGTGTCCACAGACTCGATACGTGCAGCGCTCGCGTCTTCGGCCTCCACAGTAGCAGGCTCTGCCCCATTCAGCGCACCGCCATCGACAGCGTTGCCCTGCTCCTCGACAGCACCGGCATTGGCAGCGCCGCCACTCTTTTTGGTGCCAAACTTGACCAGCTCGACGTGTACGTTAATGGTTTTCGTCTGCGCTGGCTCTACAGACTCGGCTGGCTCCGACTTCGCCACAACATCACCCTCCGCACCAGCTGCGACGACCGGAGCCGGAGCCGACTCGCCACCGGTGGTGATGGTCAGCGAGAGATCGTTCAGTGATTTCAACACCTTGTCGACATCATCCTGTGTGCTGGGAGTGCCATTGCGGTTGCCAAAGTAGAGGAAGCACTTGCCGAAGTGGCCTGTTCGAAAAAGCGCGAGTGAGTAAAGAGACACCGTACTCCTCGAGTTTTTTTTTAACTACATACCCTTCCATGCGATCGACATCGGATTGCATTCGCGCTTGCGAAGCTCACTCTTCAGATCCTTGACGCGAATATCACGGGTCAAGTTTGTCAACTTAACGCAAAAGTCACGCGGCCCGCGGTTTTTCTTCTTCGTCTGACGACGCTCGCCAGCGCCACCCTCATCGAACTTACGATCCTCACTCTTGGCACCTCCCTCAACTCCAGACTGATCGCCCTCAGACTGCAATTAAATTAAAGTGTGAATAGGGGATCCGTGTGGCACGAGCTAGTATCAAATTAACCTTGGTTGTGCGTCTGCGGCGGTTGACGAAACGACCCCCCTTTCGACGTGGTGCGCGTTTCTGGGTGTTTTCCTGCATCGGTTAGAAATATATCCATATAATTAATATACACTTCAATACAGATTTATCAATGCTTTTACTTACGCCCTGTTGTTCGTTGTCAGTCTGTGAGGTGGTGCGTGCTGGGTTTCCTCGTTGGAAGCGACGACGCAACGGCCCACGACGGCGCCTATTGTTTTGATGCTGCTCAACATCAGTGTCCTCCGCCTTCAAGGCAATTGTCTTGCCTGATCTCTCCTCTTGCTCCTTGAGCTGTTGCAGAACGGGCAAGATCTTAAGGCGACGTTCGGACAAAATCTCCCAGAAAACACCATTGGGACGGGGCAAGCGCTTTGCAACGCGTATGACCTCGGTGGGCGTTACGATAATGTCCACTGGTGTGTCGTACTTCTGAAACAGATTCAAGGGCAGAGTGTCCACCACCTGCAGATCGTGCACAATCGTGGCTATCACTGTGTCCGGCGTTATGGCACCCAACTCAATGAGCAGACCGATGTCCAGGTCAGCAAACCCATTGCCACGACCAATTCGATAGCCCTCGCGTGAAACTACGACGGAGCCAATCACCACAAGATCAAGTTTCAATTTGCTCTCCAGTCCAATTTCCGTGCGGAAATTGAGAATATCCTGGACGCGCAGAGCCTCTTTCTTCTGTTCCTCGGTGGCGTCGGCTGGTACATCAACCTTAAGGCACAGCGCCGACGAGTCGCGGGTGCTGGGCAAATAAACAGACTTGTCGGCGAGCAAAGCCTGTTCCTTAAAGTCGTGAAGAGCGCGATCGATGTTCACCTTGATGTGCTCTGTGGAAAGAACAAACATAAATGGGTTTTCTATGTAAGTTTTTACTCAATCCACTTACCGGCCTTCTTAAACTCCTCCTCCTGAATGAGCAATGCAGCAGCCTTATCGGCATCCACAAACGCAGGAATCCGATTGAATATGTTGTTAAATCCAATGCCAACCTTGCCCTCCTGGATCTTTTTCCAGGTCTGCACACGAAGCGAGCGCTTTGTGGGCTCCACGGGCTGAGCTGTTGAAGGAAACAATTGGTCCAACATATTAGTTTCGCGAGCATCACATTACACGTAATGCAAAGGTAAAAAAAAAAACCAAAAGAGAGCGGCGGTTGCCGCCTGTTCTTATCGCTGACCCGAGCTCATAGCAGATACATGTTATCGCGCCAGTTTTATGCTGGAATGAAAGCGAATATATTTCGCAGCTGATACTGGAGCTGATAAACCGGTTTCCACGCCCAACAATCAAATATCAGCAATTTAGTCTAAACAAACACTACCAATGCCGGCGGGGGAACTGTCTTTCAACAAAAAAATCTGCATGGAAAACATTCGCAAGGGTTGCCACATGTCTGAATTTCGGTAGTATATGCACATGAACACACACGCATGCATACGTACGTGTATGTGCAGAAATAATGATTACAAACAAATTCTGGTGCACATGAATGCACTTGATTATATGTACTTACATTTGTGCAGAAAAGAATTGCGTGAGCGTGTTTGAAAATTCAATTTTAAAGCATTTAAATATCGATATTGACGCATGACCAATAAGTTGGCAACGCTCTAGCACACATACAGACATACACGCGCACACACACATACACGCACTAAACATTTCTCGGCGATGCGCTCATCAAAACGCGAATTTCTCAATTAATATGTATGCATGTGAGTAGTGATGTGTGCTTGTGTGCGATTGTGGGAAAGGGGCAACCGACAGGCGACAATAATGACATTAGCACGGGCTAAAAACTACACAGATCGAGCAAGAGCAGTCAAAATGTTTGCCGAAAATGATTCACTGTGTACTATTTGCGGTCACCACTACTAAGTGGTAATTGTAAGCAGCCGCAGCAGTTTTAGCATAAGAATGCGCGCCTCGATGACGTAATTAGTATCAACAACAAAAACTAAGACCCCGCCGACCGACATGAAAAAAGCGGGCATGTACAGGCAATGTTTTTGTTGTACTTTTTGTCATCTTCCTACTCTCATCCTTCTTCATCCGTGATTCTTTTTGATTCATAGTTTCGTTTCGGCAATTTGACAACTCATTTACCGCAAGAGCCGCATAGAAAGAAATATGGCGGAATTTTTGACAACTTTTTTGTGCACTGCATGTAAAATGGCCGAATGTAAACGGGGGGAGTGAGAAAAAAGAAAAAATATTCGGTTAAGCTCCCTGCTTCGCTACAATTATGCCCTTGATCCCTTTTAAAGACAGAGAAATAGTGCAATGCACCAACTAAACACATATACGAGCACGACGCAGAATATTTATGATAACATTCTCACACTCGCGCAAAATACATGCAAGTTTTCTGTTCTACTTCGTCACTCTGACGGCAAATACTTACTTGTCGACGATACTTCCTGGGCTGTGTTAGCGCCATTCTCCGCGGCGGCTGCAGCGGGATCTGCGTTGCTTGGATTTTCCATAGTAATTCGTTTATAAATTGTGTACTTAAACTGTTTTTTCTTATTTTTTTTCTTCAACAATTTTTCTTTTTCACTGAACACAAGTTACACGGCAACGTCGTCTTTCTCCGGCTGCTTCCAACAAACCACGTTTCTGACAGTTTTCGATAGGATTGTTGATATTATATCGATGTATCGATATGGGTGATATTTTTAATTTTGATGCAATACTATCGGTACGATATTTTTATCTCTAATTATATCAAGAATCGATATTTTTAAAAACTGGCGATCAAACGAGACTTAACCCATTTAACACCCCTCTATTTAAAAAGTGGAGCTCCCTTTGTTAACCGTGGAAAAGGCTCCTTGTAGCTCCATCCTTCTCTTTACTTACAAAACAAAAATACCAATGATATCTTTCACCTGTAATGCGTAAAATATGTTAAAGTTACATAAATCTCGTGGAAATATTAAATATCGACAATGGGATAATATTCTATTTTATTGATTATTGATTTTGATATTCAGTTTAATATTACTAGCTAGTTAGCCCTCTCAGCCCTAACAAATAATTTTATCCGATAGATAAATCAATTTTCTACAAGATTGGCTAGTTTTCAGAAGTTCTTTTTATTGCATTGTTTACAGTTTCAGTATTTATTGGTAAATGAAAATAATTCCCACTTTAAGCCAATTAATTGAGGAGACAACCAACCCGTCGGAAAATGTCGCGTGCATCAAAAATTGGCCGTAGCTACAAGCTGGAGAGATTCGGAGAACTTCCTCCCGCCACGAACTATTTTTACTATTATTTTAAGCTACTACTTGCTTAAGTTTTACATGTATTTGATATACAATTGTTTGGTTAAAAATTGAGCCAAACTAAGCCCATTCTAGCGTTCCTGTTTTTAGAAAACTTTATTTTTGTGATCAGAGAAAGTGGGATCTTGTTAAATTTGAGAATCGTACATTTATATTTATCTTGGGAGTCCGCCAGATTCATTTGGCCATATAAATCCACGCCAGACCCGAGGTCTCCACTTAGCCGCCGGCCCACCATCAATAACAGATATTTTTTGCTTTTTGTACCCAAAAAATACGATATAAGTGCCGAATATTTTTCTTCACAAGTCCGCTGAGTACCACAAAAATATCCATTGATAATTTTTTAAATCATATCATTAATAAAAACGATGAAGGAGATTCATTGCTGCTACGTTCCCGTTAGGAACATGCGGCTCACACCACGAAAAAGAGGGGAAAGTCACCACAAAAGAGGTCTCTTTAACTCCAAAAAGAGACCAAATATTGAAAAACCACCACGATTTGAGAGCGAAAAGTTTCGGTATTTTTTTGTGCGCTAAATGGAGTTTGGCGGTCATTTTGTTAAGTCTGTTAATATATTGAAAAATAAATATTTGACATGATTTGTTTTGTACCGAAAAGTATAAATTTTCTACCGTAAACGGTCAACCTATCGCACTAAATTATTGTAATGAAAATTGAAACAGAAAACTAAAAAATTTGTATTATATTAATTATAATTTAAAAAAAATTATATCCATATGGACTCTATCCTGTTCCATTATCACTTCCATCGACTTTGATTTTTTTCTACCTATACTTATAATATTTTCATACTATTTCATATCGAGAGAAGAAAACTGTTTCACATCTTAAAAAACTATTTAAGATAAAATTAAAGGCCAAGGCAACTGACTATATATAAACTTAGCTTTAAGCGAAGTCATTGATGCTTTTATGAAAAGTAGGGCAAGGAAAGATTGTAAAAATAACTCAAACCTTTGTTCAATGTTTGATGTACAATAATGTTGTACACACACACACACACACACACAAGCCTTTCGTTACTGCTTTCAACAGCTATCAAATTGAAAAAATGACAACGATACAGAGGCGGTAACATATATTTTGAAATTTAATCCTAATACTGTTTATTTAAGGGGCTAGGTTTTAAAACTGAATTATTTACAAATATTAATTTAAAATCGTAATCTGCTTCAATAGTTTAGACCTCTACGGAGATATGTAATTGCACACGGTATTGTCCCTTCTATGTAGCTAAAAACAACAAATTAAAAATGCTTCCGTCAACGTATGGCTTGCGACATGTGCAGGGGGGTCACCATTAGCGTCAATTCGGCATCCTTTAAGTTCGCTCCTCGTAGATTTGCTTCCTGGAGATCGCTTCCCGACAGATTGCACCGTTCCAAGTCGGCCCCGGCCAGAACGGCAGCCCGTAAATTGCAATTCTTCATGTTGGCATTCTTCAGGTTGGCCACTCGCAAATTGACACCCGCCATGTTACTGCTCTCCAAACAGGCGCTTTTTAGATTAACGCCTTCCAGATTGGTACGCACGCCTGTGGGATCCTCGAAATTGCACCCGCGTAGGTTGGCCCCTTCCTAAATTGATAGGGACCTTTAACCACCAATCCTTTACAGTATTTACTGGTATCTTACCATGTTGGCGCAAAGACCTCGCACCGAAACCAATTGCGCGCATTCCAGGTTCGCATACTGCAGATCCGCTCGCTCCAGGCAACAATAGTTAAGGTTGGTGTGTGAAAGGTTGCAGTGCGACATGTTCGCGTACTATTGGATGTAGTAGCGTAAGATACAAGTAGTAGAATGATGTGGCAGCTCACCTTAAAGTTAATGTTGCGAAAATCTAGCTTCCGTAAATCAGCTCCGGACAGATTAACTCCCTGAAAACGCAATTCCGTTATGACGGATGTTTGTATGATGGCCTTTATAACATCCATCCTGGTAAGTGGTCTGTCGCTTTGCGGTTCCTCCTGCTGGCCAAGACGCTCCTCCAAATGCGTTATCAGCGAGTAAATGCCAAAGAATCGTGCCTCCTCAAGAACTCCCATCACGCTAACGTTAGCGTCACAGACAAACTGGCCATGCCTCAAGTAATTAATGATGGGCTCAAAGTAGCGCGGACTTCGGTCAATCAAATAGGCCCCCTGCTCATCCTTTTCGCTGGGCTTCATGCTGCCATCCTGCAGGAACATTCGCGCCAGCATAGAGTCCGGTTCTCTGCCAACCAAAGTGTCTATAGTGGTGGTGTATATCTGACCGCCGACATTCAGTTTGACCCAGCGATTGGGGGCAAAGCTAGAACTGGCGACGGCAAGGTTTACACTGGCCGTCTCGTCTTCTCCAGTATCGCTTTCCTTCGGCTCATTGTCCATTTATTTTTGGAAATTAGACAATTGTTTTTGCTTTTTGTGTGTTGATGTCGCTGTTGCCTTGTCTTCTTCTTGTAGAGGTGGAAGAACATCGATATTACAATCGATGCATCGATGTTTTTTTTTTTAATTTTTATAAACATCGATGTTAAGGGGCGGAACATCGATGTTTAGCTTGTACGTTTTTTTTCTATATTGCAATGAAAACGTGTTTTAAGAAAATGAAAATACTAATACAATTTTTTTTTAAATACAAGTACAAATTTTCGCATGTTATTCTTGTTTTATTGATAGCTTCCAAGAAATCGATATTTGTCTCCAAAGATCTTCTTCTCTAGACTAATCTTGTCATTCACAGCGAACATGCAATTGTTGTGTCATCGGCAATTTGATTTCGATAATCTATTCATCGGGATGTATATACATATAAATATAAATTTATAAAATTAGACTTCGAAATCACCAAGAAATTGCCTAAAAGTCCAGTGCCGCATACGTGTTATACACAATGACCACCACCGAGATTGCCAGCAGCAGCTCGACTTCCAACTCCACGGGCCAGCGTGGTGTTAGTCGTGTACTTGCCAAGTTGTCTCATTCTTTGGCCGGGGGGGAGTTCTACGAAGCCCACATGATGTACAGAACGTTATATTTTCGTTATACGGCGCAGAAACGCTACCAGGACTGCCTGGACTTGCTTTTTGACGGGGCCCAGAAGCTGATTGCCAAGGAGCAGGAGGGCAGCGCGGCTGACCTGTGTTTATTATTGGTGGATACACTCGAGAAGAGGGGGCCACTGCCTGAGGACACCGACAACTTCCTCTGGGTGCCTCGCTTGGGCGCCCTAATACGAGGTCTTAGCTCAGGCACAGTGGAGCGTGAGACACTGATTGTAAGTAATGAAATGTTCCAGAGGAATGTATGCTAATTGTATTGTCGTTACAGCAACGCGCCATCAAATGGAGCATTTCTGTGCACGGACAGTACGGGCACCCGGTCTTGCACAAGCTCATTGCTCACGTTTTTTGGACGGAGGGCAACATAGAGGCGGCCCGTCACCACTATCTCCTCTGTCAGGACGGCAGCCTCTGTGGTCGAGTTCTGATTGAAATCAGCCAGAGCAGAGGCTTCCAAAGCGAGGTGGATTTGTTTCTGGTGCAAGCCGTTCTTCAGCAACTGTCGCTAAAGGATCGAAAATCCGCCGAGGAAACGTTCATTGAGTACACACGCTACCACCCTAAGCTACTTAGACACGAGTTTCCCTACCAGGAGCCCCTGGTCAACTTTTTGTACTTTCTGTTTCGTTTGATTGACACAAAGAGTGTGACGGGCTTCCGTGCCCTGCAAAAGCTCTACGATCCGTCGCTAAAGCGCGACACGTCATACTTAAAGTACGCAACGAAAATTGGAGTCGTCTACTTTGATGAGCAGCCGGAGACCCATGCCGGACCTCCCGGATTGGGTGGGATGTTCGGCGACATTTTCAGTCGCCTGATGCAAGGCTTTGACGAGGAGGAGGCGGAAGATCAGAGCACGCCCCAGAGAAGGCAGAACGTCAACAACGAGCTGGACTAACAGCAGTTAGTCCAGCGGCAGCTTCGTCACGAATGGCGGTGGAGAGCTACTTGGTTCTTTCTATTATTGTGCGCTTTTAGTCAACGAGGTTCATTGGCGCTATTGCACCGGACTATTCTTTTCCTTGTTATAATTTTAATATACTGTATGCAAAATTATTTAACATAAGCGTATAGTCGCAATAATTGCTATGTAGATTCCATAGAATTTCGAATGGAAAATATATGATATATATTTCACCAAGCATATATCGTACTTCGTAATGATATTATGGGAGTGGGTCGCATGGGAGACTAATATTAAATGAAATGAATGGTTCTGTTCTGTTTTTGACTCTGTAATGGGACATACCACATTTTCACGGAACCCCTTTATATTTACATATTTGAAATATTTCGATGTGGCGACGTCACAGTTATAAAAACAATCAATGTGACCAGTCACCGTTTAGTAAGGAGGAAAAGAAAAATAGCGGTTTTTGTATTCATACTTTTGCCCACGGCAAGGACAAGGTGTATATTATTTACACATTATTTTAAATTATCATGGATAGAGTATATTCAAAATATTTATTTTAAATAGCAATTGTAAGTTTTCTAATAACCAAACTTTCAAAATAGCCCGTCTTAGCCATAAAAAAGCTGAATTGGCAACACTGACGCTGTCGGGAATCGAATACCAAATAGTACTTGGTCTGACAGAAAATTCATCGAAAGTAGATATGTATCAACAAATTTTTTTAGTTTCGCTTTAGTTTTGTTTTACAACCAAAAGTTCAGACTTTCGTACCTTCAACACTATTCACCTGAAAGTACCCAGTGCAGGAAAAAGAGACGAAGCAACACAAGAGGCCGCGGCACGCACGCAGAGTAAGCTCAATCGAACAGGTCAAACTCTAGTGCAGACGATTAACACAAATAGTATATGGTGTGACATTTGCAGCGAAATGGCTGACAATGCGGCAGCGCCCACTGCCGATGTTGCGACTGCAACTGACGTTTATACCGATGATAGTCCGCCGCCCGTAACTTCACTCAAGTCCGCTGATGACCACACCACTCTTATATTGCCACCTGATCCAGGATCAGGGGACGCCCACGTCTCCACCCCCGCAGATAAAGCATCGACAAATGCCACCACATCCACAACCGTTTTGGTGGGCGGGGAGTCTCCTGAATCGGAACGTTGCTGTTGGATTTGCTTTGCCACCGACGAGGACAACCGTTTGGCTGCCTGGGTGAAGCCGTGCCAGTGCCGTGGGACTACCAAGTGGGTGCATCAGAGCTGCCTATATCGCTGGATCGATGAGAAGACGCAGAAGGGAAATGCGTTGCGCACCGTATCCTGCCCGCAGTGTCAAACGGAATACATAATTGTGTTCCCCCAAATGGGAAAACTTGGTGGAGCCTTGGAAGCGATGGACAATATGATCAAACGTTTGAGTCCATTCCTGGCCGCTGGTTTCTTTGTGGGTTCGCTATATTGGACAGCAGTTACCTACGGGGCGGTAACATTCCTACAGGCAAGCATTTACTTTATCAAGATGCTATCAAGATCACCTGAATAACGCATTTCCAATGACAGATTGTGGGCCATGAGCATGGCATGTCCATAATGGAGGCAGGGGATCCACTCGTTCTTCTGATCGGGTTGCCAGCTATTCCAGTTGGTCTGGTGCTTGGCCGTTTAATTCGCTGGGAGGATGCTCTGCTGCGTCTGATTCGCAACCGCGGAACAGTGGTGCGCAAATTCCCATTTGTGAACCTCATATATCCAAGCCTGTAAGAGAACACAGTCCTTTGTAACTATCTCGATGATCACAGTATTTATTTGTCCATTAACTCGACAGTACACAGGAGGAGCAGCCAATAAACAGCAATCCGGCCACACCTGCTCTGTCTGATCCAGTTTCAGCAACGCGTGTTTTCTGCGGCGCCCTTCTGTTGCCCACCATCTCGTCCATTGTGGGCCGCATTCTCTTCGACTCTGTGGACAATACGTTGCATCGCACGCTACTGGGAGGTCTTACCTTCATAACGGTCAAGGGAATCCTAAAAATTTATTTGAAACAGAAGCAATATGCGCGTCGAAAGAAGCGCCGCATCGTGGACTACACGGAAGAAAATATTCGGAATTTTATGCATCGCAACAGCAACAACCCTGCCGGCGGAGCACGTCAGCAACAGCAGCCACAGCAGCCTCCGGTGGCACAAGCATCCCGGATAGCAGCGGCAGCGGCCCGTGAAAGAGAGCGCCAGCATGGAGACATTGTGTAGATGGGCGTCACAGTGGACCCAATTGATAATGCTAACGTTTTTCTCTAGGTCTCGGCTCATAACGTTGATTGCTTAATCTCTGGCACCTGCAGGATCACGCTATACACTAGATGCGAGCCGCTATGCGGTATGCGGTTTGTAAGCAAAATTAATTGTAGAACCAGGAAATTAAGTGTATGTTGAAATATTTGGCCAACATTTTTGTTTACAATAAAAACAAAAAACCTCCCTCCCCCATGTCCCTTTGTAGATGTAATATCCAAGTAGGTTATATACATATACATACATACATATATATGCTTCCACATATTTGAATTTATTCGTTACCATTTTTGTAAATTATAAAGTTGCCTCTGTAAATAAAAGCAAACCCTCGCTAGGCTGTGGGTGAATTATAACCATAATATTAAAGGTATCTGAGGACGCCTGTGTAGCCGCCTATTCCTTTGCCCCTGCAACGTCCCGAACTTTGGAACCGCTTGGCTCTACTCTGAACTTTGGTGTAATGCCATAGTGTGAGCCGATCCCCCACCCAATATACAGTCACATCATCCATCCAATGAGCAACACAATGACAACCGCCCACGAGCCGACCATCCACTACCTGGACAGCGTTCTCAACGAGGAGGAGAAGCGGTGCAATTCGCGAACTCTTGTGCTCCCACCTGCGAGATTAGATAGGGTTTTATCTCATAGAGGTTCGGGTCCGTGTGCGAGAGAGTGCATACAGAGGGTGTGAGATGGCCTAGGCAAGCTGCAAGAAAGTGTGAATAATTTGTTTATTAAATACTGGCTTGTAAGCCGGTTGGGGCTGGGGCTGCTGAGTCATTCCGATTCAAGATAATGTACCCGAAACGCAACTGGCCGCCTGGCATACATATATGTACGTACATATGTGCATATCTGAATCTATGCAGGTGTGTGATTCATATATCCCCAGCACTCCAGTCTTGGCGTGGCTTGAACCGATCCAGCGACTCATGCATTTTATATGTATAAATGTGTAAGTACTACAAATGTATATTGAATCTAAAGTCGTCAGTAAACTTGCTACGGATGATATATGTATTGTATGTACATATATATGTACATACATATACAAAAAGATACTGTTAAAGAACCGTCCAAAGTGAATGCTCCAAAAAGCGATCTAATCATTTATAATTGTTAGCAAGTTGTGTGTTTGTTTTGTCTATTTGCGCTTATCATCGACAGCACCGGCAGAAAGATATCGGTGTGCATTTGGGAGATACTTCCACTATCATATATGTAACTATGTATATGTATGTACATATGTATGTATGATGGAAAAGCGAAAACCCTATGCGGCCTGCTCGACTTCTCGATGTGCTTCCAAAGAATAAAATCTAGGCTACCTACATATATATAATTGACCTTCCTTCTGTAAATATAAATAAATATAATTGTATAAGCAGTATGAATAGTTTGGACAGGTTCATTCGGAAGTGGAGAGAGATGGGAGATTTCTTTAACGTAGGAAGGGCACTAGGGAAGTTGCTTAAGTCGCCTCCATGCTAGCACCAAGTCGAGCACGACCAATACACAGTTAATCTTGGCACACACACACACGAGCACACTGATTGAGAGGGAGAGAGGGAGAGAGAGAGAGACGGTACGGTACCGGTGACGTATGTTTGCCTGTGCACAGCTGAATATGTGCATTTGTGTGTGTTTTTGGCTCACCTGTTTGGGCTTTCAGGAGCAATCACACGCTTTGCTTTTGCGCTCGCGGCAGTAGAAAGATTTCTTGCTGCTTTCTTTCTTCTCCTCAGGCCTGGGGTTTGCTCACTTTTGGCGACAGCAAGCAACAACAGCAAGAGCAACAACACCAACGGGTTGCGTTTGTTCTTTGTGACTGATGGTGGGGTGTGCATGAGGGAGGGAGCGGGTAGGCACATAACGTAACGAATCGCTGGAGCAGCGTCAACGTCCACAGCAACGCCAGCGTCGACGTCGGAGTCGAAGTCATTTGTGCGGCTACGGTTATAGCAGCCACATCGGAGTTCGTCCCCCAATCGCAGACCATACGCTCCACGGGCACCATTGAGCAAGGTTTCGGCACACACGACGCGTCATCTTTTTAACAAAAACAAACAAAACAAAAGTCATATGTACGTACATAATTAAATATGTATGTATGTATGTAGCACCCATAAACCTCTCGTATGTGCATTTGTGAGTGGCTCCTATCGCTCCTGCCCGAAATTATCAATATATGTATGTATTGTATCAACTAAATCAACCAAAAAAGGAGGAACATGAACTGACGTGAAGCCGTATAAGACTGTTGTCCCATCGAACATTATCATCGAACCAGCTTGTCACAAACGCCGCCGATAGGAGGAGAAGGAGAAGAATAAATCGCAGCAACGATCCCCCACCCAATATACAGTCACATCATCCATCCAATGAGCAACACAATGACAACCGCCCACGAGCCGACCATCCACTACCTGGACAGCGTTCTCAACGAGGAGGAGAAGCGGTGCGAGTATAGCCATCAGTGGCGCAACTTTACGATCTCTCGCTCCGGCCGCTTCAGGTCAAAGAACAAGAAGCGGGACGTGGTCGATGGCAAGCTGTTTGACGCAAACAGTGGCGGAGCGTCCACGAAGGAAAATGAAAAGGTGCGTCTATTTTCCAGCACCCATCTACTATCTCCCGGATCCCAGCTCCCTGCTCTCAGCTCCCTGCTCGAAGCCAGTTGCTTTATCAGCACAGGCATTCTATAAATATCAGTATATCGCGTGTCGCGACCCATATTGTGAATTGGGTACGTGATTTCTTTCACTATCTATCAACGCAACAGCTCCACCAATAGTGTTAGATTTACCTCGAGGGTCTTCTTTTTGGGTTCGTGTGTTTCCTTTGTTCTTTTCTTAGCCCCACGATTTCCTAGTGAAGTGCATAACAATTGTGATTTGTCAGATACAACTACAACACAACATAAGTCAGCCCGGGAAAACGGAAATGCTCGTTAATGAAACGGAAGTCGGCTTTGTTGTGATAAGACCTCAAGGCAGTAGTCATGTGGATATTGTAGGCATTGTGGGGTCTTATTCATTCAAGTGCATTGGATTGGACCTTTTGTAAGATCCATGCCCGGATATATTTGTTTACCATTCAATGTCACTTGAGGCGGCGTCGAGTGAAATCGAAAACACCAGGCGCAAGCAAGAGTCTGAGCATAGTCCCAGTCTGTACTGGGATACGGATACTGATGTGTGGGGGTGAATACTGTATTTGGATACATAAAATCCTAATTAGTTTTTCTTATTTAGTGATGCAACAATGAGACAATCTATAATTCCATAAAAACCAGCTTATCAGTTCAAAATCTCAACAAAGATTGTGTATAGACGTGGTCCTTCCTATGGTAGAAGGGCTACAAAGAAAGTTAACAAAATTACACTATATTCTTATTGTACTTTGGTCTTGACTAGATTTATATGTAAAGAACTAAGCCATGATAAGATTAGATTGTAAAGGGAACTTTTTGCCTCATTTTACCTGCAATGTTGTACTATGTGTACATATGTGAAATGAATGAGTGATTTTATTCACCTGCTAAGTATACCATGTACTATAGAAAGTCCTTTATTAGGGTTTAATCCCACCCTCATTCAAGGGCTACTCTCACACATGTGTACGTATATAAAATATACACCTTGGAGCAATTACAGACAAAAGGTGCCATAAACGAGGTTTATAAAGTGCAATCGAAATATACAAAGTGCGCACTCTCTTTTTATAATCGTTTGTTTGTTTCGCAAAAATGCTTTTAATCAACAAAATAATGAAAGGAAATTACAAAACAGAAATAGAAAGACAAAAGTCATGTCCAAGCAAGACTAAAAGTAATTAGTCGTATGTCATCTTTCGGATTTCTGATTTTGTTTCTGTTACTGTCCTGTTCTATACTGCCACGCATATTCACGTGAGACCGAACCTTAACACACCTTTCTGGAAACTTTATACCAGCCAGCAGTACATTTTTTGGCGACACGACGACGACCCGACTCCTCCGAATGTCATTTAATACGAATTTTTGTACACAAGTTGTATGTATTCTACTCTACTCTATATTACGAGGAAAAGAAATGCTCGACGGGGTAGTGCCAAAATCAAGGTCTCGTATTTGGTGTCACTCGAATGCTGTATTAATTTTCCCCAGCTCCACACCAGTTCAGTTCCGTCGTGCAGTGGTGACGGGGGCGTGAGCCGCGTAGCGTGTGAGGGATGTCCAAAGAGGGCGGGCGCGTGGAGCTGATTGCGCAATGCAAATGCATTGACCGATCGATCGATTGCCGGCCGACTTTGTTGTCGCGTCATTGTCGTCTGTGCATTGAACTTCGGAGAAGCGCTTTATGATGCCGACTTGATATTTATATCGGCGACGACTGATGAGGACTCTCCGCTGATGTATACATTTAAAGACATTTTAAGACCGAGTGTCGAGAGTTGTTCCTGCACCAGAAAAAACATAGGATTCCAAACTCCGACTCATTTATGAAAAGGGATCTAAAGATACAATTAATTTCACAATGCCAATACTGCAAATGGCATAGAAATTTCTTGATAGATCTAGATATAGTTGTCTAGATGGCACGCTTATTCGTTAGACCCGAAGAGGAATCCTTGAAAGTTGTTGGTGTTTTTTTTCCGGTTCTTCAACTACTTATCAGCTACCAAAATCAAGGCATAGACATGTCTGTATGTATTTATTTATGAGTATATGGTAACACTATAACACTAGAGTCTAGTGACTAGACGGTTGTGTGCTGATAATAATGAAGCGCAAAAATTATGACGCTCGCTTTTCCAGTTAAAGAATAGAAAACCAGGCACCGATATGCCCAATATGTGCACGTATTTTGCAAGTTTTCCTCTTTACCACAACAGCCAACAGCACAAAATATCGTCTTATCAAGAAAAAAAACCTGAGGAATAACAATAATAATAAATTTCTGCACATATGTATGTACTTATACTTAGAATGACTTACCTATGTATATACATATAGATACAAGCAGTGCTTCGCATCGAATTTGATTTTACCTCTTTGTACGGGGTAACCTGTCAAAAAGGCTTTCTTTATAAATGTCCCCAAGTTTGATTAAAATCAGGTGCTAAGTCATAAAAATAAATCATATTCGGTCTGCTCGGTCATGTCTTCTGATTAGCTTAGAGTCGGTCAAGTCAGTGACTGATGACCCAAAACGATAGGTGAGATCTGAGGAGATTTAGTTTTCGCAGCTCCTACTCACTGTTCGAACATTAATAAATAAAGATTTCATATAATTTATTTTCAGATCTCATCGCGCACTTCATCCAGCGCATTACCCAAGTCTTCAGCCACACCCACAACAGGATCCTTCGGCACCCCTACGGTCGCAGTCAGCTCTGCTCGAAGTCAACGCGACAAAGTTGAGAGTTATAAAAGTTTCTACGAGACGAATTTATAGATAGTGGAAACATGTTTTTCAGTTTAATTTCTATATTCCCCACGCACTTATATACATATAACAGTGCATAACGCTTTATTATATAAAATTGAGATGGTGAGAGAGAGAGCGAATGAGGGTTTATAGCAGGATTTGGGGATGGGGACTACAACGCAATGCACATTGCGCCAGTGATGACAGCGGTATAATTTCTGCGCGGGCTGCTTGATTAGGTTTGTTTTAGTATTTAATAAAGCATGCTGAGAGGTTTACATATATTCATATATTCAACATAATACATACATATATACAATATGTATAATATACACGCTTTCTCTCTCTGCACTTGGATCGATTGTACGTACTTATGTAAAATTATTATCTGCTGCTTGCTTAGATTGTAAAAGTATTAAAACGTGATAATTGCACTAAATTATAGACTATCTTTAAGTTTATAGCTATATAATTGTATTGTATTGTACGTCTTACAGTTAGTCAGAAGCAGTACATTTGAGTCTAGCCAATAAAGCACAAGGTTGGGTCTAATGAGTCGTTTAATCGTTGCTTTAACACAGTCGCCAAGTTGAAAAATCATGAGCTAGGGACACCATCATTATCGACATCGCCCCGCTCTTCGGGCGCTCTGATGTAGCTCACATCGAGCACGCAGAACTTCGCTCGGCACATCGGACACGTGCACTTCTGTTCCAGCCAAATGGCACGATCGACGTCCGTTTGGCGGGCGGCAAACCACCGGGCTAGGCACTCCACACACCACATTGGGCGACAGTAGCAGTTGGAGCAGGAGGCCTCGTTCGTCAGGGGAGCGCCATTGCGGTCCACATCGGCGCATTGCTTGTTGATTTTAATGTTTGGATCGATCAGCATGCATGCGAAGCATTTTTCCGTTGAGGGCTCCGCTGGGAAGACGGGATTGAGGGCGACTTGGGCCTTAAACACATCTACAAAGCGGTCGATCACGTTGCGATGGAACTGTATGTTGGAAGGTATGGCAATGGGTCGCCTCAGTCGATCCTCCAAATTTCTGAATTCCAATGCATTGATTCGGATGTGAAAATCGGCCACGCCTTGCCGCATGGGCCGCACTATGATGCTGATCATCTGCAGAGTGTCATTCTGATCCTGATGTGTTATATTGTAGGTCTCCGCCTGTATGGAGAGAAGATTAATAAGCGATCGAGGGAAAAATCATCTATAGCTGGAGCTATAGCTATAGACCTATAGCTGGCAATACCTTTGCCACACTGAGAGCCGTATTGGTTTGGTGCGCAAAGTGAACATTGTACATGGTTGTCTTGATTATCCAGTTCTCCGTTGCTATCACAGTGCTGATGGAGTTAAGTTTCTTTTTATAAATTTCCGGACGACGGAACTCGGTGCTAATGTCGCTGGCGACGGCACTATAGGTACTCGGCGTGTTTGAGTATTTGGAGAGGGCTTTGTTTATTGGATGCCGCCGCCAATTCTGCTGGTGCCAGTTAAATATCAGGGAGGGAACTGCTAGCACGGCAAGAACGCTAAAACGCTGTGCCGTCTTCCACGTGAGCGTCTTGAACGCCACTGCTTCCTGGGGCATTGGAAAATCTGGGTCAAGCTCAGAGTGTTCGAGCGGCTCTTGCGTGGCAAAAACGGAGAACTTCAGCCTATGGATTAGAAAGTATGCAAACGGCAGGCACGAGTGCACAAAGAGATTGAGCGAAGTGCGTCGCAGATGATATCCTACGAAGTCCATCGATTCTTGCCCAAGAAACCGCGAGAACAACTGCTCGATGGTGAAGCCAAGCCGCTGAAATTCCTCCGGTGGATAAATTATGACCATGCATAGCAAAAAGTAGAACAGATTAAAGAGCAGTTCCGATTCGTCCATGTTTCGAATAATATTGCTGGATTCAACACAACCAGACTCGCCCGGACTAACTCAAAATATTAAATTTTAAAACTTGATTGGAAAGACAATAATAGATTTATTGTAAATTTGCTGAAAATTTGTAAATAAATAAAAAAATACCGTCTGACACTCAGAAATATACCGCAACATACCAAATTGATGAATATACTATATAATATACCGATATATATACCGTCAATCATGAGTGAGTGAACGAACTTAGCCCACCTAAACCCCCTTTATTTAAAAATGTGAGCTCGAGTTACACCGCGGCACTAACCAAAAATGTACAAGTGATTTTAAATTGGGTGCTGCGCAAGTATGACAATAAAATTCAGCTACGACATATTCGTTGTATGAACTGGCCCATCTATCCACGATATATTTAACCTCAGGTACGCCAAAATGTTTCAAGTGTCCTAATATTCGTTGATACCTCTATTGACGATACCCACTGATCGTCAATGGACTCGTTCTCTGTCATTGATCGTAAATTATGTTCCTCAATTTTGATATTCGATATAATATTTCTAGCCAGCTAGAATAATAATATTAATATATAAATTTTCTGCACGGTTGGCTAATTTTAAGGACTCCCTTTTATTGGATTGCTTGTAAAATGGGGTATCAAACGTAAGAGTCTACGGAATGTTTCAAGGGTATGCGAAAGTAAGCGAAATAATCACATTGCTTCGCTAGGCTATGGGATCTTTTAACAGTATACCGCATAAAAAATTGCACAACGTGGAAAGATTATACAGGTACATATATCTCACAAGTCAAGCATCCAAAATTTCCATTACAGGGTCGACAGATACTGTATCTTCCAAGATTCAGGGGAACTTCTATAAGAATACACAATTTGATACAAAGGTTACACTACTCGACAAAATCGAACTTTTTTTTTCCTAAAGTATCCAAACCGACTTTTTCTGATAGATATGGGGCTTTAAAATTTTTTAAACAGTATGGTTTTTTTTCTATGGCAGAAATTATTTTAAAGAATTTTTGAAAACAGGTATTTTTTTTTAACCTTTTTTCAGAGGTAGCGCTTTTTTTTTTTTACATAACTCTAGTATCTTAAGTCTGGTTGTAAAGAACTTTGCTATTTTGAAAAGATAATTGAAACAGCTAGAAGTTAAACCCAAACACTTTGTGATTTCAGCTTACCGTCTGGGAAATATAAAGCATTGAAATGCAAAAATGATGATTTTTGTGCGGTATTTTTTACGAAATTTTGACTTTAAAAACTCAACAACTCAAATATCATGAAACCATTTCTAAGCCCCAAATCTTTAAGAAAAAGTTCGTTTTGTTCCTTGAGGAAAAATCGTGTTGACTAGTGTTATTTTTACATTCGTAGATGATTTACTGAAGAGAAATTAAACCAAAAATGGATCCTGCAGAAGATTGGAAATCTCTATAATTCGTGTTTATCAGTGTTCAATCAGTGGTCAAAGTAATTAAAGCACTTAAACTCTATCATGCGTAAATGGATATAGCATAAAATAACACGTTGGTGTCATTCAAATGGTATTTTTCCATCAAGACCAGGAACGATGCGGTGCCAGCTGATGATCTGTGCGGCCATCGGATTATTCCTAGCATTCAACATCAATGTTAACGTAAATATATGTGAAATACTAATCAAGTGGACAATTGTGAACAAAGTTTTCAGGATGCCGTCATCTTCAAGTTTACGAACGCCGTGTGTGAAAGTTACAATCAGTCCTGGTTCGTGTTCCACTACTGTCGTCTGAAGGCCGTCAGTCGAAGCAAAGTGCTCTTCAATATGAATGGGACGATTTTACATCCGGCCAATAATATAAAAATTCATATGCGGGTTTTTAAAAAGGCTAATGGCTATAAGCCTTGGCTTTTCGATGTTACATGCGATGCCTGTATGCATTTGCGAAGGCGAAATACCCCCCTCCTGTCGATAGTCTACGGGCTCTTCAAACAGTATACCAACATCAATCACACATGCCCCTATGTGGTAAGATTACACTGGTATTTCTCACGAGTAAAACATCTAAAATTCCAACATAGGGTCCACAGATTATTTCAGATTTTTATCTAAAACCCGAGCTACTGCGTCTTCCCATGCCAACGGGAGATTATATGTTGTCGATGCAGTGGATCTTCGATAATAAGCTACAGTTTGATACGAACATCAGTTTTACGTTCATAGAGGACCTCCTGAAGAGCAAATAGTGGAGGCCTGCAGCCTGCAGACCCCTGAGAATCTACAGAAAATTGACATAGAACAGTAGAAAATTTTAAATGAAAGCAATTATTGTACAGATTTATCAAATACATACACATATGGTAATCCGTGTTTTTCGACTGATTGATCAATGAAACGTAATGTTAATAGCTATGGTACTCGATGTTCTCCGGAAGTAATTTAAGCAAAGTGGAATGGCATTATCTACATTTTATTGACTCTTTCATGCGGAAAAAGATATATTTGTATGCATGGTACTCACAGTGTATATAGGGTATATATTATTAGATTCGTATCACATTTGTAAGTGACTGCCAGACGTAGTTTCCGATAACTTTGAATCGCTCGCCCATAACGGACTTGCTCTTGCCATTTTTACTCTGTCAGATCCGAACAATTCCATTCTTTTTTCTCTCTGATTCCCCACTTGATCATTAGGCGCTTACCGGGACGGACGGTCGGAAGGACGAACAGACAGACATGGCTATACATACATATGTATGTATGTACATACATATGTATGTTGGCGGGTTGCAGGCCTTTTACCATAGTACCGTTCTCTAAGAGTTTAGGGATATACTAGTTTTGTGGTCGAAGTGGATGTGTGCAACGCAGAGAAGGCAACTTTTTCAACCCCATAAAGTATATATATTCTTGATCAGCATCAATAACCGAGTCGATATAGCTTTGTCTGTCTCTTCGTCCTTCCGACCGTCAGTCCCGGACGTATCAGTTTAGTGCTCGTGCCTACCAACTGATTACGGGCATTAAAGTAGAGTAGAGTCAATCAATCACACTACACACTATAGCAATTTCCAGTCACCAGCCTCACTTGGGATCCGTGGGCAACTTGAAGCCCACCAGATCGGCTGTATCACTCACAGACCGCTCTCCACGTCCATGGTATTCGTGGTACAGCTCGGTATAGGTGCGCAGGCTGCTCAAGTAAGAAAGAAAACTGCCTCGTTGCGAGCCTTGTCGGTCGTCTCGTACCTGATCCTTTTATCGTATGTATAGGAACGCCGCAATATAGTCAACAGACGATCCTCTGGCAAATAGTATCGACGGTACTTGTTGTCCTTTGTCTCCCCCGAACAAAATGAGCCGCCGCGAAGTTCAATTTAATGCCGAATGCCGCGAATGTCGTTAGCAACCGCCGCCATTCTCCACAGAAGTCAGATCGGATATGACCGTTACATTTTTTCAATGCTGACCGGCATTCAATTTAACCTCACATTCTTCCTCAGGACTGAGCACTTGTTTTCATATATTGTTGTTGTTGATGTGTCGTTTAGGGTTGCCAGTCTACCTTGCCATGAGTAATCGATTAGTCGTTAAGAGGTTCCGTTCCGGTTCCACGAGCGATTCTTGTCATAAGTTCCTGAGCGCATAAGCGCGCTTTTAAGAATAAATAACCCATGACAGAATGACTTTTTAGTTGTTGTATGTCAAAAAGTATGTTCCGATTGAATCCAACTTTACATGAATTATCTTGAAGACACTCTTTGGGTGCGGTCTTAACCGTTTCGACAATGTACCTTATACGAGGAGCAATGATGAGCCTTATAGCTTCTTAACTAATATAGGCGGAATAATATAAGGTATATACCATCTTAAAGGGTATAAAAAATCTGTAGCTAAACCCATTGTTTCTTTTTTTTTTTTGTATATTTGTTTTTTTTTTTAATATGTAATATATAATGTGTAATTTCGTAAAACATAAAAATTTGTGTTGAATTTGTTGTTAGGTTACATACACATATGGTTGATGAAATGGAAATGCTTGATATTACCACACCGCACCCATCGTGGAACTGTTTCAGATTCCGCGATATGGACAACAAACCTACACACATACATACATATAAGCTAAACGTTTGCCTTGAATCTTAGACTCTACTTGGACCTTATAGGTGTAAGCATCATAAAACTAGCCCCACATTTGCAAGCCGACATTGGCTAACATAACATATAATGTATAAATACTCGTACATGCACATTGTATAGACTTAGGCTAATATGGTTAACGGAATGGAATGTCTGGCTTGTTGTCCGTAAACTAAGTATTCGGATAGTGAAGTCGTCTCATTTACATACGTATGCATCTACTGCTGCAATTCACTCAAGTTTGGAATGTTGCTGGCGTAGTCATCGTTCGATGCTGAGCTGGAGTCGTTGGTTAGTTCAAAGCTATTATCACCGCTTGTTCCAGTGACCGTCGTCAGACTGGAGTCGTTGTTCGAGTTTTGCTGCTCGGAATTGCTAAGGTTTGGCAGGGATGCATCTGCGTAGTCCCCCTCTTCGTCTTCCTCGTCATCATCTTCGTCGTTGCTCAAACTGCTTGAGCTACTGCTGTCAGGATGGGAGGCTTCGCCATTCTCAGCGTTCAAATTTAAAGCACTTATCATTGGCAAATTATTGAGGCTTGCCGTTGTCGGGGCAGTGGTCGAATTGGCTGATGCAGCATCTGCAGCGACAGGTCCGCTTATCTCGGCGGGGTTATCGATTAAAAGCGTGATTATTGGGATATTGGGTGGATCTGTAGCGCTGCTTCCATTACTGGTCTTCTCTAGCGCAGTGGAAGCCGTTGCCATTGATGCTGCTGAGCTGTTATTGAGTATAGACAGATTGGGGATATTTTGTGGAGGAGGCTGCTCTGGCTGCGCCGGATCCTGTATTTGTTCGCTGGGATTGAGGATTGTTAGATTGGGTATATTGGGTGTGGTTGCAGTCGCAGATGTGGCGCTTGCTGAGGCGTTAGGGCTGGCAGTGGTCTTCTGATGTCGTGAGGAGCGGGGCGGCGCTGTGGGAGGAACACTCGCAGATGGTTGCGGCAGACTCTTGTCGCGCCGCACCATGTGCTTGTCAAAGTAATCCAAGTTGAATCCCAGACTACCTTCGCCAGCCGCATTCAATGCCGCTGTGTTCGGCAGATAGCTGGGATCTGGTACCTCGGTGTCCACGTCCATATCGTCGCCCAGCTCTAGGCTAAAATGCGCTGCAGGGCCGTCAGCAGGACGCTCAGGTTTGGGTTCTTAAGTAAAGCAGGGATACGTGAATCTTTAATCGAATGGAAGTAGATAGTTCCAATCTTACCATTCAGGAAATTTAACGCCACGAAATCAGCGGCACTGAAAAGTTCTGCTTCTACCAGAAGCTGCAGTAGCACTCCGACAGTGGGGCGCTCGTTTAGCTTCCCCGACGTTTTCCACTCATCAATCATCACCTGCGATATGCTTTGATCGGGGGGCAACCTCTCCGCCACACCGTCAATCAGGCTTATGTCTTGAGCTGTATACTTGCGCCCACCGTTGGCAGTAATCTTCACCGCACCAGCTGCGCTGCAGGCCTGCACGTCCACCTTGGGTATGATGGACATAAGCTTTCGCCAGCAAGCATTCACATCCAAAATCGTGGCCAGCTTGTAGATGTCGTTGTCCTCGACACGCCGCAATTCTGTGGTGCGCGTATATTTTGAGGAACCATTTCCCTGGACTTCTGTTCCGCACCAACCGTTCGCATTTGCCATGATGAGAGCACACTCTTCTTGAGGTTTCGTTTCCAGTGTGTGTGCGCCTTCTTCGGGTTGATTGTTTGTGTTTCCAACTGTCCAGCCTTTGCATGTGCGTTATAAAAACATTTTCGCATTTCTTCAACGCCGCCAACACAAAGCGTTGGTACGATACTTTTATCTCTAATTATAGGAAGAATCGATAGTTTTAGAAAATCCGGCGATCAAACGAACTTAACCCATTTAACACCCCTCTATTTAAAAAGTTGAGCACCTTTGTTAAACCGCGGAAAATAATACTGTTTGTAAAGGCTCCTTGTAGCTCCATCCTTCTCTTTACTTACAAAACAAAAATGGCCAATGATATCTTTCACCTGTAATGCGTAAAATATGTTAAAGTGAAACACATTTCGTGGAAATATTAAATACCCCCCCTGGTCGACAATGGGATAACGTTCTATTTTATTGATTGATATCGTATTCGATGATTTTCATATTCAGATATTAATATTATTAGCTAGTTAGCCCTCTCAGCCCTAAACAAATAATTTTATCCGATAGATACATAAATTTTCTACAAGATTGGCTAGTGTTGAGAAGTCCTTTTTATTGCATTGTTTAAACAAAAACGGTCAAAGCTTAAAACGTAAATGTTGACTTAATTTGTCGTCATTGTTGCTGATCAACCAAGTTTCTTCTATGCGTATGGCTTGTGTATACCGTATTTCCATTAATTGATGTTAAATTTGATGTTTCAAGCTCCATTGAAACATTAATAATGATTTTATTCTAGATTGACATGTTTTTTACCTATTAATGCATATGTTTTGTGTTTAATAAATACATTTATCCCGGTTCTGATTCCTATTATTGGTATCCGTGAGCTGCAAAATTTCGTTAATATTTTCAAAACAGAGACTGAGTAGTTTCTGCATTAATTAGAGCCTGAAATTACAAACAATATCTCAAGTCCATAATATTCATTTTCCCAAGGTATTCAAATTTTTTTCTCATTTCGTGCCAAAGTTGCACCACTAACCATACAGTATATAGATGTGCCAGTTCATACAACGAAAGGGGCGCAGCTGAGCTTGCAGCGAACGTTCCCAGATCTTCGGCTTTGGGAATGGCCGCGTTCGGCTCTGGGAATGGCCGCGTTCGGCTCATGACGTCACACGAGCCGACTGGCAGCAAGCATGCATGTGTTGTGTAAATATATATTTTGGAGTGTACACGTACACACGAGGTCTCCACTTAGCCGACGGCCCAGCATCAATAATAAATGTTTTTGCTTTTTGTACCCAAAAAATACTTTTTGATATAAAATCCGTTACAAACTTAACGGTTTACCTTACGCGTTTTCCACTTTCAACCAATCAAATCGTTCGAAATTTTCTGTAAACATTTGAGGTGGTTTTCTGGGCAAAGTCCAAAAAAATATTCGCGCGACCATGAAACAAGAAAATAGTGCCGAATATTTTTCTTTACAAGTCCATGGATACCAAAAAAATATCCATTGATAATTTTTTAAATCATATCATTAATAATAACGATGAAGAAGATTCATTGCGTTCCCGTAATAAACATGTGGCTCACACCACGAAAAGGAGGGGAAAGTCACCACGAAAACGCTCTCTTCACCTCGAAGAAGAGAGTAAATTTTGTTAAAAACCACCACGATTCGCTCACGAACGAAGGCTGCAGAACCGTCGAATCGATAGTATGGATGGTTTTGGAATGCGATATGTCGTTGGAGTGAAAGAAGGCTTTATAATTCTAGAAAACGTAGTTAAAGTTATATGGAGAATTTCGTAACGAGGATCTGTCAAACCGGGTACTGTGCTTTAGTGCGGTGAGCTAGGACATTTGTTTGCATCACATCACAGCAATTTGGTGCCCGGCTACTAATGAAATGAATAAATGTCAATGTAACAATGTAACATTAGGATATATAAATAACTGAATTATTTGCTTGGAGATTAGTCTGCAGAAACGACTAATATATTTTTTTAAATTTTGATATAGAACAAAATATTATATTATTTCATAATAATATAATATAATATTTATTATATTAATCTTATTTAATGAAAATAAAAAAATATCGTCTGGCATCATCAAAAACACCGATAAATAAAACCAAATCATTAAATAAATGAAAACATTTTTATTTTTATTCTTTTTTAAATTGGACGGTTTTGCATTTACATGAAGTTTGTTGGTATAAAAACAGCACAAAATAATGGACACAAAAAATAATGATAAAGAAAATCAGAAACCTGATTTCTGCTTACACTAATACAATTGTTTCGTTGCTAGATCAAAAAATATGTTCAAAAATGATTTGTAAAAGGTTTATGTTTTCCCCCATTTTGGGCTACTTATTCTTATATAAGGTCACTTTCTTAACTTGCTACCATATGTATATATATGTTTTTTGATGTTTGTGCATATGCATATGTACGTATACGACACGTCAATTGTATTCAATTCGAAATCGTTACGTTTGGGTATTCAAGAAAATGCGGAATGCTATCTTCTAAACGAGACTCTTGGGTTTGTTTGTGTGTGTGTAGTCGATAAAGCTCTGCGCTTTGTCTAGTCCTGGACGGCTCTTCGTTTCTTACTGCCTAATAAGCTGATAAGCTTCCTGATTTGTCCTAAACTTAGTGATTTGTGTAAAAGAAGGTAGTGATAAAGAGCAATACGCTCATGATCAGCGCCGTATTAATGTTATGGCCATGGCGCGTGTTTGCGGCATTGCGCGTGGTCTTGCCCATTTGGAAGCGCAGCGTGGGACTGGACATGCGACCGTCGCCTCCGTTGCTGAAGGCCAGCACACGCATGTTGTAACTCTTGCCAGGCGTGAGGGTTTTGATGTACGACTCCAGCTTTTGCCCTACTTGCACGATAGTGTTGTTGGCAGTGATCATGTTCTGGTCCGTTTCCCAAATGCGAACCTAGGAAGAGCCACAAGTTAATTCAATTAGTCCATTGGCATGGACCAGCTTGCTCGCTTTCAAACCTTGTAGCCTTCAATCGGCTCCTCGTCCTGCGAGGGTGATACATATCGCCATACAACTCGCACGGTGGACGGATTTATTCCATAAACATGCACCGAAGATGGCGGCTTCTGTGGGGCCTTGCGATAGGTGCGTTCTGGAATGCATTCAAGCGAAATCGACAATTAAATAATCAAATCACTCGCTTGTTCTCGCTTGAGACAACCTTCGAATCGTTCGCTCTCGGGTCCCTCGCCTGCAGCATTGTAGGCCATCACTTTGACAAAGTAATAGGTGTCGGGTTGCAGACCGACAATCAGCGCCCAATTTCTTGTTGTCCGTGACAGGTAGTACACGGAATCTTCCTCCTGGTGCGTCGTCTTCCAGTACTTCAACTAAAATCTCATAAAGCTAGAATAAAAAGTTCAGCTCAAGTCCGAACCCGTTCCGAAACTTACCCGATGACCAATCAGCTTGCCGCGGATATTCTCACGGGACATGTCAATGGGTTGCCAAGTGACGTTGAAGCAGGTCGAATTGAAGGCCAGAGCAAACGGCTTTTGCGGCGCCACTTGGGGCATGTCCTCTGCAGAATGAATAATAGCGACCTCACTCTCTGGCCCCTTGCCAATGCTGTTGATGGCCTGCACCTTGACTTCGTATTCGGTGTAGTAGTTGTTGAGTGGAATATTCACCACGGCTATGCCCATGTTCTGTTTCTTTATCTCGTCCGATGCCCACTCCAGGGCGCCCTTCAATTTCCAAAATACCTTGTAGCGTATGCCGTGGCTGTGCTGCTCCTCGGGCAGAAGGGGATCCCAGGTGATGGTCAAGTCCCCGATCTTGCCACCGCCGCCTCCCACTCTTCTTGGTGCTATGTAAGGCTTATCTTCGTACGTGCTGTATATTGGCGAGGGAGCCGAGGGCGTACCGATGCCCAGGTCGTTCACAGCCGTAACACTGAACTCGTAGGCCGACCATGGAGTCAGGTTGGTCACCTCGGCCTGCTGCCGCGATGTGTAGCGATCGACTTCACGGGCCTGCACATGTGTCGACACATTCACCCAGGTGCGGTTCCAGTTGGTCCGACCCAGGATGTTGTAGTAGCGGATAGCCCGGCCATTATTCGCTCCGTCCACCCACTCGATGATCGCTTTCGTCTTGCTAATCTGAATCACTTGGACGCCGCCTGGGGCGCCAGGTGCTCCCTCGATGACCACGCTGGTTTTGCTGCTGATCTCATTGACGGCCGACTTGACGACGCACTCATAGTCGCCGGCATCCCGCATGGTGGTGTTGTGCACCGTCAACCTGTTCCAGTCGACAATCTGCGGAAAATGCGGATAATATTAGATCGATATTAGATCATAAATTAATTAGTCTTACAATGCGCAAAGTGCCGTCATGGTTGTTCTTTAGAAGCTCCCCATTGTGCTTCCAGACATAGGCAATGTCCAACAGCTCATCATAGGCGGCCTCGCAGTGAAGGTAGATCAGATCATGCTCCTTAGTGACGATGCGCTGGGGCGGTGTTTGGATGAAGCGTATTTCCTCTGTAAAAAGAAAATAAATTAGTTCGCAACAGTTACGGACGTTTGGGGCTTTGAGCTTACGTAGAACAATGACGCGAGCATGGGACTCGTCTGTGCCGGCCTGGTTTGAGGCACTGCACGTGTACATGCCCTCATCGTCGCGAGAGGTGGGTGATATGATCAATGTGCCGCTGGGCAAGATGCGGCGATGTCCGCCAGAGCCCAAGAGCTGTCCGTCTTTTTTCCACTGGAACTTTGGCCGCGGAGCTGCCTCGGGGTCACAGACGATCGTTGTGTTGCCGTTGTAAACGGCATAGATCTCGGACTCGAGTGGATGCTTTTTGAAGGATGGCTTCATGGAGAGTACTCGCAGCTGGGCCGAGGAGAAGGAGGTCTTCAGCTGGTTCTGGGCTCCACACTGATACATGCCTTCGTCCTTCTCCCTCTCCAGAAACTTGATAGTCAACACGTTATCCTGAATCACATAGCGATCCCGATTGATGGTCAACGGGTCGAGTCGCTCGGCGTTTTTGTACCACGTGTAGTTGGCGTCGGGAATGGCAAACGCCTCGCAGATAAAGGTCACATCGCTGTTGTAGTCCTTGATCATGTCCTTCAGGGGGATGGTGAATTCGGGTCGCATCTGGATGTTTATGTAGATGCTCTTCTCCAGCGTCTTGCGCGGGTTGCTAATGGTGCAGCTGTACTCGCCATTGTCGTTGGTGGTTGCATTCTGAATGATCAGAACGCGCCCGTAGTTGGCCGTGTAGGCGTTGCGCTGCAATGGCAGGCCCTTGCGCGTCCAATTGTACGATGGTATGGGATAGCCGAAGGCCACGCACTCGAGGCGGATCTCATTGCCGGCCACTGGTGCCTCCGGGAAGACCTTTGGGAAGGTGTTGGCAAATATCAGAGCCTGGTAGTTGCTGTTGGGCGTCACGCGCAGGGGGAAGAATGGCCCATTGCGACCCGTGTCCGACACCAGAGTCTGCACAGTGCACGAATAGTTGGCCCTGTCCACCGTCTCGATGAACGAGAAGTAGAGGGCTCCGTCGCGGGAGACAAACACCCGTTGGTCCTCCTCCACAAAGTTCGGGAAATAGTCGCGGGCCCAGTAGTAGCGAACGTCTGGGTAATGTTGCGGTGGATCGCAGAATATCGACTTCCCCCAGTTCATCTCGCTGGTCTCTGCCGAACGCTTAAGATTAAACTCCATGATGAAACCAAAGTTTAAGTGCGCACTCTCCGACCGGATGCGGCCGAACTTATTCTCCGCCACGCAGTGGTAGGCTCCTTGGTCGAGGGCCTGCTTGGGCTCGTATATGATTAGATTGCCCCCCGATATCGTGTAGCGATCCTGCGCCATAGGGTCAATCTTCTGGTATTCCAGCGTATCATTCACATACACCTCGCGGTACCAGTAATAGGACGGTGTGGGGAAGCCGCCGGCCAGGCAGCTCAGTGTCACATCGTTGATCAGACGATTCTTGTTTACGTCGAAGGTGGTGTCATTCGGCTGCTTGACAAAGTACGGTCCGCGGGGTATGCGCTCAATGTCCCTTATGTCCAGGCCATAGTGATATGGCCGCTTGTCGTCCAGCTTAATATTGACATTGTCCGGACTGTACAGCACTCGGGACTCGCAGATGAAAAGATTCATTTCGATTTCGTAGGCCGGCATAAACATCCACCGATCCCGCTTCTTTGAGTAGGCATAGACAACGCGGTCACGCGCATAGCCAAAGTCTCCATAGGGCTGGTTGGGACCTGCGAATAATTCGTAGTTGCATTCGTAAGTCTGAGGGAACAAACAGACAATCGGGAGGGGGTTTGTTTACTCACCGATGAAGCCACGCAGATTATTTTGGTTTCGTTGGTTAACATTGCCAGGAACTGCATTGTAGAACTGATTGGGATTGTTCTGATTCAGTTGCCGATTCCGGTTGTTTATGTCGTTCTGCACCAGAAATCTGTTGTCGTGCAGATCCTCGTTTTCCCAGGGCTGCTCTTCGTCAAAGGAAAACGAGTCGTCGATCTGCACCAGCTGAGTGTTGTCATCGTTGACCCAATTCTGGGGGCCCGTCTGGCGAGCGGAGATGAAGAAGCGATTCTGCCGATGGTTCTGCAATATCAGATTCTTGAGTATGAACGCATGCTTCTCCAGATTGTCCACGTTCAGCAGATCCGCATTGTAGGCCTTGCAAATCTTCTTCGCCTCCGCCCAGTTGCGCTTTGGCGAGCGTATGAAGCGGTAACAAGTTTGCCTGAACGAAACCCAATACTCTGGACAAAAGTTATCTTCGTCGCTGTACATGTCCCTATAGCTGACTCCTCCTGCGCCAACATTGTTTCGATTGAAGGGATCGTATTGAGGACCCAGTCCTCCCAAGCCGCCACCCAGACTGTTCCCAGGTCCGCCTATGTTGTTGCCTCCGAGACCTCCGATGCCTCCGCCACCGACACCGACGCCGGCGCCCATCTGCCGATTGCCATCGTAGTACGTGTTGTAGCTGTTTGGGTTCTGCTTGTCCAACAGGGGATTGTCGTACTGCGTGGTGTCCGGATTCGGTTGCTGCCCCGTGTATAGCGGATTGTAGCGCGGCGAGTAGTCCTTGTTGTAGCTGGGCTGATATGACTGGGGCTGCATGGGCTGTCCTTGCTCCAGTTGGCCTTTCGGGAGGTCCCCAGGCAACTGTGCCGTTGCCAGGACTAGTAATCGCAGAAACAAGCCGGCCACAAGGCCGCCTTTCAGTGACATACTGACTCGGTTTTGATCAAGTCGAATGCGGGAACTACTTCAGGTGTCGTTTCGCTCCAGACTAGTGGCACATTTTCGTTCGAGATTCGTCTGAGGTTATAAGCAGAAGAATGCAAAATTATAATATTGTTTATTTTCCCAGCTAGTGGCGTAAACAAACAGCGATTTGTATAAACAAATCCCCCGATCATCGGTCTGGTCCGTCAATCGTTATTTGGAATTCACGTGCCTCTGTGTGTGTGCGTGTGATAGGTGTGGTCGTAAGCTTTCGTTGTATCAACTTATATGTACATTTGTGGCACGAGCAATAATTAATTAAACTAGTTAAAATGTAAGCCTGCAAGTGCAAAAAAATTAAGTCCCCAGCTTGGCTTCGGTGGAATGCCTTTGAAGGAGTGGCTCAGAAGAGCTCCGCCCGCCCATGATGAGTAAAGCTGCGCTTAGTCAAACATCCAAACCACACCTTAATTAAGATTATTTTCAACATTAATTAACAGCCCCTTCAAAGTGTTCAAGCGGTATGAATTGGTTTGAACACTGACACCTTAACGTTGTAGGCAATTTAAACAAACCTGTTGAGTATAACTTACTCAATAAACACTCTTAAATTATAGTTTATTTAAATAAAAACAAAAAACTGTGCACAGGTTCAGAGTACGATAGATATGCGCAAGCCACGATTAGGCGTATCGCATAGAGCAGAAAAAACCATCGATGGTACTATCGATACATCAATGTGTTCGATGCACATGTACGTTGCACATCGAACCTTGAATACCCAATGGACAATTCCTCCGATATGAAGTCAATTATGATATATATACATTTGCTTATTCTATGTTAAAAGACCTTTACATGTCAAGGATATACAAAATAAAAGTTTCTTTTGATATCGTGAATTTGTATTTGTTTCACACATATATCACAAAGAAACATTACAATCCTATAGTTTACTGTTACTGCACTAGCAACTTATACTATGGTCTTAGGAAATTTAAATTAATTTGAAATACAAGTAATTAACAAGAAAAGAAAAGAAAAGAGTGAGATCTGTGACAGGACGATACTCTAGGTTTGAAACACACTAAGGTCTGTTGTTGACACGAAGGTCCCTGGCAATGTCTATGTTTCTAAGAAACCACTCTGCTCCTGTGATCCTCGGTAGAAACTGACTCTGGAAAGTGCGAATCCTGTTTAAATGTGTTAAATACATGAACTCCGTACCTCCATACCGGAGCCAGGACTATCTTATAAATTATCACCTTGTTGGATAGGCTAAGTTTATTAATCGCATTTTCCTGGCATTGTCTTCTAGCTTGCCCCTGACTTTTGCGATGTGGCCTCTGAAAGTCAGGCAGGTGTCGAGGGTGAGATCTGTCGACGCGACTCTACTTTTAAACCAGTACTCAGTCAGTATATACATTTTTGAGCTTATACATTTATAAAGATTATACATCTACCATTTAGATTCTACATCTTCTCCGATTGAGGGCGCACTGAAAGAGGCAGAGTGTGGGAGCCAGAAAGAGAATTACACTAGTCAACACGATTTTTCCTCAAGGAACAAAACGAACTTTTTCTTAAAGATTTGGGGCTTAGAAATGGTTTGATGATATTTTTTTTTTTTTCTATGGCAGAACTTTTTTTTAAAGAATTTTTGAAAACTGGTATTTTTTTTTAAGCTTTTTTCATAGGTAGCGCCTCTTTTTTTCACATAACTCAGGTATCTTACGTCTGGTTGTTATTTTGAAAAGATAATTGAAACAGCTAGAAGTTAAGCCCAAACACTTTGTGATTACAGCTTACCGTCTGGAATATATAAAGCATTGAAATGCAAAAATGATGATGTGCGGTATTTTTTACGAAATTTTGACTTTAAAAACTCAGGAAAAGTCGAAAAAAAATTATATCCTGTGTCCTCTATTTTTGCATTCATTTCATTGCATTGCATAAATTTTGCGTTGTTCCAGGTATCGCTCATTAAAATCTATGGAGAGACTTTGGAGCTAAAATTCGTTAACCAAACCTAAAATAAGGAAAAAATGAAAAAAAAATAAATTTTGGAAGGTTGCGGGCCCAACTGCCAATTGGGAACAAAGCAAACAAAAAAGGGTTGTACATTTGGTACCTGATCGCGATCCCAATTCCCAAAATTTTTCAAAAAAAAGTTCTGCCATAGAAAAAAAACCATAATTCTTTAAAAAATTTTAAATCTCCATATCTATCAGAAAAAGTCGGTTTGGATCCTTGAGGAAAAAAAAAGTTCGATTTTGTCGAGTAGTGTTATTAGTGTTGTGACGTGCTGGAGGTTGGGGAAGCCTGAAAATTAATTTCTTCATTCTGGCTATAACAACATTGATACAATCTTAATAAGATTCTACAATCTGATAGATATGGTAGTTCTCTACGATACTAAAATTTTCGTCCTTTGTGGGGCGGAAGGGGCGGGTCGAAATTTTGAAATACACTGTAGCAGTGTGATATCACATGAGTCTGGAAAATAAATTTGGTTGCTTTTATAGTCTCTGAGATCTAGGCGCTCATCAAGACGGACAGACAGACTATATCGACTCGGCTATTGATTCTGATCAAGAATATATAAACTCTATGTGGTCGGAAACGTTACCTTCTCTGAGTTGCACACATCCACTTTTACCACAAATCTAACTCTTCAAGTACGGGCACAAAAGGTTTTTCTGAACTGATTGTGTACGGTCCTCGTATATTTTGTATTGGGGGCACTATACACAAGAGACGTACTTTAAAAGTTACGAGATAGAGTCTTAGTTATACATATATGGGTCGTCAAATTCCTTTGACCAACTCTTGTCATTACTTTGCATTTCGAGGCATTTTAAGGTGTAACATATTTGCACAACACCATGACTGAAAGTTATTCAGATCGGATTAAAAGCGGGAGTGAAATGGCATACATGAGTACTCGAGAGTTTGTTAATTAATAAAGAGCCTGAAAAGTAGGGTGCCTATATAGCTACCCTGTGGTACTCCATTGGTAACCTTAATAGGTGAAGAGAAGCAGTTTTTAGAGGACTCTTTGAGACCTAGAACGAAGGTAGCTAGAAATCCATCTCAAAACAGGAATGATAAAAGATTGCTTCCAGATCGGGGGTAAGCATGGAGAATTAAAGGATAGGGTGAATAGTTTAAGCAGTGGTCCACGCAGATCGTTGGCACAGCTGCTGACAGAAAAAGTTGACCCAGCTTTTATATAGCGATAGAAAAGGAGAACCAACTTATTAAAAATTTTGTATAAAGTGATAAACCAAGGAGTCTTCACAGATCTAATCGGACAAGAAAGTGCGACATTGATTACATTGTAATAAATGCAAGTACAGAGCGGACCAATCCAAATCCCTAATGAGGTTATTAAGCTTCGCAATACCCGCTTGAAGTACTCATACTTTCGTTCCGGAAGCGTTTGCAAACACTGTTTCATGGCACCACTCCACTGAGCCAATGCTTGAAACACACCTCTTCGATTACTGTCCCCCGCACTTTGCCACGACCTCTGGTCGACACGTATAATAGGGCAAGACCTAAGGAGGAGTCACTAAGCAGACAAATTACAGCCAAGCAAATGTCAACCGATTTCCACTCAGCGAGTATGATGTGATGAGCTTCAAGGAGGAGAAGGAGTTCTTGCCTTTATAAGTTTATTGTTTACTTTATATCGCATCGTATATTACTCATTATAATAGCTAACAAATATAATTTATAAAGTTGTAGGTACTTTCATCGCGTGTTTGAGTGTGTGTCTGTTTATAGTAAGAGTACATATAGCCAAAAAAACAAATGCACAACTCCAGGGAGAGTGCACATGTTAATAATTTGCATTGCAAAGCATTTTCTGTAGCAGACTGTAAGTAGATCTAATAGAGCACAAAGAAGCATTGCATGAGCAGCTGGAACTGATGGCGGTTCGCGTTCAGGTTCATTGGAAGTTGCTGAAGTCCGTCTTCAGCTTGATGGTCGGCTTCTGTGGCTTGGCCAGGAGACCGTTCCTCTGGGCTTCCGATGCCTTCTGGGCAATGTTGATTGACTGCTGCTGACTGCGTATGGCTGCCTCCAGTTTCTGGCGCAACTCCGGGGTCTGACCCATCAGTGCCTTGAACTCCTGCGGATATTTCGGTCCAATCTTGAGCAGCCATTGCAGGGCCTGCTCGTGCAGTTGACGCTGGTACTTGGCTACGGCTCTCAGCCGGCTGGGGTCGGCCAGGAAACCAATCAGTACAGGCACCAGTAACGTCAGCATTTGTATGTCTGTGAATATGGTAGAGAATAGTGATTAATATTGTTTGAATGCTTGAAGAGGACACTGAACATCTGTCCTATGCAACAAGTACGACCCCATTGGGTTCCAGCTATCCGCAATATAATTATGTACGACCATCAAACATGCAACAATTAAAGCGTCATTCCGTCTATGCACAGCATCTACAGCTATTCGTTCCACATCCTCTATTCTATGGGTTTGTGCAATAACATTAAGTGTGCAATAAAAGTACAATGTGCTTCCGAACTAAAAGACAGTTGATATGCGTTTCAGTCCGATTAAAGACTGTCTAGTCCACTTTCACTAGCTTTAAACTAGTTTTATCTTCGATTCGTGTAGTTCTAAAGTATGAGTATGGATCGGTCGAATTTTATTGTCGAATATTATTGGGACACGGGCTGGGAACCGAATTCAATCAGTTGCAGCTCGGATATAGTCACTGAAGTATGTAGAACGGATAAAGATTGTAGATCTACACGTATTCCAGTTATCTTTAGTTTCAGTTTTAACCCCTGTCTGCCCAACTGTCTTACAATTCGGAAACGCAATGTGGGGAGCGGGTGGCTTGAAACATGTGCATTCTCTTGATCGTGCTCTTTCATTTACCTTGTAGCAAGTTCATGTTTCCTAACGGTTTTAATTTGGGTTTAGTTTTAGTTGTTTTTTGATTTGTAATTTGTGAGTGTTTTAAATGATTTGTGAATTGATTAAAAAGAGAAGACGGAGAGAAAAGAGCAAATATATAATAACCGAATCTCTTGATCTTGTCTCGCAAATGTGCTGTTATATTATTATTATTTTTGTTTGGCTGCATTCAAAGAGAGAGATAGAGAGAGAGAGAGAACAAGATGGCGCCGCAGCTTAACGGCAAATGCAAATGTTGATGTGAGATGCCGATGCCGGACAATGGTGAGTGTCAACTAGAGGGGAAGGAAGGGGGTTATCGCGATTCGCATTGAATCAAAACAAGCTATACACTATGTAGAGGGTATTCCCGTTATAAAACCAAAAAAATGAAGCTCTAGCGAAACCCTAAACTGATTACAGCTGTTAAAAAAAAAAAAAATAATGAAACTAAGGAAAACTAAAGTCTATCAGTCGAAATGATAAATATAATGATATATATCTTTCTAGTCACTAAAATCACACGATACTTTTGAAAATCTGTTCTTATGTTTTCTATCTTTTCTTCCGTGTTTCATTTAATGGAATGTTTTCTACCAAAAACCATTGAAATCGATATTTAATTGATTTCTGATCTATTATATTCGAATAAACTAACTAAATTACTCGTAAAATGTGTATTGGGCTTGGCGAATTTTTTGTATCGCTCGGCCTTATTTCGGGTCAAGTAAATAGTTCCAGATGCAAGGAGTCGCATATGGCAGTCTGTAACCTGCCGCTGGACCAACTTTGGGTCCATTCGTTAGGAATAATTCAGACAGAAGACAAACTGATCCATCCCAGAATAATCCGCCATGATTTGACAAACAGGAATACCCCAAGTGGAGAGAGACAGAGAAGATCAAACAACTCGAGAGAGCGAGCACTAATGGGCTTATTTGAGAGCACTTACGGTGCTGTGGCTCGGCCAGGTCGATCAGCTGCTCCACTGTGACAATGCTCTCCAGGGTGACTTGAAGCTCCAGTTCGCTGGTCGGCGTCTTGCTGGACTCCGCGTACAGGGACTCGATGATGCGCGGCGCCAGGGCATGGATGTAGGGGGTGGCCGTTTTGAGCTCCGCTTTGGCGAAGATGGAGCGCGTGGTCTCGATGCATTTCAGTTTGACCGACAGGTGCTCCGACTGCAGACACTGCCGGAAGTGGTTAATGCAGGGATACTGCAGCGAGGGCGCGGCCACCACGGAGGCTGGAGTGTGGAGAATGAAGACGGCGATGGCCAGCAGCATGGTGACCTCGTCAACCTTTCGCTCCTCGTTGTCGCCGGCCGTCTTTGTGAGATCTATGACCGTGGCTAGGGCGCTCTGCAGCAGCTGCTGCCAGTCCTCGGCGGTGTCCGGCTGCCGCGACCACCGATGCACGCAGACCGAGCGCAGGCACTGAAGGGCGGCCTGCACGGCACTAGTGTTGGCCAAGATGCTGCTGTCTATGGCGGACTTGTTGGCTATCTCCTTGACGATGCTAGTGGTCATGTACAGGATGGTGGGCAGAATGGTGAGAGCTCCCCGTGGCGTGCAGAGGTCTAGCAGCTGTTCGACGCACTGCAGCCCACTGGCAACCAGCAGGCCACTGTCGTCGCTCAGCACGGAGAAGAAGGAGGCGGTGGAGTGGAACTTGGCGTAGGCATAGTCCAACTGAAGGCCCCCCGTTCCACTCTGCTTGGTGGGGTTCATGCTCGGTATCTGGCGCACGAACAGGCAGAGGCACACCTCCAGCACGGCGTACACATGCGAGCTGCCGGGCTGCATCGAGTTGTCTTCCCCCAGCTGCAGGCTGTCCTCCGAATTGGCGTTGTCGTCGCGCCTGCTGTCGAGATCCTCGCGCGCCGCCTGGATTGTTTGCTTGAGGATCTCTACGCACAGCAGCTGTACCAGCAGCTCGTCGCGCGTCAGGATCTGGCGGTGCAGCACGTGGCACAGTTCGATGGTCAGGGCTCGATCCTTGATCAACTGCTGGCGCGCCCAAGTCGAGTCGAAGATGCTGTGTAGGGATCGCAGGCAGCTGACGATGTTTTTGGGCTTCTCGGAGCTACGCATGCTGCACAGGGCCTCCATGCAGATCCCGAATATCATGTGGAAGCGGTCTGCCGAGAGGGAGCCGTGCGTTATATGATTGTTGTTGGACTCCGCCGATGAGCTGGCGGCCGTGTCCTGGTGCCGGGCAAAGCCCTCGTCGCGCAGCCAAAGGGCCGAGGCATACAGCAGTGGGGGCCAGCTGGTCATGTAGTGCGGCTTCGAGGAATTGATGGTGTCCGTCGTGTAGAAGGCGCCACCGTCGTGCGGCAGCTGCGACTGAAACTCGGCCGGCAGCAGCAGCAGAGCGTGGTCCTTCATGGCGTTCAGCCAGTGCGTGGACAGATTATGCAGCTCCGGCTGCACCAGACCCAGCAGACTCTCGCCTCGGCTGTCTGATGTGGTGTCGGGGTCCACTTCCGCCTCCGCCTCCACTCCGGTCAGGGACTGGACCGCCTGCTGTGACTGCAGCGAGAGGAGGGAGGCTGGCGCCTTGCCGTTGCCCATCATGGCGACAATGTAGACTTCGGCCCATGCCTTGAGGATGCTCAGCTTCTCCAGTGTGGCCATGGACTCGTTGTACAGCTGGGTGCTGTTCGTCTTCGTGTACAGCTTGCTGAGGGAGCTCACGAGCAGCTGGTGGACGCGCCTCAGGTCGCTGATGTCCCGCGCCACTCCCGACCCGATCCACGCGGAGCACACCTCACAGGCGGCGGCCGTCACATGGGAGGGCGTGTCTGGAGCAAAGGCGGGACGCAGTGCAGCCCCCACCTGGGCCTGGAACTGCTCGAGCAGCAGGTGGCCGGGAAATTCGGGCTCGGGGACGTTGGCGAAGCGATCGATGATCTCCTGGAGTGTGCGTAGTCCCTCCAGCCGCAGCTGGTCCGAGTCGGAGGTGGCCGCCATGAAGGACATGCGAATCAGCTCCGCCAGGTGGAGGATGAGGTAGTCGCCGCGGGACTTGATCATCTGCTGCTCCTTGGCCTGCAGCAGGTCAAAGTGCATGGGGCTGGAGGCCTCGCAGCTGGAGATGATCCGCCGGACGCAGTGGGATGCAAAGACGCGGGTGGGCCAGCGGGGCTGGACGGCCGGATGTGTGGAGGTGTTCTCCTCCGCCCTGTACTCGGTCACATCGTCGGCATACTCCTCCTCCTCGTCGTCGTCCTCTTCCTGCCCCGACGTGTGATCCTTGTTCGCGTGATCTCCCCCTGTGGGGGGGCCATCCTCGGCCAGGCCCCCCTCCACGGCCACCGTGAGCACATTCTTGCAGAGACTCAGCCAGGAGCTGAGGTTATCCGCAGCCAGCATCTGCAGCATGGAGGTCAAGGTGTCGTGGATGTTCTTCAGCATCTCGGCGTCCGTTTCGGTGTCCAGCATCGAGAAGAGCAGTCCGGGCAGGCCGTACTCCGTGAGCACCAGGTCCGGGCACTGCTCCGGGCTTATGGTAAGCGCCAGCTCGCACACTTCCTTCGCCTCGCGGTGCGCCAGCTGGCGCAAGCAGGAGACTGCCGCCTTTCGCAGGATGAAGTAGTTGCTGGCGAGCATCTTGACCAGGGTTGGCACCAGCGAGTCCAGCTGCAGGGACTTGCAGGCGAACAGATGCAGCTGTTGCAGACAGCCGATCGCCTCGGCCTGCACCAGGGGGTCCGCATGCGCCTGCAGCAGGGCGGCCGAGCACAGGAAGGAGCCGCGCATGGCACAGACTCCGGCAGCACTCCCTTGGAGCTCCGGTCCCACGGTGGTGATCAGGGCATTGACCACACGGCCCACACACTGGTGCACATCCACGTGGGCATGCGGAACGCTAAGCAGCAGCTTGAGGGACATCGTGAGCGCCGCCTCGACATAGCCGCGGAACATGGGACCGCCGGAGTCGGCGATTTGGGCCAGGGCGTACAGTGACCAAACCTGCACAACCGGCGAGGCGCTATCCTGGGCCAGGGCCAGTAAAATGGACACACTGGTGCTGAGATGCTGCGAGGAGCCCATGCCGCCCACATAGCGATGTAAGCAGCCAAGGGCGTGCGAGTGTCCCGTGCGTGTGACCACATCCCTGGCCGACTTGAGCTTGTCGAAGCTGTTCTGGGCCAGCTCGGCGGTGAAGTGCGAGTCGCCCACGACCTGAGCCAGCCTTCCCAGAGCCTCGCCTCCCGCGCAGCGTATGGTGGAGTTGGCGCTGGTCAGCGAGGCGACGATTAGGGCGGTTGCGCTCCTCCGCACATCCTCCTGGCCGAGGCTCGTCTTGCTGTCCGTCAGATTCTTCAGCGCGCACAGCAGAGCCGTGAAGATGTTCATCTGCACCGCCTCCTGGCGGCTGCTCTTCGCCTGCTTGATGCACTCGCCAAAGTGCTCCAGCATTTGCAGCCGATGCTTGTTGGCCACCTTCGGGAAGATGGTGCCGTACAGCGTCACGGACATGTCGATCACAGCCACGCCCAGCGGCAGGGGGCCGGGACACTGCTGAGCCTTTTTGATTAGCTGCAGGTTGCCGGAGCCGCTGCCACCAGAGTTTCCAGTGCCGTGCCCAGAGTTTGTCGTCGAGCCACTGTTGCTGCCGCCGCTGTTTCCATGGGCATACCAATTGGGGCGGTACAGGCAGCAGGGATCATGCTCCAGTGCCCCCGAACCAGCCGCACTATTGGGCTGCAGCTAATGGAACAGAAAGAGCGGGTCATTAGTCAAAGTGTTTCAATTAGTTAGGCTCACATATAGAGTAGTTTAATAATAACAAAGGAAAATAATACTATATGCTATATAAAATACGAGTATTTAGGAATGTATTTGTGTATAAGGGTTGAGAAAAGCGAAAACGGTTTACTCAATGCATTGTACGATATCGATATTCAAATTGAAATTAAAAGATGATAGCGAAAAGTAGGAAGATCAATTCTGAGTGCTAAATAACCGTTTGATGGGCGTACATTTTTGGAGACCTGATGAAAACCAACCATCCAAATACATAGGTAAAAACTTGTCATCTTCCTGGAGAATATTTTTAAAAACAAAAACAATAGAACCATTTTCAATCAGCAAAGTTCTTTGAATTCATAGTTGGGGCCGAACTGTAAATAGCAGCCTACGTACATATGTACGTCGAAACTTGCTATCGTTCGTCCGCTTTACTGCAAATAATACTCAACAATAAACTCAACAGCAATATGTCAGTACTGCTATTAAAACAGCTCAACAGAGGGGTTAGAAAAGCTTTGAGGAGAAGGAGAGGCATCCTCTGTGTTCATGCAAAAGATAAATTGTAACGCAAAACAAAAGAAGTAGATCCGGAATCCGGATCTGATCTGTTAAATTTATAGACTCTGATTCTCTCAAAAAATAAATAAACAAACGAATGAACACGTGCATCGATCGTCGCAAATCCACTTACATGCTCGCCATCGACTTTGCGATTGGGCTCCATCTTTGGGAATGCATTTGGGAATTGCAGAGAGTAGAGAGAGAGAGAGAGAGAGAGAGAGAGAGAGAGAGTAAAGGAGAAAGGGTTCAAAGGAAAGAGATATGTTAGCACACCAGGAACACAGGATGGATACACAGGAAACCCTACAGAAACCCCAGAAGAGCTTGCCTTTCTCTCTTTCTTTCTGGCTAGCTGGAAAACCCACCTGATCCTCGATGGTGCGATGGTTGGTCTCCTGGAGCCAGGTGCCCAGAATAATGGAATCATCGCCATGACAGAGCGTGCGCAGCAGAGAGTTGGTGGTGTTGGCCGCGTTGTCCGAGAGCGTGAACTCCGAGACGAGCATGCGGAGGAGATGCGTGTAGGAGGCCTCCAACGCATTGGGCGGCAGCAGAGTCAGCGTCTCGAAGAGGCGTAGTCGCACCATGGCCGCCGGAGCCTTCAATTGGGTGCCATAGCTCTTGAGGATAGTGGCCAAACTGCGGGGAGAAGCATTGTTAATTATTAATTCGCACATAACGAAGAGCTGAGAGGGGGAAGGTAGACGAGATCTGGATCTGGATGTGTACTCACTTGACCAGCATTGCCAGAGCACTCTCGATGGGAGTGAGTAGCCGTCGGGTGATGTCCTCGCTGACCAGTTCCGGACAATTGAGCAGGAAGCTGTGCATCACAGAGAGGGCACCGGCGCGCCCCTCGAGCGTCACTTGCCAGGTGAAGGCATCGCCGCGGGCCTTCTCCGACTCGAGCTCCTTGTTGGATCGAGGGAAGGAGTTGCGCCACAGGAGCAGCATGCGCGGCAGCAGACCCTTGACCACCGGCGATCCCAGGGTCATGATTGCCCCGATCAACAGCCAGCCGGCCTGGGTGCGGTGCAGCGACATGCGGCTATTCTGGGAGGCGGAGCGCAGCAGCTCCTCGGCACAGTTGAAGACCACCTTGCCCTTGGTGTGGGGTATGCCCAGCGGGGAGTAGCGTACGCTGCCCAAAATGGCCGCCAGGGCGCAGCTGTAGCCGGCGATGGCCTCTGGGGAGGAGCGCATCTGCTCAATGGCCTCGATGAAGCGGTCGATGAGAGGCGTGATCTGGCTGGGTACGGCCACGCAGCAGCAGCGCAGGCACCAGGCGGCCGCCAGTCGAGCGGCGGCGCACGGATGGACCAGCACCGCGCAGGTGGCGTCGATTGTCTGCAGGGACTGATCCCCAAGCAGGTTCTGGGCCGTGGTGCCCAGGCAAATGAAGAGGGAGCTCAGCTCCTGAAGGGCGCACACGAGCAGGTGCTGGCTGAAGAGGGTCTCCTGGTTGGAGTCCTTGGCGTTCTCCGGATTGAAGTCGATCGAGCTCATCTGCTTCGCCACCATGTGGATGAGCTCCTTGCAGGCGGCCGTCTGGGCCTTCTCCCCCAGCATCTTGCCGATCGTCGAGCGCAGAATGAAGTTTATGCACTTGCGCGAGTAGACGGCATCCACGTGCGAGCAGGCCGCCTTCGGATTGGCCACCAGATCCAGGACGTGGGCCAGGAACACGCTCAACTGGCGCTCAAGCCAGACGCTGCCCATGAACTGGACAAACACCACGTAGGCATGGGTGACGCCCACACGCACCTCCCGATTCACTCCGGAGCTGCCCTTGATGATCTCCCCGGTTCCCTTGAGGAAGGAGGCTCCGCCCCGCAGGAATCCCGACATCAGAATGCCCAGCGCCTCGTCCAGCGACACCAGACGCTGCGTGGCTCCCTTGCCCGCCTGCAGGACAACTGCCTGATTTGCTTTCTTGTTCTGGGCCGCCTCCGCCAGCTGCTGGGTGTAGGCCAGCAGCGTGCCCAGCAGTTGGGCCACCGCACAGCGCACCTCGTAGTTGCTCCCGTCAAAGGCGCGAAAGCAGAGCGTTCCCAGGCTCTCCAGCTCCGTCTGGTAGAGGAACGGGGCACTGTATATCATCTTGAGTATGCAGCGGGCGGCGGCCACGCGCACGGCCATTACTCGGTCGAGCAGGCAGTGCTTGGCCGCCTTGTAGATGTCCTTGTGTACGTTGGCAATGGCCGTGCCCATGCCGGCGCTGACCTTCTCCAGGGTGTGCATGATCTCGATCCGCGCTTGCGACTCGGCGTTCTTCAGGGTGCGAATGAGTATCTGGACAGTGTCCTCATAGGTTCTGCCCATCATCCTGCCGAGCTTTTCGTACATCGAGCCCAAGACGCAAATGGCAGCGCTGAAGAACCGGCGGGAGTAGAATAGAATCAAAATGGGATTTTATTTGGCATCGATTGATATATCTTACAGCTTGGTGGGCAGATAGCTGGGCGAATCATCCTTGTTCTTGAGTATGTCATTGCAGGCATTCACCGTGTCGAAGAGCATGAAGGTGTCGCCCACCGAGAAGAGGGTGGCCAGTGCGCCGGCTATCAGCTTCCGCATGGGCGGACCAGGGGCTCCCTGGATGCGCTCGGACAGCTGCTGGACCAACTTCTTCTGGTTGGCCTTGATCTCGTGTTTGGCCACATGGGGCAGCGACTTCTCCAGGTACCGCAGCCACTCCAGCTCGAACACCGGCCGCTTTGCCTCGGGCAGCTGCTTCATAGCCGCCTCATTGAGGGTCAGTGTGTGGGCGAGTTCCATTTCGTCGCGTGGTGGTGGTGTTGATGCCTCCTCTGGATGCTGTCCCCCAGCGGATGGGGCGGTGTGTATAAACGATCTGCAGAAGAGCGAGTAAAAGGAACACAAGAAAAATAAATTTATTGTGGAATGTTTCGTTAATTAATTCATAAACAATTGGATGATGGAGTGGTGGGAATGCCTATGGATCTTTGGCCTTGACCCTACGATTCTCCATGCCTCAACGATTGTCAAGCAGCTGCTATATCGATTAGCATGTGTTCACATTGATCGATAAAATGTAATAGTTTCTTTATTTCAATCGCCCCCCAAAAAGTAGTTTCTTTTTTTATTACTATTTGTTCACACAATTAGGTCATCACAACAAACAGATGCTGGAAGTGTCTACTAGGTACTTCTGGATACCCATTACCCTCGAATTCAAATAGGAGGAATTGTGGAAAACAATTATGATTCAACTTCCAACCCAGCAAATTTAATATACATTGATGACTCACGGAACCAAATATCAAATATTTCATTTAAAAATTTGTGATTATGCTGCTTAGCTTTATGCTTTCACATCTCAGAAAATGATTGAATAAATACATATTTGACAACTTTATAGGTGCACACAATAAAGGGTATCAGCAGCATGTTACTGAGCGGATAGAAAGAGAAAGGAAGAAGAGAAGAGATGCTGCCTGCCATCCGATTGTGTGGAAAAGCATGCATCACCCGGTCTATATGCGTATATGACGATGGGAATAACGACTCCCATATGTATGTGTACATCTGCCAAAGAAATATTCAAATATATATTTATTATACGTACGAGGGCGGACTAAAAAGTAATCGACCTTACAAAAAGAAAACATTTCTAACCACCCATATTTTATTTGATTAGTATTTTCTCCCAGCTGATTGATGAAATAGTTTCAGGCGGTTTTTCCAACCGTGTTCGTTTTGGCGGGAGTTTAAGGTAACTTTTGCATTTTTAGAAAAAAAATGTGAATTTCGTGTGCTGGTTAAGAATTATTTTTTTTGGAAAAAACCCACCACTGAAATCAAGGAAAAGCTTGCTAAATATTGTGGGATCTCTTCTCCATCGATTCAAATGGTAAAAAACTGGTGAACTGTATTTGGTTGTGCCCGTACAAGCACAAACAATGACGCACATCCTGGACTCCTAGTTATGGTCCCATACCCGAAGAAATTTAAAAAAAATTCACGATATGGTTTTGGCCGATCAGATATTGAATTTGCAAGATATTCTGAAAGCCATAGGCAACTAAATGGCTAAGTGGTTTCTATTTTGAGTGATCACTTGGGTATGAAATCCAATTTTTTGGAAGGGATAACAAAGGGAGAAATTCCGGAAAAAGTATATAGAGCTCAACAAAGATTATGTAGACAAATAAAAAAGAATAATGAAAAATAAACGTATTTTTTCTTAGATAGGCCAACTTTATATCGGACCGCCCTCGTACATATCGGTGGCACGCTTCAACGGAAGCTGCACCATTACCAGAAGCATGTCCCCGCCCCCGCCCCCTAGCTAGGGTGTAAAATGGGACAACACCCACGCATACATACATATGTATGGATGTATTTTCATTCAGCTTTCAGATAAGTACGGGAAAGAGCTGTCGCCTTGGGCTCGATAGCGCACAGCCCATTGACATAGATGGGGACAAAGTCAAGAGGAGCCAAATTATTAATACGAACAAAGACTTTTCTTCGGAAAAATGAAACGAGAGGAGCTGACGGAAGGGGGATGAGGACTGGCTCTTGGCCCCGTCATTGCTGGTACATTTATTACGAAATGATATCCGCCGGCTATGGGTAATGGGTATGTGCCATAGCACAAAGAAAGACAATGGAAAGGATAGGATGTGTGAGTGTGGGTATGGATGGTCGAAAGGAAAGGGGTACAGTACACCATGCGGTATGGAATACTCTATAGTGCATGCCACGTTGGTATACTATAAATCAGCGGTGGACAGGATTTTCGCACTCGGATCAGTCTTTAACTATCCTCTCTTTTGCAGCATTCAATTGTGCGTCTCGAGTTGAACCGCATCATGTGAGAGCGATGCGAGCAAGGACTTGCCCACAGCTACTATGCACATATAAAATACTATAATTATATCTATTTATCCCTATAATACCTTTGAGTATTGACTGTAATAATACATAAAGTATTATATTCAATTAACCTAAAAGAAGCAGAATTTGTAACTGGATAGGAAGTTAACAAAAATTCGAACTTATCTAATCACTTCCTTAATTGATTTGAAACCAATAAGTGCGATACGAGTATTTTTTAAATTCGATGTACATTTTTGGATTTCTTTGGAGTTTCCTAAGGGTATCCAGATTTTTGGTTAGCCCAACGAGAATTGGTTTGGTTTACTGCTTTCCGTCTTTGTTGTCTCTTGCTTTTGTTTGCGGTCGCCTGAAGTGGCGCGTGTGCGGCGCACAGAAGGGGCACAGCAGTGAATGCAGAGGGCCTGGCTCAGGAGGACCTCGAACTGCCAGCCATTGACGTCTGCAGGCTAAAGTTACATAAGACGCTGCTGGGCTGCTGCTTCTGCTGCGACCCCCCAATGTTTCCAAGAATGGGCACAGGTCTTAAAGGAAAACAAGTCAAACCTGTAAGGTGCAATATACAACAGCAGACTAGACCAGACCATAACAAACCACAGAGAGAGAGGCTAGACGACGGGCATGTCCATCTTTAGCGTACAGGGTGTCTGTGTCTCTCTGTCGCGTTCCGCAGTGTGTGGTGTGTGCGGGTGGGTGGTGATTTCTTGGTGGTGGGTTGCTTGACTTTTCCAACCTTCCTCCCTCCTACCTCTCTATGTTTGATATTGTTGTTTTTCCCTTACCTGCGCGCCTCGTTGATAACTTTGCGCAGAAATTGCGGCGTGCGTGCAAAGTTAAGGTTTTCCATTCCAGTGATGCTTCACAGCATTACAGCCGCCGAACGAACGAACGAACGAACGAAAGAAAAGAAAACTTTCTATGTTGTTGCCCTGCCTTGCCTTGCCTGTTTGCTTGCAGGTTGCAACTTTCTCACAAATCAATAACTTCCTCTTTCCATCGGACACTGAACACACTGAAACGCAATCTTCAATCTTCAAGTCGGATGGCTATGGCTAGGCATAAAAGGTATGCATTTTTCTTTTCCTCTCCGCCGAATTTAATTTTAAAATCACTTGACGTTTAATGAATTTGAACAGCAAATGGCAAACTGAATAAATGAGACTATTCGCGAGCGTCGCGGTACTACGCGCAGCAAAACAGCAAATGAAATGAAATTTGGAGAGCGCGTCCAAAGCAGCGCTTGCAAAAAATCAACCCACCACCCATTGAGAGAGGAGAGAGCGTTACAGCCAAATGGAAGGGAGAGAGAGCGTTCACTTGCGTGTGTGTTGACGTCGCGCGCGAAAGACCAGCCAGAGCAGCTGATGGAGACGTGCAGCGGTAGAAACAGCAACAAATTGCCAATAACGATTAATGGGGGCGCCATTTATCGATAACACATTGAAGTACTTCTCAAACCAAAGACTTTAAAAAGCCCCCGTCATCAGAGAACTGCAAGTATGTCACTTTTTGCCACCCTACTCACACTAAACGAAAAGTGTGTGCCGGTGCCAGGCTAAGCAAAGCAAAGACACACACTTTTTTTCCATGAATACGCCATGGTGTGTAAGAATCTTTAAAAGACGTGACCGGCCCGTACCAGTCAACGAACTGGACTACCCCTCCGGGGCTTCCCATCTAAACTCACTACACACAGCTACGCACCTCATTCCCCGCGGGATCACCGCAAAGTATTACTTCACGGGGATGGGTTGCCTATGCACTCTCCATTCATCTGGACACGATCCGGACTGCCTCACTCGTCGTCGCCTCTATCGTCTGGAGCTCCTTGGCCACTACGACCAGTGCTAGGTCGTCAAAGCAAATTAGCTGGCATCCCTGCGGAAGCTGGATTCTCAGGACGTCGTCGTACATTATGTTCCACAGAAGAGGTCCTAGTACTGACCCCTCACCTTGTAGAGCTTCGGTCCTTCTTCCGTTTCGTACCTCAGTACCCCTCTAACAGATAAATGTCTATTATCCGGAGCAGGTAGGTGGGGATTCCTATTCTTCCGAGGGTCTCCTTGATCCGGGTCCAGTTCGCCGAGTTGAACGCATTATGGATGTCCAGGGTCACAACCGCACCAAATTTGGTAAAATCGCGCCAAATCTCCATCGGGTTCCCTCGATCGCCTTAGATGCGATGTCGGTGACCGCTCTGATGGCGTCGACCGTAGATCTGGACTTCCGGAATCCATACTGGGACTCTGACAGAGCTTCCATCTCTTCGATCACTGCTAGTAGTCTAGTGTACAAGACCTCTCCAAGACTTTACCGACTGCACCTTCCACTGATTGGGAAAAACTCCTTCCCTTAGGCATCTGTTGTAGGTGTCTACAAATACCTCCGTTGTGGTGGTTGCTCCAAGCTTTAAGGCCTTGTTGGGGATCCCGTCTGGTCCTGGGGCCTTCTTATCTCCGACTCTCCGGATGGCTGTCTTCACCTCCTCTGCGGAAATCGGCTGCCACAGTTCGTGGTCTTGGCGCGAAGAACTCCCATCCTGGTGTGGATGCTGTGGGAAAAGTGCCTCCACGATGCTACGAAGTAGCGTCGGGCCTTTTACTTCCGGCGTTTCCTGGCTTCTGATCTTCTTGCCGTCCCCCAAGGGCTTACACCCGCCTCCTCACATATCTGCTTAAAGCAGGACGCTTGGCTGCACGGAGATCGAACTCTGGGCGACCCCGCGCTCTCTGGTAGCACCTCCTGAACCGTAGGCATGCTTTTCTGATCTGGCCGATCTCTTCGTTCCACCAGTAGTAGGGTGCTCCTCGTCGGCTCGGCTTCCTTCTCGGCATTGCAGCGTCGCACGCCTCACGTTTTCAGCTTGGAGAACAATTTCAACGGTAAAAATAAAATTAAGTCTTCGTGCTTGTCGAAATTTTCATATTTCGACTAAGCGACGTTTTTCCCGCAGCAGGTACTAAAAAAAGCAACAAAGCGAAGGCTTGCAAAAAAAAAACACCTAACACCCAAGACACTCTATACATTTTGTGCTTCCCTCTTCACCCCATCTTTCTTTCGACTCCGATGCGTCAACGTATGCCACACACACTCATGCACACAGCTTCCTACTCACTTCTGTTACTTGTCCAAACACTAGTGCATTATTGTAATGTACACTCAGTTGTCCGGTGGTTAGAAACACCGGGTGTCAAAATCACTTTACATTTACACGGCACCTTAAGTGCCTTTGGCTTGTTGCAGTTCTCTGCCCGTCATATACTCAAAACCAGTACATGAACAGGATGTTCCTGTTGGTGCACCAACCATCGTTTTTTGGTTCACACACATAAATCTGATTCATATATTTCCCTATGCAATATTGCATATTGCGGTTTTTATACCCGGTACTCGAAGAGTTTACGGATATATAAGTTTTGTGGTCGAAGTGGATGTGTGTAACGCACAGAAGGAAACGTTAAGGACCCCATAAAGTATCAAATTCAGAGTCCATATAGCCATCTGTCCGTCTGTCCGTCCGTGCGTCTTGTTGAGCGCCTAGATTTCAGAGACTATAAAAGCTACAGCAAACAAAATTTGGACAAGTAGAGTCGGGCCACTACTGCGACTCACAACGCTCCCTCTCGTTATAGCTGGTATCACAGTCTCTCAGTTGAAGTGTAGTGAAATACGACCTTTTCAATCAATATAGAAATTAACGCAATAATAATCGTTTACAGTAGCACAAAGTTGCGTTACTAAAACAAACCATGAAAGAGTCTGGAAAAATGACTAAAACAAGCAATGTAGGCTATCTCCAGTATCCGAAAAATGTAACATGTTAATCGTAACAACTATAACGACTTTGTTCTATTAATATGTACCTACTATTGATGTCATTAACTTAATTACATATTGGTACAGTATGTGCTTTTCAGTTTACTGCTGTTTTGGACTTTTGGGCTTTTTGGATACGTTTTTCGATTATCAAAAGGATTGGCTAATTTGTATATGCGTAACAGCTGAAAAAGATCCCACAGATGAAATTATACAACTGGTTTAGTATAATTGATGATATTTTATTGCTTAGTAAAGCATGAAGCACGATGTTTGTATCTAGTCACTCGTGCAAATTCTACATAGCAAGTGTTACCTCGCTTAGGATTTGTTAAGCAACCAAAACATCAAAGCCCACCCAATTGTTATCCCACTTCCTACTGCCGGGTGGGAGATCGGGCCAGGGTGTGTAGGTGAGGGTACACGCATAGGAGAGGCTAATATGTTCCTCGTTTTTATTATGGCTTAGATATACTTAGGCTTAGGGTAAGAACTGCATGCTGGGTATAAAGAACAGCGCCTTGGAGGTGGCACTATTGGGGTTGCCTAGATCTTTGACAATGCCCTGGACACGAGCCACCACATCACTGCGCTGGATGTCCCCGCGATCCAGCATTCTCTGGAACATCGTGTGCAGCTGCCTGGCCGCCGAGGCATTGGACAGATCGGAAAGCTGCTCGAGCAGATCCTGGGAGTAGCCCTCGTACTTGCTGAGATTGGCTGCCTTAGCGTCTCGCTTGAGCAGGTCGTAGACCAGCAGAAAGTCTACGTAGGGCTTGGTGGGCGGCACCCGCTTTTTGCCTGCCGTCGAAGTGGTACTCCAGCGGTCCATGGCCGACTCAAAGTCAAAGGCCGCACGCCCGTAGTTGTCGTCGTACAGGCGCAGAAAGTTGTCCAGCGATTCGACATCGTTTGTGAAGTCATCGTGCCGTACCTCGCTCTGGATGTCGCGTATCAGAGAAAGGGGTAGCTTGTCAAAGTCCGCATCATCTCCGATTTCATTGAAAAGGGCATGACCCTCGAGCGTCGGCTCTGGGGAGGGTGCAAACAGCGCCGGCCTGTGCGGTGGCGTGGGAGCCGAGGTTGGGCGCTCCGTGGTCGATGTTCGTTGCGGTGTCTCCCACCAACTGGGCGGTTGCCACCAGCCAGAGCCCGAACCCGAGCCTCCTGGACGCCGGGTTGTGGTTTTTGGCTTAATGGCCGTGGGCGTGGGCGTTGGAGGCAATGGTGTCGTAGAGCTCCCGCCATTAGATTCCATGTCAGAGCCATTTGCGTTGAATGGCGGCTCTATGGTGGTGCTGGAAAGCGGCTCGTACTGAAGCAGGTCGATGTAGTAGGCCAGGGCCTGCATGGAGGCGGGTAGGTAGCTGGTCAACAGACTGGCAGGCTCCGCCGGGCTCAAGAGGAATCCGAGCAGTACCGCCAGCAAAACCTTCTGTCTTAAACAACTACGCATTATACTGGTGGAAGTATCTTTGACCGTTTGACCGGGAAACGTTTTGATCTGGGGAGCTTTGGGCGAACAACTGAAACGAAACCGCTTCCCAGCAGCCAGCGAGCATCGATGGGTAGTTCTCGGTATCTGTATCTGGTTTCCAAAATGGATGCTCTCGGGGTTTCTTTTTTGGCAAACTTGTTGAGCCCAGAGGCCAGCGACCGCTATTGTCGCTTGTTGCGTAAACTTTGTAACCGTCGGCGTCCGTCGCGTCTTGGAGAGTTGTTCTTGGAAAGAGTGAAAGATGTTCCGTTGCCAAAAAAAGGAGAACCTGTTTTCCAAGAAAGGTGCCTCTGCCTCATAAATATGCAAAAAAAAAAAAAAAAACACACACACAAGCAACCCGAAAATAAACCTGAATTTTGTTTTATTTGTTTGGATAAAGAACAAAATAACTTCAATCCAAAGAAATGCAGGTTTCGAATCTTGAATGCAGTTTTGTTTGCACTGCGAAAGTTTGAGAGTGATTGATCGAGTGTCAAAAAAGCGCCCTTGCAAAAAAGCTTCCTGCCAAAGCAGAGAGCAAAAGAAAGAAAGAGAGAGAGAAGAGTGAGTACATTCTACCTGCCAGAGAAGCTAAACATTAACCTGTTGTTGTTGTTTATATCTGAAGATTGTTGTCCCCGTGAGCATAGAAGAGTTTTCGCTTTTTTTGAGGCAGCAACAAAACGGCACAAGGTAAACGGGTCACCATAACGGGTTTCGATTGCAAATTGTGTCACTATTCCTTTTGAGCACGCCTAACGGCTTGGAAATATCCACTAACACACACACACGTACTAGGAATGCATACATAAATCGTTGCTTTTGTAGACTTTTTTTGTATTTTCACCTGCAGCTAATTAGCATTAGCACTAGTCATAAGTATTGGGTGAAGCGTCAGAAATAACACACACCAAACAAGATAATAATACACATTCGAGCTGCTATCTGTCGCAGTCTCTCAAATGTCGACCGCACTCCCACACACATCCGCACCCATTTCTTACAAATGCTGTCATTGCATTAAATTTGTAAAAGTTTCACCGCACAACTCACCGTTTCACTTCAGTTGCCTGCACGTATCACTCGTTTTCCACTTATCACATATTTACTGTACTGCATTCATTTTAAATGAAAAATTGCATTTTCCACAAGTTTTCTACGAAAATTTGATATGTGTGTTTGATAAAAAAAAACATCGATACATCGCACAATAAGTAAACATCGATGACATCGATGTTTCTCCAGCTCTAACGACGAGCCCAGCTGTTTAGTCGTTGCACGTGTATTATTTTGTTTTTGATTTGCTGGGGAAAGGAAAGGTTTATAAGTTTTTAAGTTAAAATAGCACTGCAAAGGAATCACAATGGCCAGAAGACCGGAGCATTCAGCACCGCCAGAAATTGTGAGCAAATAAAAGGCAATGCAATCAAATCCATCGCTAATATATTCTCTCCCTCCTACAGTTCTACAACGACAATGAGGCAAAGAAATATTCAACAAAGTAAGTTGCTTTGACTGCACACAGAACAATATGAACTCATTTCGACTTACTCCAGCACTCGCATCATTGAAATTCAAGTGGAAATGGCCGAGCGGGCCCTGGAACTGCTAGCTTTTGCCGACGACGATGAATCCCGCTTGATTCTGGACATTGGCTGTGGGTCTGGTCTGTCGGGCAGCGTCCTAGAGGACAGCGATCACATGTGGATCGGCATAGACATATCCAAGTCGATGCTAGACATTGCCGTCGAGAGGGAGGTGGCCGGTGATGTGATATTGGGGGACATGGGCGAGGGAATGCCCTTCAAGCCGGGTACCTTCGATGGCGCAATCTCAATTTCGGCGCTCCAGTGGCTCTGCAATGCCGACAAATCCTACCACAATCCACACAAACGTTTGCTCAAGTTCTTTACCACACTCTTCTCCTGCCTCACGCGTACGGCTCGAGCCGTTTTTCAGTTCTACCCGGAGAATTCCGATCAGATCGAAATGGTCACATCACAGGCCATGAAGGCCGGCTTCTACGGCGGATTGGTTGTGGACTATCCCAATTCTGCCAAGGCCAAGAAATACTACTTGGTGCTGATGACGGGCGGATCGGCGGAGCTGCCAAAGGCTTTGGGTAAGTATCTGCCATGCATCAAATAAGAAACAAGCCTTGAGCTTAGCTTTGCCTGTTGCAGGTGCATCGCCGGAGGAAGAGCGTCGGGTGAACTACATTAAGAAGCGCGATGCCTGCCGCGAGGCCCGTGGCAAGGCTCCGAAGAAATCACGGGACTGGATATTGGCCAAGAAGGAGCGGAGGCGTCGCCAGGGCTTGGAGACCCGCCCGGACACAAAATACACGGCCCGCAAGCGCACCGGACGATTTTGATTAAAGAGATCCCGGCAGAGTCTTATACACAATTTGCATATTTATTTAAACATTTAAGCTATACACTATATATGTAGACTGTGGACTAGAGAATCTTGCTATGGCCTCTCCCCCGTGGTGGTGGGTGTGGGCCCCGACTGTTGCTGCTCCAATTCTCGCCTGTGCCGTTCTTGGGCTCTTTGCTTAGGAGTATCGTAGGAACTCTCGGAGAGAAACATCAGGTAAATGGCCACACCGCAAAAAATGAAAGCCAGCATTACAACATCCGTCTGGGTGGAGACGCTGCTGGTCTCCTTCTGGGTCTTTAGCCGTTCGTACTTGGCCTGCGCTGCTTGGCGGCGATCGAAGGACTTTCCGTAGTGGTTTCTTGACCATTCGTCGAAATCGTAGATGGGCGTCCGACCCTCGGAGTCGGCTACTTTGGATTTTTGAAAGCGGGACTTGTAGAACTTAGTCTCAGGGTCGTCCTCAACCACGGGCTCGGGCGCATCGTGGATATCCTGGGCATATTGTGATCCGGCTGTGTGAACTATGCCCTTGTCGTAGAGTCGTCGCAATCGATAATTGCCCAGCACCTCGTAGGCCTGATTGATGTCGCGAAACTTCTTGGCTGCGCTGTCGCTGCCCTGATTCTTGTCCGGATGATAGAGCATCGAAAGCCTGTAATAGGCGGCCTTGATTTCGTTTTGAGTGGACCTCTTCCCAATGCCAAGGGCTTCGTAGTAGTTCAGTTGCCATGAGCTGTAGGTTGTGTGGAGATTGCGTGTGAGTTGTCGCCAGAACAGTGGGCCATGCTGAAACATGGCTCTAAACGTTTGTTTATAACTTTTCGTTTCGTTTGTTTTGTTATATCACAAAAATAATCCAAAACAAATCGCACCGATAGACCGATAAACTTTACCATTAATAAAAATTGTAGTTGTATTCAAAATTGAAAATTCAGATTATGTGCAAAAAAATATCGATAGACCGATGAATGTTCGCTGTCAAACAGCTGTCGCCCTGTTGCAACTATTTTTGTTTTTGAATTTATTTATATATAGCACGACGCACGACCATTTGGTTGAAATTTTCTTCACAGCGTGCTTTATTTTCCGGCTAGCGTGTCTTTATCTGTGTGTGTATCCGACCGTGTGAGTGATCGAGAATTTTCTGGCTATTGAAATTTAGGCCAGAAGGTACGAGAAATCGTGAATCATCTGTGATCCAATCAACCTTAGGAAAGAAGATCAAATCCGATACTCCTTTCATTCAGAAAATTGTATAACTATGACAAACACCATCAGCAACGACGAAGCCTCGGCCGGCAGCCACAAAGACAAGGGTAACGAGGCTTTTAAGGGCTCCCAGTGGGACGAGGCAGTGAAGCACTACACAAACGCCATCAAGCTGGGTGGTAGCCACAAGGAGCTGCCGGTGTTCTACAAGAACCGCGCAGCTGCGTACCTGAAACTGGAAAAGTTCGAGAAGGCAGCCGAGGATTGCACAGAGTCACTTAAGTTAGTGCCGAACGACCCAAAGGCTCTGTTCAGGCGCGCCCAGGCCTACGAATCGCTGGAGAGGTACGAGGAGGCCTACCACGATGCCACGGCTCTGTTCAAGGCAGATCCGGGCAACAAGACGGTGCAGCCCATGCTTCAGAGATTGCATGTGATTGTTCAGGAGCGCGTGGCGCGCAATGCCAAAGTCTCGACGAAGGTTCAGAAGATGATGGATCTCACCTTCGACCTGTCCTTACCCCTGGAAAAGCGTCGCTCGGCGGCCAACAACCTGGTGGTTCTCGCCAAGGAGGCCACTGGCGCAGAGCTGCTCTACAAAGAGCACTGTGTGACCAGGGTGGCCACCCTGGCCAAAGTGGAGAAGGATCCGGAGATCTACATAAATATGGTGTACGTGGTAGCCGCCCTCTGCGAGAACAACGTGGAGCGGACCAAGGGAGTGCTCATGGAGCTGGGTGTGCCCTGGTTTATGCGTGTCCTGGACCAGAAGCACGAGGAATGCGTGGCCACGGCCCAGTACTGCCTGCAGACCATCATCAACGCCCTCTCCGGGCTGAAGAACAAGGCTGAATCCAAGCCGGACAAGGAGCTCTGCTCGAAAAACAATCGAGAGATCGATACTCTGCTCACTTGCCTGGTCTACAGCATCACGGATCGCACCATTTCGGGTCCAGCTCGGGACGCCGTCATAGAGTTGCTCACCAGAAACATCCACTACTCGGCCCTGGAGTGGGCCGAGCGTCTGGTGGAGATTCGCGGCCTGTGCCGCCTCCTAGAGGTGTGCTCGGAGCTGGAGGACTACAAGTACGAGAGTGCAATGGAGATAACTTCGTCCACCTCTACGATTGCCTCGGTCTGTCTGGCCAGGGTCTACGAGAACATGTACTATGACGAGGCCAAGTTACGCTTCGCGGATCAGATCGACGAGTTCATCAAGGACAAGCTGCTCTCGCCCGATATGGAGTCCAAGGTGCGCGTCATCGTGACCATAACAGCCTTGCTGAGTGGTCCCCTGGATGTTGGCAACCAAATTATCGCCAGAGAGGGTGAGTCTTACGAGTGAGGTGAGATTTGGATAGCTCGATTGACAACTGATCTTTTCGTAGGCATTCTGCAGATGATTTTGGCCATGGCTACCACAGATGATGAGCTGCAGCAGCGTGTGGCATGCGAGTGTCTGATAGCCGCCTCGTCCAAAAAGGACAAGGCCAAGGCTCTCTCTGAGAATGGCGTCGACATACTGAAGCGGCTATACCACTCCAAAAACGACGCCATCCGAGTGCGCGCCCTGGTGGGATTGTGCAAGCTTGGTAGCTACGGTGGTGGCGATGCAGCTATCCGGCCGTTTGGCGATGGGGCAGCCCTCAAGCTGGCCGAGGCCTGTCGCCGTTTCCTGATCAAGCCCGGCAAGGACAAGGACATCCGACGCTGGGCAGCCGATGGCCTGGCTTATCTCACGCTCGATGCCGAATGCAAGGAGAAGCTGATCGATGACAAGGCCTCCATTCAGGCTCTGATGGCGCTGACCCGCGGCGGAGACCAGTCCTGTCTGTACGGCGTGGTCACCACCTTTGTGAATCTGTGCAATGCGTACGAGAAGCAGGAAATGGTTCCGGAAATGATCGAGCTGGCCAAGTTCGCCAAACAGCACATACCCGAGGAGCACGAGCTGGACGACGTGGACTTCATTAACAAGCGCATCACGATCCTGGCCAACGAGGGCATCACTACCGCTCTCTGTGCGCTGTCCAAGACGGAGAGCCACAACTCGCAGGAGCTGATGGCCAGGGTTCTGAATGCGGTTTGTGGACTCCAGGAGCTGCGCGGAAAGGTCGTCCAAGATGGGGGCGTTAAGGCGCTACTGCGCATGGCCCTCGAGGGCACAGAGAAGGGCAAGAGGCATGCCTGCCAGGCTCTCGCCAGAATCGGCATCACCATCAACCCAGAGGTGGCGTTCAGCGGCCAAAGATCGCTCGATGTCATTCGGCCGCTGCTGAATCTGCTGCATCAGGACTGTACGGCACTGGAGAACTTTGAGGCGCTGATGGCCCTAACCAACTTGGCCAACATGAACGAAAGCGTGCGCCAGCGTATCGTCAAGGAGCAGGGAGTGTCCAGGATCGAGTTCTACCTGATGGAAGATCACGTCCATTTAACACGAGCAGCTGCTCAATGCATCTGCAATCTGGTGATGTCCGCGGACGTGGTCAAGATGTTCGAGGGAGAGAACGATCGGGTCAAGTTCCTGGCCCTTCTCTGCGAGGATGAGGACGAGGAGACAGCCATGGCCAGTGCCGGGGCCTTGGCCATGCTCACCTCTGTTTCGGAGAAGTGTTGTGAGAAGATCTTCGCCGTTGCCAGCTGGTTGGACATACTCCACACACTGATAGCCAATCCCAGCCCTGCGGTTCAGCATCGGGGCATTGTCGTAATACTCAACATGATCAATTCCGGAGAGGAAACTGCCAAGAAGCTCTTCCAGACGGACATCATGGAGCTGCTGAGCGGCCTCGGCCAATTACCGGACGAGTCGCGGGCCAAGGCCAGGGAGGTGGCCATTCAGTGCCTGGCCGCAGCGGAGAGACATCGCATTATTGAGAGATCCGATGACGCCGAAATACCCGACGTGTTTGCCGAGAGTGCCAAAATAACCGAAATTCTTGATGAATAATTTATAATTTATCGCCATAACATACACCATACACCGCATGCCTTTCCGAATCCTGTGCCTTTGTTTCCGTTTCCACTTCATTAAAAGTAAGCATTCTGCTACTCACCGTTTCATCCCGTGACTTAATTTATTTCCTCAAACTATGTTCAATTCTAATCAAGTGTTTTTAAAATACACATACATATATTGTACGAATTTATTATTAAATTGATTTGAAACATTTTATTTATACGATTCTTTGAACGCTTCATCCCAGTCCCAGTCTTTCTTGCTGCTTTGTACCTGTTTCTTGTCTCGTTTAAATTTCTGTGTGTTTCAGGGTTAATCTAGTAGTATGGCAGGCCGTGGATTTCCTGTTCAATATAAATCGGGTCCTGTTTGAGAGTAGTTCCTACAAAAACTGTCAAAAATATATTTTTTTCGAAATTTACAATCGTCTGTCACACGCAGCTCAGCTTCAACTCCAGACACGTTCGAGACGCAATGATACTGGACGGAACTACTTTCTCTCGGGCTGTGGGTGAGTTTACCGCAATGGCGCTTCTGATGATAGTCGGCTGGATGGGAGTGGCGATGAGCTTTCCGGAGGAGACTTGTCCTGACTTTTGCACGCAGTGGGATGTGAGGAATGGTAACTGCCTGGACTCTTCCCCAATTCGAATGGGACTCATAGTGACCGCTTGTGCTTTTTCTGGGGTCAGGGAGAAGAGAAGCTTTACAGCAACTACAGCGGCGTCCATGCACCTAGCGAAAACACTTATCCCTTTGCTTATTCACGACTATCGTGGTACATTTTATACGCAACTGGCTGTTCAGACCTTGTCTGCTGTTCTGGTTCCATATATCTGGCTCACTGCCTTTCCCCCTAACGATAAGCCCATACAAACGACCCAAAGACGTCCGAAGCGTACACGATCATAGAAGGACTTGGCAGACTGTCCGCTCTCTTGTGCTTACCACAATACTACTGAGGAAATCTAATTCTAAACTAAATACTATCCAGTCCGCACCAGTTGGGTCCTCTGTCCACTAGATGGGCTGAAATTGGAATTGGAATAACAAAAACACAATCCCATAATACTTTAAAATACATATGTTTGTATTATCTTTGGTTTTTAAAATCCTTAATGATTTTCTTAATTTGTACCTATGATTACGCTACGTTATTTATGTAGGAGTTACAAATTATATATTTCATTTGGGTAATGTCGCAAGTTTAAATGATTAGGTTACAAAGCTTATGGAAATTATATTTTACGGTTTGCAGTTAACGGCCTGGATCGACGATTTTCAGCGACTGACTTTACTGTCCAAAGCGCTGCAAACGCGTGGGGGGGGGGCTATTATCGACATGCAACCTCACCTATCCATACGCCGCTGCCTCATCTGGGCTATGCATTTTTTATTTATTTGTATATATGTACCCCTGAAAGTCATTAATGTTGCGTTCATGTTCTACGTTGTAATCCGGCTCGTGATCTCATAAAAATATCTAAACGGGCGTTATAGGTAAAAACAAAAAACCCTGTAGGTAGAGCTCTAGTGTTGAAAGCTGCTTGCGTGCAGCTGAAGTTTGGTGCTTGGACTGCATCCCAATGTCTTGGCTGCATATGATTTATTTAGCTCCTGTAGACCTCTAGATACCTAACTGGTTCAAATGTAGCCCTTTCGTAGTACCACTGCAAATACAGCATATAATCCCCCGTTGTAATAGGAAGACTCATTTGTTCAGGACATAGATACAAGCCCTTGAATTCTAGTGGTCCCTGTAATAAAAATGTACGTTGTTTAAGTTTTGAGAAAGATCCGTTTAATCTTACCACGTAGGGGCATGTGTGATTCATTTTGGGAAACTTTTAGAAGAGCCCATATAGTATATTAACAATGGGTAGATTTCGCCGTCTTAAATACAGACAGACATTAAAGTTAAAGTCGAACACCCGCACATGAGCTGTCATATCGTTGGCCGGATGCAATATCGTCTCATTTATGTTGAGAAACACTCTGATGCGACTGACGGCCTTCAAATGACAGTTCTGGAAAAAACCCAGGATTTATTGTAGCTTTCGCAGACGAAGTTTGTAAACTTGAATACTACCGCATCCTGTCAACCTTAATTAATGAATGACCTGTTTCACAGGAAGTTTAAAGTTATATTTACATTAAAATCGAATGAAGAACTATAAATATTCCGAATAGAACACAGAATACAAGTTTGGACTGCATACATTTCCAGAGGGTATTCTTCTTTAAGAAAGCTGTATTCTTGAATTGTAAAATAGATCCTTCTATTGGTAACACCAAAGATTCTATAGAACGTGTTATAGAATCGTTGGTAAAACTCATATTTCTTGTTTGCTGTTCGGATATCTTTTCGCGATGTGAAGGCCATGCGAGCTGCTTTTCAAATAACAACAGTATCGACAGCACTTTGGAATGGGAAATTCAGTTAAAGTCCTGGATCATTGTGGAATTTAGGAACCCATTGATATAGAGGGAGTTCAGACTTTATATAATTAATTATTTTCTAATCGACCGATTTTCAATATATGTATGACATATAGATAACTGATTTCCATTCCAATTTCTGTACACTTCATGTAATTTAATATTTATAAATTTGCACAGACTCGCATTTTGAAAAAATTTACAATAATTGGTTGCAATTTAATTGGATCTTCAGGGATCTGCTGTAGGTACTGCCAGCTATTAGCTCTTCAGGAGATCCTCCACGAAAACGAAGCTTATATTCGTATCAAACTGCAGCCTTCTGCCGAAGTACCATCGCATAGACAGCATATAATCGCCGGTGGGAAAGGGCAGAATCAACAGCTCGGGTTTTAGATAAAAATCCTTCAACATTTGGTGTCCCTTTTAATTAGAAATTGTTAGAAATTACGGACAATTACACATACGGACAAGTGTGGTTAATGTTTGAGAATTCTCTGAAAAGGCTGAAGACTATTTTGGCGAAGGGATCGTAATTCTTCCGCATAAATCGACAGGCATCCACAGTGGTGTCCAATAGCCATGGCTTGTATCCACTTGATCTCTTGAAAATCTTTCCATGATTTGTTATGTTATAAGCTGGGTGTAGTATCGTCGCATTTATGTTGAGATGAACTTTGTCCCGGCCGACAGCCTTCAGTCGACAGTACCGGAACACGACCCATGACTGATTGTAGCTCTCACAGACGATGTTTGTAAACTTGAAGATGACGGCATCCTGAAAACTTTGTTCACAATTGTCCACTTTATTAGTATTTTACATATATTTACGTTAACATTGATGTTGAATGCTAGGAATAATCCGATGGCCGCACAGATCATCAGCTGGCACCGCATCGTTCCTGGTCTTGATGGAAAAATACCATTTAAATGACACCAATGTGTTATTTTATGCTATATCCATTTACGCATGATAGAGTTTAAGTGCTTTAATTACTTTGAACACTGATTGAACACTGATAAACACGAATTATAGTGATTTCCAATCTTCTGCCCGATCCATTTTTGGTTTAATTTCTATTCAGTACATCATCTACGAATGTAAAACTAACCTTCGTATCAAATTGTGTCTTCTTTTAGAAGTTCCCCTGAATCTTGGAAGATACAGTATCTGTTGACCCTGTAATGGAAATTTTTGATGCTTGACTTGTGAGATATACCTTTATAATCTTTCCACGTTGTGGAATTTTTGATGCGGTATACTGTTAAAAAGTCCCAAAACCTAGTGAAGCAATGTGATTATTTCGCTTACTTTCGCATACCCTTGGCACATTCCGTAGACTCTTACGTTTTGGGCTTTGACCTTAGAATAAAGTGTTTTCGTAAAACGAATTTCACCGCTTTAAGTTTACATCTATTGCAAATTGATTGGTCCTTTCTTCAGTCGTTATCAGATATAAACGGAATAGTCAACTCGTTTTATGACACGTTAAACTCTGCTCTCAACACCTATTTTCTTGAAGTTACCGTTCAAGTATCCTCCAAACCACCCTGGTTCTCCAAGTATCATTCCTACCTAAAAAACGAGAAGGAACGTGCGAGTCGCTTCTGGGGACGCGACTCTACTCATACCCGTACTCAGTCAGTATATACATTTTTGAGCATATGATTTTTTTGAAAATTTAGAATAAAAAAAAATTTTACATTTTGTTGCTACATCTGCTATCTACATCTACATATACAATGTATATTCTACATCTAACATGTAGATTGTACATGTTCCATTTAGATTCTAATTCTCCTCCGCTAGGCGTTGCTCGCGCACTGAGCGCGGCAGAGTGTGCGAGCCAGAAAGAGATAGGTAGAGGATCTCTGTCAGGAGGGGGCCGAAGAACCAACAGAAAATTAATTTCTTCATTCTGGCTATAAATATGATCCGATCTGATTCAGATTCGGGAATCTGATAGATATAGCCATTCTCTACGATACTGCGCTTTTATCGTATCTTTAAAAATGTGCATGCCACAGATTTTCGTTCTTTGTGGGGGCGGAAGGGGGCGGGCGAAATTTTGAAATACACTTGTAGCAGTGTGATATCACATGAGCCTGGAAACCAAATTTTGTTGCCCTAGCTCTTATAGTCTCTGAGATCCAGGCGCTCATCGAGACGGACGGACGGGCAGACGGACGGTTAGACGGACATAGCTATATCGACTCGGCTATTGATGCTGATCAAGAATATATATACTTTATGGGGTCGGAAACGTTTCCTTCTCTGCGTTGCACACATCCACTTTTACCACAAATCTAATATACCCCTAACTCTTTTTTGAGTACGGGTATAATAAAAAATAGCGGCTATATAAAAAGTACCAGAGAACTGGTTCTTTCTCTGACTTTGCTCAATAATCGTCTGTTCGCTCTAAATTTCTTACTGTCAATAGTCAATGTTATAACCATTATCTTTCCCAATGTATTAAAAATTTCCGTACTGATCCAAAAAAGTTTTGTTCAAACTCAAAACGTAAGTCTAAGTCCCCTTCTCTTCATTTACTGGATAAGACAGAAACGTCAGCTGAAGGTATTGCAAATTTATTTGCCGCCTTCTTTCAATCGACGTATTCATCTCATACCTACGACTCATCCACCCCTTAGGTATGCATTAATCGTAGTTCTTCCCTTATGTGAAGAAAGCGCAGTTTTTGAAGGATTTTCATCTATTGACATCTGTTTCTCTGCAGGACCTGATAAAAATCCGAGCTGCATTTTAAAGTATTGCGCTCGAGCCCTATGCCAACCTTTGACCTTCCTGTTTAATTTCTCTCTTGAACGTTCTTGCATCCTCGTGACTTGGAACGAATCCTACCTTATTCCTCGTCCCAAAAATGGGTCTAGATCTAACGTTGAAAACTACCGCGGTATTGCAAAACTATCTGCTATTCCAAAGCTGCTAGAGCAGCCACCTTGTTACACGTCAATTTCAACACGATGTCGTAGTTCAATATCCCCGTCGTAACATGGATTTTTTGAACATCAATCAACATCGACTAACCTGATAGAGTTCTCGTCTCTAATCAACCGAGGCTATCAAATCTGCTTGCAAACTAACGTAATTTTTACAGATTTCCGCAATGCTTTTGATTCGGTTAATCATACTTTGCTGATCCATTAACTCTCTCTGTTAGGTTTTCCTCCAAATCTCGTAAATTGGATATCGTCGTATCAGTCAAACCGCACACAGCGTGTTATGTTCTCTAATGTTTTGTCAAATGTCGTGAATGTAACCTCAGGTGTTCCTCAAGGAAGTCATTTAGGCCCGCTGCTTTTCAATCTGCTTGTGAATGACTTACCTCAAGTTATTTTGCACTCAGTTACATTAATGTATGCTGATTCCGATTGGTGCTCGCACACTCGTCTTCAACTTGACTTTGATGAATTAAACAAGTGGTGTTCGTCTAACCTACTGTTTTTGAATCATTCTAAGTGCAAACTTATGACATTTCACCGCGGTGCTCCACATTTGGTCTCCTACTCTCTAGGACAACATGATCTGGATCGAATTTCCACATCAAATGACCTAGGACTCCTGTTTGTCATAAGCTATGCTTTAACAGCCATATTGATTTAACGGTGAACAAAGCTAAGGGAGTTTTAGCGTTCAATAAGCGTTGGTAAAAAGATTAAAAGAGTAAGAAAATCACTGTACGTCTCATTGGTACGCCCGACATTGGAGTACTGTTCTTGTGTATAGAGACCTCAATACAAAGAGCAACAAATTCAAAAAATTTCTAATTTTTGCCCTTAGGAGTCTGAACTGTGCCTCTGGCACACGGATACCTCCATACCGAACTAGGCTAAAACTAATGAACCTATTCTCTATACAATCAGTCCTGGTTCGTGTTCCACTACTGTCGTCTGAAGTCCGTCAGTCGAAGCAAAGTGCTCTTCAATATGAATGGGACGATTTTACATCCGGCCAATAATATAAAAATTCATTTGCGGGTTTTTAAAAAGGCTAATGGTTATAAGCCTTGGCTTTTCGATATTTACTTTGATGCCTGTCAGTATTTCAGACCAGCTATTAATTTAGTCTTCGGGCTCTTCAAACAGTATACCAACATCAATCACTCATGCCCCTACGTGGTAAGATTATACAGGTATTTCTCACGAGTACAACATCCAAAATTCCAATACAGGGTCCACAGATTATTTCAGACTTGTATCTAAGACCCGAGCTACTGCGTCTTCCCATGCCAACGGGAGATTATATGTTGTCGATGCAGTGGATATTCGATAAAAAGCTACAGTTTAATACGAACATCAGTTTTACGTTCATAGAGGACCTCCTGAAGAGCAAATAGTGGAGGCCTGCAGCCTGCAGATCCCTGAGAATCTACAGAAAATTTACATAGAACAGTAGAACATTTTAAATGAAAGCAATTAACAAATACATACACATATGGTAATCCGTGTTTTTCGACTGGATTGATCAATGAAACGAAATGTAAATAGCTATGGTACTATGGCAAAAGGCCTGCAACCCGCCAACATACATATGTACATACATATGTATGTATAGCCATGTCTGTCTGTTCGTCCTTCCGACCGTCCGTCCCGGTAAGCGCCTAATGATCAAGTGGAGAATCAGAGAGAAAAAAGAACGCAATTGTTCGGATCTGACAGAGTAAAAATGGAAAGACCAAGTCCGTTATTGGCGAGCGTTTCAAAGTTATCGGAAACTACGTCTGGCAGTCACTTACAAATGTGATACGAATCTAATATACCCCTATACACTGTGACTACCATGCCGACAAATATATCTTTTTCCGCATGAAAGAGTCAAAAAAATGTAGATAATGCCATTACTCTTTGCTTAAATTACTTCCGGAGAACATCGAGTACCATAGCTATTTACATTACGTTTCATTGATCAATCAGTCGAAAAACACGTATTACCATATGTGTATGTATTTGATAAATCTGTACAATAATTGCTTTCATTTAAAATTTTCTACTGTTCTATGTCAATTTTCTGTAGATTCTCAGGGGTCTGCAGGCTGCAGGCCTCCACTATTTGCTCTTCAGGAGGTCCTCTATGAACGTAAAACTGATGTTCGTATCAAACTGTATCTTATTATCGAATATCCACTGCAGCGACAACATATAATCTCCCGTTGGCATGGGAAGACGCAGTAGCTCGGGTCTTAGATAAAAGTCTGAAATAATCTGTGAACCCTGTATTGGAATTTTAGATGTTGTACTCGTGAGAAATACCTGTATAATCTTACCACGTAGGGGCATGAGTGATTGATGTTGGTATACTGTTTGAAGAGTCCGTAGACTAAATTAATAGCTGGTAGATTTCGCCTTCTGAAATACTGACAGGCATCAAAGTAAATATCGAAAAGCCAAGGCTTATAGCCATTAGCCTTTTTAAAAACCCGCAAATGAATTTTTATATTATTGGCCGGATGTAAAATCGTCCCATTCATATTGAAGAGCACTTTGCTTCGACTGACGGCCTTCAGACGACAGTAGTGGAACACGAACCAGGACTGATTGTAACTTTCACACACGGCGTTCGTAAACTTGAAGATGACGGCATCCTGAAAACTTTGTTCACAATTGTCCACTTTATTAGTATTTTACATATATTTACGTTAACATTGATGTTGAATGCTAGGAATAATCCGATGGCCGCACAGATCATCAGCTGGCACCGCATCGTTCCTGGTCTTGATGGAAAAATACAATTTGAATGACACCAACGTGTTATTTAATGCTATATTTATTTACGCATGATAGAGTTTAAATGCTTTAATTACTTTGAACACTAATTGAACAAGTATTATAGAGATATCTGATCTTCTGCCCAATCCATTGTTGTCTCAATTTCTTTTCAGTAAATACTAAAGACTAATAATAATAATAATAGATAATCACAATTTGTGATGCGGAAAAACTGTTTGAATATCGAAGCGGGGGGATTATTTCGCTTTCAACAATACAAAGTTATCTTTCCTTTTTGAAAATCCAGCCATGAATTGATATACATGTACATAGTGTTGGCGGGATGTAACGGTCTCTTCAATCGTGGTCTCAGTGCTGGGAGTTGCTCTCTTTTGTCAAAATCAAGAACTTACCCTTGGGAAAAGGAAGTTATAGAATTGAGGAAATGTTTATCATGTCATCTTAGACACATAAAATTATGTGTTCATTGTCGAGGGTCCTAGTTAGTTAGCAATATTAAACCGAATATCAAAATTGAGGAATATTATTTCCGATCACGAATATGATAGGGGGTATGGTATACGTACAAACATTGGAAAACGTTAAACATTTTAGCGCAGTTCATCTGAAATATACCGTTAATATTTTCCGCGATTTAATTTGCTCACCTTTTTATAAAAAGGGGGTGGCTAAGTGGGTTAAGTTTGTTCACTATTTATGGTATATTGGTATATAATGGTATATTTACTTAATTTTTGGTATACTACGGTATATTTCTGAGAGTTAGACGGTATATTTTATCTATAACTCCGCGGTCACAATGGTTGGTCAGATCGAGAAAAAGGTAAGCTCCCAAAAAAAATAAAGAAAATTTCTTTGTTAATCAATAGAGCTGTCAAACGATTGATAGTTGAGCCATCGATAGCTTTGAATGTTTTGAAAAAAAACAATCGATACTATCATGATAGTATCGGGCTAAAAAAATTATTAGTTATTAATTTTTTTTTTTTTTTTATGGTTTCGGTTTCTAAGGTCACTCGACAAAACAAATCAAGTTATTTTTCCAAATATTAAGACACATTTCAAATTGACCGCCAAACTCAATTTAGCGCACCAAAAATACTGACATTTTTCGCTCTCAATTCGTGGAGAGTTTTCAAATTTTGCTCTTGGGGATAGTTTAAAAAAACAAAAGGTGGTCTGGACTATCGTCATGCCGTCGTCGTTTGGTAGCTCGGTGATCCTACCCTGTGGCACAGTAGTCTGTATTAAAGCGTTATCGCACATCACCGTGATGCGGTTCTCTGCGCCGTATTTCAGCAGATGCGAACGGCAAGTGCCCGATCTCGTGCTTGACCACCCTGGTTTATGCGTGTCCTGGACCAGAAGCACGAGGAGTGCGTGGCCACGGCCCAGTACTGCCTGCAGACCATCATCAACGCCCTCTCCGGGCTGAAGAACAAGGCTGACTCCAAGCCGGACAAGGAGCTCTGCTCGAAAAACAATCGAGAGATCGATACTCTGCTCACTTGCCTGGTCTACAGCATCACGGATCGCACCATTTCGGGTCCAGCTCGGGACGCCGTCATAGAGTTGCTCACCAGAAACATCCACTACTCGGCCCTGGAGTGGGCCGAGCGTCTGGTGGAGATTCGCGGCCTGTGCCGCCTCCTAGAGGTGTGCTCGGAGCTGGAGGACTACAAGTACGAGAGTGCAATGGAGATAACTTCGTCCACCTCTACGATTGCCTCGGTCTGTCTGGCCAGGGTCTACGAGAACATGTACTATGACGAGGCCAAGTTACGCTTCGCGGATCAGATCGACGAGTTCATCAAGGACAAGCTGCTCTCGCCCGATATGGAGTCCAAGGTGCGCGTCATCGTGACCATAACAGCCTTGCTGAGTGGTCCCCTGGATGTTGGCAACCAAATTATCGCCAGAGAGGGTGAGTCTTACGAGTGAGGTGAGATTTGGATAGCTCGATTGACAACTGATCTTTTCGTAGGCATTCTGCAGATGATTTTGGCCATGGCTACCACAGATGATGAGCTGCAGCAGCGTGTGGCATGCGAGTGTCTGATAGCCGCCTCCTCCAAAAAGGACAAGGCCAAGGCTCTCTCTGAGAATGGCGTCGACATACTGAAGCGGCTATACCACTCCAAAAACGACGCCATCCGAGTGCGCGCCCTGGTGGGATTGTGCAAGCTTGGTAGCTACGGTGGTGGCGATGCAGCTATCCGGCCGTTTGGCGATGGGGCAGCCCTCAAGCTGGCCGAGGCCTGTCGCCGTTTCCTGATCAAGCCCGGCAAGGACAAGGACATCCGACGCTGGGCAGCCGATGGCCTGGCTTATCTCACGCTCGATGCCGAATGCAAGGAGAAGCTGATCGATGACAAGGCCTCCATTCAGGCTCTGATGGCGCTGACCCGCGGCGGAGACCAGTCCTGTCTGTACGGCGTGGTCACCACCTTTGTGAATCTGTGCAATGCGTACGAGAAGCAGGAAATGGTTCCGGAAATGATCGAGCTGGCCAAGTTCGCCAAACAGCACATACCCGAGGAGCACGAGCTGGACGACGTGGACTTCATTAACAAGCGCATCACGATCCTGGCCAACGAGGGCATCACTACCGCTCTCTGTGCGCTGTCCAAGACGGAGAGCCACAACTCGCAGGAGCTGATGGCCAGGGTTCTGAATGCGGTTTGTGGACTCCAGGAGCTGCGCGGAAAGGTCGTCCAAGATGGGGGCGTTAAGGCGCTACTGCGCATGGCCCTCGAGGGCACAGAGAAGGGCAAAGAGGCATGCCTGCCAGGCTCTCGCCAGAATCGGCATCACCATCAACCCAGAGGTGGCGTTCAGCGGCCAAAGATCGCTCGATGTCATTCGGCCGCTGCTGAATCTGCTGCATCAGGACTGTACGGCACTGGAGAACTTTGAGGCGCTGATGGCCCTAACCAACTTGGCCAACATGAACGAAAGCGTGCGCCAGCGTATCGTCAAGGAGCAGGGAGTGTCCAGGATCGAGTTCTACCTGATGGAAGATCACGTCCATTTAACACGAGCAGCTGCTCAATGCATCTGCAATCTGGTGATGTCCGCGGACGTGGTCAAGATGTTCGAGGGAGAGAACGATCGGGTCAAGTTCCTGGCCCTTCTCTGCGAGGATGAGGACGAGGAGACAGCCATGGCCAGTGCCGGGGCCTTGGCCATGCTCACCTCTGTTTCGGAGAAGTGTTGTGAGAAGATCTTCGCCGTTGCCAGCTGGTTGGACATACTCCACACACTGATAGCCAATCCCAGCCCTGCGGTTCAGCATCGGGGCATTGTCGTAATACTCAACATGATCAATTCCGGAGAGGAAACTGCCAAGAAGCTCTTCCAGACGGACATCATGGAGCTGCTGAGCGGCCTCGGCCAATTACCGGACGAGTCGCGGGCCAAGGCCAGGGAGGTGGCCATTCAGTGCCTGGCCGCAGCGGAGAGACATCGCATTATTGAGAGATCCGATGACGCCGAAATACCCGACGTGTTTGCCGAGAGTGCCAAAATAACCGAAATTCTTGATGAATAATTTATAATTTATCGCCATAACATACACCATACACCGCATGCCTTTCCGAATCCTGTGCCTTTGTTTCCGTTTCCACTTCATTAAAAGTAAGCATTCTGCTACTCACCGTTTCATCCCGTGACTTAATTTATTTCCTCAAACTATGTTCAATTCTAATCAAGTGTTTTTAAAATACACATACATATATTGTACGAATTTATTATTAAATTGATTTGAAACATTTTATTTATACGATTCTTTGAACGCTTCATCCCAGTCCCAGTCTTTCTTGCTGCTTTGTACCTGTTTCTTGTCTCGTTTAAATTTCTGTGTGTTTCAGGGTTAATCTAGTAGTATGGCAGGCCGTGGATTTCCTGTTCAATATAAATCGGGTCCTGTTTGAGAGTAGTTCCTACAAAAACTGTCAAAAATATATTTTTTTCGAAATTTACAATCGTCTGTCACACGCAGCTCAGCTTCAACTCCAGACACGTTCGAGACGCAATGATACTGGACGGAACTACTTTCTCTCGGGCTGTGGGTGAGTTTACCGCAATGGCGCTTCTGATGATAGTCGGCTGCATGGGAGTGGCGATGAGCTTTCCGGAGGAGACTTGTCCTGACTTTTGCACGCAGTGGGATGTGAGGAATGGTAACTGCCTGGACTCTTCCCCAATTCGAATGGGACTCATAGTGACCGCTTGTGCTTTTTCTGGGGTCAGGGAGAAGAGAAGCTTTACAGCAACTACAGCGGCGTCCATGAACCTAGCGAAAACACTTATCCCTTTGCTTATTCACGACTATCGTGGTACATTTTATACGCAACTGGCTGTTCAGACCTTGTCTGCTGTTCTGGTTCCATATATCTGGCTCACTGCCTTTCCCCCTAACGATAAGCCCATACAAACGACCCAAAGACGTCCGAAGCGTACACGATCATAGAAGGACTTGGCAGACTGTCCGCTCTCTTGTGCTTACCACAATACTACTGAGGAAATCTAATTCTAAACTAAATACTATCCAGTCCGCACCAGTTGGGTCCTCTGTCCACTAGATGGGCTGAAATTGGAATTGGAATAACAAAAACACAATCCCATAATACTTTAAAATACATATGTTTGTATTATCTTTGGTTTTTAAAATCCTTAATGATTTTCTTAATTTGTACCTATGATTACGCTACGTTATTTATGTAGGAGTTACAAATTATATATTTCATTTGGGTAATGTCGCAAGTTTAAATGATTAGGTTACAAAGCTTATGGAAATTATATTTTACGGTTTGCAGTTAACGGCCTGGATCGACGATTCTCAGCGACTGACTTTACTGTCCAAAGCGCTGCAAAACGCGTGAGGGGGAGGGAGACTATTATCGACAATGCAACTCTCACCTATCCATACGCCAGCTTTGCCATCATCTGGGCTATGCTATATATATATTTATTTATAATATATGTATATAATAGTATACATTTTTCCGCATGAAAAAGTCAATTAAATGTTGACGTTCATGTTCTACGTTGCTTAAATTACTTCCGGAGAACATCGGTAGTATCTCATTTAAAAAAATATTCTTAAACGAGGCGTTATAGGTAAAAACAAAAAAAACACAGCATGTAGGTAGAAGCTCTAGTGTTGAAAGACTTGCTTGCGTGCAGACTGAAGTTTGGTGCTTGGACTGCATCCCAATGATTCTTGGCTGCATATGATTTATTTAGCTCTTCTGTAGATCCTCTAAGAATATAGCACTAACATTGGTTTTCAAATTGTAGCCTCTTTTCGTAGTACCACTGCAAATACAGCATATAATCCCCCGTTGTAATAGGAAGACTCATTTGTTCAGGACATAGATACAAGCCCTTGAATTCTAGTGGTCCCTGTAATAAAAATGTACGTTGTTTAAGTTTTGAGAAAGATCCGTTTAATCTTACCACGTAGGGGCATGTGTGATTCATTTTGGGAAACTTTTAGAAGAGCCCATATAGTATATTAACAATTAGTAGATTTCGCCGTCTTAAATACAGACAGACATTAAAGTTAAAGTCGAACACCCGCACATGAGCTGTCATATCGTTGGCCGGATGCAATATCGTCTCATTTATGTTGAGAAACACTCTGATGCGACTGACGGCCTTCAAATGACAGTTCTGGAAAAAAACCCAGGATTTATTGTAGCTTTCGCAGACGAAGTTTGTAAACTTGAATACTACCGCATCCTGTCAACCTTAATTAATGAATGACCTGTTTCACAGGAAGTTTAAAGTTATATTTACATTAAAATCGAATGAAGAACTATAAATATTCCGAATAGAACACAGAATACAAGTTTGGACTGCATACATTTCCAGAGGGTATTCTTCTTTAAGAAAGCTGTATTCTTGAATTGTAAAATAGATCCTTCTATTGGTAACACCAAAGATTCTATAGAACGTGTTATAGAATCGTTGGTAAAACTCATATTTCTTGTTTGCTGTTCGGATATCTTTTCGCGATGTGAAGGCCATGCGAGCTGCTTTTCAAATAACAACAGTATCGACAGCACTTTGGAATGGGAAATTCCTGGGCTTTCAGTTAAAGTCCTGGATCATTGTAGAATTTAGGAACCCATTGATATAGAGGGAGTTCAGACTTTATAGGTCATTGAAAGAGCGACCCGGTCACAATTTTCTAATATACCAATATTTAATTATTTTCTAATCGACCGATTTTCAATATATGTATGACATATAGATAACTGATTTCCATTCCAATTTCTGTACACTTCATGTAATTTAATATTTATAAATTTGCACAGACTCGCATTTTGAAAAAATTTACAATAATTGGTTGCAATTTAATTGGATCTTCAGGGATCTGCTGTAGGTACTGCCAGCTATTAGCTCTTCAGGAGATCCTCCACGAAAACGAAGCTTATATTCGTATCAAACTGCAGCCTTCTGCCGAAGTACCATCGCATAGACAGCAAATAATCGCCGGTGGGAAAGGGTAGCATCAACAGCTCGGGTTTTAGATAAAAATCCTTCAATATTTGGTGTCCCTTTTAATTAGAAATTGTTAGAAACTATTATTGTGTTGACTAGACGAGAGCTTACCACATACGGACAAGTGTGGTTAATGTTTGAGAATTCTCTGAAAAGACTGAAGACTATTTTGGCGAAGGGATCGTAATTCTTCCGCATAAATCGACAGGCATCCACAGTGGTGTCCAATAGCCATGGCTTGTATCCACTTGCTCTCTTGAATATCTTTCCATGATTTGTTATGTTATAAGCTGGGTGTAGTATCGTCGCATTTATGTTGAGATGAACTTTGTCCCGGCCGACAGCCTTCAGTCGACAGTACCGGAACACGACCCATGACTGATTGTAGCTCTCACAGACGATGTTTGTAAACTTGAAGATGACGGCATCCTGAAAACTTTGTTCACAATTGTCCACTTTATTAGTATTTCACATATATTTACGTTAACATTGATGTTGAATGCTAGGAATAATCCGATGGCCGCACAGATCATCAGCTGGCACCGCATCGTTCCTGGTCTTGATGGAAAAATACCATTTGAATGACACCAACGTGTTATTTAATGCTATATTTATTTACGCATGATAGAGTTTAAATGCTTTAATTACTTTGAACACTAATTGAACAAGTATTATAGAGATATCTGATCTTCTGCCGAATCCATTGTTGTCTCAATTTCTTTTCAGTAAATTCTAAAGACTAATAATAATAATAATAGATAATCACAATTTGTGATGCGGAAAAACTGTTTGAATATCGAAGCGGGGGGATTATTTCGCATTCAATAATACAAAGTTATCTTTCCCTTTTGAAAATCCAGCCATGAATTGATATACATGTACATATCGTTGGCGGGATGTAACGGTCTCTTCAATCGTGGTCTCAGTGCTGGGAGTTGCTCTCTTTTGTCAAAATCAAGGACTTACCCTTGGGAAAAGGAAGTTATAGAATTAAGGAAATGTTTATCATGTCATCTTAGACACATAAAATTATGTGTTCATTGTCGAGGGTCCTAGTTAGTTAGCAATATTAAACCGAATATCAAAATTGAGGAATATTATTTCCGATCACGAATATGATAGGGGGTATGGTATACGTACAAACATTGGAAAACGTTAAACATTTTAGCGCAGTTCATCTGAAATATACCGTTAATATTTTCCGCGATTTAATTTGCTCACCTTTTTATAAAAAGGGGGTGGCTAAGTGGGTTAAGTTTGTTCACTATTTATGGAATATCGGTATATAATGGTATATTTACTTAATTTTTGGTATACTACGGTATATTTCTGAGAGTTAGACGGTATATTTTATCTATAACTCCGCGGTCACACTGGTTGGTCAGGTCGAGTAAAAGGCAAACTCCCAAAAAAAATAAAGAAAATTTCTTTGTTAATCAATAGAGCTGTCAAACGATTGATAGTTGAGCCATCGATAGCTTTGAATGTTTTGAAAAAAAAACAATCGATACTACATGATAGTATCGGGCTAAAAAAATTATTAGTTATTAATTTTTTTTGTTTTGTTATTTACTGGTTCTCGGTTCCTAAGGTCACTCGACAAAACAAATCAAGTTATTTTTCCAAATATTAAGACACATTTCAAATTGACCGCCAAACTCAATTTAGCGCACCAAAAATACTGACATTTTTCGCTCTCAATTCGTGGAGAGTTTGCAAAACTCGCTCTCAATTCGTGGAGAGTTTTCAAAATGTTCAAAGCAGCTTGGAACAATAAATTTAACATCAATTAAAGGAAATGAGGTATACAAAAATCCATACGCATAGAAGAAACTTGGTTGACCAGCAACATGTGACGTCACATTTAGTCAACATTTACGTTTTATGCTTTGGCCGTTTTTGTTTGAAACTTAATATGTAAACGATCCAATGAAAAAGATTTCTTAAAACTAAGCAATCCTGAACAAAATTCATTTAGGAATTGGATAAAATTATTTGTTCATTATTTGTACTATCTAGTAATATTAAATATCAAAATTGACGAATTTCATATTACAATATATCATGGTATGGCAGCCCGCAGCAACTACGAATTGCACGAGTCTGGCAACGCCACAAAACGACGTCACATTCGTTTTAAGTTGTTCTTATTTGAACCTTAATATGTAAATAATGCAATAAAAAGGACTTCTGAGAACTTGACAATCTTGTAAAAAATTTATGTATCTATCGCATAAAATTATTTGTTTAGAGCTGAGAGTCCCAGCTAGCTGGTAATATTAAACGGAACATCAATATCGAGGAATATCAACGTCGAATGTTTTGAAAAAACAATCGATACTATCGTGATAGTATCGGGCTGAAATAATTATTAAAAAATCATTGAAACCTTTTAGGAACTTGTCCATTGTAAAAATTAGATGCCACCTGTCGATTTTTTTTACAAATTTGTCTTCGTATTTTATAGCAGCCAATCCAAACATATCAAAAGCGCAACGACTGTAGCTCGATACTATCATGATAGTCGCAAAACCGTCGATAGTAGAGACTAGCAGTAAAATATCGATAATATCGATGGTGCCCTCGATGGTTTGACACCTCTAAAAAGGTAAACTCCCAAAAAATAAAGAAAATTTCTTTGTTAATCAAGTGCAATTTGTATCCAATATCGAATTTATGTTGCGGTACTGTGTAATATAAATTGTGCTCCTTTGCTAAAGTATGTATGTAGTGAAATTACATAAAACGCAGCTTTTTTTATCTGCTGGTGACGAAGTGGTTGTCATTGTGAGTTCACTTCTGTGTATATGTGTGTGTGTGTGAACTTGTGAGATTTTGTCCGTACTCTGCTGCGGGGGGAGCACTTTGGACACAGAGTTTCGATTTTCCATCCATATCTATACTCAGAGCTACAGCCAGAAGAGAGAAACATTTGCGTCTTTGTCTGCGTTCAGAGAGCTCGGGCTGGTATTAGTTTCGCTATCGTCTGGTGTGTAACATTATTTATTTTCTGGCCCCATCAACAATTTAGCAATGGCCTGGCCCTAGTGCTTGTGTGTGTGTGCCTGTATGTAAAGTGTAGTTATGAAGATGTTTTGATAGAGAGCCAATATTAATATACATACATATATGCTATACATACATATGTATATGTGCAGCATATATTGGATATACAGACACAGGCACAATTTGCCCCATCATCGTATTTTGAAACGCTATTGTAATTACCAAAAACCAGCCAGCGAGCTTTCATAGTATACATATTCACATTCATATAATCGAATGTGTGTAACGAAAAAAAAGAGCAGTCGTCGATGAAGTTGACTGCCATGACTACGCAATAGCAACAACAAGAGACGACGTACACCAGTGTCCTCTCTCTTGCGTTCTTTGTGTGTGTTGTATATGTGTAAATGTGTGTGTGTGTGTGGCTCTCTGTATTTCTCGTCGTTCTCCAGCTGCTCTTGCTCTCGTCCGTCTCTGATAGCTTTACTAGTGTGTGTTGTGTGTGTGCGTTGGTGGGGTCCGGAGTCCGGACTCTGGAATACTTTGTATGTATGTATGTATATATTTTTATAATTTATTGTTTTAATTTTAAGAGGGGGGGTGGCACTCTGTCGGTGTGCGGAAAGTGTTGCCCAGCCGAGACCGACCCTGCCCCAAGCTCCAGTCGCACGCACTTCTAGCTCTCTCCCCGCCTCCGCCGGTCTGCAAGTCACACGAATTGAACCACAATTACAACCATAATCGCTATAATAGTCCAGCATTTGTACAATATATTTATTGCCTGCCCTGCCTACTTTCTTACATCTAATTTACATAACATTGGCATTCGCTACTCATTGGCCGCATTTAAAAACAAGGCTTTTACAATATATATATAGTCAATATATTTGAATATTATCCTACATATACTCGTACATACTGTAATGCTAACAAAACTAAAAGAATAATAGTCCAAAATCAAAATCCCAGTAATTAGTTTCTCAACCGAATGTAATAGCAAATGTTTTCTTTTACTTTTATTTTCTTTGTTTTTAGCATACATACAATATTTTATTGCTGGTTTTGGTGGTAAATTTGCATTTTTAACGGCCGTGGCCAGACGTGCTCCCGCTTCTTTAACACACACGTCTCTCAATGAATACCGATCATCAAGTGTTTTTTTGACTCGTATATCCACATGTAAAAACAAACCGATACTGAAATATCAACAACTAAAACCGAAATGTATACTAAATACATACTATGTACCACATAAGACCGCCATTGCCGTTGCCGTTGACATTGTCATTGCTGTATCTGTATCTCAATCTCACTGACCAACTACCGCAAAGCGTAATTGCAAATGCAAACTGCAAACTGAAAACAAAAAACTGCACACACCTCAACCTCTACTCAACCTGTACTCAACTCAACTACTCAACCCAAAGCTCAAGCTGACTAGCCAACTTATATATGTATACGTATAGTCCTTGTACTGCCTACGAAACCAAAACCAACCAACAAACCTCTCAACCAACCAAAAAATCAACAACCAACCAATCTATCAACCGTCTACTGCAACTGGCGACAGAACGGCTTTAGTTTGTAAGCTTCTTTTTTGTACATTATTAAAACATACTGAATTAAAAAGCATAAAGCATGGCCTAATGGAACTGCAACCCAATTAAACTGATATCATTTTCAAACCAGCAGAAACGGTCAGCCATTTGAACACTGGAGTGGCAAATGCCATACGAGTGATTTGCTTACATTCATTAACAGTTTAAAAGGGGTTTGCAGTTTCCATTTAGCCACCCCGTAGAATACGAGAGAAAAAAAAAGAAAAGACTAAGTACCAAGTACAAAATATTTTTAACATGTACCATTTTGGAATAGCCATCTTGTAATTATTTGTATTCGTCCTACGTTCCTTTTTAATGGTTCCAATACGATCTAACCCCCATCCATATATAATATTTACAATACGAGTATAACTACACAACTCTGTCACACTGTTTGTTTTACTTTGCACATGTTCGTTTCCGACTTTACGCGTAGTATTTACATAGTATATTACCTACCTATAGAGCACATATCCCCCAACGCCCAACCAACCAATAAACACACACACCCTAAAAACACAGCGCAAACACATGTACGTTAAGTGTAACCTTCTCTTATCTGTCGCTCTCTGATCTGGAATCTTTCAATTGTACTAACTGCCCCCCGCCCACACAGCGATAAGTGATAAGTTTGTAATCAGTCATCCTGCCCTCCCCCACTCTCCTCGCACCCATCCATCCATCTATCCATATTCCTCAAAGGAAACCAAACCAAAACAACCCATCCCCTTCCCCTTTCCCCTCCATCCACTAATATTGTTTCTGTTCAGTTTACACCACATTCATGTTAAGCACACAACATCCACACCCATAGAGATAAATATCGTATGTATGTACATATATACTCGTATGTATGATGTATGAGGGGACGGGGGAGCGCTTAACGATAGGTTATCGTGTTTAACAACTCAAAAACTGGAATCACTGAAAGTGTACAATTTGTTGTTCTTGCTTATCACACTTTCAGAAGGAATACACTTTACTTTACTTTACTCACATTTACACACATACACATATGTTTAACTGTTAACTATATATCGTACTGTATCTTCATATATCTATATCGTATATACGTATGTATGTATGTACATACGGGGACGGACCGAAGGGATTTTGATCCAAGCAAGAAAACGCAAAAGCAAAAGTAGGGTACGAGCAAAACGCACTATTAAATTCATTTAGACAACTCAACGCATGATCGGTTCAGTCTTGTACATCGTCGAAAAATGATAGGCAAATATTTTCTCAAAAATCAAAATGTAACAAAAATGTCTTCCTCTTCTTACGATGTGCATTGATAGAATACCGTATAAAAACGAGAATATTATTTTCTGGCCTAAGTACCAAACCATGACTTATTTTGAAAGCAAAAGACTCGAATTTTCACTGCAATGTGCCTAAGCCAAACACAAGACTGCCCAAGTTTAAAACTTTAAAAATAAATATGAAGAGTTTTAAAAATGCCAAGCATCGATATAAATCGTGAAACTCGTACCTTGACTCGATTCGATCCCAGAGATCGTTTTGACTATATTCGAAAAACGTGAACTAAACACTAAAATAAGAACAAAAAGTGCCGTTTTCTTGCTTAGGACCAAACTTAATCTTAGTCCGACCCCGTATAACTTTAGTTGAAAGACTAACCACGCACGTATCTCATCTCAGTTCCATATAATTGACAATATATTAAAGCTACACTGTTGAACGAAACTGAAAATTGTTGCTGTTTTATTTATTACGATTACAATGAATACATATTTACATATAGCCAGCCCACACATAAAAACAAACATATACACACACACATATAAATATATATATTTTATTATCCTTACCCACGTACATACATATGTAAGTAAGTATTTTGCCTACTAGAGAACCATAAATGTTTTGTTATTGAGCATGTTGGCTTGTTGGTTGTTTGCTTTCTGTTCTGGAGCGCGGGTCCGGCTTAGATTACCTTCCTACATAAGCAAAATACTCGTACAATCAAATAAACCAAAGTAAAATAAACCAAACACCAAAAAGTAACTGTTCGAGCTCAGCTGACTGTAAAAGCGGTTTCCTCTTTTCTTCTACACCCCCCACAGGCTGCGTAAATATAGAAAAAACAAAGGTGGTGTTACAAGTCGAAAAACAGTAAGAACAAGAGCTGCCACAGCAGCAGCAACAGAGGCAGAAGCAGACGCAGCGCATCGCATTCAAGTACAAGTAAAAGTAAGTGGGGAATAGGTCAGGTCGACTCGGAATCGGAATCCACTGCACGGCGTCGCTTGACTATCGAGGAGCCAGAAGCTCTGCGAGCAGCGCAGCGCCATGCTCAACTCCAATGCCAATGGTGGCAACGGCAACGGCAACAACAACATTAACAACAATCATGGGGCCAGCAGTCGTCGGCCATTCTCCCGCAACTCCTCCTCGGCCCGCTCACATCGCGGCGGCGGAGGTGGCGGTGGCCGCATGCTCTACTCGCCGCATCCGCATCCACATCTCCATCCGCACCCCCAGCAACAGTCCCAGCAGCAGCTGCAGCTACTGCAACAGCAGCGGTCAAACAGCAACAGCCTCCTGCCGGGTCACAGTCCCTGGTGCAATGTCAATGTGATGGGGCGTGGCAATGAAACAGGCGGAAACAACCTCAACAACATCAACAGCAGCAACAACAATGCCAACAATAACAAAGATGCAATCGACGGCCGAAACTCAAATTGGTAAGAGCCGAGAGCCGCTTGCGTTAGATCTTGTACTCGATTCGATCCCAAGGATCGGTCGAATTTATGTTAGCTTTAAGTGACATAAAAGCGAATTTGAAACAACCCCCGTCCGCTCCCGAGATCCCCTCGATCCCTTCGATCCCCATGCCCCATCCTCGATGCCTCGATCTGCCATAAATAACAAAACATGTCCTTGTAACTCGTTCCCCTACCACGCTCCCCACGACTAGAACAGTTTATCTACTTTCTATCTCTATCTATCTACTTCGTAACCACACCTAAAATGAAACCGAATCGAAAATCGCTTTTAGGCTAAAGGGAGAATTTTGTAATTAATGTCGCGTGTAGTAAAAATCAAATCAAATTAAATCGAATCAAATTGAATTGAATTGAATCAAACCAAACATTTTATTGGTCCTAAGCGTTGAATTTTCGAAGCACTAAATAATAAAGCTTGCATCGCCATCAAATGTGGCGCCACATAAAATAATGAATACTGTTACTGTTACTTCTTGATCATTTGTAACTCTCTTGCGTTCTGTTGCGTACTGTACATTTTGTGTTTTTTGTTCTTCGTCGAGATTGGCACACTTAATCCACTTAAACCTAATTACCATGAATACTAAATATCGTTGTATCTATCCTCTCGCATACCACATACATATACATACATACATACATACCCTACTCCTACCCCTACCCCCCACACAAGATCGATCACACACCACAGCAAGAACAGTTTTTTTTTCTGTTGTTTGATTTAAATAAATGCAATCGTATGTACATTCTCTAACCGCTTCTACTCCAAATACAAGCATTTGAAACGTGTGAAACTCCGTAGAAGATATCGTAATAACAGAATCAGAAACTCTTATCTCGATTTTAACCATTTAAAGAACGTTCAATGTTTCTGTTCGTATACCAAAAAGAATTCCCCAAGAAAATGCATGAAAAGCACTCGAAAATGGCGACCAAAACTTATTACATATGTAGAACTTTCTCTTCAGTTTCGTAGTCGTTTCTTTCTCCAAAAAGCTTATTCAGTTAAAGTGAAGAGCGCCTGACGGACTTCCATACTTACCATACTTACTTACCAGCATGCTCTCCCTCCCTTTCTCTCTTTATACACATCCTTGACTGCCAAGTGTTCCTCCGGGGAGGGGCTTACCCCAATCGCCATCGAAATCCTTTCCTCTCTTTCACACTGACTGTCTTGTTTCTGGTAGCTGGTACCTTAATCACTCTACCGCTATAAGATGTTCGCTTTGTTCACAATAGTTAGCGGCCTCGTCCGTAGAACACATCTCTTAGTGCTAAGTTAATATATTTAACGGGAATCGGTTGTGGAAAAGTGAAGAGGAAGAACGTCGAGGGGGAAGCGTGTTGCCAACTCCAACATACTGAACCATATGGAAGTGTAAGTGCTTTTCATGCATCACCGCAAAGAGGGAAATATTGACCACACCACCTAGCAGAATATACATACCTACATATGTACATACATACCCACATACATATGAGAGCAGTGAAAGCTTTCGGCATAAGGATGGGCATTTGTTTGATTTGCAATTTGTTTGTTCTAAATAATTGTAATATCCTCCCTCATTGGATCCCTTAGGGGGATTATACAATGCACATAATGAACCTCCACGGTTCCCCTACCATGTTGGACTCTTGCTTAAATATTAAGTATCATATTAAGTATACCCCTCTTACCTTGTGTGCCCTTATCTTTTATTGAAATTTTACTTCGTTCAACTTAAGCCCAAGAGTTCCTTCCTTCATTAAAATTACCCGCAATCGCAGTCCCCCGATCCCACAACCAACCAGACCACAGGCCCACTTGAACCCACCGATTTAGTTTGATCTTTCGTTACATACATATATACTCATACTATGTAACTATTATTTGGTTAATATTATTTTCGTTTTGCGCATAGTTTTTGCTTCAAGTTCAATGCTATACGTTAAAACTATCCAACAACATGAATCAACCAAACCAAACCAACCAACCAACCAGTCGAAACAAAATTAACAACAAGCATAATGCGATGATAAAAAGATTCGCTACTAATCGTATTTACTATATATGAAATGCAAGCGTGAAAAAGTGCAAGCCAAGTATGAATTTAGTTACAAAATTTCCTCTTTATCCAAACCGTACCGTAAATAGTTGTAATTTTCTTTCAATTCAACATTTTATGAATGATATGCATTTTAGTTGAGTTTCTTGATTGATAGCTAAGTACATACTATATTGATGGATTGATTGATGTAATTTGCTTACCTGCAGTAGCTCCAGTCCAGTCCAGTCTAGTCCATCCGCTCCGAGTCGGATCTGCATATATCTACATATATCTTGCCAAAATGATCAACAAACTCAGCTTAATGTTTTACTTATTTATTTGCATTTTGCACACTGCGGCTTAGAATGTTTAACCAACAGTTTAAATGTACCCAATAGAACTTCCAAACCAAATGAAATAATTTAATTAAACCTAAACAGTGCAAACCAACAAATTACCAAATTATGTACCACTACTCGTACTCGAACTCGTACCAGTAAATCAACTACATACATATGTAACTCTTTTTCAAATTTAAATAGTACTTACTTATTCGTGCTCCTACAATAGTACTTACATGCGTTCGAGCATTTCTTACATACATACTATTTGTACTTCTTCCTACCCCCATTATTATTTCCACTGCAATTATCCCTCTTCTATCTACTCTTCTACTCTTTGTATACGTATACGTGTGTGTCTGTGTACAGTAAAGCATTATAGTATGGTCTTTGTCACACTCTGTTTATCCAGTACTCTGTATTCTGTATGATTTGTCATTCTACTCAGTTGTTCTTTGGTTTATAGCTGGTTGCAATTGCAATTGCAGCTTTTGCATCTAGTCCGTAAGTGTTGCCGTTGACACGATAATGTTTGGCGCTTAGACACGCCTACGCCCCCCCCGCCAACGCCCTCGCCCCACCCCTCTCTCTCTCTCTCTCTCACTCTATCTATATCTCTCTTGCTGTGTGCCGTATATGTACGTACATACATGCATATATATGTAGGTATACACATACATAAATATATACTATATTTACATAATGTATAGATAGACCCGATCACTCGGATCTGATCTCTGTTCTCACCCCCCGCTAAGTATTTGTCAAAGCTTTGCATTCGCATGCGGTTACGTTACGGTTACGGTTGCGCTTACGTCTACATACGTACTCGTATACGCAGAGGACATCCATCCACCTCTTCCGCGCACACGGCTGAAAAAGCTCGAGCTTACAGTAAATTACATACATATACATACATATGTATGTATGTATACGAGTTCTTTTTGTACCAGTTTATTTACGTTTTGCGTTTCTCTTTTGTATAGTTTTGGAGCATGACCAGCACTCTCTCTCTCTCTCTTATTTCTCTATATATATATACATATATATATATATATAGCTCTCTCTCAAAACAAAAAAATATACATACATATCTACTCGTACATACGTATCCAACATTTCTCTCTCGTGTTTGGCTACTGCGACCGGCCTTACGTTGTCTTACGCTCAGGCTGTCGTTACATTACGTTACGTTCAATTGTGTTCCGTTCCATTCCGCTCCGTTCCGTTCCATTCGGTTCGATTTGAATAGTACGGAAGAGAGTGTGCAATTGGCATTTTGTTGTTTTGATTTCCGTTTTGGTAAAAGCGTAGTGTGCATTCAGACAAAGCAGAAACAAATAAATAAATAAAATAGCAAACTAACCAAATTTCCATCTAAAATGCATTTAAAACCAAACATTCAACCAAAAGACAAATAGAAAAGCAAACGAAGTGAAAACAAATTAGTACGTACGTATTTGTTCTATACTAAAAATGCATATGGTGTGTGTAGTACAGATGCGTGCATATGCAGGATATCGGCTATTGGATATATGTACGAATCGGGAATAAATATATAGACTTTAGACTCCACATTACATAATTTTATTATAACATAATTCCGCCGTTGTAGAATCAGCTGGCTGCATATGCACACATTGCCGCTATACCACGTATATTTATGTGTGTGTACATATTGATATTAAATATATATATATATATCTATATTAAACTAATAATCTAATTATTGCATTTTGCCATTTACATATATATTATTTTTATCTTTTTCGTTTTTCTTTCTTCTTCATATAAAAAAAAAAAAAAAAAAAACAAAACCGAAAAATACTGCAAAATAAAAACTATATAAATAACGTATATGTGTGTGGCTACCACTCTGCATATGTACACTACTACTACTAATACTACTACTACTACTACCTACTACTACCTGTACATGTATATGCATACAAAATAACTATATATGGGTTGTGTTTATACTACCACACACTGCTACTGCATTGATTTGATTGAACCATTTTCAACTGTATCTCGTAAACCGAATATTATACTCTCTATATACGTATTATATGTATTACATATTATCTAAACGCAACTGCAAACCTAAATCGAAAATCCAGCGATGTACAAACAAGTAATTCTAGCGGAACTTGTATTTATAACAATAGCAAAGCGCATCATCATCACCACCACAGCGGCCACAGTCAAGGTCACACCACCACCAACACAACCACAACCACTCATCACCAGCACCCTCAGTCTCCATCTCAGTCTCAGTCCCAGACACTGCCACTGCCACTGCCACAGCCCCACCCGCATTCGCATCCGCATCCGCATACTTACTCTGCCCCACCTCAGTATAACAGCTACCGTCCCCCATCAAACGCGTACCCAACATACTCACCAAACGGAAGTAGCAATACTCACCATAACCATAACAGCAGCTCGAGAACAGCCACACAACAGAACCACCACAGCAGTCGAGGCCACAATAACCCGATTCCCAATCCAAATCTGAATCCGAATAACTGTAGAAACTATTACGACATTTGCCATACCAGCGGGGCACAAACCCACACATACGGCTCCATGTCCGTGTCCGTGGTCCGACTGAATCCCGCCCGCTTGTGTCTGACAGTTGGCCCCGCATCGGATCCTTCGCCCCCGCCACCCAGTCAACGGCACTCGCCTCTCGTAGTGTCCTTTGCCACTAGTCCTATCAGTCCTGCCAGTCCCAGTCCCAGTCCCCATCCACATCCACGTCCCAACGATCATGGGCCATGCCATCGTGGGCAGAGCAGCCTTAATCATTTCGTGCCCACTCGTAGTCAGAATCAGAATCAGACACATGCCCAGCAGCCTCCTCCCCATCCCCATCCACATCCACATGCCCATCAATATCATCAGCAAATCCCACATCAGAACCAACACAATCCACACCACAATCAGCCACAGCAACAGACTAATCGCCAATCCCTCCCGCTAACACGAACGAATTCGAATTCAAATTCAACAAACGCAACAACTTTCAATTCAACCAATCCACAAACAACAAATAGTAATCCTACTGATGTTGTGAATGTAAATTCTTGTACCGATATAATTCCTTATGGGTCGTCTTCGTCGTCAATGCTGCCTCAACAACAACATCAAATTAATATTGCATCCGCACCCATCAATAGCCACAACCAGGGACAGGGATCCTCCTCCGGACCCAGTCACAGTCACAGCCACCACCAGCGCGGGTACAACAACAACAACAACAATAACAATCGCGGTGGCAATGTCAACGGAATCAACATCAACGGCAGCAACAACGGTATTGGTAACAGCAACGGCAACGGAATCGCTAACGGTAACGGTAACGGTAACGTGAATGGACCGCCCGATTACATGAACTATCGTCGTGGGGGAGGCGTGTGTCCAGCACTGTCGAGGGACTACTCCGGCAATGGACACAACCACAACCGTCGCCACATGACCGATAATCATCTGAACAATGCATCCGCATCCATGAACAGTCACAACAATCCCGGCCACCACCAGCGCAACAGCTACAATGAGAGGAATCTAAGCAATAACAATAACGTGGGTTATACTTTTACTTCTACTTCTACACTTCTCCTCCAGTAGTTAGTCGTCGATTAATAATTTCCCGTTCCCATTTCTCATTTCCATCTCAACCCAGCACTTTGGCAACCAGGATCAAGGTGGTCCCGACCATCGAGCCGAGGGTTCGTCGTATAACTTTATGCGCAATGGCGGAGGCCCAGGCACCAACGGCTATGGTCGAAACGGATCCCATTATCAGCATATGGGCAATGGCTATGGAAACAACAACATCATCAACAACAACAACAACAACGGTGCATCTACATCAACAGGTGGTCCGGGTCTAATGGGTGAAATGCCTTCTGGCTCTGGGCTATCGGGCTCAACCCTCTCGCTCAACAACGGGCCTGTGGGCCTCAACTCGGACAGTCCCTCGCGCAAGCGTCGCCGCATCTCGGGCCGACCGCAGGGTGGTGCACAGCAGCCCCCGCACCGATGCCTTCTTGCCCAGGTGAGTCTTTTGGTGCAGATAACGAATCCCAATCCCAAGCTAATTGTTTAATTTGAATCTCGATTAATTGACTTAAATATTTGGTTACCCCCTCCAGATGCAGCAGGGAAGTCCGCCACTGCGTCGGCCGCGGTTGCGGGATTTGGCCACCTCCACGGGGCAGCAGCAATACGCCCAGCAGATCCACCAGCCGCAGCAGCAGCCACCCAACTACCACCAGCTGCACCACCATCAGCCGCAGCACTATGCGGCCCAGCAGCAGCAGCCACCGCATCCGCAGCGCTCCCCTTGGGAGTTGGGCGGCAATGGAGCGATGCCGGGAGGCAATGCAGGCGGCGGAGGACCTTCGAGCAGCTCGGTGGGGACTATACTGCAGCAGGTGCAGGCAGCGCCACAGCCGCCCAGCCACCAGCAGACGGTGGGCTATGCGCCAGCGCCGCCGTCCGCCTCATTGATGGTGGACCTCAATCTGAACCAGGTGCCCGTTAGCTTGGCCCTGCGCCAGGAGCCTTTCTGGGCCTCCTTCTGCACCTACCCGATGCCAGCACAGGCACGCCTGGCCCCATGCCACCTCCACGGCGTCTACACGCAGCCCTTCCCCGCTGCCCCACCCGGTCTGGCCGCCGCCACGCCCATGCAGGTGACCCAGGTGCCGACGCCCACGCAGATGGCCGCCGCAGCGGCCGCTGCCCAGCACATGCTGGCCCAGGCCACGCTGACGGCCCAGCAGCAGCAGCGAGACGTTGCCGCCATTGCTGTGGCCAACTTGACTCCCATTGACCCGCCGGGTGCTCACCACATGGACGGTCACCATGCAGCAGGCGCCGGACAAGCCCCGGGACCGCATGCTCACCCCCACGCCCATGCCCACGCCCATCCGCATCCACACCAGCTGCCGCCCGGCATTCACATCACGCCCATTAGCGGGGCTGCAGCGGCGGCGGCGGCCAGTCACCACTTACATTCCACGGCGGCAGCGGCCGCAGCCGCTGGGCAACTGTCACAGATGTCGGCCGGACCGCAGCAGATCATCATCTCATCGGAGCGACGTACATTCCCGCCCCATCGGCGCATACCGCGCTTCTGGCCCGCCAACCATGGACACCGGCATGTTCTTCCGCCGCAGTCACTGGCCGCCCATCAGGCGCCCGTGCAAATCCAGACAACGGCCGGTATCATCAATCCGGGCTTCTTGCTCAACTTCCTGTAGGTTTACGCCAGACTCAACGCCATCCAGCCATCTGGCTAATGAACTAATGAACTGGCTGATTTCTCTTTCAGGGCCATGTTCCCGCTGTCGCCATACAACGGACACGATCTGAGCTCCGGGGACACCAACGAGACGGAAAACTACGAGGCGCTGCTCAGTCTGGCCGAGCGCCTGGGCGAGGCCAAGCCACGCGGTCTGACCCGCAACGAGATCGATCAGCTGCCCAGCTACAAATACAACCCGGAAGTGCACAATGGTAAGTGTAGTGGAACCAGAGCCGAGGAATCCCTCATCAGTTGTTTACTTTTCTGGTAGGCGATCAAACTTCTTGTGTGGTCTGCATGTGCGACTTCGAGCTGAAGCAGCTTCTGCGTGTCCTGCCCTGCTCCCACGAGTTCCATGCCAAGTGTGTGGACAAATGGCTAAGGGTGAGTCCGAGACTGCAGCCAACTGAGCTCAGAGACATCAACTAACTGCTTAATCGCTTCCTCCAGTCCAATCGCACTTGCCCCATTTGCCGTGGCAACGCCTCGGATTACTTTGACGGCGCTGATCAGCAGCAGCAGCAGCAGACTCAGGCACAGACTACTGCCAGTGGAGGATCGTCGATGGGCAGCACTGCTGCTACCAGCAATCCCGGTGCGGCAGCAGCCACCACAGCCAATCCTCAGCAGAGCCAAGCAGCTTAGGGCTTCGTCCATGGTGTTCCAATGTCAATACCAATACCCATACGCATACGCATGCCCATCCCCTTAATCGTATTCCAAATGCAAATGGGGCCATCAGCCCCAGCTGCGACTCCTACTCCGGATTCGGCTTCGGCTCTCCAGCGCAGCGAGGAATGGACGAGGAGGAGTGGGAGTAGGAGTAGGAGTAGGTGGAGGAGCCACACACCCGCCTTTAATTGATGTAACGCGCAACGAAACCAACTGCCAAACCAACTGTCGCTTCCCCCAGCTCTGTCAGTCTCCTGATCTATGCCTCGCCCTCGCGCCACTTCTTTAATAGCTTCTCGTAGACGTTAGTTTGTATGTGAGTAATGGTAAACCCAATTATGAATAAAACCCATATGCATACCACCAAGATTTCAACTATTTAAGTATCTAATATAGTATAGGCGTGTGTGTGTAGAGAAAGAGCAGGTTAAATGTACTGTACAAATGCATCTATATCTGGCAAAAAATTAATTCAATAGATATTTCTTAGCCTTTTAACATTTGAGAGATCAGCAAACAGCAAACGCTACTGTTTTCCCCTTTAATTCATAATTACTGCTAAATCACCAAACAATCTTAAATATATTCTTCATATATAGTTAATTAGGACTGGTTTCTCAATGTCCATTAAGTGCGATTAACGGCACAGGAACTTTAGCGGGCGGGACGGACATTGGAAAGCCTGAAACTAAATCGTAAATGGTGTATCTTGAATTGTTGCTGTCCACACACACATACATACATACACACATATTGATATGTCCAAATATATATAAGGGCATAAATATTTACGCAAAATGGAATATATATATATATTTGTATTTGTATTTGTAACTTTGGTTTATGTTTTTGTTGCTTTCGAGTCTGGCTTGCATATTTGCTGCTTTCTCTGCATGCATTACATTTTGTATGTATAATTATAACTATTATGTTTAGTTTGTGTCAAAATATCGTTATCCTTAACTTACCTTGCATACTTACGAGTACATACAAAAAAGCATATATACTTATACATAGTGCATTGCATTTTATACTTATTGTACGAACTGAACCCACTGAAGAAGTTCTTCTTCTTGCACTAAGCAAAAACAAAACAAAACAAAACAAATGGGAAATATCCTTTAAAACAAAAAAAAAAAAAAAAGAAAATATATATATATTTTTGTTTCTACTGTTTGAGAATATAAGTAACTAGAAATGGAAGCAACTAACTTTGAAACATATAAGCAATCTTTAAATCGACTAAACCAGATGAGCGGACGACGACAAACGTTTCAGCAAATATACTACATACATATATAGATACACGCATACATATATATATATATATATATACACGCACACACACACACACCCGGATGGAAGAAGCCGTAAATATGAAATATGAATTTAGCAGACAGTTTAGATGATCCAAACATACATAGATATTGGTGGGCTTGATAAATGTACGAGTATTTGTAGTAGATGTGTGCGTAACTATAATGCAATTACCAAGAGAACTACACAATTATTGTAATCGGTATCCAGACTTGGACTTCTCCGAGGGTGGGACTTGGACTGGGACGTCTCCTACTGACCCAAAACACTTCCGTAGTAAATACTTTTGCCTTTAAACTGTAACGTCTGTAGCTCTACACCTAAACCTCCTTGAATCAATGTGACTTGTCTATTAGAATGGGAAAATTTAAATTACAGTAACGTAACCAAACTGAGCCGAGCATCAGATGCATAGCTACGATTATCGTATACATATAAACAAACGAAAACAAACATTACATATACGAGTATGTAGATACTATATAGATGGTATAGAGAGTTTCCTTCTGAAATTGATATACGATTCAAGCAAACTACGCGCACTAGCCTGTAAACTGTTAACTGTAAACCGGAGAGGAGAGCGATTTGTAAACACAAAAACAATTTTTACCAATATACATGTACAAGTACGATACAATAATTATCTATCTACCGATCGATATACACATAAATGCATACATATGTACGTATATGTATATGGTACATAACCAATTGACATGATAGCTAAACATAAAACCAAAAGAGGAAAACAAAACAACAAGAAAAACAAGTAAATTGAAATGATTCCTGCCCTCCATTCGTATTAAAACAAAACAAAAAAACCATTGAAACTAACTCAACTTTTTATAGCATATACGAGTATATATTGTACACATATGAATAGCATTGATTTTTTGTGAGAATGGATATACATACACATGCATACGAGTACATAACGTTAGTGTAGCCTTCTTCGGATATGCAGTAAACCATATTTGTTGGGTATTGGGTATTTGTATGTTGCTTGCAGTGAGCAATTGCGATTACGCTTGCGATTTCGATTCCGAAAACTAACTCCAGCACTTTGGGGCCCATCACTCCACACACCAACCCCAACCCAACCCCAAAGAATGTTCTCAAATCCTTATAAACGCTATGCATTACTGAAATCTTGATACCTAGTATTTGTATATGTAAAATGTGTGTGTATTTATTTTTAATCTATATGAATGGTATTTCCAAAAGACCATTGTAAAGGTGTTGTGCTTTTCTAGAATTTTATTAGTAGGAACATCAACGGAAGGATAAGTTAAAAACAAAACAAAACCAACAAAAAATAAAATAAAGTTTATTTTTTGTCACAATAACGCAAAGTAAAGTTATGATAAAATGAAATAAATATATATAGTATATATATATATATATATATACATGAATTGAATACCTTTTTATACGTGCACTGACATACTTACTTACGAGTATACATATAATAAAAGTTCAATCAACCAAGCTAAGCAGAAACAGAAAACAAATGGAAATTTTCTTTCTATCCGGATTCAAGTTCCCTCTTCAGTTATTTCAATATCTCCGGCTATTCTCTAACAGCACTAACTACGTGTTTCCATCAAATAGTTTTCTTCAAACTCTTTCTGGTTTATTCTTTTCAAAACACTTAACAAAAATCAAAAGCTTATCATAAAAATATATTTATAGTATAACAAAAAACAAAAACAAACAAAAAAAATTATAAAGTTTTGCTGTGATGTACGTTATATATATTTAATTACATAAAATGCAATAAAAAATTTAAAACATATAAAGCATAATTCCAAATTATTACAACAACGTAAAAAATAAAACAAAATCGAAAGCAGAGGAAGGATTAAGAAATACAAAAACATTTTATGCATGAGAATTTCTCCAAAAAAACCAATATTTACGACATACTATAACATCTAAACTTGTCTAGAATTTATGCAATTTTAAATGTGACTATATTATTTTACATTTTTGTAGACAAGACAGGACCCGAGACACTCTCTTCTAGTAATTGTAAAATCAGTTAACCATAGTATTAAAACATGTTTTCAGTGGCATTGTAACGGTGAGCGGGCGTTTTTAATGTTAATTGCATTAATTTATATTTTTAGTTTTGTATTAACTCGCAAAATTTCAATAAAATTCAATGAACGTATTTTTACTTTTTCTTCAATGTGGGAAATTTTTAAACACTTACTTACCATAAAAAAAAAACATGGCTAAGAACAAACAAAGGCCCTCGTAAAGTGCAAAAAAATAAAGAATACAAAAATTAGGCCGAAGATTCTGTGTTGTGCGTATGGACCATAAAAAAAAAACATGGCTAAGAATAAACAAAGGCCCTCGTAAAGTGCAAAAAAATAAAGAATACAAAAATTAGGCCGAAGATTCTGTCTGGCTTGGTGTCCTGTGTGTGCAGGAAAACATTATTTTGTGTCAATTGGTGCCTTAGTTGCTCGACTGAAAGCCAGTAGATGTCATAACACCTTAACTAGGCCGTTCTAGCAAATGAAAGCAATTTCAGGAGTGCCACCACTGCAGTGTTATTCAGTGCAATGGTCGGTTATTTTTAAACAAAATTTCAGATGCGCATCTATCGATAGTGAACGAAATTCCATCGATAGTGATCCACATGAAAACAGAGATATCGATGGCTTTCCAGCTCTAATTTTTGCTTCTTCAAATTGTAGCGGCATTTTGTCGAAAAAAGGAAAAAAAGTTAATCGCGTCACTTAGTATTGTTAGTTATTGTTATACGGTGTGCATACAAAGTTTATTGTTAATCAGCATACGTTAGAGGTCAATATATGCCATGGAATTCAATTCGGCCGACAATAGCTTGGGCTTGGGTCCCGGCAGCCGCAGTGTCTTGAGGGAAATCAACAAAAACGATGGCGGCACTAAGGTAAGGCAATGATCATGCAGTTTTCAGCCAGCTGTGGGCGTGTCCCTTCGACCGATTTAGACAAAAACATTCACTTTCTATCATGTGCAAATAGATTCGATTTTCGATTCGTCCATACCAGGTGTCGGCGTCCCCGCCGCAATTTCGTATTGGCATTGTTGGGCTTCTGTGACGTCGTGACCATGCGCCCGCGCTGCCTCTGGTCTGCTACAAGTAATTCTCTGTTTCTCCTCGTCGTATATTTTCTGTTGGTGCAGTTGTAATGGGTCTTATGGCAGCTGTCGCTTCTGCTCTGGATGAGTTGCCTGCGTCCCCCATTCGATCAGTGTGTTCCATTTCTGGCAGCGATCGGACGTTTACCGGCAGCAGTGACCAAAATACGTACACCCCCTTAATGGGTAATAGACCAGACAAGGTATCAGCGAACTCGGACTCTTTGCAAGGGACTCTGGTATGCAATATGAATATCCATCAAGTGAAGTTTGTACATTACACTGAAATACTTTGGCCGCCTCTTATTTGGTCGAGGCTATGTGCTCTTGACATTTTGTATTGTGGGCCGGCGAAACAGAGTCCAGATGTTGGCAAAGCGTGCCAAAAATTGACTTGACCAAAGTGAAAACCAAAATAAACCCGGCTAACGAGGCGCGCCCTCTTGGGATTTGTGCATCTGGCAGAGGGATCTGTGATTCTTTTGGAAGGGTAAATGCTTAAAGGGTGCTGTTGCCCCAGCCCCTGCCAAAAGGTCATTGTACATGCGATCAAAAAGTGTCTCCCCTCTGCCACCAACGTTGTTCTGGAAGGAGGATATGGGTATGCACCCCCACATTTCAGTCGTCGCTGTCTGCATTTGTTTTCGGCTATTTATAGTCTATTTTATGTTTTATAGCTGCCTGCCTTTTCCCCGTTTGTTTGCTTTAGTTGGGAACCATATGGAATGTCTTGGCTAAAAAGTATTCGAATTACAGTCCAAGTTATATACATCATTTCCTGATTGGGTTCCACTCGGCTCTGCTCTTTCCAGTTGTATCAAATGATATCTTGTCACCTGTCACGCATCGGCCTGCCTCTGCCGCTTCCGCGTCTTCTTCAGTCTATCATGTGATATTCCGTTTCTCTCAAAATATGCAAAGTCAGCCGTGGAGCAATGTGGAGCACTTCCTCGAGTGCACGATGCGCAACAATGGGCCCAGCTCTGACTCTGGCTGCGGCTGCCGGCTACGGGATTGCATGTCACTTGGCATCCACATCCAAACAAACACACACACACACACACACACACACTGTGGGAAGTACAGGGTTCTCCAGCAGAAACTGACTGTCTAACACTTTCATTCATTAGCCGCCACTCGGTCCCCATTTGGTGCCCCATTTTTAGTCCCCCTTGCTCTGGTGTTCGGTTTATTTGCATTGTGTTGCACTTTTGCCTCAGTCTGAGTCTGAGTCTGGGTCTGGTTCTGAGTCTTGTCTAAGGCCTTTCAGTTTGTCTCTGTAATTCCCCCAAGTCGGTTGGCATCTGAGCTGTAGAATTGTTTTTTGCACTCGGCATTGCACTCATTAACGAAACCAATAGAAATTTTCGAGTTCAATTAAGTGTCTTCCATTAATTGAATTGCATTTGTTCGCCCCACTCGACTTAAGCGATCGGAGATCTGTACGATAGATGATATGTGAGCTAATATTTAGAAAATATCAGGAAGGAATGCTTAAGAGTGTTTAATTATTGGATATGGGTCTTCTGGCTTATCCTCATGCCATATCTGAATCTTCTTGTGACGTCTAATCAGTGATAGTGGATGATCAGGAGCTACTAGTGTACCACTCAGGAAAAGACGAGCACGCTGATAATGAGAGGAGAGCGCCCATGTGGGCTGAAAATCCAATAGAGACGACACCCGAACACACATCGGGATCGTTTTTGGTGGATGCCACTCGAGCAGCCAGCGACGTTCCTCTCTCGACACACAAACAAAAATACAAACACAAATACAGATACACATATGGATGCACTGAAATATACGACGCTGAGCAAATTGAAAACGAAAATATTTTTAAATTGATTTCAAAGACAGACCCGAACGGACCAGTAGCCAGCGAGAAACGCACGCGGCGCCGGGTCGCTAGAATCTCGGCTATTATTCAATATATGTATGTACATATGTACGTACTCGCACGGAATAAAGAAAAATCACAATCGAAAAGTCAAAATTTGAAAGTAGGCGAGCCCTCACATATAGAGCATCAGAATAAATAATATACGTACTATATGTATCGAAAATAAGACAGAAGAACACACACGGAAAATCACTGAAATTTGATCATTTATAAGGAATTAAGTGCGAAGTAGTGAACCGTAAACCGTGAACGTTTCGAGAAAGTTAATCGTGCGTTGAGACATTTTGTACGAGTTTTCCGCCATGGATTTCCTCGCGAACATTATCAAACGGCCCCTGAGCATTGGCATGACAGACGCCAGCAGCAGCAGTAGCGGCAGTAGTGGCGACCATTCGTCGACGGACTCATCGAGCTCCAAACCAAGGGATGCCCCATCCGCATTGGCCAGCATGGCTGCTCACACGGATCTGAACCAGCTCTTGGACTCGGCAACAGAGGATTTGCTTCAACTGGAAGAGGATCACAGCAATCTGTTGGGGCTGGGGAATACCGATCCGAATCCCCTGCGCAGCGGCAGGGAGGGCATTCAAAAGCTCCTGCTTGACATCAATGTGAATCTGAGCCAAGTTAGTGCCCACGAAATGGAACATTTGCAGGCCATGAGTGCGGAGGTATGTCATAAATGATCTGCCAAAATATTGTGTGGATCGTGTGCTCTTTGAGAGATTTACTATTGCGTTGTAGTCCATTTTATGTAGAATAATTCTGTTGATTTCCGAATACCCAATTCTGGGTAAGTCAACCTATTTCCTCTCGAATTCGAACTCTTGCTTAAATAGGGTTTCCATTGGATTGGCTTCCCAATCAAATCTCTAATTATCCCTAATTCCATTTGCCTTTAATTATCTGTTACCCAAATCCCAATCTATCATAACCACACACCCATTTTTCCCACCCATTCCCGGCTGACTTTAACCTTGCTGCTTGATGGTAATCATCGTATTGCGCTCTAATTAAATTTCGCGTTTACAATATTGCATCAAGGCCCTGAGTAGTAGACAAAACTCGGACCCGGACCCGGCCCCGGCATTTTCGGATTTTCTTTTCGCATTGCACGAAAGCCGACAACGACCCAGATACACTGCCACCGCCACTGCCCCGTCTCTGTCTATGTCGTCTGGCGCTATTCTGTGGCTTTTTAAATTAATGACATTTGCTTGTCCGTTGGTGAGATGGGAATGGGTTGACGTTGAGGATGGGGCTGGGGATGGGGATGTGTATACGGACGGGGTGAGTGTGCTCTCACATGCTAAAGTGTGGGCAGTGGTAAATGGTTTGCCTATATCGTTAAAGATATGCAGTTTCAATCGAGGTGAATGGGTTCCACAGAGAGTTATATCAACGTTGATGTGTCCTTCATTAATTAAACACTGGGATATTTCCTGCTTCACATGTTCCTTCTGCATGCTTCACAGAAGCAGAGAAACCAAAAAGATCATTAAAGGGTAAAGGGCACTTCTTTGTCTGGTCCCAGATGCCAGCTATTTCCGTCACCAGGTCGTTTTCCATGCCCCTGTTGGCGCCCCTGTGGATCGTACTTTCAGTGTGTCAACAATTCCTAACAAAATCCCCAAGCAGCTGCTGCACCATCCCAACAAATCATCATCATCATCATCATCTCGAGTTTTTTACGATTTTCGTCTGCCAATTGTTTGGATTATGTTGATTTTTCTTTGCTTTATTTTCATAATTTTTCATTCGAGAAGGAATTGTTGTTTCTGCTGTCTTCACATGCCTCACGCGATGCACGAAATTAGCAATTAATTTTCTTTGATTTTATGCACCTAATTGAAAAAGTCTTCTCCATTTCTTCTCCATTCGGCAGATGAGTCCGCTGGCAGTGAAGCAGGGTGTCAGGTCGAGCTTAGAGAAACAAAAGGCTCTGGCAACGGCAATGATCAAATCGCCATCGGAGGAGCTGGAGACACAGCCAGTGGCTCCCAGATTTGGAATGTTCGATGAAGAGGAGATACCAGAGCTGGCTCCACTCAGTGCCGAAATGGAGGGTAAGCGTAATCCGATACAAAGCCAATTGAGAGAAAAATCTGTAAATATCTATGCCATTTGCAGCCCAACTGAAAGCGGATCAATCGGATGCGGATGTCTTTGTGGAGTGCATGTCCCTCAACAGCGAAAAGTTCTCCTGTGATGCGTCCGAGCTGGAGGCCTATTCGAGTGCCCTCAACGATGTGCTGGAACAGCAGCTGGAGCAAACAATCAGTGATCCACTGGCTGGCAGTGTTGCACACAGCACCAGCTACGAGCCAATGGATGTGGACGAAATCAATGAGACCATGGAAATGCTAAAAGGTGTCTTGGGTCCAGAGGATCATCAACTGCTGCAGCAGCAATTCCTCGTGGATGCCTTGCCACCCGGAATGGGTGGGCAACAACAGCCAGAGCAGCCGCCGCAGGAGAGCACAGAGGTGCCCCTGAAAGCGGAGCAACCACAGTCACTGAAGCCTGTCCAGGAAGTTCTACGGCTTGCAGAGAACGGGCCAGAGCAATCTGTAGAGCAGTGCCAGCAGCAAGAAGTGCCCTTGCCAGCAGTTGATCTTCCCCAGCAGAAGGGATCGCCTCAGGAGCAAGCGAAGTTGGAATTGCCAGCAGTTGATCCTCCCCAAGAGCAAAAGGAATTGCCCAATGAAGAGGAAGTGGCAGTTGATTCTCCTCAAGAGTGCACGGAAGTGACTCAGGAGAAAACAGATCAGTCACAGGCATGTGAGGAGAAGGAAGAGCTGGTCAAAACTCTTACGATGGATCAAATGCTTCAGGAGGAGCCAAAAGAATATACAGAAAACTCACAGATATGCCAACGGCAGGAACAGCCGGTCATAGCCCATTCTCAGGAGGAACGATTTGAAAAGCAGGAGCCAAAGGAATGTTCTCTGCTGATGAACAGCAGCCATATCTCCATGGAACACGAGCACGAGCACAATCTTCAACTGGAACCGCCTCAGGAGCCGGAAATACAACAAGTTGTTCCAGCACCTGCAGGGGAACTCCTGAAGAAGCCAGGGGAGCCAGCAGCAGCTCCGCTCTCCCCACCCGTTCCCACTCTGCAGGCAAACAGAGTGTTTGCCACGTTTGCCGTTTCCCTGGAAAAAGCCGACGAGCAACAGCGTCGCACCTTCTCCGTGATCAAGTCGACGGAGGATCAGCACGAGGCGGCCACATCGCGTCGCACTTTCTCCCTGGAGAAGGACAAGCCTCGACGCACTTTCTGTCTGGAAAAGGACATATCTCCGCCCATACCCACACATCGGGCCAAGACTCCCGAGGAACTGATGCTCCTGGCACTCAAAGAGTTCCCCTCACCCGCCCATGAAGACGACCTAGGAACATATGATCAGGCAACTGTTCCAGAAGAAAAACCATCCGATCGGGGGACTGTGGTGGCCGTTACACCTACCCAGCTGCAACGAACCACCAAGCCCCTTTGTCTGGAGCTGGACACCAATTCACCAAGTTTTCCCATGAAAGGTCCGGCTGAGCAGCCCGCACACTTTCCTCGCTCGCCGCACGCTCCGGCCGAGCAGAAGGAGATGTCCTACCTGGAGGAGGCCGTCATTGAGCGCTCGTCGGAACGCAAGCTGAGCATGTGCGCACCGGGAGTCATTGCCAAGTCGCCGGTGACCATACAAGTGACGCATCCGAGTCCAGAGCAGCGCCATCTGAATGAGACGCTGCCCATGGGTGAGGTTTCGGTTTCCCCGTCGCCGCTGGACGGAACCTTTGATAGCGGAAAACGGATCGAAGCGAGCACACTAATGGGCCCCTGTCGGCCGTTTCTCCACTCCCCGGGGGGCCCCCCCCCCGTCCCTCTGAATGAGACGCTCCCAGGGTGAGGTTTCGGTTTCCCCGTCGCCGCTGGACGGAACCTTTGATAGCGGAAAACGGATCGAAGCGAGCACAACTCAAAATGAGGGCACCCCGCTCCAAGGTTCGGCCACGTTTGCCGTTTCCCTGGAAAAAGCCGACGAGCAACAGCGTCGCACCTTCTCCAAGATCAAGTCGACGGAGGATCAGCAGGAGGCGGCCACATCGCGTCGCACTTTCTCCCTGGAGAAGGACAAGCCTCGACGCACTTTCTGTCTGGAGACGAATGCCTCGCCGGCCATGGAGGCCACCGAGAAGAGCATGGCCAGCGAGGACTTCGAGGCCATGGACGTGGACGTCTCCATGCAGGTTGAGGAGGTCACTGTGCTCAGGTCCCCGCGGATGCCGGACCAAGTCCCTTACTCGCCACCAATCCCCACCCATCAAAACCTCACTCGTCCGCCCATCCATGTGGAGCCTGCTCCGGCGGCATCTCCCCAAGGTAACACCGTCGCTGTTGTCGAGGAGCAGGCCCTGTCCGCCAAGGAGCAGGCCCACCTCAGTGCCAGCGACGAAAAGGACGATGTGTTTGTGGAGCACTTTGGGGCCATGTCGCCCGTGACTGATGACATGTTCAAGACGCCACAATACACCAGTAGTGGGTTTAATAATCTGGCCAAGACAAAGTCCGGACTGGGAGAAGCAGCACCCCCCATGTGTCTACGTGAAGAGGGGCAGGAGGATGAGCAGTTCTCCGAAGAGGAGTTTCATGATACCGCAAGTAATACAAACTGTAAGTATTCAAAGCTCTTGTCTTATATTCCTGGAATGCGAGTGCCAGCCATGAAGCTCTTGTAATGGATCTCCACTGTACATCGCTTCCTTTGCATGTTCGTGACCTTAGGCCATCAAACACTCCCCGTCCCCAATCCACCCGCATCCCCATTCCATGCACCCTTTTTTTTAGCTTTTGAACTTGAAATTAATGCATTCCATGAACTTTCCAACCGGCTGTCGCACATAACGAAATCTAACTGTAAAAATAAATCCCCGCACATGCAAGGCAATGAACCTGAACTTCACAAATCGAGGGGCAGATAGAGAGAGAGAGAGCAGAGCAGGGAGAGTAGCAAACGGTGAAACAAACAGGAAACCCAGCAAAAACAGCAACTGCATTCACAAGAACAAAAACGTGAAAGGAAAGTCAGCATCTGAGATCGAAGTCTTAGATACCCTTGAATATCCGTTGGTCCATTGACAGTTGGTTCTTATCCAGTTGTATCTGAATCTTATTGACTTAGTTATGTACAGTTGGACTATCTTTCGACCTTCTCTATGTTACAAACATCTGCACCATAATCAACATACCCTTCCTCATGTCATACACTTTCACACACAATGTAAATTAGGCGCATAATTTTTTAATGTAATGGAATCGGTCGTACGTGTGTGTGTGTGGGAGTAGGGAAGGGGTAGTAGTGCACAAGTTTTTGTCTGCACGTTTTGGTTGCTCTTCCTGTTCCTGCATTTTTATGCTGCCCTCTGCCCCGAAAATGCCGCATTGCCCGCTCCCTCCCTTCTCCACTCACACACACACACACAAAACAAGAGAGAGGAAAGTACTCTCTTTGGTTTAGAGCGCTCTCTGCTCGCTCCCCGGTGGAGGCCTTATCAGCAAACATCGTATGCGGTAATCATCGCCAACTGAAGAAACCGATTCGCTGTGACGTCATCTTGTCCAATTGACGAATTGCTGTATTAGTGGCCTGATGAGCGCATTTTTATTTTTGGCTAATTAACAAAACTCATGTCTTAATTTGAAAATTGCCCATGTATGCAAATGTGGGATTTTATTTATAATTATTTAATGCCTGTTCAGCATTTGTTATATTTTAAAACCTTTGCGAGCTCGCGCACATCTATCGTTATCGCTGAATAGGTAAATGCAACCCTGACTATCCCTCACCCCACAAATGGACACACACATAAACGACAGCAACAGCAAAACTGAGAAACTTCCTATTGCTCTCTCTGGCCCCATCATTCATAGAAGCAAGACTAGACTACAGTGAAACCTCTTAAAGTAGGAAGCTGTCACCTCTCTTCATTGATATGCTAAATATCCCAAAAAAAACACACACTGAAAGATATTAATTGTCATGCATTAACTAAATGTGTTCCTGTACTATGTGTTCCAAACTTTTGCATTCTTCCATAGCGATGTCACACTGTGGTCGAGCTCATGGCGTTCATGTCGTACTATGGGTCTCAACTACCACTTTTGTTGGACAAAACACATATTGCAAAATTAAAAAAAAACCTGGTTTTGATCACTCTGTATTAGAAAGAGAGTGACCATAAGCCACATTCGCAAAATCAGCTGTGCAACCCATCTGTGGTTTTGTATGCCCAGAGAAAGCTAAATTGATTCGCAAGGCTGTACAGAATGTGTGTGCCACACAAAAACTAATTTAAAAAATCTTGTTTCGTTGTCGAGTTATTAATTTTGGCCAACAAAAGTGGTCGTTGGGACCATAGTGCGTTGTTCGCTCTCTCCCACTGACACAAACAAACACAGATATGGATAGGCACATAGGAATTCAAGTTAGAACTCTCCCTACCATGCACTTTTACAACTGCAGCTGAGCGAGAGAGAAAATGGGGAGAACGTACTGCTCCAAAACATACAACGTGTACACAATGCTCTCTTTACTATGGGGCTCTCTTTGCGCACTTGCTGCATACGCGTCACTGTCACACACTCCAGTCAGAATCTGCCCCCACTCTAGCTAGCTCTCTCGCTCTCTCTGTCTCTGCGTGCGTGCGCTGGTTTTCTTATTGGAATTGGGGAGAAACGTAAGCAATAAGAAATTCCATTTCAGTTAGTTTTCAACGCTCGCTCTGCTTGCCCCGCCTGGCCTGGCCGTGACGTCTTCTCTCGTCTTTCGATTGGCGCAACTGCTAAACCAGAAAATGTAATTTTCAGTTGGAATATAAATATTTCGTTTATCCCGATTATGGAGAACATCTCCAATTGGTGTTTTCTTAGGATTTAAAGCTAGAAATTAAAAATATCTCAAGCAGCTGTGCGCGAAACAAAAAAAATCTTAAGAAAACAACCAAAAAGCATCAATAAAGCCACAAGATGTGGAAAAAATTGATATACGCGGAGAGTGAGAGCGTGAAACTTCATTGTGTGATTCGGTGATTCGCTCCACGAGAGAGTACCACACTGTCTGTGTGTGGGCGCTGCGTGGTTCACGGTTAACATGATTGTGAGGAAAAAACTGTGAAAAATCTTGAAAATGCAAAAGTTGTCAAAACGACACGCAATTAAAGTGCACTTCAGTGTAAAAAGTTTCTCTATTTCTCGGTCGCACTCTGGCAGTTTGTTCTTGCTCTCTCTCTCTCTCTCTCTTCTGCATCACTCTGTTAATCAACCCACTTTTAAACCTCTTTTTGTCGATTGCATAAAATGACTCACAAGTCGCGATGCAGCGGATTCTCTTTTGTTTTGTTTTGCTTTTGCTATTGGTTCTGTTTTGGAATATGTTTTTAAAATACAAATACTGTTGTTGCCGCACCCCTGCGTCCGCGTTGCCTTCCTTGGATTCACAGATGACCTGCATGTGGATGTGGGCCTGCCCGGGTTCTCATTTTACTATTTTTAAAGCCGCCCATTATTGTTCCCTTGAGGGGAGAAGGTATTACGATTCCCACACAAAGTGGACACATTTCTTACATTTCTTTGTAACATTTCTTTCTATCTATCTATGGTCCGTCTGAGGTTCCATACAAACCGACAAGAAATCCAATCCCTAACTTATATAAATTTAATCAAAATCGGATACTATTGCATGTGCCGATATTGAAATGATAGTCAAGGGTATCTAAAGCGTTGGCCTCAGCCTCTGAAATTTGTTTATATATTTACATTTATATATATGTATATGTATGTAGATGGTAAATAATGTGGCTTCTGTGCAGAACATGGCGCACCTCATTTTGTCCCCTCGGGAGGGTGTGTGGAGGGGGTACTCAATGGTGCAGAGTTCCCTTTATTTTGAGTCATATCTTATTTTTTCGTGTTTGCCAGAAGAACAATGGTTCTTCCTTCCTTCCGCTTTGTGTAGTTTTTCGGCGAGTCACACTTCCACACACACATACCCACACACACTCAATCTCACACGCATTTAAAGTGAAAGAGAAAGAAGGGAAGAGCAATAAGAGAAAGATTCGACAGCTGCTTGTGTGATTAGATAGGGGCAAAGAAAGTAGAGATAGTAGGAGAAGACTCCACATCTATTCCAAAAGATGAGAATCGTTAAATACTCTTTTTATGGTTTCCATTAAGAAGAGCATCTAAAAGTCGACTGCAACAAGTGAAACATGGATATTAGAGACGAATGTATTCCTTCCCATAGCCATTTGTGAATCTTTTTCACAGAAAGAGCATCTAAAATCCGATCAAAATAAGGTGAAATGGAAATTTCTCAGACAGCCTCTAGATTTATAGTCCTTAGCTATTCCTTTCTCTTTTTCATAGATATTAGAGATAGAATACAATTACCTGCATTCCCTCCTCCTTTTTACAAAAAGTATGAAAAACCGAGTAAGTACATATGTACACATGTAAATGCATACATATGTATATTGGTAAATAGAAGATAGCTTCCACTACATTCGTAAACTATTTCTTCATCGTTCTACTAAAACAAATCATCTAAACATGCGACCTCCACCTTATCCCCTTGCTTGTACCTCTCACGTCCCGCCGTTTTTTATCTCAAACCCTCTATGATTGCCATTCAAGGGGCGTTTCTTTAGCCCCTCACACTGCCCCCATCTGTGTGTGTTTGGTAATTCCTTCTCAGATCAGAGAGGCCGGAATCGTATTGTCTTGACGTTGACAGTAATTACAATCGAAACTATAAAGAAACAGTGACTAAAATCTGATATGTTTTTTCTCTCTTACTTCTCATCCAACAACAAAATGAACGCGCATGCACCACTCACACACACACACACAAATACACAAACCCACACGCTGCACGACCATCCACATCCATCCACAGTAATACTCAACTCTTCAGATTTCGATTACTTGTACACAAAAGGCAGCAGTAATGCCCCAGTGGATCGCAGCTCGTTGTTATTGAAGTTTGATCCGTTGCTCGGAGCTCCGGTGCCAGTGAACCATCCACAGCAGCAGGAGCAGGACCTGCTCAATATCCTGGGCAACCATAATAAGAATAGAGCCCTGAGTCCCACATGGGAAGAGCACGAATCGAGTGGCAGCAATCAGTCATTCGTCATTGAATCCAGTGCCAAAGAAGTAGTCCAGAAGTTTGGGTATAAACCGCCAGTGGATAGGACAAAAGTGAGTAAAAAGTGAGGATGGTGTGTTACCTAAGATTATATTCGTTTCATTTCGTTTCTTAGAAGCATGCTAAAATGAGTGTGGACGTTATAGACAACGATTGCAATAAAACCTTCGATAATTCCAAGTATGTAGCAGCTGCCCCATTCAAAAACGGATTGTACTCTAACATGTTATTCCTATTGCACAGCATTAATTCGGAGGACAAATCCCACACCTACAACAACATGGATGAGCTGGAGAAGAAGATCAAAAATGAAGTGTAAGTATATGCAGACTCATAATGAACAAATACTGACTCGATTCCCCACATATTACTTTTAGAACCCGCTCAGAGGACATTGAGAAGAAGCTCAAAGATGCAGAGCAGCGTGAAGAGGCGCTCATTAAGCGCATTACAGAAAAGGATAAAACAAATTCAAAGCTTACGTTAGTCCCGCCCTTGCGATTAAACCACCTCCAACTAATTGCTAATTGTTCTATCATAAATCATTTGCAGTGGCGTCATCGAGGCCTACGAGAAAGCTATAGCAGAGCTCATCAGCGAGAAAGAGCAGCTGACACAGAACTACGAAAGGCAATTGCAGGATGTGCAAACTGATCGCGATGCAAATTACCATCACTTAACGTCGCTGGAAACGACATTCTCCGATCTGCATGTGTAAGATCTATCTATCTGTCTCTATCGATCTATCCGGCATAACCCGTTGTTGAACCAATCTAATATGATACTGTCATATTATTATAGGAAATATGAAAAGAGCAAAGAGATGACCTCACAGCTGAAACACAGCGAGGATACGCTGCTGACGGACAAGAAACAGTTGATGGAGAATCTGCGATTGCAAGAGCAGCGCTACGAGAAGATGAAAAGCCATGCCATGCAGCAGCTGGAAATGTGAGGCCGAACACCATTAACCATCTACCCGGAATCAATCAATGACTCCAATTCATTCCTATTTCAGTGCCAATAAAAAGCTGGACACCAACACAAGGGAGCATGCGGATGAGGTGAAAAAACTGAAAGCTTTACTCAAAAAGGAGGAAGTGTCGCGCGTCTCAACGGCCGAGCAGCTGCAGCAGAAGTCGCGCGAGAATGCCGATCTGCTGAAGATCTGCGAGGAGCTCATCTACGGCAAGGGCCAAGGTGGTAGTAGTTAAACTCTCTCCAACGGATTTGCCTGGAATGTATTTTATACGTTGCTGTAAACGCGCGCACACACACACACACACACACACACACACTTGGATTCATCTGGCATGTAGAACGCATACGCATCTTGTGGCATGTCTGTCTATCAGTACGAAACTCGTGCCACGCCACGCCCCCCCATCACCCATAATCCCCACATTACATGGTGTTCTATTAATTTTTTTCTGTTGTGTGCTCGTTACTTGAATTTTCAAATTCATATGGTTTAGTTATATATATATGAAGTAATTCATGGTGTATTCCCAATGGCTAACGATCCGATAAACACATTATACTATTTCTAGATTTTTAGTTAACCCCGCAAACACTCACAACCCACACAGTCCACCCAGCCACCACCCCTTATACCCAGCGGAACGCTTCGGGGCAGATCAATTGAGTTTTTCCCTTTGAGTTCCACAGACGCCTTACGGGTGCGCCGGCCCCCACTCCAACATATATGTTACTAATTCTCTATCGAATCTGCCTACTGAATTCTGTTCTATGATATTATCGCGCGGAGTGATCTGCTGTCGCGACCCCAGAACTGTTTTGTTTTGTCCTTTTGTGGTTCTGCAAATGGCTAACGGAAGCAAATCGATTAAATGTGCAAGAAAAATCAATCAGATCAGAATAAAACAAGAAACATGTAAAAGAACAGCGTACGCTCGAGGCGCGCCTTTACTAAATGTTTAAGTTTAAATTTAGTTTAATTTAAATGAAAATTTATAATAGTTGCATTAAGCATAACTCTGTATTACTTACAAGTACTAAAAGAAGAAGCGTAAAAAACAGAAAGGAATCATACAAAAAATACACGCAACAAATTATTTATGCATAAAAAGCCATACAGATGTATTTATTTTGTTTTTTTAATTGTAGCTTGAATCCTCATTTGCTTTGCTCTCGAAGAGGTTGCCTTAAATAAGAAAAAACTTAGTTGAAACGAATCGAACGAGACCCGATCCCCTCCTCACACACAAGCACATACTCGAAAATGTTGAGCAAATTTATTGTAGCTGCTTTTGTAGAGACACACGCCCGAAAAGAAAACACTCTTGATGAATTTTACTTCCATTTATGACATTAACTAAACTCTAAGATCACACGGAAATTGTTGAGAAAAACGTTTTATAAGGCAGCGGAAACGCAAACTAAACCCAAATGCAAGTAGTTTGGAGACACAAGAAACCAAAAAGAATTGTATACAAAAATTTGTACCCAGTCCATGTAATCAGAAAAAAATGCTACTTCATAATATATAACGGCATACATATATATTTTTCTAAAGTAGTGAAACACAAACACCATAACACAACACATGCGCTTTTAAGAGGAGTACATATTGCGAAAGGAGAGCAGAGGACAGTACAGTACAGTACGGTTTGTTGTTTGATATTTGAGAATGAATCGGTAATATATGTATATCAATGCGCTGTAAAAAATACACACATAAATAGTATTAAAACATGCCTCCACATACGGCAGACGATGTGTTGCTAAGCATGTGTATGTAAAAGTGATCCAAGTTGCATAATTAAATAAATACAATATGTAATTGCAAGAAATATCGACTGTTCTGATTTATAATGGGAACACTTACATATTTTAGGGAACAAAAGTCTAATAAAACAATAGGAATAGCGATAGCCACGTTATATGTTTATTTATACTGGCGGCTTAGCTGAAGCCGATTGCTCGGTCTTATGCTCGGCCAGATAGATGTCACAGAAAAGGAGAGAGATTTTTCCATAGACTAATTTGGGCTCTGAGAGCACATCAGGTGCCGAACGTCAGCGTTTACATTGCATGTTATATGGCTTGATTTATGTACATTGTTATGGTTTTTAATTCGTACATATTTTGAAAGTCAAGCATATCAGATCAAATATCGTATTAAAAGTAGTACACTGTTTTAAATTTAGGAAGATTTATAAACGCGATGGACCTTCTTAAAAGTTGCCTGCTATCTCAAAAGTGTGTAGTAGTTTAATATTATTAGTCTTATTCAATTTTTATTTACATCTTTAATTTTATCTTTATTGTTTTTTTTCGATAAGCATTTCAAATTCACGCGCCTGTTTTTGTGCCTTTCAGTGCCATTCAGCCCGCAACGTGTGTATTTTATTTCGTGACAACTATCGAAATATCAAAAATTAGTATCGGTATTTTTGTGCGATAAAGAGCATTCATATTACATGCACTGGATCTGGATTCGCTTAACTTTAAAATTTAACTCTTCAGGCGGTTCTTTTTTAAATTTTATATTCAAAGATTATATTGACGCATTTTTGACACTGGTCTGCAATTATAATTTTTGCTTTTTCTCATCTGTGAATAAAATGTTCATACAACATGCACTTTGAAGGAGTTTTGCTGATAAAACACCTTCTAAGAATAAAAACTCCAGACTATGTAGTAAATTCCAGACAACTACCTCTCTCTCACTCTCGCTATACCCATCGTATACCCTGTGTATAGGTTATATGGAATCGGTAATGGAGCTGTAATGAGCAACGATCAGCTTTATTGTATAAAAATAGGAAAAATATATAAGATATAATTCTCGAAGTTACATCGCCAATCAATGATCTAAAACAAGTTATTTTAAAAAGATTTGAACAAGAAAGATTCCTCCTGACTTGATAGAGTATCCAAGCTCCATCAATGGGGGAAAACGCGCTCAGCTCACGCTTTTGTTTTTATATAGAGGCGTTTTGTCAGCCCAGACCACAGTCGTCGCTGGTCGGCTGTCGAGTTTACTACAAATCGTTGAGTGGGTGAAAATAAATACATCTGACAGTTTGTTTTTTCAAATGTAAAGCTGAAGAGCGCAGTGTAAAACTAAAATTTTCTTGCTAAATAGTTGAACAAATAAAAATAACATAAACAGCGGGTAAATTAAGAAATTAGCATTTCTTTTGTGACGCTCCAGGCATTAAGATTTTAAGTTTGAGTTTGAGTTTTAGTTCAAGTGTTTACTAAATACAATTAATCTATTTTTGTTAACAGCTTAGCAGCGTCTCGTTAACATAAAGATAACAATATTAAGCAAACTAGTCGCGTCGTAAATCAAATATTGTTAAACAGCTAAACGGCCGACATGCAAACAGTCATTAAGTAAGTTTATATTTGTTAAAATTACAGCTCCAGTCACTTCTCGTACTTCTCGTACGTCACATAATGCTCAACCATAAGTTGAAGACTCTTTGTTTTCAATATCCCCACCACCTCTGAGTATTGTATATGTGTGTTTCTGAGTCTTCCATACTTCCCAACTCCCATCTATCCATAAGTTTCGCGATCCCATTTGCCTCCCGCCTTCTGCCACTTCGGGCTCGGACAGTTTCACTAGCCACCACGCCACCCTACATATTTATGTATATACATATATTCAAACGAATGTGTACATATTTTGTATGGACGCGTCGGAAAAAGAAAGTTGCGCATGTTTATTGAAAACACGTTTCGTAGGGGGAACGACGGACTCCATTCCACTCCGGCTTATCACAGGAGCTGGAGCTGGCAGTGGCAATGACAGAGCCAGTAGCCGGCAAATCGTTGCCTCTGCTTTTTATTTTTATTAAATTTTTATTTTCGATGGATAAACGGGTTTCCATCGGGGGCTCCAGTTCATTTGGGGATCGGTTCGGTTGTTTTAATCAGGTTCACCTCAACTATGATGAATTGGGCTCGCTCTCCAAAAAAAGACAAAAAGCCTGAGAAATTCATTAGCGTATTAATGATTTTTCATTTATTTAACTATTGTTAGACGACTGATTTTAGTTTATAGGAAATGCTTAAGGCCTTCGAGGCCCAGCCTGAGCCTGGCATTAGTAACATGTATTTAGTTGTTTATCAACGCGTGTCTCGTAACATACAATTTAGATTGTTTTTGTTCCCACTGCCACTGCCACTGTATTGCATTGTTCTTTGCTGGAGAAACTTCGGGACGAGTGTTTCCTAACCATCCATCCATTCATCCGTTTATGAATCATTTTAATAACATTTCTATTGTTCCGCTAATGGGGCTCAAATTAAATTATTCACTGAGCAAACAGAAAATATCTACAGAAGATAAAAAAATTAAACAAGCCCCGAACTTACTTACAGAACTCCCCCAGCATCCTCTCACCTTCAAGAACTGCTTGAAACCTTCGACCTTCCTTATCGAAATACCTTTTCGGCAGGAGATCTTTTTTTTGTACTTATAATTAAATATAAACAGAAAAGTTATGTAGCTATGTACATATATACATTAGGCGGTATGAAAAGATTTATGTGTGTTTTATGTATGCGAAAATTTGTAGGTCAAAATTACGTAAGCCAAACATTTGTTCGTATTTTTTGTTGTCGTGCCTAAAAAAAAGGTCTTCTCCATATATCTTTTGGGTTCGATTTCAGACAAAAACTCTCAACAATAAAAGGCATTGTGGACCCCTCGGCTCCTAAAAGAAAAAAAGAGAAACACAACCAAAAAAATCACACCTTTAGAGGCGATTGCCTTACCGGTTTTGACTATTTGACTAATTCTGACTGTGTTTCTCTATTTTTTCCCAAGTGTTTCTATTTCTAAAAGGTATTTGGGGCAGACAGAGAGTTGACTTCAGCTGAGAAATCAGCCAAGAACTAAAGCGATTCACGGACTATGACTAGTTTATTGTTTTGTCGACTGTGTTTTATTTTTTGTTTTGCGTTTGCGGTTCTGTTTGGCAGCTATTTGCTCAATTGCATAATTAAATGCACGCAGACCTTTAAGTGCAACTCCAATTATGGTCAGCAATGCTTTGGCCATGCGGCTGGCCTGGCTGCGTTTTCTTGGCGTTTTCATTTTATTTTTTCTTGCTTCTTCTGAAGGTGAATTGAAGTCTGTGGTTAAGAGCACCCCACAGCCATCGAGCATGTACATACATATATACATATATGCATACATACATATACATAAATAATAACTGACCTTTCCCTTTTTAGTTATTCTTGGCCATAGCCCAGAAATATGTACACACATACATACATGTATGTAATCGTAGCGGTCAGTTCAATTGGATTACCCAATGGCTATGAACCCCAGAGGTCGTTGGTTTCTCCGTGATCGACACTTTCTTTTTGTTCTCGAGTGTGAATTCTTTCAATCGAAATACTTTAGAGAATTTGGCAAGTAAGCACGTCTGAACCAGCCATGAACCGTAACCCATAAATTATGTTATCCTCTTTCAAAGTCTCAAAGTCCTTGGTGTTCAAAAGAATCCGCACACACCTGTCTTCTTCTTCACAAGATCTGTAATTTATGGTGGCATGTTTCGATGCTCTGGCGGTGGCGGTGGTGGGGGCGGTGCAGGCCAATCGACTCGCTTCCTTATGAACCGTACGTGAGTCGCTGAAACTGAGAATGAGGCCAACAGTCAGTTTAATTTCCAGAATAATTCTTGGTAATTCGACAAGATTTCAGAGCGTGAAGTCCACGTAATGGCTCGGTCTTTGACTTCTTCTTCCTCCCCTTTATTTTTGCAAGCGGCCTTATTGCTCATTTGCCACATAATAAAATGTAAATTATTTTCTTGTTTGTCTCTTCAGTGATTGATGATGATGTTGTTGGCTTTTGGGGCTTTCAAGTGGTTGAGCTCTTCAGGAAATATGACATTGTAATTGTTCAGGCTAATGCGAGGGGGGTTGATGGAACCTGAGAACGTGCCACGAGTCAGGTGAAACGAGGATCGTTTGCGAACAGTTTAATGGTGAATCATCAATATGCATACCAAACCCTTCCCTTCCTTGATCCAATGAGATTGATGAACTCTCTTCGCATGTTCAAAGTATAACTCTTTATAACAGTTATTAAACGAACGAGTATTCCCCATAATTATATTCCTATATTTGAGGTCAAACCCTGAAAATGGGTTGACATATCATTTCGCTGACAATAAAATTATGCGTAGTGCATATCAATTAGTTGAACTTGGGGCTATTGTTAACAACTATGCTATGCTATTGTATGTATCGCATTACTTATCATTATCATGTGCCAATATTTCCAGTGTGCGCTTTGGGCACCCTTCCAATACAATAAAATACAATGCAATATGATATGATAATTTCCATGATGTTAGCATGCAAAACGCAACTCTTTTCGGCAACCTTGGTGGCCGGGCCGACAAGTTGTTGGCAATCCTGCCACATAACGGTAATTAGGCGGCCTTGCCGGTGAACACGAAGCCGTGGCAACGGCAATTCAATCAACGTCGGCCCCCGCAGTCGTGGCTTCTTATTTTCCCACTCCTTCGTCCTACTGCTCCGTGCTCCTATTCCCGTGTACATATACGAGCATCTGCATCTCCCTCCTGAGCATCCCATCCTCTGTGGAGTGCATTTTGTTGGCATTTAGCTGTGGCGCTTCCAGAGGAGCTTCCGTTGGCTTTTCCTGCCCTGAGCTCCCATTAAAGGTAGCAAATTAAGTGGCACGGCAAGGCACTAGGCAAATTGCATTGTCGCTGATTTCTTCCTGCTGGCAAATTGCACTCTTCCTGCTGGTAAATAGATTTCGAGAGGTTTGTCGTTGGCTCTCGGTGGTTTTCTATTTGCTGTTACCTGTTACCTGTTGGGTCCGTCCTGTTGCCATTTTTTTGCATTTTCTCTCTCCAGCCAAAAGATCAATCCATATAAAAGAAATCCACTTTGGGACCAAGTTCAAGTTTAAGTCTGACAAAAAGAGAAAGCTTGGACGCCACCTTAACGGATTTACATAGAAATCAGATGGGTACAGATATGTATCTATCTGTCTATCTCTTGTGTTTCCCATTTATCTAGATTTTTTACTGAAATTTGGTTTTCTTCTCTGGGCAAATGCGTCTCAGTTGCAGTCCCTGACATCTTAATGAGCGCACACCGCACAGCTACGTCAGATACTACAGATATATGTATATACATATGTATGTAAGTACTGTGTAGATACAGATACACTCTCACTGGGGAGTTTAGTTTAAAGATATGACAGCTTTTCGTTGGGCAATTAAACGCGAGCAAATTCGGGCAAGACTCGGAGTCTCAGTAGCTCAGTGGCATCTCTCACACAACGAAATTAAAATGTATTAGGTAATTGTGTCTGTGGCACAAATTAACACTTGAAAGGCAATTTGTCGTAGCATTTTCTTTGGGGGCATTACGACAAAGTACAACGACAGCCAATAAAAACCCAAACCCAAACTATGCGAGGAAAAGCCTTACTGACTGCCTTACACGTGCCTATGGATAAACTTACTAAAATTTGTTTAAGATTTTTATGATTTACGAATGAGTTGCAACTGCGGAGCTGCAACGATACTCGTAGAATGTTAAAACCTAGCAAAACCTTGCCTGTCCGCTTGTGGGACGTCTCATTAAATATCGAACAGCAGATTACCATAGCCATTAACTCAAATGTGTTCCCTCACATTTGTTAACTATGTCATGTGCGTCATGCTGCAGCAGACACACTCTATTAGAGTGTGGAGTAGCTCCAGTTAAAGACAGATTCCACCGTGGTACGACATGATGGGACTTCCACAATCTTTGGTACCTGTAGTACCTGGTTGTCACATCTCGTACTCTCAGTAGGTACAGTTAATATTTTAAAGTCTGCCAACTGGGCCATAGGAAGTGGCATTGCCAAATAATTTGGGCTGTAATGTGGAAAAGAAAATATGTATAGGTAATATTGCAAAAATGTCTGGGCTGTCAATCCAAGCTTTGAATATTAATAAAGACAGAGCCAACGGACAGCAGAAACTATCAAAAACGTATTAAAAGGCAAAACAATAAAAACACACAGCCCCGGAGCAGGGAGCCCGGAGCCCCCCATGAGCGACAAACGTCACTCACACAACGCACACAGATTCAAATATACTCACATATGTATGTATTTACGTATGTGGGTGTGGGTACATACGTGTGTAGTAGATATAAAAGTATCTCTATCTATGCGATGCGTGTGTTCGAATCACGTGTGAGCGTGTGGGTGGGTGTGTTGCCACGTCAATGGCAAAAGCACACCGCCTGCACTTGACACATTTATTGGGCAACGCAGCTCGTCCGCCGACGACAAGACACAGAGATGATATGAGAGACAAAAGGAGGGCTGGGCTGTGCTTCAAACTGCCCGACCTATTGACATGGACCCCAGCTGGAGCCCCGGGGCACCAGAACACCCCACCGCGCCCCATCGTCCAGCAGCTGCCACTTACATAAAGTTGGTAACACTTGTGTATTCGTATTCATCACCAGCGAGAGAGAGATATCTCCCATCAGCATGAATGCATCGAGGCATCCATCGCAATCCCTGATAAGGCGCGACACAGCGTCAATGGGAATGCAAAAGTTGAGCTAATGCTAGACGCCTTATGGGATACGGACACAGGTTCTTGGGTTCTGGTTGTCGGTGGTCGGTCGTGATCTTCGCATGTGATAGAGGTAGAGTTGTCTAAAGGAAATGCCGCCAGGCATCGAGGAATGACGGCACGATTCTCGTTTGTGGCTAATTGGGGAAGCTCTCACCTGAGCTAAGCAATCGTCAATCATATTCGGCAAAACGGAATCGACAGTGTGTGTGGGATTATACGAGATTGCTGTGAAGATTATCTTCCTAAGTATCCAATATGAGAGAGGGTACTCAAGTGTCGATGTGACCCTCAAGTCAAGTTACTGCTTATTCACCGCCTGCTCACTCTGTTTATTTAGCATGTTTTTGTATTTGTATGCCTCGAGAGCTGCCAGTAGGAAATCCACTCAATGAGAGCACAGTCTCGGATCTGCTGGGGCCAAGTCGGGCTGAAAATGTCGTTCAACTTTGTAATTTTGCCATCATTAGTACCTGCAATTACCTGCAACCGTAAAAATTGGTAATATCATTTACAAAACTGGTTAATTGATTGGCATTCTTTTCTTAAAATTTCGACATCTTAACCAGTTCTTTCTGTAATCTTTGCTGAAGTAGAACTCATTAAGTCGCCTGCCGATACTTGAATATGCAATTGAGAATGGAATAAGAAATTCGAATAAATACGATGCGGGTATACTACAGGTATGTGCTGCCAAAATGTTTGACAAATTCTGAAAACAAATCAAATATGTAAATAAGTTTGCCAAATTCAATAATAAACTTATATGGGAACTTTCAAGAGCGTCGACTCATGTACGTACATACATACATATGTACATTTAATATATATTTAAATCTACAATATAAATAGTAGATATATATGTATTTTGTATTTATTTATTCCATTTTCGTGGCTTTGGATTGAAAAAGTTCAGGCACATTAACCATGATAATTGCTCTAGCATTGGTGGAATGGAGCATTTTGCATGAATTTTCGGATGTGTATCACATAGAATTCGAAATCTGTCGATGCTACATACTGTTCATCGCATCGGACATGACCTGACCTTTTCCCCTTAATCGTGCTCGCCCGTAAACGCATTTACGGCTCGTGACTTAATCGCGCATTAAAAGCATCTTCGTTGCTGGCTCGGACCAGCCATGCCATAAATTTTGTGTTATTATTTTACAATTCTGAGCAGTAATTGAAGCGTGCAAATATTCATCAGTTTTCAGTTTATATTTTTGATCTACTTACACTTTGACCACGGAAATGGCTTAACATTAAAAAAGCTTCATCCCAACGCCCGACACTCACTCCGAACGTGTGTTTCTGGGTGTGGGTGAGAGAGAGAGAGCTTCGCTGGGTATGGGTATGGTCTGGGTGTTCGTTCGTTCGTGTGCCAGTAAACCCGCAAAATATAAATATAAAAATTATATGTACAAAATTCAAATGTCGTAACTACTCGTACTCGTAGTACGAGTAGTGGGGCCGGCAGAAATGACTTTTCAAACTTGTGCGCACAAAATTTAACCAGTTGAACAACAAACAAAAAACTACAATCATTATAGCCACAAATTGCCAGGCAAGAGCCAGTACCCAGGTGGTTACGGGGAGTCCGGAAGGCAGATTCATTGACAGATCGGAAATGAGCCCAGCAATTACACTGAACAGCAGATTTCAGGTCTAATCATTTTATTGGAACGATTGCTCCCATATTCACAGCACAGTCTGAGCCACAGATGATCACTAGAATCGCATTCGGAACCATCTTAACCCTTTCTTACCGACATTAATTCTGAAATTCAAGTCGTTCCTGCTTAACTTGCTCAGCCAATCTACGCATTCTTCTTCGTTACTCACAACCTTTGGTACTTGTAGCAGAGTGTCGAGGAATGTAGCAGGGGAACAGAAAGTTGCTATGACCCGATTCAATCGGGATTTAATTATGTGATACGAGACCTAATTCATGTATTCTTCTTAATTTACAGGAACCCAAGCTGGTGGAGACGACGCACCAAGTTGGAGAGAAGCCTCCTCATTGTCAGCAGCATCCTGTTCGTGGTGGCAGCAGCCGGCTTAGGTCTTTGGCTGAACGATGTCCTCAGGTCGAGGGGCAGCAGCATGGGAACGGACGGTGGAGAGACTCCAAAAGCCACGGCCTTGCATGGGGACACCACCAGCATCAACCAGGTGCCGGTGGCTCCGGTCAAGGGAAAGTCCGAGATGGATAATGCCTGCCTCAGCCGGGAGTGCATCCACACGGCTTCGACGGTGCTGCGGAAGATGAAGCCCGAGGTGGAGCCGTGCGACAACTTCTACGAGTTCGCCTGCGGCACCTACATCGAGGAGGAGAACATACCAGATGACAAGGTGGCCATCAGCACGTTCTCTGTCATTTCGGACAAGCTGCAGGAGCAGCTGAAGGACATCATCACCGCGGACCGCCCGGACACGGAGCCCAAGCACTTCCGTCTGCCCAATCTGTTGTACAAGGCGTGCATGAACAAGAGTGAGTGGAGGCATAGATCCTCCAGAACTCTACAGGATGGGTAATAATGGTTGCTCCTCTTCGACAGCTCTCATCGAGTCTCGGGGCGCTGAACCGATCACCAGGATGGCCGAATCCCTGGGCGGTTGGCCACTGCTGAAGGGCGAAGCCTGGAACGCGGACAACACCTGGAGCTGGCAAGAGCAGGTCAAGAAATTCCGCAACGCCGGCTTCAGCATGGACTACATCATTGACTTTTCCATCGGAGTGGATCTTCAGAACAGCACAAAGCGATTGATAGATGTCGGTAACGAAATCACCTCTGGAATGATCCATAACTGAGGATTTTCTATGAATTCTATTACAGCTTGATCAGTCGGCGCTGGCTCTCAGTCGCGAGTATCTGGTCAAGGGCTTCAATGAGACCTTGGTTACGGCCTACTACGACTATATGGTGGACATTGCTGTGCTCTTCGGCGCCAGCAAAGAACAGGCCAAGAAGGAGCTGCTGCAGTCTCTCGAGTTTGAAATGGCTCTGGCCAATGTAGGTTACTCTGGTGACAGTCGCAGTCCATGGTGTAACATTCGCTTCTTTTTAGATCTCGTGGCCAAACGAGAAGCGTCGCAACTCCTCGGAGCTGTACAATCTGCGCAGTCCGCAGCAGCTTCAGGCCGCCTATCCCTATGTCCAGTGGGTGGACTACATGAATGCCCTGCTGCCCGAGGGTCTTACCATGGCCGATGACGAGATGATCAATCTGTCCGTGCCCAGCTTCTTCGAGGATCTCGGCAAGCTCCTGGCCAAGACGCCCCAGCGGGACATTGCGAACTACATGTTCTGGCGCATCCACTCCTTCTCGATTGGATTCCTCAGCGAGGAGTTCCGCAAGAGGCAGCTGCAGTATGCGACGGCTCTGTCCGGACGCCAGGAGCAGGAGGCGCGCTGGAAGGAGTGTGTGGACATCGCCACTGGCAGGTTAGTGTGTCTCCCGTCCCCGTCCGCCATTCGGCTGTCTTTTGTGCTGCGCTACGCTGCGGTGATCGGTAGGCTCGGTCTTCGTAGATCATGCCTTGGTTTTAGGCCTTGCCACATGCATACACGTTTACATACATATGTATACATACATACATATGTATGTATTCTGAATCCAGCAAGTTTCACTTGTTTCTGTATCTTCTTTTGATTTCTTTGTGATTTTGCAGCATGGATGAAGAAGAAGAAGATAACGATAGGTACTTAAAAATTTAGAGAAATGCATTTCAAAATTTCCAAATTGTTCACACGGGAACTATAAAACACACACACACACACACATAACCAAATGCACGCCCAGGCACCAAACACCAGGCACAGAAACGGACAACAATGAAGGAGAACAAACCGTTTCGTTTGTCCATTAATAAGTAGTGCTAACAGACCCACATTTAACGATAGCGGTACTCTGGTGTCGATGAGATGAGTGGGTTTCATTTTGAGTTTTAAGAGCACTTTTGTTCACGTTCGATCCCATCGTGGCTCTTTTACTTTTGTTCACTTCCCCCTCCCCATGGTCACAGCATTACGGGTAGCCAATCGACCTATCAAGCGACTTAACCAGGCTTATCTCTTATAATTATGCATACTCATTTTGTGTCTCACTTTCACGCCAACTCTGCCACCATTTCAATAACTGCACCACCTCCAATCTCCAATCAACAATCAACAATCTTCAATCGACAAACGACATCACCATCTAATTAATTAACATTCGAAAACATTCGATCAGCCTGGGAATATCGGTCGGTTCGCTCTACGTGCGCAAGCACTTCAACCAGGACTCGAAGGCGAATGCCTTGGATATGGTCAACGATATCAGGGCTGTCTTCAACGACATTCTGGACGAGGTCAACTGGATGGATGCCAAGACCAAGAAGGAGGCAAAGCTGAAGCTCCACAGCATGGCCACGCACATCGGCTATCCAGATGAGATGCTCGACAATGAAAAGCTGGCCAAGTACTACGCTAAGCTAGACATCAATCCCGACAAATACTTCGAGTCCTTCCTGGGCATGAATATCTTCGGCACCGATTACTCATTCAACAAGTTGCGACTCCCTGTAAACAAAACGGATTGGGTGCGTCACGCCCGTCCTGCCATCGTGAATGCCTTCTATTCCTCCCTCGAGAACAGCATACGTAAGCAGAAAAGGGTTTCCCATCACAAAAAGTGATTCTAATTTACACTCCCCTCCCTTTTAATTTGGACAGAGTTCCCCGCTGGCATACTCCAGGGACACTTCTTCAATGCCCAGCGTCCCAAATACATGAATTTCGGAGCCATTGGCTACGTGATTGGCCACGAGATTACCCACGGCTTCGACGATCAGGGTCGCCAATTCGATGTCAAGGGAAACCTGCGCGACTGGTGGCAGCCGGACACCCAAAAGGCCTACCTCTCAAAGGCCCAGTGCATCATCGATCAGTACGGCAACTACACGGAACGGGCCACAGGTCTCCACGTAAGTGATACGAGTATTTCCCATTCCGAAGTTAAGCTCAATTCTAAATGGAACTTTCCCTGGCAGTTGAATGGCATCAATACGCAGGGTGAAAACATTGCCGACAATGGCGGTGTCAAGGAGTCGTACATTGCCTACCAGCGATGGGTGCAGAAGCACGGGGAGGAGCCGAAGCTGCCTGGGCTGGACTACACCCCGCAGCAGATGTTCTGGATCTCAGCCGGCCAGACCTGGTGTGCCAAATATCGCAAAGGTACACATAAACACAAGCACCTCAATATCTTGAGATTTTTGTACTGAATACTTCTGCCTTCCCTGCTTGCAGAATCTCTCAAGATGCGGATCACCACCGGCGTACATTCGCCATCCGAGTTCCGTGTGTTGGGCTCGCTCAGCAACATGAAGGACTTTGCCAAGGACTTCCAGTGTCCCGAAGATTCCCCCATGAATCCAGTTCAAAAGTGTGAAGTTTGGTAGAGCGGTCGGTCTCGTCTCGTCTATTTAGCCAATAGAAAGCTTGTTAAAGCTAGCGATCAGGCCCACATATAGAAGGGTTAAGCTAATCTCACGTAGAAATAAAAATACAAAGCGTATTAATGCACGACACAACCCAATTGTGTGCATTATGTAAAAAACTTATTTAATAAAATTTGTTTATATGTAAACGAAGTCCTTGTGGCGCTTCTTTGTTTTCTGTAGACGCCCGGGGGGATGATTGGTTGATAACAATTATTATAAACACCTTCTGCGGTCGTCTGTCCACAGAATAAATATTCACGCAATTCTCTGAAGGCGAATGGGACAGTCGTATGCATTGCCAATGGTAGAAGGGTCAAAATAAGACGGATTTTTATACCCGTACCCAAAAAAGAGTTAAGGGGTATATTAGATTTGTGGTAAAAGTGGATGTGTGTAACGCAGAGAAGAAAACGTTTCCGACCCCATAAAGTATATATATATTCTTGATCAGCATCAATAGCCGAGTCGATATAGCCATGTCTGTCTGTCTGTCCGTCTTGTTGAGCGCCTAGATCTCAGAGACTATAAGAGCTAGGGCAACCAAATTTGGTTTCCACACTCATGTGATATTACACTGCTACTGCTTTCAAAATTTCGCCCCGCCCCCTTCCGCTCCCACAAAGAACAAAAATCTGTGGCAGGCACATTTTTAAAGATACGATAAAACTAAAAACGCAGTGTCGTAGAGAATTCCCATATCTACCAGATTGACGAATCTGAATTAGATCGGATCATAATTATAGCCAGAATAAAGAAATTAATTTTCAGTTGCTTCCCCTGCCCCCTCTTGTCAACGACCACACTACTCATTTTCCTTCTCGCTCGCACACCCCCTAGGGGAGGAGATGTAGAATCTAAATGGTACATGTATAATCTACATGTTAGATGTAGAATATACATAATATATGTAGATGTAGAAAACAGATGTAGCAAAAAAATGTGAAATGTAAAATTTTTTTTTAAATTCTAAATCAAATCATATGCTCAAAAATGTATATACTGACTGAGTACGGGTATAGGTAGAGTCGCGTCCCCAGAAGCGACTCGCATGTTCCTTCTCGTTAAAATTGTTTTACTTTTATGACACACCTTTTGACTAGCCCTGTAGCTGGTGCTAATGTCGATTTTGGGCCACTGTTCGTTTTCGAGATTTATGGAAGTGGTTTTCGTGGCGATCAATTAAAACTCAGATTTCAGAGGAAGTTGGGACAAAATATTGATGCGAATTTTTGTTCATGTTTATTTATTTATTTCAATTAATTAACAATTATCGTTATGCTTATAATGGTTATAACTTTACGCAAATATGATTTGTAGTTTTTTTTTAGATTTAATTAAAACCATATTCGCACGGGACAAAAATGACTAAAAAAACGAAAAGTGAACTTTTGCTTATTTGAATATGTTTTTACATCAAAGTTAATGAAATTATATGTATGTATGTCAATTGGGTAAATTAGTTGTCCTTCATTCAATTTATACTATAATATCGGAACAGAAGGACTTTGAATTTTTTGGTCTCGGTGGACTTCGTCGACATGGCATTGGCAATAACTACTTTACTAATAGTTTAGTTTCTGAGCTATGCAAGTTTTGAAGTCATCACAGAAGACAGGATTAAGTTTTCATATCATCTTAACATAAAGCGGCCAAGATGGCAAGGTGTTGCAAGAACGGGAATCCTTCCGGGGCAAGGATTTTGAATTTTCCGCCAACTGCGGACATTGACATCGATTAGTGAAAAAGTATCGAGCTATTTGTTGAAGGTATATTTATGTATCACCGGTACATAATGGTACAGCATGTTTTTATTTTCATAAAAATGAATATACAGAGTAACGGGTATAATAGCCTATTTACACCTACATGAGTTACCTATCGATAGTTGAGTTAACTCAATAACTCAGATTTGGCGTCTACACTGGCACAAACTCGAGTTATTGAGTTGAGTTTTGACAATATCACGTTCTGTGTGTTTTTAACAAAAATTTGTATATATAACAAAATCTATACTATAAATTTGTTGAAAAAAAATCTGTGTGTAAGCGGCTATCTCCGCCAAAAAATCTCGCGTTTGTAAAGTACCAAGCGGCATGGTTTGCACAAACGCCAAAGGCCCAAGAAAAAACCAAAAACATGTCATGTCGTTTGTTTTTAAATGATAGCCAGAGAAAGGAGCTGGATTCAAGACGGGTTTGCACAAACAAATTTGTACTTTTCTATAAATAGGTTCCTCAAGAATTAAAAATAAATCAAAAAAATCTTAAATCTTTGTTTGAACTACTTATTTCATTTCATTTTGTGTCATTCTGTAAAACAGAATATCTTTTTGTATGTAAAATTGTTGTCTGAAACAATAACAATTTGTGTAAGTATATTTGTTGTTTTTTTTTCATGAGTTTTAAAAGTCAAAATTTCGTAAAAAATACCGCACAAAAATCATAATTTTTCCATTTCAATGCTTTATATTTCCCAGACGGTAAGCTGAAATCACATAGTGGTTGGCTTAATTTCTAGCTGTTTTAATAATCTTTTCAAAAAAGCAAAGTTCTTTACAACCAGACGTAAGATACTCTTAAAAAAATACCAGTTTTCAAAAATTCTTAAAAAAAAAGTTCTGCCATAGAAAAAAAAAATACCCGGAAACATATTTGTAATAAAACCATAAAAAGGGGCCTTTTTTACTTTTCACAGTGTCTGAACGAACAAAACGACAAATAAAGAGTTTAGCTGCAAATAAAGCGACTAGTTCACGGGATTTACAGGCTAAACTGTCTCTTAAGATCAGCCCCCGTCGTATTCAGCAAATAGTAAGTTATGATAATAGCATTAAATATGAAAAAATGGTACGCAAACCTATGCTCCTAACAAGGCATAAAACAGCTCGTCTGTTATTTGCAGAAAAGTAAAAATTTTGGACAAGTGAATGGGAAAACGTTATCTTCAGTTACGTTCAACTTGGATGGTCCTGACGGAAAAATTATGTACTGGAGAGATATACGCCGTGAACGCAAGTCCTGCTATAATTTCAGGCGTGGCTCGCTTATGCCTGCATTTGGTCACGCCGGGAGATCCCCTGTATGTTTTGTATCATCACGAATGAATTCTCAGATGTACATACAGTTGTGTTCAATGAAATAGTAGTGCCGCACCTCATCACTTTCAAAACCCTTTTTGAGATATTTCTAGTCTTTCAAATTGAACAAGTGATACCTTTTTAAATAGACTGGACTGTTAGCATTAAAAAACCGAAGAAATATCCATACATTTCAGTTCCATCTTTTTGTTTTACATGACATAAGCCGAATACCCATAAAATATGCTGTTCAATGAAATAGTAGTGCTGGGTCAAATTAATTTTTAAAAATGAAAAAGCAAAGCCAATTTTTTTAAATAAGTCACCATCCGTAAGCTCATTTTGGTTATTGAATAATTTGATGAAAGAAAGTTTTGGACATAGCGGTACTTTTGATTTTGAGGCGTTGAAGAAATCATTGCTCGGTCCAGAAGAGGAGACCTAAGAGTTAGACTAAAAACTTAAGGCAGGAGATATGATGGGATTGATAGGCCCTCTCACTATTGTATTTAACCCAATTAACTAAAAGAAGTAGACTGGAAATCGATTTTGTATGCGAAAAAATTATTTTTATACCCGTACTCAAAAAAGAGTTAAGGGGTATATTAGATTTGTGGTAAAAGTGGATGTGTGTAACGCAGAGAAGGAAAATTTTCCGACCCCATAAAGTATATATATTCTTGATCAGCATCAATAGCCGAGTCGATATAGCCATGTCTGTCTGTCCGTCCGTCCGTCCGTCCGTCCGTCTGTCCGTCTGTCCGTCTGTCCGTCTCGATGAGCGCCTGGATCTCAGAGACTATAAGAGCTAGCGAAACCAAATTTGGTTTCCAGACTTATGTGATATCACACTGCTACAAGTGTATTTCAGAATTTCGCCCCGCCCCCTTCCGCCCCCACAAAGAACGAAAATCTGTGGCAGGCACAATTTTAAAGATACGATAAAACTAAAAACGCAGTATCGTAGAGAATGCCCATATCTACCAGATTGCCAAATCTGAACTAGATCGGATCATAATTATAGCCAGAATGAAGAAATTAATTTTCTGTTCCTTCCCCTGCCCCCTCCTGAACACAATAACACAACTCATTTTCCTTCTCGCTCGCACACTCTGCCGCGTTCAGTGCGCGAGCAACCCCTAGTGGAGGAGATGTAGAATCTAAATGGTACATGTAGAATATACATGTTAGATGTATAATATAAATAGTATATGTAGATGTAGATAACAGATGTAGCAAAAAAATGTAAAATTTCTTTTTTTTTTAAGTTCTAAATAATTATATGCTTAAAAATGTATATGCTGACTGAGTACGGGTATAAGTAGAGTCGCGTCCCCAGAAGCGACTCACACGTTCCTTCTCGTTTAGAGTGTGGTCGGCGATGGTCGAAGGCAAGACCAGGCCTTTAATAGCCTCAAAAATTATGAAAAAAATTTTAAATCGCTCTGTCAGTGATGTGACGGTTTTTAGACGGTTTATTATACATTATTTGAATGCAAGAAGTCCCAGAAAGCTCCGAGTTTGGGTCTAAGAGTACATGGGTGCATGAATTCAGTTTGGAAAAACGCATGTGGAATGGCCTGTGTCACAGTGACAAAAATACTTTTTACTAATGATAGTAAACTTGTATTATATGGAAAGATAGGCTCAAAAGAATATGTTTGGCATTCACAGAAATCCGATTACCACCTAAAATCATGAAAAAATTAGCATTGGGCATGCTATGCTGAGCCCTATGGGGCCCAGTTCTTATAAGCTAGTACTTTCTAGCCTGGCATTTGAGTGTAGTGTGGTTTTGAGCGAAACTGTGTATGTAGGTATACTTTAGAATACATTACATTCACATTACAGTTGAAAAATTCATGTTAACAGGATCTTTTAACAGGATAATGACTTAAAATACCCAGAAAAGCTCGCTAGGAATTGATTTTTATCGGAAAAGATCGACGTTTTTCCATGGCCCACTGTCCAACTGGATATAAATCTCATCGAAATCTTATGCTGGAATACCAAATACATTGTTGCAACTGCAAATCCGTGAACCAGAGCCAAGTTTTAGCAAGTGGTTCATGGATTATTGGCTCAAATCCTATTGAAGCGTTGGCAAGAGATTAATGACCCATAGCCGGCTGGTGCAAGTTCGCAATGAAAACCAAATTAATAAAAAACTATATATTAAAGCTCAAGAAACATGAAGAACATGAAATATATGTTTTTATTTGAGTTTCGTTGTTTTTTTTTAATTTTCTAAAAAAACACTACTATTTCATTGAACAGCATATTTTATGGGTATTCGGCTTATGTCATGTAAAACAAAAAGATGGTTTTTTAATGCTAACAGTCCAGTCTATTTAAAAAGGTATCATTTGTTCAATTTGGATAACTGGAAGTGTCTCAAAAAGAGTTTTGAAAGTGATGAGGTGCGGCACTACTATTTCATTGAACACAACTGTATGTAAGCCTTATGGACGACGTATTATTACCGTTTAGCAATACATACTGGGAGGAAAAGCCTCCCTTTTCAGCAGGATAACGCTGCAATCCACGTATCAAAAGCGACAAAGCAGTTCTTTGAGGACCGAAACATTATCTTTTGGGGTGGCCTGCATGTAGTCCCGATTTAAACCCAATCGAGAATGTTTGGGGTATACTCTCGAGCAAAGTTTATAGGGCAATGGGCGACAATTTGAAAATTTGACCGAGTTCAAAAAGGCAATTACCGAAGAATAGGCCAAAATAGACGAGAAAACTCCAAAAAAAAAAAAATTATTTTCATTTTAGTGTACCAATAATTATTTCTAAGGGAGCAAACTTAAGGATATAAATTTTCCCGGAAAGGATCAGTAATTTAAAAAATGTTCATCTTATTTCAATTCATTTTTCACCATTCTTACAAATAAAATTTAAAAGAACAATAAAGATATGTGTTTAAGATTTTATTCAAAAACGAGAAGGAACGTGTGAGTTCTTCTGGGGACGCAACTCTACTTATACTTATATACTCAGCTTGAGCTTTTGATTGTTTAGAATTTAAAAAAAACGAGAAGGAACGTGTGAACGTATTCAGTCAGTATATACATTTTTGAGCATATGATTTTTTAGAATTTTAGAATTAACAAAAAATTGTACATATTAAATTTTTTTGCTACATCTGTATCTACATCAACTATGTATATTATACATCTAACATGTAGATTATAAATGTACCATTTAGATTCTACATCTCCTCCGCTAGAGGGCGTTTGCGTACATAACGCGGCAGAGTGTGCGAGCGAGAAAGAGAATGTGTAGCATGTCTCTTGCGGGAGGTGGCTGAAGAAGCAATTGAAAATTAATTTCTTCATTCTGGCTATGAACATGAACGGGCCAGGAAAAACGCAAGGAAGCGCGAACTCGCGAGTCAGCGCAGGCTTGGTTTGGCGCTGGAGGCCGTCCGTATGGCAGTGCAGATCCGGTTTGTATACGCTCACGCTCCACCCAATCCCGACACCCGCATGTTGGGGGTGTGCGTGGTAATGGTGGCGTATTGAAGCGCGCCGAGGGGCTGGCAGGCGCCACCAGGTTACGTACGCTGCCAGTCCCTCAGTGGAATGTGCCTTTACCTGGTCGAAATAAATATTGGGACACTCAATTTTTATATCCGTACTCAAAAAAGAGTTATTAGATTTGTGGTAAAAGTGGATGTGTGTAACGCAGAGAAGGAAACGTTTCCGACCCCATAAAGTATATATATTCTTGATCAGCATCAATAGCCGAGTCGATAGAGCCATGTCTGTCTGTCCGCTTTTTTGTCGGCTAGATCTCGGAGAATATAAGAGCTAGGGCAAACAAATTTGGTTTCCAGACTCATGTGATACACTGCTACAAGTGTATTTTAAGTGCTTCCCCCGCCTCCTACAGAAAGAGACCCGCTACTCATTCTCTTTCTCGCTCGCACACTCTGCCGCGTTCAGTGCGCGAGTCCCCCTAGCGGAGGAGATGTGGAAACCAAATGGTACATGTATAATCGACATGTTAGATGTAGAATATACATTGTATATGTAGATGTAGATACCAGATGTAGCAAAAAAATGTTAAATTAAAAAATTTTTTTTTAAGCATAGTATCCAACACTGCGGAATCAAAAAATTCCTGTCAAACTCCATATAAAAAAAACTGTGACAGGAATGTTTCGTTTACGTATTCCTGGAGTGTGTATCCAGCAACACGAGAGGAATCCACAGATGTATATCGATAGTTGCCTATCGGGACCGTGTGTGGACTGAGAGAACAGCTGATACCCAGCTCAGGAATATATACTTAACAATTCTTCCTGAAGTGAATGGTGCAAGATGTAGGCATAACTGTCTGCAAAACCAAAAAGAGAGATTTATTCTTTTTTGTTTTGCAACTATATATGCCGCCACCAACACAATCACTTCATCATCAGAGTGCATTTTTTTCCTTTTTTAATTTTAGCAGAATTTTACAGTTGCCTCTGTTTACTAAACACAGCTGATTCATCAACCCTGTTTTAGCTGGTGTCTACCAGGGACCGGGAAGGGCGTCGAGAGATCGGCGTGCCTTAAATCGGGCCCTGGAGGCCGTCCTTCGAGCGAACACGGCGCAAGCCGAATCGAACCGGCTGAGCCAGTTAAACATTTCGAACATGTTAAACGCAGCCAACTTTGGGAATTCAAATGGACGTGGACGTGGACATGGACATGGTGGACGTGGACATGGTGGGCGTGGACATGGTGGACGCGTCCCTGCAGTGGCCGATGCCGCTCCTATCGCGCATGCCGATGATGCTCCAGTCGTCCATGCCGCTCGTATAGTCCATGCCGTTCCAGTCGTCCATGCCGCCCCAGTCATCCATGCCGGTCGCAGTCATGGACAATGTGCCAAGCACTAGCGCTGCTGCACGGAAGCGATTCGCAGAGATGGGTTTTTCAGGTCCACCTCTCAGCTCGACTCCCATAGGGGTGCAGCGTGCTCCTGCAGCGGAGACTCCTCGGCTCCATTCAAATACAACGGTAGGGTACATGACAGGGAAGCGCGACATGGAATATTCATTTCCGATCGATTCCGGTTCCCTACCGCCACTGCCTGCAGAAAAAGCTGATGCAATTTATGCAAATGAAAAAATGAGGTATTTTCATGTCACTGATCCACTCCCCAATCCCGATAATCGTATTGCGGGGGAATGTGTCTTTATTATAGATGGAGTGCCTTGGTGGCGACCGCCGAAGGGGTGTTCGGCCCCTCCAGGCTTTATCCCAGGCCAGTCTTTAAATAAAAACTGCGTATTTTGTTCGAGATGTTCGAGTTGTTCGAAAAAGCACTCGACCCAGTGCCAATTGATTGCAAAAAGATATATTTGTTTGCGATGCTGTTTCACTTACAAAATTAAAACGGCAAACCACAACTGCCCCGAAAACTTGCGAAGTCAGCCAAAAATGGCTATGTCATTAGACTGTGAGCTTGTCGAATTGGTTCCTCTGTGTGAAAAATATACAAAAAAAAATATTCAAAATTCTTCCCCAGCTGTTTTTTGTGTGGAAGAAAATTCCGCAGCTGTTGGTGTGGAAAAAGATTCCGCAGCTGTTGATGAAAATGTTGTAATATATCAGTACTTGGATATAATTTCAGAAGATGACAGGATCGCCTGAAATGGTTACATATGAAATTCATGTGAAACACATGAACGACTGAAAAAATGTCTCGATCGCTTGGAAAGGCTAGAAAAATAAGTAAAAATACCAAAAAAGAAATTCATGTGGCACACATGAACGACTGAAAAAATGTCTCGATCGCTTGGAGAGGCTTGAATAATACTTAACTAACACACATCCTGTCCGATCGACCATCTTTTCCCTTCATTGGAAAAAGTAAAGATCGCTGATGAGGAAGATTTGGTCTCTTCCGAAACAGGAAAATAATCCATTATATAATAATAATACATTTTCATTGCAGATTGGCCCCGCTGGAGCGACACATTCCCCACAAAAACTCAAGTCGAATGGACACGCGATGCTTTGGCATGTTTCCAGATGCCCATAATATGGAATTAACGCTGGAAAAGAAGCTGCAGGGATTCCAACTGGTGGCACAGGAAAAGGTAATGCTAACAACACTCAACTACATAACGTCTAACTGGTGTATTTCCAGCTGCAAGCTATACTGCGCGATATCATCCTGACCCTCAAGTGGGTGCAGAAGCACATAGCCGGCCGCATCGGCATCATGCAGGAGTCGGCCAACACCGTTTGCAGTGCCGCTGTCATCGCCGTCCACTATGCTGCGGTCTGCAAGCAGTTCGGCCCGGAGCGTCAGGGCGCAGAGATGGCCATTCTGGAGTACCAGCTGCACGTGAGTGGGGCACTGGAAATGCTCTCGGAAGTGTGTGTTTCATGTTTTGATCCCCCACCCTATGCACAATTCCTCGGCTTTCGCAGCGGCAGAGAAATAAGTAACGTATTTGACTTCGTGTCTGTTGTCTTCGCACACAAACGCACCAAAAAAATGTGTGAGTCTGCAGATAGCGATAGTTCCGCTTTAATATCGTCTTGTGGTCCACTGGGTGTGTGCCGACCCCTGGTTTACACACATACATTTGCAATGCTCAGGTTGCTTTCGCTTCCCGACATGAGTCATACATGCCGAACGGCCCAGCTCCCGACGAATGGCCTGGCTCCCGACCCGAATGACTCAGTCTCACAGAGCCGAAGGCCCTGGGACAAAAAACTCAGCTGCGAAACGGTCGTTGTATGAATTGGCACATCTATATACTGTGTGGTTAGTGCCGATAGTAAGGCCTTAAAAAGCGATGAATTTCACCCAAAAAGTAAGGCCTTAATAAGCGATGAATTTAACTACAAACTTAGGCTATTTTGAGGAAAAAGCATGCGAAAATTCTGTTTTAATATAATAAATTTCTTTTATTTAAAAATAAGATGGGTTAATTAAAATATTTGTATCCGAAATTTCTAAAATCTGTTCAGTTCGCTAACAATTCTCTCAGTAGATCAGCAGTGCATTAGCGCCAAAAACAAAACACCCGCCAAGATATGTACCTGTTCGACTCAAGACTCGCAAGAACCACTCAAGAACCACTCAGGTGTTTTTTTTCTGTTTTCGTTGTTTAAAATGAAAAATTTCGTCCAAAAACGCATATAATTTCGCGCTATCACATTTTCTTCATTTTTTACAACGCACAATAGACTATTTTTATATAAATGAAACACTGCACTTACCTGATAATAATTTTTCCCAAAATAAACAAAACCTGCGTCTCACTTTTCACAGCACAATTCTAACAACGTTGTCGACGCCGACGGCAAAACCGAATTCTGTTACGGCACGCGTCGTAACAGAAAGAAACAAAGAATAAAACGAGAAGGAACGTGCGAGTCGCTTCTGGGGACGCGACTCTACTTATACCCGTACTCAGTCAGTATATACATTTTTGAGCATATGATTATTTAGAATTTTAGAATTAAAAAAAAAAAATTAATTTTTTTTCTACATCTACATCAACAATGTATATTTCTACATCTAACATGTAGATTGAACATGTTCCATTTAGATTCTACATCTCCTCCGCTAGGGGTTGCTCGCGCACTGAACGCGGCAGAGTGTGCGAGCGAGAAAGAGAGAAAGTAGGCGGGGGAAGCAACAGAAAATTAATTTTTTCATTCTGGCTATAATTATGATCCGATCTGATTCAGATTCGGTAATGTGGTAGATATGGTCATTCTCTACGATACTGCGTTTCTCTTTTTCTCGTATCTTTAAAAATGTGCCTGCCACAGATTTTCGTCCTTGGTGCGGGCGGGGCGAAATTTTAAAATACACTTGTAGCAGTGTGATATCACATGAGTCTGGAAACCAAATTTGGTTGCCCTAGCTATTATAGTCTAGTCTAGATCGGAAACGTTTCCCTCTCTGCGTTACACACATCCACTTTTACCACAAATCTAATATACCTCCTAACTCTGTTTTGAGTACGGGTATAAAAAGAGTTTGGTCTGACCGACGCGTCGATAGCGACGTCGACTTCATATTCTGCTCTCCGTGGCTATTATATTTTTTATTCATTATATGGAGTTTTGTTTTTTCAACAAATTTTTCTGTTAGTCCTAGGAGGGGCCCTAGGCAACTGCTAATCCGGCCCTGGACCTATTCCCGTCGTCAGACTTCAATTTTGCAGCTTATGTTATGGCAAGGACTATACAATACCAAGATCCTTTATGAGCGACCAAAAAGCTGTTCTATGGCGAGGCTTACCGGTACGCCCCACGGACAGAGGGAGCGCGCGGGGTTTCAATTCTCTTTTTGGCTATGCTTCGTCTGTCACCGCGAGCCCGCTGCCCGACAGCTTCGTCTGTTCGTAAGAAACGAACCGAGCGAGCTCGAGACCGCTCAGCAGATGCGCACAGTGGGCCCAGCTTGATAAATTATCAAGTGAAAAAGGGTTCAATACATTTTTGTACATTTCATATCTCCTAAACTAAAATTATCTTGAAAATTAGATTCGCTAAAGCTCTGGACATTTTTCTATTAGATGTGTACATTTATTTTATTAAAAGCGTTCATATATTTTTTTAAATTTTGCCACCTCTTTTCGGCTGAGTCCCCACTGTAAATACACACAATACAAGAAATTTGGATACGGCATAACTTCGGATATATGTATGAGCGGACGATTTTTTTTAAAGAATCGTATATACCCCTGACGATCTATTATATAAAAAAAGGAACCCTTAAAAACCGCCTGCTAGCAGTGAAATCAATGGATGGAGTCTCCTGTACCGGTAAAATTTTATTGATTGTGATTGTATCAATATTAAAAACCAACATCTCTTAGGTGATCGAATTAAAAAGAAAATCGAAAGTATTTTACGGGACTTTGGGTGTGATTTCCTGATGGATAAACCCGTAATAGTAACTGACCGTGGAGCCAATATGAAAGCTGCATTCAGTGGATTGAGCACTTTAAACTGTGTAGTTCACAATGTTATTGGTAAATTTGTGAACGAGATGCCCGAATTATTGGAAATGGTTTATCGCTGCAGCAAGCTTGTTAAATATTTTAAGAAATCGGGTAAAAACTCTATTTTAAAAAGCACCCTTAAAAGCTACTGCCCTACTCGCTGTAATACAATATTTCACCTTTTCAAATCAGTTGAAATGAACTGGATGAATATATCAAACATATTATTTGAAAACAATGAAATAACTAGAATACAAGATATAAATCTTAGCAACATTAGCGCAATGGTGAACCTTCTAGCTCCTTTTGAAGCTTGTTCAAAAAAGCTAGAGGGTAGCAGCTATCCAACATTGCACCTGACTATTCCATACATAAATAATTAAAAAAAAAAACAGCACTTCAAGATAATGATATTAAATAGTAAAAAAATCAAGCCAAATTTAAAACATTTTCATAACATAGCCCTTTTTTTGTTCCCACCCACCAATAAACTATCACAATTTACAGACCTTGAGAAGAAACAAACAGTAAAAGACATAGAGTCAATTATAATAGGTATTCAGTTAAATAGCCAAGCTGATGAAAATGAAAAAATAGTTTCACCCAAACCAAAAATAAACTCAATATTTTCAGATTATGCGGAACCCATTCAGAGCAATAATATACTAAAACTAATAGCTAATGAAATTCAAAATTATAAAAATGTTAATATATCATACAGTGAAGATTTTGATGTTTTGCAATGGTGGACTAACAACAAAACCCAATTTCCGTTGCTTTTCAGAGCCAGTTCGAAGATATTAGCCGTTCCAGCGAGCAGTGCAGCATCTGAAAAGGCCTTTTCGGTAGCTAAAAATCTAATAGCCGAAAAGTTAATAAAATTATGTTTTTACACTCAAATATTGATAAATTAGAATTTACATAATTAGTTTTAAGTAAAATATTGTACATATTATCTCCACCACATATCTGATTTTTTCTTTTACTTCCTGTTTTCACTCACTGTACAGTATGTATACTTTACACCAATTTTACTGTACTCATTAGCTACTGTACAACTAGGGAGTGAGTGAGAACACTAACTGTCAAAAACGTGTACCCGTTTTCAGAATTAATGATTCATATGCCCTTTTGGATACATTCATGCATATGTCTAATAAAAACAAATAACAACTTTAGAACCAAACTCGACCTGTTCAGGGCCGGATCAACCCTCAACCGGGCCATCAATCTGGGGCCCTACATTTTTTCACGCCAGCTCCCTTCTGAAATAAAAACTTAAAGATATTATGTTTGTTTGATTAATTTGTATGTTTATCAGTGGCTATTTTTTATTCATTATTTGGAGTTTTGTTTTTTCAACAAAATTTTTCTGTTATTTCTAGGAGGGCCCTAGGCAACTGCTAATCCGGCTCTTCATATTTTGTTGGCGTATTCTGTCGCTCGGCTCGACGCGCCGAGGCATTTACGAAGCCGAAATCAGAGGCAAAGGCTAGCCCAAAAGAGAATGGAAGAAATACCCCGCGCGCCCGACGCAACATCAGCTTTTCAAAACAAAACGAAAAAATATTTTATGAACGGCTTCGTCAATGCCTCGACCCGACCCGCGTCGAGTCAAGCGACAGAACACACCAAGAAAATATGAAGTCTTACGACGGGAATAGGTCCAGGGCCGGACTAGCAGTTGCCTAGGGCCCTCCTAGAAATAACAGAAAAATTTTGTTGAAAAACAAAACTCCAAATAATGAATAAAATATATAATAGCCACTGAAAAAAATACAAAATAAAGGAAGGCCCCAGATTGATGGTTGCCCAGGGCCCGGTTGAGGGTTGATCCGGCCCTGAATAGGTCGCTACATCACATCAGCCCTCAAAACAAAACGAAAAACCAATTCAAGCGGCCAACAATTGTAGAGCCCACACACAAGCACAGTATGTGCAAAGACCCCTGCAGTACGGGTAAACGATGTGTAAGCAACCACACATCGATGGCAACGTCATGCAGCTCGATGACATAAGCGATGACCTGCCATACGATGGGTTGTTTACTTTAACACAGGGATGTCCTAGGAGCATAATCGATGACATATGTAGTAAGCGAGAATTAGCCGAAAGTCAGGCCTTAATAAGCGATGAATTTCCCTTGAAAAGTAAGGCCTTAATAAGCGATGAATTTCCCTTGAAAAGTAAGGCCTTAATAAGCGATGAATTTCCCTTAAAAAGTAAGGCCCTAATAAGTGATGTATTAAGTAAAAAATTTGGATATTTTGATGAAAAAGGCATGGGTAAATTCTGTTTTAAAATATTAAATTTCTTTTATTTATTGTTTTCTTATAAAAATGTATACATATTCACATTTTTGTGCTGTGTGTTCTTTTTTCCACAGAACGTTTTTGGTTTTTTTGATTTGCTCATGTTCTTAAGGCCGTCGTGCTCATTCCGGGCACTTCAACTAAATCGTCTTTAAAATAAGATGGGTTAATAACACTAGTCAACACGATTTTTCCTCAAGGAACAAAACGAACTTTTTCTTAAAGATTTGGGGCTTAGAAATGGATTGCTGATATTTTTTTTTGTTTTCTATGGCAGAACTTTTTTTTTAAGAATTTTTGAAAACTGGTATTTTTTTTTTAAGCTTTTTTCAGAGGTAGTGCATGTTTTTTTCACATAGCTCTAGTATCTTACGTCTGGTTGTAAAGAACTTTACTATTTTGAAAAGATAATTAAAACAGCTAGAAGTTAAGCCAAAACACTTTGTGATTACAGCTTACCGTCTGGGAAATATAAAGCATTGAAATGCAAAAATGATGATTTTTGTGCGGTATTTTTTAGCGATGACAAATGTCAACTACGCGTCATTCAGGATTTTTTCTCTGCCGCTGCAACAGACGAGTAGAATATGACGTCGACGTCACGATCGACGCGTCGGTCAGACCAAACTCTTTTTTTTCTTTGTTTCTTTCTGTTACGATTCGTGCCGTAACAGAATTCGGTTTTGCCGTCGGCGTCGACAACGTTGTTAGAATTGTGCGGTGTAAAGTGAGACGCAGGTTTTGTTTATTTTGGGCAAAATTATTTCAGGTAAGTGCAGTGTTTCATTTAATTAAAAATAGTCTATTGTGCGTTGTAAAAAATGAAGAAAATGTGATATTGCGCAATTAAACGCGTTTTGGACGAAATTTTTCATTTCCAATAACGAAAACAGAAAAAAAACGAGTCTTGAGTCGAACAGGTACATATCTAAGCGGGTGTATTGTTTTTGGCGCAAATGCACTGCTGATCTACTGAGAGCATTGTTAACATATTGAAATATATTTTAATTAACCCATCTTATTTTAAAGGCGATTCAGTTGAAGTGCCCGGAATGACCACGACGGCCTTACGAACATGAGCAAATCAAAAAAACTAAAAAGGTTCTGTGGAAAAAAGAACACACTGCACAAAAATGTGAATATGCATACAATTTTATAAGAAAACAATAAATAAAAGAAATTTAATATTTTAAAACAGAATTTACCTAAGCCTTTTTCATCAAAATATCAAAATTTTTTACTTAAATACATCACTTATTAGGGCCTTACTTTTTAAGGGAAATTCATCGCTTATTAAGGCCTGACTTTCGGCTAATTCTCGCTTACTATGTCATCGATTATGCTCCTAGGACATCCCTGTGTTAAAGTAAACAGCCCATCGTATGGCAGGTCATCGCTTATGTCATCGAGCTGCATGACGTTGCCATCGATGTGTGGTTGCTTACACATCGCTTTTCCGTACTGCAGGGAAGTAACGTATTTGACTTCGTGTCTGTTGTTTTCGCACACAAACGCACCAAAAAAATGTGTGAGTCTGTGTGCCGACCCCTACTCTATAACACAACAAGATGCGTAACGACCATACTGCTGAAAAGCACACGAAATTTTTAGCGTGGATTTTCGATGTGGATTTTCGATTTGTCTATGTGTGCGTTGTCTTGTCCGTGTTTGAGCGCTTGGTTGTGTGAGTGCATTTTTTCGTATGTTCTGTCGCAACAAAGGAATCAACGTGACATATTGACGACTTTATTTCTCCTAAGCCCGTGGCGCAGCGTACTAAGTGGCTGACTGCAAAGCGAAATTAAGCAATTTTAAGCCTCCCTCAGTGCAAGTTTATTTATTTTTATCTTTTTTTTTTGTTTTTTTTTCTTTAACCAACTCTATCTAAAAACGAGAAGGAACGTGCGAGTCGCTTCTGGGGACGCGACTCTACTTATACCCGTACTCAGTCAGTATATACATTTTTGATCTTATGATTTTTTAGAATTTTAGAAAAAAAAAAATTTTACATTTTACATTTTTTTGCTACATCTGATATCTACATCTACATCTACAATGTATATTCTACATCTAACATGTAGATTGTACAATGTACATGCTCCATTTAGATTCTACATCTCCTCCGCTAGGGGTTGCTCGCGCACTGAACGCGGCAGAGTGTGCGAGCGAGAAGGAAAATGAGTTTCGTTGTCGTCGTCGGGAGGGGGGACAGGGGAAGCAACTGAAAATTAATTTCTTCATTCTGGCTATAATTATGATCCGATCTGGTTCAGATTCGGCAGTCTGGTAGGTATGGGCATTCTCTACGATACTGCGTTTTTAGTTTTATCGTATCTTTAAAAATGTGCCTGCCACAGATTTTCGTCCTTTGTGGGGGCGGAAGGGGGCGGGGCGAAATTTTGAAATACACTTGTAGCAGTGTGATATCACATGAGTGTGGAAACCAAATTTGGTTGCCCTAGCTCTTATAGTCTCTGAGATCTAGGCGCTCAACAAGACGGACAGACAGACAGACGGACAGACGGTCAGACGGACAGACGGACAGACAGACATGGCTCTATCGACTCGGCTATTGATGCTGATCAAGAATATATATACTTTATGGGGTCGGAAACGTTTCCTTCTCTGCGTTACACACATCCACTTTTACCACAAATCTAATATACCCCTTAACTCTTTTTTGAGTACGGGTATAATAACTAATTTTCCCAAAATATACAAAAATTAATATACGCTAAAATATGACGCTAAAAATCATTTCAACAATGCCTTCCAAATCTACTTTGTTGAATATCTTTTAAACGGAGTAGGGCGGGGCTGGATCAAGCCTCAACGGCGCCCCCAATTTGGGGGCCCCTCCTTTTTTTCCCGCCCCTGCTTTTTTCATTTAGAATAACTTATAATTTTTTCCTTTTTTTGATTATTCTGTATTTTTTTTTTTTGCTAATTTCACTACTCGACAAAATCGAACTTTTTTTTTCCTCAAGGATCCAACCCGACGTTTTCTGATAGATATGGGGATTTAAAATTTTTTAAAGAATTATGGTTTTTTTTCTATGGCAGAACTTTTTTTTGAAGAATTTTTGAAGTCTGGTATTTTTTTTTAAGCTTTTTTCAGAGGTAGCGCTTGTTTTTTTCACATAGCTCTAGTATCTTACGTCTGGTTGTAAAGAACTTTGCTATTTTGAAAAGATAATTAAAATAGCTAGAAGTTAAGCCCAAACACTTTGTGATTACAGCTTACCGTCTGGGAAATATAAAGCATTGAAATGCAAAAATGATGACTTTATGCGGTATTTTTTACGAAATTTTGACTTTAAAAACTCAGGAAAAGTCGAAAAAAAATTATATTCTGTGTCTTCTATTTTTGTATAGGTGCATTAATTTGGCGTCGTTTAAGGTATCGCTCATTAAAATCTATGAAGAGACTTTGGAGCTAAAATTCGTTAACCAAACCTAAAAATGAACAAAAATGAACAAAAAATACCTTTTGGAAGGTTGCGGGCCCAACTGCCAAACATGTTTCACCGAAGCACTAACCATACAGTATACATGGTATACCATATACTGTATGGTTAGTGACCGAAGCATTCAATTGCATTGAAAAATGGTAACATTATGAATATATTAATAAATATTATTTACAGTAGCGGACAAAGAAATCCGGACAGGCAGAAAAATACACATTTTGTTGATTTTTGAAAACAATGTTTATTTCTGGAAGAACATTTTTATTAAACTAAATAAATGAATACGTTAGCTAATCAAAACAACACTTATTTCGATTCCCTGTATGTTTTACTTTGGTAGAAAACTAAAATTAAAATTAACGATAATATTTCAAAAACTGAGGAACACAAACGATATTTTTTATACCCGTACTCAAAAAAGAGTTAAGGGGTATATTAGATTTGTGGTAAAAGTGGATGTGTGTAATGCAGAGAAGGAAACGTTTCCGACCCCATAAAGTATATATATTCTTGATCAGCATCAATAGGCGAGTCGATAGAGCCATGTCTGTCTGTCCGTCTTGTTTGACGCCTTGATCATCTCAGAGACTATAAGAGCTAGGGCAACCAAATTTGGTTTCCAGACTCATGTGATATCACACTGCTACAAGTGTATTTCAAAATTTCGCCCCGCCCCCTTCCGCCCACACAAAGTACGAAATTCTGTGGCAGGCACATTTTTAATGATACGATATCGTAGAGAATGACCATATATACCAGACTGCCGAATCTGAATCAGATCGGATCATAATTATAGCCAGAATGAAGAAACTAATTTTCAGTTGCTTCCCCTGCCTCCTCCTGACGTCAACCAAGCAACTCATTTTCCTTCTCGCTCGCACACTCTGCCGCGTTCAGTGCGCGAGCAACCCCTAGCGGAGGAGATCTAGAATCTAAATGGTACATGTAGAATATACATGTTAGATGTAGACTATACATAATATATGTAGATGTAGATAGCAGATGTAGCAAAAAAAAAGTAAAATTTAATTTTTTTAATTCTAAAATTCTAAAAAATCATATGCTCAAAAAATACTGACTGAGTACGGGTATAAGTAGAGTCGCGTCTTTAGAAGCGACTCGCACGTTCCTTCTCGTTTATGACTGACTTTATCCGTGTCGGCATAGAATCCACTAAATGTTAGATTGTTTCAACGGTTATACCGTTGTACCACACATTTTCCACAATTGAGTCGAGCTCTTTTAAAGTTTTGAGTTTCTTATTCGTTATGTTAACCTTTAAAATATGCCATAATTCTTAATCGGATTCAAATCGGGACTATTGACTGGACTGGCCAGTCCAATGATTTTATTCCAACCCTCTTCAAATATTTATTACCTAAAAAAAAGAAAAAATAATAGCAATTTAAAAGCACTGGTATCTTGTAAATAACAGATAAGGGAATTAAAAAAAAATATGATTTACCGATTTCGCACGATGGCAAGGAGCAGAATCGTCCTGGAAAATTATATTATTAGCATACGAAAGATTATCCTCAATGGATGGTATAAGATGATGATTCAATATGTGTTGGTACTTTACGGCGTTTACTGTTCCATCAATTAGTGCCAGATCTCCAACTCCAAAGTAAGAAAAGCATCCCCAGACCATACGGGATCCACCATGCCTAACCGTCCGTCGTAGGCATTCATTTTTGAACCTTTCTCCGACTTTACGTCGCACGTACGACATACCATCTGAACCAAAAAGGTTTATTTTGGACTCATCTGAAAATATTACGTTTCTCCAATCGTTTAAGGTCCAAGACTCCGGCCTCCTGAAGGCGTCTTCGTACTGTTCGAGTGCTTATATGGAATGTTTCCGACTAGAGGTGGGCGCGGGCCGGGCCGGGCTTCGTGTCCCGCGGGCCTCGTCATGAAAACTGCGGGCTTCGTGCCTCAAATAGAGTTTGGCACGAAGTCGTGCGGGCTTCGTGCGTTAGCTAAAAGCCCGCTAGGCCCGAAGAGGTATATTTATGGTATATTTTGAAAAGGAGAGAAGGTATATTCCGAATATATCTGAGGGTCTGACGGTATATTTATAAGGATTGGACGGTATATTTTTATACCCGTACTCAAAAAAGAGTTAAGGGGTATATTAGATTTGTGGTAAAAGTGGATGTGTGTAACGCAGAGAAGGAAACGTTTCCGACCCCATAAAGTATATATATTCTTGATCAGCATCAATAGCCGAGTCGTTATAGCCTTGTCTGTCTGTCCGTCTGTCTGTCTGTCTGTCTGTCTGTCCGTCTTGTTGAGCGCCTAGATCTCAGAGACTATAAGAGCTAGGGCAACCAAATTTGGTTTCCAGACTCATGTGATATCACACTGCTACAAGTGTATTTCAAAATTTCGCCCCGCCCCCTTCCGCTCACACAAAGGACGAAAATCTGTGGCAGGCACATTTTTAAAGATACGAAAAAACTAAAAACGCATTATCTCAGAGAATGTCCATATCTACCAGACTGCCGAATCTGAATCAGATCGGATCATAATTATAGCCAGAATGAAGAAATTAATTTTCAGTTGCTTCCCCTGTCCCCCCTCCAGCAAACGACAACGCAACTCATTTTCCTTCTCGCTCGCACACTCTGCCGCGTTCAGTGCGCGAGCAACCCCTAGCGGAGGAGATGTAGAATCTAAATGGAACACGTAATATCTACATGTTAGATGTAGAATAGACATTGTATATGTAGATGTAGATATCAGATGTAGCAAAAAAATTTAAAATGTAAAATTTTTTTTTTTTAATTCTATAAAATCATTAGCTAAAAAATGTATATACTGACTGAGTACGGGTATAAGTAGAGTCGTGTCCGCAGAAACGACTCACACGTTCCTTCTCGTTTTGTATATTTCTGAGGTTCGGACTGTATGTTTGATCGATAATTCCGCGGTCACACTACTTGTCTTCTTCGTTTCGTCCAGCAAACATATCTTCAACAAGGTCGAGGGAAAAACATTTTAGATTTTTGGAAAAATGCCAAAAACCTTAATTTACTACAAATTTTGGCTAAAAAAATATTAGCCATTCCTGCTAGCTCAGCAACGAGTGAGCGCGTTTTTTCCACATCAGGAAATATTTTAAATGATAGGAGGACCAGGCTAACAAGCGCTAATTTAGATAAACTAATATTTCTTTATAAAAACATGTAACTTATTTAGATTTAAGAAATAAAAACTAATATGTCTATATGTGTATTTTTATGCAGTTGATAATTGTTGGAAGTATCGGGCCGGGCCGGTCCCCTTGTTAAATATGACCAGGCCGGGCCTATTCGGGCCTAAAAATTTCATTTCGTGCTCGGGCCGCGACGAGATCCAATTTTTGTGGACCTGCACTTGTGAGAATATAAAGGAAACATTTGACCTGAATAGGTATTCTACCTCAGGTCACGAAAAAAGTAACTGTCAACAACATTTAATACCAAAGGAACGCGAACAGGTACCAAATGTACAACCCTTTTTCGTTTGCTTTGTTCCCAATTGGCAGTTGGGCCCGCCGCCTTCAAAAAGGTATTTTTTGTGAATTTTTTCCATATTTTAGGTTTTAGCTCCAAAGATTTTAGCTCCAAAGTCTCTCCATAGATTTTAATGAGCGATACCTTAAACGACGCCAAATTAACGCACCTATACACAAAAAAATAGAGGACACAAGATATAATTTTTCGACTTTTCCTGAGTTTTTAAAGTCAAAATTTTTCGACTTTTCCTGAGTTTTTAAAGTCAAAATTTCGTAAAAAATACCGCACAAAAATCATCATTTTTGCATTTCAATGCTTTATATTTCCCAGACGGTAAGCTGTAATCACAAAGTGTTTGGGCTTAACTTCTAGCTGTTTTAATTATCTTTTCAAAATAGCAAAGTTCTTTACAACCAGACGTAAGATACTAAAGTTATGTGAAAAAAACTATCGCTACCTCTGAAAAAAGCTTTAAAAAAAAAATACCAGATTTAAAAAATTCTTCAAAAAAAAGTTCTGCCATAGAAAAAAAAATAAATATCATCAAACCATTTCTAAGCCCCAAATCTTTAAGAAAAAGTTCGTTTTGTTCCTTGAGGAAAAATCGTGTTGACTAGTGTAATAGTTATCTGCACGAAGTGATGCTCCTCGCGAAGCGTCTTGCTCAGAAGCAGCTCCGTGTCAGTCGAAATGATGCGCAGCAGTGCTTGTAAGGATCATCGTCAAAAAATAAAAATTATGGTATAAGTATACTGCAACCACAGGAAGAGAAGAGGTACACTTTGTTTCAATTGACTTTACATAGCCAAATCAGCTGCCAAATAGCCAGACTATTTTTGAAATTTTGCGTGTGTTTAAATAATTAAAAATTTTTTTTCCTGCAAGAGAATATTATTATACAGTAGCGGACAAAGAAATCCGGACACCTACTTATGGCCTCAATATGCCAACTTTGAAGCTGCGTGGAATATGTAAGAAAGCTTAAAACGGTTTGGATCTTTTTTCATATTATCTATGAAGTATTTAGTTTTACTTCGCCGCCGAGGTTTTGTTTCCCTAAGCTTTTTATGTGAAATAAAAAATAAAACAGTGAAACATGCCGAAAATGACTGAAAGTGATAAAGGTGCTATATTGGCTTTGCGATCGGAAAACTTAAGTCTCCGTGAAATAAGCGCCAAAATTGGTTTTAGTAAATCTGCTATCGGGGATTTTATAAGGAATTTTGAGAAAACCGGAAATCTGAAACGTAACCAAGGCACAGGAAGAAAGAAGAAGACCAGCGACCAGGACGATCGTATAATAACGCGCTTAAGCCTGGCTAATCGATTCAAAACTGCAGAGGACATACATAAGATGCGAGTTTCTTCAGTCGGAAATAGAGAAACATTCGGCGCCGTGAATATCTGTTTTTTTCCACATCATTGGACTACCAAAGTTAAATTGTTTTCTAAAAAAAATTGTAAGAAAAAAATAATGTTTAGAATTTTGGGAAAAGTTAATAGTTTTGTGGATTAGAGTTACTTACTTTTCGTCGTAATCATATGCTGTCAAATCTACAATCTACACATTTGACATATACAGCTTGGTGCCCACTCTTCAACAAAACTTTCGGGTTTGATTTTAAAGTTTTCTTCATACTGTTTTTGGAGAGTTTCGGTAAAAGCGATTTTTATTTCGTTGATCATCATGTACTTACCACATATGTAGCAAAATGAGTCTGCTTGGAAAGCACATGCAAATGATCGGCCAGAGGTATCCATGGCAATTGATTTGAATTAATTGTTAGATGTTTTGGTAAACACACGATCGTATTCTGAGGGAAGTCAGAACTACACTAAGGCACAGACACTATAGGCACAGCGTTATATATCCATGACTATGATTAGGTAGACGCGACGAGATCCAATTTTTGTGGACCTGCACTTGTGAGGAAGGGAAAGGAAAGGAAACATTTGACCTGAATAGGTATTCTACCTCAGGTCACGAAAAAAGTAACTGTCAACAACATTTAATACCAAAGGAACGCGAACAGGTACCAAGTGTACAACCCTTTTTCGTTTGTTTTGTTCCCAATTGGCAGTTGGGCCCGCCGCCTTCAAAAAGGTATTTTTTGTGCATTTTTTCCATATTTTAGGTTTGGTTAACGCATTTTAGCTCCAAAGTCTCTCCATAGATTTTAATGAGCGATACCTTAAACGACGCCAAATTAACGCACCTATACACAAAAAATAGAGGACACAAGATATAATTTTTTTTTTGACTTTTCCTGAGTTTTTAAAGTCAAAATTTCGTAAAAAATACCGCACAAAAAACATCATTTTTGCATTTCAATGCTTTATATTTCCCAGACGGTAAGCTGTAATCACAAAGTGTTTGGGCTTAACTTCTACCTGTTTTAATTATCTTTTCAAAATAGCAAATAGCAAAGCAAAATACAACCAGACGTAAGATACTAAAGTTATGTGAAAAAAACTATCGCTACCTCTGAAAAAAGCTAAAAAAAAAAATACCAGACTTCAAAAATTCTTCAAAAAAAAGTTCTGCCATAGAAAAAAACCATAATTCTTTAAAAAATTTTAAATCCCCATATCTATCAGAAAAAGTCGGTTTGGATCCTTGAGGAAAAAAAAGTTCGATTTTGTCGAGTAGTGTAAGCAGAGTCCATTTTTCGTAAAATATAGTACGACCTCGTCTTTTACGGTTCGGGCTTGTTTTGTATCTAAAAAGCTATTGAGTAGCGGGCCAACTTTCAGGAATTAAAATTTACCCTTCGCGGAAAATATTTGCGCCAGATTTGTAACTTCCACACTTTCTTCATTTGGAACGTAATGGGGCGTTTCATCCGATTCAATCTCGTCTTGCATGGCCGTAGTTCCCCGACCTGTGCCTTGTTGAGTGCACAATACCGCACAGCTTGCTTTTAGCTTGTGTCTCAGACAGTATTACAAAAAAACTTTTGGCTTCAGGTTTCCTTAAACCTTTTTTCCTTGCGGATTCCCTTGGATGCCTATTTAGGCGTGTTAAAATTTTTGTATCTATCACATCCTGGCAACGTTTACATTCCACATGGAAATCGTTTAGCCGATTGAATTTATCCCACGCGACTGCAATGTCGGAAAATATCTCCGGATGACATGAATGCATATGGCTTTTAAACATATCACTTTTGTTTGGCAGTATATGAACAGTACCTGCAGTTTGCGATTTTAAGTTCCGGATGTTCAATGAAGTGCTCCCACACTGGATGACGACGACGGCTGTCAGTGCTGGCGACGTTGTCCATCTCCTCATCTTCGCTGTCCTCATCTTCCATGTCCTCAGCGGTACTGTTCGTTGCGGGATACTTGTTGGTAGTGCTGGCGACATTGTCTATGTCCTCATCTTCGATGGTCAAGGCATTGCTGGCAGTATCAACGGCACTGTTCGTCGCGGGATGCTTGTTAGGACTATCAACGGCACTCGCGCAGTATCGTCTTGAAACTGCTGCTCTGGGTACGATTTTCCAGATTGTTATTATTCAAGTGTATGTTTTACTTCATCACCGCTTGGTTGTGCACTAATATCCGGCTCTACTATCATGGCCCGGCATGCAGCACCGCCGTTCGAACAAAACTTTTTGCAGTATGTCTGCACCGCGGGAAAAGTTAGTTAAATTGTCTTGTAGCTTCATGACAATGGGCGCGCTCATGGGTAAACGCACATGATTTAGTGTTTTTGATGCAAGAATTCCTGGATCAATTTTTGAGAAATGGATCGTGAAAATAATACGATCCATTAGTCTCGTCACTTACCATTCGGCTCATGACGTGACAAGAGCCGACTGAAAGCAACCATGTAGTTGTGTACGTGGAACACTCCAAAATATATGATTGTATGCATATAATAATTTTGAGCTGCCCAAACCGATTTTGCTTGAGATTTCAGAAATTACGGAAATGTGTGTGTGCCTATTCTCACATACTGTGCTTGTTTGGGTTCTACAATTTTTGTCCGCTTGAACCGAAATGGTTTTTCGTTTTGTTTTCAGGGTGGCCAGCCAGGGGATGTAGCGACCTGAGCTGACCTGCCGCAACATATATGTATGTATGTATGTATGAGGAATGGGCAGAGTGGGTGGGGATGGGAAATAAATACAGTATATAAAATAAAAGATGCTAATTGTTTGATTGATTTGAATCAGCGAGTAATTAAATTATTTCGTTTCATATCAGCCAGCTTTTGTCAGCGAGCAATTAAGTTTTTTATATCAGTCAGCTATTGTCAATGAGCACATTTTTTTGTTTTTTTTTTCTTAATTTTTATTACATATTTACATTTATTTTAACATTTTGGACAAACCCATTGTCGGACAAAGTATATCGGTATATATTAATGTGCTTTTCAAAATAACCGCTCAACTTTTTAGCGCACAAGAAATACTTACATTTTTCCCTCTCGATTCGTTTTTTTTTTTTGTAATTTGCTCTCTGTTAAGTGGTGAAGGTGGTGAAGGTGGTGACTTACCCCTCATTTTCGTGGTGTGAGCGCATGTTCCTAACGGAACCGTAGCAGCAATGAGTCTAATTCACCGTGTGAATATTAGGATATGATTTTAAAAATTATTAATGGATATTTTTGTGGTACTCTGCGGAGTTTTGAAGTAAAATATTCGGCAATATTTTGTTGTTTTATGGTCGCGCGAACATTTGTTTGGGTCTGGCGTGGATTTATATGGACAAATGAATCAGACTCTCAAGAGAAATATAAATGTGCGATTCTTTAATTTAACAAGATCCCACTTCAATACCTAACTTTCTCTGATCACAACGCTAGAATGGGCTTAGTTTGGCTACTTTTTTAACCAAACAATTGTATATCAAATACATGTAATACTTAAGCAAGTAGTAGCTTAAAAGAATAGTAAAAATAGTCCGTGGAGGGAGGAAATTCTCCGAATCTCTCCAGCTTGTAGCTGTTGACATTCTTCAGGCTAAAAGTAACCTATCTAGCGCCAATTTTTGACGCACGCGACATTTTTCGACAGGTTGTCTGCTCAATTAATTAGCTTGAAATTAAAATAATTCCCTTTTACCAATAAATACTGAAACTGTACCAAATTTCAACAATTTTTCATTGGTTAGTGCTGATGGAACGTTGATTCATTGTTGCGAAGTTCCCGTAAGATACATTTGATTTGATTGATTGATTAACGAAATTTGCAGCTCACGGGTACCAATAATAGGAATCAGAACCGGGATAAATGTATTTATAAAACACAAAACATATGCATTAATAGGTAAAAAACATATCAATCTAGAATAAAATCATTATTAATGTTTCAATGTAGCTTTGAACATCAAATTTAACATTAATTAAAGGAAATAGGGTATACAAATGTCCATACGCATGCAGAAACTTGGTTGACCATCAACAATGACGGAATGTGACCGGAGTTCACACTTATGTTTTAAGCTTTGGCCGGTTTTGTTTGAAACGTTTTGTTAACAATCCAATAAAAAGGAGTTCTGAAAACTACCCAATCTTGTAAAATTGAGGAATTAAATTAATAAAATTATTTGTTTAGGTCTGAGTGGGCTAATTAGCTAGTAATATTAAACCGAATATCAAAATCGAGGAATATGAAAGCACTTGACGTGTCCGTCAGTATATTTACGGTATATTTTGATTATGAAAAGGTATATTTGGGTATATTTCTGAGGTCAGGTGAAATTTTTTTTTCGGTCCGCGGTCACACTGAAACACAGCGTGGCTTGACTAGAAATTTTCGCTAAAATTTATTAAATTTTTGCAACAGCACTGCACTTTCGCAATATGTCAGCACTAAATCTAACTGTTCGCGTCCATCCCGTGGTGCTCTTCCAGGTGGTGGATGCCTACGAGCGCCGCAATGCGGAGTCACACCGCGTCATCGGCACTCTGCTGGGATCGGTGGAAAAGGGTGTCGTCGAGGTGACCAACTGCTTCTGTGTGCCGCACAAGGAACACGACGACCAGGTGGAGGCGGAGCTGAGTTATGCCCTGGACATGTACGACCTGAACAAGAAGGTGAACTCCAACGAGTTCGTTATCGGCTGGTGGGCCACCGGCAATGATGTGACGAACCACAGCTCCGTCATTCATGAGTACTACGCCCGAGAGTGCAACAACCCGGTCCATCTCACAGTGGACACATCCCTGCAGGGCGGACGCATGGGCCTGCGGTCCTATGTGTGCATCCAGTTGGGCGTGCCCGGCGGAAAAACCGGCTGCATGTTCACACCCATTCCCGTGGAGTTGACCAGTTACGAGCCGGAGACCTTTGGTTTGAAGCTGCTGCAGAAGACGGTGGGCGTTGCCCCCGCCAACCGTCCAAAGACAGTGCCGCCCATGCTGGATCTGGCCCAAATTTCTGAAGCCTCCACGAAGCTGCAATCCCTGCTAGACCTCATCCTGAAGTACGTCGACGATGTTATTGCCCACAAGGTGACGCCGGACAACGCTGTCGGCCGCCAACTGCTCGACCTCATTCACTCCGTGCCGCACATGAGCCACGAGCAGTTCACCCAAATGTTCAACGCCAATGTGCGCAACCTTCTGATGGTCATCACGCTCTCCCAGCTTATCAAGACGCAGCTGCAGCTCAACGAGAAGTTGACGTTCCTGCCCACAGCCTAGGGCGGTCGACACCTGAGGGTGGCCTGACGTTTCTTTTTAAGTCGAAAGCAGTGTAACAACAAAGTGTATTGGATTATGTTTTTCTTTTTGATATATGTATCTAAGTAATAAAGTGCTCGGATCGCCCACAAACAAGCTTTTGAAGGCGAACAGCAACGCAATCGATTGACGTAGCTGTTCAGCTTCTTCATCGACTACATAGGCGGACATTTAGCGAAGTCCGCCTGGGGATTAGTCAGATCCAGCCTAAAGACCCTCTCGAGGGTGGTGCACTTGCTTTCAGTTACAGCTCCGTCCCCGTGGGAATCATTTGGGTCTTCGAGAAATGAATTGGAATCAGATTCGGAATTTAGTAGGCTGCTGTCACTACTGAATCTGTATCCTAGTCACCCCAGTAATGGTCGGACACAATAACCCAAAGGAAAAAAGTAGTATGGAGGACGCTGAAGCAGCGTCCAGCAGCATGGAACAGAATGGTGACAAGGATGGATCTGAATCGAGTGCTAAGTCTGTTGAAGACTTAGATGTTCGATCAAGTGATGAGGAAAACATTCCAAACAATCGGGATGAGGAGGAACTTCAGTCTGTTCCAACAATCCTTGAACGTAAGACCAGCCCCAAGACAAAGTTGGCCACATTTGTGCCAACGTACGAAGCGACGCAGGACATGTGGTCGAGTCACCGATTTCCTGTGCGCGAAAGCTTAGCCCAATCGCTGATGCACTCCATCGAGAAAAAAAAAGTCACATCCGATTTGGTGGTGGTGGTGGAAGATAAGCGATTCGAGTGCCACCGAATGTTCCTGGAGGCTATTAGTAAGTTTTTCCGCGAATTGGAGCCCAGGGAGGAGTACCACCTCTCCCCGCATGTGATCAGCGCCCATGACTTTGGTATCCTCTATCACTGGCCCTTCGATGGGAAGGACAAGGACAAGGACTACATCGGGCTTTCCTCGTTGCTGAATATCGTAAAGGCTGCCGAGTTCTTTGGCTGCGAATATCTCCTCCACAAGTGCTGGGGGATGCTCGAGATCGTCACAAGCGACAGTTTCAATGTCATGGTTCTCTGCGGCTGCTCTAACGACAGCGTCACACTCAATAGCAGCTCAATCAACAAGATTCTGATAGCCCGCATGGCTGAGGGCTTTCTGCAGTTTGTCGCCAGCTCCGAGTTCGTCAGCCTCCAGCCTCCTGAAGTGCGAAGTCTGTTCAAGAACGGTTATCTGTGGGTTAATTCAGAGTTGGAGGTGCGTACAGGGGTCTCCAGGAGAGGCTGCTGCTGCAAGCCCCATAATCAATACAGTGCAACCCCCTCTCCACAGGTTCTGATGGCGGCCATCGTTTGGCTAAATCACAATTGGCCGCAGCGCGCAAGGTACATCGGGTTCGTTGTGGAGGTGATTCGCTTCCATGAGATCCCATTGCACTCCCTGATAACCTTCGCCAAGCGATGCGACGGTCCACCGGCATTGCGCGCAGTGGCGCAATCCGAAGATTTTAAGAAACTCGAGCGGATGGCCCTCATTGTGCTGTAAGTGGCGCAGTGCATACGCGGAATCATAAACTGAAAATACATTTTAAAAAAATTGCAGCCAAAAATCGCCACAGCAATGGCAGGGGCGCACGGGAATTGCTCGCAAGTGGATATACGATCAAAAGGCCGGATACCACCACCGTCTCACGTGCGTGAATCAAAAGTTCTGGGGATACAATATGTTTGCGGACTACCTGATCTTCCTGCAGACGGCGGGAATATCGCACTGCTCGACGCTGCTGCCTTGCGATGATCCCAGCATCGTTTGCTGTCCGCCCCGAGTATTAAATTCATCTGAATCCGAGTTCTAGTTGTGTTGTACGTTGTCGAAATATCCACACAACCCCACCACACCAGACAATGAATACTAAAATTGGAAAGAGTTTGTGCTGTAGCAGGAGAAGACATCGAGCCAGTTCCACAGGTGAAAATTAAACACAATGGACAGATTGGACAGTTTGTTCTTTTAAATACTTTATTATAAAACTACGCGAAATTCAAAATGTTCTTTTTATACAGAAAAACGATTCATATGGGCATAGTACTCGTAGTACTCGTAGTATCATGCCAATCTGTTTTAAAAGTTAATCATAAAATTCAGAAAGTGTGTAGAATATCGATGCTTTTGATTTATATGCTTAATTACAATAAATAAGAATAACGACATTTAGAAATTAAATTGTTCCTTCTTATATGCACATCTCATGTATGTAGTATGTATGTATATGTACGTATGCATATAATATTATGTACTTATGTATGTCAGTGTGTTGCGTGTGTGTGTAAGGGTATTTTGTTTATAATTTTAGGTACATTGGATACGTCGTTAGGTATGCTATGAGGGCTGGGGCATGAGGCATTGGGGCGTGTGGGATAGATGGTACACAGAAATATGAAAAGATACACAAATATGCAGAATTTGTTGGGAAGTTAATGTACAATTTAGTTTTGTTTCTATGTAGGGGGGGCTATATAAGCAATATACAATTTCAAAAATTTTTAACAACGTTCATAGAACTTATTTTTTTGTTTTCTTCGTTTTTTTTTTCATAATTTTCAACACACAATAAATCTTATACGTATGCTTTCGAAATTTGACTTTGACTTTGCGTAAAACATTAGAGAGCTTGGCTTTTCTTTTTCAAACATACATATGTATATGTATATATGCATGTATGTATGTACTATAATATATGTATGTAAGTAAGTATGTACGTACGTACGTATAGAATATCGTATATAAAACGTTAAAATCTGAATCAAAAAGCAATGCAAAGACATTCAAAAAATTTCGTACTTATTTATGGATGCAATTAACATTATTCTGAAACATTTTTGTATTCTGTATTTGACTTTGTTCTCAACATGAACATACGAATTAGGTCATTAGGTTCCTAGTAATAGTACAACAACAACAACAACAATCAATGTTGCAATAGCAACAAGAACAAGAACAACAATCATTCTATAGTCCAGGCAGGACCCTTCCCACTCCATTCCCCTTTACGCCCTGAGACGTGGCGGCCTAAACGCAGCTAAACTTAATGCCGTCGTCGCTGGAGTAACAGTTCTGGCAGTGGAGCTTGTGGTTGCGCACTCGCACATCCGTCCCATTGAGTCCGTCGCCCAGCTGGACGTGGCAGACGCAGCACTTGAAGCAGTTGATGTGATAGAACAGCAGCAGCGATTCAATGATCATGGCAGCCCCGCGACCTACCAGGAATCAATCAATCAGAAAAATCAGTCATTAGTACGGGCTTCCAAATAAAATCTTCTTTTCACTTTTCACTGAAAATTGATATTGATACTACCTTAATCTTAGTTAGTTAGTTTTAGCTTAGTCGTATATTAGTCTTTCGTTAATTGTAGTTGTTATCGATTATGAGATATCAGTTGGATTGAATCAGACCCATACAATATATTTGAGCGCTTTGTGCACTTGGCGACAATTGTCGTGGGTGCAGCCCAGATCTGCGACAGACATGTAAGCGCAAATAGATAGAAGAATAGATACATATATGTAGATAGAGGTGGGGAGATAGAGACAGAGAAAGCTCCTTCCATGCCTGAGCCCAGCTACTCGTATGAGGCTAGTGAGTGTGTGAGTGTGTGGCTTGTGATGCTCGCTGTGACAAGCCTAGAGGATGTGGCCAAGAGTGAATGAAGAGCAGGAGTTGGGATATAGATAGAACCACAACACTCACAACCAACGTAGTAGCAAAGTTTACCTAATTCGTCGCCGCAATGAGAGCACTTCTTCTTTCCACTGACGCTGAGCACCTTCTCCTGGCTGCCGTTGTTGCCGTTGCTGTTGCTGTTGTTCGTGTTGCTCGTGCTGGTGATGATGGACTGCTTCTGCTGTTGCTGCTGGTAGCCATTGGTATTGCCATTGACTTGGCTATAATTGCCATTGCCATCGAATCTATGGGGGAGATAAATGCGTTTAGAAAACAAAAACTAAAGGACTTTAATCCACAGGGAGTCCACGAACCGCTTGCGTTCTCCAATGCCCTTGCTCTGCACCCGCTCCGTCAACGTTTGGATGATGGAGTCGGGCAGGGGCTTGCCATTCGATTTGTTGCCAGGCATCGATCTCCTGTTCAGCTGCTCGATGCGTCGCTGTTCCGCTTCCTGGAGCAGCCAATGGTTGTTGTTATAGATGGCCCCGCCATTGTAGTCGGGCATGGACTTGCGCTTCTGCTGCTGTGCGGACAGCCAGGCCGGATCGTTGGCCAGGTTGCTGTCGTAGCTCTTGCGCTGCTGCACTTGCACCCACCCATCGGTGTACTTGGGCTTGGGTGTGGCACTCAGGGCGAGGAGTGTGTTCCTCGACATGTTGCTCAAATTCTGGGCGGACTGATGATGGTAGGCAGCGGCCGCTGAGGCTGTGACGGCAGTGGCTGTGGGATAGCTGGCGCCAGAGTGGCGTGGCGCCATTGGGGCACCGGCAATCTTCACCAGCGAGCCGCCATAAGCATTGGCGGAGCTCTGGCGCTGCCGCGTGCTCACCGCATAGTCCGGCTCCAGGCCATGTCCGTTGGTTATGTGCATGGCACGCAGTGGTTTCGTGGGCGGCGTCGGTGGCGCCAGCATCAGCCGGCTGGAGAACTCGTTCAGGTCAGACATGGACTTGCGGTAGTCAGTGTCCATCTGCTGGTACGCATACATCGCCGCCGCCTGCTGCTGTTGTTGCTGCTGTTGCTGCTGCTGCTGCTGCTGCTGCTGTTGTGGCACATTGGCGTAGATCTGCTGGGGATGCGGTTGATGTGGATGCAACTGCTGTTGGTGCTGTGGCGGCTGGAAAGCACTCAGCATGCCGTTGCCGATGCCCAGGCCATGGTGCAGGTCCTGGAGCGAGCGACGGTTGTTGGACATCAGCATCTTGGCCCCGTGCTGCAGCTCCCGCCGGGCTATATTCTCGCGCAGCAAAAGGTTCTCCCGCTGTCGCTTTAGTTCCTCCTGCTGGAAATGGTTACGTTTTAGTATCCCATTGAATCCTTCCTGTTCCCCTTACTCACCGAAAAGTGCAATAGTTCCCGCTCCACCCGCAGCACTTCCCCCTGCTCGCGTATCTTCTCCTCGATGGACTGCATCTTGGCATTGGCCGTCGCCGTGGCTTCGCTCAGCGATTGTGTGGCCGCTGCCGCCGCCGTTGCCGATTCTGTCCAGGACTCGGCCGAGTTGCCCTTCACCGTCTGCAGTAGTGGCGTCTGGGCCGCCAGGAGGGTCTCATTCTGGTAGATAATCTCGCCGCCCAGTCCCGACACGGGTGGAGGCGGCAGCGGCGGCGGCGTCGCCTCCGACTGGGTGTCATTCTCCTCCGAGGAGTTGGTGTAGTGCTCGCTGCTCTGGCGGGAATGATTCTCCGACACCCCAGAGTCGCGGCTCTCTCCTGGGAATGGCAAGAGGAGAGAGTTGCGTGGTTAGCTCTCTCTGTTTGGGAGGCACATCCCACCCACTGCCCACCATTTGGCAGCAACTAAACGGATTATTTATACTTAACCTCAGCGGGGCAGACCACACTGCACACTGCAGACTGCAGCCCCCAGGCAGAGTGCACACCATTCTGTGTCCCATCCCCCATTCGTCGTTTGTTCTCTTGCCCTATTGGCTCTCCGCCCCATTAGTTTTCCCCACTTACGCCCCAGACTCTCTTCTCTTGTCTGTCTTTCTCACCTGTATCGGAACTATCACAGAGTCCCGCCTTGATGTACAGCTGCTTCTCGAGGCGTCGCTCCTCCTGCAGGAGCTGCGCCATGTCCGGCGGCGGGGCCACAGTCAGCTCCAGGTAGCTCTCCACATCGTCCAGATCTCCGTCCGTCTCGATGCCCAGGAAGCTGGATCGCTTGTTGCGCAGCTCCTTCTTGATTCGCTTCGTGGAGTTCATGCGTTTGATCGGCGGCGAGGGCTGGGCCGGCTCCAGCTGCGACGACTGCATATGACGGCGCGTCCCGTTCGAGATGGTCTCGTAGGTGTTGTCCGACGACCAGGTGTCCGTGTTGTGGCCCAGACTGCTGCACAGGCCATCCAGCTCGTCGTCGTGGCCCAGCGAGGCGTCGTCCACGGGCACTGGCGGCGGACTCTCGGTGGGTGGCGGCGGTGGCTTCTCCTTGGGCGGCTCCATAGATGCCATCGGCATGGCCCCCGAGCTCTGGCTGAGCTCCAGGCCCGTGTAGAAGATGTCGATGTTCTCGTACACCGGAATGGGACGCAGATGTTTGGGGGCATCGTAGTAGGGCTCCGTTGCCTTCGGCACTTGATAGTAGGGCTCTGGATCGGATGATAGGGCTGCTGCTGTTCCGCCGATACCGATGCCGATGCCGGTGCTGTTCTGGTTTTGATTGCTGTTGCTGTTGTTGCTGCTGCTGTTTTGATTAGTATTTTGATTATTCTCGTTATTGTTACTGTTGCTGTGGCTGTTGCTCATTTGTTTATTTGGAATGCTTCTCCTGTGACTCCTCCGCGTCGAGGCTTGTGTGCCCTGCTGTATCTGTGTCTCTATCGGTGTCTGTGTCTGTATCTGTGTCTGTATCTGTATCTGTGTGGATTTCGTCATCGTTGCTATCTGTTCATTATCTACTTCGTGCATAGATATAGTCGAGCTGACATTCTCGTAGATGGGCTCCCGTTCTCCCCGCTCTTCCTTCCTCTTCTGCTCATCGGTTTTATTTGGCATCTCTGTCGTGGTCTGTGTCTCCTGCTCCTCCTCCTCCTCCTCCTCGTCGTCGGCTTCCTCCTTTGGATCGATCTCCTCCTGCTGCTGCTGCGGCTCTTCCACCTCTTGCTCTAACTGCTCCTCACGCTCCTGCTGTTGTTGGGGCTTTTCCATTTTCCTGCTGCTGGTAGTGCTGGTGGTGGTGGTGGTGGTGATGGCCTCTCGATCGATTGCTTCCAGCGCCAATTCAAGAGCTTCGTTGATCTGTGGATATGGGATGAGGCGGGCATGTGTGCGGGCGGTTTGTTGGTTGGTTGGTTGGTTGGTTGGTGGCATGACCAGCGAGCGAGCGAGCGAGAAAGCATCAAAAGCGTGCATGATAGAGAGAGAAGAAAGAGAGAGAAATGCGCATGGACCGCATGAATTTTTAAGTTAGTTTTTACACACAAATGCTGGCTTTGCAGATTAAATACAAATTAATTAACAAATTAAATTGGCAAACTAAATTAAATAAATAACAAAAATCAATGAAACACAATAACATAATGCAATTTGAATGCACTTTCATCGGGCGCATGTCAGATGTCAGTCGACGAGTCGCAGCGCCCCCAATAAGAGTGCCAAAGTGGGTTCTCAAGGGATTTAATTGTTTGCACTTAATTATTCGGCTGCAATACTGGTACGTATTTGCAAGTAGATAACCGAATGAATCCAGGCAAATGGAACACTCGAGTGGGGTAGGAGGTACAAGTACATACGGGTAGTATGTGCAACTACTAGACCAGGGTATCTCCTTCCAAGAAAGAGAGCCAGATAAGTTAAGCTAATCCCTCAATTACCTATTGCGGAAATTCTAGTAGATTGCAATCTATCGGAACTCCAGAAATTATGTAGTACTCAAGGTTGAAGATTAAAGATACGGATTCACAGATTTAGTCTCTAATTGAAGGATAACTATAGATGATTTATCGTTTTCGCTTTTTGTTCAAAACTATTTCCACTCGTTCGGGATTCCTTCGTTTAGGTTGGGTTTATTTTTCCACCGATTTCTCACGTGCCCTTTGGCTTGGCTTTCAGTTCCGAGAAATCAATATCATTTGAAGGGGAAGGGAACAAACACTTGAGCAAACACGCAAATTCTTCAAGCAACTGGGGAACTGAGGAGCTGGGCGTCGCTTACCACTGCTTTACGATCCGAACCGTCTAACGTCTAACGAACTGTGGCGCTGAAATCGATTGGTTGGTATTTATGTAGAATAATTGGGCATGCAGGAAGATGACCGACCGTACATCCCCGTATCGTATGCGAAATTTTAGCACGATTATAAATAGCTGTTATGATGGGACGTCATAAAGATATCATGAGACTATCGCTGGATCTATATTATATTCGTATGCAATACGTACACAAGCACATATGTACAGTGGATGGCCCGAAACGAACCCCAACTGTTGAGGGCTTAATGAAGACTAAACATGAGCGGGGCAACCATCGACTGAACGAGCGATTCATTTAGATAAAGAAATGGTGGAAAAACTATATATACGAGTGTATGGGGCGACAAAGCTGCAGAAAGTGGGGTCGTGTGAGGGTGAGGGGGTGGCTGGTTTATGCGCCCCAAAGTATACCTTGTTGAACTGAAACCCCACGCGGCGATGGGGGTCTTCTGACATTTGGCATTTTAAGGAGGTGATAAAATATGTATGTAAAACGCAACATGCAACAATTTCAAGCAGAGACAAACGGAAAGTCTAGAAAGAAGGAGACAGGCAACACAAAAGAGGGAGACAAGCAAACAAACAGAAAGAGACGACAAACGAAAGAGACAACAACAGAACAGAACAACACAAGAACACAACAACACAACAGAGAGGAGATAGAGAAGAACGCCGCTTACCTCGGAAATTGTAAACTTGCAATATCTTTTGCTGGCAGTAAGCATGTAAACTATGTAACTGCATTAAATTAAATATGAGCCACACATCGTTTACATTGTTAATTTAGCCAACAAACGAGCGCAAGGCATGTAATAGAGAAATGACAATGAATGGATCAAATACTCGTCGTAGCATATACATACGTATATATTTATGTATATATATATATATTTATGTAGATAAAGCCTTAAAAATATAGCCTCAACCTCTGGCAAACGGATACAAAGTGTGAGATATGGAGGATATGGTTGGTGTGGAGGGGGTGGGGGGTTTAGGATCTTGTTCGGTTCTTGTTCTTCTTTTTTTACCTTGGGCAGGCAGCCGCTCCCTCTAGCGTCGAGCGGCTGAACCACGCGCAGCTTGCATTGTATACATATGTCAAGTAGCAAAGCGTATATTTACATGAAGCGTGTAGAACTACATACATATGTTCGCAGTTTGATTTCGATTTGTTTAGTTTATTCATAAATATTCATATTCATAAAATTATTCATAAAAACATATGTTTCACATTTCTTTACATAAAATCAAATTTCGTTTCTTCTTTTTTTACATAAAAGTGGGGTTTTAGTAATATCGTATTTGTATTGTATTGTATATATTGTATGTGTGTGTGTGTGTGTGGATAGATGTTGTGTATAGAGAAGGAAAACTGTAGCTGTGTAGCTGTGTAGCTTGAGCCCATAACAAAAGGTAGAAAACAGACAAAAGGAAATCCGAGAATAAACCCAAATAAATAAATTATATATATTTTAATTTGTGTTAGAAGTAAATTCGATTGAAAATTTCATTCGTTGATTTTGTTTTGGTTTTAAAATGTTCAAAAATAGTCATCAGAGAGGGGTCGAAGAGAGCTTTAAGTTCTGAAGAGCTTCACTCATTATGGAGAGAGAGAATCATTATATCACGCTGATCTATGGATAGGAGGAAACCTACTGAAACCCCTCTGCTCTTGCAGATCTGTGTGTGAAGGGGAAACCTGTTGAATAGCACTTTGGGGATAGTCTAAGCTCTCTGATCTTCCAGATCCGACATTATTTGTTCGTTATGGTGCTGGCGGCAGCTGCCTCCAATTTCATAATCTCATCATCCAGCAAATCGCTGATCTCCTGGGTCAGTGCCTTCTCCGTGGTGTTCTCCTCGAGTATCTCATCCGTGGTGATCGTCTTGCGGATCTCAATGTTCACGGGCGCCGGAGTCTTGGGCAGTGGCGGAGGGCCGTCGGCACCAGCCGCCTCTTCACTCACGTTCGGGACATAGAACTTTGAGTTCTGCACCTGCACGAATCCCTCCGGGGTGACCACATCAACGCCACTGCGAGTGCTGGTGAGGACCACCTTCTTCTCGAGCGTTTCGTTCAGAGTGGGATGATGATCTTTCTGGGCTGCCGCCTCCTCGTGGCTCCCGAAGTTCCGTCGCAGAAAGTCAAAGATATTCTTGGTTTTCTTCTCCTTGACGGCCACTGGCGGTGCCGTCTGCTGTGGCTTGGGGGAGCTGGGTGGAGTTACCTCCTTCACTTTGATCTCCGTCTCTACCAGGTGAGTGCGCGCTATCAGGGGTTGCTCTGGAACCGCAGTCGGCGCTGGAGACGAGGCCGGGGCATAGCCCGCTCGACTGATCGAGTCCGTGCCAGAGGCAGATATGCAACAGGGCTTGGGTATGGGTATCTTCGACTTTCTGCCCAGAAGCGGCGTCGACGGGGTGCCCGGGGAGGGGGCTGCCTCGGGCAGCGAGGACCTCATCATCTGACTGCTGGCCAGCCGCTCTTCGGCGATGATCTGCTCGCAGGTGTCCATCAGAGCCTTGGAGTGGGCCGCCCTGGCAGTGCCAATGGGGGAGCTGGGCTTGATTATGGGCAGCCTTCCGGCAGCGCCATCGCAACGCTTCACATCAGCGTCGTTAATGTCCTGGAAGCCCGTGGCCGGCACTGGCGACTTCTTCACATCGATGCTGTCGCAGAGGGGCTCCTGGGCAGGGGCCAAGCAGTCGAGGAGACCCGCACACAGGGCGATGTCCTCTTCGCTGGGCTTCTCATCCAACTGCTGGACTTTCTCCTGCCTGTAGCCATCGCAGCGCCTCACCAGATCCTCGCTGACACTCTGATAGCCAGTGGAGGGCCGTGGCGCCTTGGCCACATCAATCTTATCACAGGGCAACTCCTCAATGCTCAACGCCACCTGCTCGAGGTGCTGGCGATCTTCTGCGGACAGCTGGAGATCTTTGGGTGCTTCTCTGTCGAGGAACTGCTGGCACAGAGCCATCTCCACGGATGGCGAAGTGGGCCGGGACGAGGCCAGCTTAAAGAGGCTCGACTCGTTGGGCGAGCAGACCTTCAGGGCCGGCATCTCACAGGGCGAGGAGGTGTGCAGCAGCAGGGAATCATTGGGTGCCAGAGGATCAACTCTCCCTGCGGAAGGGGGCAGAGTGGGCGCTTGGAATACTTTGCTCGGCGGCGAGTGCACAATCGCCCTGGTCTGTCCCACCACTGGGGCATAGTCTCCGGAGCTGCGATCCACCACATCCAGCGAGGGCAGCTCCATGTGCAGCCTTTTGTTGGGCTTGGGCGAAGCCGGAGGCGTCGTGATCTGTGGTATGCGACTCCTGGGCAGAGGCCTGGGCGATGAGGGGACCGGTACCGGTACCGGCACCACCACATCGCTCGTCTGGCTAAAGCAGTTCGAGAGAGCCTTCACGGTGTTGGGCTTGGGCAGCTCTTCGGGATGAACGATAGTCACCGGAGGTGCACACATCACCACCTCTGGTGGGGGCACCGTCACAGGCGGTGGCTGCTGCTGCTGCTGCAGTTGCTCGACTCTGATGTTCCGCCTTGGGGGTGGCGGAGGCGTCGGTGGCTTCTCCAATTGCCTTGAATTGAATATCTCCACACGACCATTGATGCTAAACTGCTGGGGAGTGCTCGCCGCCGCCGTGGGGCTCATGGGGGAAGCTAAGGGACTGTTCTGTGGCCTCGCACTCGTGGCAATCCTCACCGCCTTGGGCGACATGGGGGGTTTGCCCATGGGACGTGGTATTTGCGTGGGACTTGGTGGGGTTGGGTGCACTGGTGGTTGGGTCTGTTGGATCGGTTCAATGGGGCTTGGAGTGGGCCTGGTAAAGTCAAAGATCTGGGTAAACTGACCAGGAGAGGTGGTGGCCATCGGTTCGGCGACCTCTTTCAGGTCCTCGTCATTTTGAAAGGTTTCCTTGAACATTTTAAGCAAATTGCGATGATGGACCATTTCATTCGAGGGCTTTCTACGCAAGTTACAATTGGCGGAGGAGGGTGAGGGATTCGGATTTGGATTTGGAGTGGGATTGTGGCTTGGGCCAGGTTTGGACACCGACACCGACACCGCTGAAGCAGCTACTACATCAACATCACAAGGACTTATCTTAGCGGAATCGATAAAACTGTTAGTAGAACTTACACTAAATTCCATGTCCCGCAATGGAGGAGCAGCCGCTTGAGTTGGAGCTGCAGATGGGGCAGCAGACGGTGCTGGAGCAGCAGATGACGACTGTGCCTGTGCCTGTGCTTGTGCCTGTGCCTGTTGCTGCGGCAATGGCGATGGATTCAGATCGGTGAGCTCATCGAACTCCGCTTCGATTTGGTTGACCGCATTGGCAGCCTCCTCCAGCTGTCGTTCCTCGATGGCCAAGGCGGCAATGGCCGCGTTCAGTTGGAGCTGCTGCTGCTGCAGTTCCTCGCTGGTGTCCTCCTGAATGCCGCTGTCATCGTTGGTGGCTGTGCCTGTGCCCGTGGGTGTGGCTGGGGGCTCCTCCACGATGAGTGCTGGCGGAGGAGGAGCAGCGACTGGGGTCTGTTGTTGCTTCGGCTTCGACTTCTGGTGTGGCTGCTGCTGCTGCTGCTGTTGTTGTCGCATGCGCTCCTCCTCGCCCCGCATTATCTCCAGCTGGCGGGCATCTATGAGGGCCACCAGCGGTGGCTTCTTCTGCTGATCCTCTTTGGTAACGGACTGCTGGAGGCTGTTCAGGCGCTGCTTGAGCGGCGGCACAGGCACATCCACACTCTTGCTGTGGTTGAAGGCGTTCCGCTGCTGCTCCAGGCTCTGCATCCGATCCCGGATGCTCGAAATGTCGCCGGAGAGTCGCTTTATCTCCTGTTTGGCCTGCGGCTTCGAGCCGTTCGAGGCTCCACCGTTGCCGTTCGTAAGGCGATCGCGCAGCACCACCTTGGGGGCGACGGGTGGGGCTCCGGCTCCGGCACCATTGGTGGCTCCCGACTTGGCCTGCTCGAACATCTCCTTGCGCTTCGATATGTCCACCTTGGGCACATCCACCTTCTGCTTCTCCACACCCTCCTGGGTGTCGCTGGGCGAGGTCACCTCGAAGCCGCTCAGCCGATCCTCGATCTTTGATCCCCGTCGCGTCGGATAGGCAATCGTCTCTCCATTCGAGGACGGGGATGAGCTCATCTTTCCGTTGGCATTGGCATTGGCATTCCCATTGCCACTGCCATTGCCATTGCCGTTGCTGCTGGCCCGTTGGACACGCTGCTTATAGTCCTGAATCGCCCCCTCGTACGTGTACTCGCACGGATCCGGCGAACTGGCCGGCGCCGTGCTCGAGGATGTGTCGTAGCCGGGCGAGGAGATGTACTCCCGCATGGCCCCCGCACTGGCCGCCTTCGATGTGGTGGGCTGGCAGCTGGCTCCGTTGTTTCCATTGCTGCCATTGCGGTTGATATGATTCTGTTGCTCCTCGACGCTTCCTCCAGAGGCACAGGCAGCGTCCGCGCCAGCCCCAGAGCCAGAGCCTGCTCCTCCAATGGCCCTGTCCAGCTCGGCGGCATTGTCGCTCTACGGAAGGGAAGAAAGAGAATACATTAATATAAAGAGAATAATGTTCAGAAATTGGTGGATGGGAATAAGATGGACAAAGGATCTGAACGATCAGCGGTTGTTGGTAGTTAGTTCTTCGAATCCTAAAGTATTTAAACCCCATTAAACCCTTTTCCTAGGAAACAGATTCAACAGTATTTTCTTCCATTTTTGTTTTGTACGAGCATCTGGATTCCATTATCTACTGTCCGGAGATCCCTATCTGTCTATCTATGTACTCCCTCGACCATAAAGCTGAAGAAGATGTACTTATTTATTTCCCGAGAGTTTTTCCCAAAGAAGTTCACTTTACACTTGAAATTTAATTTCATATTACTCGCTTCGCTTAGCTTCCTTCTATTCCATCCACAATCAGACATACTCGTACTCGTACTTGTGCCCTACTTGCTCTCTTACCCATTCTACACTACTCTCCTGCCCAGTAGTTTCCCCATTCAATTTTCCTTTTTGGCTTTTCCCTTTCTGTGATAACCCCACCTAGTTTTCAGGGGTCGTCGAAGCCGTGAACCAACATAAATTTGCAGCATTTTATGGCTGGATTTTATAAGCTGGCGACAAGCGCGTCCAATTGCTCAATCCCCGAGACACAATTTCCCACTCAATCTTCAGCTTCAATCGGAATCGGCTCTTCTGTGTTCCATTCCATTCCGTTCGTTTATTATTTATTATGATGATTTGATTGTTGTTTGCGTTTTGTGCGGGAGCATTTGATTAATAAACTATTTGTGTTTATTAGCCCGCGTCGCTGGCAAAACACTTTCCAACGAGGCTCCACAGTACACAGTACACAAGCCTCAATCCCCGATCCCCAATCCCCAATCCGCAATCGAAAATTGAAAGCTTCGTCGGCGAAAATGTTTATAAACGATACGAGTACTTAATTGTTAATTTGCTGTAATTGTTTATAAACGTTTTGACACACCACCAAATGACTCTTAATGATGTTAAATAAATAACTAAAGCAGAAAAAACAATAAGAAAATGGTACATAATCGCACTCGTACTCGTACTCGCAGATGGTACATATACAATAGAAATAAAAGCTAGCTTCGAGTTTAGAAATTGTGCTAATGATGCGATTGTCAAAGCCATTGCCATGCCATTGCCATTGACCCCGTATTTCGGGGTCGGGGTTGGTGCCGGTCCCATCTTAGTGGTTGGTTGGTTGGTTGGTTGCTTGGTCAGTGGAGTACTCACCATTACACTATTATTGTCGTAATCCTCGGATAGACTGCTCTTGCCGCTGGCACTGCTCGTGCCGATGCCCAAGTCGCTCAAGTCGTTCGCCTCATCCTCATTGTAGACGGCCAGGGAGGCGAGCTTCACACGACCCCGGGATCCACCACGTTCGGCCCTAAACACCGGAAGGATATTCACTTGGTTACTATACGAGTATATTTGATTCATGGCTCGGCTCCAACACTTTCAGCACTCGAAACGAAACTGAAACTGAATCTGACACTCGAGATTCCAACTGGGGTAACACTTGCCTCTCCTCCATCATTTCGGTGAATGTCTTCGATTTTCGTCGCGTCCGATCATGCTCCTCCAGCTCGAGTTTCTTCGTTTCCACCACTCGATCGATGATGTGCTCGACACGTTTTCGCCTTGACGATTTCCAATTGTCAAGGTTCTGTTCCGTTTGGTTCCATTCATTATTTTCATGTTGTTTGTTTTGCATTGTTGGGAAGAAGAAAAAGGTAGAAAACGGTAGCGAAAGTTAGTATAGAAAATAAATAAGGCAATGTCTGGGCTCGCGTTGTATTATTTTTTTTATTATTGGCTTTGTCGATGTTTCATGGCAGTTGGAAGTCGGGAAAGAGCAAAAGTTTCTTTTGATGGCAATTAAAAAGTTTTTGCCTCAGCTACGGCCCTACGTGACACAAAGGTAAAATGTGGCTACCAGACGCATGAACTTTGCTCATTCTCATGCTTCATCGTCATCGCCAGCTCGTTTATACTTTACTTTATTTTTGTACGATTATGGCAGAGATATGGGAGAGAATTTTGTGTAATCAGTTGAAAGCATTTCTCGGATCCGAGAGATGTGCGCATCTGTAAAAAGAATCTACACACGGAGCTATCTTCGGAGGGGAAATTCCAATACATTTATCAGCCCGAGTATTTCTCGTTCATGTTCTTCCATTTCCTCATTGGCATTCAACAGTTATTGGAACATCCGCTGAGCCAAATACTCGCACTGTACATACATATATAGATATATATCAATATATATATGTATATGAGAAATTCTATATTTAAATTTCGGCCTGGAACTTTCATTCGATTGAAAACTTTTCGCATGAGAAACAAAACAGCAACGAGCAGAGCAGCCAGAAAACACTTTACACAATCTTGAGAGACCATCAAAACGGCATTTGGACTTGACTTCCTTTCCCATCGCTGGCCAAGTCAGTCGTCCCCCCGTTGCCCAGTTGCCCAGTTCCAAAACGTTGTACGCATTTTAATACGATTTTTGATTTTGTTTTTATGTTGTTTTGGGACTTTACTCGTAAAACAAAAGTTATGTCTGGGAGTCGCGCAATCGATGGAACACCATCATCCATCCATCCATCGCATCCATGTGGGGGATTGGCAAAGCGACTGAAAATCCATTTCAAATGCAGCAACTGCATCGAAACAGCTGATTAGGTAATGAGCTGTCGTACAGTCACGTCAAATGGCGGCATTTTGTTGAGGTTATGAGGCAGACAGCAAACAAATTTGCATGTAAACCCAACATTGTGCAAAGAAAATAGAAGAGTGGGGGGAGTGGGGAGCGGAAAAAGCAGCCAAATGTAATAGTTGTGATTATGCAATGCCAATATCGTTATGTCCGCTAACGTTTTGGCGACGTGCACTGGAAACTGGAGCGGCCATAGCGAGCCATGTGCCCCATGGGCCTGGTGCCTGCCTGGTGTCTGCTGTTTCGGTGTTTGGTGCCATGCCCAAGACACTCATAGCTTGAGTTTACTTTTATCTCAAGAGTTTCCCCCTCGAACGATATGTACAATATATATACGAAACATTCCCTGCGATTTAGAAATTTGTCACGACTTTGTGCGAATGTGTCAACAGTTTGGACAGCGTTTCGCTCTTTCTCTCTGTGGGTATCTGGGTATCAGTGTGATATATGGGATAGATATACAGACGACTAAGACTACTCACATTCTGCCACTCCTCGGGTTCCTCTTTCTGCACCTCCTTCAACTTCTTGACCTCCTCGGCCTTTTTCAGCTGCTGCTGGGCCGTCTGATATAGATTGCACGGCTTGATCTGGACAAACTGCATCGGATTCTTCGATGGAGGCGGGGGCGTAGGCTTCGTTACGCGCGCCTTGGCCACATACGATGTGGGATCCGGCGATGTAATGGACTGCAATTAAACAATAACAATAATAAAGTTTTATTTTCTAATTAGCATAAATTGAAAATAACGAGAGGGAGAGACAGAGACGGAGGGCGGGGGCACCAGAGGCCAGATAAAGATCTAGAGTCAAATGCAAATGTCAGCAGCTCTCAGATGTCCAGGGTGTGTGGAGTCATTGCTGGAACTGGCACTGGGACTGCCACTGGCAGTCTGTGTGGGCAGCTCTACTCGTTCCTACATATGTCTGTATTTTTTCGCTTTTAAATCCTATTAAGTATTTTGCTTATTAAGCCGCTGCTGCCTTGAACCGCCTTTAATTGCATGAAATATTCAACCGGGACTTATATGGAAATGCTGATTGGCTAAAGACTCGCAAATAGGTAAACGGAAACCTTGGATATCGCTTAAGAGTCCTTCTCCTAAAGTGGTGTGCCGATTTTAAGGGAATTACTTAACATTTTCGAAAGTGCTTGTAGATTCTGTGACTCATTTTTCTTGGTGATTAATTCAGTTGGCAAAAATACACATTCATTTGTATATGTATGCGCCGAAGGGTTCGATAAGTAAAGGTGTTTTTGGCTGGCTAATTTCTTTTCTGAAAGTCTGGAATCCATGACACATATTTCTGGATGATAAAAACAAAATTTGCCAGCCGATCTTCAAGAAAGTTCTAATAGATTTTGACATTTGGGAGGAGTAAAACAATAACAAGAATCAATAAATACCTTATTGGTCGAGCATAATTGTTATTGCAATTCTCTGGCATTCTCTTTTGCAGCACTCGCTTTTGCGTGTCGAGCACGCCATGTGGGAGCATTGAGAGCTGCTTTAAATAATATTTCTGTTTAAGAGAATCAATTTTTGCGATATTTATAAGAACATTTCATCCACTTTTTCGCTTTTCTCTGTTCCTCAGTATTTTAGGTTCTTATTCCACATATTGCTGCCGCTCTCTTCGGATTGGCTTTTGCTTTCAACTGTTGACAACACCTAAGCGATTTCCCGAGCGCATTTCAAGTGCTTTGACCCACCCAGCCACCCAATCACCCAAACAGACCATACCAGACCACTCCACTCCACACATTTATAGGCAATAACTTTGTGTGGCAAAAGTCAAGCGTCGTCGGAACACTTCCGTCAACGAGAAGCAGGGCAGACCTCAGACCTCAGAGCTCAGACTTAGAACCAGAACGAGGCCCCACCTCAGACGATGGATTCCACACTTGACTGCGAAAAAAGAAAAGCGAAGGCAGAGGAATGGAGTGGAAAATGTGGCTCATGCACGGGGTTCTATGGTGAGGCAGTCAAGTGATTTTGTTGGGAGTTCTGTTCTGTGTATTTGAAACCACTGAAACTTGCAATACTCCTGCTGAAATCTATTAATATAACCCCCAGTCACAGTACACAATCGTAGGGTTTAGTTGATGGTAAACTCACCGATTTCCTGCCACCACAACCATTTGTGTCGCTGCCATTCGTGGAGGTTGCCGATGTGGACATCAGATCCTCGCTGCCTTCCAGCATCATCGCATCCTGTTCGATGCCCTCCATTTTCTACTAAATGTTATGTGGAGCCTGTCTTCTCTGCTGTCGCTTCTTGGGCGAATTTTAGCTTTCCGCTTGGTACTCCGATTCCGGCGTATTGGTACTCCAGCAATGCTATGGTCTGTGGGTCTGTGTCTGTGTCTGAGAGGAGAGTAAGAGATGAGCGCTGCTCACATGGCCGCAGCGCAGCGGCGGACTCCTACGCGGGGTTTGGGCCTTTGGTCAATGCCTCAACATGACAGTGGAGCATCAATATCAATATCGATTTCAGTTTCAGAGGTGTCAAGTGTTGCGCCACCGCCCACGCGCCTCAGGCCTCAGGCCTGTGGGCCCTCAAATGCGGAGGTGTCCAATTTCATTAGCTGCAAGATAAAATGTACAAACTTATTGAATACTGACCACTGAATATGAAATGCAGCAAATGGTTAATAGAGTGTGTCTGGAATGCGTGCTGGAATAATTTAAAAGCCATTAACCCAAAGTGGACCCGAGACCCAGGCCAGGCCGGGCAGGGCAGGGCAGGGCAGGTGTCATCGGTTCGGTTAGCGTAACTTGCGAGTAAGTACTAGTGGCTTCTTCGCATAAGATGCTGAGCTACTTTCTGGCATCGCAGATCCGTGAGGGATCTATAAAAACTCTCAAGCATTTCCTCAACTGAACAATGCTCGAAAAAGCACATTGCGTACTTCAATTAACATTCATCAAAGTGCATCCATAAGATGCTTTATCTAATTGTGCAACTCTGTTTGTCTCTGTATGTCTGTCTGCCAGAGTGGATGGGATGGATGGATGGATGGATGGGATGGATGCCGCCACTTGCCACGACTCCACGCAAGGGGACCCACACGCTGGTATGCGGGTCAATCTTATAAACTTCTGCCACAGTCATCTCATCATCATCATCGTCGTCATCGTCATCATCAGGCAACATGCAACATCCCCCATCCCCCATCCACCATCCACAGAGTCATCCTCCGCATCGTACGTCATCCATTTGTTTGTTTGTTTCTTCTTTTCTGTCCGCCAGTCAGCCAAGCCATGTGACCCGGTATTTTTCAGATCGTTTTGCTACGCTTTTCATTCCCTCCTACTAATTAATAACTATTAAGTATTCTCTTTTCCCCTTCGGGTTGGGTCTTGGCTCTTGGGCTTTCCTGTAATCGAGCTTGTTTATTAATTTTTTATGAATGCATCTCACATCCCAAAGATCTTTAGAAAGTCGGGTTCGAAAGGGTTACACTCGGTTATACTTATACTCGTGTGTGGAAAGAAGCGGGTGTTTGCCAAGGGGTTGGCGGTTTTATCTGTCATGATTATGCGGCTAATATGACAGCTGATAAGTATTAGGCATGCCCACGGCTTCCTGTGTTATGGAAACGGAGCCAAAACGAAACGGTACATCATCTGTGGATGTCTACGGAGATCGCATCCCCCACCATTACCATTAGCTCGAATTTGTTCATAATGTTTCTGCAATCAATTTAAATTATCAACGGTTTGTCAGAAGGAATTCTCCGATCTGTGATTTGCCTGCGATTGCTTCAATGATCATCAACATCATCAACAGCAACTATTCTGCATGAGTGTATCTTCTTCGGATTGTGGCATCTCATGTCAAATTTGATCAACACATGTGCCAGCGTTTTTCAACACTTCAGGCATTCAAGTGGAGAAGACAGGCAGACGCAAGTGGAGATGGAGGAGACGCGACAAGACACTCCAAAGATCAGGAGGCACGAGGCTAATCAACATGAGCATTCGCATTCGCAATCGCAATCGCATTCGTTGTTGAATGCTAATTTGCATATAAAATGCAACAACCAACAACAGCCAACAGCAACAGCAACAACAGTAGATCTACACGAGTAACAGATAACTGCAACTAAAAGCCAAACAGCAATTAAAGCAAAACTTTCAAATTGTAATAATTAAGCACGGGTCTGTTGTGGCCTCTATGTATGCATGCTTAGGTATAGTCTACAATATATAGTGTCTCTGTTTGTGTGGAGGTTTCAGTTGTAGAGCGGCCCAAGTCGCCTAACGCCTAACGACAGCTCGACAACAACTTAACCACATCTCCGTGGATAGCTATAATGACTCGTGCGCAAATTGCAATAATTTAAATTTAACAGAAAACTAAACTTAGGTTTAACTTTTACATAAGAGACTCTTGGCAACTTTCTCGGCAACCAAAGACCAGTGCCGAGACGGCGGCGGGGCTTTTGCTTACTTAGAGCGGAGCCCCGACGCATTAGCCATAATTATTAAGCGAACAAAATGATAATTAGATAAAAATGGCCACTACAATACAAGAAAAAGATCAACGTCAAAGTTTAGCCCCTCAACGGCGGCGCCAATACAGAGAGAGGCACAGATCAAGTCTCGAATCCAAGACGGTAACATAACACAGAGCAGAGCCAAGAGCACCGCGAATGGTACATATACTCGCAGTATTCCGCTAACCCTAGCCTATCCACATCCACTGGCCACTAGCCACTTACAAATTGTATCAAGATGTTTTTGGAATGGATCGAGGCGCTGAATTAATTGATAAAATGGCGACGATCATGGCTATGACGATGTCTATGACGCTGCTAATGCCCAGACCAAAGACAGAAAGAGAATTCTTTCAGAAACGAGTGGTGTGGTGCGGCGCGTAAATGCCACGCAATTGTCTTTGTTCTTCTTGTCTTTGAGTCTGTCTTTTAGCTAATTAGCGGCAACAGCAGTTAGAGCTTCAAAGCGGCAGATATCTGACGCTGGCGGCAGCATTGCCAACATCAAAGACCAAAGAACAGACCAAGGCAGAGTTGCATTTGGATGGTAAACAAGGGCAAAGCCTTGATTCGATTTGGGGACATGTATATATAGCGAGGAATCACTTTATTACGCTACAATTATGATGTAGAAGCTAAGAATATCACTCTTGGTGTATGCCAATCCAATCTTTCTCAACGGCCTCTTCTCAATCCAATTGAATGGTCAGAACTGCCCATATCTCCCAAATGAAGCTTCTATCCAAAGATCTCTATCCTAAATTACCATAATCCCGAGGCACTCTATCATAACTATAAGCTTCCTTCGCTCCTCCGCTACTTCGCTACTCAGTTCATTGTTTGACAACGCCTAATGCGAAAACAAACAAAACTCTGTTGTTGTTCAGGGGAGACAACGATCATTGTCTGCCGACGAAGACGACGACGAACAAACAATAACCGAAGCGTTCTGTTAGAGCAAAATGTCTAATTAAATATTTATCAGGGATTTCGATCGAGAGAGGGGCCACGGCAATGCACTGCAAAGGCATGCCAGGCCAGGCCCCGTATTAACTTATCAGGCAAGTGAAATCTAGGCAGAGCCGAGATTATAATGCAACTATAGATGGAGCACTACTATATGTTCCAGAACAATGGGTCGGGTCTGTTTTTAGTGTTTTTAGTGGGGAAACTACTACGCACATCAGATACTTACCCCGAACCGAAAGAGGAAGAAGAAGTAAAACAAATAATAATAACTGTAGTCGCCGCTTAGATAAGAGAGGAGTGCACGTTAATGATCTATCTCCATCTCTCTCTCTTTCTCTTCCTCTGCGAACCACATTAAAATGGAGCTGGCGACACTTTCCGATTCGGTAACGAAAAAAGCAAAAGTGGAGCACCAGCCAAAAGTCGGAGACCGATGTGGATGTGGATGTGGATGTGTTGACCAGGTGAAAAGTGGCATTGTAATAAATGTTTAACGTGACTTTAAATTAAAATTGTATTACCCGAAGCTGAACACGAACACGAGCACGAACTCGTCCACAGCGTTTGCGCTCGTAGTTGAAAAGTGTGAAAAAGAAAAATCACAAAGTAGGATGGAGGTGGGAGGCACATCATCACTGACTGGTTGGGTCTGCGGGAGATGGAATGGGATGGGTGTCAAGCTCCGTTAGTTGCCGGCCAGTGACACTAATGACATTCAAATTGTTGCGCTAAAAGAAGCCATAAAAAGCGAGCGAGAAAAGCAGCGAGAAAACAAATCAAAGCGTAGTCCGTGTGACACCGAGAAAGTGCGCCCGACCAGGCCTCGGTCCAAGCCCCGATCCGTATCCGAATCCGAATCCGAGTTGGAGGCGTGCAATTGAAAGTGTCGCCATTTGTTTTGTGGTCGCCGATGTGCAGCCATCACTCACTCACTCAAACTGAATCCCCATATCCATACCCATACCCATGCCCATCCCCTCTCTATTTTCATTCCAGTTCATGTCGTGGGTTGTGGGTTGTCTCATAAATAAATGCGCTTCAATTGTAATATGTATCCAGCAGATACGAATATCAGAGATACATCAGATGACAGGCCATGCCATGGCATGCCCATAGAGCATTCCATGCCACCAAGCATTTCATTTGACGTTTTCACTTGTCCAGTGTTGTGCAATGACAATCGAATGGGCTGACAATCAATGGTATTTGAAGTATATGTAGAGAAGAAATGTACGCCAATGTATTCCGATTGTTCCAAGAGATGCACGATCTCTTTTTTATCTACTAATGAACTTTTTCATGAAGATAAACTAATGAATCGCAACTTCCCATGATGAATCGGATTAAATAATGCCTTGCACAATCGATGTCTTGATAAGTTCAATTTTATACCAAATAACAGATAAATAGTTCCGATAACTTGATAACTTCCCATGATTTTCCTATTGCTCCTAATTGTTCAATAGTCTGACAATATCCTTCTTCCACATTCAATGTCCATATAAATACATATATTTAAATTAAATGTACCTCAACAAAATGAAGATCAAGCATTTCCATCGGCAACAAGTTGAATATTCAAAAAACATTGCAATGAGCAAACAAATCCCCCATGAACCTGCTTTCAAGTGCATTTTGTGTGCAAATCGAAAACTATTTTTGGATCCAGCATTGAACATGGAAATCACCACAGAAAAAGGGGGGAAAACTGAGAAATATTTCGATGGATTCCATGATAAAATGCATATTGAAAATGCACATTGGAAATCTATTTTTAGTCTTTTGTTGTGTGTTTTCTTGTGTGCATGCGGTGTGTGTGTGTGTGTGTGTGTGTGTAGGGGTTTTGGCCAGCTCATTTCTTTGATTGCATTAATTGAAATATTTCTCAAGCGTGGCCAAGAAAAACAGCCAAATGGAAAGTGAAGTGTGAAGTGAAGGCTCGACTTGGGTCTTGGTCTCCATCTCCGTTTCGGTTTTGGGTTTTTGGTATTTGGTCTTTGTCTTTCATTGTTGCCTTTCCAATCACAACAGCAGCAGCAACAGCAGCAATAGCTACAATCTTTGTATTTTAGTGGTATAGTCGTATCATTGTACAATATCTGGGCAATTATCACGGTGCCGCAGTGCGAACTATTCGACAATTCGACACGCAAAATTGTCAGTTCATTAACATTTCAATATCGATAAGACCCGCAATGCACTTTCGCTCCTCAGAGCAGAGCAACCAAAAGATACAAATCAATGCCAATCGAAATTGTATATCAGAGTATCAGTGACTGTATCTGTATCTGAATCAACACTCTCGAGTACGATCTCCATCTGGGCATCTGTGCGGAGGTACAGCCTCCGACAATGTCAGTTTGTGTTAATAATAGTTATTGACTTATCATGGCACATTCTTCTGGCAGCCGAAACCGGGTGCCAATTTGTAACTGTTTGCTTGTGACATGCATGCCTCCATCGCTATCTGCAGCTCTATTGAAAGCTCTTTGTGGCTACTGCCATCTCCATGTATAACTCTGTCTCTGTCTCTATCTCTATCGGCGCGCCTCGGGGCAACAAATTTTGCACAAATCAGCAGGAAAATTGCGAAAAATCAAGCAAATGAAAGGAAAAGCAGCCAAGCCACAGTCCCGAGCCAGAGCAAACAATATACTGCAGCATTTGCATTCTAAGATACAGCGCTCTGGCGGCAATTCGATTTCAATTTCAGAGTACTTGTATCTGTCTGTATCTTGTATCTGTCCATGTATCGGTTAGTTACGCTTTCAGATACATTACATGTTGGGGCCAACTGCTGTGTTGAGCTGCCTGCAATTCCAAGCAAATTGTTTTGCCTTCAGAGCTCCAACGGAAACTGATCTCTGAACTCGAATCGCCTCTCGCTTCATTAGCTCTCAAACGCCCCCCAGACCCCCGACACCACCAGACCCGAGCCAATGTCAGACAGCCAAATTTCTTCATTAATAATACCGTCTATACTATACGGACCATACAGACTATTCGGACTGGGAGGCTATTTAATCAATCCCTCGACCTGGCACACGCTCACTTTTCGGCCTGACCCATTTCGCGTGCCAGAGCGAAAGATTATTTTATTTGCATTCAAAATGAGTTACATGTTAAAAATTTTAATTTGTACACACCCACCAAGAGTCAGAACTCCAGAGCCGTAGAGCCAAAGAACACGCCCCAAAGACCAGCCCCAAAAAATTACGGAAAAGATTGCCAAGAATATTCTGTGTGGCTGAAATTAATATTTCATACATGGACAACGTTTTGGGGTTTCTCATGAAGAGTATAAATCGAGTTTGTTTCAGGGCGTGACTGAATGTTTTATTCAAGTAAAACAAAGTGAAGTTACCAGACATTGATCTTTTTTGAATGGAATATTCTGCCAAAGGAGAACCACATTTAATAGTCGTACGCGTATATGTTTATACACATCATCGTATTCTCACAGAGTGCTTATTCGCTTATTCGATCTGTTAACTCGATCTGGCGTATAACTAATGTACCAATTATACATATGTTTTATCATTCATTCTGATAAAACTTCTGACAATTGAGAATAATATTTAAATTTCTGGAATTCCATTTGGGAGTGATTTTATTTATAAATACTCTGCATGGATTAATCAATTTTCCATTAGATATATTCTGTCGAGAGTATTCACAGCCATTCACAGAACATGTTTCGTATTCGTAACCTTAACTTTGATCTCTTTGTATCGAGGCAGAAGCACAACAAATTGAAGCATGCGTAGGCTCATTTTTTGTACCAGTGTTTTTGATGTTTTGAGGCTAATGTCGTCGTTTGTATGGGCCATGGTTTGTAGAATCCCACCTCAACGGGTGGGTGTCCGGTTGCCAGAAGAGGAGGCAGCAGCGGACACAGTAGAATCGCCATTGACTGACTGGATAAAGGCCCAACCCAAACAAACCAGAGACTAAACAAAACGAGGCAGCTCTCCCAATTATTACCCAGGTTCCACATGTGTGCCGCAGATGCAACAGGAACTAAATAAAACTTTGGTTTTAGTGCGCCTCGCTGGCCACAGAACAGAATCAAACCCCCCACCGATCCGTTTATTGTTTGGGGTAATCATTTTCAATGCTGGAGACCCGAGCCCATGGCTTCGTTAATTGTTGATCGTCATTCTGATGAATCGGTTGGGTTCTGATTCTAATATTAGCTTGGAAAATGCCAGAACATGTGAATGTGCTACGTATTCGAATGGTTTTCAAGTCAGCACAGACTGAAGATCGTCTGCCGATGATATACACATATACATATGGAAGTACCTAATGGAAATGGTCGAAATGGCATTGTCATAAATTTAGGATCAATTGAAAAAATTCTAGTAGAATATCAAATATATAAATATTATATTATGTTATTATTAGAAATTATAAATTATTAAGGTTTCGACTTGAATTCCCATCCATAGTTACTTTTTCTTTGCTCGCACTCAGAAACGCCAAGGCCCCTGGTTCAACGTCCTCTCGATCCTCTCTAAGAGAGTCTCTCAGCACTCAGCGCAAGGTACAGTACAGTAGTGGAATAAGACAAAAGACAAGAATAACGGCCAGAAAAGCCAAAGAGACAAGGCACATAAAAATGGAGTATACGCAGTCAGCAGAGGATCATAGCCAGAGTACAATCTCGTAGTCAGTTCGAAACGTACAGCATAAAACGTATAACAATTACAATCTATCCATCGATGCCTACAAAAATAATGACTTATTTTCCGAACAATTTTAATGTTATATTGATTCGTTTGAGTGAGCATTCAAACTTAATCTGAAATAGCTATAAAGTAGTACAAAGTTACACCGGAAAAAAATATTAAAGCAACACCATGCGAATTTGTTTAATATTCAACTACTGCTAGCCTGTAATTTTTCCATCGATCATACATCTATAGTAAGTGCTGCAATGTATAATGTATAATCTACATTATAGATGTGTAATGACATTGTAGATGTAAACGTAGATAACAGATGTAGCAAAAAAAATGTAAAATGTAAATTTTTTTTTAATTCTACATAAATTATAAGCTCACAAATTTATATACTGACTAAGTACGGGTATAGAAGTAGAGTCGCGTCCACAGAAGCGACTTACACGTTGCTCCTCGTTTTTTTTTTTTAACAGTTCGAATTATTGATTACAGAGTATTAGAAAATGCATATCCCGGGGTGGAGTTTTTAATGGCTTTTATCGAGGATGGGCTACTACGCCCCTATTCCAATTATTTCCTTTAATTAAGATACTATCGATGTTCTCCGGAAATTATTTAAGCAAAGTGAAATATGATCATAAACATTTTATTGAATCTTTCATGCGGCAAAATGTAAATTTTGTATATCTGGTACTGAAAGAGTTTTGGGGTATATTAGATTCGTGTACATGTGTTTAACAGCCGATAAAGTAGGTATATATGTATGTAGGTATGTTCTTGATAAGCATGAATAGGAAGCTGTCTTAACTTAGTTTTTTGAATGATCTTTTTTTGTAAATAGTCAAATGATTCGTCTAAATCAATCGGATCGGGCGACTATATCATAAATATATTGTATGTATGTACGCATGATCGGTATGGAAAACATTTTTCTTTCTTCTTTTACATAGCTTCAAAAGATTTGCTTTAAATCGGATCACTTTTTCGTATTGATACCAGTGAGACTAGGAAGCCCACCGAGAACATATATTTCTCTCTCTTGAACTTCATATTTTTCCAATAAGCCTTTTTATTGCTGGTCTGACTAACCTATAAGATAGTCAAAGTGGAATACAGCCACGAGCATTTAGAAGGCCAAACTTAAATTTTCAAAACATAACGATATACATATGTGTACCATTGTGAACCGTTTCCATTAAAGTCATCCGGGTAAAGTCAAACGGATACACAGAGAGATATACCCTTCGCTACCCTCTGAAAGGTTATAAAAATTGACTTTATTTTGAACAATCAAAGCTACTCGAGCGGAATATACTCTGGCTAAGAAAAATGAAGTCATTGCGGTTCAATTCGCATTCTTTTGTCAGTCGATAAGGAGCAATGCAGCTAAAGCTAGTATTCTGTGTTCTATTCGTATCACTTCTAACTTCAGTATTCGATTTAAATGTAAATATAGCCTAAAACTTTCTGTGCACTAATTCCGAAATTTATTAGAGTTTACAGGATGCGGTCGTTTTTAAGTTTACTAACGCCGTCTGTGAGAGCTACAACAAATCCTGGATCGTGTTCCACAACTATCGTCTTAAAGCCGTTGGCCGGGACAAGGTGCTCCTTAACTTGAATGCCACTTTGCTACATCCGGCCCAAGGTGTAACAATACGTGGAAGGATTTTGAAAAGGGCAAACGGCTATAAGCCTTGGCTCTTTGACATGACCTTTGATGCATGTAGATTCATGCGACAGCAAAACATCCCAGTTGTTTCACTAATCTACGGGCTCTTCAAACAGTTTACCAATATTAATCATACATGTCCTTATGTGGTAGGATATACAAAATGTTTGAAAATCAACTAAATCTAAAATTTCGATTACAGGGTCCAGCGATTATCAAGGATTGGTATCTGAATCCCGAACTGTTGCGTCTTCCCTTACCAACGGGGGAATACATGCTAGCCTTAAGGTGGTTCTTTGAGAAACAGCTCGTATCTGATACGAATATAAGTTTCGTGTTCGTGGAAGATCTCCTGAAGAGCTAATACTTGGAAGTACCTACAGCAGATCCCTGAAGATCCAAAGATACATACCATAGAACACAAGACAATTAAAATTACAATCAATTATTGTGCTGATATGATAGTCTCCATTGTTCGACTTGTCGATTATAGAATATTAAGAAATGCACATCCCGGGGTGGAGTGTTTAATGGCTTAAGTCAAGGTAAATTTTATTTATTACGCCCCGATACCAATTATTTCCTATAATTGACATACTATCGATGTTCTCCGGAAATGATTTAAGCAAAGTGGAATATGATCATCAACATTTAATTGACTCAATTAAATTTCATGCAGAAATTTAAACAAAACGTGTAACTCTCAAATGTTATTTGCGACCAAGAGCTAAAACGGTGCCTTCTCATGTGTTGCTCAGTAGTCTCCTCGGACTATTTTTGATATTGAACATCAATTTTAACGTAAATTATATTATATTATATATACATATATATAAATTATATTCCACAATATTCTAGTCTGAAAATTTAAATATTTTATTTTGTTTGTTAGAGCTTTAAAAAATTCCTTGGTAGGGTTCCACAACTGATTAATGGCAAAGATATCCATTCCACTTGCTTCAGTAGGCTACAGGCTATTTGATTAACATTAATCATACATGTCCCTATATAGTGACATTTGAAAAAACCGTTTAAATTAACATATAAAATCCCATTGCAGGGTTCACAGGTTATAAAGGATTTTTATTTAAAAAAACCCGACTTGTTGCGTCTTCCCCTTCCGACGGGGTATTACATGCTGTCGCTACGGTGGTTCCTTGAAAAACAGCTCGCAGCTGATACAAAGGTGAGTTTCAAGATCGTAGAGGATCTCCTGAAGAGCAACTAAGGAAAACCGTTTGTCTATTCTATACGAATAAATGAAGAACATTGGGGCTTATCAGGCTGTCATTTATACTCGTATTCATTTACAATGTCACGGTTCAATGGCAAACTTTAAACCAAAACTTAAATCCGTTTCGAGGCCCGGCCCGACCCAAGAAGACAAATTACGGCCATGTCTATTTCGTATTCTTCTCCCTTTGAAAAATGTTTACAAAACGCAATTTGAGTGCAGAAAATAATAATAATAATAATAACAATTTCGTAGTCAGTTCATGCAGAGTCCTCGTTGAACACCTGGCTTTTGAATATAATTAATGCTAGCGTGCTGCATTTGAGCTCATACTTTTAGGATATATAGAAACTGAGTACCATTAGGCATTATTTACATTAGCTTAATGTATCCGAAAACTTAATATATCCAGAGTTATCCAAAATAGTTAGATCGGTTTTAATTACCTCTCATTTTTGCTTCTGATACCGAGGCATTATATACCCTTGTAAAGCATTTCCATGAAAGCGTATCATTTATATTTTGGGATCCGATCACTAGTATGGACAGATAAATGAACACACAGACAAATGGACATGTCTATACCCTCTGAAATTGATATTCATATAAATTGAATTTTAATTGAATGAACAAAGCTGTTCGTGCGGAATGAATTCTGGCTAAGAATATTAAATCGCTGGGATTCAGTACGCATTCGTTTGTCGTTCGATTAGGAACAATGCAGTCCAAAGTAATATTCTGTGTTCTATTTGGAATATTTCTAACGTCTACATTCGATTTTAATGTAAATATACCCTAAAACATCCTGTGATACAGGTTCTGCACTAATAAGAGTTCGCAGGATGCGGTCGTTTTCAAGTTTACAAACTTCGTCTGCGAGAGCTACAACAAATCCTGGATCGTCTTCCACAACTTTCGTCTGAAGGCCGTTGGTCGGGACAAGGTGCTCCTTAACTTGAATGCCACTTTAATACATCCCGCCCAAGGTGTAACAATACGTGGAAGGATTTTGAAAAGGGCAAACGGCTATAAGCCTTGGCTCTTTGACATGACCTTTGATGCATGTAGATTCATGCGACAGCAAAACATCCCAGTTGTTTCACTAATCTACGGGCTCTTCAAACAGTTTACCAATATTAATCATACATGTCCTTATGTGGTAGGATATACAAAATGTTTGAAAATCAACTAAATCTAAAATTTCGATTACAGGGTCCAGCGATTATCAAGGATTGGTATCTGAATCCCGAACTGTTGCGTCTTCCCTTACCAACGGGGGAATACATGCTAGCCTTACGGTGGTTCTTTGAAAAACAGCTCGTATCTGATACGAATATAAGTTTCGTGTTCGTGGAAGATCTCCTGAAGAGCTAATACTTGGAAGTACCTACAGCAGATCCCTGAAGATCCAAAGATACATACCATAGAACACAAGACAATTAAAACTGCAATCAATTATTGTACAGATATGATAATCCCATTGTTCGACTTATCGATTACACTACTCGACAAAATTGAACTTTATTTCCCGTTGTAGACCAAAATGACTTTTTCTGATACATTTCGGGATATACAAATTTTTAAAGTACTATGTTTTTATACCCGTACTCAAAAAAGAGTTAAGGGGTATATTGTATTTGTGTGAAAAGTGTGCAACGCAGAGAAGAAAACGTTTCCGACCCCATAAAGTATATATATTCTTGATCAGCATCAATAGCCAAGTCGATATAGCCATGTCCGTCTGTCCGTCTCTATGAGCGCCTAGATCTCAGAGACTAGAAGACTCATGTGATATCCCACTGCTACAAGTGTATTTCAAAATTTCGCCCCGCCCCCTTCCGTCCCACAAAGGACGAAAATCTGTGCCAGGCACAATTGTAAAGATACGATAAAACTAAAAACGCAATATCGTAAAGAATGACCATATCTACCAGATTGTAATTATAGCCAGAATGAAGAATTATTTTCAGTTAATTCCCCCGCCTCCTTTAGCAAGATACACGCTACTCATTCTCTTTCTCGCTCGCAGACTCTGCCTCGTTCAGTGCGCGAGTGCCCGCGAGCGGAGAAGATGTGGAATCTAAATGGTACATCTACATGTTAGATGTAGAATATACATTGTAGGTGTAGATCTAGATAACAGATTTAGCAAAAAAAAATGTAACATGTAAAAATGTCGTAAACTTCTACATATGTAAATCATAAGCTCTAAAATGTATATACTGACTGAGTACGGGTATAAAAGTCGAGTCGCGTCCCCAGAAGCGACTCACACGTTCCTTCTCGTTTTTTGTTTGTTTTAGGGTTATTGTAAACAATTATCACAGACAATAAAGTACAATTAGTTAATTACTTTGTGTGGAAAAAGCTGATGAATTTGAAAATGTTTTATCTACGAATGAAAAAACAGCATGGAATTCACTCCGACTGGTTACAACAAATTTGCTTGGTAACAGCAAGAGTGATGATTACGTTAATATCTTTTAAGACCTAATTAAGAACTATGAAAAAATTGGAGCCAACATGTCACTAAAAATCCATTTCCTGCACTCCCACTTAGACTTTTTTCCGACAAACCTAGGAACGTTAGTGATGAGCACGGAGAGAAATTTCACCAACAATTTAAAGGTATGGAGCGACGGTATTAAGATGTTTGGAATGAGAATATTTTGGGCGACTATGTGTCGACTCTCATAAGGTAATCTGATTCTAATGACAAAGGAAGACAGCCAATTTACCATTTTAGAAATAGTAAAAGCAGGAACAAACCCAACTAATCATAAAAATAAAAAATTCTTTATTTTATTAAAACTTACTGAAAACGAGAAGGAACGTGTGAGTCGCTTCTAAAGACGCGACTCTACTTATACCCGTACTCAGTCAGTATTTACATTTTTGAGCATATGATTTTCAGAATTTAGAATTAAAAAAAAAAATTTTACATATTACATTTTTTTGCTACATCTGTTATCTACATCTACATCTACAATGTATATTTTACATCTAACATGTAGATTATAGATGTACTATTCATATTCTACATCTTTTCCGCTAGGGGTTGCTCGCGCACTGAACGCGGCAGAGTGTGCGAGCGAGAAGGAAAATGAGTTTCGTTGTCGTTTGTGGGAGGGGGGGCAGGGGAAGCAACTGAAAATTAATTTCGTCATTCTGGCTATAATTATGATCCGATCTAATTCAGATTAGATCCGGGGCCCAGAGTGCGATCCTCCAAATCAGCAAGGAGGCAGAGGATCTGCTGTACCCCAGATTCGGGAAGATGGCGTGGGGCATGGGTAGCGTATACCTCCGCCTCAAAAAGCGCCACCCCGAAGACAAGGACACGCACACCCTGCAGGCAGGCGAGGTGGAGAAGGACCTCGGTCTGGAGTCCATCGTGGAGGCCGCTCAGGGTATGGCGCTGGACGACTCCGAGGAGGAGGAGGACGGAGACCTGACAGTAATAGTCAACCCGTCGAGTGTAGTTGAGCCAGCCTCCCATGTCAGTGAGGGTGCTGCAGCTCAACCTCCATAAAAGTAAACTCGCGTCGACGGAGCTCCTCATCGCCATGGAGCAAGGGCCCGTCGACATAGCTCTGGTCCAGGAGCCATGGCTTGCCTCTGGCAACGCTGTGGCCGGACTAAAGTCCTCTAACTACAACCTTTTCCACTCACCATCGGTAAGCAGGACTAGAACCGCCGTACTCGTACGGAAGGGCATCCATGCTTACCTTTTGTCTCATTACAGCACTGATGACCTGACTGCTGTGATGCTAGAAAGCGAGGAAAAGCACCTTATGGTAGCTTCCTGCTATATGGCACACGACAGGCCAGCTCCACCGGAAGAGCTAAGGAGTCTGGTGGCAGATGCCAGCCCGAAAGACCAGCAACTTCTGGTTGGTACGGACGCCAATGCCCACCACAGCGTGTGGGGAAGCCCCGACATCAACGACAGAGGTGAGTCACTTTTAGACTTCATACTATCAACTAACCTAGATGTAGCAAACGTAGGGGAGGAACACACCTTCGTAGGTCCCACCTCGTCCAACGTACTAGATCTAACACTCGTAACGGGAAAGAGTACTTTGGTATCTGGCTGGAGAGTCCTTGAAAGACCGTCCTTCTCAGACCACAAGTACATTCAATTCAAGTGCGAATTTAAACACTCTCCGAAGATAACTGTTTATAGAAACCCCCGGAACACAAACTGGGAAAAGTTAAAAAAAACAGTTACTTCAAAGCTCGCGACTCGCCCGGGCACAGTGAAATCCTCGGAAGACATAGAAACGTCCCTAGAGACCCTGTCAAAGGAACTACTGGATGCGTACCACGCATCATGCCCACCCTCGAGAACGAAAAAGAGGACCAAACCACTCTGGTGGAACCGGGACTTATCGCTTCAAAGAAACAACCTCAAAGAATTCTTCAAAATCGCCAAACAGGCGAACGAGGAGATAATCAATGAGGAATACAAAACCCTACTCAGGGAGTACAAGAAGGAAATACGCAGGGCACAAAGAAACTCGTGGAGGAACTTCTGCTCCAATATCGAGACAGTCCCAGAAACGGCTAGACTCCGGAAGCTGCTATCAAAGCAACCTACCATACAGAGTCAGCTGAAGCGAGAAGATGGACAGTGGACTGAGGGCAGTGAAGAAGCCCTAACAGCACTAATGGAAGCTCACTTCCCAGGATGCACCGAGGTTGCTGACGCTACAACGCATCAGGACCTAGTAACTGAGGAAGTGCATCCCCCAACAGGTCTCATATCGTCTAAGAAAATCCACTGGGCTATAGACTCCTTTGCGGGTACAAAAGCACCTGGACTAGACGGTATATTCCCAGCCATGCTACAGGTGACCAAAGACGTGATCACCCCATGGCTCTCTGCAATATACTCAGCTTGCCTGAGCACAGGCTATATCCCTATCCAATGGAGGACCTCGAGGATTGTCTTCCTTCCAAAGGCAGGAAAGTGCAGCCATATGAGCCCCAAGGATTATAGACCGATAAGCCTTACATCCTTTCTACTCAAAACACTAGAAAAGCTGCTGGATCTACACATCAGGAATGATGTAGGGAGACTGATGGTAGAGACGGCACTGCACTTGCTAGTAGCCACCATCGAGAGAGCCCTCCATAATAAAAAGTATGCTCTAGGAGTGTTCGTAGACATATCCGGAGCATTCAACAACGTCACTACGAACGCTATTATGGACCGCCTAGAAGCGACCAACACACATCCCGCAATCAACCTCTGGATAAAGAACCTTCTAAGTTGCAGACGGGTGCAATCAGAGTGGGGCACCGCTTCCCTGGTGAGGGGGGCGCATAGAGGCACACCACAAGGTGGGGTCCTGTCGCCCCTCCTGTGGAACCTGGTGGTCGACGACTTAATAAAGAGATTCGAGAGGAGAGCCCCAAAAATAACAGCCTATGCAGATGACATAAGCATAATTATTACGGGAGTATGTCCATCGACCCTCAGCTCCATAATGGAATCAGCACTCAGGGAGATATGTGAGTGGGCAGGAAAAGTAGGACTCAGTATCAACGCGGACAAGACGGACCTCATCCTCTTTACCAAGAGATACAAGGTACCGGCATGGATCCCCCCGAAAATTGATAAAACCAGGCTGACCCCGAAAACACAAGTCAAATACCTCGGCATAGTACTGGATAGCAAGCTGGCATGGAGGCCCAATGTGGTGGAAAGGGTGAAGAAGGCCACCATTGCGCTATACGCATCCAAGAAGATGCTTAGCAGCACGTGGGGCCTGTCACCCGCTCTAATGCACTGGATCTACATCTCGGTGGTGCGACCGACTCTGCTGTACGGAGTCTTAGTGTGGTGGCAAGCGACAGAAAAGAAGACGTACAACAAGCTTATGGAAAGGACCCAGCGGCAGGCACTGCTCTGCATTACGGGGGCGCTGAGGTCAACCCCAACAAAAGCTCTCGAAACCATAATCGGAATAGACCCCCTGGACATCCACGCTCAACTGACTGCAGGAAAGGCGGCACAACGCTTAGTAGCATCAGGCAATATGTCTCTACAAGGATTCGGGCACAGTTCAATTGGCCGAGACATGACCAGTATATCTGACTACATGATCCCCCAAACTGGCCTGGATGTAAAAACAACCTCATACATGGGACCCGATGATTGGAAAAGGGGTCGGGACCAGACTCAACACCTCAACATCTACACTGATGGCTCCAAGATGGAAGGAGGAGTAGGAGCAGGCATATACTGTACAGACCCTGAGATAAGGCTGTCCTATAAGCTACCGGACCAATGCAGCATATTCCAGGCGGAAGTCTTCGCCATACGGAAAGCGGCAGAGGCTGCTCAGTCTACGGATCGTCCACATGACGTGATCAACCTGTTCGTGGACAGCCAAGCGGCGATAAGATCCATGCAGTCGTCGGCGGTCATTTCCAGAAATGTCTTGGCAAGCAGGGAGGCACTAGATATCCTAAGCACGACAAAGTCAGTGCGGATCTACTGGGTTCCCAGCCACCAAGGCATCGATGGCAACGAGATGGCGGACGGTCTGGCTAAGGACGGCGTCGGGCTGGAAAACGACAGAACTGAGAACGTGCCTGTCTCCCTTAGAACGCTCCAAAGCGATTTAGAGAAACGGGCCGACACACAGGCAAGAAGCAGGTGGAGCAGAACCACCACCTGCAGAACCTCAAAAAATATGTGCAAGGAGCGCAACAGGAAACTCAGCCACTACATACTGCACCTCCCACGGAAGGACTGCAGAATGTTGGTGGGAATACTCACAGGTCACTGTCTGGCCGCGGCACATGCCGTCAAACTAGGCATCACCAACAGTGGCCACTGCAGGAAATGCGAGGAATCCGGGGCAACTGAAACCCTGGAACATCTCATCTGCAACTGCCCGGCCCTCTCAAGGGCTAGGAGAACATACCTGGGCGCCCCGGTACTGGCATCACTGGAAGATGCCTCCAAGAGGACGCCAGGGGAACTGCTAGCCTTTGCCAAAAACACCTCGATCCTTAGGGACTTCAAAACCTCATAAATATTTTCGAAAGGTTCATACACCCCCATCCGGACAACTAAGGGCCATATTGGCCTATGCGTGGCCCCGTGAGGGCCGTCTGGGTTAACCTAACCTAATTCAGATTCGGCAGTCTGGTAGATATGGGCATTCTCTACGATACTGCGTTTTTAGTTTTATCGTATCTTTAAAATTGTGCCTGCCACAGATTTTCGTCCTTTGTGGGGGCGGAAGGGGGCGGGGCGAAATTCTGAAATACACTTGTAGCAGTGGGATATCACATGAGTCTGGAAACCAAATTTGGTTGCCCTAGCTCTTATAGTTTCTGAGATCTAGGCGCTCATCGAGACAGACAGACAGACAGACAGACAGACAGACAGACAGACAGACAGACAGACAGACAGACAGACAGACAGACAGACATGGCTATATCGACTCGGCTATTGATGCTGATCAAGAATATATATACTTTATGGGGTCGGAAACGTTTCCTTCTCTGCGTTGCACACATCCACTTTTACCACAAATCTAATATACCCCTTAACTCTTTTTTGAGTACGGGTATAATTACTGATGGTTGTATGGGTTAAAGCATGAAATCCTATTTTTCAGCTACTTATGGGAAGTTTGACCAGCAACGGACCAGTATCGGACGGTATTTTTTGAGGTAAAATTAGTTTTGAGTCGTTTTGGTCAATCGATTTATCCATCGATTCTTACAAACAATAGTATCGTTACGATACCTTAAAATACTGCAAAAAAGTATCAAATTTGAATTAAAAAGCTTTATATCTTCCAGACGTTAAGCTGCAGCTACAAAGTGTCTGGTCGAATTAATAGCTGCATTTGTTCTATGCAACCAGACATAAGATACTTCAGCCATGTGAAAAATACAAGCACTACCTCTGAAAAAAAAAACATGAAATATCTCAGATTTTAAATGATTCTTAAAAAAAAACTAAACCATCAAAAACCATAATTCTTAAAAAAATTGTAAATTTTAATCTAACAAAAAAAAAATTTTGGGCCACAGCCGAAATTTCCGGTCGACTAGTGTTATAGAATATTAAGAAATGCATATCCCGAGGTGGAGTTTTTAATGGCTTTAGTCAAGGAAGATTTGATTTATTACCAATTATTTCCTATAATTTAGATACTATCGATGTTCTCCGGAAATGATTTTAGCAAAGTGGAATATGATCATCAACATTTAATTGACTCAATTAAATTTCATGCAGAAATTTAAACAAAACGTGTAACTCTCAAATGTTATTTGCGACCAAGAGCTAAAACGGTGCCTTCTCATGTGTTGCTCAGTAGTCTCCTCGGACTATTTTTGATATTGAACATCAATTTTAACGTAAATTATATTATATTATATATAAATATATATAAATTATATTCCACAATATTCTAGTCTGAAAATTTAAATATTTTATTTTGTTTGTTAGAGCTTGAAAAAATTCCTTGGTAGTGTTCCACAACTGATTAATGGCAAAGATATCCATTCCACTTGCTTCAGTAGGCTACAGGCTATTTGAAGAGTCTATTAACATTAATCATACATGTCCCTATGTAGTGACATTTGAAAAAACCGTTTAAATTAACATATAAAATCCCATTGCAGGGTTCACAGGTTATAAAGGATTTTTATTTAAAAAAACCCGACTTGTTGCGTCTTCCCCTTCCGACGGGGTATTACATGCTGTCGCTACGGTGGTTCCTTGAAAAACAGCTCGCAGCTGATACAAAGGTGAGTTTCAAGATCGTAGAGGATCTCCTGAAGAGCAACTAAGGAAAACCGTTTGTCTATTCTATACGAATAAATGAAGAACATTGAGGCTTATCAGGCTGTCATTTATACTCGTATTCATTTACAATGTCACGGTTCAATGGCAAACTTTAAACCAAAACTTACATCCGTTTCGAGGCCCGGCCCGACCCAGGAAGACAAATTACGGCCATGTCTATTTCTTATTCTTTTTCCTCTCCTTCTTGCTTTGCAAAATGTTTACAAAACGCAATTTGAGTGCAGACATTTTCCTCACTCAGCAACGCCTAGGATTGCAATCCCTGATGAAACTATACAAGGTGGTGTATTGCCGCAGCACGACCTCTTTTCTAGCCTTATTTTGCTGGTACAACTGCAAACACAGCAGAAAAATTCCATGTGATTGCATGTGTGTGAGTGATGAAATGAATGTGTGTGAGGATGAAAATGATCCAAAGACTCCAAAGGAAAGGGAATTCACCACCTTATATAGTTTCATCATGGTACAGTCCACCAATTCGAATTGCCTCTCGGGTCTCTTACGCACTCTCTCACCAACACACGAGCACAGGAATAGAATAGGCAGATGACAAGAATAACGGCCAACGATATAACGGAATCCAAAGCACAGAAGAAAATAGTACTACAGAAAAATATACCACACGCGGATAATAATTTCGTAGTCAGTTCATGCAAAGTCATCGTTGAACACCTGGCTTTTGAACTGAATTAATGCTAGCAGCGCGCATTTGAGTGCATACTTTTAGGATATATAGAAACTGAGTACCAGTAGGCATTATTTACATTAGCTTAATGTATCCGAAAACTTAATGTATTAAGAGGGTAGTGGCAATAATTAAAACAAAATCAAAATAGTTAAATTGGTTTTAATTACTTCTCATTTTTGCATGGGAGGAGACCTAGCTTCGAGGCATTATATACCCTTGTAAAGCATTTCCATGAAAGCGTATCATTTATATTTTGGGATCCGATCCATACTAGTGTATGGACAGATAAATGAACACACAGACAAATGGACATGTCTATACCCTCTGAAATTGATATTCATATAAATTGAATTTTAATTGAATGAACAAAGCTGTTCGTGCGGAATGAATTCTGGCTAAGAATATTAAATCGCTGGGATTCAGTACGCATTCGTTTGTCGTTCGATTAGGAACAATGCAGTCCAAAGTAATATTCTGTGTTCTATTTGGAATATTTCTAACGTCTACATTCGATTTTAATGTAAATATACCCTAAAACATTCTGTGAAACAGGTTCTGCACTAATAAGAGTTCGCAGGATGCGGTCGTTTTCAAGTTTACAAACGTCGTCTGTGAGAGCTTCAACAAATCCTGGTTCGTGTTCCACAACTGTCGTCTGAAGGCTGTCAGTCGCACCAAAGTGACCTTCAACATGAATGCGACGATATTGCATCCAACTAACGATATATTTATTCATGCCAAGGTGTTCAAAAGAGCAAATGGCTACAAGCCATGGCTTTTCGACGTCAACTTTGATGCTTGTCTGTATTTGCGAAGGCGTAGTATACCCTTTGTTTCCCTAGTCTACGGGCTCGTCAAAGAGTTTTCCAACATTAATCACACATGCCCCTACGTGGTAAGAAGATACGGCTACTTCTCATATATACATCTAAAATTACCATCCCCATCACAGGGTCCACAGATAATCAAGGATTTTTATCTAAAGCCCGAGCTACTGCGTCTTCCCATTCCAACGGGGGATTATATGTTGTCGCTGCAGTGGCTATTCAATAAAAAGCCACAATTTGACACGAACGTTAGTTTTACTTTCGTGGAGGATCTACTGAAGAGCAAATAATCTCCGTGTAAGAGATTGCAATGATAATATTTTGGATATCCTTCGTCATAATATACTACATATATGTATATATATACATATATATACAGTTTGTTCATTGTATTGTGCAATTCCAATTGTATTTTAATGACATCAAAATTTTTATTATGTGTGGAAGTTTCTCCTCATTTCATCATTGCAATGTGAATTAAATTGAGAATTATTTTAAGCGGAGAATACATTATATGCACAAGCGGTTGTCACTCTTTGATAAAGGTATGCTTTATATGTTTGGGAATATTTTTAGCCGCTAGTTATCTTCAAGTTTACGAACTGAAAGTGAAAGTTACATCCAGTCCTGGTTCGTGTTTCACAACAGTCGACTGAAGGCCGTCAGTCGAATGCCTCCTTAATGTCAAACGGTATTGCATCCTGCCCACGATGTATCCGTGCATGGCAGGATGCTCAATAGGGCAAATGGCTACGAGCCCTGGCTATGCGACGTTAAGTTGAATGCCTGCCAGTATTTCCGAAAGCGAAATACACCCTTTGTTACGATAATGTATGGATAACATTAATCACATCCGGCCCTACGTGTTTAGTTTCTATAAGTATTATCTAGTTCCAAGTTCCACAACCAACAAATTAAAGGAAACTACTTCCATTTGCGACGGGCGATTATATTATATCGATTCAGTGGCACTTTGATAAGAAGTCTCAACTCGGTAAAAATGTAAGTTTTGTATATGTGGAGTACCTTAATGCAATTTCAATTAAAAATGAAAAATAGATCCATTTTGACTTATTTGACTTATGAGAACACGAGACTTGAGAAGTAAATTGGTGATTCTTTTATGCGGAAATTCACTGTCTCGCTTTTCCAAGCTGCTTTTTAGTGATCTCTTCGGATTTTTCAGAAGGAGAGCGGCCTTCACAAAGTAACAAATATTCCACAGGATGCGGTCGTTTTCAAGTTTACAAACTTCGTCTGCGAGAGCAACAAAAAATCCTGCCGTCAGTCGAGGCAAAGTACACCTCAATATGAATGGGTTGCATCCGAACTTCAATGTATCACTTTATGTGAAGGTGTTCAAAAGGGCAAATGGCTACAAGCCATGGCTTATGGACGGGAACCATCGATGTTTGCCAATTTATGCGGAGGAGATATATCAAAATAGTCTATAATCTGTTCAAGGAATTTTCCAACATCAATCACTCATGTCCGTTTGTGGTAAGTAATAATTCAATATTCTTCGATTAAACTTTGTGTTAACCCCCAAAGGGTCCACAAATAGTCAAGGATTTTCGATCTAAGCCCTCTTAGCGGTTGTCATAGCAGTATATCGTTTATAATAAACCACAATTCGATACAAATGTCAGTTGTGTCTATGTGGAGGATCTACTAAAAAGGAAAAGCTAATTAAGCATATTTTTTTAAATACAATTAAGAATTTCTTTCTATACATTTTTTATTTTTTCATTGAAAGGAAACCATAATGACGCAAATAGGTGATGTAATGGCTGCCTGGCTTTGGCCAGCGGATGCCCGTTGTCGGCTGAAATAGTTGCCACTAATGATTACACGTACTCGTACTCGAACTTTTTTGTACTCGTATGCAAAATTTTTTGCACTTCTGTTGCCAGACACATGATTGGATTTGCACTGCGCCAAAGCACCCGAGTTGCTAGATCTTGAATGGAGATTGCAGAGCAGAGTAGAGTTCGATATCATTTCTTGTATGCAAAAGTCTTTGACCACCTCTTGGCCGTAGATTGAACATAACCATTCTTGAAATTGTCACAGAGAGCCGGAGAGTCAGACAGTCACCTGTGAGTATTCCAATAACAGTCCTTCCCTGGAAGGTGCAGTAAGTAGGGACTAAGTTTTCCATTGCGCTCTTTGTACATAGTTTTCGATGTTCTGCAGGTTGTGGAACTCCGCCACGTGTTATTGGTCTGCACACTGGCCTGATCCTCCAGATCGCTAGATCTAGAGGCACGGCCTCGTCCTTTCTTATCTATCATTCGCCAGCCCGAGGCCTTCTATCGCTGACTTGGTCGTGCTTATGGTTGGCACCTCCTGGCCCTTCTTCAGCGTTCTCTGGAGTGAAGGACCATTCTTAGACTAAGCAGTTAGACTTTGGAGCAGTTAGACCTTTCTGTTAGGTTCATCTTTGAGATACCCTGCCTTTTAAAACGCATTCCAGTAAAGATTTCCTAACCGTATTGCTAAGATAAACCTACCAATTTTGGTCCAATTGAATTATTGTCAATGTTTCGAGTAAAATCTGCAAGAAAAGAAAGAAACAAGATACAAATTAGAATATTTTCAACACCAGGAATGATTGAATGATTCCTAAACAACAGAAAAGTATCTACATTCATTGTTCTATATGGTGACTCTACAACTGTGGACAAATCTCCCCGAAACAAGAACCCGTCTGGCGTCCAGAGCGCCTAAAGAGGCGCTAATGAAATTCCCATTGACGTAAATTCCCAACATCCCGACATAGACATCAAGAAACAAACCACAATCGATGGATGGATAAACAAAACTTAACTGCTCTCTGCGCCCCAAAAGAATATCTCACCAACCATCTTGTGTGCGGCAAGCTACCAATTTTAGGCATATGAACTCGCCTCTCGAAGTATACTTAGAAGCAGTAACACACACAGATACAGATACCAGAGATACATTCGGGGGGAGGAACGGAGACGTATGAGTGATTTCTATGGCTCTCCTAACGTAAGCGAGTATTCTCGAGGTCAGCCACTTTTGTTACGAGACGGTCCCCCTCCCCCACCAATCCACCAACCACCCAACACTTTTTTCTTGTATCTGTAGCTGTAGTCTATCTTTCTCTCTCTCACTATTCTCAGACACTCTTGACCAACATATACTCCCATCAAGCCAAATCCTAAAACTCTGGCTCTGTCCGGTTTGCAGTCAATGCATTTGTACGTATATCTATGTATCTTTTTATCTGTTGCTGCTGCTGCTGCTGCTGCTGTTGCTGATGTTGCTGCTGTTGCTGCCGTGTGGTTTTTACTTAATTTACTTTACTGTTATGTTTTTGCTTTCCGCTTGTTAGGCAAGAGCCATGCAAGCAACCAGTCAAGCCATCGACGTGTGTACGTGTACGTGTACTTGTGTGTATCTGTCAGATACTTTTCAGTTTCGGCTGGTTCTATGGTGCAATGGCCACACATCCATCCATCCATACATCGCTAGCTGCAATACACTTGACATTTGGTGGGCAGAGGCGGGGGCGTGGGTTAAACATACAAATAATTTCATAACCAATCCGTACATATATATGTACATAAATACATATGTAGATATATGTATGTATGTAATATCAGAAATATCAAAGCATAATGCCAAAGGTTAATGCCAAACCGATTTGACCAACAAAAAACCCAACTATTTTCACGTATTATATTTGTATCTTATTATTACAGCATTTCACAATTTGTTGTTGTAATTTGTTTGGTGTCGACTCCAGATATTATGCAATGTTGGTCTCTTGGCCATAAAGAGTTTTGCTGGCCATTATCAACGCCATAAACAATTAGTGCAAGACCGAATCAATAACATAACCGATTTCTGTTCAGCTTTTACGGCTTTGATTTTTATTGGTACACACGCTTTCGGATCGCCACAGTATCTTTCGGATAGAAGTTGTATCTTTACGAGCTGCATCCCATAAACAAAGAGGACGCATTGTGTCCCATTGACACAGATTGCAATTTATGAAATTTTATTGCTCTGCTTGTGCCATATATTGAAGGTGTGTGTGTGTGTGTGTGTGCGGGGGCTTGGGTCTGACCTCCCCCCTCCAGCGAATGAAACAGCATGACCCAAATACGATCTAAGCCTTTGCAAGTGGTGGAGAATAAAGTTGTAAAGGTAAAAGTGTGCGAGGAATCAGTGTTTCGATCAGAGAACATACGATTAGGAACTAGGAATACGAAAATGAAGATGCTTTATGTTAATCACGATAATCACAACTGAGTCTCACTGGCATAAAGCTGGTTGTGGAGAAAGAGAGAAGAAGAACTTCTAAGAAGAAGTTCCTGCTTTATGCTCATACAAAAACCATTCTATACTCGTAGTTACATCTTCAGCTAAAAACGTGAAGCTTCAATTACAACAACCATCCAACCGAGATACTCAATGAGTTCTTAGGCAGACTTCTGATTCACTTCTCAAGTTAAAGCTTGACAAAATATTTACAACATGTAATGGAGGATGAGCCGCCGCCGCTGCCATTGACAACTTTAAAGCAGCACCGAGCCGGAGAGAGATCGCTGTTTGCTAAGGCCGTGGGGCAGAGAGAGGGAGCGCTGAAAGACTAAGTAAACTGAGCTGAGAGCCACCATCTGGGGGTCTCTGAGAGACAAAAGGCGTGAAGCCTAAACCGATGATAAGTGCCTATAATGTCTATGAATATCCGGCTGCAGGCAGACACCAAGCCGAGGCAAATGGAGGCCTCAGAGTTTCAGAGCTTCAGAGCCGAACCAAAGTAGTAGACAAACAATGTGACTCAAAGGATCCGCTTGGGGTCTGTCTGTGTGTCTGTCTGTCTGTCTGTGTGGAAGCAAAAGGGTAAGGAACCATAATGACAACATGACATGCAAAGTTTTGTCAAAGCCCAGACACGGGCAAACAATGTTCCGAGTCTTGGATGGGGGGATGTGCTTAAAGATGTGGATGTATCAGAGGTAGATGTATCTGTGGATGGGGATGGAGATGAGCCTCTCCTTTGCAGACATAAGTAGCCAATGCGGCTGGATGCGGGCCTTAATCAACCTGAGAGAGGAGGAGAGAGAGAGAGAGGAGTACCACTCGCAGGAGGACCCGAGTGCTGTGTGCTGATTCTTTATTATTTTTTACATTTTTTGTGTTTAGCACGTTATATGAATAACTAATTGAGAGCGTACACCGCAACACGTACACGTATTCGCATGGAAGGTATACACGGGACAGGAATGTTGCTAAGTGCACTGCGAGAAATCCACGGGTATGATGTTCCTTTACATCGATCAGTGGAATATCTTTGCAGCTTAGCGGGGCCACAAACATTCTTGTGTCTGGGTTTACACATTCTGTAGGACGTCCTTGCTCGGCACATTGATGCTCGGCACATTGATGCTCGGCTTGCACAAGCGAAGCCAGCCAAAGAGAATGCCCAAGAATTGCAAAAACAACTGACATTGTGTGTGCATGACATTAATGATCGTCCCGAGATCGTTGAGATTGTATTTGGAGAGGAAGTAATGGAATTTAGGTATATTTTACAGTGCCTATTGGTCAAGGGCTTCTTTCAGTGCACTGCATCCATTAGATACAAGTGTACACATGCTGTATATTCCTTGTATCTGTATCTGGGTATTCCTCCTGAGGGGCAATGCCTGTTGAGGGCGGGCAACCATGACTGGGCATAACAGCAAAGCGAAACGAAATCTTGGCTTAAAGAAGAAGTGGAGTAGGACAGCAGCAGAAGCAGCAGGCCATCATCTTGGACTCTCTGTTCTCCGTTCTCCGTTCGGTCTTCGATCTTCGATCTTCTCCTCTACTCGATGCTAAACTGGTAGCACATTTCTTCTCGTATCTTTTTTTTTTTTAGGTCTGTGTCTTGGGGGCTGAGTCATCTTCAAGTCGGGTAGTCGCGTATTCGACTGTTGGCTGTCGAGCGCTGCCTGTGTTTTGCATTAGGCCAAGTTCGATGACTAAGCAGAGACTTGATTTCTGGTTCCTCTGTGGCTGTGAGGCCTACCGGCATACCGGCATACCGGCATAGCTTTAATGTGTGACGGCAGCTCCCAGATGGGAGCTTGATGGCTTGCAGATGTTGTCATCGGGGTTACCTTACCCAATGCCTCCGTCTCAGTTTGTGCTTGAACTTGGTCGGGTGGCAATGATTTCATGGTTCATCTCTGAGATGAGATCTACGAGTATTATATGCCATTTCCCACTTCATTTCCACACCAGAAGGAATCTATTGAGTTGCACAAGTCGTTATTTCCCTCTTCAAATATTGCTCAAGTTTTCCTCCGCCGATTGCCCCTCTATAATGTTGCTTTTCCAACACTTTTTTCCACTATTTTTATTGTTTTATTGTACATTAAATAAGCTCGTTAAAATCAAATGCATTTGTTAAATGTGCAAAACAGAAATAGAAACACACAGATCCACAGATACATATGAACAAATGTATATGTATTGGTATGAAGATGAAGCAAACAAAAGATACTTTTTGTATTATAGTTTTTTTTTTTGTATTGGTTTTGTTTTTGTTTCAAAGCCAATGCTTGCGAAACCGTGACACATGGCGAAGGCCAACAACAGATTTAAACAGACTAGACGCTGATGCAGAGGATGATGCTGCTGATGATGATGATGATGAAGATGGTGGTGTTTGAGCAATGAGAAAACAAAAATAAAACATGACAAACGAATGGGAATGAGGAGAGGCACTACTATAGAATGCAATTTACAGTTGAAATCTTTAGGGAACGAGAGTTTTGATAACCATGGATGGGGTATTCTTCTAGAATCTAGATGGATGGATGGAAAATAACTTTCATCCTTATATAAAATAAGTTCCCAATTGATAAATTAATATATCTTTTAGTTAGAAGAATGCCTCCATTATTTTAATTTAAGTTTTGGACATGGGCTATCTTTATTACGAGTAATTAATAAATAAACATATATGTTTTATCGTATTTTATGGGATTTTAACTCTCTTTACAATAATTAAGTGAAGTTTTAGAGCCACTGGCCTCCGCCCCTAACTGCTGATTTCATTAATTTCCATTCATTTCCACCATACCACCCAATCGATGCCCCGGATTGTTGTGGCGTTGCCATATGGTCTATAATTTATGCTCGTTTGATCATTTGCCACACTCTTCCAGCCCCAGTCGCAGTTCCAGTTCCAGTTTCCAGTCAAATTGCTGCTCAATCGATACTTAATTTCAGTTTCATTCGAATTCGGATTCCCTCTCTCTTCAAGTCGCTCTTCCTCTCTATAGATACAGATACTCCTCACAAACATAGATACATACACACAATTACCGGTACATACACATATGTACATGAGATTTAGAGAGAATTCAATGAGTAGAATCAGCGCAATGATCGCGCAAAATTAATTTCCCTTTAAACTATTATTTTGTTGTTGCTGCTCGGTTCGGTTCGGTTCGGTCGTTGTTTTGTTTGTTTTTTTTTCTATCCACCGAAGTGGAACAGTTTTCGTTTCGCTTTTGCGTTTAGTGGGACAATCGATCGATGTTCTCTCAGGTCCACTCGTACGAGGCGATCGAAGACCGATAAGGGTTTGATTTATGGGAAAAGCAATGGAAACGGAATGCAATGTAATGAAAAAGATGGCAGGAGCCGTATGCAAATGTTGCTGTCAAATAAATTAAAGTATCCGTAAGAGTATTTTTCACAGATTTCGAATGTATTTAAATGAAAATATTAAAAATATTCATAAGAATAGGAGTATGCCGTCGTTTATCCGTCAAGTGGCATTAGAATACCTTTTATACAGGAATCTTTTACCTTTCAAAAATAGTTATAAGACCTCTTATCTTGGGAACATGAATAGCTTCATCTCTGAAATTCTTTACATTTCTAATCTAAAAAAACTTCCCATTGAATCAGTTTCAAGTTCTCTTCTGCATCCCATGATTACATCAACTTTACATGCAGCTTAAAGGCTTCATTCCCTGCTCTTCTGACTGTTTTTGCCTTCTAGTCCTCCGCCGCCCAAATGTCATGCAAAATACCTTCGGAGAAACCCAACGAAGCATGCAACAGAGTCTACCTCTTAAGTCACACGCACAACGCCCCGAAAAGGCGAATCTTTGTGCAACAATTGCAGTGGCACGAAGCAGGAGGGGGCGGCGGAGACTCGCCTCGACTCATGTGAACAATCTGGTAGTAAGGTCTAAGAGTCTAGAGGTCTATTGTATTTGGAAGTTAATCTTTATCTGTTGCCAACCTGCCACGTTATAAGCGAAAATCTCATAAGCTTTTAATTTTTCATATACTCGTACATATATTTCTCTTGGCGTTTTCGCTGCGGTCGCGTAATCAGGGTGTAACAATTACGCGTCTTGAATTGCCATAGACAGAGAGAGAGAGAGAGAGAGAGATACAAAGATACAAATGCAGCTATGGCTCTGACTCTGAAGCTGACTCTGCCGCGCCCCGTCACGTCTTACGTGTTAGCCGTGCTTTTGCCTCTGTACGGGGTTCGGTTCTCATTCGAGCCAACACACTCGTACTCGTACTCGTACGAATATGCGAAATAATTTCAAACTTTGTATTGTAATTGTAGACTGTGGCTCTCAGGCTCCGTCATCCATCTATCTGTACTTGTATCTGGCATTTGTGTTAGATTCTTACTTAATTTCAATTCTGTGGTTACGCTTTGCATTTGATTGCCTGCGACTGGCTTCATGGTTAATTAAACGCCTTAAACTCGCCTTTTGGCTGGGGCCAGCGCCATCGCCAGCGCCATCTGTTGGCCGTCAATTCATAATGATTTCACGTCGGATCGAATCGGATCGCTTGAAGGTATGTAATTTTCGCAAAAGTCAGCCCCAAAAGAGGAATTAAATTTGGTTTTAGAATGTTCATCTAGCGATCCAGCGGCGAGCACTCGATGGCCATATAATAAGTACCGCTAATTAGGGTGTGGCACGAACAGTGTGGGCCACCCACCCGTAAAACACAAAATATGTATGTGTGCCACAAAAGAATGTGCCATAAGGAAAGGAATGTTGTATGCCTAATGGCTGTGCTTATGGCCAAATTGGTCAAATGGCATTTTCAAATGGTGTTCAAAATGTGTTTGCGAATTGATAAACAATTGAACCTAATGGCCGAAAATGGCAGGGCATGGGAGATTGCGAACGGAATGGAAGAACAGTCCCACCACGCGGGTTGCGCTTAAGAGAGGCAGCGGAACTGTACCTAATGTGGGATATGTTCATTGAGGGATTTATATGTAGAATCTCATAGATCTACCATGAGATAAAGCTATCGTCTGCTTGAAACCAAGAGTTTTGTAGATGCCCAAGAGATGTAGCAGTTCATTTCCATAGACCAAAGCGGGTGTTTATAATATTTCGCAGACGAAACTAAGGTGGATGTATATTTATGGTATATTGGTATTGGATAATATATTTCATCCATTTTGTGGGATGTTTGGATAAACGCGTATAATAATAACAAGCTAAAGAATTGGTCTCGTAAAATAAGCGGAAAATTACAAAGAAAGTGAAGGTAGCGACGAAGTACATATGTACTAAATATACATACGAGTATGTAAAATAATTAAATCCAATGTTGATAGTTACCTACACATTCGAATGGACATTGTTTTAATCTAGTTTTGTTGATGAGCAAGACTCTAACTATCTGTTCATAGCACCAATCAGCACTTTCGGATGAGCGGGATACTCATTAACGAATGACTCAAGATTATAAAACACATACAAATCTACATATGTATAAGCGAATGAACTAGCTATTCAACACAAAATCCGCAACCTCAAACAAACAGAAGACAATCAATAACAAATCGAATCTTAGACCAAAGAAGAAACCAACAAATGATCCGACATCCCCAAAACCAATCGTGCAAAAACACACACAATATATCATTGGAAGTGTAACCTTCGAGGCAAATGAAACGAAACGAAATCGTTCTATAAGACAATCCCCCCCAATCCAAATCCCAATCGCAATCGCAATCCGAGTCCCAATCCCACACTGCATACAAAAGATCAAAGCCAGAGAGAGAGAGAGACAGAGTGAGAAAGATTCGTGGACCCAAAAAGATGACAACGAATATGGCAATCATTCATTTAGCTGCCTGCCAAAGTCATTGCTAGACATTGCAGATACATATCTTGCGAGTAGTATATTGTAGGTGAACGATAGATAGATGCTAACGAATCGAAAGGCAGACAAAGACTTGAGGCGCCACAGAAACAGAGGCAGAGGCAGAGACAGAGCAAGGCGAGAAATTATTATTGCAGAGAAAAAAGCTAACGGAAGAAAAAGCTGGCAGCAAAGTGTTGATAAATGAAGGAAATCAAAATGCAGAAAACAGAGAAAAACACGCCGCCCACACGGTCCACGGATCCATGGATCCCATATGCAATGCGGTTGCGGTTGCAGTTGTAGATGCAGATACGGATGCAGAACTCGACAGAAACTAAGCATTGATGAAAATATATCATCAGAAGTATGGACAGGGGACGGGAGGAGAGGTGATGGGGAGGACTGGCAGCCATAGGCATAGATCATTTTCCCCGAGCTATTTTTAAAACGAAAGCACACAGAGCACCACACACTGAGGAGGAGGCTGGGCTCTACCTATGGCCTGCCATAGTTATTGTATCTGGTGGATGCGTTTAGAAGCAATGCGCCTGATTCTTTTGGATCCCTCTCTCTCTCTCTCTCTCTCTCTATCTGTCTATCTGTATCTGCATCTGTATCTTTCGCTTTGTATGGTCTGGCCTGTCATTTTGATTTCGCTCGACATGTGTGCACACCGCATCTGATCTGACTTTCATCTGGTTGCATTTTGTGTATCTTGTAGCTGTATCTGGTATCTGGCATATCTCTCGCATGCGTATCTCTGTACACATGTAACTATAACGCTTTGTTGAAAGGCAGACAAAGGTGCAGGGAACAGGGACTCAACACAACTCGCCTGTCAAATTAATTTCATTCAATTTAAATGCAATTTGACGCTGTTTGACTGCACTCGCAGCACTCGCTCTACCGCTGACGCTTGGATCTATAAGTATCTCTGTATCTGGCAGGTATGCATGCGCACGTATCCGCCAGATACTTGTACGATACTAGTGCTGCCCCTTCAGCGCTGATTCAACGTTAATGATGCAATGCCCCGTGTGAGACAGCAAACTGTGCGTTTTATTTTGTGATGCCTTTTGATTAACGACCCTTGGGCCTAACATTTTTGCTCGATTGAGTGGATGGATCCCAAGGGGGATTCTGTACTTTCGAGAAGAAAGTATCATTCCCATATTTGGACATCAGCTTACCTCTTGAAATGGTCGTGTCGGAGGGGGGAAATATCTTGGTCGCGGTCGCGGTATTAGTCGTTGGGATCTGCAAAGATAAAGAAAGGAAACCAATATTATTTTCATCATCATTTCTCTTAGTTTAAGATCATTTCTCAATTCCCCATCACAACCATTAAAGATCGTTCTTTAATGCCCATAAGCCAAAGACCTGAAGCAATAGTTTTCAATAATTAACCAAGGAAACAGGCAGTAGGCAGCAGGCCTTAAGCACTAATAAAATCTCTTCAGAGAGCTTCTGAGAGGCGTTTGCAATGCCACTCCCCATGGGGAACATTAACCGCTAAAGACATTCGATAATCATTTAGGGGCCAATAAAATCAAATGGACCAAAGAAAACCCCAAATAGTGGCGTTAATTAACCAAAAAAGTGAACAAAAAACGCATTAAAATATATTTTTGTGTAGAAATCTGATGATAGAATACAACTTCTTTATTTATGATGGAGTTAATTCTACTCCCAGAGATACTTCAAGAGTATCTTTTAGTGTCATCCAGTGTCCAGTGTGGTAACGAGGCTAACTTTGCTTACCGTTCCACTTACAACTGTCCAACAACTGGCACTATCATCCGATTTTGTCATTGTTTGGAAAGAAAATTTTCTTTTTCTTTTTTTTTTGCCGGCAAATGAGCGCAAACAAATGAAAAGTTTAGAAAACTCTTCACACTTCAGTGTGAAAATTCTACGGTTACTTTTTTTATGGTTAAAGATGATCTAACGCCCCGATTTGAGAGCCAGAAGAAGAGAGAGAATGGGGTAAGATCGTGACTGCGACGGACGCTGGAGATCGGGGGGAAAAATTGGGTTAACAGAAGCACACGGTAGCGGATGGAAATCTTTTGGGTTTATTCCAACGGATAGATTGTTGTAGCGGTTGAGCGGAGAATATTCTGATGTCAATTTTTAAGGGGAGGGTAGGGGATGTTCTTAAAATTTTGGCAACATGAAGATATTCTTGAACTAATTTGGAATTGTCATTATAAAATAAAACATTTTTATTTTTAATCAAATCTATCTTTTGTAAAGAATCTACCCTTAAGATAATCTATGATAATCTTTATACAAAGGATCCTACCATAGATAATCTTAGTACAAAGAATTCTTACAGAGAAATTTCGTATAAAGAATTCTCAGCAAAACCCTCCCAGAATCTCCCAACTTTTCTCTTCAACTGAATCCCAGTTATATAACTGAATTACTAAATAATAATCTAACTTACTACAGCACTCTCATAAATATTTAGACTTGACCCGCACAACCCCTTTTTGATGTATTACCCCGCAATCAAAAAATATCAACCAATCCGCCAAAACCTTTTATGATTTTATTTCAGTGTTCGCTCCACATTTTTTATCTGTTCCTCCACAAATCATCACCCGAACGAAAATTATATAAATTATATTATATTATTATAGGTATAAAAACTTTCATAACTTTGCATGGATATTGTATAACAACAAAAGCACCTCCGCAGCTCATGCACTGAAATGTATTTACAGCTACGAGATTATGGTATAAAATTATGAAATGGGAAACACACTCCAAATGGATGGATGGACGGATGGATAGATGAATGGATGGATGGATGGTGTTTGAGCATGAAATTGACAAAATACTCAATCAAATTTCGAGAGTAAGGGGGGTGGGTAGGGGGTTTATTATGGATCAGCAATGTCATTAAACTCTTCAGCAGTTTCGCCGATTTATACATTGATTTTTTAACAGTTTTGTCCAAGACAAAATTATGCTAATTTGTGACTTTGGTTTTGGTTTTATGTGTGGCATTGGGATTAACATATTGTGTGAATTCTGTTTACCCAATAAGAGGGTATTACATACATACACACATATGTAAAAGAATAAGCATAAACAATGAACGCAGGGATTGAAGATCTCTCGATCTTCGATGTTTGATGCGCAATTGCTCATCTCCCATTACTCTCTCAACAACCGCGACAACAATGCGAGAGTAAAGGAGTTCCACAAGCCGGACCTCTTCTCATTAAATTTTACGTGAGAAGCGCAGGAAATCCTAACACGAATTACATCAAAATGTATGTACATACAGACTCTACTAATTCCTTCATTCTGTTGATCTAGCACGGCAATTCCTTCTAGCCTCCAACAACAATGAGCTTTAGGTGTCTCTCGCTCTCTGTCTCGAAATAAGCAAATTTCACGTTTTAAAGTCTAAAAATTAGAATAAATTACGAACGGGATTTATCCTTTGCCTTATGGATTGTATTTTTTGCGTCTTTATTTTTCATTTCATTGCTTATTGCTATAGTACATTTTAAATTAACGACTATGGCTACTTTTTATTTTGCAATCTACGCGATATCAACGGGCAAAAGCTGGGCTATAAACAGATTCGTCACTATATAAATATTTGTACACACTTTTTTGTTTATTTTATCTTAAAAGTTTATTTCTCCAACATTTTCAATGTCAATTCTGCTTGAGAATACATATATTTCATGCAATTTTCGTTTATTTTTAAGCCATGACGATGACGACCATGAGAAGTGAAAGTGCTGTGAAAAATTCAAACCAAGAAAATCGGACATTTACATATACATAAGAATGATGCATAATACAAGTATATTTGGCACATTTCTGTCACATTATCAGCTCACATTTATTAATAACAATCATACGCCCCCTTGGCCCTGAACTGAAAACTGAAACAGAGCGAAATATCCGAGAGAAAAATAAAATTCATTCATTGGACAAAAAGTAAATAAAATACGTTCGCTGGCTCGCGCGTATTTTTGCAGCTGTCTTTCGCCCTGTTCTCGCTTCCCTTTTCGCTTTTGTGTAAACATTTTCGCACTTTTGGTTTTCTTTTCCTTAGCGCTTAATTAATAAATTTCATTTATGTGTTTGCCTTCCCCCACCAGCTGGAGGATGGCAAGAAAGGAAAGGCAAGGCCTACAGATGGATTGTGTTTACACTTCCAAAAAGTCTGAGACGCAGTTCTTAATACCGAAGCAATCCCCCGTACATTCCGCGAATAAACACAATTTCACACTCCAAAACGACAGAGTGGAATGGAGAATGGAGAATATGGAGGGGTTTTGCTGTTTGATGGTTCTCTCTCTATCTCTCTGTCATTCTTTCTTTCTCTTTTGAATATTTACGTTTCTCAAAATGTGAAAGGCTCAAAAGTGTAGCTACGTTTTCTTTCTCAAGATTTTTCTTTGCCATTTTGCATTGTTTATAATGCGCTAATAATACATTTTAGATAAGCGATTGAAGGGGGTCTCTGTGGGAGGGAATTGATAGAAAGAATTCCATATGAGAGCAGTTATTGAACAGTGCAATTGATGATTGACAGCTCCGTTAGTCCTTCAGCAGAGACCCAATCGAGGCAGGTGCCTTCTACTATATCGTTTATAAACATTCCCTCACAGAGACTGCCTTTCTGTAGCATTCTTAAGTCGTTCAAAGACATTTCCCCTCCCTCTCCCACATTCGCAGACATCGTCTCAACCATTTCCATGCTTTATTTTAGAGCAAAATCCAGATTTAAAGGCCAACCGCTTGCTTCTTCTACCTTCCCTTCCACCTAATTTGCCATATAATTTACAGTTTGTCTGTATAGTAATTTATGCACATGCATAATCGATCGAGGGGGGGGCCAGGTTCAAAGGCGTCTCAAAGATTCTATAGCCTAATCCGAACCGATTACTGAACACGATTAGCATTTTTATATAATTTCGCAATCAAGTTCAACATTTAGACAACCAGCGAAACGAGTTCTGTTTGGGGAGGGGGGATCTATAACTTATTTTTATTACATAATAAAACACCAAATTCCGTAGACAATTTGGCTACTAAAAAAAACACTTGTGTTAACTTTCGGGCCTGTTTTTGGCTTTATTTCGGAAGCTTCTCGATTCAGAAGTGAATCAGACAACGCCTCAGAGATATGCATGCCTCATTTGTCGGATAAAGAATCTGGTATAAGTATGTATATGGTATATGTAGTATCAATTGTTTGCATTAGCCGCAAAGCGGCAAAACAGCTGCAGGGAAGCACAAAAGTACGAGTATTTGCGGTATTTTGTCATGTTCAAAGCATTTCGATTCGATGGCTTATTTAATTATAGAAATAAGCTAACACAGCACACATTCTGCGAGCATTTGTTATTATACATTTGAACAGCAACAGCAACACAAATCACGGGGATGACATAAGCGAGCCGAGCCGCTATTTCCACGAGTAAATTGTGTGTGTTTCGATTCAATAGAAATCAAAATGTGTGGCCACACTGGCCACGCTCTCAGTGTGTCCCTGGCACTAATAACAGAACACAAGCAAAAAAGTTTGGTTTGCATGTTTTGTGCTGCTGTTTCTGCATTTTCTATACGAGTAGTATTGCAAAATTGAAAACAATAGACTACACTGCCGTGAAATCATTCAAATACAACGAACGCAGTGCAGTGCACATGATGATAATTGTGTGTGCAGGCCAACAACTGCAACACTGGCAGCACACGATCACATCACACAAGCACGCACTGGTTTTGCGCACTTTATTTGGCTTTGTTTTGTTGATAATTTTGCATTTAATTACACTTTTTAGCTTGTGTTAATTTCCTGCATTCAATTTTCTTAGGAATTGGTAATCATTGTTTTTGAAAGAGGGATTCGATTCGAAAGGAAGCTAGTAATCGGTGCAACTGCAAAGGAGGGACTTTTACGAGTATTTTACTAGCTCCAGGACCAATAAGAAGCTGTCTCTTAAATTCATTTTTACATTTTGTAACATTTAAAATACATTAAAAAGTAGTCAGTCTTCGTTCTAGAGACTTACAAATAAATTTATTAATGTTAAATAGATATGTGCTCGACATTTCAACAAATTGTACTATACCAAGTAGTATGAACTTACCCACCCCAAAGAGAACTTAAATTTCTGCGTTGAAAAGTGTCACCCGAGGCGAATTTCTTTTCTCAATTGATTCCCACTGCCAGTGTTGCCCTATCAACAAATAACAACGAATAATAAAGAAAAGGCACCGTCGAGTGTCACCATAGTAAGCCATGTTTATGGTGCTCTTTGGCTCCCCCACTCCATCTGCATCTCTTTCGTTGCGAGTGCCATTGGCTTTGTGGCCTGCCACAGCTTCGATAAGGCCAAATGCAGCAACATTGTTGCTACTATTATGGTGATGGTTGCTGTTGCTGTTGCTTTTGCTGCTTCGGCTTGTAGCCATTATAGTTTCTTGTTTATTTTCTGTCATCATCAGTTTTTCGGTTGTTTTGACTGTTATGCTGCGATGCGATGTGACCATCATCAACATCAACATCCATCGGCTTGGAGTCTGCACGAACTTCCACTACATACACACATATGTATGTACGAGAGTGTATCCGAACACAGACAGAGCATTGAACCTTTGCCGAATGCCGAAAGTGATTGTTCGGGTAACCGGAGATGATGCCAGAGAGAGATGGGATGGATGGGAGATGGGAAATGGTAGACGACTGAAGCTGAATGATTTCTATTGTTAAAACTTGTGCTGTGATCAGCCATGTGCATTATTTATACCAATTTATGACACGACAATGATGTTTGAGCATTTGATTAGCGCGAAGAAAATAGCAAACAGCAAACACCAAATAGCAATGGCAAACAAATGAAGAAAACTGCAATCGCTTCAGTCAAAAGCAAAGGCAGAAGGCCACTAATTGACAGGCGCCAAAGCATACCCCCCTCCCCCGTACGTACCACCATCGCACACTCTCGATATACATATGCACACATAGGCAGGGAAATCGGTAAAGCAGAATCATCCCCCAGAAGCTTTCAGTGCGTGCAAACAACAGACCCACCGGTGGACACACCGAAATTCATAGAACTAAAATCATTACCTTTCAAAACAAAAGAGTTGAACAACTTGTATCCCCTTCGCTCTCTTTTATTTTGTATTCTGGGTTGCCATTAGTTTTTGTTGAACCGAAAACAAAGCCAAGAACAATTTAATAGTCGAAGTATCGGCTATGGGGATACCTGGTAATTGAATTTCTTCTTTTTAAAGATTTTATTTAACGAAAAGTAGATTTTATCGTACCTTGAAATCCCACAACTACTTAACCAAACATTTAAAATATAAAAACAAACAAAATATCTATTCAATTGTAACGGTATCTGCAAAATCAATAACTAAACAAACCAAAAATAAATCATATTTATATTTTTAAAGTTGTGGCTTTCAAGTTTCTTGGCTCCTATTTAGGAAGATCTGGATCTGGAAGATCTTACGATCCAAAATCCTTTGTCTTCTGTTGTTCCTCATCCTCCTACACAAGAATAAATACACTTCACATCTTCACATAAACAATTAGCCAGTATACCCTCTTCTCATACAGGGTACCCACAAAGAAAGAATCCATTAGGCCCGAACCAACGATCCGCAGAGCATCGTCAGAGCCACAGGCCAGAGCCAAACACTAACCGGAAGTTTACAAAAGTTGACAGTTGATCGTGTTTTTATGTACATACATACAACAGCAACAGCAACAGTTCTCTCTCTCTCTCTCTCTCTCTGTGTCTCTCTTTGTGTGTCTCTTTTTTTTATGGTTCAGTCAAATCAGTCAGGCATATAGAACATTGACATATCGTCGCAGCATGCCACAGAAAAAGCAGACAACAACAACAACGCAATAAATGGGTTGTTGGCAGAGCTGAGGCAGAAAGGAAAGGCAAAGGCATATCGATATGCAAAAAAAAAACCACAAATTAAGAGAGGGAGAGGGAGGGGCCTTCCACCGAAAGCGGAACTTTGTTGGTATGGATGGTGGATGGTAACCCAAAACACACACACACACACACACACACACACACACACACACACGCACACTCTTACCCGTAAAGCGGAATCGGAAAAATACCCAAGATGGAAGGGAGCGAGGGGCAAACAAAAGCGCATAAGTTTCCGTTGACCGTTAATTAAAGCCACAAAAGACAGTAGCAGTAGCATGGCCTAAAACAGACACAGGGACAGAGAGACGGAAGGACAGACGGACATACATGCATATGGGAACATAAATTTGCTAGCGCCTTGACACAGCTGCATGGCATTAGAGAAGTGCAACGTCAACGGCCAAAAGACAAAAGCAAAAGCATAACCACAGACGGAAAACGTAGCAACGGCGGGGCAACGCAAAACGAAGCTGCAACGGCGGCACGCGCTCCTATTCGCCCGAAATGAAACCTGGGGAAGGGTAGTGGGAGGCATGGGAACACGTTGCAGCGTTTGGGCAACGCCTCTATCAAGGTTGCACCAAACCAATCTTGCGTCGGCGGCGCCGCTAACTGTTTGATTAAAGGATCTGGCGGCATGCGACATTCACTCTTCCGACTAGAAAGTTCACTGAATTGAATGATTCTCACGAATATACGAATACCCTGGAATTGCAGCAAATAGAAAATACTACGAGAAATATATATCGATCATACATACATCTCTAGATACATATATCTAGATATACATATATACAGAACTGATACTCGGAAGAGAGATTCTGTAGATAAATTCGAGTATATACGAGTAGACAGAAGGAGATATTTTTATATACATAAAAAATATAAATTCTACTATAAAAAAAAGCACCAGTCGTCTTTAAGATAAGATAGAACTGGTAGTGAAAATAGATAGATACAGTGAGAGAAAGTCACATCACCCTTTACTGCTAAGTTACTCTGTAAGAGAGTACGGGTATGGAAAATTGTTATTCATATTCTGACTATAATAACGAACCGGCCACAAAAAGATACTGCAGTTCTTGATTAGAGAAAGAAACACTTTGAATTATGTACTCTCTTCTTTAACACTTGATTCGGCTTTTCCTTCGACGTTTCGCACTCACAGAACCCAGCGAAACCACCCAACAAAAACAGGGTATGCAAAAATCATGCTTGAGGAGAACGTTTTGGCGGCAGCTGTGCCACAATTTATGTTAAATATTGCACAGCCGGCAGCAAATCTGCAACAAATAAAAAAGAGAGTTGAACGTTGAACATTGAATGTTGCACAGCCGCAAGAGATGTCAGCTGCTGCCGCTCCGTTGTTGCATGGATGATGATGATGCTGCCCCGCTGCCACATGGCGTTTGCAACATAACACGCATATGGAGGAGAAATTGTGCCAATTTGTTTGTTGCTTTTGTTGTGGTTGCTGTTGTGTGGCAAAAGGCAAAAGGCGGCAGGCCACAAGAGTGGATGCAGAAGCAGAGGTAGAGGCAGACAAGAAGTGTCTATATGGCGGCATTATTGATGATGACAGAAATGTGTCGTTTGTGGAAAGCATTTTCTAAGCGCGCAGCTGTTCCACTCATTGCCATGAACCTCAGTCCAAAGTTTGAGGCCAAGTAAGACCGCAAGTTCATGAGCCACATGCCACAAGCCACAAGCATGGCCCTCCTCCATCCAGAGCAGCATCAAGAGCAGCTCCAACCAGTTGTTGATTAAGCTAAATGCGCCTTGAGGATCGGATCGCAGTGGATCCTCATCGCGGATGGGCATGGGCATGGGCTGGCTGGCTGGCTGACAATATTTATGCCATGCATTAATTTTCATGTCTAAAAGGGTTTAAGCCGTACAGACGGAATGACCTTGTGCGTAAATTTTAATCAGCACATCCTTAAAAAAAATGAAAAAGAAGAATATTAAATAAAAAGTGACTGGACGGGTCTGTCTGATCCGTGATCCGTGTTTCGTGACTCATGCACTCCACGCCAAACACCAGAAAATGATGTACAGACAAGTTAAGATATTTTTGCATGCGGAAGAGGGAACATCACTTTGATGGACTGACAGACACAATTGGGTTACTCTTTCTCATTCTCAGTCTCGTTCTGCTTCCCCTTCTCTTTCTCCTTCTCCCGCCATTGCAATTCCATTTGGCAACCTATGCTGCTTCATATGATATCATCTTTCAGCCAGCTTTATGCTGATGCTGTGATGCTGATGCTGATGCTGATGGGGAGAGGAGATTCTTTAGAAAACCAAACCAGAAAGAACTTCAAGCTAAAAAGCGAAGACGCCCGCCCACATGGGGCATGTCAACCACAAGAGAACGACGCCGTCTTCATTGTCATCTTCATCATCAGATAGAGATTGAGAAACAGATACAGGCAACAGCTACAGCTAAAGCAACAGCTACAGATGCAGATACACCTACAGATACAGCAAAGTGATATACAAATTAGCAAATTGTTATTTTTATAATTTAATTGAAATGCCAACGAGCCAAAAAAACAAAATAAAAAATGCGGCAGAAAGCATCAAAAAGCCCAAACAAAAGATAAAATTCCCCCACGAGTCACAGAGCCAACAACAATTAATGCAAAAAGAGAGGCAGCAAAAGCAAAAGGCAGCATTTCAAAATTAACATGACAATCTTAACTTCTTCTGTCTCTCCTCTCGGCTTCATGGTATTTTTACTGTATCCGACACGTTGCGTCTCTCCCGTATGCGCATTCATGCCGATTATTCAGTTCCACTCATTCATACAATTCGAATTCTTTTCAGAGAACAAACCACCAACCCAACCCGCCCATTGCCAAATTCTTAGGCTAAAGATTTTCTCTAGATTTTCTTTAGTTTTTGATTTTTGTGGCTTTTTCTATGGGTTTTCTTTGATGCCTGTACAACTCTGCAGAGTATAAGGGTTTTCAATGTGCACACACTGGATACTGGATTAAGAAATTCAAATGAATCAAATACTCAGTGATATTTATCATTGGTGAACAGCCTTGTTAGTCTTTCCCATCTTCAATTAATGTTATTTTCTATCCACAAATAATAGCAAAATCAGATTACTCAACCTACAACTGTGGACGCGTTGAAATTTCTTAGATTATCATTTTAAATTGTTCACGATGTGCATCTGAACCATACATACATACATCAAATTTCTCATAATTTATTGAGTTGCATCCAAGTTGCAAAGAACACCACACAGAGCTCAGTCGAAAGCAGAGATTCACTTGGAGTTTTATGCACTTTGAGCATCTGCCAAGATAAATGTTTCCTTAACCGCATAAAGCCAAAGTCAAAGAAAACAATGAAATCTGCATCCGAGAGTGAGAAGACCAGAGGAACCCCAAAACCTTGCGTCTGTCTGGTCCACTTGCATATAAATTTCATTTGGCCAAAAAAAAAACAGAAGAATATAATAAGCGCCTTTGCGGTTTAACATGACCCGAATCCGCCTTTAAGCCTTTATTTAAATGCCAGAAAGATACTCTCGGTAACTGTCAAAACGTTTATATGCTCTCGTACCGCAAAACTACATACATACATGTACTATACGGACAGGGCTGAAAAGGCAGATAGGTAGGTAGGTATAAGAACTCTTTTTCTTATCGGGCTCATCAACACAACACTCAACACTTGCCCACCGCATGGATCCCAGGGATCCCAACTCAAAGTTTATATACAGGAAAACGCATTTGAACGCTCTCCGAAGAAAGGCTGATTATATAATCTTCTAGCATCAGCCGAAACTCCGGCAGCAGCCCCAGAGAGTGGGCCGCAACCACAACAAAATTATTTTATATTATTTTTACTATAACGAGGGGGACATGCAGGGGGAGTTAGAGAGGGAGAGGAGAAATATGCGTGGGAATCGGAGTTGGGAAACGTTCAAATGTTTACAATATACAAAGTAGAAGAAAAAATAATCATAAAAAAAAAGAAATAATGCCAGGTCTTGGGGGCAACACAGCAACAAGAGCAACAACAGCAACAAATGAAGTTGAACAATTTTTCGCTACTGTTTTGTCCCGCGAGTTGTGGAGTGGAGTGTAAAGTGCCACCTGAAGAGGAGGCAAGAGTAGCAGAGTCATCATCAGCGCGTTTTGTGGTCGTCATCATCATCATCGCTGAACGTAGCTCCTCTCCTCTGCTCCTTCTTCTAAGCATATTCCATCATCATATCCCTGTAGGTGCCTACCCTCTGTTATCGCATAATCTCCTCCTCCTCCTCTTTCTCTACTTCTACTATTCCTTTGGAGACGACTACGACTTTTGACCGTGAAATATTATATCGTACCTCATTTCGTGGGCATGAATTTTTTATATTTTAATTAGGAATTTTCTTGCGTAGGCAGGCATAAATTCGTATCACAATATAAACAATTGTAGGGTAAATGGGAAATGAACAGGAGCATGTGCTACAAACAGAATCAGCTAAGGAATGACCTTTGACATTTGACAGATTTATTATGCCTACATTTCGGCAGTTGGTCAATTATGAAAAGTCTCTTTCCTTTCTATAATACCTGTATTAGATGGTTTTTCGGTTTTCTAAAGACTTTGTCTGTCTGTCTTTCTCTCCCATAATAGCTTAGCAATACTTAAAGAGAATGCACCACCTCTCTACCACTAGCTCTATCCGCAGTGAGACTCTGCACTTGAAATAATTTCGTACGAGTATTCAAACTACATTTGGTCAGAATTGTTCGGCTTCCCACACAAATTTTCCACATAACGAGTATTTCATAAACAGTTCCGTCGATTCTTTCATTATTTCTTACTTTAACAGTGGTCAACATTCAGCAGACATTCTGCTGCTTGGAACCTACTTGGAACTTGGTCAATTAACATGTTACCTTTCTTTCTGTATTTCCTGTGCCCAAATGACAAGAACCCGCCAAACCACCAAGTAAAAGGGCCTACTAATTCCAAGAAAAAGTTTACATTTTGTACGACAGCACAGTCTGTGCCTCGTTTGCTTTGGAAATTGGTTTCTCTTGTGGGGTGTTCGCATAATAATAAAGCTTCAGGCCTCAAAACAAAATGCTAAACATTGACAAAAACGGAGAGAATAAAAGAGAATCAAAAGAATCAAGAAATCGCTCTGCTGATGAGCGTCTATTCAAAAAGTTTATAAAATTATGATTGTCTCTTCGGCGGCTCTTCAACCTGTCCCATGTGTCCATCAAATGTTTTCTTCACATTTTGACGTTGAAGTTGACTTTCAAAACACGTGTCGCCGCGGCATCCCCTCCACCGAAAAACGAAAAACGAATTACGAGTATTATCATGCATATCATATCATAATCTAAAAGTAAAGCCGTGAATATGTCATTTGTGGACATATTTAAATGCTCAACTCGTAAATCTATAGAAAGTCCATGTAAAGGGTTTCATTATGAGACGGACAGGGGGTAACGACAAGCCAGAAGAAATTATTGACCTGCTGAGCGTTTTACGATTTGACAAAAGACAAGCATCGCCAGCTAAGGGCCATAAAAACGAAGAAAACTCAAATGAGATCTAGACAATCTTTAAAGAACCCCCTCCCCAACCGCTGGGTACGAGACCATGGATTATGATCAGAAATACTTATACTTGGGGTTCAGCTAGAAATTCCTTCGGGTTTCGCTATGCCTCGTTTCAGATCTGATCTGGCGAATTCCAACTCCCCGGAGCAGCAGAAAAGAAGGAGTCTAGGAAAGTGAAAGAGAGGCGCCATAAATTCAGTTGTCCCAAAATGTCTTAGCGCCCCAAAAGGAGGAAAATAAAACAAGAAAATAAAATGCGAGCATTTCCCAATTTTTAGCTTCGTTTCGAGAAGAATTCCTGTCGTCTGGCTCCCAAGACAGGGAGCTCTATCTCTCTCTCTACAAATATCTTGGGTATATATAGAATGGATATACGTATACACGCATATAAAAATATATGTACATATGTATATATGTACATATATATAATTATATAGAACCTATTTTCATCTAATTTCTTTCATTTCTATCCACATGCCTTGCTCTATTTTTGTGGGGCGCAGCATTTTTAGCGCTGTTTTCTTCTGTCGTCGTCGTCGCCGTCGTCTTCTTCTTTTATAACTCAATTTTCATTGCATTTCTTTCACTCTCTCCAATCTCTTCAGTCTCCTCCGTTCGTTCTTCTTTCTCCTTCTGTTCTGCTCCATTTTCGTGGACTTTGTTTTCGCTTACGCATTGTCTGGCAAACATTAAAAAGCATCGAAATAAACGAAATAAAAGCTTTTTCCCCACGTATTTTATTGTTTGGGCCAAATATTTAGACATATATTTTTGCATTCCTTTTTTTCCACCACATTTCACTAATTTAAATTGTATGCTCTATAAAATATTTCGATTCCATTTGCCATAAATTATCGGGGGGCACAGTCACTGTTCACGCACTTTGAACCGGCGCCTGCCACTGCAGGCAGTGCCTCGAAAATAGAAAACTTTATATTTGGATTACAACTGGAGCGCATAAAAGTCGGATCATCTGATTTATAGCAGGTGGTTAATATACGTACATACATATATATGTATGTATGTATGTATGTATCTTGTGTGTGTGTGTGTGTTTTACGAGGGTCTACAAGAGCTTGGCTGGTGTTCAGGGACTGCAATCGGGTCATTTTCATGTCTTTTTAGTGGGTAATTATTGGGGAACTCAAAGTTTTCTGTCAGTTCTGTGATCTATTATTCGGTATATGTATTTGCTACACAAATGTCGGATTTAGCGGGTTTTCACTTCACCTAAGCTAAGTTGGTTCGTCTAAATAATTTTGTTACATTATTTAATTTTTGTTTTTGGTTGTCAATTTGTTTAATGATGTTGTAAGCTCCCTCCCAATTTGTAGAGGGTCTGTAGCTTCAAGGATAATCCTTTAGCCACCCAACCAAATGGATGCGACTTCGTAGTAAGAAGATTGATGAGTGTCACAATCCACCGCATAGAATTCGATTCATTCTACTATGTAAATTTACAGCCATTTGTTTAGAGCCGGAATGTAGAAGTTTACGTTTTTTTTTTCTCTATCTATTTACCTGGTGAGTCTCCATTTTCCCCTTGTTGTAATTGGTTCGTTAAACTGTATCTCCAGCATTGGCAAGCATAATCAGTTTGACTCCAAAATACTCTATTAATATGCGTTACATACAGCCATAAATTGCGAATCAGGAGGTACGGTACAGTACTCGCCGCTTTCTTTAACCATAAATTATCGGAAAGCAATGCCGATGGCCGATTAATAATGGATAACTCCATCCACTGCAAACTCACGATTCAAGGGTGGGGCACACTCGTAAGACATACTTGAAATTCCCAACCGACTCGTTAATAATATTGGTTTATATATATATGTATGAAGTATAAGTTTATGAACAAATTTGGCAAATGATACCAAAATGCACTTAAGAGCAGGGAGAAGGGGGCGTGGACTCACCATAAAAAGCAGTTAGGCTTCGTTTCGTCGAATGTTTTTATGGCTACATTTAAGCCTGCAAGAAAGATAAGATTAACGAGAAATTTATTAGATAAAAGAGTTCAAGCCCATAAACTGTGATATCTAAAGAAACAGGAATATAATGCCAATGCAGAGGGGCTTTCATATGCAATTTTTGAGATTTTATTGTTGAGTTTTGATCTTTATTAACGGGGGAGTCATCTACAAAGAAAAAACCTTTTAAAAAGTGAGTTCACATTTTGAGGGAATCGATTTCTATGAAAGTTAATAAACTTTTATCATGTTTGAAGATAAAGTAATCTTTGGCACACATAAGAATTAAATGAATGAAACGAATTTACCTCTAGTTCTGCCCCCTCACCTCACCTCTCACCCACAACTTCTCACCTATTGCCAGTGTCACCCCATTTTCTATTACATATAAGCAACATTTACCCATTAAATAAAGATATTTCTTGATTTTTCTATATATTTTGGTAAAATTTATGGCAAACTGCATAATTTGTAGAGCCAAGAATGCGTAACCGTCTCCTTTCTCCCCTCGCACCGCTACAACACCACAACACCCAGCAGCACCCTATCCTACACACCCTCCTCTGCCAAGTGCTCTTCTATGCAGGCGATATTTTAATTTTTTGCTCAGAGCGCCAAGAACTAAAAATTCCTAAAGATCAGCCAGGCCAGGCTGTTTCTGGTTGCCATTTGCTATTTTTGCCATCTTTTCTGTTGATTTGACAGCTTTGCTTTGCAAACGACAAACAAATTATAGAAAATTATGCAGGCAGCAGAGTAGAGTCGTCTACAGTGTCGACAAAAAAAGATAGCGAGGGAATCTATAGAGACGAGAATCAATAATGATTCGACAGAGTGGTCTCGCAAACAATTAAAATTGATGAGGATCGCAAATTGAAAGAACTATCCATCAAATAGCCAAAGGGGCTAAGGCGAAATAAAACCCAAATTCTTGACAAATCTCACAACAAAGAATTGTTGTGCTCTTTGCGCGGTTTCAGTATCTGTATTTGTACCTCTTTATTGGGGGGACCGCATCCCATCCCATCCTCCCCTCTTTGAGGCCACTTTTCAATTAAGATGAACAAAAAACTTGGTCGTCGGTCTCGTAATTTTTGCGGTGTGTGCTAAAATAAACATTTTTATTGCCTGCATGGCGCCAAAGGCAAAGATGTATCTGGAAGCCATCCCAAATTCGAGAGATTCGTGTATTTCTGCAATTTGTTTCAATTGCCAGTCGCTAATAAATATGCAATTAAAACTCAAAGAACACACAGAACGCAGAGAATTTCTAACGCACGCAAAGTGATCAAGGATCTCCGTGCCCCCTCTTCATTCTCCCCCTACATCCAGCACCAAAGAAGATCCATTCGAAGATCCATCTGTTGGATCTGTTGGCCACATAATATTCACATTTGAAGATCAAACGCTGGCTCTGGCTCTGCGATCAGATCATTTGGCTAATTGATCATAAAAACCCAACGAGCCGCACCACAAATCCAATGGGAGAGGAGAACACCAGCGATGTTTTTTTTGAGAATGGGGAGAATACTATTTAGATCTATGTATGTACATTTGAAAAGTTTTCTGCTGCGAAAATTGGTTGGCACGAATATAATAACATTGTAGGCAGACTGTGGGAGTCAGCGGAAGACGATGTCAGTTGAAGAGACGTTCAAGAGTTCGATCAAAATTGCAATTGCAATGGCAGCTGACCCGAATGGCCCTGCCCCAAGCTTAGAATGAGAGCGAGAGAGCGACAGAGGTGGTGCGCGAGAGCAGCCTAGAGCCGAACGCGAACGAGAGGGAGATGAAGAGACGAAAGATTGGCGAAGCAGAGGCTGCTGCCGAGTAACAATGTGTCGATACAGTGGGCAAAGTGGGCGATATAATGTGCGAACAATTTCGATTAGCAGCAATAACTAAAGACACTTTAACTCACTTTAAAGTTTAAGCCCTCTTCATTTCCATAACCATTCCATGCAAGAGTTGCAGCACTTACTTTCCCTCTCTCTCTCTTGATCAATCCCATTATTATTTGACCCAATCCCATCGATGAACAAACTTTCTATAACCCAACAAATAACCCAGTTAAGATTCTTTATTATTGCCACACGTACGGGGAGAGGGAGAGGCAGAAGGAGAACCAACCCATGGGGCAGGGCAATATGGTCAGACGTCTGGCGCTGGGACTTTCTTTGTTGATCAAAAATCCATAAAGTGTTGAAATTTTCACCTGAAGAATGGTCATAGAATACCTCTACGGCATACGGTGTACGTTCTACCCCCTAATCCCCTCGGTATATTTGTCTATATGAAAAGTTAATCAAAGAACTGAAGGAAGAATCACAAGCCCAAAGAGGCATACAAATTAGAAAACGCTTTACAATACAAAATGCAAACAATTACAACCAGACGTAGGAAAAACTTCGTGACAAAATTACAAATTGTTGTGTTTGAATAAACAGAGACGAGAGGCAGCAGCAGCAGCAACAGACAGAAACAGAGACATTTGGAGAGCTAAAAACTAAAAAGAATAACAGAAAAAAGAAGAAGAAAACGCCAAGCCAAAAGCCATTAAGTGAAAACAAATTTATGACAATTCAAGCCCATCGAGCGACGAAGCAACGGAAAGACGACGACGACCCCCGAAGAACCAAAAATACCTCTGGAAGAACACCAAATGTCAAGTGCATGCAGATGGAAAAGCTTTTCCCTCGTCTCAACCCCGGAGCTTTCCCTTCATTGCATTCTATTCCATTAGGTTTACAGCTCTACAATTGCAGTTTTAGAGTCGCATTGGCGATAAGATTTTGGGGCTCCTCTAATGGCTTCATTATCATGCGACTGACTGCTAATGTGGAATCGTTGTAGGATCAGCACTAGTACATAGACATAGATATATTTTATGGCTATTTACGTAACTGTGTATGGCCACAGAGAGACACAGAGAGAAAAGGAGGAAGGTTAATACTACTAACTATATGATATGATATGAAATCGAAGTAGAATCAAGTATTCAGTAAAGTTCTAGGATGCAGCCTAGAATGTGCTTTTAAGATTATTTTCTTGGAATTTATTACTGAATAATTAAACAATTATGAACCTCACTGTTCGAGAGCAACTACAGTGGGGTTATAGACAGGCGAGTATGAGTAAAGAGTTCTCTTTGAGTTAAGGCCGAAAACTAACCATTAACTGCTAAGCAACGCTGTAAGCGAGAACCTGACCAGATTAATGATCCGATGGCCATCATATTCGCTAAAAACGGATCCTCTTTTGAGTGCCGATCAAGGCTTTCTTCAGAAATTGGGACAAATTAAAAGAATATTATTATTTCTGTGCTATATATTTCGTTTGGTCCACTAAAATGCACATTAGGGGGCGGGAATCCACCAACTTTTTGTATTTTCAGCTATCTCTATCGCACCAAAAACCCCTTTTTCAGAGCCACAGACAAAGGCCATTGATTGTTGATTTGTTAAAGACAAATACACTTGGAGTATATTTATTTCCCACTATGTTTTTGCCACTAATCGGCTCTCAGCAAATGACTGATTGTGTTAACTATGTCAAGTTCCAGTCGATTGAAAGACGGAGACTCTCCAGTGATAAGGTCCGGTGTGTCCCCCCCTAAGACAGCTCTCTGTGGCCCATCTATAAATAGATAATGATTGTTGATTTTATGACTGGTCGCAGGCGGAAATTGTCCATTTAGTTAGTGGTGGAACATGGCTCAAAGAAGACCCCACTGGCTCTGACCACTGGCTTTGACAGTGTTGGTCAATGCAAAACAGATGCTAAGCAGAACGAGGGGAGTGGCCTTTAAACAGTGGTCTCCCTCTACTCTACCCACCAGCCCACCAGTCGCTTCTCCTCTGATGATCAATGGATGGAGCGTTAACTGATTGTGATCTGCTGCAACATAGTGTCTGCTTGGAGTCGGAGTAAGTCCAAGCAGATTGCAGACAGACAGACAGATAGACAGACACCCTGAACAGTCACTGAACTTGCAACAACAGCAGGAGATGATCGCGGAGAAGCTGCAAGAGGGGGGAGGGGGAAGAGCGTCAAAAGGCCAACAAACGCACGCATACCAATCCCTCGCCTTTACAATCTCCCTACCTCTCCTACCTCCCTCCCTCTCGCTTCACGGCACATATGGTCAACATTGTCTGGGGGCCAACTAATAACAAAACATACACAACCGGCTTTAGGCCGGGCAAACACAGGGAAAGAGATAGAGAGAGAGAGAGAGATGAAGAGAGGTGCAAGGTGTACGGTGTACGAGGAGCGATGGAAAGAAAAGTTTGTTTACTTTGGAGGCAACAATTTTTGTGTCTGCCACACAAAACTCGTCGTTTGTTGTACCCTTTGCTGGAGAAAGGGCATTTGGACTAAGGAAAGAAAGTATTTCCGATCCGTAGAGTCGTTCAGAGTCGTACGTGACTGACAAGCACTGATAAGGATCGATTAAGATTATGGGTAAAACTTTGTTTTCCCTTAAGAAATCCAAAACAAATCTGTAATTTAATGAAGCCATAAATCGGATCATTTGTTTAAGTACTTATATATTTATGTATCTTGCATTAGGAAGATCGTTTTTGCTAGAGGGTATCCTTTGCTTCGATCTGCCATTGGTTGCTTGGCGGTTGGTTGTGGCATGCGCATAAGTCACTCTCCCGTTCCGTTGATGCTTGAGGCGGAGGAGGTTGTGGAGGTTGCTCCGGCTTTGGCTGTTGCTCTTTCTGCTGCAAATTGCGCAAATTCCTTAGCCGCCAAGGCAGGCAGCAACCGCCGCCGCCGCCACACATCTGTCGTCACATTGCGGCAATTGTCGCTTCACAACACTGTCCAAAAAGAGAGACAGAAATAGAGAGAGAGAGAGAGAGAGAGAGAGAGAGAGAGAGAGAGGTGAAGGCCGTACTGGAGCTAGCCGTGGATGGAGGAGGGAGTCGCGCAAATAATTGCATGGCCCGCATCCCAAAGAGAGCCTCGCGAGCCTCGAGGAGCCTCCACTCTTGGGGCCATAACGAATTCGCAATAATGTGCATTTTATTAGATACTCTCCACTACCACAACCACTCCTTCGCCCCTCTCAGCACCCCCCGGAAACTCCACTTAACTCTGAGTGCATTTTCCGCTTGAACACGATTTCATTTAAATTTTCCTCCAGCATTGCCCTTTCGGGGGCTACAAGGAAGGAAATGACATGCCTCTGGCTCATGGCTCTTGGCTCTTGGCTCAAGGTGTTTGATGGTGGCTCAAATGGCGAATGGCCAATGGCTTAGGGTTGTCAGCTAAGCGGAAAATATGTGTGCCAGTGCCAGTGTCAGAACCAGGGTTTGCATGTGCGTGTAAAGGCGTTCATTTTTATGGCTTATGATGGAGAAAATTATGGGTTTTTTTTCCAAGGGAAACTTGTAGTTCAATAAAGATTAAGTGGCCTTTTGAAAAGACTTGCTTTTTCTTCTCTTCCTTCGATCGTCTCCCCCATTAAAGCTATGTATGTATATACCATTGGGCCCAAAACTAGATCTAACATTTATGGATTTTCCAATTAGAAAAAAGTTCCGAAACGATCTTCAACGGCTTACTCTCGGGGGAAGCTCTCTCAACGGATGGGGTTTGCTGCCTGCAACATCCCCAACATCCACAAACGACATACAGACCGATAGACAGACAATTTCCACTGCCATTTATTTTATTTATTAGCGTTGCTGTTGCGGCAAAAGCGAGAGTAAGGCCCGCCACATCTCGCCATAGAAATAAAAGTGAAATTTTTCCCAGCCAAAGAGAGAGAGAGAGAGAGAGAAATTGTTGCACATTCGCGCGAGGCGTCACACAAACTATGCCTCAGGTTAAAGTAGAAGTACTTACATACATACATATGTATATACCGTATAATTGGGGAATAATTAAATAATTATTCAAGCATTTTACTCGTACGAAATGTCATTGGCGCATTCGGTATTCGGTAATCGGAGGAGACCCACAGATCTGATCAGAGAGGGTAACCTGAACCTGAACCCATTTATCAAAAACCCTAAAAACACACAGAAAAAAGACTACGACAGGCCTGAAAATTATGCGTTAATTAACATGGAAGCAAACTGACTTTGAAGGTCTCGTCTCACTCGGGGCCTGGTCGATTGGGTTTCTGTGGGAGATCTGGTTTTCGGGTTACCCCGCCCGTAAATCGGCTTTGACATGTGTGACCACCGCCGACCCCCGACCCACGACCCCATACGGCAAGAGACAGACGGAGTGTGACCTTCAGAGAAGCCCAATATTCAGCAGCAATAATGGGTAATACTTTAAGACCATATTTCAATGGTTTAATTGGGAGATTGGGAGATTGATCGATCACACTCACAGTTAATTTTATTCCCTAATTTTCGAGTACTTTTCCACGCCACAAACTTTGACGCAATTTCCGTAAGAAAACGCCCATTGATTGGGAGGCATTCTTTCTATTTTATGGGAATTCCAAATTCCAACCAGTGCCGAAGCGATAGTAAAATTCAATTTGATTAGCTTATCGGAAAGCGGGTCTAAACCAAGCTACGGCTAGTCATAGTTATTCGAGGTACAGATATTCGGAACCGTAAGGTATTTCGTATGGCAACTGGCTAAATCATGTGAATAAAACTTCAGTTTAAATATCGGAAAAAAAATATAGTTCAGTTACTGGCAGCGTTGCCACACTTCCACTTCCACTATCCCCTACTTCTGCCACCTCACTCTACTACGTTCCCAATTTGCAATGCAATGCACCTCAATGTGATTCAGAAACATCTGTTCCTCGGTCTCCCCTGTTCTTCTCTAAACAATATTATTTACTTTGTTAACAAAAAGGCAAATAGAGAACTTAATTGCTACAGAAATGTAAACAGTGAAACGCAGAGGAGAACACCTGAGGGAGAAGGCGGCGCTACATAGGGCGGGGGCCTACGCCTCTAGGCAAATAGACAACTTGACGTTGACGTTGACGTTACGTTCATTCCACTGATAATTGCTGATAAGCGTTGACGCTGCACTCTATATAGCAGACAGACAGACAGACAGTCCATATATGTACATATGTATGTACGAGTGCGAGTGTTGGGTGTCTGTTCTGTTCTGTTAACTTTAATCAAATGCACCCTCCCCGCCCTATTCATAAATTCACTTTGAAGCGCAGTTCTGGGTGCAATCAGAGAGCTGTATATTTGCATAAATGGGACAAGCTTCATGTGTACATATATACGTATAGAGCAGATAAAACCTGGCTGACGGTTGAGAAGGTGTGAATAATTGCAGTGCACATTTAAATAAGATTGTTCAGACAAAGGTGGAGGCAAAGTACAAAGTGAAAGATAACCCCGTGGACCTGGCCCGGGCCCTTTCCTGACAAAGGGTCTTACCTGGTAAAACAAGATTTTGCACAGATTGTCGCTCACTAAAGAAGATCTTTCTCTACTCCAGAAATTTCGTTTCCTTTAAGTTTCGTATTCCGCTTAGCAACACATTGAATTGGGGTTTACTCCGAACCGAACCGAACCATCCAGCCATCAAACTTTTATCCACTCAACCTCATTCTATGCCTGGCGAAAATATATTAAAAATTCACGACTTTTTCCTTTGGCGTCCGATTTACACGCGCACCAACCACATCCCTCCAGATCCGGACACGTTAAGGCCTCATGAAGAACTGAGCAACTGAAGCCGGAAAGCATTCAAGCCATTTGATAAGGCTGCTCCTCCTGTGGAGCCTCCTGGAGAAGAGGAACATCAAAAGCCATTTGCATGCACACTCACAGGCCCTTTTATATCTACCTAAAAACATAGAGATATCTCTACATATATACGACTATGTACAGTGAATCTGTATCTGTATTCAATTTGATATATAGGTCACAAGCTGTCGACTCTCCGCTGCAATGGCAACGGCAAAGTCGGGAAAAGGCAGGCACATACGAGTATGTAACTTCGTTGCACTCGTTTTTTCTGCTTTCGGAAAACGATTCCTTTCGCGAGCACCCGGAACAGCTGTTGGGGTTCACAGCCAACTTTAACAGCTATGTAGGTATGTATGTAGCTAACAGCTACAGCTATGTTAAAGTTTCAACTGTTGGAATGTTGGGATAGGTTGAATAAAACTTCCATTTGATAGAAGCGTATCTTCAATGAAAATCTCTCAGAAAATTATTTCAAAAAGAAAACTAATCGAATAAATCAAACAAAGATATAATATATTTATCTTTAGGCTCTTGTATACGATTTGCAGTCTCGTGATAAGCTTTAACATTTCACAAATATGTACGTACATACATACATATGTACATATTTATGTATGTATTTATGTATGCACAAATTTTTTACCTAAACTTTGAACTTTTTCGCTGCTGGCAATTAATTCTCTCTGCTGCTGCTCTTGGAGCTAGGTCAACAGTTTGTACCCTCATACATACATATATGCATACATATGTATGTACATATGTACATATGTGTATACCCTTATGTGCATAGGAATGTATCCTTTGAGGGGGAGAGTGGGGTGTGGTGACTCCAAAGCTCTGACAAATGTCTGACTCTGCCTTTTGGGCAGCAGGGAGTCGGGAGTCCCCACTCGAGGGACCTGCTGTAAATTGCTGGAGCTGCCATTTGTGCTGATAAGCGAAAATGATGATGTAATTGAAAATTTCAATTAAACGAATTGCCAATCCTTTGGGGTACGGTACGGAGAAACAATGCAAAACGAATCAATTTAGAAGAGTACATTTTTGATGGGCAGGAGGGAAATCCCAACAATTGAATGAAGATTTGAGTTTCGTCCTCTCTTCATCGATAGCTCTATCCTAATTACTTTTTAATTATTATTATTATTTATTTAATGAAATGCTCCACTACTCTGCATCCAATCATTGATTACGAATTAGAAACTCGTTAAAAATCAAACCAAACTTTTGTCCCAGGGCCCAAAGAGTAGACACTAAATCACAGGCTTTAAACTTAATCACGCTTTAATGATAAGCAATCCCAAGACCCAGAGTCAGACCCAGACGCACAGAAACACCCAAAAACCAAAACCAAAAAAAAAATACATATATATTAACAATCAGGTTGCATTTTAATTATAGAGTAAATATACGAATACGAACTAATAAATAGGCAGACGACGATGCGGCGCGGTGCCGACAACAGGGTACGGGGCGCCGTCAATTTTCTAGAGATCTAGAGATAGGGGGGAACCGAATCCGAAAGGAGGAATATGGTCCCAATAGATAGAACATCTCAGCTGGACATGGCCCAGGGTCTGGGCCACAAATAGAGTGGGAAATAGATAAAAGAAATCGCCCCCTGCGGCATTTCCGTTCTTGTTCATTCAGGAAAAAATCAACAGGCAGGCAGGCAGGCAGAGCGTGCAAAAGCGAAGCTGAAACATGGCCAGAAAGAGAGGCACTCGACAGAGAAAGGGAAGGGACACACACATCTTTGGAGAAACAAAAGAAATCCAAGCGAGGGCGACTAATCCACGGACACAGACACAGACACGGACACACAGCAAGTGCAGTGCATTTTCCAGTCTGGCAGAGACGAAGCCGGCTCTGCCTGTGCGTGTGAAAAATGAAAATGGTTAAAATAGCAGGTAAGTTAATAAGCGACGAGGCACTGCACCGCACTGCACTGCCGCAGCACAAAAGCATTTTCACTAAATACCCGGCATTGTTTCAATGGATCCGCTGCTGTCGCTGTCGCTCCTGACAAAGAAAACAAAAAATGTTAAACCATGAAAAGAGAAGCAGCAACCTGTCGAAAAGACAGGGGGGGGGTTCTACACTGTGCTATAGACTGGACGACAATAATTGCACAAGTGTCACTTCCCTTGTACCGAGTTGTAGCGATGTATTTTTGGTGGTGGAACGTACAAACAGGTAAGCAAGCGACAGACCCAAAACTGGGCCCATCATATGGGTGGGCCCACAAGTGGAAGCAGCAACAGCGGCAACAGCAGCAGATGGCCCAAAGAGAGCGGGAGAGCCAAGTTTTTATGGTCGATTATGAAAGAGCCCGAGAGTTAAACCAGAAATTATTATGAAATAATACGAGCCGGGTGTACATACATGTAATAAGATACAAGGTGTTGCTCTACTCCATTAAAGGAGTAGAGGCGAGTCTCTGGAGACAGATCTGCAAGGCACAATAAGCTTTTAATTCTTTTACCGAGTTGCCACATTCGAAAATTGCAGCTGGCAATGCTGCGGAATAGCTAGGATCATCACCTTCCAATAGTGGAAAGGAGTGTCCCCAGATCCAAAATATAAAGTTTCTTCCTCAATAATCACAAAATGTATAAGGGCAACACTGTTCCACTGTTACCACATCCAAAAATTATAGCTGGCAGTTCTGTGTAGCTGCACTAAAAAAATGAAGAAAATGTACCAAAAAGTCTACGGAAAATGAAATGTTTCTTCTATGTAATTCTGATTACCTCAACAGGGGGTCAACAAACAAAAACGAAAGAAAAACCAGACCCGACTCCACTCTACTCCACTCAGACTCCGACTCCAAACGTGCCCCAAACAGGCATTGCCAACACTTTCAACTCGAAAAAGTAAAGAAAAAAAAAAAAATAAAAAACAAATAAAGACCAAAAACAACTGCAAGCAAGACAAATGGCCATAAAAAATGAAAATTGCAACTTTGGAAATTATGCGGCAAACAAGTTTCAAGTTTTTGTTCAGCGGCTGCGTTGCGGCGCCAATTTTCCATGGGGTTGTACTATGTGGCGGAAAAGCTACCAGGGCACCCTTTTTCTTTGGTTTTTCTTTAGTTTTTCCCCAGCTGCAGCCACTACCTCGAGCTACGAGTACGAGTATTATTTGTATCATTAAGAGCTGCCGCGCCGCTGCTTCCGTCTTGGGAGCGAGCGAACGAAATGAAATTCACATAAATTCGACGCACGAGGCGCGCAAAAACAATAAGATGGGAAAAGCATAAACAAAACAGAAGCACAGCAAGAAACAGTGAAACAGCAGCGGAAAACGTCTGAGAAAGGGAGGCAAGGAAGGAAAGGAATTGATTTTCATGGAAAAAAGCATTTTTCTTGGGGGGAAATGCTTTGGTTTGGTTTGGATAATTGTGTAATGTCCCCAAAGCGTTGCCTGCCAGTCCCCAGTCCCACACACAACTTTTCTCTCGTTCGCCAACTGTCGCTTCGGGGCGATTTATTGTCGTTTGCTGTGGGTGGCACTGCTGTGTGCAGTGTGTACACACCCAAAAGCTGCTTGAGGTTTGAGGTTCGGTTGGGCGATGAGGAGCGTGTGTGTAACCCTAGCCCTTTCGAGGGGCCTCTGCCTTTCTCCCATCTATGTACTTGTAGTACTCTTACGAGATACAATCCAATCCAATCCAACTATCGCCCTTGCCGGCTGTTGCGAAAGTTCAGCAGCCACTCGAAAAGCAAATGAAGCATGAAGCCTGAAATATTAGCCAAGTGGAGTAGGATGAATGGAGGGGATGGATTTCGCACAAAAAATGCGTTGCGTCGCGTCGCCCTGTCGCACAACTAGGCAACCCTGACGACCGACCGACACGGGACTGGGGTTGCATTCCGCAAATGCAATCAAATCAACTTTCCAATGATGGATATTTTTTTCTCTTTCGATTATAATTTAGCCATTTTTTCATCATCTCTTTCGGCATTACCTTATTAGACGCAAAAACCTGTTGCACTCGACGATGACGATGATGACGATATCAAATAAATGAGCAGGCGCCTAAATGCTGCTAACGTCTGAATGCAGGTGGAGAGGATGAATGGGTCTATTGGCATGCAAAGTGAAAATTATCAAACGGAAAAAATACAACAAGTAGGAGGCCTTACTTTAAATATATGTACATATGTACATTTGTACAAATATTGATCAATTTTAGCCAGAGAAAAACCGAACAGAAATAATCAAACCAGGATGAATTCAATGGAAGGGAATGCACGGCAGTGGATCAAAGCTCTTAATTTGAGGAAACAAAGGTCACTATTTTTTACCACAAAGCGAATAGAGGACATGTTGGTGGAAACAACCCAGCATGCACCCAAAGTGGAGGAGGTGGACAACGTTGGACTCTATGCGGTGGGCATAATGGCTGTATTCGTAGCAATATTCTGCTTGATATGTTACTTTATCAATAAAGGATGATTCTCACCCAAGTAGTCTACCTAATTTTGTTTTATGCTCTGCGAAATAATTCCTTATCTGCCTTTGCAAATATCTTCTCAAAAACATCATACCCTCTGCAACTGTATGAAAATCCCAAGCTGCTCTGCTTGAACAGTTAAAGAGTTACTTTACTCACCGTAAAAATCAAAGTTGTCAATTTTTCCTTGTCAATGCTTCCGCCGTAGCTGCACACAGTTAGTTGGTTTGTTTAAAAAAAATATTAAAATTATAAAACACGCATTAACAGAATCCCAATTGTTGTTGCTGCTTTTTTTTTGGCTATTTTGGAATACAAACGAAACGAAAAGCATTAGAAATTTCTATACACAAACACACACACACACTGAGACGTCAGAGGAGCAACACGTACACACAGCATCCAACCCACTAACACACACACACAGACGACATGAAAACGTGTTTGTTTGTGTAAAACGCTTAGAACTGTTGTTGTTGCCCCGTTTTATGACTTTTGTTGTAGTTTTGGTAAACTGGTATTAGACACGAACGATCAGTAGAGAGGAAAAATCTTCATTTCCACGATATTATTCACTTGAAAATGGATGGTATTTCTCTCGGCTGGTTTTCAATTTCCATTCGCGAAAATTAATACAAAACGGTACTCGCACAACATCCACACACTCATACACGCCCTCACACACACCCCACACACTCATACAGCATATAGAGAAAGAGAGAGACGAACTAGACCGCGGCACAGAAGCACAGGTGCCATTTATTAACAAATTATCAATTATAATTTCACACGTATTCTGCTTGTGCAGGAAGCCAACAACATGAGTCGACGACCAACGCGTTCAAATTTTTTGTTAACTTTACCCCGCAGTGTGCCAACCAAAACAAGCGCGAGAAAATATTATTACTTTATTTATTCGACGCGCGCAACACGTTCGCGCAGTTCAAGAGAAAATTGTTTTTGAATTTTTTTTTTTTGCGCCGCAATGGTAAGGTATGAGGTGTGACGTGTGACGTCACAAAACTCAGAGCTTTCACGAAAAATACCCACCTCAGCACATAACTCACCGTGCGGGATTTTGTGCTTTCGCGCAAACATGGTACATTTATTCCGTCGGAGCTAGGGTGAGGTCCTTACGAGGCCCTTAAAAAAAGTTCGGCCGTTTTAATACTGGGGCAATACCTTGCCATGGCCCAGTCGAAAGAGAGCACTCAAAACGCTCTCCGGACTCATTTCTGCGTTTAATTGTGAGCCATATCGATAGTATCGATATTTTGCTACGTTTTTGTGGCGTTGCCAACCTCGTGCAATTCGTAGTTGCTGCGGGCTGCCATACCACGATATTTTGTGATATGAAATTCGTCAATTTTGATATTCAGTTTAATATTACTAGATAGTCGGCCCTCTCAGCCCTAAAAAAATTATTTTATCCAATTCCTCAATAAATTTTGTTCAGGATTGGCTAGTTTTCAGAGCTCTTTTTCATTGGATTGTTTAGATAATAGGGTTCAAACAAAAACGGCCAAAGCATAAAACGTAAATGTTGACTAAATGTGACGTCAATGTTGCTGGTCAACCAAGTTTCTTCTATGCGTATGTACTTTTTTATACCTTATTTCTTTTAATTGATGTTAAATGTTTTGTTATGATTATTATTTATGATTTTATCCTAGATTGAAATGTTTTTTACCTATTAATGCACATGTTTGTGTTTTATATATACATTTATCCCGGTTCTGATACCTATTATAGGAACCCGTGAGCTGCCAAATTTCGTTAATGTCTTTAAAACAGAGCCTGAGTAGTTTTTGCATTAATTGGATCCTGAAATTACAAACAATATCTCAAGCCCATAATATCCGTTTTCCCAAGGTATGCAGAACAGTTGCACAACAATGCTGCCTCTTCATTTCCTCATGCTGCTGAACTTTTTCCCATACAAGTCAATTGTATCTTACGGGAGCGTCGCAACAATGTATATACCACACCACAAAAATGAGGGGAAAGTCACCACGAAAACGCTCTCTTCACCACGGAAAAGAGAGAAAATTTTGAAAACCCACCACGAATTGAGAGCGAAAAATGTGAGTATTTTTTGTGCGCTAAATGAGTTTGGCGGTCATTTTCAAAAGTATATTAATATATGGAAAAATAAATGTTTCACTTTATTTGTTTTGTCGAGTGTGACTCGAACCTCAGAAACGTCATTTTAAAATATGCCGTAAATATACCGAGAAAAAAAACAGCTTAACCCCGCTCCATTTTATCAGGTTAGTAACCAGTAAAGATCAACAAACAAAACTATTTTGAACAATTTTTATATTATTTCGCTTAAAAAATAAAATTTAATAGCATTTTTTAGTAATAATTATTTGAGCCCGATATTATCACGATTGTTTTTTCAAAACATTCAAAACTATCCATGACTTAACTATCAATCGTTTGACAGCTCTTTGTTTTGGTTTTATTTGTTACGAACCTGTTTTAGTGGTGGGGCAAGGCCGGCTAAATAACATTTTTTCACACATTCTTTTTGTATTCTATAACTCCTAGCTGGTTTAGGTCGACCTCCTAATCCCCATCCTAACCTCTTCCTTTCTGTGACCTAAATTATGGGCATGGGCGTATCAAATTAACTATGATTAAATAAATAAATAATTATAAATAGTGACAATTACATATATAAGAACAAATAAATAAATATAATTAACGGTAAATAAATAAATAAATAAGTGTATACACAGATATGCGACGGCCTAGTGGGTTCTAAATTATATGTAGGTATTTAAATAGGGTTTAATAAAATCTTTGCTGGAGGACGGGGACGATATTCCGGGGTCCACTTCCAGGCCGGGCGAAGGACCATGCCGCTGTGGACAGGACGGCGGAACTGGGCACAGTTCTTAGCAAATTTACAAAAAAAAAGTGGAGTGTAAATTGGGATTTTTCTCCCCCATTGGAGCGGACTCACTTTGTTCCTTTTTTTTTCAGCTTTTCTAGTCTATCCGCATCGGTCCCGCTAGGCAGCTCTACTTCCACCTTGCTATTCGAGGAAACGTAAAACAAAAAAAATTCACTTTGAGTGATGACCACTACCCATCCTCATTTCACTCACTTTCTAATTATTTTTATTTTTATTTCTCTGAGACCCGATCCGTAACCGATTTTTTTTTGTACCGTCTTCCGCCAACGATTTTTTTGATCTGTCCTAAGCCTAAGCCTAAGCTTTATATCGTTGGTCGCCAAGCCCCATCGATCTCTTCTATTGCCCTTGAACCAGGTTCAAGGGCATGGCCTACTCTTCCTGTAACCGCTCTCTCTCCCCTTAAGCGTGTGTGGGTGAATTGGCTCCGGGACACCGGCTCTCCTCTCTCCACAAGGGAATTCAAGAGCGCGCGGATCTCATAGTTTTAAGATCGACCGACTAGGGGGCGCCACTATCCGCTCACCACTATCCCTTCAACCTCGGCCTTGCCACCCTGTCTGGAAACCTTCCTCTCTACCATGCAAATTATTTCAATCGATTACCCTGAAATGCAACACCTAGTGAAAATTCGGGGGACCATGGACGCGAAGAATTATTCACCAACATTGAAGGACTTATAAGTTTGCGTCGGCCTTGCCTACAGCGCCCCAACGTAGGCTTACACCCACTCTTCTACCAGTTAATACGTGAGTACATCTTGGTGTTAATTTTGCTCCTACAATTTTAGGTCTTTGGCGTGAAAAATCCCCACCGGCTTCCCCGCCAGGTCTTCAAGTTCGTAGGCATTATTTCCAACCGGGCGTACGACTCGGCACTTCAGGAACTTCCGGGCGAACTTAGCGTTGTAGCTCTTCCCAAAGTCACTGATGGTGAAGTTGCGCCTGTATACTTCTTGCCCAGGTTTGGCGAAGAATATTCGGGCCCGTTTGTTGTAGCGCTGGCTGCTGCGCTCATACGCGTGGTGAAGGTTGGCCTTAATACGTTCCCGGATGATGTGGCATTTATCCGCGGGGTCCAATGCGTGCACCTCATGCTCCGTCAGCGACTGCAGCTTCCTCGCCAACTTATAGCAGTTCCCATTAAGGAACATTTGCTGTCCAAAAACTGCAAAAAACGGCGTCACGCCTGTTGCTTCGTGCACTGAGTCACGGATCGACACTTCAATCTCCGGTAGGTATATATCCCAGTCTCGATGATCCTTCTCTAAATACGTCCTGATTGCAGTTAATATTGTCCGGTTCACCCTCTCGGCGGCATTGCTCTGTGGTGAGTAGACTGCTGTGCGCAGATGTCGGACGCCAAAGGTGCTGATCATGTCCTGGAAGATCTTCGACAGGAACTGTTTTCCGTTGTCGGAGTGGATCACCTCGGGCACCCCAAACTTGTAGAACACTTCCTGTACTAGGAATTGAACTACGTTCGCCGCGGTCGCCTCTCTCATCGCTTTCAGGAAGGTGAATTTAGAGAAGTGGTCTACGACGACAAATATCCAGGCTTGTCCCCTTTTTGACCGGGGATACTTTCCCAGAAAATCGATGTATAATTTCTGGAACGGCCTCTCCGTTACGACTTCCTGACCGATCCCTACCTGGCTTCGATAATTGGGAGCTTTGGACTCCTTACATGCATCGCAATTCCGGACATACTCCCGCACTTGTGTCGTCATCGCTGGCCAGTAGAATTGCCTTCTAAGCCGATGCAGGGTCTTCTTAAGTCCGCCGTGTCCAGCTGTGTGGTCTTCGTGGGCCTTGGAGATGAGAGTTTCCGTCAGTGACGCGGGAATCCATAATTTCCAAATGGACCCTTCCACTTGGTCGTCCATTTGCGTGAAGGCCATCCGCTTGAATATCAAATCCCCTTCCACTCGTAAGTCGGGCAACATGTCTTGATTCTTGCCGATTTCTCCTTTCAGCTCCTGATATTCTGAAGACTCAAACTCTGTCGTCTGGAACCCGAGGATCTCCGTTGGATCTATCACCACTTCGTCGATGCAGCGTGAGAGCGTATCCGCCACGACGTTATCGGCTCCTTTCCGGTGTTCGATCCCAAAGTCAAACCTCTGCAGTCGCAATGACCACCTCGCAAGACGTCCGTTTAGGTCCTTCAACGACATGAGCCATTTCAGGCTGGCGTGATCCGTGATAACCGTGAAGGGCATCAATTCAACGTATGGTCTGAATTTCTCAATGGCCAACACCGCAGCTAAACACTCTTTTTCCGTTACAGAATAATTTAGCTGATGCTTGTTTAACTTGGCGGAGAAGAATGCCACCGGACGCTCGGCTCCTTCGACGTCCAACTGAAACAACACCGCTCCCACTCCGTAATTCGATGCGTCGCACTGTACGTAGAAAGGCTTCTTGAAATCCGCATGACTCAATACCGGAGCCGTGGTGAGTGCCTTCTTCAGGGATCCTATCGCCGTTTCGGCCTCCGTGGACAGGAAAAACTTTCCACGCGGATGCTTCTTCAGCGCGTCTGTCAGCGGCACTGCAATGGAAGCGTAATCCTTGATGAAGCGCCTGTACCATCCTGCGGTTCCTAGGAAGCTTCTTAGTTCCTTCACTGAACTCGGATTGGGAATCCTTTGAATGGCCAAAACTCTCTCAGGATCCATCTGCAACGTGCCACCTCCGATGATAAATCCCAGGTATTTCAGGGACCTAAAGCAAAATTTTGATTTTTGTAAGCCTATTGTTAAATTTGCTTTTCGCAGGCACTGGGCCACCAACCGAAGGTACCGGAGATGTGTCTGGAAATCGGGAGCTATCACCAAGAGATCATCTAGATAGACGAAAACGTTTGATCTCAACTGCGTCGGGATCACTTTGTCCATCACCCTGCATAGCCTCTGTGCAGCGTTACACAGACCGAAGGGCATCATTACAAACTGGTACAGCGGACGACCTGGAACGGTGAACGCGGTACACTTTCTGCTTTCTGGATCCAGCTTAATTTGCCAGAAAGCAAATTTGAGGTCTACACTGGAAATGTAGTGCGTCTGGTCGATCCTGGACAGTATTCCCTCGATGCTAGGAAGAGGGTATGCGTCTTTGACGGTGAGTTGGTTCAGCTTTCGCGCGTCCAAACAAAATCTGTTTTTGTTAGGCTTCCGCACTACCGTCGTCCTGTTGCTCCACGGACTATCGCTAACCTCTATCACTCCCAGTTCCAGCATCTTGTCCACTTCGGTCCAGACCACTTCCTGCATCGCTGGGGATTGAGGGTAGTGTCGATCTTTAAACGGCTCCGCGCCCTCTACCAACTGGATCCGATGCTCCTCTACCGTCGTTGACCCTAATCCGGCATCTTCGTAAGTTAGGAACTCCTTCTTCACCTCCTCTAGTTCTTCAGCTTCTTTCTCTTCCAGGTCCCACGCGTCCACATGTACGTTCTCCTGATGGTCTTCGGCATATTGGCTGATCTGTGACATCTGGACTTCGGATATCTTGGCATCGCTGGGCGAACTTGGATAAGCTCCGAGGACTGTGGGAGCCAACGCGAACGACCTCCAAAAATCGACACCCAAGTACATGACTTGCTCCAGGTATGGACAGATGTAAAAGAGAATGTCCTTGCTGATTCCTTTGTACTCCACAGGGATTCTCGCCTTGCCGATTATGGTCCGGTCCTCTCCTGCGGCGGTTTTGACGATCGAGACATAGTTGTCCATCTCCACCCCGAGGTCGTCTAGGAGCTCACGACTGCCCTTTCCGAGGACACTTACGGATGCCCCAGTATCCAGGAGTCCGGAAATCTTCCGTCCTAGGATTTGCACCTTGGCAAAAACCCTTGGGTCACGTCCTGCTCCACGCCTGACTGCTTCAGCCACCTCCTGGCGAGTCTGTCTCCTTTGCCGGAAGCGTGCCCGGGCCTTCTGGAGTCTACGGCTGACACCTCGCATTCCACTCAGCTGATGTCCGTCAAAGATCCGATTTCGGACTTGTGTATATCTCCTCATCCTCTCTTCGGCCGGTAAGAATTTTAAACTATATTTTTCTACACTACTTGGGTTAATATGCTTAATTTTTACAAACTCCAACGGCGTATCCTTCACTTTCTCGCGGGCCTTCGTCCCGAGCTCTGATGTCCCGCCTTTATCAGGCCCGTTCTTGCGTTTCCCGAGCAGTTGGGACACTTCGGCGTGTACGTTTCGGGCTTTCCGCAGAGGTAACAGAATACTCTGCGTTCCTTTGCCATACACTCTCGGAACCCGTGATCAACTTCTCCGCAATTCCAGCAACCCAGCCTCGGCTTCGCTGTCAGGTGGGTTTCCTCAACCATCAACTCTTCCTTTCCTTCCAACAGCTCCGAATCTGGCTCTATCTCCTCGACTCGCTTCCCGGATTGTTGGAATTTTGTCGTCGGGCGAAAAGCTGACCTTCGCTCACGTCTGCGTAAATGGTATTCCACCTCTACACACTCTTCCCTCAGCTGCTCCAGGTTCCGGACTCGGATCGCGTACACATACCGAGCGATCTCCTCCTCGAGTCCCTTCTTGACGACTCTGACCATCTCGGCATCCGCACGGAATCGGGTCACCAACTCGTCCTTTAAGTCCTCCCAGACTTCTGGAGGCCTCTCTCGGACAAACTGCCAGTACCACTCGGCAGCCCGTCCTCTCACCAGATGGTGAAAATTATTGAGGACTTCGTCCCACGAGCGTCGACTCTGCCTCTGGAGAAATTCGACCCGAAAGACAAAATCCTCCACCGTCAGTTTGGCTGGGTCTGGGTCGCCGTCGAAATGGATGTCCCACTTGTCGACGCGTCCCCATCTCGGCTCTCTCCACTCGTCTCGCCTCTCGTAGGGCGTCGTGAATCGCCGAGCTCCGCCGTCTCCTGCTGGTTCCCGTTCCAGTTCCATCGGTCTCGTTTCCAGACCGCCATCTTCCACCATGTGGGCCCAACTTTGGCTCTGTCTCTCCGGCTTCCTTGGAGGCGCTTGTGGAATATGCTCCTGTTGTTCCACGGAACCTTTGGGTCTGGTGCCGGTACTCTGTCTTCGCCATTCTGGAGCCGCTGGACCGCCTTCTCTGCCATTTGGACCATTCTCCCAGCCCAGATCATGGATCAATTCTCCCTTCTGGTGCAGGGGCGTCATTGCCTCCGTTATGGCACCCATCAGCTCCATAAATCCACGACGGATCTCTTCTTGCAGCGTCCTGCTGATGGTGTCCGCCATAGCACCTCTCTGCGTCTCCTGCGCTTGTGCTATGGCGACGTTTATGCCCGAAAGAATTTCCGACGGCAATTCTTTTGGGGTCTTCGGCGGGTTCCAGCTGTCGTTCTCGCCTCCTTCCGCGCCCTGACTATCTCCTCCTCGCATCTGTTCAGGCAGGTTTCCTGACGGAGGAGTCCTGTGAGTCATTTTCCCTTTTGACCGTAAGTTGTAGCTGCTCATAAACTTTTCTAACTACCTAACTTTCCTTTCTTTCACAGATAACTACCTAACTCCAACAAAACTCAACACAAAAAAAACAAATAAAAAAACTGCAAGATCAACCACAAGAGGGGAAAGTAACCACAACTGCTACTGGAGCCATCTGCACTTGGTTCCCTACGTCTTTGCTTGTCCAACGTCTACCTTCTTAGTCGCGAGCGCTGTTGACTTCTCATCTTCTACAGAAGATTAAGTGTCAAGGGCGCTCACTCTTCTACCTAGCTGCTTCTGTCCCACTACTCTACTGAAGGATATCCTCGGGATCCTGTAGATGCTCCAGGTGCATCGCGTGACCGACTAAATGTCCCCACGGGCCACCTACAGCAAAAAATCTCTACGAGATACTACCTTCCCGCCTCCTCCAGCGGTAAGTAGGGGAAGCAGCACAAACAAAAACTACTCGACCTTAACTAACTTTGGGTATTTTTTCTTTCCAGGCTCTCTTTCGTCCACCAGGCAACGGGTCGGTTGCTAACTGGCTTGAGGATTCTCCTCCGTCAGTGCCAACCTCACCCCCTTGAGAGCTCCAGCTTCCCTCTGTCAGATAAGTTTAAACACAAACTACAAAAAACAATTTACTTTGTGGATTCCTACATTTTCAGATCCCCCAGTGCCGTGCATCTGCGAGCCAACCTTCACAGCTCCTCCCAGGCCACCGGAACACAGACGGACCCTTACTGCAGACTACCACTCGAGATCGTTCCTCTCGGCTGGACATTTATAACCTCCTCGACTTTTGTGATTCGCAGCCGTACTCTCCCACTTTCGTGTTCGAGAACGGACTGCGACTCACAAATTTGTCTTAGATTGGGCGCCATTATCGTTACGAACCTGTTTTAGTGGTGGGGCAAGGCCGGCTAGCCAGTCATCTCAGGAATAGGTTTTTTCCAGGCCCCCAGGTCGCACAACAAACCAGCTGTTCGGGCATCTCGAACAAATATGACAACAAAACGACGATTCAAAACAAACCAACGGACTTTCTCTCCGACGCGGAACAACTACAAATCTCCTCTTTTCCTCAAGTGTAGCGGCCGATCTCCATTTCGCCGCTGTGGTCCCCTTTCCCCCCCCATACTAAACACACTAGCAATTCATATTAAACGTTATAATTTCACTTTAAATAACATTTTTTCACACATTCTTTTTGTATTCTATAACTCCTAGCTGGTTTAGGTCGACCTCCTAATCCCCATCCTAACCTCTTCCTTTCTGTGACCTAAATTATGGGCATGGGCGTATCAAATTAACTATGATTAAATAAATAAATAATTATAAATAGTGACAATTACATATATAAGAACAAATAAATAAATATAATTAACGGTAAATAAATAAATAAATAAGTGTATACACAGATGTGCGACCTGGGGGCCTGGGAAAAACCTATTCCTGAGATGACTGGCTAGCCGGCCTTGCCCCACCACTAAAACAGGTTCGTAACATATTTTAAATAAGATGAAGTGTGATTGCGGATTTGACATTCAAATATACCGGCAGACCCTCAAAAATATACCAAACAATACCACACAAATATATACTAACGCTTAAAAAATACCGTCGAAATACCGAGGAAAGAACGAACTTAACCAATTTAGGCCCCTACAAACTTTAATTTAGCCGCGTTTTGTAGATTCATCCTTACTCTTTACTTACAAAATCAAATGACCATGATATCTTTCAACTGCGCTGAAATTTTTGTAGATTAGATTGTTTTATTTTTTCGTTCAGTATTTTTTGTGAACTGACAGTTGGACTAGCAAAGTTCGAAACGGTATTTAACAGTAAAACGGTAGATTTTCATAAAAGATACTCTAAACGACGTACAGTGTAATTTTCTGAGTGAGCGCTGTGGATAATTTCAATTTACGCATCTGCTCGAACATTTTTAAAGGGTTTCGAAAATGGAATATTTTTTAAAAACGTTTGAAGTTGACCATTTTTTCAGTGAGCAGCATTTACTGAATTTTTATGTACATGCTGCATCTTTCAGGTCGTAAACTATAGTCTCTATGTTTAGGTGTATTAATTGGTAAGATTGTTCATTAATACAAAAATTGGATTTTTGGAATAAAACTATAATGTAGAAAATTACTTTCTCCAAGTTCTCGCGAGATTTTATTTTTATACTCGTTTGAAAAAATTTTAAGTGTACACATTATAATATATTAATATTGGAATAATCATTAATATTAAATAACTGTTGAAGAACACAATCAAAAGCTGCATTAAAGCTATCAAATAGCTCGTCACAAGTTGATTCGATGATTTTGTCATCAAAAATATAGCTGATAGTTTTGTGGAAAAAACTGTCAACGAATTTGGATTTTAATTTTTTGTTTGTTTTACGTCTTAAGACCATAATACTGAGACTTTTTATTTAACTTATCGACCAGATGGTTGCTTTGAAAAAACATCTATATTTTTGTGTGATAAACGGAACTAAAATTTACTTTGAAAATATTAATCACAGACACCATTTTTAAAATACTATTTTTCCAATACAAATTATAAAAATGATTTTTTTGTATTTTTGCATATTAACATATAATTTTTATAGAGAATTTACAAGGTTACAAACAGCTCCTAAGTTGCACTACCCGACACCATTTATTTTTGATACATTTGGGGCTTTAAGCATGCTTGGTAATCATATTTTTATACCCGTACTCAAAAAAGAGTTAAGGGGTATATTAGATTTGTGGTAAAAGTGGATGTGTGTAACGCAGAGAAGGAAACGTTTCCGACCCCATAAAGTATATATATTCTTGATCAGCATCAATTACCAAGTCGATATAGCCATGTCTGTCTGTACGTCCGTCCGTCCGTCCGTGTATTTCAAAATTTCGACCCGCCTCCTTCCGCCCACACAAAGGACGATAATCTGTGGCATGCACAATTTTAAAGATACGATAAAACTAAAAACGCAGTATCATAGAGAATGCCCATATCTACCAGATTGCCAAATCTGAATCAGATCGGATTATAATTATAGCCAGAATGAAGAAATTAATTTTCTGTTGCTTTCCCCGCCCCCTCCGACAAGAAAACTAACCACTGATTCTTTTTCTCGCTCGCACACTCTGCCGCGTTCAGTACGCGAGCAACCCCTAGCGGAGGAGATGTAGAATCTAAATGGTACATGTCGAATATACATGTTAGATGTAGAATATACATAGTATATGTAGATGTAGATAACAGATGTAGCAAAAAAATGTAATATGTAAAATTTTTTTTTTATTCTAAAATTAAAAAAAATTATAAGCTCAAAAATGTATATACTGACTGAGTACGGGTATAAGTAGAGTCGCGTCCCCAGAAGCGACTCACACGTTCCTTCTCGTTTTTTTTCCATAGATTTAAAAATTTTTTTTTTTAATTTAAAAATAATCTTATGTTTTACTTGCTTTTTGCTTAATTTTTTCACATAACTTAAGTATCTTACATATGGTCGTAATAACTTTGCCATTCTGAAAATCAGCTATAATTGAGACCCAAACACTTTGTAATTTCAGCTTAACGCCTGGGAAATATTAAGCTTTCTTACGCAAAATAATTTTTTTTTGATTTGATTGATTTTGATTTTGTTTCAAAATTTCAACGATGTCTTCGAAACTGTTGGCCACATTTAAAACCAATGTAGGCTCGTCTTAAAGACAGTATTGTTGGCTATGGATATTTTTCTTAACTGAATACGGTAAACCGTTTTTATTTTATTCCACTATATGTACGGGAAGTGCCTTAATTGTGGACATAACGGTATATCGCGTGAACTCGTCCTGATAGGAAAAAATCAAGTACATATTTAGATTCAGCGTCCCCAATTTCCTTAAAAATAACATTCAGTTTTTAATCAACAAAAACCTTGTTCTCTTGAATAATCTATGTATTATAATTAAGGCTTTTGTATCTGAGGTCCGAGCTCCAGGTCCAGTGTTCACAGTATTCAAAGCCATTAAATATACTTACATAGTACATATACATATAGCAGCATAAAATAACATGTTGGTTTAGAGCAAAAGCAATGCGCTTCCAGCTATTGATCTGTGATTATATCGGTCTATTCCTAACATTATTCATCAATATTAACTTATATACATACATATGTATGTACTATGGGCAGGCACCCAGCGCACTCGCTACGCTCATAAGCTGGGGATTGGGCTCACTGAACCGAACACTATTTACCACAGTACATTTTTTGATGCCAAAATGGTTCTTTCTGCCAGTCATGCATGATTTAAGGATTATATTTTTTACATTAGGGGATAAACGGTCAATGAGAGAATTTGGCGAATCAACAGTTGTGGATAAATGTATTGGCAAATTTATACAGCCAGCAGCAACTTCTCCATTGCCTATATATACAAATTGTTTGGAAAATGTTTCAGCCGATTGATCTTTGTATTTGTAGTTGTACGCTCATGTTTGTTTAAAGCTTGACTTTTCACACAATACGCCACGATGACGATGACGATGATTTCAAGTTAGCGTTTATCTCATCTTTGAAGGACGGAAGTGTTTGTCTAAAATCTCCTGAGAGTCCCGCAGAATAAATCGTCCCTATTTTCTTTTTTTTTAATCTTTAAGTTTCCTGTTCAATCGAGAGAAATACCATTGAACATTTTTTTTTAATGTTGCACACTGCGACTGAGATATCTTGAACATTTAAACGCAGCTTAAATGATGAATGAGCTCTTCTTCCTCCATCCAATAAATTTGCAACAATTACAATCTGACTCATGTTAAAATTTGAGCGCATGATTAATAATGTCAATTAGTCCATAGCAAAAATCAGCACTTTTGGATAAGCGGAATACTCAATATCTGCCTCGCAGATGAATGCGAAATGAAGAAACGAAGCGGATGTAAATACTCGATGTACTTGTGTTTGTCTCTATTCAAATTATCGTTGTTGATTTCGTTCATCCCGTACCTCTTGTATTTCAGATTTACGCAATTGCGACATGCTCACATGCATATTTTCATTATCTCTTGTCGGATTCGTTCTTCTAGTCTTTCTGCTCCACTATTTCGCATGTTAGTGGTTAGCTGTCGACTATCAATTCTACATTGCGTACACTCCAAATATTGAAAGATTTGCATCTAAAACCCGAGCTGTTGATACTGCCCTCTCTAACCTGCGATAGACAGCATCTATACGTTGGCTGTTCGGCAGAAGCATGCAATATACAAATGTGAGCTTCGAGATCGTAGAGGATCTCCTGAAAAACTTATAGTTAGAACTATCTACAGCAGATACCTGAAAATTTAAATTGCAAGCAATTACTGTACCGATTTAACAAATGTATTCGAACCCCTCTATTTCCACAATGCGATTATGAACAAATTGATAAATAATTGCATGAACTACACAGAAATTGGAATGGAAATCAGTGGTCTATACATCATATATTAAATATTGGTCTATTTGAAAATTGCGACTGGGTCGCTTCTTCAATAACCTTTAAATTTTCATTTTCTGAACTCTTTTTGAATTAATAGATTCCAAAATTGTCCAGAAAAACGCCAGTCAATTCCCATTCAAACGAATTATTACGTACTGCCGATACGGTTGTTATTTGAAAAGCAGTTCGCATGACCTTAACATAGCGAAAAAATAAATGAAATAAATTTTTTGAATCAATTACGCGAATACCCTCTAAAAGGGTATCTAATTTTGAATTGAAATTGAATAATCAAAGCTACTAATGCGGATTGAATTCTGGTTAATTATATTACATCATTGGGATTCAATTCGCATTCGTTTATCATTCGTTCATATCAGTCGGCGCAATGGAGTCCAATTTAATATTCTGTGTTCTATTCGGAATATTTATAGCTTCTTCATTCGATTTTAATGTAAATATATCCTAACACTTTTTGTCCAACAATTCCGGCATTTATTTGAGTCCACAGGATGCGGTAGTATTCAAGTTTACAAACGTCGTTTGTGAAAGCTTCAACAAATCCTGGTTCGTGTTCCACAACTGTCGTCTGAAGGCTGTCAGTCGCAGCAAAGTGCTCCTGAACATGAATGCGACGATATTGCATCCGACCAACGATATGAAAAGTCATGTGCAGATGTTTAAAAGAGAAAGTGGATATAAGCCCTGGCTTTTCGACGTTAACTTTGATGTCTGTCTGTATTTTCGAAGGCATAATATCCCCTTTTTTTCTATAGTCCATGGGCTCTTTAAAGAGTTTACCAACTTTAATCACACCTGCCCCTACGTGGTAAGATTAAACGGATTCATCTCAAAACTTCAACATCTTAAATTCTCATTACAGGGTTTAATAACTATCAAAGATTTGTATCTTAAACCCGAGCTACTGCGTCTTCCCCTTCCAACAGGGGATTATCTGTTGTCGTTGAAGTTTTATTACGATAAGAAGCATCAATTTGATATGAACATTAGTTATACGTTTGTCGAGGATCTATTGAAGAGTTAATAACCTGCTATCCCTATCCCTATCTCTAAAAGTTCACAGATGTCTGTTATTGAAGTTGTAGAAAAATTAAATTTCAAGATTGTATTTTACAGCGTTTTAAAATTTGCCGCAGTCAATTGCAATTTTTGTCCATCTGGGAATACACGTTTATTGAGAGTATTTTTGAACCAACAATTGTGGACAAATCTATTGTCCCTTCTTTACAGCCAGTAGCAACGCTTCATCTATATGATAATTGTTTAAAAAATGTTTCAGCCGATTGATCTTTTAGCTTGACTTTTTCCACATTACGCCATAGTGACGATGATTTCAAGCAAGCGTTTATCTCATTTGCGTACGTTAAACCTGGAAGGACGGAAGTATTTGCCTGAAATCACCTAAGAGTCCCGCAGAATAAATTGTCGTTATTTTTTAAATCTTTAAGTGAACAGGACAACGCCTCAATAGAATGTTTGTGTGCCATAGTACATTCATCACAAATAATAATTTTGCATTGTATTAGTCTTGTCTTTGTCATTGGCCCGAACTTTCCGGCCTATTCGTTTACCCTTCTCCAGATCTAACTTCGCGCAGCACGAACCTTTCCGTGTTCTTTGCAATAATTACAATTTCTATTACAATACAATATCTCCCGAAATATCCCTTGATACAATTTACGTAACGTTTACCATCACCTTAAACCTTTATTTTCTTCCTCTATCATATTTTTCTTTAAGTACGTCTATACCTAGTATAGTTCTTAGTTAGCAGTTAATTGTTGAATAATTGAAATAAATTAATAAAATACCAAAAAAAATGTTTAGATTGGATAAATTTACCCAGAATGAAGAAATTCATTTTCAGTTGCTTACCCCGCCCGTCTCTGCGCATTAGACGCTACTTATTCTCTTTCTCACACACTCTTCCCTATGCAGTGCGCTACCTTTCGCAGAGAAGATGTATAATCTACATTTCATATGTAGAATAAACATATCAGATTAAAATGACTGAAGGGTCAAAAATATGTACAATATAACATTTCTTTAATTCTACATAAATCATAAGCTCACATATTTATATACTGACTGAGTACGGGTATAAAAGTAGAGTCGAGTCCACAGAATGGGACTCACAACGTTCCTTATCGTTTTCTATGTTGCACAATGCGTCTGGGTTGTTTTGAATATGCAAAGGCAGCTTTAATGATGAATGAGCTGTTCTGCCTCCATCCAAAAAATTTGATCCATTGCAGCCTAGCTATTATTGTAGCCGCAACGTGCATCTACGCGATTGGGGAGTGCGCGTTCGAGATCCACACGATTTATGGCCTCGTCGCCCATCAAGTATATTTGTCCTTTAATTTTAAAGTATTAATTGAGTTGGCGACCAATTCTAAAGTATTGTGAACTATTTCGTTTTCACTTAGAAGCATGAATTGAATGTAAGAGTGGACTTCAGGAACATGTTTGAATCGGAAATTGGTTTAATGCTTCTGATGGCGTCTCAGGGGACTTTTCCTGATACGCAACTCATACCATCTGACTCATGTTGAAATTTGAAAGCATGACAATGTGGACATCCTTTGTCCGGAAGCGGACGTAAATTCTCGATGTACTTGTGTGCGTTGACTACCATTTTCTCTGAGAGTGTCAATTTGTTCATCTCGTGCCTCTTATATTTCAGATTTACGCAATTTTCCTTATCTCTTGTCGGATTCGTTCTTTCGTTCTTTCTGCTGTACATATTTATTGGTTTATTCGTTCGATGACCAATGGCATTGTTCACTATAAAAAACACAATTTCTGTTCGTACTTTTGCCAAAATAGTCTTAAGCCTTTGCAAAGATTTCTTAAACCTTAACCACACTTGTCCGTATTTATAATTAAGAGGGACACCAAATATTGAAGGATTTGTATTTAAGACCAGAGATGTTGAATCTGCCCTTTCTCACCTGGGATTACATGATGTCTCGTGGAGGATCTCCTGAAGTGCTAAAAGCAGATCCCTGAAAATCCACAGATAGAACAGTAGCAAATTTAAATTGCAAGCAATTACTGTACCGATTTATCAAATACATTCAAATCTCTCTAATATCATCAAATTGCAAAATAATTGCATGAGGTTTACAGAAAATGGAACGGAAATGAGTGTTCTATACATCATTGCTTTATTAAAAAATTGTGAGTGGGTCGCTTTTTCAATGACCTTTAACCTTTCATTTTCTGAACTCTCTTATTTCAATAGCTTCCTAAATTCCACAATTTGCCAGGACATTTATCTGACAGGCATTTTCAATTCCAACGAATTATTACATGCTGCTGACACCGTTGTTTTTTGAAAAGCAGCTCGCATGACCTTCACATCGAATAAAGATATTCTGAACAGCAAACAATTTCAGCCGTTTATCTATTCCATATAAATAAATAAAAAAATATGAACATAGTCGGCGCAATGGAGTCCAAACTAATATTCTGTGTTCTATTCGGAATATTTATAGCTTCTTCATTCGATTTTAATGTAAATATATCCTAACACTTTTTGTCCAACAATTCCGACATTTATTTGAGTTCACAGGATGCGGTAGTATTCAAGTTTACGAACGTCGTTTGTGCGAGCTTCAACAAATCCTGGTTCGTGTTCCACAACTGTCGTCTGAAGGTTGTCAGTCGCAGCAAAGTGATCCTCAACATGATACGGATACATCTCAAAACGTCAACCTCTTGAATTCCCATTTCAGGGCGCAATAATTGTCAAAGATGTGTATCTAAGACCCGAGATAATGCGTCTTCCCATGCCAACGGGGGATTATCTTTTGTCGAGGAAGTGGTATCACCATAATAAGCATCAAACAGATATAAATATTAGTTTTTCGCTCGTCTAGGATCTACTGAAGAGCTAATGGTGGGAATTATCCTTATCCCTCTCCCTGAAAGTCCACAAGAAACATAAAAAAGTTTTCTAAATACTTTAAAGATTTTTAAAACAATTGATCATCTCTAAACTTCGCCTGATCGAAGAATGAAACAAATCTGTAATATATCTCTATAAATAAATACCAATACAAAAAAGCTATTTGGATAAATAGGCGCTCAAAACATGTAAATCTCGAAAAATGTCTAACCATCTCTTAAATAGGACACGCAAGAAAACAAAAAAACAAAACAAAAAATGTCAGAAAAGGGTTTAGTTTAGGGATATATTAGTTTTCTGGTCGAAGTGGATGTGTGTGGCATCCACAATTTTGAAGATACGAAAATACCTAAAACGCAGAATCGTAGAGAATGACCATATCTCAGATCAGATCCTTATTATAGCCAGAATGAAGAAATTTAAATTTCTGTGGCTTTGCTACCCCCTGTAGCGCTGCAGCGCTACGTTTTCTCTTTTTATACCCGTACTCAAAAAAGAGTTAAGGGGTATATTAGATTTGTGGTAAAAGTGGATGTGTGTAACGCAGAGAAGGAAACGTTTCCGACCCCATAAAGTATATATATTCTTGATCAGCATCAATAGCCGAGTCGATAGAGCCATGTCTGTCTATCCGTCTGTCCGTCTTGTTTGACGCCTGGATCTCAGAAACTATAAAAGCTAGAGGAACCAAATTTTGTTTCCAGACTCATGTCATATCACACTGCTACAAGTGCATTTCAAAATTTCGCCCCGCCCCCTTCCGCCCCCACAAAGGACGAAAATCTGTGGCAGCCACAATTTTAAAGATACGATAAAACTAAAAACGCAGTATCGTAGAGAATGCTCATATATACCAGACTGCCGAATCTGAATCAGATCGGATCATAATTATAGCCAGAATGAAGAAATTAATTTTCAGATGCTTCCCCTGCCCCCTCCGGCAAACAACATCGCAACTCATTTTCCTTCTCGCTCGCACACTCTGCCGCGTTCAGTGCACGAGCAACCCCTAGCGGAGGAGATGTAGAATCTAAATGGTACATGTAGAATATACATGTTAGATGTATAATATAAATAGTATATGTAGATAACAGATGTAGCAAAAAAATGTACTATGCAAAATTTTTTTTTTTTTAAATTCTAAATAATTATATGCTCAAAAATGTATATGCTGACTGAGTACGGGTATAAGTAGACTCACACGTTCCTTCTCGTTTTATTTATTTATATGGAATAGATAAACGGCTGAAATTGTTTGCTGTTCAGAATATCTTTTTCCGATGTGCAGGTCATGCGATCTGCTTTTAAAATAACAACGGTGTCCGGAAAGTCATGGAAATTGGTGGAATTAAGGAAGCTATTGAAATAAGAGAGTTCAGAAAATGAAAATATAAGGGTCATTGAAAAAGCGACCCACTCACAATTTTTAATAAAGCAATATTTAATATATGATGTATAGAGCACTGATTTCCATTCCATTTTCTGTAAACTTCATGCAATTATTTTGCAATTTGATGATATTAGAGAGATTTGAATGTATTTGATAAAGCGGTACAGTAATTGCTTGCAATTTAAATTTGCTACTGTTCTATCTGTGGATTTTCAGGGATCTGCTTTTAGCACTTCAGGAGATCCTCCACGAGCTTGAAACACACATCCTATCAAATTGCAGCCTTCTGCCGAAGGGCCATCGTATAGACATCATGTAATCTCAGGTGAGAAAGGGCAGATTCAACATCTCTGGTCGTAAATACAAATCCTTCAATATTTGGTGTCCCTCTTAATTATAAATACGGACAAGTGTGGTTAAGGTTTAAGAAATCTTTGCAAAGGCTTAAGACTATTTTGGCAAAAGTACGAACAGAAATTGTGTTTTTTATAGTGAACAATGTCATTGGGTCATCGAACGAATAAATCAATAAATATGTACAGCAGAAAGAACGAATCCGACAAGAGATAAGGAAAATTGCGTAAATCTGAAATACAGGAGGCACGGGATGATCGAATTGACACTCTCAGAGAAAATGTTAGACAACGCGCACAAGTACATCGAGAATTTACGTCCGCTTCCGTTTTTTATTTAACCATTCATCTACGAGCCAGATATTGAGTATTCCGCTCATCCGAAAGTGCTGATTTGGGCTATGGAAAAAGGATTTCCACATTGTCATGCGTTCAAATTTCAACATGAGTCAGATGGTATGTGTTGCGTATCAGGAAAAGTCCCCTGAGACACCACCAGAAGCATTAAACCAATTTCCGATTCAAACATGTTCCTGAAGTCCACTCACACATTCAATTCATGCTTCTAAGTGAAAACGAAATAGTTCACAATACTTTAGAATTGGTCGCCAACTCAATTAATACTTTAAAATTAAAGGACAAATATACTTGATGGGCGACGAGGCCATAAATCGTGTGGATCTCGAACGCGCACTCCCCAATCGCGTAGATGCACGTTGCGGCTACAATAATAGCTAGGCTGCAATGGATCAAATTTTTTGGATGGAGGCAGAACAGCTCATTCATCATTAAAGCTGCCTTTGCATATTCAAAACAACCCAGACGCATTGTGCAACATAGAAAACGATAAGGAACGTTGTGAGTCCCATTCTGTGGACTCGACTCTACTTTTATACCCGTACTCAGTCAGTATATAAATATGTGAGCTTATGATTTATGTAGAATTTTAAAAAATTGTATATTGCACATTTTTGCTACATCTGTCATCTACAATATAGATTACACATCTGAAATGTAGATTCTACATACACAATGTAGATTCTTCATATTCTCCGCAAAGGTCGCGCATTGTACAGGGCAGAGTGTGTGCGAGCGAGAAAGAGAATGAGTAGCGTCAGCAACTCTGGAGGAGGTGGGCGAAGAAACTGAAAATTAATTTCTTGATTCTGGCTATAATTATGATCCGATCTGATTCAGATTCGGCAATCTGGTAGATATGGTCATTATCTACGATACTGCGTTTTATCGTATCTTCAAAGTTGTGGCTGCCACTGATTTTTGTTCTTTGTGGGGGCGGAACCGGGCGGGCGAAATTTAGAAATACACTTGTAGCAGTGGGATATCACATGAGCCTGAAAACAAGATTTAGTTGCTCTAGCTCTTATAGTCTCTGAGATCTAAGCGACAAACAAGACGGACGGACAGACAGACTTGGCTATATCGACTCGGTTATTGATGCTGATCAAGAATATATATACTTTATGGGGTCGGAAACGTTTCCTTCTCTGCGTTACACACATCCACTTTTACCACAAATCTAATATACGGGTACGGGTACGGGTATACAAACTATTTAACTATTTTCATTTGACTGAATACTCGTTTCACGTCATCATTTGTCAGCGGCCCATTACGGACACATGCTTTTTGCTGGCCTACAGCAGTAGGCTTCGTTGTGTCTGTGGGAACTTTGGGCGCCAATGTTTTAATACACCACTTTACGTTATTTACACACCACACAACACAAGGCGGCAAACCATTGTTCCTTTTCGTAGAAAAATAGATTCTGGAAATTTAATTACGAAAAAAAATAGAAACTTTTTAATGCTTGTGGACTTTTAGGGATAAGGATAGAAGCATATTCCCACCATTAGCTATTCATTAAATCCTCGACGAACGTAAAACTAATATTTATATCTGATTGATGCTTATTAGATTGATACCACTTCATCGACAAAAGATAATCCCCCGTTGGCATGGGAAGGCGCAGTAGCTCGGGTCTTAGATACACATCTTTGATAATTATTGCGCCCTGAAATGGGAATTCAAGATGTTGAAGTTCTGAGATGTATCCGTATAATCTTACCACGTAGGGGCAGGAGTGATTAAAGTTGGTAAAATCTTTGATGAAACTATAGACAATAGAAAAAAAAGGGTTATTTTTCCTTCGAAGAAACAGACAGACATCCAATTTAATGTTTATTAGCCAGGGCTTATATCCATTTGCTCTTTTAAACAGCTGCATATGACCTGTCAGATCGGTGATCGGTTGCAATATCGTCTCATTCATGTTGAGGATTACTTTGCTGCGACTGACAGCCTTCAGACGACAGTTGTTGAATACTACCCAGGATTTATTGTAGCTCTCGCAGACGAAGTTTGTAAACTTGAAAACGACCGCATCCTGTGAACCTTAATTAATGAAGGACATGTTTCACAGGAAGTTTAACGTTATATTTACATTAAAATCGAATGAAGAAACTAGAAATATTACGAATAGAACACATAATATTAGTTTTGACTGCATTGGGTCGACTGATATGAACGAATGATAAACGAATCCGAATTGAATACAAATGATGCAATATTATGAATCAGAATTTATTCCGCACCAGTAGCTTTGATTATTCAATTTAAATTCAAAATAAGATACCCTTCTAAAGGGTATTCGCCCAAAAAAGGAATAGCTTAAGCTTAAAACTATTTTTCTTTAAAAGAGCTGTATTATTCAGTTGTAAAACATACGTTTCCATTGAAAACAATTATATTTCTTCATTTATTTACATGGAATAGATAAACGGCTGAGATTGCTTCAGGATATATTTTCGCGATGTGAAGGCCATGCGAACTGCTTTTCAGTATGTAATAATTCGTTGGAATGGGAAATGACTGGCGTTTTCCTGAACAATTTTGGAAGCTATTGATTCAAAAGAAGTTCAGAAAATGAAAATTTAAAGGTCATTGAAGAAGCGACACAGTCAAAATTTTCTAATAGACCAATTTTTAATATATGATGTATAGACCACTGATTTCCATTCTAATTTCTGTGTACTTCATGCAATTATTAATAAATTTGCTCAGAATCGCATTGTGAAAATGGAGGGTTCGAATATATTTGTTAAATCGGTACAATAACACTACTCGACAAAATTGAACTTTTTATTTAGGCTGTGAACCAAAATTACTTTTTCTGATAGATTTCGGGATTTACAAATTTTTGTATTACAAAATTGCAGATACAAAGGGTCTGGGTCAGATTTATAGTTGCATTTATTAGCTCTTCAGAACTGCAAAGTTCTATGCAAGCAGATATAAGATACTTAAGTCATGTCAAAAATAGAAGCACTACCTCTGAAAAAAAAACATTAAAAAAAATACCAGTTTTAAAAAAATTCTTTAAAAAAAAACTACACCATAAAAAAAAACCATAGTTCGTTAAAAATTTATAAACCCCGAATTCTATAAGAAAAAGTTATTTTGCACCACAGCCTATATTTAGTGTTGACTAGTGTAATTGATTGCAATTTAAATTTGCGACTTTTCTATCTGGGATCTTCAGGGATCTGCTGTAGATAGTTCCAACTATAAGCTCTTCAGAAGATGCTCTACGATCACGAAGCTCACTTTTGTATCAAATTAAATTAATGTACTCATTCCGAGGGTATAAACCAGTGCATCGTAATGCCTTACCATTATAGGATTGACTCATTTCCACTTGACTTGACTTGAACTAACTGTTAGATTGGTGAGACCTGACCTGGTAATCGTGCCGCGAGACTACTATAGCAGTGTACCCGCTAAACAGTAGGTACGAGTATTTATGTATATTATTTAATATATTCTGCACTTTATCTATTCTCGCTCCACCTAATGATTATTATAAAAGTAGTATTCCCCTATACTTTTTGTGTACCGGGTATAACAAAAATATTGATTGCCGGATGAAATAGTCAATAAAGTACGCATAAACTTATTCCACTTTTCTGAACTAGCTTCCGGACAACATCGATAGTATCTCAATTATAAACGAGAAGGAACGTGTGAGTCGCTTCTGGGGACGCGACTCTACTTTTACCCGTACTCAGTCAGTATATACATTTTTAAGCATATGATTTTTTAGAATTTTAGAATTAAAAAAATAAATGTACATTTAACATTTTTTTGCTACATCTGCTATCTACATCTACAATGTATATTCTACATCTAATATGTAGATTGCACATGTTCCAATTAGATTCTACATCTCCTCCGCTAGGGGTTGCTAGCGCACTGAACGCAGCGAGTGTGCGAGCGAGAAGGAAAATGAGTTGTGTTGTCGTTGGCAGGAGGGGGCAGGGGAAGCCACTGAAAATTAATTTCTTCATTATACCCGTCCTCAAAAAAGAGTTAAGGGGTATATTAGATTTGTGGTAAAAGTGGATGTGTGTAACGCAGAGAAGGAAACGTTTCCGACCCTATAAAGTATATATATTCTTGATCAGCATCAATAGCCGAGTCGATATAGCCATGTCTGTCTGTCCGTCCGTCCGTCCGTCTGTCCGTCTTGTTGAGCGCATGGATCTCAGAGACTATAAAAGTTAGGGTAACCAAATTTGGTTTCCAGGCTCATGTGATATCATACTGCTACAAGTGTATTTCAAAATTTCGCCCCGCCCCCTTCCGCCCTCACAAAGGACGAAAATCTGTGGCAGGCACAATTTTTAAGATACGATAAAACGCAGTATCGTAGAGAATGCCCATATCTACCAGATTCCCAAATCTGAATCAGATCGGATTATAATTATAGCCAGAATGAAGAAATTAATTTTCTGTTGCTTTCCCTGCCCCCCCCTCCAGCCAACGACAACTCAACTCATTTTCCATCTCGCTCGCACACTCTGCCGCGTTCAGTGCGCGAGCAACCCCTAGCGGAGGAGATGTAGAATCTAATTGGAACATGTACAATATACATGTTAGATGTAGAATATACATTGTATATGTAGATGTAGATAGCATATGTAGCAAAAAAATGTAAAATGTAAACAATTTTTTTTTTCTAAAATTCTTAAAAATCATAAGCTCAAAAATGTATATACTGACTGAGTACGGCTATAAGTAGAGTCGCGTCCCCAGAAGCGACTCACACGTTCCTTCTCGTTTTCTTTTAGCGTTGTGGCTGCCCTGCACTTTTGGCGGTGTCGCAAAGTTGACTTATCAATGACAGCTCTGGGATGTGAGAATTGGCGGAAATTTGTTGTCAATCTTTGCATTATCACTATCCAGAAAAGGTTTCATAGAAAATAAATATTCAAAATGGATAATAAATGTCAAAATATTTAGAATCTATATCAGGGGTGACACAGAAATCTCTAGAGATTTTGACTCGAGAGATTTGTGAAATCAACCGAAAAATCCGTAGGTGCCACAGTATATCTTAAGATTTGACTAGAGATTTCGTAAAAAGGTAAATAAAGGGACTAAGCCAAGTGAATTCTTAAATTGTTATAATGCAGATATATCACAAATTTAATAAACTTTCCAAAACTGTAACACTTTCCTTGAGTAAAGTGTGTTTGAGCAGTGAATTCAACCAAAATCTCTAGCCATAATACTAGAGATTTTAAAACCAACCAACACAGCATGCTGTGGCACCTAGCAAATCAACTCAGTTGGAATTCGGTCTGTTTGACAGTCTGTGGCACCCCTGTATTAGAAATAATAATTGTTATTATTGCTATTATTGAAGAAGAGAGCCTTCTCCGCCCGCCTGAACCAAGAACTCCCAAGAGGAGAAGTCCAAACTAGCCTGGGCTGAGCAGAAGGTAAAAGAGAGGCGTCTTCACTACGCGCAGCTGCCTCAGATGAAGGCGACGAAGGGCGAATTCGCCAATAAGATTGAGGAGATGATGGCCACCAAAAGGCAACGCTCGATCGACAGTGCAAAGGACACTCCGGCGGGCAAGCGGCAACGCGGGCCCAAGGTGGCTATCCCTCAACCTACGACGAAGAAGCCCAAGCAGAAGGTCAAGTTGAGCGACGTATCCAAGAAACACCTCATCGTGACCCTGATCGACCGCAGCGAGGAAAATGGGAAGATGACGGCGGCGCAGTGAAAACAGGTCCACGCCCAGCTTGTAGAATCCCTTTTCGCGCGAATGTAGGACGAGCCAGACGCTCCCATGCCCACCTTCGACGGTGCGGGATGGCTGAACGCGGTGAAGATCCTCAAGTGCAATGACGACCAGACGAGGAAGTGGTTGCTGCAAGTGGTGCCGAAATTGGAAGCTCTGTGGGAGGGGGCCAAGCTGGAGGTAGTGGACAGGGAGATGATCCCGTCTCTCCCAAAGGCGAAGGTGCCCTTCCCCATTGCAGTCCAGGGTTACCGAGCACTGAAACTCTTTCAGAGGCAGAATGCAGACGTGCCAACGGCAGAATGGAAGATATTGCATGGTGGTAGCCCATTACCCAATGAGGGAGGCCAGCACATGATCCTCCAGATCCTCCAGATCAACAAGGAGGCGGAGGACATCCTGTACCCGAGACTCGGTAAGATGGCGTGGGGCGTAGGCAGCGTCTACCTACGTCTCAAAAAGCGCCACCCCGAAGACAAGGACGCGCACACCCTGCAGGCAGGCGAGGTGGAGAAGGACCTCGGTCTGGAGTCCATCGTGGAGGCCGCCCAAGATCTTGCGCTGGACAACTCTGATGTGGCAGAGGACTAGGACAGTGACCTGACAGTAACAGTCAAGCCGTCGAGTGTAGTTGAGCCAGCCTCCCATGACATTTAGAGTGCTGCATAAAAGCAAGGTCGCGTCGGCGGAGCTCCTTATTGCCTTGGAGCAAGGGCCCGTCGACATAGCTTTGGTCCAGGAGCCATGGCTTGCCTCTGGGAATGCTGCGGCCGGACTAAAGTCCTCTAATCACAATCTTTTCCACCCACCATCGGTAAGCAGGAACAGAACCGCCGTACTCTTATCTATCTCTATCTTATTTATCATTAGAGCACTGATGACTTGGCTGCGGTGATGCTCGAAAGCGAGGACAAGCGCCTTATGGTAGCGTCCTGCTACATAGCACACGACAGGCCGCTCCACCGGAGGAGCTAAGGAATCTGGTGGCGGAAACCAATCCCAAAGACCAGCAACTTCTAGTTGGTAGAGAGTCCTTAAAAGACCCTCCTACTCAGACCACAAGTACATTCAGTTTAAGTGCGAATTTAAACACTCTCCGAAGATAACTGTCTATAGAAACCCCCGGAACACAAACTGGGAAAAGTTTAAAAAGACAGTTACCTCGAAGCTCGCGAATCGTCCGGGCACAGTGAAATCCCCGGAAGACATAGAAACGTCCCTAGAGACCCTATCCAGGGAACTACTGGATGCGTACCACGCATCGTGCCCACCCTCGAGAACGAAAAAGAGAACCAAACCATTGTGGTGGAACCGGGACTTATCGCTTCAAAGAAACAACCTCAAAGAATTCTTCAAAATCGCCAAACTGGCGAACGATAAGATAATCAATGAGGAATAAAAAAATTCTACTCAGGGAGTACAAGAAAGAAATAGGAAGGGCACAAAGAAACTCGTGGAGGAACTTCTGCTCCAATATCGAGAAAGTTCCAGAAACGGCTAGACTCCGGAACCTGCTATCAAAGCAACCTACCATACAGAGTCAGCTCAAGCAAAACGATGGACAGTGGACTGAGGGCAGTGAACAAGCCCTAACAGCACTAATGGAAGCTCACTTCCCAGGATGCACTAATGCTTCTGACGCTACAACGCATCAGGACCTAGCAACTGAGGAACAGCATCCCCCAACGGGTCTCATATCGTCTAGGAGAATCCACTGGGCTATAGACTTTGTGGGTACGAAAGCACCTGGACTAGACGGTATATTTCCAGCCATGCTTCAGGCGACCAAAGACGTGATCACCCAGTGGCTCTCTGCACTATGCTCAGCTTGCCTGAGCACAGGCTATATCCCTATCCAATGGAGGACCTCGAGGATTGTCTTCCTTCCAAAGGCAGGAAATGCACTGGATCTACATTTCGGTAGTGCCACCGACTCTGCTGTATGGAGTCTTAGTGTGGTGGCAGGCTACAGAAAAGAAGACTTACAAAAAGCTAATGGAGAGAACTCAGCAGCAGGCACTGCTCTGCATCACTGGGACGCTGAGGTCAACCCCAACAAAAGCACTCGAAACAATACTCGAAGTCGAACCCCTGGACATCCACGCTCAACTAATTGCAGGTAAGGCAGCACAACGCCTAGTGGCATCAGGCAACATGTCGCTGCAAGGATTCGGGCAAAGTTCAATAGGCCGAGACATGATCAGTATATCTGACTAAATGATCCCCCTGCCTGGACGTCAAAACAACAATACTCATGGGACCCGACGACTGGAAAGAAAGTCGGGAACAGACTGAACACCTAAACATATACACAGACGGCTCCAAGATGGCAGGAGGAGTAGGAGCGGGCATATACTGTACATACCCTGAAATAAGGCTGTCCTATCAGCTACCGAACCAATGCAGTATATTTCAGGCGGAAGTCTTCGACATACGGAAAGCGGCGGAGTTTGCTCGATGTACGGATCGCCCACATGATGTGGTCAACGTGTTCGTGGACAGCCAGGCGGCGAAAAGATCCATGCAGTCGTCAGCGGTCAGATCCAAAAATGTCCTGGCAAGCAAGAGGCATTAGATTTCCTAAGCACGACAAAGTCAGTGCGGATATATTGGGTTCCCAGACACCAGGGCATCGAAGGTAACGAGACAGCAGACGTGCTGGCTATGGCAGGCGTCGGGCTGGCGAACGACAGAACTGAGCAGAGAGGCGGGCACACATACAGGCCAGTAGCAGGTGGAGGAGAAGAATCGCGAAACCATGTGCGAGGAGAGCAATGGTAAACTCAGGCACTACCTACTGCACCTACCACGGAAGGATTCTAATGGGTATACTCACAGGTCACTGCCTGGCTGCAGCTCATGCAGTCAAACTAGGCATCACCAACAGTGGCAGCTGCAGGAAATGTGATGAAGCTGGGGCTATCGAAACCCTGGCACATCTAATCTGCAAATGCACGGCTCTCTCAAGGGCAAGAAACAAACACCTTGGCGGCCCGGTACTGGCATCGCTGGAAGATGCATCCAGGAGGACGCCAGGGGAACTCCTTGCCTTTGCGAAAATCTCCTCGATCCTCACGGCCTTCGAAACCGCGTAAAACACTCAGAAGGTCCATACGCACTTATCCGGACAACTAAGGGCCATATTGGCCGTCCGGGACAACCTAACCTAACCTATTATTGTTTCTCTAGTGTTGCGTATATCAACAAAAGAGGTAGGCGTGGTCTGAGCCGATTAATCCTAATATTACCAAATGGGCAAATTTTCAAGTCAGTAATTATATTTTTAGACTTTATGCCAACAAAATTCGACTTTGGGACCATTGTACAATGCGAGTCTGTTCAAATTGATAAATAATTGCATGAGGTATACAGAAATTAGAATGGAAATCAGTGATCTATACATCATATATTAAATATAGGTCTATTCGAATATTGTGACTGTGTCGCTTCTTCAATGACCTTTAAATTTTCATTTTCTGAACTTTATATCAATTGCTTTCTAAATTCCACCATTTTCCATGACTTTCCGGACACCGTTGTTATTTTAAAAGCAGATCGCATGACCTTCACATCGGGAAAAGATATCCTGAACAGTAAACAATCTTAGCCGTTTATCTATTCCATATAAATAAATAAAGAAATATGTACATGTATGAAATACATGAAATATGTATATGTATATATTGGGATCCGATCCGCACTGCGAAGAGGCGTGAGTTGCCCGTTTACACCCTCTGTAAGGGTATCTTATTTTGAATTGAAATTGAATAATCAAAGCTACTCATGCGGATTGAATTCTGGTTAATTATATTACATCATTGGGATTCAATTCACATTCGTTTATCATTCGTTCTTATGTGTCGGCGCAATGGAGTCCAAGCTAATATTCTGTGTTCTATTCGGAATATTTATAGCTTCTTCATTCGATTTTAATGTAAATATATCCTAACTCTTTTTGTCCAACAATTCCGACATTTATTTGAGTTCACAGGATGCGGTAGTATTCAAGTTTACGAACGTCGTCTGTGAGAGCTTCAACAAATCCTGGTTCGTGTTCCACAACTGTCGTCTGAAGGCTGTCAGTCGCAGCAAAGTGACCCTCAACATGAATGCGACGATATTGCATCCGACCAACGATATGACATGTCATGCACAGATGTTTAAAAGAGCAAGCGGATATAAGCCCTGGCTAATGAACATTAAATTGGATGTCTGTCTGTTTCTTCGAAGGAAAAATAACCCATTTTTTTCTATAGTCTATAGTTTCTTTAAAGATCTTAGCAACTTTAATCACACCTGTCCCTACGTGGTAAGATTATACGGATACATCTCAGAACTTCAACAACTTGAATTCCCATTTCAGGGCGCAATAATTGTCAAAGATGTGTATCTAAGACCCGAGCTACTGCGTCTTGCCATGCCAACTGGGGATTATTTGTTGTCGATGAAGTGGTATTACTATCAAAAGCATCAATTTGATATGAACTTTAGTTTTACGTTCGTCGAGGATCTACTGCAGAGCTAATGATGGGAATTACCTGCTATCCTGCTACCTGCATAATAATGTGTCAATTAAATTTCAAGAAAATGTATAATAATCTCTATCTTTTGACAGATCAATCAATGAAACAAATACATAATATTTTAATATTTCTATATAACTAAATACCAATATAAAGCTATTTGGATAGATAGGGGCACAAAAGAAGCTAATATTGAAGAATTTTGTCTTTAAAATTACAAATTTTACAAATTAAAATATTCTGCGCTTCCCGTTTATTTGGCAAAATGTATGTGTGTATGAAACAAATGTTCTAGGCTTGATTTATAGAATAAGCTATAAATTGGATATTGGATATGCAATATCAACGAGAGGAGTATATATTTATATGTGAAATATCTTTGGTTAGGCCGCATCACTCCTTCAATGCTCTCAGATCTGGATAGAGGGCTCCGGCGTTAATATAATGAGATTCCTGTTTACGCAAATCGCGTTTGTAATCGTTCACGACGGCCTCGCCGGTTCGCTTGGCCAATTTCTTGGCTATGCCCTTGGGGGATATATAATTCACGTTCTGGCTGATGATAAAGGCATTTCCCACCGTATCGAAGGTGCCGCAGGCCAAAGTCCCAGCTGATGGTCCATATCTGAGAAGGAAAATTATCTGTGAAGATGGATTTAATGCGGACTATCGCTTGATCTTACTTGTGCTCTATAATCTTGACCGAGTTCTCGCTAAGGCTATTTCCCAGGATCTTGGCCGATGTCTCGAGGCCATCGAAGACTGTGCTGAAGCCCTCGACCGCTCCCGCTGCTATTGTTAGTGCCCCCTCCATAGTGCTGTTCGCTTCGGTGGTGTCGTAGCCAAAGCCCTTCTGCAGCAGCTTAGAGCCCTGCTCCTGGACATGCGGAGCGAGATAGCGTCCAACGGCCATTGAAGCTGTGCCCACCTTTCCGGCTATCCAACCGGTCATTCCAACCGCCGCGTGGGTCACCTTCTGCGCCACTTCCACTTTGGGAGAAAGTCAATGAAACCCGTGAGATATCCTCAGCTGAAGACTTACCTGTGGACTGCACGGAGGTCGGCACTTGAGTAGGGGCTTCCGTCGAGGCTGGCGACATCTTGGAGATCAGATACGGCGTTGTTCGCATCATAAGGCCGCCCGTCTTCTCCGCTCCTTTGACCAGATTGCGAGCTATAAAATCGGCCGCGCACACAATGTGCTTGGACACCTGCTCCGAGCTGGTGCCCGGACCGGAGCCAGCACGTTGGGTGCCCGGCGATTTCAGCTGCTCCACTGTGCCCGCCAGCACGGCTTCAAGCAGGTCAAGGAAGAACTGCTGCAGATCCTCCATCTGCTCCTCCTCCGTCTCCCCGGCCGTTGAGCTGAGCGGACGCTGTGACTTCACCAACATGATTCCGAAGGCGTTGCCTGGCTCCTGGCACTCCATATCGGGGAAAATGAAGGCTCCGTATTCCGTGCGATAGCAATTGGTGATCAACGGGACCAGTGGGTACAGCCATATCATGCCGGAGGCCGTGGAAGCCTCTTCCTCCGTCATCGAACACTGGATGAAGGTGCTTCCGCTGAGATATTCCCACTTGCCGGCCACGGTGCACATCACCAGGGACATGGTGGTGCTTCCTGTGATGGTCGTCACTTCACCGCTGGCCTCTATGCGGTACAGCTTTATCTGCGCCTGGAAGAGCTCGTCCAGCTGGGCATGGGCCTCGTGACTGGCCAGGAGCTCTCGCAATCCGGCAGCCATCTCCCTGTATGTTCTGGGAGTGCCGCTGGCATTGGCTATGTCATAAAAGGTCGATGGATTCTCGGCCAGCAATGGTCGCTGTCGGCTGGTGCTCTGTCCATCTGCTTCGGTGCTCTCCCTCTCCTCTGCCTCCTCTGCACTATCATCGATGGGGCGGCTCTTGGCTTTCAAGACCTTCACGCGATAACTAACCTCCGTTTTGGCGCTCTTTAACTTCTGTATCAGGCAGCAGGCGTCGTTCCACTGCGTCTGCACAGCATCAATCTCATCGGGCAGGCCCACGGGTATGCCAAAGGTCTCCTCAATCATCTCCAGGGCTCGCTCATACGCCTCAATGGTTTGCATTTTGTCCTCCTGCTCCTCGCGGTCCAGAGCCAGCTCTACTTGCGTCATGGCTGCCTTGTAGGCCGCTTGGATTTGGCCATACGCCTCGAGGAACTCGCTCTCAGTGGATGCCATTACGAAATTTAGTAGCTGGTGAAATAGAAATAAGGAAAGGACTTTATTTTTGCATTAATTAGATTCCAAGAAAGCCAAACTTGTTGGTAGATATCCATCTTTGCTGGTACGCAACGAAAACCCAACTGAAAAATGTTCAATTTTTGCCCAGCTTCCGTTTACTCTCTGACTAAGTGCGTCAGACATCGTTCGGTGCTTCTGTTACCATTTCTAGTCTCTTTCTCTTCTCCTATTTATGAGATTTATACTCTACATATGTCGCAGCACATTCGGTTTCTGTTCCGACTCGGTAACATCTTCTGCTACGATTTAGTGGCATCCTTCGGTTTCTAGACGATTTGAAGGGCCTTTTGCGATTTTGGGGCAGCTGTTGCCTCTTCTCAAAATTCAATTGTGGGCAACGAAATTTATTTCGGTTCACTGCATCCACAATCGGATTAATCCCGCCGACTTGTTGCACTCACCCCTTTTTCCCGGTCGGGTCTTGAATTTTTACTGCCCTGGCAGCACTTTCCTTTTTATTGAGATAGAATCGGATTCGGATGTACTTTGATCACTAAAATCATCGATCTAGAAATAATGTGGGGCGACACGTCTGTTTCGTCATTTATTTTATTTCTCCACTTCTTCACTCACCTGTCATTTTTTCTTTCTATTGCGTCTCCTGTATGATAGAAAGCTTCTTGTCGCAGTTTTTTATGTGAGAATCAAACTTAAATTAATAATTATCATTGCTAAATTCGTTAAAAACTTATTCGATTTGGTTGTGGAATGTTCTTTGCGTTTTTGTTTTGCTTGGTCTGTTTTTCCTTCTGCTTCTTATCCAGCTGTTTCTTAGGGAGGTCTAGCTACGTTCAGTCACTAACCAAGCACATGCATACATACATATGTATATAGAGATGCGTCAGTTTCAGTGCTACCATTTTTAAACCTTGCTTTTTTTAAAAGGATAATAGATACATTTTTATTGCTTTTTTTGGCACTATAGACCTGTTTGTACATGCAAGGCTGCTGCTCAAGTCTATCCCTGTCCGAGAGCAAAAAAAAGAGCGATTGCCAAAATGTTTGAAATTTGTCTCTGCTGGCAACATCTTTTCCAAATTCTAAATGAATCAGATATGTGTATATTTTATTTTATTTCACTGCGCAAAAGAATAATATAATCCATCAATTTCGTTTTATTTGTTATTTATTTCGACCTTTTAATCATTTTTAAAATACATTTTTATCATTTGAAATGGTTTTGAATGCATGTTACATTTCGTTCGATTCGGACGACGCTCACATCCTGATTTTCGTGGGTGTGTTTGTGTGTGAGAGAGTTTTGCGTGTGTGTGTGTGGGGAAGAGAGGTGGTGGCCGTGGTTATTGGCCAAATATACAATATATATCCTGTATATAACACGATAACTTGAATAACGAAAATAATCTATTGGAATTTGTGTTCTGATGATGGCAATGGGTTCCATCCATTCAACATGTCAAATTCTAAGAAGTCGCAGACTTTTTGTCTTCGTGAGAGAAGAGTTTTGATTGAAATCACAATGTATATATAGAATCATTATCTGTATAACTCTATGGATGGATGCACACAAAAATGTGTGTGGATCCCTGTTTTAACATAGTTTTTAATGCATTTGCCGATACGCGACGATACTGTCGGCAAGAGTAAAAAATAATAACGAGAGTAATGCTCCTTCTATCCCTTTTTATGTATCCAAAAGTGGAGGGATGGAGTACATGGTGATGATCTCCTCCTCTTAGGCAGCCGCCTTGCTGGCCAGCTCCCGGTAGGCGTCCTGCAGAGCCTGCTGCTGCTCGGCACTCAGGCTGCTTGCACAGGCCTGCATCACGTCGGGATTCGACTCGACCTGCTTGACGATGGTGAGCATGCGGGTACCGGTCGCACTGGTAGCCTCCAGCACCTTGGTGCAGTACGCTTCGGCGATGATGGAGACGATGCGCGGCAGATTGGAGTTGTTGGCGCCCAGAATGACCGGATGATTGGCCTCGATCAGATCGCACATGTAGCCATAGATGTGGGTGGCCTCCTCGGGATCCTCGGAGATGGGCAGCCAGGAGAACCACACGCCAATCAGCTCATCCACATTGGACAGCGCCGACTTGTTATACTTGAGGATTTTGGCAAAGGCCGAAATGGCGTTCTCCGTGGCATTGATGTTCTCGATTTCGCGGGCCTTGGGATCATTGATGACCTGCACCAGCAATGGAATGATCTGAGCGCATGTGACCGCAAATTGCTCGCCACCAAACTGGGCCAGAACACCGCAGCCATAGGCAGCGGCCTGGCGCACCTCCGGCGACTTGTCACCCACATACTGCAGCAGTGCTGGCGTGAAGATCTGCTGGTACGGGGCACAGGCGGGGCCACAGAACTCTGTAACATAGAAAACGTAGACAGAGAGTTAAACTATTCTATGGGGATCCATTCCATTCTATAAAGCATCATTCCACGCTCTCCACTCACCAATCAAATCATCAAAGACACACACACCCCATTGGCGATCGGTTGGTGGACGACTGGGATCCAGAAGCTTCACAAAGTGCGGGGCCACCTGCTCGAAGGCTGGCAGAAACTGGGCCTTGTTCGTCAGGAAGAGGGCGTGCGTGATGTCAATCACCTTGGACAGGATGTAGACATCCGTGTCATCCTGCTCGGCCAGCTCCTCCTCGACGCCATCATCGTAGTCCTCCTCGTTGCGGGCAGCCAGACGCTTGTCGGCGCGCTCAAAGTGCTCCAGCACATACTTGTTGATGATCTCGAGGACCTGTTTCATGGCCTCCTCGTTGAGGCAGTTGGGGCCCAAGGTCTCAATGCACTTGGCCAGCGAATTGAGCAGTTCGGACTGCACCTCCGGCTCTGGCTCGGTGACAATCACCTTCAGGAGCTCGGGGCAAATGTAGAGCCACATGCCCTCCAAGTACTGGGGGCCCTTGATCTTGGCGCAGTCGAGCAGATACGGCAGCGACTCGGCAGCGGCTGTTCGAACGCCATCGTGGAAGTAAAACTTGAGCATGGGCAGCATTAAGCGGACCACCTCCTCGGCGTACTCGGCGAATCCCTCCTTCAGCTCGCGGGCGTAGCAGACGAGCATCTCGCAGGCGGATGCCTTGTCGTCCATGCCTGCGGTGCGGATTGCAAAGTTCTGCTGCTCCCCCAGATTGATGAACGACCAGTCTACATCGCCCTCAATGTCCTCGACCTCATCGTTGTCCAGCATGGCCACCTCGGGCTTCATCGAGGCGGTGCGCATCACGGGGCCCATTACCAGGGGCAGATACTGCTCGAACTGCTTGCCCAGGATCTTGCACATGCGCGCCCAGGCCGTGATCAGGTATGAGGTCTGCGGATCATCGTCGGCCAGCTCTGCGCCCTCGGTGTGATTGACCAGTAGCATGTCCATGATCTCGCCGGCATCCCCGATGAACTTATCCCGGCCCACGGCCAATCCGATAAGGCTCACGCACTCGATAGTCTTGCCGCGCAGCATGCGCAGATCCTCGGAATTGGCGTTCTGGATTATGAACTTGAGGCAGGGCATCAGGCGGTCATAGTAGGCCACGAACTCGGCCTCGCAGGTGTCCGCCACAGAGGCAATGGTGGTCACGACCTGCTCCAGCACCAGCTTGTTGCCCTTCTCGACCAGCTCCTTGAACTTTGAGTTGAGAATGGCCTCCAGCTTGGCCATGATCCCGTCCAGATAGCGTGTCAAAATATTCTTGGGACAATCCTCGCTGAAGTTGACCAACGCGGCGCCGGCATGTGCCTGCACACGGGGATTCTGAACATCGTCCAGCAGCAGCATCAAGCCGGGAATCACCTAAACGAGGACACGGCACCGATCATAACCATTTGAAGGGTAATTCCTATATGCGAGATCTCATACCTGGCTGTGGAACTTCTTCTCAAAGATTGGAGCAAAGTCCGTGGACATCTGGCCGATGGCATTGCATGCGGAGTAGCGCACGCGCGGATGGGGATCCCGCAGGAAGTTCAGCACGCCCGACATCACCTCATCCAGTATGGCCTCCATCTGTTTGTGGCAGCCCTCGCCGATGGACGAGATGGCCATGAGAGCGGCGAAGCGGTGCTTCCAATCGCTGTGGCTCAACATCGCCGGCAGGGAGCTCATCACCTGGGGCAGGATCATCTTGCCGCCCAGACCGCACGCGAGGCGGTCCAGCGAGGACTCGGCAATTACATTGTTGTCGCTGTGATCGTCGTCGTCCACGACATCGGTGGTCGACCAGTCATCGTCATCCTCCAGATCCGTCATCATCTGCAGCACCAGCGGGATCAGGGCAACGATGTACTTTTCCGCACGTTTGCGCACCATGGCAGGCGCATTCTCGGAGAGGGAGACCATCACCTCCAGCACCAGATGACGCCAGGTGTCCTCGAAGTCCTTCGAGCTGAACACCTTCATGCAGATCTCGAAGATGAACTCCAGTTGGGGCCGCAGGAACTTGGGACAGCTCTCGGTCATGTCGATCAAGAGCTTCAGTAGACTCTGGTCGTCCTGGGCCTCGATAGATTCGCCGGTGATGACGAGCATCCGGTGCAGCATGTCACTAAAGTGCTTGTACACGACCACTTCCTTCTCCTTGTCGTGGAAGAGGATGAAGGCGCCCACAGCACGCACAGCCTGGATGCGCACCTCGGGATCCGAGCTGGGGTCCATGCTCTTGGCCAGCATCTGCTTGATCAGATCAATGTACTGCGTCTCCTGGTTGCCAAAAATCGACGGAACGCTGGTGAAGATCCGCAGCGCAGCCTCCTGCAGCTGGGGCGTCGGCGAGTTGGCGCATTGGAAGAGGAACTGCAGGATATCCGGCCACTGGTTGTTGCCATCATCGTCGACCAGATTGCGTGCAACCTCGGCTACCACCTCACAGATCTTCCTCCTCAGCTGCGGAGTCACCTCCTGCTGCACGGCTAGCAGAATCTGCTGAAGCAGCTGGTTCTGGGACTCTGGCGGAATCTACGGCGGGGAAAAGGGCAGACGTTTCGTTAGAAAACCACTCTCTGGGGCGTTCCCCTCTGTGTTGCATTTCCAACCTCTTTGTAGAAATCCGGAAAGTCGGTGGTGAAGAGACGACGCAGCAGAACGGCGGCCATCTGGCGGGCCTCCTCGGATTGCTGGCCATTGTGGATGTTGGCCAGAAGATGTGTCACCTTCAGGTCTCGCTGCAGGGCGTTGTAGGCATCCTGGAATATGGTAAAAATCAGACAGAAAGGTGAATAATCGACGCAAAACAGATTTGGTTTCGTTTCCAGGTGGGTGGAGCCGATGCCTCAAGGTCGGCGGGCGTTGCCATGTGCCATGTGCCCTCGAGCACGGCGCTTATCAACACGGAATATTAAACAGATTGCATTTTCCCATCCACCATCCATCCAATGCGTCATTCCACCATTCTTTTGCACCTGCTCTTTGTTTCCGTTTGCCCGAAAAATCGGATGTACATATGTACATATATCATAAGAAATTTTAAATTGTTAAATTCTTAAATGGTATTTTACTTTGTTCCTTTGTTTCGTCTCTCTCTCACTCTCACTCTCTCTTTCTCTCTATCTATCTATCTATCTATCTCCCTCTCTGTCTCTGGCGCTCCTCTACCGAAAGAGACGCAACACACATGCGAATGTGGCGTCAAAAGGGAGGGCAAAAACACGTTTTGTGTGCGGAGCGGATGATTCAGGGCACAAATTTAATAGGAAAAAATATGCCTGCAAACAAAATGGATCTCACAGACAAGAGCAGAAATGTCTGTGCCCAATTTTATATATGTACATACATACATATGTACTAAATGAGATGGCACGCCAATATGCATATTGCGCATCACAGAATTGCTGCAATTCAATTTTTCTTGTTGATCCCCCTTCCTTCACTTCGCTCACGCGAGAACACTCACCTCAGCCTGCTGGCGCACATCATTATCCGTAGATAGCAGGGAAACCAAGAGCTGCTGGAACTGGGCCTGGTCTGCAGACATGTTGTGTTGTAATTAAATTAAATTAACTGCAATTCACACGAAAGTAATTGGAAAACCACAATTTTCACAATCTTCACGCGACGAAGGCCGCCTTAAAAAAGAGCAGAACAATAGACGGAAGCCGGGTTGCCAAAATCTCGCAATTTTCTTCTGCAGAGTTGCATTTCGAGCGTTTTAATTGTATTTCTCTTCTCTTGGCGGTAGTATTTTATTATTGTTATGAGTAAATTGAAAAATAAAATTGAGTTTAATTCCAAATGAATTAATCTTTTGTTTTTGACTGGAAATTGGTCTTTTCAAGTTCATATTTCCCGCAGGTGACAACACTAATACGATAGTCAGATACACTTTGATACGATAGTTTTGGCGCGCAAGCAAAAACACTCAGGGCTGCCACAAAGCTGCATCCTATACTGTCGAATTATAATTTGATTTGAATTATAATATCACGCGACGAAGGCCGCCTTAAAAAAGAGGTGTCAAACCATCGATGGCACTATCGATAGTATCGATATTTTACTGCTAGCCTCTACTATCGACGGTTTTGCGACTATCATGAAGGCCTGGCGTTGGGGCTGCTATAAAATACGAAGACAAATTTGTAAACAAATCGACAGGTGGCATCTAATTTTTACAAGTGGACAAGTTCCTAAAAGGTTTCAATGGTGTTTTAATAATTTTTAGAGCTATCACGATAGTATCGATTGTTTTTTTTCAAAACATTCGACGTTGATATTCCTCGATATTGATATTCCGTTTAATATTACCAGCTAGCTGGGACTCTCAGCCCTAAACAAATAATTTTATCCGATAGATACATACATTTTTTAAGAGATTGGCAAGTTTTCAGAAGTTCTTTTTATTGGATTATTTACATATTAAGGTTCAAACAAAAACAGCATAAAACGAATTTGTCGTCGTTTTGTGGCGCTGCCAGACTCGTGCAATTCGTAGTTGCTGCGGGCTGCCATACCATGATATTTTGTGATATGAAATTCGTCAATTTTGATATTCAGTTTAATATTACTAGCTAGTTGGCCTTCTCAGCCATAAACCAATAATTTTATCTAGTTCCTCAATGAATTCTGTTTAGGATTGGCTATTTTTTAGAACTATTTTTAATGGGATTGTTTGGATAATAGGGTTCAAACAAAATCGGCCAAAGCATAAAACGTAAATGTTGACTAAATGTGACGTCAGTGTTGCTGGTCAACCAAGTTTGTTCTATGCGTATGTACTTTTGTATACCTTATTTCTTTTAATTGATGTTAAATGTTTTGTTATGATTATTATTTATGATTTTATCCTAGATTGACATGTTTTTTACCTATAAATGCACATGTTTCTGTTTTATATATACATTTATCCTGGTTCTGATAGCTATTATTGGAACCCATGAGCTGCAAAATTTCGTTAATATCTTTCAAACAGAGACTTAGTAGTTTCTGCATTAATTGGAGCCTGAAATTACGAACAATATCTCAAGTTCATAATATCCATTTTCCCAAGGTATGCAGATTGTTGCTTATTCCGTGCCAAGGTTGCAGAACAATGCTTCTAATTCATTTCCACATTTTTCCCATACAAATCAAATGTATCTTACGGGACCGCGTATGGAATGACGCAACAATGAATCTTCATTCCATACGCGTTCCCCTAAGATACATGTTTCTCACACCACGAAAAGTCACCACGAAAACGCTCTCTTCACCTCTGAAAAGAGAGCAAATTTTGAAAAACCACCACGAATTGAGAGCGAAATGTCTGTATTTTTTGTGCGCTAAATGAGTTTGGCGGTCATTTTCAAATGTATGTATATGTATGAAAAATAAATATTTGCATTTCGTGCGTTTTAATTGTATTTCTCTTCTCTTGGCGGTAGTATTTAATTTTTGTTATGAGTAAATTGAAAAATAAAATTGAGTTTAATTCCAAATGAATTAATCTTTTGTTTTTGACTGGAAATTGGTCTTTTCAAGTTCATATTTCCCGCAGGTGACAACACTAATACGATAGTCAGATACACTTTGATACGATAGTTTTGGCGCGCAAGCAAAAACACTCAGGGCTGCCACATAGCTGCATCCTAGACTGTCGGTTGCGATTTGAATTATAATAAATAAACTATATTCTTACAATGGAACAGATAAGATAATCAACATATAACATTAAAACAATAAGTTAAACGAAATGAGGTGAGATTCTTTCACTGTTGCCCTGGACAACCTTCACGTGGTCCAGGCACAGGGAAAAATCTGAATTACACATGAAATATTTCTCACTTTAACCGAGTGTTTCTTTCATATTAGTGTAGAAACGCAAGGTAAAGTGGTATATTATCTCCACTAGGCTGAGTATGGAAAAGCCCATGAAGAGGCCGAAAATACCGCCACAATTGGCCAGGAACTCGGTCATGCCGTACAGCTCCGACCGCTTCGAGGTAATAAACTGGCTCTGCTTGAAGTAGATGGATAGCCGCGACATTTGGGAGCCGGGATATTCCTCCATGAAATCGGTGTCGTTTTCGGCAATCAGCATTTCCTCCAGATCAAAGTTCGCCTGCGAGATTTCCGTGTTGTAGACCAAAGAAGTACACGCCGGCATGCAATTGCAAGCCAATTCTACTCCCCGTGGATCCTGTCGGGCCGCATTCAGTGCCTTTACCCGATGGAACTCCCGCACGAGGAGCTCCCGCTCGGCCCCATCGTAGCAATAGATTTTGTCTTCGCCACACACCGGCATATCCATATTCCGTGGCATCGAGAACTTTACACAGCCGCACTTGGTCAGCGTGAAGTTGGCCAAGCACTCAAGCTGACAATTGGACTCGGTGTAGACCTTGAAGAAGCGCAGGGACCGCTCATGGCTGAGGAAGCACTGCCGCCGCAGCGGATGGTACTCGGCAATGCCCGAGGACATGGTAATCATGTTTGGTTTGACCGCAATGAGGACCTCCTTGCCCATGGGAATACGCACGAATTGCTTCGAAACCTGCGGCACGTCGTCCGGGGCATGTAGCAGAACTTTAAATCCTTGCACAGGGCCGCGGCACGCGTAGTCCACCTCCTGCTTGAAGCTCTGCAGGGCCAGAAAGATGCCCGACCGAGCGCCAGCACTGAGCACACGAGCTGGATACGTTACCACATCGCTCTCTATATCATAGCCTGTTTCCAGTGACCAGGCCGTGTGCGAACTGATGTTCTCCACGTCCAAGGCATCGGCACTGTGCCGATACTGGTAGGTGTCTTCCCTGTAAATGTCGGTGGCCCTCAGGCCGTTGAAAGTGAAGCATATGCCCTCTTCTGTCAGCGTTTTGCGGAAGAACTTGTCGCATTCACTGAAGCGGCTCAGCCAGCGGCAGTAGAAGAAATACCGATCGAACTGGGGCAGCATTCGTTCCAGCACATCAAAGTAGTCCACATCGTCGCCGGAAATTAGTGGCATGGCCTGGTCAATGATTTGCGTGTTGCACACGTGGAGAAGTGTGCGAAACTCCTCCATCTCCAGGGCGCTAATGTTTTGCGGCTTGAACACGCGCGAAGAACGCATCTCATTATTGAACTGACTGTACAGATCCGCAAATGTTGTCTCCTTGCCTGCGAAATCGGTTAAGTTTTCAGTGACATAGTTGTTGGCATTCAATTGAGCTTTCTCCCACCTTTCGGTTTCAGCACTCGCTTGGTCTCCGAGCAGACTGTGATGGCGGGAAAGGGTATGTTCCACACGGGCGTTGATTTCTCCGCAAAGCTGACAATCACAGGCTGGAAAGATACACCATTAACAATAGCCATTGGACAGATATTAATGAAAAGTAGTTGCCTCACCGTCTCCGTCCACTTGGTGTAGGCGGAGGCAATCAGTGTGCCACAGCCGTATATGGAGATCAGAAAGGCGCACAGCCAAAAGATCCTCTCCCGCATCGGTCGCTGGTGCTCGCCCAGGTACTGCACACCGTGTAAGGACGTGTTGGAGCAGTATTCTCGATATGTGGTAAGGAATCCCTTGCAGACGGTCGCAACGTCAGCGGATGCGGATTGGCGCGGTTTCTTCGAGGTAAGATCAATGCCGGCATTGTGGCTCTCCAGGTCAGAGTCGCAGGTCGACATGGTAGTGTCGATTGGACAGTTTTTGGCACTCACAAACATGGTTTATACAAATATTTTAAGCAAAGCAAGATCCCGTTACTTAAGGTTGCCAGAACGCTGGTATTGCGGTGCTTCTTCACCGATACTATCGATCCGTTTTGGAGCCAAGCCACCAGAGCCAATGAAACCTTGTGTAGTTTAAAAAAGTTAGTTCCACACAAACTTGTCATTTGTTTGGTTGTTCTTTATTGAATGAATTCCAGTCATTTTACTTAATGTACGATTAGCCAAAACCGCGCTGCTATTAACGCCGGCAGCGGAGAAAGAGTATTATGTGCACATGAAGCGGCTCATATTCATTGCGCCGTCGGGTTATTGGAAATATGCTGATGGTGCACTTACATATCATATGTCGCTCGAGGTATATTATACTTGATATACTGGGCCCAATGTGTATTCTTTAAGTACCGTACCTATGGTACAGTGGGTACTCCCTATATGTGCACACTACACTTGTCTAAGAGTAGGACTATACTATTTTAATAAATAAATTCGATAGTAAGAAAATAAAAGATAGTAGCATCGATAGTTCGTCTGCTATGAGCTCACGTTCAGCCCATCCCTAGAAACGACGCTATTTCATACAAAACAACAACAGAACAGAAAAATACATAAAAATGGTTTCAAGAGTTTGCACCTACAAGAACTGTGAGAATTACTATCTTATCAACGACAGCACATCCACAACAGTCTTCGCCCCTCCTAAGCAACCGGAGCGTGCCCAAATCTGGCGTGAAAATGGACGTGTACATCCAAAAATTTCGCCACATAAAATGTTCATGTGCTGTGAGCATTTTGATCCAAAATTCATTTCGTCCAGCAAGAATCGCAAATTACTAGTGGGGGAGGCGGTACCGTATCCGTACGAAGGTTCGCCCGAGCCGGAGGAGGCGGAGGCTCTTGAACAAGTGGCGTCCACATCCTCGCAGGAGAGCTATTTCATAAACCTGACGGACAGTGACGAGTTGAGCATCAACAATGTGGAGTCCACCACAGGCGGTTCCAAGCGATTGGCAACAACGCCGCAGACTTATAAGAATGGGAGTGAGTTAACAAATGCATTACAAGCCACATAGACCTCATTATATTTAAATTGTGTTTTTTTAGTTGAAATTAGTCTTGTGTCGCCTTGCACCAAACGCTCGAGAACGACCGTCACGGAAGCCACTGTTGAGGTAATACCACTTTCCGAGGCCACTATAAAGAAGGAGCCTGCTGTTGCCGAAGACCAGGCAATAGACGCCACAGAGGTCTCCACGTTCATCTTTAAAGGCGAGGAATATGTTCAAATGTCCAAGGCCTATTATATGCGCGAAAAGCGGGAAATTGCAGAGCAGCTGAAGCAATATAAGACCATCCTCAAGAATATTAAAGAATATTTCCAAGATGAATCCCTAGACATATAATATGAAAAACGTGCTATGTGCCACCAAAACTCACTAGAATAAATCCAATAATTAGCTATACATATTTTTCTGTTGACAATCCTTTATAAAATTCAGACATGCGATTACCTTATCGTTTAATCCTCGGGCACAGACCCAGCAGGAGACGTATCCTCTGAAAAACCTAATTTTTATTTAGTACACAACCGCAACCAATTAACGGAGAAGCAACAAGTACAGAAATAAAATATAAACAAATTAAACAATGCGTAGCCTACTTTGGTGGCTATACATTAAATATAATTAATTTTTTTTTTCAATTTAAAACAGTTTAATGGTCTGTTTTCCTTGGCTCAATTAATAATATAAGTATAAACTTTTTTTCAGCTTCCCACCATCAAGTAAATAAATATCAATAAAAATTCATTATTGTTCTTTATTTTTCTCTAAAAATAATCATTATAGATAGTTATTATTATTGGTATATTTAGTTCTTCTGAGCGGCTATTGCTAGTGGATGATTTTAACGTCTACAATAATACAAAATATTCATTTTTATTTTCTTTTAGAAAGCGTAACAGATTTGAAAAATAAAATCAAGTAAAAAATCATTGAATATAATCTGTGCTATTTTCAAGAAAAATTCTATACTCAAGTCACATTTGTATTTCGATTACCGATCTAGTTTTGATGACAGTGATTCATGAAAATACTTTTTGTGGTCACTGCATAATTGTCATCTCTAACTGAAGCGCGTAGATTTGTACAAATCGTTGTACCTTTTGTGTTAACTTTTTAATGAATTCACCGGCTCACCGTGGACGTGGGCGCGGGGGTGGCGGCTATCGGCCATACTTTTATTTCCGCCGAAAGGGCCGAGTTATCCCAGCTGGCGGGAAGCGCCAGCAGGGCCAAGAGGCTGGCACGAGCGCTGATGCGGCAGAAAGCCGCCCGCCTCCGGCAAGAGGATGGAATCGTCCGGCCAGTAAGCGCGGTCGCGACGCCAACATAGACTGCAGTTTTCTGCGGCCCGAGAACTATGCAGCGCCTGAGGATGGGCTGCAAGTGCAGAGCATAGCGGTTGACAATCCCAAGGCCTGTCCCGGCTGGCGTTTGTACTTTCTGCGCGACACCTACACGGAGGACAGTGACCTGGCTAAGCGCATCATGGCCGTGGAGGCCCACTACCAGCGCAATCCGCAAAAGTACGACTTTGTGCGGATACGAGAGCAGGGATTCTTCAAGCTGCCCGCCCTCGGCATCGTCCACGACGAGCAGTTGAAGAAGGCCTGGCCTCAGCTGACGGAGGATCTGCGCGATCATCCGCTGCGCACCCTGTCCACCCTGGCCGTGGCCATGCACACGGTGGTGATCAATCACAACCTGGACACGATTGACACGTCAGCGACCTGCTTCGCGTCCACCCTGGAGCAGTATGTGCCTCCTCCGGGCCGCATCCGCAAAATTTACGTGCGCCCCGAGGATTTTACGCCAGTGGAGCTAACCACCGGCATTAGTCACGACCGCGTGGACACGCTGTTCTCGGTGCGCGGCATTGTGAGCAGCGTGGGTGAACCGACGTACAGCATAGCCTGGCAGTCCTTCCGCTGCTCCCGCTGCCAGGCGGAGCAGGCGATGCGTCAGCGCGGCACCTTCCAGCCCCGTCCCTACCACTGCAAGCAGGCGCAGTGCGTGGCCAAGGATAGCTTTGTGCCCCTTCGGAGCTCGCCGTACACGCGCATCTCGGCCAAGCAGATCGTACGCCTGGAGGAGTCCAGTCTGTCGCTAATCGCGGACTATGACAGCATACTGCCTGGGGAGATGGATGTGGAGCTGCGCCACGATCTGGTGGACTGCGTCCACGTGGGCCAGGAGATAGTCGTCAACGGGGTGCTCAAGCTGCGCGATCTTTGCGAAGATATGACCACCGGAACTGGAGCTGGAACTTCCAACGAGATGAAGGCCTACCTCAAGGCAGCGAGCATCCAGGATGCGCGCCACAAGAAGCGAGAGTTCAGCGAGCGCGACTTGGAGGCCATTGCCATGGTCAATGCGGATCCGAACAGCTTCAAGCTGCTGGTGCAGTCCCTGGCGCCCGAGGTGCATGGCCACGAGCTACCCAAGGCCGCCTGTCTGCTCTCGTTGCTTGGAGGCACCAACGGTGGGGTCAATGTGCTGCTTGTGGGCGATCCCGGCATCGGCAAGTCAAAGATACTGCAAAACTGCGCCCAAATCACGGAGAGAGGATCGCACATAAGCGGGAAACGCGGCGCCCAGTCCGCCCAGAGGCTGGGCCCGACCTTCACAGGGCGAAACAAGCGCGTGCTCCAGGCCGGGGCCCTCATGACGGCAAGCAGTCTCGGCCACTGCACCCTGGACGATGTGGACAAGCTGGCCTCGAAGCAGGCCGTGCTCCTGCAGTGCATGCAGTCGGGGGAGATCAATATGCCGCTGCCGGGCGCCTTCTCCACGTTCCTGGCCCGGCCCTCGATCATTGCCTCTGCCAATCCTCAGCGGGGACAGTACGATGAGGGGCGCTACCTGCTGCAGAACATCCACATCGTGCCCTCCCTGCTCAAGGAGTTCCATCTGGTGTATGTCCTGCTGGACAAGCCCTCGGCCGAGCGCGACATATCGCTGACGGCTCATGTGCGCGCCCTCCACGCAGGAGCCAAGAAGCGGGCCCAGATTGCGGCGCGCTATGCGCTTAAGCCCAAGACCAGCCACTCCATGTGCGAGGGCACCTTCTACGAGGCGAGGGCCGATGACGACGCTGACAACGACAGCATCATGGAACAGGACTACGATCTGGACAAGCGTCTCGAGCTGCTGGGGGAGGATGCCGAACTGGATCTCCTGCCACCCATACTGATCAAGAAATTCCTGGCCTATGCACGCCAGAATGTGCATCCGCTGCTGAGCGATGCGGCCAGCCGCTCCATCGAGCGATTCTTCATGGAGCTGCGCGAAGGCGGCCGTACGGGAGGGGAGGCCGCCTATGCCGAGCAGAGTCAGATCGGATCGGGGTAAGATTGTGCTTTAATTAATTTAAGTTAACTAATTCTATAAGTAAAATTACTTCGAGGGAACTACGTGGACGAGCAGGTAGGTATTGTACTATCGCATCAGCTTCAGGAGGGACGAGACGGGCAGCTCCAGGAAGATGGCCAGCAGGAAGGAGCACAGATACGACACGGTCACCGTGAAGAAGATGAAGGCGAACTGTCGAAATGGAAATGGAAATAGAAATGGAAATAGAAAGATGGAATAAGCACAACGATCAAGGGAAAGTGAACGAATCTAAGGTCTTCCCACCATCATGCCCGTGCCGAAGTAGATGGGCTCCCGCACGGTGGCCAGGACGATGCGCGCCACCAGCAGGTGGACGATGAATGCTCCATAGGTGAGGCGTCCCAGTATACGGAAGATGGGCAGACAGGCGAACTTGCGGAAGATCCCTGGAAAAACACAAACGCCAGAATGAGCGGGGAATCGAAGTGGAAGTCCGTATCCGTATCCTACGGTGATATACTTACAGCCTACCTTCCCGGCCATGCCCACAATAAAGATGCTCAGACCGAAGGCCCAGAGATTCCTCTGCAGGCCCGCGTAAATGGCGCCCCAGATCGCCGACGGAGCCACATAGTAGTGCTGGAAAATGGGGTGGGCGGTGAACAGCCAAAGGATGCCCACCGGAATGAGGGCGAACCACAGGAGCTGGAAGCTGCGCAACTCCCGCAATTTGTATTGGTTCAGGGCCAGCTGGTCGTAGACCAAGGCGGCCAGAACGCCGCAGAAATAGCAGCCAAAGTTCATCAGCGACGAGGTGTAGAACTCCGTGAACTGGCGATCCCCAATGAACGAGTCCTTCTGTGTTCTGTTTGGGAGCATTGAGAGTGCCATTGAACCGAGAGGAGATGAGGGAGAGACTCGAACTTACTGCGGCGTGGGCACAAAGATGGGATAGTAGTCCAGGGCGTACGTGAGCAGCACTGGAAGGGCCATAAAGATCGCCAGGATGGCCGCGTAGAGCTGCTTGCTCCATTTGGCAAAGCGATGTCCCAGCATCAGCAGCACCAGGCTAAGCACAAAGGATTGCGTGTCCGCGGCCAGATACCATCCCTGCAGCAGGCACTGTCAGGATGTCGGGGGATGGGATGGAAGAGATGGATGGAATAAAGCAAACAGTAAAGCTGAAGCAGCTCGGGATGGATCCACTTACGCGCTCGTCCGTCCGCACAAAGTTGTTGATGTACAGGAGATTGGCCCACCAGTTGCGACGGCAGGCCAGCTGCTCACGCTCGTAAATGTGCCGCCAGAGCGGACCTCCGGCAGTGTCAAAGTACACGCCGCTCAGGAGCAGGACAAATGCATAGGGCACCGTCAGACGAATGTAGCGGAACACGTTGAACTTGACAAAGAGCACGGCGTACTGCAGGAAGGTCCAGGACTCTGCCTTGGCCTGCACCGTGCGCGCCACCGCCAGCCAGTTGATGGTGAGCAGGAGGCCGCTGATCACAAAGAACGTGACCGTGATGAGGGAGCCGGAGACGAGGAGTGTGCCCGCGGCCGTGTGCAGCAGGCGCTCGGGATCCTGGGGATTGCTGATGGCGCTCTCGTAGATCACCCAGTTGGTGTGCGCGAAGATCACCATGAACATGGCGAAGAACTTGAAGCAGTCGAGGAAGCGCAGCTCGCGTCCGATCTTGCCGTTGGGCTCCTGGTTGAGCCGATACCAGTTCCGCGCCACCGAAAACGTGAGCAGCAGCTGCTGGGCGAGGCTCTTGGGCGGGGTCTTGTAGTGATCCCGCTCCTTGAGCATCTTGTCGTGACGCCGCCGCTTCAGCAGGAGATCCACGAGGCTGCCCAAGCAAGCAAGAACCATCAGACCGCACAGTAGGCCGTAGAACGTCAAATTCCAGGTATCTGTGGGGATTGTGTTAAAGCTATGACTGTCCCAATGTCCCACATGAATACCCACCATCCTGGATCACACGTCCAGCCTCATCGCAGTACTCCACCACGCTCTTGGCCCGCAGACTGAAGCCTCGCCGCTTCAGCCGCCAGTTGAGGCAGGCACTCGTCAGTCGCTGATGTTGCTCTCGATTCTGCGCCTCCATAGAGAACAGTCCCAGATACACATTCACCTGCATGGAAACAGACAACGAAACCATGAATGGGTCATCAAAATACCAGACACAGACCCATTCCAAGACCCAGACCCCAATCTATCCCAAGCCCTTGGCCTTGAAAGAAATGCATTTGCTTTAATTGGATTTGGTATCCATTTCCATTTTTGGCCAACGCCCCAAGTCAACAGCAAGTCAGCTTTGTGTAATCGTACGATCGTGAATGCATTTTGATGTCATCGATCGACTGGATGAATGGTAGCGACCACACCATTCGCCATCTGCCATCCGCCATCTCCCATTTACCCATCATCTATCCAACGTTTAATCAGCGGATTTTCCTAGCCGGGCATTCGAGTAATTTATGCAATATTTATAGGTAAATGCAGATGCAGATCACGAATTCAGAGGCAATGCTGCTGCTGCTGCTGCTGGCGCGTTAAAATCCCCCCAGATCGAAGCTGATTTCGAGTTGAATAAACTTTTGAACTGTTTTCACAGCTTCTGTGCTTTGTGTGGCGTGTGGTGGTGGCTGAACGGCCATTACGGGCGACGCCTTGGACCAAGAGGAGTTTGGAAATATCCCAATAAAAACAAAAACAATTTGGAGATTGAATTAAATGGCCCACAATCCGAGGCTGATGGTCTCTCACCTTCTCATTGTCCGTGAGCAGACCTGCCTGCAGCGACTCCAGCTCGGTGGCATCCAGTGCGGCCAGGGAGGCCTCGCATTCCCTCAGGCAGAGGCCAAAGTACAGCTGCCGATGGTCGAAGTGATGGCGATCGTAGCGCGAGATCTCGGCGATGGCCCGCCAAGCGGCCACCGACTCATCCGGCTGGACTTGGGCGCGTACAAAGCAATAGGTGGAGGTCTCCCCATCCAGTTCCTGCATGCAGCGGTCGTAGTCATCCAAGTCGTACAGCTGCGGCATCTCATAGAACTGCGTCACTGCGAAACAGGAAGAGAGGAAACCGCATTATTCGTGTGGAAGAAGAGACTGAATGTATACGTAGAATCAGTTGGATGAATCAGCCCATTAAGAGGCTCATCAGAAACTAGTTTCTTTCTTTTTTTGTTTTGCCTGGGAAGATCCTTTTTCGCTAGAACCATAGCCGGGGTTCAATGGCTGTTAATTCAAGTGAAAGGAAACTTGTTTTCTTTGAACTTGTTTTGCATCCACTCCTCTCCGCTCCACTCCACTACATAAGGTGCATCATACCTTTAATAACTTTATCTATTCCAATTGATGGAGAAAAACAAACAAACAAAGAGTCAAGTGTAAGACGACGACGATTATAATTGTTTTGCTGATGAAGAGCCTCAATCTCTTGTCAGATTCCAGTCGACGACGCTTCGTCTGAGTTAATTGTTTGCTTTATTCAAATATAAATAACGTCCAATCATCCCCAGTCTGGAGATGTTTTTTTGTGGTTTCTGGGTGGGGGAACTTTTGCCGGAGAACACGCAACTGGGTGGAGTGGAGCAGCCGGCCTTTGGAGATGCAGATGAGACGGAAATTCAATCCAATCACTGCCCCCTAAAACGTTCAATTGTGCTGCCCCGTTCGATTGACAAGCATTTTAGCATGCGATCTGAACGGATGTCATCGTAATGGATTATGTGACACGGGTGTCGTAGTGTTTCCTCCTATAGAGACAGATAGAGAGACTCCCTAGTTTCTAGAAAATGAACTACGCAAAAAGCTTTACTTCATTTAATTCAAATTAATTATATGCTTTAATTGCTTTTGTGTTCTTTTTTTAGCATTTTCTTAACCACAATTCATCACTTTGGCGCAATTTTATTGCCAACACTCTCAACGTACTTAATCTTTCTACTTTTCTATGGAAAGAACCCATTTGGAAAAGCCTGTAAGATCACTCCTCCATTTTTGTTCCTTTCCTAACCTTAAGATTTGAAATGTTCAGAATTGTCTGCCCATTCCACCCCATTAACCATTTACATAAGTACTCTTTAATTACTTCATCATTTGCTTATATTTGCCCCATATGTATTATTCCATAATACAGGCCCAAAACTTTACGAGTCTTGCATCAATATATCCGTGCATCATTTACTTGTAACACCGTTGGGCAGGAGCAGTCCAACTACAAGAACGACAACGTAAAACTCTTATTGTCGAAACCCTGACAGTCATGCACACGAAATGTATTTTGTTTTTGCGGAGTTAGTAGCAACCCTGATCTATAAATAAATCTAAAAACCATTCTTCATCTGTTACCATTCCTATAATTCAAATGTTTCTTCTGCTTCCTTGATATTTTTCTTCCAACCAATAACACATTATTACATCATTCTACCATTTAGGGAAATTTTTATATGATTCTATCGTTTCGCATGGGAATCTAAAATATCTCTAAGAATGAATATACGCCATGAAAAAACGCCCTTTAAAGACAATTAAATTAATAAATCGTAAAATCATGCTTATTCCATTTTTCTTTGTTATGTGCTCCATGTCTTTATCTAATTGTTAGATCGTTCCTCCATTAAACCTAACCATTCGCAACAATTATCAGAATATTTTTATGGGCCCATAAATCAACTTAATTTTAAGCATCAAATTAATGCAATTCCGACTCCGACTTACTGTTCAATTGAAAGCATTGCGCAGCCGTTAAAATCGCCGCTAAAGCCACGATCCGTAGCAACATGGTGGGCTCCGAGGTGCAAGCTGCAAGCTCCAATCAATCCAATCAGTAATCGTAATACACACACTCCAATTAATGGAAACTTGGGCGACTCTTCGCACTTTCGTCACCCCGCCAACGAAAATTGCCGTGGGCTCAGAGACGAACCGAGAGACAAAATGCAGCAGCACTAATAACAATAAGAAGACGAAATTTCATCAACGCTTGCGATCCGATCCGATCCAAACCGATCCGAAATAAATGAAGTAAAACAAAGCAGATGCACGCACAGAGCGGGGGTATGGTCTGGTCTGGTCTGGCCAATGCCAATGTTAGGAAATGCACACGGCCACGGAAATAGCTTTTGGATTGAGTACGAAGACTGAAGACCGAAATCAAATCAAACCAAACCGAACCGAACCGATGCGCCGATCAGAGCCACTTAGCTGTTGAACCGTTTGCGTCGACGTGCGAGCCGAGAATGAAATGCGGCCCAAGCAGATGGGTCAGTCTGGTTAAGGCCTCAAGCCTCTGGATGCGTCGCTCCCTCTGCCTCTGCCTCTGCCACTGTCACTGGTCTGTCTCTGCAGTTGCATTTGCCTTAATGATCATCAAGCCCAGACGAATGGTTTCAAAATTTCCCCCCCAGAGAAGCGTTGGCTTCCCGTGAAATAAAAATAAAGCGAAATGAAAATGCGTTGGAACATGTTCGATGCTGGCTGGCCCTTAGGCCGGAGCCGCCCACATCCCTCACAGATTTATGGTCAACTAACTATGAAAATGAAAATGTTTTCGGTTACTGCCTGGTTAGCAGTTATTAGCCACGAATGTTAGCTCATAGACGGCGCTAGGCTAGGGCTTCAAGAGACATAAACCAAAGAAATATGTATGTATTGGATCTTTTCTCGTAAAAAGTTCTGTGGCGAAACAAGTTTAGCAATTTTGTAAAATCCACTTGCCAAATATGGAAGGGAAGATTTCTATATTGTATGCTACTCATACACACATATTCATCAACATATGTTGTATGTGGAAATAACAGAACGGCGTAGATTCTGCATAAAACAAAATACGAAATTAATTTGGCATCAAGAAGCTGAGCCAAATTTGGGGCCCTAGGGTCAACCTCAACATCAATTATAAATATGTATAGAGAACAACACTCTTGGTTATCATAGCCAGAATGATCGGGCACCGAAGCATATCATACTCTCGCGATAATTTATGATCTGATTCAATAATAATCCACCATTAATTCAATTGTATTTTCTTTCTGGGCTATCTGTGTGGAACAGACTGAAATGTAATAAATATGATTACTCTCTCTTTGACTATATTTCAGACATGACTTCTGTACTGTGGAGCACGAGAGTATACCCTCTGCAAGGGTATACATACAACTCATCAGCAACGAGAGACTGAAGCAACAAACTTTCTACTCTACCCCACTCTAACGCCTCTCTGTCTCCTGCCTCCTTCTTTCAGGCAACTTCTCGGCCTGATTCACCTATCTGAGGCACGAGCGCGCCTGGACTTGTCCAACGTGGTCACTCCGCAACACGTGCGTGATGTAATCGCCCTGCTAACCGAGAGCATCACCCAGACCAGTCTCAAGGCGGAGGGCTGCGGGGGAAGGGGACGCCGCTCGAGCAAAGTGCCCGCCGCTGGAGGAGGCGGAAGAGCCTCTCAACTGCGCAACTTTGTGCACATGATGCAGTTGCGCGCCGTGGCGCTGGGAAGGCGCATCTTCGAGTTCGAGGAGCTGAAGGAGATTGGGACGCGGGCGGGCGTCTTGACGGGCATTAGCCAGCTGGTGGAGATAGCCAACATGGGCGGACATTTGCTCAAGAAGGGCGCAAACATGTACGAAGTGGTTCCGGACTAGACAAATGGCAGTGTCAATATTGGACCCAAGTCCATACCTTTTTGTCTGTTTTGTCAGTACTGCGATTCAGTATTTATTCAAGTTGATGCAACAAGTCTGCGGCTGGACAGACTCGCTTCTAAGTAGAACTCTCGTTAAATGTTTACGCTCTTGTCAAGTTGCCGTGTAAAATTGTTAAGATTACGACACGGTTCAGTAGCCCCCGATTGGCTTATCAAATGGGGTTCCCTTGCCTAGTTGCTACTATCCGAAATTTCCATAAATTATGCCTCATCCATATCGAGAACTTTTATTTGTCTTTTATTCTGTGGAAATCTGAAGTTTTGTTGTATACTTTTGAGGGGAACAAGAAATAAACTGAGTAGAATCAGCTCTCAGAATCAGAATTAGTTAAGTGAAATTCAAATGTATTAACTATATGAATATATATATATCTATTAGTATAATTTGCTATTAATATATACCTAATATAAGTATGTAAAACTCCTATATTTGATATTTCTGCATAACCAGAGGGATACAAAAATAAGAAATCATAGACAAATGCCTCTGTTTACAAAGATATATCTCGTATATACCGAAGATTTTCTTTCTTGGTATTTGATAATTCCCTTTTTTCATCTCTCTGCTGAAATTTGGAAGATTTCCTAAAATAATTATCACAGTTCCAGCGACATGTTTGATCATTCTCCTGAATAGCTTTTCCTAATTGGAACTTACACACTTACTTACCAATACAAATGGACTTCCTTTAAAAGTCTTCAGACTTACGCGGGCGTAGATTGTCATCTCTTGGAGATCTTTGTTAGTCCATTGTAAGTTAACAGTGATGAATGATGGAAAACTCCGTTGTAATTGGTTTCATTTAATACTTTATTATCTGGTATTCATTAAACTACATATAATGTAATAAGTTTTTCATAAATAAATACTCAAAACATTTGCTGTATCAGTTTGAAATGCTCGTCGTTTGATTTCCGCGTGTCCTTCGGTCCTTTGTCTTTCTTTATCTTATGTCTTATGTGTCCTGGGTATCCTAAAGTAAAGTATGTATGTATGTATATGTCTTGCCTGCTCTGAATGCATTACATCTACATATTTATGTTTGTATGTATGTGGTAGTCGTCGCAGTAGTAACTATTTGAAAAGCTCTGGTGTTTTGGGGTTACACTAGAGTGGGGGTGCAGGGTGAAGGGTGGAGGGGAGGCGCCTTAAGCGTAAGTGGGGGATTATCGGATCATCGTACACATATTAGAGCTATTTTGACCGTGCCTTGAATTCGCATTCAACTATTTACAATATTGCTAAGTGTAGTGCTAATTTAATATTTGGCTTATCCTTTTGCTACTCTGTTTCTCATTTAAAACTTATAGCTATGCATAAGGTTAGGGATTTAAAGGGGCTATGGGGGCTAAAGGTTAAGGTATATTAGGCTCTAGGTTCGGTTACAGTGCATGCGATCGAGGGAAGTAGTAGTAGTAGTAGTTATATGTACTCGTAATATATTTGCATTCGTTTTGGTTTTAGTCAAGTAATCAGTCTAAACAAATCGATGCGAAGGCAAACGAAAACGAATTCAAAATTTATCTAACTTGCTGGCTATATAGTAATAAAGGTAAGTATATTTGCATCTAAAAATTTGTTGGCTATCATCCAGCATCCAGCTAGTCCTCAGTCCAGCCTAGTCTGTCTTTAGTCAAAGATTATTGCACTAAAAAGCGAGTGCCTAAAATCTGTGGAATCTATGGAGCGGGCGAATGGGTGGGTAGTGTGGCAAATTGGCTAAAACGGAATGCATAACCCTGGGGCAGTCGAGAGTTGGATCAACAATATGGTTTACATGTATGTACTACGCGCTTTGTACTTTTAAAAAACTGCTAGAGAGAGAGACAGAGAGAGGGAACTGCAGACGAGAACTATGTATATAAAGCTGAGAACTTTCGTCGTATTTTCCGCTTAAAACTAAGATTTCAGGGGCCAAAAAAAACAACTCAATGCAATACACTGAATAAATAAAATACACAATAAATAGATTCAGATTCAGATGCCGATTCCGATTAAGAGAGAATGAGATTCGGACTCCGGCTGCTTCACGATCTGTCGCTGAAGGTGAGGTTGAAGGTCCGCAGCTCCATCGGCTGCAGGCTCACTTCCGCCAGGGAGCGGATGCGGAAGTTCTCCTTTGCCTTCACCTTTGTCTGCTCCAGCCCCGTCAGGCTGGTGGCCTCGATGCTGTGCAGACTCAGTTGGGCCAGCTGCACGGGGCCGAGTCCCCCGTTCGAGAGCGGACAGACGCTGTCCAGACCCAGCTCCCTGCCACCAACGGCACTCACGCTGCAGTCGAAGCCCTGCCGATGGAGGACCATCAGCGCCGAGGCGGACGGAAACAGCTGCAGCTCCGGGTCGGAGAGGGTGCGCAGGGTGGTCAGGTGCACGTCGCAGGGCAGTGCCCCCTTGGGCAGCAGCCGCACCTGGGCCTGCAGACCCGCCAGCGGCTGCTCCACGCTGCTCAGGAAGTACAGATTCGGCGGGTAGCGCAGCGCATTGGCCAGCATCTGGCCCTGCATGCTGGGCACCTGGTAGCCGGGCGGCTTGGCAGCGTGCTGGCCCCGCGGCATGTCCTCCACCAGCAGCCAGAACCTGTGGCGCGTCAGGTGGCTGTCGACCACGCCCTCGCCCATGCCCCTGTAGTCGTCGTAGAGGGTCCGCCGATCGAGCATCACCTCCAGTTGTCCTGGCTCGTAGCTGGCCGCTCCCTGGGCGTGGGTGGTGAGCAGAGTGAGGCGCAGCCGCGAGTCCTGGATGAAGGCTCCCGAGGTGATGGGGAAGTAGTTTCCCTCGATGCCAATGGCCGGCACTTTGATGCGTCTAAGGGGGGAGCGAATGGAGAGCGCCTTTAGACAAGGATTGGGATAGATTGGACAGGGGATTCCTTGTCGTTCTTTACTCACTCGTGGTACTGGAAACCGTTCTGATCGCTGTAGAAAACAGGCAGCTCCGGCATGGTGCCGGTGTCCGGGGGCTCCTTGAGCGGATCCCGCTGCAGTGGCGCCCCCGCAATGTTGTCTATGTTCGTGATGAGGCGCATGAAGAGCTCCGTTTCGCGGTTCTTGGGCGGCGGCTCAAAGTCGATGTCGTTCTCCACGTAGATGGCGGCGTCCAGATGCGTGCGCGTGTTGAAGATGCGCACGGTGTGGGCCAGGAAGGGGCCATATATCACAGTCACATCGCTGGCAATCGGCCCGGAGGTGATGATGATCCGCACATCGGTGTAGCCCTCCAGCACATCCTTCTCGGCCTCGCTCTGCTCGGGATCCGTCTTGAAGAGGTACGCCCCCGAGTGGAACTGGGCGCTGCGGTAGGCGGCGAATTTGATGTTGCACTGCATCGGCTTGAGGAGCTCCTTCCGCTGGTTCTTCCGCGTGACAGTCTTCAGGAAGCCGCTCTTCTCATCGAACAGCAGACGCATGTGGGGGTTCTCCAGCTGGATGTCACCTGTGCATAACCAAAGCAGTAATACGAGTGGCTATGGATGTGGATCGATCTACTCACCCGCTGGCTTGGCCCGCACCTCAAAGTCGCTCACTGCGGCGCCACTGGCTCCCCCGGGAGTGGTGGTGCCCGCTGGCGCAGACGACTCGTGGCAATCATCGCAGTAGATGGTGGCAATGTTCCGCCTGTAGCTGGCCTCATCCACCTGGACGCGGTACGTGCTGAGGGACAGGGCCTCCAGCTCGGCCACGAACATCACCTCGTACTGCCGAGTGCTCGTGCGAATGCGTCCGATGGTGCCCGTGGTGGTCGTGCCGAGCACCAGGTCGTAGGTGTCCGTGATGTTCCACACGGGATTGATCTGGATGTGCTTCAGCTCCACGCCCTCTTGGTTCAGGATCTTCACATTCGGATGCTGGACCCGCAGGGTCACGATTTCGATGCGCTTCTGCGCCAGCGAGTTGTACAGAACGAAGCTGCCAATGGATGCTCCGGCAGAAGAGGCTCCTCCGCCTGCGGGGGTCGTGGAGTCGTCCCCACTGACCATCTGGATGGGCATCTTGCGCGGCAGCTTGTTGAAGTTGTCCCGCTCGAATTCGCTGATGATGAAGCCGTGATGGCGGGGCTGGCTCCTCTGCAGCAGCTGCTCAATGCACGACTCCTGCATCTTGACCATGTTCTGGATGCTCTCGAACAGCCGCATGGCGTAGTCGCGCATTACCGCCGCCTTCGAGGTGCCCGTGATGGCGTCGTGGTGCTGGAACAGGCCCAGATTGCGGCGCGCATGGATGATCTGCTCGTAGTTCTTCTCGTCGATCTTGATGGCGTTCTCCCGCTGCGCCTGGCGGGCCGTGTTGTACGCCAGCGTAAAGAGGATCTCGGCGGCGCGCAGGTTGTGCTCCAGCTCGGAGCTGAGCAGCTTGTAGAAGGGCCGCGTGGTGAAGTATCCCGACCAGTAGGCGGGCCTGCCCTCCGAGAAGATGTCCGAGTACACGAAGAAGTCGCCCTTGAAGCTGGGAAAGCTGGAACTCCTGCCCCTCGTGCGCTCCCTGATGGCCGCAAAGTAGTCGCTGGGCGTTCCGAACCTAATGTCCGTGTTGTAGAGCCGTTTGTTGGCCATGATGTGGTCGATGAGCTTCTTGTAGTTCTGGTACTGCTGGTCCACCTCGCGCTCCTTGTTGTAGCGGAAGTCGTCGCCCACCGGGATGAGGGCCACGTTGTGCGGAAAGAGCGAGGCGGTGCGGGCGTACTGCTCCAGCAGCAGCTGCGCCTTCTCCTCCACGTTGTCGTCGGTGATGAACTGCGCCTTCACCGAGTACTCGGTGTACTCGCCGGGGATCTTGCGGAAGTCAAAGTTCAGGCAGATGAACGGATGCGGCCCGCACGACCCCTTGATCGAGTAGATGTCAAAGGGCATGTTGTGGGTGAGCAAGCTCCCTGCTGCTGCCTCCCCCTTGGTCCGCCAGTAGGGCGTCCACACAAAGTCGCCCATCTGCTGGCGGGCGAACCACTGCTTCCACGCGTAGTGGATCCTCTGGATGATGGCGCCCTCGAAGTTGGCGCCGGACAGCAGGTAGGGGACGGTGCTGCCGTGCCCAAACGGATCGATGGACCAGCCCACCTTGGGGGTCACGTTCAGGTTGTTCTTCAGCCACTGGTGGCCCTCGATCAGCTGGTCGAGCATCGGGTAGATGTGGACATTCGCCTCGTCCGTCATCACCCAGCCGCCGGTGGTGATCTCGATGCGGCCGGAGTCGACGAGGCGCCGCAGGGCCCGCTGCTTGGTGGGATGGGCCTGGTCCCACCACAGCTGCAGAAACGAGATCTCGGACCAGATGAACGTCATGTCCTTGTACTCCTGCATCTTGGTCACCAGCAGATTGAGGATCTGGCGCGAGTCCGACTGGAAGTAGTTGGTGAAGGTCTTCAGCCAGCCGGGATCGTTGTGCGAGTGCGGCACCACGATGACCTTCAGCGGGGGACGCTGCTTTTCCTTCTTCTGCGCATCGAAACGCTCCTCAAAGCCCCGATCCCAGTACTCCTTCGACCGCATCCATTCGGGCTGAAAAACCGATATGATTCACTCAAGAATTCCCTTGAAATGGGCCTGGAGATTCGCCTCCTGAATGCTTACCTGAAAGTCAAATCTGCTGTGCTCCTCGTTGGCCGTTATGTTCGTGTCGCTCTGGAGCAGGACGTAGCACTTGTCGCCCCAGTTGCTCCTGGCGTACTCCCCGTGGGAGTCGGACTCTACTGCCGCCTGCTGCTCCACTACTGGTGGCACCTCCTCCGCCTTCTGCTCGGAAGACCTCTTCTGGTTCGAGACGATGCCTGCAGCATGAATCTTCTTCTGCTGCTGCTGCTGCACACTGAATCCAGTGATGCCTGCTCCGTTGGCCGATGGTCCGAGTCCACGCTGTAGCCCCGCCGCTGTGGAGGAACCCGCCTCGGAGATGGGCGCCGGATTGGGCTGCCCAATGGAGATGTAGTAGAGGCAGAGCAGGATCGTCACGAAGGCCGACAGCAGGCCAATGCACCGCGCGGAGCCGCGTCGGAACAGCTTGAACGACATCCTGGACAGGAGGCTGTGGCGCGCAGTTCCTCGCTGCTTCTGCTGCACTTCTTCCTCGCTGGGGCTCTGTTCTACATCTGAAAATTTGCGAAGGGGAATTGTCTTCAGATCGATCGACAGCATCGTGCAATTCTTATGGTTTTCGGAAAAACTAACTTTAAATTTCGTCATACGAGTTACTCGAAAGGATTTTGAATGAAATTATTCTGTGACAAACATTTCCATACATAAAGGGTTCGACACCTACATAAGTGTTAGCCACAGCAACCAATTATCAAATTATTTGGGGCTCAAAGGGCTAAAGTCTGCCCCATGCAGAGGGAATCCATCCAATAGGCTGCTTGCATAACTCTGGGCAAAGGGATACGATACGAATGGATGCAAATAATACTGGGAACTCAAAACAAAATAAATTTAAATATGTACATATGTACTTAGATATGTATGCATGTGCAATAGATTAAAGATAATCTTCACTTTTAAATTGGGGAATAAAATAAATCCCATCTCCTAGTACTGCTTCTAGTTCTAGTTGTAGCTATGTATTTCTGCTGCCTCTGTCTGCCTGTGTGTAAGCTTGTCCCCGTAACACACATCCCTCGAGTGCTTTGCATTTTTCATGGCGAAGGGGGGGGAAGGGAATGTGTGTGTTGTGGGGAATTTAATTAAGGCCCCAGGATGCTGATGCTGGGGGTGACGGTGGCGGTGGCGGTGTTATGGGGCATTCTCTTCTAAAGGGACGTGTAAAATGCTTGCGGCACATTCGTGCTGGCTGCAGGATAAGCCAAACTCTGCGGGCGAGGTGTAAGGATGCTCTTCGAAATTCAATTTGCACATCGACATGGAAAATGGGAAATTTAAAACACATTTATTCAAGAGAATTCCATTTTTAATAAGTTGAGTTTATTTATTTGATAGCAGAGCCTTCCTATGAGACAGCTGCTCTCATGAATATCCATATCTAATATGGCGGAAGATCCTAAGCGGTGATTGGACTGTTGATGGCCATGCCAGAGGTACCTCTGACGTGTGCTAAGCCACTCGGATCTCGATTCAGTGTTCCCCACTTTCTCTCTGCCTCTGATACTAGTAGGCACCGTTCCTTCCGATTTGCATATTTGAAGTTGTGTGAGGGTGTCTGTGTGTGTGTTCCCTTTGAGATCCCGTTTCAAATAACAATTAACGATTATGTTCTACAAATGTTCGTGTCGCTAAAGTGAAAGGCTGAACTTCCGTAACCTCTGCACAGCATAGATACCTACCTACATACCATACATACATCTGGAGCATGGGCCGGGGGACGAGTGGGGGGATCCGCAAACAGAAAGAGCAAGCAGCTAACGAACACACACGAGCAGTTTGTGAAAGCCGAAAACTCAATCAAAAACTCCTCACATGTTGGCAGAAGAGAACTTTTTGCAATGATGAAATTAATGCATAGTTTTCCCCACACAAACTTTTACACTAAAGTTGTGAGGCCACCCCTCTCTGCCAAAGCCCCTCCCCCACACCAACATTGCACACATGCACCCGTGCACTCCATCCGCTGTTTTTCCTCCATTTTCCCCCAACTGCATTTATGTCAGGCAAATAAATTAATAGCCAACAGGCCAACACACAGAAATTTGTTTAAGTAGTTCCACAAAAAAGGAGCGAAAGCTATGGAAATGGATGCGGCAGAACGAAGCTGTAGATACCCTGCCTTGAAGATTTTACATACATATATGTATGTAATTAAATAAGTAATAATAATATTTATGGAGTCGGACTGTGCCATAAGCAGTAGTAGAACCATGAGGTTTAGATAGATTTGGAACAGTATCTTCCACGGTTTTGATCATCCGCCCGACTAGCCCTCACTTTCCTCTCCATCTATAACTCTGTCTTACTAATTACTCTGACAATGCTTCTTTCCGTATCCTTTGCCGTAACTATAATACATATTCTCATCTGTTTTCTTTTGACACTCGTACCACTAAGCTCAAATCCTTGTCAACGAATAACTTAATTTAATTTATTCTTAACTTTATACGTTATCGGCTATTCTCTGACCACATTGGACCATAGCGGCTGCTGGAGCGAATAAATCAATACCAACGGGTCAGGGTAATAGCCATAGTCAATGTTATTCGTATTCATGTAATTTTGTTCTTTCATTAGTTTAACTGCCCATAGTTGAACCTCAGGCAATAAACAATCTCTATTAATCTCTATATTATCTCTTCTGGTATTATCTTGAGTCTAAGAATAATATAACTAAAGTGAAATCAATATTAAGTATTTATGCCAGATATCTGCAAAAAATAGGGAGCTTTTTAAGTTATAAATAAAGACAGACCTGGTTATACCTTTCTGGGCTTTAATGTTCATAGACGATCTACAGTTCAGTGTGGAAAGTGCATATACATATGTAAATATAGGTAGTACTCCTGTGCCTAGCAAACTCTTCTCGAAAATTGCAATAAAAAAACAAGTTGAAAACATTGCGCGCAAAAAACAATTGAACAATGCCCTCCCCTCCCCTCCCCACCCCACACCATGATTTATTTATTTACTTTTGTTTTTGTGGGTTGCCATAATTTATGTTTTTATTTCTGTTCAGCACGCAGAAAAAGCATTATCTTTCATCTGCTTCAGCGCTTGAATGCCACTCTACCTCTATCCCTGCACCGAATCATTTAGCCCTCCCCCTCTTGAACACCACAGACTGCAACAGACTGCTATCCCCTTCTGGTGCCCCCTGCTGAAATATTAAATTAAGTTTTATTTAAATTTTAAAAAACATTTGAGCTCTGAATGTGGTTGGATCGCTCTGTGCGACTGTCTCTCCTGTCTGCTCCATTCAAATGTTTCAATTAGCTGGGGGGTGGGGCAGAGGGTTGAGCACTAGAACGTGGAAGAGGGTTTCAGGAGGGGGAACCGGGTCGAGTCGTATGCTAATCAACGGGGAAATACCAAGCGATGTCCCACCACCTGTCACTGCAAACGAAAAGCATTTTCCCAGACTCCAATCCTCTGGCGGTTACTTTTCATTTACAGCTAGCTCTCTTACGCCCCTCCCTCCTTTGAGACCCACTCATATGGTAATTTCCACAAGAGTCCCATTAATCCCCTCTTTGAAGCGCATTAGAGAAACCAAAGAGTGAGAAACTAATGCTTGAGCGGGAGAGCGTTTAGAATGGGGGTAAAATGGCCGAAGAGAAACCACAGAGAGGGGAGCAGATCAAGGCGAAAGAGAAAGCCACTCAAAGGAAAGAAAATGGTTAAAAGAAATCACAAATGGTTAGGAAAAACCACACAATGAAGAAGGGGAAGGGAAAGGAGAAACCACTGAAAACGATGGAACATTTAGAGGAGCGAAACCACTTCAGGAAGGGGGGGCAGGTGATAAAGGAGATGGGTGAAGCAATCCCCCCACTTAGAGGTTTTTGATACTGCTCTAAAGTATTCCATTCCGCACAGTTCCGCAGCCATTCAACCCTTCAATTATTTCAATTAGTCCAGCATTTGCACATCCTTCCTTCGCTTCCATAATAACTTCCTGGAGAAGGAAGCAGGAAGCCAGCATCGCCAGCCATCGTCCTTGACCCTATCAAGCACCCCTTGACCCCCTCCGATGATATCAGCTTGTTCAAGAAAAAAGATGACAGGGAGATTGCTTTCGTCCCTGTCAACTGCTGCGAGATGGCAGATTGTGTGGAAAAGTTTTCCCTTCTCTTCTGCTCTGCTCTGTTCTGTTCTGGCAAATTTGATTCCATTGCAAATTGCACTCTGTCAACCGTCCTGCCCTGTCCTGTCCCTCCTTTCTTTTCCTTCTCTTTGGATGACAACCTTCTTCATCTGGAAGTCAACACGTCGTAGTCGGCTGGGTGGGTCCTAGAATAACCCATTTTTGGTGTTTTCTGGTTTGGTTTGGTTTCTTTTGACAGGTTCCCTCTTTTTCTTCCCTCTTCCGGCACAATATACAAATTTCCACTCTGCAAATGATTTTTTGGTCTTTTTCCTCCCGTTTTCGAGATGTGTGCGTGTCGTGCTCTTTCCTTCCCTCTGCACATCAGCAAAAAACCCAACTCAAAAAGTTAGTTCTGCTGATGTCGGGGACTCCACCTCCACCCACCCATCACCACCCATCATGACTGTGCTCCTGTCCCCTCCCCTCCCCTCCCCTCTCTATGTCAGTCATGTCCTTCCCTGGCTTTGAACCACGTTTACCCTCCCATCGGTTCCTTTGGTCTCTCGTTTGGAAGTTGCAACTTGAAGCGCTCATGTGAGTGTTCCCAATGCAAATGGATCATTTTGCTACCCAGCATCACACGTACAGCCCCTACCCTTGGGTATACACGCATCGGGGGAAAAAACATCACATCGTGTTGATTTATTCTTCCGAGGGATCGGCTGACTTGCCCAGCCACTCGCACTCTTTCTCTCTCTCTTTCACAGAGTAGCTGAGCAATTGATTTTATTGCCTTAGATTCAAAATATTTCCTTGATCTAATGGATTATGGGATGAAAACTCTTCCCTGGCTGACGCCTCTCCACGTGCACTCGCTCCTTCTTTCACAGAGTAGCTTGGCCGTATAGGGCTTTTATATTTTCTGTGATCTCTGATCACTTCCTCTCGTTTTTAAATCCAGAAATATCTAGTCACAACTACTGAACCAACAACTAAGAAGGAAACTCTCATCCGATTTCCCAGAAAGAATTTTACTTAACATTGCAGTAGATGGTGCTTCGTAGTTCCAAAGCCCTTGGACAATAGATTTTGTACACTTTTCGTTGTTGTTATTAGTTGGTATTCCTGCTACAGCATTGATTGGAATTGTTGTTTTTACTTTGACGCAAGCAAAACCCAACCAAAAATTGTAGTTTTGTGCATGGAAAAGTTTTCGCATCGGAAAGCACTCCCCGAATCAATTGTAAACTTTTTGTTGATTTTTTTTGTCGGTTGTTTGTTGTTTGTGAGGATGGAAGATATGAACTTTGGTATCCAAAGAGAAGAAACAGTCTAATTATGTTTTATAATACTTTTTCAATTTGATTTAAACTTTCGTTCCACTGAAATGGGAATAGAAATCGAGTAAAGAAAATAAATGTGCCTTAAATCCAGAGTTTTCCTCCGTGAAAAGTTTCCCATTTAAAAACTTTAATTGAAAGTCATTCGGGAAACTCGAAAAACGGCTAGAATGAAAAGCCAACAAAGTAACAGCCAGCCGAAGGCAAAAGTGTGAACATAATTTCAGTCCAAGAACAATACTCGGGAGTTTATGCAAATAAACGGCGCGGAAATTGCAGCTGCACCAACAACAGAAGGAAACGAAGCGAAAGGAGAGGAAAGTCCTGCTGCTGCTTTCAGCCCCTTTACCCCTTCCGTTTTGCCATTCCCCCAAACCCAAACTTAAAACGGTTAAAAAACTGTTTTTCTTGGCGGCAAACAGAGAACAGAAAAAAGAGCCGCAAAAATATTAAAAGAGTTTTGGGCTGTGGAAGCTCCTGTTTCTGTTCCTGTTACACGATGCATTTTCCCCCGACGCTTTTCAAGTGAAAACCGATGGAATTACACTATATTTAAGTGAGCCATTGGTAGTTTTTATCGTTCGTATTTCTGGATTCAAATTTCATTTTGAGAAGGTTTTTCCATCCACCTTTTCTTCAGACAAGCCCCCGTCGTGCATATTCATCGGTAAAAAAGAAATTGTGGATAGTACGCCCTGCAAAACAGAGCCGAAAAAAATGCAGTACTTTCAACTCTGACTTTGGGGGCTGAGGCTTTAGGAGTGGCAGGAGCAGTAGCAGTAGCAGTAGCAGTAACAGGAGTGCCACTGAGGTTCAATGTGCTCCCTTCTTGTGCTGGTGTCGGAGCAAGAAGGGAAGGTTCTGGGAAGTGTTACGAAGAACGAAGGGCCAGCAAGGGCAAGGGTCCCGGAACTTCAGAGAGTTCAGGCTTTTTTAATTAAAGAAACTAGGGGTAACAGAGAGGCCAGAGGGGCATCCAACTAGTTAAGGCAATTTTCCGGAGCAGATGAGCATGAGTAATGCGGTGGTTAAGCTGCTGTCAGTGGAGCGTGTGGTTCGGCATGTGCCCATCGGCCATGGTATAATCGCATGAGACACACAAAAAAGAGAATTGAGACCGCTGTCGAGCCAAAGAGGGGTCCCCATTCCGTCTATAGGTCTATAGGCCATTAGCATAGCCAGCGAAGCAACAAAAATAATGATAGACAACAAGCCCAAGAATTATGGCCATAAAAGAGCGGGGGAGAACTACGGCCAACGGCAAGCTCTACTCTCTGCTCTCAATGGGAACTGCCAGAGGAAGTTGTCAAGATCTCTGCGGGGAGATATGGTAAATTATATACAGAAATGCGATTATCATGTGTTTATTTTATGGATTCCAAATTCATTCAAATCAACGTACTCATACATACTTATCTAATTACAAGAACCTGGTTTACACGAAGCTTAAAAAGCTTTTTCTCTTATAGCGGAAAACAAATTTCTCAAGGAAGTGTCGAATCATAAATAAGGATTCTATCTACTAGACTATAAATAGTCGTGGAGATCGGAGTCAAAATAAATAACTCGCCTCCCGCCTCTCTTGTCTCGGTGTGGAGTAGCAGTAAAATGTTCGTTTCTCCAGTTTCTAATCTACTTTCAACAGTCACAAATCACAAAGCAAAAGCATTATTGCATTATATAATTTATTTAATTTACTTAAAGTGACTTTTAATTCGTTTCTAGAGAAATGGCAGGCAATTATTCCGAGAATGATGTGGGGGCAAATCACGGAATAATTGTTGAGCTCACAAACCAATTAATTGTACTCGTATGCATTGTATGCACATTGATTTTACAATGCTGATAGTTGTAGGCAAATAAACAAGCGTTTAAACTTTATACTTTTTGGTCTAGTACTCTGACCCGACCTATTCTATGCACGACTATGCTCCTCTCCTGACCCCCAACTGTTACCAAATCGCATGGAATTTACAGCAAATTTTTCTGTTTACAGGCCATAAAAATAAAGTTCTTCCACTTCCTTCCACCCACTTCACATCCGCAATTGAGTAAAACAAAACCAAACCAAATAAAGTCTCACTGCGCGAGTCGACTATATGATACCCTTGTACATCGCTACTTTCTTCTGCTTCGATGCTGCATCTGCTTCATACAAATTAATACTCCCATTCTTTAAGGCTGTTCCGATTAATTTACATCCATATGTAAACATATGTACATATGTACATGTATGTATTCCACGCATAAATAACAACTATAGCTGCATAAATGTATCATGGAAATCTGCTGGAAATCTATTGTCGATCACAATCCTCTAATTAAAATAATAAAACCACAAATAAAAAGAGTATAAAATAAAAATACTGATGAAAAAATTCTCCAACTGCATTACGCCTCTGCCTCCTGTTGCTCCTCCTACGCCACCCATGTGTCAATGGCAGTCCAACGAAGCGAGCGACACAAGGAGCGGGAGAACCAGAGGGAGAGAGGAATTACCACAGAGAGGGATCATCAGACTGTTGGAGCAACAGACAGAGAGAGAGAGAGAGAGAGCGAGAATGAAAGAGGGAGTACCAGAGAGTGTGTGGGCGCACCAGAGAGAACGGGAGAAAAGAACTAAAAGCCGTTAGACAAGTATAACTTTCGAGGCGCATTCACAGTTACTCACTTATGCAGCGGTTCGGTACGCGGGTACGCCATTCGTGACATATGGGGACGACTGGCTACCGACGTCAAGCCAAAACAAAACATTAAAGCTAGCCATAAACTTGGCCAAAAGCACAAACAGTCAGTCCATAAAGGGTCGGACGGAGAGCGTTTGGAGTTTGTTTGGGCAGCGGGAGCCGCCGCTACACAAACCGTTGATTAAATGTCAGCAGGAACAAAAGCAATAAGCATACGGTATGAGATAATTATATATGTAGCTACAATGTATTGTTGCATGCTGTCTGCATAAGTCTCATAGGAACCCCAAAGGATAGAGAAAGTTGTACCCGTAGGCAATTACGAACATATCGAACACGTACTTTTCTGTTTTACTAACCCGTAATAATAATCGCAATAGATTGTTAGGATATGCTCGCTGTGGTAAAATAAATTTTAAAAATATTCTTATTTCTTTTTGTAATATACACATATTCAGATTTATGCACTAATGATACATATTAACAAGGCATTAAGGTCAAAACGAGTATTTAAATTTTGCTCCAATTTTAGTAGCAATGTTTTCACTTTATGTCTAAATATTAGGATAAGATTATTTTCCTGAACTCCTCTGTCTTGCGCACTCCCTCACAGTGTGGCTTAGCAGTATGGGTCAGTTTTCATGTCTGACAGACAGATCAAAGACATAGCACTTCAACTCCCTTTCTCTCTCTCATAGCTTATTTTTTAACAGGTATAGTTAAATCATGTTTATCTCCATTCCTTTGGTATAAGAGTATATTTTATTTTTGAAAATAAACAGAGGCTGCTCGTACAGAGCATCGTATTATCAACCATAAAATTGTAACTGTTCTTCTTTTCTTTTGTAGCGGTTTCAGCGCTTATGAGGCAATCGAATTGATCGAGCAATCAAAACTCATTTGCTAATAAATAAGTGCAATCGATTGCGGAAAAGTGACCCATAAAAAAAGAACAGACCCAAAGAATTATTTAGAGAGAGAAAGAGACATAGAGAGAGAGAGAGAGCGATACGAGTGGCACACAGAAAGCACTTCCGCTCCATTCATTCAATCATAAATCAATTTATCCATGGGCTACGGTCTGTTCGTCTATATATTTCTCTAATTAGGTGAGTCCAATTAATTTGACGCTAATTAAAGGCATTTCCATGACCCCCCTACTCGATTGGCATTCGAAGTCTGCGGTTTATGCCACCTGCTGCAAATAATTTACTTGCTTCCAAAGGGAACCTGCAGTCATTGGATTGAATACGATGGGGGGAATGGGAAAAATTTGGACTTAAATAGTTAATTTAACAATTCCGTGCATAGTAACTAAATGCAGTAGATACCATTTCATTTTCTATAGCATAAGATTGCTCAATACAAATTTATCTTCTGAATATTCTTTTATTATTTACTTTACTATGTATACCCTGAGCCCTACTTATGGTCATCAAATTCCCTTAAAATTTGTTGCTGTTTTGAAAATTTTCTACATTTTACAGACTCTTTTACTGCATAAATAAATTTCATCTATGTATGTGAAAATACAATTTAAAATATTTCCGTTAGAAGTGCCTAAAAATTAGCAAGAAATTTGGTACAGAGGAAGATTGCAAACTTATCCAATGTCATGGTTAAAATGGATGTTTCCCTTTCGTGTAATTACAGAATAACAAAACTTTCTTCTAAACCAATTTCCATTGGCTTCTAGTGCAATAATTTCGATTCAATATCTATTATTTTCCTATTTAAACAAAGGGCCGGGACTCGCTCGTGTCTATTGACTTATTTATCCAGTCGAATATTTCAAACATTTCATCTATTAGAATTCTCCCTTCTGCACTGCAGTAATATTTTTTCATTCGGTCACTTGAACCTTTTATTTGTGCATTTAAATCATATTAGTTTATTGATATGGCTTTTGGCTAAGACCCTAATGCCGAAAGCTATAAAAACGCTGCAAAGAGCTGATAAAGCACCAAGCCAGAAGAAGAGGACGACGCATCATAAAAGGTTGCCTTGACTTGTTTTTTTTTCGTGCTGGGGGTGGGGGGCACGTGAGACTTTTTACATTCAGATCATCACGGGAGGAAGGAAGGTAGGGATTGAAGGAGGAGGTAAGGATGGTAAGGAAGGTCTTTCCAAAGAGTTTTCTATTGGTTGTTGGTGTTTTCTTCTGGTTTTCTGTTGCTTTTGCTTTTGTACGCAGAGAGGAAAATGAAATGAAAATTAATTCTGGTTTTTGTTTTCTTTCAAGACAAAAGAATTACTCGTACTGCAGAGGAAAGAGAGAGAGAGAGAGGGAAGGGAGATGGGGATGGGGGAGCAGCAGCAGTGCAAACAATAGCAGCGTTTATTGCTTTGATTATGAAATTTTCCGTTCCGTTTCAATTTCATGCTGTTAAATGGTGGGAAAGCCGCACACACAGATACTTCACGCATACACATACATACATACATATGTATGCATGTATGTATGTACTGTACTGTACTATATGTAACAGGTTTACAGTTACCAATCGCACTTCCATAGATGGGTTATGCCACACAATTCACAACACACAATACGCGTGTCGCTTGGCATTGTGGGAACAAACTCCACTCCAACTGCGACTCCTCCGATGCTCCAATGGAGCACCGCTGACACCGCTTTTCCCTCCCCAGATAAGCCGGGGGACCTGTGTGGTGTAAAGTAGGTCTTAACCACTTGATTGTCTTCAAAAGAGCTCGAGACATATCATCAGAGATATATTTCTAGGGGTTTGTGGTCAAGAAAACAGATTTTCCCAAGAATTCCCAAGAAGACCATCAGTGTAACCATATAATAAGAACTTAAAATAACATTTGGAAACCGCAATCAAGTGGGGAGCTTGAGCTTGAACTATTTTGAGCTCTTCGTTCTCATGCTCTTGCTGTTTTCCTTCTGACGCGCCCAAAATATCAATATGATCCTTACTTATACGTACATGGCAATTGTTGTTCCATTGAATTGGGTCAGACCAAATGATCAACCTCAGAGCAAGTTCTGCACTATTTATCAAAGCAAAACTGAAGAGGAGGCTAGGCCAGGCCAGGCCAGGCCAGGCCAGGGCGAAGCGAGCCACCAACCCAACTGTAACTAACTGGGCTTCACTAACTCCAATAACGCGCTGGAGCCGCAACATCCATCCATCCATTGGTAACAATCGCAATTCATACATATGAACGTGGAGCACCAGTACCATACATATTCGTACATACGTTTTGGTCAAGTCATGCCACTTGGTGCCGCATTGTCACGCATCATTAGTGACAGACAATGGGACAGAGAGAGAGAGAAGCGAAGCGCTGGGGAATGGAAGCGTTTATTCTGGAGGGATCTCTTGAGGGGAGAGGAGCGAGGAGTGATCGGATGATTATTTGTGGTAAAGCGATATGATTGCATGATGACATGACATGGCCATAAAGTGTGCGACACAATAACCAAAAAACAAAAAAAAATACCTGCCACCGGAAAAATTGACAGCACGCCATCTGAATGGAATGGGGGTGGGGATGGAGTGGAGTGGAGGAGGAAAGCGGAGAACAGGGAGAAATTTGAGTACAAACTAATGAAAATAAATAATAACCGCATGGAACAACTCCATGGAGTCCCCGGGAGTAGGTCCTCGATTTTTGTCTCTCTCTTCCTCTATACCTTTGTTGGGGGTCGTTGCAAGAAACTAAATTTAGTTGCACGAACACCAAAAAGATACACTTATCGGGGGGGGGGGGGGTAATCGATACGAGTCAGACTCTGAGAGAGGAGGCAGGACTGATCGAAGGCGTGTGGCACATTCAAAGGGGAAGCCGAAACAGAAACCTGAAACTGAAAGGGGAACTCATACCAGCACATTGCCAGGACTATTTCCTAGTTGTGAGGTAACGTGGGGGTAATTAGCTTAAGCTTAAGAAATAATAATAGAAGAACCTTTAGATAAATACATACAAATGTATCTATATTGATATTTCCAACAGAAAAGCATTGAATGGAATCTTTAATCAACGAAGACATTTAAATAAAAAGAACTGTAGATCTTTCCTCCAAATAATCCTTTCTTAAGGAACTGTTAGATTAGTTTCAGTTTGCCAAAACAGGATTATAATTGATTAGATTTTGGCTTGTTAAGATCCTATGGAAAAGATCATTTAACATTCCTCGCACGTATCCCCCCAATGGAACAAAAGGCCAAAGAAAACACCTCGTAATTTCCATGTCTATTACATAAAGTTACATTACCAACTTACACACAAATCAGGAAGGCAAAAAAGTCCTCTGGTCCTGGCGCGGAACAGGGACAAAACAAATAAATCAACACACACACACACGCAAACACAAACACAGAAGCAGGCGAGAGGTAAAAGTTGTTCCTTCTCTTTACCGAATGAATGGAGATGGAAACAAAAGTTTTCCACCTTCTGTCTGTTCTATTTTGTTCAAATGAATCCTTTGAGGAGTGAATCCTTTTTATTGGCTCCTCGGCATAGGATACTCGTAATTAGAGAGACAATGCCATTGTTGACCTTTCACTCTGATTTGCTTTATAGTTTGCTCTCTCCTCTCACTCCACCTCACTCGCGCTTTAATTTTTAGATTTTTTGTATTTTTCCACTCGCGTTGGTTGTTGTCCTTTGCTGTCGACGCGACCGACGCGACGTTTGGCGAGGGAGAAGTGGGAGAAGTAACGCTAGCGGGATCCAACGAGGAACGGAACTCAATCGCGAAGCGCCCTCTGCCAGCGACGAAACGCCACTGAAGCAAGCCGAGACGTGGAGCCAAGGCGCCCCACTCGTTCGGGTCGGGTCGGCGTTGGGTCGTTCGGGTAACAGCCGGCAATTGCAGCGCCTCGTTTCGGCCCCCAAGGCATGTCAATAAGCAGGAAAGGAACTCCCACTCGGCGGGTGTCAAGTACTGGCACTGCCCTACCTTCTTATAAATCGACCTTGGCAGCACCTTTCTCTTTTCCGCAAGTGGGGGTCGTCGGCTTAGGTCTCTTCTGTCGTTGCTGCTGCGGCTGTGGCTGTGGCTGCTGCTGCTGCTGCGTTCTGTTATATTGCGTTGCTTTTGTTTTGATTCTTTTGGCTTTTGGCTTTGTCTTTGCTTTGTCGGCGCCGTCAACGTCAGCGTCAGCGTCGTGTAGTCATCGTTGGGCTCCCCTCCCTCCCCACGCACCCCTCTCCATACACCGTTGAACGCCCTGGAATGCGGAGGTGTTCGTTCAAGCTGCTCTCCGACTGCTATTCTTCTCTTCTTCTGTTGTTGTTGTTGTTGTTGTTGTTGGAGGAGCTGCAGCAGCAGCAACAGCAGCTGTACATCTGGTTGGCGGTGAATGCTAGGGGGAAATGGCAGGGATTCTCCGGTTGGGTTCCTTGTTTGTCAAAAGATTGCTTAATGCCGTTGGTTGTTGTTGTTTTTGTCAAGTGTTGACAGCTGTAATTATTAATTATTGTTTCTGCTGCTGCTGCTGCTGCTCCTACGGTTGCTCCTGAGGATTGCAGGTAAGGCAGTGTGCACGAGTATTGTGGGAACAGGAATGACAATTGTAGTTCGTATTTCATTCTGGAATGGAATGCGTTTATGTCATTTCTAATTGGTGCATTCTCCAGGCTCCAAGCTCCATGCTCTAGGCTCCACGCTTCGATCTTCTGACATATGGAGCACATTCACAAATACATCTTGGCTACCTCCTTTCTCCTTCCTGGTCTTCGGACTTCCTTCTTGAACCCTTAATGGTAAGCTGTTGTAAAGTTCTTGAACGTTAGTGGCCTTTGATGAACCATTCTTTTGGTTCGTTGCAGCCACCACGTGGAAATCTCTACCATGGCCTTAATCTGCGAACGGACTGTGCTTGGCGCCTCCGAATCCTGCCCAGAAGTGGCGGCAACATTCGAGAGAGCGTCGCGTTCGCACAAGCCTTAACCTTAATGCATTTGCTGGTTTTCTCAGGCGATTACCTTCTCTCCTCCACGGAGCAATTAACTCTTAGGCAAAAAGGGATACCGAAGCTTTTAATGCCCTGTAATCCCGCAGTTCCTATGAAATCTGCGCAGAGTGCAAGATTTACAGGCAACAAACATACGTATCTTCAAATCTGAAGGAATACCTCTAAAGAGGGTATTAAAAAGGCTGCGACGAACCAACGCAATGCAGTGGAACAAGTGGAAGGGCGGATGAATGGATGGATGGTGGGCTATAGGGATCTGGGCCCTGCCTGGTCTCTGGCTGCATCTCAAGTGGCCCTGAGCGGGCCGCCGTGCCAAGTGGAGACTAAGCTCTCCTAAACGGGGAGAGACAAAAGAACTGGGCCGGGGCATAAAGAAGAATACTCAAAGTAACTTTTAGCAGTTCACTTGAGAGCCAAAATGCGAAAGCGAAAAGAGTAGAGGAAGAGGAAGGTCGTTGTTTATTGATTGCCATTGCCCCAAGAAGCGTCGAGTCGACTACGCGGGCAGAACAGAAGTAGAAGAAGACAATGGCAGACATGAACAGAGGACTGAACAGAGGGCAGGGCAGAGCAGAGCAAAGAAACGAGAACAAAACAGAAACGGAAAGAGAGCATTCGAGAATTGGCACAGGCCCTTGAAAAAAGTTCTCCAAGCCCACGCAAATGAAACGTCGGCGTCAGCCACAACCGACCGACAAATGGCGAAGCCAAGAAGATGATGATTTGAGGGCGAGATTATAAGAGAGGAAGATGATGTTTATATAGGGTAGGGGAATATGGGCGTGAAGACGCAGACGATCCAAGTGCAAGTAAAGGCATTAGCACAGGAAGGCACAAATATAAAGACTTTCAAGTTGAAAGTTGTCAGAGTTCCTTTCCAGTTTAGGATAGATAATATAATCCTAAAAAAGTGTTACCTATCGAAAGGATCATATGTTCTAATCTTGGCCCTACCGCAAAGCTCGACCGCTTTTCAAGATTGAAATAATAATGATTCTATGCAGATTATGGGAACTTTATCTTCTACAAAAAACTGAAGATTTGCCATTTAAAATAAAAATCAGGTTGAAATAAAATAAATGCTTTGAGGGAATATTTTGTGTTGAAAGCATTTGAAAGCGTTCCTTAAGATTTCCGTTCTCATATTTCGCACCTTTCTGTTTTCATTCGGATCTCGGACCTCTATCTCGGATGGAGTGCATTTATTTTAGCATAATTCAAAGCGAACATCCGGAACATGGGCCTGTTCCTTTCGCATTCGCCGCCTGCCAAATGGCATCTGTTGTTGGCCAAATAAATGCGGCCAGAGGGGAAGAGGGGGCGTGAGGGAGAGATCAACAAGCATCGGAAATGCGGCAGTGGGGGCACTCGTGCCCTGGCAGGACAGACCATCCGGACGAATGGATGGATTGAACCACCAGACGAATACAAAGATGCCAAATCAACTCGAACGAGTTTTCAGCTCGTTCCCTCTCAATCCCTTCCCTTCCCCCCTCCTCTTTTCGTTTGCAGGTCAATTGCATCCCAGTCCGAGCTGTTGGCAGCACTCCAGAGCCCCAGCGACATTTGAGTTTTGCACTCAACATAAACGTGTAACGGTGGAAAAGTCTGTCTGGCAGTCAGACCCAGTCAACAGAGTCACTAGTTGAGTGCGTGCAGTGTTTGTCAAATTGCCAGCAGATGAGAGTTTTCCAGTAGTACCAGTCCCCCCGATCCCCCCGATCCACCCGAACCATCCACTTTCCTCGTCGTAGTCGCAATCACCGAGTCCCGGCTGCAATCTGAGGCACATCCCATAGCATAGTTTTTCTCCTCTCCCAACAGTAGTTGACAAAAGTCATCCAACCAGGGAACGTCACCGACAAACCAACAACAAGAACAACAGCAATCACAACCGCAACATTTGTAATGGAAATTCCTGCATTGAAATCTCGTTTCATTTCGTTTAGCCTCTGTTTTCTGTTTCTGTTTTTTCGTATACCCTGGCAGAGGGTACCCTTAATGGGTGACTCGTCAAGCACACGCCATGTATGTTGTTTTGTTATTTTCGGACTTGTTCCTTTGCACTCTCTGTGCTTCTGGCATTGCTTGTGCGTAACCTTACTTACCACTTTAACTATAATACAATATATTCTCTTAGCAGTCAAAATCAAGATAATCAAGGGACTAAACATGCTAAAATTGATCTCAAAGTAACGATTGTTCGATCACTTTATTATTAATATGCACATAAATATGTTCTAGGTCCCTTTTAGGTATCTAACCCTTGAAGCTGCTAATTTTATGGGTTTTTGTTGGTTTCATTTTTGCGGTGCGGTTTTGGTTTTCGCAGCTGATGGCTGCAAGTGGCATTGTTATTGCTGCCGTAACTGTTGCGGTTCTGTCATCATGCCCAGCCCCATCCTCATGGCAAGTCAATGAACCGGCTAAGTTTCGGGCTTAAACGACAAAAAGCCTTCACATCCATTGGCCATTTGACCAGCAGCCAGCCTTTCCGGGTGTGGGGAAACATTTACCGAAATGTGTTTTAGGCCGTTCTATTTGATGATCGATCGATGATTATGATTATACTCGTAGGTACATATATACTCCCTCTCCCACGATGCCCATGCCAGAGTATTACCATGTCACCTAATGGCCTTCAGATGCTAATGGGCGGGGGGACATCGATTCGATGGATGCCAATCCGCTTATCAGCTGGAAATGTGTGTTTCGCACACACGATTAGCATATTTAATGTTTGGAAATTGCAAATTTGCCATTCCCAGGCAGCACGGAATTGAGTTACAAGCCCATTCTTCTTCGTCTTAGCGTTTGACCCCTGTGTGAACCGCCAGCCGCCAGAGAGTGGAGGAATCTCAACCATGTTCGTGCCTAGTCTGATCTTTATCTTCGGTGGCCGAAAATAACTTAATTCGCTGTGACACGCCACGTAAACAAATTAAGCTATTTTGCACCGAGTTGATTTACTAAGAGTACATTCTTATCAATCCCCAAGACACAGAAGAAAGTTTTGAATCTCAAATAATATTTAAAACCTAATTTTGGTGTTTTGAAAACTAAACAAATTTAATAATGATCCTTCAAATAACAGTATATTTATCTCTTATAAATCATCAGTAACTAATAATAATAATGCTTTCGAATGTTTTTCCATTGCAGGTTCCTTGCCCACTAGATAACCATTATCTAATCTATTTATTAAACTAACGATAAAGCTAATAACACAACTATCTAGCGCACACAAACAAAACCAAACTGCAGGCCCCAGACTCCTGGAAGTCCCTGAGCCCCACGTTCTCGAAACAAGCAACAAATTGCAGCAACCATCAGATATAGATACACAGAACAAATAACAAATATAAAGACTGTACATTTTAATTATTAAATTATGAATAGCCTAATGCTAATTAAGCGAAACAATGCTAGTTTAACAGAGACATAACCAGAACCATATACTATTTGTATTACTTATTTTTATAATCGTTTGCCTAAGGTTACATTGTAGATGACACATGTCAAATATTTGCGCAACAGTTTAGCAGCAAAAGAAAACCAAACACTGGAACAAAAACAGAACTAACAAAAAAACATTAAGCAAATACTGAAATATACAATAGATAAATTGCCTTGCTCCCTGATGCTCGTAATGCAATAATGCACATGATTGGGTGTATTCTCATAATCATGTGCCTCCGTTTGTGCAACTGCAATTGCCAACCTAACTCGACCTTATATCGTGTCTATATCGAGTCTTAGACAACACCCGAACTAATACATATATGTAAATACTGTCTATATCTATTCGAAACTACAATTTCTGTTTGAAATTGGATTCGCTAAGGATATACTCGTAAACTCGAACACAAAACGTCTCTTTGTATAGATACAGATCGAAATTCGGCACGAGACACGAACGGAAAATTAGTTTTCCTTTCTCAAGCTCTCTCAAATCAAAAAAGACCCTCCTCCACCATAAAAGTTTTCCCCTAAGTGTCAGATACTATTTTCTACAAAGGTTTATGCAACTCTCATTTTCTTTGAACGAGGAGCACTAATAGCGTGCGAAAAGTAACAAGAATGAGGGGTGCTGCCGATAATCCGTCTATGGGGCTATACGCTAATCAGATTGATTTGTGGTACACTAAGCAGAAAGTGGTGTAATGGGAATTTCGAGGCGTGAAAACTGTCTATAAAACTGTCCCACTCAAGACCGAGGAATGGAAAACATAGCTGGGGACGAACTAAAATAAATATGTTAACCAATGGATATGTGCAATAGGAGAGAGTTTACTGCTTCCGAGAAAGAACGTTACCCATCATCTCCCTCTACTAAGAGCCCCCTCCTAACCAATATACCCTTGAACTTTACAAGTAACAGGTACATAACAAACAACAACTACAGAAGAGACCCAACTAAGTCGAGATTAGAAACAGAAATTGGGTTCAAGAGCAAACAGCACAGCACTAGACAGAGATGGAGATCTAGAGAGGAACAGAGGTAGAGGGGCTAGATTGGGGGCCCAAAAACAATGTGTGTGCAAAATGCGTACTCAATAGAAAGCACAGAACAGACAAAAGAAAGAGTGAAACAAACACTACAGCACACAAACACAACGAAAAAAATCAATTTAAATTGAATTATACAACACCAACAACACACACACACACAGACAACAGACACAGCACAGAACAGAGAATTGCATGGCACATTTACAGAAACAGCAGCAACACAACAGCGACAAGATGAGCCAAAAGAAACGAAACGGGTTTTCGTGAGACGGAGATAAAAAGATTCTCAATGAATGGCAAATCAAGTAAGCGCAAGCAGGGCTAAATAAAGATGAGATGCATAAATTAGACTCCTCTCTCTCTTTCTCCACCTTGAGGTCTTTGTTGCAATTTTGTAACAATTTGTAAAGGAGCCGCAGTGGGGGGTGGTGGGGGGAAGCAGACATGTCTGCTCTTTTACCCTGTTTTTTCTTTTTATTTTGGCAAATACAAATTGAATACAAATTCAGAGGCAGAGAAAGAGATAGACGACAAGCACAGCACGCTTGATGGAGAGTCTCAGGTGCGCTTTTGCTCCAATAATTTGATTATTTAGGAAATTGAATAGGAATATTCTTTTGAAGTAAGACAGAATCCGGTTTTGAGCCAACAAATAAACAGAGATGCTGACTGATGCGGGGGTTGGTTTTCTATTGATTCTTACAAGTTCAATGTCTTTTATCTTTCAAATCTGCTAGCTGCTAGGATTTTCCTCTCTTACCTTTTGTTATCCTCGAATTGTTGTTAATAGCGCCTACACATACACGTGATTACACCCACACACAGTTTACAGGTCCCCCGTCCCGTAATCCTTTCACACACACACATACACCCCGCACTAAGAGACCAATCCACGCGCGTTTAGTCTTCTTTGTTGGTATTTCAAGGCTCAAAGATTACATTAATTTTAAAATTTGTATTATGTTCATTAAAACAATATTTTAGCCGTTAACATTATTTTTTATATTTTGTATCATGTTTTATTTTGTAAATTCTGAACATTCAGAAGATCGAGGGCACTATCGATAGTATCGATATTTTACTGCTAGTCTCTACTATCGACGGTTTTGCGACTATCATGATATTATCGAGCTACAGTCGTTGTGCTTTTGATATTTTTGGATTGGCTGCTATAAAATACGAAGAAAAATTTGTAAACAAATCGACAGGTGGCATCTAATTTTTACAATGGACAAGTTCCTAAAAGGTTTCAATGGTGTTTTAATAATTATTAGAGCTATCACGATAGTATCGATTGTTTTTTCAAAACATTCGACGTTGATATTCCTCGATATTGATATTCCGTTTAATATTACCAGCTAGCTGGGACTCTCAGCCCTAAACAAATAATTTTATCCGATAGATACATACATTTTTTAAGAGATTGGCAAGTTTTCAGAAGTTTTTTTTATTGGATTATTTACATATTAAGGTTCAAACAAAAACAGCATAAAACGAATTTGTCGTCGTTTTGTGGCGCTGCCAGACTCGTGCAATTCGTAGTTGCTGCGGGCTGCCATACCGTGATATTTTGTGATATGAAATTCGTCAATTTTGATATTCAGTTTAATATTACTAGCTAGTTGGCCTTCTCAGCCATAAACCAATAATTTTATCTAGTTCCTCAATGAATTCTGTTTAGGATTGGCTATTTTTTAGAACTATTTTTAATGGGATTGTTTGGATAATAGGGTTCAAACAAAATCGGCCAAAGCATAAAACGTAAATGTTGACTAAATGTGACGTCAGTGTTGCTGGTCAACCAAGTTTGTTCTATGCGTATGTACTTTTGTATACCTTATTTCTTTTAATTGATGTTAAATGTTTTCTTCCAAGCTCCATTGAAACATTATTTATGATTTTATCCTAGATTGACATGTTTTTTACATATTAATGCAACTGTTTGTGTGTTATAAATACATTTATCCCGGTTCTGATACCTACTATTGGTAGTCGTGAACTGCAAAACTTTGTTAAAATCTTTAGAACAGAGACTGAGTAGTTTCTGCATTAATTGGATCCTGAAATTACAAACAATATCTCAAGTCCATAATATCCATTTTCCCACAGTATGCGGATTGTTGCTCGTTCCGTGCCAAAGTTGCACAGCAATGCTGCTAATTCATTTCCCCATGTTGCTGAAATTTTTCCCATACAAATCAAATGTATCTTACGTGAACGCGTATGGAATGACGCAACAATGAATGTTTATTCCATACGCGTTCCCGTAAGATACATTTGATTTTGTATGGGAAAAATTTCAGCAGCATCCTGCCACACCACGAAAATGAGGGGAAAGTCTCCACAAAAACACTCTATTCTCCACTGAAAAGAGAGCACTCTCCACGAATTGAGAGCGAGTTTTGCAAACTCTCCACGAATTGAGAGCGAAAAATGTCAGTATTTTTGGTGCGCTAAATTGAGTTTGGCGGTCAATTTGAAATGTGTCTTAATATTTGGAAAAATAAATATTTCACATGATTTGTTTTTTCGAGTGACCTCAGAAACCGCAGAAACCGACGGGCCAACAAATAAATACCATTTAATACCAGTTCAGTTTCGAGAAATACCATTTAAATACGATTTAATGGGTTCCTAGCATAAAGGTTTAAAAGGAAAGTTCAATATAAAATATAAGCATAAAAGGGAAGTGAAACTTAATGACATACGTCATTTAAACACTTGTTGCTGGTGTCAACCGATAGTATGGACATAGGGCTGGGCCAAAATTTGACCAAAAAATTAATTTTTTGTTTTTTCAAAGGGACACCCCCCCAATTATATTCTTTGTTATTCAATAAAATTATACAATTTTTTTCAAATTTTTAGTTTAATATTTGGGGGTTGCTACCACGAAAAGGAAATAAACATTTTTAGGTAAATATACATAAAAAAAATGTAGTTCGTCGGTTTTTTCAAATAATTGATTTGATTTGATTTATTTTTTGTAGTTTCTGTTAAAAAATTAACGATTAGTGAAAATCAAGAGGTTTAGCTGAGGTTAGTATATTTAGTTAACCAGTTCGCAAAAACTTGGGCAGGTTTCTTACTGCCAATAACTGATTAATGACGATATGAATGGTATCAATTTATATGCAATAGATTTCACCAATTATCCAAGTCATGCAGCAACAAATTTTTTTTTTAATTTTCTTGATTTAAATTTTTTGTAAAATTTGGTAGCAACCTCTAAAAAATAAAAATAAAATAATGTTATGTAAATTACTATTAAATCCAAGATAACAAAACTAGGGGGTGTCCCGTTTGAATTGAGAATATTTATACTCTATTTCCTTTCATGTTTAATACAATAATAATTTATAATGACTATAAATCTCGATCTGGACACATATTCTCGGGATCCGCAAACTGCAAAATTTAGTTGGGATAGCTTAAAAACAGAGACTGACTACTTTCTGTATTAACTGAAGCTGGAGATGACAAACATTTCCTCAGTTCTATATTATCCCTTTCCGAGGTAGCATGCTGCTACCTGTATAATGTTGCTCATCATTGCTATGTTATGTTGCTGTGTAAGCAGGGTGTGTTGGGACAACGAGGTAGGTAGCGTCACTAACCATACAGTATATACAGTGATGTAAAAAATAATAGAAACGACCATTTTTTTTTCGCATTTTTCAAAATTTTCTTCAGTCAACAATTTTTTTTTTAAGTTTAATAATTTTGGTTGATAATCAATTCAGTTATGTATCAAAATATAACAAAACAATAATTTTCAAAAAACGTAATGAACTTAAAAATAATTTTTTCAATTTTAAGACCTGGAAAAAATAATAGAAACGCCTGACTTAAAGCTATGGAAAACAGTTTTGTAGCTTCAAAGGCTATTAGTTTAGTTCCTAACTTTAATATTTAGTTGTGCCACCGAGATTTTTAATGACTTCGGTGCATCGACGTCCCATGGAATCCACCAAATTAGCACAAATTGATGGTTCAATGGAGTACCACTCGGACTTTAATTTATTCCACAAATCTTCCCTATTTGTAGATGTGCCAGTTCATACAACGAAGTTTTTTTATTTCAATTTGTGCACTGGAAAAAACAAACGTGTGTGAAGAAATTACAACAAATTTAACAAATGATTTGGTTTTGTTTTTTCAATAACAAATTTAATAAAAATAATAACAGTAATAATGTATGTTAACAAATTTTTTCATTTTCACTACTTCAAAGCAAATTGTCTATATTGATTTTTATATTGGTTACAGATAATTTTAGCAGGGCATCTAAATGGACGTTTGTTAGCTTATTTCTATGTATAGTCTTGATTTGTTTTAATGATGAAAAGGAACTCTCACAAATATATGTACTTCCAAACATAGAATAAATAAGTAAAATTTCATTGAGAAGTGAAGGCTATTTATTGGAATTAACAGATTTCCAAAAATCAACGATCTCAACGTCAGAGTGGAGATCGCAGAGCTCCAGTTGTAGGTCTGGATTTTGCTCTAATATACTGCATGACATTGGAGTATAAAAAATTGCCATCATTTCAATGAAGCTGTCAAAATCATTAAACATTTTTTTTTTTTAATTGTTTTTTAATACGTTAAAAAATTGAATATATTCTGAAAAATCAAAAACTGAAATTTCAAACTCAGTAAATGTCTTTTTTAGACATTTAAAATGAAACATTTTGCTTAGATTTAGATCGAATATAAATAAGTTGATTTTTTCAAAAATCCTTCCACTAAACTTACTAAATCAAAGAATGATTTGTTATTCCCTTGAAGGAAAATGTTGAGGGTATTTAGGTGTGTTGTTAAGTCTGTTAGAAATGCGAGATTAATGTTAAATTATTGTGACTTAATCTCATTTACAAATTCTTGATGTTTTACATCTGATCCCACAAATTCAACAATTTTTTTTCGTAATTCAAAAAATCGGTCAAGACATTTGCCTCTACTAGCCATCGATTAACAATTTTGACGACCACATTCATTGTGAGAACAGCACTTGTCCATTTAGCACACAATGCTTCTTGGTGGATGATGCAGTGAAATGATAATACATTTATTCCATTTTTAATTAACTGCCCAACAAAGCCTTCTATTCTTCCAACCATGGCAGGAGCGCACCATCTGTGTATATGGCAGCTAATCTATTTGATTCCATTTTTAGCTCAATCGTTCCGTTCACGGCATTGAAATATTACGTCTACTCCTCTTGTATTTCCTAGTAGTGGTATCACAGCAAGAACCTCTTCATTTATATCAAAATTGTGGTCTACCATTCTAATTGCCAATATTAGCTGACTTATATCCGAAAAATCGCAAGACTCGTCTAAGGAAGGGAAAAATACGAGCAACACTTAATTTTTTCGTTAATGAGTGAATTTAAATATTTTCCGAGCTCCTCAACTCTGCGGGTCACAGAGTTTCGCGATAAACAAACTGTCTCAATTGAGTTTGCTAAGGCCTTTCCTTGCTTGTCGAAGCAACTGATAATTTCTTTGCATACTTTTTTAATAAAAACTCCATCTGAAAATGGTCTTAATTTTCGGGCGATGTTTAAGCTTGACACATATGATGGAGCGAATTCCCATTTAATTTTATGATTTTGAACTATTATTTCATCCGAAAAATCTTCTATATAGTTTAAGATGAGGTACGCATCATTAACAAAAAAAACACAGATCAGTTTTTTAAGTTCCGCTTCTATTACATCAATTGATGCAAATGCAATTGAAGCATGCATACTTTTAAAATGCCTTTCTGCATTATAATTTTTTCTCACTACACTTTTTGTATAGCAGATAATGCAATTTACTTGTGCGATGTCAAACATTTCAACGGCAGGTCACAGTCAACACTGATTTTTTTAAGTGTATGCTCGAAGACAAGCCATAAACAAAAACGCATTGAAATCGTGTGCGGCAAAAAAATTACCGTAATTTTTGCTTGCGAGCGAATCAGAGAAGAGACAAAACCGGTTTTTGCTGGACGGATCGCATACACACGAAAATTTTTGCATGTGTTGGGCTTTCGGTAAGTTCCCTCCCTGCAGTACGCGTAAGCGATGTGTAAGCAACCACATTTCGATGGCAACATCATTCAGCTCGATGACATAAGCGATGACCTGCCATACGATGGGCTGTTTACTTTAACCACTAACCATACAGTATATAGATGTGCCATTTCATACACCGAACCCAATCAATTCGAGCGAACACGGCGCAAGCCGAATCGAACCGGCTGAGCCAGTTCAACATTTCGAACATGTTAAACGCAGCCAACTTTGGGAATTCAAAATTTAAAACGCAAAAAAAAAAACAATTCAAAGTGCTCGCCGTGTAATACCACGAAATGAGAAACAAGTGCGAAAGTGCACGCTTAAAGTGGGTAAGTCATGGAAGGAGAACAGCCCTTCCTGTTTGATCCGATCGATCCAGTCCCGCTGGCAGCTGCACGACTGGCTCGATCGCTTTCTGCAAAAAAGCTCGCAGATCTTGCAGTCGAACGAGATCGGAGTAAGCTTCTCCTCTCAGAGCAGTATGAACAAATACGCCTAACACAGTCAAATTCCGGCATTTCAAGCGATGAAATAGCCACGAGAGCGCCAGCAGAGAGGCAGCCTCTTCCTGACCGACCACAAAGGCCAGTGTCGCGAACACCAATGTTCGAAGGGCCTTCATCCCCTGCAGACCGACCACAAAGGCCAGTGTCGCGAACACCAATGTTCGAAGGGCCTTCATCCCCTGTAGACTGACCACAAAGGCCAGTGTCGCGAACACCAATGTTCAAAGGCCCACAAGAGCCACCGGTCGCAGTCATGGACAATGTGCCAAGCACTAGCGCTGCTGCACGGAAGCGATTCGCAGAGCTGGGTTTTTCAGGTCCACCTCTCTTTTCATGTCACTGATCCACTCCCCAATCCCGATAATCGTATTGCGGGGGAATGTGTCTTTATTATAGATGGAGTGCCTTGGTGGCGACCGCCGAAGGGGTGTTCGGCCCGTCCAGGCTTTATCCCAGGCCAGTCTTTAAATAAAAACTGCGTATTTTGTTCGAGATGTACGCATTTAGGCAGAAACGCAATGAAAAAGCACTCGACCCAGTACCAATTGATTGCAAAAAAATATATTTGTTTGCGATGCTGTTTCACTAACAAAATTAAAACGGCAAACTACAACTGCCCCGAAAGCTTGCGAAGTCAGCCAAAAATGGCTGTCATTAGACTGTGAGCTTGTCGAATTTGTTCCTCTGTGTGAAAAATATACCGAAAAAAATATTCAAAATTTTTCACCAGCTGTTCTTTGTGTGGAAGAAAATTCCGCAGCTGTTGGTGTGGAAAAAGATTCCGCAGCTGTTGATGAAAATGTTGTAATATATCAGTACTTGGATATAATTTCAGAAGATGACAGGATCGCCTGAAATGGTTACATATGAAATTCATGTGAAACACATGAACGACTGAAAAAATGTCTCGATCGCTTGGAAAGGCTAGAAAAATAAGTAATAATACCAAAGAAGAAATTCATGTGGCACACATGAACGACTGAAAAAATGTCTCGATCACTTGGAGAGGCTTGAATAATACTTAACTAACACACATCCTGTCCGATCGACCATCTTTTCCATTCATTGGAAAAAGTAAAGATCGCTGATGAGGAAGATTTGGTCTCTTCCGAAACAGGAAAATAATCCATTATATAATAATAATACATTTTCATTGCAGATTGGCCCCGCTGGAGCGACACATTCCCCACAAAAACTCAAGTCGAATGGACACGCGATGCTTTGGCCTGTTTCCAGATACCCATAATATGGAATTAACGCTAGAAAAGAAGCTGCAGGGATTCCAACTGGTGGCACAGGAAAAGGTAATGCTAACAACACTCAACTGCATAACGTCTAATTGGTGTATTTCCAGCTGCAAGCTATACTGCGCGATATCATCCTGACCCTCAAGTGGGTGCAGAAGCACATAGCCGGCCGCATCGGCATCATGCAGGAGTCGGCCAGATTGATGGTTGCCCAGGGCCCGGTTGAGGGTTGATCCGGCCCTGAATACGTCTAGTTTGGTTTTAAAGTTGTTATTTGTTTGTATTGCGTGTATATACAGGGGACTCAGCCGAAAAGAGGTGGCAAAATTAAAAAATATTTTATGAACGCTTTGAATAAAATAAATGTACACATCAAGTAGAAAATTTTGCAGAGCTTTAGCGAAAAATGTCCAAAAAATGCCGAACGTCTCAGCACCACAGCCAAATGGTCCCAGCACCCTAGCCGAAGACCTGGGGGTGCTGGGACAGAAACCTCAGCTGCGCCCCTTTCGTTGTATGAACGAAAGGCACATCTATATACTGTATGGTTAGTGCTTTAACACAGGGATGTCCTAGGAGCATAATCGATGACATAGTAAGCGAGAATTAGCCGAAAGTCAGGCTTTCATAAGCGATGAATTTCCCTTAAAAAGTAAGGCCCTAATAACTGATGTATTTAAGTACAAATTTTTGATATTTTGAGGAAAAAGGCATGGGTAAATTCTGTTTTAAAATATTAAATTTATTTTATTTATTGTTTTCCTTTAAAACTGTATACATATTCACATTTTTGTGCTGTGTGTTCTTTTTTCCACAGAGCCTTTTTAGTTTTGTTGATTTGCTCATGTTCGTAATGCCGTCGTGCTCATTCCGGGCACTTCAACTGAATTGCCTTTAAAATAAGATGGGTTAATTAAAATATTTTTATTCGATATTTCTAAAATCTGTTCAATTTGTTAACAATACACTCAGTAGATCAGCAGTGCATTTGCGCCAAAAACAAAACACCCGCCAAGATATGTACCTGTTCGACTCAAGACTCGCAAGAACCACTCAAGAACCACTCGGGTGGTTTTTTTCTGTTTTCGTTGTTGGAAATGAAAAATTTCGTCCAAAACGCATTTAATTTCGCAATATCACATTTTCTTCATAAGTGAAACACTGCACTTTGATAATAATTTTGCCAAAAATAAACAAAACCTGCGTCTCACTTTTCACCGCACAATTCTAACAACGTTGTCGACGCCGACGGCAAAACCGAATTCTGTTACGGCACGCGTCGTAACAGAAAGAAACAAAGAAAAAAAAGGGGGCGGGGCGAAATTTTGAAATACACTTGTAGCAGTCTGATATCACATGAGTCTGGAAACTAGCTCTTATAGTCTCTGAGATCCAGGCGTCAAACAAGACGGACAGACAGACATGGCTCTATCGACTCGGCTATTGATGCTGATCAAGAATATATATACTTTATGGGGTCGGAAACGATTCCTTCTCTGCGTTACACACATCCACTTTTACCACAAATCTAATAACTCTTAACTTAACTTAACTCTTTTTGAGTACGGGTATAAAAACCAAATATCTACATTTTTTAGTTGTTCTCGACAGATAAATTGTATCGATGCGCAGGGTTGCAATTTAACATATGGCATTAAATAATTATAAAACATAAGTTATTAATATGTAGGCACATTTGCAATACTAATAAATAAATATATCATAAAGTTGCTGTACTTTAATAATTTGCTCAACTTATTATTTTCCAAATTGTTTCATTTTAAAATTGGCAATTGTTCGCGCTCATACAGTATATACATTCTTGATCAGCATCAATAGCCGAGTCGATATAGCCATGTCTGTCCGTCTGTCCGTCTTGTTGAGCGCCTAGATCTCAGAGACTATAAGAGCTAGGGCAACCAAATTTGGTTTCCACACTCATGTGATATCACACTGCTACAAGTGTATTTCAAAATTTCGCCCCGCCCCCTTCCGCCACCACAAAGGACGAAAATCTGTGGTAGGCACATTTTTAAAGATACGATAAAACTAAAAACGCAGTATCGTAGAGAATGCCCATATCTACCAGATTGCCGAATCTAAATCAGATCGGATCATAATTATAGCCAGAATGAAGAAATTAATTTTCAGTTGCTTCCCCTGTCCCCCCTCCGCAAACGACAACGCAACTCATTTTCCTTCTCGCTCGCACACTCTGCCGCGTTCAGTGCGCGATCAACCCCTAGCGGAGGAGATGTAGAATCTAAATGGAACATGTACATTGTACAATCTACATGTTAGATGTATAATATACATTGTAGATGTAGATATCAGATGTAGCAAAAAAATGTAAAATTTTTTTTTTTAATTCTAAAATTCTAAAAAATCATAAGATCAAAAATGTATATACTGACTGAGTACGGGTATAAGTAGAGTCGCGTCCCCAGAAACGACTCACACGTTCCTTCTCGTTCAAATTGGGTAGGACATTTCAATGCAGGTGCTGGGACACAAACAAATGTATGCTACAAACGATTAGTTCGCATAAATTCCGCCAGGAAAGTTCCGTTCGGTGTTTCCTAATTATGTCGTTTGGGAGCGCTTTCGTGTTTTCAAATTATGCCGATGGGAGGAATAACAACAAAAATAGCACTCTTTTGGCTGCCTTAAAAGTTGATCTCTTCATAATTGACTGCAGTAAAATTTAGATAACACTACTCGACAAAACCGAACTTTTTTTTTCCTCAAGGATCCAAACCGACTTTTTCTGATAGATATGGGGCTTTAAAATTTTTTAAAGAATTATGGTTTTTTTTCTATGGCAGAACTTTTTTTGAAGAATTTTTGAAGTCTGGTATTTTTTTTTAAGCTTTTTTCAGAGGTAGCGATTTTTTTTTCACATAACTTTAATATCTTACGTCTGGTTGTACAGAACTTTGCTATTTTGAAAAGGTAATTAAAACAGCTAGAAGTTGAGCCCAAATACTTTGTGATTTCAGCTTACCGTCTGGGAAATATAAAGCATTGAAATGCAAAAATGATGATTTTTGTGGGTATTTTTTACGAAATTTTGACTTTAAAAACTCAGGAAAAGTCGAAAAAAAATTATATCTTGTGTTATCTATTTTTTGTGTATAGGTGCGTTAATTGGTATCGCTCATTAAAATCTATGGAGAGACTTTGGAGCTAAAAGTTAACCAAACCTAAAAAATGGAAAAAATGAACAAAAAATACCTTTTGAAGGGCGGGCCCAACTGCCAATTGGGAACAAAGCAAACGAGCAAGGGTTGTACATTTGGTACCTGATCGCGTTCCTTTGTTCCCAATTGGCAGTTGGGCCCGCCGCCTTCAAAAAGGTATTTTTTGTTCATTTTTTCCATTTTTTAGGTTTGGTTAACGAATTTTAGCTCCAAAGTCTCTCCATAGATTTTAATGAGCGATACCAAATTAACGCACCTATACACAAAAAAATAGATGACACAAGATATAATTTTTTTTCGACTTTTCCTGAGTTTTTAAAGTCAAAATTTCGTAAAAATACCCCACAAAAATCATCATTTTTGCATTTCAATGCTTTATATTTCCCAGACGGTAAGCTGAAATCACAAAGTGTTTGGCATCAACTTCTAGCTGCGTCAATTATCTTTTCAAAATAGCAAAGTTCTTTACAACCAGACGTAAGATACTAGAGTTATGTGAAAAAAACAAGCGTTACCTCTGAAAAAAGCTTTAAAAAAAATACCAGTTTTCAAAAATTCTTTAAAAAAAAGTTCTGCCATAGAAAAAAAAAAATATATCATCAAACCATTTCTAAGCCCCAAATCTTTAAGAAAAAGTTCGTTTTGTTCCTTGAGGAAAAATCGTGTTGACTAGTGTAATTTGAAATTATTAATAAAAAATTATATTTTTACTTTATTATTAATTGCATATAATTATTAGAACATATTTTCCGAATTATTTGATAATGTCGTTCATCAGGAAATCGAGCATATATGCATATAGTCAACACGAGTGCAGAGTTATTGCTCAGTTATTTTAATAAATAAAAACTTTAATAACTATTTTTCCATTCCAGCAAATGCCACCCCTGCAGTGTAGCAAGCTGCGATGGCGACAAGGCATCTTTCCTGTTCCCCAGCCTCCCAGAGGTCAATAAGAAATTGCTTGCTAATTTACAAATTAAACAAGCTACGTTACGCTCCAGAGTATGCGCAAATATAATTAATATTTTTTAAAATTTTATTTTTATATTTTTATTAATTTTAATAATAATTTAAATTATTTTAAACTGCACTAAAATTTTACTAATTATATTTTTCTTCAATTTTTATATTTAGGATATAGGCCTTTGTATGAGCTTTCGCTCACCAAAAGACAAACAAAAGCAAAAGATTGTCATTGTTAATAGACAATGTTGAAAATGAGTATTAATTAATAGACAATATAATCAACAATAACTAAGATCAAGCTATAGATAGTATAGATATGATCAGGGAAATATCTTTTCCGGTAGAATCCGACTTTGTATCTCTACAAAAGAAATACGAAGCTCTAAATGAGAAATATTTATCTCAAGAAAAAGAAATGAAATATTTGTTGCACAAAGCAACAGTTCTAAATCATGAAAATGAACAAAAAATTAATGATCTCGAGAAAGAAATCTCTCAACTTAAGCCAACGGTCCCGAACAGAGTTCATGAAGATCAATTAATAGACAATATAATAAACAATAGCCAAGATCAAGCTATGGATAATATAGATATGATCAGGGAAATATATTTTCCGGTAGAATTCGACTTTGTATCTCTACAAAAGAAATACGAAGCTCTAAATGAGAAATATTTATCTCAAGAAAAAGAAATGAAATATTTGTTGCACAAAGCAACAGTTCTAAATCATGAAAATGAACAAAAAATAAATGATTTCGAGAAAGAAATCTCTCAACTTAAGCCAACGGTCCCGAACAGAGTTCATGAAGATCAATTAATAGACAATATAATAAACAATAGCCAAGATCAAGCTATGGATAATATAGATATGATCAGGGAAATATCTTTTCCGGTAGACTCCGACTTTGTATCTCTACAAAAGATATACGAAGCTCTAAATGAGAAATATTTATCTCAAGAAAAATAAATGAAATATTTGTTGCACAAAGCAACAGTTCTAAATCATGAAAATGAACAAAAAATAAATGATTTCGAGAAAGAAATCTCTCAACTTAAGCCAACGGTCCCGAACAGAGTTCATGAAGATGTTTCGCTGCCGCTCCCATTCGAGCCAGGCTTTCAGGGCAAACACATCGACAAGTTGCAGAAATTTGTTGAAGAAATGAATGACTCACAAAAATTGTGCGCTACTTTTTGATGAAATGTTCATCCATCCTAAACTTGAGTATCTGCCTCTGGCTGATCGAGCTGTTGGCTGTATAGATCTGGGAGACGGTATTTCCGATAAGGAACAATACTCCTTCCAAGCAACCGGAATGTTAGCATTCATGGTACGAGGGCTGGTTAATGATTATAGTCATTTTGTTACTGCAGTTTTTGTTAACAAAAATGTAAATCATCATTACCCCGAAGCCTTTATAAAGGCAGTTAACTGTTTCAGATCAGTCGGCTTAAATGTCCAAGCTGTGGCTTGCGATCAGTCATCGGTTAATACCACTGATCTAAATAAAATAAACTTAGACAATTTACTAAATGCGCCAAGACCTCAAATCGTATGTGATTACATACATTTGTTCAAGAGTGTTAGAAATAACTTCTTGTCACATGACCTGATAACACCAGACGGTAAAGCGTCATGGAAAATCATTGAAAAGTTTTATGAAGTCGATTCATCAAACTTATTTCGTTTGGCACCAAAGCTAACGGAAAAACATATCAATCCGATAGGATATGATAAAATTAATACTTTATTGGCCGTTAATGTATTTGCCAATGCGGTCAGTACGGGCATTAAAATGTTTGCTGATTACAATGCTTTTGACGATGAAGCAGATGAAGATGAAGCCTTTGCTACATCGATGTTTCTAAAAAGAATGAATGATGGTTTCGATTTCTGATCGTGTCTGATTGAAACTTGCAAAAGAATCAATCATGTTTCTGAAAATCTTTTTAAAATAAAGGATATTGTTAGCGTTAGTACCAGGGGTTTCAATCAAGATTCCCTAGAGGAATATTTTGATAGTTTGAAACGCAATATTGGGTGGCAATACAAAAGACCAACAGTAGCCCAATTGCTGATGCAGCTTTCTAAAAACCCTGAAAAGGGAAATTCAATCGAGAATGGTGAAAACCATTTAGGTGTTTCACTTAAACAGTATGGCTTACTTTTCTTTCAAACAGAAACATTACGGCGACCAATTGTTAAAATTGCTGAGCGCGCTGCTGTGAGAAACACTTTAGGTATTGTTCTGTGCAAGCTAAAAATTGAATGCACTATCTGCCAAAGAAAATTGGTTGCAGATGGACACAAAATTGGTCAAATTATAAATCCAACTGAAGCTCTTTTTAAACATTCAATGGAACACATTGGAATATTTTCAGAGTTCTTCACTAAAACTCCATGCTCAAAAAATATTGTAAAATGTATTGTTTGAAAATGCATTAGGACTGATGCAAATTGGCTTAAGGCTTCCGATCCATGCTCTTCCCATAGACAGAAAATCTTAGAGCACTTGATAAAAGTGTTTCTTTCTAGTAACTTTATGTGGCTCAATGAGAAATTGGATAACACTAAAAACTTAAAATCAGACATAAAGCGGGGGGTATTACTGAAAGAAAAAAAAAAGAACAATGGATGAAGAAAGGCAAATATATTCTGAAAAGAATTATCTATATGCCAAAAAAATAAAGAGCATAATAAACGATGGCTTCTGTGATTAGAAAATAATTACAAATGGCCAAGCGTTACCCTTGCAGCACCTGCAGTAATGTAGGCTGTCCGATTTATCATCTTTTTCTTTATTGAAAAAGTAAAGATCGCTGACTAAGAAGAGTGGTTTCTTCCGAAACAGACTTAAAAAGCCTAGGCTTGAAAAGTGCAAGTTAACCGGGGACGCGTACTTTAAAATTTGTCAGTGCTCTGGCTGAAATTAATGTTTTAAATTTATGGTATTTAAATGGTATTTCTCGAAACTGAAATGGTATTTTTTTTTTGGTACCACTAACCATACAGTATATACTCTTTGAATAAAATAAAAGTACACATCTAGTAGAACATTTTCCAGAGCTTTAGCGAATCTAATTTTCAAGATAATTTTAGTTTAGGAGATATGAGCAGAGATAACATCCCTTATTTTTATACCCGTACTCAAAAAAGAGTTAAGGGGTATATTAGATTTGTGGTAAAAGTGGATGTGTGCAACGCAGAGAAGGAAACGTTTCCGACCCCATAAAGTATATATATTCTTGATCAGCATCAATAGCCGAGTCGATAGAGCCATGTCTGTCTGTCCGTCTGTCCGTCTTGTTTGACGCCTGGATCTCAGAGACTATAAGAGCTAGGGCAACCAAATTTGGTTTCCAGACTCATGTGAAATCACACTGCTACAAGTGTATTTCAAAATTTCGCCCCGCCCCCTTCCGCCACCACAAAGAACGAAAATCTGTGGCAGCCACAATTTTAAAGATACGATAAAACTTAAAACGCAGTATAGTAGAGAATGCCCATATCTACAAGACTGCCGAATCTGAATCAGATCGGATCATAATTATAGCCAGAATGACGAAATTAATTTTCAGTTGCTTCCCCTGCCCCCCCCTCCAGAAAACGACAACGCAACTCATTTTCCTTCTCGCTCGCACAATCTGCCGCGTTCAGTGCGCGAGCAACCCCTAGCGGAGGAGATGTAGAATCTAATTGGAACATGTAAAATCTACATGTTAGATGTAGAATATACATTGTATATGTAGATGTAGATATCATATGTAGCAAAAAAATGTAAAATGTAAAATTTTTTTTTTTTCTAAAATTCTTAAAAATCATAAGCTCAAAAATGTATATACTGACTGAGTACGGGTATAAGTAGAGTCGCGTCTATAGAAGCGGCTCGCACGTTCCTTCTCGTTTTTTTTGCACCCAAGCCAAAGTTGCGCTACTCATACTCCCCTCTTACTTTACGGGGCCGGCAGAGCATTTCCCCCAAAATGTCTTTGGATGGCGCTAAATTGCGGTATGTGGACGAAAGCGGCTTGCCCGTGGTTGTGGCGGCCAAAAGACGCACCTTTCAAGTAGGCTCGTATCTGAGCTGTGACCTGGTCCTGGATGGGCCACAGGTGGAGGAGGTGCTCTGCGAAATAAAATGCGACGCCTTCGGCAGGGTGAGTGGAGGGGGTGGGGGAGTGGATTGATTTGCCCTATCAACAGCATGTGCTCGTCCCCAGCACTAACCATACAGTATATCAGCGAATACTCCCAAACAAAAACACAAATATGAATAAGGGAACAGTGAAATCTCGAAGAAAAGACAACAACAAAATCTTAACAAAAGTCGGGTAACACCAATCAGAGAAGAGACAAACCCGGTTTTTGCTGGACGGATCGTAAGAACACAAAGTTGTTTGCATGGGTTGGCCTTTCGGCTGGTACACAGCACAATTACAAAAACAAAAGGGCTCGGAGGGCAATGGGCCTGGGCATCGCTGCTGTATAGCATCGCTGTTTTCTGTCCCAGCACCCCCACCCCTTCGGCTGTACAATATTTATTTACATAAGTAACAACAAAGACTATACAATATACATTTCATACCATATCTCTGCTCATGTCTCCTAAACTAAAATTATCTTGAAAATTAGATTCTCTAAAGCTCTGGACAATTTTCTACTAGATGTGTATATTTATTTTATTCAAGGCGTTCATAAAATATTTTTTAATTTTGCCACCTCTTTTCGGCTGAGTCTCCACTGTATATACACACAATGCAAACAAATAACAACTTTATAACCAAACTCGACCTATTCAGGGCCAGATCAACCCTCAACCGGGCCATCAATCTGGGGCCCTACATTTTTTCACGCCAGCTCCCTTCTGAAATAAAAACTTAAACATACAAATTAATCAAACAAACATACAATTTTTATCAGTGGCTATTTTTTATTCATTATGTGGAGTTTTGTTTTTTCAACAAAATTTCTTTGTTATCCCTAGGGGGGCCCTAGGCAACTGCTAATCCGGCCCTGGACCTATTCCCGTCGTAAGACTTAATATTTTCTTGGTGTATTCTGTCGCTCGACTCGACGCGGGCCGAGGCATTGACGAAGCCGAAAGCAGAGGCAAAGGCTAGCGTCAAAGAGAATGGAAGAAATACCCAGCGCGCCCGTCGCAACATCAGCGCTCAAAACAAAACGAAAAACCGAAATTCAGTTCAAGCGGCCAAAAATTGTAGAGCCCACACACAATCACAGTATGTGTGAATTTATGGCACACACAGACCTGGGGTGCTGGGACAATAAACTCAGCTGCGACACGTTCGGTCCCTGCAGTACGCGTAAGCGATGTGTGAGCAACCACACTTCGATGGCAACATCATGCAGCTCGATGACATAAGCGATGACCTGCCATACGATGGGCTGTTTACTTTAACAACTAACCATACAGTATATAGATGTGCCAGTTCATACACCGAACCCAATCAATTCGAGCGAACACGGCGCAAGCCGAATCGAACCGGCTGAGCCACTTAAACATTTTGAACATGTTAAACGCAGCCAACTTTGGGAATTCAAATGGACGTGGACGTGGACATGGACATGGTGGGCGTGGACATGGTGGACGCGTCCCTGCCGATGATGCTCCTGTCGTCCCTGCCGCTCCAGTGGCCGATGCCGCTCCTATCGCGCATGCCGATGATGCTCCAGTCGTCCATGCCGCTCGAATCGCCCATGCCGCTTCCATCGTCCGTGCCGCTCCAGTCATCAATGCCGCTCCAGTGGTCCATGCCGCTCGAATCATCCATGCCCCTCCTGACGATGATGAGCCAGTGGTGTCCCATGAGCGTTGGGCTGTGCAGGTGGCGCGCGCCGAGGCCGAGGAATAACCATTAAAAAACTAATAAACAATATTATGTATATAAATTTTTGAGTTTATTTATTTGCATTAAAACTACCTAACTACTAACTAATACTACCTAATGTCTTCCAGCTTCATGTACACTCCTGCGAATTGTGCCAGAAATATTGGAGCTGCCTCTCCGTTCTTAAGCTCCGGTACGTGCCCGGCTGCTAACAAACTGATCTCAACTCATCAGTGTTAACGTTGTGTAAGCTGATTTTGTCAGACGGGCACAGTCCGAAAAACTTTTGATGCGTTAATCTTAAGTTGGCAAGCTGCCTCTCCTTGTACTCCCGGTGAGGAGACAGTGCTGCAGCTGTATCTGCCTGGTCCAACACCGATTGCCAAGTATCCTTCTTAAAAATGCTCCTCATGTACACCCTTCGCAATACTCGGTCTTTGTAAAGGTACCGCTCTACCAAACTATTTTTCAAATGGATGTAGTCCCGCAGCACCGGCAAATGCGCGTAGTGGTAAGTATGAAATTCCGCTTTCCCATTTGCTGCATTGCCGTCGCTTATAACGCCCAAGACTCTATTCGAAAATTCGTGTCTTCTGTGACTGCCTGTTAAATACAAATATTTTGATATACTTTTCCAGACATGATATTGCTTTGACTTACCACCGCAATGTGGAGTACTGCAAATCGGCTCAGCAGTATGAGCCGCAATTACCAGCATTTTTATTCTGGATGGAATGCCATGCTATTTTGGATAACATATATTGAGCAAATTGCAACAGCTATGCTTAAATAACATCATACTTACACCTGTTTCAAACTGTTTCACATGCAGTTCGTCGTAAGTGACGAAGAACGGTGAGAACGTCCGCAACACCTCTACGCTTTCCACTATAGACCGCTGTGTGTGGCCGTTATTACTTTCTGATTGTACGAATTCCAGTGCGGATTCTACATCAGCAGGACGGTGCCGAAAGTTTTCGCTATTTAGGAAATATTCCCTGATTGTCTCCATTGTGTTCTTTATGTTTTCCTTTTTTGCTTTGATTGCAAATAGATCCAAATAACTGTTCATTTCGAATATTTGATCTTTTTGGAAGTATCTGGCAACTTCATGTATTTGTTATACCCGTACTCAAAAAAGAGTTAAAGGGTATATTAGATTTGTGGTAAAAGTGGATGTGTGTAACGCAGAGAAGGAAACGTTTCCGACCCCATAAAGTATATATATTCTTGATCAGCATCAATAACCGAGTCGATATAGCCATGTCCGTCTGTCCGTCTTGATGAGCGCCTAGATCTGAGAGACTATAAGAGCTAGAGAAACCAAATTTGGTTTCCAGACTCATGTGATATCACACTGCTACAAGTGTATTTCAAAATTTCGCCCCGCCCCCTTCTGCCACCACAAAGGACGAAAATCTGTGGCAGGCACATTTTTAAAGATACGATAAAACTTAAAACGCAGTATCGTAGAGAATGCCCATATCTACCAGACTGCCGAATGTGAGGACTAGGCACACTTTAAGTGCTGAAACTCTTTGTCATGTGGCTTTGCTTCGCTCCAGAAAAACTAAATTTGGAATTAAAACGCAAAATAAAAAACAATTCAAAGTGCTCGCCGTGTAATACCACGAAGTGAGAAACAAGTGCGAAAGTGCACGCTTTAAGTGGGTAAGTCATAGAAGGAGAACAGCCCTTCCTGTTCGATCCGATCGATCCAGTCCCGCTGGCAGCTGCCCGACTGGCTCGATCGCTTTCTGCAAAAAAGCTCGCAGATCTTGCAGTCGAACGAGATCGGAATAATCTTCTCCTCTCAGAGCAGTATGAACACATACGCCTAACAGTCAAATTCCGGCATTTCAAGCGATGAAATAGCCGCGAGAGCGCCAGCAGAGAGGCAGCCTCTTCCTGACCGACCACAAAGGCCAGTGTCGCGAACACCAATGTTCGAAGGGCCTTCATCCCCTGTAGACTGACCACAAAGGCCAGTGTCGCGAACACCAATGTTCAAAGGCCCACAAGAGCCACCGGTCGCAGTCATGGACAATGTGCCAAGCACTAGCGCTGCTGCACGGAAGCGATTCGCAGAGCTGGGTTTTTCAGGTCCACCTCTCAGCTCGACTCCCATAGGGGTGCAGCGTGCTCCTGCAGCGAAGACTCCTCAGCTCCATTCAAATACAACGGTAGGGAACATGACAGAGAAGCGCGACATGGAATATTCATTTCCGATCGATTCCGGTTCCCTACCGCCACTGCCTGCAGAAAAAGCTGATGCAATTTATGAAAAGGAAAAAATTAGGTATTTTCATGTCACTGATCCACTCCCCAATCCCGATAATCGTATTGCGGGGAATGTGTCTTTATTATAGATGGAGTGCCTTGGTGGCGACCGCCGAAGGGGTGTTCGGCCCCTCCAGGCTTTATCCCAGGCCAGTCTTTAAATAAAAACTACGTATTTTGTTCGAGATGTACGCATTTAGGCAGAAACGCAATGAAAAAGCACTCGACCCAGTGCCAATTGATTGCAAAAAAATATATTTGTTTGCGATGCTGTTTCACTAACAAAATTAAAACGGCAAACCACAACTGCCCCGAAAGCATGCGAAGTCAGCCAAAAATGGCTATGTCATTAGACAGTGAGCTTGTCGAATTGGTTCCTCTGTGTGAAAGATTTACTAGATTTATCTACTATATTAGATTTGTGGTAAAAGTGGATGTGTGTAACGCAGAGAAGGAAACGTTTCCGACCCCATAAAGTATATATATTCTTGATCAGCATCAATAACCGAGTCGATATAGCCATGTCCGTCTGTCCGTCTTGATGAGCGCCTAGATCTGAGAGACTATAAGAGCTAGAGAAACCAAATTTGGTTTCCAGACTCATGTGATATCACACTGCTACAAGTGTATTTCAAAATTTCGCCCCGCCCCCTTCTGCCACCACAAAGGACGAAAATCTGTGGCAGGCACATTTTTAAAGATACGATAAAACTTAAAACGCAGTATCGTAGAGAATGCCCATATCTACCAGACTGCCGAATGTGAGGACTAGGCACACTTTAAGTGCTGAAACTCTTTGTCATGTGGCTTTGCTTCGCTCCAGAAAAACTAAATTTGGAATTAAAACGCAAAATAAAAAACAATTCAAAGTGCTCGCCGTGTAATACCACGAAATGAGAAACAAGTGCGAAAGTGCACGCTTTAAGTGGGTAAGTCATAGAAGGAGAACAGCCCTTCCTGTTCGATCCGATCGATCCAGTCCCGCTGGCAGCTGCCCGACTGGCTCGATCGCTTTCTGCAAAAAAGCTCGCAGATCTTGCAGTCGAACGAGATCGGAATAATCTTCTCCTCTCAGAGCAGTATGAACACATACGCCTAACAGTCAAATTCCGGCATTTCAAGCGATGAAATAGCCGCGAGAGCGCCAGCAGAGAGGCAGCCTCTTCCTGACCGACCACAAAGGCCAGTGTCGCGAACACCAATGTTCAAAGGCCCACAAGAGCCACCGGTCGCAGTCATGGACAATGTGCCAAGCACTAGCGCTGCTGCACGGAAGCGATTCGCAGAGCTGGGTTTTTCAGGTCCACCTCTCAGCTCGACTCCCATAGGGGTGCAGCGTGCTCCTGCAGCGAAGACTCCTCAGCTCCATTCAAATACAACGGTAGGGAACATGACAGAGAAGCGCGACATGGAATATTCATTTCCGATCGATTCCGGTTCCCTACCGCCACTGCCTGCAGAAAAAGCTGATGCAATTTATGAAAAGGAAAAAATTAGGTATTTTCATGTCACTGATCCACTTCCCAATCCCGATAATCGTATTGCGGGGGAATGTGTCTTTATTATAGATGGAGTGCCTTGGTGGCGACCGCCGAAGGGGTGTTCGGCCCCTCCAGGCTTTATCCCAGGCCAGTCTTTAAATAAAAACTACGTATTTTGTTCGAGATGTACGCATTTAGGCAGAAACGCAATGAAAAAGCACTCGACCCAGTGCCAATTGATTGCAAAAAAATATATTTGTTTGCGATGCTGTTTCACTAACAAAATTAAAACGGCAAACCACAACTGCCCCGAAAGCATGCGAAGTCAGCCAAAAATGGCTATGTCATTAGACAGTGAGCTTGTCGAATTGGTTCCTCTGTGTGAAAGATTTACTAGATTTATCTACTATATTAGATTTGTGGTAAAAGTGGATGTGTGTAACGCAGAGAAGGAAACGTTTCCGACCCCATAAAGTATATATATTCTTGATCAGCATCAATAACCGAGTCGATATAGCCATGTCCGTCTGTCCGTCTTGATGAGCGCCTAGATCTGAGAGACTATAAGAGCTAGAGAAACCAAATTTGGTTTCCAGACTCATGTGATATCACACTGCTACAAGTGTATTTCAAAATTTCGCCCCGCCCCCTTCTGCCACCACAAAGGACGAAAATCTGTGGCAGGCACATTTTTAAAGATACGATAAAACTTAAAACGCAGTATCGTAGAGAATGCCCATATCTACCAGACTGCCGAATGTGAGGACTAGGCACACTTTAAGTGCTGAAACTCTTTGTCATGTGGCTTTGCTTCGCTCCAGAAAAACTAAATTTGGAATTAAAACGCAAAATAAAAAACAATTCAAAGTGCTCGCCGTGTAATACCACGAAGTGAGAAACAAGTGCGAAAGTGCACGCTTTAAGTGGGTAAGTCATAGAAGGAGAACAGCCCTTCCTGTTCGATCCGATCGATCCAGTCCCGCTGGCAGCTGCCCGACTGGCTCGATCGCTTTCTGCAAAAAAGCTCGCAGATCTTGCAGTCGAACGAGATCGGAATAATCTTCTCCTCTCAGAGCAGTATGAACACATACGCCTAACAGTCAAATTCCGGCATTTCAAGCGATGAAATAGCCGCGAGAGCGCCAGCAGAGAGGCAGCCTCTTCCTGACCGACCACAAAGGCCAGTGTCGCGAACACCAATGTTCGAAGGGCCTTCATCCCCTGAGACTGACCACAAAGGCCAGTGTCGCGAACACCAATGTTCAAAGGCCCACAAGAGCCACCGGTCGCAGTCATGGACAATGTGCCAAGCACTAGCGCTGCTGCACGGAAGCGATTCGCAGAGCTGGGTTTTTCAGGTCCACCTCTCAGCTCGACTCCCATAGGGGTGCAGCGTGCTCCTGCAGCGAAGACTCCTCAGCTCCATTCAAATACAACGGTAGGGAACATGACAGAGAAGCGCGACATGGAATATTCATTTCCGATCGATTCCGGTTCCCTACCGCCACTGCCTGCAGAAAAAGCTGATGCAATTTATGAAAAGGAAAAAATTAGGTATTTTCATGTCACTGATCCACTCCCCAATCCCGATAATCGTATTGCGGGGGAATGTGTCTTTATTATAGATGGAGTGCCTTGGTGGCGACCGCCGAAGGGGTGTTCGGCCCCTCCAGGCTTTATCCCAGGCCAGTCTTTAAATAAAAACTACGTATTTTGTTCGAGATGTACGCATTTAGGCAGAAACGCAATGAAAAAGCACTCGACCCAGTGCCAATTGATTGCAAAAAAATATATTTGTTTGCGATGCTGTTTCACTAACAAAATTAAAACGGCAAACCACAACTGCCCCGAAAGCATGCGAAGTCAGCCAAAAATGGCTATGTCATTAGACAGTGAGCTTGTCGAATTGGTTCCTCTGTGTGAAAGATTTACTAGATTTATCTACTATATTAGATTTGTGGTAAAAGTGGATGTGTGTAACGCAGAGAAGGAAACGTTTCCGACCCCATAAAGTATATATATTCTTGATCAGCATCAATAACCGAGTCGATATAGCCATGTCCGTCTGTCCGTCTTGATGAGCGCCTAGATCTGAGAGACTATAAGAGCTAGAGAAACCAAATTTGGTTTCCAGACTCATGTGATATCACACTGCTACAAGTGTATTTCAAAATTTCGCCCCGCCCCCTTCTGCCACCACAAAGGACGAAAATCTGTGGCAGGCACATTTTTAAAGATACGATAAAACTTAAAACGCAGTATCGTAGAGAATGCCCATATCTACCAGACTGCCGAATGTGAGGACTAGGCACACTTTAAGTGCTGAAACTCTTTGTCATGTGGCTTTGCTTCGCTCCAGAAAAACTAAATTTGGAATTAAAACGCAAAATAAAAAACAATTCAAAGTGCTCGCCGTGTAATACCACGAAATGAGAAACAAGTGCGAAAGTGCACGCTTTAAGTGGGTAAGTCATAGAAGGAGAACAGCCCTTCCTGTTCGATCCGATCGATCCAGTCCCGCTGGCAGCTGCCCGACTGGCTCGATCGCTTTCTGCAAAAAAGCTCGCAGATCTTGCAGTCGAACGAGATCGGAATAATCTTCTCCTCTCAGAGCAGTATGAACACATACGCCTAACAGTCAAATTCCGGCATTTCAAGCGATGAAATAGCCGCGAGAGCGCCAGCAGAGAGGCAGCCTCTTCCTGACCGACCACAAAGGCCAGTGTCGCGAACACCAATGTTCGAAGGGCCTTCATCCCCTGCAGACCGACCACAAAGGCCAGTGTCGCGAACACTAATGTTCGAAGGGCCTTCATCCCCTGCAGACCGACCACAAAGGCCAGTGTCGCGAACACCAATGTTCGAAGGGCCTTCATCCCCTGCAGGCCGACCACAAAGGCCAGTGTCGCGAACACCAATGTTCGAAGGGCCTTCATCCCCTGTAGACTGACCACAAAGGCCAGTGTCGCGAACACCAATGTTCAAAGGCCCACAAGAGCCACCGGTCGCAGTCATGGACAATGTGCCAAGCACTAGCGCTGCTGCACGGAAGCGATTCGCAGAGCTGGGTTTTTCAGGTCCACCTCTCAGCTCGACTCCCATAGGGGTGCAGCGTGCTCCTGCAGCGAAGACTCCTCAGCTCCATTCAAATACAACGGTAGGGAACATGACAGAGAAGCGCGACATGGAATATTCATTTCCGATCGATTCCGGTTCCCTACCGCCACTGCCTGCAGAAAAAGCTGATGCAATTTATGAAAAGGAAAAAATTAGGTATTTTCATGTCACTGATCCACTCCCCAATCCCGATAATCGTATTGCGGGGGAATGTGTCTTTATTATAGATGGAGTGCCTTGGTGGCGACCGCCGAAGGGGTGTTCGGCCCCTCTAGGCTTTATCCCAGGCCAGTCTTTAAATAAAAACTACGTATTTTGTTCGAGATGTACGCATTTAGGCAGAAACGCAATGAAAAAGCACTCGACCCAGTGCCAATTGATTGCAAAAAAATATATTTGTTTGCGATGCTGTTTCACTAACAAAATTAAAACGGCAAACCACAACTGCCCCGAAAGCATGCGAAGTCAGCCAAAAATGGCTATGTCATTAGACAGTGAGCTTGTCGAATTGGTTCCTCTGTGTGAAAGATTTACTAGATTTATCTACTATATTAGATTTGTGGTAAAAGTGGATGTGTGTAACGCAGAGAAGGAAACGTTTCCGACCCCATAAAGTATATATATTCTTGATCAGCATCAATAACCGAGTCGATATAGCCATGTCCGTCTGTCCGTCTTGATGAGCGCCTAGATCTGAGAGACTATAAGAGCTAGAGAAACCAAATTTGGTTTCCAGACTCATGTGATATCACACTGCTACAAGTGTATTTCAAAATTTCGCCCCGCCCCCTTCTGCCACCACAAAGGACGAAAATCTGTGGCAGGCACATTTTTAAAGATACGATAAAACTTAAAACGCAGTATCGTAGAGAATGCCCATATCTACCAGACTGCCGAATGTGAGGACTAGGCACACTTTAAGTGCTGAAACTCTTTGTCATGTGGCTTTGCTTCGCTCCAGAAAAACTAAATTTGGAATTAAAACGCAAAATAAAAAACAATTCAAAGTGCTCGCCGTGTAATACCACGAAATGAGAAACAAGTGCGAAAGTGCACGCTTTAAGTGGGTAAGTCATAGAAGGAGAACAGCCCTTCCTGTTCGATCCGATCGATCCAGTCCCGCTGGCAGCTGCCCGACTGGCTCGATCGCTTTCTGCAAAAAAGCTCGCAGATCTTGCAGTCGAACGAGATCGGAATAATCTTCTCCTCTCAGAGCAGTATGAACACATACGCCTAACAGTCAAATTCCGGCATTTCAAGCGATGAAATAGCCGCGAGAGCGCCAGCAGAGAGGCAGCCTCTTCCTGACCGACCACAAAGGCCAGTGTCGCGAACACCAATGTTCGAAGGGCCTTCATCCCCTGCAGACCGACCACAAAGGCCAGTGTCGCGAACACTAATGTTCGAAGGGCCTTCATCCCCTGCAGACCGACCACAAAGGCCAGTGTCGCGAACACCAATGTTCGAAGGGCCTTCATCCCCTGCAGGCCGACCACAAAGGCCAGTGTCGCGAACACCAATGTTCGAAGGGCCTTCATCCCCTGTAGACTGACCACAAAGGCCAGTGTCGCGAACACCAATGTTCAAAGGCCCACAAGAGCCACCGGTCGCAGTCATGGACAATGTGCCAAGCACTAGCGCTGCTGCACGGAAGCGATTCGCAGAGCTGGGTTTTTCAGGTCCACCTCTCAGCTCGACTCCCATAGGGGTGCAGCGTGCTCCTGCAGCGAAGACTCCTCAGCTCCATTCAAATACAACGGTAGGGAACATGACAGAGAAGCGCGACATGGAATATTCATTTCCGATCGATTCCGGTTCCCTACCGCCACTGCCTGCAGAAAAAGCTGATGCAATTTATGAAAATGAAAAAATTAGGTATTTTCATGTCACTGATCCACTCCCCAATCCCGATAATCGTATTGCGGGGGAATGTGTCTTTATTATAGATGGAGTGCCTTGGTGGCGACCGCCGAAGGGGTGTTCGGCCCGTCCAGGCTTTATCCCAGGCCAGTCTTTAAATAAAAACTACGTATTTTGTTCGAGATGTACGCATTTAGGCAGAAACGCAATGAAAAAGCACTCGACCCAGTGCCAATTGATTGCAAAAAAATATATTTGTTTGCGATGCTGTTTCACTAACAAAATTAAAACGGCAAACCACAACTGCCCCGAAAGCATGCGAAGTCAGCCAAAAATGGCTATGTCATTAGACTGTGAGCTTGTCGAATTGGTTCCTCTGTGTGAAAGATTTACTAGATTTATCTACTATATTAGATTTGTGGTAAGAGTGGATGTGTGTAACGCAGAGAAGGAAACGTTTCCGACCCCATAAAGTATATATATTCTTGATCAGCATCAATAACCGAGTCGATATAGCCATGTCCGTCTGTCCGTCTTGATGAGCGCCTAGATCTGAGAGACTATAAGAGCTAGAGAAACCAAATTTGGTTTCCAGACTCATGTGATATCACACTGCTACAAGTGTATTTCAAAATTTCGCCCCGCCCCCTTCTGCCACCACAAAGGACGAAAATCTGTGGCAGGCACATTTTTAAAGATACGATAAAACTTAAAACGCAGTATCGTAGAGAATGCCCATATCTACCAGACTGCCGAATGTGAGGACTAGGCACACTTTAAGTGCTGAAACTCTTTGTCATGTGGCTTTGCTTCGCTCCAGAAAAACTAAATTTGGAATTAAAACGCAAAATAAAAAACAATTCAAAGTGCTCGCCGTGTAATACCACGAAATGAGAAACAAGTGCGAAAGTGCACGCTTTAAGTGGGTAAGTCATAGAAGGAGAACAGCCCTTCCTGTTCGATCCGATCGATCCAGTCCCGCTGGCAGCTGCCCGACTGGCTCGATCGCTTTCTGCAAAAAAGATCGGAATAATCTTCTCCTCTCAGAGCAGTATGAACACATACGCCTAACAGTCAACTTCCGGCATTTCAAGCGATGAAATAGCCGCGAGAGCGCCAGCAGAGAGGCAGCCTCTTCCTGACCGACCACAAAGGCCAGTGTCGCGAACACCAATGTTCGAAGGGCCTTCATCCCCTGTAGACTGACCACAAAGGCCAGTGTCGCGAACACCAATGTTCAAAGGCCCACAAGAGCCACCGGTCGCAGTCATGGACAATGTGCCAAGCACTAGCGCTGCTGCACGGAAGCGATTCGCAGAGCTGGGTTTTTCAGGTCCACCTCTCAGCTCGACTCCCATAGGGGTGCAGCGTGCTCCTGCAGCGAAGACTCCTCAGCTTCATTCAAATACAACGGTAGGGAACATGACAGAGAAGCGCGACATGGAATATTCATTTCCGATCGATTCCGGTTCCCTACCGCCACTGCCTGCAGAAAAAGCTGATGCAATTTATGAAAATGAAAAAATTAGGTATTTTCATGTCACTGATCCACTCCCCAATCCCGATAATCGTATTGCGGGGGAATGTGTCTTTATTATAGATGGAGTGCCTTGGTGGCGACCGCCGAAGGGGTGTTCGGCCCGTCCAGGCTTTATCCCAGGCCAGTCTTTAAATAAAAACTACGTATTTTGTTCGAGATGTACGCATTTAGGCAGAAACGCAATGAAAAAGCACTCGACCCAGTGCCAATTGATTGCAAAAAAATATATTTGTTTGCGATGCTGTTTCACTAACAAAATTAAAACGGCAAACCACAACTGCCCCGAAAGCATGCGAAGTCAGCCAAAAATGGCTATGTCATTAGACTGTGAGCTTGTCGAATTGGTTCCTCTGTGTGAAAGATTTACTAGATTTATCTACTATATTAGATTTGTGGTAAGAGTGGATGTGTGTAACGCAGAGAAGGAAACGTTTCCGACCCCATAAAGTATATATATTCTTGATCAGCATCAATAACCGAGTCGATATAGCCATGTCCGTCTGTCCGTCTTGATGAGCGCCTAGATCTGAGAGACTATAAGAGCTAGAGAAACCAAATTTGGTTTCCAGACTCATGTGATATCACACTGCTACAAGTGTATTTCAAAATTTCGCCCCGCCCCCTTCTGCCACCACAAAGGACGAAAATCTGTGGCAGGCACATTTTTAAAGATACGATAAAACTTAAAACGCAGTATCGTAGAGAATGCCCATATCTACCAGACTGCCGAATGTGAGGACTAGGCACACTTTAAGTGCTGAAACTCTTTGTCATGTGGCTTTGCTTCGCTCCAGAAAAACTAAATTTGGAATTAAAACGCAAAATAAACGAGAAGGAACGTGCGAGTCGCTTCTGGGGACGCGACTCTACTTATACCCGTACTCAGTCAGTATATACATTTTTGATCTTATGTTATTTTAGAATTTGTGAAAAAAAAAAAATTTTCATTTTACATTTTTTTGCTACATCTGATATCTACATCTACATCTACAATGTATATTCTACATCTAACATGTAGATTGTACAATGTACATGTTCCATTTAGATTCTACATCTCCTCCGCTAGGGGTTGATCGCGCACTGAACGCGGCAGAGTGTGCGAGCGAGAAGGAAAATGAGTTGCGTTGTCGTTTGCGGAGGGGGGACAGGGGAAGCAACTGAAAATTAATTTCTTCATTCTGGCTATAATTATGATCCGATCTGATTTAGATTCGGCAATCTGGTAGATATGGGCATTCTCTACGATACTGCGTTTTTAGTTTTATCGTATCTTTAAAAATGTGCCTGCCACAGATTTTCGTCCTTTGTGGTGGCAGAAGGGGGCGGGGCGAAATTTTGAAATACACTTGTAGCAGCGGGATATCACATGAGTGTGGAAACCAAATTTGGTTGCCCTAGCTCTTATAGTCTCTGAGATCTAGGCGCTCAACAAGACGGACAGACAGACAGACAGACAGACAGACAGACAGACGGATAGACAGACATGGCTATATCGACTCGGCTATTGATGCTGATCAAGAATATATATACTTTATGGGGTCGGAAACGTTTCCTTCTCTGCGTTACACACATACACTTTTACCACAAATCTAGTATACCCCTTAACTCTTTTTTGAGTACGGGTATAAAAACAATTCAAAGTGCTCGCCGTGTAATACCACGAAATGAGAAACAAGTGCGAAAGTGCACGCTTTAAGTGGGTAAGTCATGGAAGGAGAACAGCCCTTCCTGTTCGATCCGATCGATCCAGTCCCGCTGGCAGCTGCCCGACTGGCTCGATCGCTTTCTGCAAAAAAGCTCGCAGATCTTGCAGTCGAACGAGATCGGAATAATCTTCTCCTCTCAGAGCAGTATGAACACATACACCTAACAGTCAAATTCCGGCATTTCAAGCGATGAAATAGCCGCGAGAGCGCCAGCAGAGAGGCAGCCTCTTCCTGACTGACCACAAAGGCCAGTGTCGCCATGTCACTGATCCACTCCCCAATCCCGATAATCGTATTGCGGGGGAATGTGTCTTTATTATAGATGGAGTGCCTTGGTGGCGACCGCCGAAGGGGTGTTCGGCCCGTCCAGGCTTTATCCCAGGCCAGTCTTTAAATAAAAACTACGTATTTTGTTCGAGATGTACGCATTTAGGCAGAAACGCAATGAAAAAGCACTCGACCCAGTGCCAATTGATTGCAAAAAAATATATTTGTTTGCGATGCTGTTTCACTAACAAAATTAAAACGGCAAACCACAACTGCCCCGAAAGCATGCGAAGTCAGCCAAAAATGGCTATGTCATTAGACTGTGAGCTTGTCGAATTGGTTCCTCTGTGTGAAAAATATACAAAAAAAAATATTCAAAATTCTTCCCCAGCTGTTCTTTGTGTGGAAGAAAATTCCGCAGCTGTTGGTGTGGAAAAAGATTCCGCAGCTGTTGATGAAAATGTTGTAATATATCAGTACTTGGATATAATTTCAGAAGATGACAGGATCGTCTGAAATGGTTACATATGAAATTCATGTGAAACACATGAACGACTGAAAAAATGTCTCGATCGCTTGGAAAGGCTAGAAAAATAAGTAATAATACCAAAAAAGAAATTCATGTGGCACACATGAACGACTGAAAAAATTTGTCGATCGCTTGGAGAGGCTTGAATAATACTTAACTAACACACATCCTGTCCGATCGACCATCTTTTCCCTTCATTGGAAAAAGTAAAGATCGCTGATGAGGAAGATTTGGTCTCTTCCGAAACAGGAAAATAATCCATTATATAATAATAATACATTTTCATTGCAGATTGGCCCCGCTGGAGCGACACATTACCCACAAAAACTCAAGTCGAATGGACACGCGATGCTTTGGCATGTTTCCAGATGCCCATAATATGGAATTAACTCTGGAAAAGAAGCTGCAGGGATTCCAACTGGTGGCACAGGAAAAGGTAATGCTAACAACACTCAACTACATAACGTCTAATTGGTGTATTTCCAGCTGCAAGCTATACTGCGCGATATCATCCTGACCCTCAAGTGGGTGCAGAAGCACATAGCCGGCCGCATCGGCATCATGCAGGAGTCGGCCAGATTGATGGTTGCCCAGGGCCCGGTTGAGGGTTGATCCGGCCCTGAATAGGTCTAGTTTGGTTTTAAAGTTGTTATTTGTTTGTATTGCTTGTATATACAGGGGATTCAGCCGAAAAGAGGTGGCAAAATTAAAAAAATATTTTATGAACGCTTTGAATAAAATAAATGTACACATCAAGTAGAAAATTTTGCAGAGCTTTAGCGAATATAATTTTCAAGATAATTTTAGTTTAGGAGATATGAGCAGAGATAACATCCTTTATTTTTATATATTGTATTTATTTCCCACCCCCACCCACTCTGCCCATTCCCCATTTATGTTGCGGCAGGTCAGCTCTGGTCGCTACATCACATCAGCCTTCAAAACAAAACGATAACCGTACTCAAAAAAGAGTTAAGGGGTATATTAGATTTGTGGTAAAAGTGGATGTGTGCAACGCAGAGAAGGAAACGTTTCCGACCCCATAAAGTATATATATTCTTGATCAGCATCAATAGCCGAGTCTATATAGCCATGTCCGTCTGTCCGTCTGTCCGTCTTGATGAGCGCCTGGATCTCAGAGACTATAAGAGCTAGAGAAACCAAATTTGGTTTCCAGACTCATGTGATATCACACTGCTACAAGTGTATTTCAAAATTTCGCCCCGCCCCCTTCCGCCCACACAAAGGACTAAAATCTGTGGCAGGCACAGTTTTAAAGATACGATAGCCAGAATGAAGAAATTAATTTTCAGTTGCTTCCCCTCCCCCTCCCGCCGACGACAACGCAACTCATTTTCCTTCTCGCTCGCACACTCTGCCGCGTTCAGTGCGCGAGCAACCCCTAGCGGAGGAGATGTAGAATCTAAATGGTACTCGTACAATCTACATGTTAGATGTAGAATAGACATTGTAGATGAGATGAAGATAACAAATGTAGCAAAAAAATGTAAAATGTTTTTTTTTTAATTCTAAAATTCTAAAAAATCATGCTCAAAAATGTATATACTGACTGAGTACGGGTATAAGTAGAGTCGTGTCCCCAGAAACGACTCACACGTTCCTTCTCGTTTTATATTGTATTTATTTCCCACCCCCACCCACTCTGCCCATTCCTCATTTATGTTGCGGCAGGTCAGCTCCGGTCGCTACATCAGCCCTCAAAACAAAACGAAACGAGAAGGAACGTGCGAGTCGCTTGTACATGTTCCAATTAGATTCTACATCTCCTCCGCTAGGGGTTGCTCGCGCACTGAACGCGGCAGAGTGTGCGAGCGAGAAGGAAAATGAGTTGCGTTGTCGTCGGCGGGAGGGGGAGGGGAAGCAACTGAAAATTAATTTCTTCATTCTGGCTATAATTATGATCCGATCTGATTCAGATTCGGCAGTCTGGTAGATATGGGCATTCTCTACGATAATGCGTTTTTAGTTTTATCGTATCTTTAAAAATGTGCCTGCCACAGATTTTCGTTCTTTGTGTGGGCGGAAGGGGGCGGGGCGAAATTTTGAAATACACTTGTAGCAGTGTGATATCACATGAGTCTGGAAACCAAATTTGGTTGCCCTAGCTCTTATAGTCTCTGAGATCCAGGCGTCAAACAAGACGGACAGACGGACAGACGGTCAGACGGACAGACAGACATGGCTCTATCGACTCGGCTATTGATGTTGATCAAGAATATATATACTTTATGGGGTCGGAAACGTTTCCTTCTCTGCGTTACACACATCCACTTTTACCACAAATCTAATATACCCCTTAACTCTTTTTTGAGTACGGGTATAAAAAGGGCGGTATATACTAGAAAAGTATCCGAAGTATTTGCTTGTATTGCTGGTATGTTTCGACCCACCTCGAAAAGTATATCAATTTGATATATTTTGCCAGCAAACACGAAGCAAACATTGCAATATGAGAACAAAAAACCAAATGAAATATTTAAATAATGAAACAAATAGAATCTAATTAATGCAGTATTATATGAATGACAATTATATGGATATTATAATATATTATTTTTTACTAATTTTCATAAATATAAATCGCCATCTGCTGCTGCTGATAGTCAGACACATTACATTGCCAATACAATACTGGAGAGCCCAGGATATGCCTAAGGAAGAGCGGCCCCAGCCGAAGAAGTGCATTTTATTATCTTTAAAAAAAAACCAAGCAGCGATCTGAGCAGTGTAACCGTTCGGAATGCAGTGCACACCTCTGGTCACACACTGGCCGCTCGAAGAATATATGACATTTGTTTGCTGGCAAACAGATTTGGATCTGAGTACTAGCACTAACCATACAGTATATAGATGTGCCAGTTCATACAACGAAAGGGGCGCAGCTGAGCTTGCAGCGAACGTTCCCAGATCTTCGGCTTTGGGAATGGCCGCGTTGGGCTCATGACGTCACACGAGCCGACTGGCAGCAAGCATGCATGTGTTGTGTACGTGTGCACTCAAAAATATATGATTGTATGCATAGAATAATTTTTAGCTGCCGAAACCGACTTTGTTCGAGATTTCAGTTTACGTAAACGTGTGTGTGCCATGTATTCACACATACTGTGCATGTGTGTGGGCTCTACAATTTTTGGCCGCTTGAATTGGTTTTTCGTTTTGTTTTGAGGACTGATGTGATGTAGCGACCTATTCAGGGCCGGATCAACCCTCAACCGGGCCCTGGGCAACCATCAATTCCCGTCGTAAGACTTAATATTTTCTTGGTGTATTCTGTCGCTTTCTGTTGACGAAGCCGAAAGCAGAGGCAAAGGCTAGCCTAAAAGAGAACCGCGCGCCCGTCGCAACATTAGCTTTTCAAAACAAAACGAAAAAATATTTTTTGAACGGCTTCGAGTCGAGCGACAAAACACACAGAAAAGATGAAGTCTTACGACGGGAATAGGTCCAGGGCCGGATTAGCAGTTGCCTAGGGCCCCCCTAGGGATAACAAAGAAATTTTGTTGAAAAAACAAAACTCCACATAATGAATAAAAAATAGCCACTGATAAAAATTGTATGTTTGTTTGATTAATTTGTATGTTTAAGTTTTTATTTCAGAAGGGAGCTGGCGTGAAAAAATGTAGAGCCCCAGATTGTTGGCCCGGTTGAGGGTTGATCTGGCCCTGAATAGGTCGAGTTTGGTTATAAAGTTGTTATTTGTTTGCCTTGTGTGTATATACAGTGGAGACTCAGCCGAAAAGAGGTGGCAAAATTAAAAAATATTTTATGAACGCTTTGAATAAAATAAATATACACATCTAGTAGAAAATTGTCCAGAGCTTTAGAGAATCTAATTTTCAAGATAATTTTAGTTTAGGAGACATGAGCAGAGATATGGTATGAAATGTATATTGTATAGTCTTTGTCGTTACTTATGTAAATAAATATTGTACAGCCGAAGGGGTGGGGGTGCTGGGACAGAAAACAGCGATGCTATACAGCAGCGATGCCCAGGCCCATTGCGCAACTTTGGCTTGGGTGCAAAAAAAAAAAAAACACGAAACGAAAAATTGCTGCACGGCGGAGGAGACGAGCGAGACTTAAACGAGTCGCGAATGAGTAATTGTTCACCAATAAATGGTAAACTTTTCACACAAGTATGATAGTTCCCCCTGCATTACGATATTTAATTTTTTTAATTAACTTAATTTTTTAGCTTAGTACTCAGATCGAAAAAAAACACCTCGCGAACAGAATCAGGGTTGATGTTCGTATGAAACCGAAAAGAAATTTGTTACGGCTAAAACTGTTTTCTAGGCTCTGTACGGAAGGCAGTACTCAGATCAAAAAACAACGAGAAGGAACGTGTGAGTCGTTTCTGGGGACACGACTCTACTTATACCCGTACTCAGTCAGTATATACAGCTTATGATTTTGTAGAATTTTGGAAAAAAAAATAAATTTTACATTTTAAATTTTTTTGCTACATCTGCTATCTACATCTACATATACAATGTCTATTCTACATCTAACATGTAGATTGTACGTGTTCCATTTAGATTCTACATCTCCTCCGCTAGGGGTTGCTCGCGCACTGAACGCGGCAGATTGTGGGAGCGAGAAGGAAAATGAGTTGTGTTGTCGTTTTCTGGAGGGGGGGGCAGGGGAAGCAACTGAAAATTAATTTCGTCATTCTGGCTATAATTATGATCCGATCTGATTCAGATTCGGCAGTCTTGTAGATATGGGCATTCTCTACTATACTGCGTTTTTAGTTTTATCGTATCTTTAAAATTGTGGCTGCCACAGATTTTCGTCCTTTGTGGGGGCGGAAGGAGGCGGGGCGAAATTTTGAAATACACTTGTAGCAGTGTGATATCACATGAGTCTGGAAACCAAATTTGGTTGCCCTAGCTCTTATAGTCTCTGAGATCTAGGCGCTCAACAGACAGACAGACAGACAGACAGACAGACAGACAGACAGACAGACAGACAGACATGGCTATATCGACTCGGCTATTGATGCTGATCAAGAATATATATACTTATGGGGTCGGAAACGTTTCCTTCTCTGCGTTACACACATCCACTTTTACCACAAATCTAATATACCCCTTAACTCTTTTTTGAGTACGGGTATAAAAACTGCAGTAACAAAATGACTATAATCATTAACCAGCCCTCGTACCATGAATGCTAACATTCCGGTTGCTTGGGAGGAGTATTGTTCCTTATCGCAAATACCGTCTCCCAGATCTATATAGCCAACAGCTCGATCAGCTAGAGGCAGATACTCAAGTTTAGGATGGATGAACATGAGTCATTCATTTCTTCAACAAATTTCTGGAACTTGTCGATGTGTTTGCCCTGAAAGCCTGGCTCGAATGGGAGCGGCAGCGAAACATCTTCATGAACTCTGTTCGGGACCGTTGGCTTAAGTTGAGAGATTTCTTTCTCGAGATCATTTATTTTTTGTTCATTTTCATGATTTAGAACTGTTGCTTTGTGCAACAAATATTTCATTTATTTTTCTTGAGATAAATATTTCTCATTTAGAGCTTCGTATATCTTTTGTAGAGATACAAAGTCGGAGTCTACAGGAAAAGATATTTCCCTGATCATATCTATATTATCCATAGCTTGATCTTGGCTATTGTTTATTATATTGTCTATTAATTGATCTTCATGAACTCTGTTCGGGACCGTTGGCTTAAGTTGAGAGATTTGCTTGTATTGCTGGTATGTTTCGACCCACCTCGAAAATTATATCAATTTGATATATTCTGCCAGCAAACACGAAGCAAACATTGCAATATGAGAACAAAAAACCAAATGAAATATTTAAATAATGAAACAAATAGAATCTAATTAATGCAGTATTATATGAATGACAATTATATGGATATTATAATATATTATTTTTTACTAATTTTCATAAATATAAATCGCCATCTGCTGCTGCTGATAGTCAGACACATTACATTGCCAATACAATACTGGAGAGCCCAGGATATGCCTAAGGAAGAGCGGCCCCAGCCGAAGAAGTGCATTTTATTATCTTTAAACGAGAAGGAACGTGTGAGTCGCTTCTGGGGACGCGACTCTACTTATACCCGTACTCAGTCAATATATATGTGAGCTTATAATTTATATATTTAACCAATACTATATATTTTTACGTAAGCGCCGCTCAAATCAGCTACCAATTTAGTATATTAATATAGATAATATATATATAATATAGTTAATATATATTTAATATATTAAATTGGTACCCAGGGAACACCACGGGGAGGCCATCGCGAAGCAATGGGGTCACTCTAGCCAAAACATAATCTTGGGGACCTACGAGTCGACTTGAGCTGCTTTTAAAAGCATTTTAAGCTCCTTATTCCCCAAAAAATTAAAAAAAAGGATTCCAATCCCTCGCTAAAGATATAAATACATAAAAATACGTAAAATTATTTAAGAAAAAAATACTTAAAATAATATATTAAGCAAAATAAATCTAATAAAAGTAAAAAGCCTTAAAAAAATTAAATAATTAAAAAACAGAGCTAAAGTTCTAATTACGCTTAAATATACAAAATATAAAATATGTACACTAATGCCTGCTTCATAAAAGAAATCTACTCTTCTGCCTCCCTAACATTAACTAAAATTCCACTATGATAACTATAGACAGTCTCAAAGGTGCGCGCGGTGGCCCTGCTATCAGAAATGTTTGAAAACGCCCAGTCAATATGCGTATTGCAATTGGTTGTGGACGAGTCCAAACCTAACAAAGACCTAAAATCCCTTTCTAAAAGGAATTCATAAATTTCCCTACAGCAACCAGAACGAGAATGCAGGCATAAATTAAAATCACCTAACACTAGAGAATTGCTACCTAAAAACGGAAAACGCTGAACTAAGTCCTTAAATTCGTGTTTAAACTTTGGCAACGGATAACTGGGGGTTCTGTAAATAACAATAAAACCGACAGATTTGTACGTAAACAAAGCATATTCGAACACCGGAGATGCTAAGTTCCCGGAAACAGCATAAAATCGATCACTTTCAACAAAACTAAAGTGATCTATAAGATCATTCCTAGCGAATATAAGAATGCCTCTTTTCGGTCTAGCTCCGCTGGCTACGGACTGGCAATCTAACCGCACTGCTGTGGAATAGCCAGGAATATTATAAGCTTCATTTGAGTAAGTGGAAGCCTCAACGAAGCACAAAATAGAAGATTTGAGCATTAGCTCATCAGAAGAGACATCGCTAAAATGGCAGTGCAAGTTTTCCGTATTATGGAAGAAAATATTAAATTCGGACGGATTGAGTAAACAATCGAAGTGGGTGTGAAGTAACTTAGCGGAACGTAAGCTCTCCATCTCTCTCGCGACAGGACAGTTCTGCTTGGGTTTCGGGGGAATGAAAGGCCCAACGATATAAAGTCCATTCGCACTCTTGGCCCTACTGCAAGCTACATACAATGCTTCTCTTTGCATATTGGAGGAAGTGTGGACGACAACTTTGCTGTATGTAGCTCCCTGACTCTTATGAATAGTTATAGCTTCTGCAGCTACAACCGGAAATTGTTTACGGTCTATAGTAACCTGTTCGTTTTGGTGGTATTGAAAACTCTTTGTGGTTTTCTGAATTGGTGTCCATGAAGATTCGTTACTATGGCTGCGTTTCGACCGTGCGTTAACTCCTACGCTTTCTTCGAGAAAATGTATCCAAAGAAGTTCGGGTGTATTGGATGAGCTAAGATCTATCTGCATTAAAACACCAGTGGCTCCGTTAACAAGGCCGTCTGATGTATCTACATTGACTGTCATCATATATTTAGCCGTGGTTTTGAGAACCAATGAAGTACACAAACCTTGTGTATTAGAAGTTTTGAAACTCTTAACAGCATCCAGATATCTAGTTTTAATATCTGGGGTAAGATGTTCGGCTTTGATGCAGTCTAAAGCTATTGAAGTATATTCTGCTGTCATAATCGATGATAGCTTCTCCCTTTTGTACCTTTCTGTCTCTTTATTGCTATAAAATAAGTGGATCGCATCTCTTGGAGCTTGACTGCCGTCAACTATTCTGTCCCTAAGCAATTGAATATCTTCAGACGACATTTCGGCCGATGCCATGTTATTTAGTGCGATTGCAAAAGGTTGGTCATCTCGCTGTCGCATAATCTCTTTAAGTTCGAAAAACTTGAAGCCATCCAAGAGACTAGAGCCAACTATAGCACTGTATGGACTAGCATTGTATGGATATAATTGTATGGATATAGCACTTGATGAGGATTTGAATATCCAACGATCACCTCCTGGACATAACTGCCTTAGATCGCCGAACACGATAACAGAAATGCCACCAAAAGGACTTTCGTGCCTTGAAAATATTTGCTTTAGGCGCCTATCCAAGTATGAAAACATTTTTTCACCGACCACAGAAATCTCGTCAATTATAAGAAGTTTAAGATCAATAAATCTTGAACGCAAGGCATGGTTGGATTGATTGAGGGGTAATGAAAACATTGAGTGAAGTGTGGCACCTCCAATACCAAATGCAACTTTTCCTGTGGGAGCACACAGAAGTACTTTTACAGTATTTGGGTCAGATCCTGGTATACGATTAAGCTCCTGAGAAATGGTCTGAAAAATGGTAGATATTGTTCTACTCTTGCCGACGCCTGCGCCGCCACCTACAAACTCATAAAAAAGTGCCTTATCTCTCACATTATGAAGAACATGTGTGAGATAAGTTTTTTGCTTTAAATTAAGCGATCTTATCATATTGGCTAAATCAGTAAGGGAAACAAATGTGGGAAGCTTAATTAATCGAATACTCCTATCTGGATCCGCTGCCTGGTCATTCAAGTTTAGAACATTTATTTGAGAACCTATTTCAGGAATCGCTAAAGCTCTAAATTCCTCATCAATTGCCTCATCACCTGCCTCACCTGCGTTTTCTACCCTATTGGCTTCGGCTTCCATGGCCCTCCTAAGCACGTCTTCTAAATCTGCTAATGCATTGTATTTTTGGAAATTCGAACTAACTAATTCCTGATGATCCCCATAAACATCCTCACAATTCCTGCTCACTAACTCTGCCTCTTCATTTCTCCACGGATAAAACAGCATCACTAGTGCTCTAAAATAGTTCGACCTATCTGTGTTTATATTAAACCTCATATATTTTAAAATCGAAGGCTTGGTCCGTTCCCTAATGAAACCACTACTATCGCGGAGAGGGAAATATACTTCTACTAGGACCTCATTTTCTTCGTCCTCTTCATCATCATTTTGGCCAGTTCTTTTATTGCTTTTAGAAAATTCATAATTTGCTGCAAAATCGGCTAAACACAGGCCCTCAAGAGAAGTTGGTCTTTGTTCATACCGCTCCAGCAATCCTTTGACGAATATGTCAGTGGAATCCTGATTCATATTTTGAAGGTTGCTTGTGGATTTGAGCATTCGAACTCGTTGCTCTGGAGGGAAAGTATTTACTTGAACACATTTGTTGCTGGTTCCGGACAACGGAATGCCTAGACAACAGTATACGGCTTCCTGAGCAGATATCTCAGTGCCAGAAATAAACTTATGACCAATGTGCTGTAGCTTTTCTCTGATCGTGTAATTGCCCCCTTGAACTTCGCTTACCGCCGCGCGCATAAGCTTTGAAATACCCCTTTGGGATTTATTTATATAGTTAATTATATAGCTACAGCACGCATAAGGGTCCAAAATGTATTGGATATCCATATTGGCCCTTTGCATTGAAAGAATGTGTTTATTATAAGCATTAATGTTAATCTCAGCAAATGACCTTTTTAGAAAAATTGTTGGTTTCTTCAAACCAGAACATATTGCATATTTGTAGTCCTCGTAATTGAGGCTCACTTGTTCGTGCGAAAGAATGTTTTCAAATAAGCTCAAGTGATCAATCATATCAGGGGATTGATCAGAATTTAATAGGTCTTTAATTTTCTTAAAATTTCCTTGGTGAAAATCAAGGTTTGGAGTTTCCTCCGGCAATGGACTCAATATCTCCGTTTGGGGCATTGGAGGGTATGGAATACCGAATCTGCAAACTTTGTTTCCACTTTTACCAACTGTCTTAAGACATGACCTGTTTGTGTGCTTATGCTTTTGGTATTCAACATACGGAGCTAATTCTGAGTCTGTTATATCTACTGTAATATGTTTATTAATGAAGGCTACAACTGTTGAAATTGACTCAGTTCTGGTTAAGTCCACTGCTGGGGCATCTTTCAGCCAAAACATGCCGTGAATATGGGGAGAACCTCTCTGTTGAAATTCAACACGCCAATAGAATTTGATGACGAAGTTTTCTCCGAAAATGCCCTCTGGACTCCTCATAACTTTTAAAATCTCGCGATACCTATAATCGAAATACCTAGCACAAGTAACTGGATCTGCCCTAATAAGACGCGCCTTTTCGTCCCAAACTAAATCAATGGCCTCTTCTTCACTAATTATGATTCTATCTACGTTTTTTTTGAGCAAAACAAGAAACTCTGGCCACCGCGTTTCAGCGGCAGACAGAGTGATAAAAAAAGTCGGCAGGCCGAACTGACGAATCATGGCCATAACCTTCTTCTTTTCATCCTCCCAGTGAGCTGGAGACGAGCGAATATCTCGAAGAACTCTATATCCCTCATCGTGGTTAATAAGTCCCCCTATGAAATTCTCATTAAGAGCGTTGGCTGCCGTTACTGCACTGGAAATGCTCCGCTTACGTAAGCAGATTGAAATATTATTGCGAATCTTAATGAGTTCTAATTTTTTGTAATTGAAAAACAGTTTATCAGTTCTACAACCTCTCCTATCTACATTTCGAAGCTCTGATCTAACTATGGTTGTATAACTTTCTGAGCATGGTCTCTTGACGCCTGCGTATATGGTGGGAAAGGATAACTCTTCCGAGTCAATATCTAGGATCATGTCGAGAGGTCTTTGGCCTTCGCCTGGTGCTATTCTTACAGGTGTATCATTAAATGCAATGTTATTTTCAAGCAGAGTTTCCTGACCTCCAGGATTGAGTTGATCAGCTTCCAAATCCTCGTCAGGATGGGCTGGCTCTGCGTCTACATTCCTATCTCTATTCTGCATCGCTTCTAATACGGCAGCGTCTGCCTGAGATGCTACAAATGGAACTATATCGGATCTAAATTTAGACATCCATTCCTTGTTAACTTTAACATCATGCTTTTTATATAGATCTGTGGTAACTAAATAGCTGAGAGCGTCAAAAACTTTTAAAGGTCTAATGGTTTCAGCCATGAAATCAGCACCAATTGCCAGTCTACGTTTCAGGTGGAGCTGAACTACCTGGGCTTCATGGAAAGCACGTGGAAGCTTTTTTACGGCTTCGTCTATAGAAATAGGGACGTTTACTACTGCTCCTTTAATGGCATTTTGGCCTCTCGATCCGTCTAAAAGACTCATAATTATCATAAATGGAAGTCGAGGAGAAATCAGTCGTTCCTCTAATTTAGTAAGCCCCTTTAAGCAGTCGGGCAGTATAGGGAAATCTAATCCATTTTTGAAGAAAAGCTTAGGCCTGTTGCCTTTCGTTATTTTGTTGTGACATGTTCTGCAGAACTTTAATTTTTGGCAGTCAGAAGGGAATTCTAGAAGGCTTTGAAGAGCGAAAATGTCAGCACTAAACTCGCAACAATTCTGTAAAAGCTCGCGAGAAATTTTACAAATTTGTTTGGGGAACCAGAGGCCTTTACAAGAAAGGCAAACCTGATCAGGACCCAGCTTTACATTCCTATTATAAACTACTTTTAGAGCTTCTAGGCCACTAAGCCTTATTCTGGGTCCTATCTGAGCCCTATCCTGGGAGATATTTGCTCTTTCTTCCTGCATTCGGGAGGCGTTTCTCAAGTTTTGCTCAAGCCTATTGCTGCTATCGCTCCTATATTGGCTAAGTCTCTGACTAGCACTTCTGGCAGCGTCAACTGCAGACCGTCGAGCTGCGGCACGAGCAGTTTGACGTGCCAGAGTTTCTCGCTCTCGTAAGATATGCCTACGGTCAATTAAACTTCTTTCTTGGGCCCTGCGAACTCTATCCTGCTCTCTTTCTAACAGTCGTCTCCGTTCGTTGTATCTACGCAGGCGCTGTCGCCTCTCTGTATTTGTCCTTTGCTCCTCACGTCTAGTCTGCGCGTCCGTGCGTCTTACTATGTGTTCTACTGTGTTTTGTTCCTGTTCTCTAATCCTATAGTCCAGGTCCTGTCTTCGTCTGGACCGACGCGCAGTATTGGCCACTTGCTCCTCAAGTCTAATCTGCGCATCTGTTCTTCTAACTATATGTCCTACAGTATTTTGTTCCTGCTCTCTATTTCTATAGTCTAAGTCCTCTCTTCGTCTGGACCGACGCGCAGTATCGGCCACTTGCTCCTCACGTCTAATCTGCGCGTCTGTTCGTCTCACTATATGCCCTACTGTGTTTTGTTCCTGTTCTCTAATCCTATAGTCCAGGTCCTCTCTTCGTCTGGACCGACGCGCAGTATCGGCCACTTGCTCCTCACGTCTAATCTGCGCATCTGTTCTTCTAACTATATGTCCTACAGTATTTTGTTCCTGCTCTCTATTCCTATAGTCTAAGTCCTCTCTTCGTCTGGACCGACGCGCAGTATCGGCCACTTGCTCCTCACGTCTAATCTGCGCGTCTGTTCGTCTTACTATATGCCCTACTGTGTTTTGTTCCTGTTCTCTAATCCTATAGTTCAGGTCCTCTCTTCGTCTGGACCGACGCGCAGTATCGGCCACTTGCTCCTCACGTCTAATCTGCGCGTCTGTTCGTCTCACTATATGCCCTACTGTGTTTTGTTCCTGTTCTATAATCCTATAGTCCAGGTCCTGCCTTCGTGTGGACCGACGCACAGTATCGGCCGCTTGCTCCTCACGTCTAATCTGTGCGTCTGTTCTTCTAATAGTATGTTCGGCTGTATTTTGTCCCTGCTCTATAGTCCTATACCTTTGGCTACGTCTCCGTCTGGCCCGACGCAGAGTGTCGGCCACTTGGCCCTGTCTCGGAGTCTCCTCGCCTACTCGTCCTTCTATATTTCCTAAAGATTGGTTCCGTATCCGTCCGGACCGACGCACAGAATCGGCCACTTGTCGTCTTGTCGTATGTCCTCGTGTATCCGGAATCTCTTCAACAGAGATGGCTGCCTGCTCTTCCAGCGCTACAGCTGGAACCTGCCCTTGGACCTCAATCTCCTGTTGCTGGTTATCAGAATCTAAATTTTCCCTATTTTCTAAATGTTCCCTATTTGATCTGTTTCTCAACCTGCGTCTCTGAGACTGTTGAGAAGCAGATTGTCTATTCCTACGTGGCATTTTACAAAAATGTATAAATTTAAAAATAATAATATAAAAAAATATATAATAATAATATATAATATAATAAAATAAAATAATAAAATAATATAATAATAATATAATATATTAATAATTATAAGAAAAGAAACTACAAGAAATAATTAGAAAATACAAAAACTACATATAAAATCTACAACTACAAAAAAATACTCCCCAAAGCGGAGCGAGCAGCAGCGACGTCCGTGGGAAGGCAGCAGCGACGTCCGTTGGAAGGCAGCAGCGACGTCAGCAGCGACGTCAGCAGCGACGTCAGCAGCGGCACCAAAAAGCGCGCGCGATTGCACCGACGTAGTTAGCTACTACTAATAGCTTCTAACTCACGATCGGCGCAGAAAAACTAAGTCCCTATATCACTCCCTAGCAAGCACTACTTTTAGCTATTAATCTAAGAGCTAAACTAGTTTAAATATGATTATTTAACGCACTTTATCGCAATCGGCAATCGGGAAGTCTCTATCGCTCACGGTGGCTCGATATCGACTGGTCAAACCAATACAATTGCGTACTGAGATTCCGCGGTTTTTTTACTCAAGAGCAAGTAAAAAAGTAGAGCGCAAAAGGAAGAAAAAACCGAGTCAAAACATGCATGCGTAACGGACAATTCAATGCATATGTATGTATGTATTTACATATGTACAGCAGAAAACCAATCTGTCTGAGCCATTTCTATGCAAATGTTTTAACTAGAATATGTTTATACTTCTAATTGCATTCCTATGGCGTGGGGTGGTGGGTGGTAAATGATTTTATTTACTATTTCTCTTTGCTATCGCTGTTCGCTGTATGTATGTGCATGCATGTGTGTAAATAGACAGCCGCGCATATTCTCAATTGAGAGAGCACTTGTCTGAGTGGGCAGAGAACTCTCAAGTGGAAACAGAGAGATAGAGAGAAAGACTCAAAGACATTTCGGCGGTTTTTTTTCTCATTCCTTTCACAGGAATTTTAAGAGTCAAAACATTTGCGTGTCACCCCTCCCCTACGTAAATAAACGGCTGATTTTAACAGCGCATGTAAAGGCTAAATGAAAGAGCGGCAATATCTTAAATATATATTTAATATTAATATATTTTATTACTAACATAAATATGTAAATATACATGTACGTATAGTCATACGTGCATATGCATGTAAATTTATGAAATTGCCAACAAATTGTTTACCAATTGCTTGGGTGGAAGGAGAAGATGCTCTATCTCTCTCCCTCTCGTTGGTCGCGCTGTTGGCAAAAGGGTCATATTGAAATGTTGGTTAATGCGGGAGGAGAGGAAGATCATGCAAAAGACGAGAAAAAGCAAACAGGTAGCGCATCGCTCATCTGACTTGTGGAATTGTGGACAGGGCCGGCCCAAGCCCGGGCCATGTTGCCAAATATAACCGAAATATTTCGCACTCCATCTAGCTATACTAATATACATTTTCAATCAATTTCCCTTTTGGCGCCCCTTAAAATTTTGCGCCCAGACGCTAAAACCGGCCCTGATGTGAAAGGGGAAAGAGAGAGATAGAGAAAGAGACAGAGCCAGCCGCTGGTGTTTTAGATTTCGCGTTTGTTTTAACGGACAATTCTCATTATTTTCAAAGGGAGTTTAGATAACAACCTACATTCGCTGGTCCCCTCCCCACCCTAAAATATAACGGCTGATTTAAACAGCAGCATGTATGTAGGACCTACATTGATATGTAGATATGTATGTGCAAATATGTATGTATGTATGTACATATATATACGTATGTGTGTATATAAATTGGTTTTATTATTAATATTTATACATATGTACATAATTTGTTCAACTTGTTGGCTGGGCGGAAGATGGGTGGTTAATGTGTTGTTGCGAACATGTGATATTGTTAAGAACGCTGTCTCTCTTTGGTCTGGCTGTTGGCAAAAGAGGCAGGTTGATTTTTGATAATGTGGGAGGGGGATTGTTTTAAGGCATCAACAGCAGATAAGGAGAGAGAGGGGTACGGCTGATGCACACATACATACATATGTACATACATATGTATGTTCATTGGCTTTAATAAAAACTTATGCATACATATGTAACTCATTTAACTTATTGCCGTGGTTGGTGGGCGGGCGGTCGATGGTTGTTGTCTGTTTTAAACACGTGATATCGCAAGGCATGCTCTTTCTCTCTCTCTCTCTCTTTCTGTCTCCCATTTTCTGCCTGGTTGTTGCAAAAGGGCCAAACTGATTTGTTTATGTGGGAGGGGGTGATTGTTTTAAGTCATAGAATCTAATACATCAACAAACAGACTACGCTTCTTGGTCACAATAGCTAGCAGAGAGAACCCAGCAGCTAGAGTAGGGTTTGCTGTTTAATTGCGTGGGATTAATATTAATCATTATGGGTAAAGGAGCAGTGCAGGGGTAAAGCAGACCGCGCACTACACGCTGAAGAGTGTGTGAGTGAGAGAGAATGAGTAAGCGCATGGGGTAGGTTAGCTATGGAAAACAATTTATTTTTTCTGGCTATAATAATGATCCGATCTGATCCAGATCCGGCATTCTGATAGATATGGGCATTCTCTACGATTCTGTGTTTTTATTAGTTTTCTAGTATCTTCAAAATTGTGGCTGCCACAGATTTTCGTCCTTGGTGGGGGCGGTGCAAAATTTGGAAATACACTTGTAGCAGTGTGATATTACATGAGTCTGTACATCTAACATGTAGATTCTACATGTACCATTTATATTCTACATCTCCTCCGCTATGGGTTGCTCGCGCACTGAACGCGGCAGAGTGTGCGAGCGAGAAGGAAAACGAGTTGCGTTGTCGTTTTCTGGAGGGGGGGCAGGGGAAGCAACTGAAAATTAATGTCGTCATTCTGGCTATAATTTTGATCCGATCTGATTAAGATTCGGCAGTCTGGTAGATATGGCCATTTTCTACGATTCTTCGTTTTTAGTTTTATCGTATCTTTAAAATTGTGCCTGCCACAGATTTTCGTCCTTTGTGGGGGCGGAAGGGGGCGGGGCGAAATTTTGAAATACACTTGTAGCAGTGTGATATTACATGAGTCTGGAAACAAAATTTGGTTGCTCTAGCTCTTATAGTCTCTGAGATCTAGGCGCTCATCAAGACGGACAGACGGACAGACGGACGGATGGACGGACAGACGGACATGGCTATATCGACTCGGCTATTGATGCTGATCAAAAATATATATACTTTATGGGGTCGGAAACGTTTCCTTCTTTGCGTTGCACACATCCACTTTTACCACAAATCTAATATACCCCTTAACTCTTTTTTGAGTACGGGTATAAAAAAAAAAAGCCAAGCAGCGATCTGAGCAGTGTAACCGTTCGGAATGCAGTGCACACCTCTGGTCACACACTGGCCGCTCGAAGAATATATGACATTTGTTTGCTGGCAAACAGTTTTTGGATCTGAGTACTAGGCTTTTGCAATGTACTCGCTGTGACGATAACGATAAAAAATACCATCCGGCAAAAAAATAAATACCATTTCAGTTTCGAGAAATACCATTTAAATACCATAAATTCAAAACATTAATTTCAGCCAGAGCACTGACAAATTTTAAAGTACGCGTCCCCGGTTAACTTGCACTTTTCAAGCCTAGGCTTTTTAAGTCTGTTTCGGAAGAAACCACTCTCCTTAGTCAGCGATCTTTACTTTTTCAATAAAGAAAAAGATGATAAATCGGACAGCCTACATTACTGCAGGTGCTGCAAGGGTAACGCTTGGCCATTTGTAATTATTTTCTAATCACAGAAGCCATCGTTTATTATGCTCTTTATTTTTTTGGCATATAGATAATTCTTTTCAGAATATATTTGCCTTTCTTCATCCATTGTTCTTTTTTTTTTTCTTTCAGTAATACCCCCCGCTTTATGTCTGATTTTAAGTTTTTAGTGTTATCCAATTTCTCATTGAGCCACATAAAGTTACTAGAAAGAAACACTTTTATCAAGTGCTCTAAGATTTTCTGTCTATGGGAAGAGCATGGATAGGAAGCCTTAAGCCAATTTGCATCAGTCCTAATGCATTTTCAAACAATACATTTTACAATATTTTTTGAGCATGGAGTTTTAGTGAAGAACTCTGAAAATATTCCAATGTGTTCCATTGAATGTTCAAAAAGAGCTTCAGTTGGATTTATAATTTGACCAATTTTGTGTCCATCTGCAACCAATTTTCTTTGGCAGATAGTGCATTCAATTTTTAGCTTGCACAGAACAATACCTAAAGTGTTTCTCACAGCAGCGCGCTCAGCAATTTTAACAATTGGTCGCCGTAATGTTTCTGTTTGAAAGAAAAGTAAGCCATACTGTTTGAGTGAAACACATAAATGGTTTTCACCATTCTCGATTGAATTTCCCTTTTCAGGGTTTTTAGAAAGCTGCATCAGCAATTGGGCTACTGTTGGTCTTTTGTATTGCCACCCAATATTGCGTTTCAAACTATCAAAATATTCCTCTAGGGAATCTTGATTGAAACCCCTGGTACTAACGCTAACAATATCCTTTATTTTAAAAAGATTTTCAGAAACATGATTGATTCTTTTGCAAGTTTCAATCAGAAACGATCAGAAATCGAAACCATCATTCATTCTTTTTAGAAACATCGATGTAGCAAAGGCTTCATCTTCATCTGCTTCATCGTCAAAAGCATTGTAATCAGCAAACATTTTAATGTCCGTACTGACCGCATTGGCAAATACATTAACGGCCAATAAAGTATTAATTTTATCATATCCTATCGGATTGATATGTTTTTCCGTCAGCTTTGGTGCCAAACGAAATAAGTTTGATTAATCGACTTCGTAAAACAATGATTTTCCATGACGCTTTACCGTCTGGTGTTATCAGGTCATGTGACAAGAAGTTATTTCTAACACTCTTGAACAAATGTATGTAATCACATACGAATTGAGGTCTTGGCGCATTTAGTAAATTGTCTAAGTTTATTTTATTTAGATCAGTGGTATTAACCGATGACTGATCGCAAGCCACAGCTTGGACATTTAAGCCGACTGATCTGAAACAGTTAACTGCCTTTATAAAGGCTTCGGGGTAATGATGATTTACATTTTTGTTAACAAAAACTGCAGTAACAAAATGACTATAATCATTAACCAGCCCTCGTACCATGAATGCTAACATTCCGGTTGCTTGGGAGGAGTATTGTTCCTTATCGGAAATACCGTCTCCCAGATCTATACAGCCAACAGCTCGATCAGCCAGAGGCAGATACTCAAGTTTAGGATGGATCAACATTTCATCAAAAAGTAGCGCACAATTTTCGTGAGTCATTCATTTCTTCAACAAATTTCTGCAACTTGTCGATGTGTTTGCCCTGAAAGCCTGGCTCGAATGGGAGCGGCAGTGAAACATCTTCATGAACTCTGTTCGGGACCGTTGGCTTAAGTTGAGAGATTTCTTTCTCGAGATCATTTATTTTTTGTTAATTTTCATGATTTAGAACTGTTGCTTTGTGCAACAAATATTTCATTTATTTTTCTTGAGATAAATATTTCTCATTTAGAGCTTCGTATATCTTTTGTAGAGATACAAAGTCGGAGTCTACCGGAAAAGATATTTCCCTGATCATATCTATATTATCCATAGCTTGATCTTGGCTATTGTTTATTATATTGTCTATTAATTGATCTTCATGAACTCTGTTCGGGACCGTTGGCTTAAGTTGAGAGATTTCTTTCTCGAAATCATTTATTTTTTGTTCATTTTCATGATTTAGATCTGTTGCTTTGTGCAACAAATATTTAATTTCTTTTTCTTGAGATAAATATTTCTCATTTAGAGCTTCGTATTTCTTTTGTAGAGATACAAAGTCGGATTGTACCGGAAAAGATATTTCCCTGATCATATCTATACTATCTATAGCTTGATCTTGGTTATTGTTGATTATATTGTCTATTAATTAATCCTCATTTTCAACATTGTCTATTGACAATGACAATCTTTTGCTTTTGTTTGCCTTTTGGTGAGCGAAAGCTCATACAAAGGCCTATATCCTAAATATAAAAATTGAAGAAAAATATAATTAGTAAAATTTTAGTGCAGTTTAAAATAATTTAAATTATTATTAAAATTAATAAAAATATAAAAAATAAAATTTTTAAAAATATTAATTATATTTGCGCATACTCTGGAGCGTAACGTAGCTTCTTTAATTTGTAAATTAGCAAGCCATTTCTTATTGACCTCTGGGAGGCTGGGGAACAGGAAAGATGCCTTGTCGCCATCGCAGTTTGCTACACTGCAGGGGTGACATTTGCTGGAATGGAAAAATAGTTATTAAAGTTTTTATTTATTAAAAGAACTGAGCAATAACTCTGCACTCGTATTGACTATATGCATATATGCTCGATTTCCTGAAAATATGTTCTAATAATTATATGCAATTAATAATAAAGTAAAAATATAATTTTTTATTAATAATTTCAAATTATCTAAATTTTACTGCAGTCAATTATGAAGAGATCAACTTTTAAGGCAGCCAAAAGAGGGCAATTTTTGTTGTTATTCCTCCCATCGGCATAATTTGAAAACACGAAAGCGCTCCCAAACGACATATTAGGAAACACCGAACGGAACTTTCCCTGGCGGAATTTATGCGAACTAATCGTTTGCAGCATACATTTGTTTCTGTCCCAAAAGCACCTGCATTGAAATGTCCTACCCAATTTGAATGACAGGGCGGGGACGGAGATAACTATGAAGGATAGAAGGAGAATAGAAAAACACAAAAATACACGCACATGCATGCGTGTTGCAAAAATGAAAAAATGCGAAAATTGACTTACCAAATTGGTTCCATTTTTAATTCTTGAAAGAGTGTAATTTATGTATATTTTTATATACTAATTTAGTTGTTGACAAAACACTCACTTAAAAATATTCAACGGCTTGTAGAAAATTCCAATAGCTCTGATCGGACTCTGATAGGAATCGAAACTCACCCCTTTTTATATTGAGCGCGAACAATTGCCAATTTTAAAATGAAACAATTTAGAAAATAATAAGTTGAGCAAATTATTAAAGTGCAGCAACTTTATGATATATTTATTTATTAGTATTGCAAATGTGCCTACATATTAATAACTTATGTTTTATAATTATTTAATGCCATATGTTAAATTGCAACCCTGAGCATCGATACAATTTATCTGTCGAGAACAACTAAAAAATGTGGACATTTGGTTTTTATACCCGTACTCAAAAAGAGTTAAGTTAAGTTAAGAGTTATTAGATTTGTGGTAAAAGTGGATGTGTGTAACGCAGAGAAGGAATCGTTTCCGACCCCATAAAGTATATATATTCTTGATCAGCATCAATAGCCGAGTCGATAGAGCCATGTCTGTCTGTCCGTCTTGTTTGACGCCTGGATCTCAGAGAATATAAGAGCTAGTTTCCAGACTCATGTGATATCAGACTGCTACAAGTGTATTTCAAAATTTCGCCCCGCCCCCTTCCGCCTCCACAAAGGACGAAAATCTGTGGCAGGCACAATTTTAAAGATACGATAAAACTTAAAACGCAGTATCGTAGAGAATGACCATGTCTACCAGACCGTAGATCCAGACACATCCCTAGATATTGGAGAGGGCATCAAGCAATGCAATACCTGGAGTGCCTCGCGTCAGGAGGCAGCCGATGGTATGCTCATCATACTGCGTTGATCGCGTGTCACTCCTGCTTCAAGACCAGAGCGAAGAACACATTCTTTTTGGGGAGTAAGTAAGAATCCCACCGTCTTATTGGTGCTATACCTTCGAAAGTGAATGAGCGTTATATTAAATTTGTGAATATTTTTGGACACGATTCGAGCGCCGTATTCATAAGATCCAGATTTTAAAAGTTAACACAGCTAAAATTTAAACTTTAAATCGTACATCGAACAGAATGCTTTCAACACCTGATCGCAGCCAAAACCAGGGCAATTGCATGATGAAGGGCCCGCCTGAGAAACAGGCTCTGCACGGTCAAGTGTTCAAAATCAACAAGTGACCGATGAAAAGGAACATACGAGTACTATTTCGCTGCCCTAGCAATGAATGAAATGAAACCGAGGAAAGAAGCAACAATCTGTATTATAGGGCGCTTGCTGTTTAATGTTATGTATGTGCATGTTGCTTCCCACATATGTAAGAATAAAGTAATCCATTAATAATAAATAAATGTATAGAAATAGCACATGCGAATAAACTGTTCAAAAAATACTTGAGGAACACACAAATTTTTGACTAGTATACCGAACCCAGTATAGTTCAGCCAACCGTTTTTAACTATTTATACAATTTTCTAATCCTTAAATTTGTTTTTAAATAACCCTTCGGTTGTAACGTACACGCACCCGGCACAAGCAACAAATTTACTATTTATTGTCATAATAAATACCGCGCATAGGCATATCCGTGCGTGGACTGTGGGCAGGGCTGAAGTCGCATGCTGATGTGACATAATCTTGGCTATGGACGCATCGGTGTTCCACGTCCCTCCTCCCCAAGGGCGAGAGTGGAATCGACAAGCCGTTGCTGGTGCATTGAGATGCCCAAATGGCTGGATCAGCCTTGTGTGCAGCTATGTTAATCTTGAGGAATCTCGCACAGGTGGGCCCAGAATCTGAAAAGAAATCGAGACAACAGAGAAAATCTCGAGTCTTAGGGATGCCTCGCTCACTTCTTTTCATAGTTGAAGCTCTCATCAAAGGCGCTGCAAAAAACAAAAACGAATGAATCCAACTTCATGGCCTGCTGCTGCTCCTCGTAATTTGTCTAGGGTACTTCCAGATCCTTTGAATGTAGGATATTTCCCGGGCATAAGCCAGGGCAGAAAAACCAGGGCAATTCGGCCCCTAACACCCCTCTATTTAAAAAGTTGAGCACCCTTTTTTAAACCGCGGAAAATAATACTTTTTGTAAAGGCTCCTTGTAGCGCCATCCTCCTCTTTACTTACAAAACAAAAAATGACCACCGATATCTAATATAATTTTATCCGATAGATACATCCATTTTTTACAAGATTAGCTAGTGAAACGTAATGAAATACGTCATTTAAACACATAGCTTAAAAAACAGAGACTGACTACTTTCTGCATTAACTGAAGCCGGAGATGACAAACATTTCCTCAGTTCTATAATATTCTTTTCCGAGGTAGCATGTTGCTACCTGTATAATGTTGCTCATCATTGCTATGTTATGTTGCTGTGTGAGCAGGGTGTGTTGGCACAACGAGGTAGCGTCATGTAACACATACGATACCGACAGCCAAACATCGATATCTTTCTAAAGAAACGCATCAAAATACCGATAGTGTAACAAGCAGGCAACGGCTAGAACAAATTTAAAAATTGAAAATGCTGTAGCTTATAAAAGCAATGACAAATTGAAACGCCTTGAAAACCCATCAGTATTCCCAGTTGTTAATCAGCCAACCCAATGTTTCCCCCAAGCTGAAACGGAAGTTCATTGCCATCCCCCGCTGTAAACAATAATAAAATCACCGAATCTCATAGATATCAGAACCAAAAAAACCCATGCATGCCCATGCCCCTGCTCAGCGGGCGACATGGGTTAATTACAGATACAGCTTCTACAGAAACCATGTACACCCCTGAGATAACGAATGATATTGATAAAAGACAGCAAATATATCGACTCATGGGCTTGCAATAATGTTTAGTTTTCGAGAGTCAGCAGCGCCATGCAGAAGCTTCTTTCATTTCTCGTCGTCGGGATTATTTTAGCCCTTTTCAACGTTGATGCGGCGACGACGCCCCAGAGGCTGCCGGATAGCCGCATTGTCAATGGGCGTGAGGCCGGGGAGGGGGAGTTCCCTTATCAGCTCTCGCTGCGGCGCCACACCATCCACATCTGCGGTGCCTCCATCCTCGCCAGCAACTGGGCCATAACGGCGGCCCACTGCATTGACAACCACGAGAAGAGTCCCCGCGAGTTCACCCTGCGCCAGGGCACTGTCCTGCGCACAACAGGCGGCTCCGTCCAGCCCGTGCAGACCATCTACAAGCATCCCTCGTACGATCGGACGGACATGAACTTCGATGTGGCTCTGCTGCGGACAGCCGTCGGAGCCCTCTCCACGACCCCTATCCGCCTGCCAGCTGTCGGCGAGGCTATCCCGGAGGGCATGTCCGCTGTCGTCTCCGGCTGGGGACACATGGATATCATCAATCCCGTCCTGGCGCCGGTCCTCATGAGCACCACTGTGCAGACGGTTAATCAGGAAAAGTGCCACGAAGCCTTAAAAAATCACGGCGGCGTCACCGAAGCGTAAGTATAGACAGAGAGATTAATTAATTATCTAGTTAATGACCCGCCATCTCGTCTAGAATGTTCTGTGCGGCCGCCAAGAACACGGATGCCTGTCAAGGCGACAGCGGAGGTCCCATCAGTGCCCAGGGCACCCTGATTGGCATCGTTTCCTGGGGGGTCAGCTGTGCGGATCCCTATTATCCCGGTGTGTACACTCGTTTGGGCCACCCCACTGTACGCCGTTGGATACGTCTGCTCACCAAATTGTAAATCTCCATAAATAAAGTATATACATGCGCGAAAAGATAAAAGTTCTCTTTTGAATGTACGCGCTAAACTCATCAAAAGTGCCATCTCTAGCAAAGGGCCAGCAGCTGTTCAAGTGCGATAGGCAGATGAGCGCATTAACGATAGACTGAGAAAATTATTCGTTTTATTTAGTTTATTTTTCGACGGGTATTTAAGGCACTGCCCGTTACAAAAACAAGTTTTAACCGAATCTAAATCGAGGGCTAGCTCTTAAATTAAACGCTGAGTAAACAGTGGTGCAGTGGCAGTGATATCCTAGGAAAAACAGGCGTGGGAGTGGCAACAGCAGCAGCGGGTGGTGTGGTGTGTTGTGGTGACGGTGGCGGCACGCATTCTATTTAGGGTGAGTGCGGTGCAAATGCACAATACAGAAGACACAGAAGAAATCAAAGAAATTAACAAATACAAGAGGTAAAAATAGACCCCAAACAGACACTTAAGTGCAATCTTTCAACAGTTCCCTCTGCTGAATGTACTGGCGCTGGTTGTGGCTCTGCCTTAAGATGATCTACCAGCTGCTGTGCTGCTCGGTGAGCTTGATCTTCTTCTGCTTCAACGTGTTCTGGTTGTTCTGCAACTTGGCTATACCCTGGGGCACCCTGACCCTGCTCGTCGTCTGTGTGGCCTCCAAGTTTGTGAAGCTGCAGCGCAGTCCCAACGAGAAGCGGCTGCTCAGCCTGCTGAGCGCGCCAGATGATTGGCCAAGCTACTGGCCCATCGCCAATCGGGCTGCCGGCTACGATGCGCCCGAGAACTCGAAGGCAGCTATCAAAAAGGTGACGTCATGAGGCGGTGGTTGCTTCGCCGGCCCTTACCCCAGTAAAAATCAATAACATCCCCCATTTTCAGTGCCTAACACGTGGATATCGGAACGTGCTTCTAGATGCCGGCCTCACATCCTGCGGGGAAATCGTTATAGCCAACCCCAGTCGCCTGGCTGTGGCCCAGCAGCCGTTGAGCGAGCTGCAGAAACTGAACATCACGGAGCAGCATCCCATGGGGTGAGACATGAGCCTGAGGCAAATCAAGTGGAAATTCGTTTAACTCAAAAGTCAATACACAGGTCCCAATTCGAAGCAGAGTCGGTGGCCACGCTCAGGCAGCTCGCCGACTATGTGGAGGCGGAGGCCACCTCGGCCACGCTCTTCCTGCGCCTTCACGACAACAGTGCCCGCATGCTCGACCAGCTGCATAAGTTTATGGCCGCCAATGAGCCGTTTACACAGCGCACAATTGTCATAAGTCGCTCTCCGCTGGCTATTTATCAGGTATGGAATGCACTCTATGCATAGAGGAGGATGCTCCCTACCCTCTCCAAGGATGCTTCTGATGTCTGTTCTCTTTTGAAGCTGCGTAAACTGCATCCGGAGATAATTTGCGGCCTTTGGCATGAGACTTATCTATCGCTGGCCATGCTCAAATCCTCCACACTGATTACCTCAATCTATGGTGCAATCTTTCGCAATATCATTGCCCCAGTGATCGGCATAAGCGTCGTCTTTCTGAGCAAGGAAGAGTTCAATTTGTAAGCCATTCATTGTGACTATGGAGATTATGGAGTACTCTTTAATGTTTTATGTTCCTTTGGCAGGCACATTGCCGACCTGTGGCGCAATGTGGGCGTCCGTCCAATCGTCTACATGGTGAATTCACCCAACGAGAAGCGCTATTTTCAGAAGACCATGAAGATACAATATCTGACCGACTCGCTGCGCTCCGAGCCGCATCTTCTGATGAAGGCCTAAGGAGTTGCATTCACCAGCGGGGAAACCAACGAACTCAAACGAACACAACTCAGACAGGAGCGCACACAAAGAGAAACTGTTTGCATTTAGCTGCGCTACACTTATTTCTTAAGAGTAATTCGTTTTTAGTGTCCACGTTCAGTCACCCACACTTGATATGTGTTTATATGATGCGTTTTTTGTACGCGTTCTGCATCCGTAGAAGCTTTAGAAAGTATTACCCGTTGTGTACCAGTACCAGTACCCGTACCCGTACCAGTACCAGTGAGATTGAAGCTATTTGTATATTTATGTTTGATTAGGTCTTGTGCTTTATTTATTGTATGTAGCGGATGCTTTTTATATTTTACATTGACGTCCTGTATAATTTTATATATATTTTATTTAATTATGTCTATATTCTCGTATACTATACCCGGCTAATATGTTCTAAAAATTTGTACGATATTTCTACCCATGCTCTCGATATGTACACAAATGTAGTATACCTTACAAGGTAGTGTATTGCTTTTTTTGAGTGCTCTATACATACATATATATGTAGTGTGCACACATACACGCGCAGGTTTTCTATAATGCCGAACATTTGCCAACTTTTTCACAAATGTTCCTATTGTTATGCAGATCCCAAAAGAATAACTTGTCTAAGACCAAGTCCCGACTACAAATATGTACAATTAAGTTTCTTACGTCTAATCCGAGGGAGAGCAAACAAATTGTGTTCCAACGAGCATTACCCATACGACTATACCAAAAAACAATGATGCAAATTTCATTTTATTACGATGCGATGATACGATGAGTAAATAAAGATAATGCGAACAATTGATTTAAACTCAAAAATCCACTCTAAAAGTTTTCTCATAGATGCACTGGGTAAGCTAGTAAGCATTTTGACTATCAGTAGCCGAAATGTTTAGCTTAGTAAGGCTAATATGGTCAATGGTGTTCTTTGGTTTAAGTATATGTACATATATGTGTACTATGTAGATTTACAGTTTATTATTGGTCATGTATTTTGCTCAGCACAGCGGCCGACAAAGGATAGCGAAAGGTTCTCCAGAGTCAGTTTAAGACGAAGGCGACTGTGTACAACAACGATTCAAGAATAAGATCCTTGGACCCACTACAGCTGAAATAAGGAATGTATCAAAGGCGTTCACCAGAACTCTAAAATATGATAACTGATAATTGATTACTGATTACCCATGTGATCACTGATAATTGTAGATTAGACCAAAGTTTTGTTTACATTTTAGTTACTACTATCTGACCTGGCCACCCATTTGCCGCATTATTGTGAACTGTTGTTTCTGCTGCTCCGAACGATGTCATTTGGAAACTTCAGTTCAGTGTGCAACTGGACTTCAGGAAAGGTTTTGAATCTGGATGCATACCGATGAGCAAGCCGTTCAATGGATTTGCGCAACACAAGCCTGCTGACTCATGTTTGAATGGGGACATTCTTTAGCTTGCAGATAGCCATGCATCGAGTTGTCGATAGATGTGTGTGAAATCATAACAAAAATTGTACGATACAGAATATTTATTTATGTATACAAGAAATTGACAAAATGCAAGAAGGCCAATTGTTCCCTATAAAGTTCTATTAAATTTCCTCATTTGCGGCGGGAACATGGGGCTCTCTTGGGTGCCTTATCGCTGCTGGGAGCAGATTCTGCCACGTCCGGAGTATCCGCCAAGTGAACCTTCTTACGTGCCTTCGGGGCTGATGGGGCAGCGGCTTCCGTTGACGGAGCTGGCTGCTCTGCCTCTGGTTCGACAATTGGGGCTGCCTTGGCAGCTCGTCCGCGTCCACGGCCTGCTGGTTTCTTGGCGGTCACAGCTCCCACCGGCTCCTTTGTAGGCTCCGGCTGCTTCCCGTCGGAAATCTTCGCCAATGGGGTCTTGGCACGGGCTCCGCCACGTGCTTTCTTAGCGACCGGCTGAGCCTCTGGGTCTGGCTCAGTCCCAACTTTGGCTTTGCGTGCGTTGCCACGCGCATTCTTCCTGGCCGCTGCCTTGGGCTCCGCCTCCTCCATCTCTGCAGACTCTGCTTCGGCCACATCCTCGGCCTTGCGACGGGTGCCACGTCCTTTAACAGCGGCGGTCGTTGCCACGGCTGGTGCATCCTCTGCAACTTCTGTGACCGCCTTCTTCACTGGAGGCTCTTCCTCGTGCGGCTCCTCAGCGCCGGCCTTGCCCTTGCGACCTGTCGGATTCCTCTGGCGCCAGCTGCGGGACGGGGTCGGCTTGTCATCGTCGGGGGCTTCTGTGTAGCTCTTCCGCGGCAGATTGCGTCCCTCACGCCTCTGCGAAGTTGTGGGGTCCGGCAGAGTCACCGTGGGTATCTCCGGGGTGGTCGGGGTGGCTGTGGCTGGCGTTGTGGGAGACGCCTCCGCCTCGGACGTATTGGCTGCTGTCTTGACACTGGTCGCCGGATTGCGGTTGCGTCGCGATCCAGATTGAATCGATTGAATAATCTCGGTGCATAAGGATGTGCTTTCCTCAACGGTGGAAATGGGAGCATTGGGAACAGGTTGCTGAGAAGAGTCTGATTGACTCTCTGGTGATACCTCTTCTTTCTTTGGTGATGATTGAGGCAGTTCCTTCACTACCTCTACAAGCTCCTCAACTAAAGAAAGATCCCCTTGCGTTTCTGACCCTGGCTTGGGGGAACCGTCCCCGGTAGAGTTGCTGAGGGAGCGTCGATCCTTAGCCATCTGCTTTCTCATCTGGAAGGCTTTGAACTTCCGGGGACTGAGAAAGAACAGAGATGGGCACTTGCTCTTGGCTTTCTCATTATCGGCGGCTACTTGGGCAGGGGTCCGTTTCTGTGGATGGAAGGGCAGACGAACTGGCTTAAGGAACTTACGACGCGCCATCAACAGAGATGGACGCTTGGGCGTGGCCACAGGTGTTGTTGCCTCCACGCTATTGGCAGCAATCTGCTTTTCGGGACTCGTGAGCAGAGCCTGTTTCATCAGGGATTGTGGCGTCCGCTTGGCCACTTGGTGCGACGGAGCTGAAGATGGCGGCGTATCCGATTTGGTACGGTTCGGTTTGACGAGCGGCGAGGCATCTGACGATTCATCGGCGCTGCCGGACACACTGATGGGCGTCAGCTTGAGCGTGGGACGCAGCTTTTGTGGTGTCAGGTCAATGAGATACATGGAGGTGGAGGTCTCCCGCCGGACCTTCTTCGATGTAGATGGTGTGCTGAAGTCGAGCAGATCCCGACTGCAGCTGTTCAGATCCCCATTCAGCTCTGATAGCACGCTCTTGCTCGTGGAGATTGTCGGCGTGCTGGGTTTGCGGACACATGTGAAGGACTTCTCCGTCTTGACACCTGTTTCGCGGGGGGAAAAGGAGGTGATGACCACATCGGAGAGGGCGCAGAGCTTCAGCAGCTTCTTGTGACTGGCTGGTGGGGTTGCTGTGTTCTCTTTGTTTTGCGTGGCATCCAGAAGATCTACTTTCTTAGTCTGAGTAGCTTTTGAAGCTGTTGCTACTGGCCCGTCGTCTGCATTTGGCGGAAAACGTTGGACGCTTTCGCCCACATACGGAAATTTAGCGCCTTCCGAAGACATTTTTTGGGAGACGAGCAAGACTTAAACGAGATGCGAATTAATAAAAATCTGTTCGACAAATGTTGCAACTATGAAATTTATATCAGGTTTACGATATTTGATCTGTCAAAAAGTCCTCACAGGTTATACGATATTTCTACCCATGTACTCAGAAGTGGGATTGAAGTAGGGTTGAATTCTGATAATTAAAACTTGAACAATTAACGAAAGAATGGAGCGCCCAGGTTTCAAGGAGGACCACGATATCTTTCCTATAGACATTAATTAATCGCGTGGGCAAACAATCAAGGTTATTTTTATGTTATTTATATTTTGGTTATGTTTAACCAGTTCGGTGGCAACCCTGTACGGTACAGATTTGGCGTGGTTCGGAAACTCTACTGAAAAAGCCCAAAATTGTTTAAGAAAACTCATAAAAAATTGTGTAAACTCGATAAAAAGACAAATAAACTCCTTGTGGTTCTTCTGTCCACTACGCCATATTAAAAAAAACAGCCACAATTGACTTTTTTCGGTCAATCTGTGTGGAACGTGTTGCGGGGCCGCCATCTTGTTTAGCCGGGAACATTCTCGAAGAAAACGTGACGTCAATATCTTTGCTTTAAAAGAAAAATCATCACTAGAATACTCTTTTACTTAGCCCACACTTACTACTTATTACTTACTATCCGGCGAACTAGAGAGGAAAAGTACGAAAAATTAAAAAAATGAAGGGATGTTTTGTTTAATAATGTTTTGTTATGTCTTAAGAAAAAAGCTCATTAAACTAAATAAACAATATGTGTAAATAGCTAACGAAACACTTAAACTTTGAGCCCATATGTCCTTGTTTTCAAAAGGATCCTCAAATCAAAAATTTCCCACTGCCTGCTAACTTAATGGCTTGTGTTTTTCATTTTTATCGGCGGTCATTGTTAACAGAGCTTTAATCATATTTCTTTCATATATTTACGTCATCTCCACATATTAGTTTGATCTTCATCAGAACGAACACAGGCGCAACGCCAAACCAATTCGAGGCAGAGTCGATGGCCACGCTCAGGCAGCTCGCCGACTATGTGGAGGCGGAGGCCAACCTCGGCCACGCTCTTCCTGCGCCTTCACGACAACAGTGCCCGCATGCTCGACCAGCTGCATAAGTTTATGGCCGCCAATGAGCCGTTTACACAGCGCACAATTGTCATAAGTCGCTCTCCGCTGGCTATTTATCAGGTATGGAATGCACTCTATGCATAGAGGAGGATGCTCCCTACCCTCTCCAAGGATGCTTCTGATGTCTGTTCTCTTTTGAAGCTGCGTAAACTGCATCCGGAGATAATTTGCGGCCTGTGGCATGAGACTTATCTATCGCTGGCCATGCTCAAATCCTCCACACTGATTACCTCAATCTATGGTGCAATCTTTCGCAATATCATTGCCCCAGTGATCGGCATAAGCGTCGTCTTTCTCAGCAAGGAAGAGTTCAATTTGTAAGCCACTCATTGTGACTATGGAGATTATGGAGTACTCTTTAATGTTTTATGTTCCTTTGGCAGGCACATTGCCGACCTGTGGCGCAATGTGGGCGTCCGTCCAATCGTCTACATGGTGAATTCACCCAACGAGAAGCGCTATTTTCAGAAGACCATGAAGATACAATATCTGACCGACTCGCTGCGCTCCGAGCCGCATCTTCTGATGAAGGCCTAAGGAGTTGCATTCACCAGCGGGGAAACCAACGAACTCAAACGAACACAACTCAGACAGGAGCGCACACAAAGAGAAACTGTTTGCATTTAGCTGCGCTACACTTATTTCTTAAGAGTAATTCGTTTTTAGTGTCCACGTTCAGTCACCCACACTTGATATGTGTTTATATGATGCGTTTTTTGTACGCGTTCTGCATCCGTAGAAGCTTTAGAAAGTATTACCCGTTGTGTACCAGTACCAGTACCCGTACCCGTACCAGTACCAGTGAGATTGAAGCTATTTGTATATTTATGTTTGATTAGGTCTTGTGCTTTATTTATTGTATGTAGCGGATGCTTTTTATACCCGTACTCAAAAAAGAGTTAAGGGGTATTGTTGAGCTACTGAGCTTCTTCAGTAGCGTTGTATTGCGATATTATTAAAAAGGCGATGATTGTTCAGTTAATGTATTCACAGTTTATTGTACTTAAGTTAATATATATGTTTTATCCAAAACTAGCGAAAGGTGTGCGGATTTGATAACGAGAGTTAACGATGGGTCGATTGAAGACGCGGGGGCCGGTTCAAGACTGTTGAAGTTGTTAGATTTATGTAAGGTTTAGTTTAGAACTCTGTGGCAGGCAGGTCACTGTGCCAGACAGCAAAACGTTTAACGACGGTGATGATCGAATCTGAAGTGTCTTCTGCTTTCTCTGACGAGCCTCCCCCACAGCGGCTGTCGAACGCCGACAGAGAGCAAAGCACCAGACAGAGCATAAGCAAAGCAAACAAAACAGTAATAAAGAGAGACGTTACTTTTAAGAGATGTTACATATGGTCTCTTTGCTCATTGTGCTGCCATGGGCCGGCGCTTAGCCGAACATACTCCCCCCGTTGAAGAGCACGGATCTTTAACGTCCTTATTTTGCAGCACTGTTGTTGTCTTCAGCACCGTCTTCAGTACCGCTACTCCGGACTTTATTTCTGACCCTATGCTGGGTCGAGCGAGGGGCCACTTCAGATGAGCTACCTGAAAATAGAGAAGCAAAAAGTGGAGCTGCCTTGAGAGACGGAGAAACCTCTCCTGCAACTATCCATCCCAGTTTGGTCTCCTAAAGACGTGGCAGTCCAGTTCCCAACTTGATATTGCCAGGGCATAGAAGCTCGAAGAACAGAGCCGCTCCAATCAGAATATCAACTGGCTGGGGCTGGTGAAACTTCTGATCCGCCAGAGGTATGTTGGAGGGCATGTTCCAGCGATTAATGTCGTGGATACCGTTGGGTTGGTTACCCGTAATGGTTGGAGCAATAAGTGCCGTAATGGTCGCGGCATAGTTGGACGCGTATGATTCCAGTTGGATATCGACGCAGCATCCTTCGGATATGGCACACGAATCGCCTAGACCAGAAACGGAAACTTCCGACTCTTTCTTCTGTAGCTGCAACTGTTGAGCCAGACGAGAAGTGACGAAATGCACCTGCGATCCAGAATCGAGCAGGGCACGGCAAGGAATCAACATCCCGGAGCGACTCCTTACGCTGATTATGGCAGTGGGCAAAATCACAGCGTCCCGTCGATGACTCTGGGCCAAGAGCGACGTGGCTGACGATGTTACGGCATGTTCAGCGACAGAGGGTATCGCGGGAATTCGTAGAGTCGATGTTGATTTGACGAGTTGAGGCAGAATGGCTTGAGAAGTGTAGGACGAAGACTCGAAATGAAGTAGTGTGTGATGCTTAGCACCACATACTCGGCAGGATCGTGACCGACATTCACCTTGCTGATGGCCTGATCGGAGGCAGTTGGTGCATAGGGATAGCTTATTAGCTTCCTGGAGCCGAAGTCGAGGAGAAAGGTTGCTGAATTGAGAACATCGATATATCGAATGTCCGGTGTCGCCGCAGAGCGCGCAGGCAATCGGCTTGAAGGTAGTTGCAACTAGGCAGTGTTTCCGATTGCTATTAGTGTACATTTCCTTAGCGTGCTCCTGAGTCTCCAACCTCTGGCATCTCTGCTCCAGAAAAGCGGTAAATTGCTGGCTTGTGGGTATGCTATCCATTGACGAGCATTCCTCCCACTTGGCTTGTGTGGCGCTGTCCACTTTCTGTAGCAGGATATGTATCAGAATGCAGTCAGCTATCTGGTCCTTTGTCCCCATACTCTGCAAGGCCCGCAGATTGGCATTTACAGTATCTGACAATGACCGGAGCTGGGACACAGACGAGGTCTCAATACGCTGCACACCCAAAATGTCGGTGACATGTGCCTGAAATATTAAACGCTTGTTATTGAATCGTTTATTAAGAAGGTCTCAGGGCGATGGGATAGCTGGCGTGGCTGAATTCTAGCGAAGAGATTGTGTCTAGAGCAGGTCCTTTCAGCCAGGATCGTAGGTGCTGCAGCTTCTCCACATTCGTTAGGTCAGAATCCTTGTCAATTATGGAGGCAAACATGCCCCAAAACGCAGCATATTTCGCGTAGCCCCCGCTGAATTCGGGAAGCTTTAATTCCGGCAGGCGAGGCCGACTCTGCACTATGACTGTAGCTGGGGCCTCTCCAACATGATCCGTCCGCATTGTTGAGCATGGGAGCATTGTGGGCTGCCGCTTGTTCAACTCGCGCTTCATACGAATTTCCAGCATGACCACGCATTCGTCAAACTCCTCCCTCAAGGGACTGCCAATCTCATCGAGATCAATCCTCTCCAGGGCATTATGGTGCTCGTTGAACGAAGCGACCAGATCCGCTAGCAACTTTAGTCGCACATTTAACTCCTCCTCACTGAGTTCCCCAATCCTCTCCTTGCCGACGGCAGTTTCCATTCTCCGTGCTGCTCCTACCATGGATTGCACCTTGCGCTTGTTGAATGCAGCTTCCGAATCGACGAACAAAGGTGAGGGGGGGGAGATTGAAGGGGCGCATTAGAAGCCATCGTGTATGCTCAGTAGAAAGCTGGGTTTAGAGTCACTGGGGAGCGGTGAAGGTTACACCGGGTGATTAACCTCGAGCAGTTTTACATGAACTGTACAATCGATCGCAGGGTCAGAAACACACGGTCTTGCAGTTTTACAGATCAGCAGCGTGAGCTAACAGTTTGAAACGCACTAAACTTGTGCATCCGACAACAACAAAGGCATGCACACTGAGAGCACGAAACCGAAACGAAACAGCAGCAAGCAAGCAGACCGCAAATCGAGAACCGTTTCTGTTGCTTGCCCAACCCTTCCCAATTTTTTTTTTTTTTTTTTTTTTTTTTTTTTTTTTTTCCCTTCTTTTTTTAAAACTAGCGCAAAGGTCAGCTACTGAGCTTCTTCAGTAGCGTTGTATTGCGATATTATTAAAAAGGCGATGATTGTTCAGTTAATGTATTCACAGTTTATTGTACTTAAGTTAATATATATGTTTTATCCAAAACTAGCGAAAGGTGTGCGGATTTGATAACGAGAGTTAACGATGGGTCGATTGAAGACGCGGGGGCCGGTTCAAGACTGTTGAAGTTGTTAGATTTATGTAAGGTTTAGTTTAGAACTCTGTGGCAGGCAGGTCACTGTGCCAGACAGCAAAACGTTTAACGACGGTGATGATCGAATCTGAAGTGTCTTCTGCTTTCTCTGACGAGCCTCCCCCACAGCGGCTGTCGAACGCCGACAGAGAGCAAAGCACCAGACAGAGCATAAGCAAAGCAAACAAAACAGTAATAAAGAGAGACGTTACTTTTAAGAGATGTTACATATGGTCTCTTTGCTCATTGTGCTGCCATGGGCCGGCGCTTAGCCGAACAGGTTTATTAGATTTGTGGTTAAAGTGGATGTGTGTAACGCAGAGAAGGACAATTTTCCGACCCCATAAAGTATATATATTCTTGATCAGTATCAATAGCCGAGTCGATATAGCCATGTCTGTCTGTCCGTCCGTCCGTCCGTCTGTCCGTCTCGATAAGCGCCTGGATCTCAGAGACTATAAGAGCTAGCGAAACCAAATTTGGTTTCCAGACTTATGTGATATCACACTGCTACAAGTGTATTTCAGAATTTCCCCCCGCCCCCTTCCGCCCCCACAAAGAACGAAAATCTGTGGCAGGCACATTTTTAAAGATACGATAAAACGAAAAACGCAGTATCGTAGAGAATGCCCATATCTACCAGATTGCCAAATCTGAATCAGATCGGATCATAATTATAGCCAGAATGAAGAAATGTAATTTTCTGTTGCTTTCCCCGCCTCCCCAGCCAGAGACACGCTGTTCATTCTCTTTCTCTGCCGCGTTCAGTGCGCGAGCAACCCCTAGCGGAGGAGATGTAGAATCTAAATGGTACATGTAGAATATACATGTTAGATGTAGAATATACATGGAATATGTAGATGTAGATAACAGATGTAGCAAAAAAATGTAAAATTTTGTTTTTTTTTTAATTCTAAATAATTATATGCTCAAAAATGTATATGCTGACTGAGTACGGGTATAAGTAGAGTCGCGTCTCCAGAAGCGACTCACACGTTCCTTCTCGTTTTTTATATATTTTATTTAATTATGTCTATATTCTCGTATACTATACCCGGCTAATATGTTCTCAAAATTTGTATATGTGCACACATACACGCGCAGGTTTTCTATAATGCCGAACATTTGCCAACTTTTTCACAAATGCTCCTATTGTTATGCAGATCCCAAAAGAATAACTTGTCTAAGACCAAGTCCCGACTACAAATATGTACAATTAAGTTTCTTACGTCTAATCCGAGGGAGAGCAAACAAATTGTGTTCCAACGAGCATTACCCATACGACTATACCAAAAGCTAGTAAGCATTTTGACTATCAGTAGCCGAAATGTTTAGCTTAGTAAGGCTAATATGGTCAATGGTGTTCTTTGGTTTAAATATATGTACATATATGTGTACTATGTAGATTTACAGTTTATTATTGGTCATGTATTTTGCTCAGCACAGCGGCCGACAAAGGATAGCGAAAGGTTCTCCAGAGTCAGTTTAAGACGAAGGCGACTGTGTACAACAACGATTCAAGAATAAGATCCTTGGACCCACTACAGCTGAAATAAGGAATGTATCAAAGGCGTTCACCAGAACTCTAAAATATGATAACTGATAATTGATTACTGATTACTGATCACTGATAATTGTAGATTAGACCAAAGTTTTGTTTACATTTTAGTTACTACTATCTGACCTGGCCACCCATTTGCCGCATTATTGTGAACTGTTGTTTCTGCTGCTCCGAACGATGTCATTTGGAAACTTCAGTTCAGTGTGCAACTGGACTTCAGGAAAGGTTTTGAATCTGGATGCATACCGATGAGCAAGCCGTTCAATGGATTTGCGCAACACATGCCTGCTGACTCATGTTTGAATGGGGACATTCTTTAGCTTGCAGATAGCCATGCATCGAGTTGTCGATAGGTGTGTGTGAAATCATAACCAAAATTGTACGATACAGAATATTTATTTATGTATACAATAAATTGACAAAATGCAAGAAGGCAAATTGTTCCCTATAAAGTTCAATTAAATTTCCTCATTTGCGGCGGGAACATGGGGCTCTCTTGGGTGCCTTATCGCTGCTGGGAGCAGATTCTGCCACGTCCGGAGTATCCGCCAAGTGAACCTTCTTACGTGCCTTCGGGGCTGATGGGGCAGCGGCTTCCGTTGACGGAGCTGGCTGCTCTGCCTCTGGTTCGACAATTGGGGCTGCCTTGGCAGTTCGTCCGCGTCCACGGCCTGCTGGTTTCTTGGCGGTCACAGCTCCCACCGGCCCCTTTGTAGGCTCCGGCTGCTTCCCGTCTGAAATCTTCACCACTGGGGTCTTGGCACGGGCTCCGCCACGTGCTTTTTTGGCGACCGGCTGAGCCTCTGGGTCTGGCTCAGTCCCGACTTTGGCTTTGCGTGCGTTGCCACGCGCATTCTTCCTGGCCGCTGCCTTGGGCTCCGCCTCCTCCATCTCTGCAGACTCTGCTTCGGCCACATCGTCGGGCTTGCGACGGGTGCCACGTCCTTTAACAGCGGCGGTCGTTGCCACCGCTGGTGCATCCTCTGCAACTTCTGTGACCGCCATCTTCACTGGAGGCTCTTCCTCGTGCGGCTCCTCAGCGCCGGCCTTGCCCTTGCGACGCCTGGGCGTGGCTGGTCTGGGCGTGGTGTCCACAATCAGCTCCAGGGCCTTGACTGTCGGATTCCTCTGGTGCCAGCTGCGGGACGGGGTCGGCTTGTCATCGTCGGGGGCTTCTGTGTAGTTCTTCCGCGGCAGATTGCGTCCCTCACGCCTCTGCGAAGTTGTGGGGTCCGGCAGAGTCACCGTGGGTATCTCCGGGGCGGTCGGGGTGGCTGTGGCTGGCGTTGTGGGAGACGCCTCCGCCTCGGACGTATTGGCTGCTGTCTTGACACTGGTCGCCGGATTGCGGTTGCGTCGCGATCCAGATTGAATCGATTGAATAATCTCGGTGCATAAGGATGTGCTTTCCTCAACGGTGGAAATGGGAGCATTGGGAACAGGTTGCTGAGAAGAGTCTGATTGACTCTCTGGTGATACCTCTTCTTTCTTTGGTGATGATTGAGGCAGTTCCTTCACTACCTCTACAAGCTCCTCAACTAAAGAAAGATCCCCTTGCGTTTCTGACCCTGGCTTGGGGGAACCGTCCCCGGTAGAGTTGCTGAGGGAGCGTCGATCCTTAGCCATCTGCTTTCTCATCTGGAAGGCTTTGAACTTCCGGGGACTGAGAAAGAACAGAGATGGGCACTTGCTCTTGGCTTTCTCATTATCGGCGGCTACTTGGGCAGGGGTCCGTTTCTGTGGATGGAAGGGCAGACGAACTGGCTTAAGGAACTTACGACGCGCCATCAACAGAGATGGACGCTTGGGCGTGGCCACAGGTGTTGTTGCCTCCACGCTATTGGCAGCAATCTGCTTTTCGGGACTCGTGAGCAGAGCCTGTTTCATCAGGGATTGTGGCGTCCGCTTGGCCACTTGGTGCGACGGAGCTGAAGATGGCGGCGTATCCGATTTGGTACGGTTCGGTTTGACGAGCGGCGAGGCATCTGACGATTCATCGGCGCTGCCGGACACAGTGATGGGCGTCAGCTTGAGCGGGGGACGCAGCTTTTGTGGTGTTGTCAGGTCAATGAGATACATGGAGGTGGAGGTCTCCCGCCGGACCTTCTTCGATGTAGATGGTGTGCTGAAGTCGAGCAGATCCCGACTGCAGCTGTTCAGATCCCCATTCAGCTCTGATAGCACGCTCTTGGTCGTGGAGATTGTCGGCGTGCTGGGTTTGCGGACACATGTGAAGGACTTCTCCGTCTTGACACCTGTTTCGCGGGGGGAAAAGGAGGTGATGACCACATCGGAGAGGGCGCAGAGCTTCAGTAGCTTCTTGTGACTGGCTGGTGGGGTTGCTGTGTTCTCTTTGTTTTGCGTGGCATCCAGAAGATCTACTTTCTTAGTCTGAGTAGCTTTTGAAGCTGTTGCTACTGGCCCGTCGTCTGCATTTGGCGGAAAACGTTGGACGCTTTCGCCCACATACGGAAATTTAGCGCCTTCCGAAGACATTTTTTGGGAGACGAGCAAGACTTAAACGAGATGCGAATTAATAAAAATCTGTTCGACAAATGTTGCAACTATGAAATTTATATCAGGTTTACGATATTTGATCTGTCAAAAAGTCCTCACAGGTTATACGATATTTCTACCCATGCACTCAGAAGTGGGATTGAAGTAGGGTTGAATTCTGATAATTAAAACTTGAACCATTAACGAATGAATGGAGTGCCCAGGTTTCAAGGAGGACCACGATATCTTTCCTATAGACAATTAATTAATCGCGTGGGCAAACAATCAAGGTTATTTTTATGTTATTTATATTTTGGTTATGTTTAACCAGTTCGGTGGCAACCCTGTACGGTACAGATTTGGCGTGGTTCGGAAACTCTACTGAAAAAGCTCAAAATACTTAAGAAAACTTATAAAAAATTGTGTAAACTCGATAAAAAGACAAATAAACTCCTTGTGGTTCTTCTTTCCACTACGACATATTAAACGAGAAGGAACGTGTGAGTCGCTTCTGGGAAGCGACTCTACTTATACCCGTACTCAGTCAGTATTTACATTTTTGAACATATGATTTTTTAGAATTTTAGCATTAAAAAAAACATTTTACATATTACATTTTTTTGCTACATCTGATATCTACATCTACATATACAATGTATATTATACATCTAACATTATAGATGTACCATTCATATTCTACATATCCTACGCTGGGGGTTGCTCGCGCACTGAACGCGGCAGAGTGTGCGAGCGAGAAGGAAAATTAGTTTCGTTGTCGTTGGCAGGAGGGGCAGGGGAAGCAACTGAAAATTAATTTCGTCATTCTGTCTATAATTATGATCCGATCTGATTCAGATTCAGCAGTCTGGTAGATATGGGCATTCTCTACGATACTGCGTTTTTCGTTTTATCGTATCTTTAAAAATGTGCCTGCCACAGATTTTCGTTCTTTGTGGGGGCGGAAGGGGGCGGGGGGAAATTTGGAAATACACTTGTAGCAGTGGGATATCACATGAGTCTGGAAACCAAATTTGGTTGCCCTAGCTATTATAGTCTCTGAGATCTAGGCGCTCATCGAGACAGACAGACAGACAGACAGACATGGCTATATCGACTCGGCTTTTGATGCTGATCAAGAATATATATACTTTATGGGGTCGGAAACGTTTCCTTCTCTGCGTTACACACATCCACTTTTACCACAAATCTAATATACCCCTTAACTCTTTTTTGAGTACGGGTATAAAAACAGCCACAAATGACTTTTTTCGGTCAATCTGTGTGGAACGTGTTGCGGGGCCGCCATCTTGTTTAGCCGGGAACATTCTCGAAGAAAACGTGACGTCAATATCTTTGCTTTAAAAGAAAAATCATCACTAGAATACTCTTTTACTTAGCCCACACTTACTACTTATTACTTACTATCCGGCGAACTACAGAGGAAAAGTACGAAAAATTAAAAAAATGAAGGGATGTTTTGTTTAATAATGTTTTGTTATGTCTTAAGAAAAAAGCTCATTAAACTAAATAAACAATATGTGTAAATAGCTAACGAAACACTTAAACTTTGAGCCCATATGTCCTTGTTTTCAAAAGGATCCTCAAATCAAAAATGTCCCACTGCCTGCTAACTTAATGGCTTGTGTTTTTCATTTTTATCGGCGGTCATTGTTAACAGAGCTTTATTCATATTTCATTCATATATTTACGTCATTCCCACATATTAGTTTGATCTTCATCAGAACGACCACAGGCGCAACGCCAAACACCATCAAACCTTCACGTATTCCCAATTTGAGACCTTTTTTTCGTTTCAAAAAATTTACAAAATAATTTAATAAAATTACGATTATAGCCAATCGTATTCTAGCCACTTCATTTATGTGATACAATTATTTTTCTTTTGAAATTCTCGATGAAAAACTCTTAAATCATCAATGAACTGAAGTCTGAAGACTCAAGTCTGGCACTGTATGTACTATAAGTGTGCGATGTGATTGTTTTCTGAGAATTTGGAAAAAGGGTTCGTCAATGGCAATGCTTGCATATGCTCACTGATTCCTGATCAAGGTGGTCAGTGCAATGATCGAATATTACAGAGAATTACCATTAAGTGTTACTCAGTGGTTTGTTGTTGAGTGGCTCACAAACAACAGCTATACGTATGTATAGTTTAGTCACCAATGAGCAACCCAACACCATTACTAGCACTAGAAGGAAACACCAACTGTAGATTAGACCATAAGTTTCATTTCAGTTTTCTTTATTATTTGGGGATGTCTTACTATATATATGTATGTATGTATATGTATATTTGTGTATATGGTATGCCTAAGTCTATTAGGGTTTTACATTTCTGAGCAAGGGGATGGGAACCTTTTGCGGGGCTGACAGGGGATAGGATATATGTACGTAGTATTAACGATAGAGCTTAGAGATAACCATGCATAATCGAGCTGTCGATAGATGTATGAATGTATGAAATTTTATATTATACAGAAGTTCGTAAAGTGTGTGAAAGCATAACAAAAATTGTACGATAGAGAATATTTATATATAAAACAATTGGGTTAAGTGCAAGATGGCAAATGAAAACCAGTTCCTTATTTGCGGCGGGAGCGTGTGGCTCTCTTGGGCGCCTCGTCGTTGCTGGAGGCTGGCTCTGCCACGGCCGGAGTGGCCTCGAAGTGAACCTTCTTGGCACGGCCACTGCGTGCCGTCGGGGCTGATGGGGCAGCGGCTTCCGTTGACGGAGCTGGCTGCTCTGCCTCTGGTTCGACAATTGGGGCTGCCTTGGCAGCTCTTCCGCGTCCACGGCCTGCTGGTTTCTTGGCGGCCACAGCCACCACCGGCTCCTTTGTAGGCTCCGGCTGCTCCCCGTCGGAAATCATCACCACTGGGGTCTTGGCACGGGCTCCACCACGTGCTTTCTTGGCGACCGGCTGAGCCTCTGGGTCTGGCTCAGTCCCGACTTTGGCTTTGCGTGCGTTGCCACGCGCATTCTTCCTGGCCGCTGCCTTGGGCTCCGCCTCCTCCATCTCTGCAGACTCTGCTTCGGCCACATCCTCGGCCTTGCGACGGGTGCCACGTCCTTTAACAGCGGCGGTCGTTGCCACCGCTGGTGCATCCTCTGCAACTTCTGTGACCGCCTTCTTCACTGGAGGCTCCTCCTCGTGCGGCTCCTCAGCGCCTGCCTTGCCCTTGCGTCGCCTGGGCGTGGCTGGTCTGGGCGTGGTGTCTACAATCAGCTCCAGGGCCTTGACTGTCGGATTCCTCTGGCGCCGGCTGCGGGACGGGGTCGGCTTGTCATCGTCGGGGGCTTCTGTGTAGTTCTTCCGCGGCAGATTGCGTCCCTCACGCCTCTTCGAAGTTGTGGGGTCCGGCAGAGTCACCGTGGGTATCTCCGGGGTGGTCGGGGTGGCTGTGGCTGGCTCCTCGGTCGGTGGACCCTTTTGAGAGGGTGTTGGCGTTGTGGGAGTCTCCTCCACCACGGGCGTATTGGCTGCTGCCTTGCCAGTGGTCACCGGCTTGCGGTTGCGTCGTGATCCAGAGCTAGGCTTGTCATCGTCGGGGACTTCTGTGTAGTTCTTCCGCGGAATATTCCGTCCTTCGCGTCGTCGTGGTGTCAGCTCATCCTCGGTGTGGGAGGGCGAGGAGTACACCCCATCGTTGGGTTTCTCTGGGGAGCCCAAAGCGGTGGCAGTGACGGTCGGAACGATTCCTGTGGGAGCTTCTTGGTTAGTGAGCTGCGCATCGATGCCTTCTTCCTTGGCGGAGGCTTTGCGTCCTCGTCGCGCCGTTGTCTTTTTGGCTTGGGGTGTCCCCTCGTCGATACTCGCCGATGGTTTCCGGACAGCTCGCGTTGGCTTTTTCTTCTCTGCCAGATCCACATCCACGCTTGGTTTGCGACCTCGTCGTGCTGGCTTCACGCTGGCTGTTGATGCTTCCTGGATCTCGGGAAGAGGAGCCTCCAGGGGTGCACCTTCTGCGCTGTGACGCTTTGACTTTGGCTCCGCCTGGTCGACCTTAGCTTCTTCTACGGTCGCCTTGCGCCCGCGTCGCCGGGAGCTGGTTGCCTCGACATGCTCCTCGGGTACATCCACCGACTCGGTTGTGGGTTTGCGTCCGCGTCGACGCGTCTTTTGCTCCTCCTCGTCCAGCAGCAGCTTCTTTGGCTCTGGCTCTTGCTCGATTTCCTCAGTGATCTCCTCCAGATGTGGATCCACGGGCTCCGCTGAAGCAATGCGCTTCGTTAATGCTGGTTCTTTATCTGCTGTTGCGTCTGCTTTCTGTCCCCGTCGCCTGGGCTTCTCGAGGACATCCGGAGCTGCCAGCTCGACATCCACGGAAGGCTTGCGTCCACGTCGCTTGGGTCTGTCTGCCTGGGCATCTGTCTGATCCTCTTTAGTGGCTGTTGGCTGGCTGGCCTGTTCAGTTTTTACACGCTCCGAGGACTTACGGGTTCGTTTTAGGGGCTTCATTGGTTCAGCCCCAGCCCCAGCTGCTTGATCTTCTTTGATAGCTGCCAGAAGCCCCAGGGCTTTGGGGTTCTGTGTATCATCCTTTGCGGCCTCCTTCTCTGCAGATGGAGGTCGTCCGCGTCGCTTCGATGTCTCAGGCAGAACCTCCTTTGGGGGCTTCCTGAGCTCGGAGTCCACTGTGTGATCTTCTTTGACGGGGGCCACGATCTCCTGGGCTTTGGCCTTCTGTGGTTCATTCTTCTCCGCCGATGGAAGCCGTCCACGTCGCTTCGCTGTCTCAGGTCGAGCTTCTGTAGTTAAAGGTAGCAGCTCCTTCTTCTGTTTACTCTGCTCGGATGGCATCTCTTCCTCTTCGATGGCATTCAGAATCCCCTCCGCCTTGTTCTTGGCTTCGTTGTCCTTTGCCTCCTCTGCTGATGGCTTGCGTCCACGTCGCTTGGGCTTTTCCAGATTGGATTTGGACGTCTCTGGCTCTGGGTTCGCTTCGTCTACTTCTTTGGACGGCTTTCGTCCCCGTCTCTTGGCCGTCTCCATGTTGGCTTCCTTATCCTCGAGGATCGGCTGTTCCTCGGCGGTCGGTTTGCGACCCCGCCTCCTTGGCCTCTCCGAGTCGCTGGCCTCTGTAATTCTCTCCACGGACGAGCCCTTTCTGGTTACCCTCTTGGCGGCAGGCAGTACCTCCTCCTTAGCGTGCGAGTGCTCGTCCTTGCGCTCTAGTCTTGTTACCTTCATTGCCCCCTGCTTGGCTGCCCCTTCTGCTGCCACCTCTGCCTCTTGCTTTTCCCGGTTTTCTGTTTTTGTCTCTGGTTCAACTTTTTTCAAGATTTTTTCTACAAGCGATTGATTTCCGTTTTCAGAATTACTTTCGAGCTGCTTCTCCGTCGCTAACGTTTGCCTTTTGTTCTGTTCAGAATCAGTTTCCACAGGCGCCGCCTGCGTTTCGACACTGATCGAGGCCCCGCCCTCTGGAGCAGATTTCATTTCAGTTGGGGATTCAACGCCTTGGCCGGGAGTAGGCTCAACTGTGGCCGCCTCACTTGGTGCATCATCAGTTGTTGTGACTGGAACTTCAGTTTCCTTTGCAGGATCAGGATCAGTAACAGAAATGCCGCCTTTGGGTTGCACCACCTCAGCGGGAGCACCCGAAGACGAAGGTTGCTCGACTGCAGGTGCTTCTGTGGCAGCTTCCACTGTGGGTGTTGCACTTCGTGTCGGGACTTTTTCCTGCGGGGCGTGGCTCGAATTTGAGTCGCTCAATTCAATCACGACGTCATCCATTTGGACATTAGAGGGGAGCACTTTGGTAGTCGTTTCCCTTCGATTCACATGCAGATCCACAGGCTCGGCTTGTTCTTCCAGCATGTCCATGGCCACAGAATCCTCATCATCCTCATCATCATCTTGGCTAGAAGTTTCTTCTCTTGGGGATGACACTGACTGACTATCGTCTGATATTATTTGGATCTCCTCGTTCGCACTTTGACCTGTATTGGCAGACGGTCTGGGTCTGTTTTCCAGAATGTTTTCAGCATTCAAACCGATTAGGGATTGATTTGTGGGCGTCTCATCGATTACTTCTTCAGACTCTGACGTTGAGGAGGAAACTGATTGAATTTCCTCGGTGGATAAAGGTGTGCTTTCATCATCGATGGAAATTGGAACATTGGGAACAGGTTCCTTCGAAGAGTCTGATTGAATCACTGCTGATACCTCTTCCCTCTCTGATGATGATTGGGAGAGTTCCTTTACTTCCCCTAATGGCTCCTCAATTGGAGGTGGAGCATTGGGAACAGGTTCCTTGCAGGGTTCTGAGCGAATCTCTGCGCGTTCCTCTTCTTTTTCTGGTAATGAATGATTTACAGGCTCCTCAACTGCAGGTAGAGGGCTGCTTTCCTCTGCGATGGCAATTGGGGCACTAGAGACAGGTCCCTTGGAGGATTCCAAATGAGTCTGTGATGTTTCTTTCTCTGGTGATGATTGTGGCAGTTCCTTTACTACCTCTGCAGACTCCTCAACTGAAGGGGGGCTCTCTTGAGCTTCCGCAATTGCACTGGATCCGTCATGAAGTTCGGCTTTAGCTTCAGGTTCGGTTTCAGTTTCAGTTTCTTGTTGAATATTCAGCTCTGGTGTTACAGCAATCTTTTCTTGTACTTTGGGTTCATCTGGAGTTGAATCCTCTTGAACAGCAGCCACTTCGTTGGTTGTAGCTGCCTCTTGGATGACTTCTGCATCAGATGTGGACATTGTTTCGCTTTCTTTGGGTAACTCGATGGCTGCGGCTGTGGTTGTCGGTGTTGCTTTTGGGTCCACAGCTGAGATCGCATCAGTCTTCTCTTCCTCCGTCGTGTGGACAGGTGATTCTTTGTCAGAAAATGACTGTTCGATGACGGGTGCACGGGTTTCTGCATCGCCCGAAACCTCGACTGTAATGACTTTGTCTTCGTTTGTCGATTTCCTCTGGACTGAAGGCTCCTCCAAGGGCAATGTCTTCGCTTCTTGGGCTGCGACCTCTTCATCAGCTGCTTTAAGTGGTTCATCGCTTGGTGGCTTGCGAGCTTCTGGGGCTTCCTCCACATATTCAAAATTGTTGGAGGCATCTAATTGGATGACGTCATTTCCGTTCTCCCTAGCAGGTTCTTGTTCTTGCGGTGGGGATCTCTCTGCTTCGTTTACGACCTCAGGGATGTCCTCCCTTTGCGTGACATCCATGTCCCTTGATGCTTCCAGAATGGAAACCTCTTCAGGCTGTTCGATTAAAGATTCGTCGCTGGAAGCAGGTTTCTCGTCAGTTTCCACGTCCTGGCCATTGCTCTGTTCACCTCCACTTGGACTCTCGTTTTTGGTTGTGTCCAATGCTTGCTTTGCATCTTCTTGAATGGCATCCTCTTTGATCATTTTATCTGCAGATACTTCGACTGGACATGCTTCAGGCTCAGGCATTTCCTCGATAGTAGAAACATCTTCAAGACGGTTTGAGGCATCCAATTGAATAACCTCATCTGTCTGTCTATCCTTTATCTTCTCAGCTAAGCTTATATCCTGCGTTGGATCCACTGCAGTTGACTCATCCAGATTATTTGGTTCTGCGGAAACCGCGTTGGCGACCTCCACGCCAGCTGCAGGTTTCTCATTTGCTTCAGCATTGGTAGGCACGTCCAGTGTGGTCCCATCATCCTTCTCCTTTTGGCTGGGACCATTGGTCTGCTGAACCTCAGAGCGAATCTCATCTAGAGTTGTTTCCAATGCAATGGAATCGTCTTGATTCTCTTCAATCAAAGATTCCTCTGGAACCTCTTCAACTAAAGATTCTTCTGAAACCTCTTCAATCAATGATTCTTCTGGGACGACTTCAATCAAAGATTCCTCTGGAACGTCTTCAACTAAGGATTCCTCTGGAGCCTCTTCCACTAAGGATTCCTCTGGAACCTCTTTCACTAAAGATTCCTCTGGAACCTCTTCCACTAAGGATTCATCTGGAACCTCTTTAACTAAAGATTCCTCTGGAACGACTTCAATCAAAGATTCCTCTTCCACTAAGGATTCCTCTGGAACCTCTTCCACTAAGGATTCCTCTGGAACCTCTTTAACTAAAGATTCCTCTGGAACGTCTTCAATCAAAGATTCCTCTTCCACGAAGGATTCCTCTGGAACCTCTTCCACTAGGGATTCATCTGGAACCTCTTTAACTAAGGATCCATCTGGGACGACTTCGATTAAAGATTCTTCGGTTGAAGCTGCTTCAGCTACTTGCGGTTGATCGATGATTGACTCTTCAACAGACTCGTCAACGGTTTCTGTAACGCTGAATGCATCCAAATGAATTTTCCCATCCTCAGGTAGTGTCTCAGCCTCCTTTCGATTCTCAGCTATGCTGATTTCTTGTGTAACGTCCACCACATTTGCGTCATCTTCCAGACTATGGGCTTCTTCTTTGGCTGGTTCACTTGCAGAATCAGCAGCAGGAACCGCTTCGCTTTCCGGTTCTTCAGCTGTTTCAGGCGCAATTGAAGCTTGCGATTCTTCGGCTTCGCGTTCGACCGTTTTTAGTATCTGTTGATCTTCGGAATCAAATGTATCTTGAATAGCGTTTACAACAGCCGAAACACCCTGTACATTCTCTTCCTCAGTTCCTTCCTCAACCAAAGATGCTTCGGCAGGCGTTTTGTTTGCTTCTGGCGTTTGCTCAACGATATCCAAACTATTCTCAACTGATGGGATATCATCACTTCCTTTTGGAGCTGGAGATTCTTCACAAGTCACCTTCTCCTGTTCGTCTGTATCCTCTGGTGTCCGCTTGATTGGTGATTTTCGTTCTGACGTCTCTTCCAGAGGCGTCCTTTCAGTGACCTTGTCCGTGGTGCTTTCGTCTGCCAACTCTTTGGGCGACGAATCGACTTCGACCTCTGACTTTTCTCCTGCGCTTTCCTCTGGCAACTCCTGGGGTGATACTCCAGGTACGATTTCCTTACTTGCGATTGGAGGAGTAGCCGATGACTGGCTGATACTGCTTATGGAAGCATTTGCAATGCTACAGCTTGAGACATTCAATTCGATGGCCGAATACTCGATTGAAGAGTCGAGAGGATAGCTCTCGGACTCTGTGGTCGTCGCCTCCAAGACAGAGGAGACATCCGTTGCTTTAGCCTGTGGCGGTTCGGTGCCTTCGCTTGAATCCAGTTCAATTACCAGTGAAGAATCGTTGGGCAGAGTCAGAGTTTTGCCTGGGGTTTCGCTGGGTTTGGTGGCATTGATGCTGCTTTCAGCCGTGATATCTTGCACCTCAATCAAAGAAATCTCATCAACTGAAGAGTCTACAGCTGGTGTGTCAGCTCCCATGGATTCCTCGACAGATCTAGGCACATCCTTGCCATTTGTGTCCGTTGCATCTGTAGCAGCGTATTCGCTGGGCTCCTCAAGGAATCTACTGCTGATTTCTTCCCCCACCTTCTTCTTGGGAATGACTTCATGCTCTGCAATTGTCTCTGTCGGTTCAGCATCCTCCTCATCATCGCTGAACACCAAGGGCTCGCTCATGCCAATGATTGAGTCAGTGTCAGAGCGATCGTCACCTGGGATCGGGACAGATGGCGGACGGATGGTCTGAACCTTTGTCTCCTCCACGGTCACGCCGCCCGATTCAACACCGGAGACAGACACTATCAGAGGGTCTGAGAACATTGAGTCCGAGGTCTGATCCAGCAGCTGTATGCCGCTTATGTCATTGACGCTTGACGAGGTGGGCCTAGACGCCTCCCCTCCCTCCTCGGTCAGTGTGCTGAGCTCCAAGTCTGCCCTGATGGCAGCTTTGTAGGTGGTGCTGGTCGTCGCAGTCTTGCTGTAAGTCGGGGCCGCACTCAAATTCATCAGGTCCTCCGACGAGACCGAGTCGTTCTGCTTGTAGGCAGCCAGCGGATCGGCGTCAGTCGCCATGCTCACGGTGGTCACATTTATTTCGGTTTCAGTGTCCTCCACGTGTGCAGCGGACGTGCTGGGGACATCGTGAAAGATATTGTCCAAGGGCAGGGTGAGTCCTCCAACGCTCAGGTCGTACCTCAACACCACCGAGTCTCTGTTAGATTCCTTGCGCGAATGCAACACCGCACTGGCTGGCTCATTGGGTACCATAATATTCTTGGCGCTGGGAGTCTTCAGAATCTTGTCGAGGTCCCTGCCCTCCGCACCTTCCGCTAGTGGTCTCTGCCTGCTCCTGCGGGGTGTGTCTGAGACGCTGTCAGAGGCCTCCAGCAGCTCCTCAATGTTGCCCAGTATGGGCGAAGCAGGCATCTTGGGTGTCTGCATCAGTTCCCGCAATCCCTTGAACAGCGGCGTGCTGCAGTTTTTGGGCGTCTTTAGCAAATCTCTCAGGCCGTGATAGTCCACATGGTCGGGCTCATCTGTGACCAGTTCTGTGCCATAATCTTCATCTTCAGCGGCTGCCCTTTCGTCTGTAACAAAGCAAACCCTTCAGATATACACACATAATCCCAAAGACTGGTCTGGATTTCAGCTTACCATCTGCTGTAGCAACTTCCTCCACAATGGCGCCCATGTCGCCGACTGATTCATCGACTAAATTGGTCCGCTTGGGCGTGTTTAGAAGGCGCTTCGACTGCCGCGTTGGCGTGCCCATGTCCTCGGTCAGGCGCCGCTTTCGCGTGGGCGTGGCCAAGGCCTGGGTGTCGGCCGATGAGAAAGAGGCGCGTCGCGTGCGTTGGCTGATTGCATCTTTTTCGCACTTAACCTCGACAGAGGCGCGACGAGTGCTGCGCCGCGGAGTGGTGGCCACAATCCTCTGGTCGGCGGAGAGACGGCGCGAGCTCCTCCTAGGCAGGGGTGTTTTTAAAGATGGGGCTACTTTTTCCACTCCCATATCCGGCTGCTCAACTGGTGAGGGTTCTACAGCGGAAGCTTCGTTCTGTTTATTCGTTTTCAGACTCTCTGAAGACTCTGAAGGAACTTCTGCAGCTGAAATTCGAGGCTTGAGTGTGATTCGATCCCAAATAGAATTCATGACTCACCTTCCACATCAGATTTCGGATCTGTGGGGACCTCCTCGCAAATGCTGTCCTCAATTACAACTGCACCTGAGGGAAAAAAAAGAATTTTAGGCTGTAGGAACTGTAGGAATCGAATCAAAGAATCCTTTTCACCCCACTTACCCTCGTCGCTTTTCTCGGGCAAGTCCACGAGCACCTCTTCACATATGCTATCATCGATGACAGGAGTCTCCTCTACTGCATCCCCTGTATCTACTGATGGCTCTTCAGCGGCTACCACTGGGCTGGGACTCTTTAAGCTGTCTTCTATGGGCTTGGTGGCCACAGCTTCAGTGCCGTCCATCTCTGCGGTTATCAAAGCAGCAAAAGCCTCGACTGAAGATCCCGCTTTGATTGGCTCTTCTCCGCATTCGTCATCATCGTGATCATTGATGGTAAAAGTGCGGCTCAGGTTATCATCGGAATCGTCAAGTTTCTCTGGGGTGGAGCATTTGCTTTTAGATATATTTAATGCCTTCCCCTCGCTTTCGCTCGTTTGAGGCGTCGATCGGGTGATGGACAGGGCTGGCTTGGGCGATCCATGCCTGGGTGACCCGATCCTAGGCGTCGACCCTGGCTTGGGGGAACCGTCTCGGGGAGAGTTGCTGAGAGAGCGTCGAGCCTTGGCCACCAACTTGTTGCTCATTTCCACATGGGGGCTGCGTCTGGCCACCGCCAGGGACTTCCTCATCTTGGAGAGTTTGTTCTCCCGGGGGCTCACAAAGAACAGAGATGGGCGCTTCCGAGGCGAGGTGCTGGGTGTCTTGGCTTTCTCCTGATCGGCGGCTCGTTGGGCAGGGGTCCGTTTCTGCGGATGGAAGGGCAGGCGACGGGGCGTGGTAAGGCACTGACGACGCGCCTCCAACAGAGATGGGCGCTTGGGCGTGGCCACAGGTGTTGTTGCCTCCACCCGATTCGCAGCAATCTGCTTTTTGGTACTCGTGAGCAGAGCCCGTTTCATCAGGGATTGTGGCGTCCGCTTGGGGGTCGCCGCAGCCGCCAGTCGCTTGGGTGTCTTGGCCAGTTGGTGCGACGGAGCAGGAGATGGCGGCGTATCCGATTTGGTAATGTCTATGACGAGCGGCGTGACATCTGACGACTCATCGGCGCTGTCGGACACACTGATGGGCGTCAGCTTGAGCGTGGGACGCAGCTTTTGTGGTGTTGTCAGGTCGATGAGATACATGGAGGTGGAGGTCTCCCGCCGGGCCTTCTTCGATGTGGATGGTGTGCTGAAGTCGAGCAGATCCCGACTGCAGCTGTCCTCATTCAGCTCCGATAGCACACTCTTCGGCGTGCTGTAGACGCTCTTGGGCGTGGAGATTGTCGGCGTGCTGGGTTTGCGGACACATGTGAAGGACTTCTCCGTCTTGACACCAGTTTCGCGGGGGGAAAATGAGGTGATGACCACATCGGAGAGGGCGCAGAGCTTCAGCAGCTTCTTGTGACTGGCTGGTGGGGTGGCTGTGTTCTCTTTGTTTTGCGTGGCATCCAGAAGATCTACTTTCGGAGTCTGACAAGCTGCCGAAGCTGTTGCTGCTGGCTCGTCGTCTGCATTTGGCGGAGTCTTGCAGCGTTGGCTCTCATCTGCCTCCACATGGGCATCGCTTTGGTCACGCGACTCTATCGACGTGTTGCCTTCGTCATCCGAATTGATGCAATAGCGAAAGCTGCAAATGACACATTGATGATGATTATTTATTGTGGCGGAAATTCTAGGGCAATACACATATGTAGGGAATATGTGCACACATACACAGGAACAAACAACAAACAAACACACTCGCACACACGCAGAGATGGAGGATATTTTAGGGTTGGCCGTCGTCTACCTGGGTGACTGCCTGCCCTCCCAGACGGCTTCACTTACTTGTGCACGGTCAAACGCTTGTCGATCTGAGGCCGATGGGAATGCAACTGTAAGGCAAACAAAGGGAAAGGGCGTCTTGAGAAACTGTACTTGGCATTGAGGCGGACTCTGCTGAGGCTCCAAATTGACAGACATACCTTCAGGGATGGACAGGAGTTGGAGGCCTGCTCGATGGGCGACAGACGTTCCGGAGTGCGCGGCACATCCTCCGCCTCGGAGGTCTTGGGAAACTCCCAAGTGTAGATCTGATTGAGTATGGTGATGCGTCCGCCATGCAGCAGCGGCCGCTTGCCATAGACAACCTTGTCGTTCAGATGGATGGGCTCCTTGCGCGATTTGTTGTTGATGGTTACCTGGGGACGAGCACATGCTGTTGATAGGGCAAATCAATGCACTCCCCCACCCCCTCCACTCACCCTGCCGAAGGCGTCGCATTTTATTTCGCAGAGCACCTCCTCAACCTGGGGCCCATCCAGGACCAGGTCACAGCTCAGATACGAGCCTACTTGGAAGGTGCGTCCTTTGGCCGCCACAACCACGGGCAAGCCGCTTTCGTCCACATACCGCAATTTAGCGCCATCCAAAGACATTTTGATGGAAATGCTCTGCCGGGCCCGCAAAGTAAGAGGGGAGTATGAGTGGCGCAACTTTGGCTTGGGTGCAAAAAAAAACACGAAACGAAAAGATGCCGCACGGCGGATGAGACCAGCGAGACTTAAACGAGTCGCGAACGAGTAATTGTTCACCAATAAATGGTACACTTTTCACACAACTATGATGGTTCCCCCTGCATTACGATATTTAATATCTGATGTATCAAACATGTAAAACTCTGTGCAGGAATTTTTTTTTTGCAATGGACGCGCAAGTGCGATGCGTCTAAAATTAGAGATGGTCCGTTAAGTTCGAAATTGAGTATCTTGGGGCTGCCAACTTGCTCAAATTTAAATGACACATGTTTTCAGTTTTTATCACTAGCTCAGCGCGTTTAATCTTGTTGCGATTCGCTTTTTCTCCACAATTACACATAGCACATAATTCAATTATTAAATCGGCCTTGAGTCGAGTTCCGAAAAACTGCACGCTAGCAAAATCAGAGTTGATATTCGTATGAAACCAATAATATTGTTATGACATTAGACGTTTGCCAATTTTTCTGCGTAGAGTGGGATAGCATGAGATAAAAACATGCAACATTATTTTTCGTAGCCGTCTCTAGACACGTATAATGGCTTTCAGTCGAACAACTGAGGCACTAATTGATACCAAGCCAGCTGCTCCCAGCTCAACTGGAAAGCTAGCTTGACGCATATACATCCCTATTTTACCCAGCTAGTCAGTTAGCAAAGTCTAATGTCATAGCACCATAAGAAATTTGTTCGAGCGCAAACTGTTTGCTACGGTCAGTTCGTCAGGCAGTCCTCAGTTCAAGGCAAAAAATGCCGATAGATACTAAAAAAGCAGCCGATAGTATTTGTTGGTTCGTTGGTATTTTAAAAGCCGCTCAAAAAATATATAAGTGTTCTTTTTCCGCTAGGTACGGTACCCTAACAAACACAAACACGTAAAAGTTTTAGCCTAGTACTCTGATCGAAAAAACACCTCGCGAACAGAATCAGGGTTGATATTCGTATGAAACCGATAAGAAATTTTGTACGGCAAAAACTGTTTTCTAGGCTCTGTACGGAAGGCAGTACTCAGATCTTATTTTCCGAAAACAAAAGGGGGCAAGAAACAGAAAATATTTCAAAGATTTGCTTGTTTTTTTGGTTATGTTTGTTTTTTCGTCCCACCTCGAAATTTATATCAATTTGATATATTTTGCCAGCAAACACGAAGCAAACATTGCAATATGAGAGCAAAAAACCATATGAAATATTTAAGTAATGAAGACAAATAGAATCTAATTAATGCATTATTATATGAATGAAAATTATATGGGTATTATAATTTATTATTTTTTACTAATTTTCATATATACAAAACAAATATTGTTTTTAAAACATTTTGTCTTCACGGTGGTCGGCACGGTAGGCGTCGCCATCTGCTGCTGCTGATAGTCAGACACATTACCTTGCCAATACAATATTGGAGAGCAAGCCCAGGAAGAGGGCCCCAGCCAGAAGTATTTTAAACAAAAAACCAAGAAATGGTCTGAGCAGTGTAACCGTTCGGAATGCAGTGCACACCTCTGGTCACACACTGGCCGCTCGAAGAATATATGACATTTGTTTGCTGACAAAAAAATTTTTGCATCGAGTACTAGGCTTTCAAAATGGAAAGCAACGAACCAAATTTTATGATATAATAATGAAGAAAAACAAAATCTAATTAAGGCAGCTATAAGATGGAAAATTATAATTTACTATGTTCATTAATACGAGTATGTATGAATATAAATCAAACATATCATTGTACCTCTTCTGGCGAAATCATGCATTTTTATTCCATACGAATATAATCTCTGATTCGGACCACAGAAAATATAGCGCGTCTGAGTACTAGGCTTTATAATGTGGTAATGCTGAGCTGGTCACACTAATAACTGATACCAAGTATCGATACAGAATTAGTGCTGGGAAATTCAGCGAATATCATCAGAGAGCCGGAATTTAACATTTACAGAAAATATTAGAAAATCTACGTTCAAAATGGATGTCGACGCTGCACAAAAGACTTGGGAACTGGAGAACAACATACAGACACTGCCCAGCTGTGATGAAATCTTTCGCTATGATGCCGAACAGCAGCGTCAAATTATCGATGCCAAGCCGTGGGAAAAAGATCCACATTTCTTTAAGGACATAAAGATTTCAGCTCTGGCGCTGCTGAAGATAGTCATGCACGCCCGCTCCGGGGGCACACTCGAAGTTATGGGCCTAATGCTGGGCAAGATTGAGGACAACACAATGGTGAGTAGACAAACATATAAATAGAAACAAAGAAGCTCACACCCTGAAGTCTCATTTGCCGGCAGATTGTGATGGACGCGTTTGCATTGCCGGTGGAGGGCACTGAGACACGCGTGAATGCCCAGGCTCAGGCCTATGAGTACATGACTGCCTACATGGAGGCCGCCAAGGAGGTGGGACGCATGGAGCATGCCGTTGGCTGGTACCACAGCCACCCGGGATACGGCTGCTGGCTGTCTGGCATCGATGTCTCCACACAGATGCTCAACCAGACCTACCAGGAGCCGTTCGTGGCCATTGTGGTCGATCCTGTGCGCACTGTCTCCGCTGGCAAGGTCTGTCTGGGCGCCTTCCGCACCTATCCAAAGGGATATAAGCCACCAAATGAGGAGCCATCCGAGTATCAGACCATACCATTGAACAAGATTGAGGATTTCGGTGTGCACTGCAAGCAGTACTATCCGCTGGAGATTAGCTACTTCAAGTCGGCTCTGGACCGCAAATTGCTCGACTCCTTGTGGAACAAGTACTGGGTGAACACCCTGGGCAGCTCTGGTCTGCTGACCAACACGGAATACACCACTGGCCAGATCATGGATTTGTCCGAGAAGCTGGAGCAGAGTGAAAATTTTCTGGGTCGCGGTAAATGTCGAACACAAAGCGAGTCTTGACCCTTCTAATTGCCAGCTTCTTGTTTTACAGGCACCGATGTCAACGAGAAACGCTCCGAGGACAAGCTATCCAAAGCTACGCGCGACTGCAGCCGCTCCACAATTGAGTTGATACACGGCCTGATGGCCCAGATAGTCAAGGACAAGCTCTTCAATAAGGTTGGCCTGGGCAAATAGGCCTCTCCTGCATTAGATTATTATATGTAAAATGCGATACTATACTACTATTTGATACTATGATTTCAAAATACACCGAGTGGATTTTCTAAAAGCAAGAGCGGTTTGAATGCTGAACACTGGAAGATACGGTTTAGAAACGCTTAAAATGTATTTTGGACAGCAGCAGCAATGGCATTGTCTACTCATCAATCAATTGGTTTCATCTTTTATGTATATCGTTAGGCGTATTTTATAACTTTTATTCTCCGATTGCGTGTCTGTCCAGTGTCGGGGCTGCCTGCTGGAGAGCCACTGCATACCGACAGCATAGGCCACAAGTGAGGTGTCAACGCACTCCCTGCACGTGGCCCAATCAATTTCGTTGACTAGAGAGATAGCTTAGTCGCTAATTAAATACGTTGTCACGTTTATAGCCAGGGGGCCCTGGCATACCATCCCCCAGCACCAGATGTCGGCAATGCAAATGCCAAGCTCCTTACTACAGTGAACGCTCGAGAGAATAAACACTAGGTTGTATTATTTGGATAGGAAGGAAACCATCAAAGAGCATGACTGATTAGTCTAGTTTGAATTTCGAGTCCAACTGTTTTTTTTTATTTCAAGATCGGCAATATTGGACCCCAAAGCCTAGACTGTTTCATTTGTAGTCAAAGAACATATATAATTTTTGTATTTAGGGAAAACTGTTTTTCTGGTATAGCACACATATATATATATATATATATAAGTATATCCCCCCGCGAGACCACTGTATTTTCCCTCTCTCTCTCTCTCTCTCATCAACCATATTTAACCGTGTTATCATCACTTTAACTATCCTGGCGTCGCACCATTAAAATGTTAAATATTTGTGTGCATGTGTAGGTGTTTTTGTGTGTTTGCTATACCCCCGAAAATCCCTTTAGCCCAAGTACAACGATAAACAATGCAAACGAATTTATGTGGGGGAATTTTTAAATCCTCTTAAAAATGTCATAAAAGCAAATGTAAATTGTGGCGTCAGACAAACCAAATAATCCGTCATCAAAAGCAAACAAATTCCAAGGAAAATTACATCGCAAACAGGAGGACACAGAAATAGTCTTTTATAAAGATTTACCTACAAGGAAACCCCTCCGAACCATTCCGAACTTGATTCTCAAACACAAAATGTGGGTGGAATGCGCTTTGTGCGTGTGAATTATTGTTATAAAAGCCATAAACTAGGGGAAAATACTTCATTTTTTGATACTTTATCGAAATGCGACCGTCAATTGGCATCAACAAGGAGCAATGACATGAAATGTAATACTGCCCGACTAGATGGGGGGGTACTGAGAGGGAGTTAGTGCGTCCAAAGAGGGGACAACTAAGTGGGGTAGAGTTAGAGTGTGGGCTGAGTGCTGGTCGACTATAAAAGTGCTGGAACCCAACGGTAGACGTTTCATTCGCACACACAGTGCCAGCGGGGAAGCTTTAATACAGCACAGCAGCAGAATACCATCCACAAGGTCCAAAGTCCTAAGCCAAATCATCCCACTGCACCCACACACGACAGCATCCACACAGTGTAGCAGTGTAGCATCAGTGGAGCAGAACCACGGAATTAAAGTCACAGCGGAAAAAGCAAAAGGACGAGCGACGCGTCTAAAGAATATATGTATGTACGAATATAATGGAAAAATTGTCGTGTCTGCGGGATTGCGTGTGTGTTCGTGTGTAAAGTGCAGCCTGGTTGGGGCGCGTGTGTGTTCATAAATTGAATTTCCTTGAAATTAGAAACTAAATAAGTCTCAGATGCTGCCAGAGAAAATTGCCCACTAAAACGGAAACAAAAAAGAAACAAGGCAACGTTTAATAAATAACTTGTAGGCAGTTTTAAAGTGTAGCGTAGAAGTTGTAACGGACCTGTTGAACAAGGTAAGGAATAAATGCTATACATACCCCGGATCCAGTCCACTGATACGTTACCAAAATATTCATCTGTATCTTAAATATGATGAAAGGAGAATCTATTATGTTCCCATTTCCCATTGCAGATTCTCCAACAGTCCCAATTATGTATGGCATGCTCTATGAGAGTGTCCAGCACTATGTGCAGGAGGAGTACGGCGTATACGTTTGGAAGAAGGTCTGTCACATCATCGACTGCAAGCACAACAGCTTCAAGACCCACCAGATCTATCCGGACAAACTGATGCCGGATATAGCGGCGGCCCTGTCCGCCTGCACGGGCGAGTCCTTCGACTACTGTATGAACTTCTTTGGGAAATGCTTCGTGAGGTTCTTCAGCAACTTTGGCTACGACAAGATGATTCGCTCGACGGGCCGATATTTCTGCGACTTTCTGCAGTCCATCGACAACATTCACCTGATCATGCGGTTCACCTATCCCAAGATGAAGTCGCCGAGCATGCAGCTGACCAGCATGGACGACAAGGGGGCCGTCATCCTCTACCGGAGCAGCCGAACGGGCATGTCCAAGTACCTCATTGGGCAGATGACGGAGGTGGCGCAGGAATTTTATGACCTGCCGATCAAGGCATATGTAGTCGAGAGCCAAAACGACATCAGCGGTGGGACGGCGGGCCCCATCAAGATGACGGAGGGTCCGCTCACTGTCGTCGTGAAGTATCGCCTGGACTTCGACAACTCCGAGTATATGGCCAAGCGTGTGAACACGGTGACGCATCCCTCGCAGCTAAAGATGCCCACGGTGAAATTGGACGTGTTCCTGGACCTGTTCCCCTTCACCTTTGTGCTGAACCACGACATGAAGATTACGCATGCCGGGGAGAAGATTGTGGAGACTTGGATAATGCACAATCCTGGGGTCAATCCCAAGGGCTTCATCGGCACTGGCGTGATGGACCTGTTCCACTGTCGACGCCCCAAGGAAACCAAGATCGATTGGGAGACACTGATCCAGATGCGGGCGGTTCTCTTCGAGTTCGAGCTGATCCGCACGGGACATAATCGGGATGCCTACGACGCAGCCCTGAACATGGACTTTGAGAACTACGACGAAATGGATCTGAACGAGGCCCAGACCATGGCCATCACTAAGGCCAAGGAGTTCAATGACGCACATCCTGCCGATGCGGAGCTTGCCGCCAATGAGAACGAAATCGATCCGGCCACGGGAGAACGTCGCTCCTCCCAGGGCCTCAGATCCATTCTGCTCAAGGGTCAGATGTTCTACATCAAGGATGTGGACTCGCTGATATTCCTCTGCAGCCCGTTGATTGAGAATCTGGATGAACTGCACGCCATTGGTCTGTACCTGAACGATCTCAATCCGCACGGCTTGAGCAGGGAGCTGGTCATGGCTGGCTGGCAGCACTGCTCCAAGCTGGAGATCATGTTCGAGAAGGAGGAGCAGCGGTCCGACGAACTGGAGAAGTCCCTGGAGCTGGCCGACTCCTGGAAACGTCAGGGCGATGACCTCCTCTACTCCATGATCCCTCGTCCCATTGCCGAGCGAATGAGGAACAGCCAGGAGCAGGTCTGTCAGAGCTTCGAGGAGGTCTCCGTCATCTTCATCGAGGTCCTGAATGTCTACGACGGCGGCTTGAACAGCATTCAGGGAGCCATGATGGCAGTGAACACGCTGAACAAGGTCTTCTCGGCTCTCGATGAGGAGATTATTTCCCCGTTCGTCTACAAAGTGGAGACCGTGGGCATGGTCTACATGGCTGTGTCCGGAGCACCGGATGTCAATCCTTTGCATGCGGAGCACGCATGTGATCTGGCCCTGCGCGTGATGAAGAAGTTCGATCCCAAGGATATGGGCGATGTGGCCATTCGCGTGGGCATCAACTCGGGGCCCGTGGTGGCCGGAGTCGTTGGCCAAAAGGTGCCCCGATATTGCCTGTTCGGGGACACGGTCAACACCGCCTCTCGCATGGAGAGCAGCAGCGATCCCTGGAAAATTCAGCTCTCCAAATACACGGCAGATAAGGTGCGCGATATTGGCTATAAGGTCGAGTCCCGCGGCACTGTCCAGGTCAAGGGTAAGGGCGAAATGGAAACCTGTTGGCTGCTTGAGGGACCAGTGGGTTAAAGGACTGAATGGAGATTCAACGTAAAACACCTGCACCTAAAATATTGTACCCCACTTGAGGCTTTTGGAACTACGCATATTTGCAATAAAAGAGAATTCCTCCTTTCACTTTGAGTTTAATTGGAAGTCTCTGGGTTCTAGGTCTTTCAGATATCGCATCTGAGGTCACAACCCCTAGTTTTAGGACTCTCGTAAATGGGAATTAAGCTAACAAACGTTTTTCTTTTGCTCGAACATCCAACTGATGAGGGTCTCGTATCTAGTCCATTCCCCCCAGACAACTTCCATTTCCGAATATCCTATTTTAATAACTTTTATGGAGGGATTGCGTGTCGTTTGGCACACCATCCAAAGCTGATAGCTATCCACGCAGGCAATCATAAGCCCATGTAAGTCGCAAGTGGATTGGGCTCTGCACTGAGAAAACAAGTTTTGATATCAAAGGCAGGCAGACCCTAAGAGAGATATTTATGAGAGTAATAGTAGCAGTATAAAAGATCAGGAAATAAAGCCACTGCCATTGTCCACTGGCATCAATAGAATTTACTTCGAGGAAGTAGAACTCCTTCTAAAAAAGAACAAAAATACACTTAGTTTTAGGAGGTTTATTCTAGCATTTGCATTCGATGTGAGAGCGAATAATAATGATCCGATCAATCATTTTCATGAATCATTCTTTATGATTCTGCATTTGCGCTGTTGTTGCGACATGGGGGCTTGGCAAAGATTTGAAATACACTTGACACAGTCTGCACATAAAATCGTGTTACTCTAGCTCCAATGGTCTTTGAGAGCTAATCAAGACGAGCAGACAGCGAGACATGAATTGAATTTTCAGGTGAAATGACCATCGGAATCGTAAGTATTTCAGCTACTTCTTCTTTCAATAACTTTTCCACCTATAGACTTATATAGTACTGAGTATTTTCTCTAAGTGTGTTCACGTGCATGCCTTCTGGAGTTGCGTTCCCCTGCTCTTCTTACCGAAATTGAAATTAAGCCATTTTGCGTGTACCGCAGAGGAGCTAAGCTCAAGTGTCGGGACGCTTGCCAATTAATTCTAGACCAATAATGACAATGACCAATGGCCACCCCCACACACAGGACTAATTAAGTTTTTTATTTTGGGCAAATGAAAGGACAAAACTTGATGTCCTTCTCGTATTTTGTTTTAGCTCAATTTCTCATTGTAATCGCCCCTTTCCTGTGCGTTATTAATGTCATTTTAAGTAGGTTTTAATCATTTTCAAAACATCCGTTTCGTGTCCGGGGCTTGACATCCAGCAGAGATGCCCGATGGCCCATGTCCTCGCACATTATCTTCACTTTTGGCAATTCATGCGCTGCCTATAAAATTGTCATCGCCTATTTAAAAAGCTCTCCCGGACATCCGTTTCGGTTAAGTTAAGTAGGACGAAGGTTCGGTTCGGTTGGGATGCTGTGAGGCTGTGGGGGAGCCGAAATCCCCTTTAAATTGCTTTAAAAAACAACATCAAATATGTAGCCAGGACTCTCTTATTCACACACACACATATGTAGGTATTTACTGCGAAAGTATGCGTGAAAATGGAATGACATTAAGAACAGTAGCGTAGCCCCAGCCCCACAGTCACCCATCCATCCATCCACCCATCCACCCACTAAGAGAACCAGGGAAAATGCCAAGGCAAAAGCGAAAGCGAAAGGCTACGACAATGATACATTTGACGAGCAGTTAAAAGCGAAGACTCCCAGGGCTGGATGATTGTGAAGAATATTCCTACAAGCGTTCGGGTTTAATAAACGTATCCACAAAACACATTCATTAAGTGTTAAAAATTATGATAATCATATCAGTTATGTTTGATTAAAGAACACAAAAATACAACACTTTATTTTATCTTGTGTATTAAGAATCTGTTCATGTGTTTCTATAACAAGCAGCCACAAACTCCATTCTATAACAAGCAGCCACAAACTCCATATCAAAGTTTATTCAGAATGGGATATGTAATCTCTCCTCCTAAAAAAATAAAACCAAATGATAAACATACGAGTATTACCCATCCCTGAGACAATATTTTAAGTGTAACGTAAAGGAAACAGTCCGAGTCCAAGAACGCAAGCACGTATTCGGTGCGTATTGTGTGTGTATCATAAAAGAAATGAACAGAGAGAAAAATGACTCCTTTGGCAGTGTGTCAATGTTGATACTTTATCGAGAAAGAGAGAAAGTGGCAATTGACATGGGACGGAGGACCCAGAGACCCAGAGGACCGAAGCCAAAGAGCATTGACTGGCGATGTCCATAATGATGATGATGATGATGATGATGATGGTCAAACAGAGAAGTGCGTGTCGAGGCGCCAGCACGGAGGTCGTAAGTGGGTTGGAAACATCCATCCAACAGGAATCTGGCTGCGGGGGCTACTATAAAAGGGCAGAGAGCCAACGATACACGCTCCATTCGTACGACGACCACCAGTCTGATTGCCGGCTAAGGGAAAAGCTTCGCACGACCGAACCGACGACTCCGCCATCAACATCGACTCCGGCCCAGACTCACGAAGTTCCCTCAGAGGAAATCATGGAGCAAATCACACCGGAAAAAGCCAAAGAAGCAGCGACAGGCGGGCCAACAAATTTAGTGTAACAATAGCAACAGACGACGACGGAACACGGACCCAGAGACAGGGAGAGAGAAAGAGCTCCACAAAAATAAAATATATACATATTTGTATATATATGTATATATATTTGTATATATATCGAGTGTTAACGTGTCCGCGAGGAGAAGGCGGCTGTGTGTGAGCAGCATATGCCCCAAAAGTGCTTGTGCGAGTGTTCGGGCAGGTTCCCCTGAATTATAAATAAGCGAAAAGCAAATGCCGCGTGGATAAAATTAAAACTTCAGATATACTCGTACCAGTATAAGTGCGAAACAAAAGTTGAATAAGTATTTGGAATATCTGATGGCGATTTAATCATCTGTAAAAGGCGAAAAGGCAATCTAAAGTAAGCCGGATTAGCAGTGATACAATATGCTAATTTCACAGCCAACTTTTGGGAGGGTTTCATCAGAGAATTCAACTATGTTTGAGTGGGAATTAATTTTTCATTGGTTTTCCCATTTCCAAGCAGAGCAAAGAGTGGGAAGCCATATTTTACATAGATCGTTAAATATAAATTGATAGATCATCCTAATTTGTTCCTTTTAATATTCAGTTTAATTTATTTTTGTCCTATATTTTCAAAAAAATATTTTACTTGGTGACAGATTAACGTAATTATTTATTATTATTTATTATTGTATGAATCAGCTTAGAGTTGTAATGCTTAAACCGCAATAAATTGATTTAAACAAATTATAAGTAGAAGCCACTGAGTAGACGACAAAACATCTTTCATTATGAATGATTGACACTAAAATATGAATGAAAATTTTGTTATGGAAGTGAAAATAATGATGACACGAAGTTAGTTTATCACTTCTAAATTTTTTAATAATATAAATCATTTTGTATGAGGCTCATTGAAAAATCATAGAAGTCAGCTAAGAGGAGGCAAATGGAACAAATTTGTACTGGGGTTGTAAGACCAATGATCATTTTTCTTTTCGAGTACAGAAGATTTGAATCAATGATACAACCCGGGCTTTTGCTTATTTATAAGTAAATTATGAACAAGAGAGGAGCAAAGGGATGCTTCCGTTTTAATATATTTTTATTTGACAGTTAACATCCTCAAACATTAATCAAACGCCACCATTTTCCTTTCTACTTTCAACTAGACACCAAAGAATTTTTACGACTCTTGCCCCAAGAAAAATTTGCATGTTTTGGTCACAATTGAATACACAAACTCCCCGAAGATGTTTGAAAATTTATGGCCCAACAGTAAGTTGGGTTAACCTTCGACTTGCCGGGGGGAATTTGGGGCGGGAAATTTGAAAAAAAAAGTCACCGCAACATGGCGAATTAACGGCAACAAAAAGCCAACGGAAATAAGTCAAGGAGACAACGAGTTCTGTCAAGGACGTGACAAGCACTGCGGAACATGAGTTAAAGTCTCTGCGGAGGCGCGTGCCTGGTCCTGGCACATGGAGCCGAACTTTAGAGGCAATAAATCAAAAGACAAAGAAGAGGAAAGGGAACGCAGGATTAACTTTCCCTAGGGCCTGTTGAGGAGTAGATAGGCGATGGCTGCAATTATTTATTTTCCTGGAATATGTTACTTTATGTACTTTAAAATCCAAGTCAATTTAACGCCTGATGATTTTATTTGATGGCTTATGGGATAGGCGGACTCCTATTTAATCTCTCATCAATCACTCGAGCTTAATATTCGTTAGCTAATTCCCGACCCGACACACTTTCTCATATCCTGGGGGCAGACTTCACCTAATTACTAGCAGTGAATAATGGAAAAACTTTGTTATCCTAATTATGTGGCTCCCAACTTTTTCTCGTTGCAGAGAAACTTTTTGCACAGGCAATTTTTGCGACAGACAGACCACCCCCAACTGACCATCCCCGAGGAGGGACCCCAACAGAACCCCCACTGACCATCTCCAAGAAGCGACCAGGAGCAAACAGCCGCCATCATGTATGGGATGCTGTACGAGAGCGTGCAGCACTACATCCAGAAGGAGTATGGGATGGAGACGTGGAAAAAGATATGCCAGATAATCGACTGCAAGCACAACAGCTTCAAGACCCACCAGATCTATCCGGACAAGATGATGCCGGACTTTGCCGCCGCCCTCTCCGCCTGCAGCGGCGAGTCCTTCGACTTCTGCATGAACTTCTTTGGGAAATGCTTCGTGAGGTTCTTCACCAACTTTGGCTACGACAAGATGATTCGCTCCACGGGTCGATATTTCTGCGACTTCCTGCAGTCCATCGACAACATTCATCTCCAGATGCGGTTCACCTATCCCAAGATGAAGTCCCCGAGCATGCAGCTGACCAACATGGATGACAATGGAGCTGTCATCCTCTATCGCAGTGGGCGAACGGGCATGTCCAAGTACCTCATTGGACAGATGACAGAGGTGGCTAAAGAGTTCTATGGCCTGGACATGACGGCGTATGTTCTGGAGAGCCAGAACGACATTTGCGGCGGAACAGCGGGTCCCATCAAGCTGTCGGAGGGTCCGATGACGGTGATAGTCAAGTACCGCCTGGACTTTGACAATCGCGACTATATGGCCAAGAGGGTGAACGTCGTTGCCCATCCGTCGCAGCTAAAGATGCCATCGGTGGACCTGAACGTGTTCCTGGAGCTGTTCCCCTTCACGATTGTGCTGAACCACGACATGAAGATAACTCTCGCTGGCGAGAAGATTATCGAAACGTGGATACTGCACAATCCGGGGGTGAATCCGAAGAACTTCATTGGCAGTCATGTCATGGATTTGTTCAAGTGCCGGCGGCCCAAGGACACCAAGATCGAATGGGAGACAATTCTCCAGATGCGAACGGTTCTCTTCGAGTTTGAGCTCATCCGCACGGGTCACAATCGCGCCGCATACGACGCAGCCCTAAACATTGACTACGACACCTTCGACGATGCAAGTCTCAACGAGGCCCAGACCATGGCCCTGGCCAGTGCCCAGGAGTTCAGTGTGGAGCACGCCAAGGAGGACGAGGCTGCTGCTGCCGCCACGAAGGATGAAATCGACCCTGCAACGGGACAGCGTCGTCCCTCAGTGGGACTCCGATCCATTCTGCTCAAGGGTCAGATGTTCTACATCAAGGATGTGGACTCGCTGATATTCCTGTGCAGTCCATTGATCGAGAATCTGGATGAACTGCACGGTATTGGTCTGTACCTGAACGATCTCAATCCGCACGGCTTGAGCAGGGAGCTGGTCATGGCTGGCTGGCAGCACTGCTCCAAGCTGGAGATCTTATTCGAAAAGGAGGAGCAGCGGTCCGACGAACTGGAGAAGTCGCTGGAGCTGGCTGACTCTTGGAAACGTCAGGGCGATGACCTCCTCTACTCCATGATCCCTCGTCCCATTGCCGAGCGTATGAGGAAGAGTGAGGAGCATGTCTGCCAGAGCTTCGAGGAGGTCTCGGTCCTCTTCATCGAGGTCATGAATGTCTACGACAGCGGTTCGAACAACATCCAAGACGCTATGCAAGCTGTCACCACATTGAACAAGGTCTTCTCGGCTCTCGATGAGGAAATCATTTCCCCGTTTGTCTACAAAGTGGAGACCGTGGGCATGGTCTACATGGCTGTGTCCGGAGCACCAGATGTCAATCCTTTGCATGCGGAGCACGCATGTGATCTGGCCCTGCGCGTGATGAAGAAGGTTAAGGCTCATGCACTGCCAGGCGTGTCCATCCGCGTGGGCATCAACTCGGGGCCCGTGGTGGCCGGAGTCGTTGGCCAAAAGGTGCCCCGATATTGCCTGTTCGGGGACACGGTCAACACCGCCTCTCGCATGGAGAGCAGCAGCGATCCCTGGAAGATTCAACTCTCCAACTACACAGCCACAAAGGTGCGCAAGGTCGGCTACAAGTTGGAGCTGCGTGGCTTTGTCACGGTGAAGGGAAAGGGTGAGATGGAAACTTTTTGGCTGCTGGAAGGACCAGAGTAATATTGTAGCACCATCATTTGACCAATATCTAATGGTATTCATATCACCCTCTGCTCGCTTTGTAAGAGAGCTCACACCAAATATGTACAAATTTTTAAAATAAAGCGAGTGGGAACGTTGATTCGCTTCTATTGCCGCGACTCGACTTTTATACCCGTACTCAGTCAGTATATAAATATTTGATCTGTTTAAATTTGTTCCCTACATCTGGCATCTACATTAAAAACTCTATTCTTAAACCTCTGACAGAGGGCGCATACAGAGACAGAGAGAGAGAGAGAATAAGCAGCGGCTGCAAGGGAGTGGGGCTAGAAACTGGCTATAATAATGATCCGATATGGATAAAAAATAGAATAGCCACCGATAAACATAAAAATTAATCAAACAAACATAAAATTTATAAGTTTTTATTTCAAATGAAAAAAGAAGGGAGCTGGCGAGAAAAGTCCTTTCCATAAGCTAATTGTACGTCGTCTTTTCTATCGCTTGCCACCACACTAAGACTCCATACAGCAGAGTCGGTCGCACCACCGCACACTGGGCAAAACAGCCAAATTTTTTTCTTGTAATAATAATAATTTAGGGCATTTAAAAAAAAAAAATTTATTTTATGTTTATTTTTTATTTTTAAGAAAAATTAAATAAAATATTTTGAATATATTTTATTATAGTTTGTTGATAGAAAAAACAAAATTTGAATTGAAAAAAAACAACAACGCTCCTCATTATTTGCATTATTCTGAGTCTGAACTACTACTTTCCTCAGAACTGGAAGCTTTCGAGTCCAGACTCAGAAGTAAATTCTTTACCTCCACATCTAATTTAATATGTTTGTTTTTTAAACGCGATTCACGTTCTGACAACGAGCTAATTAATGGATTGGATGAATACAACAGTGCATGCATTAAATCCTGCATAGTGTTTGTACGTGAAGTTTTACGCGTGTGATTCAGTCTTATATTTCGAAAGTCTTTGTTTCTCGCTACTAGCGCCTCTTCCGACATCAGCAGATATTATATCGGCACCATGCATTAAAATTTTGTGAAGCGAAGAAGGCATATAAAACCACGGATATTCTTTTACAAAAATGTCTGCAGTTTTGTAAGCATAGACTCGAAAGGCATTCGGGTCTACTTCACGCCCAGAAACCATAGCACGTAGGATAACTCCAAGTCTGTGAATAAGGTCTTCACTTACGCCTGTTATTCTAGCTGACATTTTTGGATTTTCAAAAAAAACGTCTAGCGGTGTTTCCATTATTTGTATTCCTGGAACCAGGCATCGGAATATCCAATAATAATGCCATTTCAGCTCTAAACTTACTAAGGATTTCGCTTTTGTGTCTATTGACAATTTCTTTGTCGGAACCACGAACCTGCCACTTTTTGATAGGAAGTCGATAAGCAATATGAATCATGCACTCAAAGCATCGAATCCAAGCTTGTAAAGTTGACTAACCAAACTTATACAAGGTTTCATTTGTGGAGAGGTTTTTAATCAGTCTTAAATTGTTCTTGTCTTTGGGCGATGCTTTACAAATTCCGCATGTTTGTGCTAATGTTTCTGCAATAACGCTAAAGGTTTTGCCATCAATCATAGTCATTTGCAAATTATGCTCAACTTGAAAATAAGAAAGTGATGTTGGCGTTAGATTGGATATTTGGGTCTTCATATTTTCCACCTCTTTACAAATTAAGTCTGCAGTCTCCTTTTCAAAAATTATTTTTATTGGCTTGCAATAACGAGTCGAAGAAGGGCGTTCATTTTTCCAAATTATTGAAGTACCTCGCTGTACCTGCAGAGGTACAATGCAGATAGCAAACAAGTTTTCATCGAAAATTTTATTTTCGAGGCTGCTATAGTTTTGCCGATAGCTTGAATGCCCGCTGTTGCCGTCACATCCCCATTTATAAATTGCAGAAAGCGTTTCATAATTTTCTTTTTCTACAATAAATGCATTCTCGTTTCCTTCGACAATCCTCATAATTGTATGATGCAGTAACTCTTGCAAAGGTACTTCAGCAGAACATTCTGTTATTTCGACAATATCAGGATAGCAACGTGTTTTTGCAGATCGGATCGCTTAATAGCTCGGAAAGACGTTGGCTTTCCGCTTTTTTGTGCCAGCTTGCATATGCTTGTACGAGTTTTTCGTGAGACCTCCATCAATGTATAGTGCTAACGCTTCAACTGGAGTATATTTAATTGGAAGTTGAGTGCTTGATTCAACGCATTTCTTAACTTTTTTTGAATCAGTATCCAGCATGGACAGCACTTGAGAAGCTCTTCGTTTTCAAGCCTTATACAAACTGACTCGTGCTGCCGCCATAAGCTGTCCGCATGTACTATTTTCAAATATCTCTGATACTTTAAGCGTCTTATTTTTTGTGTGGCATTCACCGAAGTCTTTAACAGGTCGTCCTGTTAGAGTTTGATCTTTTATCTCTGCAAGGAAGAGCATCCCATCCAACCATTCTTTACTTTGTTTCTCAAAGCACTCACGGACCCTAAAAGCCCTCTTCCATTTTTCCATCAGTTTGCTGGTAAAATTTCATAAACGTTTTTTGATTTCTTGTAGCTCGTTTTCATTATATTTGGTTTTGTCTAAAATTTTCGAAGTCATCTTCCGCCAGCCACACCAAGAAAAGAGTGCGCTTGCAAACTGACATCGTGCCTTAAAAGATAGCTGTGTCAAAAACTTGCCGTGTATTGCAGCCTAAATTTCAAACTTACAAAAGCAATTAGCCACATTAATAAATAGAAAAAAATTGAGTCGAATCCGGTCGATTGGCAGTTACAGTCCACGATGTCGAAAAAGACGCCAAAGTTGGTGTGCTCAATTTACGCGCGTTTGGTATACAGCACATACGCAAAGCAACAGCTAATTTTTTTAATTAGTAATATGTTGAAAACAATAGAAACCAAAACAAATATGAAAACAATCAATTTAAGTATTTGCAAGCAACAACTTTGGAGTGTAAAAAATAGCGGGAAAATTTGATGATGTACCTACGAAAACATATGTTCACTTTAAATGGTCACAGCTGATCGAATGTCGAACGCATAATTTTTTAAAAACTATTTGCTGCCTAACTAGTCAAATCCAAGTCGTCGACCACCAGGTTCCACAGGAGGGGCGAGAGGACCCCACCCTGCGGTGTGCCTCTGTGTGCCCCTTTCACCATGGAAGCGGTGCCCCACTCTGAATACAGCCGCCTACAACTTAGAAGGTTCTTTATCCAGAGGTTGATTGATTGTATTCCTCATTGATTATCACATCGTTCGCCAGTTTGGCGATTTTGAAGAATTCTTTGAGGTTGTTTCTTTGAAGCGATAAGTCCCGGTTCCACCAGAGTGGTTTGGTTCTCTTTTTCGTTCTCGAGGGTGGGCATGCTGCGTGGTACGCATCCAGTAGTTCCTTGGAGAGGGTCTCTAGGGACGATTCTATTTCTTCTGGGGATTTCACTGTGCCCGGACGAGTCGCGAGCTTCGAGGTAACTGTCTTTTTAAACTTTTCCCAGTTTGTGTTCCGGGGGTTTCTATAGACAGTTATCTTCGGAGAGTGTTTAAATTTGAACTTGAACTGAATGTACTTGTGGTCTGAGAAGGATGGTCTTTCAAGGACTCTCCAGCCAGATACCAAAGTACTCTTTGCCGTTACGAGTGTTAAATCTAGCACGTTTGAAGAGGTGGGACCTACGAAGGTGTATTCCTCTCCTACGTTTGCTACATCTAGGTTAGTCAATAGTATGAAGTCTAGAAGTGACTCGCCTCTATCGTTGATGTCGGGCCTTCCCCACACGTTGTGATGTGCGTTTGCGTCCGTACCGACGAGAAGTTGCTGGTATTTCGGGCTGGCTTCTGCCACTAGATGCCTCAACTCTTCAGATGGAGCTGGCCTGTCGTGTGCCATGTAGCAGGATGCTACCATCAGGCGCCTTTCCTTACTTTCTAGCATCACCACGGTCAGATCGTCAGTGCTGTAATGAGACATAAGATAAGCATGGATTCCCCTTCGTACGAGTACGGCGGTTCTGTTCCTGCTTACCGATGGTGGATAGAACACGTGAAAATTTGAGGACTTTAGTCCGGCCACAGCATTGCCTGATGCAACCCATGGCTCCTGGACTAAGGCTATGTCGGCGGGCCCGACATCTGGTGTCCAGACCAAGGTCCTTCTCCACCTCGCCCGCCTGCAGAGTGTGCATCCTTATCTTCGGGGTGGCGCTTTTTCAGCCGCAGGTAAACACTGCCCATCCCCCACGCCATCTTCCCGTATCTTGGGTACAGCAGGTCTTCTGTCTCCTTGCTGATCAGTATGATCGCACTCTGGCCCCCCTCATTGGGTAATGGGCTCCCGATGTGCAGTATCCTACAGTTCGCCGTTGGCACATCAGGGTTCTGCCGCTGTAGTAGCTTCAGCGCACGGTCCCCTTGAATGGCGATGGGGAAGAGTACCTTTGCCTTTGCTATGGACGGGATTAGCTCCATGTCCACCACCTCCAGCTTGGTCCCCTCCCACAACTCTTCCAATTGGCAGACCGTTTGCGTCAGCCACTTGAGTGGGGGGTCGTCAATACATTTAAGTATATTGACCCCGTTCAGCCACCCTGCACCATCGAACGTGGGCATGGGGGCCGTTGGGTCCTCCTCCATTCGAGTAAACAGCGCATCCACGAGCCGCGCGTGCACCGTCTTCACCGCGCCGCCGTTATTTTTCCGTTCCCGTCGCTCCGATCAATGAGTGCCACGATTAAGTGTCGTTTGGTCACATCAATGACCTTCGCTTTCAGCTGGGATTTCTTCACCTGTCTTGGTGTGGAGCCTGCCACCTTGGGCCTGCGTTGCCGCTTGCTCACCGGAGTGTCCTTGATGGCACTCTCTGCAGCCGTCCCTCTTCTACCCTCTGCTCGGCCCAGGCCAGTTTGGCCTTCTCCTCTTCAGAGAGGTCGTTCCTGCCCTGGAGCTGGCACAGGATCTTGAGGGCCGCTTTGTATTGTGCCTTTGCCTTCAACCCCTCCTTGGAACGCTTCGGCCCTTCCCTACGCAGGGAGCTGGAGCCTGGTTCCGGGGAGCGGAGAAGGCTATCTTTCTCCGTCTTCGTTACCGAGAGCACGGTCTCCAGGTCCGAGTCTGTGTCGACCACGGCACCTGTGCGGCTCAACTTGGAGTGAGTCGTTTACAGTACATTTGTTTATTATGAAAATATGTTGCGAATATTGGTTATTACATGGCATTTGCGCAATTTCCGCAGCGAGCTACTGGAGCTGGATCTGCAGGCGCAGCTGTCTCCACTTCCATTTCGGCAGCGGATTGACAGTCTTCTGCAAGCCGCAGAAGATTCCTTACGGACTTCTTCCTTCACAATTGCCGCCAACATTCAGCGGAATCGCCGATTAAAGGGGACTTGACCGGCTCGAGCGCCTTGACCGGCACCACTAACCATACAGTATATTATCTTGAAAATTAGATTCGCTAAAGCTCTGGAAAATGTTCTACTAGATGTGTACATTTATTTTAAATAAATATTTTAATTTTGCCACCTCTTTTCGGCTGGGTCCCACTGTAAATACAAACAAATAAATTAAATTTTAAAACCAAAATCGACCTATTCGGCTTGCTTTCGTATCTCGTCATGAATTGAACATGTCGAAAAACGTCTCAGGTCCAGCAGCCGAAGACCTGGGGACCTGGGACAGAAAACTCAGCTCGACACGTTCGGTGTATGAACTGGCAAATCTACATATATACTGTATGGTTAGTGGTATAATAAAACGAGCAAAGTATCGAATATCGGCAAAAAATGGCGCCAAAATGCGAACACCAGGTGTTCACATTGTTTTTTTTAAATTTGATTCCGATTTTTACGCTGATTTAGCTGCATGGGATACCACATTCACTAAATGACAGGCAAAATGATGTTGCGCTTTAATCTAATTGTCGCGGTTTGCGAGAACTTTGGCATTGGCCTTAAGGGAGATCTGCCATGGCGTTTAAAGTAAGTAAGTTTGTGATTATATTGTCTGTGTGCTTATATCTCTGGGAACCTAACCTAACCTTACCACTGCAGGTCCGAGCTAAAGTACTTTAGTCGCACCACCAAGCGGACCAGCGATCCCAACAAACGCAATGTGGTAATCATGGGCAGAAAGACATATTTCGGAGTGCCCGCCAGTAAGCGTCCTCTGCCAGAGCGTTTGAACATTGTGTTGAGCACCACGCTGCAGCCAGCAGAGCTTCCGAGTGATGTGGTATTGTGCCCCAGCCTAGAGGAAGCCATGAAGCATCTGGAAGCAGAGACCTTGCGCGACCAAATTGAGAACGTCTGGATCGTGGGCGGTAGTGGGGTGTACGAGGAGGCCATGGCCTCGCCCCGTTGCAACCGCCTTTATATAACCAAAATCCAGCAGAACTTTGAGTGTGACACCTTCTTTCCTAGCATACCCGACGGCTTCCGTGAGGTGTCGCCCGACGCGGACACGCCCCTAGGCGTGCAGGAAGAGAACGGAATTAAGTATGAGTACAAGGTATTGGAAAAACGAGAATAATAAACCAATTTATTTGCTTTTACTACTGCCGCGCACATCGTCTGCCGTGATTGTATCGCCCTCCAGTCCCTTGGCGGCTAGCATGAGCTCGTAGAGCTGCACCACCTGGTCATCTTTGAGCATTTCCACTGCATTGGGATCCATTTCCTCTCCCAGCTCTCCCTTGGGCTTGCCCCGCAGTCCCAGCTGCTTGGTAATTGTAGAGGCATAGCGCTGGGTAAAGAATTGTCAGTTGCGATGCTCGTCGCTTGGTAATTACGTAAAACTTACGGCCCATTCTGTCATAAAGAGCTGTGACTCCATGGGATTGCACTTTAGATGTCTCTTGAATTCGTCCCGAACATAGCCATCGCCGAGGGCACGCAATTCTGTGGGCATTCCTAGAAGTAACACCAATCTGGATGAAATTTATGCGCTCAGCAATATGCAAGCCATTTGTGGAACTCACTCACCTCGATGCAGTCGCAGAATGGTTTTGTAGAGCAAGCGAACGCGCTGCGGATGCGTCAGTTGATTTATCACAAGATTTGACATTTTTTTTATAAATAAAACAATTTATATCAGTCAAGTCAACAGAAAGTGAAATACAAATTGAAATTAAAGCAAAGCAAAACAGCTGATCGGCCAAAAACAAACGCTAGATGGCGTCCCTGCAGTACAGGAGCGCATTAATAAGTTAGGAGGGTTGAGTTCATGATTTTAAAGCGTTATGTTACTCTTTCAATTTCGTTTATTTGTAGCATGTCTGTATATATATAATCACATGTGCAGTGTAACGTTCAATCTATCATGAATGCATCTCTTAGGGTCAAATTTAAATTACATTTAGTGGCGTGTGTATTGGACTCTGCATCAGAAAATAACCCAATAAATTATATACACGCCCACACTTTGAATTAACTTTGGCTATCTATTGCACGCCTCTCTCAATACTATACGCCTAATGATACCAAGCACCAAATGGGTGGCGGCGGAGGGGTACACAACATTGTCGTCGTTAGAATAGAAAACAATTTTGTAACAATTCAGTTTCGTTATTGCGGCGCCGCTGCAGCCGGTGGCTCCTGATCCGCCGGCTCCGGCTGCCCTCCGTTCTGGACTAGCAATGGCTCACCACCCTCGCCGCCCCATGGAAAACCGCCGGGACGATCCTGTGCGGCTGCCTGGTAGTTGCGCTCAATGTGCTCGTTAAAAAGCCGTTTTCTAAAAGCGAAGGATCCACGTTTAGTAGTAGTACACGTTAAGTAGTAGTGAGGTAGATTAGCACTTACAGAAAATATGGAGTCTTGATCAGTCTGTATCCATTGGAGAGTGTTGGATATACATCCTCCAGCACATAGTAGATGTGGCCCACGCCCATGCCAATGATGTCCACCCAAACCGTATTGCCCAGAATCATGGAGCAGCAGAGCAGAACCCAGGGAAGATAGGGAGCCTATCCCCAGAGGATTAGTACACCAATGGACGGCATATTCTCAAAGACCTCTCGGACTCACCTGAAAGTTGAGCACGCCGAAAAAGTTCATGGGCACCGAAGGATTGCGTCGCGACCACACATACACCAGCATCAGAGTGAAGGCTTGGCCCAGGAACAACAGGTTGACAAAGATGCCAAAGAACGTCATCAGCACGCCGCCAAAGATGAACATCATGACAAAGTCCGAGCTGCGCCCGCGAAAGGAGCCGTCCTCCAGCATTCGGCAGTAGCGGTATGTGAACACCATATTGAAAAAGAAGGTAATGCCGATGGTTCCAAAGTACAGGAATGTGGTGGCAAGTCGCCAAATTTGGAATTTGCGCACAATCAGCGTGGGATTAAAGTACAGCTGTAGCGGCGACACCAGATCCAGATGCTGAAGGAGAGGAGCGGCAACAACAAAAAGGTTAAAAAACAGATTGGAGGGTACACGTCACCCACCCCACTGGAGGCGACGGCCTGAATCGGGACAACGACTTACCACCGCCAGCGTTGTGAGCACGCAGACCGTTGTGTAGGCCCTGGTGACGACCGGGATCTCCAGATAGAACTGCCGCAGAGCATTCATGGCGTCGCTGGCTTCCACTGGAGTCACAGTATGGAAATTCCTGGTCTGGTCCTTGATTTGTGCGTTTTGTTGTTGTCTGCCCGCCACTTTGCGTTCACATTTGCTGCGTCAAAATATCCCCACGACGAATGTCGGATTTGCCTAGGCTGACAATCAGAAATAGAATTCGTTTATTTTGGGCACATTTAGACCGAAAAGATAAAAATGTTTTTATTTTTATATCGGACTGTTGATATTATATCAATATATCGATATAGGTGATATTTTTATTTTTGATACGATAGTATTGGTATGATATTTTTATATCAAGAATCGATATTTTTAGGTCGACCACGTAACAAGATAAAAAAGTTTTATACAAAAATGGACAAGCCATCAGTATCGTGCAATCTTTGCGGTAAAGTTGTGAAGACAAGTGGAAACACATTAAACTTTAGCGCACATACATACATACAAATCCTAAAAAATACCCTCAAATATACCAAAATAGACCCTGTCATTATCAAAATATACCGTAGATATACCGCGGAAAATCATTTTCATCAATTTTGATATTCGATTTAATATTACTAGCTAGTTAGGACTTTAACAACTAAAAATATAATTTTATCAGATAGATGAATCAATTTTCTACAATCTGGCTTGTTTTATGGACTGCTATAAAGGACTTATTTGTTTAGTATGGCACTTTGTATACACCAAGTTCATACTTCTTGTGAATTATATTCTTCTTGCTGTTCCATCTTTAATGCAGTCGTCCAGTCTAGACTAGTTTACCAACCAAAGATATGAACATCGATCCTTGCTGTTTGGTCCATCTCTAGAATTGTAAAAATACTGCAAACAAACAAACAAAAAACACCCATGTGGTACCGCACCTCCGCAAAAGATGGCGCTTTGTATAGTTTGGCGGTCATTTAAAATGGGTAAATCATTAAAAAACTTTTCAAGCCGCTGAATTTTTGCTGCATAAATGTACAGTTACACACATAAACCCGGCTTTTGGCTGCTGCTCACACCCACTCACACACCCCAGGCGCCTGCGCCACCTTTGCTCCATTCCAGCGTCGCAAACTTTACATAAATTCCAAAAAGGCCAAACCCCCAAAAAATAAATCTACAACCCGCTCCAAGCACAAGGCAATTCAACAAGTAAGTTGTTGCTGCCATGCCATCTCTCTTGCTCCCAGCCGCTACGAGCCGTTCGTCAGCGTGATTTTGCCGCTTTGTAGTTGTTTCTGACTCTGGCTCGGCTGCTGCTGCTGCTGCTTTTTTCCACTTTTTTTCTGGCTTGTTTCATGTTGACCCACTTTTTGGTGGCAATACGTATACGTGCGCCTGCACAGTGGAACACAGACGTGGTGAAAGCTGAAAAGTGCAGCCGTTACTGCTTGTCGTTCGGTTTTGTTGAATTTTGCCCACCGTGGGACAGGCAAAAAAGTCATAAACTGAATTGCCAACAGGTTATGGCGACTACGACTTTGTTGTTGCTGCTTTTGCTGTTTGGCTGCAGAGTAGTAAAAAGGGCCATGACAGTGACACTTTGAAGTTTGAGGTTAAATCGTCATTGAAGTTGCCTTGCTTTTGTCCGTTGCTCTTTCGGGTTGAGCAGCCGGTATGACATTTGCTTAAAAATCCACTGACTGACTCGATGGATTCATTAAAAGCATACAGCTGCAGGTATACGTCTGCACTATGGGAGATAATCTTGGTTAGAGGAAGATCAAACTAGTGTCCAAATAGTAGTTATTTTTGATCTGATGAAGCTGTGGGTGGTGTCGGACCTGGACTGATATTTAACTTATAAAAACAGTTATTCTTTACCAATCTATGAGTAATTACATACATACATCGGCCCCCCCCCCCGCGTCCCCCCCCCGGCCCCGCCCCCGCGCCCCCCCGGGCCCGCCCCCCCCCCCCGGCCCCCCCCGGCCCCGCCGGCGCCGGGGCCCCCCGGGCCCCCCCCCCCCCCCCCCCCCCCCCCCCGCCCCCCCCCCGGGCCCCCCCCCCCCCCCCCCCCCCCCCCCCCCGCCACCCCCGCGCCATCGTGGGGCCCCCGCCGGGGCTACCACCAACGTACATATTACTTGAAAATGACCTGGTTCAGCAAATTTTTCGCTAGAATATTAACGATTAGATATAAATCGGATAAAAATCAACCATACTTCCAAGAAATGGATCATTTCTGGACTGGCGATATTAATATAAATATATCATGAGATATATTTTTGAGTCTTTTCTTGGTGTTTAAGTAAGTATCATTTAGCTTCCCATAATGTGACTTTTTTAATTCTTCTGCTCCTTCCTTCCTCTCTTGGGGTGATATTTCCGCTTTAGTTTTTTTTTTTGTATGCAAATTGCAGCTGCATTCGAATGACTTAAGCCGCAAACTTGCAAGGAAATAACATTGAATTTAACTCTCATAGCAAAATTGTACTATTAATTATTTTGAGTGCTCTTCAGCATAAATATACTCACTAACACACACATACTCGCATACAAGCACTCTTATAAAACTCACATTTGAAAAGTGAAATTTCAAAGTAGAACAACGTACAACAAGCACTAACAACAACAATAGCAACAACCACGCAGCACAACAACACGTACAACACACGCCATGCCACGCAACCAAGAGAGGCCGCGAGAGAGGTTCCAATAAAAATGAGGTCACTTGTCGCTGACCAGCCAGTTCCCCCTGTACCAGGTTGTCCCCCTGCCTCACCGCTCGCCCCTTCTCACCCACTGTCACTACCCCACTGACCATTGATCGCATAGATCACGCGCCGTCTGTTGCTTTACCCTTTAAGTGGGTATTACGATTTTAATCCAATCTTTGAACATAAAGCGGTCCCGGCACCTAACAAATTGTGGTTTTATATGCGCACTCGTAGTATCTAAGCCAAAGTCAGAATCAAATATACGCACAACGGATCGATATGCTAGGGTATCAATAGCTTCGGCCCCAAAACTTTACTTTCTTGTTGTTGGTATTGTTTCTAGTGTTGTTGCTGGTCGTTGTTGTTGATGTTGGTCTTGCCTCTTGTGCATTGTAAATTAATTGCAGTCGCGTCGCCTCGTCTTCTTTTTGTTGTTGTTTGGCTTTAACCGTTCTTAACCAGTTTTAGGCCATCCATCGTGTGTGCCATTAAAATGCACCACGAACTTGACAACGCAACAGATTTTATGTATGGTGAAATATCCCCCCTCGTACAGAAAGACTTTCGCTATAGACAACAAAAATAATACATATATATGTATGTAAATGTAAATGTGTACGAGTACCCATTAAGGGGCCATAGCTCAAGTGATTTTTGTGAATGAAAATGGAGTCCTTTTAAAATATATATAATTATAAAAATCTATAAATATATAAATATAAAATATATATAAAAAAACACCACTAAAGACAATGGGTTTATTTACTTCAAATCACTAGATCCAGGAGCGGAACTTTGTGTCATTTTGGACGATAAGGCCTATAATATACTATTGCCAAATATAAATATATGTGTGTACATTTACCGACTTACTTATTTATACTGAGAGTGTCCGAATTGAAAATGGGAGTATATAAGTATTATTGGATGATCTGTGAGCTCCAATTTCTTAGCAACAACTGCAATTATTTCGCACTTGTCTTTGATCTTGTTAGCAATGCTTCTTTGTTGGTAATAGTTTTATTACTACGAGTGTTTTTTGGTTCAGAATCATAATCAAGTTTAATTGCGTATTTCATAAGTTTTCCGTTCTGCACTGTTTGCTTTTGCAGTTAATTAAAGTTTGTAAAAACGGGGGAAAAAAACAATAATAGAACCAGCACAACACTTAAATATTAATAATTGATTATAATGTTATTACAGACATGATTTATTCTAGTCAGAATCTTGGTCAGCCAATGCCGATCGGCGAGGCGTGAAACAAAGTCTCAAAGTTTCTTGACGGCGCTCCGGGGTGGTAAAAATATTGCAAAATCAAAAGTTGCAATTTCGGATATGAATTATATTTTTTAATTGCCGAAAAAGCGAATGCATAAATTATGAATATTGCAACATTTTCGCATTTAACAAGTCCAAGTCCATCCGAAATTCACACAGTGCCCCGTGTCGTACTTCCTCTCACCCTCTACTTCCTGCACGCGATCCATTTCCGTTCTGTTTTGTGGCTCTGCCTCTACCCATCCTCTGCCCCTGCCCCCATCATGCGCTTGACTGTGCATCAATCAAAGTCTCAATCAAGAGCAAAAGTATTCAAAACTTCAGCACAAAAGGGGAAAAGAAATAAATAGAGAGATGGCGAGTTAGAGCACAAAGGCGTCACAAAAGCCAATATGGAGACGAAACAAAATCGTTAAAACTAACAGTAGAGTGGGCGTTTGATACCCGAAACAATGGGTTCCGGGGGTGGGTCTAATCCAGGAATATGTCCAATAAGTGGGAAACTACCCAGGAAATACATATCTTATTTGACGAGAGATCTATTGGAATATCTATTGGATCTATCTATATCTGAATATTTGTTGTACATGTTTGTTTTTATTTAAAAAATACGGAGACTTCGATGACGTTTGAGTGGTGCTGCTGATAACAAAGGTATTCCGATTATTGATCATTCACTGTACCTGTATGCATAAACGTTAGCACTTACATACATATGTACATATGTATGTATATATGTAAAGCTATTTTCGTATAAACATGTGTAAATCTGTTTGTCTACATTCACTATGTACTGTATGTATACATACATATATGCACATTTGTATGTACGTACAAAAATGGCATAGCAGAAGCAGCAACAAAACAACATTAGCAACAACAGCATCGGCAGCAGCAGCAGAAGCAGCAGCAGCATTGACAGTGCCACACAAAAAAATAGACAAACAACAAACAGTACACACACACACAAACAAATACAAAATAGAAATGGAGAGCAACTTTCACCCAAGGTCATTGTGTCTTTAACTGCGCCACACAGCCTAGGCAGAGGAGGGGCAGCAGCAGCAGCAGCAACCGCAGCAGCAACAACAACAACAACAACAAAAGCAACAACAGCTGCTGGACAATATGAATATGCGACGAAGACCCAGACCCAGACCCACGACCGACCGCGCCGCCGCCGACCGCCGACCGCCGACCGACGCCCGATTTGCTATTTTGAACAAAAACAACTAGAAGAGACTTGCCCAAAGTATATGGAAAAATAAGGTGAGGCAGTCCCGATCTCCTGTCGGTGAAAGGTCTTAGCTGCTTCCACAGATTTTCTTGGCTCGGAAGTGCCTGCCTACCTTCCAAATAACTTACCTTGGACTATCCTGTCCGTCTGTCACAAAGAGGAGAGAATGCGAGGAGGATGAGGAGCCATTGGGAGAGGGAGGGGAGGGGAGGGAGGGAGCAGTTGTTGTTGCTGGTGCTCCCACTGCATGTGCCAAAAATAAACCAAAGCAAACGGTAAACTGCAATTGCTGCCCGTGAAGTGTGGGGAATGGAGGAATCGCGAAAAAGAGAATAGTCTCGACTGGACGAGGCCGCCTAGAAAGGTCGAGAGCAAGACTTTACCACCAGATGAGTCAGATGTGGGGGGATGTTGAGTATAGGAAATAGCCAGTAAATACAGAACTTCATATTTAGCCTGTGAATATCTGTTATGATATGTTAAAGAGAATTGGGTATTGGGGAATATGTCCTGCTGGATGAATTATATTATATTTCATAATTAAATTTAATTCCCCATCCAGCTCTCTACCCAGCTATGGTTCTACCCTAAGCTTGGAGCATCTTTCCCACTCTCCATCTCCAGTCCCCAAATGACTGCTCAGCCATTTGTGGGATTATCTGTAGGACTCCCCCTGTTCCGTGTTATCTGCATGGTCTGCACGATCTGGGTCATGCTTGGGCACATTGTTAGCTGCCGCCTGCAATTAAGTGGCCAAAAATAAAAGATGAATGAGTGGAAAATGACTTTTAATTGACATAAACTTTAATTAGAAATGGAGAAGAGAAGAAAACAGATAAAAGAGATTCCACAGAAGTGAACATCGGGGGGCTTAGTTGGGGTTGGAGGAGATCTGCCGTTTCTAATGCATTTCAAATTACATCATTAGGTTCTCTGTTGCCAAAATCTCGAAATAAAATTTTATAGATTTCGAGTCTTGAGTACTTAACCCATGACAGCGCGACAGCCGCAGCACGTAGCACAGTTTGATTAGAACAAAACGAAGCGACAGAGAAAGACATGGATGGGACAGAAGGGGGGGTGGCATGAGGAGGGTACGATACCAGTACCATCAGAGACATTGCCATGATGTTGCATAAATTTAAGTGCCACAGATACAAGGCGCAAGATACAGAAACGAGTTACAGATACATCAAGAAGCAGGCGAAGCAGCAACGGCAGCAAAAGCAGCACCAGATGAAGCGACTCTGCAGCATAGAAATGCGGATGCGAGACTGAACCCGACTCGCCTGAAGTCGAGACTCCACTTCACATGCACACACACACACACTCCTATAGAGTCGTATCCCCATGCCTATGGAGGCAGTATATCGTTGTCTACCTCCAGACTTGCTGCGGTGAAAGAGCAAAGTATCTTTGTATCTGTTTTCCTGCTGCTGCTGCTTCGAGTTAACATTTCAAATCCGCTGCGGTTCTGCTGTGGCAAACGAGAAACGAGTCTTGGAAATTGGGTCAGTGGCACAGTATGTATGGCATTCTCTGTCGCCGTCTCCGTCTCCGGCTATATCTCTGTATTTGTATATACTCGTCTGTATGTATGTATGTATGTATGTATCTTATACCACTATGTGGGCTTCTCCCTCTTTCTTTGACTCTTTCTTCCACTGGCTTTCTTTGTGGTCAATATAATGATTCTACCCGACTTGCCGGTTTGGTTTAGTTTGGTTTCTTGGTTTCTGTTCGGTGCGGTTTCGACTTGGGCTCTGGCTTGGCTTGGGGTCTGGTCTGGTCTGTAGCTACTTACTCCATTTTGTGGCTGAACGTGCCTCAGTGCGACGCAGTGAGGTTGCTAATGGGATCCGATCCGTGTGGGGCATATGCAATGCGGCGACACCCAAAAGTCATTGCTTAAGCTAAAAAATCGCATTTAAAAACCAAACCAAATTCTTTCCATACATTACGCATACGCCTAGAGGTCCAACAGCCAACTACTAGAACCGCCCAAACAATAGATCGAAATAAAACTCCCAAATACAAAATACAAAAAACATTTTCCACATTGTGAACTTAATTTGTTTTCTGCACATTTTGAATGACATTTGTATTTATTTAAATAGAATTAATTAAATATAGGGCGCTAAAATTACGAAATAAATATTTACAAATCGAAATGTATTGAACAAAATAAATAAAATTGCACGCTAAATAAAATAACACAATTGATATTGTTTTTTGCTTTTTGTCCATGGAATTAACATCAACTAAAATTAGATTAATTCAATTTATATTTAAAATGTAATTTATTATTTGTTTGAGTGTGTGTGTGTGGGTGTTCCAAAATTGTTAATTAATCATAAATAATTTCAAGCATATCGAACATACATAATTTAAGGATTATGGTTAAGATTAACTTTAAAACTTTAGCAACAAACATTTTTTAAAAAACAAATTAACAACGCTTTAAGATATTAGCTAAATTAAATCGTATTCGTATTTTGTATACTTGAGTACATTGCTAAACAATTTTCCATATTTCTATTTCCACGATTACGATTATTCTGCAAATTAATTATTAATAATAATATTTTGCCAAGCCCGCTACTGAATCTTACAATCGAAAATGTTTGTGTATAAATACGAGTAATGCTCTTCCATTGGTTTGTACAGAAACTATAAAATAATTGTAATTTAAAATTGTATTGCTCTTGCTTGATTAATTTTAAATTAAACGTTTAATTTGTATGCTTCGTCACTTTTACAGTTTTCAACATGATGAGGTACAGACAACATTTCAGAACTTTATACAATTGGGACTTCGCATCTCCTTCGCTCCGTTCCACTTCGATTTCCATCTCTTAATTTGTATTATTTTCTAGATTTTGATTTAAATATATATATGTATGTGTGTATGTATGTGTGTATGTATGTATTTATATTTTACCTGTGCCAGGACCTTGGTCGCTAGAAGTGCGCGTATTTGCATCAAAACAGAACAACAGTTGCAGAAAGACAATTGGACGCTTCGTTGTTCTTACATTGCTTGTGGTCTCTTTGGCCCATCGTTGCCTCAACTATTGCATACGAGTATATCTTAGGGATATCAATTACCATTTGCCTGCTGGGAGGTAGTAGGTTGATGTTGTTTGCTAGCCTGACAATATCTGTATCTATAACCTTTTTGGTTTGATTTGAAACTAATTCCCATTTCCATATTCGAAATCCATCAATGGGAATATCTATGGAACTCAGAACTCACGTAAAATCCGTTCGATAATCCTTTTACTAATCTTTTCCAGCAATGACAGAAATAAAAAAAAAGAACTCAGAACTTCTCAATGTATCTGCTATTTACGCGTTGAGTTTATACGAGTATTTCTTTATGGATTGCTCTTCAGTACTGTCAAATAATTCTGATAGTTTCACGAGTAGGCAATAGAGATCAAAAGCAACCAACAACAACGAATATCAAAAAGTGTGTGTATGAGATTGCTCGACCTGTGTATGGAAAAGGGCCGGAGTGCCTGCGCCACTCCAGTCACTGTCCCGGCCAAGCAATGGCACACACGCACACAGAGGCTGGGAGAAGCCTTTGGCCAGGAGAAGCAGTCACCGATCGAGCAATCCAGATCCCGAGAAGAAGAACCCGTATTGCTGATGATGGGATGACTAGACTTGACCTTGGAGTGGGGCCCTCCCCGCCTCTGGGGTCAGATGCAGACACTCAGAGCGTGCTCTCTGCCTCTTGTTGGTCCAGCTAGATCAAGATATTTGTCGAGGAGCCTGCCGCCGCCTCGGTCAGTCACGCCCAATTCTCTTATGTATCTGTTGATGTTTGAGCAAGTGCGCCTTCTGGCGGAAGGCCTTGGCGCAGACATCGCACCGGAAGGGCTTCTCGCCGGTGTGGGTGCGCAGATGCACCTTGATGTTGGACTTGTTGAGGAATCCCCGATTGCAGATGCTGCACCGGTGCACGGGCTTCTCTTTGCCCAGAAGGCCACTCAAATCGCTGGCACTGAAGCTGCCCACGCTCGACGGCGAAATGGCGCTCATCTGTGGCGTCGACGGACCATTGCCACTGTCTCCCTGCTGCTGATGCTGCGACTGCTGCTGCTGCTGTTGGTGCTGCTGGCTGGACTTCTTTTGGGCCCGCGATCGCTTGGCCTTGGGGGTGCCCGTCCGCAGCTCGGAGCCCGTCGTGGTGGCCGTCGTCGTATGCGGATAGTTGCCCAACATGTCCGGGGAGCAGAGTCCTCCGTCCTTCATCGAGTTGGGGCCATTGAGGGGTCCCATGCCGGAGCCGGACAGCTGGTAAGCGGCCTGCTGCTGGTGGGGATTGGAGCCGTTCGGATTGGACTGCGATTGGTTGGACAGGTAGCGGGGATTGATCATCAGGCTGTTGTCCGTGGTGCTGACCACGGAGCCGGGCGGACTGCAGCTGCTGCTCGTTGCCGCCGACAGTTCATTGCAGTATGAGGTAGATGTGGGCGCCTCCCCCTTTGATGTCCCTGTCGTGGTCGCCGAGGAGGAGTTGTTGTTGTTATTGTGAGAGTGATTATTGTTGTTGTTGTTTCCAGAGCCGGGGGGACCGTGCTGGAGGCGGTTCTGCAGGAGCGGCATGTAGCCATGGCTGAGCAGACTCTGGAGTGTGGAGCTGCTGGCGTGCATGGGCAGGGGCGAGTGGGGCAGCATGAAATCGCCCAGCGAGTCCTGCTGCGAGACGAGCACCTTGCCCTCCTGCTGGATGCAGTTGCCGTCGATCCAGGCATCGAGATCCATCCAGCTGTCCCGCGTGTCGTTGCCATCGTCCTTGTCCAGCTGATTGGGCACCGTCGTGTCCGCAATGGCCGATCCAATGATGGCCGCTATATCGTCGATGGAGTTCATGTCCACGTACTCCGTCAGGTCCTTGTAGATGCGCACCCCGCTGCCATGCAGCGAGTCGGCCACCTGATCGATCGGCGTCAATGTGGCTATGCTCGGCCCGTTCCCCTGTCCCCCGCCGCCCGATCCCGCTCCACCTGGTCCCCCACCGCCGGGCCCGCTCATCACACAACTGTCGGCGACGGAGTAAAGCTTAGAATCTAGTTGACTATCGGCAAAGAGCTTGACATCTGCCAGGCAGGCGTCCGCACAGGGATCCCCGCTCAGTACGCTCTCGGGCAGGCAGGTGGAGGAGGAGACTATGTTGTGCTCGTTGGAGGAGTTGCTGCTCCCGCCGCCACTCCCCCCACCGCCACCGCCACCGCCGTTGGGCCCGCTCTGGGCCGTCGTCGATGTGGGATTGGCATTGGGATTGGCCTGGTAGGCGCTCTGTATGTAATTGTTGTTGCTCTCGTCCGGCAGCCGCTGGGCAATGGCATGGTAGTGATGGCCCGAGATGCCGTTGATGGACAGGTGGCCCGTGTAGCCGGTGAAGGGGGGCAGCGGCTTCAGGTCGGACAGCGCATTCAATGAGGAGCCATTGAGCAGCAGATTGTCCAGCACGTCCAGCGAGTTCTTCTGATCAGCGTCGCTGGGCAGGGAGTCCAGGTCGTGCTCGAGGAGCAGCTTGTGCCCATCCAGCAGATACTGATCCTGGCCGCTGTTCTGTGGCGGTCCCCAGCAGGGACTCATCAAGAGGCTTTCAACTTCCGATTCACTTGGGCCGTTCATGCTGCAAAACTTCATTGTCAGTGGACCCAGGCGATCGATACGAATCTTCTGCCGATCCTTGGAATAGCACGTTTCAAACAATCCAATCCAAACCAAGCTTCAACTGCAATTATAAAACAGAAAGAAAATATTGTATTTAGTCATGGCATTTGGGCAAAGAAAGGAGTTTCAAGTGATCTGCGGGCATTGACCAACAAAATGTGTTAGTTCAGGGATCTCTACGTTGTGGTATTACTTATAGAATGCGAGTAGCCCCTACTTCTCTAGAGTACAGTAAATCGCGGAGATCGCAGTACGTAGGCTCCCCCCCTCTGATACGTGAAACCCCATTCATATCTCATTGATAGCAGTTTAATGGATTTTCTACTCGTATTTAATCTTCCTGGTATATGTACATCTTCCCATAGATTAAGCATGGATTCCATTTAAGCTTACAAGAAATGCTTCCGCCTTGAAGAAATCTTCCCCCGTCGCCTGCCTAATGATCTTTCCCCAATGCCTGCACTTGCTGACAGGCAACCTGCAACATCGATCCCAGCACACTGATAGCCCCCACTAATGATTCTTTAATATGAAAATATTAAACAAAAATCTAAGAACGACGGGGCCGCCTTTTGACCAGAAACAAAAGGGTTCCACGGGGCTTCCTCACTGGCCGTTCCTGGCCCTAAGCATCAGACGCAGACGCAGACGGAGATGGAGACGAAGCGATAGATTAAGTTAAGACATTCGATAAGCTATAATATCCATAAAATAAACAAGTAGAAAGAGAAGAGGATAGAAATGAGACGAAACGAAACGAAACGAAGAAACTAAAACCGATACCAGAATCGGCCAATAATAATTTCCAAATGGAATTTGGGTCAAAACATTAATAATCAGTAAAATTAGCATATAAATTGGTCAGAAAGAGCGAGCGAGAGAGAGAGAGAGAGAGAGGTAGAGCACATTTGGCTACGAATATGTTATCGTATTCGATTATTTGTATTTCGATGGGGCACCACGCTTGATTGGGGGCCAAGCAAGTGGAAGTTCTCCCAAGAGGCAGAGCCACAGCCAGAGCCACAGCCAAAGCAACATCATATAAAAAGCCCGACAATGAAAGTACAGGTGTGGATCCCAAAAAAAGAGACGCGACGCAGAAGGAGAGGAGGTGGAGGAGGAGGAGGAGGAGGAGGAGCAGGAGGAGGCAGCCCACACCAACAACAATTATAGAAGTTCATTTGGAAACACAAAACGAAAAGAAAAGAAACGAAACGAAACGGGGAATGAAAGAAACGGTAAAGCAAGCTGGCTCTGTTCTCTCTGTCTCTCTTTTGGTGCATTAACAGTTAACTTGATTTTGAGGCTTGGCCTGGTATAAGCGCTCGTTCGTGTGCGTGTGTGTGTGTGTGTATGTGCGATTGCATGTGTATGGGTGCCCCAAAGAAGAAGCCGCAATCAAAAGCTAGACATTGTCCAGCTTTGGGCGAAAGAGAAAATTTCGCTTTCAACAGGTTGTTGCCGTAGCAACATTACATTTCTAGGTCCAGCAACATGTTGCCAGAGCTAGGCTTAGTATGCGGAAAGAAGCAGCGCCATCGAAGCAGCGCAGCGCAGTCGGCTAGGCATGCGCAGCTAAGCGTGGCAGCAAGCAGAGGAAAAACAACCGTTAGCCAAGAAACAGAGAGACGAGCGAGAGAGAGAGAGAGAGAGAGAGAGACGACCTGCTGACATACTTCCGTGATACAGGCCCGGCTTTAATTCTCTCTCTCTCTCTCTATCTCTCTCTTGGCTCGGCTTGGCTTGCTCTCTGTGCTCCCGTCGTATGTTTCATTGTGTGTAATTGCTGGCTTTTTGGATGCTCATGCTCATGCTTATACTCACGTCTCTTGCTCTTGCTCATTGCTTGGCACAGTTTCATGGTTTTTAGAGGGTATTGCAGAGGGTATTGCAGAGGGTATTTCATGTTTGAGAAGGAAGTTGTTCCGATCCTTGAAGATATGTATAATTAAACGGACGATATCTGCTATACATATATGTATGTTCATTCTTAATATATAAACTGCTCCCATTGCTTAGAGCTTTATTCTTCTCCAGACTCGGGACCGAGAGAGTAAAACCAAAATAAATAATATGAGTTTAAATTTAATTAAAATCTTATTTTAATGATCGATTTGTTAGGGTATCCAAAGCTTCGTCTCGAAGCTATTTATTCTTGTTGTTTTTATTTTGGTTCTCTTTTCGATTTAATGAATTTTAAAATTCTACCCGCCGCGGCGCGCCGCTTTGGAGGCGCCTTAAGTCTGAGTGACGTTTTGATGCTGTCTTTAGAGCACTCCACTCCGCTCCACTCCTCTACGGAGAATTGAAATTGGCGTGAAATATTTTATGGCAAACAAAAAACAGCACAGCTCTTTCATTCCCATTCCTTTCCGAGTCTGAATCCCATTCTGAACTGCCTCCCATTCCGAACTCCCATTCCGACTCTGATTCTGATTCTGCTATTGTTATGGTTTGACTGCGCGTCAGATTTTACACATTTCTGTTTGCTGTGTAGCTGTTTTATTGTTTGGCGGCTGCTACATGAACATTTTGGTTTTAATGAGCCACATTGTAACGGTGGTCCGTTGCCCCGTTTGCATTTGAATGCCCCACAGCGGACACGGAGACGGACACCGACACCGACACAGACACAGACACGGACACCCACTCACACTCGCACAAATTGCGGGGGCGCGCCACACAATGGGCCTCCATTGTAAGCCGAGCTGAGCTGAGCTTGTAAATGGTAAATGGTCAAGAGATTCCACCGACAATGTCAGCGGACAGCAGCTCGATCGGCTGTGGGCCATTATAATTACTTCTATGTCAGAGAGTCTGTCCCACTGTGAACGCTTTTAACGGTGTTTCCAAACACGAATTAGTGCGAATTTTTGACAGCCGACTGATTTTATGACCCTCCCCCTCCCGAGTTTGTTGAGCTTTTTAGTGGGTAATATATTGGACAGGAGGTTGAGCAGAATTATACCTGATATGCATATGTACATATGTATGTATTGCATATGATATTCGGATGTAAGGCAATACCTGATTCCGAGAGACGTTCAAAGTCTAAGTACTCGTAGGTATGTTCCTAACGTGGACTTCCGTCCACAGGGATATCTTTGGAAATGTTGTAAAAAATTGTTGAATAATTGTTAGAGAGTTGTAGAGATTTGTTGGGAATAATATTATTAAGAGACTTATAATGATAATGATGATAATGAGTTTAATATCACTGGGATAGAGCTTTTGGCGGGGAAAGAGAAGGAGGGGTGTTCAGCTAATCTCTATTTGTGTGTGGGTGTGTTTGAGAGAATGAGTCCACTGGTTTTCCTTCATACTGGCTTCAAAAGTGTCAAAACAAAACTTAAAAGTATGAAAATGTTGAATATTTTTCTCTATGTGTTTTCCGTTTTGGTTGAAATATTGAGCCAATGTAAGTGCCACAGGTCATTTAAAGATATTCATATAGACATGTTCCATATACAGATTCACTATTTCCGATGTCGAAACTCAAAATCCATATAAAGAATCATCTTGAAACGATTTTCCTCATTCTATATAGGTACATATAGCTCATGATAATTCATACAAAGTAAATATACCAAAAAGAAACCTTATAACAATTCCACAAGCATTTCTTTCTGTAGCGTAGCCCAAAAAACATTTCGTTCCCTCCCCAAAATCTTGTGAAAATGGCCCAAACAATGGCATTGCTCTTCTAACAATCTGAGAGGGCCACAACTTGGCGAAGACAACAAAAATAACTTATTTAACAATCTAACAGGCAACTAAACGTCTGACCCGAGCAATTGACCAACGAAATGAACTCTAAACTACATCAGCAACGGCAACAGCAACAGTGCTACAAGGGTTACAACAATACCAGCTGTTTGTGGCAATTGAGTTCTTAACTTGGCCGAAAAGAGAGAACGAAAACCCCGACTCCGACTCCAACTCCAGCTCGAACTCGAACGGAAATTGAGCTTAACCTTTGGCGGCAATCAACTTCCGTTTAAATGTTCGAACACGATGCAGCGTCAAAGGTCAAAACGTTTTGGCCAAAGTCAAGCTGCAAACACTTTCCTGCTCCTCCCCTATGCACCATCCTCCTTTAAAGCACCTCTTCTCAGGGGAGAAGATCTCAGATCTCAGAGCAGACCCAAAATGAAAAGAAAAATCAGGTCGACTTGGTATTGAAGAGGAGGCAGAGGATGGAGTGGAGCGTGGGGCGGATGGCTGGAAAAAGCGAATGAAAAATTATTTGATTGCAAAATTTACAACCGCAATGATTTCCACTTGGACGAGGCAGCATCTGAGGAAAAACCGCACGTAGCAGCACCACCAGCAGCACCACCAGCAACAGCATCCACAAGGCTGTGCCACAGCAACAACAAAACTTTGACCAAGACCGAGAAGCCGAAAAAAGCCTCGGAAACGTGTGGCTTGCATTGAGGTCGCCATCAGTCATTGAAGGTTTTGCTGCGATGCTGCCACTGCCACTGCCTCTCTTCCCCCTGCCACACTCTGTTGTGGATGCAACAAATTGCTGGCAATGAAAAGAACGAGACAAGAAGTGGCAAGACTGAGGATCGGTTCCCCACCGATCGTATGCATACTCTTTCGATGCGGCTCTTAAAAACTATTCTAAGCGGATTTCACCTCCGACTGGGGAGTATCTGTCTGGGCTATCAGGGAATTAGGGAATCGAGGAGATCCATTCGATGGGAAACTTCTCAAATGTAACATACACCGCTGGTCAGAAAGGGTATAGACTCTATACTATAGAACTCCTACTTACGAGTATTGTACCAAGAAAAGCTCAGAGAGTGGCATAAACTGGAAACTGAAAAGTGGGAAACGTGCTCGGGGTTCCAGTTCTTTATCTCCTTGGCAGCTGCGCACTTGACCGCACATGTGGCACGTGTGGAGCTATGCCTGAATCGTTGCATAGACTTCTTCTGCTCACCTTCTGAATGACTAACTAACCCAGAGACAGAGCTAGAGCCGGAGCCAAACCCATCTGTAGACCGCAGCTCCATGCTCTAGACGCCATCAGAATCTTGTTTTCTCTGGTGCTTGTGTGTTCGTGTGGGGGTCCCACTCGTATAATATGTGGGGATGGATATGGCTGGATGTGTGTGCCTCAGGAATGGTCTAAAAGAACAACAATGTTGAGAGGAAGACTGAATACTTTGGCAAATGGGTGGGCGTACGTGATGGAGGCCCCGTCCTCACCTCCTCGCCTGCCTGCTGGCCATCGCCATGGCCATGTTGTATATCAAATGAGTTGGTAAATGCTAGATGGGCTGGCTATCTCTGGCACATGAATAATGCTCTTCAAGGTGTAAATTAGGTTTTAAATTAACTAGTCTAGCACCAGTTACTGGCAACTGGTTGCTGGTTGCTGGTTGCTGGCTGCTGGCTGCTGGCAGGAGGAGTGCACTAGATTGGAGTGCAGCAGATGGAGACACACAAGAATGGAGTCCAGAATCGAATGGGTTTGAGTGGCGTGCAGGAAACTTTGTTCTAAATCATTTGGGACCTGTTTTATCGTAATATCAAAATGCTATAAAAATCAAATTTGTTAGATGATTTATTAATTCAACAGAATGTTTTTGGTATGTTTTTAAGCACATCCAACAGGTTACGTTTACGGTTCCCGGGAGCAATGCACAACAAATATTTCTTTAGATAAGAAACTTAACAAATATTTACACCCATAAGGATAAGGGCAATTTCGAGAGCAACTTCTTAAGAAAATATCAACCAAGTGGTTCCAGTACTTCTTAGAGTAATTATTCTTCGAAATTGTTTAGGTAATCAACGGTTGCTTCGCATCACAATGAACCTATGGCAGGACCAAGTGAGCTGGGGGGAGGTTCTTTCTGAGACTTTATCAGATACTCGTATTTGATTCATACAAAGGAATGTTTGGTTCCCTTTTTTCCCCCTTCCCCCCCCCCTCTTTCTTTCTTTTTTTTTTTTTTTTTTTTTTTTTTTTTTTCCCCCCCCTTTTTTTTCCCCCCCCCTTTCCCCCCCCCCCCCCCCCCCCCCCCCCCCCCCCCCCCCCTTCACTTTTTTTTTTTTTCCCCCCCCCCCCCCCCCCCCCCCCCCCCCCCCCCCCCCCCCCCCCCCCCCCCCCCCCCCCCCCCCCCCCCCCCCCCCCCCCCCCCTTTTTTTTTTTTTTTTTTAAAAAAAAAAAATTTTTTTTTTTTTTTTTTTTTTTTTTTTTTTTTTTTTTTTTTTTTTTTTAAAAAAAACCCCCCCCCCCCCCCCCCCCCCCCTTTCACTTAGTGTAGTTGAAACAAATAACACCATGAAATGAGACCAAGTTAAGCAGAGTAAAGATATACAGATATACAGAATGCTTTCATTATAGTGAAGCGTGCAGCAGCACTTATTTTTCAGATCTTTAAAATAGGACTCCTCCGTCACTAATTTTTTCGTCTTGTAACTACTCTTTTAATGTCTGTTTTTAAATGTTTGGTAAACTCTTGTGTTTTCTGTTGTGTGTTAATGGAGTTTTATCGCTGCTGTGGCTGGGCCTGTTGCTTGAGCCATGAATGAACTTCGGCCACAACAATTTGCTCTGGTCAACACTTGACTCCTCTCGACTTTGGCTTTGGCTTTGACTCCGTTGCGACTACAACTCCCGTTAGCCGGCAGTGGCTACACTCCACTCCCTTTTCTGTGTGGCCAACATGTGTCCGACAAGCGAGATGACAAGCCAGCGATAAACCCGACCTGGAGCTGGAGCTAGAGCCGGGGCTGGGGCTGAGGCTGGGAGCAAGGCTTGGCTATATTTTTATGACTGAGGCTGTATGTACATGCCAGAACGGGAGAACTCCACTCCCTATAGCTATAGCTATGACTATGGATATGCCTCTGCCTCTGCATCTGCCTAGTGGACCCATCCGCAGCAACAGCAACTATGCAAATTTGTGTGTATTTTTTTTATGATGCTTAACTATTTTTAGTTGGTTTTTTGTTGTTATTTAAATGACGCCCGCGTTGGAGTCTCTCTCTGTGTGTGTGTCTGTGTGCGTGTCAAAACTCTATTATTATTATTATTATTTTTTTTTTTTAGTTTATTTTTGTTGTTGCTGTTTGTGGTCATCCGAGAGCCACAATGCTCATACAACAAAAACTATGACAACTTGTCTGGCAGGTCCCAAAAAGCATTGCCCGGGTCAGCGAACTTTTTCTTCCAGCTGTTGGATTTGTGTGAATAATATTTGCGTAGTTTATTTTATTTTATTTTTAAGCTGAGTTTTGTTTTGCTTTTGCAGCTAAATGTTCAAATTAAACACAAGAGTCCGAACCAGGCAGATTCCATAGTGGCTTGCGTTCGTTTATTAATATATTTCTGATTATATGATCATCTCTTGGCGATGGAAGTAAATAAGTTCTGCCAAGGAACGAGCCAGAATAGCCTCATACTTAATGCAAAGGAATCAAAGTTATAAAATATTTCCAATATCACACCAAGGAAGAGAATTAAAGGAACGTGAAAAATGTATCACAATATGTCAACGAATATCTTGAATAAAATGTAATTGTTATTCCCCAAAATATCAAGGGTAGGGGAAAATAAGGATACTTAAAACTAATTTAAAATAAAATTAATAAGTGCATCTATGAATCGAATACTATAATTATCTGAATAGTCATGCCTGAGTCTGGCCTAAGAACCACATTTTTTTTCATCTCTTTTGAAATTGATATGTTATGCCTCACCTCCCCAGCTCCCCTGCTACCCCTTACTATGAGTATATCCCGCCCAGCACACCTCTTAATTAAAGATCGAATCGAAGCCGATTGTGGAGCTCGTTTTTGAGATTCAATTAAAAATGAAAGATGAAAATAAGAAAGAAAAAGAAATGAGGAATTCAACAAAATGAACAGAAACCACTTTAACCCAAAATGCAACTTAATGCTTAGCGAATTTGTTACGCTCATTGACGATGCCAGACAGCTGAAAGAGTTGTTATACTTAGATGGTCTTTCTGTGGGTATACCCTCACAGAAGGTGAAACGACTATGGGCATACGTTTGCAAATAAATAATTGCTTTCTTCCGAGATCAATTTAAAGATCATTTCAGATGCTATATAAAAATCGGTGATATGATAGGTATTTTTGAGTTCTGCATAATTGATCATATGTATGATAAAAACCCGAATAATAAATATTTCTTAATAAGAATATACGATGGAAGTGGCAGGGTATTTAAAATATCGGTTCGAAAATATTGCTACTCTTTCTTGTGCCTATTTCAGCTGTAAAACGATTCTCTTACTCTCTTACTCTTACTCATTATCTCTCTCTCTTTCTTTCTTCTCTTGCTTTTTTTTGGGGGGAACTTGCCGCTCGCTGAATGAGTAAGCGTAATTTTGCGTCATCTAACGGTATAAACAGCCGCTACTGTTGTTGCTGTAGCTTTTTTTTTTTGGGGCCTGGCATAGCCATTCCGTGGTTGCTGTTGCTGTTCCTTTTGTTGTTGTTGTATTTTAGACCATTTTTGTCAGACAAACAAACGGTTTTATGATTTATTTTTAGCTCCTCCAACGGCCTGGCAACAGTAGCCGTAGCCCCCCTGCTGTTCCCCCACCGTCCCGTAACTTCCCAAAAATGAGTAAAATTTAAGTGCTAGCTGTAAAACTGCGAAGAAGAGAAAGAAACAGAGACCAGAGAGAACGGAGAACGGAGAACAGAGAACAGAGAGAGCTTTGCTTTTTACTTCCGAATGCAGTTCGGGAAGTTCGTTTTGGGGTCGGGTCGGTCGCCTAAAGACGCTTAATTGGTTTGGAATTGGAATCGTATGTTGTGGGATTTGTGACTCTTTTCGGGGGGTTCTTAACTGCACATTGCGCATACGTCATGTGGGAAGATTACCCAAACAGGTGTGCGGGGGATGGAGGGATGGGAAAAGTCTGTAGATTTTAACGAGGTTGGTAACACTTTGGGAAAGAAAGGTTTCTTCAGTAGTAGGAAATGTTATATTTTTTTACTTGTAAGTTTAAGCGATTAACTTTTAAAAGGGGCCCTTTAGAGATATTTAATATCTATTGATACTAATGATATTCTGTTTTTGAAAGTGCGGAAGGAACTCAAAGCTCACAGACAGAACTTATAAAGAAGCCTAATACTCTACTGTTTCTTAGGCCAATGCACTGCTTTACAGATACTAGCAAATGAATATTCAGTATTGAAGTTGGTCTTAATGGAATATCAAAACATTATCTAATTCGTCTCTCAGCTAAACATAGATCCAGGTCCTAATTAGCAGTCCCTCATAAGATGCCTTGTCATTGCCCATTAGAGGCATGTGAATTTCACAATTGTCATAAGTAGTAGAACCCTAACACCGCATTCCCAATGCGTCTGCCATAGAACATATACACACACACATACATATATACAGATCTATTTGTATTTCATAACAGGTGAGTAATATGCAAACATATCGGAAACGAATTCGGTCAATGACTTTTGCCTGATTTGTTTATAAGCCAGACATGAGAATATTCTTCTTACGGCGAGGCCGTTGACTTGAGGAATTTCTGTTGCTGTTTCTGTTGATATTTGGTTGTATGGAAGGTGTAGAAGGTTCATTCATTACTTACTGTTACGAAATTGCAGCTTCAGCTAATAAACATTTTGACTAATTTTCAAAAAATTTATCAATATTTATTGTTGGAATTTCGAGTGTCTTTGTTGGTAGTTCGTCTTTAAAATTATCCGTTTTTATCAAATATGTATAGTCCTTGGGGCATAGATTGAGATTGCTTTTAGTATATTGTTGTTTCTTGTTATTCTTGGGTTAATTTTTTTGAGTTTTGAGGGAAACGACCATACACCAAAATAGAGTAAAATAAATCATAAAATTCAACTAAACAACACCAAAATGCAAAATGCAGAAGATACAAGATATGGAAGATATGGAAAATAAAAGAAAAGAAAAAATCAAAGAATAATATTTTTGTATACTCACAAAAACAATGGGAGGAAGACATAAAATTATGCATAAAAGAATGAACGGGGAGTAGTACGGGTAGATTGTTTATAGTATTTATGGGATATATGTGGATATATTGTAGTGCAGCCCAGCAATGCTGAATGATAGTCCCGATATGGATAGTGGTTTTATTTATATAAATTTTCGAATTTTCTTTGTTTTTGTTTTTGTTTTTAAGGTTTCGTTTTATGTACAGTGGGACAATGCTGTTTTTGTAGTTTTCCAATATTTGTGAAAATATTTACAACAGCGTTCTTTGAGTATTGAGCATATATGTGTGTATATGTATTGGTAATTATTGCAGATAATTTATCAATTTTTTGTTATTGATTTTATTTTGATTTTTAACTTTTTCAGAAGCGTATTTCCTTTGCTGTTGTTGTGGTTTTTATTGCACTGTTTTTGGAACACTTTTGGCGCTTTAACACTTATTCCTATATTTCATTTTATTTGGAATGTATTCGAACAATTCTTCTTAGACTTTTCGTCAACCATTTTCACAATTTTTGGGCCGCTTCTTCACGGGTTTGTCTGTGTGCTGTGTGTGATTGTATGAAGGGGGGTCCACGACCACGTCCACAAATCCAAATCCAAAACCGAACCGGGGCACGAGCACGGGCACGGACACGCGAAACGTGAATACGCAAAAAACGCTCTGGTATCCGCACAAATCCGAAGACGTCAACGGTAGAAGAAAGCCAACTGAAATGTGCGCAGGCGCAGCACTAAAAGAAATTTCCGAGCCAAGAAGTTCAGCGTCGACGTCGACGTCGACAGCGTTAGAAGAGCACAGCTACCAAAATCACGCTCTGAGAGCGGAGAGCATAAGAGCGTGAACGAGCGGCGGCGGCTGGTCTGGCTGGCAACATGTTGAGCAGCATTTTGGTTGAGCCATGGCCCCCCCTCGAGGTCACTCTGAGAGGCAGTTCAAAGTCAGGGTTAGGTTTGTTGATGCTGCTGAAACTTAAGAAATTAAAATAAAGTTAAGAAATTTAGATGATTTTCTTGGCTATATTTTCTATACATACATATGTATGAATATGTATTTATATAAGACAAAAATAAAGTTATTAATTCTCTCTCTCTCGGCTGGTACAGAACTGTAAGCTCCTCTTTTGGTTCCACACGACTCTCTTCCTCTCTTCCGCTCTCTATCTTTCACGCTGCTCTCTCACCGCTCTCTCGCTGGCATACAACTTGACCTACTTAACAAAAATTTAAACATTTTTTCCTGTTATTCCGCCTTGTAAACATGTTGGCAGCAATTTACAGTTTGCCGGCAGCCGAGCAACATGTTGCTAAGGTTTCGGCCTGCTGTTGCTGCTGTTGGTGTTTGTTGTTGCATTTCCTCTTTTGCACTTGCTGCTGCTATTGTTGTTGTTGTTGCTTTTTGTTGCTTCTTTCGCTGCACTGCATATGTATTGTTGCTGTTTCTGTTTCTGTTTTTGCTTTTGTTATTGCAGTCGGTGTTGCAGCTAACGGTATCGCTGCGAAAATGAAAGCTCAGAGCGGGGCTCACAGGTTGGCCACAGCGGAGTGCCGGGCTTTGTGTGATTTTTTGTGTTTTTGCTCACGACTTTTGTCACTCTTCTGCTGTTGTTGGCATTGTTATACCCTCGGAGAGAGGTTATCATGGTTTCATTCATAACTTTGCCACACGCCGAGAAAGGGAAGCTCTCTCTACCTTGTTAAGTCTTCGCCCTTAATCAGTATTCAGATATCCGCCATATCAACGATACATCGTAGATGGATCCAACACGTGAATTAGTAGGAAATACTCCTGTGCCTGTGAATCAAACTTTACTACTAGATTTGATTCCATGGAACCCATAGATGTAGCTTCAAGGGTATCTATATCTTCGGCTCCTAGCTAGCTTTTCTCTCTATTTATTCCCAAGTGTGTTGACTGGCACTGGCACTGGCATTAGCATAAACAAGAGCCGCCTCATCATCGTGTTGACCAAATGCAACTGCGTCACTGGCCACTTTCCCCGTCGCCTCCGCCGTGTCCGTCTGATTTGTTGGTCATGTTTATGGCTCATGATTTGTTTTTCATCGGCTGCTGCTGCTGCTCCCTCTTCTTGTGGCTGAGTTTTTTTCGCTGGAATTAACTTGCGTTTTTTATTTCGCAAAATATTTTATCTGCATGTTGGGGCATTTTTTTGCTTCATTCCACATAAATATTTTCGTTTTTCTCCGCTGTGCGTGACTCATGAGGGTGATTAAAAGGCGTTATCTTGTGATTGTCGTGAACTTTGTCACCTACTTTGCGGCTCCCTTTTGAGGGAGTGTTTCATGGCCAAGTTTGTGGCCTGAGTCTTTTGTTTGGACATTCAGATTTCAGGTGGATTTCGGACAGGCGAGAGTGGGAATGGTACAAAATATGATGAAAACTTTATCAAAGTTACATATGTTCGTACTTGTACTCAGGTACATTATAGCCATTTACTCTATTTATTCTATTCGTGTATGCAAATATCCACGAATTTTGTCAGTTGTGGGAATGGAATAGATTGTGAACGCCAATGAACCTTTCTTGTTAGGAACTTCATGTAGAAGTACGAATAAAAACCTTCTGCAAAGAGCATTCATCTTTACCCTTGAGTACACTAACAAATAAGAAGTCACCAACGAAATCTGACATCTTTACAGTTTGCAATAATTGTAATATCAATCAAATGAACGACACACAACAAACCCAAATAAATTTCAATAAATATTCCAGCTCCACTGTCCATTTTCTTCTCCCATAAAGAACTCGCCCATTGCCCCCACCCGCTTCAGGTTCCAGGTTCCAACTCCAAGATCAATAATAATAATTTTTACGGTCGGGCAAACAGAGACCCAACGCAAACGCAAACGGAGACCGAGACAGAGAGGCAGATGCCGAGACAAGAGGCAAGCTTTTGGGATGGCTTGGCCTGGCTTTGCTTTTCGGGTCGTCAGAGCCGTGGCAAAGGGAAAAATACAGTTAGACAAATTCTATGCACGTCAAATGTCAATCTGGCGGACACAGTACACAGATGGGGAATCAATCTCGGCATTAAAGAGTCAAGAAACCAGCAGAAGTTCGGCAAAACTTGTGAAGAGCGCATACAAAACTAATTGAACTTGGACAGCGTGACACTTCATCCAAAGAAAGAGAGGGCAAGCGAACAATTCAGGGGTACGAGCATTAGAGTGTATACTCTACGAGTATATAGGAAAGTGCCTCCGAAGTCAAGCCATCACTCAAACCGTTTTGTTCCAGGCAAATAAAGGCAAAAGGCAAGCAATCAGATCCAGGCAAACGCCACAAGACTCCAATGGGGGCACCTCGGTGTCGGGTCAATGGGGCAACGGTGAAAAAGTCAAAGAAGAAGAAAGACAGACACCCAGACAACCGCACATTGTGTAAATATTGACATGGGGGTCAGGCCCTCAGAACAAGATTTGTGCATTTGTGAGGGGCAGGGCCCGACACCGTGCCACACCACACACATTTGGGTTAGACAAACCCCAAACAGAAGAAATACTCGCTATAAAAGTAAGACTATGCCGAAACAAAATGAAGATCTTCTCAGTAAGCCTCGACGGGCGGTGGCCCACCGCTCCTGCCTCCTTCTGACCGCAGAAAGATCTGTCAATTGAGGTGCAAACAACGGATTGCGCAGAAGTCAAAACAATTTGCAACGGAACCCGGACAGACGCACCTTTCTATTTGCCCAAAACCATCCAAAACGAGCTGCAAATGTGACAGAAACTCAACAGAACAAGAGCAAGAACAGGAGCGAACAAGTGCCCGTTGGGTGGTCCGCGTGGGAGAGGTAGAGGTAGAGGTAGGCAGAGGACAGGTACGATCTTCCATTAAGTGTTGCAAATTGAACTGTTCGCTGTTGTACTGCCGCATCCAGTCCCAGACCCAGTGGCAGTGGCTTAGCGGGTGGCTGAGCTAAACAGAGCACAATATTTGCTTTCGGTCGCAGTGAAGTTTGTGTCCCAAGACATTTGTTTTGCTGGGCGAAACTGAAACAAATTTGGTGCGGAAACAGAAAATTAAGTGGATCAACCTTCTAGGATAAATAATGAAATGCTATACATAAAAGACCTGGCATAACATTTTCTATACATATGTTCATTGCACATATATATTAAAGATTTCTTGTATATATTATTTTGGTGTATTCATTTGTGTATTTACTTTTCCCAGATTCAGTACCCATTACTTTATAGCCAGAATGACTTTTCTAGCTGACTCAGTGCCTCGCGTACTCCCTATTTCTCTCTCACAGATTATCTTAGCAGTAAAGGGTAATCGAACAGAGCAAAACACCTCTTTCCTTCACTGCATCTCAAGCTCCATCGTAATGCGAATCAATTCAATTTGTTATCAATATCCCAATAGAATATCCGATGTAAATATTTAAGTCTATTTAAGTCATTTATTGTCTTCATATGGAGCAGGTTCTAGTCAGTAAATAAAACATTTTTGCATTCTCTTTTTCCATGCCCAAAATATCTTTCATGGAATGTATTTCGATCTCTCTCACATCCTTTTGTCCCAAAAAAAAAAACATTTTCGAAAATTATCAGCTCGTTTTGGACTAACTAAAACTTTGAATTGATGTCAAACGTTGCATAAATTTCGCATCATATCTAGCAGCAACAACAGAAACGACACGAACAAACATCAATAGTAATAATGTAAATTTTGCATGCATAATTTCCTATTCTTCTGCCACTTCTTCTGCAACGTTTTTTTTTAAGCCAAGGTGCGGGCGTCACATGGGTGTATGTACCCTCAACAGAGGGAGATGGAAATGGTGGAAGAGAAAGAGAAAGAGATAGAAGGCCTATCAACGCTAATAACACGCAAAAGACAGCAATAAAAGAAAAGGAGAGCGCGAGGGCAGAACGAGAACAACAAAACGAGCAGCAATAAAAATGCTAAATAAATGGCCGCATGTGAGAGCAACGGAGATAGATGGAAGGGATAGAGAGGAAGGGAAACAGAAGAAATGGATCTGGCGGGAAATACATATGTATGTAGATCTGAGAGAAATATGAATGTAGTGCAAAGTGTGGGAGGCGCTTGGGGTGGGCGTTGCTCTGCATCCGTTTGTGGGTGGGCAGTGGGTGGCAAAGGTCAGGACAAGACGCAGCCGTGGCAACTCTGCTGCTACTGCTGCCGCTGGCTGCAACTCTGGCAACCGGAAGTGGGTCAACGAAAACCGGATCCGCATCGTCAAATGCAAACGCAGCTGTGTGTGGAAAGAGATAGCCAACAAATGGCAACCAGCAACAACAAACAAGAAATGAACTCCAGCTTCAGGGGTACGAATCATTTGATACCCTTTCCGATGGATCGTCACAACGATTTTTAGACGGATTATATTCGGTAATAATAATTATAATTATTATTAATACAATTATCTTCAGAAATAATATGTTTTTTTTATCGTTTAATACACAATAAAGAGAGAAGTACAAAACAAGACTGTACCCAATCGGTCATTGAAGCAGAGGAAGTTTACAAATAGAATTTAAGACTTAATGGGAGCTGTAGCTGTAGCTCTGATAGCTCATAATACCCGCCATAAGGGTATTTTCGTACCAGCAACCAAACAAACAACACACACACACATACAGACACACACACAACACACACAACACAAAACAAACAACAGACAATGCAAAATGCAATTGAGATGCAAATGCAAATTGCATTTGCCACATGTTGCAGTTGCAGTTGCAGTTGCTGATGTTGTTGTTGTTGTTGTGTGTGCCAGCAACATAAATAAACATGAAAATAATGCACACCATTAACATTGCCAATGGCCCCCAAAATGCAAGGGGCAAGGCATGTGGGGGCAAGGAGGCATGGCATGGCCTGGGTATATAGACAGGCAGACAAAAGCCTGCCACACTGTGTCTGCCTCCATGGCTCTGTGTGTGTGTGTGTGTGTGTAGTCGGATCGAGTGGAGTGGAGTGGAGTCGAGTGGTGGCATGGTTGGGATTGGAGTGTCATGGGCATGGCTGGGGCAGACTTCGCTCTTGACAAACTTTTCGCTGCATCTAATGAAGTTCCATTGAGAAGGTGAAAGAGTGGGCAGAAAGCGATAGACAGAGAGATGGAGATAGAAACAGACGGAGAGATATATGGTGGCACCACACAAAAGGTTGAAAGAACTTTGCGCATTTTTAGCTATTTTACAGCTGGGACATTCTGGCTGAGGGCGAGCCCCAGGAAACAATTTGGGGAAATTCTTTGAAATTGCAAAAATAAACTTAAAATATTATTAATTATATATTTTATCCGCTTGAGACTTTTCCCTGGAATGCTAAGATTCATTTGCTAAATTCTATTAAATTTAAATGTTTGGCCAACATTTCTCCCTTGCTACTTTTACGTTTTGGCCAGATCGTTTTCAGCGAACCCACTTCTGGACAAGTTTTATTCGTTTATTTCCTCGATCTGGCTGGTTTACGGCCAATGAAACTGAGACTGAGACTGAGACGCTGGATGCGTGAGTGAGAAAAACAAACAGACAAGCATACGAGTTTGTGCGATTCCTCATTGATTGCGGCCTGGGGGCAGGAATTTATTGCCATTCGACAGTGAACTGAGGCACGAAGATAGACTGCAAGCCAGACGGAGGCGGAGGCAGAGGCAGATGCACACACAGCTACAGCTACAGCTACATGTAAAGACTGAGACACAGACACAGATCCAGATACAGCGAATAAACTTTGCCGCTTGGTATGGTCGGGAAAGGGCAGCCAAGCTTAAAGAACAGCTCCATGCAGCAATCATAACGGCCAAAACAGAATCCCCAAAAAGTGTTAGAAGCGCAGCACGGCATTTTGTCTAACGGTTAATGGCCATGAAGCTTAAGGAGCACCTCAACCCCTACCCCTACCCCAAACCCATCCCACTCCACAACGACAACGACAACGGCACTTTTTTCACTTTTCTCGCATCTATCAGATACAAATGGGGCTGGCAGTGCCACATGCACCTGCAGCGGGACCATGTGGCACTGTGGCACTGATGCAGCCAGTCGTCGATCTCAATGACTGGGCTGCTCATTGTGTGCGGCGGGGGGCTATCGGTCTCGGTCTCGGTCTCGTTCTCTTCTCTACTCCCCTCCACTGATATCTGTTGACTTGTGTTTTTTAATTGAATTTTCCTCTACTTTGTGCAGCGGCGGCGGCAACATTTATTTTTTGGGTGCACTCAGAGGAAGAGATGGCCCGAGGCGGTCCGTTTAAGCCGCTCAACTGCTTAATTGTCATCAGATTGGTGGGGTTTACTTATTTTGTGTTGGGGTTTCTGTGCCCATTCCCATTCCCGTTGTGGCAAGCCCCAGCGTGGCAAATTAATCAATTTGCAGCGGATCCCAGGAGGGAGTCGCTTTGAGATGGGATTGGGTTCACCTCCGGCTCCGGCTCCGGCTCCGTCTCTGGGTCTGGGTCTGCCTGTGGCTCTTGCTTTCGGCCTGCTCCCATTGCATACGGGTATCGCCTGCTCTCATTTGGCGCTCTTTTGCATATCGGCGGGTGTCGGTCGTGTCTCTTTCCGTGTCACTTTGCAATCAGTTTGTCATTAACCAGAAAGAACCAGAAAGAGGCCCGGGCCAAACTCTACTGGTGCACAAGTATCTGCCAGATACACTCCGATGGAAAAAGAAATTCTGCAGCAGCTGCTGCTGCTCCTGCGGTAGCCTGATGGGTGGATAGCATTCGGCGCAGCAGCACTGGGATCCTAAGTAATCCATAACTCACTTGATTTCAAATTAAGGAATTTCTTTTCCTTTCTCTCGATTCGGGTGAAATTAGTTCTCTGGAAAAGTCAGATGTGTTATTTTTTGACCAGAGGCGGAAACATTTCCAAATCAAAAACCCTAGAGATATATAAAGTGTTTGTTTTAGGAGGTTCTGTCGCTTTAAGTAAGCTTTGAGCAGTCGGAAAATTAAAAATTAGTTTTTTGCCAAGAATAGGAGCTTGCAGATTGACAACATTTGTGAGCCATCTTGTCAGCTACCCAATGGACCAAACGACCGACCCACAGAAAGCAGAGTCAGCCTTACCAAAAAATTATACACACGTATCCATACAGAGAGCCAACTTCGATGCCCAAATATAATAATTTGATGCCGGACTTACACTCTCTATGTTGCCAGAAGGCTCTTCTACCAACTGGAGGACCATGTCCACTATTCGCAGAGAATTTAGCGCTACAAAATCTTTAACTGGATCCAAAAGTTTATTTTTAACTGATTCTCTTAATTGTTTTCCCATTTCTGTTTATTTTGTTGTTACTGTAATTTTTTGGCAAGCTATCTAAGCGGTACTGACGGGTATATGATATTTCCAACTGGATTGTATTCCTACACGTATTCCTGACTACCAAAGCTTTATTTTTAGAATCATAGAAATACCATAAGAATTATGTATAAAGTGTTTCCAGAGCTCTTATGACCTAAGGCCCAAACATTTTTGAGTTTTCCTAAATCCTGCCACAAATCTGTCTGTACAGATTCTTCCATGGAAATAGTTTCTAAACATATTTGTAGTAATTGCTAACAAGTTCGTTGCTTAAGTCTTTTGATTTCGCAGACAAGTCTGCGATTTCTCAGGGAAATAAATGTTGAAGCTTCACCTCGCATTGCTTTTCTTTCATCAGTCTCCCTCCCGTATGCAACAACCTGTCCCCCCGACTACTCCCCTCAAATCATTTTGAATTCCCATTAATTTCGTGCATTATGTTGCATATGTCATGGCTGTCAAGCTCAAATGCTATGGCAGCGATGCAGAGGAAGCCGCAGAAGATGAACTCGACTCAAATTTTTCACTGTTCACCTTTAACCACGGCCACGGCAGAAATCTTTTGCCAAAATTTAACGCCTGTCAGGCAGTTGTCAGGCCAAAAAAATATGAGGGGCAGCGGAAGGGAAGCGAAACAGGAAAATGGTGAAATGGTAAAATGGTAAAGAAGAATGCAGCGAATTGGCCGGCCCGGTTGTGCCACACGAAATTAACCCAATTATGAGAGGCGCAACATAATCAATGTGGACAAAGGATGCCATCCTATCCTGCCCCATTCCCAGGCTGACTCCAAAAAACCCTCCTGCCACTCCAGCACCACTCCTGCCCCCTCCCTTGCCGCTTGCCACTCGGTACGAACCGGCAATAAGACCGGCAAACCACAAATTGGGTCACGTGCTTCGGTCTGACAATGATTTTATACTCTATCGGCGAGGGAATGTGATCTTCGACCAGATGCTTGCAACGCATTCAACGACGGATTATTATCTCGTATTAAGTGTATACATATTTCAATATACATACATATATGTATTTTCCCGAGCAGTATCTGAACTGAGACTCTGTAGTACGATTACCCCCATACCGATCTAGGCTAAAACTACTCGACCTACCCTCCTTACACCATCGCAGGATTCGCAATGGCGTCTTATTCATTCACAAGCTCATTCTCGGGCTTCTGGACTCCTAAAATCTGTTGGGACACATCGATTTTACAGCTCATTCCAGACCAACCCGGACTTTCCGGCCTATCCGTTTACCCCTCTGCAGATCTAACTTCGCCCAGCACGAACCTTTCCGTGTTCTTTGCAATAATTACAATACCATATCCCCCGAAGTATCCCTTGATATGATTGTACGTAACGTTTACCATCACCTTAACCTATCAAATTTGTAAAACCTTTCTATTCTTCCTCTATCATATTTTTCTTTGAGTATTTATATACCTATTATAGTGCATAGTTAGCAGATAATTGTTAATTAATTGAAATAAATAAAAATCAATATCAATATTCATTTGAAACCTTGCGGCAAAGATAAAATAATTTATTGATCCAATTTTCTTTCTCGATTAGTTCAAACAACACACTAGAAAAATCGAAATTCAAAACTTACAAGTAAGCAACAATTATACATACTAATCGTATATGTAGCTGCCATAGAAGCGATGGCTTTGTAAGGGTATCTTAAGTATCCGATGCCAAAGGCAGCGGCCACTCTTTCTTGTTTTGTATTCGTGATACGAGGCGCTGCCAGAGGCTGGGAGTGCGTAAGGTCCGTAAGATCTTTACCCTATACCTTCCCCTCTCCCATGACAAGTGCAATGGGTTTGCCTTCTTCATCCGCGCCTTCTCGTTCTCCATCTTCTCTTCTCTCCTCTCATCAGCCACCGCTTCACCCGGGTATCTTCTGTTCTTCGCGTCGCGCCCATAAATTAAATGCACAAACAAGTTTCGCATCGCATTTGGAAGATAAACTTAAAAAAGGGGGACAACAACAACTATACGAGGGGTGGAGGGAGACGGGAGTGGAAGAAATTGCGGTGGGGGCCAAGAGGGGGGCCAGTCAGCGTAGTTGCTTTCGCATATAATTCAGCTTTGGGCTACATAATTAATTCCGCCAAGCAGCAGCGGCGGCGACGGTGTCGGCGGCCCAACTTTTTATGTGGATCCCCAATGAGGAGAAGGCCTACCAGGAGGAGGAGGAAAGGCAGTTGCGGGACCAGAAGGTACGTGATATGGGCCAACAGGTTTCGGTAAACTTTTTGGTCAGTCGGACGCACTTGTTGCCATCGACAAAATCAAAAAAAAAAAAAAATACAACAAATTTCATATGCGTCTCGTTTTGTCGTTTCGTGGGTTTTCGCCCCTCGCCCGCCCCACCCAAGTCTTTACCTGCGGGACCAGTCACCTGATCCCTGAAACCACCAAGCAGCACAACAGACTATTTACCTTGCGGGACCGAATCTTTTGATACCCTTGGAGATCGTTCATTCCAATGGCAGCTACATACATACATATGTCCGATATACTGTTCTGATTCATAGACTAAATTCAGAAAGAATTAAAAGGCGCAGCTTTAAAACTTGCGAACTAACCTTAATGAGAAAATAAATATATATAAATATTAAATATCAAATCTACTTTCGAGCAGACATTTTTGTTGAACAGGAATATGCGATGATTAATTCCACTCGTTGCAAGCATCTTCTCAAAATCATAGTACCCGCCGCATGGGCTTAAAACCAAAACAAAAAAACCGAGCCCACAGCCCAGACCCGGTCAGCGATTCCACTTGATTTGATTTTGGTATGCACCATGAACCGTTATTCAAAATATTCGAAAAACGTTTTAAGCCGCCTTTCTGGTGAGTGTTTGTATGGGTGTTTTCTCGAGTATGAGTGTGTGTGTGAGTGCAAGTGCGTGGCTCTTTCATGTGGCAGCGCCGCTGCAGCGTGCAGCGTACAGTGTGCAGTGTACAGTGGAACCGATTTGGTTGCACATCCACATCCTGCTTCCTCAAGGTGTTGTCCATAGTTTCGGCCTCTACAATGAGTCAGTGCAGGGCGATTCAATTAAATCTCCCCAGCTATATATAGGGGAATAAAAAATAAATAAATAAAACCACTATGTAGTATGAATTATAACGAATATGTACATGTTATATTGTCACATTACGGAAGTTGCACAAAAAAAAATGTCAAATTCATTAATATTTTTCTGGACAAATCGGAATCACTTTTTATAGCTAAGCTGAACAGAACAAGTTAAAGAACCTCTCTCGTTTGGCTCTAGCAACACCTGGCTTCGAACACTATTAATGCCGATAGTTATTTCAAATTTATTGACACTTAAATAAATATATGGTCTATGTATTTATATGAATGTTTACCAAATTACCCCACTGTTTCTCATAAGGACCCCTGATCATTGGGGCAATAATTTTAATTAGCCAAATTATTGGCACATCTGAAAGCAACTCCCCATAAGAGCTCCCCCAATCTGAGATCGGTTTTATTTTTCCTTCTTTTTACTTCTTTATGTTTTTTCAATCATAAATATATTTATGCTGTGGCAGGTGAAAGAGAGAGAGAGAGGGGGGGAGAGAGACGATGAAAAGACGACCGCATTTGCAAAAGAAAATGGAAATGGAAAATTGTGAGGGTTGCCTGCCGCTCAGACTTGGACTGCGAGTAGACCAGGCCAAGTGTGGAAACTAGTTAAAGTCGGTATAATAATTGTTATTGTTACTATCGTGGCTGTTGTGGCTGTTGTGGCTGTTGTTGTTGCCGTTGCCGCTGGCATGGAAATGAGCTGCGCAGCCAAGAAACAGAAACAGAGTCTGATTATCGTGAGTAAGCATGATTATGCTTATGAGCAGAGAGTAAAAGTGACTGACGGAGTGAGTGTGTTCAAAGAATGCCTTGAGTGTCTGAGTGTTTTGAATGTAGGCCAAGTCTATTATGGGGCTATGCTATCGGTGGATTGTCTGCCATGTCTAGAGCCCCACACACTACGAAGCCTGGCTTCAAGTGGAGGAAATATCAAGAAAATTGTTCGAAAAATAGTTCAACGTTAAGCATATGAGAGATTGCTGTGGAGATTGCCTGAAAGCTATGGTTAGGCTTTCGTGATTTAAGGAATCTAGATCTATGAACGGAAGTGTGAAACTCAATACTTATTTTGCTTACAATTTGTTCCCTAATTTAAATGAAAATATTCACATATGTATAAGCGGAAGATCTGTGGATGCAGTTTCCCTTTGAAAAAAGAAAAAATAGTAAACTGAATTTATGGAATAAATCATTCCTGCCACAATATCTTGCCTGGATTGTTTTCATCGCAATTATAGATTGATCTCCTGTACTAGTTACCCTCTTGGGTCTCGTTTACTAAATCCAGTAGGTGAGTCCCTACTCTGTTCCACTCCGTAGAGTGAAAGGCATTTGTACATAACTTGTTCTGCTGTTCCCTTCACCCAATATTCAGATATCAATCTCTGTTTATTTTCAATTTATGTTACAAGCAGTTATCCCAGAAGATATCCGTTTGAGCTTTAGAGCAGGTTGTGCGTATGGATATATGTACATATTTATGTATGTAATAAATGGTAACATATACATATGTATGTATCTTATATATCAATTGATTATTCAGATCATTTCCTCCCACAAAACAACACAGTATAGTATTTACTCTCTCTCTCTCTCTTTCTCTGGCAGCCACTTGATGAGGAATTCTTGGAAGTAACCCCCCCTAATCACATCCTTTGCTTTCACTTGCTTCCCGCAAGCCGGGAAACTCCTCTCCGAAAAAATGTTCCCATCACAACGAAAAGAGAAAAAAGTATCAAAAGACGCCCGCACTTTGACTTGAACCTGCTGCCCGGTGCGGCCCGGTCCGGCTCGGCCAGACCTAGACACAGACACAAAAAGATACACGCGGAGACGATGAAGAGACCCACAAAATGTCATTAGCTAACATAACAAGAGGGAGGAGGGGTGGAGAGTGTGCTGGGCGGGGACAGAGGCATGTGGCAAGTGGCGACGGAGTCTGCCGACTTCCTTGTACAATTTGGTCAAGTTTAGTGACGCATACAGGTCCGGCTCTGGGTCTGGCTCTGGCTCTGGCTGTGGCTCTGACTGTGGCTCTTACTGTGGCTGTGGCGAGTCATTCATGGCAGGTTTGCCACTTGCTCTGGCCTCTCCTCTGCTGTCTCTCTCTCTCCCTCTCGTACTGTCTGTATCGCTCGCTCTCTCTTTCTTTCTGTGTGCATTGCCAATTATGGTGTCCTCTTTTAGATTCGCTACGCTGCCACCGACCATCACCATCTCTTTCCAGCTCCATCCATCGCGTTCCATGTCTTGCCGTCTCTATCGCTGGCTCTAGCGTCGCTTGTCATATTTGTCTGCCTCGCGTTTGTTGCTTCAGTCTTTCGTTTTTTTGTACCTCCTGCTCTTCCCCTATTCCCCTCCATCCATCTGTGTTCTTCTGCTTCTTCTTTTGTGTTGGTGGTGTGCCTTTTTTTGCCGTCGTTCGTTTGCCAAGTGGGTCACTTGCGATTTCATGACCGACTTTTTGCCTTTGCACACATTTCTTTCTCTCTTTCGTTTATTCTTTCTTTCTTTCTTATTGTCTGTTGCCCACCCTGCTTCTTTTGTCCCCCTCTGCTATCGTTCCATCTCTTCCCCCCCTTCTTGCTTTGGCTTTAGCTTTTGTTATTTTCTTAAGCTATTTAAGTTTGGTCAAAGAATTGCTTTCTTTGTGCTTCCATTTATATCCATTAAGGAGTTTTATTGTCATACATTTATTTACTTTTAGCATAGGAAAATATCCAACTTACAAAAATAGAAAAACAATAAACAAATAAATTAATTAACGACAGAGTTTTGTGAAGAGTATCACTAAAATAGGAATAACAAGCAAGACATCAGTATGTAGAATGCGGAAAATCGACAAAAGGAACCTGTTCAATATTATTACACCCGAAATTCTGGCAGATTCGTTCCATTAATCTGGCACAGACTTTATTGGTTCGCAAATTTTATACTACCCTCTGCAAAGGTACAACAAAATAAATAAACAAATTAGCAATATATTGGGAAACGAATTCCCCATTCTCCATCTTCAACTATTCGAAAGTGACAGTTACCTTTGCAGGTTCGAATGTTATTCCGGTATTCTGATTTTTGTCTCGTCTCTTTCTTTATCCACACTTTATTCTCCCCTTTTTTTCTCCATCTACTCCTCCATTCGGTTGGCATATTCATGCTTCAATTGCCACAAAGCGAGGCACATGCTCGTATATAAAGTAATATATCAATTTGGCTTCCAATTAGGCTTCCCCCTGGGCCATGACCAGTACATTGTTATTATCCTCCATCACAGACCCTGCACTCCACTCCACTCCACTCCACTCCATTCCAACCCCAACCCCTTTTCTTAGTCGTATCCAACTCCGAGTCCAACCCATACGACTACGTGATTTACCGTACAAATATAACTCACAATTAAATTTAAACAAAATTATTATCCCAATGTTTGTCCGTAACTGTTCCTTGTACAGCACTCCCTTCCCTCTTTCACGATTCTCTTTCTTTCGCTCTCTCTCTCTCTCTCCGTCTTTGCTCTTTCTCATCTTTATGGTCATTTCCCTGGTCTCTCCATTGGCCACAAAATTGAATTTAATTGCCGTATCTCAACTGCTGTTTTTCTGGTCGTTTTTGTTCGCTTTTTACGACTTTGCTGAAATTGTTGCTCAATTCTATAATTATTTATGCATTCTGTGACTGCAGAAGCGGTAAACATGTCTCGTTAAATCTTTATTGAATATTAAAAGTGGGCATGACCTGAGCACGGCGTGGGGAGGGGCAAGCGGAGAGGCAGATTGTGTGTGACAGAATTTTAGGATTCCTTCGATTCTTCTCATTCAGGCAGCTCTTATGCGATGCTAATTGCCGAGGCACGTAATACTCGTACACGTTCTGTAAAGGGGTGGGGTGGGGGGATGGGGCAGCAGATCGGTTGGTGCAATAAACTTTTAAATAGATTTATTTAGATTTATATTTATATTATTTATTTGAAAGTCGAGCAAGTACAGTATCTTACCCATCCCCCCATACTATCTGTAACGTAACTTTAGTAGCAAACTCTCTTGCCCTCCTCCCTGGGGATGTAGTTCACTGCCAACTATTGAAAGTCTACTCCGGTCCAGGCAAGACTCCGTCCAGTTGAGCTAATAATGCATATAATAAGCGATGTTTGCTAAGTAGCCGCCACAACAACAATCGGGCAACAGATACAACAAGAAAAGCGACTACAACTATAACAAATAATAGCCAACAATCAGGCAACAGTACAGGGGGGAAAAAGCAAAGAATCTGTGCTGCGGCAGTCAGCTAAACGACAATCATCATTTGAGCGGAGTGGAGTGGAGTGGAGTGTAGTGCTTCAGGTGGTGGTACATCAACGCGGCAATCAAAAACGATTAACAAGATCGCACCACTCCACTCCACTTCGCCACTTCACCACCGCACTTCACTTTACTTCCCCAGTCCACGTCCCCGTCCCCGTCCCCGTCCACTGCGGTGTGGTGCTCCACTCTCCACCAACTGAACCACCACCTGACCCACTTGGCAGCCTGTGACAGATGTGTGTCAACTGCACAGCCAAGTTGGAGAATTTTACAAGTTGTTAAGTGTTTTTGATATAAAAAACTAGGAACAGCCTCAGTCTCAGCCCCCAGTCAACCCCATCTTCGTTAGCTACAGCACCATCGAGCTCCAGCTCCAGCTCCTACTCCGACTTGGCTTCAGTTTCCACTCAATAACATGTGCAACAAGTTTAGCAACTGTCGTAGCTGGATGATGATGATGATGACGACTCCAAGTCCAGCTCCGACTCCGGTTTGAAATCCGGGTGCAGGAGCAACTTTAGCCAGCTAGAAAACAAAATGTAGTGCAACATTTGGCTTGTGGTTTTGTTGGCTTTTGGGGTGTCTGCCTGTGGCACGGCCCCAGCCCCAGCCCAGCCCAGCCCAGCCCCTCCCCCACCTAGCCATAACTTACGCACTTTGGCAACCAACCCGTTTGGTGTCTCCTCAATGGGAGCAAGCCAAGTCCAGACGAGCCAAGCGTAACTTGGAACAGCCAAAAAGAGGCTACAGACAGCTCAAACCAAAAAAATAAAATAAAATAATACTCGTAAAAATAATATACGAACCAAAGTAACCAAATTTATTTTTAATTACCAATCATAAAGTGCGGCCGTCCAAAATAGTTTCTGGAACAGAACCAAAAGTTTAATAAGCATGACACATGGCCTGAGCCAAGATATGTACACTCGTACTCGCAGAGTTCCTCCTCCGGCCTCAAGCCGAACCTCAGCTCGGGTTCAATTACGGTAATACACCCGCCTGGCCCCGCTACTGCTACTGCTACTGCTAGTTCCCTCTCCCGGAGCGCCACGCCTCCACAATCGGCGCTATGGAACAGTCATGCACGGGTGCGAGGAACCCCAAGCATAATAATTTGGCTTTTCTTCTCTAATTATGCTATCTGATGTACCAGATGTTAAGGGAACATACCCGTAAACCAGATTTGGAAGAATGTATTTTTTAAGAAAAGAATATTCAAAAATAAAGTGTAAGAATATGAAAATTAGGAATGTAAAAGAATACTTTAAGATAAACTTGAATTTAAAGGAGATCCTTTCTTCTGTCTTCTGTCTAACCTCCACTGCAAGTTCTCTTTCTTTTCCCAAAAATATTTTTGGGGCTCCCTGAGCAACTTTCATCTAAGTGCTTACCTTTTTGTGCACACCAAAAGATACCCATTTCAATGGGCCCACAACAGGAAAAACATACTCTAACGACGTGATTCTTTTGCTTTGTCTGCGAGTCACCCGTTCCGTCTGCTTTTCTCTGAAAGTGTGCTCGTAATTAGCCCTTTTTGTTGACTTTTTTTGGGGCCAGCAATGCACAAAATTAGCAACTATTACGCTTCTATTATTACTGTGGAAGCTTCCGTACCGCGTGTAATCTTGACTTTTAGTTGATGTGAAAGTAACAGTTTTTCTTCTTTGATATTTTGTATGTTTTTTTTTCCATTCTGCTGTCTGTGCCATTGAAAACTCTCTCGTTTGGGGCCATCATAATTGCACTCATTATGCTAAGTACGGATTCGCACAGATATCTGTTTTGGCTCAAAATATTTATGCAATTTTAATTGAGGATTCATTGATGTATTTTGTTTCTGTATTGTTCTGCATTCCATGGTACATCGAAATTACAGCTACTTTCCCACTTCCGTTTGTTGCCTAAGTCTTTTGATTTGGTTTCATGTAGAATATCCTTGGAAGTAAACCGAAACATTGTTTAAGTATGAGCCTTGACTACTGAAAGTACTTGGGTCCAAATAATTCCTGCTAATCGTTCATATTACATTTCTAAAGTATTTTTAAAAACTCCCTGGCGATACCTTCGTTTCTGAACAGAATATTCCCATTCCAGATGTCCAAGCGAGTGAGACTTTTTTCATTCACTGACTGGAGGTTATGTAACATTCATATCCATTTAAGTGAAGGCTATCCGGCCACGTGGCCACAGTCCTGCCTCCTCCTCACATGTGCTTGAGTCGTGTGACTGGACAAAAGGGATAATGGTCACGCCCCTAGCCCACTCATCTATTACATAACAATTGCAAAATTCCCTTTTGTGAGGGGATATTACACCGATTGAAGGAAATATTACATCACTTGAAGGTCATTCGTGAATGATGATGGTAGATTGATCTCAGGATTTATTTTTTGACGTATTCCAAAAGGGGTTTCCACCCTGACAAACCGGAGAACTAGAGATTCGTCACGCTGTGTATTAGTTGAGAAAATTAGGTCAATCTTCTTCTGTCACTCTGCTCCGTGCTCCGTGATCCGGTCTGTGTCTGAGTCTGTGTCACATGCAAAACATTGCCGCATGATTTACGACACTTCAGGGGCAAGACCAAACGTAAGCAACTGAAACAGAAAGAGCCAGGCAGCAGCAGCAGCAGCAGGGTCTGGGCCGAGGCAGGCAGGGGCAGCAATAGCAATAGCAATGCGGATGCAACATTTGTCGTCGGGCCGTCTTTTGTCATGGCCATAAAATTTCTGCCGCCGCTGCCTCATGGTGCCTTCGGTGCCTCCGGTGCGCTGCCTCCGATGCTGTCGCTGACTGTTGGCCGTTTTCCACTTAAAGTCCGCCATAAAATTGTAAATTTCACCGTTTTCCGTCCTTTGACATTGTGTGTCTGCCACCAATATCTTTCATATACAATACATGGGTACAGGCCTGCGAATGATGCAAAAATGTATGTTTGCCTAATGACATCCTGCGAGGGAAAGGGTTCTCAATTCAACTGATTTTACTATTCCCCTGGAACTGGAACTATAAAGACGGCCAACTCTTTCGCCGGATCTTTTCTGGCCACCGCTGAGCTCATGCGTGAATAAATAAAGCAGGCAGAGAGAGGAGAACAAAAATTAGGTCAGGGCACACCTCTTTATAGCCAACGGCTGACGGAATCTATACCCGAAATACTCGTACCGTGTGGCCATCTCATATGTATAACTCATAACGAGGAACGCCCACGGCAAACAGAATGAGTTTGTTTTCTTGTATCATTATTTTTTCACAAATCGGCACTTACTTGCCCAACGGGATGAATGATTTACACAAAGAATTTACGCAGATTTTTGGTATGTTCGTACAAATATTACAGAATTATTTTGCAGCGTCAGGACACTTGAAATACCTTTGCAGAAACATACACACATATGTATATGAAATTAAAATAATACTAAAACTAGATTTTAAATTGTAAAATCAAAAATCCAAATAAATATATAGATCTAAGAAGCAATCTGATCAGGATGTTCCATTATACAAATACTAAACTATAATTTCTTGCATTCTTGATCTGATGATCTGATGATATTCCTTTGTTGCGAAGATTGAAATGTCTTGGGAAAGACTTTCACGTCAGTTGCCTAATCTTAAGAGATCATTCTCGATGTCCACCCTATAGACCTCATTCCTCTTTATCTTCCGCTTAAATCATTCTTTCGCTTTACAATGTTTACAATAAACTTAACAAAGGGGTATACAAATATTGGCCATAAAGCCTCGAATGCGCTGCGTGGCTACCTTTTCTTCTGCCAAAAAATGCAAAGAAGAAGCGGAATAAGCACGGTTGACATATTCAGGTTAAAGAGATGCGACTTAAGCCCACTTTTGATCTCATTTGCCTTGCAAAGAATCATTATCATCAGCAGCAGACGACTAAGACATTCTGATTCACTTTCATGCGCCGAACAATCTGCGATTGTTCAGGCTACAGCTAAGGTTAAACGGCTAAAAAGCCGTCAACAGCAGCAAAAGTGGCCAAAAGGAAATGCAACAACACCAACATCATGGTTGGAATGGTATGACAACAGAGCCGCAACTTTGGATGGAATGGAGATTTTATTTGCTTAACCAACGCTGTGAATATTTAATTTGCGCACTCAGATACTCTCTCACACACACACAGACACACACAGGTAAGCTTTAACGACATTAGTGACCCAGATTTTTGGAGCTTAAGCTTAAAAGCTACTTCGTACAGCGCTAATAAGAACAGCCAGCAATGCCGCGCCGCCGCCATTACCCATACCAACACACACTCACTCTTGCACACTCACACACAGATACTTAAACATTATTGGTGTTGTTGTTGTTGTTGTGCGTGCTGAGGAAAGATACTCACTAATTAACCCAAAGCCGAAGCCAAAGCCAAAACCAAAAGAATCAACCAAAAACTCATTTGCAAATTGTGTCTGAGAGAGTGGGACAAAGACAAAAACTTTGAAAGGCAAACTCGAGATGAGAGCGAGGGAGATGGGCAGGTGGGACGTTGGGGCGTTCGGATATGAAAGAAAGAGGAGACTTTCTTATGGCAAAGAGAGTGCGAGTTGCTGGCGAAAGAGCGCAGCAAGCAGCAGAGGCAATACCCAAGAATATAAATTATGCTTAGGAAACCCCCACAAAAAATGCTATTGTACAGATGTGTGGGTATATGGAAGCTGGTCACCTCTGAAATGACATCATATGGGAGGGAGGTCTTATCGTAGAAATGATAGAGAAAGGTCTCTAGAGTCTAGACTCTAGAGGTATTCTCAAAACGCATACTCCTACATCGTAAGTGGAACAGAAGGGAATAGTCAACTACTATTCCTGGCCTAATTAGAATCAATACATACATATAAATACATATTTTAGTGAGTTTTTTAAGCAAACAAATCTTTAAAGTGGATTTCTACGTTAAAATCATTCCCGAATTAAAATTAGAATCTTCCTTGGATGAGTCAAATCGGTGCCTTAGGTACCCCAGGCACCTGCATGCCCCTTCATTTTGCTCGCACTTCATGTTGTACATATGCACAAACATATGTACATATGTACACATGTATGAGTTTATAACACCTACAAAAACTTACACTGGATCACTGGGCACCCACACCCACCCAAATCACTCACACTCGCAAACACACGCATTTTTTGGAGCTCATTTATTGTTCGAGATTGTTAAGTAACCATCATCATCATCTGTGGAGGGTTTTCCCGTTTTATTTTGTTTACGTTTGGCGCTTTGGCCCAAATATTCTTAAAAAGCTGACAGCGGTTCCCAACTTCAGCTCGAGTGGGAGTGGGAGCAAGAGTGGGATGGCCAATGCTGCGGGTTGGTCGTGCTGTCCCTTTCTCGATCTTTGCCTGTCCCCTTTCTGCTCCCTCCAGCTCATTTCATTTTCGGTTGGCTCGGAATAATCATTGTCATGCAGGCGATTCTGCTTCATTATTTCGCCCGCTGTACCCACGCTTCTTCTCCAACATCTACTTTTGTCTTTGCTCCGTCTCCCACTTGATAGGCATCGTAATGAGCTTTAAGTTAAGGTTCTGATCATGATCTCATGGAGGTTTTTTATTTTGTTTTGTTTTTGTGAGCGAGGAGATGAAGATGCTGCTGGCGCATCGCCTTCGTCATTTGTTGGTCACGCTGGGACTTCGGTTGAAATTCTCTTGCAGACAGGTCCATTTCTTTTGTTGAGTGCTTTGGAACTTAAACAATCATACATACCTAAGATTCAAATTATTCGCTGATTACCGCTTTATAAACTAGTTGTAGTTTACCATTCTATCCTAAGGTAGAGCTGTCGGGGTCTCCCAACTTAAATGAATTGTTCTGTTGCTTCTTAGGGCATCCAATCTTCGCCGTTTACTGTGGAGCCAGCCGCAGCCCCTGAATTGTAGTTTCTTTCGTTTTCATTGCTTTTGGCTTGCTTGCTTAACCAATATTTTGCCGCTCGATAATGAAAGGAAAGCAAAACAGCCGGCCAGAGGATGGGTTGTTCGTGGAGGCGCTGGGTGCCCCGAAACATACAAAAAAGCTTACCAGTATAATCATCAAGAGTGAATCTGCTGGAGAAATGGTTGTTGTCGTTGTTTTGGTTTTGGTTTTGCTTTTGGGTTGTGGTGGCGGAGTGGTACGAACGGAGTCATGTTTGTGGTTTTAAACTTGCTTTCTTTCGTGGCAGTGGGGGATTTCATAATATTTGCATTGGTGTGTGAGTTTTGCTCTTACAGGTGTTTGTGTGACCCAGTTCCACAGAGATGCCTGAGAAGTTCTCAAAAGACCCAACAAAAAGGGGATAATGAATGATGCGGTGGGCTTTCTTGGAAATGATATTGGTTACATTACATTGGTTAACTGTCAATTTATTTGATTTCTTTTGGTATGGGGTCCTCAAGGTGTCCGAATTTCAGTTACACATTTTTCTGGACTCTACCAATGATCTTTTATCCTATTAAAAACGAACCCACTTTCGCAAAACAAGAAGAGTAATCCTGCATCCGGTTCATTAAACGGATCCATTGCTCAAAGCCAGATTTTTGCTCAGAGGCCGAGTAAATATTATTGAATGATAACAATTTTGGCATGCACAGTCTACACATACATATATGTATTTTAAGAGCTTTTGCATTGCGGCTTTTAGTGAACCAATTAATTTGTTCTATAAATTAATAAAAATTTTCCATGATTGGATACATACATTTTTCAAAATGTTTTAATTATATCTTTTACTTACATGGTAAGTACATAGAGATTAAATAGTTTATAAATAATATTATAAATGATTAATTGTAAAATGGTCGCTAGGCAACTTAAAAATCTTCTAACGATCAATATTATAATTCGTAAACATCCGTAAAGTGTTTCGTTTTACATTAGATCTTGCACATAAGATAATAAGCTTAAGTAGCATAATTTCACGAAATTTACTCATTATACCCGTACTCAAAAAAGAGTTAAGGGGTATATTAAGATTTGTGGTAAAAGTGGATGTGTGTAACTCAGAGAAGGAAACGTTTCCGACCCCATAAAGTATATATATTCTTGATCAGCATCAATAGCCGAGTCGATATAGCCATGTCTGTCTGTCTGTCTGTCCGTCTGTCTGTCTTGTTGAGCGCCTAGATCTCAGAGACTATAAGAGCTAGGGCAACCAAATTTGGTTTCCCACTGCTACAAGTGTATTTCAAAATTTCGCCCCGCCCCCTTCCGCCCCCACAAAGGACGAAAATCTGTAGCAGGCACATTTTTAAAGATACGATAAAACTAATAACGCAGTATCGTGGAGAATGACGATATCTACCAGACTGCCGAATCTGAATCAGATCGGATCATAATTATAGCCAGAATGAAGAAATTAATTTTCAGTTGCTTCCCCCCCCCCTCCCGCCCACGACAACGCAACTCATTTTCCTTCTCGCTCGCACACTCTGCCGCGTTCAGTGCGCGAGCAACCCCTAGCGGAGGAGATGTAGAATATGAATGGTACATGTAGAATATACATGTTAGATGTAGAATATACATAGTATATGTAGATGTAGATAACAGATGTAGCAAAAAAATGTAAAATGTCAAATGTTTTTTTCTTTTTTAATTCTAAATAATTATATGCTCAAAAATGTAAATGCTGACTGAGTACGGGTATAAGTAGAGTCGCGTCCCCAGAAGCGACTCACACGTTCCTTCTCGTTTAATTTTTATATTTATTCGTATATTTGAAATTTATTTCGTCCATCCTACCTAAAGTTTCCGAGACATTAAGCATAGATGAAACATTGTGGGCTATCCAGGTTGAGGCGAAAACTCTCCGGGCAGCAGTGATGGTAAAGGGCCCCACCGGCCCGTGTTCCTCGATATTGTTGTCGCCCTATCAGTACATGAAGTAGAGAACTCTGATCAATGCAGTTCAGCGCTGGGATGATGAACACTCATCAATCTGATGATATTGCAGTACCACAGTCCGACTGTTACTCAGATGTAGTGGCTCGTTGCCACTACGTATTAGTCGTAGTTAATATGTTGTCTCAATTATATTCCACTATATATATTATATTATTATATTCCAAGTGTACATGAATTATTTGTACATAACGCAGCATTGATCCTCGGCCTTATCCATTATCCCTTCGCCTCTTTAAAGTGGTCTCCAACGGAAAAACTGCAGGTATAGAAAAATTGTCTAAAATATTTGATCATTATAAAAATCTTAAAAGACTCCCCGTATGTATCATTAAGAATTAAAAAAAGGTAACTTTATCGAAAGTTAAAAACACTTAAGGGAACTAGGGAGACTACGACCTTTGCACATGGATATATTTACAAGCAAAGATTGGCATGAAAATAAATTAAGTAAGTAGCATCAGCCACATCTTAAGATCAAGTTCAATATGCAAGAGAGGACCCAGAAATCCTAAGAAAAATAAATAAAAACAGCGTGCTACTCTCTAGAGTGCCAATGCCCAGGCCCCCATATAATGAAGAGCCAAAGTTAATCGAAAGGCAGAGGACACCTGCTATTGAATATTGTGGCAGATTACTTTGTTAAGAACAATAGAGTATGTAATGACAATATCTAACAAATTCATCTGTATTCTGTATTTTTAGCTTGTTAGGCTTTTACTCTGGATATTCTCTCAACAAAATATTTTTTAATTTGAGCCTGGGGATAACAGGCGATCAGAAATCATCTTTATTTTAACCCCAATATGAAATATAGATGCCCCCGAAATGCCCCACAAATAGCAGAATTAGAAGCACGCTTTAATTACGAATGCGCCTCTGCACTATGGGAAATTTGAAACCCTTTTTCTGTCCAAAACCAATTTTCTGAAAGTCGGAAAGTTAAAACAAGTCTTAGTGCAACGCATTCACAATACTTCTAATCTTTAGTGTTGCATAGCAGAAATCTTGATTGAGGGTGCCACAACAAAGGAATCAGCTGATAGACACAGCTGTTTCATTTGCAAAGCACATGCTTCTGCAACATTAAGTTTTGTTTGCTAACTTAGCCCCTGGGCGCGTCGCTCGTGGCTGCGGGAGGCGTTTCGGAGCGCGTCTTGGTTTGGGGGGCAGGCCTTAAACGGCAGCGTCAGGAATGGCGAAAGCAAGCGTGGTGGGGCCCATGAACCCCGGTTCGCCCAGCGTGCAGGCGGGGGTGAAACATATGACCGGAGCAGCCCGCCCTAGCCTGGCACGGGGGTGGGCGCGTGGCGCCAAAGGCAAACTCGAGCGCACTGCGACCGCCTTGCCACCACGGGCCCTGGAACCAAAAAACTGCGTCTCCGGCAAGACGCAAAGAAGCATGACGCAGCCCCAATGTAAACAGCCTATAAGTGGTCAAAAAACAAAGACTGAACAATATTACTCAAATTTTTGAAATTAATTCCAATCAGTGTGGTTTGTATTATGTGTTTGTGAACGTCTCATGTTCGAAAAACTAATGTTCTCCCCTTAATAGAGCCAAAATGTAAGTAGCCTTGTAATCGCATATTTTTGATGAAATCTCATCTTGCAAAAGGGATTTAAAATGAGTCCAGCAGTGTTGATACATGATGTATTTTATGTTGTAGAGTATTAAATCCTTGTTCAAATGAATACAAATAAAAATAACACTTTTTACGATTTTGCGAGAAATTTTCATTTTTAGGACATAACCTTATTTTGGCAAACTCATTTGTTTGGTTTTGTTTGGCAAGTGGTACGAAGCAAGGGGAAAAGCCGCAAAGGAGCATGCTGTGTTGAATTTTATCAAAGTTGCCTGGATTTCGTGCAGCACAGCGATATTGCAGACCAAGAGAGTACAAAATTTTGCTACCGCTTGACACAAATGTGGAAGAGTTCTTATGCTAATTTAATTCCAAAACTGTTATCAATTTTCCGGAAACCAAGAAGCCAGTAGGTCGGCCAACACTGCCTTATAATGCAAAGGGCAACACCTTGGAGCGTGAGGATGAAAGCCCTTTTAATGAATTAGATTTAGAACATCAATACAATATTGAATTGGAAAATGAAGAGAAAATATATTTCTTACAATACATTATTAATTGTCTTTTATTACAGGGCTACAAGATGAATGCGCTTTATATTACTTTCTTCCTTAAACCTGTTTTTCTTTTTTAAAGGCGGCCCCCCCCCATGTCCAACAACATGTGCAATATCCCACCAACTTTGGCGCCAAATGAACAGTATACCTTCAAGCCCGGAATTACAATCAAAACCCCTTACTTGCATTCCATCTTCTTGTTTTAATATGCCGATACCCAAATATGCTTTCATAAATAGTATTTTTTTTTTAAAAAAAAAAAAAAAAAAAAAGGGCAAATAAAAACATATATCTGATGTTCTCATGTTTCTTGGCTTTAATTTGTAGTTTTTACAATGGTTTTCATTCCTTAAACCTGTTTGACCACTTGCTAAAACTTGGCTCTGGTTCACGGATTTGGGGGTTTCCCAAATTTTTTTTTTTTTCCCCATAAAATTTTTTTTAAATTTTTTTTTTTTTTGGAGTTGGCCACGGCCAATCGATTTTTCCGTAAAAACAATCCTAGCGAGCTCGGTATTTTAAGTCAATATCCTGTTAAAAGATCCTTTTAACATGAATTTTTTAACTTTATTTTTATTTTTATTTTTTTTTATTTTTTTTCCTACCCCTTTTTTCTCCAACCCACATATTAATCCCCCCCCCCCCAAAAAAAAAACTTTTTTTTTTTGCCCCCCCCCCCCCAGCCCCCCCCCCTCCCCCCCCTTTTTTTTTTTTTTTTTTTTTTTTTTTTAATTTTTTTTTTTCCCTCCCACCTCTTTTTTTTTTTTTTTTTTTTTTTTCCTCCCTTTTCTATTTTTTTTCCCCAACTTTTTTTTTTTTTTTTCCCCCCCCCCCCCCCCCCCCTTTTTCCCCCTTTCCTTCCCCCCCCCCCCCCCCCCCCCCCCCCCCCCCCCCCCCCCCCTTTTTTTCTTCTTTTTTTTTTTTTATTTTCTTTTTTCCACCCCCCCCCCCCCCCCCCCCCCCCTTTTTAATTTTTTTTTTTTTTTTTTTTTTTTTTTTTTTTCTTTTTTCCCCCCCCCCCCCCCCCCCCCCCCCCCCCCATTTTTTTTTTTTTTTTTTTTTTTTTTTTTTTTTTTTTTTTTTTTTTTTTTTTTTTTTTTTTTTTTTTTTTTTTTTTTTTTTTTTCCCCCTTTCTTTTTCTTTTTTTTTTTTTTTTTTTTTTTTTTTTTTTTTTTTTTTTTTTTTTCCCTTTTTTTTTTTCCTCCTTCCTTTTTTTTTTTTTTCCCCTCCTAAACCTTTCCCCCTCCTTTTTTTTTTTTTTTTTTTTTTTTTTTTTTTTTTTTTTTTTTTTTTTTTTTTTTTTTTTTTTTTTTTTTTTTTTTTTTTTTTTTTTTTTTTTTTTTTTTTTTTTTTTTTTTTTTTCTTTTTCTTTTTTTTTTTTCCAAATTTAATTATAAAAACTTTAAAAAAAAAAAAAAAAAAAAAATTTTTTTATCTTTTTTTTTTTTTTTTTCCTTTCTTTTTCCCCCCCCTTCTTTCTTTTTTTTTTTTTTTTTTTTCTTTTTTTTTTTTTTTTTTTTTTTTTTTTTTTTTTTTTTTTTTTTTACAATTGTACATATATAACCTAATACTGTCACAAAATGGTTGTTACTTGTTAAAGTAGTACTCTAAAAAAAATGAGAAAATTTAAATGAATTTTAAAAAAGGGGCGGTGCCACGCCGAGACAACCCGAGACAAAAAACATAAGCGAAATATCTTGCTCCGTTCTTGAGATATTAATTTTGGCCAGAAAAAGTGGTCAAATTTCTCATAGTGCTCTGGTAGCCAACACAGAAAGCACGATTTGAACTTCGCGCCTACAATTATGAGATACGATCGATATCTTTGCACTACAGACTATCGAGTATATATTGAGTATTCGGCTTGCCATACTGACAAAAGCTGAAATTTATTAAGAATCTATGGAATTTTGTTTGAAATATATGGCATACTTTTGGGTTGATCTAGTATCTTTCGGTTGGGGGAAAGCACGGGTTCGGTTATTGGATATTAGCCAAGTTTTTAACCCAAAATAACCAAAAAAAAATGCTAAACGTTTTTTTTTTTTGTGGCGTTTTTTTTTGCAGTATTTTTTTTTTCTGTTTTTCAAGTAAAATTTTTGTAATTTTCATATGGTATTTTTTCAACATTTAATAGGGAAAAAAACAACAAAAATTAAAAGCTCTTCTTAAATTTTTACCAGTTAAATATTTAATTAATGCCAGCTAAATTAAAAAAAAAATCAAAACAATTTTAAAATGTAATTTTTACTGTAAAACTGTGGAAAAAAAGATTTGTTTAAGAAAAAAAAAAAAGGAAAGTCCCTAGACCACATTATTGTACATAAATAAAATATTTCTTTAAAAATTGTCGCATAAAATTTTAAATTTATTTTCATCATAAATATTTGCTTTAGCGAGTAATTGCTGAGAATTTTAGAGTGTTTATTAACAAAATAAGGGCAACAATACGGGTAACGTAATATAATTGGTTTTTTTTAAATTCCGTCATTTGAAATGGCAGTGACGCCATATGAGTCTTGAGATCAATCTGGGGGCCCTCCTTTTTTTTACGCCAGCTCCCTTGTTTTTTTCATTTGAAATAAAAACTTAAAAGTATAATGTTTGTTTGATTATTTTGTATTTTTCTCTACGATACTGCGTTTTTAGTTTTATCGTATCTTTAAAATTGTGCCTGCCACAGATTTTCGATCTTTGTGGGGGCGGAAGGGGGCGGGGCGAAATTTTGAAATACACTTGTAGCAGTGGGATATCACATGAGTCTGGAAACCAAATTTGGTTGCCCTAGCTCTTATAGTCTCTGAGATCTAGGCGCTCAACAAGACAGACAGACGGACAGACGGACAGACAGACAGACAGACATGGCTATATCGACTCGGCTATTGATGCTGATCAAGAATAATATATATACTTTATGGGGTCGGAAACGTTTCCTTCTCTGCGTTGCACACATCCACTTTTACCACATGTCTAACATACCCCTTACCTCTTTTTTGAGTACGGGTATAATAATATATAACCCATGGTTGAATATTTCTGAATAAAATACGTATTTGAAGACAATAAATTATAGTTAAGTTTGAAAAAATAATGAGTATTCATAAATTGCCGAACAATTTGTGTTTAAACTTTAAAGTTTGTTTTTGAAATTTTTTGGGGGTGTGCGCAGAGATATGCGAGTGGGTGTAAGTATTACTAAAAAATTCCCATTGGGGAATGGGCCCTGGGTGCCGGGAGGTGGGACGTGACGACACGAACTTGCAAAGTAGAACAAACGTTCGACGATCAACGAACCACGATCTGTGCGTCTGTGCCATCAAATGATTCAAAAAGTTAGTGGAGCTAACTATATCTTATAAACTTAAACTATATATCTTATCCCTCATATTTGACCGGACTATGACAGAAAATGAACTTTTCGAGGCGAAAGTCGACTGGCTAAAATGGCATTATATAGCAAATATTCCTTATAAACATTTCCAGATATTCCATCTAAAATTATTCGATGTTTTATTTGATTTCGTATCATTGTTCTTTTACTTTACCATACAACAAGTCACTTTTATTTCATGTTGGGCGCATTTTTTTCAAATTAAATAATAATAATCGATATGATCGATACCACTTTTGACATCCCCACATCTGGCAGCGCTGCGAACTTTCGACACTGATAAATGTATTCTGGTATATATTCAGGCAATCGAATACGGCTCTCTTCTCTGTCAGTTTGACTGCCGCAGAGGGCTGCCATTCGACCTTATATGTCAAAACATTCTTCATCAGTATTTTCGTATATTTTTTCAGTATTTTTCAGTTCAAATAAACCCGCAAATTTATTTATTTAAATAGTACCTACTTTTAGAAGCTTTTCAACTGTAATTCGATTTTATTTCAATTAACTGATTACACCTTTTATATTCCTATTTTTGTTGTTTCTTAGTATCGAGTAGAACTCCACTTAACACACTACATTCTACCAGAGCATTACCACAATTATTTTACTCTTGTTTGCTTGGCGCTGCTGCGCATGCTCTCTAAACTTTTCCAGGCAGCGACTTCCAAGTGCAACGCCGCTCTCCAAGTGGAATACTGGAGCAGCGAAGGCGCGACAGAAAGCGGCGCTGTAGAAAAGTAAGAAATAAAACAAGAAACCAGACGACCTCGACCAAAGTTGTCGCAAAAAACGAAAGAAATAAAGGCATGCAAATTATAATCCCATACACATTCACAATGGAAAAAGAGAGAATGAAGGATTGGGAGAGAGAGAGAGAGAGAGATACGGCTACAGAACCTAAAGCGGTACTTTTTGGAGAGTAACGGCAAATGTGGGAGAGTGATGGAGCTTTGGATTGTAGTGGAATACAATATGGCAAATGTATTCCCTATATGAAAGACATTTTATCAATTATCATACATATCATATCATACATGAGAGGATAAAAACTTTTACTTTATTTCATAGTAGAAGGATTTTAAGATATAAATCTTGATAGTCGCTTATAAGCACAGGTTTTTTTGGAGGACTTCCAGCCAGCCTACTCGTACCGTTACCACTCACCGAAACGCTGCACAGCACCAGCCAAAAACAAGTAATAGCCAGGCAACAGTCCCAGTAAAAACGGCTCTCATAAAAATTCATTTCCAGTCAAAGCGACAGCGACAGCGACGACGGCCACTTCCAATGGGCAAAAACGAAAGACTTCAATTCAGTTTGGCGAAGACAACGAACCCGAAAAGAGCTTGGTCGCGGATCGAAACGAAACGGAAAAAAAAGGTAGAAAGAGAAATAATAATCACGTCTGCGTCTTACAAAACGGTACGTGCGCGCATGCGTAGTATTCTCTGTGTGTGTGTGTGTGTGTGTTTGAGACTGTGTGTGTGTGTGGGTGTGTGTGTGTGTGTGCGTGTGGGTATCTGGCTAAAAGCGTTTTATGCAGCCATATACATATACGAGTACGAACGACGGCTAACCAACACACGGCTAATACTTATAAGTAAGCCAAAAAGCCAAGCGCAAAAGAGAAGAAATCAAATGAATGAAAAAGAAATCAAATACGAAGCTAAATTTATGAAAATTAGTGAGCCACGCAGGCGCATTCGAGTGAAGCAGCAGAAATTATACCAAGTGAAAAATCTATACAAAAAGTGTGTGTAGCTAATGGCTAAAGCCATTGCGCGATTTCCTTTATTCTTCAAAAGTTAAACTGAAATCAAAATCAAAGAGATCACAGAAATCAAACAACATTCACTTCTACATTTCACTCACTCTCGCTATCTGTGAGAGCAGCCGCTACAGCCACTGGGGCAGCAAACATCATACGATCTCTTGGCCTTTTCTTTTGTGCCATTTCATCGTCATCGCCGTCTCCATCGTTGTTGTCGTCGTCGTCGTCGTCAGCAGCAGCTTTAACAAACGGTACAATTTTCTTATAGAGACCCAAGGCATGTGAAAGTTATGCGCCATACCACAAATCTCTTTCTATTTCTATTCCGTTTGCCAGTTTTATGTTTTTCTTTTCTTTTCTGCTGCTTCTGTTTTTTCTTCTTTGGCAACAGCGGGCGGATGGAGGGAGGGGTACTAACGGGTTTTCTGTAAGACTTTGGCAACACTTTTGCTTTCTTATAAGGTTGCAGCCAACCTCCAGCCGGAGAGCACCCCATCTGACTGTGTGGCTCTGGCTATTTAGCATTTCAGACTTGGAAACGACTTGTGTTGTTTGCGCAGAGACCAGAGTCCCTCAATGGCGAAAAACCCGTTCCCCTGAATCCGAAAACACACCCAAAATCCAAGCAACTTGTTCTATAAATTATAAAATTAAATTAGCAAGGCAAGTCGGAACCTCAAGTCATACCATACCATACCATTTTCTTGGCATTTAGCAGAGACTGGTTAACACTTTGGGGGGCTTTTCGCTGTGCTTCTTTCTCAGGAAATAATCTTATTTTCATCCCAATATATTCTCCAGATCATACATACAGACACATACACATACACAAATCGTATGGCTGCCAAATCATCTGTTTGGCATTTTCAATCACATTTGTTGACACGCCTCCACCTCCACCTCCACCTCCACCTTCATCTCACAGTCTCGAGGTCTGGCTCGGTCTCTCTTTGTTGTATCTCTTGCTTCTTCATCTGCTGTTTACTCTCTTCGATCACAGCCCAACAAAAGCCACAGCAAATATTTATTTTCTCTCACTTCAAGCTTCAGAAAATGTGCTCAAACATCGTTAAAAAGAAGCATAATTGATGTTAAAGTTTTTGGGGGAACACCTTTTCCCAAAATCAAGGCAAAATCATTTTTCCCTATGATAACTATGTTAAATAATTAATTTTGACAACTCATCGATGGATTCATGAATAAGTCCTTCAATTTAGTCATCAAATCTTTCTCAGACCCCGAAAGCCCAAGATGAACCGTCAAAAGCACGAAAGATGAGATTCGAGTTACGCATCACGTAAAAACCAAACCTTAAGCTCTACTGTGACTCATTGCACATAATCAAAATCACATCGAATCAATTTGAATTCAATTTATAGATGCACACACAACGGATACGCGCATTCGAGCGTGTGTCTCCCAAATGAATCCCTCGGAAAATAGTATTGTAATTCTTGCATTTTAATGCCTTTTAATTGGTTAAAAACCAACAACAAATTGCAAGTTAAAAGACTCTCTTGTGTTGTACCCAAAAAATGTTTTGGTGAGTCACATATCATTTGGCCGCACTTCCAGCTTGAAAGGTTGTGTTGTTTTTTTATATTATTTGCACGGATAAAACGGTAAAATACTCAACAGAAAAAACAGAAAAAACAAAACAAGTTTAAGGAACTTTTAAAAAAATGAGTTGGCAAGAAGTTAAAGTGTCTTTTTTATGGCGCAGAAGGGAAGCCAGGAGTAAGGTAGGTTCTGCGATGACTAGCGAGGGATACAATAATGTCCCATATCTTTTTAGGGGTTCTTTTGGACCCGTTTTATTATATGATTCATCATTGAGCTCATTTTGAAACTCTATGTTCATATTGTATTCAATTTGATAGAAAATTTACACCAATTGGAAACCAGTTCATGGATAGCGGGCTACTGCGGAACACCATCCAGCAGCTTTCTCAATAACAGTTCCGTCTTAACGACAGCTTTACTTTTATTTATACAGAATGTATATTACAAACAATTCTCAATTTTCCTTTTGCTGGTTTAAATGTCTATAAGTTTGGAATTCTTTTGTATATTTGTTTAATTAGCATTAAATGGAAATTTAAAAGTAAATGAAGGGGATTGAAACTTCCCTATAGAGAACCTGATTTATATAACATATATAGGTAACCATAGATAATGTCTGCACGTATCAAGTATCAATTCGATTTTTCATATGTCTTATATGCCATTTAAACTGAACAATTCGGCGTTGCAAGTAGTTACAAATAGAATATATCAAACATATATCATCCCTTAACACATGCTTTGCTTTAACTTAACTGAGCTTAATTTCCAGAAGTGCTCGTATAGCCAATGATCTATACGAGTAAGTACCTCTGATTCATGCGAGCCAATCCCCTCAAGGTGGCATTCCTGGCTTTTAGATCGCGAACAACCTTCAGGCAGCAGCGCAGCCACTCTAGCCGTAGCATGCATAAATCAATAACTTAAATGGTCAATTCCAGTGATCTGACCACTGCACATTGAACCCACACCCATGGAACAAACCCCTGCCCACCCCCTGCCTTCCCCATCTTGGCCATGTCACCGCCAGTGTCGTTCGTTCCGGCTTGCTTCGATTGCAGTCTACAATTTTACTCTTATTGGCGCATATTTCTTGGCTTGGCCAAGAGGCGACTGCCTTTCCTGTTGGCCACCGAAAACTGGTTGTCCAAACAGCAGTCCGGCAGCTGCTGCCTGGCGTGGCCCGGACCGGGCCGGGCAGGGCAGGGCCGGTTCGATGCGATTCGATTCGATTGCCGTGTTCCCGTTTTGACTAGTTGGCTTAAATGTAGCAATCAATTTATGCGCCACCAGTTGCAGCCCCAACACAGCAGTGGCTGTGGCCTGTAGCTGTGGCTGTGGCTGCATCTGTATCTGTGGCCAAGTATCTCATAGATTGTATACAGTTTTTTCTATAGCATTTATTTGTACAAGTATCTGGACTTTCACTTTTTATTTCTTGCTGTCTGTTGGTGGAGCGCGGGTTTTAATTGTTTGCCTTCTTTGGCGGGTAACGAGACTTGGCCCCAAACATAAAATAAACCGAAAAAAAGCATTCATTCGGATATAGGAGTATATGTATGTACATATGTATACTACATTTATGAATACTTATGTATGTATCTGCTAGGCTTGTGGTATGTGTCCATTATTTCAATAGCCATTCACTTTGCAAAACACAATCCTCTCTCCCCGTCTCTCTCTCGCTCTCTTCCACCCAAAACAGGCGCTAATGTGATTACAACAGACGAAAATTATTAAATTGCCAAAACGCCTGCAGCTGTGCCCCATTGTCTGTTGTGGGTAGCCCCACAATGGAGCCGCAATCCATGGCCCGCCCTGTCCATGGCCCCCGCTCCAGTTTGCGCGTTTGCCCGTTTGCCTTCCTGTCCAACCGGTTCGATATACAATATGTACCCCACTATCAGACATCTACAAGAATTCATATACTCGTATGTTTCTCTGGCTTTAATTGTGGGCTGTGTAATCCTTTTTCGACTCGATCTTTCTGGCCCTCGTGTTTCATTAATCGCACTGACATGAATACTTAATTATTTGTGTGTCCGAGTCTTGAGTTTTCCTCTGCTTAGGTCATATTTGGTATGGCAGACACGTACCCCTGGTGTGTGGGTAAAAGTACCACGAATACCAGTACAGTACCATGTCGTTTCCATGTTGAGGTTGTCCAAGGGTTATCAGAGTTCATGTCTGTTTATTATTTTCTTGAGGCATCTAGCTGTTCTTTGTGTAGATTCAGAAATCAAAATATTCCCACTGATGGATTTACAGTGGATTAATTGTTTCAAAGAAAGTTTTCCACTAAAAACTTTAAGGAAATGAAACGAATCTTATGGATATTTAGGTGAGAATGGGAATGCTAACCGAATTTCCAGTTCAATTGCATTCAAGAAATGTTTCTAAATGTCATTTAGAATGTCGCAGAGTTTTTGCTGTTCTTTGTTCAACATTTAACATCTCCGCTAAATCCGCTTTTGATGTATTAATTAAACAATTAATTCTGGTTGTGTTCCACTACTCAGCTACTCAGATAAATGTCTCATTATATGGTTCAGGCTAAATGTGGCCATTTGTCTTTTAAAAGTGATAACTCGAAACTGTATTTAGCCGTCCCCCGTGCTCATTCGAGTATGGCTCGAGATAAGCTACCGAATCGCAGCTTCTTCTATGGCTAATACAAATCCAACGATGAAGAATGAAAAACAGTGTAGAAATGCAAGTTCGACCAGTGGAGGAGAACCATTCTAGTGGACATTTGACATTTAAGGGAGGCATCTGTGTGGAGAAGTCAAGATTTCTGTTGGATTCACATTGGCAGTGGGGCAACTTAATCGGTTTTTTTTTTTGCCGACTGACGTCTGCGTCTGCCGACTGTTGGTTGCTCAATTGCATATACTCGTATATATGTGTCTGTTTTTTCCCATATCAAATTGATTTCGCATTTTTGTATTGCCAAAGAGTCGAGAGTCGAACATCGCAGACTAAACGGGTTTCGATTTTGATTTGAAGCCGAAGGAGGAGGAGGAGGAGGGGGAGCGAGGTTGAGGAGATGATTTACCAATTGCCAGCAAACGAGATGCTAAATTATGCCACGGCAGTGATTAAATCAAAATTTAAGCAGCAAATCAGACATAAATTCCAATGCGTAAAAGTCAGAGTGGAGTGAGTGGAAGCCGCACAACAAAAAGGTTGAGCAGACGACCGTGACAGGACTCGAACCTGCAATCTTCGGATTCGAAGTCCGACGCCTTATCCTTTAGGCCACACGGTCCTGTTGTAACGCCACGTTAGTTCCTGCCCTAAAAAGCGCAAAACGGGCGCCACACCTCTACGCTTTTGCCACGAAAGCATCAACACCCACCCACCCACTCACCCACTCACACATGCCTCTGAACCACCCTAGCCCACACACTCGCACCGCACCCACTCCCGAGCCACCCACCCAGATTGTGCGTTGCTTCTTGAGGGTGGATGACACCGAGTGCCGTCCACTGGGGGTGGTTCATCCTTCCTTCTGCGCAGAATCCTTGACTGGGCGGCCTGTTGCAGACCAGACCGACCCCACAGCATCCCTCGAGCAGTCAGCTGTTCTTCTTTGCAGACCATCTGATTTCAGCTGTTTCGGCTTCCAGTACGTATTTATGTGGAATACTTTTACGTCCTTCTTTTGTCCTTCTTCTACACCTCTTTTTCTATACTTTCCCTTCGGCTGTACCCAATTTTGCATATCCATTTATAATGGCAAGGCTTTGAAATGTAATATCGCGAGCCAATTGCCAAGGTGGAATTGTTGTTTTATTTGAGATTTGTCTAATGTTTGCCACATCCCTCCCGATTCTCCCTAAATTCTGCTTACAATTCCCAAGTTAATCAACTATTTCTGAGTCAAGTTAGTCTCTCGAATACACTCTAGATCTAGCAAACCAACAGTTTTTACTGGTTCCAAAATTTCACGCTTTTCCCTCTCTAAAAAATAATTTCTTGAAGTTTGCCAAAAGTTTACTCCCCGCCAAATTATGAAGATCTCCGCAAAGAACAAAAATACCATGTTGAAGAACCCGAAAATTGTGAAGATATCTCCCGCAACAGCTGCCAAGAGCTTCGACGTGGCACACGTGTGTAGTGGGGACCTGGAGAGCGATGGCGGAGTCCGGCTTCCGCCGCTGACGCTCAAGAGTCGGATAAAGCCAGAGGACGTGGTGGGTGCTCGCTTCCGCCCGGTGGAGGCGAGGTCCAAGGCGGTAGTGCTCACCGATCGGCAGTTCGATGCGCACATGAAGCGGCTGGTGAAGGTTTTCATGGCCGAGGTATCCATTACCAGAGACATGCGCGAAATAACCTCCAAGAGGTCGCTGCAGCCAGCCGACCGGCTGCTGTTGCAGGATCTGGATATACTCAAAGGCAAATTCAGGCACGAGCGATCCAATCTGGTGGTGACACTCAGCATGGACAGCAGACACAGATCCCAGCAAAGTTCCGCCACGGAAATCGGAGCTCGAGCCAGCAACAAGAACCAAATTCCAGACGAAAAACCCTCAGACTCCTCTGACGATGCGGGACCGTCTACTAGTAGGATGTCCAAGCTTCTCAAGCGTCCAATCCAATCAAGAAAACGAGGAGGAGCGCAACCAAAAGTCACATCCAATCCACCAATCATCTGCAAGAATATCGTAACACCCATAGAGCTATCGAATAAGCTAATGGAAAAGCTGGTCAAAGGCTGCAAAAGTCCGATACTTCCCGAGCAAATATCCAGGAAACTCCGGCAGAGGTTTGCCCACCCAACTGAAAGTCCAGAAGCCAACGTTCTGCCACCCTCTTCAGTAGATGCTCCAAAAACTGATCCAACTAACGCTCCAGCAAGCACTTCAGTGGCCCGTACGGATAGGGCCAAGTCTAAGGAACTCTCCGCACATTCATCTGACATATTCTATGACTTTCCCACAGCAGTATATTGAGTAGGGTAGGGACTGCCCCCGACAGTTATCTTCTTTAAGTGTTGCTTACAAAGGCAGTCTTACGTTCCAGTTTAAGCAATGTTCTGCACCTTTGTAATCAAAATTGATTGAGGAGAATAAATAGTTCAAGTCTGTGTTTGTGATTGATCTTCAATGAATTAATAAATTGTCGATACGTGTATCTCATCTCATCTCATCTCATCTCATTCCTGAATGGAAGTTCCTTCTTCTGGATAGTTTCCGATGTTAGGTCCGTACCAGCATCGCATCGCCCCAATACCATGCCAATACCAATTGGAATACCATCTTCAATTTGCCACATAATCATAAATATTGCACTCGGACCAGAATCTGGCACAAGGCCTTCCCTGGCACAGAACAATACGAGCAGCAGAGCAGGGGTGGGCTTGCAAGCTGCAACTGGCAGTCAGACGAGCAATCGTACTTAATTACCATAAAAAAACACACACACACACACTCCAAGAAACCGAATAAAGAGCCCCAGAGGCAGCATGAGTTCCGTGCCACATGTGGAACAACTGAGGCGTGTCCGAGCCGAATCCAAGACTCGGCGTAAAGTTGCGCATGAGGCTTACGTGTGTAGCTGTAGCTGTAGCAGCCCCAAACCATTTTTCCAAATTAACTTTAAGCTAAAATTACCAAAGTGAAAGTGAAATTGTGATGGGAAAACTCTGAACTGGACTGGACGGAACTGGCCTGGAGAAGAGTCTGAATTGTTGAACAGATGACTCACTAATTGGAGTCGTGTAATAGCTGGACTCCAGCTGAAAGAGGCTCTCAAGGTTCAAGCCGGACCTAAACCGGTATGCCGTACCGCATGCCGACTGGTTGGGTCAAAGGACGCTTGTCCTTGGGGTGGCCAGAGACCACAGTCCACAGTCCACAGGCCATTGTATGGCCATAAATTGCATATCCATTAAAACCGGCTTATCGAGCCACGACATCGACATCAGCGACTTGGCTCAGCTCAATTATTTTCCACTCTCCGACTCATTGCAGGCAACAGCACAGCACAGCACAGCTCTCGTACAGACTCGCACATATTTGCAGAGCCATCTCCACTCGCACTCCAAGATTGGGCCAGCACGGGGCACGGGGCTAGCAGCAACCGTGGGAGATGTCTGCAATGCGGCATCGTCCGATGGCACCGCCAGGTCCGGGTGTCGGGGCCGCTGCCGGGGCGCCCGGGGATCATGGCGATAGCGATGACAACAACTTCACCGACGACGAGAGCTCGCCACTGACACACGATATATACGGCGGCAGGTAGGTCTTGTCTTGTCTTGGTCTTGTCTTGGTCTTCTCCCCCAAAATGTATGCAAATTGCTGGCTAGGTGGAGGTGGAGGTGGGGGGAACTAGCAACGCAACACACAGCCGAAGAGACAGCCGGAACTAAAGTGTCTCAGGCCCCAACAACCACCAGCAGCACTCGGAGCATAATTAGCCCCTCCAGCTCTGGCTCTGGCTCTGGCTGTGTCTTGGCTCTTGTTTCACCATCACTTTCAGAGCTGGGCGGGGTCGAGTCGAGGCAATGAAATGCCGGAAGTGAAGATCGTACGAGTATAGCCCGGAAAAGCCCAGTGTGCGGTCATCGTAATAAGCGGAGGGGAAGATCGAGTCGAGTTAACTTCCCATCCTTCTGGCAGAATCAGGGATCTTTAATCCCTGATCCAACTGCTGTTCAGCATGTCATCTCCCATCTGTCAATATGTTCATATGTTCAATCCTTTCAGCCAGCGCACGATACAAGAAACAAAGGGTTGGGATGTCTTCCGGGATCCGCCGATCAAAATTGAAACTGGATCGACGGCGAATCAGGAGTGTCTGGAGCTAACCATCAAGATCCTAAAGATCTTTGCCTATATAATTACGTTTATCATAGTTTTAACCGGAGGCGTCATAGCCAAGGGCACCATGCTCTTCATGACCTCGCAAGTGAGGAAGGACAAGAAGATGGAGTACTGCAACAAAGATTTGGTATGTCCGTCTACCCCCATCTATCCCAAGGCCCTTTCGATGCCCAGCTAATGCATCCCTTTCGCCTACCCCCTCTAGGGACGCGACAAAACCTTTGTGGTGCGTCTGCCGGAGGAGGAGCGCGTGGCCTGGATCTGGGCTATAATGATAGCCTATGCTCTGCCCGAGATCGGGGCCTTGATTCGTTCCGCGCGCATCTGTTTCTTCAAGACCTTCAAGGTGCCCAAGACGGGGCACTTTCTGTTCGTCTGGCTGATGGAGAGCTTCAATGCGATGGGGACGGCGCTGCTGATGTTCGTGGTGCTGCCCCAGATCGACGCCATCCAGGGAGCGATGCTTACCAACTGCCTGTGCGTGATCCCGGGCATCTTTGGCCTGCTCTCGCGCACCTCCAAGGAGGGCAAGCGGTTCGTCAAGGCCATCATAGATCTGGCGGCCGTGGCGGCACAGGTGACCGGTCTCGTCATCTGGCCCTTGCTGGAGAATCGCCGCGAGCTGTGGGTCATTCCGGTGGCCTGTGTGATGATCTCGTGCGGCTGGTGGGAGAACTACGTGTCGCCGCAGTCGTCCCTGGGCCTGGTGCGGGCCCTGGGGCGCATCAAGGAGGAGATGCGCTACACGCGCTACTTCTGTCACATGTTCCTGACGATCTGGAAGATCCTGCTCTTCTTCTGCCTCACCCTGCTCATCTACTGGGCCCAGGGCGAGGAGCCCGGCAATCTCTTCGCCATGTACGGCGACGCCTTCGGGCCGCACAAGATCATTGTCTACGAGCTGCCAGCGGGTCTGGGCGGAGTCCTGCCCGATACCCTGGAGTCGGCCAACATAGACACGGTCGAGGTGGACGCCGCCTACAATACGGTGGTCTATGTCCTGCTCCTGCAGATCTTTGGCGCCTATCTGTGCTACATCTTTGGCAAGTTCGCGTGCAAGATCCTCATCCAGGGCTTCAGCTATGCCTTCCCCGTGAGCCTAACCGTGCCCCTGGCCGTCTCCCTGCTCATTTCCGTCTGTGGCATCCGCATCGACGATCCGTGCTTCTTCCACGACACCATACCGGACTACTTGTTCTTCACGAGTCCCTCGAACTTCCGCTTCAACAACTTTGTGACGGAGCAAATGGCCTGGGCGTGGATCCTGTGGCTCCTCAGCCAGACCTGGATAGCCCTGCACATCTGGACGCCCAAGTGCGAGCGCCTGGCCACCACCGAGAAGCTCTTCGTGAAACCCATGTACTCCTCCCTGCTGATCGATCAGTCGATGGCCCTCAACCGGCGGCGCGACGACCAGGCGGACGTGAAAACGGAGGATCTGTCGGAGATCGAAAAGGAAAAGGGCGACGAGTACTACGAAACCATCTCCGTGCACACCGACCGCTCCTCCGCCCCGAACAAGCCCTCGATCAAGTCCTCGGACAACATCACCCGCATCTACTCGTGCGCCACCATGTGGCACGAGACCCGGGACGAGATGATCGAGTTCTTGAAGAGCATCATGCGGATGGACGAGGACCAGTGCGCGCGCCGTGTGGCCCAGAAGTATCTGCGAGTTCTCGACCCGGACTACTACGAGTTTGAGAGTGAGTCCGAAATCGGTCTGAGATCTCAGATCTCAGTCCCGCACCGATGGAGACTAACCCTTGACTAACCCTTTCTTGCAGCTCACATCTTCTTCGACGACGCCTTCGAGATCTCCGATCACAGCGACGACGACATCCAGTGCAACCGATTCGTGAAGCTGCTGATCGCCACCATGGACGAGGCAGCCTCGGACATACATCAGACCACGATACGGCTGCGTCCGCCCAAGAAGTACCCCACCCCGTACGGCGGTCGCCTCGTGTGGACACTGCCCGGCAAGACCAAGTTCATTACCCATCTGAAGGACAAGGACCGCATTCGGCACCGCAAGCGCTGGTCGCAGGTCATGTACATGTACTACCTGCTGGGACACCGCCTCATGGAGCTGCCCATATCGGTGGATCGCAAGGACGCCATTGCGGAGAACACCTACCTGCTGACCCTGGACGGAGACATTGACTTCAAGCCGAACGCGGTCACCCTGCTGGTGGATCTGATGAAGAAGAACAAGAATCTGGGCGCCGCCTGTGGCCGCATCCACCCGGTGGGCTCTGGGCCCATGGTGTGGTACCAGCTGTTCGAGTACGCGATCGGCCATTGGCTCCAGAAGGCCACCGAGCACATGATCGGCTGTGTGCTCTGTTCCCCCGGCTGCTTCTCCCTCTTCCGCGGCAAGGCCCTGATGGACGACAACGTGATGAAGAAGTACACGACGCGGTCGGACGAGGCCCGGCACTACGTGCAGTACGATCAGGGCGAGGATCGCTGGCTGTGCACCCTGCTGCTCCAGCGCGGCTATCGGGTGGAGTACTCGGCTGCCAGTGACGCCTACACCCACTGTCCGGAGGGCTTCAACGAGTTCTACAACCAGCGACGTCGCTGGGTGCCCTCGACCATTGCCAACATCATGGACCTGCTGGCGGACGCGAAGCGCACCATCAAGATCAACGACAACATCTCGCTGCTGTACATCTTCTACCAGATGATGTTGATGGGCGGCACCATCCTGGGACCCGGCACCATCTTCCTCATGTTGGTGGGGGCCTTCGTGGCGGCGTTCCGCATCGACAACTGGACCTCCTTCCACTACAACATCGTTCCGATTCTGGCCTTCATGTTCATCTGCTTCACCTGCAAGTCCAACATCCAGTTGTTCGTGGCCCAGGTGCTGTCCACGGCGTATGCGCTCATTATGATGGCGGTGATCGTGGGCACGGCCCTGCAGCTGGGCGAGGACGGGATAGGCTCCCCCTCGGCCATCTTCTTGATATCGATGGTGGGCTCGTTCTTCATAGCCGCATGTTTGCATCCGCAGGAGTTCTGGTGCATCACCTGCGGCCTGATCTACCTGCTGTCCATTCCGTCCATGTACCTGCTGCTCATCCTCTACTCGATCATCAATCTGAATGTCGTCTCGTGGGGCACTCGCGAGGTGGTGGCCAAGAAGACCAAGAAGGAGCTGGAGGCCGAGAAGAAGGCCAACGAGGAGGCCAAGAAGCGGGTCAAGCAGAAGAGCATGCTCAGCTTCCTGCAGAGCGGCATCGGCGACAATGGCGACGAGGAGGGCTCTGTGGAGTTCTCCCTCGCCGGACTCTTCCGCTGCATCTTCTGCACCCACGGCAAGACCTCCGACGAGAAGCAGCAGCTGACGACCATTGCCGAGTCCCTGGACACGATCAAGCAGCGCATGGACACCATCGAGAGTGCCGTCGACCCGCATGGACATCATGCCTCGCGCCACAACAGGCGCAGGACCACGTCCAGCGGCTCCAAGGATCACCACCTGCTCACTTCGGTGGCGGAGAAGTCTGGCGACGAGTCGGACGTCTCCGATTCGGACACTTCGGCGGAGCCCAAGCAGGAGCGCGACTTCCTCACGAACCCCTACTGGATCGAGGATCCCGATGTGCGCAAGGGCGAAGTCGACTTCTTGTCCAGCACCGAAATTCAGTTCTGGAAAGATCTCATCGATCAGTACCTCTATCCCATTGACAATGATCCCGTGGAGCAGGTATGTTACGAAGAGTCTCCCTTTGTATCCTTGCAGATGACTCTTCCGAGTGAAACTCTGCAAGGGTAAGTGAAGCTTCGGTCCCCCGAATCTATCCCCTCTCTTTGAGTGAAAAATGATCCCCGAACCAAATCGAATCGCATCGCATAACAATTCTTGTAGGCCCGCATAGCAAAAGATCTGAAAGAGCTGCGCGACTCGTCGGTGTTTGCCTTCTTCATGATCAATGCGCTGTTTGTGCTGATCGTGTTCCTGCTGCAACTCAACAAGGACAACATCCACGTGAAGTGGCCCTTTGGCGTCCGCACCAACATCACCTACGACGAGTCCACCCAGGAGGTAAAATGAGCCACTGCATGCCGTACTAACACAACTCTCGTTCTCGTTCTTCTCGTTCTTTTGTTTTTTGTTTCTTTTGGCAATTTGTGATCAACGGTCTGAAGGCCCGCATTGCCTCCGATCTGATTGAGCTGCGGAACAAGTCGGTGTTTGCGTTTTTCATGGCCAACGCCTTGTTCGTGTTGATTGTGTTCTTGTTGCAACTGAACAAGGATAAATTGCACATCGTTTGGCCGTTGGGCGTCAAAACGAACATTACCTATATCGAAGAGACATCTGAGGTTTACAAACAATCCTACTTACACATATATGTATGATGTTCAATCTAACCACTGACTCACTGTTCCACTGAACCACTCAACCACTCAACCACTCAACCACTCTGTGTGTGTGTGTGGGTGCGTGTGTCTCAAAAGGGTCTCTCTCTGTACTCCTCCTCTAACTTCCCGCCTGTCCCCACTCTCTGTCTCACTCTATGTTTACCACAACATGCCACATCACCTTCCATGCCCCCAACCAACCCAAAAGCTAATGATGTTCTTGTTCTTGTTCTTGTTCTTGTTACTCCTCCCCCTTGGTCGAACGAACCCCATCCCAATGGTTCAGGCATACAATCATACGAAATATACCTACAAATAAATACTCGTGCATCATGTAAAAACAACTCTGACAACCAACCAACCAACCAACCAACCAACCACACATTGAACACACATCAAAATGGTCTCTAACAGTTATCCCCCTCTCCCAGAAAAGAAAAAGGAAACACGGTAAACTGAAAGCCATAAACTCGTACTCGATATACTCGTATTCAAGGTATATCTGAATAATCCAAGATCTGTATCTTATCTGTATTGTACACATGCCCAGAGCCATGGCTGGCGGAGCCACTAAAGCATGTTTCATTGTTCCTACATACTCGTATAACCTCGTATAACTTGGTATCACACCACACCTCAACATGCCACAATCACCGACAAATTGGTATAATGTTCAGCCATTTATCCGAGCCCAATCTACCAATCAACCAATCTACCAAACAAATTGTTCAATGTCACTAACCCAAATGGCACTCTGCTGAGCAGTCCACTAACTCGAAGAAATGCTTTCCCACAGGTTCACATCTCCAAGGAGTATCTGCAGCTGGAGCCCATAGGTCTGGTCTTTGTGTTCTTCTTTGCCCTCATTCTGGTCATACAATTCACGGCCATGTTGTTCCATCGCTTTGGCACCATCTCCCACATCTTGGCCTCCACCGAACTCAACTTTTGCAAAAAGAAATCGGAGGATCTCACACAGGACCAGCTTATAGATAAGGTGGGTCCCACACTCCTATCTGAAGCCACAATCCACTAATTCTTTCGGATTTCCCTGCAGCACGCCGTGGAGATCGTCAAGAATCTGCAGCGATTGCAGGGCATCGATGGGGACTATGATAATGACTCTGGTTCTGGACCCGATCGTATAGCCCGCCGCAAGACCATCCAGAACCTGGAGAAGGCGCGACAGCCGCGTCGGCAGATCGGCACCCTCGATGTGGCATTTAAGAAACGATTCCTCAAGCTCACCGCCGATGCGGAGAATAATCCCGCCACGCCCATTCTCACGCGGCGCCTGACCATGAGGGCTGAGACCATTCGGGCCCTGGAGGTGCGAAAGAACTCAGTGATGGCCGAAAGACGCAAGTCGGCCATGCAGACACTCGGTGCGAAGAATGAGTACGGCATTACCACGGGGGCACCGGTAAGAAACGAGGAGGGGAAGGTTCTTGGGGAGACAGACAGAGATATTTAAAGCGGCTCTTGCACATTCCCCAGGCTAACAACAACGGAGGTCTGCCCAACCAGAGGAGTGGACGCGTCTCAAATGCTGGCATTAGCATCAAAGATGTGTTCAATGTGAACGGAATACCGCCAGAGGTGGGGGATAATCCTAACCATTTCCCTTTAAAACTGATCTAATTCCATTGCATTAAATAGCAAATTTACGGCTCCAATGGCGGGGGCACTATCAATCAGGGCTACGAGCATGTCATCGATGAGGATGGCGATGGCAACTCGCTGCGTCTGACCACTCGCAACCCCCATCCGAATCCGCATCCCCAGGTGTCCTGGGGCCAGAACACCAGCGGCGGCGGCGGCGGCGGCGGCAACACCACGGGACGCTTGTAAACTACGTACTATATGTGTAAGCTAGAGATCTTGTTAACGAATTGTTCCGCCTCTTTCCATAAACTGCCTAAACATAGACCTAAACCTAAACCTAAACATAATACCTATATCTAGACTCTAGAGCTATAGTCAAGAACATATTGTGTTGTACATACCTACTCGTAATTAGGAGACATGAGAAGAGAGAGAGAGAGAGATAGAGAGAGATATAGGACATTGCTGGAGCCTTGTCGACACAACGAACATAATGCTTAGCTAATCACACTGCCAGTGACGATGTGTGTGGCCCGATGTGGTGTTGCGCAACAATGGCAACAACATTCATACCATGTACTATATACTATATACCATTTGTTAGGTTATGTTTAAGTGAATCTGTGTGGATGCGCCGAGCCGATCCCACTACCAGTGCATGCTGACACAAAATACTCATCGCTCGGAGCTCATTCGAAAGTGCAGCAGTGAAATTACCTATTTATACATACACACTCGTACCCGTACTCGTACCCGTACCCGTACTCGTACCCGTACTCGTATATTCCATATATGTAATACTGATGCTCAAATAGTAGTTCTTGTCTAATAATTGAGTACAACTTTTGATACGTACGTGCGACAAATAAATGAGAATATCGAATGGAATGGATCCCCCAGGATGATCTACCTGCATAAAGTCTTGCTGTTTTTTCTGGCTTTGAGCCCTCGTTTAATATGAATAAGTTTATTTGCTGGTGTAGTAGGGGGACCGTAAATATTTCTATAGACTCTGCTTGGAAGCTCCACGGAGCGGGACAACATTGATAACCGACTATGATAGTTAATATGTAGTAGTAGTACATAGACACCCAATTATAAACACCGAAAACGAATTAAATATGCTTCGTAGATGTAGTATGAGTTAACGCGAGGACCCAGCACAACACCCAACCAAGCGCTTAGTGGAAGAGCATGTTGCCCTTCTTGGCGGCTATGGGCAGACGATCGCCCTGTAGGAACGGATTCATGACAGCGTCCATGCGTGGGTCGGACATGGCCGGATAGCCTGTCTTCTTTATCAAGCCGTTGACATTGTTGAGGCTGTTCTCCTGGCCCATCTGGAGGATGTACTGCTCCACGGCCGAGTTGAGGTCGCCCTTGTCGGAGCCCGAATCGGCACTGTCCTGCTCCGAGCAGTCGAACATATGCTCGTTGTCGCAGGTGCAGTCCTGGGCAGCCTGGAACTCGCGACTGAAGATGGCCGTGTTCTCAAAGTCCATAAGGCAGCTGCCTCCCTGGGTGTCCACGTCGTAGCCCTCGGGGCAGGGATTGGGTGGGTTGCAGTAGGCTGGCAGGCCAGCATCGTTCTTCACAATATTGTTGAAGCGGTTGGGCCCCTCGCCCATGCCGCCCGAGATGAACTGGTGACCCCACAGCGAGCTGTGCTGCAGGAATTCGTGATCCCGCAGCGAGGGATTCGAGTTGACTGCCGACTGCAGCACACAGTCGCTGCCGCCATCGCACAGCCTGGAGTACTCCGATCGAGAGACGAGGTCCACATTGTCCTTGGGCGCGACGGCTGCCATATCGCCATCGTTGTCCACATCGTAGTAGCCCACCTGCATGTCGTTGTCCATGCGATTGAGCAGATCCGTCAGCAGCACATCAGCGAAAATATTATCCTTCGAGCCATAGGACTGCACCTGCGAGCCCCCCGACACCAGCAGCAGCATGTAAATCAGCATTTTGAGACCTGAAAACAGTCCATTGTCATTATGGATTGGATTATGCTGAAGTAAAATATTTTTCACTATTTTCAAAGAACTCACATTGCGACCGGGACAACATATTGCGCATTTGCACTGAAATTAACACTGTCCACGTAGAAGTTTGGTAAGTTTATTGATTTTTCCGTTCGCCAGCTGCTTGAAACACTCGGGTCGGGTATCTTCTGTATGTATAACAATGTTATATGGTTCTCTCCGAGGTTGGCGATGTGTTGACTACCAGTTGAATACTCAGAATACACAGAAAATGCATTCCCAGCCCCCTTTATAAATCATTCAAAGCTGATAAGATGGCGAAAACAGTGCGCAGGCGCGGTCTATAAAAGCTCTTTCGGGTTGGGAAAGTCCTAAAATCCCACAATGGCATTTGTTGATATGCTTCAGAATTGGTTCAACAATATTTTAAGTATTACAAATGATTAGAAAATTATATACTATGCGAATTCATACATACATACATACATATGTAGGTATGAATTTATGTGGCAAATCAATTTAATTCAATAAATTACAAATTTTAAATATATGACTTCGATTCTATATCTAATTTGAGATTCCCAGTGGGGAAAAATGTTCAAATAAAAATATAGGAGTAATGAATGTTATTCAGGAATATGCAGTGTTCTGTTAATTTAAAATAGAGACATAAACTATAATTCATCCATGACAAATCATGCTGGAAGATCTCAGCTTTTCCAAATCCATAATCAAATGATTCGAAAGATTATTCACTGTCCAAGTCACGCATAAAATTAATTTCATCCTCAATTTGTCTAACGGCGCGATGGTGAGTCCTTGTTTTGATGTGTGCCATCAGGAGCGGTTTGGTCATGAAGTCCTTGCTGCATGGCTCACATTTGAATTTCATCTTGGTGGCCGTGTGGACGGCATGATGATCACTTAGGTCCGAGACACTGGTGAATATCTTTCCGCACTGCAGACAGGGATAAGGGCGTTCATTCTCATGGGCTCTGAGGGAGAATATAACGATTACTCAATGTCAGAAATTGTTCCTTTTAATTGTCTTTTGTCTCACTTTTCATGTCGCAACTTGGCGCCCATTGAAACAAACACTTCACCACAAGTCGAGCACTTGAAATGGCGCTGGCCAATATGGCATCGCGTCCTATGCTGTTTCAAATCGGTCTTTTTGGTGAATGTTTCGGGGCATTCGGTACATGGGAAGAACATCTTCATTTCCTTGCGTTCTTGGTGCGCATCCAAATGCTCATTGTAGGAGTACTCGTCATCGTAGAACTGCCCGCATTGTTCACATATGAAGAAGTTACGGCGTCGCTTTGCTGCGCGACTCATCTGCTCCTCCTTTATCGCAGCCTTGTGCGCCTCTTCCGCTGCGACGAGCATCGCCGCCTGGGGGTCCTCTTCGGAAGTGAACTCTTCGTCATCGCCTCTGTCAAAACCCATGAAGAGTTCATCATCGTCAATGGTTGGCTCCAGTTGGTCCGGGTCAATCAATTGCTCATGCAGTTCCGTTGGCACGTACTTTTTGCGGTCCTCTTCAGTGGACTTCTTGACCATATCCAGCAAGTACTTTTGGGAGAAGATGCAACGCTCCCGAAACTTCACCGCCAGGTCCAGTTCGGAGAAGCAGCGTTCGCAGACAAACTCCGGCAAGCCTTGATTGGTAGACAGCTGGAATGGAACAAAGAATAACCATTATCTGTACATGCCACACGTTTAATTAAGAATTTCCATTGAGATTACCTCGACGCCAGTTATCATTTTCAGTTGGAAAAGCAGCTTTCCGCGCATGTACTTGAACACATGTCTTTCGCGCTTCTTGTCCTTTATTTTATTAGCGCAAATCCGGCAAACCAGTGTGATATCCATGACTCCTAAATGTTTGTTTATTTAAATCAAAAATAAAAACAAAATTCACACGAATGTGACCATAGATGAACTAGAGATGAGCAACCTTAGCGCTGTTGGCGTGTTCTGGTTATCGTACAGATAGTTTCACCAAGATAATGATAATAAAGTATTTAACCATTTAAGATGAGTTTAAGCAATATATATAAAACATATTCCTGGTACTTAACCGCATCGGTGACTTTATATGGTTATTAATTGTTTTATTCAAAGAATACGATTGTACTCAATCGATGTTAAATATATCGATACCACCCAGTCAGCTGTTTTTTGCGACTTGATTTGTTTTTGTTTCTTTCAGGGGGAAGTGGAATTTTGCGCGGGAATTGAGACAAGACACAATTGTAGTATCTCATATTTTATTGGTTTAATTCCCAATTCGTTAACTTCTTTCCCATACCATTCACCATGTCCGGCGAGGCTAGTCTCGCGTCCAAATGGACGCGGCCAGATGATGTGAGTATTGAGTGAGAAATTCAGCTGATATAAACTAAAACATTATGACAACCCCTGTAATTTTTCAGTTTATCAAACTCCAGCGGCTTAAACAAAAGAAGAAACAATTGGCAGCACGTGTGAGCAACAACAACAATTGCAAAAGGCCAACACTTCAATTGGATGAGACTGATAAGAGCAAACTTTTAGAGGCAAAACTAGCGCAGAAACGAAAGAATCCCTTTGCCAAGTTAGTGTCCATTTGTACCCTAGTGTATAAGCCTTATGAGCTCCTTCTCTTAGATCCACAGCAGATGCGAAGAAGCAGCGAGTTGATTCCCAGGTCCAGGACCTGCCTGTGGTCACGGCCTCGTCCTGCTTCGTCCGTGAGACGCCCAACCGTCCGCCGGCGGCCAAGCTTGTGCTACAGAAATTCGATGCCCAGGCCTTTGCCAAGCTGCTGCAACAGCCATACGCCGAGGAGGAGGACGATGCCACTCTGGCTGCCCAACAGAAGCACACAGCGCATCTGCCTGTGGACTGGTGCCTGAAGACGCGCGCTCGCTTCTTCTGCCCGACGGAACTGCCGGCCGTTCAGTTGAAGACCTCCCAGCTGGCCAGCGGACTGACCAGCTTCGTGCGCTGCATCGACACCCAGCAATCTGAGAGCACGCTGGACATCTCGGATGCCACGCGGTTCAATCAGTGCACCTACTACTGGCAGCACCCGCATCTGCCCTGGCTGACGCTCTTCCCGCGCAACTCCAAGGAGAACATCGGCGTGACGGTCGGCGAGCGCGAGCGGAAGGCGCTGGCCGAGGAGTGGGACTACAGTTTCCGCGGACTCTTCCAGCTGCTGCGTGCCCGCCAGTGCCCCTACTTTTACTTGTGCGCCAACTCGTTCACGGTGCTGTTCCGGGCGGCGGGAATTGGCGGCCGCGCCGAGAGCCATGCCCTGGTCACACCCTCGACGCGTGGCATGAGGGTTGCCCTGCGCCAAGAGGGAATAGAGTTTACGATGCCCCTAAAGAGCGAAGCAGGCGGTGGCGATGGCAGCTTCACAGAGGAGAGCACCAGCAGCTCTACGATGGATGCACCAGACGAAACATCTGTGCCTCCGCCTCCTCCAACTGGCGAAGACGACGAGGACGATGATGAGGCCTGGCTGGAGAGCTTGGGCGTCGACGAGCGGGAACTGCGACGCATACAGGCCTCCCACGCCAGGAAACAGCAGGCAGCCGAGATGCGAGAGGATTTCAGCGACAACTCGCTGCTGCTCATCGATGGAGTGGAGTGCCAGGGCTTCTTCAGCTATCTGCTGAACGCCAAGAGCGCCATCAGCAATGTGGGCCGTCTGGCGGGAGTGCCACCCACCCTGCTGTCGCCAGTTGCCTTCCCAAAGGCCACCATGCAGCACCTGGTGCCGCGCTCCAAAAAGGTTCGCCTCGATGGCGTGGATTACTTCAGCACCGACATCAAGGGCCTGATCCTGCCCACATTTCTGCCCAGCGTGGCGGAGCTGCTCTCCGAGACGCGCCAGATGTTCAGCTCCACTCTGGCCAGCAGCACCAATACCTTGGCCTTCAGCAAGGCCTCGCAGAAAGTGCTGGAAACGGCAGAAGTACCTCAGCCAGACGGCACGGAAGGTACCGCCGCCGCCGACCAGGTGTTTGGCGAGCAGAATCTCTCCGAGTGCGGCCTCCTGCCAGCCGTGGTGGGCTCCATATGTCGCACTGGCCAGCATGCTGTCGGCCTGCTGGAACGTGTCTGCTATCAGCGGGGCGAGGGCTATGCTTGGAGTTGATTAATTCGAGGCAGTTGGCCCACAGCTTGTCTTAAGTTGTATATTTGTTGTATGTAATAAAGTTTTAATTGCTATGTATGTATGTACCCCGCTCTAGTTGTCCACCATGATGAGCTCGTCGATGCTCCAATCCTCGTACGAATGATCGGGCAGATAGCGCCGTATGATGATGGGTATCTTCTTCTGCTTCAGCTCCTTCATGGCGATCTGCAGGGGATCCGTTTCGCCGTCCAGCTCCACCATGATGGGTGCGCACATTGCAATCTGCAAGGCCCGTGTGCCCAGGACGCGGGCGCGCTCGTATTTCGTCATGTATTTGGTGGTAATGCGCTTCGACTTGGGCACACCTCCGCCCCCTGTTCCGCCGGGCGCAATAATTTCGATGTTATCCGCCTCCTCCTCCGGATTAATGTCTTCGTCGACATCCTCGTCAACGTCGTCGAAATCGTCTCCACCAACGCTGTAAGAGTCAGAGACCATGTTGACCATGTGTCCATTCCTGGTGGAATATTTGAAACTCTCCAATGATACTTACTCATCATTGCCGTAATCCTCCTCATCCATAGTTTAGTTAATTAATTAATCGGTGAATATAAAAATAATAATTATTTGGCGTGTTTTTACACGCGTCTTGTATGCAGTGTGACCACGAATTTATCGACAAAATATACCTTCTGACCCTCAAAAGTATACGCAAATATCCTTCTCATTTTCATAATATACTGTAAATATACCGAGAAAAATCATATCTTGTGGCTGTCGTTCTATGTGGACGTCCTTACAGCACTACCGATCCAGTGCTGAGTAACACTGTGGTTCTGTTTTGAAACCAGAGTTGCATTTGCGTTTTATCAACGGAACGGACATTTAATAGTTTCTGATTCTGCTTGTTCTTCATTCGTCTTCGGCACAACGGCGCACAGTGATATTTCGGCGACGTCTAACGCCAGCAGCTGCTGTTGGTTCTGCATGATTGGGAATGTACACACCGTTTGGTTGGGCCGTTTCATCTGACCCGCGTGGGAATTGCACCGCACAAGGTATATTTTGACCTGGAGGTGGCTGCGACCGTTGCGCACAATGTCCCGGATTGGGTTCGTAGTCATAATTGATGCACGTCCATACGTGGACATTTCGCCGACGTCCGATGCCTTCGCCCAGATCCCTGTCGAATCGATCAAGATCAAAGTTGGCGACTGGATCCATCCCCTGGGCTACAGGCTGCAACGATCTCATTGACTCGTTTTGTGGAGAGGGAGGGTAAGCATCGCAGCCGAAAGCTGGAGCTGGAGCTGCCTCCGGAGCTTCTCCAAAGTCGCACCTCGGACCCAGCGGATCCAAGTCGGAATCCATCTGTCTGGGGTACATAGGCACGGGATACGCATTGGGGTGACATTTTCTGCCACCGCCTTGGCCGCCTTGGCCATTGCTGAAGCATCGCCTCTGAGGTCTTCCCCCTGTGGTCGAGCAGAGTTTCGTAGCTGGCGGCCTCATCGCTGTCTGGCACCTCGAATCCGGCTGCGGTCGACTGCACCCTGGAGGCGACTGCTTGCCGCAGATCTGTGAGTTCTTATGAGCAGGCGTTGGCGATTGCATGAGGTAGATATTGTCGTTGTCGGAACTGCAGCTCTGCCCATGGTTAATGGATCGCTCTGGAGATCTGGGGCAAACTTGCGGAGCTGCTGGACAGTAAGGCATCGCTGGAATGCAGAAGAACTGTGGAAGCGCATAAACAAGCGGAGCCGATTGCATGTCACAATTCATGGCGCCGAACGCAACCGATGCTGAAGGCAGGAGCGCCGAGGGACAGAAGCTAGTATCATCCTCGAAAGTCTGGGGGCAGGGCCTTGGAATAGATGGACATGGTTGTGGCCGAACTGCCGGTGTCGTAACTGCCGGTGTCGTAACTGCCGGTGGCGTAACCTCCGGTGGTGCGCACGAGTGCGGGGGCTTGGGTCGGACCGTACGATACCCGCAAGTACCGTCATTGGTGGAAGGATTTTTTAGGAAGCATATATTCGTGCGTTGAAGATAACACTTGCCGTGAAAGACATCACGGCTGCGACTACGGCTGGAGTTGCTGCTCCCGCATTCTGCACCTCCATCCTGGCGGCGGTGCTGGCGACTAAGGCCGCCGCGGTACATATGGGCTCGCACCAAACGGCAGATAGCGCGGTTCCCTAGCGGTATAGATCGGAGTGAGATTGGGCTGGATTTTGCTGGGTGCTGTATGCTACTTGCCCATTAGCCGTAGCATATTTGGTTTATTGTTTTTGCATATTGAACGGTATAAAAGAGCTGCGATATTGAAGGAGCGAACACTGACAATTTGGATGACAATTTGAATTTACAAAAGTGTTCCATTGCCCCCCCTTGGCCGAGTGTTTTCGTGTGTTTTGTTTGCCTTCACCGCCTGCTATGCCTGCTATGCCTGTTACGACAGGGCAGGATGCGGATCACTTTTCATCCATCACTCACTGAACAACGCACTTGCTCTTTGATGTTGTATTGCAGTGGCCGCAGTGGTAGGGGTTTTTGGCAGTGTTTCCACGTGGATCCACAAGGTTTTCATTCTCCATGTATCCCGGGTGTCCTGGTGGGGGGCCGCGGTACACCCGACACCTGGCCATCGGTTGGTCTGTCGTGTTAACCACTGCATGTTTTCGTTCCGTTTGTCCAGTTTTCGTAATTATCGTTACGCTACCGGTCATACCGCAGGGGCATTTCTTGCACTTGTTGGTTTTGGGTTCTGCACACATTAAATGTGGTAAGACAATTCAAATGCATTAATACTTACTACCCATTTCAGCTCAGCTCGCTTGCAGTCAGATGCAAGGCAAGGGCAAGGAACACAACAGAACACCACAGAACACTTCTGAGAACTACTAAAACTGTTTACAAATATTCCCTAAATATGACACCTGATACTTGGCACTTTGCTTGTACTTTTTTTCGTTTCATTTGCTTTCCTTTTATCTAAATAAGGAAACCAATAGGATGTAATGCAGCTCTGATAATAATTTTGAGCTTTAAACTCCAGTTAAAACTTATTTTGGCGCCACTTCTATAGGTCATGTGTCATTTGTTTTTACCCGGAAGTTCATGCATTTCTAATGGAGAATTGCAGGACCTGCAGCAATGAGGAGCTGCTTATTCCACAGCAAGTAGCATAAAACTAAATAAATAATTCCCCTCACCCCCTCCATTCTTGCTAGCCGAGAGGTTCCCCAGCGACAGAAATTCAACAATTGGAGGGTATTTTGTTGCACGTCGCATGCTACCTGCCCAATCGCTATAACATTTGGTTTATTGTTCGCATTTTGTTGGAGGAAGGTTTAGGAAATCCTGAAAATTTTGATGATAATTTGGATGGCTTTAAATTTAGAAACGTGTTCCATTGCCCCCCATGGCTGAGTGTTCTCGTGGGTAGGGCGATGCCTCCTATGCCCGGTGTGTTGAATCGACCGACCCCTGCCATCGGATCGATCACTGAATAGCGCACTTCTTTTTTGTGGAGCAGTGTCCGCATTTGTTCCGACTAGCTGCGGCGCCCTGGTAGTTCATTGGACCCTGGTAGGGTTGACCGCATCCCACGAAAGCGTGGGTGGGTGGCGGAGGAGGTGGTGGAGCATCCTTCTGCGGCTTCGCGTTTGGTTTTACCGGCGCTTTACAGAAACAATCCGTTCTCTTTTTCTCGTGGCAGTTGCATCGCAACTGCTCCTTTTGAACTGGCACCACTTCTGCGGGTCGTGGCGGACGCGTGCACGTGTAGGTATCCGCAATGGGCAGGTCTGGCTGCTCAGCCAGACCGCGTTTCCTGCCACCAGGCCCAAGATTCGTGTTGCGGGTCCTGTTTTTAACGCAACTGCAACTCATACTGGGTCTCTTCCTCTTTTCAACTTGCAAAGTTGGTGCCACACAGCTCGCCACTTCAATTTCGCTATTCGCCGGCGGCTGTTGTCCCTGCGGCCCCTGCGCGTAGGCCATCTGCGGCTGCGAGTACGGCGGCGTTTGTCCTGGGGGCGTTTGTTGTCCCCCGGCGTATTGTGGTGACTGCGCCATTGGGTATGTTTGCCTTGCTGGCTGCGGCTGGGGGTATCCGTGTAGGGATGACTGATCCGGGTGGTAGCCCGGCGATTGTGCTGTGGGGTATCGCTGTATCGAACACTGCTCCGGAGGGTGTCCTTGGCCTGGGTACCTGTCGCAGTAGCCCCCACAGGTTCCTTGCGGTGCTGGGAGTGGTGGCGGGGGCTGTTGGTATCTCACTTCCTGCTGCTGGACGGACTCTTGAGGCAGCAATGTTGATTGATAGAGTGGCTGCTCGTATTGCTGTTGCTGGTATTGTTGCTGCTGGTATTGTTGCTGCTGGTACTGTTGTTGCTGGTACTGTTGTGCTGGAGCTGCCTGCATGTACGAGAGATCCTCCAGTGGCTGCTGTTGAGGCGGCGGGGACGGCGGTGGCTGGGAGCGAGCCTGCTGTGGCGTGGCTGTTGGCGCTATGCTACCACTAACACCGCACGGGCAGTTGGTGCACTTGCCACAAGGGGTCGCTGCAAGCACGAACCACACGTTACATGTGGCTGGACAGTGAAAATAAAATGAATACTCACTCATTTTGGCTCACTTACTTCACACAGGCAGGGAACAAAATGGAACACATCTGACAACTACAACAAATGTTGAGAGTATGCCCAAAACAAAAACACAATGAAGAAGACACTTAATACTTGGCACTTTTTTCCAATTATTTCTTCGTACAAAATATATTGTATAGCTTACATATGTATGTATGTAAATACAATTGAAACGTTCCCGTTTTGTTTGCTTTTTTTTACAATTAGCTTTCCTAAATTCAGATTCTTCTGAATCCTTGCTCCCGTGATTGGTCACCAATGGGTGCGATAAAAGTTGTGCTGGTTGATGCAGGGACATTTTCGCTTCTTCATATTCTGCTAGCCATGGGCTGCTAGCAACCCAACGCCCAACACCAATAAACATTGTTTCCTTTTTAATAGTATTTATTTGCTAGACACTTTTACTCGTATTTTATATTGTAAGAAACTACGTCTCAGGTGCATCGAACAGAACATGCATGTCGCGGCGGCGTGTATCAGGAATGGAATGCTAAAAGAGTTAGCGAGGAAGGTAACGCTACCGGGACTCGTAAAAAATCACGCAAAAGCTGTCCCTTCCTGGGTCGAATGAAGTCCAATGAGACCAACTTTCTGGAGCTCTATGACGACTGGCTGCTGATCATTGAGGAACTTCATTGGTCCTGGTCCTGCAGAGCTTGGTGCTGCGCTCCTAGTAGACCAAGAAAATAAAGAAAGGAACAATATTGCAAAGCTTGTTAATACGAACCAAAGGTTGTGTTAAAATAAGTCTAATATATATAAAAATATATGAAAACTATTGAGAAGAATAGTTTAGAGTTATTGAGGCAGGATTTCAATGTGACATTTCGACTATGTTGAATATATGTATATATTTTTCCGATAAAACGGTGCGACAGTGATTTTTGTACTTTGCACAAAAATAAGGTTGTTGTAAAAACATTTTCATATGTACTCAAATGTATTGTAAATTTCCTGTAAAAAAAAACATTTAAAAAATGCAAAGGCCATGAGTTTACTACTTTGCGCTACTTTATAAATTTCAGTCGGAATTTCACTCGTTATCCAAGACAATTGATGGGCTGAAAAGACATTTGTACGACCCTTCATAGGATTTATTACTCCATACATAGGCTGTAACTGAAGATATGCATATGATTGAGGTACATCTACCTCAATGATGATGATTGATGATTTCATAGAAAATTTTTTAAAAGGTTTTATGAGTAAACAATCCACAGCAGTGTAACCGTAGAGCATGCACATCTGGTCACACTCTGCTGCTAAAGAAATATACATACATATATGGGACTTTTGATCGACCAAATACTTCTTAAAATCGATCAAATGAGAATTGGAAGCTGAGCTTTATCTGATTTAGATACTATTATTATAGGTTTTTAGCCTATTATTGAAATATACTTTAATATATATACCACAAGATAGATTATATACATATATATATCCCATTAAACTAAAATCTGAATAAATACCAGTTTCGATCACACTCCCAGGATATTTGTATTTTTACTATACTTTCAAAATGACCGCCAACCCATTAGCGAATAAATAAATAATCATTATTATCCGCGGGTAAAAGTGATGTGATTTCCAAAAAATATACTGGGAATGGGATATAGTCTTGTGCGTCCGCCGCGGCCGACTTGTGAAGAAAAAGCTATTGGGAACCAATTTTTCTTGTTTTATGGTCCGCGCGAGATCAAAATTTCGCCCCCCTTCCCCCAGGACGACTTTGCGGCCATAAAGATACGATAAAACTAAAAACCGTTACCCTTTGTAACGGATTTTATATCGAAAAGTATTTTTTGGGTACAAAAAGACAATATTTATTATTGATGATAGGCCGTCTGGCTAAGTGGAGGCCCAGGGTCGGTCTGGCGTGGATTTATATGGCTAAATGAATCTGACATTCAAGAAATAGAAACGTACGGCTCTCAAATTTAACAAGATCCCACTTTAATACCTAATGGGCTTGGTTTGGCTCTTTTTTTTAACCAAACAATTGAATATCAAATACATGTTAAACTTAATCAAGTAGTAGCTTAAAATAATAGTAAAAATAGTCTGCGGAGGGAAGAAATTCTCCGAATCCCTCCAGCTTGTAGTTATTTACATTATCCAGGCTAAAAGGTATCCTGTCTACGGCCAAGTTTCGACGCACGCGACATTTTCCGACGGGTTGGTTGTCTCCTCAATTAATTGGCTTGAAATGAAAATAATTCCCTTTTACCAATAAACACTGAAACTGTACCAAAATTTCAATATTCAATATTAATATTACTAGGCTAGATTACTAGATCCATTGTTATGACGTTCCGTAAGATACATTTGATTTGTATGGGAAAAATTTTCAGCAGCATGGGAAATGAATTAGCAGCATTGCTGTGCAACTTTGGCACGGGATGAACAACAATCTGCATACCTTGGGAAAATGGAAATTATCGAGTGGAGATAATGTTTGTAATCTTAGGCTCCAATTAATGCAGAAACTACCCGGTCTCTGTTTTAAAGATATTAACGAAATTTTGCAGCTCGCGTGTACCAATAATAGGTATCAGAACCGGGATAAATGTATTTATAACACACAAACATGTGCATTAATATGTAAAAAACATGTCAATCTAGGATAAAATCATAAATAATGTTTCAATGGAGCTTGGAACAAAACATTTAACACCAATTAAAAGAAATAAGGTATACAAAGGTCCATACGCATAGAAGAAACTTGGTTGACCAGCAACACTGACGTCACATTTAGTCAACATTTACGTTTTATGCTTTGGCCGTTTTTGTTTGAACCTTATTATGTAAACAATTCAATGAAAAAGAGTTCTGAAAACTAGCCGATCCTGAACAAAATTTATGTATCTATCGGATAAAATTATTTGTTTAGGGCTGAGAGGGCCAACTATCTAGTAATATTAAACTGAATATCAAAATTGACGAATTTCATATCACAAAATATCATGGTATGGCAGCCCGCAGCAACTACGAATTGCACGAGTCTGGCAACGCCACAAAACGACGTCACATTCTTCTTATGTTGTTGTTGTTTGAACCTTAATATGTAAACAATCCAATAAAAACGACTTCTTAAAATTTACCAATCTTGTAAAAAATGTATGTATCTATCGGATAAAATTATTTTTTTAGAGCTGAGAGTCCCAGCTAGCTAGTAATATTAAACGGAATATCAAATTCGAGGAATATCAACGATGAATGTCTTGAAGAAAAATCAATCGATACTATCGTGATAGTATCGGGCTCAAAACCTTTTTGGAACAAAACAATTAAATTTTAAAAGTTCGCTGCTTCGGTCGCATCGCGTCGCGCGACAAAAAAAAAAACATTTAAACATGTCGGATGCGTAAATTATTAATAAAAGTGGACGCGTAGCTCTATGTATTCAAAGTGTTTGTTTACTGTGAAGATCCCATATAAATTTCTTGTGGAGCGGAAACAACCCTTACCTCCTGCAGACGCGTAAATCAATCTCCCCTTGCCATCGGGCATATCTAACGGCAACTTTGTTAATTGTTATTGCAAATTGTACAGAGCTAAAGTACTTAATCGAATACTTAAGTCATGATTGTCGTTAGTTTTCACGTCTTGTATTTATGTGTCTGTGTTTGAGTGTCTTTTGAGTGTGCGAAAGTGCAATGTATTGAATTTTCTTGATTTCCCCAACCGCGACGTAACTGCATTCAACACTTACATACGTACATTGCTTGTATGGATATACGGATATACCTATATAATAGGTAAGCTGTCCCCTCACCATTGACTCATTTAGTCAATTAGAATCAGCAACCGGCATTCCAATTGGATATTGGATACTCTTGCAACAACAATAAAACATTGTTAGTTATTGAAATAATGGGCAGACAAACAAGTCGGGCACACATATGCATACATACAAGTTCTCTCCCCACACACTCGCAGGAATTCCGCAAGCACACACACACACACACGTGCAAAAGCTACAGCTGAGTTGTTGCTGTTGTTCTCACAGCTGTCTTGTATTCTGATAACGGTGTATGTGAACATTTCAGCGGGGCCCGGCGGGGGAGAGAAGGGATGAAGCTGATGAAGCTCCATCTGATGTATCTCCATCTCTGTCTAATAATCTCCAATACCCCCTCGCACATGCTGTTTTAGGCGAGTGCGAGTGCACTAACGGCACCCATTTGGCCTGTGGCCAGAGCAAGTCCAACTGTAAATGCATACCTTGCACTTGGTACAGTGGTAACCAAAAAGAGGCGAACTTTCACAGACTTGAAATTCCACCCAAATGAAAATCAAGTTGAAATAATAAATTCAGTTTCATTAGAAAGTCTATCCTAGTGGATATTTTTTGCGAGCTACCACTGTACCTTATTCAATTCTTGTAAAATTTCACTGCAATTTACCTTTCTTCAAATCATTTTGTTTAGCCGTAAAGAGATTCTTTTATACATTTTATTCCGATTTTCATTGGCCAGCTGGTTTCTCTAGCTGTCTGGCTAGTGCTTCCCACTGATTAATGTCTTCACACATTTTAGTGGGAGGTCTTAGTGCTGTTTGTTATTTATTTGTTTTATGGATTGCGTGTGTGGTGTCTGAAAAGGTCAGACGTGGGTTGGATCTATGACCGACAGCAATAAAGCAGGTCAAGTTTGTATAACTAAGTATTGAAGGGTTAAGTAAAAACATGTTAGAGGGGTATTAAAATAGCAAGCACAGCGATAGCCAGACCGACTTTTTCTCATTTAGCAAGCAGTTTAATTTCCTTTTTCACAAATTAAATAATATTAAATTCAATTATTTTGGTCTTAAGTGGTTTCTTTTTACTTATCAGAGAATTGGTACTTTTTTTCTATATTTGATAAATGTGTCTTCTTATCGGTAAACTCCTCCTTCTGCTCCTCTGCGGGAGAAGTCAACATTTCCGCTCTGAAATCTGAAAAATCTGAAATCTCAGCGAACGCGCACACAGATTGAAATGTAATTTATCGTATTCCACGAGGTCTGATACTCCGCTCAAAAGGGCCTTACAAGCTATAGCGTATTGTTATTAAATATTTATGGATATCATGTGTTCACTTATCATCAAAAACATGAGTCACTGGCGTGAATATTTAGTGAAATTAACAACTGGGAACTCTCTTTGTCGGACACACGTGTTCGAAATCTAATTAAAGAAGTTTTACTGGTGGAAAAATTTACAAAAGAAATAAATCTATTTTTATCGATTCATAAGATTTTCTGTGTGAAAGATCGAGAATATCAAATATCTGTAGAAATCATGCCCCTTTTCTGCACGTTGTACCCTAACCCCCCATTACTACTAGATGTCATCGGTCATATCTTATCTTTAGTATACGAATAGCGCAAAATATATAGTACATACTCGTATTCTCGTACTGCCGACGACGTGTCACACTTCTCCAAGATATCACCCCGACTGTACATACATACATATGTAACTATGTATGTATATGTACGTCGTATATGGGGTACTATAGCACTCAAATGTTATTGTTTTGCTTAAGCGATAAGTCCCGAACCCTCTACTGCTATGCAGAACAATAGAGATTATAAATTGCGGGTTATTTGTAGATTATACTCGTACAAAGGAAAGTCCTCTCGTACTTAATGGAAACGTTTGGTTTGACTAATTGATAAACTATTGCACAGTTTGTATGGCACTTAATCATTGCATCGCTTGCGTGACCATTAATTAGGGGCTAACAGCATCATTATCATCATTTTGTAGATATTCGCGGCATTAGAAAATAACAAATACGACTAACAGCAGTCATTAGGTGTATTTTCGAAATGAAACATCTAGAATATATCCCCAATTTCCATTATTTGGGTTCCCCCATTCAACCCAAAAACAGAACCCCCCACACTTTCCGTCCAGTAATATCACGAGTATACACACATACATATTTTACTTAATTTACTTTTCGTGTATTTTGTTTACACATTTCCTAAGGGGGACGCCTCTTGTTTTTGCCTTGCTTTCAGTTTCTGTTAGCCCCAATTGAAGGTATATATTTCCGTTCCCTCATCCCACTTATTTATGATTGATTTTTACGTAGAAAACAGAGAGAGAGAGTGACAGAGAGCAAAGCAAACATTTATTTTGTGCGCATGTTTATTTATAATCAAGTTTTGTTCATATTCCCATTATACATAAGGGATTTCATTTGTAAAAATTAATTACTTTTTGGCATCAAACGCTGCTTTGTGCCTTAAAGATGAAAATGCTTGCATTTTCTGCATTTAATTGGGTAAAGCGAGAAAGTGAAGGGGATTTTGATGGTGAGATGAGATTTCTAATGAGGTTTCTTCAGAGATAAATCCCCATATGGAGACTATAAACATCTCCTACAGCTTATGCAATGCAATTAATGCATTTTAGAAACCTATCGTAAGAGCTGTATTGAATCTTTTTTATCTTCCATCTAATTCCTTGGACACTTTTTAATTCCTAATTCCCTCACTCTTTGCAAAGCAGTAATCTAGATTCTGGATCATATTTTCCCAGCATATTTTAGTCAAATATAACAAAATCCATATGAATAAAACTTAAAACAATTCACGGAATTGATTGGTAAGCTTTTTATCAAGTTTATTATTATATGCTCCATCCCTATTTTTGCGGACTATGTACATCATTTAAATCTAGCTATAATTCATTATGGAACATTCCCATTGCCAAAATAAACTTTTTATATTTGTACAACGGCCATTAAAAAGCGAGCTTAATTATTTGCACTGCCATGTGAGTGGCAGTTAGGAGTGTCCGCCCTTCATGGCTGAATTGCAGTTAAATACCCCATAAAAATATGAACATCTGAATGTCAAGATCGAATATAAATTTAATCGTACGAGTAGTGACAGGAAATGCCACTGCGAATAGAACTCGAAACTGGCTGCAGATGCAAATGTATGGTAGGCAGCAGCTGTTTCAGTGCAGTTTCTGTTGAGATCTTTCGTATACGCCCGGTTTTTTTTTTTGTACTCCCATCTGAACAACAAAGCGATTCAAGGCGAAGGTCAAGCCGAGTGCTGCACGCAATCGAAGCTGAGTGGAGAGGAGAGTTGAGTAGTGGATAGGAGAGGAGAGAGAACTCGTTTTTCAAACTGCTTTTCGAGACCGAACGCAGCTTCCTCACTCTGCTGCTGCGGCTGCTGCTATGGAATTGGCTGTGGCTGACTGATTCTAAAACTTAGTTTTTTTGCGGCTTTTGGGTGCTGTGGATCGGTGCGGTCCGTCGTCTGGTTGTCGCACTTTTCAGTGGGGTTAACCTTGAACGTTGCTCATACGACGCGTGAAACGGTGCTCTGGGCTGAAGTGGAAAAGTCAGTAGTTCTGCCTTCAAGTATTCAAATGTCTGGTGTCTAATTAGCAGCAACAAAGTGCTGGAGCTCTAGAGAGTCGCCTTGTGGCTTTTGAAGGTATGACTAACTACACGTTGAATATATTATATTTCTACACGGTATGTGGGGCGTACACGAGTTTATACAAGGGTAAACAAATGGAAGAAGGTTGAAGAAACCATAAACTACTATATGGTATATTGTGGCTCTATGTATATCCAATTGAAAATTGTGATCATGCATATCACTTGATTTGAAAGTCAAGCAAAACAAATATATATAGAATAGACCAATATCCCCCTTTTTTATGGACATTTATTGCTATTAAACCGATAGTACATATTGATATTATCTACCAAAATATCAAATCTATTCCCAAATTCTGATAGTATTCCTTACATAATTCCCCTAAGTATATATCTAATTACTGGATATCTTTATAGTCGAAATATCAATTTCGCATTATATTTTCCACTCTCCAAAATAAATTTGCATAGACATACATATGACAATATTCAGTTTGTTCATCTCAAAAAAGTGGAGAGAAAAAAAAATAAAAAGATTCATTGTTTTTGGAGGCGTAACTCAAAAGAACTCTCAAAGATGTTTATCCCAGAGTTTATTTGCACTGCTTGTCACTCTCTGGATCTCTTTTTGTGCCAAACATCCAATGAACGTTTATGGCTGGTAAATGAAAAAATCATAAAATTTATGGAGCAAACGTGAAGTGAATGGTAGAGTAGCTTAAAACATTGAAATTAAAATACAAATCGAGTTCTTTTCTAGTTGTGGCACATGCTGCAATATAGAATGTAGATTATTTTTATGAAATACTTTTATTGCATTTAGGTTTTTCTTTGAGTAATAGGATGTATTTTAAAGCATTCTACGAATTTCCGTGAATTTTGAAAGGTAATTCTTTGCTTAATTGTTTGATTCTTCGCCTAATTCTTGAATTTATTTTGTGAATTTTCTTTATTTACTCTGATGAGTTCCCTTTTCCAAAGAGTTCAATCAACTCTGCGCCTGCATTGTTTCTTTTCTGCTTCCCCATTCGATTGCTTGGCCAAGCAACAATTTAAACCAGTTTTTCTTTACACATTTGCGCAGTTCCCAGCGCGTCAACACGTTCGTTCGAGTTCAGTGCGCTATGAGCACGATATAAGTGTAGCAGCACTTACATACTCATATAAGTATATGCATATATAGTACCTACAATCATTTGTACAATCATGCCTGTAAGGTTATATGGTAAGAGGGCGAACAAGTTCTCAGAATGTGCAACTTTTCGTGCCTCTGATAAGCATTGAAGCGACGAAGGCAACTACGGACTATATACTCGCATTAATGGAACGAAAAGTAAAATATTTATGAAGGCGATTTGCAAGTAATCCAATAAACAGTGCACTTATTTGATAGCTACAATGATAATGGATGGCATAGTGGAGGAATTTTCCTTGGGGGAATTTTATTTATTTTTAAACTTGTCTGAATAAGAAAGTGGCGGAAAATGGTTTCATTTGCTTAGCTAAAAGTTGTAAGATGGTGAAGGAAACATTTGGGAACATATTCGAAATATAACAGAAATGTTAGCTCTTACTATCTTATAGATAGGATTATATTTCACACGCCTTCATTAGCGAAAAGCGAAAAGGCACATGGAACTCTTCTATATAGTATATTCTATATTTCTGATTCGCACATTTCTATGTCCGTCTGCACTCTTATCGATAATAAATATCATCATTATGAATCACATTTGATGGACACTGAAATATAATGACTGCTGTTATACAAATGTACGCCAAAATATGGCATGGGTTTATGAGCATTGAACCGAATAGAACCTTCATTCAACGAATGAATGGGGTTGGGATTTCAACAAGAGTTTTAATTGAAAAACTGATTAGCATGGAAATGCTAATGACTGCAAAAGATTCGAGGGAAATGCCACACACAGAAAACAAAACAAAAAGGAAAAGAGGAAAATTTACTGAGTTGCTGGATCGCTTCTCTTCTTAGTTGTTTTGCCCCCTCCCCACTCTTTATGTGTGCTTTTACCACCTCTTCCCCCATCTCTTATTACATTAATTAAGAGTCGAAGAAACAACACGAAAAAGAGAATGGAGACTACGCGCCGTAATTAAAAATTGATGGCAGAGACGAATCACCTTTTCTTCACCTCCCACCAGCTCCCACTCTGCCCCTCCCTCTTCTGCACCGTCCACTCTTTGTAACATTTACTTCTAATGGAAACCTGTTTTCCTCTCTCTGCCATTTGCAGTGCCGACAAAGCCACAGCCATCGACGGAGAGCAGAGATGACGCAAAGCAAACAGTCACAGGGGGGGTCAGCCACCTACGCGCCCTGCTCCGCCAACAACTATGGGACCTGCTCCTCCTCCACCGCCGCCGCCGCAACAGCGGCTGGAGACCCTTCCCCTTCGCATGACATTTTGCTGAACAACTTCCAGCTGAAGAAGAAGGCCTATCGAGTGCTGCTGCACGGCCAACAGCTGGTGTGGGAGCGCATGCAGAAGGTGAAGCAGTCGAAGCGGAGCAGCCAGGAGATCAAGGCACCGCTGCCCGATGATCCGCCTTCGCCAGAGGGACAGGGACACCGTGGCTATGGCCCCAAGAGCCACATACTCCATTTGGAGGATGTGATCAGTGTGCGGGCGGGAGACACAAAGATAGCCTCCATCAAGCCGCCGAATCCGCAGGCATTCAATGCGCCAGGGGAGGCCGACACCAGGCCCACAACCCAGTACCTGACCATCAACTATGCCCAGCGCCTGACCAAGTCCCAAACGGACTGCAATCGCTGGGAGCTGCGACGCCTCACGTTCTTCAATGCGGATCCGTACATTGTGCGGCAGTGGGACCAGGAGCTGCACGCCCGTCTGCACCAGTCGTCGCCCACTCGAATGCGAGTGCGCCGCCTGCTGGTGTTCATCAACCCGTATGGCGGCCGGAAGGCTGGTTCGCAGACATACGAGCGCCATGTGCGGCCCATATTCCAGTTGGCGGGGATCGATGCCACGTGCATTACCACCCAGCGGGCGAATCAAGTGAGGGACATCCTGCTAAGCCACGACCTGAGCTGCTACGACGCCATCTGCTGTGTGGGCGGCGATGGCACTGTGGCGGAGGTCATCAACGGACTGCTCTTCCGGCGCATGCGAGAGCTGGGCCTCGACGAGCAGCGACCCTCGTACATACCGCGACCGGAGATCCCAGTGGGTGTAATCCCAGCGGGAAGCACGGACACCATTGCCTACAGCATGCATGGAACGGCCGATGTCCGAACGGCGGCCATACACGTGATCCTCGGGCAGCATCGCGGCCTGGACGTATGCAGCGTGAGCAACAGCCAGTCGCTGCTTAGGTTCTGCGCCAGCGTCCTCAGCTACGGCTACCTGGGGGATGTGGCTGCCCAGAGCGAGAACTACCGCTGGATGGGGCCCAAGAGGTACGAGTACAGTGGCGTCAAAGCCTTCATCAGCAATCGGGGCTACGACGCAGAGCTGCGGCTGCTGGAGGAGCCGGATCTGCAGCCCACACCGCTGGAGGAGCATCTCCCGCAGAGTCCGGACAGTGTTTGCTCTCTGGGCGAATCTGTGCCCTCCATTTGCTATGCCAATTGCCAGCGCTGCAGCTTTGCCAGCTCCATGCAGGAGCAGCAACGCTCATCCCTGTTTGTTCGCGAGGAAGACTCAGAAGTCGATAATGCAAGCAGCGCCGCACTGGAGGAGGCTGAACCAGAGGAGTCGCATCTGACGCCCAGCGAGGCGGCGCTGCTCAGACCCAGGCCGCGGCCCGACAAGCTCCAGCTGCCCGTGGGCTCGGTACACTCCATGAGGAGTCTTGCCTCTGAGCAATGGAAGGTCATAAAGGGCAACTTCTTTATGATCTGCGGCGCCAACATAACCTGTGCCTGCGCCCGCAGTCCCAACGGAATCTCCCGGTATAGTCATCTGGGCGATGGCTGCTTGGATCTGATTCTCGTCAAGAAGACCTCACTGCTCAATAATGTGAGATTTCTGTTGAATACAGCCGGCAGGAGTGGAGATATTGTAAGTATTGGAGTCCTTTCTGGTTTATTTTAATTGACACCAAAGTACTTCACAGCGCAATTTGCCCTTTGTGGAGGTCTATCGAACAAGAAAGTTCCAGTTTAGGACATTCGCAGCGGCCAGTGATGAGAGCTACAGCATTGCCGGCTCTTGCCAGCCCATAGCACAGGCGGAGGTCGGCAGCAGCAGCAGCTCCACCTCTGAGTATTCCAGCTGGAACTGTGACGGCGAGGTGGTCACCGATTTGGACATAACCATGAGGTATTGCCTTTTGAGCTTGCCCCCAACCAATGCTAATGATCATCCTCTTTCGTTTCAGATCGCATTGCCAGCTTATAGAGGTGTTCATGCGTGGTCCCCATTCCTATAGCAAGCCGCTCAAGAGCGGCACAGCCCCCTCAACGCCAGCCAGCTCCAGCGACAATGTGTACTGCTGTTGCAAGGACTAGGAGAAGCTTTAAATATAAATTAATCTAAACCTAAACTAAACCATTTGGCCGTGACAAGTAGCTTGTAGTTTTGTGTAGGGTGTTCGTATTCATATTCGTGTGGGTATCCCCCCAATTATTGTTGTTTTAGCATAGCTCAAAGGAAACCATGTAACTGATATTCTTGACTGTATTATGGCATCTGAAAGGTGCACCAAACAAACGGAAACATTCCCCAAAGGAAAGGCCTGCATTATACATTGAAATATACATATACATATATGTATATATATAAATATTGGCAATAAAGAATGTGTTGTAATAAATTTAAATTGTTCGCTTATGTTCTAAGAAATAATAATAAATAGCTTGGCGTTGTTGGATCTATGGCAAGATTAAGCCATTTGGCCATTTTGTCATAGTCCACACTGCCCAACTTCTTGAATTCCGTTAGCTTTAGCCACACGTAGAACCGGACTTCGTAATTGGGAGAAATCATTACTCGCCTTAGAGCCTGAAAATATTGCAATATTGAAGTGTTAATCAAAGGCACTTGAATGGATATTTATAATAAGTACTTGCCTCAATCGCTCTATCTCCAATGGGCTCTAAATCCGAATCTATAGATGTTTCGATTTCGAAATTGTCTACATTTAAATGCGCCATGAACCTGATCAAGTTATCTATATTTCTGTTGGGGCTGGGCCCCTCTAAAGCGGCCTCGTCGAATATCACAAACTGCGAGCCAAGACCCATGTAAGTGTTTGGGTAATTCAAAAATGTAACACGGACTGGAAATGAGTAATGTGGTTGCTCGCACTGGCTGCGAGAGTTGGATCCAAAAGCAATAATCTCAAATCTTAAAATGCCGTGCCCATCCGTTCTCGAATGAACTCTAAACCGGGTGTAGGTATCTCCACTCTGGAGTTTTAACCGACCAATGCTGTCCAGAGCTCTTTGCAAATCCATTTCAAACAGAGATGTTATCCTCTTCGGAATAACATATCCATTTTGCACAGCCGGATGCTGTACAACCGACATCAGCTTGTAGGCCGTGAAGTCTTTGGTTTTGTTTACTCTCTTTGGAGTAATCTTGAATGGCATTTTCAGGATAATTCCTGGATTACCACCAAACTGACCCATATCTATAGCACAGGTGTAAAAATGTAAATTATGAAATAAAGTAAATATACATACGTACAGAAAATGCGTATTGAAAATAAACAAAACTTACAATTTCCCTCCAAATTGGACACCGTGCCCTTGAAAATAGAGTTTATCTCGTGGAATGCTTGATATATTTTCTGGGCTATTTCTTCGTTATCCTTGCAATCCAATACATCTGGCATTGGTAGTGTTGCTATATATTTTTCAAAAGCCTCATTGAATTTCAGCAACATCTCGAAGATATTCTGCGCTCAGACTGGCTACGTGGAAGTGCAAAGTTGAACTGAGCGGCATTTAATGCGAAACGCGTTTATATAACAGGTACTCGAAGACTTAAGGGCTAATATACCGGGGAATGTAACAGCCAGAAGGAATAGGGAATAAGAGATGGAATAATAGTAACAATTAAAATATTACAGAAAACCATGGGGGAGTGTTAGGAATACAAACCGAACAAATAAATTATAATTAAGAATTACAGGAGAGAAAAACTACCTATAAACTGTCACTTTAGTTTCACCTGTTTAAGGGTCGTTTGAATTGCAGCATTGGTCAGCATCGACTAGTCCGAATAAGCAGGTATAAATGAGTGAGCGAGGACAAATGAGGAGGCTACAGAGGACATTCTTCAACTGGAAGAGGATCACAGTGCCCACGAAATGGAACATTTGCAGGCCATGAGCTCCGCACTGGTATGTACATACCATACGTCATAAATTCTCTGCGGAAATATGGTTCATATTGTGTGTTACAACGCAATGGACTACAGACCATTTTATGTAAAATAGTTCTGTTGATTTGCACAATGGTATATCAACCAATTTTTACTTTTTATACTTGAATAGTCAAGGGGTATATGTATGCAGAACCTAAGGCATTCCGACGGCTCATAACATTCGAAGGACCCAATTAGAGTTAAGCATTCATTTGAATACAATTTAGAGACTCCATTTCATATAGTTTAGATATATCTTAATTTATATAAACTGTAAGCGAAACATTTCAACATAAATAAATAATCAAACTGACTATGGCAATTACTCACAATTACTGGCACCCATATCTGGGTGGATCAGATTTATTGGCTCAAATAGCCGCGATGGCTATTAAATTATTCATTAAAAAAGTTTTGACCTTAATAGCACAAGAGTCAAAGGAAAACAAATGGAAGAATGTATTGTAATTATTCCGAATGCTTCATGATCACAGCAGAAAGAAAGAGAGAGTTGAAGATGAAGAGGAAAGTAATGCCTAGTCGGGCGGTACGGGGAAGCAATACTAATAAGACTGATGAGGGCAGTGAATTCAACCTCACCAGGGAGAATTTTGTGCATGTCTATCTAACTAGCGGGTTTTTTCCTAAATTTTTACTCTAAAAAATATATACATATATATTTTTTATGCTTTTTTCAGAGGTTTAATGTCATTCTGAAAATCTGATAAATAAAGTGGAAAAGAATACTTTGTAGCTTTAAATTACTGTCTGGAAAATATAAAGCTTTCAAATGCAAGAATGATAATTTTTGGTGGAATATTATTTTCTAATTGTTTTCAATATTATCTGGTGTCTTTGTATTTCTTGTGCGTAGGTGCATTAATTATGCGTCGTTAAAGGTAAAATTGTTTGGTTTTAATCAAAGGAAGGATCCATCTAGAAGAAGAACATACAAACAGTATTATTTTCCGCGGCTTATTTGCAGGGTTTTTACTGTTTAAATAGAAGGGGGTTAAGTGGGCTAAGCCTTTTTTTGTCTTTGGTATATTTACGGTATATTATGAACATGGGAAGGTATATTTGGGTATATTTTTTAGGGTCAAATAGCTCCAAATTGGAGTATTTTCCAACACTAAAAATTGTGCCCGTCATTCTGGCAATTCAACAAAAATTTGCTTTTCATATATTGTTATTAAAAACGAGTAAATTAAAATGTTGAACAACTACAACAGCATGGCCCAGCCATTGTGGCAGAATGGACCGACACCCGGAGCCTTCTACAACTTTACCGGCGGCCAGCAGCAGACCCAGAAGTTGCCAAAAGAGTTGACCACTGCAGGCCCCTTCGGAACGAAGCGCAGCACGTAAGGCGGCGGCATTAGCGACATGTATTGAGTCCACTTAATATTAACCTTATTTATACCGATTCCCCACATGCTCAGCTCTTCCATTACCACAGGCTCCTCTGTTCTGGGTATACGCTACGATGGCGGCGTCATGATTGCCGCCGACAAACTGGTCTCGTACGGCTCTCTGGCACGCTACCAGAACATTGATCGCGTCTTTTCCATCAACAATAACATCATTTTGGGCGGCGGTGGCGACTTTGCCGATATACAGTCGATCAAGCGCACCATTGACCAGAAGATGATAGAGGATCAGTGCCATGCGGATGGCATTACCATGAAGCCCAAGGCACTGTCCAGCTGGCTGACGCGTGTCCTCTACAACCGTCGCTCGCGCATGAATCCCTTGTACATTGACGTGGTTGTGGGTGGCATCGAGCAGGATGGTACCCCATTCTTGGCCAATGTCGATTTGCGTGGACGTGCCTATGAGGATTATGTGGTGGCCACAGGATTCGCTCGCCACTTGGCTCTGCCTCTAGTGCGCGAACGCAAGCCAAACGACCGTGACTTTACAGCTGAAGAGGCCTCCGAACTGGTACGTCATATACGGGATATCCTAAAGAACTTCATGATTGTAATTGTCCTTGTTTTTGTAGATCCGTAAATGCATGGAGGTGCTCTACTATCGTGATACCCGCAACATGGCCCAGTACACTGTTGGCGTCTGCAATAACAGCGGCGCCACCATCGATGGACCCTGCAAAGTCAGCGAGAACTGGTCCTTTGCCGCCACCATCAAGGGATACTAGGAGTGCAACTCCTTCAGCCGATAGAATGTATAATTTAAGCTAGTGGCGGTCTTTCGATGAATAAAAATTACTTTTCCAATCAAAGCTTTGATTACATGTAATATATTTAAATAAATTGTGGCTAATAACATGATAATTTTGATCAAACTAATGAGTTGCCGTGGCCAATAAGGTTTACTGCTTGGAATACATGTCTTAAGTCGCCTTCGCTGCTAATCCACCATCTACTCTACCAATCCAATCCCCTGCTGATCTGCAGTTCTCCGTTTAATTTAGCATGGTGTGCCTGTCGTAGATATGGCGTCTTTGCTCTCGCACTTGTCGCTTCCATTTGTCCTGCTGGTGGCCCACGCGATTCAGGACATTGGCTCTGGCGCTCAGCTCCTGGTTAGTGGCTGCGGGTATGGGCGGTGTCGGCTCATCCTGTTGGGACAGAAAAGGTGAAAGATTTTCGCATTAGTTGTGGGTTGGTTGTGGTTGAAAGAAAACTCAGTCTGTGGGTTAGTTGTGGCGTGAATCGGTGCGAGGTGTTAGAGAAAAATAAACGTAAAAATGAAACAAAAAAGGTTCGCAATTAAAATCTATTCAAATGTGTGGTGCTTCTTTATTGCCAACTAGTTCAGCCTCATCATCATTATCATCAATCTCAGGGGCTGTAACTAGTAGACTATACTGTATGCCTGCATATTTCTTAGAATGTTTGCTATGTACATCTTCATTGGTGTGCTCCTGGTAGTTGGCCTTTACGCGCTTGTTCAGCAATGGGTCCAGGCACATCAGGAAGAGCATATATATCACTAAAATGGATATAATCCAAATCACAATGATGACAACGACCTGTGGATGGGAAACGGAGTGAGTAAATTAGAGGGGTGTGGGGGTTGGTTGGGGTTTTGAAAATGCTACCTTTATAAGTGTCGTGTTTCGCGCTACATGGGAGCACTTGCACTCTGCGCAGATGGGCAGCTCCTTGCCATTGGCATCCAGACGCGGAAGCAAAGCCCCAGCACAGACACTGAAAAAATAAATACAAGAGATTAAAAATCAAAGAAAATTGTGTGGTAGAATGGGATCTAATTACCATTCTGCTGCTGGGCTCGTTGTGCTGCTGGTATTGGAAGAACTATGCCCAGGAGCAGGCGTGATAATTGCTTTCGGTGGCGCTGCGGCCGTGGGAGCAGGAGTCACAACAGTTTGCTTGGGTGTTGGACCACTTGCTGCTCCTACTGCGACTCCTGCTATCGCTGCTGCGCCCGCTGGTGGCAACGCACCGCCTTGGCTGGCGTTGGAACTGCTGCTGGGCAGGGTTTGTGATGCACTCTCAGCCTTTGTTGACGAAAAAAATTAGTGGAAAGTCATGTGATTCTTGCTATATAAACCGGTTTTAGACACTCACCCATGTCACGCCAACTAAATAACATATCGCCAGTAACACAGCGTAGATGAACAAACGCTTGTGTGCCATTAATTTTTGTTTAAATTCAATTTTTCTTCACTTTTATTCAGTTTTTTATGGCAAAAATTGCGTTTAGGGATGATATTGATATATTAATATAGCGATATATATTTTTCCAAACTCTATTTGTAGGCTATCGATATTTTTGTAAACGATATTAGAATTTGCCGCGCTGCATCTGTAGATGATAAGTAGCATTGGTCGGGCGGAGCCTGAGCCTTTTAGAATATTATATATCCAGATCTTCAGTCCTCCGTTTCCCTCTTCTTTCTCTGCCGACGATTGAGCAGCGTAGAGTTACCCTGCATCCATATTAAATTTATTTGTATTGAGTACCTTGGTATTCTTTGGATGAGCTCAATCCAAGGCTGAAATAAATGATTAAATATTATACAATAAATAATGTTTTAAAAATATTATATTTTAATAAATATCGGAAAAGAAAATAGGAATAGGTTAGCCGATGTATACATTCCATCGCTAGAAATTTGCCTATCGATATATTCACATATCGATATTTCTAACATCCCTAACTTTGTTTGCGTGTTCAACTAAAAATTCGTACAAATAATTGTAACTTTAGATATATACAACCTCAGTAAGAGAGCAAAGACAAGGAAGAAGGATGCTGCACACGCTATTACTACCCGTACTGAGCCTGATTAGCTTCCTGAGCAGCGGCACCGGTAGGTGTTAGAAAGAAGCCGCACAGTCGGCGTTTATGTGGTCTTCTGTGATTGGCCACGCCGCCCCTTTTACAATGCAGAACTAATATTGATCTATTATCTTTTAATCATCTGCAACTATAGCCACTCAAACCAATGTGGTGACGTGTGGCTCCATACTAAAGCTCCTCAACTCGGATTACTCCTACCGGCTGCACTCACACGACGTGAAATACGGTTCTGGGTCTGGACAGCAGTCGGTGACGGGGGTGGAGCAAAAGGAGGATGTCAACAGCCATTGGATGATCAAGGCGCAGTCAAATGAGCTGTGCGAACGGGGAGAGCCCATCGCCTGTGGGTACACCATACGCCTGGAGCATTTGACCACAAAAAAGAACCTGCATTCGCATCACTTCTCGTCGCCACTTTCCGGCGAACAGGAGGTGTCCGCCTACGGCACGGATGGTGTAGGGGACACCGGCGACCACTGGGAGGTGGTGTGCACGAATGATAAGTGGATGCGCGATGCTCATATCCGGCTGAGGCACATCGACACTGGCATGTACCTGGGCATATCGGGACGATCCTACGGGCGACCCATCTCCGGCCAAATGGAGATCGTAGGTCTGCACAGGCCGCAGCATGGCACACGCTGGACCACGGCGGAGGGTCTGTTTATTGTACCCAAGGATAAGGAAAACGAGCAAGGGGAATACGCTCACACAGAGCTGTAGTCTCATCCCATGTCTGTGACTGCCCCATTGCCGCCGCATCCTACTATTAGTTCATTAATTTATAATTTAGTGGAATTTTTATGTGAAGCGAACGCGAAAACGAAACGAGTTCAATTTGTATTAGACCATCAAATCAAGCAACAAAACCAACAAATTAAATTTACTTAAATGCTATCAAGGGAAGCAATTTCATATTTCAATTACGATTATTTGTAAATTTATTAATGGATCAAATTAATGGACGGAAGATGATGATTTACTTTATATGTGAATGAGTTCTGTTGGGTTCATACATACCTACATATGTTAAAATAAATGAAGAACGTGATTTCAAATTAATTTGATTTTGAATGTTTTTGGATTTCCATCCTTAAAATGATTTATTTTACAAAGTGGAGTTTTAATTGGATCTTAAATGAATGAAATGAAGTAATTGGATTAAAGTATTTGTAATCAAATTAATCATATTCATTCATAAAAACCACAACACTGATTGATTCTATTTATTCTGGAATCCGACTTGTATTCTAACTCAAAGTTTTATGGATTAATCATGTAAAACTTTGCTCTGAGATTTTATAAGTTATAGTTCGAGTCCTACAAATTTCAGCCCGATTCATATTCACTAAGATTCAATAGCATGATAAATAACTGATTTATCCCGTAACCTAATTGATTCCGCACAAATATCAATCGATTCAAAGTAGACTCACATCATAGATTCATATCCTGGCTAAAGACTGTAACTGCACACCTAGTTATGTTTGAATGTCCAACGAATGCCCAAAAACTGACAGAGCATCCTTTTGCCACGGAACTCTGTCGCTGAATACCTATGGAAACTACAATCTGAGGGCGAAGCATCTCTGAATGTTTCGTTCCTTGGTCTCTTCGTCGCGGCATTGTTTCTATTTGCATGCATAAAACAATGGAGCTTATCCCAACCATACATTGTATAAGCTATGTAAATACATTTTGCCATTGGTCTCCGCTCCGCCCCACTATCGCCACGTCCATTATCTGCTCGTCTGTTTTCTGTTTCTTTTGTTTGGGCCATTGTCAACGCTTTGTCTGCTCATCCTGCCACAGCTCCACCACCCACCACCCCACGCGCTAAGTGAGCTAAGTAAGGTCAAATGTTAACAGAACCCAACCCAAAAGAACCCAACCCACACATTCATTTATAGATTCTCATAATCGGGTTGTCCTTGTAACCATTTTTGCATAAATAAAAAGGCAGTAACAAGGATACCTAGGATATCTCATTCTGGAAAGTATGGGAAAGATCGAAAGATCTTTTCCTGAATGTTTCTCCGATTTCACGCTTATATAGAGCAGATTTCTCCATCAATTAAAGTAATCTATTTAAAAATGATTTTGGATATACTACGGATATGTAAGTACGCCCCAAAGATTTAATAATAATTTCTATTAAATCAGTACAAAGAATCGGCTAGTTTCAGGTATTTCTCAGAATAACTCTTCAAAGATGAACCCTTTCCAATACATTAACCAATCCATTGCGGCTTTAAAGAGTTTCATAAGTATAACCATAACCATTCATTCACCTGTGTAACGCACTGTCAAAGACAGATACTATCTCCGTCGAGTGGATTTTTATGGGGGTGGTGTGGGGGGTACAGAGTTTGTGTTTTAATGGAATCATCATTATTGCCACATGCTGTGGCAACATATAATTTAATTTCGCGTCAATTATCTTTTACAGGTGTTGATAATTTCCGTTCTGTGCGTTTATTGATTTACGTTTATCGCGTTAAATGCTCACACACACGCGTGTTGTATAAGAAATACATATATGTATATATATATAGGTATGTATATCTGTGTTCCTGCCCTACCCATGACTATCCTTTGTTGAGCCAGGACACATCCTGCTCCGTCTCATTGTATCCCTTTTTGTATTGTATTTCCTATGTGAACGTTGATAAGCAGAACTCATCGCGGAAAGGGGACTGGGGTGTGGTTTGGAGTGCGATGTGGGTTTTGGGGTGATGCGAGGCGGTAGGTGTGTACATGTAAGCCCCTCTTTATCGATTCCTGTTTATCAGCGGGCACGGCAATGGGCAATGGGGTACCGAAAGGGGGTCTTTGAGTGACTGAATGACTGACAGATTGACACAAAATGTTTGAATGTTTCCCTGTTTTTTTTTGTTTGTTTGTTTGCTTGCTTGCTTGATGGTGTGTGTAATGCTTCCTGCTCCTTCCCCATTTCTTCCAGACCATTCCTCTTCCTGTGGAGTGTACGTTGCGTATACGCACGAGTGGCTGGCAGAAGAAGAAGCCGCGTGAATGAAATTTGCTGCATACTTTCAGGAGGTGCTTGAAAACTTGTTTAATGAAATACGAGATATATAAAATCTTTTCAAAATTCACTTTAAAATACTCACAATCAATATAATATAAAATATATTTCACGAACCTGAGCTATGAAATATTTAGAATGTAATTTGTCATTCATATCCACAACAAATTTTAAGAATTTGCTGACTATTTTCTAGTTTTAAGATTGTTTTTATTCGCTAATTTTAATGAGATATGAAATATATTGGGCTAGGAGATGGAACTGATTGTAGATTGAAATACTTTCCATCAATTATTGTATAAAAATTTTACAAATTTTACATATATGTATGTACATATGCGTACATGTTTCCCCTTTGATCCAACACCTATACATATGTGCTAGGCCAATTAAAATCCGTTTGCAGGAACCCAGTTCGACAAGAGGCCCACTTCATGTTCGGAGGGCACGACCCTTACCCCAATATCCCCACAAGGCCATGCCCCTGCCCATCTACACCCTTCCAGGACCCTGCTATGCGTCCTGGAGAGTCAAACAGCAACAAGAACAGCCATTTTCAATTAACGTGGCCGCAATTCTATGCCACGCGCCCCGCTACAATACGCAAGAAACATGGCAGCCACAAAAATTAATGGCTAAAACGAAGCGAAAAATTCAATCATAAACAGTTACAGTTACGTAACACACACAAACACTTGCACTCCCCTCCCGAACGTAGTATTCTGTCCTGGATGTGAGTGTTGTATCAGGCAGCCTGTCTGCCAGTCAGTCACTCAATCTGCAGCCCACGCATTAGAGTGAAAGCGAGATGGAATGAATGGATTGGGTACTGGTACTGGTACTATGCCTGCGTAGTCGAAGGATGAGTGCAAAAGGGAAGGAGGGAAACAGCAACAAACAGCTGTTTGCAATTTACAAAGACTTCAACGAAGCCTAACGGCAAATGGAAACAAAAAGAAGAAGGGGAAGGAGAAGAACAACAGCCACAGCTGAAACATGATAAGAAAGGAGAAATGGAATTACAGAAAGACGTGCATTAGATGCTCTATAATTAATTGGAAGCGTGTATTATTTTTTGAAACAGCAAATATATTGGTAATATTTGATGCCTCAGACTTGCTTGCTTCCTTGGGGTAATTATTTAATTATTATTGATTTTTCTTTGACTGATAAAATCATTTTAAAAATCTTAGCAGAAATTTATATAAAATGTCCAGGGTATTCCTACAATCATTGCCCAATCATTCCTTTGACCAACCATCCAAGTCAACATTCCCCATCCTTAAGAGTGGCATCATAGAAAGAAACACAAACTAAATGAATTGTATTGTGAGCATTGTAACGCGCGGTGCACAAAATCGTACGGTATAATTAATAAATAATTGCGTGGCGCTGATTGTCTTCGTATAAATATGTATTAAACATGTACATTTCTATGTGTGCCTGTATGTGTGGCCATTGCCTTTTCCCACAACCTAGTACTCGGTTGTGTGGGCGGAACCATGGAGAATTTTGCATTGGCAGCGCCCTACGCCAAGGGAATACTCCACGCGCCGTTCATGACGCTCCCCTCTATGTCCCTGTCTGTCTGTCTGTGTGTCTTTCCGTCTCTACTGTCCTTCTGTTGTCGTCTCCACTTGTCGTTATCGCAATCGGTGCGCTTTCTCACTCTCTATCGGTATCTCCCTCTCTCTTTTGCATACAGTTTCTTCTACGCACTTAACATTGAAAACCGAAAACAAGCCCCCAAGTGGAAAAAAAAGCAACAACCATGCATCCAGCAACTACTACAAAAGCAGCTCTCTCTCGCTGGGAGACTGCGCACTCTCCAACAACAACAGCAAGTTCACAGAGAGTAGGAGAGAGAGCAGAAGGACAGGGAGCCAGGGACAGCAGGCATTCCAAGGTGCCAACATCCATATAAGGTGAGCCAAATTTACAATTTTTAAATAGTTTATTTTATTTTTAATTTATTTTTAAAATGTTTGCAAGTCAAAGAAAGCAAGCAGTCAAATATATTTCTTGGGAGTGCTCTTCGGAAAATGCCTTACCTTACACAAATACACCTTGAAGCAGGCATTTCAACTGTCAGCTAGAGAGAGAGAGCGCGAAAGTTCCCTACATATAGAATTGTGATAGTGAAAGTTCGATGCCAAATAGCAACAAAGAGCCAACAACAATAAAGTGAAATTTTTGAAGTTTACAGTACGATGTTAGATAACAGCAATGCCGAACAGTAGGCAACGGTTTCGTTAAATAGGAAGCAAAGGATCCAACAAAACTAACCAGATACAGGCAATACATCAGTTATTTAAATATATTTATTATATAATTTATTAAAAGTATTGCTTTTTACCAACGCAAAAAAAGCGATCAGAAACAAGATACAAGTTAACAGCCCAACGGTCAAGTCATTATAATGGTCATTATAAACAGATTTTCAAAATGATCTCGAAGGAAAAAGGTAACCTGGTTTCTTGAAATAAACCCGACTAGATTTGAATGGGAAAACCGACGCCAATAGTGCTATGTGATATTTTTAATTATAATGTTACAGTCTTTATGGCTTTATGGGCCGACATTAGCAATCAGATCTAACCAAAGAATTTTGTAACTGTAAGTAGTTAACACTACGAGAACTGGGCCCTGCTATGCTTAACTGTTAAAATCAAAGCCACAGGCGGGACAGAGGCAGCACGACTGAGAGAGAGAGAGAGAGAGAGAGCGCGAGCATGCTTGTGTCAACTCTGTAAATTGGTTCTCCTTCTTTTGGTTCTTTGCTCTCTTGGCTTGCTCTCTCTCTCCTCTCTGCGGTCTAGTCTGTGTACGTGTGCGGACTTTTGGGTTTTCCGACGTAAATACCGTTAGCACAGTATATCGTGGACCGTAGAGCGTGCAAGTTTGTGCAAACAGAACCAAATTCGTGCAACTCGAACCGAACAAAAGACCAACAAACATCTAGCAAAACAGAGAAAAATACACAACAAAAAATAGAAGAAGAAACAGTAACTAAACAAACAAAAGACCCATAAACCCTTTATCCCCTTCGCCCGCCGCCACCCACCACACAGACCCGATAAAAAACAAAATGGCTGCCTTAAAAGCATAGAAAAGTAACAAAAACAAAATAAAAAAAAAAAACGTGAACAAGCAAACGGTTTTAATATTTTTGTTCGCAAAATTTGTAAAAGTTTTTTCTTCGGCTCAGCTGTGTGTTACATAAATCTCGTTGAATGTGTGCGTGAGTGTGTGAGTGGTACCCCTCCATGCGTGTGCGTGTGTGTGTGTGTGTGTGTGTGCGCGACTAACGGTACAAACAACAGCAACAGAAAAAGCAACACATTTTTAGAATAGCAACATTCCGAAACTTTCCGATTTTGCGTCCAACATATGTACTTACATATATGAATTTCGATTGCGGCTTAGTCAATTTTTGGTTCCATTCCAAAAGGAAAAGCTGTTTTTTGGTGTCAATTAAGTGATAGTTTCCACTCACAAATATTACGCATACGCAGCGATTGACAGAAAGCAGTAAAAGCAGCAGTGTAAGAATAAAGATTACCAGCAACAGATCTTACATCCACAGAAAACAATCGAAGAAGAACCAGTCGAAGCAATGTAAGTCGGGAAAATAATCACATCAAATAATAAGAGCCCTGAGCGTAGAAACTAAATGTCTGTCTTCGATAGATCCATGATTCAGACATGGGTTTTGACAAGACAGTTGTCAGTAAAAGATTTCTTATAAATTTTCCGTCTATTTATTATTATTTTGTATCATAGTCTAAATTGTTCATGCCTGACCTCGCCCATTAATTTTCACGAGTGACTGACATTGAAACCCGGGCAGCACGTTTGCTTGTTCCATTTTAAGTTTCAGTTTCGGTTTCAATTTCACTTTATTTTGCTCCATTAGCTGGAACATGTGTAGCAATTTCCCACCGTGCTATATTTTCCACCACATTTATTGATTATTGGTGGGGTCCGCGTCTTCGTCTACCCAGCCCTCCAGTGCTGGTCCGCACTCTGCCACCCCAGCCTTCTGGTCAAGTCAATTGCTTGCAAAATTTAATAACCGCACACTTGGCCCTTTTGTGTTTTGTTTTTTGCCTCAAGTTTTCTTAATTTCTCTTTTCTTCTCTTACACAGACTCTCTTTTTCCGTCTTTTTATCTCTAATGTTCAATCTCCCAATCTCTCCTTCTCTCTGTCGTACTCCCTCTTTGCCTGTCTCTTTATTGCTCTTTCCTTTGAGCCGTCGCCCACGCAGTTGACTCGTTATTTTTATTTTTTTCCTGTCTTTTCCACTTTTTGTCCCTACTTTTTAGGCCTCTCCTTTCTTGCTCTTCTGCTGTCTCCACTTTCCACCTTTTTGTGCCCTGGCCTCTGACCTGAAATGGGCAATATCATCGTGACTAGAGGGGATCCGCTTTGAATATCTTATGTCTGAAAGGCAAGAAATTGTATCCCCAAAGAGTTTGATTGATTTGTGGAGGAGTCCAGGGGCTCTCTCTGGTCTTGGGACAAATTTATTTGTGGCATGGTCCAGCAGTGCCCGCAGACATCTCTAATGATTATCATCTGTCACTGTAACGAATTGACTTTGGGATCAGGTTGGATGAATATTGTAAGAGATTGATTTGCGACAGAAATTAAATGTGGAAGCGGAGTTATACGGAGGTTAAAAGGGGGAAAAGTTAATGAGACTGGAAGAAAGCGAAGAACATTTGGGCGTGAGACTTTTATTTGATATACACCGGATACATACAAATATGTAATCATGTTTAATCTTCTTCTTGAGCAAATCTTGACTATACGTTGTTTTCTATAATTTTGGTCAATGCCTTATCTGTGGGCAAAATCGCTTTTATTTCTCTTATTTCGATTAGAAAAGCAGATGTGTTTTATTTTTATTTATGCTACAAATTTGAGCTCTTCTTGGATGTCCCGTCGCTGCTTCTTCTTCACTTGAATTGTTTCTCATTTTCTCCAGCTCCCATTCTCCCCACTACTTTCTCTGCTTTCCCTCTATACCGTTTCCCACTGCTGCCACCTTGCTCTTTTTTGTATTTGTGTTCGGAAACGCATGTACTTCTGGCCCGCTTTTCCTGCTGCACGCTTCTTTTTGTCGGTTGCCATTGTTGTTAGATATACGTACACGAGCATTGTATCTTGCTGCTGCTTCATCTCTGTATCTGTATGCGTGTGTATCTGTGTGTCTAAGTGTTCTTCTTTGTATCTTTGGATGTGTGCGTCTGTGCCTGACCACCCACGGAGAAGACAAAGTCCCCGTCATTTCCAGGACACATTTTCGCTGCCTGCGTTTGCCCGCCATTTCATTTGTTTTCTTGTTTATTGCCTTTGGTTTTTGCTCCTCTTTGCTTCTCCTCTGCTTTGGCTTCCCTCCACTGCCCTCCCATCCTTTTTCCATTGTTCTTGTTGCCGCTTTCCCTGCTGCAGGATTTCGACTTGAGGTATTTTAGCCATTTGCTGGTCAGCCATCATCAGTCAGTGGACGGTATTGAGGAATGATGAGGGGTTTGAATGGCGAAGCTGGTAGCACTTTCCTTTCGAGTGTCAAAAGAATTTCCTTGCGGCCATTGCATTGCCATAGCATTACTGATTTATTGTTGGGAAAGATGCTGGGTTGATGCTCCCAAGGATAGAAAAAGGATATTTTAAGGGATCATTGACTCATACGACAGAGATATCAATTACAGATACAAGTTTAGGTTTTGATGAATTTTATTCTGAGGCATTCTAGGCATTAATTCTAAGGCCAACACGCATACGAATATGCATATGCATATTTAGCTATCCAGAATTCCCACACCAGGAACTGTCATCAGTTTTCCTCATTATTTAATGGTGGATTTCCATTCTATTTATTTTAAGAATTTCTTTGAAATACATCCCTTTTTACTATTTCTTCTAAATTTTACTATTGCTTTTGCTTTTAAATTTAAATATTCTCGAATGTCTTTTTTAACTCCCTTTTACCTTTAGCTGTCAATGCAACATACACACACAATAAACGAGTATATATATGCGCACATGTACATATACATTAGGAAGGGCCAAAATTTGACAAACAAATTAATTTTGTTTTTTTCAAAATAAAAAATAAAAGCATGTAAATTACTATTAAATCCAAGGTAAAAAAACTAGGGGGTGTCCCGTTTGAATTAAAAAAAATAATTTTTTTTGCCCAGCCTAGTATACATACATATGTACGTATGTACATATATCTGTACATATGCATAATGTTTCTAAGCAAAGTCAAAGATTTAAATTGCAGTTGTATTTGGGGTTTGGATGGTAACCATGGTATACCATGCCAACATACTTATATTTATCTAAGATATTTAGTGGAAAGAAGGATGTCTGAGAATCTTGAATTAAAATAACTTTTAATGAAGCATTTGGCTTAAAGTTTGCGACCCTCTAAATTTTGCATTTTTATGGCCAGTGAGCAAATAAAACAATAGTTGGCCCAAATGAGGCCCCAGCCCAAGGCGCCGTTTGACTTGATTTGATTCGCTTTCCTGGGGCTCCTCTGACACTGACATTCTGCCATTCGCTTGAGGTTTGATCCGTCGTGGAATCCGTCGAACCCAAAAGTTGCCAACACACACTCGTAAAACGGGAAAACCCAACAGCAAGAGTACGAGTATACACAGAAAAATTTGCCTTAGAGTGTGCAACGGGGGAAGAGCCATGGCTAGGGATGGCTGGTACGGCAGGGGGCGGGCTTTTGGCCATTAAACTTGGCCAAAATGTCAAAGCTAATAAAAAGTTTGTTGACATTATGTGTAGAGAAAATATGTTCCGGCTTGGTACAGGGATTCCTTTTTCATGGCAGGGCTTCCTCCTCAAAACTTCAATTATAATTATAATGCGTAACTTTGCTTGCTTGGGGAAAGAAGGTACAGTAAAAATAGGGTAAAAGGGATGGGGAGTTTTGTTTCTTTCGGAATAGCTAGAAAAGGTTTTTGGGCAGAAGTCAACTATCCAAACAACCCTCTTTTAATCAAACGGAACTTATTTTTATTTCCGAAACCCACAATTATTCATATATTTCCCTTCCGATTCCTACTGTAATACTGAACCAACAATATTGTAGATACGCTATGGTATAGAAGTTAGCTTGGATATCTAATTATTTTCAATATATTTTTGGATCTACAATATCTCAGTATCGATGCACATGTATTGTTGCTTGTTTCATAGTTAATAGCCTGAAAAGAGTATAATAAAATTTAAATCTATGTGTAGAAAGCAAACTAAAAAAAAGCATCTGTTCAATTATATTTGAAGGGGCTCCACTGTACTTATTTGGCCATGAAAGGCAATAATCAATGCTTCTGTTAACAGTAGCAGCAGTTCCATTAACAGACGTCCATATAACAGCTGTTAAGCTAACAGCATGCGCAATGCCTAACAGAGAGGCAGAGAATGCCAGAGAGAGGCTCGGCTCGCTCTCAATACGAGGCAACAACAAATCGGCCGCTCAGCTGTTTTCTGGCTGCGTTGCGTGCTTTTGTCCTTGACAAGGTTTTGTTTTTTTCAAACATGTTTCATATTCTACACAAAAGTGGAAAAGAGATGGAGAAAGAGAGAGAAAGAGGGTGGACAGCTATAGAGAGAAAGAGAGAGACTGAGAGCGTGGGAGAGTACACAGCTTTACCGTTAGCGCTGCCTGCGCCCATGTGTTCATTCACTAAAAAAGAAGAAAAACCAAACAGAAAAAAAACAAAACTTTTTCCAAGGCGGAAACGCTTTGCGTGGGCGTGCTGCGCGGTCTGTGTGTGCTGTCTATGCTGTCTGAGTGTTTGAGAGTGTACATACGTGTGTGTGTGTGCTTTTGTATCTTTCATTCGCGTGCAAAATGCGCATAAATTCTGTGAAATTCCAAAATTGCTTAATAGTTACGAAGAAGACAGTGAGGAAACCGCAGCGCCCGCAGGACTTTCACTTCTTGGCCCCTAATTCAGGGCGCAGTGTATGAGGGGCATCTCCTGTTAAGGCTATCATTTTGGGGTCACTTTTCATACCCATTGCGTATTTATTGGGTATATTAGCAGCGAAATAACCTGAACTACATACGAGTATATTAAACTAAAGGAAATATGTATACATACATACATGTTTCTGGATCAGCATCCATAGCCATAAAGAAACATTAATATATAGTTTGAGTTCTATAAATTTATAGGAATGTACATATATCTACATATATGTATAATCCGTTCAATATGTTGCCAAAAAATATATCTTCTTTTAAGATATCTCAACGAATTCATTGAAACGACTTTCTGTTCTTTTTCTAATGAGTTAACAACATGTAACACTCCCGTACAGGGTATCGTATCCTTAAGAAGGAATCCTCTATTATAGGATACTTCCTTAGATTTTGTTATGGCTTTTAGAGGACTTTTGGAAGGACTCAAGTGTAATTGCGTTGACCCATTGCTGAACCCATTCACAGATCGCGCTTTTAATTGTCATCATTTTCATTTTAATTGCATGGCACGTGCCCTGGCCTTGGCACCCATGAGCACTCCACCCACTCCTCACTTTCCCCTGACTTTCACCCACTCAGACCCACTTTCACAGACTTGCACCTATTTTTACCTATCTTCCACCCTCTGCCACCCACTTGTCGTAATATTTTATGGTCCCTGCAGGAAATTATTTTTATGCGTACGTTAATTAAAACGTTGATAAATTGGTGACTCCACGCAGACAGAGCCACGAACATGATATAGTAGGGTGTGAGCCGCAGTCTAGGTAGAGCGAATAATTAAAGCGGAATTGTGAGGCTCTAATTGGGATTCAGATTCAACGATTATATACACATATTCTTAGTGGTTTTCATCTACTATAACATCTAAGACGTTTCCAGCTTGAACTCAAAAACCGGTGAGACTTCAGCTCCAAAGAATAACTTTCAAAGAGAATATTTGAAATGTACAACCGGATTTGTACATCATTTGTAATCATTTTCCAACCTTGATTTATTTCAGACACAATTCCTTTTATTATGTCTCCGGCTTCTTCAAAGATAAACTTGTCAATTGGCTGTAGCGCAATACTGCTCACATTTCAGCAGAATTTGGTCATGAATAAGTTAGATGTTTCATCCCCAGAATTCTACACAGTGTGCCTTGTCTTTTGCCCCTGTCTTTTGCCTTGCCATCTCTTGGCAGTTGCTGTTAGCTCTGGCTAATTCCTTCAGCATTCAATGCATAACTAACTAACGAATATATACGAACGAACCGTACGGAACCGAACCCATGCGCTGTCTAAGCAAATACCAGGGCAAACACTGCGTATACGTAATGTGCAGGGGGCTGGAAGAGCTTCAGCAGTTAGCCTGCCATTAAAGCCACTTGTAATGCGCTTTTGTTATTGCCTAATACCTGTCCTCTCGCTTTCCCCTTTGGGGCGTACAAATTGCAATTACGGATGCAGGGGAATAATTGACACAGAGAGCCCCCAAAGATGCAGATGGCAGAAATGGAAATGCAAATGAAAATTGCGAAGCTCGTGGGGCGGGGAATGAGAGCCATGTCAACATCGGGTCTAAGTCGCTCAATGCCAAAGCATTAGTTCTATTGTTCAGTTTCTGAAGACACTCTGAGGACTGGCCTCTCATTAAGTGGTTTCCCGGAGAGGGCGAGCAGGGGCAGGACCTGCCTTGCGTATTATTCTGTAGTCTCATTGTTGGTTGTCTCTTTGGCATTAGACGAGGTAGATCCCTAGGCATTGAGGTCCTTGTTGCAATGTTAAATAATGAGCCAAAGCGCTTAGAATAAGGAACACTGGAAGGCTAAAGCCTCAGGGCAAGCTACGCATACGCAACGGTGTACAGAAATTGCCTGCTGCCTGGCTACTAATCCCCTTAACATGACGGTATATCCTCTGGTTAGCTATTGACCCAGTTTACTGCCAAATATTTTGATCTCCCTCTCTCTCTCTCTCTCTCTCTCTCTCTCTCTTGCTCTTTCTCTTAGTCGTTCTGCTTTGCTCTTTCTCTCGTGGTAACAACTTAATTGGTTTGATTTTGTTTTGTCGTTCAGTCTGCCGCCAGCCAATTGATTTTTTCATGAAAACCGAAAAAACCAAAACATTCGACGCTCGTTTCAATGTAATTGCTGTCATATCTCAGTCATACACCGCACCTACACCTCCGAGCTACGTTTTCTCTGTGGATTCCCTTTGCATATAGTTACAGCCGGAAGCCGTATAAATATTTTGGTGCTTTCTGCAATGTTGTTCATGTTCCACATGAAAATTATGCGGATGTTTGTGCCGGATGGCAGGTCTATTCGGTTTGTTCAGCGGGGAATTTTTAGTTGATGATTTGCTGAAAGGAGCAGAGAAGAGAGAAGTCCTTAGGGGTATTTTTATATATGTAGCGAAAAAAATCGGGTTTTAAATGGAGGTTCGGCTTTTATAGTTAGTCTTCCATTAATAAAGAAACTTTTTCCCATAGTTGTTCTCTTATTTTCTCGATTTCTCGATCTGTAATAGTTTTAAGACCAATAGAAAAGCACGAAATTCCCATAGAATAGCAAAAAGAGAAGAGTGCCCATCCAAGTGGAATCCCAATTAAACTGTAAGTTCAAAATGCGAAACCAACTTCCCTACGAGTAAGCCCTAAAACGTATTCCGAATCCACTTTGGTCTGGGCCCATTCAAGCCAATCCCAGGGCATTAGCTGCTTGATCGCCCATATCCATGTGTCATTTCCCTCCAGCTACCACCTCCTCCTCTCTGACTATAAAAGCCCTGTGAGAACAAAAGCCACATGGCAGGAGAAAGGGACTCGACTCTATTATAGGCATAAATTACATTTGCCTGAAACCAGACCAGAGCAGAGTAGAGTCATGTCCTGTCCTGTCCTGTCCTGCACACGGTTCAGTTTATGCAGCTGCTCGACCTCACCTCCCCTCTCTACACCCCTCCATCTTTTCATTTCTCTGCTCGCTGTGCCTGGCTCTGTTTCTGGCTAGAATTTCCGATTTTCCGCGCTGTCAATTCCATTACGTATGCGCCCTGGCGGCGCCCGAAGGGCGTGTAAAATATGCGAATGCAATTTGCATTTACTGGACACACACATACACTCAAATCTTCCATCCACACGCAGGACAAAGAGTAACTAAATTTGTTTAAGTTCCACGCCCCCTTTCAGCGCTGCAGCGTTGGAGGGAACTCAATTAAGGCAAATGAGAGTTGAATATTTTTGTATGCGCTGGGAACACCCTTAAAGCCGAAAAGCGAAATGGTGAAAGGAAACCGCAGAAAAAAAACTATGAAATCTAATGGATACGACCGTGGGATATCCATTTGTTGGACTTATTGAATAAAACCACAAATAAATGTGTACTCTGGCAATAAATTACCGGCCTATCAAGGGGAAACATGAGAAAACTAACTATAAACTAGAGTTTCGATCATTTGAGTATTTACTCACCTGTTTTATGGTGTATCTCTGTCTCCTTCCAATTGTTTCAGAGATCTAAGAGTTAACTCTTAGACGCTTCACAGTCCTTCTACCTGTTACATACGCGTAGCACTCGCACGAAACACAATGCACCCCTAGACTCCTGCGAGTACCCTATATTTTAAAAGCGAACTGAGCAAAAGGCAAATATTTGTTCGGTGCCAACTCAAGGATATCCTTGATGTTTGCATAGCCACAGAGAAACAGAGAGCAGGAGAAACTGAAAGAGAGCTGAAAGAGAGAGAAACAGCAAGAGAAACACAGAGACACAGGAGGGGCGGGTTAAAAGGGGGAAAAAGGTCGGGCCAAAAGAGAGAAAAGAACTAAAACAAAATGCATCCTGCAATTATGAATGAATGCAAAAGCCAGAGAGCCAACAGGAAGTCCAAACGGGGCGCCAAAGGATGCGTATGCGGAAGCTGTACGCGGTTCTCTATGCAAATGTCCGCTCCATGAGCACACGAGAGTGCATCTGTGCATGTGGGCATGTGTGCATGTGTGTGTTGGCCACAATTAAAGCCTGCAAGGGGCTTTAAGTTGGCCAACACATTTTGCATAACTTGAGTCGCATATTTACGACCTCGCCTAAGTGCATAGCCTTCAAAAACTGAAACGAACAAGCGTAAGGACTGTCTGTGTAAGGACATTGGAACGCGTTTCCAATGCTCCGGCTCTGTCACCGTCTCTCTCTCTCTCTTTCTCTGTCTAAGTCTGAAGGCAGTCATTACTCAACCCGCACCACCACACATGCAGTGGGGCACGCGTGCCCATGGCCGCACACGGCTACACATTCACTTCCGCACAGAGAGAGCCAAGGCATACAAGGCAGCAGCCAGGCGGCGGCCCGGCAGGCACAGTGGGCCACTAATAGTGAAGGACTACTATATAGTTGGAAGAGAAAAAACTTCTGTAGCCACAGGACGCGTGCGAACGATCGGGCAAGCTGAAGGAAGGAGGAAACTGCCTTTTAAGAGATGCTTTTCCAGAGAATTGCGCTTCTTAATTTCTTTACGTAATGAAATCGTTAATAAATAGCCAAAATAAATCCCTCTTTTATCGCTTTGCCATACACTTTTCGCTTGCATCGCAACCACAGTGCGGCCTTTGCAAAATGCGATTCAAGTGCGAGTATTAAATGTGCCTCGTTGCTCATTTTATGGCATTGCTGGGGCCCACCTCCTTCTGCCACAGCATCCAACAGAATGCACCAGCAGCAGAGCAGCAGCAGCAACAACATTGTAGGGCACAAAAGCAAACAGAAAGAACAGAAAAAGCAAGAGCAGAGCAGCAAAGAGAAGAGCAGAAAAGAGGAGAGGAGAGTGAATGGTGGCCCATTACGTCGAAGGGTAAAGCAACAGACATTCCGCCGGCAGAAAGAAAAAGAAGAACTACTCATAACGAAAAAGGAAGACAAAACATTCGTACAATTAAGAGTCGAAGCATATGATACCCTGTTACAGATATAAGTATATAAGATCTATTGATAAACAAAACTATTGGCAGATGAGTTTGGGTCGAATATCTTAAAAAAACATAAAGTAGATAGTTTCTATCAATGCCATAGAATGCAGACTGCAGATCGATATCAGGATCGGATGTGCTAATCCAAACATCCCGTCTAAACCATAGTACCCCATCGCAATGTGCATAACAATCATCAAGGGCGTGTTAGTGTCTGAGACAGTTGAAATCCTTTATGCGCGGCTGCTTTTCTGCTCAGCTCCATTCTTTCTCCCGTACCGTGCTATTCCTTTCCTCCTTGGTAGCGCAAGCTCCTGCCCCGAAGCGCTGGCGTTGGATGCCGTAATTACACTGCAGAGGACACACATCAAGCCAGGGATCCAGCGATCCTTCGCGCAGTAAATTAAAAATTGAATGAGCATGCGAGTGCCGTATGCGAATGTAATTTGCAGTGACTGAGATTAATTGCCGATACGATACGCGAGCAGAACGACGAGTGCTGTAATGGTTCCCCGACCATTAACTCATTGAACAGATTCCAAAATTTATAGCATACTTTTGCGCTGCCACTGGATATATGTACAGCCAATCAAAACGGGGCGGGGCTAACTGTATGGTGTGGGGTTAATGGTCGCATTATGGATGGAACGGATGCTCTTGGAAGGGATTGATTTTGAGACAAGAATGGGCCGTTAAAGGGGTTTAAGCTGTATGGGGGATATACTTGAGATTTCATTGAGGAAAATGCATGCCAAGCAGGGAGAGATTCCCTTTTCGAATAGACTGAGTGCTGAACTCAAGAAGATATAATTTTTAGGGACTTTTAACAAGAGAAGAACCATCACTATATATGTATCACTGTAGCTCCTCTTGACTCCTTGTAGAGCCAACGTTTGGCCCTTCGAAATATCAACTATTTGGCCCGGGGCCCACTTCCGCGCCCACTCACGCCCCACAATCAACATCATCACCATGAATCCGTTTAGCATTTTCCAATGCATAATGCGAATGCCATGCCCCTTTGGACCGTGCCACTCTGTGGCATGCATAATTCATTTAGCGGCTTCTGAATATTTTGAGAGCCCAAACACTCTAATGCAACTTGACATTGAGCCTACTATGGGCCATGGCCCAGAGAAGAAGAGAGAGCAAGGCTTCAGAGTGCTTCAAGGTTTCGTTTGCTTTCTTTCCTTTTTTGGCATTACATATCCTGTTACAATTCATTCGGAATGTAAGCGGAAAATGGGGGAAATCAACGGGCGGCCATTGAGTGGGTGGTGTGGCGTGGCGTGGCTTTGGGTGGGTTTGCATGAGCATTTTCTGTATTTTTGAATGGCATTGAGTGCGTTTAGTTTTCAGAATTTGATGACTTCAAATGCATTCTGCCAATCGACAAGCAAGCAAACAGTTGGTAGGACTATGGTAATCCTTATTTTTTGATGGCTGTCATGTCCTTGCGGGGACTTGGATTTATTTTCCTGCCGTTCTCTGGCTGCACGTGCGTCCATTTTGCAATCAACGCAGAGTGCATGATGATGGAAAATCGTTTGGGGGCTGGATGCCTTACAAAGGAAATACCCTTTCGGTGGTCTAGACATAGTCTAGAAATAGATAAAATGCATACAGAAAATAGAAAAAATCCCCCCAACAAAAGGAATGAAATTTTGGCTTTCAAATAAATTGAAAATTTAATTTAAATATTTTCCAAAGTAAAGTAATGACACAAATCCAGTTGTAAAAGATTCTCCCATTTATTGAACCCATTTTCTCATCTACATATGTGTATGTACAATAACCTGTACTGGTACCCTCTTTATAGTTAGGGTAAAATCTGCATTCATCTCTTGATTATTATAAATTCATGTCTCGCTGGCTGCACGCGCCCTACGGCTGCCCTTTTCTCTCGCTCCCCTCTTCACTCTTCACAGCAAGGACAAACCAAACCCGAAGTTTCATGCCATTTTGCACACTTTATAACAATAGCGACAACATGGCATAAATAGCATCCAAACATCGGGGGAAACAAGGAAAATGCCCTGCAAATTGGCTTTGAATGTTGGCCAAAAAGTTGTTAAGGGAATTTTCCTTTTTATTTTTTATTTTGTTTTTGTTTCGGTTCTCTGTTGGCTAACTTCTTGTCATCCAGTTTATGCAGGCAGTTAAGATCCCTGCCGAAAGTTTTTTAGTTGAGTTTCAGTTTGTTAATCCAATTGTTGTTCTTCTTGTTTGGAACGTTTTTGGGTGTATGGGGATTTCGGGGATGATTTAATTTGGGATGAGATCTGGGCTTATGAAATCTTGAATGAGGGTTGGGTGGGTTGGATGGGTTCAAAGGGCGAAACTAATTTGAAATTTATCCTTAAAATAGCAGCAGTATAAATCATCAATCACTAATAATAATAAAGCCTTTCGATTATTTTTTCATTGCAGGTTCGTTGCCCACTAGATAACCAATATCTAATCCACTTATAAAACTAACGATAAAGCTAATAATATAACTATCTAGCGCACACAAACAAAAACCAAACCAAACCCAAAAATTGAACACAACAGACACCAGACCCCAAGCTCCACACCCCAGACATTGGGGGACCCCTGGAGGTCCCTGCGTCCCAAGTACTCGAAACTAACAACAAATTGCAGCACTCAACAGACACAGATACAGATACACAGAACAAATATCAAATAGAGAGAATATGCATATTGCTAATTAAATTATGAATAGCCTAAAGCTAATTAAGCAAAACAATGCTCGCATAACAGACACATAACCAGAACCGTATACTATATATATTACTTATTCGTATAATCGTCTGCCTATAGCCACATATGTAGATATATTTCAAATATTTGCGCAACAGTTTAGCAGCAAAAGAAAAACAAACACTCAAACAAATACAGAATTAACAAAAAAACATTAAACAAATACTGAAATATACAATAGATTGCCTTGCTCCCCTCCCCCCTGCTCCATGCGATATATGGTACATACATATATGTATATATAGATGTCTGCCTAAATGTACACACACAATTTGCTGTTTAATCGCTGTCCAACCCGTAATGATACTCGTGATAATGAACACCCAATCGTACTCTGTATGTGCCTCCGTTTGTGCAACTGCAACTGTAGCCACTGCTACTGCGGCTGATCCTGCTATGCCCTGCTATGCCACCTACAGCTAACCTAACTCGACTCTATATCGTGTCTATATCCAGTCTCAAACCACACCCCAACAACATATACATATGTAAATACTGTCTATATCTATTCGAACCCACAATCGTGAGGCCACTACTACTACTATGCCTCGAATTACTCGATTTTCTGTTCGCAATTGGATTCGCTAAGGATAAACTCTTATACACACCCGTCTCTGTGTACAGATCCAGATCCGCCACGAGACACGAACTGAAATGTGCGTTTTTCCTTTCTCAACCTCAAGTTCAGACTAAAAACACACAACGAACTTTCATCTAAATTTTACTGCTTTTCCACATATTTCTTACATTTTCAAAAATACTTTTCCAAATTCCTAAAAAAATAAACAATCTTATACGAGGCTTATACTAGGCATGCTGCTTGTGAACGCTTAATATTCAAATATTGCTCTTATACATATTTCATACACGAACTATACCACTCTTATACGACTCTTATACAGCTCTATTAATAACTTCACTGATTCTATATAATCTAAATAATCATTTCTTGTGTATATTTTTGCTCTTATACACGTACAATCTCTTATATCCTTGCTATTCTTGCGTCTTATACAAATATTATGCTATTTTGCGTGCCTGAAATTAAACCATAATCCGTTATCAATAAGCTACTACTAAAATGAAAACAGCTTTAGTACAACTCCATTACAGCTCTTATATAAGAAAGTAATAATCATTATATTCGGAGCTAAACATATAAAAAACTCTACTTCTAATACAAAATTTCAAATTTTACATCTACATATACACTTATCATCCAACTACAAAACAACTCTTCTACAATCCAAACAAATACTCTTCTATAACATCATACACAACATTCTCGCTGCTTATACTCTGCACCATTTCCATTGCTTAAAACAAAGACCCACCCAATAGACCGGATGAATCCTTCCTTCACCACAAATGTTTGCCTCTAAGTGTCGCGAATGCTATGCTACCATAGTTTCTTTCTAAATTTAAACTCTTCTACTGCAGATCGTATACGTTTTTCTATAACCGTTCTCTACAACTGTCATTTTCTTTGATATTCCTTTCTTTTTGTGACATGCCTTACCCCTCCGAATAGCCAACTTTTACACACCGTTTGATATTTTTGGCTCTATGTGCAATTTAATATCTAAATAAACTCCACCACCTATAAGCAACAAAACTTTAAACAGAAACCAAAGAAAATCAATTATCAAAAGCAACTTCAAATCGCTCGCTCGTTTTATTCATCTTTAAAATCTAAGTAAACCAAAACCAAAACAAAAGAAAAAGATACAAAACTACAAACAATTGGCTCCAATTGAACTAATCGTTTTATGCTTCTAATTGTTTTATGCCAAATTTCTATCAATCTATCGATCAATTAACCACGAAATACATCATCAAAATATAACCACAATCACGAAATAATTGCTAACGAAATGTCACGCGAAAATTCGCCCCGTCATGGCTCGTTTCGACGACATCTGAACAACAGAGACTCGCCGGCCACCGGGTCACCGGGATCGCCACACCATCAGCAATCGAACCATCAATACCACCACCAACAGCCACCGATCATGGAGCATGCCGGCGCGCCCATCTCCACCTCCGCCACGAACATAGCAACGGTCCTGGAGGATGGCGAGAATCCCATTCTGCCGCCCTTGACCGGCTCGGCACCCAGTCGACAGCGATCTCTGAGGGATCGCCTCAAAGACGGCATCACCGGCAGCTTCTCCTGGCAGTAAGTCCTGATGTTTAAGCCCCTGTTTTTGTTCTGTCAATGCTTCTTGAAACACCTTTTGTTCTGTAATTTTTATATCACTTTTTTACCACCAAACTAGCCCCCAACAAATTTTGTTAACATTCTTTTTCTGTAGAGTTCCATTTTTCAGTAGTTCAAGATATACTCGTACCCGTATGAGATCTTGGTTGAGATCTTGAAGTGCATTTTGAAGCTTTTTCTTCTTAGACTTGAACTCGAATTTAGTTAGAATCCACACGAATATCCTTTAAATGCACCATGTAGAGCCAGCTAACACTTGAAAACATCCAAAAACCCCTCTGAGAGTCTGGTAAAAAATTAAAGCACTTTGAAGCACAGCACTCTTTATAAAAAGTACAAAACTAAACTCGAAACAAACTTCCAGCTCAAATTTAGGTACAAATATTGGTAAGTGGTGATAGCGTATACACAATTCTCTTATAATACTTATGTATGTACATATATGGGAAATTATTATATTGTTTAAGCGGACGTATCTGTGAAGTGAAGATCGGTGTCAGCGGGGGTGGTGGCGGCATGAATGTTGGAGCTGCCGCTGCTGCTGCCGCCTGGGGCGCCCTTGTGTTTCTCTTTAATGGCTCCACGGAAGGAGTCTTTAAGTATATTTGTATGAATTCTAGAATGAACACATGCGATTACTAAAAATGTAAAAATGTAATAAAACATTAAAGGGAAACAATTTATAGCTTGAATTGTGTTATCCAATGAAATTCATAACATATCCCGACTAAAATTAAAGAGAACTTAAATTCTAACACATTTCCACAGCAATCTCTTTGATTACTCACACAAACCTGACATATGTATGTATGTGCAATAAAACAATCATATAATATATTACTCAGTTCCCTAAAGGGTGATTGACGTCTGGGGATGTTTGCGCATTAACAGATTCCGGAAAATATAAATTCGAAAATGGGGAAATCGTCAGAGAAAAACGCACAAAAACAAGATCTACGTACGTACAAACAAAGCAATTTTGCAATTTAAATGGTAACAGACGAAACGAATCACCAGGCCATAAATCAATTGAATTTGACATTTTAATTCCCCAAACCCAAACACCCTGCTGCCAAAGGGGACGGGAATACGAGCACCCAATCGTTAGTCCCACACAAAAAAAAAATAAGAGTTGGGAAACATTGCATAATTAAAACAAATAATAAGAAAAACGCGTTGAGGGAACAGGTGTCCCAAAAAGGGAACGATATAATGTGCAGTCAATGCACCTTTCTTTGAATTAAGTTAAAGCGGAACGGAAGGAAAGTTATTACTTTCCACTTGAAATTTGTTTGCAAGAAATGCAATATTCCAAGGGTGATTTTCATGCATTTTTAGTAGCATTATTTATATTAATATTAATTATTAATTAATTAATTATTATTAATATTACATTATTTCCAGCAAAGGAATAGAATTTGTGAAAGTTTTTTTGACTCGAAAATTGGCTTAAAATGCGTTAGCTTAAAGCTTAATTGGATTCTGCCAAAAGTAGCTGCATTCGGGAATACAATTGGAGTACTTTTTTATAAAAATTACTTTATTTATTTTCTTTAAACAAGTCCGCAATTAAGTTTAAAGTACTAAAACTATGAATTTACGAGTATTACCTTCAGTGTGTTAAAGTTAGTAATCATTGAAAGGTCAGAAACTTAGTCGTAACCAAAAGTCTATTAAAGGGGGAATTCACTTTCGTGCACAATCTTCCAACGTCCAACTGCCCCCAACCAAAAATGCTTTTGTTTCATGAAGTAAAAGTGAACAACAAGAAAGCTTGCTATTTATTTGCAAAACAATTGAAGCACGTGCGACAAGCCTTGAGGTCATCAAACATGCCCCTTTGCCACCCACTAACCTCTCCTCACGTTATCCTCTACTTCTATACAACGTTAACCACCTTGTCCCCCTACGTTTTCACCATCAAAAAGTTTCTCTAAAGCCAGTTGAAAAGTTCTGGTTCCAGCGGCAACAACAGCAATTTTTTTAGCCAATGCTTGGCCAACTTTTTGGACATTTCATTTAGCAGGCAGAAACACTGAGAGAAAAGGAAGGAGTTTGGAGAAGAGAGCTGGAATTCAACAATCCAAGAGATGTCTTCTAGGGGATTCGGTTTCTATCCAAAAATATGCCAGAACTATAGCTCTTATTTTCCAGTCCGAGATTCTCCTCCATTTTAAATTGAATCATATTTTGAAATTCGAGAAATACTTCACATTACGGCTACTGCGTTTTCTCTCAGTGTATGGGGCACCCATTGAGGTAGCTTTTTTTCCCCCATCATTCAAGTTAAAGTAAAAGTTCACTCGAGTTGAGTTATTTGCCACACGGCGTATGCGTAATATTTCTTGTTCTATAAAACTTTCACTTCATGGTTTGACCTCCCCCATCGCCATCCCCAGCCCTGTCGCCGTCCCGCTCGTCATCACATCGTTGTGTCACTTTCATTATATAGAATTTTTATATAGTAGACTCTACTCGGGGCTCGGGGTAGTTATCGTTGCTGACCTTCAAAGTTTTTTTTGCTCAGAGAACAGAGAGGCCAGAGAACGACAGAGCGGGAGGGGAGTTGATTGCACTTCTACTCAGTCGTCGCTCCCCTCCTTTCCTCTTCTCACTTGTCTCTCACTCTTTCACTGCCCCTCCTTCTCCCTGTTTCTTTTCTTTCCTTTTCTCTTTGTACCCTTTGTCTCTGTTTTAAACTTGTTCTGCAACTACACTCGAAAAAATCCATAGTGTTTCTTTGACTCCCTATAAAAGCCCGCCCATTGCTGCCAAGCCACACTGGAAGAGAGAGCGTATGTTCTAGCACTTGTAGAAGCGTCTGCGATGCAATTTTTTGTGTGTTCTTGTGGCAGCTTTGAAACTGCTCAAATAATTTCATGTTTCAGATTTATAGGCATATCTTTTTTTGTAGTGTATTGGGCTGCATCTGTGTGCTGGGGACACTTCCTTTAAAACACTTTAAGCCGCAACTGTCGCCCTGCGGCTGGTAATTTATAACCTTGAAACCCTTTTCCGTTGGCCTTGATCGCAGATTTCGTTGCGGCCTTTTGTCTACCTGATGTTTTAAGCCTTCTTCCTTACAGCACTGCCCCTCTTTTTGCCACTCTTTAGGCCGTCTCCTTGGCAGTGCTACCGCTCCTTCTGTTGTTGGAGAGCTCTGTATCTCAGTATCTCTGTTTCTTCTGCTTTTTTCTGTTTCCTTAGTCTCCTTAGCCCTCTTGCTCTTTAAGGCCAGTTCAAGTTGTTGTTTGGTCAGTTTTCGTTGTTGTTTCATACCGAGAGAGTCAGTCTCAATCCCATTCCCATTCCCAGACACATACAGCGACAATCCCCATTCGCAGGCCAGACCCCATGCCAGACACTTGAGTTACGAAATTCGTTGTGCACTTTTCGCATTTTGAGGGATAAACGTGTTACATAAATGGGAATTGCTGTCTGATGGGAGAGCCCTCCTTAATATTCGCTTAGGCTGGAAGCTCTACTAGAGCTCTTCAACAAAAGACACAAACAGAAAACCAGTTTTCGTCTTTGTTTTCTTGGCCGAGCTGGAGAGTATTGTAGAGGAGTAAAGAAAGGATGATATCTGTATATGAAATAACTTAATTTTACTGCCTTAAAGAAAGCTTTTGGAAGAGTTCTTAAGGTATTTTCTCACCTGTGGCTACTTTTCTACATATATGATCCATTCGTGCAATGAATTTCTATACCAGGAGTACAAATATGACTCAAAATATACAATCAAGTGGATCTTTGAGCCGCAGCAAAGATCTTTTCAGAAAATACTTACCCGTAATTTGCCCCTGAAGTCTCATCATCCCAACCACAATGATCTCGTGCAAAAAACATATAATCATGCTCACCATTAAACAAATTCAATGAGAATATCTGTAGAAACTGTGGATGAGCAACCTTGACCCTATCATGAGACAGATCTTCAAGTCTGCCACATGGCAAATATTCGCATGGAGCGACGCCCAAACACAAAATCAATCTTTGAGCCGGCTTCGGAATGCTAATTGAAATTTCAGGAGCGATGTGGATTTTGTGGCTTTTGTTTCGCACCGAAAATCAATCATAATAAAATGATATCATAAAGAAGAACCCCACAGACCAGACAGTGGGAAGAGCCCGGCCTCTAAGAGATGCTCCCACAAGTCGGGCACGACTCAAGCTCGATTAAATTTTTGTATGGTGGGAAGTGTGACGGCTTTTGCGGGTTAGCGATAATAAAGACATGGTAATGGATGTGTGAAGGAATGTGTGGGCTGTTGATGGTAATGGATGTGTTTGGGGGGGGGGGGGGACGCTCTACTCTAGTCGTCGGTCCTGTCCTGTATAACTTATACTGACAGTGACTGTAAATAGCAGTTGACCCTGAAATGGGGCACATTCCTCCCTCAACCTCTCTCTCTCTTCTAAATGTCTCTTAAATTATGTGCTCATGTTTGACAGTATTGGTGTGTTTCTATATGTGTGTTTGGCTGTCTAAAAGCGTTTCATGTTTGACTTTCACTTGCAGCTGTGACGCTGTCAACGCCAGCACTATGACAACAGCCGCCGCAGCAGCAGCAGCAGCAACAGAAATCCAAACCGAAACAACATGCAACAACAATAGCAACATCCAACAAATGACACTAACATTCCGCTTCCATTCGTTTTGCTGCTCTCTGGCATTGTTTTTGGCCATAATTTGCATCGATTGCATAGTGGGTTCCGACTGAATGTGGAAAGCATTCTATATATAGCACTGCCAGACACGATTTAACGAGTAGTGGCCAATGACAGACAAGACGGCCCAGACAAGTCTTGGGCCTTCGATTTGATGTGTGCTGAAATCTGAAAAGCAGAAGATATCACATTTTGTTGTGTTATGATTGGCTATGCTATAGTTTTCAAACAAATATGATCGTTCCGACTGGTGGCATCTTAAATGCCTACCAGAGAATGAATATCCTGAACCACAGTGCCACCCATCACAGGGCTCATCCGATAGGCGTTCTCTGCTTTTCCATGTTTTTGGGGCCTTGGCTGCGGTTATCTCTGCAGCCGAGGATTAAATGCAATGTCAATGTTGTCCGCTGCAACTCCTCCTCCAGTTCAGCCTCCATCTCCACGTCCACCTACAGCAACTTCTGCTTGTCCTCCTGCTGCTGCGCCTCCTCTTCCTCCTGGTGCTCTGTGTCCTGCTGTTTTCACAAATTTTCATTAGTGTTATGTCGCCGATGTCGTTGTCGTGTCGTTGTCATTGATGTCGTGGCCAGCCTGTCGCTGCCAGCTGCCAGCTGCCACCTACCTCCTGTCTTCGAATCTCGTTTGTCCTGGGGCGTGGCCATTTTGCATTGTCTTTTGGCCCCTCACCTCACTATCCCCCACAATCGTTTGCATAACGATTATGAAACTGCGTTTAATCGAAAACAGAAGCCAAATCAAACAGAAGCCAAATCGTTACACGACCCGCTCTGTGGATGTGGCTGTGGCTCTGTGGCGGTGTCCCACGCGGCGTATGAGCAATTCAACTTTTTAATATGAATTAATTGCCACAATTAATTGGAAATAATTCAGCATGCAAATGGCGTTGCGTAATCACTGCTCGAGTGAGGGGCATTGGGAGAGAATATTAATAGTAAATGAAATATTAAAGCGACTTCCACTTCCTTAGTTATTTACATAGATTCCAATCTGGTTCTAACACAATGAATGGATAGATAATATCTATTAGATATTACTTTCAGACGATCTTTTAAGGGTACAGAACCTATCTAGTAGTTCTATCTTTTAGAATTCATTCATTTCCCTGGGGGGTTGCTCCATGCCACTATCATTCTAAGGCTTTGCATTGTAAATCAATTGGCTTCCATGGCTCTATCTCTCATTCGTAGCGTGACGCTCGTGGCAGTCTAATCACCCCTACCAAGTGTGAATCCTACCTAAATTTACAACCTTCTAATTACTATTTTACTGCATTTCCATCATTATTTACGAGCCGTGAACAATTTCTAACAATTGTCACAAACACACACAAGGCAGCTAATTATAGTTGTTCCATTTATATATACATAAGATATATATCCCGATATATGGGTGTACATATGTACATATGTATAACAGGTACCAAAAACTATGTGAAATATTTTACAATTCCCTATCTTTCGCTTTCAGTTTTCTTAATAAATCAATGACCTGTGCAGTAGTATAACTTTTGGCACTTGAAAAACACTGACAGACATATCTTTATAATATATATCCCGATGTACGGTTATGGTTTCCCTCTCCCCCACATTCAATGCCATTGTTTTGGATGGACGGACACTTTGTAAACAATTTTCGCGTATTTCTTTTCATAAATTGCGACGAATTATAATTCGTTATCTAAGCAAAAGATATATACAGAAAATATATGTACATATGTATGTAAATTCCACCATATGTGTTTTCTTCATGAATATGTGTACTCGTAGTATGTGGCAGTAAACGTTTCTGCTTGGGGTTGCAAGTGGCCAATTTTTGGGGACTTTAATGCGCTGTTAAATTCAATGGAAATATTTATGGGAAACAAAGTGATTTGCCAGAGAGGAATACCTAATTGAGAGTGAGCTTCAAAGAGGAATACCAAAAACTAGTTCAATCGAAGAGCATGTGGTTATGTTGCAGTTCTATTTAAGCTCTGTAAATTTCTGCCATTACCATATCCCGGAATCTCCAAGGAATATGCATATTCTCTCCACATTTAATCGATTTTCACACCCTTTCCATTTGGGTAGTTCAATGCCACCTGATGCGACCCGCCATGCCAATCAATTTTGGCATTCAATCGACTCGAGATTGTGCACATATATCAATATAATTATCTGTTATTATTGTACATTACGCGAACATTGTTCAACGCGCTATCGATAGTCTCGGATCTTGTTTTGCTCGTTGTCCTTGCAACATTATGATTTGCTTTACAAATTTATTGCTTTGGAAATTGGCCTAAACAGATGAATTCAAACTGAGAACTGGGACTGGCCGGGGATCTGTTGCTAGATGCTAGACAAGGATGTGAGTCGACCCAGGGGAGTGGTGACACGTGAACCCCAGATCAGAGGCCACCATAAATGGCTAAACAGCTCAATTACTTTATGGCCGGCTCTGGAATGATTTATTGACAGGCAAAAGACAGACTTTTCGGAAGAGAAATTTCATCTAAAATTCATGGAATATGAATATTTTGGCAGTCAAAAATTCGTATTCATTTTATCATTAATTTTGTGAAGGCTTTTCCCTCGCGCACACCTGATCAAATTTCAGTTTCGCTAATCTCTCACTCTCCATATACGTATTTGCCTTCGACTTAGAGTTTATTTAATTATAAATACAGAACCCATTGCTTATCGCCATCAGCTACCTGATATTTGTCCGCAATTATTGCGGCCCCCGCCTCGACTCAAAGGCAAAGAAATCCGCTCCGATCCGATAAGAACAAAAAGAACGCAGTAAAATTTACATTTTCGCTTAATGGAAATTTTCCCAAAAACCTCAATCTTTGAATGTCATAAAGTTTCCTCGCACATCCAAGATTTCAGCTGTGTTTGATCTTTATTCGAGGGTTGATGTAGGTACTCGTATGTGTAGACGGTACACATAAATATTTGTTAACTAATGGAAATATAACGATTCGGGGAGAGTATGTTTGTCACTTGTCACTGGCTTTGCATCACGTATGCCATCTGTTGAGCCTTTTGAATTGGAAAGGTTCCAGAAAAGGTGTCCGAAGATAGGGGAAAATCTTAGAAATAAATACGTCCATGGAAAGTTTTGTAGTCAAGGGAGGAGGGTTGATTTTACCTACCGTTAAGGGTCAGAAACAACTTCGTTTTGACCACAACTTGCTTTCAAAATGCAGGCGTACATTTATAATAATTTCAAACTGCTTTTTCTAATCAAATTCCTTTTCAATGATTCCTCGAAATTTTTTTCACCAGCAACCATTCCCATGCCTTCGTCTTTAATCAATGCTCCAAAAACAGCCAACCTTATCGAATAATAAAGTAAGATAAAATTTAACCAAAACGTAGAGGAGTCTCCACCCCATCCACAAATAGTATCGACAAAATATCAACTTTATAATTGAGTTTTATAAGAAATGTTCAATATACTCGTATTTCGGACAGCCTTTTCGGTAGTGGGTGATGCATCATCATCTTTTAAGTCTTGTGATTCCATTGATGGGCCATTTATAATAATTCGATTGCGTGCTCGCTGGAATCCCATTTATAATTGATGTTATGTTCCCCTTTCCATACCATAAATAAAAACAAATGCAATGTTTACCTTTGCCATAAAAAGGAGGAGGAGGCGGGAAAAGCCTGACTGACATTGACCCCAATTAATGGCGCCCCCATGCGGTGAGCAAAATGTTGATAAAATAACACAAAAACAATAAATGTAAATAAATTATAAATCAAATAGAAGTTTGGGTTTGTTCTATATGGAGAAACAAATTGATTGAATGCATAATTGGAATTGAATTCGAATTCGAATTAGAACTCTCCACAAATTGAATGAATATTTAAATGTGCGAATGACAAATGTTTTGGCACGCACCTTACGCACCTCTCTCGCTACTTCCCCGTACCCCCGGGGACAACTGTCAGTGCGTTTGTCCCTACCTTTTGACATTTTGAATTCTAAAAACTTGAATTTATCTATCGGACTGCAACCTTTGACAGTCTTTTTCGAATACAGCAAATCCATTAATGTGTTGAAAAATTGAACAACAAATGGAGCCATACAGACAGATAGATATTTTGATTTGAATAACGATCTTGCTGACACACAGCAGAATCGAATTAAATTATATATTCCAAAATGGGATTTAACTGGCAATCGATTTGGAATACTCTGTAGGAGACGAAAGCTGAAGAATATGTGTAAAATCTGAGCGGGGGTAATTTCTGATCTATAAGGGGATTGATGATGCATTTGATTCTTCTATTAGATTTATTCTATTCATTTCTTAATGTATAGTACCTATTTAAGGATAATTTAATACTACTTAAATCATGGAAAAACTTTCAAATATAACTAGGAAATTTTATATTCAAATTGAAATGCTTGCTAGCAATTGCTGAAAATGTTTGTGTACCAATTACAACACTTATCTTTAAGATACATCCATAAAAAGACTCTTTAAAAGCCATGCGGAAACTCTCAGCAACCTTCCCATTTATTCCCTCATCCACTTTGCAATTTAAATCCCATTAAAAAAACTCTTTCCGAATCGCATTTGGGTTGGGTGCAACTTCCATTTCGGATTTCGGATACAGAGAGCATTCGAGAGTCCCGCCCGAAATTGTTGCACGTTTTTGCAATTTCTGTGCAAAATTGATGGCAAATTTATTTACATGAAAATTCAAATGGCGCACCAAAAAGCGAGACTTTTGATTGAGAAAACAAAAAATAAAGCACAGTTCAAAGACAATAAACAAATAAAAATCACATTCAAAGGCGGCGACAGAGCATCATTTAGTGCAGTCATAGAAATTCATTCATTTTTATGCAGCAATTCAATTAAATGGCGCAAATGAAAAGTAAACAAAAACAACAATTATCCATAGAGATGGGTCATCCGAATGGAATGGGTGTTCGGAGATCGATACTATATGACATGTTACCAGTCGCCACTCTCCCAGTCTCTCAACGAGTAAAGGGAGGATTTTTATTTCCGCTTCTGTACAGTTGTGCCCCAATTTTAAAATAATTTACTGCCCATTTTTGGTGCTACAAAACAGCCACTTAAATACTACCTGAAATAGTGTTTCGGAAGAAAGGGAAGGACGCGGATCAACTCCGACTAAATCCCGCACAAACAAAAATAGACAAATACCTTTACCAACTTCCCAGCCAGCCTCCACATCGAAATCGTTTGAATTTTTTCCTCATTTTAAACGAAAATTCGTATTTTCCTGTCAAGCCGGTTTTCCTTTTTTTTTTCATCTCCGTTTTCATTATTGGACCACACTCTGTGGCACCACCACGGTGTTTGTCGTCGTCATTTGCCAAACCAAACAACTTGCAATCAATGCTGTTTCTGGTGCTGCTGCTGCCGCTGCTGCTTGCTGCTGCGCCTTTTGCTATTTTTAGCAGCTGCAACAAAAAGTTGCACTGTCGAAACACTGTTGTACCTTCCGCCATATGCTGCAGGAAAGACAACAAAAAGCAAGTGGGGGACGGACGAAAAAAAATGTGGAAAACTGACGAAAAACAAAAAATTAAAAAGTAAATCTTTGTTGCATATTCAACAGCTCCAACACAGGAGAGGCAGAGGAGTTGGGGGGTCTGGCGTTGGACTCCAAAAACTCTTGACAGTTACCCTGCCTGGAAAATAGGTTCGGGGGAGTAAAGAAACTTGCATTTGTTATTTAAATGAAGCTGCTTGAAAGGGCAGTTTGCTTTTAGTTTGACGGGAAAGGATAATATAAGTTTGTTATGGTAATGATTGTCATGGAATACCATATAATAGGCATCCCAGTGTCCTAAACAAGTGAAAAGATAGGTACAAAATAATAAATAATTCGTATTATTATTTAAACAAAAGATGACTTGATTTCTACGGTAAGGATGTGTCTTTTTGCCATTTACCATCTTATTTCTATCAACAAAAGAGTACAAAAATGTATAGAGTGAATGGCATTGATATTGTCTTCTTAATTTTATTCAATCAAATCTTAAAGCAACTACAATTTGCTTACCTTACCTTTGTTTTGGCCAAACCCAAAAATCAATACCTTAATTGATTAATTTATGGTTTATAAAAAGTTAATTAACATTTGAAGTTCAGATAAAAGACGGAAGCAATGAGGCAGGTGTACGTTAGATGTCTTATTCGGGTTGATTAACCTTTGTTCAACTGTAGTAAACCTTTTGTGAGTAGTTCAAGTAAATGCTGATCTACCTTCATCCCGAAATGTAGCTTGGGCGGTCACTCGAGGTGATTCCCATGACAATGTCTGCATTAAAAGTCCTGTCCACCTATAGAGCATTCACGATATATTGGGAATATAAAAGTATATCATTATCCTTCGATAAATAGGTTTTTCCAAACTGCATTCCATTTGTACATTTCTAATATTTATGTTGAGTATTCCCCATTGAAACCTGAATGAGACCCTGACAGACGAGTACGAGACAAGCAGTGCTTAAATATATCTCACTGACCATTGCCCATAGTCGAACTCGTAGTCGAACTGTTAGATATAGTCATAGCTATAGCTATAGCCATAGGCATGGCATAGCCATAGCACCACATGCGATTACACATTTTTTATAGCCCCCAAGGCGTATCGTATTCGTAAAACATTTACATTTTCGCTCCGACAATTTATGATTGTGTAATAATATTGAAGGCTATTGAAATTATTGAAAATGTTCCGAATGGTCCGAAAAACTGTAAATACACAAAAGAGAGAGAGAGACATAGAGAGCAAGAGCGAGATGGGAAACAGTCGGCCACAAAATGATGTTGCAGTTTTTCTGATTTTTGTACAAAAGTTCGTTTGTGAAATTTGCATAATTTGCAATTCGAGCCAAGTCATGCGTTTTAAATGACCTGAAATGGGAGGCAAAGAAGGAAAGGAACCCCAACAAGAATGCTCCAGTCTATGTTTTGACTTTGGAGGTACCCCTTAAGCGAGAACTATCCGGAAAATACTCAAAGTGAAAGAAAAAGCGATGGTAGTACATACTGGAAAAGAGAATGTCTTTTAGGGAACAAGTTGTTTGCAATATTTCAGGATGATTTTAGTTAAATATGTAGAAAATACATGAATTAAGAGTTCTACCAAAATACCAACCAACCTCATATCTTTAAATAGTAAATGCAACAGGCTATTGAATATTCTCCACGGACATTCCGAGAGATTGTCTCCCTCCGTGCCTAGTACATCCATCTTCACAAAAACAATATACCCGAATGCCCTGAGACTAACAGGTATAACAGAATCAACCGTTCAACGAGCTAAATGAAAGAGAATTCCCATGAGTTCTCAAGGTCGCATAGGAAATTCACTCCCTCCCTAGCTATCTATCTATCTCTGTCTCCATCTCTGTCTTTCGTTTAGGATGAAATGCAGTTCACCTTACGGTAAATTCTCTGGGCAAAAGCTCTCTGACCTTGGCAATAATTTCCTTATTGGGAGAGGGTACACGGACCGGGGAAGGGAAGGTAGGGGGGCATCTATAATTGCAGCACTTTCACCCCCTTAGCAATGACCTACATTAAAGTTGAGGAAATGAATTCCTGCTGCTGTTGATGCTGCTGTCCGTTAAGCAGAGAGTGCCGCAGATCTCAAAAGCAAATATCAAATAATTACAGAGCGGCGCGTTACGGCAGCGTCACATGGCGTATGAGTAATTTAAATGAAATTACAAAGTCGCCGCAACTGAATAACCTCCAAAAAACAGAAACAAATTCAAAATTAAAAAGGCAACATTCGGGAAACGAAGCTTTGGATACCCATTAGTTCGATCATTTCTATAATTTAATTCCTAAGATAGCTATATGATATAGTGACCTGATCTCCTGGGGTCGGAGATTCTTCTGCAAACCATACTACCCACTATGAAGGGTATTAAAGAAACAGCAACAATTGTATCGCAATTGCGAGCCGAAACAAGTTCATTGCACATGCGCGCCCCGTCCGTCACGCCACCTTAGAAGAGAGCTTTGATCAAAACTTTGTTGCCAGCAACATGTGTCCAAGCACACACACACACACGCACACAACGATGGAAAAGCGGCGACGGAAATAAACCCAAAGCCCCAACTTGGTGAACTGGCCCCAACTGCAGCAACACAAACATGTTTATTGCAGCACATGTCCCCAAAGAGAGACAACAAGAGAGAGAGAGAGAGAGATCGGTTGAGAGAGAGAGAGGGAGAGCGTTAAAGCCAGGCCAGTCCAAAGTGTATTGAAACAAGGTAAGGCGAGTGGTGGCCTATTAAATATTTTATATATGTACATATTTAGCGCCCTTCTGTGCGATTCAGACGGCTAGTATTAATTATAGGGGCTTATCAATATTTTATTTGGCTTGTTTATTTTCTTAGGGAACATCCACCTCTCGATCCCTTTTATTTTTTGTTTGTAGTATTTTGAAATATTTTAGAGGTTTTGGATTCTCTTGTGAACCATTCCTTGATGCGCGTGTCAATTATTTTTGTCAATTACGGTGAGAGCGCTCTCTCCTAATGCCTCACCTGTACTTATGCCTCACTTGAGCAGGCAAGCCGAAAACAAAGACGGAAAGAGAGAGAGAGAGAGAGAGCAATTAATAGCATAATTTACACAAGTCTCTGCGTCGTCGTCGCCGTCATCGTCGGCAGCGATCGGTTAATTCGTTTCGTTGTTGCTTTTTTCGGCCGTCGTCGCAGTCGCCGTCACCGTCGACGCCGCTCTGCCTGACTCGACTTTCTGAGACACTCCTCACCGTAGAAATTTTCGTTCGATCATTTTAAGTTTTTCATTTGCAACGAACGCAACACCGTAGCTCCCGATCTCCCCCCCAAAATAAAAAGCAACAAAACCCCAATTGAGAGTCGGCGCCAAACGAAATCGAAAGAGTAACCGAAACAGAAACAGAGTCTTTTACAGCTCTTCCGCTCCACAAAACAGTTAAATTGGAGAAAAAGTAAAAGAAATAGAAAAAGCCAAGAAGGCGGGCGACAAAAAACGCGCGCGCATCTGTGCTAAATAATATAAAAATAAAATTTATGAAAAGTGCAGCCAGCAAGCAGAAGTCACGAAGAAAAATTGTAAAAATTAAATTATTGTTGAAAAATATATTACAGTTGTGTGAGTGTCTCCTCGGTGTGTGGGTCTCATGAAAATTATGACAATTGCTGTTGATGTCTGTGCTCATTTTCTTGGTTGTTCATGTCCGTTTCCCGCTGTCCGTTGACCGTTGACTGGCTGTATGGTGTTCGCAATTGTGGATTTTCATTCCATCTTTGAACCTTTAGCCAAAGAAAATTATAACAATTTCATTACCAAAATTTTATTTGAAGAGAAATCTTTTCAAGATATCCAAAGTTCTTTAACCCTGAGCGCATCAAAGAGAAATATGTACTAGACTTTTAGAAAGGGAAATTGTGTTCAATCAAATCGCTAAGCTAAACAAATTTTGGGCGTATCAGAACTGCCTTATTTAATTTATTTCAAAAGTGCATTTAAACTGAATGAAAGGGATATTTAGCACCAATAAAAAGGGAAATTTGTCTGCAGTTAACCCTGGAAAAAGGGAAATATTTTACCTGAATTTAATTCTTAGAAAGTGGGTGGGTGTGAATGTTTGAATGCAACTCCCAAAATCAGAAAAACATAATACTAACCCAATGAAAACCAAAAATCCACAGAACCCAGCAACTTATCTGCTCTTCGTCAAATGCCCAAAGAGTTCAAAGAAGGAGCTAAACTAAAGCATAAATAAATACATACATGAGAAAATAGTTTAAATCATTATTTGCGAGTGTGTTCGGTGCAAAAATCAACGAAAGTGCAAAAAAGTGCAATTCATCTCGATGAGAAATGTGACTAAAAAAATCAAAGAAAATCAGTTAATAAATCCCATATAAATAGGAGGAGAGAGCGAAGCTGAAACACCCAAAGACAACGATTAAAAGGTAAAGCAACGGTTAAATAATTGTCGGTGTGTGTGTGTGTGTGATGCAAGAAGTAAAAGGAAGCTAATTACTGCGCTTGCAATTTTGAGAGCAGGCCTGGGTTAAATTAAACCTGAGCCGAGTCTCCATCTCTGTCTCTCTCTCTCTGTATGTTCCTCTCTCCGTTTGTCTAGTCGCTCTTTCTCTCTCTCTTTTGATTGTATTAGGCGCGCTTTACGGTGTCTTTGCCTAACCTCCCTTCTTTTGTGAATCTTTTTTCGGAACGGTAAGGCACCGTTGGAATGGTCCTCTCCTCTAGCTCACTGTTCCTCTGGATTCTCTTGTTCTTTGGTTTCTGCATTTGGCTCACATTCACTTTTATAGGAGAAAAAACTAGGCAGAATTACAGTGAAACTTCTCTAAAATGTACCCCGAAAGATAATCAGTTGTGTGAGGCTCAAGCTTTTCCATTCGTTTCGGGCAATGGACACTTCTTTGTCTTAAGAAATTCTTCGCTAGTGGAGTTTAACTGTATAACACTATATTCTTAAGCAGTTTTGCCTGCAGGTCATGACATTCAAAGCCAATCCTCGTCCATTCTTCTACTGCTATTTCGCCTTTTATGAGCATGTAATATACGTTTTTTTCTGTGGTAATTTATTACAATGTGAGGCCAAACAACGAAGCTCAAATAATAAGAAACAAAAAACAGCTGACCAGCACAAAAAACTTGGCCAACAATGACGAATACGACCAAAGACCTACGCCTAATTTAAGGTCATCAACACAATAAAACAACAGCAAAAACAATGGCAAAAGAGGAAAGAGAAGAAGTAGCAAAAGGCGGTAACTATTACTAGAGATGGGCAGGGTCGAAGATTTTCAACTCAACTACTTTTCGTGACTGCTTGTTGGAGCTTTGTTTGCTGTCCGATCTGACACATTCTGTGCTTTGGTCAAAGTATACTCTTTATGCTTCACGCTCCCATCTCTAATAATTACAAACGATCAAAAAAAAAGTTCAACCGGCACAAGTTTCACTGTCTGTCGCTGACGTCTTCGTCTTTTGTCTTTTTCATTTCTGATTTTCTGATTTCGTCTATGGCCCTACGATGCCATTTGTGTGGAGAATTAAAAGGCAAAGGCAACGGTGTTCCAAAAACAAAAAGTAATGAGCGCCCCCATAAATACAGTTGGTTTTTCCCCCCTTCCGAAATCTCATGTGGCTTTACGGATTGACCTGCAAAAAGTTGCCACACAAATGGAAAGGAAAACAAACAATTCGATGTGGTAGGAAGTAGAGGCGGAAGGGAGGCCAAGAGTTGCAAAATTTATAATATTTCGCATAAAGAAAAACAAATAAAAGAATTCCACTGTGAGAGGGGGTGTGGTATAATCTTCAGAGATTCACGATCTTCTAGACTGTGGGGCGGCTGTTGTGCCGCTTTTCCGAGAAAGAGATGTGAGATAATCTCTTTCTTTGAGATAATCTCTTGCTCTCTGCTCTCTTTGGCTCTTTTGAATGGCATCTCTTGCTGTTTATGTTTTTTTTAAAATAGCTACATAAAAAATGCGTAAAATGATCAGCAGAAAAACAAACTAAAATTAGATTTGTTAAAGTTCAAATTTGACATACATAATACTTGGAAGAATACTTAAAGAAGATGTATAATATTGGATGTATTGGTAAAAAGATGGTTACAAAAATCGACCCTTTTTTGTTACGCTACAGATTATTTAGAACAAAATATATTCAGTAACGATAAATGCAATGTTATATTGCGTTCTAATGTTATAACAATTGAAAAATGTAGGGTTCAGCTAAGAATAACTATTTCCACAGCAAATTTGCTTCTCTTTCTTTTTTTAATTCTCCTTTCAAAATAATTATAAATATTTGTAGTTTGAGACACTCAATCAACCATTTTGATAAGTATAATTAACGCGGGATTAACTTTTCAGTTTTTTTTGGCGTCGAATCGCGCTACTGTTGATATAATTTCCATTTGACAAATCCATTTATCATGACGTCCCGGCATAAATAAATGTGAATAAATTTAAAGCCTCTTGTGATAATAAAAATTATCAGCAAAATTCTATAGATTTTATTTTCTTTAGTATATTTTTATTCCTGAAGCGTGGGCCATGCAAAAGTGCGATCAATCGACTATGCAAATCAATGGAAAAATACAAATAAAGGAAATACGGAAATGCAAAAATGTTGACAGCGTATCTACGCATAGCTGTTGCATCTGGTTTTGTATCTTATTGATTGTTCACTCATTTCCATATCCCCCTGCCCCGATCTGTGGCAATGAGGAAGTACGTGGCAAAGTCTGCGTCTCTGTCGCTGAATCATTCAGCTGATTACTGCCCAAAAGGAGGCTTGTCACAGGACTGGAGAATATTTACATATTTCTTGCTCAATAATTAAATTATATATATATGTACATATATATTTTTTATGATGTGTTTTCGTCTTTTTATGCGTTTAATTTATGTGATATCTCGCAGTGTACTGAATTTTTACTTGTGGCCCAAACAAAGAGGGCTTACTGCCCGTTTTGTTTGCTTGAGTTGGCGTGAAAAAAATGTCATAATTACACAAATAAATACACCAGTCTATACATATGTACATATGCTTAAGTACATCAGCAATAAACAATATACATATTTATATGCCAAAAACATCACAGCACAAAAGCCACTTGAGATGTCTGTCTGAATGTCTGAGTGTTCATTCTTCACTTATTTATAAAATTATTTGATTTATTGTCGTTGATCGCTCAGCAATCGATGAATCTTAAAGAGCAGCCATAAAAGTATTTATTAAAGTGTGCCAAAATGAGAAATAATTCCAAATGCAGCTGCCATAAATGCCAATGCTCAATAAATTTTCTATATATATTTTATTTTTGGGTCTTAGGGCTGAGATTGAGCGATTTTCCACCTACTAATAATTTACGCCTTGGATTTTCGAAATATCTACCTAATAAATGAAATATTACTCGCAATTTCGATTGCTGAAAACTTATACTATATATGAAAAGGCAGAAAATTATTTAAGATGAGTATTATGGGTATGGAACTTATTGTTGAATAAAGTAAAATAATCTTTTTTTTTATCAAAATTTAAATGATACGAGGAATTATATTATCTATTATTAAACCTATCAATCATTATTGCCAGATTGAACAACAAATGTTGAAGCCTACCTATCGTTTGGCTATTTGAACACCTGGCTTTCGAGCAACGCACCTTTGAGTGCATATTCTATACGGAAAAGAGAACATTTTCTCTATAAATAAAATTTTTAAGCCGGACACAAATGCTTTCAATACGATTATCATCATTAATCAATAAACTAGAACTAAAACTGATTTACATATCCGTATTGATCGCTTGAAACTTCCTCTATGGCACACAAAATCAATCATAAATGAACATATCTGATTCTATAAAGTAGATCGAGTAGATTGTTTCCTCCTGTGACTCCCACAGCTCCTCCTCCTCATCCTCCTCCTGCTGCTGTAGTCATTAATAAATGTTCATAACCGATTCAAATCATCGACTACTCGTAAATGTTGCTTATTGGAAGTGCCTGCTGTTTCCGTTTTGCATATTGATTGCCCTCCCAGCCACTTGCCACTTGTCTCTCGAAGCGCCAGCGGAGGAGCCTCCCCGAGAATTCTATGGAGTGGCCCACCCATGTGATTTGGTTCCGTCTTTGGTATTTGCTTTTCGAGGCACTTGTTTATTATGTATCTTTATTGTTTTTTCTAAAGCTATTCACATTCACACATTGCGGAACCACAAAGTTGACGATTGATTGGGTTTGATTGAACGACAGAGGCAGAGACAGGCGGCACATGTCCGAGTAGTTATATGAGAGAGTGTAGCCTAGCCGGCAGATCGGAGGCGGTACATTCCGAACTGGTTTTCGACTCCAAACAAAAGGCATGGCAAAAACCAACCAACTTCCGCCATTCCGTACTCGTAAGAAATGTTTGTTTCTACTTACAAATATGAGTATCCTCCACAGAGGCCAGAGATCGGTGAGATCTGTGAGAACCGAAGAAACCACAGAACCACAGAACTTTAGTTGTTCATTCGATTGAGCGGACGCGAGAAAAATATACAAAGAAAAACACTAAAACAGTCTTCCACGTACCGACTATTGAATGCTCCTTTTGTAACCTTTATTTTGATAATGAAACCCTTCCATATCTTTGGCATCAGTTCCTTTTGTTCTTCATCGTAGTCCTTAAGAGGAAGAGGAAAACAGGCTTGTTTGATCCTCATTCTGAATGCAGATCTGCATATATTTTAATATAGGCAACATACCCCTTTACAGGGGATACATAAACAAACAGATATCGATATCCATGTCCCCCAACCCCGTCCGCATTCTTTTGAGGTTCACAGACAAACAGAAATCGACTCAAGTGTCACGGTTATGGATTATGTCATTCCGCCGTCCACCCGCTCTCTGTTAACCGTTCACGCTCCCCGTTCCTCACTCCCCTTTCAACCAACCCAACACTTTTGTCCCTCCCCCATCCGTCACACTGTCAATCCCTCCTCTCGTTTGTCGTTCAATCTGTCGTCAGCGGCTTTTGAGTATCATGTGTTTTTGATTCTAAGGCGGGATTTCCATCGCCTCGCCATTTGTTCGCTCTTTTATTAATACCCAGAACAGTGCGTTACAAAAGTGTATGACCTTCATAGTTAGATCTTTTCGCTGAATTCTTAAAGGGAAAGGTTTTCGTTACGGAATTATGGCTGAAATGAAACTTAACGAGAAGGAAGGTGGGGGTTCTTTTGGGGGGGCCACTCTTCTTTTTCCCTTCCTCCTTTATTTTTACCCCTTCTCCTTTTTTTTTTTTTTTTTTTTTTTTTTTTTTTTTTTTTTTTTTTAAAAAAAAAATTTTTTTTTTTTTTTTTTTTTTTTTTTTTTTTTTTTTTTTTTTTTTTTTTTTTTTTTTTTTTTTTTTTTTTTTTTTTTTTTTTTTTTTTTTTTTTTTTTTTTTCCCCCCCCTTTTTTTTTTCCCCCCCCCCCCCCCCCCCCCCCCCCCCCCGGGGGGGAAAGGGGGGGGTTTTTGTTTGGGGGGGGGGGGGGGGGGGGGAAAAAATATTTTTTTTTTTTTTTTTTTTTTTTTTTTTTTTTTTTTTTTTTTTCTCCTTCCTCTTTCCTTTTTTTCTTTTTTTCCTTTTTTTTTTTTTTTTTTTTTTTTTTTTTTTTCTCCCCCTCTTTTCCTTTTTTTTTTTTTTTTTTTTTTGGCCGGGGGGGGGGGGTTTTTTTTTTTTCCCTCTTTTTTTTTTTTCTTTTCTCCCTCCTCATTTTTTTTTTTTTTTTTTTCTTTTTTTTTTTTTTTTTTCCCCCCCCCCCCCCCCCCCCCCCCCCCCCCCCCACCCCCCCAACCCCCCAACCCCCCCCCCCCCCCCCCACCCCCCCCCCCCCCCTTCTTTTTTTTTTTTTTTTTTTTTTTTTTTTTTTTTTTTTTTTTTTTTTTTTTTTCCCCTCTCCTTTTCCCCTTTTTTTTTTTTTTTTTTTTTTTTTTTATAAAAGTGTTATTCATTACAAATCAATAACAAAACAAAGTTAAGTTCTATAATTTTTAAAATTTATAGTTCTATTTTGGCGCACTGTAATGCAAATATATATCCTGAAATGTATCTTGAATCTTTGATATTTTTATACGCGATTACACGTTTTGCATAGTCGAACAGCAGCCTGACTTTTTGATGGCAATCGAATGGATTTTTTGAATTCTTGGCCAAGAACTTGTTTGGTTTGCTTTTTTGTGGGGTTCTACAAATGTTTCTGTATTTTTTTGGGTGCGGAGTGAAGTATATCTCTTACCTGTATTTCTGGGAACTCCTATCTCGAGAGGTGGCCTTTCTTTCGTATCTTATAGACACAGATACTCGTGTATGGGAGATTCTTTCGAATGGGAAAGTTGGGGATACATTTGTGGGATATCTATTGATATATGTGGCAGGAATAACACGCCTCTTTTTATGGGGTATTTCCAGGAAACCCCTCATAGTCCCACCTTCTATTTTTCTCACCTCTGAACACTCCCACGAGCTGAGACCCAGAGCCCCACCCAAGCCTCGTGTGCAGCAGGCGCTGTGCGTTGAGGTGTAAACAGGTTAGTTAATGATCGAATGAGCAAACACGACCTGAGCAATGCGAGCACTCTAGACACAAAGTATCTGTCGGGGCTATTAATAAAGCCAAAGCTCTCATGTGGAACTTGGCCTAAACAGGCGACCGACCAGGCGGTGGCAGTCTGAAAGCTGATGCAATTGTTGATGCGGATACCGAAAAGGGAAATGCGAGCAGCTAGCCCAAACAAAACAGAAGTATCTGGTATCTTGCAGATACTGAATACTGGCTGCGGCACCTACAGCACCAGCACCAACAGTAGTAAATGTCAATTGGTTGTTGTTGGTGTGTTTTCTGCTGCTGTCTGTCTTTCTGGCTGTCGACCACTTGACACTTTGGCTAATGACAACGCCCGCTGCAAAAACGGTAGCACTGTACGGCACACATGTAGATACATTTGTATCTTTACAGTTCAACGACTCCAAAAGCGACCAGTTTTTTCGGTTTTCATATCGGTTTTCATTGCGGTTTGCCTTTGCTGCTTTTGCCGGACAAAACAGATCATAAATCCAATTAATTCTTGGCTTAATTTCGGGTGACAGTTGACAACCCAAGACAGTATCTATTTATAGAGAGTTGTCAACTCTCCCTTCGGCGCTTTGGAGGATTTTTTTGGGACATCGAAAATGAATGGCTATAATGGCTATTTATTAGCTAATTGTTAGTTCAACCGAATCAAGCGCGGCAAAAGTATATATTCGTATGAAAATATGCATACATACATACATTTAGAGATACTTCTGGGTGACTATTCCATCTAGTTCTTGCTTGCCGCTTTATGCCACATAATGTTGCAAATAACTTCAGCACAACGTCAGCAGCAGATCGTTTACACATGCACTGCACACACGCGACTTATCCGATCCGCCAATTGTCGGGTATCGTGTCTCTTGTGTGTGTAGATACATTTGTATCTTTTTGCTGTATCCATTGTTGAGGCTGGCAGTCTGTCTGAGTGGCTCCCCGTTTATTTATATCCATGTTTTCTGTTGCATGTTAGTCTCTGCTTCTGCTTCTGCTTCTCCTTCTCCCCTGCCTGTTCGCATTTCATTTCATTTGGCCCCATAACGTGTGCACCTACTGCATGCCTCTGCGTTGTGTGTGTGTGTGTGTGTATCTGTGAGATACATGCGTATGCTTTTGTTAGCTTCTTTCGGAAAACGAAAGTGCGATTTAATGGCTGATCTGCTGCCCCCACTCGGGACGAAAGTAGGCTTAAATTTCGTTAACAATTTGGGTTTATAGCCCACTTAAAGTGGCTGATATTCGAGTGGTGGAACATTCCCGATGAGTTTACGATCGATTTTTGTGCTATGCAGTCGAATATTATGTTCTAAATCGATCCTAAACAGAAATATTACCCTTATGGGCACGATATTTATATTCTATAATCGAGTATTGTTTACCAGAATCAATTAGTTTGTATTAAACTCGATTAAACCAAAAATAATCGGTTAACATCCACTGATTGAATCGACTCTTGTATCTGATCCTCTCTACTTATCAGCTATGTATATTCTGTTTATAGGATTTCCCCGGGATCATAAACTTAAAGCTGAAAGATTAACCACTTCACGTGGGCTATAAATCAAAAACCAATCGACACTTTAACTGCCGCTGGCTTGAAGGCCACACAAAGTGTAGAATTCCGCTGCAATCATCATTGATTGTTCCCTCCATTGAATGTTCTGTTTCCGTCCTTTGACTCTATATTAAAATACGCCTTTTCGGCCTCTCCTTTTGCTTGTTTTTAATCGGAATGTGGAAAAGTTTTCACATTTAATGAACGATGACCATCGTTCCCCCATCCACACAGTTTATCAGTAGATTTTTTCATTGGACCTTGCAATACATTGCAAATTGTAGCTGCAACTGAAACACAAGGCAGAGATTCTGTGGCTCCAGTGCCTCCAGTGGATCATCATAATGATGTTTTGACACCCATTACTTGTCGAATTTAAGGGGTGTATTTTTCTATTTTAAAATTATATACTAGAATAAATAGATCTTTACATATGGAAGTTATATTTATAGATCTATTGTTAGACTATCTTAAAAATTTCAGAGTAGGTGGATGTTTCTTCACCCCCAGATATATTTCTGTCTATCAATTCCAAGTAAAGGGGTATCTTCACGTCGAACTACTACGACTTGCTCTGCCTACCGTACCCCCTTCAAAGATGTATTTATAGGCCACACACAAATCTGCTCCTCTCAATACTCCGCCTACTCCATCCCCATAGAAAAAACATCGAACGACAGCTCTCGTGCGGACTGGCACTGCGATTGCGACCTTATCAGGCCGACAATTGCTTATCACGTGCTGTATTTTTCCATTCTTGTGAGTTTTGCATTGGAAAATTTTCCATTTTCCACACATTTTCCATGGGAATGGAATCGAATCGAATGGGATCGGATCGAAAGAGAGAAAGATGAATAACCTCCTGGGTGAACAGAAATACGAATAGTGGGCCAAAGAGTCGAATGTTTGGCTTTGTCCGCTTGAATTGCCATGACATTGACACAGTGCGGAGTGAGGCACCCCCAAAATTGAGAGTTTTATTCATTTATGCGGCGGGATATTGCACAATTGCACAATCGTAGATTGACGACCCCATCAATATGCGGACTCTTTGAATTATGGAGATGGCCAAGAGCTGGACCCAGAGACAGAGCCGCCTCTATATTACGTGAAGCGTGAACTTTTATCATTTTTACTGCACTTCATGAGAGCGTCCGTCCATCGTTCCGTTCCGTTCCGGCTTACAGTGTAAACAGCTTGGAGCGACCGGAGCACGACCGGAGCACGACCACAACCGGTCGTTATTTTTTTTTTTGTATGAATTTTGAGTTTCAAGGTTACCTTTTTTATGGGACATCTTAGCTACTACCATATTCAAATTGCTTGTTTCCTATATGCATGAATGGTGGAATCAGATTTAGATCCATGTCCAGGGCCCCTCCCTGGAAGTGCCTTCGGTGTGAGTTTTTTCAAGTGTTTTGACGCTTCTCCAAAGATAATACCAGGGACATGCACATGTAAAACCCCCCCACTTATGGGCTCTTAAGTGGGGATCTAATCATTTGAGTTAGGGGCAATACTTGAGGCATGGACAAGCCCCACAAACAAGTCCCACAAATCTTGACACTCGATTCACAACGAGCCCCGACGAGACTCGCGGTTCTCGGCTGTCGGTTGTCGTGTGGGGTCTAATGACCTGAGCCGACAATTAGCCACCTTTCTGCTCACTCGATTGCCTCGATTCCCCGATCCCTTAGCAGCATTAACTATTAATTTAGATGCGCTCACTAAGATCTCTGGTAAACGTGGGACTTGGCAACCAATTTACATAAACGGAAAGTAGTAGACTCTGGAATTGAAGTGTCGGTTACCCTAAAAGATAGATTCTTCCAGAAAATACAATTTATATGATACATTCAATGAAAAGTTATGAATATCCCAAAAATTCAATCTTTCTTTACGGATCTCCCCCTTTTGTATCATAGAATCATAGATAGAGATACAGACCTATAGTTTGTGAAGTTTTGTTGGAATATCTTTGAAATATCTATGAGCTGGAACCTCCAGCATTAAGAGAGTACTCATATCAGCACAATATTTCAAAACGAAACCTCTTGGCAAACCTCTCTGCAAAGCCTCTAATACCCTGCCTCTTCAAGGGTATAATTGGCTTTAATCTCAAAGATCTCCCGAACAAAACGTGGGAATTGAAAATTTATACACACGACTGTGGCGTGGCGTGGCGTTTGATTTGGCGTTAAATTGTGGCATCTGACAACTGTTTAGAGATGTATCTGTATCTTCCTGTACGTACGTATGTGTAGGGGTACAAACATCTGTAGAGACGCCCCTTAAATCACTTGACGCTGTCGTATCTATTGTTCTCTACATTTCGTGCGAGAGTATATCCACGAGATACACTTGTAAGCCAAGTTCTAGGGCGGGAAGCACTTTCAGTTTCGCAGCAAAGTCCGCGATTCTCAGTCAGTCATCGTCATCGTATAATCATCATTTGTTGTTCATTGAATCTTTCGTGCTGGTTTCTGTAATAAGCCATGGCTCAACACCCTTCCCTGCCCTGCCTGCCTCTCTACCTACAGGCCCTGTATGTCGCGTCGATTGTTGTCGTAGGTTGTGTTTTGTATCTCTGTATCTCCCATTGTTATGGGCCCCGCAAAAAGCGACGACTCATACGAGTATGCGTACGACTATGATGTCATGAAGTTTTTCATTTAATTTGCATAATTAACTTTTTAACTTTTTTGCTCTGGCTGTGGCTGTGGCAGTGGCTCCCACTTATGTACATTCCTCTGCTCCCCTGCTAATGGAGTGGCTAATATATCATTATTTGAAGCGTAATATGGTGTAATATTTAGTGGGGGGATAAAAGTGAGAGGATTCTCGCTACAACGAGTGTAGTTTTTCGCAGCTCTACAGACCAAGGAACCAATGAACCTTGATGAATTCGAACAAATTATTCTGTATATGTTTTTTGTGATGAGTTCTTTAGAGAGCTTAGAATTCCACTCATGATCTTACCTACCTCCGTTTCGAGTCAGTTTTAACTGTTTCGTTTTAATGTTTGCTTCGTTTTTGACACCTAAGTTTCGGATGTTTTTGCTCTCCTCTGCAGATTCCCCTCCAAAGTTCAATAAAAGATCAATTCTTGTGGTCCCCCCTTCTCGATCAGTAAGGTATTTATGGATCGCTTTCTGATCCCATAAGCAACCCAAGGTCTGATCCCCTTTTTCTCTGATTTCCCTCTTCTGTGATCCTTCTTGTCTGATCCCTGTGGTAAGCCCCATTTGATGGATAGACTCTCGTGCGCCACCGTTGCACTTATGACCAGATATTTCCAGGCAGATATCGCTGTGGGTTGCCTTTTGTTGTCAACGCCCCGACAATGACAACAACAACGACAGTCGTTACAGTCGTTCCAGTCGACCGACAACGGCCTGCTAATTACCACGCTAATGTTCGGTTCAATGGGGTTCATTGAAAGTAAAAGTTTTGCAACCGCAGCAACAGAGACAGAGAGAGAGAGAAAGAGAGAGACAACAATTGGAGCGCAGAAATTAGCAGAGAAAGATATATCGATAATTAATCGAATAATAAACAATATTTGCAGCGCATAGCGGTAAACTCTCACTCCCCCGATTAAGCGAGTGAAACCAGAACCGATAGACGATATCCGATTTCCGATATCTGATAGCCACAACATGAGCATCATCGATAACGGAAAGTATCGCCTGCGCAAAGACTGGGCCAGCGCCTCGATACCATCGCTGGTGAACATCGACGAGCACGAAGGCGATGCCGCCGATGAGAGCAGCCTGAACATCACAGCCCCACTGCCGCCCCAAAAGCCGCCGCGACGCAGTTCCCTGGCGCTGGGCCTCTTCTCGGGCCTCAAATCGGACAAAAGCCAAAAGAGACGCAGCTCCATTGCAGTCTCTTTTCTACGTCGCGATAGCAGTAAGGTAAGGATCTGTTACCCAAAGACCTAAGATCTGTAGTATCTATAGCGCAAATATTTTCTTCTCTTCTTGGCAGAACTCTACCAAAGACTCGTATGAATCGGCTGTGCGCAGCGAGAAGAGCGACGGCAGTGGCACTCCCACCAACAGTCCCGAGATCCCTGTATACAGCTCGGAGGAGAATATACGCGCCAGTTCCCCGAATGACCCCGGCAAACAGACATATTTTGAGGATGGCAGCCAGACGCCGCGTCCTGTGCTCCAGGGCCTTAACTCCTCCTATGAGGCGGCGCCCCAGCGTCGTCGTCGCAGCTCCCTGCAGACGAAACTTGATCGCCATCGGCGCAAGAAAATGGAGTACATAAATCAGCGGAGTCTCGACTCCACGGCGGGCATGACCTACAGCGAGTCCCAGAGCGACCTCACGAACGATAGTAGCGTTGCCCGGCATGCCGATGACGAGGAGGAGAACGAGGACGATGATATCATTGATCCCCGCGAGCATGGGGAGTACTTTCCGCGCGAGAAGCGACACTCCTGGTGGAATATATTTGTGCCAGATAATTTCAAAAACAGGTTCGTCCGAGACTCTCTGCGAGAATCTCTCCTTCGTGTTTAACAAACGCCATGCCTTGCCTTGCCACGTGACTAAACAATTAAAATCTGCATCCGATTAAAGAGAACCCCTTCCCCAGCAAATGTCCCTTGGGAATGCAAATGTTTAACTAACAAATGTCGAAACTTGTGATTAATTTGATGGCATGAAACACACCCAAAACACTCATTCGAAAGATACTTACAAATGAAACTTACAAATGGATCCGATTCCCAATCGAATCGTTCCTGCTGTGAGGAGAATCGTTGAGGTTTTTTTCTGGTTTATTTCTTTACAAAAGCTTGGCAATGGTCCATTCATCATATTAGGACCGTTAAGGTTGAGTGGCCTAAGCCGTAGCCCAAACTTGTTACGACTGAGGGGCGCTGCCGCATTACGCGCGACCTGTATAATATGCCCGAGTTTTAGGCCATTACTGATTGACTGTGGGTCTGAAATTTTTATTTTGGAAGTTTAACAATAAAGAAAAAGATAATGTTTTGCTTTTAAAAAAGTTGAAACTCTTTAGAAAAGCCTTTTTACATGGAAGAGACATTCTATGAGGAATGCCAATTATGGGAAACATTTATTTGGGGTTTAAAAATGTCTGTTTTCGAAATTAGTTTTTTTTAGGTTCAGACCTTATCTAACACACACTTTCCTTCAATTTTCCCTAAACTTTGCTTCCATTCTGAATGAGTAATACATAAATTTCATCTGTGATAAGAAAATTCTGAAACCAGGAAAACATTTTAAGATTTTTATCGACTGAAAGAAAAATGTAAACAGCTTTAAAGACTTTTATCATAAAAAGCTTTTAAAGTAAAACTTGTCACTTATAATACAAATGAAAACGTGTTTCCTACAAAGATTTTCACTGCAAAGCCACACTGGAAGAGAGAGAGATGGGGAAACAATAAAGGTGGGAGACTTGCAGTAAGGAAACAAATACAACAGATATCTATAGAATTTAGCATTCTTTCAGTAGCTAAACAAAAATAAGATTCATGGTATTCCCAGTGTTTATTCCTCTCTTCTGCCATAGATTGACCTTCACTGACCGTGTATCGTACGTGACCCCGACCTCGACCTCCCGTTGCCAAGTCATTGGCTCAGACGACGCCCCCGACTCTGTGGCTCGATCTCTTTTTAGCCTTCGGGGGTATACCACGCAGGCCATTAGCAGATTGTCTATCATACGAGTATCATACGAAATAAGCCTCATTAGACGAGTAGATATTATTATTATAATAACTATACGCGAAATCCTAGCCCCCAGGGCCCCAAAAGTCAATTAACAATCCAATCCAACAAAAATAATATGATTCTCTCTCTCTCCTAACAATATCTGATCATTCCAGCATCCTGCATGATGTTTTCTTTGTTTTACTTTTGAGTTATTTGTTTGTTTGTTTTATTTGTCTTTTGTGTGTGTGCGCTCGTAATTTGCGCTTCCTTAAAAAACAAATACAACCTTTTATCTTACTTTTAATTACCATAATTTCTCCTTTTTTCGGAAATCTCGTACGTATCGTATTTTCATGTCACAGTTTGCTCATGTCTCGATTTTTGATTTCAATTTCTCGATTAAGTATGTATATCGTATATTGTTTTGCATTTATAATTATTTTCTTGTTTATTTGTTGATTGTTTTGTTTTCTGCGTGTTTCTGTTTTCTCGCTTAATTAAAAACGAGAAACAATGGGGAAATTCTCTGCTCCTCCTTGCCCCCACATCTCTCTCCCCCTCTCTGTCACTCTCCCAGTGTGGCTTAACATCAAATAGTGAGTTTTCATGAAAAGAGGGAAAAATATTCCATGAGCTAATAATCAAGAGAACAGTTATAATTGAAAACCCGCCTTCCCCAAAGGCAAATGGAAAATTGTTGCATGAACTTTGTTCCATTTTTTAATTAAAACAAACAGAAATACAATGAAACCTTTTGCATTCCGACAGGCCCATGCAAATTAGTTATTGATGATAGTTCATTGATAAAGATTATCATCTGGAAAACATACATACATATCTTGATCAGGTTTCATTCCCCTCTTTATGTAAGAGATCTTTGGACCACTCGTATTGTCGCATGCCGCACTTTACAATTTTCAATGTCAATTAAAGTTGTGGCAACGAATTAATGGATCGTTGTACACACAACTATCTGGGAATTGTCCAACGACAGCGACAGCGACAACGACAATAACACTAATTGACGATACTATTTGTTGGTGCCCCCAAGTGTGCCCCCAAACGCAAGTCTACGAATAGTACGTACAATATTGATTCGGGTACTCGTAGTTTGATGTTTCTTTAACTGGGAAAATCATCACGTTTTCTTGGCACGCGATGTGGAAGTGACCAGTGGAAAACATTTATGATAAAGCATCGTTATGCATTGGAAGCAATATTGTCGCATCTGGATATAGAATAGCCGAAATAAAACCCAACATTAAAGAGTTTAGTGTCAAGTGTTAAAAATGTCTTCTCCCTTTCCCTGTGTGGCTTAGGAGTAACAGGTTGGGTTTTTATCTACCATAAAATATATAAAGATTTTGCTTTTACAAAGTCACATCTCAAGGTCCTCTAAAGATCTATTGACTTAAACTTGGAAGCTCCTCTCAATCTCCATTGATTTAAACTTTGAAGCCTTACAAAATAATATTCAAATCATTCGATTCGATTGGATAAATAATAAAATACACACCAAACAATGGACTTGTGGTTCTTTTTGGTTCATTTATGGCTTGAATGCTCGGCTCGGGGATATATCTCCAGCACAAATAAAAAAACCCAAAAGCTCGAACAGACACACTTGAAATTGTTAATTAAGCTTTTGTGGCCCCCAAGCAAATAGATAGCCCCTCCGCGACAACAGCCCCAAAGCATCGGCATCTCCACATTCGTCTGTGGATCTCACGTGAGTGTTTGCTCAGTTTGGCGACATGTCGTCTCCACCGCACATGGCTTTTGGGGATACCAATTTACGAGTTGCTGTAGCTTCTGTTTCTCCCAATCGCCGGCACTCTGTCTTTCTCTAGGTGTTCTATCTGCCCGTCTGTTAGTTTTCCTAATGAAAGATGCTCAGTGGCAGGGAGGGGGGCGGGTCTGGCTGACTGCAGTGCTCGGTAGTTGCTTAAATACTAAAACAATTTGAGTAAATATTTAAGCAGCTTATATGCAATGTGTGTATCATAAATCGTCAGAGAAGTCAGAGAGCTTTTGACTCTAATAGATACTGTGTGTCCACGAGTATAAGGTTACAAATATGGAGAGTACTTGGGTAAAACTCTTTCAGGCAATGGAATGAAAAGTGAGTGCATTAGTAAGTACTTAGGAGAGACTAAAGGTCACAGATACAAGACGATATAGAAGATCAATGGATCTTTGAGGTGTGCACATTTTGTTTGGTCCTTGATTTCTAATAAAACATTTCTTACAACTAGAATCTGGCTTTTAATCTGTATCCAACGACTCCCATTGCTCCCACACGACACAGATGCTCGACTCGAAACGCACAAGCGAAGAGAATGCCCTAGAACAGTACAAAAACAATATACATGGCGTGTGCGGGACGTTTTTCCGATAAGAGTTTTTTTTATTGTTTATTCCTTTGTTTAAAGCTCAAAGAGTCTCTTCAGTAAAAAAAAAAACATTTTGAAAGAATCAATCTTAAGTTTCCACACTTTCACACTTATTATATTTGATAACAAAAAAAACATTGAGGAGATAATATTGATAGGTTCAAGGCAAATCAAGTGTCAGGACAGAGACATTATACTTGAGAATATTAAGCAATCAATGAAGCAATCAGAGGAAAGATTATCTAGAGAGAATAAAGAGATTCAGAACAATGAACAAATTTACCATAATGATAGAAAGAACAACAGATTTATTGAAGATGGTAAGGACTACACGTACTTGCAACATCTATGATTATTTCTGAATCATTTTACGGCAAATATCACGCCAATATCAAATCTGTGATTCACAGCCCTCTTTTAGATAGTTTTAATATCAAAAGAGAATCCATGTTAAACATGACTCATTTCTTACAGATTAAATCCTCTTTAAAAAGTCAGCCAAAGTCAATTTCACACTTGAAAATGTCTTAATATAAAAAAATGCTAAAACACTTATACTTATCAATAATTTGTACAAGAAAACGCACCTACATACATACACATATATACATACATATGTAGTATGGGGAACCCTTCAAGACTTTTGAGTTTACTTTCCAGTAAAATGTGCAGCAGTACTTCACCTGTCGCCGGCCAATATCTCCCTTTTCCTCTCTCTCTCTCACTCTTAAGCGTAATTCCCTCTTTTTCGAGCACAAAATTTGTGACTGGCACTTGGAAAATATTATGGCTGGAAAGTATTCTTTATTGTACGACGCCAATGGTCTATAATCGCACGATTTATGAGTTGGGGTGGCCAAAGAACTAAAGCTGAAGCCCGTGGAAGCCCATGGAATACGAGTAGAGGTTCGTGTTCGTATCAGCATTTATCTCTCTTTATGGGCCATTCGAATCGAACAGCCAATTGAGCCGTAATTCACTTTTTAGAGCCACAAACCATAGGCCATATTTTGGGAGTATTTATACCCAGTACTCAAAGAGTATAAGGGTATATTAAAATGTTGAGCATATCAAGTAGATTGCTAGAACACTTTTCCATGGTCCATGAACAAAACCATTTGAATCGTACCTGTTGTTTGGCTCTTTGAACACCTGGCTTCCCAACACCATTAATAATAGAAACAACGCAGTTTTGATTACTGGGTATTAACGTTTCGACTGGTTTTCCTATATTATTTGTTTACAATTTACAAAATACAATGTGTTTGTTTTTCTGTGGTTCAATTCTCTAATGGAAATGGGAAGGGGGAACAGGTTTATCGCTTGATGTAATCCTATATACGAGTATCATTCAGCGGTGTGCCTTTTTAGTATAAATATATTGTAGAGAAATGTATTATACTATAGAGAAATTGATTACCCTTACCGCCAGGGCTTGACAAATTCTTCACCCTGGCAGCAGATCCATGCATATTCGCAACAAGCTAATATATTTATAATGGAATGTTTTCGCACAGACAGCTGACTGGTTACCTGATTGGATGATTGATCGTCAGTGCATCGATTAGTTGATGGCGTTACTTACATATATTTATGCAAATATATTTACAAGCTTAGATGAGATTATTATGGTGATCAAAAAAGAAAGTTTACAATCGAAATGTAATGATAAATCTAGGAAGGAATCCACATTTGTATGCAAATAGATCTCATCTATATAGAAGATTCAACAAGAATGAAAAGTTTACAATCGATAACAGGCATTTTGACATTTTAAAGATTGATGTATAGAAAAGTGTTTGGTTACGCAGCCAAATGGTAGACAGTAATATATAGATTAGTCAGTGGTGCAGCAGAAGAGTAAATCCTAATCATTGTTCGTCGTTTGTACTGCCCACTGTAATCCCATATTGTCATCAACATATACACATTGTATGCTCCCGCACCGCAGCAGCCAATGTAGCAGCTCTTTCGTCATTTCATCTCACGCCTTTCTTTCTTTCCCTTTCATTCGATATCTCTCTCTCTATCTGTCGCTCTCTCGCTCTCGTCATCAACCTAACTCGATCTTTTCGCTATCCCTTCGACTCTGTATCGCAGTACATACTATCAAAAGCAATAATCTATTTTTAAACTAAACAAAGGCATTCTTTAGGAAACAAACAATTGGAGAACTATAGAAATATTTGTGAACGCTTACTTCCAGGAGATCCATTAATCGGATGCAATTCTGCCTTTGAAGTACAATAAGCAAAGAAAAATAGTTCTGTTTCCATGTCAACTTCCAAAGCGTAATCCATTCTTTACCTTCTCAATTATTTATACCTGCATACCCATATCTATTTCCATACCCATATCAAAGTATGTTTTATTTGTCTTTGTAGACCGTTTAGACTGTTTAGCTACTGTTCTTCCACTCTAATGTCCACGCAAATATTTTAAGGAATATCTAAATACGAATCTTTATTAATATGTCGCAGCAGATAAGAAATCGGGGAAGAGTTAACCCGAAAACAGATATTTTTGCAGTCTTTCGAAAGAGAATGAGAGAACATCAGGTTCCACAAAATCCCAAGAGCTTGGGTTCCAAATGGAAATTGAAATGGAAATGTAAATGGAGTGAAGATGTGTGTGGGATCGCTTGAGTTTCAGTCTCCGAGTCCGAATGATTACGTGCGTGTGTGCACAAAGTCCACAATGGCATTTTATTGCGCTTGGCTGATTTGATAAATAAATATATAAATATATACATATATATACATGTACATATATCTGTTTATATGTATATAAATTAATGTCACACGAACAGAATACTCTCTTTATAAGCACAAGGGGCCAGAGCACACACAAACACAACCATATCCAATATGATAACATCCCCCATATGCCATTAACAAATGACAGAACCCCGGACCACAGAGAACTTCTGCTCTACAGAACCCATGGGATCATTTTTGTCAGTTGGAAATGGAACTGTCGCGTAGCGAGACATTTGATCTGTTCTCCGTTCTGTGATCCGTTCCGTTCCGTTCACTCCCGTTCTCAGACTGTCCGTCGATCGAAAAATTACAATTTTATGCAAATCGAAAGTGTTTTGAAAACTGGATTCCATTCCACAAAAACGTTCCTCCTGTGTGTGCCCATTTGTGTGTGTCTGTGTTAATTATAATTCATAATTTATTTCCAAATACAAATACAAATTGCTCATATATTTATTACAAAATGTGGCAGGAGCCACTTACAGCTTATTGAATTATATATTTATAATGTTTAAATGTTAAATGAAGTCTTTAAACAAATTAAATGACAATTTCTTGGATGGGAGATAAAAGAGACAAAGAAAATGTGATATTCGTGGTTCGGAAATTAAATATAACGGTGAAAATGTAGACAAAAGATTGTCTAAGCAATTGGAGCTGTTTCTATAAATCTCTCTGGAATAAACTATGTTCCAATTACCATTATTATTATTTGGAAATGAAAGATATTGATTTAAATAGAACAGTTTCTTAGTTTCTCTTCGACTGAAGTTCTGTAACAATTCAGTATCTTTTAAAGAATTTCTCTCTTAATTTCCCTGTATATTCATTTGCAAAGAACTTTTCTCTCACTATAAGCCTGACGTATCTGCCATATCTGCCATATCTTCCAAATAATTCGATTTCCTAATGAAATTTGCATTCATTTCAATTAGTTTCTGCGGTGTTGTTGCTTTTTGTTCGGGTGTTTTCCACTGCCTGATAAGACGGGCGGGTTCTTATCTTAATTTTACGTAAAGCAAGTTTCAATTTAAATGAAAGATAACACTCGTTGCCGCCTTTCCTCTGCCGCCCTCCTGTCCGTTTCAGTTTGTGTAAATATTTTGAATTTTAGGCAACAAAAAAACTGGTTTCCAAAATACGCAAATGTTGTTTTTATTCCTTTCTTGATGGAATTTACAAACGTGAAGGCCAGAAAAAAACAAAACAATACAAAACACTTTGAAATGCTGAAAATCTTTTGTTCTATCGAGGGAACCATCAAAGGGGCTCGTCTGTCGAGAAGATATTCTAAAGATTTTCTTTAGCCAGCAACAAGCTGCTAATCTCTCAGAGATTCCACAGATCGATCCCCCAAACACCATATTAGAGTCCATCTGCTAAATGCCATAGCAAACAGAGATCTCCAAACTCAAACTAGATTTTATGTAAATATCGGATACAAATGAATTATAATTTGATCAAACGAGTTGTGGCCTGCCGATGAGGAGGGGATTGATACAGACATATGTTCATTTGGGATCTCACGGCCTGAAGAGACATTACAAAAAGTCACACGAAAAATCAATTAATTGTTCCGAAAGATTGCTGTATTTTATTTATAATAAATATATAGATGTGCATCATTTTCCATGACTAAGAGAGTTGTTAGAGAGAATTTAAATATTTACCAAAGATATATGTATCAAGATAATGCTAATGATAGCACAAGGCAGCAGCAGAGCTGGTAGAAGTAGTGCGAATGGATGGATGGGGGCTACCTCTTTCTTTCTCTAACCTTAACCCAAATTTGTGCTTCATTTTGTTGATTTTTCTCGCGTTGTCTTTGGGGTAGGATTAATTTCAAGTGCAGGTTGAATAATGAATGACCCTGCCCCCAGGGGGGCTTGATGAATAATTTGGGTGAATGTTTGTTGAATCAATGGGCACACAAAGTGAAGGAAGATGGAACGAAAGATTAAAGGGGTTTCAAAAGAAGTTAAATTGGTATGAAGGGAATGGATGAGTAATAGGAAACAAACAATAAAAATAACAATAATATACATAGATATCGGAATAGAAAGATAGATGGGTTGGTATATATAGATAGTTATAGATACATATGATGATGATGATGATGATGATGAAACAACTCGTGTGATGCGCTCTTCTAATTGTCATATATTTGGCTCTGTTCTTTATGTTCCGTCTCCTACCCCTTAGGCAAACATCACCTCCGTTTGCCCTCGAATGTCTATGTGGCATGGCACACATTTCGCTCTCTAGCAAAAGTGTCCAAAAATCCAATTAACCCTTTTCTTTTGTCGTTAAGTTGGTAGCAGGAGCCACAGCCATAGCCACAGCGACGAGCAAATACAAACAACATTTTGCCCACATTTTTTCGCTTCTTTTTTGTTGCTCTTTTTTGAGTAAGCGAAAGGCCACGCAAACAAAAGATAACAATGCGGCATTAAAATTCTAATTATGAGGTTGGAAAAAAGCACAGAAGCGAAGAGACTGAATTTAAATAATAATATTATCAAAAAGTCAGGGAATCAAAGACGGAATTAATATCTTTAGAGTACGAAAAGCAGGCACGTGATGCCACGGGAGACAAGTGCTGCAGTCTTTCTGTCCCTCTATCTCTCTCCGCCTCTTTTGATAAGAAATGACTTTGAGGTTCGTTTTGTTTGTATTTCCCCGCTACCAGCTACTGGGGGAGGCAAAGCTACTCCACCCGTGGGGGCTACTCTGACAAGTCAATTAATTTTGTCATCAATATTTCCCACACGAAAACTACCGCCAAATGACAGCCAAATTGAATCATTAAAAGTCAACAGAGTGTCGGAATCGAATGAGTTTATCTTTCTGCTTGTTTTACTTCGATTCCTCATCTGTCGACCCATCCTCACTGAATGGGAGAGGGGGGCTGACAGGGCGTATGATTGATCGGCCTAAACACGCATCAATTTCCTTCTCCTCGAGCTATCTATAATAGGGATTTGTTATCCAAGAAATTGCATTTAATTTGAGTGTATCTTTCAGTATGAAATAAATCTAATGAAGGGTGTTGCTTCCAGGTGAAGTCTTGTGTAATGAAAGTAATGAAAAAACAATTTATTAATTAAAGTTTTCAACAAAAACAACATGCAAAACGTTGTAATTACCTCGCAATATTATTGGTAAGCCCACTACTGAAGAATCAACTTAAGTTCTAAATTCTCTACACTTTTTTCGGATTGCCACACATATCGTTCGGTTTTTTATGGTCTCGGGGAAGCAAATATTTGGTCATTTGCCCACTGCATTCGTTTACTCTTATCTTTATGGGAGGGGAGCTCTAAAAATAAGCTCGAACAACGATTAGATGCTGAACGTTTTTGTCAGCCGACTTTTGGGAAATGTCTATGCAAAATGTATATCGCAGACCCATGGCGGCGATAAAGGAACTTGGCTGTTTAGCTTTGGAATGGGGTTAAATGGGGTATATTTACATTTAAGGTTGTTTTATTTCTGAACGAAAGACGAATAATAATCACTCTGAAGCTGACTCAATTCGGACTCAATTTGAGGTTTAATTCAATCTTGGACACATTTGTTTTCAGAATAAACTTTCCCATAACAATTTAGATTGATTAAAATGAAAAATTCTTTACTTTCATTCCACATTTATGGAATAGAAATGATCTCAGAATAGAAGCTTAGCTTCCACATCTATAAAGCACAAGCTATGAACACTACAATCCATGAATTATGATCCCACACGCATGATCCCACGCACGTAGGCAAGCGCGACCTCTTGCTCCCTCTCCATCTCTTTATGTCTCTCCGTTTCTTTCTTCTTTGGATTGTTCATTGAGCTTTGACTTGCCGTTCCGGGCATTTTTGGGTCAATGTCAAACCTGAATCCAACAAAAAGTCACAGTGAAAATCAAAACAACAGACAAATAACTTTCATTGCAAGCAAGCTACTTAAAATCAAATAAATTATTGGAAAACCACTTAAAATAATGGAATACATATATCAATTAGAATCATTAATTTTATATATAATCAAGTGATATACTTCCATAACAATTAACAATTAATTAGAATCAAAAAGTACGGATAACTAATATTTATAACACATCCATCATTATAATTAATTGCCTTTCTGACTATTTCAGAAATCTATTTTAATTAAACAGACTTTTGATGCTGACAAGCTAATTTTTCATTAAATGGCTATAAAACAAAAATGAATTTTCATCAATTAAGTGAAAGAAATTAATATAATTAAGCAATAGAAAATATATTGCATCACTTTTAACTCCGATAAAATTCATAAAACTAAATATGTTTGGACTATATAGTCAAACTTTAGCGCCTCTTCCCACACATATTAAATGTCTCAAACCAAAAATCCTCTGCAATAATTTACAATATCAGTCACGCCATTCCCTTGACCCATATACAACGTCAAAACCTCTCTCATATATCATTCTATAAATTTCTTCGACACCTTCTACACACAGGTACACACACACTTTTGTGCTAGTACGATTATATGATAGTCTCGTGCGTGCGATATATCGTATATGACTCTCCCCTGAAATTGCCCCAAATTTAGATAAAGTGTCTGCCAAACATATGGTTTTCGGTTCCAATGGAAGGTTCTGATCAGAAATGCAATCTAATGTTCGGGCAATCTATTCTGCATTTTGTGTATACTTGAGGGGATTTTGTGTGCCTCTTATATTATATCGATGGAGGACTATAAAATATATTGGTATTTAATAGATAGAATCAAAATTGGCTAAGTGATTTCCAATTGTAATAACGCAAAATAAATTTTTACCAAAGAATTCTTTTTAAATTTAATTGATTTGAAAGTAAGATGTTTGGGTCTCTCTTATCTTAACAGATAATTGGTGACGATTAGTTAAGATAATATGCATATATCCATATGTCCAATTATATATATTTTTAATTTGTATTTCCGTTGCCCTAATCTGCTGTTTACCTTCCGTTTCTAAAGGAACGTGACATTTCTATTAGCTCTCAAAGTCAACTTGACCACGTGCGCGAATACTAAATATATGTACTACAAGGGGCACAGACTTACATACATACATCTTATGTAGAAAGAGATCCCCGATAATCGGTTTTGAGTGGGTTAGTGGCGGGTCCCGTCCCTCTACTACGTGTGCATTCCATAAACTGGCGTTTGTTAAACCCAGAGATACATACGATTGTATTTCGATTTTTCCATTTCGTAATTATCTTTTAATTTACTTTATGATTTTCTCCACCCCCCTTTCTTTTCTTCTCTTTTCCATTATTTCCCGTATTACTTTTTGGCACAATTTTCACATTTAATTGGCTCCTGATGTGCCAGGTCACGTAGGGCTAGTCAAGATGTTTCCAGTTTGTCACGCAGTGTTGACAATTTGGCGATACCCGTTCGCAGGTAAGTTGCAACTAACAATTCCACATAGACACACACATTCACCCCCACAGCCCCCCTACAGCCAAACATATGCACACACATAAACCAATGCAAATGAGGCAGCGCCATAGAGGAAACCCCTTGAATCTTGAATGCAACTCTGCCTGACATATGTACAATATTTATCCTATATAAATACATATATATTTAATATGTATCTTTGTATCTCTGTTGAATGTTGCATGGCCTGACCTAATAGCACTCTTACTTATAGCATGCTCTCACACACACTATATTCTATACATGTACATATATTTGATCAATAAGTATACCATATATTTTTGAAGCAAACTTTTCAGCCAATTGTGAGCCATAACCGTTGAGCATTTAAACAATTTACCATCGAATAAAATACTACACATTATATAGTATGCTCCAAATATTACCTTAATAAATAAACGAGTCGGAAAGAACGACAGATATGGATAATTTATAGAGTGAGAGAGTGAGGCAAGTGTTCAAATTACACTTGCACTCAGAGTCAGATTATTTATAGATAATCTTAATGTTTGCTGTCGTCTTATTAACGAATTTTGATAATTTATAAGACCCGTCCACGACGTACGCGAGTATAAGTATAAATAAATTGCTGATATTTAATTGATGTTGAAAGATAGAAGGGACCAGGTAGATGGTGCTAGTGTTTACGGGTGAAAACGGTGCCCCGATAAGGTATTCAATGATTTTGTAGAGTAGACGATTTCAATAGGTAGAACATGAGAGCGTAGCCAAGTGACTGCAAGCCAAAGCGTATTACACGCGGATAACAGATAACAAACGTAAAGCAAACCGAGGGGTGATGCTGCAGAACGCATAAAGAAAAGGATAGAGATATTTACGATCATGAAGATGGTAAAAAGTGCAGTTAAATGGATATACACTACGGTTATGCCCCCCAATGGAGAGATTTCAAATACCACATTCAATTTCAAAACCAGAAAGCAACAGCTTATACCTTTAACCCCACCAAATTCCATAATCTATATAGATTTCACAAAAGTTAAGATATGATTAGGCGACCATTTGACGACTAACTTGGCTTCGACGTACATTCCATTCCAATAGACATACTCGTACCCCACACTGACGCTGTCGCTGACTTTGAACCAAAGTCAATGCCAAATAAACAGATCAGAAACCTACCTCAAGGCGGAGGCGGGCAGAGTCTCGAGTCTCGATTTCACATGAGTCATTTGCGTATTTATTACAAATCATTAACCGAATCAGCTGTAAAAGAAGTACTTCCATTATCAATTTCACAATTGCATTCAGACTCAATACAATAATTGATGTTTTTGTGCGTCGCAGATTACGTACAAGTACGAGTCCCACTGAGTCATGGGCTTAAGTTCGAACTCGGACTGTCTATGAATCAATGAAAACAATAAATAAAATTCGGGATCGGCTAGGAGAAGATATAGATACACTTGAAGAGCGATTTTTGATTTTCATGAAAGATGCTAAAGTTCTTCCCATACAGATACATATGACATTAAAAAGAGCTACCATCGAAACATACGAGCGGACACATACTTATATGGAATATTCAGGGCTCCCTCACACTGTTGCAACCTTCTTCGCTTAATCGTAATACCCTTCTTCAAGGGTATTCAACCGTAACCGAAACAGTACCGAGTACTTGAGGCAAAGCCCTCACGGGTTGTTGACATTTGGCTAGGGGCGGAATGGTGTCAGTAAGGCAACAACTTTGGCGGCATGGCTCCTACTGTGGCTGCCACTGCCACTGATCGCAGCCCAGGGCCAACTTATCGACAGCAAACACTATGGGAGTGATAAGATATGTACGAGTATATGTGCAACTAAAACTATGAGTGGAACAATGGATGGATCGTGCCCTCAATGACTTGTGCTTCTGCAACATGCCCAAAACTGTAGCTACTGCCATTTACGAGGCGGAACCCGTTGGGTTGTAAAATACTCGTACTGCTGCACTCGGAGTGTTTTTTATGGCTGAGATAGAGATTCCCACAAGCGAGTTTTACATCTTTTATTCGAGTATATATTTTGTAGTAAATATTTAGTGTGACCAACGGGTTTATGCGGAAGCGTGTCTAACTTTTAGTCGTTAGGTAAATAAGTTGTTTGGGCTATCTACCGATTAGCTGTGGTTATTATTGCTGATAATTGTTGGGTGCACGAGTATTACATGGGATCTAGGAAATGGCATTGACTTTGTGTAAAATGGGGTGTAAAATAATCACAAATAATTGATGGCAAATGTATGGGAGGATAGGAACCATTTAGGAGAAACTAATTCTATCAAAGATTCTCTGAATTAAATATAATATTGCCGCGCCTTGCTGTTGACCTCCTCCTACTGATCCCATGACAACCAAAGACAGAAATATGCGAAAAATAAATACAACCTGCCACAGAAATAATATTTATGTCATATATCGTGGAATTATTCATGTTTACTTGAGGAACAACAGGCGAAATTCCATTCCATTTGAGCCAAAACCAACTGTGCAAACGAGATTCCGCTCCACTGCTGCCTGAACTCAATAAATTATAAATTAAATTCCATGAAAAGCAGAATAAATATTACTTGAGCCCCGCCAGGCATCGCCTCGCATTGCGTCGTCAAATGTTGCCAACTTCAAAATCAAACACAGTTGTTTCTGCTAGACTTTGTTTTTGCCAAAGGTTTTTCACTTGAAATTTCACGGCAAGGTCCGATGGCCTAGGGATGGCCTCAGAGATGGGATGATTCGGGAAAGGATGGTGGCTAGGGGGACTGTAGTGAAATACTGAGGAGAAAGATCGTGAAAGATTGTGAAGAAAGTTATTTTGTTTTGTAGGTCCACACCCCTCGATGGCCCCACGGATTTTTATTTATGTTCTTTAAACTTAAATAAAACAAATACGAAATGCGACAAATTTTCGTTTAATAACTATTTATTATTTCCCCAATTATTTGTTGTTTATCTTTGAAAAAAAAGCAAAGCAAAAAGCAAAAGCATGCGCCGCCTGATGCCAGTTGCCGTGGCATATATGATCCACGAATACACTGGTATTTTTAATCTGATTTTCATTGATATTCAATAATGGTTATCGCCGTTTGCCCGCTAATTGGCAACGCACTGAGCGGACACGCGCAAATGGCATTTTTGTATTATTTTTAAATATTTCTGGAGGAAGAAAGCCGCTCAAGCATTTAAAGAAACCGACAGGAATTCCTTTTAAATATTCCTCTTGGTTGTCTGCCATTCAATGTTGCATCGGAGGAGCATCTGTCAATCAATTGATTCAATTTCTCGCAACCAACTTTGGCAGACGGAAAACTTGCACATGGGAGAGCATTTCCTTTGAATGTGGCAACGGAAATTAGTTTTGTCAATCATCAAATGACACAAACGAACTATAAAGTGATTCAGAATATATTCCAGCAATGGAATCGATACGCTTCCTTTGGCAGACATTTCGTTGAAGATGGCAGAGGAAATATCTATGGATCCTTCTATAACATGTTCCCCTGCCGTTGACTCCACTGTACTTGCTCGTATCTATATCTATCCAGGAATTGTACAGAAATAGCTAAGCAAATTGGCTTTAGCTTTGGCTGAGGCCCGTAAATCAAAGGCGGACGGTAGTCAAATAATTCTCACTTTGCCAAGTTTGTAGATAACTGCTGCCGGCGAGGAAGGGGGAACGATCTAGGCAGGGGATTGGGGGAGTGTACGGTTCGTTATGGAATTACAAGTATGGAAGCTAGGAAGCACACACGCGCCTCCGATATCGTCACTAGCCATCGTCTGTGACCATATACATATAAAGAAAAATGTCTCGGAGGCATGCGCGAAGCAAATACAGAAACGAAAACAAAACGAAAAACGAAGCGAAAAATATATTAAAGATTCTAAGACTTGCGATGCACGACAAATGAATTTTAATTGAAATGGAAACGAGCAATCAAAAGAATCTAAAATACAAATTTGTATGCAAGAATCATCGAACTATTGATCGAGGATCTGAGGGATCGACTCATGACGCAGAAGTGTATACGTATATATGTATGTATATATTCTAAATTGACGAAGGATTGGCCTGAAATAAAGTGGGACGATATTATATGCAGATAAAATGTTGCTCTGAAGTGGAGGAACCTACCTCCGTAAAATTAGTGTACAAATTGGAAAAGTTTTTCTTCTGCTGGGGAATTTCATTTGTGCGATCCGGAGACGTGAACTGGCGGAGTTGGTCCGCCGATTGGTGGGCCATAAGAATGCTGGTCCCCTCGATTAGGCCCATAAGAACGCCACAAATCAAAGCGCTGCTCATCATACCCTTGAGACCTTGCCAAAAAGGGTATCAGAAAATCCCCTATGAATATTAAGGGAAAACCATACCTTGTCTAGCCGCAAGTATCCCGCCAGTGGCCGCTCCACTGGTGACCGAGTTCCAGGCATCCTCCCGCTTGCGACAGTAGACCAGAGCGCAATCAATGCTACTAAAGATGGCGCCATACAGAGCAAAGTTGCCACCCACCAGGCCGGAACGAGCGCGTACTGCGGCCATACCACCCGCCAGCCGATTACTCAGGCCCGAGGGGGCATTGCGAAACCCCTTGATGGCCTGGAAGGCCCCACCGCCCAAGGCGCCCATGACGAAGGCACCGCCGCAGTCCTCCAGCAGGCGAAAGGGGCACGGTTCACGCTCCATTTTAAGGGATCTTTATCGTTAATTCGGTTTACTACTTCGTTTTTCGATTTAAAATAGAGAGAGTCACTCGACTGATAAGTAACGATTGTTTGAGCATCACCTACTTTATGTGGGGCAACGCTAGAGAAGCGAAAGGCCCTCACCCAGTAGAGATTTCTATATTTGGTCTATGGAAACGGGAATGGACTAACTCCGAAAGGTACTCTTAGAAACAAATCAATCAATTTCAGAGAGGTTTCCCGATAGAATTTAACTACCCTTCACTTTTGACTTTAGCTCAAAACATAGCCTTTGGTCGAATAGTTAAATCACTGCAGCCCGTATCCCCCACCAACTCGTATGTACCTTTCCATGAGAGATTCCCATCAACTAGCACACATTTAGAGAAACACTTTAAGGACAAACCGCATCTACTCGAGAGTCGTGACAGTCCCCGTCCCCAGGCATTTAAAGGCTGAATTCGAGTAGAAATCGTTTGTGGAAAAAACATTTAAAAATGCGTCGTTTGCCTTATTCGGGCACCTGGCTGATTGTCAAGATAAACTTTACAAAACGATAACAAAATACGTAATACGAAAAGCGCAAAGCGCAAAAAAACAAATACAAGCGGGGGGAAAAAAACTACAGCTAAAAACCAAACGAGAACCCAATAAATAAATTGTTATTAGCCGGTTATGGCCACAATTGCGAGCTGAAAAATTTGTAAGTGATAAAGATCGCAACAGATTGCCGCCAATCGGTTGCGATCGTACAATACTATGATATGAATGTTCCCCAATCGATTCTATAACCGTTATCTCTCTCCCCTCTCTCTCCTCTATCTTTCACTCCTTGAACATCGTGACGATTTACAGGAGCAAATCGCGTAGCGTGGATCATGGCCTGGCGGCTCCGTTTGACTTGGATTCGCTGCGCTCAAAGGTGGAGCAGCGTTTCGAGAGTGTGGACAAGCTATCAAGTGAGTATTTCCACAAAAGGATTTCACACTAAAAGGATTTTTTGTGGAATTGGATTTTGTTTTAATTAATAAGTCGAGCTCTTCCAATTTAATGTTCAAACGCTCAAGAAAAATTTCAAGAGTCTGCTACTAACATATATATATATATAAATGTATATATATATATGTATATATATATAGCGCGAGGGAACAGCTTAGATGCTGTAGCAGCAGGAACGAAGCGGACAGGATAGCGAACCTTTATTGCACATTGGCTTATATATTTATTTCAGACTTCATTCTCATTCAGAAAAAGTGTCAAATTTATAGATTGAAATTCAATAATATTATTTATGGCACCAAGCGGGTGACAAAACACCCAGTTTCGTGGCGGCCAGCTTTAGTCAGAGTGACAAATTTCCACTTTCATGGCGGCGAGCTTTTGTCAGATATACTGTTAAAGTCCAATGTTAATTAAATGTTAATGTTAATGTTAAGTGTACATTTTCCGCTTCTTCCATTTGCATATTTATTTTTTCTTTTTGCTGATTTTCGTCTGGTCAGCGACAGTGTTACCGATAGTTGTTTGGGGTGCTCAAGTGCTATTAGGGGTACTCTAACAATTGTGTTAATACGAATGAGACTTCAACTACTTAGCATAGGAAATATTGGCGAACAAGATAATTCGTTTTGCAACATTCCTTATCTGCTGCCGCCTTAACTTATCAGCAATCGAAGTAAAAGTTGATATAGAAACGCCGCTTGAGATATGGAATTGTTATCAAACTTATTGTTTGGCAAATATTTTCCGGCCAACAAAATCAATTGTTTCGCTTGTACGTGAGTCATTTGCAGGGAAATTTCATACGCATTAGGCATGGGGACATGGGGGAGTACCTGCACATAAATCAAGCACCTTATCAGCTTTATGGTATCACAGGGAAAATATTTCTGAAACTTTGTAGTCCCTAAACATTTGTTAGTTTCTTTTTCGTTTGGTTCGAGGAGGGTCTAGGCAAAGACAATATAAGAATACTTATATTTTCTTTGGTCTAGGTTTGTTAATGGACGCGTACGCATAGAGCCCCAGAGTCCGTGTCCGTGTGTCCGTATTCCTGCCACCTTGGATCGTCCCCAAAGTCATTTTTATATAAAGTTAACAAACAAACAGAACAATACTGTTTGAAAATGCCGCCAAATGCACCCACACTGGGCTTAATTTTAAGTGTGGCCAGCCAACAGGACTCTCAGGAATGCCAGAAATCCCATCACTAGCAAATAAATATGAAAGCCGGGAAAAACGGACGGAAGTGTGAATTGATGTACAAAAAGTTGACAAATAATTACAATTGGCGATGCTGGAAATGGTTGAAATATATTGGCACCTGCCGAGCAATGAGTTTGCCGTTATCTACCTGTGCCGGCATCAAACGCCGCCCACCGTAGCCTCCGCTGTCGTATATTCCCACCTGCGGCCCGATAGCGCGGCATTTAAGCTGTTTGAGCAGCAGCCGAAGCCCTCCATCATCAGCATTCCACCAAGTAAACCAACTGCCACAAAACAACAAACGCGAATCCGAATTTACACATTTTTATACACGTTTTATTAATGATTTGCATTGTTTTTCTTTTTCGCAGGGCAAAAGTCTTCATTGCCCACCATACCCACCATTTCCTATACCGTGGGCAATCGCGACACATTGACCTCGGTGGCGGCCCGCTTCGATACGACCCCATCGGAGCTGACGCACCTGAACCGATTGAACAGCTCCTTCATCTATCCGGGACAGCAGCTGCTGGTGCCCGACAAGAGTGCCAAAGATGAGGATGGAGCCAGCAGCTCCACCAACGAGGGGGCCGACGGCGGGGGCAGCATCTCGGGCAAGTCCAGTCCCATTGAGCGCAAGCTGTCTGGCGACGAGAGCCGGGAAAGAGGTAAGCGAGGTCGCGCTGGAAATGGTGCAATTGGTGCGATGAATAGTGAAGTCAGCATTTTGCCGCCTGCATTTTTTTGTTTTGCTTTGCATGCAAAAAAACAACAACAAAAAGTGTAACAACATTTGAAAAAAGACACCAAAAGGCGCCTGCTGGGTAGCACTGTTCCGAGTCATATGTTCGGCACATTTCTCCACTAGCTGCAGCTGGTCACACTGCCCATTTTCAATGTTGTCTTTTTTTTTATTGACGAAAGAACACGATCGAGTATTTTTCGGTTTTTCGCACCCTTGAAAGATTACAATCGACAATCTGACCATTAGAGCCACGTTGTAAAGTGCAGCAGGACGGAGTACTTACCCAAGCGGCGACATCAGCATGCACACGGCGGTCTTCTGGCGGAATGGAGGTTCTTGTTGCTTTCAGTTTTGAATTTTCCATTGTTGTCACATCAAATTGGTGGAAAATGTGCTAATTATTGGGTTGACAATGACTGTTGCGGAAGTGCATGTGAGCAGGCTCTTGCCCGGAGGTCACGTAATCTGGCGACCGACCGCCGGAATCTGGTCCCGCGTCGAATGCTCATTTTGTGGCGCAATTTATCGAACGTTCGTGGGTGTCGCAGCAGTGAGCGTGGGCGTCACAAGGCGCTGGGGAGATTTACTTTAAACTAGCCCATATATCAACTGTTCGCCCCAGAGCCCCAAGGCACAGGCACAACCACAGGCCATCGCCCAACGCCCATCGCACTATCTTATCGGACGGCTGATAAAAATCACAGTAGTTCTGCGGCCACCGAAAATCACCTGTGCACCGAATCCCATCCAAGCAAGCAGCCCCCCGTCTAACCACAAGTCTTGAATGTTCTTCCTTACAGACATACTGGAGGGTCTGCGCCCCGGATCCCCCAAGCCGGGCCACATCGAGCGCGTGGGCGGCAACAGCCAGGCCGAGGACGAGGCCAACAAGAGCGATGATCCGGTCATTACGCAACGCTTCCTCAAGATCAACGTCCGTCACATCACCGACGGCCAGGGCGTTGTGGGCGGCGTCCTGCTGGTCACCCCCAATGCCGTCATGTTCGATCCGAATGTCAGCGATCCGCTGGTGATCGAACACCAGGCGGAGAGCTACGGCGTGATTGCTCCCATGGATCTGGTGGTGAATGCGGCCATTTTCCATGACATTGCGCACATGCGTGTGGTGGGTGGAGCCGGTCCCAGTGTTGCTGCCGGCAGCTGCGAGGCGGAGAAGCCAGAGATCTATTATCCGAAACCAGTATTAGTCGAGGAGGACTCCAAGGAGTTGTCCGAGCAGCAGCCGCTGATGGGCGACGATGCCGATGCCAGCAAAGAGCGTTTGGAGGGTGAGTCCTGGCCATATAATATTATTTTGTTTGTTTGTTTTAGCTAACTAATTTCATGCATCTTCCATATTCAGCTGAAATTGGTTCGTTGGAGATTACCGATGACCAGGAGTCACTCTGCTCCAGCACTGGACGCGATGGTGATGCCTTCCCCAAGGCCTTTGAGCGTGAACGTATTGAGGTGAGTCCCTCTCCCTCTCCCAGTCCCAGTCCTTCCCACTTCCATGACACATTCCTCTAAACTATTCAAATCTTTAGGACTCTTCGTTGGAAGCCAAAGATAGCGCTAAGACTGACGCTGAGGATGAGGATAAGAAAACTGGCCTGGCCCTGATAGACACTCGCACCACCCTGGAGGAGAGACGCAAGAGTCTGTTGGACCATCACTGGGCTATTCCGAGCAAAGACCGGTTAGTGTTTGCTCAGCTGTGCCTCTGCACCTGCACATCTTCCACGGTTCCACTCTCACTGTGTGAACAACTGCACCGCACTGTGCACACAGCCTTTTTGTTATTTAAATAATATTTGTTATGCTTTCTGTGACGTCTCCTATATCACATGCCAAATGAAGATTCGCTGTTGAAGCCGATGTCGAGTTTTTGTACATCCATTTGTCCGTTTAAATACTGTTCCGTGCTCTATATTCAATATAGTTTATGTCTAAATCAAATCAAATTATTTGGGAATTGCCATAGAATCTTTTACCATAATGGTAAATACACCTGAGATATGTTTTATTTTTAGCAATTACCAATATTCAATGGCTGGTATAGACCGGTATATTTATAAGAAAATGTCCACTAATTAATAGGAATATTCGATCAGATGTCTTTCCTCAGAATAGAATGTGCTTGCTATTATTTTATACCGAAATTAGATTAAATACTGACCGTATTTGGGTTTTTAATTAGATGTGCGCCTTATTCTAGACTCTATTCAGATAAGAAACCATTTAGTGACACCGCCTAATCTTTGGCCTGCCAAAGAAGCCTCCTTTTTTGTTGCTTTTTTATGCTTGTTAATAACTTTCTGTTTGTATTTTTGCGTTTTTATTTTCATATTTCGACCCACGCCACGCCTCAAACCTAATCATATACGCAATTTTCGTTATCAATCCAAATGCTTTGCACAACAAACGAAACATCACACCGCACACACCCACACACTCACATCTACACACACACACACGACAACACCAACCACATCTCTGTGTGTGTATGTGTATCCACGCTGCACGAACAAATTACTCAGCTATTGTTTGTCTAATTCCCGAAGATCATCGGAAGACGAGGCCGACAACGAGTCCAACATCACTGTGGATAGCGGTGCCCGCAGCCAGGATCCCCTCTCTGCTACCAGCTCGGTGAGCGGTGTACCACACAGCAGCATAACCCTAGGGGGATCTGCCGCCGGCACTACTTCTGGAGCAGCAGCAGCAGCTATGTCTGGGGGACAGTTTCCAGGCGCCGGCATGCTGCCACCACCATCGGGCATTGACCTGGAGCACCTGGAGCAGCTGTCGAAGCAGTCGTGCTACGACTCGGGCATCGACATCAGGGAGCCCGTGCCCAACGTACAGCCGATACCAAAGAAAACCGTTTACAGCGACGCTGACATTGTCCTCAGCTCGGACTGGGTACCACCGAAAAACATTGTGCCGACGCACTTCAGCGAGTCGCCGCCACGCAGCACCATTCTGGGACAGAGCCTAGACGCTGGTGCCGGTGCTGGCGGGGCACGCAAGAAGACCTCCAGCGTGAGCTTCAGTGTGGACGATGAGGCCGCACAGCAGGCCCAGGTGCAGGCACAGGTGGCGGCCACTTTGGCCAGTGACAAGCAGTCGGAGAAGAAGAACAAGGTAGAGATTCGACAGCTAACCGATCACCTGATCAACTGATACTAATTCGAATTTGTAACTTTATAGATGCTGAAGCGCCTCTCGTACCCCCTCACGTGGGTCGAGGGCCTCACCGGCGAAGGCGGAGCTGTGCCAGCCCCTGGCAGCGGCACCGGCAGCCTCAACAAGTCGGCGGACACTGATTCGGCGCCCAACACGGGCGACTCCAATCAGAGTGTCTTTTCGAAAGTATTCTCAAGGTGCGCATTCCCCAGCTAACATTTGCAACCATCTATCGATCTCTTGACTATAATTGGTGCCAACAAATTTTGTTTATTTCGTTTCGAAAACTGAAAACTGAACAATTCACAAAAACCAAAATGCTTACCTTCGTTTTATGCGGATCGGCTGCTTTGCTATATAAAATGAAACACACACAACATATCATACCGATACCGACATACTCATGCAACACTCAACACACAACAATTGTATACACACGCACACACACAACGTACAGCTCGCCCATTACTCTGGTGTCAGAGCTGGGCGGGAATCTGTTTTCGAAAACACCGTCCGAAGACTCTGGTGGCTCGCCAGTGCCGCCATTGACTCCGCATTCGACACATTCCGAGGGTCATATGACCTATGGGTAAGGAAGGATTTTGGATCCCCGATGTCGTTGTTGTCGTTGTTGTTGCTATTGAATTTTGATGTTGTAGTGTTTCCACCTAAGAAAAGAGAAACTAAAGAAATTCTTCTTTGTTCCAATGAGCACAGCCTCCTTTTTTGATTTTTTGTTGGTTTCGATTCATCATCAATGCATTTTATCAGTTCCCAGTGTAAATTTGAATCATCGTACCATCACTCTCCGATTGTCTGTGGCTTATATTTATACTAATTTCTATGTTCTATCGCTGCCTCCCATAGACGTTCCTCAATTGGTACCTTTATACGTCCGCATTCGTCGGAGGGAACCTCGTCCAGCACCAAACTGAAGGAAGCCAAGCAGGCGCCCAAGCTGGACTATCGTTCCATGGTCTCCATGGATGACAAACCCGAACTATTTATCAGTGTGGACAGTAAGAGAAAGGCTTTTATTCCAATGAAACTTGATCACTCACACTTGGTATATTTCCATTTAGAACTCATCCCACGTCCGGCAAGAGCCTGTCTTGACCCACCTTTGTATTTGCGCCTGCGCATGGGCAAGCCCATTGGCAAGGCCATACCGCTGCCAACCTCTGTCATGTCCTACGGCAAGAACAAGTTGCGCGCCGAGTATTGGTTCAGTGTGCCCAAAAATCGGTATGTTAGCAGCTACTATGAGAATGCACCCTTCAGAATGTGTTACTGATGATATATCATTCCATTTTCAGCGTTGATGAGCTCTATCGGTTCATAAACACCTGGGTGAAACACCTGTACGGTGAGCTGGACGAAGAGCAAATCAAGGCGCGTGGCTTTGAGCTGATCCAGGAGGACACTGAGTGGACAAAGAGCGGCACCACCAAGGCTGGCCTCGGCGGCGGCAGCCAGGATGGCGAAGAGATCAGCGACCTCACCCGCGAGTCCTGGGAGGTAAGTCCACCTTTTATCTATAGACTCCCCCGCCCAAGCCTCTGGCCAGGAACGAACCTCTCTTCCCTCTTGTATCTTTCACTCTATGCGCTGAGTTCTTCCCCTCGAATCGTTCTAATTTTTCAAAGAACTATAAAATATCTGCCCCTTTAGGTTAGGAATTAATCAATGAATTTTATGCCAAATTTCTTCTTCTACATAATAATAGTATATAAATCATACAATATAAATCTTGCAAATCTTGTTTACATTTTTTTCCCCCCACGTGCATTGTATGTACATGCGTTTTCTTCTACTTTTCTCTCTTGTTTTTCTTCTTCCTTTTTCGTGTCTCTTTTTCCTTTATTGATTTGCCTTGCCTTTGATTTGATCTAAATGAAATCGAAACCATCTACCACCATGGGCTCCCAAAACTATAAACTGCATTCTATTATTATGAAATGAAAACTACTGTGCAATTACTTTACATACAATATATATGACATGATATTATTTAACCTCTGTTGAACTACAAACAGCTTATAAAGGCACCGTTCGCCAAGACCTACAAGATCATTAAAACGGCTTCCCATGCCGCATCGCATGACTTGGAAATGTTGGGCGGCGAGGTTAGGAAAAATCAATCCTTTAATACGAATTCTTCACCTAAAAAAAAACCAAACCTTACTGTGTTGTCCGCACCAAAAACTTAAACTTAAAACCAAAACCAAAACAAATACTACAAAAAATAACAAAAAGAAAAATCGTTTTTGGAACTTTTGTGAAAATTTTGAATTTTTGCATATTTTTCGATTTAGTTTATGGTTTTTGTTTTTCTGTTGGATATTATTGTTGATTGTTGATTTTCCAATATGCTCGCTGGTTTTTTTAGTTTATGTTTTTTATTTTTCGTAGTTTTCAAAGCACTTTATGCACTCGTATATCTGGTTCTGTTTTTGTACCACCCACCTACCACCCAACCCACCGGAAAACAACCGAAATCTAGAAAAGAAAACGGTAGATCAAACATTTCTTTGGCACCACTCTTTTTTCAGCACTTGTTTTGTGGCACTGTGGCACAAGAGTTTCAAATTTCCACACTCCCCAAGCATTGGTTCCATCATCCCATTCCACGTATTATGTATTTTGTATAACTGTTTATCTTATAAGACATTGGCTCATCTATCCCTATCTCTCTCTCAAGCGAGCATTTCAAAATCATTCTGTATCGAATTTCGCATTTGTTTTTTGTTTTCTTTGAAAGATTGGCCTCGTATTTTATTCTCTCTGTTCTCGAAATTTCAAACATTTTCATTGCATTCAAAAATAGTATACAAATCAATTGATGAAAACGATTTAAGGACAACAATATGTGGGTTTGAGGAAACCTGAAATGAAATGTGGGCGAAATAAAAGGACACCAATAATACCAAGAGAAATGTTACTAATTGTTGAACCGGTTCTACTCCCAGATCAATTGGAGAACTAGTTTTAGTTTAAACAATTAAACTAAACTAAACAATTAGTTCAAGCTTTAAACCCTAACCAGATAATAAAAGTGCTTAATTGCCATCTTGTTCACTTCATCATGAAATTCTCGTACCTCGTATCACTTGATACTGAAATTGAGTTCATGAACCTCCCCGACACTTTGATGGCTTCAAACCCCAGTGAGGTGTCACTTTTGGGCTCGATCATTACAAAACAGAAACAGAAACAGACACACACGCCGCATTACCTAGCCCCTAGCCTAACAGCCAACGTAACCCATTTACATGCGTAATATATACAGAACTATTAAGTCTATACCACCACAGGCAACAGTCCAACATTGCCTCCAAGCAAGCAACCCCCTCCCCTGGAGCTCCAGTTCCAGTTGCCTCCCCAGTTGATATTCTCTTAACCACATTCTTCGTTTAGCAATACAAAGGCCCCAAATTGATATGCTAATTACGAGTAGATTTGGATTCGAGTTCCATTTCGTAATGCTTTCGCACTTTAGGAGGCCAGCTCTTGATCTCAAGCATTATATTTATAAACATTTTTACAACAATTAGCGCCTTTTGTGCGTTATCACTCAGTGGTAGGAGTCCGGCATGGCATTTATTTGCGCAATCTTTGTGGACACGTTTTCTCATGTCATCCCATCGCGTTCCCATAAGCGTGCCATATCCAAAACGAAACATCACGACCAATGGATGAGTAATTTGTGTCTGGCAAAGCCATCAGAAGATCAATAGAGATGGTAAAACTTATAGATAGAGTCGATATTCTCTTGAGGGGGGCGGGAACCTTGAGCAATGCCATTACTTTCCTGTTACTGATTTACTGCTACTGTTTTCTGGTTCGTTCTTATCGGTTCGGTTCGGGTTGAAGCTCAGGCATTATTCTCCCACTCCTCGCCCCATTATCAGCCTCCCAGGCAATGTAGCGGCGCATCAGCAAATTGTTTCCTCATTAGCCGCCTGCCGCATCAAAACATCTATAATTATAACTATTAAAAAAAAGAGTGAGCAGTATATAATATTATGGGAGCACAAAGCTATCAATAGAATCTCGAAAGAGGTTATCTCTCTCCATAACGGAATCCAACGAAGCAGCCATCAATATTTGTATGGTGATTGCTTCCGTAGCCCCAAGCAATGCAAAGATCTTCAAAATGGAGACCTCAAAGAGGCCCCAAACAATGCGCTGAACGGAGCCAACAATCTGTGTTTAATTGATGTTCGACTAGATGATCCGTTAACGACCAAAAGCTCTATTACTGCCCAGCAATTGCGTAATTTCTGGGCTTATCTTTGAAGAGTGCCGAAAATAAATAATAAATTTTTGGGATTATCTAGGGAGTGAAACATTAAGTAATATGTAGCTTGAACACAGATTGCCGGCATGTGGATTACAATTCTCAGCTGCATTATAGCCCCACAAGTGGGCCAGATATTGATCTGATATTGATATGCTGGCCTTTATTTCATCATTAAATGTTATTCGATATTTGCATATCGCTTATTCATTTGTCAAGCAAACAGTTGGCGGTTGATTAAACGAGCAGCTGCTAGATGATTGGTTAATTAATATAGATTTTTGATAGAGATGATGCCTGATATATACAGTCAGATCTTGAGATCTAGATATTTCAGAATTATTTCTTCACTGAGTATTTGGGCGCATTCCCTGATGCCTAGAGGAATGCCGTTTGCACAAAAGCTGTTGAAATTTGAAACATCCCAAACTAGTTCTTCACCAATCAGAACACGAAATTATTATTTAGCAGTCACCCAAGCGGACCATTGTTTGAAAAAAATGACATATGAATGAATAACTAAAGCAAAAGATGTTCAGAGATGTGCTCTCATCATCAACTTCAACATCAGGAGCATCATTATTATAATACACAAACCTGTTTCGGATCGTTATTTTTACTGTGGTCTACTTATGCCAGAGAGAGAGAGAGAGAGAGCGCGCGTGCCGTGAACATAAATTGTTTATCCGACTCGTGCGAGGCGGGTATTTATTTATGCAGTAATTATTTGCATACAGTTAACTACTAAATTTAAGTACACTTTCTATTCGAATCCTGTTCTAATTGAAATCGAATTGGGCTCTAATGAAACCGCCCAGCCCCCTCTTGCGAACGTAACTATATTATAATTAAATTTAAATTAAATACAAATTTAAATCCAGCTTATAGCGATTGTCATTTAGCCAGTTTGTGTCTCTGTTTTTTGTTGCTTCTCCGTTGATTGGGGGTAGCATCATCATTATCATCGCATATTTTTCTTATTTTGTAAGCCAAATCCGGTTCTAGTGCGAGTAGGTGTACAAAAATAGCAGAATAAACTGAGTAAAAGCCAAATGATGCGCTTTATTTTAGAGCTTTGCTTCTATTCATTTTTTTCGGTTGTTGTTGCCTAAATGATCAATTAGCTGCGCAGGATCGAAAGCCCCACCGCACACAGTGCCCCTGCCACATACGAGAAACGGTAGTCCCCGAATTCACAACCCCACCCCCCCACACTGATGATTCGCTGACGCCAGCAATACTCAACTTTGGCTTCCAATTGTTCATATATGTATGTATGTATATGTTTAGTATATACATATATAGAGGGGTATATCTGTATTGTATTGGATATTGTACTTGTCCGATCAATTGGTTTCAATGAATTTTTGCAAACAAGCAGAGACATCGATGCTGAGAGAACAGTCTTGTCAATTTGCATGCGAATATCACTCTCTCACTTGAAAGAGTTTTCGCTGCTCAATTTTAAATGCATTTCTTATACATATTTAATTGCGCATTTCGTTAATGGATCACCCCATAAACAATTGTTTAACGGCGCCTTAATGTGGTAGGTAGGTATGTGGAGGGAGGGAGGCTGGTGGAGGCTTTAAGAAATGGGAGCGGTAAGAGCTTGTTTTTCATACGATGGCATTACATACTTGAAGACCCTCTCATATTCCTTACTCATGAGAGGTGGTGACGCCTGTTCGGGGTTGTGTGGGGTGCGGCCTTGTACGAGTATGCATAATTAACAGATGTTGAGGTGTTTTTCATAAGTTATTAGTCAAGGTATTTTCGGGGCAAGGGATTGTAATTTTATGTGAATACATAACGAGTTATTCATATTATATACTAAGTTTATTTACTTACATATGTATTACACAGATTAGAGAATAATCCTTCAAATGGATCTATTTTTCCTCTATTGTTCTATTGTTTGATCATTTTCTGCAATAATTTACTTTTTTATAGGGCTAAAATCTCATTGATATGAAGAATTTTCCATTAAAGTATTCCACTTCTAAAAACTGATTAAAATCTTACTAGAGATTGCGGTTTTCCGTTTCCTGGAACGTAAATATGTATATAAATATACATATGTACATATGTACAAAAAAATGCTTCATTTAAAAATGGCCAAGTTGAACAGTGGCGCTCATGCACAGAAGGGCAATAAATATAGACTGTGTTTGGTCAATTGATTAGCATGGCATTTAATATGTTTGCATAGCTGTAAATCAAAACCGCAAAGACAAACAATCCGCAAGCACTTACTGAAGAGAGAGTCGCATGGAAGGCCCCCTCATCGAATGCAGTCACATTGGAAGGCCAGGGAAAGAGAGTAAAGGAGAGGGGAGACCGCACTGGTTGGTGATCGAAATGTTTGGTAAGGCCCAAAGAGCCTATTAAATGCATTAAAGACACACTGGTGGTCTGGAAAATAGTCAGGGCGGAGTTGGAGCTCTGAAGAGAGAACAAAAGACAGCGATAAAACACACTGGTGGGGGTAAATATTAGGTGCATCCGGCAGTATTGATCCAATTTCATGTCCATTAAACAGAAGTTTTAGTAAATATTAGTAGGTGGATAGCGGCGCAGTGTGATAGCAAAGAATTATCCTGCTTCACTGGCAGCTAACAATTTTGTACCAAAATGTAGTTGCATCAACACTATCGGTCCAAAATATTAGCCCATCTGTCTAATAGCACAAGATAATGAATGGCACAAGATAATGAATTGATCGGACACTGTCAATCCAATTCGACATGCACTGTGCCAGCAACCCCATTGCCATTGCACCACACTGACGGCCTACAATATTCAATCAAGTCACGCAGCCTCTCCCACAGTCGTGTCGTCATAGACGAGCTATCAAAAGCAGCAGCCGCAGCAGAGAAGCAGCAACAGCAACGTCGTTGGCCGCAGCAGCAGCTGAGCCACGTTTTGTTGCTGCTGATATGGTTTTTAGTGTTGTTATTGTGGCTGCTGTCGCTGCTGGTGGGGACGACGACGACGACGGCTCGAATGTATGTTTTGTGTTTTAGTTTTCGCAAAACATTCAAGCCGCACAGTCACGTCTCTCCCTCTCTCCCTCTGTGTCACTCTCTCCGCGTTAGATCCGCGATCTCCGATTCAGAAAGTGTTTCCCAAAAATGTGACTTTTGCGCCAATTATAGAAATTATTAGATCTGGCAGATCTTGCAGTTGTGCAAACATTATATATTTGGGTTTTCCGCCACACCTTCGGTCCTCGTTCTTCGGTCCTCCGCATCAGCACTGCTAGAGAGCGAAAAGCGTGTCCAAAATTAGCAACGCCTGAGCGAAGCGGCAAAAGAAAAGAAAGGAAATAAACGAAGACAAAGAGAAAAAGCAAATCTTTGCGTCCGCAGTCGCTGCTGCCGCTGGCAGAGAACGTTGCCAAAATGAGCGCCAAAGCCATGAAAATCTCAAAAATAGCTAAATACATCAAGAAAAGGGTAAATATGAAAATGAGGAAAACACAAACCACAAAATCCCACACCACAAAAATATATTAGTCTCCTCGCCATTTCTGTTCGGGGTGAAAGTCTTATGAAAGTGCCCAAAAGATATCAAGATTAAATAAAATTTGAATTTCAAAATGCATCGCATTTTGTAAGCCGATCGCGTCTCAAGCCGAAAGCCAAAAGTGTTCAATGCCTTGGCCATAAACATTGGGACAGCGCTCACCTTATAAAGGAGTCCCCACCCCACCACAGACGACCCATTGGAATTTCGTCTACTGCCCCGAAATGTCCACCACGAATAATGATCGTGTAAATGTTTTTCCAATAAGGATGGGAATCGAATCAAATAGATTCCATAAAGATATATTTAGATTGCATTGTGATCCCTTTTGGAGTGGGTCTTAAAGATGAAGATGGAACTCTAATGGCTGAGATATAGATACTGTATATAGAGATGCCATCGAACATCGATCATTGATCGAACATGAAAATAATAAACAATACTATTATCCATTATGATTGTTACTTAAGATCAAAATGGAACTATGATGAACGCGTTGTGATCCTTTCCTTTCTCTGCGTGCTCGTAATTTCCCTTATGAATAATATAATATAATATATAGTCCATTTAAATGCTTAGTTAAATTGCTTAAAATTGCACCAAATTGCTAGTCGCCAAGCAATCATTTTAAGTACAAAACCTTTAAACGTTCTCTGACTCTTCTTGGCGAAGATTTCTTGGGCTCTGAATCATTTTCCTGAAGTGAAATTAAATTTAGCTCAAGGGAAAACTTTTCCATGGATCGTGTATGGAAAATAAATCTAAATTTAAATTAAAGTAAAACGTTTCCGCTTGTTTGTCTCTTATCGCGTATGGCACTTCACTCTCTGAATATTTCCATAGATCTCCTGAGTGTTTGTCTCTGAAAGAGAGTTCTTCAAACTTCTGCACTTGTGGCCCACATAACCCAGTTATCAGTCAACCCCTCTCACAGATCTTTCCCATCAATTCAATCACTTATTTCACGTCTCCTCTTATCTTTCACTCTCAATCAAGTCAAGTGTATGGCATCTTTTGGGAGAAATCTGATTGAAAAGAAGAGAAATCAAGGGCGTACAAGACACAGAAATACAAGTCTTCCGATTTCCATAAATATATATTTTCCATAAAGGCCATAAATATATACATATATATTTTCCCAATTTTCAATTTTCTATCCTCTAGTTTTTTGACAGTTTTCCGACTCATTTCAATTTGCATTAAAAACTCTTCCACTGTGAATATTTTTGGAGATATTGAATGCCACACATTTGACATTTCATTCACCTTTCGCGGGGCGGAGCGCCACTTCTCTTTAATTGTTTTTGTTTTGACTGAAATTTAATTGTAATTAAATTGAAAATGCATTGGCCGGGACACAAACCTCTAAAAAAAATAAGCTAAATTAAATGGAATAATGACTGGGGGGGACTCGGTTTCAGGCAAGAAGTCAGCCAAATGTGAAGAGATTGTTTTGTTGTGTTGTGTTGTGTATGCGCTTTGTGGATCCGGCTTCGTTTCGTATTTCAAATGGTTGACTGCCATTATGCACACTACACACTATATGTATAATATGTACTATATGGGCACTATATCGTATTTAATTTGATCGAGGTGTGGCTTAAAGAGTGTGGTGGGAGAGATCAGGTGGAATCAATTAAAAAGGTGTTCTTTCAGATGAATACACGTGAAATCAATAGAGGGGCACCTATACCTTTAGGATAGAATATGAATATCCAGTTGACGTTTTCTAGCCCTGGCTAAATAATAATCCAATTGTTCCACCTAGGCAGAGACTTTTGCGTCGTATCCTCTCCATCACACATCACCCTGCTGCTGGCTGTTGCATTACCAGCAGCATCCACCAGCCATTGTTGTCGCATTGCGAACATGTTTTCGGTAATACAATATGCCCGTTAAGCACTACATACTCGTTCGAGTACCTGGCGACTGTCCAGAAATAAACAGATACAACCGTATGTACATATGGACGACTGACCGGCCACACATCGTGCACACATAAACAAAAACAAATCAAAAGTTAGCAGTACACGTGATCATTTCATCATTGGGGTCGCCAAAAAAATAAAAAACAAAAAAATATAATTGCGTGCAGAGGCAATTTCATTGAATTATGTGGCTGCCCTGCCTTCCGTTCGTTTGTGGAGGGGTTGTCCCAAAGACCTGGAATTATGTGTAAAGAGGTCAAAATACCAGACGATAATCTCTGGTATGGAAGATTTCCAGTAATGTTAGATTCTGGAATACAACGAATTTGAGATTGTAGATGGAGATTGATTTCCTTCAAACCCCATCATAAATAATTCTCGCTCAGGTGATGTAACCCTCACTGATAGATGGGGGTACTGGGGATCTGATTGAGATGATCTCGTATCGGTAAGCAAAGAAACAAGTCGACTGGTCGACTGACAGTGTTAGCCGTTTCATAACCGGTTCGCATTTGATTGATTTCTGAAACAAACTCGTAAATGCATGCATTTCAAAGTGGAGCAGAGTTTTGAGAGCTGAGCTGATCTGATCTGATTCCGGTTCCAATTGCCACAAACAAGAGCCATTTCTCAGCCGTCATGTGCACTACTCCGAATACTTCGATTTAGAGGCTTGTTTACTCGATAGGAAAAACATATTTTAACCAGTTTCATTGCGTATCTAATCGGAATACAAATTAAAAGTGGAGTGGCTTTGTCGCTGGAATTTAACACGCCCACAAATGCGAATCAGCTATGGTCATCGTCAGGTGGTGGTGGCGCCGTTATGATAAATACTTGGGGTTTATTTTGGGTGCAGAAAATCAGAGAAGCAGAGAAGAAACCAGTTTGCGCGAAATTAACCCAAAAATGTCGGCTTAAACCTTGGCCGAACGCAGATGCAACCAAAAACAGACCCCGCACTCTTCTTTTTTTTTTTTTTGGCACGTGAGTGGTTTGTCGTTTGGGCTGGAAATACTCGCAAGTGAGTGGTGGCTTCAATTGAAAATCAATTATCGCATAAAAATAAAAATTACGTATACGCCGCAGAATACAGAACTCTTCATTTGCGGCAACATTGTTGCTGTGCAACATGCTGCCAACAAACCTGTTGTCTGCCGACAGGCGAAAGAAGTTGCTCGCTCGAGCTCCAAACTCGATTCGAAGAGAGCGTCCGGCCCCCTACCAGAAAAGCTTAGCTAAGAGACTGAGCGCCAAAGAGAGAGTGGGCGGCGAACGCACTTCTCTCTCTCTCTATCACTCTCTCGGCAACTTCTTTTCGTGCGCGCTGCTCGGTTCTATGGTCTGTTTCGTCATGCCAGTCGCTCGAGCGACTTGTTTGAAAATAGCAGCAGCAGCAGTGGCAAAAAGTTCGATAAACGTCAAAGCTCTTACAGCAAATATTTGAAAAGATTTGAAAGCAATATAGAGAGTGTGACGGCAGCAGTGTAAACAATCGGAGCACTGTTTGCTGTTTACGTGCAACGAAACGAAAGGAAAACCAATAGAAAAATCTATATAGTATTCGTATTCAAAAAGCGCACCAAAGCAGAGAGCGTGATAAAACGTGTGGCAACAACAGAAGCACAAAACGGCAAACCCACACACACACACACACACACACACAGAAGAAGAAGAACAGAGAAAAAAGCAAAGCACAAATCTCGTGGGTCACAAGACAGACCCCCCCCCCCCAACCAGCTGTGGAGCGGAGCGGAGCAGAGAACAGTGCTGGTGCGAGAGCCAAAGCACACAGCCAAAGCAATGCTGCTGAGCGGGAAAGCTCTCACACTACACTGCTAGCCGTAAAAGTTGGACAGTGTTAAGCTTTTGCTTAACTGCCGTTTTTGTTTGCTGTGCTGTTTACCGCTTTTTGTTGTGTGTTTTGTTGTTGTATTTTTGCTGCCTCTCAGCAACATGTGGTTTGTGGTCGTACTCTTTGCTGTGGCCGCCGTTTGCGGGCTGGCCGGTCGAAAGTGGGGCCGCTACCTGTACCTGCACTATGGGCGGCATCTGTTGCCTCGCTCAATGCTGGCGAACAAGAACCGTTCGCCCACACCGCCCCTGTCGCCCACCAAAGATGATCAGAGTCTGGAGGCACTGCTCGATGAGAGCGGGGAAATGCATGAAACGGTGAGTCTCGGAGAGTGCAGGAATCTTGAGATCTTCCCTTAACATAAGTACTTAGTGTACACTCGTACGATCTCCCGTATGGTAGCGGGATATCCAAATTCTGTTCTCCTTGCTGTTGTGTGGAAAAGTGTGCAAACACTCGTCTGTTATTGCTGTCGGAGAACACGTGGCTACTTCTACGTCTATTGTAGAGAATTATTATCGCACACGTTTCAACTATTACAAATGACTTGATTTTGCCTCTTCATACACAAGTTAATTGCTTGAACTGATTTGCCACTACTCGCAGCACTCAGTCGTAGGTATTGCGAAATCATCATTACACTCGTACCAGAAGGAGAATACCTCAGATCTGAGACCTGACACCTGACACCTAAGGCCTGAGACGAACCCCATTCGTCTCAACGTGTCAACTGTCTCGATTTGGAAATTCATGGAGTGCCATGGGTCAATGCTCTGCCTTGGGTTAGTGGGTTTACACTCCAGTACTCGTACTTACATATGTATGTATGTATGTTTAGTAAACCCCATTAGATAATTCTCTAGAAAGAAACACACATTTAGCTCTGGCAAACAATGTGGCCTGACCTCCCAACTAACCCAAGTTAACCTGGATACGTCAGACTTGCAACTAATTAAATATTTGCATAGGCATAGACAGATGAACAACAATAGTAAATACAAAGTGTGATGCAAGAAATATCTACATACTCGTACCCGTAGTACATACGACGGGGTACACAACAAACATAACGAAACTGCGCACCTCAACAAAAGTACTTCACGTTCTCCGTTCTCCTAATGCATTTGAACAACAATAGAAAACAATAACTGATAAACATACAGAAAATGTGCATGTGCACATAGTATATGCCAGAGTATGATTGCAAGTAAGAAGTGATAAGAAATGGTGGGCAAAACAGGAAATATCTAAAGAACAGAAGCTTTGCTCGGCACACAAATAGGTTCAACCACTTAAGATTCACAAAAAGAGCTTTAAGGGGTAGTCTTAAGCACTTTAAAGCTTATAAAACGATAAGATTATAATGGGAAAGACCTTTCTCAACAAATCTAAGCCCTACGACAACCCCTTAGAAGGAACGAGTGCGAGTCAGGCGTAACTGGCTCTCAAAAGATATAATATTTCTATGAGAAGAATGGTTAGAACCCTAGAAAAGAAGAGTCTTCAAAGAACGACTGTTTAGAATGCGAATACTCGTATGCTCTGTCTCACAACTTTGCTTTGGCTTCACACCTTTCCCCATGCCTCCCATCTCCGTCTCCATGCATAACTTAATTACGAGTACCAAGCCAAGCCAAGCCCTCTTTCTGTTATCTTTTCTCATGGAAAAGTCGCCAAAGTAACGCTTAACCCGCATACAATGGAGCAATAATGGTTTCGCATTCTTTTGCCTCCAACCCCAAAACCCCAAAGGGGCGAGCTATCGAGTTACAGCAAAAAGTTGCCGGTTTTCAGACTTGTTTTTGCGGGGTAAGCGGTTTTATCGCTTGCCGGCGGTTCTTTTACTCTCTTTCGTTTCTTCTTTGGCTCTTTTTTCGCCACTTCTCCGATTCTTCTTTGCCGCTTTGTACCCCATATTCGTGAAGAACTACACAATTTTACGGAACAGACTTTTTGGATGCCCTGGTATCCATTGTTGGCAAGATAGGGGACTCATATTCGGTACCGAGATATAAACTAACTATTTACACAAACAGCAACCAATTCGAATAAGTTTTACAACCAGAATTAGTTATCCAGCGGGGTATCCCACTGTCGGAATATCTTTTACAGATTTTCTATGTTTCTTCACCCTCTTTTTTGTCTTTTTTGTGTGTGTTTTCGTTGCTCTTTGCAACGTTGTGGGGCCGGTTCTTTCTGTTCAACTTTCTGCTTTTTACTTTAAAACTTTTTTGGCCCGGAGCAGACCTGCGACACGACTTCGTTTGAGCCGCCATCGGGAACCAGTTGATGCAGAAACGTTGCGGAACATGTTTGCCGCCGCCGTGCCACCAACCACAAACAAAGTACGCGGCTCCCACTCGATTGCAGCTCCGAAATAGTGTGTCTATCTATTAAAATACATTTATCATCTTTCAATCAAGGACAGTTCTCTCACCTTCGCAAGTTTCGATGGCCCCATTTCAAATTTATTTAAAATCTCTCGCATCAAAATCGGAAATCTTTGGCCTGCCAGTCGATTATTAAGTGCTCTAAATTAATTATTAATAAATAAAGATACGTGCCTCGTTGTCTTCAGTATCTTATCAGAAGTTCGGTGAGAGGAAAAACAAATGCCGAATTTTGTTTGCAAAAATATTGCCATTTCTATTCTTAAATTCCTAAAATGGAATTTGCTTCAATCGTGAAGGAATTTATTGGAAGGGGGAATCACCTCTGAGATTTATGCATTTTCCTCTTATCTTATAATCGTACAAATCAAAACCCGAACGAAAACAGTTTATTGTTCTACGACTGCAAGATGTCGTAAAATATTTATTGGTTGCAGGTAAAATATAGCCGCCATATAGAACTTAACCGATTTTAGCTACCTTATCGGGCAAAAATTGAGTAACTTCCATTTGAATATACACATGTATGTACGTATAATTCGAAGAGGTAAACAAATACTCATATATTATTAAGTATCTCTGGGAAATCTATCTTCTGGCTAATATCGAGTAAATATCTTTAACTGAAACGCGGAAGAAACGTGTTTCTGCCCTTGCAAGCCATTTCCTGGAAAGATTTATTTGAATACTAATTTTAAAGAATTTTGATGGACTCTTAATGTAAATTTTGCACTAAAAATCTGTAGTAAATTCTCCAATTATTATTTCTCTCGGATTTTGGTCAAATCAATTAATAAACTGTTAGGACGATACATTTATCGTTAATAAGTGTTCCTATATTTCTATCTATTTTGTTATAGAAACAGCTGTGTTACCAATATTTCATACAACTAAATTCAAATTTGAGAGGTTTCTCCTACTTTGAGCCATTATTTATCTCCCCCAATAAATTTTGTAAGCATTTTGACATACTTTCTAGTTAATTTACCAGCTAGATATTTGTTCGATCTATATATATGTATGTACAAAACAAGTAGGTAATGATATATAGAAATGTACAATGGGAGTGCATTTCAGAGAGCGAATTGTATGGGAATTCTACGTGAGCAATTTGTCACTTTTTCAGCTTTATTATTACCATATTTTATTCCATACAGAGACAGAGCCCAGAGCCACTCCTCCTCTTGGCCTTTGCTGTTCTCTCCATTGCTTGCCATTGTCTCTCTCTCTCTATTTTGCTCTGTGCAAACTCTCAACCGAGAGAGAAGTGAGTGGAAGCGACTCAAGAGTCACTTTTGAGTATATTTTCGAGCGTGGAACGGGCCAATAAAAGCGACTGAAGTGATTCAACATTCATTTGGCTTTTAACCGCGAAACAAGTTACTCCAGAGCGCGTTTAGAATCGGATCGAGAAAACGGTTGAGATCTCAGCCTCCCAGTCAAGATATCCCAGATTTGCAGAGAAGAAAAGTTCAATAGACGATAAGCAGAGGATCTAGCACTGTGTCGAGCACGTGCCCCGTGTGGCAGATACACTCGTGTACTCGTTTCTGTGAAATATTCCGTTTTGATTGAAAGTGACAACAATCTCGAACAATCCCTCTCGGTAGCTAAAAACTACATGAAAATGTGCGAATTGATGGTCCCCGTCAATCATGGCCTCAGCCGTGAGGTAAACTATGGTTTAACACATGACTCATGTGATTTCCCAGCTGTTTCTTTTTTTTCTGAATAAATATAATATATCTGATGCTCATAAAGTGGAAGCGCAACTATTAACACAGACTCGAACTCTAAATCGTGCTTTAAACATGCATATCATATCTGTGTGGTGTGATACTCGTACGACATCCCAGCCAGACACACCAGACCAACCAGATCTCTGGGCACACAAACCCCAACCAGACCAGACAAACAACTGTCATTGACTTTGGCTTCTGTTCGCGGATCTGTTCCCAATCTGATTCTGGAATTCTGTTTCAGATCTGATCTCGGGTTTTGTGGAGTGCGTTGGAATTTCTCGCTGATTGTTTGTTGTTTACTTTTGTCCACTGATGAAATTGCGTTTTGTTTTTTAATTGTACTCCCCCCGACACACACTCCCTCCTCCTCCTTCGCTCCAACAGTGGCTACTACTCCCTCGAGTGGTTCGGTCACGGCTCAATTCAGTTTAAAATCTGCGTAATATTTATTCTACAATATATGTATAGAGATATATGTATATATAGTACTTATATTTTTATAATTTGGAATGTCTGAATGATTTTTAGAGTGACCTATTTTAGAAGGTTTTTCACCCTCTCTCTCCCTCTCTCTCTCTCTCTCTGCCTGTCTGTCTGTCTGTCTGTCTAGAGAACTTTCGACCTTCTATTGAGCTTTGCCGAAGCACGAAACGAATCATACGATATGTGACTCTTTATCATAGTTTTTATATCTGGCTAATTGCAACCGAGGCCACACGTTGCATGACTCTCATTTATGCAACTCTGTGGCTCGTTCCTAATTGATTTATGATGCCCAGTGCCAAACAATCCTCGTACAATGCCACTTAATGCTACCAAAATGGAAAGTCAAAGTCAAAACACTGCCGCTCAAGGGTTCTTCAACTCGAGTGCGCCGCCTGGCCAATCAGTCATTTTCTGGGATCTTAACTCTAATCAAACCATCCGACCCGACCCCCCTAACTGCGTTGCGCATTCCCCATTCCCTGACACATTTGTATATAGTATTTGTGGGCTATATTAGGGGGATATGCTTTGTTTTTGATGTGCTTCGAAGACTTGCTAATGGATTGATCACGTTTGGAGCATCGTAATTCCTACAATAAATGACAAATAATTCCCAAATAAATGATTGCTTATCGCCACAGCTGGGGGCACCCTGCAGATACATATGTACATACGTACAGGTGTTTTGTAGGTGTTGTCTGCTCATTGGATTAGTTTTTATTTAGTCAAGAAACCTGTTTCTCTGCCTTTTCTTTGATTAGCACTTGGATAATCGCAAATTCATATCCCCATATCCCCATAGCCATATCCATACCTAAAATGTATGCAAAACTTATCCGAATCACAGTTTATTTTGGCAATTACTGCCCTGCCCTGATCGAGCACAAGGAAGGAATGGAGAATGACATTTCCTATGAAAATCATTGACGTCACATGGCGAAATATTCGCACGCTGTCAATGCCAGAATAAAACATGACAACAACAAGAAATTAAATAAAATTATATAAAGTGGGTGAGCACCCAACACCCACCTAACAACCCAATCGAATTAGTCAGAGTAGTCCCAGAACTGAATTTCACAAACGCAGGGAAACCTTTCCATGCCTCATGGCTGATAGCTGTGATTGCGGGATAAGATTCGAATGAAATTGAAAGTTTTGAATGACACAAATAGCCAATGAAGAATGAAGATAATGTGATTCGGGGCTCAGTATAGTTTTGGACAGCCAATCGATACGTTCTCTCCTCCTCCACCATGCGGTTACACGGAAAACTGCGATCGCATTGTCTCCATAGAGTTTTCAGGGTGAGCGGGAGAATTGGGATTGGTTTCTGTTTTTGTTGATTGAACAGTAAGCCACGATTCGGAACTTCAGTGAACATCAGAAATATGACTAGTTCGGGCTCCCATATTTTGCCAGTCAGTATTTTATTCCCTTTTGTTGAGAACAGATCCCTCCCAACACATTAGAAATTTCGTTTCAGTTTAGCTTTTTACTTTCTCTCCGAATTACTTCACGAACCATCTAAATCTATTCCAAAAGTGCAAAATTCTTCGTGTAAAATCCCACTCGCTGTGTCGCGCTCTCTTGGACCCACTTTACGACTCACTCGGACTCTGACTCTGACTCACTGTGCGGCATGAAGAGCCACCAGATCAATCTCTCGCGGCTGGCCATCCGAACGGCGAATGCCTCGAAGGCCAGCGGCGGCATTGTCGCCACAATGCAGGGCATGTGCAACGGCAACGGCAAGGGCAGCGGTCATGGCAGCGCCAGCGTCCACAGTTCCCTCGGTCTTGGGGCACCCAAACTGATGCGCATCGATGTCCTCGATCGCAACCGCGAGAAGCCCAGGCGGATCAGGCAGCTGAAGTACGAGGTCCAGACCACAGGAACAATGACCGGGACGGTGTTCTGCGGCGGCAACAAGATATTCTCGTCCACCAATGTGCTCATCGTGAACATGCCCCGACAGCCGAGCAGCATGAACTGCGGTGTCGTCGCCACGCGCAACATGGGCACGGTGGCCGCCCCGCTGAAGCGCATACAACCGCCTGTGCCTGTGCACGTTTCGTCCCAGGCCAAGCTGAGGACGCCCCGTCTATCGGCCGCCCAGCGGCAGAACCACGTCCAAACGTTGTCCCAGAGCGAGGGACGGAGCGTGCGGATGGCCCTGGAGATCAGCAAGTCCATTTCGGACGAACTGATGCCCATCACCGAGACGGTACGATCGCGGATCTGCGTCGTCCGTCAGCCGAACCAGAAGAGGGACCTGCTGCAGGGCTGGAAGCACCCGGGAAGCGTCATGGTCCAGCAGTCCCCGCAGGTGGCCCGCGCAGAGGATGTCGAGGAAGAACCGCTAGCGAGGCAGGTGAAGCCGCCACGTCGCCAGATCAGGATCCCGAAGCCGATGGAGCGCGTCCGATCCCCGAAATACAGGTCGCAGTCCCCGAAATCTGCCGAGTCCAAGCCGTCTTCCAGCAGCAGCGACCGCAAGGCCCTTGCAATGCAGCGCTACGTGTACACATCGAGGCGTCGCAACTCGAGGGCCTCGCAGCACGACCAGCGCTTGCGGATGACCGAGTCACAGCCGCGCGCCTCCTACTCGTTGGACGACTTCGAACTGATGGACGTGTCCCTGGCCAGAGGAGCGCCCAAACGCCCCCCTACAGTGTCACTGCCTGCTGCTGATGCCGCTCGCAAGCCTATGGCCAAGAAGCGCGAGGAACCCAAACTAGTGACGTATCAGCGATACGACCAGCCCAAGACGGAGCGCGACTTCCTGCAGAAGAAGATCTTTGGGGGCATGGAGCCGCGTCTGTGGCAGCAGCAGAAGTCCGGGACGGCCGACTCGCGGAAAATTCAGACGCCTAGCGAGGCGGAAAGCGACGACGAAAATCCGTGGGCGAAGGAGTGTGAAGATTCTTTCGACTGGACGGACATGGAGAAGCGCTATGTCCAAGCGGAGGCAGATCGTGAGTCCGCTGACCGGAACATGATGAAGGGCACCTCGACGACGAGTCTCAACGCCGTCCCGAGACGCCTCGATGACATCCACTATCCCGCCCAGCTATTCTGGCGCCGTCCCCAGGCCGAGCAGGAGGACTCCGCTTCGGCAGGGCCCTCCAAAGATGTGAGCCCCACGCCCCGTGCGACTAGCAGGACCAAATACTCGTCGGCCAAGCAGACCGTGAATTACGGCCATGGCAAAATGTGGCGCCACCAGGCGCAGGAGGAGAGCCACCCGGTGAATGCGCATTCCAGCGTTCCCCGTCCGAGGGTCCCCGAGGTGTCGCTCATGTCCAGGAGTCTATTCAGCCAGGACTCCACCGCAAAGCCATCGCCAAAGTCCCCTCACAATGAGGCGAAGCCCGTCCCGAATAAGGAATACAACGACGACAAGAACCAAGACGCCGAGTCGGAAATCCCAATGCCTGAGAAATACGTAAAGGAGTCGGCATTCCAGCGCCTCGGTGGGCCCGTTGTAGAGTTCCGCCACAGCCGTGCCAATAAGTGGTAGGGACGAGAGAGACGATACCAGAGCCAGTAGCAGTCCCAGAAGCAGTAACTGTACTCGTGCCAGTCGCATTTCCAAGAGAGTGTTGTACAAGAGCCACCAAAGTCCTCCGGCACGAAAGAGGAAGCAGGAAGAAGATGCCACAGCATCGCTCTCCGCAAACAAAAAACACTAGACACAACACACCCCGCACACAGTCGTAGCAGTTAATAATTACAACACTAGTCCACAAAATTATGCAAGAGTTTCCGCGTATTCTCGTCACTAGGGAGAGGGTACATCATCCAAATTTATTGTTAAAAACACCCTTTCGAAGAAGCACGTAACATTAAACCCCCAGTTGACACATCTCTTTTAGTATCTGTTCAACTTGTTGCCAACAGTAGAGCCAAATACATATACTTTCTGTTTTGCAACGATTTGTGAGGATCAAGATCCGTTCTAATACTTTCACTGTGGCAGAGTTTCCAGGGTTTCCTATGGTAGAGTTGCCATATTTCACCAAGCGAAGCTGTACTTTTAGAGTTGCCATATTTGACAATATTTCTGTGAGGGATTCTACATTCTACACGTCTGCAGTACTTTATAAATATTCTATTTGAAGGGGATAATATCTCTATGGGATGTGCTATTTTCTCCGCAGAGTTTGTGTTTTTATTTAAGATCCATCAATGGCTGGGCCTTGTGGCCAAGCTTCACTACTCCGTTGCACCGTTGCCGTTTGTCACTACTGCATCCCTCTGCATTCAGCATTGTATTATAGACATCTTTCAGCCTCTCTAAGTGTACATTTTTCGTGTAATTTTTGTTCACTCCGCTAGTGCCGATGCCGATGCCAAGCGAGCGATTTTCATTTGTAGTTGATTTCCAAACCCAAACACACTACACACACACACACACTACAGTACGCACTGCATACAGTGAACACTTTTGAGCACAAACAAACAAACAAACGAAACGCAAAGAAATCCCTCCCCGAAACAACAACAAGAGAAACAATATATTTTGTTGGATATGTATTTTGATTTAGATTTGTGATTGATATACCTATCAATTAGCTTTTGTTTTATGGTTAACGTTGCAGTCTTGAAGCATCCTTATTAATCCCGAACTCTTCTCCATCATCCATCGTTCCTCCAGGTGCTGTCCATGAGCACAGATGAATATCGCAAGACCTCACTGTTTGCGACTGGTTCCTTCGACCTGGACTTCCCCATTCCCGATCTGATTGGCAAGACAGAGATCCTCACCGAGGAGCATCGGTAAGTGGTCGATTAATGGAGGGAACACAAGTACAAAGTACCAAATTTATAGTCGTATTAATGTAAAAAGTCTTCAACTGCTGCAGTCCCCTTTTGAATGGAACACTCCTCGATCTGTTTTGAGTGAACCCTATACTCATGTGTTGAACCTTTCCTTACAGCGAGAAGCTCTGCTCTCATCTGCCAGCTCGTGCGGAGGGCTACTCCTGGTCCCTGATCTTCAGCACATCGCAACATGGTTTCGCCCTCAACTCCCTGTACCGCAAGATGGCGCGCCTGGAGAGTCCAGTTTTAATTGTCATCGAGGACACAGATAATAATGTAAGCCAATAATGTTAACTGGATTTTATATGGAGAGTGATTTTAACCTGTGTATTTTTTGTATAGGTATTTGGTGCCCTGACCTCCTGCTCGCTGCATGTGTCGGATCATTTCTATGGCACCGGCGAGTCCCTGCTCTACAAGTTCAATCCCAGCTTCAAGGTATTCCATTGGACTGGCGAGAACATGTACTTTATCAAGGGCAACATGGAGAGCCTGTCGATTGGCGCCGGAGAGTAAGTACACCCCCGTGCATGCCACCGTCCATTTGATGTGATAATGATCCTGTCCTTCCTTTTCCAGTGGTCGCTTTGGTCTGTGGCTTGATGGAGATCTCAATCAGGGACGATCACAGCATTGCAGCACATACGGCAATGAGCCACTGGCGCCACAAGAAGACTTTGTTATCAAAACACTCGAATGCTGGGCATTTGTTTAAGTGAATTTCTGTTGAAAGCAGCAACCAACAAACACATAACACATACAACACACACACACATATTTATGGCGCCATCCGCCTACCTACCTATTTAATTAATTATATGTACTAAACAAAAACGATAAAGATAATCCAACAACCTGAGAATGATGTCAAAAGCTAGTGTGCGTCTAAGAAAACCCTAAGAAAAGTCCACACAGCCTCCCCCAAAAAAAAAAAACCAACCCAATCCACAAACTCCCTGGAAAGGATTACAGGAAAAACAGCCTGTGATAATTTCAGGGGAGCTTGAGCGGAAAGCGTTTTTCGTTGAGGAGTTAGGTCTATGCGTTTGAACGTATTAATTATTTAGTTTTTATATTATATACTATTAAACGAGAAGCAACTAAATTATGTGTTAGATTTAAACAAGGCATGAGAAAACCCAAAACCCAATTCCCTTGAAGGCAAAAAAAAAAACAAGCGACACGCGGCTGGAAAAATTAGAAAAATTAAAGCAAAGTGAAATGAAATGAAAATGAAAAACAATTGAAAATCACATCAAGGCCCCCACATTCATACATACACAGACACACACCCTGCACACTGATACACACACACAGATACATTTAATATAAGTTCAAATTATGAAAAAATGATTAACATTAAAAAATTGTAAGAGGAAACAAAAAGCACAGACCATACCATACCACAAGGCCGTGTCATGTTTCTTCGGATTGATTTCATTTTGAATTTAATTTTTTAATTCGTTTCGAGAACATTTTGTGCAAAAAGAGAAGAATGAAGAAAAGAGAGTACGCGAGAACGAGAGAAATAATAAAGAATGTCGATATAATTTTTAGTGCAAAATGCTGATTGCAAGTGAAAAAAATAAGAGAGGAGAAGAGAAGAAGATAACTTTTAAATAATTTGACTTTTATAATAAATGTAGAGGAGGAAGGAAGAGCAATTGAGCAGCAAACTGAATGCAGAGCGAAAGAGTTTTATTTTTTAGTTTTATCCGATATACCATACCTACTATACATATATATTTAATTATGTTTATGTTTTAATGCTAATGATGTTGACTTTATGCAATTATATACTAAAAAACAAACAAACAGAAACAACACCAGAATGAAATACACAATATTATACAACAAAAAAAACCAAACAAAAACATGGCCAAAACCGAGAAATTTTTAATTGTCAGTGCCCCCGCCTCGCCACCCCATATCTTCAAAGATGTGCTATATCTTTTGTAAAGAGCGGCGTACCACGCGTTGATTTTAAGCAGGATTTGTAGTTGTAAGTTTTTCTTCCCCCGCCCCCCACAGGATATCGCAGGATCCTCCGGATCGTGGGATGAGCCGGAGGAATTGTTGCTGCCGTGTGGAAATGGAATGGAAATGGTTTTTCTGATGAAACAACAAAACAAACCTAAATGGCTTTATATCCCTTTTGAGATACAATTTCACTATAATTAAACAAAACCAAAACCAAAAAGGAAAAAAGAATTAATATATATGTATACACATCTGATAAAATATACATACATACATATGTATGTACATACATATATGTAAATGTACAATGGTAGAAGCGTATCTAGAATAAATGTAAGTGTAATTTTTGTAGTGTATTTGCGCCCCCACAGTGTCCCCTTATACCCCTACACCCCCAATCGATGTGTATTGTAAATGTTGTAAGAAAACTCCCTTCTTACCCTGAACAAGAAAAATCTGAAAGAAGAAAGAAAACATATTCTAAATATTCGAACACACGAAACGCTGCAAACACACATATTTGAGAGAAACAAAAAAAACGAAACAAAATTGCTGATATTTTACACTGAACAGAGTTCGAAAAAAAAAAGAATGTATGCGATAAAAATACATACATATGTAGAAAGAATATTTCATTTCATTAGAGTTGAAGTTTTTACTCTCGAAACAACGCACACAACAAAGACAAGAGATGGAGATACATTTAGAAACTAGCAACTGTAACGATAATCCCAGCAGAGAACTAATCCTCTTTAGCATGCAAACAATTTAGAGAAATTTAGCTGAAACTTTTTGCACGCACCGCCCTCCCTACAACCCCCCAAAAATAAGATATGTATGTATAATATATATGCTAGTACGATATGATACATGGTGAAACGAACTATGGAGACTCACGCCAAAGGAGATGTTTTTAGATGTTATATACTATTTAAACGATCTTGACAGATGGACAATTTTTATGTAACCTAACCGCAGATACGATAAACGTATGCTCTTATGTACTATATCCTCCTCAACACGCATGAGAATCCGGAAACCCCAATGAATATATGTAATGATATTCCTGTTGTATTGTGTAAACGGAAGACTTTCTTTTTAGGACTACATCTACATGAAATTGGAAATGCTTGTTTACAGAGCGTGACACAAATAATAATGATAATCCCATAAGCATAACTGAGAGATTCAGAATCGTTCGAATTAGCTTAAACCTCACTCTGACTATGCGCGAACTTCATTTCAGAAATACACAACAAAAATCTTGAGACCAAAATGCGTTTACTAACAGAATATACTCGTATAAACTACAGATCGATCCCCGAACAAAGGAAGTGAGAGGCCGCCTGTCATTAAATATTACTCTTAAATGTATACCGAAGATTAGTTTCGTTGACCGAAAGTCAATTACATATATGTATTGATGTCTCTCACACACACACAAACACACCACACACAGAAGGAAAAATAGTAGGGGATTACATAACTGAGAAATATGCATATACATATGTATATACATATAGGATTATTCATTTCGGTAGCCTGTGGAGAAACTATGTTGTTGAATTCGTAGATATTTTTGTTGTGCGTTGAAAATTAAACAAAATGTAAAACCAAAAGCAAAGCGTAAGAGGAAAATATTTTTAAATTGTAACTTCTGTCAATTAAATTGTAGACTGGTGCATATACCAAATGAAAATGAAAATGAAATCTGTAAAACCAAAAAACAAATTATTAACATCATCGATGGATGTGTGCAGGATGATAGATACATATGTACATGTGTATGTATAGGGAGGATGGGTTCTGTTCTGTCCCATTGCAGTTTTTTGTTGTGCGTTCCAATTAAGTGCTTAGTATTTGTGTAATATATACAATATATCATAGCTAATTAGTGCGGCATTATCCCAGCCTAGTGTGCGAGTACTTTTCCCGCTCAGTGTCCAGTGCTTTGCCCGCCCCCAACCAGAGTTGAGTAGTTTGCAAAATAAAAGAGTTTCTAGTTGTTACGCACCGAATACAAAATTAATGAAAAATGTAACTCGCACAATTCGATGAGGCAGATTATTCAGGACACATATATAGAGATGCCAGATATACATACTACATATAAACAGATACAAATATATATATACCAATATTTTGGGAGCATTTGTTCCATTTGCAATTGTTAGTTGGCTTGCTTGAAAAGGAGCTGAAGGAAAGGACCTCCCATATCGATCTAACCCCACAGTTTCAGTATTCATTTTCAGCTTTATCGAGTGCAGAATATAGAACCGTACCGAAACGAACCGAACCAAACCGAAATTGTATAAAAATCCACTTAGAACAGAGCACAACTTTGTCAATGCCATGACGAACGGTACATAAAATATAGCTATAGAAGAATTTGACAAGCATAGAAGGGGCTATACAAGAGTTAAGATGGAGATACAAAGAGTTGAGATGGTAGTGGTGTTTATTTTTCTACCAACAGATTTGCAAGCAATGAAAATACATAGATGGAGTACTTACAGAGCAGAGAAGAGAAGCAAGGAGAAGAGAAGCATCAGCAATTAGTAGATCAGTCAGTCGTCAGCCGTGTGTGTATATACGAGATACATATATATTATATCTACCTACAACAATATACATATATATATTTTTGGAAAGCAAATCAAGTATCTAGATGAATTTTGGCCACGTCCAAGTACTAAGCATATTCGCAGTAACGAAACGCAGATACATATTAATGGATGTAAATGTTGAAAACAAAAAATGTGCTTTGGTTGTTTGTTTTTCGAATGGCAAATGGTCCATTCGTCGTTGTTCTTCGGTTATTCTAAATATTATATAGACAACAAAAACAGATTAAATCATGTGTGCAACTTGTATCGTATTATAATACTATTGGGCATTCCAGCAAAAAACCAAAAATGAAACACACGAACACATGATGTGCAGAGTGGCAGGAGAATATATATAAATATATATACTATACATATATGTAAATGTAAAGTCATTACGAAAATGAACAACTTTTTCTGAAAAATAAAGTGTATATTCAAATATCAAAAAGAACCGTATTATCTTTTTACACAATTTGGGAAACTTTATATCACGCAAGAGCTCGTTTGCGTGGCTAATTGGCAGGATTCGGTCCAACTCAGCGAAGGACCTACTTTCGCAGGATCATGAGGATACAGACTGTCGGGCAACGCAGGCCGATAATACCTACTACATCTAGAATTTATAGCATTTAATAATCTTCTGTACTCCAGGACAACTTGATCGGTGATCAGTGATGGATTTCTTACGATAGTTTTGTGGAACGGACATGATTGGTGATCATGATGCACAAATTCATCCATCATGATCAGCAGAAAAGGAGCGGAGCGTATAAATAGTACGATATCTTTCCTTGATACATAACACATTGCTGTTGGTTTATATCATTAGCAGACAAATCGATAAGAAACAGCAGAGTAAATCGAAAAGATGCTAATATAAATGATACGGCGCGATAGTGAGAAAGTCCCTCGCTTTCTTTTGTTCGTTTTCTTACGCCAGAATCTAAACGGCTCCTACAAAGATCGCTCTCCCGATATTTTGCTTTCGTTCTAAGCTTCACTTGCATTTGGGCTTGAGCCGTCTGCCCTTTCAATTATTCTTAATCTAATTCTCGAACGACTTGACACAGGCTTAAATTAGTTTTCAACTGACTTTGTCCTGAATAGGTTTATCACTTGAATAGACGCCTCGCGACCTTAGTATTGAACATAAACCCATTAATGGGTTAATTAAGTTCACAGACGGTCAACTTATTTTAGGTGATCATAAAATATCACATTTTCCAAAACATTAACTACCCACGGCAAAAATATAGGATAAAATTAATTAGAGACACGTTTGCATTTGCTCAGGCTTTCATTTAATAGAAAAATATACATACATATATGTACATATGTAGATATGCCATAAATATGGATAATTTATCTTCTAGAATATAACAAGAGAACAGATTTTGTTGTCGCCTAACGATATGAAAAAGATTTCTAACTACGAGTACTAGATGCATGAGAGTCGAGAGATTGAGTGTGTGAGTGTGTGGGGTGTGGGATGCCAGCAGAAATCACAGTTCATACAAACTACTGGCACAATTTTGAGATAGGATAAGATGAGCGTCGCGTCGCGTAGCGTTTCACTGCGATTGTTATTGTTGATGCACTGCTCTTTAGATATAATACTTTGGCAGCCAGAAAACTATGAAATGAGTCCCAATTTTGCTATTGCGAAATTTTGTAACGAATTAAAAAGATGCTAAATCGATCGACTCGATCGCTGACAAGGCAGTTAGCTAGGGATTAATGTGTGAGGCTTACTAAACGTACGACTTAGAGGCTACAACTAGAAGGCTTAACGACTAAAGGAGCTTTGATTCACTTTTACAAACTGGTCTTGACTCGAGTGGTCCTGAGCCGGACCCTCTTCCAGACTTGTGTACATAAATAGTTTTTAACTAGCTTTTTACAGAGTGTTTTGGAAATAATTTACACTTTTTGGTTGCCCTCCCTTCCCGCCGATTCCGCCACGCTTCTGGAGCTGTGTTACGTGCATATCTCGCTGCTGGCGGCGCAGGAATTGCTCGAGACATTCGCATTCAATGCCCCCGGGCCCGTAGACATACTGGCGGGCAGTACGGCTGCAGGTGCGGACGATGAGGATGAGGATGCTGCTGTCGCGGATGTAACTGCTGCGGCTACTGTGGCGGGTGGTGGTGGTGTAGTTGTGGAATCGGGCTCGGCCTGCTGTGCTTGGGACAGTGCATGTCCCTGGGACGTACTGCTGATGATGGCATTGTTTGTCCTGCTGTTCTCCAGCTTGGCCCGATTGAGCGCCTCCTCGCGCTCCTTAGCATCAAAGTACCAGACGGTGATGGCATAGCGGGTGCGATGGGCGGGCTGCACTTCGTGGGGGTTCCGTATGTCCGACCAGAAAAAGATCAGGCGGTCGAACTTGGGCTCAATGTCTGCCACAGTGGTTCCAGGCGTGGGTCGAATCCTACAACCAGTCAACGGATTACTCAATTGTCCAAATTCAAATGAGATAGAGAGCTCTATCAGCTTACCGCAATATTCCACCACTTTCTCTCGCATCCCAGTTGATATTCAGGTAGTAGATGGCTGTAATGACGCGACCGTCCTTGTTGGGATTATCTACATGCATGACGTAGTGTGTGCCCGATCCGGGATAGCACGCAACCATTGCCTGAAGAGGGACAACCAATGCGATTAGTTAATCTCTTTTGAGGATTCCACTCCCGCAGTAAATGCTTACCCTCGTGCGCTCCCTGATGTGATAGTTGCCCAGGATGCCATTGTCCTTCATTGTATTGACGCGATATACCACAGAATCAATCTGGTGAATATAGAAAGATATAAATTAGTAAGAGATCCTTTGATTTCAGAGCAGATCACACACTCACCTGATTGGTCAGATACCAGACGTTGCTGCAACCGGGCTCATTACCGCCGACCCACTTGATCTTATCCCCTCGAATCTTGTCGCCGCGCACTGCCGAGGATGGGGCATCGGGCTTCTGGTTGTGCACCAGCTGTCCGTCGTGGAAGGCGCCCGCATTGTACATGCTCCGCACTTCGTTGAGGATCTTCAGGCCTGTATCCATTCCCAGGAAGTCATCCACCACGGACAGGCCGTACTGGTTCATGTCGTTGATGATGTTCCGGCACAGATCCTCATAGCGTCGTTCGCTGTGGGAGGGAGGGAAGACAAAGAATAAAGAACAAAGAACATTGATGAGTATCCGAGGCAATTGCATTTAATTTCAAAGATATGTACATATGTATGTGTATATGGAAGATCTCTTACAAGGCCCTCTTTCTTTCTATCTATCGATAGATATATCTATAGATTCCTATCTGGGTGAGGTCACCTTGGGGGAAACCCCACCTTGCGGCATTCTACGGGTCTACTGTCTAGACCTGCCTCGATTGCATTTCCAATCTATTTATAGACCAAATACTGGGAACGGTTCACGCTTCGATATGCAAAAGTTTGATTGCATTTAAGCGTTATTTATTTGCTTTGGGAACAACTATAATAATGATATATGTACAATATACACAGTATTTTACGACTTTTTACGATGCCTCCATAAAACCAATATTTTCCTCACAAATCTCTCTGGCAGTCACGTAGGCCATCTATCCACCATTCAGATCGCCGCCAGAACGATTGCGAATTTCTGGAATCGCAAAACCTACATACAAACCTACATATATCGTAAAACAACACGAAAATAAATAAAATAAAGATGAAACATTTCACACAAGTAAAAACTGTCTGAAACCCGAAATAAATTAAAATTATTAAAACGTGTTGCACGGATGATCGAGACCACATATGCTACAAGTTTGTAAATAAATATCAAGTTTTTTGATACAAATTCCTAGATTAAGCAACAAGACAGAGAGAGAGAGAAACGGCATTGAAGATCACAAACAGAAGCCGTTAACCGGTTTCATTTTTGGCATTCATAACCGATGAAATCTGTTAATCAGTGCAAAACTTGAGGGAAGAAATCAGTTGGAGTATGCATTAATATGTACTGCACTCTTGAAATTATTTGCCAAACAATTGCTAAACATTTTAAGGGAAATGTACAAGAAAAGAAAATACTTCCGTATAAATATTGCCCCATAACCGTTGCATTCATTTATAAGCACTAAGAATGATTTAAGATTCCCATGAAGGATCTACAAGTAATTAATTTGCTATTTTTAATTTTAATTGCTATTCTACCCAAATCTGCTTTCTTTTGGGATCGCTTAATCTTCCTAATATAGGATCCTGAACATCATCTCCATATCTTTTCACTTGGAATCCCCAAAGAATTCCCATCACTGGTGTCATATGGTATCCATTTTAATTACCGCTTATCCAGGAGTTCCCGAAAGAATTGTTCCGCATTGGCAGGATGTGCCGAGTGCTTGAAAAAGTTCTGATAGTCCGTTGTGGTGGAGGTTATCATTTTGCGTGGATCACTCAGCGTAGCGTAGCTTTATTTTGATACTGTTCTGAATAACTTCTGTTAACACTAGCCCGATGAATGTTCTTTAACGGTAGATCGTTTATCTTAGCAGGAGTGGAGTTCTCTCTGAGCGACTTCTATAGCAACAATTTTCACGCACAAATGAAGAAAGTTTCCAACTGTTCGCGGGTTTTATGTGCCCTGAGAGAGTGGTGGCGGAGAGCGGCGCGCGTGTGTGAGAGAGAGAGAGGGAGAGCCGGTTTTATCGTATTGGTATAGGGCAACTAAGGCTAATACTTTTTGTTGGCCTTGGTTTGGTGTGAGTGCACAGGTATGAATAATTGCAGATTGCATTTGTTGCAGCCAGCTGTTGCTGTTGCTGTTATTGTTTTTGTGTTTCTGTATTTGCAGCTGTTTGTTTTTATTAACATTTGTTTCTGTCTTTCTTCCTTAGTCACGTTTGTTTATCGTTCTAGCTTCAGAATTCCATTAATTAACGCTAGCACGAACCGCTCTCGACGACGATTTTGGACGAATGCGGTGTGGCAGCAGCATTTACTGTTGCCCCCCGTTGGCTCAGGCGTAGGCGAGAGTGAGACACGAGTTTATAGTGCAGGTTGCCAAAGTATATTAATAGAGGGTGAGCCATGCCAGAAGGGCCTCTTGAGATTGTTGCCCAAGTATTGGGTATCATTGGTGTTTGAAATAAGTTTCGCCTTCTTCTCAATTTCTATCAGTTGTGATTGGCCCTTTACTAGATATTCAGAAAACCAAAACTCTAGCAGAATTTCTATATTTTTTTGGTGAGCAAACAAAAAGCGAAGAGAGGGAATGCCTCACCCCACATTCATATACCTTGGGCTTGGGGAGAGTATGAGCTGCGGAGCAGAATGATAGTGAGAGAAGGAGAGCTTTGGGGGCCTGGGAAACGCCACTAGAGTAAAGCGATAAGCTCGTCGAGTGTGAGTAAATAATTGACAAATGAAAACGGCGACCGCAGCAGCGGCAGCGGCAGCAGCAGCAGCAGATAACAAACTTTGGCATACAGGGGAATGAAACGGGGAAAATTGCTGATGCGAAATATGACAGTTGCCGGTCACGGCACCTCAGTTTTGTTTCGTTATCAAATCAGAGTATCAAATAAGTGACTGTTACGTCTGGGGCTTCCTTCCGTTTGCCCTTCAAGCGCTTGCAACGCCCACAGCAGAGACAGCAAACACACTCGAAACTGGAAGCAAATGCAAACCAACCCACAAAGCAAAGCAAACGCAAAAGGCAAAGCCAGAAAAAGACAAGCGCAACAATCGTCACGTAGCCCAGCGCACACCAACACATACACAGAGGCACGCAAGCGGTCACGAAAACTCACACGCACACGCGTTAGATACCCGACCGTTAGAGAGAGAGACGCCAAGGAGCAAAAGGGAGTGCAAGAGACACAGCTGAGCAGAGGGAAGGAACGAGCGGGAGGTAGATATTTAAATATGTTTGGCCAAGCAAAGCGAATATGCCAAAACATAAAGCTTCGAGAATAATACAACAAATAAATGAAGAATAGGAAGAGGATGGGGAAACATCATAAAACATGAGAATGAATGCTCTCTGCAAAATTAGGTCAACGGCCCAGTTCAAAGTCAGAGAGGAGAGCACACAGCGGAATGAGTGTACGGTACGCCCTCTCTATCTCGCTCTCTGCGTACATAGTGTGATGATCGATTTGTGAGCCCTTGAAGCCCTTTTCGGTTTTGGGATGTATTACGTGCGACAACTGGCGCGCTGGCACGTGTACCACACGCATGTCTACCTCCCACCCTCCCCAAAACCGGTTTCGGCGGGTGGCGGAAGGAAGAACAGCCGCCAGGGGTCGGGTGCGGGCGGGCGGCGCACACGCATACCATACGCACTGAGGCGACCTTGATGACGTGCGTCTGTCTACGTAGTACACCACTAACTGTTTTTGTTCCGTCTGGTGTTTGATTTGTTGTGGGAATGGGGTTGATGGTTCGAGATCTATGGAAACTTATCAATCCATGTATCTACTGTGTATATTATTGCCCGCAGCGTTTTAGATGGGATGTAAGCGTTTTAGATGTAAAGTGGGTTCACATGACAGGACCCATATGGAAATTAGTGAACCCATCCTAAGTCCAGGGATCTACAATGTACAGGTATAAAAGAGCAACTCGTATGGGAGTAGCAACTTATTTTACAGGTAAGTAAAACAGAAAACCATCTGCCCATTGCTATACGGAATACGCTAATTTCCGAATTCAAAACCTCTGTAATTCGAAGAGGAAAAATGTGCAAAGCAGATTTCCGCATGAATCCACAACGTATCCGTTTCTTTCTTAAGTTTCTTGCAAAATTCCGATAATACTATAGCCCGATACTTTGCCAGAATTTCCTGGAAATATGCTTAGTTTAAATAACTTGTTCCTCGGATCTCGGATCCCAAATATAAGTCCATGCATTCCCCCAAGTCATAATTTCAACTGAAAAATCTTTTATATCGTATATTATTTATAATCTATAAACAATTTCTATAAATTTCGCATATTACGATTAGTGGTTTGAGTAGTGCCATCTGTACAGCGTGTTCCGAAAGCTGTTCACTAAGTAAATGCAAAAATAGCTAAGCATTTAATGTACACACATACATATGTATTTACATATGTATGTACATGTGTATGTATGTATCTGTCAAAAGCGTTGCTAAACTAAACTTAATTAAAGAAAATAATGTGTTAACGATCGGTTACTCAGACTTTTCATTATGTCAAAGTCTAATTTACTGGCAGATGGTGATGGTAACTCGCAGAACTCATGGAAAGAGATTGCAAACGCCAATGGAAAGTGATGGATACAACCGGCTAAGAGAACCTTTATTAAAGCCTATAAAGATTATAATTAGTTTCCCCACTGAGGAAAGTCAGCACTCCACAATCTTTAATCCCTTTTAATTAGATCAAACCGACTATTCCGACAGAGACTTTGATGCGGTTTAAGTGGATCGCTGGTTAGCATGTTTTGCGCAATGCTTTGTTTATCTTGGCCCCACCCCACCCGAAAGAACCCCGAACCCGTTCCCAATCCCGGACCGGAATGTGCCAGACCCCGGTCGCTTGACAGGCGCACAGACGTGAGCAAAAGGCCCCCAGTCTCAGCATTTTGTTAACACATTAATAAACAATGTAGAATTTTGTGCAAACCCCCAATGAGATCATGTCACTGCCACTGCTAATTGTTTGATAAAGAAAAACATCAGTTGCTCGTCCCGATCCCGATCCTGATACCGCCATCAGCTGTGGGGAGCAGCAGCAGCAGCAGCAAGTAAACAAACAAAAATAAAAGCAAACGAGACGCAAATTGTACTACGATAAATGATAACAACATTTGAACGAAAGACTTGCGTACGCGCGGCACGTACGCAGAGTCGGAGGCGACCACCCAAGTGAATGGGCGGACGGTACGAAACGGAACGGACCACCCACTTAGGCACCCACTCGGTAAGCCCCGAACGATAACAACAAAAGGAACGAACGCGCAAAAGTATCGATGATTCAGCAACAAGCAACGTTTGCAAAAGAATCTCACAATACTCGCATAGACAGTGTGTGCAAAAACCATATTTATTGTGTCTGTTAATGCCGGTTCTATTCTGGTGTGTAAAATGAAAACAAATCTGAACAAAGCAACAGAGAAAGTGGTGGGCTACGGAGACCTACGCTGTAGATACCCTTACGAAGAACAACCATCATCATTCCAAGGTAGTTACAGATAATGTTGATAAAAAAAACAGCTGATTGTTAATCTTCAAGCTGTACAATATTCCTCCCAAATATCGGTAATTGTATCCTATATTCATCTAATAACCAAATGTGGGAAATTTGTGCAGCAAATCAGCCTCATTCGCATCATTCAATATTCAATGAATGCGAATAGAACAGGAATATTATAGTTATTGTTTTATTACATTTCTGACTGTTCATTGTCAGGAGGAGGCTGGTATTCAAAGAAAAAACCAGATGGGATATGGCTGTGCCATCGCAACTCAAACTCTATCCAAAAATGTAAGGACCAATTCAGTGAGGGTATTTCTAGGTGATTATAAACAATTTTTGGTACCGACAAACTGCGCAACAGAATAATTACAATGTCAGCGCTGTCAGGGGAAATGGGACTGCAGTCAGCAGCCGCAGCCGCAGCCTGCCTGCAGTTGTTATCGAATCGCGACGACTGAACCGCCATATGCATTCGATTCCCGGGCACGTAATGCGAAAGGTAAACACTCTTCCCGAAGGGGGGCTCTTCTCGTTCACCACTGCAACCCGGAGACAATCTAATCTCCCTCGAAGGGGCAACAGCACACATGTACACGGGGCAGGAGATTCATAAATTTCGAGTTCAAATAAAGAATGTTAAGTGGGTGGGGGGAATGCGAATATGGGGGATCGGATGGAGTCGCAGGGGAACATTCATCAGTCATCGCACGTAACGCTTATCGGTAATTGCCTCGATATGCAAGTGGGGAAGGAATGCACATGTTACGGTGCGAGGCGCGAGTCGCGGCGGCTACTAATCTGCCTTCGAACACACACACACACTTGAGCTTCGTGGCAAGATGATTTTGGTCAATTGCGAAAAAGTATTTCGAGTGTGCTTCAACTCGAGAAATGGATCTAATCAAAGGGAACAATAACTCGACTATCAGCCGTGCCAGATCCAACGAGCATATGTCAGATAAGTAGTGCAAATGAAAGTTTGGAAAAGTCAAAGTACTCCGGAATACAGAATATTGTTCTTTAAAGCTATATCTATATCATGAATGATATGCTCCAAAGGACTCTCCCTAGTTATACGAAAACACCCCTGTGTATAGGGCTGATCCAAACCGATTCGATCCAAACCGATTTTAAGCAAAGTAGCACAAGCTTCAAAATAATGTAAACCCCAAAAGCCATTCAAAAAATACACGTTATACGGTTAGGAAGCAAAAAATACAAACAGATCCACAGTAAAAAGAAGTCCCGATAGTGAGAAATTTCGATTTAGGAGCAGCCCAGAGGATGGAGTACACTCGTCAGCCCTGTCCCATACGGATTGTGGAGGACGCTGGCTGTGCCTTCATGATGGGCACCATTGGCGGGGCCCTGTTCCAGAGTATGAAGGGATTCAGGGATGCCCCCGCGGGATTGCTTCGCGGGATCTACGGCGGATTGGATTCCGTGAAGATGAAGACCCCCGCGATTTCCGGCAGCTTTGCCGTTTGGGGTGCCACCTTCAGCGCGGTGGACTGTGCGCTGGTCCACTACAGGCAGCGTGAGGACTCGTGGAACTCGATTGTGAGCGGCGCTGCCACGGGTGGCATTCTCGCCGCCCGCCAGGGAGTCCGGCAAATGGCAAACAGTGCATTAATCGGGTGTCTCGTGCTGGCGCTGATCGAGGGAGCCAGCTCAGCAGTGGCCACAATCTATGCATCCGAAGATCAGTCCATCGCTCCAGCAGAGGCCCCAGCCAAGCAGCGACCCCAGTGGGACGAGGCCCGGGACCAGAACGACCTCAAAATGGACTTGGAGTTTGAGCGAGTGCTGGACAAGTGTCGGTCGTACCAGGCTGGCCACATAGGTACTGCCCCCCACTCGTTGTCGGATCTGGTCAAGATGGCCAACGTTGTCTAGCTATCAAGTGAATCATCTATTCCTAGAGTCGTCTTCTATTTCTGGTCCAGTTGCATCCAAATTATGTTCATGTATCGGCGTTAGCCCTGTTCTGGATCCTCACTCTCTGTTGAATGTTTTTGGTGTGCATTAAACGGAGGTGCCATTTACTCTGTGACTCACCTGCCCGATCCCATGAAGCTGGCGTCTGCCAGTCCGATCTGATAGCTGGAGCTCTTCTCCCCACTGTGGTTGTGATGATGATGATGATGGTGCTGATGGCTCTGCCGCTGGCTGCCATCTCCCGATGGTTGTGTGCCACCCTGTCCCGGTTGCCCGAGGAGATTCAACAGATTATCCACCTCTGCCGGCCAGCTCTGGGCCTGGTGGGCCGGCGTCATCATTTGGGCCGTGGAGCAATTGGCGCCAGCGCCACTGCCCTCCAGTGTGGTGGCTGCCACGGCCTGCTGCAGCTGTTGCATCTGCTGCATCTTGTTGTTGTTCTTCTGGCGGGCCAACAGGCGACAGTCCTGCCGATGACTGGGCCAGTCCATGTGCTGGTGCGCCGCCGAGCAGTAGTAGATGGCCTTGCACTTGGCGCAGCGCAACAGCTGCTGGGTGGTGCCGCAAATGGAGCAGCGCGGCGTATCCATGTCGCGGTCGCGGTTGCGGTTCCTGTTCCCTGTGTCCTTGGCGCGTCCCCTGCTCATCATCAGAGCATTGCGGCGGCGGCGGCAATGGGCGCCGTCGACCGATTTTAACCTTGAGAGCGCGCTGCCCGCTGCGATTGCGACTGCGTTTTGTTGGTGGGTGTATTTGTACCTTCGCCCCCTCCACACACACACACACACACACAAGCACAAGCGCGGAGAAGCAAAATCACACACACAGATGGGGGAAAACACCCACACACGGAAACGGGGCTGCGTCTCAGATTATTGGCGATTTCAGCTGTTTCGTTTCCGACGAACGCTATCAATTATTTTGCAAAAATACGGCCGCGGCTCGTGTTAGCCAACTGTGCCCTGCACCATTTCACTCTTGGCCCCCTTTTTATGGGTATTTTAATCACGTAGGCCACCCCACCCGAATATATGCCAAATAAACTACAACAAAATAGCGCACAGCACACACAATGCAGCTGATGGTTGTGATTCTGCTTCTTATCGGCTTTTCTCTCTTTATTTGCGCTTTTCGCCAGCTCACTTTCACTCTCCGCGCTCTGGAAGGTGTAACCTTGACTTGCTTTATCGGTTTTTAGCGCAGATTATGCGAAAAATAGCGAAATTTAACAATTTTTTAGCCCACAAATTTATTTTTTACGAGCTAGCGATGGACATGGACCGATAGCCAACGATAGGCAGCAGCTTCAGCGATCGTACGATACGCTGGCACTGTGCAACACTACTTGCCGGCAACTAATCGATAGCAATAAATTTGCATGAATTGTCATCACTAATCAACAATAAACAGATGCTGTGACATTTTAATTTCTTTGAAATTTTTAATTAATTGGGATAGTAATGCCGTCGACAGAGCGTGTTGCCAAGGTGGTACTGGTGGACATAGAAGGAACCACCACATCCATCGGCTTTGTGCACGACATTCTCTTTCCCTACGCCAAGAATAATGTAGAAAAGTTCCTCGAAGACTCCTGGGACAGCAGTGTCGAGATCAAAGAGATTGTCCGACAGCTGCAACAGGTTCCACAATTTGCGGAATACACCTTGCGTGTTCCTCCAACGGATGTGGATGTGCAGGTAATCACAGGCTTTGTGCGTTATCTGATTGACAAAGATCTGAAGGTGACGGCGCTGAAAGCGCTCCAGGGCCTAATCTGGCAGCAGGGCTATGAAAGCGGCGAACTCATGGGACAGTAAATCTTAGATAACCACTGCCCGATAAACCAATTATGAGTGCACCCTTTCGCAGCGTCTTCACGGACGTGCCTGGTGCCTTTGCGGCTTGGCGTGAGGCGGGCCTGCGGATTGCCGTCTACTCCAGCGGCAGTGTGGCCGCCCAGAAGCTAATCTTCAAGCACAGCGTTGTGGGGGACCTGCTGACCCATCTCAGTGCACACTTTGACACCCACGTGGGCCACAAACAGGAGACGCAATCGTATGCAAACATCGCCAAGACTTTGGGGGAAGATCCGCGTCACATTCTCTTCCTCACGGATACTCCTGGAGGTAGGTGGTGGATAGCTGCTGCAATATTTGCATCCAATAATGCTTTGTCCCATGCAGAAGCTGCCGCTGCTCGATCCGCTGGGCTACAGACCATAGTGCTCCAGCGTCCAGGCAACGCTCCCCTCACCGATGACCAGAAGAGCAGACACGAGCTTATTGCAGACTTCTCCTCCCTCCACACCTTGCAACTGCCCGAATAAAGAGCTGGCGATGGGATCATCCAAAAAATGCATTCATGTATTGTGACTAGGTGCTTCGGAATTAAGTGATTCTCTAGAGGAAGGCGCGGTCCACGCTGCACAAATCATCGCCGCTGTCGTGGCTGGGTGTCTCCGTCTCCTGGTCCCTATGCCGCCGGGCGGAGCGCTTGCTGCGCTGCGACTGGCGCGAACAGGACTTCTCCGATCCGTAGATCTTCCGCAGCTGCTGCAACTTGGCGTCCGCCTCGCCGGCCGGGCAGCTGGACTTCTTTCTGCGCTGCTTGCTGCTCTCGCACGTGTGTCGCCTGCCCTCGCTCTGGCACGTGTGGCTCAGCTTGCCCACCTCCGGCCCCCAGAACGTGGGTCCCTCCAGCAGCAGGGGGGCCGACTTGACCCGCTGCCGCATCATGGTCATGTGCAGATCGTACTGCCGCTCCTGCAGGGCCTGCTCCGCCTTTCGCGTGGCCAGTCGGATGGACAGCAATGCTTTGTGTGATTCACTGAGGGACATACAAGAAAAGGGTTAAACGAGCCTTGAGATCCTCGTGGGACCCTATATACTCACTTGAGCGACAGGGACTTCCAGGCGGGCGTCTTGCGAACCTCCCAATCGAACTGGGGCCTGGGATCGTGGTAGGTGCAGTTGTTCTTCAGCTCCTTGACCTTCTTCCGGGACACTTCGGCACGCAGAGTGGCTGCCAGATTGGGACGCGCCACCGGATGCAGGGGGGACACGCTGGGCGTCCGCTTTGGCACATCCTCCTCCAGCTCGAAGATTCTTAAAGGCGGCCGGGCGGAGGTGTCCTCCGATTTTGGTTGCATCGCTGTAGTCTTTGGCTTCCGTCCCCTGCCACGACGACCGCGTCCTCGCCCAGAGACGGACGCACTGCTGCTGCGCTTGGAAGACACGGATGGCGACTCTACCTGAATCTTGGGCAGCTCCTCGTCCTCAGCCTTCTGTAGGAAGTACTTGCTCAGCTTTGGCTGGCCAGCCTTGGGTGCTGTGAGACTCGCGTGCGGCGGAATCCCACCCAGATCGTTGACGCTGAAGCATCGGCGCAGCATCTCCCGGCGACACTTGGCTCGCTCAGCCGTGTGGCCACCAGGCGGACCCGTTGGATGCGGCTTGTGTGCCGTCTGTGTGCCACTGCTGCTGGTGGTCTTCGGCCGCTTGAATTCCTCTTCAAAGCTCTTCAGGGAACGCTTGAAGTCGGCCACCTCCACGGCGTAGTCCTCCTTGAAGCTTCTCAAGCGACTCAGATCCCTCAGGCACTTGTCGTACTCCTCGCTCAGGCCACTGGAGCCGGGAGTGATGACTACTGCGGCCGTGGAGCAGCGAATGGCATGGCCGCTATGTGGTGTAGCTCTCAGTGGTGTGGACGTGGCTGGCACTGAGGCGGGAGCTGGATCCAGCACCAGCGGAGGTCTCTTCTTTTTCCCCTTGCCCGCGCGTTTCTTTGACTTTCCCAAGGAGCTGCTGCTGGCACTGGCACAACGCTCCGCAGGCGCCTGCACGGCCCCTGGCTGGGCTCTTAGCTCACGGCTGGTGCTGCGCAGGCTCTCCAGCGTCGAGTAGAACTCCTCCTGGTGCATGTGCTTCACATCACAGTAGTCTGGAAGAGGACTCGCGAGTTAAGTCACCACAAATGGGACCCGACCCTCTCAGAACCACCACTCACCAGGTATACTGTCGTAGAACTTGGCCAGAGATCGGATCCCCGTCTGGGTGGTCCATCCAGGTGTCTCCGCCTCCATAGAGGCAGTGCTTTTGGCACGTCCCGTCCTGCCCGCCTGCTTCTTGCCCAGACAGAGCTTCGGACGATTGTAGACCGGAGCCGGGCAGTTGTTGCACGGATCTATGGGCACTTTGAGACAGGAATTAAGATACGCTCGACCCGAGTGCGTGCTCATGCTGGAGGACGGAATGTGTGAAAAATAGTGGCAAAGGCGCTTTATCAATATTGTGGAACGACCGTTTGGTGGCATTGTTGCCAGCGGTTACCTCCGTGGCGTTTGTTTTTGTGCATTTCCGTTTTGGGCGATCCATTCGCCAGGTCACGCACAGTCGGGACGCACAGTCTACGCAGTCGCCAGAGTGGCCTTAGTTGTTCCACTTAATGTTAAAGCTATATTTTATATCCATTTACTTCACATAAGTTTTGAGTTATTTTCAAATTATTATTCAACTTTGAAATTCCCGCCCAGCGAGTCTATCGATATCATCAAGTAAAAATTGTGCCCTTTTTGTAGTAGTTTAACGTGATCATAATCAATTCCTCTATAAAATTTTTATCAGCAATATAAGTATTTGAGAAACAACTTAATTTTTGTCTGAGCTCATAACTGCGTTTGGTCCTGGTTACGGTATTTACGGTATATTTCAAACATGAGACGGTATATTTCTGAGGGTGAGATGGTCACGATGGCTGGCTGGGATCCAAATAGCCCCAAGTTTCGGTTCGAGTTTCGGTTCAAGTTTCAGCACTGTTTTGGAGCAGTTTGTAAAACGATTGATAGTTGAGCCATCGATAGTTTTGAATGTTTTGAAAAAAAAAACAATCGATACTATCGTGATAGTATCGGGCTCAAATAATTATTAATTATTAATTTTTTTGTTGTTGATTTTTACTGGTTACTAATTTCAGCAACATGGGGGTGCAACTTTGGCACGGAATGAGCAACAATCTGCCGGGGTCGCTGCGCCCCAAGTATTAACGATTTTGCAGCTCGCGGGTACCAATATGGCCGGGTAAGACCACGATAGGAACAGAAAAACATAATTAATGTTTCAATGGAGCTTGGAACAACAAATTTAACATCAATTAAAGGAAATTATTATATACAAAAGTCCATACGTATAGAACAAACTTGGTTGACCAGCAACACTGACGACACATTTAGTCAACATTTACGTTTTATGCTTTGGCCGTTTTTGTTTGAGCCTTATTATGTAAACAATCCAATGACAAAGAGTTCTGAAAACAAGCCGATCCTGAACAAAATTTATGTACAGCTGTGTTCAATGAAATAGGAGTGCCGCACCCCACTACTTTCAAAACTCTTTTTGAGATATTTCTTGTCCTTCAAATTGAACAAGTGATATCATTACGAAAAGCTTGGAATGTTAGCATTAGAAACTCGAAGAAACCCCGTTACATTTTCGTTCCATCTTCTTGTTTTTCATGATTTTGGACAACAACCCATTTTATCTGCTGTTCATTGAAATAGCAGTGCTGGATTAAATTAATTTTTTAAAATGAAAAAACAAAGCAAATTAATTTAAATAAGCCACCATCCGTAAGCTCAATTCAGATATCGAATAATCCAGAATAATAATAATCCAGGTCCAGAAGAGGATACCTAAGAGTTAGGCTAAAAACTTAAGGCCGGAAGTAGAATTGGATTGAAAACTAAGTTGTATGCACTCTCACTATTGAATTCAACCCAATTAACTATAAGAATTCTTCTAGGTTTGGCATACATAGAAATCCGATTACCTCTTAAAATCATGAAAAAATTAGCATTGGGCATGCTAGGCTGAGCCTTATGGGGTCCAGCTCATATGAGCTAGTACTTTCTAGCCTGGCGTTTGAGTATAGTATGGTATTGAGTGAAACATACATGTTGGTATGTATATTTTAGAATATATAAAATTTATATCACAGTTGGAAATTTCTGTTAAAAAGATCTTTTAACCGGATAATGACTTTAAACACCCAGAAAAGCTCGCTAGGAATTGATTTTTATCGGAAAGATCGACATTTTGCCATGGCCAACTGTCCAACTGGATATTAACCTCATCGAAATCTTATGCTGGAATACCAAATACGTTGTTGCAACTGTAAATCCGTGAACCCAGAGCCAAGTTTTAGCAAGTGGTTCAAGGAGTGTTGGTTCAAATCCTATTGAGGCGTTGGCAAGAGATTAATGACCCATGTTCGGCCGGTGTAAGTTCGCAATGAAAACCAAATTGATTAAAAACTAAATATTAAAGCTCAAGAAACATGAAGAACATGAAATATATGTTTTTATTTGAGTTTCTTGTTTTTTTTTTTCAATATTCTAAAAAAACACTGCTATTTCATTGAACAGCATGGGTATTCGGCCTATGTCATGTAAAACAAGAAAATGGAATTCAAATGTATTAGATGCCACCTGTCGATTTGTTTACAAATGTGTCTTCGTATTTTAGAGCAGCCAATCCAAACATATCAAAAGCGCAACGACTGTAGCTCGATACTATCATGATAGTCGCAAAACCGTCGATAGTAGAGGCTAGCAGTAAAATATCGATACTATCGATAGTGCCCTCGATGGTTTGACACCTCTAGCGCAAAAATGAGTCGGGAGAGCGGGGTGAGTGCTCTCTTTCAACTGGGTCATGGCAAGGTATGGCCCCAGTATTAAAACGGCCGAACTTTTTTTAAGGGCCTCGTAAGGACCTCATCCTGGCCCGGGAGGACTAAACATGACGTGTGTGCGCGAAAGCACAAAATCCCGCACGCTGAGTTATGTGGTGAGGTGGGTATTTTTCTTGAAAGCTCTGAATTTTGTGACGTCATACGTCACACCTCATACCTTGCAAACAAAACAAATTCAAAAACATTTTTCCCGTTCGTTTGCTTGGTCGCGTCGACTTTCGTTTCGTTGCTCGCGGAAAAAGAAAACAATTTTGAAGCGGCGTATTTCCGCCAACATACGATTTTACCTGCATTACGTGTGAAACTTTTGCACAAACGTCATAGGTGCCAAGACGAAATCATCAACATTTTTCCAAACAATTAAAAGCAACAGCAGCAGCAAGATGAGGCTGTACGCCGCAGCAACAGTTGCGCTCTTTTTGCTCTTTAGCCAAGCAGCTGGTGTGGAGCTGATGGACGAGGAGGAGGGGATTGCTGAGGTGAGTGTGTGTGCGTGTTTTGTTATGATTCAGCAGCGCGAAAATTGCGACATTTAACGCTTTTCGTGAAGACCAATAACGATATAAGTCAATAACTTCTTCCCGAGTGCCTAAAGCTTCTAACGGGGGATACATTGACGGGCATAACGGTTTAATATTAAGACAAATTAGCTATTTACAGTTATTGTTCACTCTGCTTGCTTTGTTACCACACACACACATATGCAATACATACCCCACACAAAGAAACATACATACATACATTTGCAAGGTGTACCATTATAAGGTAATGCTTTCTAGGAGCCCGTTCCCACAAATGTGACTGTTTTGTTTAAGTGCATGCCAATAGCACACAAAGAGTGATTGCGGAAATAGATAACTAGACGAGATTGCTCACCTTGTAGCAACTATACCTTGCACATATATGCGCCATATTCACATGCCTATTATTTGCTCTCTTTGTTATTACCGTTGATTAGCGGGCACTTTTCGTCTCTTTCTTGTTCGCTTATCAAGTCGGGAAGGGGCTTTCTTTCGAGCGTCTGCTTTGGACTCTGTTTGTTCTATGGTAGATCCATGGCAGACAGCTGTTTGCTTATCAGTTTGACCGATAGAACCCATTTGATCTGACGCTATTTTCGTATAATTTTATTCCTGATCGGCGGGGCTCTTTTTTACACTTTTGAGACTGATTAGAATTCCTTTGTGTGCGCTGAATTTTTCGATTCCAGGCGACTTGCGATTCCATGGGGCAAAACTGCGACTTAATTTTTGCCTCTAAAATGTGTTGTCCCAAGGGAAATTTTGTTGTTTTCATTATATCTCATATCTGGATACATCTTGAGAACTTTTTTGCTGAGTTGGGGATATTTTAAGTTAAACAAATGGCTTGTTTTCCACGTGAATTCACTATAACGTGAGATAGATGTTTGATATTAAACTTAAAATTGAGTTTAATAATTCTACATACATGTACATATATGTACGTTGTATTACCTTTGAAAGAGCATCCTCCGATGTGACACAATAACTCAAAATGGATTCCATAATTGATGATATCAACTAAAACAAATATATCCGAATATAATTCTCAGAAATCTTTAGATACAATGCGACGAGTCTATATGTGTATGCACACACACACAAACACCATCGACTGAACGTGAACAGATTTTCAAACGATGATTGAACTCTTCAATGAGTCAGAGAAGGGAACAGATTTCAATTTAAATAAATTAAATTTCTGTTTCTGATCCGATACCCCCAATTCCACAAAGTAATGTGCTAGATTAATGACTGGGGGAATACGGCTTGATGGGCCTCCACTCTTACTCCGACTCCTGCCGCACTCTGGCGGTGCCGGCTGGACACCAGGCACAGGCTGCGAGCAACGTCATCAATATCAATTAAATTTCCGGCTGGCGGCAGCAGGGCAAAAACCGACTGAGAAAAAAATCACACAGCATTCATCATACGAAAATATTTGTATATGCAAATAATTAAATATAGCGTAAAAAGGGTTCAACGTGTGGTTGAGGCCACGAAGGGGTGGCCCGAGGACCCCCGACACCCTCACTGGGGAAGTGGGAAAGTGAGGGTGTGGGACGTAGGACAAGGGGCGGATGGAGAGCATTTCGAATTATTTACCACGCGCATTCCAAATGTAGAATTTTAATTTGACGCATGCCTCAATGGAAATAAAAATAAGTTTAAATAAATCTAGTTAAAATGCAGTAATGGATGGTTGCGACCTGCAAGGTATCCATTACTTGGATCGCTTTAAAGAATGAAACCCATATATGGGCTGAATTGAACACTCTTTTACGTTAACGATATGTCACTTAAGGTATTCCTTGAAATAATATCATAGTTCTAATCTTAGTGTAAAAGTATTTATTTTGCGCCCACTAATGATAAATCAGTTAAAGTAATGGCATGATATATTTTGCCGTTGAAGGGCCAAAAGCATATTTATATATATATATATACATATATCCAGAGATTCTCTTGTAGGTTCTCTAACTATATTTCATTTGTAATACTTAAGCTTGAAAGGGAAAAATATATATTTCTGTTCAGAACTTGTTCTGTAGACTGCCAAGCTTGGTTCGTTGATGTGTTGCCAAAGAGCACTTCTCATGATGATTTAGCGCCTGTTGGATATCCAACAGATACACCTATTGCTTTTCGGATTAAAGGGTACAAAAAGAAACGTTTGGAACGCACACTAAAAGCCCCCCAGAGACTAGGAAGAATGCATGGCAAAAAAAAAATTTGCATAAATGAATATTATTGCGGAACTACTACGAACAACGATGGATACATATGTACATATGTATGTGTACGGGATACATACTTAGTTATATGCACATATAATACAGTATAATATATGTGCATAGCACACACTCGTATAAATATTCATTCAGTCAAGTCAGCGGCGAAGATTCGCACCAAACTGGCTGCCAAATTACGAGCCACTATTGTCTCACAAATATCTCAAAGGAATGGAAATGGTCATGGGAGTGGAGTGTGGAGTGTGGAGATGGAGTCTTGGGGCGGTTTATGACTGTCATTTAGGAAATCAAATGGGATGATTCAGAAAACCAACGAAAAGAAAACAAAAGGAGGAATCGAAGGAGGAGCCGGAATCCATCGATGTCTTTGCCAGCAAATTGTCGGCAATTTTTAAATGCGAAAGCTTCTTTCGGTCTCTTTTGGATTTTGGATTTATGCAAATTTAGTGCCACGATTTTGCTGACTTGAACAGTCTATGTGGGAGTCCATCGTCCAGCCGTATCCATCTATAGATATCGGTACAGATATCTCCTCATCCCATTTGACTGCCGGCCATATCCTTTGTATAATTTTGTGCATGATTTGCCGCCTAATAGAAATGCTAAAGGAAATTACGGCATTGCGTCTCGTCTCCCACTAAACGGTCCAGTCAACCCAAGACACCCGGATCCAATCAACCCCCAGCCCCCCACAGTGCGAGCCCCCCCACAGAGCACAAATTAGCACCCAGGGGAGCAGTGGAGGTAAAGTTTATAATGAGCTTGGCCCCGACAATCGAGAGAGGAGAACCGACAGCCGAGATATGGGACCTCATCTGGCTGTGAGTGCGTGTGTCTCCATACTCTGATTGGAAATTTAAGCAGGCAGATGGGTAGATGGGGGCTGATGGGGATGGGGGTCTTTGGCTAATGCATAAGGTTAAAACTATGAGCCAGAGGTTGTGGAGGAGGATATTGTATGTATGTATATAGAGTACAAGTGGTTTTGTGGGGAGATTGTCATGGCAACAGCAGCCCCTGCTGTGTCCCACAACTTCAGGTACATATTACGATAACATCGAGCGAGAGGGGAACAAAGCCAATATCATTCCAAAGATGTTGGCGATGAGCGTGCGAGGAATTTCTGAATTTCAATTGCAGAAATATGAATACGAAGTGCCACAAATCTGCAAATAAACTGCAGGTTGTAAATGAATCTGAAAGTGGGTGGGCAACGATGCGTGAGGTGCTTCCCACATGAAAAACGAAGGCCCAAAAGTTATCAAATTTCTATGCAAATTAAATTGGGAACAAGTCTGAAAGCTCCGCTAAAACTTGGCCCAAAGCAGACGAAACTAGAGTGGAAATGAAGTTAAACTAGAAAAAAGCCACCTGACAAGCGGGTCCTAAGCTGTTTTTTATGAAGAAATCAACATGATAAACCATAAACCATGCCCTACCATAAGACACAAAGCAAAAACCCTTGTCAGACAAAAAATTCACTTTAAAATGAGAACCCACCTGCACAGCAGGTGTCCAAAGAAAGCGCGCTCCCCCCCCGCCCCTCCAGAACCCAAGGTTAATGTCTTTATTAACACAAAAAACACGCCTGAAACGTGCGCACCTCATCAAACGCCCAAGGAGGGAAGCATCTTGACCTTGGAGCCGAGCCTCGAGTGTGTTGTGTGTTTGTGTGTGTGTGTTGCACAACAACGTAGCTCAGATTCAGATTCAGATTGAGATTGAGACTCAGCCAAGAGACTCTGATGTGGGGAGACAGACACTAAAACTATCTCTGACAGATATGATACCGGTTTTCCACTAATGAATAAATTTATATCTGAGGCCTGTGGCTGTGGCTGAGTCTGGGAGATGCGACCGAGTGCCTGGGGTTGGGGCTGGGGGCAGGTCATGCGTAAGTGGATTTCAAAATGTTAATTAAGAGCTGCGTGAAAACAGAATAAAACATAAAAAACATTAAGTCACCAAAGAGAGAATATTACCGCAGTCTCTTGATGATGCTGGCCTGGCCTGGCCGGGCTGCTGAATGGTGCTGCATTTATTTGCACTATGAGGATGTCTGCCCTGCCTGTCTGCCTGGTTGCTGACTGCCTGCCTGCCAATCGCTTTAATTAAACTTTAATTAAAAACAACAGAAGCCAAATTGCCAATTTCACAGTTTGGGGCCAGCGCAGTGGCAGAGGTGCAACGGCGACGCGACGCCTGCTCGTTGATGTTTGTGTTGATTCAATTAAAGTTTTCCAACACTGCAATCTGTACTGTACGGCTTAATGCGCTCACTCTCTCCCACTTGTGTATTTTTTCGGCTGTGGTGCAGCGTGCGAGTGTGTGTGCGAGCGTTTACACTGGCAAACAACAGCCGGCGGTGTTTACACTGACCATATGAATGGGGAGAGTGGATCCACATACTACATATGTATTTATGCATGTATGTATGTAAGCGGGGATTATGGATATCTGGCGGATTACGCTGTCGATTGGCCGCGGGGGAATAAGTGTTGAAAAGTAACATAAACAAGGGGATTCATAAAGTGGAAAAAGAGATGAAGGGAAAAGCACTCTTGTAAAGCACATGTCAATCCAGAAGTGGAGATCCAATCCGTCTGAAAGAACTGTCAAACAACAAGCAAGGGAGTGGGACCCACCAATGGAACTGTCTTACTTGACCAACCTTCCATTATTTACAGATAGTTCTCAGTAAATATTTGCATGCCCTAAATTAAATCAACTCAACCTCCATCATCATTGACTTCTTGGGGTTTTACCATTACCAAAATCGGTGTTGGTTTTCTTTAATTTAAACTCCCATCAAATGCAAACAAGCTCGTAACTCCCACACGAGTATTAACCACAAAATGTAATAAATATTTTGGCAAATTTTTGTTGAACCCCGAAACATTCTCTGGGGCAGAAAATGGCAGAAATGTTTGACTAAGAGCTCGAATCAACCAAATGAATATGAAATATTTTGATTAAAAACAAACAGAATTAAATGAAAATATTAACGTTGCGTTGGTTATTGCTATATGTATGATGAATGTAACCGAAATGGAAAGGGAATTTCATTTGGAATTGTGCCTCAAATGTGCCTCCTTCAGACACAAGAGCTGTGAGCTAAGCAATTCATAACTTGCCTTGAACTGCAAAGAATCTTCGGAATAAGCTTAAGCTGCTTATGCAATTACCACAGACAGGGCATGGCATGGAGAATGTATTCCATTAAGAAGTTTGAATATAATCAACACGTTTCAGCCGCCTCACCTCACCGCAACTCAAGTTACTGACTTAATAACCCGAAGATTCCCAGAAGAAGGAGTATAGTATCAATTTCTAATGGCATGCCCTGGCCCTGGCCCCTCCTCTGGCGAGGAGAGAAGTGTATTAAAACGATGCAACGATGGGAAATGGGGGATGGCGTGGGATGGGTATTGCATCAAATTGGTTGCACTTTTGCATTAAAGTTGCCAGGACAACAAAACGTGGGGGGTGGGGGGGTTAAACTGAACATCAACATGAGCATAACTGGATGGCAGAGTGAAGCCTTAACCCAAACCGAAGCGAAGTGAAGCGAACAGAAGCGAACAGCAGCGAAGCAATCGAGTCCTGAAGAACTTAAAATCCCATCATGGGCATGGCATGAGTTCTGGCTGTTTCTGTTGCTGTTGTTGCTTAAAATGCCATAAAGTTTAATTGAAAAATAAGGCAACGGCCCCCAGAACGACCGAAATACCGAAACCATGAACGAATCTCCGAATACCACCACCACCACCACCACCCACCCACTCAACATAATCAGCTTCAGAGCATCAAGCAGAAGCATTCAACATCATCCAGTGGCAGCAACCAGCAACCAGCAACCAGCCATCAGCCATCAACGTCGACTGCAGGCAGTGACGCAACAACCGCTGTCAAAAGTTTTTATGCATTTTTCGGCTTTTTGTCACCGCGTCAACGGCAATGAGGATGAACGACCGAAACGTCAACAAGACGTTAAGACAGTGAGACTCATGGCCAGGCCCCCCTCCACTCTGCAGAGGATGCCCGTTTCTCTACTGTCTACTGTCTACTGTCTGCTGTTTGGTGGTGCTTCTCTGCTTCTCTACTTCAGTTTTTCAGTTTAAATACCTATTAAATGGGTTATATTGATGAGCTGTAGCTACATATTCATATGTGACGGAATAGAAGGCTTCTTTCTTTTATATTCTGATCTAGGAAACTACAGGGGTTCCATTCTTGCAAAATGTACAACAGCTCTGGTATAAATACACAAAGAATCATCTTTATCGGGTAAGAATTACAGCCAGAGAAGGGAAATAAATGCATAATATAATTGGGTTCTAGATTATAGATTATGGATTACAGATTGGATAAATCCTGACACTTGAATTGTACCCATATGATCTCCTACTTCTTTCTCATGGAATATATATCCGATTAGCGGGTATCCTTCAGTCGAAATATCAATTATATCCGCCGAACTGTCAAAGGCAATGCATCAGCTTTGTGAGAGAAACACAAGCAGAAACAGCAGCTGCAGTTGCAACTCGCAACTTGCAGTAGTGGCATCCACATCGTCAGCTATAGCTTTAGTTGGCAGCCTTTTTGTGATTTCGATATTTAAATTATTCAGCAAAATCTGTCTGCAGTTGAGTTCGCCCCCTGTCAGTCAATCCATCTGCGAGTACGATTTCTGGCTGTCATCGGCTTTTTGCATCATGTGCGCCGCCTCATCATTTATCGATGAATTTCTGGCTTGACATCATCCCAGTGAGAGCCCAGAGAACCGGTTCGCATCGATTGGATTCGATTCGATTCAGTTTCGGACTTGGGAGCGGCGGTTAATTAGTTTTTGTGGCTTAACCGAAGACCCAGTGAAGCGTTGGGCCAGTGATTGAGTTGATTGGTCACCATCGCCATCGCCAACGCCAGATGATGTCCCCCCCATTCCGTTGCCACAGCATTTGACCGCAATTGCAGCTGCAATTATGCCGAGTTCATTAGGCGTTAGGCCTCTGGCTCTTATGCCCCTTGGGCCACACAAACAGAGCACAGAGAGCGCAGAGAGAGCAGGTGTGTGGGGGGAGAGGCGATTAACAATGTTTCTGCAGTGCAGTCATTTATAATTAACCTTAAATCTGCCTACAAATGGGGAGGCTCACCTCTGTGTGGGCTTTTCTGAATTTTAAATCAGTGAAGGAATGGAATGGTGATGGCACAGGGTGTTAGACAGGATGCTAAAGCAGGTCAAATGGGATTATTTAAAGGCGGTTTTATTGGATTAAATTTGTGTTTAACGGATATCGAATTAAGTGATGGTTCGGCAGCTTGCAAATGAACGAAATTAAATGAAAATTTACATAATACGCTGCACAAGTTTCCCATAAGTGAATGGATACTTGTATAGACCAGAGAATGGTATTTGAATGGTTCTTCGTTATTGTAGATCTTATTTTAGAGCTTATCTGCACAGCACATACCACATACCATCCACACGGCTTGCCTCACCCCCATCCCATCCCACACACACATACACACCACACACTTTAACCCCCCCGAATGATCCATGCTTCTGGCCAAAAAGATCTCTCTCTCTCTCTCTGTTTTCTGTGTGTATCCTTATATGTGTTTTGCTTTCTGTTTTGTCTTTCCCTCCCCCAACACCCAACAACCAAACATTCCACAAAAAATACAAAATCAGAGCCAGGGAACCGCCACAGCAGCCGAAGCTGGCGCCGAATCCCCCCCACCGACAGAGACAACCACAGAGGCGGAGGGCGTGAGCGAGCCACCGATCAAGTTGGTGCATGTTCTGAATCCCGGGGAGCGGGAGTATCTGTCGCCCAATCTGATTGGCGTGCAGAATATTGCCATGAGCTTCCTGCCGCTCTCAATGAACTTCATCAACATTGTCGACGCCTTTCGGGAGATCACCAGCGGCGTGCGCTACGAGATCCTGCTGAATGCCGTGGACACGAAGGCGGAGAACGCGGACACCATCTGCCGCCTGGTTATCCTCGAGAAGCCCTGGCTGCGCACCCAGTGGGGGGACAAGCACCGGGAGCTGGTCAACTCCAATTGCACGGATTCGGCGGAGAACTCCCTCTCCTCGGAGGATCCGGCGGAGCGGGCCCGGCTGCTGAATGAGAAATATGTGAGTAACAGCATCTTCAATGGCGGGCAGCGGAACGAGCTGAGTGACTCCGAAATGGCCAATCTGGAGGCCCAAATACTCACGGGCGTGGGCCCAATGAAGCGAAAAGTCAGCCTGAATAAATCTGGGGCCGGCCCTGCAGCTGCTCCCACTTCTGCCTCGCCTCTGGCTGGTGATCCTGCTCCTGCTGCTCCTGCTCTCTTGGTCACCATAACAGTCTCCGATTGGAAGCCAACGCCACCAGGCCTACTGGGGCCCACTAATGAGGCCACAACGGCAATTAGCATTGATGAGGCAGCAGCAACAACAGCAGCCACACCGAACACCGAACAGACTCCCCCCGGGAGTGCGGCAAATGATGGAGTGGCGGCGCAGCAGCAGCAGCAGGAGGAGGAGGAGGTGCTGGTGGATGGCACAACGACGCCACCTGCCACCAGTGAGCTCAACGATAATGAGAAACGTTGGCTCGACGATATCCTATCGGTGGGTGCGTATAATTTTGAAAAGACCATTCAGAAGCAGCAGAAGGAGGACAGCCAGCAGCAGGAACAGCAGGAACAGCAGGAACAAGAGGAGCAGCACAGGCAGGAGGAGGAGGCGGAGGAGACCATTGAGGAGGAGGCTACCACTATTATACCATCTTCAGCATCATGAATATTATATTATCATCAAAACAGACACAGACACTGACACACATGCAGCCCACACAACACCCTACCATCCACCACCTCCCCTAGGCATCCTTCTGTCGTTCTCTGTTTTCTCCCCCCACACACACATACATACATACATAAATAGTCTTTATACAAAACACTCAACCCAAATACGAACAATAAAAAGAGAAAATGTTATTTAATTGAATTTATTTAAGCTTTGCCTTTTGCACACACGCCTGCCACACCTGCCCCACCAGCTGTCCATGTTCATGTCCAGGGGGTGTAGAAGGGAGGGTGCTGGGAGGATGTAGGGTAGGGTTGAGCATCCCCCTCTGCCCCCCACAACACTTATTTCACCTTAATAATCAAATGAGTTTCCGCTTTCAAATTACGGCCGCAATCTGTTTAAACCCTGGAGGGAAGGGAGGTGGGTGGCAGCCTCTCAGGAGGGGAGCGAGAGCGAAAGAGAGAGCATCTTCCATCCACCTGTCTATATTTCTCGTGGGGGAGTGGGAGGGGGAGTGGCAGTGGCAGTGGGAGAGAGAAGCTTAGCAGTTGGGGGGGTGGGGCCCTTGGCAAGTACCGTTATATATGAGAGGTTAAGTGGTTTGCTGTATCTGTATGTGTGTGTGTGTGCAAGTGTCGGCGCCTGTGGTGTCGTGAGAGAGAGAGAGAGAGAGAGAGAAGAAACCTACACCCACACACACACACACTGAACACGTGAGTGCGAAGCAAGTGTTCTCATTATCCTTGTGCTCTACTTTTTACAGCGGTTGACTCTCCGCCGCAGAAGACAGTGCACAGTGGTAGAAAGATCGATGGAGAGTGGAAAGTGGAGAGGGAACATTTACTTGAGGAATAAATACTCCCAAGAGATCGGGAGATACTAAGATATTGATGAAATGGCAGAGAATACGATTGGTAGAGCTAACGATGGTATTAAAGCTGAGATATCAAACTTCGAAGCTATAGTTTCTTCTTAATTACTCAGAGATCGTAGGAAATTATAGAGCTCCTCTATTACAGAGTTCAATATACGGTGATATTTCTCTTTGAGTACAAAACCAAAGCACTTTTTAGCTATTGTTTTTCTTTAGAATATAATAAAAGATATCTTAATCCTATGGGATCGTTAGAAACAAGAATACTAATACCATTGAAAAGTATGGGGCATGAATATTTAAATTATGTGATTACAGCTGAAATCAGCCTTCAAATGCTCAGCCTAACTAACCGATTTCTTTACAATAAAGCAGAAGACTTAAGATTAAATATGGTACACAAAAAAACCTATTTTAAATCATCTAAAATATTCAACATAATATGTAGTAAGTAATAGATATGTATCTATGGAGCAGGCAGATATAAATATGTATCCATAATGTGTGCTGATTTAATGAATGAGTTCCCTAATCATTTCCACGAAATCTGTTGTTCAATTAAGTGCCCCAAGAGAGATCTAAATGCGATTCCAAAATACAATAAAATGGAACAAATGAATGGAAAACGAAAACAATTCCCATTCCCATTGATTTCGCTGATTTGCGGCAACTGTCAGAAACTGTAGAATCGTTTCCACACTTGACTGTCGATATGTGTCGATATATGTACGATATATGTATGTACGATATGTACATATGTACATGCAACGTATCATACCGTTCCGTACCGGAGAGTACTTTCAACCGAATGGATTTTACGGGCCATTGCACACATCGCCCATCTGCACGATACGGTGGTGCACCCATCTGGCCCCACTGTTGCGCCGCCCTCGGGGCTCGTTGAAACATCATTTACGTTATAATTCTTATTGAAATACTCATTTGAATTAACAGCTCAGCGGTGGCGTTGGGGTTGAGCCAGGGACTGCGACAGCGACAGCGACTGGGGGAATGGGGACATGGGGACAGTTGTGGTAGGATCTATGGATGGGTGGGGGTGGTGAGGGGAGGGATGCTTAATGAATTCATGTTCGGACAGGCTGTAGAGCCCTGTACAGGCCTGCCTGTCTGTCTGTACTGGCAATCCCATCGAAACATTGTTCCGTCGTTGCTCTTTCGCTTGTTTTTTCCTTCCTCCCTGCTGTATTTTTAATTATACACACGTCGGAGCCATTACATTTCATTCGCCGGCATTGTTGTCGCTTGTCCCATCTGCCCATCTGCCCATCTGCCGCTGGGAGGTGACCTGTCCTGGTCCAACGACTCCTCTTCTCATGCCCTGCCATCGGTCCAACTTCCACTCTACTCCTCCTGCCCTGTCAGTTACCTGCCAACGGCAGCAGAGGCAGCAGAGCCAGAGCAGCGGCAGTATCATCAGACATTTTGGGGCTCCTCTTCGGCACAGCGAGAATCATCAGCAGAACCGAACCCCAAAATCCCGCACCCCGAACCCATCGTCAGGGGCATCAAGGGAAGGAGCAGCAGCAGGAGCAGAACAGCATCAGCATCAGCATCGCCATCATCGATGCCAAGAGGCAAACGAATTTCCAGCCAAAATGTTTGGTTTAATTGGTTTTGTGTTCGGCATTGAATGGTTTATGTGCCGTGCCGCATGTGTCTTCCACTCTGTTGTTGTTGTTGGGATCTGGGAGGGATCTGGCTTTTTGGCTGGTGGTGGTAGGGTTTTCTTTGGTGCAAGTTTTCCGGCATGCGTGTGTGTCGTATGTGCCTCCGTGTGTGTCTTTCTGTCAATTTTGGTAATGTAAATTCCGACTTGTCTTTGTTTCATTTGCATTTATATGTAATTTATGTGCCAGGTTCCGCATTCTGGTTCGCATTCCCATTCACATTCCATCTTCCATCTCCATCAAGGATTCTTCATCAGTCACAGGATTGATGTGGCGACAGCTGTGTGTGTCTCTCTGTCTCTCTGTCAGTCTCCTTGCAGCGGATAAGTACAAATGTCTATTTCGGTTAATTAGCAAGAGGATTAACGAGCTCTAAGGAACAATATGTCTAATACAAGCGAGTACGGTGGCGTGCTCTTTAGCTGCTTATACTTGCATCTGTTGGATGCCTTTTAGATGTTTTTCTAGCTCATTCAGCATGATGGATGCCATGCCCCAATGGACAGCATAAATCTATTCCCCGCAGAACTATGAATGTTATCCGTACTGGTTTCTTGTGCTTTAATTGGGCAGGCTGAGCAGCGATGAGCCTCCGTCATGGAGCTGCTCTAGCCTTGAGGCAAAAGACTAAATAACGCAATAGCCCGTCTCAAGACACGTCTTCGGGCTATCAGTCAAAGAACCGTGGCAAAGCGATGCCCATCAGCTTACAGATTAGCCAACTTATAACTGCAAAGCAATCGACAGTTTCAGCCTCCAGATCGAGTAACCAAACAAATCAAACTAGCTCTCGCTCTCACTGCATGAATTTCCTCGGATAAGGAATGGGCATGGGCAATCGATAGAGGAATTGTCAAGGGAATGTCTTAGCTGCACGTCATTGGATCGATGTATATCTTCTGTAACCTACTAGATCACATTCTGACAGCATACTCTTCACAAACCCATACAAAAATGCCCAGTAAACCCCAGTCCTGGAAACGTAGACAACATCAGAAGTGAATGAGAAATCAGTCACTCTTGTGTGTAGTTTCATACGAGGCTCTATTCAAAATTCAGTCACATAGAAACGTTAGACACGGGAAGAGTTCTAGAAACTAGCAAATACTTTACACCAAAATATATCAACGGTGCGTATAGGAAGCAGTTCCTCCAGCCCCTAGCTGTAGATACTTTATCCATTAAAAGCAGAAAAATATAACGCAAGATGAAGCCTTCCCCCTTGATGGCACGCATTCGTCAGATTTGGATAATGGCCGGATGGTTGCGCCACGAGGCAGCGGCCGCCGCTGGCATGATGGTGGTGCGTCGCCGGGAGGGACCATCGACGGAGGACAATGAACCCGAGGCAGAGGCTGCCTCCCAGGCGATGGTGGGCCAAGTGGGCGTCGATACCGAGGGAAAGCTGCGCACAGTGCGCATTCTGGACGATTACATAGTGCCCTTTGAGTGCGGCTTCTGATCTGATATCTCCCGCGATCAGTAGCACCCGGTAACTGAGATCAAATATAAGTGTTATAATTGAATGAAAATGTTTCGGAAATTAATTGTTATTAAAAGGCAGGTTTAAAATGAAAAAATTGCGACATTTAAGGGTTCCTGTCTTCCATTTCTGTTGAGTATGTCCCCTTGGACCCTTGGGTGGGACCTTTTCCAGGGGGGAATCAGGTATATGCTGGTGTTAGAGCTCACAAATATTAATCCATATTCTTGCTTCGCCCTTTTCAGCTCGTGCGAAGCAAACGCGGCCAGAATGATGTGCCCCTGGGTGGCAGCAAGCCCTTCGACGCGAAGCAGGCGGAGGCTCAGCTGCAGCGCACCCTGGACAAGCTGACGGCCGGCGAGGGACCGCACTACAAGTGAGAATCATTGAGGTCGTAGGTTGGGGGGCAAGCAACTAAATCCACCGTCGAATCTGTTGCAGAATCGTGAAAGTCTACACGGCCTCGCGTCAGGTTTTGTCGGGCACTGTGACGCGCATCGATGCGGACCTCATTGACGGCAACACGGGTGGGCAGCACCGCTGCATCGTCGAGATCTGGGCGCAGCCGTGGCTGGAGCACGGACACGACATCACCTTCAAGTGCCGCAACCAGAAGGTGGTGCAGGCCCGTCACAGCCGCTCCGTGGAGTGGGCCGAGAAGAAGACGCACAAGAAGCACAGCCACAGCCACCATGCGCTGGACAAGGTGGACCATCTGTTCCACAAGTTCCAGATCCGCTTTGGGCGTCGCTACGACAACACTGCTGAGCGCCAGATGAGGCTGCGCATCTTCCGTCAGAATTTGAAGACCATCGAGGAGCTGAACGCCAACGAGATGGGCAGCGCCAAGTACGGCATCACGGAGTTCGCGGACATGACCAGCACGGAGTACAAGGAGCGCACCGGTCTGTGGCAGCGCGACGAGCAGAAGCCCTCTGGCGGGGCCCCAGCCGTGGTGCCGGCCTACGAGGGGGAGTTCCCCAAGGAGTTCGACTGGAGGCTGAAGAACGCCGTCACCCAGGTGAAGAATCAGGGCTCCTGCGGCTCCTGCTGGGCCTTCAGTGTGACTGGCAACATCGAGGGCCTGTATGCCGTGAAGACGGGCGAGCTGAAGGAGTTCTCCGAGCAGGAGCTCCTCGACTGTGACACCACAGACAGTGCCTGCAATGGCGGACTCATGGACAATGCCTACAAGTAAGTGCTGGCTGGTGGATCGGGGAACAGATTTACACAAGAGTATATGATGCTCACTTGGCCTTCATTCTGTGTTCTTTAGGGCGATTGAGGACATTGGCGGCTTGGAGTACGAGGCCGAGTATCCCTATGAGGCCAAGAAGAAGCAGTGCCACTTCAACAGGACGCTCTCCCACGTCCAGGTCTCTGGATTTGTGGATCTGCCCAAGGGCAACGAAACGGCCATGCAGGAATGGCTCCTCACCCACGGACCCATCTCGATTGGTGAGTGATCGAATGGAGGTGTTCGTCAACCCAACGTATCAACCGAACGTACCCTTTCCGTTTTCAGGCCTCAATGCCAATGCCATGCAGTTCTATCGCGGCGGCGTCTCCCATCCCTGGAAGGCCTTGTGCTCCAAGAAGAACCTCGACCATGGCGTGCTCATTGTGGGCTATGGCGTCTCCGACTATCCCAACTTCCACAAGACCCTGCCCTATTGGATCGTGAAGAACTCGTGGGGTCCGCGTTGGGGCGAGCAGGGCTACTACCGCATCTATCGCGGCGACAACACCTGCGGCGTCAGCGAAATGGCCACCTCCGCCGTGTTGGCCTAAGCCAAAGCTAAAGCCCCGACCGACGGCGAGCACGACCACCCCTCCCCCGTCATGTGTGACTATATGTATATCTAGGTTAATATTCGAGCCATTTCAAGCAGGACAGATGTGTATCTTGGATTGGAGCTTCTACTTTGTGTACTTTCCGTTTCAATCAATGCTCAGCGACAGACCAGACCAGACCAGACCAGGCCACGCCGGACGCGACGAGGAAATCGTCTAGATAGTTTAGCTTACGAGCTTCATCTCGCATTTAATATGCATGTAAACAGTATAACCATTTCGAGCATCTGTAATCTCACGAGAAATTCAGCATCCCCTGCCTCACATAACGCAGCTTATAATTGAAATAAATTTAAACTACAAATTGTACGAGCAATCGGAGTATCAGATGTCTCACTCTCAGGTGGATAAATGGTAGTGGTGGGCATAGCCCCCTAATCGATGCCAGTCCAGCCTTGGTGCACGCAACAGTTGGCTGTGTGGGACAGTGGTGCAAGCACTAATGGGAAGTCAAAGATCACCAGAGAACAGATACTGGGATTCTGTTTAATATTAAATGTAGAACTTTCTTTGGTAACTTTAAGGGAGTAAAGTAAGCTTTGGGGGGACTTCCATTTGTTTTGCTGCTCAAACTTCGCTGCTGATCATCCACAATGGGCACTCTGGGAGGAGCTGGCCACCGTGTTCCTTCACCACATAGACTCAGGATGCGACACAGACTCATGGAACCTATCCAACTGCATCCCTTGCACGGGGGACAGAGCCTCCGGGAGATGTGAGATGAGATCTATGAGATTGTAATGCGTTAGCCCGCACTTTTTGCAAGCCAGAAGATAAAAGTAGCCACCGAATGGAGATTTCTCATGAGTTCTTTGCTACTCATTCTTAATTTGATAGTCGTCGTGCGGCTCAGATCGATCTGTGCAGACTCTTACACAAAGGGACAGTGTGGGCCAAGAAAATTCTCATTCCGGAGAAGAATCGCTCGCTGCTATTTGAGACTTTGAGATATCACCTACAGAAATTACAGCTGATAGAAATAGACACCTGTGGATTCTATGAAATGGAGCATGAAACATCGAATCTCAGCCTGTGTGAATGCCCTCCACTCTATAGAAGAAGATCTCAACGTTTGGGAGAGACCATCAGTTACACTTTTGTGGCAAAGAATTCTCTTTCTTGAGATGATGCAGGAGCATTTGAATAACTAATAAATTTCGCAGAGTGCCAACCCACTGTGCAGCCGTGCAATATGCTAATTAGATTTAGACCACCAGGGCCAGCGCCCCAATGGAAGCCACACAAGACTCTGGTTTTTGGTGCGGAACAGGCAAAGCTCAGTAGCAGCTCGGCGAGCATCGCGAACAGTGGAAAGTGGAGAGTGGACAGTGGTAGAAGCAATGGCCATGGACGACTACGACGATGACAGTAAGTGAGCGAAGGACGCGACGTCCACTAGGCAGTAGAGTACCAGAACCCATCCCAACTGCCCTTCTAGTGAGCAGCGTGGGCGTGACCACGGCACGCATCGAGAACCAGCATCAGCAGCACCAGCATCAGGGCCAGCACGGACACGGACACGGACATGGCCAGGGACAGGGACAGGGCCAGAGTCAATACAGTGCGGGCGCCGTGAAGGTGGGCGGCTGGCGGTACGAGGATGCCAGTCGCTACATCGGGGAGTGGAATCAGCTTGGCCAGAAGCATGGCGTTGGCCATCTGCAGTTTGCCGACGGCACGCGCTACGATGGACAGTTCCAGGAGGGCCTCAGCCAGGGCGTGGGCTGCCTCTGGTTTCCCGATGGAGCCAAGTGAGTGCCTCGAATCGAATCAATAATCCAATCCCGACGATACACCTGCAATCCCATCGCCCATCCCAGATATGAGGGCGAGTTCCATCAGGGCTGGTTCCATGGCAGTGGCATCTTCTGGCGCGCCGATGGCATGAAGTACGAGGGTGAGTTCCGAGGCGGCAAGATCTGGGGACTGGGACTGCTGACCTTTCAGGACTTTACGCACGGATTTCCGCGTAACGAGGGCTTCTTCCAGGACTGCCGCTTCATGCGGCGACGACGCTGCCCCGAGGTGGTGCAACGGGCCCAGAAATGCGCCCTCCTGGCCCGCTCCCAGTGCGAGCATCCATATTGAGAGAGCCTGCGAGATGGGGAAATAAACTCGTGTAGATCCTATGGATTGTGCGTGCTCTGGTTTCTAATTTTTTCTGATTTAAAACATTTAACAATAATTTGTTCGTTCCTTGGCTAATCTTCGCTGGCGGCTCCCACCAGGTACCAGGCGTTCCTGGCCTGCACCGCCGTGTTCCTCACCAGACGCTTCGGATCGTCTAGGGCGGCGGCCAGGGCCAGCGTCACGTCCACCTTGTGGGGCAGCAGAGCGAACGTCGGATACTTCGTTATGTCGTAGAGCAGCTGGAGGGCCGCAATCCGCACTTGCTGTTGGGGTTGGGGTAAACAAAAGCACACACAGACAGATTGAGTCCAGACTGAAGTCGACAGGCAGTTGGATCACTCACCATCGTATGCTGGGCCTTGTACTTGGACAGCTCCAGGCAGCTGGGTATGAGATGGCCCAAGTGCGCCTGGAAATATGCATCCTGCTGCTGCACAAAGCTCTCGCAGATGCCCAGCGCAATGCACAAAGACTGCGCCTCGTTGTGCTCCTCGAGGCTCCGGAAGAGCAGCGGTCCCAGCTTCTCGATATTCAGCTTGATCACCGGCTGCGGCGTGGCCTTCAGCACATAGACAAACGCCTTCAGATGGTGCACACAGTAGTCGGCCAGCTTGTTGCCCATTTTGCCCATGATGGTGTGGAAGAACTTTTGCTTGTACAGGAACTTGACGACCGGCAGATCCAGCTCGGGATATTCGGCTGCTATGATGTCGAAGCCCAAGGCAGCGGCAGTGCTCAGAGTGGGATGCTTGAGCAGATCCGACAGCTAACAAGAGGGGGGATTAGTTGTTGGTTGATTAAAGGTTCCTCTTTGCACTTACATCTCCCACAATATCGGCGGCCTCATCGAAACCGGCCACCACCAGACCCTTGGCCACCCAGGCAAGGATCTCCACAGCTCGCACATCACCCGACTTGATGGCCTTCTTCAGTTGCTCGGTGATCTGCTTCACCTTCCCCCGGTTGGCCGGGGAGTTTTCCATTTTGTTCACCAAACTGCAGAGCAAGTGGTGGGCAATCACGCGCAGCTGCTCGTTGTCGGTGTTCAGGGAGAGCTCGGTGAGATCGCTCAGCAGCCGCTCGAAGTGATCGTCCAGACTGATGTCCTTGTGCAGGTAGCCCAGCAGTCCCTTGGCGATGTACAGATCCGCCGACTTCTGCAGCTGGAGCCCCGGCAGATACTCGTTGATGATGGCACTCTGCTCGGAGAGCGGCAGCTGCTGAATGATGCGGCTCATGGCGCCAGCAATCTGCTCCAGGGACTGCAGCGTCAGGTCCTTCGTCTGCTGGGCCAGCTCGATGAGCTTGTGCAGCAGATTCGACTGCTGCTGCAGGTCCACAATGAAGCGCTGATCCTCCTGCGTGAGCAGCGTGTTGAGCGCCTGCAGAGCCAACAGCCGCACGGGCTCCGGGTTGCCGGCTTTGAACATCTGCGTCATGACCAGATCCAAAATGCGTTGGGTAAATGCCATTTGGGGGAGCAGCGGCAGCAGGTTGCTGTATATCTTCCGCTTGATAAAGTTCGAGAAGATCTCGAAGTTCCGAATGCCAATGTCGATGAAGTTCGCCTGCAGCTCCACCGGCTGAAGGGCGCCCAGGCCGACCGTGAGCACGGTGAAGTCCAGGTCGATGGTCGGATGGCTGATTAGCTGCACCAGCGCCTTGTACACCAGCGCCCGCTGTGCCTCACTCAGCACCGGGGCGCACTCGTTAAGTACAGACAGGGCCGCCTTCTGCAGCTCCAGGTCCTCTTGCTTGGCGTCGAAGTCCTCGCGCTCACAGAGCCGCAGCGCTGCTATGACATCGTCCTGCAGGGGAACGCAAATCGTGCTGTCCAGCTTCTGGAGGGACTCGCGCAGGGCGGCCAACTTGTACACCTGGGCGACAATCTGGTATATCTTGATGCGCTGGTCGGGGGGCGACGTACTCAGATCCGTCGCCTGCAGCTTGAGGAGGAAGCTGTTCAGGATCTTGTCGGCCGCGAACGGGGCGTCTCCGGCCACGCACACCAGCGCAATGGCCGTCGCCGGATGGAAGAGCCGCTGGTTCACGTCGCTCAGCTGGGGCAACACCACGCCCAGCACAGAGGTCTGATAGCTGTGGCTAATGCTGGGCACATGGGCGGCTCGCTCCAGCAGGGCACCCAAGGCCTGCAGCGAGGCTTTCAGAATGTCTTCGTTGTCGGCGCCGGGAAAGGTTTCGGTCTTGAGCGCCTGCCAGATCTGATCGAAGTGCGCCTCCAGCACAGAGGGAGGGAACTTTACGGCAGCTTGATGCTGGAATACAAATGGGGGCAGAAATTAGCAGCTGTGAAGGTTGCATGGAGGTCGTTTCGTTTGCTTGCCAGCAGCTCAATGGAGTCCAGTTTGGCCACCAGCAGCTCGCTCTCTAGCTTCTCCACGGCCAGCACGACCGTCCACTCGGCAAACTCATCGTTGGCGACCAGACAGTTGGTCAGTTTGGCGGCCAACTGGTCGCGTGTGATGGCCGTGGGGTCCTGCTTGCTGGGATTGAAGTCGATGGGGAAGTAGCAGGCGAAGATCTCGAACATTTCCTCGGCCAAGTGCAGCAGCGGATAGTTGGCCATGAACTCGGGCATGAAGCTGAAGATGATCTCCAGATTGCGGGGATCGCGCTCCCCATCGATGGAGTTGATCAGGCCGTACACAAAGTCCCCGGCCATCGTCGTGAGTTCTGCCAAACAAGAGAAAGGCGTGTAAAACGGGGGGAAAATCGATGGTAGATCAGGTGGTGCCATACCCTCCTTGAAGGTGAGCGTCAGGTACTTGAAGATGTTGAACAACTTGGTGCGGTCTCCGCGCGTCTGCGACTGGCAGGTTGTGTACTGGAAGAAGGCCTGTAGGATCAGTGGAACATTACCGGCTGGCAGAGCCTTCATGTGAACCATTGCATCAATACCATCGATGATCGCTGGCATCACGTTGTGGTGATCCCGCAGTCGGTCCGTGTAGAAGGTGGTGAGGAACTCCAGCTGCTCCGCATTGAGCAAGTCCGTTGGCAGGGCGCACAGGACCGCGGACAACAAATTGGTGCCGGCCACGCGCTGCTCCATGTCTGGCGAGGACAGGGCAAAGCCCAATTCCTCCGCCAGCTGCGATATGTCATATACGCCAGCGGCCAAATCTGGAAAAACAAAGAAACTCTCCGATGAGAACAGATGCGTCCGGAGATGACAATTGCCCACTTGCCCTTGGCGATTTGTGTGGCCTCCTTCTGGAGCTTCGCATCGCTTTTAAGAGCCTTCTCGAGGGTGGCGCGCGTGGGCGTTGTCATGTTGGCGCCGTCGCTTGCGTGATGGGCTAAATTTAATAAATGTCTAAGCACGTTAAGCCAAATTGTTAAGAAGCGATAACCGATGACGACCTTATCTATGGACGCAGGGTTGCCAGGCTGCTGTTCTTTTGTTTTCGTTAATACATATATCGATATAATCTATTTATTTATAAAATTATGTTGTACAAATATTAATTTAAACAATTAGTTGTTGAGTGGAGGGGCAAATACATGAGCAATATGGTGATATTGCACTTAAAGAGCGCGTTAAGCGGGTAAATTGGTACGCGATACATCGATATGTCGATGTCATTTTACATCACCAATCTTGCCCCTTGCCCATCACTAGTATTAACAAACACAAGCAGCAGTTTTTTTTAGATAGCGCATCGCCTTTAATTATTAGCTAAATAAGTTTCTTTTTAACTTTAAGCTTTCAACGCCGTGTAACAAATCCAGTTTACTAATGTCCATAACCGTAAGTTCATCGAGTCGCCGCCAAAATGTCGGTGTTGAAGTTAAAGCCAGCGGCTGCTGAGAAATGTCAACGTCAAACGCCCGCCCCCACGTAGCTGAGAGCATAAATTGAAAATTGTATTCAAAAGCGCTAAAATGCAATCTTTAAAGCCCTGCAATTGACTTGAAATCTATTTAAATCGCATTCATTTGCATGTGTGTGTGAGTGCGCGCCGCTGAAACTTGAGCTCTGCTCTGGGTTTTTTTTCCTTCTTTTTCGCTGCCGTTTGCATGTGTGTGTGAACGTTGAACATTTTTTCTTTATTTTTTGCATACGCTACGACGTTTTGAATGTCGTTGAGTTGAAAGAATCATTCAAAAGCGAGCCAACAAGGTCGAGCGCCTTATTCGGGCGCTGCTGCTGCGGCCATGGCTGCTTCCAATGCGGGTTTATAATAATTTTATTACATTTTTCCAATCGGCATTTCGGCCGGGGGCCCACGTCCCGCCTTGGAAGTAGTAGAAGTGGAAGTGGAAGAATGGGAATGTGAATTGAGAGCGTGTTTAAATATATACACATACGCCCGTTGACAATTGGCGATTTTGTGTGTTTGTGTGCTTTATAATTAGCAACGCACTTCGGTCGTTGGCATTGCTACTCGTACCGAGTATCTTCCTTTTATTTAGTTTTTATTTGAGATTGTATTCTCTGGCTGCGCGGCTCACTTTCCATTTTTACTTGCAAGGCAAAGGCAGCGGCGACGGTGGGGCGGGCTCTCTCCGTGTTTGACTGTGTGATTGTCTGGCATTGGTGTGTGTGTGTGTGTGTACGAGTACGACTGCGAGTGTGAGTGACGCAGTGCCACCAAAGTCGCTTCCGTTCTATTGTTCGCACTCACTGACACCAGTCGAAAACCCAACACCCCCACCCCCAATCACCTCTTCCCGCACACTCCGTAGCAACAAGAGCAACAACGGGCATTAGAAGCAGAGAAACTCATGCTACGCACTCGAATGCTTTAATTGGAACTAATCTTTGTTTCGTTTTTGGTTACAACGACAACAACCTGTTCTGTTGCGTACCGCACCGTACCGTTCGGTTCGAATCGGAGCAGCTACTGCGAGGTGGCAAGCAAAAGACAAGCAACTGTGTAGGAATGACCGTAATGGCCAAAACTACGTTTGAAGAAATATGCGAGAATGCCAAATTAGCCAGGGACATGGCGCTGACGGGTAACTATGACTCGGCCTGCATCTACTACGAGGGATTGCAGGGATTGCTGGCACGCCAGCTCAAGGCCACAGCGGATCCCATGCGGAAGGGCAAGTGGAGCATGGTAAACGGGGACACTACAACCCGCCCTCTGTCACACCACCCTTCACCACTCACAGCTTTCTTTTGCTTGCAGATCAACCAGCAGATCAGCCAGGAGCATGCCAAAGTCAAGGCCATACAACGCACACTGCAGGACATATCACTGGATTTGCAGAGCACCAAATTTGCCCACAAGCTGCGACACCAGCTAAGCGATGAGGGCAATGTGAGCAAAGATCCCGCCGCCTGGTTCAAGCCCGATCCAGATATTTGGACACCACCACCCAAGGATCCAGATGTCTGGGGTCCGCCCAAGCCCCCACCCTCGTCCTCGACCAGCACCACACAGGTTGTGGGCCGGCGAGCCGCTGCCAACAGTCGACGCACCACCAGCACCGCTCCGCAGAGCAACCGTCCCAGCACAATCCCACAGAGCACGAACCGAAACGGCCCGAGCACGGCGCGCAATGCCCGCAACTCGTCCGCCGCCGCCTCCACATCGAACAGTGCACGTGCCTCCAATGGCCGGGCGGGGGGGCGCAAACTTTCCACCTCAAACAACGATCGCAATGCCAACAACAACGACAGCAAGGATGAGGACTCCGTGGCAGCCAGCAATGGCGGCGGACCGGGCGACGGTGAAGGCGGTGACTCGCAGGCGGGCGAAGAGGAGCGCAAGTTCCAGCCAAACAATCACATCGAAGCCGAGCTGGTCGACATTCTTGGTTAGTTTAATCTCCATCCCCCCCCATTATGGCCCGTCTATTCCTAACCATTGCCCATTGTCTGTTCCAGAGCGTGATATACTGCAAAGGGATCCCAAGGTGCGATGGAGCGACATTGCAGATCTGCAAGATGCCAAGCGGCTGCTGGAGGAGGCTGTGGTATTGCCCATGCTGATGCCAGACTATTTCAAGGTGCGTCATCGCTTCTCTTGTTTACCCTGGAACTCTGAATCACTTTACACAAAGTCGTTCTTATCTGCGGTCGGTGTTGGGTCAATAAACGCTATCCGTGTTCCACAATGTTTGTAGAGTAGATGTTTACGATCCCAAAGATCATCTGATCTTAGTTGTAATGAAATGGTAATTAAGTGAGGTGAGGTGAGGCGTTCCGCAGATTGATATTCTGAAAGAGTTTAGCCCTTGTAGCGGCTATCTATGGCAGCGTTACTCTCAATCCTCAAGAAGGATCCATCATTGTTATACTATGGCACTTGCTGAGAAAGTTGTATTTATTATGAATTCATTTGCTTGTTGGCACAATCTTATCTACAAGTGTGTGTGTGTGGGTGTGTAGGAAGTGATTCGTTGTCTGATATCTATATACACATGTATCTACATATTTCAGTGGCACAAACAAGTGGTTTTATTCATGTCGTTTTCATGTCGTTGACAGGCATAAAATCATTTATCTATATATATAATTATATTTTTACCGATATACCATCATTGATCCCTTACCAACATATTCTTCTTCTCTTGCAGGGCATTCGACGGCCATGGAAGGGTGTGCTGATGGTCGGACCACCGGGCACGGGAAAAACGATGCTGGCCAAGGCAGTGGCCACCGAATGCGGAACAACCTTTTTCAATGTCAGCTCTGCCACGCTCACCTCCAAGTATCGCGGCGAATCGGAGAAGATGGTGCGACTACTGTTCGAAATGGCGCGCTTCTATGCGCCCAGCACGATCTTCATCGATGAGATTGACTCGCTGTGCTCGCGCAGGGGGTCGGAAACGGAGCACGAGGCCTCGCGACGCGTCAAATCGGAGCTGCTGGTGCAGATGGACGGCGTGGGCGGTGGCGAGGAGCAGGCCAAAGTTGTTATGGTGCTGGCAGCCACCAATTTTCCCTGGGACATTGATGAGGCGCTGCGCAGGCGGCTTGAGAAGCGCATTTACATACCACTGCCGTCGGATGAGGGGCGCGAGGCGCTGCTCAAGATCAATCTGCGCGAGGTGAAAGTGGACGATACGGTGGATCTCACCTACGTGGCCAACGAGCTAAAGGGCTACTCCGGAGCGGACATTACCAATGTTTGCAGGTGGGTTGACTGTCGCGTTGACGGCTGGGAAAACTGCTGCCTCTGTGGTGTGATTCTAAACTCTCGTTTGTTTGTTCTCGTAGGGAGGCCAGCATGATGTCCATGCGGCGGAAGATTGCTGGCCTGACGCCCGAGCAGATCAGGCAGCTGGCCACCGAAGAGGTGGACCTGCCCGTGTCCAACAAGGACTTCAACGAGGCCATGAGTCGCTGCAACAAGAGCGTGTCCAGAGCGGATCTAGATAAGTACGAGAAGTGGATGAAGGAGTTTGGCTCATCATGATGGCGTTACCGTTACCATTACCATTACCCTCACCCTCCCCCTGCCTCGTTACAATTTGTGGCAATTGTACGAATATATTTTTGAATACCCTAACAATAGGCGCTTAAGTTATTAAGCTTTTAAAAAGAGATCCTAACCGAACCGAACCGTACCGATCCGATCCGCCCGGAGGAATAGTTGAACATATTTTATATATAACATTTTGCATATACACACATACGATATGAACTAAATATTTACATATATATATACACATACGATGGAAACGGCAGCCGTTGGAATTACAAAACAAAAGACTAATCGTTCTCTAAGAGGAAAAACCCAATGAAACGAAATGCAAATCTGAAATTGAAACGAATTGAAATCGAAAGATAGGCAATATGTTTATACTATATATACACACACACACATACACCCACTCTATAGATAGATAGAGATAACAACCCACGCAACAATCACACACAACAAGCACCACACAATCCTCCTTCCTTCCTATACTTATAGTTTACCCAATCAGCACTCTATGCTCTATATATATACACACGATAAGGAATCGCTTTAAACGCCGCCTAGCCTTGGGCCCCCCCACCCCCATCCATCATGCTCCATAAATTGTTTTTATCCAAAAAGTTGTATTTTTAACAAGCAAAGAAAAGCAAACGTAACGTATCGTTCACTGTCTAACATTTAATATTAACTTTCGCTTAATTTATACATTACATTACATTACATACTATACATATATCATAGTTTAGTGCAGTGCAGGCAGATCATGGCAGATGTCAGATCAGATCTATAGAGCAACTCAAAAAATGTAATTTAATTTAATTAAACACAAACAAAACAAAACAAACGTTCCCATTGTCCATTTGTCGATTCGTCAGCGGAAGAACCTGAAGCAATATGTACTTAAAGTGAAGATTCTATTCTGAAATTTTAAACAATAAACACCAGTTTTTAACTCGATGAGATGTCGTTTATTAAATATTTCATACTTTCATACTGTCTGTTGTAAAAATTCCACTACTACTGGATGCGATGCGTCATGCGTCGCCCCTCCGCCCACCTATCCTCTCCTCTGCTGCTACTACTACTACACCTACTACTACTATGGCAGTAACTCGTCTATGGGTATGACCCGTCGACCCCATCTAGTACGGCCTCGACGGCGGCGGCATGGGCATTAGGGGGCCCATCATGGGATACGGCGCCGAGTTACCAGCAGAGGGATAGGGTATACCACCAGACGGGGGATAGGGCATAGATGATCCACCGGGCGAGGGATAGAAGCCGCTGGCCGGCACATTTCCGTACGCTGGCAAATGGGCGGCGGCTGTGCTGCGTCGCTGCTTGCGTATCAGATCCTGCATCTTCTCGGCTTTGAGGCGCCGCAAGTGCATGGTGCGGCGGCTGGCAAGAAACTCCTCCAGGAAGGCCTCCACATTCAGCTCGTTTTCGTTGAACTTTTTGACCATCCCCTCGGTCTGCTCCTCGCTCTCGGAAGCGGCCGTCTGCAGCAGCGCCAGAGCCGTCTCCTGCCCCACGCCACCCGTCTTTTTGTTGAGCTCTGTAAGCTTCTCCTGCACGGCACTGCAGCAGTTGCGTCCCTCCTCGGACAATTCTGACAGCTTGCCGCGCAGCTCGATGATCTGTGGCTCCTTCTCGATGTTTCCCTCCGCTCGGCTGCGATTGTCTTCGAAAATTTTGTTCTTTTGTTCCTTCAAAGCCAGCAGTACCTCGTCCACCTTCTCGTCCAGTTTGTCGTCATTGTTCAGCAGTTCCTTCAGCTGGTCCGAGGTGAGCGGCGCGATGGACGTTTGCAGTTGGTTTAGATATTCCTGGTACATGACTTCAATTTAAGTGGAAATTAAGTTAAAATTTTTATTTGCGACTCTATTTTAGTGTGACCGCGCCGATAACATTAAAAATACCATCCGACCAACAAATAAATACCATTAAATACCATTTCAGTTTCGAGAAATACCATTTAAATACCATACCACAAAAATCCAGGGCAATCCGGCGATCAAACGAGACTTTACCCACTTAACACCCCTCTATTTAAAAAGTGTAGCACCCCTTGTTAAACCGCGAATAATAATGCTGTTTTTAAAGGCTTCTTGTAGCTCCATCCTCCTCTTCTTAAAAAACAAAAATAACCACCGACATCTTTCACCTGTAATGCGTAAAATATGTTAAGGTTACATAAATTTCGTGGAAATATTAAATACCCCCCTGGTCGACAATGGGATAAGTTAGCCCTCTCAGCTCTGAACAAATAATTTTATCCGGTTGATACTTCAATTTTCTACAAGATTGGCTAGTTTTCAGAAATCCTTTTTATTGCATTGTTTACATAATAAGGTTCAAACAAAAACGGCCAAAGCATAAAACGTAAATGTTGACTACATTTAACGTCATTGTTGCTGGTCAACCAAGTTTCTTCTATGCGTATGGACTTTTTTGTACCTTATTTCCTTTCATTGATGTTAAATTTGTTGTTCCAAGCTCCATTGAAACATAAAGTTAAAGTTAATTAAATTAAAGTTCTATCCTAGATTGACAAGTTTTTTACCTGTTAATTCATATACATATTTTGTGTGTTTTTAAATAAATTTGCGTAAGTTTAAATACCTACTGATCGCTCTCTGTCCATGATCGAAAATCATTGAACCCCGATCATGAAATTCGCTTCAATTTTAATAGCTAGCTCAGACTCTCAGCTATAAAAACATAATTTCCTGAAAGATTGCCTAATGTAAAGGACTCCTTTTATTTGATTTTTTTCAAACAGAAAAGGTTAACAAAAAAGAACCTAAGTGGGAATGAAATGAAACATTATTTGACTTGTTGCTTGTCAACCAGTAGCATGCAAATTTGTATACCCTATTTCCTTTAATTAAAGTTAAAAAATTACTCAAATATTTCGGTTTTATACCACAGTTTGCTTGGCAATCACTTAATTAAAAGATTGAATGTCTGGTTCGGGTTATAGATCTGCAGCGGATTGGCCGCATAGATGGTGACCGGTAGATTCCACACCATCGTCTCCACGGGCATCTCGGCGGGCGCCTTCAGCTCCCCAGACTCCGGATTTGGTCCACCGAAATCCATCATCGTGCTGGTCACAAATTCGAAATGCAGCCGCCACTTGACATCGACGAGATCCGTGTGGAATGTGGGCGTCACGTGCAGGGGAATGGGCACCACCACCTGCGTCTGTAGCGTCGCATAGCACACCTGATGCGTGGTGGAGATGGTCGAGAGTTTGCCTGTGGGCGCGGGTGCCTCCTCCCGGGCACTGCCCGAAGTGACCGATCTGTGCATACTGTCTACCGCCACGCCGCTGGCTATGCTGGCCAGGTCGAAGGATTGAATGGATGAGGCATCGTCCCCGACAGACGACTGCGACTGCAGGACTTGTGGCGTCTGTGGGCGGATCGGAAGCTCCTGCTGCTGCAGCTTCACCGAGAACTGGACGCAACGCACCTGGCAGCCATCAAAGTCCAGGCTACCCACTATATCCTCGCCCAGCTTGTAGGCGGGCTTGAACAGGCAGAAGCGGCCAACAAATCCACGTTTGTTCGAAATGCGATAGAACTTTGGAGCACGACGTGCAGTCACATTCTAAAAGGGAGTGCAATGAATGGCACCACAAATCGTCACAGGGGTGGGGCTTTACTCACCTTTAGATGGTGCCAGGATATCTCCAGTTCGCTGATCTCACGCTTCTCCACGAACGGATTGGTCGGCGCCAGCTCCTCGTTGGTTTCGACCGTCACCGGGAGCTCATCCGGCCGGGCTATAATGGGAATGGGAAGCACGCGGATGGGCACTGTAAGTGTCTGAACCTTGGACTTGACCCGCTGCGTGGCTATGGTGATCTTGTAGAAGTATCTGATGTCGTGTCCACGATATGTGGGCGGACCATCGCGTGGCACAAATTCATTGAAGAAATCTGTAGATTGGAAATGATTGGATTGATGAACTCTATTTGATCTGGTAGTCTCCTACTCACATATCTTGGTCTCGCCGGGCTGCAGCTTTTGGTCGCAGAACAGTATCTTCGGTTTGGTGGCCACAATTACCTCTCCGGGCGCCTGGGTCACCGCATCCAACGCGGTTCTTCCTATGAGCTCCGTCAACTCTTGCGTCTTGTCCGCTGTGGGCGTGGAATAGCTGGTCTTGCGGTAGCAGTGGAGCTGTGCCGAGGCCCAGGCGAGGTTCTCCAGGCTGTCCAATATGGAAATTAGCTTTTATTTACTTAGCTAGCTCGTTGTTTTGGCTGAAACTCGTACCCTGCTTCGTTGGCATTCCTATTTGACGGCGGCTGCTCCTCGGAAAAGACTTTGTGGGAGAATTCAATCAAACACTCGACGCGTTCACCTGTGGCATAAATGGCCGAGTCGGCTCGCACCAATTTGGCTTTAATTTCAATCATTTTCAATTTGTGTTTTGATTAGTAGAGGTGTCAAACCATCGAGGGCACTATCGATAGTATCGATATTTTTCTGCTAGCCTCTACTATCGATGGTTTTGAGACTATCATGATAGTATCGAGCTACAGTCGTTGCGCTCTTAATATGTTTGGATTGTCTGCTATAAGATACGAAGACACATTTGTAAACAAATCATCGACAGGTGGCATCTAATTTTTACAATGGACAAGTTCCTAAAAGGTTTCAATGGTTTTTTAATAATTATTTGAGCTATCACGATAGTATCGATTGTTTTTTCAAAACATTCAACGTAGATATTTCTCGATTTTGATATTCCGTTTAATATTACTAGCTAGCTGGGACTCTCAGCCCTAAACAAATAATTTTATCCAATTCCTCAATGAATTTTGTTTAGGATTGGCTAGTTTTTAGAAGTCCTTTTTATTGCATTATTTACATATTAAGGTTCAAACAAAAACAACATAAAACGAATGTGTCGTCGTTTTGTGGCGCTACCAGACTCCTGCAATTCGTAGTTGCTGCGGGCTGCCAAGCCGTGATATTTTGTGATATGAAATTCGTCAATTTTGATATTCAGTTTAATATTACCAGGTAGTTGGCCGTCTCAGCCCTAAACAAATCATTTTATCCGATAGATACATCAATTTTGTTCAGGATCGGCTAGTTTTCAGAACTCTTTTTCATTGTATTGTTTAGATAATAGGGTTCAAACAAAAGCGGCCAAAGCATAAAACGTAAATGTTGACAAAATGTGACGTCAGTGTTGCTGGTCAACCAAGTTTCTTTTATGCGTATGTACTTTTGTATACCTTATTTCTTTTAATTGATGTTAAATGTTTTGTTCCAAGCTCCATTGAAACATTATTTATGATTTTATACTAGATTGACATGTTTTTTACCTATTAATGCATATGTTTTGTTTTATATACTTACATTTATCCCGGTTCTGATACCTATTATTGGTACCCGTGAGCTAAAAAATTTCGTTTTATGTCTTTACAAAAGAGACTGGCTAGTTTCGGCATTAATTGGAGCCTGAAATTACAAACAGTATCTCAAGTCCATAATATCTATTTTCCCAAGGTATTCAGACTTGTTGCTCATTCCGTGCCAAAGTTGCACAACAATGCTGCTACTTCATTTCCCCATGTTGCTGAAATTTTTCCCATACAAATCAAATGTATCATACGGGAACGCGTATGGAATGACGCAACAATGAATCTTCATTCCATACGCGTTCCCGTTAAGAACATGTTTCTCACACCACGAAAATGAGGGGAAAGTCACCGCAAAAACGCTCTCTTCACCACTGAAAAGAAAGCAAATTTTAAAAACCCACCACGAATTGAGAGCGAATTTTGAAAAACCACCACGATTTGGGTACGAATAATATCGATATTTTTACGGCTAAATGAGATTGGCGGTCATTTTCAAATGTACATATATGGAAAAATAAATATTTCACTTGATTTGTTATGTCGAGTGGGACTGGAACCTCAGAAACCGAGAAAAAAATAGCTTAGCCCCGCTCTATTTAATCAGGTTAGTAAATATCAACAAAAAAAAAAAGTTGTGACGCCAAGTGGAAACACATTAAACTTTAGCGCACATACAAGAACCAGGCATCATCACATCGTTGCACAGCGGGAAATTTCCTTTCCTCCTTTCCTCCAATTGGAGTGCAGCAGCTTAAGCTGCTTTGGTTTAGTTTCTAAGTAACAATGAATTTACTCGTATTGACATGCTTTTGACCTAGATTAGATTCCTCTATATATGTATCGATCCCGATTGGTATCTGCAAGAATAAGCTGCAAAATGAAATGAGATGGATTTAAAATTTAGTGACAATTTTCGCATAGATGAGTTATGAGAGATACTCATAATACAAAAAGAGCTCATAGAATTGATTATATCCCCTCTTCCTTCCTTCCAGTAAACATTTATACGCTGGAAAAAAAATAGTGCACAACCAAGCGGAAGGTTTTTTTAAACCAATTTTCATTGGTTGAAGCGAATTCAGCGAATAAAAATTTCAACAGAGAGTGACGAAATATCTATCAGATCGAATCATAATTGTAGCCAGAATGAAGAAATTAATTTTCAGTTGCTTCCACACTCTGCCGCGTTCAGTGCGCGAGCAACCCCTAGCGGAGGAGATGTAGAATATAAATGGTACATCTATAATCTACATGCTAGATGTAAATAAGATGTAGATGTAGATAAGAGATGTAGCAAAAAAATGTACATTTTTTTTAAATTTTAAAATTCTAAAAAATCATAAGCTCAAAAATGTTTTTACTGACTGAGTACGGGTATAAGTAGAGTCGCGTCCCGAGAAGAGACTCACACGTTCCTTCTCGTTTATATTTTGATTGAAGCCAAAGTCTTTTCCACACTGCATGTAATGTTAAACAATTAAAGAAGATAGTTTGTTGTTTAGGGTTTAACATGATTTCAATATCCACATGACATGCAATAATTTGGAATTAAAATATTTCCGCAAGTAATGGATTTTCGCACCGGAAAATGTATGATGATCAATGTATGGAAATTTAATTAATTTTGAATGGATTAAACTTGTTTTAGGTAAACGGAAAGTCAAGTTTAATTAATGAATATCCAGAATCAATCGCAAACAAACGACAACAAAAACATTTTGAAAAGAAACTGAAACTTGTGGACAAAGTACAGATTTTCTCGCCAGATGTCTCTGTCAATATTTACACAAATATTTAGCTTATATGTAGCAACTGTGTAGTTACCGTGAAGTTACGATGTAAAAATTGTCATTTTAGTTGACTTTATTTTATGTTTATAAAATAAAAAACGAGTCAATTTAATTACCAAGAACATGATTAAAATTGAAGACTTTTGTCTCAGTTTAGGTGATAAACGAGTATATTTCGTTTTTGGAGAAAATAGAGAATTAAATAAAGTGAGGCTCAGTGGGTTAAGGGTAACTCGTGAACAAACGCTAAAATGAGCAAATGTGAAAACGCGCTTGGGCAAATTTAGTTAAACTTTGGAATTAGTGTGCCCGCGATCCGGGATAAATGGTCTCACAAGTTTTTCGCCGCGAACCATGAAACAACACGATTGTGTCGAGTTTGTTTTCTGAATTCAGAAAAGTCCGTTGTTAATGTTTTCCGCAAAAAACCAAAATATCCACTGATATTTTCGTCGCTCACTGTTCGCTGTGAAGATTTCGTTCGAGTTTCCCCAGAAGGCAGGAAATTGCATCAACGTCGGCAACAAGTGCAAAAGTGATTCTATATAAATGCACAAGTTTTGTTTTGTTTTGCATTTGTTAACATAAATTAAAAGGCAGTGCGCGCCTGCCATTTATCGTTTGAATTTTTTGCGCAATTTCAATTTTACTTTTTTCGCATTCCTTTGCGCGTTGCGCTTGTTCGACGCCGTCGGTCGTCTTGCTGGCCCGCTGTCGACGTAGACGCGAACTGCGGACTGCGCAGCCGTCGATGCCGTTGCGTCGCGAAATGTGCAACAACAAAAATACAAATACAAATGCAACAAATCTACAATTGAGGCCTTAATTTAATTAGGCGAGAAAAGTGTAGTGAAAAAGTGCTGTTTTACACCCGTACTTCACTGGAAAATTGGAATATAATACACTCACGCGGCTAGACGCCAGAAAAAGGTATTGCAATTGAGTTAATTATGAGCTTTTGCTCTTAATTGTTTGCAAAATAAGTGCCCTCCCCCACTCGACTCATTCCTCCCCCTCTCCGACTACAAACAATTGCCATGTCCGGCTTAGCAACAAAAACAACAAAGACAGCCAGCAGCGCAGCGGCAGCGACATTCCAACGGCGTCTGCAGTTCTACACACAAACACATACACGCGTGCTCCACCCGCTCTTCTTTCTTTTTTGTACTTTCCGCTTTTGAAGCTCTTTCTCTCTCCTCCTAACAGAAGCTCCTTCCCTCTCCCCTTTAAATACGTAACAGGATACGTAATTCTCTACGCTTAATCTCCCCCGCTCCAATACGACACAGTGGCTTCTCTACGCGGATGGTGGCTTAGAGAGCAGATCTTCTCCATAAGCCCCCGAAAAGGGTGCGACCAACATTGTTACTGGACTCCCCTCCTCCTTCCTCGTCGTCTTCTTCTTGTCTTTCGGTTATTTTTTATTTTGCTGCTCACCTTCATTTGTTATCAGAGTTTTACCTTTGTTTTTTGATCGTTTGTTTCGTGAAGATGTTGCCTCGCATCATACGAAAAAGTCTCCACTCTACTCCACACTCACTCAAGCGCGTTCTCTCTCCCTCTCGCTCCAACTCACGCAGAAACAGCGCCATACAGTTATACCTGTTTTAGTGGAGGAGAACAGCTCTGCTTCACAGAGATGGTGTTGAGAGAGAGAGAGAGAGAGAGAGAGAGAGAGAGAGCGTGAAGGAGGGAGGAGAACAGAGCCTCTGCTTGCGAGAGCACTGGAAACCTGTGGATAAAAAGCAGCAACATCAGTGGAGAGCAGACTGGAAGATTGGAATTTTTAGTGCTGTGCTTGGCTGTTGCTGTTCCTCTTTGACCAACAGGTTTTTAAGTAGCTGCAGCGCAGCAGCAGAAGCGCTCTTTACACGATTGTTTTTCTACTACGCTTTTTTTTTTGCCGGAGTTCTGGCTTTGCTACCTCCCTCTTCTACTTCTATTTCGCCTCCTTCTTCTTTTACTTATTTTGCATGGCAAAAGTTTCGGTCATTGTACTGTTGTCTTGCCTACCACAAAGCAACAACAAAAACAGCAACAGCAACAACTACAATTACAAGCCTGTTTTGCGGTTCTTGCCAATTCTCAATTCTCTTTTTGTTTGCAGCTCTATTTTGGCGCTCCCTGCCCCCAGACCCGTTCTCCGTCTCTCATTTTTTTTTGTATGCTGTTTGCTACTGCATGGCTATGCATTTTTCATAGCTGAACTTTGTACTTTTGTTGCATGACTCATGAGATTGTTACAGGGCATTATTGTAATTCGTAGCAGAAGTTTGGCCATGAATTGGAGAAGGAAGCAATTTTGATCATGTAAAGTGGGATAGAAAAGTCTACGTATTAGAGTATTTCTGTTAAAAACCAAATTCATGGAGACTTCTCTCTTATAGTATGTACTCGGAGAAGTGAATGCGTAGGAACAATGAGGAGTGGGCGAGTGGGGGAAGTATGTACTAGGAGAGGGAGTGAGTACATGTTACCTTTTGCCCCGTTATCAATGAGCACGTTCCACATTCCGTTCCATTTAGCTTATCAATGTGTGTCCCAAAAAAATACAAGTCCAAGATAAACCAAAAAACTATGACAATAAACACAATGCAATTGCATTGACAGCCGCAGGTGATAAGAAAATTGGGGAAGGGAAGGGAAGGGGATACAAATAAACCGAACAACAAATATCAAAAGTTCAACAAATAAAGTGGAAAAAAGAGCCAAACAGAAGACGAGAGCCAAAGCAAGTGACGGACGGACAAGTGCAGAGGCGAATGTAGGCCGAATCGGATCGGATCGGATCAGACGCCCAAGTGGGAAGAGAAAGAGAGAAACTGGGACACACACTCAGCGACAGAGACAAACACAGAGATAGAGAGAGAGGGAGAGACCACATACACGTGTGTGCAGGTGTGCGAGTGGGCCTACCACACAGGCAGGTGCCAGATAATCCAATTACGACACGATAGAGCTCATATTAGATTCCATTCAAACAATGGCAGGGGGGTTCTATGACTATGAAAAAATATTTGCTCATTGATAAAAGACAAATTTTGAACAATTTAAGGATCTGCAAAGAGGGTAAATATAAATAGATTACGCTCCGTCTCAGAAGAAGGGGCTCTGGAAAGAGGCGCTCTTCTTCAATTAGTTTCCAAATAAATTCAACATTTTTGTACGATTTCTTTAATTTTCAATGTAAATATTTGTGCTTAAAACGATTGTAGGAGATTTTCAGACCCCAGACAATGGTTGTCAGGTTGCTTTGGAAACACCTTTTTACTCAGACACTACAAACGGAATGATTGTCCACTTCCTCCTCAGATAACTTGTTGAGCAATCGCAATCCCCAGCAGCGGTAGAATTGCTGCAACATCAGACGAGTGGTACGAGTATTCGTATGACTGTTGAATAGTGCTGTATTGGGGAAGGGGGGATGGTGACATCTATCCAACTGGTTGGCCAACTTATCGCCGCCTTTCCAGCTTATCAACAGTTCCGAACTGTTCAGACTTTTAACTTAAGGAATATTACGTAGCATTTGATTACGTTCAATTTGATTTCTGTTTGGTTCTGTTGGGGTAGTAGTGTAATAATTACTGATAAATAGCTGATAATATACGAGTATCAGGTTTGCTATAAACTAAATATGAAAGTGAAGACAGACGACCTTATTGAGCAAATTTACGATTCCTTGATTGGAGAAGAAGAATTTTGTTTTTTGGTGATAATAATAGTAGTTTTGCACTCACTCTTTTCAGAGGTTTTGCCTTCACTGATCATTTTTCAAACCCCTTCCTGACACTTTCTGTGGATCCCCAGTCCCAGCCCACTATTTTCTGTAGAATTTTGAAACTCTTCTATTTCTATAGACTTACATTTCTGTAGATCCCTGGAACACCTCTTATATTTCAGAAGCTCTTTGGAATGTTCATATTTTGAGACTCGTTTCCCCCCTCGTAAGAGGTTCCGCTGGCATGCCCAGTTCCTGGTGCTGCTGCGGCTCTTGTGGGGCACAGCTGCAATTGAACGCCACTGCAGAATGGGGCACCGATCCCCTTCCACTCTTGGCACCCGCTTTGGTGATTGCGCCTCTCTCTTATGGACTTTTTCGCCTATTTTGCAATTCCTTTTTTGCCCAGTTTGGCGCGTAATTGGAGTCGCCTTCAGATTTTCAGATTTCAGACTCACAGAGCTCCAGAACTCTCTTCTTTGGGTCTGTTCTGTTCTTGTGTTCTTAAATGCAAAAAAAAATATATGTTTATTTTTGGGTTTTGTTGTTTGTTCTGCCACTCCTCCGTCTGACTGCCCTGCCCCCATCTGCACGCCCCTCGCTCTCCCCCTGCACCGCCTTTTGTTTACATTACTTTTGCTTTCGACCGATTCCGCAATAATCCAATATCTGTGTGTGTTTCGCCTTTGGCTTTGCTTTTGCTTTGGTTTCCGATCTGGCTTTTTTTTTTGTTTTTTTTTTTGCACAAAATATAGTTTATTATTCCACAGATTTTTTGGATGGGTTGGGTAAGGCAGGGGGGCGAGTTGGGGAGGAGAGTTTTATCTGGAAATCGGAGCTTTTGTTCGTGCAGCTGTTTGTCGCTGTCTCTGTCTGTCTGTCTATAAGGTGGGTGCTCTCACAAACAAAAGATCGTATGGATGCCGCGCGCATATCACAATTCATGGGAACTCGTAAAATCCTCTATAAAAATTAGATTGAAACAAATAAAAAAATGTGTAAATACATAGTCGCATGTGAGTTATGGATATCCGTTTTTATTGTTTTCAATTTGTTTCATGTTTTATTTTGTGATTTTGTAATTCATTAAAGATTAGGTAATATTTTTAAAATTATATTTGAACTAAATTATTACTGAAAGTGTTAGATAATTATCAATATCAATCAATTTGATCTCTTTCCTTGAAGCCAATCTTCAGAAATTTACAACTCTGGGGTGTTTTTTTTGTTTAAACTTATTTCTCACAATATATTTTATCTAATATATCTCAAAAAATAATGGTTTAAGATTCGTCTGGTTTTACCTTTACCTTTTCTCCCAAATGGCAACTGAATAAGAAATCCCAAGTAAAGTAAAAGTCTCAAAAGTCTCAAAAAGTAAAGTCTCAAAAACTGTTGAAAATTCATTGCACATTCAGTGCTGATCGATCGAGTGTGTGCGGTCAGTGCCACGCCCATCTGGCAATGGGGTAAAGGGGAGGTTGCCCCTTTGGACAGTGTGTGTGTGTGTGTGTGTGTGTGTAGGAAACCCGTTTCGCAAATCCATTCGCTTGAAGAAATCAAACCCGTTTCCAAACATCTCTCCAACGAGGCCTGACCGTGATTTTTCTGCTGCTGCTGTTGTTGTTTTTTGTTTTGTTTGTTTTTTTGCGAGTGAGTGAGTGAGTGAGTTATTGTCGTAAACCGATGATCAGACTTGACTGTGGAGTGGAGGATATATCTAAGCATATACAGTGTATACACATATGTAGATATATCCCTTGTGCTTGTGTCTTGGTGTGTCTTGGTTTTTGTTCCACATTATTTGCATTTTTCAATAAATACTCCTCGTACTCTGCGTGGAGGGAGTGTGTGAGAAAGTTGTGGATCTGCTGAGAGAGTTTCCACTCCTATTGGCCAAATGCCACGCCCTGGCCTTCCTACAAGAGATTTCCCAGAGCCCTAGATTCCCGAGATTCCTTACCGCACATTCCACACGCGGATCGTATTACACAAGAGAATTTAACAATTGGTTAACCGACAGAATGAGAGCAGGAATCAGGGGAACTCCGCTGCAGAAGACACTCTCGCGAGTCGCGATTTCTTTCATTGAAAGGCAGTTAAAAAAAGTGTGTAGAATGGTGTGTTGGAATGTGGCACAGGAAAGGGCCAGGAATTCCCTTTAAATTAATTGATCGATTGATTGAATGAGTGATTTTAAATGGTATTGGCAAGGTAAAGAAAAAAAATCATACAGAACTTTGAGCTTATTTTATGTTCAGCACTTTAAATTGAATTTATTTGTGTTTAAATAAAATTTCTCACTAGTTCCCACTACAAATTGTATAGCTATGTATAACTCTGTTCAAGTTTTGGGTACACAAATTGCATTCGAAGAATGCCTGACGAATGAATCATGGAACAAACCCCAACCGAAATGAGTTTTTCCTTCGTTTCAAATGGAAATCTGTCAGCGAGACAGAGATATCTTTTTCTTAACAAAATTCTCTATTAACAAGAGGGGAATGGTACACGTACACCCTGTACGACACTTCGCTTGAAGCTAATCTCATGATCATCGTCATAGAAATAGTGCCATCCTTCAGCGATGATCAATAAAATGCTGTAAAACATTCCCCTCCTCTCCCCGCCTTTTGCCACCCATTACACATCCATCGACAGTTCGATCTAATGGATATGCCTGCCACACAAAAATCCGAAAGGGGTTCTACAATACAGTAGATCTTTCTACAGCGACAGACGCTCTTGACTCGAACAAAAAGATACAAAAACTTTGTTGACTTTTTCATCTCTGGCCTTTAAAAAGATGGGCCATGGGCCATGGAAATAGGGATTTGGAAATGGAAATGGGGCGGAACCCTGTCTGAGGAGGGTTTTCCTGATTGACATGCAGAGTAGCGGCCTTTGATGCACAATTGATGGACAATCAGGACGGAGAAAAGTGTGACAAGAATAAAGGTAAAAGGTGCTACAAAAGGAGCGAGTCTGTCTCTCTTCTGCTTGAAATGAAGGAGAGGCACAAGCACAGGCGCAGGGTCTAGGATGATGACTGTACCTTTTTACTGATCATCGAGAACCCCTCTCTCTCTCTCTCGCTCTCCGCCTATAGAGTGATTGTGCCCTGGAATTGTCAATTGCTGGTATCATTTATAAGGGGGGAAAGGGAAAACTCTCGTGTGTGTGTTTTTCCAACCACGTTATGCGCCAGTGCACATCAGTGCTATCCCTCTCTCTCTCTCTCATGTCCCTCTCTGTCGTTGCATACCTTTACGGATCCTTACTCTCTTCGAATCGTGTGTGCCCTCTGATACCTGCTTTGCATGCTCTTGATTTTAGGTTTTATTTTGGCCGCCGCCTGTACCTGAGATCACAGGAGAACCCTCAGATCTGTGGATCTGTGGTCCTAAGCCCCGGACTTTTGTCTGGGTCTTCTATGGGAATGTGTCGGTTCATGTTGCGTTTGTGTTTTCTGTTTTCTCTGGTTGTACTTTTTTTTCCACCCCTAACATAAACACTGGAATGCCCAACTGAATCATAAAAGCGCGCTTGACAACAAGTTGGGATTGTGAATTGCATAGATACTTCATTTTTTTTTCTGGAGGATACTTGTGGTGTTTTATGGTTTTTGAAAGCAAGTAAACCAAAAGGGGATTGAAAATGCGAGATAATTAGTGGAAAAACATGGACTACGGATTGCAGAAAATCTCTAGGAATATATATATTAATGGAGATATTTTAGTAGAAATGTTAGAAGCATAAGCCTAAGGTAGCAGACATTATTTCAGAGCAGAGGTATTTCCTTAATTGCACCTAATGCGGTTCCTTAGCAACATATTCCTTATGAAAAATATGATTTTTTAATGTAGGATTGTATTGGTAAGGTATGTTATAGAATATTTAAACGATAATTTGCTTTTATTTAGATTTTTTTAATATTTAGAATGGATTCTGCGAAGTTTTTCCCAAAGATTAAATTATAAAACTTTGTTTTTGAATCTAGGAATACATTAAAATACATTCCCAAAAATAATTGAAGTAAAAACTGACATTTTGGTGGCTAGAATGGGGTTTGGAAGCACTGGTATAACATTATTCTATAATATATATAATATAATTTCTTAATATTCAGTTGACTTCTCCTTTTATTCGGACTGTGAAAAATATTCCCATTAGCAATAGGTATTACCCTTGTCTAGACACTACCAGTGCATATTTTTGGTTATTGTTCTTTTGTTTGCTGAAGTTTCGTTGATGTTCGCCTTTTGTTTTCATGGATTTACCCAAGAATTCCTTCCGAGGAGACATAATTTCAATTTCACTTCGGAGCCAACGACTCGGTGAATGATGTCTCATTGCGGCACACAAATGAATGCATAATAGATACTTAATGTCCTCTGGAGTCCTCCTCTCTGACTGTCGGGATCTGTCTGGACTGCCTGCCGCCTGCAATTTTATCTTTTTTTTCTTTCGGTGGTTTCTTCAAGTGCTTGCCGTCTCATTGAAACTAATTATTATGTACGAGTACATACATCTGTACATACCATATGTCTGTGTAGATGTGTGTCTCTTTCTGTCAGTCTTCTATCTGTCTGTTAGTCTGTCTGTCGGATGATTACCTTTTGGCTGTTTGTTTTTCGTGGTGTGTTATTTTTGCACCTAACGCTCGGGGCGCAATCTTTTGGCCTTGTTTCTGGGTCTCGAGTCTCGTTTGGGCCCTGTTTTAACAGCTGCAAATTTAACGCTTTGCTGCGGCTCTGACTGCTGCTGCTGCTCCTAAGAGTAATCTTCAGATACATAATTACAGAAGATGTTAGATCCTATCCAGCAGCTGTTCAATTTATGCGAACAGCTTCTCTCCTCTATCCCCCCTCTCCCATGAGAGATAGAAAATTGCATCATTTCGGGGATAATGTTCAAAAGTTGACATGAATTTCAATGTTTTTCGAGGGCATTCCACTGGAACATTACAATTGTGTGTATTCGTGTCCAATTCGATAATAGATCACTACATGATGCACTAGATTGTATCTACAAATGTTGAAAGTTCATTACGAAGAGATTTGATATTTTAGTAAAGTAAAAGTAAAAATAAAAAAAAGTACAATTTATCTTAAATATGTTGGAGTCAATTTCTGGACTTACTTTTAGAGTAAGTAAGTTGAAATCTGATATTAGTTGTATTCTTTTTTAGCAACTATAAGTCCTTAACTTGTAAGGGAAAGGCAAGGCATTATTATTTATATTTATTGCTTTATTGCTACACTAGGAGAGAAAGAGAGAGAATTCGCTGGGCGAGGGGAATCACCCACATTGGCAATTGGCTTTCTGGCTATTAAAACATTTGCCTTTTAATATGATCCTATGATTCGTGCATCTTCCCATAGAATCATTATTCCCAATGATTCGGTTAAATAATCATAAAATCCATTCGATTCCCCATCAAAAACAAACATATCTCAGATGGTTTAAGCTTTAGTTTATGTTTAGTTTTGGGAAAACTCAACCATTGCCACATAGCGAAAGTATCTAAAAGTTTTGTGGCAAGAGAAGGTCAGCGAGGGGGTCTGGTCTGCAAAAGTGAAGGCGAGACGGAGACCCTATCAAAACTGAATTGTAATTGAAGAAAACCTTGAACCATAGGCAGAGACATAGGCAGGGGCAGGCATTAAATCAAATTGAAATGTTAATTGCTGTGCAACAATTTTTTTTTGGGGAAACCCAAAGAAGTCATGCAACAAATCGAATGTCAGAGGTCAAAGAAACTTTCAATAATTGCCTCTCAACCGTTTAGATGTCCGCCCCAAAGAAACTTTTTGATAATTGAATTTCAATTAAACATTGGAACATTGGAGGGAGACACACACACAAAATGGAGAGGAGGCAGTCATCTCTGAGTCCATGCAACATTCCACAAGAGACACACAGCGATATCCAACCGGTTCCGTTTTGGAATCCAATCTATTGCTTCTCCTTCAATCTTCCATCTTCCGCCTTATGATGCGAGTGACATGACAAGCCGCCGTGGTCTGTCTCCAATTTTTTTTTTTTTTTTGATTTGCCAACAAACAAATTGCATGTGGCATGCAGCATGCGGCATGCGGCAATTCATTAACTCCAGACTGTTGGGAAATTTCAATATATCAGTGGATCGAGTATTCATAATTGCAGCTGCAACTGCAACGACTGTAACCTGCCACAGCTACACCGCAACAGTCATAATGTTTGCGAAGGAATGAAATATTTGTGCACGGAAATCGATGGCGGGGAATCTGATATCTAAAATGATAAAGATATATTCGGGTGAATTTTTACTAAGAGAGCCCCCTTTCTTATTCATTTGAAATGTTTCTTGTTGAATGGTAACATATTAACATAAAATGCGCTGACTTATGATGCTTCTCGTATCGAAAACTATTCAGAAATCAATAATTTAATCATCCCAACCCAGGAAACTATTCAGAAATCAATCAAATTAAAATCCTTACTTTAAAAACTCCACTTCTTTCTCTTCAAATGCAATTCATAAGTCAACTATTCAGAGAGGAATGAAATGAAATTCGAGCCGGAATCGGGAAACATATGAAATAAGAAACGGCTTGTATGTAGATCGCCAATCAAGTCATTTGAGACGAACGTCTAAGGAACGCACTTGCATTGAAAATAATGTTTGAACCTATCATAATACGATCCCAACTCAAGTAACTTGACTTCCATCCATCCGATTGAAATGAAATTGTAAATCCATTCATATCCAAACAACGAAATGGAAATCTAACGAAATTCGTATCATTAAAGAGCGCTATTCATATGAAGATACGAACAATTTTTCAAGGAATCTTTCATAGACTTTTTCATAGACTTTATAGGTCCGGACACGGACCCACTATTAAAAGTCGAATGCCACTGAAGAGACATTCCATAATGCAGTTTCACTTGGCTTTCCATTACCATTTCAATTTCCACATCCACTTTTATGATTTCGCGTCGTTTTTTTTCACGTTAATTGAAACTTTATTGCCAATTGTCAATTGTGTCGCTTGTGTCGTCGTGTCGCATGCTGCCTTTTCGTTTTGTACTCTTTTAATGTGTCTGTCCACTGTCTTCCCTCCCCCTCCCCCACCATCTTCAACTCTCTTTCTCTATTTCTTTGGCTCTCTCTCTCTGTTTGTATATCTTTTATGGGCGTTGTTTTCGGGGCGCGAGTGAAAGTTTTTCGCATTTCCAAGAAGCACGCCCTGAGATCATTTTCTCTGCTTTTGTTGTTGTATCTGTCAGATACATTAGAAGCAAGCACATAACCATTTAGCAATTGCTGATGGCACTGTCACACTGCCCACTGCTGTTGCCCACTGTTACACTGCCTGCCTCTTCTGGTGGCAACATCAAAAGGCAGCAACAAGTTCCGCCCTGGCCATAATTTTTCCCACATTAAATATGCACCCAATGCTGGAATTCTTTTCCTGAGAAGGGGTTGGGCTTGTCTTCACAAATACAGTGCGTTTCGGTATGCTATGAAATTTGGAAAATGTGGAAGAAATTTAGAGATTCAAAGGTAGAGAAAATCACTTATCAAATCTTTTGAACAATGTTAGTATGATTCTGTGATCTTCTATTAGTTTAACTTTATGCGGGGAAATGTGGTATTTTGGGGCGCACGGATTTAAATTTTTAGAAGTTCAGGATTCATTTTTAGTGTAATTTTGAATGTAGGAATATTTTTTAGTAGTTTATTTTAGAGGAAGGATTATTTTTTAGGAATAGAAATACTTTAAGACATGAACGTATTTTTGGGAGTTTGTAGAAGTATTTTATGTATATGTTATTTTAGGTATGAAGTATCTGTAATGTAATGTGTATCATAATTAGTTGCTAACTCCATTTTATCGTTTCGTATTAAATTTATCTTCATTTGTGATTGTTTTTCAAGCTAATTTCTAGCATTCAAACCGTTCTTCTAGTTATTAAAGTCTGCAGATCTTCAAAGGTTAAATTCTAAAGAGTACTCTTATGGTTTTATTTTTAATAAAAATCGACCATAAATCAGAAAAAAATATGAATGTTCATGGAGATATTCAAGTAATCAATGAATAATATGTGATTTTATTGGGTTATTCATGCCATTGCCCATTTTAGTTGTTCAACTAAGACTGTACTTATAGTTTTGTAACGCACTGTATGTATGTATGTGTGTATCAAATGCATTAAACAAAACGCAGGCAGGCAGACAGGCAGTTAGGTCTATTAACCGGTTAATTGCTTCCTGGCCTAATTAGGGCGCAGAAGCAGCAGCGCCAGCATCGTCTTGGCCGCAACAATCTCTTGGAAAAAGCTCAACAACATATGCAAAATACACTTCACACAACAACAAACAACAACACTTTGTTTAAGCCACGTTAACATTAAGTAACTGTTTCTGCTGCCTGTTTTGTGCCTCTTGTTGCAATTATATTTTGTCCCCTTCTGCGGGTCTGGCTGCTGTGTCTCGAAGTCTCTCTTTGTCTCTCACACCGATCGCTTTTGCATGTACGTGAAAAGCGCTTCTCTTTCCTCTCCCAAAAATTTCACACTTTTTTTTATTAAACAGAAAACTCAGAGATTTCTCTTTTGTTTTTCGGCTTATCTCTTTTTTTTTTACGTACACAATTTTTTGGAATAATCATAAAATCTATATTACTGCACACATTTTTTCGGTTTTTTGTGTTATTTTGTTTGTTTTGTTTTGTGGCCAAATGTTGCGTAAGCGATTTATGCCAAGAGAAAGCCAAATTTATGGCCAAAATGGTGGCTTGGAAGTGAGGCTTTTTTGGAATGGGGGGGCTTAATTATGTCATGAAAAGTCGAGGGAAATTTGTTGGATTTCAATGCATAATTCAAAAACTTTTCACGCAGATTAGAAGGAGAATTTGAAGGGCTTATGAGTAATTGAAAAACTCACATTCTTGACTGAATATTATTGAATTGAAATATTTTTGATCGTCTAAACATTTTTTTAGGTTTTTTTTTTTAAAGCCAATCAATATAATTTACTATTAGTCGTTTACGGTTAAACGATACATGTGTCTATCGCGTTGAGTTAAATGTTATCATCACGATGGTTTATATTAACAAATACAACAGCAGAAGAAGAAGTTAAAAAATCGTAAAAACTTTCATAGACTGTTGGGGAAGTAAACACTTCATTTAATACGAATTTTATGAGACGATCACGAAAAAGTCTTAAAAATAAACCCAGAAAGGGAGAGGCAGAGTTAGAAAAAAAGTGAGAGAAATACAGAGAGTCCCCATATAAAGACATATCACTTAAATCTGAGCCTTAGCCTTGGTGTTTTTTCGTTGCTTCAATCAGAATATATTGAATCATAATTATGCATGCCTGAGCATCCTATGCCCCATGCCACATGCCCCAATGGCGCACCCCACACACGACGATGATCCATGCATACTTGATTAGCTAATTTCCCCATAAATCTTGGGTAGCAGAAGAACCCCCGAACCACCGAACCCCTGATGTCTGCTGCTGCTCCCTGCTACTCTCTGGGTGTGCCTCAGTCGCAGACTGTGAGAATATGCTATGCAATAGACAGCAGCAGCAAACGACTTACACGCTTCAGGGTTTCGACTTGAAGATACCATTTGCATTTGTATAGAATGAAATACAGATTGAAAAAAATACGAAAAAATTTTTAATATTACTCAGTCAGTCACGGCCAGACAAAAATTGGCTGTATCGACTCGGATGCTGATAAGGAATATATATATATCTTCTATATGCGTTACTCACTTCCATTTCGACGACAAAACTAATGTATCCCAAAACTCTTCGAGTACCGGGTATGACAAAACCAAACCAAAATTGTATACAGTACTTAAATATATTTTTAAATATTACCCCAAACCATGACCTACATTTAACGAAAATCAAAGTACGCTCCGTTGCTTATGAGTACGGGGTATACGGATAAAATAACTACTCATACAAATACGATTATATTCATGAATATTAAACAATGAATAACTTAATTATGCGCGCATGCAAAAATGCACAAATATGGTCGAGGGGCGGAGAGGCACCCCCCTTCTTCCCCAAAAGAATTGCCATTTGCATGCATTACTCATACGATCCATAGCATTTTTTCTCTTTTCTTTTCTTTTCATTGTTTTTTTTTTATTTTTATATGGTTGGGAGAGGTTTTGTGTTGCGTGCTAATTACGAGACGTATAAATATTTGCCAATGATGTTTGTACCTAGAGAGACAGAAAACAGAAATTTAAAAGAAACAGAAGCAGAAAAAAACGATCGAGAGAAAAACGCTCTTCACCATAAACGGAAACTATTAATCAACTTTCACTTGTTGGAGTTTTTTGTCCCTCCCCTCTCGTATCTATTGATGATATTGTATTTGTTGTATCTATTAGCTCTGGAATTGTGGTGTGTATTTTGTTAATTAACGAGATGTGGGACATACTCGTATGTCTGTGCGTTTGTCCCACGCTTTTCTTCGGCTGGCCCACTGACTGGCTTCTTCTTTTATCAGGCAACAGGTTATTGACTGATTATACATATTTATGGCTCTATCTGGCCATTGCCTTATCTGTATCCGTATCTGTATCTGTATCATTGCCTTTATCGCGATTTCTTATTTATATTTATTTTCATTCTTAATTTGTCATTTGTATGCTCACAGTTTTGCTTCGAGTCTTTGTTCTGCATGATTTTCTTAGACGATCAATGGGAATACTTGATCTAATCTTTTGGATTGCGTTTTATCTTGACATCTTTGTGCGGTTCTGTGTGGATGTGGATGTGTGTGTGCGTGTTCGAATATTGTTTGGGGACTGATCATGGGAACTCTTTGGAGAAGTGTAGAACGTGGAACCCTGAAATTTCGGGTAATCTGCTGATGGAATGACTTTTATTATTAAATACTCTTTAGTGTACAGTGAAGGCTCTCCAAACTAACTGCCAAATCTTGTTCTAAACCCCCTTAAAATCTCTCCTAACCTGAGTTTTTCAATTAAAATGAAATTATCAATTGCGTACGAGTCTCAGGGGCTAGGGAAATACTGGAAAGTGGAGTACATCTATGTGTATCTTATTGATCTTTGCTTGACCTTTGAAAATGTTTTCCAAATTGTGTTTTAACCGGATATTACACCATTAAAGTATGGCTTGGCTGTAATTTCACTTCAAAATTTTACTAGAAATAATTCCATAAATTAATTTCACAACATCCCAAAAATTAGTCACAGTTCCCTCATCAGCGAACTTCTAATTCCAGCCGGAACTTCCTCTGCTTTGAATTTGTGTCTTCTGCTCTTTTATTTCACATATGTACATCGCGCTGACTCAACTGACTCGACTCCGGCTCCCCCCTCACTTTTTACTCTTTACTCTTCGCTTTTCACTCTTCCAGCCACCCACCTACCTGTCATCTATGAACCTCCTATTCAGGGCTCATTAAAAATTACTCTCTCAACCCAATTCCAGTAACCAATTAAGCGTGCCCGTCCGGCAGTTCGAAAAAGCAGCGCCACAACAGAAAATAATAATAAAAACAGCAACAATGACAACAAACTTGACTCACTGTACTCTGAGTAAAGGTACAGTGTCCTCTATGCAATGAGAACCGTCTCAGAGATTCCTGAGCAAATACTTCCTAGTGAGAGCTTTCTTTTTCTGAGATTTTTCGTACATCAGAAAGTAGCAGTAAAGGTTGAATATACAACCGATTTCCATCAAATTATCAAAAAAGTAAATGGATTTCTAGATATTTAAATATATTTGCGGACTTGATTATCTTCAATTGATTTTTCCAATATTTGTATGACTCTTCCACAATAATACTTTTCCAGTAATGAAATAATTTTATTACAAATACATTAAAATACAGTCTTAAATATTTAAATTTGTATAGCAACCAGTAAAAAATGCAAATTTGAGAAGTTGATGGTTTGGAAACTGTTTAAGATCAGTTGTTCCCATGTCACTTGCATGATATAGTGGCACGATTTCTTAAGTAAAACCCCATGAAACTGCAATTCTAACCTTGTGTGCCAAATATATTTAAAAGTTAGTTTATTTTTTCACATAGACATATTTTTTATGGCGTTTTTAAAGAAAGATATTCTCATTAATCAGAAATATGGTGATACAACATTTTGGATTTCCGCAAAATTTTAATCAAAGAGTTATCCTCACAGAGATCCCACTGTGCACATGCGTATGTAGATTCATATGTATGTATGTATTTCCACTCCGTTGTTGTCTGTGGAACTGAAACTTCTTTGAGCTCTTCCCCGTCCGTTCATCTCCCCTCGCCATCCCTTACCAACAGCCGTTGGCGGTCAACAAGCCCAAAGGCGAACGCAAAAAAAGTGTTAAACAAATAATACCCTTAACAACAACAATAACAGAAACAGCAAAAGCAAAAAAGAGTCAACAACCACAGTGGTATGCCGCCGCCGCCTTTATGCCGGTTTATTGTTTTTGGTTTTCGGTTTTCGTTTGGCGCAAAAGGGAAAATTGTTTTCATATTTATTTTGCGAGCAGCAACAACGCATAGTCACAGCAAAAGTGTTAACAATAAAACGCCAACAACAGTTACATGACTAAACAAGAGAAAAAATGCGAGAAATATCAAAGCACTTTTCATCCGAAGCGCTGAGAAATGTCGCCAGAAATAAAATACTGTAAAATTGGATTATGGCAGAAAAGAAATGAGGCAAAACTACCAGAGTGAGGAGAGTAGAGTCCAGGGATAAAGAGAGAGGGAAAGGGTACTACCCATGTACATACATATACGAGTATGTAAAGCATCTAACTTCAGGCATGCGGATGGAGAATCACATAATGAATCACACAAAGGTAGCATTTTTTAACCATAACTAATGGAGAATAAACCATAAATCTATGTTCCACTTAGAGAATATTTATAAGGCCATCTACTATGAACTTTTTTAGTTTCTGTGTAGTGTATTTAAATTTCGTGTTTTGTTGCATTAGTTTCTGCATTTTGCTGCCTGTGCAAAAAAAGTCTCACTGGCTTTAAAGCTTAAAGAAGAAGCCACAGAAGAGAAGATCAAAGCAGAACAGCAGAAAAGCAGAGGAGAAGCAGTGCATAAAGCAAAACAGAAGAGCGACAAAAGGGCGAAGGGTGGAAATGGAAGAGAGTGATGGTTCGGAGGGAGAGAACAATTCAATTAAACAAAGCAAAGCCGAAGGTTCGTGTCATGGCTAAAGCTAGTCTCCCCCCCACTCCCCACTCTTTTCCAATAAGTAATTTTTTTTTCTGTCTCGTCATTTATTTAGGTCTTAGCTTTTCTGATCCGCCAATTTACCGTTGCTTCTCTTGGGGCACTTGACTTACTGTCTTACTCGCTGGCCATCTTCTGTATTTTCCATTGACTTTCAATTAGGCGTGGCCCCCAGATAGCAGCTCCCATTCAGGTAGTCGCTTCCTCTCTAGACTGGATGCTACTCGCAAAGAGGAACTGCAGATTAGTCATTTCCCCCCATTTGAACACTACTTGCCAGCCTCTGGCCGTTTCCGTTTGTTTTACAAACCCACTGACCCCGAAACAAAATTCAAATAAGAGGAAAAAAAAACACTTAAACACAGCAGCAACACAGCAAACAAAAACAAAAACACAAACTGCAAGCAGCAACAAGTTTTGCTGCAGAGAGATGTGTAGAGGGGAGGGAGGGAGGCGCTTAAGCGATGTGAGGTGAAGTCTATTGCCGCGCTGCAGGTGCCAAGCCGACAGCTGCACACACACACGCAGAGAGTGGAAGAGACGAAGTGGGTAGTGGGGAGTGAGTGAGTAGTGTGAGTTATGCCTAGGCCAGCAACAATTTTACATGTCCCAGACCCCATTGAGAGAGGTGAGAGCTTCTGCAGCGATGACGCCCAATTGATGCAAAATGCCAGTGGGGTATTTGGGCAGGGTGAGGCATTATTAGAGATGATAGCTCACACGATAGTCTCAGATTTGGTTTCTTCTACTGACAGCAGCAGAAGAGGCACGGAATGGAAATGCCGCACCTTAAATAAATACACCTTTCTTATTAGCTTTGCTCTGACTGCGCTGCTGCGACGCCCAATTGATGCGAAATGTTTGCTCTCTCTCTCTCCTCTCCTTATCCCTCTCCGCTCCACTCTGTTGTCGTCTTCGTACATTCACCTCTCTTCCTCCTCAATGGACAGGGCATTGTTGTTGCTGCTGCTGCTGCTGCTTATGCACGCTGGCTTGCGGTACTTCTGTTACAGTCGCTCTCGTGATCTCCCCGTCTCTCCCCAACCCTCTGAAGCAAGCGACATTTTTCTTTTGTTGCGGTTTTCCGGCTCGTTTTATTTCGTTTCCATTATCTCTGCTTGCGATCTTTTGGGAGCACTGGCTGACTGCTGACTGCTGACTGGCTGACTGCTGTCTGCGCGCAGTCGCAGTCGCAGTCGCAGCAGCAGAGCAACACTTTTGTTGGTGTAAATGTCACCTTTATGTCTTTTTAATAATGTTGTCCGCAATTACAGAGGTTGTGCCTGTTGTTCCCCCCATCCCTGTTGCTGTCCCTGTTTTTCGGGAGGTATAATTTACATATTTCTGTTTACTCATGGAACACACGGAACGGAACCAGGGATTATTTGTCCATCATTTTGTATAATTTGTCACATTTTTTGAGGATCTGATTGCTCTTAATGACTATGGGAAAATGCGATTTGGAATGAGATGATAAATGGTATATTTCGAGGGAAGATAGCTAAGGGATTAGATCTGTGACGGAAATAAATTCTGTGGAAGAGCTACTGCTATAAGTATTTCCACACCACAAAAACAAAAGTTCAGTTTGTACATTTCGATACCCTTCATCCATCATTACATTCCAGGGGCTACATATATATATATCAACCCCTAATCAAAATATGTACCTGTTCCCGCGTAGAAACCCATTAAAAACGGAATTTTGAAAACCAAAAAAATACCAAAACATCAGAATAAAACCCCTTTTCTATGGTTACGCCTGAATGCAGCAAGGAATTGTCCACGAACCCCCGCGCAAAAAAAACGTAACCTCTTGAACCATGAAAGAGAGAGAAAGAGAGAGCGAATATCAAAAGTTTGAAATGCAATTCACTGACAGCAGAAATGCCATCGCCATCGCCGTCGTCTTCTCGAACTCAATAAAGAGGAAATTGTGAAAATAGCTTTACTTAAATGGTGTTCTCCTCATCAACTATTGTACTCCCCCAACCTCAGGGCAGCGACGCGACTCTGCTCTGCTGAACCCTCGAGAACGAACGAACCCCTCCCTATATTGCATGTAGAGACAGCGACGTGTTCCCCCAAGCGGAACCGTTGACGGTTATTAAACTACATAAGAAACGAAACAAAAACATAACAAGAAGAAACAAGAAGAAGAGAACTGAGAAGAGAAGAAGAAGAAGACGAAAGAATACCAACAGATAGAAGACCAAAAGTTTATAGAACTCAAAAGAGTCAGGGAGAGAGGCCTCGAGAGACTGAAAGACAGAGAGGGTTGGAACAGTATTCAGTTCAGGCATAGTTCCGCTTCTTGACAACACTTTTGTTGCTGTGCTGTGAACTCTGTTACAGAGATAGGGGGATACACGCCCCAAAAAACATCTTGTGATGTTATTTGTACAAATGGAATGAAATTTTCTGCTTTGATGAAGTTATTTGTTGAGGGTCGCTGGGTTCTAAAGGGGTTTCCACACAGATACGATCATGTAATGGAACTTTTAATTGGTTTACAGACATTCATCAAGCAATCATAAATTATATCTGAATTCTTGGCAGTTGAAGGCAGGAACAGAGATCTAATAGGAATATATAGACTACCAAAAATAGATCTAAAAGTGCCAAAAAGTAGAGTTATTTCTAATAAATATTTGAACTCTTCCTCATTCATTGAAAACGAAACCCCTAAAGTTCATTCATACTTTCCTACATCCACACTCACAAGAACTCCCCACTCTCCCCTCCATCAGTTTCTGCCTCTCTCTGTTTACTTTTTTCCCAATGGAAATTCAAATGTTTGCAACATCTGCGCCACCTTTTGCCATTTGCATTTCCATTCCTGTTTACGATGCTCTTTCCTTGGAAGAGTTGTAAACCTACAAAAAGATCTAAATTTATCCGAACGTATGCTTTATTGTTTACAGATAGACGTCGGAGCTGCACCACACACACACAAAACCAAGAAACACCACAACGGAGTCACACTGGAGTCACAACAGTACAGTAAACTCTCCCAAAGCACTGAGACTAGGAGGAGAGGCCTCCTCCAGAAATAATCCTCCCCCTTCCCCGGAATCCCTGGAAAACACCTCACGACACAGTTGCTGTACAGCATGTCACATGACAAGAAGATGTTGGATCGCGAGGCAGTTCGTTCAGTCATACAGCAGTGGAATGCGAATCGCTTGGATCTGTTTGCGCTCTCCGAGCCAGATGAGGTATAGGATATGCCAATGCCCCCCATAATTACTGATATTAAAGAGTGTTTCCTTCCTTATAGAACCTGCTCTTCCATGGCGTTATGCGGTTTTACTTTCAAGATGCCGGCCAGAAAGTGGCCACCAAATGCATACGCGTGGCCTCCGATGCCACCGTCACAGATGTCATAGGTGGGCAATGGCTTAGAGCTCCCCAAGATGTCACTCTATCTAATGTTCATGTTATCTTTGTGATCCATAGACACCCTGATTGAGAAGTTCCGTCCCGATATGCGAATGCTATCCGTGCCCAATTACGCCCTGTACGAGGTGCATGCCAATGGAGAGGAGAGGCGCCTCAATGCCGATGAGAAGCCCCTTCTGGTGCAACTCAATTGGCACATAGACGACCGGGAGGGTCGCTTCCTGCTCAAGAACATTGACCAGAAGACCACAGTGAGTATTGTATGGCCAGGAACCCCACGCAGAACCCATTTTAATCGTCCTCATCCCAACAGCCCATCGAACAAACAGATCTGAACTTCAAGAGGAAGCTCTCTAAACGGGAAAAGAAGGAGCAGAAAAAGAAGGAAAAGATGGCCAAACTCAGCTCCGATCCACCCACTGCAAATGGCAGCCAGCTGGGGCTGGGCAACGGCATTGGATCGGGCTCCAACTCCTCCCACATGAATGGCAATGCGGGTGGCAGTGGGCCCGATGGCAGCGATGCTGTGGCCGGGAAACTCTACACGGAACTGCCGGAAACGTCGTTCACGCGATCGATCTCAAATCCGGAGGCCGTAATGCGGCGAAGGCGACAGCAGAAACTGGAGAAAAAACTCCAGCAATTCCGATCCAGAGACGGAGGACCCGACACGGGAGGCACACTGAAAATCTACGGCGAGAGCCTGTGCCAGGATGTGCCCTACAAGACGCTGCTGCTGTCCATTCGCGACTGCGCCCAGGCGGTTGTCAGGGAAATGCTCACCAAATACGGACTGGAAAAGGCGGATCCACTGCATTATTGTTTGGTTCAGGTGCGGATTTAAGATTTAGAGGAGTAGAGAGTGAATCGGGGTTATAGATGGAAACGTTTTGGGGGGGTCTGATACTGCTTAAATGTAGCGAAAAAGGAAATTGCAAATAGTACCATAATCTTTAAAAAGGACACCGCAATCGAAGATTGTTTGTAAAGATATGCCTACACTTTCAGACATTATGTTTGTCTGCATAGTAAAGTTTATTCAAAGATTTTTTATTTCCTATTTTGCCAAAGTTTTATGCGCAGAAAATCAGCTGAAAGTTGTATCCACAACTCTTGTTAAAGTTAAATTTGAACATTATTTCAATCAATTTGATTATTGGCATTCATACTTCACGTGTGATACGTCCTGATGCGGCAGCTCCTCCCCCCTGCTTGGACGAGATGTGTTCTGAGTTTCCCATTGGGATCCGTAACAAGTTACGGCTGGGTGTCGTCCAAGCGACACTTGTTGTATTATATTATGGAATAAAAAAGGATATCGGAAGTTAAACCAGAAATCGATGTTTAGAAAAGTATTTCCTACTATAAGTGGCATACGAACTGGAAATCTTAAAGCTATACATGAGAGATGGCATTGTTTCTGGCATAGAATACTTTTTTTTCCGAGAATAAACTCATAGAATATAAGTATTCTGTAGGGAAAAAATGTTCTGTATACCTAAAAGGCTCTGAAAATGTTCGTTCTATAATCTTAATCTTTCCTTTTGCCATTCCCACAGGTCAACAGCGATGGAACTGAGTACATACTCGACGACGATGAGTGCCCCCTATCGATACTAATGAATCATCCAACGTCGCGAGGTAAGTGCTCTCATTTTTGCCTGATTCGAAGCCATTTAAAATCAATTTCGCTCCACTTCATTCATAAATATCCTTCGAATATCCTTAGGCTTGTTTTATCAATAATTATGCTCCACTAAAGGCGGCCACCACCTGCCTATCAACAGGAGCAGCCGAACGGACTGTTGCTATTTTGTTATTTCATATTTTTCCGAGTAGAAAACTTCTCTGAGGGGAGGTCCTGACTGGGGCGAAAGTCCTTTAGTTGCTTGCTGGCATTTCAAAGCGGTGTATCGTGATTTTTTTCTTGTTAAAAGGAAGATTGAATATTGTTGCAGGGAATATTAAATCAATTCAAGTGAATAATAGTATTATTCTGATTACAATAATCATCAGAATACAAATAATAATATTTATTGAAAAAATAATTGTACATATTGAAGACAACATGAAAGATAATTTTTGTGAGAAATTACGTGAGTTTGCAACTAATTTAAAAGCAGTCTATTGAATGATGCCTAAAATGCTTTTATTTATATTTTTATATATTATATTATATTTTTCTTCCACTCTATTCACTTGACTCTGGTTTGAATAAATAAATATCTAAATAAAATATGCAGTTCTTCAAGCTTTTTCGACAGTAAAGAGTTCAAAATATTTCAGAATTTTCAATGAACTTCCCTTATTGAGCTATTTTACTGCCCCTGTGCTATAATAATTTAATGCACTAGTGCCTTAAACATATATCCACAATTCCGTAATTTTTCTAAAATGAAATCATTCGAATTTTTCCGAATTTTTGTTTCAATTTAGCTATTGTATGCAGCCTCATAGACAGCAACCAATTGATTTTAGAACACACATCTTAGCACATACAACAATCTTGTTAGCCAGGACATGAATCTTTTTTTTGTAAGGACTAAATTTCGTATCAATGAGCTTTTAGTGCTGCTCTGCGCTTAGCTAAACTCTTATAAACAAAAGAAAAATTCGTTTGGAATTTGTGAATTTATTTCTTACCTGTCATCGAATTATTAAATATTAATAATAAATATACATTTTTCCTATGATTTTTTAAATCGAATCTAAAAATAGTCAAAAGAATATTAAAACTGCATCCTGAGGAAAATTTATGTGTATGATAGGTTAAAAGTTGCAAAATAAGTTGATTTAATTATTTTGTTGAGCTGGTGGGCTCTTTTATATAATATATATCGTTAAGACTTAAATAATTTATAATTTAAAAAGAAAATTTAACTAAATTTAAATACTTTAAAGCGCAAGCGCAGCAATAAAAATTAATGTTTAGGAAACAGCATTTAGAAATATAGGTATATGTAGATGTGGTGGGTGATACATCAACAGGAAAAGGCAGCAGCAATACCACAAAAATGGCAGACACAAAAGTTTCCGGGCCGAAAATTCCCGGGAAAACACACATAGAGGCAGACACAGACACAGTCACAAGCACACCAACAAGCACCTGGCGCACAGACATGAAATGAATTTGCCAAAATGACATACTTTACATATAAAAGTCCCATTGGGAATTGGAGAGAAAAGAGAAAGAGAGAAAAAAGGGGCCACACACACCCACAAAACTCAAAGAAACAAAAACGGAAATGCAAAGAACGAACGAAATGTGGATGCTCTTATTTGCAGATAAATAGCTTTTCAGATCGATCGCAATTGTGGAATATATATATATATATTATATGTTTATATATATGTACATATGTATATTTATCATCTGATGCTACAATTTTAATATTAAATGTTAGGATGTAATATCTTCATTACACCGACGGGATTCTGGACTCGTTCCCATGAAAAAAAAATTATCTTTTAATTTCCATTCTTTCCTTACTGTTCTCACTCTTCCTTCTTTGGCAATCTCCTCAGAATCATCAAGATACCCTTTTTTTTATGGCCCGCTTTGCACCTTTACAGTAATAAACTAAAACGATGATCATGAAGGACATTTGAATAAAGGAAAACACACACAAAAAATATACCACGTATATTTTATATGTAAATACAACTTTGGGCGGAAATGTTAGGGTGCCATCTGACACACAGGAAGCCGCCCCGCAGTGACGCACCGCCCTCGAGCCGCTCACAATAATGACATAGGGGAAAGGTCCTTTTTTCCCGTTTGTTTGGGAACGAGGATGATGTGATGGTGGGGGTCTCCCCATTCACGACCACTTAGCAGCCACATGTTGCCTCTCTGTGTGGCTCTCTCTCTCTTTTGGGGGCTCCTCTTTACAATCGCATACACCCTTCCTGCCTTTACCAATCCCTTCTCATCGCGCTCCTCTCTCTGTGGCATCTCCCTGTGGCGCCCAAAGGGCATTCCAAAGGTGTAAAATAGTCGTTTTCGATTGTTGCTGCCATATATATGCTTGCAAAGGGTATTATGATTTTTTGCATAAACCTATCTACCTAGTCAACTGTCGATTGGCCCCTTTTGTTCTTCTATATCTCTGCAAATCCTTTTTTAACACAAACTTATCGTATAGCCTTATTTTTACTGGAAGTAGTGTATAAGACGCAACCGTCTGATCACTTTCTCATATAGTTCCCACAGGAAAAATCAATTGAAAAACAAATATTTGTGGGGAAACACTGCAGATTATTATCGAAGAAATGATATGCATATCTCCATCATATATCTATTTATCAACAAATAATCTTAAAGGGTATCAAAAGCTTCGTTATCCCAACGATGGCCTTCGCTTGTTGTTGTCTGTTGACGTTTACGTAGCCGCTGGCGTTCTGCTGCTGCTCTGCTGCTGCTAATTGCTTGACGCTTTTGTGTTGCCTACTTTTGTGTGTCTTTCGTTCGCACTCTCTTTCTGGGCAAACAAAATGTTTACTTAAAAAATAACGTTGTTGGTTTTCCACGCGTTTTATTTAGACATATTTTTGAGGGGAGGCACAAACACAGACAATCAATGTGGGTCAACATTTCTTGAGGGTTCCGTCAGAATGTGGGTCATATCTCAGTAGTTGTCTTATCGGAAGGAAGTCGCGCGTAATCTCAGGGAAATCTTGTAAAGAAACATTGCCCAAGGTGAATATCTATTGGGAGCTTCTTGCTGCGGACTCTGAGTATTTCCACACATGAAATTTCTCCATTGAATTCTTAATTTAATTATAGTAAAAGCTTTGCTCTGGACTCTATGGATTTGTCGGATTGTATTGTCCATAATTTGTATGATATAGGGGGTTCATATTTCACGCAGCAATAAACACGGCAATTATCTACATAAATACCAAAACCATCCCTATCCAATAATTAAGAAAGGTGGAAAAGGGAAAAACATATGCACATATCTTCAGCTACATTCTATACCACGTACTCGTTTGGCTCTCTGCCTCCCCCTCTGTGGGAGGTAAATCCCGCCACCCGCTTAACTCTCGTGGCACACTTAAATTCTACGAAACACCTGCGACTGATTGCCAAACACGAAATACTCTTCGTGTTTGTCCCACCGCATTATCTATGAGATGGTTAGGGGGACGGAAGACCCCACAATGTTTGTTTATTTTCGCTCTTCTTTGTTCCCGTTTGATTATGTTGTTGCTGTTGCTGTCGCTCTCTTTCGGCGGCAAAGTCAGGCATTAAGTTGATTCTCTTAATATATTTTCAATATTTATTGCCTTCACTAAGAGAGACTGAAAACGCAGAGAGACAGGCTGCGCTGTCACCATCCCGCTCGCTCTTTCTTTTGTGTTTTGGGTGGTGTTGGGGTTTTGGGGTTTCGGTTTCGGGTTTATTTCATTTTCTGTTGGATTTTTGGTCGAGTTTCTATGCGGGAACAGTGGGATAGATTTCGATATATTTGGAGGACATTTATGTGGCATCGGATGTTATTATCGAATTACATATGGGCTACAAATATTGAGAAATTGTTTATTATTTTATTTTTTTATATCTTAAATTATTTAAAATATATTTGTTATAATTTTCATTTTTTAAATTAGGTAAGAAAAAACTAAATACACTTTAATGATCATTTTTTGGTTGTGGTCTGGTCTTGTCAGGACTTTCAGAACTCTTTTAGATCATCTCTAGAAAAGGATGTTAAAGATACTCGTAAGCCGACATTTATTGCCTACTTTCAAGCGGTTGGTCATCAATAAGACATTTCGCTTAAAAGCTTCTCAAATGTTTAGTGCTGGCGTGTCCTTCTCTAAGAAGAGACTGCCTCGCTGAGTGTCCCTCCCTTCCCCTGCCCACCACCTGTCACTGTCTTCCTTGTGTCATTCGCCGCTGCTGTCGCTGTTGCTCTGTGCCTTTCGCCAATTTCTCTAACGTGGCCCGTTCGTACATGTGCGTCTTGTCATGGGCTAATGGGCATTCTTTCAAATGCCTCACCTGAGTGGCAGCTCCCACACGTTTATTTGGTCACTTGAACGTTTGAGCAATATCACAAAAATGTTTGCTGCATCCTTAGATGTTGATGTGCCGCCCGGCTCGAGTGTTTCAGAGGAGGAGCAGCAGCAGGGCCCCACACACGCTCTATCCCAGTGTCTGTCCCGTTGTTATCTACGCCGTGCACTTCGTTGCCGTCACAGTCACACCCACAAGCACACGCACACGAAGCCGTGACACAAAGCTCCCGAAGCGGCGCCAGCAGCAGCAGCGCCAGCAGACAAGTCCGGACACATGTTCAGTCATGAAGTAATGCTGCTCGGGAAAGCACCGACAGCGCGCATGTCGTCGTGGCCGTAGAGTCACGGTAAAGCACGAACATCGGGCAACGTGAGCAAACCGAAACACTACGTTTACCGGCAGCAACGACGACGACGACGACGACGACGACAGCGGCGGCTGCGACGGCAACAGTTTTATTTTATTTTTTGGAGGAACCTTTGCCTGGCTGGCACCCTTACGTTACGAATGGATGTCTGGCGAGGGATCCAGCTCCGTTGCTTCTACTCATCTACCGCTAGGCGCTCCTCTGAGGGGACACCCGGCGCTTGATGCATACACAAAATTGACAAAATTAGAAGTCGTTCCAATTCAATTCAATTTGTGACGTGCCGTATTGTGCCGTGTCGCGCCAGGCGTTTATCGCAAAGTGATTCTCGTCCGCGGGCCGTCATGTAGGGTGCTACGTCTCGACATCTCCATTTCGCCTGAAGAGAGGCGGACGCGGAGCTCCTAACATCAGGGAGCTCTCTAGCCGACTCGGCCGAGGGCTGGTCACAAATTGGTCTCTAATATCCCCCACCAGCCACAACATCCAGGAGGAAGGGCTGCAAAATGATGGATTGGGGCATACGACGTAAGTGCCCATAAAGGGGGGGATGGGATTGGGAGGATGCCTTGCCCAGGCAACATTCCCTGGTGTTAATGAGCAATGGACCAAGAACTGCTATCCACTTAAATTCGAGACATTCGATATCCCTTTGGGGTTCGCCCTGAAATGCTTCAACAAAGGCTCTTAATCTGTGCGTTGAAAGAGCTCAAACATTCAAAGTTTTTACCAAAAGATATTCCCAGCAAAAACTTCCTATGGCTTCCGATGTTTTCCTATGTATTTCCCCGAGATATACTCTGTACCCCCACCCATCGTTCTCCATAGACCACGAAACTTCCATCGCATCCAAAAAAGTATGCTATGGAAAAAAAGTTTGCTCCTTGAACTTTTTTGGTGTGTGGTGTTAAATTTTTGAAATGTTTGTGTTGTAACTTTTATTGATTGTCATTGAAAGTTATTAAGCGGCTGAGGTCAGAGGTCAGTGGATGTGATATTTTGTCTAAATTGAAGTGGAAATTGGTTTTTGTGCTTAGGGATAATGAAAGTTGATTTTTCGGATGGATTGGTGTGTGTGTTGGGACATTAAGGTAGTAGGTGGAAAGACTAAGTCAAGGATGATGTGGAGTTAATATAGGGTTGCAGAAAGTCTTTGTAGGGAAAGTGGTGGCTATTTGTAGGGTAAGTGGCTCCATTGTTGTGCGACTTAAGTGTCGTAATTATTTACTTGATAGCTACTATCTTATCTATACTTAAAGATGGCGTGTTAAAGGAAACAAATATTTATGTGTTGATTGTTTTCTTTATGGAGTGCTGGAGAGGAGGGGGTAGCAATGGTATTTCTGTTATTTAAAGTAGACATTCATACTTTATTGAAGGGATATTAAAAGAATTATGGATAAAGAAGGTTTACAATGGAATCCTCTCATGTACCCACTTTTATATACATATTTCTTCCAAATACAGTCCGAAACTATACAAGTGATCTAAGTATTTGGGCATTCACAACTTGTTAAAGACGGTACGAATTAATTGAATAATTTTAGGCATAAATATAAAAATCGAGACAATTATGATCTCTTCAGGTATTTCCTTATACATTTCCTTATGTAAGAGTTATCCAATTCAAAGGTCTCCCTAAACCGTCTTTAATCCCTTATTTTCTCCGTTCTTTAATCGTCCTCTATAGCGTTCAGCCCCACTACAATTATAAATGGCCTGTAATTACATTACTAATCAAATTTCGACAAGAGCAACACACACACACACATTTGAACCCCGAAACCAAAAAAGTCAACAATTATCGAACATCTGTTTGACATCTGAACCAGTTCCCAAATGACAAAGGCAAAAGAATACAAATAATAAAAAGAATAATCATGTGTAACCTGTCATTAGCGTGGGTTATCCGCTTTTTATTCATTCGGAGACTATCGAATGGATCCAGAGAATGAATGTAATGTTCAGAGAGGGGCATCGGATATCCCCCACGGGCTGATAGCATGTCCTTCTCTTTTCTGTGCGGAACAAGTGAAAATTAACGCTACATTTGTTTTACCAATAAAAAGAATAAAGAAAATAAAGAAATAAAAGGGAAAAAGAAATACCAGGGAAGGACTTTCACTCCGCTGGCTCTCTTCTCTCTCTCTTGCTCTGTGAAAAAGGTCAAGCCTAATGAAGCTCAAAAGGCTTCAGCGTAGACTTTGTCCCCGGGGCCCCTCCAACCCATCCCGATTCAACCGGAACGTGGCAGCTCATAAATAATGTTGCCACGCCACGCCTCCCTGTCATGCCACGTTCCTACCAGAGACGGCTGCTGCTGCTGCCTCATAAACTTTTGTAAAATGCAGCGCATAATTTTCTGACTGAATTTTTCCTGGGAAAACTCTCGCAAAACTTGTAACTCTCGAGACTTGTCCATGTCACACACTCGTGTCGCTCCTCGCCCTCTATCCCACTCTTTATCTCGATGGGAAGGTTGAGAAGTGCAGTTTATTTTGAACGCCTGAAGGCCATCCTTGGCACTGGCCGTTGGCCTCCTGATGGCAGCTGAAAATGCGCTCAGACTCGGCCAAAAACGTCACACGAAATTAGGTTAACAATTTCTTCGCTTATTCGTTTTTTGTTCTTGTTTTGTTTTACAAGGCAGCTATTGTTGCACAGTATTTTTCGGCGGAATTTAAGTTGAAAATGTCATTTGAAAAGCGAAAGAATCTTGCTGAAAAGTTACTGAATTTATGTGGAAATTGTTTATATTCAAAAGCTTAAGACTAGCTTTGTACAATGGAAACAATTTACTGGCTGCTGATGTTTCCCAAATGATTTTTTCTTGCTGGTTAAAATAAATCAAAAATCTAAAAATTTTAAGAATTTTGAAAGAATATTACTTAAAAGGTATTGCATTTATCTGGTAACTGTGGATATTTAAGTTATAGTTGTTAAGAGGTCGTATTGCTTGGCAGTGTGGAAGACAATGATTATTTTCCATATCGTTATACTTACGTTGATCTATCGAAATATCTTGTCTAGATTTATCGTGATTTCTCTCCCGCTGATGGGTAATTTTTTTTCATTTACAAATCAAAATCGAAAAGCAAAACCAAATCCGAATCCGGATACGGATCAACAGAATCAATCATCAACAGGCAACGAGCCGAGTGCCCCCTCCAGTAATCATCATCATTTACATGATGTGGCCCTGCTCCGAGCCCCCTTAGACATTGACGACACTTGCCCCTCCAGACGTCGACGTCGACGATGACGACGACGACGACGACGACACACGCAAGTCGGCAGTTAGTCAGGAAGATGGTCCCAAAAGATGACTAACCGAAATTGCTGGCCGAAATGTAAGCCATTTCCCAGAGAGATGCCAGAGACAAAAGGCAGTCAGCAAGCAACCGACAGAGACACATGTCACATTACACACAGCATGCACAGCAGAGAAAAGGGACGAATGAAAGTGAGAGAACTTGAGAGAGAACTGATGTCCCTCCAGAAGCATTTGATGAATACATTTCCCTATTCCATATTCCGCATTTCTATCCGAAATTGAATTATATTAGTTTCTCGCTTTCTCTTTTTCCTCTTGATTGCAAGGAATCTCTCAAGGAAATTGCCTATTTATTTATGAGTCGAAGCGGATTAGGATCCCTAAAACGATGCCTGAACGGAAATTACTGGGATATTAATTTGAATGTGGCTCCCGGGCCGGTCTTTGCGTTTCCATCCATCACAATCCAGAGAAAGGCAGGCCAGTGGGTAGCCAGAGGTCAGCCAAAGGGAGGAGGGTTGCACGAACAAAATTAATTGTTGCATATAAATCTCCTCAGAGATATGATATGATAGGGGTTGCTGTGCTGCAGAACTCCCAACAGGTTTGGGATCGGAAAGCTCACGCCCAATCCCTGTTCCGCGGATCGGCAATTATTTTTGCAAGCTTCGAGCTCTTGTAATTCCCAACTGGTTCGCGCTGCAAACTCATGAGGTTCCGCGAGATTCCCAGCAGTCGGCACTTCCTTGTCTTGGGGAGCAGAAATGTCCAATGAACGTATAGTGAGGGCATTGCTGCTGACACCAATTACATTTATTCCCGTCTGTCGCACCACTCACTCGAGTTTGATATTCGGAATTTTTGGCCAAGGTTCCCTTACTTTATAGGGAGCCGCATATTGAATACATTCGAGAGTGGAAGTACGAGCCACTCGTGTGGTGGGGATCTTCAAGTCTTAAGAGCTGATTGAAGTTCATCTTAAATATCCTTGGGGATAGTGCGCATTTAGTTTGACGGTTTTTCCCCCAAGCAAACACACACACACACACATCCTGGCATCCTTCCTTCCATCCATCTTAAAAGGAAGCCAAACCGAAACAAACCCCCAAAAAAGTCGGGTGTGAGTGGGTGGGGGGAAAGAAAATGCAAGTTGGCCAACAATAAAGACGTTGACTGTGCGATGCTCGTTAGCCGAAAAGTAGCTTCAAGTATATCTCATGTTTTTATGTGTATCCCCCCACGCACACCCACACACACACAACAGATGCAGATACACACAGTCAGACATATCCTTTGTCTTTCACTTTTGTTTTTCCTCTGGTATGGGTAGGTCGGGCATATTGATTGCCTCAATGAGCAGAGAGCGAACTCCAAACAGAAGTGAGAGGTGGAATGGGATAAGATGGGATTCGATGATGGAGTGGATTTGTGGCACGGGAATGATTGACAGGCATTTGTGGTTTACCGGCTAAGGGCTCATTATGAGCATTTTGCATTAGAAATTTAATATGTATCGATCATCTATAGGTAATCGATAAGTAGATTTTTATTTTAGAAGTTTGTTTTCGGGTTTTAAGTGACATTTTGATTTTGATTTCTATAGCAATAAATTTCAGGAATTTCGATTATTTGGTTTTTGTTTTGGGGTTGACAAAATGATGATATAATGATATTGCAATCAATATAAAGTTATAGACTGGCTATCGATATATTAACGATTTTTTTTTATCGATTTGTTATCGATAAACATATTATTTTGATCAATAAGCAGGTTATTATTAAGTTTTATGTAGTTTTCGACAGTTTTTGGTACATCTAGGCCCTGCATTTATCGATTAGACTTCGCTTTTCAGCGATCCCCCGTCCTAAGCACAGAAATTAAATCCCTCTTGGCTGCACTCGTAGAACTCATAGCAGCTATATCCTTTCAGTCCTGTGTAGCGTGCAGTCGCCTTTTGAAATAAAATAAATTACAATTACACTTGCAATTTACATTTTCCACGACTCAGTGCGCTCGAATCGCATCGCATCGCCCCTTTCCCCAGCCCACAAGCTTTTAAGCTCCAGCCATTCGAAGCGAAGCTTATCGCACGCAAAAACCGAAGCCAAAACCAAAACCAAAACCCGAATGTAACCCTTCTTGCGTTGCCCCCTGTCCGCTTCTCAACAGCGTATTCAATGGGTCACCATGGCCGTCTCTCTATTTTTTTTTTGTTTGGGGGAATATTTGAATGTGTGTGTCCCGATTCCGACGGATGTTTGTGTGTCCGTATCCTCTCTCTCGCAGCAAAAGTTACTGCTGCTGCTGCTGCTGCTCTGTGTCATGCAAAAGGGCCAAAAGCAAACGCACTTAAGCACACACTCACACATACCAATAATAGCACCCTATACACACACACACACACACACACACGCTCACGGATACAGCAATACCAGCGTAGGGTAGTGTAGGGCAGAGTGTATGGCGCACACCCATTGAAAACATTGTAAACTAAATGTTGTTTCATACACCACTCACCCACACACAGTCATAATTTACTCTGCTTGCTTTATGTGCAGAGCGCTCTGTATGGTATTCTGTTGGTTTGTCCCGAACCCTGTGCTTGCAGGTTGGAAGGGTATGCTCAGTTCGTGAAGATTCAATGGAAGAGTAGGCCCAGATCTATATTTATATTACTTAAGAGAAAGGGTAACCAAATCTGCTGAAGAGTTTTATTTGATCCCCTGGCAGATCAGTTGTCCTCTGCCTTTGAACAAAAGCAAGCTAAAACCGCTGTGGAGCCGACAATTATAAATTAAAATCATTAAGTTTTAAAGCGAGAATATTGACAAGAAGTTCCTTCGATTCTGAATCCTTCAGAATTCCAATTGAATCACTTTTCCCTTTATATTTAAGTGCCCCGCAAATACATCTAATTATCCGTGGTATCCTCTAGTCGAATTATATTACTCTCGTGATATTCATTTCGTTTTTTTTTTGTGCTATTCATTCATTCATTCACGCACTCAGTCTCAGTCGAAGAGCCAGCTAGTCGGCGAAGGACCCAGGCGCTGGCGCTGCCGCTGCCTTTGGTATTGCCTTTGCTGCTTATTGCTCATACGCTCCGCAGTGCGCTCCTCAGTTATCCTCGCGCGCTGTCAACGCATTGTTGTGGGCACCCGGCGCCCGGCGCCCAGGCAAAGCAACTGCCAGCCCCCCGCACCCGCCAAAAGCACCCTCTCCGCGTGTCCCGTACATACGGTTTGTTTGTTAGTTGGTTAACAAATTATTATCAAAAAAAATATCCTTAACTTTCCCCCCTCGATTTCGCCCCCCCGGTTCTTGTGGCTTTTGCGTCGCGTTTGTGGTGGCAGAAAGTGTCGAAAAGTTTTTACCGCTCCCTGAAGTGAATTTTCCCTTTTTCCATGGAAAGCGAGTTATCGTTTTTTCCGTTTTTGCCTGCCATGGATTGTCAGCTTTTTCTTTTGTCCCCCCACCACCACCGCCATTGATTGGAGTTCATTTTCCCATTTAATTTCAGTTTTTACGTTGTCTCTGGCATGTGCTGGGATTTCAATTTATCCGCGAACTTTGTTGCCGCATTCCCGGAGCGTAAATTGAATTTTCACACGTTACCGGCTTTCACCTTTTGCCCCATAATGCGGTAGATTGCGGTTGCAGAGCAGAGTAGAGTGGAGTAGAGCTCTCACGCCAGGAGCGATGATGGGCCATTAATTCACCAAGAAAAACTCATATAAAAATGTAATTTTTTTTGTAATCTCTCCCCACGTCATAGCCACAGTTTGAGGACTGCTCAATTCCTGCTTCGAAAGAGACCCCACTGCCACAGAGCTCCTCCAAAACAAACAACAGCAAAAAAATCGATAAATTTCAGGAGTTATTTACAAAAGCTAAATGGTATTTTTTTTGTTGTTTGCGTAGAGAGTGTATGTTCATGTCTGTGTCTGTGTGTCTGTTGTGGCATGGTTGTGAGTGGTTAGGACATGGACAAGGACATGCCTGAATCGGACACAGGGTCCTGCTTTTGTCTGGGCGTCATCAATGGGTGCACATGACAGGCACGGCAACAAATCGAAGCGAAGCGAGGCAAAGCAAAGCGCATAAGCCCCGAAAAATCAGCAAAAATTAGTCAAACGCATGAGGGAGATTCTCTCCATTCAACTTTTGAATGTAGCACGTGGCACGAGATTGATAGGAGATGAGTTTTCAGATAAAATGCATTTTGGGATTCATATCCGAAAAGGATTAACATTTTCATTGATTTCTCGTTGCGATAAATACTCTTCTTTTTATGGGGCCAAGTTTGACTAATTTAAGTTCTAAATCAAACCCGAAAAATCCATTCCAATGAGCGTTTTATGTTGCAGAGTGGGAGAGTATTGTACTGAGTGCCTAATATATTAGAAATGACTATTGAAATATGGACATTTTAATAATTATTGAAGTTTCACTGCTTCCTTTGGCATACATTTAACTTTTTCTGAAGCTATTCAGATTCAGCTCTAAGAATAAATAAATTTAAGACTTAGGAAGCCTTATACGAGTATCTATGTCGAATTTTATCTACGAAACAGTTCAGTGTTCGAAAGGTGTTCGTTCGACGTCGGCTCTTATCATCTCGCTGCTACGATCCTCTCTGAGCGGGTCTCTCAATACACGCTGTCTAACAACAACAACAGCAATAGAATAGGCTAGGGAAACGAATAACGGACACCCAAATAAAGGAGACAGGACAGCCAGTAGAAGAGAATCCAATGCGAATAAGCTTACGAGCCTACAGATATATTCGTGGCTTTTTTTTGCTTCTACCAGACAAAAGAACTCGCACGATACTGCTAAGCTACTCTGTAAGAGAAATAGGGAGAGTTTAGTTTCAGTTTTCTTTAATAAAAGGCACTCCATTCGTAAAATATTTGAACATACTTGACTTATTTAAGTGTTTCCTGGAATACGCCTTTTCTACAATAATGTCATTCCATCAACGGAGACAAGAGAAAACACAGGAGGCCGCTCACTCGCTCACTCACAAAAGAAAATCCAATCATGCTTTGCCGCTCATACCTTTCCTCCACCTCCACATCCACCTCCACCTCCACATCCACCTCCACCTCCACCTCAACATCCAGTTTCCTTTCTTTCACTTTAGAGATGTGATTTCATGCTTGCTCCTTTTTTGTTTTGTTCTTGGTGGAATTTTATTTTGATTCGGCTTTTGGTTCTAGGACCCAGCAGCCAGCAGCCAGCCTCCCATCTCGAGTTGAGTGTGGCAATTATATTTTTATTGTTCCTGTTGCCAAATTGTCTAGCAAAAATGTTGATGGCCGCCTGGGGGCAGCAGCACTTGACTTGAATGGTGGCTATCCAGTCTAACCTGCTGCTATCCAGCTGTGGAAAAGGATCCTTTGGTGGAGAGGTGGGAGAGAGAGAGAGAGATTGCAAAGGATAGGGCAGCAGTCGCTGGTTAATTCGATTTTGTGCTTCGATTGCGATTTATACGCTTGTGGGTTTCGCATAATGGAATGGGAAGTGAGAAATGAAACGATGAGAGTTTAAACCTTTAAAAAAGAGGAAGATTTATGAAGATGGAGCAGCTCTATATCTATATAACGATAAAAGAAGTTTTTGCATGAAAGAATTCTAATCGGAATTGTGTTTGGATTGTTTTGGAAGAACAATAGATGCAACAGCGGTAGCGGGCCTCTTCTATCGGCCCCTGAGACATGAAAACTTACTGCTTTTGTTGCTTTCCATTTATGTATCCATGAAATAGTATCATAAAGAAGAAACCACTTAAGAGTGGATTTATAATATATCCCAGATATCCATCCACACGAATTCCAATTGCACTTAATTTATTTTGTGGTCAAGTTACACATTGATTGAATTTTCAATCTGCCCAATCGAACAACGACGACGAAAACTAAATCGAATTTCCTTCCAGTGAAAATTCCAGTTAAAAGTTAACCGGAATCCTTAATGGAGCAATCAAAGTGAAGGCAGGCAGGCGCTTGAGTGAAATTTACTCGTATATATATGCTATAATTTAATGTAATGTTTGCCGAGGCTTACACGAGGATTAAACTTTTGCCTGTCCACCTTCCACGTCCAGTCCTTTGGGTCAAACGGAGAAAGGAAGCAAAACTTTATGTGTGTGTGAGTATGTGTGTGTGGTTGTGTGTGCAAAAAGGGAAAACTTGGCTCATTAAATTTTCATTGTTTTAATTTGCGCCACGTGAAAAGCTCACTTGCCAGCGAAAGCAGAAAAAGGAGTCTGTGTGCTGGCAAGAGGTGTGGCTTCTGTGGCTGGAGGAGTTCTCTGCTCGGTGGCTAGATGGGTGGGGTGCTTGGGCTGCATAGAGAGGGCGGGCTCCTTTGGTTTCCCACCCAAGTCATAGTGAAGCCAAGCCACGTTTTTACGACTAATTTGGCTAATTTGAGAGCACAGGGTGCTATTCCTTCGACTACTGCTCCTGCTCCTGCTCCTGCTTCTGTTCCCTCTCCATTTCCTGCCTCTGATTTTCCCTCTGATGCAGCAAGCTGCTAAAATCAATCTCAGGCAATTAGGCGCCCCTCGAACAATATTTTTTTTTGCTTACAGCGGAGTTTTCTAAAGTTTGTTATTCGCTTTCTATTTTTTGTTTTGTGTTGCCAACAAATTAAAATTACTTTTAATTAAATTCGTGAAGTGGAGAGCAGCTCTCCTTTGGCATGTGCTGCTGGTGCGCCCCCAAAGTTTCCTCCGCTGCCAGTCCATCCGGTAATTAAAAGCAGGATAATGAAATTACACTCTCTGGATGGACGGATGGATGATGGGCTGGAGAGTCCGTTGAATACTCTCTCTCTGTTGAGATACTCGACTGACATTAGCATATAGATTGGAAGATTCAGACGCAGATGAACGTCGTCTGGAATACAAATAGTATTTGGTACGGGCTCTGGAGGATAACTGAGGATAACTGTCTACAGAGACAAAGATGAGATCTTAACCGTTCTTAACCTTTCCTGACCTTTGCTCTCTTACAATATCCCACATCTTTTGATTGTTCCTTAACCCCCGCCCTGTCAACAGAATGTCCTTGTGCTTGACCTTTCGTTAGTGTATGAGAACCGGTGCCTTTTTCTGATTTATGCCTTTGCAAATGCGATTCTAGCCAACATCCGTCCACTGACCAAACTCTCCCACTCTGCCACTCGCCTGCTCCTTTGGCCCTCCTTTGGAATGGCTCTGGCCATTAGAGCACAAGCAGTGCTAATAAAAATTAATGTGCCCAACGCTTGGTCGCCATTTCCATGGCAAAAACCCACACACACACATTGAACACAACGGTGGGAATGTCCGCAGGATCCCAGGCCACATGACTGTGTGGCATACCCCTGACGGGTTGCATTTCCTGCACCTGGATTCTCCCTCTCAGTCACTCAACTCGTTATGCAATTTTGTCGCTCGTGGTTGCATTGTTGTTTCGTACTCAGTACTCAGTAATTGTAGCGCCGAAGGGGCGGGGCTCATGTATGCCTGTAACAGGCAGAGGGAGGCAGATCCGAACCCATAACGAGTTCGGGATTTATAGATCTGTCAGTCTGTCAGATCACGTTGTAGCGATGACTGTAGCTGGAGAAACCCACTTTCTATGTAGGTTTCCATGATTTTAATTGTTTTGAAACGAAGCTAAGCCTCCTTACAAATATATGTACATATGTATGGATATGTAGGCTTCACAATTTGTATGGTATGGATTTTATAGCCAAGATCATCAAAGAAAAGTACAGGCTTTCCTCGGCTAAAGACATGAATGAAGAATCTATTTTTGATACATATTTCCATGTGAATTCATTCGAGCCTCATAATATCAGGGGGTATCCTCTATCCCATAGTACTAATATCCGATTATCCTCTGCTTGTTTGTGGTTATGTTTTGCTCTCTCTTTTCTTTCTCTCTGGCTACCTCTTTCTCTCTCTCTCTCTGTCTGGCTTCTCTCTCTCTGTTGCCAATTTATTCGCACTTATGCACGTGTCCATACCATGGGCCCCACAGGCAGACAGATGGGCAGACGGGCAGAAAGCCCCCAGAAACATAGACAAAAGGCCAGTGAAAAGAGGTGGGAGGGAGGCCTCCCTCAATCATACACATGATCCTCCTGGCACGTTGTTGTTGTTGTTGGTTGAATCAATTTCATGGCTCGGTCCCCTCCTCAGACCCACCCATGCAATGTTCCCCTTTCCCGTATTTTCTTTTCGGTAGCTTTCCTTTTTCGTTTTCTTTCTTGTGTCCTTTTGGCCGTCTCTCTATCTCTGTCTGTCTGCCACGTCTGATGCCTTTTGCAATTTGTTCGTTTTCTTGTGTCAACAGCAACAACAGTGTTGTGCTGTGCTGTGCTGACGAGTGCTGCTGATGGGTGATGCCAAGGTATATTTGATGGAAGGTAAGGCAGATGCCTTACAGAACATAATCTTAACCGAGGGAGAGTGGAAAGGACAAAACAAGGACAAGGCAAAACAGAGGAAGAGGGAGGATTAACCTTACCTTCCATTTAATATACCTTGGAATGGTGACACCTCTTCTCTGTCTCGGGCAGTGGTTCTGTCTTTGGTTCTCTGCTTCTGACCAAGCTCTTGACCAAGTTGGAACAATTAAAACGATTTTTCTTCTTGCCTTCCGTTCGGCAGTGCACTCTATCAATGTCCCCATGTCCCCATGTCCCCGCCATCCTCCATCCACCATCCTCCACTCGCCGTTTGCCGTTCGCCAAATGTCAGCTGCCAAGGACACAAAATGTTTACTTAAATTCGAGAGCCACGTTGCCACGCCGTGTGGTGTGCTGTGTGCTGTGTGTGTGGTTTGTGCGAGTGTCTCCTGTGCTTCTGCATGCCAAATGAGGGGCACTCCAATTGCTCCGTCGAGCACTCTGTCAAAGTTGTCCATTCCTTGATTGATTTACAATTGAATGCCGGTCATGTTATGGCCATAAATTGCCATTCAGTTAGACTCCTTGATTAAACAGCAGGAGGAGAAAGGAGTGAAAATTGTTGGGTGGGGCGGGGGGAAAGGTCGAAACTCCAAACCGAAGATGGAAACGGAACCCATTTTACTTGGAGCAAAGGTCAGGGGAGTAAAAACCAAACCAAAAGGTTATAAAGGAACTATGAATGGCAATCTAATTGTAAGAAAGGGGAAATTTGTGGGGCAAAACTGTAAGAAAATTAAAAGAACTTCTCGGAATTATACAAAGAGGAGCATATCTTTAGCATGACCGTAAATCTCTGTTTCAATTAGATTAGGTCTAAGCAAAGAATCTGCTTCATCCGATTGGTAAAACCCTTTAAATAATTTCCATATTATAATTAAAACAGAAACGAAATCCCTTTTGGCCCTACCTTGGAATTAATCCCCGCATTTAATCCCTAATCCACTTTGCCACTTCATCTGCTTCCTGCCACAAGTTTCGATTGGTTCCTGCGAACAAGTTGCAGTCCAACAAACAAGGGGATTATTCATTTGAACAGCATACTCGTACCCCCCCCCCCAACAGCCATCCAACCATCCATCAAGTATACGCACCGCGCCGTGTTTTCAGTCGCCACTTTTCTGGCTTCGTTTGATAAGCTTTTTTGGTTGGCTTTTTGTTAGTTTTCTAGCTTTTTGTTTGCTCTGTTGGCTGCTTGCCGATTTTGATGTTGCGTTTTTCCAACTTTTGGTTACTTTTTCCTACATCTTTTGTTGATTTTTTCCCCCCATAAGTTTTGGCTCCTTTTTATTCTGTTTTCAGTTTTCGGTTTGCTTTCTGCCTGCCTGGCTTTGAGTTTGATTATTCTCTGGTGCGCTTAGAGAAAGTTCTCTCGGTACCCCGCCGGCCATGTGTGCAATGCTTGCCCACATGTATTAATAATAGCACACACACACACACACACACACACACACACAAAACACACAGAGAAATACTTGTGCCCTCTACAAATGTGGTTCCTTAGGCTTCGCAAAAAAGGTACTATATACAATGGAAATACGATTTGTTGTTAAGTTTTTGGAAGCTTTTGGAAATTGAAAGCGCTGCCAGATTCCCCCAGAGGTGTGCGCCAGAAATCTCCAGCCATCTTGTTAAATAAGTTGCACATGCCACCACGCCCCACAGCCAAACACACACACCCCCCCACTGGCACGGCCCTGTCATGGCTTATTTAGCTTGTACAAGGAAATGCCCAAAAGCATTCGGCAGACGCCAACTTTGGAGGTCTTGGAGTCTACGGATATGCTGATGCTGTCGCTGCTGTTGCAACTGCCGCCCCATAACTATGGAAGAGTCTGGAGGCAAAGAGGGAGTTGTTAGAGGGAGTAGGGGGTAGTGGTGCCGCTGTAACTGCCATCACATTTTGTATGCTTCGTTAAGCATTCTGTACAGTGCACAGCAGCGGCAGCAGCAGCAACACCCACAGAGGTGGCAAAGTGGCAGCTCGGCTTAGAGGGAGGATTCAGTACAGTTCGGTTCATAGAAGATGTTTCCAAAGTTTGAAGCTCTGAAGGTGAATGATAAATTGAAATCCATTATGGAATACACAGATATAACATTCATTCTTACTCCCATTTACAGCTAAAAACTCTGTGAAATATGAATAATTTTAATGTTATAATGTAGTAATTCAAGAAATGTGGGGAATGCTTGTCAGAATCCCCCCTGTTGCTACGGTACTGCCACAACCCTATAGCTATTGCGCGGACTGTAACAATCCACCAAATCTGTAGGATGGAGGGTGTTGTGAGCACAGAAACAGGGGGTGTGGTGGGGTGCAACAAATTTATTTGTTTGTTGTTGCAGCTGTCGATTCGACCAAAAACTGCAAATGTTGTATATACATTTTGATATCAGAGAACTATCGAGCAGCGGACACCGAATGTTGTGCCACTGAACTGTCTGTCAGTCAGTCAGTCAGTCAGTCAGTCAGTCAGCCTCTGTGTTCGGCAAATAATTCTATCATTCAGTGTGCCAGTCTCTGCATCCGCCTCGCTCTTCAGAGCTCTCTCCTTCACCCAGTCGATTGTTTTTATTTTGCTTTGCTTTGCTGGAAAAATGAACATCTAATATCGAATTTGAAATTGATGATGCAGCCAGAATTTGATTTCATTTTCGGAATTTCCATTTTGCTCTTTGTCTCCTATTTAAGCGGGAGGTGAATGAAATGGAATCGAATACGTTGGGACGAGATGAGATGGGAAGCGATGCCAAGCGATGCGATGAGATTGCCAGAGAGAGATAAGAGATGTGAGGGGTGCAAAGGAGAGAGCGACAGACACGGCTACACTGGCGGATGCCGATAGTGTGCAGGGTGTGTGGGTGTGGGCTTACACAGGGAATTTAAAACATGTACACATGTATATGTATTTATTGTGCATGCAAATGTACAGAAAATATTCTAGAAAATATTCTAGAAAATATCGTGTATCGTAAAAACCTTTGAGAAATTCTATATATGTATTTTGGAAAGCTGTTTGGGGAAAAAAAAGTGTTCCATTGAATCCGAGCTAACGATAACTGAAGCTTTAAATGCAGAAAATGTTCAGGAAAAGCTGAGAAAATATTAGTTATAAATCAAGGAAAAGTCTTGGGAGAGAGATTTAAATTTAGTTGTTAATGATTTACCTTTGCCTTTACCAAGTGGCCTGAATGGTTCCCTCATGTGCTGTTGGATATGCATACGTGAGCCTCGCTTTTGTTTAGCTTTACTCAATGTCTCGTACCGCCACTGTTATGCCAATCAGCCAGCCATCCATCCATCCATCCATTTGTGGGTCTGAGATTTTCATTTTCGCCTAAACTGCACATCACAGCGAGACACAAAAGACAAAAGTCCGCTCGAAAAAGCGTGTGACAGCGTTTTTTTTTTTTTTTTTTATTTTGAATATTTTAAGGCCTAAAACATGAACCTAACAACGAGTATTATAATAATCCACCAAATATAAACTTATATAGCATTTCTAATCTTATATTCACCTTTATTTGTTGCAGGTTCCATCATGTTCCATGTGCGTCGGCGACCGGCAGACTCCCAGCCGCGAAGGCGCAAGAAAAAGCCGCTCGGTGCCGCCAATGGAGCCTCGCATATGTCCGGAGATCGGGAGGGACCCGTCCTGGTGGAGGTGACGCACAGCGGCGATGGCGGGCGGCGCATCAAGCTGGGCAGCGATCCCGTGGAGGTGGGCTCCGCGAACACCAATTGCCTGCAGCTCTTCGGACCCTCCATACAGCCGAGGCACTGCCTCATCTCGCTGCATGAGGGCGTCTGCACGGTCACACCGCTGCACACGGACGCTCTGACCTTCGTGAATGGCCACCACATCAGTCAGCCGACCATTTTGCATGTAAGTTGCGACCTTTTGCCCCCTGCCATACCTCCCATGCCATGTCCTACCCTACCGCACACCCACCCACCCACCTCCTCCATTATGTGTCTTCCATTAACTAATTGCGAATAATTCGCTTTAATTAGTTAAAATTCTGGCACGTTGCTGCTCGTGGCACGGGGAACGTAAGGGGACACCGTGGCGTATGCTTAATTTGACTGATGAAATTTATTGCCACTCAGCAGGCGACGCTCCCATACACCCCCCACCCACCAACATGACCTTGACCCGCTTAAAGTTTAAACTGCTTGAAATTTCGAAAAATCTGTATACACTCTGTCCTCTCTGCCTGGCCGTGGCATTTCCCTTAGAGTTTGTGGCGATTTTCGGGGACTCTTGGGGGCAGGGAAAGGGCGCAATAATCGCTGAGGCTTAAGAACTTTTGACTGTGGAATGAACTGGAAAAACTGGCACTTAGATGCGATGACAGAAGCGCTGCTACTTTTTTTGGGCTTAAATTCTACGCAAAGTGGGAATTGAATTATTTTTATAAAAAAATAGAAAAGGATTGCTTATAAAATGAGTGGCACAAGAATTAAATATCTTGAGACGATTACATCCCACTGAATTTACTTCCTTCGATTCTGCAATGTCTGTCAGTCACGCATTAAGAAATACGAGCAAAGCCGTAATACTCATAATCATAAAGGAGAAGAAATACATTGCGAACGGATGATCATTATTATATCCAGAATTAACAACCTGTCGTTTGGCTCTTTGAACACCTGGCTTTCGAATGGCTTTAATGCTAGATAAATTCTCTTTCAAGTGCGTACTTTTAGGATGCGCATTTCGCAGATCAAGTTTCGGTGCATAGAAATTGAGCATTGCGTATGCTAGTATCGAGACAAGTGTGCCGCGATTCCAACGCTTCCACAGGTTACATACCGGAACCCTAAGAACAACTTACAGTATAGAAATAAATAATAAAGGAAACCAAAACTGCTGTGAAACTAAAAGTAAACCCAAATTCAACGTCTGGAAAATTCAATCAGCTCTTACTTAATCCCTTGTAAAACATTCCCCAAACCAATTCAATTCTCAGCCCGCATTCGTTTCCATTTCAAGTTCATTATCAGCTTTAAGTTTTGACCAGAAAAGGCCATAAAATTCCCCACCTACTTCCTACTTTATATGAACATCCATTCACATCTACATCGAGTATATAGAAGCGTACGAGTATGCGGGCCATAGACATCCCCCACCGACGTCCCACCGAATAGGCTTTGAGTTGCCGCCGCTGATTTATCTTTTGTTTTGACAACTTTTTCGACAAATAAATAAACACACACACACAACCGAAACGAAACACAAACACAAAGAAAACAACCAATCGAATCGACAAGCAAAAACAACAAAAATTCGAGGGGAAAACTGAATGAAATGAATGGCTCTCGGCTTTCGATGTTCTCACGCATTAGCAAAAAAAAAGGGCAGAGAAAAGTCAAACGAGAAGCAACAAACATTTGCCAGCGTTATGTCAAGTTTTGTTGTTCCTTTTGTTTTTGTTGGTTTTATTACGAGTTGAGTTTCCGCTTGATAAATTTGAAACCAAATAAACAAAGAGAGAAAGAGCTCAGGGAGACTCCAGAATTCAGAATACGAGCAGCAGAGGATAAGCTTCAAGCTCTCGACATTACCCACAAACTGTCTCTAGAGACTTATCAAGGAGAAAGAGAGAGAGAGAGAGAGAGAGAGACAGAGAGAAAAACGAGATAAGTATTTTGCGTAATTCACTGAGCAATCTTTTATTTTTGTTTAACTTTTATTCTGTCATTCGGGCTTTGTTTGCTCCCCTTTCTTCTCTTCCCCTCCCCGCCCCTATCTTTTTCTCTGCTCTGATTATATTTTTCTGATTTTTTTTGTCAATTGGCGAAATTGGGGTTTATGCTGCGGTTCGATGAGCCTGAACCAAAAATAAATACATGCGAGTACAATGCAAATTGGAAAGCTCTCCCTCTTGGCCCATGCAACAGATCGAGAGAGTGCGTGTGGCAGAGATTTAACAAAACATCTAATCAGCATTAAAGTGACGCACATACAAACAAAAATTGAATGAGTTCCGACTAGTGGATACCCCTGAAACACTTCCAACACTCTCTGAATATATGAAGAAAGGAACAGAGTTTTTTTTATCGGACTGCTGCAAACTTCTTTGCTCTAATAAGAGTGTCATAATTATCCCATTAAATTGTAGTTTTACAAATTTAAAACTCTTTTGACTTCAATTTAAATATATTTATGATTCTACAGTGATACCAGAGTATTTTCTTGATTTGCATGGGAGTAAAGCAACGTGGAATAAATAAGTCTGCTACGAAAATGTGTTGCAGACAAATAAATCCGAGACCCCCGTAAAGAGGGGCGTCTCTGTCTCTGTGTATGTGAGTGTGACTCGTCGTCATCAATGACATTTCTGCAACGCCCCAAAATTGTTCCAATCGAATCCGCTGCCCTGCCACAGTGCCCCAGAGTCCGTCAGCCGCTTCAGTGCTCCACTCTGATCTGATCTGCTGTCCTCTCCTGTCTCCTGGCCTGTCTCTCGTGTCGCGTTTCCCCCTGCTCCCTCGGCTGTGTAAATATTTAAATAATTGGTTAAATTAATTACAATTATTAAGTCACTTGATGGTTTATCAACACGTTAACCCTCATCATCATCATCACACTGATGGACGGCACTGCACTAAACTGCTGCTCCTCCTCCTCCTCTTTCTTCATTTGATACTGTGCTATAATTAATTAATTCATACGTGTGTTTGTGTCGCATATCATCCACAGAACGGTTCGGTTGTGATGTTTGGACGCGTGGCCTCGTACCGCTTCCTCGACTCCCCCACGGATGGACGCTACAATCTGGCCCTCTCCCAATCCCAGTTGGATTCGGCCTGTCTCTACGAAAGGTGAGTTCCACCGGACTGCTAATTCTGTTTAATATTTTAAGAAAAGAATCCGCCACACTACGCTTTATCTGCCCCATAAACTTGTGTCAACAGATGAGCTACTGTGCTTCTGTGTTTTTTCGTGTGTTTGTTGAAGATAGATAAAAGATTGCAGATAGAAGAATTTCCATGCTAAAGATATCAGAGAATGCGTAGAGAATATTTCAAGTAGCGAAATTTAAAGATTAATTTATTTGTTTTTAAATTAAGGATTGTATAAAGAAATTTGAGGAAACTACAAATTAAAGAGAATACCTTTAGGTAACCCATGAGATCTATGAAAATGCTATAGAATATATACTGTTAAAGATTCAACTAAAAATTGTATGTAGAAAAAAGTTTCAGAGCCTCTAAGGTTCCACTTATCCGGAAGATATTTTTCTTTGAAAAGTTCCATTCTTAGGGAATAGTTTTCTACCCAAATTACTCAGAACTTACACAAGTTTTAGCACAGTTATTGTCTTCATTCAACTTTTAATGAAATAATTCATTCAATAATAATTGTTTGTAAAACTGAAATTTCCACTCATTTACTTGAAAACTCAACAAAAATAATCATTCCATGCCATGCCATATATTCCCACCAACAACACACTTGAAACGTGCAAAAGGGCCTCTCATATGTGTCTCTCTCACACTCTCGTTTGCTGTGTAAAGGAATTTTAAAGTCCATTTTCCACATTGGCTATTCTCAAGAGCCACTCCTCTCCCAGCCGTGCTGGTGCAGCAGCTGCACCAGAAGCTGGCTGGGGGGCAGAAGCACTCTTGTATATGTACAACGAGTCGTATTCACTACGTATTCCCTTTATGAACAGACCAAAGAGAGGAAGCCAAAGCAAACCGATCTATTCGTACGCGTAGCATTCGCGTTTACATATTTTGGTGTAGAATTTAATTTAGCTTTAGGGATAATGTATGTATATATTTCCGTATCCGTATGCAATTGCTGTTTTCATTTTGCTTATTTATTTATTTCTTATTCATGTATTTTTTTTTTATGTTTATTTACACGCTTTTTGTGCTCTGTTCTCTGTTTCTGTTTCGTTACGTGACTCGTTTTTTGTGTAAAACATTAATCTCATGCACATACCACATACAAAAACAAAACAAACAAATAAACAACAAATATGCAAAATTAATTTGCACAAACACCCACAAAACAAAAAACAATGAAAACAAAAACCCCATATCCTCAAAACGATTCAAACAACAACAACAACAGTCGGTCACCCACTTCGCCAGGATCTTGGAATGATGAGGACGGTGCCTTGAGTTCGGTGAGTAATTCCACTCGTATCCCCGAAGGGATAACCCCTATAATAATCCTCTCTTAATACCTGCCGTTAATAGACTCACAAAAGCGAATACGATCAGCATCAGCAATCGAATCAATCGAGTGGATACCATCACAGCAATACCAATAACAACAATAACAACGCCAGTGAACATCCTCTGAGCAGTACCCTGAGAGGCGATGTAGTAGACAGCAAGGCCACAGGACAGGATCAGGCGGTAAATGCCACGGGTCTTTTGGGGGGTGGCAACAACTACGATGGCCAGAGTCTCGAAGGTAATCTGGAGAATGAAACCAAATCCATTTCAAGCATGAAATCCGGTGGTTCCAACAGTCAGGATAGGTGAGAACTCATTCACTTTTCGATTTGTACGAATGATAAATGAATCTTTCTCTATATAAGAAAATTCCCTACAGGATTAGTCCTACACACACACACCCACACACAAACACACATACATATATATATATATATATAACAAACCATTATATATTATTCATTCACTGTCTGATTGAATTTTAAGTTGTTTTTTTGTGTGCGCTTTAAATGGCAATTTATTTATTTATATTTTATTGCACTCTGCAATCATTTTACACTCAATGTTTTAACTGATTTCTCTAGCTGTAGCTGTCTGTATCTTGTATCTGTATCTGTATCGTTGTGCTCTCTACTAATTGCTTAACAATTGCTTTCCCTTGAACAGATCCCCCAAAATGCCAGGCTCTGGTTTGTTGGCCGGCGGCGGTGGCAGTGGCTCCGGCGATGCCCAAGGACAGGAGCCCATTCTGCCAGCCGTTTTGGAGTTTCCCGAAACGCATCAGGAGCTGTTTTTGCGTCACATCATCAGCGAATTGGATGTGAATGTGCCGCACTTTAAGCTGGCACCTGTCTATTCGCTGTACCTGTGTGCCAGGTGTGTAACGAGACAGTGCTGAATCATTCCGGGAGGGAATTGGTTCCAAAGAAAGATGAAACAGCGCTTTGCCTGGCTTTAAATGTTGTATTAATGTACTAAAAAATGGGAGAAATATTTTTAAGAGATATTAATATGATTTCAAAGAGTTTTTGAAGGGGGGAGCAGATATATTTCCATCAAATATATCACGTCCTTGCTCTCATTTGCTCCCATATGACGCGGTACATTTATGCTCGACACCCACAAGCGACTGCTGCAAAGAGAATGCTGGCGAATTGAAAAAAAACCAACATACAAGTCGTGTGCATGATGCGGATAATTTGTGGGCTCTCACGAGTTTCGACTGCTCCCAAATGCAAGAAGACTGCGCAACGCTGAACTATAGAAGAATGTCTTAGTCACTGAAAGGAGAAAGGATTGCTTAAAGAAAAAACAAAGTTTAATTTAATTTAATCCACATTTGGGATCAAAGAAAGGGGATCAATAGAAATTAGAATTATTCATCTATAAATACAGCCAAAAACATTTTCATTAATTATATAGAAAAGAGGGCAGCATGCAGCACCAGAGTGTCCCAAATAATAATATTTCATCATTAATTTACAACAATTTGTCCTGCCATACTCCCACATGGATGTGCACTATACAGATAGATAGATATATAGATAGATAGATGGTTGGCTGCACTTCTCCATGCAACCTTCAACCTCCTCTTTTGGGGGTCACACAGCAATCGGTCGTTCAATGAATCCATTTATATTTCAATTTCAAAATCAAAGCTTCATTTAACAAGCCCCCACAGGCGGACACACAGACAGACAGACAGAAAGACGGATGGAAGGAAAGATAGATGGAAAGACAAGCAACACCATCTGATAAATGTATGGGCATAAAGTGGATAGACTTGCCATGCCGCACACATGCGAGTGGGATGGGATGGGAGTCCCCCTGAAGCAGTGGAAGCAGGACTATCAGCAGCAGCAGCAGAGGCAGAGGCAGCAGCAGTATCAACAATTCATTATCAATTATGATGATTTATCTTGGCTATTGTGCTGACCCAATTTGTGAGCTATTAATATTAATGTGTCCTGACAGCAGGAGGAGGTCGCTCGCCATGCAGGACCTACAGGACCTGCAGGGTTGACAGGGAATTTCGACATTTGACAGGCGTAAAAATCAATAGCCCCAAAGGCTCTGCCCTGAAAATTACTCATCCAATTAGTGGATCTGTCTCTCTCCTTTTTTTTTGTTTTTAATGAATGCTAATTGACGATGACATTTCTCTCTCTCCCGCTGCAGATACCGCGCCTCCACCCACTACCGTCCAGAGCTGCAGCCCACGGAGCGGGCCCACAAGCTGACGATGTTCCTGCACCATGTGGCCAATCTGGTGTACAGCGTCGTCCAGGAGCAGTACACTGATCCGCGGATCCTGGCCTTTTGGATGGCCAACAGCTCGGAGTTCCTGCACTTCCTCAAGTCGGATCGGCACATCAGTGCGTTCAGTGTCCAGGCCCAGGAGGTGCTCGCGGAGGCAGTGCAGACGGCGTTCCGCAATCTGGTCAACTGCTTCCGGCTGGAGCTCTCGCAGACACTGAATCAGTTCCTCTCGGAGAACATCGATCACGATTCGGCGGCGGGCCTGGTGCTCACGGTCCTGGGATCCGCCATGGCGCTGCTGCGTCGCTGTCGCGTCAATGCGGCCCTGACCATCCAGCTGTTCTCGCAGCTCTTCCACTACATCAATGTCATATGTTTCAATACGGTGAGCGTGGTAACCACCCCAACAGGGTGGTGCCAGACCTGAGCCCCTTCCAGATGTACTCATTGTTCCCTCTCTTCTCCGGCAGATCGTGGCCAACTCTCACATGTGCACCGCCGACTGGGGCAAGGTGATGACGGAGCGACTGCAGCTGCTGGAGCTGTGGGCGGAGCGTCAGGGCCTGGAGCTGGCCGCCGACTGCCACCTGGCGAAGATCAACCAGTGCGCGCAGTTCCTGCAGGCGCCCAAGTCCTCGGTGGAGGAGATCCAGCAGTTGGCCTGCTCCTGCTTCCGGCTGAACTCGCTGCAGATGGGCGCCCTGCTGCAGCTGGAGAAGATTCCGCGCAATCTGGTGGACACGGCCATACGCATGGCCGAGTCCGTGGCCGATGAGCTGACCCGCGCCGACGGACGGGAGGTGCGCCTCGAGGAGTCGCCCGAGCTGCACTTGGCCCTCCTCCTGCCCGACGATGGCTTCAGCTGCGATGTGGTCCGGGGCATACCCACGGGCCTGGTCGACTTTCTCAATCCCCTCCAGCAGCAGGGCATGTGCCGACTGGCCGCCCAGCCCACATCCATTGGCCTCTGGACGGTCTACATGCATCAGTTCAATGTAAGTCTGGACGGCAGCGCCCCAGCAGCCTTTGGAATACTTTTCTAACGAGAGAAACCATTTTGCAGGCTCGCAGCTCCAGTGCCATGTCCAACAAGCTGCCGCAGCCCGAGCTGCAGCTCATCAAGCTCCACAAGAACAGCAACGGCATGGGCCTGTCCATTGTGGCGGCCAAGGGCGCCGGCCAGGAGCGTCTGGGGATCTACATCAAGAGCGTGGTGCCCGGCGGAGCGGCGGATGCCGATGGCCGCCTGCAGGCGGGCGATCAGCTGCTGCGCGTGGACGGCCAGAGTCTGATCGGAATCACCCAAGAGAGGTAGGGATCTCCGAGCATGCATCTGAGATTGAGTTTCTTTGCTTATGGCGTATTGAATGTTGCAGGGCTGCCGATTATCTGGTGAGGACCGGTCCGGTGGTCAGCCTGGAGGTGGCCAAGCAGGGGGCCATCTACCATGGACTGGCGACGCTGCTCCAGCAGCCCAGCCCCGTCATCCAGCGTGGTGAGTAGCAGACTCCACACCAGGAGAAGCCTACACCTACATACATAGATACAAACACTCACACTCACACACTCACACACACACATTAGAGAGCTACTCCAGGTGTTGGGTAGAACGCTAAGAAGAACACTCACTCAAAGATACTCACACTCAAAGATACATTCCACACTCTCCAGTCCACCAGTCTCCCCGTTGTGTAAGCTAACAAAAGTAACCAAAGGTCCTTCCACCCAACCCCCAATCTCGACTCTCCAATCTCGAATCTCCAATCCATGCTGCTGCTTCACTCTGATGTGAATCTGAATCTGAATAGAAGCTTCCTCGAGCAACTTCCTGCAGCAGCTGCAGCCGAACCAGCAGCGGCGCCACTCCTCGTACCAGCAGCAGGCCCGCTACTACAGCAACTCCATCTCGGACGACAGCCTCAATCGGAGTCGGCGCGAGTCGTTTGCCTGCATGCGCGCCTCCTCGCCGCCGGTGCGTCGACTGAGCGCCTCCTGCCTGCAGGAGGAGCTGTGCGCCCAGGGGCACCAGCTGCACATCGATCCGCGATACAGGGACACCCGACCGATTGCCCGATCCGCCAGCAGCTTGTATCTGGCCAACGACCAGGGCTACTACCATCCGATCCCTTCGGCGGCGGCGGCTGCTGCACACTTTAGTCCCATGCGTCCGCTGCGCAGGACACCGCCGCCCTCGATCTTCATAGAGGAGTACCTGGACGAGCCACCGCAGGAGGCGCCACCACCGGTGGAGCCGTGCCAGGCGTCATGCACCTCCCAGGAGTCGTTTGGGCACTTTGCCGCCTACAGCGATGCCCATCAGCCGCTGAACGAGGACGGGATCGCCTCCATGGCCCACTCGGATGATATACCCTTCATTGACGATGAAGAGGAGCAGCAGCAGCAGCAGCAGCAGCAGCAGATGCACCCGCCCATTTGCACCCCAGCCGTTGTCGTCGCCCCATCCCCCTCCTTCATGGTGAAGCGCACTCCTGTGGCCGGCTATCGAAAGACAGTCAGCTTCGATCTGGAGCAGCCAGTAGCAGGCGGGGGTGGTGGAGGTGGAGGAGAAGGGGGAGCAGGAGCAGGGGCAGCTGCAGCCCTAGGAATCGACAGGAAGTACCACACGCACGATGCCATCAGTCAGTTTGCGGCCAGCACATCCTCCACCGAATCCCTGATGGCAGAGCAGGCGGAGCGCATGCCGCTGATCCAGAAGATTCGTCGGGAGCTCAACAGCAAGCGGGCGACCAACTGCACGGCGGATGGCTTCAGCTCGGGCGGATCGGGCTCGAATAGTCAGCGCTCCTCCAGCGAGTCCATCGAGCGGATGCCCCTGCTCCGACAGCAGCAGCAGCAGTCGCCCATCCATCGACAGTTGAACACTCAGCGATCGCACAAAAGGTCAGGATTGAGTCCCAGTCCCAGTTGCAGTTCCGTCGCCGTCGCCGTATCCGTCTCGGTCTCTGCTCTCGCTGCTCCTCCACCTCCTATTATCAGCATCAAAGTTCCTAATCTGTGTGAAACCGAAAGTTCCTGCACCCGTTCTCGTTCTCGTTCTCCTCCTGTAAATACAAGCAATCGATATTGTGCCAGCACCGTCCGTACCAGCACCACCTCTGCCTCTGTCTCCGCCTCTGCCAAATCAAGCCTCCCACCACCTCCACCTCCACCCATCGTCCGCAGGCGTCGCGCCAGCAGCCAGATGAATCTTAGCCCCAACTTCCTGCTGCCCCTGGGGCAGGGCAAAGTGCGAGAAATGGCCGCCTACTTCAATGCCCATCAGAACTTTCCCCCGAGCATGGGCAGAGCCAAGTCCAAGTCCACCTCCGCTCTGGCTGCCCACAGAAGCTGCAGCCCCAAGCTAACGCACTGCGAACAGGGCCACATCCTCAAGCAGCTGAAGGAGTGGAGTCTGCATGGGAGTGCTGGCAAGGATTACGATGTCCCAGCACCAGTACCAGCACCAGCACCAGTCAAACCTTCCTGCGATTGTCCCTGCTGTGGGCATTGCCGTGAAGGGATACAAACTCAAGAAGAGCAGCAGCAGCAGCAGCAGCAGGAGAAACAGAAACATCTCTCTGGCAACGCAGGTTCCACTTTCAAATGCTACGATAGCTGTCGGGAGGATGCCGAGGCCAGCAGTCGGAAGCAGCCACTGGAACCGACACCTGCACCTGCACCGGTATTGTCCCGCTATGCGGCCTGCCGTCGGAGTGTCATGTGCAGCAATCGTCAGGTTCACAGTTTGCGGCAGGTGAAGCGCAACAAACAGCAGAGGCAGGAACATAAGCAGGAGCCTCTGAAGCACAAAGCCAAACAGGACTCGGCAAGACATCAGCGTCACCATTGCCACCACCAGCCACGGCCCCAGGCTCCTGTCTCGCCTCCCTCCACAGCCAAAGTGCTGCTGTCTCTGGCAAGCAGCAGTGGCAGCAGCAAGAGTGCCCCTAACAAGGCCAACAAGTCCTGGCCAAATTGCGAGAATGCATCTGATGATTACCCAAATTCCTGCAGTGAGATAGAGTCCTGCTGCTCGGCTGCTGATTCCACCCCCGGCTGCTGTCCGCACTGCAATGTGCGAGAAATGCATGTTAATGTCAATGTCAAGGCAGCTCCTCCAGATGGTAATGATGATGATGACGAAGATGATGACGATGATGGGGAGGATGATGGGGAGGATGATGGGGAGGATGATGAGGAGGAGGCACTGTCTGCCAGTGTCAGTGGCCATTGTGTCGGACAACGACTGGGACCAAGCACAGCAGCCACAGCCGTCGCCACGTGCTCCACACACAGATGACAACCTAATTATGCTGCACCGAGGTTCATGTTGTTCCCCTCGTCGTTGTTCTTGCTTCATTTTGTTGCTTAAATGTTGAGTTTTAGTCCTTTGCTTTTGCTTTAGATCTTAGCTGGAACGACACTCGTCCTTCGCTTTGATTTTAACATATTTTCCGTTGATTTCTTGTGCATTTTTGTGTAGAATCTTCAGTAGCTTCGTCTGTAGGCTGTGCATACATAAACTCGTACATAATTTGTAGCTTCATTGCAAGTGATTCACATATTTTAGGCACACTTTTTCTTAGTTATTTTGCAATTAAAACATCTTTTGTTCCTTTCAATTCAAAACTCCAGAAAGTCGGTCGTTTGGCTTACGAACACTATTGATGAGAAAGCAATTCATTTTGTTTTGAATTTAATCAACTTTGCTATTATTATTTCCGCTAGATTTTCTATAGGGAAATTATTCCACTTTTTGCATCAGATTTTTAATTGGAATTTATTGACTTTTTGGCCTTGTTAAATTGTCGTAACTTTTTGCTTTAATTTTTTCCTTGAATATTCAATTAAATATTTATCTATTTTAATGAGAATGAGAACTTTATTCCAGCTTTATTCTATACCTGACATGTGGCTTTCGCTTGTTAGTTTTGTACAAATATATTTATTCTGGATATAATTGAATTATATTTGCTTTATCTTTCCTTTTCCGCCTTCCCACCTCTCCACTGATTTCTTTTGTAGAATATTTGTAATTACATTTTGTATGCATTAAATAATTAAAATATTTATCACATTTTCAAACGAAATTTACTAACAATTTCCAACTAAATATTCATCTGTCTATCTATCTATCTCTCCCCCAATCCATGCACAAATCCAAAAACAAAATCAAAACCACCAACGCAACTCGCAATTCCCCAAACCAATGCACTCTCGATGATGACGATGATGATGATGATGTTGCTGGGATATCACAGGTAATCGACGGATGTCCGAAAGAGATCTAACGCGAATGGGCGCCGCCGAATCATCGAAATCCCTGGGCGGCATCGGTGGCCCACTGATTGCCACCGGGCATGCCAATCACAGCCTCAGCCTCAGCCAGCACCTGAACAACAGCCACAACATGAACAGCAGCAGCAGCAACAGCAATAGCCACAACAGCAACAGCAACAGTAGCATCATCAATCCGTTAACTGCACACCTTCCAAATAGCAAATCAGTGCCGGCCCTGCATCATCACACGGGATCTGGTACCATATGTAAGTGGACTGCAATTGGCACCACCATCCTCCATTCTCCATCCTCCATCCTGCACCATCCCCATCCCCATCCCAATTACAATCACAATCACAGGGAAATCTGCAGAGAAATCGAATCGATATTTAAGCCAGAGATTAATTCCATGCTGCATCTCCATCTTTCCCTCTTCCTTTAGCTCTGGCCAATTCCAAGTCACGCAGCACGCACAGTTTGCATAACAATACATCCGCAGCCATGGGTGGCATCGGAGGAGGAGTGGGAGTGGGACCAGGAGTGGGAGCTGGAATGTTGGGTCAACCAAATGGCAGCCACAACAATGCAAATGGAAATGGCGCTGGAAGTGGAAATGGCAACGAGCAAGGATTCTATCAGAATTTGAGCGTATATCGGGCACAAAATCAAAGCCAACCGATACTGAATGAAAGGTAATATACGATACACATATGTAGATTTAATACGATTATACAGATTAACTTGCATAAAGGGGTTACGTACAGTGAAGGTCAAGGGATATTTCTTCCACCAAAATATTTAAAATCTAAATACTTCCTTCTAACAAAAATACCATCAAATAAAATATCCAATTGCCTTTCCTTTCTTATAATAACTTTTAAAGACAGGAGTTAGCACTCCCATAATTCTGACCCCGGTTGTACACGCCTGCACACATACGAGTATATCCACCCTCTAGAATTTTGTCATCTAAAATTCGGTTGTGTTCCGCTGACCACTAAAATTGTTTTCGCTTTCGGTTTTGTTTTGGTTTCGGTTTGGTTCGGTTTATGTTTTTGACGGGTTAGTTTTTATGGTCAAAAATGGTTCTAGAGTTGGAAAATCATTTTGCAGTTGTGATTTCTGTGGTTTTGTGCCAAATTACTGAAACTAGTCGGAATATCGTTTGCATTTGTGCTGGAATTCGCTGACTATGATGGCATAGCCTAGCAAGAGTCAAAATTAGTGGAAATAGAAAATAAACAATGTTATCTTTGATGTAACAAAATATATATGGAACGATTATGATGACGAAAGTCTATAAAGATTTGTATTAAGAATACATTTGTTTGGGGAAAATTGGATAAATTATTCCTAAACGTTTGGAAATTCCTAAAGCTATATATTTTTTTTTATAGATATAGATTTAGATATATATATACATATCATAGATGTTTTATAAAGTGGAATTAAAGACGGCATTTTACTCAGAACAACGCTCAATCTGAATTGAATTAATATATAATAATATAATTATAATTTCTGCTCTCGGTTTCCCAATTTAAACGAAAATCCTGTTAAGTTCAGCTTGAGAATTATGAACAGAAAGATTTATTCAAAATTTCATTCCAACCATATATCCAATACCCAAACACCTACAAACCAAACCGAACCGAACCAAAAAGCACTCCCATCGCAAAAACCAAAACCACCGAAGGCCGGGGCAATTAATAATTTACAACAAATTGTTGGTGCTGAGCTTGGGGTCATGGAGTTTCTGTTGGTGTTGTTCATGAGGCAGGTATGACAGGTGGCAGCAGAAGCAGCAGCAGCAGCAGCAGGGAATGTGCCAGGTGGCATGTGTGGAATGTGGTCACAGAAATTTGCACTCTGCCAGAAGCTTAAATTGTGTGTTACCTCTCTCGTGTGTGTAATTCTAGGGTGACATTACGTTTACAGAAATTACTTTACGGCTTCATACCTATTAAGAGTGAATACCAGATGGTAGAAACGATCCAAGTACGTGAGTAATTAGAGGCTCTCTCGCTCGAGTTGTGCTCTTCAATGTTTCGTGTTTGGTGTTGCTGCTGCTGTACAGAGGCACACGCACCCTGGCACTTGTTTTTTTTGGGATGTGAGAAGGATGAAGGAGGAGGAGTAGCCCTTGCGCACCCCACACACGTTGTGTAATTAAAGCAAACGATGTCACCCACCCACCAGCAACACTTGAACACCTTTTGGCCATAATTATGATAGTAATACCATTTCATTTATGTCTTTCAGACTGCCGATGTCCACACATGCCGCCATGAACGCCTACAATGGCAATTCCCCGCTTGCACAGCAGCAGCCACAGCAGCCACAACCATCACCCTACCAGCAGCAGCAGCTCCTCCAGAGCAATGCTAATCTGGCACCCACTCGACCCGTCTCCGCCTACTACCACAGCCAGCAAACGGCGCAGCAGCAACTCCAACAGCAGCAGCAACAGCAACAGCAGCAGCAGCAACACACGCTGCAACAGCAACAATTTGCACACAGCAGCAGCAATCTCAACGGCCAGCAGCAGCAGCAACATCAGCAGGCGCAACACCAGCACCAGCTCACCCTCAACAATCGCACCAAGAGCCAGCAGAATTTCCAACACACCCTCCGCATGCAGCAAATGATGGCTCCATCGATGCCCAATATCAGCAACATGTACCACCAGCAACAGCAGCAGCAGCAGCAACAACAGCAACAGATGCCACTGCAACAGCAACAGCAGTTGCAGCAGCAACCTCCCATGAGCAGCAGCCAGAGCATGCAGAATGTCAACGAATTCCAAGGGAGCTTCCAGAATGGAGGCGGCCTGGAGTACCAGCATGCCCGACGCAGTCAGATCCATGAGCCTGCCACACTCTACGAACTCCAGCAGCAACAATTGCAACAACAGCAGCAGCAGCAGCAGCAACAGCCTTCGCCCAACTTCATTGCGTTGCCACCCAAGCCTCTGGGCAGTCTTCAGTCACCCAACAAGCCGGCGGCTCCGCCCAGCACCGCGCCGAAGCCGCAGCAACAACAGCGAATGTCGCAGACGGGCTACCTGCCCGGCCACGGCCCTGCCGGCGTGCTGGGCGAGGATAAGCCACCGCTTCCGCCCACCGCCACGCATCCGCTGTTCAAGGCCACGGCGCAACTGGCGCCCGGCATGAACTACGTGGCAAGCACCCTGGACCCGCCGAAGGGCAGCTATCTGCCGACGAATCAGCAGGCGGCCAACAGACCACCCCTCCACAGCGGCAGCAATCCGTGGGAGCGCGAGGAGCGAGAGAAGGACCTGGAGATGAGACGCGAACACATCCGCCAATGGCGAGAGCAGCAGATCTCCGATCTGTCGCAGACAATCTCCCGCTCCGGGCAGCAGGAGGAGCAGCTGAAAACACTCATCCTCGAGCGGGACTTTGAGCGGCGAGCGCTGGAGCTGCAGGAGCAGGAGGACCAGGACCAGGATCAGCAGTACGACAAGGAGAACATCCAGGAGCTGTTTAGGCTGGCGGCCAGTGGGCAGGTCAGTGCCATACAAACACCCATCACTAGCTATCGCCAGACGGAGATCAAAATGGCGGAGATTACCGACAGCAGCAGCAGTCCCGTGGAGCAAGTGGCGGCCCAACCGCCTGCAATGGCTCCGATGACCGGCCACCAGCAGCAACAACAACAGCAGCACCAGCAGCAACAGCCCAAGAGCATACTCAAGCATAACCGATACTCCGAGGGAGGAGCAGGCAGCAGTGGAGCCCCCTCCTCGCCATCCAAGTCGCAAAAGTCGGCCAGCTTCGCAGACGACCGGCACCTGCAGACGGAGCATCCCATCTCCAGTCTGGCCAAGGAGCTGACGCAGCTGACGATGCTGGACAAGGACAACAACAACGAGACCCTGGATGCTGCAGTGCCTCCACCGCCGCCGCCAGAGCGGAACAGCTCTTACCTGATAATGTCGCAGCAGAAGATCAGAGGCAGCAGCAGCTCCTCCATGGGATTGCTGAAGACAGCGACCAGCAATCAGGCAGCGGCCGCCGTCGAGATCAAGAAGGCATCCCTCCTGAACACCCAATCCAACAACAACAACAACAATAGCTTGAGCGGAAACCTGAACAACAACAACAACAGCAGCAGCATGCAGGCATCGCCCCTCAGTGCCATGGAACTGAATGCCGCGTATGTGTCTGCTACGGGAACGGGAATGGTGGGAGCATTGGGCACACCGCCCCCACCACCACCACTGCTGCAGCGGGACAACAAGCGGGTGAGCTTCCACGACGAGGAGAACAATTTCGTGAGCGGGAACAGCCAGCAGCAACAGCAGCAGCAGCAGCAGCAGCAGCAATACATCATAGATAATTATGGCATGGAGCATCAGGATTTGGACACGATCAGAGAAGATGCTAGTGTGAGTGGGGGGAGAGAAAGATCAGACAGAATGCCAGACAGAAGCTAACTAATATCTTTGTATAGTATCTGCAGCACAATCTGGATGCCTCCATGCTGCCCTCCATGCCGGCCACGCCAGATGCGGCCCTCTGGAACACCTCAGTGCAATCAACGCCCGGCGTGATAGGCGCCCAAGAGGTGTACAGGTGAGTGGAATATTAAACGAACTCGATACAGATCTCTGACAGAATCTTATTTCCTTTGCAGAGATCCGCGTACGCGTCGCCTGGCCGAGAAGCAACAGCAGCAGCAGCAACAACGCGCTGGCGATGCCGTTCCCGAGAAGCTCTCCTTCAAGGAGAAGATGAAGATGTTTGCTCTGGAGTCAGGGGAGGATAACACGCCCAAGGATAAGCTGAAGATATCCCGAGCCCAGCGAGACATCGATGCAGTGCACTGAGCAGCAGTAGCAGCAGCAGCAGTAGGATGGGGGACCAGAACGAATACAGATCATGTACATACAGACACTTAGAAACCCGAACCCACAGAGCATCTTACACTTCAATTAATTGGGGGGCCAAGTTGTTTCGTTAGCTCTACTTAGATACATACACACACACACACACACATAGAAATATATATTTAGATCGAGTTATATATCAGATAGCGAGAAAACAGAAACAAACCTAACGAATTTGCTAGGCAAGGCAATAAACAATCCATAGTTATCGCGTTCCAGAGTTGATTACATACCACAAAATGTTAACTGGATTCAATTAGTGAGAATTATCAGTGTTTATCATTACTTAGTATAGTACTATATATACCCCTGTTTATATATACGAAACTATGCATATATACTGTATATGTGGAAACTGTAACGAGCCTTGAAAAAGGGAAACGAAAGCGGGACGAGGCGAGGCGAGGAGAGAGCCACATTTGTAAAGCGTTTTAAACATTATTATTAACCTTAAAGAAGCCTACAATTAACAGATTGTTACATCGGATTACAGCATACAATTTATGGTTAGACAGTGTAAATGACGGGAGTTACGATAGTTTAGATATACAATGCATACATGTATTTACCTGGGAATCGTGCGGAACAAGAAACGTTTATATATACTAAATCTATTAGAGAATTTTAAGCCACAACAACGTTTAAACAAATGGTCCAATTATTCAATTATTAAAACTACATACATACATACATATATATATATATTTACAAAAAAAAAAAAGAAAGCTTGAAAAAAAAAACAACACCACGATCGAACGATTAAAGATTAACGATTAAAGAACTAAGGAAATATTTAAATATTCACAGATTCGCGTATATTTTTAATTGAAAAAGCATTTCGTACAACTTTTAAATGCAACAAAAGTACCAATTTAAATCAAATAGGATTTCACTACACAAGAACCTAATGGCTTTAAAAATAAACGAAATAAAATAAAAAATGTTTTATCCTGCACACCTATGTATCGTACAGATAGGATATCCTGTGTATGGGACTGGATTCTTTGTTATAGCTTAAAAATTAATTCGAAAACAAGAGACCACAAGGCAACAAATTATTTGTGTGCATTCCAAGTATTTAAAATATATAGAACCAAGCAAAAATTACAATTATATATATTTAACTATATCAAAAGCAAACGCAAAACCCAATTGTAATATATAAGACGCGATTTATTTTTTAATATGCGAAACTATTTTTTAAAGAAATATTGAGAAAAATTAACAAAAACTAACAAAAAATCAACAATTGATGTGTGTATAATTCTGTAAAAAGATATACGAAGATTGTCGTTTAGTTTCACCATTAAGCGCGTTTAGTTTTATATATTAAAATTATATATATATATATAATATTATATATCAAAATGCAAACAATTCAGCAAAATATTGTGCATATTTATGCAAAATAAAAAGTTAATTATATGAAAAACAATATGAGATGAGGCTATTTTTATTTGTAGACCGAGAATGAATCTAGAGAGAATATTTTCATTTTAGTTTAGAATTTAGAATTCAAATATGTCAACGCACCTTTTAGTTTTGATAAGCAATTTATTATTTAGTTCTCTTCAACTATTATTTATAGTTTTAAGATTTAAAGGCGAACATTCAAGCATCAGTTGAAAGAACTTCTGTGTCAATTTTATATATTTTTAGCTACCTTTTCTGGCAATATTTTGAACCATGTAGCACCGTTTTGTTTGCTTCTTCTTGTGAATCAGCTGTTCGCTGGGAACACTTGCACACTTGGCGCCCCAACGAAATTCAAATCCCTGAAAACAGTCATGCGCACGCGACCAAACTGTTCCCGGACATCAACAGGTTAGGGAATTGACCTACCTAAATACATTTTTCATGAAGCTGGCAAGTGGCAACTCAACCGGCTGACAAGTTATTGGCCCCCGACACATTCCCTGCCTCTGCCACAGCCACAGCCAGCCACCCTTTCCGTGCACCTTAAAAATTTAAATCAAAGTTTGGGCAGGGCAAATAAATTCGCACAAAAAGTTCAAGTATGCCTTTAGTGATTTATGTTTGCACTGAAACAAAATGGTTGAAACTGAGACCCGGCGGCTGCCGGCAAAAGTTTTCGCTTTGAATGCGCAAATATTTGGGCAAATTATATGCCAATTTTCCGGCACCCAGAAAAACTTATTACATTGCTTCAATTGATGCTTTGACAGGAGTATCCAGCAACAATTGCCAGCCTCACCCACATGCTCCGGCAGCCACTTAAAGCGTTGTCCTGGTCTCAAGATATTCCTTCCCTTCAGCTCCCACTCCCCACTTCTCCTTCCGTTTCGGGAGATACCTTTGCACGCACTTTCCTTCAGGGGAGGAGGCTCGAAAGTTGCAGGCTAAGTTTCATTGCCGCCCCAGAACCAGTGGGGTACACCCACAATGTAATTTAAAAGTCAAACGACAAACTTTAACCGGCACCGGCATCGACACCGGCACAGGGAACAATCTGGAAGAGGAGCATAACCAGGAGCCGGGAGCAACCAGCAACGAGGACTTCTTTATGGCCTGGAGACAAGCGTGGAACGGAACGCCTTAAAGCGCTGCCGCGTGAAATGTTTTTCGGGCCGAATGTATTTTTCAGCAGTTTGCCATGTGAATTATTAAAATGCGCCAATCTCTTTGATATCCACCCCCACCCACACCCGCCACGAACTGTAGGAGGGGATTCGACCCGTAATCAGATGGCAGGGGACGAAAACTTTACCAAATTGTTGACAGTTGCCTGGAGGAAGGGAAGGCATTCAGATTGCATGTCTCGGAATTTTTCAATATTCAAGGGAGATAATCCCCTGTCAATATCCTCCAGCTGGTGCTCCGGCTGCTGCTGTTGCTGGCCGCAAAGCAACAGGAAAAACTGCGAGAAAACTGCGGACAAACCGCAACCAAAGCGAAAAGAAAAATATGAACTGTGGGGAAAACTTTCAGAACGCGACTATACCAAATAAATCAAAAAGTGATTAGGCCAGCGTCCGGGCAGGGCGGCAGCTTCCTCTGGCCATCTCTCCCTCTGGTAGAGTGTAGCGGGTAGCGGTTAGCGGCCAGCAGCTTCCCTCTCTTTCACTCGCCATCTGTCCAGCTGTAAATTGTCTGTTGAGTGGCTGCTGGAAAATAAGAAGAAAGCAAGGGCTAAGGTGTGTGTGTGTAAGCACGAAGGGAAAGCTGAAAATGTGGGCCAACTGCTGCTGAAAGGAAATTCAAACTTGGCCATAAAACTTTTGCCACATCTTTGGTTCACGGCTATGGCTATGGCTGTGGCTATGCTATGACTACGGCTGCGGCTTTGGTCAGTGCCGAGTTGATAAATGAGCAGCGTAAAGTGCGCGGGCAATCAGAAGAATCGTGAAAATTATAGTTTGCCAGGCCATAAAACAAAAGCCCCCAGCCACCTGGCCACCTAGCCACAGAGCCACAAAGACGCAACAATAGCAGGACAAAGGCCTTAACAATAGTAGTTTTTCCCATTTCCCCATCATTTTCCTCGGTTTTGGTTCAGCTTAGAGACTTCCCCACCTGGCCCGTCCTCGCCCTCCTCCCTGTCAAGAGTTCTGACAGGTTTCTTTATTTGCATTTGAAAATATACAGATAATTTGCTCAAGAGAAATGAAGAGCACTTGGACAGGGATTGGGGTGGGATGGGTGGTTCTGGATGGGGATGGGCAGCATTTTAATGAGTCAGGATTGTGGTTAAGATACGGAACGAAACGGAGGGGTGAGGTGAGGTGAAAGGGTTTAAAGGATTAGGAATAAACTTGGAGATTGCATAAGTTGCAGCTGTTAATTGGAGAGAGCTTGAGGTGAGATGGAAAAGTCAGCAGCAGACAGAACTCAAGATGACGATGAAACACATTCAGAGTCAATTGGTATGGGAAGGAGTACGAGTACGAGTACGTATGCAAAGTTGTTGAAGAAGTGCCCAGTATCAACACGGCTTGAGGTATAAATTATATTGGTAAATCCATAGAGGATCCGATGGGATGCACAAAAACAACGCAGCTCCTTCTTTGGATAGATATTCAGATATCCTTACTTAAGACGCCTCGGGCTTTATTTACGCAAATATTCGATCTCGTTACTCAGAATTATGTATGTAGATGCTTAGTATAATGCTTAGCCAGAGCTAGACCTATCAGCTATAGCAAAGGAAAACAGTATTATGCCTAGAACTTGTATAAAAAACTTGTTTCGTATTGGGGAAAGTGGAGCTTAGACTTTAAGAAGTGTCCGCGGAACAAACAATGTAATCGTGTGTGTGGTGAAATTTACCTAAAAATTAAACTAATGTCTTAGACAAAGCACCTCGGCTGGACGATGCCAAGCGAGGTGTTCTATTACGGCGTGGTAGACTCATGTCTTGTTCAGAGCCACCAGGAGGAAGATTAGCCACTGGTGGAGACTGCTGTAGCCATGGCCCAGTCTGTGGAGACCGGCAGCCGCTGACTTGATGGCCGAAGCGGAGTACTCCCCTGAAATGGCACATTATATTGGTACACTACGCGCACTCGAATCCCACTTACCGCTAAGCACGTGCAGCTGCATGGACACCGCTGCACTATTCTCCGGCTCACACGTATAATTGCCGGAGTGGATCTTGCGCACCAGGGGAATGACCAGCGAGCCAATCTGCAAAACCGATTTTCCTCATTATTGAAAGCTCACCATGCCCTCGGGCAATCCAATCCCATCCCATCCAATCCCCTTACCGTATTCCGATTGTGCTCGGTGCTGCCAAAGATATTCCTATCGATTTGGGTGTACCAGCCGCTCTGGGCTCCGCTGGCCTCGTTCTCGGCCGTCACCTGCTGCTCCCCGCGATACCAGAATATGTATTTCGGGGCCTCCAGAGTGCCCCGCACAATGCAGTGGAGCTCCACCTTGCTGCCCGCCTTCACAAAGCGCTGCCGATCGCCAATTAGCTCGGTTCGGGGTGCTGTGGTACACATAAATGGGATGTTAAGGCTTAATGCTCCTTTAAAGTCATGTAAGTCACTCGTCTACTGAGTCTACTGAGCTGCAAGTTGAACGTTTCAGCTCGTTGCACTTACTTATCACAAACAGCTGCACCTTGGCGCTCATTTTGGGCTCGGTGGCCAGCTGGCACTCGTACCAGCCGGCATCCTCCAGCCGCACGTATTTGATTTGCAGCGTCCAGCTCAAGCTGCTCCCGTTGCCCCTGTCCTCCGGACTGGAGGCATTCGCCGGGATGACCATAACGGCAGTGGGGGTGGCTGTCGTGGATGGGACCGGGACCGGGGCCGTGGATGTCGTTGCCTGGAGCAGCGATGCGAAGCGGGCATCGTTGATGAAGGTTGTGTGATCCACCGCAATGATATGTTCGTCTCGCAAACGCACCCAGGAGAGGGGCTTGTTTGTGTGCTGGTTGAGCTGCAATGCAGAGACATATACAGAGGCAGAGACAGAGACAGAGAAGGAGAAGGTGCTTAGCGACCCGGGCTGGGCTCTATTCAGTGGAAGCTTTCAATTACGCCACTCAACTTGCAACGTGCAGCCTCCCTCCCATTCTCCCCGCACTCGTACTCACTTTACAGGGCAGATAGGCATGCTGGCCGGCTTGCACGGTGGCATTCATCGGTGGCAGACTGAGCTGGCGACGTGGCAGCTGCTCCCGCTCCCTGGCCAGCTCCTTTTCACGCCTCAGCTGCAGCTCCTTTTGTTCGCTGTCGTAGGCATGGAGTCGTGGCTGGGCCTGGGACTGTCCCTGGGCCGGAGATTGCGACTGCGGTGGATGCTCATTAGATGGCATCAGTCTGCCATCCGTCGGACTTCTCGGCCACGCACTGGCGTTCCTTTGTATCTGCGGCAAATCGGCAGGAATGAAGTCCGGAAAGGGCGGCAGATACGTGGGTATTGAAAAGCCCTTTGTCAGCGTTGCTGTGTCAGGCCTCTCGCTCCAGATGTCCACCGGTTGCTGCTGCTGCTGCAGCTGCTGTTGATCCTGTTGCAGCTGCAACTCCTGCTGCTGCTGCTGCTCCACTGTTGTAGCCTCCATGGCAGCCGCCTGATTGCCACCGCCTCGCAGCCGCATGACTGTTGCAGCACCCCCAACTCCTGGCCCTCCCACCGCTGTGGCCATTGTGATTGTTGGCGCGAAAGTTGTTGGTGCAATTAGCGATGCGTTCTCCCCCATGGGCGCCGCACTCGCTGCCAGCGCTGCAAAATAGGTCAAGAACGAAACAGGCATCAGTTGGGCAATCTTATCGAAGTTTCTCCTGTCCGAATAATGGTTTTAGGCCTGACAACTGACAGGAAAAGCGCACAGCTGTCAAACTAGGGCTGGTTCAAGTTTTCAGAGACATTGGGAATCGTGCTATGGGGGGTATTTCCGTTGGGATCACAATGCCAGAGATAAAAGAAAATTAGAAATTATTTTTGTACTGTGGAAGTTGATTTTCTGTACCCTGTAAGTGGTATTAGCGTAAAGACATAGCTCTTAAAAAATACCTTAGAGATAATTAATTAATTTTAATTATTGTAGTTAAAAATAAGAAGGCTTTGCCTGCCCCACCGCAGGCTCTGGCATACCCGCCAGCACCCTAAGTAATTTCATTTCCCATAATGCAAACTATTTGTCCATCCATGACGTACAATTGAGCGTATTAGTCAAAGCTTTTTGTGTATTAATTGACAAATTGTGAAATATATTTTTGGAAAATATATAAATTTTCCAGCAGCAAATTGCCATATTCATCATGGGGAAAATGCAAATTTATGTGCTCAGGACATTCGATTCGATTGCGTTTCGGGTCAAGTGTTCCGTTCTGTTTTTTTTTTGTTTTCGGTGGGAGGACAATCTCGCAATTGATGGGGGGATAATTTCGTGTGAATTTATATTTTGTCACAGCAGCTGTTACTCGTATCGGGGGGTCTTTGCCGTAATTATTGCACCAATGGGAAAATTATGAAAACTCAAATTAGGCGAGCCGTGAAATAATTGTATGATGAAATTAGGAGGGAGAGAAGTGGTGCGGGAAACGCTTTTTGGGTCAACAGGAAACCAGTAGTCTTTTTGAAACTAAGCAGTGTGACTGACACTGGACGAAAAATCATTGCAAACAGAGAGAGAGAAGAGAAAGGGAAGAGAGAAATCAGTTTGCATGTAAGTGGAGTTGGACACAGCCACATCCGCATCCGCATCCACAACCCTTCTCCGAGCAGCTGCGACATGGAAGTGACTAGACTGTGGACAGACTGGCTGTCCCGCGCGGAGGATCTTGGCGACGAGGTCGTTCGTCGGAGTCGCCCCGTGCTGCCCACAGTGGCGCGCCTCTGTCTGGTGGCCACCTTCTTCGAGGACGCCCTGCGCATGTGGTGCCAGTGGGCGGACCAGATGTCCTTCCTCCAGCTCCACCTGAAGTTCTCCTGGGGCGTGGCCCTGCTGAGTTGCCAGGTCAATCTGTTGGGTCAGCTTGTGGGCTGTGGCCTGGTCCTGTTCCGAGTGTGGACCAATGTGGCCGTAACACTGCTCGTTGGCCTGGTCCTCTTCCAGCTGCACGTCTATTCCGTGCCGCTGCAACTGGAGCAGCTGCTGCGAAACTTCTCCCTGCTTGGAGGACTGCTCCTGCTGCTTGTGGAGGCCAACGAAGAGGCCTCTGGCTGTCGGATCTACGGAGCGCGCGCAGGTCTTCCGCTGCTGGAGGAACCCAGGCGATCGCAGCACCTGATGCAGCTCACGGGCAGGATCCTGCTGGCCCTCATGTATCTGACAGTGCTCCAGCAGTACTTTGGCTTCGCCGCTGCGGTCCTCAATAGCTTTGGCCTGCTCCTGATGACCCTCATCCTGCTGGGCTACCGCACCAAGCCGGCTGCCCTTCTGCTGGCCATCATCCTGAGCATTTGGAATGTGAGCGTCAATTCCTGGTGGTTCGCGGAGGGGATGGAGCGGGACTATCTCAAGTACAACTGCTTCCACACCCTGTCCGTGGTGGGGGGTCTGCTGATGGTCGTGGTCCTGGGTCCCGGCGAGGTCTCCCTCGAGCAGTACAAGAAGCACTGGTGATCGGTCACCTGGTGCCCCCCCCCCCCCCGGAGGGAGTCGCCTAACGAACTAAAATTTTGTGTATTGTGTCTGACGACTGCGTTCTTCGAAATTTGGAATCCAATTTGTTCAATTAGAGCTTTTCAGTTGGACGAGATTAAAGAGTCCTCCCTCACAGCGGGAGTGCTGTCCCTAGTCCTTATCCTGATCCAATCAAGCCGCCGGCTCGCGGCCACATTGCAATTTTATTAGAGCATAAAATCCCGCAGATGGGCCTCAAATTACTCTCCCTCCCAACGCCTACCACATTATATATTCTGCGGTGGCTTAGGACGCTCTCTCCGTGGAACCTCCTCCGCCCGGAAGCTATAGCCATGCCATGGGTTTACCCTTAAAACCCTAACCCCCCACCCACCACCGCCGAGCTATAGCTAGGCTCTGCCTCCTTTTTGGTTAGGGGTAGGGGGGATGGGCTTTTGTTTCTTTGGTTTCTCGTTCTGGTCTCTCGCCTCCGGCTGCAAATTTACGCGCAGCATAACAAATAACAACTAAGTATTTATTATGTAAATAATATTATGCCAAATGCTCACACACACACACACACACACACACAGTAGCAAGATGGCGGAAGGGGGAGTGGGAAAGGGAGAGAAAAAGCTTCAGCTGAATTTCCTCTCCAGCTTACATTTTTATTAAATGTTTCGCTTGAGAACAATTCGCTGAAATAGTTTTCCATTTTCCACTTTCAGCACGAACAGCAGGAAAGTGATGCTCTTACTGCTCTTCCAGCTGTTGGCCCTGCTGCCCCACTGCCCGAAGGCAAATGTCCTAACTAAGTAGCCGATGTTGTGGGCTTTAAATAACTTCCACTTTAATGCAAAGTTCCACCACTCATTGTGGCCAGATGGGAAAACCATGCTCCACTGCATAAATGAGATTCGAACTAAGTTTCAGTTGGATTGTGGGGCATTGGCATGGACATGGACATATATAGGTACATATACACATGTATGTATGTACATGGCATGGTTCCGTATACCGCAATGCAGTTCAAGTAGGTCTATTAACGTCTGCCTGGTTTGTGGCTTAATTGTTCACTAGTTTCACTTATCAGCACTCGTTTCTCATTGGCTCTCGACTGAGTGGAGTCGCTGCCTTGCCCGCCCAAACTATAAATTGCTCAAAACAAATTCCTAACAATGAGGTTGGCCACATAAGCGCTCTATGCTCATTCGACTAACTAAGCTGTAAGTAACTGTAAGTACTCATTACAGTGCAATCTGATGCTAGAATATCTGCATGATTAATCTCAGCAGTAATAAAAGTACCAGCGTTTTGAACTACAAAGTGATTTATTTTAGAGGTAAAGATGGGATTACTTTACAGAGCCACGTTACAGGTTACAGTTGCTATCAACCCATCTGCCCTTACAGGGTATCAGCAGTTCGAGCCCTTGAGTAAACCCGATTCGTTTCCCCTTTATTTCCTCGTTAGACTCGCCATTGTTTTTCACTTGCTGCCTGCATATCTATGTAATTAAAAACTATTTGCACACAAAAGTTTATAAAAAAAGGGCAACCAACAACTAAAACAATTACAACAACAAGAAAAAAAATACATTCAAACGGCAACAATTGAGAGCAACAACAATTGTTGTTGTTGTGCGGTAATTAGTGTAACTGGTCACCTAACCACATAAACTGATTTTGGTTTTTAGGGTTTCTGCTCCTGCGCCTGCTGCTGCCCCTCGTCACTCATTTTGGGCAAATAGTAATTGAAATCATTTAAAGGTCCCTGAAATATTACTTTGTTAATGCCATTGTGTGCTGTCGCAATGTTGGAGCAATAAATTTCAAATTTCTACTCTAATGGCTGAGCAATGATTGGTGGAAACTTTTTGGGTCGAGTTAGCTCTCCCCAATCCAATCCAATCCAATCCCTTACCCACCCTCCAGCAACAATAACATAATAATTCAAATTGGGGGACTTCTGGGCTGCCATAGCAGTGGCATGGGGCAACTTTATCGCTGTGTCGCTGTCCTGGTGGGTACTGTCAGGGAATTTCGCGTGAATTTCGAATTCATTCGAGTGCAAAGTTGAAAAAGGCCAAACCCATTCTGGGCTTCGTGGGAAGAGGGCCTCGTGTCTAATCGGACTGGTGGCATGAGAGATGATACATGGATTATATCGTTTGGAAACTGTAGGAATTAAAACCAAATGTTGCGGCGCTTAACATTTCACTGGGATTATGCCATGCTGCAGAATATATGTAGTACGATTTTTGTTTCAATTTGATTAGAGATTACGCCTACGACTAAACCTTAAATAAATATTCCAAAGAAGTATCCAAAAATGTTGAATTTATTTAATTTACATTTTGCAGAATATATAATTTAATGTGAACGTTTTTTATGGCAATTTTTTGTTTCGTAAAGAAGTTGAATAAAATATGGAATATAAGGTTTTAATTATAGACAAGTTATATTGAAAGTTTAATTATATTGAAAATGATCCACTAAATGTACGGGTATCCCAAGATTTATCTGTTATCGTGCCATACACATATATTTTCTATAAATATCCCTGCCCTTAGCACAACATATCCTTGTCGAAGCCAACCATCCATGCCTAGGCAAGCAGAGCTAATAGAATTTACGATCTTTGCTTTGTGCCATCCTCCACAGCTCCCCAACTCCCCAGCTTTGCTTCTGCCTCCAATATGGAGGTAACACCCAATTACAGCTGTTTAACATTGCTTTTGGGATTGGTTAACCCGATTAACTCGAGCAGGCCTGGCTGGCTGGCTGCCTGGCTGGCAGTCCCCGAACCCCATTAGGTTTGCTCAAACATAAAGTTTCAGGGAAATGACCAGGCAGTGGCAGTGCCAGTGTCAGTGGAAGGGAGGAGTATTCGGGTGATGTGGGAGCTGTGTTGGCCTAATTAAGCGCCATTCCGGACAGGCTAACAGGCCAGTTACACACACTCACATGCAGATTAATTTAATTTGTTTGCGCGATTTCTTTTATTATTAATTACAAGCGGTACAAACATAAATTTCACTTCTGTCCTTGCTTTTGGCAACTTTTCGTTATTTATGCGACCTCTGATAAACAAAACAAAACAATAAAAAATAAAAACAAAACAGAGCTCCCCAAAGAACCAACTGAATAAACAGAGATTCTAAAACAAATATAGCAGGGGGCACATGTGCCAGAAGCCTTTTGAGGTTAGGCTTTGATAGATTGAGGTTATGCTGGATGCCACGCGGTTCAAATGGGGGAACATTTGTCAGCTTTGAGGAGATTACTCGTTCAGAAATGTACGTGGGACTTTGGGTGTTGTAAAAGGGTTACAAGATTCAATGATTTAATCATCATAATCATAATCAGGCTCAGCTGCAGCCTCTTAATCACTTGGCGCATCAGATCCCAGATCCAATGGGTCCGTTTCAGGCGGAAGGCTAGCCAGATCTGATCCAAGATCCAAGGGGTCCGTTTCAGGCGGAAGGCTAGTTAGATGGGATCCAAGATCCAATGGATCGGTTTCAGGTGCTTGGATAGGCAGATTGGATCCCAGATCCAATGAGCTCATTTCCTTCAGTAAATCCGCGTTATCTGGCAGATTCTGATGATGCAGGAAGGTGGGCAGGCTGTTTATGGCACGGCCGAATCGCATGGATATCATTCCCGGAGGCTGATCCTCCAGGAACGGAATATGAGCTTTCTTGAGCACTTCAACCTCCAGCCAAGGCTTGGCTGCCAGCTGCTCTTTTCGACTCCAGCTGTTGTACTCCAGCCGCATCTTCGGCGACTGGAGAAGCTTGATCTGCAGGGGGCCCAGAATGGGCTGAGTGCGCCGCTTGGCGAGGGCCTGCGCGAGGATATTCGTCATGTGGGCGAACTTGCAGTTGAAGAACTCAATCTGCTGCAGCATGGGATCGCTCTCCAGGAGCAGGCTGACCTTGTTGAGCGTGCAGGAGCGAATCCTCAGGCGCCGGCAGCTGAAGGGCAGTGGCAGCGGCAGATTGCTGTCCTCCACGAGCTCGCAGTGGCTCAGACGCACCTCGGTGAGTGCCGTGCAGCGGGCCAGCAGGAGCACGGAGAGGTTCAGCGGAGCGCCAAGGTAGGTGCCGTCCAGGCAAATGCCCTCCAGTTCGTACCGCTTGGCCTGGATGATCTGCTGGACAGTGAGCAGCCAGTCCTCGTCCTGCCAGGGATCCTTGCTCTGCAGCGAGAGCTTCTTCAGATTGCCGAGCTGGCAAATGGCCAGCGGGCTCTTCAGCAGCAGAGGCAGCATCAGTGCCTCCAAGAACGAGCACTGACCGATGCTCCGCATGTCCAGGGTGTTTGGCGGACGGCTCTCATCCCTCAGTTCCAAATGGCGCAGCATGGGGCAGTTGCAAAAGAGCTCCTCCAGAGTGGCCTGTGCCACAGTGCAGTTCAGCTGTATGACGCGCACCTTCTTCAGCACGGGAAAGTGGCCGTCGATTCTGCAGAACACCTTCAACATCTCCACGCCGGGCGTCAGCGACCCAAGCAGCTCCAGCTGACTGCCGCCCGATACTGAACTCCCATTCACGCCTGCCAGCACTATACAAGCCCGGACCCTGGTCAGCTCCGGCACCTCCATGCGCTGGCACACGTCATGTAGCTTGGGGATCTCGGCCATTTGCAGCCGCAGGCACCGCAGGCGCAACGCCAACACGTGCAGAATGTTGCGCAGCTTCTCGTCCCCCATGCTGCTTCCGACCAGCAGGGGCACAATGTTAACCTCCTCCATGGCTACCACCACTTTGTCACAGATGTTGCTCCGATTGGGCCCGTTGATCAGATAGTGGCGCAGACGTTTATTGGCATCATCGGGAGGTCGAAGCTGTTTGTGGACGGCTTGGCTTCTGGTTTTCATGCTTATGAAGTATTCTTGTGAAGAGATCGTGCGTCAGGAGGATTGGATCAGGGAGGGGTTACTTGAGAGTTCACTCACTTCCTACGCGCTTGAAAGCGTTCCAAATGGCAGCCGAGAAGGAAATCGTAAGTGAAATTGCAAAAATACCAATGCAGTAAAAAAAACAACAAAGCGTTTCCCTTCCGCTTTCCAGGGCTGCCATAATGTTAGTTAATCAACACGCAAATACGAAAATAAATGGATCAAATCAAATTTCGTTGTGTGGATTTGAATCTTGGTTAATAATATTTTGATTGGCTGGAAGAATTAATTCTGTTCCTACTTTTTGTGTACAAATTGCTTTTGTTCAGAGTTTGACTTGAAAACGAACTGGCGGAATAAAGTATCGATAGGCATGCGATATACCAAGTCGATAGGGCTTTAATGCAATCAACAAAAGAGACTTTGCCACCATATGCTGGCATATGTAAGTAAAATAATATAAAATTATAGTATGAAATTAACAATAACTAACTGACTAACTGCAAGAACAGAGATAGCCTAAGGATGCAGCGAGAGCGAGGGAAATATATGCGTCAGCCTGGCTTTAAGACATTAGACTTTGCTAACTGTAGTCTGTAGTCAGAGCGAAAGTCATTTCTTCTCAAGTCATGCCTCAGTTCTTCGACTGAAATCCAGTAGTAATCCAGTAATAGCTTTAGTTAAATCTGTGGGACACTAAAGGAGATATGTACAGCTACAGTTTTGACAGCTGATTATCCTGTGATTGTTCTGTGAGCGACGTCCTAGTTCCATTTGTTCAGATTCGAATCAAACGAGTGTGTTATTTATTATAAAGTTTAAATGCTACTCAATTGTGGCCCCAAGGCCAGTGTCCGTTGGAGATAAAATGTGATTTTCATACCCAATTTCTTTTGTACAAGTTTCGACCGAATAATAAAAAAAGAAAAGAGAAAAAAGAAAGAAAAAAAGGAAGCTTCCATGGCTTGACTTTTTACGCTCCCCTGACCTAATGTCATTTTAATTTCTCTTCATGTAGGAGTATTCACGCCCGAGGCGCCACCAGATAACCCCATCCCGGGTCAAAAGTGTCACTGGCATTGTGGGTAGTCGTCTGACAGTTGAAAAATGAAATGCCAGACCCGGCCGGCCATGATGTGTGGCCACAAGAAGTGACTTCATGTGGTGTTTCCTGGCTCCTGGCTCCTTCTTTGGGGAATGCGGGCTTTACACAATTTATGTGTGTATGTTCCGAAATTAAGAGGGGGTGGAGTGGGTGTGGAAAAGGATCCTGGCCAGGAGCATTCGACTAGCGGCCCATATGCTTGTCGCATGCTTAAGCGCATTAATTAGAGGGCATAACTTGTCATTTATTGGTTCATAACATTCAGCAAATATTGGCAAACGCACGCACAGCGCGCCTCCTTGCCAACTGTACAAATGTACATGCCACATGCCACATGCGACATGCGACACCCCCCCTTGGGTGAACACATGCAAAATCGAACAGTTCAAATGGTTGTCACACACCCCAGAGCCGCACAGGGGCGTAGAGCCGACAGGGTTGGCTCTGGCCAATGATGCTCAGTCATAGTCATGGGTTCCGGGGCTACGTTCAAACATTTCTCATTGTTGCGACGGAAATTCAGGAGCCGCAGAGCCATTTGCATGGCTCCAGTCCCCAAAGACACGCTGCCCTCCCCGCCCAGCCTCGGCACACACGCCCGGAGGCTGTTTGGCAGAGAAAAGCCGAAGAAGAAAAAAGCAAAAATGGAATCATAAATTCCTGCTTCGCTCCCCTGCCACAGTCCCATTCCGTAAGCGACGACCCACATCAGCACCCGTCGCCCCATTTTATCAATGGCTGCACGTTTTTGTTGCGGTTACCCTTTGAATTGCGGGGCAGCTTGGATTCAACTTTCATTGTGGTTGCTTCAATGCTGATGTCGATGCTGCGATGATAGATCTATGATGGATGATGCTCCCCAGGCGGTAGTTAAGATGTGTACGTGTGATTAGGCAACAAATCCATTGAAATTCGATATTCATCCGTAATGCAACAAAAGTTTTCAGTTCTGTCAGAGAACACTATTCTATTAAAAGGAAAATCTTGTTTGAAATTGTTCCACAGTTGACTACAGACCCTAGCAAAAAGACCCAGTTGACCGCACATTTCTTAGGTTATTCTTACGTTCGATTCCCCATTCTTCAGAGCATTCATTGGTCGCCTATCGATCCCCTATAGGCTTCCTTGCCGTTCTTTATTTCTTTGTTGTTTTTCGTGTTATTTTGAGGCAAATGGCGACGCGTCGTGGTGTCGCTCACTTGGACGGCTTTGACGACGACTTCTCCGAGTCGACTTTTTGTGGCATACACTCCTCTCAGAACATCAGAGAGCGACACGACACACGACGCACAACACACAACACGCCACACAGCAATTACACGGCATAAGTGCGGGGCGCGTGTGGGCGTGGCAGATTGGGGACGATGAACGAGAGACGGACGGCGCCCATTTAGCACTCGACTGGCTTCGATTGCTTTAAAGCGTTTATGCCCCAGACTCTACCTCTCGAGTTGCCTTTTCGCAGCCCTTGGGTTTTCTTTTCTGCTGATTGACAATTGTTGTCTTTTCTCTCGTATTGATGTTGTCGCTGTTTTTGGCCATCGTTTACACACATGACTAAACAAATACACAACAATCCACCCGAGAAGTCGATGCGGCTTGGCTTAATATCGATGGCTCCTGCTGCTCATTACACATCCCCGTGTGTGTCCGCGTCCATTAAAGGCCTAAGTTAGGGCGACCAGCCCTATTTATTTACTGAATTTATGGTGTATGTACTTGATCAACATATGGAGAGAGTGTGGCATCCATAACAGGACAGGTTGAGAGACCATTGATATTGAATCAATCCGTAATCAGGGCAGGTCTCGGAACTCTACACGAAATTTGTGTTTGAATTATGCACTACATATTTTATGGGACACCTTCAAGAGTACATATTATACGAATAATTTATTTCATAACTGGTGTCTGATACTATGAAGTACGTTTGAGGGTTTATCGTAAATTCGAGACTAAAATTACGGCAATAAAAGCAGAATAATAAAACTATGTACTTGATAGCGGTTATTTGTCCTGCAACGGGATTTCATTTACATTTAGGCCTAGAATTTCTTCTTTATTCCTTGGTAAACAATAATATTAATCAGATCAAATGAAAGAATTAAAGAGGATTTGAGCGTTGTAATTTGTATTTATTATAGAATTGGAAGAGCGGCATCTGCAAAGATCTTCTGATGAGAACTGTTGCTTCGGAGTATAGTTGCAGGAATGCGAAACAAACCGAATTTAATTAATTGAATTTACTAGCTATCAATTCATTGGGGCTAGTATCCTCTGACACTCCACGAAATGTATTCAAAGGGAATACAAAGTGCGCGAATTATTTGGTGATTCCTGTCCGGGGAGCGGCGGCGTGCAAATTTATGGCCTCTCAACGAATACGGCTAATGGCTGTATTAGCGACGCCAAAGAGTTGGCTCCACTTAGCGCAGTTATTTAATTAAAGCTTTGGCGCCCAGTGCCTTTGGGCTACTCCCACCCGTACGTACCCCTCCCCATGCCACATTTCTTGTGTGTCTTCAGGCCATAAATAAATTAAACGTGACATTTGACCGCCATTTGTCTTGGGAGCCCGAGCCCGAGCCCGATGCCCTCGTGCTATGGTAAATACTTGTATCTCTTATATAATATAGTTGGAGTGTCCTCTTCTCTTTCCCAGATTCCTGCATCTGTATGCTTTTGTATGCGGCTCGTTGTCCTAACATAATTAACAGAGTTGCCGTGCAGATGGACATGGGCGTGGCCCTGGCTGCCAGCCCCGTGCTGCGACCTTGGCCATAGCTCTGATTGATGGCTTAAGTGTTATTTGAGTGTCTGCTGATTTTTTTTCCTTTTCCCAAATTATCTTCGAGTCTGTTTTTGCTGGTCCCCGATTTAATTATATCACATACTCGCATGAGCGTGGCAATGGCATAGAAACTGGGGGGATGTATTGTTAATGACATTGCTGTGGCCAGTGCACTAGTTCAACTGAGATTGATTAGAGTCTGAAGAAGCAGCAGTAAGAGCAAGGAGATTACCAGCCATACAAGATGATAAATACTCGTATTATTTCCCAGTTATTCAGTCCGAAAATGACTTAAGGCAGGGTTTTCTCTGCAAATATTTGCTCATAACTGTTGTCGAAACTCAGATAAATAATAATAATAAATATGTGAGAGTGTTACCCAGCATGAATCACGCAAGTGAATGTTTAAAGAGGCCATGAAAGTGACATACATTGAAGGACATTGATCTTTTCGGCATTGAAATGGGATTGACCCAAAAGTATCAATTAAAGAACTTCATTTAACCAATAAAGGATTGCTGGGAAAGAGCCACTCGGATTGATTGTAACTTCCCAAAACGAGGAACAATCACGTTACGCATACGACCTGTTGAACAGACACCCACCACTCACGGCGAGCACACGCATGTACAACCTGACGCAGAAAATTTAATCAACTCGAGATTGAGGTTCAGGGGCTGGAGGCTGTAGGCTGGAAGGGGATCTGAGGGTGGTACTTGTTATGAGCTTGAGGCTGGTACTGCATCTGATGCTGGGGCATAGGCACTTTCACTCTTTCTGAGACTGAGACTGAGGCTGAGGCTGTTGCCCGGGCTACGTTCCAATTAGTCGAGCCTGTGCAAAATATGCCAGGCATTTTCATAAACTACTCGAAAGCCCCAAAAACGAAAGCAAATACCACACCGAGCGCCAGCTAAAGTCAAGTCAAGTTGGGGACTTGACACGATGCGTATGCGTAATGAGTTTCTGTCACACCCCCCGAAAAGTAAGCATTTCCCTGTGGCAGGTGTCTAACAATCGGCGTATGTGTGTGTGTGTGTGTGTGTGCTTGTGCCTCAGTCTCATGGCGTGTGTGTGGCATTTGGCTAAATGAAAATTCGCACTGTACGATTAAATTAACTCGACAAGCTTATAAAAATCGTGCCAACGAGTTGCCAACGACAACAGCAACCAGAACGAAAACGACAATGCAGCCAGGCAAATCTCATCATGTAAATTAAATTTGGCAAACGCTTCTCGACACTTGCACAAAAATGTGCGAAATTGAATTAACTATGCATGCAAAAACAAAAGCCGAGCCCCGAGCAGATCAGACCAGGGCAGCGGGCAGAGTGGAGCGGTGTGGAGTGGAGTGGAGCGTAACACGTAACCAAAAAGTTGGACAGGGGTGCACTGAGAAGCAGGGCATATGCTAAAACACAAGGTCGGTCTCTGGGGGTGTTCTGTGCTGTGGATTCGCCTGTGAGGGGATCAAGGGATTGCCCGGGAAATTGTTATGCGGTTGAAAGAGTTACTACGGGAAGTGGTTTGGCTAGCGCTTTGACTAACTGCAATTGGGATTTGTCAAAGGGCTAACATATTTATGTAAAAAGTTGTGTGCAAAGCGATTCGGGATTATTCCACTTAAAGTCTCGAGGCTGATTAAGCAACTAAAAAAAACTTTCCATACATATTATATATTTATATAAACATATCCTTATGATAGTAATACTTCTACGAGCTACCAGAATCTTAAGACTATTTTATCATTGTAAATTCACATAAATATAGAATAACTTAATGCACATCTAAACAGAATTTATAGGCTTATTTGTGATTATTAGTAAAGTAAAAGGGTAAAATATTAATTGAAAATGTCCCGCTTAAATCGAACCCACTGATCCCTTGTTAATGTTTATGTAAATCAAAGAAAAGTATCGCTAATTGGATACAATACAATACGTGCTTTAGCTTAAGCTTAACGTCAATGTTGATACGTCTGAAGACAATCAAGGTTCGCGTTTTATAATCCCCAAACACAAATATGTACGAGTATAACAAATATTTGGCATTTTCAGCCAAAACTTTGGTGAATTTGGGGAGAAATTTACGCGGAGAAATCTCGGGGGGAGGCATATCAGACCCAAGCCGAGACTAAGACAAAGTAAAAGAAGTTTACACTTACGCGCACGCATGCCACGAAAGCTGACAGCTGCCAGAAATGCCAGCAGTATGCCGGCTAACCCGGGGACTCCGACTAGGGAGCAGACACCTCTGCCCAATGCTCCTCCTCCTAGTCCCGTCCTGCCTTGGCGCGCACTCCGACAGGGCATTTTATTGGGTGCGCGGCGACGAAGGATTTCTGTCGGATGTCGCACCTTGACGGGGCTCCTCCTGCTGCTGCTCCTCCGTGCGGGGATTGGGTACGGTGTTTGGTACGGTGTTTGGTTCGGGGTTTGGTTTTTGGTTTTGGGTTTTATTGTGTTATTTTTCGGTGTTATATTTATTTCTCTGGGAGCTAGTTAATCCAAGCTTCGCCAGCTCAAGTAGCATGTCATTTGGCACGGTTCCGTGGCCCGTGCTGCCGCTGTTTGTTTCGTGTTCTGGTTCCTGTTCTATGTGCCCTGTGCTCTGTGTTCTCTCTGTGCTCTCTTCTCCGTTCTGTTATTTAATTATTTGCATTGCTTTTATGAAGTCTTCTTGGTTGGATTTGCATACCGCACTTGATGCCGTTACCCCAATGGTGGGACAAGGTCTGTACGTGACTACTGATTCCACTTTTTTTTGTTGTTGATATTTCTTTGGAGTACATAGAACCGCAGGCCGAAAACGTATGTTTTAGCTTATTTCGTGCTTTATTTGGCAAAGCCAACCGCAGCAGCCAGGCGAGAGAAAGGCAAAAATAACATATAACTTTCCCAGTGGGTCCGAGCAAATACAGCAGCAGCCACCAGGAGGCGACCAGGAGCCCAGGAGCCAACCACAACCACAGAGGAGGGCCTCGAGCATCGAGCGTCGAGCTCCGATTTGGCCTCCGGGCTGCTGCTGTTAGCATTCTATTTATGTGATAAATGGATATTTATCTTGCTCTGCCTCTGGCCATAAGTTTTTAGATGCCTTGATTATAAGTCAATAAATTAATGAATTGCATTGGCTCTCCATCCCTCTGCACCAGAGCAGCCTCCGCCTCCCTCCATTAGCTGTACTTTCTCTACTGCTCCCGTTCGTTTTTCTGCTTTCGCAGGCGAATCCTTGCTGAGTTTGGCCAATTTTTAATGGCTGCCGAATCGGGGTTTTTTTTTTTGTTTGCTTCCTGTCTGAACAGCTGTGTCGACTTCCCCAACTAATGCCCAGATGCAGGATTCATACGGCTCAGAGCCGGCAAATCGAAGTCGAGTCCCCAAAACCGACAGCCAAATGCATTATTGCACTCTCTAATCTGGTTGGATTAGATGGGGTCATGATGTGGCTCTGCCTTACTCTGCTCTGGCTCTGTGGATGAGTGTGTAATTGGGTGAGCTAACAAACAAATTGATATTTATTTCCAAGAAAATTTCCCACTATGCGGCACTGACTGAGGAAAAGAACTGGGGTTTCCCAGGAAGTTAGGCGCTGCCCTGCCGAAATGAAATACTAATCTAATTTCTAGCTAATTTATCCATCAATATTAATGAAAATGCGAAGACGATAAATTATTTTTTCATGGGAATTCCATTTAACTTGAAGAAGATTGACCTTCGCTTATCTCAATGACCAAATATTTCCCAACAAACGAGCCTTAGATTGATGGTCTGTGATCATATACCCGTACCAGTGTGTACATGGTATGAGTATTCCTGAGAAATCTCCCTTGGATAGTAGCCATTGAAAGCTATGGTTCCAGTGTTGTGCGAAAAAGAAAACATTTTTCTTTGAATTCTGTCTGCATGTGGAACTGACTTTTGGCTAACTAAAAATAGTAGCTAGTTATTTTCCTGTTATTCCAAAAGTCTGTATTTCCAACATGAACAATTATTTTTAGTGTACTTCCATCTGTTTTTGTGTGCCATCTAAATTCCTTAATTATCTTTTATGGGCTCTAACGTGAAACTCTTCAGCTGTGTAAATGTAATCTCATTTCTAGAAAAAAGACACAAATTTGTCCTCTCAGCTATTGCAAATGCCTTTTCCACCTCCCACTGACACCGCCAGTTCCAAGTTCCCTTCAGTTCTCTCCTTTCGAATTTCCGTCAATTAATCAACGATTTATTTCGGTTTCATCAGGAGATTTAATATGTTTTTTCGTCATTTGCTTTGCGTTGTCAACCATCAAATCCTTTCTCTTTTGTATTTATTTTATACTTCTTTTCTTCTCTGCTTTTTGAACTGCTATCAAATATCTCCCCCCAGTTGCAGCACCTGTTTCAACACCTTTATTGATTTGCCAGTATCATTGTCAGCTTCTCTTTTCCCTCTTCCTCCCCCTCTGACCCAGAGTTTTTCTCGCCTATCTAATGACACCTTCCACGAAGGACGAAGACGTGGAAAATTGGCATCTTTGCACATTAATGAGTTTTAAAATCTATTGCAGGGCACGCCCCGTAAACAACAAGGGAAGGGCCAGGGGCCAGACATATCCGTTAGGTGGAGCGGAGCTCAGTCTCAAGTGTCTCTAAGCCACCTCTGCCTCTGCCTCTAATCAGATTATATTTCCATATATTACATCATATGCTCATCAATATAATCAAATTGAAATACATGTGGGCTAAACAATGGCCGCCTACGTGGAGCGGAGCACGTGCCCCCTGTTTGGAATGGGGTTACCCTTAGCCTAGCACTCGCACTCGCACTCGCATAGGAGTCACATCTTTCACTTCCTTCGCATCAGTCAAATCCTCCACGTTTCCTTTTTATTTTATTCTACGTATATATATAATTTTTTTTTGGTTTATTTTCTCTTTTGTGGATAGACGACGGCGCAATCAGCGTTTGACGGCGTTTGACTTTCGATCTGGCCTGGCTTTCTCTGCTTGGCGTCTGCCTTGCTTGGCTTTTGTATCCGTTCTAATGCGCAGCAATTTAAAATGTGATTTTCCTTGATTTATAAAAGACACATTGCACTCACAATCACGGCTCACATCTGGCAGACTGTTGTCCTCATACCATCCCAGCCCATCCCACCACTGATGGATGATGGAGCAGGCGAAGATGCCGCCACCACATATATACCTCACTTCACTTCACTTCACATCACTTCTCTTCACTTAATGCTGCAACTTGAATGGGCGTGTCCACGCCCTCATCCTATTTGGCACACATTCCGCAAAACCCGCGTAAACAAAAGGCCCACGAACGCGCGTGCTGATGAATCTCCGAAGTGCATTTAACATCCGCAAACTCTGCCCAACACCGTTTCAGACTTTTGCCTTAGCGCGCTCTCGCCTGTCTTTGGCTTGACTCTGACGTTGATTCTGGCTTCTATGGGCCTTTCCGAGCGATTCGATTTTCCCGCTTGACGTCCGACGCACAGCCATGCAAATTCCAAATGAATCGCGCCCAAAGGAAATGGAAACAAACACCACTCGGCACGGACACAGATGCCAATGCTGCCAATTTGAAGTTCGTATCGTGTCGTGTGGTGTTCCATATCGCAGCATCCTGTCGGGTTCTATTTTCCACGTTCCATAGCTTTCTCCTTTGGTTTCAGTATCACTTTACCCCTGTGTTCCATGTGCAGTTCCTTTGAATCGTTTGCCATGCTCTACCCCTGCGCCTCGTCGTGTTCCATTTCATTTCATTTGAGTTCATTTCATTTCGTTGCCATGTGTTTCCCTGTTAGGGGTAGAATATCCTGGCAGCGCATGACTATTCCCAGTGCGCTGTTAAAGGACTCTGTTAACCGTTTCGGCTGAAAAGGCCGTTAAAACCATTATTCAGCGTATGGACACCCTGAAGGCAAACAAGAGGATTGAGAGTTCGAAGGAAGCTGAAGAGAAAATTTAGATTGGAGTACAATAAACAATAACAATAAATAATTATTTGTTTGCTTTATATTTATCTAAATTTTGCAGGAGTCTTTCAAGAGAATAATTATTCAGGGTCGGGGTATTTTTGGACACTTTTTAAATGAAGTAAAAATAATAATCTTTGCTACGAAGGGTTTATTTATATTTCTGAATAGCAAAATAGTTGTTAATCATTAAGAAGAAAATTACAAAATATCGAAAATCAAACTGATATGCAATCTGATATTCGCAGTGGCTAATTTCTCAACATTTTGCATAAACAATAATAAAACCGAGTGGCTCACAATCACCCGAACCCCTATTTTTACAAAATGTCCGCAAATAAACTGCGCCATGTAACTTTATGCAAAATTTCTTTTTTATTTCGTCATGATGTCACACGAATATTGTAAAAATACTAACCAGCGTGGATTCACAGCAATGTATCACAATAAAACACCACACACGAAGTGATAATGATACTTAGAAAACACCGAATTTTTATTTGTTAGCAGTGGAAAATAGCGATGCGTGTGCGGGCCCACACTTATAGTGGAAATACTAGCTTTCCATGAGATATGGTAACATGACATGACACAGTTGTTGGCAGTTTTTATTATTCACTAGGAAACAAAAAATAGAGCTGGCTCACGAATCCCCGTGGCCCAAAATACCCCGACCTCCCCTACATAAAAACATAATAACAATTAATTATTTAAATATACACACATATTTACATGTAGACTTGTATTGTTTATTCAATAAACTTTATTCATTATGACAATTTTTCTGAAACGGCGGGTCAGATCTATTGGCTCAAATAGCTGCTATGGTCCCACTCACTGCCACACACAGGGTCAGAGAAATGCCGAACAATTAAGGATTATCGTAAGTTAAACTAAATTAGTCATTAAAGTAGAATTTACCTTGATAGCACAAGTGTCTAAGGAAAACAAATGGAAAAATGTATTTTAATTACAGCAAAGGCCACGGAAAGATTTAAGGTCAGAGTAAGACAGAGTTAAAAATGAAGAGGAAGGTAATGCCCACTCGGGCGGGACGCAATACTAATAAGACTTTCAAGAGATTGAATGTCTATGAAACGCAGCCTACATTCATAAGAAGGAAGATGTCTAGAAGGCGCTCAATAGAACAGACTATTCTCTAGTCTTGAAATTTCTGGTAGTAAGGAGACAAGACGCAGTAGCCAAATTCTAAGACTGGCCGAACAAGAGCGACATAAAGTAATTTGGTGGTATTAGGGTCTGTCAATTCCTTTGGCCATCTTTTTATAGACCCAAGACACGGGATCACTATAGGAAATAAATTGCTTGAAATCATCAGCATACATCAGGACTAGGGAATGAGTTAAAGCTTAGGGAAGATCATTAGTAAAAAATAAAATAACAAGGACGAGGATAGTTAGCCATGAGTTACCCCATATGAGACAAAAACAGATTATAGTATTTGCAAAGGTTGTTACTCGTATATGAATCTGCCATAGGTAACAGATCGATCTAAGCATTCATTAAAGTCAGAATGGATTTCTTTTCGGCAATATAATAATTAAAAGAAAAGTTTATTTAAATATTTGATTGTATCAAAAGCCAATTGAACAAGTAACAAAATTATGTCTAGTGGCTTTCCTCTGATTCTTTTCTATTTTCTGTGTGTGTGTTGAGGTTGAAAAAGGAAATATTTACATATTTCTGTGAAAGTGAAAAATGTCGTAAATAAATGTGGTAAAATTCAAATCAAAATAAAATCCGAGAATCAAAGAAACACAGCCAGCATCTGTGTGTGTAACACTTTTAATTGAATATAATATTTATTGAACACATTGTTGCGACTTTAATAAAGCTTATCGGTCACAAATATTCCGAATGCAATTAATTTTCGTAATAAAAATTGGAATGTCGGGAACTAGTTTGTACATCATGACTAATACTATAAGAGAATATCCAATTTACTTCCATATGACTGTGTGAATGAACATTACTGGTACGACAACTGATGGATTAGTTGAATAGCCTTGGGCTCAAATATCGTCTGTAGAATCCTCTTTTCGCAGCTGCTCGGTTGGGTGGTAATCTCCACCGCTGATATTATTTCCTTCTCTTAAATGTAAGCTCAGCTTTCCTTTGAGCAATCTTGTCCACGACTGCCGTTCCCCGTTCTCCGCCCGTTCTCCGTGTGTTCTCCGGTGTTCCCTCCAATTCTTTTGCATATTAAATTCGCATTTATTCCCGCCAGTCCGCAAACCCAATTGTATTGCCCGGGAAAACAGAACCCACTCACTTTCGCGGCAGCAGTTATTATGTACTTACGTTGCTTTACCTTGCCCCATGGACATGGACATGGACGGCTGCCTGCCTGCCTGCCGCCCTTCGAGTGCGTGCTGCGCGTGTCGGTAGGCAAAAGGTAATAAGAAACAAGTAACGACCAAATAATTGAGTGCACACGGCACTGCACAAAGGAATCCTCCATCTCCTCCCATAGGGCTGGTGATGGGGTTTTGTGATAGTCTGCTCTTGCTCTGCTGCATCCTGCTACCATCCCGATGCCCATCCCCCACCAACCTTCCATTTCGCATTGTTTTCCCAGAGCTGAGTTGAAAGTGAAATGCATGTTTTATTGGCAGCCAAAACAGAAACAGAAGCACCAAAATTGAGTAAGAAACTTGAAACAACAAAGAGATTTCACATACTCTCTCCCTTCCCCACGGGTTGCTTCCATCCACGGAGCAGTCGAAGCTCGAAGGTGGGCTTAAATAAAATATAGTTTTTAAACTTAACTATCAGAACGGATCGAAGCATGTGTCGCAATATCTATATTTTATAAACAATTATTGTGTGTGTTTTGGCATCATAGAAATGAAATGCTGCACCCAATAGATGCGATACATCCACCACAATACAAGAGTATCTGTTACCAAATGAAAAGAGCATCAATTGGGCGCAACAAACAAGTTTTTCAGCAAAGCAACTATTTCCATACAACAAGGTAGATACAATGGCTTGAAGGCTGCTTAAGAACCGAGCACCAACACGAGCCATTAAAAATAAAGTCCTCACAGAGGTAGCAAATTGAAAAGAGCAAAACGGCAGCTTCAATTGCCACCTGTTTTGCATGCCTTTTCCTCCAGAAATTGCTACTATAAGTACTCGTATAGTCTCGTTCTGAATAGGTTCTGTTTGATTGTCAGCTTCTTACTCATCCAAAGAGTCAGTCAGTACCCTCCCCTTCCCTCGTATGACTCTCGACGTCATTAAAAACTGTTTAAATGGGAAGCGTTTCGCGCTGCGTATACGCAATGTTCTGGGCCATTGCCTTTTATGACAGCGTCATGTGGATGGGTTGATCGGTCTGTCCGTCTCTCGGGTTGCTAGGTGAGCTGGCCAAATGGCACTGGCAGTGCAGCGCCGCAGTGAATTCCCATTTAATTTGCAACAATCGGAGTCGTGCAACTGGCTATAACTTTTGATGTTTCTGCTGCACAAATTTTGTATGCAAATTTAATTAAAACCTCTGACTCCAGTTTATCATATTTGACGCTCTCCAAAGCTCCCAGCAATTTGGTTGAATTTTATATTTACCTGCGAGTACGAGTACGAGTTCGAGCACGAGTATATGTACTATTGTATGCCGTTGATTGCATGACACAACAAAGGATGCGCTTTTCAATTCCAATTTCTGTGCTCGATCCCAAGGGACCTTGCCAGGTCCAGGCCAAGCAATTATCAAAAATAAATGCCTCTGGAAATGGCAAGGTTTTGAGAAAAACTCGCACTCTGGACAGACGGGCTACTGGGGTATGCAAAGTTGTTGGTAGGCCAACCATCTATGCTCTCTATATTCTCTAGACAAACCCATACAGCATGTCCTTTAAGTCGTTCTCAATTTCTTACACTCTGTGCAAGTGCATTCTTCAGACAAACGCCTCTCAAGCGTTGGCAAGTATTATTCTTGGTTTTCTCCTTTTTTGCCAGGGTCTTCTTGCAGTTGATAAAAGTTGCTCGTCCAAGATATATGTATGTATTTGTTGGTTTGTTTGCTTCTTTCTGTCTTTGTTTTTATATGCATTTCTGTTTATTTGATTTACTGCCAGAGCACGAGCTCTGATTGAACTTTGTTTCCATTTTTTGGCCAGACAAACGTGCAGAAATATATGTACGTGTGTGTGCGAGTGTCTGTGAGATACAGTGCGTGTCGCACCCATTCGCATAGAATCAATAAAATTAAGCATCTAAAAAGAAGAGAGTGTGAGATTTAAGATAGCTCTTAGTGCAACGATTTTGGACATATCAAACCGGTTGTATTTGAAATTCGTTAGCTTTAATCATCCCAAATTTGTCACCACTCAAGTATGCATGTCCTCAGCATTCTTTCAGTTTTGTAACGCACTGTCAGTGCTAAATATATGTGCAGTGGAGACGCCAAAAAATGTCTGCTTTAAGCAACGCCTTTGCATTTCAAATTTTGGGCATAGAATTTGTTGTACGCTGTTGTACGAGTATTTCGTGGTTTACGGGCTGCAGCTCGGAATGCCGCGACGCGCGCTGAAATGTTGTGCAAACACAATCAAGTGGTAAAATGAGTAGACAATGGCTCGGAAAAGGGATGCGATGCCGGCGGCAGGAGTGAGTAGGAGGTGGCCAGGGACTGACTACTTTGGAGCTGTCGATACAGCTAAGGCTCTTGAGACCGTATCCTGCAGCCAGCATCCTTTCTTGGCACTCTCCCTCTCTCTCTCTCTCTCTCTTTCCCTCCTTTTGGCTGTGGGAGTAGGTGGCAGGTTCTGGTTTAGGTTATGGTGCTGGCGCTGGCGCTGGCACTGTTGCTGGTGCTTCGGGCATATAAATTGAATTGTGTGAAAATTTATATTTGTTTTGGCATTTTATGACACACTCCAGAGTTTTGCGGTTGGCCAGATTCCCCTATTTATCCTGCCCTGAACCTCTTGAGGTCCTCTCCCGTTTCTGCCGGTGAGTGTATCTGATTTCGAGTGTGCTTCGCTTTCAGGTGGACTCTTCTCCAGAGTATGGCCCGAAAATTGATTAAAGGTGCTATGCTTGATTCGGAATTTAAAATAGCTTCCCCTCTCTCTCTCTCTCTGCCTTTCGCTCACGCTCCTTCTGTATCCCTGATGCCAATCAAATGTTGCGGAAATTGCGGTAGACTCTTAAAGCTGTGGGCCTGTCTGCTGATTGGTTTGGTTTTGTGTCAGGTTTGTTTCAACACAAAAGCCAGGCAGGTCCGTGCTTGGGATTGCCATAAATTCGGTTGGCTCCAACCTCCAACCTCCACCTCTCTCCATCTCTCAGACCTCTCTCGCCTGCAGAGGCTTGAATATTATGGCCATTTGTGGCAGAGCTCTGCTCTAAGTGAGTTGTGGCCAAGTGCCGAGCGTTCAGCTGCTAAATCATACATACCACAGATGAACCGACAGCACACTATACATCGTACATGTGCAGGGATCGTGTGGGGTATAGTATATTCAGCTCGTAATATCACATACAATATGCATTACACACAGCTCCTGGCTGCTCTGCTTGGCTTTCAGCTGCTGCTGCTGCTGCTGTTGTTTAAAGCCCTTTCTGGCTTATATTCCGTTTACAGAGGCTTTAGTATTAATGAGCTAATTATCTATTATTTTTGTTAAATGATAACCGGAACGGTGGCTCAAAATTCTTACAGTTGGTGGCATTGAAATCTGCTCTGAATGAATGAATGAATGGATGGATGCCTGTATTCACTAGCATACACTCGTATTCATGGGAAATAGCCCATTCAAAGGCATTTTGTGGGAGCCTTTCAATGAGCCTGTTTTGTCAGTCTCTGAAACGGTTGTTCGCCCAGTAATTTCCACTATTTACGAGCATATTCCTATTAATGGAAGCAGTGGGGTGCAAGGGAAAATCCTCTCTGTGCCCAGTCAAAATACTTAATTGCCCCATGGCCGCTCGGCCGCTTTGCCGCTCGACGTTTCGGTTGCAACTTGCAACAGCCCTGCAATTAGATGGAAATCCCCAAAACTGGTATTTAAATGGCAAAGTTTTGCATGTGTAAATTAATATAAATTAAATATTTGTTCGCTCCGCCATGAACATCCATGGATTAAATAAATAAATTACAAATCGGGTCAATAGCAATTAATTATATTCGAAAATAGCTTTAGTTTTGATTTGGCATTGCCATGGCAATAACAACAAATTTACACTCTCCTGCTCTGCTTCGGGTCGCACTGCAGTGGCTTGTCCGACTGCAAATTTGCATAAATAAATTATAGACAACAGCATGAGAATTGTCCATTATAAATAACGCGAATTGTCCCAAACGAGTGCGAGTGCGACTGCTACTGCGTCCGCGACCGCGACCAGGGCCCAAAGGAGAGCACAATGACAATTTCCATATATGTTTGTGCTCGTATATTTATCTGTATGTTAAACATATATGCTCGTACATACTGTCTGTATGTTAAATATGCTTGCCTACTTTCCGGCCAAAAAGGGTTGTGGCCCCTGTCCGAAGGTCTCCGCTGTTTACTGGCCGCATAAACATCCAGCAAATTTGTCGTTATGTCAGTTCTTTTTTTTGTTCTGTTTGGTAGCTCCCCAAATGATATATGGGCGTGGAGGACAAATAGGGGGCATCAGCAACAGCGTTTTTCAAATAAAATATTACACTGCCCAGCATACGAGTGAAAGCAGATAGTAGTCCGGGGTGCGTGGTTTGTGGCATAAGTGGAACCCGTGCGAAAATGCGGTCAAGTCTGTACTTAACTTTGAACTATATTTCTGTAAGTGATTTATTTCGAATTTATTATTTATTTATTTATTCGAATGAATATTCTATTCCGATCACAAATAATTCGTTCTTCGGTCTTTAGTGCTCGGTATATACTTACATATATACATATGTATATATTAATAAAGAAATAAATAAAAAAAGAAATAATAATAAAGAAATAGAAATAGAAAAATTCGGGAAGCAACAAATGCCTGATCGGTATAGCTTGATGGATGCGTGAAGTATGAATTATTGTTTAACATTTAAATCTCAGAACTTTTTTGCGGATTGTTTGTTTTTGTACGCAAATCATTTCCAATCGATCAGGGAGATTTCTAATATATAAAGAAGGTATATTCTGAGGCATTTTTTATGGTTTATTGCTTAATGATATAAATGTATCTTAAAATTCCAAACCTTTTTTTTTGTTTATTGTTCAAGAAAAAAATCTTCAAAGAATACCCGAACTAGTCCCCCATTTTCCATGGTTACTTTTTCTGGTGTCGTTTACACAACGTATCCTACTGAATAAAGGAAAAAAGTCTGTCTCCATCAGTCGTTTTATATGTTTCGTGTTGGTACCAATAAATCCTCAAAGTATCTTGAAACCCACCCAAAGAAATCGATGCAATTGAATGTGATGAAAAAAAAAGCTGAACAAATTGCAATTAAAATTAAGCGGGTCAACAGGCGACCGACAGGCAGTCGGAGAAAGACACGACTTCACTTTCATCAGCCGGAGGACACGGGACGGGCCCGAAACTACAGCCGAAACTCTTTGATTTTGTCGTTTTTTTAAGGATTGAAAATGTGAAACGTTTATAACGATAGCTGTGCAACTACCTCTGCGTTTACCTGAACGAGTCTCCGTTTCAACTCCGACTCCATTGTCTGGGACGGCGACCACTCGACTCCGGGTTCAATTAGCAGTTCACGTAATTACTGCAAATACCGCTGGGTTAATAACGGTCCCGATAAGTCGCCCTCCGTGTCGACCCCTATTTTCTTTTATTTTTGTATGGCCCCCAGAAAGTGATCCCTCGCTGGGTAAATAAGAGCCCCATGGTCGATGGCCGATGCGATTTCAGGCGAATGACACACAATTTCTGCTTTCGTATCGCTCTCATTTCTGTAATTTTGGGTCAACAAGGGGTGCGGACAGAAATTAAAAGAAAAATTAAACAGTTAAATAAAGAATGCAGAGAAATCGGCATAATTGAAGGCCGAATTGCTGAGCAGAGGAGCGCGCTGAAAATGGCTGAATAAATATTTCATTGCAAACGGATTAAAACTGGGGAGTGCAAGGAGCTGCAATAATTGGAGATATGGCATCAATATGCATCATAATATATTGATTTCGTAATCAATCAGTCGAAAGAGAGCAGAGAAATGGCTGGGAACGAAAAAACGGTACATATTAATGTATTTGGAATAAATTTTAGATGGGAAGGTGCTTCAAATATGATCCCTACTCTACTCAAAATTCGATACCTGGTAAAGAACTTTCTAAAAGAATTCATAGCCTGCCTGTCAGCAAAGTAATGAGTTTGTTACCTATTTGTTACCAGCTTTGGTTTTACCTTTTTCCTTTTTCCTGTTTGCTGTTTCCTTGGCGAACTCATTATCATTCTCTTCAGTGCCATCCAGCTCATTGTTTATGCCCAACCAATTTTCTTCGCCCATTAAGAATTTTCCCATTACTCATACGCATCATGTGCGTCGCTCCTTTCTTCACTCTCCTTTTGCGCTTCTTTCGACCACGTTTCCGGGGAAAAATCAATGGGACTCGTTAATGCAGAAGCTCCGCCGTGCTTGCAGTTCGCTCTCTGCTCTTTCTCTTCTGCTCTTCCTCCGCGCTCTGCCTGACAGCCGCTTGTCAGCGCCACCGTCAACAAGCTCTCGAATTGCAGAAATGTTTTTAATGCGCTCATTGACAGCCCCTGATAATGGCGACCAATTTTAAACACTTCAAACTGACGACCCAGCCGAAGACGTGTCCTTGAAATACATACATATACCTCTGGTATGTACTGGTAAATGTATGTATATCAAATGTCATTGTCCCTCGCCGAATGGAAGAAGTTCAATCATTCGTTTCTTGCACTTTGCACCTGTCTGCTGTCGCTGCTGGGATCTTCCATCACGCCAGCCTTCTGGAAAGTATCAGTCGAGGGCCTCAATGAGGGTTCTCTTATTCAGTTTGTTCTGTGGCGTCTCCTGTGAAATTGTGTCAACGGGTTGCAGGTGGTGCAGCTGGGACAAGATGTGTTTCAGGGAAGCTGAGATTTGTATGCTCTGGGCAATGAAAGTGCTTGGTTAGTAGTGTTAATTTACTACGAATTCAGTGAATGAATTTAAGAAAGTCACTTATCACCGGAGTTGTAGCACACTCATCTTCAATTGAGGATTCCACTCTCATAGTAAATGCATTCGTATAAGAAACATTTTTTATTACTGCAGCATTCAATTCGAGTATTGAATCATGCTTAAATTTCTCCTAGCAGAATAAACGTACCGCTCGTTAGGCACCAAAGTCATTGTTTCTAATTTCTAATCTTTAACAATGCCATGTCGGTGCATGTCCGGCTGCCTAGAGACAAATCCAATAAGTCATAATGGCACAATGTGCAACATATTAGTGAGAACCATAACTATTTACAAGCACTCTACACTTATTACTGACAATCCGCAAGACCCTAAGGCTTTAAGTTGATTCTGTCTCCCACAATTTTATTATATTAAAGATAAAATAAATAAGGCTAAGTATGGATTGAAGCCAACACTTCTCCCGCCAGTCCCATAGCAAAGCTCTTCAAAGCCAAACCAAAGTATGCCAGAAAACTATTTGTGAGGGAACCACTACATAGGAAAAATCTGGAACGAGAGTCAAAGGACTTCAAGTATTTCTGTTCACTAAATAGAATTCTAAGCCAAAGAGTATTTATGGGTCGAGATCCTCCCTCCAGTCAACTTGCTGCTTGACTTATTTGCCGTGTATTGTTGTGGTCTGCAGGCCCCCCCCCCGTTCCCCGTTCCCTACTACCAACAACCGAATGCGTCATGTTGGTGGTTCCATGACTGTTTCCATGTCGCGTATCTTTATTTCTATTTAGTTGTGCGAGTACGAGTACGAGTACTTGTTCCCGCTGTGCGAGATGTTGCATTACCGACTACGGCTACGGGCTTACGGTTTACGTCGCTCCTTGACCCACTAAAGCCAGATTACGTGATTTGTCTGTCGCCGGAAGCGGAGACGTCGACAACAGAAACAGAAACAGAAGGAGAGAGAGAGAGAGAGATGGGGATGGATACACAGATGGGGATAGAGGCAGAAATGGAGACACATATAGGGAGAGAGAGAGGGAGAGAGAAGAGGCAGAGATAGCCACATCAACCAACGTCTGCCGTGGCGATAAGCGACTAGCGACGAAAATTTCAAAGAGCATAAAAATTTAAATCACGTCACTTAGGGAGAAAGATAGGGGGAACGAGTGTGTACTGTGCGTACGATAGAGAAAGAGGAACACAGCACGACACAACGACGCAACTACAGTCCCGGACATAATGGGCTGCCATGTAAATAGTTGGCCCCAGACAGAGGAGTTGGGCGAAGCTTTCGTAGGCATGTCGGCGTGTCGCCGTGTCCGTGCCCATGTCCGGGTCGAGCCTCTGCATTCTGTGTCTTTGCACGGGTGTGATTGTGTGTGTGTTTGTTAAGCTGCTTTTGAGGCAGCCACTCAGGCCCCGCTCACGTGTGTGCTGCTCCTGTATCTCCTGTACTTTTGCGTGTGAGGGCAAGTGCAAGTGCGAGTGCGAGTGCGAGTACGAGGGGAGTACAGGAGTGTGTGTGCCGTGCCGCCTGTCATGTTGCTGAGGCGCGGCAAAATGCTTGTTACGCTTTTGAGCCGCCACCGCCTGCGGTTGACAGAGCACGTTGAACCACCCAACCGTTCAACCCCAGCCCCAACACCAGCCCCAGCACAGTCACCTATCCACTCATCCAGCCAGCCACCCATTCAGCCACCCATACTGCCACCAAGCATCCAAACAGCCAACCTCTCTGCGGCCTGATGCACATTAAAACGCAATTAAAGTTGCAGGCGTTAATTGTGGCGCCTTCGTTAGCCTGTTTCTGTTTCTATTTCTGCTTCTGCTTCTGTTTCTGTTGCTCCTTTTGCCCACTTTTTCTGACTCGTTTGCCTTTTGAGTTAGTTGCCAAAAATTAATTACTTTTGCCCCTGTCAAAGTTGCCAAAGTCATTGCAAAAAAGAGTGAGTAAAAGACACGGCACATTGAAAAAGAAATGACAAATACATACATACATATAGATGTGTACATATGTGGTTTTAAAACTCATGTGTTCTGGGAATCAACTTCCACGGAAATGGGAGAAAACACTAATGAGGTGAATGCATTGGAAAAGACGACGAAACTCCATCGCAAATGCAATCCAATCTGATTTTATCCTCTGTTGGTACGTTGGAGGAATGCTTGACCTACCTCAGGGATGGATCAGATATCAGATTATCGTATAATAATACTTAATACTTGAGAGGGACTATCAGACAGCAGTATAATACATGAATTTCATCGATGTAAGAATCCAACAAGAGCCTATCCAGAGCCCCTGAACAACAAGATGTATTTTTGTTTAGATTTATGCAAACAGTTTTGAGTTTACGGAGAATTCAGTTCGCCGGAATGCTCCCATGTGAGCCTCTACTAATGAATCATGTCCATGAATAAAGCCTCAAGCGGGTGCTCTTTTTTTTGTGCCCTCAACAGGGTTATAATGCTTGCAGTGTGTGACTGGGGGCAAGTGCGGGGGCGTGGCTAAGGGCTGGGTCTGGTGGTAATGGGGTCACAGACACACAGAGACAGACAGACAGACGGACAGACATACTGGCAACTCCCTCTCATCGCTTGCTTTTGCTTCAACTGTTTCCTTCGCTTGTTGTGCAGTTAAATCCGTTTGCCAGGCAACTTTATCTTTCAGCACAGATTCTCAATAGCAGCTGCCGTTGTTGCTGAGTTTCTTGCTTTTCCTTCTGCTATTGCTGTTGCTGTTGCTGCCACTGACGTTGCACGCTGCAGCGTTGTTTATTTCACTTGGTTTTTCTTGCCACGCGGCCTGCTCCCTGCTCCCATGCCCCATGCCCCATGCCTCACTCTTTTTATTTACACTTTTGCAGCTGTCGGGAGGTTTGGCTTAAGCGCCAGTCGCTGGCGACGTGCCGCTGAAATAATTAAGTTGCCAATTCCGGAGAGCGAGAATATCAACAGCCATCCAGCGGAGTAAGGAGGCAGGCAGAAAGTCAGACTGGAGCGAGTCAGAGCTCCAGGGGGGCTCACATTTAGTGGCATAGATTTTCAATTAGGCTGTCAGTCGGCGCAGCTGGCTTTCCTTTCCAAGTTTTTCCCTGAAAAAGAGGCATAAGTCAAAGGTAAGCAAAAAGAAACGCTCATCGCTTGAATCTCTTCTTTATCTTCTTCGCATTGCAATCCTCGTTAAGTTCGGGCCACTTGAAAATTCGGCTCCATCCTCTGCCATGGCCTGGCAGCGGCATCCTGCCACATACGCAATAGTATGCTGAATAGCCTCAAGTGTGGAGACACAAATAGAAAGCAAACAGCCCGAACACCCACTCGTACAGATAGCATTCCGTTGAAGGACACACGAGAGAAATTCCACAAATATTACGCATACGCACGGATGGCCTCCCAAACCACAACTTCTCGATGCGGCTGCACTTGCTGTCCCTGTCGCTGTGGTTCGTTTCGCTTTGCAGAAGAAAAGTGAAAGGTGGAAGCACATTTTGCTCATTCCCATTCCCATTCCCCTTACCATTTCCCTTCCCACTCCCCTAATGACATCCTTTGTCAAAGCTTTTTGGCATTGTTCCGAAATGAGGTGGGACTCATTCGAAGCGCGTCTAGCAAATTAGCATCACAACAACATGGAAATTGGTTTTTCCTATGTATAAGAGCAGGCTGAAACCCCCCACCTGCATGTGTCTCAAGCTGCCCCGATGCACCCCCGTGCACTCATTGCGGCAGGGGCAAGAGAAAAGAAGCTGATCAGGTGCATTCGGGCTTGACGTTGCAAAGCAATTTGGACAAAGAAAACACAAAGTCGCATCGACATGTTAGTGGAGCCTGCCATTTGAACTTGTCTTCCAGTATACGAGTATACGTATACTCGTAAAGCGGATTCGAAAGCGAATGAATACAGAGTCAATCGATAGTTGAAAATCGAACATCCGTGGCAGCAGCAGCCACAGCAGCAGCAGCCACAGCAGCAGCAGAAGAAGCAGCATCAGCAGGGCAGACATTTTTCTGCATGGCTGACCCCAAGAGCGGAAAAGCAATTTCGGTGTATGCCACCTCAAGTAGCTGCACGAACCGTAATGCTTACCGACTCCCCTTCCCCTTTCGCTAGGAGAGGCCAAACGATTTGCAAATTTTGCCAACGCATCACTGAATATTGCTCACAACCGGGCGAAGGCATTACGGAGAATGGTTAAAAAATCGTAGAGGAGAAACGCCTTAACCAAACACTGCGAAAATGTTCAATTTTTAAGTCAATCAGCTAGAAAGAAGGGAAACTCCCGCTGCATATACGTCGTATGTACGTGATGCTCAGTCGAAAGTTTTTACAACACGGAATTAAGCGATTAGGTGGAACTTTTGCCCCAACTTCTCTTTGCATAAATTATGCCAAGTTTTTTGACTCTGTCCCCAGCAGATTTGCCGGATCCGGAGCGGCTGCCACTGCTGTTGCACAATGAATGCTCATTCAACAGCCGTTGCCACCGTAAAATCGAGGAGGATGTGGGTCAGGGCGAGTCCCGAGCCCCTGCTGAGGATGTGCGTTCCAAGTTGCGGCAGCTGCAGCTGCAGGGGCATCATTTGTGGCTATGCCACCAGCTGATGCCGTTGCAGAGACACATGCTGACAGAACGCCCGGCTGGCCCAGCCGCAGCCATCTCAACGAGGAACAGGACAACCTGGAGCGACTGCTTCTCCGCCACCTGCAGCTGCAGCTGCTGCACAAACGCAAAGTTCAAACTCATCTAAGAAGTGTCACTGCGATGAGTGAGAGTCACTTTATGTGAAAATTAAATATTAATTCGATTAAAACTCCACCTTCTGATGGCATAATTGTTAAGCAAGCTATTTCATTTGTGTGCCAAGCAAATAGACATTAAACAGCAGCTCCGTAAGTCACATGATTATGACACACCACATCACATAACATGACCTTACCCCAACTAGAATGAGGCCCACACATCACGTAACTCAATTAATCAGACACCAGCCGAGGTCGAGCATCACTTAACTCGAGATTAACCCTTCCCCGTCTGTCCATGGAGGCCATAGTCACGCACTGCCCCCCAAGAACAACACTTACGCTTACCCATTGCTGTTTAGCAACTATTTATGGAGGCAAGTGCTCGTAGTTGCCACTTGCAACCATGGACGGGCCCCTACACGTCGTCATTGTTATGATATGTGGGCCTTCCAGCCTCCGTCTGTGTATCTGCTCTGGCCTCAAGTGTCCTTGTCTGTGGACGACACCTAGCGTGTTGGCATTGAATAGGAACGGGAGGACGAATGTGATTATCAGGAGGAGGCCTGACAACACTTAAGTGGACTATAAACGGTAACAAATGCAAATGCAAATGGAATTATGGCAGTCAACGGGCAGGGCTGCATTTCTCTCAATGACCAACGAGTGAGGTAAAAGTGTTTGCATATGCAGGGGCACATTGCGGCCATAAACCGTAGTTCGAGCACGCCCCCACACCACACCCATTGAGCGGCCATAAAGCCATTGGCAGGCGACTGCATTTCAGCGATATAAATATTTATATAAGTTAATCGGTTTATGGTGCACGAGTAATTGAATTTCGCGACGGCGCCAGGTAAATGCTACCAGCAGGTAGCAGTAGGTCCAGGACCTCTCCTACTCCCACTCCTCAGCGGTGGGTGCTGCCAGCCACTAGCCACCAGCCCCCAGCCTCCAGCCTCCAGCCTCCATCTTCCGATTCCCATTCCGGACTCGCCTCGTGTGTCACGCGGTCAGACCCATGTTGGTTTTGCCTCGTTTTAAACTTGATTTCTTACTTTTTGCATCCGCTGGCGAGTGCTGCAGCATGTGTACCACGGGCTTATGGCTGCCATGTTGAGGGTATATACGACTGTGACCCAAACTCAAAGCAGGCCGAACTAATATATGCATAAACATGGAGGTTCCATCCTTCGAGATAGAAACCCAGAAACCTTGGCATAATTTCGAGGGCTCTTTAGTGCATTCCCCCAAATGGGATTGATCCCAACAAAAACAGCCACTTCTAGTTGACACTACAAACAGAGCCAGCGTATCAGGTTAACCCATTCCTCCCACTGCAACGCCCCGCATCCGACAAGCTCCAACATGGCGCCAGCCGGAAGTGCCAGCCCGTTCAGCAATGGCCAACACAGAGCTCCGTTTCTATGGCACTTCCGCTTTACTGCACATTAATTGCAATTAAATTTGGAATTACTACCATCACCCACTCCACTCCACCCTCCTCTCCTCTCTCCCTCCTCTCCTCTCTCTCTCTGCATCTTGTAACCTCTCCTTTCCCCCTCTCCACTGTACGCTGTAACCGTTGATCGTTGCTCTCTTTCCACGCAAATTTAATGATGGCTGCAATTTTTGTTCGTTGCATTTTCCTCTTTTTTGCATAATTTAAAAATGTTTGCTTTGGCTGCCCCTGCCACTGCCGCTGTTGCTGTGGATGTGGCCTGGGCATGGGGCAACTGTGGAGGGAAGGGAAGGGAAGGGTGGGAAGGGTTCCGTGGCAATGCCCCTATTTGACGTCGACTCTGTTGCTGGCACAACTGCTTCTGTTGCTGCCGCTGTGGCACAGCCTCGGTATTGTTGTTTTCAATTAACTGTGCGTCTAACTAAATGGCAAGTAAATTAATGTTTATAGTGCATAAATATGCAATTTATATGCACTTTTCCACCAGACACACACACACACACACACACAAACACACTCACACCCTCCACACTGTGTATGTCATGTTCCTTGCTGATTTTGATGGCGATGTTTCGGTTGAATTGAGCGTAAACTTTAATAAGTTATTTGAGTGATGAACACAAACGATAATATTTAATGATGTTTGCCGTCCAGTGAGGCTGAATTACTGGCAATATTCGGCCCCAGCATTGCAGGAGCATCCAAAATCAAAATTAATAAAATAAATAATTGCGTGGGAGGGAGCCAGTAAACATTTATAGCCGGACGCGGAGGCACAAGATGCCTGCCGCAGCCAGGCACCCTTGAAGGACACGAGGAGTCACCATCTTGTGGCGGCGGGTGCAACTCTGAGCCTGTTGTTGCCAAAAGTTTAATTGCCTTTCGGGGCAAAAACTTTGCAAAATCTGTGCTATGCATTTTGTTAACATTTCCGGTGACTCGGTGACTCGCTGGTGGGGCCTTGCCTTAGCCACCACAAGACTGTAGCCACTCCGTGCCACATTCCACAGCATTGCCATAGTATAGTCTGCCTCCTGCCACTCTACATGCAAGAATGCCTCGCTGCCTCCTGCTCTTGCCCCAATCCACTCTTTATCCTTTCGAACTCCATTGCTTGGTGTGGTGGTTGTCCCCTTCGGTTTGTATGCCCTTTTAATTGCCCATTGAAAGTTGTTCACTTGTTAAAGTGAACTTTTGCCCTGCCAAGTTGCATGTTGCACGTTGCAAGTTGCCAGTTGCCAGTTTCCAGTTGCCAGTTGCAAGTGAACTGAAGTGAAGTGTAAGCAACAACAAGCGTGAAAGTACGAGTAGTGCTATATGTGTTATGCAATTAAAAGTACAACTACAGGCGGCAGTCGGTGGTGTCGGTGGCTGTCGGTGGCGCTCCTACACCCAATCGATAGCGATTCAATTGGCCGACAACAAACCAATTTGCCACAACCTATTTAAGGATCAGGATATTGTCGTGGATATGGGGCTTGCATAGCCGCGCTCCCCCCTGACCAGACCGCAGCTGCTCGTAATGAGTTTTCCATGCATACGAGACAGTTGAGACACATTTCTCGCAGCTAAAATTATGTGACATCTGCAGACAGAAATCATTCCATTCCATTGCTACGACTAGCTATCCCAGCATAAGAAGTGGAGAGCACAGAGCAGACAGCATGAAAATTATGTTGCACAGTTATGTGGAATGGAATGGGGACGGGACGCATGGACTGTGACCAAGTGCAAAGACTCCTTCCCATACGTATGCACATACGTTCCCATGTATCTCGTAGATTCTTTTATTTGCCGACTTGCTTCTGTGTGGCTTTCCTTGCCCCTTTTTGCCCCTTTTTGCCCCTTTTGCCTGTTGTCTGCTGGTGACTGGCAGGACAGCAACAATATATTTTTCTGATTTTCCACTTGCATTATCACGTCTAAAAACTGTCTGCCATTAAAACATGTGTATTGTGTGCATTGTCTGCTCAGTCTAACGGGCGTTTTCGGTTTTGTCTAGTCTCGTAGCGGGGCGCAGGAACATCGGGCAATATATAAACATAATTTAGGGGCGAATCCAAGCAAAGGAAACCGTACCGAGCTGCTTGCCATGGAAAATTGTATAAATTATGTGTGCTGGGGGAATTTTCGAACCACTGGGGAAACTCGAGAATGTGCAACAAAATTGAACGAAAGTTCAGTGGCTTCTCCTGCATGAGAGCAATGAGAAGATGAGCTAAATGTATCTGGTAAGCAAATATTGTTTGAAACTGCACTTGAAAGGTAAAAGGTGGGCTGAAGTGGGCTAATTACAAATAGGTTACTGTGCCTACATATTTCCAATAGTAATTTTGTTGGGTTAAAAAATGTTACAAGAAACAGTCTCAGTCTGCTGAGATGGTTTCTGTCCATATCCCATCCATTTGTTCGTTTGCCAACCACACCCAAAGAACCTTAAACCAAGGAGAACGCCATTACTTGTGGCATAATTACAAACGAGACGAAGTACATAGCCACTCACTCTGTGGTCTCAACAACTTGAAATCGGGCCTCTAACTTAGCTGATTTCCCATCCGTTTAATCGCAACCGCTTAAGGATAACGCACCCAAGACGATAAATAACCCCTATCGAAGGAGATACAATCCAGGCCAGCGCACCCCTTCTGCATTTGCGGCTTAGATATGGCAGCATGAGTGGCATCTATCGTGGGCCCCCATCCCCGGCGGACCAGTTTCCCGTCCGCCTCCATTGACTTGCCCCATTAATTAAGTTTGTGCTGCTGTGCGTGCAGATAAGATGCAGCGCCCCAAACTCCAGGGCACCGCACTGCACCCCCTTTCCTGGTCGTGCAATTGACTTAATAATTGGCCCCAAACATTTTAATGAGCAGCTGCCTGTCAGCGTCACGTTTTCCGGAACGGAACGGAACGATGTTGCAGAAGACGGAGCAGTGCAGAGCGGAGCGGAGCCATTGCACAATATTTGCAAGAAATGGCATTGGCATAATTAAGATGATGGGGCTGGGCTGTTGGCTGTTGGATGTTGGCTCAGGGGAGTGGTTCTTGAGACGGGCTTCGCATATACATAATGTCATCGGAGTGGGGCGGAAATTTGAATGCCAAGAGTGTGCTAATGTTAATATGATATGCAGCAGGAAATACAAGCGTCATCCGAGCATTTCCATATGCTCCATATGCCCCTTCTCCATTAAATTCCAATGCACAAACATTGCGCATACGACGTGTATGCTTGTGCGGCAAGCCAGGTGACAGATGCAGCATAGCCACACCTCACCTGTTTCCACTCCCCGCCCCGCCCCACCCTCCCTCCGGCCGTGTGCGTTAACACCTGAGCAGAGCCAAGCAAGACATCTGGGATCTACCGCTCCCCCCACTCTCCCATCACCCCTTTTCGGGCACGTCTGGCGGCCTTTCACACGCCAGTCAAACGTTCCTCGGCTCTGGTAGGGTAGCCCGCCTTGTCACTTGCCCCTGCATAGCTGCCTTCCTGCGGCTGTGGCACGTAATGACATGCGGCTGCCAATGTTGTGGACGCGCATTGAGCAGCGCAGCGAGCCTCGCCGGCATCTCCAGTGCCTTGCATAATTTATACAACCCACCCAAGCCGCCAAAAAACCGCAAATCTCGCAGCGCTTCGTTGCACACATCGCAGCATCGGTGGCAACACCGACAGCAGTGGCAACAGCCGCGTATGTAGTATGTCTCAGCCATGTTGAGGCTTGAGGGACAGCTTAAAGTAGCCATTGTCGGTGGCATGACAGCGACATATTGATGGTTATCCGACTTATAGGGAAAGTAACACGTTCGCCATAATCGATGGGAGCGAGCTGGCAGGCGTTCAAGGGACATTTCAACTCCATTTGCAAGGTGTCCTATAATCCGAATTAGTTTTCAGTTATAATAAATAACACCTTAATGCGAATTTCCAATGCTGAATAGATAAGTATATACAAAGATCGCTTTATTCACATAAATATTATATGTATTGTATGTATAACTATTTATAAATAGTTAGAATTACTAAATTGAATGTGTTTATATCTTTAGTATAATGTGGGACAATATCACCATACGGAAAACTTAACTGAGTAATGGAAAATGATATTGGTCAGCTATTTATTTTATATCTTAGTTGTTGGGAGAGCACCTTAATCGATTGCTCCTACAATTTCAACTCTGCAAACGTTTGGGGCAATCGATCGCCTAGTTCCTCCTTGAGTGCTGCGGGCAGCTCCAGTTCGTCAGCAATTGCCAGATATTGGCCATAAGGCAACGCAGTCAATGCTGACTCCGCTGCTAGCTCAAAGCGTTTGGGAAACGTTGCAGATGTGACCCACTTGGCCAGCTCTAATTCCAGGGTCCAGCATGCAGCCAAATCCTTGTAGTAGCCCGCCCGCAGGCCATCAAACTTCTCCAGCTGCACCAAGTGGTCCAGGCTTCTTTCGTGATTGGCAGTAACATCGATGGCTCGCATTAGGAGGGCACTGGTCAGGAGGGTCCACTTGCTATCGGGCTCGTACTCCAGGAGATCGAAGCAGGACTGCAGCTGCGTCTGGAGTTCCTCGAACAGCTCCTTGCTGCAGCTGGAGGCAGCATTGGGGGGCACAAAGTAGAAGGCACCATCGCCAGTGGCCAGAGGCAAGAGTTTGATCTCCTGCTCTGACAGCTTCAGCGAGTAGGACCTTTCCTTGTGGTAGTCGATCGATGTCTGGGTTTTCCAGGTGGTTCTGCTGCTGTCCGCAGGCTGCCAGGACTGCAACTGCCATGTGTGCTCGTTGCTGGCAAGCTCAACCCTGAACTGTTCAAAGTCTGGGCAGGGTTTGTTAAATGCTACGACTGCACCAGTCGCTCCCACGCGGAAGGCAACCACCTTGGGGGCCTGATCCACTTGGACACCGCCGCCCAGCAGCCAGCGCTGATAGAACCAGGCGCTGCTGTCGTTGGGATCGGTGAAGGCGGCGGTGAGCACCATCTCCAGCTCCTGCTGCAGCTTCTCCTCGCTCATGGGCCGGTCGCGCTGCTCATTGGGGTAGAGCTTCGGCAGCAGGAGGCTGCGGTGATGCCAGCTGGAATAGTTGGAAAAGTTAACCTTGATCTTCTCGGTGCAAAAGTCCAGCTCCTGCTCGGCAGGCACGGCCGCCTTGGCGCTCACATAGCGCCGGTAGTCCCAGGTGTGGAAGTTTCGCTCATCGTACTTCAGATACTTGTTGCAGAGCTGCACCTCTCGCTGCCAGTCTGCCTGCGGATTCTGCTCCAGGGTCCAGCAGCGATGGTGCCAGGCATTGTATGACTTCGGATTGACCATCAGACACTGTTCGGTGAGGGTCAGTTCCTGGTCGTACACTGCTTGCAGCTTATCTTCCCGTTCCACAGGCTTCTCCACCACCTCTGCCACTGCTTCTGCTTCCGCTTCCACCTGCACCTCGTCGGACTTGTTGGACTCTGCCCCTGCATCTGACAGCTGCTTGGTCTTCGCCAGCACACACTCCCGACGAATGTTCCACAGCGTGCTCACGTCCGGATTGCGTTGCAGGATTTGCACCGTCAGGCCGAGCATTTCGTCATCCAGTTCTCCTGCATCGCGTTTCTTGAGTATCCGTCCCATGGCCGCCCGGTAGGCCCGCACCTTCAGCGCGTGTTCCTTCTTCTTGCGCTCCCGCTCCTCCTCCGTGGTGCGCACTTTCACACGGCCATGCATCGTATTTTATTTTGTTAATAAAAATTAGCAATTTCTTTCAATAGACGACCGTGCCGATAACGATAACAAACGAACTTAACCCACTTAACACACCTCTATTTAAAACATTGAGCACCCATTGTTAAACCGCGGAAAAGAATACTGTTTGTAAAGGCTTCTTGTAGCTGCATTTTCCTATTTACTTAAAAAACAAAAATGACCACCGACATCTTTCACTTGTAATGCGTAAAATAAGTTAAAGTTACATAAATTTTGTGGATATAATAAATACCCCCCTGGTCGACAATGGGATAACGTTCTATTTTATTGATTGAAATCGTATTCCATGATTTTGATATTCAGTTTAATATTACTAGCCAGTTGGCCCTCTCAGCCCTAAACAAATAATTTTATCCGATTCCTCAATCAATTTTGTTCAGCATTGGCTAGTTTTTAGAACTCTATTGTATTGCATTGTTTACATAAAAAGGTTCAAACAAAAACGGCCAAAGCATAAAACGTAAATGTTGACTAAATGTAACGTCAGTGTTGCTGGTCAACCAAGTTTCTTCAAGCTCCATTGCAACATTAATAATCATTTTATCGTAGATTGACATGTTTTTTTACCTATTAATGCAAATATTTTGTGTTTTATAAATACATTTATCCCGGTTCTGATACCTATTATTGGTACCAGTGAGCTGCAAAATTTCGTTAATATCTTTAAAACAGAGACTGAGTAGATTCCATAATATCCATTATTATATACATTAATATCCATTTTATGTTGTTGGCAGGCTGTTGCTGCTAGGACTTTGATGTTGCCAGCAACATGCTCCGTGGCGCCATATTCCCGCTGCGCCTGTTTATGGAACTCTGCAATTGTTCAGTTCTCAAAGGAACTTGAGCTAGTTCGTGCGACGAGCAAGGCGTCGCAGTGTGACCGTATTCACTACGTCTTTCTCAACTAGAGATGGGCGGCATTTATCGCCATAGCGATAGATTTTAAATCTGTAAAGTTTGCTGCAGACACATGCTGCAAGTACTTTGGCAACATGTTAAGTTGTTGGCAACATGCTGTTATGACATTGGCGACATGTTCAGTTGCTAACAGCATGCTGCTAGGACTTTGGCAACAGTTTGAAAATACTCAAAAATACTAGAAATAGTATAAAAAAAATCGTTTTTGCTTGCATGCAGACACAAAGCTGCTGCTGGCTGCTGCGAACACAAAGCATAGATGGCGCTGTTTGTTGCTCATTTGTTTAAAAAAATTTAAATCTGTTCTTTTGCTACAAAAAAAAATTGTTCCTAATTTGTATTTTATAACAGTCGAAAAACTAAAAAATTTTAACACCAGTCTGTCGATGAAGAGGTATCTTAGTTGACAGGTGTTTTTATACGGCTGGAATGGACCAATTAGAAACACTTGAGAAGGATAATCCATCCAGTTTTCATCTATATAGCTTAATATTGATAGTTTGTTACATTCACACTGCACCTGGATAACTTTCAGTTATCCTGCGACTGAGACCCAATCAGCTTCCCATCTCCACATAAGAAATAAATCAAGCTGAAATTATTGTATACTTTTGAGATGCATGTTAAAACCTTTATCTACGCCTTGGTTTCCGCTACAGATACGATCCCTGATCGTTCAATATAGAATTATTAAAGAAACTGAAGAAGGCAACTTTTTCATTGTCCCTGCTAGGGGCATTTCATTATTTTCAATTGGATTACACATATTCCATATTGGATTACAAGTGGGCATAAAAGACGCATCTATTTATAGCTGTATAGGGCGATATCGATTGTATCGCTTTACTCTATTGCTATCCAGAAAAGGCAACCCCATTGTTGGTACCACTCACAATAGGGGTCAGACTGTTGTGGAGTTGTTTTTGATTAACTGGTGAAATGCCATTTAATGTCAGAAAATCGATCCTATATAAGCCCCAGAACCCGATCGATTTAATAGTTTAAAGCGAACATTCGATCCGAGTCTTTTTTTTAGAAAGAAGTTCATTTTGATTTTGGCTTGTCTGGCCCTTTATGTGGCCCACAAGGTCATTTAATTTTCGAGCCTAACAACTGATTGGACATTATTTCCATCTTTCTGTAGTTATCCAGGTATGCACTGGCGGCAGTAACCTAATTTTAATATGCATATTTTATGTATATAAACAGTCTTAGCTCTATTTCAACACGATATTTTGCGGTATAATTGAACGGAATCACTCAAAAGTGCCTCTGTGTTTAAGCAGCGATTAGTGCTGTAAAGGGGGTAAAGTACAAAATCAAAATACTACCATTATTACTACCCATTCGCTGACACAAGCTGGATGCTGGTGAAACGAAGCACAGATGGCGCTGCTTGTTGCTCATCTTTGGCGGCTTGGCCAATGTACGCTCTATCTGTCGTTTAGTATAACTCTTTATTTCTTAATATTTGATTACAATGTCTTGTCGCGTGTCGTCGTAGTTGCTGAAGCTGCTAACTTGTCGAGAGACCGTTGCTGGAGCTGCCATCCGTCCGAGGTTGTTGCTGGCCCTGCCAGAGGGCCGCGTCCGGGTTGCCACAGTACTCCCCCTAGAAGTGCCAATCTTTAGGTTTGATTTCTGCATATGTCCGCGGCACATTCGACTGCTGATCTTCCGTAGGGCTGGTCTCGTCGTTTGCTATAAATGCTGGCTTAAGCCGGTCGATTGAAATGGCTGTCTCCTTTCCATTAATCCGAATCAGGAAAACCCGGTCTGATGACTTGGATATAATCGTCGACTGGAATCGCTTGTAGCTTTAAACCTTCTGCGTTAGAATGTGCAGGCGCAGCAACGTCTTTAAATTTGGATTGTTGCTACTTACCGACTCCACGCTGTGCTGCCTTTGCTCAGCGGGCTTGGGTTAAGTCGACATAACACCTATTGAGTCGATAGCGCTGTTCCTCTGTCGGCAACTGCCAGCTTGTCCAGGTCGTTCCCTCCCAAACCGAAAGGGTGGGCGAATCGACGAAGGTAACTCAGTGAAGAAAAGGTTTCGATTACGGCTTCGCACCCACTAGCAGGTGCTAAGCGACGCAAGTGAGTCAAGTCTCCGACGGCTTCTTCCCAGTCATGTCGCCACCCCGGAGGAGTCGTCTCATTTCGATCCCTGATCGCCAAAAGTTTCGAGCAGCCGACGCTTCATTGCGTCGTACTTGTTGTCAGTAGGTGGCCGAGTATGAGATCCGTTGCACGGGCTGCATCTTCCTCCAGTTGTACTGACACCAGGTCAAACTGTTGTCGTCGCGCACCACATTGTGTAAACTAAGGGGCGCTCTAGTTGCGCGAACCAAAGTGTCGGATTCGTTTGTTGAATTTTGGGATGACGATTTGAGCTAAGTTTTGAGTTGCAGCTGTGGCTGTGCGTTTACTAGTTGAAGTTGCTGCAGTTGCTCTCTTAACCGTTTAGTGTGGCCTCCGTGTTCGCCATGTTTATTGCGTCGTAGAACTTGTCGTCTTCTGCCGGTTTGCTTTTGGTCGAAGAACGCAAAAATAGTGCTGTTTTGCGCCGTGTTTTTAACGTAGGGGTCACCACTTTGGCGGCTTGGCCAATGTACGCTCTATCTGTCGTTTAGTATAACCTATCTTAATATTTGATTACAATGTCTGTCGCGTGTCGTCGTAGTTGCTGAAGCTGCTAACTTGTCGAGAGACCGTTGCTGGAGCTGCCATCTCGTCTCGAGGTTGTTGCTGGCCCCCAGGGGCCGCGATCCGGGTTGCCACACATCTGCACCTGTTAAAAAATTAAAAATTAAAAATCTCTTCTCTTGCTAAAAAAAAAAAACAAGGCAACATTCGAAAAACCAAAAAATTATAAAAATCAGTCTGTTGCCAAAGAAAAGTATTTATGTTGGACAGTGTTTTTTTCGGCTACGTAATAGAAAATAATATAATAACATTTCGACACGTTCTTTAGCCTCTGAATTTCAATATATTTATGGAATATTTATACACCCAGTAATTGTAAAGAGCAAGGGTATATCTTAACTGAATCCAGATCAAAAGATTACTAGGACTTAACTCTAGAGCCCGGTCAGACCCCTACCCGATTCTTATTGGGTATTATTATTATTATTATTGTATTGTTATATTATATAATTATTATTCTTGTTTCGATTCTTATGTGTACTTAAATATAGATTCGCATAAAAGATTCGTCGCCTGCCTTTCCAAATTCTACTACTTGTGGTATATCAGCTCTATAAATGGGATCGCGAGCACAAATTGCCAACAGTTGAAACTAACCGCTTGGAGAATGCAGTACGAGCCGCAAATCACCTACGATGACAATCTCAAAGTGTGGAGTGGAGGCGAAAAATCAAACTACTTCGCACCCCATCTCTCCATTGGGCAGATCATATTCCGGGAGATGGAAAGGCACCCAAAGCTCATAGCACAGGTACTCACTCGCATGCTGTTTAATTAATCAAACGAGGAAAACAATTAAAATATCAACCAATCCCTTCCAGATATCAGCCACTGAGAAGACGGTGCTGACCCGTGAGGAGGTGCGTTTCAATGCGATGCGAGTGGCTAGCTACATGCGGGAACTGGGCCTAAAGCAAACGGATATAGTGGGCCTCATGGCCAGGAACACAACGCACCTGGTGGCCGTGGCCTATGCCTGCTTCTTCAACGGTGTGCCGTTCCACTCCCTCAACATCTCCTACGAGCAGGAGACCATAGAGAAGCTGTTCAGAATCACCAGACCCCGTCTGATCTTCTGCGACGGGGATGAGTACGAGAGAGTGCTGGCAGCCGCCGAAACCCTCCAGCTGGACTCCACAATAATTAGCATGCGGCATCACCCGTTCGGCTGCCTTCGTATTCAGGATATCCTGACCACACCCATTGAGGATAACTTCCAGCCCTCCCAGCTGGAGCAGGGCCCCAACCAGACCTTGGCCATTCTCTGCTCCTCAGGGACCACGGGCGTGCCCAAGGCGGTGACTGCAACCAACAGTCAGAATTGCATCTTCCCCGGCTTGTAAGTCCATCAGAATGCTTGATCCATCCTGGTTCCTACTATTGACAGTCTCCTCTCGCAGCCTCGTGACCACCAATGTGGTTCAGTACACGCACAGCACCCTGGATTGGTTTTCGGGCCTTTCCTCCATCATCAACGCTGGAGTGTTCAGCACTACAAATATAATAGCTGACAATGACTTTGCTCCCGCCTTCATGTGTCGTATGGTCCCAGAGTACAAGATCGGGCTAGTCTTTCAGTGTCCCTCCCACATGGCAATGCTGGCCAACTGTCCGGAATTCGAAGACGCTGATCTGTCGAGCATTGAGCATTACATTTTTGGGGGCTCCCGCTGCTCCCTGGATGTTCAGAAGCGTGTCCGTAGCCGCCTCCAGGGAGGTCTGATCTTTAGCTACTCCATAACAGAGCTGAACGGCACTGGCACCTTGAACCTTCACTTTGATGAAAAGCCCAACTCAGTGGGTCGCCCAGTCGCTGGCAATAAGATCAAGGTAATCAATGAAGAGGGTGTGGCTCTGGGCCCACACGAAGTGGGTGAAGTGTGCCTGTTCAACGGCCAGCATTGGGCTGGCTACTATGGCAATCCAGAGGAGACGCGTTTAATTCGCGACTCTCAGCAGTGGTTTCACACCGGAGATGTGGGCTACGTGGATGAAGATGGCTTCCTCTTTATAGAGGACCGCAGAAAGGACATGCTCAAGTACCACAACATCATGTACTATCCCAACGAGATAGAGACAGTCATCTCCCAGATGCCTAACGTGGCCGAGGTCTGTGTCTTCGGCGTTTGGAATGCAGTCAATGGCGATGAGGCCGCAGCTTGTGTGGTGAAGAGGCACGGCACCAATCTGGTCGCCCAGGACGTTTCGGACTTTGTAAAGGAACACATCGGTGCCAAGTATAAAGAATTACACGCTGGAGTCATCATTGTAGATGATCTAAAGCGAAGTGGGAATGGCAAAACGAATCGACGCGCCAACAAGGACCACTTTCTGAATGTTCAGAAGATCAAAAGGCTTTAAGTCCCAAATTCAGCCTTTTCCTTAAGTCGGAAATCATTCGAAAAAACAATGAAAACATTATCAAAGCGGACTGCGCATATCTATAAATTTTTCTTGTACTTCTAATGAGAGAAGACAGAACGGTGATGGGGTAAAATAAGAAAGAACCAAAGAAAAACAAGAAGATACGTGTGAGTCGCTTCTGGGGACGCGACTCTACTTATACCCGTACTAAGTCAGTATATACATTTTTGAGCTTATAATTTTTTAGAATTAAAAAAAAAATTTTACATTTTACATTTTTTTGCTACATCTGTTATCTACATCTACAATGTATATTCCACATCTAACATGTAGATTGTACATGTACCATTTATATTCTACATCTCCTCCGCTAGGGGTTGCTCGCGCACTGAACGCGGCAGAGTGTGCGAGCGAGAAGGAAAATGAGTTGCGTTGTTGTTTGCCGGAAGGGGCGGGGGGAAGCAACTGAAAATTTCTTCATTCTGGCTATAATTATAATCCGATCTGATTCAGATTCGGGAATCTGATAGATATGGTCATTCTCTACGATACTGCGCTTTCAGTTTTATCGTATCTTTAAAAATGTGCCTGCCACAGATTTTCGTCCTTTGTGGGGGCGGAAGGGGGCGGGGCGAAATTTTGAAATACACTTGTAGCAGTGTGATATCACATGAGTCTGGAAACCAAATTTGGTTTATCTAGCTCTTATAGTCTCTCAGATCTAGGCGCTCATCAAGACGGACAGACGGACAGACGGACGGACAGACGGACATGGCTATATCGACTCGGCTATTGATGCTGATCAAGAATATATATACTTTATGGGGTCGGAAACGTTTCCTTCTCTGCGTTGCACACATCCACTTTTACCACAAATCTAATATACCCCTTAACTCTTTTTTGAGTACGGGTATAAGAAGCCAAGAGGAAGCCAAAAGATGATGGTGATGCACGGACGCTAATGATAGTTCCAAGTAGCCCCCCAAAGTATGCAGAAAGGGAGAGGGTGAATGGGTGAATGAAGGGAATGGACACGACCCAACTCGGCACGAAAATGAAAATATCCAACAAGCACTAACACGCCCGTTTAAGTAAGGTTTAAGTACACCCATGGAAAAGATCCCTGAAATTTTAATATTTTCACTTAGATTTTAATATTTAGGCCATTGATTTTAATCCAAGAGTGGTTTTGTTAAAATTGAATATTTTTCACTTAAATTTTGATATAAATATGGAAATATTTGAATTAATATATTTTATATTTAAATTTAATGTATTTTATACTTAAATCTAATATATTTTATATTTAAATTTAGTATATTTCATATTTAAATTGAATATGTTTCATATTTATTTTAAAAATATTTCATATTAGAAGGGAATATGTTTTATGTTTAAATGAATTAGTTAAAGTTTTCAACTAGAAATAATCTCAACCTAAGTAAAACTGAATTGGTTGTGATATTGCCCCTGCGCAAAGATAAGTTCACTGCTCCTGACACTTGTATTGAAAGCGACAGCAGCTTGAACCAGCTGGGAATTCGAAGGACATACAAAATAAATATAAACATAAAACATATAAACATAAATATAAACAAATACGAAAAAGATTTAATTGCATTTAATATTCAAAATAAAAATGTTCAAATTTAGTCATAATAATATTCCATATGAATATGAAACATATTAAACTACAAATTTAATATGTTATAGTTATTTTAAAGTGTTTTGTATTAAAATCAAATATTAATTAAAAATCCTTTTTAATACATTTATATTTGAATTAAAGTGAATTCTATTTAATTTTACTAAGTTTGTATTTAAAAATCACATATCAAATTAAAATATGAGTCTTGCCATTTTTACTATGCCTTATTTCTATCAATGTACACGACATATTATAGGTAATTTTTGTTAGATCATATTTTTATTCAACTTCAACAATGCATTCCAATGCATTCCAAAAGCGGGTCCGGCTTGCGATTACGATTTACGATTCGCTTGGACGGAACATCTGATCGTCTGTTTGTTTCTTGCGCGAATAAATTATTCATCGTGCTTTTTCGTGCCGATTTTGCACTGAACGAACAAAGCACATATGGCACTCGACTATATGCACCCCTCTAGTCGTACGATTTTCGTACATTTTCCAGGGAATATTCACGTAGCAAACATTTTCATATCGTGTATTTTCGTTAATTAAAAATCTATGATTATTACAGGTACTCGCACGATTAAGCCTGCTCTTCCGTACTTGGCTCTCTGTTTCAGATCAGATTCTGTATCGATGACAGATTACTTCAATGGTTCCGATGTCTTGGCGCACTGTGTGCGGACGGCATCGATGGCGTCGGGGTTAATCATAAACGTGAAGGTCAGGCCGCATATCTCCACCAACATGTTGTCCTCGAGCCGTGTCTTTTGGCCCGTCAGCAGGGGTTCGCCCTGCACAAAGATGTCCCGCTTGCCCGCATTGGCAATGAAGATGATGCCATCGTTGCGCAGCTTAATGGTGCCCTGGAGACGGGACACCTTCTCGGCAGGACCCTCCAGTGCCAGGTTCACATCCACCTTCCAGTCGGAACCTTCCTTGCCGTCGCGCCCAAAGTTAATCTCCTGATGTTGCATCAGAAAGCGCACCCGATGGCCGCACAGACAGGCAATCGTATTGTTGTCCAGCTCGCGGGGACCACGGCCACAGTCCACCAGGACGGACATACGGGATATTTCGTTCTCCAGCAGACGAATGTAGCGCTTGTTGCGACGATTCTGAAGCTCCAGCTCGGCCTCCAGGGCCTCGTCGACGGGCTCATTGACATCGACATGGAAAGCATCCGCCTCGGCCTCGGAGAAGCTCTGCATATAGGGCACCTCTGCGCCCGCCGGAATCACCTGATCGGGCAGCAGCATATACTTGCAGAGATCCCGCCAGTAAATGTGCAGATAGTGGGCGGTGCGTTCGCGCAAAAAGATGGCCGCATTCTGATCGAGCAGCTCCTGAAACTGCGCCAGAGTGGGCTCTTCCGTGCTCTTGATGGTCATGATGATATTCTCCTCCTCGGGACTGAGTATCGTCTGGGCCCTAACGGCGGCCGCCGTCTCCGGGTGTAGATTCTCGATGGCCGACATGGCCGTCTGCGAATCCATGGGCGAGTAGAGGAGCGCCTGCCACCGCTGATGCACCTCCTTCAGCGAGAACATGCACGAGAATTTGCAGACACGATGCACAATCTTGAGGTCATTCACCCGATCCATGGCCGTCAACAGGGACAGGTCATCAATGGGCTTCCAGCGGCTGATCATTGGGGCCTTTGGCTCCTCATATTTGCGGCCTTTGCTGCGCTCCTTGAGGGCGGCTGCATCGATCTTGCCTCCTGAAATTTTCTTTATTGGACGCAACTCCATCACGTTTCCGTTGGATAAATCCATTTCCTGCTGCTTCAATTTTGACAGGGACATTTGGGGACAGAACAAAACTAAAAGGGAAATTCTGTGAAAATTGTGTTCTTTTTTCTGTCCAGATTAAAGCCAATGGGATGTAATATTTACTTACACCTCAGAGATTGACTGATGGGAGTAGCACTCTAGGGCGTATTTTTCTCTTTCCTCTTTAATTCCAATTCGGTTTTATGCTCTTTTCTTCTTATCGGACACCTGCCCTTCTGCTTCTGCTGAAAAGTGCCGATTCACTGCGAAAAAAAAATGCTGCAAAACGTTTCAGTGTTGTTAAACTATCAAATATATACGAGATATAGTGTTGGCAGTGGATTCTTAGTTTGTTTTTGAACACCATCATAGAGGATAAAGTTTTTACAGAAAAAACATACACTTTGAGCGTTCTTTCTCTCTCTATCTTTTTGTTGGCCCATAATCCCTCGACGTAAAACTTACAAAAATTATTAATTGCCGCTAAAGGCCACTAAAGAGGTCGATAAAATGAAAGCCACGAATTGTTTTCAGACAGGGTTCCATTTACAATCGAAAAAATTAACTGAATTGCAATTTCCATGCCATATTTTCACAAATTCTACCTAATGTTCTAGGTTCCAGCTGTTTTAATATCCCACCATCCGATGAATATATATATATACCTACACCGATAGAAAAAAGCCCTGAAATTTTAATATTTTCACTTAGTTTTAATATTTATGCCATTGATTTTCATCCAAGGTGGTTGTATTAAAATTGAATATTTTTCACTTAAATTTAAATTTAATATATTTCATATTTAAATTAAATATTTTTCATATTTAACTTTAATATGTTTTATATTCAAATTTAATATGTTTCATATTTAATGTTAATATGCTTCATATTTAATTTAATATGTTTAATATTTAATCTAATATGTTTCATATTTATATTTATATTCCTTTTAACAATTGGTTATTATTTTGCGTACGCAAATTACATTTCAAGTCCTCATGGTGTGAATTGGTTAAAGTTTTCAACTAGAAATAATCGCAATATGAGTACTTTTCATATTTATATTCATTTTTAACGTATTGGTTATTATTTTGCGTACGCAAATTACATTTCAAGTCCTCATGGTGTGAATTGGTTAAAGTTTTCAACTAGAAATAATCGAATCGCTGCATTGGTTGTGATTAGCCCCTGCGCTAAGTAATTTTACTGTGCATTCAAGGCGGCAGCAGCTGGAACCAGTTGGGAATTCGAGGGACATAAAAAAATAATATAAACATAGTTAAATAAATACAAAAAATATTTGATTTCATTTAATATGGAATATTTAAAATAAAAAGTTTTTCCTTTGGATTTTAAAAGAAAAATTTTGAAATCATGTCATAATAATATTCAATTTAAATATGAAACATATTAAACTACAAATTTAATATATTTTAGTTATTTTGAGTGTTTTGTATTTAGTTAAATATGACCGTATTAAAAAAGCATTTTGAATACATTTATATTTGAATCAAAGTGAATTCTATTAAATTTTACTATGTTTGTATTTAAAAATGGCATTTTAAATTCAAATATGATTGTAGATATTTTTACTATGCCTTTTTTCTATCAGTGTATGTACATATGTATATCTCTCTCTATTTCCACCAATAGGCAATTATATAACACACACTCACCGCCAAAAGGCGCGCACTGTACGGCGAAAAGTGTGAAACATAGAGACAGAGAGAGGAACAATGGTACAATTATTGGTACACTTGTTTCAGTATGATATCTCAGGCATATTACAGTCTGCAAACAAAATTTGATTGCTCTAGCTGCTAGTCTCTGGGAAGCAGGAGTTAAACAAGACGGAATGATCAATAATATATATACTTTATCGTATCAGAAAATCGACTAATATATATAGCTCCATACTCTTTAAGTAGCGAGTAAAAATATTCTTAATGTGTGAAATATTATTTCGATATTCTCAACCTAGAGGTGGACTCTGGAAATTAAGGATTAAACCTTCTCTATAAATTGTATTACCTGAAATTCTGTTGCCATATATCTATCGCAATACTAAAGTACTCTAACTGAAGTATCTTAGGGATTTTTAATCATACTTATTATAGTATTGGGTTTTGTTTCTGTCCTTTAAAGATTTATAATTTTTATTTATTATCTAAAATCATTTAAGATACGTAAGCCCAAATTACAAATAAAAACGAGAAGGAACGTGTGAGTCGCTTCTGGGGAAGCTACTCTACTTATACCCGTACTCAGTCAGCATATACATTTTTGAGCATATGATTTTTTAGAACTTTAGAATTAAAAAAAAAAAATTTTACATTTTACATTTGTTTGCTACATCTGTTATCTACATCTACATGTATTATGTATATTCTACATCTCCTCCGCTAGGGGTGTGCGAGCGAGAAGGAAAATGAGTTGCTTGGTTGTTGGCAGGAGGGGCAGAGGAAGCTACTGAAAATTCATTTCTTCATTCTGGCTATAATTATGATCCGATCTGATTCAGATTCAGCAGTCTGGTAGATATGGGCATTCTCTACGATACTGCGTTTTTAGTTTTAGCGTATATTGAAAATTGTGCCTGCCACAGATTTTCGTCCTTTGCGGTGGCGGAAGGGGGCGGGGCGAAATTTTGAAATACAGCAGTGTTTGTAGCAGTGGAATATCACATGAGTCTGGAAACCAAATTTGGTTGCCCTAGCTCTTATAGTCTCTGAGATCTAGGCGCTCATCGAGACAGACAGACAGACAGACAGACATGGCTATATCGACTCGGCTATTGATGCTGATCAAGAATATATATACTTTATGGGGTCGGAAACGTTTCCTTCTCTGCGTTACACACATCCACTTTTACCACAAATCTAATATACCCCTTAACTCTTTTTTGAGTACGGGTATAATTAGCACTGTTCCGATCGATCACTGTATCTCATGTTCTCCGAACGTCTCCTGGTGGTGACTTCCAGGAAGTGAGCTCTGGTTGCATGTCGATTGGTTTTTCCATTGGCACTGCGTTTCAGATCGTCCACAATGATGGCTCCTGCGTTCAGTTTCTTGTAATTGGCATCGATGGACTCGTTTACGTAGTCCACAACATCCTGGGCGTGCAGAGCGGAGCCATGCCGCTTCACCACAGACGCGGCAGCCTCATCGCCATTGACTGCATCCCAAACGCCGAAGACACAGACCTCGGCCACGTTAGGCATCTGGGAGATCACTGTCTCTATCTCGCTGGGATAGTACATGATGTTGTGGTACTTGAGCATGTCCTTTTGCCGATCGATTATGTACAGGAAGCCATCACCGTCCATATACCCCAGATCTCCAGTGTGCAGCCACTTCTGGGAGTCCCTCACTATGCGAGTCTCTTCTGGGTTCCCGTAGTACCCCGACCAATTCTGACCATTATGGAAGCAGACTTGACCCGTTTCATTTGGTCCTAGGGCCTCGCCCTGTGCATTGATTATCTTCAGACTGATTCCCCTTATCGGCCGGCCCACGGAGTTGGGTTTCTCGTCAAAGTGGAGGTTTGTGCAGCCCACGCTGTTCAGCTCCGTCACCGCGTACGCAAAGTGCAGGCAGTCGTGGCTTAGGCGACTTCGAATACGGCTCTGAACCTCCAAGGAACAGTTGGATCCGCCATAAATGTAGAACCGAATGCTTGACAGATCGGATGACTCGAATTCCGGACAGTTGGCCAGCATGGCCATATGCGAGGGACACTGAAAGATGAATGTGATCTTGTACTCCTCGATCATACGACACATGCACGCAGGATCGAAAACATTGTCGGCTATAATGCTCGTAGTGCTGAATACCCCAGCGCTAATGATGGTTATGAGTCCCGAAATCCAGTCTAGGGTGCTGTGCGTATATTGCACATCATTGGAGGTCAGACGACTGGGAAGAACAATAAATATATTGGAGACGAGACATATATAAGGAATTAGTTAGTTATTTTCTACATACAAAAAGGTCAAAAGAACCTGTTGACTGTTCGTAATCGTGACTGCCTTGGGCACGCCCGTGGTCCCTGAGGAGCAGAGAATGGCCAGGGTCTGGTCGGGGCCCTGCTCCAGCTGGGAGGGCTGGAAGTTATCCTCAATGGGTGTGGTCAGGATATCCTGAATACGAAGGCAGCCGAACGGGTGATGCCGCATGCTAATTATTGTGGAGTCCAGCTGGAGGGTTTCGGCGGCTGCCAGCACTCTCTCGTACTCATCCCCGTCGCAGAAGATCAGACGGGGTCTGGTGATTCTGAACAGCTTCTCTATGGTCTCCTGCTCGTAGGAGATGTTGAGGGAGTGGAACGGCACACCGTTGAAGAAGCAGGCATAGGCCACGGCCACCAGATGCGTGGTGTTCCTGGCCATGAGGCCCACAATATCCGTTTGCTTTAGGCCCAGTCCCCGCATGTAGCTAGCCACTCGCATCGCATTGAAACGCACCTCCTCACGGGTCAGCACCGTCTTCTCAGTGGCTGATATCTGGAAGTGATTGGTTGACATTTGAATTGTATTCCTCGTTTAATGAACTACACAGCATGCGAGTGAGTACCTGTGCTATGAGCTTTGGGTGCCTTTCCATCTCCCGGAATATGATCTGCCCAATGGAGAGATGAGGTGCGAAGTAGTTTGATTTTTCGCCTCCACTCCACACTTTGAGATTGTCATCGTAGGTTATTTGCGGATAGAACGGCATTATGAGGTCTATCACTTATCGGCAAAGTTTCAAAGTGTTTGCGATTCGTGGCTGCTGGCCTCCTCTTATAGAAGCGACGACTGAACTCGGGGTCAGAGAAACGATAAGTTCTCAATTATAGCACGTAGTAAATTTGATTGCGGGTGCAAATACTCCGAAATCCTGGGAAAGAAAACATTATACATGGCCCTGCCTCACACTACACGTGTGCCCGGTACGGGGAATTTCAGTGATCACCGGAATAGCCTCAACGTGGGAGAATGTCGAAAAGCTTGAATCCCATTATCCAAGCGACTGTGTGAAGGTATGCAAAAATACACCGGCTAAACCAGGCCCCCCGCGACGCTCATCAGTTCCCACAAAGGGGGTAAAGCTTTTTTTCCACTCTAATTTGTTATATTCTTCGGCTGTCAGGCCGAATACTCTATAAAACGGACCTCAAGCACGATATGCAAACAGTTTAAATGCTATACCGATAACTGATAGACCACAGAATGCCCTTCTATCCGCACATCACCTACGATGACAAGCTCAAAGTGTGGAGTGGAGGCGAAAGATCAAACTACTTCGCACCTCATCTCTCCATTGGGCAGATCATATTCCGGGAGATGGAAAGGCACCCACAGCTCATAGCACAGGTACTCCCTCGCATGCTGTTTAGTTCATTAAACGAGGAAAACAATTCAAATGTCAACAAATCCCTTCCAGATATCAGCCACTGAGAAGACGGCGCTGACCCGTGAGGAGGTGCGTTTCAATGCGATGCGAGTGGCTAGCTACATGCGGGGACTGGGCCTAAAGCAAACGGATATTGTGGGCCTCATGGCCAGGAACACCACGCATCTGGTGGCCGTGGCCTATGCCTGCTTCTTCAACGGTGTGCCGTTCCACTCCCTCAACATCTCCTACGAGCAGGAGACCATAGAGAAGCTGTTCAGAATCACCAGACCCCGTCTGATCTTCTGCGACGGGGACGAGTACGAGAGAGTGCTGGCAGCCACCGAAACCCTCCAGCTGGACTCCACAATCATTAGCATGCGGCATCACTCGTTGGGCTGCCTTCGCATTCAGGATATCCTGACCACACCCATTGAGGATAACTTCCAGCCCTCCCAGCTGGAGCAGGGCCCCGACCAGACCCTGGCCATTCTCTGCTCCTCAGGGACCACGGGCGTGCCCAAGGCAGTCACTTTCACGAACAGCCAGCAGATTCTGTGGAGCTGCTCGTAAGTTAAGTAAGTCGAATAATTGGATCCAACTGATTGGAGTATCTTTATGTTCTGATTCGCTGGGTAGTCCCATGACGATCGACGTTGTTCAGTACTCCCACAGCACCCTGGACTGGTTCTCGGGACTCTCCGTTTGCATCAACGCTGGAGTGTTCAGCACAAGAAGCATTATTGCCGACAACCAGTTCGATCCTGCCTTTCTGTGCCGTATTATCGAGGAGCACAGAATAACCTTCCTGGTGCAGAGTCCTGCCCAACTGGCCATGCTGGTGAGCTGTCCGGAGTTCGAGGCATCTGATCTGTCGAGCATTCGGCACTACGTTTATGGAGGCACTAGCTGCTCCGTGGAGATGCAGCAGCGGATGCGGAGTCGGCTTCGGCAGGCGGATTGTCTGGTCTTCAGCTACAACTTGACGGAGATGAACAGCCTGGGATGCTTGAACCATCATTATGACGAAAAACCCAACTCCGTGGGCCGCCCGGTAAGAGGAATCAAAGTGAAGATAATCAATGAAGAGGGCGAGGCCCTGGGTCCGACTGAAATGGGTGAAGTTTGTTTTAATAATGGCCAGCATTGGTCGGGCTACTACGGGAATCCGGAGGAGACGCGCCTCATGATCGACTCTCAGCAGTGGCTTCACACCGGCGATCTGGGCTACATGGACCCGGGCGGCTTTCTATATCTCGTGGACCGCAAGAAGGACATGCTCAAGTACCAAAGCATCATGTACTACCCCAGCGAAATAGAGACAGTGATCGCGCGGATGCCCAACGTGGCCGAGGTCTGTGTCTTCGGTGTGTGGGCTGAGGTGAATGGCGATGAGGCCGCTGCCTCTGTGGTGAAGAAGCCTGGCACCCAGCTACTAGCTCAGGATGTTCTGAACTATGTGAGGGAACATATTGAGGCCAAGCATAAGCAGTTGAATGCCGGAGCAATTATTGTGGAAGATCTGCTGCGAAGTCCGAATGGAAAGACGCACCGAATGGCCACCAAAGCGCACTTTCTGGAGGTTACAAAGAGGCAGAAGACTTAGCCACTTCGGAATTTGGTTCCTTTGGCTTCTCGGCTCTTGGTTGATAGCTGAAAATACACAAATGAGAGCCCAATATTCATATATTCGTACATTCGTGCTGATCCCAGGGTTATAGTAGAACTTGCTGTCATCTGTTATTGTTTGGTGCCATCGTCTGGGTTGTCTGGGGCTTGATGTGTGCTCGTTTCCATTCTGGTCTGTTTGGCCTGAGCCCTGCGTTTAAGACGGCTGAAACCAATCAACCCTGATGGAACCCCCCGAGCTGTCAGTCGGGCGAAGAGACCTTCACTTTAAATCGCTCGCCATTGTGTTTGGTATTTGGTGTCGTCATAAAAATAGAAATCTCGCTTCATTTCATTGCCTTTGTTGCAGCGCCTTGTTGTCGTTACTCCTCCAATTTGCCCAGTCGACAGCTCCGAACTCCGGGCTGCGGGCTCCGGGCTCCGGGCGGAGTTATATGATATCCTCGTACGCGGCTGCACAGTGAGTATTTTTCACCTAAGCTGCGGCCGTTTGTCCGTGTCTGTGTATGAGTCTGGGCCCGGGCCCGCCTCCGCTGCTGGTCTCCGACCTGTTAGCCGGATTAGGCCTGACACGGGCAGAAACGAGAGGGAGAACCCACATGAACATTTCGGATGCTCGAAAATCAGTCATAATATTTCAAATTTCATAAATTGATGCGTATCACATTAGACTGGGTATGGGATGGGCCCAGAATGGGCACAGGATGGGAATGGCGGCAGCAGGAGCCGCAGACGACTCCCCTCCTCTCCTCGCTCTCCTCTTGTGGGTGAGCAACCCTCGGGAACTGACTTTGATAAACGCGTTTTCGGCGGGGGAGCAATGTCACGCCCACATTTCAACGCGTCGCGCAAATTTGCTGTGAAATAAAATCGAAAAAAAAGGAAAAAATCTTAAGAAGAAAGGAAAATATATAAAGCTTTATATACCCGTACTCGTACATACATATCTTTTTATATGGGTCTGTGTGGATGTATATTTCCTTTGATTTTTCAGCACGATTGATTTTCTCGCCCCCCGCCCCACAACCACATCAGGCATGAGGGAAGAGTCCTGTTCATTCGCACCTGCTGCTGCTCGTCTGACTCGTCTGAAATTGTTCCCTAGACGAAGGACCATGGTTCTCGGCTCTCGGCTCTCGCCACTCGGCTTTGGTCTTGTCTCTCCCTTGCTCCTGCCCCTGTCCATCAGTCCTTTTATTTTATTTCCTTTTTGCTCAGCCATAAAACAATAAAAGAGATTTTTGTATTTGTATTCCAACTTTGAGTCGCTCGCTGGAGAAATGCTTTTCTAATTAAATTTTATGACTTGCCTGATGAAGTTTTCCTCCTTCCTCGTTCCTTCACGACTGGAATTGAACTATTGATTGGTCACGAATCGAATGGACCGGAGTAGGCGTTCCCTTCCTCTCCGAGGGATGATGCCGCAGCGGAGTGGCGTGGCTGAAGTTGCCAAAGAATGGAGCATAATGACGCCTGAATTTGAAATAATACTTCATCAAATGGTATTATACTCTCGGCCCGAGCCATTGAACGGATGTGTGTACATTGGATGGGAAATAACGATTCCCCGAAGACCCTTTATCGTTCAGGAACCAGGACAGTTTCATGTGGCATTATATCTATGAAATTGTGCATAGTTCGCATTCCCGGATCAAATGATTACTATGGGAATGAGGGAAGCTTGGAGGGGACATTCGTAAGTTGGGATGTAAGTTATCATTTATTGCTTTGCAAGCAGAGTGTTCCAGAGAGCACATCAAATACGAGTACTTGACGCACTTCAATTTCCCCGACCTTCAAATGCCATTTAACTTGGCCATTTGCATTTGCACGTGTAATAACACCCAGCGTGGCAGCTACCTCGCTCCAAGTGTTGCCATCAAATGGGTAATCCAAGTGGACCTCAAGCGAAAATTCAGTGGTTTCTCTGCCACATTTCCCATACCTCCCCCCACTCGTGCGGATTGGCAGCCAGGCAAATTTCAGCGATTTGCAAGCATTTCACTTCCACGCTGAAAATTGACACCTAATGCCCACGCAAGGGGAAGCGGAAAGCGGAAAACTCTCGCAGCAAAGTGGTGTGGGGGATACCCATAGCCATAGCCATAGCCATATCCATCCTACTGGTGGCCTCTCCTTCGCTGGTTATTCACTGGCTTCCCACTGGTCCTCCGCTGGTTTTCCTCTGGCTCTTCCATGGTCCTCCTCTGGCCCAGCCCTGCTAGTCTTCCTCTGGCACTCCGCTAGTCCATCTAGTCCTCCTCCATCTTGTCCTATCCTATCCTATCCCCTGGCTTGTGTTGGCTTCAACGAATGCGCAAGCAATTGACGTAAATAAGAAGCAGCCTGGCAACGTCAGCGCCGCCACGATGACGACGCCTGTAACCGGAGATGGTCTGGGAATACAGGGAGCGTGCCTTATATATATATATATATATAAGTATGTATGTATGTATGTATACATATGCCTTGGCCACAGCTTGAGCTTTGAAATTGGAAAAAGTTATGCAAATCTGCTGACGACAGGACAGGAAACGAGCGAGCAATGTGAAGCACAAGAAGTGAATTAGTTTTTATATATTTTTTGTGTGCAATTTATGTGTGGGCAGGACCAGGACCAGGACCCGGAGCAGAGCCAGGACCAGGACCAGCACGAGGACTCTGCTCTGACGAGGACATGGAACTTTTCTTTCCCCTGTCTAACTGTCGATTTCTGTGTGCGCAATTATAATAATTGCAATAATAACAACAGCGTCAGCGTCAGCAGCAGCAACTGCGACAGCAGCAGCAGCGGCAGGAGGATCTAAGCAACTCTGGTGGCATGCAACGTGACAGGACAGGAACCCGGGCTGGGCTGGGCTGGGCTGGGGTGAGGTCTCCTTAGTTTCCTGCGCCAGCATCCGTGTGCGTAAATCGCTTCGTTGTTTACCCAGAGCATTAAAGGCTTTGCTGCCGCACAGAGCACCGCTCAGGGCGCTCAGGGCGCTCAGGGCAAGGGGCGCATAACGTGCCTAAATAAATAGCCAGAACGTGGTGGCAGGACCAAAGAATATAACCGGCTGACTCAGGCACCAAGGCTTTAAATCGTCATCTCACAGTGTTATTCGTCCTTTGTCCCGTTGTCCGTTGTCCGTGGGCCGTTGCCCGTTTCCCGTTGTCCTAATTACAACTGGCAACGCTTCGCTGGCCCTGACAGCATTTGCCACCCCAAAAATAAGGGGAATCCCAGACCCATTCGCAGTCACAATCCCCGACCCCCCTGCCCATCTTAACGTGCTTAATGCCAATTAAGCGTTTGCCAAACACCCTGCCCTGCGTCCTGCCCAGCCACGTTCAACGAGTGTCACCCTCTTCAGTCAGGCTTTCCTAAGGGCCTCCTGCCACCCGGTCCCTGGTCCCTGGTCGCTTGTTATATTTACATTTCGCTTTTGATATTTCGCATTTCATTGATTTCATTTTTAATAATTTTGATGCCCCGGATTACTGTTGATTTATGCTGTGAAACTGGGAATTCCACTTCTCCAAGTCCATGTCTCTTCACTGCGGGCATGGAATCTGTCTCTCTGTCTCTCGGAGAGGACGTCTCGCATTTCCATTTGGCAATATAAATAGTTCTTGTTAATTAGATTTCAGTGGGTCTTGTCGGTCAGGGGGAAGGTCAGCGACATTTTGTTTGGAATATGGCAGTTTCGTTGCCTCGGCAATTTATAATTAATTCCATTCCCTTTTGAAGTGAGGCCAGATCTCGTTTTCAGTTGGCTGCGCTGGAAAACAGGCTCGGGACTGAATCTGATTTATTTTGAATAGACAAAAAAAGTAATTGAAATTCGATGATTTACGCAAGCATCGGATAACTTCTCTTTCGAGATAATTATCGCAGTTTCCTAAATTACAATCTCAGTTCGGACTCAGATGTTGCTAGGCGAACGCCAATGGCAAATGTTTCCATAAATTGAAACCCTGAAAAATGAGAGTAAGCCAAGGGGATGGGGCAGGAAACTTCCAAGAAACCCAGATAAGAAAGTGAAATAATACAATTTAATATACTTAATTCTCTCTGAAATATATTAATTTATTCAACGATATCGGAATGCACAAAAATGTATAAAATTACTTGCAGAGTTATTTTATCAAATAATTCCGAATTAATCTCAACTGAAGAATTATGGTTCAGCTGTGTGGTGGAACCTACAATTTCCTGATCAATCATAGCGCACAATCAGCGAATTTCTTGAGAACTCTTTATTTCCATGCCACGCCCTCCAGCTGACGAATGGCTCAGCTCAGCTCACAGCTCTCATGACCATCTCAACGCTCTGTTAATTGATTTCTCGCAGAATTAATTGCAGTCTTCGGGTCGCAGCTACTTAATTCCCATACTTTGTCGCTCTCATCTGTATGTACAATGTACATACATATTTATGTGTGTATCTCCCTGTCAGGTATCTGGCTCTCAGCTGCAGCCACTGACTGATGATTGGACTTCTTGGCCATCTGCAGCTCGGTTCACGTTCCACAGTGGCAGGAGCATATGCTGGAAACCCGAGACAAAAGAGCAGCAGCAGCAGCAGCAGCAGCAGCAGCAGCAGCAGTGGCAGCGCATAAAAAATAAGAAATATCGAAAATAAAAAATTGCGCACAGCAAAACAAAAAAAAAGCCATGCCGCCGCCAGCCAAAGATCAAATGGCGCAAATCTCGCAGATACAAAGATACTTTTTGACTGCGGTTTTGCGGATTGGGCTGGGGCTGGGCCTGGACCGGACTGATGCGAAGCGAACCTCGAAACCGCAGCAAGGGGTCGGGCGGGGCTTGAACGTCAGAGGCATCCAAGTTCAAATTTTTAACCGCACTCTATGGCAACGGTATACGGCAACATAATTTGAACTTAAAAGCTGTTCGGCAACTGCTTGAAGGAGGGGGGAACTGACTGGCAACTGACTGTGGACTGGCGACTGTGGACTGTGAACTGGCCTTTTGAATCCGCAATTTCTTTGGCGCAAAAGACGTAAAGAATAATAATAGTATGAAATTATAAATGGTTCGGTCTGGGTCGGGGTTTCTGATCCCCAAGTCTTCCCAAACTGTCCCTGTTTTGTCTCTCTCTCTCCCTCTCTGCGAGTATGTATGTATATAGTACATACATATATATATCTATCTGCTATGTACGAGTATATTTGCTTTATGATAATGCTTTTTCCAGCTACACGCTTCGTATTTTTAGTTATTGTACGTCAGTCCTGTTCTGTTCTGTTCTGTTTAGAGTCGGTTTCTGTTTCTGTTTCCACTGCTTCCCCACTCTGTCGATGATTATTATGTATGCTTAAATTCTATGCACGTACCGGCACTGAAGCTTATCTGTATCGAATATGATTAAGTGCGCTGCGCTGCCTCTCGACGGTCTCAAGTCTCTCAAGTCCAGGTCTAGGCAGGGGCAGGGACAGGGACTGGGACCGGACCGAAACCAGGCCCAGTCCCAGTCACAGTCCCGGGTCCAGGGCCAGAGAGATCTGAACGTGCCACATTGAAAAGGGCACACAAAAGAGGCAGGAGACAAGCGCTTAAGTAAACACAAACAACAATTGCAGGCAGCAGCAGCAGGCAGGCAGCATCCACGTTCAGATACCCCGGGCCCCGGACTCTGGCTCAGTTAAATCCTAGCAGTCATCCCGCCAGGTCCATTTTGGCATTTGCATTTTCTGGATAATTCATTAAATGCAGAACTTGTGCCTTCTTCTTTTTTACCTATTAAATTGTACAACATAAAACGGAATTTGCATTTCTTTGGGCTGCGATAAATGGAAGCGACGTTTCCGAGTATTGTAGATATTTCTGTGAAATTTCAACAATTACTTTCATTCATGGTTGTGTGTACCCCTTCCCCTTCCCCTGCCACTCACAATCACCTACTTTGCATTTGAATATTCAAATTGAATCGATTTTCATCTTATGAAAGCGCCTGAGAAAATTTTAAGTGCCATTACAGCCAATGGGAATTATGCATACAAAAATTATTATAATTTCCAGTTCTTAATAATTATAATAATTCATATGTGAATGTAGGGAAACGACTGCAAAGATTAGTAATTCAATAATCAAAAAATATACTTTGAATTTAGTATATTTGGGTCTTAAAATTGATTCGTAAATTCATGCTTTTTAATTTGGTTTATTTTCCAACAAAACTATTTTTTGGAAGTAGTTTTCCTTTGATAAAGAGATTGTCGGATTAGTTCGGATTAAGAGAATCCGTTTGACTGCGAAAAGTCTGACAGATGTTACTGGAAAAATATTTACAAACTCTCTCGGCAAAAGGCATCGATCGAACATAGGGTAAAGATTTAAATGAACCACAGAAATTCTACTACAACGTGGGCTATTCTATCCCTTAAGACCTCGCTACAGAATATTTCTATGTATACTAACCCATTATTTATTTTAATTTGTTTTAATTGAGACCTTCATTAATTACAACACTCAAAAATTAGCATTTCAGGAATTATTTTGCTGCGTTTTACGACACTTTGTAAATGCAAATCGGGAGGAGTACATGCTCGTACATACATACGTATATATGTATGTATGTGTGTATATTGTAATCGAACGAATTAGTATGCAGGTGTCGCAGTTGTGGGCCATAAATCTGAGTGGCCCTTATATCTCCATTTGAATGGCGCAATATTCCATTTAATTATATTAATGTGATCTCTGAATTGATGTGATCTTGTGCGCTGCGCTGCATTCACCATTCACTTCGCTTCACTGGCAAGTGAAATGTATTCGATGTTGGCTCTTGAACGGGCTCACGAGTGTACACTGTACACTCGGAGTGAAGTAATCTCGGAGCTGATATCAGAATGGGACTCGCACTGGGGTCTGGGTCTGTTCTGGTCTGGTCTGGGGGGGGCAGGGTTCGTTCTCTGATCTTAAGTAGTCTCGAAATCATTCTCAGCATGTGCAAATACTCTTTGAGTCGTTTTTGGAGAGCCTTCCTTCCCATGATTTATTTGATTTATAGCAATTGCTTTTTATATTACTTGTTGTTCGGCAATTTCCATTTCCATTCTTCCATTCTGCTACCAAATCCGATATTCCTGAGGCACTTGAGGCGCAGATGGAGACGGAGAAGGCGACGGCGATGGAGAAGGCGATGGCGATGGCTCTTGAAAAGCTGGCGGATAGAAGGCCGCATTAAAATTCAACTCGTTCAAGTCGTGAAATGCTTAATACTTGAGATACTTTTGTGTTTTATTATTTGCATTCACATTTTGGGGGACGACGACGCCCCCCGTCTTTGACTTTCCGCAAGCAATTTTGTAAAGGGTTTCCCCGCGCTACCATTAAGGGTGGTTCGGTTGCCATACATTGTACATAAATACATACTTACAAACATATAGTAAATTGCTTTCGTATGGCGCATTAATGATGTCAGGGGACTGTCAACCTGTCATTAAGCAGAACCAGATACCCAGATACCAGATACTCAGACAAAGATACATCCCAGCCAGCCAGAGAGCCAGCCAGCCATCCGTCCATCCATCCATCCATCCATCCATCCATCCATTCGTTTATCCTAACTGTGAAAGGTGCAAACATCCTGTGATGCCTGGGCTTGAGGGGCTTGAATCTCACTTGAATGCAAAAAATTGCAAATAAACGGGAACGCTGTAGAGAGCTGTAGGGAATCCTAAGAAATTCACACGATTCCCCGAGTCCTTTTCGGCCAACAAACAACAATGGAAGGGGCAACGGCAACGGCAGAACGGCAGAACGGTAAATGTCGGGCCAGATAAAAACCTTCGAACCACTGCGAAGCGGCTGCTGTGCAAACAATTAAAGTGAGAGAGCACACTGCAGGGCAACATCAGGGAGAAGAGGCAGAGGCAGAGGTAGAGGCGTGTGCAAGGTGCACCTCGTCGCCAGCAGGGCACTTCCGCACACCCAAGAGATTGCACACAGCAAACGACAGATGCAGATAGAGATACAGCAACAACAGCAGCATCAATGTAGAGATACAGCCACAGCTACAGCAATGGCAATGGCAATGGCAACAGCAACAGCGTAAAGATACAGATACGAATACGGTTGCTCAAGTGCCGAAAATAAAACGCAGACCGAGATTCCTCCCTTTGATGTGTGAGTGTCTGCAGTGCAATATTATTATGATTGATGGGCGAGAAAAAGAAGAAACAGAACCCGAATCCGAACCCGAATCCGAACCGAGAGCACAGCGGAAAACAAGACAGAGCAGGCGGCACCGGCACCCCTGCAGATCCGATGGAATGGGATGGGAATGGGATGGAAATGGAAATGGTATCATATGTTGAACAGAACCCAAAAGAATACTATAAATTATGTTTACTTGTTTGCCTCTGAAATGAGGCCCCTAAATTGGTGTGGAAATATGGAAAGATCTCGATTGTGAAGTCTATCGATGCCATCAGGTAATGAAGGAATATTGCAGTCTCGAATGTTAGTATGGAATCGGGAAATATTTTACAGGCATTCCCCTCAAAAGTTAGGTTCAAAAAGCATTGAAGAATCATAAAAGGATTGCGATCGGAAATGGCATATTCCGGCCGGCTCTTTGTTCCCTGGCATTCGGTTCTCAGTTTCTCTACGTAATTCTCGTTGGTTTTTTCTGGGTTTTTGTTGTTTTTTTGTTCGGGCCGTCATGCGTATAGAATTTCATTTGATTGAGCGCTTAATCAAGCAAACATTAATGTGCACTTATTAATAATAAGTGTTCGCCGGGGCACAATTTTCGTTTATCTGCTCAGTCGTGGCTGACTGAAGCCCGTGCCCGTGCTGGCTGTGTGCTGGTCACGATGATGACTGGGCGATGAACCTCACAGGATTGATTTCGACTGTGGAAGAATGGGTGTGGGGCAACACAAGCGGTGGGCAGATACAGATACCAGAACTCGTGGGGTGGGTGTGTGAGCACATAGAAACGCCTTTGAATGTTATCTACGGCTCTTTTATGCGGCGAAACAACAATACTCCGGGCACTGCAATCAATCAGAGAACCCTTCATAATGAGTTTACAGAATTTAATCTTTTGAAAGTAAACTTCAAACTCATTATCTATGCATTTCCATTCAGCTCTTTCCAGTTTTGATAACCCATGAAGGGGATATCAACAATGTAAAATGGAATCAATCCCCTCTTTCAGTTATGATTTATCCTATTTATGCTGTAAGATAAAAATCAAGTGCGTATATGGCTATAATTGATGATGGGTATCCAAGGATCCCTTTCTCTATATATGAGAATAGAGCTCCTTATTTTTTAGTTGTAAATACAATCGAATTAAACCATTTCTTCATCATCCCATCCCACCTGGAACAGACATCTCCATCGTCAGCAGCTCAAATCCAACAAAAAATTATTCGATTTTTCATTTTCCATACGCAGATTGATCTAGGAACCTCCCTCCACTGACCCCTTTTCCAATGCTTTATCCTCTCTCGTGGCCTTCCATTCATCCATCCATCCACGACCACCCATTGATTTTGATACAGAATCTTGAACAAGTTTAAGCTTACACGCCGCCGAGGATTATCCGTGTCGAAAGCTGAGTTATGTCATGCCCGACGAGAGCCAACAATGGTCTCGGACCTCTATGCCTATCCCTGAAAAGAAAAACAAGAATGATTCTTTCCTCTTTTTTGTTCTACACAGCAACAACAGCAACAACGACAAAAGCCTCCATTGTGTGGCCTCGAGTTGATTGTTTCCCCATTGTTTTTGTTGTAGTGGCAGCTTTTTTATTGTTAGTATTATTTTGCGTATTATTAAAGCGCATGCATTCTTTATCAATATATAGGAGTACATGCTGGTGTGTATCTGATTGTCTGCCTAAAAAACCAGCCGGCGGATGTTGAGTCGAGTAGGGGGGGAACAGGGACTGGTACTGGGACTGAGTCTCACTCCGACTTTAAGCTTCTTTCTGTCTGAATGAATTGAGCGGGCCTTTTGCATTGCTGAACTGCTTTTCATTTTGTACGGGCCTGCCTCCGCTCCTCCTTGCCAGACACTGCGCTCATAGAATTTGTATGAAATTTAAATACCTATTCAGCATTCAAAATGCGAAGCGACAGCGCAAAGACCTAAATACTTAAGTAGTTTCCGAGGGGCTGCCGGAGACACGGCTACGTATCACACAGATGCGAGTGCTGCACACAGATCCAGCGACATGGCGGCGCTTTCATATGCAGACACACGTTTTGTTAGTTACAGATACAAAATAGAGGAGGAGGAGGAGATACACGCTGATACACACAGATACGTATACAAGCAGGGACAGAGGCAGAGGCAGACAAAGCAAGCTGGATTACGACTTCTCCCCCCCATCCGATCTACGAGTACTTCCAAGCATGCCATGCCCCTCTCAGTATCTATGCGTGTGTTTGTTTGTGTGTTTGTGTGTGCCGCACGTAAGATTTAATCTTTATTGATTTATTTTGTTAGATTTTAATTTATGACACCGATGTAGGCAATCATTTTTTTCTCTCTCTCTCTCTGGGAGTGCTGTGGCATGGAGGCACACTGCACATGCTGAGAGGCATCGTAGCTCTTGGAAATGTTGGGGCACCGGGAGGGAACCAGCTGTGCCAGATTTCACGAGATAGTCCGCCATGTAATTTGCATTGTGGGTGGATTAATTAATCAAGACATTGTTGCCGAGGTCCATTCGAATGCTAATCAATTATGGATTTACAGGATGGGAGGCTAGACAGTGCGTTTCGTGTGAAGAAGAACGAGTTTCGGTCCAGGCTGGCTGAAAAACGAAGGCTTTCTCTATGCGGGATGGGATCGGTTTCCATCCTCGAAATTAGTTAATTAAATTAGTTGGAGTTATTTTAATGTATTTAATGTGCCCTATAGATCCATAGGAGATGGAGGGACCTTTATAATATATTTATATTGATTAGTTCTCAGACAGCGAATATGCCCCACTATATTCTCCTTTATTACTCTACTCCTTCTTTGGTTTTGGGTATCTACTTTTCCGTGCTCTAATCCCTGTGCGGCATCTCCTTCCCTTCCCATATCTTTCACCTTCTTCGAGGATTATTTAGACTGAAAACTTGCCATTACTTTTCGCTGACGGCACGGCAACGGCAACCCCTGGCAGAACCACCTATCCAGCCAACTTTAAGTAACGGCTCCGACATACTCTTGCAACATACTCGCATCAGGTCCAACCCCCAACGTCATGGCTGACAACCCTGGCTGGCAACCTTTCATTTAACATTACCCACCAAAATCCCAGCAGCCAACTATTAATTTCCCTACTCCCCCTCCCCATCCACCCGCAACCACCAGCACCAGCACCACCCTTGGCACAAGCAACTATGAAACTTTTGCTGTAACGCACAGAAATTTTCATGTAATTTGCTTTCAACTTAGGTTAAAAGTTTTCGCCGGAGCAGAAACCGTTAATCAACATTAATTACACATAACCTCGCACCAGGTCCAAGACTTGCCACGCCCACATGCGACATGCACAGGCAGAGATAAAGAAGAACCTAAGGGTAGGTCTTGGGAAAGAACCGAAGATTCGGATACCCTTGTAGCACCTTGTAGACCCATCCAGCTACATGTAGTATCTGGATATAGTGACCATTGGCGCTCCTCTTCGTTATTCTAATAGCCACAACGTACTCCAAGTCATTATTATACCCCGCTGCCAGGGTATTCAAATGGCGAAACAGAAATTGTAATTTACTTTAATGAGCAGCATTTAGTCAGCCCACAAGTCCAGTTTGAAAGAGGGAGGGTCTGGGCACTGGGCGTACCATGATTGGATTGGAGAACCAAGAGAGAGGGAGAGAGAGAGGCACGGACAGTGGGATGGATGTCCACTCCGCAGTTGTGTAATTAAAGTTGGCATCACCGGCAATTGCATTTTGAATTTGAAACGGGCCGATGGACGACAACAACAACGACAACCAAAACGACAACGACATCGACGGGGCCACGCACTCAATTGTCCGTGCCTCGTGCGGCCCACTCAAAGACATCACTCACTGACCCCCACTCACCCGATCCGACAGACGCTGTCCCGTCCCGTCCGTCTGCACTCGTCGTGGCTCTGCCCTGTCTGTCCCGTCCGTCGCCACTCGTAGTCTCGACGCTCCGTAATCTGCAGGCTTATTGTTCTCTCTTGTTCAAGTTGCCGCTCCCGCTCCCGTTCCAGTACCGTTGCCGTTGTCGTTGTCGCATGTTCTTGGCATTTTATGAGTGTCTCTCCACATCGGCCGGGCCTGCCTTCTCTCTAAGAGTTCGATACTCGGGCCATTGATGTGTGGCTTCCCCATCGGCATCGGCTACGGCAGCGGCATCGGCATTGGCGTCTACTGTCTACTGTCTCCGCTTCGTTGGCCATTTTCGTATGCATGGCATGTATTTAAGTAGGCTGCTGCTAAGTGGACATTAGGGGCATTCTGTGGATGCTATGTGGGCACACATATGCGGTGGGTGACCTTATATAGAGCACAGCGTCTTGACGGGCCACTTGCCATGCGCCTCGAGTGGCCATCGAAGAGAAATCACCAAGAATTCTATGCTTAAAATAGTTATTGACGGATGTCTGTTGGAGATCACTCTAAACGTACTCTACACATACACATGAATGCATGTATATCCAAATGGTAGGTTGGCTTACATACACATGTATTTACGAGTATGTGCAGATATGTTTGTGGCTCTTGAGTGAGTATTTTCTTCGAAACTTGTGCTGCATGGTGCATCGAGCTATGCAGATGAATATCTGCAGGAAGAAATTAGGTGGTAACCGCATTTACTTATATCGATTTGCATTGACTTATGTATGTAAATATGTTTATGAAAATCGTATCTATTAATATATGTATGTTGATTTCTTACCCAATGTAGGAATATAAAAAATTAAAAATAATGTTATTTTATAAAACAAATACTATTATGAATATTATAGTACGACGAACCCTTACAAAAAAAAACCAAATATACAAAGTTAAATGAACATGAAACAAAATAAAGAACATTTTAATAATAAACTTATTAGATATTTTTAATAAGTATAAACTGATAATTATGTAGATAATTATAAATAACATTAAATCAATCTTTCACACGGCCCAATATGCCCCAAACATGTAAAATGTAAAACTTTTTTTTATTTTTTTTAATTCCTAATATGGTAATCATTTACTGTTTGTACGACAACGATGTATATCGGGGGCTAGTGACTAATCGCTGCATCCCCAGAATAACGTCGGCATGTCCATTGTCATTCCCTTTTTATTTCATCATTGGATGCATAATGTGCGCCTCCTATGTAGAATATTGAAGAGATAATTTTGACATCCAAATTCTTCTTTTGGACTCCATTTTTTCTTATATTTAATCTCTTGGAATTGTTTGCTGCACCGTGCTATAAGTTCCATAAATCATAAAAATCAGCAACATGATAAGACCCACAACAAGATTACATTAATGTTCTAATTCCACCACTCTACAAATGTTGACTTTATGGGTGCGGGGGCTTAGAGTAGTGGTACATCTTATGGCAAGGAAAAGCTTCGGGTACCTCTGTATTCCCTACTGTGCCCTGCCTAAAAAGGCCTTAAGTATATTTATTCTGGTTTTCGTAAAAAATATATGTATCTTGTCGTTATAACATAAGTAACCCCGTCCCCTTCGCGCAAGATTCTGGATGCTGTTGCTCTTGATGGTCTTTAATCAGAGTTAAATAAATATTCGTCCGAATCATCACCATATCAAGTGGGAATATTTTATATGATAAAACAGGGGGCAAGCCCCCTGCTCACTCGCTTCGCTTCACCCCCAAGTATTATAAAGTTATTAATTTCCCTTATTGCAACACTTTTTTACATCCGTACTCAAAAAGAGTTGAGGGGTATATTGTATTTGTGGTAAAAGTGGATGTATGCAACGCAGAGAAGGAAACGTTTCCGACCCCATAAAGTATACATGTATATATTATTGATCAGCATCAATAGACGAGTCGATAGAGCCATGGCCGTCTGTCCGTCTTGATGAGCGACTAAATCTTAGAGACTATAAGAGCTAGAGCAACCAAATGTAATTTTTTTTTTTCAATTCTACATAAATCAAGCTCAAAAATTTATATACTGACTGAGTACGTGTTTAAAAATAGAGTCGCGTCCCCAGAAGCGACTCACACGTTCCTTCTCTTTATATCTATAGAAGATGATATGGATAGTTTTATTAAGAGAACGCTGAAGGATAGTGTGTGCATGCTACCTAAAACAGAAAACCCGAAATTCTCCAGGGTAAGTCTAAGTTTTAGGGTCCAAGTAAGCACATCAAAAGTTTTATAAAAGAAGGTGTTCTGGGTGTGACTGCTCGAAAGCTGCAGACAGAGTGACCAGTTTCTTATTTAACGTCTTGCGGTTTATGGCGGCGTCTCGAGTATGGGTCGGAGATGTGTCTACTGTTTCGTGTGGTATGCCACATATGGACCCGGTCCTCCCTGCTGCTGCCGGTGCATTCATGTGGAAATGAGTGCAGCCGCCAGCACACACTCACACACACACACACACACACATACAACACTAAAACGAAGAGAGAAAAGGAAAATAAAACCAAAACCAAACCTCGCACAGTGGGAAAACAATGCCCATGGTTGCCCCTTCTGTTGCCCCCTGGGCCATCCCATCTCCAGTGCTTCTGCTGGCGACGCGACTGCTGCATAAGTGGTAATAATAATTCCGCTCAAGAGGCGTCGCCCGGCGTTTCATTTCAATGACACACAAACCGTCGACAACCAGTACAACAGCAAGGGAAATGCCGAAGCTTTTGATACCCTCTTTTGGATGTGGCAGTCCCATGGCTGTTCGTCATCCCTCTTGGGGTTGCAGGCGTCCGGTGGAAATCAAAGTACTCTGCATGGCGCTGGCTGAGGCTGAGGCTGGCGATGGAGATGGAGATGATTATTATGATGCCGCTGACGTGAATGGCAAAATGCTAAATGTTGGGTTGTTGGGTGCAGCAGAATCCGTGTTTTTGTCATCGAGGCGACCCGCATCGTCTAATGGCACACACATACACACACACACTTGCATGTAAGTGCATATGTATGATTCAATCTGAGATGCATTTGTATGTAGGGTTCCCCCAGAAACGAATATTGTATACTCTCTCCACATGCAAATACTCACAGGTAAATAAATGACATTTTATGCCCTTTCCCAGCCCCCTTTGTAAAACAAACCGCACTGGAAAACTTAAAGGCCATTCTGTAGTGTGCGAATTAGTCTGCAAAGGCACCCGAAGAAAGGCACCTTCCCCCGTCCACTGATCGACTGGCTGCTCCTCTCCCGATGGCTTAATATTGCGTATGCATGGCGGCCGCTCGGCATTCATTCATTGCCCCGCCGACCGACTGTCTATCGGTCTGGTCTGGTCTGGTCTGGTCTGTCCCTGCTGACTCTGACCCCCTCTCTTCGGCTGTCTCTGCTGCATTTCCCTGTCCCTTTCTGCAACTGTCTTTGCTGCCTCTTTCCCCCTCCCTGTGACTCCTTTGATTGCATTGTCTCGTCATGGTCTCGAGTGGTTCCTGGCACCGCTTTTTTGCCCTCCTTCCCGTTCCCCTTCTCTGTTGCTTTTCGCTTTTTATAGTTCTCACTCACTCCATTGTGCAGGCACCCCCCCAGTCCCTTCCTTAACATTTTTCTCTCTCTCTCTCTGCCGCTCACTTGACATACAATTATGCTGATGACATTGTTGTTTATATGCCTTCCTTCACTCAGATGTACTGATGCGCCCCCCACTCCACTGCTGCTGGTTGCTTCTGCTTCACCCTCACTTCAGCTGCTCTGCAAGGTATATTTATACGAGGTGGCGCTGACCCAAAAGTGGGCTCCCACGATAAGCATTTGCAGGCGCCATCTGCATACACAGAGACAGAAATATATCAAAATGGAAGCATGTGGCTCGATGGACGGTCTCCTCACCTCGTATGCGTAGGTACCTTGAGTAGAAGCTTCTGTATCTCCTCCTAGTGCTGTTGCTTCTCTGCTTTCTCTGTTCGTATTACCTTTTGGAAGGTATTAATTTTGATCAGATATTTGCAACGCATAGAATGGGCCATTTCCCCTTTTACATAACTTGGCCCCATGTTGCCTCCCAATCGGATGAATCTTTCACAAATTCTACCATATCCACAATAGATTTGAAAGGGTATCCCGAGCTGTGGTGCTTTCGCCTTCTTCTGCTTTTTGTTGCTTCCTTCAACTGTTGGTTGCAACAATAATGCTGACAATTTTTATGTGCATTCTGGGGCTGTGCTGCTGCTGCTGCTGCCGCTGCAGTATAGTAGGCCCATATATCTCTCTCGCTCGCGTTTCTCGCATATCTCTCTAGATGGCCATAGCTGCATTTTTATTGTTATCGTTTCATTGCCATTTGCTGACGCCGAAGCGGACGTGGACGCCGAAGGAGCCGCTGAAACAGCATCCGAATGAGAGCAGTTTTGCTCGTTTCGCGGCGGCCTTAATTAAAAATTCTTTGGGTGTCAAATGGTCCAATGGTGGTGTAGATGTTGTTGCTCTGATAGCTCTAGGGTTTCCCTTTGACCAAGACGAGGTCTGGTCTTCTCTTCTGTTCGTCTTACCCTTCAAGGGGGACCGTGTCATCACTTCCAGCAAGTTGTATTCATTCCGAGAAGTAACCGCATAAATTATTCCTTTGATACGCAACTACTAAGGATTCCACAGAGTTGATCAAATGCCCTCAACCGAGAACGAGATGAAACGCTCTGTGGATGGCCCTGGGCTGAGCCGAGGAACGGAACCCCTAAGATTGCGTTTAATGAAGAGAAATGAAGGAAATTGATGACTTGACAGATTGAAGTTTCCAGTTTGCCAAGTTCCCTCGAACCTCGAACCTCGAACCCAGCGAGAAATCTAATAAATTTGCACCAGCACGTAACACGAAATATGCGTGTAAATTTCACTTATTGATTTATGGGGAGGTATTCCACATACGGGGGATACGATACCGCACTATATATGAATGAGGATATATGCATGCGCTCTATGGGGCGGCTGGGTGGCTGGGGCGGCTAGGGCGGCAAAGGAAAGCATTTGTATAAATACGCAAAATAATGGCATCTCCAATGTGCGAACTTCCTCTGACCATAAATCAAGATGAGCCCGGGCCCGGGCCCAAACAAAACGATTTTCATTCTACTATATTTCAGCGCATCGTCGTCTCCTTCCCGCGATTATACTCGTATATCTGTACATATGTATTTTCGGCTGGGCTGGGCTGGGCCTGGGCCTGTGCTGTGCCCCACCCTTCTTGCGGGTCGGTGGAAAAGTTCTATTTGATTTGGTATTAGGAGGGAGCAAAACTGCTGAGCTCACATAAATTCCGCTTTTAAACAGAAATTAGTGTGGGGCCGGAGAGGCGAACTGAATGGAACGGAACTTGGAACCGCCCGAGAGATTAAAGTTGGAAACGTGCTGAAGTACGTGGCTGGGAAATCATTTTGTTCTGGCTGCGCTGCGTGGAAAATACATTTTTTGCCATCTCAGCCCTCAGCCCAGGCTCTGACTATGGCTGTGGGGATCTGTCGGAGAGATGGGACGTGAAAGTTTTTTGAACCGAAAATTACTTGAGCAAATATTGCTTTGTTCAATCGCCGGCTGCTTGGAAAATTATGAAGGAAAACTTGCTGCTGGAGCCACTGCCACAGCCACTGCTACGGCTACTGCCACTGCTGTTGGAGCAATTAGAAAAGTTTCCGGGCCAACTGTCTCAGATGGCATGAGGAGGAAACTTTTCCACCGAGCAAAATCAAAAATCAATAGCCAGGAGAGCGCCGAACCACCGAGCAAGCCAGAGACAAAGACAAAGAAAGCAACTTTATGGCCACAAAATCACAAATTGAATTTCCCAAGAAGACCCACACACACACACACACACACACACTCGCACTCAACCCCTTTCTTCCTTCTGGCTGCAAGAGGGTGCCGGGCTGGTTGGTCTATTGACTTTACTGCTTTAATGAGATTCGATTCGATTGCCGGGGCGGGCTCTGGGCCGCCGCTGTCAAGGCTGAGCGCATGCCTAACGCCCTTCCCGAAATCATTTAATTGCACACGCGGCCCTTAAAAGAGACGAAGTCGAGGTCCATGGTCCGTGGTCCGGCCCTACCTGCCCTAGTCTCCTGTCCCTGTTCCCTGGGTCACGAACATATGGCGCATAGTGCGAGTGCCTCGTAAAAAATTATCTCTTGCATTGTTTCGTGGCACGGTTGGGGTGCTCATAAAATCTAGCCGGGCCAGGCCAGGCCCAGCCCTAGGCACGAACAGCAGACCCATACCCAGACCCAACCCAACCGAACCGAACCGGCGACGGTCGGCATAAATCACTAGAAACTTGTTAATTGTGCGCCTATTTATTAGATGCATTTGGTGTTCGGGAAAAATTGGGCATCGAGGTGGTAAGTGATAGGAAAAAAAAAAACAGACAGCCGACAGGTGACTGGGCTCGCTCAGGGAGTGCCGCTGCCTCGTCCCCCCTCTGCCGCTTTTCGAGTTCGATAAGATATAAAGACACTTCAGAGACAGGGAACAGGGGAAGCGGACAGCGACAGCCCCGACCAAAGTTGAGAAATCAAACAAGCCGTTTCAAGGAATCCATTTCAATCAAACAAACACTCTTTGAACTGATGGAACAGGAACGTTCACGTTCTTTGGAAGAACACTTTATTGATGCTCAAATTACGAGTGTTATTAAGCATTAAAAGAGCTCCCTGGAAGCAGGTTCTTTCTCTCACGCATTGAGGAACGCAATTGAGTTGAATCATGGCTATTTTTAAGTACACTTGCTAGGGGTACTACTACTCACGATCCACAGATCTTTCGCACATCTTTGCCGAATATTACTTGGAGAATATTCTCGCGAAGTGCCATGCAATTACGATGTCTGATCACATCATCAATGGCATAGCTGGTAGAGTAATAACCGTGGAGATTGCGAGTGGGAAACCCTATAATTTCCAAGGGTATTTAAAGCTTCGACCCACTGCATCTGCCTCTGCCTCTGCCTCTGCAACCGGCCTTGATTGCTGGCTCCGATGTGGTTTAGCCACTTTTGATCTTAGTTAATCTTAATTTTGCACCAAAACCCGTTTCCCCTTAGAGTTCTGGAGTGAAGTGCTGCTGGCAGAAACAGAATTTGTGGATATCATTCGGGGTAGTTGCAATCTGCTGCCAGTTAGATCGACATCATGTCTCCTAGAACCATCAGTGCGGTGAGTCTCTGGGGATTTGATGGAGAGTTTGTACATAAATAAAGAGTGCCCCTAGTGGATTCTTGTCCTGTGGATTAGTTGCTGTGAGCTGGAATCAGCCTGCGGCCGGCAATACCGACTGAGGATCACTCATCCAGATGGAACAGGATTTCGCAGCGAGCTGGTCGAGGAGGCGGAGGGCCATCAGCAGATCGAGGGAGAAATTCGACAATCGTACAGGGAAGGAGGCACTCTGATCCTCTTCTACAAAGCTGGTCCCGATGGCTATCGCAGTCGTTACACCTATGAGACGGGCCCAGCTCCGAAATCCTCCAATGGTACGCTGCCCATCAAGAGAATCGGTGCGAATGCCTTGAAATCTTCAGTGGGCTAACAAAGAACGTAAAATATTCTTCCATAAAGTATCCAAATATTTAACTTAACCTTTGAATAAAATCTAAATGGAAGAGAATTTGCATCATTATTTGGTTTATTTTTGGACTCAACCAGAGATAATGCCAAACAAGTTTAAGCCAAACCAGTCAAGTAATTATTATTCCCCCGAAACACCTAAGATATATACTATAGATATGTGTACACTCAGAATTTACAAATGATTAATTATATGCGTATGTTGCTCGTAATTATTTAAGAACTTTATCTGCAGTTTTCGTTCCCTGTTTTATGGATTGCTCTGCCCTAGTTCTAGGCTAGCCTCTTCAACCTTTCCGTATATAGATTGTACATACATACATGTGTATGTACTTATTTACATATTTCCACTCCAATAACGAACTGAACATTACCCCACTTGCCCAGCCCCTGTTCCGCCATCTATCAGTCAGCAATCCAAACCATTTGAATCAACATAAGCGCTAACAAATATTTATGGGCAATGGAGCGAATGTTTCCATTTCGAAGCGCTTATTTATTTGTGAAACAACTTTTCCAGCCAAATGCAGGCGCACACCCCTACACACCCAAACACACCCATACAACAAATAGTATCTATGAGTGAGTGTGTGCGGTGGTGTATGCCAACAAATACAAAATTCTGTTTCTGTTCTGTTCAATTTGTGTGTGTTTTTCTGCTTTGCCAGCCAGCATTTAAGGTTTTTATTTGGTTTCATTAATGACAATGCTGTTGTGGCCAATATTGACATGTTCCATCGCTCCCTCTGTTTCTGTATGCTCTCAATATGGCAGGGCCCTCGCTTTTCTGTACTCTCAATATGGCAGGGGGCGGTAGGAGGTCGTGGCAGCGTAAAACTAAGTCAATTGCGTCAAAGTACCCATGCCCATCGTCAGTGTTAGGGCACTACTCAGAGGGGGTCCCGGGTTTCATTTGATGCCCAATGCTCATAGATCAGAATATATTCAAGAACAAAGAGCTTCCGCGAATGGATCTCAAGAACCGAAGTAGCTGGAGCAAATAAGTTTTTCGTGCAGCATTATGGGATTGCTGCAACCTTCGCTGCTCTCCTCTATGTGCTACGCTCTCTGCAACCCTTTCTCATTTTTAAAGTTTTAAATACTCCAATTAAATACCATGCTGATTTATCGGGAAATTACAGGTATCTAAGGTGGGGATCTGAGCATATATCATTCTGCATGTGCCACTTTATCCTGGACATAGTTATTCCTTTATTTAAAAAAATGATACAGAAAACTTATTTTTGTACGCAACTGGGATAAAACCTTTTGGGACTTGGCAAGTTTAATAACGATTTAATGCTGTCATAGTTTCTTCCCTTGTTGGAGTGCTCTTCCATTTCCAATTCAAATAAATTGTTCCACGAAATTGTTGATTGGCGGATATTTTCCCGTCGTTATACTGCTCCATAGCCTTCGCATTGCTACTATACGGTTGTAAGTATTCTTATTTATTGTTTGTTTAGTTGCTTGACGATGATGATGATGATGACGACTGCCAACTGTCGACAAGGGCCTCTGTTGTGTTGTCTATTTATAAGAATTATATTTGCACTCTTTGGGGCCCTGCTGTGCTCATTTGTATTTTCAACAGGGCCACACTACACACATGTGTGTACACTGTACAGTGTGCACACACGCGTAAATACGTATGCGGGCAGAACCATTCAGAAGAATTGTTTCGTGTGCTTCAATTACTTTCATAAATTATCAATAATTGGCTAATGTGTGGTTATCAGCAGCGAAAGCGTGGAACCATCTGCCGAGGAGTGGGACACGGCAAACGACGGACAGCCAGGCCAGTATCCATCCATCCATCCATTCCCCCCTTCTATCAGGTGCGCGCACTGAATGGGTCGGAAAATGATTTGAAATTCATAAGCTCATTAAATTTTCAGCAGAAAGCAGACAACAGACAGCAGACAGAACAGTGAGGAGGCAGCAGGAGTCGGCAGTCAGCAGTCAGCAGTTTCCCCTTGCTGTTCGCCGGTACGGGACAGAGACAGAGACAGACACTGGGCAAATACAATTAAAATGCCATAAAGCAAATTAGCCAAGACAAACTTTTCATATTTTGCCGCGAGCTGTGCAAATTAGTTGGGGGCCAAGACGAGGGAGGGATAGTGCTCGAACCAAGGACAACCACGTTGATGGGTAGGATGGGTGGAATGGAAGTCGAATGGAAGTCGAATGGAATGGGCAGGATGATGACGGGGGCTGTGCGCGCACTAAAACACATCCTGCGCCTTTGGTAATTGCCGGGCGGGCGGCGCACTCGTGCTGGCAACTTCAGCAAATTGTTGGCAATTATGATTATGTGGCACAAAGTAAAGTAAAACACACAGCAACAGCAGCAGCAACAGAATGCCACGACGCGTCGCGACGGTGGAAAAATTCAGGAGAAAACGAAGCATTCGCCAAACATCCGAGGGAAAATCTCTTTGATGGCCAGATTATTGTAAAAGATCGATGAGGAGTCGACGAAGGGGTTACTCAGTAGGGGGGCAAAGGACTGAACTATGAACCCAAGAATAAAGAGAGATATAGCTAGAGAGGTATAGATATTCGAATAATTTAAAGCTAAAGTAATGCGTATGAATAATATGATTGATAGACTTAAATCGTTGAGCGGAAATATTTATCTTAATCTCTCCCACTGCCCGACAACTTTCCCCCTTAAATGTTCAACTAAGTAATGGGTATTAAAGGTAATGAGAATCCGAGAATACGAAACCAAAATCTCAACTCTGGGGTGGCAGTCGTCTAAGCCCTCCAATTTCGCTGCAGCCACGGCCACGCCCTACGTTCAGGGGCAGGGCAGGGCAGGGCAGTCGTGGCACACTGTTCCCCTCCATCCGCTCGACAACCTGCTGGCAAGTGTATTAAATTATAATTATTTGTGCATGACAAAGGGTCATGAAACATGCCTAATGACACATTTGCCACAGACTCTGAACAAAACGCAGCAGCAGCAGAAGCAGCAGCAGCAGCAGCAGCAACGGGGGAAGGTAGTGGAAAGAGGGTCGCGACATGCACACCCAAGGGGCAGACACACACACACACACACTCTCTCTCTCTCTGTATTTCTCCCATCCCTCTGGGTGAGTCCCTGGATATCGACATGGTCCGTATGTGCAGATATATTATGTATGTATGTATGTATGTATGTATGGTTGCAATTAACCACGCTCGTTATGTTCGAGGCGTGCGGCACCCAAAAAGAAATTAAACAAAGTTGCTGCAAAACTGAAAATTTCTACTTGTAATGCAACACCAGAAACAAACAGCAACAGTGGCGGCAGCCACTAAGTTGGCCTCGGGGCACGGAACGAAGCTGCTAATACCCTTAAGCAAGCGACCGTTGCAGTGGCAGATAAATTATTAACTACCGAAGTTCTCAGATATCAGCACTGGGAAGATGGTTCGACGGGCATAGGCTTCCATATTTGAAAATAAATAAAAATAAATAATAAATAAATAGATAAATAATAAATAAATAAAATAAATCTGCTAGGCAAACGTCTGGTACAAGTGACAAGACTCTCTTTTAGGGTGTAACAACAATGTTAAAGTTTGTTCTATAGCCCAGCCAAGGATGGAAGCAGCTCGCTACGTTTGGTTGGAGCCAAAGCCCAAAGCCAGAGCCAGAGCCAGACCAGGCAGTCTCGTACTCGTACTCGCACACCAGTCAGGAGTCAGCAGGTTTTTGGACTAATGTCTATTAGGCATTTGCCTTCGTTGGAAGTTTGCTGCCCCTGCTGCCGGCTGCCTCTGCTGCTTCTGGTGCTTCTGGCCCACCAACTCAACTTTTTAGTTGCCGGCACAGTGGAATGGCCAAAAGTTGGGGGAGCCAGCAGCCAGCAGCCAGCAGCAGGCAGAGAAGCGCGATAAGAGCACTTGGGAATGTTTCATGTTTTTGCTAAGGGCCTGCAGATAAGATCCTTAATGGTGGTCCCCACATTTAGTGGCTGGCTCTGGGTTCGGCTTGTAAGCAATTTTGGCTTAGTTGAGTGACCATTTAACGAATGTTTAAGGAATATTTCCGCCAAGAATTTGTTCATTAACTTAAGTATTGGAGCAGCCAAGAGCAGAAGAACTTTTACGAGTGCTACAGAACGTTCTTAACTGATTCGTTTCTTTAACCCTCATCTCGTGTCTGTGTTAAAATCGTATAAAACTACCATAAGATCTTAACCCAATTTAAAGGGAATTCCTTGTGGAAACTCTTTGGGGAAGGTTTGTTGTGGTATACTATATAAACTGAACAAATTAAGACTTGACAATTGGAGCTAATTAAACGGAATAAACCAATGAAGTACGTGCGTCCGATTAAACTAGATATTACACTAACACATTGCAATGAAGCAAACTGTTTAAACAATTCACATTACCAGAGGTGAAGCCACATATGGACATATAGATTTAATTACGGGCGACTCCGTAAGGCAGTCCTTGATGCACAATTATTAGGGGATGCCCTTCAGTGTTCTGTTTTACTATTTATGCATATTCTGATAGGATTATCCCATTCCATAATCAGGATAATCCTCAGTCAATTCAGATATGAATAAATAAAAATAAATATTTCGAAAGATATCTCAGTCTGATCCGCCTAGTCCGCTCCAACTCACATTCACAGTAACATATTCCTCGTGTTGCATTCCAAATCCGTTTTCTTGGATCTCCAGCAGTTTATGGGCAACATTGCTCAACCTTTTGATCCATCCACAACGGCAGATGACGACTTACTTTCGGTTTTCAACATGGCATGGCTTCTCGTAGCTGCAATCGTACACCCGGGCCGTGTATCATCTGTCCTCTGGGGATTAATGTGGCATTTGTTGCATTTGAAGCTCGGTTCCAGGGATCTAGCACCACGGTGACTGGGCAGGGAAATTTGAGTCTGTGGTTCGGGCCGTTTCGGCTCAAAGAAAACTCAGCTTGAGTCTTTACCTTCTTCCACTTATTTTCTTATGCTACTCCCCGCATATCTTCTTCCTCCTCTTCTTTGGGCTCTACGTGGGCAAACAGAACTCAAAGAAGGGACAGAAATAAATAGAAGATGACAAAAATAACAAAACATAAACTAGACAAACATCGATAAGAGAAAACGAATGGACGGACGGACGGCGGACTGGGTCCGTTCAAGAGAGGCGACGTGCCTAGAAAAACAGAAGTGTACTAGGCAAATACACACGTGCATATGGTTTGGTATATGGTAATAGTAGATGTGGGTAGGTAGGATAGAGCAGAGCAGAGCAGAACAGAGACCCCTCTTTCTCTCCCGCTGACAGAAATTTCATTTTGATTCCTAAGCGAATTTCGTAATTAAACGGAAACGCTTCAAAATTAGGCAAAACGAGGAAGCGACGCAAGCAGCGAGCAAAGAGTGGGAAAATGATGTAATGAATGAGAGTGGAGTGGGAGCAAAAGGGAGATGTGCTGGGACGGGGAAAGAGTCACCCAGAATCTTCTTCTGATTGAGGGCTGTGTAAGGCATGGGGTCCACAATGATTCCCCAGAGGTTATTCATTATTATGAGAGAATCGCACATGGCTGCACTCTTCGCCATGCACAGTGTGTGCAGAAAATATTCAATATAGGTACGGGATCATAAAGGGATAAAGCATAGGCTTTAAATTCTCTGCAGCAGTTCCTGCTGTTTCATTTCGCCATACTTTATTTTCCCCAGTATCAGCTTTTATCAACTTCATAAAATATATCATAATAAACCATACATCTAATGGATATTTCCCTTGTCGCACAACTTCTCTGAAACACTGTATATATCCATATTTTTATGGATGATGGCACCATGTCCCATACTGCATATTTATATGGTTTATGGTCTGATGTCCCATCCATATGCGTCAGGTTGGTTCCTCTCCCTGTCCCTGTTCCTGTCCCTGTCCATGTCCCTGGTGGCAGAGTCCGCTCGTTTGCTGGCAATTGCTGCCAGCTGTGCTCATAATTTGATATGCGCCAAATTTGATTCGAGTTTTGCTCTTTACTCGCTCAGACGTCGCTTTAATTAGCTACAGTTGCTGACTTTTTAATGGACAGCCCTGGCAGAGGGATGGGACATGCCGCAGGGCGAGGGCTGCAGGGGAGTACAGCTCTTAGTTTGAGTTTATGTTACGGACGGACTGGGGTCCGGGCCTCTCGCTCCCTGCTTATCAATTGCGCTTAAATCGCGGACATCAATTACACGTCTGGCACGTTGCCCTGGCAGGCCTATCAATAAAATGTGCCGCGTTTCAAGTTACGTTCCTCTTCTTTCGTGTCTGTTTTTTTTCGAAGCGATTTAATTGAAACACAAGCCAGGCACAGACACAGACACAGCCCCAGGTTCAGGTCCATGTCCAGGTCCAGGGCCCTGGCTAAGCAGGGAACGCAAACCCAGGCATTAAATTTAAGCCGTAGACATAGACAACGACCGCATGGAAATTAATATCGAGCGAGCGTCTCAATGCTGCTCTTTCGCGAGAGATTTAAGCCTGAGCGCTTCTCCACTCTGTGGTCGCTCTGTGTGAGCAGAATGGAATGGGAGTGGGAGTGGAATCGGAGCTGTACTTTGGGAGTGACAGTGGAATCGGAGCTGTACTTTGGGAGTGGTAAGTAGTTGGGACCTGGCAATGGAGTAAGTGAAGCTCTATGGCAGTTACTTTTGTGCGGGTCTTGATTTGCCTTCAACAGACAGTTACACCAGACAACAGGGACATCTTTAAGAGATTTTGATTCACTCACTTGACTACTCCTCACCACTATAGATCATTAACCAAAATCGTCTTCAAATGTAACTGAAAGATTTACATTTATTAGCTTTGTAGTTCCATAGAAATAGCAGCTGAACTTGGCCTAAGATAAAATGGATAAATAATAAATAAATAAATAAAATCGTATAAATATAAAGAACTGCTCAAGGAAGTATTTTTCAATCTTAATACAATTAACCCAAGGAAGCGAATAACAACCGTTATCTGGAATAAAAATAAATCCTTTGAAAATTAATACAATTCTAGACTATACTTCTGCACCAGAGTGCTGAGTGTCTGTTAAATCTTGATGCTGTAGATATAAAGATTCAGAATTCTTAAGATGTAATGGCACAGTCTACTAGAGGTTTTAGAGTCTTAAGGAATTTAAAGTTATCCCTATTAAACTAAGTATTATTTATCTAAAGAGAGGAAATAGGCACCTAGAGAACTCTAGGGAACTTTCTTTCCATTAAGAAATCTGCTCAGGGAATTGAATGTATAATTCTTCCAAGGGTAAGATCCGCATAATCTACAGTACATACATAATCAAATAATAATCTTTTCGAGAACCGAAAAATGTGCTGCCCAGTGTTCCATGGCGAGGCACGATTGTGCCCTCTCGTTTGGCCCATCCTGCTGCTCATTACCCTCATTGGTCTCCTTCCCTTTTCTCGCCTCTTACCTCAGCCTTTGCCCTTGCCGCCGCCTGTTTCCTTTCTCACTTTGCCTCCCCCTCCACTCACCTCCCACCCCATTCACCGCACTCTATCCCTTTTCTCCTTTTTCCTCTTTCCTCCTTCCTTCTTGCTCATTATTCGTTTCGTTATCGACTACAACAACGATGTGAAAGATTCACGCTTCAATTGGTTTCGTTTAAGCGCAAAATGCAGGCCGACTGAATAAATGAGAGAAGGAGGAAGATATTGTGAAAGAGAAGGATGGATCATCCAGTGATGTGTGTGCCTGCTGTATGGTTATGGAAATGATTTTTGGATGCGATGCGCGCCAGTTGCATTGATTTACATGACAATCGACAGGGTGAGAGGGTGAGAGAGTGAGAGGCCTGAGAAAATGCACGAGAACACAGCCAAGGGAAGGGAGATTCCTTATCGGCATGGCCAACCCCTTTTCGTGATTTATAAAGCTGAAAGAGCTCCCCTCCCCACCGCGCCAGAGCACAGGAAACGAGGCCCGACCAGGCATGATATCTTTATCTTTAACGCTGAAAAAGCAAATCATAAGCGACTACATACGGAAGTCAAAGTTGTAACACTACCTTCTCTCCATCCTTTTGGAGCCCCCCCGAGCCCCCCCACCAACATCCACCATCCACCAACCAAATTCCCCATGGAAAGTTCCGACCGAAAAACTTCGGGGATCAACCCTTAGACTCGAGCGGAACTTCTGCTTGGATGGAGGAATTTCCGCCGCCGCCTCCATTCGAGTAAATAATTTTCAGACTTCTCGCACACGAAATGATGGCAAAATAAGAAAATAAAAAAGTAAGTTGTAATAATTTGCATTTTGGCTGCCAAATGAATTTAGCCACTCAGGCGTACTTGAGGGTGTTCCCGGCAATGGGAGGAGGAGCAGTGAGTCGAGTCTCTGGCAGAGATAACTTTTAACTTCAATTTTCGGATAACTTTTGCCCGGGGGTAGTAGAGAATGACAGAGAGGGAGAGAGCACTTGGCCATCCAGCGTGAGCCACCTGCTGTTAACTCGAGTTGATTTGACTTTTTCCTCCTTTGGCCGTTTTCCTGCTTGGGGTTGGTTTTATTTTGGTTTATACGAATATATGGCAACTATCTGAAGGGCAGGAGGAGGAGGAGGAGGAGGAGGAGGAGGTTTTGGGAATGTTCTTTAGAAATTTTGCCTTAAATTGGAAATTGCAAAAATATTTAAATGCACTTAATTTGCCACACAGTTGGGGGTGAAATCTTTTGGGGTAAAAGCTATTTTGAGCATGAAAGATTCGATTAACTGAGTGGACTGGATTACAGTAGCATGTATGTAAATACAATATGTATGTAAATATGAGTGTACATAGCTATTTACATATGTATGTATGGCGTAGAAAATATTAAAGCTATTTTCTGGAAGCAGCTATCTACAGATGCAGCTGATAGGTAAAGAAATATTATTACATTGTATTTTTTTAATGATTAAAGTGTCGTAGAATCAGAATTAGTAATGAATTTAACGTAGAATTACTGGAACTATAAGGAAAATATTTAAAATATATAAATTACCTTTGTAAGTTATTTTATATGACTAATCGAAGCAATAAACTATATAGAAAATCAGGTTAAAACATGGTTAAATGTTCAATACATTAATTTGGCGATATATACATACATACATACATACATGCTTACAAATATATTTTATGCCAGCATCCAAAATGGATTTAGGCATTTCCTTAGATGTGTCGCTCATAATAATATATCAAACGAGTTTATTTACCTGTCCAAGCCTCATATACTCGACGTTCCTTTAGGTCTTTAATATTAAACAAATTAAAACCAATACACTTTTCTGCAAAAATTATCAAAAAACACCAGCTTAAAGTGCAAACAAATTTTAATTAAAAACTGCACACACAAAAGGGCCTCATGGCCTTAAGTCCATTTTGGCTCCAGCCTTAATCAAAGCGAATTAAATCTCCTTTTGTGTAGCAGAATACAAAAACGATGGAAAGAAGCAGAGACAGGAAATTGAAAATATTTGATTTTCGAAAATTTCCTACAAGAATTCCCTTTCCCGCCGCCAATCGATAAGTCTTTGATCTGGGGCTGGCCGCTCCCTCTCGCGCGATTTCTGTTCGAATCTTTCATTAGACGCACAGAACAGCGCACCTAAGAACTTTTTTTTGGCCCGAATCGTGCTGCCTTTCATCTCTTGGCAGTTTCGGGGCAAGAACAACAGAGTCATGCCCTCCCATCCCCCCTCTCCACTCATCGGGCTCAACCTAATTGCCATGGCATTCTGGGGCGCACCCCGAGAACGGAGCATCGGGCGCGGTGCGATCTATACCTTGTGAATGGGAGTGGGAATGGGAATGGGAACGGGAGCCGAAATTACGAAATATTTCGCCTAAAGGCAGGCGGAGCTTCGACAAGGTGTTTACACCACAGGCCCGCATATCCTCTCGGCCCCATCATAGCAGGACTCGGCCGAAACTACTCCTCTAGCAAAGCAAAAACGCAATGAAATTCGGAATGAGAAGGGCAATTACGTGAGAGCTGGCCAAGAAGCAGGCATTTGGCAGAGGAGAACTCTTTTAGGTCCTCGTCTTCCTTCCGCCGCTCCCTAGACACAAACACACTCAGCCATTCAGCCATTGGCAGGCGTTTAAAATATTTGAACAGACGGCACACAATTGAACATGGCACACAGGCAACATACGGACAGTTACGGACATATTCCGGACCGGACAGATATGTGTATAAATTTAGAGAGGGGCAGGGGCAGTGGCAGAGGGAGAGGCAGGTGCTGCACAAACAACAGCAACAACAAATGCAGGCAGACCCAGCGCCAGACAGAGGCCGCACATAAAAATTTATAGAATATTTACGTGTGGCAGCCTTTTAGGTAAAAGCTGCTTTCGGCTCCTAGTTGGCCACGTTTTCGAGTGTCAGCCAGCCAGCCAGTGGCGGCAGTTGCCGAACAAATTCTCTACGTAAATTGTACAATGCACGAATGGCGGCTTATTTCAGAGTGGGGCTTAGGGAAGCCATGGCAGGCCCGAATGTGACCTCTGTCCTGGTCGATTTCACGGTCCTGATGACTCCGAATTCGTAATGGGAATAGACCCATTTTATGTATCTCTAAATTCTAACTAAAAATTAATCCTTGTTGTGCGTTTTTAACTGTGGCTCTTTGATCATAGCACTAAACAAATTTAACTATTGGATTAAATTCCTATTAAGGATGGGATAAGTTATACCTGGAATCTTGAGAGTAAAATCTGTGAATATTCTGTGATATCTTTAGGATCTCGATGGACTCGATGGACGATACATTGGATTACCCAGATTTACTTTCTCACTTAAATAATTTAGTCTTTAAGGAAGGGCTTTCAGGAATAAGGAATTAATTAGAATGAGAAATATTTATTTATTTTGCTGAAACTGTCGTTACATGGAACAGGCATACTACATCCTACATAATCGTACATAACTGTCCGACCGCTCCATTATCTCCCATTTATCACCTTCTACTTCCCATCCCCGTCGCCCTATTGTTGTCTTTTCCCACCATTCCGCAAAATGCGTTTTGTTGTTTCTGTTATTGTTATAGCACTCCTTCCACTCTCCACTCTCCCTCTCCAGGCATTGTATTGTATTGTATTACCATATCTATTCGATCCGAGTCTCGGGTCTGCCTCTGCCTCTGCCGCCGCCTCTGCCGTTGCCTGCCGCGGGGCCTCTGTCACTACTTAAGTTCTATTGTGCGCTTGGGTCACATGTGGGTCTCGTTGTACTCCCCTCCCTCCTCAGTGTCCTGCTTGCCCTCCTCCTAAGGGGTAGAGTGAGAGAGGAGGGCTTTGTGTGTCAGCGTCAGACGCAGTCAGCGGCAGAGCAGGAGGAGGAGCAGTAGAATGAGCAGCGGGAGAGGAGCAGTGACGGCAAAGCTGGCAGAGGATGCAACCAGCGGGTGGGGAGCGCGCTCTGGCAATGGGAGCGGGAGACATCAGAAGTAACGGAAACCTAAGAAATTGCGAAAACATGTCACAAGCAAGCGCGAAAAAGACCAGAAAGGAAGGGCAAGAAGCGCAGTTAGTCCTGGACTCGCAGGACAATGGCAGGGCAAAGATAGGCAAAGGAGATGGCATGAAACCTCCGACAAGTGCAGGACAAAGAGAGAAAGAAAGCAGAGAAAATTCAAGATCAGAATAAAAGCAGAGAGAATTCTAATGAATTACACAAATGATCGCTGAACAGCTGCTGCTAAGAGAGAGAGACCTGAGTGAGAGAGAGATGAGACGCCTTGCCCTCGGTGCTCAGACTAACTGTTCATTAAAGCCCCGGCCAACGCCCCATTTTGGTGTCTGCCACGTGCCATAAATTCTGGTGTAAATGGAGCATGCCTAAAACTGTATCCCCCTGGCAACCATCTACCATCTACCATCTCACCCGCCCCCTGGCCTAACGAGCTTTGGCATTATCTTACAATAAATTGCTGTCTTAGTTTTGTGGCCAGCACAACCCACCCTCCCCCACCGCTCTTTACTACCCCTAAACTTCGTCAGTGAGCTTTTTCCACCCTGAACCAAAATTAATATTAATTTGAAGTGTGTATTATTATATTACACGGCAAAGCCAAACCAAACCAAACCAAAAACTTTGACATGGACTCACTGACGTCTTATTAAATATGCAGGAAGCCCGAATCAAAAGTTTTTAGTGAGGGCTGGGCTGGGCGTGGGAGGGGGAAACGGTAACCTGAATGGTCTGAAAGTCTGTTGCCGCCGCCGCCGCCTTCATTCCCTGTTTCTGCCTCTTGGTAATAAAAAGTAATTAAATTTTTGGCTCTGCCTTCCAGTTGCCAGTTGCCATTGGCAATATGCATTTCCAGTGCTGCAGTTTGGGATTCGGTCTCGTTTTCGGGTCTAACATAAAACGGAAGCCAAACCCCAGCGAAGGGCAGTGGCAGGGGGGATAAACGAACAAGTTCAAAGGAGAAACCCGGCTTTAATAAAGAGTGGCTGCAACCAGGGAGGGGGGACTCATGGGAAGTTTAATTGTATGTACATACATATGTATGTAAATAACTGGCGAATACATATTGCAGCAAAAATATCTGTAAATGTTTTCAATGCTCGGTATTTGCCATCTGCTAAATGGGATAACTCCATGACTCCATAACTCTTAAGAAATGGCAACAAAATCGGTGGTTATGAACCGTAACAAATTGAAAGGATCTCCTACTCCAAGGAGGGTTGCCGCTCGCTCTTGATTTACATACTCGAAGTTTCCCCAAAGTTTTTCTGACAGTTCCGCTTGAATACCGTCCATCCATCCATCCATCCATCCCATGTTTGATCCCAAAATTCATTTACATAGTTTTCCCCACTGGGCACATTTTTTGGCACTTTCCGTTAGCAAGTTTTGCGTGTTATCAAACGATTTACAACCCACAAGTGCGACTGCATAAATTATCAATAAAAAAACATAAAAAAAGGAAAGGAAAACAGAAGAGAGAGAGAGAGAGAGGGAGGGAGAGAAAACAACATGCATATAATAAAAGGCAGGCAAAAAATGCTAATGAGTCTTGCAGCGGTATCCCCCTTTTACTCTTCCGCCCTGGGCGGATGGTCTGCGGTCTGCAGTCAGTGGCGGAGCGAGACAGAGAGAGATGGACTGAGCGAAAGAGTGTGGGTATGAGTGTGGAAGGGGAGATGGGGATGGGGTAACATGAAGAACGAGGCACTGGCCAAGTCATTTCGTTTCGCTTGATTTTCAACAACTTCCTGGCAGCAATATTTAACCCCAACTCTTCCCCTTTACCACATAGTCCGCCCTCTGCCATCTCTCTTAACCCCACTCCACTCGGAAACAGCTTCTGCCGCCTGCCCTCCTGCTCTAAGGCAGTGCTTCTCACTCTCCTTTCAGTGACTCCCTTTCCACTCACTGCAATTAGCGACAGTTGCAGCAACAGCAACAGCAGCAACATTTGGGCAACACTTTGTCCCTTGCTCTCTCCAGCTCTCTTTTGCGGTACTTTGTACCGTACTTTCCCTTTGGAAGGGGTATGAGAATTTTTACTAGATGTTCGTAGAAGGAAGGACTGTAGCCGAGAGGGACTACACTACATCACATAAGGGTATCAGAAATGTCGACTTCCGAGAGAAGCGCTCTCCTTCCCTCCTTCCCTTTGTGCTATTTTGTTTTGCTCGCTTCGCTGCGTTTGCATTGGTCCTCGCCGACCCGACTCTCCCCTTCGCTCTTTTTTAATGACAATTTGCGTTTGTTGCTTTCGTTTGTCATTGCAACGGTTAATTTGAAAACTGTCGATTTTCATTTATTTCAGCTTCCTGTCTGCGTTTTGTTATATCGCTCTCGCTCACGCTCTCTCCCTCTCCAATGGAGCGTGTCAGCTGGCTGGAAGTTCTAGTTTCGGGAACCGCCCAATCAAAATATGATCCCGAAAACAAGAACAGAAAGAACTCTACGAAATGCGCATAATCAACCGGTAAACCAGCACAAATGGTAGAGTGCCGCCGTTATCGCATCCTGTGAACCCGTAATAAAAATAATAATATCCCACCCGAACCACCCCGGGGATACGACGACCCGACCGTTTCCGATTCGATTCCTGCTTTTTATGCTGAAAAAGCGTAATTAATGCGTTTTTCCTTTTCAACAATTCCCCTTCTTCTTCCCCCTCCCCTCATCCAACCACCTCGTTGTTCCTCTTTGTTTTATTCTGTTTTGCGCTGAGCGTGCAAAAAACGCCAAATGTAGTGCCCTAAGGGGCCGGCTGGGCGGGGCCCAGGCAATAATGAACAAAGGCAAACACTCCTCACACACACACACGAAAGGGAGAGTGCGAGTGTGAGTGTGGGCACCCGAGAGGGGAGCAAACTTTATCATTAAACATCCAAGAGTTACTTTTATGTTTTATTTCCGCGCGCAAAATGAGAAGCTTAAGGCTGGCCGCTCCCGCGCTCTCCCTCTCACTCTCACTCTCTCTGGTCTCTTTCTGTTCTGCGATTCGCACTTGAGCCGCAATATCGCACTCAAGGGCTTAATACACAAAAGTGCGTAAAAAAAAAAAAGTGGGTTAGGCAAGGTTTGGAGTCCGGTGTCGAAGTCATGCATACCCTCGCACTGGATAGTTTCGATGGCAGGTGTGAGTAAATAAATAACTATTGGCAGGAAGACTTTTAAAGAAAAAAGAACCTGATTTGGCAAATGTTTGATGGGAACATCATACCCTTTGCGAGGATGACACCCTCTGCTCTGAAGAAGAATGAGATGAGAAGCGAAAGGGTAGGCAAGATAAATAGATGCAGGACAAGCAGCTGCGTGTAGAAATTATCGCCGCCTTCGATTTGTTATTGGAGCAGAGCAAACGAAAGAGAGCAGAGCTTGACAGGAGAGGAGCGCAGACAAGGAAGAGTAAGAGAGCGCACTTAGCTCAAGCAGCGCAGTCACTGTTGGCAGCGCGGCGCAGTCTACGTGGAAGGCCTTCCATCTCCACCCCGCCCGCGATTCGAGGCGTCTCAAGTGCCCGTGCAAATGAGTCTTATTCCCATTTTGATTCGATTTCCATTCGATTCAATTCGATTTGGTTCACTGCGAAATGGGGGGATTGGGTGGAATCGCACTGAAGGAGCGCCCCACGTTGGATGTTCTTAAAAAATAATAATCAAATAAATTCCCTTTGATGTGTAGCTGGGAATAACTCCTTTAGCTTGGAAGCTTGGGAGCTTTTGTTCCGCGGGTGAAGGACAGAACTGTGTCTAATGTAGAAATTCATAATAGGCCCAATCTATCTTTAAGAAATCCCCAGACCAAAGATCAACATCTCTCGCTGATGATCGCTTTATCTCTTGGATATCTCCTGCCCAACTGTTAATCCTTCTGTCTTGAGTCCTGAAAACCCTAGCAAAGCCATGCTAAATCTCAAATTCCCATTTGAAGTTGCACTTTTAGGGAGATGATGCTGAGGCCTCATACGAGCATCCCTGTCGGACAACTGCCCGTCATTAGAGCCACAGCAACTTCAAGTGGAAGGCAGAAAACCCACGAACTAGGAGAGAATCCTATTGGGCGCATGATTAATGGCTGCAAATTCATTTCCGCAGGAGGGAGAAAAAGAGATTTGTGTGTGTCCATGGATTTCGGGATTTCAGAGGCGGATGCCTGGACGGCGGATGCGGTGCGAGATGTTCGTGGTCTCGTCGTATCTTTTGTGTATCTTGCGCACACTTCCTGGAAAACGCCGGGCAAATAAAATGTATCTGCAGGTAGGCAGACCGCCAGCCAGTCAGCCAGCCAGCCAGCCAGCCAGTCAGCCATGTGTGCCTCAATGTATTCGTGTATCGGTGTATCTGTGCATCCGTGGGGTAGCTGTAAGCTGGAAATTACTGTAAATCAGCAAATCAGGTCATTAGATACATTAATCTCGACAGCACGGACAATTTATGTTAAATTATAGCATGCCATGCAAAACGAGATACATTCACACACGGAGCCCACCTAATCCCTTGGATACTTACGGAGCGCACCATCTGCAGAAAGAACGAACTTTGCGAACTTTCCCCCCCGGGCAGGTGCTGCGACTGCGACTGGCGACTGGCGACCCTTATAACGAGCATGAGGCTCCCGGCGAAAACAATTTGCTTAAAATATATTGCGCCCGCATCAGCGGCAACTAAATAATGTGTAACCGAGGGAGGAGCTGGGCTGAGTCTGAGTCTGGGTCTGAGTCTGTCCTCGACATGCTCTCAACAACAACCCCCATATGTCAGGGCAAGTGACAGTGTTACCTGTCAGAGGCCACCACTCACTTTACCCCCTCTCCACTACTCCCTCCGAAGCTCTTAAATAACTGCAATTTGAAACTGCAATCAAAATGGTTAAATGCGGCCCAACTTTGAGCCGAGTATTAAGTGTCTTTGAAATGTGTCGCCAGAGTGAAAGAGGGAAAGATAAAGCTCACACAGGGGTGTAGATCCCAAGAGGAATTTTGAATGCTCTGGTAAACGTACTTCCCATTTTATACGGAGAGAAAAGAGTGTTGGGCGGAGAATCATTTGGCTTATAAATGTTTTATTTAATACTGCAAAACGGGTATGAGATTAAAAAAAGAAGGATTTAAAACTACTAAAGCAGGTTTCCCATAAAATAATCACCCACCCCGGGTTTTCATTGGATTCATGATTGATTTAAAAGAGGATTACCAGGGGATTTGGATGTGCTGTAGGACACATACATATTTCTCAGTTGCAAACTGATTAGTCGGATAACCGGTAGAGAAACCTTTTTAGCTGCTAGTTCCAAAACTGGTCAAGGGATTAAAATCAATGGAAAATGTTACAAAAAAGGGTAGGAATTTATCAAAAAGAAGTTCCTATATAGCTTTTATTTAGCTTCCCCATATTCCGTTTTAAGGACAACTTTCTTAGTCTCTTAGTCGAACATCTGCTGTGACTATAATTTAGTTTCAGAACCACATTTGTCAGCCCAAGAAATCGTTCACTAATCGCACATCAGTTTATTTGAATGCTACGTAGAAGACTTGCAGGAACCCATCCATAAAGTAAACACAAACCCATGCCATACTCGTGCCTGTGGCTTATCCAGATCAGCTCTCCCATTGCCCAAGACAAGACCCATTCTCGGGCCAGCTACGACCGGCATACCCTCACCTCAAACAAAGTGCATATAAATTGTTTGCTAATTGGATCCATGGAGTGCCTCTATAAGGCAAAGACTTGATATATATTTTGTTGCTTTTCGCGCAATTTGCCGCCGCGCCGCCGGCATTTTCAAGTTGTTTTTTCCCCTCACCACACATATTTTTTTTGTTGTACCTCTTTTGTGTTGTGTAGAATTTCGTAATTGTTGTAAAATGCTGGCGAAGAGAGGATCTGTTATTATTTGGAAATTATTTTAAATGCATGTACATACATATGTACATATATGCGATGTTTCTCGTCTAACTTATGGGGGGAGCGAGTGGCAGCAGCGGCTCCATTTTATGTGTGCAGAACTTTTTAGGGTGTGACTGTGGTTACGGCGAGGCACTATTACGGCAAAGAATTATCACGAGTCATATAAAAAAAAACGAATGGAGAAATGGAAATGATTCTTTCTTTTGGGGAATTCGTTATGTGAATCATTATGTGCTTTCTACGCTGCTGAAAGTATGATTAAGCCTCACCAGCAATCATCAAAGCGAGACGTTCCCTCCCCGAACCGCTATGAAAGGATCGTTATCCCTCGGTTCGATCTGTGTTACCGACCTACAATTATGCGTCCGCCGACAAATTTGATGTTTATTTCGTGTGTCCGAAAGGGAAGCAAGAAGAATTCGTATCAAATATATGATATTTCTGTATGAAATTCCTGAAATATCACGAGACATAACTATAATTGCTTGGGGCAAAGGTTTTTGCTGTTGTTTGTTGCTTTATTGTATGGGGTATTTTTTGTGAAACCCAAAACCCGAGGCGACATTCCGGTGTTTCTTCTCCCGAAAGTATTTTCAACGGAATCCATTTAATAGCATTTCCAATAAAAAAAAACGAGGAGAAAAAAAAAACATAATATGTATGAGTAAAATAAAAATAAACAGGGAAACGGAGAAACTTCCCCGAACCCAAGAACATAACTGCAATTTCTTGTGTCAGTCCCCCCCCCTCTGGACAGCACTCTCCGTCGGCTGCCCAGAGATGGCAGCGAATGAAGGTCAAGTTAATTATGCATTTGCCAGCTGACAGAAGAGACGACAGCTCGCTCATCAGAATACCCTTCTCTAGAGCAGCACTGAACGACCGAATATGTGGTTTGATAGCCCATCAGAGTCCCATGAGATTGGATCGCTTTATAAGCAAGTCTTTACCTAGGTAACAGGTAAAATAATCCCAGTTGTATATGTTTCCCATTCGAAAGATCCTTCTTTAAGGGTATCTAAATCGCCTACCAACATGTCTAGCTTTTGCTTCCTGTTTTGGGAGTTAAATGTCTGACATTCCTGACAATTAGTTGCATAATTTTATAAAAAAGAGAGACAGAGACGGAGACGGAAAAAATAACTCAAATTGTTGATAACTCGATGGGCAATCGAAATTGGAATGGAATGAAATGGTAGACAGAGCGAGTGGCAGGAGAGTGAGGTGAGGAATAGCCAGCGAAACAATGGAAATGAATAATTCCCAAAGGGCTATTAAAACCCAGCCAAAGGAGGCACTACCAAATGCGGCATGCCGCCCCTCCCGATCGTTGCGGAGGGGAAGGAGAAGATTGGCCAGTTTTCAGGGGAAAATCAAAATGTATGCAATACATTATGAAGCAACTATGGATCGCTTCTGCGAAGGCAACTACAGATACAAAGATACATTTTTTTAAAATGTTAAATTGAAGTTTAAAGTGTGGTAGCAGGGGGCATGGGCTTGGGCATGCTGGATGGGGAGGGGTAGGGGGAGTACAGGCCAGTAACCATAAAAAGGTATTTAGCAATTTAGATTCATTCGACGTGCACGCCGTGCCTGGAACTCAAGACGTCCCCATCCCCAGCCCCCATCCCCCCGCCTCTTCCTACTACACTCTTGTTGTTTCTTGGGTATCGCACGCTTCGATCAAGCCGCTGATTGCAGCTGTAGGGGATTTAGAGTGGAGAGTGGCGTGGAGAGTGGAGTGGAGTGGAGTGAAGTGGAATGGAATGGAATGGGAGAGTGGAGTGGAGTGGAAGCAAGGACTGTGCCTTGCCCAAAATGGTCCATGGCATAAATTCCGAATGGGAAACGCATCAATCAACGGTGCAAAGGCTCTCTTATGTGCTAAGAGAGTGGAGTGGAGTCGACTGGTGTGGAGAGGAAGGGAGAGAGAGGACATGCTGTTCGTGATGATATTGCTGGAAAGATTAGACGGCGACTCTCGTCTCTCTGCAGCACAAATTAAATAAGAAGAGATAACAACTAGGCGGAATGCCGAGCTCGCTGGCGTCGACCGGGACATACTCATTACTGGAACTTGGATCCAGATTGTTCTCTCTCTTATCTTCCAAGTGAGAGGGAGAGAGTCTGTGGAGTGGCTGCCTTAATAGGATCTGTCTGTTGCATACATTAGCACCAATACAATACACTCTGGCTGGTATCCTCGACGAATGCAGGGTGCATATGTATAAGCTAGGCAAGGCAAGGCAAGGCCTGGGACCTCGGCACGGGAGAATACGTGGAACAACAAACAGAACAGAAGAACGGTTAGAGCAAGGGGCGAAGAGAGGCGGGGCATGGCCAAGAACAAATAGGAGAGAGGAGGCCCGGAGTCATGGCCAAGCGGATTAGCGTACCTGTGGAAAGGGAAGGGAAGGGAAGGGACAGGGAACAAGGGCAGGAGACCGGCACCGGGAAAAAATTTACGATTTTAGCACAGATTGTAAAGTAAATTTTCCTGTTTTTATTTCGAATTAACAAGGCGGCCCCCAGACAAGAAAGACACACACAAAACAGGGCAGGGGAATAAAACAAGAGAGAGAGAGAGAGACACACGAAAAACAAAACAAAAAACGAAAGTTGCATGTGCAATGCCAGAGGGAGAGAGAGGAATAGTAGCGAGCAGCAAGCAGCAGAAATCTTCTTAAGAAGAACAACCGGTTCGTTTCGATGTCTCACATGAACATACACACACACACACACACACACACATAATTACACGGGAGACATACATATGTATGTATGTATGTATGTATGTACATAGGCCAGGACAGAGGCACAGCGGTTACTTAATAATGCAAAACAGGTTTCAAGGAAAGGAAGCAACATAAAAGGAGGAGGAGGAGGAGATGGAGATGGGGCAGGAGATTGCACCAAAAGAGGGACTTTGACTTTGCCAAAGAGAAAGGTAGGCAGGGCAGGGCAGGGCAGGGCAGGCGACGCGACGCGCCGCGACTTTGAGTTATGAATTTGATATGCTGCAACGGCAAAGGAAGAAGGAAGGAAGGTGATGGACGTGCAAGAAAGAACTGTGCAAAGGAGCGGAGCTGGCAAGGAGTGCAACACAAGAAACACAGATGACAGAGATTAGGTCGAATAGGAGACCAAGGGACAGGAAATGTGTGCTGAATCCATTTTATGAGTGAATACTAACAACAAAGAGAAGGAGGGAGGGGGAGGGGAATGGAAATATATGTAGTTACTGTAGAAACTATGCAAAGTTGTACCACACCATACCCATACCCAATATTCAAATTTCAGAGGATTTGGCGAAACCTAATTGAAGCAAAATGCTTCCCAGAGTTCATTTCCTGACATTTCCCACACACTTTTAGTAGTCACACAGAGCTGAAGGTACAAAAATAGTCACTAATAACTCTACTCTACTCTCCCTTAGCCTCTATAATTCTCCCACTCCATCTGTATATTTTTTTATTTTAATTCGAGCAGTTTTTGGTAATTTCCCAATTGATGTTTGTGAAGGGGAGGGAGGAGAGTAATCAACAAACAAACGGTAATACGGCCGTCTCGTCATTAAGCACGCAAGAAGCAGGCAGCAAAAGCAACAACAACAACAACAACAACAAGGGAAACATATGCTCAAAAGCAGCAAAAACAAGCACAGTGGGTGGAGTGGAGGAGTGGAGTGGGGGGATAAGCTTCGCAGCCAGACAGTCGGCACACACACACACACTCACACACATACAGACACACCTCCAAACAGCTGATTTGTTGTCATCATCATCGAACCGCTGAATGGAGCAAGCCCCAAATCGTGAGAGAGTAAGAGCCAAGTCAGCGCCAGAGAGCCCCCCAGACTGCCTGCTCCCCAAAAGCGCTCTCACGAAACAACAAAAAAGTCGGAAAAAAAGCGACGACGCCAACGGCGGCTGCTGCTATGGCAACGACCTTCCTTATTTATTACAATGTGTGTCTCTGTGTGCGTGTGCGTCTCTGTCTGCTGCTGCCGCTCTCTGCCCGTGTGTGTGTGTGTGTGTGTGCGCTGTATGCGCAAGCTTTATGTTATGAGAGTGGGTTGTGATGGGGTGGGGGAGGGGGGTGGGAGTAGTACGTACCATTCCCAAAGAGTTAAATTGTGCTTAGGTTTTAGTGCAGAGAATGTCTGCAGCATTTTGAGCGTTTAATGTTCCCTCTTGGTACCTTTTGGTGAATTTCTCCATTGGCAGGTGAAGCTTTTGTTAATTAATAACACAAAATCGGTGCGATTTGCGAGATGTAAATAGTACCTATAATTATAACTAATTCGGCAGGCAGACTAGGACTAAGTGCCAGTCCGATGATCTACGTATTCTGCATTCCATGCTCGGTGCTCTCGATCCATGCAAGAGTTAGATCGGGATCCCGAACCCAAGGATACATAATCCCAACAGTTCGACCCCTGAGTTTATTTCCCTGGTTTCCGTGAGAATTTTACTTTAAGGACTTTCTGTTGGGGATTTTATATTTGAGTGCCGCACCCAAAAGGGAATTGTAATGGTAGTGGCGTCCCATAACCACTCAATTAGCTCTCAAAAGCGCTCTCAAATTCTGGAATTCCAACAGGAAGACGATTGCCGCGCTGCTGTCCCCCCAAACCCCTTTGTCGACAGAGCACACAGCAGCCCTAAACGGAAACAGGAGCGCAAAAAGTAATCGCAAAAATTAAAGCAGGCCACAATTGCTCTCACCCAGAAGGGAGAGCATAAAACAGCAAAAAAAAAAAAAAAAAAAAAACTCATATTACAAAATAATACGACCCGTGGCCCGCATAAAAAAAGACAGCGGCGGACCGACTCTCTCTTTCTCTCTCTGGCTTGTTCAAACACCAAAACAGTTGTAAAGATGGCCGCCGTGGTAGTAATAAACGGCTGAATGTGTAAGTCGAAGCGAGAGAGAGCGATGCAGAGTGCTTAGGCCGGAGAGCGGCCATATGCTGCCATTGAATGCAATTGGCTTAAGAAGCATGCAGCAGCAATAAAATGCCAAAGAGAGTGTGTGTGCGAGCGACTGTGAGCGTGTGTGAGTGAGTGCTGAATACGCGACGTCACGAATCAGCTGTGCGGCAGGTAAAACACACATTGGAAGAAGGGTGAGAGTAAGAGAGAGCAGAGGCACGGAATGCGAGGAGAGAGAGAGAGAGAGAGAGCAGCGTCAGCGTCAGCGACGTGACTGCGACGCCAGGCCAACCTTAAGATCAGAGGGCCACACGGCCACATTCGCTGCCCAGAACTCGCCCCGAACAGAACAGTCCTCGACCAAGGCGCGCCTCCATGAGAAACTTTCGCGAAGAACTTAGCAAGAACATGGGAGAAACGTTGAACTAGAAAACCAAATAAATGTTTTTTTGGCAAAAATTGTGATAGAAAAAGTGATGGAAAATTGAGTGATAAACAAAACCAAGAAAATCTCAATTCAAACGAAACGCTGCCAAAAGTAACAACAAAACGGAACCGAAACGAACCGAACCTAACCGTGGTGGTAAACAGCTGTTGTAGTACGCTCTCGCTCAATTCAGCAAAACGTGTCTAGTTCTCTCGCTCGCGCTCTCGCTCTCTCACTCTCTCGAGTAATTGTGATTCAGCGAACGCGCTCTCAGTCTATTCAGCACGCCGCTGTGCCTCGTCATAGTGCTATGCTTAATCGGAGTCACTATGCTCGGGCTGGTCAACGCGTTCGGACGCAATTTCTCTAGAAACTGAAAACAGAAAGCCGAAACGGAAACGCAAACGGGAACCAGAGAAAGAACTGTAAGCCAGCCAACAGCAAAGCAGAACACTGAGCGCGAACAAAGACTGAAAAAGCAAAAACAAATAAAAGCCGCAGCTGAAAATAGTAAAAACTTTAAGCGCTGCATTTAAACAAAAACCTAAACCAAGACTGATTAAAACGCTAAATATATACAACAAAATACAACAATACAATAAACGAAACAAAGTTAAACAAAGTAAAAGTAAAATAAAATACGAATACGAATACGGGTTCTAAATAAAAAGCAGCAACAATTCCGAACGGAATAAGCTGTTAATGGATTAAGGTTCCTCCTCTCACACACACACACGCGAAAAAAAACACACACACATCCAACACACACTCACGGATTACCTGCAGCCACAACAACCGTTAGCCGCGCGCTCTCTTTTTTGGATTACCAGTGCCAATACAAAGAATAAGAAAAGCAAAAGAAAAGCAAAAGAAATCTAACGAAAGCAAAAAAAAAAAGTGTCTTGAAATTTTTTCACAAGTGAAAAGCAAGCAAAAAGAATAATCACAAAAATGCAATAAAAGCAAAGAATAAAACTAAAATTTCAAACTGTGTTAACGAAGGAGAAGCAGCAGCAGCAGCAGAAGGAGTAGAAGTAGAAGAGAGAGTAGCAGCAAGCACACACTCTCTTGCACACAATCTCTCCACCTCAGCAACAACAATGACGATGGCCGCCTGTTATGCCAGCTATGACATGTCGTCCCTCTCCCACGGCATGTCCGCTGCCGCACTGAATGCCTTGCAACAGCAGCAGCAGCAGCAACAACAGCAGCACAGTCAGGCTCAGCAGCAGCATCACCAGGCACAGCAGCAGCAGCAGCAGCAACAGCAACAGCAACACATGTACCATGCCGCCGTGGCAGCACATCAGCAACAGTTGCTCCAACAGCAGCAACAGCAACAGCAGCAACATCACCGCCAACAGCAGCAGCAGCAGCAGCAACATTCACATCAGCCCTCCTCCAACACCCGCCACAGCCATGCGGCGGCGGCCCAAACCCAGGTCGCCGCCGCCACCTCACGCCAACAGCAGCAGCAGCAGCAGAGTGTCTCTGCCAGCAGCAACGCCAACAGCAGCAGCAATGCGAACAGCAGCGGCAATGCAGCGGCAGCAGCAGCGTCGCCTCAGAAGGACTACAGCATTCCACTGCACGTCGACTGCAGCGTCGAGTACGAGCTCCCCAATCAGCCGAAGCCGCCCGCTGGACAGCGGGTGGAGCCCCTGCTGATGATCCATCCCTGCTACTTCCGCAAAATGGAGTCGCAGCGGCGCAGTCCTTTCGTGAACAATATGCAGGCGACGGCGCGCACGGCCAACAATAGTGCAGTCAGCAGTGGGGCGGCGCTTGGCGGGGGCGGAGGAGCAGCCGCCACGGCACCAAGCAGTAGTGCAGCGCGACGCGGAGCCAGACAAAGTGCGCAGCAGCAGCAGCAACAACAACAACAGCAACAACAACAGCAACAGCAGCAGCAACAACAGCAGCAGCAACAGCAGCAGCAGCACCATCAAGCTCAGCAACAACAGCAACAGCAGCAGAGGCAGGTGTACCAGCAACAGCAGCAACAGTTGCGTCAGCAGCACCAACAAATGTCGCAGATGTCGCAGCAAGCTCATTATCCCGTGCAACAGCAGCAGCAGGAGCATGTGCGTCGCCAGCAGCAGCAGCAGCAGCAGCATCAAGCACAGCAGCAACATCAGGCACAGCAGCAGCGAAGCAGCAGCAACCAAAGTCGTCAAAGCCAAAGTCAAAGCCACTCCACCTCAACGTCGGCTGCCGCACAGGCGGCCGCAGCAGCAGCGGCAGCAGCAGCAGCCAGCTCCGCGTCGATTGCCGCTGCCGCGGCGGGGCAGTGGGATCAGCTGGCAGCGGCGCTGGCCGCACGCACTGCCATGACGCCGCACCATATGCTGGCACCCCCGCCCCACCAGACCCTGTACTCGGCCAAGGGGAGCAACGCCTCTGCGGGAGGAGCAGGCGCCGCCTCTGGGAAGAGGGATGCCATGATTTCCGGCTCCAACTATGGCCAGACGGCGCCCTCAGTCGGTGGCAGCACGAAGCACCATCAGCAGCAGCACTGCCTGCCCCCTCCGCCCTGGGACGCCACAACCGTGGGTGGGGCGGCGCCCGCGCAGAGTATGGCCATGCTGATGGACCGCTCGCCGATGGCCACAGTTCCTAGCAATTATCAGGCCGGCCCTGACACCACGCCCATGCAGCGGCTGTACGGCGCCACCGTGACGCCCACCTCTGCAGCGGGATCGGGTCCGGGGGCTGGCGCGTGTCCGGGAACGACTGGAGGCGCCACCTCTGCCACGGACAAGCTGAGCGGCAAGTACCGGCAGTACCTGCGCTCGCAGCGGATGCACCCCTATGCGGCGGCGGCCTCCCTCAACCTGGCCGCAGCCGCTGCGGCCGCCGGAAGCTTGGGGCAGACCTCGTTTGTGCCATTCGGTGGTGCCGCGGCGGCGACGCCCACATTCCAGCATCTGCAGCAGCAGATATCCTGCTACAATGTGTGATCCCCCTCCCAGGAGCAGCGCGGAGGCAGAAGAAGCAGCAACAAACTGAGACAGGCGCTTACCAAGTAAACGTCGATGAAAATAGCCGCCTCAAGGAATAGCCAATAGGAAACCCCCAAAACCCCAGAACCCCCTTTATATAGGCCATCTCTTATCTCCCAACAAAATATACAATCCTGTACACCCCCTATAAAACCCTGTAACCCTCCCCACCCGGTCGGCCCCCCTCTCAAAAGCTTTTAGAATCAAAAAATATGAAAAACAAAACAAAAAAATTAAAGCTAAATTCTGTTTAGAGCTGTTCCCAAAAAAAAAAGAATTAATGAAGATTTTCCTCAGAAGAAGAAGAACATGGAGATGATAACGAAGAAGGAGAAGGAGAAAGAGAAGGAAAAGATACCGATGAAAAGTGTTTTTTGTTTCTTTTTCTAGTAATTGTAGTAATGATAAACAAAAGAAAAACAAACAACAAAAAAATGCAAACTATTGTAGTGATATTTGTTATAAAATAATTTTAGTATCTAATTTAATTTAAATTAAAAGAAATGAAAACAAGAAAAACCAACAAAAAGCCAAGGCGAAAAAAAACCTAAAACCAACAAACTTTAAAATCAACCAACAATAAAATTGGAAAACCAACAAACAAATGCTAAAAATTACATAATTATATGCATTAATTAATTAAACGAAAAACAACAAATGTTATAGCAGCAAAACAATTTATGGAAAATGCCACAATTATTACCAAAAGAATGATAAGGAGAATGAGAGAGAGAAGGAGAGAAAAGGATGATTGAATATTACGGATGGTGAATGAGAAGGAACAACACAAAAACAAAATATGAATAAAAATTATTCAAAATTATGCAACGTAATTTGAAGCGCAAATATGCAAAAAAAAAATTAAGTAAAATTGTGTGTTTCAATTGGTAGAATGTGTACAAAGAGCAAAACAGATGGTTAGAGTGATTTAGAGAGAGGAAAAGAGATGTTTAGAGTGTTTTCGACAGAGCTGCGCAGAGTAATTTGGCCAAGACATAAGACAGAAGTGAAAAGGCGACAAACAGTGAGAGAATTTCCAGTGCTTCTCAGTGATTTCAATATATAATTTAAAATGCAATTTTCGCACCGTTAGCAATACAGATTTGAGCGTGATATGAATATCGGAAATGTGCGGAGAGAAACAACTGTATAAACTTTGATTTCACTCTGTTTCGTCGCTCCTTTCTCTATATATTTTGCGCAGTATATTTCGTACAGAACTAGACAGAGGATTTACCGTGACTTTAAGCAGTTTCAACTTTCAGTTCACTTCCCATGAGGGAGAGAAAGACGGTCTGGTCTGCAAGAGGCTTTGAGTGCTGCTGCCATCCTCTTCTTTCGCACACTTAATTGCCGTCGGCTTTTGTGGCTCAATTTTCACACTTGCACTCCCCTCCCCACCCCACCCTGTTGGGTGGTTATTCTTCCCTTGTCTTTCGCTTAATTTGATTTTCAGCTTTGCTTTGGCTCGCTCTTTCTCTTTTATTTTTTCGGTGTGGCTCTGTGATTGATTATTGTCATTGATGGAAGACCTTTGAACAACAGAAAGAGAGTGGAAGACGGAGTGGGAATGGGAGGTGGAGACTTATTCCAACGGCATTCTTCATTTGTCTCCTTTGCTCTCTTTTGCTGATTATGCCATCGCACGGTGGGCTCCATGCTGCCATTCTAAAGGAAAAACTAATGCCCTGCGGCAAAAGTTTTGCTGGTGGGGCGACAGGAACAAAATGTGCGAGATATTATCAGGCTTTGGGCGAAGGTCCCCGCGGGGATTATTGATTACAGGCTGAAAAACGATTTGTGTTTGTGTTTCTCTTAGAGGAAAGCAGTTCCGGGAAGTACATAATCGCTTAATTTATTCATAGGAAAGCGAAACAAAACCAAACGAAACGAAACCCTCCTGAGGATTTCCAGCCAGCAATCAGCAAATTAATTTAAAGAGTGTTTTATTTTTTTGGGGGAAAGAAAAATAAACGACATCCGTTTCCCATTGAACGAACGAAAAGCAAAGAAACGACTCGACTCGACCGACCGCAGACTGACTCATCCATCCCCACTGTGGCCTGCCCTAGATCTCCGAAACGAGTCCAAGTCCATTCCGCTTAGAGATAGTGAGAGAGACTAAAGCAGGAACTGGACTGGCCCCGTCCGCCTCGCCTCTGTAGCAATCGCACTCGCAGCCCCAACCGAACTCTCTTAAGCGTAGAAAGCAGCGCCAGATTTCCTGAATGGTGGTGCCATCCCACTCGTATGCTGATTGCCATCTCTATTCATTTGCTCAATTCATATTAAATTGCCGCATAGATTAGATGAATTTCCACTGAACGTAATTAAAATATACTACAGATCGTCTGCCCATGCCATAACGAGGGTATCGCGAAGCATTTCCGAACTCATTATAGTCAACAGCCATGTCCAGCTGTCTGTTCCCATAGGAACAATCGTAGAAACTCTTTTTATGGGGAACTTCTTGGGGACAACCCGGATCCCTACATGTGTATCTCCCATAGGAATCGAAGATCTCCAAGGGTATTTGCATCTTCGTTAGCCTAAAGCCAAAAGATAGCCTTCATCTCCTGTTTTCATTTATTTCCATCATCATCTGTTGCTGCTGCGTCTCCGCCTCCCTTTACAATCGTTTGCATGCGATTGAGCGATTGATTGAGTGAGTGCCCCCCGTCCCCACACTCAACTGGCGAGGTCATCGCCCATTGTCGTCATTCCCGCGTCTCGCTCCCTCGCCTCTTCCCGTGCCCGCACTGTACGGACTGTCAGGTGGTGCTCGTCTGGATTGTGTGGCATTAGTGAGCTAAATTGAGGCTGCACTTTGTATGGGATTTGATTATGATTATGGCTGTGGCTATGGCTGTGGCTATGGTTCCCAGTGCCATGTGTGGGCATCAAAAGATAATGACCAGACACCCGGGTCGGAGCCCTCAAGTGTTGTGCTTGAACTCGAGAGCTTTTGCTATTTATTTGCCCAAATAGGAATGTGCTCAGGAATCTACGCAAGAGAAAGGAAAGAAAGAGAGACAGAGGTTTGTGGGATTAAGATAAGTAGGATATGAATGTCGCTGATACTGTGAAGGCTCTGAATAAAAGCGGAACTTATGTGCTCTTTTTCCAGTAAATACTAATACTAAAAATGTACTTGAGTATGTATGCATTAGATCGACATTGTACCCTTCTGAGCGTCCACTCAATTATTCCATAAGACTTTCTTAGAACTATTTTCACTATAGAAAATTGCCGTAACTTTCCAACTTCTGGTAGTTCTAGTCTGTGAAAGATCTCTGTACTAGGTTTCCCCGCCCCTTTGTCACAGCCCCAATGAATGGCATTCACAGGCGTAATTGGAGCGGAGTACAGTACGTCGTCCATAGGTCAACTAAAAGGTTTTCTTCTCTAATTGAGTTTATTTAGACGTATTTCGTTGTTGCTTTTTTTTATTCGGGAGAGCAGCTGCCATTTAAAAGTCATCAACGGATAAATAAACCCAATAATGGAACCAGCAAAAAGCAAACAAAAAGCAAATAAAAAGCAAACAAAAAGCAAAGTAAAGCACAGAAAAAACATGCAAATAGAAGGCATAAAAATACAGAAATACCTACGGCAACAACACAAATGGCCCAAAAGCTTGCACCGACTAAATCAGAGAGGGGAGGGCGCTTACAGCTTACAGTTAGTTTATTTTTAAACACGAGAATGCACACGCACACACACACAAACACACACTCGAAAATAACGAAAATTGCTCAAAATGAAATGACGCAAAAGCGCATTAAACAAAGTCCAGCAAAAAATAAGTCGAAGAGAAGCAGAAGAGAAATAAAGAGAGCAAAAAACGTAACACAAAACAAAGTGGAAGCGGCCCCAAGACACAAAATGAAAAAAATGAAAAAAGAAGCGAATGAAACTAAAGAGAAGCCGCGCGACATCGGAAGCTGTCTAACCCAAACATTGTCTGTGCATGGGGGCGTGCCGGGGGAGTTAAGTGGCAGCCACCAAAGCTCTGGTCGTTTGCCGGCGTGGAGGAGGAGGAGGAGGAGGAGCGGGATAGGGGCAACAGTTGAGGACACTCGCATTGAGGCTGGTCATAAAGTTGATATTTACGAGTCAGCAGAGAGCGAGGAGGGGAGAGACCCCACGACCAGCAGACGGAGAGCCAGACTCGGGCACAGACGTGGAGTAAGGAGTGGCAGAGAGCGGAAAGGGGGAGAACGAACCCCCAGCAGAGATTCAGAAATTGTGCAGCGGGGGGAAGGCACCAGCTCATGCCAAAGAGGGAGGGGGAGACAAACTACACGGTCTTATGAAAGATTGGGATGGGGCGAGGGGGAAACTTCAGCTCTGACTCAAAAGAGGTGGGAAGCGAAAGAGAGAGGCACACACCGACCTAGGCAACCGGTTTGCTTGTTATCTTTGTTGCTTTTCAATGCCCTAACAGAGAGTTATAACGATTTTGAAAAGAGAAGAAAGCAACTACGAACCGATAAGCCACAAATATCTGTTTCAATTCAATATTGTACCACCAGTTAGGGGACATAATTAACTTGAATATAACTTAAATGAAAATTTGTTATATATTTTGAAAATATTCGAACCAAACTCAAGAAACTGGAGTTTCATATGGATTCTCTATACCTAAGAAAGATTTGATCAAAATCGTATTTAGCAGTGGCTAAAATATAATCGATGGACTTGCAAGAGTATCAAAAGCTTCGTCTTCTTGCTTAACATTTTGCTCTCCTCTTTCCTCGCATTTTACTCTTTTTTCTTTTTTGGGTCAACTTCAATCTGCGACTACATCATTTCTGACATAATTAAAACATTTTTATGGCGAAAAAAATTCATTTAAATATTTTCTAGGCCTTTGGTAATTGCCATGCCCCTCAACCGAAACCCCTCTAAAAGTCATAAATTAAGTGCGCATAAAGGTTAATAAATATTTATGCCAGAAATAGAGACAGAGATGGAAGAGAGCGACAGTTTTTAATAAGCTTTAATTAAAAAATATAGCAGATCAGATAAAGGCGAAACAGATACAGATATATACATACATATATGTGTGTATATAATATATATTGTCAGGCGGTAGCTGTAACTAATTAGCATACTTTATATGCATGAATAAACAGACACACTCAGAGAAAGAGACAGAGCGAAAGATTGCATGACCACAGAAAGAGATGGACAGCTAGTCAGTGGGGGAGAGTTATATACATATGTATATGTGTATGTACATGTGTATGTAAATTCCTAGCGATTCAAAAAGCGGCTTTAAATAAATTACAAATATAAATTATTAATTAAAAAGGCAAATTAATGGCACTTAATTGACCTCTCTCCCTCGCTCTCTGTGTCTCCCTCCGTCTCTTTTTGTCTCCCTTTCTCTTCTGCTGTCTCCCTCACTATGGAAGATTATAAAATTATACAAATTATTGTGTATGGCTATACGAGTATTCAAAAGCCAAGCCCAAAAAAAAGCTTAACAAAAACTATAAATAATTAGCCAAACAAAATAGAAATCTGTTTTTTTTTTTGGTCAGGCTTAGTTAAGTTTTAATTTTGAGCTGAGTCAGAGGCTGGGAGATGATGTCAAGAGCGATTTGTCATGGATTTCTAATTTCCAATTATGGTGGGAATATATATTTTTAGAGGTTGTAAGCCTAAGAACTATATTTAGATTTTAGCTGGCTCATACAACAAATAGCGTCAACGTTTTATAGCTTCTCAGATAATTGTACAGATTCGCGGCTATAAAATTGAACAAAGAGATTATTCGGTGCTTATTTGTTTTTTTTTAACAGAAATAAAACCAAAATTTTTCCTTCTCAAACATTTGGTAACTCTCGAATTTTTTAAAACTGGCTGTAAATAGTTAGATTTTCCATTGAGTGTCATACAAGATTAAGTTCGAGGTGCCCACGACCCTCAGACAATTGCAGCAGAAATAAATTAAAAACAAACACTTTTGGCTGGCCCAAAAGTGCGAGTAGTTAAACAAAAATCTTATTCATTGCTAAACCAAAGTCAAATCACTTAAACTGCCTGCCAATTGGCCAAGACTACACAGAGAGAAGGAGAGAGAGAGATCAGCCAGGAAGGTCAAAAAGCTTTCGAAAAGGCCTATCAAAAACATTAAAATGAAACAAAAAGCAACAGCAACTTGAACTACAAACTTTAGACTTGGACAAGCAACAAACTTGGCCAACAAACAAACATGACAACGTGTAAAACTAGTTAGCTAGCGTAAAATATCCACAAAAGAAATAAAAACACTCACACAACAAACAATTAAAAAGCATTAACGCTTACAGCTGCCTAAGTGCAGTGGGGTATACAATTACTAAGAGAAGAAGAGAAGGAGGAGGAGGTGGCGTTACACGGAGCAGGGGGTACAGTGCGATTCAGGGCTAAGTGGCAGGGAAAACCATACATCATCAGGGTTCATCAGGGGCTCTACACATACAGATGTTCAATTTAATCGATAAATCGGAAGATAAAACAGCTAATAAAATAAACTAACTAAACATCCATAAACGTTTATGTTGAAAGCTACAAAAACTCTGGTATAACTGCATATAAATATGTGTGTATATAATAATAATAGCCGATAATTATCGATAAATCGATTATTTGGAATGACGATTATTTCGAAAGCAAAAAATCAAATAATTTTAACTAATCGATTGATTAAGAGTTAGATAATTACTCGCAAAAAAACCTTATTGAGCATTCGATAATTTCGATTACCAATCGATAGCTTACCTTATGCGATAAATGTAAATGAATTACCTAGGAATCGACAACAGAACATTATTTCCCGTATTTGTCGCACTAGAAGTCAATGGGTTTTCCACATTCTCAACTTTCACAACGCCAAATGTATCCAGATTTCAACTGCCTTACAGCCCTGAACTGCACTGTATCCACATAGGAATACAAAGTATAAAAAGTGTACTAAAAAGTAAACTATTAGGCACAACAAAAAACAACAAAAAACACTACCAAAAAAACAATGGAAACAAGTTAAAATTAGATGTCAGATGGCAAGCCAAATGTTTTAAGCTGGAAAAGATACAGATGCAGATAGAGACAAGTGTACAAAGAGCAAAATAGAGAAACAGAAATGTGTAGCTATAGAGGAAGAAGCAAATTAAACGTGTCTGTGTCTGTGGATGGGCTTTGGCTTTGGCTTGGGCAATTAAACTCCACTCCACTCAAAACTGGGCCGACACGAACAGACCTAAATAGACGACACAGACATATACCTATCATATAATACATATACAAGCATACATACATACCTACTTACAATATAGATACACATAAGATACACATAATCTTGCATTAGCCAACCATATTGTGACTTACAACAAGCAAAAGCGAAAATTAGCCAGCTAAACAAATTGATATAGACGATCTAAATAGTACATACAATATACACATACGGGTATAATACTATACCGACTACGCCTATGCCGCAGCATAACCACTAACTAGGCCATCAGCAAATTATATAAATAATGAAATATGTGTATTTACGGGTAGTATGTATAGATACAGATACAGATACATGTGCAATCCATCCGGTATACGCGATGGCATGATGGTATGGAGTGGAGCGGTGGATTGCATACCAAAAACAACAAAAAACGAGAAAATTATTTCCAGCAGTTCGAGCCGAGCGCTGAATTAACAAAAACTTATCGTGCATGAAAAATGCCAACAAGATAGAAATCTATTAAAACAAAACAAAAAATAAAAACTAAAAAAAACTATGAATTTTTATCAATTCTGCTGTGAAAAAATTAAATATTTAACAGAAAGATATTTCTTAATTTACTGGAAATCCTCTTGTGAATGTTTTTTGTTTTTGCGTGTGCTCTTCAGACAGCTGCTAATTATGGTTAGGATTTAGGCTAAGAATCGAAACTGCCAAGGCCACAAAACAGATTTTTCATTTCATTTTTCGCAAATACTCAGACTCATATAAGTAAAACAAAAAAGTTGTGGAAAGAATTTTGTTAAATTAGTGAACAATTTTTGGTCAAAAATTGTTTCGACTTTCGCTTTGCGTGTGTAGATATGTATTTAATGATAAATTATAATTATTTCACCGACAAAACCATATATATATATATTCATATATATTTCAATGTGATAGTAGTTTTATTCATAATTGTTCTGCACCGTAATTTGTATTTTGTATAAATAGAAACCACTTTAATAATTACATACATTTTTTTGTTGCATATTCTGTTAGCTGAACATTCGCATTAAATGTAATTTTTTTTCTCCATACATATGTACGAGTTCCATCCCCAACTCTAATGATACATACATATATTCTGTTCCAATTGAAGCCAAACAAGTTGCTTGTAAATTCTTGATGTAGAGTGGAATACACTTACAAAAAATATATTTAAAAAAATATATTTAATGCGTATATATATATGGGTATGTAAAGTGGTAGAAATGAAATACATTATGGATATAATGGAATTATAAATACGAGTAATACTGGGCTGCATGCGTAAGAAGAAACAAAACCCCAAAGAACAACTGAACCGAACACAATAAAAATGCAAATTAATTGAATATTAATTTGAGAAAAACTTGAATAACATCAAATGGTTTTTGCTTTCACAAGGGGGAGGTGAATCATATGGCGTGTATATTGTAAAAGGGGTTTGCAGCCAGGAAATGGCCTTCCATAAAGTTTTATTTGTGAGTTGGAAAAACAATTGTTCGTTACAGCTTTTTTTTTTATAGGAAATATGGGATCGTTGTCGCAGAGATTACTTTACTTATCCTTATCCCTGATAAAATTTGTATGGGTCCAAAAACAGAACACTGGAAAACTTTAAATTGGTTTAAACAACTTCTTCAATGACTAGATGGAAATGTACATACATAAATATTGTTCGAGTTTTGGAAATTAAGGAATATGTTTTTTTTTTATAGGGCAATAATATTTCCATTGTTGATTTTTTGAGTTCCTAAGTAAGCAAATTTCAACATTTTAAAAAAGGGATGAAAAGGGTTTCGATCCCCTGAAAAATATGTTTTCCCAAAGAATATATTTTACTATAATAATAGCAACCCTTTCCATAAAGTCCTTTTTACGAGATGGCAGCACAATTAGACACAGATTTTCTATATGAGAGATCATCTGACATATTTGTCATTGGGCAAAGAGTACCTCACCCTTCTGCTGGCCCTCCTACCAGCCCTGTTTCTGCCACCTTCTACTCCCTTTTGGGAAACGTACTATCTGCACTCCACGGGTCTCATGTTTCAGTTGTGGATTGCCAGCGTTCATAATTCAAGCGAAACCGAACAGAACTCAACACTAAAACCCAAGTGCTTTTCACAATCAGCCAAAAAGGGGGGCAGATGATGATGGGGCAAGTTGTTAACCCTCCCCCACCGTTCTCCGTTCTCCGTTCTGACATAAAAACAGACGGACGTCAATTGGTCTCAGGCGAGGCAATTAAAAACGCTTTAAAAAAGAACCGAAAAGAACGTGAAACGCCCACGAAAACGTTTTGGTTTCGGGAATAAGCACAATACATATATTTTATATGACGGGGAAATAATTAAAATATCTGAAATAGTTGCCGGGGCACGTCTTTTAATGAGGCAAGGCAACAAAGCAATGAAAATGTTTTTCATTTTCCTTCAGTTGATTATTTTTCAAAGGCGAAATACCCGAAGAATAATAAACAAATGAATTTTTGGATTCGGGATTCAATGAAACAAAGTGCAAAAGTTTAATAAATTATAATTTATGTTTATTGAGCGATGTGTCATTCGATTTTTGTATCTTTCTGTCTTCTGTCTTCTTTTTTATGGCTGCTATAACAACAAAAGTATCTGTATCTTTGTATCTGTGGCTGTAACTGTGTCCATGAGGTTGAGGCATTTATGACTTGTCATATACATTTTTTTGGGGCCACCTATCCGAGCATGGTGTGTGTGTGTGTGTGTGTGTAGGAAGCCATAAATTGTGGCATATACTTAGAGATACATACTGTATGTATACTGTATACATATGTATGTAGTTTGCATCTGTATCTGATGGTTTGCTCATTGTCTTGCCATTGACAATAGCTGATGCCGAATCCGAATCCGAACCGGTAGGGAAACCCTAGAGCAACGAACGCACACGGATGAGTAATGATTGCAGGCTAGGCATTCCCACTTAATGTTGGTTCCTCTCTGCCTGCGGGGCAGCTTAAACAGATCCGAGCATCAGCGAACCGAACCGAACCGATCCAGTCCAATCCCCAGCTAAGCTGCCTGCTTGCTGCTGCTGCTGCTTCTGCTGCCTGCCCGCCTGTTGTGCCACAAGAGGCATAAAAATCCAAAAAAGTGCTCCGCACAGCGGAGGCATCCCAGTCGTATCTATGAGATACAATTTGGCTGTGCGTTGGCCCAGCCACATGCACACACTCACACTCACACATCGTTTTATACACATCGAGAGATTTATTGCACACAGATACACTCGCACACTGAATGGGCGACCCGTCAAATGAGTTTTTCAGCGTAATTACCGAGCGTCACAAAAATGTTTATATGGCCAAATTCGAATAGTAAAAAAATGAGGGGGGAAATGGAAAAATAAAAGAAAAGAAAAATTAAGCACACACATAGATGTGGGCAGAAGTATTACGAGTATTATTATATTCCGTTTTTATGGCTACATGAAGTTTCAGTTTTTTCTGATTATCATGCCGATAAAGCGCCGAGGGAAATGGAAAATAGGAAAAGAGTCTCTGTGAGGTCTCGGAGGGAAGCCTTTTGCCGCCCTTGTTTGCAATGTTAATTGCACTTTGGCAACGTTAATCATTTATGAATGGTTTTCCCTCAGCTCAAAAAACCAGCGAGTCCCAAGAAATTAAGCCACCTTAATGACTGCCTGAGGTAGGAGTACGACCCAGACCCCAGACCCCAGACCTGCGCAGCCCCGAGAGGCAGTGTGGATGGATGGATTGTACGAGTCGTCATGGGCAACACAAAATGAAAACGAGCAACACAATGAGATAAGCGTAAATTGTTTATGCGTTAATTAAGATTTCTTTCAGAAGCAGCTGACGGAATGCGTAACGCTTCAGAGCTTCACGGCGCCGGATTTCGGTAATTAGGGAACACACAGTGGAAGAGTGCTAAATCGATTGCTGATTGACCGGACAAGGCCCACCAGATGGCCAAGGTACGGGGTGTGTCCATAACCCAGAGAACCTTTATAGATCACCCAGGTTCTCAGTCATAGTCTTCATAGATTTCTTCTTTGGGAACGACTGAAAAAATGCCTTTTAAACAGTTCAGTTATTTTTTATTTTTATAAAATTGTCTCAGTTCTGTTATTCACTTTTCCTCGTGTACATATCTCTCTTGATAGCAATGATCCTGTAACCTGCAGCACGATCCCAGATCTCCCTTGTTATCTTAGTTCTTTCACCGATTCCCCTAGCTCTGAACCATGGTTTTCCCTTAGTTCTGCTTCACTGTTCGTGCCTAGATATTGTCTGGGGTCTTTCCCTCCCCACAACTTAATCTGATAATCCGCTTTAAAATGTATTTAATTTATTGAGGACAGGCTATTATAAGATGATTTATATGGTGGATGCTCGGACGTAAATACAAATCGTAGAAATTCATGTCAACAATTTTTATAGCAATGCCACAGTCATTGACTGCTATTTTTATGGCTGCCAGTGGAACGATGTGTCGAACGAGAATTCCCAGTAAGTATTCTTCATTAGAGCGATGCGATCGTATGACAATTTATGTCTTCATCAGTATTCATAGGAACGATCGGTCGCTGCCACAGTTCCTATAGAAGGGAATTGAATTTCGGAGTTGTGCTCAAGCGCTACGGGCGGGAGGTCTTTCAGAAGAGTGCTGGGGGTAATAGAAATTGTTATTATTATAGTCCATCACTTACACAAGTAATGCTTAATGCATACGATCCGTTAATACATTTGAAAACTTGCTGATTTGTGGTGATGCATTGACAAAAAAGAAACTAAGAAATTCCACCTAAATTCATAGATGATTGAATTTCCTATCTGTCCCATCTTCCCCGAGCCACGTCTCTGTAATTCTATAACTTGATATTCCAGTTGAAAGATCTCTTTCGACTCGAGTTTGATTTGCTCTCGAAGCAGTTCAGGAAAATGTGGCTAAAAAAAGGAAAAAAAAACAACGCTAATCAAATCAAGTTCGTTCAGCGTCAACAATTACAACACGATCCGGAGAGTGATTCCGATAGCTATCGGATTAGCATCATCTTGTCACGATTCCCGGAGCGTCGACTGACTCTTCTTCTTTGCTTTGCTGCGGTTCGTTTCGCTTGAATGCAAAATTTACACTTCCAAGGCAAATTCCAATACCACCTCCAAATTCGAATCGAATACGAATCGAAAAAGCTGAAACCAATTTTGTGTCGGAGGCAGAGGCAGAGTCAGAGTCAGAGTCTGGCAATGTGTCATTATTTTGTTGTGCATTTGATTTGGTTTTAATGGAACGTGTTTTTCTTGTAATCGTTAATCTGGCATTTGCACTTAATTAAAAACATTTTAGCTATTATTAACGGGCTTCGGTTAGTTTCCATTGGTGTTGGATGAATTTGGTTATGGTTATGGTCATATGAGGGGGGGGGGGTGGGGGGGGGCACTTGCGTGACTTGGCTGCCCCCCATGCTCTGAAATTGGCATCGCATCGTGTTTACGGCATCGCATCGTCCCCGCGGCTGGCTCTCTCATGTTTTTCCAGTTTTATTCCAGCCGATTCGTTCGATTGCAATACATTCGGATTTTTTATTTCAGTTGTTATTTCGAGAACTCGTTAATATCAATTTGCTTGAAATCGTTAATTGATTTTGCAATGAACAAATATTACGGCATTTGCCATTCCATTCCATTCCATTACCAATTGATTCGATTCGATTGGGTGTCAGTGCCGGTGTCGGTGTCGGTATAGCCCTCTGCCAGGAATTTCTCTATAAATATGTAAATATTTCAACGTTTCATTTGTAAAAATATTTTATTACCGCCTTGTGACTTTCACAGAAATCCACCAAAAATCGCAGGTCTGCCTGCAATTTGGTTCGCTTCGAATCGGAACGGATCGGATCGGATCGCTTAAGTGCGTTAATAAAATCGCATGACGTACTCGCATCCAACCAGCACTCCCTCGAGATGGGTGGAACTTCATCTAATCGATTTCCCGCACTTGGCACCCCACAAAAAGGCAATAAATGCCATATACTGGCATTAGCACACACGTCACACGCAGACCGATCCAATTTATAAATAAATATTTGCTTCATATGCAAAAAAAAGAAACCCTCTTTAAAAGCGGGACTTGAAGAGCAGAGCACGTGAGTGGGACGCGTCGAGTGGCTCTGACGTGACGTTAGTGGGTTTGAATCTGAACTGAACTGATCCGAAGTGACCGCATACGAAAGATAGGGCGTAGAAGAATGCCGCGATAGCGGGGGGTGGGGGTTGGAAACATTGTGATATGGTTGCCGATCTGCGGTCTCTCAATACCAGATACAGTATCTGGAGTGGGTCGAGTGGGTCCACAGCTGTGGTTGCAAGTCACGTAAAGCAGTTCAGATATCGCCCTCCCTTATATGATACGGCCTCTGGAGGCCTTTCCCCTAGCTGAAGGGGTAATCAGAAGCAGTTTCTCAAGATATAGAAAGATAAAATACTATATTATGGAAAGGAAACCATGAACAAGTTTATTTAGCTGCCAGAATTCCTTGGGCTATGGAGGATTTTCATCTTTCAGTCGAACTTCCCAGTCAATCTGTCATCTCCTATTAAAGATCTTTTTTTCCAGTGTTTTTTCTTCCAGCTAATCCATTGTTCTCACAAAATACACTTGAAATCGTATCTTGAATAGATCTACAAACCAGTGGAGGATTGCTTGCCACAGAAATGGACCCCATCCATTGTTTCACCTTTCATACTCTACAATTACTTTACTATGGATCCGAGTACGAGTAGTACGAATAGTACGAGTATATCCCATTCCATTCCCCCCACTTATTACACCAAATTAAAGCTGAGATTTTCTAAAGAATTAGCCTCTCGCTGTTCGTGTCCGCATCCGTCTGTCTGTGTGTGTGTGTATCTGTATGTGTGGGGTCTATATAATTAAATTATGAATGCTTTATGTGGCAAGTTTATTGTGTGCCTTTATCGCGGCGACGACTCGCATAAAAAAGAGGCTTTTGTTTAGTGTTCTTTGAAAGGCCTTCCACTTCCACTGCCACTTCCATCCCTCCATCTCTCAGTCCCTCTCCGGCGAACTCGTTTCTGGGCAAAAGCGAAACACACACAAATTTTAGACTTAATTTCGAAATGAATGAATTTCAATCTATACGCACACACAACAATCAAGCTCTAATGAATGCGAACATATTTTTAGGAATTGCATTATCAAAACCAAAAAAAAAAATTCAGAGAGCAACAAAAAATATACCTACAATATAATAAGTATAATAATAAAAATGATACGTTGAACTGCGGCCAGTGGCGAGGGACGAGGGGCGACAGACAGAGGCTGAAGCGAATGAAACGAGTACATAAATAATTTATTAAATTACAAAAACGTTTTCTGAATTGCTCGACTCCACTCGGGGCGCTGGCTGATTTCGGACCATAATGCCTTAAATTATGGCCTCATTGTTCAGGCCGACCAATGCTACAGTTACACAAATTTTATATTTATATATAAATATATATATATGTTTGTATTTGTGTGTGTATATAGGTACGTTGTTGGTTGGGCGATAATCGGCACAAAAGTTTGCAACGCATTTCGTTTGGTAATCTAATTTATGGCATTTTTCTAACGACTAATTGCAATTTCCGTCGCAGCCTCAGGAGGCCTCTGGGGGAACAAAACGGAACGGCACGGAACGGACTGTGGACCGGCTCTAAGGCAATCAAATTACGCATGCCAAGCGTAAATAAATCTATATAGAATGCAAATTCTCCAAACCAAAACAGCGTAAAAATATCAAAAGTCCAAGCAGAAACCTTTTCCTGGCCCCCCCCTTGGGTGGGGGATGATGGTCTGACAGAATGGGTGGGGGACTGTATGGCGCAGACTGACAAACTCCCAGAGTTTATGGGAAGGACTGACAGACGGCCAGACGGCAAAAATGTCTGACTGAGTGAGTGACTGAGTGGATGACTTGACTGAGTGACTGACTTGGGTCTTTTGTTATGCTAATTTCGCTGGCAAACGTTTGTTTTAATTAAGTTTTCGAGTTGTCGCCTCGTCAGGGGCCGGCGTGGCTGCGTGCTCAGGCATACAAAGAGTTCCACTCAGACTCCCTGTCGGGGTCTAAAATACTCCGCCTCGAAACTGCGTTTCGATTTGAATTTCAAAAATGAATTTTTTGGTCATTTATTTCGGTATTGTTTCCCTTGTTTTCTGTCCAAAGTCTTTAGCTTTACTACTACCTTTGGCCTAATCATTATGCGCCTGACCGTCTCACATTGTGGGCCAATAGAGGAGCTCCAACATTTTTCGTGGCTCGGGGCTTTGGGTCTGGGTCTGGGTTGGTGTCGGCGTCGTCGTCGGCTAGCAACCCAAAAGTCAGTCGGTTTAATGTATGCATAATCATAATCATTAATAAAAATCATTTAATGTGGTCTGCTGTAAAGCCGCGACTTTTTTGGGCTTACCTTACTCACTTTTTGTTTGATGATAATGACTTTGTGATGGAGTTGCTTTTCGGAAATGAGAAGGGGAACAAAAAGGTCATCATGGGTGAGTTTTAAAGGTGTATATATAAACAGGATACCAGAGGGTGTTTGCAGGAAAAGGAACTCCGTCCAAAGTCCGGATGTGATGTAGTGGCACTAGAAGGAAATCACTAACAAATGGATGACACTATGAAGTATATGCGGCTTCAAGTGAAGTATAAATGCTGATTGCATGCTCCATTATAAAAGCACTTATATATAACCTACACAAAGCGACAGTCGTTCGATGGCACCAGAAAACTTGAAGGGAATTTCATTGGGACGCGTCTAATATTTATAGGAAATGGCACAATGCCAAATAATGTCAGCTGTAAATAGGAAAATGTAATCATTAAAGCAACTAATGCACAAGTGATAACTACTTCGCTCCAATGGTAAATACTGCAAAGTGGTTGGTCTAGAGAGGGAAGCAGACTGGTGAAACACGATGCCAGGAACGGCGGAGGTTCCAGTTGGGAACCTCTGTGCAGGGCCGACCAGCATATAAACGCTGGTTATAATAATTTTTTGTTGTAGTTCTTTAATTGATTTGCCACCCAATGAGCTGGCCGCAATTAACCCAAGGCGGCCCCAACGGCCACATCAAAGGCGCCCCTCATGAGCCGGCAGTCGGTGAGTCCGATGAGTCCGAGGAGTCCGCGAGTCCGCGAGGCGGGTGATTAAGCACAAAGGCCTGGTCGGTCATCTGATTTGGGTGCCGGACAGTGTGCAATGGGCCCATGGCAGTGCACAGTGCGCAGTTGTTGATATCGATAGCAGTGTGGGGCGATTGCAGTCACGATCGCATCACCAGCGCAATCACCACCATCATGATTATGATCCGATCCCCAGCAGCGTCTGGAGTGGACTCGTTGAAACGACTTGACTTTGTTGCAGCTGAATGAACGAACAAACGAACGAACGAACGTTGGGCTAGGCCGATTAGGATCTCGTTTTTATAAGCGATTATATATATTGTTTCTGACTAATTAAAAGCAATGAAGAAATATGGAGTCTATAAATTAAGCGACCAAGCTCCGACTTAACCGATACGGGGTGCCGCAGCACCGATGTCAACCCGTCCGATTAGATATCGATACTCGAGACAATTGCGAGTGCGGGGGAATTTATAATCAGATCATGAGCTGGCAGCAGCCCCAGAGGCTGGCCCATAAATCTAGGCATTACTGCCGATCAAGGTAAAAAGTAAATTGTTAAAAAACCCCAAATCCATCGGACGTCGGACAAGCAAATACAATTAAGTCGGCTCTTAAATCAGATCCGACGAGTGTACTATACGTATACGTACGCCCTCGGTCCCGTTCCCGTTCGCATCGGGGCCCCGCCAAGTGTAACACAGTTTTCAAAATCGACTCACCCGATTCGGCCTGTCCAAAATTATCAATGGAAAAGTATCTTAATTAATTACTGATTACACAGTACAAAATAAAACAGCAACAAAATATATAAAAATAGTAAAAACAAAGCACAAAGACAGGGAGTCAGAGTCGATGCTTGAAGTACTCTTATGGATTCAGGGAATATTCAGTTATAGTTATGTGACATTCTAGATTGCATTATCCTAAGAAACAAATTCAGTTTTCTTCACCAAATTATATACTGCTTATGTTACTGTAGGCCACACAGTGTAAAGATATGTTCAACATTTGCTTATTTTAAAATTCAAATACCCCTTTCATAGGGTATATCGAAATTGCTGCTATCTCAACCTAATGCAGCTGCTGTCGTAGCTCGTCGTCGTCGTCGTCGTTGTTGGGGCTGTCGTCTAGAGGTGGAGGTGAGTGGCGGCAACTTAGTTGAGTGGCTCGTAATATCGGTCAAAAGCCGCAATTGCGCTTAAGTGTGATTAAGCAGAGGGACTTCCCTTGCCGCCGCCACCTCTCTGGCTGCCGCTCGGCTGGGGCTGGGGCTCGTTTATTATAGTGCCTAGTACGAGCGAGTATTTCCAGTCGCTTATCGCTGGTGTGTGTGTTTTTTTGGGCTTTTTAACTCATTTATTTTACTTAGGAAAGTCAGCGGCTCGGCTCGGCGGTGGCAACATTTCGATTTCGTGGAGTTCGTTCGGGGCATTTCAATTGCAAGTGGATTGTTTAGGGATTTATGACGCTGATAACTGGTCAAGTGTTGCCTCTCTCTGTGCCGCTTCCACTCTTTGGTTGAGTGGGGACCCAAAGTGGAACTGCGACTGGGGCACGTCACCATTTCGATTGATAGCCAGCCAACAGGCGTGGGCAGTAATCACCCGGCGACTGCCCTCTGGAGTGGGGAATCCACAAGGTAACGCTGAGTCGATTGTTTCTTCTGCGGTGATCGGTGATCAAGATGCAGCCAAAGTTCCCACACATTTCCGAGAACAAAAACCAACGAAATAACCCAGCCCCTTGGCTGCTTGGATTGGATCATAAATGCTAATTTTAAGGTGGCTTACTTGATGCCTCGTAAAAGTTAGAAGATTCCAGCAGAGTCTAAAAGGTTTTTGAATGCAATAAAAGATGAAGAAATATTGAGACAATATTCCTCTGACCTATGAACAGGGCTACAGGGTATAGAAATATTTATATGATTAACACCTGCTGGAGTTGCTTGAGACAAGAGCACTTTGAGATTAATTCTCATGAGTGCCACTTGAAAGTGTCTTTCTTCTGGAGTTAATCTTTAGAGCTCCCTGACAACCGAGCTGCAGATCCCAGCCGGAAAATCCACAGCCACAAACAAGACCATATATTGTGTGTCGCGGGGGTTTAAATATGGGACCTCTATAAAATTATTCGGGCGATGTTTTGGCACTCTCGCCGTCTCATGGCCATAATCGTAATGTTTAGTGCCTGCCAGATGCCCGCCGGACAGGACTTGATTATTTGCCAAGTGCAATAAATTCTGGGAGCACATAAACACTGAATCGAAACCCCGTATTCCTTTCCCGTTGATTACGCATCGCGTTGAAGGAAATCTATAAATGTTTTCTGTTTTCTGTCTGTCATGACCGGCGATGATGATTGTACCAGACACTTGAGCTCTTATAATTGTTGGTTCGGTGTTTTTTTTTTCGTTACCACTCGAACACTTTTGTCAATATCATTTAGTGGGCATCGTAAAGATTGCAAAAGCCCACTTCAGACTATGGAGAGCCATTGCGCGCCCTCATCTTGAGGCTTTTTTGTTTTGTGCTCTTTTTTTTAGGTTTTTGTTTTTAGTTTTTTTTATTGTATTTTTGTTCGTGTTTTGCTGCCAGTCAAGTAGTCAATTTGTTTTGTGTTGAGTGTTTTATTAATTAAAGTGCTTAACTTTACTCTAGGTTTAGTTTTGTGGCTGTGGCTGTGGCTGTGACTCTGACTGTTGCTGTGGATGTGTTTGCTGTTAATGCCTTTTCGGGCCTTTCATAAATCATGATTCCCGTCACCGTCACCGTCACCGTCTGGTGGCTAATTATAAAAAATATTAAATAAAACAAGCAAAATAACTTGGCGCGACATTTAAGCCCTTTTAATGAAAATTAATGCGGCTTAGTTTCTCTGGACTCTGTCCTCTCCCCCGCTCTCCCGCTCTCCCGCTCTCTGCGCCACTCCCTTGTGTGTGTGTCTCTCTTCCAGTTTGAAGGTTGGCCTCCATAAATAAAAGTTTTCGTGCCTCAGCTTTTGGGTCACGAAACAAGAGGCCTGTGGGCGGGGTGGGGGGTGGCTGGCTGGCCTATCCTATCCGTGGAGTCCCAATGATTTATGCAGGAACACAGCTCCCAGAGGGTCTGACCACTTGAGCTATTTGCATTAAAATTTCATTTGAACAGCCTCGTCGGCGCGGCTTATCACGAGCAGCGGAAAAGAGTGTTTGTGTGTCTGTGTGTTTGTGTGTGCGTCTGCCTGGGGAACGGGGGCTATGTGGCAAGTTAAGTCGCAACTTTTATTTTTCATTTTTATGACACATTTTCCCAAGGGGCTGATAAGGGGTTTATAGTTTCAGTGCCAGTACCCCCCGTTGGGAGAGGGTTGGCTCATATTTGGCAATGTTTATTTAAAGTCATAAGCGGAAAGCCTTTGCCCCTGCCCCTGCCCCTCCACCCCTGCCCAAAGTAAAACCTGCAAATATTTTAATTACTCTTAATTTATGGCCAAGTGTTGCCCCTTTCTCTGAGTCAGCAGTCAAGTGCACGTCTGTGGATTTTCTATACTACTTTTCTTTTGTTTCCCTTCCTTTCGGGGCACAAAAAGCCATTAAGGCTCTGGGTATGGGTCTGCAAATTGGATTCGAATCTCTGGGAAGTACACACTCGTACAAGTTGTGTAGCTGCCGGCAGTTGCCTTTTTAATTCAATTTTTAATCAATAGTTGGCAGACGATGGTACTGGTACTGGGACTGAGACTGGGCTGAGTCTGGGCTGAACATGAATATTTATTAGGTTTCTTCGCGTTATTTTTCGGGGCGTTGTTCATTTTTATAAATCAAACGAATTGGAATTTATGAGATACGCTAGAAATCACTTGGGGTATGGGTCCCAGCGGCGGCAGAAGAGGAGGCTTACAATCCAGTTCCAGTTGAGTTGAGTTTGGAGTTTGGAGTCCAGGAAATGCTTTTAGAGGGTGTTTGTTATGGGATTGCAGAGCAGCTTGGGATCCTTTGAAGTCTCGATATTGGAATCTCATTGAATACTTCACACATCATCCTCAGGCTGAATCCTGCTGGCTTGCATCGAAGTTGGATTCAGTTTATCATATAATTATAGGAAAAGATTCTGCTGCCAAGGTATCACAGCTTCGACCCCTTGCTACCAGTCTTTCCCATCTTGTTAGCAGGTAAAATTGACTGTCAAACGTTGTTACAGGGAAGCCAGCTGAAATGAAATCTCTGCTGGAGTGTGTGGGCCGCTGCGCTGCTCATTAGAGGAAACTTTACGTGGAGGGTTGCTGCTCCGAGCCTGAGAATGAGACTGAGCCTGAGACCGGGGTCTCGAGTAGGTTTAAGGTTTCGTTAAATGCAAAATAGTGTGACATATGCGGGCGCTCGGCCGAAGTTTCAGTTTCGGGTAAGTGTCCAGGTCCAGGTCCCGTCCCATCCCGTGCTGTGCCGGGGTTGAGGCCAAACAATGTGACCGCATTTTAGTCACAGTCTCAGTCTCAGTCACAGGGAGACGGAGACGGAGACCCACAGGCAGGCAGACGTTGTTGTCGTTACATTTAATTCAGAGATTTAGAGAGCCGCGTGCACGTGAAGTGGAAGTTGAAACTGAAGTTGAAGTCGGGCTGAAGCTGAAGCTGAGTCTGGGGGAAGGGAAGGGCACGGAACGGAACGGAACGGAACGGAAGACTCTCTGCCATAGTTGGATGGTGCTGATGCTGATGCTGAATGTTGGTTGTGTGCAATGCACCGGGCATAATTGAGTTTGTTTCAAATGCTTTTTACGTAGCTACGTAGCACGACCATCATTCAGGCAAGGCAAACACTCCGAGAGCTGTTGGCATCTCTGGTCTTGTGGGTCGTCGTCGTTGTCGTTGTCGTTGTCGTCGTTTGGCTGCTTGTTGGCTCTGCTCTTGGCACTTTTCGACATCGTGGTTGTCGTTGTTGCCAGTCGCTTGCTCGATGGTTGGCATCGGCAACGGAATCTTAATGAATTTTACGAATTTAACATGCTGTGCACTTCAAAAGGAACACACACACCATACACCATACACCATCCACCATCACATCCGTTGTACTGGGAAGGGGGACGCGAGAGACACGCATGTCGCCGATAAGTGTGTTTGTCGTGCCATATATAAAATTATTACTTTCGACATGCAACTACAACAGCAGCCACATTTGTCTTTTTGCCTGTGTTCTTGCCTCGAGTATCGTGGAGAGGCAGCATCTGATCCACGCTGAACGAGAGCCCAGCTTTGAATGACAAATCTTCCTATGAGACGATGGAATACATGCAATTAAATATATATAGAACTTGAACCATAGCTGCACTTCATTGAAATGCATATTTCTTGCAGCTAAAATATTTCACAGCCATAATTGCCATATTTATTGGTGCTTTGCAGTCCTTTTGCAGCCTCAGATCAATGGCCAAGGCTGAAATCAATTGCAGTGCTCTGACTGAAGTCATCCATTTAAAGATTCACATAGAAAGCACTTAAATATATACAATATGTATACATAAGTATGCGTGCATGACTATGTGTGCATTCGACAGTTGATTGATTCTAATTGAAGGCGGCAATTGAAAACCAATGAAGGTTGCCCTGAATCCGAAAAAGGTCTTTTGTATGGGACACGAATAAAAGCGAACCGGACCCAGAAATGGAAAGTGCCCCACATTGATTGCTGGCCGATGATTTCAGTGGTTTTGACACAATTTTTCCGTTTTTGGCCAGTGACTAAGGCCACTTGAAATTCTGGACACTTTGGACATGGGCCGGGCCGGGCCGGGCCAGGCCGCTTGGGGAGTCAGAGTTAGCTCTTGGGGCCGGGGCCGGGGCCATGTCCGGGCAGCCGGGCAGCTGGACAGCTGCGCTTATCAATCATGCGATAGACATGGAGGGCATAACAATCGCATTACGAGCAGTGTGTCGAGGGGAGAGCGACCTTAGGCCGCAGGAAATACAACGCCGCATTACTAATAAAATAAGCGGCAAATAAAGTTAATAGCATTAAAGAAAACGCGCTAATGAGCAAAGCCAATTAACGCTTGAATACAAATTTCAAAATCAACACACAAATACGAGTGCAAAGAAATACAAATGAATACTTTTGCCAGGTAGGCCAGATACAGATACAGAGACCCTATACCCGTGTAGTCTCATATATGTAGGTATAGGGAGCGTCCACTTCCAATTCCACTTCCAATCCCACTCCCTGTACCAATACCCAGACCAGTCCAAGTTGAAGTCCGAGTTTTCTTTATTCGTATCCGACCGCAAATATTTGTGCCGCTCTTCGTTAAATATCATTATGATTATACCTGGTATAGGGAGAGTAAATAGGTATATGGTGCTCTTTTAGGAACAAATTGTACCATAAGAGTCGAGTCAGTAATGTCTTCCCTGCATGGTAGCTCTATGAACACCTGGATCTCCCATCATCTATCTAAAAATATACTGAAAATCATTATAATCGGATAAGCGATGATCCCAAAAGTATTATAATTCCGTAACTATATGCTATGTGTTATGTGCCCTAACAATTCTCATGATTGCTCATCCAGGGTATCGTCTGGTCGAAATCATCCCCTGTACCGTTCATAATGGTTTTTATTTTGTGTTTTTTCCGTTTCGTATCTTTGTAAATTGTTTGAGCATGACGAAGGTAATTGCTGAGGAAAACTAATGAAACGAACTCGCCTGAACTGGAATTTATTTCTTTTTTTGTTTTGTTATTTTTTTCCCCGCTGTGTTTCATTAATTTTCAGGCTTACGCGACATTTTTGTGGAGGGACGGGACCCGATGACGGCGGGGATGTGGAACACTGTCAGGGGAGGGGAGGGAGTACACATCTCTCAATGGCCATAATTTGTTGCGCATGCACTTATTGTTTTTATTTCCATTTTAAATTATTTTTTATATATTTTGTATGTATGTGTGCGTAATATATATAGTATATTTTTAATGTGCGCTAAATGAAATTAACAACTTGGCTGCACTTTGTTGATAATTTTTATTAGCCGCCAGCGGCGCAAAGACCTTCTTTAATTATACGCTGAAAAATGTTTTATAATTAAGCAGCAAACGGAAAACAAAATATAGCTGAAAAAGCAGAAATTATTTAATTTTATGCTGAGCATAAATTTTCTGCAACGTCGCCTAAAATGATTTCTGTTTCTGTCTATTTTGTGTTAATTGCTTGAGGTTTTTTTCAGACCCCATTCGCGGTTTCTTTCTTGATAATCATAAAATATTTAATTATAAATCATTTGCGTTCGATTTTTTTGCCTTGCCAACGCTTTGGGAAGGTCTCCGCCAGCGTCTCCGCGTCCGTCAGCGACACGCATGCCGAAGGTGAAACCCAATTCCAATTCCAATTCCGAACCCCAGCCCCAAAGCCCCAAATCGAAAAAGCGAACTCTCCGGGTCTTCTGACCGTCCCGTCCCGTCACGTCCGTCTCTGTGTGTGGCTTACATTTCATTAAAAGCTGGCTTAAGCGCATTTAAATGTAAAATTATACAATTTTCGTTTCATGATATGCCTGCATATATGCAAATATTTTGAAAGTATTTTGTAAATCCACATGACCAAATCTGTGCAGGGGGCAGCTGCTGGTGTTGCTGCTCCAGTGGGGTGGTGTTGTATTCGGCCTTTCAACGCGTATCAAATGCGTTTTATTTAATTCTCATGGACTGGACTGGACTGGCAGTATGAGCAATTTTTATTGATCGCAAATAATTGGTTTGCTCTGCACATGCCATTGAGGACTTAATTGATTGGAGACATTTGATATATTTCCAGTGCAAAATTGAAATTGTATTTTATTGAAATAATAACAGTTGTTTGGGGAGTCGGAATGACTGTAAATATATGTATGTATGCATATATAAAATGAAATAAGCTAGATACTAATGCATTTATACTATGTACATACATATGTAAATCCATTAAATAATACATCATCACATATTAAAGTTTCTTTGGAACTGAACCCATTTATATGTAATTTTAATATGCGAGTATATCTGTGAAATCCACCAATCAAAGAAAAATGAGTCAGGAATTAAACTCTGATTGGTTTCACTTCTGGAATGGATGCTCAAGCACAAGTCGCAGTTTGCCCTGCAAAATTAATTTATTTCTGCCTTCTTAAATTGTTTTTTTTTCGTTTGTGAAAAGTTCAATCAAGGAAATGTTTTTAGGACAGCAAATAAGTCGATTGTCAATTAGTTTCGTACTGCCTTCAATGTTGGAGAGCATTTTGAACTTATTTCCTTGACCCACTTTCTGGGCAAGTTTCAATTGCTGCTTGCCAGAATATATCCACAGCCTTTTCAATGACTCACATGTGGTGCTAACGTAATTGATTTCGGTATGGTATATGGCCAAGGAATTTATAGAAGAGTATTTATTACATCTAAATGTATTTAGGAATTATAGTTGACTCGTTTCTAATATTTTTATAAATTAAAGGGAATCCTTACCTTAGCATACCTTAACGGCTAATCAGTCTGCAGTCTGCAGGTTGTTTATAGCTTTTAATAATATTATTTTATATACCTCTCCCTTTTATCATTTTGTGGGATCTGCTTCTCCCAAACTGTCCAAACTGTACCGGCAAGTGTACACGAATTTTAAGGCTGGGCCTTGTTGGCATATTTTACAATTGTACAAAATTGTATAGGGGTTACACGACTATGTATCTTTATCTGGCAGAATGTTGCGTGTGCCTGGTACGGGAGGCGGGTACGAGCCCGCTCAGCTCCGCTCTAATGCCAAGCTCTCCTCTCGCTGGGGGGTTTTGGATAGGATAGGATAGGATCGGATCGGTTTGGCTTTCTGTTTTGCTGTTTTCAGTTTTCTGTTTTCCGTTTGCTGTTTTTCAGTATTTCAGTGTTTCTGTTCTTTGTTTTTGTGTGTGCTGGCACTTGAAAATGATTTGTGGCGGCGGCAAATGTTGTTGCCTGTCCGAACTGTAGCCAGAGCCGGGGACAATGAAAGAGAAAAAAAAAAACAGGGGGAAAGAAAGCCATGTGTGGGCGTGCGACGGCAGCGGGCATCCGCTGTGACCAGGCCTCCTCCTGATGATGCCACTGGCACTGGCACTGCCACTGCGAGTGCGAGTGCCTCTGGCAGCAGCCCACACACAAGCTTTCGGGGCGAATCTTGTTTGTAGTTTAGCACAATTTCATTTCATCTTTGCTGCCGCTGATAACTAAGCAGCCGCCAAGTATTCGACGAGACAGGAACGTGGGTTGTCGTCGTCGTCTGTGCTGTGCTGTGTCTTGCCTGGGGTATTTGTGACAAATGCGTGCGAAAATAAATTCTGCTAAAGAATTGCTTTGTATATGCGATGAGACCACACCCCACCCCACAGCCAGCCAGCCAGCCAGCCAGAGTCAAAGTCACAGCTGAAGATGCAGATACAAATTCAGATAGGAGTTACGCACAGCCAGAGAGGGAGATACAAATGGAAGCTACACAGAGCCGCAGATGCAGATAGAAACTACACATTGCAGATGCAGATGCAGATGGGGGGGCAGCAAAGATACAGATAGAAACCACTCAGAGCCAGACGGTTCTTTCTTGGGGGGCTTTGGCTGCTTTTTTTTAATTGCAGTGCGCTTAATTTGTCATTAGCCTTTGACTGGGGCTCTTGGACTGGAGACTGGAGACTTGGGACTTGCGACTGGCGACTTAAGACCAACTCTAAGAAACAGAAGCGGATAAAGCTAAAGTCATTCATCTTTTGTCATTTATGTTTCCGCTGCGTGCCGTGCGAGACTGCTGCTGTATCTGGCAGATACTCGTACTTTATCCAGCTGCGTTCGTTCGGGTTTTTTTTGTTTGTTTTGTTTTTCCTTCATTTGCCATCTATTCCCTTTGGCTTTGTTCGATTTCGCTCGGGCAATTAGTCACGCCAAGTAAATGATTTCGCTGGGAAAAAGTTCTCCATTTGGACTCGGGATTCCATGGCTTCCTGTCCTGCCCCAAACGGAGTCTTAGTCCCAATCCCAATCCCCGGCTGTCTATTGCAAGCAACTTTCCATTCAGTTACGTGCAGCATTTTATCTTCTTAATTCTTTATGGGAGAGCGCTGTACTTGTGGCTCTGGGGCTCTGGGGCTGTGCCAGTGCCAGTGCCAATCGCAGTGCCAGTGGCTGTATCTGGCAGATACTTACTTGTAATGCGGATGTATTTATCACACGTCTGAATTCTCACTCTCGCACAGCGCAGCGCAGGTATCTGCAAGATACTTTAATCGCCCCGATGTTTCTTGTACGAGTGTACGAGTATGCCATGAAAAACAATTTCAAACATTTTCGACAGTCTGTCTGTCTGTCTGTTTGTCTGTCTGCCTGTCTGTCTCTCTGTTTTTGTGTATTTTGGTCAAAAGTTTTTCATGAGTAATTTTCAAAAGCCATAAAAATGCCGCAGACAAAGTCATTTTCAAGATACGACAGGGAAGCGGAACGAGACCAAACCGAATAACACAGAAAAACACAGTAGCGGCAGATTTAATACAAAGGAAAAAAGAAATAAAATGCCATGCATCATTCCTGGCTGCCCTGCCGCCTGGCTGCGGCTGCTGCTCTGCGGCTCTGTGGCTCTGTTTCAGTTTCAGTTTCAGCTGCGGCTACCTGGCGAGTATACATTGCCACAGAGACACAGAGCCACAGAGCCAGGGACATGGCCAGAGTACAGGGCCAGTGGCAGTGCCACACAGGTGATTGATAATGCTTAGGAGAGAGCCAGAGGCAGAGCCCGAACCAGAGCCGCATTCGACTAAGCTCCAGACAATGCAACAATGATGGCCTTATCGCATCTGCGTATCTGCCAGATACGCGCGACACTCTTTTGCTCTACCTAAGACACAATTTCTCCACCACTCACAAATATATTTCGTGTGAAAACTACCTGATTTTCCAGCCCAACATCAGCAGCAGCAGCAGCAGTATCAGCATTCAATCAACTGTGACCTATCTGGATCGGGTCTGTAGTACTTCCTCAACAATTGCTGCTGCTGCCATTGTGCAAAAGTCCTTGTCCGCATTGCTCTGCTCTCTGCTCTCCGCTCTGTGCCCTGCCCATTGCCGTAACTCAAAGCTGGCGGCCTTTTTTATGCTGCCATCATATTTAAATTACTTTATTTCCACTTGGCATACACTCGCCTCTTTCTACTCCACTCCACTCCACCACTCCAGTCCACAGTCCACATCCACTCGGCAGCCATTCCCAGGCATGAGTCTGCCCGAGTCTGCCCGAGTCTGCGTCTGCGTCTGCCCTTGTCGGATGTCCATAAGCTCCCCAGCTCAAAATCAGGCCCAGCCAGCAGCACATTCGTTATGCACACACAATGAAGATATTTAAAACATAAAGCAGCTGATATACTATACCCAACCTCCATCTGTAGCTGTAGCTGTTGCTGTAGGGGTAAGGGCAGTGGCAGGGGGGGCAGGGGTTTGGCTCTCAGTCTGTTGCTGCCAGCATGGCACATTTTAGTTACACGCATAATTTTGTTAAATTCACATTTATTATAATAGCCGCATATCCGACGCGTCGTCTTATTTGTGGGGGGGAGAGCCCTAGTGTCCAGTTGAATAGATACGGCAAGGAGGAATTCCGAAGAATATAAAAATGACTCTGGCTATGCAAATCCAAGTGGGAACGAATATTAATAGACCTGCTTAAAAATATCATAAATATATTTACTAACCCCAAAACATTCCCGTGCCTATTCTTTTGCCCCCGATTGTTTCTACTCTTTTTATATGGATATTTTGCCAACGCCCCAAATGTGCGTTAAGCTTTTCGCATGAGCCATTTGTGTGTGTGTGTGTGTGTTTGTGTGTGTGGGGGCTATGGGGGCTGGCTGCCTTCTTGCTCTGTTTTTCTTTTTTCGCCTCATTTTCATTTTCATTTCGGTCTGCGCGGCGCTGATGAATGACAAGCCATTCGAGGGGTCTCCCTCGAGTAGCCCCCAAGGCGCCCCTAGGCCCCATGGCCCGATATTATGGCGTATTTAATGTGCGAAATTAAGTGTTGTTATATCTATAGGAATTATTTCATCAGAATTAAGTAGCACATAAATTACTTGTGCATGGCGCTGCTTAGCAGCTCTCCTTCCTTCCTTCTCTTCCTTTCTTCCTTCTATCAAGTAGTGTGTGTTTGTATCTGTGTTTGCGTTTTGCCGCTGTCAAGGTCAAAAAGTGTGGCAGGAGGAGGAGGAGGTTTGCCCCCTGGCAAGCCCACAAATTAAAGAGCTAAGCCAGAGAGGAAAACGAGTCACGTGTTCGTGCTGAGCCCAGACCGCGGTAATTGATAGCCTTAAGATGGCCCAGAGCTGGGACCACAAAACGTGAAAGACATTTACACCTTGAAAGCGCCCCCCCCGACAGCCCCACGAAAGCAAAAAAAAATCGGAGTATCGCTGAGCATTTCATAGAGATATGACTTGACTTGACATGCATGTACGGATCTATGTGCAATCTGCCCGTTTGGAAATGTATCTGCGACTAACTGAGTCGAGTATTTCAAGACTCGCAAAGATAAAAGAGTTGAGTAGATTATATCTGTACGTCAGAATATATCTGACTGGCAGAGGGGCTCAAGTGAAAGATACAATCTTTAAACATGTGAATTCACTTTGAAATTCTTCGGGATAATAAAAGATTAAAGAGTCTTTAAAATGGAAATGTATTTCAAAGCATTATAGGAATATCTTATATCTAACTATAAAATACAATGTGAGTCCAAGAGACAACCTTTGGGGGAAACAATGAAAAGATTCCCGTTTGTATGGCAGATCTGTGGAAGCGCAGATCTCCCCTCCCCTCCCCACCCATTAGTCGATGGTTAATAACAGAGTCCACAGATTGCATGTTCCGAACCCATAATCCTCTTCACGTGAAAATATATGACGTGAGCGATAAGAACGGGAAACAATTTCTGTTTCGGGGTTGGGGTTGGGGTCGGGGTCGGCGTCGGGCTTCGAGTGGTTTGTTCGCTAAATCTATCAGAGCGGGAGAGCTCTGCGCCCAAGGCCCTGTCCATAAACTATAAATACAAAACACATTCCCCGAGTACGGGTAGATGGGGGGCTCGGCTCGACTCGATTCGGCTCGGCTTTGGCTTTGGCTCGCCCACAGTTTTCTTTATCGAGAACGACAGAACAAGAATTATCAATTAAATGTGGCAGGCGGCAGTGCCCACAGCCGAGTGCAATGTCAACACGAGTAATCTCTGGGAAATGAAAATGAAAACAAATATATAATAGCAAGAGGGAAAAACTAAAAGAAACTGCTGCAAGGAGGACTGTCACTGCCGCTGACTTGGGTGTCGACTAATTGCCGTGCAAAACACTTAATTGACCTTTGGCCCCAGCCCTAAGACGGGACCTAAGATGGAGCCGCGCTTCAGAGGCTGCACAATAAATTAATTATGCAGACGGTGAGGCCCCAGTTGGGGGCCCTGGCTTAATGGATTTCACTTGGTCATTGCGTGTTTTTAATGCTGCTTTTTTATGATTATTATTTCAGCGTCTGCGTCTGCTTCTGCGTCTGGTGTGGCGGCCAGAGTTTTGCGGAGAAATGACAGGAAAATGTCATAAAGAAATTGCTAACGTTGCCGGCAACTGGCGACTGGCAACTGGAGCAATGTCGTGAGAGATAAGAAACCGCAAGCCGCAAACTGAAGTGTCGTCTCTGCGAGTGGAGTGGGGCATCCACATCCACATCCACTGCATCCACTGCCATCCATGTGCATAACGTGACCAACATGTGCGTGCTGCCACAGTCACAGTCACAGCCATAGGCAGAGGTAGCGGCAGAGGCATAGTCGAAGAGGAAGAGAAACGGGGACGGAGCCAACTCGAGACTGGTTGCAAATAAAGTGACTGCATTTGTGTCTATCCGAGTGCATGTGTTGTACATATACATATATATATGGCTTGCTATATCCGTGGGTACGACTATGGCTATATGGCTATGGGTATGGCATTCATGCCTCCTCCTCCTCCCCTAGTCTGTGCTGGTACGGTAGTACCCTCCTCTCCCTTGCGCCTGACGACTGAATTGACGGCTGCTGCACGCTCTTGTGTAACCTTTTAATCCGTTTTGTAAGCAGAACGTAACGCACGTTCGCATAAAATGCAACAACTCAGACAACGGCAATTGCGGGGCCAGGCAACGGAAACAAGCTGCACACAATGCATCCACATCCACAGCCACAGCCACCATTCACCCCAACCCAAACCCATAGCCATAGCCATAGCCATGCCACATCCACAACCAGAGGCAGTCCAGAGAAGAGACGATTTTCGAACCAAGCCCAGTCCTGGAGTCCAACCCATTGTGTTTGGTGCCTGCCTTTTATTTGTTGTTTTTGGTTTTTTTTTTGCAAACTGTTTGCGGATAAATGGGCGAAATTGGTATAAATGATGGAATTACATTGTTTGAGGTCGCCACACCAGAAAGGATAGAAGGGAAACATCAGACGGGGGCAGAATACAGATGCAGATACAGATACATTTCGAGATACTCGTACAGATGCAAGTTGAATTTTCACCAAAAATTGGCTACAGTGTTCCAGGGCGGCTGGGGGGCCTTAGCTAATTATTGTAACCCAGTTGAGACGCTTAGTCACAACTGCTCCATCATGTGGTGTCTCCCGCTTGATTCTCTCCAGTTACTTGCTCCATTTTGTGGCACGAAAGAGAAGATAAATGGAAACTAGAGCAACACAGAGACGAAACCCGAGTCGAAGAGGAGGCTTCCGTTAAGACTCCAGAGGCATCCCATTGATACGAGCATACGAGGCCCTTTTTCTCAAGGGCAGAGCTCTGGATCAGATCCAGAGAGCGGTAAATAATGAAGCGTGTGTACGGTGACTGGGTTTCGTTGAGCTCAACCGATTAAGGTGCCAGAAAAGATACAAAACTAACCGATGGATCGATGGAAACAGAGCAGAACTTGGGTAAGTGAAGGCTGATTGGGGAAATACTCTCGCAGGTGGGTGAGTTTATTGTGGTTTCTAAACCAAGCTACAAAATATAAGAAGTATTTTAAATATATCGAATCATATCTGTATCTGTATAAAATTCCAAATTAGGAATACACAAAGTAACCTAATCTAACGCAACTCTGGAAAATGTTTATTTACCTCGAAGAATATTTAATAAAATGAAGAGTGATTTGCAGGAAAGAAAGAATGTAATTTTAGCGGCAGATGATTGATGATTTTGTGGGAAAGATTAATTTGTTTTTGCCTTCGTTGGCAATGCGGCGCTTTAATTCCACTTTAATCAATTATAATTAATATTTAATAATGTTTGACAACATTTTGATTTACCTGCGAAGTTTCCCCTGCGAGTGGACCCCCAATACGTTTTGCCATTTCTCTCTCTGTCTGTCGCCGGTGGAAAAAAAACGCCAAAACATTATTACAAATTAATATGCAACAATAGCTGTGTCTGTGTCTGTGCCCATTCCATGCAGCATCAATATTTAATTTATGCCGCCAATATTAATCAATTAGTGTGTGGACAGCAAACAGCACTTATGGTCGGTCTGATTGGCAGGATTTCTCCGCCTAGGATGGGCGGGGGGAAACTGGCAAACTGGGAAACGGAACCCCTGGACAACCCTCTTCCAATGATGGGCTTCAACGCCCACTAAAGGGTCCCGGGGCCAATGAGTCCTGACCAAATGTTGTCCTTCATCGTCGCCCCCGTCGCCGTCGCCGTCGCCGTCCTGTGCCCAGCCCTGTGCCTGTCACTCGTCCTGGTTTTTGTTGTCGTGGCACAAAAGGCAACAAGCAAATCCAATAATACAATTTATTATCAATGGCAGAGACCTCGCAACCACCCTGAAAGCGTCAAAAGAAGGGCCAAATGGAGGATGGTGGGTGGAGGGTGGAGTATGGGCAAGTGGGAAATGTATTCGTATGGCCATAAGGATGAGGAATCATAAATAACGCCACAAAGTGGTGGAAGCAACGTTGAAGGCTGTGGCAAGGATCGGCTGGCACTGACGCAACGTATTTTCATATTAAAGAGAGGCGGGAAGCGGGAAGGAAGAGTAGCGGGGGAGGATGATAAGGAAGAAGGCCAGGACTAGGAGGAAGGAAGGAAGGAGCCCCTCTGCACACTGTGCTACACACACAACACAATTAAAAGCTAATTGGGTTTTAATTAAGGCTGATTAATTAAATTATAACGACAGGCGTAAATAATATGAAATTTGTTTTAATTAAAAGACTCGCAGAGCGGAGGTCTCCTTTATGCTCGTATCTTGGATTAGTCGCCGTCAGCTGCATCTGACGGATGCAGATACATACATACATACATGCGTATACATACGTATACGTATTCGTACATTCATGAAAGTTGTGCAAGAAACACAAAGAAATACAAAATGTGGCACAAATGTCACGCAGATACGCCAGATACGGATACGCAGCTCTCCTCGACTCGTATACAGATACGCAGCGCAGTGCAGCGAGGCACCGCACCGCACCGCACTGCACTTATGGGCCTCTGTATCTGTGTATGTGTGTATCTTTTTGTATCTGTGCCCGCATCTGTCTCTAGAGAAGATTACGTTAGCACAGTTGCCACAGTTGCGGTTTTGGCGCAGTGCAAACAGAAATAAAATCCGACACCAAAAGGAAAAAGAAACAGAAACAGAAACAGACTTGTGCTAAAAAGCAAACAGCGGCCACTCTCAGATACAGATACGGTTACGGTAACTATTCCCACTCCCCTCCCCCTCCCCACTCGTTCCCCTATACCTATCCACACACACACACACACACACACACCAGCAATGTGTCGTGCATGTGTATCTCTCAGATACGCATAAGGCCGGCCGGCTAGTCTCCCGTCCCCGTCCCCATCCCACTCCCCTTCCCCTTCTTCTGTCGCTACACCGAAGACGGACGGAGACGTCGGCTATTAAGGGGCGTTTCATTTTATGTTTCATTTGCGCCGACGTCGCTGATGACGACAAAATGATAATGACTACAACAGCAACAGCACCACCATTGGAGACGGGGGAAGGGGAAGGGGATGTGGATGTGGATGGTGGTGCTGCGGATGGGGCCTACCTGTATGAATGAGTCGAGCGAGCGAGCCCTGGGGTACGTGCGGGTATATCGCGGCCAGGGGACTGCGATTGCCACTGCGAGAGCATGCAATGAATGGCTGGCCGACTGACTGCTGGCTGCTGCCTGCTCCCCTTCTACCCCATCGAAAAAAGCCAAGTTAGGCGACTGCGGCTGGCCCCAGAGCATGACTAACAGCGTTGGCGCGCTACAACAATAAAAGATACAACAAATACAGCAAAAGATACAACAACAACTACAACAGCTACGACAACGTCAGCGCAGCAGCTTGTCGTGTCATCGTCGACGTCGTTGTCGTTGTCGTTGTCGTGCAACTGCAACAACAACAACAACAAAAATCAAGCAACAAATAGTTAAAGCGACATTGAGATACACTTTCGGATTCCCAGCACCAGGCTGCACGTTGAGATACAACATCGGAAAGGACTGGCATGCAGCACATACAGTATGTACATTATTTATATAAAGAAATATTTCTTTATAATCCTTTCCCTATGTCGAGTGAGATACGAAAATCCCCCACTGTCCAGTCGACATTCGAAAGTATCTTTAGGTAAAGATTAGATGGATTAGCTTTAAAATTGTATCAGATACTCCGTAGCTAAAAAAATTGCACATATTTTAAACACAATGCAAGAGGATAATCTAAATAAACGAGCTCTTTTTTCCCTAAAATTCTACTTATATTATGTCCAATAGGACGGGTCAATTTTTGTTCGCAAGAAGCGTCCACCACCATGGGGGTCTACGAAGAATTCCAAGAATCTTTTACCGAGAAACCTTGTGTCTAAAATCAATTCCCAGCTCCCCGCTGAGATGCATTAAGATTTCAGGCTGCAGTATTTTTTTTTAGTATTTTAGGGAATTTAAGGAATTAAAAAAAAGTAACACAATTTCCAAAATATAAAAATATCAAATTAAACAAAAAAGTTTTGGTTAATGTTTGGTTATTTAAAACAATAATATTTAAAATTGGTTGTGAAAAGATGCAACAGAATACGCTGGAAATATTCCCAAAGTTCTCCATCAAATTGTTCAGATATTACTCCGTGCCGAAGGTAAGAGTATCGCTTAGAAATAAAAGATCCGCATATGTATAAATAATCTGATAAGACAAACGAGTTTGACGCTTCAAATAAATGTTTGCCAGCACTACTCTGCGCTACCGCACCCGCACCCTCAGCCGCACTCTTTGCCTCTTTGCCCACCCAGCCACAGCCGCAGCCACATCCACATTCACATCCACCTCTATGGCCTTTGTGTGCCACAGAGTGCTCATGCTCGGATCCATCTCTATTTATGGTGCTTCCCATGTTGTGCGGCAATGTTATCTAGTCGCTGGCATCTTGCGACGGATACGATACGATACGTGGATGCCCAAGAAAGAGTATCTGCTCGTATCGTTTCGAAATGGGGTTGGCTGGCGCAGAAGTTTGAAGGAGGCAGCCACTGCAGCGGCAGGGCAGGAGGAATTCTCGCATTTATTTGCAATTAATTTTATCTGAACGTCGACAAAAAGTATCCCCAGACAGGAACGCCTCCACATTGACACGTGCTGTGGATGATGATGATGGGAAAATGGTAAATACCAGCAGACCAGCCAGTAGAGTAGAGAGCATCCCATAGATAGTTCCACGGGGCCAGAGACAGACCAGACCGGGGGCCAATTGACATTTGCGGCACACACAGCACACAGCCACACAGCAAACACACACAGAGAGCCTCAGTTAGCAGAGCCATAAAAGCAAGCCAGAGACAAGACATCATCCCATAACATAAGCCACAGACACATGTAGCAGCCATCCACAGCCCAGCCATGGATACTCGTACTCGTACTAGTGCTCGGATCCGAGAAGAATGAATGGAACAAGATGGGGAGGCAATGAGCTGATGGCCTTGTATATGCATCATGGATGCAGCTAATTTCATTTGACAATCGCTCACTTTCGTAGTTACAGATGGGAGAGGAGATGCCATCTCCTGGCGGCTACACATACATAAGTGCAAAAACATGTTTCCAAGAACTTCAAACGTTCAGTTACAGTCGGCTCGGTCGGTTGAAGGGGAGGAGGAGGAAGAGCAGTCAGCAGCCAGCAGCAGGAACTTGCGATGATGTCGTTTCGTGGCTCTGATTATACTCGTACCAGGCCGATAATCAAGCGAATGCATTGAATGGACTTTGCCGTCACAGTTGGAGTTCGTCGTCCAACGCTCGTTGCTTGTTCTACCCCAAAAGTGGTGCCCCCACAGCAACAGCAACAGCAACCGCCACAGCCATAGCCACAGCCTTTCCACTTCCCCAAACATTAATGGACGTCAGGCGGGTAAACGCCCAACGGGGACTGGGCACTGCACTTAATGGGAGGCAGACCTAGAGATGGAGATGGGGCTGACTCTGCAGAGGGGAAGTTTTAAATTGATAAAGTTTTTGGGGCGAGATGGAGATGGGTAGAAAAGCGGAACAAAGGAAAATTAAAGAGTATATTTATAAATGGAAGAGGATATTCCGAAAGAACCAACTGAAACCTGTGCTATGAACTTGTATCAGGTAGTTCCTACCATGAATATCAATTCCATTTAATACCCAAAGCATAGGCAAAATGCCATCCAATCCAAGTCGATTTTTATGTCAAACAGATATCTCTTCGTAGCTCATCTTACAAGCCCCCAAACCATTTCATAAATAATCAACCCAACCCAAACAGCATGATATCAAATTCTCAAAAAACAGCTTTCGGAAAGGTATCTTAGAGCCCGAATCTGCATGGCCAATGCCAATGGGGAATTCAAACAGAGAACCAGCCGAATTAAAACAATGATAACCGATCTTATATACAATTTTATTGTATTCGTTTCTGGGTATTTCTGTGGCATTTCAAATGCGGAAAATGTTGAAATTACAAGCTGAGCAATTAACAGACACAGGGACAAAATACATGTTCTGTTCTTTTCTGTTCTGGTCTGTTCTATTCTGTTGTTTTCCTTCAAAAACAGAGAAATAAAACCTTCAACGAAAAGAAGGCTGATGTGTAAGGGGAAGCGGAATGGAATTATGTTTTGTTCACGTAGAGATACGAATGGCAGAATTAAATGAGGCTCGACGGAGCAGCAAATGACTTGATATTTACGGCAGTAAAAATAAAACCAAAGCAAAGAAAACAAACAAGTTGCCATAATAATGATATAAATAAGGCTCTGAGCTAATGATTGTTATAAAGCGATAAGGCCAAAAACGTGAAAAAGCCAAGGAGCAAAACCCGGCCAAATAAACACAAAAAGAAAAATGCTGAAAATAAAACCAAAAAACATTGTATGGAAAAACTTTGATTGCCAGTGGGTGGAACGAAATGTCATGACTCCACCGATCCGTGCCCTCTTCCCCCCATAATCATTGGAAATGGCAAACAATTCTGTAGTCCAATCATTCGGCATGGTTTCAGCTCCAACTCCAGCTCTGAGCTCCTACTGCTGCCGTAGTTTTGATTAATGAACTTCAATTAAATGCCAAAAATACGCTGATGATGTCTGCCTATGGAGGCCCTTCTACTGGTACGTACGAGCATTATTCCCGATAGGAGTGGGCGACTGGTCGAGTGGGTCTGAGTCCGATATGAGTGGAGCCCGCCGCTTCGTAAATGTTTGTTTAATTATGCCCATAAATAATCACGCCCGAGCATGTGCACGGGCATTAATTGGAACTGACTGTGTCCCTGTGTCTCTGTGTATCTGTGCCTCGGCTCGCATACGGCTACACTCATAATAATCCATAATAATTTTTTCGTGTAGAGTGCAAGTCATTAAAATTGGTTGGGAATCGCCGAATGAATGAATGAATATGTACGCGTATGTATGAGTATTCGCAATGGGTTATGGTCCGGAAATGGGCGTCGTTCGAGTTTTTGAGAGGTGTCTAAAATGGGGAGGTGGATAAAGATATTCGTACTCGTATTCGTACTCCTACGCGGGCTATAAATGGGGGGATAAATAAAACCTATTGCAATTTGCAGCTTTGCTATAAATATCGGTTGGGTAATTAATTCGATACGCTGCACCTGGGGGCTTCGTTGACTGAAATTGAAAGAAGAGCAGGATATTAATTTTTGGAAAACAAAAGGCAGTCATAGAACGGCTAATTCAGAATTAGTCTATGACTTTTTATTTGTTATGCTAAATATATGTTAAGAATATGTAAAAATGCCTAGAAAGGCCCTTGGTCTTCGGCATGGGACCCAAGGAAATGCTAATAGGATTACATGCTGTTGAATAATGTTTCCCCTAATGGAAACACCCCCCCAGTGATGGTAGAGTACTTAGCAAGTCGTCTATTTGCAACCCCCAAAGGCTGTTTCTTCAGGCACTGCTAATGCAATTTGCGGCAACATATGACGCCTCTAATTATACGAATTTGGCGCTTATCTGAAGGCAAACACGACAAATGGGCGGCAATGGGACGCCGTGGCAGTGCCATGAGCAACATGCCTTATAGACGCATACAACAACCAGACAATTTTCACTTCGACTGCACGACCAAATCGAGAGACAATTATCCAAAGACATTTTTGGCATGGCAAGCATTTTTTAACCGACGCGTCGTGTAGTTTGTATGCCCGGAGACGCTTTCGGCGTCAGTTTCCTTGCAGTCCACTTGTGATGGCCAAAATATACCCACAATAACCCACACTAAAGACAGATAGATGTCGTATAATAAAACGAAAACTGTAGCCAGCCTCAGCAATTAAGAGATCTAACAGAAAGCAAACCGAAAGCCAAATATGAGGCTTACTTAGCTGACTTTTTGGACGGGGGCGGATCATTATAAAACTGCAATTTGCGCCTATGGCTCGGTAGATAAGGCTGATTCACATACGACATACGAGTATTAGGGGAATGACAAAGATAGACTTCCAGACAGACGTTCGGTTTTTACTGCCTTGGGCTTGGCTATGGTTACCTACTGCCAAGGGGCATTAAAGCCGTATAATATTTAATCCGTGTAATTAAGTCCAAGGAGAGAAAAAAACAAGAGAGAACACAGCAATTTTACATGTGTGCGTGTGCGTGTGTGTGCGTGTGTGTGTGTCCGCCCCGCCTTGTACCCGCTGTGGCATATAAAAATAAAAATACAGGTTGACTGTGCCTCTGCCTCTGCCTCCTCGACAGTTGTTGTTTTTAATTACCACCACACACATGCCACGGCAGGGGGCAGGGGAAAAGATACTGACACTTGCATATGCCACACAAAACACACACACAGACACACACTCAGTGTCACACAGATACAGATACTCGTAGTACATGCTGTTTGCGCTATTGCCATTACTATTTGTTGTTTGTTCTTTCCGTCCGTCCGTCCGTCCGTCTGTCCGTCTGTCGACTGTGCTCTGTCGTCTGTGCGCCGTGTCCGGGGTCTGGGTCTGGGTCTTGCGACTGACAAACATTTTGAGGTCACAGTGTGGCATTGTCATGGAAATGGAAAATAGAAAATAGGGAAATGTCCAGTCAAATAAACCTAGAAAAACTCGTGGAAATCTAGGTAGCAGCGGCTCTTTGAAAGGCTCTCAGGTTCTGGCAGAGATCGATCCCTGTAGATTGGCAGAAAGTGCAAGTCGGAGGGAGATCCGTGCCTAATGAGCTGATTAGGGTTCCATCTGATTGTCCCCTAGCCAGAGGACCTCAAGAAATGCACAAAGATAATGGAAGGACATATTGGATAATCACCCTGAAAGAGGACTCCCTAAGAGGGAATCATCCTAGCGAATATTTAAATGTGCTGATGGATCTGCGTGATATTTTTCTTCGAACTGTGATGGCCTAATGCCAAAGATTGCAAATGGAATTTATGGTGTCCAATTGCGTGTTGTATTCAGAGATTGGGATCCATAAGGAGAACAATTGATTCAGGGAATATCTTCTATGGGTTCAATGGAATTGCAGGAAGTATCGGTGCAGACTAGTCTATTTATCTGCTATTTTAAGTTCTATTCGCTGCCGTTCAAATTCCTCTCCAACCACTGTGCCACATGGCCTAAGCTGCGCAAGAAACCCACACCAGCGGACACCACTTCCACTTCCACATCCACACTACATGGCAGGGCTCTGGCCGTGCTCTAGAGCTGGAGCTGGAGATGGTGCCGGAGGTGGGTCTGGAGCATATATATGACATTGCTATTTGGTGCGTGTAAGATTACGCCTGACTCTGCCGCTATTGCCGGGATGCCCCCTCTGACTCTGACTCTGTCTCTGATGAGCTGACAGTATTTTCCCCTGTCTCTGCCTCTGCATCTCCCCGTGGCAGAGCAGATCCGAGTACGTGTCACTAAGCCACACTTGTAGTACGTTTGTCCGTCTAGCTGCGGTTGGGGAGCGTTGTCAGCTTTCCACTCCGTGTTTGCAGCTTAATACCCATTACACCTTAATATTTCGTGCAAATGTCATAAAAAATTCACTTTAACTTGGCCGCTTCGTGCTACTGAAAGCGTAACCCAATCCCACAGAGAGTGGCAACCGCAAAAGTCCCCAAAACCAAATGCTGAAACGCTCAACAGATATGGAAGGTAAGGCCAAAAGCTGACAACGGGCCTACCTGAGACATCAGACAGACTTTTGGTTTTTGGTTTGGGTTTGAGTTTGGGTTTGAGTTTCTGTTTCAGCTTGTCCCCTTCCCTCTGACGCTGCCACATCGATGTGGTTCGATTATTATCAGTTGAGTTTCTTAAAATATTAAATTGCTTAATGACCTCGTTTGAGTATTTATTTATGCCCCTGGCCAAATGGACACGTAAGCGCTAATCCAACCCCCCGTTTGACAGTGGAGGGTTGACGATGGATGGGTCACCGGCCTGGGAAACGGACCGGCTGCTGGTCCCTTCACCCTTCATGAACTGCCTGACGGACTGCAGGACTGAAGGACTGAAGGACTGTGGGACTGATTGACGTGTCCTGGACAGGCGCTTAATTACAAGCCTGTGGCTGGGGCCTCTGTAATTTTCATGCCCCGCTAAAATAGAAACTCATTTAACTTGTACACACACTCCTCCGTGTTCCGAAAGTTCCATCTGGAAGGGCAGGGAAGGGAGGCGATGGAGGAGATGATTGTGCAAATTATAGCAAAAATAAAAGTCAGGCAGGTCGATCTGATAAATAATGCAAAAGTGGCAGGAAACTTGATGGGTGGTTGGGTTGTTGGGTGGTTGTGTGGGTGGCCTTAGGGTGGCTAGGAGGGGATGGTAGGGGAGGGGAGGGGAGGCGAGGAGGTACTATAATTGAAAGGCATTGTGGCTTTTGTTGGGCTTTGTAATTATATAGCTGACGTCGGGGGCTTGGATAATGAATGGCCTGATTACCTGTGACTAAGCCACAGAATATTCAACCTTATTGTTATTATATGGATTGTGTGTCGTGTGTGGGAGGTTCGGTATCGGGTTGGTTGGTTGGATGGTTGGGTTGGGGCTACGGTTAGTCGTTGGGGGGATGACACAGTATTATCTACTTTAAAATGACCAATTAGAGACAGGAGGCCCGGTTGAGGTCAGCAGCCACCATTAAAATGCAATTAGAAAAGATCTGACGTGTACTTACGTTTACTTAAGGCTTACGAATCATAGTTGGCACTTTTATAAAGATTTTTAGAGATGTTTTCTAATACGAGTTTTGGATAGAGAAGGAATTCTGAGATTAGGAAAATATTTATGATACGAAAACTGAGCATAGAGTCTTCAGTGCCTTAACTTCCATCAACTTATACAGCCAAAAAGTACTTATTATATGTGGAAAGAGATAAAATAAATATATATAACGAAAGAAAATAAATGTTGCTAGTACTCTAGTACTCTAATATGAGCCTACTCTTATTACTCCATAATATATTTATTATTTATTTTATACATTTTTATTTTATATATTTATTTTTTTATATATACATATTATATATTTCTATTTTATACCCCCAAAAGAAGGGTATATTAGATTTGTGGTAAGGGGTGTGCAACGCAGAGAGGAAACGTTTCCGACCCCAAAATAAAATTGACCCAGCCGGTCAGCCAGCCGTCTGCCGTCCGTCCGTCCGTCTGTCCGTCTGTCCGTCTTGATCTGAGAGACTATAAGAGCTAGGAAACCAAAGGTCCAACTCATGTGAATCCACCTACAAGTGATTCAAAATTTCTACCCGCCCCCCCACAAAACGGAATCTGTGGCGGCCGTTTAAAGATACGATAAAACAGATCGTGAGTCCCTACTACCAGATGCCGATCTGAACTAGATCGGCAAATAGCCAGAAGAAGAAATTAATTTTCTGTCGGTTCCTCTCCTCCCCCGCCGGGGGCTACTGTCTCTTCTCGCTCCACCTCCGCGTTCGGGCGCGCCCCCGCGGGGGATGAAAATAAATGGTACATGTACTCTACATGTGGTGGATATACTGAGAAAATCTTTTATAACTAAAAACATAATCAAATCTGCTGGTGGGTATAGGCGTCCCGGCCCTCGTTTTTATTTATATTTATTATATATATTTAATTTGTCAAATGAAATGTTGCTAGTACTCGTTAATTACTTTAGTATGAACCCACTCTTATTACTCCATATTTTTTGTTTTTTTATATATTTATATATATTATATATATTTATATATTATGTACATATTTTATATATTATATTTATATTTATTTTTTTTTTAAATTTATATTTATTATATATGTACATATGTATATTTAATTTGTCAAATCAAATGTTTCTGGTACCCTAGTACTCTAATATGAACCTGCTCTGATTACTCCATAATATATTTGAATGTAAGTATGTAACTCTATGCATTAACATGTATACGAACTGAATGCTAACAAAAATCGATTATAATATCTGAATATATCGCTGGGAAATAATCAAACACTGACACACTTGACTGATCTTCCCCACTCATTGGTGGTTCGTTTCAGTTCCACTGCGAAAGATCCTTAGATATCCATGCAAGGGAAAGTTCCCCTGTCGATGATCTAATGGTTTGCCACATCGTGGAAACAAAATGTTCAGTCATCTGTGCTTGCATATTCCATCCAAGAGCTGATGACTTCACGTTACAAATGTAGCACAAAAAAAACTCCCTGTGGTCGCAAGGGTCATTATGATTATCCCATTCAATCTGTTATTCTGCCGCATCAGTGCTACCAATCAACCCCAATGGGCATTCATACTCATAAGTAATCCATCAACTTCATGCATAAAATTGAATGGCACAAAAATCATACAAATCGCCCGCATATGTGACTCCCTCTATCCCTTCTCTTCGACGATTCTGTCTGTCTGTCTGTCTGTCTGTCTGTCCAATGTTTGCATACAATTAGATACAAATCTGAATCAGCTGCTACTCGCACTGGCGGTCGTCTGGCGACGCCCAGGGCCAGGCCCCGTTCAGGGGTTCTGGTTCCAATTCCACTCCCTCCCCACCAGACAAATATCGTCGTCGAACTCAATCCCAAACGCTTATCGTTTGTCAAATGTTCCTCTGACAAAAGACAAGAAAAGGGCCGGGCCGAGCCGATCCGAGCTCGCTCCGTGAAATCTTGTTCGGTTTGTTACTTCCCCAATACCTTCAGTGCTCCCCCCACCACCACACCTCTCTCTCTACAATCTCTCCACCATTTGCAGCTTTTGTTTGCCGATACCGTGTGCAAATAAAATTCCATTCTGCTATAACAGTAAAGCCAAAGTTCCTGTGTTTGCCAAAACCTCACGCACACACACACTGCACACTTCACTCCTACAACAACTGCGGCGGTGGCATTGCAGTGGGGGAGGGGGTAAAAAATGTTTTAAATTTCGAATTTCTGTTTGCATTTGGCATACAGTTTGAACTCGATGCAGGCCAGGGCCAGATATCCCAGACCCCGACCTCAGACCCCAAAGCCGAACCCCAACCCGAATCCGAATCCGCATCCGAAAAACCGCCAACTTCATTGCGTTTTTGTATCTTTATCTTTTGGGCTGGTCTCCTCCTCCTCCTCCTGCCTGTGCATTGTGCATCCGCTTTCCCAGTGCCGCCCTCCCAGTCTCTGTCTCAGTGGCATTGGCGCTTTAAAAAGTAAACAGGAGGAGGGATTGGACACATGGCGTGGCGGGGAGCCCTGTTGATATGGGGGGGGGGGGCACAGCGAATTGTTTGCTCTGCACAGTGCCGCCGTTTTGTTTAAATAATGAGAGGGAGAAAATGTAAAAAAAAAGCTGGGCAGAAATAGCAGAAAAGCAGAAAAGAAATGCGAATGTTTTGCCCCGACTTTAATGTAAAATTCAAATGTTTACTCCACGCGCGAGGGCTTCCTCCAATGGCAATGGTATGTATGTATGTATGTATGTATGTATATGTGTGTATATAGGGGTGCTATATAGTGGGGTGGGGGGACTGGGATTCCGACTTATACAAGCAGACGGCATTTGCATGGCTTTCCTTGTTGCCATAAGAAAGAAAATTTAAATAAACCAAAAACATTGTTTGAGTAACGTGTTGAAAATAAACGAAGCCATTCATGAGCCAGACACAGGCACAGCCAGGCACTTATACATATATACTCGTAGTATGCGTGTGTGTGTGTGTCTGTGTGTATGTGTGTTGTGCAATTTCCACGTCGCAGCAATACAGAGTCCTCAATCATGCTCAATCATGCATCATGGCGCCTCTTTCGGGCCAAGTTTGAAGTTGAAGTCGCGTTTCCTGTCTCGCCTCGTTTGAACTCCACTCAAAAACGCAAAAAAAACTCAAAAACTCAAATGAAATGAATGGCGACAAACTCGCTCGTAAGTGGCATGCATTCATTGCTGAACACGACCGAGGGCCTACCTACTGCCATCCCACTCCTTAACCCCATCTCAATCTCAATCCCAGTCGCAGTCGCAGTCCGTCCCGTCCCCTACACCAATCCCGAAACGATTCGATTCGCACATGAATTGTGTGCTGTGTGCTGTGTGTTGTTTCTGTGGAAATCTCTTCGCCAAATGTCTGGGGACCCAAGGCACGTTTTTATTTTTTATATTTCTTTGTATTTATGCGAATATTTGCTCGGGACCAACACAAAAAATATTTCTTCTTTTTTTTTTTATTGAGCACGATTTTGAAATATGAACAGGATTGGAATGGAACGGAACCATGGAACCATGGTCGCCTCGGGTTACGCAAGCAATTAGAAGGGACTTAAGCCAGAGGAGAGAGGGTTGTCGTTGTCACTCATGAAAAGGGCAACCATCCATGCCCGCAGTCCTCCGCACAGGGAGCGAGGACTGTGCACTGAAGAGGAAGTAAGCCTGAACTACTTAGGATCGGCTCGTAGCTGGAGCGGTGCGGTGCGGAGCGGAGCACACTCGATGCTATCAATATCAATGCCATCGATGGAACAAAGGACAAGGCCTATGGCGACAGCGACAGCGACAGCAGCAGCAGACGCAGCAGCAGCAATGGCAGAAGAGCAACAAAGCAAAAGGTAAGAGCTTCAAATGGGGCTAACGACCCTATAAGGGACACATAACCCGCTTTCAAAGCAGCAGGAAATTAAGCTCAGAGCTGCACAAAAAGTTGAGTGGGTTAATGATATATGGAACACAAAGGAACACAAAAGAATTAGAAGGGAAGCCGGTAAGATGTCAGATTTCAGGGGAATACTTGGGCAGATTTTAATGTATGCAGTCTTACGATAAGAAGGCATTCGCTTATATGAATCGATCTATCTGTATAAGCTGGATTCCTAATCAATATTCCTGCAGCTATTTTTGATGGCAGTCCAAAGTTAAACTCAACATTTTGGGCCAGAAACTTTGCAGGCAACTTTCCAATTATCTTGCATCGCTTAATTGCTTTGAGCTAAATGCCAAGACCTTTTAATAACTCTTAATTCTTGGCTATGACTATATCTTCCTCGGAGCCAAGGCGAAGCGCTGACTTCACATGCAAACTGCACATAAAGATGGGCGGCAGCGGCAGCCCATCCCAAGTTGTCTATCTGCGGCCTGTGCGTGTCGGGGCCCATCAGGAGAGATATGGCATTAACAAACAATGTTGCACTGTACGTAGAGAAAAAAAAGATACTCGTGTATTCAACAACTTGAATGGGGCGCGGCCGTTGTGGCAGTTGCCGCTGCTGCTGCTGCGGCAGTGGCCTCTCCAAATTCATTAAAAAAGCGACTGATAATCAAGAAATTTATAGGCGTATGCCAACACATCAATGTCTGTGGGTTCCGTACCAGGGACCGGGTAGGGGGAAGGGGGTAGTGGGCATGGGGCATGGGGAGTATGAGGCGGCATGGGGTACGTTCCCCGGGGCAGGTCTCTCGTGTAATTTGCGCACGCTTATCAAATTGTAAAATCAACTTTCAATTCGAGACAAGAAACTGGCGGCAGCCGCACTCCGAGACGGACGTGAGCAATAACGAGGCGAGTGATATTTTGTGTTCTGTACAAGGTACGACTACGAGTACGAGTACGAGTACAAGTACGAGTACCCCTGGAGCATGGGGCAATAATAATTCTGATTCTGATTATGAGAAATCGATAAAAATCAATTTGCAATTTGTAGACAGGCGCTGGTCACACCCCTTCTCCGCCGAAGCCGAAGCCGAAGCGAACCAAATCGAATGCGAATCGATCAATGAAAAAGTCATTTAAGGTTGAAGCAACTTTTAATTTTAATTACACGCGCCTCGAATTAGAAGCAATTATTTTGTAAATGAAAAATGTGCGCTGATTAAGCCAATTTGTGGGCTCGTTCCCCCAGCCTCTGGCCCCCTAGACTTATACTGTATATGTATGTGTGTGTGTATGTGTATTGATGTATTGCTGTAGTGTCCCTCCGCCTGCGAGGGCACAAAAACTAATTAGATGGCGTGTGAACGGACACACCTGAGCTGATGTGGCTTTTGTCGGACGGTGAAAAAATCAATTTAAAAATGTCAAAGACTACGACGACGCATGGTACGTTACATACACATAATATATGTATGTATACTCGTGCACGGGGCATGGCTCCACCTTGCAACACCCCCTTTATAGTGTTCAGCAGACCGTGTGAAGTGACAAGGGTGACAAGAGGCAACGGCAACGGCAACAGCCACCGCCTTCCTTTTACCCACTAACACTAACAGTGGGGCACAGCCCCACACTGAACACCGAACACCACACTAAAGCAATTTGTGTATATTTTAATAGATAAAAGTCGGTGGGCCTTTGAGGGTGGACGTGGACCGCTGCGAGTCTGGCAGGCGACCAACGGAAATCATTTGGGCACTTTGCTCTTCTGTCCCGAAAAGCTCTTAAAATGTTTCCAATTTAATTGAATTACTCGTCTTGGCTTTGGTTATTCTGGTCCTTTGTTCTGCTGCCCGAATCGGGTGCGGTACAACTTTTTTAGCACAAAAATTGTTTGAAATTTCTTCTCGTGCATTGTAAATATTTCAATGGCGCGCAGCTCAGCACTTGGCCCATTTTGTTTATTTGGCTTTTAGTTCCCAACCGAACGGAGAAGAGCCGAATCGGTCCGAAGTTCTTGACATTCGATCGCATAACGCATATGGGGCGCCGGCCATACAAAGTTGTAGTCTGTCTGTTTGCATTTAATTTTGTGGAAACAAACAAAACGAACTGCGAACACGGAACGAAACGAAACGAAACGAGTCGAATACGTACAATAAACTACGACTCGGAGTTATGATGAGGGTCGTGAAAGACATCGATGTGGATGTGAATGGCGATGGGGATGGGGATGTCTGTCGGGCAAATGGAATAAAATCAGCATAAGATACTGGCGGCAGCACATCTATGAGATACTTGAGGGGGTCGTGTCGGGTCGGGTCGGTCCCAAAACGGAATCGCCAGATGAGCCACCATTGTGCATTCATTTAAGACCTATCATCTTTCTAGATTATTTTTAAATGGGGTAAAATGTGTGTGCATCGCCTCGCAAAATGGAAATGAGTACAAAGTCGTAAAATGAAATAACAAAATATACAATAAATATTTATGGCATGTCAAGATTTCAAGTATGCAAAAGTCATCTAAATTATGTGATCCATTCTGTGATGATTCAGGCCGCAGAGGGATCTACCATATGTAGTGTAGGATGGAAATGCCAGATAAAATCTGATCCATAATCAGTTTCAAGTGGATGAAAAATCTCTTGAACGCAACGAACTGAACTGATCAAAGAGATAAACTTGTTTTAAATTTATATACATCATATACTAGTAGTTTTATGGATTGCCTGGATGTGTAGCAAGTAAAAGTCTCTTAATTAAGAGGATTAATTACCTTCCAAGCGATAAGTTATCTCTGGGACTTTGAGGTATGTATCCACAGAGCCATAATTGGTGAGTGTGAAAAACTGATTCATTCCCATATTCCCAGAACTCTCTTTAGATTCCGTGAACTAATGACTAATCCCAAAATCCTCGTAATTCGGTAGACAAATAAGTAAACTCATTGCCGTAAAAAGTAAATACAACTTGTACAATCCGTTCGCACTGACGCAATGTGTAGAGTGTAGATTCTAGACTCTCGACTGGCTCACATAGGCCCATGCCCCCGTAGGCAGTCTTCTATCCTCCATAAATTAAACCATGCGCAGACCCACACAAAGTACACATTCGAGTATAGAGACTTGCTCAGTTCTTAAACTACAAGTTTATGATTTTATTTTGAAAAGTCATACGCATTGTTTGAGCAACAATTTATCACCGACACAGAGGGGCAATCGGAGACGCAGACGCTGACGCAGACTCAGACTCAGATACGACATCGACATCCACATCCACATTGGACTGGAACGGAGCAGCTCTGACTTCACCAAATATGGCAGGCCAGGGAGCTGGCTGGCTGGCTGGCTGGCTGGCTGAGCTGCACGAAAAGCCGCCACATCAATCACGGGCCTGACAAGCCACCTAAATACAATATAAATATATTGTGTTGTGCCTCGTTGTGTTGTGTATGGGGCATTGTGTATCGTATATTGTGTGTGAGGCCAGAGTCGTTATAATCTCGGATAGAGTAACCCCAGCGACTTATCGCATATGTGCATTACATTAAGCTTAATTAGTATTTCAGAGAGCGGCACTGCACTGCCGCAGCCCCTGCCGCTGCCCCTGCCGCTGACACTTCCTCCGCCAGGCGGCAAGGCACTGCAGGGTCTGGACGTACGGACTGGTCTGTGGGAAATAACGCTCGGACCGACCCCCTGATTAATGAAGCGTTTTGTTCAACATTTTATGCATAAATTGAGGCACGTACAATAAATTACGCAAAATCATAAATTGTAAATTATGCAAAAGTTTTCAAATAATCAACGGAAGGCCGCCCTGGGACTTAGAGTCTCCGGTCTCGGACTTGGAGTCCGACTGGTAGGGGGGGAGGAGGAGAATTTATGCTCATTGGATTGTGTCATTGATGTAAAAGAAAATTTGCAAACCTGATTCCATTGAATCCAAAGCAGCGATTGCACAAACTTGCCTCTGATTTCGGATTCCTTTTTGCTTAATTACAGATACAGATACAGATGCAGATACAGATACAGATACACCACTACTGACAGATACCCACGAATTCAGAATTCAAAATTCAAACGAAAATGTAATTCGCCTTCGAGTCTGCGAGTTTGAAGTGAGGCGAATGATGAGTCGAGTGACCAGCGAATCAAATATTAATTGAAACGACTTTTGAGAATTTCCTTTGAATCATTGCAGCGACCTTTTCTCAGTTTTCTTTTTCATTTTTCCTTTTTGTTTTTTCTTTAAGCAATTTATCGTAATGAGTTTTATTTTTATTGCGCCAACGTGTCGAGTATCTTCAAGAGCCCGAGATGGACGATGGGACGATGCGAAGATGGAAGAAGGGAAGAAGGGAAGATGGGTGCTGTGTGCTGGGAGCCCGATGAGAGTGCAAGTGGCATGAGTCAGAGTCAGCAATTAATTTCCCAAGTGCAGTCGCTTTGATGAGGTTGAAAGTTGTTGATAATGAAGAAGATGCTGACTGTTGGCCGCAGCTCTGCACCTCTGTACCTCTGCACCTCTGCACCCACCTTCTGTCGTCCGTCGTCCGTTGGTGTGCATTTTAATTAGAAATCAGCCGAGGGCACCTAGCGTTTCCAAAAGGTAAATGACATTAAAAATGCATGCAGCACATTTAGCAGATTCGTACAAAAAAAAACAACGTTTCCCACTCACACTTTGCGGCTTGGCGGATTGTCAACCAACGAATGCCTTTGGACTGCAGGGGGGAGGCGGATGCTACAGAGGATAGCACTACGGATGAGTTGGTCGATGAGCGAGCGAGCGAGGGATTTATTATATCTGCTAAAAGAAACAAACATCAAAGCGGTTTGAAGGAATGGAGGGGCTTCTACTCGTATGATTTATGGAGGAACTCTTTAGGAGGTTTATGTTATTATAACAGATTTATTTGGAGGAGAGTCAAGTGATACAGAAATCTATAAATAATATGCAGACTCTCTCTCGCATTGGTGTAGGCCGATTCAAAGCAACTTACATTAAACTGCTCGATATTAACGATTGGGTAACTGGCCAAGAGGGAAGTCATGTTTTCTGTTTTAGTATCTACTATTTCATGCCATAAAATTCAAGCAATCTATTCGATTCGATTCGATTCGATCCCTCATCACCTCTCGCTGGGGAAACCGAAACGATCCGATCCACAAATTGAGAACTTTTGCACTTTGTAAATTATCGAACATTGCGGGGAGTTACGAGCCTCAAACGACTCTGCGAGTTCACACCATCCTCATGCCCCGTGCCCCGTGCCCCATGCCACCCCACTGTTAGCAGCAACACACAATGGCAGGCCCCCCTTATGTTTGTTTGTTGCAGATGCACGAAACCATTTCGCAATGCAACCTCAGCAACAGACGAGAGAACGAGTACGAGTTCACACACACACACACACAGCACATGCAAACATGTGGAAGTAGCAACAATTAAAGCGCTTTAATGCCAAGTCTTAAGTACTCCCAGTTACCCCCTATACCCCGTATACCCCTCTCTCTCCCATCCCTTTCGAACAATGGCTCATTTGCAGACGCGTCGGCAACTAAAAACAATTTAACAGACACGCTAATATACATCTTATGTGCGATGCTTTATCGTGCTTTATGTGTAGGTCTGTTTGTGTGTGTGTGTGTGTGAGGGGGGGGGCCCGGACCCCAATGTGGGGCAATACATTGATGTCTGACTGTCTGACTGTCCGCTGTCCGCTTTCCGATGTCTGGATGTCCGCGCTGCGACTGTTGAGGCCCCCATAGGCAAGTGTGATTTACAATTTGCCCAATATACTCGTACTCGTACTCACTCGCACAATGGCAGCGCAAAGGCGGCCGGCGCGAGATCGTAAAAACCCAAAATATGTCGGCATTCGGATCGGGGGCATTATCTCTCTCCCTGGGCCCGCGTCTCTGGCAGGCAGAACCACTTTCGTTAGCTCGTAAAACTGTCTATAAAACGCAATGATAATAAAAACTGAGTCGGCCCGGCCAGCGGACAAATAACAGTGGACGGGACCGGGCCGGACGGGACCGGACGGGACGACTCATTTACGTATGTTTCAGCCGAGGCCAAGACCTCAGACCTCCGCTCAGTGCAGTGCAGTGTGCAGGCTCTGCTGCTGATGCTGATGCTGCTGCTGCTGCTGATGCTGATGAGGAGCCTGGGACCTGCTCGCTCTCAGACGCAGGCCAGGCAGGCATTTCGTTGCGCTTCACCGCCCTCGTCCTTTAGTGGCACTTAGAGCTCGAGAGTTCCGAGCCCCGGGTCGGAGACGGAGACGGAGAGACGCTGCCTGAGCGTATCGCCTTTCACGATGCCTTTTGTAAATTGCTTTTTGAATTTTGTAAAAGCGCATACCCCTACTCCTGCCCCTGCCCATGCCCATGCCCCTATAGTGACACAGTGAGCGGTGGGAGCGGGGGCAACGGGAACGGGAACGGAACCTCATAAAACGTCGCGAGGAAAAAAAAATCTTTTTATGGATTTCTCTCTCCGAGTCTGAGTCTCTGAGCCTGAACCAAAGCCAGGCCATAGCCATAGCCATAGCCAGAGCTGGACTCATTTTTATTGTTGGCCCGTTTTGTTGTCACCAACTGTTCGTCGTTTCTTTCACAGATCCTTTGACATTTGAATAGTTCATTAATTTCGCAAAAGAAAGAAAAATATATATGGTATAAAAACACACTCTCATACTGGTATACGGAGATGGCGACGGCGACGGGGACGGGGACGGCGACATTGTTGCCTGAACGGAAAACTTTGAAAGTCTTTTTCTATGCTCGGGATTTTCCTTTGTCTGGGGCCAGCCTTTTGTTGCTGTTCATCAATTTGAAAGGTAAGTCAGAGCCGAGCAGCTACCATACCCATACCCATACCCATGCCCATACCCGCACCCGCCTGGCATTTCCTTGAGCTGTCCAGGCCAGAAACGGTTTCAATTGAAATGTGCGTCGCACTCCATGGAGAGTGTCGTTGTGTCGTTGTGTCGTCCCCCCGAGCCATGGTGCTCGCACTCATTCATTCGGTCATTCAGTCATTCAGTCAAGCAGTCAAGCAGTCATCCATAGTAGAGGCGGCCTTGCTACAATGGCCTGGACATGGACAGGGAACCGTTGCCATTGTCCACCTCTCATTAGCATTTCTTTCTCGATTGTTGCCTTTCTGGCCAATTTCGACAGGAACGGAACTGGCGCAGTCAGAGCTTCGCCTAATGGCATCCCAGGCATCCCGTGATTATAGTCCCAATCTGAATCTGTATTCGGAATCTTTATCTAATTGCGAACGGTTTGCAGATGGCCGGAAGTGATTTGCGAGCGGCTAGCAATAGAGGCGGCGACGCGCATCTTAAATTAACATAATTGGGGTATTTTTGCTATCGTTACAGATAATGGAAACGTAGTATAGGTGAAATATACTGACGCTAATAGGGAGATGTTTCGTGTGTGTCATTCAATATTCGTAGAGCCAATTCCAATGCAAAATATATTTAATAGCTCCCAGCTAATGTTCTGGAAAGTAGTTTAAATGCCAAAATGATTTTAGGAAGTAACACGATCGACCAAATTGTGATTGGCTCGAATCTTCTGGAGGATTTCCTTTAAGCCATAGTTGCCAGTGTGGTAATCTCTCCCGACTTTACCTTATCCTAGTGCTTGTATGTATGTTGCATAACAAGCCTATCAAATCCCTGGTCATATGTTTTCAGACTCCATCCAGGGTGATATTGTATCAAATTCCAAGACAAGCACATTTCAGGCCACTGCTGATCCAACTCTGGTCGACTGTCGACTGCTGCCATAACTAATTCCCAGATTAATGTATTCATATGAAAATATCTATCGGGCCTTTCGCAGAACCAGCAGACGGACAGGCAACGTTTTTCTAGTTAGCCCCCGAAGCAAGACCGGCAGCAGCAACGAAAACATGAACAACAATTTATACTCATTCGAGTAATCGGCCTTTCTGCACAACTAAGCAACCAGTTGGAAACAAAGGCAAATAAGAGGAAACTGGGAATTAAACACAGCACACAGCACAAAAAAACAAAGCCAGAAACAACACACATTTTTCGGGCAGTGGGCTCAGAATTCACTAACTAGGTTGGATTTCCCAGAACCCGATCCGAACAACACGTACATACGAGCTACAGCTACAGCTACAGCAGCTACACCAACTTACTCGAATAGACCTTCCTTGGAGGAGGGAGATACCCGCAGGAGCTCTCATATCTATTACTATTTTACTGCTTTATTTTCAATGGGCGAGAACGAGAGCGAGAACACACACAAAACGAATGTTGTCTGTCCATGGGGACCTTTGAGGGCCCGGCTCGGCACTCATCTCCATGTGGCCATGGCCATGTCCATGTCCGGCCAGTTCTCATGTTGCCGAAAATGATTATGTATTAATAAATGTACAATATTTCGCCACAAGGACGGAGAACCAAGATAAAGTTTTGTGGGGGGAAAGAAGCGCCATAAAAAAGCCAAAATGTAGTTAAAATAACATTTCTGGGGTCGGAGAGGGCGTGCCTTGCCCCAGCCCCAGTCCCAGCCCCAGTCCCGGCTGTGCGTGAGTTTTGTCCATTCATGCCGGGCCCAGTCATGCCCCATTCCCATCCCCATCCTGGAGTGTCTGCCCCATTTCCAGGGAATCTTCTGTGGTCTCCTGCGATTCTGTTTGAACAGCGAACGAAATTGGGGGAATGAATGAGTCTCTGTTCTGGTTTTAGGTGCTGGCTCTGGCCCTGTCTCTGGCTCTGGCTCTGTCTCTGTCCTGGTTTTTGGGTTGTGTTTCTGTTTCTGTAGCCGCACATCGCTTTGTTTCACATTTTCAGTTTCAGTTGAGTTTTTATTCTTTTTCTGGTATTTTGTTTTGTCATGACCGAAAAACACACAAAAACTGTCTTCCTCGGTGAAAAGTTTTCACGAGATTTTGTATGCCCTTTTGAAGGGACCCATTTAACAGGCGCGGCGCCTCCCAGTGACTTTGGAATCTTTCTAAAGTCATCTTCTGTTCTGCTATTCATCGAGTATTTACATATTTTCTCTGATAAATTAATTTCAAATAAATATAGTGTGAAATATAATCAGAAGTAATTTTAAAAATTAAAACAAAATATTTATGTATCGTGTTTTGTGCAAGAGATTTCTTGTCTAGTCGATTGAACTCCATTTTAGGGTGCCGAAAAAATCATCCAGTAATTTCGGAAATGTAAAGAAAATATTTAATTATTTCCTACACTTATTTTGTCCTCTTATGATTTCCATTCAATCAAAGAACACGATTTCCTGTGATCCTCAGGGGAGCTGCCAAGGAAAACCCTTCAGCTATCTTCTGCAGCCCAACAAGGCTACAGAGCATATCCAATTCGTCGTCAGGGACTGGGCCTGAGCTATTCATCTTGTTTTTCAACTTTATTGTTCTCAATGTTGACAAGAATGAACCGAGGATGAGGCAGAGAACGAGGCTGAGGCAGAGGCAGAGGATGAGGCAGAGGACAGGACGTGCTCTGGCTGCCGCTGTTGTTCAGGGGAAAAATGTTCAAAGTTTTCTTTGAACAATCCACTTTGAAGGCATAAATTATGCCTTCAGTTTTCACTGTGTGTGCATGAGTTGTTGGCTGTCAGCTGTCGCCATGCCAGGCCCCGTCCTGCGCTGCCCTGTTTCTGCCCCTGCCCCTGCCTCTGCACGGACTCCTTCCCAGATTCTGTGTCCCTGCCATCTCATCCTGGCCCTTCATTGCAGTCACAAAAGCTTAACTCGCCTTTTGTGCAAAAAGTTTTCGGGCTCGTTGGATGGTTGCAGCCCCTCGGCATAAGAAAACAATCTTCAAGGGTTGTCTGACAGTCAGTCTGCCCGACAGAGAGGCAGACACTGTTCGGTAGGTTCTGGTCGTGTCGCTTCGCGTTGGGCCTGGTCTGGTCTGGTCTGGTTTGGTCTCTCCCTCTTTTTTTTGGGGGGCCTCTCTGTAATTAATTTGATATGCAACGAAGCGTTTTTGAAGTTTATATTGTTTGTCTTACTTGAATACGTCCGAGAACGAGTCAGGGTAAGGGTACAAGTCAGAGTCCGAGGCCTCGTCTCGTCTCGACCCAGAGAGCGGGTTGAAGTGCCAGCCGGCACTCGAAAATTCTTCTACCTAAGCACTTTCAAACGCACACACTCAAGACAGCGGCGAAGCTATATTCAACTCATCTTTCGCATTGAAATACAAAATTCATAAACTTTGATTTATGCCCAACTATTCAGACAATAGTTTTTCCACTCCATTCTCCTAAGACACTTTGGTCAGAGTCCAGAGTAAAGCTTCAATTCAATTTGGTCTCACCGAAACACTTGTGTTCTTTGTTGGGATCGGGACTGGGACTGGTACGGGGACTGGAACTGGGACGGGGACTGTGACCAGGCCCCCAGACATTGATCAGGTTCGGGGTGAATGGTGAACGAGAGTTTTGAAACTGGAACTCGTCATTGTTATGCATATTGTAGGTACAATTGTTATGTGAAATTTATGTTGTACACCACACAGACAATTCATTCGATTGTCTGGGCTACTTCTTAGAATTGTAGTTTATGTGAATATTTCATGACAGCAATTGTCAATTAAAGTTTGGGGTGGAGGATACCCGATCAGGAGGTGTGGCTCTCTGCTCCGTTGATTGAGTTGGGAACTACATGCGATGGAAGGACTGGAAATTTCTATTGATTGCAAATTTACATGGGAATGGGAAACTTTTGATAATTGTTTGAAGCTAGCCAAAATATTCGATAGAGAGGAAATGAAAGTAATTTAAATAAATGTCTCATGTCTTACCTACGTCTCGGATACTTAATGCAACGTTAATCTGAACTCAATACTGCAATCTGCCCCAGAACCAACCATAATCTATTTCTCTTCCAGTGCAAATATTTTTGTTAATTTAGACACATTCCAAGCAAATATGTATATACCCCAAATATATATTTACCCCACCCAGAACGGAAGCTAATGGAATTCTTTCTAAGTTTCATCATTGTTGCCCTGAAGTATTCATCGCGGCATCGCTTGGGCTGCGCCAAGAAAGGCTTTCCAAAGTTTTCTGAGTTATGCACACACATCTGGCATGGGCATGGGGCATGGGCATGGGGCATGAGGCACCAGAATCAACATCCCGCGTCAGGCCTTAGTCAAGCTCCCCTTTGTGAAGGAGGAGGAGGAAGAGAAGGAGGTGGGGGGTTCCTTCACAACATCTCAGCATTGTTGTCGCAAGTGTTTCGCTTTTCTCATTTTAATACTTTTATTTTTGAAGTTGTGCAAGCAAAATCGTTCATGCGGCATGTGTACATATGTATATTGCTCCTATATACATACATCTGCACATATACATATGTATATCTGCAGCATATGTTATAACTTATAACAACAATGTGCCAATGGACCAGCCATATATATATGTATATATATACTTATGTATGAATGTATATTCCTTAATAGCACCCTTTACAGCTGGGGCCAAAATAATAGTAGTGCCAGAGCGTGCTCCTATGAAATGTGTAGAATACAAGATATTACTTTAGTTTTACAGCCATGTTGTAGCTCATATATATGCTTAACATATCTTTGCGGGGTTTTAGAGGCTGTGAAAATTATTCTTTTATTTGTAAATTTAAATTAATCGTTTTTAATTTAGTTTCAGCTAAAACTAACTTCATTTTGAACATCTAACGTTCCTTTACCATAATTGTCATTGTACTGGATCGGCAATTCTCTTGCTGAAATAAAGATTTATACCTCTTAACCGGACACTATCAGAAACCAACCCATTTCAACTACTTTGATGCTTGTCTATTGTTCGGCCTCACTATAATTTTGACCTGACCTGTGCCCCTACATTCAGCTCTTGGTAATGGCATGTAGTAGGTAGTATGTATGTATGTATGGATGGATGTATTGTGCCTCATTTGTTTGAGCAAGTGCCGGCAAACGACCTCGAGTTATGTACATTTATGCACATGGCATATAGCCGACCCGTGCTTTTTCCCAAACATACCTACACACATACGAACATATATAGATACTTATTCGTACTACCATTTTCGCCCATCTAGCGTAGCATATGAACGAACATCTGTATGGGTGTACGAGTGTCTGTGTATACTCGTATGGCGCACACTTGCGTCTCTTCCGTCTGGGTCTCTGTCTCTCCCGTCTGGATCGGCTTATGTCTCGGCATTCACCATCGACAGCCCATACCATGCCATACCAGACCAGACCATATCCCATCCACAGCACAGCACAGCCCAGCCCAACCCAACCCATCCCACCCATCGACATCGACGTCGTCGGGGCCGGGCTCGGCTTAAGTTAATTACATGCCGGTCGACGCCTCGTTGCATAAATGTGTGACCCTCTTCTATATGTATATATCTCCCTCTCTCTCTCTATCACTCTTTTTTTGCACTCTCTCCTGCTCTCTCTTTGGGTGTGCACGTGTGTGTGTGTGTGTGCGGTCCAGCTGTGCCGTTTGGGCCATTTTACAACTGTTCGCAAACGACCTTCCCAAAATGCGGCTTATTGTTGTATCTTTCAGATGCTATTGTTGCTGCTCCTGTGACACGCCCGTCCACTGCGCAGGCTCTCTCACACATTCAGCTGAATGAGAAACAGAGAAAGAGAGTTTCAGACTGGCACTGAGAGAGAGTAGCAGACAGAGCGCTGCGCAGAATCTCTCTCGAGTGGAACCCACGGGAAACCTTCCGCAGAAGAAGGCTTTTTCCAATGAACCTGAAATAGACAGCCGCCTGTCTGCATGGTAAGCGAGGGGGGAATGTGGCTGAAGGGGGGGTGCCGGGAAGGAAAACTCCTGCAAGGCGTGGTACCACGGGGAGCGGACACAGAGAGGGGGAGGCGGGGCGGCACCGGTCTGGTCTGGCTCATGAAGTTACTCAGACATGCATAAAAATGCCGGTTTTATTATGTCGTTAGGTGCCGTTGAGTGTCTGTGTCTGTGTCGGTGTCGGTGTCTGCCTCTGTGTGGGTGCTCCTGAGAGTATCTGTGTGTGTGTGCCTGACTCTGTGTGAGTGTGTTTTTGTATCTGAGGCGAATTGTGGGTGGTCGGTCCCCGTCCCCGTCCCCGGCATATCCTGCCTGCGTCTAGCATGTCGAAGACTCCTTTAAAGTCGTTGCCAAGAAAAAGGACCCAAAAAAAAGTTCAGGAATAAGAAAAATATCTTTTTATAGCAGCAAATTTGGGGTTGCAGGATAGATAGTTGCAACAGCAGTAGAAGAAGCAGCAGTAGCACGAGCCCAGGCTGTCGTAAAATTTCCGTAGACCGGGAACCCAACCCTTTTTGGCCATAAACGAGTTTTATGTAACATTCGCCCACGGCATACATAAAATAAAATATGTAAGTACGTATAAAAATGTCTCTCGTTTCGGACCTGGCTCTCTGCTTTCCTATGTTTTATTTGCTGGCCTGCATCCTTGGCCCCCAGCCCCAGCTCTCGAGAAAACACAGACAAAGAGAGAGAGAGAAAGAGAACGATTTATATAGATCGTTTCTGGGGGTCTGGGACCATATACTCGTACTTGTGTACACTTGTACAATTTTGAAATATGCTTGTGACTAATTTAATTTATTTGCCATTGTTGTTTGTGAATTGTGGGATTTCCTTTTGCTTTTCTAGGTTTTCTATAGCTTTTCATTGTTGCTCGCAAATTCCTCACGAACGCTTCCTCGCCCCCGCTAGCTGTTCGAGAATTGCCCTGCCAATGATTTCATTTTTCTTTCCGTCTTTTTTATTGCCCTAACGAGCCACCAAAGAAGAGCTCTCTCTCTCTCCCTCTTTCTCTGTGTGGTAAACACCACCCCCATGTGGATGTGGGTGGTGGATCCACGTCCCTAATAAATTGTTATAATTTTTTCATAAAATGAAAACTTTTACAATTAGGATTTTTGGCATTTTATTTATGTGCTGGGGCTATGCATGGCAATTTGTTGGATTGCTTGAACTCACATAATGGCGAAAGCAACGATGTCAGAGAAATGGACAGAGACAGACCCAGGGACAGGGACAGCGACTGGTTCTGGGGACGGGGTAAAGATATTGCTTAAGTGGACCTTGAAGTGAATGCGTTTCGCTCGGTTGAGCTGACTAGAAATGGCGCTCAACGGAAATCTTGACAAATTGTCGGGCTGCATGAGGGCGCCATGGATGACAGAGGATGACATCGGACAATGAAGACCCACAAGAAGTTTAATGAGCTCTCAAGACAACTCAATCTATGACACTTATAATACTTATAGTAGAGCTGTGAATGTGTTCGTTCCCTCCATACAAAAAATGTTCTACTTTTTGTTTTAGAAGTTTTATTTCACAGCTGAAGTAGAAGTAGAATTCAAAGGTCGAAGTTTTAATAAAAAAATCACATGTTCATGACGCATGAAAAATCACCCTCAAAATGCATTTCAGCACTTGGCATTCAGCAGTTATTCACTGCCAACTCCTTCTCCTTCTCCATCTCCATCTGCGAATACGAATACGAATGCCAACAATTTACGCAAGCCTTTCCCATTTATATAATTCAATTTGCTTTTATTGTCCAATGGACATTACAAAACATTTTCCCAATGGCATTTATCAAATTTTCCAATCTCTTCTCTGCTGTATGCGTGTGTGTGTGTGCATGAGTCTCATTGATTTTGGCTCTTGTGGCAATGGCAGGCCAGCCCACGCCGAACTACCCACCCACCCACACGACCTTCACAGCTTGTGTGCCCCAAGCGCCCCAAATATATGGCCAATAATTTTGTGTGCATGCCAATGCCAAAAATATGCAAACTAAAGCCAAAAGAAAAAAAGAAAAAAAAAGAAAAAAGTTATCAGCCCAAGCCATAGCCAAAAGCGAATTCAAAGCCGTGGGCAACATAATAAATTCAATTGAATTTCTGGTTGCGGAAAAGAGGCAAAAATAACCATGGCGGATAAGAGAAGAAATAAAATTAAAAATACAAATTTTAATTCCGCTTTTCTGCGTCTGTTGACACAAACTAATTTATGGCATTTACAAGACAACAAATGCAGCAACAACCAACATTTTTGCACATCAACAATTTCCACTGCCTGCTGTGGCAAATTAGCCAGCAACAGCCAGTAAAGTTGGTTTTTCTTTTTGCCTTTTTTCGCAGCCTCGTGTATAAATTTTGCAACAGCAGAAAAAGGCAGAAAAATTGCAAGAAATACTGCAAGAGATTTGACTGCTGCTGTTGCTGCTGTGGCTGTGGCTGCCACTGCTGCTGCTGCAGAGTACTGCTGATGTTGCCCTGCTCCTGCCCTGCTGCTTCTGCTCCTGCTGCTGCATGTATCTGTCGCTTGTTTTCTGCTTAAATTATAGACATTTGACTTGGCTGCGACTACACAAACAACATTTGGCATGCAATTTTTCTTGCTAATTTGCATGACAGTCAGCAGTACTCGTACGAGCAGCATGGCACTGCAGTGCGCGCTGCCTTTGGTCTGGGAAGTTCTCGGGAATAACACTTCCTAGGACCCGGACACGGACCCGGCCCCAGCTCCTACAATATTTGTAATTAAGCAATTTATTTGCTGCCGCCTCTTGTAAATGCTGCCGCTGCTGCTGAGCAACATTTCCGCTTTGACTAAGCTAAAATAAAAACGATTTTCAATTGATTGAAGGGCCCTGAATGTGAATGGAGCAGAGTGCACCCGAGCCGACACGAGCAGAGCGGAAGGGAGCGCTGCGGATGTGACCATTTGGCTTTGTAACATGCCAGCAATTAGTGAGGAAATCTTCACTGAAAAGAGATGCCCTCGAGCTGCGGGGCAAAAAGCAATTCACTGGCAGGTTCTTGGCATAGGCGGACAGGGCGTATGCGCAATGATTCTGAAAAGCACCGAAAAACAGGGTAGCAGGGTTAGACTAGGGTAGCCTAGCCTTTGAATTTGATTCAATATCTAATCGATGCTGGACACGTTTAGGTCATTTAATTTCTTTATTTGATTCTGATTTGGTTTGCGGTATGAAAAATTATAAATATTGTCAATTTGGTTTTAATTTTGAATTTGGAATTTAAATTGAATTTTAATTTCAGTTTTAAATTTGTGTTTAGGCTTGAATATTCTCAATTCAATTCCATGCAGAACCAGCATATGTATTGCAATTAAAAATGCATTTAAATTAGAAAAAGAATTTGTTCAATTAATTCATAAAATGTAAAATAAATTTCACTGCATACTTTCGGGAGTACACTGATGTGCAGCCCCAAGGAAAAGGAAGTTCAGCATTCCCACATGGTATGATGGTATGAAGCAACTATTTGAACTTAGAAACTTTTCCTTTATAAGATGCTGCACTTGGCAGTTGCATTTCCATGCCACAAACACTCACGCGCACACACACACATGCCACATGGCTGCACAAAAGAAATGCTTGCCAGCATCTTCTTATGGACATTCCCCATGATGATGAGGATGATGACGACGATGGTGGACGCTGGGGAGGAGGTGGGTTTGTTTGCCTTGACTTGGCTTGGCCTGGCTGAAAGCAAGTAACTTTGTCATGGAGCCAAACTTCCTCGGAGCGAGCCCTGGACCCTTATTGAGCTGTTCGTGTGTGTTTCCGTCTGCCAGACATTCAGATTCTCCTTCTTTCAGTCAACATTCAAGTCAATATTGATTTTTCATTGCTCATGCTGGCGACAGCAGTAGCAGCAGCAGCAGCAACAGCAGCCCAGCCACAGCCACAATAATAATATAAAAAGCGTAGAGCAATATAATTGGAATTTGAAATTGGAAATTGGATATTTTGCAACAAGAAAACGAGTGGAAAAAGAGCAGAAGCTGAAGCAGAAGTAGTCGCAGAGTAGAAGCAGCAGCAGCAGCATATTTTATTCGATTATTTATTCAATAAGCGTCGCTCTGTTTGGATTTTATTGTGTGGACGAATCGGGAATGGGAACATGTATGCCATACATGAGTACCAGTACGAGTGTCCGCACAAAGGCCAATTCAATTTAAAGCAACAACAGACGGACAGAACGGACTCAACGGACAGACGCCCCCCCAATGGACACATAGAGAGTCACTCAGTGCCAGAGACGATTGTGGTGGTGGCAGAGGCAGAGGCCCAGAACTTTGACCAGACAAAACGCAAATAACTCAATTTAATTGCACGAAAAACTAAAACTAAACCGAAACTGAAACGAAAACTAAACCTGAAACGAGTCTCTCTCTCTCTCTCTCTCTCTCTGTCTTTGGTCCAAGTAAAGCATGAAAATAAATTGGAAAAACATTTACCATCGCCTGATCGATGGCCACTGACGAGCGCCTGACGAGCACTCGTACTGGTACTCGTGATGCCTTGCCTGCCTTGCTTCCCTGTCTCTCCAATCCTCCTCCGAAATGGTCGAGTGACCAACTGGTTTCGTCTCTGAACGATTGCGAGCTGGACAAACATCAATGCTCGTAAGCGGCAGCGCTGGAGTGTTTATATGGAAAATATAAATCAAATAATGGTGCAGACATTAACAAACAACAACGAACGACTGTGTCCGGGGGCAGGCAGACATCGAGATGATTATCGGGTCTCACAAAGGTTTCAATGTGTATTTAATTGCAGACACATAAATGTGCACCACTAGGGGGTACGGTGCCGGAAGAGGGAGGGAAATTACTGTACGAGTAAATATATGAAGAGATTCTTGATGGTGGGTTATTTCTAGAAAACTCTTTTCCAATGGGGTGTAAAATCAACTATATTCAATAGCTTGGAACAATTCGTTTGTAATTGCCGAGCTGTTGAAATCTGTTCGTGAATGCCCCGTGAGTGTGGTAGAGCTGTACAAATTGGGAAATTCTACATTTCACAATCAATACAATCGGCGAAACAATTGAAAGCGAATAATGCTTTCGCATGCTATGGGAGTCGATCATCTGAAATCCAAATCAAAATTGATTGAATATCCAGTAAACGTAGTCATATGGCAGCAATTTATTCCTGGAATATATTATAAATACTATCTGTTCTCATACTTATTTATATAGGTAGATGCACTAATCTCCAATGGGGCACAAATTTAAATTGAGATATATTTTCCATTATCTTTAATGATCTCTGAAATTTCCATTAATTTAATTCGCAACTTGTAAATTTCCGTTGCGGGTAAAACTGGGATGAAATGCAGCATGAAATAGCCGATAATTGGCCAATTGTTTTGGGACACATTCGACTTTGGCTTGAACAATAAGTTAGGGGCAGACTTTGCAACAGCCTCTGCCCACATCAACATGTGTTTTTGGGCAGGGAGTGAGAGTGCCTGCCTGCCTGCCTGCCTGGTGGATCGGTGTATCAGTGCACACAACCCACTTAACGAGGTCGGGCCCCATAGCAGCACGTAGCCATTACCCATTACCCATTGCCCATTACCCATATACCATATAGCATATAGTGTAGTCAGGCAGTCAGTCAGACATTACAACGAAGCCTCCAAAACGAGACCATAGCGAAGTATCAAGTATACGGGTCTATTCACTCGATGGGGAACAGCTCGTACTCGCACTCGTATTGTTCGGGGCCCGCTTATCGTTGGTGTGTTTGCTGCGGCTGTGGCTGTGGCTTTGGCTGTTGTCGGGGGTAATTATAATGCGCCATAGTCACGCCAGACACGCTGCATAAATATTAAAATTAAATAATAACAAATGCTAGAAAATAAATAAGCCGAGCAACTGTAAAAACAATACGTAATACTCGCAGCGCAGGGCAAATATTAACCAGCGTTAAATTCCAATTGAATAATGTTTTGTTTTGTTACTGTGGATGCGGAGGCGGGATTGGCTTGGGGATGGGCATTGGGATGGGGATTGGTGATTGGGGAATTTTCGAAATGAGTTGCTGTCAACAGAATGGGACTGCTTTGTTCTTTCTCGTTATGAAGATGGTCGGTCTGTGGCTGGCACTCCCCTGACTTAATATTTTAATTTCTGTTATGGGCCCGAGCTCGAGTTTCAAAAACCAATAATGCGGCTGCCATCAGCAACACAACAACGACGCGGACGACGCGGACGGCGACTGACGACAGCAACATGGCGCACAACAAGCAATAAAAATGGCATAAAATTCAAAATGAAAGCTAAATGCTGCTGGGTCATATAAACGTGTACATATACGTATATAACCCCCAGTTACACCCCCTCTATAGCCACTCTTGTAGCGCTGTGAGCTGCATAAAAATAAGTAATATCGTAAAAATTACAGGAAATAAAAATCGCAACGTAAATACGTGTAAGTGCGAGAGTCGGCCAACTTTCCCGACTTGCTGAAATTGGCAGTAAAATTATGACCAAAAGAAGGAGAAAGACACGCAGAAAGAGACTGAGAGAGTGAGAGAGTGAGAGAGTGCGAGGAAAAACAGTAACAATATTTGGGGTGGGACTGGGAGTTCAAGTTGGCCATTACATGGCCATATTCTGGGCAAATGTTTTGGAAAATAAATAATTCCCAGTTGCCATAAATGTGTGGACTGTGAGGACTCTCCTTTTCGGGGGTTGTTCCGCGCCAATAAAAACGAATGAGATAAGTTTCTGCAAAAATGATTTCAAACTTGAGCGGAATCAGCAAACGAAGTCAGGCAGGAAATTAAGCCAACAAAATATGTATATGAAAGCATCTACTAATCTTTCCAGTCCCAGCGTTAATCCTGCAATTAGGCAGTCGGCTTACAATTATACTTTTACCCGTGTCTCGGCCCCATTCAACTCAATTATAATAATCAAGCTGCTGGCCATCCTGCTGCTGCTGCTGTTGCTGCTGCTGCAAAGTGTGCAACATTAATTGGCCACTGGACAAACAATCGCCTCCGAATCGGTTATTTCAAGGGATTCCAGAGGTAGGGGAAATGGAAATCATAGCCATAACTCTGCATGTTGTGCATTAATATTTCCTCTGCAACAGTAGAAACATCAGCTGCAACAGCAACACCAGAGGCAGCAGGGCCAGCAGACGCAGTTGCCGCAACTTCAGTTGCAACTTTAGATACCCTTCCGAATCGATTATTTCCATGAATTTTATATCGGAGAATAAACTAGAATACAGTATATATCGTTTAATGCTACTCCCTTTGGGTAGCGTGGCATCTGATCAGATCCAGATACCCCAGCAAAGGGTATACGAACATCAGCAATGGCAATTACCGTCCATGTGTGTGTGAGGCACCATAATCATTTCAAACGGCAAATTATGACAGCGAGGAGGGGCCCATAACAACAATTGCAACTGCCATAGCAGCAACAGCAACAACTGAAACATCAGCAGGCACTGCCGCAGCAACAACAGCAACACCAACAGCCACACGAACAATTGCAACTGCAACATAAGCGTACGGCAGGCAAATGAAATGAGCTTTTAATCAATTTCCGGTATTAAAGCCTAGCCAACCCAACCAACCCAACCAACCATTCAAGTATACAAGTATCCGCCCGACCAACCATACAGCCATACAACCATCCAATCATCCCACAGTGTTTGGTTTTCCTCTGGCCGCTCGTTGTGAGCCATTGTTGCTGCAGCACTGCCTGTTGTTGTTGTTGTTGTTGCATTTAATTAACAAACAATTTATATTCATAAACCTCAATCGGTCACATGCAAATGCACATACGATTGCCCGCTGGGGAGGGTGCGCGGAAAAGCAGAGCTCGACAACAATAATAAAAATTGAATGAGATATAATTTCATTCGAGTGTAAGTTAGAGAATAGAGATACTCTAACATCGGAATGGGCAAAGCTGCACTTGAGTGGGAAGAAAATCGAAATATTCCATACTGGGAACTGCGGCTGTTGTTAATATGAAATTTAGTATTTTATTTAATGGGTTTCGCTGCCTACATCATGGCTGTTTTTCCATTACGTGACTGAAATATTTTATGAACCTTTGGTCAACTACTTTTATGACCTCTCTGAAAGTGTTAGCTTTATTTTCGCAGCTATAAATCGACATTTTACCATAAAACAACAAGCGAAAAAAGTTCAAGTTAAGTTCAAAGAGTAATTAAATTTGGGAATATTATTTCAAGAAGTTTGTGGGAGCTCTTCTTCCATATTAGTTTGAAAGCTATAAAAGGCCAGCTATTAAATGAAATTTAAAACTATTAAAAAATACAATAAATGGTAAGTTAGTTTAGTTTCTGAAAAACTAGAATGGATGAATTTACGTGTAAGTATAAGAAGTTCTGCCCTAGGTACTTCTAGGTGTGATACCTACCTGCAAAAAATAAAACGATTTCTACTCAGTTGGCAGTTCGAAGGATTCTTTATCAAGGAGTTCATCTATCTCATTTATCATTCCCATTTTCAGTGTCGTATTGTGTAACTAAGTTTAGTTACCTCTAGGCTAGTATGCTAAAAGTATACTTCGCAATGTGAATGTAATAAATATTGCAAGTGCGTGGCAAGCCAATAAAAATCATGTGCACACAGATGCGCTTATATAAATAAATTTATTACAAATATGCAGATATATACAAGCATACTACTGTGTGTATATATTGTGGTGTGCTTTGTGTAACAGAAACGTGGCACCGGAAAAGAGCAGTTGCAACAGCGCGAGTGTGCCCCCGTGTACCAATGCAGCAACAATATGAAAGCTGATTGGGGGGCGCCCCGTTTCGAGATTTGTGGCTGCCACGTGTTGCCTGCACACTCACACACTCCGACAGAGGGAGCGAAGGGGTAGACACATGTTCATTTATATTGCAACAACGGCAGCAGCGCATTCTGCTTTCGACGGCCACAATTGGACAGGGCCCGAACGGATTTCGAGGCGGTGTCCAGGGATGATGGTGGCCAAAGCCCTGACACCCAATTAACCCCGGCGTACGAGTAGACAAAGCCCACTACACAGAGCGAATACAGGGACTTCTGGGGAGGTGTGGTTGGCTGTGGTGCTCTACTACCAGCTTAGCAAATCATTAATTAAACCTGGCCAAAAACAGAAACCAGACACAAAAGCACGAAAAATTATAATAATGAACAACGCATGGGAAATAAACGCAAAAAGCTTTGCGGACAGGCAGCCCCGTCCACCTTGCTGTCCCCTCTGCGGCTCTGCAACCCCCCCAAACTAATTAGCATGTTGAAATGTGTTTAGTGGCTGTTGTTGTTGCTGCTGCTGCTTGTGGCAGCCACCACTCAGAGGTCAGAGCGAGGCCCAAGGGAAACGAGCATTAAGCATGTGGAAATGAAAATGGGAGTGGGGCAGTGGCAGAGGCAGAGAAAACACATAAGTTGCAGCCGAAAGGGCAAGCAAGTCTGAGAGGTAGAAATACTCGTCTGTTAAGGGGCATGGAATGTCCCGGGGAGTACATGGATGAGGATCCAGGAGGATCCCGTATGCCAAGTGTTCAAATAAGTATCTGTGAAACATGGGAAATCCAACGTGGCTATTTGTGGGAAATAAAACATTCAGATATAAGCACAAGCCCATGTGCCAAGGGAATGTAATAAAGATTAAATCGAAAACTAGCACTACAAATTTTTTCTACAATTTAAAGGATTTGTGGCTAAAATACCTCAGGCTCTAATTGTTTCAGGCTTAACTTGTATCGCCCAGAAATGTTAAGTACTTTGTGGCTTTAATCGATCAATGCCAAGTAAAAATAATACCCATTCGAGTACACGCTTTTGTAAGTCTTCATCTCACACAGAGTTCTGCCTTATTATATTTATGATGTTATTTCTGCAGACTTTCTGCGACGCTTCTACGCGTATGTATGGGGTAGGGGTAACGTTAATGATGATTATGTACAGTCGCTAAAATAAAGTACTTACAGAGTGGAAAGCACATAGCTTTGTATGGATACAAATTGCAGAGAACAGAGAGCACAAATATAAATATGGGTACTTATATATCATAGTCTGTGGGCAGATTCAGTCTAACCGCAAACTCATTATGGCCCATTCTCTGCTTGGCTTGGCTTGGCCCCCCATTCTCCCTCAACTCTCCCCCTCTGTGGGGCCCATTCTCCTTCCACTTTTGCTTACTCTTGCTCTGTGGCAGAGCTTTAATGACGGGCGAATATTTTGTATAATATAGACATTTTCTATGGCCCCGACATGGCCAGGCGCTGAAGAGGAGACAAAACCGGCAGTAAGTAAGCAGTGGCGGCAACAGCGGCCGGCAACAGCGGCAGTAAGAGTAAGCCAGCAGCTGAAAAGCGACCTGGCAGAAACCACAAAAACTTGCCTTTTGCTTATTTTGTGTCTGGCATTGTCATTGTGGTTGTTTCTGCTGTTGCTGTTGCTGCTGTTGCTGCTGTCATGGCTGTTGTTGCTGGCCAAAACGTGCAATTAAATGCTGTATAGAAGCTGCCGCAGCCATAAGCTATCGCCGCTGCCTGCAGCAATGGCCACAACTAAGGCTATATGGTCGAAGCCAACTTATTGGCAGTTGCTTGCCAAATGCAATGAATGAAAATTGCACAAAAACAGAAACACCAGAAAGAAACAACAACGACAACAAAAAGAAATAAGGAAAAAGAGAAAGACACAAAGAAGAACACAATTACCGCAGAGAGGCATTCACCAGGCATATTATTGATTGGCAACCGCAGAGATACACTCAACCAGAGACCAGAGACCAGAAGATATAGATGCAGATACAGATGCAGATGCAGGTATAGATACAGATACAAATGCAGTTACTGATTCACATAGTGACTAAGGCTCTCTCACTAATGATGATGATGATGATGATGATGGTGGCTACTGGCTGTGGCTGTGCCTGTGTGGCTCTCAGTGAACGTTTTTGGCTGCCATTGACATTGAAATCTGGCAATTTGCAATCATTGCAATTAGTTTTTATTCCCTGTCGGACCTCAGCGCGTCGCGATCCGCTTGGCCAGAAATTTTCTCATACAAATTATTGCCCAGGAGGAATTGAGGAGAGGAATTTGTGCGCGAAATTATTGGGTAATTTATAAACAGAAATGACAAAAACGAGCAATGCGAACGGAACGCAACGCAACGCTTTTCAAGGCTTGCATAACGAGAGGTTTGTTCGCTTGAGAAATGTTAATTATTTTTCGCGCATTTCCAATTTCTCATCGTGCGGGACGGGACCCTGAAAACGTGAATTGCAATTGCAAATTGCAAATTGCTAATTGCCAGCCGATTATTTATACCCGTGCCTTTGCAAAGTTCAAATGTGCGTTTGGTCGGAAGTTGTTTGCTCGTTTAACGCGTCTATAAATAGGCGCCCTGATAGCGACGACAATCGTTGGGCCGCCAACGCTTCTCGCGTCAGCACTCAAGGGGCAACGTGGCGTATACGTAATGGCATGATATGAGCCCCAAAGGCGAGGAGTGACGATGGTGTGTGTGTGTTTATGTTTTGTCATTCTCTCTGCAAGTGGGTCACGCGGGAGAGGCGAGGAGAGTAGGAGCCTTGATCCACATTGCTCTTATGGGTTGCCCCCCCATTGAATCATTGAATAGTGTTCAGGTTCTTGCTTCCGCTAACCTCCAGCTGAGAATGGGAAATGGGCTGTAATGAGTGTCTTATGATGCATGGAATACGTGTACTTCCAGCTTATAGATCTCTTAAATTCCGATTTAAGATTTAGCTCTGGCCTCATTTTTGAGGGGCTCTCCGGGGCTTGTCTTTCATTCAAAGCCGAGTCGAAATTAAACAGAATAGGAAACAGATTAAGTCAGCTCTGTATTCCCAGTAGCTTTAGCTTGCACAAATATATATCCGATTCATTGCTCTGTTACTCCTCCTAAATTCCTCGTAGATTTTCCTGTCTTCCATTTTAATGTGCAGGAGCTTCCCATCGGTGCCCACAGTACCAGGCACCTTTTAGTCGGGGTACTTTGCCACAGTCTTCTTTCTGCTTTTACGCTTTTCTTTTGCAGTCTTCCCAATGTTTGTGATTAGGCCCCAAAGAGACCCATTCCCATTCGCATTCGCATTCTCTGTCACATTAATCATGGCAACATTTGCCATGCAATTAAGCAAATGAAGCCTGCATTTAAGTGCTGACAATGATGATGATGATGAGGGGGCTTTGACTCAGCCTCAGCCTCAGACTCGACTCGGTCTTGGGGATGGAGATGGGGATGGGGATGAGGGCCAGGGACTTGTCGACTGGGTGTTTGGACAGTGAAAATCTTGACGAAATCATTAGGCTAATGTGGTTAGTCGAACATCGATAAGTGAGTGTGCCCCCAGCAGGCGCTTAATGCGCATTTAATACCCCTTTGAGTCATTTGAAATTCAATCGAGTTGCCTGCCCCCCATCCCCCATGCACCTCGCAGAACAAAGAACACGCAGCGCATTCGATTTCAATTCAATTCAATTCGAGCCGAGTTGAGTTGAGTTGAGGCGACACTCATTTCTGGCAATTCATCAAACCCGAATCACAATTGAAATGCAATTTTCTGATTTTGTGATGTGGCAAATTAAAAAAAACGGCAGTCGCATATCACAATATATCGGACAGACCAGACAGCAAAAAACCCATTGACGCAGACCGCAATTCAATCAGTCAACGTCGTCGTGGCCTTTTTCGTCAGTCTTATTGGCCATACACTTAAATGGCCAACGAATCCCAGACCCCGACCAGCCGACCAGCCGGCCAGCTGCCCGTTTTCAGATTTCAGGCAGCCCAAGACAGCGCAAACGTCGAACGTATTCCGCCATAATTAAATTATAAATATTACAACAATTTGTTGCTTTCTTTGCGCAACAAACAAACAGTTCATTTAAGTATTTTGAGCACAAGCCACAAGCGCACACAAGTGCGATGGAGGTTGGGGAGGGGGGGTCGGAAGAATTGCGCATACGCCACGTTGCATGGCCAAATGAAATCGCACTGAAAGCCAAACGAAATTGCATTGAAAGTGAACAAATGAGTTTGGTTTATGGGCACACAACGAATGTGGCATGCACTTAAGTGCAGGATTTCCGCTTCAAAATACTGGAATAGATTTAAGGAAGTCAGAAAGATATGCCACTTGCATCTGAACCCATTTACGAATCAAACTAAAGACATGTAACATCCATAAAACCCCAGCCGAAACCCTTCTCCAAGGGATATATCGTACAAAGGGCGTAAATTCGCGTATGTCATGCGAAACGGCATTTGGTGAATGTAATTTCTCGTGCTCGCTTTTCCGGCTGCCTGCCCCTTAACCCGTGGCTACCAATCAACCTTAATCCCACACACAGCCACACAACCATCCCCCCCCTGTCTGGGGGTCGCCAATCACGTGTCGCAAACATGATTTATTTCGTCAATTTATGCCAAAAGTGTAAAACGATTTTCTGCCGTGCCAAATGAAATATTATGACGTGCACTATCATTTACATGTGTTTCACAGCCTCCCACTTTTCGGTGTGTGTGTGTGTGTGTGTGTGTGTGTGGGCGTGGCATTGCGTTTAGGAATGCGACAGTTGACTGACTGACTGAAGCCATCTCCTTCACTCAGTGTGTGGCCCTCTCCTTCTAACGCACTCTGGCTGTCTCTGTCGCTCTGCCTGTTGGACTGTGTTGGCATTTTGCAATTTAGCAAAAAGGGAAATTACATTTAAATTGAATTGTAAACCGAATAAATTGTTGGATGTTGCAGAGGTGTTGGGGGATGGTTTTTCGATGTATGGCATGGCTGACAGGGGTGTTAAAATTGTGTATATGTGTGTGTGTGTGCTGTGTATTCTGTGAATTTACGATTGGCATTCGAGTATTTCTGCGGGTGCTCTTCTGAATAATTTAGCATTTGAAAGTTATCAGTCACCATGAGGACTTTTTCCCAAAGTGGAAATAGCAGAAAGAGCAAGGGATATGCACAGTACGTAGAGAGATAGAGCGAGATGAGCGATAAAGTCAATTAGCAAATGCTAAGGGAACTTTATCAATTTCCTATGGGATGCCTTCTGCCATGAGTCGTTCATTTAGTCTCCTTTCCGTCCGTATTCGATGGGGAAAACGTTGCAGCTTTAAATGTATTTTTGATTTAACATTGTTTATTGTATTTGGCAACAAATGCAAATGTATTTATCATGGCCGACGCACACACAAAGTGTCTGCAGAATAAAATGAAAATTTTAATTTATTTAGCATATGGAAGTATTTCCACAAAGCCGACAGAAAAACCCAAAGCACACACACAAAATTAGCCCGTATTTATACGTGAACGAATACGAGTACGAGTATTTCAACGGCAGTTATGGCCTGGCATGGCATGGGATTGGATGCTACGCAAAGAGGTTAAATAAAACAATTCTATTTAATCTGGCGGATATATGCATATATCCCACATAAGAGGTTGGGTAAACATATAGAGCTTGGTAATGCCCGTAGAAATACGCAATGGATTGCCAAACCGCAAAATGCCAACTAATTTAATTAATGGGAAACAAATGCGTGACCAGAATTGGAACCCCCATAACATACCATATCCAATCACTCTCTTCGAATTCGAATTCGAATACGAATATCTGTATCTCCGTCTGCGGAGAGTCAATTAATGTTGTCCAAGTGGCTGCTGATTTAAGTGCAATTAAAGTGCAAATTCTCAAATATTTTTTCTGCTGATACGACTGGCAAGTCGTCCGTCTTGCCAGTTCCATGCGATATGCAAATTAAGCAAATGCCAGCTAAGCGCAATGCTAGTCGCATACGTATGTATCTGTATCTGTATCTATGGCCAAGTACGAGTACAGATAGCCCGTATCCATAAGATACCAGAAACCAGACAGCGGCAGCAGCTACAACTTTTATCGCATGTGCATTTTCTTAGCCCACGACGCCAACGACGATAAATGCAAATCTTGACAGTTTTCTTTAAAAGATTTTTATTTATTTTCGGTTGCAGTTGCAGTTGCATTTGCGTTTCGTTTCGTTTCTTTTCGTTTCTTTTAGTTTCTTCTCTTTTCAATTTCGCTTCGTGGACGAACAAAGTTTCTTGGCTTTAGTTTTCATTGTCTGGCGGGGTCTGAGGGTCGGTGGGGCCACTGGGAAAGCACGTTTCGTGCTCGCATATCCGCCGTGGTGCGCCAGTAGTGGCACTTCCAGCAGAAAGATACAAATGTATCCCACACACAAATGTGCCATCTGCCCCGCCATACCACCCACCCCAGCGCCCACCCTCACTGGCAGTCATAGATTGTCGCATCGACTGCGGCGACAACACCATTCGCTTCATACTTGTCCAAATACTTTGAATCCAGTCTCGCGCTGGCTTCAAGGCCTCGAAGATTTTTCATAAGGAGCAACATGTCTATGGTACAATGCGGGTTTGCGAAAGATAAACTTATTTCCCAATTGGATATCTGATGTAGTAATCGATTAAGTTCGTTATCTACCTCAGACAGTTTTCGATTTTTCTGTCAATAATGTTTAAGTAATTATCAAAAATATATTATCAAGATACTCGTAGTTATCGATTCGAATCAATTGTGGGGGCCAAACAGTTAAAGGTTTCGTTGCTTATCTTTTACTTGGAAATTAAATATGCCGCATACTTTTACAACCCACTGTATACCAGCTCTCCCTGACTAGTAATACTTTATTTCATTGTAAAGATCCAAAGTTCTCCATTCATCCGTTGACCGCATTTCCGGTGAATAAACGCACCCATTCAGAACTTCCCACACTGAGTGAATGTCCGGCTAGAGAACTACTCATCTGCATTACAAATAAGTAGCGACTATTATTTATTTATTCATTTATTAATCCATCAGATCCATTTCGCGGACGATTACAGCTTCCGTTTGGGATCGGGATCGGGTTGGCCAGCCCCTGCCAAGGGCAGAAATGGTGTTCGAATAATTGCGCTTTTCCGCCCTGGGCCTGTATGCTTTACCATACCATACCATACACAATGCCAATCGCAATCCAAATCTCAATATCGATTGGTATTTACCTGCTCATACATAATTCATGCCGATGGGTGGGTCGTTTAATATGAGAACCAATTAATTAAACTCTCAACAACGAGCGTCACGACTAAAAGCTTAGAAATTACTTAATAAATTACTTTCATTAAAGCCACAAAGGAAAAGTCGAACCAGTCAGCAGCGAAGAGGGCAGGGCACCCACTGCCACTTCCACTTCCCCTTCCACTTCCCCTTCTCTGCGTTTCCCCATCCGACTTTCCCCCTGGATGACACCGCCAAGGCGTTGATTTATATTAATCGACCCGCTTGTACAGCTCAAAGCATTATTTATTTGAGGCAGCAGCAGCAGAAACAAAGCAGCAAAAAAAAAAGAATATGCCAAGTAATAAATTAAATAAAATCTACACATCGTACAGGGAGGGGGATTGGCTATTTATGTATATACGATTTGTATATATATACATGTACATATGTAGATAGATCTGCATTGGCCAAGAAAGAAAATGCGAAATATGCGCTAATTTTTTATTTAAATTGCGTATGCCAAACAAACGGCTCGGAACGGAACGGAACAGCGAAGAGAAGAACGGAACCAATGTGGGACATGATTTATTGGCGAGAAGAAAAGTCCCCTCTCCAGGCAGAAAATGTAGTATTATTATATTTTCGTTTTTTACTGCTCAAGTGGGGAGAGGAGAGGAGAGGTTTCTCGAGTGGGTCACAGTCGCCGTCAGAGCGAAGCAAACGCTTGAAATCAGCTGTTCCCAATATTATGTATACTCAAGCCGGGAGTAAAACGGAGGTTGGATGGGTTCGTTCTGTCGAAAAGCGGGCCAAGAAAATGCTGACTACAAATTGCAGTTGCCAGTCGGACCGAACCAAGAAGAAATTGCCTCATGATTACGTCGACTGTCCGTTGTGTCCGCCTGTCCGTCCGTCCGTCTGTCTGTTCTGTCCGCTTGTCGGTCTTGGTCCGTCACGTCCATGTCGTCTGGCTGTCTCTTTGGGTCTCTGAGGAAATACAAAAGTTTCCAAATTTCTGCGCTATAAGCACGTGCCTGCTCGTGCCCGACTATTGCTCGAATGCTTGCCAAAAATTCAGTCTTTTCCGTCAGCCAGAGAGTCAGGCAGGCAGTCAGTCAGTCAGTCGGTCGGTTGGATTGGACTGTCTTTTCCCCCTTTCGAAATTCACTTCATGTTAATTCTCTTTTCTTTGATTTTGCGTTTGCATTTTGGCCTGCCACTCGGGGTTTAATGTAATTCTTAAGCATTTGCCTTTGCCTTCGTTCGAAATGCCTGCGAAATGGGGTTAAGCTGCCCGAACGCTGAACGCTGAACGCTAAATGGCAAATGGTAGATGGTAAATGCTAAACGGCAGGCACTGTACGAGTACTCCCATCCGAGTGCCATGAGGCATAGCCACCGAAATGGGTCACCTCGAGCCAAGCATTTTTCGGCGGGGCATTCGTACTAGAAAACAGCAATCGAGATGCAGAGAAGGAGAATATAGTGGCACATATGTGAGGGAAAATACCCACCACATCTCCCTCCCCATGAGGGGTTCCCTAATGACATCAATTCAATCATCTTTTAATCATCATTTTTCACAAGTAAAGACTCATTACCATTAGACTTCCTCTGCAGTAAGCAAGGCCCGCCCAGAGCCCACTCCACTCCACTCCAGTCCACTCATTAGGAGCGCATCCCGAAAACTCTTAAGCTGCTGCCCTGCCTGATTGATAAGCAGTTAATAATAATAAGTGAGCCTCAACTAAAGAACGGAAGGGACCCAACCGCAGGGAGCAGTGCAGGGCTCATAAATGCACTGACTGGCCATACATATAATTTGACACACAGACACGGACACACACGGACGGGGCACATGGGCACATGGGCACATGGCACGGCACGCAAGGTAGGCCCCCAGACAAAGTCCAAAAACTCTGCAAGCCATCAATGTAATTACGGACACGGCACGCAGTCAGCGAGTAAGCCATCCCTGTCCCTGCCCTGCCCATTGCTCCAACGATAATGACTACACCTCAAATTGCACTGTGGAAAAAAAGAAATACCTAGTACTCGTATACTCGCAGAGCGCCTTGGGATCGCAGGCGAGAGATCAAAACGAAACAAGGAAACGATGACGTACCGAAAAAACAATAACCCCAAATGGAAAAAAAGAAAATGAAAATCAGACAAACAACCGAATTAACAGAACGCAAAAAAAAAAATATAACCACCAAGGGGAGCGAGGGGAAGAGCGGAAAAGGAACATAATGCGAGTTTAAGTGCATGAAATTACGAAAACTGGCTGGAGTTTTTCGGAAGGGTTCCTCGAGAGTCGGTGAGGACGGAGAGGACTGGTTTTGTGACTGGGTCTGGGTCTGGGACTGGGTCTGGGTCTGGCCTGGTGCCCTGTTTGCCGTGGGCTTGCACCCTTTTTCCCTTCCCTTCCCTCCCATTGCCTCTTCCCCTCTGCGGCTACTGGCAACTAATTTTGTATTTTGTACTTCGTGTTAGTTAGTTATTCGAGAAATGAGGCGGGAGGAAGCGTGGTGGCGGGAGTCCGATGTGAAATGAAACGGACATAGAAAGGTTGCATTTAAATAATTGCGGAAGTTCGTTCGTTTGAGGCTGACATTTGAAATGCAGAATGGAGAGTACGAGTGTGTGTGTGTGCACAGATGTGAGTTTGATTGGGTGGCTGTCTGTCTGCCAGTCTTCCAGTCTGCCTGCCTGCCTGCCTGCCTGGGGGCTGGGGTTCAAATGTTGGTCGTTTGCTTATCTTGTAATTGTTGATTTAGTGTGTTTGTGTGTGTGTGTGTGCTGCTCAATTTTTATTTTTGTTCGTTTCAGGTTCGATGGATGGGGCAGCAATGGTGCTGCATTGGGCCAGGGGGGTGTGGGTGGCGTGGCGTATAGGCTGTTGGCGGTATGTTTGCCCGCCTGGTTCATTGTTCGATCGTGGTCGCGGTCGTGGTTCGTTGGCGTTCCCGGCGCGTGACAAATGACTTTGACGTTGCATTCGCGTATTATCGTTAATACTTACACTGGCTTCCCCACGTACTCGTACACCCCATTAACTATAAGAACTATACTTATGTATGTGCCTATCAGAATACATTTTTTGATTGCTTTTTTTGAATATGAAAATACATTGACGAATAATTTGGGTCTTTCCGCTCTGAGACTAGCAGAGAGTGTTTGTCTCTGGATCTGCTTGGGCCTCCGCAGCGTCCTGCGTAGCCATCAATCCAAACAGCCAGCCAACCCCCCTCTGAACCAGCAGCAAATTGAACTGCCGCTGTCTGTATGTTTGTACACCATATCTCGTATCTACACACTCTCCGTATCTCGCAGATACATCTATCCTATGTGTAGTACTGTTGCTGTTGCTGTACGGTGCACTACCACCATAATTGACGGTTGTGTCGGCATTTATTTATTTTTATTTATTTTCTAGACGAAATACAAACAGACACACACACACACACACACACTCGCACATGCATTGAAATATTGAACCTGGCAGTGCACTGAACCGGTCGCTCGCTCGCTCGCTAAATTTGGGCCCAGCTTTTTACTGGGTTCAATGTAACCCCACGGGGCTTCCACCTAATGTAGGCACTCCCCTCTAGCCAGAGTCGCTGTCGTGCCTACGGAGCGGGGAGAGATCGAGGGGATGGGGAACCGTACAGTGTTCGGGGCATTATCAAGGATTGATAGTGCACCCTGAACCTGAACAGTGAGGAGCGATGGGTGTGGTATACAAATGTTGTGTCAGTTGCAATGATTGCGCATTCGAGAGTCTTCAAAGAGGAGCTGACACCACATGTACACCTCGTGTATGAGCCCTGGAAGTCCTGACAAGGGATTGGTGCAGATGAAAGCAACTTAATCGTATCCAACAAAAAACGGGTGACACTTCTACTACAGTGCGATTCAGAACTGCATAGATATATAACAAGAAGGAGTCTTTAATTGGGAAGCACTTTTTATGCTCCGAAATAAATATTCTGACCTTTAGATCTCCCATTAAATTATCGAGATTTTTATCCCATTGCCTGATAGCTATAGATGACACTGTTCTCCACTCTACTTCTCTCTCGCTGACACGCTCGCCCGCTCTCGCTCTCTTGGGGACAAGAGCGGACACCAAACGTCAATTTGGCGTTTCTGTCAGAGCAAACTGTCGCATCCGCTGAGCGGATGAGGGGTCGAGGGACAGATACATATACCAAGGCAGAGGCAGAGGCAGAGAGCAGGGAGTGGTGGAAACTAACTAACTAAAGTGTCATACGCGCTTGATGCCAGACTAATATCTGCGGACCGCCGCCGCGTCAGCTGCATTTGACACTTGTGCGTAGCATGGCGTGGCATGGCGTGGCGTGTTACAAGTATTTACGATATGCCCCGGGAACTCGACCGATTTCTGGCGATTCTGGGCGATTTCTTTGTTTCTAATTTCAATGGATAGAATGAATGAATGGTGGTGTCGGTGTCGGAGTCGGAGTCAGTGTCCCTGGCAATCTGTCGACCTCCCTGTCCGTCCATCTGTCTCTCTGTCTGTCTGTCTGCCCTGACTTTCTGCCTGAGTGTGTTTCTGTCCTTCTGTCCTTTGCCTGTCCCTGTCCCTGTCGCTGGCACTGTCTGTCTTCTTTCTGGGAATAGTTCTGGTTCTGGGTCCTGTCTCTTTTATGTGCTTCCTCGTTATTTTGGTTGACAATCAAATTCAAACGAAATTGGATTCCCTTGTTCTTGGGCACGCTCTGTTGGGCCCTGACCTCCTTACCCTCATCCTCACCCTTACCCTCATCCTCTAGTAAAATATTAAAAAATGGCAAATGGAAAATGCAAAAAAAAATCAAGTAAATTGCCTGCAATCGCAATTGTTTTTCCTCTTTGTCCGGCAGCATGTGTGCTGGCAGTTATTTTTTTATTTTCTTTTTTTTTTTTTGTATTTGGACTCAGCATTTTTAATGCGAAAATCATTTCAAAAATTGTTTGCCAGCGATATTTATTTTGGAAAAACAACAAAATGTAGTTATCGTTGTGCCCCGGGGAGGATGTACTAGAAGGAGAAGCACCCATGCCCATACCCATTTCCATTCTATTATTTCAGCTGTCAGACATTTCGACACTTGAAATTGAACGCGTGTGATATTTTCATTTGGTGGCAGGGAAAGGAAAGGGTCGGTCGCCCTGCAGTCGGGTTTGTGGGAGATATGCCATGCCCCCAGGACGAAAAAAAAAAGAAGGGAATATAAAAAGGGAGCGAAAGAAATTTGCACAACAGGAAGCTGTAATTGGCCCAGGAGCGCTTAAGTAAACAGCGCCAAAGCCAAAGCCGAGGCCGAAGCCAGACCCAGGCGCAGGCCCAGGTCCAGACAGGGGAGAAACAACAATTGGAAGAACAGCAGCTGTTGGCTGATAAGGTCGCACCCAGAGCAAGAGCAAGAGCCAGAGCCAGAGCCAGGACTGGAACCCAGCTCCTTACACAATGCCAACTGATTGCCGTCTTGCGTGTTCATTCGGGGTTTCCTTTCCTGCCAGCCAGCGAGGGCGAGGCTTATTAATTATGACGGACCATGAATTGATAATGGGCGCAGTCCCAACAGGGCCGGCCACGGGAGGCGTGCACCGAAGCCACTAACGAAAAGCAAACCGTCCCTCACATGAGCCACATTAGCGGCAGGCCATATGCACTTGATTGGTTTTGGCCACAGATAGACTGCCTAATGGCAATGGAAATGGAATGGAAAAACTCTATAAAAGTTCTCGCAAACAAAAACGAGAAAATGGTTTGATATTGGAAATATATAAACAAAATATAACACGAAATATAACAATCAATCTGATTGAAACCAGAGTCTGCAGCTTATTTTACATTCGTAAATAAAGATGCCAATACATCCATAATATCCCACATAAATCAGTGGAATTTAAAACTGAGAAATAAGTGAAATATAAGTGAAATTGATGCCTTAAGTGCTGCGAATTTAATTTGTATTTTGAGCTAATTTAATTCCTGATTATTCACAAAACTATTCAGATATAGAAAATTGTAATTAAAATAAACCCATCGTGTTCTGACTACATTTCGGATGGATTGCGCTACGAGTATATGTATTTTTGCCGTTTTCAGGGAACTCACGAATCGTCGGTGGTGCCTGAGATGGTGGTCGGATGGTTCCGTTGCCCTTCCCTAGGTGAGATCAGACAACAGCTGGCACCGAGTGTCCCCGTCTCTTTCTCAATCGCTGCTGGCAAAGTTGTGGCACTGGCAACATGGAGGGGCCTGGGCAACATCAAAAGCCCGTTCAAGTGGCGGCTGCCACTTTTCAAAAGTGCGAAATTAAAACAAAATGTTGCAAGATGCTGCGGGCTTTGCCACTGCTGCTGCCGCTGCCGCTGCCTCTACCTCCGACTACGAGTCCAACTCCTCCTCTGACTTCGTCTTGGGCTCTTTGATCCCGTTTGGCTGATAAGCCGAGGCGGACCGGGCTCTTCACATCATGCGTAAAACGGCGTCAAAATGCAAATGTTGCGCAGGAAACTGCCGGCCAGGCAGCTCTGCTCTGCTCCGCTCCGCTCCCTTTAGCCCCATCTGCCATCCCCTATCCCCATCCCACAGTCAGGCCGCAGCGCAAATAAACATTTTGCGTTTTAATTTATGTTGCAATGTTTGTGGCTGTGCGGCTGTTTGGCCGTTTGGCCGTGTGGCCGTGTGGCAGTGTGGAGCATGGGGAGCATTTTATTGCACATTTGCTCGGGGCCCACATTGCAAAATTTATCATCAACTACACACTAAATGGGCAAAATGGGCAAAATGGGCAAAATGGGGCCACCATTCCCATCAGCATCAGAAGCAGCACCAGGGGTAGTGGGAGTGGGAGTGGGGGCAGCGGCCAAATAAGTTTTCCGCTCTAAAACTATGTAAAATATTTGGTTATGAAAACTCTTTTATACGTTCCTTTTTTTGGGAATGGCAGAAATGTTGCTGCTGGTGCGGTTTGATGCCACAAAATTGCTTCTTTCTGCGTTTAATAATATTGTGTAGAAATTCCCAAGGATCGGGAGGGAGGTTTCCAAACATGAAAGCATTCAAAGTACATTGATAGATGCAGTTTTAAATTGAATTTAAAGCAGGCACGTAATATTCCATAAGAATAAGTCACTCAACTGCTGCCATTGCCCCCATTGACCCCTGGAAGTGGCTAACACTTAAGCAGTGTATTATCCACAAAGTCTAATCCCTCGAAGCATATTCCCAATGTTTGTGTTCTGAGGCGCCAAACCTCCCGGAGAGCGCGGACTCATTTAAAATTGAAATGTGAAAATAATGCAAATTAATGCTAAGGTAACATTTTGTTATGGCATCGCCGATAAACAACGAGAGCGGAGAGCAGCAGCGGCAGCAGCAGCCTGTTTCGACAGTTGCTGGAAGAGAGGCAGTGGACACACCTTGCGCCATATACGGGTACACCTCACGGAGATCCTATAGCTGAAGGGAAAGCGGTACGTGCATGTGCATGTGGACGTGGACGTGGGCCTGGGACAAGGACAACAGCATGTACATGTTAATTACTTGTGAAAATATGCAACAGACGGCAAACGGCAACGACAACGGCAACAACATCAAGGGCAAGAGAAAGAGCAAGAGCAGGAGTCGGCAGTTGCCATGAGGTAGACTCTTTTTTCACACCAGCCCAAACAACTGCAACGAGCAGTGGGCAGGGGGCAGGGGGCAGGGGGCAGGGGATGGATGAGGGACTTCGGATCGCACTGGCCTCATGTGCCCTTCAAAGTAAACTGCCTGGACGGACTGCCTGAACGGGGCAGTTTCTAAAGGCAGTGGCCCTGCCGTGCTGTCCCTCTGGTCTCTCTTTCTCCCGGCCTGCTTCCGTTTCTATTTCGGCTACGGGTCCGGTTGGCGTCTGTGTGTGTGTATGTGTGTGCGGGCATACTAATTACAGCACAGCCCCCCAACCCGAGCCCGACGTGCCGTACTGCCTTACTGCCGTGTGGATGTGGTTGTGGATCTTTAATCGCTTCCCCCAGAACCCAACCTTTTGGCGGCGCTCATTAAGCGAAGGCAGCCGCACAGAAAAACCAAAACAGAACAGAACAGAAAACAACTTCAAATCACACGTCGTACACATTTTTGTTGTGTTATTTTTTATTACATTTCGGGACTGCTGCCGTTTTGTGCTGAGTATGAGTATCTTTCGGCCAGGCTAGGCCCGGCCTAATTGCTTTTTATGACAGTCGAGTGAATATGATAAATCTTTCGCCCGGCCCCGACATTATTTCGACATTTGTTTGGCTAGCAACATTCTTGGCAATTAAATTTATGTTTGTATTTCTGCCGCTTCCTTCGCACCAAATAATACTTGACATGTGTTGCCTGATGGCACTGCCCCTGCCACTGCCGCTGCCACTGCCACTGCCCCTGCCACTCCTCCAACTATGTACTCGCATCCATCAGGGCATCCGTTCAACCATCCCCCACTTCAGATGCTTAATGAGAGGCCAAAAAGTGTCAGCTGTGCAAGTGCCTGACATTTATTTGCAATTGGCTTGAGGTTTGGACTTGGGATTGAGACTGAGACTGAGAGACTTAACACAATGTGGCACTGCCACTGGGACTGGCACTGGGACTGGCACTTGCACTGGGACTCTCAATCCCATTCAAGTGGGAAGCCCTGCTGCAATGGGTTAATTTTTGTCGAGGGTAACTTCTGCGGGTGCTGCGGCCAATCAAAGTGTGCCCACTTCAATTGGATTGAATGCGTTGAACAGATTGGGGCAAGTGTGTCAGGTCCATCGTCCAAATGAAGGGCTGGGGTGTGACAAAGGGCCTGAGCAAGCACCACAATGGTGTGTTTGAATGTCTAATTTAAGTTGAATGCTCGTTGGGCTGTCTGTGTGTGGGTTCGTTGGGCATTTTCTGGGTCAGGTAAAGGCCTAAAAAGTGAGTTTCACCCAAGTACGAATACGAATACGAGTAGGAGTACGAGTACGAGTACGGGTATAAACACAGCTCTTACGAGTGGCTTACATAAATCACACTCGACCAGTAACATTCATCTGAATGCAATTTCTCTTTCAGCAGCGTGTTGCACACACTTCTGAGGACTGGCAATATTGGCATACACGGAGGAGGAGGAGGAGGAGAGCTGTGAAAATGTTTCGACACATTGTGAACTTCACAAACAAATACAAAATCCTCAGGGGCATGATATCGTACGGCACCCTCTGGCCCTGCGGCTGCCTCATCGAGCAGACGATGATCGAGAAAAAGACATTCCGAACGTACGACTGGATGAAGTGTCTCAGGTGGGTCAGCGGTATCTTACGCATAATAATAGCACCGCTAATTGGCTCTCTTGCTGTCCGCTCGCTGCAGGTTCAGCCTTTTCGGCTTCTTCTTCATGGGCCCCACAATATACGTGTGGATCCGACTGGCCGGCGTTATGTGGCCACGCACGGACATTAAGTCATCGCTGTGCAAGGCGATCACCGAGCAGACCGCCTACGACCCGATGGCCATCAGCTCGTTTCTCTTCACCATGACGCTGATGGAGGGCAACTCGTATGCCCAGGCCAGGCAGGAGGTGGGTGGCTCCAAACAACGATCGTCCATCCTCCCACCCCCACGATCCATCCAGCGATCCATCTTCTATTCTATTCTATTCTGTTTGCTCTGCTCATTGCTCTGTGCCTTTGTCCAGCGTCCAATTAGTTATCGCCTCGGCTGTGGTCTCGTTCTCAAGATTATTTATTTTGAAATTGGGTCTCGGGTTACCCGCTCTCCGCTCTCCCCTCTCCGTTCTACGTTCACTCGCTCGCCGCAATTCGGTGTGTGGGTTTTGATTTCGGAAATCCATTTTCTCACGACAGATACAGACAGTCGCAGTCGCAGTCGCAGTCGCCGTCGCCGTATCTGTATCTGCGGCCCAGCATCTGCGGCTGTAATGTAAGCATGCATAAATATCACCTGTCTGTCTGTCTGCCTGTCGCTGGGTCTCTCCCTCTCCCTCTCTCTCTCTCGCCAGCGTGTGTCTGCCACCATCTCGATCTCGGTCTCCATCTCTGAGTCTGGCCCTGTCTCTGTCTCCATCTCCGTCTCCGTTCCGAGTTGTCAACATTGATTTGTTGGCTTTGCGGCCATACTTTGAGATACTCGCACTCGCTTGCCCCCCCCCCCCTACTCTGTCCCCATCCCGAGTGCCCATCGTCGTCGTCGTCGCCTTGCAACCGTCTCTCTGTCTGTCTGTCCCTCTATCCGTCTGTCCGTCTGTCCGTCTGACTTCTATATCATTAGAAACCATTTATCTTGATAAATGTAAATGTTTTACCATATATTTATGTCAAACGTGCGTTGTCTCATTTGCTTTGCATGCGTTGCCCCCAAAGATCTATGGCCCGGGTTTCCTGGGGTGATTGGCTCTGGTCCGGTCCCGGTCTGGGCAGAGGTCCGCGAAAGAGTTATGTGAGCGGCCAATGAAGATGTCGGCGGCTCCCAGACCAAGCTTGAAAGTTGTCCACTGGAATTAGTGCTGCAGCAGATGCCACTGAACAGTCATAAAAGAACTCCCCAGACCATCATCAGCATCAGCATTAAGCTAGTCTGAAATGCAAGCCTTAAATTGAATGAAAAACCTTAATTTATGCAAAATTTAAAATGAAATGAAACACAATTGAAACCCATTATTGGCATGTGATTTGTAAAGAGCTCAAATTGAACTGCTTTTCGAATGGATAGCCCCCAATCGAAACCAGATTCCTTTCATGGCTACATGCACAGAATGGCCGGGGGCAAATTCAATCACTTCAAATGCTAAAAATCAGGTTACATTTACCCCAGATTTACTACTGGCCTGGTTTTCCCATACTGCCGCCCATACTAGAAACGAAATTATTATTATTTAAATGATTTTCCATGCGACGCGAAATATTGCACTGGAATGGAAAATTGTGCAGACACAAAGGTTGGATGTTTTATAATTAATTAGCAGACCCCGACAACTGCCGCGATGCTGACTTTTAACTCCACTCCGACCCGCTCCGTGTCCCTGTCCCTGGCCGTGGATATCATTTACAAATTTACACACAATTACGGGCCTGTGGCGCTGGGGCGGAGAGGTAAATGCTGGCAAAAAGGGAAAATTTTCCATGCCGTCAATGCCTTTTAATTAACAGCATTAACAAAAATGCCACGCCCTGGTCTAGGGCCCCTGCCCCTGCCCCTGGCGTCCTGGTCTCGGCGCGGAATAAAACCAGAAAACATTTTCACAGAGAGGAAGCCGCAATAAATAAAATTTTAAAGGTCTCCTGCAAATGCTCGCCCGACACTTAATTACAATTTTCCGCGCTGGCATTTTCCAACAGCAACACCAACCCCCACCATTTCACACACACATTATGTCATTGCTGCGCTCTCATTCTCCCCGTGGACTATACTTCTGCTCGTTTCTACATCCCCAGGTTAGCGATAAATTCCTGGACGCCTATAAGGTGGGCGTTATTTATTGGCCCTGCGTGCAGACGGTGAACTTTGCCTTTGTCCCGGCACGGAACCAGGTCGTGTTCACCTCGTTCTTCAGCATGTGCTGGACCACGTTCCTGGCCTACGTCAAGTTCCTGCAGCTGCATCCCGCCGTCGATGTTGACCACCATGCCCTGGACATACACTTCCTGGAGATGTGAGCAGACACCAACCAGCACAAGCCCAGCCGCAGTAGAACCAAAAACACAATTAAGTCTCCCCGCTCTTCCCAGCGATAATGTAAACAGACACGCCCACCAATAACACGCCCCCCCCCCACCCCCATAGAATAAGTTAATGACATGTCACTTCTCCTTTTTTTCCATTTCTCTTTTTTTCTCTTACATTTATTTTGTTGTGGGCCATAAAAAAAAGAGTATAAATATATGTATATATAAAACATCCATTAACTGCGCCCGATAAATGAGTTGTGATAAGTTTGTGGCTTTTTTCCTCTACGTAAAATTGAATTGTTCCAACGCACTGAACTGATTGCAGTTTCTGTTTTATTTTGGTTGGTATTTTTTTATTTTTTTATTTACCATCACGCCATTAAAGTTGATAATTAGCGATGGTTTCTGGTGTTCTGTATTAGAAACAGAACAGGCTGCGGTTCCACATCTGGTCTCATGGGCAATGGAAATAATTATGGGCGGATAACTCTCAATGGTATACATTCACAGGGCCACATTCTATCTTCTAAAAAGTCCCCTAGATCATAAAAAGGGTATTCATGTATATAACCCCCTGCAAAAAAATCGATATATTTATGTATCTAAATATACAGATGTATATATAAGATATATTAATTAACCGCCGCAATCGCCCATTGAGCATCTGCGTGACCTCCTTGAGCGCAGGACACGACCAGCACACGCCATTAAATCTAAGGTTATTCTGAAGAAAATCATTGTAGCAGAATGGAGCCAAATAACGGTAGGGAGTACCAAGAAATTGGCCTAATCAATGCCAAATTGGTTGGCCGAATGTATAAAACTTCATCCTTATTTCCTACCACATTTTTAAAGAAAAGTGAATTTTCTTTGGTCTTTTTTACGCATACTTTTTTCCAATTAAAAATCAGAAGAATTTTTTACATTTTGCTTTATATTATGAAAAGTTTAAAAGTTAGAAGTTGGAAAGTCTAATCAAAATAAGACCTATTAAACGTAACATTATTCCTACAAAAGCTAAAATTCCTATATCTTATTTAACACGTGTCTTTGAACGACAAAGTTGCACAAAATGTTTGTACGCTTTTTGTGGTAACCTCTGCCAACTTTCATCGAAATGCGACTAGCGAAAATGGTTGCATAAATTTGACTTCTATTGACCCGCATCAGCATTTATCAAAATTAATATTTATTTGTTGTTCGCTCTTTTTGTAGTTGTTGTTGTTGTGGTGGGGATCTGGGCTCCATTAAAATGCATACGTAACATCTATGCATATTATATACATAGTAAATATGTATGTACGAGTGTATCTGTGTGTGTGGGTTTTGTGGGTTCGTTGAAGTGGAACTGTTGCCTGGGGGGGACGCGGATGACTACGAGTACCTAAGTGGTCGTGCTGAATGCGAGAGCTGAATGCATAAATAATGCCGATTTAGATTATTCTGAAACTGAAACAGAAACATCATCTGGCAGCTGTCTGGTCTCTGGCCTGCATTTGGATTTGGGCAAAAATGCGGCAGAACAGAGCTTGGCGGTGGCAGTGGCGGTGGCGCTGCGCTGCGCTGCTCTGCTCTGCTCTGGTGATGACGAGGCCATAATCAGCCAAATTAATATGGAAATTTATGCTGAGAGAAAAACCAAACCGCAAAAGTAAACGCACAACGCAAACCCCAGAGCCGGAGCCAGAGCCACAGCCAGACCCCAAACTGAAACCCAAACGCATGTGGGTTCTGTTATCAGGGCAGGAAAACGTGGCGCACTTCCTGGTCGGTGGGCCTCTCCCCCTCCCTCTCCCGCTACGTCTCCCTTGTACATTGCCAAGCTGTGAAAAAACAATTGGAACAAAAGTTTCATTAAATTTCGTACAGCCCTCGGCTGGCAGGCCAATTTCCTATCCGCCCAGCGCCCATTTCTCAGTGTCTTGCTCTCGGATCTGCCTTCTGGAGCTGCCGCTGCGCCCTGCCGCCATCGTTATAGCTGCTTTATAGCGCATTAATTTCGAAAGTAGCGCTACGTGTGCCAAAAATCATTAGCAACGGAATTACGCTCAATGAAATGCAGTCGACGTCGCCGACGACGGCAAACAAAAAGGGGGAGATAATAAAGCGTGGCCGGGTTCCCGACTGGGAACCGGGGACCGATCCGAGTCGATGTCGATGTCGATGCCGATGCCGGAACAGGGAATCGGGTGAATGGTGAAGGGTGAGGGGTGAGGAAGGGGACGACACCCTGCCTGACACCCGCCCGGCAGCCGCTGACGTTGATGTTGCCGCCGCTTATAAATTTACCCTAACGACAAGTTAAATGCTGAATACAAAATGCTGCAGCCAAGGGTTCCCATTTCCTATTTCCCACTTCCCACTTCTTACTCGCATTCAAATAAATACCCGAGACTTTTCAGGCAAGATGTACGACTAGCAAAAAGACTAGACCTAGTCCAGTGTGCTGCCAGATCTCAGATCAGAGATATATGTGCATAATTCTAATACTTCCTAGCAGGGGGAAATGTCATTTTCCTTGGCCACTTTCCCACTCGAGTGGCAAGCGATGGAAACTCGCGGTGAATGTGCAGAAAACAATAATGATTTGCACTGGACTCGAGTGCAATGTTGGCCGTAATCTTATCGTGTGGGTGGGTGAGTGAGTAAATCATTATCTGATAATAGGCTGAACTAATTTGCTGAATGAAATTAGGCAAATGCGAGGCGCGGTGAGTCAGAGTCGGTTCGGTTCAGTTTGGTTATAGCGGGGCAGGAGCGTGCACACGGCGCGGTATGTTCATGTCCAAGTCCAAGTCCTTCGATCTGGTCAGTGAGGAGAAGACGAGGAGGGCGGAGCGGCTCTACCAGCCGCGACGGCTGCGCTGGCTGAACTACATCGTCCTGCCCGCCGTCTTTGGGTTTGTGCTGCTGCTGATCCTCTGCAACGTGGACTTCTCCTACGACGACGATGCCGATGCCGATGCCGATGATGCCGCAGCGGAAGTTCGGGACTTGGTTCCCGAGGCACATTTGATTGTGATCAGCGAACTGGAGCAGATATACAGCCAGAGCGAGTGTGCGAACGAGAGCGCGCTCTATGTTTCCGGATACGAATTTGCGAACGGCAGCCTGGATGGGGACTTCCTGAGTGGCAGCTTCCGACTGCAGAGCCTGGAGATAGCCGACTGTGACCTGAGACGCATAGAGGACGGCGCCTTCGACCAGAGCAAGCAGCACGGCCTGGTGAGCCTGCGACTGCGGAGCATCCAGCTCCAATCTCTGGCCCCAGCGGCCTTCCGGGGACTCCAGCACCTGCAGAACTTTACGCTGATCAACGCGGAGGAATCCTTTGCGGCGGAGGGCTTTCTGGCGCCCACTTGCCAGCACCCTGCTCAGTGCCAGCATCCATCAGAGGTACTCCGCCAGCGTCTCCTACTCTGTCGGCGACTTCCTTGGGGGCGGGAGATTCGATCAGCTGAAGCTGCTCGACCTGAGCGGCACCAACCTCGGGCAGCTGCTCGCCTGGGACTCCTTCGACTGCCTGCCCGCCCTGGAGCGACTCATTTTGGTGGATTGTGGCATTGGCCAGGTGGACTGGGACTCGTTTCCCAGCAGTCTCCGCTCACTGCAGTACTTTGACCTGAGTGGGAATCCACTAGACACAGCCAGGGGCAATCCTGGCACCACCCCCACGATTGGCTGGGAGAACGAGCAGGACCTGGTCTATAGCACAGCTCAAGCGATGCTCGTCACCCAGGGGATTCAGGCCTTCGCTCCTGAGTCTAGAACCACCACCTCCACGACTCCGGCACCAGTTGTCTGCTCGGCAGAACTGTGCGAAGTTCTCGTCTGCAGCGAGCCCGAGGGAGGATCCATCGAGACGCGGCTGGACTACAACGCGTCGCTTCAGTTCCGGGATCTGGGCAACGATGAGGTGCAGGTCAGGCTCTCGCATCTGGAGTCCCTGCAGTGGCAGCTGGTGTACTTCTCCACAGCCGCCTGGAGCGGCTATGTGGAGCAGGAGAGCGCCGAAGGGAGCACTGATTCCGACGGCGATCTGGTGGTGGGGGTCACCAACTTGGACTGCGGCACCCCCTTCGTCTTCTGCGTGGTGATGGCGGGCCAGAATGTCACCTCCCCACTGAACTGTCGCTCGCACAGGACCCTGGAGTGCGCGAAACACCTCCCGGTGTCCTGGTTCGAGGCCAACAGCGGCCTGATCATAGGCCTGGGAGCAGTGGGCGTTCTCATCTGTGTGGCCTTGGGCATGCTGATCGTGTACGTGGCCCTGCGACTGCAGCCGAAGTGGCTCAGGGGCAGCCGCCGACTGGTGCGTCCCCTGCGGGACTCGAACACGATGTTTCTGGTGCCGAAGGGATGCGAGCACGAGGAGTACGGCTACCAGGGGTAAGATCCTGCACACCCCACCATTTATTTTCCGCATAATGTTTGTCTCTCAAAGGAATCCCACCGCCAGGAACGACCATTACGACTACGTGGCCTTCCACCGCCACTTGGAGCAGGCGAATCTCTACCAAACGGAATCGAATAAGTACATATGCCCGCCCCGGGAGCGGGCTCCGTCCGTGCCCCCATCCGGCGAGGCAGCCGCCCAGAAGAACTACGTCTACGAGAGCTTCGAGCTGTACGAGGAGCTGCCCCAGCAGGCGCCTTGACCTTCGCTCCACACACACACACTCGCACGCATACAGTTATGGCTGCGGCTAATTGATTGCTGATCGATTGGCCGATCCAAATTCATTTGGCCGATAAGGCCTGTACACGGGCCACAACAATGGCCAGCAATAAAGGGGCAGAGGGTCCCATGCCACATAGTTTTAGAGGCCCCCATAAAAATCGGAGTAATCAGAGTCTAATATCAGTTCCATTGCCGAGGAACGAAAGCTAAATAAAAGATATTTTAACGAACAGTAACACAAACTCGAACGAACAAAACAGAACACAATCAATTGAAATACGTAATTTTGGAAGAGTCAAAGGCATGCCTGGGTATCTGGCGATTTTTGTGACACTTCGCGAATGCCCACAAGGCCTTCGAGTAGTGCCAATCGTTGACTTCGAGGGCCCCACGGCTCCAATAGGAGTTCATACCCGTCTCCCGGCACAGCCTGGACACAAGAGCGCTGCGGCAGTTGTGGAGTGCAAGGGAGCTGCTCCTCTGGTGTGGCCTTGGGTGGAGCTCAGCGCCGTTCAGGATCTGCAGGCGCGGCAATATGTCGCGCACACTCCGTTCATAGTTGGCGGGCAGCAGATTGCCCCTGAGATCCAGCTCGATAAGCGGGAGAAGTCGGAAGACCTGCAGCTCCGACACACTGTCCAGACGGTTGTCCCCCAGGGAGAGGTACTGCAGCCGCGGAAAGCGACGCTCCACATCGTGGAACGGCCGCAGATCCCTCAAATAGTTCATGTCCAGCCGCAGGTGCAGCAGATGCGGCATTTCCTGCGCCACGATGCCGATCACAGCTCTCAGGCAGCAGGGCTGAGCCAGGGCACAAAACTCAGCCCTCCATTCGGGGGCCAGGTGGAAGAGGGCCAGGTCCAGGCTTTGACGGACGGGATCGTACCGCGAGCGCACGGCGTGCCGCAAGCGCTGACAGTACGCGGGAGTCAGCCGCATCCAGGGCGTCCTGCCGTTGACCCTGACCCTGAGGGGACCCAGCTGCTGTCTGCTCAGGCCTTGCAGCTCCCTGGCCTGCGTGTAGTCGTTCACATAGAACGTGAGGAAGGCGTCGGCGTCCTCCGTGGCGTCCGTCTCCCCACCCAGGTGCCCATACCGAGGATCCAAGTAATGGGGCCGCAGCTGCCGACCCAGTCTCCGCAGAACCCGTTTCATGGTCTCCCGGTGGTCGCTGGAGAAGACTAGCACGCGGTACCATCCATAGGCGCTGATGGCCAGACTGCCACGGCTCCTGCAAGGACCCGAGCTGCGTTCTGGCTTGGGTGTGGAGTGGCACAGGGGTCCGGGGCAGCGGCTGCCTCGTGTTGGGAACATCGTTGAGAAAACAGAAACAAAAACTTGGAAAAACTTGGAACTTGGATAAAATTTAAAGACATGAAAATCTGCTGAGAGTGGAAACAGTTGTGATGTTTTCCTGACTCGAGTAGATTCGAGTTTAGAATTTATGTGGGAGGGAAACTTCCACATGACTTGACAACTTCCACTTGAAATTTCCACTTGCTTTGGGGCCAGAATTTAATCATAAATGGAAACACTATCTACATGAGTCCGGAGTCCGAGTCCGGAGTCCGGAGTCCGGACCCCGGATACATCGTAGCTCCAAGCTGTGCCGCAATATCTCGCGATGTCTGGACGAAGTTTGCACAGTTCAATGCTTTCATTAAGCTTTAATGAGCCCCAGTTTTGCGACAACTGCAAACAAACTTCCTCTGAATGCGCCCCATTGTGTGCACAGCTTCAGCTTCGGCTTCAGCTGCCAGCCCAGACTATTCCCAACCATCCCCAACCAAAGATACACTCACACAGACTCGCAGTTGGTTTCTGTACAGTTTGTTGACTTGCCACAAGCACAATAAAATATTTTTGTAAGCACTTTTTATGGCTGACATATCTCTTAATATTACATATACACAGAGATATTTTTTGCCAATTTATTTCTGCCCCCATACCATCCTCATTCCCATCCCCATAGCTGTGTGTTTGCTTCGGTGCCCTGCAGGCTGTCGCTGCCATAATTTCCCAGGCACATCTCATCCCAGAGAACAAGAGCTGGCGATGGTGTGAGAGGAGAGAGGGAGAGAGAGAGACACACACACACACAGAGGGAGGGGAGGAGGAGGAGAGACTCTGTCAAAGTCCAGCCGAGTCTTGGCCATATGTTGCACACATTATGCTTACTTAACAATTAGAGACGCTCTTGTAATTCCAGAAAATTGCTTTGTTCGCTGCGATTTTTTCTCGTTTAGGGCGAGACGAGATGTGGCATCCAGGGGAGTGGCAGGGCAGGGCAGGCCAGAGCAGGGCAGGGAAGGAAGTGCCACAGAGTGGCTTTTGTGCTTGTTCTTTAGAAGTTCCCTTTGGTCACTGAGCTGTGAATGGTTATGAGCTTTAAAGGCAACGAAAATGCATTGATAACGAGGTTAGAGTCGGATGGGAATGGAAACTTCTTTGTGAAAGCAGGGACGTTGTTTCGAGGGGGGAAGGGAAAATTGGTTTCAATTCTCAACTCTTTGAAGATGTTTAGAGAACTCTTTCAATGAGAACTGACAAACTTTTTGTGGCAGCTGAGGGCTGAGGAGCTGAGGAGCTGAAGCTGGAGACGATAACATCATCGGAATCAAGTCAAGTGAGTCCCGCATAATTTCCATGGCTAACATTTCCACAAACACAGAGACAGGTCGCTGATGTTCTGAGAAAGGGAAACCCTACACTAACCACAGCCTCCAGTATGGCACAGTTCACTGATGATGTCGGGAAATGTGTTTTATCATCCGCTGTGTGCGGTGAGAGGGAAACCCTAGACGAGTGTCACAATTGAATGCATCTGGACCATCCCACATCCCACATCCCACTCACATGCGAGTTCATCTCGATCGACACTGGGCTCTCCAGATATCTATAGCCATGGCCATACAAATACGAGAATACGAGTGTCTATCAGGATTGATATTAATGATTTGCAGCAGAATGCCATTAACTTCCCTGTACTGCCCGATAACGTAGCGTGAAGAGATCGGGAAAATGGGAAAACTGCCTGATTGCAGGCCCTGGGCCGCAGCGGAGGCGTTGCCAGCCACATCTACCCCGAGATGGCGTGGCACAGGGAAGCCCCATTGAGCTGCAAATGAAATCAAAGACCCTTTTGCCCATATCCCTGATAACGGACACGGACGAGCCAGCGGACAGACAGTCAGACAGTCAGGGCCTGGCCTCATAACGTGGCATTTGTTTAATGGATTAAAAATAATAGGTACGAGGAGAAAGCAGCGCTGGGGCTGGGAGTGAAGGAAACGCAGATAAGAATCGTAGCACGTTGTGTGTGTGTGTGCGGCAAACGGAAAATGGGAGAATGAAAAAAAATGAGAATATATAGAATAGAAAATGTGCCGCGGCGTGTCATAAATTAATTTTCATAAATTCTGCAGCCTGTCTGATTCGGCTACGGATTGCGAACGTTACGGACGGTATCAGCATCAGAGCTGGGATCGGGATTGGCATTGGGTTTGGGATTGGAACTCGTATTAATAATAATGCCACACGGCTTTGATGGACAGACGGAGACAGAGACAGGGACAGACATGCAGTCGGGATTCGGCTGACAAAGGATTCGCCCTGACAATGGCTGGAGATGAAAGCCAAACCACTTTTATTCGAGTACTAACTACGCAAGGGTTGGAAGCCCCCCCCCTCGATTGTGGTTGCTACTAGTAGGAAAGTAGGAAAAGCAGAAGAGCAGAAGAGCAGGCTGGGAAGCTTTTAAAAAATTATGCAAAAATCATGATTAGGCAATTTCCCCGATGCTGGAACGGTCTGGCTATGGATAGAGATTGGGGTCTACCTCTGGGTATGGGTGTGGGTATGGGTCTGGGTATGGGTCTGGTATCTGTATCTGCTATCTGGTTTGCTAATTAGCCATTCATGGTGTGTTGTAGAGCGGCGGCGGCTGCCATGCCCGGGGAATATTTAAACAGTTGGCTTGTTCCCAGAAAACTGCGGCAAAAGTTTAATTAGTGCAGAGGAATGAATATGCCTTATGAATATGAAATATTAAATCCGCACACACAAATATCCATTCAGGCCCGACAGACAGACAGATATCCTTGAGACTCGCGGCGGTGGGCCGCCGCCGCCGCGTTGAGTTGGGTTTAAGTTTAATGAGCCCTAAGTAGAAGTGCTCCGCTTCGGTGCAGAGCAGAACAACAGAACAACAGAACAGCAAAATGTAGCAATTATGGAACGACCAAAAGCAAAAAATGCACATTAATGACAAAGGCAGAAAGAGTGAGTACTTTTGAGTACTCAAAGTACTCGGAAAGGGATGGGAAGGGATGGGATGGGAGTGTGGTGTGTTGAAGCTGCTGCTTAAGACTTGCTACAAACGAGGGGCACTCAAAAGATGAAACATAAAACGAAGCCCCAGAAGCCCATAAAAAACACATTGTGCCAGGGCCGCACTTAAAAGGCAACTTCTCCATGTAGATACCTCCATCTTCTCCTTCTCCTCCTGCTGCTGCTGCTGCTGCTGCTGCTTCTGATGTTGCGGCCACAGCCATATGGGGACAATGACGAGTCTGCTCTTGTCGCGGTGGCGGTGGCAAGCGTCTGGGGCAAGGGCCATAAAAATTGCTATATAAAAATAAAAATTAAACCACTAAACGCAGTTTTAGACCCGACCTGGACCTTTTCATCGCAAGTTCGTTCCTCTTTGCCGATTCAGACTTCAGACTTGGCTCTGACTTTCGATGGGAGAGAAACAGACACGAAGTCAGAGAGTCGAGAGTTCATAAAGCGACCCCCAGGGCAGAGACAGAGACGGAGACGGAGGCAGAGGCAGCGACTCCTCCCTCACGTTCCTGCCTGAACATCGTTTTGGGTGACAGGGCGACAGGGTGACAGGGTGGCCCGTGTCCTTACCCCTAATGATATTCAATAATAATACGCAAAGCATAAAAACCACTTGCGACCCCGAACCGAACCAATTCGAACCAAATATTTCAGACATGCTCCGGCTGCGCCTTTAGAATTTAATGTGCTTATAATGCCGCCTGCTGGCTCTCCGCCGTAAGCCGTAAACCGTAAACAGATGCAGACCCAATACCGCTTCGAATGCGTATCGGATGTGGCCCCTGCGTACGCGTATACTGCGTGCACCCCTCAGCCCTCATTTTTAACAGCAAATGATGTCAATTTCCAGTGGCAGGCCGCCGGGGGCGCACGCCCCCGAGAGAATATCCGGAATGGCAGTCCGAAGTGTTGGGATGCCGGGCGCGTTTTTGTTATTCTATCGAAAATTGAACTTAATTGGTGCGTGAAGTGTGCACTGAGTGGATTTGACGGCTGCCTGGCAACTATTGTAGCCAGAGCTGCAAATTTGTCTGCTGCCTGGTGGCCCCCACTCGGCAGCGCAACTAAGTTCCCCGAAACCCATCCACCTGGCCTCATTATAATTTGCCACTCAACAGGCAGAGGCAGCCATCAAACTGCAGAGGCGTCTCTGCACACGAGGGGTGGCAGAACAGAAGCCAATGATCCAAGGAAACAGAACATATCAGCGAGGAGTAGGACAGGTGAAATAGGGATTCCAAGGAAAGAAATCAACGAGTGATGAATACTTTTGGAATTCAAATAAATGTGGCATGCGGAAGTGGCAGAACTTTCCCAGTGGGTGAACTACATTTTATTGGGACTGAGACTGTGACTGTGAGAGGCGAGCAGCGAACCCATTTCGCCCATAAGTAAACTCATTTCTGGGTAATCCCATTACGTTCTGGCAATCAAATTAATTTGGCATGCCCCAAATGTTCCGTGAAACGCCCAAACAACCCTCGGTGCCAGGAGAGACAGCCAGGAGCTGGCAGAGGAGCTGGGGCAGCCAGGCAGGCAGGCATCCAAGCTGATTAGCATAAATTCGTCTATGTTCGTTTTCCTGGCAACGTTGTCGTCTTTTGTCAACGTGTCTGGCATGCCAAGCTGTAAAACTTTGCCAGCAGTCTCTCCTCTCCCTCTCCCTCTTTCTGCCCCTGTGAGAAGCAGCCAGAGATAGAGACGAAGCCTTCAGCTTCAGTAAAAGCTTCAGTCACGGACCTGGGCCATGGCCCTTGGGATGGCACATGGAAACATGTGTCACTGGGGCCTGTCTGCTTATTGCACGACTAATGTCAGTTGCACCAGCAACCAGCATGCTGGAGACTGCGCTGCAGTCGCCTCCGAGGGCAATCGACTAAAAGGTGGCCAACTTCCTGGCCCACAACAGACTCCGCCGCCCTTTAAACTCCGACTGCAAGTGCGGGCCAGGCTGCCGTGTGGCAGTGGGGTGCAAATTATTTCCAGGCTACTGCCAGGGCTGGGCTGAGCTGGGTGAAGGACGCAGGACAATGGCTGAGAAGTTTTCCCGTCTTTGGGTTCATTCATTGGACAGGTTTTCCGCACCCTCTCCCTGGGTTTCTTCTTAAAAAAGGAAGAAGAATTTTTGCATTACAATGGAATTGCCTCGACAGCTGAAGATACCGATGCGATTGCGATTGCGGCTGCGGATACGGATTTAGGTGTGGACAGGGAGGGCGGGCTGCATAAGCTCACGCATTTCATCCATTTTTCACAGCCAGCGCCTTTTTGTGCGATATCTTTTTGTGGCTGTCACTGTGTCACAGCCAAAGTGGTAGCATAATTAACGCAGTTTGTCTTTTTCCTTGTCTTGGCTCCAAAGAATGTTTCCATTCCATGTCCCGTCCGACCCGTCCCTCAATTTGAGCTCTTTGTTGGCATTATTTACGTTTTTCTAGTTCAGTAACACAACGGGACTCGCCCGACCTGTTGACAGAGGGCGCAATCAGCAACAATCAACAAGCAAACATAGCCCACACACACACACACGCACACGCACGCATACAGAGCTACAGAGATGCACTCGCCGGGCCTCACACAGATACAAATATACATATAAGCCATAGGGTGTGGTGCGGGTAAACACGCAGATACGGGGTAGAGCAGAGAGGAGAGAGGAGGAAGAGCAATTTACACCTGAGATCTGTAAAATTCACAAAGCATTGTAAAGCCGATGCGGTCCACAGATACTGGGGGCATCGGCAAGGGGATACCCTGTAAAAAAGGAACACAAACAGTTCATTGGGAAGTGAAGTAAGAAGTTTTCGGATATGGAACTCACTTAATTTGAGTTAAGTTAAAATAAATGAAGTTACATATTCAGTCGACTGCCATGGATACTCCATCTTTGTGCAGGGTATGAGAGGCCATAAGAAGCGAAGCCTGGCACTAAAGACGTGTTAATGAAGCAGACATGCGGGCCAGAACTCCGGCCAAGTCGTGGTCTTTGACGTCCTCTCCGTCGCTGAATGAATTTGTATAACTTGCAAATCATGTTGACTGACGAGCAGAGGCCTCTAGAGGGGAACACCGAAGTGGGGGGACCGCTTGGAGTTTACTTTGGCTGGGCAAAAATTTGTAAAGTGTTGAGCGCAGAGTAACAGAGTACAAACATTCAACGATTGTGCCATGCCATGCCATGCCATGCCCTGCCATACGAGTATTATGAGGAGTGCGAGGAGTTACGTGGAGGAGCATGTGAGGCGGTCCAGGGGCTGCCGTTGTCTGCCCGGTTGGTTGGCTCTCTGGCTCTGGCTGTTGGGATTGCGATTGGGACTGGGATTGGGCTGGGGCTGGGGCTGGCCGCCTGGCTGTTCTACTAAATCAACATCATTAAGTTTTCTGTTTATAAAGAAAACACTCGAACATCGTTTGCGAGCTCTTCGCTCTTTCAACTTTTCTCCTCCAGTCGCTCACTTGTTCGGCTTATTCCTGTGTGCGCGAGTGCGAGTATTTACACGAACTGAAGATGCGTGCTGTGTTATTTTAGGCTGGTACCATCCCGGACGGACATCACTGACATCACTGACATCACCGACGCACCGACCGAGCGACAGACAGACAGACATACAGACATACAGCCAACGACTTGAAAAACCGATACAGCCAAGTGTTAAACACAAATTAGTAGGCAAGCCGAGCAGAGGCGAAAAAAACGCCTGAAGAAAAGAAAAGTCTGAAGTTTCCTGCATATTTGCTCAGCGATTTTACCAAAGCAAAGCACGAGATGCATTCAAACAAACAAACAAAAAAAAAAAACAATACATAAAATAAGTCGATAGTCGGCCCCTGTCCCTCTCCCTGTCCCTTGGCAAGACCCTCGTTCCCATTCCCATTCCCAATCCCAAACATCCATTATATATGTATGTCTGTCTGTTGAACGGGGCAGCGACGCCGACGGCGGTGGCAGTGGCGGTGCAACAAAATGTGAAAGAAAATAAACAACAAAGTCACGAAATTGTTTATACAATAAATAAAAGTGTGGAGCGCAGCAGCGTCTCTGCAGCCCGAACAGCAAAAGTATCTTAAAGATACAAACAAGATCTGAGCATCGGCGCACGCATACCACACTCGTACTCGTATCGAGCATGCCATGTCCCAGGATGTGCTGTAGCCGTTGCTGTTGCCTCTGTCCAAATGCATCTCTCTACTCGTACTCATACTCATACTGATACTGATACTCATTCCATTCATTTAGTTAGAGGCCTCTGCTCTCCACTTGCATGCAGCTCAAATTACAAGCGGGCAAATGTTTAAATACTTGAGTGCCGAATGCACGAGCATATTAACTTTTACCCAGCTCTCAGTATTGTCAACACGACAATTCACTTAGATCTGTGCCCCATAGTTGCCGCCAGCCAGAAACTTTCCAGTCCGCGTCGCCTTTGCTGTAAGAGCAGATGCAGCCGTTTCAGCATTTGTAATGCCATCGGGAGCCTGCATCCAAATGTCCCACGCCTCCTGGCGCCCGAGGACAGACAGACAGGCAGACAGACAGGCGTACATACCTACATACATACAAAGTGGGTGTCGAGTCGCCCTAGTCCCCCGCATCGTTGGAACACCCAAAAGTAGCAGATAACCGTTGCCACTTGCCTTCGACTCGTATCTGCGGGTGTATCTCTCTATCTGGTGTGTTAGGGAGCCTCCAAAAATGAGTGCTTGGGATGAAATTTCGACACGAGACTAAACCAATCCGAGACCAATCCCAAATAGTCCAGAGACTAATGCATGAAGTCACGCTACTAAATAGTTTTGGAATGCTTCAGTTCCATTTAAATTCAGATGCCAGTCAAAGCTGCGTTAGCCGGGACCATGGTAAGGGGCAGTCGGATCCAAATATATCCCCGTATTTATCCCCAACTTTGTAGAAAGCGGAAAAGCTATTGCAAGTCCTCATACTCGTCGTCCTGGACCTGTCTTGGACCGCCAGCGGAGAACGTCGGCGTCAAGTACGCCACAGGCATGCCCGGGTACGCGCCTCTAAAATCATGAGATCCCACCAACATATCGCCGAAACGTGGCCCGCCTGCCTTGCCGTGGATGACGGCCTGGGGCCGCTAATGAAGTCTGCCATCGAGGGACAATTGAGCAAGAAGCTTTTGCAGAAGTGCGGCTATGAGGAGGAGCTGCCTCAGCTGGAGGTGTGGCGGGAAAAAATGAGCAAGAAGCTGGAAAACGACTCGGTCATGGACGTCATTTCTTGGCTCTACGACGAGGTGGAGATTCTGGCGCCGGTGGAAGAGCTTCCTAGCGAGCACTCTCCTCCTAGCCACGACCAAACTAATAGCAAGGACCATCATCCTAGCCAGGACCATCCTCCTAGCCATGAACATGAGATTTTACCCCAATACAAAGACGAAATGGAAGTAGACAGCGAAGGTCCGCCATCTCCCGAGCAGTGTCACGACTACAGGTCATTCGTGCAGGTCGTGAACGATGAGCCAGGTGTTGACGATACTGATTGGACCAAACGTAAAAAATATTAAATAAAGGCCTGTCTCCAGCACCGCGCAATATTGCGGCAAGGAATTTGCTAGTTATTCCGTGAGGGTGTGGAACATAGCTAAAACAGGGTTGATGAATCAGCTGTGTTTTGTAAACAGAGGCAACTGTAAAATTCTGCTAAAATTAAAAAAGGAAACAAATGCACTCTGATGATTGTGTGATTGTGTTTGTGGCGGCATATATTGTTGCAAAACAAAAAAGAATAATTTTCATTTCTTAGTTTTTGCCTACATCTTGCACCATTCACTTCGGGAAGAATTGTAAAGTATACATTCCTGAGCTGGGTATCAGCTGTTCTCTCAGTCCACACACGGTCCCGATAGGCAACTATCGATACAAATCTGTGTATTCCGCTCGTGTTGCTGGATACACACTCTAGGAAAACGTAAACGAAACATTCCTGTCACGGTTAGGTGTGGTGTGGGGTGTGCCGCGGGGACGCCCCCTAGTATCGATCCCACCCTGCCCCGCCAACCATAGAAACATTCCTGTCACAGTTTTTTTTATATGGAGTTTGACAGGAATTTTTCGATTCCGCAGTGCTGGATACTATGCTTAAAGGTGGAAACGAATAAATGGAATATAGTGAAACTGGGGTTTGAATCAAAAACACAGAAGAAATCCCCCAAAATATTCAATATTCTGAAACTTAAAGAACACTACTCGACAAAATAGAACTTCTTTTTTCCTCAAAGATCCGAACCGAAATTTACTGATAGATATGGGACTTTTTTTTTAAGAATTATGATTTTTTTTCTATGGCAGAACTTTTTTTTGAAGAATTTTTTAAATCTGGTATTTTTTTGTAAAGCTTTTTTCAGAAAAGAAATGAAAAAAATGAACAAAAAATACCTTTTGGAAGGATGCGGGCCCAACTGCCAATTGGGATCGCGATCAGGTACCCAATGTACAACCCTTTTTCGTTCGCTTTGTTCAATATACCTTAAACGACGCCTGATTAATGCACCTATTCACAAAAAATAGAGAACACAGGATATCATTTTTTTTTTCGATTTTTCCTGAGTTTTTAAAGTCAAAATTTCGTAAAAAATACCGCACAAAAATCATAATTTTTGAATTTCAATGCTTTATATTTCCCAGACGGTAAGCTGAAATCACAAAGTGTTTGGGCTTAACTTCTAGCTGTTTAATTATCTTTTCAAAATAGCAAAGTTCTTTAAAGCCAAACGTAAGATACTAGAGTTATGTGAAAAAAGAAGCGGTAACTCTGAAAAAAGCTTTAAAAAAAATAACAGTTTTCAAAAAATTTCAAAAAAAGTTCGGCCATAGAAAAAAAAATTATCATCAAACCATTTCTAAGCCTCAAATCTTTAAGAATAAATTGGTTTTGTTCCTTAAGGAAAACTCGTGTCGAGTAGTGAAATCTTTTGTGCAATTTGAATTTTGCGCCAAGAAAGCCGCTATACTATACATACATATACATACATACGTTTGCATGTGTTGCATTGCACTGCCATGCAACAGCTTACTGCTATGCCAGTCGGGAAATTTAGCCATGTCACAAACCATACAGTATACTGTATACAGAAGGTGGACATGTTCTCCACCATACCATTTCAAATACAAGCATACTTTGCGGCTTTTATGCCGGCCAGCTTTTGTTAGAGTGAACCGAATATTCGATATAATTTCCCATATTTTAGATGAAATATTATTTATTGATACAATAAATTACAATGTAAATTTTTTTTAAATTATAAAATTTATCTTGTGAAAAAAATGTATTAATGTACATATATATATATATATATATGAAAGATGGATACAAGATAAATTTTATAATTTAAAAAAAAAATGTACATTGTAATTTATTGTATCAATAAATAATATTTCATTCATTTGTCGCTAGAGATTTTAATTATTTATTCCTGTTTAAAACGATATACATACATTTGTATATAAGTATGTCCATGCATATGTACAATGGAAATAATTGTAAAGTTTATGCTCAAACTGTTTATGGTTCTGGGAAACGATTAATGGTTCCTTGCCGATCTGTCCCGAACTTTTGGCTGCCTGTTAAAAACTGATTCAGCGATCGACCTGGTCTTGTGGTCATATCTCCCCTTACGGTTTGGGGTCGCCAAAGTCAAAGAAAAGGGTTCTGTCTACGATGTTCACACCACATACTCGTACAATTTAATACTTGGCTCATAGCGTTAGCGGGTAAGTTACAATTAAATAAAGCTTAGAGTAGGAGCTTAGACTAGGACGTGGGGTCGGGGCTCCGACTAGTTCACGTAGAACTGCTCGATGGGAACGTTCTTTAGCAGCTGGTTGGCGAGTTTGCCGAATTCGCTTGCCAGCTTCTTCTGCAACTGGGTCTGCATGGCCTCGAGGACAATCTGGGAGTTGTCCCGTAGGAAGAGATTCGTGGCCTCCACTGGGGGGTAAAGGGGTAAAAAGGGCAATTGATTGAGTCATTCGATGGGCGGAAAGGCCAAGGCCAAGACAAACTTACACAGGATACGATTGTTGTTGAACGCTCCGGAGATGCTCATTTTCACATCCTTCACATCCAGCACCAGGCTGAGCGAGTCGATGTGCAGATAGTTGGCTCCCTTAGACGCACGCACCGAAGTCTTACCGGTGAGATCGGCAGTCACGCCCTCGAAGTTGGCGTGGAAATCGCCGCCGCCTGAGGCGGGCAGTATCAGCAGGACACCGGAGCTGGTGTACTTGGCCTCGATCTTCAGCTTGGGCATCACGATCTTCGCCTTGAAGGGCTCGTTGTTTTCAGTCAGCTTGAGCGACTTTACCTGGAAGTTGCTCGCCCCAAACGCCTCCATGTTCTTGAGGGTGATCTTGTAGCCCTGGGGCCCGTCCGTCAGCTGCAGGGCCAGGGAATCCATCTTGAAGGGCTCCACAGAGGGCAGCTGGTGGGGCGAAAGGAAAGAGAATATTAGTCTGAGGTTTACCCGATTCTGCACCACTGTTCGAAGAGTGATCAATTTCCGCACTTTCCACACTTTTCACACAAAAAACAAAGTTGGCGTTGCGCAAGTCCAGCTCCCTCTCTAGCCCACTGACTTCCATTTGACTTACAACTTATGCAACTCCAACTCGTTTTGCAATGGAAAATCAGCAAAAGGGAAAGGGAAAACTAAGGAAAACAAATGCAAATGGGGGAGAGAGAAAACGCACCTGGATCTCGGGAATTCCACTGGCCAGATAGGGCTTCAGATGCTCAATGGCACCCATGAAGCACTCCACCAGCTTGGGATCATCGCGCTGGCATTGTTTGATATAGGCAGCTGCAAAAAAGAAAGAAAACGGAATCTTAGAAGGGAAAATCACTTAGCAGAGTCAACAGAACGGCGATCAACAACAGCTAAAATCTCTGCTTTTCGATTCCTGTAAAGTTCAACGACTCTGCAGACGAGTCGGCCGTAAACCAGTCGCGGCTTCAGGCGGCCTTCAGCCAGCCAGATTGAGATCTCGAACTCGGTCTTGATAGTGAGTCTGTGGGCAAGGTTGAGGCTAGGCTGTGTCCGAGAAGTGCAGCTCTAGAACCTGTTGTCGGCTCGATTCTGACGCACATGACACACATTTCGGCTGCGCTTCGCTTGGGGGGGTGGGGACGGGGGCTAGCGATTATCGGTATATCCATTACACAATGCGGTTGGTTCCCACTCCGGCTTCATTAGCGCCATTCGCTGGCAAGGCAAACTGCAGCGAGAGCGATCGAATTTTCAAGTTGAAGGCTGTTCAACGGCCAGGCCAGCGCTGCTGGCCAAGCGCTAATTAAATATGGATTTGGTTCATAGTCTGCATTTTGAGTTCGCAGCAGAGATGAAGCCCCATGGGGCTGGCTTCAAACACACATATATATATCTATATAGATATATAATGCGGAAGCGACGTCTTTGTTGACACTCAATGCTTCCGAAGCGGGGCTTTGTCCCCCTTTTTTCTTTGTTTCGCTCATTTGTCAAATAAAACTGTGTCGCTTTAAGCAATTAACACATTGAATAGATCGATTGGGAATGTGCTGCTAAGGTAAATCACATATCCACATGCACACATATGTATGTATGTATGTGATTAAACTTGACATTTGACATATTCGGGAAGATGCAAATGCATTTATCTCCCGGCATAGTGTGAAAGAGTTAAAAGTGCTAATTCGCAGTTCACCAAAGGTTCAACATTTAAATGCAAATCGGAGCTGGAATACCCTTTAAAATGTATACCTAAAGCCAAATTTCTTAGGTTTTTATTTAAGAAATTAATAGTAGAAAATACAGAAGGTATCTTTCGATGAGAAACATAAACAGTTGTAGGAAAAACTTCATAAATTATTATGCTTTCAATTCCCAAAAAAAGGAGAACTTATTTTCTCTGCCTCTTATCTATGTATTTTTAGAGTTTATCCCTTTTGAATATTCCCAATGATCCTTATTCCAACTTACGGGCTTCAGCCTGGACCATCCAGAGCGTCTGCACCACAATCACCAGGCACACGTATTTCAACATCTCGGATGCGAATAAAAATATCACTTGATCACAATTTAGGAATTATAGTTGGACAAAAACAACGACGACCCACACGCGACACGGAATGGGAATTATAATTTATTTAAATCTTTATATGATTGGTCGTAGTCGTGGTCGAACGCAACGTCTGTCACCGCGAAGCTGAGAACGTGAACTGCGAGACAGTCGCCTGTCGATCGACGATTTTAAAGGCCCCCACCAGTGGTGGAGCGGGAAATGGAGACTGGGGACTGCGGGGCACCTAGTACATAATGCAAAGCCCGGACAAGTTAAAGCAGAGCTCAAGTCAAGTCAAGTCCCGACGCTTAAGTCGACGGCGCGTCGTCGCTGGCAGAGAACTTCAATACTACCGAACAGATCTGAGATGGAACTGGGCAGCAATTGGCCAACTGACTGACTGACTAACTGACTGTTTAACTAATCTTCGGTCTCTCCATCCCTCTCTATCTCTCTCTCTATGTCTCACGAACTTTATCTGACCCTCTCTTTCTGTCTGACTTCTTTGGCTTCTTGCAAATTTTTTGTTTGCCCATTTTGTCGAGTGCCATAAAAAGTAATTAAGCAATTCCAATTACGCAATAGACAGCAGATATTTTTTGTCAGTCTCGGATGCAGTAAGAATCTACAGTTAGTAGGTAAACACAGCTTCCCTTAAAGAGAAGCTGAGAGCATCACCTGATGAGCTTCACACCTGCTTTAATAACCTTCCCCCAGTGGACCGCAAAAGAGCCCTGAAGGCAAGCAATAATTGTGAAAATTATTTAGAGAAATAATCACTTGTATCAGCTAAAGAAATAATGGTTAATATCAGCTGTCAGATCTCTTGAAGCAACCAAACTTTGGATCTAGTAAAAACCTTGAGATATAAAATAGAATTATAATCAGAATGGGGGCAAAGGGAGCTAAGTAAACCTCATTAGGCGTACTCTGGGAATCAAATCTAATTAAAATGTTGTGTTTAATGAGTTATTAGGTTTAAATGATTAGATGTGTCTGTGTCTGTTTAAGACTGTATGAACTGGCTAGTCCCTAGACGGCTGACTGTGAAATACTCTTAAGTCTGATTTAATACTTTATTTTACGTATGGAATGGTCGTAAAAATACAAACTTATATAAGACAATAGAATTCTTGGCATTTTCAGTTAGAAAAACATTCATTAGCATTTTAATGTCAGTAGCATTGACTACTGAATGAGTCACCCCCACATCTACGTCTACATCTATTTACGTATGGTAGAAAATTTACATGTTCGCCTATTACCACTTCATTAAATCCAGTTAATCAGTCACTCTTACTTGTTGCACATAGTACTAGTGTAGTGGAAAAGGTTAAACTAGTTTAAAGCATAGATCTAGTCCGTTAAGTTCTAGTTTGTAGCCAGCCAGCCAGCCAGACCAGTCTCCCGAGAATCATTCAATTAATAGCTGCTAGTGAGTGACTAAACTGGTATAACTATGTGAAAATACTGCGGAATTCAACAGAATTCACTCTCTTCTATGTAGACTGCAGCTGTCTCTACAAACAGAAGAACAGCAGAAGCAGAAACAGAAACGGAAAGCCCAGATACTTTGCCCCAAAACTTTGCACTGCAGCCTCGAGACTTTCGACCGAGCCCAACCGAACCGAACCTAGACGAATGAAGCTGAACTCTTAAACTGTTTACAATGGCCCTGAGCGCAAACAAACAGAGCTATGGGGAAGTAGTACAGTACAGGCAGCATTCGTATCTGGGAGCGTGGAACGAGGGCCAAATACTTATTTGTCATACAAAAGGCCTCTTCGCCGATTCTGAAGCTTGTTGACAGCGGGCAGGTCCATGCGCACAATGCGACTAAGTATATGTAGTTATAAATATACCTACATATCTCCATTTGTATCTGTATCTGTAGCTGTATCTGTATCTGTAGCTGTACAAAGGAAAACGAGAATAAAGAGAATTGGCTGGGAAGTGGCAGTGCGAGCTGCTTTCGGCTTGAAAGAGCAAGGAAAACATTACTCAAATCTCATTGTTTCATTCGCATCATTGTTGCCTCTATGTTGGTTCTATGGCTAAGTAAGTGTATCTGTATCCCCACACGTGTTCCCAGAAGGTGGAAATTGGCGCTGTTTGCCTGCTCACGAACCCATCATTTTTTTAGTGGGACTGTCTAGCTAATTAGCAAAGTGACTGGACAAATGTGATAAAGACAACATCGAGTCGAGAATAATTAGCCAAAATAGCTGACAAAATAGCCATAATTTTGTTGAATTAAAATTTAAATGTTTTAATCATGCCTAAAGAGCAGAAAAAGTTGAATTTCCTAGAAACAAGTTGCATGAAATGTCAAAGCATCTCCACATTTGCATTTAAGTTCACTTTCAAACTCCGGTATAATTCCATACATTTAGGCTTCCTTCTGTTCCCCATTTAATTGGCAATCAAATATCCAGTTTCGGCCATAAAACAGGAAGGAACATGACCCAGAAATGTATGGCTTTGGCGCCCATAAAGTAGTTGGTCAGAAAGGAATCGATCCACAATTGCATTCACAGTCGGTGGTTGACCCAATAACCGCACCACCTTGACCTTGAGCCGAGTCATAGCAGAGCAGAGCAGTGGCACAAGGGCCGCACAGTGGGGGCCGTCGCCGAGATGTGTTGGCAAAAAGTAAAAAATTTTATAATTTAAATAGAGTATAGAGTAGAGTATACACGCATGCAAAATATAGAAATTCTAAAGTACAGAAAATCGGTGTTTTAGTTGGGAATTTTATTTTGCTTTATCCACATTCTGCCTCTTTAAGGTTCTTTCAGGTCGAATTCAAAGTAAACTATGGAATATGTGATTATGTTGTTCGGTCTTTCTTAATAGGTATTAGAGGATAAATGGCCAACAGTGTGATTCACTCTCATGAATCTTATCGGTCGCTGGTATTGTATTTTGTACACAAAAGGACTTTCAAATGATGTTTGCTTAATTGAACGGGAAAACATTGAAGATCGCATTTCCTCATCGCATGCAAAAATTGTATGCAAGGAGAGGGAGAATTGTTTGACGGAAACACTCAAGGCAAAAAGATGAACATAAAATCAGGATAGAAAGGATTCGAGCCGATGGAAACATCGGCCCGGACATTATTATTATTATTACTTATATTTAAGAAAAAAGAAATTACTGAAACAAAATTAGAGTGGATAACGACATTGGCCAAAGAGTGCATTTAATATGGAATATTTTAAGCTGCAAGTTAAATTCGTGAAGATAACTTTATTCGTTCAGAACTTATTCATGTTGAAATGCCGGAACCCCCCAACACCCCACCCCACTCATATACATTGGCACGTACATTTTCAGGCACACGACTTCTGCCGTGCGATACGTTTCCTTGGCATACTTTCAGGCGGTGCAGCTACAGTGGCGGTGCAAAATATTGAACCATGCTGTGTGTACAAGACGATCATTCGTGTGAGAAGAAAATATTAAATTATTTTCTCAGACGCCAGGCAAGACGATTCCTGAGCTTGAAAATAAAAACAAAGGTTCCGTATCCATAGCAGAACAAGTGAAATCACTGCTATTCAACATTTAATGCGATGTGATTCATGGCTCACGACCCCTTTGCCATCTCTATGTAGATGTAAATTAAATTTAAATGCAAAACGCACAATCATAAACAAACAGTCAGAATTGTTCTCGACAGCGAATAAAGTGCTGTGACAAAGTTCCCCGAGGCATGTGCATTTCTTTTGGAGGGCTTGTCACTCGCTGTCAATGGGAGGAATGGATGGATGGTAAGCCCAATAAACATTACTGATTTATAAAGGAAAGGGTTCAATGAATGGCTGGATAGGGGGAGGAGATAATGAGGTGCCGCTTGGCCCATCGCCATCGTCATCTCTTGACACTCTTTAGAACAAAGGCTACGAAAAGGCTGAGAGGCAAAAGGAGGTGGATGCTAATCCCAGCATGTAGAATCGCTAATGATGGATTCATCATTCGTGGCAAACTCATTACCAGAGACTGCGATTTCAGATGGTGTGGGGTTCCAGGTGGTGTAACGTTAAGTGCAGGGCTAACCTTCAACTTCAAGGCACCCAGAGCCAGGCCCCAAACGACGCAAAGGCATAGGCAGAGGCAGAGGTGGCAGTTGGCAGTAACAGAGTAGGAGGCCTCTCCTTTTGTTCGTCTTTCTTTCTCTGGCTCTTTCGCTGCATTTCGTCGACGCTTTCGAGCCGACTTCTTGTTGGTTAAAATGGCTTGGTCCAACGCACTGCGAGCTCATTCCTCGACCGAGTCGCGTGAAAGTTGGACGCAAAGTAAGCGCAGGCCAAGTCACGCCGAAGAAAGCAGCAGCGGACAACAATTCGATTCTTTATTCAAGAACAAACAACGACGGACTGACTGGTGTGGACTGGTTGTGACTGGCTTTGGGTTTGGTTTTGGGCCTGGGTCAGGGACTGGGACTGAGACTGGGACTGAGACTGTGACCCACTTAACGAGCCCCAAAGAATTTACGTCAAAGTGAAACCCACAGATTTACCGTGCGAGTGTGTGTTCAAAATTCTTTTCCAACTGTTTTCGCTTTCGCTCGTAAAGCAGCCAGCAGCCAGCAGACCAGCCAACGACGTCATCTGACCAGAAACTAGCATACATAAATCCATACATTTTCGACGGCAGAAAAAACGTGCTAATCAATTACGAAACTAGCGAAAAACAAAAAGTGAAACACTACCAATAATTTCCCCTGTTACTTGTACTTTCATTCAGACGAACCATACAAAAATGTGCCACAAATTCGGATTCGTTTTGCTCGCGTCCATCGTGGGCGCCATTTGGGCCCAGGAGCAACGTAAGTACCATCTACAGCAGTGATTAATCATTAATGGATGCATATCATCCGATTGGGCTGCAGAGCTTTCTTTTCGAAGAGTTACATCAAAGGCAGCGCTGGCTTTCCAGACGTGAGACCCCTCCTTAGACACGTACGCCGCCCCCGGCCCCGGCCCCGGCCCCAAAATTGGCTTAAGTAGCCCATGGATTGGGCTTTAATTACCCACCCCCCAGACGTGCCCCGGCAACAACGAAAGTTGGCTAATACGCTCGTGGCTATGTGGTTCCCGGAATGGCATTTGATGGCAGCTACTATCTCCGATCAAGACTTCTGGTTCTCTTTCGGTACATTACATTACCCCGTACTGGCTGCAATCAAAACTCGAGCTATCTGGAACGGAATTGCTTGGGCCATTTCGCTATTTTAAGAACTTTGAGGCCCATAAAGATGTGTAGGATGGGACGTGTCTGGATATACGAGTAGCCAAGATATAAAGCAAATTCCTGGAATCAAAGTTCAAGTCAATTTAAAGAGAGGAATTCAGAATATAGGGTTGTGCATCTTCCGGAAAAGTCTAGAGTCTAGAGTCTAGTGTCTAGACCCTTCCGCAATATTAAAGTATGACTTCCATTTATCATGTCTGCCGTCTGTCGTCTGCCTCCTACATCCTCAATTGTGCCTATCCGAACACACCTTTCTTAACCCGGCAATAAACCTGTCACCAGCCTCATTTCTCAGTGGCCGCTCACAATGCAGGCCGAACATGTTCACAGCGATTATCCGCTATGGCTGTGAGAGATCCCCTCGAGATAATGGCGAACTTGAACCCAACGACAGCTCACGCATGCACCGGGGAAGCGCAGTTGATGGGAGGGAGCGGAGCCCTATAGCGAATCTTCAGCTCCATTGTGCACAGTTTTCGATGAAACAATGTGAACTGTGAATAGGCAAAAGTGGCAGCAATTATAGATCGTTGCAGGCAGTATTTCTCACCCATTACCGATCACTTTCAGCCTACTACCTGCAGCAGTGTCCCCGGGATGAGGCTCAGATCAACGACTGTCTGCGGGAGAGCGGCAACAAGCTGGTCCACTATCTGCAGAAGGGCGTGCCCGAGCTGGACATCTACGAGGTAAGTGGATGACATCACACTCCATTCTGATCAATCACATACGAGTATTTCCCTTGCAGATTGAGCCAGTGATGATCGATGAGATCGGCATTGTCCTGGGCAGCGGTCCGGACGGCTATCGCGCTCTCTTCCGCAACATCCAGGCCTATGGCGTGAGCAACATAACTGTCACCAATATCCGGTAGGTTCAGGTGCACTCACGCCTAGCTCCGATGTACTTTGGTCCCCATTTTTTCTGTCGTACCCATAGGGTCAGCTTAGATCTGAACCCGCATAGCTCGACCGACACTTTAAGTGGTTGTTCATCATCACTTTATGTCACAGAAGGCAGATGTTCGCCCATGAGAAATGTCAATGCACTGACACAGCCAGTGTGCCAGTGTTCCAGTGTTATTCTCCCAAAAAGAACTACTTCAATATTTAGATGCAGTTTGGAATTCAGTTTGATTTTATTTGATACTCTCACGGATTATTATTTCCCTTGTTAGTTTTACCCACTCGACAGAGCATTCAAACTTCTCTGTGCATTATCTTAGTCTTAATTGTTCTATTTAAACTCCAAGTCAAAGAGTCAGTGCGTTTAGCTCTGTCTCGTTTAGTAGAACTTCCGTTAAAAAAGATCAAATGGCACAACATTACAGTCAGAGTCATAACAAAGAGGTTCTACGCATCCAAGTAGATTCGATGGAATATCCCAACTGTATTATCCACCCATTTGGCCAGCATCCAAGCCAATCCAAGTCAGTGAGTCAATTGTTCACTTACGCATTCGATCAATGGCTCTGATCTGAGCACGCGATCTTCGGCTTGATCATTGCATCGCTCACGTTGTCAACATTGTGTGGGGAGCTGACTTGAATGAGCGCAGTTTCCGATATCAAGCCGCCGGTTATGGGCTCTCAAGTTCTTGATTTATACCCATACGAAACGATTAGCACTCGCATTCGCACTCGCATTCGCACTCGAGCCAATCGATCGAGCCATAATTGATTTGCATTTGAGTGGTTCTTCAACTCTAACTTAAACGTTTTATGTTTGCCCAGATCGATTTGCATGCGCACGGGTTTTTTCATTTGCAATGTACTTTATTTATTTTTACTTGCATCACGTAACTGCCCCCAGATATCAACTCGTGCCCATTCTGGTTTGGGGGCAGGTAGGTGTAGGTGTAGGTGTGCGAGCAGCTCCAGGGAAATCTAAGCCATGTCTTTTAGCCGGAATCAGCCAGAGATACTCGTGCGCTGTTCGCTGGAAATTTGTTTGCTGTGTGGCTGTGTGTTGGGCCATTTAATTTTATTTATTTATTTAATCATTTAATGGGCGATTTGACGACGCGTTTCGCGGTTAACAGGAGATTCTTGGGAAAGCTGGGGAATTACTTCGTTGGGTATTTGTCATGTTCTCCCCTTTGCCATCGTCAGACAAGTGTAGAAAGATTACCCAGGAAAGTAAACCGTTGCGTCGTTTCCAATTGCCTTTTAACTAGACTGAAACTAATCCTCTTTCCACTCTGAATGGCCTCCGTTTTTGTGGGGCTCTTGGATTATGCAACGCCCCCCAAAGCCAAGAGCACTTTTGGCTTAACTTTCCGGTATTTGGAACAGCAGAACAACAGAAAAGCAGAAACCACAACCAACGACTCGGACTACCGTTTGGCCATAGACAAGTGTCACTCAATTGGCGAAAAAAGTGACGCCAAGTCAATTGGTAGACACATAAACACTGCGCGAGACGACAGACCAGACCCCCCGACCCACAGATCGTTGACCAAGAAACGTGCCAGAAAAGTGTGCCAACATTAGAAATATTCTACTCCATGTGGAGTGCAGTCTTTGGGGCCGGTTTCGGTTTTGGTTTGTCCGCCGAAGGTCGCATCAGGCTGATCTTTTTGGAGAGTTCTCCTTGGGGTTGAGACTTGGATTTAAGAGAGTTTCGTTTCGTTTCGTTTCGGCTACCAGTTACCACCATCCAGCAGCAATCAAGGTTGCGGCAAATAGTCGTCTGCTCAGCTCATCGTTGCCATGAAATGGCACTTTTGTAAGGAGCTTTGAGAGTCATTACGCAGATTGTCACTGTCATTGCCATTAGATATTTATACTCATATAAGTATATACATTTCTATATGTGCCTTTCAGCTCCGACTTGGACTCGCTGCAGTTCCAGCTGACGTGCGAGATACCCCGCATACGCGTCAAGGCTCAGTACCGATCCACAGGTGTTCTGATCTTGGTGAAGGCCTCCGGTGCCGGCGACTACTGGGGCGAGTATGGTAAGTAACCTCATCAGATAGTTTCAATCATGGCTGGGCTGGGTGCTGATAGTTCGCTCTCTTGCCAGAGGGCGTCAAGGCCAAGATCTACTTCAAGGCGGTGGCCAATGAGGGAGCTGATGGACGCACTTACTTGACCACCGACTCGGTGAAGATGGACTTCAATGTGAAGGAAATACAGATGGGCGTGGATAACATTGCCAATGGCAATTCAGTCATACGTAAGCTTAGATCTTCAGTCCCTGAGAATCACATGCGGGAATCTACTCACAATCTCCTCCCATTAACAGAGGCTGCTCTCAATCTGTTCATCAACTCGAACTCCCAGGAGCTGCTCAAGGAAATGAAGCCGGCGCTGAGGACGAAACTCACTCTGGTCATCAGGAACTTTATGGATCGCATATTCGCCAAGATCCCCCTGGATGAATGGATCAACTTAAACTAGTTCTCCATGAGACACTGTTCTACTTCTAAGTCCTAATGTATTGCACAGAGTTCAAGCTAAATAAACAAAAATAGTACGAAAAATCAACTAAAAGAGCAGCGATGATGGAGGCGGAAAGGGTGGTGGAAAGGGGAGAGATTATATTGCTCAATCCCCCCTTTCGTGTTGCCCAAACCAACAGGTTGCAATATTATCAGAGTTATCATTAGATGCACGTTTGAGAGTTAGAAAAGTTACCCACTCTCGTTCAGGTTTGGCATGTTAATTCAAGGCCATCGCCTCGTCTCAATGAATGAGTAAAGGTTTGTAAACAACTGCTGGCTGTTGGTATTTATCACAAGAAATAGCCCGACTTCGTAGCTTTAATGAGCAAAGAAGAAATCAACTAAAAGTCAGCAGTCCACGAGACAAATCCCTCTGTAAGAAGTGCACTTTGTGCCCCACATTACAGCCCCTGATGGGAGCTTCCCTGAGGAAGCGATTGAATAATAAACGATGAATGAACAGCGACTAAAGGCGTTTCGTTGCTAGTTATCTAACACGTAGTACGGGCAGCCATTAGGCCGAAGCCTGGCCAACTGATCTTTAGGTTGACCCCCGAATGGCGTGCAGTTCAACAATTTGCCCCATACCACAATCAGTGGCAGCACCGAACCATGTCAGAGGCAGCCCAGCGATCCCAGTGGCGACCCAACCCAAGCGAGTGCCCAGCGCTAAAGCTTCTCGTCACCAGGGACATTATATAATATATAATGTCCAAAGTGAACAGATTGTCAACCAACACACGACCTCAACTAACTCCCGATCCGATCGTCTCCACAGAACACAGGGAAGATGTGTTCTCGACTCGTAATTGCGATTGGCACGACAGCGACCTTCCTTCCCATTCCCATTCCCATCGCCATCCCCATCCCCATTCAGGCCGCTACCAACCCCTAATCCCCGACTGCGTTCGTTTTCGGGTGGCAAGGCTGCTGAGGTGGGAAACAGCCCACAGCCCACAGCTTCCTGCCTGGCTGGCTGTCTGCATTTTCCCAGCCGCCAACTGGCAATTTTCCCCCAGCTCGCAGATACATTTGTGTGGATGCAATCAGTATAAAGATTATTATTAGTATTAAACAGTAGCTGCTTAGCGTCTTTCTCTATCTCCCTCTCTCTCTCACTCACTGCCGCAGCTTGCCTCGCCTCTCCCTCTTTCGCTAAGCGTTTTGCCAGCAGCAGCAGCAGCAGGGCGCGGAACCGGGGTATTTCTGAGTTCTACGTCGTGCTGCTGTTCTAGCTCCACAGCACAACTTGCCCAAGCTCTCATGTAAATCGAAGCGAAATTTTTGCTATAAAACGTGCCGGTCTCAACAATTTTGCATTCAGTACGATCTGTAGACGGTTACTAAAGCAACACTCGAATCCGAGACTCTGAAACAAACACACAGAATAAATCTCAAGCAGCAGCGAGAACGTTGAGCGGCCTTCGACATCAAAAAGTTAATCAAATAAAGTGCCAGAACACGCAAAACTCAATTAAACAACTAAATCATTTCCAAGTGTAAGTTCCAAGCCAGGAAATATTTTTTGTTGACACTCGTATATCCTAGACGTGATCCGGACGTGATCCGGACGTGATCCTCAGCAAAAATCTACTCAATCAAACCAGTGAAAACTTCCCAACTAAAGGAATATTCATCCAATACCTCTGTATTACATTCGTTCCCATTTCTGAATGAGAATGAACCCCGAAAACATTTATTATTCAATATATGTAGCTCCAAGGAAATGTATTTTCCAATTCTTGCAGGAGATCTTAAATCTCAATCAATCCCATTCAAGTTCAAAGAAATTTTCCTATTTCCCTTTCCCCAATCAGTGTCCATTCAAAAGCTCGCTCTTTCTCTCTCTAGTAGAAGTTGAACTACAGTTCGCTCTCGCTGGCACACCGCCAATCAGTGGCCATTCATAAATATCGTAAAACATTGATAATGATATAGTGCTCGGAGCCGCCGATCAAAATCAGTTAACTTGCAGTCTACAAAGTGAACAAAACAGACATCTGATGATAGTAATCGTTGCGGATCGGCTCAGTCGATAGAAACCTCCCACTTATTTGACTACGACGCAGTGACCATAATGCCTATAATCGGGACTGGGACTTGAGATGATTATAGCAGTGGGAGGAGGATCGGTTTAAAGGGGCTGAGTGTGTGCCGACTCGGCTCCGTGTAGCTTGTGTGGTTAATGATTTTTGAATAGATGTTCATTATGGAACATAGACTGTGACGTCAATGCCGATAATGGTGGGATGTTAGTGGCTGCGATGGGAGGGGATGGGGAATCAAACAATAGTTACTTTAACCATTTTTATAATACAATGCCTCTTTGATATCTTCCCATAGGAAACCACATATACTTGCAACTATACAATCAATCAAAATGCAGTCCACACTCATTGTAGCCTCTCTGATGATCTGCTTCCTGGGAGTTACCTTAGCTGGCAGCATGCGTAAGTAGAAGACTGATCCTATTTCCTATATCCTATACTCACAAGAACTCTGCCCATAGCTGACTACATTCAGGTGTGCCATCGCCACGATCCCGAGCTGTCGAAGTGCCTGAAGAACAGCGTCCACAATCTGCGTCCGTATCTGGCCAAGGGCATCAAGGAGCTGAATGTGCCACCACTAGAGCCTCTCTACATTGGCGACCTGAGCATTCTCGACGGATCCGGTGGCCTTACAGTGAAGGCCAAGAAGCTGAACATCCTGGGAGCCTCCAACTTTGAGATCACCAAGCTGCGCGCCTCCACCCAGAACAGGCGCTTCGACTTCGAGCTGATTCTTCCGCATCTGCATGGCGATGGCATGTACGAGATTAACGGCAACATTCTGGCGCTGCCCATCAAGGGCAACGGACCCTTCACCGGCAACTTCACCAACTTTGTGGCCTATGTGCGCGTCCAGTACGACATCAAGCAATCGAATGATTTGGATTACCTGCACGTGAAGGAGTTCGCCCTGAAGATTCGCACGGGAAAGGGAAACCTGAAGCTGGAGAACCTCTTCAACGGCGACAAGGTGCTGGGCGATGTCATAAACGATACGATCAACCAGAACTTTGAGGTTTTCACCAACGATTTGATCGCTCCGATTGCGCGCGCCCTGGAGGCCAAGTTCCTGGTCATCACCACCAAAATCCTCGAGAATTTCACTTACAGCGAGCTTTTCCCCGTCTAAGATGAACGTCATGCCAGAATAGGAAGCAGCTGTGGAGATTTAGAATTAAGCTTGTGATACACTTGATTTGTTTTAATTAGTCTTAAAATATTCAATAAATTAAACGAAATTTAACAGAAACACACGGTTTATATATTTATATACATACATATACATATACATTTAATTATAATTTCAATTAAAACCAAACCTCACGACCCATTCATCATTTGAGTTCTGCAAAAGCAACACTTTGGAGCAGAGCAGTAATACAATGAAAGTGGTTATCAGGAGGAACGAACTAATCCTACACTATTGGGCGGCCTAATTAATGCGCCTGTACATACAACGACAAGGAACGTTGTGAGTCGCTGCTGTGGCCGCGACTTTACTTTTATACCCGTACTCAGTCAGTATATAAAATGAAAATAAATTTTATGTTCTAGCTATAATAATGAGCCAATCTAAACCGGATTCGGCTATCTGATAGATAAGGTCATTCTTTACGATACTGCGATTTTAGCTTTCTCGTATCTTTAAAATTGTGGATGCCAGAGATTTGCGTCCTTTGTGGTGGCGAAATTTTGAATTACACTTTTAGCAGTGTGATATCACATGAGTCTGGAAACAAAATTTTGTTGCTCTGGCTCTTATAGTCTCTGAGATCTAGGCGCACATCATGACGGACAGACAGACATGGCCATATCGACTCGGTTATTGATGCTGACCAAGAATATATGTACTTTATGGGGTCGGAAACGTTTGCTTTTCTGCGTTAAACACATGCACTTTTACCAGAAATACAATATACCCCCTAACTCTTTGAGAATGGGTATAATTACCGCACAAAAATGAAAATTTGCTGCATTTGAAACTTTAACATTTCCCAGACGGAAAGCGGAAAAAACAGAGTGCTAAGGTCCAATTTATAGCAGCATTTCTTAGATTTTCAGAGCGGCAAAGTTCATTACAACCATCTGTAAGATACTTTAGTTATGTGAAAAATAAAAGCGCTACCTCTGAGAAGAGGATTTCAAGGATTCATTCGATGAAATTTTGGATTTCCGCATTATTTTTTTAAACTTTTCACAAACTTGCTCCATGGAACTTAATTCAGTTAACTGGAATGAAGTATTTATCTGTTTTGAGTGGTAAATGAGCCAGATTTTATCCAAAAAATATGCAGTTTTGGGGAAGTTTTTTGGAACAAGATTGTCATATGATTATGCTCTCAAACTATCATTATACAGTTGTCAATTATGACATTAACAAAGACCATTCTTCCTGGGATATTTTGACGTCGAAAATGATTTCAAGGTATACTAAAGGTATTTAACGGTATAGTAAAGAACAAAGGGTTGTTTAAAAAAATGAGGTTGTTACCGCAAACTATTGTTCCAACTAGCGATATTGCGTCCGGAGAGCGTTTTGAGTGCTCTCTTTCGACTGGGTAATGGCAAGGTATGGCCTATATGAGAAAACGGGCAAGCTTTTTTTAGGGGCCTCCTACAATGCTCACCTTGGCCCCAAAGGATTAAATATACCTTTAATGTTTATTTGGAAAAATTTCATTGGTTATAGCCAAAAATCGCGTTATGTACCCAAATTTCATTGGTAAAATTTTACATCAAAATTTTACATCATGGTGTGTTAGTCGAAGTGTGGGGTTTTACTTTACATTTTGTGACGTTTTTCTGAAACGGTAGAGTTTTACATGACTATGTAGTTAATTTCTAGCAAATGTAAACGTGTAGTTACCATGTAAAACATTGAATTGTCCATCAAAAGACCATTTCCTCTATTTGATTAAACCTTACTTATGAATAATTCAAATGAACGGGAGTTCTTATCATTAACAAATCTTTTAGGAAATTAATCAATTATTCGTAGAAAAATATATGTGCAGCGCTGAGAGTCTTAGCTTGCTAGCATTATTACGCCGAATATTAAAATTGAGGAATATCAATGCATAACAGCTTGTCGTGTCCGTCAGTATATTTACGGTATATTATAAAAATGACAAGGTATTATTCGGTATATTTCTGAGTGCAAAACGACAAATAAATTGAACGATAAATACGCGGTCACACTGCTGCTCAATTTGTCCTCAATTAAATTCCAAAATTTCACTGTTTCTGTTTATAAAAAGGGCGCATATTTGCTTAGGCTTACAATTCACAATACACACAAAGTGTTAGTATCGTTGTAAAACATGTCAACACCCGCACGCAGACGTCTTATGAGAGATTTTAAAAGGTAAGAAAACGCCACGAAAAAAAATGAAAAGAAAAAAAACGCAAAGTACACACACTTTGAGAGACCTCGTCGTCGTCGTCGTAGTCGTCGCTCCTCCCCCTACCCAAATCGTGTTTCGTGGTATGAAATGGAGAAACCTGGGGGCTGCTCTGCTGCCTGCCTGCTGCCCCAATACGTGTGAGCGCAGACCAGACCCACCATTATGTCTGTATGTCGTGGAAAAGTTTGCGCAGCCAAAATATACACACACATACATATAGGTGCATACATATGTATGCCTTTGACACTTGACTTTGATGTGGTGCTGCTGCAGAAGAAGAGGAAGAGCGCGAAAAACAAATGCAAAAGGAAAATAAAGCAAGAATATGTGAGGAGGATCGTAACAACGAAAATTCGTCTTCCGTTTTCGCCAATTGCGTCGCAGACAAAAATCATTAACAATAGGAACCATGAATGTGTGCCCCAGTGAGAGGGAGAGAGAGAGGAAAAGCAGATCCCAAAATGTTGGGAATTGAGTCAGAAGAGAGAGCAGAAAGCAGCAGCAGCAGCAGCTGCCCCAAAAGTCATTCGCATCCTGGTTGCTGCTCTCCCGCTCCCGCCACCACTCTCGCGTAACCTTGTTGACTCACGCGACAGAGATAGCAAGACTTGAATGTGTTCCCAAATGGAATTTCATGTGATTTCGTCAGTGTATTCTGTTTTTGTCAATTAGATTGCACCCCAGAGATTGCATCGTCACGGCCCTGGCATAATGTCAAGGCTGCACCCCAGCGAAAAGTGGGTGGCACGTGACACTCTATTAACTGGTTCATCTCTTGGTACTTGGTATCCATCCATCCCTAGTCTAGTCCCTGCTCACTAGTTCTTGTTTAATCGATGATTTCATTCGTTGGCCAGAGCAGCATTTCGCATTTTGGTATTGATTTAAGCCGATTGAAGGGCGCGGTTGGATGGTTGGTTTTGTTGTTGTTATTGCTGCGGTTTCGGTACGGTTCAGACCACCCGCTTGTTGCAGACCGCGCCAGCATTGACCTACATTCCAAGCAGATCCCCGTACAGATAACGTGACAATTGGCCGTTACCATATCGCAAATCGGATTCCTCATTGGATCGACTTTTGGTCTGGGTTCTGTGTACATAATACAAACGAATGAAAGTTGCTTAAATAATTATTATTTAATAGTTAGATGATGACCCAGTGGTTACATCTGAGCTTTTGCTGAACTGCAACAGAATCTATCTTTATATTGATTATATCATACTGCTTACTGCTCACAATTACCATATCTCAAACAAAAGGAAAACCAACGACACTTAAAATGGTACCGAACTTTTGTGTTTATGCCTATTTATATACACAGATATTTTCACGCCATAAAAAGCGTTTTCTTAGTCACAAAGGAACATGATTAATAAACAGTTTATGACTAAGAAAGATACAAATGTGCTTTTCTGTGGATTAGTATTCAGTTTCAATGTGCCATCCAATAAAATATAGATATATAGATACACAATCTGATTTTATAAATGCATTAATATTCCTAACATTCCATCCAATTTATAATCTTTTCAACAGACTTCAGGAAGACCCACCAACGGGTGTTTCGGGTGCGCCAACAGATAATAATATTATGATATGGAATGCTGTGATTTTTGGTCCACACGATACCCCATTCGAGGATGGAACCTTTAAGTTAACCATAGAATTTACGGAAGAATATCCAAATAAACCGCCAACAGTTCGATTCGTTTCGAAAGTATTTCACCCAAACGTGTATGCAGATGGTGGCATATGCCTGGATATATTGCAGAATCGCTGGAGTCCCACATACGATGTGTCGGCCATACTAACATCCATACAGGTGAGGTTCTTAATGTCAATCGTGATATACTGACTGACTCTATGTATACTAACTGTTTTCGGTGTTTCTCTTAGTCACTTCTGAGCGATCCCAATCCCAACTCACCGGCCAACTCCACCGCCGCCCAGCTGTATAAAGAGAATCGTCGCGAGTATGAGAAGCGTGTGAAAGCCTGCGTGGAGCAGAGTTTCATCGATTAGCCATGCGCCCACACCAGGAACAGCAACAGCAGCAAAATCAGAAGCGACAGCCAGAGCAGCGGCCGTACCAGCAGCAGCAGGAAGGACACCAGCTCCAGATTGAGAAATCAGCAAACTACAGCAACAAAAATATACAATAACATACACACGTTTAAATTAAATAACAGCATGAATATTTATAACAATTATAATGCTATAAAATTGTAACAGTGTCACTGCAACACACTCATTTACTATCCCTCACACAGTCACTCACGAAAGTTCGATCCTAGTTAGACTTGTTTGGCCCGTTTCATCGTTTTATCCAAGAACCAGAGACACACTCCCAGAAAGAAATGCGAAATACTTCCCCCAGCAGGCAGCAGCAGCAGCGCAAGCGGTCGCTGCAGCTAAAAATCCCTCTCGTAAGCTAACAGCGATTCAAATGTTATATTAGTAGCATAGATATCAGCGGCGGAAAATGATTAATAATTATAATAAAACACATATTATAAAAACTATGTCAAATAATTACAAAAACAAAATAGTTTCATTTTAGATGTGTGCAAAGCAACTCTACTAAGATCAACTAACTAAACCCACAATGAAACTCAATCCGAAGCTTAACCAAAAAGTAAAAACTAAACAGCCTAATGAAACAATGATATATGTTATGTATGTATCTGTAATAGTTCGTGTCGTAGCAAGCAACAGCACAGCAAAAGTTGAAAGTTAATTGATTGGCGGCGGTAGCTTCCCATCTGCCCAAGAACCCGAAATTGAAATTGTAATTGTAATTGAATAGTGTTGAGTGCGGAATGTCAATGATAACTCTCCAACCATGCCCACTTCCATGCGCACACACTCACACACACACCAACACATACATACACACTCGAAAACATGCTACCTAGATTGAATCATAAGTTGATTGGCTATAAAATGTGAAATTTACTAGAAATTGAAATTAAATGTTAGTTATTATCAATCAAAAACAAAAACCACATGGGAAGTGCGAACAAATCCTGTTGGAAATGATTGGAATGAACGCTTGAACGAGTCTAGAGCATCGTCCTATAGTAGTAGCATCCAGTGAGACCAATCCAAAATGTATTTTGTATATTCTTTTGTTGCTTACCCAGCACAGCCCCACTTTCCTAGCCTAACTATAAGATCTTGTTCCTCCTTGGCCTGACCTGAACTCTTCGTTTTGGGTCTATCGCACCCGCAGAGAAACACACACACACTCTCCCCTCCCCTCCCCACCCCACCCCCAAAAAATACCCCAAATGCAATGGAGAAGATTGTGTGATCGCCCCCATTAGTGTATAGTTGGATGTAAACACCTCATAAACTGCCATTTGCCACGCTATATAATCTCTAGGTTCAACTGTGTCTTGGCTGCGGCAATTCATTTAGTTAGTCTTAAGCGTTTACAATCGAGTTTTGATCTGGTTTTCTGTGTTGAATGCAAATTGCTGTTCCTTTTGCTATGAAACCAACCTCCCTCCACTTTTTGGCACTTTGTGTTGGACGCGAAACGAAATGATATGATATGAGAGATGAGAGAGATCCTGTATTGAATTGGAATAGACGAGAATGCAACGAGAACGAGCGCTCGTTGACGGTGATGATGCTCTGAGCATCATGTTAATATTATATATGTATGAATAATCTACCACATAGCAACCCATTGTTCTATTATTTAAAACTTATTATGAAACACTTAATAATGCAGAAAAGGTAGAGAAGAGTAACTTACAAGTACATACATATATAAAAGAAACAGAATCCCAAAAGAATTAAATCAAATCACAGCAAAAAAAAAAACAAAACAAAACTAACAAACGAAAACAACAATGATTGATGCAACAATTCAAATTATGTGGAATTTCAAATTACCTTATTGTAATTAATATTATTATTATTAATAAAGTATAAGATTTCAAATATCAATAAATGAGAATATGACAAAACTTATCCCCCCGCCCCTATGTATTCAATTTCATTATAAAACATAAAACTTCTCTTCATTTTGTTAAAATTGTTTTTATTAATTTGTTAAAGTCTATTAAAGTTAATGACTTAAGCTTACGATTAAACAATTGCATAATTTATACGTATATGAAAGTAGAATTTCATTAGATTTATTTAATTTTTGCCAACAGTTTTTAACTTTTTCTATAATTTCTTTTATTGCATATCGAATAAACATTTGACACAAGCGAATAAAACTTTGAATACTAAAATACATAAAACCTTCCACTTAAAGCAAAGTAAAGAATAAAAGATACAGGATAAAATGATGGGTGCACTAGATACCGAAACAAAGACAAGACGAAACGATAGAAGACGACGTTATTTACAGGGTTTACAGGGTTACTTAAGATACAAATACATTGAATAAGTATAAGTACACACTGACTGTGTAGAATGTGTAGTGGGGTGGGGTAGTAGAGTAGAATACAATATATAAAATGGGAATATTTGTTGTGGTGTATACGTTGTATAAAAAATAGAATACTAGAGGGCATATCTATGCGTATGTGGTTCTATACGGTCGCTTGAGGGACTCCTCCATGGAATTGCACAGGGATGATACATATGTAAGTTAGGGGAGGGTTACGTCAAAGTACGTCCATGCTGGGTAGAGAGGTGTCTTCATCCTTCCTAATTGCCGAGCACAGCATGGCTGTGAATGTTCTTAAAGTCCTGGGTCTGGGTGGTGCTTCGCAATACCTCCAGCCATCTAATAAAAGAGAGGGAAACCAAAGTTAGCTGGGTCTTTAACTCATGTGGATGTATGTATATGTAGCTCGACTCACCTGTTATATGTATGCGCACTCTCTGCTCTAAAGAAGTACACATGATTCTTGAAGGAGAGCTTGAACACAAACTCCTTCTGCACGGCATCCTGGTGACCGGGCGGCCCCACTGTGTAGCCCAGAAGCGGGAGGCTGGCGAGGGCAAACTCATCCTGGTAGCTCTTATAGAAGTACAAGCAGAACGAGGTGAAGACCACCCAGAGCTTCTGCCAGCCGGAGCTGTTCTTGAATTTACGCAGCAGATAGCCGGACAGCTGGTGCTCGGCCGCGATTAGATGATCGCCCAGTCCGACGGTGGCGCCACGATGCCAGCAGACGTGCAGAGCGGTATTGCTTCGGGACGGCTGCGTCTTGCACTGCTGCTGCTGCTGGAGCTGCAGCTGCTGGGGGGTCAGGGGTCCGCCTCCATTGATGCTGCTGTTCAGGCTGCTGTTGTTGCCGTTCGTCAGTCCGAACAGATCGAGACCTTCTTCGGAGGAGCCTATGGATAGAGCGATAAAGAGACGATCATGGATTAATTTTGGTCCCGTATAAAGTGGAGACTGGGGTTCTGGGTGCTTGCTTACAAGGCCTTGCAGCGTGCTTTTCTTGCCAGCCATAAACAGAGAAAAGTATTCGAAAGTTTAACAAATAAAAGAAGACTAAAGAGAGCTTTTTCTCGTAACGCCTCCCCCTCAATCCCCGTCTAGAAATACTCACTGCAGTTCTTGAGCGTCGTCAACTGAAGCTGCATGTTGGGCGGACGATTCTTGACGTCCGCCGCCGCCTTGGAGAGCTCGGCCAGCCAGAGGGTCTTCTCGGCGGTGGTGCCCGCACTCACCGTAATGGCGCACTGTCCCCCAAAGATAGAGAACGTGTTGTGCTCGGCGTTCTCGGTGAGCAGGGAACGCACCGGCACGTGGCCGAGTATGCGAAAGCTTTGATCCAGCGGCGACTTGGAGCCGTACAGAAGGATGTCCGAGAACAGGAAGAACATGCGCTGCTGCAGGCCGCGCTTGGAGTGCTTCAGCAGGCAGCCCTGGCGGATAAGGCGCCGATGGGGCTGCACCAGCTGCTCGAAGCTGATGTCGCGCTGCAGCTCGCACAGCTCCACGAAATTGGCCGAATCGGGAAGCTGGGCACGAATCTCCTTGGTGCTGCGTATGAGCAGATGGTAGACGGCCTGGCAGTCGGCATAGTCGATGTGCTCTTCGGCGTAGTAGTCGCAGAGCCGCTCCAGGAGGAGCTGATAGTGCAGCAGGCGATTCAGGGGCTTCAACAGCAACTCCCCGATGGGCAGATAGCAGACCTTCTGCTGCTCAAAGTCCTTGTACACCTGCTGGAAGCGATTGTCCGTCTCGTACATGTCGTTCAGGCAGTGCAGTATGTCCAGGTGGGTCTGCACGTACTCGTCGTAGATGGGCAGCGCCGCCATGTGCTTCATCATCACGTCTCCGATGCGGTGGGAGTCGTGGCTGCCACGGCCCTCCCACAGCACCATGCGGTGCTCAATGTCCCGCAGAAAGAGATTGTGGTGCTGGGCCAGCGAGTCGAGCAGCTCGAACAGCGGCTGCAGCTGCTCCACATCCTCGATGCTCAGTACCTGCCGGAACGTGTTGTTCAGCACATCCAGATCCTTTTTGTAGGTCCGCTCTGTCATCAGCAGCTCCTTGGCCAAGAAGTAGCTTGGCTCAGTGGGCCACTTCCTCTTCTTGACCTCCGCCTCGATGTCATGTTGAGTGCTCATCGGATGGCCGTTTCCGTTGTGGCCATTCTGGTGGGGTGCCGTTGCCGTGGCCACGCCAGTGGCCAGTTCCTGCCTCTTGGCATGCTGGATCTCGGCCTGAATCACGTCGTAGGTGCCGGCCTCTGATCGGGAGAGCGAAGAGGACTTATCCGATCCCAAAGTAAGGTCGTAGCGCGTGGGCGGAGTGGTGATCTCTCCCCGCCTATCCAGCGACATGTTGCCATTGATTCCGTGATAGACAGCTGCAAATCAATCAAAGGAGGAACATAAAAATAATGAAATCATAAACTCAAGAATCAAATCAAGCTTAAAGCAAACTGTTAATAATTAAATAAATATCTTAACATCAAATATTTAACGTAAGAATTAACTAAAATTAAAGTAAACTAAAATATCTTTCCCCTCCTTTTTCCTAAATCCAAAGACTTTCACCATCCCGATTTTGTTTGATTAGTGAAGTTTTATTTATTTAGTTTCGTTTCTATATAATTATAATTTAATGCTTGTTTAATCGATTGCTCGTGTACATTTCATTTTGTATTTTTTCTTTTTGCTTTAAGACCTTTCCATATCATCTTTTTGGTTTGCTTGAGTTTATATGTGAGATTTTCCGGTTTAAACGAATTCAATTGAACTGAAATTTCTTTGAGTATTATTATTTTTCTGTCTTGGGTTTTATTTTGCTGTTGTTTGCTTTCAAACTTACTTTCTAAAATTCAGCTAAATGTTTTGTGTGTGTTTCTTGAGATAAATACAAAAAAGGTCAAAGGAAAAGAAATACTCAATTTGCACTCGAAGGATAAAAGGATAAAATTACAACTAGTAGATATTCCATTTGGCAACCGAAAAATACGGTTTAAAAAAGGTATCCTAACTAAATAATTGGTTTCGTTTGTGGTTTGATAAATCATTCGTAATAATAAATGATTCATTTCGAGCGAAACTTTGTTCACAACAACCAATTTATAAATATCATTCGCGACTAAGAGCTAAACACAAATGGATATTTGTTTTGATTCGAATACTTTTGATCTCGATTAATTTTTCGTGAAATTATTGTACGTTGTACGATCTTCTCTGCAGCTCTTCTAGGGCCCACTCCTATTCCCACTAACAACTCTTAAATATCTCTTTCAACTACTATCATTATAAACTTAAAGATCTCTTGATGGAGTTTCCCAATCGGTTTAAAACTTAACAGGGTCTGTCGATTAATTCCTTTTGTTTCTCCCATTTGTAATAGTATAATTATAATTATAGAATGGGAAGTGGGTCTGTTTTTTGTTTTGTTTGGCACATTTATGTACTAGAAACTATAGCTAATAGCTAATACAACATTTCTTCGATTTTGTAATTAGTTGTAATTAATATTTCCATTGTTAATTGCTTCTAAAAACATTTGGCATGTAAATTAAAAACGTATATAGCACAAGAACTATATAAAGTATATGGTTAGAAAACCGTTTGGAGACATTAAGTAAATGCTTTCATTTCAAACAGTGATAATACCGAACACTTAACGGAGTATCTGATCTGATCCGCTTTGATCTGGAGGATCTGTCATGAGGAACTCCAAAGGTATTAAACTCCCTCCTGGAGTTGGGTATTTCAAAGCATTTGGCTGATTTGTCGCATCTTTAACTGAGAGAACACTAGACTTATAGCATAGGTATTTGTATATATGGCAACTATCGTAGTTTAGAGGTTTGATTCCATATACTTATACAATGTATGGATTGACACTTTCGACTGGAACTCAGATTCAGATAGCTGTACGAGTTAGTATAGATCTGGATAACCAATACTGACTGATCGAATACTGAATAGTTGGCAACTTGAATGAAGAATACATATAGATAACTTTAATCTTAAATATCGCGTCATCTCGCTTTGTATGTGTGTGTGTGTGTGTGTGTGTGTGTATTAGCTAAATAACAATTAAACATTTGTTTGGTTTATTCCATTATTCGATGATTAAACAGTGCATTAAAATTTGTTCAACTCGTTTAACGTTTTCGCTCTCGATATATCATCTCATATACTCGTATATATATATATATATATATATATATATATATGTATATATTTGAATGCTGAATTGATCTATAACATTATCATATATATGTATGATATATATATATATATATATATCATTATGAAAGTATTAGATACCGCTAATGGGCAACTCAATCTACCATCCATCCATCTACTATTCGATCTCATCTTTCGATTATTTTCATCCAACATCAACGATCGTCACACGTCATCATTTCGATTATTCGATTATTTAAGGTATTTTGTAAGTATGTATTTTATTTGATTTGTTGTGTGTTTTAATTTGATTAAAATGTCCTTTAATTTGGAATTTGATTTGATTTTCAAACGCTTCAATAACAATTTGCTTGGCTTTTTCTTTGGGCTTCAGTTTTGCAGCTGGTAGGATTTTTGGGATTTTTCTTTTCTTGGTTTGTCGTAAATCAGTCTCAATTACAAATAAGTTGGTTATACATATAAGTACTTGGATTGTGTGTAAAAGTCGTAGAGTTTTTCTAAAAACATTTTTGTTCCAAGGCAACGGAAGAAATCAAAATGCTGCACTCAAAAAGGGAGAGGGGCCACGCCACACGCAACATCCTAGGTAGCCTAGAGAACGGTTTTGTCCCTTTTTTATTCACCCCACTGCTCTTTACTGATCTCATCTCTACTGATCACTCAGGTCATCCGAGTCATGGAACTTGGGCGGAGGATCGACGCGTATGTCCAGGCCACAGGCATAGCGCTCGTACTCAATCGGTTCGCTCTCGTAGTCGGACAGAAAATCGGGATATGGCAGCTGCTGTCGGGGCAGTTGTCCCTCCTGATGCTGCTGCTGCTCCATGGTTGCTCCTCTGGGGGCTCCCCGTCGTATGGTTCCCATGGATCCTGCTCCTCCTGCTGCTCCCGATCCTGCTGCCACCGCACCAAAGCCACTGCAACTGTCCTCACTGGAGTTGGCCAGCTCATCGGAGAGACCTCCTCCGCGCGTCTCGTACTCGCTCTCCTCGGGATTGCAGTAGTTCCGACCATGGTAGGGCTGCGCCTGAGCCGCTGCTGCCGCCGCCGCAGCCGCACTCGAGGTGCTAGCTGCCATGGAATCCTCCCGCTTCAGGGTCCGCTTCTTGGTGCGGGCCGGCTTCACGGGCTGCCCGCTGGCGGGGGGCATCGGGTGATTGGCCGGAGCCGGACGATCCACCAGGGCCTGGTACATCGGCTTCGTGATGTGCCCGAGTCGGTCGTAGCGCGGGAAGCCCATCTCGTCCACGTTGTCGCTCATGTCGAGGCTCTCGAACTTTCCGCTATACTGCGGATAGTCATCGTACTCGTCCGTCTCCCCGCGCTCCAGCTCCTCGTCAAACTCCAGATACTGATCGTCGCGCTGGTACTGGGAGGAGTACTCCGAGCTGCCCGAGTCCATCTCGGGCACATACCCTTCCGAGCACTCGGAGCTCTCGGCCTGCTCCAGCAGTGCAGCGGCCGTCATGTTGGCTCTGATCCTCTTCGCAGGCAGCTGGCGCTTCTTGCGGTAGCCGCGACTCCGAAGTTTCGGGTCCTGGCCGCGCACGTCCAGCGAGCTGTCCGTGTCGTTGCCACTGGGCGGACTCTTCAGGGAGGTGACCACAGCTGCGGCTGTCAGCTGCGCGCTGGCTCCCTTCCGGGGGGGCTTCTGCACCAGCTGGTTCGGGGGCGACTCCGAGCTGAGGCTGCTCGAGTAGTAGGGGGAGCAGCGGATCAGCTTGTCCGCCCGCTGGGGCATGTGGGGAGAGTAGGGTTCGGTGCTCTCGCTGTTCAGGGTGTTGGTGGTCGTCGTGGTGTTGGTGGCCGACGACGTGGAGTGCGCGTCGCGCTCCTCGTCGATCCGCATGGGCTGCTCTTGCGAGGACTGCTGCGACTTGCTCAGCATGTGCTCGTGGAAGGAGCTCGACTGCCGCAGCTGCTTGCTGCTGGTCTTGAAGTCCCGTATCTGCGTCTTGGACAGCGTCTTGTCGTCGTAGCTGTGATGCTTGGCCAGCGGCTTGGCTGGCGGTGCTCCCACATCCCCGGGCAGATCGCTGGGCGTCACAATCGGCGGCACAGTGGGCACCGGCGGAGGAGCTGCCTTCACCGCCACAGGAGGCGGCACATTCTTCGCCTCTTCCTCTGCCTCAGCGGCGGCGGCTGCCTGCTCAGCCAATCCTGGCTGCTTCATCTTGTTGAGCAGTGCCTGCATGATGGGTCGGGTCACCGCTGGTTTCGGCTTTATGGGTGGCTGTGGTGCCCGCGGCTTCGGGCGTACATGCTGCTGCTGATGCTGCGACTGCTGCGACTGTTGCGTCTGGATCTGTGTGGTGTTCAGTGCTGCCGCTGCCGCTGTCGCTCCCGCTGCAGTAGCAGTCTGAGCTGCCGCTCCATGCAGTGGCACAAACTCCTGGCTCTGGTACCGCTCGGTTAGCTTCTCCGTGTGCGCATACAAACGCTCCACGAAAGGCGACTCCGACTCTGAGCAGATCTCCTGGCTCTGGTAGAGTTTCGACATCATTTCGAGGGAACGCCGCTTGCGCGCCGCCGCACTGGTCTCCGGCTGTCCGCTGGGGGTGCCGCCTGTCAACGGAGACTGGATGTCCTGGATGTGCTCCTGGCTGGAGCGGCCCTGATTGCCATTGCTGCCACTGCGGCGGTGCACCTGCGGCAGGGAGCAGCGCTTCTCCTCGCTGGGCGAACCCAGCGAACCCTTGCCGCCCGATCCCACACGCTGCTGCTGCTTGAGGGGCGCTGCCACCCCCACTGCCACGAGCGTGCGGCTGCTGGAGGTGGACCACTCGCTAATGGTTTGGGCCATCTCCGTGAGCGTCAGAGTGGTGTCGTCGCTGCGCGTGGCCGAGGTGGGCTCGCTCAGCTTGTCCGTCTCCGAGTTGGAGAGCATGTCGTAGCGCAGGCCGTCGGAGGAGCCGTTGTCCCCGCTGAACTTGTGCGAGAAGCTGCCGCCGCTCTGCTCGTTCAGGCTCTCCGCAGACTTGTTGATGGAGCTCATGCTGGACTTGGTCTGGTTGGACTTCTCGCTCTTGGCGCACGACTGCGTGGACACGGCCGACAGGCTGTCGGAGCCGGATAGATTGGCATACTGCCGCACAGTGTTGGTGCCCGTGGACCACTCCGAGATGCTCAGCCCAATGGAGGTGTCCTCCGAGTGCGAGCTGTGGGTGCACTTCTTGTGCTGCAGTCCCATGCGCACCGTGCCGTCCAGGTCGGTGCCAATGGAGCTCGTCTCCTCCTCGGAGTGGCTCGAGTGGCTGCACTTCTTGCAGCTGCCGCCGCTGCTCAGCCTCTTCTCGTAGTTCCGCCGCACCGTCGTCTGGTCGTCCAGGTAGGTGGTGCTCGCCGACAGGATGTCGTCGATGGAGGTGTCCGAGTTGTTCGACCCGCGCGACAGCTTCCTCAGCAGGGGATCGGGCGAGAGCTGCACCTTGATGGTGCCCGGCATAAAGACTTCGTCGTTGGAGAAGAGCTCGTCCTCGGAGAGGGGGCTCCTAGGGGCTGGCGAGCGTGTGGGCTGGGCCACAATCACCTCGGCGATGGAGTTCTTGCGGGGTCCCGCCCTCGCTGTGGGCTGGGTGGACGAGGTGCTGCAGCTGACGTTGAGCGAGGAGGACAGACACGAGGCGGCACTCAGGGTGGAGCTGAGACAGCTGACCGTGTCGGGCTGGATCTGCTCGCTGCCAAAGTCCTTGTCCTCGAAAGCGGAGGACATGAGGTAGGCGGTGTCCTCGTAGGGCAGCACCTTGGCCGCATCGGGCGGGCCATGTCCATGGGCATCCTCTTCGAGGAGGACCACTTGGTCGGCGCTCTGGGCCTCGCTGGCGTAGTACGTCTCGATGTTCTCCACGATGATGGGGGCTCCGACAGTGCTGGAGGGGGGCGAGGGCCAGTCCACGGAGTCCTGGCTCTGCTGGAAGGACATGCTGGCCTTCCAGCAGAAGGACTTGGGCACGGGCTTGTCCAGATCCGGCATGGCATACAAGCTGTCTGGGGGCTTCACCGGCACATGGTCGAAGGGTATCTCGGGCAGGGGCCAGTCCTCCGAGTCCTGGCTGCCCGCATTCGACAGGCACATCAGCGTGTGCCGCTCCCCGTCGTCCCCATCCTCCTGCTGCTCATCCACGTGGGTCACCGAGAAGCGTCCCGTGACGAGGGTCGGCGACTTGGGGTCGTTTATGCTCCCCAAGCTGGAGAGGCGATCCCCGGTGGCCGAGTCGCACGGAATCTCCGGCATTTCGGCGGAGGTGCGACGATCGGCGTCGGAGATGTAGGCCAGATTGGTGTTGCTCCTCGAATCGGAGCTGAGACTGGGCTGGTGGTCGGTGGAGCCCACCGACTCGTCCCGCATGCTCACCGAGTGCGTGGATGCCTTGCTCACGTCGTCCTCCATGCTGGACTTCTCCGAGGCGGTGCTACGCTCGGAGATGCGCGACAGGGTGCGCCCCAGCGTGAAGCCCGTGCTGTAGCCGATGATGTCCGTGGGATTGACCCCGATCCCGCCCAGATTGCTGGTCATTGCCGGATAGCCGAACGTTGTGGGGAAGTCGTTCAGGTCGTCCTGGTAGCTGGTGTCGCTCTCATCCCTCTTTTGCTCGTCGGGCGACACCTCCTTCACGTCGCTGTCCGAGGAGTCGCGCAGCGGGTGCTGTGCGTCGTAGCGCTCGTATCCCCCGTCCGTCTCCACGTGGTGCCAGGGATCGTCGGTGCTGGAGCTGTTCGAGCTCTCGATGGGGAAGGGCTTCCAGGTGCTCTGCTGCTCCTTGGCGGCCAGATCGCCGCGTCTCTGGGCGGCGCCCAGCGAGCCGGAGCTGCTCTCCGTCTCGAACGAGCCGCGCGACTCCACGCTCAGGGAACCCTTCGAGTCGAAGCTCGACTTTGACTCTTGGGAGCTGCGATCGCTGCCCGATTTGCCCGGCTCCGCTTGGGTCACCGACAGCTTCTTGCCGGCATTCGCACGGGCCGGCTTCTCGATCCGCGGCGGCTTTCGCGATCCCCCCGAACTCGACTCACTGTCCTCGGTGGTCCGCTGCAGGATCTTGGCTATGCGCTCCTCAATGGGATCCAGGTAGGACTCTGTGCTGTTGCCCAGATCGATGGGGCTCTGCTTCTCCAGCGTGGGCGTCGTTGGCTTCTTTCCTGGGGTCAGCACTTTGGGTGGCGGCTCATTGGTGGGCGTCTGCTCATTGGATCCTCCGGAGGGATCCTCCAGAGGCTCCTTGCCGGCGGCCACATCGAGTTGGAGCATGCGCTGCTTGAGCTCCTGGCACTTTTTTGCCTCCTCGTTGCCAAAATCCTGCGAAATGCCCAGCGGCCGGGCTATGGAGCAGCTGACACTCGACTCCTCCTCCACGGAGCTCTTCTCCTTGCCCACCGACAGGCTCCAGTCCTGCTGCCGCTGCGGGCTGCTGTCCTTCTCCCCACTGGTCCACGAGTCCGAGCTCTTCGATCTGTCGCTCTGCTTCTCCAGGCTGTACTTCTTCTTCCCGTCCGAGGAGGTGTACTTCTCGAAGGTCTCCAGCACGGACTTCTCGATCATGGGACTGGCGTTTGGGGGCGTCACCAGTATGTTCAGCTCCGACGTGGGCGTGGCACAGTTCGAATACTCCAGCGGGTTGGCGTCCTCTAGGGTGGCCTGCGTCTCGAGAATATTCCGGTCGGGCTCCAGGGTGCGCGGCTCATTCTCAGATGTGTCCGATCCAATGAACTCGTCGCATTCCACGGTCATCCAGGAGCCCGTCTCGTCGCTGCGACTGCGGTCGAGACTCAGGCGATTTGTGTCCTGCCGCCCGACCTTCAGATGTCGTCGCTCCGAGGAGTTGTCGTCCTCCTCGATGGAGGGCTCCTCGCACTCGATGGTGGGCACGCGATGCGGGTAACCTTCTGCCCCGGCGGGCACCGGCGACCTGCTGGCTGGCGAATGACTGTCGTCGGCCGACACGAACGAGTCCAGGCTCTCGGCGGTAGAGGCCTTGCGGCTGTGGGTGCACTCGCTGTCGCGTGCATCCTCAGAAGGCAGCGAACGCTTCAGGATCTCCAGCGAACGACGCTCAGAGATGACGGCCTGCATGTCGATATCCTCCTGGACATTGTACTGATGGGCGAACATGCGGCGGTCTCCGATGGCGCTGCGGGCCACAGGAGCGGGCTTCTCCTCGCTCTTCTTGGACGCCACAGATTCGGCGGCAGCTGCTCCTGTCTGCTGCCGCTTGTCGTCTAGGCTGCGCGCCTTGATGTCCGTGCCGAGGTAGTGGTGCTCGGCGGGTCGCTCCAGGCTGTTGGACTTCCCATCGATCTTCTTGTGGACGACGCTGCCCTCAATCCTCTGCTTGATCTCCTGGGCCTTGGCTATCTTCTTGGGCGACTTGATGAGCATGTCCTCGGGCACATCCGACTTCTCCGAGTCCTCGAAAGATTTGTTGCGATCCTCGAAGCTGCGGTTGGCCTTGTCCAGTTTGTCGGGGCTGCGGCCCTCGTCGAAGCTGCGACTGAACTTCACCAGCGATGTGTCCAGCTTTCGCGGTGCCTTGGCAATCAGCACGTGATCCTCGGCTTTCGACTTGAACTCCGTTTCGATGATGATATTGTCGCCGTCCGTCTTCACCAGAATCTTGTCCTCTGGCGCGGGGAATGCGGGCAGCGTGTCCTTCACGGGACTCAGCATGGTAATGGTCTGCTTCATGGCCGATTCGTAGAGCTTCTGCTGTCGCACCTTGCGCTTGGCAATGTCCGCTTCGGTCTCCTCCTGCGACTTGCTCTTGTCCTTGCTCAAACGGCGCATGTCAATGGAGCGGGGTCGCTCCTTGGGACTGGACTTCTTGCTGCCACCGCGGCCATCCCGGGCCTTAATGTCGTCCGCACTGGTGCGCCGCGACTCGGGACGACTGCGCGACATGGGCTTTCCCTTATAGGGCTCCGATGTCTTGAGCTTGCCCTTACCCGTGCTCTCGATGCTGCTGGCCCGAGACACGCCGGGAGAGGTCTTGCGCGAGCTGTTGGCCGAGCTGTACGGCGACCAGTCGGTGAAGCGATACTTGGGAATGTTCAGGATGAGGTGGTCCCCGCTCTTGAGCCTCGTCTTGGACTTCTTCTTGTCCTTGATCTTGACGCCCTGCAGGGCTATCTTCTCGATGTACTTCAGCTGGTTCAGCAGCTGCACCTCCTCGCTGTCGATAGTCACGGCGCTGAGGAGCGAGTCCTTGCCGTTGGCATTGTTGTAGCTGCTCTGCGTGGGAATGGAGCCGCCGCAGGAGTGCACACTGTCCGCGTTGTCATCGTCCTGTGCGGCCGCCTGATTGGCACGCTCCAGCGACTTTTCCTCCAGTATCTCGGCCTCTTCCTCGAAGCCCACAGTGTCGTCTTTCGAGGAGAAGGCATTCATGGGCGGCAGGCGATGCAGGGAGATGACTGGCGTGTCCAGGCTCTTGGTGCGCCGATCTGCCGTCGGCGACTGCACCTGTGTGGCCTTCTGGCGCTGCAGCGAGACCGATCCCTCGGAGAGGTTGAGTCGCGCATGGGCAAAGAGGATCGGGGCATGGCCCTTGGACCGCAGCACTATCGAAGAGTCGATTATCTCCTCGATGAGCTTCACCTTGGACTTGGTCGCCTGCGATCCGCTGGCCGTTTGCTTCTTCAGCGTGTAGTCAATGTCGGACCCGGTGATCTTCTCCTCGTGGCACGTCTCGTAGATGTCGTCGTTGCTGCGGAAGAACTCCGCATGCTCCAGTATGGGCGAGGGTATGTTCTCGTTCCGCTGGTAGTCGTTGGTGCACTCGTCCATGCGTCCGCGCATCGGCACATGGGGCTCGTCCTCCGACGAGGGTATCGAAATGGAGCGCTCCGAGATGCGCCTCAGCTCCGTGGCGTTGGCGTACTGCGGGTCCAGCTTCTGGGTGTGATAGCGACTCTCCAGATCGGCCAGGCGACGGCACTGCGGCGGCGAGCCCTCGATCTCCGTGGAGCTCATCGTCTGGCCCCTGCCCCAGGCGGCCGAGATGAGGCGACTCTGCTCGATGCGCAGGATCGATTCGATCTCCTTGCGCGACTGCGGGGGCGAGAATTCCAACCGGTCGGGGATGGCCTCGGCCGAGCCGAAGACGTCGTCGGAGTCGAGACTCTCGTCGTCCGACGAGAACGAAGTGATGCGGGTCTTGCCATGCTTCTTGGACTTGACGCCCGACTTGGTCTTCGGTATGACGCGCGGCTTGTTGGCCTTGCGGGCATTCGCCTGCAGCTCCTTGCGCAGGCTCTGGATGAGCTCCATCTGCTTCTGCTCGAGCTTCTGCTGCTGCTGCATGCTCTCGGTCCGCGAACTGGTCGCCGAGTCGCTCTCGATCTGGCTCAGCTTCTTGTTGAGCTTCTCCAGCGTGGAGGCGTCCATCTGCTTGGTGATGTCCCGCTTCGGCGAGGACAGCTGTATAGTCGGTATGGTCTTGTCGATCTCCAGCGTGATCGGATCCACCTTGGACAGGTCAATGTTCTGCGTGAACAGGAACTCCTTGGTCTCTGCCGGCAGCAGGCTGTCCAGGATGTCCGGCAGGAAGTCCGTGCCCATTACGGGCAGCACTGCGCCACTGGCCTTCGGCGACTTCGGCGACTTGGGCGACTTTGGCGACTTCGGGGACTTTGGCGACTTGGGTGACTTGGGCTTCGTGTGCTTCTTCTCGCCGGGCGAGGGTGCAGTGCCGTTCATGATGTGCCGCTTGTGCAGCACATAGGGTATGTCCTCCTTGAGCACCTTGGTGAAGCGCCGCTCGTAGTCGCGGAAGAAGCTCTTCGGCAGCTCGAAGCCTGTCTTCGGCAGCTCCTGCTGGGCGGAAGTGCCGCTCCCGTCGTAGCACTTGGGTATCTCAAAGTTTCCGTGCGCCTTGCACAGCGGCGGGGCACTCGGTATCTGCTTGTAGATGTAGTCCTCGTCGCTGGAGTTGGAGTCGGCTGGCGTCAGGTCGATGGACTTCTGGTGCATGAGTACGTGGCGGCGGGAGTTGCTGCCGAGGCGCGCACGGTTGGCCAGCGAGTTGGGGTCGCTCTTGGTGCGCTCCACGGTGGCGTGGCTGTAGCTGAGCGGAACCATTATGGGGTTGTACTCCTCGAAGTGCGTCTTGGCCATCAGCTCCTCCTTGCGCGTGATTTTCTGGTGGGCCATGATCCGTGCCTGCTGCTTCTCGAACTCCGATATCAGCTCGGGCGTCAGCGGGTATTCGGGGCTCTGCTTGGACTCCTTGTCCTTGGGCTGGCCCTCCCACTGCTTGGTGTACTTCTGGATGCACTCGATCCGGTCCTGGTCGAAGCTGAAGATGTTCTCGCTGTCGGAGCGCCGTCGGAAGGCGGAGATCTTGCACGACTGCGAGTTGCTCTTGCGGAAGGGCGCCGTCTGCTCGAGCGATTCGCCCGTCTGGATGTCCTTCTCCTTGCAGCGCATGCCCGAGGCCGGTGTGGACACCGATTCGGGCGACTTGGCCCCAAAGGACTTGGCATTCCGCTCGATCTCCACGTTCTGGAGGCTTATCGAATGCACCTTCGAGGTCTTGTGTGTCTTGTTGCTGGGGAACGTCGAGTACGTGTCGCGGCTGTCGTAGAACGAGCTGTTGGCCGTCGAGCTGTGGGTGTCCGAGAGCAGGCAGTCGTGGCTCTTGACCTTGGGCCGGGAGTAGAGACCCTCGGGTGCCTCTGCCACGCCACCAACAACAGCACCGCCACCGGCACCGCCCGCCTCCACAGCGTCATAGTAGTCGCTCTTGGAGTCCTGCGAGGACTGGGCGAACTTGTCGTAGAGGTCCTTCTTGTTGAACTGCTTCACCTTCTTGCAGGTGGTCGTGGGCATCTCGTAGTTGCGCCCGAAGCAGTCACCGACCAGGGACTCCTTCGAGTCCTGGCTGGAGGCCACCGAGGTCTTGCTCTTGGTGGTCTCCCGCGACTTCTTGCTGTCCGTGTGGTAGAGGCTGTCGCGCGACTTCTTGCTGGAGTCGGAGCTGCGCGAGATCTTCGTCTCGAACATCTCGCTCTGGCTCTCCTGACTGGAGGTGCGCGTCAGAGCCTCCTGGATCTTCTTGTAGAAGTTCCCGTCCGACTTCACGGAGAGCTTCTCGCGCGGCAGATAGCGCGGATCCTCGGCGTCCCAGATCTCGTTCATTATGTCCGCCGCGGACTTGGACTTCACGTCGATGGCCGATCGGTACTTGGGCTGCTCCGAGACGGACTCGTCGTCGCTGGGTATGTAGTTGCCGGAGTCCAGGGAGCAGGAGCGCATGTGATCCTCGGAGCGACCGCGACCGCTGAAGAAGTCAATGTCGTACTTCTCCAGCAGCTCGTAGCTGTCCTGCGAAATGTCATCCTGTGAGCCCGAGTAGTCCAGGTGCTGGCCATGGCCATGCCGCTTGTCCTGGGCGTTGTAGGTGCTGCCCGGATAGCTCGAGGAGTAGACCTTGCTCTGCGGCAGCGGGGAGAAGTCTTGGTGGGCATCAATCGAGTGGTTCTTGGGTATGTACAGCGAGTGGCGCGAGTCGTCGTACCGTGTGACGGGCGAGTCGATGCGGTTCGAGGAGAGGAACTCTTTGTCGAGGACCGTCATGGGCTTGGGATTCTCGCGGTCGTAGTAGGTGCTGCTGTAGCGCTCGAATAGGTCCTTGCACGAGCTGCTCTTCAACCAGGACTCACGCTCTACCTGATCGTAGATATTCTCGCCATCCCCATCGCCATCGCCATCCTCCTCGTCCTCATCCTCCTCCTCGTCGTCCATGTAGTGGGCGGCCGCCTCCTCGGGCTTCACAAACTGGGCCGTCGAATAGAGATTGCCCGAGGACATCTGATACTCGAGCTTCTCCGCGGAGGAGGAGGACTGGCGTGCCGGCGGCGGCAGATTACCCACCGAATGGTGGGTGATGTAGTGACTGTCGTACGAGTCCACCGAATCCACGCCCGAAAGCTCCGAGTTGCGTGGCAGCGAGTGCGTGTGCCTGGAGCTCTGCGAGTCCATCGAGGGCGTCAGATAGTTCTCCGACTGCGCCAGCTTCGCCCGCTCGCTCTGGCCCCCATAGCGCTTGGTGCCGAAGCCGGTGCCAAAGTATGAGGACGAGGACGACTCCGAGGGGTGATTGAGATCGTTGTGATACTGGTTGTAGTTCATGCTGTTGTAGTTGCGCTCCTGGAGCACGGCCGCCGCATAGGCCGATGTGCTGGGCTGCTGCAGAAGTGGCGGTCCCCCCATCTGCTTGGCCCGGGCATACTGGATGATGGACTGATCGATGAACTCATCGCTGAAGTGCTTCTCGCGCGTCTTGGACTTGGCCTTGCGGTTCACCGTCGCGTAGATGTCGTTGCGCTCGTTCAGATTGAGGTGCTCGCTGTTGGAGATCTTGTGCTCCTGCTCGTGGGGACGCGGATGCGCATGTGGCAGGGTGCTGTGGAAGTCCGGGTATTTGTAGTGGCCCATGTCGTTGATGTCGGTGTAGATGATGTTGTCGGTCTCCGTTTCGGTTGAGTTGGCATTGGCGTTGGCGTTGTTCAACATGCACTGCTTAGACATCGAATAATTGGTACTGCTATAATGGACTGGGGTGACAGTTTGCGACTGGGACTCCTGTGACCGAAGCGGCTGACGATGGGCACTGGCCAAGGCCAATGCCGAGGCCGAGGCCGATGTTCCCGATGCCAAGGCCGATGCTGCCGCCGCTGATGCTGCCGTTATAGTCTCCCGATTGATGGTAGATGCTGTCAAGTCCGAATCCGCTTCCTCCTCGACTAATTCCTCCTCCTCCTCCTCCCCCATAGGCTCCTCCTCCGCCTCCTCCTCCGTGTCCGCAGGCCCCAGGAATTCCTCCTCCTCCTCCTCCAAGTCCATGGAGCTGCTGAGATCCACCGAATGAACCCCCGCCAATGTGCTGTGTGGCATAGTGTTGCTGTTGTTGTTGTTGTTGATGCTGATGCTGGGATTGGCATTGGGATTGGCATTGTGGGTGCTGTGGGTGCTGATGCTGATGAGCTGCGGCGACGCAGGGACAAACGCCTGGGATCCCACTGAGACTCGACGAGGGGTGCTGCTGCTGTACAAGTGGGACAAGTGGCTCAGACCTGCATAGGCGCGCAGAGAGCAGCAATCAGAGACAGAGACAGAGTGTTAGCAATCAATCAATCACGATCAAATGTGGGACTGGGACTGGGACAAACGAACGCCAAACCGAAATCATATCGAACACAACGAAACGTGGCACAAGGGATCACAAATCAAAACACTGAAAACAAAACTGGGTTAAGGCATTCACCATTCGCATTCCGTGTGAAATGGCACAGAAATAATACAACAATTACGAAAATTGAGGCTACAAATAACTTAGGCGTAAAATTATACAATTTAATTGGGGGTGGAATTAGAGGTCTGCATCTACCCATCGACAATTCCCAAAATGAATTGAGTGAAATGGAATGCTACACAGATAGAGTTGGAGCGAATGAATGCGATCCGTTAGACTCGGATGCCCAAAATTTTAACGAAGAGGCACGATTTGAATGATTTCAATCGAACGCACTCATATTTCTTTGACTTCCTTTGCACATGCATTGTATGTACAATGTACATAGGCACAGAAAAATAACGAAGGGTATTTTAATTGTTCTTTTACTGTGCGTAAGGAAAAGAACGAAGGGCAATGAAAGATTACATAAAGTGGCCATAAAAAAATTCGAATATTTCGAATGGCTTCGTCTATGCCAATTCTTTCGCTTCAAACGCTGTGCGACACAACACACCCACGCTGTATTATACTGCCCCTCACTCAATTCATTTTAATGGCTTTCTATTGCACTTAGGGGGGGCTAAAGCATCGCAGATCTCTAGTTGGAGTCCCCCTTTGAAAGGAAAGCATCATGCAACATCTATAACTAAAGACTAGGAAGTACCAGTGGGTACCATTTCACTAGTATTTTTTGGGATTTAAATTATACAACTATAACTAAATTAAATCTAAGAATGTCTTAAATCATAAATGTAACCTGAATCTCTAAACTATAAAATCCCATTATCCTTAGTTGGGAAATAAATCATATCATAAATAATATAAGAATCTATTAAGTGGATACGATCAATCCACCCCTTAAGTGGCTTGAACAAATACAATATTATCTCTAGGAATAGGTTAAATCATATGAGAACATAATTAACAATAAACTTTGGCTTAAGAATCAACTCAAATGGTTTTTGGGGTTGGGGCACACCTGTGCTATGGCAGCTAGGGCAGCACTCACCTATATTGTGATCGCCTGGATGCGCACGAGCCTGATCGGGAGCGTTGCGTGGCGGTGGCTGCGGTTGGTGGTGGCTGCTGCTGTGGCTGGGCGAAGTCCACGATTGCGGACCCTGTGGTGAAAGCGAGCGGTTCGAATTCATTTGGTCCATAGCCACTGCCGAGTGGTGTTGACGTTCCGCCGCCGAGCATGACGCCGCTTCCTCCTGCGAGGTGGGCGATTCCGCTGCATAGTTCTTCGTCTGATAGATCTCCACCTGGGCTGCTGTGACCTAAAAGAAGCAGCAATCATTAGACACAGAACTAGAGAAGTCTATGTACTTTAAAGACTAACTTGAGAACGCATGTGGTCGATAGGATTGTCGCGTCGGCGATCCAAGGTATCCGCTGCCTTCTTCGTCAGAGAAGGGGTCATCGAGTCGCTGCATTGATTGCGATAGTCCCATGCCGCTGCAGAGATCCCAAATTAAAATCAAAAATCATTACAAATCATATAGGATATAGCATATAGAAGACTACAAGAAGAACAACTCGACTCGACTACACACACAACACACAGATAGCAGATAGAAGGCACGGGCACAGGCACAGGCACAGGCAGGTGCGTGCCCGCACATTCATTCATCAGCTAAGGCGACAGAACCGATAGGCAAATACATATGTAACTCAAAAATTGTAACTAAATAATCGAGAAATAATCAAATCAGAAATCAGAAATCAAAATACAGAAAATCGAATACATTGAATACTTGAATAGTTGAGAACGCATGTTGTAACGAAATAAATACAAACCAGTGTCAATTGGGAGTAGGGGATTGGCTGAAATGCTGGAATTCACATACGTATGCGATTGACTTCGGCTACTAGCATTCAGTGGCCCTTGCCGGAATGACTGAGACCTGCAGCAAAAGAAAAGACAAGAGGATACCACGCTTTATATATTTTCACATGCTCAGTTTTTGTTTTTTTTTTTTGTTTTTCTTTGTTTTTAGTTTGTTTTTCTTTAATTTTTGTTTTGTTTTAGGATTTAGCTTTAATTAAAGTTTTTCATTTTGGGGGTTTAGTTTTTGGAGAGATTAAGTTTGTTTAGCACAGTTTTTAGTTTGAAAGTTGTTTAGTTTGAGAGCTCTGAGGGACGTCAGTTAAAAGAATAATAAACACAAGACACAAGAAAACTTAGGGGAGTTTTAGATGTTAAGGGGTTAGTAAACAACTAGAAAATAGAAGTTGGAATAAAAAAACACAACACAAATATCCATTATCATAGGCAACTACTGGGGTGGGGTTCCTTAAAGGAAGTCTCAGGACTCAAAGGCAAAGATTACTCCAAGGGATATTTAATATTATATTTATAGAGTACATATACCAAACATTATCCGATTTAAAAGGTTCTAAGCTCTAAGGGATCGCACACGACTAATAATCTACACATTTAGTGGTTGGGAGCAGTAGGGGGAGTCTTATAAACTACTTTATGCTTGTAGGTACAGTCTAAACAAAACACACAACAATTGTACGACAAAAGCAGCTTTTTATTAAGTATTTTTGAGTGCAGGGCAAACCAAAGATGAGAACCACAATGATTAGCGATGATTTGTAAGAGTTATTCCATGAAATTGTCAGAGATGAATGATAACAACACAAGTATTATACATGGTAAGTACACATAAATATTGAGGCCAATTTTGGTTAGTTATTAATGATTGTCGCTAGTTACACAAACACACGCACAGACACACATCCTTATACACACAGATTTGTTAGTGAGGGAAATTATAAATGGAAAATACATTGGAAAATTAAATTGGAAATCAAGAATGATTGTAATTGGAATGCTCGTCATTGCTCTGCTGTACATATCAACTAAATTTTGGTATATATTTTTCGGGGTTTGTTTTTCTTTACTATTTTTATGCAAAAGTTTTTGTTTTTAGTTTGTTTTTGTGCTTTTGTACCAATTGGTTTTTAGATCCTCTTCTCTTTTCTAAAGCGCGCCACCAACATTTCGACCAAGTTATAGAGTTTCTTGTGGTGTATTTTTTATTGTGGGGGGGTGGGATTTTTTTTTGTAGGTTTTACGAAAAAAGAAATTGATTGATTTTAGAATTAAAAACAAACAAAAAACGATTATACAAATGTTTTAAAAAAGTGTAAAGAAACAACGAACGAACGAATGAACGAACGAGCAATCGATCGAACGAACGAACGAACGAACGAACGAGCGATCGAACGAATGATGCAAACGAACGAGCGAACGAACGAGTCGAGTTTTTGGATGAGAACGAAGTCAGGATGAATTGGCAAATGTAGGCTGATGAATATATTATTTGCTTATAAAATATATATGTATATATATAGAGATATAGATAGAATATTTGATATTTTGTTGGGACTTGATTTGGAATTGGTTTTTGGTTAAGGAAATATACGAGTATAAGCTGCAAAAGCCAAAAATTTCATAAATTCCTTCTCAACCGAACAAAATAGGTAAAGACAAAAAATGGGAGGGAAACTTTTGCCAGAATAAGGGTTGATTCACAAGAAAAGAAAGAAAGTCGAAAGCTCCCCTTACCTTTGGAAATTTTGTCGCTTCACATAATTCTCGCGTACAAACTCGATAATCTGTTTCTGCGTCTTGCCGCTATAGCTGTGAGGGCAAAAGTCAAACAATTATAAATACGAATAAATACATGTATATCCCTGAAGAAAAACCTACCGAAAAGAGCTGCCACGTGAGAGGACACGAGTCTTGCGTCTGGGGGTATTTTGCACTGTGGTGCAGCGAAAGAATCCATGATTCTCGACGCATTTCTTCCAAAAGTTTTTGCACTCATTGCGACCCTCAAAGAAGAATTCCACCGTGTCCTTGTAATAGCCCTGCAATACACACAAATAACATTCAATATGATGCAATAAATAAATGATCTTCAACACTCGTATTTACATATCCCTCTGGGTGTAGTTTCACCAGAAAACGTTTGCGCTTGAACGATATCTTGCGTATCTTGGCCCACGAGAAGGTATTGATGCGCGTTATGTTCTGAAAGACGGTGATGCCCATATGGGCGACCGCAAGATTGAGCGGCACGCCCTCCACATCCTTGCCCGGATGCATTTTCATGCCATAAAGCTCACAGCGTCGTGCGGTCTCTAGGAGATTAAGATCCGCTTCCGCTGGGGATTGTCCGCTATGGAAAAACAGAGGGTGGAAAATATATTAAAAATGTTTTGGGCAGCTCCCGAATGACAGTCGCTTACACATGCTTCTTGTGATTCTCCATTATCTTCCGCTGCATGGTGGCATCCTGATGGGGCACAAAGCGATACGACGATAGATACGTATGATCGGGGTAATCCTCGGGCACAAAGTCCCCGCAGGAGGCCTGTACAATGTAGCTGGCCATCAGGGCAGCCGTATTATCGTTGCACTGCAGACTTCCTGTGGCCAGGTCTCGTTTGATTTGCAAGCAGAAGAGATACCTACAAAAAATACGATTAGCCTTCGATTCTCTCTAGAGGTTTCAGAGGGATATCTGTACCTGGTATACTCCTCTTCTAGTTGCCCTGGATCTGGTGTGTAGAACTTGATGCAGAAGCGCAGCACGGGATCGACGAGCGAGAGGCCCACTTGGCGATTCATTGGCTTCTCCAGATCCAGCCAGTATTTGGTATGTGTGGACATTTCCTGGTACTCCAATCCGAAATAGTCCGCCTCGAGTAAGTTTAACTGACGGCAAACCTGCTCGAAGAGCACACGACCCAATGCTTTGGCCTAGAAAATAAGACAAGAAATATTATTTAGTTATTGTAATCAAGCAAAAAAAAAATACGAATAAAATACCATCAAGGAACATCTTCAAGGTCCGAAGGAACCACTTAAATTCAGTCCCCAAAACCCCTGCCACACTACTCTTCAATGTCAGGTCTGCAATTAAATGCCTGGCTCTCCAGCCCAATAAATTACACGCCCAATTTCGACAAGCCACGGAGGTTCAGGTTGCTCCCCGCTAGCGTCTTGGACGATGCACACTCGTGCACACTTATTGAGCTCGTTAAAATCTAATCTAGCATGCAGTTTTCAGATCATCTCAGACGACCACAACGACAACGACGCCACACGCCACACGACAAATGCTTTTTTTGTGGGGGCGTTGCAACGTCCGATTGCATTTGAATAAATTTCAATTGAGTTTGACGCCCGGGCTTGGGCCACACTTTGGCACTTCTACGAGCAAGTAGAAATAAACTGGGCCAGCTTGTCTCGGGCCGCAATTAAGTTATATAAAAATTATTTGGGTCGTCGCTTTTCGCCAAAGTTCGCGCAGTGAATGAGTAAATAATGAGTGAGAGAGCGAGTGCTTTGCATATTTTATAAAATATGTGCCATATACGCGCAGTGCAACTTTCGGACAGAATAAAATTCAGACGAATGATTTATGTGTTTCTAGCATTCAAATTGCTGCCAAGAGAGCAGTTACAAAAGCTATACGAAAAATACACTTTGAATTTATGGCATATCAAAAAGAGATGTTCATCATGTAGAGCCCCTCCCTGAAGTCATCTTTCCAGAACCACACCACCACCACACCCTTTAATCGTTTTCTAGCACCACTCCCAGCTGAAACCTTCCACAGGAATATCCCTTGACGCCTCTCCTCCAATTACCTTCAGGGACTAGCCAGCAAATGAGTCAAACAGCCAGCTAATGGGCCATAAAATCCTCGGAGCTTGGGCTTAACACCTATTAGGATTCCAATTTCAATTTGCTAATCCTCTTACGGCAAGCCATGTGTGTGGCTCGTGACTCGTGGAATATATTAATTTCGGATCGGAAACTAAACTCCTCTCCAGATGTGTCCGCATTTGGCAAATAAAGGGATTCCGTCTAGCGTCGGCCAATCAAGGAAAGTGCTTTGTCAGTTCGACTTTGCCAAAGATCCCATTCGGCACAGGCCACAAGCCACAGGACACACAATCTATCAGAGTGTGAAATGTGCTGCAAGGCGTGCCAAAATGTTATTAAACCCTCTCTCTCTCTCTCTCTTCTCTCTATTTGAATATTTTATTCCTCTCATACATATACATAGAAATGTAAACCGAGATATTAAGGACAACAAATTTTTTGGCAAAGGACCAAAATGCTTTTGCGGCTTTCATGCGCATAAATCGAATGAATAGAACCCAAACAGAATTGGGCGTGGCATGGCAGGACATCACATTAAATAAAGATACTCGTAAAAGCTCCAAAAAGACAAAGACAAAGAACAAAATCATTAAAAAGTTCAAATAAAATAAAATAGAACTCTCATGGAAAAAAGGATGCATGATGCATTTGCTTGTGCGTCTGCCTGTCTCTCCAGTTGTCAAAAAATTAATCCCACAGCAATGGATGCAATTGCGATCAGTTTATTTTTAATAAATGTTTAAATTTATCAGCTTTATATTTTTAATTACATTCAATTATATGAATATTCCATTTAAAATCAATTTTAAATGTTATTCTCCAGCAAAGATTGCTAATATCAAGCGACTATCAAATTATATTATGTTCGTTAAGCTCCCCCCTTTTATGAAACAAAACCGAAAACCAACAGCAAAATGAAAACCCCAAAAACCGACAAAAATCGACAGCAAAATGCATGTCATGGAAGCCACAATTAAATTTTCATTTTAGTTTTCCCCATTCAGCTGTCGTCGATGCAAACCCGAACTGAAGTCCCAAATGGCCCCCCATAGAACCCCCCAGCGTAAAACTTTGTGATAACCCTGTTAATGCAATTTATGGCACTTGCCACTTGCCACAAATGCAATTTACAGGCTCGAAAAACTAAAATGTTATTTGCCAAATTTTCGACAATTGTTGTGGCAATTCTGGGAGGGAAATTTTTAATTAATTCGGCCAACAAGAGAAAAATGATGACAGGAGCCACAAGAGCAGAGATACAGATACATCAGGGTAGAGTGCAGGATATTCCCTGGAGATGCTGTGCTCTTTGTCTGCTTCTGGCCTGCTGCTGCTAGAGACACAAATTGGGGCACAGCCACGCCCAGAACCCTTTTATAGGGCTACTCCCCAGAAGCATTTATCTTTTTGGGCCAATTCCCGTCTACTACACGCCTCTTTGCCGGCTACAAAACAAACCAATTAACTTTGGCGACTTCTGCAGGCTGTGAAAAGCGGAAATGGCAAAACGGCAGGAAGCTTTTCTATGCAAACAACCCCCCCTCGCAAAATCCTCGCAATTTTCCCCACCCACATGTGCCAAAAGTTGGCCCACAATTGTCGGTGGTTCAATTTGTCGCTGTGTCGAGAGGAGGAAGCAAACAGCAGAAGCAGTGGAAATGCCAGTGCCAGTGGAAATGCCAGTGCCAGCGGCAGCCAGCAGAAACAGCAAGAGGCAGGTGTTGTCCTCTATTGGATGGAGAATGGTGGAACATTCTACGAGGGAGGTCCACATGCGGGCGTTTCCTTCCACCCCTCCACATGCATTGTCCTTGGGTATCCTATTGAGTGGGGCGCCTAACCCTAACCCCATTGATATTGCTGCCAACTCTCTGAGCTGCGGGCTCTCAGTCCTCGAATGAAAAACTTTCCACAGTAACCAGAAAAGTTGGGAATGTCTTTTCAAAGAGTTCTGCTGTTTATAGGAAAATATGTTTTAGTTGGGAATAACTTTTTGGCGAGTCGGCAATGCTTGTTGAATGGAAAATGTTTTATTTTTGTGGCCAATACTTGAGGATGGGTCTAAACAGTTGTTGCAACAATAAGCTACTCGTAGACTTCGTGAATTAAAAATCAAGTGCGTACTCGTATTAGCAAGCCAAGTCAGAACTGCGGCAGCAACAATCCATCAAAACCGATAGGTTCAACGCGTCGCCAAACTTAGCCATAAAGTATACAAAAAGAAACGATTAAGAACAAAATACAATATGTATTAAATTAAATGCAGGAGCCGCCAAGGCATCAAATTGTTTATTGAACACATATATAAAATGTTTATCCTTCACGAATCACTGGCTTTTGCTGCATAAGCAATCAAAATCGTTTGCATTGTAAGATCCGAAATGATTCAAATTTCTGCAATTGAATCCCCTTCAACTCAGAGACTCTTTATCCGACAAAAAACCCGCAAATCGTAAATGCCTCAATTGTTTGCGTTTGCGTCATAATTTAATAAAGTTCTCGGAGAATGCTTTCCAGTGTTCGTTCCTGCATTATCAGCGAAATGTTTTTCTTGTTGGAAGATAAGCTTTTAAGAATGTTTGCACACACAACACACACACACAGACAGACAGACAGACAGACAGACAAGACAGACAGACAGTGTGGCAGAGTGCTTTTGTTAGCTAAATAAATGAAATGGCGTCAGGATAAAGCACTGAGAGGTGAGGCTCTTAAGGAATGTCGAAAACATAAAACTTTCGGCTGATGCAATGGCAAAATCTTTGAAGTTTTTCCCTTCCGAAAGCATTTAAATTGCCAACATTATTGGCCACATTCTTCCTTTGGGCACGCACATTTGTAAAGTTTGAGTGCTACTTTTCATGGAGCACATGATCCACAAGGTCTGCCACATCCTCACAGCCACATTCAGAGCCACATTATCGTTCACAAGCCACAAAATCCATTAGAAGACTTGATTAATAATGCAGTTGTTGACCGAGACCAAGCCACATATTCATTTCTATTTAAGGGCCAGCATGCGATGGAGAAAACAGTTCTGCAGTGGATATTATGGTTACACCACAAAGCACCGAAGGAAGGGAGGGAGGTAGGCAGGGTTGCAGGGTGCCTTGGGGGGATGGGGTTTCTATTTTTACAAAATGTAACCATGTCAATATATATTACGTATACGCAGTGCACAGCAGAAGAAGTGCATGGCACAGCAGAAATTGTAACGTGATTGAATTTTTAATACCAGTCGGAGCTCAAGGAGAGCTTTTTACGTCTAGTATGATGCTATGATGTAAGTGTGTACTATGTACCCGGTGAAATGTTTGAGGGGCTTTAAGCGGTTGATAATGCCACTGCTCGCTGCTTTGATTTTCCGTAACATTTACCGTAGTAAGTAACCATTAAGCTTGGTTTTTTCTGCCTTTGAGTCTCAGTTATTGGAATTTTACACACATTTTACGCTTGATTATTGCTTTTTACTGCTCAAAGACGCTTATAATAGATAATACTAAAGTTCGCAGATTCCACTGCTTTGTACTAATTGATTTTGATTGAAACTGCCACGAATGGGTTCAATTTAAAAAGATTCACCAATGAAAAATACATTTTCAAGTATTTGTAACCAATGAAAAGCTAAAATATATCATTATAAATCCATGTGATTGATATTTATCAGTATTTTCCATTGCACTGCTGTTATTACTCGCAGGATATTCAATTTCACGACTTAAAATGCATCCTTCCTGCTGTGCCCTGCTCAGTAATTGTTTTCCAACGAAGTATTTAACCAAACAGAAAACTAGAATACAAGCGAGCAACTTCCTAAGCTTAATTTCACAACTAACTGGCATCCCTTTTGAATCCCCTAAGCCCCAATCTCCCGACAGAGGCCATCCACTAGCAATTCCACTGGCAATGTCAGTGCTGCAACAGAGACACGACACAAAAAGTTCAGCCTCCACCAGAGCTGCCCCAGAAGCCTGGGGGCCTGTGCAAAAGCAGAGAAATACCACAAGAGTGAAATGCAGGCGGCGAATGCCATAGCCATAGCACATAAATATAAAAAATAGTTTTGTGTGGAGCAGCACTTTGCAGCACAACATTTACCGAGTGCAAAGCGACGACGGGCAGGCAGCGCCTCAAGTGCAACTGGTTCACAAAAAGGTTAGTCCAGAGCGAAACCACAGCCCCTTAACCAACCCCAACCCCAACCCCATGTGCTGCAACCCCCCAAACAATGGCCACCATTCTGTTGTAGTTGTTGCCCTGAAACATTTCCACTCCTCGCTTGTTGAAGCCTTTGAAATGTGTCTGCACAAGAGGAGAGGTAGGGGCAGAGGTGAGGCTTTTGGGCGTGTCCACTTCAATGGTAGGCAGAAAAATGCCTAAGCCTTTCCACGAGGCCGGGCTAATGGAGCCAGGAAGTGGTGCAGAAACAGCGCCAACAATAAGAACAAACAACAAACTACGACAAAATCCATTAACCAACCCAGAAACTGACGGACAGCTAGCAGTGGGAGAGGAGAGAATAAGGGGGCAGAAACAAAGGAGCAAGCAGGAGTACGAGCATAGAGAAGAGTAAGCTATAGAACAAAGAGGGGGCCTATCTAATGCGCAATATATGTACATAGGAAAGTGCTCCGACTCTGCGCTGCAAGCAACACCAATACAATCACATATTCCCCTCGTATTGTCTTCGGTTTTGCCTGCAAAACATGTGATTGTATGCGTGCCGAGTGCCGACCAGTGGTCTACGCAGATCGGCAAGCAGAGTGTTAAAGCAAGGGGTTTTAAAAAGGAAGAAAGCAATGAAGTAGAAGTACGAGGAGTAAGCAGAAGAATTATGGAGCGCAAACAGTGGCTCAAAGCAGTGTAAGCCTAAGTACGATACGATTTACAGTTGATTCAATTCAGTTTACATTTGATGTAGGCTCGACTCGACACCCAAAAGCAAATCCTTCAAACGAGAACGCCCAAGAAAAAACACTCGAATTTCGCTGATAAGGATTTTGTTTGACTGCTCCCTAATACAAAAAGCCTGCCCATCGTTAGTTTACGCTAATGCTATTTGCGGTCAAAAAATCAGACATGTGCGGTGTCCCGGTCTTAGGCCACAGACAACACAGTTCGTAGACCCCAAAATGCACCACACCCTCTGTCCAGGGCCCTGCCCACTTTCCTCCACTGAAAAAAAAAGACAAGAATCATGAGAAATCTATGCCAAGCTGTTGAGCTGGCCATGTTTTATTTTGGTGGTCTACAAAGGGAAGGGAAGGGCAGAGAGAACGGATGTGCAGCATCTGCACCATCCACTTTCCACTTGCTACTGCAACTGCTGCTGCTGCTGATGCTGCTCCTGTTCCTGTTCCTCCAGCTGCTGCCGCTTCTGTTTATTTCTGCGCCTCTTGTTTGCCAGAGGAAACACCGAAAAAATTTGCTTTATTCGCTGGCCGAATGCCAAACATGCTACCAGCCACGCCTGCCTTCTCCACCCGATACAAGCGCAGGGCCCGGCCCCTTGTCGCATAAGTCTCATCCCCAGAGATTCCACACAGAGTGGAGTGTGGAGTCCTACATACACTCACTATGTCTTTCTTTATTTCTCTCCGACTCCGACTCCACTCTCTTTCATTTTTTTTCGACTCCACTCTGTTTCATTTTTTTTTTCGGGTTTACATTTAATTAAAAGTAGCTTTTCACATATTTTCCCATTTGCACGTGAAATTGTTTGTTCCAAAAGGGAGATGCACACATGAAAATGTATACTGTTCCCAGTATATGGAGGAGGGAGATGCATTTATGCAATTTCCATTTAACGGATGACTTCCGCTTTGGCAGGTGCTTCCTGTGTGAAGTGGAAGATAACTCCGACGCAAAGGGAAAATATATCTAAATATGTATGTACATACTCGTATGTATGTTTATGCCTTACTGGATGGAATTTTCATTGCTTTTTCATACTTAATTATATTAATACGATGAACTTTACGTTTAAATTAAACGAATAAAGTGCCTAAAAAAAGACTAATACATTTGAATACTCGTATCTGCATTCTTTGTTGGATGAGAATTTTGATTCGTTTTCAGATTACTTCTTGGATTCTTTCCTCTTCGTTGCACTCACCTGCACTTGAAACATGGTAACCGAATCATCCAGCATTTGTATGCGAACGGTGAGCTTCTTGCCGCCGCGATGTCTGGGCGTTGAGGGTGTGCCATCCACACCAGAGGGTGTGCTCAGCGAGTGGGTCATCGTCATCCGACCACCGGGTAGACCTCCTGCCGGTCCACCGCCAGAGGCAAGATCATAGTGACGGCCACCGCCACCACCTCCGGTGGATCTTGAGGCTGTACCCATGTCGGCGAGGGACATTTTGTAGACGAGAATATTGGGGGAGCTACCGCTGGAATAAGACTCCAATGACTCCGATCTCTGGCATAGATCGAGGGTCTGTCTTCTGTGGCTGTGTCTGTGTCTGTTGTCTTCTTTAGGAGTTTCTTTTAAATGCTTTAAACATGGAATGCTACTGGGGTTTTCTTCGTTTGTTTGTATTTCGTTTCGTTAATTGAACTTTTTTTCGGCTGTATCTTCGCTTCTGTTTTTATCTGGTTCTGTATTTGTATTTGTTTCTGTATCTGTATCTGTGTTTGTGTGCTTTAATTCGATTTCATTTCGTATCCAGAAAAGAACAATAACAGAACAAATTGAAAGCTATAACGCCACACATCACACACACGCTCTCACATGTGTTTCACATTTGCCACGGCTTCGGACTCGGATGCGTTGTGGTACGTTCCGATGATTCCTCTTGACTTTCCTCTTGCATTATTCGCTCAGAGAGCTACAGATACACATATTCGTTTAGTTTTAAAATTGGTTTTACAGCATTCGGCATGTGGTTGGGGCACTCGTCGATTTCCTCATCTTAGTTCTTTTCCGGATTTCCCATCATTTTCCTATAGAGATTGCGAGAGAAAATATGTTAGTCATAATTTTAAGTGGAGTGGAAATTATTGTCAGATGTAAAACCGAAAACTGTAAGTGGAAATTTATAAGCTTTTAATTTGGGATTATCTATGGGTTCTTGCTGGTTTATGTGGATAAAAGATGCGACAGGGTGGCGAGAAAACTGTTCTACGGAGAGCTGCTGTTCGACTGCGATATGCGGGAGCACTCCTCGGCCTAGTGGGCGGTTTTGCCTGGGATCCGCTTATCATTTTGCAGCCATTTCATTGGCGAGACTCTAGTCAAGCTGCAAAGTGAATTTGTATTTATTTTGTTTTTCCATTCCCGGGGAATTCTCATTTTCGATTTTCGATTGTATGTCTGCATCTGGCGTCGATTGTCGAAGAATAAATCTCGTAGCAATGGGAGCATATTTTTAATCATTCTAGTAGTCATAGTAGGGTCATACATAGGGTCATAGCAGTATCAAAAGCCCATACCTCAGGATATATCACGGACAAATCTGATTAAATCTCAAAGAAAGCGGAATCATGGCAATGTATGTACATATTTTTTCATATTTCCAAAGCTCCATTCCATATCTCAGGATCATTGAATTTCAAAGAAATCGAAATAATCGTCTTAGAAATGTATCAAAACCCTTGCCAAAAGTGGGCGTGGACACACACAGAGACCGACTCTATAAGACAGACGCTTGCATCGAAAACCATTCTTCAGGCCTCACATAATAAATGACAGTCGACAGCAGGCAACAGTGGGCGACAATCTCTCGCTTGGGCTCGTTTCTCTGAGATGCACACAAAAGCAAAACCTCTTCGACTACATATTGAGAAATTAAAAGCACATAAAAGTACCCAAAACAATGACCCAAATAAACGGCTGTCAGGGGAATTATTTAAAACATTAAAAGCCCATAAACATGGGAAATGGGAAATATGTAGAGAAGAAATTAGGGAAAACACCTGTGAAAATAAATGGGCTTATCACGAGAAGGCAGCCACAGAGCGGAGCATGAAGCGGCACGCAATCAAATGGAAGTGGAAGTGGAAGTACTAGTATAACTTCTGGTTTGCCGCCGAATCAAGTTTGATGGGGCACGTGCACCACCTACCCACGTGGTTGCTGCTGGCCCACGCTTTGGATCGCAACCAAGAAAAGAAACTTCCAGCCTACATACAAAAACAGTCTTAGAGATAGATAGATTGGGGATTGGAGTTTGGCGCCCAATTATTATGTGGGATGCGAGACGAGAGGCATGGAGAAAGAAGGAGAAATATAATAATAAAATATGGAAAAATTATGAACAAGAAGTCGTCTTCCCTGTCCGCTCTCTGTCCATTTATTTATGGTTTTGTGTCTCGTAAATTTAGATGCGGACGTGGCCAAACGACTGGCTGTCAATTTGCAAAACTCGGAGAGAGAGATACACGCACAGGATGCCCCCAGTCCCCAGTCGCGTCACATCCATAAGGTTGAATGGGGCGTGAAATGTGTGAATTTACGATGCGATATGGGAATACTCGTATCTTGTAAACCACAAGAGTCGGGGCAGGTTCTTCTTGGGTATATGTAGGAGATGATAACCACAGAGACAAGCGTTGAGTTGACATCGTTCAATGACCCACAAAGCTGATCTTCATCCATTGAGCAAGTTCTGATAACAAAATATAATTCAGAGACCGAGAACTCTTTTTTATATCGATAGGTTTCTCTCTGTTGAAGCTGCCACTTTTCTGTTCGCATAAGTCACGTTTTGTCATAAATAACACACAAATGATTAGCATGTGGACTCATAAAACACATTTCTACAGATGAAATGCTCTCCTTCGTTTGTCTTGTTGCTAATTCTGAGATGATTAATGTGGAACACAACGCTAAAAATCCTTGGAACATGGAGAACATGTTGGGAATTCCAACTAGAAATTATCAAAGGAAGAAAAAGAGAAGATTTTGAAGTAGAAATACGAATAAAAAAGTTTAAACCTTTTTTTCAATAATATTCTGAGATATATTTTATTTTTTTTATATTCTTTTTCTTTTCTTTGCTTGCGTTTGGGTTATTTTTATAATTTTTTGTAGCCTTTTAAGAGCTTGCCATCGATTGTTCCACAAACGATTTGCTCTCGATCTTTGGTGAGCCACTTCTCTTCTCCGTTGATCCTTAATCATAAATGACACACACACACAGAGAGAACACCTTAAACGGCATCAGCATCAAGACGTTGCCGCAATATTAATGATGCTCTGCAATTTATGGGCAAGCTGGTCTCCCAAACATGTCGCTAGAAGCGGTCTCTGGTCTCTCTGGGAGCAAAAGCAGTGCTAGAATGGGGTTACAGTACCGCTTGATGAGCCACCAACTTGGGCCACGGCAAGGCTATATCTACTCGTATCTGTTGGCATTATTGGCCGCCCGGCCGGCCTGGCATACTCTTCAGCATTCCATAAGCTTCAAATTGGCGAATGATGTGCTCTGTGCATCTATCTGTCCCCTGTGACTGGGAGACGACTCCTCCAAAAGTGGAGGCATGAAGAAGTTTTAAACCAGTTTTCACAAGAGTATCTATCCTCCCCGCTCTCCCTCTCTCTCTCTCTCTCTATCTGTCTCCTTTTGTATACATATGTGTGACCCAAAAATTGTTGTGTGAGTCCCCATCAAAGTTTCATGACTTTTATATGCTGTGGAGTGACATAAATTTATGATTCTTTAATTAAGTTTTTGCTTTGCCGTTTTGCCATTCTGACACTTTAGGTGTCCCTGTTGGCTATGGTCGGGAAAGGGCGTGGTTTTCATAGAATTTTCATTTCCATATAAGATTCGTTATAAATATTCCAAAAGAAATACAGTTTTTCATTGGATTTGCAATGGTTAAATTCTCTATGGCTACTCAATTAATTTCTATAGATTTTTGTGTTGTATATTTTCTGTACATAACATTTAAGCAAAAATAAAGTTTTTAGTTGGGGAAATCATCTTGAATCTGCAGATTTTTGTTTTATTTCTAAACATCTAAATCAATATTAATGAACTCTTTCTCAAGATTTTCCACTTAAGAATTTCCAAATTCCGCAGAGAGCTTTCCTCCCATATTTCATTAAAACCCTCTCTTAGAAATCATAATTAATCATTGCCATGATTTCCTCTGCATAAAAATCCATCATATTGGATATTGGATCACAAATAATTGACAATATCAATTCAAACTGTCAATAACAATTTTCTTTGCAATTGGTTATAGTAGAGTTTTCTGCTCCCCTCCCCGCACATCCCTTGCCTTTCTATTATTTTTGTCTTTTTTTTTTAACTTAAACAATCTCAATCTTGAAATCCCCTCTCTTTGTGTCTTTGTATCTGTGATGGCAAATGCATCTCAATTAAAATGTATCTCGAGCATCTTTCATAATTCTTCTGCCAAACGAGAAGATGAATCACTTGGGGCCATTTCTTTCCAAGAAAAATGCACAGCGGGCCAAAGCCCCTGCCGAAAGATCAACAATTGTTGTGGATGTGTTTGTATAGGGCCAAAAGCCAGAGAGATAGATGTAGATATTCTTTTTACAACCCACATGGTGGCTGCAACTCCATCTGTCTGTCTGTCTTTTGGGTTGTGTTTTTTTATTGCTTTAAGTTTCACAGTGGTTTATAAATAAAATGCACCGAACAGAGAATGTATTTTATGTGTGTGCCTGAATATAAAAGGATGCACTCCGCCGCCTGTCCGCCTGTCCGTCAGACGTTCCTCAGATGTGCTACTGGTTGCTGGCGGCGAGTGCATTTCAAAGTCAACTCTTTTTAGGCGTCAGCAGCACTGCATAGCATTACACTGCACTGCACGGCCTTTAGTGCAGTTCATTAAAATATTTATTTAAAGTTTCCCCCGCAACAGAACCTCAACGGAACCCAGGAACAGCACCATCATGGCTGGGCACCCATCCATCGCAGAAGTCCATAGCCAGTTGCTCTTTTTATATGACTCGACGACTCTTTGTTTATCATTGGATTATATATACAGTACAGCCTGACTTTATGGCATACACACAGATGCAGATACTCAGATACACAGATACGCAGATACAGCTACATAACCAGAGAGAGGGCTGCACATGTGTGTCCCTTCATCGTCTGCCTTTTTTATTGTACTTGTCAGCAGATAATATTCTACAGAATCTGCATCTCTTAATTGCTATCTGGCTCTGGCGGGCATCGTCCTATGCAAACCTTTGTTCGCTATAAGAAGTACTTTAATTTTAATTTTAATGGAACCAATAGAAATGGCAACTGTCTTTTCGAACTACCAGAGATACAACCCACTATTCGATTGCCGTAGAGTACTTTTTCGCTCACTTCAACTTATTTTCCATTCATCTATACCCATGCGACCGCTTTAGAGATATTTTCACATGATTGAGGAACCTCAAAGACTATAAACAAAAAGGTTTGCTAATATACGAAACAAACCACGAACTCAAGAAGGAGATGAAGGGGGAAACCACTCATAAATAGACACAACAAAACGCAATTGAAAATGCCGAACAAAATCAATTAGTATTGTCGTTAGGTAGTTCCACAGATACACTACAGACAGACACAGCTCAACCACAGATATAGATACAGAGACTAGACCCAGGCATAGATACCAACACAGATACAGATAAAAGTAGGTACTGCATGAAAAGGGGAAAAATAAAAGTCGTTGACAGCCGGACAACACTTTGACTGAACAAACAAGTGGCTCTGGTTATTGATTAGACAGCAGGCAGGCAGGCAGGCAGTTCCACCCATGGACCATAGACCCCGTGGACCTCTCCCCTTACGAGCCCCTTTTTCCTTAGCGGACAACCACTTTCATGGAATTTACAGCAAATTATAGCAATTTGTTGAACAAAGACAAAGTCAAGATAAAACGCACAGCGCACCATACAGTATACGACATTTGCAAGTGAAAAGAAAAAGAATAACGAAATGAGGCAGGAGGAGGCAGTGCAAAAAAGTTCTTGAGATGAGGTGACAGCCTTGTCGCAGAACACTTGACTGACATTTTCAACGAGTTCTAAAAAAAAACGGGTTAAGGATAAAGCCCAAGTACAGTAGAACCAAAGCCAACAGAAGGATAGAAATCAATCGATGTATAGAGAAATATGAAGGATTTACATATAAATATATAGAGGAAACTTCTTCAGGAAAACTATTTACATGTGAATTAAAACTTTTAGTGACATTTTCAGAAAAGCCTCTTCGAAAAAAGGACTTCCAAATCTCTAAGTGAACTTTAAAGGTTTTTCCAACTTCTGGTTATAATGATTATCCGATTACAACCATCTTAACCGGTTGCTCATATTTCTGTATATATTAGATATAAGCCCGATTAATTCTGTTTCAACAGAGTTTCGATTGTAGATCAAACTATGATAGACACTGGCAATCCCAAATGACAAGCTCCCGTCATTTTTTGGTTACACCTATCACATATCCACTGTAACCATCGCATATCCATCCACATCCACTGTGTATGTGCGTGTGTGTGTGTGTGTATCCCCCACTGTAGCCATGGCTAAGCAGCACTTGAAATTGTCCTCAATTTGTATGCAGCACAAGTGAAGAGACCGCCGTCAGAGCCGACACAAGATACATTTTGAATTTATGAGTATGCTGCACCAAAACGGAAATGGAAATCGTTTTATGCTTCTGACCAAAGCCAAAGCCAAAAAAAAACCTGTTAACGAGTGTAAATCACAACCGAAACACAACCGAAAGACAACAAATTTCAATTAGACCTCTGAAAAAAATAAACAGCAGAGAAAACAAAGGCAAAACAAATTCAATGAATGCAAGTGCCCTCCTCCCCTCCCTAGCATTGGGCCACCCTCAACGGTTTACCTCGCTTTCCATCTCCACCCGGGGGGCGGCCCATTCTTTTAGGTTGCATAAAAGCGCGGAGGGAGAAGAAAAAAGCCAGCACAGAAAGCCAACAAAGCGTATTGAGATCGTAAATAAATAATGTATGGCCTGAGAGATATAGTCAGAGAGAGGAACTCAGAAGTTGGCTCGCAACTTAATTTGCTTTGGCCCATTGGGGCCTGGGGACTGTCAGCAGGCTTTTGTATCTGTGTGTTTTTGAGATACTCGCACAGACAGACTCACTGTTGACCCATTTCATCTGCACGATTAACTCGTTCTCTTTTGGCCAAGAAGCCAGGCAGGCGACGGAGACTGCCCCAAGTTTTATTCGCCTTCTACCAATGCTACGTGTGAGTATTTCTATGTTTGAACTCTGCATCCGTGTTGTGTTTGCCCAGACTTTTGCCATACATGGTCCGGACCTAGCCATTGGATACATGTGGCAGAGTGTCTCACGCGATGGAAACGCTCTTATTGTGTTAGGAATTCATACATAGTATGTGCAACGTGTAAGTTTCCATTTGGACCACTTTGGGGGCTCAAGCAGATTTCAATTGATTTCCAAGCTAGTTTTGAAAACAAGTTGGATAGTAAGACCCTTGATCAGATATTTTAATAGTTAAGAACCAGTTTTTGGCGCGAGGCTGCTCATAGCCAGTTGTTTATCAGGAAAATTGCTTTATTGCTAATCATCATGTTCGTTATTCGTTATTAAAACCATCATCTAGACGACATTTAATCCACTGTTGAAGAGCGCTTCAGTAATCTAAACAATAAATAATAATTATAGGGGGGCTCATATGTATACTGCGACCTATCCATATCTTTGAGCACTGTATGCTTTTCAACAGAAAAATAGAATACATGAGGATACATTTGAATTTATTTTCGAATCAATTTACCCCACAAAATTCCACTATTTGCACTGCAAATAGCAATCAAAGTGAGGGTTTTGTTCCCCCCACCCCATCAATATTTTATTCATTTCCTTGCCGACTCGTGATCGAAACACGATAAAAAAAATGTCCCCTCCCTAGATTTCAAATTGAGCATGAAAATCTGTGGAAGATGATGTCAGCAGAAGGGCGGTGGGGGGGACAGTTGCCAAAATAACGAAAAACGAATAAGTAAAATTCACAAAAAGAGAGGTACAAAAACAAAAACGTAGCAGCTATGACAACAAACGGGTATTTTTAACAGCTACAGAGCAGCGCGCTTCGGACTCAGTCAAGTGTTGTCGTCGCTCGCTTATCTCTGTTCCCGTCCCTCCTCTTCCCTACTCTGCCCCCTGACAACCCTACACACACACACACACACACCACACTCTCGCTGGCATAAAAAAACTGATAACGAAGTGCGCTCAAAGCATGTAAGCGGCCGTGTGTAAATAGACAGCAGAAATACTCTATACCCTATACCCCCCCAATCACAATTCCAGGGACTGACTGCCTGCCCTCTTTTACCCATCGTTTATCTATTTGATTGTTGTCTGTTTTGGAACCCCGTTATAGGAACTCACTCTCTGGTGCTGTAACTGTATTCGGTATTTGTATCTGCATCTGTTTTGTGTATTTGTATTTGTGTGTGGGTGCGAGTGTGTGTGTGTTATCATCAATCTTTGAACCGTTATCTACATATAAGTTGGTGTTTTCATTCTCATTCTCTCTTTTTTTTGCACTACAAATATCGAAGTAAATGCTGATATATTCCGTCATTATGCAAATACAGATAAAGAATATGCTGACATCATACCGAAAATAATGAATAATAAATAGAGTTATAAAGTTTGATTAAAAGTACTGTTAGGGGAATTATTTAAGTTCTAGAAAGGGGTTCCTTAAAGCCTCTCAGGAAAGAGGTTCTATAAAATCCTCTATCGTAGCTTACGGCGAAAACCTAACACAATATCCTTAAGTCAAGAAAATAAATCCAGAATCACAGAAAGCTTGAAACGAAAGCGAAAATCCATGGAAAAAACAGCATTAACACGCAGAAGAGCAAAATCCAGATAGAAAGAGAAAGAGAGAGTGCATGATTGAGGGAGAGGGAGATAAAATAATAGAAAGGGAGAGCATGCACAATGGGGGGGTGGGCGCTGCTCAAACAAATGCAATGACCTGAATTTGGAGCATTTTGTGCAAGGAAATGTGGCAAAGGGAGGAATGGGAGAAGAAGAGGCAGCAGAAGGACAAGAAAAGGCACTGGGGGAAAACACAAGTGTTGTGAATACATAAGAATGTATAACAAAAGGCAGGATTTTCTAAATAGGTTTGTCCACGGAAACTTACATTTATGAATACAAATTGAAAAAAAAAAAAATAAATCCCTAACCGTTTATTAGCAAATTAATTCACAAATTTTCTCTCCATTTGAATCCCCATTCATAACTTTCTCTCATTCAAAAGGGTTATTCCGCCACAACCCCTACAAAGGTTACCGTTGTTTCACATCTCCGAATATTAAAAAAAAAACGTAAACATGTGTTGCCAAAACATAAGAAAATTAAAGAAAAGGTGCGGCTACTGCGACGCCAGCGTATGCAGCGACGACAACAGCGCAGGCGACAAGTGTTTACAAAAAATTTCGTGCCCGAAAACTGTAACTGTAATTCTTGTTGCCCCTGCCGCACGCCACGTCCCCTGCTGCGCATGAATGTATGCGTGAGCCATGGCGTGTCCTTGTGCCTAACACAACAGCAAAAGCAGCAGCAAAAGCAACAGCAGGAGTGTGAAGGAGAAAGGAAACGAAAGAGAGACTCAATAAAGTGTTGAGGGGGGCCCAGGCCAAGGTACATTCCTAAGCAGGTATGGAAGTCCAAGATACTGATGTATCTATAATTTAGTGTATTATAATGTGACTCATTCCCGCTGTTTAGTTAAAATCACCCTCTGTTATAAACAATCGAAACTTCAAAAAATACGCAGCTATGTGTTGATCTGCGAATCCCTCACCCCACATAAATCTACCTTGCAAAGGGCCACCCACCCATTTTGCAGTTGTCAAAGTCTACACTTGCCTTTGGTTCGCCTTCCTCTCTCTCTCTCTATCTCTCTTTGCCAATCCAGCCTTCCTTTCTGCGAGCGGGGAGTGGAGTGGTTGTGCGTAAGCGCGGGGGGGAAAGCAGAGCTGGGTGTGTGTGTGCGGTGGTTTGGGGTGTGTTCCGGAATTTACGTGCTTATTGAATTTTCAGCCCAAAAACGAGTTGCGCAAAAAAGAACCGAGAGCTGGTGCTGTCGCTTTGAACAGCAATTAATTTCAATTAAATTAAGATCCGGGGCTTGAATTTTCTCATGGATTTTTGGCTGTTGCTCCGGTTTTCTTCTTTTGCGATGCTGCGCCCTTCACACAAAAACATATATACACACAATAGAGCGAGAACTTAGGGAATTTTTTACGCATAAAAATTTTATCAAGTGACAAACTAAAAAAAACGCGCCCTTGAGCAAATGAACGGTGAAAAACCATCGGTACACACTATTTTATTTGTCAATCGCTGTATTCCACTTGCACGCAAATTTTGTCCACTGTTCGAAGGCTTAGAACGCGCTAATAGATGCAATTTTATTGCATTTTTCACTGCTTGCTGCAGGCTGGAGGATTGGCTGCGGCGAACCGTGTTTTCTCACCCCGCTCACGACATTTAAACAGCTCGAAAAGTGTTAACTATTAATAATTTTCCGCTCGCTCTAAATTTTGACTGTTTGCAATTTATTTAATTAACCCTAGTCGCACCACTATGAAATACGTGTTTATCGGAGCTCACTTTTTGACGAATAAATGAGACCGCACAATGGATAAGTTGAACTTTTGATTGCGCCGCAAGGATAAGGGTGTGAGGTGTGACGTATGACGTCACAAAATGAAGAGCTTTCAAGAGAAATAGCCACCTCACCACATAACTCACCGTGCGGGATTTTGTGCTTTCACGCAAACATGGTATATGTATTCCGTCAGGCTAGGGTGGCGCCCTTAAAAGAAGTTTGGCCGTCTTAATACTGGGGCCTTGCCATAACACAGTCGAAAGAGAGCACTCAAAACGCTCTCTGGACTCATTTATGCGTTTAAATTGTGAGCCACAATCGATAGTATCGATATTTTACTGCTAGCCTTTACTATCGACAGTTATGCGACTATCATGATAGTATTGAAATAAACAAATAATTTTATCCGATAGATATAAAAATTTTCTGCAAGATTGGCAAGTTTTCAGAAGTCTCTTTTATTGGATTATTTACATATTAAGGTTCAAACAAAAACAACATAAAACGAATGTGACGTCGTTTTTGTGGCGTTGCCAGACTCGTGCAATTCGTAGTTGCTGCGGGCTGCCATACCATGATATTTTGTGATATGAAATTCGTCAATTTTGATATTCAGTTTAATATTACTAGATACTTGGCCCTCTCAGCCCTAAACAAATAGTTTTATCCGATAGATACATCAATTTTGTTCAGGATCGGCTAGTTTTCAGAACTCTTTTTCATGGGATTGGGTCAAACAAAACCAGCCAAAGCATAAAACGTAAATGTTGACTAAATGTTTCGTCAGTGTTGCTGGTCAACCAAGTTTTTTCTATGCGTATGTACCTTTGTGTACCGTATTTCCTTTAATTGATGCTAAATATGTTGTTCCAAGCTCCATTGAAACATTATTTATTTTTATCCCAGATTGACATGTTTTTTACCTATATATGCACATGTTTGTGTTTTATATATACATTTATCCCGGTTCTGATACCTATTATTGGAACCCGTGAGCTGCAAAATTTCGTTAATATCTTTTAAAACAGAGACTGAGTAGTTTCGGCATTAATTGGAGCCTGAAATTACAAACAATATATCAAGTCCATAATATCCATTTTCCTAAGGTATGCAGATTGTTGCTCATTCCGTGCCAAAGTTGCACAACAATGCTGCCAATTCATTTCCCCATGTTGCTGAAATTTTTCCCATACAAATCAAATGTATCTTTCGGGAACGTCGCAGCATGAATCTACGTTCCAAATAATCCGTTACAAATGAAACGGTTTACTTACGCGTTTTCAACTTTCAGCCAATCAAATCGTTCGAAATTTTCTTACGGGAACGTAGATTCATTGCTGCGACGTTCCATCCGCGTTCCCGTTAGGAACATGTGGCTTACTCCACGAAAATGAGGGGAAAGTCACCACGAAAGCGCTCTCTTCACCTCGGAAAAGAGATCAAATTTTGAAAAACCACCACGAATTGAGAGCGAAAAATGTACATAACATAACATGTACATAACATTCAAAGCGCAACAAATGGTCGTTAAATTCAAAATTTCTGTTAATTTTACCGTGGTGCTGAGGGAAGGAATGGATTACATTACTATATCCGATTGTATATAGGATATCCTATAGGATATCCTGTTCCGGATATTCTGCCTTCCCAGACCTATCTAGGGGAATTTAAATAAAATCGAAAGAAACCGTGTCGTGTTTTAAGAGTATTTTTAATCCTTTCCTTTCAGATAACTATACATACATATATAAATCGGGAATGGAATGCTAGCCACGTCTCATTGTTAGTGCCAATGGGGCCAATGGGGCAACAATTAAGGCCCCCTGCCTTGTCCTGGCACTTTTTTCCGAAAAGTTCCGTTTCTGCAACCAGTATCAATGTAATTGGTAAGTAGCAAGCACAGGCACCGGATTATCACGCAAATTATAAATTTTATTGCATTTTTGGTGCAACTGCAATTAGCCCATTCAGTTTTTATGAACCTTTTGGTGTATATTCATATGTATCAAAACTGAATGGATTAATTGCAGATATAATGCATTGAAATTGCAGATTGATCCGCCACCACAACCGGCCTAACATACCTCTGCCCGAACCAATTGCACCGTCGCACAGAGGGGCCTCAACCACAAAGAGGTGGCAAAAGTCAATGAATTTTCACGATCCATTTCTCAAAATCTGATCCTAGTGGTAAATCGTTGTATAACTTAACATTTCCTTTAGTGTGCTTTTAATAACATACCCGAGCCTTGCATGGAATAGATCTTTTGACATCCGTCCCCATTCGCCTTCAATCTTTTTTTATACCCGTACTCAAAAAAGAGTTAAGGGGTATATTAGATTTGTGGTAAAAGTGGATGTGTGCAACGCAGAGAAGGAAACGTTTCCGACCCCATAAAGTATATATATTCTTGATCAGAATCAATAGCCGAGTCGATATAGCCATGTCTGTCTGTCCGTCTGTCTGTCTGTCTGTCTGTCTGTCTGCCTGTCTGTCTGTCCGTCTTGTTGAGCGCCTAGATCTCAGAGACTATAAGAGCTAGGGCAACCAAATTTGGGTTCCAGACTCATGTGATATCACACTGCTACAAGTGTATTTCAAAATTTCGCCCCGCCCCCTTCCGCCCCCACAAAGGACGAAAATCTGTGGCAGGCATAAGCTCAAAAATGTATATACTGACTGAGTACGGGTATAAGTAGAGTCGCGTCCCCAGAAAACTCACACGTTCCTTCTCGTTTACCATTGGAAATCGATGGAGAAGAGATGCCACAATATTTAGAAATCTTTTCCTTGGTTTCAGTGGTGGGTTTTTTCTCCAGCAATCAGCTGATAGAAAATCCTAATCTAATAAAATATTAATGGATGGTTAGAAATGCCGATTATGCCTCGTATGTACAAGTTACAAGTCCAACCTTGATTGTTTATCTAGATTTGCCATTAATTGTATTGGCATTACATTACCCAAAACAGCTCCTACTGTACATTTAGTAATTTCAGCTTTTTGAGTTCATGAATTTCGTTTGCCACTTTAAAGCCTTTATGAGAGCTGAGAGATAGCCCTTACCATACCGAAAACACACCATGCTCAGTGGCGTAGCTACGTACGTGCAAGACGGTGGGGCCCCCAGGCTCATGGGCCCAGACTCTGACAAAAAAATCACCAAAAAATCTCTCACACCTCACTTCTGTTTGAAATGCAAGCATTAATTCCACTTGTATAATTAAGCGTCGTTTAAAGTATTCTTCATAAAATTCTATGGAGAAACGGCTGGAGTAACGTTCAAAACGGTAAAATATGATTTTCGGAGGGTTTATCAACCAATTTCAGATGAGCCTTTTCTTCATTAATTAATATGCACCTATAAACAAAAAAAAATAAATTAAAAAAAACGAGAAGGAACGTGTGAGTCGCTTCTATGGACGCGAGTATTCAGTCGGTATATAAATTTGTGAGCTTATGATGATGATGTTCCCCAATAGCATGGGTCCAATTCAGCAATATGATGGGCTTCTGCTTTCAATAATAAAGACGACTCTCTCCTTTTCGTGCAGAGAATTACTGAAGTTTTTATTTCATCTTTTCCCTACTTATAGGGCTGAAACTTAGTATATAATGTACATAAAGTGTACATAGTGTTTCGACACCGGAGACTGCTGGCTTCGGTCCTCGCCGGATGTTGATTCGAATGTGTGTACATTTGAATCTCTGCTGTTGTGGCGGGATGTGCTGTCGCAGACGATGTCCGGGTTGAACGTTCTCTCTGCGTTTTTAGTTCTATCGTATCTTAAAAATTGTGCCTGACACAGATTATCGTCCTTTGTGGTGGAGGAAGGGGGCGGGGCGAAATTTTGAAATATACTTGTAGCAGTGCATTCGTCTGGAAACAAAATTTGGTTGCTCTAGCTCTTATAGTCTCTGAGATCTAGGCGTTCATCAAGACAGACAGACAGACATAGAATCGGCTATTGATGCTGATCAAGAGTATATATACTTTATGGGGTCGGAAACGCTTCCTTCTCTGCGTTGCACACATCCACTTTTACCACAAATCGAATATACCCCTTAACTCTTTTTTGAGTACGGGTATAAAAAAAGCAAAATAGCACAAGAAGAAAATACCTGAAGACCGCCAAGAAGTCGCCAAGAAAAAAAATGCAATCCAATAAACCAAAAAAATAAAATAAAAGCCTCCACTGGAACAAGCAAAAAGGAGTTTAATTTTCAGAGGTTTTCCTTCGCTCATCAGATCAGAGCAGAGCAGAGCGGGGAGTGTTCTGAATATATGTATTATAGGTATTATAGGTATTATAGGTAGATAATTTCACACTCTCTATGAGTTGCTTTAGAGCTTTTCTGTGCTGCTTTCTGAGGCATATGAGTGAAATACAGTCAATGGATTACCTTCAGGCGTATCTATCAGAAGTTGCTGAGACTTCGAAATTTCAATTTGAAAGAAAATACAAAAAATTCTACCAAAACATAAACTGACAAAAATCAATAGATTTTGCATGTGTTTTACTTGCTTGGAAAAGTATTTCATCTAGTTAGCATTTACTTTTCTGTTCGTATCGTTTGATTTGAGGCTGGGCAATATTTCATTCTAACACTGATTTTCGACCTGTACGGTAGTTTTTATTTATTTTTTTTTTATTTGACTTAGCGTAAAACAAAATTTCGATCTTGTAAAAAATTTTAAGTTTTAAGTTTACTCAATTCCCATTAATTCCCATGACTCGCGTCGCAGGACTCAGCCGCGGTGGTCAGGCCCCCCCCCACAAAAGGTGCAGCAATTGAAGATGCCACTGGTGCTTGCGCTTGGGCCTGCAGTTGACACAGTAGCAGGGCTGCATAGAGGGACTGATGGATGTAAGGCTGTCGCATGACGTCCAGCACCTGCTCCAGTTGGTCTTGATTGTTGGTGCCGTTGGCGGGCCCTCTCCTTCAGTGCGGTCCCCCTGATTGATAACGGCCTGTATATTGGCCTTCAACCGTTCGTTCTTCATTCTCAGTGTCTCTATCTCCCTTTTCAGATGTCTATTTATCGGTTCCGTTCTCTTCTTGGGCTCCTTTTTAGCAGCGGAGGACTCCGAGGGCCCCAGCTGCTTTGTCGTGGCCTCTTTTCGGCTGGGAATGGCCGTCTCAATGCCAACGACCGTCTCGTTCAGCAGCTGGTAGCTATCGTTTAACGCCTCCACGTCCCCTTGGTCCCAGAATAGTTCGCTCCAGCTCGCGGCAGCGGACATCTGACATCTGACTCAGAGTGGGGCTTGGAAATGTTCAAGCTAATCCTGGTGCGAACAGTGCAGGTATTCCTGTTCGTCGGGATGACGTGCTTTCCGGATGTGCAATGCCCCTCGTTACGTGGCCAAGATCCACGATTTAACCAGTGATCAATGTTGGAGATTAATTTTTTATGTATAAATTTTTTGTCATAAAATACATATGTATGTATTAAGTTTATTCAAGCATTTATTTATGTACAGCAAGTGTGTCTATGAGTATATGTAATATGTACGTGTGTGTGTGAAAAAAGGTAGAGGAGAGGGGATGATGGTAGAGGAGAGCAAAGATAGCCAAACGGGTAAAAAAAACCAAATAAAAACGAGAAGGAACGTGCGAGTCGCTTCTGGGGACGCGACTCTACTTATACCCGTACTCAGTCAGTATATACATTTTTGAGCATGATTTTTTAGAATTTTAGAATTAAAAAAAAAATTTTACATTTTACATTTTTTTGCTACATTTGTTATCTACATCTCATCTACAATGTCTATTCTACATCTAACATGTAGTTTGTACAAGTACCATTTAGATTCTACATCTCCTCCGCTAGGGGTTGCTCGCGCACTGAACGCGGCAGAGTGTGCGAGCGAGAAGGAAAATGAGTTGCGTTGTCGTCGGCGGGAGGGGGCCGGGGAAGCAACAGAAAATTAATTTCTTCATTCTGGCTATAATTATGGTCCGATCTGATTTAGATTCGGCAGTCTGGTAGATATGGATATTCTCTACGATACTGCGTTTTTAGTTTTATCGTATCTTTAAAATTGTGCCTGCCACAGATTTTCGTCCTTTGTGGGGGCGGAAGGGGGCGGGTAGAAATTTTAAAATACACTTGTAGCAGTGTGATATCACATGAGTCTGGAAACCAAATTTGGTTACCATAACTCTTATAGTCTCTGAGATCCAGGCGCTCAACAAGACGGACAGACGGACGGACGGACGGACAGACAGACACGGCTATATCGACTCGGCTATTGATGCTGATAAAGAATATATATACTTTATGGGGTCGGAAAATTTTCCTTCTCTGCGTTACACACATCCACTTTTACCACAAATCTAATATACCCCTTAACTCTTTTTTGAGTACGGATATAATAAAAAATCATAAGCTCAAAAATGTAAATACCGACTGAGTACGGGTATAAGTAGAGAAGCGACTCACACGTTCCTTCTCGATATTTTAACTCCATTTATTGGATGATAGATTCAGAATAGAATAACAATCAATGATATAATTAATGAATAAACTAAAATGGCACATTGGGTTTACTTTTTAGCCCTGGACTTTGGCTTGGCGGCCGCAGTACCAGCAGTCGACTTCTTGGATCCTCCCACTGCCTTCGACGTGCTGGCAGCTGTCGACTTCTTTTTGGCCTTAATCAGGCCATCTAGCTCTAGGTTATCCTTATCCTCGTCCTCATCCGAGTCTGCTCGATTTGTTTCCCCCTCTTCGAGTTCTTCTAGACCCAGCAGCTCCTCATCGCCGGCACCTGCCTCTGACTTTTTCTTCTTGATGTTTGCCTGGGCGGAGTAGGAATAGGCCATCACTTCCTTGTTGTAGGACCGCGTCAGGGCCGCCTTCACGCGCCCATCCACGGCATCTAGCGGGGACTTCTTGCCCGGCCAGGCGGTCAGCTCGACCAGCGAGTCGAGATCCTCCCGCAGCAGGTGGTAATCCTTCATCACATCCAGTGCAGCGGCCACTCCATCTTGTCCGTCTCTGGCCAGCGGACGAGCTATGTTGTCGAGCAGGAAGGGCGCATACTCCAGGCGGACGGAGAGCCTGGAGCCGGAGGTGCAGGACCTGGTGTGATCATGCAGCTCCTGGGCGAGTCTCGCCCGTTTTGTGGTCCTCGAGTTCTTGCCCAGCCAGCCGGGGAAATTGATCTGCCCCGTGAAGTGGCCTGCCATTCTCTCTCCCGGGAGAACAGAGCTGAAGAATGCCTGCGTGGGCAGCAGACTCCAGGCGGAGTTGGCACGGATCCGTTTATCTATCATGTCGCCAAGGCTAAGGGCATCCGCAGTGGCTGCCACTTTACCCAGAATATCCTTTCTGGAAGAAAAGATGGAAAATTAAAGGATCAATTTCCCCATAGATGATGCACGGGACTCACTTATTTCCCTGTGGCGTGACCTGGAGATAGTTCTGCTGGACAAAGAGTGGCGCCAGGCTATAATCGTGGAAGAATAAATCACATTTATCGGCAAAGGACATTCGCTTGTGCTCCTCGGCGGTGAAGACTTTGCGCACCACCTCCCAGGGGCCCAACTTCAGGTCTTTGGAGGCCACCTTTAGCTCGGCCTTGGCCTGAGATTGGGTGGGAATCTGTTCTCCCGCACTCATCAGGGAAATATGATTGATGGACTGGCGAATATCGTTGTTTGTGGCCGCTATGATCTCCTCCACTTTGGCCGGTGAGATCTTGACCTTCTCCTTGAAGCAGATGCTCATGATCTTGCCCTTGATCTGCTCGAGACGCGGCCGCTGGAAGCGCAAATCAAAGCAGTAATTGACGAGAGAACGGATCTTCGGGTGATTGCGGTCGTTGCACATGCAAATAATGGGCACGGAGCTGTCCTTGATGAGGGCAATCAGCTCCTGCATACCGCCGCGATCCTCGTTGCCAGCCATGCCGTCCACCTCGTCCATGATCAGCACATGCTTCTTGGACACTGCCTGCGACTGTCCATTCACGTAGCCATAGAGGGACTTGTTTCCCAGCAGCGTGGACACCTCGTCCTTGAGCAGACGCTTGCTCCGAGTGTCGGAGGCATTGAACTCAACCGCATCGAAGCCCAGTTCTTTGACCACCAGCGTAGCTGTTGTTGTCTTTCCAATTCCTGGCGGTCCCGACAGCAGGGCCGCCTTGTAGAAGCTGCCGTCGTCGTTCTTGGCCCAGGGATTGGGTCGCTGCGCCTTCTTGCCATCGTGGCTTACATACCACTTGGACAGCCAGTTCATCAGCCTGCGCAGTAGATGGGTAAATAAGAGGTTGACATGGTGGTTGCTCTACTCACTTGGTCACGTTGCTGGCTGCTCCGGCCTGGCCCACTATCTCCTTGATATTCGTGGGTTTGTGCTTGTCCACCCAGGCCATGCTACCCAGATCCAGGGGCTTCTCCAGGGGCCTCTGCTGGACTTGGGAAGTGTTCATGGATGTGGGCTCTTTCTTTACCTTGAGGGTGACTGCTGGCAGGGACTCTACATTCTCCTTCTTCACCTTAGAATCGATCTGCTCTACTTTGACCTGAGATTCCTGCTTCACCTCCTTTTTTACCTTCAGCTCTTCCTTCTTTGGCTTGGACTCACTCTTCTCCTCCCTCTGTGGACTCTTGATCTCCTCCTTCACCTGCTTCCTCTTGCCCTGACCCGATTTCTCCCTGATCAAATCAAAGAGTCCATCCTCGCTCAGAATGGTTACGTTGAGCTCCTCCGCGGTGGCCAACTTCTTGGGACCCGCCTCCTCGCCCACCACCAGGTACATGAGCTTCTTGCCCACCACCGTCATCACACGGCCGCCATACTCCTTGATCACCGACTCGGCCTCCTCCCGCTCCATGGACTCCAGCACGCCGGTGACCACAAACGTGAGTCCCTTCAGGCAGTCAGGTGTGCCCTTGGGTATCTCCTTGCTGCCGGGATTGAGGCAGGCGCTGCGGTTCTTGAACTTCTGGTAAAGCACTGCCGACATGCGCTTCCGCTCATGGCGCTCCTCATCTGTCAGCACACTGGTCTCGAGGTCCGCTGCCGGCTTCTCCTTCTTCACACGTGGGGTCGTGGTCTTGGCCTTGTCTTTTGACTTTGGCGTGTCCGGACTGCTGCGCTTTGGGGGCCCCGGACTCTTGGGCTTTGCTGCCTCTGGGCTGATACGCTTTGCCGGCTCTGGACTGCTGGGCTTCGCTCGTTTGCGGGAGGGCGACTTGGAAGCCACAGTCACTTTATCTTTTTCGGTGTCCTTACGCTCCACTGCCCTTACGCTCTCATCCAGATCCACCTCCATAAGACTCTTATCGATCTCCTCATCCTCAAACTCGATGGCAGCCTTCGTCTTCTGCTTGGGCTTCTCCACGCGCTTGGTCTCGCCGCCGAACAGCTGCGTGGGATCCACCTTTTGCACCGGCTTCAGCTTGGACAGCGATGGCTTCTTTCCTCCAACGCCATTTGTGGCACGCTTCTTCGCCTGCGACACATCTGGACTGGCCGACACTTTGTCCTCATCGCTGGATATGGCCTTGTGGTTTGTCCTGCGTTTCTTTGGCTCCTGCGGACTTGCGGCTATTTCCTCCTCATCGCTAGATATTATCATGGGCTTGCGGCGTTTTGGCGCCTTCATTGGCGTCTCCCCGTCCCCATCGGATTTTTTTGTGTTGCCTGGCAGCCGCTTGAAGAATGTGTCAATGTTCTAAGGGTAAATAATTAAATGAAACATTGTATGAGCTCAATAATCATACGCTAAGACATACCCGTTGCATTATAATTTTAACAAAATTCCAATTATTTTGAGTAATCTCAGAATTACAGACAGACCAACAAGATTTATCAACAAAATATACCGCCTGACCCACAGAAATATACCCAAATATACCATGCCATTATCAAAATATACAGTAAATATACTGACGGAAACGACAAGACGTTGATATTCCTATTTTGATATTCCGTTTAATATTACTAGCTAGTTGGCTCTCTCAGTCCTAAAAAAATAATTTTATCCAATTCCTCAACCAACTTTGTTCAGGATTGGCTAGTTTTCAGAACTCTTTTTCATTGGATTGTTTACATAAGCAAACAAAAACGGCCAATTTTCTAAATGTGACGTCATTGTTGCTGGTCAACAAGTTTCTTCTATGCCTATGGACTTTTGTATACCTTACATGGTTACTACACGGTAACTACACATTTGCTACAAATCAACGACATATTTGTGGAGTATGGCACTTTCCTTGCAATTAAGTTAATTTTATGCTTTCCAAGCTGCTTTGATACCTCAGTAACAATGAATTTGTATTGACATGTTTTCCACCTATATTTTCTTGTATATATAGTGGACTAAAATAGTTCAGTAATCACTTGACGAACAACAGGGGAATCGTTACAACATGTATCCGAGGACACTAAGAGCGCTCTTCCTGGATCTGAACATATTACTAGGCCGAAGAAGGGATGTCAACAAGATTTTGAATAAATTGAGGCGGTCGTCCCAAACACAGGAATGGGCTAGAGGCGATATCAAAAGATTTGGAGACCAGAAATATTTTACGGAGCTTTTTTATTTTATTATGGACGAGTACTACTTCCCCAAAATTGGAGGAGATGACCAATACAGCCGATGACCGGCGCTGGCGATTGCGTTATGCCGGTTGGATGGAACACATTACCGCACAGTGCATCTGAGTGTGGGAGGCGTTGATACCCGTCCCGTCCTGAAGAAGGTACTGAAGTTGCTACAAAGCCGAAAACTGGATCAGTACCTAATGGTCTAGGGATGCATTGCCAATGACGATGCACTGGAGTATGCCGCCCTTAGGTATCCCGTGATATACGACATTCGAGAGTTAAGGAAGACAATGCTGGACGACTACAACCATTGGGTTTTTGTCTTTTCGGAGCTGCACAATCGCCAATATGCTGCGATTGATAGGGAATAAAAATTCCCAACCATTGAGCAGGCGAATCCTCCGGAAGATGTTCGTGGCGTATACAACCAGCAGCTGGAGATGATAAAGGAACTTGTGCGGCGCAAACCTGCACTGGATGGTCGTCCATACAATTTGAAGCATTTCAATAGCCAAAAAATAGAATCATTTGGAAACTCGCTAAAGTCGACTCTGCCTCAAATATTACATAATATAAACGTAACTCATCCGGACTTACTTTCAAATCCGGCATCTGTTATCCTCTTAATGAGCTGGGTACTCGTCATTTTAGTTAGTTTAATTTAGTATTCCATGATTAAACTTAGTTTGAATACGCATTAACTATCAACAGAGCCACTGAGCTGAAAACTGCGTTTAACAGCACATTATTAACATAGCTCATACAAAGCAGCTTTTGTGCGGCAGCAATTTGAAAATTCACGTTATATTTGGTACTTTTCGACAAACAAAAAAGAAGAGTTAAACAACAAATCGGCTTACATTCTTATGCATTGTAAATGTTATTTGACGTATGCTTCATCAATCTTCCGCTAATGCAATGCAATCTAATCAAATCAAATCAGAGACGGAATCACATCATCAACGGCACTTTACATCGCACTGAAGTCAGTCCCCCGTGCACACAAGCTGTTTTGTTGCATTTACAGGGCATTAGGGCCTCTCCACCCCGCTGCTCGCAGCCCCTGGGCACACAGATTACACGCGCAATTAAGGGTTGCGGACAGCCGACACCCCCCCAACACCACCCACAGTCATGGCACTCTGGTGCGGCTTGCGGCCTGTTGCACGTGCTGAAACCCATCAAATGTTACCCTTGGGGCCGCTTTTGAATGATCGTTTGCTGAACACCGATTTTGATTAAAATTGATATAAACAAACGGTTGCAGGGACGAGAAGGGAAGAGCTTCGCAGTTGATTTATAACCCTTTTGGCGCTTTATTGAATCAAGTTTCGCTAAATTTTACTTATTTAAAGTTCAACAAACCAAAACCAATACGAAATTTCCCGACACTCCATAGCGAGGCGAGGGAGGAACTTGTTGATTGAAAACCCCATCGGTTAACATTCCACAAGTGGCATCCATTCATTCATTGATAAACCACAAAAAACGGTATGCATTCAAGCAGAAAAAGCAAAATAAAATTGCTGGTTTTTGGGGGAAAACAGGAAAAAAAGGGTTGCCGTAGCCCTGACAGACTGACTGATGCGAAACCACATGACAGAGTTCCCACACTCGCAAAAAACTATGAATATAAATTGACTTCGGGTGGACTATTCCCTTTGGACAGGCCTTAAATTATACGCCCGAAAGTGGGTAAGTAAATAAATACAAATCTGGGGTTGGACCCGGACCCGGACCCGCCCACTGAGCGCATTTCACACGGATTTATTACATTTGCATTTGATTTTCCCGATTATGTGACATTTCGCCTCTGCAAAGTGTTAGAGTCATGCTGCAGGGGGTGTGAGCTTTTCAGCGAGGGGTTAGTTTTCCTTTTTGTTTTCCACTAATTTGGGAATGGCGTGTGATGGAAAACACTTGTTCCGTACACTTTGCTCCCTCCGAACCTCATTTATCGATCATTAGCACGGCCTAAGCCTAAGCCCCCCCACCCGTCACACGCCTCTGACTGCCTGCTTAATCGTGATTAATTATTTTGACGCATTATTTTGATTCGATATTTATCAAAATGTCGCAAAATACCGCTTAGCCTTTTATTATGTTTGCTTAACTGATTAATCTTTTAAGGGGGGGATTCATGTAGTTGACTTTTATAGCCCCAAAAACCTTATATACATTAAAGGAAGAAATTAATACATACATATACAATACTTTTTATGTTAATTCCGTGCTAAAAATGGAGGTTAACTATTTTTTATAAATTTCAGGTAATTTAATCATTCCCTTTTTTGGGATTTGAAAGTTATTTTGACGTAATGGAAATGGGAACTTAATTCTTTATATATCGCATTTATATTCCCACCCATTCACATTTCCCAAACTAAAATAGCCACTGCCTAGTCCATCAAAAATACCCTAAAAGGTTAAGTGTACACTCAATAATGGCCATATACATATATAATTTAATTTAACCAAATGGAACCGTACAGAACGGCACTGCATCGACCAGAACCCAACCCAAAGCCAAACAAAATAAAGCCCACACGGAGCGCCGCGATCGAGGAGGGAACAAGTTTCCCATGGATAGAAATTAATAAAATTTGCAATTTACAATTTGGAAGCGACTTATATATCAGTGGGAAAACATGGCGCGATGTGCGCAGAAAACATGTTCAACAGTTAATAAAACAAATAATTGCATCGTGTGTGCAATAAAAAGAAGGTTAAACGTGGCCCAGGCCAAAGCCATAGAAAGCTGCACAGCTCCAGAGAAAGAGAAAGGGAGATGTGAGCGAGAGAGAGGCAGCGAGCAGGGGAGAGTGGGACAGACAGTGAGACGACAACTAATCATCAGCAGAAGGAGCAAGACCTAGACGATGCGAAGCGAAGACGTCGCGCCAATTGGAATTGCAAATCTGCCCTGTGTATGAGAAAGAGAAAAAGATAGTTGTATAAAGAGAGAGGGAGATAGGGGAGCTTCTTCGAGGATGTGGAAGAACAGGAGCGGTTTGAGTTGCTGAAGGCTAAATCAATAAATATCGGAATACTAGAGGACAGGTACTTCCATTAAGTCTGATTACAGAATTTACAAGGAAAGATTTCCCTATACGTAATACGTATATGTATATGAATGTAGGATATATTAAGTAACTTTTAAGGAGGAAAAGTAAGCCAAAGTATTCCAGCAATATTACTTTAAAAAGAACTGCAAGATCCCCCTCAACATCCTTTATAGCGCTCCTGTCAGATAACATACTCACTTGTACATAAATACATTGGCCCCGCCGTCTAAGACAAAATGGTGGAGTCATGGACGATGACGATGTGGATGTGGACGGGAATGAAGTCGACTAAGACCACGACGACGACGACGACGACGGGGACGACGCTGATGATGAGAAGGAGTAGGACACACAGGTTCATTCTCCCATAAATACGCTCAGCGGGTGTTAAATATTTTGTACGACTTCTGCAAGTCCTCAACTTTGGTTCGACTCTGCAAAAAGACTCGACTCTCTGTCCAGGGCCCAGACATGGCTCTCTGCTATCTCTTAAACAAACGCACAACTTTTGGCCCAAACGCCTTTGTTCATCAATTAAGCTGTCTGTCCACTGTCCTGCTCCTGCTCCTGCCGCTCCTGCTGCTCCTGCTGCTGCTGCTATCTTCTCTGCCGTCTGCACACACACGAAAGGGACAGAGATATATGGGGTACGAGTGAGCATGGGATACGTACGGGGGGGACACTGGAGACACATGCTATGGCTTGTAAATTGTGCGTCGGTCAGAAATTGAAATATGGCGTCGCAACGCAGGCAAATTGAAATCAATGAAAATGCTGTATTCCTCTGACTATAGGTGGGGGCTGGGGTCTCAGAGGGGGTTGTTTGGCGAGGAAAAAGGAGGATTGGAAAGGCAAAATCAGCTTTCTTAAAGGGAAAAAACTTGCTGAAGAAAGCTCAATAAGAAAAAACTAGGACCCCTTGTATTTAACCTCCTATTTAGGCTCTGCAACATGATCATCAATTAGATCGTATATTTATCCATTAAAGTATCCATTCTTCTAAGCCAAAGCAAACTCATCTTTAATAATTACGACATCTACCAATTTAATGGAATACTTTAATCTCGTGGACATTTATGACTTGAATATATCCGATTACCTTCCCCTTTGGCTGGCCACCGAACTGATCTAAGCAATTCGGTGGTTACCCTCCACTGTGGCGCCTCAAACTGATGAAAGCCGAGTACATATCCAGCTAGTAGCTGCCTCCACATCTGCCATGATTGCTGCTCCTCGAACTGTTTATAGATATATTTTAAATGCCGATAAAAGCGCATGTACGACAAGCAACTAAACAAGAGACAGAACATGCCATCATTACCACCAGCCGATCCAAACGGACAGAGCCGAACTAAGGTGAGCTGAAGATTCGACGCTGCGCCATGTTTGATGATTAAATCTCGAAAATGTTAATGATGCCGAAAGAGGCAGCCGTAAAAGAAGCCCAGAAGAAGGGGCTCCAATCGAATCGAGCAAGCGACAGATGGACCAAAACTCAGACATGGAAATTAGCTGACGATTGGAGTAGGCTCAGAGGGGGAGACCCAGAGGAAGGGGCAGAAGACGGTGAGCAGCTTCCATATCGATCGTTAAATGAACGCCAAGGATCCCCATCGCCGTTCGGGATCGATATCGGGATCGGTTTTCATTTGACGCGCTCCGCTCTGGCGGCATTTTCATATTGATTAACCAGACTAAAGCAGACCCTCGATCGCTGCCCCTGAACCTGCGCCTCTGCAGAACGATCAAAATACCTATTAGCAATTAAAAGACAGACAAAAAAATACAGAAATCTTATGACAAGTTGAGAAAGTCGAGTCTAGGTACCGTTGCAGCTCTCGAAGATCGTTCGATCCGTCCTTCGCGGGTCGCCTCTGTCCATATATGAAGTTGGAAATTATGGGACATTAATTGACTGTAGGTTAACAGCCAACCAGCCAAGCAACCAACATACCAACAAAAAAAAGAAATACTGAACAGAAAATTATGAAAAATATTATTGCATTGTCTGGGCCCGAGAGGTGCAAAGGGGTCTCTCTTTATGGGTTTCTCTCGCTCTTCCCCTTTTTGGGTTCTTTTATGTAACTGGTTTTATGTAACTTGTCTTCTTAAACCCTTTGTCATGGGTGGGGACTCTCAGTCTGTGCAGCCATTGTGTCGTATATATTGATTATGGTGTTTATAACTATGGCTTTCGGTCGCGGCCCAAGAGCTTGCGAGGGGGGAGTGAGATATTATGGTTAGCATTGTGGCAGAACATTTTGATTAACTCCTTTATTTGCAATGTTCCAAAAAACAATTTGAGACCAGTAAGAAGTTCCCATTAGATCCTTCAGTATCTTAGTTTTGCTAACTACGCAAATTGTTGAAATTCTTGGGGCTCGTTTCTTTGGTTCTGTTGTGCTTTTAAGGTTCTGCTCTACACAAAAAAAAAAACACCCCATATCCAAAACACATCGTCCGTTGTTGTCAAGTTTTGTGAAGATTAATTGAACAATCAATTTTAAATTTTATAGGTTTTCAACTTTTCATTTCTCTTACACGATTTTCTGTGTCTCTCAGTCTCTGTCTCAGCCTTCGTTGTAGCTGTTGTTGGGTTATAAATTTGTTTTCTTTGTAGCATTCAGACCCTCAGTTCTCTCTGGCCGAACCACTTCACTCCACTGAGTCCACTTCACTCGCGATCAATTTAAAATTATGAAATAGTAGCATTAATGAAAGATAAACTTTGTGTGGATTTTGGCGCATTGGTTTTGTGGACAATGAGCTAAGAAAGGGAGTATAAAAAGGGGAGATGTATGATCGTATAGGATGAACAAGGGAGGAATTCGACATCCATATAGAACTCCACTAGATTAAAATGTTCTTTTGGAATATATTTCGTGCATAAAACCTCTTCCTCTCTTTTAATGGCTGTGCAAATATTTTGATGCCTAACCATAAAACTCACCCATAAATCGAACCACAAAAAAATCAATTACTTTCATCGCTAACATTAAACAGGAACACTTAACGACAGCGGAAATTCGCTAAAATTTGTCGGCAATTTTCTACAATTTATATAACATTTTATAGCCCAGAAATTGGCTCTAATTGAGACCAGGATTCGGTTTTAGTGCAATTATTATAATCTTTCTCTTAAGCATCGGATGCATAAATATTTTTATATCTATCACGTCGACTGGCGCCATTTTAACGAAACTTTAATGAAATTATACATTCGATCGAATTTTTTACTGACTTTTATTGGATCTCTACTATTGCTCTGGGCTTGGGTTTGGGTTTGTCTATCTTCAATAGCGGGCAGAGCAGACTGTGACAATGGCAACACCTACGGGTTTTTTTAGTGCATCTCCCTTATGAGTTTTCCTAGCCTCTACCTTTCCTAGGTTTTCTTTTCTTTTTCCATTTAATTTATGTGCATTTTAAACGTTTTTTTTCTGTCTCTATGGCGCATGCGCTTCGGTTCTGGATCGAACAATAGTCTCTATCCGTTTTGAATATAAGCAAACAAGATTTTTATAGTTTACACACATCAAAATTCTTAATGGGTTGGTTGACGTTGGTCTATAGAGGGTCGGGTCTCGGAGAAGGCGTGACAGATTTTGTTTGATTGTAAACTTGAGATTGGATCTACCATATCATCAAAGGCGGAATCTCAAGTTGATGAAATAAAACTCATCGGTATGGTATGGAACAAGGATTTCATCGTTTCTTCTCATTGTTTGATTACAAAATTTACATTAAAAATACACATACATATATCTTCAATATTTCAGTGTTTCCTTAAGATTCTTGCTCCCCATAAAGTTTCATCATTTTATTTATTTTCCTAGCAAACTTTCTATATATTTCCATTCGTTCAGACTTACTTTTAATGTCGTATTTCTCTAGCCCTGAGACAGAAAGTCCAGCAAAAGAGTTTCATTTTCTGCTGAACCTTTCAATTTGCCACGCAAAATAGAAAACAATCTTTCTTTTCCTCCGGTTACTCTGGGATGATTGCTGAATTGCTATGTAAATTTCTCTTTGCCCCGAAATGAACAAACGAAACAACGCAAACTTTTACATTTCAATTTTCCACACTGTCACCCCATCGTGGGGAAGGGTACGGGGTACGGGGACACAGAGCAGAGCGTCTAATGCCCCAACTAATTAATGAAAGTAAATTAATTTATACGTAAATTGTTTTGTTTAGAAACTCTCCCTCTCCGCGACCAAGCCGATTCGGTTTCGGGGTAAGGGTTTTATCAATGACTTTTGCCCGACGCGCTTTGAATGCCTAATGAGAGAGTTGGGAGCAGTACGAGTATTCAGAGTATTCAGAGTATTCAGAGTAGAGTAGGTTTTCTGGGTGACCCGTCTTGGGGCCTTAGCTTAATTCGCTGTGTAATTGTTGATTTGGTTTCGTTGGGTTCTTTAGTGGAACGTGGGAGATTTTCCGGCTTATCGAACTCCCCCAATGAAGGGGGAGTGTATACATACTATATATAGAGATATGTGGTGTATACATATGTACGTATATAGGGGAAGGACTGGCTAAGACTATTAAGTGGTGTTATCATTATCTGGGATGAAGTAATACAGAAATGAGTGTGCCTTTGAATGCAACAAATTAATGAAATAGAATATCAGACATGATGGCAGCCATAGCATCGCATTGCACAAGCTGGCACCACTTGACCACACAACCACACCACATCTCATCGACGTCTCGAATGGAGTTTTTGTTCGCTTAGACATTAAACAAATGGCTCAATTGATGTTCAATTATGTTTTTGGGCAGCCACAGAAATCCACTTAACTTAGTTTGCGGCCAAATCTCTGGCCACTGCAATGAAAGCTCATTAAGTCATGTTGAGAGTCCGTCCTCGATGTTGTCTGGCAGAGGGGAACGGTCTATAATAGCTGCCGGACAGGACAGGACAGACCAGACCAGAAACCAGGAACAGGAACAAGAACAAGAGCATAAAGCAATTATTTGCATAGCCCCCAAAGTGCAGACAAAGAGCGCAAATTGCAGCCAAACAAAACAATGCACGAGAGCGAGAGAGTGAGAGTGAGAGACGGAGACGGAGAGTAGAGAATAGAGCGTAGTAGAGCATAATGAGCATTCACCTGACCCATGCCCACTGTTCCACTGCCTGCTGCTCCGTTCCATTGCCATTCATTCGGGGCATTGTCATCGGCCCACTCGTTTGTGCATTCATTTATTCAATTGTGGCCACTTGTTAGGACAAAAGCCTTTCTAGGACACACACAATGCCCAGCAAATTTCTCTCAATCTCCCACCACCACCCCCACCCCCACTCTCGCCTGCGACTCTCCTTTGAGCGGACATTAACTTGTTTGTTTGCCGCTGATTGTCGTCATCATCCTTATCATCATCAGCATCTGCGTTGTCTTCGTTTGCCGATTTGTACTACACAAAACGGGATAGGGAAGGGGAATGAATCTCCTCAACGGACTGGCGCTGTCAACCGCATTGAAATTGAAATTGTTGCTGGAAGGAACAACGTCTTGTGTCTCGTGTCTTGTGCCGCTGACATTTCGCCTTTTGTGATCCAGATCCCCGCTGAATGTTATGAGTCCCTCTAACTTGTCGCCATGATTGCACATAATTGGGTCACATGCTTGTCACAAAAATATACGAGTACCATACACACTCCTACCATACCATACCATACCATACCCATACCCATACCCATACTATTTTCATGTCGTTGTAATGTAAAAGATTTTTCATTAAAATTGTCAGCTTTTCCTTTATTTTTGTTGGGCCGGCCCCTGTCTGTTCTCACATCTCTCTCACTCTCTGCCAGGGTTTCCTTAAATTGCTTTCTTGTGTGGCAGCAAAAAGGACTTTTTGTAATGGTTTTTTTTTTCCTCTTTGGTCTTTTGTTGATACTCTTTCTGAATGGAAAATTAAGTTGAATATTTTCAGCAATCTATTACATGAAACATGTTGCTCCAGTTTCACTATGAAACACAGCAGAGCAGGAACTACGAACAATAAGTATATATTTTATATGCCAATACTTTGAGAATTATCGAGTTTGTATTCCCTAAAGAGCAATCCGCATTCGACGTGTTCTTGCGCCACTCATATTTCCTTTGCCATTTCATGCTTTTGATTGCGTACACAATTTTTTGCCGATTTTTATTATGTGCCTCGTCGTTTATTTTGCAGTGCATAATTTATGCCTTACTCCCTCTCTCTCTCACCCACCGTTTATCTCTGTTGCCTTTTCTGTTCTGGCGTCGCCATTTTTTTGCGCTTCCTGAGCCAGAATGTGCCCCTGTTCCCACTTTTCGTTCGGTTCTGACTACTGGAGCTGCTGGCGGAAATGTATTTACACCAAAACGTTCGTAAAATGGCGGGCATAAAATAAAGTTTTAACGGATGTTTACGCAATGCGCATGAATTGTCCAATATTGACAAAAGACAAGATGGCAAACGATTGGTCGGTGCCACAGAAGAAGAATAAACTCTATGGCCACAAGGACGGGGGACCTATTGAAATTTTAATGGCCTCTGCCTCAGCCAGTGGCTGGTGACGTCTCCAATGGTTTGGAAATGAAAGGAAAGGAAAATGGGAGGAGAAAAGAATTTAAGAATGTCGTATACTTATAACAGCACTATACGAAGACTTAAGACCAATAAGCTTTGATTATCTCTTTACTATTTTATGCATATTTTGTTCAATCTCTCTATAAGGCACCTTTCAATCCAGTTCTCAACTTATTAATGCTGCTGCTCTTGTTACTTCTCAAATTACCTTCAAAGCTTGACCCTTCTCTGCGCTTCTCATTATTCCTACTTTAATGCAAAACCGCAATCGCAACTTTGGTAATTTGATCCAAGTTTCGTAACCTGCAACCCGCATCAGCCCTCAAGCTGGAGGGTTAATCGAGGACATGTTGGCAATGACAACATAATTATGGACTCGCCAGACAAAGGAAAATGGGGAACGCCCACACAGTTATGACATTGACAGGCCAACCTATCTGTCGCCCACTCTCCATTCAAAATATTCTATATATAAATATTTATTTAAACGAGGGTTGCAAAAAGAAAATCTCCACCAGCTAATCATGTCGAGATGTCGTTGCCAATCTTTCTCCGGCGACCCTTGAGCGAGAAGAAACTTCACGCACAATAAATTTTTCATTCGTTGTCATTAAATCATTTCGTAAGGTCCCCGAAAAGTGTACAGACCCCAAGAAGGAAAAAAAGAAGGAAAACAGAAAAAAAGAAATTGAGGAAGCCGAAAGGAGCCAAGGATAATGACAAGCAACATGCTGCAAATGTCAGGGCAGAAAGGAAAACGGAAACGTATTGGCGCAGTGGAGTTCGCAGTGGATGCCAGAAGGAAAAGGAGCAGGGGCAGAAGCTCTAGCAGGCGAAGCCGAGAGGATAAGCTGAGAAAAAAGTGGATACGTTTTGTTTCACATACGCGGCACTTGAAGATTATCTGTGGTTTAATGGGCGAACCATTGGGGGGAAACTCTTTCAGAACTTAATACCTCATACAATACATGAGATAATAGTGAATGGAAATCTTGGTAAAGGATCGACTGGTATGATTAATAAACTAAATCTAAAGGATGTCTGCTATTCGAGCATTTACCATTTCATAAATTTCCTTCAAGTATTTTCTTTTGGCTAGCATTCTATGGAGACTGCGGAAACGGATGCGGGTGCGGACAACTTTAAGAAGTCTGCCAAGAATAATACATATGTACATATACTACTCGTATTTAGGAACATAGGAAACAACGAAATTTGAAAAAATGCGACAAGTATCCATGAAAATCATAAATTATGCAAAATGTGTTCTATATTTGATTAAAATTCATTTACTGCCAAGGAGAGCGAGTGAGAATGAGAATGAGGGAAATGATAAATGCCAGACAAGAAAATCAAAGCAAATCACTTGCAGTCGCCGAAAAACGGGACGAAAAATGTTTAATAATGGAAATCCCCAAAGCACGCCCAGAACTCAAATGCAGGACTACCGTACACGTGTCCGGAGTTGTCCTTGCGCACGCCACACTTCATAAATTTTCCTTCAGAGAGGAGGGAAATCCAAAACGAAGCAACATTTACAGTTACAGTTATGATTGCCCGAAAGTCAACTGGGGGACGAGGCGACGTCGGATGTCCGCCCATCCACCCATTCACCCACCCACCCATCACCACATCACCATCATCCGGAAGCTAAGCCTCACAAAAATAAAACCGCAGCAAAGTAAACACCCGAAGGAGGAATCGTACTCGCTCTCGCACTCGTCGTACTTCCCTTCCGAAGGATAAAAGCCTCTAACACACAAACAAACAGAGGGCACATTCCAGCTACCCTTCGAGCCAAAAGGGACTGACTCTGAGTATAGACGCATAGACACATTGTGGCCCATTGGCCGGGTACGGCAAGGCAGGGAATGGGATCCTGTGCCGCAATCAAATCATCTGCCAAGTTTATGATTTATTTAACTTTTTTAATTGACTTTTTCCGAGCGAGAGAGAGTGTGGCGGTAGCGTAGTGCCCTCCCCTCGGACGGTGGGTAAGGACTGCGTGTGAAAGGATAATGGTGGGTCTTCAAATAAGGAAACTTCACTTGCAGTCTGTTGTTGTAGCTGTTGTTCCTGGTGGTGTTGATGTTCCTTGTAGTAAATGCGTCATATGAAAGGATACGGATACGGATGCGGATGAGGATGAGGATGCGGAGGTGTACGTGTGCGCTTGGGAGTGGGTTTGTTGCAAATCCGGTTTAGTCTATTTATTTAAAGGCCTATTTTTATGCTCATCCGGCTGCCTTTCGTTTTTTCACAACACAAATAAAGGATAATATCATACAAAAAAACAAAATCTGTTGATTTTTGCAACGGTAATTGCTGGTTGAAACAGTGGAAGTGATACAGGAGCACGAGTACAGTCATCAAAAGGTTTTTGAGAAGAATTATGGGATTTTAAAGGATCAAAATGTGTATGGGTATTCAGCAAGTGGAAGGGCATAGGTAGAGAAAGTATTTTTGCTTCTGATTCTACGCGAAGGGAAAGAAATATTTTCGTAATATTTCGTACATATAAATATTCCTCCCATTACTACCCCTCGTTTGCTTTAATAAGGACCTACAGCCTTCAGACACACTCAGCATGACTCAACCCCATTCCCATCGGTCACCGTGAAACCAAACTAATTTGACAGCCAACTAGCGCCGGACCCACCATACGAGTATGGCCAAAGATGGACATGAATACAAAGAAAAAAAATTGGAATCCTGAAGCCTCCAAGCCCACTTGTCAGTCTGCCGCTCGCTGTCCGAGCAAAACTTTCAATTTCTTCAAAATCAAACACACAAAAACGCACCCAAAAAAATATCCCACAATCAGACTGGCAGAAATATAATTTATGAGCTAACCGAAAAAAAAGAGAAGCAGAACTCCCAACATTTGATGTATACATTTTGAGCTTTGTGGAGACACAAAAATGATTTTGATGGACACTTAACAAAACGACACCAGATTCGGTTCAAACGAAACCCGGTCCCCCCCTCTGACCACTGTTCTGATCCTGCTCCCGCTCCAGAGTCATTTCAGGTGGGGAATAAAGCCAAGTGAAACCCAAGATGTGTTCTTCTTCGAGTTGCAAAAAATAAAGGGGAGAAAAACGGAGAGAAATACGACATATTTCATATTTTATTTATTATTTAGAAAGGGTACGCTGCATAAATCAAAAACAAAATGAGTACGACATAACAACACCAAAAAGCTGCGACTGAGACTCAGACTCGGACTCGGACTCCGACTCCGACTCAAACCCAGATGGAGGTGGCTATGGGGATGGGGTTCGGTGATGGAGGAGAGGCCTCCGGAGTCGGAGGCGCAATCGCAGTCATCGATGTTGTCCAATGCAGCCGGGACCAGCCACCAGCCAACAGCCACCACCATCCAAGCAAACAACGAACGAACCAGCCAACCAGCATACTCGCATGAAATAAAATCAAAATAAAAGCACCCAAACTTAAACTCAAACTCAAACCAAACTCAAAACTCACAACTGAAACTGAAACGCGAAAAAAGTTCCCACATGTTCACAATTTTGTACACATTACGAGCACGTTTATGGGCAGCGGGCGAAGCGGTCCGAAGGAGTTGAAATACAAATACAAATACAAAAACAATCATCGAAAAACCCACAGATCTGCGAGTAAGGCATAAAATATCATTCATTCAACATAGTGCGATGGGCTGCTGCTGGGCTCTCCTCTCAGGACGAGTCGAATGCTCATCTTCTGTCTTTTGTCTGCTAATTGTTGGCACTGAGAGTGGACTGAAATGAGTTGAGGTGGGAATCTATAGATAAATCACCTTCAATTGAGAAGCATTACTAAATTAATTTATTTTAAAAATAGCCGCAAAATCAATCTAAGATTAAGAATAATATTTTAATCAAAAATTTCGATTACTTATCGATTTTTGGTCGATTCATAGTATACATTTAAATATATAATTTTTGGACTAGTTCATAAATTTAGAAGTTTATTTTTCTTACATAAATATTTTATTTTATTTATTAAAATGAACTTTAATACGTTATGAATTAATATTATTAAAATTACATAAATTTAAATAAATATAAATAGCTACTCCTAATTTTCAATCGAAGTGCATAATTTCTCTCAGTGCACTCCAGTGACATGAAAGGGTTAACGTTAACCAGAACAACAGCAGCAACAACAACAACAACAACAACAACAGCAGCAACAACCATACAGAAAACAGTCAAATGTTGTATGTTTGGTATTTTTGCGTCACGCGTTGTTCCACCTTGTCGATGGAGAAGCAGGGGCGACTGTTGCAGAGAGTGAATCGATTCGAGGATTGCGCCTGCGCACACGCCTGAATGCGAAATACTGTAGGGGCTATACCAGAGAGCGGGCTGGGGTCCAGGCGGGGGATGCCATATCAGTGAAATGATCGCAATCTCAACACAAAATTTGTGTTTGGCGCAGACATTTTTTTACTGTGTGAGCGAGCTGTGGAGGTGAGGTGCAGGAGGAGGAGGAGGACCTGCGAAGATAACCGAAAGATGATGAAGATGAAGCAGCAGCAAATCTGCAAAAAAGCCAGGGAATGTGTGTGACCCCCCCGCACTGCGCACTGCTCTACGGCCTGTCTGCGACTGCGACTGGGACCGGGTCTTGGTCCTGGTCTGGGCCTGGGCTTGGGCCTGGGGTTCCAGGGTCCGGGGTCCTCCAGCCACGTCGTGTTGTCATAATGAATGGTGCAGCTTAAGTCATTTCATTTTGGAGCTGGTCTTGAGGTTGCTGCTGCCTTTTTTATAGTGCTGCTGGCGCCATGAAATATTAAATTACGAGCTGCTGTTTGTGGTCACCCCCTTGTCTGTCTCTCGCTCTCCCTCTCCCACTCCATCTATACGACCCTGTCTCTCATTAGAGAATAAGAGGGGGATACAGGCATACATTCCACATACGCCGTGTGTTCGCGAGAGCTTCGTTTGCGAATGAAATTAATAACTAAAACGTTGCAGAACCATAAAAAGGGCCTCCAATCGGCCAAATTGAAATTCCCAACTTGTTGAATTAATAAGTTAATTTCTGCAAACGCCCCTCCACGTCCAATCCATAATCCATCTGCACATATTGAAATGTTTTGCATAATTACAGGGAGATCTTCGCCAGTCGCCCGGCATTTTATGTTGGCCCATTTATGACTTTGGCTAATTTACCAAGGACTGCGTGTGTGTGTGTGTGTGTGTGTGTGTGTGTGTGTGGGGAGGACTTTTATGGAGCGGCCTGCCATTAAAAAGGTTAAAGTTGAGGCTTAGCCACTTAATGACTATTTTTGGGGCCACTCGGGGGATTGGGCTTACACTTTGAGCTCATGTTAATTTCTCGGACATTTATGGCAATTGCTTGACACATGTTTGTGGCAATCTTAATGGGGGTTAATGGGTTGAAGAGTTTACAGGAAGTACTTGGGAGGAATGTTCGGGGGGTATTACCTGGGTGCCAGTCATTCAAGGGCTAGATATGGGAAAAGGTCTCTTTAGTTCTTTTTTTTGGAGGGACACTTAGAAACGGAGATCTTTACTTTCCCTGCTAACTTAGCAATCGATTTATTATCTATCCCATTTATCATTTATCTCTATCCACGATTATCTCTCTACCATTAGCAGAAATTTATGATGGGATTCTTTTCTTTTTTTGGAAAGGCTTTTGCTTCGATACCTTTCACTAGCCCTGCAATGGCAATAATTATGGCAAGATCTTTGACTCATATGGCCAATACATTTGGCCGAAATCAAATAACGATAAAAAATCACACGAATATTAATTCGCAGAAATGCAAAGACCTTCAGCCAAAAAGGCAACTCCAGTGCCAAAGGCAAGTCCCAATGGCAGACCAAAAGCCAAACTGTTTATGAAATTTATAGTTGCGGTCTAGGAAGAGAGACCGCAATCGAGTCAGCCTCAGCCTCAGTCCCAGTCCGAGTTCCAGACTCTCCCGTACCCCCAATCGCCATTCCACAGCTGGTCGTGTGAGAATGTCTGGGGCACATGTGCCTTAGTTCTCGGTCCTCCATCCTCCGTCCTCTGTCTTCGGTCCTCGTCCTGGTCTTGCTCTGGCCCTGAGTTCAACTGCAAAAAGGCAAAGCATAAGCCCAAACAAACCCAAAAGCAAAAAATAATCCAATCCAACTACTGGCCAACTCCGAAGACCGCAGCTCTAATGCCAATACAGAGCTGGAGTCTTTGTTTTTTTGTTTTGTTTTGTTTTGTTTTCCCTCTCCCTCTGCGGATTTTATGCGATCAACTTCCATGGAAGTGGAAGCTTAAGCCCAGCGATGAAAATATTTATATATATATAGGTATTTGAGCGCAGACTTATCGCCCAACAAGATCAATATGCACGATATCAATATGCTCTTGGTGTTGTTCCAGCCCCGAACAACAAGAACCACAACGCTGGACCAACAAGATCCAAAGGCAGGCTCAGGCGGGGAGGCAGACCGAGTGGGGAAGGGGCCGACAGCGTTGTAAGTGGAAGTGGGGTAGGGTATAATCCATTTGGGGGTGTGTGGAAGCACTTAGAGGGACTAAATTATAGGCTACTTATGAAGGTATCTATGAAGTATTCACACAATTAAATCTTTGGCTATCAATAAAACTGAAGGGACCCAACAGACAAAATGAAGACTAAAAACTAAAAACTATTGCCATAATTCCTTCTTTCATTCGTCCAGGAAGCGAAACAGATCTCGAAATTAAATAAGATGGAAAGAGAACTTATGTATACCCTCTCTTTGCATGATGACGAATAATCGCTGTCCAGAGCTGTCTGCCCGTCAGTCTGCCAAGATTTGTCCCGCTTGTCAATGTGATTAGGTGGATTTAATTTGGTATTAATATAATTTTTTTTGCTCGAAAAAATTCGGAGAACTCAGAGCAGCAAGAGAAACGTACAATGAGTCCTCCACACACACACACAACGAAACTGGCGACAAAGGCAAGCCTGATGATGGCATAGGACGATTGGATTGGATTGGCTTGGATAGGATTGCTTTGGTTTGGTTTCTGTCTCAGTGCCAGGGCCAGTGGAAGTGCAGGCCCAGGCCTGCTCCCCTGTCTGGCTGTGGCATTTGCATATTTTGAATGTTCGCGGGCGACTCGTGGCACGTTTAAACAACAAAAATGCTATCGATGATTGTGGGCGAGTCATGCGGTTGTCTCTTGACGACCTTTTCATAGTTCTCCATGTCTGCGGTTGTCGCTTGTTCCCTTATTGTTGCTGTTGTCAAACAATTGTCACAACGTGTCGGCATTCACACGAACTTTATGTTTTATCCAACACCTCGTCGCAAATCTCTCAAGGGTTAAAGTTTGCCCAAGTCGCCGAAGGGGGGTTATGCAACGAGCCACAGAGCGGAGGAGGGAGTCTGGTTTTCGGATTCCCTCCACATTCGATGATGTGATACCGATGTGATCCATCGCCCTACCGCATTGCTGGCATTCATCAATAGCATTCTGGAGTATGTCTTGTCCGGCGGCGGTGTTCAATCAAAACTTCCATACGGCTTTGTATGAAAAAACCAACACCCATGCTGAAGGGTCCTTCAATTCTTAGCTAATAATGAGCGGAACCTCAGCGGTTCCATTGTTCTGGCTCCCCCCAAGCCTCCGCTCTTTCGATATGTATTTATTATATTTATGGCACAATTTTGCTTTCAAAAAACGCTGAGGAACGGAACAAAAAGAAACACTTGTGCCAGGACGGGCCCCGGCCCCTGGCTGACAGGCGGAATATCTTTTTTCTCGCGATCGATGGAAGAAACGAACGATCGATCGATCGATCGGTGGATGTCGGTGGATGGTCGGATTGGCTCCTCTGCTGAATAGATCACTCAACCATAATGAATTATTGATGGACTGATCAACAATAACCACAAAAAAATGAAAGCAAAAGAAGAACTGTAAGGAGGTGAGGGAACTCTCCGAGCTGAAATGTAACCAGAGCTTTGACTTAATGTGGCAGTTCAACCAGATCGATATGTCCATATAACCGAATCGAAGCTGCTCAAGTTTTGTGACTTTGTCAAGTCCTCCACCCCGTCCTTCTGCTCCTGCTCCTGCTCCTGCGCCAACTGATCATTTGTGATATATTGTTTCGGTAGCAGTTTGTTAAACGTGATCAATTTTTAATTACCCATCATCATCATCCATCCAGGCAACCATCGACCGGCGACCATCGACCATCGACCGGCGATCGGTGATCGGTGATCGTCGCTCCGTCGTTCGATTGTCGTATCAATCGCACCGCACAGAATGTAACTCGGACGTTTGTCGCATGTCATTCAACGATTTATGCCCTCTGAGCGACTTTAATAAATGTGTCTTTGCCGCTTTTGGCCTGCACTCTTGGTCCGAGCCTTCCCCCCCTTAGGCCCTGTTCCCTCTTTTATTCCGTCAAGGCATCATTGATTGAGGCGACTTTGCCACTGATGATATGGCGCCGTTGTCTTCGCCTTCGCCTGCTCCTGCTCCTGCTCCTCCTCCTTCTTCTCTCTGGCTTGTCCCTGTCCCTAAACGGAGCGTGTGTGCGTAAAATGTTTAATTAGTTTTGTCTAATTAACACTTGGAACATGGCCATAGCGACTTGAAGTGTGCCACCAGAGGCGTGAACATCAAAAGGTAAACAAGCGACAATGGATCGTAGGAGTAGGAGAAAAAGAATTACAAGTACTCTGGAAATGTTGCTTAAAATAAAACAATTGTCGTGATTTACAGGAGGTCTCCTTATGTCTATCAGATGGATCCACGTCCTCCCCGTACTATTAACTGACAAATCAATTAAAGAAAGTATTTACAGTTTTCTCTTGAGCCCTTCCAGCGATCTGAACATCCTGAGCGATCGCATAATCACTGCCACTGCTAATACCTTCATCCACACAGGCATTTCCCCTGAAGCTTTGTTTCATCTTCCCTTTAAGTCTTTACTTCGGCTTGCCCTGGACCAACAACATAATTTCTACATCTACACACGCCCATTTTGCCACCAGGCTTCCACAGATTGGGAGCCAGAGCTCCCAGAAATGCCAGAGTCTAAGGTCTTGGGCCCTTGGGCAGCACACAAATGAAAGAGAACGCCCACAGCACGCGCCAAACAGACGGACCAAACGGGAGGGAGCGACCCAAAAGGGAGCCCAGAACCGACCAGAAATGGAGCTGCAGATGGAGTTGGAGATGGAGAATAGAGGGAGCAGAGCAGCCAAGCTGGCTGCCAAAACTCCAATGGAAATATTTGCCACTTGAGTTTCTGTTTGTGGCTCGCTCTCGGCCCCCGGTACCCGGTACCCGGCACCCGGCACTCGGCACTCTTCTGGCCATGCTCTTGCTCTTGGCCACTTGAGGTTCTTGGCTGGCGTTTATTTTTGTTTTGGTACGGGGCGCAGAGCAACAAATTAAAAAGTAATTCACAGGCGCAGCATAATTAGCTGCTAAGTGACACTAATGGAGCCCCAAGTTGAAGCACAGTTGCAGTGCCCCCAAAACGCCCCAAGCCCCGCCCGTGTCTCTGCCCCTTGCCCCATTCTGACTGCACTTTTTCGGCTGTTCGTGGTGGTTCGTGGTGGTTCGTGGTGTGTGGGCAAGGTGGAGTTCACCGCGTGCTGATTGAGGGGCGACTTTACTTAAAATTTTCCCCTTCGTTCTGGGCTAATTGAGTTTGGTGTTTCGTGGTCCACACGGCTCTTGGCTCCCTTGTGGCTGCCAAGTTTTGGGTTTTCGGTTGGCCGTAATTGATGAGCCCGCTGAAAGCAAAGGTCATTATTGTGATGAAATCGATGGGATAGGGGGAGAACTAGGGAACTGCTGGCTAATCTCAGCAAATCTTGTCGTTGCTGTCAAGTAAAGTCGGGCAGCAAAACACATTTCACATACAGCTACACGAACAGACGCACAGTCTATAAAATGGTAAGTTAGGAAGGGAATATTACGCTCCTGCTCCATCAATAATGCTTCATCAGTAATCTACGATTTAAGGAGATCTTTACCCATAATGATGCCGATGCCGAACTCCACAATGAAGATGATAGGCCCTACACTGAAACGAATCTCCCCAAGGTGGGTAAAGATGAGGATATTCTACTAAACAAAGACTCTGCCGATGTAGGCCAAGAGAGAACAAAAGAGAAACAGCCGGACAACAGAAAATGTACTGCGGAGAAGACACCAATCGATCCGAAAATCATCAAGGCCTGCTGGGAGAGAGCAGATGAGTATGTGAATCAAATCATAAAAGCTCAGGATGCAGCCATGGATCACAATATCAAAGAACTGGACAGTGAGCTCAGGGAAAAGGTCTCCAAGAGGAACTTCTATCACAAGGCAGAGGCGCAAATCAGACCAGATGTTTGCTACACCTCCGAAGAACAGCCCTCCGAAGAGACAATTGATTACTCTGACAGCAACCAGAAGGAAGAAATAGATGCTGCGAGTGATCAGGATATATCCGGATCTTGTACAAGCGACCAATCCACTGACAACTCCTTGAGCTACAGCCAAGTGTACAGCGAGATCTACGAAGAGTCCATAGTGCGTCAGCAGAGGGCAGACAAACTCTGTCGTGCCTACCATCTGAATAAGTCTCCTATACATAAGACCAGGGAGGGGCATTCATCGGACTATCCCGAAGATTGGGCCTATCGAACTGACGGGGAATCGCAGCCATCCATAGACAGAAGTTTGAGTTCCGAGGCCTGGAGTGACGTGGCACAGCATCCCGAAGAATCAGGGACAGATGAGCTCAGTTATGATAGCATCAAAACGAAGCTCAGTGCCTTTTTGGAATCGTTGGATAAACCCGATAGCGAGGAACAGCAAACGGACTCGGAAGAGGAGAATAGTTCTGTTGAGGCTGAAGATTCCGATGATCAGTCGTTCGGTGAGCTCGATTACGATGCTCTCATTCAGGAGCAATTGAGGATCATAAACGAGTATAAGACCAAGGATGCCATAGATAGCGTGAGGAGCTCCTATAGAAGATCGATAACCAGCGATGTGGCAGAGTTTGATTCAGAGCAGAGTGGAGAGAACGAAGCGCAATCGTGTTGCAGCTCTAATGGAGAACTGTCGCCTAAACTCTCACCAAGGGAATTAGTTAGCAGTTCGAGCTGCTCACCAAGAAGCCTGCAAGAATTCCATTCCTATCGATCTGCCGAACAGAAGCAGATCTCTCAAGCGGAATGCAGTGATAGAGAAATGGCAGATGACACCGGCTATCCAACCTGCAGCGAGAGTTCCACAAGATCAACGATATCGCGATCTTCCCTGCCAACAGATTATCTGTGCCGCGGCACACGCCATCATCATCAGCGTCGTCAGCGTCGCTGTGGAAGTGTGCCCAAGACATATCAAGATCGGGGAAATAGTCCCATTAGCATTAAGACAGCACGATGCAGCAGCCTGTCGGAGAAAGTTAACAGCAAAAGTGAGGGAAGTAAGGATTGCTTCATTACCAGATCGATTGCCTCCATTGGGCTACAATATCCCAGCGATGTTGAGCAGAAGGTTCCGAAGAAACCCCGAAGTCCCTTGGGTCTGAGGTTCTACAATGCTGACGAGGCACTGATGGAACTGCCAGATTGCAATGCTTATGCGATCATGGATGAGAACTCAGATTACTTGGACCTGTCGGTCGTTGCCAAGGAGGATCAAATCAGTGCTAAGCTTTTGGCAGCAGCTCTGACCACCAAGAGCAGAAATAAGAGCACCAGACGGAGAACAACGCCCACAGAGGACACCTGCCATCAGTCGATCCTGAACTGTATGTCTAGCGTAATTTTCAAACGACGCTCAGAGCCGGAGAGGGATCACCGTAAGAAGGACCGTTTGTATTGGATAGCCGAGCGCATTCTGAGCGCCTCTTTGCAAAGATGTCAGGATATCCCAATGGAATACGTGATGGCCAGAGCACATGATGATGATCGATTGCGCGTTGATATTTCCTCTCGCGAGATTCGGACACTGGAGTTCCACAAGAAGTTCCAGCAGCAGGTACAGGCTCTCGAGCAGATCTTTCAATGAATCGTTATAGCCTGTATAGTATATATATTTTGTACAATTACGTGACATCGAATGAGGCTAAAACTCATAATTTGTTCACTGCACACGATTTCAGTTCAAACAATGGCCAAGACAATTCCGGGCAGAATGATTTAAATGCTCCAAATGTTGGCTGGGAAATGAGGTTGCAAGGTGCCTGGGTCGGGGACGGGGTCTGGTCTGGATCTGGTTGAGGAAACTACTTGAAACTTTCAGCAGCAGGGCAGCCGCCTGGCAGTCTGCTTGGTTCGTTTCTGGGGTCCTATGCAGAGGTGCATAAATCAACTTTAGTGCAGGCCAAGTATCTTGCTGAAGGGCGCAGCGCAGCTCTCAAGTGGGAGACAAGACCTCTGCAGTAGAGTACGAGCCAGAGCATGGGAATGGGAATGGGCATGGGCATGGGCATGGGCATGGGCTGGGTAGCTGACTTTGAGCATAATTAGCCCATGGCTACTGTTAGTCTAGTCGTGCACTCTCCATTTTCTCGTTTCTCCCCCACTCCCTATTCATGGATAGTCGACCATTTATTTTCTTTACACATACTAAATATGCTGGAGTTGTTTACATGATCGATCAGGAATCGGGCGGCACCGTACCATTCCCTAGGGTTATGCTGCCTTGCATACTCGGGATGCACTTAATTGCTAACCAAACACAGATCTTTTGGGCTGCAATCGGTGGTGGTGGTGGCGGTGGCATAGAAGGAGGCACGCAAATATTGTTTTAAGGCACATCAACATATCTCACCTGCCTAATGTGATCCACATACATAAGTACATATACATATGTACAGATACTCGTACAACTGAGTGAGTGGTTTGCTGGTATTCGTTCCCTAGTTTTCTCTTATAATGAAGTGCGTCGGGATATGTTTATAATTTACGATACAATTCCTTGGGTTCGGGGAGCGAGAGAACCTCTGGCTATTATCTGTTGGTACTTGGATATCTTGAAGTTCTGTTGCTGGTGATGAAATGGCTACGTGATCTTTTGCATTGGGAAATTGATAGAGCTTTGGCTCCCAATTTGATGGAGTAATTTGAGAGCAACCTTCGCCCCATCCCCACATTGCCTGAGGGATCAGTTTGCCAGTTAAATTTCTTATCCTATCATCGCAATGTCTCTGCAACCTGTTGCCGGCGATAATCTAACTGATTCCCAATTTCCATCTAAGCAATTTCCCACACGCACTGCCCACATGGATGGATACCCGATGGGGCCCACTTGACTCTTGTGGTCATCAGGTGAGCGCACACGGCATAATTTAGACAATTCCCTTCATTTATTATGAAAAATGCACTCAATTTATATGACTTGATTATATGAGCCTTCCTTTTTTTCGCCCATTCGCGTTGTCCATTGGCTATATTTGCTTAAGTCACCGCATGCCGCCCAATACCAATGCCATGACATGGCCATGGACATTCGGCCGGGACACGGCCTAAACAAGACTGCGACAACAGCATCAAGAAGTTGTGGATGAGGAAGATTTGCTCCGGGCGCACCCCACGCCAATTTATTAAAGCCAACACCAAGAAAATGTTCCCTGGCGCAGGTTCTCTCGTTCTCCTTTGGCTCCCCTCGTCCCCTCTAGTTCTCCCTGGTTCTCTGTGGTTATCCTGGGTCTGGGGGCCATTGGATATGAAAAATTGCACGATACGGCCAGGGCGCATATGCAAAATGCATAATTCATTTAACATTTTGTAAATCATTTGTTTGAATAGCACGATGACGATGATGCGCGGCTAGCTCCCATAGTTCTCGCGGCTCGATCCACCGCTCGACTTGTAGGCCCTGCAACAACCTGCCACAGACGAAGCTCCGACTCCTTGTGGCCCAACTGTTAAGCTATTCGTCTGCCCTGACAAATCGAGAGTTGAGTCGAGTCGAGTCGAGTTCAGTCCAGTCCAGTCCATGCAGAGTCTCCATCTCTGGTTAGCCGCAGTCCTGTTGCAGCTCCGCTACACAATGGCCATGACGATGCGCAAATATAATTTCACAACTGTCTGCACATGGTCCAAACGAAACGAGACACACCATATACTAAAGGCGAAGCTGCACTGAAAGAAATCTGACAGAAAATACAACAGAATTTCTGCCTTATATATACAATATTTCTGGTCCAATACAAAGGAGGGGAACGTTGAGACGCTTCTGTCGCCGCGACTCTACTTTTATACCCGTACTCGGTCCGTATCTTCATATGTGAAATTATGATTTGTGTGGAATTTTTAAATATTCTATCTGCCACATCTGACATCTACATTTCTCTTCGTATACCTCTGCTAGAGGGCGCACACTGCAGGCAGTGTTTGTTTCTGAATTTGTTTCCTTAGAAGTCCTGAAGTCATTTCTTCTTTCTCAATTCGTTTACAATTCAGAATCACTATAATCCTATTTCCCGTATATTGTATTACCCACACTTGCCGGGACATAATAATTTCTCTCAGTGCATCAGCGAGACGAAAGCAACTGTGTCCGAGGCCTGGCCAGGGCTCAGCCATAAGTCACATCGCCGCAACGACTTTTGAGGCTGGGGATAAGCCTTTTTATTATTATTTGTATTTATTTTCTTCATCTTTTTGCTGTTGCTGTGTTGCTTTTTGATTCCTGTGAAATTTGCATGCGTTGGGATTCCGATACCAATTCCAACCCAATCCCAAACCCAAACCCCAGTCCGATTCCGATCCCGATCGTCCAACGAGCTAATTTCGTTTTGTGTGTGCGAATATTGAAAAATTACAAAACTTTTGATGGGGAATGGGAGGGGGATTGATGCTGCTGGCCAGCTGGTCCCTCTGTCCCTTGAGATTTCTTGGGAACCCAGTCTCTGGCTGGCACTGGCCTGTAATTTTAATGATCTTCCACTGACATCGTAACTCAATAAGCCCCAGCGATCGTTCCAGACAGTCAGTCTGGGATCAGGTCGCTTCGCCGATCTTCGGCTTTCCCATCCAACAATTTATCATCTTTGGCTGCACTTTGAAAAGTAATTAAGGTTTCTCCCAACATGCGTGTGGTCAGATAGGATAGGATGGTGTATGCTAGTAGTTTTGTATGATGATGGGGGAAGGAGATGGGAATGGGGATGGGGATGGGGATGCGGCTGGGTGTGTACCCAACGAAAACTATTGTAACTTGAGTGTGGCGTTAAATTTTTGATTAAAAAACTATTAGCCAAGTGTTAAAATTATCATTAATGTATTGTTATGGTGCCAGCGCGTCTGGTCTGGGCTTGGTCCAAGCTGTTCCAATACTTTTATTTATTGTTTAGCAAATCAAGTGTTCCGTTCCGTGGCTTTTTGGATTAAATTATTGAGGTCTTTTGTGTTCTTAAATTGCTTTGATGGCCGCCTTAATGGCATTTCTTGGGTGGGACGACTAGAAGGAGCCCTCAGGGGAATTCGAACCCATCAAAACTAAATACTACTTTAATTATATCCCCTATGACAGACTCCAGCTCCCATTAGTAACCACTAACTGTTTACCCGACAACTATAAAAATAATTAAATTAAAAAATGACAACCGCGAAAATTAGGCGACCACAAAAACCGGCACATGAAACCACAAAAACCAGCAACAAAAAATAAACAAAATAATGAAAGCAAACCACTAATAAAATATATCGCTGCAGAGAAACCATAACTAGTATGAATTAATTTATGTAATTTAAATGTCAGACCATATTTAACTTTGGAACAAAAACCGAAAATTAGACTTTACAGCAGCATGCGGCAGGAGGGTGGGGGGGAGTGGCATGTGTTCGCTCAATTTAAACGTCCGGGGGCCCTGTCACTCTCCCGGATCGGGTCTTTGCCTAGCTAGGCAATTCCCCAGTTGGCTATGTTGCACCTCCCCCTGCCACACCCCTCCATTCTTCTCTCGCTCTCTCTATGAACCATTCTCCTACCTTGTCTATGCGGCAAACTGCCGCCGCAGTCGTCGGCAGTTTCCGTCGTCAATTTATAAACGCGTTCAGTTTAAATTGCAACAAATAGTCGCTTATTGAAACTTAAATTGTGCCGACACAGAAAGTGAACGAACCAGCAAGCAGTCGAACTGCTCACAGAGCGAGAGCGTGAGAGAGAGAGACAGAGAGGGCTATAGCGGACCAGAAAGAGACACCCACCTGGAGAGCAATGGGTTTTGTATGGGTTTTGGGTATTGTGTCAACAAGTTTTTCTCTCTCTCGCTTTTGGCCATTTTTTCCATTGGGGTTTTTTTTTTTTTTGTTCTGTGTCAGTCGTTGACGTTGTTGGGTTTGTTGTGTGGTCGTGGCTTGATTTGTTTAAAGGTTTCTGGTTCTGGTTCTGGTACTGGTCCTCATGGTCCTCTTTCCATGGGAAAACAGTTTTGTATGATGTTTTGATGTGTTTGGATAAATGTTTGGCAGAGGGAGGCTGATCTTTGAGTGATGTTCTTGTACTTATGCAATGTACGATAGTAAACGTCTTTGGAGCAGTTTGCTTAGATGAGTAAAGATCCCTAAGCATCAATGGATAAATAACATTCCACTACCTCAAGATATTATATTAGATTTGCATTGAAGCTTATAGAAAGACGGGAATTCTCAAGTATGTCAGGATAAATGAAGATTTAATGGAGAATATACTCCGAACGTGAATCTAATTTATTGACATCAACTTAAAGTTTCATCACAATAAAATAAATAATAATAAAATAAATATAAAAAAACCCATTTAACTTTGTTTAAGCAAGTGAAATTTTGATTTGGACTCTAAAATCTGAACCAAATCCGAATCTTTTTCGACAAAAACAAACCAAGCCAAACCGTATTAGCTCCTTATTCTGGAAGTAAACTCCAAACGAAATCAAATTCAAACCAAACTCGTTTTATGGCCACCTTTGGGTGTAACGAAAGGGGAACGGAACGAAGACAGCGAAAACGAGTGGCATCCAGATACAAAATTTAATTGCACGCCACAACATTTTTCTGGCTGATTTCTTCCTTTAATTTCAATTCCACACAGGTACGGTACACACACACACACCGCGAAAGGTAGGGGCTTCGGCGGCCCCAACAGGCACAGCAAATCTCATCGACAGCCGGCCGGCGCAATATAATTTCTTTCGATTAATCCAATCGATTTCTATTCAATAAATCAAAATATGAATTCGTTATGGCGCGACCCCTCGACTAGCCTAGACATCCTCCCCGTCCGCCTGTCTGTGAGAGTGTGTGCGCGTTTGAGGCACGTAACAAATTGTTGGGTTAATTAAAAAAACATAAATCGTTTGATTTTGTATCCTACCTTTCATGGAGTACATGGCACCGGCACCCATACCCATACCCGTACCCAAACCCGCTCTCAACTGCTAACAAACCGTGGCAGGTCTTTTGACGGCCCTTTCATCATCTCAAATCAACTGAAATTCTTCAACAAAGAAATATTTGGTAGAAACCGAAAATACATCAAAAAATATTCACCCCGAAAATAATTTCACTTTATATATTTATATATGTATTTTTCGCCTGGGGTTAGTTTTTTGGCTTATAATTTATTTTTGGCCCTCCTCTGTCATGGTAATGTTAATGGACATCGCTTTAGCTCCGTAAATAGTTGCCCATTAAAGTGTTTTGATGGCTTTTAGCCCCTGGAAATTTGATACGATCACAAATGAAATTTGTTTTCGCGAGCCTCCTCTGAGCCAATCAAAACAAATTAACAGTGGCGCTTTTTCAATAAATATTCATGACGGAATTCCGTCAAATAAAATGGTGAAAAAAACTCGCATCGACACAGCAGCTGGGTCTTCAAATAAAAGTCGTTTAATTAACAGATCAGAAATTTGCAAATTTCATTTGCATTTCAATTCAATTCAAAACGCAACGGAACGGAATGGGTGGAATGGAATGGAATAGAGATGAGAGCGTGTGTGGGAACCGAATCGATTGTCATGGAAATTAGTTCAAGGCTGACATTCGTGAGGAAAATATGGAGGTGGAAGTGGCAATCGAATTAGAGTGATGTGATTGATAAAAATGCGCCAACCTGGTGGTGTGATGAATATATGTGGATTGTGGTGATTTGTCACTAAAGTCGGAAGTTTTCCTTTGTATTTAATCAATTGACTTATACAGCTTGTGGGCACATTTGATTGTGTTCAGAGCGAATAGAAAATCTTTCATGTGAAATAGCCTTCTGTCTTCTCTCTCTTGGAATGTTCTGAAACTAATAGGCTTTGACTAGTATCTTAATTGAATTTAGTTCCTTCTAGTTCTTGTGGATTGTGGATTGTCACATCAGCAAAGCTACTGGAAACCAAAAGAGTCTAAAATAGTTCAGCTTAATTTTACCGTTCTCTTTCTACACATAGGATTCCTCAGATAAAAATTACGTCCACTAACTTTAAGCGAAACAAGTACCCCCGTAAAACCAATAAACTTCATATCTTTATAGTGTTTTTTTATCCATTTATTTTTCCTGTTTGTTTTTTGTGAGTTTTTGTTGTTGACTTTTTGTGGTAACTTTTTAATTTTACGTTTTTGCGTACTTAAGCTGGGGAAAAAATCTAAGGCCGAAAATGTATCGTATGTACGTATATAGTATGTGTGTCTCTAGCTCCGTTTGCATTCACTTCGATGTTCGACTCTTTTTACAATGTATATTCGTTAGCAATTTTTGTACTAGCAAGCTTGGGGGGCAGGACGATGGGTGTGGGGGGGGGGGCATGAGAGAAAGCAGCTTCGACAAAAAATTAGCTAAATCTTACCAGTTAAATAGTCAATATGCTTAAGTAAGTTATTTATTATTAGAGTTAAGAGTACGTTTTATACATTTATACGATAATTAATTCATATTTTATACATTTACAATACGTCTCTACAATACGTAGATTTTATTTTGTGTGTGTGTGTGTGTGTGTGTGTGTTTGTGTGTGTTTGCAACTAGAAAACTACGTTTAAGTTTACATAACATTTAAATAGCAAATTTTCTCGTTCTCGTTCTTGGTTTTTGTTTTTTGTTGTTTTTGTTTTGTGTGTTTTTTTTGTATAATAATTTTTAAAATACATAATAATCCTGTTCAAAGACGATTCAAAATGTTTAAATATAGTTTCTTGTGTAGGTTTTGCTAAGGTTTTTTTTGTTTTCGATTCAACAGCAATTTTTCAATTATCAGGTAAAAAGTTTAAAGTATTTTCCTCAACTTTAAGAAATATTTGGTTTTCACATTGCGCCACGAGGGCCAGGTTCTGCAGCCGCTGGCAGCAGATCCAGTCCAGGGAGGAGGACTCCTCCAAGAGTCCAGGGCCCTGGCTGGCGGCAGCCCCTGAATGTGGTACTGGTGGCCCCGGTTGGGGTGGCGGCGGCATCGGCATCGCTTGCTCCTCCGTTGGCCACCAGTTCTCCCACTCTCAATACGCCGTCGCCGCGCCCGGATGCATCAGATGGTGATGGTGATGGTGTCCAAAGTGTCCAAGTGGATTCATGGCATCCGCAGAGCCGCTCGGCGCTGCCGTGTGGTACCAGTCGCTGGGCGGATGAACCTGCGCCGCCGGATGGTACAGCAAATGGTGATTGTGGTGCAGCATGGAGGCCGAGGCAGCCGCGGCTCCCGGAGAGGAGGCCGCTGCCGCTGCAGCCGCCGCATGGTGGTGGTTATGGTGATGGTGAGCGTGATGGTGCGGATGAGAGGGCGGAGGTCCCAGCGGGGGCGGCAGATACGCGGAGGCTGAGGCGGCCATCAGCTGCAAGGCAGGCGAGGATTTTGAGTCGCTTTGATGGGAGGCAAGTTGCTGTTGCTGCTGCTGCTGCTGTTGCTGCTGCTGCTGCTGATGTTGCTGCTGTTGTTGCTGCTGCTGTTGCTGCAACAGATGGGAGGCACTGCTGCTGGCCGTACTGCTGCTGCCGCTGCTCGAGGCACCCAGATGGACGCTGTGCATGGGATTGGGCTCAGATTTGATAGAGTGGGGCGAGGACTTGATTCCGCTGCCTCCACTCAGGCTGCTCACGCCGCTGCTGCTGCCGGCACTGCCATCCAGGCGCGTCGAAGGCGGTGTCTGTGCCCCCCCAGTTATGATGCTGGAGCTGGAGCTCTCCTCGCCCTCACTGTCATAGCCATGCGATGGAGACTTTTCGTCAATGTTGCCATGCACCTGAAGAGGAGAACAAACCACAAACAAAGGAGAGAATATTTAGTAGAATTCAACCGAAAGGAAATCGTTTAAATCTGTTGGCATCAAGTACATGATGAGCCACGATAATGGTCAGATAATTATTACAGCTGGAGTAAAGAAAGACAAAACTCACCTTCATGTGCTTCCGCAGCGAGGAGGGATGCGTGTAGGACTTATCACAGCCATTGATCCGACAATTGTAGGGCTTGTCCGAGGTGTGCACGTGCGAGTGCTTCTTCCGGTCCGAGGAATTGGCGAATCGCCGATCGCAGCCCTCGTGTTCGCACTTGAATGGCTTCTCTCCTAAAAGTAGGCCAAAAAAGATATCCATGAGTTTCAATAGATACACAAATATACAGATCTTATATATAACAAAGTGTGTGCGGGGCTATAAGTATCATTATTTATGTGAAAGGCATAAAACATATAATAGACGATGGCCATTTATGGCCTCACAATTTTTATGAACTCCCCTCCGACACACAATTTAATAAAGGTGGGAAAAACTCATGTGTCCAACATATCTATAGGGAAAACAATAACAGAACAACAAGATATACAACAAGAACAAAAATCATATAAATTATGCGGGATCAAGGCGCCCATTGTTCGAGAGACCGAGCGACCGAGCGACCGAGAGACCGGGACCCTTCGACCCTGAATACGATTTTCACCTGTGCCGATGTCGATGGTCCTTTTTATTTATTTTTTTTCGTTAGGTTGGACATGGACACGAACAATAGCGGCAAGGGTAAAGGGAACAGGTCGAAAGGTTAACGTTTATTATTTGATTCGTGTGCGCAACAAACACCTTTTCCTATCAAACTATCAAAAATAAGAAACAGTCGTCCCCATTTAGTCCGAAGTGATATTTTATAGCTTATTAGAAAATTATTTATAGGAGAGGGTGGGGGCCAGAGTCGGTAGATCCCGACACAGATGCAAAGAGATAAAATCAGGATTAAACATAAATAATATTTATCCCAAAAGGAAACCCTGTAATTTGCCAAAGATTGGTCTTCAAATTTATGGTGAGAAATGTACATAGAAGAGTCTGCTGAAGAAAGCAAAACTATTATAAAATATTTATATACTGATTGGGAAATGGTTAAAAATCGTGATTATTTAGTGGATCATCTAGCTTTGCCTCATCAGTTTCAATCAGATGCCACATTAAACGTATTCAAAAAGCACCGCGAAAAACCCAATAAAAAACCCTAGATGGATGTGTGTATACCGCGGTTCCTTCAGTTAATTCCATTTAGCATATGGCATTTATGTCGCAGATAAGCGGCCATTATGCGCACCACAAGCTTTATGACAATTGCAGCTAAGCGGCTCAGAGATCTCGAGGCCCCGCCACTCTTTCAGAGGAAACCCACACAGGGAACGACGATGACGATGACAATAATCGAACATTTTCACACCTCGAGCTTAAAGTGGGCCTCCAGATTGGAGGAGGGTGTGCTGTGGTTAAGAAAAGCTGTCCAGCTGGGGGCAGGGCAGGGTCGGGTCGGTGCCATGCCAGTGCCAGTGCCAGTGCCAGGGCTTTGTGTGTTGCCCCTTATAAAAAGACATCCAGCGGTGACTCTGTGTCCCGCTCCGACTCCACGCGCTCAACAAGTTTCAGTCGTTTCATTTTTATTTTTTTTTTTTTTGCTGTATGTAATTTAATACTAATTTATGTGCTTTATTATCCGCATTTGAATAAAGTTTTCTTTCTCGCTTTTATTCCGTGATGCGTAATAACTCAAACGAAAGAGAGATATACTCGTATAAATAAATGAACACAAATCGGACAAAATGCTGTTCGATTTGAATGGCGTGCCGCATTGTGGTTGTTGTTGTAGTTTCTATTAATTTGTCAAAATTTAAAACTCATAAATATGCATTACAATGGTTTACCATTGGCGTGTGACTGGAGCCCAATTATATATTTTGACAGGCTCGAGATCGAGAGTTGGCCGCAGAACAAGCGGCACGAATGCACTTCGATGCGCTCCGAAATCTCATCTTATTTTTCAGCGTGAGCAGACAATGTCAAGTGTCGGCTTTGAGTACCTTTCTCACATGGATTGTACACCCTATGGATGGAATTCAGTGGCAGAGTGTCTGGGGAAAGTGGCGCCAGGGGAATTCCCTCTAAACTTTCAACTTCAAGTTCCTTCCTCGTGTTACCTTTGGATAGCTGAAAATTTCAGCTGTTGTCAGCTGCTAAAATGTTATCTTTCCACGCTAATTAGTCATAAATTGGACAGGCAGCAGCTGTCTTTGGGCACCGACCCGCTGTGCCAGCTCCTATCCGTGCTATCATTCTTATCACATTTTTTAGTTTTTCTGGAAACCCAGCAGCACATATTGCCTGGCCTGGCCTGGCCTAGCCATATCCCTTGCCGTATCCACACACATATCCATCTCCTGGCGCGTTGCGGTCTAAACTCAGCGGGGGCAAAAACAGAATGCGATGCGGCATGTGAGGCATGAGGCATGAGGCAGGCGGCACGCGCTGTGGCTCACACGACGGTGTACGGCGCTGATGGCATACCATTAAAGGGTTCGTGTACCGGCTAAGTGCAGCAAGGATACGCATAATTTTCACATTCCACGCGGACACGGCGCTACAGGGCATTAAAATTTAAATTTAAATATGTTTTATTGCTTTAAGTTACAGTTGAAGCAACAAAAAAGTAACCAAAAGCTGCCGCCCATTTATAAAATGTCAATTTCAGTCGACATTTTTCCGACAAAAAATAAACGAAACCTGAGGAATGAGGAAGCCCGAGAAGAAAGACGGCCTGGCCTGGCACACACCCTTTGGCCTGCCTGGCAAGTCGCCATAAGTATAGCCTCCAGCTCCCTGCTCCGGCCTGTCACTCCCGCTCTCCCAGTGCTTCCTCACCAAATCCCATTTAGGCTGTGCGAATCGACAAACTTATTTAAATATTTCAATAAAGTAAATCCAATGGCAAAGTCTCTGTGTATATAATGGTGTTATATTGTAGGAGTGGGCCTTGGGGGAGTTGGGGCTGGGTGGCCGTAACTGTGAAATAGGCCGCCTGCGTTTTTGTGATTTGCATATTATCATGAGTTGCCTACGCGCTATTTTCTTTTACTTTCCTTTCTGGAAAAGCCCCCGAAATGGTTAATTTCCTAAAGGAAAAAACATTCGCTCGAAGCGCGGAACGATTGGAATTGGCACGGACCCGGCTTTTGCTACCGTTACCCGCCGCCTGTCATGGCGTACGTTCCGTTCCGTTCTGTTCTGCGGTGTGGTACAGCTGCAAACTTGTTTTTGTTGCTGCTTTTTTTTAGGGTGGCTCTTATTTTTGGGGTTGCTTTGTAATCTCTTCCCTTAACGGGTGTGCGGATGTGTGTGCGTGGGTTCACGCTCACCCAAGAAAGTCGTACATGGCTCTATATATATGTATATGTATATTGTACTTATATTATATACAGTGTGGCTTTGTTTGTTCATCGTGTATATATATAGCACATGTTTTGGCTTCTATGTAACTGCTTCTGCCGGGTTCTGTTAAGCGCAAAGCTTGGCTGTCATTTGCAGACGACACAGAGTCGAGTCGTTCGAGTGCCGAGCCGACGGCCTTTCCTCCAGCTCCAGTTCCAGTACCATCTCCATCGGCAATCTCCATATATCTCCGACCTCCTCCTCTATTCCGCTCGTCTGAAATCGTTTTTGTTGCGGCTGGTTCTGTTATTATGGGGCGTTGTTTCTTTTTTCGTTGGGCTGTTTGGTGGGGGCTGCAGAATTTTCTGATGTTTCTTTCTTTAGGGCGTAGTCAGGCCAAAAACAAATATAGAAATTGTGTGTTTGCTAAACGTCTCGTAAGTGTTTTTCTTTTTGCTGCTACACATACTTACTATAGTACATATGTATTTATATGTACATATGTTTATGATTTTGGGGTTTCGTGGGGGGTGGAAAGGCCTACAATATGGTTTTCTTATGGGTTAAAGGACAGAAGAAGTGATGGAGGCGGGCGAGACAGGAAGCAGAATGTTTGGGTTAGTTGATAAATGGGAGATGATATCAAAAGAAACTTTTAGTTGACATTGAGGAAAATGTTAAAATATTGTTTTTTCTTAGGATATTTATGGTATGATTTCTAGATTAAATAGAAATCTTGAATAGCTTGAAGCGACATTACAAAGCTTGAATCTGTTTAAAAAATAAAAAATATATAAACTATTTAAGTATCTGTTAGGAGAATAAACTTAAATAAATCTGAATAAAAATAAATATAAAGCTATTAAAAGTGTTACTCAAGATTTGTTAACTATATCTACATTTGGAGATCCACTGTATGACAAAATCCAAAAATAACTCGTCCTGTCGGAGCCATGAGGAAACAATTCAAGAGAAGAGCATCTTGCATCATCCCCTCATCCTGGCTCTGCCCGTGATCGCTGCTAACCGAGCGATGCAAATTAAACATCATTGACAGTCGCTGATTAATTGAACTGAATCAGGTTTTTTTAATTTTCAGCAACAACAACGCGACAGCAACAATAAAAAACATTAAAAATGAAACAGAAATTAAACATTTTTTGCCGTCAGAGTGACGGTTGCTAATTAAAAGCATTTCAAAATGGAATTAATTAAAAATGAGAATAAAGGAACAAACAAAAAACAGCAATCGGCAGGTACACTGCGCCTTAACAGACAGATAACACTGCGTTAACAGAGCGATAGCCGAATTTATAGAGCGATAGCAGGGCGATATGCGTATCTCTGTTAAGGGAGCGTACGCTTGACTGCTTTAATTGCTGCTAAATAATTGGCCCGGTAAATATTTATTGCCTGCTTAGCGCACTCACTCGCCCTCAAACCGAAACAAAGAACGAGTCTCTCTGCCTTCCCTCCGAATATGAAAGAAAGAGAGGAAGCTAGGAGCGGATGAAAGATAGCAAGAGGGGATGAGCAGCATCATCGCTCATGTGTCAACAACATGCAATGCGATATGATTATTATTATCTAACAATACAATAACAAAACAGCAGCTCCCTTGGATGCTACTTTTTGCCTGCCCTCTCCCTATCTGTCCCTACTCTACTCCCATCCCTATAAATACCTCTCTCTTTCACTAGATCTATATGTATCTCTCTCCATCTCCCTCCTGGTGTCTGCCGGGTTGTTGACACTCTTCGGATTTGAGAATCCTTAGCTCATTGTATATCTGTATCTGTTTGTTTGTTTGCTATACATTTTTTTCCGCCACTGTCTCTTCTTTTGCTCCGTTTCCCTGCTCCTTTTTGCTCCTTTTGTTCCTCTGGTTAAAGCCGGAAAAAGCCAAACCCCGATTTCCTGGCGGTTTACATTTCAATGGGCAATTTTCCCTAGCCCTCGCTCTCGCTCCCCCTGTTTCCCCTCGGTGTGTCTCTGTTGCGAATAGCTCACTTTAGATTTTATTTTTTTCTAAGGGATTGTTAGGGGGCAGTGACTGTTGATGATAGGAATATTGTTAGGGTACTAGGGAGATGACACTTATACGAGTATGTTCGATAAGCAGGTGATGTGTAGATCTGTAGCTCACGTGGCAGTTTGTTTTGGAAACAGTCCTCACTCTCAGAATAAATAGATTCTGAAGGTTTTATTCAACTTCGAGTGTCATTAAAATATAACCCCAATTATTAAATTGCAAAAAACAACCAACCAACAACAATATCGATTCGGACAACTCTTAGATTTTCTGCTACAGATTTTCCCACACGTCGCGACGTTGGCTTTGAATATTTATAACATTTGCCTGCAGTTGATGACCAAATTAATGGCAGGCATCCCGCTCCATTCCATTCCCTTATAATAATAATAATAAAATCATAATTTAAATGCAATGAATGCCGCTTGTCAACGGCCAAATACAAAATCCTCTCGCTCATCATCGGGGAGAGTATCATCATCATCATCATCATCTTTTTCATAGAGGATGTTGCACCCCTAAAATAGTAAGAAGTTACCTATGGGTCTGCCACACAGTCGGTCCATTGTTTGTTTGTTTGACAAAAACCATCGTTGAGTGAATTTCGTTGATGATTTATGATTTTTGCATCCCTCCCCGATGATGAGGCCGATGACGATGACCCCCAACCCCTCATGGGCTGAGTGGAGAGGAGAGGAGAGACAATCCTCACATAATTTTCGCTATTTGTTTGCAGCTTTGCCGTTTGCTGTCAAGTGATACGTTAATAATTGACACTGGGGTCAGTACCCAGTACCCAGTCTCAGCCTCAGTCCGGGTCCGAGACCGAGATTGAGTCTGCGTATGATTTTCCCCTGCACAGCCCTGGCTTCATCTGCGGTTTATTGTAGGCAAATCCATAGATACATTTGGGAAATTGTTTCAAAACAAAAACACACAAAATTTTACACTTGAGTGACGGCTTGTGGGCTAATGAGGAAATAGCATAGGGAGGAAAGGCACAAGAAGGAAGGTTTAGCTTAGGAAAAGCAGGAAAAGGAAGAAGAAATAAGCGTTTTTCTATTCCATTGTTTCTAATTGAAAGTCCATGAAATTCTTATTCCGCAACTTTCATCATCATTTTGCCATTTCGTACATACACTTTCTACAAACTCTGTCTGAAATATCATATTAATTTCAACAATATTACGAGTTTCTGCATTTGTTTTCTTTAACCACTTTTAATACAAATTTTTGGGTGTTGCAGCCTTAGCCACTGCAGCAGCAGGCACACAAAAACCCATACACATCCGACATCCGACCCATACTCGCAGATAGACAACTAGCAGAGCTATTAGTAAAACAATGACAGCAACAGCCTTGCTGTACATGAATACAAGACCAAACATGGGCCAGCTTGTCTGGCTCGGTCTCTGTCCCGGGCTCGGGCTCTGGCTCTGGCTCTGACTCTGGCACTGGGTCTGTCTCTGACTTTGGTCTCTCCTTTTTCTGTATTTTTTCTGTCTTTTTGTGAGGCCCCCCCAACCATTTGTACAAATTTTCGACAAGTTTGCCATGCAACTAACGCCTCTAACATATTCGAGGTGTGTGTACCATACAGATATATGTAAATATTCAGATCTATGTACTCGTATGTATGTATGTATGTGTGTATGTGTAAGAGTACTACCTACATGAGAGTGCGGCTTGCATTTAATGCATTCAAATTGCATTTGGTTGGAGCTCCAGCAGCAGGAAAAACTTTTCCAGACAGTGACAGAGGGGGGGGGGGGGCTGACAGCAAAACTCTTGGCTGACTAAGAACTAGACATGTCTGTATGTATATAGTACGATATATGGAAATGTGTAAGCAAGCGTCTGGCATCTGCATCTGGCAACCTTGTGTAATAACAAAATTTGTACCCAAAAAACCATTTTCGAGTCGAGCATTAAACATTAAATTTGGTGTAAAGGCAAAAAGTTTCTCAAGAAGTTTATGGCTGTAAGATGTTGTGAACTTTTTAAGCTGGGCTTATGGAAATTAAAGAATGGGAAAAACGAAGGTAGTGTATATCTTGAATATCTGTTGGGAATCCTCCAGAAATTTGTGAAGATACAGATACTGTGAGTCTAAAAACCACTGAACCACTTATGGCAGCTTGAATTTAATTTTCTAATTTTATGTTTAAACTAATTTTAAAGTTCTCTTGAATGCGTAATGACAAATATTATGTTTCAGATTTTCATAAAAACTTTTAATGCAATTTGTATACCCCATAAAAAGAGTTTATGCAAATATGCAAATATCATTAGCGAATATGGGGAAATTTATATACATTTTTTTACGATTTTAGCAATTAATTCTTAATGACTTTATGAGCCTCTCATCAGCCGCTCTTGGCTATAATAAATATTAAGTCCAAGCTAATGGAGATGTGCATGTTATGCTTGGAAGTTCTAGGCCAGGCCAATTGATTAGTTCAGTGTGTTCTACTAGAGTATCTACAGAGCGTACGAGAGGAGACACTCTTCGGATACAAGCAAAACAAAATGCACTCGAATGACAAACGGAGCGCAGCGTAGACAATAAGTAAAAGTAACACTAAGCCTATTGTCTGAACCCAAAACGCATACAAACAGGGCCAACACAAGGGGAGAGGCGAGACAGAATGAGTGCCAGAGTAAGACGACGGAATGGTAACTGAAGTCGGCTCAGTTTGACAAAGAAGTGCTAGGCCAGGATTAGCCAAAGAAGCAGCTGATGCCTCTCTCTCGTTCTCTCGTTCTCTCTTTCTCTCACTCTGTTTACCCCTCATGAATGAACTGCTTACGTGAGGTAAATGTTTGCGAAAAAAGAAAGCAGAAAGAAATGTTTCACTTCCCTTTTAGGGGTTACAGAACTGGAAGTAAGGGCCCTGCTCTGCCAAAATCCACAACAAAAGCAGAAGCCGATGCCGATGCCGAAGCCCAAGCCGGAGACCGACATTGACATTGGTGGCACGGCGGCAGGGCGGCCCGCTCGACACTCTCAAAGAGGTGTTGCTTTGTCTGGGCTTGGTCAGGGATCGGTATCTATATCTGTTTGGTATCTCTTCAGCCTGATTTTTTGCTCTTTAGCGCTCTTTAAGATCTTAATCTTCTCAGCCCACTCGTCTCCTTCCTCGCTCTTATCCTGCTTTCTGTTTGTTTCTTGTTTTTTTTTTTCGAGCTCCGTCAAGTAGAAAATCTCTTCGGTTGTTTGTCAGAAATTAAAATGTCATCAAGATTGTCATCATTTGGTTATGCGATGTGACATCTCCGGCAACTGAAGGAGGCACGGGACGGGATGGGGTTCTTGGGCTGGGCTCGGGTTTTCGGATCGCCGGGTCTGTCTCCGGGTTTCGATTTCGGTTGGCTTGCTTATCTCAAATGGCTTGTTAAAGTTTAAACGTTGTCAATTCTAACAAGATTCCACTCGCTGATAAAAACCAATCAATGACATCAGGCGACAAATATTCTTGTTAAGAGTTTGGAATGAGGCTGAGAGAATTTTTGGGTAAATTGGATTGGAACGAAAGTATCTACAGATCCAAAACGGAACACAAGGAGCTCCCATAGAACACAATAAATTCCAAATAATGTTCTTTGACTCCATTTGGGTAGAAAGTTTTAGAGTTTCCTTCTCGTGTTTCCCATTTTCCAATTCCCCAAACCTCACCATCTTTTTACACTTCAACACCTTTGCATACCTTATCGATACTGCCTAATGAACACATCAAAACATCAACTAAAATTGCATTTCTGTTCCTAACACTCGACTAAAAAAACACACCCATATTTCGTGGCAAACAAATTGATCTGAATATCGAAAATCGAGGGGAAAAAGTATCACATCTCAATGGGCCACAGCCCAGTGGCTTACACTCGGCTGAGTCCTGGTCAGAAATTTGATCATGCTGAGAACGAAGAACGGAGAGAAGCAAAGTAGACCGCGTGTTTCCGCCAGATACTTTTCACGGTAGCCGTCGGCAATGCGTCATAAAGTCTGCATACACTCGTACATATATCTCTCTATTCTTTGCTCTATTTCGCTCTCACTCGCCCTCTCTGCGTTGTAATTTTAGCCAAAAACTTAGCTGGCTGTTAGCCGACTGTCAGAGCCCCATTTGACAGCCGGTTGTCACACAAAATCTGTGTAAATTGTGCTTCTAATTACAATTGACAATGTTTTTACAATAAATTGCGTGCCAGTTTGCGGCCGGCCTGTCTCCACCTCTTTGTGTGGCTCTGGCTCTCTGGTTCTGTGGCTCTGTGACTCTGTGACTCTGGCTATTTGGGTTAAACAATCACAATTTTATGCTTAAATCAACTTGGAGGCGTTCGTGTGTTACAAATTTGTCTAAGCGAAAGCGACAAACGATCCGAATATGTATCCCGCAAAAAGCAACACACCACAGAGCCTAAGCTGATTTGACAAGCACGCTTATGGCTTTTCATATTTTGTATATTTATTTGTTGTATACCCAAGAACTATGGAATGCCTTTGATTTTATACGAAAGAACAGCTTTTGGTAGCATCTATAAAGGCCAAAACCATTGGGACTATGGGATGGAGTTTGAACTGATTGAATCTTAGTTTTATCCATTTCTATAATTACTCTTCAAGATACGTATTTATTTATATATTTATTTATTGCAATTATTACTCTGAAAACTAAAAAACGATCTTTGGCTAGAGCATTCCCCAATCATCATACTGATTTTATATAAAAAAAAGCATTTCTGGTTCTGCTGCCCGACTGTCTCTGCTGCTCTCCACTGTTCTTTTTTTGGCTGTTTAACATTTTTGCCCATATGAATAATGATTTCATTTTTCCCATCAGCTAATTTATACAAGTGGGGCAACGTGCGAGGGGCCCTTGGTGCGATTTAGAGGATTAGTCAGGCCTTACTTTTCCATAATTCTCGAAAAGCAGAGACCCCAGGTCCGAGTCCGAGTCGGAGTCGGAGTCAGAGGCCCAGTCTCAGTCTCAGTCCCAGTCCAAGCTGTGGCCTCTCTACCTGTGCCCTGGCTCGAGGTTGCGTCCGTGTGCAGATATAAAAAATATGCAAGATGACAGTTTAATTTTATGGTTTGTCTGCTGCTGATCAGTTCTTTATGCGCTGAAATTTTATTCTCATTTCTGCTCCTCTCTGATCTCAGTCTGTCTCTATCTGAAATCTTGTGCTGCCTCTTTCGGGGGATCCGATGGAATGTGAAATGGAGTCTGGTACGTGGCTACTTTTGGCTCCTTTCTGTGAGGAATTTAATTAATTTGAGCGCGACTTCTAATGACAAAGTGGGCGTGACCAAGGCTTAGGAATTGGAACGCGAAACTTGCAAAAAAAAAAAATAAAAATAAAAATAAAAACGAAAAGATATTTACTCGTATACCCGACCCAGTGAAGAAGGGGAAATTTATCAAAAATAAGCCTCATTTATTAACTAGCTCGGGGTAAGCAGCTTATGTCCATCCAGCCATGGAACAGAGCCATCCAAGGGTTACCTTCCACACTTCCACATCCACTTCCACTGCCATTCAGATATTATGCAACAGCCTCAACAAAATGGCTACTTAGCTAATAGATTCAAATGGGAGAGACCAAAACAATGACAATGCTCGCACAAAAGGGTTGAGAGAACTAACCCCTGCCGCGTTTACAACGCTGGCTCTCTCTCTCTCTCTCTGTATCTAGGTTTTTTTCTCGGGTAAATGAAATTATAATTCCTACAGGGGCTAAGGTAGATACATATATATCCATATATAAAACTGTTTTGACATTTGGTAAAATGCATAGCACGGAGTTAGCTGAATAGAGAGAATGCAAAGCAACCCCCTCTCTGTTCAGGAGCGTAACGGGTGGAACGACGGTCTTTGTTGCGAGTGTTAGGGGTTCGGCATTGAGGGTTGTCACTAATTAGAATGGGTGCATTTGCTAGATTATTATGCAGGAATATGTACATATGTAAATGTTGCTATATATGGGTTGATCAGCAAAAATTGGGTGTGGGCCCAGAGCCGAAGCGCGGCTAAGTGGGTTTTCAAGATCGAAGGAGATTATGGTTCCTCAACAAGATGGTTCCTCACAGTTTAAAGAGTGCATTATGCTACAAAACATCTATTAACATAGCGTCAAACGTTGTCGGTCCATTCCCATTGTTCCAATGTAACATTGTTTCATTTTTCATTCTATTCTTATAAATTCATTTCTTAAATTATAATAAATAAATCCTATAAATACTCACATTCCTATTAAAAATCCTGTCCCTAAAGCCTTTCACATAAATTTCTCTTAGACCAAAAGGATAATGAAGCTTTAACTTGGTGTCCAGTCAATAAATTCCCAAAACTTAGCTTACATTCAACTGTCAAACGCTTAGACCACACCAGAAATTTATATACTTTTTACTTTTGGCACATAAATCTCCAAAAAAAAACAGTGAAGAGGAAACTTTGCGCCTTGTCTGAGTTTTTAACAGATTGCAATCGTGTGTCACGTCTGGTATTTGACACTTTAAATTGAGCGAAACGAATTCAAACATCATGTCCACCCATATGGATATGGTTAGGTGTATGGCATGCCCGTACTCGAACGGATCTTGACAAACAAGCCCGCGGGGAGTGGAGTGGAGGGGAAGGAACGCTAATTAAATGACGAATTTCCGTCTCTCTGCTGCATTTGTCATTAGAAGACCCCTTACATCTCCTAGAGAGGGCCATAGCGATACCGGCCGAGAGCGTAACTAATTGATTTTCAGTTTGTTAGACAGCGGGAGGGAGGGAGTGTTCTAGAGGATGGTCGAAAGATCCTGGGCAAGAGAGAGAGAGAGAGAGAGACCTCCTCGCACCAGGTAGTATAGGTAATCGCTTGAGCACATCGCAGGTTTTTTTCTCCTTCCCTTTCGATCCATTGTTCCACAAATTCTGAGAAGCCAAAACACACAGTTTATGCGCAAAAATAAAAAGTGATTTTTGTCTCTCGCTTTGAATACTCGCATGTGTCTGTATTTGTGTGTGTTTTTGTGAAAATCGTTGAACCCGCAATAAAGTCATCAATCATTGACATTTGCCAGCATTTTTGGTTTTGGTTGAATTTCGGTATTTTGAGAAATTATCCCATTGGCGCCGAATGGGCAAAAAATTAACAGAACACAAGGTGTCAAACAGTACCAGGCAGGCATCAGTGGAATATTTTAGAGAGCTTACAGAAAATGTAGTGCGAATATTAATATAAATGTTTACAGTGAAAGGTTATTTGTTATGAGAAAGAATAATCAAACACTGTACAGTGTACACCCTCCTATACTACGCACTACCTCCATAACTCCAGTCCACCGAGACATAACATTAGCCTCTGTTAACTGTCAGAAGCACCTCTGTTAGCACTCTTAAAAGCTTCATAGAAGTGTACAATAATTGCATAATTCACTTCATCATTCAAAGACCAAACAAGTCCATAAAAGGCTCATTAAAAAAACACTTGCACTCAATTAAATGGAGCCGTGCTGGAGCTAAGGAAAGGATAAATGAGAGTTACAGTGGAGAGCAAGCTAATCAAACAAGGGTCGCTGCCACCGGGACAATGTTGAATGCTAAACTTTGCCCCCGCCACAACATAATTGCACAACGAGTGCCTGCACTTTATGGAGAAGACGTGGGGGATTGTGGAGCTGAGAGGGAGACCCAGAGCATAAGCTTAATGAGCTTCCCAGGCTACGAAAGAGGTAGAACGAGTGGTTGAGCCATGGTGGAGGGGCAAAAACTAACCACAAAGTTGTTGAATGCTCTTGCTGCAGCGGACCCGGGATCCTGTGGCACGTTGTAGGTGTTAATGAATAAAGTTGTTTGTGGTCCAGTCAGAAGAGCGAAACAAAAAAAGCATGTAAAAAATATATGTATCTAGGTATAAGCCGCACACCATGATAAACGCCATTCATGTTGCCTGTCGTCTATCCACACACACACACACACACATCTACAAAGCTTTGGCCCCCAGCAAGGTGTCAACTCTGGCTCCAACAAACACCAACAACAAAACACACACAAACGTTTATTGTGTGCTGTTGCATGGCAGGAAAGAGAAGAGTTGGAGCACCGAAGAGTCTGTTGCAAGGGGCAGAAGGGAGTGGAGCCTGGAGGCTGAAGGCTGGACATGGGCCATTCCAGACGGCGACAACGACAGCGACGATGGTGACAAGTGCAAAAGTCAGTGCATGGAATGGAAAATGGAGGGAAAAGGGAACAGACCTGCCAACTGGTTGAGAAAGAGCCCAACAATTTGAGGTTAGAGAAATTGTATTTGACATGGAATGTCACAGAAAACATTTTTGTGGGGAATACAAAAAGATAATATGAGAAAAATAGAGAGAAAAGTAACAGTTGGGGAGTCCCCTTTTGAAGCTTCAATTCTTGCATCATGTGTTGTATACCTTACAAGCTCCAACACCGACACTTTAGATCATTTTTATTGTGTGGCTACAAGAATATGATCTATAAGGAACCGCACTTTATGGTCCAGAAACCCCTGACTTAATGATTTTGATTTCTGCAGCTGTCGAGCTGTTACTTGGAGGTTTATGACTGACCAAGTAGAGCACCCCACCTCATTAGAACCTCTTGGAAAAAAGAACACCCATTAAAATCAATTAACAAAGGGGGAAAACAGAAAGAACAAACATAAAATGCAAAAACAGACGAGAACAATGTTGCTGGAAAACAACAAACAAATATTTATAATTGCTTTAAAATGGCGCCACTCGATTTAACAAAAACTCCATAGAACAGAGAACAGAGCCAAACAATCATCGGAGGCATAATGAAAATGCTAAAATCGCCAACAGCCACAGCCCATAGCAGGTCCTGCCGTGCCCTATAGGCCGGGTGCAAGCATTATCCAGCATCCTTCGTTTATTAAATCAGGGAGGAACCGGCACCCAGAGGACAAAGAGAGTTCGGAGTAGGGCAAAGCTAGACAGCAACCATTACCACAACAATATCTGGTGTATCCAGAAAATGGCGTTTCATATACGCGGCATACTCGTATTTTACGCATTTTGTTTTGCTTTAATTTGGGCTTTCCAGATTTTTTCATTCTCCCTCTGTTTTGCGCGTGGGCTTTAACAAGTTTTGCTTTCCTTTTATTTTTTGGCTTCGAGGGGATTATGTGGCTTTATATTTTTATAAATTGAATTAAAATATGATTTTTATGGCTCCTCTCTCTTGGGATGCTTCCATTTAACGTCTGGGAAAAAGTCTTGCATAGACCTAAACATATACAATCCACAATACATATGTACATACATATGCGTGTTTTCAGCACCCAAACAGAAATAAATCTTTCCAGTAGAAATGTTTCTTGAAAAGATTCGAAATTAGCCTCAGATTTAGGCAACAGAAGAAGTAAGCAATTTCGGGTTTCTAGTCTTCCCCTATTTGCACACTCATCCAAAGGTAATTAAAATGTTTCGTTTTGATTTTCAAGACGCCGCCATATTGTTGTCGATTTGGAACGATCATGTGGCATCATAATGATCTCTTGGGGCATGCATTGTGAATCGGTTGCTGTGGTGTATGTACGATATGATGATATTTTTGACTAATTTCATTTTTGTTTCTTTCTTTTTTCTCTCCGATGATGTTGCAGAAATGGAGTTTGCTTTTTTAGGGGTCTCTATGATTGGTTGGATAGGGCTACAAATTGCTGAAGATATTGTACATATATTGATGGGCTTTCAAGTGGCCGACGACGCACAACTTCATTAGAGAGTCGGAGTTTCGGGATTTCGATCCCGAGGCCTTTAACCTTTGTGTGTTTTCGGGCCACTTGAACTACAGTATGTATGTATGTATGTACCTCCCTTTCCATTCCCCTGGTGCTCTCCATCTCTCTATATAAATCAAAAATTCAATCAGCATCGTTGCTTGGGTTAAATGTCCCTTGGATGCTGCTGCTGCTGCCTCTGCTGCTGGTGTTTGTTTTTATTGCCTTGACACCAACACCAACACAAACACACAAACCCCACTACAAACACACTCTTACTCGCGTTCACACACACACACACATGTGTTGACACGTGTCAAAACTTCCGTTTGTAATCGCACGGAAATACTCGTACTTCTTTGGCACTTTGTGCCTCAGCCCCTCTCCAAATAAAAACCCATCGAAATATCGAAATTGGGGTAACATTTCCAGTGGATTACTGAATGTTTTGCAAACATTTCCACCGCTCTCCTAGCTTTGTTTTATATACTTTTGTGTGCTCTCTGTTCGGGCTTCTCTATGGTACATTAAGTTCTTGATTTAGATTATGCAAAGGTTATTTATGGGCTGGTTGCCACTCTGGTTTTGGCGATGGCAGCTGGTTCAAAAATGATAAGTGGGTGTGTAAAAACGTAGCAGAGCAGTCAAGTACGTGTTTATGAATCTCTGTGCGATATGATCTGCTATAAGTGGGGGCCATTAAGGCAGTGAGCACCGATGGGAGGGGTCAAGAAACTATGTTCAACAATGTGGAAGATCGTAGTTGTATGAAAATTTAAATTATTCAATATATTTATTTTAAATTGGTGTAAAGAATAAAAGAGTTTTAGCCATACATCGAAACATATTTCATCCCTTTCATATATGTATGTGTATATCCCAAATCTAAGCAGATCTTAACCCTTTTCCTTTCTTTGCAACATTTGTGTAGAGGATTTTCCATGAAGTTTATCCACAACTGGTGTTGTCTCAAAGACCCGAATCGATGCGATAGTCAAAGTCAAGAGCTGTTCACAGGGCTTAGCCAGAGGAAGAGTTGAAGTCGAAGGAATTATCATTGTTAGGACAACTTTGACGGGAAATTTGCAACAGTGGGACAGGGAAGGGAAAAGGGCTTAGGCTGCAAAAATTTTACAGTTTTACAGGTGTCATAAAAGGAGAGGCCCACGCGTGGGATGGTGGCGGGTTAAGCCACGTGTGGGCGTTGCACCGACTTTTGCCGTCGGAACACACGCCCACCTCAAGCCGAAGGGATTTACTTGGCCCGGAAAGGGTTAAACCCACGGCAAGGTGAACCGATGTGGAGGATGTGGTAGAGCTGGAAAGAGGAGGTTCCATGTGGATCTGGGACTTACCCGTGTGCGTTCGCTTGTGGATCTTGAGGTTCTCGCTGCGGGCGAATACCTTGCCACAGCCGGGATGCGGACAGGCGAATGGCTTCTCGCCGGTGTGGACGCGTATGTGGTTCACCAGCTTGTACTTGGCCTTGAAGGGGCGTCCGTTGCGCGAGCACCCGATCCAGAAGCAGGCATGGGTGGTGCACTCCGGCCCCCCCACATGCTCCACCGTCAGGTGGGTGACGATCTCGTGCATCGAGTGGAAGATCTTGTTGCAGGTCTTCCTGCCGCCAGCCTGCACCAGCCCCGGCTGGTCCGGATCTATCCACAGGCACTGCATCTCCTGCTTGATGCTGGAGGCCGACGAAGCTGGCTGGTGGCGCATGTAGCGGAGAAAAGCTCCTGCCCCCGCCGGATGCATGGCGCTCATGGCGTGGTGTGCCGGATGATGAACTGCCGCAGCGGCCGCGTGATGGTGTGCTGCCGCATGCACTGCCGCCGACGGGAAGTTTCCATGGTGCTGGTACGGGTGGGTGGCATAGGCATCCGCCATGCCCATGCGCATCTGGTGCTGGTGATGGTGGGCCGCCGCGGCGGCATGGTGATGGCTGTGGAACGGATGCTGGCCAAAGCCGGAGCTCAGCTCGGCGGCCGCCGCCTGGGCGGGAAAGCTGGAGAAGATCATTGAATCAGCAGCGGCCGTGCTGGCGGCCTGTCCGGCACTGCCGGACACTCCATAGTCCGTGTCGCGTCGCCCGAGCAGAAAGTCCCGCGAGGCATAGCTGTTGAAGTGCCCGTAGCCGGAGTTCTGATAGGATGCCGCCGCCACCGCGGAGGAGTCCGTGCTGCCCTCCAGCTGCTGCTGCTGCTGTTGCTGTTGCTGCTGCTGTTGTTGCTGCTGCTGCTGCTGCTGGCTGGTCATGTCGTGTTGCTGCTGCTGCTGTTGGTTGTTGCCACTGCCGCTGGCTGTCGTTGTGGTGTTGGGGGACATGCGGAGTCCATAGCTGGCCAGATGATGCTGGGCCGGCTCAATGAAGGCGTTCATCATCATCTTGGAAAGTCTTAATAGTTTTCTTTTCTTTGTTATTTTCAATGAAGTTTAGTTTTCTTTAGTTGTTCGGGCTTTTTCCTAGGCCAAAGCCCATCACCACACTTGACACCTCACTGAGCTTGTATTTTCTCTCTGTGTAACTATTTTGATATCTTTCGTATCGTGTATTTCGTTATATTTGCTTTGCTTTTCAATATTTTGAATATCCAGACACACTCGCGCGCGTTTTTCTACCGTTTTTCTCAGCGTTCGCACTCGAACTCGAAACGAACTTGACGTTTCAAGACGCGCAGCAGGAATGAAATGCAGAAATATATTCCTGAAATTCTAGCTATATGTCTCCGCCGATCGTCGCCTGCGTGCGAGCGAGCACACCACACGACGCAAGCGAGAGAGGCACGCGACCCCGTGCGCTAGAGCGAGCAGGTCATACTCCACGCAGTGGTGAGTTTTAGCCCACTGTGGTGTGTTTCACTGCGCTACAGGGAGGAGAGCCATAGGTGCGAGTGCAATGGCTAGTAGAAAATGGCTGACACTGCCGGCAGTCCAGCCACAGGAGAGAAGAGTGCAGAGCCATACGAAGCGAATCCAATTGAAACGTATTGCTGCATGTATATCCATCCCTGTCTCTTCTGGGTAAACTGGTTTCTGGTCAGAAATTAACACCCACTGCGGTTGGCCTGTGGGTGGTGGGCCTCATCTCTGGTTTTGTTCCGCCACAGTTATGCGCATGCGGCCCCGAAGCTGATTGGACCGCCGCGCGACCAATTGAAAGCTGCCGCACATGCTACACATGCATTTCTCATCAAGTTTTTCGCACTAATTTCACAAAGTTTATTTTTCATTGTCGCTGGCGGGGCTAAAATGATTTTCATTATTTTTCGGTGGATTCGTCCCTCCACCCCGCCGCCTTTTCAGCTGTCAGTTTATAAAAATAGTTGTTTATTTTATTGATTTTAATGATATTAAGCACATTCTATCCACGGACGCTCATTGGCGATTTCTGTATCGGTTGGGGCAAACATTTTGGAGTGCAATTGCGTAATGAAGACATAAATTTTCATTAGCCCGCTTCGTTTTTATTTCTTAATTTATGGAATTTTAAATAAGCTTATATTATATGATAGTATCCATTGCGTTCGATTGGATTCGATTTGATTCTGCCGAGTGTTAGGTGGTTGAACTAATTAGTTCTTTTGGGGGCAAATTGTGAAGTGATGTTTCGGGCTATGCTTAGCCCGAAATTAATAATAAATTTAAAATTAGTTTTAAAATTGCGTTGGTTATTATTCTTAAATATAAAAATATTTCAAGAAATATTACTCAATTATTTTTTGAGTTATTAATAATTGCCTGCCAGATTGGCAGACTCGACCACTGTGCTATGGTGCGGCAAGGACTTTGTTTTCATACAACGAATTTCACTAAGTTGGAGATATTTTTGATTAAAACAAAAATGATTTAAAGCAGATGTTTTCTGCCTATTTCTTAATATTTCTTTATTAATGATGCCAATATGGTGTTCTGCCATATCAGCCCAGAACTCCAATCCTCAAGCCGTTAAACTTTGCAGTAAATTGTGACATTAACTGTCGCCGCAGCCTTTGGGCAATGGCCGTCAAACGGTTCTGGCCAAACGATTCGACGACTATTAATATGTCAAAACAACTCCGCGGCAATCGAGCGCCAGGCCCGACCCCAATGCCATATTTGGGATCCAGGCGAGGCCATAAAACATAAAAGAATTGCACCAAACGGGCGGAGGCAGGCCCCATCCCGCAGTGCATCAACGACAAATGTCATTCGAAATGAAGCCATTGCTCCAGATGGAGATGGCGATGGAGAAAGGGGCAGAACGAGTGATGGCAAGGGGAAGAATTATACAGAGAAGAGAGAATTGGAGAGTGGGATAGATGGTGCATGATGAAGATGGAGACGTTGTCGGCTGGGCTTGTGCCCCGACTGAAGTGGATTTCTAGCGCACTGCCATAGAACGAGCCATTGCCATAAATAATGCATTTCCAGCCACTTGAAAATGGAAGCGAAATATGCAATAAACTTTTGGAATAACAACCACAGAACAGAAAAATAAACCAGAAGCTATGGCAAAACAACAAATTAGAGATTTAGAATCCAGAGGCAACAAATTTAGATACATTCGAGCATGTGGAATCCTAAAGCAAACAACGCCATCGCATAGCAGTGGGCACAGCAGGTTGCATTCTCCACTCAAGTGGACAGCCACGTAAATTCCATGAGAAGCGCATAGAAAGGCGTTCATGAGGGAGAGGGGAGAGAGAGAGAGCCCCTTCTCTGATCATAATTGCTGCCTGACCTCTATTGAGCAATAACATCCACGAAAAACTTAAACAATATAGGATTTTCCTATAGGAGTGTAATGTTCTATTAATTTGTTATTAATATTTTTCCCATCAATAGTACGAGTATCAAAGTATTTGATACCCAATACAATGCCTTAACTTTACCCCAATCCAAATTAAAGCTCTTCTTAATCAGTTTTGGCCACAAAAAAGCTGAAAAACAGTGGGCGTTGACTTGTGGCAAATGGACTCGTGTCATGGACTGTGAAAGAGCCACAGCCACAGCCAGAGCCCGAGCCCGAGTCAAAATCAAAACCGTAACCGTGTGGACGCCTTTGGCACATGCCGCGATCACAGCGGTGTGCAGGTCTCTGCCTGGGGTTCGCTCGAGTGTTCCTCCATATCCAAAGTGAATGCAAAGAGAGTGAGAAGTCTCACAGAGAAAGAGAGGTTGAGAACAAGAGTGCATGTGGAAAAGCGTGGGAGTATTTGTCCAACTGGTTTTCATAGGCATTTTATTTCCTTTCTTTTTGTGGATTTGATTGAAGTGATTGGGAGAAGGAGATTAATGTATGAGGGAAGTCAACGAGAGAAAAGGCATCTCTAACAGAGGTTTCGATAATGTCTAATCACGACTACTTTTAGTTTTAGTTGTATATCTTTTGCAACCAGCCAGGCAGCTGGAACTTTGGATCAAATGTAGATCCCTAAACGAATTAATTATGTCCAATTTGCGTTTGCCAATGTCCCGTAGAACCTTTAAATGATCTCTAATGTGCCCCTCAAACCTCAGTAACCACTTCCCATTGCACAACCCAGCCAGCAGGTAACAGCAGGAAAAAATAAAATTGCACAAACCCGCAAAAAATATTAAGAAATTTGCATTGTTAATCCACAGGCGTGATAACCTCGAGAAGAGGAAGGTATCCGCATATTGAGGATTACAGTTTGGCAGCGTAGCTTACGAAAGTCAATTTTTTTATGGCCATCCCATGAAGATACCGGAACAACGCCGCACACACACACGCACACACGGTAACTGAGATCCTAGCGAGAAATCGGAAAAATAAAATTTGGGAAAAATTATATGCATCATAAAGATTTAGCCGGAGAAGGAAGGAGAACAATTTCGCTTCAAAAGAATCATAAAAAAAGTGCGTGACAAGGAAGGAACAGAGCGAGAACGAGAACGAGAACGAGAAGGATAGAGCGAGGCATCTGACAAGGTCGTGTCAACCATAAATATTTACATGTCATAAACATCAAGGTGAGGGAGGCCCAGGATCACATCCTTTTTCCGCAAGGCGTTTTCCATTGAACAGTCGAAGCAGACAAAGACAGAAACGGAAACCTTGAAGCAAATTTTATGGCCTGAATTGGCAGTTTAGCAAGTAAACCTCGGCCCCTGTCCCCGGTACTGATACCGAGCCTGGTCCTGGTCCTGGTCCCGGCCCCGAGTCAAGCAGTCAGTCAACTTTCCTGCCTCTAACTCTCTCGGAGACCAAGACCCTATGTGATTTATGGTCTGTTAGCCGGACTTCGGGCAGGATTTTCATTTGAAATGTGACTGCAGCTCTGACTGTGACTGTGACTGTCTCTCTATTTGCTTCGAGGTTTTCTCGGCCATTGGGCATTTTTCGCCAGCATAAATTATGCAGATGCCTCCTCCGCTGACGTTCGCCCGAGTCAAGTTGTTATTGTGGGCGTTGGTCCCAGAGCAGCCCTAACACCTCAACTACCTGCGCAGAACGGTCTTGGTTTCGGTTTCGGTTTCGGTTTTAGTTTTGTATCCTCTAGGTAGAGGCGTTACAGTTTCTCCAGCCTTAACTCTTTTGAGCCAATTATGTCGACCACTTCTGGTTAAATAGTTTAGTTTTCATTAGGGCTCTCATACCCTGACTTTTGTTCCCATAAAAACGTATTTTTTCCAGCAGCTTGGAAAACTCTTTTTCGCCTTTGAGCCAAATTTTTATGCCCTGAATATCCAGGAAATTGGGTGGAATAGAAAAAAATTAGTTTCGCAGTGGCCATACAATATAATACATAGGTAAAAGACGGTAGGACCAAGCTCGTAAGAGATCATCTTAGCAAGGTAATGGTGATTGTCAATGCAATGATCAGGAACTGAGAAATATGGAATTTTGTTGTTGAGTTTTTACCCATCATAATTTCAAGGCTCAATTAAGGTTTTACCTGAGTGACTTTTAAAATAAATACATCCACTTTTAATAATAATTAATGTTTATATGCATTAATTTTTAATAAAATATATAAATCAATAATCTTGAATAATCAAAATATTTCTTTCCGTTAACTGCATCAATTTTTACTTTAACAAATACATTTTGGGAACATTTTTAATTTCATTTTCATTTAATTTTGTTTGCTAAATTTTCTACAAGAGCTGGAGAGCTGTCTCATTATTTTCTTTTTATTTTAATTTCAAACATTAAAATTTATGTTCGAGATTGTAATTGCAACAAACTCTTTCTTGTTTTTTTTTCATGTTTTTTTGAGCGGTTGGTTGTGCTCGGTCGGCACTTTTAATTAATCGTTAATTATGGCTCATGGGAGAAGCTCTACGGAGGGCCACGCCCCAGCTGCAGTTCCAGCGCCAAAAGCCCACCGCCTTTGCCATCATCTATACCGTCAGCACCACCACCCACCCCCGCTGAGTGTAGTTACATGTACACAGAAGCGTTAATTAAATTTCTGTTTGCCTTTTGGCTTTCCTGGCCAACATCTCCGTTTTCCTGGCCAAAAGAGTGGGAGAGGTGGAGTGTGGAGTGTGGCGTCGAATGGAGCACAGTGGAGGGAGTGGAGTGGAGTGGAGTGGAGAAGAGAGAGAGAGAGAGAAAGAGATGCTTGGCAATGGCGTAGTAAATAAATATTCATTTAATTTATGGTTTTAATTTTTATGACTACACAACTTCGGGGCAGACAATTTAGTAGTTTGGCGGAGCGTGGATGGAAATTTAATAACTTTGTTTATGCGCACACTAAATCATAACTAATGAGCGGCCCCGAAGAGCCACAGAGAGTGCCACAGAGTGCCAGGAGCCAGGAGATGGAGATGGTAAATGAGATCGCTATTGGGACTGAGACTGGGATTGAGATTGGGGGAACTAAAACTCGAACTTGGGCTCAGAGCGAGGAATGCAGCTGCCGTGAAGAAACCTCAATGACAAGCCAAAACTATTTGATTTACGCTAAGGACAGGGGCACAAGCCACTAATTTGGGTTTGAACACCTACAAGGACACACGCGGGCACAAAGCGGGAATACGGATTGAAAAACTCTCCTCAAAAATCGAGAGACCACCAGCTGATTTGGCCAAAGGCAAATTGCAGGCTCGCCCTGCGGGATGTTGCCCAGGAATCCCAGGAAAGGAAATAAAAGGACCGACCTTTGACACGGACCGACCCAAACGACAAACGACAAACAACAAATGAAATTCTTCACAAATGGTCCAGCTCATTTCAACTTTTGACAGGGCTTTGAATGGAGTGGGCCAGGACCATCGTTCTGCCCTGCTGACAGATCCAAAAGTTGTCTCTCCGAATATTGATTTGCTTGAATAGTTTTCCAGCATTTTCCAGCTTTCATTTCCGCCGCTGAAGCTTCAGTTTTTCCCTTGAGTTATCTCAGATTTCCCATCTCCCATATCAGATAATCTACCAGAAGATCTGGTTCTGTCGGCTAAAGACCAAAAGCTATCTCTTTTCGTATATCAAATGATGGTCGGAAAAAGTTCTCCCGAGCCCACGACAAACAAAATGTCAAAAGGTAAATTTACATATTCCCGAAGTCCCAAAAGGGTTATGATAAATGTTACGATCAATTAATAATTGTTAACTAAGCCAAAACGATACGGATCCACGGATCCCCAGACGAGGCAGGCACCAGACCATTGGGCCACAAAATGGAGAATTAATCGAAGGGCTGCAGGCCTGACAGCCCAAGGAATTTCCTTATGGGTCTAAGGCGAAACTTGAATGCCCTTTCGAAAAGTAGAAAAATCAAAGAGAAACTGAGCCAGAAAATACCATATTTTTTACAAAGGGGGTTTGAATAATCATGCACCTTATTCAACTATTTAGAGCTAATATCTTAAGGACTTTTTTAATATATTAACCAATTCAGCCGGAATTTTACATACCGTAAGAACCTGTTCAAATATTGCACATATTTTAAAATTGGCTCAAATCCTTAGCACACAACATCTATACTAAGAGGAACCCCACAATTTTCAAGAGTATATTGCCAAAGGAACGACAAAGACCCAAAGAACCATCGAACGTTCCTGGCTAATAAAATTGTTAGACAGATTAACTGATATTGATATTTTTTTCCGTTTTTGTGTTGCTGTCGTGTTATTATTGCTGTTGTCTTGTCTCGAGACATAATTTGTAATCAATAAAATAAAATTAAATTCGTCTCTAGGCGACGCCCGAAGATGAACCCTTTGAGATAGCGGCAGAAAACGGATCCCAAACGAACCGAAACCGAAACCGAGCCCAAGAGCCCGAGATCAACCACAAACAGCGGCAAGTGTAAACACGTGAAATTGTTGACAAGCAGCCTTATAAGTCGAAGCCTTGTAGTAGTCGAAGGAGAGACGGAACGGAACCCAGAAAGGAGCGAGCGAAGGTCGCACCGGGGCGTTTATCCTGCGGCACACGCAGTAGGAGGCTAAAACCGACGGAGTGACTGCCTGGGTCTTGACCTGGACCTGGACCTGGACCCACAACCCGTCCCTGTTGCTGTTGCTGTCCTCTCGAAAATCCAACTAATTAAGTTTTAACGGCACTTGCTAAACATTCGACCTGTTTGGGCCCGCTGTCCGCCCTCTGTCTCTGTTTTTGGATGGGCGTGTGCACAAGGACTTAGAGAGTCCTGTTTTTGTTTGATTTTAAAATAGGATTAAATTGATTTATCGCTACTCGACAACACAGTTGGCCCTAACTACCTGGGCCGTACCCGAAGTAAGTTGTACTGTAGGTGTGATGAGGTCAGCAGTTTTCTCTCTGAGCCATGAATGATGATTGGTTCGGGTATCAATTTCGAATGGCAGCCAGAGATTGAAATGTTCCATGAAATTGGCCGGGCAAACAGGGGAAGCACTTGACAAGGATACTTCAACTGTCAGTGCAAGGAAAACCATTTGGAAAGGTGTCTTCTTAAAGAGAAATTTTCTTTTTATATTTTCGATGTAAATTATTTTGGAGCAAACAGCTTTTACATTATGTCCTATGTTGATTATTTTTCGACTATAGCAGCAGTTTTTGTGAACATTTTAATACAAATATTTGTTACCAGAAAGTATTCTGGTATTAATGTATTCAAGCAAGACTTCTAATGAAATCCTTTCATTCTTTCCATGGCAACCCCCAAAAGTTGCCTAAATTCATAACTCGACGATCTGCCTGTTCGATCTTCAACCCTTTGTGTGTCGTAATTCAGGAAACTTTTAGTAGTTTTTGCTTCATTGCATAAATATTTATGCGCTTTTGAAAATGCTCAACATCTTGGCTTGCCTGAAGTTCGGGCAATATTTGATAAAATACAAAAGCGAACAAGCCGAATAGAAATGTGTCAATGGCAGGAGAAGAAGCTGCCGAGGACCCTCATTAGTGTAAGGGGCTGAGCAAAAGAACAAGGACCAAAGCGATGAAGTTCTCTCGAAGACGATGGCCGTAACAATAGAGTCGAGCACTCCACTCCCCTCCACGCCTTGTCCAGGGGCGTGTCGACTGAGTGAACAATTACGAAGGGAAAGGCGATGGAAATATTGGACGGAATGGATGGGTTGGGAGGGTCGCTGTCGTTGTCGTTGTCGGTCCCATACCGGAGGGTACAATTATCGTCGGTGGAACGACCAAGGGACATTCAGAGAGTCACAAAGATGCTGACATTTACTTGACTTTAAATGCGCGAAATGGAAATCTGATATTCCCGGATGTTGGACAATTGGCCGGGCTCTATAATGGGGGTCGCATTGGGTTGCTCTGGGGCTCTCCCCTGAGTCGATTCGAGATCTAGAAACTCCTACTTCTTGGGAAGAACGAGGAAGGTGTGCAATTATTTTCGTTGCCGTTTTGACTTTCGACTTCCAGAGTCCAAATCAAGATCCCTCCTCCTCCTCCTCCTCCGTTATGTTCATAAAATAAAAAGCGCGCCAGAAACTTTCTCACGCTCCATTTGACAACTTCCTGCCTCTGGAGGTACCGACTTCTTGCCATTATATTCCTTTTCCCTTAGTCGGTAATTATTTGGCCGGGTCTTGGGTCTTTTTTTTGGCAGCTTTTTTTGTTGTTGTTAGTTGCAAATGCGCATTCGGTTGCACATTTCTTGTGGTGGATTTTCATTGAAAAGTGTTCAAGTGGAAGTCGTTAGGCTTTTCTACTTGCCCTGGACAGTCTCTCAAGTGGCTGCCTTTAACACTTTCCGCTCGAGTGTTTGCCCTTCGCCAAACGAAAGAAAAGGAGTTACAGTTCCTCAAGTTGTTGACTCCTTGAGAGCGGTCTGAAGTGCCAGCTGAATGGCTGAATGGTGGAAAAGGCCAAGTCGAGGAGCAAGGCTAATGAGGCCGAAGATTGTCCTCACAAGTGGAAGGACAAGGACGAATTGTAAGAAAACAGCTGCTAGCAGAATCGAATTTACTGGTTACATTCCAGATTCCAGATATCCCAAAACACATTTAAAGCCTCAAACCTTCAGTATCCCCAAAAGTCATAAACTCCATTCCAATTGCTTTGAGGATCGCCCTGACTACACCCCATACAAGGGTTGACATCTCCCAAATATGTACATACAGTCTTAAATCTCCCTGACTGAAACAACAACATTCCAACTAATTGAGTTCCAATAATGCGACAGAAGCTGAAAAACAAACAGATCAAACACTGCCACAGCCGCAGGAAAAAAAGGCTGAACGTCAAAGGGAAGGCCAGAGACAAAGCACAAACTCAAACAGAGACACCGTTGGGCAGGCCCCCATCCTCGGCCAGGCTCGGCCGGGCTCGGCAGGATATCCGTGTCACTTAATTGTACGACACTTTATTGGATTTTAAAAAGGACTTTGTCGTCACGCCAACGGCAACGACTACAGCCAGGGCCGAGGGTAATTAAATTTCCCGTGGAGCCAAATTGGATCAGGGCGATGATGACGCACTGGCCCAGTCGCAGGACCGTGTCTCAGTCCTTAATAGAATTGATTGAATTAAGCTCTGGGAGCCGGCTATGGGCCTGCTTAAATGTCGCCAATGATGATGCTGACGCCTGGAGCCAGGCGGGGAGTCCACTCAGTCTCCACTCAGCCCCAACCCCAGAAGTTCTCTGGATCTGAATCAACCAATTGCCAGGCTGCAAGGAGTTTCTCGTGTTTGCTTCGTCCTGATGCTCGGCAGCCACACGACAGGATATGCGCTGCCTTCGTGGTTCCTGTCGTCGTGGGATCCCCTGTGGATTCCCTCAATGCGGCGTTAAAATTTTGGGGGTGTATCAATTTCGATTCATTGCCATTTTACTCGTTGCTGTGGGGCCCCCATTGAGGGTGGATTTGCACCCTGTTCACTCTCGTTCGTCTATACTCTTACATATATATAAATTGTTGTTCTTTTGGGCACTTAAGTGGGTGGGTGTCCTAGCCTCTCTCTCTTGGCCCCGAGAGAAAAGCCAAAGCCAAAAAGGGCAATTTTTGGGGTTTGTTCAGTGTTTCCTTGATGCTGTTTATGTTGTCTGAAACAATAAAAATCATTCAAGTGCCATATGCCCTTACCCTCTCCCACTCCCACTCTCACACTCAAACGCCCACACCCTCCCCTGCTAATAGCTTTGTGCCACTTGTGGCTGGGGCAATTATATTGTGTGCCCCGATAATATAATGATTAGACATATGACACAATATGATTATGCGATTTTATTATTAATTTATGAGGTGGTTTGGTCATGGAGAGGAGTGATGTGAGGGGTAGGTGTAATGCGATATATCGATATCGTTAATTGCTGATTGATGGGCTCTCTGGATGTATTGGAACTTAAACATTAATAACAATGATTAAGTAAAATAATAAAAGTCTAAATGATTTAAGCGAAGTGCTCTCGAGTTTTATTATTATAAGTATTATATTTATTGTATAGTATTATATCTTTATTTAATAAATACGAGGATAGCTAGCTAGCTTGTAGCTTCTCTTTACAATCAATCCACGGCTGGCTCTGTTTTCTATAATTCCAAACCGAAACCCTACTAATGATCCATTTCTGAATCCCATTCTATACAATTCCAGGGAACTATGTTATATCTAACGATTACAAATATGAAGCTAGTCCAAACCTCAAAAAGAGTATCCCTCGAAATGCCAACAACAATTAAACAAACAATACCAAATGACGTTACGCCTCCGAAACACTCTCTCCCCACACAATAAAAATGCAATGTTGAACAGGTGTTTGTTTTACACATCTTCTGATAAATGGTGGCCCGAACCTCAACAAAAACACAAATTTTTCATAAAGTGGCAGTCGTCAGTCAGTCGGAGAACGGGAGACCGAGACCGAGACCTTCTTCTTGACTTTGGGCGAGAAGTGATGGCTGTTAATTAATTTGCCCGAAAGGAGCAGAGGCCAGGATCGTAGAGGGTTTTGCTTGGTCCGTTGTTAAATGGTAGGCAATTTTTTAAACTTAATTAATCAGCGAAAGGGCCACAGATACGCCCATAGGCACAGGCCCGGGTCCATGATTGATGTGCGCGGAGGCTGCGGCTGTGGTCAGCAAATTGAAAGCGCTAAACGGAGGCGGACAGTTCCTCAAGCATTTAGTAGCTTTATTAAGCATGATCAGACATGATCGTTGCTGCCTTTCCCTGCCCCTTTTATCTACATACATAATTACATAATAACTGCTCCGTTTCATTGGTTCTGCCTTTCCCACTTTATCTAATTACAACCTTGTTATCGGATAATTGCTACCCACATAACTCCCTCTCTCGCACTCAAAACACCCATTTGAGGGCCCATTAAAAATAAAATGTTGACAAGATAAGGCGACAAATTACCTGAGTGTGACTGAGAGAGAGAGAAGTATGTAGCTGTGACAGGGTGGGGAGGTTCCGGTTCCAATTCTTCATTCTCCATTCCCCGCTTCTCCTACAGTTTTTCGGGCAACTCTTGAGGCTCGCTGTAATGCGACACCTTCGTGTGAAAATTTATGGCCCGCAGTCTCCGTTTCGGTTCCAACTTCCCAGTGAAGATGCAGCAGAAACTATATATAGATATGGACTATGAACACTATGAACACTATGTTATATGGCAAATTGCTTTAATTCATCAAAAAAGTACAACAAAAAAACAAAAACAAAACAAAAAAAGAAGAAATAAGAAATAAACAATCTATTAGACAACCCGTCGTCATTGACGTATTACAAGACGTCATGCAAGCCTCCCAACCGAAGCCATAGTCGAAGCTTTTGCCTCGTGCCTTTACAAGGGATAATGGTTAGCTGCCTCCCCCTGCTCCTCCTCCTCCCTGTAGCTTAGCTCCCTCTGAGTCTTATGTATGTAAATGCTGCGGATGGGTTTGGGCGACTGCCGGGAAAGACTTATAGAGCATGGCAAATTTTGCATGATTATTCTTTTTCGGGTAGCTCTGATGATTAAGTGGCCAAAGCTGATGATGTGCTGGGGGGGCCTTTTTTTTTTTTTCCCTTTTTCCCCTCCCCTCCTTTTTTTAATTTTTTTTACCCCCTCCCCCCCCCCCCCCCCCCCCCCCCTTTGGGGGGCAATAAAGGGAATTATGAATATGAAAATTGTAGGGAATTGGGATTTGTGTGGGTTCTTTTGGTTGAATAAATGTAATAGCATGAATAATGGTATCTAGAACTGGAGTACTTTAATTAATAATTAATTTAATAATAATAATTTAATTTATTAATTTAATTAAATTTATTTATTAATGTATGTAATTTAATAATTAATAACTTAATTTAATATCAAACCCCATGTAGGGTATTTGAAACCTCAGCTATCTTTTTATGTACCAGAGAGACAGTCCCTCAATGAACTTTTTTGCGCACTTTGCGGTTGTACGTATCCCCCCCTCGAACACAATCAGGGGCCACCCTCATTTCGACTAATTTATTTGATTTTATTTTGTTGATATGCCACGGGATAGAGAAAGGGAGATCCAGTGACGGGGGGAATTGTCTCACTGCTACTTTTGTTTAATCAAAAGCAATTGTTCATTTCAAGTTGATTGCATTTGCTGTGCCCTGGCCCCGATTATTTTGCCTCTTTTTGCGGTTTTTTTGAGGTTGCTCTGGCGATGAGGCTTGCTGTTGCCAGAGAAATGAGAAAATTGTGCCTTGGAAAGCATTTGATTAGGCTGTGGCCACTTACAGTTAATTATGCCAACATTTTCTTCCATGACTTCTGCATAAATTTTCCCATTTCTCACATCATTAATATTCTTATGGCCACGGTCTATTTATATTGAAACCATGTTGATCCCGAGCTCAAGAATTTCCCCTTCTTTTGTGAGACTTAACCCTCATGCAACTAATTCAGTTGACCATAGCACTTAATCTGACTAAAGACATGACAAAAATTGGAAACACCACAAAAAAAAGTGATTAAAAAATGAGAAGGTGATTTATGGATGTGGATTACTACGAATAGTGGATACTCTGATGAGTATAGGTTTTGACAAGAGAAAAGATTTAATCGGCCAATGACAGTCTCTTCGTAGAGAAGGAATCTATGATTAAAATAAACCATAAAATAGAATAAGAAAAAAGTAGTACCATCTTAGAAAAGAATGACATCCATTCGATTTATTCTTTACTTACTTAGGTACACTTCTTAACATGCAGATCTCTTCAGATCTCCTTTACATATTTGTACATTATTGAAACATTCAGAAATAAACTAATCCATTTATAATCCTCTTCCCTCTGAATCTCTTCCTAATCCCCACTGAATCCCCGTCTAGTCCCAGCCATGTATACCCATTCTCCACCTAGGGAATTTCTTACTTCAGCTCCAACGAATGAGAAAATACCCACCAAGCAAACCAACGAACAAAACGATGAAAAAAACGTTGTCATTAATTTACGCATAAAATTTTATAATTTATGACAATGTGAGGTGTAGCTGGAGCGCCGGCTCCAACTCCAACTCTGACTCCAACTCCTACTCCTACTCCATCTCGAACCACTGGAAGTCGAGACCAGAGAGTGGCCAACAAATGAAGCCTGAAGATCGCTGGACATGGGTTGGTTTTTGGTTCGTATTTTTCTTTAATTTTTTTTTTGGGTTTTGGTTTTGGTTTGTTGGGATCCTCGACTATAAGCGACTTTTATAATTGTGTCTACGCATAAAAATCACATAAATTTGTGCATAAATGCAACAACAATAACGAGCCCTACATAATAAATGATGGCGCTTAAAATTTTCAACATCTCCATGGAGACAAAACGATAAAAATCGCCGTTTGAAGTTGGAGTCCACCTCCCGAAAAAAAAGCGACACATACTGGAACCAAAAACTGGTCAAGTGCTTTGCTCAACTTCTCGTCTTATGAATGAATTAATGCATTTCTTTTTTCGACTTTTTTTGGTAATACATTTTTAATGCAACTCAAAAAAAAAGCTGCCTTTTTTTGTCATTAATAAAAATCAATGTTTGAGTTAGGTTTTTTTCTGGCATCGGCTGGGTGTTTTTATTATTTATGATAGTCGGCGCCACATAGCGCCGTTTGACTCCGCCAAATGAGTTATTTTCATTGGGTTAAGGGGAACAGATTTTGTTGTTTGCTAGAATCAAACATTGTTAAAAACTAAAACAAAATAGGTAAAGAAGACTATAAATGATCTCATGTAATGCCCAAAGATTGATTGTTTCAAGAGGTAGAGATGGTTTTACTCGAAGATCTGCATTAATTACTGAAATGGTTTTTGTCCGATCAACGATGAGCATGGCATCAGATTTAAATGTAAGAAATACTAACGAAGATACGACTATCTTGCAGAAATATTGCTTAGATTTATTTTTATTTCTCTTCCAAGTTATTATTTAAGTTTTTTCTACAATACTCAATACCTTTCTCCCTGTTATTTTCAACAATTTGCCAAATGAAACGCCTGATTTCTCACGCATCTCCAACCTCCCGATGATTCATTTGTAACTCGAGCTCGGAACCAGAGTGCAGCGATTGATGATATATTCCATATACACATTCATATAGTATACATCATATACATACATATGTGCACGTTCCCCTGTGTATGTGTGAGCTCGCCCTGAAATACTCCACTCAGTTTTGACATTTATATTTATTTCAACGTGCAGCGGTCTGAGCTCTGAGGTTCTCCCAATGCAGTTTGAATTATAGCCAATGGACACGCAAAGGTGGCCAAAACTTCTCCAGCTCGTCCGCCTCCTTCACATCCACATGTCGTTTCTGTTTGGTTTGGTTTGGTTTGGTATGGGATGAGCGTGACTTTGGTTCTGGTTTGCTTCTTTTTTTGCTGTTGGTCCTTCTGCTGTTCCTGGGCGCCCGCAAGGAATGCGCCACAAATAAAGTAAAATTAATAATATCGCACGTTGATTGTTGTTGGCTGCTACACTTTTTATTGTTTTTCTTCGCATTTTTCTCTTCTCTCTTTCTACTCGCTCCCCTCTCTTTGCTTCGCTTTGTGTGAGAGAAATAAATGTCAAGAAGCAAAGCAAAATATTTCGTTTGCCCCAGAGCAGATGGGTCGTCTGCAAGCCTCCTCCTTGGCACTCGTACGAAGGTGCGTGTGGTACTGAAAGTTTGCCGAATGAAAAATTACACAGTCGAATGATAAATAACATAACGCAAAAGGAACGAATGGGCATAAAAAACGAGGGATATATATGGCCAAAGGCCAGCCAAAGTGTTTCTCATCTCAAGGAGTTGTGGGAGCCATAGCTGCTGTGGTTCCAGCCACAGAGCAGGCCATGCATCAGGAGGCAGAACAATAGAACAATATCTGGTTGGGATAGGTCTGGAGATTTTCCCTTAGTTTAGTTGCTTAATGTTTTCAAATGAATTAGATTATGAATAAAAAACTATCATTGAAAGTTGAGCTGTAGGCCAATTTACAAATTCAACAAATAGAAATCCATTACAACTTTATGTATCTATAAATCTGCGTTTCCAACCCTACTTCTTATCAAAGGACACCACAAACGAACACTCCCACATTTTCTTTTGTGAATTTACCGGAAACCCAAGAACCGAAAATATTTTCTAGTTTCCATAGGCCAGAAAAGGAATCACATGTGAAAAAGAAAAGATCACGAACCAATAAAATAACCCAAATACCTTTGTTACCAAGGAAACTCCTTTCGAGCACCCCTGAAAATATGCAACCAAAATTTGTCATCGAAGACAGCTGCTCATCCATCAACCAACATAAACCAAATTAAATAACATTGTGTTTAAAATTTAATGAAAAACACTTTCCCCTTGTCCCAGTCCCCCTTGACCCTTTACCCCTGCCCCACCCACAAAGCGACAGGGGGCCTCGCACGAAACGGAAATGCTGAAACAGGCCAAAAAAAAAAAATTTCACGCCTTCTTTAACAGAATTTATTAAAAAACAGTATTATAAAAGTAGTAGCCGAACAGCGTAGATGGGAACATGGTAACCAAAGCACACCCAAAAGCGAAAAGCGAAAAGCGAATGTTGCTCGCATGTATGAAGAGTCAAATCAAATAGCGAAGGGTACCCATGGGGGGTCGGAGCGGGGTTCACACATCTGTGATACTTTTTTTGTGTGTGGACAAAAACCAACGGCAACAACAGCAACAACAGCAAATGCCGTAATAATAGTTGCGAAAAGCAATTAGACAAACTAATAAAGGCGAAAATCCCTCCATACAAAAGGTCAGTAGAGTGCGTGCCACCGAAAGTGAGTGAGTGCGATGGCTATATGTGCATAGGCTCAATGCCAAACCCCCAATGGCGTTGACCAAGCGAGACGGCAATAGTGTGTGGTGAGGATGATGATGCATTCTCTGGCTCGGTTCTTGCTGCGCTACGCATGCGTATTTTTCACCTGGGACGACGTGCTGAAATGTTGCACACAGAGAGAAAGAGAGGAGTAGGGAGAGGATGAATAAGTCTGAGCATGAGAAGGGGTAAAGTCAAGAGAGCACAAAATCTGTTTCAAGTTTCGCCCGTTGGCGATAGAGATTGTTGTTGCTTCCGTAAGATCGAGTATGGGTGAGTATACATACAGTTATCCATGCACATATAATTGTGCCTGCGTGTATGTGCCTGCTCCTCCCCAGCCCCTTGGCAAAAGCTAAACGTAATTGCGTTTAGAAGTGCGTGTACTTGAGCATTTCTGCCATCTTTTGGTCTTGTGCTTTGTTGTGTCGGCTTTTCGCCGTTACAAATATGTTTTGAAAGCAAAGTCATGCCGGATCACAATAGGTCTGGGGCAGGGGGTACACATAGGGCCGTCGCAGCCCTTTCTAATGCTCAAAAATTAGTTTTCTGAAGTGGTTTTTATTGTAGACCCAACTGAGGGGGATATGCCTCAGTTGGCAATGAAGTGAGTGGAAAGTTATTTCGAAAGAGTTTACTTTGTGGGGGGCCTATCACATAGGAACTGGTAGGGGAATCCGATACACGAAAATGGAAAGTGCGGGAAGAATAATTAATAATAAACACTAAAAAGGGAAACTCCAGCAATGAATATAAATTTATTTAGAATCAAGAAATGAACACGAATCAATTAGGTAACTAAATAATAATAGCTAAATGGCTTTGATTGTACAATTCCTTTTTTCTCTTTGCATTATGGTTATCCCCATCTGGGCTTGGTTTTAGTTTCTAAATTATTGGCACGACGCGTGTTGAGGGTCATGCGCTTCAGCACCCAGCCCTTGATGTCGGGCTTTATAAAAGAACGCTCCTTGACCGCTATCTTCTCATGAAACTGCTTGGACTCCTCCAGCCATTGGCGACCGTAGTGCCAGGACAACAGGAGACGCATTGATGTTTCGTCCTTCTCGTAGGAGGGCGTGAAGGATTTATGCCCGGGAAGGTTTTTGTTCGAGTCTATCGGCCGGTAGAGCTTCGGGCGACCAAATATTGGGTAGACTGGCATGGTAACAAAATAAATGTATCTTTTTCCATCTACCTTTTCTTCGGAATAGAGATTTCGATCTGGAATGGAATCAAAACGTCACACTTGATTGGAAAATTAAGGCTGGAGTGATGATTATTCTCGACTGTAATTCCCAACTGCTAATTGAGTTAGCAGCCATAAAACCAAAACCAAACCAAACCAAACTATGGCGTGGAAAATGCCAAACTGTAAACCCTAAAACATTTTGCTAATAGCTCTCTGAGAGCCCGAAATGGGATAGAAAACAAATCGCCCATTTGTTCAATCCGACACCAAATAAAACAGGACAAAATGCAAACAGATGTTAATCCGAGCGTAAAACCCAAATAAACCAAAAAGACTCGACCAAAAGAAGATGCCAGGGATGTGAAAAGCACGGCATGAGGGCACAGTCCGTCCAGTCAGCGGGGGCGTTCCTGCTCATAGGTCAAGTATGGACTGAAGGTCTGAGGCTGTTTGTGACACGAGGAAAGCGGCGGAAGTGGAACAGTTGGCTGTGTGGGGCTCCATAAAGTGGCACAACGCGTGCCAAAAGGTGCAAGAATACATCACAGCGGAAGTGGCTATGGCACTATCACTGGCCCTGGCACCAGCTGGTTTTCCTACCAGTTCCACGTATCGCAGCGTACTTTTGCCATTCACAATTATGCAATCAAAGTTTACTGAATGTAACCATAGTGTACAATAACCTCGTGCAGCATGGTCCCAGCATGATCTAATGCTGTGCAAATTTTTCGCAGCTTTCCTTTTTCCTCTGGCAGCCTCTGGCAGCCCTTTGTGCGCCTGGCCTGCTCGCTCTCACACTCCCATTCTCTCAGTGCGCTGCGCTCTGTGCTTCTCTCCATCTCTGTCTGACGGTTACCGTTGTGCGCTGTCATCATTTCTCATCGCTGGCATCGCTCTCTGCCGTTGTTTCCTTGTAATTTGTCACCGCTGGGAGCCCATTTCTGCGGCGTAATTTGTTTGCAACTCATTTCGGGATTCATTTCCATGCCCTGTCTCTCCGCCGTTCGCGTGTTTGGTGCCTTTGTTATGGCCAATGGGTCTTGATGCATTTAATTAAAATTATTACGAGTATTGTATGTAGCTGGAGTGGGAGTGGTGGGCGTGGGCGTGGGGCTTGGGCAAAAGAGTTAGGCTTTGAACTTTGCTTTGGAGTTGGTGAGAGGTTTCCCAGCTGTATTGAATAAATTGTAACATTACTTGATAATGCGTTGAAATCCCATTTTTCAAGTTTCTGGTGTAATTTTCATAATTTCTCATTGAATTTTAGAACCAAATAGAAAGATACATACAGGGATAGATAAAACGAAGTATCTTGTACTTCACATCCTTTAGAGTCCCAACCAAGTAGTCTTCGATCTGGCTTTTATCAAGTAAATCGAATCCCATCCAAAATCATTCAACAGCCAGACAACATACAGTCCACATCAAACAAATTAAACTGAAAAACAGAAACACAACAAATTTCGTTTGCAAAAATGCTTAAGGAGGGTATTTGGAAGCGTTCGAATCCCATTGTCGCCAAGGATCACATCGGAGCCATTCTCCCAGCGACTGTTCGGCCGGATCCCATTGAGCAGCAGCGCGACGAGGAGCCGCCCTGCATGAGCTACATCCTCGGGTGGGAGTACGGCCGCAAGTGGCTGGAGCGACGGGACCACATCAAGCGCCGCCAGGCCGTGGTTAAGTCTATGGTTTTAATAGTGCCGGACTTCGCCTGGTGGGTGAACCAGCGGCGACCCCTCTACGTGCGCAAGCAGCGCTTCCGTGCCAAGCCCAAGCCAAAGTCTGGACAGAGGCATCCGATGACCGCCTTCGCAGAGGGCAAGCAGCGGCGTGAGGCACAGGAACGCCATATACAGGAGTACCGCAACAAGTCCACCATCTAAGGGATCCATTGCGGTTCCACACGAGCGACACACAGCGCACACTTAAACCAGAACACAGCATCGACCATCACCACACTAGTGACAAAAGCCAACCATAAATTTTCACATTTTACATTACGCCTATGTGGGCGTGGCTGAAGTCTATTCCAGAAACATATATTTTATGTCCCAATGGCTTTACACGAAAAACACGATTCTTCCAAGTACTGAGATGCTTAATGTTAAATAATAATAAACGATTAAACAACTTCAGGGACTATCAATAAATCGAGAACCGCATTAGAACCCAATGAACTGAAACTAATGGCAAACAAGCTCCCTCTCTCATCCGACTCAATTTTCAGCCATATTACCATTCTTTCATTGTTGGTTTGGCAGAACTCTCCATGGCAAAAGGTCGAGAAGGAGGAGGCCCGTTCTCAAAACAAACAAAAGCGCAGCATCGCATCCGAGAAAACCTTCGCCTCGGACCTCTGACGGCGTTTACGCATTTGTTTGTTTGATTGTTGATTCCCTCGTTGAAATGTCAGGCGTATGGAACAATGGATCCACAGCCAGGTCATACTATATAAGAACTACGATTATATGTACATATGTATATGCAATCACCATCATCATCATCATCAGCAGCAACGTTGACGGTTTTTTTTAATCGTACGCAGAGGCAGAGACCCGACCCGGTAAGTGAACAATTGGCATGGCCCCGACCCAAGGCCTGTGGTTGGATGTACGTTGTACATCGCATATAAATACATACAAGTTATTTCTCTCTTGTTGATTTGCATTTCCGCTTCATTAACTTGGGCACACATCAAACTGTATAGATCAACTGTAATACGTATTATATGGTTGGCTTTTTCACGATTCTATTATATTGTACTTTTGGCGCGTAAAACACGTATGTATGTACATACAGATGTATACAATATTTAAGGGGCGGTGTACATTTAAGCCCTCCTCGAAGTTCGTCTTTTTACATGCTTTTGTTTTTCAGTTTTGTTTTATTTTATTTTCGTTTTTAACATTTAGGGGTTTCTTTTTGTTTAGCTTAACAAACTTTTACCTTTTTTTCGGCCCGCTTGATTTTCTTTATTTTTCAATTAAACAAAAACTCATTAGTGTTGATTTGTTGCTCAGACCCTTTTTTCATGGATAATTTATGGCATTTAAAAAGTGTTTGGAAAGAGACTTTCATCCTTACCAGATCTTTCTTACTTTCCGTAGCTTTTTCGCTTAAATTTCTCGGTGTCCATATTTTATTTTTAAATTCCTTAATTTTGTGGTCCAGTAAATTATAGAAATGTCCCCTCCACCGTTTTATATATTCATGCAAAGTCTGAAAACCTCTTTCTAGGTTATTCCTAAAACTTTTACATCCAATCATGAGTAATTACTTTTTTCCTTTCAACTTTGATTACCTCCATTTCCAGGCCTCCATTTCTTGAATATAAGCTTTGGAGACTTTCTCCTCCAATTAACATGAATTGCCCAACCAATTATTACATTATTTATTGCTTTTCTCTTCAACTACCGAGCTATTATCATTAATAATCATATAGGTTTTTTCTTCACTGATTATAATCCATTAATTTTGCGCTCATTTCCCCTTCATTTTTTACCTCTCCCCTGACAGTCTCTATCTCTCTCTCTGGTTATTATCAACAACATTCTCGTTTCATAAATGCATACATATATATTTTTGCCTCACAATTTATGCCACGGAGAACATTTTCCAGCAACAACAAAAAGCAGTGGGGTGCAGTTTTCCGCGCATAAATTAATGGCAACGAACGACGATGATCATCATGGGGTCTGAACAAGGAAGGACGGTGCAAAGTGGAGTTCTGACGGAAAGAAAGGGCTGGGAAATGTATGATTAAACATTAAACAAGTGGCATAAAAATGTGAAAAAGCGCTGCGAAATTTCTGCAAGGTGCTCCAATGAAATGTGGGAGAAAATCAACGTAATCAGGTGGGGGGGTTGGGTTAGGTCAGAGGTGCAGACAGAAGTATGATTAAGGCGAGGTTGTGGCTCTGCAATGACAGCTTGATTGAAAAATGGCAGCGCATATATGAATTAAATTCAGATATTACTATTTTTTAAATCTAAAACAAGCGTTGGGCTAAGATATCTGTTAAAGTATTTTATTGATTAAATTTTTTATCTAAACTTTCTGTACATTAGCGATTTGGTAAATAATAAGAGAATAAGTTTATTTTAAATCACTTCTTTGTAATATCTCTGGAACTATGTATGGTATTAACGTTTTCCAAGGCAGTGCCACTGCAATATATATCTTAAATCCTCTTTTAAAATAATATCCAGATTATTTGCCATCAGGCAAAATCTATAGATGAAGGACCAATTTAGACATCTTTCGAGGATAGCCATGGCTAGCCCCTATTACCACAAAATTAATGACAATTTAGAAATCAGATATGTATGTACCGATGTCCTATACATTTCTCTACGTTCAATTCATGGAAAAATCAAACACAAATGTATTTGATTTTGCGGTTGAATGGCCAATGGGGGAACCGCAAAAACTAATTAATTCGCCAAAACAACCAAACAACAAGGCGGGAGAGACAAAAAACAAAATGGCCGCCAGCAGAAGCGGAAATGAGCTTTGTGTGTGCATGTCTATGTGTGTGTGTGTGTGTGTAGGTACAAGTGTGCGACCGACCACAGAACAGATGCTGATTATGAAGATAATTAATATGGCTAATTAAACTGGCGAATGCGATGCAGAAATTGCATTTGCGAGGCAGCACACAAAACCAGATGGGGGACAGGGAAAAGCTGAAAAACAAGCCAAATTTCAACGGCTCCTGCCACATAAAAGCCAATTAATTATTTTTATGGCTACTCCCAGAGCCCCCAGAGCCAAACTACAACTTCGAGTCCGCCAACGGAAGCCAAGAGTCCGCTCAGAACTCGGGGATAATAAAAAATTATGGCCAACGATTTGGCTCACTCGAAACGAAACGAAACCAAACAAAAACAAAACAAAAAACAAGCACTGTGAGCCACTGACCAGGCCAAGTTACCCCGGTGCCCTTCTCTTTGCCCTCTTTATATATATATTTATATACACTTTATCCTGCATACTAAATCCACGAAAATAAAAGTAAGAGCCAGAGCCAAGCAAGGGCCAAAAAGATGGCGCCTTGCTGTGTACAAAATTGATCAGTGGATTCCCTGCCGTTTGAACTATGACGCGATATGTCATCATATTTTCTCGTTGCAGTTGAAGGGACCTTCCATCCTTCTGGTGAGCACAAAAAAGAGGTAGGGTAGGGTAGGGTAGGGTAGGGTATGGTCTGGTGGAAGAACCATCTTCTGCTTGTGGTTTTAGCCATGCATATTTCTCACTTTGTCAAACCTTCTGTGCAGTGCGCGCAAGGCCGCAATGAGATTGGATTGCCCCCACAGCCCCACCGATTCCTGCTATAGCAGTACCCCGCTCCCTTTTAGTCATCTTGTATTTAGCATTTGGCTTGAAAAACATTTATTGCCTGGGCTACCGCAAAATCAATTTGGACTCTTTGTTTCCGATTTTCGTTGGGAGATGGGAGGCTTGGAGGCTCGGAGGCGCCCCAAAACTCGTCTTGCCTCTGGCCAATCCCCTCTGCTGTGTTTATGGCCATTTCTCCGCTCCGTTTTATTGGCCAAGGCAATGCGCCTGAGTAATGGCCGCCGCCTCTCTGGGGCTCGGCTCCCGTCACACTCGATGTCGCTTTTCGGCCACTTTGGTTGCTCTTCTGACTCGTTTTCAATGCAATTTCTGTTCGGTCCAACGTTTTGCTTTATTTCTTTAGGGGAATATATTTTCCAATGGGTTTTTTATGGGTTATTTCTAGAGTTTTGATAGAAAATATCAACTTGGAGGATGTACAAGCACACAAATTAAACATAAAATCCAAATATCACCTTTCAATTTCCACCATTACAACTGCCAGAAATTCCCATTGTCCGTCCATAAACCAGAGTTCATTAAAAACTCCATTACCCGGAGAGGAGGCTGCACATACAGCAAATCAATTTTGATTTACTTGGAGCAGCAACAGACTAACCGACAGACAGACAGACAGACAGTGAACATACATCAATATGGTTGCCCCCATAGCGGTCAGCCCTCGAAATGGGGCATGTTTTGTGGGGGGCTGATAGTGCTGCCAGAGCTGGCCATCGAAGCGTTCCATCATTCGGAGGAGTGTTGATGATGGAAAGTGTCCCACTGTGCGTGCACAAAAAGCAACAACCAAAATAGGAAAGCAAATAGAAAGAGAAGAGGAGCACCACAATGGACTGGATAGAATGCCACAGAAAATGGAGTGGAGTGGTTCGGTGTGCCATGGAGGATATTCGAAGACTGAGTGAGCCGCAACAACAATAAACGCTAATAATGCTTAATCAATGTTACACTTTACAACAATAAAAAAACAAGAAACACACACACAAGAAGAGGAGGAAACACGAAGGGCCCTACGAAAAACGAAAGAACCCCAGAGTTCAACTTCATTTGTGCCATGATTTATGGCTTTTTCATTACCGAAAAAAACAAAGAAACGCACCTCTTCACACCTGTGGAAAAAATGTTGAGGCCGCCAATGAAATGTAATTGAAAATCAACTAAATCGATTTTCAAAAGATAGAGAACAATTTGTTGAAAACAATGCGCGGAATTTGTTGCGTACAAATCTGTTATTGTATTTGTATGTATTTCATTTCGCTTCATTTGCGTTGCGCATTTCAATAATCATTTATATTGTGGCATCTCACGTTGATTATAAACACTGGCCCGCGCGTACAGTTCATAAATTTCCAAAATGAGCTTCATTACGCACAGAACAGATCTGGTTGTTGGGTTTGAAAATTTCCAATTTATTCGCAGAAGAAGACTTCTAGCGGCGTTTTGGGGGCGTCGCTGATCGTTAGTTTTAGGGCAGCTTTGCATTTCGAAGTGTTGAACAACTAGTGTTGCAAAGCAGTAACTAGTGTTGATCAGACATGTGTAGGCTTTAGAATTCATTAGAATACTATTTGGTGGCTGAGCAACTGCTTTGCGGGAGAGGAATACTCCAGAATATTTCTATGAATAATGGCTTTAAACTTTAGTCGATATTCCAAGAAATTGTAATCTTGGAATATAGGAAGAAAAACATAAGAGCTTTGAAGAATCCTTCACTCTCTCCCCAAAATTGTATAGAAATACCAAAGAGTGGAACCATTTCTAATGTGCAACGCGAGGACAAAGCCCCAGTCCGCTGTCACATCGATAAACTAACGAACGAGCAATTATTTTTGAAAGAAAATTTGGAGGGATTTCTTTGTTTGCAGATTCATTGTGTGACTCCACCCAGCGGCAGCTGTGCTGCGTGCCTCCCAAGAACCCAATCTGGCACATCTCAAAGCTTTTCATCGGCATGCCACATGTCAATCCACAATCCACTCCGCTCCCTCTCCCCACAAATCCTCAATCTGGACTTTTCGACACTCGGCACACACTTGGAGCGGAGTCAGCGAATCACTGAGGTTATGGGCGGATGTGGCCTGTGGACTGTGGCCTGTGGATGTGGTTGTACTCTTATGTACATACAATATGCGGTGTTTTTGAGAAGTGCGCCCAGCACGAGTTAAAATTTAATTTAGTGAAAATAATTTGCTTAGTCGTGCTGCAAAATTGCATAATTGTCAATGGTTTCGGCCACTCGGCAGAGTTCTCTCTCTCGCACTCCGCCCGTTCTCGTTTGCTGAACTCTTCTAATGAGGCGACCACAGCGCCATTTTGTGGCACAAACACATTTGCATATTGGAAAATTATAGCCCTCTGCTCAAAGGCTGACGCCTGCTGCCCCGGCGCTGGCTTCTGCTTCTGGCTTTTGTTAGCGGTGCGGTTGCGCAGAGGGCCAACGTCGATGCTGAAGCCAGAGCCAGAGCCGGAGCCAGAGCCAGAGCTTCAGAGCGCGTGGTGGCCTGGTGAGGCGCAATGGGGGGGCGGTCGCTGTCGACGACGAAGTGACCTCCAGCCGCGTCCCAGTGGCGAGGACTTGACTCTTAACTGGCAGGCAGGCAGGCAGGCAGTCAGGCAGGCAGTGAGAATCGAGTGCACGAAAATATGCAAGCAATGCAATGCTCCTACTCCTCTTTTGGGCCTCATGATGAGCTGTAAAACACGCGTTTTCATAATGTTATTAAACGGAGGAAGAGGTAGAGAGCACGGTGATGAGGGAGCGGCAGCGGCAGTGGCAGTGGCAGCGGCAACCAACGGCCATTTGACATGCCAAAAAACACTTCTGTCACAGCAGCAGGAGAAGCAGCAGCGGTCGCAGCAGTTGCTCAGTGGAGAGTAGTATCCAGTGTCCCTAGGGGGTGGCCAGACCACAAAAGCGTGCCATACCCGATCCCACCTCTTTCTCGTCGCGATCTTTGCCCGCCTCTTGGCAGCCATGGGACAGGAAACTGCGCAAGCGCCGCCAGACCGACCGGATTGGGTTCGTAAATTGAGCGCCGCATGCGTCTGGGCAATTATTTTGCCATAATAAACTTGATACGGAGCGATGCGATGCTCTTATCTATGCTTTCAGATTATCGCAGCAGAGGCCGAACAGTAGCTTTTAAGCTTATTTAATTTCAAATTTAAGTTTATTTTTATTACCAAACCGATGAAGCGGCAAGAGTCAAAGTGGCTGTAAAACTAGCAGGCAATGATTTGAAAAGTTTAGTACCTAATGAATATTTATATCTGATAGTTTTAAGCTGTGAATGTTACAGAAATTGCTCTCTCTTACATTACGGCCGAATAAAGAATATTTAATGGTTGAAGCAATTTTTTAATTATTTTAAATTCAAATTTGTCTCGCAGTGCTGCCAGACCAAGAAAAAATGCCAGTCTTTTGCCTTCAAAATCATCGCCTATATTCCTAAACGATATATCGCTGCTGCTGGTGGACAATTAAATTCAAATCAGAATTTTACTCAACGTATTAAACTGAACTTGAGATACGAGACCAAATAGGACGAATATCAGAATACTGGTGGAATTTTGAACTCGCTGTTATTTTTTTTAAACAAAACGCCGATTAGGCGTACTATTGCACAAAAATACCTATATTTTTGTACATCGATAAGTAGAGTCAAAAGTGTCGGGTTTGAACGTCTGTGGGTGATCAAACGACAAAAAACACCAGAAAAAGAGTGTTGATTGGCTCAGAACTCAGAAAATTGTTCGTTGATGATATATTCCACAAAACCAGTCCAAAAATCCTTCATATAGAAAAATATTATCAACAAAAAATGTATATCGATACATCGTTAGCCCACAGCTGCTGCTGATGAATGAACGAACGTGTGCGTAAAACATAGCAAAAAGCGGAATTCGCAAAGCCGTTTTCTTGTTGGCCCAGGCTAATATTATAAACAATTAAATGGCCTCCAATACAAGCGACTAAATCGTGTTGGTGATAGCTGCCTGTGAGACCATTAGAAGGGCTTCGTGGACCGGCGATACACAATGGAAATGGATGGGTAAAATAAAGGCAGCAAACGAGTAGTAGTAGCAGGAGACTGGTGTGTGTTCGTGTGCGTACGCGTGTGAGGTGTAGTGCGTGTAGTAGTACGAACGAGTGTGTGTGAGGTAAACGCAAAACGGTGAAGCGAACCAGGGGAGGCAGCAAACGCGCAAAAGAAGTCCCAAATTGTGAAAAAGAAAACAAAAAGAGAGCCTAATTTGTGTTGGGTTGGGAGAAAAAAGACAAATGTAAAGTGAAGATGGAAAATGTGTGGTAAATGAGATAAGCGATTGCAGCCCCACCGCTAGAGCCGGGCATGTTAGTGCTACTGGTCCGAGGAGCAGAGGCAGAGCAGCATCCACCCAGAGCCACAGTCCTCCTGCCCCTGACCCTGCCCCTGCCACAGTCCCAGCCCGAACAGCAGTAATGATGCTGGCTGCAGCCGGTCTGCCGGCCTACGATGCCGGCAAGCTCAACAGCAATCCGAGCAACGGGACGGGAGGTGGCAGTGTGGGCACTCCCTCGGCAGTGGGTGCCTCGCGTCCCAGTGCGGCCAGTGCACTGATGAAGACCCTGTCCGTACGCCTGCATCGCGGCACCGAATTTATCAAGGATACCGTGCAGAAGGCTCTCGTCATGTCAGCGCCAGCACCCGTGGCCGAGGCCCCGGCCCCAGCCGCAGCCCCACCTCCACCAGCAGTTGGATCCGCTGGGACGCCGTCGAAGCCCGTAACGCTGACCAGCCAGACACTAAAGCGGAAACTGGCCGGAGCGGGAGGGTTGATGGGCTGCGGCCCGAGTCGGATTACATCGATCACCGCCAGCTCGAGCAGTGGACGCTTCATTCTGGCCCATGCCAACAGGAAGCCCGCTAGCCAGGTGCCGACGGAGGCGTTCCTCAAGGTCTACACGGTGGCACCCACTGAACTGCATCGCTCGGCAGCGGCCCGCGTACGTAATCCCAGCACTGATAGCTTACTCATGGATCTGTGCCAGTTTAAGCCCATCCGGCCCATGCCCATAACGCCAATTAAAATGTAAGTCCTGTAGATCCAATCAATCTATTCCTAATCTCCATCGATCTTTGCTCTGGCAGTAACAAATTCCGCGGCTTTGAACTGAAACGACCCAAATTTGTGCCCGCCGTGAATGACAGCGAAGACGAGGACGACGATGAGGATGATCCAGAGTCAATCCAGAAACCAAAGCCTAGGTAAGTATTGAGCATAATCGTTAGGAGCATCGTCTAAAGTAAGCCTTGCGTTTGGTTCCTCAGCTCCGTGACATTGCTGCCGCATAAGGGTTCGGCGTTTGTGCCGATGCCCTATATAGAGAGCCCAAACACCACCGCCGCCGCCGCCATCACCGCAATCGCCACCAGGAGCAGATCTCGCTCACACAACACTCACACCTCAGCCACTGGCGCAGACGAGCCCAAGCCAAAGCGTCGTCGTCGCGCTCCGCTGCTCACAGCCAGGCGACGCCGCACAAGAACATCAGCAGCTACAGCTGCTGCTGCTTCTGGTGCGCCCTCACCAGTCAACAACCCATCAGCCTCACCAGAAGAAGAAGCACTCAAACCTGCAGCACCTGGCAAACGCAAGGCAGCCACAAAAAGTGGTCCTGCGAAACGCAGTCGGGCTGCAGCCGCCAATCCCACTCCGGTCGCTGCCCCATCAACCTCTCCGGAAGAGGCAGCCAAGGCGCCTGCCAAACGCAAATCGTCAACGAAAAGGGAACCAGCGAAACGCAGTCGTGCCGCGGCTTCTGCAGCTGCCAATCCCACACCAGTCACCGCATCCACCTCTCCGGGAAGGGCACCCCGTGCACCGGCCAAACGTAAATCGGCCCCAGCAAAGGGCCCAGCGAAACGCAGCTGTGGTGGCTCATCTTCAGCTCGTCCCTCGCCACCCATGACACGTCAACGGGCCCGTCAACAGATCTCCGCCAGCAGCTGCCACAGTGGCAGCACTTAAGTTTCATCTACAATCATCTCGGATGTTCGTTCAGTGGAACGTAATCCGATGCGGCAGCAGCAACAATGGGAAAGGGTCTAGGAAAACTCTCCAAGTTCCAAGTGTTTTGGTTCTAGCTACTGTTTATGTCTGAGTAGCGTTCGAAAGCGCCTATTCGTGTAGCATTGTTCTCGATAAGTGGGAGTGTAATGTAAACCCAGGGGCCTAGGGGCCCACAACCATTATGCAATGAATCGTTTTACCAAGAGAGAAGCCACTCGGGGACTGCCAAAGAACGACCATTGTTCTTTCTCTTTGTAAGAGAGACATCCAATGCTTTACTTTCCCCACATTCAAGAGAGAGATCCAGGCATTACTTGCCCCCATATTTTCACTTTCTCCGAGTAGATACAACACATATGTATGTTGCGGCATCAAAATCATTTTGACTTGGTCTTCAAGACTGATATAACAAAGAATCCACTAACGAATAACGAATATATGATATGATACTGATACTGATATGTATGCAAACAAAAACAAAACAAAAACAGAAGATTCAAGAATTTATGTTTAGCCACAGTCCTCAGCAAAACGAAGAACTTTAAGCAGAAAAAGTATTAAATGTATAAAGAAACAAAACCATGTAAAATGTAAGCCATTCCTGATATTCATATTTCAAAAAATGATCAAGTGTTTTATTTTTTTTTATTTTATTTCGTTTTAATCATTATTATGATTATTTGTATTTGTTCGATGTACAAACAGAAAAATTGCAATGCTTTCGATTCGATTATGTTCTATATATGTTGGCCTTTGAGGCAAAAAGATATCGAGATATGAGAGAGAGAGAGAGAGAGTTAGGAGAAAATTAAAAGCAGGTAGGAAGATGAAGATCATGTAAACGCCACAACTATAATTAATTTTCCTACTTTGATTAAGTTTGTTAGAATTTATAGCTTAGAAACAAAACAAACTAATTCATTCATAAATCTATACATATATAATAATAATATAATACTACCTAAATCTATCTGTAAGAGCAGCATATACATATATTTAGAGGTCAAATCAACTGTGTGTTGTGATATGAACTAATTTATAATACCAAGCAAAAGACAACCAACTCAACCCAACCCGAACCCCCAATGATAGTTCAATCAATTGCTTGATCCCAGACAACCCACATCCCCCACTCTCAGCCTCGTCGAAAAAAAAAACACCCCATTCAAAACAGATACAGAACACTTTGATATCATTAAGAAGTAGTGCAGACAAAAAATTCCATAATTAAAATTAAAAAAAAAAATCAACACAACTTATCGAGAATTAGCCCTAAGCTAAGAACAATTTCAAGAGATTCCAAACAAATGCAAAATTACTTAAACACACAGCGAGTTGTATGCGATGCGTCAATAAAAATCCCTAAAAAATAACTACAAGACTATCCATTCATTGATGTCCCGATTTAAGTGGGGTTTCCGCATCTTAAATTCATTTTTTCCCATACTTTTCTTGACGGTTATTAATCGTTTTTTGTTCATCAATTTAACTTTAATTTTGTTCTAGAAGCAGACATTTTCCTTTTCCCTTTTATCTGTATTAACATTGTCTTCGGTTGCGACTGAACTTTGTGGGATTTCGTGCTGAGTCTCGCTATACTCAAATGTATCTTCATGTAATATCCTTTCCTAAGCATCCAAATTTACTCTCTTACCAAGTGAATGTTTAGTTTAATATTTGCTTTCCATTGTACATGTATTTCGATCTAAATCTTGTTTGTTTTCAATAATATAAATCTATTTATGTAAATATTATGTGCCATTCCTTCAGTTATCTTTCCTGTATATGTTTTCCTTTTGATCTTTCTTCCAGATCATTCCTCGAATATCTCCATTTTGGTGGGCATGACATTCCACAAATCCTGCAGCTTGTAACCATCCCGTATGCGTTCCATGGCAAAGCCAAGCTCCTTGCAATACACCGGCTCCCTGTCCGATTGATCCGTATTGCTGCTAGACACACAACCCTCGGCCAGATAGCTATTCAGTTTGGTATTGATCTCGCGCTCTTGCCGCTCGTCCAGCTCCTCGAAATTCTCGATCTTGAATTGCGTGGCCTGGGCCGCCTCCTCAGCGGCATCCGCCAGTCGCTGGCGCGCATCCTGGGCATCGTAGTGGATGCCAAAGTTCGGCTGCTCTATGTAGACGGTGTGCAGCGATGAGAGCTCCTTGAAGAGGTCGTTCAGCCGCTCGGCAGGATCGATGCGGAAGCCGAGTACATAGCCGCCTCCAGTCTCGGCTGTCTGGATGACCAATGCAGGGCCATACTTGGACTCTCGAACACGTAGCTAGAAAAAGAAATGCAGTGATATTTTATGGAGACTCTGGCCCAGAGGACGGTTACGCTCACGCTCTCAATCTGCAGATATGGCAGGCTGATGTTGAAGGTCTCATTGGCATCTGCGAACCACACAAGACGAATGTTGGAGACGACAAAGCTGCCAAGATTTCCCTGATCGCTGGATAGATTCCAGACGCCCTGTACCTGGCTGTAGACCTGCTCATCGGGCAGGATTATCAGTTGTCCAGAGAGCACGATGGCTCCGCGCAGCTTCAGGTCGCGATAAAGATACGTGCGTTGATATAATCTACAGGGAAGTGAGAAAAATCTGGCATGTAGTTTAGTACACAAGAGATTTTCCCATATTCCCCTCTTACTGATACACGTCAAAGACGCTGGCAAAGATGGGCTGATCACGGCGCGCCGTCTCCCCGGACACATCCGTGAAGAGGAACTCGAAACGCGTCTCATTGCTGATGGCCAGAATGTACAATGCCTGACTGGGCATCCTGCCCTTCGAGTGCATGTGCACGATTCGGGTACTGGTGTTTCCAAACCTCGCGAAGCCAATCGCTAAACAGAGGAAGGAAGCGCTCCTTTAGTGTGAATCTCCTGCACTGAATCCCCTGCATAGTTACCCACATAAATTGAACTTTTTGTGAACCAAGGAATGCCAAATCACTCGAAGATTGGTCACCATTAGGCGGCCCGTGTCCCCGGGATTACCCTTGCTGTCCTCGATGTGATAGATGTAGTCCAGCACCTTCTCTCCGGTGCGTAGACGAGTGTGCCTGGAATTGATACATCGACTGAATCTCTCTTCCCCATTTCCCTCTCTGGATAACTTACAGATGTGGCGTGTCAAACTTAACATCCTTGTCCTCCCAAAGGAGCTGCAGCTGTGGCTGCTGGCCATCGCTCTGCCCCAGAGATTTCAACATGTTAAGAATGAAATTTCCAACTTTTGTTGTGGCCAGACCCTTCCACCTCCTAGAAGACGTTGCTAGGCAACTTTTCATGCACTTTCAAAGGTACGGGTATTATGGGTTACTAAATACATGTATATATAGAGGCGGTATATATGCAAGTATCAAGACAAAAATCAATTTTAAGCAACTCTTCTTCACTTAACCTAGAGATGACGCCCTGTCTCCTTTTTAATTATATTTATTTGATTTATTAATTAGCCCATAGTATAAGTTGCTACCAATAGTAACAGCAAGCTATGTAATCGCTGTTATTTCATTTAAAAAAAAACTCGAGGCTCGAGTCGAATATCATGCACATGACATGTTATTGTTTTCTTCATTTTTGATCCTCTGTCGAATTTTTATTCCTTTCTTGCATCAAGAAATATACTCCATATTTTTGGTAGTTATTTTCATATATGTATGTATGCATTTATGTATATTTGACTAATTTGTAGAATTATAAGTACAAAACTTATGCTCTGCTTACTCGTATCAAAGTAGAAAAGGGTTCGGCTGATCATACACTTATACTCGGATGACTAAAAGTCAAGATTCCCTAAGAGGAAATGGCGCCTTAATTTATATAGAATAGCAAAGCTAAATATTGGAAATGTTTCTCATTGTTTTCGTTCTTTGTTTAGAATATTGCAAATCGTTTGACTTAAACATTACGACACTCATTGGGGGACAGACAGTGGCAATAGCAGGCCATTGGTGTGAACAAATGTTGAATACCGAAATGAACCTAAATCATATTTAGACTACAGCTAAGATCATCCGTTCCTTTCACATGATGATCTGCGGCTCGGGCACGCTGGCCGCAATGCTTTTGTGGGGCAGCACTTGACCTCCATTCACGTAGAGCTCATCCTTGACAATGACATCCTCGCCCAGCACTGTGATGCCCTCGATGCGCACCCAACGACCCACCGTCGAGCGCCAGCCAACAATGCAGGAGTCCAGCCAGGAGTGGGAGCGTACAATGGCGCCTTTTAGTATGGTGGCACGCTTGATGCATACCCCATCTTCGATGATTACATCTGGTCCGATGGTTACATTCGGCCCAATGCGGCAGCCTTCGCCTATCGTGGCTGTGGGATCCACCAGTACGTTGCCGACGACGCCTGGTCCGGTATACAGCTTCGTTGATTGCTTCTGCCGCAGCGAACTCAGGTAGAGGCACATGCCTAGAAGAGATATGCAGGAAGAGGCTGATCAATAAATGTCTTCTGGCAGGGGATTCTCCTATCTGGGACAGGGGTCTTCCCACTGGCGCTATCAGCCTAATGAGCCTCCACCACCGCGGCCTTAGCTCTTCCGAGAAACACACACGAAAAAGATAAAACAAATTCGAAAGAAACCAAAACATGATTCCAGAACGCACGACACTGCTGTGGGCGATAAGGGCTAATGAGGCAATCGAAGATAGGCGGCGAATGCTCTGCCGCAGTCGCAGTCCACCAGTGATTCAGCGAGTCTTCATACCTGTAAGAAAGTCTTTGGGCTGTCCAATGTCCATCCAGAAGCCGGTCAGATCCATGGCATACAGCTCTTTTTGCTCGGCCATGGCCGGAAATACTTCCTTCTCGATGGATGTGGGCCTGACCTCAATCCTCTCGAGCACCGATGGATTGAAGATGTAGATGCCGGCATTAATTTTGTTGCTGACAAACTCCTGCGGCTTCTCGATAAAGTTATTGATGCAGCCGTCCTCGTCGTACAGCACCACACCGTATTTGGAGGGCTCCTCCACCTTGGTCACGACAATGGTTCCCTCTTTGCCGTGATTTCGATGGAATTGCACCAGCTGCTTGAACGGGAAATCACAGATCACATCCGAGTTGAGTACAAAGAAGGGCTCCGGACTGGCAGTCAGTATCGATTTGGCCAGGGCCAGGGGTCCAGCTGTCCCCAGGGGTTCCGTTTCATGTGAGAATATCAGTTCCACGCCCAGTTTGTCTGCCTCCACCTTCAGCTCCTTCTCCATTTGCTCAGCCCTATAGCTTACGGCGAGTATGACCTGAATGAGGTACATATTGGCTTATATAAATATTACTCATAGTTGGTTAACGTAACCAACACTCACCTGACGGCAGCCGGCATCGACAAGTGCCTCCAGCTGGTGCAACAGAATCGGCTTATTGGCAAACTCGACCAGGGGCTTGGGTGTGCTCAGGGTGAGCGGTCGGAGGCGGGTGCCATAACCACCGACCAAGATGAGGGCCCGGGTGCCATTGCCGACAGCTGTGTTGGGTGCGCCGCACATTTCCGTTCTGTTCTTCTGAGCACTTGTGACACGTCAGAGATTCCGCCAGCAATTGTTTTTCTCCGCTCTGCTCGGGGGGATGGATTGGGGCTGACGAGCAAATGAATGTGAGCTAGGCGAACGTATTTCTGTTTGACTTTAATTAATATCACTTACAGTCTTTTGTTGTTGTTTCTGCTGATAAGAAGCCGATTCCCTTTTTTTATGACCTATTGCATTTGTTGGCGCTTTCCTATTGGACCTGGTCGTAGTGGGTGTGTGTGGACCGCTAATCAGCTTGCCTTACGTTACGCTTAAAACTCTATCTAATGTAATGGCACTTTGATCAATTAACAATCAATTCCGTTGCTGAAATTTCGGTTAACTTCGGCCGAAAAACAACCGAATAAACAACAAAACAACCAACCAAAACAGTGTGCCCGCCCGCGGATTTATCGAAATACGCTCAAAAATATACCCAAATATACCTTCTCATTTTCATAATATACCATAAATATAAAGAGGAAAATCATATTACTCAATTTCGTCATTCGATTTGATATTACAAGATAGTTAGGACTCTCACCACTAAACATATAATTTTATACTATTGATAAATCAATTTTATACCAGATGGTCTATTAGTAAGGACTTCCTTTTTTTGGATTACTTATAAAATAAGACTTAAACAAAAAAAGTCAACAAAAATGTCCTTTATTATACTCTGTAACGATAACTACACATTTCTGGAGTATGGCACTTTTTATACCCTATTTCCTTTAAATTAATGTTTCAATTCTGTTGTACAAGATGCTTTGAAACATATGTAATAGTGACTTTTTAGATTGACATGTTGTTTACCTGTTCATGCAATTGATTAGATTACTCTTTATATGGATATCTCGATCCCGAATACAGAAACTAGTTAGTCTGTGTTTTAAATCTGTCTCAACGAAATTTTGCAACTTTCGAGTTCGAGATATGTATAAGCAGAAATAAAATGAATAGGTCCAAAAATTATGTCAATCTAAGAAAATGTCAATGTTAATGTTTATAGCAGTTTGGAAAACCAAATATTAACATTAATGAATGGAAATTACCCTATAAAGAAGCCCAAACTAAAGGCTGACAATCAACAAGTGGTCAAACTACGTAACATTCCTTCCCACTTGCGTTACATTTCATTCCCGCTTACGCTTTATGCTTTTACTTTTTGTTTACTGTTTTAGCTTTAACCCTATTTTCTGAGAAAAACCAATCAGAGGGAGTCTTTTAAATTAGCTTGTCCTGTAGAAAATTTATTGATCTATCGAATAAAATTATATTTTCAGGGCTGAGAGTCCTGACCAGCTGGTAATATCAGAAGGAATAACAAAATCCGGGAATAGGATTTTCGATCATAGACGACCAGTTGGTATGTCAGGTGAAAGATATTAATATTTTTTGTAACTAAAGAGGAAATAATCCCTCAACAAGGAGCATTCAAAAACATTATTATTTTCTGCGCTTTAACGTTGTTTAACGCTGTTTAGTTAGAGCTGGGTTAACTGGGTTTTTCTCTCGGTATATTTATGAAATATTTTGAAACAGGGGTATTTCGGTATATTTCTGAGTGTATATTTTATCGATAAAAAGTACTTTTCAAAATGACCGCCAAACTCCATTTGGCGCAAAAAAAATACCGAAATTTGAGATAGTAAATTCCTCAAACTCAAGAGTTGGTAAATTTATCTCAATTAAGACCAACAAAACCAAAACAAAATGGAAACAAAGTGCTTTGGCCGTTTATGTTTGAACCTTGTTATGTTAAAAATCCAATAAAAAGGAGTTCTGAAAACTAGCCAATCTTGTACAAATTGCTGTGTTTACAAAATTTATTGATGCATTGGATAATATTATTTGTTTAGGGCTGAGAGGGCTAACTAGCTGGTAATATTAAACCGAACATCAAAATCGAGGAATATTCTTGTCCGTCAGTATATTTACGGTATATTATGAAAAAGAAATGCTATATTGGGTATATATTTGAGGGTCAGACGGTTCATATTGACGATAAATCCGCGGTCACACTGGTGGTCGGTGGGGGATAAAAAATCTGTGAAAATTGTGCAAATAAAATAATAATTAAAAATTAGCTCAAAGGTAAGTCGAATGTCAGGGATACGTGAATAAACCGAATGTGTTATGTAAATTGTAGCATAATCAGATATTGTATGGGTGCTGCTGCTGATCTGATTGTGGGGGCTCCGCTGGGGCAGAGGCTCAGGAAACGAGATACACATACATTCACATACGGGCATACATATTTCGTCAAATAAGCAGCAGCAGCGAGACAGAAAACAAAATGTCGACCATTTGCATTTTTCTTGTATTACTTTTTCCAACCAATCTTTAAACAATTCGTGGGCATTTGTTGTTGCTAAAAGCCTGGCCCAAGAACTCCCTAATATATCTTCCGGACTTTGGTGAAGTCTGAACTGATGAAGTGCGATTTCAGTGTGGGTAATATTTTGATATTGATTTTTACAATGGCTGCCTCTTCGGACAGTCCCCTGTGGAAATGACCCAAGGAAAACCTATTGGTCATTGTGTACATTATGCATCGGGTAAAAAATATTTCGTCTGGAATAATGTGTTGACGCGTCGTCACATGGTCACTACGATATCTTTCCAATCCTGCCTGGCAACACTTCAGCAGCAGCAGCAGTGTGTAGGGTATCCAGGCATGTATGTGCTCGTTTTTTTTTTGTGTTCTATTTCGAATTGATATTTCCTCTTGTTGTGGGGCGGAGGTTGCGGTGCGGGAGGGACGGCCTATACGCATCTTGTTAAATTTTTACTTTCTCTTTTATTTATGCTGCAAACTTCATCAGAGCCGCGGGGCAGAGAGAAAGAGTGTACTGTCAAGTGTGTGTATGTGTGAGAGATAGTTCTTCCAAGCACAGCATTTATTTAATTCTTTGGCCTCTTGTCAGCATTTTGGCATTGTTCTCTTCTCTTTCTTTTGGCTATTTAATATATTCGAAATTGCATTGCGTTTCGTTTTTGGGGCCTGGCGAAGGTTTTGCTTCTTTTTTTTCTCAATTGGCAGCGCCGCGCCTCGTGCTCGGGCACAGTTTTTTGCAAGTAATGCAGCAACAAAAGGAAGTGAGTAGAACATCTCTCGCCCAATGAGCATTTCTAGGAATGTGTATGCTTTTGTTGCGTGCCTTGATGAAATAAGCTATGGACAGTGTGACGTCATGGCTGTGTATAACAGCTGTTCCGAGTGGACAGAACTGTCTGTAGAATAAGTGTTACCCCTCTTCAAGTACTATGTATGTATGTAGCGGTTTGCGCATGTAGAATCCCCCTTGTTACACTCATTTTTTCTAGAAAGGTCCGTGTGAGGTCATTGGATTTAGAAAATTCTACCTAACATCTTCCAAAATAATTACTACTTCTCATCATGCCTGTGCGCATCTACATATATGTATATACCGAGAATTATCAATTGCCAATGGCCGCCTGATAACGTCTCAAAGACCAAAGGCAACCTTGAAAGTTGATTGAACTGCGGAAAGGAAAATATTTTGACCCCCAAGCCGGAGTAGAGCCTCTCCTCTCTCTCTCTCTCTGCTCTTTCCCCCTCCCTATGCATGACTCGACGCCTACGGCCGAGCCACATAATTTGATTTGCCTTGCCATCCCGCTCTAGCATTGTGTGAGTGAGGGAGAGAGTTGTGCCTGGAGGCCTGCCTGCCCTGCCGCCTGTCTCGCCGCAGCCAGCCCCATTCCTTAAACCACACAATTCCTCTGCCAGCCGTCCTCCCTCTCTCCCCCTCTCCTTTAATTTGCCAGTTAGTGCGGCGAATAAAAAAATCCTGTTGTGTCTGTCTGCCCTGCCTGCTGCCTGCCGCTATGGATGATGACTTTGTATGCAAGGAGGAGAGAACCTGGAACTTTGCATCTGTATGTGTATGTGTATGTGAGTTTTATTTCGTTCGAGTTGCGTTTCGTTGGCTCTTTGCACCACACCGCTTTGCCTGCTGCCCCATCAAAAAAAAAAAAAAAGAAGAAGAAGAAGAAAAGAACAGAACAGAAACAACAAAAAGCCAAAACACAAGTCGGAACTTGCTCTGCGCTTTGTTTGCCCCCATCGACTGGTTGACTTGACTCTCTTTGAGTGATGCATGTTAGTGTGTGTGTGTGTACATTGAACTCCATGAATTTTGAGCCGTCGACGGAGCTGCTGCTGCCTCCACTCCACTCACTGCCCTTCTCTCATCTCACTCACTCATCAAAGGGTCTTGATTTTGTTGGCAATGCTCTAACTTTGTTTCGGGTATAACAGTTTATCTACTCCCTCTATTCTCTTGGAGCAGTTCTTTGTGAAGATGGGGCTCTTGTCTGAGAGCGGTCCACAGGGGTGAGATGACCCAAGTTGTCTTTTCAAAGAGTACATGTCCATATCACTCTTAAAATACATCTAACATTGAATATGCACAGTAGAGTATGCAAAACCCGCTCTCGAGCTTCCTTCTTGTCTCGTTTTGTGCAAAGGAAACGAGTGGAAAAGAGATCGGTGGATAGAGAGCGTAGCTGCAGTTGCGTTGTTGGCAGAGCCGTGTTTGACTCCTTTTTTTTTGTTTTGTTCTCTTTTTCCTTTTCCGTTTTCTTTGTGTTGCCTCCTGCTCCTGCTCCTGATACCGATAACCCGCTTCCCGCTGTGCAGATGAAGTTCCGCGCCCTGATGCAGGATCCGCTGTACATACGAGAATTCGAGAATATAGTCGCGACCCTGGCAAAATTGGCCAAGGACTGCATCATGATCTTGGGAGCACAGCAGATGCACTTCATTGTGAACGAGGACCAGAGCTCCACGTCGTCACCGCTAGTGTGGGTGAGCATTGCGGCCAGGGACTACTTTCCCGAGTACATGATGGAGGCCGCCCGCCCGGATCAGGATTATATTGTGCTGGCCATGTCGTCGGCGAATCTGGGCCGGGCTATGTTCGTCCTTCGTAGCGGAGGCGTCAACAGCTGCAAGCTGAAGCTGCAGAGGATTCAGTTTCCCTGCGTATCGGTGATTGCCACGCTGTCCTCCTCCTCGACAGAGGCGCGCGAAGTGATCCACGACGTGCCCGTCACCATAATCCCTGCCAGCGACTGGCCCACCTATGTGGTGCCCCGGGTGCCAGCCTCCCAGCTGGCCCTGGGCCTGCCCTCACTCCGCCTGCTGCGGACCCTGATCGACAAGCTAAAGAATGTGTCGCCCAGCCTAGAGTTCCAGGTCAGCTATGACGGGGAGCTGAATGTGGTGGCCACTTCCGAGATGTCAACGGTCACCAGTCGCTTCAAGCGCCTCCTACCACGCTACCTGTCAGCGGATAAGGAGCAGGAGGCATCCTGCTCGGTGGATTCGCGCAAGGCGTCGGCCTTCTTTGGAGCGCTGCAGTTGGCCAACGAGGAGCTGACCATCGGCATCGATCGGGAGCACTCGATCCACCTGCAGATCGATGTGCGTAAGGATGTGGTGCTGCACTCCATACTGCCAGCTGTTTGTGCCTAGAATTGCATTGCTAACGAGCCAGCAAGCTGTTTATAGAACTAAGAACCCCCTAATTGGCAGTTTTGTTGCTGTTTCTAGTTTAGTTAGTCGATAGTCGCCGAATAAATATGCTATGTGTTATCGATAAGCGAAAGTCTCTTCTCTAGCACTCGTCTTCTCGCCCCAAATTTGCCAGCAGCCGTGGCCCCATTTACTGCTCCTCTCTCTCTCTCATTTCCAGTGCTGCATTTCCAGTGCACTTGCATGCGCGTGTATGCAGACGCATTTGAGTGTGTGTGAGTCTGAGTGAGTGATACATGTAGTATGCATATTCATTATTTGGCATTGTTGTTACTGGTTTTTGTTGTTGATTTTTTCGAAACATCGTGCACATGTTTGCTCTTGCTCACACTTGCAATTGACTTTGTTGTTGCTGCTGCTTCTGGGAAGACGACGTCGACGTCGACGCCAGTGCCAGCGCAGGTGAGCGAGCGCTGCCTTGTGTCAACTAGGCCAGCTGAGACGTCAGCAGCGACAGCGACGTCAACGTTGTTGAGCAGCTCTCTGCGTGGGCCGCTCAAATTCTCTCCCCATCCTCTATCGCAGCATGATTGAAAATGTACACAGGCCAACAGCTGTTTGGGTTTTTCAGGCCAGCATAATGCACATTTAACTTAGAATGTTTATAATCAGATGTTTTCCTATCTGTGTGTGTATTTCCATCGCATTCATGATTGCGGTCAAAAGTTGGTTTCTGCCCCCTGCTTTGTTGGACAGTGTTATCGTTGACTAAACAAATGGCCGACCATTTTTATCAGCCAAATGGCAGCCCTTGATAGTGTGGTGGTTCGTTCGGTTCGGTTTGTATGCATCGTCGTGGTGTGGTGGATACGTGGCTTCTATTTCCCTTATATACAAGCACACACATGCTCCAAATGACTGGAGAGGAGAGAGGTCAGCTGAGTACATATGGTGCTACGACCCTATTAGATTTGTCGTAAATTGCTGAGACGACAGACTCTTTCTCCCTCACGCTCGATCAGCTGATCGAAATGGACGGGGGGCAGGGTACCCACAGGTAATAAGGGAACAGAAGCGAGAACCAAAGAAACCAGCAAGAGTGAAAGAGCCAAACCAACCCCCAATTATATTGCTGAGAGCCACGCCACTCTCTCCCTGTCTCTCTATTTATCTCATCCATTGTCAATCTCTTCTGGCCGCACAGCCATTTTGAGTGGAAATGAATCAGATCAGGAATTTCAGCATATTTTTGTACATTCCATATATTATGTTTGAAATTAATTAGCTTAACACAATGACACAAGTGACGCTAAAGAACCTTTGACTAGCGTGTGTATTGAGACCAGTTCAGTGGATGAGAGTTGGTTGACCTCATTTCCAGGGGTTGAGTGACCTGTTTTCACAGCCACACCAAGTAACACTCACTCAACAGGAATGTATTGGGTGATATATCCATTAATCTAATACAAAAAGTTTTATTTATATTTTATTTCGAAATTGATAAATGATCAATCACACTCAGAACAACTCTCATTTAACGCTCAATGCTCTCTCTCAGTCGCAGCGCAGTGACGGCGCTCTGCCGCTTAACCGGAGTGTGTTTTTTGTTAGAATTTTAGGGCAAGCGAAATATAAAAATCTGTTGTGCTAGATATTCTGCTTTGCAATCTAACCACATATCATCAATATATATATTATTTTCTTTGGAACTTCGTTTTAAAATGAAACTCAATTAAACTTAACGATATTTTTAGGGAAACATTTACCTGAATAGATCTTAACATAACTCAATTGTGAGAGCCCAGAGAGTTTCTTTAATGTTTCAATCAGTTTCTTCAATATATCAATGTTTTTGGGTCTCTAATGTGAATATTTCACTCGGCTTCCTCTCCTAAATCTTTTATTTTTTATCAGGCTCCTCTCTCGAACGCAGAAATGAGCACTCTCTCTCTCTATATCTCTCGCTGTTCCCCTTTTGAACCTCAAAACATCCAAATAACACTCAAGTTTCCTCGTTTTTTTCCACTCGAAAAATTTCTTCGTACGCGTTCGGTTCGTCGCGTTGCGCTTTAAAAAACGTTTTAAACATTTAAGCAAACAAATTGAAAAATATTTGAGGTACTGAACCAAAAGTAATAAATAACTTCAAACGTATGTTTTTCCTTGGATCCCTACTTCGTAAGAATCCAGGTTATTCTTAAATCATCTTCCTTTTCGCCTCTCGCCTTGAAATTGTGTCTTGTCTAAAAAAAGGAAGAAAAAGCAGAGATATGGACGAAATTAAATGCAGACGATTGTCAATTTTTTCTCTATATACTTGAGTTTATACTGAAAAAAGGTGCTGCTGGTGTTTATATAATTATTATTAAATTATTACGCTGCGATAGCATGCAAATTGTTAAAATTGTGTATGCATTACGTTTTTTTCCTCCTCACTTTGATTTCGTTGTGTATTTTTTCCTTCTCTACGCTTTTATAATCGAGTCTTTGTCTGTGTTTGTTTGTGTGTGTGTTCGAGAGTGTTGGTGTGTAACGTCGTCATGCGCTTGCCCTCGTGCGTTCTCTTTCATGCACATGTTCGAACATGCAGCTCTGCCAGCGCTCTGTCGCTGTTGCGGGGCTGACTTTTTCTGCGTTCAATTCCGTAGGAAGGCTAGCAGCCCACATAGCAGTCTTTTCTTCAATATTTTTAATTTGTTGTATGTACATTCATGTACATATGTAGATATGTATGTAAAGTATTGAAACTAAATAAAAAGTTCCCTGGAAAATGCAGCACAGCTAAAGTAAATTTCGAAACCATCTTCGTGTGTGTATAACTGTATATAAGCAGTGCCGCTGCCTGCACGTGTGGCTGGTGTGTGTGTGTGTGTACATAACGAGTTGTGTTGTGTAAAAGGCCGTAGTCCGTCTCTTTTCTACTACTCTTTCTTATATTTCTCTTTGCAACAAGTTTTTTAGGGAGCTTTTACCGTTTGTTCTCTCCCTATTTGCCCCTCTCAAGAATTGACCTTGTATGAAATATATTTCCCAACCTTCAAGAGTTAGAAACTACAACAATAGACAGGGTTTTCGCTTTAATTGTTGCATGTTGCCGCCTGCCTGGCCACGAGCCACCGCCGCTCCCCGCAAGCCCGTAGTAGGGTTGCCAAGTCAACCATTTCTATTGCGTTCTTTCTTGAGGCTTTCTCTTCCTATGTAATTCCTTTTTTGGGGGAGGGAATGTTTCAGTAGGGTGGCAGACAAGAGGAAAGCAGAACTGTCCCCATTTACAGTTAGTTGAAGAGTGAGTGCTTGGCATCCCGTTCGCACGCTCAGCTGTGCGTAGGCAGGTTTCGTAACAATGGAAAACAGGAAGAGGATGGAGAGGAAAAAAAGAAAACTGGACAGGGGAACACTATCCAATATGCTCGGCTGAGTTTTTACAACAACGATATTCAAATAAGTTACAAACAAAGCCAACAACACGCACAAGGCATAACGACGAACGAGAGGAGGGAGAGCATAGGCACACACACACACACACACTCTCTCAAAATGTTATCAATTATGCTCTTTAGGGTTGTCATCATTCTCCATGAGGGTTGTCTAGTCTAACCCCCATACTAGAGGTAATTGCATACAATGTATACGCGTTTCTCATTTATTTAGTTTTTCCTTTGAGGCCCTTTACTTTCCCCCATTTCCAATTGTTGATAAAAAGCAGCAACAACAATTGAACCCGCCGCCCGCCATATGTTGGAGTTGCCACACGCAAAGCAGAAATGTCTCACACACCCGTACTCAAAGACACGAATACAAATACAAATACAAAAAAATAAAGGCGCTGCCATATTTGTGGCCTCGCATATACCACAGTAATTTTTTGTTCGTTTCGTCTGTGCTTTTTGGTGTGAAAAACTTGTGGCATTATAGACTATAGCAGAGATTAGTGGTGGGTCACGATCTGAATTGTTCGATATTCATATATGCATGCATAGTTAGTACTCCAAAATCGAACAAGAGAACTTAATCCTAAAAATGAATGAACTAATGTACAGATAACCCTCAAAAGGCGTGGAAACTCAACTCTGTTTTCTTTATAGTCTTTAATTTAACCCTCTCGCTTAACTCTTGTTTCAGCTTAGTTTTAATTTGTAGCTCTCTTTGCAGTCTAGTTCGTGTCACGCTTCCACCTCTCGCTTGATAAAAACACGAATAATGTCGACATACAATTGAAAAACCAAATACAACTAATTTTCCTCAAAAGCTGACGTCGTCGTTTGCTGGTTTGGGGTTTGCTGGTCCCATTTTGATGGCCTTGAACTCGATTTTTTTATTTTTGCAAGTTTGTCATGTCAGCTTTGGCAAATGTTTGACGTTTTTTTAAGATTTTGTTGTTGGTTTTTATTTTATGTCAAATTTGAGCGATTGTCGTCTGTCAGTGTGTAACCACAAAAAGAAATAGTGAGAACGAATCGTAAAAGGGCAGACAAGTTGAAACTACGCATTTTTTTTGGTTTTTGGGTATGTGGTGTGCCTGACTCATATTGGTATATGTAACGTTTTTTCCCTCCTATACATAATGTAACGCTTCTCTGCGCTGACGTCGACGTCCCAAAGGGCATACACAGCAGCCGCAGCACACGTTCAGGTCTTATTCGCTGCTTCTCCAGCCTACACACACAGACGAACACACACTTTTGCTTTGGTGCCTTTTCATTTCATCTTCTATTCTGGCAGCGAAACAAGCATGGCAACTCACACAAACGCGCATACAGTGGCAGTCAAAACTTGTTTCTCGCTCGCACATAAATAGGAAGAAGGGGGGAACAGCAGCAGCAGCGCAGCGTAGGATTACGAAAAGCAAAATATAAACAAAACGGTGGAAAACAGCTGACTTGGCTCAGCTGTGAGCGAGTGAGTGTGTCTGAAATGTTTCACTCAACGTGACACTCTCACGTTGCTCACTCACGCTTCTCTCACTCACTCACTCGCTCGCGCACTCTCTCTCGCTCTGCACGTGTCGTTGGCTGCTGGCGAACAGCTGTTAACTTATTTACAGTTTTCATATGTTCTCCACCCCTCTCCCAGTCCGTGGTGATTCTTTGAGTGTGGTGGTGCGTCGTGTGTATTTCCCTGCTTGGTGGTGTTTTCCATTGTGCTTGGACAGTTTTCATTTTCCTTAGCGCTGGGTGCGCTTGGTACCTGTAAATCTGTAATCTGCCTTTTTGTTCGTTTCCTTCTTTTCGCCAAGTTCCTTTTTCATTGTATCCCATGTCCGTCCGTGTCGTGTACACCCTTGATTTGTGCTGAGCCGGTTTTCTTTAAATTCATTGAACTGTGAGTGTTGCCACTCTTATCTCTCTCTCTCTCTCTCTTTCTCCCTCTCTTACCTACATACATCGCGCTCCCATGTCAGTATGTATTTCCTGTCGCTGCCCGCTGATCGCGCTTCGCTGCCTGCTGCTGCTATCTGCTGATGTCTAGCCGTGTCTCCATTTGTATTCCTCGAATGCGACTCGACTCGCCCCTTCACCCCCTGTCAACTTTGTGTCTATTTTTACCAGGGTGAGCCAAAGAGGAGGGAGCACAGAGAGAAACTTTTGATACGTTCGAAAAGCTTGCTCCACCTCCTCTCTGTCTCTCTTGCACTCTCTCTGGCACTCTCCGTGCAACGTGACTTTATTCTTTCTAACCTTCTTTGTCCCTCCCTTTGTTTCATTGCAGCACAAGACTCTCTCTTCCTTTCGAGCACACGCACAGAACGCACGCAAAAGTAATAGCGGATGAAACCCAACTGTAAAAGTGAAGTGAAAGATCCAGCAATAACAATACACAAGTAAACAAAAAAATAAACACTGAAAATTAAACATTAGACAAACAATTTTGTAAGTGAAACAATTTTGAAATCAATATACCCATTGGTTGTGTGTTGGCATGTTCAGTGTGTTCGATGCCGGTGCGGTTAAGTGTCGTCTATGGCCGAATCCGTTAAAAGTCAATCGCTCTCTGCATTGACGGAGGGGCAGCACGACGGTAGCACAACAGCAGCGACAAAAGCAACAGCAACATCAGCCAATAGCAGTGCTTCTGCCACAGTCAATACCAATTCAAACCACGGATCGCATAAACAGCGCCGCAACAACAACAATAGAAGCCATAATCGCAACAAAAAGAGCTCCGCCGCCGTAACAACAACAGCTACAAATAATAATAACAATAGTACCAGTGCTGTCAACTCCTCCGTCGCAGTCGGAGTCGCCGCAGTCGCAGTCTTTGAAGCCGTCTCTAATACTATCACCTCACGCCGTTCGCGCAGTCAAGGTCGCGTCAGCAGCAGCAGCAGCAAGCAGCCTCAGGAGACGACTCAGCTCGCCAAACGTTCGTCCGCATTTCGAGTGACCAGCTCGCGTTCGCCCTCATCGCCAGCGAACGCCAACAGCGATCAATCGATATCGCCTGGAAATCGCAAGCGTCAGCATCACCATCACCAGCAGCATCAGCAGCAGCAGCAGCAGCAGAAAAGCAGCAGCAGCAATAACAAGAAGGATAAAAACAATCGCAGCAGCCATCAATGTAAGTAGCCCATCACTAATTGGGTTTTATATAACTGTAAACGGTCTCTCTCACTTGCTCTCACTTGCCCCCTTGCAGTAACCATAAAGAGAACAGAGAATAATCCCTAAAAAATGTGTATGTCCGTCTGTCTGTCTGATAAAATGGAGTCCGATTCAACTGAGCTTGTCATCCTACTATTAGGAGGTGGCATATGACTTTTCAATCATTTCAATCATTCATCCACAAATATCCAAACACTGACGACAGTATAGCCAACCGACTAAAATATATATAACAATAGCTGAGCATTTTTTTCGAAGTTACAATTATAAAATAGTTTTTCTAAATTTAAAACAACCGGCATCCGCCACCCCCACCCACAACAACACTTACTGTAGTTGCAGTTGCATCTTCTTTGAGCAATTATTAATCCCATTTCGGGCTTGTCGCCCCAATGCCTTTTTCAGCGGCACCCGGTGGTGATCAGCTGTTGGAGAATACAACGCCGCCCAAGAAGCGACGCCTGCACCCGACAACGCCCAACAACAATAACAACGAGCCCGTATTTGAGGGAGGTGGTGGAGGAGGAGGAGCAGCAGCAGCAGCAGCAGCTGTCGTAACCGCAACCGCAGCCGTAGGAGAAGGTGAGCAAACAACACGCCAGACTTCCGGCGGCGATTGTGTGGCCCAACGCACTCGCTCCAAGACCGTCTCACCGGAGGAGCGACCAAGCACCAGCAGCGCAGCAGCCGCAGCACGCCAGCGACAACTCAGGGGTAGCCCCAGCAGCAGCAGCACTTCTTTGCCCGTACCCATCAAGCGCAAGTCCAGCGGACCATTGGATAACACCACTACTCCATTGCGCGGGGCACATACAACAGGAGCAGCAGCCACACGAACCGGACGCACCGGGAATCTGCTCAACTACTACCGCAAGACGCGCAAGGTCAGTCACAGCCGCTCCAAGCAGCAGCAGGAGGACCAGCAGCGAGCCAGCAGCAGCGAGAATTGTCTGCAGCTAAGCGATTCAGTAGGGATTGCATCAGCAGCAGCAGCAGCGGTGATTGCCGCAGCAGCGGCCATTGAAGCCACGTCGAGCAGCATCGAATCGTCGAAGAAATTGTCATCGTCATCTGCGGCGTACACCATTATCAAGCACGGGAAGAATCGCAAGAGCTTGCGCCACTCGCAGCAGCAGAACCTGGTGGAGGCCGGGGGAATTGATCAGGGGGTGGATAACAAGGACGGAAATCTGGACGTTGATAGCCTGCCGCTCCCGAGCACGTCCGCGGCGGACAGCGCCGAGGTCAAGCCAACGTCGTCAACGACTGGCGCCGAGGGAGTAAACAGCTTTGAGGCATCCAATTCGGAGGACACTTCGGAGGATCAGGACGACGAGGAGGAGGAGGACGAAGAAGAGGAGGAGGAGGAGGAGGTGGGCTTCTACGAGATTGTAAACTCTGCCGATTCTTCGTACGAGGAGGACGCCCAGATCGTTGCCGAGGAGGACGAGATCACCGAGGACGAGGACGTCGACGACGACGAGGAGGACGACGATATTGAAGAGGACGAGGATCTCGAGGAGGAAGACATCTCTGAGAGTGAATTTGCCCAGCAACTAATCGGGGAACTTGGTGGTGAGTCCCTCCCCTTGACTACATTTTAAAGACTGCACATACACAGCATCCTGCATCCATCTGCCTTAGTTATAAGCCTCAGACTAAGACTACCACTTTCCCGACGTATATAATTGTTATATTTCTGTTGTTTATATGTATGTACATATGTATCTTCTGTTGTAGCTATAGAAAATTTTCCAATTATTTTTCTTTATTTATAGAAGGAAGTGATCCTTTCTGTTTTCTATTGTATATGTGTTCGTTCTGCCCTATCCTGTGTTCTTTTCCTGCATGTTGCACATATTTCCTATTGGTTTCTGACATTTTCCAACACTTTCCTTTGAAATTCTAACGTATCGTGTTTCAGTGTTGCCACACTGCTTTCGAAAGGCAAAATTAATTGCACTTTCTCGTAGTGTTTTTTTGTTTTTATTTTTTCCTCTCATTTTTTTTATTGTGTATCAGTTGGCGCATTTCTTATCAGTAACGAAAAAACAAAAAAGAAACACTTCTACGAGTAACGAATTCAGGTCCGTCGCCTCGTCTTGTCGCGCTATTCCCCAATGTCTAGTATATTAATTGTTTTTGTAATTTTGATAAAACAAAAAAGGCAACCAACGAATTGTTTTTTTTTTTCACAATGCCAACGCACTCCAAATGCCAGCAGCGACAAACAATTGGACCCTCAGTCTTGAATCGTACATTGCGCTGTCTAGAACAATAATACAATAATATATATATATATATTCCGCTGATTAAATACGGCTACTCCGTACTAATGAAAATTCGTGTGTTTAAAGTCTAATCCAATCGCGGTGAAAATAATCGAAATTCGTTTCCAAACGAATATTGCATGTATGTAACTTATATTAAATGATGTCCTCCTCCTAGTTTTGTGTTGCGCGAAATAAATAACTTAGGGAACCTTTCCTAAACTTTGGGCTGTGCTGCCACCACCTCTGGGACTGGGACCCCTCACCACCACAACCACACACGCCCCTCCACACGCTTTCCATTTATACACTATTTACTTTACGCTTATTCATCGAACTGCTGCAATTATACGCCCCACATTGTTTTTACGTAACCCCCCACATTTGTAACACCCGCACAACACATCTTATTTGTACCATGATATATCATTTGTTGATTATTTTTAATTATGCTATGCACTTGATACCAGCTCGATCAAATCCGTGTTCTGCGTAGTACGTGCCAGTGTGTCGCCCCCTCCCCCCTCATACGAAACCATACCATAGGATGTTTTTTTCTTTTTTTCTATTGTTGGTCACACTGTACCTGTACTGTGCAGTGGGGACAGTGCTGTAAAACGAAAACATGTGCAACAACGAAAATTTATGCATTTAGAATACATTTTGTTTTTAAATCAAACCCTCGAAACCCAGCACCCCCCCCTTTACCCTGGCAAACAAACAAAAAATTGTTTCATTTTGCACGTTCGTTGTCGTTGTTGTTGCAAATGTAGTTGTTTTATTTTCTAAATCAAATTTAAAAATTGAACTTTACATTTAAAATAATTACTTATTGTTAAAAAGAAAGTGTCATATGGTTTTTAACAACAAAAAAAAAGGCAATTCTTCTAACATGATTTGAGTCGTAATTTAAATATTTAATGCTGATGCTTCTCTTGTGTTGTTGATGATGATGATGATGATGATGTTGTTGTTTTTGTGCGAGAAACAATACAAACCAAAACAGAAAAAAAGAAACAATATAATACTACAAAACTCAGTGTCTACAAAGGAAGGAGATGGATGATGGCAACTGTGTGGCACAGCAGGAACTGGGCGAAAGAAAGTGATAAACGGAGACGAAAAGACAGAGAGAGAGAGAAGCAAATAGAACAACAACATTGTAACAACAACAACAGCAGCGATAAAGCAAAGGTGTCTTGCAGCACTATTAAATGAAGGAAAGGAACGAATGGAATGGAAGATCAAGCTTGTGCTTGTGTGTGTGTGTGCGTGGGTGGTTAGATTAGTGTGTGAGAGAGTGACAAAACAGCTATAGATATAACTATATAATATAGCTACAGGCTGTAGCTAGAGAAGGCGACAGCAGCAGCAACATCATCATTGTCAGCGACAGAAAGTCGTGCTCAGTGTCCCCGTCCCCGTTCTACCCTTGTCTCTTCTACCCCTTGCCTCTTACTCTACTACTATCCACACACTGCGCTAAAAAATAAAAAATCTTTCTTTTTTTGCATTACATTACAAAAAAAAAAAACAAACAAAAACCAAAAGAATAAAAACTAACTCCAGTAGTGTAGATGCAAGAAATAACAAAATAAAACAAATACAATACAAAACAAAAAAACATCCAAATAGAATGACAAACATGAATGAATAAAGCTGTTTAACTGTTGTCTCCCACTACTCTCTCTTCTCTCTCTCTCTCTCTACTCCCTCTGCCCACTCTCTCAATCTTAATCTCTCTCTGTCTGAACGTGAATCGTATAAAAGGATCTAACAACAACAACAATAAACCTCAAGACAAGAATACGACGACAACAGCAGCAACAACAGCAACAAAAACAAAGCTTACACCAACAACAACGACTACAGCAAAGCACCATTTAACGATAGGTGCAGAAAAGCTTTCAACAACAGCAACAAAGGTTGCACCAACAGCTGCAACAAAGTTCTCAACAACAGTAGGAAAGATTTCTTCAGCAACAAGTTCAGCCATAAAGCTAACAACAAATTCAACAACAGCAGCGGCAAAGTTTACAATAACTTCAACAAAAACAACTGCAGCAAAGCTTTCGACAACAACTGCAACTGCAATCAAGCATTCAACAACAACAAACACTACAACAAAGTCAATAGCAACAGCAACAACGTCGTCAGGCTATCACCAACGTTCCGCCCCCCATGGACAGGGGGCGGGGCCAGCTCCAGGTGCTACATCAGCTGGTGGTGGAATGCTACCACGTGCAACACGCAGTAACAGCAGCCATAACAGCCATAACAGCCACAACAGCCATAGCAACATAAACAATGCAATTGTTGATTATAGTATTATGGGCACGCCCCCAACAATATTGCCACACATGACAGCTACGCCATATGCCTTGACAGTGCAACAACAGCCACCTGGGGCACCTGGAGCACCCTCCCAACCACCGCCACAATTGTTGCCCACACATCAGTTTGCACATTTATCTTCCTTTGTGACACCCACGGCGGCAGGGCATTATCCTCCCTACTTTGCGCAGCAACCGCCACCTCCGCCGCCGCCCCAGCAGCAACAACATCATCATCATCATCCCCAACAGCACCAGCACCAGCAACAACAACAACCACACTACTACCATAGTTCTGTGGCAGTATTACACCAACCGCCACCACATCATTATACCTCCACAGGGGCAGGACCACCGCCGGCACTGTATCAGCAGCAGCAGCAGCCGCCACAGCTGACGCGGTACACAGGTGGAGGCGCCACAGCTACAGCGACAGCAGCCACTTTTGTACCACCGCCACAGCAACAGAGCTACAATCAGCAGCAACAACAGCAGCAGCAGCACTCGTCCCTGCGACGCAGTTCACGTGGCAAGACGGGTTCCTGTGTGAGTTCGGCGGCAGCGGCACAGCAGCAGCAACACCATCAATCACACGGCAACGCTGCTGCTGCTTCTGTTCAACAACAACAACAGCAACAGGCACACCAACAGCCGCAGTTGCTGCCACCACCGGGCACCTATCAGTACCAGCAAGTAGGTGGCAACACCGTTGTTGTGGCCGTGCGACATCAGCAACAGCTGCAACAACAACAGCAGCAGCATCTGGCTCTCCAACAACAACAACAGCAGCAGCAGCGTGCCACAATCGTGCAACCGGGATTCCTCTTCAGCTATCGGAGTAATCATCCCCAACAACATCCGCCGCATCCTGCACAGCAGCAACAGACGCAAACAACTCAACAACAGACGCAGACAACTCAACAACAGATCCATCAGGGGCCCAAAGCGACGCATAGCAGTGGTAAGAAGATGATGATAACGAAGAAGGAGAAGAAAGGATGAAAGGATGAGAAACCGCAAGCAAATGAAAGCAGGGAAACACCGCCCCAAAATCATTGTTTAGGATTGGGATTAGGACTATTTCGGGGAGTGGGGGAATTTCCATTTGTGAGGAGAAAGAATAAGCTAAACAGACACACTCATGCACGCACTCTGTACTCTCTCTCTCTCTCCCTCTTCCTCCATGCCCCCACTTACTCACAAACACATACGCACTCACACACAAACACACATGTATTCTGCCCTAGGATATTATGATTCCTGAATACAGTCGTCGTGGTCCGCTGTAAATATATACATATGTACAAATTGTAGGTGTATAGGGTCTGTCGTCTCCTATTTGTGGTGCTGGTTATGGTCTGGTCTAGGAACAAAAGCCCAATTTCCCCCCCATCCACCCCGTCCCAAAATGCACTCCCAATCCTTTGTCCTACTCTTTCACTGTCGCTCGATGGATGGCTCTCTCTCTCTCTCTCCCTCCCTCATTCCTGCGTTGCTTTGCTCGCGGTGTTCGCCCTGCGACTCCTCCAACTCCAAACCCCAAATCTCCCGTTAAATAAGAAGAAAAACTAAATACCGTTTTGCATTTATCTCTCTCTCTCCCCCAATGTTTTTGCTCTATCTGTGGTTGTCGCGACTCCTCCTCCACCACCACCAACCACCTTCGCCTCCACCTGTGTCGTGTCGTGTGTGGCATTAACAAACATTCTTAAACAACAACTAGCAGCTTCGGATGCTTTAACCTATAGTTTGATGGCACAACAACCGCCAAGTGGACCGCCGCATGCAGGTGGACAGCAAGTAACGACAGGTAAACCACCATTTATCCGAACAGTTATTGCACACACACACACACACACACAACACCACCACCACAACACCACCACCACCACTACACACATTACACATTTTGCTTTGATTTTGATTTTGATTTTTTCATCCTACAAACACACACACCTACAGACAAATTTTGCTTTGATTTTGATTTGTTCACACACACACACACAGAATGCATTTACAGGGTGACACTTCCCCCCCGGCCAAAGATCGTGGCAGCACAAACTAAATTAATTATTATCAAATTTTGAACAAAAACTACTAAAACAACAAAATGCTATGCTTAATTTTCCTTATTTCTTATCATTTTATTTAGTTATTTTTGTTTATTTAGTTTTAAGAATTTTTGTTTGCTTTTTCCTTTATGTATCCTGTCCTCTAATCGATTAACAGTGCATCGATTTGCCTTGCCGATCGAAATCTTTACATCTCTTAGTTCGCCACGCTCTCCAACACTGTCAAGATTAAAACAAAATTGAAATTACAAACGAAAGAAAAGAGGAGAGAAAACATTACTGTCTAATCCCCCTGTTCCCTTTCCTTCACACTCGAAATTTTTGTTTAATGTTTTTCTAATCTCAAAACTCGAAACACTCACACGTCACGTACTACGCTACATATATTAATAATCATTGAGATAGAATTTTGACTATGCCGGACTATGCTGACGACGAGTTTTCTTTGTTATTCAATGCTATCGTAGGTTCCAACTCGACCAACCTCAGCATTGTTGCGGCCGCCCTGAGTGCCGCTCGCGACGTTCGTGAATCCATTGCCGGCGGAGGAGGAAGCAGCGGTGGTGGTGCGACAGCAGCAGGGTCTGCTGCAGGAAGTGGATCGTCAGCAGGTGGAACCAGCGCGGTGGGCGCCACCAGCAGCAGCAGCGGTAGCGGCGGTGCCGGCTCAGCCAGCCAAAGCAACAATGTAACATCTGGCGGCGGATCAGTGGCAGGTGGTGGCGGCTCTGCCTCAGCAACCACCTCGACCACGAACAGCAGCACCACCACCAACACCCAACATGGAGCCGCCGACTCGGAGAGCGATGACAGCGAGGTGGGTCGTCTGCAAGCCTTGCTCGAGGCCCGCGGCCTGCCGCCACATCTGTTCGGGGCCCTCGGGCCCCGCATGACGCACATCCTCCATCGCACGATCGGAAACAGCAGCAGCTCCAAGGCCAACCAGCTGCTCCAGGGACTGCAGTCGCACGACGAGTCCCAGCAGTTGCAGGCCGCCATCGAGATGTGCCAGATGCTGGTGATGGGCAACGAGGACACCCTGGCCGGATTCCCCATCAAGCAGGTGGTGCCGGCCCTCATCAATCTGCTGCGCATGGAGCATAACTTTGATATCATGAACAATGCCTGTCGGGCCCTGGCCTACATGCTCGAGGCCCTGCCTCGCTCCTCGGGGACGGTCGTGGAGGCTGTGCCCGTGTTCCTGGAGAAGCTGCAGGTCATCCAGTGCATGGACGTAGCCGAGCAGAGTCTCACGGCCCTCGAGATACTCTCGCGTCGCCACAACAAGGCCATCCTACAGGCGAACGGCATATCGGCCTGCCTCACCTATCTGGACTTCTTCTCGATCGTGGCCCAGCGCGCGGCCCTGTCCATCACCGCCAACTGCTGCCTGAACATGCACTCGGAGGAGTTCCACTTTGTGTCCGAGAGCCTGCCCAATCTGGCGCGCCTGCTCTCACAGCAGGACAAAAAGTGCGTGGAGAGCGTCTGCTCGGCCTTCTGCCGCCTGGTGGAGAGCTTCCAGCACGACAGCAAGCGACTGCAGCAGATCGCCAGCGCGGATCTGCTCAAGAACTGCCAGCAGCTGCTGCTGGTCACCCCGGCCATCCTCAACACGGGCACCTTCACCGCCGTCGTCCGAATGCTGAGCCTCATGTGCGGCAGCTGCCCCGACCTGGCCATCTCTCTGCTGCGCAACGACATTGCCGCCACCCTGCTCTACCTGCTCACGGGCAACGCGGAGCCGGCTGCGGCCAGTGCCACCCACGTGGAGCTCATCGCCCGCTCTCCCTCAGAGCTGTACGAGCTGACGTGTCTCATTGGTGAGCTGATGCCGCGTCTGCCCCTGGACGGTATCTTCTCGGTGGACGCCCTGCTGGACAGACCCACGCTGAACACCCAGGACCAGGTGCACTGGCAGTGGCGCGACGATCGCGGCGCCTGGCACAACTACTCGACGATCGATTCGCGTCTCATCGAGGCCGCCAACCAGAGCAGCGAGGATGAGATCAGCCTCAGCACGCTGGGACGCACCTACACCGTCGACTTTCATGCCATGCAGCAGATAAACGAGGATACAGGCACCACACGTCCCGTGCAGCGTCGCATGAACCACAACTATGTGGCACCCATGACCGCCGGACAGGATCTGACTACAAACTCTTCATCAGCGACTGCAGCCACAGCCGCAGGACCAGCTGCTGCAAATGGAGCCTCGACATCGGCCCAAGCAGCGGCTGCAGCAGCTTCTGCATCCACTTCCACAGTGACAGCGACAGCTACAGCTGCCGCCACATCCACGAGCAATGCAAACAACAATAACAATAATAACAACAACAATAACAATCCAACACGAAGCCAATCAAAGCGTCGCCCCTCGCTGGACGCCAGGATTGCCTGTCTGAAGGAGGAGCGCGGCCTGGCCGCCGAATTCATCAAGCACATATTCAATGTCCTGTACGAGGTATACAGCTCCTCCGCAGGCCCCAATGTGCGCTACAAGTGCCTGCGGGCACTGCTCCGCATGGTATACTATGCCACACCGGAGCTGCTGCGTCAGGTGCTCAAGTACCAGCTGGTGTCGAGCCACATTGCCGGAATGCTGGGCAGCAACGACCTGCGCATCGTGGTGGGAGCTCTGCAGATGGCCGAGATACTGATGCGCCAGCTGCCCGATGTCTTTGGCACCCACTTCCGACGCGAGGGCGTCATCTATCAGTTCAGCCAGCTCACGGACCCCAACAACCCGATCTGCTCCAATCCATCGCCCAAGCCACTGAGTGCCACGGCTACGCCCACCGCCAATGCCAGTGCGGGAGGCTCGCAATCGGCCCCCGCCTCGGCCAACAGCCTGCAGGTGAATCCCTTCTTCATGGACAGTGGCGCCCCTGGCTCGTCGAGTGCCTCGGGCACGCCGAGCAGCAGCAAGCATCAGTCGTACAGCGTGAAGAGCTTCTCGCATGCCATGAACGCGCTGACGGCCAGTGCCAAGTCCGCACCGGCACCCGTTCCCGTGCCCACAGGATCTCTCGATGGCACAGCCGCTTCTTCTACGTCTGGATACAACTACAGCAGCTCGGCGCCATCCTCGTCCACTTCGACTGTCGCTGGGCCGCAGGCGGCGTACTTTGTGTCCGCGCCGCAGGGAGATCCACGACAATATGTACACTTTCAGCAGCCTGCAGCCCCAGGCCCACCGCCGACACAGCTGGAACTGGTGCCCAGTGGCATCCAGCAGATGTCCCAGGTGCTGTACACCCCGGCAGCAGCAGCCGCTGCCGCATTGGGAACACAGAACACGCATTACGCACCCAATCAAATGGTTGTGGCCTCCACCAGCAGTGCCGCTGCCTCCGCTTCCACTGCAGCAGCTGGCAACAATTCGTCAACATCGTCCTCGTCGTCATCGGCCACGGCACTGCAGCACAAGATGACGGACATGCTGAAGCGCAAGGCACCGCCCAAGCGCAAGTCGCAGAGCAGCGGACGCGCCAAGTCCCGGCAGGAGGATGCCGTTGTGGCTGCAGCTGCGGCCGCCGCTGCAGCAGCAGCCGCATCATCGGGAACAGGAGGAGGACCACCCACCAGTTCGGCCATGCACGATCTGCTCAGTCGGGCCACAAGTAAGTCTCGAGCATCATATCCTCCCTCCCTTCAGATTCTAAATGATTCTTCTTTCTGATTAGGTCTTGGCAGCAGCTCGGGGGGACGCGGTACGGGCAGCTCGGGCAGCGGTTCGGGCAGCTCTAAGAGTCGCTTCAATGCTGGGAACACCACCAGCGCCGGTTCAACGAAATCCTCGTTCCTGGCCTCGCTCAATCCGGCTCGATGGGGCCGCCAAACGGCCCATCATCACCACCATCACCAGCAGCAGCAGGCGGCTCTGCAGCACCATGGACTGACCAAAGATTCCGGAAATGCCAACGCTAGCGGAGGATCCTCCTCGGCCTCGGCCCTGGCCTACTCGGTGAGCCAGCATGGCGGCGGAGCCGCTGGCGGACTGAATGCCGCCGCTGTGGCGGCCAGCATAAGCAAGAGCATCTCCCATGCCAATCTCCTGGCGGCGGCCAATCGCGAGCGGGCCCGTCAATGGGTCCGCGAGCAGGCCATTGACTTTGTCAAGCGTTACACGGAGCAGGAGGCGCGTCGCAGCAAGGCATCGAGCGGAGGAGGCGGCTCGGAGAGCAGCTCTGCGACAGCCTCAAACACGCAGCTTTCGACGGCGGGCAGCACCAATGTCCTGGATCGTCTGTCGAGCATCCTGCTGAAGTTGAACGGCAGCTACCACGACTGCCTCGACGCCCTGCTCGAGCTGAAGACAATCCTGCTGGAGAGCGACATCTCGCCCTTCGAGGTGAACCACTCGGGCCTGATCAAGGCCATGCTCAACTACATGACCAGCGAGTCGGGTCTGGTGGAGCGCGATGCGCGTCTGCGCAGCTTCATGCACGTTTTTGCCGGCCTGCCCCTGGAGCCCTTGACCCAGAATGTGGGACAGTTGCCCACGATTGAGCCCGTGGCCTTTGGGGCGTTTGTGGCCAAGCTAAATGGCTGCGTCACCCAGCTGGAACAGTTTCCCGTCAAGGTGCACGACTTCCCAGCGGGTCCAGGCGGCAGATCCAATCAGAGCGCGTTGCGTTTCTTCAACACGCATCAGTTGAAGGTGAGAGTCCAGAGAGTCCTTTATGCTCGTAGTAGATCCCCCTTTAATCGTCCTTTTACTCTCTCCATAGTGTAACTTGCAGCGCCATCCACAGTGCAGCAATCTCCGGCAATGGAAGGGAGGCACCGTCAAGATCGATCCCCTGGCCATGGTCCAGGCTATCGAACGCTATCTGGTGGTCCGTGGGTATGGAGGCATCCGTGCCGACTCGGACGACGACAGCGAGGAGGATATGGATGATAATGTGGCCGCTGTGGTGATGACTCAGGCAGGCTTCAAGCACAAGCTGCAGTTTATGATCGGGGAGCACGTGCTGCCCTACAACATGACCGTGTACCAGGCCGTGAAGCAGTTCTCGCCGCTGGTCAACGAACAGCCGGAGACCGACAACGAGTCGGAGACGCTGCTGGGCAACGCGAGCATCTGGGTGCAGCAGCACACCATCTACTATCGTCCCGTGGAGGAGGAGGCGGCCGCAGCAGCATCAGCCCCAGCCACCTCGAGCAGCAGCTCCTGCAGCAGCAGTGCCCAGAAGCACCAGCAAGCGACCAGCTCCAGCTCCTCTGCCCCGAGCTATGCCAATGCCTCGTCGTCGTGCTCCTCGTCGGGAGCGGCGAGCGGGTCCTCCTCGAAGAAGTCGCACAAGTCTAGCAGCAAGTTCATGCGCAAGAAGACTGAGCTCTGGCACGAGGGCATCGCACCCTGTGTGGTGTCGGCTCTGAAGCCCTTCCTCAACAGCGTGCTACCCGCCGATGTGGTGACGGTGCAGGACGCCTCCCTGGACGCCCTGTGCATGTTGCGCGTGATCCACGCCCTTAACCGCCACTGGGAGCACCTGTATGGGTGTGTGGTGCGCCAGAACATCATTCCCCAGGCGGAGTTTGTGCACCCGAAGATCACGGCCAAGGCCAATCGCCAGCTGCAGGATCCCCTCGTGATCATGACCGGCAATCTGCCCCAGTGGCTGCCCCAGATAGGCATGGCCTGCCCCTTCCTCTTCCCCTTCGAGACGCGCCATCTGCTCTTCTATGCCACCAGCTTCGATCGGGATCGTGCTCTCCAGCGCCTGCTGGACACCACACCAGACCTGAATGCCGCCGAATCATCGGAGCGTGTGGCCCCGCGCCTCGACCGCCGCAAGCGGGCCATTTCCCGTGCCGAGATCCTCAAGCAGGCCGAGCACATCCTCCAGGACTTTGGCCATTCGAAGGCCCTGCTGGAGATCCAGTACGAGAACGAGGTGGGCACTGGACTCGGCCCGACCCTGGAGTTCTATGCTCTGGTCTCCTCCGAGCTTCAGCGCACGGATCTGGGTCTCTGGAACGGCAGCGACAGCTATCGCCAGAATTCAGTGACCATTGTGGATGTGGTCAAGTCCAGCAGTGCTGTGCTTCACATTGAGGATGCCCTCGAGGCGGCTACCATGGACCAGTCACCGCCAGCAGCTGCCACTTTAGTCAGCAGCAGCACCACCACCACCACGACGACGACAACAACAACCCAACAGCCTCCACATCATCCACATCCCACCCGCTCCAGCAGCCGCTCGCATGCCCTGCGCAGTGGAGCTGGACAGCAACAGCAGCTGCAGCAGCAGGCGGAGCACAGCTCCTCCAGTGCCGGCTCCAATGAGAACGCTTTAAATATGATAATCGCACAGCAAATAAGTGATATGGCTGCTCAGAATCAGAATGATCCAGCCACGACGACGACGACTGGCAGCACAACAAACACCAACAGCACCACCGCTGCAGCAGCAGTGGAGCAGGCACAGATGCAGACAACCACAACCACCACAACGATGAGCTATGTGAATGCGGTACATGGCCTGTTCCCGCTGCCGCTGGGCAAATCCTCGAAGCTGCCACAAATGACCAAAGCCAAGACCAAGTTTAAGTTCTTGGGCAAGTTCATGGCAAAGGCTGTGATGGATAGTCGCATGGTAAGGATTCCACCTTAACCATTTCCCCAACCATTGCCAAATAATAATTCATTTTGTTCTCCTTAGCTGGATTTGCCATTCTCATTGCCCTTCTATCGCTGGCTGGTCAGCGAAGAGCATTCGATTGGCCTGGCCGATCTGATGCGCGTGGCACCGGAGGTGCAGAATACATTGGTGCGTCTGCAGGATGTGGTGCGTCAGCGTGAATATCTCCTCGCCGATCCCAATCTGGATGCCATGGAGAAGACAGAGAAGGTAAGCAAAAGCGATGAAAAATGAACCCCCGCAAGTTATGGCTCTAATTATGTTTTGACTTGTAGATTGAGCAACTGGATCTCGATGGCTGTCCCATAGCTGATTTGGGGCTGGACTTTGTCCTGCCTGGTCATGCCAACATTGAGCTGTGTCGCGGGGGACGCGACACGCCCGTGACTGTACACAATTTGCGGCAGTATATCTCGCTGGTCACCTACTGGTTCCTCATCGAGGGCGTACAGAAGCAGTTCGAGGCACTGCGTGAGGGTAAGACTTGAGGAAACAGCTCCACCTGACTCTGGTTCTAGTTCTAATTCCATTTCCGTTTTTGTTTGCGATAGGTTTCGATTCCGTCTTTCCCATACAACGTTTGCGCATGTTCTATCCCGAGGAGCTGGAGTGCGTATTCTGTGGATCGGCCAGTGAGCAGCAGCACCAGCGCTGGGATGCCAAAATGCTGCAGGACAGCTGCCGTACTGATCACGGCTTCCACCAGGAATCTCAGGCCATACAGCATCTGTACGAGATACTCTCCTCGTACAACCGCGACGAGCAGCGCGCCTTCCTGCAGTTCGTGACTGGATCGCCACGTCTGCCCACCGGCGGCTTCAAGGCGCTCACCCCGCCGCTGACCATTGTGCGCAAGACCCTGGATGGCAATCAGAATCCCAATGATTATCTACCATCTGTGATGACATGTGTCAACTATCTGAAGTTGCCCGACTACTCCACCCGTGAAGTGATGCTGCAGAAACTGAAAGTGGCCGCCAACGAGGGCAGCATGTCCTTCCATCTCTCTTAAGCAAACCCAAAACAGCGCAAGGAGCGGCATCAACACTACCACCTAAGACACCCAAGATCAGAAGAAGCAACAACTAAAAGAAACACATAAAAACAACATGGAACAAGGCATAATGGCATACTATATAGTACCATATTGCCGTTTAGTAGGATAGTCGGCATTCGTCCCCCCGCCCATACAAAGTCCACCACGGGGGCAGCAACGGCAGCACAATTTTTTAATTCGTTTCGTTGCCGTTTCTGAAATCTTATTTCTGATTCTGTGGCAACACACACACACACACACACACAAACAAACGTCGTCTCCCTCTACTCTTTTCATTTCCTTCCCTATCTCTGGAAACCCTTTACACACACACACACACGCCCAGCTTCCGGCACTTTTGCTAAATTTCAATATTAATATATGGAAATAATATATTTTGGTTAGTTCAACATTTCGAAAGAACACACTCACACACAAAAATACAGGAAATTGGAGACAGAGGGACTTCCCAAGCGACCATTGGATTACATGGAGACACTGTTACACATACGAAATCACACGAAAATGTTCTTAAATAAATTAAATAGTTAAAGAAAAGCGGTTTGTCGGCAACCGATATATTATTTTTTTCCGCCCCAATTAATATTCAGACCAGCAATTTATTCTTGTGATGTGAGCGTGAGGCTCGCGTTGTAGTTGAATTTGTTTTGGGGATTTTCTTTATGCTTATGGTAATCATTTCATTAAGTTTATTTTTATTTGTTATGTCAAACAATGTGCTCTGGCGTTTAAATATGAGTTTAATTAATTTCTAAGCATACCTACCATGTGCATAAACGCTTATTAGAACCGAATGATCGTAGAAGAAGGGTGATAAACGGAATAGAAGGAAGTAGATGCAGTAGCAGGCTGCTGGCGGTTGACTGGATAGATCTCCGAGCGCCAAGGAAAATGATGTTTAAGGATTCAGGATTCAGTGAAGAAGGCATAGACATTTAGAGGAAAACGAGATCCACCCTTGAGAAGTTATACTTAAAGAATACATATGTAATAATCTAGTATATCTTTTAATCGATTGAAAGAAAATTCTGTGTTACAAAAGGAAAGGAAAGTGAAGCAACAGCCAGAGAATGGATAATGGAGTAATGGATAGGCAGTGTGAAGGAGTGAAAGAGTGTTTGTTTCACTTGCGAAAATCTATAAATCTATAAAAAGCAAAATGAGAAAGCGAAAAGAAAACGCATTAAATGGAGTTTAGAGTTTAGTAACTACATCCCCCATCCCTCTTACATCAACTATGCATATAAATTACAAATATTATATATATAGAAATCAATATATTATATCGTAAATTGTAACATTACATATAAATATTGTACTGGATGAACAGCACCCCAAGCATAGAGAGAGGCGCACATTTTGTGTGATCTAAAAACAGCAGAAATAAAAGAATCAGCAGGAAAGCTAATAAATAATGCAGTTTAATTTAAATAAACAAAAAGAAAAACTATCAAATGCGAAACCGATCTTACATTACAATATAGAAACATAAAAACTTTTTGCAGTACTGATTATACTGATTTGGAGGGTACGACACGACGAAACCCGATACAAATATATAAATAATATATGGATAATATATAATATAATATAATTATTATTAACAAATGAAATCAATGGCATCTCCTGGGATGCTGGTCAAGTTACATATATAACATACAAAATGCTAGCATTAAATTATCAAATAACATTAATATTACATATTAAATTATGTAGTAGTTACACCAACAACAACAAATACAACAACAATTGCTATATAAATAATAACAAGGAAGAACAAGAAAAATCAAACAACCAAGATGCAAAATAAATAAAAATACAAACAAAAAAATTAAATTATCAGCGCCGTAGTGCTTTATTTTTACTGAATTTTCTAGGTCTCATAGTCTTTAAGCAGAGGAGTAAAAATTGTATGCTATGGAATGTCTTTAATATGGTATATGGTCTATAGAAGTGTGTAACATCCAGAAGGAAGCGTTTCCGACCCATAAAGTGTATATTATTGATTGCCGCTCGCTTTTATACTATTTTGCTCTCATCTCAAGCATCAATGTACCGCGTCATGTGGTTGCAGTTGGGAGCTGGTTTATAGCAAAGCCTGGGTTCTGTTTTATACTATGTATATCAGGGCTCGGCACGGCCCTATCTATTGTGGATATGAAAAGACTCTGCTACTGTGCACTGGTTGGCACCAACACAATGTTCCGTTTTTTGCCTGCTGTCTACGCACACAAACGCACTGCAAAACATGTGAGTGTGTGCGTGCCGACCACTGTACTATATCATATTATCATCATTTTGCTCTCTAGAAAAGTAAATAAGTTTATTACGAGTGCACTTCGAGTGCATATATTGATCTTTTGAAATTAGGGACGTTTGTGGGTCCTATTTCCCAAATCCTTTTGCTCTCCGGAAATATTTATATATTCTTGTATCTTCACATAGGATGTGGTCCGATGTTTCCTGGTGCATTTAAAAATCAACATACAGGAGCCTGTCGCTATCAGTTTCACCTTCTTGAGGTCTTTGCTTAAATGTCACTCAGTTTTCGAACAAAAATATTTCAAAGCTGACGCAGTAGCTATTGTTGTTGGAATCCAAATTAAAGATAGTATTAAACGCTGCCAAAGAGTTCTCGAACTAAGTGTTTGTTTTTTTTATGGACACTTACTATAGCTACCATGGAAGGGGCCCAATTGAGTAATCGATTCATTAGAATATTGCCCTTTTTTTTTAACAAAACGTTTCCCTGGGTAACACCTGGTTGCCAATGAAGCAAACATGGGAACAAAATAGAAATCAGAAATACAAATCAGAATATTCTCCAATAGCACCAAGCAACACACAAATCAACCGAACCCCCCTAGAGGTACCCGAATCCCCAATAAAGATGAATGATACGGACGATATGAAGACGGCATCGCTGAATGACTTCAAGAAGGAGGCAATGGCCTCCATGGGGTGGACAGTAGATGCCGATATACCCATGGCTAATGCCGAAAATCTGGCCATACTCAAGGAGCTGGAGGGCATGAGGATCCTGAAACTGGAACTGCTGCATCACATGAATACGCTGGATGAGCGGGACCAGGCGGTGGTCAGGCATACCAAGAACATTGAGGGAACCATCCAGCAGAATCTCGTAAGTAGAGCTGGCAACAGAGCTGCAACTTTAACCAACCCCGTTTCTAACACCCTTGCAGACCCTGTACAATTCACTGCAGAAGGATGTGGTCAAGGAGGCGCACAAGGTGCAATTGGTTATACTGGAGCGCAACAAGATCAAAGAGGATCTGCGCAAAACCCAGAAGGAGCTGGAGGAGTACACCGAATATGCAGAGTTCACCCAGCGCAAAATCTGCCTGAACAGGCGGGAGATCGATGAGCTTACCTCCCGCATCAAGGACGGCAAGACCACGTTGCTGGAGTGGACGGAGGCCATGGAGGATGGCAACAAGGGGTACCAGTTGATAGAGAAGTACTATCTGGACGATCAGCAGAGGGCCCGAGAGTTGAACACGCGCCGCCAGCAGCTCCAGGCGGACATTGACAAGCGTCGCAAGTTGGTCGTCCAGCTCTACGACGAGCAGAACACCCTGGAAAAGAACCTGGAGCGGACGGCGTGCCTGTATAGGGCAGCACATGTGGAGCGCCGCCAGATGGTGGACACGTGGAAGAACGCCGTCAATCAGATGACCCAGCGCGAGCATGACATTCAGCGCAGCGAGTCGGAGTGCGTCATGCTGATGGAGGAGGCGGCCGCCGTTACCCAGAAGTACAAGCTCCACGACCAGCAGTTGGACGAGGTCATCGAAAACAATCGCCAGGTGGAGTACGGCATTGAGGCGCTGAACACGGAGACATCGGACATGAAGAACCTGATCCAGCAAGTGATTGATGCGGCCATACTCAAGGATCGCGAGATTGACTCGCTGCGCAAGGAGCTGGAGAATCTCTCGAACAGGGTGCACGTGCAGCGCTTGGAGAACCGGAATTTGGTCAAGCAACGAGATGCCAAGAAGCAGGAGATCGAGGGCTTTACGGCTGTCATGGAGCAGGTGCAGGCGCGCCTGAAGTCGCTAGAAAACAAGGCCCTGAATGCAGATCAGCGACTGAAGATACTCGAGGATATGGTGGAGAGCGAGGAGGCGATGCTAAAGAATCTGGATAAGGAGCAGCAGAAGGTCAACGATCTGCTGTTCCGCACCCAGCGCCAGGTCACAGAGCTGAAGGACGAGGAGAAGACACTCCACGTGCAGAACGATTCGCTCGCGTGCACACTGGCGGCCCTGAAGCGCAACCAACGCCAGGTGAACCACGAGCTGCAGCGGCAGACCGAGATCCACTACAATCTGTGCTTCAAGTTTCTGGAAGTTGAGCGCCGCTACGCCCAGCTAAGCGGCAGCCAGGACGATCCAGAGGTGGAGGAGCGCAATCTGAAGATATTGGCCAATCTGGAGCAGGACATGGAGAAGCTGCAGCGCCTGATCGCCACCACGGAGGCGCAGAACAAGAAGCTCAACTACAACATGAACAACATGGTCATCCAGTACAACGTCGACGAGAAGGAGCTGGACATGGTGCGGTTCAAGATCAAAGAGGCGCAGGTCTACTGCGAGGGCACCGTGAAGCGTCTGCGCATGAATCGCTTCGAGAACTCCGAGCGGATCGTCGAGCTGAATATGGTGAAGATGCGCTGCAGCGACCTGGAGATTGGCATCGGGGGCTGCGACCAGGGCTCGTATGACCTGGAACAGCATCGCCTCATCTTCCGGCGGGCCATCAAGGACCGGACCGTCGAGCTGCGCAGCCAGGAGGATGTCCTTCAGCTGAAGCGCAAACATCTCAACGAGGAGCTGAGCACCCTGAAGGCCGATCTCGGCGAGCGTAAGAAACAGATCGATGCCATGCGTTCGCGGTTCGAGCTCACCTCTTGCCTGTTGGGCAAGAACGATGATGGCACTCTCGTGACCAGCACCCAGCTAAAGGTGGAGAGTGCCCAGAGCCGGCAGCTGATGGCCGACGAGGGGGACGCCTTGAATAAGAAGGTGCTGAAGGCCGAGCAAGAAGTGACTGCACTGGAGAATACTCTGCGGCAATTCGATCGCTCCAACAGTAACTACCGCAAGACCTTCGAGCCAGCGGATGAAAATTCAAAGGGTGAGTCTTCAGTCCAGTCCGATCGATAGCCCCACTTATGATATCCGTTATCTTCATCTGTCCAGATCGGGAACGTGCCGAGCAGGAGCTAAAGCAGATGGAGGAAGCCTACGCCCGCGATGTGGCAACTTTGAAGCAGCTGCGCTGCAAGAAGCATCGATATGACCAAAAGCTGACGGCTTTGAAGGCCGAGGAGGATGACCTGATCACACGCCTCGAACAGGCCAAGGCCGAGCGGGGAGAGCACTCGGAGGAGCTGGAGAAGCTGCAACGGGATCTGGACGATCAGCGTACGAAACTGGATAGAGCCAACCGCGAGATTCGCATTCAGCTGCGTGAGATCAAGCAGCGTCCGATCAGTGACGATTTCCTGGCCCATTTCGAGCGGGACCTCAACCTGCAGGAGCTGGAGGCGCGCAACTCCAAGGGGCTGAACATGCTGGTGGATATGGCCAACAGCGATGAGAATGGCCCCGAAATCATTGACCAACTACTGCAGAAGGGCCTCAAGCTGCCGCAGCATTTGAAGCGCACCCGCAGCTGTGTGTCCTGGAAGACACCCTCGTCGTCGTCCCAGGATGCTGGCTCCTATATCAGTGCCGCGGGCAAGGGCTTCCTGGCAGGCATCAGTGCCCGTTCCTCGGTCTCCGATTTGAGTTCCCTCAAGGACGACAGCTCCACAGCCTCTGTCTCGGGTCTCAGCATTATATCCCTCGAGTTTCCCACGCAGAAATGATTTTATTTGTTTTCTCTTTCTTTCCTTTGTTTTGGTACTATGATATCATAATTACGTTTATATTTTATGGTACGTATTATTTTCTCCGGGTCCGGCCCGGGCCTCACGTGCTTGGCCATCGAACTGTTTACAAATCGACCGTCTAAACGGAACAGCAGGGAAAATGCGTTGCCAAAGCGGGCCCAAACCAGAGAGCGGAGCAGCCATAAAAATAGCATCCCAACAAATGGGGCTACATTCATATACATAGATACTATATTTGTACGCGTGTGTGTATGTGTGGCCTAGGGTATGCACATTTCTTCAAAGCAACGGCCGTGGAATACTCTTCTGGCAGAATAAATCTCTTCAAGCAAAACATATCATTTAGATCATAGAAACTTTGGCACGAGCATTTAACTCATTTTCATAATAAATAAATCTATTTGTAATCAGTACTACAATAAATATATTATTGAATATGTACGCTGAATTAATCATAAGTCTCTTCTTAAGCGAGTGGTAAGAAAAGTCAGAATTCTTTATGGTACAGTCTATCCAGCTATCCTACAGATTTACTTGATCCCCATGGCAGAGCCACTAATAGAAGCATCTGTCTAGAATTATAAATTGCTGATGGCTTTTAAGTAATCTGACGAATCGCATATACATACATATGTATGTCTGTATGCCTAGACATATCATATAGAAATTAAGCCCCTTCCTTCCTTCCTTTGATGCGTTACAAAGACAGCCACAGAGGCTATGAGGCCGCCGCCACAACACAATATATCGGACAAATACTATATCTATATATACTGTCTTTCGAAATGCGGCGCCTGCCCGCCGTAAAGAGAGAAAGAAGAGAGCGAGAACCGGATCGGAACGAAACGAAACGGGAATGTTGGAGAGATGTGAGTATGAGTTTTCAGTGTGTTTTCGAAATTCTTTCTGTCGATTCGGCGGCGGCAGCGATCAGCGCCGGGCATTTCATTATTTTTCATTATTTCGCCTCGCTGGCATCATCGGGACAGTGAATCGGACGGAGATCTCGCTCGCTGGGATCGGCTGGGGCTGAAAATTTTTAAAAAATTTTCATTGCAAGTATTTTTAGAAAATTTCTGAAAGAAAAACCGATTGGGCATTCAGTGTTCTCGTGGTGGCATGGACTCCTGAGGAACCGAAAATCCCCAGAAAAACCAAAACAAAATTTGAAAGATTTGCATAAGACGCGAGTGAGTGAGTGTTCGGTTCGGTATGTGTTCCACATCGGTGCTGTGTCCCCTGTGCGCGGTGCCCAGTTTCGGGAGCATCGATGCACTGCAGCAGCGGCTGATAAAGGCGGCCAATGGCCCCTTGGCATGTCCCTTCTCCAATTGCAAGGAGCTTTTCCTCGGCCTCGACAAGCTCACCATTCACCTGTTCACGCACACCAGCCTGATGACCGAAAGTCCTGCTGCCACAAGCACTGCTCCTGTTACCCCAGCAACGGCACCGACTCCGACTGCTGCACCCAAGCGAAGGGGCAAGAGATCGAAGGCAAAGGCTGTGGAGCCGGCGCCCGCTCTACCGCCACCGCCAGCAGTGCCCGAGCCACCGGCCAGCTGCGACATCTGTGAGTTCAGTTTCCGGAACAACGAGCTGCGAGACATGCATTTTCGGCTGGTGCATGAGAATGGGGAGGCGGAGGAGAAGCGGACGGGTCCCCAGCCGGAGAAGGAGCCCCACCAGGAGCCCTACAAGTGCCACTTATGCTCGAAGACGTTCCGCATGAAGGGGTCGCTGCGCGTGCACCTCAAAGTGGTGCACATGATGGGGGTGCCGTGCTCCAGCCAGAGCGGGAATGGCAGTGCCACCAACCCCACCAACCCCAGTAATGCCCCCTCGCCGAAGCTAAACATTTGTGACCGCATCCGGCACAAGGAGGCGTCGGCCAGTGGCAGTGGCCCCGCCTCCAGCAGCACCAGTTCGCAGCCGTATGCGCTCAGTGGAGCGCTGAGCATGCTGCAGCAGTCGCCAGGCTCGCCGGAGGCCGCCAGCAACACGCCCAAGGTGTGGTTGTGCGATGTGTGCACCAAGTCCTTCACCACCAAGTATTTCCTGAAGAAGCACAAGCGCCTGCATACCGGGGAGATGCCATACACGTGCGAGATCTGTGCCCGGACCTTCACCTTCCAGCAGTCGTACCACAAGCATTTGCTCTACCACAGCGAGGTGAAGCCGCATGTGTGTGGGGTGTGCGGGCGGGCCTTCAAGGAGCTGTCCACGCTGCACAACCACCAGCGCATCCACAGCGGCGAGAAGCCCTTCAAGTGTGAGGTGTGCGGTGAGTACAGCCGCAGAATATTCAACTGATCCTTTAGGATCTAGATTAAATGAGTGATTTTTGTTTACAGGAAAATGTTTCCGCCAGCGCGTCTCCTTTCTGGTGCACACCCGCATCCATACGGGCGTCATGCCCTACAAGTGTGAGCTCTGCCAGAAGACGTTCCGCTACAAGGTGTCGCAGCGCACGCACAGATGCCTCAGCGACGACAACCAGACGCCGGAGCAGCTCATCAAGGCATTTCTCGAGGGCAACGAATCGCCGACGCAGCCCTCGCCGGCCAGTGCCGAGATTGCGGACATCAATGGCTGTGGCGTGGCCGACACGGACCAGGAGGCGTTGCTCTCCCAGACCATCGACGACATCGTTGTGGAGCAGTGCCAGAAGCTGGGCATCTGTGGCGGCGTCGAACCGCAGTTGGCGCAGCCAGTGCCCTTGGATGTGGCCGGCATACACTTCAATGGCAGCAGTTCGCCGCTGCAGCAGCTCCAGAATCTGCGGCTCTATTCGCCGCAGCAGGTGGAGATGCCCAGCTCGGATGGGGACATCTTTAAGCGCTTCCTGATGGACGCCACGTAGCCGGCGCCCTGGCGAGCTCTTCTTTTGATTGTTACACTGTTACACTTTTGTGACTCTCCGTGTCCGCCTTGTCTTATTGATTTACATTTCGTTATGATTCTTGAATGCCCAACGATAAATCGGAACAGACCCGACTCGGCTGGGCTTCAGTTCCTTGAATATATTTACTTTTTACTCTTACACTTTTTGTATGCTTATTTAATTTTTTCGAAACTATTTTCACTCCTCGTCTGAGGCGCCGCTGCCTGAACTGGAGCCACTGGGCGATCCACTCCTCGAACGGCTGGGCGTACGTGAGCCAGAGCCGGAGCGGGAGCCAGAAGGGGATCTGGAGCCCGACTTGGAGCGTGAGCGAGATCGCGCCTTCGAGGGTGAGCGAGAGCGGGAACCCGCCTTGGAGGGTGTGCGGGAGCGAGATCCGGACTTGGAGCGTGATATTGAATGTGACCTAGATCTCGATCTGGCCGACCCGGCGCCAGACTTCTGGGATCCCGCTGGTGAATTGGTGCGCGATCGGGAGCCACTGGGTGAGCGAGTGCCCGATTTGGAGCGGCTGCTGGCCCGTGATCCAGAGCCAGAGCCCGAACCGGAGCTTGAGCCACTGCGGCTGCGAGTTCTAGTCCTGGATCGGGACTGACGGTCACGTGCCACCTGGGCAGGAGAATCGCTGCCAATGGCTGGCTTGGGGGTTCCAGGCGCAGCCTCGGCAGCCTTCTCTTTGTCTACAACTGGCGCTGGGGTCGGCTCGTCATCCACATCCATTTCCTCGTCCGCCTGCACCTCCGCCTCTTCTTCCTCGCCGGGAACCTCGAGCTGACGCTCGCGATAGCGTTGCATGCGATGCTCCACGGCCTCCAACGGGCGATGGTGGACCACCTGTGGAAGAGGGATGATGAGTTGTAATTGGGATACTATACTCTACGAATTACCCCAGCCTAGCACTTACCAGCTTCGTATTGTTGGGCTGCTGGCCGACTTTGACGCGTCGCTTATTAAGACGGACGCGCGTCTCCAGCTCATTGTAGTAGATGCCATCTTGCCGCATGACAAAGAAGTAGTTCTCCTCGTAGCCCTTGGAGGCCTTTGTCTTGACATTCCAGTTGTACTCGCGGGCAATCTTGTACTCGTACTCGGCCTCCTCGTTGTAGAGTTCACCGGCAATGAAGTCGGCGCGACGTTTCTCGAGCGTTTTCTCTGTGGGCAGGAAGTAAGCGACAAACTGTTCGCCACTCTCGTCCATCACACCACGAATCATGGCCTGGGACATCTCCTCCAGCTGGGAGGGCACGTTCTTGCCTACCGGAGCAGGATCGCTGTCGAAAATGACCTGAGCGCAGGGATACTTCCAGTTGGTGAAGTCGGGGAAGACGGGCAGCACCTCCACGGGCACCACATTCGGCTTGGAGTAGTGCTTGGTAATGTCGGTCTTTGTGTCCAGGAAGGTCTTCTCGATGGCCTTTATCTGGGCATCGCGATCCAAATATAGCGTCTCCTCGCGCAGGGATTTTTTGACATTGTAGCCCACCTTGGCTTCGATGTTCTCCAGATTTTGCGGCTGGAAGCGCGTTTGTTCCGTGGAAATGTACTCGGATTTGCGCAACCACGACACCGTACGGGAATGCTGGCGCGAACGCACCGAATCCGTGGGCGCCAGGGTCTCTTCCTCCAGCAGTTTCTCATCAGCGGGGTCCAGTAGTGTCATGGAATCCGCCTGGTACAGCTCCCGATTTATGAGGTCCACCGTAACACCCAGATCGTGCTCCGTCAACACATCGTACTTGAAGTTCCTCTCGAGGGACGTGGGATTGTACTGCACGAAACGATGGCTATCGAAGGGATATTGCAGAAACTTCAGGTCGAAGGGTATGTCTGGCAGATTGTTGCCATATTTCACACGACAAATTATTTCCGATCTGCCAAAGAAACATGTTAAGTGGGCGTCTGTTTGTGTCTGCGGTGGGTATTTTCACTTACTTCCGTTCCGTTTGCCGCTGAGGGCGTTTATCAGCAGTGCTATTTGCCACTGAGTTGTTGATAGTGGGTGGCATTTTGGATTAAACTCTATTTTTTTGTCCTAAAAACGCAAAAAAAAGCATTTAATAGAGGTGTCAAACCATCGATGGCACTATCGATAGTATCGATATCCGCTACTATCGACGGTTTTGCGACTATCATGATAGTATCGAGCTACAGTTGTTGCATTTTTGATATGTTTGGATTGGCTGCTCTAAAATACGAAGACAAATTTGTAAACAAATCGACAGGTGGCATCTAATTTTTACAATGGAACAGTTCCGAAAAATTTTCGATGCATTTAATTAAAAAAGAAAATACGGACACCAGTGTGACCGCGGATATATGACAAAATATATCGTCAAACCCTCAGAAAGATACCGTAAATATACCGAGGAAAATCATATTTATCAATTTTGATATTCGATTTAATACTATTAGCTAGTTAGGACTTTAACAACTGAAAATATACTTTTATCAGATAGATGAATCAATTTTCTACAATCTGGTTTATTTTAAGGACTCCCATTCATTGGATTATTTATAAATTAAGCTTTAGGCAAAGAAGTTCAGAAAAAATGTCCCTTTTTTGCAAGGTGACTCTACACGGTAACTACACGTTTGCTACATATGTATCTACTTATACCAATTGGGAAATTTCCTTTCCTCCTTTCCTCCAATTGGAGCACAGCAGCTTAAGCTGCTTTGGCTTAGTTTCTAAGTAACAACGAATTTACTCATATATTGACATGTTTTTGACCTAGATTAGATTCCTCTATAAATATTTTGATCCCGTTCGGTATCTGCAAGAATACCATAAACTGCTAAATGAAATGAGATGGATTTCAAATTTATTGACAATTTTCGTACAGATATGAGTTATGAGTAGATACTCATAAGTAATACAAAAACAGCTCATAGAATTGATATTTGCATGAATGACAAACATTTCATCATATCCCCGTGTTGTTTCTTCCTTGAGGAAGGGAGGTTCCTTCAAGTAAACTTTAATACGCCCGAAATAATGTTGTATGGAGAATAGGAAAAACGGCCCAAGAAAATTCACCGCCTACAAGGACAATTTCCCCCATTGAAAAGGATCTTGCTTGAGTCTCCCATAACATCACCGTAAAACTTTTCATCTGATAAAACTGTTTACTCGTATTATCATTTATTATTTAATTGTAATTTCGCGGTAATTACACGTTTCAAGCTTCGAACTTGAAGTTGATCTTTTAATTGCGCCGCAAGGATAAGGTATGAGGTATGTTTGGCCAAGAGGAAAAACGTCACAAAATTTAAGATAAAACCCTTAGTATTAATTAAGTATTAAATATAGGAGTTGCGTGAAATCAAATAGATTTGCGTATTTAAATTAGATTCACATTTTAACGCTTTATAATAGGTTTGAAATTAAACAAAGGAATATATTTGTGCAGCGCTGTCAAAGATGACCGGGCTTTTGGAAAATATTCAACATTTGGGCACCTGTGACCTGTTTTGCTTGGTCCAAGTCGAAAGTACTTTAAAGACTCCCAATATACCGTATAAATGGCAATTTTCAACACATAATTTGTTTATTTTTTACAATGCCATGACGGGCCCCATATTTCTCAGTTATAAAAATGTCTTGCTACTTGACAAAGGCTTTTATTTTGTTAGTATTTTTTGGGGATTTTTTTTCTGCTGGAATAGGGCCCGTTAAAATCTTTAAGCGGCAGAGTACCTTCCTAGACAATCCGAACTACTCCAGTAGGAACAAGTTTTTCGAAGAGATGGCGTCACTTTTTAAAAAGGTTTCAGTGCCACCTCCGCATCCTGGGATGGAGGTTGAGCACATCCCTGACGAATAGACCGGAACCCCCGGAGTGGAGGACAAGGTCCGTTGACGGAGTGGTATTACATTTCCCTGTTAGCCCATATATCATAATGATCTGTGAAACGGCAAGAGTAAATAGTGCCAACCCGACAGATTCCCAAAGCAAATAAACACAAAAGATCGCAAAATAATTAAATTAGCGATTTATTTTTTGTGGAAAAAAAATGATTGTCACCTGTTTCTTTGCGTGTGTATAATGGGCATCACCTACACAAAAATGTTTCTGTATGTACATATGTATGGGTGCAGCGAAAAAGTTCCCTCTGGCGAGTTCAATAACAAGGTTAAGCACATCTAAAGGAGAGCGAAGAGAGATACTGTACGAGCATCTGTGCGATTTTCAAAAATGTATTTACATCGATTATTAACGCGAACAAAAAAATCGTCACATGGAATTAGCATTGGCTTGTTGATTGATAGCATATCTGAAGGAAAATTAAGAAATCATCAAAACAGAAATCAAAAGGGAATTTGTCATCGATGAGCATACATACTCGTAGATACGTGAGCTGAAGGTAAGGTAGTGTGTGTGTAGGGGATTGACGGATCAGAAAGAGAACATTCTATAGTAGATAAATATATTAGGGATTCGTATTATCAGTGGTATTATCAGAGAACCACAAGGCCATATGACAGTTAAGCGCTAGACTTTGTTGCATCCTCAGAAGATGTAGAAGAATGATCCTGACATGTCCGAAAAAGTACTTTGAAAAAGTATGAGGATGAAAATCTTTATTAGGATACTCTTACGTACGTGTGTATGTGTATGGACATTGCACTCAAAATCTGTACCAGGATTTATGTATCTTTGTCATGGATTTATTGAACAGCCCTCGGAATGGTTTTGATTCTCCAATCTACATTTCAAAATATTTGTTGTACATCCCCCCTAAAACCCAACGTACGAATTTTCCCCTAGTTCACTTGAAATGTTTATAATTTTTCATTGATCTTTCAAATGATTATCCCAAGCAATTAAATTCAGCTCACTTTCATATCAGAAATGCAGACAGGGATAGGGGAGAGAGAAAAAAGTAAATTCAAAATTCTCTAAAGCAATGGGATACTTGGTCTTGATTATTTATAGTTTGTTTATTCTGAATGCCTACGTCATCAAATTGTGTTTATTATTCTTTAAGCTCGTGGAAACGTGACACGTTTTATCTCGTGTGTTTTGATTTTCTGCGTAATTAATAATTACTGTCAATTAGTAATTATTTTTTAATCAAAATGTCACATGATGGTCAAGATACTGAAATCCAAAATGCCAAAAACCGAACCAGTTAGGGTTGACTTTGTTGAAGATCAACCGATCAATCAAATTAGACAAAGTAACTAAACAAAACACATCAAAAAAAGTTGCAAATCAATCGAGCATGCGCAGCGTGCTGCCAATCTGAAATATAAGAAAATTTCCATGCTCGTTACGAACCCACGAACCCCAGACATGCTTCGTGATATGACGACTATCCCGGCGGTCAGCGTTCTTCGGTTCTCCCGATCTCAGTCTCGTATCTCGATCCAGATCGAGTGGCGCGCGCTCGGTTCAGTTTCAAAAACGGTTTACACTTTGCAACAAGCGCTAAATTTGTTGAGCAAACAACACCGGGCTTTACGCCGTATTCGCAGGTTCACCCCGAGCGCCGTTCTTTTCGATCCGCTGTTTTTTAACATACATATTTGCTTAATATATATACTAAATACACAAGCCAGTTGGGTGACATGTCCGTGTCGGTGTGTGAGTGGAAACTACTAGTGTTTTTGGCACTTTAAGTGAAGTGTGAAGAGAGGCAACGGATCTGCCATGAGTTCAGTATCCGTTTAATGTTCACAGCGAAAGGTAGCAGGAGTGTATCCCCCAAATCATCGATCAGTAGTGCCCGCATATCCTAACAAAATAATGATTACCAGAATAGGAAACTCCTTCTGACTGGAAATCGGTTATCTGGAATTTTCGTAAAGTACTCGTAAGTGCACTAAATTTTTCCGTACACATTTTAGCAAAATTAACACAATTATTAATTAATGAAGCAAGCGTGTGTGAGCAGTAAATTTATTATAAATTTATGAAGGTTAAAATTTCAAGTGTTTTCGGGACTGATAAATAATTTATTGTCCTGCTAAAAGGTATAAAACATAACTGTTAGCGGAGGAAAGTTTTAAAAATTTCTACCAAGTGGGTAATGTAGCAATATTAGATAAATTATAAAATCCTGCTTCAGCCAATACAAGTAGGTACTCAAATAAAAATAATTCAATAAGATCCAGGAATGATTGATAGATTTAAGTATGTTTGAGGCACTTCCTACGACACTATTTTAACCACACTACTTAGGTCGGTAGCTGATGAACAGTATGAATCACTGATCTACACTTTATTTTAGCTATTGCCACAATAAATCGCTGATTTACGCTTTCTTAAATATAGATGCGGTACAAGTGTAATTAATTATGCATAAAAAATTGATAAATAACTGTGGGAAATTACAGAGTTCTGTCTAAACCGTTGAGCATCCGACCTGGAAATTCACCTGAATAATGCATACTGGAAAGTAAAGTGAGAATCTCTGGTTTAGTTATTGTTTCAACCTGAGTACGGGCGGACTAAATGTGTTTGAATTCATTATGGGGTCAGTGGACTGTCCGTTATGGGGGAAATCTGTATGCTGAATTGCGTTAGTTGGATTAGTCAATTATATATGTGGCTTGCTGCCTTTTACCAGGAAATTCGCCCATTCGTTGGAAAATACATATTGATATCTCAAAAGGAAATTGAACAAGTGGCTGAATATTAGGTATTAGTAAAAAAATATGTGCACAGTGTGTTTCAAAGGGATAAGACCAAATATTTTGTGGAAAAAAATGATAAACCGTGAGAGATACAGTTGCCAGAATGGTTCCAAATTGCTAACTAAATTTTTTAACAATATTAGAATACTCGTTTCGATTCTAAGCTGAATCTGAATATTGACCCATTTTTAAGGCTGTGAAACGCACTGTATATTCAGACATCTGTCAACACGTGTCAGGGGAACGCTTATAAGTGGCTATAACCCACAACGTCACTAGAATTATGCTTTTTTCTTGGCACTGACTCAGCCAGTAGCTGCTTCCATTCCCATTGCTGATTTTTCAGTAGTCCCATAGTCTCAGACTCACTCAGACTCACTCTGATTTATTCCCATTTAATTAATGGCATATACTCGTACTATACGTACAAAGTATACTTAATTTGAGACAGATTATGAGGTACCAGCATGTGTTGGATGCAAGTGTGGAATTAATGTTGAATTCTATTTTCTATGTAAATTGGCGAATGGCTGAGGAAGTTTCAGCTGCAATTAGCTGTGGGAAATTCATGTGGCAAAGAGCGTAAAAGATTCTTTGGGGAAATTACTATGCGAGTATATATTTTATAATAATAATATAGCTTGTATACACAAACAAGAGCAGAAAAAGTACTGCTCTTGCTTGCGGTTATAAATAATTTCTTGAGTTTTCTTTATGCCTTGTTTACATTTATTCAGATGAAGCAATATTTTTACCTGATATATGTCTAAATATTAGGTACAATTTTACAATGGACCCCGCTTAAGACCACCTGAAGAGTCTGTTAAAACATACGAATAAACAAAATGAGGAACAATCCAAAAGAAAACACAAATAAAGTGTCAAATAAATACAATTTGGGTGAAATGGAATGAAAGCAGAATGGAGGAGGGATCGTAGGAAATAAAATAATGAAACACTTAAGCAAATAGAGACAGAGAAAGGCGAAATGAATAGCGTACGACATGGCGTATGAGTGTTTTTTCTTATATTTCTTTATTTCGTTTTGGCAAGAGTACATACATTTTGTTGGCAGACCCGAGAGTGATACTATATGGGATGCTCAATACTATATCAACTCTCTTTCGGTCGATGGTGTCTCTCAGTCTTGTTAAACTTGAACTTGACTTTTGGTGAGCGAATGAATGCGATGGGGAAGAGTCTGGGGACATGTGCAATTGTCAGAGCATCTAATCGAATCGAATACTGATTTGGACACTACAACCACACTACACTACACTACACTACACTACGGCCTATTAATAGAAACCCTTGTAGTGCGCCAGTGCTACTGGCGGTGGCAGTGCTACTCTTCAGGCGTCAAGCGGAAATCGAGTCAACCCGAAAAAAGCCAAACGCCAAAAACCAAAACCAAAACCAAAGAAATTTCATTTCCCCATTGCGATTTCTTTTGTAGTTCGAAAACGGCCCTTGCCTCCTACACACATACCACAGAACAGCGAGTGCTCTTTCGGATAAATCAGTTTCGTTTCGTAGCGATATTCCAAAGAAATCATAAATATTCAGCACTTGAGATATATCTAATTTGTGATTGCTTTGCCCCGTCAGAAGGGAAATCGCGTATTCGGTTGATTTGATTTGATTTGTAGCTGGCATTCGGGGGTGTCGTGATTATATAAATTGAAATTGCACAACTAACACAGCGCAGCAGTAGCAGCATGAGAGCCAGAACCGAAAGGTTCCGCTATAATCAATCAAAAAACTAACCAAAAATGAGTTTCATCCATCCCGATGATAGTTTAATGGGAGGTGCTGGCAATGTGCCCCAATCGATGGAGGAGTCGCCTTCGGGGGCGCCTCATATTAAGAGTGCTCCCAACGATCGAGTGGAGATCAAGATTGTGATGCTCAAAGTGCAGGTGATTAATGAAGATTATTTAGACATACTTTATTCTGTGTTCGTTTCATACATCAAAAGCTCTGCAAATGAGTTTCCTAATTGGCCCATCATAATATCGCGTATACACCATGTATGACAGGGGCTAAAACCCGAAAACAACACGCAAGTTGGTAATTTTATTTAAACTTTTTGTCTGCCGCCAACTTCAAAACTCATTTTATTTTTCCATAAAATGTTTACATGGGTAAAAACAAGAAAACTTTTCTTATTGTTTCTCTTTGCCGTAACACGCGGCGTATGCGTAATCAACGTAACGTATCAACGTAACGAAGATTCAGATACTCTTGTACTTATGGTCCCTTCTGTGATTTGCGTGCTGCAAAAATAAAGATTTGTGCAATGTTTCAGTCAGATATCTTTCAAACTACGGTACGGCTCTCATTTAGATGGAAATAGAGAAAATAGAGAATATATCCTCTCAGATATTGGTGGTAATATGGAAATTATAGTACCGTTCTGTAAGGGTATCAGCCCTCACACAAAACTTTCCGTCTAATTTGTTCGTTGCGCGTGCCAATCGCGGGTCTCCGTTAAAATAAAGATACACGTGTAGCCCTGCCTCATCTCCGAACTCTCCAAGCTATTGTTGATGTAAAATTTATTAGCACTCTCCTTCGAACAATGAATATATGACAGCTGGCGATGGAAGGTGGCCAGGGGGTGCGGCTGTCGAATTAGATTTGTAAATAAAGTAACAATACGAAGGCGCACAAGTGCACGACACTAACGCTTACACACTGGTTGCTAATTGAAACAATAGCTATTGCTGTAGCAGAACAACAGCTATATAGAGCAACTTCTGACAATAATTGTAAGGGAGGTGGCAACCAGTTTTGAGAGAAGTTTGTTTGGGATCTTTGTTTTCGAGCCCTGCAATTGATTTACGGGTGTGACTTTCACTTCCAGTTTTGGTGGTGACAACATTGAACAATCTTATTATTAATTTGGTCTACTGAAAAAAGTTAATTCAAGGTTAAGGCTATTAAGCACATGTTTCACCACCTGTCCAGAAATCATCGTTTTCCGTAATCCTAAGTGGTCTTTCAACTTTAACTTGTACCCCATTTAGCCTTTTTTAGACCTGTGCATTTATCCTACTCTTATTACCATTTTTATGAGCTAATGAGCCTCTAGGAGATGGCTCAGAAAAAGACACAATGCAAGGCACGCAATGGCACGTGCGTCAGCAGTTTTGGGGTCTTTTTTCGCCCAATGACAGAACCAAAAAATTACCAATTAATTGAGTCAATTGGTGAAATATGTATATTCTATTTGTCAAACAATTGATAAATGCGCTAAATGAAATAAGTGTTGATAGAATAAGCGCATTAATAAAGGTCTAAAGGATGGTCCTCAGCAGAATTAACCTTCACAAGAGGGGTGGATGGGGGACCAGGACTGGGACTGGGACATCCAAAAACAAGTTGAGCAACAGCTGCTCGGCAAAGCTCGGGCTTTAGTTTTAGCCCCGGATTTAGTGAGGCAACAGGATAGGTGTTCGGCTAAAAGGTGCAGGAGTGGGGAGCAGTCGGGGAGTGAAAGTGAAATTGTGGCCAACACGTGACTGGCCCCATTGAAACATTGCTCGTGAATGAACTCTGGTCTGAAGTTTGCCGGAGCAGTGGGTGCTCGCCGAGCGCTGAAAAGCTTTCCATTTCGTTTTCGCTTTCACTTCGGCGCGAAAAACTGCAAGGAAAAACGTAGTTCCGTGCCATTTGGCTTCAGCTGTGGGAGCTTTTCCCTGCTTTTCGGGAAATCAGTTGCGCGTTGGGCGAACGCCAGCACCAGACGAAATATTTCACGGCGCGGACCACGCAGCGTTTTCAGTAGCTCAACTAGAATTATTTCTCCAGTTTCTTTAGTTGGCCCGAAACGCGTTTCATTTGATTGTCGCTTTTCTTTTATAACTTTTCATGCATATTTTAATTGTGTTTTTTCTGGTAGTGGAAACTCGACGAAAGTTAAAAAATAAATGATCGTTTTAGTGTTTGAAATTTTTCAAATTAAAATGACATATTTTTTAATAAAATTCAATTCCAAAAATTGGAATTTTTTTAAATTCGTAATTTTTAAATTTGTTGTATAGTTTTAAACTGTTTTGAAATATTGAAAATATTAGTTAAATATATTACAAAATCGTTGTAAATTCTTATTAAGTTACTTATGATTTAAAGATTGTCCCAAGAATAGTTATACAACTTTAAATATTTGTATGGAGTTATCTACACATTAGTTTTGGCCAAACCACGCGTCGCGTGCGTGAATTTCACAACAAATAAAGTACACGCTACGTTGTGTGTGTTTGCAGCGTTTCTAAAGTTTAAAATGTTTCTTAAACTAAAATAAACTATTGGAATAAAGAATTTAAACAATTCTAGTCCCACAAATTGTTAATTAATTAAACAATCAACCAACAAACTGCAAATCAAAATTGTGTGAAAGTGTGAAATTAAATGTGCTGACTACTTTCGAACCCTTAGCGAGCTGAACATTCTCTCGCACTCGAGTTCATATTTCGAACCGGCGTTAGAGCGCATTATGCTCCCGGACGTTGGCAACAGTAGCGGCGTTAACGGTAATGGTAGCCATCATGTTGGCAATGGTCATGGCCTAGTCAGTGGCATCCACTCGAGCGACTCCTCCAGCGGCATCGCAAGTGGCAGTGCGAGCAGTGAAAAGTTGGCAACGCGCACAGATGAGGCGAGCCTCGATAAGGGAAACGATGAAGGAGACGCCGATGAAGACGGAGATGAAGATGAGGATGAAGATGAAACTACGGTACATACTTACTATATCTCTCTATATTCTGTCGTGGAAATTAGCTGTACTTATTGGCATACGTAATTTTATGCCGAAAGATAATTAGAAAGTCTTAGCCCAAAAGCAAATGGTGTGTGTAAGGGAGATAAGCTGTAAGAAGGAGTCAAAATACAGAATTAAAGTACATCCAAATGAAACCGGAAAATCCACCACTTTTGAATGGGTTTAAAGCATTCAGACACACATTTATCTGCTCGAACCTTTTCCAATTGCTACCCAAAAGGAGAAGAGAAAACGTTCTTCATGTCTCAAAGGAGTACTAGAATGTCAGATATGGTTATGGGAGTCCAACCTCTACTAAATCATCCCCTCCAAACCTATCCCAACTGTTTCCCAAAGGATAAGCCTACTCTCAACCCATTTGCTTGGCAAATCTTCCTGACCAAATAATTCATCAAATCCATTCAATTATTCCGACAATCATTCACAGATGCGAATGAGCACCCATTGGGGAGCATTTTCAGTAGGGTTTTGGTTAGAGGAAGATTTCACTGGCGTTTCTTGGGTGTGTGAAATCAGAAATCAAGAAGGGACGCCAGAAGAGAAATGAAAATGTGGCCAAAGGAAAAAGTTAAATGAGGCAAATGACCATTTAGGCCTGCCCTCGTCGTCCTTTGTGATGTATAAATTTCCCCCAAGAGTTGTCTGCTGTTTGCTTTGACTTTGGCACGTATATCTCTTCCCCGACATCGAAAGATATTTCGCATTTATTTTGCACGTTTCTCCCACTGTTTTTTCTTTGCGGAATTTTTTAATTAAATTTAGTCATTGGTGACGTCAGGCAGGCCCCAAGCAAAATCTGTTTCGGGTGCTGCCTAATTAAGTTCAAGTTTAAAACTAAACATGTTTTTTGTGCTCCCTTCTGGTTAATTATATAAGCTCCCTGAGCTGGGGTTCATACAAACCTTATCGGGGGTTACGATATAATGTACTTTGGGGAAGTAAACCCAATCGCCAGTCCCCAAAAACACTCATTAAGGTAGCCATCCCGCCACTCGTGCATTTCAAGTCGTGCGTATTGACTTAGGCAACCAAAAAACGAACACAAAAAAGGTGACTGACAAAATTTGTTTAACATGCGAATGCGATAAACGTCAAAGTTTGAAGCATGTATGCCATACCATACACTCCCCAGATTATGCAAATTTTTGTCTCCTTTTTTCATTCATTTTCCCAGGGAGCCTTATGCAAATTAGTCAGTACAGGACACGGGCTTCGGTCGTGTGAAAATAACCAACAAAAAATATATATGTATATGTACAATATATAGGCTTCTGTGAAAGAGATAACATTGATAAATTTGTCGAGCTTGAAGCATTTTAATTTACAGATAAAAGTTTTTGGTGGCGGAAGCCAGGAGCTTAAAGATTATGCAAAACTATTTCTTGAGAAAACTTGAAGCAGATCGTTCAGTAATGGGATTCTTATTGCTATAAGATTGTCAGTCAAAATCAATCACTGATAGTCATCTTGTCTTATTCTTGATTTACGATTAAGTCTCAGCAAATCGTATAAATTAGTTTAACAAAGCTTAAACTCCTGTCTTGACTCCCATCTAAGAAAATACCCTAAGATCCACTATCAAAAAAGATTGAAATCTTTAGTAAAGTTAAACTTCCCTACCCTATCCTCCCAACACAGAAAGAATTAAAACCCGCTACAACCTTTGAACCCAAACCCGTCTCCAATTTGTCACCAAGCAATTTCCTCCAGACAGACACGCAAATAACTCCCTCTCCAGAAACAAGCAATCAACGAGAAATTTCCAATTCAATTTGTACGACTTCAGGGCCTGTAAAACAGTCGCGTGTCTCAATTGGCCACATTCGCCCCCTCCAGCACACAAAACCATCTATAGATTTGCATATACCCATGTCTGGCCGAAACTAGCCCTAATCGTCCAGCCAGTCAACCGAGCAATCTCTCAAATAACTGTCTGAATGGAAAACAAAGCAATTTGCATGAGGCTGTCGACGACGAGCGAATTTGCATTTGAGGGAAAACCATGTATCTGTTCTCTGTTCCTGTGTGCTAATGAACCTTCCTCATATCAATTAGAAATATATTTGGTCTAAAATTTAGCCTGGGGATGGATTTTACTCGAGGGGATATATGTATGCGATAGAGATCTTCCTTCCTTTATTATTCCATTTATGTTGTCTGCCGCAAAAAATATGATAAAGTTTATTCGGTATGCGATGCCGTGCAAATGTTACCCAAATAAACCTAAAGCAAAGTATGTTATAAAAGACAATAAGTATGCCACATGGTCGTAAAGTTACGGGCCACAAATCTCAGCTAACAAGGCACAGTGGACGTGTACAAGGGGAAATGGTGGAATAGAAGTATAAGTGAAAAGATTATTAAGAAATGCAGCAGTAGATATCTTGGAATTCTCCCAAGAAGACGCTCTGTGAATGCTTTAAGATTTTAAACGTATCCAAAAGATTTTCATGCTTTCCATTCCATTTTCCTTTCGATATTTCCACGCCTTGTTCTTTAAGCTTATATTTTTGTGACGATAAATTCAATATTCTTAATTCAATTTCCGCTGTAAAATGCTCTTTTATTTTTCCATTCCACTGTATTTCTGCTTTTGCGCTGGTCACTTTTTTTCAGCTCACAAAATGAAACTTTTATTGGGCAACCCTTCAAAGGGTTCGGTTCGCTCTCTTCCTGTTCCTTCCTCAGGTTCGGTCCGCATTCCAGGTTCTTATTCCAGTTGGGGATTGACAACTTTAAGGCCTAAGCTGGCCAAAAATGTACAGCAAATGTTACTCGGAATTGACCAAGGTCAAAGGAAAGGCCAGAAAAGTTCGGTCGGCTTTTAATTCCACAAAATCGTTTATTATTTATTAAAATTGATAAGCAGACAGGGACAGGGGAGAGCAGGGGTCTGAGAGCATTCTCCACTTTTAGCGGATTTTAATTGGTTTTCTGGCTCGTGTCGAGGACCTCTCGAATCTGCCTCATTTGCATTTGTAAAGTGCCTCGAACTGAGTGGCGTGGCTAAGTACAGCGAACTTGAGGTAGGAATGGCTCTTCTCGATCAGAAGTTAGGGAAAGTAATTGCTTGGGTCAAGAACTTTACAGGATTCAATGTGGACTGAAAAGTGTCATAAAACCTGCTCATAAAGTTTTCAAGTGCCAGCGTAAGCGAGCATCGCTTTTCAATTTCGTTTTAAGGCAAAAGTTTCTCCTTTTGATTTGAGAAAGTCTAGCTACGGATTTCTATAAGATTTATGTCTATTTTTTTCAGCTTTCCCTTTCCTGGTTCCTTTTTGTTTGTTTGCTGGGGAAATTTCTCATTAATCAGCAACAATTTTAGCCAACTTTAATCAGGGGCCTGCGTCCCCTTGGGGTGTTAAAACGACTGAAAATGGAAACAATTTTCTAACTATTTGAAGGAGTAAACGGGAAATTGTTGCCCCAGCTGACAAAGCTGACAAAAAAAGATGATGAGAAACTTCGGGAAACTTCCCCCCAGAAAAGGGAACTCACGACTAATTGCCCCTGACCTTTGCTTAAGTTCAGCTATGGCGCAAAGACCTCTTTAAGGTTCAAAACCCTTTAGTTTTCCTAATTTTTTTTGTTTGGATTTTTTGTGGTATTTTGGGAAGTCAACAAAGTAGCATATCGCACGCCTCGCTTGCTTCTCAAGTACTCTTATTAAGTGCAGTCAGTACACAAAGTAATTACAGCAAACAGAAGCAGAAAAGAAGGGAGAGTCGAAGCCTGGAATACCCTTTCGGAAGGGAGCGATTCCAAGAAAGGGAACCTGAGCTTTAGACATCCCTTCCCTCTCAGAAATGAGCGATAGGTCAAAGATAAAATTTCACCTTCTGTTGATTACGATTAAAAATATATATGTATACGCATGTTTGGATTCAAAAACACTCTCTCCTCTGGGTTGCATACATCCTGCGATAAATGTTATGCCCTCTTCAAGGGTAGTCGTATAAAAGACCAGAAACAGAAACCCAAACAAAAGACAATTGTGTAAATAAATGTGAGGAAATAAAAACAGAATGACAGAATGGAGAAAAATGGGGATTATTGGGTGGGCTGGTCTGGCTTTCGGGGTGGGGGAAATACAGCAATTAAGCTTGTCAGCGTGTCCGCAACGGAAGTGCCTCTGCCAGCCATAAGGCAAATGCAATTGGGCGGTGCTCGGGTGTTAAAATATCATTAAAATTCAATTGGATGGGTGGCAATGGGAGTCCTGGAGATGCTACTTCAAGGGCTACTGCTGACAACGATGTTTTGTGTCTTTTATCTAATTGAAATTATGTGTCATAAAAATTTTATGTAGCATACATTTCTGCTGCGATGAGCAATATTTCTATGGAGGGACCTAAAAAATATAGCAACAAATATTCCCACAACAGTCTGGGAAACTTTTGGGAGAGAGAGATTCCTGGAATGTATCCGAATAGTTGCCAGGAATATTTCCTACATTAATGTGGTGATTTTTGTTTTTGTGAAATTATTTATTGTCTAAGAAGGTTTTAGAGCAGTGGGGGAATATGTTAAATAGGAGATTCCATGAATCTACCCACATATGCACATACATATATGGTGTTTAGGGTATCTTCTATTATATATCTTTAAAGCTTCTTCTCCACTTACTCTATGATTTTCGGTAAACTGCTCTAGGGTATTCCCAAGTCCAGCCTTTGTTGGGCTTCTCTTATTTTTTTGTTATTAATAATTCATGCCGAGCACTCAAGTGTAACAGATTCTTTTTCCTGGAATCTTTAAGCGTTAAAATGAAAATTCCCTTTTAATATTTTCCCGCCCTGCCAACAAAAAATAAAACTCCACATTATTGGGGATAGGCACGCAGCACTTTTCATTTAATTTGGTTTTCATATTTTCTTTTGCCACCTACGCGCAAGACCCCCAGAAACCCTCTTTATCGAGGATAACAACAATTATGACGGGTAGGATATTTTCTGTGACAGATTCCGATTAAGGCGATTGACTGTGGGTGGAAAAGCCAAAGCCAACCCAAAGTCGAAGGCCTTCGATGGCGAAGGCCAACTAAATTTAGTGCTCCAGGCCTATTTATGTTTGTGTCTTTCCGGCTGTCTCATTTACCCTAAAACTCCAGTCTCTTGCAGCCAATATTCCTCACTCTTTTAGCCACTTTTTCTCGTTCTCTTTCCCACTTACACATATGTGTATTTGTTTGTTCGATAAGCCGCTTAGTCGTAGTCCTGAAATGGAAACAGAATTTCTATTTATCTGCTTAGGCATTGGCGGGACCGGCAAAAGCTCCCATTTGTCGAGGGACAGGCACAGTGGTTGACAGCTGAGAAAAGAAAGGCAACAATATGTGTATGAGGAGAACGCTCTAAGATTAATAAATATTAGTTCAAGTCCAAACACCGATGGCACAGCTAGAACGCAGGGCCCCTGTTCAGTTCTACTTCGTGTTGCCCCACTGTGCTCGCCTAAGGGCAAAGGTCAGCTCCAGGCCCAGTCATCTGGCAGTTTATGAGCTATGACTGGACCAGAATTTAATACAATTGCCAGCCATAGAAGAGCCAAATTGCATATGGTATAAAGGTAATCAGAAAGCAATCAGGCGAATATCGTTTCAGAGGAAACACTAAACAAAAGGTCCTATACGAGTATATATATTTTATATAGTCCACTATGCACTCTTGCCCCTTCATTATTCTCTCATATCGTCTCTATACCGTACACTATATAATAAAATTTTAATTGAAAAGTCTTTCAATTTATACTGAAAATATTTCATTGTTTATTCGTGTGTCAAAATCGGATTTTCCCTGTCAACGAATTTCGTTGCTTAAATCACAGAAAAACACAGAAAATCCCCTCAAAAAGAAAATAAACAGCCACAGATAAAGCGAGATACAAAGAGGAAAAAGCTTTTGCATCAATTGAAATGTATTCGTTGAGATGGAGTAAAATTGGAAAAGGAAAACTCGTACGAGTAAATGTAATGTATGCAGACGCGTATCCCTCATCTAAGAAGGAAAAAAATGCGAACCATTTCGCGTGAATCAAAGGCAAAGTCCGTAATTTCAGGCATCTTATGTAGAGCCCCTGTCTCCAGTCGCAAGGCATTGAAATGCCTTGGGAGACAAACCGAAACGGAACGACAACGACCTGCCCCACATGGGTTTGTCGTGGGGCGAGAGTTGTCAGATTCAATTGTTGGGACACATAAATCAGAGACTAAAGTGAAAAGGGAAGCAAGTCATAAATTGTGGCATGAATTTGCTGGGGATCACGTGGCAGGAGAAGGAGATTTCTTTTCACTTTTAAGTTAATTGCCGACAAGAAAAGGGGAATATACCTTTCTGGAGGTGCTTCTGAAAATCGTGTCCCATTCAAAAGTGTTTCTGCAAAACGTTTTTCTCTTTATAGTCTCTTACTTCAATCCACATTATACTTTTCCCTTTTTTCCTTCGTTTACTCTTGGTCACAGCTGGCAAATGAAATTTGTATAGCACTGAGAAATGATTTTTTATGTCATCGTTTGAGCAAACAAAATTCACAACTCTTGTTCTACAACTTTCATATGTCACCTTGAAGTTTTGCAACTTTTATACATTTATTAAGTGGGTCTGGTCTTTTGGTTTATTTTGTTTCCTTCGATTCTCTTCTTTGGCCATGAATGAAGTTGGTAAGACACTTGGTTAAACAGAAGGCGAGAACAATATTAAAACACTTTATAGTTGAGACCATAAAAGAGGCAATTAAGAAGATAATTAAAGTGAGATATACCCAAGATATATCCGACTTTTATGGCGTTGATAAAAGTTGCTCGGCTTAACACTTTTTTGGGGATGAAGGCACATACTATATTAACTCCTGCGGCTTCCCACTTATACGGACGCCAGCTCAAATCCTTCAATATGCCATAACCAAACACTTACCACAACCATTCGAAGCAGCATCAGCAGGAGCAGAAGCAGGAGCTGGAGCATCAGCAGGACCACTACACCCACGCATATAGCAACACCCATCCCCATCCCCATCCCATATAAGGCAGCATAAAAACAATCTGCAATACATTACGCATACGCCATGCTGTGCCAAATGGTTTCGACAGTTCTGAACGAATGTTTATGACTCTCTGCATTGAAAAGCATTTGCATACACGTGCACAGGAATACATAAATATATATATATATATTATATATATATAGAATCATCCATCAATATATACTATATGTATTATACGTACATACATATGTGTCAGACATTCAACTCCTTAATAACGTTGGGGATTCACACATTCTGTCCAGATTCAAAGTCAGAGCCAGAGCCCACTCGAGGCTCAAACTGCCAGTCGAACTAATCAAATATTTATGCTCGCTTTCGTCTGGGCCAAAGTCTGGTGACGACACTTACTCAAATAGCTCATACAGGCCGAGTTGTGGCATACCATAGTGTTAGCAACAAGTTATGGCGGCCTAGGGACTCCATTGCATGTCTTAAGGCTGAATATAATTGGATTTAGTGCCAGCCATTAAATGGGATTATATTTTCTAGGACAGTTAATTCACGAGAATACAGCCTAAAGTTGTAGGTAAACTTTTTTCTTTATTGTCTAAAATATAGGCACAATTAATAGAGTTTTTTGTGTTGACAGGTTATATAGTAAGTATTTAAGCTTGTGCAATCGATTACTTATAATTGAGAATTAAGTATTAAGAACCTGATACAACAATATAATTCAATAAAATCTCAGAGTATTCCCTATACATCCTTCCAGCTAAACAGCACCCAAATGTTTTCTTTCCATATTCCAAAGAATATTCCAACTATAATTTCTCATCATATTTCCCCAATTTTGTCCACACGTTCCCACACCTAAATGAGATCCTAATTATGATTTCTCATCATTATTTCCCAAAATAACAAGACCCAACTGTACTTTATTCCTCTTAGGAGTATGATCCCCTGCACAACTGTACTTTATGGCATAATCCTAACCTTGGCCCAGCAGGAAATTCATTGATGCTCAAACAATATTCAGCAAACGTCTGTGTACAGCTTGGACTTGTACTTGGATTTTTTCCAACGAATAATACATAACAGCCATTCCTCTGGCACTCTCGAGCCACCTGCTATTCATTCACCTGTTAGCTAGGGGGCACCAACAGCATTTTCTCTCACTGGCTTTGCCCCAATTAACTTTGACGTCCATTGTTGTCAACGCTTCATATTTGATGGGGGGCCTTCTTTCACCTTGCCTCAGCATATCCTGCAACATCAGGCCTCGCACTCCTTTCCTCATACTGGCTACAACATCAGGCATCACACTCCTTTCCTTATACTCCCTGCAACATCTGCTTCTGTTGCAAGTTTCCAAGCAAACGAACTATATATGTTCTTGAGTGAGGAAAGGTCTTGAAAAGGCCAAGCTGTTGTCATCGTTACCTGAAGACTTTTGGACCAAAAACAATTAATTAATCATTAGGCCACGCTAATGGGTAAATGATACACTCACAAGCCCAGCGGAAAATATTTTGCTTTCGGTTTTCGTCTAACCAAATGTTATTGTCTCGTGGGATGCTGATAAGGGTTCTTTGGAGAGTGGTTTGGTATTTTGATTTATATTTTATTAACAATGATTTTTGATTGAGAAAACTTTCCTGTTCAATAAAAGTTTAATTATCACTTTGAAAATTATTTTAGAAGTAGAACACTTTGTGTTTCGTTTCCATAAACTGTTGTATATTTATTCAATGTCTGGTGTACCTATTCTAATTGGAAGAAAACACATTTGCATCAGGGATTATTGTTATAAAATGAGCACGAAAATTTTGTATGTAAACAATTTTCTGTCTGGAATTTTATTTATTGATAAATACAGAAAAGTGTGTTAATTATTCGAGAAAATGTTTGCAACACGTAACAAGCGAATGATTGCAAAATCAATTTAAATTTCATGTGATTTCTGAATTGCACAATTTGTAGAAGAAAAAAAAATTGGTAATATTTGTTAAAAGTATTTGTGATAGGCGTTTAGCAGACTAAATCATAAATGGTATGGGTTTTAGGGTCAACACTTTTTAAATGAAATGAAACATAGAAAAAGATTCTGTAAATTTCCTTGAAATTGTTTTTTATTTCTAGTGTACTCCCTTTCTTCCCTACTTCCCCCTTAAGGCCAAATTAATTTGCGTATCAAATATTGAACAATCTTTAAACAACATTTCCATTGAATATGTCCTCTGTTATGAGCTTTGCCGCCATAAAACCCCCTCGAAGAAAACTCGTATTACCAGCCCTCAAGGCAACAGAGCTTTTCCTCCTTCCCCTTTCGGTTTCAATTACAAATTTCTTTTATGGCACACAATGGAACCCAGATGGAACATATGCCCCCAAATGAGAGGATCCCTGCTTCCTCATAAACAATCAATTTCCATGTCCTAACATTTTCCATTGAATTATGAGGACCAATAAATAAGTTAATGAAATATAAAGAAGGGGGAGCACTTCCCCAGGGGATATGGGGGCAGAAAGGAGAGCTTAAATAAAGAAAATTTCCTGTTTGTCTCCTAAACTAAATGCTTCTCATCAGGGAGATAATTGGAATAGGTTGTGGGCAACAAATTTTCCAACTTGACAGCTAATTAAAGTAGATAAAACAGAACCTCAACCGGACGGAAAGAAATTGCTTTCGTTTCGGACTCGGCTTGGCTTTAAGGCCTTCAACCTCAACCTCAATTTCAGTTTCATCTTTAGTATTTGTCTCAGAATCAGTCTCCTCGAGCCAGTCATTCATGCGACAGGGACTTATGAATAATTTATGCCTGGATTTTCTGGGCTTTGTGCTTTATTAAAAAATTTGTTGTAACTGGTGGAGGCTGATACCCTTGGGTGAGGCATAATCAATGGATTGAAGATTTGTCAGTCATAGCTCATAACTCAAAATCGTCGAATATTCTTTGGATTGATTCCTTAAGTGATTCCCCATATTCTGCTTCCTGTCACTGCTGAATATATAGGTTATGTAAACTTTCTCATGCCATTTAAAGTTCCTCTCCTGTTTGCATATCTTATTTTTTTCACAATCCCTTCATCATAAATTTAAAATTACTTTTAAAATTTTCAATTTAACAAAATTCAATTAAAAGTTTTGATAGGCAATATAGGCTTTTTAGAATATGAATATAAGCTCCTCAGAAAAGAAATTGATTAATATATTTCAAGGTTATTTGCGAAGCTTATTTAACAGACTTTCAAGTCAATACCTTATTAATAAAAAACTTCTGTTCCCTTAGAGTTTATAAACCCCTATACTGTCCCAAAATTAAATGAAATGACGTACGAGTGGGGTAAACAATCTTCAAGCTGAACATACTCGTATTACATAAGTGATTCACCTCTCCGGGTAGTGTATTGAACCATCCGTCACGTGACTATTAAATTGAATACCGGTAAAGCCCTAAGCCTTTACCCATCACCGAAAGCAAAACAAAACCCGAAAAAAAGAAACGAATAACAGACGCAGGCAATCGGCATTAACCTTGGCCAAAAGTATTTGCACAACTGCTGACAGTCGCCAAAACAAAAATACAAACCGAAATAAATACAGAAAGAGAAACGAATTCATTTAATTGACGCATAAAACTAGACAAGAAGCACGGCTCTGTTGTCTCCGTGTCTCTGTTGAAGCCAATGAATCTCATACCCGACTCTGCTGACTAATAATATTATTGCATATTTATGGGCGTCTCCAAAGTTTATACCTCTCCTTGTGGAGATCCTTCAGCACTTGCTGGTTCTGACAATGGAACGACCTTCAGCTTCAAAATCAAAGTTCTTTTTGTTTTTATTTTGTTTCTGCTTTGCAAATGGTTTCTTTCTTTGCAAACATTTATGCAACGACAGCAATCGGAGAGCGTAAAATCGTTGGAATAATGCATTATGCATAACCCTTCTACAGCTATCACCATCATGTTGCAGCTTTGTGGGGATTTCTGTAAAGGTTACCATTCTTAATGGTGGTTTGGGGAGCTCTTAATGCTTTCAATATTTAATATTCTGTCAAAGGGCCTTCCCATTCTTCTCGCACGCTCACGCATGAATACGCTTGGCAATGACACGCATATGCGGTCACATTAAGCGACAACAGAGCACGACTGACAATACTTTAATAAGAACAAATGCCCCAGTCAAAGTGAGGAGACGACAGCTGAAAACAACAGAAAAGAACCGAAACACAATTGTGCGCAATTGCTGGTTATGAAACTCGAAGGATGGTGTGTAGGGTGTGTTGTAGGGTGGAGCAGTCAGATATGGGTAGCAATGGGATATGTTAGTTGGGGAAGGTCCTTCTGCTGGCATTTTTCCCCTGCTTCAGGGACATTTGTCAACCCAAAAATGCTAAAACCAGAAACTGTTTTGCGCATTTTATTCTCGTTTTGATGTTTCCTTTTTTTAAGGAAAAGTACTCGTAATTATTCTGGTGAAGATAAAACAGATTTATGAGTGTTGTTAATTAGAGATGATTTGTATTTTGGTAAAATATAAATTAAATTTTCCATAAGAGGCTTAGATATTAATTTTTTATGTATTTAAATGCAAATATTTTCTGCAGCAAAAATAAAATTGCTGGAAAGAATTTTTAAATAAGACGTAAGCTTTAATATTTCTGCTGATTCCGTTAAAGTATCTTATGTATTCTAGGCTTCAGTTGTTTTTCGCATCTCTCATCTTAACCAGCAAAAATTGTTTCGTTTTTTGTGGTCAAAACCCCTGTGTGTGTTGTAAAAATTTCGTGTAAAAAGGTAATTAATTTTTTGTGGTCATTCTGTGGGGTGACATTTCGGTCAGGTGCATACATTGAACCAAATTTACATAAAACAAACTGGTAAAGTGAAATTAGTAGACGTAGACATATGTAAGGTCCCCCGTGTCGTATACGTAATGAGTGCAGAGGCAGATGCCAGAAATAATGTGCAGAAGCTTCCATTTAAGCTCCCAGCCCGATGTGCACCCCAAGGCTACAGGAGCTCAAGTTTAGCTATGAATCGGATATATTCCTCTAAATATAGATATTTTGTTCAATTACCGCAGTGTCTGGTCCGGCTTGGGGGATTGAAATAAGTTTAATGGCAGGAAAAGAGAAATAGTTGGAGCGAGGATTGGGAATGCGAAAGCAAGGAAATCCAAGCCACTTTGCAGTGCAATTTATGTTCATTATACAGCCAGCTGCATCCGGGGGATAGCCATGAATGGATAGCATTGGATCGGCATGTGTGCCATGTAAGTGGGCGACACATTGCGAGACACATCCAGACACTGCAGGCGCTCAGCAATTGCTCCACTCGAGCTCGAGTGCCACCGCCTCAAGGACACTCTGGGATAATCTGTGGAATGCCATTGAATTATTGCCTTTTGTCTGGGGTATTGATAGTCTCCAGTTCAAGCCGGGTCAGAGCTATTCCTTTCGAGTGGATATCGAGAGTAAAATGAGTTGGAATTGATTTCAAAGCAACTTTGTTTCCAAATTGAAGTGGTGGAAAAAAGCTGAGGTACAGCATTTGGATCGCTTCTCGTTTGATAAATAAGCGGAATACTAGAAAGTAAATTTCAGTTTAATTTTTGCCTATGCAGTTACGAAAGAGAAAAGGAATAGCTTTATATTTTAAATTTTAATGAAATGATTAGTTGAATTGAGTTATAATCCTTATCAAATCCCTCTCGCTTTTACAGGCAGAATCGCCCTTACTGCCCCTAAAGGAGAACGACGCGTCACTACCCAGAGTCCATAATTCCTCGCACATATCAGCCACTAGGTCACCGCACGAGTACACCTCCTTAGCCAGCGATTCCGAGCCCGCCCGCACGCCCACATCCACTACTGCCACGCCCAGGACGAATGAGTTTAGACGTCGTAGCTCATTGACCAACTGTCATTGTCCAGCACCCATACCCGCTTCCACCGAGGGCAATTCACCAGGAGAGGCCAACAACAACAACACCAGCAGCAGCAACCACAACACCAAGGAAGACTATTACTCGACTTTGGGAGGGAGCACGCCCAGCCACAAGCACACGCACGAGTGTAAGCTCTACCCCAACGACACATTCGCGCGATTGGAGGGGAAAGCACCAAAGCCAAACACCAAAATGCAGACCAAAGTGGACGCAGTGGGTCGCATCACGGGCCAGTGGGGCAAGTGGCAGCTGCGAACAGTGCTACTGATCTTCCTGTGCAAGATACCGTCCTCGTGGTTCATGGCCTGCATCATCTTCACGGCCCCCGCACCCAGGCACGGGGAGTTCTTCTGTAAGCCCCCCAACACTGTCGGGGCACAGAACCAGACGCAGTGGATTAAGGTTTCGCATCCGCAGAAGGAGGAGAGCGAGGATCAGGAGTTCAACATTGACTTCTGCAACGTCTACCAGGATGCGCAGGAGCATGCCCATCACTACTACAACTACGATAATAGCGAGCAGGAGCCGCGCATTTGGGAGAAGCCCCTCAATCGCAACTCCAATGTCATACCCTGCACGGAGTTCCAGCACGAGTCCAGCTACCACTCGGTGGTCACTCAATACGACTTGGTCTGTTCTCGGGACATCCTCGTCTCGGTCACGCAGTTCTTCCATCTGTTTGGTGTTCTTACCGGCGGTATCCTGGCGAATCAGCTGTTGAAATAGTGAGTTCTTCGAGAATACACTCCTTGGGACATCTCTCTTTAGCAGCTTACTGTAATCTTTCGTCCTTCCAGCTTTAGTCCCCGAAATGTGATGCTCTTCGGCATGATCACCCAGATCTTTTGTGGCAACCTGACGGGTCATGTGGCTTCCTATGAGCTCCATGTGTTCTTCCGCTGCCTCTCCGCTGTGTGCTGTGCGCAGATGTACACCGCCGGAGGGATGATAATGGCCGATATAACGGGGGGCAAGTATCGCACTTGTGTCTCCACTCTCTTCGAGCAGTTCTGGTCCATTGGCGTGATGATGCTCCCGGGCGTGGCAAGCTTCTGGACCAGCTGGTCGCATCTCTACATGGCCATCTCCTGGCCTACAGTGATACTGATCTACTTGTGGCAGTGAGTACTACGGACAGTCCCCGTGCTCCCCGTGAGTGCTCTCATCTAACTCCCGTCCTTCTTCCAGATGGATACCCGACTCCCCACGCTGGCTTATCGCTCGTGGTCGTGTGCAGGACGCCAAGAAGATATTGCTGCAGTGCGCCGATGTAAATGGCACTCGCTACAGTCTGCCCCATGACATTGATCAGCAGCTAGAACTGCAAGCGCAGACAGCCATGGATGCCCCGCCGCCCAGTGGCTGGTGGTCGATGTGGAAGGGAGAGCGTGCCGTGCGTCACATTATCTGCGTCCATCTGGCCTGGTCCCTCTACATCGTCGTCTACTATGGAATGCTGCTCAATATCCGTTCCTTCAGTCGGGAGCATCTTTACATAAACACGTTCTTTGCGGGCTTGAGCGAGATGACTGGCACCTTTATCGGGCTCTTCTTGATCATGAAGACGACTAGAAAGTGGCTCTGGACGGGACTGTTCAATATGATTGCTGGATGCATTGCCTATTGCGGTTGGCTGGTGCCCAAGCCGGGCGTCATTCCGTTCGATGCCAATGTGGCACTGCTGATGTGCTCTGCCATGGTCTCCAAGATGGCTATCTCCACCACGCTCTCCATACTGACGACCTGCACCGTGGAGCTGGTGTCCGATGACAAGAAGAAGATCACCTCGTTCTCGACCATCTGTTGGGCCCGCTTCTGGCTGCTGGGTGCACCCTTCATTGGATCGACTATCTTTTTGGGTCAACTTGTGCCCCAGACGGCCTTCGCGTCACTAGCCATTTGCGGTGGCATCTGCACCTCGTTGATCAGCAGCCCACGCACGCATCCCATCTCCAGGCCGGCTTCGCCGACCGCTCAGGGTGCCCAGAACATGGCCTCTGCCTCTCAGTTCACTATCATCGACGGCATGGACAACAAGGGCTATACGCCAAGCTCGAAGCCCATTATTTCTAGTAATACTATTAGGAAACTGACCGCACCACAATCGAATCTACCTCCGCAACTAATGCCCGGGATTTGGACGACCAAGATAAACGAGGATGGCCCACCAATGTGATATGCCAGAACAGCTTTATCGTAGAAAGGTTAAAAGATGTGACGTTGAAGTGAGTTAAGGTTGGTTGGAATATTGGTTTTTGTTCACTTTGGTGGGGCTGCTGTGACCTTGCAACCTACAGTCTACAAAATTTGATATACTATACTTACATATATAGCCTGTACACTACTTTAAGCACAAAGGGACAAACCTTATTGAAGTAAAGTCAACTATTCGCTCTTCTCGCACACTCTAAGTAGGAGCTCAACTTTATCCCAAGACCACTAACTAAATGCTCAACAGATGAGAAAAAAATTACAAAACAAAATGATGACAAATGCTACATTTATAAGTAGGCGAACTTTAAAGCTTAGAGCTTAAGGATGAATGAATACTTGAACAGTTTCAATTAAAAGGAAAAAGACGCTCGCAAAAGAAATCCATATACACAAAAAGGAAATAATATTTTTAAATTAATTTAATTTTAGAGCATAATTAAGTAGAGCCTTAGTTAACCCTCGGAAGGGCATAGGCAGCACTCGAGTCTGGGTTTAGCTTCATCGCAGCCATACAGTAGTCTCGTAAGTAGGTCGAATGTGGAACACGCCCCGCGACAAGCCCAGTATTACTCAGTCGTTACTAATGAACCGAACCGAACCGAATAGAACCTCACATACCGCACTTGATCCCCTATGGATGTAGTACCAATACCATAAACAATACTTACTCGTATAAACACAAACCAACTGATGATGATGATGTTGATGATGATGATCCTTTTAAAGGCCTGTTTCGTAAGATCCCCCAAAAGCTGTTCCACATTTAAGTGATTGTGTTGTAAACACCTGGAGAGAATTACATGAAAAGACATATAAAATCTAGTTACACAATAATTATTGCAAATTTTAATTAATTATCTCTCGGTAAACAAAAAAAATTTATTATTAAAAAAAGATTAATAGAAGGAAAACAATAATTTTAGAGTACGCATAAATTACTTTATTACCATTATGTATTATGTATTACCAATTACCAAGCTAATTTAACATAAATCAATTATAAATTAGTAGTGTTTCAGGTCATACTTACTTAATTATTGCTTATGAAACATAAATACAAATATTTTCAACAATTGAAATATTTATCTAGTGAATGCGCTTAGAAACTCGTTGAATGTTATATGATAATGGTTACTATACGAAAGGAAATGTTATGCATGGTAAAAAGAGCAATATTTTTCTAATAAATCATCCCCAAAATCATTAAAGTGTTTGAATCTAAAAATATTTTTAAATTATCTTTAAATATTTTTTAATTATACATTGATATACATACATATATGTATAGGGCCGTCTAGACTTTGGAGCGTTATGTGTTGCAGGCTCGCGCAAAAATCATCCAAAATAGCGGCAACAAAATTCAAATTTGACAATTTATTGCAGTTTATTTCATGAATATATTTATATTTATTCGTTCAGAATAATGGCAGAATTATGGCTTAAGGCCATAATATGATATTGATAAAAATTAATACATTTCCAAAATGCAAGTTCCTAAACTCACCAAGTAGGCAAAAAATATATTAGACCCTCATGACGGAATATACAATAGTATGAATTCAGCAGCTTTCAATGCGCAAAATTTTCTAGTTTTTCATGCAGTTATAAAAGTTTCAGTTTGCATAAGCAGAAATTTGTAGGGAGAACGAAGGGTACATATGTACATACAGATATATACCCTTGCAGAGGATATTATCACTTCAATCAGATGTTTCAAATGCACAGAAATTGATAGTATTTTTCTATGCAAGCCAATTCCTCCGCAAAATGTCAACAGATTGTGGAAGGATTAAATTAAATAGAATCCAAAGACTAAAGCTGTATTTATACCTGTATACACCTATTTATTTGATGGATAACAGCATGCATCTACTTTATGTACACATTGCCTTAATAAAAGGGTATAAAACTAGATCCGAAATGATCAGATTCGCATGTTTTGCAACAAGAGGTGAAATTCATGAACATCTTCAATCAGAATAACCCAACCCAGGGCACTGTGAGTGTGTGCACGTGGCCTTCAATAAAGCATACATATGTAGATCGAAAGCACAAGTCGATCCTATTCACTCTGCATCCCGTTCCCTACCCTATCCTATCCTCTAATGTACGTTATAGCAGGAATGATTACACAAGGGAACAAGGGTTTTGTTGATTAAGAACTGAATGTTGTTTTTAAGGTAGTCGGGGACGCTGAATACAACCCTGTACTTGGTTTTTTCCTATCATATCGAGTTTTCGCGATATACCGTTATATCCAAAATTAAGGCACTTCCCTTACATATAGTGGACTAACTTGAAAACCGTTAACCGTATTCAGGTAAAAAAATCCAAAACTCGCCAACAATACTGTCTTTAAGCCGTGCCTACATTGGTTTTGAATTTTCCAAACAGATTTAATGCTATCGTTGCAGTATTGAAAAAAAAAAACAAAAGGCATGGACAGTAGCGTAGCTAAGTAGGGTAGGGCCCTTGTGCAAAAAAAAAAATTGGGGCCCAACCTTTAGTCAGATACTTAATCATTAAGAGGGTTTTGTGTGAGCTTTATGGATTAATAACACTACTCGACAAAATTGAACTTTTTATTTAGGCTGTGAACCAAAATGACTCTCTGATAGATTTCGGGATTTACAAATTTTTGTAGTACTTTATTATTTCTTTAATGGTGTCATTTTCTTTTAAAGAATTTTTTCAAATCTGGTTTTTATACCCGTACTCAAAAAAGAGTTAAGGGGTATATTAGATTTGTGGTAAAAGTGGATGTGTGTAAAGCAGAGAAGGAAACGTTTCCGACCCCATAAAGTATATATATTCTTGATCAGCATCAATAGCCGAGTCGATATAGCTATGTCTGTCTGTCCGTCTGTCTGTCTGTCTGTCTGTCTGTCTGTCTCGATGAGCGCCTAGATCTCAGAGACTATAAGAGCTAGGGCAACCAAATTTGGTTTCCAGACTCATGTGATATCCCACTGCTACAAGTGTATTTCAAAATTTCGCCCCGCCCCCTTCCGCCCCCACAAAGAACGAAAATCTGTGGCAGGCACATTTTTAAAGATACGATAAAACTAAAAACGCAGTATCGTAGAGAATGACCATATCTACCAGACTGCCGAATCTGAATCAGATCGGATCATAATTATAGCCAGAATGAAGAAATTAATTTTCAGTTGCTCCCGCCAACGACAACACAACTCATTTTCCTTCTCGCTCGCACACTCTGCAGCGTTCAGTGCGCGAGCAACCCCTAGCGGAGGAGATGTAGAATATGAATGGAACATGTACAATCTACATGTTAGATGTAGAATAGACATTGTATATGTAGATAGCAGATGTAGCAAAAAAAAGTGAAATGTAAAATTTTTTTTTTCTAAAATTCTAAAAAATCATAAGCTCAATAATGTATATACTGACTGAGTACGGGTATAAGTAGAGTCGTGTCTCCAGAAACGACTCACACGTTCCTTCTCGTTGACTTTAAAAACTCGGGAAAAGTCGAAAAAAAAAAATTCTTGGCCAACATTTTTGGTTTTAGATAGATGCATTAATTTGGCGTCGTTTAAGGTATTGTTCATTAGAATTTATGGATAAACGGTCAATTTGCAGCCGTTTGACCAAAACGACTCAAAAATAATTGTACATGAAATTAGTGCTTTTTATACCCGTACTCAAAAAAGAGTTAAGGGGTATATTAGGTTTGTGGTAAAAGTGGATGTGTGTAACGCAGAGAAGGAAACGTTTCCGACCCCATAAAGTATATATATTCTTGATCAGCATCAATAGCCGAGTCGATATAGCCATGTCCGTCTGTCCGTCCGTCCGTCCGTCTGTCCGTCTGTCCGTCTTGTTGAGCGCCTAGATCTCAGAGACTATAAGAGCTAGGGCAACCAAATTTGGTTTCCAGACTTATGTTATATCACACTGCTACAAATGTATTTCAAAATTTCGCCCCGCCCTCTTCCGCCCACACAAAGAACGAAAATCTGTGGCAGGCACATTTTAAAAGATACGATAAAACTAAAAACGCAGTATCGTAGAGAATGCCCATATCTACCAGACTGCCGAATCTGAATCAGATCGGATCATAATTATAGCCAGAATGAAGAAATTAATTTTCAGTTGCTTCCCCTCCCCCTCCCGCAAACAACAACGTAACTCATTTTCCTTCTCGCTCGCACACTCTGCCGCGTTCAGTGCGCGAGCAACCCCTAGCGGAGGAGATGTAGAATCTAATTAGAACTTGTACATTCTACATGTTAGATGTATAATATACATTGTATATGTAGATGTAGATAGAATATGTAGCAAAAAAATGTAAAATGTAAATTTTTTTTTTTTTTCTAAAATTTTAAAAAATCATAAGCTCAATAATGTATATACTGACTGAGTACGGGTATAAGTAGAGTCGTGTCCCCAGAAACGACTCACACGTTCCTTCTCGTTTTCACATAACTTATGTAAGTATATACCGCAAAAAATGATGAAATTTGAATTTGAAAGCTTAACATCTTTCAGGCGTTAAACTGCAGATACAAAGAGTCTGGGTCGGATTTATAGCTGCGTTTGTCAGTTTTTCAGAACTGCAAAGTTCTATGCAACCAGATATAAGATATTAAAGTTTTGTGAAAAATAGAAGCACTACCTCTGAAAAAGAACAAAAAAAATACCAGAAAGTACTCTATAAAAAAAACATAATTCGTTAAAAATTTTTAAACCCCAAAATCTATAAGAAAAAGTTATTTTGAGCCACAGCCTAATTCTAGTGTTGACTAGTGTGGTTTTGGTATTAGGTCATGACGTAAATCGAATTAATTATTTGAAAATGTATGTGTTCAAAAAACTTTATTGTACATTTAACAAAATTACAATACTCGACAAAATTTAACTTTTTATTTACGCTTCAAACAGAACCGACTTTTTCCGATAGATTACATTTTTACAGTCGTACTTAAAAAGAGTTAAGAGGTATATTAGATTTGTGGTAAGAGTGAATGTGTGTAACGCAGAGAAGGAAACCTTTCCGACCCCAGTATATATATTCTTGATCAGCATCAATAGCCGAGTCGATATAGCCATGTCTGTCTGTCCGTCTTGTTGAGCGCCTAGATCTCAGAGACTATAAGAGCTAGGGCAACCAAATTTGGTTTCCAGACTCATGTGATATCACACTGTTACCAGTGTATTTCAAAATTTCGCCCCGCCCCCTTCCGACCACACAAAAAACAAAAATCTGTGGCAGGCACAATTTTATAGATACGATAAAACTAAAAACGTATCGTACGTATAGTAGAGAATGCCCATTTCTACCAGACTGCCGAATCTGATTCAGATCGGATCATAATTATAGCCAGAATGAAGAAATTAATTTTTAGTTGTTTACCCCGCCCCCTCCTACCAGTAGCGACCAAGCTACTCATTCTCTTTCTCTCTCGCACACTCTGCCGCGTTCAGTGAGCGAGCAACCCCTAGCGGAGGAGATGTAGAATATACATTGTAGATGTAGATAGCAGATGTAGCAAAAAAATGTAAAATGTCAAATTTTTTTTAATTCTAAAATTCTAAAAAATTATGCTAAAAAATGTATGTACTGACTGAGTACGAGTATAAGTAGAGTCGCTTCTCCAGAAGCGACTCACACGTTCCTTCTCGTTATACCCGTACTCAAAAAAGAGTTAAGGGGTATATTAGATTTGTGGTAAAAGTGGATGTGTGTAACGCAGAGAAGGAAACGTTTCCGACCCCATAAAGTATATATATTCTTGATCAGCATCAATAGCCGAGTCGATAGAGCCATGTCTGTCTGTCTGTCTCGATGAGCGCCTAGATCTCAGAGACTATAAGAGCTAGGGCAACCAAATTTGGTTTCCAGACTCATGTGATATCCCACTGTTACAAGTGTATTTCAAAATTTCACCCCGCCCCCTTCCGCCTCCACAAAGAACGAAAATCTGTGGCAGGCACATTTTTAAAGATACGATAAAACTAAAAACGCAGTGTCGTAGAGAATGCCCATATCTACCAGACTGCCGAATCTGAATCAGATCGGATCATAATTATAGCCAGAATGAAGAAATTAATTTTCAGTTGCTTCCCCTTCCCCCTCCTGACGCATTCAAGCAAGTCATTTTCCTTCTCGCTCGCACACTCTGCCGCGTTCAGTGCGCGAGCAACCCCTAGCGGAGGAGATGTAGAATCTAATTGGAACATGTACAATCTACATGTTAGATGTAGAATATACATTGTAGATGTAGATATCAGATGTAGCAAAAAAATGTTATATGTAAAATTTTTTTTTTAATTCTAAAATTCTAAAAAATCATATGCTTAAAAATGTTTATGCTGACTGAGTACGGGTATAAGTAGAGTCGCGTCCCCAGAAGCGACTCGCACGTTCCTTCTCGTTTTTATTTGGTTTTTTTTTACCCGTTTGGCTATCTTTGCTCTCCTCTACCATCATCCCCTCTCCTCTACCTTTTTTCACATATATAATATTATTAAAATTTATATAGATATGCATAAAATTTATACATAAACAATTAATCTCTAACATTGATCACTGGCTAAGTCGTGGATCTTGGCCACGTAACGAGGGGCATTGCACATCCGGAAAGCACGTCATCCCGACGAACAGGAATACCTGCACTGTTCGCACCAGGATTAGCTTAAACATTTCCAAGCCCCACTCTGAGTCAGATGTCAGATGTGCGCTGCCGCGAGCTGGAGCGAACTATCCTGGGACCAAGGGGACGTGGAGGCGTTAAACGATAGCTACCAGCTGCTGAACGAGACGGTCGTTGGCATTGAGACGGCCATTCCCAGCCGAAAAGAGGCCACGACAAAGCAGCTGGGGCCCTCGGAGTCCTCCGCTGCTAAAAAGGAGCCCAAGAAGAGAACGGAACCGATAAATAGACATCTGAAAAGGGAGATAGAGACACTGAGAATGAAGAACGAACGGTTGAAGGCCAATATACAGGCCGTTATCAATCAGGGGGACCGCACTGAAGGAGAGGGCCCGCCAACGGCACCAACAATCAAGACCAACTGGAGCAGGTGCTGGACGTCATGCGACAGCCTTACATCCATCAGTCCCTCTATGCAGCCCTGCTACTGTGTCAACTGCAGGCCCAAGCGCAAGCACCAGTGGCATCTTCAATTGCTGCACCTTTTGGGGGGGGGGGGCCTGACCACCGCGGCTGAGTCCTGCGACGCGAGTCATGGGAATTAATGGGAATTGAGTAAACTTAAAACTTAAAATTTTTTACAAGATCGAAATTTTGTTTTACGCTAAGTCAAATAAAAAAAAATAAATAAAAACTACCGTACAGGTCGAAAATCAGTGTTAGAATGAAATATTGCCCAGCCTCAAATCAAACGATACGAACAGAAAAGTAAATGCTAACTAGATGAAATACTTTTCCAAGCAAGTAAAACACATGCAAAATCTATTGATTTTTGTCAGTTTATGTTTTGGTAGAATTTTTTGTGTTTTCTTTCAAATTGAAAGCAGCAGAACGCCACACTTCTGACTTCGAAGTCTCAGCAACTTCTGATAGATACGCCTGAAGGTAATCCATTGACTGTATTTCACTCATATGCCTCAGAAAGCAGCACAGAAAAGTTCTAAAGCAACTCATAGAGAGTGTGAAATTATCTACCTATAATACCTATAATACATATATTCAGAACACTCCCCGCTCTGCTCTGCTCTGATCTGATGAGCGAAGGAAAACCTCTGAAAATTAAACTCCTTTTTGCTTGTTCCAGTGGAGGCTTTTATTTTATTTTTTTGGTTTATTGGATTGCATTTCTTTTCTTGGCGACTTCTTGGCGGTCTTCAGGTATTTTCTTCTTGTGCTATTTTGTTTTTTTTATACCCGTACTCAAAAAAGAGTTAAGGGGTATATTGTATTTGTGGTAAAAGTGGATGTGTGCAACGCAGAGAAGGAAGCGTTTCCGACCCCATAAAGTATATATACTCTTGATCAGCATCAATAGCCGATTCTATGTATGTCTGTCTGTCTTGATGAACGCCTAGATCTCAGAGACTATAAGAGCTAGAGCAACCAAATTTTGTTTCCAGACGAATTCACTGCTACAAGTATATTTCAAAATTTCGCCCCGCCCCCTTCCTCCACCACAAAGGACGATAATCTGTGTCAGGCACAATTTTTAAGATACGATAGAACTAAAAACGCAGAGAGAACGTTCAACCCGGACATCGTCTGCGACAGCACATTCCGCCACAACAGCAGAGATTCAAATGTACACACATTCGAATCAACATCCGGCGAGGACCGAAGCCAGCAGTCTCCGGTGTCGAAACACTATGTACACTTTATGTACATTATATACTAAGTTTCAGCCCTATAAGTAGGGAAAAGATGAAATAAAAACTTCAGTAATTCTCAGCACGAAAAGGAATTGTTATTGAAAGCAGAAGCCCATCATATTGCTGAATTGGACCCATGCTATTGGGGAACATCATCATCATAAGCTCACAAATTTATATACCGACTGAATACTCGCGTCCATAGAAGCGACTCACACGTTCCTTCTCGTTTTTTTAAATTTATTTTTTTTTGTTTATAGGTGCATATTAATTAATGAAGAAAAGGCTCATCTGAAATTGGTTGATAAACCCTCCGAAAATCATATTTTACCGTTTTGAACGTTACTCCAGCCGTTTCTCCATAGAATTTTATGAAGAATACTTTAAACGACGCTTAATTATACAAGTCGAATTAATGCTTGCATTTCAAACAGAAGTGAGGTGTGAGAGATTTTTTGGTGATTTTTTGGTCAGAGTCTGGGCCCATGAGCCTGGGGGCCCCTTACGCTCAAGGGCCCCCGGTGCGCCGCACCGTCTTGCACGTACGTAGCTACGCCCCTGAGCATGGTGTGTTTTCGGTATGGTAAGGGTTATCTCTCAGCTCTCATAAAGGCTTTAAAGTGGCAAACGAAATTCATGAACTCAAAAAGCTGAAATTACTAAATGTACAGTAGGAGCTGTTTTGGGTAATATAATGCCAATACAATTAATGGCAAATCTAGATAAACAATCAAGGTTGGACTTGTAACTTGTACATACGAGGCATAATCGGCATTTCTAACCATCAATTAATATTTTATTCGATTAGGATTTTCTATCAGCTGATTGCTGAAGAAAAAACCCACCACTGAAACCAAGGAAAAGATTTCTAAATATTGTGGCATCTCTTCTCCATCGATTTCCAATGGTAAACGAGAAGGAACGTGTGAGTTTTCTGGGGACGCGACTCTACTTATACCCGTACTCAGTCAGTATATACATTTTTGAGCTTATGGTTTTTTAGAATTAAAAATTACATTTTTTTGCTTCATCTGTTATCTACATTTACATCTACAGTGTATATTCTACATATAAAATGTATATTATACATGTACCATTTAGATTAAACATCTTCTCCGCTAGGGGTTGCTCGCGCACTGAACGCGGCAGAGTGTGCGAGCGAGAAGGAAAATGAGCTACGTTGTTGTTTGCGGGAGGGGGAGGGGAAGCAACTGAAAATTAATTTCTTCATTCTGGCTATAATTATGATCCGATCTGATTCAGATTCGGCAGTCTGGTAGATATGGGCAATTTCTACGATACTGCGTTTTTAGTTTTATCGTATCTTTAAAAATGTGCCTGCTATAGATTTTCGTCTTTTGTGGGGGCGGGGCGAAATTTTGAAATACACTTGTAGCAGTGGGATATCACATAAGTCTGGAAACCAAATTTGGTTGCCCTAGCTCTTATAGTCTCTGAGATCTAGGCGCTCAACAAGACGGACAGACAGACAGACAGACGGACAGACAGACAGACAGACAGACGGACAGACAGACATGGCTATATCGACTCGGCTATTGATGCTGATCAAGAATATATATACTTTATGGGGTCGGAAAATGTTCCTTCTCTGCGTTACACACATCCACTTTTACCACAAATCTAATATACCCCTTAACTCTTTTTTGAGTACGGGTATAAAAATAAGTTGTTTTTTCTTAGATAGGCCGACTTTTTATCAGAATGCCCTCGTATGTACATATCTCTCTCTGTCTTAATTAAATTAATTTCTTCATTTTGGTAATAATTTTTTCCGATCTGATTCAGATTCGGGAATGTATTTAAATTATCTAAGTCTCAGGCAAGCCAGGTAAGACAGGCAACATTGACGCAGATGTTGATTCGAAATTTTTAATGTTGAAGCCTATAAATAATAAGCTATCATTTTTCGTTTAATTTCGAGTTTGTCTTGAATTTTTGCGGTTTATTTTCAAATAAATTATTTGACTATATAATAATCGATAAATTTCAGGGCAGCATTTTTGCAATCAAGTACGGCAGCACCAATGACTATGGTCTGAGAAAAGTGTTGGCAGCTCTTCAATTTATTTGGCGCCCATCTTACATTTTAAATAAGCCACCCTCTGTGTTACTGCCATCTAATGAGGCAATTTGAATTATTATAACTTTTCTGTTGGCGGAAGATGCATTAAATGGGTTTAAACTTAAGGGTATTTAAAATAAATTTAAAAAATCAGATAGATAGATCCACTTTCGGAGCAGATAAATTTAATTGATTTAAAATTAACTGAATTTGTCCATTTTAGTCCCAAAAACCACATTCAGAAGAAATTGACCATCTTTATGACTGTTTTTCCATGTTTTACCAACATTAGATGCACGCTGGGATCTGCAATCTCCAGTTGTCACAGCATATGGTAAAGCGGCTAGCTATGATTGGCATTCCCGAATTCCACATACCTCGACTTCGTTTCAGTGGCCAGATTTTGCAACAACAACCAACAACTGGAACAGATGTTCGAAGCAAAGCAAAAAAAAAAGGTAAACGAGTTGCCAACTAGGGACTAACTAAGGCCGCTCAATGAAAGACAGAGAGAGAGACAGAGACAGGCAGCCAGGTCAACGGAGAGAGCAACTTGTTTGTGTGCCAGCCACCCACCCACAGCTGAATGCTGGAGAAGATCACCTCTGCGGGCAGCGTCGCTGGCATTGGCAGAGCATTTTTGCAGCTTTTTCAAGCGAATATTTTATTTCAAACTATTTTTTTTTCCCTCACTGACGTCACAGCGTTTGTGGTTGGGCTTGTGCCCACCGCCACACCACAGCACTTTCTACAAGAAAATGTTGAGAAATCAAAACGATGCGACTGTTTCTTCTGTGTATGTCCACATCTCTGCACGTGTGTGTTTCTTTCTATTTCGTTTTTGCGTGTGTGTGTGTGTGTGTGTTTCTAGTAGCCGCAAAAGTTCATTGGGAAAGTGCAACCTGAACCTGCTGGGAAAATAGACCGCAATTCACTGATAAGAAACCCCATTTAGATGCAAACAAAGTCGTCTCATTCAGATTTAATTGTGGAAAAATCATGAAGATGCAACCAGAAGCGTGCTTGGCCTGCATACTGAGAGGGAGCGTCAGACCGTACTGTGGGTTGGGTGCCTTTGGGGTGGATTTTTCTTGCCAAAGCCCCCCAAAGAGAGACGACGGCAGGAGAGAAGAGATCCACAGCCCAGCTGTTATCAATTGAATACCAATTCGAAATTGTTCGGTGTGCAGCTGAAGCGAGACTGCTGCTCATTCGAAATAATATTCGAAATGCAGCATTAGTGCAGGTTATAAATCGAAATGTGCGGGGGATCGGGATCTCGGGAGGGACTCTAATCGTTATGTGCTTCGATTGCCTGTTTTGATTAGTTCGGTTCGCCTCTTCTGTGTGTATTCGTAGATTGGATTGGTTTGGATGACATCACCGCCGCCTCTCTCTCTCTCTCTCTCTATGGCTCGCTCTTCCACTCTCGCTTGGGGGATCCAACACCTCTGCAAAGCAGCCTCATATTTGTGTGTGTGTGTATATGCAGTACGAGAACAGTGGTCCAGATCTATGGAAACGTATTGAAATCAATTAATGGTACATCCCTAAGTTGAAAGTTCTGCAACTCGAGATAAATTTACACTTACATATGTAGCTTATGGCTGGGACTTAATTATGCATATTAAATATTATAGTGTGTCCCAAAAGTTATCCAAGAAGTCTAGACAAGAGCCAATTCGTATACTAGGAATTTAAAAGGGATAACTGAACTATGATCTTTTATGGTATTTTGGTATTATTTTATCGTTAATTTTTTCATTTTATTCTTAGGTATTCATCTAAGAAGTACCTAAGAACACCGAATAGCCCCACTGCCCCACAGTGCATCGCCAATACAGACGCAAGCGACTTGGACTTGAAGAGGTTGATTTGTTTGTTGGCCAACAAAACACACATTGAGAGAGACACCGACATACACAGAGAGCGCGCCCAGCGCCAGGGAAGCGAGAGCGAGTGAGAGGGAGATAGAGAGAGAGAGAGAGAGAGAGAGAGAGAGAGCGTAAAAAGCCCCAAGAGCGAACGCCAACGCTGACTTCACATTTTGTTGTATCTTCTGCTGCTGGTGGTGCTGCTGCTACTGCCGCTGCCGCCATAGAGTATCTGTATCTGTGTCTCTGGCGAAGCTCAATATTTTCAGTCAGTTCGAATTCGCGAAACAATGCGGTCGCCGTACGAAGATAGTGCTACGTCGACGGACCACAAATACCAATACAGCAGCGCCAATAATAATAATAATAATTACTATAAAAGCTATAATGTGAACGGCAATGGCAATGGGAATGGAAGTTTGAATGGGAATGGAAATGGAAATGGCATACCTTATCACGCGCGCGAGAACTCTCTTCCGTTCAGCTATGGAATTGCCAAAACATCGACCCCGTTGCGCAAAACTCCGACGCCGACGCGAGCGGATAGTTTCCTAGACTTTGATTTCGGCAGCCCTAAAAGTAACATTAATACTAATAACAATAATACCAATGATATGATAAAGCCGCAACCTCGTCTGACGAGCCCTTTGCTTGTGCGCAAAACACTTGGGAACGGAACAAATTGTGCATCAAACACCATAGCCAATACGTATCACTACAGATCGGGGAGCACGACGCCAACGCCATTGAGAGATGACTTCGAGCAGCTGCTGCGGGAGAGGCGCGATAAGGTGTTCAGCGAGTACCGGGAAAGGGACGGCAGGGAGAGAGTGCCGCCAACTCCGCCGCAGCGCCACTATTACCCCAACCCCAGCCCGAACGGGCAGGGAAATGGCTACGGAAATGGCACTGGAAACGGATATCGGAGCAGTCATTCCAACGGGCACGGGCAGGGGCAGGCCAGCAAGTACAACTACGATTTCGAGTTCAATCTCCACTTGGATGACACGAATACCGATCGTAGCTCGCTGCCAGCTCCGGCGCCCTACAATACGCGCACCATCCAGTTCGAGGATCAGCGGCGCGAGCACAGACACGAGCTGGGTGGAGGGCAACGCGATCAGGATGTGCCAGATGGCGTGGTGAACCGCCGCTTGGCATCCACAGCTGTGGAACGCAATTATCACACAATTAACAGCATGGAACGACCTCCATTGGAGGCGACATACAAACGACTGTTGGAGCCGCAACTGCAACTGGGTGCTGTTTATGGTCAGAGCAACCTGGAGACACTCACGCGCACTCGTCGCGAGGTGTCCACAGCCACAGCCACAGCCGCCCCAGGCAGGTCCACATCGCCATTGCCATCGGCATCGCCATCATCGCCTATCTATGCCACCAGCACAAAGAGAGTGAACAACCCAAATACCAATGGCTATGGCTATGGCCAGACAACGCCTAGTCCCACAAGCCGGCCAGAAACGCCAGCCTTTCCGGTCACTCCTCGAACGCCATTTGGGGGTACGGTTGGCACGACGTTAACCCAGTTGGGAGCCGAGTCCATCTACCAGACAGCTTCCAGGCAGCAACAGCAGCAGCGCCTCAGCTCGCCGCAAGAGCTGCCACTTTCGCCGATGGAGGTGGCCGCCGACTCCGTTCGATTTGCCCGCAGCTCCGCAAAATTTTGGTACAAGGCCAATTTATCACGGGAGGATGCAATTGCTCTGCTGGCCTCGGCACAGCCGGGAACCTTTTTGGTGCGCGACTCGACCACGTACAAGAACGCCTATGGGCTTGTGGTGAGGGTGGCACAGCCGCCGGCTGGTTCCCAGGAGCTGGTGCGTCACTTTCTCATCGAGCCCACTCGGGAGGGTGTGCGCTTGAAGGGCTGCGACAACGAGCCCGTCTTCACCTCGCTGTCGGCGCTGGTGTTCGAGCATTCCATCAACCGGTTGGCTCTACCCTGCCTCCTGCGCCTGCCGGAAGAAGACATTGTGCCGGGACTGGTGGCGACACCGGCTCAGCAGCATCTGTTGGCCCATGGCGCAGCCACCAATGTCCTGTGGCTGTACTCCTGCGACACAGAGTCGCTGACCGGCAACGAGGCCATCCGAAAGGCCATACGGCTGATGTACGCCCAGCAGAAGTTGCCCGAGCCCACTGAAGTCCATTTCAAAGTCACGTCGCAGGGCATAACCCTGACAGACAACACCCGCAAGAAGTTCTTCCGCAAGCACTACACGGCGGACGTAATCTCCCACTGCGCCATCGACCCCGAGAGCCGGATGTGGACCGGCGAGGGGCAGACGGAGAAGAAGACCATCTTCGCCTTTGTGGCCCGTCGCTCGCACAGCTCCAAGGATAACCAGTGCCATGTGTTCTGTGATCTGTCCATCAGCCAGCCGGCGGCGGCGATTGTATCCTTCGCCAATCGCACGCTTCCCACCGAAAAGCTGCGAAACTATGTCCTATAGAGTGGGGCGTGGCAGTCAGCAGGAACACTCTCCCGAGTGGAACCCAACACTCACACACATAGCACACACAGGTAAGATGATTGCTGGGGGCGCAGTTTTGCTGGCCATAAAAGTGCATTTTATGATGGGTGTGTGCTGACCTTGGGAGGCGTGACTGTCGAGAACAGTAATTCCTCAACTCGGTGAACCAATAAATCAGTTTCGAAATTTCTTCTTGTTTTCGACAGTCCAGTGCAAGTTGTTTTCAAGTCTATGCAAGTCATTGAAATCTGTTCCTAAAGTATGCAGCTAGAGGCAAATACATTTAAACAGAAAAACCTTCCAATCTCCTACAATTACTTGGAGATGCCTTGGCTCAAAGAAAGTTCGGAGATTCTATGTAGATTTATTTGCGCAGGGCTGATGCTCAATCCAAACTCTCTCATCTCGTCTTGTTAAATTTATATGATGAGATTTTGATACCAGGAACTATCCGCAATATAGCTTTTTGTGTCTTATGTGTCTTAGCATGCTCCCACTGTATCGTATCCATTCAATCACTCTCCGCTCAAAACGGAAAACTATTAAAAACGATTCTGTTTCTTGGGCCCTTCCGTTCGGTCGTCTTCGTTCATTTGTTTACTTTACATAATGCCTCGGACTTTGTTTGTTTGTTTAACGGTTTCCATATACTGCTGTGCACACATTCTCGTATATATACAGACATATCTACGTTCAGATATAGGTACATTCGTGTATATAGAAGAAGCATTTGGCTAACGTTTCTGACTACACCATTTTTCGCAACGGAAGCTTCTGTCATGAGTCAGTTGTCTATAAATGATTGAGAATTCGAATCGAAGAGTTTTTTCCAAATTCTGGAGGACCACACCTACAATCTTAATATTTTATTTGAATCTACTTCTTTCAAATTCCATTTGATTTGATTAATTCCCCCATTTCAAGGCCTAGTGCTGAGGTCGTCTGATAAGGCCAGAACGCTTAACTGTGCATTGCCATGCCATGTCATGCCATGCCACTATATGGACACATTTTTGTGTTGCTCATTTTCGTTGAATGGTTTATCAGTCGGCTGGACGATCGATCCAGTAATGCCGCACATTCGTCTGGGAATAACGCTACAAAAATATGTTCTATGTATCTCTTGTCTATGAGACTATAAAGCATACGAGTTTAATCAAAGGAAAGGTGAAATATTGTTCATAGGGAAAACTATATATTTTTATTCGATTTACTTGTTGGTTCATTTTAGAACGCTCGCCAGTTTCCACCTTGAATTTTTGTGGAATTTTTGCGCTCGAACTATAAAGAGAAAATATGCAAATAAACAGCCCAGCCGTTCATAGAAATCGATTTTACGTGTGTAGCACAAAAGTTTAAATAAATTCATACGAGCCGGCGGGCGTCAATTGCGCACTTCTAACAAAACCTCAGCACAAAAATTTATTCCAGGCGCGTTTGAGTTTATTTATTTTTCTAGCATTTTCTGCTGGTCTCTACCTTTCTTGATCAAGAAGTATGCGTAAAAGTAACTGTAAATAACAGTCTAAGAATGAAATCATATTAATATTTAACTAACTGTTAGAGTGAGAAATTCTTAATCCTCTGCGCTGCCAACATCTGTGCAAAATCCGTAATACCTCTGAATGGGAATGAATGGGGAAAATGTTAGCTCTCCAGTCCGATCTAAATTGAGGCCTGGGGGCCCCATTGGTTGTTCTATCGATCGAGTGATCTATTTGATCTGCAATTAAGCAATTAAACATGCACAATAATGCTTATAGAGTGTTCATTGAAATTTATGACCTTGTTTTTTTGCAATTTAAAATATATTTCCTCCTTCATCTCTCTCTCTCTCTCTCTCTTGCAGGAGAATGGAATTTGTGTCTGCAATGCAGTGTATGGCCAGTGTGCTGCAAGATGTAAGATCTACTAACTAAATCTGTTTACGAAATGTGTCGCCTTGCGATATGGAGGTTTAACTGCGAATATGTTAACAGAAATGATGTCAGCTATAGTTTATTTAGAGACGCACACACACCGGCAATCGACCATATTTATGGCAAAGCTAAAACATATGTACATATGTACATGCGAATGTTGTACACATGTACACATGTGTATTATCATCATGAATTGACTAAACGCACAGTGGGACAAGAGCCTACGGATGGCATTATATTTTTGGAAATGGCCCCTTCATATCGGTTTATATATCCACAGTATAGACCTTTTATTGAAGCTTTTTTTTAATTCCATGATGAAGAAAAACGGCTCTATTCCACTGTGCAGAGAGTGATATTAAATTGCCCGTTTATTAGTAAAAAAAAAAATATATATATGTACCTTAATGCTGTACACAGAAGTTGGTGTGGTGTTTCTTTATCGCTATTGCTACAGTACAGCGTGTGTGCTTGTCAGACGAAACGAATTAAACTTATCCATCTAATAATCTTAAAATGATTAACGGTTAATTAAGAAACTTGTTGAATAAACTCAGTTTAAGGCTAAACAAAACCTTTAAAACCAATCGAAGTGCAAGCTATAGGAACCCAGCTTGTCACCCAATTAATTTATACCAGTAATATCTACAAATAACTATAATTCTAGTACATGTACGTACTCGTGTGTATGTATATGGACATATGTGTTAAGCTCTACTAATGCAGTCAATCTAAATAAAGTGCAATGTTGTTAAACAAAATAAATGGCATACTCTTATTTTCTCCAGGATCTCCATCATCTGGTAATAATTTGTTATCTAATTGAAAATACAGACACTGCCTTTTAGCATGCATTTTAAACCGCTTGAGGCTGTAAATGTCATACATACATCAAACAAACAAATGGCAGAACTGCTGAGTCTGAGTTCTCTGTTGCTTTTGTTAAACAATTAATGGTTTTATATTCATAGAGCGGTATACATACATACATATATGAATGGGTATATTCCGTCTGTTCCAACTTTTGCACACAACAATTGTTTTGTAATTTAATCTTATCGTGTGACAAGAGATGTTAATGTATAGTAATCATTCACATACACACACGATTATAGTATATGGTTATATGGCTAGGCGCAACAATAGAAAATTGTGGAGCACTTTTCCCTTCCACACAGAGAGAGCATCATCCCATCCCCAAGTGATTCGTTTTATGAGTAAATGCAATTTATTCAGGCATCCACAGAAGCAGCCACAACAACAACCCAACCCTGTCTATACGAGTAGAGCAGACGCCATACCCATACCCCATACAGCAGTCAAGTGTGCCAAGTGAAATGAAAAGGCGTCCGACGACTCGACCTTGAGATCAATTTGTTAAAGAGTGACGTCATCGCCTTCGTATTTCAGAACAGCGACACTGCGCGACGAACGACAGCAGCTGGCTGTTGCTTTCATGCTTTCCGAAAAAATTCTTACAAAAGTTTACACATCAAATTTGAGGCTAATGCCTCGCAGATTTGTGTTTTGTGTGCACCCACAATTAATTGATTGGATTCCTTCCAAGCCTTCTAGCCATTTGTCGTACGCGTTTTTCAACATTCTGTATGATTTTTATTCTATTCGAAACTGATTGCTAATTTTATATACTTATGTACATATGTATGTATGTTTGCATATACATATCAAATGTACGTTTGTATGTACATATATACCCATTTGTCACGAGCCAAAGAAGCCGAAAACCTGTTTCGTCATGTTCATTGCCTAAATTTGATTATTAATTGATCGACAAAGAAACAGCAATCCAATCGTTCGCTTCGACAAAAACAAAGTCCACAGAGCGAAGTTCGTGTCGTGTCGTGTCGTATGCCCAAACACAAAATCTCTCCAAATGAGAAGCAATGCAGGTTTTGTATCTTACATTTAATACATTTGGATTTGGTTGTGTTGTGTTGTGTGTGTACAAAAGAGAACATAAAATCAACGTTCTGTGTGATTAGATATCTACATACATTAAATCTACGTTTACATCGTATTCAGTTAAACATAATAAATACATACATTTCAATAATATATACTCGAACGTGTATATATAACAAATAATACCATCCAGATCGGAGCCATTTCCATTCCATTTCCAGGTAGAATCAACATTACGCGTGAAACAGAATTCCGAGTATACAAACATAGTACATAAAGAAAAGCTCACAGGAAAACTCAAGAGGCGCGACACTACTGTGATGCATTCATACATGTGTGTGTAGTGTGGGTGTATGTGTTTTGTTAAGCTTAGTTACAAAATTTCTCTAGGTTTTCACGAGCCTATTGCCATATTGCCATTTTCCATTCCCGCACGATGTCATCTCGATGTTGAATTTTGGGGAAAAACTAATTTGATTTTGCCGAATACGGACTTGTAGAGCCCACCGATGGGGGTGTGGGTGTCGCACCGCTACGTATACCATCGCCCTCGCACACATATTTTCCTGCAAGCCGATGGAGAAAGGACAAACGTTAGAAGGTCCCACATATTCATCATCCACCGGTCAAACTAACCTGACACAAAGCGCCGCTTGACCAACGACAAGCGATATCCACTGCCCTGGAGCTCAAACTCGATGCCCGATAGAGTGGTGCCCTCGCAGTTGAACTGAGTGGCCAACAGGGCTGGTGTTGAGGGACCATCGTTGAGCTCAAGGCGAGCCCTCAAGGTTCCGACACCACCATCCTGGGAGTTCTGCGATATGTCCGTAAAGTTCCAAACCAAACGATTCGATTCGCCCAACCTAACAGCACAATGGAACAGGAATGAGTTGTGGGGCATCGGAGTGAGAAGGTATCTTGCTTACCACGCAGAATGGGGCTTGGACTGCACATTACGCACAGAGCCATTGACGGGCACGGACAGCGTGACGTTCAGGAGAGGCGAGGCACTGGCCATGGCATGGTTGTTGTACTTGTAGTCCACCTTGAGGGCTGTATAGCTGGACTCGCACTTCCAGTAGCTGACCAGCTGGAAGGGACACGAGCTGGCCCCCGGCTTGGTTCGCACTTGGTACTTGAGTATGTCCACATTGAAATACGATGCAGTGGGGTTGTTCTCCGCCTGCCTTCGCAGGAGGGCCGTCAATGCTCCCATATTGAACTCTAGCATGGTGCTCAATGCGCTCGACTGCTGGCGATCTCTGTGTGGAGGAAAATAAACGATGTTGAGACAGTCTTGTGGAATGAACACCGATACTCACATTTGCACCAGTTTCCCGTTGGGAACAAGATTCTCAAGATTCTGTACATGCTTAATGCGAAAACCCAGCTTGGCTGGATTGGGATTATTGGCTAACAGGCCGGCAATGCCGGCTGGGAATGATAGCATCATATCACCGGACACCTTCACCTGGCACCGCGACTCATCGCTTCCCCTGAAGTAGGCGTGTATAATCTCGTGGAAGGCCACCGCCAGCGGTATTGTGTCCGAAATACCAATTGTCAGCGGAGATGGTCCCCGCGAGGAGCCCACTCCCCCAATGGCCGTGCGGAACTCCAGGCTGCCAATGCTCTCGGCTCGATTCATCGGAGCTCCCGTCACGGGAGCCGGAGACATTCTACCGCGTCCAGGTGCCGTGTTCGTTGCGGCTGGTCCAATTGCAATCATGTCCGAGCGACGCGAAGGAGGACGTGGTATGGCTATGCTTCCACCTGCAGACGCGGACGTTGGTGTTGGTATCTGGCGTCCCCCTGGCTTGCCTAGTGTGGCCGATGCTGGCGCGGACATGCTCATGTCGCCCAGCTCCGAGAATATGTCTCCCAAATCCGCATATCGATTGTTGCTAGCATTGTTTGCGTTGTTGTTGGACAATGTGGGACTCTGCAGTGGTGCGTATGGATGCACGCTGGCCGTGGGCGTTGAGGCATTCGAAATCTCGGGAGATTGCTGCCGCGAGGCCGGTGCCCCTCGCGCCCCCTGCTGCAGCTGTTGACTGTGATGCTGTGATAATGCAGGTAGATTAGGTATTAGAGAGCAATCTGAAATGGAGTGTACGCATAACTTACTGAAAAAACTCCAGTTGGAGACAGGGAAATGTTTTCGACGGTGGCACGCAGCTCATCAACGCTGGCCGACATCGGCGCCTGGCCGTTGTTCAGCGGCTTGATCTTCACATGGATACGCCGCTCCTGCTTGTCATTATCAGAGTCCGTATCCGAGTCGGAATAGAAACTGCCAGCTTTAAAGGGTTCCAATTATTAGTATTTCTTCAGTTGTCAGGTCACATTGTTGGCAAATCTTACACTTGTCTTGGCCCTCCTCCCAGGCGATCTCTTTGGCCGGCTGTATGCTGAAGCCCTCCTCATCCACTTCGTAGCCAGTCCCAGTTCCAGTACCGCTGGAGCCACCAGCAGGAGCTGTAGTCGAAGCCGACGCGGTAAGAGCCGCTCCGGCATTGGGTAGGCTGCCGCCACTCGCCCCGGCAGCGCCTCCACTGCCGCCCATGCTGCTGGCCCCAGCCGAGTCCACGCTTCCCTGTGCAGAGGTGACAGACAAGGCTGCCAATCCACCGCCAGCGCTGCTGCCACTCGAGTTCTGTGTCTTCATGCTGCGTCCGTGATCATCGTAATCGAGCAGGGTATTGTTGGCCCTATCCACGCTGGAAGCGCGATAGTTAGGAGAGTGTTAGCTAAGGATTAAGAATTGATTCTACTGTCTGACTGTCCCACCTGGTCAGACGCTCTTCCTGTATGTGCTCGGCGGCCTCATTGTCTTTCTTCTTTTTGGATTTTTTAGTTTTCGTCTTGTCACGGCGACTCCTTAAGATGCCCGACACTGCCAGCGAAATATTGATTATAATTTGTGTTAGCTATGAGATGGCTTAGGATTAGGCAAGCTAGAGGCTAATAGAACGTATATACAATACATATTTGAGGGGAGGGGAGACACTGCCTCCCTTCAAGACACTAAACAACACTTTCAACATGTTCTCAGTGAGCAGTCAGACATTCGAAGCTTTGGACAAATGGTTAGTTCTCATAGAATAGTTTATAGTTTACATTGGAAACTTAAATGTAATTATATGCTGGGAACTCGTGACTCAAACACCGCCGTAAAGTGCTCCAAATGGTTTGAATGTTAATCAGGGTATGAGGTTACAATACGCTGTAAGCTGGTGCACACAGAAAAGCCTTTAAATTTGTACATATTTAACCTAAACTTAAAGCATGCGTTTCGGATGGATCGTACAGGTACAGGTGGATACAAGGTACAGGGTACAGGGTTAAGGGTGTACAGGAACTTTGTGGACAGGACAGGGCATGGCAGGGCAGGACAGGAGCGGGGTGGGTTCAATCACTTTCATTGAGATTCATTTACCCTGAGAGTTTGATGTAAATATATTTAAAAGTGACGTTGCACGTCTGGACGTTGTCGTTGTGGCGGCTGCTGTCGGGGCTGCTGCTGCTCCTACTGTGGTGCTGTTTGCTGATGCTGTCTGTTGGAGATGTTCTTGCTCATTTAACGATTTCGATAATTGCTGCTCGCTTGTCGTTGCATTCATTAATTGCTTTTTGGCACCACCTGCACTGGCAGTTGGTGTTAAGGCCTCGGCCGGCTGTTGTTGCTGATCTAAAGTTTGTTGATTTTGATTAGTCGATCAGTGCATGGCATGGATGATGGGTTTTGATTTGGCATGAACGATGATTAAGAGTTGATGGATGATGGATGATGGAGGTGGCAAAGCATGGAACGGATATTAGACAAAAAGACAGAAGAGAAGCACAGAGAAAAGATGGCGATAGTTAGTTAGGCTTATTGGGCATTCATGTGATGTGGCGTGTGCTGTGTGTGTGTGTGTGTGTGTTGTTGTGTGCATATGTATAAGTAGTCCCTTAGTCTCTAATGTTTTTGATTGACTGATTGGCTGGTGTTTGAGTGTACATTTGAATAAATTGATTGATAGAACGAAAGCAACTAAAAATAAAGGGAAATCCATAAACTTTAGACATAAATTAAGAACAGTGTTGGACGGGGAAAATATTCAATGATTCATTTACAACATTTAGACCAATAAATGAAACCAATAGCAAGGGAGAAAGTATTAGAAAATTGGAATAAATGAATATTTAAAGCATGACTAAATTAAGGTTACTCCAGGGCTACTCCCGGTATCACGTACGCAAATAGTTCTACGCAAAGATGTGAATTATATTACAAATACATCAAACTGTTTAGAAAATATGCATTTAGTCGGAAGAACTACAACCATAAGATACAACAAAGGAATCGAAAAGCAACAAAATAAAAACAAAATCAAAGAGAATGAACCTTCGTTGCTATTGTCCTCATAGATAGGAGAGTTTTTGGTGGTGATATTGGTGGTGAGATTATTCGTGCCAGTTGTTGCTGTGTTGCTACTGTTCGTTGCTGTTGTTGTTGTGGTGGTGGTGTTGTTGGTGGTGGAATTGTTGTTGTTGGTGGTGCTGTTGATGCTTCCACTGCCGCTCATACCGAAACTTCCAGCACCCGTGGTCTGAGTTTGAGGCTGCTGTTTCGCTGTGGGCATGAACCACGAACGCAAGCTCTTCACCGTAGAGGTGGCTGGCTGTGGCTGACCCACCACAGAAATGTCCGGCGATGTGGGACGCGGCGACGCCAGTGACCCGGCTCCGGCCCCGAGTATGGCGTCCTCGGCATAAGGAATACTGCCGCTGGCCGCACTGCCACTGCCCAAAGAGATGGCAGCCAGGGCATCACCTCGCTGATCCATGGACACAATGCTGCCAGAAGCGGGTGCTGCGCTGCCAGACCGGAGTGCTGCTTGAATACTGGTAGCTGAATTCGAATTAGATGCGGTGGCAGAGGCCTGCGGCTGCTGGAGCCTCGATCCACTCGAAAGAGCAATACATTCTAGTTCGGGCATTTCTGTCAGGAGAAGGAACGTAAGAGACATGATTACAGGGGATATTGGATGTCTTACCTGGCTTCTCAAGGCCCGTATACTTGTTGAGCACAAACTGTTCCAACAGTTTGTCCACAGACATGTCCACAAACTGGCGCTTGAAGTCGGAATGCACCTGCCCCACCATGTCATGATTGTTCTGCAGCATTTCCAAATAGGTGGACAGAAACTCTTTCATTTGCCGCAGATGGACTTCCTCGATCTCTTGGAAACGCTACAAAAAGTAGAAACTACTGTTAGCCAGGAAATAGGAAGACGGGAAGTGATTAAGGAGGCCCTTTACCTTGCAGGTCTGCGTCATGCGTCGCTCAAATTCGTTTTTAATGGGATTATGCTTATCCAACAGCGCCTTGTAGTCCTCGTGCAGTTTCTTCAGTTTGCTCTCCAGCTTCTCTGCATCCTTGTGCGAGCCATTGTCCTTGCGCAGCTTCTCCAGCTCCAGGACCTTGCTGGCATACAGATCTCGCAACTTTTGCACAGCCACCGTCGACGTTTGGATGGCCTGCACACACTCCAGAGTCTGCGACTCCTCCTCCTTGACGGTCTTGTGCTTCTTGTGCAGCTCATCAGCATACTTGGCCACGTCCTTGACCAGCTCCGTCAGCTTCTGCACCATTTGCAGGTGCAGGGTGGAGAGCTTCTCTGCCGAGGTGCGCAGTATGGTCCAGACCGGGGCAAAGGTGCTGTTCAATGTCCCGGTGCTGGCCTTGTGCGCCAGCTTGGACATCATCTTGGAGTTCTGCTCCTCAATGTTGGACTTCTCGCGCAGGAACTCGGACAGCTCTTTGCTGGCCACCAGGCCAAATTTCATGTTGTGGTACAACACATCGAACCCATTGTTCTTCTCGCCCTGTAAACGTGAATAAAGTGATTACGGATTCTTCCAGTTGCTGAGGCTTGAGGCGGCATACCCAAAAGTAATCATTGAAATCCACCGTCATGTTGTCTTTCGGAATGTTTTCCGTTCCTCGCCTCGTGCTTCTTAAACTTTAATTTATTATTATTATTATTTTCCTTCTCCCCTCAGTCTTCGTAAAGGCTTGGCTTGATTGCTTTCTAATTGACTTTGAACCTGACTTGTCAGCAACAGAAGCAGCAACAGCAGCAGCTCCCTAGTGGCTCTGGCTCATGTGCAGCAACATGAACGGATGTTGATGATAGTGTTTGTCTTGTCCTGGGCATGCGCTGGACTCCTCATCATCAGTTTCTGTTTCCGCTTCGTCTTCAACATGCATGGACACTGGTATTTATGCGATGCTAATGCTCTCTACATGCACGTTCCCACTCTTGGTATCTGCAGTCACTCTAAAATAAAATTAAGTAGATCTTTAGTTGTGTTCACCAAATTTATATTTTAGTTGTACTTTAGTTGAGCATCACTGAATATTAGCTATATGTATATATATCTCCAGCCCTCACATACAAAGTGACAGAGACTGACAGTTATGTGGTCGTAAATTAGAGATTTCATAATTCCACCATTTTCAACTTATGGCCACCCCACCATGGGGCACTATTCAAATAGCTCAGTCTAATATTCTCGGAACACTCACTGGAGCTTCTTGGTACATCAACATGCTCATTCGATTCAATAAGGTTGCCGGACCACTGGTTCTGTCTCTGCAAACACAACCCAAACACTTCTCAGGAGGATATCTTGACCATACTGTTCAGGGGTTTCAGGGATTCAGGGGTCCTGAATCTTTGAATCTTAGTGTTATATAAATAATAATAAGAGACCAAGTTTTATTATATTTATTGGATTATTATTTGAATGCAAATGTTGAACTTAACGTTAAAAAGAGGCCAGTACACAATTGTTTTGCTACTACTACGCATATTAGAGAAGTACATATGGATGATTGAATAGAGTTAAATTCTCTTAATTGAATTAATTAATTGACGGAATTAAAATTTGAATGCTATGTCTACGAACAAGTGTAAATGATGATGGTGCAATCTAATTTCCCTTTAGCTTGGCCATTTCCACATCAATGCGTTCGTCAAGCGCCCGCGTCAAGATGGTGCAGCAGTCCTTGATGGCATGGTAAATGATATTCTTGATCTGCAGCTTGTCCTCGTGGTTGGTGTGCGAGTGCGAGAGGCGCCGGAACTCGTGCGTTAGATGATAGCAGTGAGTGATGTTCTCCGGCGAGACAAAGTCCTCGGCCACCTTGATGCAGTTGTGCAGGTTCTGGACCTGATGCGGTGCCCCGGCGGGTATGAAGACAGCATCGCCCAGGCACTGGACAATGGGATGACCCTCCACACCGTATTCCTTGAACAAACGGGCCCGCAACTTGTCGTCCAGATACCAGTTCTGATCGTGTATCGGATCGTGATCGGGCTCCAGGCGGAAGCCCTTCTCCAGCGTCACGCGATTGAGCAGATCGCGTATTTTGTCGGCATCGCGAGCCGGGAAGATGTGCCACAGCGCTCCGGGCAGCACCTCGGGGGACTGGCAGCGAGCACGGGTGATATAATCGCATCCGCCCAAGGCAATAGCTTTCTGTGTGGCCGCCAGCTGGGGCTTGCTATCCTCGTCCTGGGGTATTCCGACGTAGACCATTATATTAACGGCATCCGAGATGTCCAGATGGAGGTTGGTCGTTCCCTTGTCGGGATGCAGGGCCGATCCGTACGCGTTGTACATCTTGGGGCCCAGATCGGGCGGCACAAACATCTTGGGCAGGCAGCTGGCAATGTTCAGATTGCCCGTCCGCAACGTGTACTCCGGCATTGGCAGTCCCTGCATGAGATCTGCAAACCGAGTGGGCAGTATTTCGGCAAAATCATCACCCGGTGGCCAGTCCTTCAGCTTAAGCAGCATGGGCTTGCCATTGGCGTCCAGCAGACGCTTGCTCATGCACTGGAATCCCTCCCAGAAGTGCCGCATGGGCTGATTGGGCACCAGATTGCCATTGAGGCAGTTGATCAAATCGTTTGGCTTGTCGCCAAAGTCCCGGCAGAAGGCCTCCGGATGCCACAGATCCAGGTTCAAAGAGCGAGCCACCTCTGAGATCATGACGGGCTGGCCACACTTCCACACCTCCTGGTAGAGCACACGATTGTCCGGATGCATGGCATCCGTGAGCCTCAAGAGCTTGCCATCGCACAGCCATTCGTGGGGCACGCCCGGAGCCAGCTGCGTGGAATGGGCCAGGGTCATGGCTCTCGGTGGCAGAAACCTCCTAAGACCGGCCAGACCCTTCCGCAGAAAGTTTATGTGCTTGAAGTTATCGAACGCACTCGTGATTGGATCTTTTCCGAGGGTCTCTTTGGTCCAGACCCGACCCGGGACGTAGTCTATGCCTCGTTCCCGGGCGAATTCTAGCTTCTTGGAGTGCAGCTGCTCCAGCCTCTGCTGCTGGTGCAGTTTCTGCTCGGTGGCCAGCGAGGAGAAGCTTGTGTGCTGCTTCAGTTGCGACTCCTTGATCATGTCCTGAATGAAGGCGTTCAACTGGGGGTCCTTCACCTCCTGCTTGCTCAGCAGGCAGCCGCAGACCTGCGGCACCTGCCACAGGGTGCGCACCTCGTGCAGCAGCCTGCCCAAAACGTTCAGCGCATCGCCGGCAATGATCTGCGTCAGCATCAGCTCGGTCATGGCATGCTGCTGCGGACCACTGGGATCGGTGCAGAGCCCCCAGTGATATTCGTCGCAACCCTTCTGCAGGGCTGTCTCTACGCGCCGCAAGCGCTGCCCCTCCTTTCTGTCCTTGAAGCAGTCCAGGCACACGCCAAAGCCGCACTTGCGACAAGTCCAGTGATAGTTAAACAGCGTCGTGTCGCACACATCGCAGATTTCTCGAATGCCTTTTACAGCCTTTTTCCAGGCGATGGTCCCATCTGGATTCTCGTGCAGCTTCAGAGCCTCCGCCTCCTGCCGCCACAGATAGCAGAACTGATCGCCCGCATGTAGGAGTATGTATCGGCACACTTGTATGTCCATGAAGCCACTGGTGGGCGCGGTCGTGCCATCCGGCTGCCAAATGCTGTAATCCTCCTTTGTGGGCTCGATGTAGGGATTCGGAAAACCGGCCACACTCAGCTCCCCCTTGCCGTTGTACTGCAGGCGTCGGAATTCGTAGAACCTGCAATAGACATCGTTGCTGGTGGCATCACTCTCGCTGGGGGAGGGCGTCACATGTCGCTTGCGGCATTCGCGACACTTGGGTACCTCCGCTACCGTTGTATCCCCAGTGGGTTGTTCCTGCTGCAACTTAAAGCAGGGCAGATCCTGCAAGAAGATGGAGCAACTTTCCCGGTACTGCTTATGTCGGAGCTCCTCGTCGTCCGTCAACAGGGCTGCTGCTTGACTACTGCTGGTTCCTGGTTCCTGCTCTTGGTCCTGATTTAGCTTCGCCTCTGGACTTCCATTTCCGTTTCCAGTCTGCGCCTCCAAGCAAGCTTTCTTTGTCTTGTTCTCATTTGAGATGTGTATCTCAATAATCGATTTCGGATCCGATCGTAGGGAGAGAGAGCTCGATGGGGATATTGTGCGCTTGCGGGTCGCGGTGACAGCAGTTTGTGCAGCAGGGGCCGCCGCTGCCAGTTCGTTCTGTGACATTTTGTGTGTCTCTCTGGCCTTCGAAAAGGAAGAAAAGGAAGGAAGAAAAAGAGGGTGGGTTGAGCTTTTCGGTTTCTTTCTGGCCCTTCTTTTTCCCCTCTGCACTGGTAATGCATCTCGTGTGAAGTGGCTGATGCTGCGTGCTCCTCCATGCTCCGTGCTCCCGATCTTCTTTGCTTTGCTTTTCTTGTTTATCTTTATTTTTATTTTGCTTGCCATTTTGTCTTTTCTTGATATGGATTTTGTCTTCTGTTTAACACTTTTTCGCCGTGGTTGCAGCGGTTGCAGGCTGCAACTGCTTTGCTTTTCCGGTAATGTGGCGGACAACTTTCGTTGGCTTTTCTTCGTCAATGCACAAGCACATCTTACGTGAATGAATCGAGCAGAGAGCTTCAAGAGAATACAGCACAACTACTCACTGCCTCCACATTACCTTGCGCAGAGGAGAGCCTTACTTAAACAATACGTAGCATGCGCAGAGGATAATGTTATGTTATTCAAGTCACTTAAGTCATATGTATCCAAGAAGCTAGGATATTTTGATAAGACGCGACAATAAACGTCGGTAATAAATTTACCCTGTAATAATAAACTACGCCACAAATTGGGAATGTGGGCGTCACATTCTGTATGCCGATAGAGCTTATTCTATACACCCCTTTCAATAACAGTATGAGTATGTACAGTGCACGTCCGATAGAGTAATGAATTTTGCATTGGGGAGCAGCTAAGAAGGCACAGAAAGAAGAGAGCATTAATGTGCCCACCGCTTGCACAGGACCCTCCATATTTTGTCACTCTTTTGATCTTTTGCCCTAAAAACCATTTTCTTCTGTGTTAAGTACTTAAAACCCTGTTCGCTACAATCAATCAATTGCCCTGAAAAACCAAAAAATGTCTGTCTATGAAGCGCTCACTGTACAGCAAAATGATATACGTATGATTCCTCTATATTTTTTGTTATTTTTAGGATGAGCGTGATAATCAAATCGAAGGCGAAACATAGTCAAAAAGGTTATCGAATGATATCTGGAGGGGCTCTGGATCTTAACAGCTCTGTTAACGTTAACCCTAACATGCCAATTAACAGAAGCAACAAGTGTCGCTGGACAGCCAGACAGACGGAAATTCCGAGCCTGCGGCTAGTGCCTACCAATTATATGGCCATATAATTGAGTGGACATCGGGAAATTGACCCTGGATGACACAAGAACAGCCCTCACGTCCGTATGTACGCACAAAAGCGAAACAACACACGAACGTACGTATACGGGCGGGCGAGCAGGCTTGTTTGTGTTTTTGGGCGTTCACCGCACAGCCAGCACAGAAGTCTTACGAAACAAGGCGAAAGAGAAATGGGGAAAAACATGAGAAGCGACGAAAGAAAACCCTACAAGCGACTCGCTCTCCACACCTCTTCCCCCTTTCTCAAATTGATCAATCAATTCACTTTCTGGGCGCTTTATTTATGCCTGACCTTTTAATTCAATGAAAGCCTGCGCTTTATATAACGCCACCACTGCAATCAATAAACCGTAGGGAACAATGGAAAACACGCACGACGAGCATCGAACTTTAAATTTTACTGGGGAGTTTACCCAAGCCGTCTGATAACGCCGACTCCAGATAAATATTTGTGTACGGGTACGGGACTAGGGCTCTGCTACTATTCTGAGGCGCTGTGCGACTGCACGGCAACACTGGCGGATTACTACATCGCTCTAGATTTGTTTTTTTTCTTCAATGAATTTGTTTTTGCTCGGCCTTTAGGTGCACATTCCATGATTTCGGTCTGTTAAAGAACAATTAATAAGCACTTTGGTCACCAGGAAACACATTTGCTGCAATTTAGAATCGCTGCCATTGTTGCATTTTTATCAATTTAAATTTGTGTACTGAACTTTACAAACACCATCACATCACACTCACTCACGCACGCACACACCTACATAGAAAACTTGGCGTTCCTGCATACCAAATGGATAGAACCAACAAGCTACTTTTCGCCAGCTAATTTATACGCTTAGGAGAGTAAATAGCAACTTACATTTACTTAAAACATGTTGGGAAAACACTCGGGGCTTACTTTTATAAAACTCTACTTTTTAATATAACTCTTCGCCAAGACCAAAACATAGGAGCGGAGCAGCGTGACCGTGACGACAACGATAAAAAATAACATCCGGCCAAAAAATAAATACCATTAAATACCATTTCAGTTTCGAGAAATACCATTTAAATACCATAAATTTAAAACATTAATTTCAAGTGTTTTGTCTATTCCATAATTGTGATATTCAGATTAATATTACAAGCTAGTTGGCCCTTTCAGCCCTAAGCAAATAATTTTATCCGATTCCTCAATCAATTTTGTTCAGAATTGGCTAGTTTTCAGAACTCTTTTTCATTGGATTGTTTACATAATAAGGTTCAAACAAAAACGGCCAAAGCATAAAACGTAAATGTTGACTAAATGTGACGTCATTGTTGCTTGTCAACCACGTTTCTTCTATACGTCCATACGCATATTGTATACCATATTTCCTTTATTTGATGTTAAATTTGTTGTTCCAAGCTGCTTTGAAATATTAATATGGAATTTTTCTTAGATTGAGATGTAGTTTACCTATTAATGCATATATTTTGTGTTATATAAATAGATTTATCCCGGTTCTGATACCTATTATTGGTACCCGTGAGCTACAAAATTTCGTTAATATCTTTAAAACAGAGTAGTTTCTGCATTAATTGGAGCCTGAAATTACCAACAATATCTCTTTTCTATAATATCTATTTTCCCAAGGTATTAAAATTTGTTGCTCATTTCGTGCCAAAGTTGCACAACAATTAGCAGCAATTAATTTCCCCATGTTGCTGTAATTTTTCCCATACAAAATCAAATGTATCTTACGGGCGGTAAGAACGCAATGACCCCCCCCCCGAGGTGAAGGACGTCAGATTGGTAAAGGACCTACCAGCAATTAATGGGGCAACCCGTCTGAATCGTGCGCCCTAGAGCTTGCGGAGATGCAACAGCTACAAGGAGGTCGGAAAATTCGACGCTTTCCGAAATTATTTATGATGATAAACGCATTCCTTAATATTCGTCCTTGAAGGACATGCCATGTATCGCATGAAAGGTATTAATTCATAGTCAGGAATATGTATAAATTTATGATAGTACACCACTTAGTTCAAAGGATAATCAATTTAACTTTTATTTTGATCTTAAATAAAAGTTATGGAATAACCTTATTTCAACTTTAAAATAAAAATAAGGAAAAAAAACAAAATAACTATATTTGAATTAAAATATAAATTAAAAATAACCTACTTATAATTGTATTGAAATAATTATAAATAGGTGTTATTCGTAACTTTATATAATAAAGTTGGAAATAACTTACATTGCAATTTATTTAAAACTTATAACAATTACCGGGAATATATGTACATATAAAACAAAACAACTGAAGAATGTAGATTTATGTTCCAGAAGGTGTTTAACGTGTTTATGCAATTCACTAGAGAACAAAGGAAAACAAAACACTTTAAAATATTGAAATCAATAGGAAAGTACTACAACACAATATTCAATCGATCAAGGCGTAAAATGCGGCAACAACACCCCCCCGGCACATGAGCGTAGAAACAAACAACAAGCCGGCCCCGCGCGCCCCCGGCGTCGCGGCCCCCCCCCCCGGCGAACGCGACCAAGAAGCACAAAAAACGGCAGTGGATAGTGGAAAATGCGGCTACCAAAGAGACACGTATGAAATGTTAAATGCATACACGTGAAACAAGTAGCGAGAATCAAAAAAAAACCAACCCAGGAGCCAAAAACCCCCAACCAAAAAAGAACCACAGAAACAAAACCCCCAATCTTGATATCAGTCCGGAAAAATCGTTAATGGTATTATAAAGAACAAGCTGGAAAGATACATAAGTGAAAATTATATACTATCATACAGATCTTATGCATACCAGAAAAATAAATCTGCTTCGATGTGCATCAACGTAATTAACGTTATTGCATCATGAAAGACGGCGGCGTCGCCGGGCGCCCCACCCGCCGCGAAAAAAAAGTCGTTGATGTGTCTCAAGTGTGTAGTTAACGTGTAAAAAAGAGACATTTTTGTTGATCTTCTTTGTTGAAACCTTATCATAAAAATAAACCAGATTGTAGAAAATTCAATCATCTATCTCATAAATGATATGTTAGGTGGTTGGAGTCCTAACTAGCTAGTAATATTAAATCGAGTATAAAAATTGAGGAACGGGGATATTTGCATGAGTCACAAAATTGATCGGGAGCCTTATAGGGTGGGCTGCGCAGCTTCTTTGCGTCTGGCGACGCACATAGAAACCCGGTGGCAAAAACCGCCACTTCTTTTCGCTTAACTGCACTTTTTGCTTTGCAACCCTGACCGGAAAAGGTGAAATAAACATAAAATCATGAAACAAAAACTTGAAACGTTGTATTATTATCATAAGAAATTTTTCCCCTGATGCCATTATGACACTGCTGGAGGAACTTCGATGGTTTTCATAATTTTAAGAAGACTCCCACAAGCTCTACAAAGAAATGTTAATAAATAAATTGGCCCCCCCCCCCCCCCCCCCCCCCCCCCCGTAAGAATAGTCAAACGATCGAAAGTTTTGGAAAAAAAAATCGATACTATCGTGATAGTATCGGGCTGAAATAATTATTAAAAAACCATTGAAACCTTTTAGGAACTTGTCCATTGTAAAAATTAGATACCACCTGTCGATTTTTTTTACAAATTTTTCTTCGTATTTTATAGCAGCCAATCCAAACATATCTAAAGCGCAACGACCGATACCGATACCGATATCGATACCTCTACTTAGAACCGAAAAAATGTCTGCTACTTTAATAAAATGTTTAAATTTGGCTAAAACTGTGAGAACATCTACGATAAAAAGTCTTATAACTGCTCCAAAGCAGCAATGGCAGACCTTGTGGTGGGTTTGAGCAGTACAAGTGGTTTTATTGAAGCAATATTTGCATGCGCTCATCTTTGTTTTTATGTAATACGTAGTGCTGCCGCTCTCCAAACGCCGCCGTTTCAGCATGCTCAAATGGTGCACACCAGTCCGATGCGGCATGGTCTGATGGAATTCTTCGATGATCCCAAGCATTGGAGCGAGAACGATGTAAAGGTGGGACGGGCCTGGAGGACGGAGGAGCTGCGCATCAAATCCAACAAGGAGCTGCATCAGCTCTGGTTTATATTGCTGAAGGAACGGAATATGCTTCTTACCATGGAGCATGAATGCAATGACAAAATGGAGATCTTTCCCAGCCCCGAGCGAGTTGATAAGGCAACTAACTAACAACTAACATTTATATGGTAGGCATGTAAACAATAATGTGCCATTTATTCGTAGGTGAAAATTTCCATGGAAAATCTTGAGAAAGTGGTGAGGGAACGGAACACGGCTTATCATTTGCTGGAAACAGGTGAAACAGGCGAACGACCCCAGAAGAGGGTAAACAACGCGTTTGGCTTGCAGTTTAACTACAAATCCTGCGAGCATGTCTTGCCACCCTTCATGAACCTCAAATGGATCAAATCCCGCAACATTGGGTTTGGCGGCAGGGCCGTGAATAGATTTCTGCTCAAATACCGCGAGCAGCTTTACAATTCCAAGCGCAAGGCTAAGAAGTATGTCCTGAATGGCTAACATAAAATGATATCTAACTGTGTTTGCTTTTTTTTAGCCGCTCTCGCAACGAGGTAATGATGATTCTACGCCGCAATCCAAACTTTGATCTGGGAGTGTTGCGCCGTAAGTTCCCCGATGTGGATGTCGACAAACTTCGCAGTGCGGATAAGGCCCGAGGGCACTATGTACCGAAGGTTGGCGTCTAACTTTGCAGCATTTTCAGTTATTTAGTCATTAAATCGAAAAAAATACTACATATATAAATAAGCTGAATTTTAATCTTCGTCAAATTTAATTTTAGTTCCCTGGAAGGCGGCTATTTTTGGCTTCCACTTTTGTTTGGCAATCCAAGAGGGATGCATGCCTTCCATCGAAGTGGGAATAGGAGCGGATGCAGGAGCAGAAGCATGATTCTTGACAGCTGGAAGATCAATTTGTGCGGCTTGTCCGTCATCGCCAAACTTGATCTTTTTGCCCTTAAACTGCCCAATAACTGGTTTCTGTTGCTGCTTGGCTATCCAGGATGGATGGAACTCATCAGTGGGTTTCTTGTTATTGATCTCTGGCCTCCGCTCTCCCCGGTTGTCACTATGTCGGAGCTCGTTGCGCGGACGCTTGGCAGGGTGAGGCGTCGGCTCTTGCTCGTTATCGCTCTCATTGTTGTCTGAATGAACAACAGCGGTGGATAAATACGGCTGACCAGATTCTGTGATGAAAAATGGATCTATGACATGCGTTGGACGATCTTTCTCAGCCTTGGTCTCCTTTTCAATGCTCGGCTCCTTCTCTGGTTCTCGCTCGCGTGTCTTTTCTTTGATGTCAATGGGTTTTGGGTTAATTTCGGGCTTCTTATCCTTTTGCGGTTGCTTCTTTTCCCGAAGCTTTGGCTTCTCTTTCTTCACAGAGGTCAATTTAGGATTACGCAGAGGCTTTTCTTGTTTGGGTTTCTGTTTCTTTTCTTTCGCTGCTTCTACCTCGCTAACCGCCGACTCTGTCGCTGGCAATACATCTGTTTCTGCTACCACATCAGTTCCACCCACAGCTTCCACTTTGTTCTGTTCCAACCATTCTAGTCGATTGCGCGTCTGGGCCTTCTGCTCTTTGAGTTCCTTGCGTTGTCTCTTCTTCGTCTCAGTGCGTTCTAGCTTCACGCGTCTCTTGCTCGTTTCCAAAATCTCTTCACGCCACTTGGAATCCTTATCACTCTCCAGGCCCAAAGTTTGTCGAAATGTGTCAAGCAGCGCTTTAATCAGTTTGTTGAGCGCCAGCATTGCAAGAACCACCTCATCTGGAGTTGAACGGCCATTGGTGAGTACAGCGTTGGGATTTTTGCCATCCTGTAGGAGCAGCTGCCGCATAATGTCAAGACTCTTCAAAGCCTTCAGCTGGGCCACACATTCGCTGCTTTTGCGCAAGCGCTGCTTGTGTTTCTCATTCTCCGGATGTTTTGCCAGGACATCTTTGACCTTCCTAAGCTTCTGAACGAGCTTGGAAACCGTTTGCGCACGTGCTTGCTGGATGACTTTCTTGTTGGTAATTACCTGCGTATACGTACGGAGTAATAATTATAAAATAATAAGTATTTTTCCATTTATTTACCAAATTATTGAATTTCAGTTTATCAAGCATGGTGCTCAGTGTGACTGACTCTCAGAAATATACCTTCCACACAATTTCGACGTCAAAATATACCGAAAACAATAAAATACTAGTTCCGTTCACAGTTTTGGTTCAGCTTCCGCATTTTAGTATTTCTAGTTTATTTTAAGACGCGTTATGGACTCACACTCCTGGCCAACGCACCAATGTATAAATCGTGTAGAATTAAACCTTATTTTATGAATAATCAAATTAAAACGAATGCTTAAAATAAGCAAATCTTGTTATAAATTATTTAATTTATCCTATACAATTGTATGATCAGTGCTGAAGGCTCTAGCTAAATAGAAATCTTAAGCCGAATATCAAAATCGAGGAATATCAACGCAATCACCGATGGCAGAGCTGTCAGTGCGTACTGTCACAAAAACCACGGCAATTTAATGTTTTCATTCTGTCTAAAATAATGATCCGATCTGATCCAGATTCGGCAACCTGGTAGATATGGCCATTCTTAACGATTTTACGTTTTCGGGTTTCTCGTATTTTCAAAGCCGGGTATGCAAAATTGTTTGTTTCGCGGTATATTTACAGTATATTTTGAAAATAAGAAGGTACTTTTTGGTATATTTCTGAGGGTCAGACGGTATACTTGATCGATAAATCCGCGGTCACACTGAGCTGCAGAAATAAGTTACGAATTTATTGTTTTCTTTTAATGTAAATTGCAACTAAACCCAGTTATTAAAAGTCGTGTAATTGCCCGAAGTTGCGTTAAACCGTAATTTGTGACCCCGACACGTGCCAAGTGAATGTGTTGTGCGGTGCCGCGACCGCAAACTCGACAGACGCAAAGAAGAAAAACAAGGAGGAGCTAATAGAGAAGGCAGCAACAAAGAAGGTTTGCATTTGTGCAGCCCCGGCAGGAAAAAATCAGAACAACAACGATCAAAGCAGTGTTCTGCATTAATTAACTGCTTTTTAATTAATAAAAATGTGCGATTCCCATCAATATCCAAATCGTGACGATGCCGATGCTCGGACGCATGAAAATTAATATTCATAAAGAACCTGAGGGCTGCAACGCGCTTGAGTCATTGATCTCTTTTATTGTGTCTGTGTGCATACTACCTACAGTGGCGGAAAACAGTCTGAGTGCGACCCCCCATTTTTCAATCTCCTGCGTGATTTTTTTTCCACCTGGAGCGGGTTATTGCGGGGCCTGAATGGATTATTATAATTATAAATATACTTTGGGAAGTGTTTGGGATACGTATACATATGTATGTACATAGGTGTGATGGGTCAAAACTGAAATCTCCGCTTTATTGCTGGTGCAAACTGCTCATTTTCTTTAGTTGAACAGTTTGTTATTTTCACAAATGCAATACAAACTTAATTATAGCTTTTCCTCCTTTTTGTTTTCTCTGATAAATGTTTTTAGTTGGCATCTGGAACATAGTTTTTTCAAAATGGGGTCGTGCCTATACATTTGTCCGTCACTGTATGCATCTGTGATAGAATAATATGGAAGCCAAGCGGATTTCGTCTTGCATTAATTTGTGCCTAATTATGCGTTTAATTTATTTTAATCATTTTTAATTATTAATTTACTTTACTTCCAGCCCAGGGGAGACATCCACACGCATTCTAAGACACACGCACCCCCAAAGACTGCAGCTGCGGGTTTTTGTACCAGCGCACTACGTTGATCGCTAGACACAACGGCTAATCAAAAGCGGAATACAAATGACGGAATACAAATTGGTTGTTGTTGGTGCGGGAGGCGTTGGGAAATCAGCGTTGACCATCCAACTAATTCAGAATCATTTTGTTGACGAATACGATCCGACCATCGAGGACTCGTACCGAAAGCAAGTGGTCATTGGTTAGTATTTTACATCACTGAATAGAGGCAGAGTCCAACCTTGTGTGACATGTTCTCTGATTGATAACTCTGTTTTTGCAGATGGAGAAACCTGCCTTTTGGACATCTTGGACACCGCTGGACAGGAAGAGTACTCGGCCATGCGGGATCAGTATATGCGCACGGGTGAGGGCTTCCTGTTAGTCTTTGCGGTAAATAGTGCAAAATCCTTCGAGGACATTGGCACATACCGCGAGCAGATCAAACGGGTCAAGGATGCCGAGGAGGTGCCTATGGTGCTTGTAGGCAATAAGTGCGACTTGACCACGTGGAACGTTAAAAACGAACAGGCAAGAGAGGTGAGTTGGTGGTCAGCCGGAGTAGTTCGTAACTCATCGCAAATCGCACCGGTAGTTCATTTCTAAACACTCTGTTTCACTTTTTGACTTCGAAGGTGGCCAAACAATACGGCATTCCATACATTGAGACATCAGCTAAGACGCGCATGGGTGTTGATGATGCATTTTACACACTGGTGCGTGAGATCCGAAAGGACAAGGACAACAAGGGGCGAAGGGGGCGTAAACTTAATAAGCCGAATCGTAGATTTAAATGTAAAATGCTCTAAACGGGCTCGAAGTGGTTTTATTAACTTTTTATTTTGTTCAATGTCGCCTGTTGTCTGTCTGTCTGTCTGTATGTATTCAGTAATGTCTTCGTGGGGCAATCGTGTCAATGGATGGTGGATGGCAGGATTGTGGATCCCCCGCGAATGCACGCTGAATGAAAGCACACACACATACACACACGTACAGAACGAAAGCACACACATTTGTATGGGGAGCGCGTTAGTCGGTGCAATTGTCAGATGAAGAGAAGAATTGTAATTAATTTAAGTAACTAGAGTTTTATGTACGTCAAAATGATTTTGTGAATGTGTGTGTTTTGTGTCGTTTGAAAGGTTGCGTGGCGCCCTTTTAAGAGTATTAACAATAACGAAAATGAAAACGAAGGAAAGCAAAACGAAATGAAATGAATATGTACCTCTCTACATATAACTATGAATACTGTTGTAACTGCCTCGGTTCAGCTGCTTTAACCATTTGTTTTCAATCACCACCAACCACTAAAACTGAAGTCAATGTCGTTTGTATTTTACCAGAGACGGAGACGGAGAATCTGATCTACTCTGAACCCCGATATACCACGATGCATGCAAGACTAGTTCTAATTACTCGTAATTCCTTGAGCTCTGTTGTCAATGGTTTTGTTTTCATGATTTTAGCGTAGCCCGTCTTCTGATTCAAGTTTTCTCACACATACGCACGAACAGAATTCCATTAGTATTTTTCACTATTAAAGAACAAACAAAACATGAAAAACGGTACAGCAATTTTCGCACAAACGAGCAGATTTGCTTGTCTTTGCTGCCCAAACTAAATAAATTTATGTTCATTAAACACAATCAATTGTTGTGGTGCTATGATGCAAACATTTTATTCATATGAGTTGTTCTTGGAAAGCCTTTCTTTCTACCTACCTTATTGACAGATCAATCGAAGATAAAACAAGCAGCCAATTAAATTTACATTATATAGTTTGCTTTAAGCTTTTTATACATACATTTAATATTTAATTTTTTTGTATTAATTTTTGCCATACAAAAAGGAACGAAATAAAACGATTGTGTGTACTATTTAAACTGAGATATCGCTGTTGGTAGTGGTTTTTACTGAAATATATTTAAATGACAAACTGGCATCTGGAATATATTTGAAATAACCGGTAAATATCGACTGCATTGACTAGATCTGGGTAATTTCAAAGATCGAAGTTGAATAATATATCGAATGGATCGAATACCAGTCCGTTATAGGCTAAAACTAGCCAATCTTGTAGAAAATTGATACATGACGTTCTGAAAGTTCTAGCTAGCTAGTTATATTAAACCGAACATCAAAATCGAGAAATATGATATCCGATCATGGACAAAGCACGAATAACCCACTGTCGACATTTCAAAATGACCGCCAAAATCAATTTTCGCACTAAAATACCTACATTTTTCGGGAGAGTAATCGTGGTGGATTTTATAAATTCTTTTTTAAGCTCTCTTTTTTTTCTCTATTTCGAGGTGATATTCGCTTATTTTCGTGGTGTGAGCAGCATATTTCTAACGGGAACGTAGCAACAATGAATCTACTTCATCGTATGATATTAATGATATGATTTTAAAAATGATCATTGGATATTTTTGTGGTACTCAGCGGCCTTGTGAAGAAAAATAGTGGGCTATTGCCCATGGTCGCGCGAACAAGACCAGGACATTTCTGTCTCTTGGCAGGTATACTTTCAAGGTTCCCACTTCAATACCTAGCTTTCTCTGATCACAAAAATAAAGTTTTCTAAAAACAGGAACGCTGGAATGGGCTTGGTTTGGCTCATTTTTAACCAAAAAATTGCATATCAAATACATGTAAAACTTAAGTAAGTATTAGCTTAAAGTAATAGTAAAAATAGTCCGTGGAGGGAGGAAATTCTCCGAATCTCTCCAGCTTTTAGCTGTTGACATTTCCTTAAAATAAGCCAGATTGTAGAAAATTGATTCATCTATCTGATAAAATGATATTTTCAGTTGTTATAGTCCTAACTAGCTAGTAATACTAAATCGAATATCAAAATTGATGAATATGATTTTCCTCGGTATATTTTGAAAATGAGACGGTATGTTTCTGAGGGTCTGACGGTATATTTTGTCGATAAGTCCGCGGTCACACTGAACAAACAAGCCGTGCAAAAAAATTGTGCGTTTTATTGATTAGTTTTTGGCTCGATATAGCCAAGTACTTGCTTAAATTACTAGACCAAAAGAAAAGCAACGTTTTGTTCGAGTTCCTCCAATAAACCCATCAGAAAGGTAAACTATGTAAACAATAAGCAAAGCAAATTTCCTTGGAGCCGGTCGCCATTTTGTTTTTCCCGACGCCGCTGCCGAAAAATTGTTCTGTACATGACGAAGAAATAAATGGTTTATTAAATTTACAGTCCCACAGCCATGAATATGGATGCGAACAATGCCGTGGAGAATCGGGAAAAGGAACGTGATCGTCGCGGGCGGGGCGCACGGGGATCTCGGTTCTCTGATGCCGATGGAAATGGAAATGCCGGTGGCGGCGGCAATATTGGTGGCGGGGGCGGAGGTGGCGGCGGCAACAATGTCCGAGACAGAAGCCGCGAACGTCGCAATTGCCGAGTGTACATCTCCAATATTCCCTACGACTATCGGTGGCAAGACCTGAAGGATTTGTTCCGACGCATTGTCGGCTCCATTGAGTACGTGCAGCTGTTCCACGACGAGAGCGGGAAGGCACGCGGCTGCGGCATTGTCGAGTTCAAAGACCCCGAAAACGTGCAAAAAGCCATGGAAAAGATGAATCGATATGAGGTCAACGGCCGTGAGTTAGTCGTCAAGGAGGATCACGGCGAGCAGCGCGATCAGTACGGAAGGATTGTCCGTGATGGCGCCGGCGGTGGCGGGAATGTCGGAGGCGGTGGCGGAGGAGGAGGAGGCAACAACGGCGGTGGCGGTGGTGGTGGAGGAGGCGGCGGCGGTGGTCGTGACCACATGGATGACCGGGACCGTGGCGGCTTCTCCAGACGCGACGATGACAGATTGTGAGTACTTTATGTGTTCGTCTATCTCTATTGTTTTTCTCGATGTTCTAAGCAGGAAAGCAAGGTTCGTAGCACGCAAAAAGTATTGAATCCTTACACACTTCTCAATCGGCAGTCGTTTCTATGAAGGCAAATCAATCGAATCGTATCAATCTGCAGAAGCGGTTTTTCTATCTACCTACGAGTACGAGTACTAAAAGGATACTTCCCATAATTCGTAATTCGTCGAGCGTAGGCTCTAGGAAGAACTCTTATCATTTATTTATCTGCAATACAATTGAAAAACTGTACACTAGGATCTTTAAAATACCAAATACTCTTAAAATATCTGCCACGTATGAAAAACTGTTCATTAAAGGGATTTGCGGATTTATCTGTCGAGCGTAGGTAGTAGGATCTTTTACTTGCCAGAAACGAGTACGAGTATCTGCTATGAATACTCACTGAAAAGAGTTCCATTTCCCATAAATCTGTTCAGCTTAGGCTCTAGAATATGCTACCTACCCTTGAAAGGATTCTAAACTGAAAAAAGTATGCCATAGGATTCCATGAACAGTTGTGCATTTCAAGGATTTCCATATTGGTCGAGCGTAGGCTGGTAGTTTTTGTATCTTTCATGATTGCAGTATTTCAACCGCATTGTGGCTCAAATCGTACTTATTATTCGAAGGGAGGAATTATTTTTGTTCTATTTCTATTCGAAGTAGGAGTAGGCTGACGGATGCTCGAGACATTGATTAAGTGAAGCGCATAAAGCGTGAAGATAGTCGTCTATTAGCAGTGCTACCGTAAAATTATATTGATACCTAGATGATTGCAATTGAATCGCATTCACGCGCAAAGCGAAGTTAAATTTTCAATGTAAGAGTTTTTATATGATGATTGGGCAACCAGTGAATTAATCAGTAAATATCTGTAGTTGATTTTGTATTTGCACTTAATTGTATGGGCTGATTCAGTATTTAATTTTTTGATCGAGTATAGTCATCCAAAGAAAGATACTTTATAAAAAGTATATGGAATTATATGCAACATTGTCTCGTCTGTTCGTATGCTATATACTAAAATAAACATACACTTCAGTAGGCTCGGCATGTAAACATTCTGTTAGGTAGTGTGGGACGGAGAAGGAAGGACTTGCAAATAGATATACATTTACATTTACGGAGTCTTCGGAATCTTCTGCTCGGCTGAATTTGTTTTTAGAAATGTGTGTGGGCGAAAGGAAAGAATAGACAACATTTACAACATCAGTTCATAATTATTTTCCATCATTTCCAAAGATGCTATCAACTTAAGATTTGTGTGTGATGCGGTGCAATGTGTGACAAAAGAATATGGGAATGAAGGAAGGAAGGTAACAAACAACTTTTAGACGTCTGCAATCGTGCCGGCTTTCTTGGCATCTCTCTCATTCTGTCGTAGCTGAAGCTTATTTTTGCTATCCTTTTGTTATTTTTCTCTCTGGATCTTTGGCTTCTTTTTCTAGATCTGGGCGTAATAATTTTAACATGATGTCAAATGATTATAATAATTCGTCGAATTACAATTTGTATGGGCTTTCTGCTTCGTTTTTGGAGAGTCTGGGCATAAGTGGACCTTTGCATAATAAGGTTTTTGTTGCTAATGTGAGTATATAGTAATTTTAATTTCCAATAATTCCAATATGTATTCTGTAATCGACTGTACCCGAACCGAACCACAAAAGTTGTGCGTAATGTGCTGTGCTGTGCTGTGCATATCGAATTTTCTTCATGGGGTCTCGTCTGTTTCGTATTTATAACCCACCCAAGTCTAGGCCTAATTTTTTGGGGCTCTGTTTATGTTTCTTGCTCCTTGTACTGCTGCTGCAAAATTAAAAATAACTGAAGACTGCAACCCTTAGATCCCTTAGATCCCACAGTTGGGGTGTTTCCAAACTGCTGAAGAAATTGTCGTTCTGGATCATACTTGCGCATAGACTATTGGATAAAACTGAATAGGAGTACGATGTCTTCATTCGAATTTTGGTGTCTGCAAAAAATTGTATTTAAAAAAAAAAAAGAGAGTAATTTGAGATTCTCTTTACCCTACAAAAGAGCGGCGTCATTGCTGCGCTGCCCCCAACAAATTTCGTTTTTCCAAATCCACATTTAAAGATCTGTTTTATAATTACTGGGCTCTTTGAATCAACCTCTGTCCTCTGTCAATGTTCTATAGACAAAAAGGTAAAGGTGTGTCCTTCGCGTGTCCTGATCCTATTCCGTCATTTTGTTCCTCAAATGGGTTATAAATATGAAGCAGTTGCGGTTCGTAGGACAGTGCAAACGTCGACGTCTTCGTCTTGGGCTATCAACTAGTTTGTTTTCAGTCAACTGGAATAGAGGCTGGAATGATTCCGTGTGGCCCTGCTCCTGCTCCTGCTCATGCTCCTGATATTGTTCTCTTTTTACAGCAAAGCTTCTCGTCTGAAAGGTCGGCTTTTGATACCATTTCAGGGGCGGAAAAAACGTACATACATGTACATTTAGATTGCACTTGACTAATTAATTTCCAACACACTCTCTTCAGCTGGACTACAAGGTGGATAACAAGAAGCTCAAGCAGGTGTTCAAGCTGGCCGGCAAAGTGCAGACCGTGGATCTATCCCTGGACAAGGAGGGTAACAGTCGCGGCTTTGCTGTGATTGAATACGATCATCCCGTGGAGGCAGTGCAGGCCATTTCCATGCTGGATCGTCAGATGCTGTTCGACAGGCGTATGACCGTGCGCCTGGATCGTATCCCGGACAAGGGTGAGGGCGTTAAACTGCCCGAGGGACTGGGCGGTGTGGGCATAGGCCTAGGTCCGAACGGAGAGCCATTGAAGGACGTCGCTCACAATCTGCCCAATGGCGGAAACCAAGGTCAGGGCCAACTGCTGGGAAATGTTCAGCAAGGCGGACAGCTGGGGTCTGTGGCTACTGGCCAGGGAGGCGGCGGCGTAAGCAATGCCAGCAATCTGCTCGGTAGCCTGACTGGAGTGATGTTCGGGAACAATTCCTCGTCCATCCAGCCATCCCCGGTGGCTCCAGTGCAGAAGCCCAATCTGGGTAACAACTCGGGCTCTGGTGGACTAAACTTGAACAATCTGAATCCCAGCCTTCTGGCCGCTGTGGTCGGCAATCTGGGAAACCAAGGAGGCAGCCTATCCAATCCTCTGCTCACTTCATCTCTTAACAATTTGGGGCTCAGCCTGGGCAACTCTGGCGGCAATGATGATCCCATTTCTTCCGGCAATGTTGGCCTGTCCAATAACTACAGTAGCGGTGGCAGTGGAGGAGGCAATAACTACAGCTCCGGCGGAAACAATAACTACAGTGGCGGCGGCGTGTCCGGCGGGAACGTTGGATATAATGCCTACAGCAGCTCTGTGGGTGTTGGGGGCGGCAATGGAGGAGGCGGTCTGGGCAACCAGCAGGACGGCAACGACTACAATACTGGCAACAATCTGGACATTTTTGGCGGCGGTAGCAATGTGGGAAATGCCAATTCTGGCGCTGGCAACGCAGGTGCCGGCTCTCGCAAATCTGACACGATTATCATCAAGAATGTGCCCATGAGCTGCACCTGGCAGACGCTGCGCGACAAGTTCCGTGAGATTGGGGATGTCAAGTTCGCCGAGATACGCGGCAATGATGTGGGTGTGGTGCGATTCTTCAAAGAGCGCGATGCCGAGCTCGCTATAGGTAAGTCTCCCGTCTCGACATTATGAACCGAAACTGCAACTAAACTAATTCTGGAATTGTCCCATCCCTTTACCCTTTGCAGCGCTCATGGATGGCTCTCGTCTGGATGGTCGCAACATTAAAGTAACATACTTTTAAGCTAGCCTACAATGTTTAAAGCGTATTTACTCTGTACTGGTTAAGCGAAAAGAACACGAAAATGAACCCCATCCGCCGGCCGCCGCATTGTTTGATGACCAATGAACGGATTTTCTTTATTCCACAAGCAATACAGCCATACAGCCACGAAACGAGACGAACGGCATCCACCACTGGATCTGATAGGAAATCTAAAATGTATCTGAGGCACAGACAGAGACAGAAAAGTTCATCCCATACATTTTTTACTCGTATAACTTTTATATATATATAAATTCATATTATTATGTACTCTAATATTAAAATAACTGACGTTCCAAAACCACAAATCCGAAGACGCAATTTTAATGTTAATTCTAAGCAATTGAATTACAGCCAATAAAACAATGCAAAATCCCATTGTTAAGCATTGCTAACAATTCACGTTAACAATTTGTGGAGTACGAATGTTATTTGAAATATTTTTTTGTACCCAAGCAGTATATGTACCAGCAGCTTGTTATTATAAGAGCGCTGAATAGATCACAAGGAATGAGATCAATAGGAGTTGGATTTTAATCCTTCAGTCCGAAGTCTGTAACAGTGTCAGCCAATTTCTCTAATATCGAATCCATCGTATCCAGGCATGGCTTTGTCTCTCTCTTAAGGGAAGTTTTTGTCGTTTCCATGCCACAGCCACTATTTACCCGACCTTTCGCTTGCTCTCCTCCTCTCAGTAAGTAAAGTTCACCCCCGAAATCGACAAAGTACTCCTACCCTCCTACCATTTGCAGCCCCACAGAAACAGAATGCATTTGCAAATGCTCAATGTGTTGACTACGACTAAAGCGTTATTTATCATGTCTGCATTTTCTTTAAGCTAACTGGCTATCATTCTGCACAGACGCGTATGTGAGTCTTAGACTCTGATGTTCAAATACAGGTGGCATAGTCGCACAACAATATTAGGCATGAGGTGGGGTACCATTTTGTGGAATAATAATGTTGAAATGTTTCTTTTTATTTATAATGGTTGCTTAATGTCTACAAGCATGGGTGACTTATATACGTTGATATTATTAGACTGTCTACGGGGCCAGGTCCATCAGGATTCCATCGCTTGTTCGGAAATGGGAAAGGTGGACGACGTTCGTGGATTTACATCGGTTTTCCTACTTCGTGGTAGCGGCTGCCGGCGCAGTCTTGAATCGTTCCAAGCGTGCGCGCGCCTTCTCAGAGTAAATGGCCTTTGACTCTGGCGAAGCTGCAGCCGTAGCTGGAGTTGAAGAAGCCTCAGCTGCTGTGCCAAAACGCTCCTTACGCTTCAGCAGCCGCTCGTCGGCCAATGTCTTTGTGGTCTTCTCGGGAACCACACAGCCAAAGCGTTCGGCGCGACGCTTAAGGGCTTCCTTTTGCTTTTCATCTGTCTCCTTGTTCCCTTTATTAGCCACGATGGATGCGCTCGAGGACTTGTTAATTGCAGTAGCAACAGAAGTTGCAATGGTGGCGGTGATGCCGAATTTCTTGGCCCGGAGGTTCAAACGTTCTTCTGCGGTTAGTTCAGTGAGTTTCTTGTCAGCGGACTTTTCGCCTTCCTTGCTTCCTCCAATTACAATAGGTATGCGCTTGGTTTTGGCTGGTGTGTCCTCTTGCGTATCCTTACTAGCTGTGGGAGCCCCGTTCTCTTTCGATGCAATGGTGGGCGTCGCTGTACTGCCTGCCGTTGTCGAGGACAGCTGAGAGTTATTTCTTTTGAGCACAATCTTCCTGGCAGGCAAGGCTGCTGCTGCACTCGTTTCCTCTTTGATGTCGCTGTGTTCGTCCAACAGCAAGTCTGGAACTATTGCAGCTAAGGGCGTGCTCACCGGGCTCTTGAGTAGCTCATCGTCATCGTGCAGCTCATCCTCCAGCAATTTGTCCTCATCTTCGTCGGCCAGGGAAACATCATCATCTATGGAGTCTGCTATGGCTAGCGATATATCACCCTCCAACAGGGCCGTCTGCAAGCGATCCTGCAATTCATTTTTGTTTCCATTTACTGGCAACCCACGCAGCTTTAGCTCGCGCTTTAAATCAGCCACCTTTGGGACGTAAGTAAACAGTTGAATTATTGTATGCTTGAGCAGGTTAACTTACCTTCATTTTGGTAACGTCGCTTTCCGGCATTTTATTCCTGGATTTTCTGTTTTGTTTTAATTTTTTACAAGAATGTGCTGTAGACAAATAGTATACAGATGGATAGTGTTGGTTCATGAACGAACGAACAGAGAAGAACTATTCACCGTAGTGAACGAACTGAATAAGCGTTATATTGTGTTCATCGTAAGTTTTGTTGTTCGTTATTTTTTGTATGGCAAATAAAATGTTTTCTAATAAATCTAAGCCTAATAACAACGGAGCAACAGAGAAATTAGTCCGAAAATTTGAGCTATAAACAAAAACGAACGAACTAAAAAAACTGCTCACGAACGAACTGATTCAGTAAATTAAACGATGATTACCCAACATTAGCTGGGTCGTTCATGAACGCTGTTATGAAGGAACTGATTCAACTTAACCCTCTTAACCGACTATTAAAAAACCTCTATATAAGTTTGCGATTGCACCTTGTACATTCCCCTTCATTTACAAATAAAATTACCCGCAGATCTTTTACCTGTACTGCTCCAAGTCCACTGGTCCAAAATTGGTAATAATTGTACTGTTCCATGATCGTAAATCATATTCCTCGATTATGATATTATGATATTACTAGCTAGCTAGGACCCTCAGCACTAAGCATATAATATTATCCGATTGAAGAATAAAACTTCTACAAGATTGGCTAATTTTAAGGACCACCCTCTTATTGGAAAAAAAAAGTTTTTAAGAAAAGCATTAAACGAATGTAAGTTCAGTTATGAGTATGGACATTTGTATACCCCATTTCATTTACTTAATGTTACAATTAACAATTTGCGACGCCACTTTGACAATAAGTAAACACTCGTATCTTAAATTTTCTCAGATGCGCGTATCAGCCACCCAGAACTGAAAGGCTTTATTTTAAAACACTCGTCTAACTTTGGATTGTGGATTGTTATTGGATCTCATAATATTTGTTTTTGTCACTTCAGCTTCGGTTGCCCCCACCCTCACCCTCATGATTTCGCCGATGCGGACGGAGACGGACCCCGTAGATAAGATATAATATATGAGTGCCGTTCAGAAATAGCACCCGTGCACCCTACACTCCACTCCACCCATCGCATACCCCGACCGGAAACGGGAAATGGAAACGCAATGCAATATTATCATTTGTCGCCTGATTCTGCTGCTATTCTTAATCCCTGTCCCTTCAGCGAATCGGATTCGGATTCGTTGTGTCTGGCGCTGGAGACACTGTTGCATGGCCTTGAGGAGCAGTGCAGTTTTCTCGCTGAGGTTGAATTGTTCTCCAAGTACTCCTAGTGGCTGGCTGCACCTGCTGGCTCTCCGGTAGGTAACATCTACCCTCTCTCCTTTTCTCCTCTTGTTCTCTCCATCCCCATCCCCACTCTCAGTGTTTCTCCGTCCCGACTGCACACATGGTGCTCAGATGCTGGCGTAAGTAAGTTCGAGTGGCTGTCCCTAATTGGCACTGCTGCACATTCATATTTATTAATAATTTTCCATCACTTCTCTTTGCTCTGACCGCCAGGCTTCGAGGTCGCAGCCTTTGTCACTTAACCCTTGTGCCTCTAAAGAGTGGCACGGTCAGTGCAGTGGTACTTCTAATTAATGTAATGCTCCCAGTCAACGTGTTTCCTAATTGAACTCATTTGCCGCCGTTCCACATAATAAACGCCACTATTTTGGTCATACTCGTGGACGGACAAGCCAAGCCAAGTATGGGGTTCTTAGCTTTAATTACAGTTACACCGCCCGCCCGTCACACACGCACTAGCGGGAAAATGTCGTTGATTAATGGCTTATGACAGATATTTGAGTTTGGGCCTGGACAGAGCACTGCAGAGGTATTACGCAAGCGGATTTGGAGTTAAATATGGCTTACTCTGCGGGCTCTCTGAAAATATACTCGTACATTACGATGTTGCCAGCAATTTGGCAAATTTGATATACATACATACAAACATAGTTCTGAACATCCCATATGTTCAGTTCCCTTGAATTGCTTACTGTCGATCCTTGTTAATGCTAAAAATCATTATTGCAAAGTATCTCATCTCAACTCTGTTCTGGGTGTAAACAATGACTAATTGATAAGTGTAATCGGCTGATAAACTCTTATTTCGAGTAACACTTTACCTCTCTCTCTCTCTCTCTCTCTCTCTCTCTCTCTCAGCACTTCTTAGAAGCCCGCCCACAACCAACACAAAAGAGGAACGAAGACTCTTATCGCAGGCCTAAAGCATTCTGTTCGCTCCCGCTCTGGCCAGGCCAGGCCAGGCCAGCTGATAAAACGAAAAAGCCCCACAAAAAAGAGGCAGGGCAGGCCAGAGAGCCGAGCCGAGCCACTGAAGCAACTGGTTCTCTATTTGTGGCGTCGTATCCGTCAGATACAAAAACTGCTTCTCAGATGCCTGGCGACTGCACTAGTGATCGGTTGTGTTGTGGTTTTGCTCTTCGTTTGTTGTTTCGCTCTCGTTCGCGCCGCTGTTTGTACGCCCAATCTGCACCTCCTCCGCCCGTTGGCTGCGATCACTTCGGACGTCACCGCCAGACGTGTCGCGTCGCTCGATTGATTATTGCAAAAAACAAGAAAAGCTTCGAGTACGTCGTATCTAAAAGTACGTGTCTGTGCAAAGTTATACGCATGTGAAATAATGTTCACTTCGGATGCAGCTTGTCCAAAAACAAAGTTTACATCACACGATATTATATTCGAAATTAACAGCCTTCGACCTTGCGTGCTTGTGTGTGCTGTTCTGTGCTGTGCTCTTCTTTCTGTGTGGCTATATTAACCACAATTATATTTTGTGTAAACATTGTTAGCATAGATCAGTGGAATCCGTGGAAAGCTGCTTGGGAAAACCAACTCCTCCAACCTGCCAGCGCCCGAGAGGGTTTCGTGATCGTTTCTTTATCACCTGAGTCACTTTGTATGGCGCTCACGTCACAGCTAGCCCCCACGGCCCCCGTCTCTGTCTGGTCTGGAGCTGTGGAGCTCTGGAATGCCGAGCTATGTAGCTCTCTGCTTCTGCCTCTCTCTCTTCTCCGATCTCCGCTCTCCCCTGCTCGCTGTCTCGATCTCGCTCTCTCGATCTGGGCGCCTTTATGGGTCCGTTACCATTTTTAGTTAACAATCAATTATATGGTTACACAGCCATTTAAAGGCCATCGCAGGAAACAAAATACGTGCCTCCACACTCCCTACATCTACAGGTTCAACACCCACCGCCCGCTCCACTCCACTGGCCCCACAGACACATCAAATCAGAAATCAATTTATTCCGACCTATGGCACAATAAATACTTCGTATTAACCTCAATTAATTTAGCTAATTGAGAGCGCGTGCCCTCGCAATCTGCCATTTGATTCTGGATGCGTTGTATATGGTTCTCGCTTTCGACCAGGTAACGGTGGTAACGGTAACAATAGCCGTAGTTCTAGTTATCGCCGTTGCTCTTTCAAGTGAAATTCCCTATACACACATGCACATACATGTGCATGTATGTATGTGCACTCACACCCATACACGTCTAGTATCTTATCTAATCAGTTTATTAAATACGAAAACCCATGCGAGAAACCATAAAAGAACCCACATGCTCATACACATACAATTCCTCATTTATTTTTGCGAACAAAGAGGAAGAGCCCTCTAGAGCTTTTAGAGCACCAATAAAATCTAGTTTAGAAGTGCAGATTATGCTTCGCCTAGTGAAAGCACTTCAGACTTTCTCCTGCAATGGATTGGCATCTGGCTGGTTATGTTTTCTGGGATTCCACAATGAAGCTTGCAGTTATTTTCATACACTCTGAAAAGCTAGCTATTTATCTTCTAAGAGATTGTTCCTGCTGTCGCTTAATCGGCATGTGTACGTCATACATACTATATGACTGCTCTTATTCTCCATTAAGCCCAGATAGATAAGCTAAAATTAGAAAAACTGTGAGCTTGAGTAATCCCGCTTCAGTAAAACAACTCAACAATAGACGAAGGGAATGTGGAATTGTGTGTAATATATTGACTAAGCAACAAAACCCAACAGCGGTTTTTATTTATGTATGATGCTTTAAATGGGAAAAGGAATGAAATTCTAGCAGCTGAATGATGCACTGCACCCATTTACTTAATACTCATATGGCACTGATAAGGCGCAGTCCACAAAGGACTGAAGTGAACCGAGCTGAACTTGCAGTTCCATAGTGGACATTAAGTGTCGTTTAAGTCAAATAAAAGCTTCAAGACCTCCTCCCCATCATGTGCAATGTCAGTGGGCAAAGAAAGACTGCAGCTGGAGTGTGAAATGTTGCAAGTGTTCCAAGAACACTCCGTGAACAACAAATACTCGTACGTAACTTGATATGTAAAGTTTACAAGAGGCCAACCCCGCTGCAACAACAACACAGAACAGAACAGAAGAGATAACAAAGCGACGGAGAATATAATATATATAGTATATGGAGCTATACAAGTCCCATCCACTTCACATTGTATACAAGTGTATTACAAAAAGAGCTCAATTATGTTTAAATAATTTATTATGAGTATTAATTACAATGCAAGCCAAGCTGGAGCAGCTTCTGTTTCCCAGCTTGAAACTGTTTAGTTTCCGCTTATTTTCGGTTTTATGGGGAGATATTTTACTCGACTGTTACTTACTGTAGTATTACTGAACAATTTTCACTTTCCTTTCACTTGGTTGTGTTCTCGCACCTGATTTCTTATCCAAAAGTTATCCAAAAACATATTGAAAATGTTTTCAGCGGTGTTGCTTAATCAGCTGGTAGTATAAATAGCAAAGCATACATATGTACGTATGTATGTGTGGGTAGCATTGGGACTTAATTATTTGCACGCTCTTGTAGTCACTAAAACAGCTCCCCAAAACTCTTCTGTTTGTTTATAATAATTTAAAACGCGTCAAAAAAAAAAGGCCCAATCCATTGGCGAGTTTGCTGTTTATTTAGTTTTGTTCCTGCTCTCAACCCCAAATCTGTTGGTTTTGTTATTTTTGGTGTTGCTGCTACCTAATGGCCAATTGTTCAGTCGCAGTTTGTTTAGAATTGTGAGCGAAAAAAAACCTGTTTCTATTTGTGGATCTCTGTTGCCATTTTTCCGGCACGAACTCACCCGATTTACTGTTGGTAACGTCATTCAATCAAACTTAAGAACTAATGTGCAATGTGTAATTTGGTTTCAAATTTCCATCAATGTAAAATATATCCAAAACTTAAGAGGCTGTCATCGTCCCTAGAAACATTTTTTCTAAATTCTACTACATAAAGGAACACAAGCACTTAAGCGCAAATGAAGACCCTCTCTCCATCAATGATGAGACTTAATTGTGTGGACCCCGAGTATCAAAGTGCCCCAGTCAAAGTTCAGACTCTGTAGATCGCGTGCCAATAAAGCACTTTATGCTTTGAAGAACGAGTACATCCAATTTAACCCCAAGTTTGTGAAGCACACAAAATGGGTTTAAGTAAATAAATTTGTAACTTAGCTTATCTATATTTTCCCTGACACTGATCAGTGCCTTTTGGTTCAATCAAAATTTGTTATACCCTTCTATGATGAAAGGGTATTGGTAGTTGTAGGTGCTTCTTTACCAAGTTTTTGTATCGACTGGCCAAAAGTTCAAATGAAATCATTCGGGTCGAACGGTAATATGTTGATGAATGTCACAACGGAACCGGTTCTGTTTTTTGTTTCCTTTCGTTGTATCAGCTGTGATGTGATGCAGCAGTCTGCTGGCTTTCATGTGTGGGCTGGCTGGGTAGCCAACCTTTTCGTGGGATGAGTCACTGCAATCTGAGGAACGGCAAGTGTGGTCTAGGCCTTCTATTAGAAGCTCCACATTGTATGTGTGTAATTATATTCGGTTTGCATTGTCCGAGATTCCATCCACTGACACAGATGATGAGTCATATACATACATATGTACCTTCAAGATAAATAATTCCGGGAATTCAGATGAGTTTTCTGCGTACGGAGAGAGACCCCAAGATTCCCCAAGCCCAGCCCCTAATGGCGGCAGTCTGTAGTACATACATATGTAAATTGGCCAAAAGTCTTTTGATTTCGGTTTTATTAATACGGAGTATCTGTGTGTTTTGTTTGGAGGCTGGTAGGGAAATCTAGTTTATGTTTTGGGTCAACTGGAAACGGAAAAAACCAGTTTTAATTAAAAAGAAAAATTTATGAAACGAATGTTGGTGGTTTGCTTGGCTTGACATGTGGTGAAAGTCTATTAGTTTTAGCTGAGCTTTTATTTAATTGTTGTATAAGCCCCAAACCATCAAAAAAGTGAATTTATTTCCATTAGCAAGTGAGGAATATCACCATTCGCAGAATCAATTGCGGCTGATGGAATCCAGACCAGACCTCGATTGGCGTCGTAAAAGCTCAAATTGCTGTCCCCACACCCCTCCCTCTGGCCTTCGATACATTTTTTGTGTCGTTGTGTGGCCTTTTTTAGCTGTGCTGTCGATTAGATTAGAAAAGTTTTGAAGTTCAAGTGTCTATGGCTGGAGGGCCGTACCGAGAACTCTGTTACCATCAAGCAGCCATCGGCTTTAGCAATGGAAAGAGTTGAAGGGATCGGGCAGGGCCAGAGATTTCCGGTTGCCACAGCCGCAGGATGAAAGTACCACATACTCGTGCACGCGGGTGTGGGTGTGTCAAGATAAACAAGCACAGAATCAACATCTGCCACCAAATGGTGCAATATCGCAGACAGAACTGTCAAGCAAGCAACAGCAACAGCAACCCGCCTGACGCCTTTATTTTGCTTTCTTTGCAGTTTCTCACCAAAGACTTAATCCGGAATGACGTCGGCGATGTCGAAGTGTCCGCGCCCTCTGAAAATCACAATCGTGGGCGATGGCATGGTTGGTAAAACCTGCATGCTGATAACCTACACACAAAACGAATTCCCCGAGGAGTATATACCGACAGTGTTCGATAACCATGCCTGCAACATCGCAGTGGATGATCGGGAGTACAACCTAACGCTCTGGGACACGGCTGGGCAGGAGGACTACGAAAGACTTCGACCGTTGAGCTATCCAAATGTGAGTTGTGGCGGTGGCTGTGGCTGTGCCGTAGATGTTATGCAATTAAGCGAGGCTAATCAATTTCGTTTCGCTTCGGGCTCTCACAGACGAACTGCTTTCTGTTGTGCTATTCGATCAGCAGTCGCACCTCTTTCGAGAACATCAAGAGCAAATGGTGGCCAGAGATTCGTCACTTCTCAAGCAACGTGCCAGTGGTGCTGGTGGGCACTAAGCTGGACTTGCGCATACCGAACTCGGAGAAGTTTGTCACCACACAAGAGGGGAAACGATTGCGCAAGGAGATCCATGCATCCAACCTGGTCGAGTGCTCTGCCAAGAAGAAACAGAACTTGCAGCAAGTCTTCGAGGAGGCTGTCCGCGCCGTCGAAAAGAAGCCAAGGTCGTCACCCAAGCCATCCTGCACACTACTGTGAACTAAGTGTACGATTAATGTTTAATATTGTTATTATACGTAATGTATTATGTAACTAATTTCTCTGACTCTTTGTGCTTTGTTTTCCAAACTGTGTGTAGAAAATTTACCGTTAAGTTCTTATTATTTAAGTGCTTGTTGTGTGAAAACAATCCATTTTCCGTGCGACCAAAGTGCATTTCTGTGTAAGAAAAAAAATCAAAACATAAAAAATATAAAATCAAACAAACATATACATATTTACTATAAAATATAAATAATTGAATTTGAATGCATATAAATGGCGGACAAAATCGTGTTATTGTACATATTCAATAAAAACCTAGTCGTTAAAACCAGTTGTTAGGTCGTCTTTTCAAAAAGTCCCGCCGTAGTACCAGCTCCATTTATCGAACTCGATAATTGTCTATGACACTGGTCCGATAGTTGGACTATCGATTGTATTTCAATAATTTCACATAGGGATGATATGCATTTTAAAATGAATTAAGATGGATAAATTAAAAAGGAAGTTTTAAAATTACAAAATTGATTCATCAATAGCACAAAAATGTTGGTATATCGTAGCAATAATACAAAATAGTATATTTCATAAATTGCTGGTATATTACGGTATATTTATGAGGGTCAAACGGGTATATTTCTTCGATAAATCCACGGTCACACTATTCACTTCCCAGATTATGTGGAATTTTAAATAAATAAATTATTAATTATTTATTTTTTGATATTTACTGGTTACTTACCTGATTAAATAGAGCGGGATTAAGCTATTTTTTTTTCTCGGTGTCTGAGGTTCCAGTCACACTCGACAAAACAAATCAAGTGAAATATTTATTTTTCCATATATGTACATATATACTTTTGAAAATGACCGCCAAACTCATTTAGCGCACAAAAAATACTGACATTTATCGCTCTCAAATCGTGGTGGGTTTTCAAAATTTGCTCTCTTTTCAGAGGTGAAGAGAGCGTTTTCGTGGTGACTTTCCCCTCATGATCGTGGTGTGAGCCACATTCACCTAACGGAAACCGGAGCAACAATGAGTTCACTTCATCGTATAAATATTAATATGATTTTTAAAATTATTAATATATATTTTTTTGGTACTCAGCGGACTTGTGAAGAAAAATATTCGGCAATATTTTGTTGTTTCATGGTCGCGCGAACATGTTTTTGGACTTTGCCGAGAAAACCACCCCAAGTGTTTACAGAAAATTTCGAACGATTTGGCCGAAAGTTGAAAACGCTTAAGGTAAACCGTTACTTTTGTAACGGATTTTATATCAAAAAGTATTTTTTTGGTACAAAAAGAAAATTTTTATTATTGATGATAGGCCGTGGCTAAGTGTAAGCCCAAGGGGGTCTGGCGTGGATTTATATGGCGGACTCCCAAGTTAAATATAAATGTACGATCCCACTTGAATACCTAACTTTCTCTGATCACAAAATACAGTTTTCTAAAAATAGGAACGCTAGAATGGGCTTGGTTTTGCTCATTTTTTAACCAAACAATTGTATATAAAATACATGTAAAACTTAAGCAAGTAGTAGCTTAAAATCATAGTAAAAATACTCCGTGAAGGGAGGAAATTCACCGAATCTCTCCAGCTTGTAGCTGACATTCTCCAGGCTGAAAGGTATCCTTTCTAGGGCCAATTTTTGACGCACGCGACATTTTCCGACGGGTTGTCTCCTCAATTAATTGACTTGGTATGAAATGAAAATATTTCCCTTTTACCAATAAATGCTGAAACTGTACCTAAATTTCAACCATTTTTCATTGGTTTGGCTGATTATTTGGAACGTAGAGTCATTCCTACGTTCCTACGCGTTCCCGTAAGATGCATTTGATTTGTATGGGAAAAATTTCAGCAACATGGGAAATGAAGTAGCTGCATTGTTGTGCAACTTTGGCCCGAAATGTGCAACAAGTCTGAATACCTTGGGAAAATGGATATTATGGACTTGGGATACTGTTTGTAATTTCAGGCTCCAAAATGCCGAAACTAGTCAGTCTCTTTTTTAAAGACATTAACGAAATTTTGTAGCTCATACCAATAACACTAGTCAACACTAGAATTAGGCTGTGGCCCAAAATATAGATTCTTATAGATTTCGGGGCTTAAAAGCTTTTAACGAATTATGGTTTTTTATACCCGTACTCAAAAAAGAGTTAAGGGGTATATTAGATTTGTGGTAAAAGTGGATGTGTGTAACGCAGAGAAGGAAACGTTTCCGACCCCATAAAGTATATATATTCTTGATCAGCATCAATAGCCGAGTCGATATAGCCATGTCTGTCTGTCCGTCTGTCTGTCTGTCGTCGTCTGTCTGTCCGTCTGTCTGTCTGTCTGTCCGTCTGTCTGTCCATCTTGTTGAGCGCAGTATCGTAGAGAATGCCCATATCTACCAGACTGCCGAATCTGAATCAGATCGGTTCATAATTATAGCCAGAATGACGAAATTAATTTTCAGTTGCTTCCCCTGCCCCCTCCTGCGGACGACAACGCAACTCATTTTCCTTCTCGCTCGCACACTCTGCCGCGTTCAGTGCGCGAGAAGATGTAGAATCTGAATGGTACATCTATAATCTACATGTTAGATGTAAAATATACATTGTAGATGTAGATAACAGATGTAGCAAAAAAATGTAAAATGTAAAATTTTTTTTTTATTCTAAAATTCTAAAAAATCTTATGCTCAAAAATGTATATACTGACTAAGTACGGGTATAAGTAGAGTCGCGTCCCCAGAAGAGACTCACACGTTCCTTCTCGTTTGTAGTAAATCGAAGTAAACACTTTTTTAAATCCATTTTAGATATGTGTGACCATCTGATCTTGTGTGGCCTTCAGTTTTTAGATTTAGGATATGTTTTCCTTTAATATCCCTACAATATACTCCACACCCATTTGAACCGAATAAACACACAAAAACGGACCAGAAGGCACCGCGGCGATAAATATTACATACAATTCGATTTTAACCGTTTTATTACATATAAGACAATTGGTACAGCAAACGGCCCACAGTGCCCGAGGCCAAGTGACCAAGTAACCCCATACCAACTAACCGTTGTATCAACTTTGCCAAGAATTGGCAAGCCATGCCGTTTCTATTATTTTTTCCATCACGTATATATAATATTATTAAAATTTATATAGATATGATTTTTTGTCATAAAATTTATACATAAACAATTAATCTCTAACATTGATCACTGGCTATGTCGTGGATCTTGGCCACGTAACGAGGGGCATTGCACATCCGGAAAGCACGTCATCCCGACGAACAGGAATACCTGCACTGTTCGCACCAGGATTAGCTTAAACATTTCCAAGCCCCACTCTGAGTCAGATGTCAGATGTCCGCTGCCGCGAGCTGGAGCGAACTATTCTGGGACCAAGGGGACGTGGAGGCGTTAAACGATAGCTACCAGCTGCTGAACGAGACGGTCGTTGGCATTGAGACGGCCATTCCCAGCCGAAAAGAGGCCACGACAAAGCAGCTGGGGCCCTCGGAGTCCTCCGCTGCTAAAAAGGAGCCCAAGAAGAGAACGGAACCGATAAATAGACATCTGAAAAGGGAGATAGAGACACTGAGAATGAAGAACGAACGGTTGAAGGCCAATATACAGGCCGTTATCAATCAGGGGGACCGCACTGAAGGAGAGGGCCCGCCAACGGCACCAACAATCAAGACCAACTGGAGCAGGTGCTGGACATCATGCGACAGCCTTACATCCATCAGTCCCTCTATGCAGCCCAGTCAGTGGCATCTTCAATTGCTGCACCTTTTGTGGGGGGGGGGCCTGACCACCGCGGCTGAGTCCTGGGACGCGAGTCATGGGAATTAATGGGAATTGAGTAAACTTAAAACTTAAAATTTTTTACAAGATCGAAATTTTGTTTTACGCTAAGTCAAATAAAAAAAAATAAATAAAAACTACCGTACAGGTCGAAAATCAGTGTTAGAATGAAATATTGCCCAGCCTCAAATCAAACGATACGAACAGAAAAGTAAATGCTAACTAGATGAAATACTTTTCCAAGCAAGTAAAACACATGCAAAATCTATTGATTTTTGTCAGTTTATGTTTTGGTAGAATTTTTTGTATTTTGTTTCAAATTGAAAGCAGCAGAACGCCACACTTCTGACTTCGAAGTCTCAGCAACTTCTGATAGATACGCCTGAAGGTAATCCATTGACTGTATTTCACTCATATGCCTCAGAAAGCAGCACAGAAAAGCTCTAAAGCAACTCATAGAGAGTGTGAAATTATCTACCTATAATACCTATAATACATATATTCAGAACATTCCCCGCTCTGCTCTTCTCTGATCTGATGAGCGGAGGAAAACCTCTGAAAATTAAACTCCTTTTTGCTTGTTCCAGTGGAGGCTTTTATTTTATTTTTTTGGTTTATTGGATTGCATTTCTTTTCTTGGCGACTTCTTGGCGGTCTTCAGGTATTTTCTTCTTGTGCTATTTTGCTTTTTTTATACCCGTACTCAAAAAAGAGTTAAGGGGTACATTGTATTTGTGGTAAAAGTGGATGTGTGCAACGCAGAGAAGGAAACGTTTCCGACCCCATAAAGTATATATATTCTTGATCAGCATCAATAGCCGAGTCGATATAGTCATGTCCGTCTGTCCGTCCGTCAAGTGTATTTAAAAATTTCACAAAGGACGAAAATCTGTGGCAGGCACAATTTTAAAGATAAGATAAAACTAAACACATAACTTAAGTATCTTATATCTGGTTGCATAGAACTTTGCAGTTCTGAAAAGCTGACAAACGCAGCTATAAATCCGACCCGGAGCCTTTGTAAAAGCAGTGAAAAATCGAGAAAAAATGCTTTTTACCAAAAATTGCAGATACAAAAGGTCTGGGTCGGATTTATAGCTGCGTTTGGCAGCTTTTTAGAACTGCACTGTTCTATGCAACCAGATATAAGATACTTAAGTTATGTGAAAAAAAGCACTAATTTCAGGTAAATTAGTTTTGAGTCGTTTTGGTCAAATGGCTGCAAGTTGACCGTTTATCCATAGATTTTGATGAGCAATACCTAACACGACGCCTAATTAATGCGTCTATCTAAAACCAAGAATTGGCCAAGAATAATTTTTTTTTTCGACTTTTCCCGAGTTTTGAAAGTCAAAATTTCTATAAAAAAATACCGCAAAAAAATAATGAAATTGGAATTTGAAAGCTTAATATCTTTCAGGCGTTAAGCTGCAGATACAAAAGGTCTGGGTCGGATTTATAGCTGCATTTGTCAGCTTTTCAGAAATGCAAACCAGATATAAGATACTTAAGTTATGTGAAAAATAGAAGCACAACCTCTGAAAAAAAACCATTAAAAAAATACCAGATTTTAAAACTTCTTAAAAAACAATTACACCATAAAAAAATAATAAAGTACTAAACAAATTTTTAAATCCGGAAATCTATCAGAAAAAGTCATTTTGGCTCACAGCCTAAATAAAAAGTTCAATTTTGTCGTGTAGTGAAATAGGTATCAGAACCGGGATAAATGTATTTATAAAGCACAAAAACATATGCATAGATAGGTAAAAAACAACTCAATCTAACAGATATGCAATATTAATGTTTCAAAGCAGCCTGAAACAACAAATTTAACATCAATTAAAAGAAATAAGGTATACAAAGGTCCATACGCATAGAAGAAACTTAGTTAACCAGCAACATTGACGTCACATTTAGTCAACATTTAAGTTTTATGCTTTGGCCGTTTTTGTTTGAACCTTAATATGTAAATAATCCAATAAAAAGAACTTCTGAAAACCTGCCAATCTTGTACAAAATCTATTGATAAATTGGATAAAATTATTTGTCTAGGGCTGAGAGGGCCAACTATCTAGTAATATTAAACTGAATATCAAAATTGACGAATTTCATATCACAAAATATCACGGTATGGCAGCCCGCAGCAACTACGAATTGCACGAGTCTGGCAGCGCCACAAAACGACGACAAATTCGTTTTATGCTGTTTTTGTTTGAACCTTAATATGTAAGTAATCCAATAAAAAGGACTTCTGAAAACTTGCCAATCTCTTAAAAAATTTATGTATCTATCGGATAAAATTATTTGTTTAGGGCTGAGAGTCCCAGCTAGCTGGTAATATTAAACGGAATATCAATATCGAGGAATATCAACGTGGAAAGTTTTGAAAAAAAAAATCGATACTATCGTGATAGTATCGGGCTGAAATAATTATTAAGAAACCATTGAAACCTTTTAGGAACTTGTCCATTGTAAAAATTAGATGCCACCTGTAGATTTTTTTACAAATTTGTCTTCGTATTTTATAGCAGCCAATCCAAAAATATCAAGAGCGCAACGACTGTAGCTCGATACTATCATGATAGTCGCAAAACCGTCGATAGTAGCGGATAGCAGGAAAATATCGATACTATCGATACACCTCTATCCCAGATGATGTGGAATTTTAAATAAATAAATTTAAAAGTTAGCAATTAAGATGGACATAACCCAGCACTTTAAGGCGAGTGTCATGACAGTGCGCCTGCAGCGCAAGAATGAGCTGGCTTCGTCGGGAAGAGGGAAGGCCGCAGCAGGACCTCCAGTTTCAGGACCATCCAAGCCTACTGGACTCCGAGATGACTTCGCGATTGAGGCCAAGAAGGTGTGCAACAAGATCACGGATCTGCGCAACCTTCTCATAGAGAATCGCACTGCCTATATGAGGATTGGCCAGCACCTGAAGAGTGCGGCGCACATGACAGATGCCCAACGAAATTTGATCGATCGCGAATCGGAAAAATTCGTTGCCGTCTACACGCAGCTTCTGGCCAAGATGCGTGGCGAATGGAAGAGTGTGAAGCGAAAGCCCCAGGAGCGGCAGCACATCGAGGCGGTGCTTGACTTGTTGGTCAGTTATCTTCACGGCGTGGAGCAGATATATTTGGATCAAAAAAAGTACCGGATCCAACATGAACTAGAGACATACAGACTACTCAAACTGGCGGCAGATAAAAAGAAAATACCCGTCCGCCCAGGGGGTGGCCAAAGTGCTAAGATCGGAAAGCGCCTGCTCAGCAATAGTAGCCCCGATAACAAGGAGGCGTCACCGTCGGACGATGGCGGTCTCGAGGACTCCGCCGACAACGATTGGAGCAACGATGGCTGGGGCGACTGGGATGATGACGAAGACGAGGATGCGACTGAGACTGATGCACAGATGGAGAGCAGTGCTCCTCAGTCGTCGCTGCACAAGTCTCGAACGCGTAAGCGAAGCAAAGGCAAGCAGGCTGCCCTAAACGACTCCTCGGCCAAGGTGGCACTGGATGAGGATATCCATAAGTCCGCACAGGAGCTGCCGGATGACGAGGATCCCCTGAGCGCAGAGGATGTACAGCTGTTTGAGGCGGAGAATGTCCATATGTATAATTTCCTACAAGGGCTCTCCGAGGAGGTAGAGCAGATTGGGAAGAATGTTGTGGACATTGCCCAGCTGCAGGATATTTTTACCGAAAAAGTAGGACCATCCATCCCATTCCACTATTTCGTATCTTGTCTAATACTTGATTTGATGCCCTTTTAGGTCGCAATGCAGCAGCACAACATCGAGCGGATTGCCAGTGCCGTTGTGGGCAGCACGGAGAATGTTAAAGATGCCAACGAGCAGATCCGCCAGGCAACCCAACGCAACGCCTCCGTTCGTGTCTATTTCCTGTTCTTTTTGATTGTTATGTCGTTCTCCTTGCTGTTCCTGGACTGGTACTACGACTAGGACCGCATTAAAACACATTTCGTAATCGTTGGATCGTACTAATAGACATAATTTGTTTATTTTATAGTAGTTTATAAATAAAAAAGAAGAGAAACGAAAGGGTGATTCAATTGTTTGGTTTCTTCAATAAAACGATGGTCAAACAATTTGGAATTAAAATCAATTTGAGCTGTAATCGAACTCTTAGGCTTAAGGTTCTCTTCCACGCTTAAGGTTTTAAGTCGGGTGGTGGGTGGCGGGGGTTTTTTTCTTTTATGATGATTTATGCCTAGCGTCTTACTGTCTAATGAAGTAATTTGTTCGTTTAATTTAGTGGCTCTTCTATATCAAGGAATACGGGGTTCTACTGCGTAAACTCGCACTATGCATAAGGCTTATTTTACTCCTAATTTGCGTAGTACAACGTTCCATCGACATCGACCTCGATCTCATCTCGACAGATATTCATTGCATGAACGTCTAAGTGTCTAATTTCTACCTAACTTATCAGCTATTTATGTATGTGGTAACCTGTCGAATTGTTAGGGAGTGTTGTGTGTATGTGTGTGGGAGTGTATTCATGGCTTAGTCTCTAGATTGTTTATGTGCAATTTTAGATTGCATTCGATGCAGTCTGCTGGTTCTTTCCGATCAGTGTGCTGGGCCAGGGCCAGGGCCAGGGCCAGGGCCTGGGCCTAGGCTGGGCTGGGCTGGGCTTAAGGACTCTCAAGGTTGACTCCAATGGAAGCTATTCGCTAGAGCCACTAGAAGTAGCAATAGTAGTAGGAAGGCGCCGCTGTAACGTGGCATGGTTGTTGGTAATTGTAATAAACGCAATCGTTGTAAACTAAATAATAACTCGGCCACGTGGGTTATGGCGTTGAGGCAATCGAGTCTAGGCTGGGTAGGCTACGCCCAACCAAAGCACTGCTCTCCACCGAATTGGAGATTTGACAGCACTCATCTGGATTGCTATTGATATTGCTCATCGGGGTCAGTGGTGACGATCCATCCTCCATTATGGGTGTGGCTGGATTCTCGCCGGACTTGTCATTGTGGATGCTGCTGATGCTGATGCTGGTGGTGGTGGTGGTGGTGCTGCAGTTGGTCGACGACGACTTCAGGGCGACCTCCTCGTTCAGAAACACTCCCAGTGGCAGATGAGAGTTCATGTGAGCTAGGGATTGGAAGTGTAGCCAAAACTCAATTAGTTTTATGTATATTTCGTAAAGGATTCTCTTAAGTGTTTAAAAGTGCGTCTTAGGTCTAGGCCATGCAGGAAGGCAGTAAAGCATTCTAAGCGTACTAAAGTAGGTTCTACTACTAATTATATCTACAACTAGCTATACCGGAAAGGTAATGGTTGGTAGTTGGTTTTTTTGTTCTTATAAACTGGAGACTTTACCGCGGAAACCCATAAAATGCAAGAAGGATCGTGGACAGAACTCGCATTTGTAAAACAATTCGCTGTTGTGGGTGCGCCGGTGCTTGCGTAAATCTCTGAGATACTCGAATGCCAGATCGCACTCGTCGCACTGGTAACCAAGCTCTGGAATAGACAATTTGTTGGTGGCCTTATCTGCATAAAGTATTTTGGAATCGATGTGAACTTGGAGGAGAGATCGAGTGGGAACACTCTGTGGTGCGACAATGGGCTTACGGTGGTTCAGGAACACAAAATACGGACACATTGGGGCGTGAAGTTTGTTATTTAAAGTGCGGAATTTTGAGAAAAAAAACATATTAAGCCTGTCCTGCCGTTGCAAGGCAGAAAAACTTAAATTGCGGCGCACGTGACGCGATACAATGATACAAATTGGACGCCATGTAATCATTTAATCAATGCTTCACAACGATTGCATTTATTTTTAAGCATTTATTATTTAATTTTTAAATGTTTGGTTTGTTGTCTTGTTTATAGGCATAACAAACTCAGAACATTTAAGAACCTACTACAGATCTCATAACACCCAATGTTAGTACCATAAAAGCTCTTATTTCAACTTCTTCCGGGTCCGTGTTAATTACGAGTAGATATGTTACTTGATACTCTACATTTAAATACGTTTTATACATGGGTGCATACAATTGCTGGCAAGGTGTTGCTAGGTTGGGGGTTAGTGCATGGCATGCAATTGGAGTACCATATTTTTGTGTGGGAATGGTTGTTCGGTGGTCGGGAGTTGCTTTACCTTTGGAGCATACGACCACGGTAGAAAGACTGTTGCAACGATAACGTTTTGTATGGGATTAGTAAGGGTTACAGTTACACACAGAACATTACAACGACAGAACACAAGATTAGTTAATACTAGACTAGGACTAGGACTAGGACTACAAGCTACTAGCTGCCGCTGCCAACTCAGCTCCCATTTCCTTAGTAGGCCACCGCATCCGCATGCGTTCGAGCACCCAAAAACTTACCACCGTGAAACTTAACGTGCGTCTTTAGGGCGCTCTCCGTACCAAATTGTTTGCCACACTCGTCGCAGGTGTGCGGCTTGGACAGCAGGTGGACGGTGATCTTGTGCAGCGTCAGCTGCGAGGTTCGTGGGAACCGCACATGGCACAGATTGCACTCGTAGGGCCTTCCCTCCACGCCGTGCGACTCCATGTGCCGATGTAGGGCCGTGCGCATCCGATAGCCCCGCTTGCAGATGGTGCATACGAAGGGCATCGAGGGCTGGGCTCCGTGGGCCAGCTGGTGGTGCTTCCGCAGGGCAATGTCGTTGGAGAACCGCTCCTCGCAGTACATGCACTGGTGGCTGGTCCGCAGTTCGCTGACCTGCACGTTGGCGGAGGCGGAGGCGGGGGTGTTTGGGGCCGAGTCTATCGTGGAAGAGGACGGCGACGACGAGGGCGAGGGTGAGGGCGATGCCACGGGCGTGGCCAGCTGCAGCGACTGATTAAAGCCCCCCGATTGCGGCCCCACGATGACGCCTCGCTTGCGGAACTGCCGCAGCGTCGTGGTGGAGTCCGGCTCCGATTGCTCTGGCGAGGGCAGGGTTATGTGCATCATCGGCTGCGGGGACGGCACCGACATGATCGTCGATGGCGGCGTTGGCACCGTTGGCGGTGGCTGCAGATTCGTCTGCAGCTCCTCGTACTGTCCGTGGCCGTGACTGTGGCCAGAGGTACCTGAAGGAAAGGCGAATTTAAACTTGGATTCTTTATCTTCAATTGAGTTTCCACTTACAGTCCTCGCAGTCCGGACAGCAGAGAATGCGTTGCCTGCGTGGTCCTGGCGTGGTGTGTCCATGCAGCTCCAGAGCTAAAGGAGGGAGGATAAAGCGGATCATTAGCAGGGATTCTACTTGGCAATCGATTCGACTAGAACTCACCAGACGGATGCGGCTGCTGCTGCTGATGTTGCTGCTGCTGCTCGTTGCTGATCTGCAGTTGTACCTCCTCCACGCGCACACCTCCTCCCTTTTCTCTGCCACCCTTTTTGCTGGCAATCTGCATGTGGAAGCGCTGGATGTGCAGGTCGAGGGCTCGCTGGGCGGGAAACACCTGCGAGCACTGACCGCACTGATACTGCTGCACCACATGATGGTTGAGGATGTGCTGCGACCGCTTGCTGCGCGCCGCAAAGGCCAAAGGACAATGCGGACAGTTGAATGGCGCCACCGCCGGGTGCAGTTCGATGATGTGACGACTGTACTCCAGACTGTTGTTGAATCTCGGTCCGTTCTGGCAGAAGCGGCACTTGAGCGACACAGCGCGACCCTTTGGCGTGGTTGCGGGCATTGGAGAGGCTGCTGCTGCTGCTGCTGCCGCCGCTGCCTGCATTCCTAATACTGAATGATTTTGTACTTGATTTTGATGTTGCTGTTGCTGCTGCTGCTGTTGCTGCTGTTGCTGCTGCTGCAGATGGTGCAGCTCGTTGCTGATTGGCGCACCGTAAAAATGCATCGGCGCTTGCTGTGGATTACTGGCCGAGGCCACGGGCTGCTGCAGTTCCGGCTGTTGTATCAATATCATGATGGGTTGCTGCTGCTGCTGCTGTGCCTGTTGTTGCTGCTGCTGCTGTTGTGCCTGTTGTTGCTGCAACTGCTGATGATGATGATGCTGCTGCAACTGTTGTTGCTGCTGCTGTTGCTGGTTGGCCTGCTCCAGCATGTAGTTCTCATTGGGATCTAGCATCGTGTAGGTGGCCTCCAATGGTGCAGCCTGCTGTTGGAGCTGGTGCTGGTGCTGGTGCTGGTACAGATCCCCAGCACTTATGTAGTATGTTGTTGTGGTGCTTTCCATGGGACCAACGCCGCTCTTGATGGCCTCCAGTCCGCCCACTGCTGACCATTGCAGATGTGTCGTCTGCTGCTGCTGCTCCTGGGGCTGATAATGCTGCCATTGCTGTTGTTGCTGTTGTTGCTGCTGATGCGGATCGATGGGAGCTGCTAGTCCTGGCGAAGGCAACAGTTGCAGCTTGCTGGGCGACAGCTGCTGCTGCTGGACAGAGTGCTGATGATGATGATGATAGATTTGCTCATAGGAAACGGTCGTGGTCGTCTCCTGGTGTTGCACCTGCGGCACCTGGACCATCTGAGGTGGCTCTAGAGCTTTCGCGACTATTGGCTGCCGCACATGAAGATGCTCTAGAGGTTGTTGCTGCTGCACCTGAACCTGTACGTGCACCTGAGACTGCTGCCGCTGTTGCTCCACCTGAGGTTGCGCAACCAGAGGCTTCACCTCGGGGGGGACTGCCACTGGCTCAACCTGCGGTGCCGCCACCTGCACTTGCACTTGGACTGGCAATACCCCGGGCGATACCTGCGATCCCTGCACTGCCTGCTGTGGCTGCAGTTCGTTGAGGAACTGCGTCAGCTCCAGATGCAGACTCTGCTCGGGCTCTGGCGAGGCCTCGATGTTTTCGAAGCAGGGAATATCATTCTGGAAGCCAATCAGCTCGTTGCTAAAGTTGCTGTTGTCGAAGAGATCCTCCCGCTGACCGGCCCCCGGGTTGGGTTTCTCCTGCGACTCGGCGAGAACTGGCTTGGCGTCGCCGGTTGGCTCCGGCTCCTGCTCCTGCTCGGGTTCGCTAAGGGAGGCATAGTCGGCGGAGGTGAGGAACTCATCGATGTGCGGACAGGTCGGCGTGTACATGTGCTGGTCCTGCATCTCGTTGAGGATGCCGTTCAGTGTGGTCTCCACATCGTTCATCTCCACCTCGAGCTGCTGCTTGGCCTCCAGATCGTTGAGGGCCAGCGGCAGGGGCTCGGCTCTGGGTGTGGGTGGCGGCGATGGGGCGGGTGTGGTGGCTCCAATCTGCTCGAGACCCTTCTCGCAATGCTTCTCGAATTCGGCTAGAAAGTCCATGGGTGTGGGTCCAGTCCTTACCACTTGGATCTCATTCTCATCCGTGGACGAGAAGGAGTCCTCGTCGTCCCCATCCGGTGGTGATGGTGGTGGTGGGGACTCTGCCACGTGTACTAGTGGCTCTGCATCTGTGGACCTATCGGGGGCTTCAATTTCTTTTGTTTGGAGTGCCACAGCAGAATTGAAGCTATCTGCTGTAGCACTCTGGCAAAAATTCTCATCGTTTGCATTGTTGTTGACATCGTCGGGATGGCCTGGAAGCTGCTGCTTCTTCTCCTGATCCTGATCCTCCTCCTCCTCCTGCTGCTCTCCAGCGTTCTCCACGCACAATCTCCGCTGCAGATCCTCATTGAGTGCCTCGAGGGGTATGCTCACAATTATCTCTGGCTGCTCTGGCTGGTCTGTTCCTTCCACAGACAGCTGTTCCCCCTCAATGGTTGTGGTTGTGACTGTGCCTGTGGCTGTGGTCTCCGTGGACGAGGTCAGTTCCTTGGACTGTAGCTCCATCGATGATAGATCTACAGTGGCGGCTGCTCCTTTCAATGTTTGTTCATCTTCTTCCTCAATCTTTTGCTTGGACGGAGTCTCCTCGTCATTTCGTAAGGTGCTCTCATCCGACGAATCACTCGGTGACTTCTCCGTCCTGGACGGCAGCTCTTTGACCGACTCTGCCTCTGGTTTGCCATCGCAGTTGGTTTCCAATTCATTTGGGGACTCCTTGCCATCCGTTGGGACTTCTTTTAATTCTTGGATTTCTTTTGCGACCTCATCGATGGATGATTCTCCTGCCGCCTCCGCATCTGAAGTACTGATGTCGCTTGCCTCGTCGCAGGAGGAAGACGTTGCCACCGGACGCAGCGGAGTTGGGCAGTTCTCATCTGATTCGTACTGCTTTTCCTTTGGCTTTTCGCAGGAGATTTCCCCGTCAGACTTTGTGTTCTCCTCCAGACTGGACTCAGCTCCAATCTGCCGGATGAGCTCCTTCACCGTCGGCTTCTTGCTCAGTGATCGCCGCTGTCGCTTGGCTGCCATGTAAACGGGCGAACTCCGCGGACGACGGCCACGTCGCAGTGCTGCCATCGCTTTGGGCGATCGCCTGGGGAACTTGAGCTCCGATGGCGCTGAGGTGGAGGAGGGATTGCTGTCGCTCTCGAAGCCACAGAGTGGCCCCACCGACAGATCGCTCAGATGTTCTGTGGCCGCCTCACTGCTGGTACTCCTTCGGCCCTCCATCTCCGAGGAGGGAGCCGGCGAGTAGCTGGACCACGACTCGGACAGCTGCTTCCGCGCAGCCTTTGTCTTCCAGGGCATGCTGCTGGCATCAGCGTGGGCAGGTGCTCCTTCCTCCGCATTCCCATTCCCATTCCCAGTCGCATTCGCAGCCGGTTCCGGAGTTCCTGCGGACTGTGTTCGCATTCTGCGCAACCTCAGCTGCAGGCGACGTGCCTTGGGCGGTGGCAGAACCTCCTCCGCGGCGGCCTCCTCCGTCTTTACAAGTTTTGGCAGTGGCGGCAGCGCGGATGGGGCTTCACCCTCGGACTCAGAGATAATGCGACGCTTTCGTTCCATCTGTGATTCGGGCAAATGCATGTAGTCCGATGCATTCGCATTCGCATTAGCATCCGTGTTGGTATCCGTGTCCCTCGCTTCCTTTTCCTCCCGTCGTGTGGTCTGCGTCTCTTGCAGCAGTTCCTGCTTCTGTTGCTGCTTCTGTTTTCGCTTGGCCTGTCTGGCTGCCTGCCGGTCGGATATTTCCTGGGCATAGTCCTGCAAACGCTGCTGCATTCGCACACATTTCCTTCGAAATTTGGCCACCATCAGGAACTGGGCCATGCACTGGCGGCAAATCTCCTGCGGAAGTCCATCGTCGCGGCTGACCTGTGGGCGAAAAAAGCGAATTGAATAAATAATTTATTAGATATAATGGATTTTAGATGTACATCCAAAAGTGTAATAGTTTAATAGAGACACTACCCGAGAATGCAAAAAAATAAACCAATATACATGTCGTGTGCATGACGAGGCCACATTGATGCTCGAATCGAGACTGGGATCGAGGCTCGATCCATAGAATCCCAAAACAAAATATATGTCGTGTGCATGACGAGGCACGTTGATGCTCGAATCGAGACAGGGAATCCCAAAACAAAATGCATGTCGTATGCATGTCAAGGCACATTGATGAAGGGTTTTTATTTATTTATTTATTTTTAAATTTTGTTGTTTGGTGTTTTGTTTTACATCTGCCTAAATTTAAAAAGCTTGCCCACTAATCTGTTGGCACATGCGGAGTATGATTATTATCAGTTTTCTTGTGTGTTAAACCCTCTACTTAGTGCACATAAAGATAGGCACAAGTAGTTAATGACTAATAAGGTGAATGGAGGCAATCAAAAGCTTAGGCTCTGACCCACAAAACTGGGCACTGGGCAGGCAGGGAGAGGGCTTTAGCAATTTCGTTTCTTTCCACTTTTGGAGTGTGCGGCACGGCGTTTGCTTACCTTTCGTTGAAACTATGAATTAATTAACTGGCAGTGAAAATGTTAAGCATTTTGCCTATTAATAACAAACAATGGTAAGTAACAGCTTAACGAGCGAATGCGAATGGGTTATGGCCAGTTGGTCAGTCAAAGAAATAGCCAATAAAGGAAGGCTGCTGGTGGCTGGTGGCAGGTGGAAGGCGGCACCACAACAGCTCAGGCTGGTGCCCCCTTGGAATGGCAACAAACTCTGGCTGTGCTGGTGGCGGCCGTCGGCACCTTCGTTTTCCGTTGTGTTGTGATTTGGAGCAAATAATTTGCTTTGTTTTCCAAATGAGCGACTTCATTATAGAGAGGGAGTGAAGGAGGAGGCATGCCACATGCCTCAAAAACAGATAAACCAGACACGAACACTATAAAGAAATAAAAACATACATACGAGTACAAGTACAAGTACGAGAGTATTTTATTTTTTGAAGAAAAAGACTGAAGACCTGACGTAGTCGAATGATTTCAATTAAAATTTCAAATGCCTGGGGATCCTGATTGATATTTTGTTGAATATTTATATGGCCTTCTCGTGTGTTTTTATTTTTGTTTTGTTTTGGGCTTAAGGGCGTTGATACAAGTCTACAGCATATACCATACACCCATCAATTGTTTCAAATTTAATTTTAGTTATGGATGGTGGGAGATCAATAAAGACCACAACGGATATGCTGGATATGCTGGTTAGCACTGGATTCGCACACCAGCCACACGCGATCCAATGCAAAAAGAAGCAGTTTTGGTACAAGTGGCAAGCAGTTCATTGATCTGAAAAGCAGTAGATGCATCTCTTCCTTTCAAATTAGCAGTGGAAAGGAGAGAAAAACTGTATTTCAAAAGTGACAGCAGTGCCATTTCCCCAAAAGTGAATCATGTGAGTGAATATAGTGCAAATATGAATGATACTCTCACTACTGATAGTGTACTGATCATCCATCATGGCATGATTCATCCATCTCAAAAGTAGTAGCATATTCCTCCGATAAGCTGTAGAAGCATGAAAAGTGAATGTCTTACTCTCGGACAAGCATTAAAATAATGTAAAAGTGAATGCCAGTGAGAGTACATACTGCCACTTATGTATGTGTACTTCTCTCTAGTGAAAAATAAAGAGCATAACAATCAATTAACAAGTTCAAGATCTCTTTCGTAAATAGACAACAAAGTGCTTAGGTAGGATGAAAGCAGAGCACACAGAACAAATAAAAAAAAGTAAAGAAAGCAAAAAAAAGAAAAAGGTGGAGAATGCTGATACAATTTTCGAGACGCAACAAATAACACAAAAATAAAATAAAGAAAAATAAAAGAGGAGCAGGAAAAAAACTGGCAACGTGATGTGGTTGGTGATCATGGGTAGGGGGGGTAGGGGGGAATATGCTTAGGCTATGGTAATGCAAATACAGTTCCGAAAATGACATAAAGCCTTCCACCAGCACCAGCACAAGAGACCAGACCCCCAGAAATTTATGCATAGCTCGGCGAAAGATCGCCACGGAGCGGGACGGAAATTTGAACGATTTCGAATGCACAAGCTGCCGACAATGCATAACTGATGAGAGAGCTGCTGCTGCTGGCCAAAACCACAAAAAAAAAAAAAAAAAAAAACACCCAAATTCAAAAAAAGACCAAAGCCTCGAGCCTCGAGCCTCGGTCTGGCAATGAGAGAGGAGAGGTGGAGCCCCCAGCCCCCCACCGAACCCACCGGATCGACGAAACGGAATACAGCCGACTGCCGTCAGAGACGTTGTCAAGTGTAAATGACAATTGAAGTAAATGCCGTCCGGTTGCGTTGCGTCCATCTCGTCCGTCTTGTCCGTACAACTGTCCGCGAGTCGAGAGAGTGCGGGGTGTGTGGTGTCTGGTGGGATGTGGGGTGTCTGTGTAACTGTGTTCGAGTGGACCAGGCGAATAAAAATAGACGCAAATGCGCTGAATACACTGAAATAAATAAATAAATAAATAAATAAACTTGCATCGCGTCGTTGTATCTAATAAAAATAACAATCGAGCGAGCACCTAGCGCGCACCCAGAGACGCACCCAGAGGCCAGGCCGGCTACACACCAAGTAACGGAAGAAAAGCGAGGGAAAGCGGGGGGCGGAAAAGGCCCGAATCGATCGAACGAGAATCTGCACCCAACAAATAGAAAGACCCAGAACTAGAATCCCCGATAAAAAGATACAACAGATTTGTAATGTCAATAGCGAACGAGTACGCCGTATACAAATCACACAAATTGATTGATTATCACCAATAAAACATCTCAATTAGCGTTTTGCTACGTGGATGAGATCTCGTCTCGAAATCTAATACATTTCTCAATTAGTCATACAAAAATACCCACAAAATATACATATACATTTATTGTAAATACATGGATGGAAAAAAAATACCCAATAGCTGCCGGGAATTTTTCTACACTTTTTGAGATTGCAAACGATAATAGATACAGATTAATATTAATTTTATACAAGTAATAAATTAATAGGAGAACCATTGGAAATGAGATAGTGAAATAGGGATTGAAATAAAGAGATCTACACATAAGTAAGCCCATGTCCATATGAATTTATGTACATATTTGCCGAATGCTTTCTGGCATCCAACAAGTCCTAGACAAATACTAAATATTAAAAAATAGCAACTTAATATAACTTTAATGATAAAAATTACTTAGCCTTATTTGAACCAGTTTCCTTTAATTTTTTTCTATAAGCTAAAAATTAATATTTAGTATGCGAATCCTTAATATTTATAACTCTTTTCAGTCTGCTTTGCATCGATTCAATTTCTTTTTTCTTCTATTTTTTTCATGTGATTTCTGTCCTAGTTATCCCCCCACTCCTCTGTAAGTAATTTTATGTGTTGGGTTCCTATTGGCATTTGTTAGGTTTTTTCACTAATATCCTGATCTAATGTTGGCCTTCCAATGTTCTTCCTAGTACTATTTTTTCTTATTCGCTCACGAGTACAGCAAGAGAAGAGAACAAGAATAACGGAGAAGCAAAGTAATGAGAATTATCCCGTAGTCAGTTCAGGATAAAAATACACAGAGTATAATCTTACGATCCGAAATACGTACATATGTACATACGGCTATATTTCCAAAACATTTTGGTATTTGTTCTACCCGTAAACAACACAAAAGAAAAACCAAATCCGTCTCAAGCATTACGCAATACCATTACTAAGCATATTTTAGGGCTGAAAGTGATTAAACGGCATTTGGCAGCTACGGTTTTTCCCAGTCTATGCAACACGAAAATGAATTGAGTTCCACGAGGTTCTCTTATCTTATAAAAATTAATAATATTATCATAAAATCAATACACGATAACTGTTATTAATGAAAATATATGCACGAGATATTTCCATATGTACTCTTACACACACATATATTTATAGATCCATTATTATTATTCATTCTTTGGTTAGACTTGGTTTTAATGTACATTATTCAAGGCACACTTTTGCCATAGTCTGGGCTATTGAAAGCCAAAGAGATCTGTTCCTAATTGGTTTCTAAATTGTTTAAAAATTGTTGGCAAAGGCAAAGGCAGTGTCTCAAAGGCTGAGATAAATGCAGACAGACAGACAGACAGACGGATACATTCTGCTGTCATAATCTATTTTCAGACGGAGACGGAGCTCCACAAGTAAATGACACAATCATCGATTCTGTTTTTGTCTTGCGAAATTGCAGAAATCCAAAGCGGATAAATAACCTAGAAAAACAGAGCCACAATTGAATGATTAGTTCAAGATAAATGCAATGAATGCCTGCCGCTCGCCCGTACACCCCGCACTGCCCCGCACCACACACACAGCAATAACCATTCCGATCCATTGGCAGCATGCCCTCAGACTCAATTTGTCTAGGATTTGTCTTGAATTTGGATTGTGCTGGTGCTGTCGATGGTGCTGGGGTCTCCATTAGTTTCCCTCTCCACTCACTTTTCTGGAGATGAAAATGGTACAAGTTGTTTGCCCTTTCGCTCGCTTCCTAGTTTCTCACAAGCGAAAGAAAGCAATCTGCAAAAGGGGGAGGAGTTAGAGTCAGAGTCAGAGGCGGATAAACTGAAGCAAATGGGAGGGAAAACTTCAAACACGCCATATCAATTGTGTTAATTTGCACTCAATGTGCAACAAATTACAGTACTCAAAAAACTCAACGCCAAAAGAAAAGGAAATTAAAACCAACACAAGAAAGAAAGCAAACGAATTTCGAATATTGAAACTTTTAATACTGCTTAACAGTCGTTTCAAATAGTATGGTTTTAAACTACTAAGCTGATGTTAGTAAAGTTTTTTTTTGGTTTGGATAATCTCTGGAAACAAACAAGTCATTCCACAGAGTCATTATAAGCAGCACATTGACTGTGTTCGTGGATGATATTTTTTCCACAGAGATGCTACTTTCGAAAAAAGGGGATAAGCTCAACTTATAAGTCTTTTGTTTACAAGATAATTGCACAAAATCAAGTCATTCGTATAGGACAAAATGAATCCAATGATGCAAAAGCCGATGTCAGAAAAATCTTAGGCCATATATAATTTGGAATAATTTGAGATGGTTGATCCCTTTTCTCTATTTTCATTTAAAAAGGGTTTTGATTTTAACTAAAATTGATTTACCAATTTACAAATTACAAAATTTCCAAAAATTTTTGTAAAAATTTACTATTGCTGATTTTAATAGGTTTTCACATAAAAGTTACTAAACAAATTTTTCAATTGGCTATAAATTAAGAAAATATGTTTTTTATGTTTTTTTTTATTAATATTCGATTTTAATGGTATTTTTTCGTGTCCGTTCGCCAAGGGAAGTTTCAACAGCGACTCAATGTCTTTTCACATTCCATACCCATGGGTTAAACTCCATAGTAGGATCTTTAGCAATGAAAACTAAAAATCTATTAAACACAATTTTCTCAATAGATGGAAAATGCTGCCAACGAAATTGATATAATTCTACCGATATGTCTCGACAGCTTTTCCTTCTGCGTGTCGACACGAATACACTTTCCCTTGTCTCTGCTGCAGCAACTTTATGTATAGTCTATAGTCGTATATCGTCTCTAGAGGGGTTATAAAAACTGAATGGCAAAAGAAATGGAAATTAAAACAAAAGCAAATCCAAAAGCTGTAAAATCTTTTTTTTCTGTTGTTTTTTTTTTTTGCAACGACTAGATTGCAATTCAAATTGATGACGGTGCAGGGGAAGAAGAAAAAAAAATTAATAATAACTGTAAACTGTTGCGAAGAGAGCCAAAGCCATAAATAAAGACGGAGCGAGTGGGATGGCCATAGACAGAGCCCAGGGCCAGGAGGAAGAGCGAGAGTGAGAGAGATAATAAATCGCTTGTATGCAAACATAAATTTACATTTTTGATGATAATTCTTCCCACCCGTAGAGACGGGGGATAGTCCACAACGCCTCCCCTTCCAGAGCTGCGCAAATTAAAATCGAAAGAAAATTCAACAGACGAGAGAGAGGGCGAGAGGCCACGCCATGGTCCATTCAGCTAGCAGCCGGCAGCTGCAGCCACTCAATGAAAAAGGTTTAAGAGTGTTTGACAATGGCAATGTTTAACTAATTAAGAGATGAGAGCAGAGCAGAACAGAGCACTTCATCTGGAACAGTTTGCGACTCTAATGGAGCCATAAAAAAAACCACAACGGACAGCTGCAGGAACAACGAAAATTTGTAATCAAATTGTAGCGAACATTTAACCCCCCCAGGGAGAGTGCGAGAGTAGCAGTAAGGAGTAAGGAGCAGCAAGGAGAGGTGTGGGAGAATGAGACCCAAAACGGGCACTTAATAAATCATGCCCCCGCCACAACTGCAAATTAGACAGGGCCCCAAAGAGCATAGAGAGAGACAGAGAGCACAGAGTGGATGAGCAGGAGAGAGCGGTAAATGGTTAGCATTTTGTCAGCCAACCCAGAGGCAGGGGCTGGAGGGACTCTGTGGGGGGCTGCTGCTGCTGCTGCTGCTGTGGGATATGTTGCCTTTTCGCACATAATCCAACAACAAAGCAACCCACTTGTGGAACTTGTTGGCTTTGACAATTTTGGCTTAATTGCAGCGGACGGACGCCGGAAAGCAGAGAAAAGGAAACAGAAAAAGGATGCCGAGTGCGAAATTGTCTCTTTCGCACACCCAGCTGCTGCTTTGTGCGTGTTCGTGTTCGTGTGCGTTCGTGTGTATGTGTGCGCTAATAGGCGGAGCAATAAAAGCCACAACGAAACGGAAGAGTGGACGACAAGTGGACAAAGCGGGAGGCCGGCCGGCCAGAGGGAAAGACACAAACCAGGCCACCAACGGGATTCGGGCCAGGGACGACGGACGCATCTGGGTGGGGGGTGTGTGTGTGTGTGTGTGTGTGTGTGCGCGGTATAATGAAATGAAGTAAAAGTGGCTTGGCTTGGGGCATATTGATTTGGAGAACGAACGCCTTGCCTTGCCTCTGGAAGTGAATCAATGGAAATTCTCAAGTGATATGCAGCAGCAGCCTCAAGTGCAGCCATTTAAAGCGGGGCAAACCAGAAATAAACCCTAATGTTTTTAAATGCACAAAACAAAACTGAAAACAACACTTCAATTTATTCGGAAAGTATTATAGGGACAGTGAAATCGGTTAAAAAAATATAGAAATATATTTGAAAACAAATAAATTACGTGCCAAATACTTTAAAAACCTCATTAAAAATAAAAACTATAGTAAGCACACACTTTTATGCATAACATACGGATACAATATTAAAACCATACTGAAATGTACCAAAAAGGTACTGCGAATGTTTAGTTTAATCACCACATGCACCACAAATACTAAAAACATACGTCTAACCTTTTTACTGAATTGTGTTTTTGACCAGAATGGTTCGTGTAACAATAGGAAATAAGAATAAATAAATTAAATTATATATTATAATAATTATAATAGTAAAAAAAATTTTGAAACTATACTACATAATTTTGAAGCCCCCAGTGTAGGGTGGTTAACTATGGTAATCATGCTATCAAGTGCACTAATGAAGGGATCCAACCGATACAGAAAATATTGCAAAACATATGCAATTCCGTTTTGTTTTTATTAGAGTTCTGTGGAATAGTCAATATAAAATGTACATATGTGTTTATAAATGTCTATAAACGACCCTGAAACCAAATCAGAACAAAATCAGAATTTGAAAACTGAATTTTATTGTTGAAATTCTTTCAACACAAAATTCTTGCCGAATGCCTAATCTTAATAGCATAACGACTGGAACTACATGTCGAAAGACCAAACAGAATTGAATGATACCCAGAAAGTACTTTGGCAATTGCTAGAATATGTAAACAAGAGTATTTTGGGAGCTTCAAAATAACAAACAAATGAGAGGGTCCGGGTCCAATCGAATCATTATGTGCTTGAGTTTCTGTTAAGAAAATTTAAAAGGAAAAATGTTGGTTCGCTCCAAAAACGATCTAAAAATGCAATTCCGAGAGACACCAAAAATTTGTTTAGATTAGCAACTTAATTTTAAAAGTGTTATCAGTGAACCCAATGACCTCCCCACCGCTTGAGATGAGTCGGAGTCGTCCCAGTCCCACCCTTTCCTCCTCCGTAGACCACTTTGTCATCTCCCACTGAGTATTTCTCTATTCCCCCTATTCGGACTGCTGGCTTATCTAATCTGCTGCTGCTGCTGCTGCTGCTGCTGTGGGGCTGCTTTTGCTTCGTTGCCTGCTCCGCCGTTGCGACACTTCCTAGAGACTAGCGCGAGAGATCAGCAATTCATATGAGCGGCGGGCACTACGATTCTCTGCTCTGCTTTGTGTGTTTCCTAGGCAAAGGTCAGTTGTAATTATTTCTGTTTGCAGGGTATTTGAATGCCTTATAGCTGGAAGTGGAACGTTAACGGAAACCGAAACGGAACTCAACTCTCTGCTTTGCCGACGGCACAGCAAACCTTTTTACTTAATTTGATTGGAATATGCGCACAGGAGGGCCGGGCCGGGTCGGTCCGGGGCCGCCCGTCGGACGGTCGGCATGTCAGTGGGGGATTATCACGCAGCAGCATCCACACACAATTTGCTCTGCTCTCCCGCACACTCCCACTCCCACTCGTCCCCCCCACACCCCTTCGGACGCCTGTGTTCTGTGCTGCTGCTGCTGCTGCTGTCAGGTCTGGCTTGTGCTGCGCTTTGGTTGGCTGATTGTTTCTCCGGCTTCCGTCCTCGTACTTCGTACTCATCCTCATCCTCGTGCTCGTGCTGTGGTTCTCTCGTGCTCTCTTTTACTTCCTCTACCTTTCGCCCACTCTCTCTCTCTCTTCCCAGCTTCGGTGGCTGCAAAATGTCAAAAGCGGTGAAAAATGAAGCCCTCGGCTTTTGATGTTCTCCTGGTGTGTGGCGTGGCGTGGCTCTCTCTTTGTCCTCTCTAACCCCCCCTGATCAGTCAATGTGGCTGGAACCCTCTGCATTAATTTTTCATTGGCGTGTGTCCGGACGGGGGCAGACAGACGGCAGGCAGGCGAAAAACCAACAGACGGCATGGGGATAAATCCATAAAACAATTTGAGAAATTAAACAATCAAAAGGCGTTAAGTGTTGCTGACTTTTCCTGAGGGGTTGGTTCTCTCGATTCGGTTCGGTGTGGTGCGGTGTGGTGTGGTTCGGTGTGGTTCGGGATTTTCTGGTTGTTGCTGCTGTTGATTACCGTTGTAGCGCGTTGTGTCTGTGGCTGTGTTATTGTGACCCAGCTGCTGGTAATGGCCTTGTTTGCTTAGTTGATTAACCCGACTAAGCGAGGGGCGGGGCCGGGGGACAACTGGAGGAAGAGAGAGTACTGGTGTCTCAACAACTGCCGTAATAGACAGCTGCGAGAGCAGCATCCAGCAGCAGCATCATCAGCAGCAGCAGCAAGCAAAAAGCATTTGGCTTGTCACACATCGTGGCGGTTTATGTTTATATTTTTATATGTTCCCCCGCTCCCATTCAAGCCGACAGACACTTCTACCCACCACTTGGGCATCTCATCACTCTTCGCGGCGAGTATAGGAGTAGGAGGGGTGTGAAGCAGTTTACTTTTCCGCATTTTATTAGATTTTATGATACACTTGACTGACCCGGATTCGGGCTGAGCCCTGAGCCCTGATCCCCGATCCCCGATTCAAATGGCATGTACAACTTGTACTCCACTCTCCACAGAGCATTGCAGCATTATTTGATTACATTTGCCTTTGATTGAGATAAGTGAATATTCTGTTGTAACATGATAAACGGGGGGTAAAAGGTACACAGTATTTAAGGGCATCTCGCGCACCCTTTTCGGGAAAGCCAACAAAATGACAGATGGCAATGCTAAGGGGAAACGATTAATGATAATAAAAAATCAAGAAATGTGGCAAACTTTTATACACTACTCTGCTATTCAGATTTATGTGTTAATAAAACTTAGACGCGTGACCTGAAACGGAAAATGGATTGAGTGGAACGAGCAAGTAAGTAAGGGCGGAAACGATGGTTTAAATGGTACTCCCACATGTACTATAATTGTATTAAAAATACATAAATGATGAAGGTGCATATATGTAGTGTGAGTACTCTAAAAAAAGGACAATAAAAAACCAATCAAATGAAAACAGCTGTAATGATTTTATGGTAAATGAACCTGAATAAAACATACAGCACATTCAGAAGGTATAACTACCATACCAAAATGTAATAAGAACATTGTGAAATATACTAAATGCAGAACCATTGAAACATTCTGAAATTTACCTAAATTTAAAATATTCTACGAAAATTAATTTTAAAATACACTGAAGTGTGCTTATAATACAGAAATGTAACCGAAATATATTAATATGCATCTAAAATATACTGAAAAATATAGGTACTGAAATCCACCGAAAATACTGGAAAATACAAGTAAAATTCTAAAATGTTATAGAATCATTCTGAACAATACAAAAGATACACTGGCAAAGCTGTACTAAAATATACCAATTTGCTGTAAGACTGACCTAAGGTTTCTTTAGGATAAAACAAATGCTTGTTTGATAAAATTGTATACAATAAAGAACGCACATGCACAAGTTTATTATGGAGAACACTACTTTTGTTTATACGATTTGAACTTCCGTCTAGAGCACAGAGAAATATATATCGAATGATTCTGCCTAAACTTCCTCAAACAAAAAGCACGCGAACGAGCGAGAGCGACGCCTTTCCCAAGACTTGACTTCTTTTGCATTCTTTGAATATTTGTTTTTGTATTTTGCTTCTGTTCGCCACATTGTTGACATTAATCACATTTTAATTATAAGGCCAGATCCGCATAGAAGGAGACCACGACCAAGACCACAGAACGGGGTAGAGCTAAATTTGATTGTTTATTTGTGTTGTTGGTTCTTTAGGAGGATCAACATCACATTGGGGCACATTGTGGGGCTCTTTTTTGCGCAAATGCTTCTAAATTGAATGTGCAATTGGCCGGGCGCCCAAATTAATTAAACAAACAAACAAAACAGACAAAGTACGAGAGTATGTGTCTGCACTCCGTATATTATCTGGCTTTTCTCAGCTAAGTCATACAGTGAAAATGGTCTGTGAAACAGTAGAAGAGTGCCCCCCCACAATTTTGTGGCTGCCACCTGCAATTTGTGTCGGTCTCTCTCTCTCACTCTCTAGGGGCTTAACACTTTGCAACACAGACTCGACTCTCCAGCTGACATTTGGGGATTTGCGGGGGCTCTAAGCAAAAGTTCGCACAGAGAGAAATTGGATAAGGGCTGCAGGAAAACGAAAATTGGAATTATTTTCGTGGCTGTAGGAGCAAGTTTTGCTCTAAAGATAGTATAGAATTTATATACCAAATTACACACAATCCCAATCCCATGAAGGAAGAATTTTCTGTTTTGGAGCCATTTGATTTGATTACGAAAATAGTTTGGTGTCCAGCAGCAGCAGCAGCAGCAGCAGATGGCCAAATGGGATAATGTTGACTGACCAGCCATATTAGCATACGAATGGAGATAGGGCCAATGGCATACGACAGATCCCCTTAGCTAAGCATATCAACCAAGTTATTTAAATAGATCTCGCTTCTTTATTTAAACGGATTCAAGTATAAATAAAAGCATATTTAGCTTGACTGCTGGCTGCTTCATGAAAATGACTGCGGGATATGCCATTAGACTGAATATAAACTGAAACGCAGAGGATACATGGCATGGGACACGAAAAACTAACAGCAGAATTTCTCAAGCGGGAAACTGCTTTTCCTTTGGTGATTAATCTTAGTAAATTATGCATTTATTATTCCTGTCCGAATTGCTCGCAAAAATATCTGTTAACAAAGGAATCGTTCAGACGAAACCTTTTTCACTAATTTATTCAAACAAATTGAATCGTTTTAGTCGACACATACATAGATGCCACAACATAATACAAAAACTAAATTTTGTAGCGATATATCAAGACTAAACTTTTACTTTAACAAGAAAATTGATGAATAAGTTGAGCTTAACAAGCTGCTTATAATATTTATTTATCCATACGAATTTAACAACGTATTTCATCATTTACATAGAATAAATTAAAGTAAAAAAAATCTCTCATTTAAGCCTGAACAGACTGTGATTTTTCGCAGTTTTAAAGAATTTTCACCTTCTCCTTATTAAGTCGAGTGCTAAAAACTGATGAAATGTGCCAAAGATCAACATTGACATGAACCAAATGTGACAAAAAGCGTTTGACACCTACATACCATCCACTGTCCACAATGTTCACCATTTGTTTTAGCCCCTGGCTGTAGAATGTGCTAAAAACGTAATTAAACAGGCTGTCGCTTGGCCCACATCCCCATCTACGACAACGACAACGACCAACGACCACAATATTTGTACCTAAAGTTTCTTACGCCGAGATGAATATTTAAGTAAGGCCATTCGGATAAACAGTATGTCGGAATAGAGAAAAGATTGGGCAGGAAGTAGGGGCCGCGGGATTGAGGGTCATTAATTTCAAGAGCAGAAAACTCTTGGATACATTTCAATTGCTGCGCCCCTTCAAGTTATTTATGGGGAAACATTCCGAGTACATTTCTAATTGAGACTGCACTGGCCCTTTTATTCTGAGATTTCCGAAAATGTCTCCCACAAAAAAGAGATCTCCGAGAGCAGAGTGAAAGTGTCTCTGTGTTGCGTTGAGTATATCTGATATCTCGTAGTATCTTACATATATGCCAAGATTAATATTTTTAAGCAGCTGGCAAACCGCAAAAAAAAAAAGAGACGTACGATATGCCAAAAATAAATCCATCAAGTCAATAAGAAATCTCTTTTCACTGAAATGATTTCTCAAGAAATATGCACATGAACACACAACAGAACTCTGGATATTTATTTATTTAATTTTTTGTTTTTGTTTTTTTGGTGACTGAAAGCTGTCGCCATTGACCTTAGCACGGGCTTGGGGTCTGAGTATCCGAAAAAAAGCATCGGCTACGGCTAAGAGGTGGCATAAAACGATGACGCAGTGGAATCAGCAACAGCGACGACGACGACAACGACAACGATGATAGTGTCATTAGCATAATGGAAATGAGTACAAAAACGTTTGGCTGTTGTTTTTGGAACTTGTCCAAGTGGGTTCTTCATCATCATCTGCATGGATCAGAGCTTCGTCATCGTCATGATCATCATGATGGTTCGTGAATCGTCTTCATTGATTCAAAAGTTTTTTGTTGTTGTCCGGTAAAAAGAGAGACATCTGCACGTGTGAGGGTATGTGCCAGTGCCCCGACTTGGCTTTCATGTGGTTTGACCAGCTTCGGAGTTCAATAAACTATGCCGTTTAGTTGGGCATTTGTCCAGCCAGATGTCTGATGTCTGATATCTGATGTCCGTTGCCTGATCAGAAAGAAACTTCTTGTGGCTTTTGTTTTCATACAATCATTAACAGCCGTTCCCTGCCTTTACGGCTACACTTTCTCTGTCCAGAGACGACAGGCTTAAACACTCCTTTATGGAGTGGATACGCACCCTTTCAGAGGGTAGTATACGTTGCACAAATATCCCATAAGCAAACGGATACACATTCGTTACGATTGTCACGGTCTGAGCACATTCAGCATTAAAACTAAGTCAACAAATTCCTGAGCCAAAAGAATAAACCATCCATGGAAGTTCTCAACCGCAAGAGGTATTAGATTTGGAGATCAACAGCAACAAGGTGTCCTATGGGACACTTGCCACTTGATACATCACCAAGAAATGGCAACTGAGGGATACTCAGGAATTGGATCCGCTAGAACAATCGTGGGAACAGAGGGTATAGCTCTCTAGGCTTTTTTCTTTGGCGTATAATTTCCCATCTTTGTCTGCAGAGAGTTCGAGTTCAATCGTAAAATTGGCAGACGGAAGCGGAGATTTTATCAGGCTGTTGTTTTTGTCAAAAGAAGCTGCAAATTGAAACAACTCCTCAGACTATTGTACATATTTAATATATATATATATATATTATATGCAGTAAGAAGTTTCATTTGGCTGCTAAAAAGATTTGCTATAAAAATCGTCGTGCAGAAAATGTTTTCTTCAACGGCGACAAGCGCTTACCAAAGCGGAACTTTTGTCTTTTGGTTTATTAAATCAGAGTCAGAGATAGAACCAGCCAAGATCCACCTACGTACATATGTACATATAGGTACATGCATATGTAGCCTGCAAAGGCACCGAAGCCTAACCTGATAATCGTTCTTTCACTTCAGGAGAAAATAACATTAAAACAAGTCCCTCTAATTGGACAAATTGAGCAACCATTCTCTTTGAGCTGTCACAGTCAGAAGATCCCCTGACGTGGATTTCTTTGGCGTGTGATTCACTTATTTCTACTGACTCCTAAATGTCATGGAACTTTTGTGCAGAGTTCCATTGGATGCACGATAAAGTCTAGCACATAAATGATGTACGGTATGGATGTATCTTATGGCCCTGCTCCAGTATGGATTGGCGTTAATTCGATGTACAAAGTTCACACAAGCGAACGGATACAATCGTTTGGAATTACATAAACACAGATCATTCGCTGCAAGCTTTATGGCATTTCTGACAATTAAATCCGAAAGCAAAAATATAATAGAAAAATGGCTAGATCCATCACTGACTGGGGAGGTCAAGACACCCCTCCGAAACGCAGATTTTCTCACTTACGTTAATCACGGCTCTAAATCACTTACTACTTAGATATTTAGCAAGAGTGGTTCTGTGGTATAACAAATTGATCATCAAAAATGTACAACTGTCATGATTTAAACACTACATTATGGTCATTAAATGGTACTACTACTCGTAAGAGACCCCCATTATTTACTGTGACATTAAATGCTCTGTCCAAATGGATGGCACGTAATGGGTGTCCAGCCGTGGTAATTGACTGCCACTTAAACTAACTAAACTACGATTTTTGTTCCATTACATCAGATTGCCCTCCCTCCCCTGCCAAGCCAACTTTGCACTAAAGAATGTTTACATCCCGTTTTAGTATCCTATATTTGTTGCCATTTGTTTCCTCTTGGCATAAATCATATTATGCTTTTGTCTTATTAGCCATTGACATTTAAACAACATGAAAGAGATAATTTATAGGCTCAAGTCCCCAGAAAGTACTTCGGAATCAATTTGAAGAGGCCAAATCCCAAGTGTCTGTTGGAAGGGGAAACATTGCATAGATGGAACACAGAAAAAAAAAACCTCTATAACACTCACACGATGCCGCGCGATACGCCCATTTGATCAACAAATATGGGGTGGATGCGGTGGCTGCGGGGCTGCGCTTCCGGACAACGCACAATTGAGTGTCTTTGTGGGGGGCGTCCAAAAAAAAAAAAATGAAAAAAAGAGAGAGACAGCCCCGCGAGACAGGAGACTGTGGAGCGGAGACCGGAGAGCGGAGAGCGGAGAGCGGAGACTACGCAGATCCAAGACCCAAGACCCAGACAAGAGACAAACGTATAATGTGGCTTACATTAACAGACACGCAACTTAAATCAGATTAACATACAATATAAAGGCCACCACCGAAAAAGTGAATTCAATTTCCACTCACTTTCCTTATCGTTGCCGCTCCCTCCGTTCCTCACCCTCCTCCGGCACATAAATGGAGCTTAAAATTTGTACTGGCTATCAGAGATCAGGGAGGGGTTGAAGATTATGTAATTTCTACTTCTCGTCTACTTCCATCTTCTCGTTCTTCGGCTTCTGTTCTGTAGGAGTATGTAGTGTCTGCCTGCCCAGCTGTGTTGGATTTTTATGTGTGGCCATAACAAATTAATTAAGATAAAACGAAGTTTACGATTTACGGGCACATGAAGATCTAGTCCAATAGATTGCGGGAGGATAGAGAAAGAGAGTGAGATCTGCTACGGGGCTAACCCCAATTTCTCCCCCTATCCAAGTTTGGTAAGCTCAGAGCAGAGCCTCCGCCTCCATCCATCCCCCACGTCAATTGTACGAGCATATTCGAGCATATTCCGGAAAAAGTCAAACACAAATACGAAAAATCTTTCCATATACGCGCACCCAGCAGCCAGCAGCCAGCAGCCCAGCCCACACACGTGCTGTCCCAGAAACAATTACAATCACAAAAGAGTCCAAGCAATCAACAGACAACAGACAGACTCTTTAAGCGGAACCTCGAGCTTTCTAGTTGACTGCCCCCCAGGTACACTTCATTATCCTGACACACTTTTAACCCGTTATGGTGGGGCAGCAGTTCCCCCTGCTATATGCAAGTATTGTTCCCCTTCTCCGCTAGGGCTCATGGGTGTTGTTGCAATGGCTGCATCATCAAGTGGGCCAAGCGACACCAAGCCTGAGCTTGTTACGAGCGAATCTCAGGCAAAGAATTTAGTGCACCTCCCGACCATCCGCTTACATGGATATACATATACATAAGTGGATATATGTACATACATACATATACATATATGTATGTACATACATACATATGTGGAAGGTAAAGAACAAATGATTCCCTGCAGCTTATAAAAAAAATATTTTAAGGTCCAGAAAGTGCGAATTCGTGTTTGGGCAGATATTGAGCCTGGGATCCTCCAAAACTGTCAATAGAACCAAAATACTGTCTCATTCACATTTCTAATAGGACTTGAATATTTCTAAAGTCTTTAAGTGCTTTTCGCTCCATCCATCGTAATTTGACAGTAATTTCTTTTCACTTTCCATCTTCAAAAACCATGAATCACGCAAATATGTACACAGAAAATCATACAACATCAAGATATGGAGGCGGAAATGTGAGCACTAAATATTTTGAATGGACAGGAGAGGGAGTGAGAAAGAGAGTCCCCCACAACAAAAGCAACAATAACTTAAGGCTCCTCCAGTGGCAAATGAAAAGTAAAAGTCAAATAGAGCGCAACAAATGCAAAAAGCCGCCAGACAACCAATAGACAATAACAACAACAACAACAATAATTTCAAAGTTACGTACACACTTCAGATATAAAGTAAACGTGCGGCGGCTTTCTGTAAACCGGCTTTCGGCTACAACATCATCGTCATCATCATCATCATCATCATCATCATCATCATCGTCATGTAGAGAGGAAACAACATTTGAGAGGGAATTGAATCGGAATCGGAAGGTGTGTCCGAAACTCAAATGCCCTGGCAACAATAGATTCATTGAGATATTGGGGCGGGAGAATTAACTCTCGAAGTACTCTGAACCAGTGAGCACCACATACATACACACTCGTACCTATTACTGTATTATTAATGAGTCCACAAAATGGTTTCAATTCCACTGATCCAATGGAAACATGGTACCTACTATTGGTTGCTCTATTGGTAATTTCCACAACAATCATATTAAGTATTTAGCGATAGATATATAACGAGCACATAAAGCTATAATATAGCTTGGTATTTCAGTATATTTGTGTTAATATTTCTTTATTAATTTGTTTACAGAGTCATAAGCATCTTTGCGCTTCAACTGACAGCCGCTTGAAATTTGTAGAGCAACCACAACAACAAAAATAAATATCAGGGTGTGTCGAACCGACCAAAAGATTGATTGAGATGTTTGGGGCACACAAAACTCTCCAAAATGGAGGGGAAAATATATAATGCAAACAAAAACAGCATACGTACATGCGAGTATACTTGTTAACTAATCGGGTAAATCTTCAATCAATTTTTGAGCATGTTGTGGGGACTAACCTTCAACACAAACTCAATTAGAGCGGAGAATCAGTTGAGTGGAACTAATGTTCCCATTTTTGTTTGGGAGAGGGGAAATAAATCAAGTCGTACAAACTTCCCAAAGTTCATTACTATTGCCTATAGTGGTATGGCACTTACTGGACATTTTTGTGGAGTGACTGCATTAGAATATAAAAACCTGGTTAGAAGATAAATAATAACAATGTTGATCAGTTTGGTCTATAGAATGCTGTAACCTTACTCAGACGAAACTTAAGTAAGTGTCATATGCACATGTATTGTTTTTGAGAGCGGCAGAAGTGAACAGTAAGTAGCAGTAAGCCAGCGGGGGGTAATTTACATGCACGCACACAGGCATATTAGTTTCTTTTTTGCATGCGTGTGTGTAGGGAACATTATAGAAATGTCCCTTAAATTGATCCCCAAGTGCAATGCAGTGGCAGTAGGAACGGACCGGAACACACACCCCGCACCAGTCCCCCTTGTTACAGTTAAATTGGCAAAACTTATCCCCCTAGTGGATTTCTCTTCCCCGGCAGTGCCCGCTGTGTGTCACGAGTTCAATAGCATTCTCTTTTCAATTTGCCTCTCTTTTCATTAACCCCCCCTAAATCAATGGGAAAATTCAATTCAAAAGCCCAACATTTTCTAAAGAACCGGAAAAACGGTACAGGGTCTGACTAACCAAGCGCCTAAACTAGCTAAGCAATAACAATAATAGGGGCATAGCAAAACTAACGAAAAATCTCAGTAAAAAAACAAAACAAAAACAAACACAAACACAAACCAGAAAGCAGACCACTGAAAATGCCAGCAAGTAAGTGAACGGACAACAAGAGGAGGCCTGCAGCAGCAGCAGCAGCAACAACAACAACATAACCACGTGGGAAACGAATTCATTCAGTAACAAACAGCAAAGAAAACCAACAAATCAACAAACGGCCTGCATTTTATGACCTGGCAACAATTACGACAATAAAAAAGAAAAAAAAAACCAGAGGAAAAGAAGAAAACCACAACCAAAAGCAAAATGACAGCTTCAGGGCACAAAGCTTTAGACACACTTTTGTAGATCGGATATTTCTATGACAAATGTATGGGAAAGTAATCCCATTATGTAGAAAATCATTATATGATAAGGTTGTGAAGTTGGGTTGAATTATCTCAAGAAACATTTTCTTATATGAACGATCTTTCATCTGAGTTTAGATGAAACTATCTGTCATCCAAGTAAAATCACAGTACCCTCTGAAAGGGTATTTACAGCAAAAAGACCATCTCCAATGACAAAACTCTTTGAGCCTGGGTTAAAGCGAGGGATGGAATGGAGATGTTGGCAATAATAATAGCGTGGAAAATGGGTTAATCAAATAATTCGCTTCTCTACGCGTGAGGTAAAAACTAAACAGAAACGACAACAACAGCAACGAGAAATACGAAATTGCAAAATAATATTGTGCGAAATGCTTGGATTATTAGTTTTGGACTGTTTGCCAAGCGGCCTAAGCCTAGGGTTAAGCTTCAGACATAATCCTTTGTTGGCAGAAAGAAGCGTCGGTCAAATGGCAAACATAATAATGCAGAAAATCGAATCCCGATCGGAAAGGGGGCAACGAAAGAGATAGCGAGACAGGAGCGTTAAATATGAAGAACAAATAAAATGCACGGCTGCTGCATGCGTTCCGTTCCGTTCCGTTTGGCTTTGTTAAGTGTTTTGTGGTTTTGACAGGAGAGAAGGAGGACATTGAAAAATCCCCGAATCATACCCTGCCGACAGCACGTACATCGTAACCCCCTTCCCTGCACCCAGTAGATGCCCTGCCATGAGAGGATTTCACCTCATTCATCCTCCCCTCGACCGTCATCCGTCATTTGCCCACCGCCCCCCTGCCTCTTTCACTCGACCAATTCCCATTTCGATTGCAATATTTATGGAGAAAAAAGTACAATTCCTTTTGTGCGTGTCCGTGCGTATATCTCAGCCTCAGCCTGTATGTATTTGTGCGACTGTGTGTGTGTGTGTGTGTTTGGGAATTGTAGATTGGGCGTGCGGGATTCCAATTCGTTTGCGTGTCCCGCCTTATGTTTGCCTTTCTGCCGCCTAATTGAACCGTTCAAATTGCACTATCAGATTAAACAACAGCAACAACCCTCTGAAAAGTAGTCCTCCCCTCCCTCTTGTGTTCCCCTCCCTTACCATTGTTTGCGTTTGCTTTTATTTTTGGCAACATTTTATAGTTCCCCAGGTACTTGTGATTTTACCTGGTACTCTAGAGTCGAGTACAAATAGTACAAAGGGTAAAAAAGAAAGGATTTTTGATCCCCTGATCCCCTGTGTATATGTATATTTGTTTAGCTTTCTTGTGATCAATATTAAATGGGATTAAACCATGGCTGTCGGTACATATAAAACACTAAGATTTACGGGATACCTTATTAGACAAAAGGGTGGTGCATTTATCGGCGAACGAACGGATACATTCATTCCGAATGCCACGATCATTAACCTTTACAAGATTTTGTACTATTAAACCCCAAAAAGGTATTAGAGATTTTAAAGGCGTTATTTTCAAACATTTTTCAAAATTTTAGAGAAATAACTTCAGTGGAAAATTTTGGTAGTTTAGATGAATCTATTTTCATTGTTAAAGAAACAATTCAAACACTTTTGTAAAGGATTATTGTACTAATTTTGTTAATTAAACGGGTTGGAACAATTTTATCATCAATATAATCGTACTTTGAACGTACTCCCATTCAAACGAGAAGCTTGTTTGAATGATTCTCACCTATTCGCAATTCGAATTATACCTTTTATTCCAGGAATCGATCAGACCGATCAGATCACGCTCATGGTAGTTAGGCATTACAATGGAACTTGAACTTGCAATAAAATGTTTACATACACTCCAATGTACATATATACATACATATAAGAGATGGTATCATATTTGATTGCATGTTTTGTTGAGAATGTAAAAGTCGTGTTTGTGTTTTGCATATCCATTCTATTAGATTGAATTTCGAAGTACCAAATGACACCGTTTTTCACTTAAATGCATTAAAAGTACACTGGAGTGGAGTGTATCTATATAATACGAGTATATGGTATATAAGAATGGGAGGATTCACTCTGTTTATTTTTGTTTTTTTTATTTTTTGGTTTTGCCCAATTAACACACACAAAAGATTTCGTTGTTGTTGAGGTTCACGAAAATAGGTTCATTGACAAAAATATTTCTTGTTGCTGGCTGATTAGCGGGGGGAAACACTCATACTCAGGCGTTTTGATAAGCCAGTCCAGTCCCCAAAGCTAAATACGCAAATCGAATCATTATTAGTAACATGATCCTAGCATTAATTTGACATTGTATTATCGTATTAGAGCTCTGCTCGGCTCGCCCTATCAAGCGCCTCTATCGGCAAAAGGCAAACCGCCAGGGCCAGCAATATGTAAAAAGTGTCGCACCGTAGTTCCTCAAAGGAGGTCACCTCACCCGCAGCGACACATCCAATTTGTGACGCAACGAAAATACTGTTTTGATTTCATCTGGCTGTTTGTATTATTTATTTTCATGACTTATTAATTTATGCGACACGTTACGAGCCACCAAATCAAACGGACGGGAGCATCTATTTTCATAATTAATAAGTCTGTTGCTGATTGGGTTTTTGATATTTGAACAACCTCTGCTCTGCTCTGCTCTGCTCTGCGCAGAAATGCAACAGATGCCAGATTGCCAAATTGCCAAATTCCGCCGACTTTAAACTGGAGCAACAAGCACGACATAAATAACTTTCATAATTTGTGTGTTGGCCATCCCGAAATTCGCTAAAAATGAGCAATTGTTTGTTTTATTTTGTAGTCATAGACTTGTTTATACAGAGAAAAGAGCCGATAAGTGGTGGTGGCCACACAAGGCGTGGTTTAAGTGCCGTTGCCAAGTCAACAACAAAGTCTTTTTGGAGGAGCAGATAAGGAGCCCTGCTAATCATTGGTTGCTCGTACTACCATTTAAACTTGAACTGAAATGTGATCCGAATACTTGGTGATACACCCCAGTCAAATATGATGAATAGGAAAATGCTACAATGAAAAACCTCTCTTCGGCTTTTGAGCAGGGAAACGCCACTCTCTCGTAGATTTCCAAGACGAAGAGCCAAACAGAAATTGAAGTGATGGAGCGATGTGTGGTAGAAATGCCTTCTGTACAAATTTATGAGTCAGCAATGTCTTAAATAGAAAATATTAGTGTTATATTCCCAGAATTCAAAGTAGATAAAACTGCATGCAAATGTAATGTACAGTGTTATATATAGTATAACCTCTTGTAAATATTTGCTTAATAATTCAACAGAGATCTACGCAATATTCCTAGCTTTTGGGCATACAAAGAGCATCATGCCTCAGAGAGATAAAGAGTACGAGAGAGAGCAAAGGTAGACAGGCAGATAAGCAGACAGAAATTCAGAAATTTCTTCACTCAGAACTGTGAGGTCTGTTGGGATTATGCTAAGTATAGCATCAAATACATTCACACCTTTTGACCGCACGCTCTCTTTTTCTGTGTTTGCGGGCCTCTTTGATTTGTGGAATTTTTTTTCACAGTATACATCTACTCATAGCTCTAGTATAAACATTTATAGCGCGATTTGTTGTTGTCTAATCAACGAACACGTGCTAAGTAATGTGATAAGAATAGTAGGTACTACAGCGTGATTCAAATTCGAGTGGAGGAAAGAAATTTCGCTCGTCTTGCTCTCTGGATATGAGAGAGCAATCCAATGAGCGACAACGATCAATCTGCCAAATAAAACCATCGCAAATATGCGATAAGGATATAATAAAATAGAGTTAATTTCAAGAGCAGAGAAATAGCCCAAATGAAGTGTTGTTTAATGGTTATTGATAAGAAACTGAATTAAACTTTCTTTATGTGGCTTTCATCATCATCAAAGAAAAAAAAACTGAACCGTTCGTGACAAATGGTCTCTGTCATGGTTGGTGTATTGCTGCAGTAGGAGAATAAGGAATGAACAAAACTGCAAAAGGGGAAACAAATAGACCAAGAAATTGATAAGTATATTTATTTAAATGGAATATCCAATGCCTACACATTTTATCTGCAATCTGTGTTTACTCACACACTTGCTCTGATTTGATTACAGTTTACTTTATTAAGAATGCGAGAATTAACCCCAATTGTTATGCGTGGGGTGTACTTTGGGGTGTCGTAAGCGTAAACGTGGGCTAATTGCCGTTCGGCCTAATTGTGCTTCTCGCTCGACAATTAATTTGACAATGAAAAAGAGTCGTTGCTAATCTTTTACTCTGCTGTGAACCATTTTAATATAGGTGAAGAAAATCATATCAAAGGGGCGGCACTGAAATACTTTTGGGTTTAATTACCATCCGTCCGTTTGTAGAAATCGTCCATCTGTCCAGAGATTTAATCTTTTTCGAGGCAAAAAAAAAACCACTTAAAAAGATTGCTGGGATACAGAATGCTTACATTTGGTTGGACATTTCTTGGAGATCTTTTGTAAATTAGTTTTATTTAATCAATTGACGAAGCACTTAAAATCATGTAAAAACTCTATACAACGAGTAACTCTTCTATACGAAATAATGGATGACGGAATTATGAAATTAAGAATGGAATTCCAATGAAAAATATTATCGTAATTACATTTTTTCTTTCCCCATTTATCACATTAAAGGAACAACAAAAGTTGGGCGGGGGGGGGTCAAGTATTAAAGGTTATTCGAGTAACAAAAATTTCTTCAAATTTCCAGGGATAATAAGAGTGTTTCTTGGAAAATCTCTAGTTTCAATTAAAACCGAAACAATGTGAGTCTGTACCCCCTCGAACAATCGAAAGTGAGAATTCAACGAAATAAATCATAATTACAATTGTTTTTCATTTATCAAATGAAAGACAATGAACAATACAAGTTCAGGGGTTAAGTGTGCTTGAGGTTAAACCCTTTATAAAATTTCTTTGAAGTCTTTTATAAGAGTCTCTAAGCCTCAATTAAAACCGAATCAAGAGGGAATCCCAAATAATTGAAAGTGAGAACTGAACAGATCATCATTATTATTATCATTTATCAAATTAAAGAACAATAAAAATAGCCGATCATCAAAACATTTCTTCTGGAAACCGAATACAAGATACGAATTTCCTATTTCTTGTTCTGTTTTGTGGCAATTTCTTCAAAGTTTCAACATTTGTTCCCCTTTTTTCGGGGATTTTGTTTCGTCTTGTAACCCAATTATTATCCACAGCTTCCCCTTGCCCACAATGAAACGACTTCTTTGAACGCATCAGCATCATTAGATAAGAGCGCGCTTTTGATACAAAAATGTTAATCGCATTTTTCCAATCGCACAACCGAACAACCGAAAACAACGATGCAGTTGAACTCATTTTTCATTTCGTTTTCAGATCGGACTACTCTGCTAATAAATAATGGACAAAACTAAAAAGAAATGAAATTGTATAATGAACGAACGTCTGAGAGTCTGAAAGACTGAGACTGAGACTGGGAGCCGACCCGCAAGAGTTGGCGGAGAGTTTCTTAAGGTCAAACAATTTTTCATGCAACACCTTGAGAATCAGCGAGGCACCTACAATACTATACAACACCCTCCCAAAAGGCGCAAGCCGGCGGCTCTCAAGAAACCAGTTTCTTAGTTTCAGGCGTACGCCCGCCGCTGGCTTTAATTGGTAATGGGTAGCTAGGGGGAATGAATGGCTGAGAGGTGTGCTAGTGCTGATGTTGATGGTCGTTCGGGGTCCGCCGTCAATGGGCCAAAGCAGTAGCCCACTAGGCGGTAGCGGGTGCCGTATAATTGGCCGGAAAGTAATGTTGACGTTGGCGACTCTTTGCAATAAAAGCTTGGCCATAAACTCGATTCCCAAGCCAAAAGTTCTTGGACTGGGTGCTCGGCGCCCTCTTCCCAAGAAGCACAGCACACGTGCAGGCAGGCACCTATAATGTTGGCTTGTGGCACGCAATGTGGCAGAATGTTAAGAATAGCAAATAGCTCACACACACAACAATATTTACAATGGAAAAATCACGAAAAGGAAAAGCACTTCAAGTAAATGTGTGGCAAGACCATTTTTGGATACACTTTGCGCGAAATTCAGGTACAGGAAATAGGGGGGGAAAAGTAGATATAAGAGTTTCATATTCAGGTGTTCATTCTGATAAAGTAAACCGACAATATTTGCTAGTAAAAGAAAGCAAAAGAAAAATGTATATCAAAAATAAATGAGACGATGTCTTTTAGAAATGAAAGCAAATAGAAACAACATTATGATGTCCGATGATAAGAACCCAAAAAACAACACAATCTCTGAAGAAACAAAAAAAATTATGAAAGGCTATATTCGGGGGCTGTAGCTTTAGATACCTTTGGAGAGAGAGAGAGAGAGAGAGTGATCGTTCCTGTACCCAATCAGAAATTCTCCTCGAACAGGAGAGGAATGTGATAGGATTTTCTCTCAAGCCAAAAGAGTGAAAAGCGTCGAGTGTTCATTTCGTTTTGAGTCAATTGTGCCTGGGGTGCTGCCTCTGTGTATGTTCGGGAATGCAGCGCAGAACTTTCTCTCTTTTATTAATTTTATTAATCGCCTTCCACACCTCTTTCTTTGGGCACTCATAAACAAATTAGTATTCAAATGGGGGGAACCCTTATTTACGATCATTAAAATTTATGGCTGTTGTCGGTTTAAAAGGTCAGCCAAAAGATCATACATATGGTATATACATACATATAAGACTATCAAATATATGGACCATATCCGAATCAGATACGAACCATCAGGGTAGTGCTCTTCTTATCTATATGGAGGGTAGTAAAATCCCAAAGCAAATAAATGAAATGATATTCCCGGACCTTGATTACGATAAGATAGGAGATTATCTAAGCCCTGATATACGGATGTTACTACGTCTGTATCTATTTATTCATTGTATTTTATATTAATTTTTGGCTGTACTGCTGCCAACGGAACAAAAGCTTTCCCCATTTACTCTTAATTAAGGCTTATGCTACACGATCACTTTTTCACCGAAGGACGGGTATTTCCTTGATGGAATGCTCATCGAGGTTTTGCCGTCGGTGAAGTCATCTACTGCGAAAGTTTATTTTTGCTCAAGAAGAGCTTCGGGGTAAAACGTGTTGTTTGCACACCGTGTGTATGTATTATTTATTATTTATATTGCTCTTTCCTTCGCTTTGTTTTGTGCAAATGTCCAGACAATTTAATTTATTTCCCTGCATTAAGGACAAATAAGAGATGAGAGAGGGAGAGAGGCCAACGGTACTTCAAACTAAATGAGTCCGACACGTGTGTGTGTGCAATAAATCACATTAAAAATTAAACGCAAAGAACAACAGCCGAGTGAGTGCGTGAGCGACCAAGAATAAGAGATATTTGATAAGAGCTACTTACATTGAGCATCCAGATGATCATCTCCTCGAGGACAATGTCCATGCTGCTGTGGGCACCGCTCAGAGCGTAGTCTACGGGATTACCGTTGGTGCGATCCCCCAGAGAGGGGGCTGAGGTGGTATCGCGGCGTCGCATCGTAGATGTGCCTGTGGCTGTGTGTGTCTCCATATCTGTGGAGGTTGCTGTGGAGGATATGGTTGGTTTGTCGGCCCCAAAGAGGCTAAGCAGCTCCAGATCCCGTTTGCAGCAGCATCGGCATAGGCGGGGCATTTCCAGCAAACCCCCTGCGACGTCATCGTCTGCCGGCAGAGAAAGTTGCGCCGCCGATTGCTGCTTTTCCGACGACCAGCTATTGCTGCGTCTTCTGACTCTGCTGCTGTTGGCACTCATCCCGGCGCTATTTCGGGTTTTGTTTTGTAGAATAGAATTAATTAACTTTTTATCGACCGCAGAATTGCAGTGGATTTGTGTTGGCTCGGCTCTTTCACTTGGCCGAATCTCAATAAAATTTTTTTTCACTTCACACACTATAAAATGCCTTTTTCTGGCTATTTCTTATCTGTTTTATTTGCTTTTGGCGCTTTCGTTTTGACCACGAGTCGGAGACCTAAAAAAAAAACCAGAACAGGCCAGAAAGAAACATGTAAGAGAGCAGATTTGGTAAGAGACCTTTCGCGCGCCGTACTCGCCTATGTGTGTGTGTGCGTGCGTGTGTGTGAGCCAGTTTCTTTTAGTAGGCCAGCAAGAATCGTACGCCGAATACCAATCAGAATGAGAAATCCACGGAAAATGATGATGCCCTTGTGGGGATATCAACTATAAACAGACATCCCTCCCTCTCCACACGAAAGGTATTTTCTAGCCTTTTTTAAACGGACAGGGCCGCATGCAACGCGTTAAAAAAACAAACAACTAGAAAGAAAAGAGGCCGAAAGTGTCTCCCCTTCTCTCTCTCTGTTTCTTTGATCAAAAATTATTTTTGGCGGCGGCATTTGCGTGTCATCTCCCCAATCGGAGGGTGGCACTCACACACACAGACGCGCAGTTAAATGAATGAATTGTTGAATTCTAATTCACACACAAATTCACTTAATAGATTTTATTTTATTAGATTTTATTTATTTTTTTTTTTTGATATATTTTTGGTGAATTTTTGTACGGAAATACAACGGATATTTTTGTGGGATTTATCAACTTTACCGCCGTACGCTTTTCTGAATTCAGAAAATTCACACGATTCTGTTGTTTACTTGGCCGCGGTTCATTCAATTTTGGGGGGCGACAAGGCCGTTTTCAAATACGCCCGCCGTCAGATGTTGCTGGGGCCTAAAAATGTTGCTCGGCAACAAAAGCGTGTTGCTGAGAAAAAAAAGGGGTATGGACAACAGGCTAATCGGACCAGAAAATTCAAGGCATGCTGGTAAAATCCACCCCAATTTGCAACATAGCCTGATTTCTTTACAATCACAGCACATTGTTGTTGAGGTGAGGTGCTTTGCCGACAAAAAGGTAGAGCAACTAAATAATGTACGGCAATCTACTCTTCAGTTTTTCTCTCTTTTTTTTGCTTCCAACTTGAACTCAATATTGTGAAGAATATATTCGAACTGTGGGAGTAAATTCAAATATTGAAGATTTAGTTCTCCAAACTTCACACAAAGTTCTCGAACCTTAGGCAAGCCCGTACCTTCTGAATTACAATACCATGGAGTCAGCTGTTATACGAAAATGGCAAAATAAAGGCAAAAAAAGGAAGGAAAAACGGCGAATAACTGGTGGCATTAATAAATTTGCGTGGCCCTTGCGCTCTGAAATGCCCTGAGATGCATGAGAATGCAGGCGGCAGCACGCACTGTTATTGTTTCACTCATGCTTTGATTTTGCGCTTCGCTATGTTTTGGCTCTGTTGCTTTGCGTGTCTATCCGTAGTCCCAAAAAAGGGTTTCAATGGAACCTTCGAGAAGGAAGTTTTTGGCACACATTACACAGCCGCGCGCACACACAAAACTAAATATATCCATATTATTTATAAAGAACCACGTTCATATTTCACATAATTCGCAGTGCAGCGCGCTATTTTTACTTACATTTTTACCGAGATAACGCCGCCAGCTTGGCCGGCGGCACAGTTTACTTCGCCCATGCAACAATAATTTTATATTTTCTTTCACGTCACGATAAAAACAACAAATTAGGCACTTATTGTGAAAATTAATGTAGTTTTTGGTCTAATCTAATATGCTTTTACAGTTTTTTTTCCCCCCCGTTTTAGAGGTGTCAAACCAACAAGGGCACTATCGATAGTATCGATATTTTGCTGCTAGCCTCTACTATCGATGGTTTTGAGACTAGTATCGAGCTACAGTCGCTGCGCTTTTAATATGTTTGTATTGGCTGCTATAAAATACGAAGACAAATTTTTTAACAAATCGACAGGTGGCATCTAACTTTTACAATGGACAAGTTCCTAAGAGGTTTCAATGGTTTTTTAATAATTATGTGAGCCCGATACTATTACCATAGTATCGATTGTTTTCTCCAAAACATTCAAAGTTGATATTCCTCGATTTTGATATTCCGTTTAATATTACTAGCTAGCTGGGACTCTCAGCCCTAAACAAATAATTTTATCCGATAGATACATACATTTTCTACCAGATTGGCAAGTTTTCAGAAGTCCTTTTTATTGGACTATTTACATATTAAGGTTCAATTAAAAACAACATAAAACGAATGTGACGTCGTTTCGTGGCGCTGCCAGACTCGTGAAATTCGTAGTTGCTGCAGGCTGCCATACCATGATATTTTGTTATATGAAATTCGTCAATTTTGATATTCAGTTTAATATTATTAGATAGTTGGCCCTCTCAGCCCTAAAAAAATAATTTTATCCAATTCCTCAATGAATTTTGTTTAGGATTGGCTAGTTTTCAGAACTATTTTTAATGGGATTGTTTAGAATGGAATGGAATGACGCAACAATGAATCTTCATCTGCGTTTAAATTGTGAGCCACTATCGATAGTATCGATATTTGACTGCTATCCGCTACCATCGACGGTTTTGCGACTATCATGATAGTATCGAGCTACAGTAGTTGCGCTTTTGATATTTGATATGTTTGGATTGGCTGCTCTAAAATACAATTCCTCAATAAATTTTGTTCAGGATTGGCTAGTTTTCAGAACTCTTTTTATTTGGATTGCTTAAAACAAACAAAATCATAACATAAAACGAAATGTGACGTCATTAGTGCTGGTTAACCAGGTTTCTGCTAAGAGTGTAGAAATTTGTATACCCTAGTTCCCATAAAAATTGTTCATGCATTTGAAATGTTTTCTGTATATGGCTGATGTGGCTGAGGCTGATTTGGATATTGTAGAGATTACCGCCGCAACATAAATGATGAATGGGCAGAGTGGGTGGGAGTGGGCGTGAGAAATAGATAAAATATAAAAATAAAAGCTGTTATTTGTTTAATTTAACAGAAATTGGGGACCTAGAACCGAACATTCACATCTATATACGTTATAGCCTTTTTACACTGGGCGCATTATTGGATTTTTTCGTTAAATGGAACATGGTCACACCACAGCCAGCTAGAAGAATATATTGCACTGGTATTAGTAACTGCATGTATCAGCTAAAGTGTATATCGATATATCGTTATATCAATATATTTTTCACATCCATCCCATCCCTATTGGGCAGCAAAATCTACGTGGAGCACAGCAATATTTCTGAAATTATGGAAAACAAACTGGAAAAGCAAGAGGAGCGGGCCAACGATTGGGATCAGAGTGATGAAGATGACAATTGGGATGACTGGGGCGATGACGATGATAAGTTTGTGCACGTGGAGAAGGAGCAACAGCAGGAAAACACTGACGGAAGAAACAACAACAACGCAATAAGAAAAGAGGAGAAACCACTGGACCTGGAGATGCGAACACCGCAGGGCGGAGACACAGCTGCTGCTCAAGAACCCTCCTCATCTTCGTCGTGGGGCCTGTGGGGGGGTAAACTGAGCTCTGTCCTCAGCACAGCCACCGAGGGATTGGGAAATATAACCACACAAGTGAACCAGGGCCTCAGTCAGATTATAGGAGTACCCGATCCCGAGGAGCTGGCACGTATCAATGCCGCAGAAAAGACCAAAGAGGAGACGCCGGTCGTCAGTCCAAAGGAAACACCAGCAGCGACACCAGTCGATCCCAATCAGGAGAATGCATTTGGCCTCGGTTTCGTCACGAATCTGGGTTCCAAAGTCCTTAACACGGGACTGGACACCCTCGAGGGCATTGGCAAGAAAACCATGACCATACTGCAGGACAATGATCCCAAGTTGATGAACAAAAGGAAGCTCCTTGGTCTGGAGGCCAACAAACCCAATTTGAGTGCATTGCTGCTGGAGGCCAAAAAGGATGCGGATCAAATGGAGGAATCACTGATGCAGCTCCAGTTGGAGAAGAAAAAGGCGCAACTACGCTTTGAGATACTCTTCGAGAACTACTGCGGTCTGGTGCACTACGAGGCATTGGAAATCCTGTCCAAAGAGTCGCGCCTGAAACTTGACACGCTCTTGGATGCAGTCAGTGGCAATGCTCTGGCCGATCTGCAGGAGACCATTAACGAGGTGAAGGAACTGCTGGAACTGGAGGATCTGGAGTGCGAGAGCGAAGGCGACTATGAGCCCGAGGAGCTCGGCGAGCGTCTGTTGGCCACCATAGCAGATGCCGAACTGGGAATTCAGTTCGAAGAGGTGGCAAAGTGAGTATCTGTCTGGTTATGTCCAAGGGAAAGCTTTGACTAAACTATTTTTGTTCTCCAGCCACTGGAAGCAGTCGCTGACTTGGCTACAGTCGGAAGAGGCCACCGCATCCGATCTGGAGCAGGCCTATGCCAAGAGCATACACGCCCTGAGCGAAGCCTGTGCGTTGGAAATGTGTAAGCTGCACAAGATTGCCGAACTGCTGCTGGTGAAGCAGCATCACAGCACCGCCAATGAGGTCGACGGCATTGTCAATCTCTGCAAGCAATGCAATGGCCATCTACAGGGTCTGAGCCACCGCTATGCGGGTTTACTGAGCAGCAAGGGTGCTTCTTCCCCCGACACTGCAGAGGAGTCCAAGGAGCGGGTCAACACATTCTTTGCCGAAATGTTTGCCGCCGTGCAATACATTGAGCAGGCGTACAAGCTTTTTACGCCCATTTTGCAAATGGGTGCGGTCTAGGGGAGGGTAGATTCCGATTATTTTGATCTATGAATTTTATATTTGTTGTAATTGATACGATTATTTATAGCATTGTTTTGGTTAATCTCTCTGTAAGTCTTAATTGTTTTCCATAAACTACTATAAATGTACACAAATTTTGAATCTACAGAGTATGCGGATTATTGTGATAACACATTCCAAGAAAGCGCAAATTTCTTTTATAAATTAGATGGATTATGATAGTAGGAATAATTTATTAGATCATTTTAGATCTAAAAAAAAGGGTTTTTGCTCCCTATGTACATACTATTTTTAGAATACACTTTTTTAGCATCATGAATGCTATGATTATTTTCAAACAGATCCCACACCTGAAAGCCATACAATTCGTTACAATTCAAACAAACAACAAATCGACTCTGTTCCCAAACAAAAATCAACATTTATTTGAAGTTCTAAAAATTAGTTTCCTACCATGGCTGATCGCCAAAAACGAGAAGTTACCTTATTGAAGGGCCATTCCGCGGACTATGAGTGTAGCCAAGCATTGCGTCAGAATAATTTGAATCCCATTTACATACCGCCATCGCAAGTTGTTATGAAGAACCTGGATGTGTTGAAGGCCAAACTTGAGGAGCCGCACAGATATGCCGGAATCATCTTTTCCGGAACGCGCAGTGTCCAGGCCGTGTACCAAGCATTGGGCAATGGTATGATGCCTAGTTGTTGGCGTGCCCTGCATAACTATGCCTTGGGCGGGAATACCCATAGCAGTGCATACATGAGTCTTCGGAACTTGCCGACTCTTGGGGATCGTGCGGTGAGTGCCCACAATCTATGTGATCTGATTGTGGAAACCATTGGACCGAAGAGGGATTTGCCACTGCTACTGCCCTGCGGGAATGAGGCTAGTAATACTCTGCGTGTTCGACTGGTGGCACAGGGATTTCGTGTGGATGCCTGTGAGGTGTACGAAAATCAAATCCATCCGAATTTTAAAGACGATATGAAAAAGGCCCTCAAGTCCAAGCACCTGGAGACAATAGTCTTCTACAGTCTGGCTAGCGTGAAGAGTGCCTTGGAGTTTTTCGGCAAATATAAGGTTTCTGTTAGCGACCGAAAACTGATTGCTGTTGGGGCCGCTGCTCAAAAGGCCATGATGGAGGCAAAACTTCCTGTGAGCGCTGTGGTGGATTCCAATAGCGTGGATCAGTTGATCAATGCCATCAAACACTAATTTATATGTGAAACTGTTAGCACATTTTATATAAATTTTTAATTTTTTAATTGTTTTCCTGGTATATGTACAAGCATACTCGAAATTTTGTTGATGTATTTCAGCGTAAATTATAATAAAAAAGATAATTTAAACTAATTTAAAAAAAAATGCCGTTAGATTTGAAATACCGATTTATTTGGTCATTTAGTGTGGTGTGGCAGCACTATCATTAACCCTTACGATGTGCTGCTTATGTATTAATACTATGCGACCTGTAAATGAAGAAATTATATATAGTCACGTGACCTACTGTTTACGTATTTAATTTTAATTATAAACTTGTAATAGAAACATCATAATTAATAAAAGTTAGACACACATTTCTGTTAAATTACCTTCATTCTGGTCCTCATAGTGAATAGAGGACTGCTGCGCCTCTAAGGGTTAAAATTAATAGAGCTGGCCATCACTATGGCATCGCACTATTATTCTGCCGTAGTAGGTTTTATATTTTTGTCGTTGCTGGCGCTTCAAGTCAGCACTTGTGTATCCCAAACCCAAATATATTCAAACGAAACAACAATGGCAGCATCTGCAGTCGCCAAACCACTGTTTGCCTGCAATTTTGAGGTTTTTGGACGCGTACAAGGTATTTCTCGCGACCTGGTTTCACCGAACATGATCTAATTAATTTCTCTTGCCATTTTAGGTGTTTTCTTCCGCAAGGTAAGTGATGAATGGTTCAACTGGCCAACTGACTGATCAGCGGGATCAATGTCACCTTCTGTAGCACACGGAGCGCCAGGCAAACAGTCTGGGCGTAAGAGGTTGGTGCATGAACACCAGAGAGGGATCTGTTAAGGGCCAATTGGAGGCGCCGCTTGCCCAGCTGAACGAAATGTAATGCAGGTTTTTGGATTGGTATTACCTGTCTGAAGGTGCTAACTTTAGTGTCCTGACACCAATTGTTTGCAGGAAACATTGGCTAGAGACGAAAGGGAGTCCATCGTCCATTATCGACAAGGCAACATTTACGGCGGCCAAGGAAATTCCCGACTATACTTTCAGTGGCTTTTCCATCAAGCGTTAGATCCCAAATCAAGTTGCAAGCTAAACACTTAGTTTATTTTTGCTATATTTAGAGTTCCTTAAACTATTTATTGCAATGTGTGTGCATGGACCTAAGTATCCTATCCTCCAGTAGACACAATTTCAAATTGAACATCATATAACGGCCTCTCTCGTCATCCAGAAGTGCTTCAGCCCTAAGCAGCAGTTTCAGTCATACGGTTCGAACGAGCGTCTGAAAAAAAACAATGCAATTTTAACAATATTATTGTAAAAAAAAACACAAACCAAACTAAATACAAATCGAGAGAAGAAGTCACAGGGTTGCCTTTAAAGAGTAGTTAAACAGTTAGTGTTGCCACATGACAAAAAGTACCGATAGGTATTAGATTCAAACGACATCTCGCTCGCACGCACGAAACTACTCGTACGCACTTGCTATGGCTGCGATATAGGTTAGAGCGGCACGACCGGTTGTTTGGCATGCGTACTTTGCTCTGGCAGGGCACAACCGAGTACAGCTTCGATACACGTCGTGCAAAAGCGTAGCAGGGCAGCGATGAAAAAAAAATAAATGAGGAAAAAATTGTGTGAAGCGAGAACAAGCCAAGCGCGAACCACGCCATTGTATAAGAAAAAATCCAACAATTGTGTGTGCATCGTAAAAAACCGTTAAATTGTGCGTACAACAAAAAAATACTACCTAAATTTTAAGCAATTTACAAATTCTTGCGTGCTTCTGCTTCCGTCGGTAAATGTGTGTGTGTGTATGCCTGTGTGTGTGAGTGCTTGGACAATACTTTCGCGCTGAAAACGTTTTTCTACTCCACTCTACTCCCTTTTTTTCGGCTGAATTCTAATCGTTTCAAACAGCAACAAATCAAAAAGATTACAACTAATTAAGCATTTGTAGAGCATTTAGTGATTGTGAGTTGTATTAAAAAGAAAAATTGGATTGTGTAAATAACTGAAAATAGTGGAACATTTCTAGACTCACCTCACACACACACACTCATAAGCGCGGACCCATCTTTGTATTTGTTTGCGTGTGCATGCATATTTTTTAGTCTGCGGGTGTGTGTGCTGTAAAGGCGCGAGGTGCTGTGCTGTTTGCCCACTAATTGTAACTCAAAAGAAATTCAATAAACGAAATTATATAAAAACATGGAATGGAAGCCAAAACAGCATCGCCCAGCACCATGCGCAGAAACTGAATGCATTCTGTCCGTGCGTTTCTCAAGCATGATTCAATGTTGTAGGAAAATTGTGATTTTCATCTGGATTTCGTCAGTATGCAAAGATGTGTGCGTCTGTCTGTCTTTCTTTTTTTATTGCGCATCATTGTGAATGAGCAATAGCAATAGCGCGCATTCTGGCTGTCCGCACGCTCGCGCGCTCAGTATCTCTCTTGCAAGTATTTGTGCTCTCACTATGCGCTTGTGTGTGTGTGTGTGTGTGTCCCTAGAGTGGTGTGGGTATTTTGTACATAACACGCCGGAAAAGACACATTTTTACTCCCAAGAGCCGGAGTGGGAGAGGGAGAGGCGGCCTATTGAGATAATAAAATATTGGGTATATATTAAACAAATGCAAGCGGCTTTTGATTTAACAGTAATTGGACAGGATTTAGTATGATTTTACAGTTAACGCAGCATGCGCTGTCAGTGTGTGTGTTGGTGTGATTTTATATGTATTTGAGAACGAGAAGTGTGCTCTGCATTTTCCATACAAATATTTAATTTTAATATTACTTGTATTGTTTTTCCAAAAGCGAGTTGTCGTCGAATCGGAACGTACCTGCAACGGAAGATCCGGTAGCAAATTCAAAAGCGAATTGGGAAACGTTGTGCGAGGCCCTTGGTTACTACTAGAGCACTATTCGGGACGTGTTGAACCGATGCGAATGCATCACCATCACCAGGAGAAGCAGCTGAACTGGCCAACGGTATCGAAACTACTATGGCACCAGCGCTCACTGCCGAGCAATTAAGTACCAAGGAGAAGATAACTAGCGTCGCATCGCCTTCGGTGGTGGTAAAGAAACCAGCTACGCCCACGCCGGCAACGGCCACAACGCGTGTGACGCGCTCCTCCAAGGAGGCGGCCGCGACAGCAGCAGCAGCTGCCAAGGCTGCGGCTGTAGTCCTTCCGCAACGCAATCCATCGAGCAGAATCAGCAACAAGCGTAAATTAAGCGGCGGTAACAACAGCAGCAGCAGCAACAAGCAACAAAATAATGATCCAATGGGCCTAAGCACAGCTCCCACCCCACACACAACAACAACAACGAGCACAGGATCAGTGGTCGCAGAGGCAGAAGCAGCAACAGGAGCAGGCGTACCACCCATCATTGACGCCGCTGTGGCATCAACCAGTGCTACGGGGCTCCTTGAAAGCCAATCGGCTGTTCTCCAACAAAGCGAATCCACCCCAAGCACCGATGTGTCGCCTGCAGCGGATACCATCGAGCACAACAACAACAATAGTAGCAGTAGCAGTCCCAGCAAAGACGACAACTCTACGGCCCAGCTGCTGGCAGATCTGAACAGCGACTTTGTAGAGACCATCTCGGCGGAGATCTGTCTGCGCAAGACCCTACCCGAAGTGGGTCTCAGCAAGGAGCCGACACCATCCGCAGTGGCCCCAACAGAAGCAGAGGCAGCCGAAGCAGTAGCAGAAACTATAGCTGAAGTTGAAGTTGAAGCAGGAGCAGAAGCAGAAGTATCTGAAGGGAAATTCACAACGGGTGTGTCAGTGCCACCACAAATCGATCTGCTTCAGTCGATGGAATTGGAGCAACCAGCGACGACGAATTCGCCCTCAGAGGAGCTGCCAAAGATCGATACGGATAATATAGAGGGTAAGTCAGAAGAAAAACGAAAAAGAAACGAGAGAGCACTTTTCACTCATACTCCTCTTTCTCTACTTTCGCAGAGCGTCTCAGTCAGCTGGATGGCAATGCCAGTGCCATTTTGGTGGATCTGCCTCCGGTGCAGCTGGAGCACGATCAGGTGCAGGTGGAGGTTGTGATTTCAACCACACCCACAACGCCCAGCCGGCAACAGGTGCAACAGGATCCAAGATCCGAGCCATTGCCCGCTATCTTGGCCTCGCCGCTGCCGGGCCAGAGGCAATCCACAGCTACGTCAGCATTGAACGCGTCACAGTTGACGCCTCAGAGTACTTCCAGTTCTACAAATTTCCTCAAAGATGCAACAGCCGGCGTTGTGCTGGAGGACCCCGACATCGAAGAGGTCCTCAAGGCCCTGAAAACGTTTGAGGGAAATCACGTCATCAATCCGGACATCAATACGGACATGTGTGATTTCAATTTCTTCAACGAGGTGTGGGAGGAGCCGCAGTCAGCGACAGCGATCCAGCAACGATCCGTCACTCCACAGTATCCGCCGAATTCCATTGGCGGCACCATCGGCAGTAGCAGCGTCATCAGCCCCCATGTCCCACCGGCAGAAACGATGGCCGAGTGTCAGAGGTCAATGGAGCAGCAGCATCAAATTGTCACACGAAAGATAGACCATCTGATCCGGCGCATGAGGAAGTTCCAGGCGCGCTATATGTGCAGCCACACCAGCGAGGAGGTGGCCGGCATTATGGAATGGTCCGCTCGCACCTCGCACAAGACGCCGAATCCCGTGAGAAGTGATATGCTCAGCGAGCAGGAGGCCACCGTGCAGTCGATCGTCTCCGGGCGACCGAGGCCGGACTTTTGGGAAGAGAAAAAGAAGCATCCCGTGCCAGCCACCCAAATGGTCAGCATCCTTCGTAGCATTGCAACGGCTGCACGGCACCAGCAGATCTGTCATACGCCCAGCGGCAGTTCCGCCACCTTGGCCCCATCTTCCACATGGTACAGCAGTGCCAGCAGTGCGGCGGCAGTGCCTGCCAAGGCACGTCGTGGCAAGAATCAGCTGGACACATCAGCAACAGCGGCCTCCACATCAACAGCAGCAACAGCCATGGAGCAGAAAACGCCTGGTTTGCATGAGATTATACCCTGCTTTGACACACATATAACCAACGAGCTGACCCACGTCTCCGGGCTGCTGCACAATGAGATGCGGGAGATACAGAATGCCATCGATTCGGATGCGACAGAGTCGAGCTCTGGCGGCGAGTCTGCCGACGAGATGGTCATCTACAATAATACCCAACAGAAGTCGCTGACGATGTAAGTACACTCCCTTCTCCTCCTTCCATTTCCTGCTGCCTTTGGGTATGGATTCTGTGGGAGATATTTCCCGCTTTCAAAATACTTTCAATTGTGAATGTTTCAATTTGTTTACGTGTCAGACGTGTTTTTGCTCATACCAGAGAATTTAATGATTTCCATGACTTTAATGCTAATACAGCTAATACCATTTCTGGCAGCGACAGATGTTGAAAATGAGTTGTAGAAGAGGGGGACCCAACGTGAATATAGTTTAGTTATCCCCAATTAATCTGAGAGTCTACCTAGTTTATTCTTATATTTTGGGATCTCTAAATAAAAGAACATTCTCTTTGTCTTTTGGAGGGTACAACTTCTTAAAGATAAGAAGATACAGGAACAGAGTTCCAACAACTTTATCTGGTAGATATCAACAGAGAAACAGAGCCTACCACTTCAGTATCATCACGTATGCCCCCTGTTTTTTTTTTTTTTTTTTTAATAATTTAAATGGTTTTACGACTCACCCACTCATCAATGGGCTGCCAATACGCTTCCAGAACAGATTGTAGGCGCGTGCACTGAGAAAAGAATTCAGAAATATCTGTAAATATCTATAGATCACAAAACGTTCTTAAAAAATCTAAAAAAAAAGACTACTTTGATTGGGTAGGGGTATGAATCGTACATATATGTATTCCCCCACTAATTTGCATCTGTGGCATCTTTTAGCGCCCGTCGAGCCGTGTGGACGTACTCCAAAGATCGAGCAAGTATTGCACTGCGCTGGTCCTGGCTCTGCTCACAAATGGCCGATCTGGAGGGCAGGAAACGCCAGTATCGTGATCTTTATATGGATTTGAATCAAGCAAAGGGCGCCGTGGAGCTGGAACCGATGCAGGTACAGCAGCCGGCGAATGGCTACAAGGAGGAGCCATCCAGCGAATTGCAATGCTGCCGCGCCCGGCCCCTGATGCTGTCCAAGTTTCGGAAACGCAGCCTATTCCAGACCACGGGCATTCACACGATTTCCAAGAAGGCCGCACGCCCCAGCAACATCAAATGCGGCTGCCAGTGGCCACAGATACCGTGTGCCCTGTGCACGGGCCGACCAGATCCGACAGCACCACGGGAATTGGCCGAAATGATGATGCCGGCAAATCGAGTGGCGCTCCTCGATCCGGGCTACCATCCAGTGCTCAGTTTTGACACGGGTATGCAGTGCTGTACTTGAATCGGTTGAAAATCATTAATAATCCTATCTTTGTTTTCCCTTTACCCAGATGTCACACAATCTGTGCATTTTGAGTCCATTAGCCGGCAAGCGGACTGGCAGCATCGCGTGTCTCGCTTGCAGGCCAAGACCGTTGTCAAGGGTGTTTATAAGTCGGAACGCGAGGCCATTGCTGCTAGCAACAGTGCTGCTCGTCGTCCCGGCGATCTGATCAAGCGTCGCTATATACGACGCAAAGAGCGCAACAACAATAATAATAATAATAATTCAAACTCAAATAAAGATGCCGCCACAACAACGGCAGCGATGGCGACGGGTCTAGGCGATAGCGGAAATGGTACAGCAACTTCTACTTCTTCTACGCCTTCTACAACGCCACTTGTGGCCAACAGTAAATTATTGTAAACATGACAAACATTCGATATTTGTTATTAACATACAACAACAACAATCTTTTGCATCTCTTCTTCTGTTTCTTTCCATCCAAACAACAACAACAACAACCTCAACACGAAACCGAACCAAAAAAAAAATCTGCAAAATCCGAACCGAACCGAAACCACCGATCCTTCCTCCAAATCACCAACCAACCAACCAACCACCAATCACCATATACAACATCATCAAATTGTTTATTATTGCCCTTCGTTTCTCTCGTATCGTATGGGGATGCAGCAGCTGCGAGCAGGAAACAGCAGCAGACACAGCCACCAACTGGAATGAACCGTTCGAGCACATCGTGGCCCGACTCTCGCCAACGCCAACGACAGCGCCACCACAGTCCCTCCTCAGCAGCAACAGCATCTCAGATCTCGAACAGCGACACTAAGCGGCGTCGCATATCCAAAAACAGCAGCAACAGCAATTCCAACACATTAAACAACAGCCATCTAAATGGATATAGCGATCAAAGCGGAGTAGGAGGAGGAGTAGGAGGAGATCTGAGAAGTCGTAGCCGTAGCCGTCATGCCTCGCCCACGCACAATCAACGAACAGAGAGGTAGGGAAAAATGGATAGCATCTATAGCAAAGGATCAACAAACTAAAACTTGTGCCCCCATATCTTTCAGAACAACAGAGCGTCGTCATCGTCCCGTTTATGATATTGATAACATTGTTATACCCTATAGTATTGCGGCCCAAACGAAGGTGGAGATACTGCCCTACAAAGAGATACCCACACCCAAGTATGTCCCCAATATTTCCTCTCCCCTCTCTCTCTCTCTTTCGGTATGTAATCATTCTCATTCCATCTCTACTCTTGTATTGGTAGATGGCGCGTTGTTGATAGCGAGACTGATAAGAAGACACCCGTACAACCAGCAGCAGCAGCAGCATCATTATCCGATGACTCAAAAGCACCTCCACCACCACCACCACCAAAACCAACAGAGATGAAAGGCGGCGGGAATGGCATTGTGCCAGCGTTAGCAGCAGCAGCAGCAACATCATCCGCAGCAGTAGCGGCTCGTGTAGCGTTAATTGAGCAGAAGCCACAGCCACAGTCTGTGCCTGGGCAACCTTCGAAGGTGAATGGCTTGAAGAAGTTACAGCAGAAGACTAAGCAAAATATTAACAATAATAATAACAATGGACTGGTAAATGGTAATGTTAGAAGAGAGAAGGATGTCCTCCACCTTCCCGCGGAGGTTAGTGAGCAGAAGGATGTTGCCCCCCAGCTGGTGGATAGCGAGAAAAAGAAGGGTGTCCTCCAGGCGGAGGCGAATGACAGGAAGGAGGATATTCTGTCAGCAGTTGGCTTGGAGAACGATGTTCAGTCATCATTAGCCACTGATAAAAAAGATATCCAGTCATCAGTCAGCGACAAAAAGGACATTCAGTCAACCGCCAGCGACCCAAAGGACATTCAGTCATCAGTCAGCGACAAAAAGGACATTCAGTCAAACGCCAGCGACCCAAAGGACATCCTCCAGTCACAAGCCAGAAAAAAAAAAGCTTCCAGGGCTAAGAAAAAGGGCCTCAAGAGAAAGAAGCATAGGCACAATGGAAAAATAGCGAAGGCAACGGCTACTGCAACAAAAGAAGAAGCCGCCGCCACTGACACTGCCGCTGCCTCTTCCGCTACTGGTGGTGCAACAAAGGTCGAAGCTAAAGTCAAACCTCATTTGATTGAAGGCGTTCGAATAGCCACGGTGGAACCAATGGCCAAGCGGCCCAAATTACAGCTTGCCAAAGCCGGCGAGGGCGACAAACCCAAGACGAACGGCGGCCAACCGATTGCGCCAATCATACAATTGGATCCGGAGGATGACGAGGAGGATGAGGACACCTCCGACGAAGCGTACATTGTGCGACACCAGCTTGCCCTGATCGAAGAACGGCGACGCTTCGAGACTTATCTCAAGTTTCCGTGGAGCACGCGACCGCGTGCCAATCGCCGGGTGGACAGTCGCGCCGAATCGAGTGGCGCCAATACGCCGGACTCGGCCTCGCCAGCACCACATCTGGCTGGTTGTGGTGGGGGTGGAGTGGGGGACAACGAGAGCATACCCTCGCCGTTGGCCCATCCACTGGAGGGTTTTAACGAGAACGGGGAAATGGTGGGGGCCACGGCACGACCTCAGACACGTCGAAGGACCACGTCCAGCAAGCTAAAGGATCAGACGGAACGCCGCAGTGCCACGCCGGACATAAAAGATGTAAGTAGGAGAGGTCAGAGAGAGAGAGAGGAGCGAACAGCTTCTATAAGTTATATATTTTCCAAACACAGACATTTGTGGAGCCATCGCCGTTCGAGCCGCTTATCTTTCCCCTGTCCGAGGAGGTCTACCAAAAGATGCTGGCCGAGCGCTATGCCCCACCCAAGTATGAGGCACTGAAGCCTGAGGTGAAGCGCACCAAGAGCAAGTCCACATCCTCCAATGGCGATGGGGGATCATCGGGCGCCGGGAAGAGCAAACGCCGCAGCAGCAAGTCGAAGACCAAGCTAGTCAATGGCCAGTTCAATGGTCAGCTAAATGGCCATCAAACGGCGGATGCTGCAGAGGCGACGTCATCCACAGCGACTGCAGCAAAGATCAATGGTGGCGGCGTTGGCATGGAGGAGGAGGTGGAAGAAGATATGGACGACGGCGTGGACTATGACCCAGAGCCAGAGGATATGCTGTTGGAGGAGCTGGAAGAGGACTATCCCAAGCATCATTTGGCACCGCTCGATGATGATGACGAAATGCTGCATGGTACTGATAATCTATACAACTCTGCGATCGATGCTTATTTGGGTGACCAAGAGGCCCTGGAGGAGGACATGGCCGACGATCCGTTTGGCGACGATGATCCCAATGATCCGGAATGGAAGACCCGCAGCGATGGATCACGCAAGCGTCTCTAATAAGCCGACCCATTAATCCAAAGCGAATAACTTCTCATTCTCTCTCGTTACCAATTCATAATTTTAACAACAACAAAAAACACACGATGTTTTGTCAATTTTAAACACAAAAAGACCCAGACACACAAATGAGATGACATGGAGCTATCGAGTATTTTAACTTGTTTTAAAAGATTTCGTTTTGTTTGTTTTGCCGTCGTTTTGTTGTCGTCCCCGCTGGGCTGATGACCGACAGCATGGTACGGCGTACTCTTAAACACTCTTCTAAGTTATTTAGTTCTACGACACACACACACACACTCACACACATACACAGAAAACTTGCGCCGAGAGGAGGAAGTAAGGAAAATGCGAAAAGAAAACTCGTCAAGCGGAAACACACACATTGTAAATAAAAAGCAGAAAAAATCTAGCGGATAAGCGAAATAATTCTAAAGAAAAAACAAAAGGAAGAAAAACCAACCAACTGTAAACTAAAATATAATCGATAATAATCGAGGATAGGTTACGATTGCGATTAAGAATCGAACACTCCCACCACTCTGGCAATAGAATGCAACACTGTCTTGTGTAACTGTGTGGGTGGTGGGTGCGTTCGGTTTATCGGCGAGAAGACAGTAGGCACTTGGGCTAAAAGCCAAAATGCGTTCAAGAATAAAGGATTTAAGCTAATCTACATATAAACAAATACACTTATAAATATATAATATACAAAGAACACAACAAACACACACACATATATATATATACCATTCAAATATATATATATATATATATTTAGATGGCGTTAGAGCAGTTTATATTAGCAGAAGATATGAAATGTAATCGCGCGCACCTGCACAACAACCAACCAACCAACCAACCCAATCCCCCCCTTAAGCTTGCTTTTACTTCATATTTGGTTAAGAGACAAAGTTATGTAAAAAAAAGAAATTATGGCAGAGATGAATCGGAAGTGGAAGTGAAGCGGATAAGAAGAGAAGAGTGTGGGGGTGCAGTGGAGTGCAGCACGAACATGTATATGTAATGTATTTAGTCGCTTAGTCGTTTTCATTTCTACTTTAAACGTTAGTAGATACTAAACAAAAAACAAACAAACAACACACACAAAAAAAAGATCAACAAGAACGGATAAATACGCCGTATAAATGTTTATTCTAATTATTTTTCCTCTCGTTAAATACTTGAAGAAAGCAAAGAAAAATATGTGAAAAATTTACTAAGGATAGCAGAAATACAGAACTCTATATTCGTAAAAATTACGAGCCAGAGATTGTGTTCTCATATATGTGTATGCATGCTCTATTTCATTGATGACTATTATTTATGGGGGTGGGCCAGATGTGGCAATTATTGTCGCCATGTGTGTTCTATCTGAGAGGACGGCGGACCATCAGTTGACGATCGACCAACGCCACGAGATGATGGTAAGAGCAGATCAGATCAGATCTTCGAAGAAAAGGCCTCTAAAGCACCTAACCTCTTTGAAGCAGATATCATTGCTATTCTTGCTGGCCATCAGCTGTACTTTCTATTGTGGATCTCCAATGCTGACTCCCAAACCGGAGCCAAGCATCAGGCAGTTGCTGGACAAACAGCAGATGAAGCTAACGCATCTAGAGTTTACACTCAGGCATGTCCTAAGCAAGGTTTTGTTTCTCACTGATGCCGATGTGCATGCCCCAAGAAGGGGGCAGCCGGATCCGCTTGTGGAGCTATCACAGCGCCTGAATCAACTGCTTCAGCGGCTGGAGAGTGAGGAGAGGGCCACAGATATTCTCAAGAGAATAGAAGCAAAAATCAATGCACCAGGATGTCAGGAGACAACTTCAAATGAGACTTTAGGGGTCAACGAAGCAGAGGTAGAGGTTACAGAGGAACCCAAGCAAAAGGAACTACCGAAATTGGGTAAGCGGGAATTTTGATAATTAAAGGAATCGCTTCGCACTCACCTGACAATCGTTCCACTCCAGATCCAATGCAACCCGCCAAGGCTGACTGCTACGAGCTGGAGGACCTGACACGACGGGATGGCATCTATCGATTCCTAGTGCCAGAACTGAACGAAGTCGGCCGGGATTTCAATGAGCGCCATTGCGCCTTCACTTTGGATGGTCCCGCCTGGACGGTGATACAGAGTCGCGGACCCTACCGGCAGCAGGAGAACTTTAATCGCACCTGGGACGAGTACCGCACGGGATTCGGTAGCTTGGAGAGAGATTTCTGGTTTGGCAACGAATTCATACACAAGATTGTCTATCGCGACGATCACATGCTGCGCATCGAGCTGGAGGATCAGGAGGGGGCGCGAGATTGGGGCGAGTACGCGGTGTTCCGGCTGGACAGTGAGAGCTACAACTACCAGTTGGTTATCGATGGATACCAGGGTTCCATGCCCGATGCCCTGGAGTACCACAACAAGATGGATTTCAGCACTTGCGACCGCAGGAATGACCACAGCCCGCGCGAGAATGTGCCCTGTGCCGTGCGCTTTGGCAGCGGCTGGTGGTTCGATAGTTGCCAGGAGTCCAACCTTAATGGGATCTTCCCAGGATCGGGCGGTTCGGGTATCATCTGGGCGGATTGGCGGAGCGGCAACTATACCTTGAAGACGGCTCGCATGATGATACGACCCGTACGCTTTGCTCCGGCCACCGCGGAGGACTTCTACGACGAGTAAACCTCGAGCACTTTTAAAATTTAAATAGAATTTATCATCATTTTGATCGCCTTTTTGATCGTTACCGATAAGTTGTTCCTCCTAATAAGCGTTACCGATAGGTATCGCAGCCAATGGTCTAAAAGTCCATCGAAAAGATGATCTAAATACTTGTTTAGTTTTAGATTTATTTTGAGCTACAATTTCTGGCTGAAAAAGAGTCTTAAAATATAGATACATATATTTCAAAATATTTGACAGGCTGTTTACTTGCATTGCATTTTTAAGGCGGTCAAATAAACTGTGTGCATTTTGATCGTATTCCACTACACTGCAAGAACAATCTAGCCTGAAGGACAATTAATATGCGTGTGCACGCATATAATCTCGGAAGACCGCTGCACACCTATAGACTGTATTGTTTGGGGCTGGTGCGCTTCTAACAGATTGATAAAAATATTAATAAAGTCATATATTTCTTTCTTTTGGTTATCCCTCTTCTCACAGTTGAAGTGTAGTGGCATAATCATTTATTTTCTGCAAGTGAACGATACATCGAGTAGACATCGATAGAACACGCCACAGCTTATCGCTGCTGTAGCACATCCCTAAGTTTATGTGCGACTAGGATAGCGATAGGCCGAGTGCAGCGCTGATTGCAGCAATTTTTCGATCAAAAGAAGTTTTTTTAATTACAAAGCAGAGCTTAACTCCGCTCTTAAAATAATTAAATTGATTGCCTGCCGCCTTGTGTTCGTTCTTCCCAACCATGGCCTATACGAATGGTTGAATATAGCGAAAGGATTTATCGGCACTGCCAATTTACAAGAACAACAACTCAAAGAACAAGGCCACTCCTTTTGTGTCCGACTCGACTCCCCGTGATGTGTGTGCGTGTTCGTGTCCGCGTCCGTGTTTGTGTATTGTAATTGAAAAATTGTGATTACTGTATGAATTAAGGCTGCAATATCGTAATAATTAAGAAAGTGGCCAGGCAATAAAAAGTGAAAATTTGCTGCGTTTTTTGTGTCTGCAGTAATAGAAACAAAAACAACAAAACTACGGTGAAGGCAACTACAACTACAGTTAGAGATAAGAAGAGCTCTCACTCACACAAACACACACACACGCTTTCAGTTACACGCGAGCAGAACAGAACGAGTGTGTGCGTGCGTGTGCCTGTTTTTATGACTCACGGCTGGGCCAGTGAGTGGGGGAGCGAGTAAGAGAGAGCGATAGTAGCTGCTGAGCTGCTTGACTACCTACGGCAACAAAACACAGTAATTTCCCAAGCAAGCTGAGAGCGTAACTAATCGCGTTTGGAAGAAATTCCAAATTCTCCGCCGGAGACAAAGGAAGAACGAGAACTGAAAGAGAGTGAAAAACCGACAGAGCACAGAAACCCAAACCGAAAAACATCACGAACATGAGTTTCGCCAAGTGGTTCAAGAAGAAGGAGCAGATCTCCGAGATCGGTGCGCCCACAAATTTCCAGCGGCACTTCCATGTGTCCCGCAACCAGGAAACGGGTGATCTGGAGGGTCTGCCCGCGCCCTGGGTGCGTCTGATGAACTCACAGATCACCCGGGACGAGCAGGACAAGAATCCCGATGCCGCCTACCATGCCGTCAAGTACTACAACTACTCGATCAAAAAGAAGGAAACCGAGGTGTTCAAGCCCTTCATCACCGAGGACGTCATCCACGAGGAGTCCAAGGAGATCGAGAACTATGTCAACTACAAGAACAAGCACAAGTCCCAGGATCCAGAAAAGTCTGATGACGATGGCAGCTCCACGGCCACCGAAACGGAAACGAGCAGCGGCTGCGGCTCGTCCACGGGGAACAGCAACAGCAGCAGCATCAACGACAGCAGCCAGCAGTCGCATGGTCCCCTGGATGGCCATGGACCCCTCGACGAGATGTTCAAGGAGCTCAAATCGAATCTGGAGCATCGCGAAACGCTGAGGGCAACGCCAGCCATTTCCAGCCAACAGGAGCCGCCGCCAGTGCCGCCCAAAAAGTCCACGCACACGATGCCGCCCAAGCCACAGATCAAGCCAAAGCCTCGAGTCACCCAGAAGTTCTCGCGTTCCTCCGACCTGCGGCGGGAGGATGACGATCACCACAAGATCAACACAGACACCATCATCATCAAGCCGGCGGCGCCGGGCCAGCATGTCGATGCCTCCGACGACAATCCCGACGAGACGATACTGCGCCGGTCCAAGGAGAAGCGGGCCCAGAAGACCGATGCCGAGATCTACATTGAACTTAGAGCCATCTGCAATCCCGAGGATCCGCGGGAGCGCTACAAGACCACCCAGGAGGTGGGCAAGGGCGCCTCCGGCATCGTGTTCATTGCCGGCGATCTGACAAACGAGGCCCAGGTGGCCATCAAGACGATCGACATGAAGAACCAGTCCTCAAAGGATCTCATACTCACCGAAATCCGGGTGCTCAAGGATTTCAATCACAAGAACCTGGTGAACTTCCTCGACGCATATTTGCTGGAGCCCGAGGACCAGCTCTGGGTGGTCATGGAGTACATGGACGGCGGCCCACTCACCGACGTCGTCACCGAGACTGTGATGAAGGAGCGCCAGATCGCCTGCGTCTGTCGCGAGGTGCTCTATGCCATCAGCTTCCTTCATGCGAAGGGCATCATCCACCGCGACATCAAGTCGGACAACGTGCTGCTCGGCATGGACGGATGCGTCAAAGTTACAGACTTTGGCTTTTGTGCCAATATCGAGGGGGACGAGAAGCGCCAGACGATGGTGGGCACCCCCTACTGGATGGCGCCCGAGGTCGTTACGCGGAAGAAGTACGGCAAGAAGGTGGACATCTGGTCGATTGGCATCATGGCCATCGAGATGATCGAGGGCCAGCCGCCCTACCTATACGAGACACCGCTGCGAGCACTCTACCTGATCGCTGCCAACGGACGGCCGGATGTCAAGAGCTGGGACAAGCTGAGCCCCAATCTGCAGGACTTCCTCGATCGCTGTCTCCAGGTGGAGGTCGATCGACGGGCCACCGCCGATGAGCTGCTCAGCCATCCCTTCCTGAACGACTGCAGCGAGGTTAAGGCCCTGGTGCCCAACATTAAGGCGGCCAAGAAGGTGCTCCGACGCAACGTATAGTTAATGTGCAATCATCGGGCGGCCAGGCTGCTCTATGCGTGATCGAGACCCCCTACAAAAGCCCGATCCCGATACCAAGCGCCACCGGACCAGCCCCTCCCTGTGTATAATGAGTTTTCAATGTAAATTTGATTTTGTGTGGAAAGAACTGAAACTGGAACAGAATGCTGATCATAGTCTTTGTAGTGTGGTAAACAGCCCCGTAAAATAGGAAAACAGGAACTGCAGCAGCACCTAGGACTTGACGAACTCCCCCGATGAAAACAGGTAAGTCGCAGTCGCAGTCCCAATCCAAATCCCTTTTTCCCAGGTAGCTTGGATTCACACACATGTTTACCCTAGTTTTTCGAATTATTCATGCGCGAACCCATCTCCATTTCAATGGAAACCTTTTTTCGCAATACCACAAATGAGGAAACATTTCATTTCGGTTTATTGGTTTCTGTGTTAGTTTTAAGTGCGTTGTTCGAAAGTTGTCAAAAAGACCGGCCAGGGCAGGCCCAAAGAGCGATAGCTTGCTATCTTGATAGGTTTAATCAGTAGCTGGAGATTACCTTACCTTAACGTCGATCAAGGTTGAACTGTGTGCACGAGGTCTGAATGTTGTTTTGGACACTTTGCAGAGGGTATTACACCTTTACCAGACGTTTGTAACAAAGGAGGAGCGGAAAAGGCTATTTCAATGCAGAAATTCCTTCATCAGACAGATTCCTGGTTTAAAAGATGAACACAGATGTAACAGTTGCTTGAGCCGGACCGGATCATCCGTCAGACCATTTTTGTTGGTGAGGAAAATAGAAACGATCAATCAAGGGTATTTAAAGGGTCGACCACCGAGAGTATCCTCTTTTTTCATAGCCCAACAGCCATCTCCCTCCCACTCTGTTGCACACTCTCCGAAATTGCTTTTGCATTCACTTCAGGCCGGAGAGGAGGAGAGCATGAGCCGTTAGTTTACGAGTACACACACATGCGAAGTGTCATTTCTTTTCGTTTGCGTACGGTATTACGTATGAAGTTTGGTTTGTTGCTGAAAGAGCAAGAAATCCCATTGAAAAATGACAAACAATACAATCAAAGAAAGAAGAGCAGCGACAGCAACAACAAAAAACAACGCAAAGTACGCAATTTAACACGCTCGTTCGCATTTCCTGTTTGGAATATCGCTTTGTCTGGCCAAAATATTATTCATACATAATAATAATACAAAAAACTTTAATTCACACACTGACACACACACTCACACTTGCAGCAGACGGACAGAAAAAACACCCACACTCTTCCGGACTTTCAGCTGAAAGTTTTCTTTCTTTTGCTTATCACACCACTCTATAAATGCTATTGTAAGTCCCCTTGGCTAGAATTTGGTGCGGAATTTATCAAATTCTTAGAACAATTTTTCGTGGCATTTCAATATATGATAAGAATAAAGGCGATCGTAAAGAGAGCGAGCAAGACTACAGAAAGAGCGAAAGTGGAGTCGTAGTAGAGTCCGTGCGTGTAAGCGTGTGGGTGTGCGTGCGTATGAGCAGCACAAAGAATGAGAGTGTGATTCTGATGGCGGCTGCTTCGTCTTCTGTCTTTCTCCATGTCTTCGTATCTCACCCTCCCACTTATTCAATTTAATTGCTTGTGCAGCAGTGGATTTCAGAGGGGAGCGAAGGGAAGGAGACAACCGTCGCGACTTTACTGCGCTATTTATACTCTCTCCCACTCCCACTTTAGACAGAGTTCTTCCCCCTCCTATCCGGAGTTCTTCCCCCTCCTATCCAAAGTTCTTCCCTCTCCTATCTAGAGTTCTTCCCCTTCGCCAGACTTCTTGCCTCTCTTGTCTGCATGCCCGTGGCTCCTCTTCTTTTTCTACCGGATCTCCTCTAGGCTCTTTATTTGTTTAGTTTACTTTTGCTTTCCGTTTTGCCTTACTCCAGTGGGGTGGGAGGCAGAGGCACACAGTAGCCGATTATCTGTCTTGTCTACTTCTTGCACACTTTAGATGCGGATATTGCGTTTTTTTGAATGCCAAGAAAATAAAAACGAAAGAAGCAGAGGAGATGAATAAGAATATTGCAAATATTGCAGTTCTTTAGGAGCGGTTGTCGGCGGCTCCTGTTCCTGGTAGTGGCGCCGCCTGGCTCCCTCCCCAGCTCCATGATGGCGGGGTTAAAGTACAATTCCACGCGTGCTAAATGTGTGTGTGTATGAGTAAGCGAAAGGGAGAGCCACTCTAGCATGAATATATTTGTATCTAAATCCCCTTCCGCAATGCCAAAACGTCTTGTATGTATTTCTCCCAGCAAAACGCCCCAAAAAATACAACCCGAAATGACTAAACCCCATTCACATTTAGTTCGATTTCGAATGGCGCCTCTAAACGATTATTTTTCACCTTGCGCAAAGGTTTCTGTGTTTTCTCCAGTATGCGTGTGTGTGTATCGTTTATTGAACCACATTGTTTGTTGTTTTTGGTGTAGCTATGCGGAATTTTAGATGATTCATTCATTATTTTTTCGGGGCTTCGCAACGCGTGTGGACTCAGAGGGCTATTTTTTTTCTTACTGCCAGACGGGGGTGTTTGTCACCCCTCCCCCCCCACACCACTCTTTATCGTGCATTCAAACAATGCAAAACTTGTGTGTTTTAGTGTAATGATTTTCAGCGACATTACAAACGGGTATTTTGTCAGAGTTTCCAATGTCTGGCAGCGGAATACTCATCCACACTCATCCATACAAACAAACACACATTCTCAGAGAGCTCTCGCATGCACATGCACTCGTTGTATTCACAATTACAGTTACGATGCACATATTTTTATAGTGCGACTCATTGGATGCTATGAATTTTATGTTTTGTAGCATGCATATGTACATGATCCACATGGACTCCACACATGCACTCCACATGACACAGGCCGATGATGGGAGGTGGATGGAACTTCTTTTGGCCGCTCCAATCGAATCTGGAGCATGCTCTCATTTGCATTCGAAGCCAACTATCAGTTAACTGTTGTTTTGTATACCCCTTGTACGAGAGAGAGAGAGAGGTTTTTATGATATTGGTGAAGACAATGCATACACGCTGGAAGCATTTCCGATCAGCATCTACAGCTAATTCTTTATTTTACCCTTCTCATTAGTTTTAATTACTATTTGGCTCATAAAAAATATCAGGTTTTAGTGGTATATTTCAAATCAAAATCGGAATACTATATATTGTATTTGTATGTACATACGTTGGTGGGTCCCCCCCCCACCCTGCCGCCCCGGCCCCCCCCCCAAGCAGCCCAAGTGTGAAAAACCAAAACCCCCAACCTTTGGTTATTGATTTGAGAGAGTTTGGCGCGGCGTGGGCGGCGGTCGGCCGAGACGCGGGGGGTAGGCCCCTAAAACCCAACAAAAGCCTGCAAAGGGTGGCGCGGCGGCCCAGCCCCAAAAGAAAAAAAAACGCCGCGTGGTGCGGCAGCGGTCACTATGCGGTCCCAGGCCCGCGTTTGGGCTAGTGCATGGGGCACGACTTCAGTTTGGAAAACGCATGTGGAATGGCCTGTGTCACAGTGACAAAATACTTTTGACTAAAGTAGTAAAGTTGTATTATTGGTAGATAAACTCAAAAGTTTGTTTGGCATTCACAGAATCCGATTACCACCTAAAATCATGAAAAAATAGCTTGGGCTGCTGGCTGGCCTTGGGCCCAGCTCATTGGCTAGTACTTCTGGCCTGGCGTTTGGTTAGTATGGTTTGAGCAAAACTGGGTGTGCATACTTAGAATACATTACATCATTACAGTTGAAATCTAAAGGATATTTTAACCAGATAATGACTTGAAACCCCATAAAAGCTTCTAGAATTGATTTTTATCGGAAAAGATCGCTTTTCCATGGCCAACTGTCCAACTGGTATTAATCTCATCGAAATCTATGAGGGAATACCAATACATTATTGCAACTGCAAATCCGTGAACCAGGCCAGTTTTAGCAGTGGTTCATGGATTATTGCTCAATCTATTGAGCGTGGCAGTTAATGACCCATATCCGGCTGGTGCAGTTCGAAATGAAAACCAAATTGTTAAAAACTAAATATTAAAGTCAGGAAACTGATAACTGAATATGTTTTTATTGAGTTGTGTTTTCAAGTTTAAAAAACCTACTATTTCATTGAACGCAATTTCATGGGTATTCTTATCTGTAAACAAGAAATGGAATTCAATGATTGCTTTCTTGGTTCTAATGGTAACGTTAGTCTATTTAAAAAGGTATCATTTGTCAATTTGGTAGCTGGAGGTTCAAAAAGGTGAAGTGATGGGTGGCTACTATCATTGAACACAATTGTATATCATTTAGCTCCCACTGAAACGATCGTGTTGTAAGAGTATTAAAGGCTTGGGGCTCCCCTCTCTTTGTCTCTCTTTCTTGTTTTGTTTTTGATTTGTCGATGGAAAACTGTGTGGAAAACTGGCGGAACAATGCCACAGGGCCCCAGTCAGAGATATGTCAGACGTTGTTTCATTGAAATTTAAGCGTGACTTTTTGAGCGGGTGTGCTGTTGCTGTTGCGCTTCACATGCTGATAAATATAAACAATTATTGCGCTGATAATTGACTCCCCATTGCTCTCCCATGGCATAACAATACCCTACACAGTCTCTCTCTCTCTCTCTCTCTGGCTGTCTGTCTGTCTCTCGTATCTGTCCGATTTATATGCGGCGCACTACGTACATAAAAAAAAAGCGAAATACAAAACTGGTCAAATGATACCAAAAGATTATGCAGATAACCCAAGGGGAGTATGGTGGGGCATGGAGGGTTAGGGCGCCATAAAAATTCAATAATGCATTGTTAATTATATTATGCAGTCGCACCTGACCTCCTATCGAACCCCACTTACAAATGGCGAAACCGCCAATGAGTGAAGCGGTCTATATTTAACAAATTCTATTTACCGCAGTACACCTAATCAGCTGTTAATATCACTGTACCACTGCTAAGAACTGATAAGCGAGGTCTCTCGCTGATAGCAATAACAAGTTGTATGATTAATACACTTTACGTGGCTGGTTACCAATACATAAGAATGTGTACACGATATACATACTGCACGGTGTATGTTCAGGGTGATGTTAATTATTAGAGGTCGAAATGTTAATTATGCCCCAATTGTTGACTTTAACTGTACTTTAACAAGTGTACAGCCCACAAATATTGATACTATCTCTTTTCTCTCTCTCTCTCTCTTGCAGCAGCAGCAGCACGTGTGACAGTCAAGAACAAACCAAATCGCCGTGCCCGCGCACTGGAGGTCTTCCTCGTCGCTGCCTCACTCTCTCATGCAGAAAAGCGAAAGGAGGGGGAGGAGTTATCGCTTAGATTAGATTATCCTATGGCAAAAAAATTTGCTTATTTCGTACATTGTAAAAATGTATGTGACCACACACACACACACTCACACACAAAGGAGCGCACACACACACATATGATATAGATATTGTATTATTAAATGTTTTGGATATAAGTTGGATTAATCTTGATACACCCGTATATATACATAATTGTGATTTAAGCGATTTTATCAAATCTGCATTATGCAATTCTACATAAAATTCGTCGTAGTCTGTAAGTTAAAACCAATCCCCGCCCCCCACACACACAGTAAAACCCCCTTGCAATACTTGTTGTAAATTACCAAAATAACAAAAAATACGAAAAAAAAAAAAAAGAAGAGAAAAGAAAAGATCGAGTAAAGCTTGAGATATAGCAAGTGGAGAAATGAGTGTAACAAGTGCCATTAGGACTAGAGTTAGCGCAGCAGCAAAGCGACAACCACACCAACACCAGAAAAACTAACTAACAAAAACAAGCAAAAAAATTATCTATACAATTAATGTCTTTGCCACAAAAAAACACAGATATCAGATATATAGCGTTACAGAGATTAGAGAGAACTAACAGCAAGCAGCATACACATGTGTATTTACTATAAATATGTATCAAGCTGATATTCGCACAATGTTCGATTGATTGTAAAATTTGTTCGATATTCCATTTTAATTAGTACAAACATAAGACTAACGACAAACAAATTTAAATTAGACGTCACCTGTTCCTCTTCTCGATCAAATATGCCATACGCACAAACAGGATAATGTAGTTCCAAACTGAATAATACGATGATAGAGCAGGAATTGAATTGTAATTCTAAACTGAACCATATGGATGATAGGAGCAGCTGATATCAGTAATGTGTGTGTCAAAGCTATACAAAAAAAACAAAAAACAAATATTAACAAAGAATATCCTTAATGAGAGTTATACATACATAGATGTGGTATCCATACACTAAACCTAGTCCCAGCGGGAAATTACGAGCAATGCCAAAAGAGTAGTAGAAGAAAGTAATCAATCAGCACCTTAGCCGAAATATATAGTTCTGTTTGGCATTAGTTTTTTTGCTTAGTTCAATTTCAATTTACTTGAAGAAGAAGAAGCTCTTTTCCCCGAACTCTAGACTATGCGCCTAACGTATGGTTAACTTTCCTTAGTTGTTATACATACATATGTATGTATATACCCATACAAGTTGTGGGTGTGTAGAATTCTTAGTAGGGATTTCTCTTTTACTTGCTATTCTGATATTAGTAGCCAATATCGACTGCGACTGCTGCTGCTGCTGCTGCAGATCGGTTCATAGATAAAATTTAATATAAAACGAAATCCCATTCATGATTTTGAAAGAGCTTAACCGATTAATTGAAAATTTACTTGATTTTCTTAGTTTAGCTTAAATACGAGTATTAATTAGGCAAGGCAAAGCAACGAACGGAAAGTATTTGATGGAAGGACGGAGAGAATGGGGCTTTATTGGAAACACGAGACATACCCGACCTTACATATTCGCAAAAAACAAAAAAACGCATTTAAGACGAAAGCAAAGATTGCAATTAATAACGTAAACGTAACAAATGAAACTTAAGTCTTACACAAAAACAAAATACAAATGGTAGCATAAATTTTTTATACGCAACTTTTATTGCAATTGTAAAGAGACGACGAGGAAGGAGAGTGAATTGAATTGAAGTGAAGTGAAGGAAGTGAAAGTAGAAGCTGAAATCAATTTTGATCGATTCGTAATTATACATAGTACTATATATACAACAAGAATTGGCGCTATTTCAATTAAAACTTAATGTAGTTCGAGACACAGAAAGCATATTAAAAAAAAAAAAAAAAATAGAGCAAGGCCATGGACATGGCTTGCCGGTAAATAAACAGTATGATAACAACTACGAAGATAACGATATCGCTTTAATGGTAGCTTCATCGTTCATCGTTACATTACGCACAAAAAGTAACAGAAAAAAATTCCACATTAAGTTTTTATGTTTTTCTACAAAATGCACACTCATATGTATTGTATTTTATTTTGCTTGCAAAAAACCTAAGTCGTAATCGTATATCCTCTACTCTTATTTAGAATTATTTTGCAAATCTAGCATTTAATTGTAATTTACGCACACACACACACACACACACACACAGAAAAAATTAAGTTCTTGTCGTCCCACCACCACTTTGATCATTGAGGATGATAATGCCGAGATGTGGCCTGCCCCTCACACCATTGTATGTATTTAGTTTAGTCCGCTGCACTGTAATTTTTATTTTGTGTTGTTAAATATATCGTTATTTACTTATTCGACCAAAGCAATAGCATTATTTTTGTGTTCGTCATATCCCCCTCCCCCTACAGCCAGAGATCCTCGCGGTATTTGCCCTGTTGACGCAGCTCCTTCAGCTGCTGTGTAGCCTCCGTCTCGTCCAGATGGAGAACGTTCTGCAGGCAGAGGCCAAGTCCGCTGGCTATGGACGTGGATATCTTGGCGCCATCGGCACACACGTACAGCACTGTATCCGGTTTGAGTAGCAGCTTTATCAGTTCCTCTGCGTCTTCCTGCAGCAACTGTTGCACGTAGGTGGGAGATTCGCCACGGGAGTGGCACATACGCAGACGCTGCAGCACTGACGACTGTTGCCAGGCTAGCAGCTTATTTCGTTTAAGAATAGCTTGCGGAGTCTTGGCGCCCACATATAGCCAGGTTTGTCCTTTGACCGGCTGCTGCTGCTGCTTCTGATGATGTTCCTTGTGGGCCAGAAAAGCGAGGAAGGGGGACAGTCCCGTGCCCACTGCAATGAGTATTTGGTTGCTGCATAGATCCTCCTCTGTGTAGCGGAAAGTATTGGTCAGACGTGGATAGATAAACACTTTAGCCGGTTGCTCCTGTTGCCGGCACTTTGCCTCCAGCATGCTGGTCGTCACGCCGGCCGTCGGACTCAGTACGGAATAGATGATGCGAAGCTCCTGTGAGCCGCTCTCCAAGGGACTATTGGCTATGGAGTAGGGACGCGGCAGTAGGCGTGGCAGATGCTCCACCAGAAACGCCAAAGGTGGCTGACAGCTGGCACACAGTTCGAGAATGTCCGTAAAGCGTAGGCCACGCTCAAGGATCAACGAGCTGTAGTGTGCTGTTGCCTGTTTGGATGAGAGGCAGGCCAGGAAACTGCGCTCCTTGGTGTCGCTGGTGTAGCCCGCCAGGGCGCTGAGAAACTGCTTCTGAAGCACTCCACTGAGAGCCAGGCAGTGGGTGAAAATCTCGCGTGGGCATGTCGAGTCCGGTATGTGAGCGGGAACCTTGGCACTCTTCTTGGCGCACTTTAAGGCGAGTTTTATTTGGCAAATGGTGTCTGCCTGATCGATCAGTCCGAGGCGCTTCAACAATTGCTCCACCACTTCGGGTGCGTTGCTGGGCAGCAGGCCGATTGTGTCGCCTGGCTCATAGTCAAAGTCGTCCGACTCTAATGTGATTTCCACCACACGTTTAGTTTCTGTCGCCTTATCGGCATCCACAAGCACTTTGCTCTCTTTTATACTAGCCGCTGTTAGCGTGCCTGTCGTCTGTGCAAATGGAAACTTTAGAATATCGCCGCATCTTCGCTGTCCGCATTTCTCCGACTTTGCCTGCAAATGACACGTTATTTTGAGCGACTTGTGCTCCTTGGACACCCTTACCTGTTTTCTGAGGGTAAAGTCCACCTCCAGGTTGCTGTCCAGCGGCTTGGCAGGGATATATTCATTTAAAATAAAGGCCTCAATGTCGGGGATTTCTATGCCCACTCCCACCATATCGCAGTCCAGTCTTTACTCGAACACACAGTTTACAAATGTCGCCGACGACGGCTGTCAGACCACCACTAGCTACTATTCGAAATGTTTCTATCGAAAAAAGCCCCGTCACTAGGTGCGCTGAGATTCGATCTATCGAAAGCATGCAAATTCATTGTTGGGAACGAAATTTCGAGTAATTTTTATACACAAATACAAGCCTCAGACAGCATGGCAGACAACGCCAACAGCGACGACGAGTTCCACGATGCGATGAGTTCCGGAGAGAACGCCAGCGAAAAGGAGGCCACCAAATCCCAGTTAAATGAGAAAGACATTGACGAGATTGTCGAGAAGCAGAGCACGCTCCAGCTGGACGATGACGAGGAAGGTGCGGCCGCCGCCGCCACTGGTACTTCCGATGGTAATGGCGACCAGGAGGTGAAACAGCCCGATTGTGAAATAAGCCTTGAGGAGTTGCGCCAGCTGGAAAAGAATCTGAGTGTCGAGGAGCTGGCGGCAAACAAAGAAAAGGCCGACAAACTTAAATTGGAGGGAAACGAGCTGTTCAAGAACGACAATGCCCAGCGAGCCATCGAAATCTACACAGAGGGCCTGAACGTCTGTCCCTCGGACAGCAGCAAGGAACGGGCGGTGCTGTATGGCAACAGAGCAGCTGCCAAAATTAAGCTGGAGTCCAACAAATCGGCCATTGATGACTGCACAAAGGCCATTGAACTGTGGCCGGAGTACGTTCGAGTGCTATTGAGGTGAGTCGGCCAGATCTAAAGTCTAAACTCTATGTGTACTCATCCGCTTACAGACGAGCCAAGCTCTACGAACAGGATGACAAGCCAGACGAGGCTCTGGAGGATTATAAGAAGGTCTATGAGATTGATCCCGGACAGCCTGAAGCACGTGAGGCGCAGATACGTTTGCCGCCCATAATCAATGAACGGAACGAGAAGCTTAAAACCGAGATGATGGCCAATCTGAAGGATCTGGGCAATATGATTTTAAAACCTTTCGGCCTGTCCACACAGAATTTCCAAATGAACCAGGATCCCAATACGGGCTCATATTCCTTTAATTTTAATCAGAAACCAAGCTAGTTAAATGTGTGCGTCTGTTAGTTTATTGAGGAAATAAAACTGTTTCCAAGATCTACAAAAAACTTAAAGCTGTTACTTGTTACTTTTTATGCAATGTTGTGAACACTGTCCCAGTCACTGTCAAAATATAGCGATATCGATAGCCGATGAAGCAACAGCTGACGCTGTTTTTTTTAGGAAAGAAGAAGAGCAATTTGTTGGAAAAATCGCAATTTGCAGATTACAAAATTAGAATCGTGTAATTAAAACCATTTGATAGCCCACTTGTATGGCCAGACGCTGTGGCGCGACTGTTACCACCTGCTGCATGAACATTTCCAATAGAAACGCGAGACGGACAACTTCGATGCTGGGAATTTGATATGGTAGCAGCAACGTCGACTGTTATTAGCTGAGTGTTATTGAACAATACACCCGCCCACGCACACTAGCTAGTCAAGGCAATGTTCCGCAGTCGAAGCTGGTTCGGCGGCCCCTGGGGCGGACGACCCAAGAATCGCCTGTCTCTGGATCATCTAAAGTACCTGTATAGCATTTTGGAGAAAAACACAACCGTGTCGGAGAGCAATCGTGGCCTGCTGGTGGAGTCGCTGCGCTGCATTGCCGAGATACTGATCTGGGGCGATCAGCATGACTCTCTGGTGTTTGAGTATGTCTCCAAACTGTCGGTTGTAATCTTGGCTAATCCTTGATCTCTTGCAGCTTCTTTCTGGAGAAGAATATGCTCTCATATTTCCTGCACATAATGCGACAAAAGAGCGGCGGCTCGAGCTTTGTCTGTGTGCAACTGCTGCAAACTCTCAACATTCTCTTCGAGAATATACGCAACGAGACGTCTCTGTGTAAGTTGCCCCTCCCTCGTAAATGTCTTTCCCAACTCCAGGACTAAGACTTGTCTTTACCCCTAGATTATCTGCTCAGCAATAATCATGTGAATTCCATAATGGTGCACAAGTTTGACTTCTCCGATGAGGATGTTATGGGCTACTATATTCTCTTCCTGAAGACGCTTAGCCTGAAGCTAAACACCCACACCATTCACTTCTTTTACAATGAGGTTTGGCCAGCGCTTGCTTTTCGCTTAGTAAGCCTCTTTTTAATGGTTATTTCTGTTGCCAGCACACGAATGATTTCCCCTTGTATACGGAGGCCATTAAATTCTTCAATCATCCCGAGTCTATGGTGAGGATTGCTGTGCGCACCATTTCCCTGAATGTCTACAAGGTGCAAAACTCCAGCATGTTGCGATTCATCCGAGACAAGTGAGGCTTTCCACTGAGCTCTCTTAGATTATAGGACTAATTGATAGTTTTCTTTCAGAACGGCAGCTCCTTATTTCAGTAATTTGGTGTGGTTCATTGGCAAGCACATCCTCGAATTGGACACCTGCGTGCGCACAGATATAGAGTAAGGATTAAGGATCTCTGCTCTCGGATCCGTACTAACTTCTCCCTGTTCTTGTTTTAGTCACCAATCCAACCAGAAGCTTTCGAACCTGGTGGCCGAGCATCTGGATCATTTACACTATCTGAGCGACATTCTGCTGCTGGACATCAAGGATCTAAATGCAGTGCTCACCGAGCATCTGCTACACAAACTCTTTGTGCCTTTGTATATATTCTCCCTGACGCCGGCGCCGCCACCGCCCTCCCTGGCGCTGGTCACCCAGAATTTGGCGGCTGTGCTGAATCGCAATGTCGACATTGATATCCAGGAAATACACAATCCACGCGTTAGTTCCATTGTGGCCCTCTTTCTGCTGTCGCTGGTCTTCCTGGTCGTCTCGCATGCCCCACTGGTGCATGCCCTGGCCTGGGTCATCCTCAATGGCGATCACAGTGTGTTCAAGGAGGGGGCTGCCGAGATTCTCAACTCGTATGTCGAGCATCGTGAGGTTGTGGTGCCGGGCTTTGGCGAACCCAACGAGAGCCTCGAACAAGCACTGGACACGGTCACGGGACAGTCCAGCGCCTCCAGCTATGCCTTGAGCGAGGACAGTGGCGTAGAGTCGTCTTCTCCAGCCACCACAGAAGTGGAGGCACAAGCGGAAGTGGATGCGGCGACCAAACTGCGCAACATCACCGATGAGGAAAAGGAACTGCTGCAAAAGTCCTCAGGCTCAGGCAAAGCTGACTTTGGGGAGCTGGCCAAACCGTTTCTGGACACAGTTCTGCATGCGTTGGACTGCACCGAGAACGATTATCTGGCTCTGCTGTCCCTCTGCCTGATCTATGCCATGTCGCACAATCGAGGTGAGGTCTCCTTCAGTTCTCGCTCTCTCTATCTCTCAATGTTATCTGTGGGCTAACTTTTCATTGCTCTAATCATCCAATTCATGCTCCATTTCAATTATTTCTTTGTGTGTCTTGAACTATCACATTGTGGTACCATGTCCCAACCCTTCAGATGGTATGTAACTTGTCCATATTTGCTTTACTAATCCATTAACTAACGCTCCGCTCTGTGGGTTAACTAATGCTTGATTGTATTTTCCTCGTTGAACAGGCATCAAGAACGAGTGGTTCGACCAGGTTCTGTCCAAGTCCACGCGTGGCTCTTTCAGCTATAAGACGGCCCTCATTGAGCACTTGTTGAACATAATCACACAGTCCAGTCAGCCGTGTAAGTATCTGATCTATCTTACTGCATCTTTCCTCCATCTTAATTGATGCCCTTTGCCCTTTGTTCAGCCTGTCGCATACGCTTGATCACTGTGGAGATTGCCCTGGAGCTGCTGGTCACCTTCACCAAACCCAGTTCGGATGAGGCGCGTTGCATAACCACGGGACAGCAGGATCTGCTGTTTAGTGCTCGCAATCAGTCGATGCTAGTCCTGCGCAACTTCTACAAGTCTGAGGATATATTCCTGGACCTATTCGAGGACGAGTACAACGAGATGAAGAAGGCCCAGCTGAACGTAGAGTTTCTATGCATGGACTCCGCTATTCTACTGCCGCCCACGGGCACGCCGCTCACTGGTATCAATTTCACCCGCCGCCTGCCCTGCGGTGAGGTGGAGAAGGCTCGTCGAGCGATCCGTGTCTACTTTCTGCTCCGTCGCACGTGCCAAAAGTTCCTGAACGAGAGGGAATCACTGCTGCCGCTGACGAATGTTGTGACGCTTGTGCAGGTGGACAATACCCTCGATCTGAGTGAGTATCCCAGGGGTTGATGGCCTGCCATGACTGACTGACTGAACTCCTTAATCTCTGCAGACAACAGCGACCTGATTGCCTGCACTGTGGTGGCCAAGGATAATACCAAACAGAGGCGCTTCCTGGTCATCGATGCCCTGCAGTTGATACTCGTTGAGCCCGATGCGAAGCTCTTGGGCTGGGGAGTGGCCAAGTTTGTGGGTTTCCTGCAGGATGTGGAAGTGCAGGGCGACAAGGATGACTCCCGCTGCCTGCACATCACCGTGCATCGCGGAGGGGTGACCCATAACCGCACGCCGCTGCTCTCCGCCAAGTTCCTGTTTGATGATCACATCCGCTGCATGGCCGCCAAGCAGCGCCTGACCAAGGGACGCAGCAAGGCGCGCCAGAAGAAGATGTATCAGATCGCGCAGCTCATAGAGATTCCCGGCCAGATGGACTCGCCCGTGTATGCTGTGGGTGGCACAACGGCGGCGCCCAGCGGCAGCAGCAGTGGGAGCAGCTCCCGTAGCGGTCACCATCGCCCCATATTCTCGACGGCCAATCGTGTGCCCGGATTCGCTGCTGTCTTGAGGACTAACAACACTGCTGGTGTTAGTCGCACACAAATGGCCCAGAATCGCTCCATCGAGGGGTAAGTCTTCAGCAAACAGAAGGAGGAATGGAACTCATATGATGTACATATCTTTTGCAGCATTCGAAATGAAAGCGCTGGACGCTCACGCCGTCGCAGTCCCACTGCTAGCTCTGGGACGACTCTGCGGGCGGACCACTCAGATCGGGACCGATCGCCCAGTGTGAGTGCAGGCAGCCACAGTTCGTCGCAGTCGCGCGAGAACTCTCAGCCACGCAGCTCCGGCAACCGATCCCGTGAGAGCAGCCCAAGGATGCCCAGGCCGCGGTACATAATAAACCCCCAATGATTCAACCGAAAAATGACTCTTGATGGGTCTTGTTTTCCTTACAGTTCGGAGGAGATACCACTGGAGGACTTCCAGCACTCGCGAAACAACAGCCCACACTCGCGGGGCAATGGTTCGCCCGCCTCCCGTTCGCATACACCCAGCCGGGTGCTCCACTACGAGATATCTGTCCACAGTGGATCGCCCCGAGAACCGTCCCTGGTGGGCACGAATGCCTTGTTGAGCCAACTGAATGGTGTGCCTCTGGCCCGGGAAGTCCTGCCAGTCCAAAGCTCCGAGGAGACCTCATTTATAGGCAACGATGCGACGGACGGCGGAGGTGCAGGCAGTTCGGACAGCAGGCGAAAGGGCGCCATAGAAACGGTTTAAATTAGTTGTATTAGTTTTAGTATTAACGTTTAGATTGTTGCTAACATTTTATTATTCCAATTGATTGATATGGTGGCACATGCTATAATTATTTTTTGATTAAAATCGTTAAAAAAATAAAAAGTTAAAGGAGATGGATCTCCAATCAATCCCCTGACGGTAGTAAAATAGATTAGAAATTCAACGAATATTAGTATTTTAATCGTACTTATATTCGACTGATCTCAGCACTAGTGGCTCGACGACGACGTCATCAAAAACAGCTCCATCTGCAGCTTTAGCTCCATGGTGGGGTATAGTCCGCACGGCGGATAATATCCCCTCCGCTAAAACGATCCAATTAGTATCGTCTCGACACCGATTAGTATCGTCTTATCGACCCGATTAATATCGTCTTTGGGTTTCATCTCTGCCACAATTTGAGAAATACGACGGATTCCACGGAAAAATAGCAATAAATTTATAAAAATCAAGGAGAATATTGGCTAGAGATGTCCCACAAGTACACGGAGCTCATTAAGCTCGGCACGCAGTATGCCCGACGCATGAACTACCTCTCAAATCGCATTTTCGGTGAAGTGGCCCGCACCACCAACGAAAAGTCCATGAAGGTTTGATAATAACGATTTGATAACGAATTCAACCTCTTAATGTGCCTCCCAGGTGGTTCGCATGTTCTCCGAGGAGCCCATCCACAAGCGGGATTATGTGGTCAATTGGTATCCCCGGCACGTGGAGACGCATCTGCTAATGAAAAACCTGCGAGACTATGGACTGTTCCGTGACGAGCATCAGGACTTCAAGGAGGAAATGAAACGTTTGCGGAAGCTGCGTGGCAAGGCGGCGCCCAAGAAGGGCGAGGGCAAGCGTGCCTCCAAGAAGTAGACATAAATAAATACACAAAAACAATCTTTTTATTAATCAAAATAAAAACCTAATCTGTGTGGTTGCGGGTCAACAATTTGGCATTGCCCGCAAAGACAATTTCATCGTTTTGCCGACAATCGTATTCGGCGGTGGAGATTTTCCGTGATACCAGCAGGCGCACCGTCACCACGGTGTCGGTTTCTAAGCGGCAGGGTTTCAGGAATTTGAAGCTCTGCTCCAACACCACAGTGCCCGGTCCAGGAAGTTTGGTTCCCATAATTCCGGCCACAACGGCGTTCAGCAGAGCTCCGTGCACTCTTCGCTCCTCCACGGGCATGTCCAGGGTGTGAATGTAGTTGTGGTCACCCGTAAACTGCGCAAACTGCTCCAGATCCTGCTGGGTGAAGCGCTTAACCACTTGGACCTGCTGCAGATTGGCTGCTGGTGCACGGCTGCTCAGGTGCCGGTAAAACGGGCGGAACATTTTGTAGCTCGATTATTTCAGTGCGCCGAGCAAAGTCTTCCAGCAACAGTTGGCAGAGCTTAACAATGCGTTGGTCGTGGGACTTTTGCCGCCACTCTTGCACTCCCTTGAGCAGTGAGGGGGTCAGCAGCAGCTCCTTGTCGACCTGGCCGGCGTTCAGCAGTTGCCAGAAGAGTGCCAGACTATGGAGAACAATTTCCGGGTGATCGGTGCTCACAAACAAGCCGCTGATAATGCTCAAATGTTCCCTAATGAATTCGGCTGCAGTTTTATCTGCAATATAAAGAAAATATGTTATATTACGTAAATAGAACTGTTTCCTTGTCCGTACCCAAGCAGATGTTGCAGATTGCCGCAATTCCATGCAATTGAAGATTCTGATTTTGGGTTTTTAGCGATGCTATAAACACTTCGAAGGCCTCTGCTTCGTGCAGATGCGGCCAGTTGATCGGATCGTAGGCAAAATTGGCCAAATTCGCAGTGACCTGCTCCAGAGCCTCTGCAGAACATCCGCGAAAGATGAGATAAGAGTTCAAACAATGCGGGAATGCGGGACTCACCGACGTTTGTGGTCGTGTAGTATTCATCAACCAAGTGGCCAATATACTCCCTACGATCTATACCCTGGTCGGGTGTCCTTCTTTTCAAATGGCGATGGCTGGAGAACATGGAAAGGGAGCAAATTCTTTTGTTTTTAATTTAAAACGATGACATTTTTCCATTCGACGGCATCGATAACAATTATCGAGAAGAAGAAGCACAGAGCCCGCTACTATTTGAAATAGATTTTATTAAAGAAATTTTAGTTATTATAAAATGTATAATTTTGAATCATCTGTAGGCTGTAGAAAGTGTTTATAGATATCCTCCGACACTCTAACTATCCTGTTCTGCCTCTCCTCGAAATGTGTTGTCGGAGGTGCTGGCAAAATCTGTGTCATTGGAATTGCTAAAGTGGCTGATAGCTGCCGCCACGGACTTTGGTGGGATGTTGAACAGTGGATGGGTGGGTAGAAGTTCGTTGATGGTGTCGCCCAGGACTTGTGGACAACTGGCGGACTCCGAGTGCTGGGCAATGGAGACGCCGCTTAGGGTATAGCATGTATGATAGAGATCTTGAGGTCTGCAAGCGAGAGAACGTTTAATTTGGTGGCAAATTGTTGTGTCTTGGGGATCACTTACTTTCCGGGCTTGTCGATCAGCCCTCCGTTTTGCTTCTGGCAGCAGATCAGGATGTATTCCTGCAGAGCCTCAACATCAAACAGAGTGTGTTCCATCTCCTTATCGCCGCCGGAGAGCGTCGCCTGTGTTATGGGTATGGTGGCACCCACCCAAAAGGAGTAGCAACCATCGACCAGTTTATTGGTTCGACCCTGGAACCCTCCCTCGTAGCTCATCTGACGCAGCAGTGTCCAATGGAGCAGCGCCTTCTTGTTGCACTTGTGTGCCTCGTTCAGCAGCGCCAGGCCTGCGATGCCACAGAATGTGTAGCCCCCATGGGCCTCCAATTCGGGAGCACCGCCGAATCCTCCCTCGTACGTCTGGCACTTGGCAATCCAATCACCAGTGCCGGCGAAAAGCTCTTTCATCACCAGATCGGGAAGGTTCAGCAGCTTGGCGCAAGAGATGGCACAGTACGCGCCGCGCACATCTGTCTCCCCATCCACATGGAGCCGGAACGAGCCATCCGGCTGGCGAACACTGAACAGAAACTGCACAAGGGTCGGACGATCGATGGCGCGATAGGCGTTCTTGGTGCCAATGATGCAGAGGCTGTTGACCGCCGCATATGTGGGCGCCAGGTGGGCGTACTGTCCTGGTCCGCCACCAAATCCGCCCGTTGGGGCTCGGCAACTGGGAAGAGGAGCCAGAATTGAATCAGATAGTCAGGTGGTGGAGATCAATAAACGTACTGGCTGAGAAACTGTACGACCCTATCGAGGGTTTCATCGTCAAAGTTGAAGCTTAGCAACTGGGCCGCCTGCAGTATCCAATAGACGCACCACGGCCGACTGCTATCCAGGCACTCGTAGTTCGAGGGCAGCCGGCGCAGCATTGCATCCAGATAATACTGGTGCTCCAGCCGGAAAAACTGGGTGAGCCGTGGATGAGTAGACTGTAATTCCTCGAACCGGTCGAAGCATTTCTCCACCGAACACTCTGTTTTTTGCTGTAAACACACACAATCCAGTCAGTTCTTATCAACCGCCTTGGACGCGATTACTCACCTGTTCCCTGGACGTGGTGGTCGAGGACTTCTCGTCGTCCAATTTGTAGCTCTTCAACTGCTGGAAGTTGCGAAAGAGTAATTCGTCCTCGGAATACATGCTTCCGTTGGTTGTTAGTAAATTTTTGTAAATTAAATGATATAAATAAAAATAATTGTGATTCTGGGCAGAGTGACAGCGCCGATAACGATAGAAAATACCATCCGGCCAAAAAATAAATACCATTAAATACCATTTCAGTTTATTACCCTCATGGAATTATACTAATATGAAGTCGATTATGAATTATATTTATTTATATTATATATTTTATATTTTATTAATTTCCCATATGTGTACATATAAAACAAAACCACTGAAGAATGTAGATTTATGTTCCTGCAGGTGTTTAACGTGTTTATGCAATTCACTGGAGAACAAAGGAAAACAAAACACTTTAAAATATTGAAATCAATAGGAAAAGTTCTACAACACAATATTCAATCGATCAAGGCGAGCAAAAATGATTTAGAGTTCTAGTTAAACAATAAAAACGTCAGCATCGCTATTTTTGCGGATGTTTTTTCACATGACCTTAGTTTTAGAAAAATGGCAAATTATAACTATAATAGAAAAACATAGACAAGATGGCTACGGAGGGGTGGCCATTGCCTAAAAAAGGGATATAAAACATAAAAGACTGAAATTTGGGACTGAACAAGACATAGTAATATCAAACACTATTGAAGACGGTCAAAATATGGTCATCTCTGTGTATTTCGAACTCCTGACATCGCTCATCACTTTCAAGCAAATAATACATAGTCTTTTGGACAGGCTTGATCCATTCAAGAGTTACATCATTGCAGGTGACTTCAATGGGAGACACACTGGCTTTGGTGATTCAGTAAATAGTAGAATAGGGTCCTTTTTAAGGCAGGCAATGCACATTGCTGGGCACGTGCTTGCGAATGACAGCAGCGTTACCTTCAGGAGAAACATTGATTGCAACACAGGATTGGTTTTGGACTTGACCTTTGTGAAGGGAGTCAAAATAGAGAAATGGAAGTGTGAGAAGTTTTTTCTAGGGGGTAGTCATCATCCTATCCTATCTGTTTTGAGATTGCAGGAAAACAAGAAAAGACAAAAAAGTTTCTAGCCAAGAAAGGACTATTTCAAAAACTAGGGCAGATTGTGATAGATGGTAAAATAGAAAAGCTAGCCAAAGATAGACTCATGTATGAGATGTTAAATGCATTAAACAGTGAGACAAAGGTAGCGTTAGTTAATTTTTTAAATCAAAAAAATATCCAAATGTGACTTTCCAGTGGAGATCCATAAAAAATCAGATATACAAAATTTCCGGCCCATATCCTTGATATAAGTCCTGGAAAAAATCATTAATGGTATTATAAAGAACAAGCTGGAAAGAAACATAAGTGAAAATGATATACTACCATACAGATCTTATGCATACCAGAAAAATAAATCTGCTTCAATGTGCATCAACGATGTAATTAACGTTATTGCATCAAGAAAGAAAAATAAGGAACATGTTGTGTTGGCGTCAGTGGATCTGAACAGTTAAAGATAAAGATAATGAGTTGCGGGTCTCTTCCTGGAGGAGATGGGGGAAGAAACTAAAAATTAATTTCTTCATTCTCGCTATAAAATTTGTCCAATCTGGATCAGATTTGGCATTCTGATAGATATGGTAATTTTCTACGATACTGCGTTTTGAATTATACCCGTACTCAAAAAGAGTTAAGGAGTATTGTTGAGCTACTGAGCTTCTTCAGGGCCATCCGGCGATCAAACGAGACTTAACACACATAACCCCCCCTCCATTTAAACAGGTAAACAGTTTGAAAATAATATGTACTTTTTGAAAATGATCCTGGTAGGAATACAATAATTACAATAATAATATGATGACCCGACTTGTTAAAAGTCGACGGCCATATCCGGTTACAAGATAGTTAAAATAAGGGAACTATAAACGGTGTGACATTAAACTCTCCGAGGTAATGATTTCAGTACGATTTTCATCCTGCTTCGGCCTTAGTTTCTTTGCCAATTGCTCGGTTGTCGTCTCGGACTTCCGGATATGGCCCACCAGTTCGAGGAAGCCATAGACCAAAATACACACAAGCAGATATGCCACAGTCGTGATGGCTACCTGAAAGACAACTGTCAATAAGATCTGAAAACAGTTGTTAAGCAAACATTTGATTTTGGAGGCGCAAACTCACAATTCCAAAGCTCCTGAGAATCACCAACAGCAATCCAGTGGAGTCCACCTCGGCGAGCCATGTCAAAAGGGGCTGTGATCCGGATGAGACGCTGTCATCCGCTGCCGGGGTGGATTCATCCCTGTATTCCTCCAGACTCTCTTCGCCCCAGGTGTCGGCTCGCAGAGGCAAGTACCAATCGTAGTACAACTGCTGTAGCAGCGACATCTCAGATGTTGACTTTTTCCCGACCTTCCTGTCACTGGACTCTGGAACATCTGGGGAAACGCACTCGTGCAGACTCTGAAAACAATTGTTGAAATCAGCCAAAGATCGCCGGCTGGATGCCGAGCATTTCACGCTGTTCGAAGGGCAGGTGGCGGGCGGCGGTGTTGTCGTAGGAGTAGGTTTTTTGCACTTGGCCTTTGGCTGGGGGGCTGGCTTGGCATATTTGCACTATGGAAAAGATAAAAAAATAAAGAATAAATAAAAATAAAGATTGATACACTTCAACCCTTAATTCAAAGGCCCCGGCGAGATTCGAACTCACGATCTCCTGTTTACTAGACAGGCGCTTTAACCAACTAAGCCACGGCGCCATGTGGCCATGTTGTGAGAATTATGCAACTTGTATGGACCACTTGTCATGCATCAAACTTGTATGTAGCGGCACCTAGACGTTTAGTAAGCGAACTAAAGATGGATTGGTTAGTTGCACTGAGCTATGCTAGGTGGCGCTACCGCCACCTTAAACAGGGTTACAGGGCTAATAAACGCTTTTAAAAATTATCCGTTCTTAGAGAAAATTTGTTAATTAATCGGATAAAATTAATATGCCTCAATCTCTATCTTTCAATGAAACACGAACAGGACAACGAAACAACAGAAGGCAGCAATAAATATGTAGTCTGTACTCACCCCAGGAGGAGGTCGCAATTCCAGAATATTCTCTTCAAATTTTCCCTGCCTGATCTGCTCGAGCTCCTCCTCCGTTATGAAATTGTTGGGATCCACACATTCATTTCCATAGTAGTCATAGTACTCGCCGGGTTTGGAGCACGACGGGACCGGCTCGCACTGCTCCGTGGTGTAGTTGTAGAAGCTGCGCTGGCCAAAGTAACGCTCCTCACAGACGACGGGCAGGCAGTTCATAAAGTATTCCTTGTCCCAGTTGTTGCAGGGAGTAAAGTCCTTTCGCCTGCGTAGTGTACGATTTTGGGGGTCCAGGGTTTCGAAGCGGGTGTCAAAGTGCAGCAGTTGCTTGGTTGTAGCCGGCTCGATCGAGGGATTCAAGGCACAGATCGTGATGGGACAGTAGCCCACACGATTGTACAGCGACTGTTGTTGGTGGGTGGGGGGTGGAGGTTTAAAGAGGATTTTCTATTTGGGATTTGAAATACAGACCACAGTGGGCCACACAAGGGAAACGGTTTCACTTTTGCCCGGCTCCACGCTCCCAAAGTTACCCCCATAAATGGGACCCACTTGGACCTTTTCGCCATTAGTGGTATTCACCGTACATGGCCCATCCGAGGACACAATCAAGTCCAAAGTTAGCTTCGCCTCGCCGTTGTGGCGATTGGTAACCGTCATGTCTGAAAACCGTCATGTCTGGAACTGATCAGTGAGTCAAGAATCCGATGATGTCCTTACCAAAGATCAAACCAATGTCGTTCTCTCGCGGCACGCGCACTATCATCTTGGTAATGCATAGGTCTCCACAGATGCTACGGCTGTTGAGTAGAATGAAGTGAACCATTAGATATTTGAACATTTTTGTGACTGAATTCGCTCGGGGACTGTGAGGGGACTGGAAAAAGGGATCGTACATAAGCTACTCGTTATAAAGAATGTCTGAGCATGGTGCTTCAAAGATTAAATTAGAATAAAGTTTAATTTCGACTAAGATGGTAGAGAATTTCAAGGATCTTGAGAACATTTTGTGCTTGCCCCTTTTTTATGCCTATTTGGATCAGTGGATAATAGTAAGTTAATTCCAATCGATAATGAAGGTCTACAGAATGCTTACCGACCTGTAAAAGAATTCCTTGAATATTACAACCCCATCCGTACCTCATTCAAGACCCTGCACCATCTCCACTTGCTCCGTCCAAAGGGGTTCGGTTCGCGATGCAGAGGATCCCTAATGGCTCCTCGCTGTTTAATTAAGTGTAATTTTAGTGCCAGCACAACCCCTAAGACTGGTCCTGGTCCTGCGTGGACCTCGTCCTGGTGCTGGTTGCTGTACATGGGGCAAGTTTTCTGCATCCATTGCAATTTATGTTTTAATCATCAAATGCGACCCAATTAATCAACGTTGCTGGGCTTAATTTATGCGGCGGAACAGTGTTTTGAAGTAACCCGACTCGACATCACACGACAGGTGACATTTCCCAGCAGAAGCAGAGAGAAGCACTCGAAGAGATCGGTGGCTATATGTATGTATATTGCATATTCATAGGATTGAGCCAGTCAGTCGTACAATAATTTATTCCGAAAATTCAAAACTAATTTGACAGGAAATAATTAATTTGGGATCGAAAAAATGCCAAAAAATAAAAGTGCTGCCAGCCAGCAGTCCCAATTAAAATTATTTCGCTTTCATTACTACCCAATGAAGCAGCCGTAATAAAAGTCTTAACCAAAAAAAAAAAGAGAGAGAGACAGACCACAACACAGCAGCGGCAGCAGCAGCAGCAGCAGCGGCTGCAGTTGGAACAGCAGCAGCACATCCAATCCCAGAGACAAAGACAACGAAATAAAAGGCGAAAACTAAGCAAAAAAGTTTAAATAATGAAATCACTTCGCACCATCTCGAAATTGCTCATTAACATTTTGTGTTTGCGATATCAACTTGTGAAAATCACAGGGCCAGCAACAGACTCCGGCTCCGGACTCCAGGCCCAGGCCCAGGCCCAAGTCCCAGCAAAGACCAGACACTACCAGACCCAGACCCAGATGCAGACCCAGACTCTTAGGCAGCACCAGCTACTTGGCTTTTATTTATTATGCCATGTGGTTTTTGTTGGTAGTACTGTTGCTGTTTCTGCTGCTGCTACTGAAGCTGCTGTTGTCTCTTGATGTTGTCGTTGTAGCTGACTCTTATTAGTTGGGTCAGTCTGTCTCCTCATTTTTTTTTCGTTTTTTTTCCTCCTCCAAGTTGGAGGAGGTGTGAAATCTGTTGTACTCTCCGTTCGACTGTCCTCTGGCCGGACGTCCAAGCGCTGCAAGCTCCTGGGCTGTTTTCGTCTTCGGGTCGTGATTTGTCTGCAAAAGACACAAACAACTTCTTGGGGCCTTAGCAATTTTTCTAAAGGTCGTTTGCTCTGTCTTTACATTTGCCTTTACTCAATGAAATTGGCTCAGGTCCCCCAAAGGACACTGTGAGAAAAGGGGTTGGCAAAGAAGTTTAGTAAGCAGGAATTGTAACAATTCTCGTTTCCTCCAATTCTTTCGCCATCTAAAGCTAAAGAGCTTCAAAAATGTGTAATCGATGCAAATATGTAAATGTTTTCTGGTCTTTCTAGGCTTCCAACTCTAGCATATATTCTCCATCTTACTTTGTTATCAGAGATCATTCATTACCATTACCATCCATTTTTCTGTATATGGCTAGATCTCTTTGCCTATCCATTTCAATCTTCGGCATTAGGATCTTCCCATTTTATTCTTTAAATTAAATTTATTTCGATCCTTTAGATAATAATTTCCTTTGTTACCATACTTTTTCTCTGCGTGCATGGAGCATCCCAGCAAAAAACTGAAGTCAAAGTCAGAGATAAGGCCCCGCATTGAGTCGGGTGTATTTCAGTAGCCATTCGATTTATGTTAAATAAGCTGGAACGCAAGCTCTGTTTGTTGTAAAATACCAATTGCCGGAGACAGAAAGAGAGAAAGAGTGAGAGAGAGTTGCAGTGTGAGAGAGGTATAAATATATAAAAAGAGATGGATAGAGAGGTGTGCGAGTGGGAGAGAGATTCTTTTGGGGATTCACGTTTCTCCTTCATCCGTTGTAGTCGCTGGATTTTCTTGTTGCTGTTGTCGTTGGCACTGAATCAGATTTCTTAATTTAATTGGCTTTATGCAAGAAATTCTTCTCGCTTTTCTTAGCCTGGCTCCGATTTTTATAGACAAACTGTCTGCCGTGTACCTTCATGTCCAGCTGCAAGTCTATGTCCAAGTCCTGCTACTGGTACTGCCTCTGTGGCCCGGCCTCATTTCATCCTCCATCCAGCAGAACGTGGGAATCATCATCATCTAGCTGTTTGGGTTTGTGGTGTGTGCCTGATGCAAATGCAAAACAGCTTAACCCAATTTTTTGTTGTTTCTACACCGCACAGAAACAATAACAACAAAAAATAAATCAATAAAAAGAAACAAAAGAAAATTCAGCACGTAATTGCAAGTTATGAGCAGTAGTCTGGTGGCCAGAATAAAATGAAAATCGTTGAAGTTTTCCATCATCGCGTGCAGCGTTTTAAGAACAATTGCTGGGCATTTAAGCATAAATGCAGGCGAAAAGTTCGCGTCTCGCGGTGAATAGAAGTTATACCTGGTACTCGTTGGGGATGAGGGTATATACTGTAATCATCCAATGCGTTTCAGATGCCACACATTGGATATATTTCTTCTATAGTTCTTGCTCCCAAATGCACCCATCGCTTACACATAATGCGGCCCATTGACGCTCGACTCGGACGCACAAGCGAATTCTCCAAAGGAGAATCCTCGGGAATGTCAAATTCAACTGACGCGGCATATCGATGCTCGACTTCGCTGAGAAGGGTTTTTGTGGGACTGCTCCCAAATTGAGAAAGTCTGCTCACCAATGGATTAGGAGGTATCATACAGTCGAAATATGTACCACATCTTTCTTAGTGACTCTCGTTAGTGTAAATCGGTGTACACTGTACAGTACAGTGTGTGTGTGTGGGAGCCAGTGCGATTGTGTGGGACACTTAATCATCAGCGTGAAATGAAGAGAAAGAAATGCCCGAGACGAGGCCAATTGTGCATTTGGCTTCCACTCTCCACACTTGTACTCCATTGTGTATGTGTATATGTGTGTGTGTGTGTGTCTGTACATATATAATTAAGCCATAAATTCTGTTTTTATGATTTTCCACAAAGTTATGAATTTATGAGGAGCACACAAACCACTCACTGCACTGCACTGGCACCGCCACTGCCACTGCCACTGGCGCAGTGGTGCTCACATACATAAACAATAATTTGCGGGAAAAACGGAAGTGGAATTTAAATGCGCGCGCATGCGAAATGGAAGCCTCTACTCCTCCTCATCGCTCCCCTCCCCATCTCTATCCAGTGCATCCAAGATCCATCCAATCGTAGGCACCGGCACCGGCCCCGGCCATGTTTGGGCCATAAATGTCGAGCACTTTGCCCAGACCTCGTAAATTTAACGCTTTTAAGTTTTATTTCTTTTAGTTTTTGCTCTCTTTTTCGCTCTCCCTCTTGATGGATGGCCGATGGGCCCAGGGGTGCCCAGGGGTGCGGTAGAGGGGCCTAATAAAATTTAAATATTTATTGTACTCTATATTTTGTTGCCATGCAAATTTAGCTAGGGTCCAAAATTTATATAAGGCTATCCATTTTCGTGGTCTCTTCTTCGCTTTTGCAAAAAAGTACACAAAATTTCCAGTATTAATTACGTAAAATTGTGGACTGTCGCTGGATATTACGGGTATGAATATCCCCCCCAACAGAGTGAGAGAGAGGAGGTGGAGAAGGACTCCTCACTGGGTCAATTAGCATAATCGCTTTTGAAATTGCGAACCGAACGTTGAAGTCGAGTACCTTGAGGCGCTGCAACTGACGCGTATCTTGACGTTCTTAATCGCTCCCTCTGCCATCGCCATCGCCATCGAGACTCGAGGGTTGTCAAGATCGTACAGTTCTCGATATATGTACCTTTTCATATAAATTAGTAGTTTGGGGGCCTGCAAAGAAAAAAGAACAGTATTAATATAATAATTACGGCAATTACGCAAAATGCTCATGAGTGCTCGTGTCATGGCTGCTTCCTAATGCGAAAATAACGTCATTAATTTTGGGCCAAGCAGCGAGAGCCGGTCGGCTCTATTCAATATGATCTAGCCCGCTTAACTGAGTTGAAAACTCTCCACCGCTGGGGTGGATAATATGCAGTGCAATGCAATTAGTATAGCCCTTTTATAGGTTTCAATCTCTGACCGAATTTTTCTTTACTCTTTTTAGAGCTATTGAAGTGGGGGGGACTAGATCTTGGGGCTTTTAGTTATGTTGAACATCGATATCAAGCAACGATATTTTTAGTTAAATCAGCGATCGATCTTTGGAATACATTTGGGTGTCTTATCCCTGAGCATCAAAAACGTCTGGAAATTCTATTTAACAGAATAGAATTTATATATGTTCCAGAGGATATATTTTCGATAAAAACAACGATGTTTCCACAGCTTTGTGCATCGATTTCGTCTGGTTTTAATTTTAACGAACGATTAAATCTCATCTTTAATATAGATATACCATAACTAAAGATGGGATTTATATTTCTGGGGATTTCTTACTCTACTCTTGACTAATGCCAAGTCTCAGCATTGATACCCATGACCCATTTATATGTAGCGTATAAGAAAGTCACCTTTTTGTTGGCTGTCCTGTAAAATATCCCTTGTCAAGTATCCTTTCTCCCCAGGATATTCAGAATGACTTGTCGCTGGTGGTGCGGCATGCGCTAAATGCAGCAGGTGCAATTTGGGGCGACACTGAGACGTCGCAACTTCTTCAACTGATGATCGTTGACGCTGTTCTTGTTTTCATAAAATTGCAATATTAATGCGGAAAATCTTTGGGGAGGGAGCAGCAGAGGCAAGGTGTGCACCGGGCCATCAATTGGTGCACCTTCGTTTGCCTTTTTTTCGTGTGTGCGCGCCTTGAGAGCCGCTCTACATACTTGACATTGATGCAATTTCATTTGCCTGGCAGCTGACTGTAATCTACCCCTCTCCGGCACTACCAACTCCTCTCCCAAAGCCGTACTTAGTCGCAGCAATTAAACGAGATTAAATCGCCAGCGCAAAGCTGCTCAAAATGGAATACCAGAACAGAAAACAGAAAAGAACAGAACAGTCGCTGCAGTGTGCTGGCCATGCTCATGCCCGGCTCGAGTCGCAATTATATTTGAAAATGCAATAAAATATGGCCAAAGCGCAGCAACAAAGCGCAGCTCAATTTGCATAAATATTTGCTGTTGTACAAAGAGAACTAGCTAACAATTTCATTGTTGCCACTGAAGAGTGGTTTTGGCTTGGATCAGTGTGTGTGTGTGTGTGGCAAGGTGAGACGAGCCGAGCCGAAGGCATAAATTACACTCATGGCAAGGCAACGAGGTTGGGGCAGGTAGGAAAGAGCTTATCTTGGAGGCGAAATTAGCTGATAATATGCAAAACACGTCAAGAAATTGCAGCCTAAGCCAAATATCCAAATTATTACCCTTGGACAAATCAACACGAGCATGCGCCCCCGGGCAGTGGAACCTGGTCTAGAAATTATTTAGAGCTAAACAGGAACAGAAACTCGTAAGAATTCTTGGCTATAGAGACCTGCAGGAGCTGCAGCTTCTGCGCTGAAGATGGTCATTCTCTAGCTCCAGATGTTCTCTTGCTCTGTAGCTCCATTCCTGAATATGGATTTTCTTTCTTAGTCAGATTTACCTGTACTTGCTCTATATAACCATACCCATTAGCAGGTTGTACTTGGGCAAGTGCATTTTTGGTTTTCTTGAATTTTAATGACATTTTAATAGCCTTGCCGAGAACTTAACTATGTAAAATGAAATAAAAGTAATAAATAATTCATGTGCAATCAACACAACCAACTGAAGCTATAACTCGTCATATGACTGATGTTGAGAGCTCACGTATAGGTAAAATATGTTATTCAAAAAGAGGCACTCTTTTGCACAGATATGCACTTCTTTGCTCCCTCCAATTCCCATTGCTACCACATGGCACGCAGCACTTTGATGCTTGAGTTCAGACGCACAGGCGAATGCTGCAAAAGAGAATCCTCAAGAATTTCAACCCTCGCTAAAAAATAAGTATATCTTCTAATATCACTGCACATATTGCCATTTGCTATATAAACATCTGCACTTTTATTAGACCTCGCAATAGAAGTCACTGGAATTCCTATCTCATCTATATTTAAATCAATCACAATTATACCATTATCGTATTAAAATGCTCATGTTAAACTAGTTTATTAAATTGATTGCACAGCATTGCATGGGTTTTAATTGAATTATCAGCCAATTGCTGCCGCCCTCTTTCTTATCATTACGAGTATCTCCCACTCATTATTGATGATGATTTTCCATTAGCTAAATTAAATCGGGAAAAGTTCCGACTTCTTCAGAGGTGGGGGAGACATCATGAAGAAGCTCTATGTTTGCAGAGATATGTAGGCGCCGTGGCTTAGTTGGTTAAAGCGCCTGTCTAGTAAACAGGAGATCGTGAGTTCGAATCTCGCCGGGGCCTATCCTATCCTCTCCCGGGGGGAGAGCTGGTTATTATTTTTCATTTTGTACTGTTTATTTTTCGAAAAACCATTGCATTGTGAGCATTTAAATGGCATACAAATTGTCTCATTTAAACATTGAAACGCTTCTGATTTCACAATTGCAACGTCAATGGCAATTTGTAGTGTTGTCAGTTTGTGGAATTGAGATTCTAATGAGTTGATTGAAGGCTGGCTGGATGGATGGATACTCTATGCTACTACCAGTACTCCCTCTCCTCTCTCGCTCTCCCAGGCTATTTGATTAGTGGTCCCCATAGCAGAATTGAGTCTAGCAAAACGGCAGCGGCGGCAAATGTCCATCAAATGTCACGATCTGACTGTGCAGATCAATCGATCGGCTGCAATCGATGGATCGTGCAACGGAGTGCTCGGAGACAGGGAGTATAATTACACGAAACACGCAACTGGAATGGTATACCAGTACTCGACTCGTATGGACGTTTCCCTAGGCCTAACACTGCACTGCCAGTGCCACTGCCCCGTCGGGGTGGCGCACTTTCGCTTTGACCTTGCAACCGCTTTTTCCGCTCCACTCCACTCCACTACAAAAGGATGAGGGATTTGGCCAGCTGTTCTTACCAGTCGTCCATATACCTCTCCCTATTCTCCTTGTCAGTGTCAAAGTCGAAAGGCGTTGCCTCATCATCCGTTGCTTATCCGGGATTAACTTTGCAACACATGACTGACCGGATCGGGCATCGGGCATGGTATGGGATCGGATCTGTTGGGTTGGCACAGCCAAGTGCAATCCATAGGACCCTTGAGGGGCTTAACATGTGCATCTTTCGGATACATTGACAGGTTCTCTGGGCCGCAGAAATTATGTTGCCAATGAGCCGAGCGGCGGGGCTGCTGCAGTCTCCTGCAATTATTTATTATCCTGTGTGTGCCCGCAGCCATTGCCACTCTTGTTCTTCCTCTATGGAAAGGGGCACAACCTCTTCATCTGCAGCACCACCTTCCTCTCCTGAAATCACTGCCGCCAAGTCGTCGTCGTCGTCGTTGTCGTCCGTCGCCATTTAAGTTTATTTTTTCTTTCTTTCTTGTTTTTTTTTTATGGTTCCCTCCACTTTTGTGTTTCATAAATTTTCGTGGTTGATTTTTTCCCATTGCCCTCACAGTTGTGGCCTGAGCGAGATAGTTGCATTCAGCCAGAGAGGGAGAGCGAAAGAGAGAGAGAGGGAGCGCACTGGTGTGGATGGACGCACTGTCTCCACCCATATTCCAGTGGCTCATTTCCACTGGGAGAGAGACTCGTTCAGAGATTTTGAGTGGCATTTTGAGTGAGACTTTGACTGCCGGCCGGCCGATTGAGGCTTGTGTCCGGTGTACGAGTATGATTTTAGCCAGATCTCATGCTAATGAATGGTTTTAACAGATTGTACGCATAATGATTGTGATTTTTAAACGATTTCTGGAATTCACAATAATTTACACAACAAATGATATGGAATCTAAACGGGTATATTTATACATTTATACAGCTTTAAACACATAATATTTCGTTTTAATTTGGTTTCTTTACAGAGTGATAGTTGACGAAATTCAGGCTTAAGTTTTGGATTAAAAAATATATGTTTAGACTCCAAATTAAAAGATTTAGTATATCCGTTTAGGGGCTTCCCTTTTTGGACAGACACTATAGGAAATCTGATTACATCTGAATTCTGATTTTTTGCCATCAGTATTATATGCCTAGGTGGTTGGTTTATGCCACATCCATTATGAGTACTTATCGATAGCTATTCGTCTATTTGGACATACGATTTCCAACATCCTAATTTGTTTATCTATGCTTTTTTGGACATCTGTCCCGCCGGGGGGTATTTGTGCGCCCCCCCCCCCCCGCCCCCCGCCCGCCCCCCGCCGCCGGCGCCGGCCCCCCGGCCCCCCCCCCCCCCCCGCGCGCCGTTAAGTCTAACCGCCCCCTGCCTGTGTCTTGCCGAGAAGAATCGCCCCCCCCCCCCCCCCCCCCCCCCCCCCCCCCCGGCTTCTAACCTGTGGCTTCTACTCTCTACTCCATCTGCTGGCGGGTTGGCCCCCGGCGCTCAGCCTTCTCGTTTTTTTTTTAATTTTCCGAGAGACATCTGAGTGGAAAACTCAAGTCAAATGGCTGACGCTCACGCATCGGCATGTTCATATTTTTATTATATTATTATTTTATTTAATTTACTAGCAAGCCTTCAGCTCGGGTAGCTATCGTAATTATTTGAAATTTCAAAACATTTCTTTAGAATTTACTATATTTTCTACATCGAGAGACACATTGAATGCTACCTGTTTGTTTTAGTGCTCGAACTTTGCTTTTGAAGAGCTTTAGGGTTCATACTAAGACATAAGTTAATCTCATCTTTTTGGCACATCTGTAAATTCCGATCCTTTTACCTTTTATAGCTTTTAAAGGCCTTTTTCCCCATGTTTCTTGTCCGAACACCCATACATCATATAGGCGGAGATCGAGGAGGTTCCCCCCTTTTATTTTCATATTACATCTCCATAATTTTCTTAATGAACGATTTTCTGTGTGAAGGTTGCCATTGTCATTGTGGCGGAATGTGAAATGAGGGCAATAGTCGGTCGCTCCCCGTGCCTTGACAGAGACTTTTAACGTTAGTTCAGTGCGTTTGACAGAATATTAATGGTATTCCTGCTAGAGAATTGCATTTGCTATACATTTCGGAAAGCAGATTTTTCCTTACATAATGATAAAGGGGAGCGTATAAGCTATAGACAATTTTTTATTAAAAGTTGTACAAATCCAAAGAAAATCCAAATCTTTTGCAGGAGTACCATTAATGTTAGCAGTCGTTTGTTGCCAATTACACACGCACACACATAGATATGTTCATATGTACCTGAAATGTGCGTGTGTGCCCCCTACATACCCTACGTACCCCCACCTTTGGCGCATTCCTCCCCCTGCTTTTGTTGAATGCATTTTCAATGGCATTTGTGAATTGCAATTGGCTTGTAATTGCTATATTTAGCGTAATGGCAGTCAAGAACCTCGCATTATGTAAGTATTACGGAAAACGTATACGGATGCATGTAATCGTTTCAACCCACCACCCACCTACGCACATACGAACAAATACACACATAGGCTCACACACAGGGCGGCTCCTACCACTTGGGACTTTCAATTTCGATGTCATTAAAGCGGAAACCTTCAGTGAAACTGGGTTACATTCCTGCGCAAAGAGTGTCTGCCCTCCACAAACCCTCTAACACCCACCGATTAATTCTATGAACCTTTTTCAGCCATTGAACTTCAGTTTGAGCACAGCACAAACACACAAAATTATTGTTAATAAATCACAAAATCATCGACAAATATTTGCGCACAAAATGCATAAATCTGTTTTTGGGGTTTTTATGGCATACAAATTTTCACAGCATCGAAAAATGTGAATCCGTTGGATACTGGGACTGAGAAAGGGACTTGTCCCCCCATGTCAAAGTTATTCGATGTTTTGCATTGGCCGTGCCAACAGCTTCTGGGCAAGAACAACAGAAATAAGATGTTTTGTGTATTGAATTGTGAATACTCTATAGAGAGTACCAAAAGTATGTATCCATAGGGATCTGGCTGCCCTTAGGATATACTAAGGAATAACATAACATTTATAAAAGACACCCGACTCGAATAGAGAGATGATATTAGAGGCTCTAATATATGTAAATGTCTACTAGGAATGACCGCATATAGAGCTCTTTCAGAGATTATAAACAATTAACTTTTACCATTTTAGCTATGGGTACTATCCACTTATACTAATCAATTTTTACTCTAATATCAGCCAATACCAGCCAATACATATGTACTATTTACATTCTCTGAGCAATCAAACACCATACAAATACAGATACTCCCCCGTTCGTGTTAAGGGCAATGCCAACAACAAATATTCAACACATGTCCTGTGTCCTCAGTGTGCAGAGATTGGAATGAGGTCTGGATTCCGGGGGCCAGGAGACACCAGCAGCAACAGGCAGACCTCAACAAGCGCCAGTCACCAGCGGAGTCGAGCTCTGACTCTGAATCCGACTCCAACTCCAACTCTGACTCTGGCGCGGCTTTTCGCCTTGTTTACGCTAAGATGGCGTATTGTATAACATCATTATGTGGACTTCGTTCATGTTCATGTCATAATTTTGCATTGCTCTCTGGCTGTAGAGTCAGAGACTCAGAGGAGCTTCAGCAGCAGCAGCAGCAGCAGCATTCCAAGCGCCAGCCTCAATCCCAGTATCATCTCCAGCCGAGTCTGCGCCTGGAGCTCCTTCAGGCTTTGGTTTGAGTCGCGAATCGGCAATCGGCATCGGTATTGGCATCAGAATGTTGCGGTCGCTGTTTGTGCCATGTTTGGGGCTGCGTAATTAAAAATAAATTTTCGCGCTCCAAGCGAACAGGAGCGGAGTTAAGGCGGAGTTCCAGGCAGTTTCGAAGGGGGAAAGAAAAGCATTATTTATTTTTTATTTAAATGATAATTATCTTAAGATCAATGTATTGACAATGAATAGATGAGAGTCTGGAATATATTAGACATAAAATGACATCCCATCTGCCTTAAACCGATTAGATCTGGAACATATCATTTATAATCATTATTTTTAAGTTAGATTTATTTTTATCAAAAACAATGATTATGTGTAAAGTTTATTAAATTACTCAAAACTATATATAATCATTAGCATGTATTTTTTAAAAATATAACTTATAGTGAAACCTTTACTTGCAATATTTTCTGATATCTTAATTTGATTACACTGTTTTGGGGATATATGTATGCACACATATAGATCCTAATTATATGTATAAAATATTTATAAATAATGATTAGATGTTTGCCTTTCTTTATTCTCTTGAACTGTGTTCGCTCTTTCTTTGCCTTACACGAACTGTAAGAAATCGTTTCCCACCTGTTCCATCGCCTATCGTATTTTCTGCGATACCAACCTTCGACAGCGCTCCTGTCTGCCATAGGCTTGCACAACATTTTTTGTAAGTTTTTTAATTTAATGAATATTCTGGGACAATTTATTAGCGAACATATTGATTTCAGCGTTTGCCGTGTTCCATCGTTGTCCCATGTGTGCCGTGCCTCCTGCGCTTGCCTGGCGATGGCTATGGGCTTGAGCCGCACGTTGTTGTTGCAAAGTTTATACGGTAGTTACCAACATAAATAGCAGCAATTTGGCCAGACACCCAACAGCCCCAAACCTCAGAGAGAGGGCAACAGAGATAGAGAGAGATCCCTGGACTGGACTGGACTGCACTCGACTGGACACTGGGGCCCGACCCGGACGCAGTCGCAGCTTGCTGAACAAGCGTACAATTAATATGCCCCATGCCTGCCGCCGTCGCCGCCCGCACCGCAGGCGGTCCCTCACACACAGGTCCCACCGTGCCCGCGATCCTGGTGAGAGACTTTTCGAAAACTTTTCAGCTTCGACTTGAACTCTGGGGGAGCGGAGCGCTGTTGTTCCACAGTTTCAATCCTTTTTATTTTTTTTTCTCTGTTTTTGGCTGCATTTCGTTTTTTTTTTTTTTTTGGATCAGTCGAAAGCTGCTGCTGAGTGCGATTTATAGCTCTTAACAAATTGTTAATAAATATTTTATTTATATTGATGAGACAACACGAAATTATTCACAATTTACTCACTCGACTTGTGCGCCTGTGTGATGTGTGTGTGTGTGTGTGTTTGGTTACCCTCTGGGATGGCCATTGCCTCCCGCTACTTTTGGGCTGCTCCTGATCTTTATAATTATACCCAGTATTTCGTAATCGGATGGGAATTTTGGGCAAGTAAAATGTACTGTAGATGTAGATGAGAATATTTTGTTTAAGTTTCCTTCGATGATGTCCTTGCCATCGAAAGTAACCTTAATTGAGTAACCAGGCGGAGCTCTGTACACCTCGCTCCGTCTGCAACAACGATCTGCAACACTCTTGCTGTTATTTTCTTAGTATATCTAATCCTACCTTGTTGTTGGGGCCTCCTCTAGTCCATCAAGCCCTTACCCACTTACTTTCCTCGAAACTTTCAGTTGAGGAAATAATTTCTGTGCACAGCTGCGCATTTGTTTCAATTACAGAGAGCCATCGGGTAGTTGGGAAGATGAGATCCCGTTGGGGTCTACCCATATGATTGATCTGTGTCCAGTGCTTCAGACTCTCCAGTCTATCCAGAGTCTCCGATGGCACCCTGTAATTAGCGCGTGAAATGTTTTCGCTTTATTTATTATTGCCTTTTTTCGGCCAATTGAAATGGAATTTAAATGAGTTTAGTTGCGGGCACTCTCCACCAGCACACCAGCACACCAGCACACCACCTCCTCTTCCACTATCATGGTCAGCGGCTGTCAATCACAATGATTTATGTCGCCGCCTCGTGTGTGTGTGCGCGACAGGGACAGTGAGAGCGAGAGCAGATCTGACAGATCGGGCAGAGATATCTCCTCACTCCTCACTCCTCACTGAGTGTGCATTTGCCTACATATCAGCGAGGCAATTTATCTTTCCGCAGTTGCAGCAGCAGCAGCAGAACTCATCAGGCGACGGCGGCCTCTTTCTTCCATAATCGCTCACCTCCCCAGCCCCAGCCCCAGCTCCAGCCACAGTGCCGTTTTTCCCCCTCCCTCTCCCTCTGGAGAGGGCATGAGGGAGTGTGGTACACAGTCACCCCCATCCATGGCACTGGCGCTTATGAAACTTATTTTTCATTTGAATTTCATTTCATTTCATTGCTTAATTGTCGCCGCTTTTGATGAATTGTTTGTTTGGATTTGCCGCGACATTTCTATAGTTCCGCCAAGACCCCACCACACCACTCCACACCTCCTCTTTTGCGTTTTCTTTTGAACACATGTCATCGCTAGGTGGGAGGTTGAAATTGGCACCAGGGCTGTGTGGCTCAGGAAATCAAAGTTTATTGCAGGGATACTGGCGATTAACAATCGATTTGATGACCGATGACTTCCAGGCTCTTGGGTAAACACACACTTTCTGTTCCGACATTCGTAGGGATATTTAGGTATCCATCAAATATTGAATGATATCCTCCTGAATTCTCCTTTCTTTCTGCTCTCTCCGATAAGCACATGTCTCTGTAAAATGTGAGGTTATCTCTACACCAGGGTTGCACAACTCACCAAATCAGAACCAATCGCAAAGAGCTTTACCCAACAGAGACACAACTGTTTACTTCTCTGGGGAAACTTCTGTGGAATCATAATTTTAGCATTGCAGCCCTGCCCTTTTGATAGCATCTTCTGCCTGGGGGGGCCTTTCGTACTCGTTGCCTGGCAGATGTTTCCCCTGTAATTTGGCATTGTTAGCCGTCTGCTTCGATCCGTTCCTCTGTTCGTGCTGCAGTCAGTCGGTAGTTTTTGGTCGCCATCTTGGCTACCTACTGGAGCCATTTACATTCGTCTGAGACGGCCGAGACATTATCGTTGCTGGCATCTCAATTTACCAATCAAATAACAAATGCGCCGCCAAAGCTGCTTATTAATGGCGGCCAACGGTTGAAACGCGGCACCGTCAAAACTCTCCCATCTCCAACTCCAACTCCAATCCGATTCCCATTCCCATTTCCAGATTTATCTCCTACCAGATACAGCTTTAAGTCTCAGCCGCAGCCGCAGTACCAGCACCAGGCCTTAGCTTCATATAATTTCCACGAACGCTCCATTGTCGATAATAATTGATTTGATTGATGCTTCGACGGCTGCTGATGCTGATGCTGCCCCTGCCACTTCAACTCTTGTTGCTGCTGCTGCTGTTGTTGCTGTGGTTGCGGCTCTTTCCATTGTTGATTGGTCCCCACAGATTCCCTGCTTTTTGTTTAGGGAGCAATTACGTGGAGCTTGATTTTGGTCTTTGATAGAGAGAGAGAGAGAGGGCAAAGAAAATGGCGTTCTTTCAGCTCGAAATACTGCTAATCGATGATGAAAGAGACTTAGAGATGAGCAGATTAAACCCCTACTGACGGGTAGCACTATTAAACATGTCTCCAAGCTGTAAATCTCTCGTAGAAATCCAAAACAAATCCTTAATTATGATATGTTTTAGCCAGTGCCAATGGGTTAGATCTACAGATCCTCTGGCAGCTTTATATTAAATTGATTCCTTACCACATTTAAAGGTACTTTCACACTCTTCCGCATTCGAATTCAAATTTTACAGCCACAAGATTATCTCCCTTTAGACTTAAGCCTGGAATCCAGGCCCTAACATCCGTCCCCTCCTGCTGACCTCTTCCACTGCCAATGCTTGTTAACAAATTACCTCAGAGCAGAAATACAACGATCGCCTTAGGGGGAATTTGCATGCTCATCACGAGGACGCCAGCTCAGATTACGATCGACATTCCTCTCCGTTGTCTGCTGTCCGCTGTCCGCCAGCTGACCTCAAGACCGTGTTTTGGGGGAGATCTAAGGAAAACAAGTGTAAAATGTTTTGCAGGCAAATTGAGCAGATCGCCGCGACAACAACGTCGAGTAGAGTAGAGAGTAGAGTGTGAAGGGGCATTGCTATCGGCCATCGAAATCGTTGGTTTAGTTTTCACACAAAACAGGGAAACAAAACACAAAAGCAAACTGACCCGACGCTGAAATTCCACTTAAGTCCGGCTCTATATGCCTTTCAAAACGAAATTAATCTTCATTGGAAGCAATCGACAGGATGGTGGGGCAGAAGATCTTCTCCCTGATGCTGGAGAGGAACGATCTTTCGCTTGGATTGAAGCCGCCAAGAAAAATTAGCGCAAATGATTGACAGCCTAAATGAGAATTTAATGGTAAACTTTAGTTTCTGTTGTTGTTGCTGTTGTTGCTGTTGCTGTTCTTTGGGTTTGATCCACGACTCAGGGACGACCGACCCCAGGCCCAGTTCGCTATAATTTGCCCAGAAATAACCCTGAAGGATTGCTGGGACTGAAGCGTTCGCTTGCTGTAAAAAGTAAAAGCAAAAATTGTTTCCAACCAAAAGAACAACAATAAATTGATACCAAATTGATGTTTTTTGCAGAAACAATTTGTGTGTGAGAGGAGTTCCAGATGAGAAGTTTCATGGGATCCAGGAACCGTTATGAAGATCTGTCTTTCTTTTTGGAGAGAATCCTGTGGCTGCACTCTGCACTCCTTCCTTCTTGGGCTCGCTGAAGTCACTCTCTTTCTGCGTGTGGTGTGGACACTCTGGTGCCCCTCGACGGGATCCCTTTGGGTACGGTACTACCATCCATCGTAACCCTGTAGGCACTGTAGGCACTCTCCCTATCTGTTGGCATTTGAAATGCTTTATTTGCATTTTGATGCGACGAAAAGTTTCGGAGCCGCAGGGACAGCTATAGGGCATGTGGTGTGGGGTATGGGGTATGGGTATGTATGGAGGAGTGACAGAGCAAACATACAGAGAGAGGGAGATGGGAGACAGAAGTGCATTTTTGCACGCAATCCTTGCACCTACTGCAACAACTGCTGGCTGACTGACCTGACGTCACTTGATGGCGGCAACGGCAACGGCGATGGCGAAGGCGACGGCGACGGCGACAGCCGCAGACAATTTATGCGCCTCTGCCTCTGCGGGCTGCCTTTAGCTTACCTTTTGCCTTACTTCACCTTACCTCTGTCAGGCAGTCAGTTATCGATATGTCTCTCTACATGTACGAGCTCCTCGACTGAGGCGGCACTGGCTCGACTCTGGTTCCATGTGCGTGTCATCAAGTTGGTCTAAAGTGACAGTCGCGATTTAATGGCACAGAGTCGGTCAGCGAAGGCGTGCCCCCTCAACACAGATAGATACGTACATAATACGTACGTAATATGTATGTGTGTATAGGCATTGCACTCGTACTCGTATACTGAATGAATAATCAATCGATTTCAGTTCAATTAGCACCTTTTAGTGTGCAAAATAGCGCTACCCAGACCCCAAAGACATCCCACTCGAAAGTACCTTTGATAGCAGTGTGGCGGCTCCTGCTGCAGCTCTTGTCCCGCCTGTCCTGCCTGTCCTGCCAGTCCTGTTCGGCTGTCAATTTCGCTGTCAGCGTTTGTCAAAAGTTAAGTGCAAGTAATACCCTCGATATCGCCTCTGATTCGGTGCCGGGGGGAACACGGGAATCAGTGCCTCAATGTCAGAGATATATAAACATATAACTGCAAATTATTTGTTGCCATTGTACGAGTACGAATACGAGTATGGCTTGCTTTTTGTCTGTTTTGGCTTTGATAGAGCCGCAACCTTCACATAGAAAATCTCTCAACAAGAAAATTACAGACGCGACGCAGAGAGGCACAAAGTTGATTGCGTGGCATTAGGAGGGGGCAACATTAAGTGGGGATTATGTGCACCACAGAACCACAGAAATTCGTTGGGAAAAGGAAACAGGGAAGGGAATTTTTGAAATTATGATTGCTTTAGAGTGAAATTTTGTTGGGTAATTATTTAGACGAAAATTGAGGTCCCTCTGGGGGATCGGATCGGATCTGCTGCTCTACCATATTTTTGCGGTTTCCGGGAGGGAAGAGTCAAGAGTCCAGCTGCCTCCTGTCAATCAAATAGGGTCTCTGTCTCTCCCTGTGCCAAATCCCTATCTGGCGGCGCCTATCTCAAACGGATACCTAATCAGAGACTAATTAATAAACATTAATGTTTAAGACGGCGCAACGTCGCGCTTTTGGCTGCCGTTTAATTAATAATTATGCTATTTACATAACTAATTTAAATGAGTTGGTGGCAACATGTTCATGCCCAGTTTTCATTAGTGTTACTGCCTCCCATCATTTCTCTCTCCACCCCCCCCACCACACCCCACCACCTCTCTTTGGCCTGTCTGGGGCGGCAGACAGATTTCATTAGCCACCTTCTTTTTTTTTGACTAAGCCACGATGTAACTAAACCAGAAAACCGGATAATGTAAGCCAATTTTGAATGCACGGCGGGTATCTGTGGGACTGAGACGAATTGGGGAGTACCCTGGGATTGTAAAAGTCTGGGAATTTAATGTCAGAGAGATTGAATGAAGAAATGAAAGCAAATTATTGGGCTGTGAATTCTATAGTACTAGCATTCGGGTGTAATTATTGTATTTCAGCTCAATGCACTTGCTGGATTCTATGTACATAAACATGAGGTTTTGGAGCAACGAAATTATCTAAGATTCAATTTTAGGTGTTTCCTACAACTTCGAAAACTTTTTCCACAATTTCTAGTTCATTTATTTTATTGATCAACAATCGAACAATTTATGGAGATTATTTCATAGAGTGAAAAAAGAGAATTGGATTCTACTGAATTAACAATTTTTTTTTTAAAGATTTTAATTGGTCGAATTTTTTCCCTAATTTCGTTAAAGAGTTTGAAAATTGGTTCGTTTCGCTTCAATTATTTTTATTTAAACTCCTAACATTAAAAGTTTAACTATAAGTTTTTCCAAAATAATTTTCTCTTATGCTAAAATCGATTTCCCAAAGTCCCACTTCATCCTTCTGCGCCACACATCCCTCCCTGAATCTACGCCAACATCTAGAGCACCAACATCAGCCAATTAAAAAAAACTATGTTTCCCTGCGGTTGATGTTGCCAAAGATTTGCCAAGTCTCGGGCGTCGGCTAATTGCAATTAATTATTGCAGTAATCCATCATAGCCACTCAGAGACCGACCTGGGCTACCAGTGAGTTTTGGGCTCCGCTTCGGCTTCGGGCATCGTCATCTGCCATGGCGACGGCGGCTTCTTTTTGGGCAAAACTACACACAGAAATTGAAGTTGGAAACACGCGAATGTCGTATAAGCAATTCCTTTTGTTTCTGTGCATTTTTCTTTATGCTTTTTAGTGTTCGGGATAACCACATATAATGCAAAATGCAAATTAGTGCAGCCCAAACGAGTGGCCAAGAGAAGAAACGTCATAAAAATTCGCTCAAAGTCAGAATGGATTAGGAAGTGCATCATGAAAAAGTTGGATAAAGTTAAAGATAAGGAACGTGCCAAGGGAAATGGCCGCTAAGGGCGAGGGACTGTCAGTGGAGGAATGGTAATGGGGAGATTCAGTGAAATTTGGGAATATCACGAGCATTTGTGGTTGTTGAAACCTTGGCGTAGGATATTAAACTAGTCGAAAATATTCAAAAATCTTTGGTTTGCCCTGACTTATGGCTTTGGATAATAATATAATAAAGCAAACCTCTGTTTTAATTCTTTAAAAATTTAATTTATTAAAGACAGATGCTTATTCTTCGTCGAATCGACTTTATATTGTTTATTTATTGTATTAAATAAAACTTCGTTCTCAAAAGACACTTCACGTTTAAAGGGTTCTGGAAGAGGCTTTCCGATTTCGTTATTTTCGGGGAAGCCTTTTGGTTACTTCTCTTTCCTGCGCAGCTGTCCTTGTACCCAAATAGATATCTAACAAATCGATATAATACTATTTTCCCACGAGCCGCAACAGAACTCTTTCTTAAAGTGTCTGCAGACCCAACCACTTTCATAATATCAATTTTCTTCTAGTTGTTTTTTTTTTCCCAGCTCTATGCGTGCTTTCCTACAAGACTTTCCATCAATTTCGCTTTCGATTCAAAGTTTTGTTGTAAATTGAAATGAAACATTATTTAATGTTGTGACGTGTACTTGCATAGGTCTACCCTTGCTAACGAAAGAACGAACCGAATGGGACCCCGAATGAAGATTAACAATTGTGTGCGACAATTGTCAACTTTAATTATTTACTAATTGTGACTGAATTATGAAGAACTCTGGCGGCGGCGGTCGCTTAATTGTCGGGTAATTAAACAACAACAACAGCAACAGCAATTGTTACAAAAACCCACAAATTGTTGGCTTGACTTTTAGTTTTTTTTTTTAGTTGTTGTTTTCTTTTTTTGGTTACAAACTTTTTTTGGTTACATGGGACAAAAAAGGGGAATAATTGGGGAGTATATTTTAGGCCACGCCCATCGATTCGTTCGTTTTGTGCCCATGAGTGAGTGAGAGAGTGAGGGAGAGAGAGAGAGTCAGTAACTAACTGGCAACAACATGGCGTGGTTCCATTTCCCATTTCGTAGCACTGGAAATTTGAGTGAAACTTTGAGTGCATCAAGAGGGACAGAGTGAAAGAGAAAGAGAGAGAGAGAGAAACGATTGAGTTTCAACGCCTCTCTAAAGTGCAGACAACCACAGAGACTGAAAACAAAGGTAACAATTGGAATTACACATCAACGATACATACATATGTACATACTCTCGGGTGCCAGCAGAAACCTGTGCAGCTCTCTGGTTATTAATTATTCTAGTTTACACAATTGCACAATCCCTCCCTTTGCTTTGGGTTTAGGCCAACAAATGCAATTTGAGTGTAAACACATTTAACTACGGTAAAAGGGGTATGAAGAGGGGCTTTAGGCTGTATCTTGAAATGCGATCTGTGACTGCAAAATACGAGCGTTCCCCTACCCATCCAGTTTAAATGCAGCGCAAATTGAGAGGAGAGAGAGAGAGTTCCCTTTGGCACTGAGTAGCGTAAATGGCTAATGGTCGAAGGATGATACATATATTCAAACATTATATTAAGATAAAAAGTAAGGCTAAAACAGCGGGGAGTAAGGGATATCTGCCATTAGCCTTGTCCAAATAGAGTTCATAGAACTCGTAATGGCGATCATTTGTCTGGTAAATGTATCCCCTAAAACTACACTCATAAAACTTATTTTGGCAGTCGAGTGGCGACAATTAATATTTCATTTTAATTAATATAATTTGTTGACGCTTATTGGTAAACAAAACTAAGAGTGTTTTTTTTCTTTTTGTTATTTTTGAAGTGGAAATTTGCGTGTTACGTTTTTTTTGGTAATATTTTAGTTAATGGCTTTATTGATCTGAAAGTGGAGTTGGGGGACATTCCCAAACTGGGGAATGGGAATGATTCAGTGGTACCTTTTTGGCCCTCTCCTCAAGTTGCAATACAATATATCTTTCTATGAAAGCGTTAAAATTGCTCTTGGCATAATTTTCATTTAATGGAAATACATGAATTTGTCATTTGCATTTATAATGAGAGTGGGGGAAACCATTTGTATACCTGAAACACTACTATACCTGTCTGCAGACAGTATTTCTTTTCATGCTTCTAAGACTATGCACCTACCTTTCCACACGGTATTTCCATTCATCTAAAACTCTGTTCCTGCCACTCCATAAGACAATTAAAATGTGATAATAATTTGTATATTATTAAAAAGGAAAACATACCAGAGAGTGGACCCACCTGAAGTTTGGGCACACCCTTAGCTCGCCCGCTCTTCCCGCCACTACTACTCCGCTGGCAGTCCATCCATAAATAATCCAAATAATTTTTGTATAAAAATGCAGCACCATCTTAAAAATAAAGTCATAATTTTTGAAATGATTTATGAATTGTGGAGAGGGAAGGGGGAACCAGCGCCAGCCAGACAGGTGGAGAGGGGAGATCTCTCAACGGGGTCTCTCTCTCTTTCTCTCTGTCGTTCCTTTTGCGATTATTACACATTTTATTTAATTTCTTTTTGTTGTTTTGCTGTTAATGCAACGCTTTTTAAATTAATTTCTTCAGTGAACTGCATTTTCTGGCTCCGGCTTGAGTTGCGGGGCTCAACTTTTATTTCAAAAGAGTGAAAAAGCTGGGGGAATAGAGAGTGGGAAGAGCGTGGAGAAGGGGGGAGAGTGGTACCCTGTACATTAGCATAACCCGGCACGCATGCCGTCTGGTGTCTGCCTTCAGATAGGGCCTCAAGAGTCGTACAAGAGCGAGGGTTTGCCTCCTTTTGACCGCCTTTGGCTGGGTGCTTGTTAAATTTCGACATGGCCTCTTATGATTAGCTGAATTATGCTTTTAAAATTTGCATTGTGATAAGATCCGTGAACTTAGCGCCGACTGCACTATCATTTGAATAGTGGTTAAAGTGGAAGTAAGGTAAAGTGAGACTGCAGATAGTGTGCACTGTGGAGTGAGCTGCAAGGGGGCTGGAACTATTAAACAGTCTTCACAAAGTTATTGGCTAATTGTGGCCAGTGGGGGGTGCCTTTTAAGAACTTTGGGTCTTAAAATATCCACTCTATTTACAGGGTTTTGCAACATACAAAGTATTTTCAGAGAATGCTTGCACTTTAGACTAACAAATATCTCCAATTACTCATATCCCCTGTATGAATATCCCTGTAAATTGTAAAGGCTTACAGGCCTGTCAAATTAATTATTTATATTTGTTTGAAGGAACTTCCATTCAAGGAACCCTCCGCATGTTGGAATATATGTGTATAAAATCTACCAGAAAAATCGCCTCCAAAGACCCACTCTTGCTAGGCGGCTTATCTTTCTGTAATTTTCCAGCCTTGGCAATTACGAATGCAAAATAATTTCTTTTGCTGACTGACCGCCGACACCCGTCCTATACCCCCATCCCTCTACCCACCCCCCTCAGCTGCACAAGTGGCAATTAAGCCACTAAGAAAAATACTTCTTTTCTTTTGGCTTTCAACAGAAGTGAGATGTGGCGGGAGGGGAAGGGAAGGCAGCTAGATGGGGATGTTGGCTAGATCCACGTCCCACCTTGCATGCTGAAATTTGCATTTTAAGTTGTGTTTAAATATAATTTTTCTCCGCAGTTTTCTTTGCACAATTATTTATTGCTGAAAGTGCAACTAGGCGTATGCTTAACTTTGTTGATAATTGGAGTGAGAATAAATTTATAATTTATAATTCGTATATATGTTTTTTGTTTGCCTTTGCCTTTGCTCGCGATTCGAAGTGCACAAAACATGAACGCTAATTAATGTGATTTTTGAGCGTTGAAAAATTGCAGTCATTTGTATAGATGTACATATGTATGTACATATTTCTCTCTCTTTTTGCCGATTTTTTGTGTGCCATAATTTTAGCCATATTTTCTACCACATTTCCTCGCATATTTATTCAAGTTTTTTGTTCGAGTTTTTCCCCATTTTTTGTGGGCGCCAAAAAGGCGTTACAGACTTTGGCTGTTGCCCACTGGAGGATACCCCATGATTAGGGGCATTCAAATCGCCGGCTAATGGCCCTCATCAAGCCCACCAACCAACCACCCACTCGCTGTTGCCATTTTCCACCCTTCCAACCATTTTGGAATCGCTTGCACCATTTGCCATTTGCCATTTGTCAGCTATTTTGCATTATAGCAACCCCTCTACCAAATGAATCATGGATACAAGTCTCGTACAAGACTCTCCCCCATCTACATATGTGCATGTGTATGTGTCTTCTCACTCCCCAGGGTAACAACGTGTGTGGGCGTCAAATATATCGGTTACTTTCGCACCAAGCCAGGGCCCAAGCGAACCGAAACCATGCAGCGACAGTGGCAGTAGCTGACAAGCAAAACCGCAAAACTCCAACTCAAAATTCAATTCGTGTCACTCGAACGGGGGGGACACCACTTGCTAATCGGTTAAATTAGCCGTAAAAGAATGCACAAGTCATCGGGTTACACATCGGATCGGGGGCGCTTCCAATACGAGTGATACTCCCTCGCAACGTGAGAACTTCGGCCTCTGTCAGGTGACGAGCAGTCGAGAAGGGGACGAGGCGAACCAAGGCGAGTGCCCTGACTTATGATAGACGTGTGCCATGATCAGATCGGTGTCAGATCGGGATACTCAGAAGGCAGTGGCGTAGCTGAAACTGCGGATGGTTTTAGTGGGAATGGATTAAGATTATTCCAAAGACAAGGTTTGACTTTGCTTTATAGAAACGAATGAACAGAATGCGAATCCATAAAGGAATAGTTTATGATTCTATGCTTTCTTTTCCTTAACAAATTCCATAACTTTTCAGCATCAAAAGCTTATCGCTTCTTACCGCCACTTGTCGCTATTTATCCCTACTTATCGATGATTAATCATCACTCACATAATCAGCTTACTGGAAGGGTATATCATTCATTCAACTCCACAGCCAAGAACCTTCCCTTGAGCTTCAGATCTGATCGATAGCTGCCCCCCGATCGGACTACGCACCTGCGTGGCGTAAAACAAAAGCAGGACCAGCAAGCAGGCACAGAAAAGAAGATATATGTCGCAGTGGGGAGAATCAATAGCCAGAGCAATATCAATACCATTACCAATACCAATATCAATGTCAACAGGTTTCTGGCTTACTCGGCAGCGACTCTTCTGAGGATCTCTCTGCCGATGCATTGCTGATACGATCTCGAGTTTCGCGCGACTCAACCGCGACGATCTGCCGCCGGCGGAGCTCAGATCCCTCACACTCCTCCATTCCATTCCTCCTGCTCTCTCTCTGCCTGAATGACTGGGCAATGGGCGATGGGCCCTGGGACTGCGACTGAGACTGGGCTTTGGGACTGGGATCCCGGGATCCTTTGGCATCTTAATCATTGTTATTTGGAGCCATTAGCCTCAACGCTTTGGCTGCTGGTGTTTTGCTTCGATGGCAATTATGTTGACAATTCGGACGACCCCAAAACAGATTACAGCCGGAATGGGTCCATCCCCAGAGCTGGGGTTATCATTAAGAGCAGTTTATTGAATATAACATTTTTGGCCTGATTAATGGTTTGTGCGCCTCTGGGACAGGTGGCTGGGGCGGGGCGGGGCGGGGCAACGCCCTGATGTCATCAAACAGGAAGCAGAATAAACCTGAAACCGTTTAGACCAGATAAACGTCGCCCCAAAACGCATCGAATAAATTCTCAATTATCGCCCACGCCTGTGCCAGCTCTTGGACTGGGTCTTGGGACTTGGGCAATTTTCTGTACATTTATTGGAGCATAAATAAAAATGTTTAGACTTCTTGGCTATTTAGACATCACAGCCCCAGCTTCACTGCGAGAAACGGGTCTTCGGCTGGGAGATCTTTTAGCTACAGATGAGCTACACTCTTCTCGCAGTGTGTTTGCGGAGTGTGTTCTGCAAGAGCCAACTGTTTGCAGATTGAATCGTTTAGAAGCTTAAATACTTCCATAATATAGAGCTACAATATCATTTTGTGGCCCTGCGGCTGCTGCAATTGATCCAGGAGTGCAGCGTGGCGAGGGGAGCAAAGAGAGAGTTTTGGAGCCAGGAAAATGCGGAAACGTGCCAAGCGATTCACATCACACTCTTGCTGTGGAGTGGGCACGGACCCCTGGACTCTGGGTCTGGTGTTTGCTACGAATTGAAAAGGGGCTTTTGCTATTCTCCGTTTCTTTTTTTGTTTTGTTTTGTTTGGTGTGCAACAAATCCATCAAGGAGCAGGCCTTGGCAGCGCCATCTAGTGTTTGGATTAGCCCTGGGGCGGTCTTGGGCACTAGAATGGTTCGAAACCAGCACCCCAACCCCCAACCCTCTCTCCCCTTAAGTAAACACCCACTAAACGGAGTCGAGTCGGATTCAGAGTCTCCAATGGTTCATAAATCATCGCGATAACAAATTACCGCTGCTGGATGGATGCAGGCTCCACAGAGGAACGGAATGGGGATACTACCTGGATCCCTAACGAAAAAAAAGCATGGAAGTTACAAAAGATCAATCTTATTTGCGCCCCGAAAATAGCCAAAGTTTTTGCTCGAAGAGGCGCTACGTTTGCCCAGTCCCGAGTCCGAAGTCTGTTCGATTAATTTGGTTTGTTTGGCTCTTTGAACATCTCTCTTTCTTTTCGCTTGAGCACTCGCTGCATTATTATTATTATTGTTATAGGATAGCCCCCGCCCCGCTGTACCCGCTGTACCCGCTGTGCTCCGAGAGCCTGCTCCTCCAGCTAAACAAACTTACAATTTAGATTGAATTTATTTGAGCGCATGGCCTAGACGAGGAGCAGCCAGTGAGGCTGGCAGCCAGCTAGCCAGCCCATTGAGATCTTCATTTGCTGATCTTTCTGGGAACATCTTGGCGGCGTTGACCCCAAAGGCAAACTGCAGCTCCAACTTCGACTGGGACTTTGACTGCGTACGATATCTGGGACTGACCGACCGACCAAACAACCGACCGACCAGTTTGCCATTGCCCGTCTGTCTGCCTGTGTGCCTTTCGCTTTGTTCCGTGCGTTCGTTCATTCCTTCCCCTTCCTTCTCTTCCCTTACCATGCCTTGCCATTCCATCCACCATCCTCCATCTGGGAGTTTGCTTTTTGAACTCTATTAAACTCAACGGATTTATTAATTTTGCTGCCGATTAACTGTTTCAGATACCGCTTGACCATTCCTGAACTGAACCGGGTCCTAAGTCCTAAGCATCGTATCCGTTAGCTGCATCGCTTCATAAATCATATTTTGTTTGGGTCTCTGAAATCGGAGTCGGGCAATCGCATAAAGAAAGCTTTTAAACGCCGACAAAGATTGACATTCGCATAATTAGGCAGTCCGGGATAGGATGGGGACCTGGTGTGGGGAATAGGAATAGGGAACCTGGCAAGTCGATGGGTTTGAGGGTTAGCTTTGGCATTAGCTCTAATGACAGTGTCAAATACACGACATGACAATAGCCATAAAGCCACGACATGAAGCCATAACATTAACTACAACACGGGCTACACATGTGTTGTGTATCTGTCAGATACGGCCCCAAACACAGAGCTCTAAACAAACATCAGCCAATGTGTGAATTGCTCGCACCGGTGTTCAGGGATACCCTAAGAAAATGTGTGCCATATTGGAGGGAAATAGGTACGGTACACTCATAATCATATACGAGAAAATATGTAGATGAAAGAAATTTAATATTTCAAATTGATCTAATTATATTACTTAATATATTAATTATATTAATACTTGTAAATAAATTTCAAGTCCTGAGGAAACTTGGGAGTTATTCCCTTCCTTGGAGTCTTCTTTTTGGAACATAGAATATGCTGAAGATCTTTGTGAACAATCTGAATGATATCCTACAGAAAATTCCGTATTTCTACTCTCCTGTGACAAAACCCTGTCTATAGTCGGCCAACTCCTGTTCTCTGTTTATGGGCAGTGAGGGGAAAATTCAATCTGAAATATGTCAGCAATGCAAGGGCATTAAGGAGGCATGGGGCATGGGGCAGGGGGCCAGCTGGGCCGTTTGGGTTGGTCGCCCATTCCCAATGTGCTGTGCTGTGGTGTGGTGTGGTGTGGTGCAGTGGTTGTGTTGTGGTGGTGGCGGTGTCCACTTATCTCGCGCAATTGATCGCGGGTTGTTATAGCCGTATAGCTGCTGCCTTTGCTGGCGGCCATTGTTTGCATTTTTTTCCAGCCTTTTTCCGTACTTGTTTGTTGTTGTTTTCATGTGTTGTGTTCTGTCTAAAATGACATTTTAGTTTGAGTCGTTGTTTCTTTTTTTGTGTGTTTGTCATGTCCATTGTTCTGTGCGAGTGTGTGTCTCTGTCTGTGTCAGTGTGTGTATCTGAGAGTGTGCATTTTATTTTATACCTTTGACAAAGGCAGCCATTTTGGGCCTTCCACAAATGGCAATTATAATTGCGGCTACTTAACGGGCAAAGGGCGAAGCAGAGCGCTGCCTGAGAGGTGGGTGGGCAGAGTGGTATGAGACTTGGGGATTGCATTTTTCTAAAAGGTAAACATCGTTTTATAGCCAGTTGGCGGTGATTGTTTTGGCGATGAAGGCGAATGCAGCTGGAGTGGAGGGATACCCTGTAATTGTAAAGATCTAGAGACAATTTCTGAGTAGCTAAGATTCAAAAAGAGACTGTGAGTCTTAGTATCTTAATGGACTTTATGCAATGTTTCATAGTTTCGTACCAAAAGATATCGATTAAAATTGCATTAAAGTGGCCGATCTGCTAGGAATATTTATTCCAAAGCTTCAGGAGCTTTCAAAATGGGATTTACCCTACAAGATGGAATATAATATAAAATATGGTAATTCCAATGAAGCTCAGATAGGCAATTCTTGATCTTCTGGTGATAATCTTATCTAACGACTCAGTCTTATTCCAATTATTTTCTTATTGTTCGTAGTCTTATTCCTTTCGGTTTATATCTTTTTCCACAAATCTCTGACTGTCTCAACCCTTCCCATCAGTCTTAAATACCCATTATATTACCAGAAACCAGAGTATGCACAGATTGCCATTTGTTTACTTTTATCCTTTATGGCTGTGCCTTGTTGCAGCTCCCAGTTTTTGTTGTTTAGTGTACATAGAATAATTACATATAATTGGCGCCGCCAATGGATCGGCGTAAACATTGTGGGGGAAATGCATTATGGTTTTCTCTATACTTTTTTGTGGAATTTTCGCCTTATTTGTTTCTGTGTTTTTTGTGGCGTTTTTGTAGCCCAGCTAATGTTGTCAGTCTTTGACTGTCCATCGGGAAGGGAAGGGTTAGGACCCTGCTTAATTGGCAAATTATATAGATCCCATATAGAGTGCTTGTCTAGATGTGATCAGCAGTGACATTGATGTGACCAGGCAGCTGCTGGCCAAAAGCCAACGAGGAAGAAAAACGAGTTAATAAGAAACTTGTTACGAAATTAGGCACTGGGGGATAAAATTAAAGAGAGGGGGGGATACGTACGACAGGGTAGTCGCATTAAGGGATCGCGGCAAAAACTTACACAACACACATAATTCCTCATCAGGCGAGAGGGACGGACGTCATCGCGAAATTGATATGCGAGAGCGAGCGCCAACAGCAAAGCAACGACAAGAGAGAATATCAGCAGCGAATTGAGCACTGGCTAAACGAGGCAGGCAGGGCAGCAGCTAGATCGCAGCACCCTCTACTGCAGGAGAGTAATTGAGAGTGAGAGGCCATCCACTGCTAGCAGCTGCTGCATCGTTTCGCCAGTACTCAAGAGCAGTTCCACACAAGCGACGACAAAGAGAGGAGAACAAGTGCAAAAAGATGGAAAAGAGGGAAGAGGATGGAAAAGCACCTGCACTGTGTGTACATCCTAACCCTCTGCCACGGTGCTGCTGCTGCTGCTGCTGTCCACGAAGTTGAAGCGTAAATTGATAAGCTGCTCGATGATCTAAAAGATGGGGGGAGGGGATCGACTTGAAGAGAGAACTGGTTGAGCACTCCACTTACTTATTAGTGCCATTGATTGATATACGTGGCCTTCTGTTTTCTTTTTCATTTGCTATACCCTCATCGTTTCTATATATAGTTCCCTATAAAACAATGCCATGTAGGTATGTATGCACTTAGTTTGTATATATTTACATACATATTTAAATATAAATAAAAAGAAGCTCACCCATTAAATTAAACATATTATTTTTAAATAGTAAACAGCTAAAAGCTGTTGCAAACCCAATTTGATTATCAATACATCCTAATATAAATTCTGTTACATAAATCAGCGGAATGCACTTATTTTGATTTTAACAGGTCATGATATACAAAATTGCGAATACTGGAGCACCTAAAAACGAAAAATAAACGTAAAACGCAAAAGTCAGAGGCCCCCAGCAAGAGAGTACGTTCTGGTTACTACTGATCCATTTCCACCCCACTGGGCGGACAGTTATTCAACGTCCACTACTTCTTTTACCGTCTAAACGTGATCGGATTCCCCATTTCTCGTAGCTCTTTCTATATATAGAAATATTTTGGAAGAGGCCCTGGCGAGCCCAGAGTTATTAACTCCACCGCAGAAACTACTTTACAATGATAGAGATTCCTTGAGAACTATAGGCCGGAAACTAAAAATTAGTGAAAGACCTTCTACCGCCATGAAACGTTATGTATTTCAGATTATGTAATATGTTTGCCTGTCTATCTTGTTTTCGAAAAACTATATCTATAACTATAAACCTGTAGCTGAAACAATCGGTAGCAAAAACTTCGACACCTGCAACTAGATTTTATATTACGTCCTCTCTTTTTGTTTTGGTCATTGTTTTTGTCTTATTGCTGCTACTCTTCCCTTTGTTTTTTTCTGTCCTTCCTTTTTGCTCATTGGGCTCTGTGAGAGGTGGACAGGCATCAGACTCCTCCATCCAGTGGCTAGATAAACATTTGGTTTCTCTTTGACTTTGCATTGAATTCCTGCACGCAATGTAATTGACAGTGCAACTCCATTCTCCATTCTCCATCCGACATCCTCCACCTTTGACGTCACAAAGAACAGAAGGAGAGTACTAGGCGAGCCCCTCCTGCTTCCCCCGCCAAAATGGCAGACCATCTGTGACATGCGGTTGGGCCAAGAACGAACATATGGCTAAGACTAGTGCCTTCTTGAGTGCCGACATTTTGACTGCCTAGATATATGTTTTATTGCTGTTGCTGCTATAGAATTTTGTGGTGTACATTTCATACTCCATGTTGTAGTTGCTGCTGCTGTTGTTGTTGTTGGTGGTGCTCCTGTCATGTGGCACAAATGAATAAATCATTCGCGATAAGGCCCCAAACTGAGTGCTCATGTTTATGGCTTTAATGGCTTTGGTCACACCAAATAAAATTTGCATTTTCCAAAAGGAAAAGAACAAAACAAAGAAATCCTCTAACCAAATTGAGTGATATCTCTGAACGAGAAAGGGAGAACAAGTGATGTCATTGAATGATAGCCCATTCAATGATAACTCTTAATTACCGCCTAATTAATTAACAGATGCACGATGAGAGCACAGAAATCTTGTCTGGCCATTGGCGCGAAAGAGCCGGCAATAGATGTTCTCACAGAGAGCTGTTCACAGTGGAAGCGAGTTAGATAGCTACGCCATAAGTGTCGGTGGTTGGTTGGTTGGTCTGTTGCTCTCTCTCTCTCCCTCTTTGTCTCTGACTTTCCAGTCACTAACACAAGCGCAGGCATGACGTTGCACAAAGGAACGCTGGAACAATGGAACACTGGTCTCTCTCTCGCTCTTTCTTTCGCAGTTTAACGATCACGTTGCCAGGACGACCGACCCTCCACAACATGTGTTCCACTCTCGCCTGGTTTTTTCCACACGTTTCCAATTTCGTATTTCAGTTCCAACCAGAACTTCAAAGCGTTAACGTGGCCCGCAGTCAGTGTCAGTCGCGCCCAAAAAGAGAGAGAGCGAGAGAGCGCAATAGTTTTTCGGCAAACAACAGACGGTAGAGGGGGTCGCGCCCCACAGTGGATGGTCAAACAAAGCCGTCGGCGCTTCTGCTGCTCTGGTGCTGCTTCCCTCCCTCTCCTTCCCGCTCTGCTGCCAGTCAATTTCATTTCAAACGTCTGCGTTTCGTCTCTGCCTCGTCGCGTTTTGGCTCATTCATTCGTTTCTGGCGCTCGCGTGTAGTCAGCTGCTTCTCAAAACTAACGGTTCTTCAAAGCCCGTGTCGCCGTCGCAAAAGGTGCGTGCATCCCAGATCCGAGTGTGTGTGCCTGTGTGTGTGTGCGCAAGTGTAAAAGTGAAATCTAGACCAAAAACGCAGCATACATCCCATCCCTGTCACGCGATAGATACCCTGTAACACAGAAAGAGAGGAGAACCGAACCCTAGACCAAACCCTAGACCTAGACGTAGCCGCAGGAGGAAGAGGATACAAAGAACAAGAACCAGAAGAATAATAAACAAGAAATTTGTATGCCACAAAAGAGAGACAAAGTGCAAGTGCAGACTGCCGGCGGTCATTCCACTCCGCTCATGCCACACACGTGTGTGTGTGTTTGTGGGTGGGTGTGTGCGTGTTGGGGCAAGGCCAGACAAATGTCACTTTGACAACTTGCCTCTGCCTGTGGCGCCCCCCAGAGACAATAGCAACAGCAGCTGTAGCTCCAGCTACCGGCAAGCATCGTCGATCGTGCCACAAATGATTTGCGTGCCGTTCTTGCGTTAGCGTTTTTGGTTCCGTGTCGATTTTGATTTTTTGCTGTTTGTTGCATGCGTCGTCGTCATCGTCATTGATAAACCCAAAGCCCAAACCACAATTACAGCAGCAGCAACAACAACAAAACCAATGAGAGTGTTGCAAGTGCAAGTGAAAAAAGCAAAAGTGTGGCCCCCTTAAAAGAACCAAAACAGAACCCCAAAAACAAACACGAAAAGGAACCCCAATAATCAAAACAAAATAAAGGGCAAATTTTAAATTTGAAAAGCCATTGAGAAAGTACTTAGAGGGAGAGGGAGAGAGTCCTTCTCTATAGAGAGAAAAATCTAGTGCGGAAACGTTGCAAGGCTTTGAGTTTAGTAATCTTTACAATTCCCACTTGGAAAATATAGAAAACTATTTATGGAACTTATTTATCTTGACAGAATACATACAGTTGTGACCTTATAGAAATATATGGTTTTTTTTATAGAACTTTGATGTTAATGAACGAATCATGCCGACGAAGACAACAAATCTAGATGCAAATTTAGTCTGAACTTTAATAGTTTAACGTTCAAAAAGTTACTTCATATTTCCATCTTACTTCGTGCTTCGTCCATTCTTGCTAGATTTTCTGCTAAGCCTTCTAACATAGAACTCTTATATTTAGTTCTATTGAAGTTACAGCAAATCTTAAAAAGATTTCATTCATGAAATGTTCACTATATTAATTTAAATAAAGTTTCTTCAAAGCTATACAATTTTCTATATGAAATTTGCCTTCTTTCTATCCTCAAGTAAAACACTTCAATAAAGTTTTATCCAAATTATATAATCTCTTTTCCTACGGGAAATAATATAATAGAATTTCGAACCATACTATAATAACTTATCAGAGCTGAGAGATTACGGATAACTATATTTATTGAGTTTATGAATTCTCACTGAATAGTACGAGTACGAGTATTAGTAAGGTACACAAGCTGCTGTAGTTTTCTAAAGTAAAAGTTTATAGCCTCATAAAGTAAACTTTTATGGTTTCCATAAAGTTGTGCAAATAAATTAAACATTTTTGTATAATTAAATGGGATGTTACTTTTATAAAGCAGACTATTATAATCATAACTTCTTAAAATTACCGAAAAGATGTTAAAAACGTTTAAATGCAGGATACAAAAATTCAATACATGTATAGTACCTTCACTTACTGGGCTTCTAGAGCTTACGGACAAATCTTATTACAATTTTCCCAACACAAATCCCAAAGACAAAGCATAAGCCTAGGCTTAGTGGCAATCCCAAGGCTTTCCCCATCACAATGCCTCCCAGCCCAATAGTGTTTTCTCAATGGCTAAATCCGAGATTTCCCATCCACTCCCTCCCTCTTCGTACAGTACATATTGATACCGCTTGAAACTCCAGTGCAATAAGAGGAAAGAAGGCAGCGCGATGAAAAAGCAAGCAAAATGTAAGCGTGATGATAATTAAAAATAAAATACCAGCAAGAAAGAAACAAAATTTACGCGTGGCTACAGCACCGAAACCGAAAACGACATCGAAGCAGCAGCAGCAGCAGCAACAGCAACAGCAGAAGCAGCAGCAGCAGGATCTCCCTGGATGCAAGCGCAGCCAGAAGAAGCTTCTGGTGGCTGTCTGGTGGATCAACCGTGTGGCCAGAGTAAACCAAATCAATAAATAAAAACCAATTACAACAAAAAGGCAAAGAAAAGAGCAAAAGAAACCCACAAGAACAGCAAGCGAGCGAGCGAGCGAAGAATTGATATAAGAAAAATAATAATCAGAAGAGTAAAAATCATTCACAACGGCGACCATAACGAACTCCGCCCTAGCGATGAGCCAGCTGGGCACCGTCTACGCCACCAAGCGGAGGCGACGGAACGGCAAAAGGTGAGTGCGTCCCCACGAGAGATACCCGATACCGATTCCCCAACCGAAAGATACACACTCGTACAGAGATACAGATATTCGTACAACAGATTGAAAACCAGCGCCCAGCGGGAGGCGGTATTCCATGGCAATGCTGTGTATGTGGCTGGGTGTCTGTGTGTGTGTGTGTGAAAGATTTCAATCAATACGAATGAGTGGCTGCACTTGCCACTTACCCACTTGCCACCTTTTGAGGCGCCACCCGCTGACGAGCTCAATGGCTGGCCCTATCAATCTCTCACATGTATTCCCAGGCCACCTTTCAGCTACTGGTTTTTCTACAATACAGGGATTATTAATGATCTCTGGGGCAATCGTTGACAAATCACTTTTGGCTCTTGACTTTGGCCCTTTGGCCATCATCTCCCATCCTCCTGCCACATATAAGGTATTCCTTCAGTATTTCTTCAAATTGATTTGCATTATGCATGTCGGGGGCAGGGCAGCGTGAAATTACAGTAGCCACAAACAGTTCCACAAGATGATGATCAAGATGATGATCATTATGTTGAGCTCCCCCCTGAGGGCCCACAGGGTTGGCTGCTCGCTGGAGGAGATCGGAATCTCCAAAAGGTGCACATTTAATTTCTGATAATTTTGTGTACTTAACTCCCAGCAGCAGCAGCAGCAGCAGCACCCGAGAATGAAAGAATGGTGTTTGCCATCATACAATATGTATATAAATATATGAGAACACACGCATTATGCTAAAATTGTGGCAGGAATTGCCACTGCAGACACGCCCACACGCTTTGCGGGTCTCCATCTCCGTACGCTTCTTCGATACGAAGTACTAGATGTACGACACCCATAATCATGAGCCACTGATCAGCTATGCGGCGCCGCCTTGGCCTTGGAATGGAGTACATGTGGAGTGTAGTTACATAGAGGGGCAGATGTAGGATCCAAATTGAACTGATGAGCGGTAAATTAGCATACGAAAAGATCTACTTGAACTACAACATGTATTAAAAGTACATTTAGTAAATTCAAATCTTTAAATAGGGAAGAAACTACTTTAAACATATCTATCTTCCAATAAATGTTACATTTTGGATATAAAATATATCACTGAAGATGTAGATGCAAAAGAAACCTATTCGAAGCTATTTTTTACAGAAATTAGATATTAATTAGACAGGAGATTCCATAGGTCTGGGATTAGGTAATCTTTTCCTTTTTTTATCCTTCCATATTTGGTATTAGAAGTGTGTAAATTTGTGAGTAATTGAAGCTCTAATTTATCTTTAACTCTTTGTATATGATTTAAACATAAATTTACATTTCTGTTCCCTTCGCTTTGGGAAAACCTTTCGAAAGCCAATAAAAACTTTTTCTAAAAGCACGAAATCCAATTGAATAGATAAATTCCCAATAAAATATTTGCACGCAAGCCGCAAACTTCAGCCAATGTTTCATTTATTTATTGAAATTGTTTGCCAGCCACATGCGTCGTATGCGTAATATTTGCATGTGTTGCAAGCATATTTAGGGGTAGCAGATACCGAAGGGCAGCTGGTCTCTGCTGTGGCACTTATGAGCTCAATTAAAATGTTGTAAAACAGAGAGGAGAAGCTCAGAGGAACACACATTCTCTGATCTGTTCATTAAAAGCATTAAAAAATATATACCAAAATAAAAACTCCTATGATGGAGGGGTGCCACCACAGAACCCAGAACTCTATAGAGAGAGATCGCCGAGTCCCTCTCGGACCTGCCACTCGTACGTATAATTGCAGGTGTGCATTGCAGCAGGGAGAGGCAAGGTGACAATTTTGCGTCAGTCGAGCGAGTCAGAGTCGCGGTGTCAGAGTCCGCAGCAGTCCGCAGGGTGGGGACCTCCTGTTTTTTTTGTTTTATTTTCATTTTCTTTTTTTGCAGTAGCTGCAGTAAAGTGTAATTGTTTTTTGAGTTTGTTCTTTATCAAGAAATAGCGAATTATGCGGCTGCCTGTCGATGGTGAAACGAATTAAGTGGAAGTTTATGTTTCAGCAGAGTCGAAAAGTCTGCAGGGGACATTAATAGAGAAAACAAAGGGTTTTCAGCGCGTTAAATCCAAATATAAGGAATAAAATATATATTTTATAATTCGAGCTATGGATGGCAATATTGAGCTTATTCAGGATTATTTTTAGCGTTGGCTCCTCAAAAATAATCTTACATAAGTTTTGATGCCATTTCTTGGGTTATATTATTGAACCCATTTCTGTATCCCTTCTTTGAGTTCAGCTCTGTAAAATTCCTTTCTTATATGTATTTATATCACATATTATGTATTCCATAAAACATGTGAAAATCTATTTATTTTGGCTCCTTCCTTGCGCTGCAAGCACTTCAATCACTTCAGGTGCACTTTTCAATTGGAGGCCAGTGCCGTTTGCTAAGAGTTGCTGCTGGCCCTTGCCACAAGTATTCAAAGTTAGTCTTGCCACATACCCTTACCACCCATTTCTTTGCCGCTATATGGAAGAGGGGAGCCTCTCGCGCTGTTGGGTTCCACTTGTTGGTTGTTATGGATATATGAGGTCCTGCTTTTGCTTTATTGATTATCAGCTTGTTGTTTATGCTCTGCTCTGCTCTCTTTCTCTGTCCCTCTCTATATTGTTAATGTTGCACACGGTATATACAGTAAATACAGTAAATACAGATGCAGATTGTATATGGCAGTGTATGTTCATATTATTGATTGCGGCAGCTGGTATCCTTTTGCAATGCTTCCTTCTTGCTGCAGTTCTTGTTGCAAAGTTCTGTTTGTTGCTGGGTGAAATTGTAATTAGCCATGTTGCAGGTTGCAATTGCAATTGCAATTGTTGCTGTTGCAGTTGTATCTATTGTTGCAGTTGTTGTTGCTGCTGCTCCTGTCGAAGCCTTTGAAATAGTGTTTAAAGTTCAAGCACTCGTATTTTATGCACTTTGATTGAGTTGCAAAACTTGTTGGATAAATGGGTGTGGGAAAGGGGTTGAAGTGTACTCATATCGGGGGAAAGGAGAACCATTTTATAAGGAAAGTCTTTGCAGAATATGAGGGATATATTGGGAGGTAAGTGATGGGCATGAAAGATATTTAAGAGGAATTTAAAGACCGATATCAAGAGTGAGGGACAATCATACATTCATGTGATATGCTTTGCCCACTTCTCCGACTTTTCCTAATTTGTACTTTTAATGTTACTTTGGCGTAGTTCTTTCTACTTTCTTTGTGTTTTGAGATCTTTTAAGGGAATTACATTCTTTTTATTCACATCCTATTTTGCTGAAACTGTTATTATCATAGCTTTATACTAATGGACTACAATCTATCAGAGATCTTGCACGAGTATAGATAGAATTATCCTTTTCTAATTCTCATTTAAGTTCTATTAGTAAGCTGATTTCTATCCTCCAGTCGAATGGAACTCCAGCTCTAGGAACCTTTTCCTGAAACAGTGAAAGCATTTCCATTCTCAGTCTTCAGACATACTCGTACTTCATTTGTCCGAATCTATACTCCACCTTCCCCTTCCAATGATCTACATTCAGCTGATTCGTATCTAAGATCAACCCCCCATATACTCGTACATATATCACTTCTCCCCCTCCTCTCTGCGTTCTGCAACAAATGAATTTTTATAATTTTTGATGAATTACCTTTCGGAGTCTATGAATTTTTTTGTATTCCCACAAGGCCCACAAGGCAGAGGCGGGAGTGTAGGGAGTGGGAGATCCTCTCAGTGGAAAACCACAACCCACTGCCACTGACATATGCCGCCGCCTCTGCAGAGCTCTGGGTCGGAGCTGCGTTTGGAGAGCAGGAAAGCAGGAGCCGCCGATGACCATATGGCCACTAGCCAGGACCTTTGCCTTTACCTACTCGTAAATTTCGAGTCGCAGCTCAATTTAATGTTGGTCAAAAGAACTGACCAGCAGGCAGGCTGCCAGGATACATCGATGGGTGGGTGGGGGAGGCAACACATGGTGGCCCATGGTGGTGTCGGTGGTTCTGCTGCTGCTCCTGGTACGGTGGAGGGTTGCGTTGCTCATTAGTTGCGCCTGCGCCCTTTGCATGGGGTTAAAAGTATCTCTCGCCTTGAGAGCTACTAGCGGGTTATTCTATTTAGTTAATTACACTCGCCTTGCCTCAAGGGGGGCACCTTGCTGGTGCCACAGATCGGTAGATATAAAAAGTTGAATGACATTTGGCAGAGGGATATTCCATTTTAAGGGCAAAGGAATTTCTAAAGTTTGTTTTGCATTTTTAATGGAAATTCTCGATAAATTTTTAGTGAAAAATTCTTTATTTTTGTTTCTCTGAATATTTATAACCCTTTTATGACCATCCGTGATCTTTCATATCAGAACTTTATATATTGGAATCTATTGGGATATCTGTGTATATTTAAAGGGACTCTCCAAATAGTTCCCTATAAATCCATATGTATTTTGTGGTGTGATTATAAAATAACTAAACCTTATGCTTACATATTATGTTTAATAGGAAGGCTTTTCTACGAACAAATTTAGTTTCAAGATGGCTGTCTTTCCATTTTCTAAACATTTCTATAATGCATTTATATTCTTTCGAATGTATTGATACTTGGTACATATGTATATATAACATCTTTGGACCCTCTTTAGTTCTTCCAAGAGATGTTCTGCTCAGGGACTTGGAAAAGCAATACGCTGAGTATTTCCATCCTATACAAAAGTAGCACTAATTGCGTTCCCCAGATGCATTGGCCCTAAAGAACGTTTCCTGGAGAGAGATATCCGCTTGTAGGCTGTCCGCCCAGAGAGATTTCATTTGAGTTTAGATTTGTATGAGCATTTGTGGACTATTCTCTAAATTTCCCGACACATCCCAAAGTTTCCCCTTGCCGTTTCGAAGGTATGCCCTTCGCCTTGTTGCTCTCCACTAAATTCTTGATTTTCAATGGACGATTTTCCATTGGGGCCGTGGGCTTTAAATGCTTTTGCTACCGTCTTTGGTTAACCGTTTTTTCCACTGCCTCCAGTCCGCCGCTTCAGTTGCTCGCGATTATCCACCACCCCCCCACCCCACCCCTTTATCTATGCGAGTGTGTATCTAAGTATTTCTCTCTCTATGTGTGTGTGTGAGTGCTTAGTATCTGTGTGTTGGTAATTAACACCATTGCGTAATGCAGCGTATCGAAGCCTAAATAGTGCTGCTCCATATGCCAGTGGGGTATATAGAGACTCGTATGTGGTATGGTATGGGATGGAGATTTAGGATGAGGGGCGGCACTGATATCAGCCATTAAATGTAGCTATTCCTCTCCCTCTCTCTCTTTCTCACTCTGTCTCTCTTTCTTTCTCTCCATCTCTGTCTCTGTCTGTATCTCATGTGGCAGCAACTTTGTTGCCATTTAAGGAGGGGGGGTCTGTGTCTGTGGTCTCGCATCAGTCAGTCATGTTGTGGAGGTGTTGAAAAGCTTACGGCCTGCTTACAGCGGTTTAGTCCAATCGATTGTCAGACTATCCTGTCCGTCTGGTCAGGGGATCAGGATCAGGCACTCAGTCGGGATCTGGGATAAGGTTTGGTGTCAGTGAACCGCCGCCAGGCCCAGACAAGCCCATAAAAAAGGGGCAGCTCTCACTCCCCCTGCTAGCTAGCCACTAATCCATAAGCCAACGAAAAACTATGCTGCTTTTGACCACCTGCTTTTGGCCAACCCCGAGGACCTCTAGAGTCCTGAGGCCAGGACCAGCCAGGACCAGCCAGGCCTAGCCCCGGTTACTCAGCGCGAAAGCAAAACAAAAGAATTTTGAATTAACCCAAAGCGTTCCATTAAAATCCACCACCGACCAAAGGTGCAGCGCTACAGCTACAGCTACAGTTCCAGTTCCCAGTTCCAGGAGCTGGAGTGTGGCAGGACCAAAAACCAGGACGCACTGTTGCCGCCTGTTCTCGGTGTTTTTTTTCGTTTTTTTCTGTTTTTAGTGTGCGCTGAAGTGGAGCGCTTAGGGGTCGCGAGTGGTGAGGGTGGTGGTGGGGGGGAGAAGGCGAACCAGTGCCCGAGTACAAGGCGAGTGAGGAGGTGGTTGGGGGTGTCCTGCCCCGAGCAGGTGATACTTTCAATTCCCTTTGTTGTACATGATACCCTCCTGGCCATTAAGGATCGTTTAACTTTGCCAGTGAGCTTACAAAAGGACTTGAGTGCAAGGGAAAACGATAGTTGAGGGAAAGTGTGCAGGAAAAAGCATTATACATGGGAGCTTTTAGACAAGGATCCTACACACTGACACACTACTGTTTATCACAATCAGATCCTAATAGACCCAAAAGGTACACTCAGTAAAGTCCTAAAGGTTCGAGCAGTTGGAAAGCTTTGTTTGGGGTACGATAGTGGATGGGGTGTTGCTGATATTCTGATAGTTTTAATACTAACAAATATATTATTAGTGTAGATATCTTTATTCCAGAGTTGTGTTCCCTCTTTCAATATATTCGTATAATATAGATATAACTCCTATTCTTTGTTCTTAAGTTTCTCCCTCATCCCCTCTATTCACGGGATACCCTTGCTGGTGTGTTCAAATCGAAATCAGAAATAATTTTTAATAATTATGCGCTTGTCGGGGCACACACCGGTGGGGTGGGGGGAATGATAAATGATTAATGCCAAAATGCCAAATGCGCATCATTAGCGCACAGTAGCCGTAGGCCGTACCCCTCTATCTACCCCTTCCCCCCATCGCTCTCCCCCTCTCTTATCCCACACCCTCTTCCTCCAATCCAGCGCCCCACTAAATATAAAGGCCGCGCCCACCATAGAAAGCAGGGTGGAACCCCGGCAAGCAGGCAGGCAGGCAGGCTGGCTGGCTGGCGGCTGTTTTTGCTACCTTTTTGCCTCTACTTTTTCTTTTTCTTCTCCTTCTGCTTCTCTTTCTTCTTTCTTCTTCTTCTGCATTCCCCCCCTCTCTTTTATCCTCATGCTTTTGGTTTTAGCGTTCGTTCGCAGCTGTCAAAAAGGTTTTCAAAGTTGCCTTTGCCCGGCGCTTTGATGTCGCCCCCGACTGTCTCTCTCTCTCTTACTCATTCTCTCTGTATTAGAGCATGTGTGTGTGTGTGTGTATCTGTGTGTGTGTCAGTAGTAGATACATTTTTTTCCACACACAGTGCTTTTTGTGCGGAAGGGGGAGGGGAGGAGGGCTGAGCTCCAAAAGAGATTCCGCTGCGCGAATCGCAAAAATGTTTAATCGATAAAATAAATGAGTTGCCTTTTGCCACAGTTTTCTTTGGTTGTTGTTTTTTGTTTTTGTTTAGTTGTTGTTGCCACTAGTTTTTGTTGTTGTTTCAGTTCTTCTTGCTGTTGTTTTAGTTAGTTAGTCCACATATTGTTATTGGTTGAGCCTGGGGGCCCATGGTTGACGTTTATTCTGGTAGAGAACTCTCTGCTGAACCCAAAAGTTCATAAAACTATGAACACACAAACACACACACAGAACACACATTAATAGCCAGCTATAACTGTACTGTTTTATGCACTCCACAGAGGAGTCACCAAAGGAATGTATCTGACGGATACGAATTGCTGTTGCCACAAAGATCATAAAATATTTGCAACCGAAACCGAGAATCAATATAAAGAGACTCTATTGGAGATGAAGGCTAGCTTCAGCTACTAGAATAATCCCTGCAGATACTTTATCTATTTGTGCGATTTTAGTATCACATTTTGATCAATTTTGATAGAGAAAAAAATACATAGACATGGAGAAAAATTAAGGAAACTAAGTGGATGACATCCTAATAAAAAAAAGCATACCCCATAGGGAGTAAATAGAATCCCATTCCTTTTGTGCGTTACCAACCTCTGCTCTAAATTATCATACCCTCTTTACGTTTATAACAAACAAAGAACATCTTCATCTGTCAGTTTGGTATGCCTTGAAAATGTCACAATTAATTGAATTTACATTTTTGCATATTCGAAAATGTCAAAACAAAGACAAACAGAGTTAAGCGCCATTTAAAGAAGCTGTCAACATGCTACCGTGTGGCAGAGAGGCACCCTAAGCGGCGGGAACCACTTAAGGCCCAGATCCCGAAAGAGAGCCAGAGTCGGAGTCAGTGTCACACACACACACACACAGAGAGAGCAGAGGGGCCTCCTAATCTATGGACCACTTAATGGATCTGCGCCAAATTCACGCATAAATTTTAGTTCAAGCCTCCAGCATCCCGAAAAAAAGCTGTTAAAATTAACGAGGAGAACAGACAGAGATAGAGAGTGTTCAACATAGTGAGAGGAGAGAGACACACGGGGGGGGGTCAGCAGCTTCACAGCTTCAGAGCCAACTCATTAATTTTGTCAACCGAAAAGGGAGCAAGAGAAGAAAAAGAGGAGAATGAATCGCAGTAGCTGAAACCAAAAGCGACTACAAAACGATCGCGCAACTTTGTCAAGATAAAGCAAGGGAATGAACAGCAGATGGAGAAGGAGTATCTACGGCAGGAGGTGTATCTACAGAGGGTGCATCTGGAGGAGGAGGAGGAGTACTACCAACTGTTGTCTGAGAATGGGAATATTCAGATTCCCAAACAGACTCACTCGCTCGCTCGCTCGCAGGTTCACGGCCCGCGCTAATCGTCAGCGAAAGGCAAAACAAAGAACAAAAAAAAAAAAGGAAAAGGAAAAACACTTCTTGAATGGCCAACCGAACCGAATTAAGTTGTTAAACGCATTATTTGCATATTTCCGAATGCAGTGTGTGGATGCCGCATTAAGATGCCACATGTGTCTCCTCAGTGCCTGCCTCATTTGCATATTAATTGTGTAAACAGAGGTTGCAGGCCTCGTCCTTTCGCTTAATGAAGTGATAAATGTTATTTCGATTACTTCACAGGAGAGTAGCCGCCAAGGGAGACAATCGTTTTGATCTATGAAAAGGGATTTTTATCCCCGTTTCCCGTGTTTATTTTGAGAACCTAATGGAACTATAGACCATATATCATATATTCCATATTCGATTCTTCTTTTTACTGTTTTGTTGATGGTTTGAATCCACAAGTGTTTTGGGGGTATGCAAAATCAAAAATTTAGTTGCAACCAAACTGAACGCTGATGACCCATACATTGTTGTTGTTGTTGTTTGTTGTTGGTGTTTGTTGTTTTAGCCAATGTATGTTTTTTTTTGGACACGCTACTTGGCGTTTTGTTTGGCGGCAAAAGGGTTCAGTGTATGGGAGGGGGCACTGCGGTAGTGGGGCATCTATCAGCTGCAATGGCGGCACGCAGCTCTCGACCAGCACGCATAGGCCAAAGTCAAAAGAGGAAGAGAGACAGCCACAAAGATAGAAAGAGACAGCAAGAGAGAGAGAACTGATGAATGAATGAATGAATGAAACGAGTGTGTCTGAATGAGTGTCTGCCCCTGACTCGAAGTGTTTGTGTTTGCTGGGATTTTGGCGCCAAATCGAGCATGCTATGCGATCAACATGGAACACGCTGCGAATGCGTAATGCCTGGGCATGCAACACAGAACGAACAGAGCATGCCGCACGCCGCCCCCCAAACAGCGAAGGCGTAGACAGAAGAGTCACATGGATGCCATGAACTCACGTGCCCCCCAAAGGATTGCGTGTCATTTCTTTATAAACACATCCAGAAACAACAACAACAACAGAAATCAACAGTGAAACAGTGGTGGAGGGGGGGGCTTAACAGTGGCGTATGCAAAGCAGATGGTAGCAGGGGGGAGTGCTGTGGGTGTTGGGCAGGTGATTAAGAACCCATCGACACTTTTAAAGTGGGGAAAGCATTTAAAGGGACAAGTTTGTGTTTCATGGAAAAGCTTGCAACAAACCGAAAGATACGGGAAGCACTTTAACCAATGCAAAATAAATTGAGAGCATATTTAAAGGGATGTTCTGTGATCTTTATGTTATGCGCTCATCTTTCATGGCCCAGAAAATCATTCACCTCTATTTATTATTGGTTGACTGTGAATGCTTTCTTTGCATTTAAATTTTAAATGAACAGTGGCAGCATACAGGATATCTATAACCCTCAAAAGTCCTCTTAAACGACACTTCACTGTACGCCACATCTATCTCCATGTGTGTCATGTGTGGGGCGTGGCTGCGTTTTGCGTTCTGCGGCTTTTCGAGATTCTATCTTCTGTGTTGGATCTCTTTGGACTTTGCTTTGCCGCGTGTCTCTGTAGTGTAGTGGGCGGAGGCGTGTGTGCAGCCTTGGACCTTGCAATTTGTGTCAACCCAACACACACACACACACTCACACACCAGTCTCTCCTCGCCCAGCACCACCCACCCACCCCATCGCTTTGGGGCAGACCATGGACAAAACCCACAATCCCAATCCCAAAAGTCGTCCGCATTGTAATTTCTTTAAAAGCAATTCATTTCATAATGGGAAAAGGAAAGAAGAAATGTGCAGAAGAAGAATGCCAGGATGGAGGAGAGCAGGAGTGTGAGCCAACGAGGGGTGGAGAGCAGAGCTGAAGAGGGGGCTACGAAAATGGCGAAAAATAATACATGGGGAAAAATGTTCAGAAAGAACGACGACGGACGATTCGACGCTGAAGGAGAATAAAAATGGCTTTTCGGGGCTGAAGTTTTCGCAAGGAGCGCACACACTAACACACACACACAAACACACACCTACCACACACACATAGCTATGCAGTTATCCTTTGTTCGCTAGGATTCCTCTCTATACCTTTCTCTCTATATATCTTTCCTTCCTTCTTTTCTTTCTCTGTCTCTGTCTTGACGTTTTTATGGCCCCCAGACAAAAGGTTGAAGCCACCTTTCACCTTTCTCTCTCCCCCCGAAACTCTCCCTCAAACCCTCCCTCCGCCTTGCAACCCTCCTCCGCTTGCTCTGCCCCCAAAAAAGTTCTTTACTTTTTGGAAAGTTGTTTATGGAATTCATTTTATTCCCATTCCGTAATCCTCCTCCGTCGCTCGCTGCTCTCCCCTGCTCCCTCCTGCTGCTTGTGTAGTATGCTATGCCCTTGCCATTTAGTTTCTTTCTTTTCCTTGTGCCCCGACGACTACTCCCATTCCCGTTGTTGCCTTCTTTTTCCTATAGATAATAAGAAAATTATACATTTTATGCCGCAAACTTAGAGCGGGACAGAGAACGAGAGAGCCTCTGAGAACAACAAAACAAAAAAAATCCAAAAAATACAAAAAATAATACACCGCATTGCCCCCAATTTAGGCTTTTTTTGGGGGCCCTCAATTTGGTTGAGCTGGAAATTATATTTCTATGTCGATTCCTTTTGCCTAATTTCGCAGTGCATTCCAATGCGTCTAACGGTTTCGTTCCATCATCAATATAATCATCAGATCCAAGGAGAGATATCCCACTATAGCTGGAGCGAATTTGCGAGTCGTTTAAAGACCTTTTTGGAGCGCACCAGACACCAGATCATTTTCACAAATTTCTTCGTAATTGGACATTTAATTAAATTAATTTTCGGTTTTTATTTGAGTGCTGCAGAAAACGAGAAAGAGATAGAGACAGGGATCCCACGTTTAGCAACGATTTGTGGGCACAACTGTTTATTCTTTAACGGAATGCCAGCCTTAAAGATGCCAGTATACATTGGCATTCCTTTGACTCGACAACACCTTTTCTGGAATGATAATAAACATATCTGCATAATGGATTAAATGATCGAAGAAGATAATAAAGTATGATAATAATTTATCATTGATTTTTGAATATAAATGTTTTCATCCAAAGTTGCATTCAGATTTCTGTGGGATAGGAGCAGTTTACCATCGGGTTTTGTAAAGTAAACTACACATGTACAATGTATCCTTCAACTACAAGCCCCAGAGGGAACCACCCTCCACTTATCCTTAGATACGAATCCGAGATACTAATCTTAGAACCTTTTTTATCCTCCATCATGCATGGGCGAGATATTGGCATTCCTTTAACTGGGGGACAACACCTTAGTGGCATGATAATGGCACTGGGATTGGGATTGGGGATTGCGATTGGGGCACGGGATAGGGGATAGGGATTGGCGATAGCGATAGCGATAGAGGAACTCGGGGATTAGCCGACAGAAACAATTTGAGGCAACATGTCGTCCAGTTTTGTGACATCAAACGGACATGCCACTGACAATTACCCGAGAACTCGGAGCAGAGCAAAAACAACGGAGAGCCAACGGACAGGGGAGAGGTGTGGAGGTAGTGTAGTGGCAGAGGAGCCTTAGGAACCAATTAACTTAACGCGACAATATCCTGCAACAGTCCTGGAGCCCAGGTCCTAGTCGGAGTCCACATTCACGTCTCGTTTGGTGTGTTTGTGTGTATGTATGTATGTGTGTGTGTGTGTGTGTGTGTGTGCAGCCAAGCAAAAAGGTTTTCAAAAAAAACAGCAAACAATGGAAAATGTTCAGCTAAAAAATGTTCAGAACAGTGACAAAAAAGCAACACAAGAAATGTTGGATGGATGGGGAGAATGGAGAGGGTTGACCATGGAAGGGGTCGCCTCATAAATTACAAATATAATTATATTTAATTACCGCAATTAACTTTGTAATAATGTCAATGAAAATGATGAGACAAAATATGATTAAAAAATAACACACACACTGCCATGGAAAAGAGTTGAAGTTACACAGAGATACAGCTGGGGAAAGAGAGGGAAATATAGAAAGATTCAGCTACAGAAAGAGAGGGAACACACACAAAGATACATCCATCCAAAGCAGCACAATCCTCTAGAACTGCTGTTCGGTTTATCCGCTTATGACCGGAGATAATGATGAATTAGCGGCAAAGCTTTTGTAAACCAGAACGAACGAACGAACCATCCAGCAAACCATCCATCAGTCCATCAGTCCACACACAAGCTAATCCAAACTCATCCAGATTGCTGCAACTGCAACTGCCACTCTCAACTCTCCATTCCCCATTTACCATTCCTCGAGTCCCATCATAAACGGATTTTGCATTTATGAGCGTTCCTGCCCCTCTTTCCTTCGCTTTGGTTCCATGCCACCACAACGGACGGATTGTATCCGTATCACTTTCAGTATTTGGATTTACAATGGTATTTTCAGTGTGCTTCGTTTCTGGGCTGGGTTCGGTCCTCGAACTTTTATGACATTTAATTGGAGTGCTTTCTGATTGCGGCTGACTCCTTATTTCTGCTTGTATCTGAATCTGTTTATGATTTGATTCATGGAAATTATTAGAGGTAGTCTCTCTGTAGCAGCGATGGGCAAGATGAACTTCTTTGAATCGGAACCTGATAATTTAAATGTTTGAATATGAATTTATTCAACTATAGCGCTTTGTTTCGTTTACTGATTCGAACGTAATTTGGCTAATGATCAATTTATTTGTTGGTGCTTATGTCTGTCAGACATGACAGACCTTTGTGATTTGTCTTGAAATATGGTAGCTACGAGTATTTGGATAAATTGGCTGAGTTTTCAATAATCATTTGTGGAATATTTAAGAGCGTCCTTTAAATCGTTTAATCTTTTAGGCTTATTTTATTTTAGTTTTTGGGTTTATTAAATATTTGGATACAGATAGAGAACTTCCTGGCTCACAGATAAATAATTTGATTATTATCGATTATAATGGATATAATTTATAAGTAACTCCTTTGTTGAAAGCGCAGTACCAAACTCTAATAGAATATTACTATAGAAGTGATGTTCCTGAAAACAACGATATCTAATCAATTGAGCAACGATTATCTCCTTCGACTAACATTTGAAAATGGTGTAATAATGACTAGTAGTTTCTCACGCAATCTGAACACCAGGGGAGGGCACGGGATTGGGTAACCCGCACCCACACCTAATGGTAGATCGCCTAATCAACAAGAGATCAAGTGGGCATAGCTAATCGAACCTTTGGACGCAAAACCAACCCTCGACCGAGAGTCCGTTTCTGCTTGGCAATCCTTGCCATCATCAGGGGACGATTCCGAGGGTCCGTTTGTCCGTCTGTCTGTCTGTCCATTATATATAGTTCTAGGGTAACTGATAAGTGCAATTAATAATTTTGACCTTTTCAAGCTCGCGCCGCCGCCTCCGCCAACGCGGCCACAGCTGACGCGCGCGGCTCTCGGCTCGCGTTCTATATTTTATGGAGAGCTGAGCCAACTTTCCATTTATGCATGAAAATTGTATTTAATTTCCCTTTTATTCTTACCCTGCTATGCATGTATGTACGTATGTTTTCTGATGTTTTGTTTCCCTCTGTTTCCCTCCGCTTGCAGCCTGAAGCCGCCGCCCAAGGATGGCGTCACAAAGAGCAATCCATCAAAGCGGCATCGGGAGCGCCTCAACGCGGAGCTAGATCTGTTGGCCTCCCTGCTGCCCTTCGAGCAGAACATCTTGAGCAAACTGGATCGACTGAGCATACTAAGGCTGTCCGTTAGTTATTTAAGAACCAAAAGTTATTTTCAAGGTGAGTGTGTGGGAGCAGCAAATATCAAGCCCCCAAACCACCCACATAAAAGGTGGGTTTCCGTTTCCCCCACCCTCCTGCTTGTGCTTCGATTCCATTTGCCATACGGCGCGTAACAGTTTTTGGCCTATTAAATCGATTATGCTTGGGCGCTCTCCTGAGGAGACCTCCTGTTCTGGGTTTGGGTTTGGCTTAGAACATGACTCATAAATGATTCAAAACTAATTTCAACGACGCGCCAGGGGGTCCGGTCCGGTTCTCTAGTCTGCTCTCTTGAAACAAAAAAAAAACACACAAAAAGAGAAACACTCATACAGACACACAGGGAGGACATACAAACAGGACAGTCATATGGAAGGACACACGCACGTGCTGTTGACGGATTAAGGCAGACAGAACGGAAGGAAGGAAGGAGGGCAGGAACAGGAGCGGTTCATAGAGGGACAGGACAGGACCTCCACACTAACATATGTAGCTACTACTTCTCTCAGGGGTGCTTTAGACCATGCTTTAGGGATGGCTGGATGGATGGCTATGTGGAAGGGGATCTCGAAAATATTTCGTATAATTTAAATTAATTAAAACAAATGCAATAAACTCTCGACTCTCGGGCCTTGATGGCTTGATTAACGATTCGACTGGCTCCCTCTCTCCCTCTCTCCCTCTCTCTCTCTCTCTCTGTCTCTCTCTTTCGAGGTCATTCACATTAAGCTTTGTTTTAATGACAAAACAAAACAAGAGAAAGAGAGAAAAATATTTAATTGCTTCATTTGCCATAAAAATTGGCAAAGACCAGAAGGGGTTCTTCGCCCGCGAAAGAGAGTGCTGTGTGACAGCTTTAATTAAGTTTAAGTGCAGAATTAAAGCGGGATCCTGGGAGGTACCAGTGACCCTTCCCCTGCCCCGGCGAAACTCTCTCCCCAGAACAAAGACGAAGCAGAAAAAAAGGTAACAAAACTTGAGTAAATATTTTGACAATTAGCGGTCAAGCCGTAGTTCAGCGTTAATTGCAATGGCAACAGAAAAAGGAGCAGCATTTGGACATCCGCTTGCCCCGTGCCACGTGCCGCTTTGTGCATTGTGAAAAGTCAATATAAACATTAGTTTCCTTTTGCCAATGGCATCCCTGCGCTGCCAAGCCCAATACCCAGCGCCCAATGCCCAATGGGAACCTCAAAGGACAACGACAAGGACTACGACGACTACGTCGACGACGACGACGGGTTAATGGACCAGAACCGTTGCGGCGTGTGCCCCGGTGAGTGGCCTCTGTATCTTTACAGAGTGCACCCCCGCACACCTTCTGGTATATCCCTTCGAAGTCCCAGCGTTCCAGTGCCCCAGGGTTGTGAGGTCAAAGTTTGTTTTCCTTTTGGTTTTCATTTGTTTGCCCTTCCCCCCCGCGCAGATACGAGATACGAGTAGTAGATGTTTTTCGGATATTATCGGGATCATTTAATTTACAATTAGTGTTTGTTTTGCCTTCCGCACACACACACACACACACACACATTTTGGGACTCTCTCTCTCTCTCTCTCTGATCGAGGCAATGGGTTTAATTCGGAACGTGTGCCGCTCATGGGATTACCGGGCGGAAGCACTCAAGGCGATTAAAATTGATTCGATGAAAGAAATGGGAAGGATATTGAAAGCCAAATGAGAACTTAAATGTTTTTCATTCTCATTGTGTCCCCTATGGATGGAGCTACTAGATCTGCATGTGTGAGTAGCTACTAAAACACATTCCATTCTGCTGCTGTCTCTACTTTACCCATACACACACACATATATCTAAGCACTAGCATTAGCTATCTATGTATTTATTCTATATACTTACTTATTATGGGGGATGATGATGACTGCCTCCCCTTTGTAGTTGCTTGACCCTGACTTGCGCAAAAACCGAAAACCGAACCCAACAACCGAACTCCAAATCGTTCTCTGAAAGTTTTGCTTTGCATTTGTTTTAGTTTCAGTTTCAGTTTCGGGACCACGCCCTCCATACTCCTCTCCAATGCTGTAGGACCGCTTGATGATTTACTAATTCTTTGTGCTGTATTTTTGTGGCAACGAGTACGGGTACGAGAGTATCTCTGCATTGGGCTTGTGCTCCCAAACTAAATAATTAAAGCGCGCTGCTAATGGGCCATTGTCTTGGCCATATAATAGAAGACGGGGCAGGGGGAGCGGAAGGAGTGGGGGTGGATTGGCAGCGGGGTAACTGTCTATAATTGCCAAAGGGCCAAGGGCCAAGGACCACTGCCTTGTGGCTATTCTGGAAAGAGCCATAATTGTTAAGACGCGCAATTTCTACATTTTTAATGCCCGTGGAGTCGATGAAGGTGCTGTCTTGCTGTCTGCTGTTGCTGCCGCTGTCTCCTGGTGCTTCGACGTCTGCCTAATTGATGAGTTGCGTAATTAAGTGGCAAGGGAAAGTCGAGAAACAATTGCTAAAAACATTAGTTGTTATGGCCCCTTTAGATATTGATAGTTCTTGCCTCCACTTTTACGATTATTATATGTACATTCTTTTCTGCGGCAGCTCTTTCGGGGCACACGCAAAGCGGCCGCCGCCCCTGAAGAATTAATGCCATTAAAATGTGCCATAAAAACCAGTTCATAGGCAAATTGTGTTCCCAAGAAGCTTCCACGGAGCAGAAGCTTCGCCAAGTGCTTCAAAGATTCGGTAATGTGAGATGGGAACAAATTTGCATTTTCATAGCCGTCTCTGTCGCCTGCCGTTTGCTTTGGTGGGGTCTTTGCGTTGGTTGAAAGCCCCAGCCAGAGTTCCCACACATGATTAAAAGCAGCACTGAGAGAAATTAAATGAATAAGAGTAGAGTTAAAAATAAAACACAAGTAGAGTGGTTCCACTTTCAAAATAAACTCTTATTGGATAACTTTTATTAGATCAGATTCCCAAGTGCCAGCTGTTCACACTTCTTGTAATATGTTTTCTCTAGGGTAGGAGATTTCTAAGGCTCTCTGTGGTATCACAAAGAACCGAAACTGGTTTAAAGTGTGGCACCAGATGGTTGAAATTCGTTTCTACCTACGAGAAACCGGAACATCCTAGTCCATACGATGATAACCCTCTCAAACACCAGAGTATTGATAGCAAATATCCCTTTCAACTTCTAGAGTATACATCCGCTGATTGAAGAATGAATAATACTAATTAAATGATCAAATATTCAGCCACTCAAAATAATGCATGCCAAAAGCCATTCGTGTTTTATGGCCTTCGTTTAACTATTTGAATGGGAGATTTATATAACATTAGTCAGGAAATGTAGTACATCGGAGGGAGTACTACCATATAACCATATTTTAAGCAGCAGTAATCATACAGCATTCATTTCCTCAACTTCAAATCTTCATTTCAATTAACGAGTTTCCTTGTTTAACTTTCAAATGCAATTTCCTAAACGATTTCCCTAGCTATGCCTATTTTACCTCAGTGCAGTCTTTTGTGTATTTCATATTCGGTTAATAGATTTGCTGGCAAATCATGTCGCCATTACTTTTGACTCGACTTGACTGTCGGCTCTTTCGGGCCCCTCGCAACTGGTTCCCTCGTCGTTGCTCGTGGGAAGTCGCAGTCGCCGTCGCCGCAGCAATGTTGTGGCAACCAGCTCTAAGCATATTATGAATGAATGAATCTGTGGCAGGCTTCGGGCCACAGTGGATGGGGGGGTGGGATGGGATGCAGATGCACCTGATGGAAGTCACCCACCGATTATCGGCCACCACGACAAGGTCACTTGGTCACTGTCTGTCCCGTCCATTGGGTATCCCTTTCCCTTTGCTGTTGTTGAGGTAAGGTATTTATGTTATTATCAAAATTGGCCTGCAGGCAAGTGCTCCCAATAGGCCGGGCTAAGGTGGGGCAAGGAGGGAGGTGGGCGGGTGGAGGCCAAGGCTTAGTTCTTAACCTAAAAACATACTAAAAGCCAACTCCAAGCTGCCGCTGCCGTTTGCCGGCGTTTGGCCAATTTTTCGTACATTGTAACATGACTTTCGTGCGTTGCTCCAGTTAAGGCCTTCTCCTCGACACCCTCAGCCCCTCTCCCCAGTACGAGTAGTATTATAGCCAGACAATGAATGGGTCGCAGGCGGACATGCAATCAGTCAGTCAGGCAGGCGATGGCTACAGCGCTGGCGCTGGCGATGGCGATGCACTTGCCTACCAGCTCTTCCTCTACTCGTGGTGTTGTTTCTGGTGTTTCTGTGCCCCACAAGGCGTCGCATTGTCACGCCGGCCAATTCACAGCTGTTCCCCGCACATACATATATACATATGTATGTATATATGCAGAGGTGTATGTACTATATAGCCCAGACAACATTGCGTGACTTTACGTAGGTCGACACCCCGCCCCTCTCTGCGTGGCATAGGCCGGAGTGCTACAGATACTACCATGTCTAAGGCCTAGTTCAATTTAAAGTCCATTAAACGATTCAGCAACTTTAAAGTGTGGAAAACCCTCCACACTGGAGAACCTTTAAATTGTTCTCTCTCAGCGGAATGCCTTGGAATGTCAGTTGCTCAGCGAAAAGGAAGGAACCTCTAACGAGCCTCCGAATAACCATCAAAAAGTACTCCAAGGAATGCCTGGTTTTGAGGTAGGAAACCGCTTAAACCGTTTCAAGGAAGTTTTTGCTGGAAAAGAAATCCACTTAAGTGGAGTTTATTGTTCCTTGAAACAAATCGAAAATCAAGGCTTGCGCTTGGGGCCAACAAAGTTAGCCGAAACTAATACTGAAAGTTTTTCCACGCTTATAGGATATCTAGGAACAGTTTTCCATGGGGAAACTGTGGGGAATGTCTTTATGTCTTGTTTTAGATAAGCTTTTTCCAGTTCAAAAGGTACAAAAGACATGCTGCCACCGTGGAATGTTGCCTGTTAATAAATGAGATTTACTCGTGCCTCTTTCAGTAATTTTATCTTCTATTCAGTTGGTGCATAGACTCTGATACTCCAAGAAACGGGTTTTTCTTCCTTATAAACTCTATCAAGGTTTTCCTAAATCCCTGAATTCTTACACATATTATATCAACTAAGAATGTATCCTTTGTTCTAGCTGAATGAAGAAATTGTAAAATATGTTGAAGATATGCATTTATTTATTTAAATCTCTGCATAATGATTTTATATTATGTACATCCATGCACATGCACATGCAGAATGATTTTATATCGTGTATGTATATCCATGCATATCCACATGATTTTCTTTCTCTATCTTCCTCTGTATAAACCTTTCTTTTCCCAAGCCAAATGTCTCATTCCTTCATCAGCCTTTCCTTCAAAGCACCTATACATCGAGGTTCCCCCATATCTGTCAGAATTTCTATCCATTTACCACTATTAACCTTTTTTTTTGTTGTTTGCCCCATACCCTGCGATTGGCGATTGGGGATATCCATCCGAAAAGCGCTGTCAATTATGACAGCTGCCAATGGCTGAATGGCTGAGGGGCTGAGCGGCTGGTGGATGGGTAGATGGGTGGTTGATGCCTCCGCCTGATGCTTCTGCTTCTGTTTTTTGCAGGGCACTGGCGTTGCCGCTGTCAGTTTTCCAATCAAATCCGCTGATGGGTTTGACATTTCCATGACATATTTGCTTCTGTCGGCACGGAAAATATTTGCCAAAATGTCAGAAAATTTAAACTTTATTTATTATTTTGCGCCAAGCCGTGCCACCGCCAACGGGCCACGCCCAGACCCAGCATAATTGACGCCATTTGGAAGTGAGGAACAGGGGGAAAAGCACACAGGAAAATGGAAAATGAAAATGGGTGGAAAAAGAGTGGAGTGGAGAGGAGTGGAGAGTGGGGAGCGAAGCGGAGTTGGAGAAACGAATGGAGTTGAGGTGCCGTCAGAGTGCAACGTCATTAGGGCGAGTATCTTTTGGGTCTTCTTCTTTGCCGTTTGCTGCGCACGCTTTTCCGCTTTTCCGCTCTTTCGCTTTTCCCCTGCTCCACGCTCACCCTCCCCTCCCCACAGACATGTTTTCCCTGCTGTCTGTGCGCTCGGGGCTCACCATTTGGGTTGGGTCTCGGTCTCCGTCTCCGTCTCCGTCTCGACCAACGCCATCGCCATCGCCATTTTTATGTACATCATCGAGAGTCGCCCCGCCCCTGTCCTGCAGCTCAGCTGAGATTTTGCGCTTTCCGGTCTATCCCGGCCAAAGATTTTCATCCACCGCATGACCATAGTACAGGGTGGATGGGCCCCATTTAACGACTCTCCAAGGGTTGGTCATCCCCGCCAAGATGGCACAGAGACAGAGAGACAGAGCGAGAGAGTGACAGAGTGCGAGAGAGAGAGAGAGCAGGAAGAACAGCAGCTACGGAAAATGTGTCGTAAATTTGCTTTATTTTCCCCCATGTAATAACACAATGTAAGTGCAATAAAAGCGGACGGACCTTTCCCCTCACACCCCCCACCGGTTTAGATTTTGTAACCCAAAACTAAAACTAAACCTCAAACCCAACCCAAAATCCAGCCCCGCAAGAAAATTAATTAAATGGGTTTATGCACGTACCAAAAAATTCAAATATACCAACCAGAAATATTCATAAAAAAAGAGCCTCGAAATGAATGTAAACTGAGCCTAATTAAATTATGAATAATTGCGGCCAGGTCCTAGGCCAAGTGGCTGTAAAAGGATCACGCCAGGATTACACGCACATGATGCAATTTGTTTGGCCCCACATTAGGCTACTCCTGCCCCCAGAATGGTGGGCAGGGGGTGGGTGTGGGAGTGAGAGTGGACTGTGGCAACTATTTGTTTTATCGCACTTTCGCTAAAATGAACAATCTTTCTCGAGAGAGTGAGGGAGAGAGAGTGCGGAGCGGAGCGGAGTCACTTTTGTTAATTTGATAAAAAGGCCACCAAAAAGGCCGAGATTAAACCGAGGCGACAAGGAGCTCCAGTTTTGCGGTTACCCCAAAGGCTGGGCATGAGAGAGAGAGAGGCAGAGAGGGTGTGTGTCGTGGAAGGGTAAAGGGTCAGTGTGGTTGGAGGAGTGCTTCAGGGAACCGCTAATTGAAATTGAAGCCAAGCTCTGAGAGTTATTTTCGTATACTCTTTTCAGAGGGTATAACTCGTTCAGGCAGATGTTTGAAAGGCAAAGAAAGGGGGCGATTCGATCCCATAAAGTGTATTTATTTATTATTTTCATGATATAGAGGGGAAGTTTCTATACAGCAGGCAGTACGAACTGCTAAGATTATATCAGTATTGCATATAAAAGCCTGGGAAATGTATATGTTTTAAAAACACATTACAGTGAGAAAAATTATATTGTCTGTACATTTATTTATTATCCAACGAATCGTTAAAAAGTGCAGCATCCTACGACATTAGAAAGCTAAACACACAAAAAACTAAATCAACTGACTGAAAACCATCGCATTTGTGAATATATATCCACAATCGATGGATCTACAAATGGATGCATATTCATAATCCTTCCGGCTGAATTTCTGGTTCTCCTTGGCAACTATTTTCTGGGTTTTTAATATCTTGCCACAGAATCTATTTTTAGCTGCTGTTTAATATGATTTTAAATAAAATAGAATGACTATTTCCCATAGCTTTCGTTGCAAAGGGTATCTACATCTACGACCCTTAGTCCTGGCTTTTCTCTCACGTTTCATGGGTTCTTAGGGGTTGCACTTGAGGAAGGAAGGGCTTCAGGCGTTTTCCATGCGTAAATTAAGCATTTTCCTTTGTTTTTATTTTAGTTGCTGTTTTATTTCACTTTTATACATTTTTTATTTCACTCATTTGCGTTGATAAAAATCATAATTTATGACATCAGACATCAGCCGGCGGTGGGCATAATTTTTGGCCAACGAACGGGACTCCACAACCCTCCCTTCTGGAGGGTTACCCGTTACCCTCCTCTATAGCCGCCCTCTTGGGTTGGTAGGCCCGAAAACCTTTTACTAATATTGTGAAAATATATGAAGTTCCATTTCTTTTATCGTTTATCGCGCATAAATCAATTTTTGTGACAAATTTATTATAAAAACTCTGCCGCCAGCGACGCCATAGCCAAGAAATAAATAAACAAAAAGCCGCAGAGAGTGAGAGTCGAATGGGAAAATAGTATGAGTTTTCCTCGGAGGAAAATGGCTGCCCAAGGGTGGGTGCTATCAGGGGGGTGGTTCGGTGGGGCGAAAGTTCCCATAAAATATTACAATGACACCATAAACAATTTTTAGTACTTTTGCCAAAGCTGTAAATATTTATTGTACGAATATTTGGTGGAATTTCGGGGCACCTACCAGGGTATATATACAAACATACCCACAGATATATATGTACAATATGATATATTGGATTTTTATGAAGTTACTATGGTTATGCCGCCTCTCAGTCCCCCAGTCCCCCCAGTCAGTTTATAAAACAATTGTGTGGAATATTTATGGGCAAGCAATTTCCTTGGGGTCCCCTCCCCCCTTTTGAGTGTACATAAAATATTTATGGTTAATAAAATATTCCCAAAAAATTCCTTCATAAATATTAAAGTTTCTCTCCTGCTCACGCCCCCCACTCTTTGCAGTTGTTATGCATAAGGATAAGGAGGAGAACGGTGTCCTGCCCCACATACACGCACACGATGGCTACAGGACACGGGAACTGGGCGCCTTTGAGCACGGCCTGCTGGATGGTGATATGTTCCTTCAGGTGAGTACCCAGTACCAGTAACAGTAACAGTTTCCGACTCCAGCTCCAGCTCCAGCTCTCCCTCTCTCCCCAACAATCACCTACATTTGTCTTCATCAGCTTTTGTTTGATGGCTTCATTGGGGCACCCAGGATGTGCCACCCCCCCATAATCAATCAGCGTCTTGTTATCCGAGAGAGAGAGAAAGAGAGAGAGTTGCCATTGATAAATGTGAGGCACGCAATCGAAGGTTGAGTGAGGGTCAGGCGAATGGCAAATGCTGTCGAGCTTCGATTCCATCATTTCGAATGGTCTGCAATTAATAAGTGCTCTAATTGATTATCCCAATTGAAGATTATGTATCTAAGGGATGAGGTGATTGAAGGGATGACGTTTCAGTATACAAAATCTGACATCTTCAGACTTACTAGATCCCGCTCTCAACAGCTATAATTGAAGGTCTTTAAACAATTTCACACACTTGAAGGTCTAAATGTTTATCAACAATTTCCCAATCATTTGGTTGGCAAACGATTTCTGATTTCTGTATAATTAATAAGCGGCTATCAAGCCGCGAGACGAGACGAGGCAGCGGCAACAGCTGCACAAAAGTGGAACAACACATAAAAAGTTATGCATTTCAAGTTTATGTGCCACCAAAAACACACTGAAATAAACAGAGTAAAACTTCAATTAAATTGTCGCAAAGCACTCCCTCAACAGCCCCGTGCCGCCTTCCCCTAGGGGCAGTTGCATGTTTTTGTTGAATTAAAAGTGCATGTGTCTCTCTGCCTCACTCTCTTTCCTGCATGTGTGTGTGTGTTGCACTGTCCAAGGCGCCAACATATGCACTTGTCACAGTCATGACAGTTTAATTTAATGCCCACATAGCTCACCGGGCATTGGAGCAGCGAGCAGCGAGCAGTCGGGCCACCAGGCAAGTGCTGCCACACACACGTCTGACACTGCCACTGCCACAACAGCCACAACCTGGGGACAGACACACACGCAATTGTGCAACAACGCGCATTGCAACAACGTGGCCTGGCCTGGCCTGCCGCCTGCCGCCTTCCTTTTTGTTTTGTTTTTTTTTTGGCGCTGCACTCCACACACAATTCAATGTCAAAGTCTCTTAAACTAAAACCACCCGCCAAAACCCCCCAGCCGCAGCTGATACACAACACACACACACACACGTCGTAGAATGTTGCACATTGCAGTTTCGTGTTTGGCTGCATTACGTATACGCAGGGTGGCCACCGAAACAAATTTGAATGCAAGCCAAAAAAACCCCACTTCAGGCCCTTTCCTGACTCCAGCTAATTGTCGAGCTCAAAAACTGCACAATTGTGCATTTCCGTGCATATTTTGAGTCTGTCTCGCAAAGGAGGAGAACGCTAGGAAATGTTCTGTGTGGAAAAGGTAAGGGTAGCGGTAAAGGTAGTGAGTTGGGTGTGCATATTTAGTTTTAATACCTCAGGTATTTGTTACCTGTTGCCCCTGTTGAAGTTTTACTTTTTGCAGCAGCAGCAGCAGCTGTATGGGTCACATATTATCATTAGAAAATGGCATTTTGTCACGCAGCTCGTACTCGTTCTCGTTCCCTCCCATTCATATATGGAGTATACACCGTTTAATTGTCTTCCGTTTTCACTGAAAGTAAAACACTTTCAACACTCATTTTCAACTGAATTCAACTCTACTTCGGCTGCATACAGCAGAGTTTCTTTTCTATTTTTTCTTTTCTTTTTTGGGCAGGGGAGGCAGGCAGGCTCACGAGTATACTAACTAGAGAGGTGGGTCTTCTCTCTCTCTCTGCCTCGATTGGGGTGGGCTTTATTAAGCAATTATCCAGACGAATATGGACAAATTGGCCAAACTAGACAGACGACTATTCCGCCTTCTGTCTGTCTGTATGTCTGTCTGTTGGTCTGTCTTTCCTGCATCTTTGGCTTGGAAATGATAAAATAATCGCTGCCAACTTATCAAATCTTCAAAGTGAAATGCAAGATTTACACAGAGACACAAAGATATACCCGTAATCCCACACAGAGATATGTGCATATGAACCTATAAAACCACACACAGATGTACCCACCAAACACACCGATACTTTTAAACCCACACAGAGATACCTTATAAAAGTATCTCTTGGATGTTGTCTCCCTCTCCGTCTCCACGTATCCGCACCCGTACCCCACTCAAAAGACGGGCGTGTATTATTAAAATCGCATTAGAAGACGCCGCAGACGCAGACGAGAGCTTGTCTAAATTGTGGCTGCTAGAGGGTAAGAGAGAGAGAGAGAGAGAGAGAGACAGACTCCGCTCCTCACACATACTCGTATGTATATTCTATGGAGTGTGAGAGAGATGGCCAGAGAAACAATTAGACTGTGGGGAGAAATCTTTCATGTCCGTATAAAAACATAAAATGCCGCAAGAAATGAAACGAGAGGAGCGAGGATAGAAGAGGAGAGCAGAGGGTAGAAGAAAAAGAGTAAGCAATGAATGAAAAAATAAAAATAACAAAGAAAATGTGACCAGGATTTGGATTGGAATATAGCGCAGAGTAGACACCCTGCTTTGGGAGCTAAAAAAATATAGATAATAGATCTGATAAATGTATGGAAATATCCTTTATTCCTTTGATATTTGTAGGAGTTCTATCAACAGATTGCAGATATAGTTATGGATAGATGTTTATCTGATTATAGTCATCCTGTCGATTCGTGCTTAGTTGTACCATGGAGAGGTGTCTCCTGGGATACCAACAAGAAAAGATCATGTGAATTTCGAAATTTAGGATTCCCTGACCATAATTTGTAAGATACTCCAATTGTAACTACGTATCCAAATAGCTATTTAACTTCAACGATTCCTTCTTTTGTAGCAGGATTTTATTTGCTGCCCTCTTCCTAATCTAAAAGTAGTGTATTCCCCATATCTAAAACCTCCTCTCTCTCTCCCTGTCTGTATCTACATCTCTCTCATTTACTGGCTACTGGTTGAGGAGGATCTTTATGACGATTATTGATGCTCGACCACTCGTCTCTTTTCATCTCAACTCAGCTCAGCTTGGACTGATGACAATCCATATGCCATATGCTGTGGCCATATCCTTTGGGGGCTGTTGATGCGTTTTAAATGATGACGCCACTTAGCATTTATGTCGGCTAATGCCAATGCTCTGGAGAGCAGAGAAGAGCAGCCAAAAGCCCCATTGGGTTTCCCGCTGTTTGAGGCTCTGCAGATCAGCACTCCTCTCCGCTCTGATATCAGTTTCAGTTCCAGGCAGGCTCTTCCCTGGACCTCCTGCTCTGTAATTAGCAGCAATCGCGCACATTTTTCTCTGGCTCAAAACGAGGAGGCAGGGAGAACTTCCTTTCGGATGCGGCTGTGGCCGATGTGGTGGCTGCAAATTGATATTTAAATACGCCCGTATTAATTACGGGCCGTATATTTGTGTGCCGAGTTCTGTTTTTTTTCTGTTTCTGTATCCTTCTGGCTTCTTTTTATTAATTACCGCCGCACCGCAACAGAGGCACTAATGGAGCATTGGCAAATTTGTCTTTCGCTGCGAGGCCGGGTTTCAATTTTCATTTTCATTTCATTTCACACGTTGCAAGTTGCACGTTGCGCGTTGCACGACGACGCCAACAGCAACAGCAACACCAACAACACAAACACAAAAACGACGCTTAACTTAACGCTTACCGTTAGTCTGGTGTGCCGTTGTGTTCCACTTGAGATCTGCAGAGGAGAATCGCATGCGTGGCGTCCATTAGCAGTCCATAAAACCCGACTTTAAATGCAATCTAAAACAATAATGCGGCCCCCAATAACACAACAGCAACAAAAACACACAACAGCAGAACACAACAATGAAACAAAAATTATTACAAACTTTTGCATGGTCATACGTATTTATCGTACATTTATTTCTTGTTAGCCAAGCTTCAAGCTTTTGGCGACGACAACGCATATCCGAATAGATAATTACAATGGATCATCTCTGGTATCGGCTCTGGCTGGCATAGGAGTTTGGAGCGTGGAGAGTGGAGTGTGTGGAGTGGAAACCTGCAATTACATCCAAAAATCTTTGCCTCCCTCTCCCTCTGGCTCTCCCTCTGCTCAGTTGAAACGCATTGATTTAATTGCCAGCCATTTCCTGGTTGTGTTTGATGTGGAAGTTCCACACGGGCATTGGGCATCAGGCATCAGGCTTCGCGGCGGGGATGGGGGGCACTGCGACCTGTGGCTTGGATGAAATGAGCCGCTTAAGCGCTGATTACGCTTTGGTTGCGGCAAGCGCCGCCACCGCCGCCATCAGTCTCTGGTTTCTGCTGTGGCAAGGTTCATTCATACCACAGATTCAGCCAGTCATAGGATAGGCACTGAGAGAAATCATAGAGCAAAAAGTATCCTCGAGTTTCCTGCATTTATTGGCTAAAGAGATATTGTGGACAGTGGGTCTATCTATGAAGTAATGTAACTGCTCTTCCACTCCTCGAAACATCAATCATTTCTCTGCGTGTAGTCGAAGCGCCTTCGGCTTCCAAGATGGATAACATTTCATTCACAAAAATAGTATGATGAGCCGCACAGCAGCTACTGTAATTACCCCTTTCTCAAGCGCCCAACCCTCATCCGAATATCATTCCCATTCGAGTCATTCATCCACCCATCCATCCATCTGTCTGTCTATCTATCTATCTATCTATTGATTCATGCATCTTGCCACTTGCTACTTGTCTCTGGAGCAACATCAACATTCATGCCCCCAAAAATAAAATTTAATTCATAGTTTTGATTTAATTTTGATGCCTCTCATTCACATTCTCATTCTCTTGGTTTTCTTTTGCAGGCCCTAAATGGATTTCTAATGATACTGACATGCGAAGGCGAAGTCTTCTTTGCCACGCACAGCATCGAGAGCTATTTGGGTTTCCATCAGGTAAGTGCCGCAGAGTCAGTCGCTGCTATAATCCCTATCCACACTCGTTTGTATGTATGTATGTGTCTTTCTCCTCTCATCATTTTGATTGATTTTAATTGCCGAGGGTGCTCTTACATACATATATATATTTGTCTGGTTTTTTGGGTCAAACTCTGGCATGCGGAAGCTGTGCTGTCTTGTCTGAAGGGAAGGAAACGAGTTAGGACAAAGTCAGACACGGGAGGTCCCAGGCAGCGTGCTAAAATGAACCAAAAATCTTCATGAACATGACTTCAAAATACCCTAAACCAGAGCCCGAGATTCTGCTGGTTCGTAGTCCACTCTTAAAGTCTTGAAGTGTATTGGGACCTGTATCGATGGGGGGCTGCTCGGTCGATCTGGCGTTGCCCTCAGACAGATCATAAATTAAAATCAGATTGCGCAATCGCTGGGAATTTCCTTCAAGAGGAGGAGGATGGTGTGGATCGCAGATGGTGGTAGATGGAGTAAGAGGTTCAGTAGCAGGGCGTTTCCAGATTGATTCCGATGCTGTGGCTCTTACGATTTGAATCCTCCTTCATTGTAGTTTTTTGCCTACTTTATTGTCGAAATGGAAATTGAAATTGCAGTTAGCTTTCCCCTACAGCCTCTCTCACTCCTTCCCTGTCTCCTATGGATGTTGCTTGTGTTGTTTTTTTAATTTAGTTGTAAATGTGTAAAGCGGCATATGCCACGCCCCGTTTGGCAGCTCAATTAAAAGCGTAGCTCCTTGGGATTCGGACTCGGATTGGGATTGGGACTGGGAGGCACGATTGGTGGTAGGTAGGATTGGGGGCAAATCAGTTGCGTTTGTTTGCTTTTTGTTGCGCCAAAGAAAGTTTTGTGTGCCAAACCGGCAGGCCTTTTGGATATCTGTGGATTGTGGTCCCCTTCTTCTCGTATTCCTCCTCGTCCTCGTCCTCCTCCTGCGCCTGCCCTTCTGCGCCTGGCGCGTGCAGAATTTATGTCTCAATTTGTGGCCAACATGAACATGGGGCGCATTTTCAATTTGCGCGAATTTTGATTTATACGCCCCGAAAACCAAAGGCAAAAGGGAATCAAGAGAGGGAATGCATGGGGGAACCGAAACCGAAACAAAGTACAAAATCAATACGAGAAATCCCCTCCAGAGTTGACTGACCTTCATCTCCCATCTCCCGCTCTTCTTTTCGCCCGCCCCGCCCTCTGCAGTCGGACATTGTCCATCAGTCCGTGTACGAGCTGGTCCACTCGGAGGACCGCGAGGAACTGCAGCGCCAGCTGCTGTGGAACAGCTTCCTGCCCGCTGACATGTCCAGCATGCAGCTCTCGGAGACGCTGGCCCCCGACAAGGCGCTCTATCTGGAGCGCAGCTTCACCGTTCGCTTCCGCTGCCTGCTGGACAACACGAGCGGATTCCTGCGGCTGGACATACGGGGTCGCATCAAGATCCTGCACGGACAGAACCGCAAGACGGAGGAGCCGCCACTGGCGCTGTTCGCCTACTGCACGCCCTTCGGCCCGCCCAGTCTCCTGAGAGATTCCGCACAAGGAGAACATGTTCAAGTCGAAGCACAAGCTGGACTTCTCGCTGGTGTCCATGGACCAGCGGGGCAAGCACATACTCGGCTATGCGGATGCCGAGCTGGTCAACATGGGCGGCTACGATCTGGTTCACTACGATGACCTGGCCTATGTGGCCAGTGCCCATCAGGAGCGTAAGTTGCAGCCACCACAGGATCCTCCACCTCTACAAAACTCATCCTCCTCCCTCTCTTCCCCTTTCAGTTCTCAAGACAGGCGCCTCGGGAATGATCGCCTACCGCTACCAGAAGAAGGATGGCGAGTGGCAGTGGCTGCAGACGAGCTCCCGTCTGGTGTACAAGAACTCCAAGCCGGATTTTGTGATCTGCACGCATCGCCAGCTGATGGACGAGGAGGGGCACGATCTGCTCGGTAAGCGGACCATGGACTTTAAGGTCAGCTACCTGGACACGGGCCTGGCGTCCACCTACTTCTCGGAGGCGGATCAGCTGGTGGTGCCGCCCAGTGCCTCGCCCACGGCGCACGCCCTGCCGCCGCCGGTGACTCCGACGCGACCCAATCGACGCTACAAGACGCAGCTGAGGGACTTCCTCTCGACGTGCCGCAGCAAACGCAAGCTCCAGCAGCAGCAGCAACAGCAGCAGCAGCAGAACCAGCAGACCTCGCCCCTCGGCGGTCAGGTGGGTTCCCCGGCACCCGCCGTGGCCGTGGAGTACCTGCCCGATCCGGCGGTGGCCGTGGCCGCCGCCTACTCCAACCTCAATCCCATGTACACGGCCTCGCCTTACGCCAGCGCCGCGGACAATCTCTACATGGGCAGCTCCATGCCGGCCAATGCCTTCTATCCGGTCAGCGAGAACCTCTTCCATCAGTACCGGCTGCAGGGAGCCGTCGGGGGCTACTACACGGACTACCCGCACTCCGGAGCACCGGCATCGGCGTACGTGGCCAATGGCTTCCTCTCCTACGATGGCTATGCCATTGCCTCCAAGGCGGACGAGAAGTGGCAGGAGACGGGCAAGTACTACAGTGGCTACAGCAGCGGCTACGGCAGTCCCACGTCCACGCCACAGGTGAGTTGCCTCCTCTTTTCCATGGGGATTCCCCGGGCTAATCTTTGTGTCTTTCTTTGTATCTGCAGCAAATCCCCCTAAAGACCCCCAAGTCTTCGCCGCAGGTCATGGAGGTCATATCCTGCTCCTCGGACGGACCATCGCCGGTGAGTGGGGCCACGCCCAATGGCGCGATTCCCGTGACGCCCAAAGTGGAGCATGCCGCAACGGCAGCGACGGCAGCAGCAGCAGCTGCAGCTGCTGGTGGGGATCCCTACGAGCGGCAGACGGTGCTGATGTGGGGCACCACACACTCCAGTGGCGTTCCCTTGAATAGTGTCCAGGGCGGACGCTCTGGCTCGCCCCAACGCGCCACGCCCCTCACGAATGGCCTGGGATACGCCACGAACAACAACAACAACAACGAGCACGAGCCGGCGACGGCGGCCAAGTGGAACGGAGCAAAGGAGCTGCCGGGGAAATCGGCCAGCGCCAGCACGCCGGAGAGCTATCAAATGCAGCACGACGATTCCGGACTGTACTCCGCCTCCTCGCACACGACCTCGCCGCAGCAGCAGCAGCAGCCCCAACGTGGAGTTGGTTCCAATGTTAGCGCTCCCAGTATTCCTCTCACGCACCCAGTGGCCGTCACGGGCACTGGCACCGGCACCGGCACGGGCACAGATCATCAGGCGGTGCACACGTCCAGCTGCCACCAACAGCAGCAGCAGCAGCAACAACAGCAACAGCAGCAGCACCAGCAACATCATCATGCCCACCCGCATCATCATCACCATCACCATCACCACCATGAGGCAGCAGCGCACCATCAGCATGCAGCAGCAGTCGCCGCAAGTAGCGAGGTATGGACGCCCGCCTCCTACACGCAGTACTCGCAGTACTTCACGTACCATCCACATCCGCATACGCATCCGCATTCGCACACGCATCATCCGTCGGCGGCGGGCAGTGGCGGACACGTTCCGACGGCCCAGTCGCATCACCTGCACCACGGTCACGGTCACCGCTAGACTTTTGGGGATAGATTGCACCCAGTATTGAAGCACACAATTCACTGTACTCTGTACCCCACTGTAATCCACTCACTGTAATCACCACTGTACTCGTAATCACAAGAACACACACTCCACACACTCTACCTACACCACTGCACCCACGAAGAGTGCTCTCCCGCCTGACTACTAACCGTAACGATCCTCCCTAGATCATACTCACGACTCATCAGCAGCAGCAGCAACAGCAGCAGCAACAGCAGCAGCAACAACAATCTCTTGGCGGCTATCCACTGCATCATCCACTGCAGTTGGTAGGAGGACCATCCTCATCGCCGCCGCCGCCCACAACCCACTCGCCAACAGCCCTGCCCGCAGTGAGCAGTCTCCTCAATGGTGCCGCAGGAGCAGCTCCAACCGATGCCGTCTCTCCATATCAGCAGCTGGCCATTGTCTCCACGCCGCTGGTGATCTGCGCCGAGGAGGGGGGAGGTGTAGGTGTCGGATGCATGTCCTTGCAACCGCTCAGCGACAGCAGTGAGACGACGCGTATAGGACGCAAGTCAGCCAAGCAGCAGGTGCAACAGTCCATGCAACATGGGCAGCAGCAATCCGTACAGCAGCAACAGCAAACGCTTTACCAGCAACATCATACGCATCATCATCACGCACATCCACAGCATCATCCGCAGCACCATCTGCTCTATCCGGCCAACATTACGGCGCATACAGCCTTGGCCTATGCCCCGCCGACGGCTGGGGGCGCCTATGCCGATGGCAGTCCGCTGCTCTCCTTCTCGGAGGTGACCAACACGCTGCTCAACCAGTGAGGTGGAGAGAAGAGAGCTGTAGGAGCAGGAACAGGAGAGCACAACCATGTTCAACAGTTTTGCCAAAATGTGGACTATGACTATCGTATCTTCCATAATCTGAATCCCAGCACCAAGCAACAACCAAGCAACCAAGCAACCGAGCAACCCAGCAATATGTGGATACACACATATGTATATCCAGGCGCACACCGATTTATTTGGATACTCCTTGGTTGAATCTGAGCAAACAGCAAGAAAAAAACGAATTCTATTTATTTTACTGTGATAATTTATAGATACAATGTATTGTATATTAAACTATATCCGTATTCGCATCCGTATCCGTATCCACACTTCCATAGACACACGAATGGGCAATAGGATTTGGGTACAAAGCAGCGCTAAGCTAGCACAAAGTTAAGAGGGGAACCGAATCGCTTCCCATCCGAAGCAGAACCCTTCGACAATCAATTTCAGTTGTAGTTGCAACCAAAGATTTCTCTAACTAACTTAAACTTATTGTTTTAGCATAAATACCCTACTGAATCCCATTCAGATTGCGCCCGCCCAACTTTAGTTACATTTCCTTTTCCGTTATACAACAAAAGTAGGGGAGGTAAATGCCTAAATAATTGCGTTTAAGAGTGCTTAAGTAGAACCTAAGATAATACCAGAAGCTTGTATCCATATTTAATTTACTTTAACCCTAGACGTAAAGCGTAATGCAAGTTAAAATAATTCATTCATGATTCCTATGGTTTAGCATGTAATTCGACTAATCCCTCAGCGGATATACATACATACATACATATGTATCTGTATATTTAAAGTTTTCTTGAAATTTTCTAGTCGCCCGCATAAAAAACATTTACTTATAAATTAAACAAAATACCATACTACATATGTATATCTCTACTTCGATTGTGTAAACGTTTCGCAACTCGAAAGGCAATATCTGTTCTGTCCTTTGTAGTCTGTATTACGATGACAAAATGACATGGACTTTTGGAATAAGCTAACAAAATTAATGCATAATGTTTTAGATAAACGAAACAAAACAAAACAAAAACAACATACAAAATATGTAGATACTCTCTCAGCTAATCAACGGGGAAAATTATATCGATTACAATTACAAATTTATTACGAAACCCGAGTGCATGTAAAGCGCCTATCCAAAACAATCAGAGCGAAATAAATCTAGAAAATAATCAAATTAAACAAAATGGGATATTATTCTTTGTGTTCAATTACGGTGGTAAACCGTTTCGAAAGGTTATATAATTCACAGATTTGTATACCCTTGTCCAAAAAGGGTTTAAGGGTATATTGTATTTGTGGTAAAAGTGGATGTGTGCAACGAAGAGAAGGAAACGTTTCCGACCCCATAAAGTATATATATATATATATATATACATACATATATAGCCGAGTCGATATGGACATGTCAGCCTAGTTCTCAGAGACTATAAGAGCTAGGGCAACCAAATTTTATTTCCAGACTCATGCGATATCACATTCCTACAGGTCTATTTCAAAATTTCTCCCCGCCCCCACAGAGGACGAAAATCTGTGGCAGACACAATTTTAAAGATACGAGAAAATTAATAACGCAGTATTGATTCATTTATTCAAGGCAATGACTCCTTGCGACTCGTGGAATTTCGTATGACTCGCACTCACACTGTAAAGAAAATTGATCTTAATCCTAAATCCCTAACCCTAGTGTGAAATGTGTGAATCAAACGAGTCGAAAGGAAAGAAAATGGATAATAATTCGAGTTTTGGTTCCATTGAATGTGTAAGTATAGTGGAAAAATGTTTGCGTATGTGTATATTAGTTTGGTGTAATTGTAAGCTTTGCGTTATTTATATTGTACACGATTTTGATTCACAGTCCTTGTCCCTATCTGGTGTGAAATTACCAGCCGAAATAAAATCAACGTGTGAGTCCCTTCTGGGGTCGCGACTCTAGTTATGTATACCCGTACACCCGTACTCAGCTACATCTACAATGTATATTCTAAATCTAACATGTAGGTACATGTACCATTTAGATTCTACATCTCTTCCGCTAAAGGGTGCTCGCGAACATAACGAGGCAGAGTGTGCGAGCGAGAAAGAGAATGAGGAGGAATGTGTAGGAGGCGGGGGAAGAAACTGAAAATTAATTTCTTCATTCTGGCTATAATTTTGATCCGATCTGATTCAGATTCGGCAATCTGGTAGATATGGGCATTCTCTACGATACTGTATCTTTAAAATTGTGTCTGCCACAGATTTTCGTTCTTTGTGGAGGCGGAAGAGGGTGGGGAGAAATTTTAAAAATACACTTGTAGCAGTGTGATATCACATGAGTCTTGAAACCTCATCCAACAACGGTATCTCGAAACGTGTCAGACCTATACAATAAGGAACTTTCTGCCTTAACAGAAGAAATGGCTTTAATGAAAGAAACTGGTTATACCATCATACCGTCGGACGCATGGACAGACACATTTTCACAGAAACCTTATTTATATGTAACATGTAGCATGCATAGCCGGTTGTTGACAATAATTTGCATGATCTGCAACAGGAGCGTGATTATACCCTAACAGAGGGTATTAAATTGTTCACGATATGTGTAACTGTGTAATTGGAGGAAACGTCAACGACGAAGATCATTTTTCTTTCTTGCTTTTATGTCTTTTCAAGCTTATTAATTCGAAAAATGGTTTAAAATGTTTGAAGTCTTTTGGTTTAAATTTAGCCGACGCCGTTATTGTAACAGATCGTGGGTCAAACATGATATCTGCGTTTAAATAACCGGGTCATTTTCATTGCATCAATCATCTTCTTAACAATGTTCTGGAAAAAGCCTTCAAAGCAGTTCCAGATTTGTTGAAAATTGATCAAAAATGCGCAAAACTAGAAAAATATTTTATAGAGGTCGTGACAGAACGGAGAACTGGAGGAAGGTTGCTTGTCAGACGAGGTGGAACACAATTTTCTGTTCGATGAAATCGATAGAGCATAATTGACATGACATTGTAGAAGTTTTAAATTAAACGAGAAGGAACGTGTGAGTCGCTTCTGGGGACGCGACTCTACTTATACCCGTACTCAGTCAGTATATACATTTTTGAGCTTATGATTTTTAAGAATTTTAGAAAACAAAAAAAAAATTTTAATTTTACATTTTTTTTGCTACATATGATATCTACATCTACATATACAATGTATATTATACATCTAACATGTAGATTTTACATGTTCCAATTAGATTCTACATCTCCTCCGCTAGGGGTTGCTCGCGCACTGAACGCGGCAGAATGTGCGAGCGAGAAGAAAAATGAGATGCGTTGTCGTTGGCGGGAGGGGGAGGGGAAGCAATTGAAAATTAATTTCTTCATTCTGGCTATAATTATGATCCGATCTGATTCAGATTCGGCAATCTGGTAGATATGGTCATTCTCTACGATACTGCGTTTTTAGTTTTATCGTATCTTTAAAACTGTGCCTGCCACAGATTTTCGTACTTTGTGTGGGCGGAAGGGGGCGGGGCGAAATTTTGAAATACACTTGTAGCAGTGTGATATCACATGAGTCTGGAAACCAAATTTGGTTTCTCTAGCTCTTATAGTCTCTGAGATCCAGGCGCTCATCAAGACGGACGGACGGACAGACGGACGGACAGACGGACATGGCTATATAGACTCGGCTATTGATGCTGATCAAGAATATATATACTTTATGGGGTCGGAAACGTTTCCTTCTCTGCGTTGCACACATCCACTTTTACCACAAATCTAATATACCCCTTAATTCTTTTTTGAGTACGGGTATAAAAAAAATAAAATGAATCGTTTAGATGGCTTGAATTTAAGCACTAACCATACAGTATATAGATGTGCCAGTTCATACAATGAAAGGGGCGCACCTGAGTTTGCAGCGTACGTTCCCAGGTCTTTGGCTCTGGGGCCGACCGCGTTCGGCTCTGGGAATGACCGCGTTCGGCTCATGACATGACACGAGCCGACGGACAGCAAGCATGTATGTGTTGTGTACGTGTAACACCCCAAAATATATGATTGTATGCATAGAATAATTTTTAGCTGCCGAAACCGACTTTGCTAGAGATTTCAGTTGACGTAAATGTGTGTGCATGTATTCTCACATTCTGTGCAGGTGTGGGTTCTACAATTTTTGGCCGCTTGAATTGGTTTCTCGTTTTGTTTTGAGGGCTGATGTAGCGACCTGAGCTGAACTGCCACAACATAAATGAGGAATGGGCAGAGTGGGTGGGGATGGGAAATGAATGCAATATATAAAAATAAAGGATGTTATCTCTGCTCATATCTCCTAAACTAAAATTATCTTGAAAATTAGATTCGCTAAAGCTCTGGAAAATGTTCTACTAGTTGTGTACATTTATTTTATTCAAAGCGTTCATAAAATATTTTTTAATTTTGCCACCTCTTTTCGCCTGAGTCCCCAATGTAAATACACACAGTACAAACAAATAACAACTTTAAAACCAAACTTGACCTATTCAGGGCCGGATCAACCCTCAACCGGGCCCTGGGCAACCATCAATCTGGGGGCCCTCCTTTATTTTGTATTTTTCTCAGTGGCTATTCTTTTTTTTATTAATTATTTGGAGTTTTGTTTTTTCAAGAAAATTTTTCTGTTAGCCCTAGGGGGGCCCTAGGCAACTGCTAATGCGGTCCTGGACCTATTCCCGTCGTCAGACTTCATATTTTGTTGGTGTATTCTGTCGCTCGACTCGACGCGGGTCGAGGCATTTGCGAAGCCGAAAGCAGAAAATGGAAGAAATAACCCGCGCGCCCGCCCTGAAGCGTCAAACGAAAATTGAACGAGCATTTGCTCCTCGTGCAACATATTTGTATTGTATAGTCTTTGATAGTACGCAGTCGCGAATCTTTGCGCGGGTAATGTAAGCGGGAGCCAGTCCCTCAGGCTGTAGTGTTCCAAGTCGTTGGAGTGGCTCGGCATGTCCATTGAACACGGCATTATAATTTATTTTGAAAAAATTCGCAAATAACAAAAAAAACTCTGCAGCTGCTGCCGATAGCGCGCCAAAAGTGACAAGTATCGCTGAATTTATAGCGATGGGGGCCAGCAACCGATAGATAGCTCACCAAACAGGGTCGTCCACACTAAAACGGATGTAGATGCGGATGTGAAGACATCCGCAAAACCTAGTTGTTGATATACAAATTATGAGCAAGAAAAGCAATGTCTGGCAGTTTTTTCGCAAGGCCAACGTTGATGCGGTGGCCACATGCTGCCTGTGCAAAAGAGATTACTCCAGGAAAGGTCGAGCGAACAGTTGGCACAAGGATCTCCTTCGACTTGATAGCTTTAGCTTTGTGAAAGCTTTGAATTCTGACTATTTAATTAGGGCGATATGATATGATACAAAATCAGAGATACTTAATAAAAACAAAAAAACTGTTTTGCAGGTGTATTGTATTGTAACTTGTGATAAGTTTGTGTTGTGACTACAATATTGTGGCCTGGGAATCCTGGTGCTTGTGGTAAGTTTGTGCGGTAAGAGATAAAAGAAATGCCATGCCTCATGTTATTTAACAGCTAGTGGTTAGTTTGTGTGGTGTGTTGTAAAAGATAACAGAAATGCACCAGGTTATTTAACAGCCCCCTGTTAGCTAGTAACAGTAGCGCGCGTGATACTCAAGCAATCGATTCGATATATTCGTTTCAAACATCGATTAGGATCATTCAGGATCATTTCAGAATTGAGTAAAGTTGAAAAAGTTACGTGTAAGCTGATTGATTTTGCAACCAAACTTGGTGAGTACAATTTAGTGAAGGTATTTGTTAAGTTTTCAGTGGCGCAGTTTACTTTTCTGCCGCATACGTTCAAATGTTTATATTAGTGTTTCCTACCTTTTCGTATAAACCGCGGAAAAGTAAACTGCGTCCGCAATAATTCGGACATATGTACATACAAATGTATGTATGTACATAGCGGTTCGTAACGGTAAAAAAAGTATATGTGTATGTGTGTGTATATAAATTTCAGCGCCTTGCTTTGTATATACTCGTACATGCACATACGGCATAACGTAACGGTAAAAAAGTATATGATATGTCGTATGTTTATGTACATGCATATGTACATATGCAAGATAGCAAGATGTTTTGCGTTCACATATGTATGTCAACATTTTACCGTTATGGCACCAAGACGCGTTCATATGCACACATATATATGCATTTGCATTTTCTTTTATTACAGAATATGGACAACCATCAGCGAGGAAGACGGGGACACGACGGGGATACGGTCGTATCTACCAGGGACCGGGAAGGGCGTCGAGAGATCGGCGTGCCTTTAATCGGGCCCTGCAGGCCGTCCTGCGCGCGAACATGGCGCAAGCGGAATCAAACCGGAATATTTCAAATATGTTGAACGCAGCCAACTTCGGAAGTTTGAATGGACGTGGACGTGGGCGCGGAAATGGTGGACGTGGAAATGGTGGGCGCGGTAATGGTGGACGTGGAAATGGTGGGCGCGGTAATGGTGGACGTGGAAATGGTGGACGCGTCCCTGCCGAGGATGCTGCTCCTGTCGTCCCTGCCGCTCCAGTGGCCGATGCCGCCCCAGTCGTCCGAGCCGCTCCAGTCGTCCGAGCCGCCGCCCCTGTCATCCAAGCAGCTCGACTCATCCATGCCCGTCCTGACGATGATGAGCCTGTGTCCCATGAGCGTTGGGCTGTGCAGGTGGCCCGCGCCGAGGCTGAGGCCGAGCAATAATCATAAAAACACCAATAAACAATATCATGTTCGCGTTCCTTTGTTCCCAATTGGCAGTTGGGCCCGCCGCCTTCAAAAAGGTATTTTTTGTTCATTTTTTTCATATTTTAGGTTTGGTTAACGAATTTTAGCTCCAAAGTCTCTCCATAGATTTTAATGAGCGATACCTTAAACGAAGCCAAATTAACGCACCTATACACAAAAAAATAGAGGACACAAGATATAATTTTTTTTCGACTTTTCCTGGGTTTTTAAAGTCAAAATTTCGTAAAAAATACCGCACAAAAATCATCATTTTTGCATTTCAATGCTTTATATTTCCCAGACGGTAAGCTGAAATCACAAAGTATTTGGGCTTAACTTCTAGCTGTTTTAATTACCTTTTTTTAAAATAGCAAAGTTCTTTACAACCAGATGTAAGATACTAGAGCTATGTGAAAAAAACAAGCGCTACCTCTGAAAAAAGCTTAAAAAAAAAATACCAGACTTCAAAAATTCTTCAAAAAAAAGTTCTGCCATAGAAAAAAAAAAAATATCATCAAACCATTTCTAAGCCCCAAATCTTTAAGAAAAAGTTCGTTTTGTTCCTTGAGGAAAAATCGTGTTGACTAGTGTTATCTAACCACCGTAGTGGTTTTTAATTTTGCCACCTCTTTTCGCCTGAGTCCCCAATGTAAATACACACAGTACAAACAAATAACAACTTTAAATTTTAAAACCATCAGGGCCGGATCAACCTTCAACCGGGCCCTGGGCAAGCATCAATCTGGGGCCCTCCATTTTTTCACGCCAGTTCCTTCTTTTTTCATTTGAAATAAAAACTTATAAATGTAATGTTTGTTTAATTAATTTGTATGTTTATCAGTGGCTATTATATTTTTTATTCATTCCAAAAACTCCAAATTGTTTTTTAAAAAAAAATTTCTGTTAGCCCTAGGGGCCCCGCTAATCCGGCCCTGGATTCCCGTCGACAAAGACTTCATATTTGGTTGCTGTATTCTGTCGCCGAAGCAGAGGCTAGCCCAAAAGAGAATGAAATAAGCCCACGCGCCCGTCAAACGAACGAGCATTTGCTCCTCATGCAAAATCTTGGTATTGTGTAATCTTTGCTTTTAGTATCTGAGAACTAGGCGCTCATCAAGACGGACAGAGAGACATGGCTATATCGACTCGGTTATTCATGCTGATCAGGAATATATATACTTTATGGGGTCGGAAACGTTTCTTTCTCTGCGTTGCACACATCCACTTTTACCAGAAATCTAATATACCCCTTAACTCTTCTTTGAGTACGGGTATAACAAATACATGAAGTTGCCAGATACTTCCAAAAAGATCAAATATTCGAAATGAACAGTTATTTGGATCTATTTGCAATCAAAGCAAAAAAGGAAAACATAAAGAACACAATGGAGACAATCAGGGAATATTTCCTAAATAGCGAAAACTTTCGGCACCGTCCTGCTGATGTAGAATCCGCACTGGAATTCGTACAATCAGAAATTAATAACGGCCACACACAGCGGTCTATAGTGGAAAGCGTAGAGGTGTTGCGGACGTTCTCACCGTTCTTCGTCACTTACGACGAACTGCACGTGAAACAGGTGTAAGTATGATGTTATTTAAGCATGGCTGTTGCAATTTGCTCAATATATGTTATCCAAAATAGCATGGCATTCCATCCAGAATAAAAATGCTGGTACTGCTGAGCTGGACAGCCGATTTTCAGTACTCCACATTGCGGTGGTAACTCAAAGCAATATCATGTCTGGAAAAGTATATCAAAATATTTGTATTTAACAGGCAGTCACAGAAGACACGACCATGGGCAAGGACAAAATAAAGAAACATGTGCAACGTGTGCTGGACCGCATAGGAGGCATGAAGGAGAATGGCATAACCTTTTCCAAGAAAGTACTAGGGGTTATCAGCGACGGCAATGCTGCAAATGGAAAAGCAGAATTTCACACATACCACTACGCGCATTTGCCGGTGCTGCGGGACTACATACATCTAAAAAATAATTTGGCAGAGCGGTACCGCTACAAAGACTGTGTATTGCGAAGGGTATATATGAGGAGCATTTTGAAGAAGAGTACTTGGCAATCGGTGTTGGACCAGGCAGATGCGGCTGCAGCGCTGTCTCCTCACCGGGAGTACAAGGAGAGGCAGTTGGCCAACTTACGATTGGTACTGGAAAAGTTTTTCGGACTGTGCCCAACTGACCAAATCAGCTTGCACAATGTCAATACGGATGAGTTGGAGGTATTCCAGACATGCCTGCAGGGGGAGATTAGCTTGTTAGCAGCCGGGCACGTACCGGAGCTTCAGAACAGAGAGACAGCGCCAATATTTCTGACCCAATTTGCAGGAGTGTATATGAAGCTGGAAGACATTAGGTAGTATTAGTTAGTAGTTAGGTAGTTTTAATCCAAATAAATAAACTCAAAAATTTATGAACATGATATTGTTTATTGGTGTTTTTATGATTATTGCTCGGCCTCAGCCTCGGCGCGGGCCACCTGCACAGCCCAACGCTCATGGGACACAGGCTCATCATCGTCAGGACGGGCATGGATGAGTCGAGCTGCTTGGATGACAGGGGCGGCGGCTCGGACGACTGGAGCGGCTCGGACGACTGGGGCGGCATCGGCCACTGGAGCGGCAGGGACGACAGGAGCAGCATCCTCGGCAGGGACGCGTCCACCATTTCCACGTCCACCATTACCGCGCCCACCATTTCCACGTCCACCATTTCCGCGCCCACGTCCACGTCCATTCAAACTTCCGAAGTTGGCTGCGTTCAACATATTTGAAATATTCCGGTTTGATTCCGCTTGCGCCATGTTCGCGCGCAGGACGGCCTGCAGGGCCCGATTAAAGGCACGCCGATCTCTCGACGCCCTTCCCGGTCCCTGGTAGATACGACCGTATCCCCGTCGTGTCCCCGTCTTCCTCGCTGATGGTTGTCCATATTCTGTAATAAAAGAAAATGCAAATGCATATATATGTGTGCATATGAACGCGTCTCGGTGCCATAACGGTAAAATGTTGACATACATATGTGAACGCAAAACATCTTGCTATCTTACATATGTACATATGCATGTACATAAACATACGACATATCATATACTTTTTTACCGTTACGTTATGCCGTATGTGCATGTACGAGTATATACAAAGCAAGGCGCTGAAATTTATATACACACACATACACATATACTTTTTTTACCGTTACGAACCGCTATGTACATACATACATTTGTATGTACATATGTCCGAATTATTGCGGACGCAGTTTACTTTTCCGCGGTTTATACGAAAAGGTAGGAAACACTAATATAAACATTTGAACGTATGCGGCAGAAAAGTAAACTGCGCCACTGAAAACTTAACAAATACCTTCACTAAATTGTACTCACCAAGTTTGGTTGCAAAATCAATCAGCTTACACGTAACTTTTTCAACTTTACTCAATTCTGAAATGATCCTGAATGATCCTAATCGATGTTTGAAACGAATATATCGAATCGATTGCTTGAGTATCACGCGCGCTACTGTTACTAGCTAACAGGGGGCTGTTAAATAACCTGGTGCATTTCTGTTATCTTTTACAACACACCACACAAACTAACCACTAGCTGTTAAATAACATGAGGCATGGCATTTCTTTTATCTCTTACCGCACAAACTTACCACAAGCACCAGGATTCCCAGGCCACAATATTGTAGTCACAACACAAACTTATCACAAGTTACAATACAATACACCTGCAAAACAGTTTTTTTGTTTTTATTAAGTATCTCTGATTTTGTATCATATCATATCGCCCTAATTAAATAGTCAGAATTCAAAGCTTTCACAAAGCTAAAGCTATCAAGTCGAAGGAGATCCTTGTGCCAACTGTTCGCTCGACCTTTCCTGGAGTAATCTCTTTTGCACAGGCAGCATGTGGCCACCGCATCAACGTTGGCCTTGCGAAAAAACTGCCAGACATTGCTTTTCTTGCTCATAATTTGTATATCAACAACTAGGTTTTGCGGATGTCTTCACATCCGCATCTACACCCGTACGCTTTGCTCCGGCCACCGCGGAGGACTTCTACGACGAGTAAACCTCGAGCACTTTTCAAATTTAAATAGAATTTATCATCATTTTGATCGCCTTTTTTATCGTTACCGATAAGTTGTTCCTCCTAATAAGCGTTACCGATAGGTATCGCAGCCAATGGTCTAAAAGTCCATCGAAAAGATGATCTAAATACTTGTTTAGTTTTAGATTTATTTTGAGCTACAATTTCTGGCTGAAAAAGAGTCTTTTACCGCAATGCAAATGTCCGCCATTTGAATTCGCGCAGTACAGATGCAATTTGAGAATTGATTGATAAGTCCCTCCGCTATTTGACAATTTATTAATATGGACAAGGCAAACATGATTTCCCTCCTGTGTTTTGCTACACCAATGGCCTCAGCAACCGCGCGAGCAAGGCTCGAAACTATTCGGGCAAGCATTCCAATTTTGGAAATGCTGCATGGTGATGGCAGCGACGAGGTTCGCCTCGCCATGTTGTCTGAGCGCTACGCAGAGAACTACCTAGCCTTCTGCGTTTCCGCGGAAGAAAACCGCACGGCCACACCCACACCGCAGGCATTGGCCGCACCAAACCGCACACTTGCGGCGGCGATGGAAGTGGAGGAAGGGACGGCCAGGCGCAGGGCGCCAGAATCACACACACACGCATGCACACGGCGGCAGCGGCAGTGGCAAGACGGCAGCTTCTGCCCTTGGCCAGCTCGACACTGTCATCGCCAAGGGCAAGGCTCAGCGTGGCACCGCTTGAGCTGCCTGAAACAACGGACCCAAGCTTCCTGGACACCACGCCGTCAACATCGGCAGCTGCGGAAAAGCTTCGTGCGGCTCACTCCACCATTGTTGCCACCAAGAAGGGAAGGACCAAGGAGCAGCAAGAGAAAAATAATGAAAGGAAGAGGGAGAAAATCGTAATAATTGACATCCTCATTCTCAACCTGATCCTCATCGCCTGCTCAAGCGCGTGAGTGAGCCCGTCAACGTCATGATCAAGTTGATGGCATCATCGGAGGCATGCTGATGATATGTTCAATCGAAGCGTCAAGAAGAGCTTTCAGTTTATTGGTCATCTGCCCGAGCACATCTCCGATGCAATCGATGGCGCCAAAGCGGCCTGCACGATTGTGTCCAAAGAAGCCGGCCATGGATGGTACAAATTTTAGCTACGCGCATCTTCGAGTGGTAAGCTTAAAATGTTCTAATGCCAATTATTTATTTTTAAATTTTAACTCCAATCATTTATAGGTTTATAGAACCGGAAATTAAAATAGGAGACAACATAGTCCAACTAGGGTCAAAAATAGGGAAATGCGCAATAAAATCTGCACTTCAACATGTTTTAAAAAGAATCAGAGCAAAGAATATGCTATGTGATTTCATGGCGATCTCCGCAGACTGCTGCTCTTCGAATAAGTCGGCACTTCGCGAAATTGCCAGCGAGTATGACGATGACGACATACAGCGATCTTTTATACGATGGCGAATTAATACCAATGGTGTCCGCAAAGAAGTCCAGGGAACTAAAACTTTTAGAAAATCTGCAGTCCCTACTGGGTGGGGGAATTCTACGAGGCCATGGAGTCTTTTTCGTGGGTGTCTTTGGCACCAGCAAACAGGATATCGATTCGCCTTCATGGCGAATCTCTTCATCCCGAAGAGGCCGAGAAATCCATAGAATGTACAAGCGACTGATTGGCATCGGTATCACACCCGACCAGATAGGTATTCTAATCAATAAAATTGTACCCTCTCACATTCGCTTATTTGAAGTTGATTACAATAATTTGGTAAACGAGCAAATGAAAATTTGTTTGGCTATTGACTATCATCATTACATGCAGGGATTCTCTACTTTGAGTGTAATTTAATCATTATTTCCTATAGGATTCCCATTAAAAAATGGCAATTACACGGTACCGATAAAGATTTTGTGATTCAAAATGCATTGAGATCGTTGCTGATAAATATGTATTTATACCAATGGCCGGTTGTGGAAACACTAATAATGGTAGCAAAGCCAGAAGATTTTTTCAACAACCAAACTTGACTGCTTCAATAACAGGCGTAAGCGAAACTATAATACATACTATAGCCACATTTTGCTATCCATGGCTTGTGCGTACACCGTAAATTCTGCCGCATTTCGAAAATACGCATATAAAACAGCAAATATTTTTGTGAAAAAATACCCATATGCCCAGATTCATTCATAACATGCTGAAGTAAATGATTATGTTCGTCGCAAGTAGCACTGGAGGCAAGAAATAAAGACGCTCGAAACTCCCGCTTACTTTACCCGCGCAAAGATTCGCGACTGTACTATCAAAGACGATACAATACAAATATGTAGCACGAGGAGCAAATGCTCGTTCAATTTTCGTTTGACGCTTCACGGTACGGGCGCGGGGGTTATTTCTTCCATTTTCTGCTTTCGGCTTCGTAAATGCCTCGACCCGCGTCGAGTCGAGCGACAGAATACACCAACAAAATATGAAGTCTGACGACGGGAATAGGTCCAGGGCCGGATTAGCAGTTGCCTAAGGCCCCCCTAGGGCTAACAGAAAAATTTTGTTGAAAAAACAAAACTCTAAATAATGAATAAAAAATATAATAGCCACTGAGAAAATACAAAATAAAGGAGGAGATTGATGGTTGCCCAGGGCCCGGTTGAGGGTTGATCCGGCCCTGAATAGGTCAAGTTTGGTTTTAAAGTTGTTATTTGTTTGTGTTGTGTGTATTTACAGTGGGGACTCAGCCGAAAAGAGGTGGCAAAATTAAAAATATTTTATGAACGCTTTGAATAAAATAAATGTACACATCTAGTAGAACATTTTCCAGAGCTTTAGCGAATCTAATTTTCAAGATAATTTAAGTTTAGGAGATATGAGCACTCAAATTAAATGTACAAAAACTTATTGAACCCTTTTTCACTTTATAATTTATGAAGCTGGGCCAGCTTGGCCCACTGTGTGCATCTGCTGAGCGGTCTTGAGCTCGCTTGGCTCTTTTCTTACGAACAGACGAAGCTGTTGGACAGCGGGCTCGCGACGAAACATAGCCGAAAAGAGAATTAAAACCCCGCGCGCACCAGTCCATGGGGCGTACCGATAAACCAAAGACAATATAAGTATATACTTTTTTACAGCTCTTTGGTCGCTCATGCATCTTGGTATTGTATAGTCTTTGATATTAATAACTCTCAGCACTTTGAGTGTGATTTTATTTTAAAAGGACATGATTTTAATGTGTGATCATTAGCCGTTGGATTCGGTTGAACATGTTGCGTGTAAAAAAATAAAATACTTTTAATGCATGTAATTATACCCGTACTCAAAAAAGAGTTAAGGGGTATATTAGATTTGTGGTAAAAGTGGATGTGTGTAACGCAGAGAAGGAAACGTTTCCGACCCCATAAAGTATATATATTCTTGATCAGCATCAATAGCCGAGTCGATAGAGCCATGTCTGTCTGTCCGTCTTGTTGAGCGCCTAGATCTCAGAGACTATAAGAGCTATGGCAACCAAATTTGGTTTCCAGACTCATGTGATATCCCACTGCTACAAGTGTATTTCAAAATTTCGCCCCGCCCCCACAAAGGACGAAAATCTGTGGCAGCCACATTTTTAAAGATACGATAAAACTAAAAACGCAGTATCGTAGAGAATGCCCATATCTACCAGACTGCCGAATCTGAATCAGATCGGATCATAATTATAGCCAGAATGCCCCCGCCTGCCAACGAACAAGCAACTCATTTTCCTTCTCGCTCGCACACTCTGCCGCGTTCAGTGCGCGAGCAACCCCTAGCGGAGGAGATGTAGAATCTAAATGGAACATGTACAATCTACATGTTAATTGTAGAATAGACATTGTATATGTAGATGTAGATAGCAGATGTAGCAAAAAAATGTAAAATGTAAAATTTTTTTTTTTTTCTAAAATTCTAAAAAATCATAAGCTGTATATACTGACTGAGTACGGGTATAAGTAGAGTCGTGTCCCCAGAAACGACTCACACGTTCCTTCTCGTTTTGTTTCGGAAGAAACCACTCTTCCTCATCAGCGATCTTTACTTTTTCATTAAAGAAAAAGACGGTAAATCAGACTTCCTACATTACTGCAGGTGCTATGAGTATTGTTTTAAATTACAGGGTAATGTTTCACATTTTGTAAATATTTTCTAATCACAGAAGCCATCTTTTTTTTAAACATTATTTATTACATTTTTTGAGCATGGTTTTACGAAAGAACTCTGAAATTATTCCAATGTGTTCCATTGAATCTTCAAAAAGAGCTGCAGTTAGAATTTTAAGTTGGTCAATTCTTTACCCATCTGGAATTAAATTTTTTTTGTCAGATAGTATGTACATTTATTGTTCTGTTTACACAGAACACTTCCTAAAATGTTTCTAACGGCAGAGCGTTCAGCAATTTTGACAATTCGTGCGTGTTTCTGTTCGATACAAAATTAAGCCCCTGTTTTGGAGAAACATTTGAATGGTTTTCACCATTCTCGTTTGAATTTCCCCTTTCAGGGTTTCCCAAAGAAAGCTGCAGCAGCAATTGGGCTGCTGTTGGTCTTTCAGATTGCCACCCAATATTGCGTTTCAAACCATCAAAGTACTCTTCCAAGGAACCTTGATTGAAACCCCCGGTATTAACGTATACTATACAGTATCCAATATCCTTTATTTCTAAGATTTTCAGAAACATTGAATATTCTGTAAGAATCAATCAGCCTTGTCAGGCATGTTGCTTGTGAATCTGTTCCGGTAATATTTTTTTTGTCGAATCTAATCTTTCCCAAATAACTACAAAATTCCTCTAAGCGAGTTTTGAATGTTTCATTACATTTATATGTATGGTTTAATATATCGAAACCATCATTCAATCTTTTTAAAAACATCGATGTAGCAAAGGCTACATCTTTGTCGTCAAAAGCATTACGATCAGCAAACACTTTAATGCCCATTGGAAAATACGTTAAAGGCCAATGAAGTATTCATTGTTTCAAATCCTTGCGGACTGCAATTTGCATACAAAAACGTTAAGTGCAGTCTTAAGCATGTTTCTTTTTTAAATTAATAATTACTGCATACATTTTAATCCTGTTTTGAAATTTTATATATATGGGTTGCGAAAACTACAAATTGCCAGTAAAATATTTGAATTTAGTTTGAAAAAATGACAAATATAATAGTCTAGAGGACGGTATTAAAGTCGCCGATGTCCTTAAGCTATCGCTTGTATAATAAAATCGCTAAAACTACACAATTTTTAGTTTTTGAGGTGTATTTAGTTTTAGCTTACACTCACTCGCATATCTCTGCGGACACCCCCAAAAGTCTGCGTACAGTTTAGTTTAACCAAAAAGAAGATCCTTTTTAATAGCCTCTGCAGTACCTCCGTAAGGCGTTTCGGCATGGAATCGACTAGTTTTTTTTGTCTCCTCCTCTCCGCTTCCTCCATGTTTCACCGTACCAACTAAGTTTTCTTTTTTGAAGGCTTTTCCGCTTTCCTCCAAGCCAAAACTTTTCCCTTGATTCCGAATATGCAGAATTTACTTTCGATGGAAAATATAACTTTATTCCAGAAGTCTTGGGGCTTTGAAATGTACTCATTAGCAAAAGTTAGGCCATTTTGCCTATTAACTTTTTGCGGGCGTTCCATTGTTCAAATTTCAAACCTTGTAGAACGCTAAGGGTTCGCAGTCCTCTGGGGAATTAGGAACCTCGAAGTATTAGCTCAGAGCTATGATCGAGTCTGTCCTGGCAGACTTGGATTTAACAGCGATTTTCTGCTGAAGGAAAGTGAATTGCTTCTTTTCCGGTTCTGGTATTGGTGGTGTTGGTGGATCATGTTGAAGTTTGGACAAGGTTTTGCAGATCTCGTTTTCCAAGGCCTTCGCTTCTTGGTATGCATTTGTTGGAGAGAGAAAACCGTCCTTCTTAAAGCGCGGATCTAATATATTTGCAACACTGGGGACCGTTCTCACTTCATAGTGGTTGAAGCGCTCTGGCATACGAGCCGTTAAAAATTCAAAAATGCATATTCCTTCTGTCGTCTTTACTTTTATTAAATATCCACCATCTTTTTGCTTAGTTCACAAATGAAAGGAATGAGTATTGAGATTGAAGACATTTTTTCCTGCGAAGTAGACCGGGTAGCGTGTTCGAAAGGTAGCAGGATAGTTGAAGTCTTCCAAAATAAAAACTTCTGCTGAGAACGGCTCTGGTGCCTTTGTGATACTCAAAAGCACTGTCGATATATAGCTGTCGATATATACGCTGCACTATACATATATAGAGCAAAGTTCCAACGGGTGGAAACCATAAAATGTTCCCTTAACTTATCACGCGTTCACCGAAGGTTGCTCAAACCCAAGATAAGAATAAGATACACAACGCCATACGAAATTTTTACACACGGTTTTTTCAGGCTGGCTCTAGAGCTGGCTCCAGGCTCTCTTAAAATTTTTTAGAGAGAGAGAGAGCGCTCTAAAGCCAGCCGCTCTCTTGTATGCACACAGCATACGAAGGCACACGAAGTTGGTTCCATGATGAAATTATATAAGGTGGTCTCGTCGGCAAAAGTAGTCCCTTAACCAAGTTTACAATAAGTGCGAGTGAAAGGGCTCAGCGCAGTAAGTGTGAGTGAAACAACAATAGAGCGTGTTGATAAATCCTCAGATGGACCATTTGGTTTAAAGTTGCCTGTAATAAAAAGAGTTGATGTTGTTTTATAATTTTGAATTTAAAATTAAACATATAGATATATATTCTTTTGTTAAGGCTCTTAATTCTTAATTCTACAATAAATTTCACACATTGCACGTGCTTGCGGCAAAAACTACAATAGGTAATTTTTTTTGTGCACAAGGGTTAAGGCTTCAGAAAAAAATTTTCCGCACGCAACCTTTTCTTTCAACAAGCGAGCACGCACTGAACGTTAAGGGACTAAAAACCGAACGACGAGACCACCTTATATAATAGCATCATGGTCCGAACGTTGTCCCACAGATTAATCATGGGCGGAACTGTTGGACTCGCATGCTAATTCTCTGGCGAAGTCTCGATGCAGGGACAATCTCGCCATTCGCGGTCGAGTTCGCCAATGAATTTCGGATCGACATTCCAATCGATCCCAACCTCACTTGTCGCGAACTTACAGACGGGAGCGCCTGCTCGGGCTCCACGGCTTCGCTAGCATTGACGCGCACGAGATCACAGTCAAGACATGCTTTCGCATGATCGACAATCCTCTTGTTCTCACTAGTGACTTGATCACGGAGCGCGTCCACAACGCCCATTGCTGACTCAGCGACAACGAAACGTGCGCGTGAGGCAGCAACGTCGACATAAAAGATCAAGATATTGTTCTGAGTCCATTTTTCCTTTAGCGTTGCTATTTTGTGCTGTGCAGCTTCCGGCGACGAGGCATGGCGACATATCTTCTGCTGAAAATGTATGGGAGGAGATTTGTCGCCAGGAGATATGTCGTTACCCCGGCGAAGAAGCGCTGGCTCCACGACGATCTTGACTAGGCGGATGTGGGCCCCCTCGGGCCCGTGCCGACACAGCTCCGTAGTGGTTGTTTTTGTTATTTTAAGTTTGTAAACTGAAAATACAAGAAAAATTAAACAAAATTATAAAAAGATCACCCTTCACTTCAAACCGATTCGAACACTAGGGCCTTTTAGTTCCAGCCTATCGTTATTGCAGTATCCGAGCGGCAGTTCTCTGGTCGGATATCTTTCGAAAAATCTCGCCATTAACTTTTCAATCTGGGTTAGTTCGAATTCCTTGTGTCCGTTGAACTGATAATCATAATCGTTCCTTTCGGTGGGCAATTTTTCCCTCGCATTCATTATAGCGCTTTCCCAGTCGCTTATTCTGTGCTAGACTTTGCCATTGCTTTGACAAAATTCGTAATATCCCATACAAAAGGATGATTCTGTACGCAACATTTCAGCGCCTTTCTAATTCCTATTAAATATTCTGCATTGCAGCCGATTTTCTTCCAAAGCAGGATATTACGCGCCTGGCTTCTGAATATATCATTTCAAGCCCCATCGAAGCATTAGATTTTAAGTGGACTTTTTGCCGTCAACCGAATGTGCCGCAAACACTAGAAATTTCCAGTCTGCAGTCAGCCGGGGCGAATTCAGGGCGGTCCAAACTCTTCCAACCCAGAGAAATCGTCCATGAATTGGTATTCATTTATGTGGGAATGTTCGGGCTCCACGAATGGGATCGCATCTGCTATTTCAGCAGTATTGCGCACATAACGAGAATTATGTGTAGTAGCGCGCGTGATACTCAAGCAATCGATTCGATATATTCGGTTCAAACATCGATTAGGATCATTCAGGATCATTTCAGAATAGACTAAAGTTGAAAGTTACGTGTAAGCGTTTTGTAACCAAACTTGGTGAGTGCAATTTAGTGAAGGTATTTGTTAAGTTTTCAGTGGCGCAGTTTACTTTTCTGCCGCATACGTTCAAATGTTTATATTAGTGTTTCCTACCTTTTCGTATAAACCGCGGAAAAGTAAACTGCGTCCGCAATAATTCGGACATACGTACATACAAATGTATGTATGTACATAGCGGTTCGTAACGGTAAAAAAAGTATATGTGTATGTGTGTGTAAATAAATTTCAGCGCCTTGCTTTGTATATACTCGTACATGCACATACGGCATAACGTAACGGTAAAAAAGTATATGATATGTCGTATGTTTATGTACATGCATATGTACATATGCAAGATAGCAAGATGTTTTGCGTTCACATATGTATGTCAACATTTTACCGTTATGGCACCGAGACGCGTTCATATGCACACATATATATGCATTTGCATTTTCTTTTATTACAGAATATGGACAACCATCAGCGAGGAAGACGGGGACACGACGGGGATACGGTCGTATCTACCAGGGACCGGGAAGGGCGTCGAGAGATCGGCGTGCCTTTAATCGGGCCCTGCAGGCCGTCCTGCGCGCGAACACGGCGCAAGCGGAATCAAACCGGAACATTTCAAATATGTTGAACGCAGCCAACTTCGGAAGTTTGAATGGACGTGGACGTGGACGTGGGCGCGGAAATGGTGGACGTGGAAATGGTGGGCGCGGTAATGGCGGACGTGGAAATGGTGGACGTGGAAATGGTGGACGCGTCCCTGCCGAGGATGCTGCTCCTGTCGTCCCTGCCGCTCCAGTGGCCGATGCCGCCCCAGTCGTCCGAGCCGCTCCAGTCGTCCGAGCCGCCGCCCCTGTCATCCAAGCAGCTCGACTCATCCATGCCCGTCCTGACGATGATGAGCCTGTGTCCCATGAGCGTTGGGCTGTGCAGGTGGCCCGCGCCGAGGCCGAGGCCGAGCAATAATCATAAAAAGACCAATAAACAATATCATGTTCATAAATTTTTGAGTTTATTTTTTTGGATTAAAACTACCTAACTACCTAACTACTAACTAATACTACCTAATGTTTTGCAGCTTCATATACACTCCTGCAAATTGGGCCAGAAATATTGGCGCTGTCTCTCTGTTCTGAAGCTCCGGTACGTGCCCGGCTGCTAACAAGCTAATCTCCCCCTGCAGGCATGTCTGGAATATCTCCAACTCATCAGTGTTAACGTTGTGTAAGCTGATTTGGTCAGACGGGCACAGTCCGAAAAACTTTTGAAGCGTTAATCTTAAGTTGGCAAGCTGCCTCTCCTTGTACTCCCGGTGAGGAGACAACGCTGCAGCTGTATCTGCCTGGTCCAACACCGATTGCCAAGTATCCTTCTTAAAAATGCTCCTCATGTACACCCTTCGCAATACTCGGTCTTTGTAAAGGTACCGCTCTGCCAAATTATTTTTTAAATGGATGCAAGAAACGTTTCCGACCCCATAAAGTATATATAATCCTGATCAGCATGAATAACCGAGTCGATATAGCCATGTCTCTCTGTCCGTCTTGATGAGCGCCTAGTTCTCAGATACTATAAGCAAAGATTACACAATACCAAGATTTTGCATGAGGAGCAAATGCTCGTTCGTTTGACGGGCGCGTGGGCTTATTTCATTCTCTTTTGGGCTAGCCTCTGCTTCGGCGACAGAATACAGCAACCAAATATGAAGTCTTTGTCGACGGGAATCCAGGGCCGGATTAGCGGGGCCCCTAGGGCTAACAGAAAATTTTTTTTAAAAAACAATTTGGAGTTTTTGGAATGAATAAAAAATATAATAGCCACTGATAAACATACAAATTAATTAAACAAACATTACATTTATAAGTTTTTATTTCAAATGAAAAAAGAAGGAACTGGCGTGAAAAAAATGGAGGGCCCCAGATTGATGCTTGCCCAGGGCCCGGTTGAAGGTTGATCCGGCCCTGAATAGGTCAAGTTTGGTTTTAAAGTTGTTATTTGTTTGTGTTGTGTGTATTTACAGTGGGCCGAAAAAGGTGGCAAAATTAAAAAATATTTTATGAACGCTTTGAATAAAATAAATGTACACATCTAGTAGAACATTTTCCAGAGCTTTAGCGAATCTAATTTTCAAGATAATTTAAGTTTAGGAGATATGAGCACTCAAATTAAATGTACAAAAACTTATTGAACCCTTTTTCACTTTATAATTTATGAAGCTGGGCCAGCTTGGCCCACTGTGTGCATCTGCTGAGCGGTCTTGAGCTCGCTTGGCTCTTTTCTTACGAACAGATGAAGCTGTTGGACAGCGGGCTCGCGACGAAACATAGCCGAAAAGAGAATTAAAACCCCGCGCGCACCAGTCCATGGGGCGTACCGATAAACCAAAGACAATATAAGTATATACTTTTTTACAGCTCTTTGGTCGCTCATGCATCTTGGTATTGTATAGTCTTTGATATTAATAACTCTCAGCACTTTGAGTGTGATTTTATTTTAAAAGGACATGATTTTAATGTGTGATCATTAGCCGTTGGATTCGGTTGAACATGTTGCGTGTAAAAAAATAAAATACTTTTAATGCATGTAATTTTGTTTCGGAAGAAACCACTCTTCCTCATCAGCGATCTTTACTTTTTCATTAAAGAAAAAGACGGTAAGTCAGACTTCCTACATTACTGCAGGTGTTATGAGTATTGTTTTAAATTACAGGGTAATGTTTCACATTTTGTAAATATTTTCTAATCACAGAAGCCATCTTTTTTTTAAACATTATTTATTACATTTTTTGAGCATGGTTTTACGAAAGAACTCTGAAATTATTCCAATGTGCTCCATTGAATCAAAAAGAGCTGCAGTTAGAATTTTAAGTTGGTCAATTCTTTACCCATCTGGAATTAAATTTTTTTTGTCAGATAGTATGTACATTTATTGTTCTGTTTACACAGAACACTTCCTAAAATGTTTCTAACGGCAGAGCGTTCAGCAATTTTGACAATTCGTGCGTGTTTCTGTTCGATACAAAATTAAGCCCCTGTTTTGGAGAAACATTTGAATGGTTTTCACCATTCTCGTTTGAATTTCCCCTTTCAGGGTTTCCCAAAGAAAGCTGCAGCAGCAGTTGGGCTGCTGTTGGTCTTTCAGATTGCCACCCAATATTGCGTTTCAAACCATCAAAGTACTCTTCCAAGGAACCTTGATTGAAACCCCCGGTATTAACGTATACAGCATCCAATATCCTTTATTTCTAAGATTTTCAGAAACATTATTTATTATTCTGTAAGAATCAATCAGCCTTGTCAGGCATGTTGCTTGTGAATCTGTTCCGGTAATATTTTTTTTGTCGAATCTAATCTTTCCCAAATAACTACAAAATTCCTCTAAGCGAGTTTTGAATGTTTCATTACATTTATATGTATGGTTTAATATATCGAAACCATCATTCAATCTTTTTAAAAACATCGATGTAGCAAAGGCTACATCTTTGTCGTCAAAAGCATTACGATCAGCAAACACTTTAATGCCCATACTGACCGCATTGGAAAATACGTTAAAGGCCAATGAAGTATTCATTGTTTCAAATCCTTGCGGACTGCAATTTGCATACAAAAACGTTAAGTGCAGTCTTAAGCACAGGGTTTCTTTTTTAAATTAATAATTACTGCATACATTTTAATCCTGTTTTGAAATTTTATAGATATGGGTTGCGAAAACTACAAATTGCCAGTAAAATATTTGAATTTAGTTTCAAAAAATGACAAATATAACAGTCTAGAGGACGGTGTTAAAGTCGCCGATGTTCTTAAGCTATCGCTTGTATAATAAAATCGCTACAACTACACAATTTTCAGTTTTTGAGGTGTATTTAGTTTTAGCTTACACTCACTCGCATATCTCTGCGGACACCTCCAAAAGTCTGCGTACAGTTTAGTTTAACCTAAAAGAAGATCCTTTTTAATAGCTTGTAGGGTAGCCTCTGCAGTACCTCCGTAAGGCGTTTCGGCATGGAATCGACTAGTTTTTTTTGTCTCCTCCTCTCCGCTTCCTCCATGTTTCACCGTACCAACTAAGTTTTCTTTTTTGAAGGCTTTTCCGCTTTTCCTCCAAACCAAAACTTTTCCCTTGATTCCGAATATGCAGAATTTACTTTCGATGGAAAATATAACTTTATTCCAGAAGTCTTGGGGCTTTCAAATGTACTCATTAGCAAAAGTTAGGCCATTTTGCCTATTGACTTTTTGCGGGCGTTCCATTGTTCAAATTTCAAACCTTGTAGAACGCTAAGGGTTCACAGTCCTCTGGGGAATTAGGAACCTCGAAGTATTAGCTCAGAGCTATGATCGAGTCTGTCCTGGCAGACTTGGATTTAACAGCGATTTTCTGCTGAAGGAAAGTGAATTGCTTCTTTTCCGGTTCTGGTATTGGTGGTGTTGGTGGATCATGTTGAAGTTTGGACAAGGTTTTGCAGATCTCGTTTTCCAAGGCCTTCGCTTCTTGGTATGCATTTGTTGGAGAGAGAAAACCGTCCTTCTTAAAACGCGGATCTAATATATTTGCAACACTGGGGACCGTTCTCACTTCATAGTGGTTGAAGCGCTCTGGCATACGAGCCGTTAAAAATTCAAAAATGCATATTCCTTCTGTCGTCTTTACTTTTATTAAATATCCACCATCTTTTTGCTTAGTTCACAAATGAAAGGAATGTGTATTGAGATTGAAGACATTTTTTCCTGCGAAGTAGACCGGGTAGCGTGTTCGAAAGGTAGCAGGATAGTTGAAGTCTTCCAAAATAAAAACTTCTGCTGAGAACGGCTCTGGTGCCTTTGTGATACTCAAAAGCACTGTCGATATATAGCTGTCGATATATACGCTGCACTATACATATATAGAGCAAAGTTCCAACGGGTGGAAACCATAAAATGTTCCCTTAACTTATCACGCGTTCTGTCTTTCGGTTTGCCCAAACCGAAGGTTGCTCAAACCCAAGATAAGAATAAGATACACAACGCCATACGAAATTTTTACACACGGTTTTTTCAGGCTGGCTCTAGAGCTGGCTCCAGGCTCTCTTAAAATTTTTTAGAGAGAGAGAGAGCGCTCTAAAGCCAGCCGCTCTCTTGTATGCATACAGCATACGAAGGCACACGAAGTTGGTTCCATGATGAAATTATATAAGGTGGTCTCGTCGGCAAAAGTAGTCCCTTAACCAAGTTTACAATAAGTGCGAGTGAAAGGGCTCAGCGCAGTAAGTGTGAGTGAAACAACAATAGAGCGTGTTGATAAATCCTCAGATGGACAATTTGGTTTAAAGTTGCCTGTAATAAAAAGAGTTGATGTTGTTTTATAATTTTGAATTTAAAATTAAACATATAGATATATATTCTTTTGTTAAGGCTCTTAATTCTTAATTCTACAATAAATTTCACACATTGCACGTGCTTGCGGCAAAAACTACAATAGGTAATTTTTTTTGTGCACAAGGGTTAAGGCTTCAGAAAACAATTTTCCGCACGCAACCTTTTCTTTCAACAAGCGAGCACGCACTGAACGTTAAGGGACTAAAAACCGAACGACGAGACCACCTTATATAATAGCATCATGGTCCGAACGTTGTCCCACAGATTAATCATGGGCGGAACTGTTGGACTCGCATGCTAATTCTCTGGCGAAGTCTCGATGCAGGGACAATCTCGCCATTCGCGGTCGAGTTCGCCAATGAATTTCGGATCGAAATTCCAATCGATCCCAACCTTACTTGTCGCGAACTTACAGACGGGAGCGCCTGCTCGGGCTCCACGGCTTCGCTAGCATTGACGCGCACGAGATCACAGTCAAGACATGCTTTCGCATGATCGACAATCCTCTTGTTCTCACTAGTGACTTGATCACGGAGCGCGTCCACAACGCCCATTGCTGACTCAGCGACAACGAAACGTGCGCGTGAGGCAGCAACGTCGACATAAAAGATCAAGAAATTGTTCTGAGTCCATTTTTCCTTTAGCGTTGCTATTTTGTGCTGTGCAGCTTCCGGCGACGAGGCATGGCGACATATCTTCTGCTGAAAATGTATGGGAGGAGATATGGCGCCAGGAGATATGTCGTTACCCCGGCGAAGAAGCGCTGGCTCCACGACGATCTTGACTAGGCGGATCCTTTCCCCCTCGGGCCCGTGCCGACACCGACAGCTCCGTAGTGGTTGTTTTTGTTATTTTAAGTTTGTAAACTGAAAATACAAGAAAAATTAAACAAAATTATAAAAAGATCACCCTTGACTTCAAACCGATTCGAACGCTAGGGCCTTTTAGTTCCAGCCTATCGTTATTGCAGTATCCGAGCGGCAGTTCTCTGGTCGGATATCTTTCGAAAAATCTCGCCATTAACTTTTCAATCTGGGTTAGTTCGAATTCCTTGTGTCCGTTGAACTGATAATCATAATCGTTCCTTTCGGTGGGCAATTTTTCCCTCGCATTCATTATAGCGCTTTCCCAGTCGCTTATTCTGTGCTAGACTTTGCCATTGCTTTGACAAAATTCGTAATATCCCATACAAAAGGATGATTCTGTACGCAACATTTCAGCGCCTTTCTAATTCCTATTAAATATTCTGCATTGCAGCCGATTTTCTTCCAAAGCAGGATATTACGCGCCTGGCTTCTGAATATATCATTTCAAGCCCCATCGAAGCATTAGATTTTAAGTGGATCGTCTTATACTTTTTGCCGTCAACCGAATGTGCCGCAAACACTAGAAATTTCCACTCTGCAGTCAGCCGGGGCGAATTCAGGGCGGTCCAAACTTTTCCAGCCCAGAGAAATCGTCCATGAATTGGTATTCATTTATGTGGGAATGTTCGGGCTCCACGAATGGGATCGCATCTGCTATTTCAGCAGTATTGCGCACATAACGAGAATTGTAGCGGAAAACATTTTCAATCGCACCCATATCAAATATCACTCGGGCAACACGACAACTAAAGTTCAGACCTTCTTTTCGACAATAGAGACAAAATGCAACATTATTGTTCGTATATAGTTCTCTCGCTCTGAATGCAGGAATTTGCCATAAGGTCATTATTAATATCTCCAGCTAGTCAGTTGACAAAGTCTAATGTAAAATTTTAGGCAACTTTCAATTTTAAATGCTATGATTAAGATAGTCGAATTTGGCTGCGCAAGCATATATTATATTATATACAGACAATAAGAGGCAATAGAATGATCGAGCCCAATGCAGATGGCTGTATTAATTGCCATTGCATTGCTGATCAATGCGTCTGAGTTTAATTATGGCTTTAAGTATTTAAGGTGACATCACTGAAAGAGTATTGCCTACTTTTAGGCATCACCCACCAGTTCTAAGCAACATCTCCTTCGCAACAAATATGAGCATCACCAAACTTGCAACATTATTTTATTACGCAACATCTGCTCGGCAACATATGTTGCGCCTGCTAGAAAAAAAATGAATAATGCTTAAATATGTTTTAAAAAGAATGCAACAATAGAACGATTTGAAAAATGAGAAAATCGTATACAAAATGTATTCATTTATCGGATAAAATTATTTGTTTCTTAAAAATTTCAATAGCAATGATTTTAAAGCATAGACTTCTTTCCTACAAGGCCAACCTATCTTGTAACCGGAAAATCTTCTTGACTTACATTAAGTTTTGATCGGCCGATATAAGTATAAGTTTTTGTACAAAAAGAAGATATTATGGAAATGTAGTAGGATTATAAGGTTCGCTTGGCTGGATTTCCCATAGTAATTCCTGTTCACTAAATTTGTCCTTGACTAGCTATGGCCAGGCAACATCCCCCTCAATATGTAAGCAATTCGTGGCCCAAGGTGTAACAATCAAGTAAATCAGCATTTCCATGGAGCAATGGCAATTCAACCGCAAGCCATTACCATCTTCCAGCTTAATTGGAGACTTTACTGCCTTTAATTGACAACGACAACGCTGGCTCCCCACATAACACATAGCGCATAGCACACACACAGCACAGCACAGCACCTTTTGATTGACACCTTACAATCATATTTTCCTCGTCTTTATAGATAATGGAAAAGCATTCATCAGATGCTGGGGCGCAGATTTGAAGACTAACATTACAACGTACAAAAGAATAATCATCCATCGGTGCGGGAGCGCACCCAAATCCACAACAAAAACAAAAACCAAAGCCCAAGACCCATCTTGAATAGTAAGCAATCATATGTGGGCTGCGTTGTTTACGCTCAATATTAAATGATGTATTCTATGGTGGTACTCGCACGGATTATCCCAAGACCAAACAGATTTGCGCCTCCAAAGCAAACCAATTAATCACTAACACAAATTCCCGTATACATGCGATACAATTCAAGCATTGAACCAAATTTTGGCTCGTATATTGTCGATATTGATGGCTTTATTGTTGAAGAGGCACTGACTGCCGCGCAGCGCACTTGACTACACTTGGATGCTTGGAATGGATGCCCTCCGGGGTACCTCAGGCCAGTGCGGCTACTCCTCCTGTTCCATTGCCAAGCGAAGGTTATGTGCGGAACAATAGACGTACAATATATGCTACCATTTTGGCATTTCAGAACAACCCCCTCCGAAAGGAAATGTGGCATCAAGTGAATGGCTTGCACGAGTAGCGAATGGCTGATGCCCTAATTGGTCTTCAACCCGTTGATTGAGGCCTGAACTGAACTAAAGCTGATCTGTGTATTGAACCATTTATAGCCAATCCATCGATAGGGTATTGGCTATGGGGCTGTACAAATATATTGCTGGTTAACAACAGCCTTATGGCCGAGTTATTGTCTGTCGGACGGGACGGGACGGGGTCAGTTCGTGTCTTGAGTCTTTCGTTGGACGCATCTTTGAGATCATTCTCTAATAGATTGCCGCTATAACAGAAAAAGAGAAACACCAACAGAAACTCAAATGGAAATGGAAATAGAAATAAATACAACAATTAACAAAGTGCGCCGTTTGTTTACATTGATTTACTTAACGTTTTTTGCTTTGTTTTGTTTTTTGGTTTTCTTTTTTTTATTGTTTTAAGTTTCATTTATTTCATTGCATTGTTACTGTTGCTTGACCTTTAATAGTCGTGTTGTACATTGTGCCATGGGCGTCTTGGTAGGTCTACCCCACTCGTGCCGTACCGCACCGTACAGTTGGATCTGGAGATGTTGGATCACAAGTGAAGCTGGAGCATCTCGGCAATGCCTGCACAATTGAACTTCAAATCTTTGCTTTTGCGGGGTGGCAGTGTGTACGAGTAAGTGCAATAAATGCTGCCAAAGGTGATAATCTTGGCTTATTCATTGCTCTTCATGTTCGTCACTTAAGGTCAATGATACTATTGCCGAGCTGTGCTGTGCTGTGCTGTGCTGCGCTGTGCTGACCGCATGCCGGACGCGAACGTGAACATCGCTCAACTGCTCTGACCTTGCAGCATTGTTTGTTTGACAAATTTGTAGCAGGCCACAGAAGCGGACCAAAGTCAAAACTGCGACCGGATGCGGCTCGAAGTATCATGGTAAATGGGAAGCTCCCAGCTTAGGGGGCAGCAGCGACAGCAGAGACAGAGTCTGCCAGCAAAGGCGTGTGTGTGCCAGTGCCTTGCCTTTCCTCTTAGCACCTTTTGATGTCTGTGTGCCGTATGCGCAATAATTTCCACATTATGTACTTGCTGTTATCAATTATGTGTGTGGGGTGTTTAGCCGCTCCACTTTCATTTTTCATGCACAGCACGACTTCCCCCCAAGCAGTCAGTGCTGTACAGAAACCCCTTAATAAACGTGTGAATCTTCGAATGGTTTGCTTTTATTTGCTAAGCCGTAAAGCCGATGTGGGGGGACCTTGCTGAAATTAACAGCCAGAAGAAGAGAGCCCCTCGAGTGGCGTGGCGATTTCAGCTATCAGCATGAATTATGTGGAATTGCACCAATTTGGAAATTAAACATGTGTAGCGTGGGAGAGCGACAGAGACAGAGACAGAGTAAGCAGCGTGGGGAAAGAGTGAAAGAGAGCGAGCTAGAGCTAGAGCTAGTGCTAGTGCTAGTAGTGCTAGTGAGCATAAATGGCAGCTACAAATGTTGCTGCTTATTTGCGGCTGAGCGACCTTCAATGGAATCACATCACAGCCAGGCCACAGATGATGATGATGATGACACACCTATGTACATACATACTGTACGGTGTACACTGTACACCAATAGTATGTACATATGTTTGCCTCTATGTGCTTGGATTGGATTGAATTTTGTGGGTCCCACACCTTCTTCTTGCTGGTGTTCTTTTGCCATGACTATTGAACCCCTTTGACATCGCTGCTAATTGCAGAAACGAGCAGAGCAGAGCAGATCTCCAACAGAAATAGAAACAGAATTCCAAGTTCGTGATATGCAAGAATTAAAAGTCATGGTATGTCATGGCACCAAGAGCAGAAGAACACCCAGAATTAATAATACATTTAATGTGATGCTAATGGGTTTCCTTATCGGTAACAACATCCAAGTATGATCCCATGTACAAGGGGTTTTAAAGGGGTGGGAATGACCTTCGGCTGTATCATGGGAAATCTTCTACTCTGTGTAATGGTATGGCTCTCTTTCCTCATATTCCATTCCCGAATGGCACAACTCTTTCTGAAATCATCTGACCGACATAACTGTCTCCACAGCCTTCTCTTATCAGATCTCTATGTACTCGATGTACTTCCCTTCACCAACCCGCCTGACTCATCATCTCTGATTGCGAATCTTCAGTTTGGTCCGAACCAATCTTCAAGTGTCGCTTGCCATTAAATTGACCTTAAAAACGGCTTTTCATTGGGATGGATGGATGGATGGTGTGTCAAATGGGTCTCCAGCTGGCTGCTACCACAGCTACCGATTAATGATGCTGGTTATGATTATGATGATGATGATGATGATGATGCTGCTGCTGCTGCTGTGTGGCATCGCAAGTCATTGCTCACCCAATTTCAAAATATATTAACCCGCACACACGTACGTACGAGTATAGTAGTACACCGATAAATTGAAAAAAAAAATCGTAGAGTAAATCCGCTCTAAGACAATTCCACATCTTGGCATTCAGTGTGTGGCTCAAATTTCACTAATAACCAAACCTTCGTCCCTCACTCACTCTGCCACACGGCTGCCCCCCCTCGCTTGCGGATAAATCGAACGAACGAGCGAGCGATCGATCGATCGAATTTGCTTTTTCGGCTGCCGCCGCACTGAAGGTCGAGCTCCCCATCGATTCGTCTTCAGCGCAACTCAAAGATGAATTACATTTACATTTACATTTCGTTATTGTAATTGCCAACGAATTGTGACCAGAGATCCCCCCCTACCAAAAAACACACGAAAAATATTTGTACACAGATCATGATCATGAAAAGGGGGCTCTGCTGGAAAGGTCATTTTCGATTTGATATTGTAGGAATAAGATTCGGCTTAGTCTGAACACAAGTTGAGTAGTCAAAAAATTCTGATTTTTTAACATCGCCCGATAATCTTATTCAACATATATTTTGCAATGAACAATTTTGGAGAGGAGGCGGAGACTGCCCAATCGGGTTACCCCGTTGGACAGGAACCGGAGCAGGAACCTAGCCGCATTTCGGAAGATACAAGCGCCGACGAAGCGGAGCCGCTGCGTGTGCAGGAGATGATTAAACTCTACAACTTTGCCACAGAGAAGAACCAGGAGCTGAAGCAAGCCAAGTCGATCTACCGCGCTACGAGCAAGCCCCCAACTCCCATTCTGGAGGATGGCAAGAGCTGCTACAGTGTGGGCTGCAGTCTGTCAGGCGAGGAGCAGATCAAGGAGAAGATCAACCCCAAGGAAGGGTGAGCCCTCAGTCTCTATATGCAAGTCCCCCCCCCCTTCTTCTATATCTTTCCAACGAACTTCGACAGCAATGGGGACATTACAACGGGCAACTTTTGTGTGACCACCACAGAGGATCACACCTTGTTGCGTCAGTGCCTCGTATGCAACAGTGGCAAGCAAGGGTCGATGGCCGATGGGGCTCTGGAGAAGAACTATTCCAGCAGCACTACCATTCGTCGCACACAACATGGTTCGTACTCCTCACTTGTGCTCCTGGCTGAAGCCTGCCTGCCTAACCCGCAATATATTTACAGGTGTTCGCATTGTCATTGACATCTTTTGCGATAGTGATGATAACACCATCGACGTGGCGGGGGGTCTCGTGGAGACAAAGATCCCAGCAAGTCGCATTTTGACCGAGTTCCAGAACGAGTGCATGGGATTGGGGCCGAAGCAGTCGGGGGATATCGAGGTAGAGACCATGCATTCCGCCTCCGCACAGTTCTAGCCCAAGACAAGAAAACCCAACCAAATTCGATGTTACACATACGCACAACCAATTTTGTGTGTGTATGTGTCAGTTATTTTCTTTCTTTCGTTTTGACAGCAAATGCAAACAGAAAAAACCAAAAAAACCACACCACACAAAAACGAACCATCGAATGACTCTACTTCCTCCAGAGTCCGTCACGAAAACTGAAAACTGAAAACTGAAAATGGCAAAGAAAAACGCCTTGCTATACGAATATGAAACCTAGAAACTCAATGAGGCAACACACGACAGGCGGCAAGGCAAGAGGGGACGGGACGGAACGGAACGTAACGGACCTCGAGCAAGCCAAAGAAAACTACACCCCAACAACTGCTTCCCCGCCCCGCTTTTTTGACTCACGACAAAAGGGCTCTCGAGAGTAAATAAACGGCATGAATTGAAAATGGAAAATGGAAATCTTCGCTTCGCTTACAAAACCAAAACCAAAACCGAAACCTAACCAACCAACCAACGAACCAACCGCCAGAAATCTGACTGAATGATGCCGCCAAAAGAGCCAGCGAATGAACGAATCTTAGATGAGGAAAATGCTTTCGCAACTTGCCGCCCAATCTGGCTTAGATCTTCGTCACTGCCGCCACTCTCGATTGCTCTATTTAGCCTGCTTCTGCTTCTGCATCTGCCTGAAGCCCAGCATCAGCCTCAAGTATCAGCCCAAGTTTCAGTCTCAGTCTCAGTCTCAGCGGCAAACGTTCCAATAAATTAGACAAATAAACACCCATCAGTGGGTGAAGGGTTTCCCTAAACGGTGGCATTGCAAATGCTAATAGCGTGCAATGAAAACTGAAAATGAAAACTGAATACCGCTAAGCTGTTAACTGTAAACTGAAAATGAGAATGAAAATGAAAATTAAGCTGCAATGTTAACGCTTTGCTGGCTGAGATGGAGGCTTAACACTCGGCCCCAAGCAAGCCGATGACGATCTAACTTCGTTAGCTGTCAGAGAAGATGCTGCACAGTGGCATGAAAGGCAACGTTTAATGTTTGTTATCTTTTGAATAGTTGATTTAATTAATTTCTGGAATAGGTAAGCGCCCAAAGTTACTCCCCAGTGAGATTCTACTAATCAAACATTCTTTAGCATCCCCACAAAGAACATCTACGCAAAATCTACGCACAAAAAAGAAGACTTTGACATTCATCAGATCAAGGAACGGAACCAACTTTCCCTGCAACTCAACTCAATTCGAATGACCTACAGTTCACACCCCCCGAAAGACAAAACTTCCACTTAAGGGCTCAGTCCACTGAAAATTACCCATAAAATCCCCTTTGGGCTCTTGGCACATCTTTAAATTGTTCATAACCTAATCCAACCCTAAATTAACTCCAAATTTTTAGCACAACTGAACCCAATGCAGCATTTTTGGCCACATTCGAAAGCATTCTGAATATATTTCTTCGCAAATTAACAGAATTTTCTCTCTTGCGTGTAGGCGGCCGTAGCCATAGCCAAGCCACCGTCGCCCACTGTGCTCGGATGACGAAGCTCTGCTTGGCGCTTCTTTCGTGTTGTCTCTTGCTGCCTTCGACTGAGACTCTGGCTCTGTCTCTGTCTCTGCCTGTGTCTCTGCCTGTCTCTCTGCCTCCGACTCTGACTGTTGCGGGCGGCCTAATGTGAATTTTAAGCCAAGTTGGGTGCACTCGGAGGTATCAGTTGAAAGCGCGACTTCGTTCGACTCGGTTGTGTCGTTCCGCCAAATATCCCATCCCATAGATACATCCCATGCTGAAAAGCATCTGCAGACGCGCGATATTTTGAAGTTGTGTCTGGGGAAGGACTGTGTGAATTTGTGTGTGTTGATGGCATGCCAGTGCCAGTGCCAGAAGCGGAATATATATTGTATATAATTTATGCGAACCGATTTGGTTCCAGTGTGTGAGTGGTCTTGACTTTGTTTGGAGCACTGGAACTGCCGAGCGCTGCAACTGCAGCTTGATGCACCAGCACCAGCACTCGCATTCGCACTCGCACTCGGCTGCTGTCTCTGACATTTGATCTTTGCAAAGATCACATCACATCGTTTCGTTCCTCGCATCGCATTGCATCGGATGTGTGACCATATGGAATATACTTTAGCCACCTACCACCTACAGCGGCAATTAGTTTGTTTAGTTTAAGACTGAGACTGAGACTGCAACTGCAACGGCGACACGGGCGAAGGTGAGCCATAAGCTGTGGATCAGCATTGATGCATCTTAATAACTTCCTCTGCGATCCAACGATCCCGCAATCCCGCAATCCATGGGGGTTCTGAGGGGGGACAGACGCCGAAGATGCTTCGGAAAACAATTAGAAAAATGCCAACAATGTCTGAGTCAATGCTTTTTGGCCTGGCCCTGCTGTAATCAACCTGTAATGCCAGCTAATTGGCATAATTGTTGTAGTAGATGTTGTTTCTCTTCTGCTATTATTCGCTGGGAGTCTTGAGCATCTTTGAGTCAGATTCGCAATGCTCTTTCAGTGGAAATTGCTGGCAAAAATGTCAAATAGGCTTCGCCTTACTGGCCACAAGGCAACCAAAAATAACCCAGCAACCAGAAACAAAAAAAAAATAGAAAAACAGAAAGAAAAAAAATAAAACTGAAACCTGCATCACGAGCTCCAGAGGCCGACGAGGATAAAGCAGTAAATATTTCCCGCTGTCGTTGTCAAAAAGGTCAAGACAGGGAAAATCCACCAAAACTAGATGCCAGTTCAATATTGTTTAAGGGGCGCTCTCCTCTGTGTTGAGGAGGCCGTTTGCCTTCTTCTGCCTGCCAATGCTGCCCCTGCGGCGTCTGCTGCTGCTGCTGCTCTGCTGTTGTTGTTGCCACACGCACTTGACTGAAATGGCGGCTGCCGAGGCCTGGCCTGGCCTGGCCGCAACTTGCCCCAAATGTTGTGGTTAGCATTGAGATAGATGATCTCGTTAGCAAATAATATGGCATGGCTGAGATCGCATGCGATAGTGGTTGAACTTTTGGCCAGAGCTTCACTCTTGGGATATTAATTTAAACTGGGGTACTTTTGGCAGATGAACACGCATAATGGTCGTTGAGCTGCATCCTTGAAAGAGCATCTTTAAAAACAAATCCATTCAGTAGTCGTATTAATGCTTCGATGCTTCTTTTTCTGCTCCAAATTCTTTACTTGGGCGCCTGTCCAAGCCGTTCTGAAGATTTTCCAATTCGAATTGGCATGTTTACGATCTCATAATTCAAGTTCAACCACTCAAACTGACAGTCATCTGCCAGCAGCTACAAGATTATCTCTAAGCCAGATCTGACAGATTTTTCACTGATGCAGTCATACAGATGTTAAGCAAACTGCTAGCTGCTTAGCATCAGGGATATATATTGAAGAGAAAGACTTATATATATATGTGCTTGATGCATCTATTGGATTAGTTGGGTAACCTAAATTGGGTATTCAACACGATTAAACAGTTGTCAAGTTGTAGACGCGACATATCTTCGTAATACCCACCACAAACGGACGTGCTTGACCCCATCTGGATATACTATACTGGTACGATGTAGTACATAGTTTACAGCGGCGCATCCGACGGACAGCTCAATTTGGGCTTATTTGGCTAGAATAAATAGCCATAAAATGCATTTACAATTCGGATGCTTTGTTGGCCACTGCCACTGACAGTTTCATTGCTGTGTGTGCTGCTGCTGGAGAGTATCATCTATGGGTGTGCAGTGTGGAGTGGCAAGGTTGTAAAATTGAATTGTAGGTGGAGGTCGAGGCACGGAGCAGGGCAGGGCAGGGCAGCGACAGAGGAGATGGAAGATGGGAGACTCCACTCAGCCACAGACACAGCTCTGTAAATTCTACAGAAATAACAACCAGCTAAAGTTAATGTTTTTCAAATTACAATTCATTACAAAACCTCAAATCAACAATAAATAATATGAAAACGAAGAAAATTAGTTTCCCCCGCACAACAAAACAACAACTTAGCAGCATTAATGCATTTCAATTGGAAGGAGAGATATTTTTTGGGAAAGTTACGACTAAAGTAAACAGAGTTTCGGTTACGCAAAGATTGGCAACAAAAGAGAGTCATCTATGGCATTATTATAGGATGGATGGATGGATGGATGAAAGGGAATGAAGTGGAATGATGCGAGGCATTGTATAAGGCAATTAGCGGCTGCTTAGAGGGCCCTCCTGCACTTTCCCATCAGTGGCACAATGTCTATTCAATAACTGCTTTATTAATATACCTTTTCAGTTGTAAGCAGCCCGCCTCTGCAAACATATCACCTCACCCAACCGAAACTCCGGGGAGAACGATCATCAAAATGTTCACGCAAGCGATCCCAAAGTATTCGCGACTCTTGGCCCTGGCTTTGTTCTGCGCTACGCTATTTTTGGGCAGTGAGGTAAGTTTTGACATCTACCCTTAGCCTCGGGGGGGCTCAGCGGCACAGGCAGGGGAGCTTAATGCCCGATCGACTGGGAATGTGAAAGATATGCCAGAGATAGCGATGGCGATACGATTCGAGTGGCTGTGCCGATTGTGCACGTGAGAGAGCATTGAAATGCAAATTACGGAATTGTATAAATATTTAAATACTATATTTGTTGGCTGGAAAGGTGCTTATTAGCGCCCCGCCAGAGATTGCAGTAATTAATTGCTGAAACACTGTAAACCCCGGTATGCTATGCCCGATGCTATGCCCGATGCTAATGAAGCTCGGACTAAGCATCTAAGTGAGCATTTAGGAGGCAACAAAATGTATTGTATTGTATTGTATTCTCCGAGTAATAGTAGCTGAAAGTGAATAAAATCATTTTCACTCGCACCCCACAACCATAAATCCAGCTCTGGATGGATCTCCCCAAGATAAACCCTGCTTTAATGGGTTGTCATCATTAGAAACGTGACCACAGCGTAGCGCAGGGTGGTTCAGGGGCGTTACTAAAATGGGGTTGGGATCTGAACAGATTTCTAGCGGTCACCTCTGTAGAAGACAACGGAAGAGTCAGCGAAAGTTCTCTGAGTGGACAGCTGTTGTGGGCAGGCAGTCCCGATTTAGGGATCACTCCTCACAACAGAACTTTCCCTGCTAAACTTTTTCAAAATATTCTTCTGCAAACTTAACTTAAACAAACAGCATTTAAAGCCGAGATTTTGCGTTTGCCCCTGGGCCTGAGCTGACTCCATCCCCATCTCCATGTTGTTCGTCTTAGCCATCGTCTAGCATTGCTTCCCAAGAAACTTTTTGAGCAACGGCGGAAAGTGTTGTAATTCTGCGCTCTTTACGCTTTGTTTCATTTTTAATTTATTCTCGTGTGTGTCTCCGTGAGTGCATCCACAATTCACACAAACACTCACCCACATCCACATGGGCACGGGCACTCTGGCAAAGGTCTCCGTCTCCTCCAACTTCCATATTAAAAACAAAAGACTCGGATGACCAAGTGACCTTTTTTTTCCCCCCCCCGCTCCCCCTCCCACCCTGCCGAAACTCTGACACTTTTGCAGAAATGGAACAACCAAACAACAGCAGAGCACAGCGAGAAAAGTGTGTTGATTGTTTTCGCTATTTGCATACAAGAAATTAAAACCAAACTGGCGATGGGGATGGGGGATGGGGGATGGGGCTATGGGCTATGTCTGAACCCAAGCCGAACTGAAGAAGTGTCTGGGCTCTTTGGCAACGGACGAGTGGGTAACTAGGCGCAGACTGTGTGTCTTTGCTGTGGCCCATAAATATGCCCGCAAATGAAATTGAAGACCGTTTCAAATTATGGCAAATTACCCACCCAAATAAGTAAGAGACAAAACACACACAAACCACACCACACAGTAAAGTTGGCGAAATTGAAAACTTTAGTTGGGCCTTGGATTGCACAATCTACGAAAGCGAATCATGGCTCTTCCCCCTTAAGTGCTTTTCCATCTTATTTGGCTTGATTGCCATCCAGATTTCCTTTCCGCAGTTCCAGTAATTTGATTACCACCGTGTCCGTGTCCGTGTCGAAAATGCGGACCTTATAAGGTGAAGCTTAAGCCAGCACCAATTCAACTTTACAAGCTTCTAGTCGGATGCAATCACATGCCCTTATATGTAGGGGGAAGAGTAGCATTAAACGAGTCTAATTGAATCCAAATTTAGCGGCAAATAATAAATATTATATACATATATGTATGTGCCTTTGATTGGTGATTGGTTCCAATCATTTATAATTGGCTAAGAGCCCTAAGCTACCGCTCACTCTTCGCCATCTTGACCAGACTTGCATAAGCCTTCCCTTAAGGTGTCAAAGATGTCAGAGATTTCGCAGATTGCATCGAATGGAATGCTGGGAAAATATTACGTGCATGTGTATTAACACGTATGTGCACTTTTCACGGACAGACAAGGGACCCCTGGCGGAAGAGATCTTCTCACATTTTCGCACGTACTCGCGGACAGATCCAGTGGCAGATTTCGATAAGTCATTGGGCTATAATTTGCGACTATCTACCGACGTGAAATTTTTTCTATATAATTAAACAAAACATAAAGAAACATTCACAAAATCAGCGGCAAGTGCAGCAGCAAAAAAAGTAAAAGAAAAACAAAAAACCTAAAAATAAAGTTGACATTTCACACAGCGGCAGCAGGTCGTCTGTTGCAAGCAGCCGTGGCACCATGTGCCAAGTTATGACATCACTTCAATTCATCACTTCTGGGCCCAGGCGGGCCATGGCAACCTACCCAACCTACAAGCACAACTTACATACATGTATATACATGCAGCATACAACATACAACGTACAACGTACAGCATGCAACATACACCTTACATATTGCAGCCTGTAGCCTGCAGCCGGCAATCACACTCAGCTGCAGTCACACATGACGGGGCACGAGTACGCGCAGATGATATCGATCTCAGGCCAGTCTAATAGTGTGGGGCCCCGCCAGGCAGCCAGGCGCCAATAGTGCCAGCCAGCCCTTATCTTAAGTGGAGACCCTTGTGGAGTTTTCACAGCGGGTTCCTTTTACTGTGATGCAATGAGACAGCCAAAATCAGATATAGAAATGGATAGGGTCGGATTGGGTGGAACTATAATCTATCTGTGTATCTTTTTAACCCAATGGCCCAATGTCTTTTTCCCTGCAGGCCCAAAATGCCTTCCAGACAACAAATCCTGCCTCACATCTCATGGAGAAGACCTCCTTCTCGTGCACGGGACGACCGGCCGGCTACTACGCGGACGTGGAGACGGGCTGCCAGGTGTACCACATGTGCGATGGCCTGGGCCGCCAGTTCAGCTACACGTGCCCCAACACTACGCTCTTCCAGCAGCGGATGCTCATCTGCGATCACTGGTACATGGTGAACTGCTCCAAGGCGGAGAGCAACTATGCCGCCAATCTGCTAATCGGTAAGTGCCCTCACGATCTCTCTCTCTCTCTCTCCGAATGGAACAGGATAATCCCCATTGAATACTCTTCACAGGTCAGCGCGACAAACCCTTTGTGAACGATGAGGAGAATAGTCTGCGAACCCCGCGACCCGACCTCCTGGATCGTCCCTATGCTCCTGACTACTCGGGCGAGTCCTTTAGAAGTCAGTACAAGGTGAGGTTCAGTCAGTCCTGAAGAACAAGGAGATCTAACTATTACGAATATTCTGCCTTGCCAGCAACTAACTCCCAACCAGAATCAAATCCGCGACGAATCCTTCAAGGGTGCCAATGCCGGACCTGGAAAATATGATCCACAAATTTCGACGCAGACTCGTTGGCGCATTCCTCCGCCCAGTCGAACCATCCAGCCGCCGGCCTACGAGCCACAGATCGAGCTGCTAAGCAGCACAGCGAAGCCAAGGATCACCACGACCACCACTCGTCCCGTCACCAGTCGAGCTACCACCAGGACGACAACAACAAAGAAAACGACAACGACAACAACAACTCGGAGACCTGCCACTGTGAGCGTGTCGACCAGACGCACAGAGGCACTGCACACGCGCAGGCCGATAGTCCTGGCAGTGGAGCAGGACATGGAGGACCTGGGCACCAGTCACAGCACACGGTACAATACCTCGGCGGACTTCAATTCGGTGGAGGGACCACAACGGGCCACAAAGAACACCAGCACGAAGCTGGTGAAGTTCGTGAAGCCGCCATCGAAGATCTACGAGCCGCCGTTCCTATATCCCATTTACAACCAGGATGACGAGACGAGACAACCAGCTGCCATTGGACCGGGACCGGGACCTGCACCGGTGACCCTTCGCACCTCCACAGCAGCTCCATTCAGTCCGAGTGTCAGCCGGATACACATCAGCGAGGCCAGCAGCACGGCGCGTCCTCAGAGCCGGCCCACAACCTTGGCCGGCTTGCCCTTCTCCTTTGCCTCGCCACCCACGACGACGAGCACGGCCACAGCTCCTCCCAGGACGGAGAACCGAACGCCGGCCCCAGCACAGAGTTTCCGCTTGGCCACGCCCACATCCGTGCCCACCACTGCGCCGCCAGCACAGCAGAAGCTGCAGCTGCCGTTCAATGATCTGCTGCCACCATTCGTGGACTTTGTGCCTCACGACATAGCCACCACGCAGGGCCCGCCCATCTACTACGAGTGGAAAGTGCCCTCCAATGGCCTGGAGCCCCCAAAGCTAGACCCTCCCATCGGTGTAGATGGCCGCGAGTATCCCGAGACCACTGGCGACTATGGGGTGGTCAAGGGTAGGGCGGACATATTCAGCACCAGGCTGAACGACATTGCCAGCCATCCAGCAGGTCCAGTTCAGGTGCAGGTGCCGGTGCAGCAATCGAGCACCAGCAGACGCTTGCCCACCTCAAGGTCGATCAAGACCACGGAGAAGTATGATCAGGCACAGCGTCGCTCGGATGTGGTGGGAAGTTCCACGGACATAACAACGCTTCGGAAGCAGCTGCTCATTCCTGAGTACGCCTTTCCGCTGGAGACGATTGGGCGGACGGGCTATGGTCCTGGCGCCGGCATCGGTGCCAGTTCCAGTTCCAGCTCCAGCTCCAGCACCGGGGATGTCTACAATTCATTTCAGTTAAAGATCCCCGAGCATCGTAGCGGATCGGGCAGCAGTTCCATCAAGTGGTTCGGCGAGAATCCCAAGTGTCCGGAGTGCCATCCATCGTTCGTCCTGCCGGGCACCTGCGAGCCATGCCTGAGGAGATAGTCCAGCTCTACATAGCCTCCCATTTACCCATTAACCGCATTCCATTATCCGCATCCGCATCTGCATCTGCACCTGCTCCTAGGTCCTAGTATTAGCCCTTGCTGCCCCCCAGAGCGAGCCAGAGAGAAGCATCTTTCACGCATTTAAATGTTAAATGTTAAAGTTATTGTACATCAGCAGTAAAGACAATGCATTATTGTTTGATAATTAAAGTTACGCAAATTATTTTGTGAATCATGTGTTTTGGATACATATATATAGATACATATACTCAGACCTTTTGGTATACTCGTTTCAGAAGTTTTAGAACTGGTAGACAACGAAACAAGCAGGCTACGGATCAGAAAGAAATGTAATGAGTTGTCTGCCTAAATGGATTTTCAAAATTTACTGCCGTGTTTTTCGGGTGTTGCCAGAAATGGGGGATAGGTCAAGTAAAGCCGGAGGCTTTGGTGTAATGAGTCCGGCGATAGGAAGACTTGGCGACGAGGATAACTACTGGACTTGGCGCATTCTAATAAGATCTTATCTGGAGGCATTAGGACTGTGGGCGGGCAACTTTCCAAGGGAGGTAAAAAATTGAAAATTGACAATTGCTCAATGCGATGAAGATACGCCACAATGAAATTAATATTTGCCCTTGTTCCAGGGGCCGCAAGCCAAGTTCATCTTGCTGAGCACAGTGGAAGTTTGGGTACTGAAAAGAGAGTATGAGCACTCAAGTTGCAAACAAATCTTTCAAGATTTAGAGCAACGCTTTAGTGTACCACGACCAAAATCCTCCCAATTGGCTGTAAGCAACTAGGTACATGACGGAAAATAATTGACAGATATCAAAACACTTTTCGGTTTTTTAAATGGAGAATGGAGTAAAATGGAGTATTTTAAAATTAGCTCTGGCACTCTTGAATGTGATTGCGTTTGGTATGAGTCAAATACTCAGAATGAGTCGCAACACTTGGTAAATTTCTGGATATTTTGCATTTAATCTAAATAAATACTACACATATTCATTTTTCTGCCGTTCAGTTAATTTTAATGGATCCAACAGGCAACCAAATTTATTTAGTGGAAATTTGTTTAATACTTTGTAATCATCTAATCAGAATAAGAGGACGAGTCTTGTGGCTTGTGCGTTGGCCCTCAGGCCAAAGATGTTCAAAGAGTCAGTCGAAGGTATCCGAGCGGAGTATCCCCACCTCTTTCGGGGCGGGGTGGGTTTGCTGGGAACCTTGACTCTCGCCTACATAATCTTATTTAATGATCCCCACAGAAAATTCAGATTCGACGAAAAGACTTTTATCAAATTTCGGAGAAACAAAAAACGCTTTCCCGAACAAGAATCACGAGGTATGGGCTTGGTCTAATGGTGTCAGTTAACCAAAGCGTTAATGAACGCCTCCCCACCTGGATATTTAATATACGCTTTTCCGAATATCCCCTATTGCAATGAGTATCTTTCAGTTCTGCAGGTTACCGTTCATGAAACTTTAAGTTACTCATTCCAAATTAATAATGTTGTTTATCATTCAAATTCAAAGTACAAATTGCATTTTAAATATTCTTTCTGTCCTAAAGTCAATTATATTTACATTGGCTAATGCATGGTATTCAATTGTAAATTACATGACTACGCAAAATAAACCTGGGTTAATAGCATAATAAACTATTAAATAGCTCTTCTCTCGATCAACTCACAGTTCTTGAATCACCTCACGTCCTCTTGGTATTTTGAACCATGGTTTGTTTCATTGTTATTTTGAACTCAACACTCAACACTTAACTACTTTAATATTGTTATTTTCAAAATCAAACGCCGTTAAGTTCGCTTATCGCACGAAACCGATATTTTTTAACTTATGTTCGTATGACACTAAGTAACGATAGACTTTCGGAAAAACATGCAGGGAGAGCGAAAGAATTATAACTTATTTTATAAACAATTCAATTATATAAAATTAAAATTATCCTATCTTGTGGAGAATTGATTCATCAATCTTATAAAACTATATGTCCAGTGCTGAGGATACTATCTAGCTAGTTTATTAAACCGCATATCAAAATCGAACACAAAATTCCGATCAACAAACACGAATACGCATGAATTATCGTGATCATTTTCGATTGGATGGATGAACAATTTACTCAACAGCATCATTTATTATTTTTATAATTTATCATTATTTTCCGCTGATTAACTCCAAGTGTTAAAATAGAGGGGGGTTGAGTGGGTTAAGTTAGTTTTTTCCTCGGTATATTTACGGTATAATTTTTAAATATAAGAATGTATATTTCGGTATATTTTATCGATAAGTCCATCTCTAATAAAAAACAACAACATCGCAAAATAAAGCAACCCGCTGCAAATAAATCATAAAAATTAAAATATATTCGGATTACTTAGGACCAATATTCATACGTACACGCCGTTGCGGAGCGAGATATACCAGCTAGAACCGGGGCATTACGTTAATCCATAGCGACAAAAATGACACGTAAGTGCGCAGTATTTAGGCCAGGCCATCCATTTTGTTGTGCGATCCCCATGAATATTTATGTGAATATAACGTGGAGGCCTACGTAGAATACATCTGACGTAGGTAGAGGTGTGCTACAGATCCATCCGCATTGAACCATTGAACCATTTGGCTACACCAAACTGTGTAGGGTCTATCCTTCCACTTAGAGAGTGTAAAATCGATGGCTGTTTTTAGGACATGCGACTGCGAACACGTAGCGTACCGTGTGCGCTTCTAACCTCTTTGCCAGCGCGATTAGATCATTTATCACGCGCGAATAAGCATATGGCACGGCTTAGAATATTAATGGATCGTTTACCTTTACAGGAGGAAACCAAAGAGACCTGGCGCGTCAGAAGGCCCAAAAGAAACTGTCGGATCAGACCAAGGGAAAGCGTACCGATAATCTCACTGTGGAGCAGCGCAAGGCTAGGTTAGTATCGAGTATATTTAAAGTACTAAGGCCATAATGATGATCATAATTATTTCAGGGATGCTGAGGTGATGCGTGATAAGCAGAAGAAAAAGGAAGATGCTGCAGCAGCTGGGACAAGTAAATAGAGACCAGCCAACAGACAACTCCATCAGGTAGACAGATGCAGGCGTGGGTCACACAAAATTGTTAGTGGGTAGTCAGTCGGTGCGTCCCAGGATCTAGGAGCGTCAGCGCCATTCTACATGAGAGAAACATAATGAGAATTTTATACATTTCAACGCTACAACTATGCATAGATATTACCGGGCTGTAGCTGTACCAAGCAATAAATAAGCAACCCCCTGGTCCCACCACACAAACGGTCTCAATGGATTTCGATTTCAGTACCGCCTTGGTTTTCGTTCCCTTTCCTTTTTGCAGTGTCCGGCTGAACCATAATTAAGCAAATTGATTATTTCTCAACATACCTGATTAAATTATTTACTCTAATGAACATATAAATTTTCAAAATAAAATATAATATGCAGCCAAAAAACGTAGCACTAAAAAATCACCATGTCTAGCTATATATTATATATGTATTGTGTTTTTGACGAAAATATATATATAAATGATGACTTGCAGACATGCAGACAACCAGTACCGAAGATAACCTGACACTGATCTTTATAGCCACGATAAGCGACTGTTTAATGGGTGCCATATGGATATACATATAAAGAATGAGCCCGCTGTGGGAACTGGGGGAAGGCAAACTGTATACTTGAAATAAAAATCAATGTGCAATCCCTACAACTGTAACTGTTAATAGGTTAGGCGGAAGCTGTCGTGTCAAAGATATCCTGACCCAAATTATTGGTGTCCGTTGCCTTAACAAGCATCCTCTACTCAACTCCACTCCCCTTAAATTTGACACAAAATTTGCATACAATAGAAGGCAGATAGACGTTCCAGCAAACAGCAAACAACAAACAAAGGGAACGAAACCAGCTTAGTTGTGGTATGATTTGATAAATATGAAAGTAGCTGCATGGCCCACAAAACTCTCGCCAAGCGGCAGTCGATCGTTGAACGAGCCCAACTGCCAATAAGTTGAATGCCAGCATTTACCATTTTAAGGCAAAATGTCCAAAAACTTGGCGACTAACGGGCAACAACTGGCAGTGGCTAAGCAACTAACCAAAAATGGCACTAGGAGACATGGCGTGCTGGCATATCTAAGGCGCGCATCTTGAACAGGGGGCTCAATGGGATCGCGGTTAGGCGGATGTTGGGCCGGGGTCGGAGTCCAGCCCCAGTAATGAGAATTGAGAATGAGCGGAGCAAGTTTTAATGATTTGTTTGGTTAGGATAGTGCAAAGCGCTGTAACCGAACCGTGTCCATTGTTTGTCCAAGTGCTCTTTGATAACTCTATGCCGGAACAATCTGAGAAACTGGTTCTCCCTCAGAGAAAGCTTTCCCCCGAAAGCTTGTCGCTGGGCGTAAACTTGGAACAACGTCTAAGTTTAAGAACTTTAGCTTGCTGCCACTAAGAGAAAGAAACAGCAGAATCGCGACCAGTAGATGAGAGCAAAAACCGCGATCGGATCGCTGTGGCTGCGCTGTTTCTGCCGCTGCGCTCTCTAGCGACTGAGACTCTCGTGTTCAGCAGCGCGTTTTCAGTCGCTACGTGAAACTCGCCGCACACACAACGGAAACGCGCGCAAACCGAATTGAAATCGCGTCAAAACTTTCTGAAGATATATCCAATTATATATCTGTACCTACAGATATCATACGAGCACTAATCAATTGCAAGGCCATAAAGAGTCGATTGGTTCCAAACACCCACTGGGACCATCCCATTCAGCAAAAGTAGAAAGTGTAAGTGAATTTGGTTTATATTTGGCAATGCGATCGATCACTGCGGGCCACTTGCCAAATCAAATGCCAATGCCTGACATTATCAGCGAAAAAGTGCAGCCAATTGGCAGAACGATCCCAATCGAATGCAAATCAAGTGATAAACGATCGTTTCGAAATTAAAATAACAGGCGAGCAGCTCTCCAACGGAGGTGGATGTGTGCAGTAGGAACCCCACCCCACCCCACAGTCACAGTGGTCCCCCAGCTACAGTAGCCGTAGCCAGAGACCTAGAGCCAGTCCCAGTCCCAGCTGGCGACTTGATTGCTCGTCTGCCTTGGCTCTGTGTGTGTTTTCTTTATTTTGTTGTTGTATTTTTTATACAAAACATATTCAATTTCATTTAGCTGCCGCCGCGCTGCCAGCAATTTCAATATTCAAATGATCGCCACTGAACTTCAGGCAGAGTCTGAGTCTGGCATGCTACTAAATGATTTTTCTGAGCGCCTACAAATACAAATTATGACAAATGCGCTAAAAAAAACAAACTCTATAACGCAAAAATACAGAAAAGCCGAATATAAATTAATTAAACAAAAACAAAAAATAATGCCACAGTTTGTTTTGACTTCTGATCGTCGATCGCAGATCTCTGATCCCGCCTGACCCAAATGCTATATGGGCAGAGGCAGAAACCGTTTTGTTTGCTTTGATTATTGCTTTTGCGAATTGCGATCTATATAGACACACAGCTCAGCTATATGTGCATATATAAGGAGCTGCTGCTGCTGCTGCTGCTGATGTGAATGTGAATGCAATGCATGATGTCAGCAAAAGCAAGATGACATTGAAATCGTTTACGAACTGACATATCCCACCTTTTTGGTGATATTCAGAAATAGAGAGCGAGAGAGAGAGGTAAACAAGTGCCCAGTTGAACAGGTTGGAGTAAAGGATATGTAGGTCAATAAAATGTTCACTTCCATTCAGAGGCGGAGGCGTATACGTTCGCTAAATGTTAATGTGAATCTTTTTAGATATTCCAGACATTTGCGATCCATAAAACTCACATTCAAGCCGAAAATTAACAGTGAGGCGGTGAATATTAAGTCGACACTCCCACTGGCAGACAATTATTAAAGGAAATGATCGAATTTGAAGATCTCCGATCTCCGATCAAAACCAGACCCGCGCAGCAAAGTTCAGTGACGCGCATCCCCATTAAGAATAAATGAAAAAAATTAACAAGATAGAGGAAAGAACAATGTGAAGGTTACAAAATACACAAGGCAACAGATAAAACAGCGACGAAAATATATGACAACAAAAAAATACAGACACACAGAAAAAAAACACATTCTAGCTAAATAAATAGGAATGGAATGGTAGAAGGCGTTCGCACACCTACGCTGCCACAGTGGCAGCGAATAGTTAATGCCAGATGGCAGATTGGTGGAGGAGATGGAGGCCTACTACTTGACCACAAAATCTGTGTGGCCAATGCTCATTGATCGGGTATTCGCAGTACGAGAATTTCCATTACAAAAGTTCTGAGGTAGCTGATGACTGGCGACTAAAAGCATTTTATGGATCTGTTGTTTTTTCTAGATCTCCCAGTTGAATGCTCGCGACCTTGTGGGGCTATTTATAAGCATTTTCGTGTATTTATTTTCTATGTTCTCCTCTCATAAATGAATCATTTTGATGTTAGAGCGAAAACTTTCGCTTTGGGTGGGAAAAACGAAAGCAAAGCCGAATGATCCTCTAGAATTGCTTTTTTGAACGCGTTCAATGTCGCCGCAGCCGCCTCCCTGACCATGAAGAACATTGACAGAACGTGGAAAAGTATCTCGTGGCTTTATGCATATGGATATGGATTTGAAAAGTGTCGGGTCCGGGGCAGGGCAGGGGAAGGGGCAGTGGCAGTGCGTGCCGCACCATAAAGGCGCCGCCGCGTAATTGCAAAATCATGAATTAAAATTGAAAGCCCCGTCCGTCGGCAAAGGCCACTTCAAAGGCTGCTGCAAATGCAATTGAGTTCTGCAGCTGCAACGGGCTTAATTGATTTATATGGCAAGTCGAGTGATCGAAAACCGAATGCTGAAAGCGAGAAACCATCGACAAAATTCGATTTGACAAAAAGCTAAGACAAAGCCGCTCGCTCAAGTGGCAGAAACGAGCAAAATAAATAAAAGCCAAATAAATGCCGCGTGCTTGGGACTTGTCAAATTTGGTAGAACGATTTTTGACCGGTTTGAAACCCGACTTGGCCACTCATCGGAGCAGCTAGCTCTGCTCCCACTTGTGCTTACAGCCTGCCATAGATTGAGTAATTTCCAGCCACATCGCAGCTCAATTGCAGATACAGATACGCAAGGCTTTGGGTTGCCCGAGTTCGAGTATCTTTTGTGTCTGGGCGCAAAAAATAGCGCGGAAAAATGTCAAACTTAATTACGCGTTGAAGCGCAAACTAATTGGTGGATTGAATAGTGGGGGTGGGCTGTGAAGAGGCGTAGAAGGGGTCACAAAAGTTCGCCTCCCCACCCCGCGATAAAGTGAACAACAAAAGAGTTGGGAATAATTGGCGTCGGGTTCGCTGGCGGCAATACCAGATGCCAGATAAATGCCAAAAACAATCATGTATCCGGCAGATACAAAAGCCAGACTAGATCCCAGACCCCTGGGCACGCGCTCACTGCACACGAAAATTACAAAAGCCGATCGGGCTGTTGTTGTTTATTTAAACAATTTTCCCTAGGCATACGATCGTACATATGTACGTATGTACTGCTCGTACTCGTATAACCAAAGCAGTTGACATGATTTATATGGACAATATTTTCAGCTCGCTTGCTCTAGACAAATGGGTCACGATTTGATTAATGAATGATGATAAATGTAAATTTTACATTTTGTAATAGTTTACTTGTTCAGCCTAACTGAATGTTTAGGTTTTGATGGGTGGCTTTGCTGTTGAGGGAACTATTGTAGGATGACCTCTCAGTTGCATTTCCCAGAAAAAGTTGTTTGGCTTTCCCCCGATTCTCGTACATCTTCTTCTAACTAAATTTACCTTTCACATTTACCAGCATCAGCATCTGACAACTTTTACTCCCACACACAGACGCAGATACAGTCAGACAGTCAGACAGACAATCTACAACCTACAAACACCGACAAAAGTGCAATGACAACCGCGTCCAGTTGCACTTGTCAAGTCTTAAACACTTTCCAACTCATAAAACCCACATCGAGTGGTGTTGAGGCAGAAATTCCTCAGAAAAAAATATCGCCCACGCTGGGTTTTGAACTTGACTCCGTCAGCGGCAGATCCGGAGGGGATTACGATTACATATAATTATAATTTATTGGAGCGTCCAGCGGAAGTCGGCGTCACCATTAGATTAACGATGAGTTCATTGGTAATATTAGCGCCATTCAAATGCGAACTTGGGGAAACATCTGGGCATGGAATTTGCCCAGAGATACTTTTGCGTTGTACACTCTGACCTGAATCGGTTTCGTCTATTGCTTCATATTGCATTGCTTTGTTTTCCTATTCAGCCCAAAACGTATGTAATTCAAGATGTAATTGCAATAGAAGCCAGACAAATGTTTCTGCGGTCAAATTCTGCTCCATTTATGGGCTGGAAAAAACGCGTGCGAAACGCGTGGAGAACGCCAAGGTAACGCGCCATGTGTCCGGTTTATCAACGCAGCTATAAAAAGTTCACTCTGTTCCGTTCGAGCAAAATGTGATCTTTAGGCATTAACCTGTCCTCTGTCCATGCTTCTCTCTGCCCCGCCTCCCTCCCCTGTTAATTACGTAATTTGTTTCGTATTCTTGCCGAGATTCTTTCCTCACATCTTTGTGCTGTTTGTTTGGCTATTTCATACGTATTTCTCTCTTTCTTCTTTTTCTGCGTGAGGTGTGAACTCAACTCGGCGGAAATGTTGCTTTAAATACGAATGGTATCTGTATCCGTACATCTCTTTGTGTATCTTTTGCTTGAACTTTAGCTGCGGGTGCGGGTGCGGGTGGGAGTTGAGTTCGAGTGCGGGCTGACCATTTCCCAGGCAACCAGTTTCGGCTCACAGAAATTCTCAAAGTGTTTCCATGTAAGACAAGACAGTTTGGCGTGTGATTATCTCATCAGAGTTGATGCCGGCCGCGGGCCACATGTACGAGTGCAATGTGGATGCCTCGGCATTCATCCGATAGATACGAATGGAAAAGCCAGCTGCATCGGCATTTGCATGTGCCAACATGCGCCACATCAATCCGTGGCGTGGCTGAAGCTGAAGCTGAAGCCGGTGTCCGGAGCACGTTAAACGTTTGATTAATTTAATGACAATGCCCGGTGGCTGCATTTGATGAGCCATAACTCATAGATGCAGATGCATGCATGCGCCTATCTGGATCGTGTGCTCATGTGGATGATATCAACTTTCGAAAAGCAGCAACTTGGGGGATTGACTGGAATTTCCGAATAACTTCCTTGCGGACCAAAGTTGTGCATTGATTAGTCATTCGATTCGTTGATTTATTTAAAAGATTTGGCTATATATAAGTCTTACGTTCTCTCAAGTATTCCACGCTCTTTGGCTATTGTTTTCTTCTCGTTTCCTTCTATTTTTAAAATCGAATTTCGTTTTATAAACAGTTGTTGCTTGACGTCACAATTGGTCAAATTATTGGATCTTGTTTTTCGTACGGACTGTTTATCTTTACCTCTTGCAATTGCCAAAGCGTGTCAAGGTGGGGGTGCACAGGAATGCCATAAAATAAATACTAGCTGGTTCCTGTACAAAACACTCGTCATATATTAGCCAGAAACATATTGTTGATAAGATAGAAACAATGGGAGGAAGGGTAGATGGGTAATACTTCCACAAATTCCCAGACAACATCATCAGTTATATGACGAAGCAGTTGAGGAAGTCTAGCATTCTTAAAAATATGACTACATATGACGAGTATACCGCTCTCGGACAAATTTTAACATTTTTATTTTCCTTTTATATTTCCAGTTGATATCGTCTGTAATCCGCATCTTAATTTGCCAAAATGGCAAAACCTCTATTGAACTCCTGCTGCCTGTGTCAGTCGACGCGGAATGGCTCCTTTATCTCCGGCATCCTGGCCATTGTCCTATCCATCATCACCATTGTGGTGATCTTCACAACGAGAGTGCATTTCCAGACGATCGTATTTGACTTTATACCCAATGACATTGTCAAGATAATACTTGTCATCAACCTGTGCATGACCATATTTATATCGCTGCTAATGATCGCAGGCGCCCTCAAGGTATGTTATGATCAGTCCTCCCCCACACCACACACGAAGTGTGCTCGTCGAATACAGATTGCATCATTAATCTTTGTGTTGTATATTCTAGCGCAACCACTACCTGATGGTGCCCTGGGTGGTGCTTGGGATCATGATAGCCATTGGACTGCTGATCTCAGTCATCTACACGGCCGTCGTCTTCTTCATTGATGGCTATGTGTTGACGGGTGTTCTCTGGCTGATATTTGGCTTAATTTGTTGCGGTAAGTGGGCTAAGGAGTGGGAATGGAATGGTGGATGGGGGATGGGGGATGGAGGATGGGGGCAGATTCAAATTGTGGAGGCAGCTGTAACTTTTCCATGTGCGGTTTTTAGCACCGGATGGCGTTTTATGCGAGCCGTTTTTACTTTATTGACGCATTTATCATTGCGTTGATTGCCCCGTGTGCTGAAAGCAAAAAAGGAGGCGCCCCCAGCCAACCCAACAAATGAGGCGCGAAGTGGCTGGCAAATGCAATTTGTTGCAGCAGATAATATATGGGCGAGACTCGCTTCCATTGCAGTGCTTCCAGTGTAGATGGCATGTAGCATAGTGTTTAGTAGAAATAAAGTAAAATGCATTGAACAGTGGGCCCGAAACTCGGGAAACTAGAGACAACAAATAACGACAAATTATAAACATTTGTATGTCTTCTCTTTCAGCGGTCCTTACCTATTGCTGGTGCGTCGTCTACAGCGAATATGTTAATCTCTCCGAGGAGAACGAGCGTGGACGATACAACAAGCAGCCATACCGCCGCTAAGGATACGCCTGAAGGTGCGATCCCCCACTCTCATCATCACTTCCATTCTAGCCAGAAATATCCATTCTATCATCCTAGTTTATAATAATTATCCCAACTGCTTATGCTCGTATTTAGTGGATATGTCTAACTAATAATTGTAATTTAATTAAGGCGAGCCAGCCTTTCGTTCAGATCGAATTTATGTGGCCCGCGCAAGAAAGTGCAATCAATCGAATTATTTAACATTTAAATAAAACTTTAATCCAGATATTTTGTGAAATTCCATTGTTATTTCAATTGTGTGTACGTAATACATAAGACGAAGCGCCACCGCCACGGCCCCGCTTGCTCTGCCCTAAAGCCGAACCTGATTGTTGTGTGTTTCTTGGTTTATTTTTTATTTCAAAATATCGTTTCTTTCTGTATATATTATATTCAATTCTCTCAAAGTCTATAAAAATTGTAAATTAACTAAAAATACGGATGTGTAGTGGGGGTTTCTTCTATTTGAGTGGGCGTGTTCCATGTAACTACACAAGTAACTCTAGACTTTTGAGCGATGCGATCTACAGTTCGCTGCGCGCATACTTGGGCTTCAGCTCCTCGATGCGTTTGATGAAGTCAGACTTCTCCAGGCAGCCATCGCAGCTCTCATCCCAGTCGTTGAGGATCTTTTTCAGGTCGCGTACTTTTAGCTTTTTCAGATCCACACTGTTCAGATCAATTTGTTTCTCTGCAGTTACAGATGAATATGGCCTAGTTAGTTTAATTCCATACAAGTTTCTATTTTGCAGGCGTACGTACCATATCGGAGGTCGCAGATTTGCGCATCCATCTTCTTCAGCTTCTCACACACCTTCTCGGCCGGCATAGACCAGCTCAGGGGTTTGCTCATCTCGTTCAAGATTCCAGTGGCCGATTCCTCCAGACCACCCAGGTAATAGCACTACATGGAAAATGTTAGCATACGTGTTAGCATACGTGTACCTATGCGGAAGAGCACACTACACTTGTTTGCCGGCTACTCACGAATCTGTGTTCCTTGTTCTTTTGTGTCTTGCAGAACTTCTTGAATTCAGTCTCAATTTGCTTGAAGTCGCTCTTGGTGGCATCGTCAAGGGAAGCCGCAAAGCGCCTGACAGTCTTGATACAAACTACAAAATTTTGGTGGAAAACCTTCTCCAGAACATTTACCACTTACGTGGCCAAGATACATACCTTCGCAGTCCTCCTCTTTAAGCGCCAGCGTTGTCTGTGCGACGCCGGCCAGGAAACAGACCACAAGCACCACATGCGATGTCTTCATTTTGCTGCTATTCAGATTTAATTTATGTCTTTAATTTACTAAATTCTTTTTATAGAAAAATTCGACTTGACTTCGTGTTATTTTTTGTTTTTGGTATTTAATCGCTAAAGCGAATTGAGTGTTCGCACGACGATGAATCTGACCAGATACTTCTGTTGGGATGGTGCTATCGATGTTTTATTGTGGAGGGCATGCACGATGTTGCTTTTCGATGATTTCAATGTTTAAGGGCTGTCTCCACCGCTGCGGAAAATTCCTGCCAGGAATTTGCTAGTTATTCTGTAAGGATGTGGAATATAAGCCTAGTACTCAGATCCAAAAACTGTTTGCCAGCAAACAAATGTCATATATTCTTCGAGCGGCCAGTGGTGTGACCAGAGGTGTGCACTGCATTCCGAACGGATACGCTGCTCAGACCGCTGCTTGGTTTTGTTTAAAGTTAATAAAATGCACTTCTTCGGCTGAGGCCGCTCTTCCCCAGGCATATCTTGGGCTCCCCAACATTTTATTGGCAAGGTAATGTGTTTGACTATCAGCAGCAGCAGATGGCGACGCCTTCCGTGCCGGACACCGTGAAGAAAAAATGTTTTGAAAACAATATTTTTTTAATATTTATGAAAATTAATAAAAATAATAAATTATAATATCCATATAATTGTCATTCATATAATACTGCATTAACTAGATTCTATTTTTCTTCATTATTAAAATATTTCATTTGGTTTTTTGTTCTCTTATTGCAATGATTGCTTCGTGTTTGCTGGCAAAATATATCAAATTGATATAACTTTCTGGGCGGGTCGAAACCTACCAGCAATACAAGCAAATACTTCGGATACTTTTCTAGTATATACCGACCTTTTTGGTTTGTCGATCTGATTACTGCCACTAACAATACAGTATATAGATGGGCCAGTTCATACAACGAAAGTGGTGCTCTGGGGCCGATCGCGTTCGGCTCTGGGAATGACCGCGTTCGGCTCATTAAGTGACACGAGCCGACGGATAGCAAGCATGTACGTGTACGTACATGTAAGTGTAACAAATAAAAGATGCCGAAAACCGACGGCATTTGTACAATATGTAATTAAAACGAGAAGGAACGTGCGAGTCGCTTCTGGAGACGCGACTCTACTTATACCCGTACTCAGCCAGTATATATATTTTTGAGCATATGATTTTATAGAATTTAAGAATTAAAAAAAAAAATAAATTTAATGTACATTTTACTCTGCATCTATGTAGTTGTTCCATTTAGTTCTACATCTCCCCGCTAGTGTTGCTCGCACACTGAATGCGGCGTGTGCGAGCGGAAAGGTAGGTAGCGGGTCTGGCAGAACAGAAAATTATTTCCATTCTTGCTATAATTATGATCCGATCTAATTCATATTCGGCAATCTGGTAGATATGGTCATTCTCTACGATACTGCGCTTTTATCGTATCTTTAAAATTGTGCCTGCCACAGATTTTCGTCCTTTGTGGGGGCCGAAGGGGGCGGGGCGAAATTTTGAAATACACTTGTAGCAGTGTGATATCGAATGAGCTTGGAAACCAAATTTGGTTGCCCTAGCTCTTATAGTCTCTGAGATCTAGGCGCTCAACAAGACGGACAGACAGACATGGCTATATCGACTCGGCTATTGATGCTGATCAAGAATATATATACTTTATGGGGTCGGAAACGTTTCCTTCTCTGCGTTACATAATTCCACTTTTACCACAAATCTAATATACCCCTTAACTCTTTTTTGAGTACGGGTATAAAAAAACCGGTCTAAAATAGGGATATGTATATGAAAATGTGCAATTCCAAATAAATCAAATATATTGTATTCATTTCCCATCCCCACCCACTCTGCCCATTCCTCATTTATGTTGCGGCAGGTCAGCTCAGGTCGCTACATCAGCCCTCCAAACAAAACGAAAAACCAATTCAAGCGGCAAAAAATTGTAGAACCCACACTAGCACAGTATGTGAGAATACATGGCTCACACACATTTAGGTAAACTGAAATCTCAAGCAAAGTCGGTTTCGGCAGCTAAAAAGCCAACTAAAGAGCCGAATGCGGTCATTCCCAGAGCCGAACGCGGTCGGCCCCAGAGCCGAAGACCTGGGAACGTACGCTAAAAACTTAGCTGCGCCACTTTCGTTGTATGAACTAGCCCATCTATATACTGTATGGTTAGTGCTACTAGCTAAAACTAGCCAGAAAAATTCTGAGATGACGGCACTCGGAAACATCGATACATATCGGTTAAGATATATCGTAAAGAAGAGCGCGAGAAATTTGAATCATATTTTATTGTTCTCATAGCAACATAGCTGAGAGCAAAAGTAAACAAAGTTCTTTAATTTCTCAGCGAAATTCCGAGAGAAATAAATTGGCCTAACAGGTGTGAGGTATCACTCAGCTGCTGTTGGCCGCTCACCGCCTGCAGCGGCTGCTCCCCAAAATACGGCACAGAACAGTATTGACTCAGCGAGCGAGCGCGATAGCAGGCCAGACGGAACAGCACCGCGCCGCCTCACGGTTTCAAGAAATCTCGTAACCGGACAAACAAATATGTACTCCGCGTATATATGCGTTCCCAGCCTAAAGTACTTTACCCGTGACGTCGGTGTGCGATCTTTGGCTTGATATCGTTTTTCCCTTAATATAGCCGCATTTTTGTTAACCATCCAACAGTATTGCCTGAGCCCGCCGAGAGCTAAGTACTCTGCCATTCAGTACTTAGAGTTATAATCCAATTGTTACCGTTGGCAACTGCATTTACGAGCCCAAAGCAAACGACTTGTCAACATTTCGCCGGATATAATTTACAATTACACATACCCGCTAAAAATAAACCCTGCAAGGCGTGTCAGCGGGCCGAAAACCAAAGCGCATTTCATCCAATACAGGAGACAGAGATTCCGAACACAGAACGACATAAAATGCCTGATGTAAAGTTTTTAGCGGTGCTGCCCAACAATGCCAACGCATCGGACCGCGTAACAAAGTTGACCATCAGCGGCACCCTGCTCCAGCAACCTCAGCAGTAAGTTCACCTAAAAAATCCTATCCTTAAAGGCTAGAGGTTTTCCTGAAACTTTAAGAAAATCGATTAGCAATTTCCTGGCCCAAGTTACGGAAACTTGTTCTTCGCGTGCAGAATTTTAATAGTCTAAGGAATGTGGAACACATTTGAACCGATTAGAGGGAAAATTCTCACGAACTCGCGGACGATTTATGGCGCACACATGAAACATACAAATGGGCTGCAAAATTGATAGATTCTTATAAATAACAAAGGCCAAATTATGAGTTCATGATCTAACAAAGCGATAAGCAGATGGTAGAAAATCAGTTAGACACGTACATACGTACATACTCGTACGTACAGATGCAGTTATACTTACGAGTAAACTGGACTCGTCTGGATACTGCTGTATCAATTCCACAATCAATGACATCATCAACGCAAAAAAATTAAAGCAGACACGCGCAACAGAGTGGCTGAAGATGCCGGGCCGGCAAAGAAGACAACAGCAAAGAACAATCTGAAAATGAAAACAGAGCCAACAAAAAGAAACGAGCAAATCATTGTAGCAATCATCGGTGTGGTGTGGTGTGGGTTAAGCAAATGATGTCAATAAATCAGAATACAGAATACCATTTGATCTGTTACAGCACAATGGAATCCGGGTTGGGTTCTCGATTGGCCTCAACTACAAGATAATGGAAAAACCAAGAGACCTTGAATGCCTTATCTCCACATCGATAACATGCCGCTGATTGCCACCATAAATGTGTCATACATATATTAGATATTGTATGTACTATTTGCTTGTAAGGTGTGTTTACTTAGATAAGAAATTGGTTAAACCAGGAACTTTAAACACACATTGAAGTGACTAAGAATGCTTTAACAATGAAATTCCAAATGACAATCCGCCAAACATCCCAATTCCGTTCCTTGAATGCTTGGCACGTTTTTCGCACCTACTCAGCAATGACGACGGGTCTCCAAAAACTTGCCGAACCGCCATGTGCCATAGGAACAAACACAGATATGATTTGGCTATTTAGTGACTAAGCAGCTTGGGAGACGGGGGTCAAATGGGCAGATCGCGACGTCATTAGCATACACATGAGAGATATAAACAAATGGTACATTTTTCACTTTGTCTCTTCCCTCCTTCTCTCTCTCTCTATCTCTACAGATTCTCGGTGAACTTTGTGAACAGTCCAGTCTGTACAGACAACATCACATATCACTTTAAGGTGGTGATCCCCACACAGACTATCATCGAAAACTACAAGCGGAACGGCGAGTGGAGCAGCCTGCAGCAGGAGCACTACCTAAACATATTCGATGGTACAGGCGATAGTGATAAGACCCTGACCCAAAGCTTTGCCAGTATTATGAACGAGATTGATGCGGCGTTCCAACTTTCATCCACAGAATCAACCTTTCGCCTAGAGTTTACATTCGATTATGATAATTCCACAATGATCGTCTACCAGGTCAGGGACACGGGTCACAATTTCATAAGCAAATACGAGACGCTCTTCTCGCTCTCCGAAATCCAAGCGATTCAGGTCTGGGGAGATGTGCAAAAGGTCAATCAGTTTGCCCTCAGCTATGATTGATACAGGGATAGATCAGACCCCCAAGGTAGCCATTTATTTTTTAGTGTACTTGCTAGCTATTTAAAGGCACTCGATCGCTTCGGTTTGGATTCGGTTTCGGGCACCCCTTAGTCCTAACATTGCACTGCACGACCTTTACCTAATTACCAGTTACCTTACCAGTAGTTCTAGTTTCTCGTATTATTTCGTTTCCCATCAACATTTGGTTTGCAGTTGAGGTGGACATTTTTCATGCGACTCACGATCTTTGCTGCTTTCATGCACCCACCACACAATCTTCACTTCTCCCTGATATCTAAACAAACCAATTATGATTTTTGTATTCAATTATTTCGCACTTGTTACGGATTACAGTCACCGGTCACATCATTCATGCGTGTCCATGTTGATTGTCTGACGCCTGAAAGTAGATTATGTTTTTCCCCCAACCGATATCGCAAGTAGATATGTACATAGCTGCTCTGTTCTGTTCAGTTATGTTATTTTCGTTCTTCCCCAGTAGCTTTTAACCTTAATTTTGTTAATTGTTAAACCAAAGATTTGTATGTTTAAATATATATTTATGCTTGCTGTAGTCTTCCATCTAGTTTTTAGCATTTATTTGTAAGCCTTTTCCATGTAATTGCCTCACCCATACACATACCATGCCAAGTATTAAACATCCCCATGACAAGTGCATCTTCTTTGATTAAATGCGTAAACACACACAACAGATTCAAGGGAAATGGTTTTTCTTGTTTTATTAATGATTCGGATTTGGATTTAGATATCTGGCTTGCTTTTGTTATTCGTTTCGTTTGCTTGTTCGCATGTTTCAATTCTTGCGAAATACTTTTTCACCTATCCATAAGTTATCTGGCCCAATGGAACTAACACTATAAAATTCGTATTTTCAGTCGAACGAATCTTACCAAAAATATTCACGTAAACATTGGGGCCAGCCCCAGCCTGCCATCTGCTTTATAGCGCACCTACAAAAATCGAAGGCTCCATCCAGTGTGCAATACCAAATGAAATACACATAATACAAATACCGTTTTTATCCATAAATTATATATTTTATGTATTTATTTTCTCAGTGGAATCCGTTTTCGCACATCTTCCTTTCACCCAAAAAAGGTATTTTTACATCTTACATTTCTTTACAGCATCTACGAGTACATCGATCGATAAGTATTTACAAAGCCCTACTACAATACTTAATATACATTTTAAAATCGAGCATTTACATACAGTTGAGAATTGAGAGGGGGTGACTACTATATACGGGGCTCATTAAAATACAATTGGTGGAATATCGAGAGCACAGTTTACTGGAACTGCACCGAAAATAAAAGGAAATTAAAAAGTAATATTGCACCAAAAGGAAGGGGCGGAGCATCCCCAAGTCTTATGAAATACTATTAAAAATAATATATTAAGGAACTGATGACCAGCAGTCAGATTAAACCAAACTGAAAATCAAGGACTAGGACGATCTAAGTTTAGTTTGCGGGTGGGGTTGACAGTCTACTTTTTACAAACTAATTGGTTGGCGGGCGGGTTGGTAAAGTTTGGGAAGCCCAGCTGAACATAGTTAGCCAGGGATGAGGGCATATTCGAGTCGGGGGCCTGGGTAATAGTTATGGTGTTCCCAGCGTGATCCTGGGTGGTGACCACATGCATAATTTGAGCCTGATGCGGTTGATTTGGGGTTTGTTTCTGCTGCTGCTGCTGCGAAGTTTGCTGTTCGATTTCAAATGTAACATCCTGCGAAAGAAAGGATATTTATGAAAGATTGTAGTTTCGCTAAGCTGTCGGATGAACTAACCTTTGCGGGTGCTTGGCCATTGGTTCGCACTGGCGTGGATGAAGTAACTGTGGAAGCAGGAGCCGTACGCGGCGGCTTTTTGTGCATTTCCCGATGCTTCTCGTAGTGCAACTTGGTGGCAAAGTTCTTATTGCAAACGTCGCAGCAGAACAGGGTCTCGTTCGGCGGATGTGTGTGGATCCTGTTCAAAGAAAAGAAAATTTATAATACGAGCATAAACCCTACTCTATATGGACCTACCGCATGTGCTTGCTCAGATTGTCCTTGCGCGAGAAGGGCTTATGGCACGCCTCGCAATTGAACAACTTCTTGCCCGAGTGGGAGATCAGATGCCGTGACAAGTGCTCCTTGCGGCTAAACGCTTTGTCGCAGCCCTCCTCGCTGCACTTGTAGGGACGCAGGCCTGCGTGCAGCTTTATATGCTGGACGAGATGTTCCCTCTTCTTGAACTCGCGATTGCACTTGGGGCAGGTCAGACCGGGAGGAGGCGCTGCCGGAGACTTACCAGGCGCTGGGCAGATGGGCTGCGGTGGACGCGGAATTTTTGGTTTCGGCGCTTGTTTCTCTTGACTCTCCATCATTATCTTCTTGTGTTGCACCGCTATCGAAGGAGTCTGCGTTGGAGGAGGAGCAAGAGCAGGTTTAGGCATTGCAGTTGCCGGAGGTGGAGCTGCAGTCGATGCCGGAATAGAAGGTTTGGGCGGAGTCGTTTGGGTTACAGTCTGCGTGGGGATTCGACTAATAGTTATGTTCTGTTTGTTCAGCAGCGGCATATTCGGGGGTGCCGGCACTGGCTGCGGCTTGGCCACCTTGGTGATGGTTGTGCTCGAGGACAGTCGCTGCAAGGCAGCCGGATTGGATGTTGTGGTTGTTGGCGGGATGTTGTCCACAGACTGCAGTGGTTTACCCTGTGCACCCACGCGCCTGAGCTCTGGGCTGCGAACAGGCGATGGTTGCTGGGACACAGGTGACGATGTTGGCGAAGTATTCACTTTGGGGTTTACTGGTTGTTGCTGTGTCTGCTGCGGCTGCATTTGCCTCTGTTTGGGCGAGGGAATCTTAAAGGTGGGCTCATCTTTGACGGTTTTGGCCATGGTCGATACGGCGGGAACATTCCTGATGAACAGCTGTGGAGTCATGAGATTTGACTGAGGAGACCTGATGATCTGCTGAGATGTCACTGTGGCTGTGCTTGCGGCAAGTTTCGGATGTTTCTGCTGCTGGAAATTATGCGGCGGTTGTTGTTGAGGCTGCTGCTGCTGCTGTTGTTGTGGAGGCTGGGGCGCAAGGAAAATGTTCTGAAATTGTCCCGCGGATGCGACTGCTGTGGTGGCTCCCTGGAAATTGTTTGCATTTCCCAATGTCTGCGGCGTCAGTTGTAGTGTGGCGGGAATGGAGGTGGGCGTCAACTCCATGATTGGCTGGCCATCGGCGGTGGCCAGCTGTGGCTGTAGCTTCATCTGCACCTGGTAAGTGGTGGGCAGCACAAGATTCTTGGTATCTATGTGCGCCACTATCTGTTGATCGGAGTTCTCGTCTCGAATGGTGATGGGCAGGAAACATTTGCTGGGCGACAGAATATTGCCTGCTCCTCCACTCGTGCCCGTCTGTGGGCTGGACAGGCTGGAGAGCAGAGCTGTGGCATTCAACTGTGTCTGGCCGCCAGCAGCAGTGGGTGATCCTCCAACGGGCATTAGCTGCAACTGCAGTTGGGGCTGGGCCCCAACAAACTGAGGGAGTGATGTGGTAAACTGGGGCCCAGCTGGCGCGGAAAGAACAAAATTTAGCTTTGGTTTCTTGCTTTCGCTCGGACTTGTGCCATCCTCTGAGGCAGAGAACTGAGTAGTGGCCGCCAATTGACTGGTGAGCTGCTGGAGCTGTTGTATCTGCTGCCAAATGGACTGCTCGCTAAGCATTGGTTGCAATTGCATCTGGGGCGCAGCCATAGTTCTCATTGTTTGTGCCTTGCAGAGGCGGCGGCTGTGAAGTTTGCTGTTGTGGCGTACTGGGGACTGCGGCAACGGGAGCACTACTATGGTCCCTCTTGCCCAAGGGAGTTATTTTGATATCCGGCTTTAGACGTATAAACTCCTCCAGGACGCTACTTTTGGGGTTGAACATGGAACAATTGTTAGCTTGATTGGTAGCAGATGATTCTCTTACTCACGTTTGCTTGTCTGACTTCTGCTGAACAGGAGACGGAGGCGCCTGTTTCTGTTGCTGTTGCTGCTGCTGTGGGATACTGTTGTCCACCGTGATGGTAAATTGCTGCTGGGATTGCATGCCCACCGCCTGGATAAAACTGCTGAGCAGATTATTGGATTGACTGCTGCTGCTGTTGGCAGGACTGCTGCTCACTACGCTGAGACTTTTGCCTGTGTCGTCGATGGCATCTTTTATGTAGAGCTTTTCGCTGGGGTTCTGCATTGGGGGAATGTTGAGACAATCGTTGAGCATAGTCTGGGTCTTCTTGCAAGTGTGGCGTAGGGCATGAATCTGCTCCACTTGCTGCACACACTGGCCGCAAACCACCTTGGGCAGCCGATCCTTTTCGTCAATCTGAAAATAACCGATTTGAATACATGCTGCGCAAATACCAAGGCGACCGCCCACTCACCTGCAAGGACAGGCATTCGTATATCTTGCAGCTCAGATTCTTGGCGCGTCCCTCGGCCGAGAATACATTCGTATTCTGGTCGCTGCTGTCCGTGCAGATGCGACACAGGTCGTAGTAGTTGATGCACCGCACGTTGCTATTCGAGTTGGCCATCTTTCCCGCCGACTGACAAGACCGCGCTTGCTTTAAGGTAGCCACAGAATGTTTATTTTATTGCACATGCGAATATTTGTTGTTTTTTTTCTGTCGCGACTCGAGACGCTCTGTTCAGTGTGACCGCGGATTTGCCGATTTTGTATACCAAAATTGAGTAAAAAGTATTTTGTTTTCATGGTATATACTGGAATTTTGAACAGCTTCCTGGTATATTCTGGTATTTTTTGACTTGGTCACTTTATTCGTTCGCTCTCAAATCGTGGTGGTTTTTCAAAATTTGCTCTCTTTTTCGAGGTGAATTCCCCTCTTTTTCGTGGTGTGAGCCACATGTATTTTACGGGAACCGTAGCAAGAATGAGTCTACTTCACTGTGTGAATATTAATGATATGATTTAAAAAATTATCAATGGGTATTTTTGTGGTACTCAGCGGACTTGTGAAGAAAAATATTCGGCAATATTTTGTTGTTTCATGGTCTCGCGAACATTTTTTTTTACTTTGCCCAGAAAACCACCCCAAATGTTTACAGAAAATATCGAAAGATTTGATTGGTTGAAAGTTGAAAACGCGTAGGGTAAACCGTTACTTTTGCAACAGATTTTATATCGAAAAGTATTTTTTGGGTACAAAAAGAAAATGCAGAAACTGCTCAGTCTCTGTTTTAAAGATATTAACGAAATTTTTCTGCTCACGGGTACCAATAATAGGTATCAGAACCGGGATAAATGTATTTATAAAACACCAAACATATGCATAATAGGTAAAAAACATCTCAATCTAAGAAAAATGCGATATTAATGTTTCAAAGCAGCGTGGAACAACAAATTTAACATCAATTAAGTCGTTGATATTTAGCAAATGTGTAGTTACAGTTTAAACCTTAGTTTATAAGTAATCTAATAAAAAAAAGAGTCGTTAGAGGTGACAAATCTTGTAGAAAATTGATTTATAAATTGTACAAAATTCTATGTTTAGTGCTGAGGGGGCTAACTAGCTAGTAATATTAAACCGAATATAAAATTTTGGGAATTTGGTTTTCATGGGTAATTTACGGTATATTTTGAAAATTAGAAGGTATATTTGGGTATGTTTCTGGGGGTCAGGCGGTATATTTTATCTAGAAATCCACGGTCACACTAAGTCGGCCATCTTAGTGATAAAAAAAAATTATTCTGAAAAAATCAGTCAAATTATTATTGCTAAGTTCTTCTCGTAAACAAATAATAGAAATATGGGTTCCCGCAACGAGTGTCGCATTTATGTTGGAAATCTGCCGCCAGATATCCGCACCAAGGACATCCAGGATCTTTTTCACAAATTCGGTAAAGTTACATTTGTGGACCTGAAAAATCGGCGTGGTCCGCCATTTGCTTTTGTCGAGTTCGAAGATGCGCGGTGAGTAATGAAAAACTGGTTACATTCAAATACACACAAAACCAAGAGCTAGCCCCCAAATAAAATTCTGCACCCTATTTGGCGCCAAAAAAAAAAACAGCGATGCTGACGATGCAGTAAAGGCCCGCGACGGCTATGACTACGATGGCTATCGCCTGCGCGTGGAGTTTCCGCGGGGCGGTGGCCCTGGGAGCTACCGTGGCAATCGCAACGACCGCAACAATGGGCGTGATGGTGGTCGCATGGGCGGACGTGGTCCCCCGGCCAAGCGGTCTCAGTACCGTGTAATGGTAACCGGGCTACCGCCCTCTGGCTCCTGGCAGGATCTGAAGGATCACATGCGCGAGGCTGGCGACGTCTGCTTTGCCGACACCTACAAAGACGGCTCTGGCGTGGTTGAGTTCCTGCGTCACGAGGACATGAAGTATGCCATAAAGAAGTTGGACGACTCGCGTTTCCGTTCACATGAGGTAAGTGGAATCGAGGAGGCAAGTTGAGGAAGAAGATGAACAATCAATTGTTTCCCCAGGGCGAGGTGGCCTACATTCGGGTGCGCGAGGATAGCGGCGAAAACGACCGCAGTGGCGGCAGTGGAGGAGGCGGCGGTGCTGGTGGTGGTGGCGGCGGCGGTGGAGGAGGTGGTGGTGGCCGTGACAGAAGTGACAGGTAATTGCGTGCAGAAGTGTGTGCCCTGGATGTTCCCTCGAGCTAATCGCTATTATGTATTCTCTGTTGACAGGTCTCGTTCGCGCTCATTCTCATCGAGACCGCGTCGTCGCGGCACTCCGACATACTCGCCGGTGCGCCGTCAATCCTATTCCAGGTCTCGCTCACGCTCTAACTATTAAACACTACCAATCATCATCCATTAAGCTATAATAATTCTTACGAGCCGGAAAAGCAAGATAAACTAAGTACTTCCTTTCAATCTTTAACCAACCAAGCAATCGATTCACATTGTAAATTGACTATCAAGCCACCGTGTTCCATTATTCAATCAATTGACTCAGTCAAACCGAAAGCACACATCAGTCAAGCGAAATTCGGATCATCAGAAATACAACACACCGCAAAACACTTGCTTTTCCCACAGTGCCACACGATTTGAGGCAGAGAAACTCTTTTAAAACTACACCTAACACCGAACCGAATGATTTGACCAAAACTTTTCGCAAAACTCAAATTGTAACTCAAGGAACTATTTTTTTGGCGAGCCTCCCTTGTTAAGCATTCCTTGTTTTATCGATTTTAATTGTCTTAAACTGGCGGCTTCTATTGGCCAACATTTTATTATTTGGCTGCAAAAACCAAGCATAATTTATTAGAATTTACCCTAACAAGAACAAAAGCAACAAACAAAAAAAAAAAACAAAACAAAAAAACATCGATTCCGAATAAATATGCCTGTAATGAGATAACGAAAATGAAACCAAAACAAGGAAAAACCAGAACACAAAACGCAATGTCGCGAACATTTGATCAACAAATTATTAATATTTAATTTTTATTTTCTTCTCTTCCCCATTTTACGCGTTTATGTTTGGAGTATAATGTGGAGGAGGATGAGGATTAATGGAGAAGGAGGAGGAAGGAAGGATATTTTGATGTTGATTTTGGATTTTGGAGTGGATTGTGGATAAATTTGGATTGAAATTAGTGGAGGCAGGACAATGGGACATAGATCTCTCTCTCTCTCTCTGTTCTCTCTAAATGAGTGTATCTATGAGATGGTATCAGGATTCGATTTGGATTATCAGGATTTGGATATTAGGATTGTTCTATGACCTTCGCTAGGACAACGTGGGATGCAGTTCCCCACGGCTAACTCGCTCCGTAACCTAATAACCTGATAAATGGAGGAGACGCAGAGACACTTTCCAATTGTTTCACAAATTGCTCTGGCAATTCGGGACGCAGCATGCGGAGTGCGGATGCCCCCACATTGTGTCTGTCTTTTCGATAATTGGATAATTAAAGGTCTTGTGTTGAGGGCAATGGATGTGTGGAGTGGAGGTGGAGGAGGAAGCACTTGGACAGGACTCGTGTCAAGGAATTTCGGATTCAGCAGTGACGCCTGCTTCAGCACACGTCTCACAATTGCGATTAGGATTTGTTTCGAGTTTCGCCCGGAACTGGACAAGTCCCTGCCCCCCCGAGTTGTTGTCGCCCTTTGTCGGATTTTGGGATTAAAGAGATCACAGAGACACATTCCAACTCGAACACACGCACAGACACACTCATTTCGTGGCCTTTGCGCCCTGCCCTCCATGTCGATATCGCTATCCATGTCAATCAGGAGTTGCTGTGCCACACTTGAACGTTGCTGGAAAGTGGCCGGCCGTGTGGTCCTTGGTCTGGTTTGATCTCAGCCTGCTCTCTGGTCTCTCTCTCTCGTCTTTCAGTGGTATGTTCGATTGCAAGATCTATTTTTTACATTTTTATTTTGAGTTTATATATTTTTTAATTGTACATCAAATAATTTTACCAATATCCTCCGTGTTCATTGGTGCCGTTGCCTCCCACACATGGCTGATAACTTTGGTCGCAAGCCAAAGGGTTTTAGTTCTCCATATTTTGACTAGCGAATCGAAAACCAAACCCCAAAATACCCCAAAAAATATAGCCTCTATAACCTTACATCATTTGCATGAACCTTCTATCTAGCCAAAAAAAATGTATTAATATTCACAAATAGACCTGAGAACACTCTTATTCCGAGTTCTCTGCATCACCCAAAAGCCCATAGTCTTAAACTATTTTTGAAATCTAATTAAATTTTCCAATAAATATACAGAAACTGGAACTGAAAGTGCAACTGTTTTTTTAAATTACCAAAGGGCAGGGTTTTGGGGATCATTCGTTTATCAGGTCAAACATTTTTTTATTTAAAAACATTACGAAATAATTTAAATTTAGGCGCCTTTTTGCTTCGCATCAATTTCGAATTTTCGAACTCGGCGAACCATGAAAGTTCTTTTGAACTACTTTTTTGTTTTTTGGAACCACTAACGAAAGAGAGGGAAATATGCTCACAAAAGCAGCGAAAAAATGAGCTCTTCTCTCTCAAAAACATGTCAGGACAGTGCTGCCAGAATTTCAGATTCGAAAACAATATATGCCGCCTTCAGAGTGTATCTCACAAATGTGTCTTCGTATTTTATAGCAACCGATCCAAACATATCAAAAGCGCAACGACTGAAGCTCGATACTATCATGATAGTCGCAAAACCGTCGATAGTAGAGACTAGCAGTAAAATATCGATACTATCGATAGTGCCCTCGATGGTTTGACACTTCTAATCACAAATGTATCTCGGGCGCGCAAAGGGGAACAACAGTAAAATAGGTGCCGAATTCTTCGGAAAAAGTCCGTTGATATATCCGCCAAAAACATCATATTGTTACATTTAAACAAAAAAAAAAAAAAATTTTAAATTCAATTCGACGGTTTAATCTGCTCGCGCGTCATCGTCTCCATGTGCCCCGAAGTGCGCCAAAAAACGCCAAGACAATATTGAATTTCAAAGCGGTGGCTGTTTAACAAAACAAATTGTGATTTTGTGAGTGCACGGCCCACGTTGAGCGGCATCCATAAATAATATACTCGTACCACCGAAAAGTGCATTGACAGCTGCTGGCTGCTGCTATTGACCAATATCTGAGAGCGCGGAGGAAGCATATCCGTGGGCCTCGACATTGTGGGATCGCTTTGGTCTCGTTTCTGTCTCTCCAAATTGAGTTGTGCCCTTGCGTTGGTGTTCCCTTTGGAGGCGGCCCCCCTTCCCATGCCTTATCAGCGACTCTTTCCCCTTCTCGTTTTTATTGAATCTCCCCGTTTGATTGGGCGATTTATCACATTTCGGTCTTCGGTTTTCTGTTTGCATTAGTCACACGCGCCGGCAGCGGCAGCAGCAGCAGCAGCAGCGGCAGCGGCAGCAGCTGTTAATCGATCGCGTTTTTATTGTCAATTACCAAGTTTATCATTTAATTTGAACAGTTTCAGCAACTATAAATAGAAGTGAAGTGTTGAAAAGGCGTAGACAGCTTACAATTTAAACTCATTCGTGATCCGCGCCTTTAAGTGTTTCTTTCGTGTTTCGTGTGTGTTTTATGTGTAAATTCCTTGAACAGCAAAAGGTAAGACAAGCTTCATATTACCGATATACAGATACCTACCATAAAGAATTGCTTGGATCGTTAAATTTGTCGATGGCCTCAGCAATTTTACACTTTCTGAACACTACCAACCACTAACCCTCACCAATTCATTGTTCTCCGAGCCGAGTGTATTTAAAAATTTTTTTTATTGATCATAACTTTAAATCAGCTTTTATGAGCTGTTCTAAACGATTCCTCCCCTCAAGCATTAACTATTTATATATTGCTGAATCTTTTTCTTTCTTTGTTTCACCACTTGAATTTTAAGCGAAAGTTATTCGCAGTGTGCACTGCAGTGGTAGGGTAATGTGACCCACTTAGGATCAACTCTGACACTTGGCTGCTTCCTAGGGTGCCTTCGGTAACGTAATTCGATATGTCAACCCAAAAGGTGTTGCTTCCTTGCGGCAAACAAATACATACATATGTACATATGTATGTACTACCTAAGCACACGGCCTACCTGGCGGCCTGCCATTCAAGGTCTCTCTCTCCCTCTTTGAGAGCGGCTTCTGTGCATCAGCCTGAGAGTAGTGTGTGTGGGCCTGTACATCTCTAATCGGAGGCCTGTCTGTCCATACGTTGTCCCCTCCTCAGTTCCGGCGTGTTAATCTTTTGTTAAGAAGAGATGCTTATCGCACCTACCGCTGGGCCGCTGGGCCAAACTGTTTGTCATTGCGACAGGTGCATTTGGCTGGGAAACAGAGTTTCCGTTGCATTGCAACAAGGCACTGCTGGGAACAGGGAACAGAGAACTGGTAAACCCTTTCAGCTCACAGAGCCAGAGCCAGATGTCAGAGTTCAGTTGTGCGAATGATTGACGTGGCAGCCGGCAACGGCAACGGCAACTCTGACCCCACTCAATGAGCCGCAGCGAGTACGCAATTTATGTTAATTGTTTGCTTGGCATCTACCCTTTCATTGGGTTGAGGCTACACCGGATAAATCACTGGGAAGCTTTGTCTTGCATAATGATTCCAAAGGTGCATTTCCATCGGAGCAACTATAGTGCTGAATAAATATCAATGGGAGTGACTTATGGGTTACTCTCCTTAAACCTCCATTGACATATATTTGCACTCCCTAAGAGCATCTTAACTTCGGTTTACTTTCCATCCTTCAGGTGCCTCTCCTTTCGTTTCGTTTCGCTTGTCGCTCTTCCCTGGGGTACGTAGCCGGCCAAGCATTTAATTAGACACTTTTTACTTTTCCCAGCGCAAGACGGAAACTTCTGTCCGCCAAGTCGGCGGTGTGGTGTGTAGTGGCGGCAACAAGTGAAGCCGCAGCCAAAGTCGAGCCGGGAGGCTGTCGCCGTCTAATTGTTTTGACTGTGGCAATTTCTCCTGGCCTTTTTTGGATTCTGGTGCGCCAGCAGCCGGGCAGCATCGGTTTGGGCCATGAACGGATAGAGATGGGGAAACTGGTTTTGTTTGCCGTCTCTCACAGCTCTCACAGCTATCCGAGAAGAATAATTCGGTCAGCAGCGGGCTAAGGCTCATCAGCCACTGCCTTTCATCCGAGAGAGAATGGTAAGGAGAGAGTGTGGGTGGGGGGTTGCCGTTGCCGTTGCCCCCAGACACTGACCAAAGAGAACGATCCGTTTTGGCCTTTTACCGTAATCAGGTTTCGGGTTTTCTCGTACGTCAACAGTCGAACAACCCAAATGAATGAATGAATGAATGGATGGGGTGGATGTAGTGAATGGTGGATGCCTGAATGAGCGATAGGCGGCTGGCCTGGCCTGGCTTGGCCAATCCATCAAACTGTCCTCGGAACTGGTTGACCAACACCATCACTCACCACTTAATGAGTGGCTGTGGCTGTGGCTCCGTCTCTGTCCGTCCGCCCATTTGCATCCGCCCCTCACTCATTCTGTTCAGATCCCCTCGATGTCGGAGTCATTAGCCACACAAACTATGCACATTCGAGTATGGTGATGGAACGCATAAAATACAGTCATAAAATCGCCCCAAGAGGCGGAGCACGCGCTTTGGAGCGCCGTTTAATTGCGCCGCGCGATCTGTGCGCCTCAATTTGCATTTTCCTTCGTGCTGGCTGGCACTTTGTGAATGAGGAAAACTGCACGTCTAATGGTGGTCCAGCTCCAGCTCCAGCTACACATCCAGCAGCTGGTTATGCATGTTATTCTAGAAACAAGTGTGAATTGCACACGCTTTGCACAACGACGCTTTCCACACTCGCTAATTAGTCTGAAATCAATTTCAATTTTCTGCCGCCCCATGCCCATTCCCATTCCCATTCCTGAAGGCAATTGATAAGAGAGGACCCTAGGGGGCAGATGAAGGCTATCTGGGGCTAATTGTGTGAATAGCAATTGAAATGTTATAGAAACAATTCAAAATAACGGCGCCAACTGGGGGTTAAAGATCTCATAACAGAGCGACAGCTGATCGGAGCGTGTTGAGGCTATTTTTATACAAATATATTTCCCATTACTTTATTCACCCGCCCAAGACGCCATTCTACTTGTTTAAAGTTCTTTTCTTTATATCGTTATATCCCCTATCCCCTATTTCATAGCTTTGGCGTATTTCTTGGACCAGAAACGCCTCGCACCGCCCTACGCATGTCCAGCCCCCGGGCAGCGTCTAAAAGCGCTAGCGCAAATCGCGCGAAACATAAAAAGGATTACGATGGGCTGGACCGGGCTCTGACAGGGGGTTGGTACTGGTAATTGTAAGCGGCTATTAAAATAATTTAACCCCGCCTCCTTTCGACCATAGAGCCAGGGTCTGGCCGGGAAAGGGAAAGGGAAAAAAGGCTTACGAGACGAGGTACTCGCCCCAAAGGGATTAACATAATTTTCGCTAATATTTTGAGCATAAGTCTCAGGGCAGCATAAATGCAATGCGCTTAGAAATATGAATAAAGGCGGCATTAACCTGAATGGTGGTTGCAGGGCCGCAGGATTGCAGGCATGCAGCAGAGCCATGATGAGCTGAGCGGCAGAAAACGCGCCAAAAAGCAGCGACGGCAAACGTTGCGGCGACTGCATTAAAGTGGAAAATCCTGTCTGACAACATTTAAACTAAAAAAGATAAATGTGTATATATATACATAGGTACGAGTATATATGTATGTATGTGTATGTGAACAGAAACCCATAGTAAATATGTAGAAAAAACCAACAACAACGACAGCAACAAAAAACAACACATAATAAGCGTGAAAAAGGCAAAATGAGAGCAAAACCTACCCAGGGAGTCCCATTCCGCAGTCTCAGTCCCTGTAAAAGAGTAACACTACGAGAACCACACCATGACAGAGCCAGAGCCCAAGCCAAAGCAGGATGAAGCCAGGCAATGCAAAGCTAGAAAACGAAACCAGATAGATTTCATACTCGTAGATGGGGATACCCTGCACTCCTCAGATTACAAAATTGCACCCGAAGAACTCTTCAAAGTACAAATAATATTTGTAGTAGGAAGACTGATTTTACCTCTAGTATCAATTTTCAGCATACATTTTCAGGATACACATATCCAATCTAATTGCAAATGATACATTGAAATGCTGCTGATGTGATCTGTACTTTGAATCCATTTATTGTTCCAGGATAGACTGCATCTTTGGGCTTCCACTGCCACTTGTGTGTCTTGTCCATTATACCCTTTGTAGGGATATAGCAAACAAATGTAGACAGCCAGACAAATTACAATGAAAACAAAACTAAATGATAAACAGTCACAGGGAGAGAGAGAGAGATAGAGTCGGATTGGTGGAGTAATAAATGGGCTCCCATGAGTAATTATAGTAGATGCGGGCAAATGGGTAATTACGAGAGGAAAATGTATAAAGTATTTCATTAATTTTCATTTTCTCCCCCAAAGAGAAGACGTATAATTTTGAATAAACCGAAAACATTCGATGAAGATGACTCAGTAAAATGGCAAATTGTTTGTCAGACAACATCATTTCCTAAACCTCATCAATAGTCTAATAGTACCTTTCCCCAAGGCTAAATCAGTGCTAAAATCCATCCCATCCCATCCCACACATATCTCTTTCTGTCTCTTTTCTCTCTCGCGAATAAACAAACAAACAAACAAACAAACAAACAACCGGCAATCAGAATCACATTCATAACATCAATACCACAAGTTCGTGCTTGTTTATCGTGGGGGAAAAGGCAAATTAACGAACGAAAACCTCATGTGGTTTTTCCCACAGCCAAACACAAACCCAAACGAAACTCAAAATCGAAAAACGAAAATCGTACGATCCACACACAAATCAAACATTCATAACGTATAATTGTGTGGGTAATTTTCAGTATTATTATGTTTCCATATGTGTGCCCTGAAATATTATCTAAGAAATCGTCTATGCAAATTGTACGCCCAAATCTGGATGTTGAGAGGCCAGAACTTATAGATTTCGCATCTCCGGCTAAATGATCTTGAAACCCGCTGAAAACCGAAACGATGATTAATGATGTACATCTCTGTATATTTTTTGAAATATTGAACAGCACACAGAATAGCGCGTGCCGCTGCTAAAAATCTGAATAATATTTCGAAGTGTTAATTGAAAATATTTCCAAGAATTGTGAGTGCTTTTTGCGGTTTTCAAAGTCAATTTGTAAGGCTGTCAACAAAATGTGAGTTCAATTTATCAGGTACGAGTAAATTCGTAAACTGGCTCAAGTGAAGCTGGCAAAATGGTTATAAATAAATCCACTATGGATGGGAAACCATTCGTTCGTATTAGCTTTAGTTGCTGTTTTCAATCAACTCCTAGTTCCCATAAACCGCTCTCAAAAACCACTCCATTTCCATGCGCATTGTGGCATTTCCGTTTCAAGTCAAACCAAAAATTCTTCAACCACACATTCCTCCAGCATTGACAAATTGAAATAAATATCTCATACACATTCTGGGACGTCAAGTCTTTGTTTCCTGTGGAATGATACATAACTATGGCCTTCGTTTTGTCAAAGTCATTCGCAGAAGGAGAGAGAATGGTAAAAGGTAAGAACTGAAATCGAACAAAACGTCTTTCGGGCAAGAAAATGTACGACAGTAAATGTCTTTTAGCCTACTTTCTTGCCCTACACATGTCAAATGACCCTCCCTGCCGCTCTCTCTCTCTCTCTGACATTTTTCATGGGCACACACACAAGACAAAGGATCCATAAATCCATAAAATAAATAGTTTGTTTGCCCAGAATTTCCAATCAATTGTGCAATTGTTGAATAATTAATTCGGTTACAATGCCAGTCGTGTCTCTGCAGCGGCAGGCTATCAATTAATAACTATTTTTTTACAAATGCATTACAGATGTAAGAAATGTTACTGCCATAAAGCACAATGAAATGGTTCTTAATTGTGATTTACATGCGCCATTTCCACTACATTACCATTTTCCATTTACCATTTTGCAGCTTCAATCAAAGCTTTGATATTGCTGGAGGCGTTTATGACTTTTTTGTTTGATGGCTTGTCGGTTTTTGTGTTATTTTTTGCATGCGATTTGAGCTATTTCTTTGTGTGTGCCATAAAAATGATTTTTTCATTTGATTTGTGACAGATTTATGGCCTGAACCGCGAATGGGTGATAATTGGCTATGTTATGGACAGATTATAGGGATTGGGTATGCAAAACATTCCATTCTATTAATATGTGGGTATACAAACATGAGATGATCTCTCTGCTTGGGTTATCTTTTATTGGGAAATGTTCTGTGGAAACATTTCTCACACTCACTCCCCGCATTCCATCCCTCCCTGCACACTCTCCATTCAATCGACAGCAATTGGTGCGTAACTTCCTCCTTCTCTCGAGCCCATTGAAGCGTTACGGAAAGCATTATTGCCATACGAATTGTTTTTCTGTTTGCCCTGTTCATCGGATATTGGGTATTGGCTCTCTCTATGAAATCACCATGCAACTACCTGTTCTCCCCCATGCCCCATGGCTGTACTATTTATAGGCAAATGCGCAGTATACGTATGCCCACGGCACAAGTCATCCCCAAAGTCATTCCGTGTTCCCGTTCCCACCCCCCCTGGAAGATCAATGACTTTGGTGGAGGGAGGGAGAGTGTGCGCTTATCAGCAAGTTCTGGTCTGTTGATAAAGAAGCGATGGCAAGTGACGAGCGGCACGATAAATAGAATGGACAGCAATCAATAATGAAGAGTTGGAAGACAGCAGTGCTCCCTCAGTCATTCCTCAGTCTGTCAGTCAGTCATTCAGGCAGTCCGTATGTCTGTCAGTCTGTGAGCGAGTGTCAGGGCTTGTGTCTGTTGTATTTACCTGCAATCAAAGCAGTTTATGTTTTACCTTTTTATTCTGTTTGTCAGTCTTGTATGTAAATACAAACAAGCACTTGAGGGAAGAGTATACAGCGCCAAGGTATATTCTAGACAGGGTAAGGCAGTCCAAAAATTATTATAATTATTCGGTACCAGAATATGATGTCATAGCAACCTTCTTTCTAATCTACCTTGCCCATTCTTGCTGTCCCATTCACTTCTGTCATTCACTTAATCGCTTTGTTTGCCTACCCAACACTGCGTATACGCAATGAGTGCATTGAGTTTTTTCTCAGTGTGGATGTGGATGCCATTTGATTGGATTCGAGTTGGATTCGTTCAAGGTTTACTACCCCCTGGGGCTGCCAGAGGAGTTCTCTGCACTGCCGTTCCGTTTGCATGTCAAATGAACACTTCCAGCGAAAGGTGTTAATGATAACAGAAAATACCAACAACTGCCTGCTGCAAAACTGGGTTAAAAGGTCTCTCCCCAATGGGCTGGGTGGCAGGGGGCATTGCGCATACGCAGCGTTGCAGTAAAGTCGTAAAAAAATACAAACTACAATCCAGTAAAGCGGCAGCTGTTTGTTCAATAAAAGCCAAACAAGGCTAGCCGTAAAAAGGAATAAAGTAGGGGACAGACAACGACCTGTGATTGCACTTTAAGCGGGGGATTTTTCAATGGAAGTGCATGCATATTTCAGACTAGATGGAACCTTAGTTTTCTACCTTGATTTTTAAATTTCTTTCTTGAAAGACTGTCTTGAAACCCGCTCTGAAACTCCTCCCGTTATGAGTATGACAAACAAATCCCATTAACTCGCACAATTTACATTCACATTCCCATTGCAGTCAGCCAGTCAGTCATTTACACGAGTTCTGTGCACTCAATTAAAATGCCAAGTTCAGCTCCTGCCAACATTCGAAAACTGACAGCTGACAGATGGAAATTTACTGCGGCTCAAAGGAAGCTAAGGAAAAGCTACCGACCTGGGTCATGGCTCTCCCCTCCACAGCTCCACAGTTGAACTATCAATCATTCAGTGTTCATTTCGCTTTGAAGCAGGTGCTAAATGTGTCAGTTTTAAACGAGCAGAAAGCCGAAAGTTCACAAGAGTTTCTCCAGGAAGAGAGACAGCTTCTAGCATTTTACAAATGTCAACGATTTGAGCTGGGAATATGAGAATTATTAATGAGGAATACATTTGCTGGGGGAGGATTGCTTTATTTTGTTATACGTTTAGCCCTTTATTGTTATACCCGACAAATGGGGTTTGTTGGGTGTGGTGGTGTAACGGGGGCGTCCCCCTGTCTCGCGCCGGTGCCGTGTCTGCCGTCCGTCTGTCCGTCCGATGGCGCCTGGAAGCTAGGCTAGCGAACCAAATTTGTTTCCACTAGGATCCCCCGGTTCCCCCCGCCCCCCCCCCCCCGGGGCCTTAAAGCGCGTCTCGGGCCTACCGGTCTGATTGTGGTCTGCCGGCGCGGCCCCCCCCCCCCCCAAACGCAACGACCTCCCCGCCGCCCGCCGCGTCAGGCCGCCCCCGCGGGGTGTTTGGAACTGTACATCTACATGTTAGTGTATATAGCTTTATTGGTGTTTACAAAAATGTTTGTAAATTTTTTTTTATATCTGCAAATGAGTGCGTCGGGTCGGAGCGACTCACCGTCCCTCGTTTCTTTATTTTCTGTGCATAAAAGTTATTTCCGTATTCTTGATTCACAGATTCATTACCGCCAGAAGGAAGTCAAAGATTTTGTAAACGAAGGTGAGTTTTCTCTCTCTTAAATCAAAGTAGCTGCGGAAAAGTAATGGAAATCCCTCGGAGGATAAGGGTTCAGAATACAAAACAGAATGTAAGTGGAGGTGCCTGTAGCCTGGCTTTGGAGTTCTTATGAATAATCATAGTAAAAACTTAAAGTTTCTTATTAAGAAATTTCAATAAAATTTAACCCTTTTGCTTTCTGCACTTAAATACACTGCATACATTTGGGCGCTCCCTTAAAAGCAATTTCGCAATTTTCTTTCACGAAAGTAATTAACGAAGAGTACGGATACGAGTGTATATGAAAAGTATTTTCCTTTGCACACAGCTCCCTTTATCCATTCAGTGCATTCCGCTTGCCTGAGTTCCACCTGAATCCCCAGATCCGAGGCAATTGAATGCACTGCATGCCTGCGGACTGAACTCTCACCTCTCGAAGAAATGGACGGCGATATCATCGGGCGAGGAGCCCACTGGCTGGAGCCTGCTCTTAATTAATGTGCAAAATCACGCGTCTGCATTTAATTCACTTTGTTGCCTGGGAAATTGCGCCACAGAGCCAGAGCCACACAGAGAACTCCAGAGATGTTGGGGGAAAGCCACTCGAGAAATGTGGCAACATTTTTGCACGCATTTGACGGCCTGTCGCTGCGATTGGGCCGCCAGATTGTGTCCCGGGCCCCATCTTGGCCAGCTTCGTCTATTTAAGGGCATTTGCCAGCTTTTTCCCAGCCATCGCATCGAACGGATCGAATTGTTACTCTTGGATGCTGTGGCCACTGGCAATTGTCCTTTATAGCCATTCCTTTATTAGGCCCCCACATCTTGGATGGCATTTTAATGCAATTTTTATGCGCATTTTTGCGCTCTGTAATGGCGCTCCGTCCTACCCAATCTTTCCTTCCCCGCTGCTCCCTCTGCTTCGCCTGCTCTTGTCGATGTGTCACTCTTGCGAGCATGTAAGATGTAATTTCAATTGTAATTCATATAATTCGCTTTATTGTTGTCTCAATGGGCCTTTGTTGGGGCACTTGCAAGGGAAGGGAATCGAAAGATACGAGTATAAGTGCTGGGCTTTCGTTTCTATTGTGTGGAAAGGTTGCCAAACTTCAGTTGTTGGATGAATGCTTTATAAGTACTTAGGTCTCTGAAGCAGGCGGTGGGCAGCCTTTTAGAAATTGAAAGTAGTTCAACAACATACAACCAAAAAATAAAACCTAATGCCACGTCATGCACACGCAATGTATGTTGCTTAGGCAATTATATCTAATCATGTAGGAGTAGTTGGGATGAAAGTAAGAAAGCGGCAAGAAAATATATTGGATTTGGAGTCGGTTCTACCTACTCTTACCTTTCCAGTTTAATTTAAGGGCCTTTGAGAGGTCCCTCTGAGAGTTTATTGCTGTTTAATCTATGAGAATTGCCATAAATTAAATCTTCTCTCTGTAAATCCACATCGAGTGCACTGCCAGAGGCCAGAAACTTCACATAGAGCACTCCCCGAATAAATGTGCAGCTGTTGCGGCTTGCCATCAGGAAACTACGCTCAATTGGGCATGGGGCCCAATTTGATCCATAAAAGCGCATTAAAGACGCATACTCGTAAACAGTTGGCAAGAAGCTAAGCAAACATGTGAGCAGAGCATCACAAAAGCGCCATCAAAGTGTCAAAAATGGAACAAAAACCAAACCAGGGGATCTGCATCTTATAATATACGCTGTATGGGATGCTGTATGGTGCGCTGTATGGTATACGATGTGGTGGGATTTCAGGGATCGAGGGGAAGTGTGCGCCAGCCTGCGATGATCCAGCCACATATGTACACACATAAATTAGCTCATAATAAAGTTCAAAATAAACTGCGGCGAGGCGACCAGCGGCAGGCCTATAAAAATAGTCTCCAGTGGCAGGGAGTGGGAAAATTAACCGCATTAAACATTTGAGAAGGCATAAATATTCATAAAAAGAAAAGTCCAAAGAGAAGTCTGAATGCAGCTGCCACTAGGCGCTGGCTGGGGGCAGGATCGAATGGGAGACTGCTGTGAATTTTTGCGTTTCTTTCCAGGCCATGCGGAAGTCGACGGGGCGTATGAGTAATGTGTTCCACTCCCCCCGCCACACACCAACAAAATAGATAAGGAACATTGTCAACTGTTTCGGGGCGACTTGAATTTATTGAATTTAAGTGATACTAGTGGGTACAACTAGTACTAGTAGGCCATGACGTCATGCACTCGTCGGAAGCGCTCGCCAGCCTTCCGCAGCGACGTGCCGCGCGTCTCCGGCATCAGGATGGCAAAGACCACCAATCCCACGACCAGGATAATGCCGACTATCACAAAATACTCGTAGAAGGACTCGGCCGTGACGGAGGTGAATGTGGCAATCACAATGATGTGGATCACCTGCTCCATGCAGACGATCAGGCCAACCAGGAAGGGCTTCACTCGCAGAGGAAACGCCTCGCCCAGATAGGCCGACGAGCTGCATACATAGATGCCCGCAAAGAACTGGAAGGCAATGCCCAGATTGCTCACCTGCCGCATGTAGTAGGGACTCAGGACGTTCACGTAGTCGCCATAGACGCCGGCCATGCCCAGCATCAGGCCAGCCATGCACATGAGTCCCAGCAGCGAGATGAACTTGCGGCCTACGGTGTCCAGAACGGCCATCGTGATGAGGGACCCAAGCAGGCGGATTGCGCCAAACACGATGCTCGGCCAGGCGTAGGCGGTGCCCTCGAACTCGAAGCTGCTCGTCTCTATTGAACGGGAGAGTGGCAGCGAGATGGCGAAGGCCACAAAGCACCGGAAGAAGAGCATCTTGATGAAGGGCATTGCGGATTCGGCCACCTGCTCGCCGACGTTCTGGCTGGTGCCCTCTACGACATACAGTTTGGCCTCCTCGTACGCCTGATTGCCCCTCTCGACGGTCCACCAGCTGTCCATCAGTCGCCGGATACTGGCCCGCGCCCTATCCTCCTGGTTCTGACGTATGTAGAAGATGGGCGACTCGATCGCCATGGCCACACTGCCCAAGGCAAAGGCGGAGAACACAATGCCAAAGATGCCGTGCACCCGATTGACGGCCATGCCAAGGTCGCCCGCCCACTGCGAGTCGTAGATCACCTGAATGGCGATGCCCAGGCTGAGGCCGTACTGCTCCAAGGCGGAGCAGGTGCCGCGGCAATTGCTTGGGGAGATTTCCGCACTGTGGATGATGAAGGGAACCGTGATCAGGCCAATGCCCACGCCGCCCACGTAGCGGGCGGCCAGAATGGACTCGTACTCGTACGGAGCACTCACAAAGATAATGGCATCGATCAGGTTCATAATACTGCCCAGACCCTGTGGAAATCAGGCATTAGAGTGACACGACAACATCTCCCATCTGTTTACTCACATAGAAGATCACTTTGGGGAGAAATGAGACAGCCACGGCGGAGACAACAGCTCCAATGATGAATCCGATGAACCAACTGTACTGAAACTCCAGGGTGGTCGCAACATTGGCGTTCAGATTCCAGCCAAGACCCTGGGCCATGTCCAGTCCCGCATACACGAATGCAAAGGTGGCTAAATGGTGGATAGGTGGGTCGGGATTAGCTGGCTTGCGGATAGATCTGTTCCATCAATTACGAGTATGTTCTCAGTGCTCTTTCAAATGGAATCCATTCGGATGTTCTATGTCGAGCTTTGCTTCTGTAGAACTCAGCCAACAAACGTGGCAGCAATTCAGTTCTAAGTTCTACATTACTCTACAGAAGAAAGTTCCAAGGGGTCTTTAGAGATCTGGTGGGAAGACCCCTAAAGCATCACCCAGACGTTTGGAAGTGTTTCGGCATGGCTAACATTTTATAGTGGAACTTGAGATCGATATGGAATCGAACATAGACTGAGCTTAGCTTAATTCACCGCCAAAAAAAGGAGATTATCTATCCATTATCTTGGATTCATGCAAAGTCTCGCGCCTGATCGCTGGTGTGCCAATTCAGCCATAGATCGAATTGGAACAAAGGGATTCTTGTTTATTGAGTTCTCTTCCAAATTTTGGTGTTCACTTTTATCAAAAGAAGGCGGGGGGAGGGGTTCTTTTAAATATAATAATACTCTTATGTGTACATTCCAGCTATCGATTATGATAAGGTTCATATGATAAAGCACTGATAAACACTGTGATACTCGTATTTGTTCGGTTATGGGTCTGGGTCGTAACCCTGAGAACTTCCCCAAGAACTTTTGGCGCTTTCTTAAGCTGCTCTCTCTGCTGGCTCACCTGCTGTTCCGGTTTTCGTTGCCGTCTTGCTCCAGCGACCCCCCTGATTGACGACCACCACATTGACGGTGGGCGGCGGTGGCGGCGGAGCCCGTCCTGTGGTGATGTACGTGGTCTGCGTTTGTTGCCCAGAGACATAGCTCGTCTGCTGGACAGAGACCGGCCCCGAGGTCACATACGTCGTGGTCGACATGTTCCCTAGTTATATAAGACAAAATGTGTCTGCAAATATAATTTCAACTTCAAGACCCGTTCGATTCGTTTGATCTGGTGGCTATGGACGCACTGGTGCGCGTATTTATAATTTTATTTTACTCGAGCTGCAAGTAAATGCTATCAGCAGAATAGATATCTGACCAAGAGATAATTGATATATTCGTAGTATTTTATCAGCTGCTAGATACACGCGTATCGTACACTCCTCCTGCTACTACTCTACGGCCGTGATTCACTAACAAAATAAGCCTAGATGAGTCGCTATAAAGGCTGGTAGCTTGTGGCCAAGATACGACTGACTCACTCACTCACTGCCCGGCTGGTGTCCTAGCAGTTTTGGCTAAATTGATCGTTCCAGTTCGGCCAAAGTTCAACTGGCACTGGGGTGATACATAGTGTGCGTACTATGGGGGTACCCCCAACGGAGTGGGTCTCTGGGAAAGCCTAGGCTCAAGCCCCAGGAGGATGACTGAACTTTCGATATGCACAAAGTTCCATTCGTATAAATCGCAGTCAAAAGATAGAGCTATGCTGAGAAATATGCTATAACTCATTAAAATATGATTAGCGTTAAGCCAGTAAGTCTTTTCAACTAGCTGTTGCGAAATTTTTAAGTGAGCAATGAATTTCTGTATATATTTGTATGTGTATGTTATTATGGACTATGCACATTATAGTCACCGAACGATACCGAATACATCTATATATGTACCTTTTATCTACAGAGAGTCAACCAAGCCTCAGTTCGAGAAGATTAAGTATTCAGATGCAGATGTTATTGCTAGTATAGTCGTATGGTAAAGTTGGAAAATATTGAAGTTATTAAAGTTATTAAAAATGTTGAGTCATATATGTATGTATTACTTTTGATTTGTTTGTACGCCTGCGCTTACCTTACGTTCAAAGCCTTATTTAAATGGCAATTATTTGAAATTTGTTCCAAAATATTAAACGCTCGATTAAATGGAATAACTGTTAATTTCCAGTATTCCCAACGAGTATATTTAGGGAATGTGAAACCCTAAGGCCGATCTAAATATTCCACTTTCAAACAATTAGCCGTTTCTTAATTCTGTTGTTTATATGGCTTGCACACTAATAAAAAATGGCATAGTAAAAATAACTACTAATTTAATATGTTACTTTTTATTTTGTTATTTACAAACATAGTCAAATTAAACAGAATTAAAATATAAATGTATTAAAAAGGCTTTTTTAATACGGCATACATATATAATCTATTTTAAATACAAACCAACTTTAAAATAAATATAATGTATTCAATTTTGTAGTTTAATATGTTTTCTATTTATACCGAATATTATTATGACTTAATTTTAAAATATTAATTTTGAAATCAAAGGGAAAAACTGCTTTTTTTTTTTAAGCCATTTTAAATGAAAATAAGTATTTTTATACCCGTACTCAAAAAAGAGTTAAGGGGTATATTAGATTTGTGGTAAAAGTGGATGTGTGTAACGCAGAGAAGGAAACGTTTCCGACCCCATAAAGTGTATATATTCTTGATCAGCATCAATAGCCGAGTCGATATAGCCATGTCTGTCTGTCCGTCCGTCTGTCCGTCTCGATGAGCGCCTGGATCTCAGAGACTATAAGAGCTAGCGAAACCAAATTTGTTTTCCAGACTTATGTGATATCACACTGCTACAAGTGTATTTCAGAATTTCGCCCCGCCTCCTTCCGCCCCCACAAAGGACGCAAATCTGTGGCAGGCACAATTTTAAAGATACGCAGTAAAAACGCAGTATCGTAGAGAATGCCCATATCTACCAGATTGCCAAATCTGAATTAGATCGGATCATAATTATAGCCAGAATGACGAAATTTTCAGTTGCTTCCCCTGCCCCCCCTCCCACAAACGACAACGAAACTCATTTTCCTTCTCGCTCGCACACTCTGCCGCGTTCAGTGCGCGAGCAACCCCTAGCGGAGGAGATGTAGAATATGAATGGAACATGTACAATCTACATGTTAGATGTAGAATATACATTGTATATGTAGATGTAGATATCATATGTAGCAAAAAAATGTAACATGTAAAATTTTTTTTTTTTCTAAAATTCTTAAAAATCATAAGCTCAAAAATGTATATTCTGACTGAGTACGGGTATAAGTAGAGTCGTGTCCCCAGAAACGACTCACACGTTCCTTCTCGTTTAATAAGTATTTATTAATATTTAATTAAACTTCTTAGAACTTGTAGAATTCTTGAATTAATAGTTTATTCAACATTGATCTTCCATCGATCGAACGATTCGTAGGTCTAGTAGGAGGTAATATTATTTACTCTCTGTAACCGCTCGCCAGCCTTTCGCAGCGACAGTTTCTTCGTCTCCGGCATGACGATAGAAAAGAATACCACGCCCAGCAGCATGATAATTCCCACGCTCAGGAAGTACTGGTAGAGGTACTCCGATGTGGGCTTGAAGGCGGCTATTACAATGATGTGGACCACCTGCTCGCAGGCCACGATCAGGCCAACCAAGAACGGTTTGACTCGCATGGGAAACGCCTCGCCCAGATAGGGGCTGGAGCTGCAGATGAAGAGTCCGGCAAATGCCTGGAAGGCCAGTGACACGTTGCACACCTGCCCCATGGACTCCCAGTCGTAGATGGTGGTCGGGTCGGCATATATTCCACCCATGCCAATCATCAGACCGGCTATGACGGCTAGACCAAACATAGAGACGCTCTTGCGTCCCAGCAAGTCCAGGGTGCTGATGGCGACGAGGGTGCTGATGAAACGCAGCGTGCTCCACACATACAGAGGCCAGGCGTTGATGCTGCCCTCAGAGACGGCCGTGCTCGCCACGATGGACCATGTCAGGGGCAGGGAGATGGTGAACGCCACGAAGCACCGGAAAAAGAAGAGTTTGCAGAAGGGAATCACGGAAGCGGACAGCTCCTCGCCGAGGCTCCTGCTCTCACTCTCCACCACATAGAGCCTGGCCTCCTCGAAGAGCTCGTTGGCAGTCTTTGGAAGGTTGGCGCCCACGAGCATTTGCTGGCACTGGCGCGCCTTCTCCTCCTGGTTGCGGCGTATATAAAAGATGGGCGACTCCACGGATAACAGGGTAGTCAACAAGCCAATCACTGAGAATATAATCCCACCAATGCCGTGGGCCAGGTTCGTGGATACATCCAAGTCCAGCGTCCATTCCGTGTCGTAGGTCACTTGGATGCAGATACCAATCGCCAAACCGACCTGTTCCATCGCCGAGTCAACGCCGCGTGTCTGCGTGGATATCTCGGCGACGTGGATGAGGAAGGGCACTGTGATCAGGCCGATGCCCACTCCGCCCACATAGCGGGCGGCCAGGAGAGCTGTGTACTCGTAGGGGGCACTGGTGAAGATAATACCGCCCGTCAGCTGCATAATGCCACCCAGGAGCTGCAGGAGATTGGGAATGTCAGAGGAGATCCGATCCCAGTAGATTGTGGACTACTCACATAATACGCGATCTTTGGCAGGAATGTCATTGTGAGAGCAGCCACACAGGCTCCAATGATGACACCGATAAACCAACTGTATTGGTATTCGGGCGTCAGGATAATAACGCTAGCGGGCTGATTCCAGCCCACACTTTGGGCCAAGTCCATGCCTCCGTATGCCAGAAACCAGAAAACTGAAAGGCAATCGAAGAAGTTAACCAAAATCATTCGATTTGCATTGATCGATTATGGATATTTCTGTGTGAGTGACTCACTGGCTGTAGACGCAACCGATCTCCGGTTTGAATTCTGCAGGAATCGCGTCTGTGTAACAGTCACAGTCACCGCTGGAGCTGGCTGCGGCTGTGGCTGTGTCTGTGGATAGGGCTGTGGATAGGGCTGGGGTGCACATCCTGTGGTGCCGCATGGGGCAGATGGGACAAAGATGGTTTCCGATTTGCCGTCGGCTGCCGTTGCTGCATATATGATCGTCATACCGCTCACTTTCCACGGGTAACCAAAAAGCGGAGCACGGGAAACTTCTCGTTCGGGGGTTCGTTCGAAACTGGGACTCGCTTTCGGTAGCTTTTACGCATTTAAAGGCATTTAAAGGCGAACCATTCCGATACCGGGTATCTAGCTACCATTATAGATAATGTGTGCGAAAGATAATGGCCATTGTAATCAGCTTATAGATATCGTACATGTGTCTTCCACTGATTTTATTTGATTCCAGTTAATTTGATTAGGTCGCATATACTCGTACCTGGCCACTGATTCATGGTCAATCAGCAACAGGGTTCTTTTTTCGGTGGCCCTTTCTATGCTGTAAATTATTATTTATAATCTCCATCGGCATCTGACATGTCTGCTACTAGGCCTTCCCCAGATAAGAGAGTTTCCCGAATGTTATAACATTATTATGATTAATTAATTGCCAAACTTCTGGGCTATCATTTTCTATAACTATATTTTAAGTGTGATTAATCTATTATGCAACCTTTTAATTCCCTATGCATAGGAGAACGGGTGCGATAATTCTTTGTTATTTTTTGGTTAAATCCTGACCTGACCCAAAGCTTTGCTTCTGCTGCTGGCCAACTCCCAGCAGCAAGTGGTGTGCGACATAGCGCCTGTCTAGCTTCTTTATTGTGTGTTGCAGCAACAGTGAAGGCACCAGGCAGCAGCAACATCATCTTCATAATTATTCCACGGAGACGGGGCAGCACTCAAGTGTTTGCTTTTGCTTGAGTTGTCTCAAATTGCGTAATGTCTGAACTGACATTGCCATTTCCATCCACTGCTACATCCAGTCCATGGCATACCATCAGCCAGCCAGCCAGCCAACCCATCTGCATGGGCTAAGCATCTGCATGGGCCAATCTATCTTGTTGCGCCTCAAACTGTCAAATCGCACACATGTCGCTCTGTCTATTGGGACGGGCACTGGGATTGCAGAGTGGCGAGTGGTTAGAGTGCGGACTGGGTGCTGGAGAATAAGAGACGACAGACAGACAGACAGACAGACGAGCAGACAGACGGGCAGAGCAGACTGTTTCTTGTCATTTGTCGCTGCTCCTCGACAAATTAGCCAAATGCGACGCCAGTTCCAGTTCCAGCCTCAATCTTCATTTCCATTTCCATTTCTGAGAGATTCAAGTACATTTTAATGAGTTTATGCATAAAGTTGTCTAATGGCGCACAAATTATGAACGCCACCAACATATGGGATACAGAGATATCTCTGTATGGCTGCAAGAGTAGATGCAGATAGAAATGGATATATAGATGGAGATGGAGATGGCAATGGGCACATGGCAAATGGCACATGGCACATGAGCACATGAGAGCACTTTGCCTTTGCCTTCAGGAGAGATGCTGTGTGCTGTGTCTGCTGTCTGCTGTGCCAACTAATGGAGCCTAATTACTCTGGCCGACAGACAGCACCCGTCAAGCGGGACGCGAATCTCTGGGCTAATAAAAATGTATTTAAGCAGGGAATAGACACAAGACACATTCCCGGACTGTCATTTATTCTTTGTCAAAATAAACCATATGCTGATGCTGCTGATGCTGCTGCTGCCGCTGCTATTTCCTAAGCCTTTGCCTCGTATATCCGCAATTATATAGATGGATTAGCCATTGCCAATCTCCTGCTGCAGTCTGCTGGCCATACGCCTCTGTACATTCATTTGCAGACCCTTCTCGAAGCACTTGACCAGCAGAAAGAAATATACGCATCTTAGGGATACCCACAGCACTTTCTTCCAGTGATGGAGGTACGTGAGAGGCAGAGGCCTACCGGATGCTCTGGGCATGCTAGCAGCTAAACACAAATTTTGTTTAATGGGAATCGAAACTGAGAATTGACACGAAAATCATTTCCATCAATCAAAATATAAACAAATCTTGTGGGCTTGTTGCCAAGCCAAACATGACTTATTTGCTGATGAACGTGAATCATTTTCTAAATATAAAAAGTAATAATAAATATTCGAAGAAAGTAAAAAAGATTTTCTCTATGTTTCCGCCCGGGATTGAACCGGGGGCCTTCCGCGTGTTAGGCACGTTAGCAGCTCGCGATCTTTCAATTTCCAAAAATCTCAGTCTATGGAATCCTTGGCCTAATGGTTTCCCATCCGGCTCTCACTCCGTGGGGTCAATGATGAAATTTATTATGTACATTCTTTCAATTTCCACTGTGAATTAGGATCTTTCATTTCAATACCTCGTTTTAAATTTAAAAATCTGAGTCTCCCGCGTCTTTCAATTTCCAAAAATCTGAGTCTACTGCGTCTTTCAATTTCCAAAAATCTGAGTCTCCCGCGTCTTTCAATTTCAAGTCGCCCGCGATCTTTCAATTTCCAAAAATCTCAGTCTATGGAATTATTGTCCTAGTGGTTTTCTAACCGACCCTGACGCGGGCGACCCGGGTTCGATTCCCGGCAAGGAAATTGTTTTTCTCTTTTTTTTTTAGAATAATCTGCATTTACATTTTCATGTTCCATTTTGGAGATGGGAACGTGATAACCACTACACCACGGAAACATCCTCGAGGCAGGACGAAAATATGGCGAATTTCAAAGGGAAATTATACGAAATCTAAGAAAGCTAAAATTAAATTAAATGCTTAAAATAATCAAAAAAGCAAAATTATATTCCAAAAAACAAAATTGGATTTACTTACTATATAAGAGATAGGCAATAGTATTTGTATCAGTATATAATTATGATGATTATAGAGCTCTTAAAATGTTATCTGTATAAAAAGTAAATTTTTGTGAGGAAAAAAAGAGGAGTCTTGCCGAAACCCGGGATTGAACCGGGGACCTTTAGATCTTCAGTCTAACGCTCTCCCAACTGAGCTATTTCGGCTGTTGTATCACCTGCAACATCCAAAGCATCGAGTGCTAAGGTATCCCCAGACATTGCACATACCTATGTATATCTCCACCTTTTATTAAGGAAAAGCAATATTGAATCTTGGACGGCGCGTATTAATACTACTAACCATATATGTATATATATGTATATGTATGTAGGTTCACAGTAAAGTTCATTTAATTTGAGTTTTCTATTTATAAATCCACATTTCTGCGGGCTTTGCCAATTTTTTGGCGCTGTCGCAAGTTTTGACATTCGGAATGATTTACGTTGACACTTGCAACGTCTTAATAGCCACACAAACAGCAATCTGGGAGGAAAATGCAGCTATGCAGCCATGCAGCTGCAGCTCTTTTTTATAGCGGAAATTTCAGTGAAACAAATTTCGCTGATTTCCGACTGTTGGATTGTAAGTGTAATAATTACGTTAATTGTAACATTTTATGAGCACACAGAACATGTAATAATAAAATTGTGTGCTGCAACGAGGCGTGTCTTCTGACGGGCAGAGGCAGGCGAGGCGGCAAGGTTGCAATTAATTTTCGTTGATTTTTTTTGGCAAATTGTCAAAATATAAATGTTTGTTCTTTGAACTTTCAAAATAATGCCAAATAAAAATATTGTATTTTTACAATGGCAACAGAATTGGAAGAATACGAAAATACAGAATAAATATGTATATTTAAATTGAACTATGGAGAATTATGGCAAAATTCATGGAAAGTCTATTAGTAATGGAATGAATTTATTTGTAATCAAGATCCCTTATTCAATGCCAGTGTATTGATTGGCACTTCATGCCTTCTGAAATATAGAAATTCCACAACTCTGAGTTATGGAAATAAATCTGATAAATCTGATAAATGAGAACAACAGGAAAGTGTATGCTTCAAGAAAGCTTCAAGAAAAATGCATTCCCTTGTGTCTGAACCAACACAAACAATTCCATGAGTAATCGAATGAATCATTAGAACAGGGAAACAAACAATATAATCGTCTATACCTGCCAAGATCAAACCTTATTCTGCATTCCTCTGCTGTGGAAAGTGCCGCAGTAACCTGATAAATTCATTCGAAATCAAAGTGCCTTGCCCAATGCCTTTTTTTGTTTGCTGTCAGAGCAGGGCTCGTGCTCGTGTCCCTCAAAAGCTGTGGCCTTGTGTTTGCCTGGCTATAACCTGATCCCTGTACATCCATACTCATATATACGTATTTATATAGCAGGTCTCTGAGAAGAGCACCTTTCATACGTACAACGTACCCAGTGTATCTGTGGCAGAGTGTGTGCTGGGCTTGTGTGTTTGTGCAACTAATGCGGCTTCCGTTTGACGCCCGGCGCTGAAAACTGAGCCTCCAAAACGAACCTCAGTCCTGGGATCGCCATTGTCTGCAGCCTTTGGGCTTTTGGGCTTCACTTCACTTTTAGCCCCTGCTCTCTGGTGCTCTGTGGTGCTTTTTGGGGTTCTGTTAATGATTCACATTCTTGAAAAGCGATCGTGTGGCAGACAGAAATTCCTTTGAAAACCAAGCCATGCCCCCACGTCCACGCCCAGTTGTCGGTTTATGATTTATAGCCGCCTGCCCACAGCAGCAGCAGCAGCCACACATCAGATTTCATATTTCGTGTGTGTGTTTTTGACCACTGTCCACCATTTAGTCCAAGGCAAGCAGGTTTTATTCTTCTTCTCTCTGTTTTTGTTTGCTTGTTTGCATTTGTTAATATTAATTTAATTATGATACTTTTCTTGTGTGTCATCGCCGTGCAAATTTCAAAATTTCAGACAGTCTGGAGGCAGCACTTAATTGTGTGTTGTGCGAGTATTTTCAGATGCGACCAAATTGAATGACGACAACAGCACTCCTCTGATATGTCAACAGAATGTTTAACATTTTCACTAGAATTTCTATTTTCGGTCTCGGTCACAACTTTGGATTGGATTCCCTGCCTGTTGTCTGCTGTCTGCTAAGGGGCCAGACCTTGAGAAAACTCTGAAAAACTACGGCAATGGTTTTACTTCTGGGCAGAAAAGTTGAACTTTCAGTTTGAACAGAGCCCCTAGGGGGGAACCACTTTTCAATGAAATACGCGTTGAGGGGCTCGTAATTTGTGATATGAGGGCTTTAGATTCCATATATATCTACGATAAGAAAGTGCCGATTGTGGCGAAAATCGATTTCCATGGAACTGAACTGAATATGGAAATGTGGTATTACCTCTAAAGGCCTCCCCCTTACACTTGTCCCATTTGGCAGGGCTAAAAATGATATGTAAATGTCAGGCAACCAAGCCAGAAGGAAGTTCTTTGCAGAACAGAGTAGAACAGTATACCACTCCAGTTGAGGACACTTTTTGTTGCCGCAAGTACTCTTTCTGCCAGCAGTGTGTGGCCGTTGCATTTCCATTATTTCCATCGCCAAGTGGGTCACAATTTGATTTGATTTGTTTATGGCATAACAACAGGAACAAGAACTAAACAGCCGAATGGGAATGGGTAGGGGGGGCTTTGTTTATGATTAAAGTAGACTCCCCGGGGTAATTGCTTTATTAGGGCAATTGCAGAGAGAATACTGGGGGGAAGGAGTACTCTATTGCCACTGGGGGAACCTCACTTTTAACCTTTTACTTGCAATTTGGAATAAGCAAATGCGACGACTCGTTTGGAGGGGCTGGGGGCAGGCCTTCTTGGCCATAACTTGTAATTGAGTTAATTGCACAAATTCTTGTTTTTTTTTCCTTATAGTTTTTTTATGAATTGCTTTTGCGAAATTCCGCCAGCAGCTGCAAAATAAATTAACTAAAAATCTGTAAAACAAATTACCAAAGACAAGTACAAAATATTTAAAAAAAAAGTTCGTTTTTTGTGGCTCTGTTTGTTGGGTTGATTAAGAACGAATAAATTTCCATTTGGCAGTGCAATTGAAGTCTGTGAAATACTCGTAAAACTCGGACTGAATGAAGTCTTCTTATGGAACCCCTGGTCATTGGCCTCTGCCTGGGAATTGGCCATAAATTAAGGGGAAATAACAGCTAAACTGAAATCTCGGCGACTCTCTCAGGTCACTCTCCTTGTTATAATTCTGACAAAAAAAAAAACCAAGCCACAAGATTTATTGAAAGCCATTCCCACAAACAATTTGTTGCCATTTAAATTTATTGTTGAGTTGTCAGATCCGACGGCGGAACACGATTTGAATGAGTTCTGTTCCGCCACGGACTCTCGCCCGACACTTGGTGTTTTATTTCTATTTACAAATTGGCCGCTTTGCTCTGCTCTGCTCTGCAGCATATTATATTATGTGTTTAAAGAAGTGTTTGGATTACTTATTTATACCCTTGCCAAGGGGTATTATGACGTGAAGAAGGTGTTTGATTGCTCCACAAATATTCCCTTTATTCCAGATCCTTTTTTCCAGGAGAGTAAAAGTACTCCTATGGGATACAGTCGATCAATTGATCTGCGTTGGGTAGATCGACATCGGAACGTGTCTGCCCCCCGGACTATTGTATTTCATTAAAAGAAACATATTAATCTTTTATATTTTTATACAATTTTTCATCTGTTTTCCCCTCTGTAGTTTGAATGAATTTAATTGGTTTGACAGTTGCTTTTAAGGGGATTGAGGGGCAGAGTTTTATGAGTTTGTCAAATGGACTTACGACTGGCGGAAATACATATATAAACATTTTTTTAATGATATTCCACACAATTTATCATGCACACAGTCACAGTTGCCGCCCCACCACGAAAACTGCTCTGAAAACTGAACTTTCTCGAGTGTTGGCCCAAAAGGGAACTTAAATATTTCAAGTCCATTACAGGAACTGTCACAACATGTTCAGGTTTCACTCGGTTGAGGCGAGTTGAGTGAGCAAAACGCAAATTGGCTCTGCCACAAAGTAGGGGACCCTCCCTCGCCTCGCCTCGTCTCGCCTCTCCTAGCCCTCATCCGTCGCCTGTCCAACCCACTTAAGTGACATTTGCCACATGTTTCGGGCCTCGAGTTGGGTTCTGCCAGTGCTGTTGTAGGCGTTTTCTGTTTTCTGTTTTGGGTTTGGGGTTTGGTGGCTTGGAGGGGTACCATTAAATATGCATAAATCGAACTGAAAAAGCCGCCAGCCGCAAGTAACGAAGATGTTGCATAGACTTTATGTGCTCGTGTGTGTGTGTGTGGGAGTGGGTGTTGCATTGCCCTGCCCCATGCCACATGCCACATGCCCCATGCCGCCACACTGCGGTCCGCGCATGAGTTAGCTTTTAAATAGTTAGTTAAGCGTTAAATTGACTTGGCAAAGCCATCAACTGGTCACATGTCAAACCCAATCCCCAGTGCCTTGTTAATTGCATAATTAAGCGCAAAGTTGGACTTGGACTGGCAGGCAGAGGGGCTACGGCAACGGCTACGGCAACCGCAACCGATTGCAGCCTACGCAGAAACTGCTCCACATTTGCAGACCAACTGACGTCTGGAAGATTGCCTGCTCCAACTGCTGCTGCTCCTCCTATTTGCCCACTTGAGTCGTTGACATCCACGCTAATGAGTCGCGAATCGCGTACAGCGAGTCCCAGCCACCAGACAGCTTCGAGTTCCTGGCAATCCGATGCGATAACGCGGAATTTATCATCTCTGACTCTGACTCGGCAGGGAGGGCTGTCAGATTAGTCAACTTCAGTCTATTTGCATATTCATAAATCTGCAATTCAGGCAGTCTGGAAAGTGGAGACCAGGAGCATGGTCTGCTACTGCTGCTGCGGCTGCTGCTGTCTTCTGTTTGGACCTCAAGTGGACTTCGACTCTAAGCTAATTGAAATCTGTATTTACTTTTAATTGAATGCTTGAATATCCAGCTCTATCTGATCTGATCTGATCTATCTTTCTGCTGCTGGTCTGCTGAACTGTTGGTTTGTTGATCTGCTGCTCTGTTGGTTTCTTTATTCTGTCCCTCTTCTGCTGTGTAATCATTTTGTCTGCTGGATAAGAGAAATCGCATTATTTTACATGCAATTTGTTTGTCACTCGCATCGTCTCGAGGCTGATGGAAATACTTAAGTAGTTTATTGAAAACGAATTGCTGACTCCACAGAACTCTGATTTCGGGCCAGAAATGAATCCCATCCCAGAAATGTGACTCAGAGATGAGACTTTCAGTGTGTTCCTGGAATGGAGACCTCCCCCCCCCTGGGCAAAAGGCAGACCTATAAAAATACCGAAAGGCAAAAAACAAAGCTTTGGAGCCCTTTGGAGCACACCAAGAAGCATCCTTCAAGTAAATCTTGCTGTAATAAAATTTTACGATCGCCTAGCAACAGGCACGACTTTTCAGTCTGTAGATCGGGAATAAGGAATGAGGAATGGGTATGGGGGCATTGGGGGTATGGGGGTTCGCAGCAGAAGGACACAAAACAAAAGTCATGAAATTCATGAATGAATCAGGAAATCGTGTTGGCTTCGTACTCCTCCAACCGATCCTCTCCCTCCCTCTCGATCGTCGGCTTCTTCAGCTGTGTTTTTTTTTTGTGGTACAACTTTTCTGTTCTGTTCTGTGTTTTGTTGCCAAGCCGAGAACACGTTCCCTGTGGTCCAGGTCCAAGTCGGGACACCCTTCTCTCCCGCTCGTTCTGGCCAGTCTGCGCATGCGTGACGTCTGTCAGCAGGCGACAGGAAGATGCCGCGCACACAAAAAATACAAAAATAAAATAAGAGATAAGAAATGAAAAGAAGAGCCAGTTCCAGAGCCTCTTTCGGCTGCGGTTTTCGCTGGTTTCGGTTTCGGTTTATTTGGTTTGTTTGCCGAGAAACATGTTTGTTTCCCTTTTTAGGGCCCTGCCATGGACGCTTCGGTTGGGTCATGCTGGGCCCAAACTTGTTCCCAGTCCCAGCCGGGATCTGCTGGACGGCATTTATAAGCCATCGAACAGCAAGAGAACAGCCTTGGGGAAATAAGGAAGTTTTGTCTGTCAAGTGGCTGAGGGGAGTGCGTTGGAGTGGGTTGCTTCCAGCTGCTTCATGCCACTTCAGCTTTCTTTTCTCTTCCCTTCCGTTCAGCTTAGTTCGATTCGATTGCAATAACCATTTCTATTTCGATGGCTGAAAATGCAGCATAATTGAGCAGAAATAATGCCACAAATGCCTGGCAAAATATTGCATTTGCAACAGAGACTGGGACTCCTCCATTGTGCCACGTTCAAGTGGCTCATCGAGTTGGCTCCCAGCCATCCATTCCATCCATTCATCTTCCATCCACCGCCGCCGGATGTTGTTGGCATTTTCAACTATCAGCTATTTCTGTTTGCCACTTGCAACCTGCCTCGTCTCTTTGTTGTATCTAAGCTTTTATTTTATTTTATTTTTTTCTTTGAGCTTTATTTTGTATTTCTTTTTGCATTTTTAACAGACATTTTGTTTGTCTTGTGGACTCCACACCCAAATTATCTCCAGAGGAAGTATTATGCAACAGTGACTGTGAGGCTGTGACTGCATGTGAAGCGGAGTCTCTTTTTTTTCGGGCTGGGTACCGTGCAGATTCAGACCTGAGAGACATTCGCTTAGATGAAGTCGTCGGAGAGTCGTTCGAAGAGTCAATTAACGAGGTAATGTTTTTGAGAAGCGCAGAGAGCGATCAACAAAGAGGCACTTGGCGCAGAGAGCGGCAAAGAGTCAATTGTTGAGCGAAGATCAAAGAGAGAACTGTTGTTGGGAAGCTCTGATTGTCATTCAAAGAGATTTGATCTCATCAGCTGGAAGATGTTTCAAATGATTCTCGATGGCGTGACGGCTAGTCGCTGACCACACCAAGGCCAAGTCAAATGGTTGAGTGCCCTTAGAGTAGAAGTAGAGGCAGAAGGTCGAGTCTCTGTGGGACTCTACTTAAAGAAGTGGAGGGGCAGAGCTTTGGTGGAGGTTTACGTTTCCACCACGCTACCAATTACAATGCAACAAAACGAGGCACTGCGACTGCGACTGCATCCACATAAATCACACTTTAAGAGACCCCCCGACCCCCCACGGAGCACTTTTTATTATAGCCTCCGACTAGCACTCAATGAAATGCAGGTTACTCGAGTGTGGAGGTAGGATGATGGCTTCCAGTTGGGTTCCGGCTCAATGCCAACTGAGCATAAAACTGCACAGGGAAACGTACGTGGATTTGGTCACAGGATAAGGGACAGGGGAATGACTGCAGCTGCGGCACAGCCATCCACCAAATGCAGTTTTCACTTAACGGCAAGTGGCACATAAATTTCAGCAAGGACGAAAATACACTTAAGCGGAACCAGGAGAGGAGTGGGTGGAGGGTCTGGGTGGAGGGTGTGGGTGTGGGTGAGCAGCGTTGCCGACATTTTCTGATAAGTGGACAAAATGTGCATCGCTCTGTTCTGATTTTTGGCTTGCCTCTGTCTCTGCCTCCGCCTCCGCCTCTGCCTCTGCCTGTGCCACGCTTTGGGGCAAACAATCTTGGCAAATATTTGGTGGCAAGGGCACTCGAGTCGAGCCACCGTCGAGGTCAACTGGTGCATGAAATTTCGCCAAGCCAAGAGCCAGGCAGCAGCTGCAAAAAGAACCCCAAAAGAAACTCCAAAAATTCAAAGCAGCTGCAACTGGAGCCCGATTCAGGATGCCCCAAGATGCTTCTTGAGGGCCCACAGTTGAGTTGGCCGAAATCTCAATTAAAAAACCTCAGAATGCCTTCACTCCGAGACTCAATTCATTCTCCATCTGCTTCTTTCCAGGTCAGAAAGCCATGAGATACTCCGCAGGCGACTGCTGTGCGGTTTGAGCGCGTCTTCAGACGCTCAGACGGAGCGCCCAGCAACGGAACGGTCCTGCTCTTGCTCACAAATACTGCAATGATGATGATGATGATGAGGAGGGGGCACTGCAGCAAGCACCTGGCCATTGGCTGCCTGATACTCTTCCTTTTTGTGCTGCATGTGGCCGGCAAAGAGCAGTCGCCATCCGGCGAGCCATCGTCCTCCCATCGCCGACAGCAGCAGCATCGCAGCCGTTCGGGCAAGCGTTTCTCACGCGACTCGAATGGACCGCGCGAACGGCGACCGAACATCATACTGATACTCACCGATGACCAGGACGTGGAGCTGGGATCGCTGAACTTTATGCCGCGCACGCTGCGACTGCTGAGGGATGGCGGGGCCGAGTTCCGGCACGCCTACACCACCACGCCCATGTGCTGTCCGGCACGATCCTCGCTGCTGACGGGCATGTACGTGCACAACCACATGGTGTTCACGAACAACGACAACTGCTCGAGTCCCCAGTGGCAGGCCACCCACGAGACGCGCTCCTATGCCACGTACCTCTCGAATGCCGGCTACCGCACCGGCTACTTCGGCAAGTATCTGAACAAGTACAACGGCTCGTACATACCGCCGGGGTGGCGCGAGTGGGGCGGCCTGATCATGAACTCCAAGTACTACAACTACAGCATCAATCTGAACGGGCAGAAGATCAAGCACGGCTTCGACTACGCCAAGGACTACTATCCCGATCTGATAGCCAACGACTCGATTGCGTTCCTGCGCTCCTCGAAGCAGCAGAACCAGCGCAAGCCCGTCCTCCTCACGATGAGTTTCCCGGCGCCGCACGGCCCCGAGGATTCGGCCCCGCAGTACAGTCACCTGTTCTTCAACGTGACCACCCACCAGTGAGTATTCCCCTCCCCCTCCCACTCCCCCTCTCTGTGCCATTTCTAACTCTGGGTGTGCCCACAGCACTCCCTCGTACGACCACGCACCCAATCCGGACAAGCAGTGGATCCTCAGGGTCACCGATCCCATGCAGCCCGTGCACAAGCGCTTCACCAATCTGCTGATGACCAAGCGGCTGCAGACGCTCCAGAGCGTGGACGTGGCCGTCGAGCGGGTGTACAACGAGCTGAGGGATCTCGGGGAGCTGGACAACACGTACATTGTGTACACCTCGGACCATGGCTACCATCTGGGGCAGTTTGGCCTGATCAAGGGCAAGAGTTTCCCCTTCGAGTTCGATGTGCGAGTGCCGTTCCTCATCCGTGGCCCAGGCATACAGGCCTCCAAGGTGTAAGTGTTTGATGGCATCTTCCCCCCCCAAATGACCAATAATCATGTCTGTTGTGCCCTGGCAGGGTCAATGAGATCGTGCTGAATGTGGATCTGGCTCCCACTTTCCTGGACATGGGTGGAGTGCCCACGCCCCAGCACATGGATGGCCGCAGCATTCTGCCGCTGCTGCTCAGCCGGAATCGCGCTGTGAGGGATAACTGGCCCGACAGCTTCCTCATCGAGAGCTCCGGACGGCGCGAGACGGCCGATCAGATTGCCGAGTCGCGGGCACGGCTCCAGGCCGAGCGACGCAGCATGAAGCTGGCCAATAGCTCGCTGCTCGAGGACTTTCTGGGCGGAGGGGCCACCTCCACGCCCGGCAGCACGGCTGCCACGCTAATGAGCCCCAGCACCACCCAGCAGCAGATGCAGCAGCAGCAGCAGCAGGATGACTTCGACGAGGATACGGAAACGGACAACGAGGAGGATGACCTGGATGGCGATGGAGCCATGGACAGTTCAGCGGCTGCCTTGGAGGACGAGGATCTAGAGGATGCCGCTGGCGAGGATGGTGGACGACGACGAGCTGGAGGAGCAGGAGCAGGAGCTGCTGCAGCAGCAGGACAACAATCTGCCAGTGGCCCCGTACGTAACCAAAATGATGCGCCTCAACTCGGAGTGCTCGGACCCAGCGCTGCTGAAGAACTGCCTGCCCGGCCAGAAGTGGAAGTGCGTCAACGAGGACGGACGCTGGCGGAAGCACAAGTGCAAGTTCCACGTAAGTACAGCGCCACGAAGATATCCAAATGATGATGGAAGCTCATTCGGGGTTCCTTTTCAGCTGCAACTCGAGCATCAGCTGGCGGCCATGCCCCGGAAGCAGTACCAACGCAATTGTGCCTGCTTCACCTCCGATGGGCTGGTGTACACCAAGATCCGAGCACCCTCCGCGAGTGGACACCGCCTGAACAAGCGCACGCACCATGGTGTGCACCAGGGGGGCAAGCGCAGGAACAAGCGGGAGCTTGTCGTCTATCACACCGAAATGCCCTACGAAATGGAGGAGCTGCTGGGTCTGCACCAAACAATCGATCTGCTGGCAGAGCACAGCCATCGCAGCAAGCGCGAGGTGGCCGCCAATCCCCATCCCAATTCCAGTCCCAATCCCAGTTCCAACTCCAACGAAACGATTGCCCAGGTCATCCAGCAGATACAGACCACACTGGAGACTCTGGAGCACAAGTTCAACGAGCATGAGCTGCACAGCAGTCTGAATGGAAACTCCAGCTCCAGCTCCATCTCCAGTTCCAGTTCGAATTCCAATTCCTTTGTGCGTGGCGGAAAGTTTCCCAAGACTGGGGGACGGGTGGGCCATCGGTGCTTCGTGGATGCGAACACGGGCAAGGTGAACTGCTCGGATGTGATCTACGATGATGAGAAGACGTGGCGCACCTCGCGCAACCAGATCGATATGCTGATCAAGCTGCTGAAGGACAAGATCGGCAGGCTGAAGGAGATGAAGAAGCAGCTGCGGGAGAGCAACAAGCTGGCGTTGGCCGCTGGCCGCCGCAACGAAAGCCGCAGACGCAACGAGGCCAACATTTTGGGGGAGACTGGAGCCGGACCCGAGTTCAACATGAGCTACTTTACGGGAGCAGCTGCCAGCAGCACGGCGCGGCCCAGTGTGGGACAAAAGGAGATATTCCGCGGCTTCGGCAGTGCCGCCGTCTTTGACTCCTTGGAGCAGGAACAGGAGCAGCAGCAGCCCCAGACGCCGCGCTATGCCTCGCGGGCCGAATGCTACTGCGAACCAGATGCGGGCGAGAAGTAAACCTGCCCCAGCGGCCCCACAGAGATCACATTACTAATTGTATTCCCCTGCAGCTATGCCGACTCCAAGGAAATGGCTCGGGAGGCGCGTCGAAAGCTGAAGGAGGAGCGTCAGCGCAAGAAGGAGCGCAAGCGGATCAAGAAGGCCCGTCTGGAGAAGGAGTGCCTGTCCGAGAAGATGAACTGCTTCTCGCACGACAACCAGCACTGGCGCACGGCTCCCCTGTGGAACGATAGCCCCTTCTGCTTCTGCATGAACGCCAACAACAACACGTACTCCTGCCTGAGGACCATCAATGCCACCCACAACTATCTCTACTGCGAGTTCACCACGGGCCTGATTACCTTCTACAACCTGACCATAGGTACTGACCACTGACCACTGACCAACTCCCAAATATATCCACTGCAGCCAGTCTCATGTCCGACTCCCTCCCTTTAGATCGCTTCGAGACCACGAATCGCGCTGCCAGTCTGACGCCCGGCGACAGGGCCCACATGCACGACGCCCTGGAGCAGCTGAAGGGCTGTCGAGGACGCAGCTGCAGCGTACGCAGACACCAGGCGCACCTGGAGACCGGCTCTGCTCCACACTTGCCTGCAGTCGTCAATCAAGTGCAGCGCAACAACAAACGCAAGCACTGTAAGCACAGAAATTTCCTGACTTGAGCTCACAAAAATGTTCACATTTGCCCATTTCCTGTTCTGTTCTCTTTCGTTCAGCTCCTCTGTCGGCCAGTGTGGGCAACTTTGGTTTTGTGGGCAGTCGACTGGACGTGGATGGGCTGCCGCCCTTCAAGCGTCGCAAGCTATCCAAATACCACAGGTGAGTGAGTGTCCATCAAGTGGCGGGAGTCGTGGCACTAACTTTCGCTCTGCAGATGGACTGGCTCGCAGCAGACGCACATGAAGAGGCGCCCCTGGAAGCAGCAGCAGTCCACACTGCAGTCCACCCGGCTGCTGCCCACGCAGGCAGTGACTGCAGCAGCGGCGGCCTAGACGGAGACTCAACTCAGTTGGCTGGATGGACAGTGGCACAGTTGCACAGTTGCCCAGTTGGAGTCTCCCCAGTGAATACACATATCCTATGCGTACCTTGCTTGCCACCTGCTCTGCTCCTGCTCCTGCCCCTCCCAGCCCGCCCCCACATTGGATTTCTTCATACATAAATAAGACTGTGTTTTTTTTTTTTAATTCATCTACTTATGTTTAGTCTCCTCGTTTAGCCGCAACTGTTGTGTGGTCGACTTGCAATATTTAGAGTACAGTTAACGACATTTAATTAGCTCTTAGGCCCCCCCATCCCCCCACACCACCTAATTTGTATATAAATTTAGACGGAACGACTAACAGTTATCGAATACGAATACTAAATAAATTATTTAGCGAAATTGGTTACAAGTTAAATTAGTTGAGTAAAAACCTAGCAAAGAAATCGATTAACTGTAGCGAATCCAAATCCGAATCCACATCCAAATCTGTATTTATTGGCCATTCATTGCTAAAGGAACAAACAAAAGCAAATACGAGTATAACTATTTGATGTCACTGTGTATTAGAGAACTAAAACCATATATTTATGCCCAACTATTTACGTTCTAAGTGTTAAGGCCCCATCGCATATCCCTGCCCAGAGAGCCACGAAAGGCGTTTTTGTGGCAGCCGCCGCGCTTCGCCAACGAACAAACATACAGCATATTGTATCTGCCACGTTAATAATGTCATGAAATTAACTTTACACACACAATACATACATATTTAAATTCAACTTGATAACAAAACAAAGAAAAACAAAATAAAGTTGCATATAATAAACATTTAACGACTCTTGCTTGGCTCTTGCTTCTTTTTCTGTAAGTTATATCTCGGTGGACAGGTGGAACGTTTTTGCCTAAAAATATGCCACAAATTCGCAAGCTGCATGGCAGCCAGCTTGTCGATGACAACCGATTCAGATTCGTAGCATATTGTTGGGTGTAAATGTACAAGTAGGCGAGATGTTCATCAGTGTTCTGCCAGGACTTTGTTGCTGTTGAGACCTCCTCCAGGACCTTCAGGGCTTCTAGGAAGAAGTTAGCATCCAGTGTGACGACCAGCATCAGGATCGGTCGCACCAGCGGATTCCCAAACATTACTTTGCGACTACGCTGCGATCTGTGTCCCCGAGGCCAGCATCAGGATTTGCATTGGACAATGAGGGGAAGCATTCACCGTCCGACAATCATCACTTCGGAGGACAAACGCTTCTCGCTGAGCTACGAGGATAAATGAACATCCTTAAATACTCAAACTTTTAGCTGAAATGGCTAATGATGATCGGATTGCTGGAATTCTCCAATGCTCATTTGGTGACCATTTCCACATACCGTAACGTCGCAGAGTAGGCCAAAGAACGCATTGCATAAAACGAATACACTCATCTGATGGAGTCTTTCACAGAGCATCCAAAAATCGAATTTTCAACATAATCGATTTTCAAGCTTAGGACAGAATTATGTTTATTAGGGCTGTCGCAGTTATAAATCCCATATAAAATCATATTTTGACCGTGTTTTGTGCGAGGTTGCGTCAGTTAAATCGGTCTAAATCGAGCCGGACCAATCGCGCTTTTATAATTGAATAAAGAAATATTCAACTACATCCATGCACAGAAAAAATATCGGGAAAACTCAGATTTATTTATTTATTCATTTGAATTGTAAAATCAAGTAAAAGTTGAAAAACAACCGAAATTGAGGTCAATTAACTAATGATTCATATATTTCATCCATTAGACAAAATAGTGAAAATAAATCGGCAAATAAATAAATAAATAAATTTTTAAATAAGTTTTATAATACAATTTTTTTTATTTTTGTGTATATTTTATAAATTCTATTAGATTACAAATAAAATTTTAAATTAATATGTGTAGCGAAAATGACCAACTTACTTTATCGATCCAAAAAAAAATCAAAAGTTTAACTTTTTATGCCCCGCACGCAAACAGACAGACTATATTTTAAAGGATTTTCTTTTAAATGCAGTTTATTTCATGAAAATTAAGTTAAGAAGTTATTAATTATGCAAGCGGAAATGGGCAAAGGCCCCACTGTGCGAAGTTGGACCCATTTTATAGCTGTTGAGCTGCTTGAATTTAGCTTGACTTTAAGCTTAAACTTTAAGCTTTCCATTACTAGATGTATATTTTTATTGTTCTACATTTTCTTATGATCGGAGCGACATTATCTCGCCGCAAACAAAACAGACGGACGGACGGAGACAAAGGGGCAGGCATGGCTATTTACAGACTCGTACATCCGCTATCCGACGCTGATCAAGATTATATATACATATGATATACCTTGATGCGGCCTGCTCTTTGTACATTTTTTTTTTCTAATAACAAACTCTTCCAGTTGACTTAGTTCAAGAGCCTGTGGGGGAGAGGTTCAAGTGGATGTGTAATCAGCCAAGAATACACAAATTAGAGATTAAGTGGGCCGCCTTTTGTTGGGGCTTTTAAGCTACTTATATGATTTTGCAACATTCTAAGGTGTGTGCAATTCTGAAAGATAGCCATCATGTTAATGATAACAACAACTAGAAAGAGAAACAGAGACAGAGACAGAGAGAGAGAAATTGGGAAATACCATCTGTTCTGATATGGGTATGGGTATCCAGCGCAATGCCGTTAGAAACAGCAGCGCATATGGGTGGGGAACGGGAAGCGGGGGACCGGAGCGGAGTGGAGCGAACATCATCAGATGTAAATAAGATCGGGCCGTATCGCTAATTAAGTTGTGGAGATGTTTTCCGTCGCTGTCAAATATTGTTACCGCCAGCAGCCTGACAATTCACACTTGACACTTGACGCGCTAATTTCCGCTGCAATAGGGAGCAGCGCTGGGGGGGGGCGGCGTTGGGCGGGCCAGGTGCTGCCACTGCCGCAGCCGCTGAGGCTGAGTGCTGACAGCCAGTTTCGGGTTTGGTTTGGGGCATGGCCGGAGAACATGCGAGTGTGCACACTTATCTCCACCCAAAACCCAACACAAAGAGAGAGAGAGAGAGCGATAGTGCCAGCGAGAAGAGAGCAAACAACAGAGCGAAGTCGAAACCCGTCCGTCTACCATTTTGCGGAGATATCGTGTTAAAATTTTACGCAAGCAACAAAGTTATCAGCTTGAAATTGTACTCGGATTTATTGTGGACTATGCGACAAAAACTGCCACCCGATCACATGATGCAGACCAGGGGCCTGACAACAAGGCCTCGTTCATTAGCCCCGCCCCGCCCCGCCCTGGCCTGGCCTGGCCCGAACAAACCACTTTACGATTTGCACACTTCAATCGAGAGATATCGTGCTGAAATTTCACAATGTTTAGAATTCTGTCTTGCTGCTACCTTGCTCCGAGCGGGGCCTGGCTTCGGTCCGTTCAATCTTGATGAGAGGGAACTTTGTGCCTTGTCTGGGCACGTACTCTGTTCTATTCCAGGCATTCTGTGGAAACTCACAGAACAAAAATAACACCAGCAAGTTTATTACACATTATATGGGGGTATTAGGTTTTTAATAAGATGATTCCCAAGCTCAGTCTTCATTACGGACCGGATTGTATATAGAATTTCTCACAGATAATATATTATCATGGCGTTGACTGTCAGTTTTTACATGAGCTTTGAAGATATCAACCTGAAAATTTCCAAATTTGCAGCCACAAAGACCGAATAACCATTCTGAATTGAGGTAAAAGCGCCAACGGCCAAGTTTAAACCAAATTTCAGTTTTTTCCGTAGTCTGCAGAGGAAATAATAAAAATAATAAAGAAAGATTTTTTGCGATTTTTAAGAACCAAATAAATCGGATAAATCCATCAATTTTTTATATAAATTTCTGTCATACAAATGAATGCTCCTCTTGCACGAGTCTTGGTAGGAAAAATGTTCGTGTGTTTATTCAAAATTTCCAAAAAGTCGCAATCCACAGAACGTCATAAAGTTGACACCATTGTGCTAATTATTGTCGAATTGGGACTAATAATTCGAAATGTGTGGATTGAATAGGAATGATATGATAGGTCGTCAGACAAGTCGTCTTTGTGTCACAAACCTTGTTGTTTATTTAACAAAAAAAAACTCTAATTAAACGAATAAAAGTTTTTGCTTCAAACGTGAGCTGTAAAAACGTCGAAAGATCCTGCTTCAAAAGATCATTCCATGGATGGAATGGTCCCACAATCTCCATTCTTGTAATGTGTTTACTTAATGTACATGCTCTTTATTTTCTACATAAATATACAAATATTATAAATATATAAACATTCTGCTAGGCAGCTTATGTCCTAAGTGTCCTTCTTGGCTTCAAGCAGTTTTTGGGTCACCTGCCGCAGGACCTGCAGCTGCTGCTCGTAATTGTGGACAGCGGCCAGCTCCTCGGCGTGATTGTGATGTGGGGGCAGGTGGGCGTGTTCGTGGTCATGTGAGTGTGAGTGACCTCCCGAACCCGAACCCGAACCCGACCTGGTCTCAGTCTCTTGGTGATCATCTGTGTGGGCCGAGCAGCTGCCGTGGCTGTGGCTGTGCCCGTGTCCACCACTGGCACCTGAAAAAGTGGAAGGAAAGCGAAGGTGTTGCGGTTAGTTATCGTGACAATCTCAAACTTGAAGAAAAGCTGAAAAGTGTGTCGATTGTAATCTGGGGAACCCAATTTCTGCCCCGATAGAAAACCGATTAGCGTTCAGTTTCGGAAGTACGTACATATAGCAGCCACACTACTACTACGAGTGCAAAGCAAAAGCAAAAGCAAATTGCATGCCTGTTCCATAAACAATTACCCTTCAGAGTATGATTTATGGGTGCTTTGATGGCCCCCGGGCCCTTATCTATAGCTATAATATTTACGTATCCAACTTAGACTGAACCTGTACCAGTTCGAGTTAATCTCACGGCCTGGTGCCATAAAATTGTACGTGTAAATATATCGATGGCTCATCTGTTGGGATGGATGAAGCAACCCTTCATCGACTGTCGCAATTGGTCTGGCTTTGATCTCTCCTCGGGTACTTTTTTCATGGGCAACCCCCTCGATTCGATTGGATGAGAGCTGATGACTTCATGGCTGGGGTACGGGATTTTTTGTTTTTGGGATCCACCTGTTTTCCAGGTACACAGACAAACCGACCGACAGACAGACAGACGTGTGTACGTTATGCAAAATAAACCGCAGGCCGCAAGGTCTGTTACAAGGTCAACCACGCAGCGGCGAATAAATCGGATAGCAGAGCTGTCTAGAACCTGTTCCCTAATCGCCCGAATCGATTCCGGTCGAAGAATAGCGTAGCACTTGACATCTCATCTGACTGCGGCCCAACTAATTACCACTCGATCATGGGATGGGATTATATAGGGGATTTAGTTTTACTCACTGATCTGCTGCAGCCCGAACATGACGAGGAAGCCCACGAAGAGGGCCATGTAGGCGCGCAGTCCGGATCTGTTCTTCGACAGGATCTCGAAGAACACCACATAGATGAGTGTGCCGCAGGCAAAGCCCTGCAGAATGGCTGACGCCAGATTGGGGCCCGTCTCCTGACCGTTGCTGATCAAGATACCAATGCCAATGCCCAGCGGACTGACAACGGCGAATGTCAGCACGTACAGGATGGCCAGCGGGAGGCGAGTGCGGGCCACAATTAGCTCCACGCCCACACAGAAGGCAAGCACAAGTTTGTGGGCGGACACGGCTCCGAACATGAACCACACGGAGCTGGCGGAGCTCTCCAGGCCAATGGCCATGCCCTCGAAGAGCTCGTGGAGGGACAGTGCCGAGACAATGAAGAGTCCGCGCAGGGAGGAGGTCAGTATGTCCGTGGGGGAGGCATCGTCCATTACGACGGGAAGGTGGCTGTGTCCGTGTCCGTGCCCATGGCTGTGGCTGTGGCTGTGGCTATGATGTTGCATGTGGCTGTCGTGGGGCAGAGCCTGCTGCTGCTTGGCGCCAAACTTCTGTTGCTCGAGATCGTTCTGCAGGAGATTCTGCACGGAGAGTGTTCCCATCTCGGATGGCGCATTGCTGCCTCCATTTTCAGTCGGAGCACTGGGCTCATTCGCCTTGAGCAGATGGCTGTTGCGGATGCTGTGTCCCCGCTCAAAGGCCGCTCCGGCCGGATCCTGCTGGTGCCTGTCCACATACGTGTGCATGGCCTCCTCGATGAAGTACATCAGGAAGAAGCCGCAGCACATGAGAAGCTCCGCCAGCGGGAAGCTAAGCTCCCCAATGATGCCGCACTCCTGAAGCTCCTCCACAACCTCCTGGACCTCTGGCAGCAGGTGCAGAAAGGTGGTGGCCAGCAGGACTCCTCCGCCAAAGTACAGGAGGCACTTGACCACTGTCGCCGATCGGGCATTTGTATGGTTCTCCGTCCAGCGGTAGCAGCGATTCAGCAGGAAGGGTATCGATCCGCAGATTGTGCTGGCAAAGCAGAGCACCACCATCGCCGTTACCTTCGCTATCAGCACCCCACTCGTGTCGTCATCGTCGTGGTCGTGCTCGTGATCGTGATCAGCCTCCTCATCCTCGTCGTGACGTGCCGTCCAGTGGCTGTTGCTTCCATCAATTTGCAGGAAGCATTTCAGAAAATTATTCACTTGTGTTTGATTCATTTTCGCGGCTTCTTTTGTATTGATTCGTTTTGTTTGGGATAATTTGTTTTGTTTGGCTTTTCAGCTCCACTACTCTACGCTCTGCTCTCGTCTCTCTGCTCTCCTCCACTGTGGTCTCTTCTAGACGTTCAATTCTCTTGGCTGAAATTTGCCCAGCAGCATGTGGTAGCGGTTCTGTGCTCGGAATGTCAATGTTGGGTTGGGTTGTGGTTTACCATTTAGTTGTTTACACTTGGACTCTGATTTAAACTGCTTCAGGTGCATGCCGCTCCGACAGTACCTGACTTTTCTTTCCCTTTTCGTGTCAATGGGAAACTTTTCCTTCACAGCATTTGAATAAACTGCTTTGAAAGTGCGTTTATTGGCTGGTTGAACTGCTTTTCTTGGAGGCGCAGAGGTGTGGTGTTTAACGCTTCAAGCAGTCTCGACGACTGTTTTGTTGGATTGACGTTGGATGGGGAGTCAAGTTTTGGTAGTTCATTTGAAGCTTTCTTGCGCGCCGCCTCTCTCTCTCTCTCGCTCCCGCTCCAGCAGACGTGAGCAGCAGGTTAAACAGTTAATAAAACACTCTTAAAGCGCTCTCACTGCTGGCGCTCTTACTTCCCATCTCTACCCGCTCCATCTCGAACGTTCACCTGTTGAATGTTGCTGTTGTTTCTCCGTAATAATAATAATTGTCTTGGACTCAGCATAAAACACACATGCACACACACACACACACACACTGACTCATTGCCGATTGGCACAATGCACAAAGGCCAGATGGAGCTTGAGTTCGCGCCCGCGCCCGATTGAGTAATTGCATCCGTTCACTTTGGCTAGCATTAAAAGGCGCCTGACCTTAGCCAAGATTTAGGATCAACTGAGCTGAACGCAACTTTTACTTAGAGCCAACGGCCAACAATAACAACTGCCTGCTGCTTACAACAGCTTTGCGCCGGAAATGAAAGCTCTGCGGTTGCTGTCCCGGCTATGGCGTACGCTCGTGTAACTCTAACGGTAAATGTGTTCAACTGATGGTAGTCGTGTAAGCTTTGTGTAATTAATGTGTCAACTAGTAGTGCGGAAAGTAACTGTAATCGGAATCGCAATTATTGCCAGGTAGCAATGTGTACGTGCAATTTATAATCACCTAAAAGTTATTTTTGCTTATTTTTGGGAAAAAGAATTTAATACTCTTTAAACTATTTAACTATCTAACCATATGTAAAGGTTTTATTATTGGTTTTATTATTTGGCGTGTAGCTTAAAAAACAGACGTGAGAAGCGAACAAACCGGGTAGTTCCTTCGAATTTTAGCGCATCCCTTACGATATAATGATTGGACAATGGTACATACATATGTACATACGTACATATGTACATTCGAATAACAAACACTAAAACAAAGTGGACAAGTGCACGGATCAGATTAAAGCGTGGACAAATCGTGAACTGTTTGTTAGAGACCGCATGATCCATAAATTAACGTTAATCAACGATCAACGTGATTGGTCTAATTCTTTTGTTTTCTAGTGCAAAATACCCAACTAATTAATCATAAGTTCAATCTTATACAATAAAGCTGTATTTTCATTAATTAGCTTAAGTATCTTTCCGAAAAAAAACATGTAAAAAACACACGCAGTTTTTCAATAATTTCTCATTTATTTTGTTCTCATTTTTTCGCTTGTTTTTTGTTTCATTTTTTTACTTTCTTTTTTGTTGGTTGTTTCTCTCCATGTTATTTGCTTACATTGTTTATGTTATCATTTGTTGTTGTTGTTGCTGTTGTTGTCATACTTATAAATTAGTAATAAATCATTTTTTATACAATATTTTCTGTTGTTCTTTTGCTTTCTTTCGAAATGTTGCCGCTGAGATAACATTTCGGTTTGGAAAATATTCTTTACATTTTGTTTGTTTCCGTTTGCTTTTGTTTTAAAACTGCTTTGCCGCAGTTAACAATGTTAACTGCTTTACCTGCAATTACCAAAGGCTTGCGTGCAATGCTTGCTAGCCAACCGTTAAACGCTTTTTGTGTGTTCTTTGTGTATGTTGTTTTTCGCTCTGCCAGCACTGCTTCGTTCTGGCCTTCACGGCTTGGTGTATGTGTGGTCGCAAATGCTTGCTTTATGTTTTTTTTCCTTTCTTTTATCAACATTTAAAGTACATTATGTATGCATAATCTGTTATACTTTACTTTAGTTAAGTATATATATATAAACTAGTGCGAATTTTCTTGTTCTGCTTGACTGCTTTCTTTTTCATATTTTAATTTATAGCATAATTGATTTATCTTTAATATTTCATATATAATACAAATGAGTTTCATTTAACTATACAAGAAATTTGGATTAATTTCATATACTATATGCAATTTGTTATTCATGTAAAATTTGAAATTTGATTTTCTGTTAGTTTTGTTTTTGTTTTTTTCGTTTTTCATTGCTAGAAAGATTGCAAAAAACACTTTAAGTTTGCTTTGTTCTTGTAAAGTTAACACTATTTTTATTTTATGGTGTATGTATATTTGTAATAAGTATAAAAAATTTGTTTAAAATTATATATATATATATTTTTATTCCACACTCGTATGATTTATTGATTTTAGCTGTACTTTTTCATGTTTCATGGAGAAGTGTAGAGGAGAAACAAATTCGTTCAGAGTCGGAGATGTGTGCGGTTTGTGGGGGGATCTTTTCGTTTCATTCCTTTGGGGAACTTGGGAGTAGTGCAGGCAACTTTCTCAGCTAGTTTAGTACTCGTATCACGTAATATCAAAATAAGTGGCTCAGTACAGTTTGTTTTTGTTTTAACTATCGAGGAGTGATTGATCTCTCTGTGGAAACTCGGGCCCCACTTATTATCCGCTAAATGAAACATTGACCTAAGAAATAATTCGCAAAAATAAATGCACAAAACGAATTCAGCTACCAAGAAGGATTTTCCGAGGGACTGGGACTCCTACATTTTGATTTATCCAATAGATACGCTACATAGATGTGTGTATATATATCAAAATATCTGCTCGCGTGTGTATATGTATATACATAGATTAGCATTAGAAAAGTGCATCCAAAAAACAGAGCTAAACCAGAGCTGCCTACGCTGATGGGGAGGATGAGGATCGGATCGATTCGAATGGGACCTGGGGTTCTGGTGAGTACTTTAACTGCTGCGTGTGCCAGAGCGAGAGAGAGGCATACAATTATACTATATATTTGATATATACGTATTATGTATATAAGTTGGTTTCGGTTTCCTATATATCCGCGTACATATGCATTAGTTTTGAATAGTTTTTCAAAAATGAAGTTTATTTTCGCTTTCTTTTCTTTCATTATAATTTACAATTTGTTGTTGGTTGCGTATAAATATGTTTTTTATCATTTACTTTTCTGTTCCTTCCTTCCTTCCTTTCTTTTCCTTCCTTTATCTTTTTTCTCATTTAATGATGCTGCACTAGTTTCTCCTTCTTCTTTTTAATATATATGTTTATATATATAAATATGTTAAGTGGTTTTCTTTTTTGTTGTATGTGTGTGTGAGTGTATGTTTAAGTGTCCTTTAGTTAGGAGCAATGGGGGTTTGGGGATAGGTTAAGGGGTGTTTCCCTTCTAAATCCACCGATGGTTGCGGATGGGGAGGGCGCTGACTGGCTGCTTGTGTGAATGATTCTTGGACAGGTTTCGGTTTCTATTTCGGTTTTACGTTTGAATTTTGTTTTCTTTTTTATTTGTAATAGCATTAATTAATAATAATATAATTAATAATTATAATAATTTATATAATAAACGCAAAATTGGTAAATAATAAAAATAATAATAAAATACAATCATTACATTAATTAATCAAAACTTGTTTCATTTTGTTTGTTTGTTTGTTTTACTCTGTTTTAGTGTATATTTTTTTTTATGTTTATGGTTGGTTTTGTTTGGGTTTTTTGTTTTTGTTTTGTTTTATGCATTTTGCATTCTCTGTTCTTGTTTTATGTTTTGTTTGTAGGGTGTTTGTTTTTTTTTTATATTTATATAAATTACAACGGAAGTGTCGGTGTGTTTGTAGTTGGTGTGGGCGTCAGCATCGACGCGGATGGAGGATAACGCAACGTGTGCTGCGACGTTGCCTGCTGGATGTAATCCTGACTCGGATTATTCAATACGCTATCCCGTGAGTTTGAATGTGAAGTGGCGCGCAGCAGGGTGACTGCCTCGCGTTCCGGACTACATTGTACACCGTCTAGTCATTTTTGGCGCGTCGATTTCTTCTTCTTTCGTTTAAAGAAACAACAACATCTGGAATATAAGGAACCACTGGAGACAGTTAACCAAGGGACAGAAACGAGATTGGATACGGATACGGAGGGGAAGTGGAGTTGGAGTTGGTGGTGGATACGGATAAGGATTACGGAGAGAGAGAAAGAGAAAACGGAAAAACGGAAGTTGCGCATTAAAAACGACAAAAGCAACAAAAATTTCACTAATTAAGTTGATCTTTTAATCGATTTATCGTAAGAATCTAAACTAAATGTATCGATAGAACGTTCTATGTACCGATAAATTTTTATATGAAAATATAACAGGACAAATCTGTAGATCCATTGAAAGATGTATCGATATATACATCAATCTATCGTATATCGATAAATCTATTAGTCTACTTGTTTCTCTCTTGGATCAGTTTATCCATTATATTGAAAAACTGTTCACTTGAGATGCATTATTAAAGGCGTTCTCATAATATTACATCAATTTCTCAGTCTATTGCTCGATACATCTATATAGAAAACTATCTATCTATCGACATTTCGATTAATTGATCCCTTAAATAACACATACTTTGTTTCATCGACAACTTCGACTTCAGGCTGCTGTGTGATGGGCGTGTTTGAGTGTCCGGCCGTGGGATCGTCCGGATTTAGTTCGCCATTCGTCGAACTCACAACCTGAAAACAAGGACACAAAAAAGAGAAAGATGATGCATAAAGTATTAGTTATTAGTCTCCACTTATCATCAAATCTTGTACTAAACATATAGTTCATACACATAGTATAAATATATATATATATATTTAGAAAGATACATATATATAAATATAGTAACTGGTGATAATACATAATTGGACGAATTACACTCGTTATTTTGATTTCTTGTTAGCACTAGTCAAAAATGAAATCATTAATCGAAATACAATTTAAACAAAAACCAGAATTGAAACGCCGTACAGTCACCACATGGAACAAAACTGTTATACAGCTCTACAAAACCAAACTGGACTACGTGTGGGTAAATTTTAGGGGGATTTAAATTTTTGCAAACGAGCGATTAACTATCAATGTCTGTCATGAATTTCCCTTACTGGACCTACTACAGAGATTGCCTTCGAACATTGGGGCTCGTTTGCAGATCACAAGTGCAGGCACACATCAACAAAACACACACAGATACTACTACATATAGATGATGTATGACAGGACAAAAGTAGACGACAGGATAGACAGCATTAATTTAGAAAATACCTCTCTCTTAGGAACAATAGGAAACCCGTTAGGCACATTTCGGAGGGTAAATTCGTTTATATTTGAGTAATAGTAGTAGAAGAAGTAGAGTAGTAGTAGTAGAAGTAGTATTGGTGGAGGTAGTTCATTGATTGGTGTCTTTATTTCTTAGGCGGTTCGTCGTCGCTTTTCTCATAATAAGCATCAAATGGGCTATCATCATCGGAGCTCGAATCTTCGGGCAATCTCTGTAATAAGTTTTTGGTGGTTTGTTTCGAATTTGTTTCGATGTATTAAAACTGGACTCTCTCCAATAGTAAGGCTATGGCATGCCAATGATGGATACAATATCGGTTCTTGATTTATGACAAAATGGTAATCCTCTAGCGCCGAATTCTTAAGTCTATGACTGTATCTGGTGTATGTGTTTTTTGTATCTGGTATGTGAAAAGTGAGCCATGCTGATTCTAAGTAGGGTGTTGTTTTTGTGAGTGTTTTTTTTTTGTGTTACATGCAGACAAGTACAGTTACGGCTAGACCAGTGTTGGTTAATGCACACAGCATGCAGGTGCGAACACGTTTCATCTTCTTTAAAATCTCACATGCAGCTTTCATTGCGGGATCCTCAATCAATTACACTAGTCAAGGAAAAATAATCTATATTCAAAAATAAAATAGAGGAAGATCCGAGAAAAAGTTGTACCCAAGAAGAGAACGAACGAAACGTGGGGTATAAACCAAAACGAACCGAACAAAAGTGGAGTAAACTAGAGTGGAGAGGATTAGGAATAACACACGTTGGGAGGAGATTGAGAGAGAGAGATTGTTGTTCAGTACCTTGTTGAGCTAATGTAGAGTAAATCAAGTGAAAACATTAGAATCGAAAAGGCCAAAAATATAAAAGTCTGCGAGTAATTCAATGAATAGATAATGTTTCGTTGTAATAACCATAGGATAGATATACTTATAGGATATACAGTACGGGTATATGTACAAAATTACAATCGTTCAAAGACTTCAATAACATTATGAGGCGATAATGCAGATATGTATGTATTTATGTTTATAGATGTGCGGACATGTTTTGGCCTTTCTACAGATTTTTGGTAAATTTTCGTACGTATTATTTATATACAATTACAGACTGAAGACTGAGAGCGGATAGCGAGCGAGCGACAAAACAGAAATCAAAACAGAACAGAATAAACGGAAAAAGAAAGAAAAACTGTTGTACAACACTGGCCGGTTGTCGCAGCGAACTTACCTGCACTGAGCCATGCCGATCGGCCGGCGTTAGATTGCCCAGTGTTGCCCCCGGCTTTGGCACATCAGGCCACGCAGCAACACCTCCTTTGGCATTTGTCTGGTTGTCGGTTAAATTCGATTTAATACCATTCAATTCGGTTCGGTTCGATGGTTGATTGTGGAGGATTGGAGGTAAGTTGTGTGGTTTGGTTTTTGTTTGGGTACAGTTTTCGGATCGGTTTTCGAGCGAGCGAGCGAGCAATTGTTGGAAACGGATTTATGCAAATTTATCAATAATTAATTTTCGATTTGTATACATTTTGTTTTTTGTTTTTACTGTACAACAAAGAGACAGCTCTAATTTGAATAAAGTATTTTTTGGGGTGTGTATGTTTTGAGTGTGTGTGTGTGTTTGTGAGTCAAATTAAACTAAAGCAAGTCAAGTGTGTGCTGGAACTAAAGTTATCACCGAAACAAAAACCGAAAACATAAACTTATTTCATATGGTAGACAAGTAATGCCAACAAAAATCCAAATGTCATCAAACAAAGAGAGAAAAAGAGAGCGGAATAAGTTTTGTGTAAGAGAGCAACGCTACTACAAGTCCCGTTCACCGATCAATCGATTCAAGCAGTTCTAGTACACAAAAGTAGGATTAGTTTAACTCTCGGTGTTGCCAGATTGAAATATGACACAAGCATTTTCAAGCTGGTAACAGAGATCTAAGCAAAGTTCTTGGCAGAAGAAATTACAAAAAAAAATTAAACACAAGCCATTTCTGATCGTAGCATTACTCTCTACAATCGGTTACAGATGAACATATTCTACTATGATTGGTTAGATTCGCATTTCACACTAACCAGTACAGAGATATTTTTCAAGTCTACAACGTCTAACCTGAAGTATGATATATTCTTCATTCTCATTCTCATTATCGTCATCAAAATCAAAATATGAAACATCCTATGGACGGACATAGGCATTTCATTTATATACATACATAAAACGTAAATGGCAACATTTTGTGTGGAGAGAGAAATAGGATTAGGATCAAAACAAAAGAGTTTGAGAGAGTAGGGTGGAAAAAGAAGAATAGTTAAAGATCAAAAGTTAGAATCGAAAACAAATAAAACCAAAGAGAGAGAATGTCAGCTAAAGCTATTCTTAAACAAAGGTAAATGTTTTTTGTCTTATAACCATTAAATAAACGAAATTAATTCACGTTTCCATCAGAGAAATAGAGAGATATACATATGCATGTATGTATGCATATTATAGTGGTACAAAGTATTTTTCTGTTCTGTAATATGGATTATATATGCATATAAATATACTTTACCTTAGCCGTAACATTATGCCGATCTTTATTTGGTGAAATGATGACTTCATGGCCAGTTTGCAGAGATCCGACGGGCGTTGACTGTTATTTTTTATTTTTTTTGTTTCAATGATTTTTTTGGGATGCAGTTGCGTTTTATATTTGTATTATATATGTTTATATATATAGATGATGCAGTTTCGAGTTTTTGGTTTAAACACACACAGAGAGTTACACGCACACGGACATGAAACGGTGTTGATAACCGAAAAAAGAGAGAAAAAGAGTTCAAGAGAGAAGAGAAGTGCTGTTAAAAATGGCATCAATTTGTTGCTTAGGTTAGATTCATCATTAGTTTCATCATTTATGCTTAATTTTATGCTAGCTTAACAAACCAAAATCTAAGGCAAACAATACAAGCATTTACCAACATAGAGTGAGAGAGCGAGCGAGCTGTCGAGCATCATACATGGCTATGCAACACTGATTTCAATATTTCGATAACTCTTTATGTTCTTCTGATACCTTATCTGACTTGTTCTTGGCCAAATGCGACGGCGGCGCATTCTTAATGACCTTCATTTGATCCAGCTGCTCCTTGGTCTTAAAAACAATGCAGAATTATCTCAATTGTTATGGAACAACTTAAGATGTGATTCAGGGGTGGGGTGTACAAAGTCAATTAAAACACATTTTTCTATTATTTTTTTTTGTTTGCTCATCTTTACTTTGTCGTAATCTTGGGTAGCAGAGGGGGGCCTCCAAAATAAAAAAAATTTTTTTGATCAAAGAAGATATAACACATGAATCGAACTTTTGAACAAACTGATCGTCTTCTTCTTTTCGTTCTGCAGCATCAAAAAGCGAACTGAGCTGAGCATTGGTTATTGGTGATTGGTAGCCCTGCAGATTGATTGGCTTATAGGTCCTACGATCGATATTCAGTTGGCTTATTAATTATTCTGGTGGTGGTGATGATGGTTTTCGGTTGATTAGTGACGTCGACCCTTCATGCTCGATCTTTTCCATAATTCAAAAATGATTTTTAGAGCTGATTGGGTGTTACCTTTGGATGGTATTGGCTTTGGTTTTGATATGGGTTATGGTATATCTATATATATATATATCAGACATTGATCTGATCTAAAGGTTTGCACTATGTCTCCTATAAATTAAATTATGATATCGATGCTTTAGAATTCGGCAGAGTTTTCATTTTGTGAGTCTATGTGTGGTGTCTATTGTGTTAGAATGCACTCAATGAAAACTTAAGCTTAGTTTCTGGTTAGGATATGGTTTTTGTAAAGATTAGAATGAATGGGGTCCACCTACCATTGTCTTCCCTGTCCAGTCGAACTCGCCCTCGTCGGTGTAGCCTTTACGTTCGAATAAGTCTTGAAACAGTCTTCGCAGAAAATCATAATCGGGCGTTTCGAAGAAATCTAACCGCCGTACGTAACGCAAATATGTTGCAAACTCTTCCGGATGTCCGTCGCAGAGCACCTATTAGACAAGAGCAGCCATTAGTTTATCATTACATTCCAGAGAGTAGAGTTTTAGAGATGAATAGTTAACCTCAATGGGCGTTGCACGTTTCGTATCACCGATTTTTTGATATCTCTCCTTGAGTGTATCAGCCTTAAGGCCTTGCCACGGCAGTGAACCTCTTAAGAAATACATAAACATATGACCCAATGCCTCCAGATCGTCACGTCGCGACTGCTCGCGCCCCATATGCGTATTGATTGACATATAGCGTGCGGTGCCGGTTAGGGACTTATGCTCCCGATATGGTATATGCCTATTTGTATCTAAATCAATGTATTCTTTGGCCAAACCGAAATCTAAATGAAACAACAACAGATTCGATTAATATTATTAATTTCAATTAATATTCGATTCGTTTGGATTCATTACTCACCAATTATGTGTATAATTTTTTCACGTTTTGTTGACGTTCTGCCAATGAGAAAGTTCTCTGGTTTCACATCCCTATATATTAAGTGCCGACTATGAACATATTCGATCCGGTGGAGCTATAGTTTTTGGTTGGGTGGTCATAGGTTATACAAAAGGAGAAAGAAAATCAATTAGTTAAGGTAGTATTTGTTATCGATAGTTATATAGAGAGCAATCCATAATATATCTTAAAACCATTATGGATTGTCCTTTTATTTTGAACAGAATGGAATTTAATTTCAAATTTTATTTTAGATTTTCTGTAGTGTCTCAACTAGCTTTGTTTTTTAATGGTTCTGTTTGTTGTTTGATGGCAACGGATTTGATTTTGATTTAATATCGAATGCGTTTGCGATTCGATTATTGATCGATTAATTGATTTCACTGATAAATCATAAATTAACAACTTAACAACTCTATTCAAACTACAAAATTGTATGTAGACATGCAAATTTTATATCATATTACAATGAACGTTTCTTGTTTTGGTTTTTGGCTGATTTAGTGGTAAATTTATAAACTATTGTGGCTAGTAAAACAATTAAAAAAAGGCAAATTGTATGACAACCTCTGAATAATGTAGGCGAATAATCAACTTAACAAAAAATTATAATTAAAATTAAACCTCAACCAGGCGACTACAAAAATGAGCGAAAGAGAGTGAGAGTCGCAGAGAGGCAGAGAGAGAGAGAGGTAGAGCGAAATCGAGGTAACGACCTAATTTGTTAGTGATGGAAAATATCAAATTAAACAAAAAACTATAAAGTGTAAATATTGTAAACCTAATGAAAAATCACACGTATACACTCCCATACCCAGAACACGCACGCACACACGCAAACAAACAAAAAATAGTGTTGGTCTTGAACTTAGCAGTAGTGTTGGTTAATTTTTGGCCTGACTACCAGTGTTGTGAATGTGGTTATGTGCTGATTTATGCGCGTGCTTAAAGAAAACTTTGCTGATTGTTGTTGCTTTTGTTGCAGTTACGATTGGTGGTTTTCTTTTGTTTTGTTTGTGGTTGTACTTACTAATTGTATAGCTATCAGTAGTACGCTCTTCAAAGTGAAACGTCTGCCGCAAATATCGAACAAATCTTCGAGTGATGGACCAAGTAATTCCATAACAAGAGCATTATATTTGCCGCATGGGCCGAAGTAATATACTTCTGGTACACCCTCTGCTATTGGCCAACAATCGTTGATTGATCAATTGATTGATAGGTTGGTTGGTTTTGTTTATATTTTTTGAGTAATCGAGCGAGTGATTTGAGTGTTGGACAGCGCACAAAAGTTTTGGTTGTTCGATTTGTTGTTCGGTTGTTGTTGTTTTTGTTGTATTTATGCAAAAATTCGTGAGCGAGAGATAAAAAGAGAGAGAGAGAGATGGGAGAGAGAAGAAAGAAAGATGAGAGATACAAAATTTCACATTTGAATTCTTTTTTTTTTTAATATAACAGTTTTTTTTTTTTTAAGGGAGCTGTACTTCTTTGATTTGGCGGGTGGTCGGACACAACCAGAAAGAGAGAACGTGATTGAGAGAGACAGGGAGAGATGTGTAAAGCGAGAGAGTGAGATAGAGAGAGAGAGAGCGATGGAGATACGGCTCATGGTTTGGAGGTTAGTTTAGCGCGTCTTACGATATTACCACCTTTCATTTGATCGATAGAGAAAGAATAAATATACAATCAAGTAACTGTGCTAAACACAACAAGAACAACAAAAATAGAGATTCTCGAAGCATATACACAAGGAAGCCTGCTGCTGCTCGACGACCCAACTGAAGCCCAAGAACTCATCTAACGTCTAAATAACCTAAGCTCCTAACCTATCCAAACTGTTTCCAAAATTTTATTTGAGTGTGCTTAAGGATACGCTTAAATATTATAGTAGTTGGCTTTCCTGGGGTGTTGCTGTGGGTTTCGTGGTGTGTTTGTTTATAAAAGTTTTGGTCGTGTTCCGTCTCTCTGAATTCGATTATCGATATTCCAGTCTACTATTTCGATAGACAATATTTTGCAACTGTGTTAGTAGTTTTTGGTTAAATTATATACACTGTTGTTCATAAATATAATCGTACAGAAAGACAGAGAGCGAGAGAGCACAGCGCATACAAGAAAAGGTTTTGGTAAACGAAAACAAAGTGAAAGAGAGAGATAGAACGGTAACTAAAAGGGTATTGATAAGTATAACAACAAAACAATTATATTAATTATGCTTTGGTCACAGATTAATAGCTTAATTTTGGAATATACAATGGAAGGAAATTTTTGCTGTTGTTTTCTTTTATTTACAAAGAAATTGTTCTGTTGCTGGTATGCCTTAAATATTTACTTTTTTCAATATACGACGCTTAATTTACATGCTTTTTGTTTTTGAGGTTAGAATATGTTTTTTTGTAGATCGTTACAACTGGTAGCTACAACCAAAAGAAGAAAAAAAGGAACAATTTTATGCAATTTTTAAATTATATTACATCTACGGTACTTATTGTCATTCTATGTATCTACAGTAAACTAAAAACTCGACTAACGTTCATTGCGTGTGTTCTACGAGATTTTAAACAGTTCTTGTAAATCATACAAAAATATATAAAAACAATTGACAAAGCTAACCCTCAGCCGTTGAGACACTTTTGGTTCAAAATGTTATTTACAATTCCAGAAAAAATAATATTCATTATGTTTTTTTTTTCTATGAGTTTTGAACGGATTTCACCACAGGATACTGCACTTTTAAATTTTTCACATCTTTTTCAAATGTTCTACGCAGCTCCTTAGACATTCGAATTTTTAATGAGATTTAATATGCAAAATAATAGTAGCTTATTCGCAAATATTTACTTTTATACAAGTAAAATCCATCTATTTCTCATTAAAAAAAATACAAAGAATACTAAAAATATTTAACTTTTGTTGTGTTGATAGTTTTCCATTGGTTTGAAGAATGCCACACTTACAAGTTGTTTTGCTATCATCAATACAGTCTTAAGTGAAAATTTACGGGCGCAAATATTGAAGAGATCTTCTAATGACAATCCCAATAACTCTAAAACCATGGCATTGTAACGGCCACCGCAAGTGCCCAAGTGATAAATGCGTGGTATGCCATCTGGGGCGGTTTCGGCTGGACATTCATTTTGTTTAATTTCATTTCGTTTCGTTACGACATATAGATAGAATCAGAATCCATTTCCAAATTACGTTCCAATCCGATTTCAATTCCGATTACCATTCCGATGATGGGGGTTGATATGTGAAGGGGTTTTTTTTATATAACATGCCATCACAATGTATTATGCAACAGTTGTAGGTTGGATTCAGATCAGGTTTGTATCAGATCGGTTTCGGTTTTGGGTTGTGGTTGAGGTTGATTGCAGCAGACACAGGGAGATTGATATATATATATATATAGAGAGAGAGAGATAGAGACAGAGAGCAGCGCATGATGATCAATTTCGGTGTTGAATTTCAATATTATTAACGGTTTTTGTTCAATTATTCATTGCGAATGAATATTTGTTTCGGGGTTTTTGGAGTAGGGTTGTTTTCGCAGAGTATAGTTGATTGTTGATGGTATATGGAGTAACAGAGAGCAAGATATAGGTGTATAGAAACAACAAACAAAAAACGGATGTAGCGTAAGAAAAAAAAAATTAATCAAAAGTTGGAGAAGAGCAAAAAACAAGAGCTTAGAAATTTATATATATATAGCATAGAGTTATACATATATATATAGACAGAGAGAGATTTAGAGGTAAAGTGATTTTCGAGCTGTTTTTACATTTGGTGGGTATAACAGTAGCTAAGGCTACAATAATATATATACAATATATTTTTATATGTATGCATCTTTTTTTTTTTTTTCAAATTTCACTTCACGCACCGCGACCGACCTCCGAAAATATGCTTGAGAAAATCTATTCATGTTTTTTTCTTTTCGTCGTAATTTTCTTTCTTCTCAACGGCGTATAACACTTGCTGGATACTACCAAAGAGTGTTATACAGAAAATGATAAGTACATTGTTATACGAGTATATATGTACATAACTAATCAAGTAGTGGTGGTAACGGTGCAAAACTTTGTTTTATATTGGAGTTTAGGGTTAGTAAGAGATAGACAGAGAGAGATAGAAGGAGAGATAAGGAGTAGAGCGAGAGAGCTTGGAGTTATCTTGCATATTTTTATTTTGGTACGGACTGTACCACTTTGGCTTTGCTCTTTCTTGGGGGATTTCTTTTGGGGGGTTAGTAATTGTTAATTTTTGTTTTATTAGTATTACGAAGGAGGACGACAGCATTTGGGACGGGGTTTTGGGTTTCCTTTTTTTGTTACGGCGTTAAGGTTAGATATAATAAATAGTTAACATACCATGTGATCCTAATAGTTTATAAAACCTATACTCTAAGTGTAGTTGCGGAGCCTTTGACTTCATAGGCTCCATTTTTATTGCTACATGTTCATTGTTGTAAAGATTTTTTCCTGAAAATAAAAAGAGAATGAAATGTTAGTTCAAATTTTAAATGGAATTGTAAAATGTTAATCGAAAAAGAACCTAACAAAATTCAAGCAAAAACTAAGAGAAGGAATAAGAGACCCTCTCCCGCGCACACGATTCTCATGCTAAAGACAGAAGTCGCATCATTCTGTTGCATGCATTCTTTGCGCACACTTTCTTTACCTGCCCCACTGTTCTCGGCAGTGCCACGCCCACCAAAGCAACACATTCGACGACCTATGTCAGGCGGAGGAAGAGGGAGAAAGACGAAAAGAAATATATACAATTTGAGAATTGCATTTTTGTTTTTGTTTTAGTTGATGTGACGAAACACACACAACACAAGCAACGGTAAACGATGAAGACACACTGACAGAGACGGACGATGTCAATGATGAACAGTAGAGGGAGATGATAGCAAAACGGCTGCCGAAGCTTTTGACACCCTTGCGGGTTTATGGTACCTATTTTAGCTATCATTTGGTTGAGTTGTATAGAAACTTGCAACTTCATGAATTTTGTTGGGAAACAATAAAGCACTTTCTTTTTAGCATTGCAAACATCTGCTCATAGTCATCGTACCCTCTGCAAGGGTATATCATGTTCGCTCATGTGCGAAATTATGTCATAAGAGAGTGGGTGGAGAGGGCGAGACTGGAGAGGTAATGGAAGAGAGCCTCTGAATGAGTCTGAGCGTAAAGTAGAAGAGTGGGAAGGGAGCGACTGAAACGTGTGCCTGAGCGAGCGTATGTGTGTGTGTCTGTAAAGGTGTTCATAGGTGTGGGTGGGTGGGTGTTTGGCAGGGGTACTGTGCTTATCAACAGACAGAACATTAAACCGTTGATAGAGTCATCACACACATACACACCAAGCCCAGCACACACACACAATGTCACAGAAAGCCGCATGACTTTGATTACATATAGACGACGACGACAGCAACGCCCTCTGGCCCGCCCTCCTACCCAACCCACCCACCAACCACCACACATTTGAAAGACTAAAGAATTTCATTTGTTAATTTCTTAGAATGAATGAAAAACATGCATTCAAAATATTTTATAGAGTGTAAAGGGTGATGAAGGGGGTGGCCCATAACGTGTGGCGGCAGGCGACTGTCATTTAAAAACATTTTTTTTAATTTATGTTCATTTAAAAACATTTTTTTTAATTTATGTTCACGGACATTAACAACCTCTATTGAAAATTAATACCGAAATTAGTAAGGAAATGCACTGCGTATATAAAACTGTAGAGTACGAGTAGGCTGCCATAAAGAGTCTCTAAAACTTGCCAGCACAGTAAATATTTCTCCAAGACAACTCTACAATCCCCCTAAAACCACACTTCGTACACCAGTGACTCTCAAATATCATGACCTAACACAATATTAATCATTAATCATAATAAATGAACCCCAGGAGCAGCGAACCTCGTCCTCGACAATAGATGCCTTATGGGAAGAAAAGTTTTCCATGAAAAGTCCACACCAAACCACGGCTCTAAAAAACAACAAAAATAACCTAAATTTACTTTTTAAGGGCGTGCTATAGAAAACAGAAATAAACCGAGAAAAATTCCCAAATTAAACGAGAAACGCCCACGCAAAGCGACCATAAAAAAATGACCCACAGAAAGAGAGGCAGGCAGAAACCAAACCCACCTACATTTTTTTCCTTTATTTCTTCTATTCAAAATTGGGAAATCAAAAGAGAAATGGGGAAGAATAAACAATATTGTCACTTTTATTGCAATTCAACAAAATTCCCCCAAAATGAAAAAAAAAAACCCCCGTATTATTATAGCAACTTTTATCTTGATTTTTTGCGGTAATCGGATTTAATGGGAAAAAGAAAACAAGCAAAGATATACACACACACAAAGAAGGAAATATTTATAGAGCACAATTAATAAAAATGATATCAGACAAACAAGGCAAGAGAAGAAAAAGAAAATAACAAGTGTTCTGTGACGTCACAGAGAAGTCTATAATTTAATCGAACGTTGACTAACGTCACAACGTAAGGTATACAGGCGGTATAATATTAGATGAGATTTGTTGGTTAATGCGACATTAAATTCGTTATAAGGGTCTCCTCTTCAGTGGCAGTGTTGATCCCTAAAGGAGGCAGAACCCGAAGCCAGCAAATCAAAGTTAGCTGCGATCGTTCATTTGATGGTTCAGTGACATTTAAACTGTATGGGATTTTCCTAGTTGCGAAATAGCTAAATAAAGCCATATCGTTTAGCAACAATGTAAATAAATGAATCCAATTAAAAACAGCTTTTTGTATTCTACGTATCTTTCTTTCTATCTTCATTCTCCAATCTCCGCCTCCATTCTCGCTTGTCTACTCTTCTCCAGCGGAATGATTCATACAATCCCGACACATTGGTATGAGGTGTGTGTGTGTGTGTGTGTGATGCCCGCGCAAAATGCAAATAAGAGAAAAAGATGAAGAGAGAAAGAGGCCAAACAAAACAAATAATAAAATGAGAGGCTGAGAGGCAGAACAAAGAAAAAGCGCGGCTTAAGCTAAGAGGGGGCCACAATTAAGAGAGGGAATGAGTGAGTGAAAGAGTTAGAGAGAAAGAGCGTTTAAGGGGTTTAAGCATCACTGATAGAATGGGGGGTCTACCCCAAGGTGTTTTTCGACTGCTTTATGGCAAGGCAGAATCCAAGGTATATTTATAGAGGGTAGGGCTGGCTTAAAGCTGCCACTCTATCTACTCTACAAAGTACGCGACTCTCTAAGAACTCTTTACCTTTTATTACTGAAGCCTGGGGGCAGAAATGCTCACAAATTTTGCAGCACTGCTTTGCTGGTTTGGGGAGGGGGGGGGGCTACCTGTTGGCAATGTGACAACAAATGCACAAAAGGAAATGGCAGGCCCCAAAAAAGAGAGGGGCACAGAGAGGATAGGGGCTGGGGACTGAGGCAACAACTTTGTAAAAGCGCATTTAGCAAACAAAGCAAAAGTGACGACAACGACGACGACGCCAAGAAAACAGATGGCGGAATGGAATGGAATGGCAGTTTTTGCTTGCTTGTTTGTTTGTTTGCTTATTGTATTGTGGGCACTCTCGTAAGCAAAAAACGGGAAGGGGAACAACAGAAAAGTAGCGAGAAAAAAAACGTACTGTTCTCATTGTGGTTAATGCTGTTTGGCAGCAACAGCCGCAGACTGCGGCAAGGAATTCCGGGCGGAGCAGGGCACTGCCTGAAAGGAAGTAGCCAACGAGAATGGCTGCCCAAAAATAAAGAGAAGCTACAAGAAGCGAAAGCGCTACCTTCCGTGACCGAAGCTTTAGATACCCTTGAAGATCCATCAAGTGAATATGTAAATGTTCGCTCAAAATCATTATACCCTCGTCTAGAGCATCAAAAACGTCACAAACGGCGACATTACTTGCATTCCAAAAAGGTAAATGGGGAAAGCAGAGGACGGCAGGAAGGGAGCAGCGGACAGCAGGAAGGGTACATGGGTGTAGGAAAAGAGCGGAGAGCAGCAGGATGAGAGGAAAAGAACAGACAGCAGAATAGAAAGAGCGGCCAGCAGGAAGACGGCGGTAAAGGAAGAGAGAGCGTGTGTTTGTGTGTGTTGGTGTGGGTGACAGGTAGACAGAAGCTTGGCTTTGAGTCATCACAAACTTAATTTGCAATTTATTTACAGCTGTTGTGGCCGGCACGGCACAGCAACAGCACAGCAGGACGCCAAAAAGAGAGAATAAGGAAGAGCATGTGGGAATGGAAGCTTTTAAAGAGAGTATTAGATTGATTGATTTTAAAAGCTTTCAAATAAACCTCTGGGAAATGATGATCGATATTCAATGGATACTCAATAGACGATAATCGCAAATGATGGCTCGTCTCAAATCTTCCCATTTTAGAGAATTACTTTAGTATTCCATTGGTAACCCCTCAATGAATTTTGAACACACTGTGACACAACATTTGGAAATTGAAATGAAGCTTCTTAGCTTTGATATATTTTTGTTTTGGTTATGGGTACTTACCTAAACGCAATTCGCCAAAATTACCACAGCCAATTTTTTTACCGACACGAAAATTTGGTCCGACCATAAGTACACCGGTTGTGGTGCTTACAGATTGGCGGGTGGAATACATATTATTGCTTGAGCTCTTACCACCGGCTAGGGCTGTCGTGGCATTGGCCACATTACCAGCAGATGGACCGGCAGTTGTCGTCTGTGGGCCGCCGCCACTGCAAAGACACACAGATATAAAGAATATAAATCGATTAGTATTTGATGGATTTGTGTTATTTAATTAAAATCTATCTAAAGCGTATTCCATATGTATATCCTTCTTATACGTACTTCTCCTCTTTTGCTTTGTGGGTCGACAAATATTTACGTAACATTTAATTTTGAATTCTGCGGACTGGATCGACACAATTTACAACACAAAATGCCAATAAAAAATATACAAATGTTATAAATTCTGTGTCGATATTCCGACTATAAAATCTGTTGCTACTCGGACTATTTTTTTATTTTTGTGTTTGCTTTTGTTTCGTGTATATAAAATAGAAGCCACACACACAGCGCACTCCAACAATTGGAAATAAATGGAAAGAGAACTTTGTTTCTGATTGATGAAAACATGGGAACTTCTTTGTTGTTTCAAATATAAATCTATTCGATTCGGGTGATTTTTGTTCGATCTATTGATATTAGATATTAAATCAAAATAAATCCAAAATACAAAAAATACAAAATAATGTAATAATGTAATGTAATTAAAAAATATGTAAAGCCAAAAACTGGTTCTCTGCCTTGGAATTATACACATCAAGCTTAAATGCCTAGATTTTCCAGATCTTACTAACATCGAGGTCTTACTGCCTATATAAAGGATAAGTAAGATATCGTAATATATGTGTTATAGAGTCTGAAGCACTTCTTCCCATAGCTACATGAATACAATACCCACACATACATATGTATATCCTTTGTTCTCTACAATTTCTCTATATAAAAAGTTTACCTAGAAACCTGTTCGCTTAAGTCGCTTACTCTTAGCCCGTCTAAAATAAAATTGTCATGCCGCAAGTGGGCGTTACCCCTGCGCAGCTTATAAGAAACGACAGGACAATGACACAGAAACTTTTTTGCATTATTAAGTGCCAAACACAAAGAATCGATTCAAGTCGAGTATGGAGTGGAGGGCTGTGAAGTGTAGAGGAGAGGGGAGGAGAGTCGCCACTCGAGTGAAGTTAAGTGAAGTTGTGTCTAGGCCAGGTAGGTTTTCTGTTTGCCTATGGCATGGTCTAGGGGGTCTGGGGCCCAAAGAGCGGGCCACATGTCGAGGCGAGAGAGTTCGCCCAGGCATAACCATTCGGATTGGAGTGCGACGGAGTGACTCATGACTCAGGGCCAGACAAGGGAAATACTCGGTACGTTTGATTAAGACAAAAGGTTTTACTTTATTGCATTTCGAGCTGGCTGTTGGCTGTTGGGGTGTGGCCCAATGCAAGATCTTTTTCATAATGCGAGAATTGAGTTCAATGTCAGGTGGAGGATGACCTAAATGAGTTTTAAAGCTGTAAATTCCATCTTTAGAAGTGGGATCGTCAGAGCATGAATCATTAAATCAAATATAGAGAAAGAAGTGGAACTGCAGTTAATCTCATTAGGCAAATAATACCCAATGTAAAGGCAAACACACACAAAAGATAAGTGTATCAACATGCTCCCATAATCTAAAATACATACTGATATTTGTCTATCTTTTCTAAGAAAATCTAGCACTCTTCAAATATCCTTCATCTTCTACATATTTTTAAAATCTACATCCTTATAGGGAAAGCTATTTCGGTTTTAATAAAGTTTCTTTGATCACATACCCACACCAAATATCCCTCCCAATTACATGCAAGATGGATCGATCTTTATGATTATTACATGGTAGAATATAGCAATTTGTATTTGGTAGAGAATCCCATCTGAATCTCTGTAGCAAAAGACTCCGCCCAAACCATTAACAGGAAATTATTAGTTAGTCGTTCTACTCCAGAATCTCCTTACTCCTCTGCACCGCGCTCGCTTTCTCTCTCTCTTTCTTATTATTATTTTGCCAGCTGCAAACGGGAGTCGAGATAGAAAATCTTATCTGCCCACACACACACACACATTCACCAACACTCAAAAGCACTCAATCACAGAAGGAGTGAACGAGATCGTGAGAGGGCAAAAGAGAGAGATAAATACACGCGCACACACAGAACCGATACAACCGATAATTGTACCGTTAAGCACTGTTGTAAAAAATAAAACACAGAGTAAAAACCGACGATAACAATTAAAGACTAAATTACTCTGAGGAGAGTGCAACAGAGAGAGAGAGGGAGAACAAAATAGTACCATAGAGTGTGCCAGAGGGAGATGGAGAGATTACAGAGAGCAGGCGACGAAATGAGCCAGAAACAAGTTCGAGTTCGACTTCGATTACAAGTTCTCCTCCTTCTCCGTCTCCTGCTTTACAGAAGCAGGCAAATTTCAATTGGAAAACAATACCCTACAACAAAAATGGAAGGGCATATAGTGACTATTAGGAAACCAATAAGACAGCAGGATACAAATATTTAAAATAATAAACCTCGAGGAATTTTCAAAGTGCATAACCTCTTTCGGTTAATAAATAAAAAATCAAATCAATCACATGTCAGTTAGACCTGTTAGCCTCTGTAGGGTATTCCCTACTTCTTTATGTCTCCATTTTTCATGCATTTTCTTGTTATTGCTTTGACTGTTTTTATGGCTTAATATCCTGCGGGTAAAACTGGTTCATAAGTACTGTACGAGTATGTGTCGATGGTGGGCTGTATATACATATGTATGTACATATTCCTACACATGCATATATGTATATTTACTTATGTATGTCGATCGTCGTTTTGGCTCTACTTCTTGTGGTATATCTTATGGCTCCCCACTTTTAACAGTTTTTTATTGAGTGTGTCTGCCTGTCTCTTTACTTTTTTTTTGGGGTCGTTCGCTTTGCTTTTGCTTCTTCTGGCTAAACGGGTTCCCACTTCTCCGTTGTGGTTCTTAAATTGCAAAAATACAGTGTGTTTTTGCCTTATTTCTTTATGAATCAACATGTGAGAAAAGGCTATCGACTGGGGAATTGAGCACAGCTGGGGTCCTGTTGTAAGACGATCAGCATTGACCGGTTTCCTGGGATGAAGAGTCAGACAGAAAGAGAGAGAGAGAGAGAGAGGGTTGATCAGCACCACTCTCTGGACACAACACAGGGAATTCGGTACTCGATATTGAATTTAAAATTAAAACCTAAAGATGCAAATATTTATAAAAAATCATTTTCGTAAAGGGAAAAACTTTCTTTGTTTTGAAAAATAATTCACAATTTGTCTTAAGACTTTCTTGAATAATGCAGCCTTAAACCGTTTTGGAATGAATTACATGAATATTTTACAGGAAAAACACCCCCATGGATTTAAAGTTTTCCCCTTCTCTAGCATACAGGGTGCTTCTCTTTTATATTCTAACTTGTTTCTCTTTTGGCTTTCTTTCTCATAATATTTCATTGCATAACATTTGGCAATTCCCAAATTAACACTTGTTGCCGGAGAGAAACCAAATTATGTTTCGGTACCCAGGGTGACAGTGTCAATGCAAATCACACAAGAAACCCGTTTCAAAGAAAGTGAAATGAAAGAAAAAATATAAAATTTTTGTTGTATGCTATTTTGTTTGCCAAAGAGAGATAGAGAGAGGGAGGGAGAAAATCAATAATTAAAAATAAGCCAGGAGCTAAAAATAAAATTATGCACAAGGTGGGTTCCACACACACACACACACATATATATACACCGAACTCATATAGGAACTCTTATCCATGTGTGGTTCATGAATAAATCAACTGTAAATCAAAGAAGGTAAAACCAAAACGAGAGAAAGAGAGAGAGCAATAGCAGAGAAGGGAGGAAACAGCAACCGCAAAACAGCGGAAAACCCCAATTAGAATTTCTTCCCTTTGCAGAGAATGGAACCATAATTTGACAAATTATTGATTTGCCAAAGCTTTTCGAACTCTGAGTCATTTGAAAATTCAATTAGAAACACACACAAATTATTGGGCTCATGGAAGAAGCCCTAGAAAATACCCAAAAACTTTGGTAATGCAGATATTTTTAGGGGCATTACATAAGCATCAAAGAACATGGCGCCTGAAAGACAAAACAAAAACAAAACAAAAAATAAAAGCAAACTTTTGATAAAGGAAATTTTGTGATAAGTGCGTGTATTAGTGTGTTTGTGTTTCTGTGTTTCAAATCGTATTTGTTATCAGGCAGAGATTTGTGTTTGCTTGTGGTTTCCCCTCTCGATTACACTCTCTGTGTTTCTTTTCTCTGTTTCTCTTCGGGGATTACACAATTGATTTGTTGTTGTAATCGCCACTATTTATAGAAACAAACAGTTTCAATATAATTGCCAGCGCACAAGCAATTGAATTTCAATTATGCAAATCAATTAAAAATTATATGGGGAAAGTAAATGAAAATATTTCGAATATTGAATACGCTCCCCACATAGTTTCTGGTTGACTAGTTTATGGTAGAGTGTGTATTTGTTTTGTTTAATACTTATTCAATTGATCTTACTTAAAGGCGTTTTTAACTTTCTATAGTATTTAAAAAATATGTCTACCTCTATGACCCCACCAAGTTACAAATAAAAATAGCCCTTATCCATTACAAGGTTTCGTCCAGTTGACCATATTTTTGTGTGTTATTTCATTAACAGAAAGGGTATTTGAATTTGTTTTATAATCAAATTCCATTGACAATGCGCTTTGTTTGTGTGTGCTATTATTAATATAATTGTTATTGTGGTTCGCAGCGATGGTTGCGCTGCCTTTGTAATCGAATTGCTACCAAACGGACTGCTAAACACAACATAACGTGTCAATATCCAATTTCAATGGCATTTTGACGTTTTGAAAGGCACTGCCGACAGCAACAACAGCAGCACTACCATCATTCTGATTCGCATAACACATAAATGGACAAACACACACACACACACACACACTGCGCTTCAACGGCCCACTCCTCCACGCCACCACCCTCTTGTCACTCCAAATGACCTATCAACTAGCGCATTGATAAGCAAAAGAGAACATCACACATACAAAAAGCACTTGAGAGCGAACACTATCACACTTACTCGCTCTCGCTCTCCTCTCTCGTAGGCCAAGGCGCAAGCAGTGTGAACAAGTTGGCTAGATAAGCGCGCGTTGATTAGCAGCGACGTCAGACAATAGCGAGGCGAAATGAACGAGCGTGTGAGTGGGAAGAGTGGGTATGGAGAAGAGAGCAGCAGCCTGCAGTAGAAGCAGCAAAAGGAGGAGAGAGAGAGAGAGCAGCAAGGCCTGGCATAGCAGTGCAAGCAGGATAGAGTGAGGTGGAAGCGCCAGTGCAACCAGAGTACAGTGGGCTGCAAACCATACACAAGTGCACCTTTGAAAAAGAACCACTCCCACATTTAATGAATTAATATGCAAATCAATTAAAATTCTCTTTTTAAGTTTATTTTTTTTCGGAAATACCTATGATAAGTACCACTGTACCAGACTGATTGACGCTGCTTTGGGGCTGGGTTTAGTTTGCACGTCACAGCACCAGCAGCAGCAGCAACAAGAACAGCAACAATTCCATTGACGATGTAGTCTATCAACGCCACAGCCTCAAACAGACAAACTGTATGTGTGCGTTGTCTGTATGGTTGTGTGTGTATGCCGGGGCGCCTCAATGGCCGATTGACCTTTGCATGTTAGATTAACATTGAATATGCAGCACCCCCACACCAAACCCCTTAACTATCTGTGTGTACGTGTGGTTAGAGATTTAATTAGTTTAGCCTCAGCTGGGAGACCACCACGTGCAAAAGCTAAAAGCTATGCAAATGAGTATGATAGAGGTCAAATGCTATCATTTATCTATGCAACATAAAACCCCACCCCATACATGTGCACATGTGTGTGCGAGCGTGTTGAAAAATTGTCGGTAATTTGCTTTCTAGTGTTTTCTTCCTGCCTGCTTTTGGGGCTCATTTAGTCCCACACGACCCCGAAAATCACCACAAGACCAGACCCAATCGAAAATCATCTCCAACCCTGTCTGGGGTCCCAACCCTGCTTTTACGGTTATTTACATTCGTTTCCTTCCTTCCTTCCTTCCGCCTTCTGTACGGTGTGGGCGTGTGAATGAGTAGAGGAATGTGCATATGCAGCATAGTGGCGAGCGGCAGAGGGGCGTGTGCGGGCGACATTGAAAAATCTCACGTGCGTTTCGCGTTGCCAACTTAAAAAATGTCGTACTTTTTTCATTCTGTTATGTTTGCTTGATGCTGTGTGGAGGGAGGTCAAAGTCGCAAGTGCAATGCAGTGTGAGCATTTTTTACGGTTCTTTATTTATCTCAAATCAGCTTTTGCCAAAATGAAGGCTACACACACACACTCTCTAATTGATCTGGTCACACTTAAGCTGGTTCCCACACTATGGTGCATCCATTCCTCTCTGTCATCTGCCTTCAGTCTTCAACATGTGTTAAACATAAGAGAAAGAAATGGATGGTGTACAAGAACAACAAAACACTAACCCGGCAAAAACTCCGTCAAACGGCGGAGCTAGTCAGACCACTGCGAGAGATTGAAAGAGAGCTCTGCTGCTTGGCCTCATGCATGGATTTCTGTATGCAATGCGGGGGGGATCAGCAGAGCCAGCAGCAGTGCGCTGCTAGGTCCAACTGTAAGCAGCTGTTGTTGGATTGACTTCTGCTGCGGCGGCCGTTCCACTCTCTGCTGTTGTTTCTGCTGCTTTCTTTGTTGTTTTTGCTGCTGATTTTTATTGTACTTGAGAACTTGTTTTTTTTTCTCCTTTTTGTTCTATAATTGTTTAATTACTTTTTATGGCCTGCACTTTATTCCGGTTTTGTATTTGCACACTTTTGAGCACATTTATTGCAATTTTTAGTGGAGAATACTGCTTGAAATTGAATTGAAAATTTTAATTACATATTAAGATATTTGGACACTTTTCTCCCAACTTTTTTTACACAATAATAATAAATCATCTTCGATTTCATGTAAACAATCTTTAAAAACTTGTTTGCTTCTATGTATATTTTTTTTAATGAAACTTGAAATTTTTATATATAATGGACTCCCAAATCGGTTGACTTTCTCGTGGGCAATTTCCAAGAAAACCTCTGCACAATCTCACATTTCCATGACGATCGCATACGATTATACAGGGTGTTACTTATTCTCACTTGGGTTTTCTTCTTTCTAAGTGATATTTTCTTTTGAGGTTTGAACACTTTTCACAGCACTTTTCCTCTTTATTATTTTTCACAATTAAACCGTTTTTGTATTATTATTACAATTTTCTTTTGTTTTTGTGTTTACTACAGTTTTTTTCCTGCTTTTTATTGAAGGAAAAATGTTTTAATTTGTCATATCCGTTACGCTTTGTCTCTGTGTGTGCGTTTGTGTGTATGTGTGTTTTCGTGAGGGGGAGATGGAGTTATGTATGTACATACATACATATGTAGGGGGTTTCAAAGAGGGTTAAGGTTCTGCGCCCCTGGGCATGATGTTGCAATTCGAGGCTCTCTTTCTCTCGCTATTTGAAACTTTCGCCACATTACGAAAGCCTTCGTTCCCGTCCCCCTTTCCCTGCTTCTTTTAATTTTGTTTAACAGTTTCTTGTCTTTACAGGTCAAAAGTCTGCAAGACAAAGCAGTAGAAGTGGCTGTGGAAGCAGGAGGCGAACGAGAGCTCACAAGAGAAAGAGAACGAGAGGAGAGCAGCGCACAGCAGCACACAGATACCGAAAAGGTAGGCAGACGGCAGCAGGCAAAATAAATTGTAGAAAAAACCTCATAAATAACTCGAAAAACCAGTTTATGTTGCCGGTGTACAAACAGAAAACAACAATAACACTAAGAATGTGCAAGCAGAGGAAGTGCGAGCGAGCAAAGAATAGTACTTAAAGCGAAGAAACACAGAAACTCGTTAAAGCTCTGCAGAAGATGTTGGAAAAATAAAGCACAGAAGACAGCTGACTCGAAAGAACCAAAAGATACATACACACAGCTGTGTGCTCGAGATAGAGCGAGCGAGAGAGATAAAGAGATACGATTCCAAGAGAGAGATAATGGAACTGTTAGAAAACTCCTTTGCAGGAAGAATTGGAGTTGCAAACTCTTTTATTACACAAACTTTTGAAATACGCCAACGCACACACAGGCAAACAAAACTCAACAAGAGATCAAATACACACAGTCGGACGAATAAACGCATTCACGAATAAAAACTGGAGCAAATACAAATTAAACTAAACGTCACAGCGATAAAATGATTAACACGTACAACAACACCAAGAATTTTCCCCTTATATGTGGGTATATTTTGTGTAACTATGTGTGTATGTTTAGTGCACACCCGCAGCGCACCGCGCGACCTGAGTGATTGCAAAAAAAACTCAAAAGGAGGAGGAATGACAACTGCTACGGAAAGCGATCGAAAATGAACTGTGAAGGAGAGAGAGAGAGTACTTGGCCAAGTCGCATCGTGTTCAGTCGCGTCTGCTGCGGCCACAACAGAGAGAAAGAGAGAGAGAAGGAGAGAGCGATTCCGAGAGAGCGGAGCGAAGCAAAACACTTGTGAGCGTGTGAAAATGAAAATGCGGCAAATGAGCATTTTGTATTAGTATGTAATTATTGTTCATGCCGCTGTTCTGCGTTTGCCGCCACATAGGGGAGCGAGAGAGAGATTCTTCAATAGCGAATATAGAAGAGAGATACTGCAATGTGGGAGAGAAAGATACAATAGCAAATGCGAGAGAGAAAGATACAATAGCTAATGTAGGGAAGAGAGATACTACAACAGAAAATGTGGTGGGAGTGGGAGATACTACAACAGCTATAGTGTGTGAGAGCGAGCGACATATTGATAATGATGTATAAGTTGCCGCGTGCGTATGTACATATGTATGTACATGCGTGTGAGTACATGCGTCAGAGGCGACCCAAACTTAAAGCAAACTCGTTACACAAACAAAACGCACCTGTCAAACACACACATGCATGCACCTCTCTGCACTGACCCGGCAAGCAGATCTTCCACTTCGTTTGCAGCGCAGCCGCAGCTTCTGTTGAACGGAGTAACGGGGTGGATGACTCATGTATGCTGTGAATAAGCAGTGCAAGACTGCTAGATGATGGGGCTCCTTCTGTGTCATTTGTATGAATGAGAGTGCAGTGCAGTGCTGTGTGGTTTTGTGGGAGGATTAACTGTTGGGCCGTTGGAACAGTGATTAACCGTAAATCCAATTTTGAGCAATTGAAGAGAGAGAGAGAGGTCATGTTTAACTGCACTGGACATTTTCTTTTTCGATCAGCTGATCCGCACAATTGAGTTTGTAACGAAAATTTCAGGAAACCCATAACTGTAACTGAAAGGTTGATTGAATTTTCTCCTGCAAATGTTGGTACAATAGCAGCCAAAAAATAAACAGGAAAACAATGATGTTGAAAATAATTTTTTACACGCCACTTGCGCTACATAATAAAAGAAAACAAAACACAAACTAAACCAACGTAACTTTGTTGCCAACCAACCAACACACACACATAACACACACACACAGGGAGGGGAAAGAGACAGCCACATGTAACGTAAAACAAACTTTTTTGTATTACTTTGTATTATTTAATAGCAGAAGCAGCTCGTTGGGGCGACTCTCGCGGGGGGTTGTAGGGTGTTTCTTCGGTTGGGATAACCTAAATTTTGAGTTGAGTTGGCAACGAGAACAACAAGAAACATTCATATACATATGTACAACTATAACGTCGGCCAGGCCAGGCCGGGCCGAGCCGAGCCGGGCCAGGGTTGCCATCTGCCCCCAATCGGGAAGGAATTGAAAAAGAGAGGAGAATGGTGGGGCAGAACCCGAAGAACCGCAAAAAGCAAAGCCAAAGTTGCGTGTGGCGAAAAGTAGCTTCAATAATAATAATACAAGAAAATGCTGATGAAAAGTGAACGAAAGCGAGAGGAGGGATAACTTGAAGAGGAGGGGTCGAGAGGAGTGAGGGAATGGGGGCAAGCAGCTGTGACACACAAAAAAAAAACAAGGACAAATTGCGGATTAAGCAAAAAGAATGTGAATGTAAAAGCGTACACACAAAGGAAATAAAAAAGCAAAGCACATGACTTCCAGACCGACTAACGGGACCAACAGACCAACCGACCGACCGTCAGACCCCAACGACCCCAACCATCCACAAACACCACAGCCACACACAAACACTCACTGCCCCACTGCTGGTGACGTCATTAGCCTGTTGTCGACTGTCAATCGGTCGGTGCTGCTGCTGCTTCTCCACTGCTTATTCCTCTCTTGAGAGAGACACAGAAGAGAGAGTGCTTTCTTGCGTTTATTTGTGTGGGTGCACGCAGCAACAAGAAAGAAAAGGCCAAGATTGCTGACGATTATCAGCATAAGTGGAAACATCGCAAGCTGATGGCCAGGGCTGCCTGGCAGCAGGCATGCCCCACCGCCGAAAATGATGGGAGAGATGGATGTTCAAAGTTTTAGTGTGTGAGCGAGTGACATAAAATGGTCAATGCGAGGGCGTTTATCCAGAGAAACAGTGACATACATATGTACACTCTTTGAGTTAGAAGTGCAAGTCAAAAAAGGTAAGAAGTGTGACCATTTGGAGGAGTGTTCAAATACAGTTGTCGTATCGTAGCATTGGAATGAGTAAACGATGGATAATAGAATAGATCTGCATCAGTTTTGGTTCAAATCAAATTGCAGAAGACATTTTGAATCGATTACATGTGGAAATAAACGTTGACACTGATGGATAGTAATAGATTTCTTTTTTAAATGGGTGTATAGAACAACTGCGAACTGAAAGCGCCCCGCTGTTTGGGCATACCAAAAAAATTAAATAAACTTTGAATAAAAGCGAGAATCAATCGCTGATAAGTGAGCTACATGTACACATGCATATGTATGTACATATATGTATATGTATGCATGTCGATGACACTGTGGATGGGGGCGGAATGGGTTTCATGACAATCGCAGGTTTGTCTGAGAAATGCTGTTCATGCACTTTACAATGCACCTCTATCTATTGGGGTGATACGGGGGCTGCGGAGGTCTGGCAGCTCTTCAAACAAAAGTACAAAATGAAATGCACATGGCAGTGTGCAATGGTACAGCAAACGTAAGCAGAAAAAAAAACAGGAAAACCACTGGTGTGAAATTTTCATCTAATTAAATTAGATGCCAGTCATGCCTGAACACGAGAAAAGGGACACGGGGCACATGGACGGGGGATGGCGGGAGTGCGTGTACGAGTAAAAAAAAGCCTGTCAAACAAATCGATGGGGATTTAGTTAACAAACAGCTGACACAAAGCTTGGACACCGTCCAGCTCCTCCCCCTCACCCACCACAGCAGCTTCAGCTTTATGTACCTTTAAAAGCTATCCGCAATGACTCATCACGTATTATTTTCTATACGTTTGACAGAAAACGGAAAAGGAATCCGCACAGAAATCCTTTTTGCACTTTAGTTTGAATGATGGCCACAAGCGAAGAGGAAGAGCCAGTGCTTACAGACAGCCTCAACAAGTTCAGATAAGCGAACGAGCATCGCGGCATTGATGGACTGGACTTTGGGTTAATGAATAATGCGGTCTGTGTAGCCTGTTCTGTATTACATTACAACATGATTATGTCCTTTTGGGGGAGGGATTATTACACAACTTCCATTTGTCATTACTATATTACTCATCAACAACAAAAGAAATATCATCAATATAATAAACTCATACTGTGAAAATCTCTCTGAAGAGAAAAAATATCTGCTCCAATTTCGAACAGTAATCTTTATAATTTACTTCTTCGCCATGGCGATAACTGTTACCATTTTGACAGTTTATGACATTAATTCATAAAAATAAAATTAATGACTTTGTTTGGAAAGCTATCAGAATTTCGAAATCAGAAGAGACCGAGTTAAAACTTAAACTGTGTGCGTAGTTTACGCAGCACTCGACACACCGATTTTCTCACAATTCCACACTGGAAAATTTCAAGTGCAACGAGCCAAAGAGCAGGGAAAATGAAAAGGGACAAGTGCTCTTCTTTCAACTATTTTCAGCTTGCTCGAGTTTCTTTCTTTCCTTTCACTCCACAACACACTTCACTCTCCAATCTCCTCCAATCTCTCCTGCTGATTCTGCTCTTGTTCTCGGGCTCTCCAACAGAGCTCAACTATTTGCGTTAATTTCTCATCTTTGTCTCTGTACCCGGGAATTCCTCTGGTGGAAAGGAGAGGATGAACAAGTGGTAGATAGAAGTGGAACCATGGACGGGGGACAAACTTATTAGAGGAAGAGCGAAGCGCACTAACAAGTTGCTCAGGTCAAGTCTCAAGTCTGGTTTTTTGTTTGAGCTGCTCTTCCTTCCACACTCAATTCCATTTCGATGCTCTGCATTTTTTGGGGTATTATAATTTAGATATCTCTCGATATATCCCATGTCCACATGGGTCGATTTTTAAGCAGATCTCTTGTATTGCCCAATGTAAGACAGTTTCATCCTTTGATATGAATATTTAGTTTCTTTAAGGGTTCTAAAACTGCAAAAGGTATTTAAACTTCGGCTACTTTTTTGAGGTGCCAGTGTGTAAAAACTTCGTTGCACTTGACTTTTCTTTTATGATTTAGTTTTTTTTCTTATTTTTTGTGTGTGTTTTAGAAGACGGCGACAGAAACGATTTCAGTCATTTTTAATGAACAAAGTCTGTGTCTCTTTTTCTTACAGCCACTGTTCTCTCTACCCCTCTCTACCCATCTCCACATTCTTGGGTTCTGTCTGCGGCTTGTTTTGCTTCCTCTTAATGTTCTCCTTCATTTTTCTTTTTTTCTTAATTATCAGCAACTGGTTTTTCCAATGCCATTGATTTCGGTCTTGGTTTTTTGTTGTTTTCTTTATGCTCTTGTAATTGTTTTTAATTTTCGAAAACAAATAAATGTCGCGTTGGAACAACACGAATTCATAAATTACATTTTAATTAATTAATTGCTTTTTGGCCACCAAAGCAAAAAACCAACAAGGACAACCATGGGAGAGATATACGCACACACACACACATATTTACAGTAATCTTCCATGGTTATGGTGGGGCGTATGGGGTATGTGCATCCCTGTCTCGTCTGTGCGTGTAATTGAGGTCAAATGCGTTGTCCGCATATCAACTGCAGCAGAAGCAGTGGAGAGAAGCAGTGCTGAGGAGTAGTAGCTGAAGAGAGCCACTTTTGTTGGAGTAGGAGTAAGAGAGAGAGAGAGACTGGAGAGGGAGCTCAATAACCCCAAAGTCCAAGAGTTGTTGCTCGAGTTTTGTGTTTTTTTTTCTTCTTTCTTTTCGATAATTACACAGCAAACAAACACACACATGGGCTTGCATTAGTATGCGTATAAGTAAACGCATATTAATATGCAGTTTAAAACCAATAAGTACCCTATGTTAAAACTCAACGATACCCCGTAATTGATTGGAGTTCTTTGAGCTCCCATATAAACAGGATTCCTGATGGATCCCTTCCAGATTCTGACAGTAATATTTAAAAATTGCTAATTATTTTAAATCGAATCTCTCTTTAATTTATACATATTAAAGTGTACAAATATCCAGAATATAAGCCACAAATTGTACATCTCTTTAAAACAAATCCACTTCATTTTCTACAACTACTGGGTACAGGAAACTCATTTGATCGAAGGTTAAATCACTTGAGAGAGCCCGTAACTAAATATTTAATCATATAATTATGACCATCGACGCGTCGGCATCGCCATCCGCATCGATGCATAGAATGATAGTGTAGAGAGAGACCCACCTCCTGGAGACGTGTTGGTCTGAGTAAATGTTTGCACAAATGATTTTTATTTTGCGACGCTGTTGTTGTTTGACAGTGTGACCATATCTAATCACGAGAACGTTCGCTGATCTGATCACACGAATGAGGGAAATACTCCGTCCTGAAGTGCAGTCCAATCAGACTTCCTATAAATTGTTCTACCTAACCCACTGACGTCCCTAAAAGAAGAAATTCCACCGTATACCAGTCACGGACTATTAGGCCCTAGATCAATAAAGTATGGAGAAAATGGTTCCCCAGTTTGTCATTCTTTATCGTACTCTCCTCTGTCCATTCGAATAACACATTCCCATGGTGCCTGTGCCTAATGAATCGCCCCCAGAAAATCATTCCAGTGTATATGCATGGTGGCATCATGAAGAGCAAACAAGTGTGTTCAAATATATCCCCAAAAAAAGAACCCAAAATGCAGACAACAAACAAACCGTATAATGTAATATAAAACACTCCATTCCTTGTGAGACCTGAGGGGAGAGAGAAGCCAAACCCAAAGCCATAGCCAACAACAACCTCGAAATGTCAACAGACGTGCAGGACAGCGCACAAGGTAACAAGACGGAGACGAGACGAACGACACCCTATTGGACCCATATCCAAGGCAGCAGCAACCTCTTTCCGACAGAAGGAGGCCGGGGCCGGGACGGGATCAACTAAAATGTCTATAAAATATTTATAATGTGCGTGGCGTGTGAGTGAATTTTACTTTCCGCTTCCTTACACAAACATTTCTCGTATCTATAGTATATCTATTATGTATAGATTGGAAAACCATTTTGTGCCAAGAGGAACAAGAAGCAGGCGTCGTCTCCGCCACTCTGATAAACCAACTTCTCTACGGGGCAGCAGCAGCAGCCGCCGTCGCCGCCGCGGTAAATAAAATCAAATCAAACATAAAACACACAAAGTTTAAATAGAAAATTCTCTGGGCTAAAAATAAAATCTTTTTGGCAAACACCAACAAATCGAGAAAAGCTACTCAAGTGATAGTTGAACTTTTGGCCAAGTATGTACGAGTATGTGTGCGGATTTTCTTGGTCAACATTTATATACACAAAGCCAATCTATATAGGATATAGAATAATTTGTGCTTGTGTGCCCCATACAGGTGGCATAATCTGTTCAATGACAGCATTTTCATGTGTCACAGCTTCATTGCCCTTACGATTTGGCATTGAAAATAGGTACAAATAAAAAACAGTGTTTTTAACAAAAAGGGAACGTGACTTGTTGATGTCATAGGAAGATTTAATAGCAATAAAAGGATATATTAAAGTTTATTCTTCCTTAAGACTTTTTAACTCTATTTAAAAATCGTTCTCCCCCAGAATAATCTTATCGTTATCAAAATATCCATTCATTCTACATCTAAGCTTGATAGCAACATTTATAAAATCAATCGACACATCCGGTGCTTAAGAGTGTTTTTCCTGCCAAACTGTGAAACTGTTCTTGGTAATTGATAATTTTTGTTATAATACTTTCAGAATAATATTCAAACCAGTGTCTCAGAGACTTTAATAGCCTAACAAACCAGCGCCCAAACAAACATAAATTTCTGTAATAAATTTGGGTCTTTTTTTGGGTCATTCCAATGACAAATGGAAATGGGAGTTTCAAATAAGAATCGTTCCATTTTTTCAATGGAATTTCCATTAATATTTTGGACCTTTTGACTCACCTGGCTTGCCGTTCGCGTCGCTGCATCTTGGTATTGGGTTTTGTTTATTTTGTTGTTGTTTTCAATGACTGCTCTGACAGGCTCTTTGAAATTCGATTCAAAAATATTAATCACTTTCTACGGAATTTTGATAGCGAATTTTTTATCGGCAAAATGAAACTGGAACTATTGTTGGATTGGTGGTGCTGGGCTGCTGCTTCCTTCCCCCTGCTGCTCCTGCTCCTGCTGTTATTTTTTATCGGTAAGAGTGATCCGAGATGCGACTTGCTGGAGGATCTGTTGGATCAGATACAGACACAGGGTACGGGGGCACTGAGAGACCCGAATGCACGGACACGCACGGACATGCACGTACACACACACTCACTTAACGTTCACGCATGTCGCGCATGCGGCCAACACACACGTACGTTTACGGTGGATCTCTCTCTCTCTCCGGCCGCTCTCCCGCTCAAGAGTACAGGTGTGCGTCGGTCGTCGTCGCTCCCGCTCCCTCTCCCACGGTATAGGCTGTGCTAGCTTACAGTTACTCCTGTTCCTTTTGCCGTTTTAGCAGCAGCTGTTGTTGTTGTTGCTGTGAGGTCGTCGTTTGACATTAAATATGAAATTTGAGCAGCATTTCTTTGAATTTTATGGTTTATTTCTATTTTTTTTGTAGAAATTTCATGAAATTTGTGTTGAATTTTGTATGGGGATGGGTGTAGGTGTGTATGTGTTGTGTTTAGGTATGTGTCAAAAGGCGGGCTATTTTGTTTTTACACTCCCCTCGCACGTTTTCGAAGGGAAGTTTTGTTCTACGTTAAATATCTCTAGTTAAACATTTTCATCCAACAAACGTGGCCCAATTCTGTGTAATGTTTTCTGTTCAATTTCTTGCTATTTGTTCTTTCTCACATTCCGGACCCGGCGAAGAACAACAAAACGTAAAATCAACAACAAACAAAACGCTTTTTGTGGTGTAGTTAAATTCTGTTAATAACGATTTAATTTAACCGGTCAGCGCGCGTTTTAAACATTTACAACACATTTCTTCGGGTGCTTCCCGATAAGGGCAGACAGGCGGTCGTAATCAGATCAAGCTGCAAGTAAAAAATGAGAGAAGAAATTGCATTAATTCACACCTCCACAAAACGGTCCATTCTTGCATGGTATTTCTTTGAAGCAGGGCAGTATTTTTGCTTGGTATATTGAGTGAAGTGAACCTGCTCGTGGCGGCACGGTCACACTGTGTGGCGCTGAGAGCGCAGGCAGTCTAGCCAGCTAAATTTTATTTTTCTCATTGATTTTCGTTTAATTTACAGCCTTGTTGTCCCCCATTTGCTCTTTCAAACTGCAATGCTCTTTAAAGTCCTTACTTTGGTTCAAAAAAAAATCTAACGACTTGCGTTTGAAAGTTGATTGAAACACCTCCTTTGGACCAGGGCAGACAGAATTAGGCCAATTAGTGGCGTTGCGTATACCACCTCTTGGGGCCAGTCCATTGCGTTACAATTTTGGAAAAATGCCTCGGCCAGGGCTATGCGGAAGGCCAAGCGATCAATTTTCGTACGTGATTTCTTTTATTTTTATAATTTTTCACGTTTTGTTATTCGATGCAGTCAAAAAAACTCAACGGCGGCCAACTGATGGCCAAAAAGAAAGAGAGAGAGAGCGCGCGTATGAGAGGAAGAGAGGGTGTAACTACTCAACTTTTGGCCATATTTTTTCATTGAGCCGCCTTTTGCCAACGCATCATTATTTTCCGAGGGCTTTATTGTTCCCCCCTAATTAAAAGATTTTTACGCTTAATTAATTTGGTGGTCCCGTTTTTTGGTGATTTACCTTTTAGACAGTTTTGCACGCATTTTCACTACGCCTCATTTTTTCACTCATACACTCACACGCACGCACGCACAGACACAGTTACACACACTCACACTAGGACCGACTTCAATTTTGCAACTAACTAATAGCAGAGCGGTGTGTATATTAGTTGATTTTTCGGGCGTTTCGTTTGCTACTTATTGCACTACTTTTTACATATTTATCATAGTCTATTTTCGTTCCATTTTTCAATTAAACTCTTTGCAAAAGACCCAAACGCACGCAAGAGAGCACGAGAAAAATGGTGCGATTTTTTCCTTGCTTGCTCACACACACCACACACACTCACAAACACGGACTGACAGTGGGCTAGTGTTGGGAAAGGACAGAAATGGCTCAGCGGTGACACTGTAATATACCAAATTCACTAATTCGTTTTAATGCAAATAAGTATTAATAAATGATTGATTTAATTGATTCTGTTGTTTATTTTTTTGTTTTTTAACCAACATATTTGTATAAGTTTTTGATCTCCTTGAAAAATGGAAATTCTATAAAATACCAAAGAAAATACCACAGCACTGCCCAATTAGCCGGCAACTTTGTTTACACATTTGCCCTCGCAATCATCAGAAAACTAATTAATCTCTTCTGTATTTAATGTTTTAGTAACTTGAATGTGGCATTTTACTTGAATAAATTTAAACATCTTGTTGGCAAGAGGAACCCTACACAGGTTACCCACACTCACACACAACGGCACAACCGCAACCCGCAACGATTTACTAATTGTGTATATATTTATCGAAATACTCTTAATTTAATGTTTTTTAGTCTAGTTTATGAACAAATTTCAGAAACTTTTGTCCGCTACCGCACTTAATCGTTCGATTTTAGTTTGACCTAAAATCTACAGCTAAAAAACACTACCGCCTGCGGACTGAGTGACCACACCAGTGCTGCCAGAATTTCAGAGCCAATATAAGCTAGCTTCGAAACAAAGAAATATGCTGAAAATAGCTAACAGTTAAGCGATAATTGAGCCCTACCACACAACACATGAAGCCTCGGAACAACGTTCTAGTCCATATAAACAAAGTTCCCTTGACGAATTGCTTAAAAAGAATAGATCAAATAAGCTATTCCACTTTAACAAATTCGTAATCTAGCCTTAAAGAAGCTATAGTGACAGCACTGGACAACACTCCAGTTGCAGATAAAATACCAAAGCAAATACTAAATGGCAACACGTGCGTGTTGTGCATTCCCGTCTAGATAATTTATAATTTACATTTATTTTGATAGCGAAATGGGAAAAATTAAGAACAGTCAACGGAAAGGGGTAAGTTGTGGAATCTCCAGGAGTAAAAACATATAGCTAAATTTTTAATTAATTTAGCCAGTGGCCACCAAACGTCTTACAAAAGCCGCAAAAGACTCCGTGCTGGGTCAGAATTCAGACGGCAGCGATCTAGAGAAGCCAGGGACAAGCAGCGATGATGGCTTCGAGGAGCCAACTCCCAAGCCATCCAAGAAGATCACAGCATTGCCCGGGCCCGTGTCGATCATTGCGCAAAAGAAGAACAAGTTCAGGACAGATGACACGAAGAATGTGAAGCCACCAACGCTGGAGGAGATGAAGGAACTGCGCGACACACGCAATCTCTTTCACTCGAATCTCTTCAAGCTGCAGGTCAAAGAGATGCTGGAGGAGCTGCAGCTAAAGCCCAAGTACACCGAGTACATAGAAAATTGGATGGAATCCTTTACGGCCTTTACACAGCAGCAGCTGAAAGATGGCCTGATGGAGAAGAGTCAGCTGGAAGTGCCCTTGAACGTGGACAAGAAAATATCGGGCTTTATCTTCTCCAAGCCCACGAAAGAGCCTCAACTGATTGGTGCGGCCTCCACTGGCACCTTGCTTGGCCCAAAGATCGTGGTAGATGTGGCCCTGGAGATGCCCAAGAACTGTCTACACAAGGATGATTATCTGAACTTGATATACGATCAGAAGAGGGCCCTGTACCTGACCTACGTAACGAATCAGATGAGGAGATGCCCCGCCTATGCTCAGGATCAGTTTGCCTTCAACTACCATGGCAATAATCCACTCAAGCCAGTGCTGGAGCTGACGCCAGCCGCCAAGCAGGTGTCAAAGCACTTGCAGCTGCGTCTGTTCATCACAGCGCCACAAAGCACCTTTAAGCCGGGCCGATTTGTGCCCTGGAACAATAATATACGGCCCGCATACTACGATGATGAGTGGGATGAGGAGGAGGCACTGCCGTCCACACAGCACTACAATGCCAATGTTCTGTTCGACCTGACGCTGGCCCAGAACCAGGCACTCCTCGACAAGGCCTTCAAGGGCAGACGCAACTTTCAGGACGGTCTGTTGCTGCTCAAAGTATGGCTGCGTCAGCGGGAGCTGGACACAGGATTCACTGGCTTCGGGTCGCACATTCTGGCGTCGTTCATCGTGTATCTAAATCAGCAGCGGATACTGCATCAATCGAGCAGCAGCTACCAAGTGGCACGAACCGTTTGGAACCAATTGGCCAACACAGACTGGACGAATGGCATCACCCTGGCGCCCGCCTCCAGCCAAACCGAACAGCTGAGCACGCTGGCCGGCCACTACGATGTGTGCTTCATGGATGTCTCTGGACAGCTCAATCTGTGTGCGAATGTGCCGCTGGGAGTGTACCAGAGGGTCCGCGCAGAGGCTAAATTGGCTGTGGACTTGCTGAATGACATGAAATTGAATAGCTTTCCGTACATATTCATGCAAAAGTGTACCCTGTACACACGCGTGGATAACATACTCAAGTGAGTCTGGACTGGACCTCCTTCTCGTTTTTTTTTTTGTTGTAAAATTAACCCTGTTCTTCCCTGCCCCAGGATCACCAACTACTCGAGTATACAGCAAATGCTAGTGCTTCATTCCAAGCCGCAGGTGAAGTACGATTATGCCAATTATGCCTATCCTCAGCTGCTGAAAATCCTTACAGAGTGAGTAAAGTGTTTGTCTCTGTCGTGGCTGATGAAATTCAATTGAAATTAATCTTTTTAGACTTCTGCAAAAGGGACTCAAGGAACGTGTCCAGGCCATTCTACCCATAGAAACCGTCTGCATTGCATGGCCCGTCGAGAGCAAGCCCCCCATTATCGGACAAGCCATCCAGCTGGGTCTCATACTCGATCCAGAGCATGCCTTTGAAGTGCTCGACAAGGGGCCGGCATCAAACGATAATCCCGAGGGATGTGCCGAGTTTCGAAAGTTTTGGGGAGAGAAATCCAATCTGCGACGCTTTCAGGATGGCAGCATCACAGAGGCTGTTGTGTGGGGCACAGCCAAAGATGCGCCCAGCAAGAAGCGTCTGATTGTGCGCCAGATTGTGATGCATCTGCTGGAGCACCATCTGCAGCTGGAGAGCAACGATGTCCAGTATATTGCAGCCGAGTTGGATTTGGTTTATCATCTGTCGCCCTGGTTCAAGGTGTCCAAATTGAAGACCAAACTGGAGCTGCAGCAGGATACGGACGCGGAGGCACTGAGTCCCAATGTGATACGTTGCTATGACGATTTGGCGCGTCAGCTGCATGCCCTGGACGATCTGCCGTTGGAGATTGTGTCCATATCGAGCGTTTCACCCGTGTCCCGCTACTGTGAACCGATGCCAGTGCTGCCGCAGGCTCGCCTGATGGCCGACCACATCCATGCCAGCCACATACAGCGGGTAATCATTCAGCTGGGCCAGAGCGGCAAGTGGCCAAATGAGTTGGGCGCCCTGAGAGCCCTCAAGACGGCATTCCTCATTGAGATTGGAGAGAAATTGAAGGCGCAGTGTCGTCTCAACTGGTCCATTACCTCCGAGGGTCTGCTGGTGCTCAAGTGGGGCTATTGTTTCCTGCTGGAGCTGGCCCACAACAAGGAGCTGACGCTGCTCAAACAGGAGGTAACCGAGCGGGGAGTGACCAAGTATGTGGATAACCCCGAAAGTCGTGCCCTGGAGCAGCGGCACTACATCCTGCCCAAGGTCAGTGGCGCACTGCATTCCCTGCATCAGACGCACTCGGCCTATGGGGCGACTGTGTTGATCGCCAAGCGCTGGCTGGCCACTCAACTGCTGGACGATGGACTGTGGCCCTCCATGGCCACGGAGCTGCTGGTGGCGCATCTCTACCAGCAGCGGAATGCCCCCCAGGCCATAGCGGCACCCCAAACGGGATTCATGCGGTTCCTGCATCTACTCGCGCACAGCGATTGGAATGGAGAACTCTTTCTGCTGAACTTTAACAGCAGCTGGCAGGGTGAGCAGCTCCCCCAGTGACTCCTCGTTGTCCCACTTTATCTTTACTCTCTTGTCTTAAACAGAACAACAGATTGGGGATCTGGAGCACAGTTTCCGCAGCGATCGGCAGAGCTATCCGCCTCTGGCACTGGCTACTTCCTACGATCAACAGCATGCCGGCCGCCTGTGGACCACCGCGGAGTCGCCCAGTCTGCGTATCCTCTCGCATGTCTCACGATTGGCCCGCCACGCCCTGCTAATGATTGAGACCAGTTTGCAGTCGAAAGATCTGAGGTTTGTGCGGCCCGCACAGCTGTTCCGCGGCTCCAGCGAGGGCTACGATCTGGTGATACAACTCAAGTCCGATTTGGTGCCCAATGCTTTGAGCTACGATCTCGGTTCACCCTTTGTGTCCTTTGATCAACCGAACTACCTACTGCCAAGAGCAGGAAAGGATCTACTGGCAGCAGTTGTCCATCAATTGAGGGTAAGGTGTCCCACACCTTAAACCTAAAGAAACTTCTTTAATTAATTTGATTCCTTATGGGCTTTGCAGTCTGCGTACTCCGACTATGCTGCCTTCTTCTACAATCCGCATGGCGGCAAGGAATTGGCCATCATGTGGCGTCCCCCAGCAGAGTTCACACCGAAAGCCTTTAAGGTCACGGAGCTGCAGGCGTGCACGCCCTGCGACAAGGGCAAGGTTCAGGTGGTGAGGGAAACCCTAGTGGAGGACTTCAAAGTGCTGCTCAAAGACTTTTACCTGCGCATCAGCACGCCGGAAGAGCTCAGGCGTGAACAGCGGGAGCACACAAATCCCAAGCGATATTTCAATGCCAAGAGCCAGGAGAAGGAAGCCGCCTGTTCCAAGCCAAAGAAGCGAAAGCTGGCCAAGGCAGCCAAGGTGCAAGCTCCGCTGAAAAAGAAATCTCTGATTAAGAGCCGACCCCTGAAATCGCTGAGCTAGTTATAGCTACTACTTCGTATATATAGAAACCAGATGTAAAGTAAGGATACACCGAAAAGGATTCATAATTAAAGCTAGAAGATTTGTTAAGCCGGACAAAAATTTATAAATTAGCTAAAGAAAATATTGGACAATGGAATGCTTAGTCAGTCTTATTGCTATTCGCTGTCCTGCGATTGGTCGGTTTGATTCTGCCTAACAGATGAAGAGTCGTCGTCCTCTTGCTCAGAGAAGTGCACACATCGAACGCCCTTTGAGGCGGTGGCCACCGCCTGGTGGCGACACGGACAGGAATTTGCTTTATCCTTTTGGGAGCTGCTTTGTTGATCCACAGCCTGCTCTAATGGGTAGCCACTTGACTGATCTTGGGAACAGAAAAACAACTGATCTTGTGTCGGATCTTGGCCAGTGGCACGAAACTGATTTTGGGGACTGGTCCCAGTCTGATATTGTGGACAGCCAGAAGACTGATCGTGTGCATAATCTTCAGATTGAAGGTGGGACTGATAGTCTGCATATCTACTTTGTTTTTGTGGAGAAAAGCTGTAGGGATGACGTCTCGGCACGTCCGTGTATGTGCACGTTTGTTGCTCATTGTCGTGACGACTGGGATACTTGGACAGCTTAACGAACACATTTGCAGTTGATTGCTTATCCTTGGACGCCTTAACGGAACCATTGGCAGTTGAATGCTTGGACTGGGACTCCGCATCCGACATATCTGCGATTGACGACCTGGTCTGGCAGCAGGCATTGCGTCCAACTTGAAAATGACAGCTGGTATGCTGGCACCTCAACTCTGGCGGCTCGTGCTGGCAGCCACAGTTTTTGGTCAGGTTAGAGGTAGAGGTGGCCGCACTGTTGGGCGAGCACGTGGGATTTGACGGTTCAGTGGACGCATCGGCCACACTGCGTGGGGCCGGCTGAAGATAGATTGAAGATGTTGTCGACCTGGTCTGGCAGCAGGCATTACGTCCAACTTGGGAATGACAGCTGGTATGCTGGTTCCTCGACTTTGGCGGCTCGTGCTGGCAGCCACAGTTTTTGGTCAGGTTAGAGGTAGAGGTGGCCGCACTGTAGCGCAAGGTTGTGTGATTTGAGGGTTCAATCTCCACCTGCTTGGACCAGGCCAATTGGGTGGACACATCGGCCACATTTCGTGGTGCCGGCTTGTCATCCTCCATAGGCTTCTTCGGAACAAACAGATCCTGCAGCGCACAGCTCGGAGGCGTTGCATAGGCCAGCGCCAGAGGTGTGACGAGGCCGCCAAAGTAATTGACTGGATCTGCAGCCGGTGCCGCTGCTGTGGGAAACATATGGCCATTGGGCATAATCCGAGTGTAGCTCAAATAGCGAATATCCTCCGTTCGTCTGACGTCCTGCTGGGTGAGCACAAACATCTCATTGCCCACCATTATGGGGACTACAATGCGGGTTTTAAGTTATCTTCGGGCAATGCTCTTCTGAGAGGTAGAGTCTGGCACTTACTTTGGACCAGGGGAGCCGCCTCCTCTGACACCTGCAGCAGCTTTCTCACATTGTTGGCGGCCATTGTCTTGGGTAAGAACTGGAATAATTTAAAAAATATTTTCTAGAAATTTTTTCTGTATATTTTTGGATAGTTTCTCTTTAAACATTACACAAAACACAAAGGGGCCAAAAAATGGCAAAATGTTTGATTGAATCAACGGAATATAAAGAGTACGGATACAGATTCAGATACAGAAATAATTCAATATGAAGTTTTCTACACGGATTTAAGATTTAACTTAGTTCAATCTTTAACTATTAAATCTACAATTGCCACCCGCTGCAAAGTACTTTAAGAACAAAGACCTTGTTATGTACTTCATCAATGTGTATGGCTCGCATCCCTAAATTATTAATGTTTATGCCGAAATGAAGTTCGGAACTTTTCGAGCGCATCTAGAGCCAACTTTTGATGGCTAAAGAGTTGTCCCGACCTGGCAGTCCTTATTATCCATAGACTTATGTGCAATTCTGTATTTTCAGCTCCGATTAGTCTCCTCTTTGGGCACGACACCAACTCCCGATGCAGTAGCAGCAGCGGCGGCAGCAGCATCCTTCTCTTTGTTACCAAAATCGGGATACAGCTTGGCAATCTGTCCGTTGGGTGTGCAGATGCGACCCGAGAAGTCTAAACGTTTATTGGACTGACTCCGCTCAGCAGAGGAAATGATGTCCAGCAAAGATCTAAAACACGAGTAAGGGAAAGGTAAAAACATAAGGGATTCGGCTTGTGCTTACCTTGTACCACAGTTGGACATGCGTCGCTTGCTGGCTTTCAGCAGGCTATTGGAATTGATGCTGCTACTGACATTACTGGCACTGCTCATGGCCTCCAGGCGCTCGGGCGACAGGGGAGACTCCGTAAAGGAACGGAGTGTGGGTGTGCCTGCATCCGATTTGGTGGGGGCATCGCCATACGCGGCGCGCAGTGTTTGCAGGCTCTCCAGCAGATTCTTGTGATGCACTGTGCTGGCATTCAGCTGGATGAGCTGCTCCAACTCCCTGTACAGCAGTCGATACTGATCCTTGGCCTTGTGGGGCTTTAAACTGCAACATTTAAGGAGTTTCGTAAACGAATTCAATGAAGGGGAATTGAAAGAATTTTCATACCGCGCTCCGTTCGTGTGGGTAAAGGGTAAGACATCGCCTCGAGAGGCGCTCTTGTAGAGCTCATGGATGTGCTGCTGGCAGCGCACCTCGTCCTGTTTGTCCATATCCTCCTTGAGCAGCAGATGGAGGAAGTGCGGCAGCCAACTCAGATGCCGCTGCAGATGGAACAGCACTGTCGAGGTGGTGGTCAAGGGGAAGTAGCGGGGCAATCGTCGGGGCAAATTCGGAGCTGCAGGATCTCTGGATTTAAGCGGCACCATGCGCGACATCTTCATGAGCTGTCCCAGCTCCGATGTGCGATAATCGGTCACTCGTCCGCCGGGGCCGTCGGTAATGGACGGAGCCTCGTCCATGCAGGATCGTGTGATGCACAAAGAATGAACAAAGATCTCTCCGCCGCGGGCAGACAGCATGTGGCTGGTCGCCTTGGAGCCGGTCTTTCGGGGCATCTCCAGCAGGACGGAGCGTCCATTCAACAGGAAGTTGATCAGACAGGAGCTGGGCCGCGACGTAACGTCCACGGGCGTGACCAGAAACTGGCCCAAGCACGGCTGCAGATCAGCCGAACCGCAGCCACGTGGTGTGCACCATTTGAGGGTCACCGTCTCGTATGTTGCCCCCTGCTTGATGCTGGTGGGCAGACTGAAGTCCGGGCCACACGTAATGGAATGGGCACGGCGGGAATGCAGGATCTCCACATCGTAGTTGGCACTGGAATTGGCGTTCTGCTCCTCCTTCATCGGTATATTCGTCACCGTTGTGCTCGCCAGATCGTAGTGATCCAGAATGAGATGTGTCAGCTTGTAGGATATGTCCGGGGCACCCACTGTATGGATTTCCACATCCAGCAGCGGCGAAATTGCGAGCAGATTGCGATTGGTCACCATCGAATCGATGCCCAGAGGAACAATATTGAGAATCACGAGGTGACAGTGATTGATGCCCAATCCCTTCTTTGGGGGCGTAGCGGACAGGACATTCTGCTGGATGAGCACCGTGTTGAAGATGTCCTCGAGGCTCTTCATGCTGGTGTTGTCCCGCGCCGAGGTGATGCATATGACGCGTCCCTCGTTGAGTATCTGGTCATTGGGTATACCGCTGGCCATGGCCTGGATCTGCTCGTCCGTTGGCTCTGCCAGCGCCTCAATGGCCGCCCGGAGCCCATGGATCACCGAGTAGTCCGATGACTGGGGCATGCTGCGCGATGGTACGCCCACCATGACCATGGCATTCATCACATGCGACATATTCTGAGTGCTGGCGCTCCACGTGTTGACGATGTGGGCCGCCGTGTCCGAGACTATGAAGCGCACATGCTTCTTTCCCGGAAACAGGTCCCAGACGACGCGACAGTACTCGATGGAGGATTCGCAGGCGCAGGTCCACAGACTCTTGCTAAACTGTGAGCCCGAACCGGAGCTGTGGCCAGAGGGCTTGCCCTTCAGAAAGTCCATGGATATGTACTCCTCGCTGGCAATGCTGAAGTAGCGCGTGTGGTCCAGCACAAAAATCGTCTTTTGGTTGCGTTCGAACATGGTGGGGGACGGACGCGACGCCTAAAAAATCAAACCAAACAAAAATAATGCAATTGTTTGCTGGAGAAACAGCTGATTGAGTGATTTGAAAAAATATCAAATTGATATTCGATATATCGCTGCACAGTATCGATACATGCCAAATTTTTCATAGTTCAATTTAATTCCTGAAATTTAACTCCGGTGCTTTATCTTTTTGCTGTACAAATTGCAATACTTTCCAATTTTTCTAGAAAATTCGGAAAATTTATGGACATTTGCGCAACAAAATATCACGATATAAATATTTATAAATATCGATATATTGTCATTTGGATATTTTGACAGCACTAAATCAGAATCACGTTGTACGGGCGTAAAACTTGGATTTACATTATTTAAATACTTGTTGACATTGCACACTCATTCATTAGTGAAACACGAAGTTTAGTCCAGCCATTTATCAGTTAAAACAGTCATGTCGTGGTTATTGGGCAGAAATCGTCAGCAACCGCAGCCGGATCCTTCTGCTGGCGGCGTAGATGGAGCCGATCCCGAGGGTAAAACTGCCGGTGGGCGGACCGGCGATGCAGAGCTAACACGTGCCGAGCGCAAGGCCATGGAGGCCTACCGCTTTGATTCATCGGCACTGGAGCGGGCCGCAGATGCCGCCAAGACCCTAGAACGTTCAAGTAAGTGGAAAATTTCATCAGCCAATTGCATAATCGCCATGCGCCCCCAATGCTATCAAAGCTTGGTCGCGTGTGTGTGTGTGTGTGTGCTTTATTGTATGAATGTGTGTGACCTATGATAATCTGCTTGCAGAACATGCTCGCGAGGCTTTGGAGTTGTCCAAGATGCAGGAGTCCACCCGCCAGGCGGAGTACAGCACCAAGGTGAAGGAGTATGAGGCGCACATCGAGCAAGCCAAGGTCGAGCAGCGCCGCATTGATCACGAGGAGCGACGCAAGACCCTGATTGAAGAGACAAAACAACAACAGCAGCGAGCCCAGTATCAGGATCAGTTGTCACGCAAGCGGTACGAGGACCAGCTGGTCCAACAGCAGCGCGTTCAGGAGGACAATCTTCGCAAGCAAGAGGAGAGCGTACAGCGGCAGGAGGCCATGCGCCGTCAGACCATCGAGCATGAGATCGAGATGAAGGAGAAGAATCGCTTGAAGCTGCTGGAGCACGAGCTGAGGGCCAAGGCGCGCGTGGACCGTGAGAATCGCGATCTGAACTTGGAGAAGATTCGTCTGAAGGCGCAGGAGCATCGAACCACTGTGATGGAAGGCATCAAGTGAGTAGTTTCTAATAGAACAACGTTTAGATGTCATTCAATTATTTTTGTTTGCTTGCAGAACGGCGGGATCCGTGATTGGAGCTGGAGCTGAGGCCATGCTCACCGATTGGGACAAGGTGTTGACTGCCGCTGGCGGCCTGTCGCTGCTTGCCCTGGGTGTGTACACGGCGAAGGGTGCCACCGGCGTTGTTTCCCGCTACGTGGAGGCGCGCATCGGCAAACCATCGCTGGTGGGCGAGACCTCGCGCTTTGCCTTTCTCGATGCCGTTAAGCATCCGTTGAACTACATCAAGCGACTGCGCTCCAAGCCAGCCGATGCACTCCAGGGCGTTGTTCTCAATCCGAGCCTTGAGGAACGTCTTCGCGACATTGCCATTGCCACAAAGAACACACGCATCAATCGTGGCCTCTACAGGAATGTGCTGATGCACGGCCCGCCTGGTACCGGCAAGACCATGTTTGCCAAAAAGTTGGCCGAGCACTCTGGCATGGACTTTGCCATCATGACCGGCGGCGATGTAGCGCCCATGGGCAAGGAAGGCGTCACAGCCATACACAAAGTGTTTGATTGGTCGCACGCCTCGCGCCGCGGTCTGTTGCTGTTTGTGGATGAGGCCGATGCCTTCCTGAGGAAGCGTTCGTCGGAGAAGATATCGGAGGATTTGCGGGCCGCTCTGAACGCCTTCCTGTACAGAACATCCGAGCAGAATCCCAAATTCATGCTCGTTCTGGCCTCGAATACACCCGAACAGTTCGATTATGCCATCAACGATCGTCTGGACGAGATGGTGGAGTTCACGCTGCCCGGCCTGGAGGAGCGTGAGCGTTTGTTGCGTCTCTACTTTGACAAATATGTGCTCCAGCCGGCCGCATCTGGCGCCAGGCGCTTCAAGTTGGACACTTTCGACTATGGCAAGACTTGCTCAAAGATGGCTGTGCTGTGCAACGGAATGTCTGGACGTGAGATCTCCAAACTGGGCGTTTCCTGGCAAGCAGCCGTCTACGCCTCCGAGGACGGCGTCCTGTCGGAGAAAATGGTTCTGGACAGATGCTATTCGGCCGCCGAGCAGCACAAGCAAAAGGTGAGTTTTTCTACAATACAATGGTGTTGCCATTTGCTAACAATAATTGTTCAAATACCTTTTCGTAGATGGCTTGGTTGTCGGATCAGGAGCGAGCCGACCATAAATCGATTACGGGCGGAACTATAGCCCCACCCCTAACACTCACAGCCAACAAATTGTGAGCTGGTGGTGATCATGGAGCACCTGGAGGATAGTAGGCAGCGGCTGCCAGACAAACTCCATTGACTCACATGTTTAGTTTTTAAATGTCCTAACTTTAAGTTGGTAACGCACAGGGCTTTTTCTGATTAATGGATACCAAAACAACAGCTGAGATCAACCTACTATGTGTATATTTATTTACGTATATGCATTTGACTTATTGTACAAACAAAATCCATGATAGACTATCGCGTGTTCATCAATGCAATTAAGTTTTACCTACTGATAATTGTATCACTAACGCTATAGTAACTCTCAATAGTATGTACAAAAAGAGCTGCATTTTCGGCACCTGTTGTTGCATTTAGTAAGACGAAGCTTTGGATGTATATTTTAAATTTTAAATTAAATTGCCGCGCCGGCACTGTGAGAGATTTATATTAAACTTCTCGCCGGCGTTGGCCATTCATTTGACTCTTTCGCCTGTGTTTTCCTATAAACGAATATGAAAATATAAACTTAGATCACTTGTTAAGGATTGTGTTTTAATCTCTTTATCATCGTTAGTTTTTATCGGGGGTTTTGATATAAATATCCGCACTTCGTGTGGCAGGAGCAGTACCATTCACGTTGCAGCACTTGTTGCTGGTGGCAGGGTGATGGCACAGGTACGGAGATTGCTGCGGGCATTCAATCGTTCGCATAACATTACCCTTGGCCTAAATTGTTACGTACATCAGAGAGAGAAGTAATAGAACCTTGCAATCTTTCAGCTGCCTAATTCGTGGCCGTGAACTCCATATACATCCACATACATATTGTAAAGGGACTGCAGGAAAATAATTGAATTGATTAAATATATGGTATTGAGATAAATAATTTATAAACAATATTACCATCTCCAAATATCCGTACCGGTCCAACAAATTGTCAAATCATACAGGGCAGAGAGACCTTCTTTGAAATACTTTCCGACGTGGTCCTTTTGTTCGTCAACAAATTCCCACGCGCGTATTCTTTGTACCTCCTTGCTTTTGCCGCCCCAGCTATTAAAACCGCATTATTATATTATATACACCATCAATATTACCTAGAAATAAAGTGAACCAATATAAAATATTAATACAGTCCTTTCATTAGCAACCAAACGAACAAGAGAATCGGAATGCAGAACAGTTTGGGTTTGCAATCCTTGGTAAACAATTTCTCTGCACTGACAAAAGCTAAAAAATAGCCCGAACGCCTTTTTAAATTTAATAATTTTTTCGTATTTAAATTAGACGTATACGCCGCAGCGCCACGCCACGCCGCCGCCGCAACTGAATCCCGTAAATAACGGCGCGCGGCGTTCCGCGTCATAACTATTTATACGAGGAGGATTTTTATTTTGTTTAAAATCTATATTTGTCTGTTTTTAAATCCTTAATAAACATTTGAAGCAGGGAGCATTTATAGTAATATTTTGAATATCAAACAATACAAATTGTATATAGTTTTTAATGAAATTCTTCGATGATAATAATTATTTGTGTTAAGACCAATTATTTGTGTTAATTATTATCAGTAATAATTATGTTTCAGCAAAAAAGTAAAACTGAAAATTAATGATTAACTTATGAGTTTTATTTTATCGCTCAGAAAAGTCATCAAATAATGATTATTTTTTAGTCTTAATTTTTTTAACTCAAAAATAATTATTATGGATAATTATTAATAATAGTTAATAAAAAAATAATTATTACCACAGACTATTATCCTTGAAACTTTCAATTTAACAATTTTAGTGGATTTTTTTTAGATTTATAGAAGTCTAATGGTCTATTAAATTCTTCTGTGCGGCTATTCTAAGTGATTCAGTTTTTCATTATTTACTGTCCCTGAGTTAAATATGTTTTTTTTATATAATATTTTATTTTAAACTGCATACGCCTCCGCCGGCGAAAATGTCTTTTTATTCTCATTTCTGGATCCGAGGAGTCACGGAAGATCAAGATGGGGGCTACCAAGCAGCCATCTGAGGAGCGAGGCCTCGAGAAGCGCCTTCATTGGGACCCAGAATAGTAGTAAAACATTTTAAAACAGAAATATTGCACATTGGCTCTAATATTATTTTCAAAATAAAGGAACTTAACCGCCGCACTCGTTCCGCCTATCGCAGAAAGTACCGATGTATTTTTACCCTGTGTATCGATAAGTTGATTTAAATGTCGCGGGTATATGATCTTAGGTGAAAAAAGTGTCGATTTACTCCGAATTCCGAAAAGTAATTCTGTTGATGAAATAAATATAATATATATATAGGAAAAATATCCACTTTAATACTTTCGCCAGCACAACAAAAAAATTAATATCACCAACAAATATACTATCAACAAAAAATAAATATCGATATATTGAATTTAACATCCCTAGGAGGATCGAAGAAAATTTGTTTCGGGAGAAAATTTTGCTAAATTGCTTTACAAAATGTTTCCCGGTGGAAACGCTAATGCGGATGTTGGCTACAACAAACGCAACCACAATCAGTTCATGGCCCAGCTGCCTCCGCCGCCACCGTCACACTTTGTCCCCGCGGCAGCCGTCGCGAATCCCTTGGTGGCCACTGGGCTTCCTTTGACCATCGATTGGGCCCAGCTCGCCCAGCAATGGATACATATGCGGGACACTACTCCGGCTGGGGTCGCTATGCCCATGGCACCGCCGCCGCCCCCCATAATTGGCAATGTGTCTGGGTATCAGCAGCAGCAGATGCCGACGCTGGCCGTGCGACCGCTGGCGACCACCACGAAGATAACACGTTTTGAGGAGCACGGCGAGGCTGACATGGACATGGACGATGACAATGAGCGAGGACATGGCAGTGAAACGCCCCCGCCCGCTCCTTCCGTTACGCAATCGCAGTGGCTAGGACTCAGCGAAACAACAACCAATGCGGCAGTAGCTGCCTCCAGCATTACGGGTGAGTACAGGTAGGGACTACCTAAGTGGTCACCCTAATGCTTGTGTCTCCTTCAGGCAAGCCGCCATGGAGCCAGTGGCCTAACAAGACGGGCAATGCCTCTGCCAATCGTACAGCGCATATTCCCTCGTTGCTCAAGATCAACGTGAGCAATCCCAATGAGCCGCATCAACAGCTGCAGGCACATAATCAAAATCAGCAGCCGCCACAGCAACCACCACAAGCACATCAACATCCACATCCACATCAACATGCTCACCAACATGAGCTGCAGCCGCTGCCAGAGAGCAGCAGCAGTGGCAGCATCAGTGCCAGCAGTGAAATAGATGCCAACAAACGGAAAATGTTGCCAGCTTGGATAAGGTGAGGCCGGAAAGGAATAGTTTTGAATAAACATAAACACCAAACACCAATCACACATTACACCTGTCGTCTGTCCCTGCATTACAGAGAGGGTCTGGAGAAAATGGAGCGCGAAAAGCAGCGACAGATGGAACGCCAGCATTCCACGGGTGCTGATGCTGAGGTACTACTCCAAGCTACAAGCAATGTTAAGCAAGTATCTAGCAAAACACTAACAACACCTGTTAATCCATTGAACATCGCGAATGTGGTAAGTAAAAGGCGAAGGCATGGCCTGGTTATTATCGACTCCCATTACCATCCACCACCACCGACCAACAAAAGTGCGAAAAGTGCAACTCACACACGCGCTACACCCAATTGGTTGCACACAAACGATACCGATACCGAAAAAAACTGACTAAATGACAGACAATTTGCAAGGCATGAAATGCTGGGAACACATGAAATTTAACATGAACTTGAACATTCAGGCCAGCGACAGCGAAGATTCCAATGCTGGGGAGGAGGAGGCGGCGCACACAAAAGCATCAGTGGAACCGAAAATACTCGTAGGTAAAGATATATTGAATAAGGCTGGCTACAAAAGCAGCAGCACCAGCGGCGATGATGAGCAGGAGGAGAATGAGAAGGCGGCGGACAACAAATTCGAGTCTCTGGCGGATGCGGAAAAGGCAGACGGTGTGACAGGGGCAGCAGAAGCCCCTGGCAATGGTAAAAACTACGAAGAAAGACTCGCGGATCTGGTAGGCATTCACTATTTGACTCGGATGTATGCGCTCAGCCAGGCAATGAAATGTAATCTATAATTAAACGAATCCTATGTGAGGTTCCCACATTGCACACGCAGCAGCCGGGCACTTGAAGAAGGAGCCTGCACTGCACTCTTTTCCTATGCACACATCTTCGTTTCATTCCCTGGCCAATGGCTGCGCATCCACCAACATATATACACATATGTCCCGAATGAATCTATAAATACCAAATCTATAGATGCTTTTGGTGCGTCGCACATTAACCGAAATACTGCTGGAAACGACAAACGAAGAGATTGCAGCCATTGCAGCAGAAACATTAAAAGCGCATCGCGCTAAAGGTACATTATAGACATTATATTCCCCCCCCCCCAAAAACCCGATCTCTTCCAGCGTTCAACTGGCGTGTGTTTTGTTGGTGTGTAAGTATCTAGAACATAAGATGACGGAAGATCTCTCCATCGAATGATCCTTGCTTGGAAGAGAACACGAACCGAAAACTCTCTCTGTCTCTCGTCTCTCTCTCTCTCTGTGTGACTTGTTAACGAGATCCTTGTGAGATGACTCGGCCATCGATCGCGTTCTTGATTTTATGGTTTCTTTAATTATTATATTGTTATCTTATGTCTCAAATCAAACACAAAACACAAACCAAAATGAATCCCTTGCTGAACAATTTATAATCGTATTATATAATATACTACTATATATATATATGTATGTGTGTAAATCAAAAGCATCATCAGCCCAAGTGATTCGCAAAAGCGCCTTGTCCTCCATTACCGGCAATCTGGGTAAGTCTACAATATTCAATATGAATATCCCTATGTTTCGTTTTGCACTATTTTTTTCGTTTTAAAGGTAGTCTGAGTTATGCTTAAAGACCCCACCCTCCCCCTCTCCCACTCTGCAGCCCCCTTTGTAGCCCCTCAATTTATCCCCTCTTTCCCAAAAACAAAAGTTGGTTCTTATAATTGGTCGGGTTGAGTCTATAACTTCCTTTTCCTTCCACCCTTTTTGGTGAAGTTCGAGTCGTTCGTCTCTCATTACCCCCCCACCCCCTTCTTCTATGACTATGTCTCTCTGTCTGTCTCTGAAAATGTTTCCCAAAACGAATTCGTAATGAAGTATTCCCATAAACTGCGCCCGATTAGCATCGCGATTGTCTCTGGTAGCCACAATTAGCACTTGACTGATTTGAATTATAGGTTTAGCAGCCTATGGCGATTCTTCCAGCGAAAGCGATGAGGATGAGGAAGATGAGGAAGGCGCGCGCAATGCAGAAGCAGCAAAGGATCCTGATAAAAGCGTACAGCTCAGCGCGGAGGAGTTGAAGGTTAGTTGGATAATCCGTCCCTTCTCTTCCCATGATCCTGGTATTAATAAATCTCTTTCCATAGGCTCGCATACGACGTAGCAAACGAGCGTTTGAAAGAGTCATTGATGACATTGAGGATCGCGTGGCCAAGCAGGAGCAGCGCGATGAGCAGACACTGCAGAGACATCGCAAGCAGGAACGAGAACGTTCAGATGCTGACAAGGAAAGGCGACGTACCCATAGTAATCCTGAACCGCCTGGGGAGACAACTGCTAAACATCCCACCCACCACGATAAGCTGCTCCAGTTTAATGGTTTGTCAATAGAATTTGAACCACAATGCATTTATCTCATATATGTCTCATATCCTTTCCATCGGCAGGCAAACGGGCGAGTCGCAAGGAGCGCACCACTCGCTTCAGCGACAATAAGGATGGTAAAAGCTCGACGGCAAACTACGCCCAAATAGTCGCCAGTGCGCCTGTGAGCTCTAGCTCGGTGCTTACCAAGATGAAGCCTGTCCCCAATTTGGCCACCAATCTGCTACAGATGCCGGAGGCAGTGGCCTGCATGCTGAGTGCTGCAGAGAAGGCCCTCAACAAGGCCAACAAATCGTCACGAAAGTCAAAGAGCAAGCGGCACCGCTCGTCGACATCGTCTTCCTCTAGCAGCACGAGCAGCAGTAGCTCTAACAGCGACAGCGATGACAGCCACAGCATCTCCGGCAGTTCCAAAACTTCCAGCAGTCGCGGCAAGAGCAGCAGCAGCCGCCGGACAACAAGCAGTCGCCGTGATCAACGCGATCGTGCTGGCGGCGGCAGCAGCAGTAGTCGGAGTAAATACGAGCGCCGCGATCATGAGAGGGAACGAGAGCGACGTCCCCGGCGCAATCGGACCCATTACATCGGTGGCAGGCGGAACAGCAGTAGCCAACAGCATCATCAGCGACGGACTCGTGAATCGAGCCACTCTGGCGATGACGATGCTCGACGCTCCTCGCGGCACAGCAGCACTCGCAGCAGCCATGCCAGCGGCTATGACCATAGACATCGCTCTAGATCCCGATCGAAATCGCGTAGCACTCACCACTCCAACTCGTATTCCTCCTCTTCCGCGTCGCATCAGCGCAAGCGCCACTAAAAATACAACTACTTGCAACTATTAATTGTTAAATGTACATTTTCTCTAATTTCTTCTTCAGTTTTAAATGATTTTAGTTGTCAACAGCTTTTACTCAACCTAATAAAAAGATATTAATCAATGCTTAAACTAATTTATGGACAGAATGCGTATGCATATACATATACATATATCCTCCAGACGATCCAGATCTTGTGGGTTAATAAATAAAATAAATATACCCCCGCCCCTAAATATTTAAGTCTTAATTTGTGATCTTAAAGCTAGTCCCCAATTTTTCAATTAATTATGCCTTTTGACCATCTTGGAAAAGGGATCACCGTAGTCGACCTTGCCGATCTCGTAGTGGGACATGTTGTTGCGATGAATGGTTAGACAGGCGCCGCTCTTGAAGGTCCAGTCACAGACGCCACACTTGTAGATCAGGAGCGGCTTCTCCGGAGGGGAATACTGTTTTGGCGACGGTGGCTGCGGCTCTGATGGCGACGCCTGGGGCTGGTTAAGTCGATCCTCGGAATCTCGCTTCAGCCGCATACGTTCAATATCCTCCGCTCGACGCATGTTGACACGCGCATTTACATACGGATCGTCAGTGGTATCACCGGAGCTCAGGTTTCCAGATGTTGCCATGTGGTGACCTTTCTGATTACGATGGACGTTCAGTAGGGAGCCAGAGACAAAGCTATCCCCGCATACATCACACTTGTAGGGCCGCTCGCCCGTGTGACGTCGCATGTGGATCTTCAGGTCGTTGGATTGCACGAAACTCTTGTCACACTTGTCGCAGGCATACGGACGCTGGCCTGTGTGTAGGCGCATGTGTCTGGACAGCTTGTTCTGGGATATGAATTTCTTTGAGCAGATTTTGCATTCGCTGGGTCTTTCGCCCGTGTGGTGTCGCATATGCAAGCTTAGGTCCTGGCTGCGCGGAAAGGCCTTCTCGCACTGCTCGCATTTGTACGGATACTCGCCAGTGTGCCGACGTATGTGGATGGTCAGGCTGGAGGTGGGAAAACTAATGCCACAGTGGGGGCACTCACGACGCTTGGCCGTGCGCTTCCGCTGCGAGCTGGCAGTTGACTCAGTATCATCTTTGGCCGCTTCCTCTGGATGGAATGCCTGCATGTGACGACGCAGTGTGTCCTGCCGCTTCAAAATGCGTGGACAGTGCTTGCAGGTGAGCACGCCGCTTCCACTGCTCTCGTTTGCCAGCTCCTGGGCGGCCACGTCCGCGGTCTGACTGTGGGCAACGGCGATGTGCCGTGCCAGCGAATCATTTTTGGCAAAGGCACGCGGACAAATGGCACACTTAAAGATGAAATTCTGTGAGTGGGTCAGCCGACTGCCCAGCTGAGAGGGACGCGGCTTTGTCGCAGAGGCAGCTTCCTCTTTCTCCTCTTTCACATCCGTATTTTTGTCATCCACATTTTGTGCAGCATCCAAGTCTTCTGCCTCTAATGGTATTTCAGTCTCCAACTCTCCTAGATGCTCTGTTTTGTAAATTGGCTCGATAATCGTTTCTGCTTGTGAAAAGGGCACGGGCACATCGACCACAGCTTCAGCAGCGTCCTCTGCTTCCATCGTCACAGCCACCTCCACAGTGTCACAGATGACGGGCAAAAACTCGTCCTGGCTGCACAGTTCCAGAACCTCCACATGGGTCGTCTCCTCCGGTTCCTTCATCACAAGGTACAAGTTCTGCAGCGTGTGCTGTGCATTCTCCACATCGAGAATAAACTCATAGGCGGCTATCAAGCGGCGTGTGCAATTCTGGCACAAACGGGTCGGCATATCTGCCTCGTTCCAGGTGCACTAGAGAGATGTATATTATAGCCATGGCCACATATATTTCATGTTTTATGGTTTTACCTTTACTTTGGAGACGATTTCCAGCAGTTGCCACAATTCAAAGTTGAGCTCATTGTACTGGATCTCGTCGTGCAGACGCAAGGCGCCCTCGTTTGTCTCCAGACAGACGCGGCAGCTTAGATGGTTAATATTAATAACTTGATTCGGCATTATATTATACATTACATCGAAAAATTGTAATATTTTGTTTTTTTCACAACAAATTTTGTCCACAGCTGGTTTAGAGATGGGATGGGCAATGCACAGTCACGGAAATGTACGATATTACAAAACGTGAAGGAACATGTTTATTCTACATCTGGAATGTAGATTATACATATGCAATGTAGAATCTACATATTCTCCGCAAAGGTCAAGCATTGCATAGGGCAGAGTGTGTGCGAGCGAGAAAGAGAATAAGCACAAAAGGAATAACGTCAGCAGCTTCGGAGGAGGTGGGGGACGCAACTGAAAATGAATTTCTTCATTCTGACAAAAATTAAAAAAAAATGTTTTCCATGTGTGTTGTTACAGAAGAAAATCTATATATATTTTTCAGTTTCACTTGATCTCGAGGGATACGAAGTTAATGACATTGTTGTTTTCAAACGGCCGCCTGAAGACCCAGGGTGTGTTTATTTCGTCGTCCCAAAAACGGATATAATTATATACAAAACACAAATCAAATGCATTAATAGGTACAAAAATATGTCAATCTAAGACAAATTCAATATTAATGTTTCTTTTTTTTTTTTTTTGGTATTTAATCGCTGCCGCGAAATTGGAAATTGTTTCAAAACAGCTTAGAACAACAATATTTAGCTACTAGCTAGTACTTTGAATGTTTTGGAGAAACAATCGATACTATGGTAATAGTATCGGGCTCAAATAATTATTAAAAAACCATTGAAACCTCTTAGGAACTTGTCCATTTTAAAAGTTAGATGCCACCTGTCGATTTGTTAAAAAATTTGTCTTCGTATTTTATAGCAGCCAATACAAACATATTAAAAGCGCAGCGACTGTAGCTCGATACTAGTCTCAAAACCATCGATAGTAGAGGCTAGCAGCAAAATATCGATACTATCGATAGTGCCCTCTTTGGTTTGACACCTCTACTTTCCTAATTCAAACGAACGGCATTTTTCAGAGGAATTTTCGTGATTTTTTTGCCCAATTTGTTTTGTATTTGTTTTAAATTGACGAGAATTGTTCATAAATTGATTGCGTGTGCAAACATGTCCCATCAGTCCAACAATGTGTTGCGTCCGAAAGAAAATGACATGGCCAGAAAGCCAGAGGCGGCAGCCGCCGCACTTGGCATGCAGAGGAAAAATTCGTTGCTGACAAAAAAGGTGAGTTGGGAGACTGCCGTCAATTGTTAATTTACTAGAGGCTAATCATTTTATAACATAGCCGACAAGCGAGAATATGGCACCAGGCAACAAGCTTCTTCCGCCGGTATCGGCCAAAACGGCTACGACAATTGCGCGTCCTGCAAATAAAGCCGGGTTCAGGAATTTCCGACCAAGCAGCAGCATGGTCAAAATTTGCGAAGCCACTTGTGCCCACTGCAAGTACACTAACGAAAACCACCTCGGAGTTTGTGGCGCCAGCTCCTTTGAATGAATCCAAAAAGACTAGCGCTGGCCCAGTGGAGAAACCATTAGCCACAGGCACAGAAGCCGCTGGGTCTGCTGCATCGACTTCATCCAGCTCTACAAACAGCACTGGCAAAGAGAAAGGCAAGACTGGTGAGTATTTCTACTGGTTTCATCTCTACTTGGCTTGTGTAATTTACTTTGGTGTAATCCCAAACAGAAAACCAGCCCCCGAAGCCAAAGAAAACTTGGGAGCTGAACAACTTTGACATTGGCCGTCCACTGGGACGCGGAAAGTTCGGCAATGTGTACCTGGCACGCGAGAAGGAGTCCCAGTTCGTTGTGGCCTTGAAGGTCCTGTTCAAGCGTCAGATTGGGGAGTCCAATGTGGAGCATCAGGTGCGCCGGGAGATCGAAATACAATCGCATCTGCGGCATCCGCACATTCTTCGTTTATACGCCTACTTCCACGACGATGTGCGCATCTACTTGATCCTGGAGTATGCTCCACAGGGTACGCTCTTCAATGCGCTGCAAGCTCAGCCGTTAAAGCGCTTCGATGAACGCCAGTCGGCCACCTACATCAAGTCGCTCTGCTTGGCCCTCTTGTATCTGCACGAGCGTGACATAATCCATCGCGATATCAAGCCGGAGAATCTCCTGCTGGGCCACAAGGGTGTGCTGAAGATAGCCGATTTCGGGTGGTCAGTGCACGAGCCCAACTCCATGCGCATGACGTTGTGCGGCACTGTCGACTATCTGCCACCGGAAATGGTCCAGGCCAAGCCGCACACAAAGAACGTGGACCTGTGGAGCCTGGGTGTGCTCTGCTTTGAGCTGCTGGTGGGTCATGCCCCATTCTTATCGAAAAACTATGATGAGACCTACAAGAAGATCCTCAAGGCGGAATACAAGCTGCCGGAGCACATTTCCAAGGCGGCTGCTCACTTGATATCCAAGCTGTTGGTCCTCAATCCGCAACATCGGCTGCCCCTGGATCAGGTGTTGGTGCATCCATGGATTCTGGCGCATACGAAGTGAACGCAACGGAACCATTGACGTTTTCTCGTTTCTTTTTATTATTTATATTGATTTTGAGTTATTTCCTAGTTCATACGAGTATTTGAGTTTTAGTTTTGTCGCGCCGCGTAATATAATTATGGCATTTAAGATCATTTCATCATTTAGCAAGCTACAAGAAAAATTAACATTTATGCATTTAGTTTTATTATCATTAAAAATAAAGATTGTGAGTGTGTTCCGAATGCTAGGCGTGTTTCGTGTTTCGTGTCTCGCGAATCTCTTCTCTTACTTTTTCTAAATATTTATTCTCTATCGAAATCGAGTTTATTATGTTTTGGGGCAGAGACAAAAACGCAGGCAGCATGCCCTTGTCCAAATGCAAGTGGGTGTCAAACGTTTTTATCACAGAAAACAAAGTATAAAACGTACAAGATGTCTGATTGAATGCAAAGCCGAAGCGCGATTAAAACTGTGATGAAATGTGGTTGAGAATTTCTAAGTATCGATAAAACGAAAAGAGAATGCAACTATCTTTGTGACACATGCTGAACAGAACCCAGTTTTCTTCCATCTTTCCATACATATCTGGCTGGGTTTTTGTCATTTAAAAAGAAATATTGATAATGATGAGACTGAACTTTACTTATCCACTAAGTAGATCTATCCTTTAGGCCGTGCTAGCACTGCTCGCAACATTTTACTCTAGTCTTCAATTATAATACATAATCCGTGTATTCGTTGATCCGATTTTAAGGGGAATTGTTTGTGTGTTTGTTCTGGAAATTTGTTCAATGCTCTGCTCTGTGCGAGCACGGCTTTAACTTAAAAAAAGGTTGTCAATCCTTTGCACACATGCCGCTTTAAGCCTAATCTGACGCCTAATTTCTAATGGCTTCGCCTCCCTTCTTACGCGCCACATTGGAGTAGTCATCCTCTGGAAAAACACAAGTGGTTAGTACACCTACAATTCATAGAATATGTACCATTTAATTGACTAACCATCTTGATCCTCATCCATGGCATCCTCGAGATGTATGCCCTCGGCAAACTCTTTGCCTTGGTCGGCCGCTATCTCGTTATTTAGATTGTCCGTATCGAGCAAATGCTGCGGCTGCTTTACAGCCACATCGCCCACATCATCGTCGTCGTCACCCTCACCACCGCCGGCTGCTTCGCCCAATTGCTTGACAGCATCATCGGCTGCCGGGCCAGGACCAGGCGCTGGCAGCTCCCCGTCGAAAAGATTTTGTCCGGCTGCAGGCAAATTGAAACTGGGCTCGTTCATGGCATCCTTGACTTCATGCGCACCCGAGTCCTCATTGGGTTTGGGGGCCACGCCCAAGTTCTTGTTCGTCTCGAGATCATTTACAACATTCGCATAGCGGTTGTTGTTCTCATTTTTGGGCAGCTCTTCGGCCGCTGTGTCCACGTCCACAGCATCGCCCTTGGCGTCTACTTTGTTGTCTTCGAAGTTGTCGGGTATGGGAGCCACATTCTCCGGAAGCTTGCGCTCTGGCTTGGCCGGTGGCAGTGCCAGGGGCGGAAGTCCACTACTGCTGCTACTGAGTCTGGCAGCAACTGAAGCACTCGGAGCATCGCCAGCACTCTTGACGGCTGTGCCCGCAGTGCTGCTCTTGCGCGGTGCACTCAGCGGCGAAACGGGCCCGCCGGCTAGCTGCGGCTCCTCTTGCTGCTGCTTTTCAGTCAGCGATTTGGGTACAATCTGAAAATTTTCGACAGAGTTTAGTATCAGACTGTGATTGTTGCGCACGGCAAAGGGCAAGAGTGGCAGCTGTTCCTGCTTCTGCTCCACCTCCCGCTGTTGCGGCTGGATCTGCTCCATCACCCCGCCGCCACCAGCTCGATTAGTTGGAGTGTTAGTATTATTAGTGGTTTGGTTTTGGTGTTGGTTAGTTGGTAGAAGATTTACCCCGCCGCCAATCCTGTAGACGCCTTCACTCACTTGCAATTGCGCGTTGAAGGATTTATCGTTGCGCGGCTTGTCAATGCTGTGCGCCTGCTGCGAGGGACTGGAGTGACGCGTTGTGGGTGTCATTTCCGCGGGCTTGTTCAACTGCTGTTGAACGCCAGTTTGTGCTGGTGCCTCTGCGGGCTGTACCTTTGGTATGTAGTGGCAGTTGCCTTTGTATTCGGTCAGAGTCGCTTCCAAAGCATGTATCTTGTGCTCCGATTCGCGTTGCAGCTTATCATGCTTCTCCTAAAAAGGGATATGCATTGAGAGAAGTTTGAACATTCTTGCCTTACTATCCACCCACCTTCCATGCGGCCACTTCGTGCTCCTTGGATGCCTTATCTTTGTGCACATCCGCCAGTAGTTTCTGCAGCTTCTGATCAAACGCATTCGTATCTTCGATGTGCTTCTTCTTGCTCTTGACGCACTCCCCCTCCAGCTCGGAATACTTGAACTCCAGCAGCTTGTACTTCTCCAGCTGGCCATCAAACTTCTCCTGCAGGGCACGCTCCGTCTCCTGTTGCTTTTGTATGGACTCTGCCAGTTGGTTCTCGTACTTCTCCTTTTCCGTGCGCAGCACACTCATCCTCTTCTCGGCCGTCAGTTTCTCAGCTGTTAAGGCTGCATGTTATTATCAGTTAAAAAATTCTGCTTTATCTTACATTGCATCTGAACGTTGAGACCCTCCTGAAAGGCTCGGCTTTCGTCCAATTGATGTTGAGACATTTGGTAAATGACAATCATCATGATGAGCACCACGAACATGCTCATCAGAATGCAGATGCGAACGCGCCCAGAACGCGCAAAACGTGTCGTGCTCATTGTGCGCCAATTCCTTAGTTAAACTATTGCTATTTTCTATATTTTTTGTTGAAAAATTCTGAAAAAGTTCTCAGGTGTTGCAAAATTCTTTTGTTGTGCTTCGTGGTAGTGCTGGAAAGCGGGCTTTCCAGAGTCTTAGCGATGAGCGCTAGGTACGAAACAACTATCGGCAGCAGAGAAAATCACGTATGGCCACATAAGATTAGACTTTGCTAACTTATTAACTGAAAAACCAGAAATGGATAGATTTATGGGAAAAGCATGCTGTAAAAGCGAGAGCCGTGCTGAGACGGGATGGGTAGACAGGTACGAAAACTAATTTTGAGTTTTGTCTCTCATGCTATCAAAGCCAGAAAATTATAATGTCATGGCAGCATAACAAAGTCAGTATCAGTAAACTTTCGCCCATCGCTAAGTGTCGATATTTCCTAAGCTTTTCGCGTGTTTCGCACGCCGACGACGACGACGACGGCGCGAAGAAAACGAAAAATACATTTAATTTAGTTTAATATCCGTTAATTAATCGTTCTTTAGTAAAGGCAACATTTAAGTGCACAGTAACCAAGTCAATTAACCATTCATCGAAGAAATAAGTGATAAGTGAGTTCTAGAACAAGAGGGGGTGGCATAAACAAACGCAGACGGGGGCCGCTACGCACAAATTTATTTAAACATTTAATAGCCTGCGAGGGCCACATATACAATCGTATGTGTATCATAAGAGTGCGGCAGTAAATTCAATTTATTAAAGGTGTTCTCGAGCGTTTGTTGAATACAGAAATTACGTAAAATCTCATACAAGTGCTTGTGGCTCCAGTTACCCCGATGATAGTGCCTCTATTAAACATTATCAGATGCAATTTGTTCAATATATATACAATTGTATCAACTGTTCAAAAATGTTACACGCAAGCAGGCTCTTAAGTAGTTGTCAGGCCGCTCGAAGCCTGTTCTGCCGATTTGGGCAATAATCAATAAATTGTTGTTGGACACGGCAACAGCACAACACCTCTTTGAAGCCTTAATCTTGACAATATTACCTTTTTATCAGACTTGTTTATAGTAGCTTTTGGTTACCTTGACTCGTGGAGCGTACTTGGGCCTTCTCCTCTTTTTCCTGATTATCGGAACCTTCTTCTCTGATATCTTTATGCTTGAATTATTCTTGCAAAAAGATAAAAAAAATAGTTGCGCTTATCTTCTGCGCAATGCGGGAAATAGTCCCGTTATTCCGGGCGGAGGTTCGAATAATTTGTACAAATTTAAATGCCCCTAAAAATGTGTTTAACTTGTTCGTTTAACACTCGGGTGCAATATTATCATATTTATTCACGATGTCAAACTAATGGTTAATGGTTGTTTGATATGCTGCTAATCTTCCTCGCTCCCGTGCATGTCAATAAACTTTGTACCCCCGCCTCACTCTACGCCGTTCTTATCGGCTGAGTGCAGTAAATTCTCTATCAGTTGGTCAACATATATGTGATATATATGTGATTATATGATGTATTTTTTAATTGGACTAAAGTGGTCAAGCAACAGGAACAAAGTGTACAGAAATAACAGTATACATACATAAGTATGTGTGAATATTTTTAATGATATAAACAAACCAGTTTGCACCACTTTTGTATATTTATATCATTTCATACATATTAATGTACATACATATGTATGCATATATAATTATACATTTTTTGTTTGTTTTCAGCATGGCGACGATCCAGGCAGACAAAATACCGCTACAACAGCCGAAGCACCAGCCATTCGCGTAAGTTATCAATAACATTTTAATTAGCAGGAATAGCGACGTAATCACAAAAGTAAACAATATTTAAATAAATTATTTGCTTACGGGTATGGCACTCCCCTAAAAGGGACTCAGTAGATTAATATGAAAATCGATATTCGACCTCTAATCTAATTACGTTTTTCTACCTTAACTTAACCGTAAACTATTGCATTTATAGAAGGTGGGTGTCATAACTGTACGAATAAAATTCTAAATTTCCACCAGACAATTTATTAGCTAATATTCCCCCAATGCCAACCGCCTGAACCCATCGTCTCAACAAATTTAGGGCAAAAGTGCAGTCAAGGACAGACGCTATACTCGTATGACATAATATGATTGCAAATTATTGCTGCTGCTGTTGGTTGGTTGTTCCTAGGCGGCGGTCCTTCGAACAAATGCATTTCGCTTTTGTTGGCAGCGACAGCGCGCGAAAACCCAAAAATAGACCAAAGCATCGTCTAGCTATAGATCTGAAAGATATACATTTTGATGTGTTGGCAGAGAACCAAATAGGATTTGTTCGCATATTAATGGGAAACGATTCATTGCTTTGGCCTTTCTTTTGTGTTACTTGTTAGCTCAATTAGCTGAGATACCTTTAGAAACAAAGTTGCGGGGAACATAATGAGATGTCTGGTTGGTGGTCAAGTTCAAGGCCCCCTGGTGCCTGTTGCACATGCCTGTTGCAAGAGGGAATGCAAAAGTTAACGCAGTGCAAATAGTTGTCAATTAGCCAAAAGTGTGTCGCAAGACAGACTAAACAATGCTCTCTCTGTACTCCTCGTTGCAGACTGCTGCCCAAAATCATCAACGGTGGAATTGCTGGCGTCATTGGTGTGACATGTGTGTTCCCATTGGATTTGGTCAAGACGAGGCTGCAGAACCAGCAGGTCGGTCCCAATGGCGAACGCATGTACAAGAGCATGTGAGTATATCTGCTATAGCCCTATAGAGACGATCTAATCCAATGTATAATCCCCACTAGGTTCGATTGCTTCCGCAAGACATACGCCGCCGAGGGATATTTTGGCATGTATCGCGGCTCGGGTGTGAACATCCTGTTGATTACCCCGGAGAAGGCCATCAAGCTGACGGCCAACGATTACTTCCGACACAAGCTGACCACCAAGGATGGAAAGCTACCCATCAGCAGTCAGATGGTAGCTGGTGGCTTGGCCGGAGCATTCCAAATCGTTGTCACTACACCCATGGAGCTGCTTAAGATCCAGATGCAGGACGCGGGACGTGTGGCAGCGGCCGCAAAACTGGCGGGCAAGACGGTGGAGAAGGTGACGGCCACCCAGCTGGCCTCACAGCTGCTGAAGGAGAAGGGTATCTTTGGGCTCTACAAGGGCATCGGAGCCACGGGCCTGCGAGATGTGACATTCTCGGTGATCTACTTCCCGTTGTTTGCCACGCTCAATGATCTCGGCCCCAGGCGCAAGGATGGCTCTGGCGAGGCTGTCTTCTGGTGAGAATTCAGATTGCACTGTAAATTCGTTGTATCTCGACTCACTGTATGTATTATTTTTTCCATAAAGGTGCTCCTTCCTGGCTGGCTTGGCGGCTGGTTCTACAGCCGCTCTGGCTGTCAATCCCTTCGATGTGGTTAAGACCCGCCTTCAGGCGATTAAGAAGGCCGATGGCGAGAAGGAGTTCAAAGGCATATCCGATTGCATCACGTGAGTGCTGAACCATTCACTGGCTAATACCCTATCATTGTCCGTCCACTATGTATCTCTTTACGTTTAGTAAGACGCTGAAGCACGAGGGACCCACCGCCTTCTTCAAGGGCGGCCTGTGCCGTATGATTGTGATTGCTCCATTGTTTGGCATTGCCCAGACAGTTTACTATCTGGGCGTGGCCGAGGGACTGTTGGGCGTGGAAAAGAAATAAAGGAGGACGACTTCCCCTCTTCCGACTTCCGATAAAGCGGATCGATAAGACAAAGCATTTTAAGTTTACTCTCTGAATGTTGAATGTGTATTTGTGTTTGTGTTTAAATGTTATTGTTAAAGCTGTCCAACAATGTAATTGTAAAGTCTCAAAAAGTTAGCCATCAGTCCAGAACGAACAATTGTTAAAGTTATCCATCCCCCGCCCCCCGTCCTCCTTCACTATAACCGCATACCGTATACCGACAGAATATATATGTACGTATATCATGTACAGGCCCTTGGCAGGCCTTTGCTCCTATGACAATAAGATAAAGTGGAATCAAAGCTATTATTATGTAAAATGTTTGTGTTTGCTAGTTCATTTGTGTTAGAATAATTTATAACTGTTGTTGTGTTTTGACTGTCTCTCTCTCTCTATCCCTGAACCATGCACAGATAGCCATTAACCTCTCGCTTATAATCGTATTATAAATGCATTTTTCTTTTGCTGCTAGGCCAAAGTGTAACTTTTAGTAGCGTTAAAGAACATGACTCTAGAGCAAATACTATATACTATACATGTATAATTTATAAAAACAAAAAACTGTCAGACATGAACAAACGAAATATATATCTATATACAATGTATAAAATTTAGTAGTACTTTTGTCGACTTACTGTTTAGTTGTTCCTTCATGTTTTTCGGAATTTAGTTTTTTTTTGTTTTGTTGTAAGTGAAATTTGTAGTTATAATGGCGGATCAAAAGAAACCGGCCTCGTTTAAGTGAGTTCTTGCTGATGGTGAACCCCTCTGATGGTCCCACGCTAACCACGCATTGTCATCTAGTGTACTTCCCAAGATCATCAATGGCGGGATCGCTGGCATCATTGGAGTCACCTGTGTGTTCCCCATGGATTTGGTGAAGACCCGTTTGCAGAATCAGCAGCTGGGACCCAATGGCGAGAAGATGTACAGTAGCATGTAAGTGGGGCTAAAGTTGTAACATTAAATCAACGCTGAATGCTTAAATCTTCAATGCAGCATTGATTGTTTTCGCAAGACCATCGCACAAGATGGATTCTTTGGCATGTACAGGGGATCCGCAGTAAACATCCTATTGGTAACGCCGGAAAAGGCCATCAAGTTGGCGGCCAATGATTATTTTCGCTTTCAACTGGCCACGCCAGAGGGTAAGCTGCCGTTGCATATGGCGGGTATAGCCGGTGGCTTGGCTGGGCTGTTTCAGATTATTGTCACAACACCCATGGAGCTGCTCAAGATCCAGATGCAGGACGCGGGACGCATTGCTAGCGCAGAGCGTGCCGCCGGCAGGGAGGTGCAAAAAATGACAGCCCTGGGCGTGGCCAAACAGCTGGTCAAAGAGCATGGCATATTTGGTCTGTACAAGGGTGTGAAGGCCACTGGGGTGCGGGATGTGTTGTTTTCGGTGATCTACTTCCCAATGATGGCTACCATCAATGATGCTGGGCCCCGCAAGGCGGATACCTCTGGTGAAGCGGTCTTCTATTGGTCTCTGATCGCCGGTCTGTCTGCTGGCATGGTGTCTGCGCTACTGGTCACGCCCTTTGACGTGATCAAGACCCGTCTGCAGGCTATCAAGAAGATCGAAGGCGAGAAGGAGTTCGATGGCTTCTTTGACTGCTTCAGCAAGACTCTAAAGCATGAGGGTCCCACGGCCTTCTTCAAGGGCGGTATTTGCCGTATTATGGTTCTTGCCCCGATGTTTGGCATCGCCCAAATGGTGTACTTTACCGGCGTGGGCGAGAGGATCCTGGGCATTGAAAGGAAGAAGTCCGTTTAGTGTTAGTGTAGTCAGTGTATGAATAAATTGTATGTGTATTTTGTGTAATTTATAATCTACGTTTTAAACGTTTACATTGATAAGTAATTTTGATGAATCAGCCCTGGGCTCTCCAATGGCCCCAACCTCTCATATCACATTCGACTGTCCCTCCTTTCTGGTCCTTCCTTAGATGACATCGGCTGGCCGGCTGTTGGGTGCGGCCGCTGCATCGGCACTCAGATCCACGTAGCGACTGCGCTGCCAGCGGGCCAGAGCCGCACGATACATATCCACGAATATGGCCTGGCGGTACATGATAATTCCCATTTGCATAATAATGAAGCCCATGATCGTGATCAGGTTTAAGAATTCCCATTCCATGACAATCACAAACACAAAGATGAAATAGACGCGCAGACCGTCGGCCACGAGTCGGTTAGCGCTCGACGAGTACATCACAATGAACAGTCCAATGAAGTTGTAGACGGCGCAGGACAGGGTAAATCCAATCAGGGCCAGGATTAAGGGTGCATTGTCCTGCAGTCCCGCCCACAGATCGCTCCAATCGTCAAATACAGCGCGCGAGCTCTCGTTGAACGGCATCACACTGGGCAGAAAGTGCATGCAGATGGCTAGTATCGCAGTGATGGCCATGCCAAAGATACCCTGCCAGCCAGCGGCCTGCAGAGGAGCCGCATTCGAGATCTTCAGCTGTTTCTCCTCATAGACATACTGCAAGCCGTGCAGGATCTCGGCTATAATGATGAGCATATCGCCAGCCAAAATCGATTTATGGTCCGTATGCGGCAGCGTATACCGATCGTAGTCCACCCGTTGCACATCCAAGGAGATGATGTCCAGGATGCCGCATGACATGGTGAAAATGGCCAGCCAGTGGCGTGTGCTCAGCGTATTATTCAAGTACATGGTGCTGAAGATGCCCACAAAGATGAGGGCGGCGCCTGAGGGGAAGACGCATTCAATGTAAACCAAGATAAGCAATGTCAGCAGCTGATAAACGAACCTCTTATCATCTGGAAGCTGGTGGCGTAAGTCAAGTACAAGCCGGTGAACAGCAATATGGAAGCCATCGCATCCAGCAGAGTTGGCAGAAGCATGCTCAGTGGATGGAATTCGCCGCTATTTTGGGTCAAGATACTGTCCATCTCCACGCCAGGCTGCAAAACAGTCAAAGTTCAATTTCTCCGCCCATAGGTGGCACGCTGCATGACCTTACCCCACGGCGATTGGTCACCAAACGGCCCACTTTGAAGGCAATAAAACAAAGGAATTCTCCCAGAAACATGAGCATGGTGAAGACCACAGGATGCTGGAAGCCATGTAGCTTGCCATCGCTACCAATCACCTGCTGTTGGTTAGCCCACCTAAAAATTAACAAACATACAAATGGGCATACATACAAAAACAAGTCTACGTTGTTTCTACGCATTATTTATATTTAACACCACTTACTTCACCACCAAAACATTAAAAGTGCCGCTGAGCACAAAGACCAGCGATAGGAACACACGATGATCCATTTGAGACCAAAAATAATGTCCGAAACTGGTGCGTTCCTTTAATTAAATTTAAAATTATTGACGTTCTTTGTGCAATTCTGGAGGATGCGCAAAAATACCATAATAATAGCCATTGCAATGCATCGATTGAATATACCACTTTATACCGATATACCATGTATGAACTAACCCCCTTAGTCCCCCTCTATTTAAACCGCTGAAAATAATGATGTTTATAAGTTCTTTTAGATTTATCCTATATGATATCATTATTGTACAAAAAAACTATGATATCTCTCACCTAAACGGCGTTAAAATTTTGCGAGTTTCCTAATATTCGTGTGTATATTAAAACACCCACTGGTCGACAGTAGGTTAATCGTTCTCCGTCCATGATCGGAAATCATAATCGTCGATTTTGATATTCGGTTTAATATTACTAGCTAGCTAGGACTTTCAGCACTGAACACATTATTTTATCCGATTGATGAATTAATTTTCCACAAGATTGGTTAATTTTAAGAACACCTTTTTATTGAATTTTAGAAAATAAGGTTTAAGCAGAAATGTCAACCAAATATAAAAATATACAAAAGGTATTTTTGTGCTGGTAAGCTTTAAAATACTGAAAAGTCAAAAAGCTGAGAAAGCTGGACGGGTAATTAAAATTGTATTTGTTTGATGAAAATTAAACGTAGCACGTATTCTAAAATTATGCAAAATACTTCTTAATTTGTTGTTCCTCAATTGGGTTGAATTTTCCTGTGAAACGGCATAAATTAGTGGAAAAGTTTGCAGCTGTCCGTAAGCTAATTACGTTGTCCATCACTGGCCTAACACAAAAAAAGGCGCGAATCTTAAGAAACTTTTGCTTTTAGTTTTATTAAAATCAAACTTAAAAAATATCACAGGATATGAAAAACCATTTAAATGAAAATACATGAAGTGGTGTTAGTGCATCTTTTGTTCGCCGGCTTCTCCGTTTACGTCGCGTGCGTCGAATTCTGTGCGATTTTCCTGTGAAGTATGGGAAAGGTCAGTAAAAAGGAAATACAACAATTTTGCAACATTCAAAACAACACAAATAGCAACAAAAAGCGTGTCCTCGTGTCTCACCTGTATTTAAGAGTGTTTTTCAAGTGTTGTGATTGTGTTTTCTATTTGTGTCATACTGTGTGGAGGAGGATCTTTAGTGTTCTTTAGAGCTCGTCCCTGGCGTACTCCGAGGATGGCAGCGCCACCTCCTCGACGGAGCCCAGGTGTATGGTTCTATTTGGTCTGCTAAACTTTGGTATGTACTCAACCGAATCACTGTTGCTAACCACCGAGTTGTGTAGATGTTCCGTGGGTGCCGCGGGATCGGGACTAGTGAGTGTAATTTTGGAGCCAGTGGCCACCCTGTGGATTGTACTGTAGGGTTTTTTGTTTTTGGTTTTTGCTGTGTTTCATTGTTTTTAGGGTTAGTAAGCCGCTACGCGTTTGGTTTTAGTTTTGAGGGGGTGGACATAGTGCATATGAATGGGGGGTACTCTCGTTTTGTACCTTATGTACAGCTATTTGGAAGTGATTGCAGTTGAAGAAGAAGTACAGAACTTAGAGTGGAGTTCGTGGTTATAATGTTCTATTGACGCTGGCGGGCTCCACCGCGTGCTCCACGCAATTTTTGTGGGTTTCTATTGCAAGTTCAGATCATGACATCACAACTTCACAAAATGATTATACCATCCCGTTTCCTTACCTATCCCTGGCCTGCATGCTGGCCTCCACATCGAGGCTGCGCGGCTGGCGGAAGTCGCACTCCAGCGAGAAGGCCGAATCCCCGGGTGTTATCAGCTCTGGGTCGTTCTGAATCACCACAATGTTCGTGTAGAGATCACCATCCTTCACGGTCTGGCACTGGTCCAGCTGGAAGTTCATCTCCATTGTGCGGGCACCCTGGTTGGCTGTGGGCTTCATGAAACACGGTGGCGTCTGCTTGTAGAAGCTGCCACGCGTGTACATCACACCTGTGAAGGGCTTTTCCGTCTCCAGCATTACATTCATGGAGTTGGCACCGCACTTCAGGTTGACCTTTTGTATGCCCTGATCGCTGCCCTCGATTTTAAAGGTGTCCGAAAGGTCTTGTTCCCAGATTTCTGCAATAAATTGAACAATCTTAAATGTGTGATACGAGTATGTGATAACTTTTAAAAATTTGTCTATTTTTGAACTTTCGAATTATGATGATTTTTTCAAGTTGCAACGCTGTTTTTGAATAATTTTTAGGAAATAATTTGGTAGGTTTCGATACAAAGACTTCACATGATTTTAATCTTATTTAAAAGAATTTCTTTACAGCAAACTTTCCATTTTCTTTCTTTCAGAATGCTTTTATGCTTTATTTATAGAGATAACCGTTACTTCCCCCATAAGCCTAACATCTGGGAGACATTTTCTCCAACGAACCGCAACGAAGCGTTGAAGTTCAGTCTTCTTCTGTCTGGCCGGCATTCGCTGAGCTTCTTTCTTACTTTTTCCCAACCGGTTTCTGTTTATTTTGGTCTGGCTAGAACAGCCCGCAGAAGAACTTGGCAATGGCATTGGGAATTTCTTCATCCAACATGAATCAGTCAGTGCCTTCTCGTTGTGTGTGGTGTCGATAACCCTACCTTGTTTCTGCTGTTGTTGTTGTTGCTGTTGTTGCTGTTGTTGCTGCTGCTGCTTGTTATTATTGCCGGACACGTAGACAGCCAGCAATATGTTGCAGGCGAACAAAAGCAGTATTCCATTCTGTAATCTCGCCATATTGCACTTTAGTATTATTTAACAAACAATGTTCGTGTATGAAAGTTAACGCGGCGCGCACACGTCTCAATGGCTGGAAGCTCAAACCAAAAGTACCGCTTCTTTTGCGACGGCGCAGCACATATAAGCGCGGCTCAAAAGCTTCGATCAGCTTTCAACGCAAAAAAAACGGGAGAGAGCTTGTGAAAGGTAAGAGAGAGAGAGAGTGAAATGAGTGAGAACCTGGCCAACAGCTGAGCGTTAAGTACTGGCTAAACGAGATATGTAACTGCAACCAATCGTGTCGTTGTGGGGACATAATGGCTATAAAAACAACAAAATGGAACACCATAAGATCGTCCTTTGAGAAATTATATTCAAAGGTACTTAACATTGGATATAGCTTTTCCAGGGTTAACTTGGGACTCTTATAAAACTGAGAAAGCTTTTTTTATAAGTCATCTCGTTTGGCCAGTACTCACAAACAAAAAAACTGTTGCGTTGTGCACTGATAGGACGAAAATTTATTGAATTGCGCCATGGTGCGAGATGAAAAAGTAAAATAAAATTATTTAAAGCGGCAGTTTAAGGAAAACAAAATACGGCATCGCTCCAGAGACATTTCCGCTTTTCGTGTGGCATGTGGATTGCATTGCATTTCTGCTGTGTGCATTCGCATCGCATTTTTGCCGCAGCATCCGACTCTTGCTGTTTTTTTTGTTTTTGGCTCCTCGTTCATTATTCAAAATGTTATTAAACTTCCCCGTTTTCCGCCTCGCTTCAATTCGGTGCGGTTCGGTTTGGTTCGACTTGGTGCGACTCGGTTCTCCTTCATGCAACCAGCTAAATAATTTGAGTTGCCGTCTTGTCTTTCCTTGTGGTTTCTGCTTTTATTTGTACTTGTATTTACATCTTTTGTTTTACGTTTACTGCGTTAATTAAAGCGTAATTAGTTGGTGATTTGGTCCGACTGGAAAGGTGGATGAAGAGCTGGATGGATTTTCGCCATGGAGAGCGAAAGGTGGAAGTGAATTTTCAATATTGGCCAAAAAAAAACCGCATAAAAGATACATTATTGTGGTGAGCCGAAGCTAATATACCCTTTGAGTTCCAGGACCAAGTGTATAATACCCTTTGGTAGGGTATAAAAATGCATTTACCCCGAAAGCTGTACATAAATGAGTTGTTATGATGCAGACCATAGGAGTACTGTTTTTTCCACTATTCGGGATAGTTCCAGAGGCTTTCTTCTATCTCACCTTTCCAATTAATTATTATCAGCCTTTCAAGTACTCTTCCCTTATCAGCTATTGGTTCTGTTAGTTTCCCTCTTAATACTCGTATAGTAGTTATCATAGATTCATTTTTTTCAAGTTCAATTCTAGGGCACAAAACAAAATCATTGTTAAAGGTTATCTAGAACTGTAAACCATCCAACTGAACAGATATGCCTTTCCTCTCTAAAGCTTTTGGCTTTTTCTTGGTTATCCTCTGGAATTTACTTGTTATTTATCGCCGCCCAATAGCGCGCCAGTTCGATGCCCTCCCAATTGAAAGGTTTGGTCAAAACACTGAAAATTAAAGAAGAAATTTTAAAAGATTTACATAATGTTTGAATGAAGGGGATCAAGGAAAATTTGCCAGCAGATAAAGTGGCAAAATGAAAAAATTACTGCACATAATCGTAATACACATGGAGCACGATGCGGGCAAAAGAGAGAAATATAAAGATAATGAAGAGGAGAGAGAGAGGAGGAGCAAAAAGTTCAATAGGCACTGGGAAGTGGATAGCAATGATTGGCGGAGTGGTTGGGGCAGGGGAAGAGTTTTCCCGGTGCCTACTGCACCGATGGCCAAGATTGACAATGATCATGCACAACCAACAAGTGTATGGACGGACGCCATGCAGTGGGTCTGGGACGGGTCTGGCCTGGTCAACCGCATGGAAGTGGAATGGTGGAAATGATGTAATGCTAACATTGTATCCGAGTTGCACAATTTTTAGCTCCCTCTTTGTCTTGTTTTTGGCCAACTTCCGAGTCGGACACTCACTTTTTGGTTAGATACAGCAGCACTTCCTGCTCCTTGTCGGTGAGACCCTGTTCGAAAGCCGCCAGATTAATCTGGAGCAACTGCCGCGTCTGCATGCCAGTGAGGAAGGTGCCCACTTCCCCCAGTTTCATGGAGTAGTAGAGGGCCAGTTTTCCCAGCTCCACACCGCGCTCCAAGCAGATCGCTGCTGCCTTGCGGCCCAGGGCCTTTTGTTCATCGGTGGCTGGATGCCACGGCTGCGGACCAGCATTGGTGAGCAGGCCCAGGCCATGGGCAGCAGCAGATATGATGCCCAGATTCTGCGACTTGAAGAAATCCAGGTATTCGAGAAGCGTCTCATCGGTTAGAGTGTACCTGCAATATGTCAGCACCGTCTGAAAGTAGTCCACAAAAGTTTAGTAAGTTAGGGACCTAGGGATTCCTCCAATAGATTACGTACATCGAATCTTCCTGGTGCTCGGGATAGACACTCCTTGAGCACGGACAGGGGATAAGCCGAGACGCCTATATACCTGGCCTTTCCCTCCTTGACCAGCGCCTCCAATGTGGGCAATGTTTCGTTGAGAACAATATCCAAATTCTTGGCAAATTCAATGTCATGGATCTGGATGACATCCACATAGTTCAGACCCAACAGCTTCAGGCTCTTCTCCACACTCTCGCGAGTCTTTTTGGCACTGAAGTCGAACATATGCTCATAGTCGAGCTCATAGCGAGCCACCTTTGTGGCTATATAATAGGACTCCCGGGGCACATCCTTCAAGGCCTGGCCGAGCACCTCCTCCGATCTTCCCTGACCATACCATGGAGCAGTGTCGACATAATTGATGCCCGATTTTAAGGCCTCATGCACTGTTTTGATGCCCTCCTCAAGATCAAAGCTAAGGCAGAAAGAGCAAAAAGAGAACTCGTATTTAATTTAAGACTTCCCGTTAAGAGATTCGATTGAAAATCAACTCTAACCCATAGTTGGCACACAGCGCACCGCCACCGAATGAAATCTTCGATACTTCTAGACCTGTTTTTCCAAGCTTGCGGTATTCCATGCGTCGCACCTTCTCCTCATCGTGGAAACCCTTCACATAGGTAGCCGGCAATGTTCCAGACATTTTGATGGGCGTCCAATCTATGTCGCACTCTGATGAAATTCTAGCCCCAGCCAGAGGAATACTGACAACAGATTCTCATATATTTAGCTAATATATGAGAAATCCGATAAAGAGAACAACGCTGAAGTACGAGTATTTACTGATATGAGCGAACGAACAAGAGCGAAACGCAAATTTGATACAAAAGATCAGAGTATGGGAGAGAGATAAGAGAGATAAGACTTGCGTTAATTGCGCTCCTGTGTTGTGCTGAGAGAGTAGAAAAGAGAGAAGAATTGACAAAGTTCTACCTTACCAAGACACATTTATTAACAGGTGAGGCGTTTGCAGTAAGCACTCTCAAATGTTTGGTTTGTAAATGTTTTCATTGCATCTTTTATAAAAACATTTTTAATTCGGTTTGTGTTTGTTTTTCTCTTACATCCCATACATATTCACATACATCTGAACCTGCTGATGCTGCGTCCAAAATGCTTACAAATATGCATATTTTTTCAATTACTTGTGTTGTGGGTTTCCAGCCTCCTGTTTCGCTAATTCACTACTACCTTAATGGGTACTCTCACTCCCTTGCCATCTTCGCACTCTCTGAGTTCAAAAACAAAGGAATCTGAGAAGTCAATTTAACCGGCTGCGGCGCTAGAGTGTGTATGTACTTACTTACTATAGAGACATTTGAGCATGTAAAAATAATTTAATCAAGAACAAATAAAACACTTGTAAACATACTGTTGATTATAAATATATTGTGATATATACCAGGTAAAGCCAATTGATCTGTGGGTGAGACTGAGCTTATCTTGGAAGTTATAAATATGTTGTTTACAACACATTCCACATTCATATGTAGTATAATATTACTTCTTATAAAAGGTGAATGTTTTCAACTAAGCTCAATAAATATTGGAAACGAAACGATTATAAAATGAAATATATGTATATTATATACATATATGTACATATAAGGCTGGGCCAAAAATGTTTTTTTTTTCGAAATTTAAACGGGACAGCCCCTAGTTTTGTTACCTTGGATTTAAAAGTAATTTACATGTTTTTATTTTATTTTTTAGATGTTGCTACCGAATTTTACAAAAAAATTTAATCAAAAAAATTAAAAAAAAAATGTTGCTGAGTGAGTTGGATAATTGGTGAAATCTATTGCATATATATTAATACCATTCATATCGTCATTAATCAGTTAGTTGGCAGTAAAAACCTGCACAAGTTTTTGCGAACTAGTTAACTAAATATATCAACCTCAGCTGAACCTCTTGATTTTCACCAATCGTTAATTTTTTAACAGTAACTAAAAAAAAAAATAAAATACTTTATTATCAATATGAACTAGTTTCTAAGTTTCAATATTATTTGAAATTGAAAATAGAAATTTGAAATTCAATTTTTTTTAATGTATATTTACCCAAAAATTTGTTTTATTTTTCGTGGTAGCATTAAACTAAAAATTTGAAAAAATTGTATAATTTTATTGAATAACAAAGAACAGGATTTTGGGGGCGTCCCTTGTCAAAAGATATTTGCACTCAAATTTTATTTTAGATTTTTATAAAAAAAAAAATCAAAAATAAGTCTTATACTTATTTTTATAATAAAAATCTAAAATTAATTCTTATTTCATAATTTTTATTATAAAAACTTATAAACAAAAAAACAAAACAAAAATGTGTTGTTCAAATTTTGGCCCAGCCTAATATATATATTATGATTTTCTTTTCTTTAAAGATGGTAAACCTGTGACCTAGCTTTGAAGTGAAAGGTTTTCAAATAAAATTATAAGTACATTGCCTTCAATAATTACTTTATTTTATTTTCATTATTATATTTTATGATATATGTATGTACTAACATTATTACATATTATAATATTACAAATGTGGTTAAAGTTGTGCTTCTACCAGTCGTCACTAAATGATTTTAATTCCTTCAGCTATGATTTCCACTCACTGGAACTTGTTGATAGTTGATAAAGTGGAGCCCCAGCTATAGGATTTGGTGAAAATACTGAAACAAAGACAGAGAAAGAAATACATTTTTAAATGGTGATTGGTGATTGGATTGCATCGGACTGGATTGGATGGGATTGGTGTAACCAGTTTGGGGGCTGAGGCCAAGTTCGACCCGGTTCCAGAGGCAGTGGCAGTGCCAGTGGCCGTGATGCAATTGCTGGCACCAAATCCGATTTACAAAATTCCTACTCACTTTTCGCGCAGATACTGCAGCACTTCCTGCTCGTGTGAGGTGAGACCGACGAAGATTGCGTCCAGATTAATCTGCAGCAGCCGGCGATTGGGAATGCCGATGAGGAAGGTGGCTGCGCCGTCCAGTTGCATGGTGTAGTACATGGCCAACTTGCCCAGCTCCACGTCACGCTGCTTGCAGATCTCTGCTGCCCGCCGACCCAGAGCCTGAAGCTCCGGACTACCGGGATGGATGGACGGGGGTCCAGCATTGGTGAGTAGCCCCAGCGAGTGGGCAGCGGCACAAATCACGCCAACATGCAGCTCCTTGAAGGCCTTCATGTGGCGCAGCAGGGTGTTGTCCACCAGCGTATAGCGGGCATAGTTGAGGACCACCTGGATGCGTCCCTTGCCGCGCTCGGCGCACTCCTTGAGCACGTCCACATCATAGGCGGTGATACCGATGAAGCGAGCCTTGCCCGCCTTCACATACTCCTCCAGAACGGGTATAGTCTCGTTCAGAACCATGTCCAGGCTGGGGGCGGCGTCCACATCGTGCACCTGCAGGACGTCCACTTGCTCCAGGCCAAGCAGAGCCAGGCTCCGCTTCACACTCTCCCTCGCCTTGGCCGCCGTATAGTTGAACATTTTCTTGGGATCCAGCTCATAGCGAGCCACTTTGGTGGCTATGTAGTAGGCCTCCCGAGGTACACCCTTCAGGGCCTGGCCGAGCAGCGCCTCCGAATTGCCGTAGAAGGGAGCGGTGTCAATGTAGTTGATGCCCGCTTTGATTGCCTCCTGCACCGTCTTGATACCCTCCTCACATTTAAAGTCGTTGTAGAAAATGGAGGACAGGGTGGCGCCACCCAGGGATATCTTGGACACGCGAAGTCCTGTGCTGCCCAGCTCCCGGTACTCCATGCGTCGCACCAGCTCCTCATTATGGAAGCCCTTGACAAAGGTGGCTGGCAGTGGTCCAGGCATCTTTATTTTGTGAGTGTTTAATTAGGAATGGGTACAGAACCTAGAACGGTACGGCTTTTTATAGGACTTGGAACACCTTTTCAGTAGCGATAAGAAATGTGAGGGAGTGTATATATATATACATATATATATATATGTATATGCATCTATGAGTTCTGTAGGTGTGTGCGCCCTCAGAAACTGCAATCTTAAATGATTTACTCTCTCCTCTGTCTTGGGTTGGACCATGCTGAAGTAATTCAAGGTGGTCCCGTCCCTCTCTTTCGGATCTTATTCACACTCACACACATGCAATCACAGTGAGATTGTTGTTGTATTTGCAAAATAAGCTCCGAAAAGAGAGCGCTGTACGGGACGGGACCATCATGGGATGGATTCTCTTTGGTAGGTTCTCTTACTGTGCAGTGTGCTGTGCTCTTCATTTGGGTTCTCCATATATTTGCAATATACATAAGAGCATGCGCATGCGAATCTGTTATCTACCGAGCTCTCTTCCGATTTGTGGAACAGTTTTAGTTCTCTGTGAAGAGTACCTGTGAATGAGAATGTGAATACTGAATTTTGATATCTTTGAAACTATTCTTATACATTTATTTCTCTTATTGCATTATCTCAGGATCTGAATCTATCCTTCGGAGTGCGTAATGTTGTGGGTAGCAGTCCAACAACAACAAAAACAACATTCTCGTTCCCCAAACCTCGGGTCTCAATGCCAGCCACGTCCGGGCATTTTCTTTTTCGAAGCAGTGGGTGGCGTGTTTTTTTTGAGTTTCTATTAAATAATGTAGATGTTGTCTCCCATATTGTCATCTATACCCATTCTTCTTATTCTTTATCAAAATCTCTTCTTCTTTTTTTAATACTATTTTTTTCTTTTATTTATCAGAGTGAAGTCATAGCTTTTGGGGCGAATGCCGATCAATTGACAAATCAAATCGTTAAGAGTTAATATAAATATATACTTTATATATATGTATACGATCATATATGTGCTTGAGATAGTGGAAAGGGAGCGATCATCAGCGAATCATTGCTCCGCTCAGAAGAAGACATCGAAGTCGCCCTGTGGCTGATAGCCAGCGCCTGGCGGGATCAGCTGGGGTCGCTGCTGCTGCTGGGCGCGCGGTGGCCTCGGCACAATAATGTCATTGATCTCGTGGAGAATGCCATTGGTGGCCACCACATCGCACTTGGTGACGCCGGCATTCTCGATCTTGGGCCGACGATCGCGAGTGATGCGCAAATGCTGACCCCCAATCGATTCGATGGAGCGCACAAAGGGCCAATTGGTGGGTATGATGCCAGCACAGCAGACAACATCCTCGACAATGTGCGTCTTGACCATGGCCACCAGTTCGGCTTGGGTTTGGGCCGCGGGCTTGAGGGACTCTCCCGACTCGCTGAACTCCTCGAAGACATCGTTCTTGGGCACCAGCAGGGTATAGCTATTCGAATCGTTGGACAGCAGTTGGGTCAGATTGGCCTTGCGCACCAGTTCCAAGAACTTGCTGTAGCTCGGATTGGCCTCCAGCACCTTGAGCATGTTCTGTGGATATCAAAGGGACAGAGAGAGAGAGAGAGCGTTTAGAATCCGCATAAGAGGATCATTTTGGTCGACTCACATTCTTGGGTGGCGTCAGTGGACGATCCAGCTGGTGCAGCACCGAGCCACAGCTCTCGTCATCGAAGTGCACCAGACGGGCACAGTTGACGGTGGCGCGATTCATCACATCCGAGAAGAGAGCATGGGTGGAGTACAGATTCAGACGGACATTGGAGCCGGCCATCGTGGGCAGGGACTTCTCGGACAGATCGCACGTCTTGATCATGGGCTTGACGACATGATAGTTGAGGAACTCCAACAGATCCAGATTGTGGTTAAGCACTTCGGGCTGCTCCCTCAGCAGGCGGGCCCACTCGGTGTTCTGCAGCGCCTTGTCTGTGGGCGCAAAGATCGTGGCATTGTCCAGATCATCGAACTGATCGTCGTAGCCAGAGGCCTCCAGCAGCTGCTTGAAGATCGTCAGATTCTTCTGCGCTATCAGAGTGGTCATGGGCAGGGCCGTCTCCGTGGGCAGAATGGTATCGATCACATGGAGCACGCCATTCGTGCCCATAATGTCCGCTTCCATTATCTTGGCCACATTATTGATGAAGATCGAAGATGGTTCAGTCTGATTCTCGGCGCGCTGCGTGCGATTGAGCAGCAGAGGTTCACCCAACAGATTGAAGGCCGTCGTCTTGGCACCGGGAACCGTAGCCAGCGAGCAGAAGGTAAGGTCCAGCATGTGGTTCTTGAGGATGTCTATAGAAGATTTGGTTTGAATTATAATTATGATTGCTGGCATTCTAGGCGTCTAGGGTACTCACTCGAAGCACAGCCACGTCCCTCCTTCAGGGCACGTCGCAGATGCGGCTCCAGCTTGTCGAAGGCCCCATCGGTGGGCACAAAGATGGTCACTGGCTTCTCGCCCTCCAGCATGGCACTCAGGTTGGTCTTCTCCAGAACTGTGCGCATTATAGACATATCGGGACGCTCGCGAATGATATCCATCACGTTCTTGGTCAGGGGCTGCAGCATTCCCCTCAGGGTGTGGACGAGTGCCTGCTCGGAGAGCTTGTCGTGCTTATCGATTGGCACACAGTTGGCGGAATAGCGATAGGGTTCGAGGCCCAGCGCTGGTGGTAGCTGGTAGCTATTGATGCGGATCTTCTGGTCCGGCACCTCCGTCTGCAGCAGCTGCTCGTTGGGCACATCCTCCAGCTGGAATTCTCCGAGCACTGCATGCAGCTTGTAGATGGGTGAGGCCTTCGATTTATCGGCATTGGCTTGGTCCACGGTCTGTGGGATTATAGGGGAATAGGATTAGTGTGGGAGGAACCATTCCTCCCATTCCTTTTGCACTTACATTCTCCTGCGGCTGCTGGGCATGGTACTCCACAAAGTCCTGATCCTTGGGCAAAAACAGGGTCACCATCTTGCCACTGCCCTGGCCCAGCATGTCGGCCAGTTCTCCGGATTTGCGGGCACTCTCAATGAACTGCTTGGCTCCCATGTCGCTGGCCGTGGTCTCCACATCCTTGATGTCGATCTTCTCGCAGGGTGTACTAAAGTCCGCGTTCCTCGAGCGTCCATAGCCATGGCAGCACTGACGTGTCAGCGTCAGGGTCTTCTTTTTGCCATTTTGATTGACGCTGCGCATGGGGAAGTAGGAAGAAAGTTACGCAGAGTCTTGGGAGCCATTCATTTCGACTTACATCTTGGTGCAGACGTGCTTGTTGGGCTTCTCCATGCAGGAGTTTACGCTGAACTGGAACTGACCGAAGAGTGGGGATCGCACAGCGCTGCTGACGCCGTCACGTTCCTGGCCAAAGGTGGCGACGGTTTCATCAGCCTCGGTCTCTGTGGCCACTGTCTCGCCTTCCTCTTTCTCGGTGCACACATTGGGACTGGGAAGAAAGGTGGCAAGGAAGAGGCATCATCGAGATGTTTGTTAATTATTCAGCTGTGTAATTGGGTTGGATAATCGCGTGCCGAGCGATGCAGCGGTCTCCGAAGATTGCAACTGATTTAATGGGAAACCTGTTCGACCCACCCTTTCAGCACCGTGCAATTAAATCGACAATTGGCTAACAAAAACCCAATGAATTATTGATGTTAAAATTATTCGATCAGTGTTTATAGAAGGGTTTAAATTCGAACCTAAAATTAGAAACGACTGGGACAGGTTTTGAGGCAGCTTAGATTCGTGAAATCGAAACTATAAATAAAGATCTCCATTACATATGTACGTGGAATACTCCTACGAGTATAATGAAAATATATCATATATCCCAAAGACAAATAAGCAATGCCTATACTTATACAATTACATGTTTATTTCCAGTTCTAATTTCATTTCAGAGAATTCTTTCCATGTGAGTACCCAGTCTCGAAGCAAACCTAGAAAATCTTTGCTAATGACTTAGTCATACATATGCCAGAGATATGCAAATCACAATGTCAATGTACCCGTAACACAGCCTAATATATAGTATCCATGCAACCAATCAAAGTTAGTCCAAGGCACTTATCAGACAGTCCATCACTCGTGTCGAGTGTTTGTTGAATGAATTTGCACAGTGATCTGCCATATAAAGCATAGCTATATGATAGTTATATACATACATATATACAAGCACATAGAGATTTAAATAGATATGGTATTTGTGAGGCTCAACAGCTTTGCCAGGCCATCAATTCAATTATGACAACCGTTGAAATATTTTTGTTTTCTGAAAGCCAACTCATTGTGTGCGTAGCTTTATTTTTTTTTTTAGAAATTTCCCAGTGAACCATAGTTGTTCATATGTATATCTCCATGTATATATCTTTGTGTGCAGCTAATTTTTCAATTTGCCACATTTCTGACTTTCATTTTACAACAAAATTTCGCACAACGAGTGAAAACGGCGCAGTTGATTTCACAATTTAGAAAAGTGCAAGCTTTTGTATTTCGTGTACTATATAATCTGACTTGTGCACTTATCCAATATAGTTCACTTAATGTACTCATTCACTTTCTGTGCGAATACGAGTGCGAGTGCGAGTATATGGAATATACAACAATTTCTGCCGACTTAAACAATTAATCCAAAGAACAAGTACACCCCAAGAGAACTATTGAACCCCACAGAGAGTTGAAATAACCATCAGGGGAACCCTGTAGATTGTTGAAACAACCATCAGGGGTATTCTAGAGATTGTTAATTCCCTCGGCTGGGAGCAATCTTTAAATGGATGGAAAATTACTTATTTATGTATTTATTTTAATGGTTATGCTCGATTGCTGCTGCAGTAAAGCGATAAGACATGAAATTAAAAATTAAAAAAAAATAATCATACAATATTTAATAGCTGGCATGAACTTGACATTGTGCTCTCTTAATTGCCAAGTGCCAAGAACAGTCATACTAGTTGTCGGATCCGAAGCCAGTGCCCGGTGCTCAGAGTCAGAGGCAGTCGTGTGCGGCGATTAGGAAAGAAGCAAAAACTTATGGACCATAACAAGTGGAATTTTAACATTCAAATATAGTGGGAAAATTCATTTGGGCAGAGCTTTTTGCTTGATCGATGAAGGTTACTGAGTTGCCTTAAGATATCCCATAGAATCTTCTGTATTTACAATTTGTGGAATTACGACTTTACTTACCCCTTCCACCAGGGCTCCTGTGCAGTGCCGAAGCCCAAGCCGCCAAATGAGTTGAAGAACTCATTGCCAAAGAAGGGGAACGATTGCTGGAAGAATATGGCTGGATTGGGGGCATTCACATCCGTGGTGATGGCGTCCACATCTGCAAAGAGAAGGTGCATGAGCAATAGATCTCTTATAGTAGCTCCTGCACTCGTCACTTACTGAATGGTTTCTGCTCCACTCCACCTGCTGGCGGAACGGGTCCAGGCGCTGGTCCCACATCCTGACGTCCCTGTGGCTGTTGATGCTGCTGCTGCTGCTCCAGGGGCACGAACTCAGTGTCATAGCTACTGCCGCTGCTGAAGAGTGGCAACAGGTGAGATTGTGGTCGCTGGGCGGCCAGCGGCACGGGGCCGGGCGGACCATGTCCCCAGACACTTGCCACTCGCTGCGAGGCCTGTGCATGCATGGGCTCCAGATCGAGTGGCTCGAGTGGTGCTAGCGGTGCTAGCGGTGCTAGTGGTATGGGCGCGAACATAGTGCGATGCAGCGGCAATGGGTGTGTTAAATGTTGCATAAAGCTGAAGTGTAGGGAGGGTAGGGAGTAGGTGTGCGAGTGTAAGTGTTAGTTATGGTTAGTGTATCTGTATCTGTATCTGTATGTTCTGTGTGCTTGTGCTTGTGTGTTTGCTCATGCAAATTCCATGAGGAACGGTTCGAAACGGAACGAGGTGGAGAATCCGAGCACCATAATTCATATGCCTTCATTGTTCCCTCACATAAAAGAAGCTCCGCTCCCACATGGCCCCTACAGATCCACCAATGCCTGCATATACATATATCTCTCTGTATATATCTGTAAATTCGTATATGTCCGGTTAGTGTATACATATATGCTGATCGTGCTCATTGTTTAGCTAATTTTTTTTTATTTTGCGCAGCATTTGCCTGAGCCGCATACTAAGTGCCTCCGCCGGGCACTTCTACACCAAAATCTCTGTACCAATGGAATCAAATAAAAAAAAAAAAACTATTTAACAACCCAAAAAACAGAACAAAAAAAATCAATCACCAAACCAAACTTGCGATATTCCCCCTGCAGTGGTCCATCCATCAACTGGGATTTATGTCAACGATATTGTGGGTTCTACTTTTAATGCATCTGGAATCTACATACATATACTCGTGGCAGTGCCACCCATCCCTCAAGAGACACTTTCTGGAACATACTTTGGTTGCGGGTCATTAAAATTCGTTTCGCGGAAGATAATTAAAAAAAACCACATCATCAGTGCTAAATAAAAAAAAAATAAGAAACGAAACTACGAACTCTGGCAATAAACAATAAAAATATAATGCTTGCAAAGGCAAAACGTAAACAATTTGTTCAACGACTCGCAGTACTCCAGCTGTCTGTCCCTCAGCTTTGATGGCTCTTCTGACTGGAGTTTCTGTCTGTTCTGTGTGACTCATGCGCCGAGTGGTACGTGTTGCGTGAGGAGCTAGGGCTCAAAGCGGCTTGGCCTCAGAGACACGGAGCGACTGGCAATATATGTATTTAAGCCGACAAAGCGATTATGGATTGGGGGATTGGGCACTGGCCTGATAAATGTATGTCTCTCTCCTGTCTCGTGTCTTGAGGAATTTATGTATCCAGTGAATAATATTGAATTGTTAACGTTACTGTTCTTCACTCTCAGTAACTGTGCGGCATGATAAAGGATTATGTGAAACTAAACACTAAGTATTACGATTCCCTTTACTCGCTGAAAAATTCCAACTAATTTGAATTGTTTACGTTAACTGAATCATAAATTATTGTTATCTGATTATACTTTTAAACAAATTTATTATTTATTTATTTAAGCAAAGCTATTATTTTTTAATAAATTAATAAAAACAAATTAAATTTGTATTTTCCTCCTACTTATATGTATGTCTGATTATATGGAAGTAGATTTATAACTTTGCACTAACTTTCATTCTGCACAGATGTAATTCTTAAAAAAGGACAACAAATGAGCTTTCAATTTTAAATAAATCATTAAATTTCTCCTAAAATTGCTGCAGTTTAGCCTCGAAGCATATCTAAACGATCGTCTAAGTCTCCATATAATCCGTTTACTCCACCTTAAATCTAGTAATTCATTGTTCAATGCTATACTATTTCTAAGTACTTGAAAATAATAGATTTCGGTGTGATGGAGGATGAATACGATTTAGTTAACAATGATATTAAAAATGTGGGAAAAAAACGATGATGAAAGCATTAATAAATTAAATATTCCCAAGGGAAAGCTGATGAATGGAACGTTCGGAAGGTGATATATCTGGAATAATTCCTTCTCTCTTTCTGGCTTTTATGTTCCTGTATCGTAGCATCTCCTGCTATAATATCGTTCTTATTTGTTTCTGGAATACATTCCGCCATGTCTATTTCCTGCTTTAAAGATTGTACCTTGAGTTATTTCTCCCACATTATTAAGCAACCTTTTTGTAGAGGTTTGCATATTTAATTCCCTTGATTTGTTGAAATTTAAATGATAGTCACGACAAATCAATTTCCGATTAATTCTTGATGTTATTCCAAGGAAAACCCCTCCTAAAATCATTTCCAGAACACTGGAGAATGCATAGCGAATGCCGAAAACAAATGAAATTTTTAAACAAAATAGATTCGATTCGCTCGGAACCAAAGCGAAAGTCATTGGCCACAGAGCAGGCACCGAGAGCGAGAGAGAAATAGAGATAGAGTGCTACTGATGGGGAATCACAGATGTCGGAGAAATGGTAATGCACAGGGCGGGGGGCGGGGGGTGTCGCAGTCGCAGTCCCCAGAGCGTAGGCTGGATCCGACCGAATGGCTGCCTGATTTAATTAAAGCGCAACTGCGGCAGACAGAACCAAACCAAACCATTTAGAGAGGAAAACACAAAAAAACGAGTCACAGCAGCAGCAGTGACCCACTTCGAGGGCAGACTATACGATTGGTGGGGTGAGAATACCTGGGCCCCCGAAATGCCACCTAATGACGTGTCAAATGTCAATTGCTTTCAGGGCCAACACTGATTGAGAATTGTGTCAAAGATGAGCCCTAGAGCGGCCTGAACCTAAAGGTTGCGCCGCCCCCGTCAGAGTCAGCCGAGTGTGGCGCAGATTGGAGGATGAAGATTTTGTTGGCCAAGTCCCGCGGCTGCATCTGTGGCGGATGCGATGGTGTTGCCCCACTTAAGTTGCACATTGTTCTCTTGCAGCAATATCTTTCGCAAAACACACAGATAAATGCAAGAGCAAAATAAAAGAGACTCAGACTCCAACTCCAACTCCAATGGAGTTATGGAGCCGTCTGAACGACAGGGTTAGGGAGCGAGGCTCAATCGCATCAGAACAATCTCCAGACATTCTCTCAACAGTTTCAGTTTAAGGTTTTATCAATTGAGGTCATTTCTGGGGCTTTGGGACTTTCTTTCTGGGCCTGCTTCTTCCGCCTCCAACCACATTTCGGTCAACTTTATTTGCAGTTTTGTTTAGCGAGCGAAAAATTTCTCCCAGAATAAACAGACCTAAAGGTTTCTGCCTCGAAAAAACTGTCATAAAACCCGAAGACTGAACCCGGTATTAGCCAACTTTTATGGTGTTTCTGTCTGTCATTGGAGCTGTAAACGCTTAAAGAATGTTTAAGTTTCTTACTCGTACTTAAATATTGAAACTGGTTGAGAATGTAAACCCAAAGGTTTCTTCACATGTGAACTGCGTGTATTGTAAATATTGAAACTTGTTTCTGGTGTTTGTTTTGGTAAGTAGTTGCCAGTTTTAGCTGGGTCTAGTCTACTGGGTATGATATGGCTGTGTTTTGTTTTGGGGAAGGAAGGAAAGCGCCGGGTTGGCATATAGTTCACCTGGATTTGGCTAAAGATTCGGAAGAAGAACCCTCAGATTCCTCAAACTCAGATTCCGATCCGGAGCCTGAACTGAAATAGCAATCAATCATTTATTGGTGGTGAAGGAGCTACGATAGGAAGTACAAGGTGAATGTGGTGGGGGTTCTACTGATCTTTATAGATCTTTGGGGTATTTAAGGGATCTGTGGCAAAGGATTTTCAACGGTTTTAAGTTAGTGATAATTAAATTTACTATAATACGACTGATTCTCTGAAGTAATTTGGATTGATTTAATTCGAATAGATGTGATTTTATGAATTTCAGATGGTCTTTTCATAGCTCCCAATGATAAAATAATTATTAAACCTTCCATTCAATGTGAATAATAATTCTGATGTATAATGTCTCCCATCCTTTATTGTATTTTATGACCAAAAATAAAGAATTTAGTTGGAATGATATTTTGCTGCCGATTTTCGCATTTAAAATGGATTAAATGAAATATTTCATGCAATTTTTTTTGTAATAAATTCCAATATTGTATTGTATTTCTACTAATGATTCCATTTCCCATTTAGTTCTACATTCCGATAACATCAGACCATCAAGTTCATGCCTTATCAGAAGATGTCGATGAGTGTTTAACCCAAAAACCACACCACAACGAAAACAAAAAAAACAAACTACATGAAATGTGCATGAGACGAGAACACACAACACAATGCAACGCAACACACACTAGTGTTGACCAACACTGGAAAATCAATACTTACTCTCCATAGAAGGGCACCGCCTGGATGGAGATGGACCCGAGCAGGAGCAGGCAAGCCCACTGTCTCAACATGTTGTTTGATATCACAATATCACGATTTGAACCGCTAAATTGGGGTGCTATAAAAATGGGGGAATGGAGAAGAAAATAAAATAACAGAAAGTCGCTGTAATACAAAGACTCGGCGGGGATGGCGAGGCGATGGCTGGCTGGGTTCAAGAAATTTCACTACTGCACTGGAAACAGCTGAGACGACGACCAAAATACAGGTTTTCCACGCCAGCCTGCACTCAGATATGTAGGTGACGACTGACTGGCCACCGCACCGAGTGCGGAGAGAGGAGAAACTTTTCCACTGTCTTCACGCATTAATTGCGAGCACACACATATATAATTATTGTCAATTGTCTTTTGGATTACAACAATTGGCACATCCACATCACAATCAATTTGATTAAAAAAGTCACAAATGTCTTTGGCTCTGGCTCTGGCTCCTTTTTCGCATAAAAAAACGACAGCACAAAAAACTCACTCAATCACTCACGAGCTATGATATGGTTTGGTTTGGTTTGGTATTTTTCTGTGGAAGATCCGACGATGGATGTTGTCGTCCCGAGTTTTGAAAACTAACTGCAAAAGAACGAAGATCGCGTCTGGTATTTATAAGCTGCGATTGCGCTCCTACATATACACATACACGCATATGTATGTTTGTGTGTCTCAGCGGTTTGCGATCGTTGGAGCTTTCTGAGTGGGGCTTTGGTGCTGGCTTCGGGCTTCTGAGAGAACTTTTGGTGACGCTTTCATTGGTGTGTGACGAGAGGCGGTGGGTGGGTGGAAGTGTGCTGGCAAATGCCAAATTCGTGTGTAAAAATTGTGAAAGTGCGAGCTGTGATAAGTGCTGCAAACCAAACAACAGGGGGGAAAATAAATATAGGAATTTGAGTACCGAAAAAGATACTGAGTGCCAAATACTCTACTGTTTTACATTTTCCCGGAATTATTGCTTCAGGTAAGGGCCATAATGGTCCTACCTGGTACGAGTAGATCTCCAGCTGAAATGCTCACTTAAAATGTCGGTTATTCCCAAAACTGTCCCATCAATCACTGCTTCTTGTCACCCAATGCTCTGGTCAGCTCAGGCTGTGGCTTCTTCCAGCTTATTAAGAGTCTGTGTATGTTCCATATTTAGAAACTGTTCCGTTGTGGTTCATTTTGTTTTGCATGTACAATCTTTTTGCTGTGAAAGGTAAAATTTGTACATGTGTAGATGAAATTGAATTTCTGGGAATTGTGAGAAGACTGTTTAGAGGGTTTTTCTCACTTTTTAATTGTTCTTTGTGTCGCTGGTTAGTCATGACATTTGGTTAATATCTGGAGCCCAATTGAAAGAGATTTTCAATTTGGAATAAGAGCAATTGTTGGATTATTCTTTTGTGGAATCATTGTTTATTCATTCATTAGTTACCATACAGTATTTACAATATTTAATTGTGCTATATTTTTATGTATTGTATATATATGTATATATGTCTCTTGTATACGTAGATGTATGTACCACAATGAAAGTTACTTTTGTTTAAATATAAGTATATAGTATATTTGAAAATAAATAAATGTGTTCCCCGTATAATAATTTTGTTCTTTGTTTTTTGTTTTCGTCACTCGTGCTTTAAGTTTCTTTTGCTAATTTTGATTAAGAATTTTACAATTAGATATGCAAATAGATCAATGATTGAGGAGGCTTTGGATTCAATTCAAGTCTCGTGCTACATTACACCAAAAGAAAATGCTACAAAGCCAATTGTTTCCTTGTGTTGTGTGTGTGCTTGTGTGTGTGGTTATAGGGTGTTTGAAATAATCGCCAGCCCTGAGATTATTGCAAACACTCTTTTGTCGTCGTCTGTAACTCTGATTCTTGTCTGATTCTGTCTTTCTTTTCCTAGTTTCGTAGCTCTAAAAGGAACTTCAAACACTGTCCACCCCACGAAGTGAACGACGTCTATTCAACGAGCGCTGAAACGAAGATGATTAATCCTAAGTGAAGACTGAGGAGACTGAGGATCTGCCAACACTCACCTGGACGCTTGCCGCGCATGCCCTGAAAGCCACTGGGCGCCCGCTTTTGATCGCCCCAAAGGTAGAGCCAGGGACGGACTAGGTACTGCTGATCGGTACCATCGCCAGTGTCCAGGTCTAGGCCAGTGTCCTGCTCACTTTTCTTGCCACGCACTGCCACAAATTTGCTATTGAAGTCCGCGTAGCGCTCCTTCTTTCCCCTCACATCGTAGGCCTTTTTTAAGAAATTGTGCCACAACTGGAGGCGATTAGATTCACAAAAAGCTTGCGAAATTACAAGTGATAATTGTTCCTACCTCTGACAGAGCCGCCCGCTTGTAGTGCTGATGCGAGACATCCTTCTTGCCGCGCACGCCCAGAAAGGAGTTGGCCGGAGCCCGTTTCTGGAGCAGCTCCATGGCATCATCGTCATTGTCATCGTCTCCGCTCATCGGTCGCTTGCCCCGCATGCCCGTGAAGCCGGTGGGTGCCCGCTTTCCGACATCCCCAACATTGTCGTCCCCCGCGGCCAGCCGCTCGAACAGGTCCTGGAGAAGGTTATCGTGCATTCGCTGCTCCTCTATCTGATGCAGGACGTTGGACAGACGGCTGCTAATGGGTATATACTTCTTGCCTCGCATGCCCAGAAAGGACATGGGGGCCTTCTTGAGCCGCCGCCCGTTCTCGTAGTAGAGGCTGTCTTCGTCCATATCGGCATAGTCCAGGGGATCGGGTCCCATCCAATCGGCCGCACGCTGATCCTTCTCCTCCTCCTTCTTGCCGCGCATCCCTATGAAGCTGGAGGTGGGCGCACGCTTGACCATCCTCCTGGGAGCGTCTGCGCCCGGCGCCAGGGTGCTAACAGCAGAGGGCTCCACATCGGTGGCTCCATATTCTGCAGATGCGGCTGTTAACAGCAACAGCAACAGCAGCGCCACTGCAAACGAACTTTCCTGCTGGCGCATTGGACGTAGCGTGCTCTTAGGCGGGCGGTTGGAATCGAAGCACAGCCGGAACGGGAGCTTGAAATGGAGGCGACAGCTGAGTTTTATATTGGAATAGGAGCTTAAGAGATTGAATACAATGAAAAGGGGCTAAAATTTGAATGATATTTGTTCATATGAAATAATAAAAAAAATCATCGTGGATTTTATCGATCAATAATCGATAATCGGAAGTGCCAGCAATACTTAATACTCAAAAGAAACTCCTACAACTCTATTTTCAGACAAGATTAAATAATAAATATAGCCCTGAATTTTTCTCTTTTTTTTTTGTACTCGTATTATTTGAAAAATTTCTTTAATTCTTTCATCGATCAGAAAATCTTTAAGACTCAGTTCGATAGCCCTTGTGCTTTAATTGAGACTTAAAATTTGTTGCCGCCAGCTAAAAACCCATTTCCCCCAAAACTGTTTTCCATTTTCATTTCCTGTTTTGTTTGTGTGTGTTTGATGTTTTCTCTTTTCTGATTTTTGCATATATTTGTCGTAGTGCACTTAGACTTAGTTTTCGCTAGAACTCGCGGGGGCGAGGCTCTACTTGACCTTTTTGTGGTCTAGTACTCGCGGGCGAATGGGTTCCCGCTCTAAAAGCGGGATTTCCAAGTTGCATATGCATACATTTGGCGGCCTCTTGCCTGCTGCAGACCTAACGGTTGCTCTGATGCTGCAATTTATGGTAGCAGCAACAAATGCAAATAGTCGTAGAGGGGGCTCTTACGGCCACAGGAGCCAGCCAGCCAGCTTCCAATGATGCCACACATGATTATGCGGCTATATTGTCGACACAGCCACGCCTTGTTAAGTCAAATTGCCATGCAAATGCTCTCGGCCTGGAGCGTTGCGCCTTGATAAGACTCGAAGATAGAGAAATGGTGTCAGAACAACAACAAAAGCCACTGCAACATCTACTGGAAGAAGAAAGGAAGGCTTGAGCTGTGGCTCCCAATACCCTGGCTGTCGATACCCTGGAAGATTAATCTTTTCCCTAGAATTTGCAATTTGATATAGTGATCCGATACGACCATTGCAAAGTTACATCCAGAAAGAAGTACAAACTTCTTGCCATAGGAAAATGATGACAGACACGGCTTATTGACTCTGCTAGGGCTGATAAATATTACTCTACATACTCTATAGATTCTGTGTGTTGAAACCCTGCTAAAAATCATCATGCTCTCGTTCATGGGTATCATGGGTATAACTATGGAAGACTCTAACGATGCGCGCACAGGAAACAAGAACAAACATGTAATTCAATTGATTGCCACAGGCGGCAGCTAGCAAACAGTAGAGAGCAGACACAGCGGAGGAATATATGTACAGATGGGCAGACCTGAGGATAAGGTGGAGATGGAAAAAGGTGCGGGCAGAAGAAGAGCGTGAAGAGGTGTAGGGAGCAGCAGCAGAAAAAAGAGCAATTCAATTGAACAACTTAACGAAATGCATTTGAATTGAATTGATGTTGCATTTGCCACCATCAACAGGTTGTCGTTTGCCACTTAAACCTCATCGCCACTGAGTACAATAATTGTGTCGTCATTGACGGGGGGCTAGGAGGGGTTTGTGTTTTTCCAGGGATTTGAGTTACAGCTGAGCTTAAGTGCAGGGCGCCGTAAAGTTTTGTACTTTAAATGTTAAAAGGAAAAAGATAATACGGGAAATGTCAAAGCATCAGGCAGCCATCAGGTACCAGAGGCTGCACTAAGACAAAATGTGGCAAGACGGGGATGAAAAGGATAACCTTTTGGGAGAACCATTTTGCTAGTTCCTTAAGAGAAATATCAGAAAGAGAGAAGATCAGGGACCAAGCAAGGCACTGGAACCTTGCGAGGGATCGAATTTAGATCCCATTCCAAGCTCTAAAATTTCAGCCCTTTGATTGCCTCATCATCCCATCGTACCCGTTCGCTCTAATGCCATGCAAAACTTTTGCTGCCACAGAATTAACAGCCTAGCGGCGGCGAATGTGTGTTAAGCTTCCGGTTTTGGGTGCTGCCGTGCCCTGCCACGTCAACGCCCCCCGGTTCACCGTCCTGCAAGACTATGAAACTGACAGCAGCCAGTCAAACAATGGCACCGGACCATCACCAGCACCAGCACCAGGACTACCACTAGTCACACTTTCATCCTCTGCCATCCAACTCCCACGACAGTGCCTTAATGTGTCTCCGTGTGGAAGTGTGGAATGCGGCTAAGCTGTTAACGTGTCCTTGTATGTTGTCTAATTGTCTATGTAGGGGCTGTACTCCAGCCTGCTGTGTGCTGTGTGCTCTGCTTGCGTTGTGTGTGTCCATCCCAAAGGACACTTTAAACCGCCGACAGGCGTGTGAGATTAAAGATGGGCACGGAAACGGGTCCGGGCACGTCTAGATTTACATTTTTGCCAGCTTTGTGTGCCCTGCTTCCTCCTTATGGATGTGTATGTGTAATATAGGTCTATTAGGCCCGGCTGAAAGGCCAACAGAGCATGGCCCAGAACAACAGAGTCCGACTTGAGCAGAAAACGTATGAAAATTAATAATAAAACAACATAGGAAATTCACTTTTTGGCCAATTGGCCGCGGGCTGCATTCTCGTCACCCTTTTTGCATGCCAAAAAGTTCTGCCCAAAGCAAACACACAAGTGGAACGGAGCAAACACGCACACACGGGCACAGTTAATGCATAAAATATGAGGCGTGACTGTACTTTTCAATCGGTTCTGGATTCTCTGAATTCTGAATTCTGGGGTTTTTGCCCAGCAGCTGCAGGCCCCCGCAGCTCGATATCGGAGTGTGCGTGCGTATTTTAAATAAATTTACATTAATATTGAGGCCTTGTCTGGGGCATGCCAATCGGGCGGCTTATAGGCCATAAGCTTTATCCTCAAGCTGTTGTAGAAAGCAATAAACGATAGACCCTGCTGAAGGTTAAGGATCAGCTGCAGCTATTCCCTTTTTTTGCTAATGGATTTGATTTTGGGAAGCTCTAAGAAGTAATACAACCGAACTATTGTAATAATTAACTTCCATTAGTTGACATGCTCCGTTTGCAAATATAAACGTAGATACGAGTGCTAAGCTAAGTAAATTTGTCAGCTCTCAAGGGAACATGTGTTTTACATGGCCCAGCTATAGATCTATTGTATCATTATTTCTATTTAGTTTTTCCATGCTAAATTCTGCTGGCGCCCATAAATTGCTTAGCCCACATGTCCCTCCCTTGTCGCCGGCTCTGCCAACACTTTGGTTCTATCTTCAGAAAACGTTTCCCAGAAAATGTTGCTGGCAGAGTGCAATTGCCTGAGCCTCATGTTGCGGTTGCCGCTTTCGATTCTGCACTTAATCGGCGGCTTGTGGTCAACGTACGATCATTCCGAATTCAGCTTTCAACCGAGACAGTCGCTGCGGTTCTCTACGGCCCTTCCCGATCCACCTACCGCTTTCAACCGCGATCGTCCTCATTCTGTGCGCGTTCCACATAATAGAATCATAAGTGAGCTATTCTAATATTTGTTATCAGTGCTATCAGTGAGGTGAGTGCTCAGACAGATCTCAGATCTTGTGGGTCAATAATCATTGATTCCTATCCCAATCTGGATTCTAAACCGCAAAGAACAATGGAGCTATGCCCGAAATAAAAGCATTAACTTTCACGCCTCATTGTTGGTGAAGTAAAAATGCAACGGGGGGCCACCACAGTTCAGTAAAAGAGCCAGAGATAGGCTTAGGGGTACGGGTGCGCGTACGAGTACATGCAAAATAATTGAATTGGGTCAAATGCCTCTAAATTTGTGCTCGTGTTCCCGTTCCCATTCCCATTCCCGTTCTCATTCCCATTTTGGGTTCTGTTTAAAATTCGTTTTTCTTGTTGATACAACTTTGCTTTCCGTACTTACATACTCGCACATATATGGGACAGTTTTTTTTTGCTTATTTGTTTCTCTTGCTACTTTTGGCTGTTTTTTTTCCATATTTTATTCAACGTGAGGTTAATGGCAAGTTCATGGCTGCCATTTCACAGATCATTTCACCCAAAATGAATTCTGTTGATCAGGCAGGTATCTGAAACTAAATGTTTGTCTTTATGGAGGGAATCACGGAGTGTACTTGTAATCTGTTGATAAGGGGGATTTAATATTACAATAGCCCCTGGAAGGGGATATTTTCAGAAGGTGTTTCACAGAATAAATTCATATTTATTTTACCTCAGTAATAGTGATAGTGAGATTCTCAGAATATAATGAATAAATAAAGGCAAACAGTTTCTGTTTTCCATAGAGTTATATGTTAAAAATCGAATCACAGAATAAATCATAAATGAATCAACCACCTATGAAAACAGATGCAGTTTAAGGGGAATCACTTCTAAAGTACTTTCTGATGTTTGCTATTTTAAATGCCCCAACAAAGAATGGTTTCCATTTCATTACTAATTTCTCAATTTCAAATTTCACAAAATCATGAAAACTTTTCCAAGCTGAAAAACACTCCTCAAATTATCAAAACATTCAGCTAAGAGTACACAACATATCATGAATCAGCAATAATAATGTATTGCCGGGATAATTATAGTACATATAAAAAATGTAATCAGCGGACAACAAAAAGAAACCACAAACACACGTAGCATAATGTCAAATCGCAATGAAATATATACAAGAAAATATAGCAGGAAAAAGAAAAGAAAATAAGAGCAAAGCAAACAGCAAAATGCTGCTGATAAGAGAATACATTGTGTGTAGAAAATAAGAATTATAAGAAAACATTTTATAATAATTACTAAACAGCTGATCGACTGCACAGAAACAACTCCATAAACATTCGTGCCAATAAATTTGAGGTCTGCATTAATTGATGAGCAGCGGGAACGTCAACTTTAAGTCCAAAAAAAAGTTCTGATTGACTTTCGAGTGGGGTACGGGTCGGACTGGGTGAACTGATGGAATTAATTTTCAGCCAATTTATAAGCAAAACAAACAAGAGATTAAATCATTTTGTTGTCACTAAACAATTGAGCCATGAACTTCAATTGAAGCATCCCAACGGAGACGACGACACGAGCTCTGAACTGAAATGAACTCGACCGAACAGATTTAAGATGATTTAGATAGATGTACTAGGAAGCGGAAGGGGTTTGCCTAGCCGGAAGATATGTGCCTCGGTGCATTGTCAGTGCATGGGGAAGTAGGTCTAGTAATAGCAATAATTATAATAGGATAAAGTATTCTTGGGAGCAAAGCAATTTACGATGGTTCCCATAATTTAGGTAGATCTGCTAGAAAAAGGAAGGAGGCTTAGTGTCAGTGATTAGTAGTTTATTTGCAATAGAAGAACTGGGGGACTCTTCTTATGCTGTGGTGTGTGTTTGGTTCATATCTCAAACAGATATCTTGCACTCAGGTTTCTAAGTATAAATCAAATATTGCTTATGTCTTACTTCATCGATTTGTATTAATAAATGAAATGAAATACAACTCTAATTAATTGGTTGAGAATAAATAAATTTATGATAATCTTACAGCTCAAACATATTCCTTTATTCTCCTAAAACACATTAATTTCAAATGTCACACAAATTACGCTTATAATTGTAACAAAAACAAATAAATTATTTATGGTTTGTAGAAGGCGCTAAATTACTTGCAGCATATAAAAAACAGAATTTGTAATAAATTACTTAAACAGTCAGAAAGAAAGATTCACATTCCAAAGCATGGAATCGATAGAATCTGAGAAGCCTTAGAACCAAATTTCAATTAGATATAAAACTGACAAAAAACAAAGAAGAATATAATACAAAAATGTATTATTCCTCTTTCAATTTACATTGGTTTTGGAGGTAGAATATTCTCATTAAGTTCAACGAATATTTCTTCTTTGTTTTCTTTGCTTGAAAAACTAACACCGCATTCCCTCCATCAGCAAGATGAAGCTCGGCCTGATGATCGTGGCGTCCCTGTGGGGCGTCGTTTCCCTAATGGGAAATGCAAATGGGAATCGAACTTTCACGGTTGACTACCCAAATGATCAGTTCCTGAAGGATGGTGCCCCATTTCGATTTATTGCCGGATCGTTTCACTATTTCCGCGCCCATCCCGCCACCTGGCAGCGGCACTTGCGGACAATGCGAGCAGCTGGACTCAATGCGGTGACCACGTAAGTCTCACTTAGTGTCCGCTGTTCGATAAAAGATGTCCTAATCATATGCTCCGTGTACCGTGTAGCTATGTGGAATGGTCGCTGCACAATCCCCGAGATGGGGCGTACGTCTGGACGGGCATAGCCAATTTGGAGCAATTTATCCGCCTGGCTGTGGCCGAGGATCTGCTGGTTATCCTCCGTCCTGGTCCGTACATCTGCGCGGAGCGTGATATGGGCGGCTTTCCCTACTGGCTGCTCAAAAAGTATCCGGGCATCCAAGTCCGCACTTCGGATGTCAGTAAGTGGCAGAGGAAATCCATCCATCAATTTGATTTAATTCTTTCCGCTCCTCCGTTCCTCTAGATTACCTCAGTGAGGTACGCATCTGGTATAGCCAGCTGTTTACCCGTATGGATCCATATCTGTACGGGAATGGCGGACCCATCATAATGGTGCAAGTGGAAAATGAATATGGCTCGTACTTTGCCTGCGATCTCAAGTACCGGACATGGCTGCGCGACGAAACGGAGAGCCATGTGAAGGGCCATGCCGTGCTCTTCACCAACGACGGGCCCAGCGTTCTGCGCTGTGGGAGGATCGAGAACGTTCTGGCCACCTTGGACTTTGGGGCCACCAATGATCTGGAAGAAACCTGGGCAAGGTTGAGGCAGTACCAGCCCAGGGGTCCTCTGGTCAATGCGGAGTACTATCCGGGCTGGCTGACGCACTGGACGGAGCCCATGGCCAATGTGAGCACGAGCTCGATTACGGGAACTTTTATGTGAGTTTTGAAAAGGGTTTAAAGTGGCCAGAAGAGGCTTACAGCTTCCCAATTCGTTGCAGAAACATGCTGGACAGCGGAGCTAGTGTCAACTTTTACATGTTCTATGGCGGCACCAACTTCGGCTTCACTGCGGGCGCCAATGAGAATGGTCCTGGTAACTACATAGCGGACATCACCAGCTACGACTACGATGCACCCATGACAGAGGCCGGGGATCCCACGCCCAAGTATCAGGCTCTCCGCAAGATCATCGCCAGATATCTGCCGATGCCCAATGTGCCCGTGCCGGCACCCGTGCGAAAGCGTGCCTATGGGACGGTGCGTCTGGCCAGCTGCTGCACACTGCTGGCCCCGGGAACACGCCAGAAGCTGGCCACGGGCACGGTGCAGGCTCCCAGGCCGAAGACCTTCGAGGCCTTGGGCCAGTACTCCGGACTGGTGCTGTACGAGACCTGGCTGCCCCGCTTCAAGCGAGATCCGAGCATCCTGAATGTGGCCGGACTGGCTGATCGTGGCTATGTCTATGTGGACAATGAATATGTGGGATTGCTGGCCCGGGAGACGCCCGTGTTTTCGCTGCCTCTCAGTGCCAGTGCGGGACGGCGTCTGCAGATCCTGGTGGAGAACCAGGGCAGGATCAACTATGGCAGGCAGATCAACGACTTCAAGGGCATCACCAAGGATGTGCGGCTGGACAAGCAACTGCTTGTCAACTGGAACATGACCACATTCCCACTGGAGTCGTACGAAAGCCTGGAGCAGCTCATCACTCAGTCGACTGAGGCGGCTAGCATGGGCTTCCAGGAGCTGAGGAAGCCCCAGCATATGCTCCGCTCGGGACCAGCCATCTACTACGGCATGCTCGATATTGGCCAGGAGACGGACCTGGCCGACACCTACCTCGACATGTCCGGCTGGGGCAAGGGCATTGTGTTCTTGAATGGCGAGAATCTCGGCCGCTACTGGCCTCTGGTGGGGCCACAGATCACCCTCTATGTTCCCAAGCCGGTGCTCAAAGTCGGCACGAACAGCATAGTGGTGGTGGAGTATCAACAGGCTCCTGCCTCCTCGGAGCTGCATTTCCGGGACACGCCCATCCTGAATGCGAGAACTGGTTAGATCTAAGGATATCCTCGGCATGCACACATCCCCCGTTCCATACCCCAAACCCCATACATCATGCATCATTTGTTAATGTACATTTAAATGTAAATTTATGCGATTTAAGCTCTTTGTGAGGCATTAAAGCCAGTCTGTCTGTCTCGTCATCCTTTCTGTAAAAGACTCATTAAAGATGTGGGTGGTTGTGTGTGGTGGTGGGTGGCTAAAGCAGTAGCTGGAGGTGAGGCCCAAGCATGTGTGACCTTTGTGCCTTGCCCAAATTAATCCCAAATGATTGAGATTGAAATCCACAAAGTGCGCTGATGAGCTCCAAGCCAAAGGCATCTCCGCGAAGAGCGAAGCGCGTCGTGGTTCGTTGATTTTTAGGTAGCCCAAATGTTGTCTTTTTTATGACAGTTTCTCAGTCCATCTGTCTGTGGGTCTATCTTTAGCTCACCCAGTCTCTAAATATGTGACTCTTGCTAAGCCTGATTGGACTTCCTTGGCTGATTAAATTAAAAGTTTCTTCAGCTCTTTTGATTTCAACATACACCAAGATTCTGGAGGATTTATAGTGGTTTCTATTTTGTTTTCACTAAAGTGAATTGAAAACTATTGGAATAAGACCATTTGGTGTTGGGAAATTCCAAAAGAATTAATAAGAAACCTCATACTGCAATTTGTTCCAGAGTTTCGAATCTGCAACAAAAAAAAAAAAACTCCCACATGAGTCAAGTAATTTGCATGCATTAATCTCAGCCATTTCAGCAAAACAGATGTTATTACGCTCTGTACTCCCGATCTTAACCTTCCAGATGGCATTACGTTCTGTACTCTTGACCTAACCCAAGGAGATTTGATTGCGCTTTGCACAACTAACTTAACGTGAGAGCTGCGATCCAGCCTTCTACCAGTCAACCACACTCCAAAGTCCCTTCATCAACTACAAGTTTATTGAGCTTGTCGCAGCCTCAAATAAGTTCCTTACTCTTTTTAGTAGAGTTTTATTTTAGAACAAAAAATCGGCTCAGCTAATGAGATATTACCCAAAACAGCAAAATATTTTTTAGCCGAACTTCAATTTTCTCAGAGTTTATAATATCATAAATAAGGTACACTTAGTATTGACGAAAGTCTCGCTTGTTTTCTGTTTCTAATGAGATAAATGAAATCGTTAAAGTTTCTTCGCTTTTCATATTTCCCAATTGATATTTTACTGCAAAAAGCTGAAAAGTTTATTTTAAATTTTGTACTTCGTCAAATTATAGCAAAATATTCACTAACTATTTATGTTCATACAAATTTAATTAGAGAGTGTCCCCATTTAGATCCAGTTTGGGCTTTGTCATTACCTGAACAGTGCTAGGGACTGCGAATGGTTCCCCACTTGACCATCTCTTGTGTCTGTAATGAGTCCCATCTCAGGTACAGTTGTTGCCTGGGTTAATTACTGTGGACATTCTCACACATAAGCCCACACAAAACACACATACACATGCATACACAAACACATTTTAAAGCATCTTTTAGGCGCAGCTGCAACTCAAGTATTTGCCGAGCTACACATGATGTAATTGCCGTGTTCTCGTCATTCTGCTGTTCTGCTCTTCTGCTGTTGTCCAAGTTGACATAAAACAAGTTAAGACCCAGGGGCAGTTTTAAAGCGTCACCTTATGCCGGCCATGACATTCCTTCCGCCTCTATACAGCCCATTTCCCCCCCTGTAGTTCTTTTCAGTCGCCTGTTATACTTTTTGGGAGAGTGGTCCCCTAATGGACGTCGGGTTGCGTGCTGCCACCGGATGTGTGCCCTCCCAGTCCCGCCCTTGCATCTGTATCTGGGCATTGATGCTGCCTTTTATTAGCTCTCGCCGCCGGCTGCCAATTGATGGTGGCCGTCCCACATAAACATTGTTTGCAAGATGTAAAACAAAGCCAACTTTTGTCCACAGTTTCACGGAAATAAGTTTCATAATTTTTTGTATATTTTTTAAGCACCCTGTAGCAATGAGGATCTCATCGGGAATTCCCAATTGTTAGCTCTAGCCTCTCAGCAATCATATAAATAAATAAAGAGGGAATCTAACAATGAATCAAAGAACCGCCATTAGAAGATTTCCTTTGAATTAAAGAAATTTTCATGCCTTGAAAGGATGTTCGTCTTTTTTATGACCTTTAAATTAGGTAAAAGCTGTCAAAAAAAGTTTAATAGTCAGCTAGTAAAATTTAAAGTCATAAAAAACTTGGCAATGACACTAAGAAGGCCCAAGAGATCAAATATGTAGTCATGGAAATCTTTGAAAAAGTATCTTCACAAAATGGCAGTAAAAAAGTTTAAAGATTCAAATGTATGTAGCTTTTTTATGCAAACAGTTCTGCAGAAATAAATTTATTGTTATTGTTATAAAATTTTAAAAATTAATCGAATCGATAGTTTACTTAATTAATTATCCAAATTATTAAATTTTTAGAAAATCTGGTTAGAGACATTTTTATATACTCAATAGCCTTTCAAGCCCTTCAGTTCAATATTAAATTAATGAAATATTTTTCACAGTGCAAATTGATGTTAAAATTTATATTGTTCGAGATATTCTAAATTATGAATGAAATGAAACAAATGGAAAATTACCAAAAAATTAAATATCTTAAAATTTCACAACTGCACTGAACAATATAGAATTTTTATAGTTTCAACAATTTCTACTATAATTTGCGATGTTTCTGGGTTCGTTTTGTTCAATTGTTAAAAATTCAATCGAAAAAATGCACTTACAAATGTTGCCAATTCAATTTGGAAAGCACTTTCACTTGATTTTACTCCTTTTATGGGTATTTTCTTTATTTCCTGTTTCTTTGGTAAGGTTCGCGTATCGGTCACGCCGAGAAGTATGCAACAACTGAGCGAAGGATCAGAGTGGCAGCGGGCTTTTATAAAAACTCAGCGCAGCCAGCCATATGAAGAAGAAGCAACAGCAGATAGGAACAGCAACAGAAACAGGAAACACGACTGGCACGAACACGGCGACGAGCGCATACGAACATTGTTCGTGCATATCAACAATTGGTCGAATAGAAACTCTACTTTCTGCTGGTGTGGGTGTGGGTGCAGGGGAATTGGTGTGTGCGAATCATTTTTGTGTGTGTGGGCGCCACTTCACCGTGGAATAAAAAAGGCCTCCTCACCACGCAATTGAATTGAACGGAAATTCTGTTTGCATATGTGAATAAAATATATGCAAAAAAGAGAACAAAGAACAAAAAAAAAACAACGGCAAAAAGTGAAATGGAAAATGGAAAATGAGAAATGGGCAGAAAAATGGCCAACTGGCGGACGGACGCACCATCAAGCTGCCTGAGCGAAAAATTAATTTCAATCATACGCGTTTTTCTTTGTCTTTACATTTGGGACTGGAATCTATGATTAACTTTCTGTGATGAAAATTGCCCAAATAAAAACTATGTACTTTGGTTGATTCACCATTGTTTATTTGTGCAATTAAACTCAGGTGCGGAGCATTGAGCAAGCGAAAAAGGAAACGGGTCGTTTTGGAAGCGGAACTTTAAAATAAACTCGCATACTCTGCTCTTGATTTTTTCTTATAATGAACCCGCTATAAGAGTATAACGGACAGATTAAAGTATGACAAATATTAACATACAATTTATTAAAGCTTTCTGAACAATTAATGTGGGAATGAATGCGTCATAAAGCAGCGACTAATTAAAGGCGAAAGTTGCATCCGCATAGGTTAAACGTGGATGATGCCACGTTTAAGCGGCAACAGAAACAACAATGCACTTGAGGCGAGGTCGAGGCAGCATTCAAGATAAGACCAGCAACCCACACGCCACTCGCAAAGGCCAAGTGGATGCAAGACACATCCGCCACATCCTCTATACACTGAGAAAGAAACGGGTTATTTATTACCATAGACCATTCAGTTAAAATAGTTAAATCCCTAATGGATGCCTTTTATTGGGTATTTAAAATATGCGATATGACCTCTTGATGGCCCAGTTGAAATTGGTCTTAGTTTTTTCGAGTGTAGTCGTACCCTTTTTGGCCGCGGGGCAGGCGTTTATTGTTATTGTTCTTGATGTTGCGACCACTACAACGTTTGTTTTTTGGACTAAAATTAAACATGGCAATCCGGCTGGCTGCTTCCTGCCCGGCATCCTGGCCTCAGCTTATCTCGGCCATATCCTTCCTCCGAACGGTTTCCGTCGTAAAACTCCTCCGAAAGTGTGCACTTTCCGGAAAATTTGCATTTAAATTGCAGTCGATTTTTGTACAGCATACTCGCATAGACAGTCGCATCCCAGGAAAGTTTCAATTAGCCTTTTCTCCGAAACGGAAAACTGAATCATTTAGCAGCTCCTCCCCATCAACCAACCACTCGTCAAATATTTGCCCGAGCCGATGGTAAACATAATTAGCATTTAATTAAAATAAAATTGCCCATCGATAGACAAGCAATTTGTGATTTGATTATCGAAATCAAATAGGTTCCGCCGCCAAAAGCCTTTGACGCTTGTGCAAATAGCCGCTGACTAGATAAGGTTCCCGCCCCCCATTCCATCCGGCTGGATCTGTATGCAGCTGATATCTATGGAGTTGATATGGTTTCGCCAGATAACTACGGAATAGCTTTGGAATCCACGTATGCCTGAACGGAACACTCGTACGCATGGGTTTAATTGGATTATGGCCTTTTGTCATCGAATGACATTTTATGGGGGTCAGTGATAGGCGGAAAATTGATTCGTTTTGGTTGGGTTTTCATTTCGCTTTATTCGCGAGAGACTTTTTTTTTTGGGTGACAGTACCACCTGTTGCCAGTGGCTGGGCCTGGTCGAAGGAAGGGCGATGGAACTGCAACAGTCGCAGGTGGAGAAAATTCAATTTGAAATTGCATTACACGAAGAGAATGTGGTGGGTGGGGAGAGAAGGGACAGAGGGTCACTGAATAACCGATACACCCCACTGAGTGCCAGCGAGGGCAGCGATAAAATGTTTGAGGATGAAAATGATATTGGTATTTGAATGGGAATAGCTAGCTTTTCCAGTGAAGGTATCTGACACGCATTATCCGATATGTATGCCTCCATCCGCTTTTAAGCCGAATTAATGTCTTTATTACAGAGACTTTCCTATATCTCACACCTTCCACCCCCAAAATAAACAGCAGGAATCCGAATGCCCATTCAAATGTGAGCTGATTGGTGTCCCAAGCTCGTAAAGTCATTGAGCTCAAATCTGTCTCTTTTCAGAGTATCATAAAAAACTCTACTAACTCCTCGAGCACCCCTCTTTCCTTCCTTGCTTTTTTTGTTGTCTCTCAGATTGCAACGTTATTTGTCAGCCATTTATTGTTGAGCAAATAAAACGTATTTGCCGTCCATATGGATGAGCGCAGCACAATTGATTTATACGATTCGCGACTTCGATATTGAAAGTGGCAAAAAACGAGAATGAACTGGTATTAAAAGAAGCTTTAAATACCCATTAAACCTGGACACTAGCTTTATAATATTGTTATCTAAAATTGATAAAAATCGTAGCACTCATTAAATCTATAGCGAGTACATTGGGGCAGTAGCCACTCGTTCGATGCTGCTGGCTGATCCGAATTCGCAGGGTAATAAATGGCCCCATCTACACAAATAGCAGCAACATTGCTATGCACTTTGTAAAGGTCAAACAAAAGATAAATGGATTATCAGAGAACATACATATACTATGCGAAGGTATATTTTAAAATTGCAATTTCAGTTAGGGATTACACGGCTAAAAATGTAGTGAGTATTTAAGGCTAAGAGTAGAACTAAACAATTACACAACTGGAATGATAAACACTAAACAATTTCAGAGAAATACTCGTACACGACATGAACAATTTCGTTAGCTGTAGAGCTGCTACTAGCTGCTAGAGGTGAGGTGAGCTGAGCCGGTGCGGCCCACTAAAGCTTGGTTACACTCAACAAAACAGATCGATACTAGACTATATCATTTGAAATTCACATAAGCTACCTAAGAGAGTGGCTAGAGAAACGGAGCTTGGCTGGGCGGTGGGGCTATTCAATTCGTATAACTCCCGCCCCGACGCCGCCGCTGTGGGCACACATGGGTGGCATAAAAGTCCATTTGTCTGTCTCCGGATCGTACACTTCCACCGTGGACAGATTCGATTCGCCATCGTAGCCGCCAATGGCCCACAGTTTGCCCATATTGGCGGCCAATGCGACTCGCGAACGCTTGCAGTTCATGGGCGTCACAAGTTTCCAGGTGTCTGTCTGTGGATCGTAGCACTCGACGGATCGCAGGAAGGAGTTGCCACAGTAGCCGCCGCACACGTAAATCTTGCCATTGAGCGTGGCTACGCCCAGGCGGCAACGACGGTTCAGCATGGGTGACATCTTGACCCAGGAGTCTTCGTTTTGATCATACCGCTCCACCGAATCGAATATAGACAGGCCATCGTGTCCGCCCAAAGCATAGACAAACCCATTCAACTGGGTGACGCCGCCGGCCGAGCGATACTTCATCATTTGAGCGACCTGTGGAGGAAGTTCGTTGATTAATTAGATTCTCAATCTAATCAGCAATGTTTTCGACTCACCGTCTTCCATGTATTATTTTTGGGATAGTAAACCTCAACGGTGTTGAGGGAGGTGACGCCATCATATCCGCCGCACACATAGATGCAATCGTCCAGAGCGGCAACGCCCACCGCACTGCGTTTGCAGAGCATGGCACAGCCTTGAGACCATTTGTTCTTGCGCGGATCGTAGACCTCCACGGTGGAGAGGCGCTCAGTGCCATTGAAGCCGCCAAAAGCGTACAGTTTACCCTCAAGAACGGCCACGCCCACGCGTGATCTGTCCAAGAAGAGCATTTAATGAATTAATTCGAGACAAACATTTCAGGAGCCACTCACCTCATCATGGACATTTGTTCACCCATTTTCCATTTCTTTGTGAGTGGATCGTATATCTCCACCGTGCTCACGGACTCCCCGGTGCTGGCCAATCCGCCGACGGCATAGATCTGTCCCGTAAAGAATTCTCCACATCGCTGGCGAGTGCGAAAACTCTGCAGCAGCCCCCGACGCTCGGGCATCAGGTGAAAGTCTTTGGCCTCGTCGAGCAGGTCTCGGCACTGGTGCGAGGTTTTGATGAGCTCCTCTCGGGCCACACGGTCGGCCAGGAATTGGGGGGATAGCAGAGGCAGACGCACTGCGGCCAGCACCTGAGGGAACAACTCCGAACGCTTGTCCTCGGCGTACTTACCCACTTCATGGAGGCCTCAAAGATGACCTCCTCGGTAGGGACGTTCAGCTCGTCGCGTCGCATAAGCTCCAGCAGCTGGTCGCTGTCCAGGGTGAGGAACTCCTCCGACTGGGAGACTTTGGCAAAGTTCTGATCGATGTACTTGTCGGCAGCATCGATTAATTGGCGGCATATCATGGAGTCGGCAAAGGTGCGTATGCCCAGGACATTGTGGGGATGGAAACGTGAAATCAGGAAGTTGGCACAGGCATCCCGCACATTGGATAATTGCAGAAACGAGGCTCCGACCATCAGGCTCTGCACATTCTGATTGTCGATGCGCACCTGGCCACTGTACACGTAGTTGATGAGGCTCTCCAGGGCACTGGGCTCGATGGCACTCTCCTTCATGGTGATTTCCTTGATCCGACTCTCGGCCATGTTGTTGGTGAACATGGCGTAGAAGTATGGTATCGTGGCAGCTAGCACTACGCGATGCGCCGAGAATGTTTGATCTTCAACCTGTAATATTTAGAACAGGATTTATATTTAGACGATAGATAATGTCACAGCAAATGCATTGCACTGCTGACGGCTGACTTGGGGTGATTGCTCGCAACCGACCTTCAGCGTGACATCGCACAGTTTGCCCAGTCTTCGTATCTCCTTGAATAGCGGGAAGCTTTCCCCAAACAGCTGCTCATGTTTGTATATGAAATATTGATCCTCCAGTTGGCTATTATCACTTAAATCCATCACTTTTTAGAATGAGGAAATATGATAAGGAACACAATCGGAGAGGAGATGCTAAAAAGTTGTATTTATGGTTGCAGAACTATCGATTGCACTAGTTATCCACCTCTAGTTGTATCTCAGTATTTTCTAGGGGTGACAGTATCTGCATAGATACATCGACGTACGATATTTTTGAGTGGATTTATACTCCGCTCCGCTTGAGAAAAATGACCGCTGCCACTTAACCAAAACAGGGGATGCAATTTAATGATTCTGTTATATTTAAAGTAACTTAAATATTTTTCTTAACTCAGTTTAACGTTGATCCACGGCATCAGTTCCTTGCGCCACCTTCTCATTTAATTTTTGGATTCTAGCGTCCTGACAACCCTAACAGCTGTTAGTGTGGCCGCACTACAATAGCAAAGCTAATTTATAGGGTCCAAAGCAATATAATTTCTGAACTGAACATTCTAATACGCTCCCAGCCCACGCCAAAGCCATAAACAAACACACTTGCAACATAAATGCATATGCCAGGGATAGGAGCTGAAACGGCAGGCGCTACCAAGTAACATGGACACCACATCACCGCGGGACACAAGTCAGGTCTGGTCCAAAGCGACGAGTGACGGCGAAATTGCTGATGACGTCTCATCTTCGTTTTATTTGCATTTGCAGAAGAACGCGAACCCAATCGAAGCACTGAGCAAAGATGAAATCATCAGCAAATACAAAGGCCTGCTCAACATTGCCAAGAAGGCAAAGCATGCAAAAGATGGTAAGTGGAGAAATTTCCAGAAGAGCTATTCACTACATGTTTGCCTTCGCAGAACTCACTGAGGAGAATCGTCAGCTCAAGGAGGCGCTCAAGCGGGCCGCCGAGAAGCAGAACACCCTGCCCGCCATGCAGGAGATGCTCCAGGACTTTACAGACAAGAATTTAATCCTCACGGAGCAGGTCAACAGCTTAAATCTGAAGACCAGAGACGATGCCGAGCGCTTGTCGCAGCTGGAGATTGAGAATGAGAGTCTGAGGCGACAGCTGGGACGGCTGAGCGATGAAAACGATGACCTTCTGGGCGATGTTGACCGCATGGAGAAGGCCATGCAGCAGGTGAATGCCTTGGGCAACGAGCAGCGCAAGACTCTGGAGCTTCTGGAGGTGGACATAGACAATGTCAAGGAGGTTGAGGCGCAAAACGACATCCTCCGTCAGGAGTTGCTGGCAGCGGACAAGGAATCAAAGTTGCGCGCCAGCGAACTCCAGGAACTGCAGGAAAAGTATCAGCACGTGAAGGATCTCAACTCGGAGCAGCGTAAAAAGTTCAATTGCCTGAAGGATCGCTTCATCGATGTCCACCGCAAGCTGAAGAAGCTCAAGGAGTGCCGCTGTGTCCTGCTGGAGACGCAGCACGAGTACGCCGCATCCGTGTCCAAGTGGCAGGAGGAGATCGTCAGTGCTTCGCAGCTGATGTGTGACAAGATGACCTCCCTGCACGACGAGAACGAAAAGCTGAAGAAAGAATCAGAGTTGGCCAGCAACGGTGCGCGCAATAGCGATTTCGGCATCGATCGGAAGCGCTTGCTGCTCAGGATCAACGATCTGGAGCGCCTGACCAAGATTGTGAAGCAGCAGAAAAACGGCCCGGATGTTGAGAGCCTGCTAAGGAAACTCAACGCCGCCGAACAGTTGGCGGCCATGGCCAGAGAGCAGCACAGGGCTGAGATGGACGGATTGTCTATTCTCTTGCGGGAGCAGCAGCAGACGGACAGGGCAGCCTCCAACCTGAATATCAGCGTGTTCGAAACCAAACTGGATCATATGCAAAGCCTTGCCAAACGTCTCGAGGAGGAGCGCGATGCGCAGCAAATAAAACTGCAGGACCTGGAGGCCATTTGCATAGAGCTGCGACAGCACAACGAGGATCTGCTCACGCGCTACCATCTGAAGGAGCAGGAGCACACCGAGTTGCTGGCCGAGATGCGAGAGCTGAATGAGGCACTCAAAGGTCGTGGGGATGTCATCTCGCGGCTGCAAGAGCAGCACGATGTGGAGGCTAAGAAGTACCGAGAACTGGAGGCGAATCTCTCCGAATGTCAGCAATCGTTGCGCGAAAAGTCACAGACGATCGAGCAACTTCAGACGAAAGTCGAGGAGCTGGAGCAGGCGAATGCGGATGCCCAAAGTGATGTCCTGTCCACATCGACAATATCACGAGCCGAGGAATTGAGTCGCCTGCGAGAACTGGACGAGGGCTACGAGGAGAAGTACCACAAGCTGCGTGCCTTGGCTGCCAAGCTGAAGAAGAAACTGCAGGAGCAGGCGCAACAACTCAAGGAGATGGATCAGGGTGCGGCCATGAAGGAGGAACTGGAGGCCATCAAGCTGGCCCAGGCGCAGCTGCAACAGGATTTGAATGCCGCCCGAGCGGAGAACCAAAGACTAAAGTCCAAGGAGAAGACGAAGAACACGAGTGTCCTCAATCTGGAGATCGAGGCGACCGAGAAGTCCCTGGCGGAGGTCAGTGCCAAGCTGACGGCCAAGTCAACCGAACTGGAGACTGTCAGGGAGGCCCTGCTGAGCAAGGAGAGTACCATCGTTCAGCTGCGCAAGGAGATCGCCATACTCGAGCAGGCCAAGAACGGAGAAGCATCACATTCCCAGCAACTGAAGGAGCAGATCGACCGCATGCAAGTCCAGGTAAAAGACGCCGTTCACGGCAAGCAGCAGGCCCTCACCCAGAACAAGGAGTTGGAGCACAGTGTGGAGCAGTCCAAGCTGGATGCTGAACAGCTGCGCCTGCAGCTGGCGGAAAGCGCCCAGCAGTATGAGTCGAAGCTGAGTAAAGCGACTCAACTACTGGAAAGCCGCACGGGGCAGCTGGAGGCGCATCTGGAGCAGCACAAGCAACTGGAGACCAATCTCAAGAATGCAGAACGTGCCCAGGAGGATCTTCGGGTGGAGTACACCGAATACAAGCTCAAGGCGCAGGCCGTGCTGCGCAAGAACCAAAACAAGGGCACCAACAAGGAGCAAGAGCTGGAGGATGAGCTGAACGCGCTGAGGGAGAGCGAAAAGAGTCTGCGCGCCAGCAATGAGGGCAGGGCGGCGCGACTAGCCCAGCTGGAGAGCCAACTGGAGGCACTGCAGCAGGACAATGCGGATCTGCAGAAACGTAGCAGGGAACTGCTGACACTGGTGGACGATCTGCGTCAGCAAAACGACATCCTAACACTAGATAACCAACGCCAGCTGCAATTCCAGCACGATCTTATGCAGCAGCATCGCCAACAAATCGAGCAAATGGATGTCGGCCACCAAGCGCAACTGACACAGATGCAACAGCAGCTGGAGGATGCCCAGCTAAGCCACAAGAAGGTGTCCTCAAATAACAACACTGCTGCGGCGGCTGCAGAGCCCAGCTTGGAGCAGGCGAAGATCGATTATCTACTAATGGATCACGAGACTGCCATCGATGGGGCGTCGGGCGAGGCTTCTCTCGCCCAACTGGCTGCCCAGCGTAAAATCTCCACTGCCTCGAGACGCTCCCACGACTTCATGCCACTGGACGAGCTGCTCAACACTTCTATGAACCAAATCACCAGCGACACTGTTACGACAATTTCCCACTTTGGTCGCAGCGTCTCCATGCAGGAGGATGAGGAGGCGGAACTGGCGGCCAGCGGCGACTTCTCGGTACAAGTCGCCCAGCTCCAAGCCAGCAAGGAGCGGCTGGGCATACAGGAGAGTCGTATCAAGCATTTGACTTCCCTGCTGGCCGAAAACGAGCAGGATCTGGCCAAGCTAACGCAAATGAACGACATGCTGAAGGAGGAGCTGCGCCGGCAAGAGCGATCCGAGGAGCGGGAGCAGCATATGCATAATTCGGAGTACTTAAAGAATGTCTTCTTAAAGGTAATTAATGTTCATCATTCATCATCATCATACTTATAAATGGGTTGAAATTGCAGTTCCTTACCCTGAATAATGCGGATGAGCGTCAGCGTTTGGTGCCCGTGCTTAATACCATTCTCCGCCTGAGCCGCAACGAGATGGAGATGCTTAACTGCGTGGCCAAGGGACAAAAGGGTGACTATCATCTGAAAATATAAGCAGGAGGAGGAGCGCTTACTCAATCTTCTACTCTGTTTGCATTTCAGTGTCCAATGATGGTAACAATCGTAGCTGGACTGGCTTCCTTACAGCGTGGAGCGGCGGCGGCGGTGGGGGCCAGAATGGGAACAGTTCTTAAATCTATTTGTTAATGGTATTATTGTCTGTTGTATGTTGATGTATGTGTAACACTTGGCCAGTTTTGTACCTACATACATACATATGTATTTGCTGTAAATTTTGTACAATTCCTTTTATATTAATGTATTTTAAAATTGTCCGTTTTCTGTTTTTGTACACCATACTTTATACGCAGTGAGTGTTCACTGTACTGTATTCGTATATATCCATTGTATTGAGCGCCCTATACAGCACTCTATGAGCAATATACACACGATTGGAGATGCCTTGCTGTTTGTTTTGTAAAGAATTAAACCAGCGCCGAGGAGAGTTTGTTTAATTTGAAATTCTATTACCATATAGATCAGACTATAAATCAATGCTAGCGTTGTCTATTACTTAGTTTCGTGTTACGTTTATCGTATATACTAATATATATATAAACTATATATAAATAGGATCGGTAATTATGCATACAATTAAATTTACTAACTGTGTATATTGTTCACACAGGAATACATCATTTATACATATATCTAATTAAAACAAGATGAATTAAAACCAAAAATAATCATAATCATGAGGAATCGAGTGAAACAGAATCAACTCGGGGCAAATACGTGACCGAAGCCGCCGCTGTCCCCGAATTGATCGGCCAAAATCTTTAGGTGGAACCCATTTAGTTCTGACTAATATACATATACATACATATACCTAATCGTTTGCTTAATTTACAAAAACGTTGAACAGGCCAATAGCCTGCCAAAGTATGAGCGAAGAAATCAAAGATCACAAATCAACAAATGACTCAACTTAAAAGCTAATCAGTTTTATGAGCCCCAGGGATTCTTTCTATTGCCAAACTCCCGCATAGTTGCCAACCAGGGTGGCTGGCAGTGGACCGCCCGCCGCAAAGAGGCGCATCCTCGTACTGTCATAGCAGTGGGTGTAGATGGCAGGCACGTATTTCACCTGCTGGAAACCGTCCAAATCATCCTCCGGATACTGCAATCAAAAGTCAATCAATAACCGGTTCAAAAAGAAAGAAAACGAAACGAAATCCCCCAACATACCACAATCCCTTTACTGCACTTGAGGGCGACAGTCCGGGAGGCATTTACACTGCTCTCCAGATACTTTCCGGCACGAATATCATAGAACAGGAGCATGCCCAGGCCAGTGCCCACCGTTAGGAGGTTGCCCTCGAAGGAGGTGGCTCGAATGCCGCATCCACTGTACCGGGAGGTGATCTTCTTGATGGTCTGCAGGGTGCGGGCGTCCAGTAGGATGGTGTAGGAGCGACAGCCGACCGCATACAGGCCATCGTTGTGATAGGCAATGCTCACATTGTCCTGGCAGTTGGGCAGCTTGCGGGAGAGGGTCTGCTTGAAGGTCTCCGCATTGAAGATGTGTATGTAGCCGTTCAGTGAGAGGGCGGCAATCTCCTTGAACTCCTTGTTGAAGCACAGGGAGCGTATCTGTTGGGGGAGGACTGTGGTTAGTTTTGCATCCATTCAGCAGGTCACATCCATCGTTTTACCCTTTGGGCAGTTCGCACTTCCTTAACACTAAGCGGGTGAATGGTGGCAAAGGTGGGACACGCCTCCTCGCCGCCATCTGGAAACTCCATATGATCCTCGTTGATGCGCCAAAGGGCCATGCGCGAGTCCTTCGATCCGGAGACCAAAAACTGATCGTCCAGCCAGCACATGCCCATGATCAAGTCTCGATGGCCGTTCTCGCCTACGCACACCGGATCCAGCGTGGGCAGGCGATACACAGCAATGTCGGAGGAGTTGCGCGCACCGGTGGCCAGAAACGAGCGACTAGGCGACAGCTCAATGGCATGCAGGCCTCCCTGCACCTCCGGATGATTAGCTCGACTGTTGGACAGCGTTGGGATGGCGTCCACCCGCCGCATGTTCACGTCGTAGACGAGCAGCTTATTGCACTTGGTGCCGAAGACAACCTGCCGGTTGCTCAGCCACTTGGAGCAGAACACCTTGTTGATGTAGCCCAGATTGATTTGGGTCTCGCGCAGCATATCGTGGGTGAGCACGTATCGACTGGTATACTCCACATTGACGCTGCGCCGCTGCAGGTGGACGACGGGAAGATAAAGACCCGAGCAAAGTTCATATTTGTTAGAAATGCAAATGAAATCTTTGTATACAATGTATACCCACATCCTGGAGAGCACTCTCTCTGCTCCTTAGGTAGTCGCATAGGTTGTAGGATGTATTGAGCACCTCATCCTGCTGCTGGGGCGTCTCCTCGTCGCTGCCCGAGTCCTCGTAGGTGACAAAATCGTCCGGCTTGTCTGGTTTCCGCCTGCGCTCCTGGCGCATCGCCCTTTGCTTGGCTCTCCGCTCCTCCAGGCGAGTGCTGACATGGCAAGAGGGGTAGGTTCCGACGACGCTGTCGCGGATCGTTCTCACCATGCCATTGAACATCTTGTGGGCGTTGTACTTCGTCCAAATTATGCGTTTTCTATAAATTTAGAAAAATTCTCCATTGTCCAAACAAAAATGGTGGTGCGTAAAGTATGGCTGTAAAACCATCGATAACGGCACTGTCGATACGTGCGACACGTCGATGTTTTCTTTGCATTTGGATATATCGTTTGAAAGAAAATGATTTTTCACTTAAAATTGTTTGTGGAAAACAAATCTAAAGAGATGGGATCCCAAAATTACAGAGAAATAATAACTATCTAATAATTATATTTATCTTTAACAATATTTAACAAACGATTTTGTTAAATTAACGTAATTTACCGCTTTTATGTCCCACCTTCACACTATCGATGCATTTGCAAACTATCGGCCAACAGCTGTTTGAGTGTGAAAACAGAAACATTTGTAAAATTTGTTTGTAAATAAAAAAAAAAATGAATCACAATGCAAAACGCGTAATGCGACAGAATTCGGTATGCATTTTGACCAACGACTTGGCCTCGTCGCCGGTGATGCTAGCACCCACACCGCCCTCGGCACCCACCACACCACAGCTGCAGGTCGTGGAGGACATCAAACCGATTCAGCGCCAGGTCATCCTGCTGCAGAGCGGAAACATAGCTCAGACCCCGGCTCCGCCACACGGTGCTGCGCCACAACATGCTAACATGGCCGCACCCAGTGCCGTCAATGCCAGCAGTGCGGCTAACCCTCCGGTACAAGACGATGCGCCCGTGTCGCTGCTCACAGAGATTGCCGACATAATGCGCAGCTTCGGCGACAGCGATCAGCCGCGCACGGCCAGCGTTAAGCTGGTGGAACAGATCCTCCAGCAGCAGCTGAGGGGCATCTTCAACGAGGCGTCTCTGGTGGCAATGCGCCGCAAGCAGAATCCGTGCCCCTCGCAGGCGGACTTTGAGTTCCTCATGCGTAATCATCTGGTTAAGATTGCCCGCATGCGGAAGCATCTCAAGGATATGCGTATACTGAAGCGATTCCTCAGCATTAGGACGGGCAGGCCGCAGGACTTTATGGACGACCTGGAGCAGCAGGAGGAGGATGAGGAACTGGCCATCGAAGTGCACGAGCTACACGATGAGGACCGCATGCGGCGTCTGTTCCGCGCCGACCGCATCTCTCAGATTCTCACGGGCCAGCAGTACCTGGAGTTCAACGAGGCCCGCAAGACCTCCTTCTACTGCCGCCACGGCGAGAAGATAAAGAACAAGTTTCGACGCTTCCTAGACCTGCCCGCTGATCTGCGCATCCCCACGCCCACCATGAATATCCTGGCGTATCTGGCTCACGAGACGATTGCCGCCATTGTCGATTACTCCATTCTTACGCGCCTCAACTCGGACAATCGCGCCACGGAGCCTTACAGTCGGGTGACCTCCGCCGGTGGCAGTCCTGCCATGATGCATGTGTGTCCCGAGGTCACTCAGGGTCGGGGCATGGAGGTGGTGAAGCCCATTAGCGTCCAGGAAATACACGAGGCCATGCGTCGCTTCCGGCAGATGAGTAGTCGCAAAATTGGTCGCTATCGCAATTCCTGCGACATCGATTTCAGAAGAAGTTTCCTAGCCATTTAAAAACTGTTATGGTAGACGGCCCAAGGATAGGTATTTTATTGCTTCAATATCAAAACTTGTACGCTCAATTTTACTGGAATAATAATCTTTAAGGGAAATACATAATAAAAGATACTCAAGAAAGTCCTTGCAACTTCTGGTTCGTGCACTTGTAGTTCATTCTCCCCTGCACATGGCTGCTGTATCCATAAATCCATATATATGTATGTAGGCTATTTAAGCAACAATGGCGTACAGTTTCCGGGAATCGCTGCCGGTGCACACACACACACAAACTCACACTCACACACGCCACAAACTGTATACCCTGCCCCTCTCCATTAACCGTCATGTGGAGTCGATAAATTGAAACGGTAAACGATGTTGAAACAGGCACCGACAGATAAATAAAAGCGCAATAAAGAAATTTGCCGACACTCATACACACATACACACAAACACACACATATATGTGTATAAAGAATGCCAAAAGACAGACATAAAAAACAACAAAGGCAACAAGGAGCCATGCTGCCACGATGCCGCAGGAGCAGAAAAATGCAGCAGGGAGAAAGCATTAAGAGAAGCAACCGGCGAGAACGCACTTAATAATCATCTTCCTATTGTGCATACAAATGTGTATGTGTGTGTGTGAGAGCGAGGAAGAAACAGAAATGGATGAAGATCTGTCTGATAGAGATGCGAATTCTAGTTCGACTTCAATACGATTTGACGTTAACTCTTCAGTCTTAAATTAATTGTAATTGAAGTAATTTTTTCATATTTAATCCGATAAAAGCCATAAAGGAACCATTGTTCACACATTTCTTACTAATATTTTTGATGGGTTGAAAGCTAAACTGCTTGCAGGATAGCTTCAAGGGAAAACCAAACTGATACAAATCCAATATACTCGTACAATTCAATTGATAAATCATCAAGCAAGTTCAGCAGTGGATTTCAATGCACTTCTACTGAGCAGAACAAACCAACTCTACTGGTTCTTTGTATGGTTCATCCTCTATTTTTGCCACAGGCAACAGCCATGATGTGTCTTCTGTGCATGGATGAGGATAAGAGGACTGCGGCTGCCCCATCCTTCTTCGACTGCTTGAGCTACCCCAGCTCCCACTCGCTGCTCCGCTCAGGCTAAACGCTTAATGTTGATTGCTTTCTGCTGCAACTGTAAATTCAACGGCACATTATTCTTAATCGATTGCTCATACGCCTAACGAGCCGGTCGGGGCCCCGGGGCTCTCTCTGGTTCCGACCAAGTCAAAAGGCTCCTCGATGGCCAGTTAATGAAAACAAGCTGCCTGTGACGAAATTAAGCCAAAAAAACTTGTTTCTTTTTCTCTCTTACGTATGCTCCTTGTGTTGTTATTCTTTCCTCCGCCACCACCTACCTCCTCCTCATGCAGGCAGGCAGGCCCTCTCCCGCTTAATGTTACAAAATTTGCATTTCATGCGACTCTTCGCAGCGTTCCCCCCACCACCCTTCAGCCCCATCATCATCATCATCATCATCATGATGGTCGTCGACGTCGACGTCCTCGTCCCTGTCGTCATCTCTTCGTATTGTCAAGTCACGTAGCCAATTTTCAGGCAGGCTAAAGTCAATATGCCCCAAACCCAGATGACAGAGTTGCCCTCAACTTCGCTTAAAGAGGAGGAAAAAATTATAGACAAAGAATATACTACACACAGATATGAACGAGCATGAACCGTTCACCGAAGGATGTCTCATTGAAAGACAGTCATGCCAACGGAAACTTTGAAGGTCGCATGTGTAGTTTTGGCTGGTAATAATCCATTAGACAATGTATTCACATGTGCAACACCACCACACCCCCTTATCTGTATATGTAGGTGATCAGGGTGTAAGAGAGCAGTAGTCTCCACATTGTCCTACTCCTTAGCGATTGTCTGCCTGACTGGTTTTAGTATTCCACAGATGAGAGTTTCCATTCGATTAAAGAAGAGGAACGAATTATAGCCATAGAATATACTACATATATAAACGAGAATAAACCGATTACCGAAAGATGTCTTATTGAAAGAGAAACTTGCAAATGGAAACTTTGAAGGTCGCAAATGTAGTTTGGTATGGTAATAATCCTTTACACAATGTATTCGTATTCATATGTGGAATATAGAAAAGGAAAAGTGCCCACATTGTGCTGCCTCTCTCTACTATTCCGCTTTGCTTTTAGATAAAGTCGTGTGCCACAAAAACCAAGATGACACTTTTGCCTTCAACTGTAACAAAGAAAAACTTATTGGTATAAAGACTTTCATGGAATCACAGTAAAGGTCAATTCAAGAATGTTTCTGTCTAGTTATAATACCTACTTAAATAATGTTTTCCATTTATTGCCTAGTTTATTTTATGCTACAAATTTAAAACTATTTTCCACATATATTCCCTTAAAGATTCCTTTTTTTCAACTCTTCTGTCTGTGCATCTGGCTGTCAATATGAGAATTGCAATTAGATATTTTCGAAAATCCGTTCATCTGAACTTTTTTAATTACTTTCACTTTGGCCGAAAACTTGCTGACGTCAGTCTAAGGCAATTTGTTCCAATAGAAGCAGCCACCTCTTCAAGGAGGCTTCTCCATTGACAGATGCCAAGAGCCGGACTAAACAAGGCGCAAGAAAAAAACAGAAACAAAAACAGTCTTACAGATAGACGCATATTACACGGCCTTTTAATTTGAACCCGACTTGAATTGTGTTGACAGAAGTACTCGGGCTATGTACGTCGGAGAGCTGGTCTTATTCAAAATGAATGAGATTAGGCGCCACCAGTAGACAGACGGATGTAGGTTCCAATTGCGCCCACTTTATGAGCATAGCCGGAGGCGGCCTTGTCCCATTGTCAGAGCTGGAGTCGCCTTCATGGTCACCCCACTCTATGGGAGTGTGCGAGTCTCACACGAGGTGAGAGCTCAAAGAAAACTCTCTTCATTTAATTAGTAAAGTGGCAAAAACAATTAAATATTGGATGAAATATCAAAATACTTGACCTACTTACCCCCCAGCTATTTAATTAGCTTTAAAGGTCACAATTTACGTGCAGAATTTGCAAAGTAAATAGTAGAGGTTATAGTAGAGCTTGTGGGGAAGTACTTTTTTGTTCAAGCGGCAACATAATATACTGGTGTGTTCATATTTCAATGAATGATTAAATTGAGGAAACTTCAGTGGATTTATTTTTTGGTTTTAGAATCGAATGATTTTATGGTGGATAATTCCTAAATATATAAATATTTAAAAAATAAGGCCTTTGCTTTTAAATTGCTGACACCTCAGATTGTTTCATGACATATGAATTTTAATATATATTAATATGGGGTATTGTGTATGCAATATAATCTAAAAAAGAATAGTACCTACATGTTATATTTATAAAAAAAAGTTTACCAAATACTTTTCCAAAAACTTTTTATTTTTCTTTCCATCCCCTTATATTTACTATCAAGATAATTCAAATTTTTCAAAAACTGGGAACAGTCTATAGCTCAAACGGTTAACATAGGAACAGATTATGGGAACAGACATGCGCATTCTGCGCTGAGAACAGCATGCAACAGTTTGCCTCTAAAAATCAAAACACAAAATCCACTCCTCCGAAGTGCCGAATGGGAATAGGAATGGAAACGGAATTCATACGCCCGAGAAATCTTTTGCAAAAGCTGGAACATGAAACGAACCATTGCCAGTCGGGGCCGTGGGGTTACATCATCAGGCAATGAAATTAGATGAAACCGGAGGATAGGACGAGAGTGAGACCGCGGGGAGGCTCCAACTGAAGACCAGAAGCAATGAATGCATGTGGTCTGTGTGTTCTCATTGTGGTTTTTGTGGCAGATATGACCAATCGAAATTTTGACTGAATATTGGAGGTGGATTCAGGGCCATTAGCTGGATTAGGATTAGCTGACTGTGGATGAAGAATGGGCAACAAATAGATGGCATTTTTCTTGGCAAATGACAGGAGTCCGACAATTGAAGGTCTTCACACTAATCAGATTAACGTTTAACCACCACAAATGGTAGATATAAATATTCATATGTTTGTGTATTTGCAGAAAAAACTCTGATAGCCGCAACAACCATTGAATGTTACCACAGACCTAAACTATTTTTAAATTGCCTTCATTTTGTCTTTAATCGAATTCAATTGCAATTCACTGGCATTTTTAGTTATTTCATTTATTGGTCATTTTTTATTTTACTTGTAACAATTTTATCGATGCTTTATATCGCAATATAGATTGTTTTTCATCAGATAATTTACACGACAAACGTTCACATGGGAGAGAAAAAAATGAAGGACAAAGAACAAAAGTTTTTCTGCGGGCGGCACAAAAACGGGTGGAGTCGTAACCCCAAAGTTGGTTGCACTTTTGTTTGAATTTTCTTGGCTCTTTCATGCTCCTGTGGCCGCGTAAAGTTTTATATGCCCTTTCAGTGGGTATTAGAACTTACCTTAGAAGTTTGCCACGCAAAAGAGAATTTAATTCCTGTTTTACTAAAACTAGTCTCCGTCTAACAGCATTTACTATTTCATAATGGTGCAGGGAAATATCGCCAAGTTTGGATGACACCCAAGGAAAAATGGCTCTTATGAGAGAATATTTGTGCGAAAAAGTATTTTGGCATTAAAAATAGTACAGTGAAGCTACCCTTTATAATTTTATCAAAATAAAATAGCTTCATAATGCCACAATAGAACTTCAAGGGTATCCAACGAACGCTTCGAACTTCGAATAAAACCTTTCTACACCGTTTTTTTTTCCATGCTCTGTCTCTCCGTGACTTTTTATATGGGAGTGGGGATGGCGGTTGAGTACCCCTTTGCCCTTCAGTGGCAGCTGCTTTAAAACTTTTGATGCTCTTCATACATATGCTACATGTGTACTTTTAAGAGCCGTCGGTTGAACTTTCCCCCCTCCCCGTCTAGGAGGAAAGGGTGGGGTTGGGTATGGACTATGGGTGGGCACCCAAGGGCTTGGGGCAGAGACCTGTCTGTCAAAGTTTTAATGTGTGGCTGCCTAATTTGCTGTGAAAACTGATTTGCACACAATCAAAAAGGTTGTTGAGCTCTCTGTCTCCTGTCGTAACTCCCCAATTGAGGTAAGGTTGTCACACAGACTGACTATAATTATAAACCATCATTAAATAGTTTAATTATTCTCTTTAGTTTGTTGCGTGGTGTTTTGTGGATTAATTATGTCAGTAGAATGTTTACAAAAGCCGCATGGCTTTGCATGATATCCATTTAATTAACAATTATAAAGTGAGCGCATTTAATCAATGATCCAAATAATTAATAGTACACACAAAGGCTTGCATTGTTTTGCTCGACATTTGATGCACTTTGTTGTTTGCTGAGCGGTCAGATGGGGGAAATAGGCGACAATTATGTGGTGTAGTATTTCTACTGTAGGATACCTGATACTTGGATTCAACTTGGTATATTTTTCTTTACTCGCTTTGGTAGATAATAACCAAATATCAAATAATTGTACATATATATTACAAATTGAGGATACAATATATATTGTGCTCAATTTTTGGTTGCCGGAAATGGCAAAAATCTAACCAAATTAAATATACCCTTGATTTCTCAGAATATAGGGTAACACGCCCTGCCACCTTCAAGGATCAGACAGCAACGAAAGAACAGCAAAGTGCAAGCTTCTATTTCAGGTATGAAAGAGAGAGAGAGATAGAGAGCTTCAAATAGAATATTGCCAAAGCAACGCTGTGTCTGACGTATCTGCTTCCACCTTCTCTTCTTCTCTTCTACTCTCCGTCTGCTTTCTTTTCGCTTTCTTTTGCCGTCGCTGCTTATTAGGTTTATTTGCATTGCTTTATCTGCTGTCGCGTCTGTGTTACGGGGAGAGTTGATTGCAAATAAAGGAACTCAAAAAGTGTAAAAAAAGAACCGTGACTATTGAGTTGAAAAATACCATAAATGGTTACTAGGTGTGGGAAAACAACTATGGCATTCTCTAAATTTACCTCTACCCTAAAAAAATAAATGCCGGAAAACCGAATTCCATTTGATACAGCCACTGAAACCGCATCAAACAATAACCCGTGTCGAGCACAAAACCCATATCAATTGTTTGCTTTATATCTTGTCAAATGGCGAATTTCCGCCACAAAAAAAAAGCACACGCACCATTTCATACTTACTAAACAGATAAAGCAGCAGCCAGGGCACAATGTAATTCAAATTCAATCAAATCTAAAATTCATATTTACCGAATGTTCCACCGATTGCCACATTATGCGCATCGAATTGATATCTGCCGCGATGGCTTACATCTCTCTCCGGACTTGGACCCTGGACCTGCTGAATTATGCAGTCGTTATGGGGCTGCCTTTGATAAACTTGGAGAAAAATTAGTTGTAAAATCTGCTGCGCTCCATGACGATGTCCGCTTTAAAGCCAACACAGCTGACCCCTGAATATGCAATGAGGTCATATCGTATGGGCGGGTCCGAGGGTAGGAATAAATAAACGACGAGCCATCGTAAATTCCAAGACTATGGACAAGGGCCATGGAATCGTTGGCCAGGGCCAGATTATTAATATTTTCCATATCGCTTTTGTGCGATTTAATACTTTGTTTGAGTTCTTGAAAAGTGAGACCTCCGCATCCACACAATATCCCCCATAAATGTATGTAGCACCACCAGGGCCAACAGTGGGCGAGTTACTACAATGGCCGGTTGATGATTGCAGCCGGCGCAGGGGCATAAAATAAATCAACTCGGAGACCGAGACCGAGACCGAGACCGGCACATGCAGGCCACATCTTCAGTAATGAAGGGTGGACGTAAGGAAAACAATATGCCCATCCTACGATGCTACGAGTGCCAGTCTCAGTCCAACAAAGAACCATCTACAGCTGGCTCAAATGGTCAAAGATATGGTGGGAGGAGTACGGAGGGGTACTCTGACAAGTCAGGACGGGTTAGCAGGCAGACTCCGACTAATAATGGCAGGGGTCGGTGCAGGCTGGCTTAATGAGTGTAAGCCACAAAATCAACGAGTTAAATCGAGTAAAGAATAAAGCTGGAGCATGAAAGCACTACACGGAGAGAAAGTGTCCAATATTTTAGCATTACTTTGAGGAAGCTCTTAGTGTATTGCTTAAAATGAAAATCTCTAATAGTTAGCCCAAATTTCTCTTGGTAGGTAATTCCTACTTCTCGTTAATTTCCTCAAGGAATGGGAAGTAGGAGCTGTCTGTAATGTCTTCAGGAATGGAATATAATGTGATCTACATATGTACACAGCTTCAACTGAATGTTCCGACAAAGTCCGCAAAGTAGCCTCAAAATCGAAGCTAAATTTCAGTTCAAGAACTCAAGAAATTGATTAGTGTGTGTAAATAATTTGTGCCAAATTTTCAATCAGCTGATTGATTTAATAAATAACATTGTTGAGCCATCAAATGCAAATGCAAATGGAATTCTAATTTGATTTCAGAATGTGCAAATATTACAACGAAGATTAATTGCTGTATTAATAAGGATTGAAATGCTTGTAGAAATTGTGCAGTCCGAAATAACGAGCCAAAAGGGTTGACAGAACCAGAAAGAGGCCTCAACTTGTTTGTGGTCTGCGGTCGGTTGATTTACGACGACAGACTGTCATAATGTCGCATTGGCAAATTGTTAATAAAGCTGGAATCGAATTGACATTAAAGGCAGAAAAGCAGAAACGCAGGAAGGCAGCAAATCAATTTGTCAATAGCAATCAATGCGTTTTTAAAGCACTAAAGCGGTAAAGGAAAGCGCTGCCAACCCGTTAAACTTTTAATTCCATTTCGGACATCGAGACCGACAAATAAATCAAAGTCAGCCAAGGGTCTCGTTCGGGAGCGGCAGCTGCAGCATCGAATGAATTAAAAGTACCAACAGACAGACAAACAAACAAACAAACAAACAAACAGTGGGACAAACAAACATATACTATATACGCATACATATACGCATACATATGTATACGATATATAGTAAAAGTTTTCAATTTCGTTACAGTTGCGGCCGTGATTTAAGTGCCACAACTGCTGCTGCTGCTGCTGCTACTGCTGCTACTGCGGAATACGAGTATATCAGAGGGGGTCTCTGGGCATGAGACTGGGTTTGGGTTGGGGTTGGGGTTCTGGCCGTCCGGTTCGATGACTCCCCTGCCAAATCCGCAAATAAATTCATTGAAATATAAAAGAAAATCACATAAATTTTGCGCCGCCATCCATAATTTGAACAATCATTTAGACATAACATAAATACGAGTATAAATGCATTTTGTCTAAATTGTTTGCTGCTATTTCGATTTGAAAGTGTGTGCATTCAATTGAAATTAAATGCAATTGTTTTTTTTATGGCCAATTCCGTGCACTCTGACCCTCCGTCAAACTTCACGCCCCCCACTCCTGTGCCGATGCCCTCCCAGGCGAGCCATAAACCATCGTCTATGGATTTTTAAAAATTGCTTGCATTTGAGATTAACGACATTCGCCGTATTTATAGGCAAAATGTTGATACGCTGCCAGGGACAACACTTGGCCAAGCCACTTTGCCTGGGCTTGACCACTTGGTTTCCACACTTTTTGGTTAGTTTTTTTAGGTTTAAAAAATGGGTATTTTGAAAATGGGCGGGCCCCCTTTTTAACATTGCCAAAAGTAAAAAACAAAGGCTTGCCTTATTTATGGGGCGTGGCACGCCTAAAAACAATTTAAAAAAATGAAAATATTCTGGTCCACAAAAAAGCCCGAACCATTATTGTAAATATAGGTTCCTCCCCTTTGTCCCGGGTGCCCCATCATCCACGAGTCATGCTTCAGCCGCTCTCGAAACTACTGCTCCAGTGATCTTCTACGAATAACTCGCTTTGTAAAAGCCGCCCCAGTTGGAATGGTTATTTTGCTTTTTTATGTCCTTTCAAGGTTAATCGATGGTAATGTCTAGTGTGCCGTCCTTTCTCGCCCATTTAAATCAAAAATAATTTATTTCGACCCTAATCCCCGGTCTTTCTTCGTTAATCACAATTTTGCCTGTAGCAGTCATTGACAACCAGGGTCGGTCATATCACTACCAATCACTTTTCTTGGTATTTTTTGTTCTTTTTCAGGGTAGCCTATTCCTTACTTAAGACTACATATGGTTGCAATGAACTTTGCTTTGAAAGTATATGCTCTATACAGCCCCTGTTCGTTACCGTCTGGAAAATATTAGCAGCAAATTGTCGGTTTTGCTCAGAACTTAAAATTTTGCTAAAAACAAGAAGTCGAAAACAATCGTATCCTGCCTAATTTTTTGTGTGGTGCATCAATTAAGCGTCATCACTTGTTATAAAAACTCGAAATGCTCAACTAAAATTGGTTGCCAACCCCCAAAACACATTTAACCGTTTCATGTTTATTTTTTAAAAGAGAGCGCGACGGTCCTTACCACTATGACATTTGACAGAATTTTTCTACAAGTGCTTAATCCTATCTTTAAGGCGTCACTTTTTTGTACGCCCTTCAAAGACCTTTTGTCAATTTAGACTTGTAAAAATGAGTCATTTAACATATATGCACAATTTTAACGTCAAACACATAAACTATATACATACCTGTCTGAATCGACCCATTGTAAAGATCAATTAAATTAATGTTTATACTTTTAGCACTTTTATAAGCGAAAAACATTCCACCAACTTGGCCACGATACAAACGCTGACTTTAACGCTGTTAATTTACGTGGCGCCTGTAACTTTTGCATAACTTAAAGTCTGTTATCGGATATTGGTCAACAAATATATTATTACCGAAATGTGGCCAGAAGGGTCAAGTTCCCATAGTGCTTTGGTGGGGTCACCCTAGACTATGTCTGTGTGTGTGTGTGGCCTACAGTGGGCTATACCCGATAAATGTATGCCAAATAAAAATTTGATTATATTAAATTATTCATGCAAAAAATGCTCAAGTAAAAAATTTCAATATTTAAATGACTTTCGGAAGAACAAAAAAATATGTTATTTTATTCCACTGTACATTTGGTTGAATATTTATTTGTTTTTGTGTCTGTTTGCCGCTTGCACTCTTTTGGCTCGACTTTCTCTCGCTCTCTCTCTGTATCTCTGTCTCTCCACTGTTTGTTGGCGGCACACAGGCAAAACGAAACAAGAAATAAACCCAAAAAACCAAAAACAAAACTCAAGGAACAAAAAGGGACAAATCGGGGCGGAACGGAACACATTTCATAAATCTTCTCCCCGATTGAGCACAGCTACGACAGTTTTCGAATTTGTTGGTGTTATTTTTTTTCGGTTATACCCGCTTTTTCCACGTTTCTCATCCTTTATTTTTCCGCTAGCTTGAAATGCTTTGCAGCTTTCCGGCGCTGCCTCCTGGCGCTCGCTTTCGCTACCCAATATCCTTGTGGGAACTTCTGCTCCGCATCCTTTATTAGTTGTATCGACTAGACAGCTGCTCGCGACTACCGCTGCTCTGTGCCGTTCCCGGCTCGGGATACAATGAAATATTATCCTGATTGCACAGGCATCCCGCCTCGATGCTACTGTTCTTTCTGTGGAGTCCAAGGTGCGTCCTGGAACCGGACTGCCCGGCAAAGGCGAGCTTCACCGGCTTACGCAGTGTTGCTGATTCCGATGAGGACTTCTTGGACTGCGCAGCCTCCACATCTGCAGGACAGACATTCGGCGGACGCAGAGCGTGGTGTGGCACTGGACGATGTCGGAAGGTGACCATTACTATCCACACTATGCACATCATCAGGGCAAGGACAGCGCACACCACCATGGCCACAATAGCGTAGCGATAGATTCTGGTGGGCGTGCAGTACTGAGCGGAGTCGCCTGTTGACGACAGCGGCTCTTCCACCAGACGCGCCACCTCCCGCCTCAGCTTGTGGCAGTCGAAGGCGGACATATAGTTGACCAGGGACTTGTAGGGCGACGGCAGCTCGTCCGGCCACCAACTGTCCCAAAGGACTGCCTCCTCCGCATCCGGCAGCAGGCTGCTGCAGTGGGCGCACACCTTCGTCATCCAGTCCTGGCACTCACGACCAGCCAGGTCTATCTTGCATGCAGGATTCATTTCTCTTATTTTATTTCGTTATATTCTCAACAATAATTGTTTATTTTATAGGATCAAGTTTGCTTTGTTTGACAGAACGAAAGTGTAGGGTGAAAGCTCTGGCTCGGCCCCTCTAGCTGCTGGTAGTGTCCGTTATAGGTTGTCCGTCCTGGGGAGCTTTCACTGTGAATTACTTTAAATCTTAAATCATAAATCGAACCTTCTGATTGGCCATGTTGGCCCACCGGATTCTGTATTTCTTCATGGGCAAGCCTGCTGTCCGGCTCCGATTGGTGACCAAACAGCTCGACATTCCGGTTGTGTAATTATTGTTTCCCGTGGCGGATTCCTTAGAGAGTCTAGTGCTTGATTCTGGCAACGATGATGATCCTGTTTCCGTTCCCGTTCCCGTTTTAGACGTTGTGTTTCCCGTGGAGGATTCTTTAGACAATCCACCGCTTGTTTCCGATAATGATGATGATCCTGTTGCCGTTCCCGTATTAAATGTGCTTTGGGTGATCGTTTTCGAGTCGCTGGAGGTGCGCTCCGACACAAAGCGAAGTTTGTAGTTCTCCATCCGGTCCAAGCCCATGTAATAGCTTTTCGACAGTCGCGGGGATTTGAACTGCGGCAATGTTAGCTGGCTGCTGGATATCTGTTTGCTGGAAGAGGACGTGCCACTCTGCCCCTTTTTGTTTAGGATGCGACCCAAAGATTTTCCCATCCCAGCAGATTGACCTGCTTCCTGTCGTGGCTTTCGCTCCCTGGTTGGCTTCACGGGCTGTGCCACCAGGCAGCTTCGGGAGATCAGCCAGATCCAAAAGGCGATCACGAACAGCAAAAAGGACAGCATCAGGCCCAAGACCATGGGACTGACCTCGAACTCCTCAGTCTTCGCAGCCTCCAGCTCGAGATTCGATACCACTGGATCCTGTTCTGGCGGCCAGCCTTTAAATATTTTACTCAGATCCGACATAGTGCAAGGAACTATATAATATACAATTTATATCGAAGTGATTTTGATGCGTTTCAATGTTTTGAATATAAAAAGAAAGCCTCATGTGACACAGTCTTTATGGGTTCCTTGTTTTACAATAATAAAATCGAAAAAATGTTTCTAAATGTTTCACTTTATTTGCCCTCCCTTTGCGGGAATTTTCGTATTCTTATATATAACTTATAAATAGCTAATAAATGTCCCAAGGATTCCAGGGCGGTGCCGAAGGCGTAGATGGTGGCGGCGATGGCGGCGGTGGCTGTGGTGGACCTGGAGGTGGAGGCGGTGGCTTCTTTGGCTGAGTAGCTGGGGGTGAACTAGTTTTAGGTTTTGTATTTGGTTCCTCTTTTTTCTCGGGAATCACTGAATAATAACTGAATTCATTTTTAGCTTGGCGTTGTCGGTGTTGATCAGCTGGAGCGGGCGTGGAGGCTGGAGGATCAGTTTCACTCTCGATTCCTGTCCTAGCATGGGATCGTCTAAAATGTGGTGAAATAAGACGGGTAACTCTCGCTGGCATGCTCTCCAAATAACTACTATCATTCACATCACCTTGTCGTGCCTGAATCGGTTCTGAGTCTTCTGCTTTCCTTTCGTTGTCATTATCACTCTTATCACTACTACTCTTTAAATCATTCTCAGCTTCTGTTCGTTGCTGGATGGAGTCTGAGTCCTCTGCTTTCCTTTCGTCGATTAATTCTGGTTCGTTTTCCGTTTCCTCCCTTTTCTGTGGGTTACTCCCCTCTTGTTCCTCTCCACTCTGCCCGAAGCGGAGGTCTTCCGGGAGATTTGGTGGCTCTGTGATAATCACCTTCGGGGTGAAATCTCCGAGCTGATATACATCTGATGTTGGGCTATTCCCATCGCCATCTTTTCCATCCGGCTTGGGTTTGCTCTTGGAGGATCCCTCCACGATGCCAAACGCTGTCATTACCTCCATGGGGAAGGGAAAAATAATCGTGCAGTTATGTTCGGCCGCGATTGCCGTAAGGATTTGCAGATGCCTCAGCTGAAATGCAGAAAAAGATAGGATAGCTAGGATTATCTACATTAATGGTGGCTCACCTGCAGGGTGATTTTGTTCTGGGACATAACATCAGACGCCTCCTTTAGAGCCTGCGAGGCATTCCTCTCGCCCTCGGCTGAAATGATCTTGGCACGCGCCTCCCTGACCGCCTCTGCCTCACTGGCCAAGGATCGCTGAAGTGTATAGGGTAAGCTGATGTCCATCCTGTGGAATCATAACCAAAGATAATCAGCGAACGATCAGGGGAGGATTGCGGATCCACTTACACGTCCACTCTCTCCACTCGCACTCCCCATCGTTCCGTGATCTCATCGACGGCAAGCTGGATCTCCTTGGACAGGGTCTCCCTCGAGGTGAGGAGGGTGTGGAGCGGCTTGGCGCCGACTATGTGCCGCAGTGTGGTCTGGGCTATCAGCACGGTGGCCTCCTTCGCATCGTCCACCTGAATGAGGGCGTCCATGGGATCCTTGATGCAGTAGTACAGCACTGCGTCCACGGAAATCGTCACCGAGTCTCTGGTGAGGATGTCCTGGGAGGGCACCTCGGTCGCAAAGGTGCGTAGATCCACCTTGACGAAGGAGTCGATGCACGGCAGAGTCCACACGAGGCCAGGCCCCCGGACGCCCTTCCTTGAGGAGTACACGGTATGCGGCTATGCGAGTGGGAAGAGAGCCAACGATCTGTGGATGCTCACCTGACCCGACCCAGTCGAAAGATCAGCAGCCGATGGTACTCCTTCACCACAATCAGGCACAGGAAGATCGACAAGGGGAATGTGATGATCACAAAGAACAGGGACAGGTAGACGGCGATCGTCTCGAAGCCCGAATCCTTGTCATCCTCGGCTGGAAGAGATCTCAGGCGATAAGGATGCAAGCGCAGAGATTGGCTGGTGGGATTCCCTTACAGGTAGTGATGTATCGGGATGGCCTAACCCTCGGCTCTGGGATGGCTTCGTTATCGGCCGGGCCCGGCGGTGGCTTGTCCGCCTGTCTTTCGGGCTGAGGCTTTGGCGGGGGAGGAGGCTCGTCATCAACATCACCCCATCGAATATTCGCATATCCATCGGTTGGAGGGTTCTCATTATTCGCCTTTGTGGAGTCACTCATTACAAAGAATTTGTTCAATTGAATTATTCTGAAGGGAATTTCAAAAAAAACAATTGAATCGATGACGATGAGTAAGCTCAGGGATCAAAACACCCAAATCGGTTTATTTCTTCACGCTTTTTTGCAGGCGCAGAGCTTAAAATTTACCCAATTTAATCATTTGCATATTTACGCGATCCAAAAGTAACTCCAAAGTTGGAATATTTATTCGGAATTGCATTTTTTGTGCAACTTTGTTGAATGGCAAACTTTTTCAGCATGAAAAAACAAAATGAAATAAATAGAAATATCGCAGAAAAAATAAAGAAAAATATGCGAAATGGTCAAAAATTGTGCGGAGAGTCCATTCACAGAAAAAATAAGGAAAAAATCGAGAGGCGGAAAATGAAATAGAAGGGGGAAAAAGAAAACTTTATCACAGAACGAAGCTGACAAAAGTTCAGAGAGCTAAAGAAGGAAAACTTTTGTTTTGCCGCCTTTTCTTTTTTGGTTTTCTTTTTACTTTTTTTTTATTTTTATGAAGCGACAAACAAATGGCAACTGACCAAAGGAGAGGGTTCCTAGAGCAGAGAGTCCAAAGGAGCGGGGTAATAACTTCGAAATGACTTTTGTTGCTTCCGTGTGGCAGCAGAAGCAGCAGAAGCAGCAGCAGCAGCAGACTCGAAGTTGCAACTTTTTTGTTACTCCGTGACCACATGTGCCAGGCCGGACCGAAAGTTTTCCTACCAGATTCCTGGCTGGGATGCCATCATAAAGTAATTTATGTGATTTGCCCCATTCTTCTGGTGGCATCTCTGCTCCGCTCTGCTCTCGGCTCCTGTCTCTGTCGCTGTCAGCTCCTGCCACAATTTATCTGATTGCAAGTGCAGCGACATATGGTCCGGTCAGAGTCCCATGTCCAAGTCCGAGTCCAGCCAATTATCCTGGCGCGTCACATAGAAAATTACTCTATTATATTTTGCTCCGATGACGGATAAAGTTATTAGTCCCCAAGGAGGAGGCGGGAACCAGCACGGTCCCGACATGAACTGCGAAACGGAGAGCAAATGAATGTCCAAACCCAATGCCAGGGCAAGCGCCCCCCGCAGATGAACTAATCCGTCATTGTCAGTTGTCAGGATGGGTAATGGAATCCCCTCGTATTGGTGGAAACAGAACAAACACACAAAAAAAAAAAAACAAAAAACAGAGAGGGAACAGAGAGCGCTGCAGGATGAAGGCCATTGAGTTGTGTGTCTGCCACTTGTTGAGTGGGCTGCATGGTGGCAAATTAATGGGATTCTCATGCAGATGGAGTTGCAGTGGCAGTGGCAGTGGCAGTTGCCTCAATCACTGCTGATTGCTGAGCGATAATTGAGGGTCGATCAAAGGATGCATCTTTCGGACGAATGAATCCCCAGGGGACAGTGCATTGCTTAGGAGGATTCCAGTAAGGGAAATTCAGTGACAAATTCAGTGACAAAGTCGCCTTATCACACGAGTATGTCGATGTAAAATGTCATTTCCCAACACATAAGAAATGAATTCAAACCATTTTAAACTCCTGTTTTAAAAACATTACTTCAGATAAAAGGAAAAAAAAAACCTTTTTTAGTTATTTTATTAAATTGATTAGAGCCGCGAAAATCAGCAAAAAAAAAAATGGCCATGACAACGTGGTACACCATTCTGTCGGACTTTCAATTGGAAGCCCTCCACGAGCTGGCCTACGCCATCAGGGATGACGCCGAAGTGGGCTCCACCGTCCGGACTAAGTTCTGCCTCACGAGGCTGGGCGTAACGCCGATGCTCCGGCCGAGCACATTGCTGAAACTCATCTTGCTGAGCCGCAAGAGCACCCTGGCCTTCCTCTACTTCCTCCTGGAGGGCTACTACAAGTCGTGTCAGGTGTCCCTGACCTACGCCGAGCAGATCCTGATGTCCTCCATCATGTCTCTCGATCTCGAGATCACTTTCCGGGAGCTGGATCGCATCCTGCCGCCGGGATATGAGCCTCGCCGCAAGCAAAAGCAGGCGCCGCAGGTGTGTCACCGGATTGAGGCACGAAAGGAACGCCAAGTGTCCAAGTCCAAGTCCCCTTACTTCCAGAAGCAGCCCAGGCCTCCCGGTGATGGGCGGGGACAGAACCGCTTCACCTGTCAGCACAGCAGCCACGTGGTGGCCTTTCCCTTCTGGCCAGTGGGCCAAAAGGCCACCTACAGAGTTAACGAGAGAGAGCGCTGGTTCGCCACCTACCAGTTCCAGCCGGTCAAGCGGATGCTTCTGGGGCTCGTGTCCGACATCATGGCCGAGTACTGGGAGAAGTTGAGTCTGGGCGAGGCCGTCGATGGGCAGGCGGCGCTGTGCAGCAATCACAAGGAGACACTGCGCCTGGAGCAGCTCGTGAAGGATGAACTCACGGTAAGGGCTCGCGACCGTTGCCTCGACCTGGTGGACCTGGCCGTACGCGAGGATGTGCGCCTAAAGAAACGAGTGATCGCTATTCTGGACAAGGACATTGAGGACTCCACGCTGCGTTGGCAGAAGCTCAAGGGATTGCAGTATACGCAGGTGGGTCTGGTCAGCCAGGATGGAGTTGTGAGCGGCACACGCGCTGTGCCCACACCCGTTGGCCCCGCCGCAATGAAGTATATGTGCCAGGAGGGTGACGTCGGACGTCTGGGGACATCGAACACTGCCGCCGTGCAGCTGATCACCGACCAGAAGCGCTTGAGGGCTGTGGGCGGGGCGCGCGTGTCCGATCCCGAGGAGGAGCCATGTCTAGTCCTGGCCCCCGAGGGCACTGAACTTGAACTGCCCAACTGTCCGCCCCCACATGCCAGGGGTGATAGAAAGAGCGCGACCCGGTTCACGATCATGGAAAAGGACCTGGAGGAGCCCTCGAGTGAGCAGCTGGCGACCTCGCCTCGCAGGTTCTTCGAGGCAGCCAAGCTGCACCAGCCCTTCCTGTTCCACTACCAGGAGATATCGCCTGATAGGCCAGAAACCCACCAGACCATCATGAGAAGGCAGGCCCTGCGATCGCTGAAAGACACTCCCGAAGATGTGTGCGAAGATGCGGAGAGCAATGCAACCAGCTTCAATTATAGGGCACAGGTGGTCGAGGCAATTGTTCAGTGTGCGCAGAGCATGTGGTTCGGCTCCCTGGAGGCCTATCAGCGGCAGTGGGAGCAGGAGAACAATCCGCCCCCTCCATTGGGTCCCAACTGTACGCCGGACAAGACAAATCCCCTGTACTGGATCGAAGATATCAAATATTTTGATCCCGACAACAGCAAGCTGATGGAGCGGCTGCGGCGAGATGCCTTCCGAGTGCTGCGGCGCGATCCCCGGCTGGTGTTCGCGGCCTTCCCCAACTCCCACACGGCGGTGGTGGTGCAAGAGTGGATCAAGCGGCGCTACGGAAAGGTCTACTCCCACAACGAGCTCGATCTAAATGCCAAGATAGCGGATCAAGCCTTCCTTCATGTGATTTCCCAGCAGACAAATGCTCCCAGTGTCCAGAAGGAGGAACTGCTCGGCGACTACAACTACAGCCACAAACCCAAGTTGGTTGCCACGGCCACCAGACTCAGGAACGAGTACTATCACCACCTGAACGAGAAGCTGCTGCATGAGACCCGCACCTGCTGGAGGGCCATGCGTCCCCAGTTCTTCAAGTCGGCGACTGTCAAGAGCTGCTTCTTCGCCTATCTTCCCTCTCGTCACGCGGAGTTGTTGCGTAGGTGAAGAAAATTCCCAAAAACGGTTTAACAATTATTAAGCTCCAAATTTGTTGTATGTATTGGTAAAAATTTTTAAGTTTTCTTTGGCACTAGCATCAAATTGTATTGTATACATATAAACTCTTAAAAATAAATATACTCTTAGAAATAAATAAAATAAAATAACCACTAAACAAACACATTAATAAACTCAGATAAATAAAATAAAAAATAAACACAATTAAATAAAATTTAATTAAATAAATAATACACAAATTTAACAAATGGATAAATAAATAAATGTTAAAATAATAATATTAATATTAATAAAAATATTTAATGGAATAAGAAAATCCTATGGTTTCCTATGAATCCTTTGTGACTAACGCATCAACATTAATTTTGCAATACTGTATCGTTAGGAATATAGATGAAATAAACTGAACATGTAAGGATGACCTTTCGGTGGTAGAAAAACCACTCAAGTAAGTAATTGAAGTGAGCTCCAGCCCAAACGATGAATAACTATGAATAACTATTCAAACTAAATATACATATACATATGTATATATACATATATATATATCCAATATAAAAGAGGAAATTTAATTAATGAAGCGGCATACAAATAGAAAGATGGCGTGGGATGGCGTGGCATGATGTCCTGCCGGACGAAATTCATTGAAATTACCAAGCGTGAAATGAGCAGCTGTCGCATCAGGACAAAGGAGACGACGAACAAGGAAAGGAAACTGGAAGCGAGTCTTGTCGAGTCGTGTCCGGACATGCAAACTGAGGCTACGTTCTAAGGCAGTTACGAAAGTACTGGCTAAACGAGACGGGAAATGCATTGCAAATCAAGTGAAGCTGTCGCTGATTATTTTTGTTCATGTATATCAAAATTACATGCAATTAAGACTGCAATTTTCCAGTTTGATCCTCAGCTAGGATTCCCAACCTTCTGCTGCCTCATTTAGTCAGTACCTAAGACAGCGACTGAGGCGAGAGATCTAGACAGAAAGTGAATGGGAAATTTGAAATTTCATTAAATTTCTCGTTTCTGCCGGCGCATCGTTCTCCTTCACTTGTCCTCGCTTTGTCCTTGTCCATTGTCAGGCGACGACAATGAATGGTGCGAAAGCAAATATTCTCCATAGCAAATCGTAACAAAAAGACATTGGCCCAGAGAGTGGGAAGTCAAAGGCCATGCAATACTCTCAATATCCTTGCGGCACTTGCGGCCAACTCTGGAAACTTTCGAATAAATTCAATTATGTCCCAACAAATGTACGCAATTTCTCTGGGCATTTTCTCTGGGCATTTTCTCTGGGCATTTTCTCTCCGGAGCCATAAATTAATGTTGCATAAATCTAACTAAGTCCCGATGCGATACGATGCGTTGCGATGCTTTTAATCCTCACAATCAGGCAAAGCGGCAGCATTGTTCCTTCAACATAAATCCCAGACATGCGATAAGTCCACGTCAAGCCGACCCGTCCGTACGTATACGTAAACGGTTACGTATTTTTCCAGCCGGATGTGTCCAGGCATTGGACTTCGAGGAACTGGTATCGCACCAGAGCCCAAGCAACAAGCGACTAAAAGATAAAATCCCACTTCTTGTTCTTGGCCTGGCTCCGATTTTCGTGAATATTTGAGGCGGAACCCCTACTTGGCGAGGATTCGAGGCGCTGCTGCCCCTCCGTACGGATTTGAGCGCTCCCACTAAAGTGCATGAAGGAACAAATGCCGTGACAGGAGCCCGTGTGCGGGGCGAAAACGTATACGTAAATTTGCCAAGTGGGCAAGTGGGTAAAAATGTGAAAATGTGTTGGCATTAACAATGCCAAAGCTGAGCTTAGATAAAACGGCCATGTTAAAGAGGATAAGGGGAAGCAGTACAGCATAGGGCAAGGAAACGCAGACAGCGGAAGAAGACGAGAGGAATAGCTGAGGAAAACGGCACGAGTGGAGAGACAGAGCAAAAGCAGGTGACTGGTCAGTCAAGCGGTCCACTGCATATGCTCGTAATTCCCTCCAGCGCGCTGGAATGGCTTTACAGATACAGTGGGGATTTCTTTACCGGCTACAGTGGGGAGTGAGTGTTAAAACATTCACTTAACGCAGCGCAAGACGTTCGCTCTTAAATGGCTACTAAGCGCATACAAACACACACAAGCAAAACATAGCAAAAGTAGCACACTTATGGGGGAAGCTTGGAAAACGAAAGCAGCTCAGCTGCTCAGCCGGAGAACAAACGGTTGGGGCAAGCAGCTAAGAAGCAGTAAACAACTGTACCTGGCTCTCTGGCACCTCTGCTGCCACCTCTTGAGTGGTGTTAAGTGCTTGCCGGAGCGTAAGATTTGGTATTATGGTCGATCGCTCTTCCATCATCTCAGAAGTTACGATAAGACCCTCAACCAAATGGGTAAAACTAAAGACGGTAGATAATTAGTTTCTGGGTGAGTGCGCAGCTATTTACTCTCTTTTAAATAGTTATGATTAAACGTAATTCTAAATTCCATTTTCAGAGCGCTTTCCTCTGCAATTCTCATCGTTAAACGCCCGATCTTGTGCGGACCTTTTTGAGGAATATGCTAAATCCTCAGCTGCTTCTGCTTCTGCAGGTCCATGTTGAACACTGAGCGACACATGTCTGGTAAAATGTCTTGTCTTCACATTTAAACATCTCCCCGAACCACCATGTTTTGGCCTTGACTTAATTTATGCTCAGCAGAAGGCTCCTGATATATGTACATAGGCACATAAATTGGCCAACATGTGTGGAGATGCTCCACTGAGGCGTATAAATGTCTTGCTAATGACACACTCTCTCCCTCTCTCTTCACCATACAAATATTTAATAGAAATCCAATTGTTATTTAAATTGCGTGTTGAGTTTGCTTAAAGTCGCACAGTCTTGAGAGGAATTCCGGGAAGAGACCAGAAGAAATCGCTGTAGGGAGTGTCTGTGTTTTCCCCCTGCCAGACACAGACACAATTTATGCGATACGGATACGGATATGTGGAGTGGTAACCAATGGCTGGAAACAGACACAGACAACGAACAGAGACAGAGAAACAAAGTCAGCTGGAAAACCACTAACGAGCACATTTAGCCCCCCCGAATTTTTTTTGTGCTCGGAATATACTTGTTTCACATATTCCCATTCATGTCTTCCACTTCATTCATTCTTGGGTTGCTCCCTTTTTGGTTTTTGGTCTTTCTGCGGTGGCACACTCCAAATGCATTCGCAGCTGCATGCGGTCGAGCGAAGGCGAGAGGCGGACATTGGCAGAGGGGCATGGCATGGCATGCGAGTGAGTGACCTTTTTTGTTCCCGTGTATTTGGCCCAGTTATGGCTATCCGCCTGCCCTCTCTAACGCACACCGACTTCATTTGGGGCAACGCTTTCATTAGACTTGGGTTAGTTGCAGTGTGGCCAGGAAGTACCAGAGTATTGGCAACAAATTGGCTTCGGGCTTCACATCGGAAACATGGCAATCAGAAAACTAAAACATTATTTTTTTGGAAATTGGTTCGTACCGTGGAGTGCTCCCAAAATTAGCCATAAGCTAAAATACCAATCAGCCATCAGCCTTAGCGTAAAAACTCATTCAACCCGCTTGCAATTAGTTCCCAAAAATTAGCTAAATATTTTCCCAAGCGGCTTTAATCGGCTGGTGGCTCTCCCATCGCAAGAACTGAACAAACGTCAGGAATTCAACTAATACGGCTCTAATTATTTTGTCGGTAGTCGCCGACACACAACAAAAATACGACATAAAAAAAGGAAATTGTTTTTTCTTAATTGGATTTTTCCAACAAAATCGTTAAATCGTATTTCATGTTAATTTGAAAATTCCCCAAAAAACAGCTGCAAAAGCGCAACCCATCCAGCCATCCAGCCATCGAGCCAGCCAACCCCTCTGTACAACCAACAAACTGTCGATGGGAATAAAATAAACCAATTTCCCATCGTCGCATTGCCGGAGGCTTCCGGTGGCGACCCCGATCTGTGGGTTTTAGGGCTGAGAATGGGGATGGAGAACGGCAACCGGGAACAGGCAACCGGGTCCTGACCACAGACGCGGATGTGTGCCGAAATTTGGCATGAAAATGAACGCGAAAAGTTTTGCCCCTGGTTCCACGGGCCCACAGTGTGGGGGCCCAAAGTTGTGTAAATGTGCGGGATTTGAGTCGGAAAAGCATAAATTTCAATATAGCCAAAATGTCACGCTTCCGCATCCAAAAAACCAGACTGGCAAATTGAAATAGAAACAATTTTGAGCGGTTTTTCTGGCCTGCATTCGAGTATTTGCCGCCGCACGTTTTAACCCAATTTTTCCGGCTCGCCTGGCACCCGTTCTCGGTCCCAAGCCACGTGGCTTTTAATTGAGCTCCAAGCGTCAGTCACATCTAATTATAATTGCCCTCGAAGGGGGCCCACGACTAGGACCAGGACCACCGCCAAGGGGAGGACGGAAAACGAGGACCCGTTGCTAGTCTCTCCTCTGCCTGTGTGTGGAGCGGGAAGCTCTGGCCAAAGCAATATTTCAATGTTATCTTGCCAGTCATCGTCACGTTCAGGTTACCAGGTATTATCATCGGAAGCTTACCCTCCCACTCCCCCTTCCGCCCCCATCTGCCAGCCCGCACTCTGCCACAGTCATCTCTCATCTCACTTCATGTCTGCGTCTCCTGCTCCTCTGGAAGCGCCACAAAGGCGCGATGCGATGGCAAGAAACCCGCAGCCTGCTTTTGTAACTGAAATTAGGAGCTCTTCGTGTTGGGTTCATTTTTCCATGTCAGATTTTGACACTTGCGCCGCGGCAGTCAAGGCGCTAAGTATAGTGCGTTGCGAAACTATAAAAACGAACTAAAAACGAGATGGGATCTATTATGGGATATTCCATGGAGTGCTCGCATTTAATGAGGGGAAACTCTTTCATTATCATTGTATGCCATGTACCTTCACAGTCCCTAAAGGGATCGATTTATCGTTGCTTATCATCTTTGTTACTTAACGCAAATCAATTCCCTTTCATCACCAAATATACCCTGAAAGTTCTTAAAGCTTTAACTTTCCATTGCCTTAAATTGTCGACCCGCACTGTAGGTATTTCCATTCTGCAGCCCTTTCGCCCTCTCTTTTTTCAACCCACACAGACTCCGTCGTATTCCATTTTTAAAGAAGTGGCTTGCTTATGAGGCAAAGTAATGTGCACTTTTGGGGTTTTGTGGGTTGACAGTGAATGGGCTGCAGTTGAGCTTCCCTTCCTGCCCGCTCACCCCTCGCCCGCAGCTGCATGGAAAAGGCAAAGGGAAAAAGAGAAAATTTATGAGCACTTGCGGGCTCTGTGCATTTTCCCCTCGCCACCGTTTCCGTTTCCGTCCATATTTGCTACAACTATTTCCCTGTTCCAGCGTGGCGAAATAAATTAATAAATTCATGAGAGTAAATAGTCTTGTAGCCGCGTCATCTGTCCGGTAAAAGGATTGTTTATGTGCATTCCCTCTGCCCGGCCACAACAACAGTGACGAAAGCACTCTGTGATCTCTAAGTCACACGAGCATTGTAGTATTTCCCTTAGTTATTCCAAATCTTCGTAATGAGCAAATTAAATCGGGAAATTCAGACGTCCTTTTCAGATGATGATAATCCACCTCCGCCGCCGCCACCGCCACCGCCAAAGAAGGAACCGCCCAATGACACACCACCACCGAATCCGCAGCCGGACAAGCCGCCTCCGGGCTCAGCCGATATCGAAGCCATCCCAGAGCCGAGGGTTCGGCCATCCCGATACATCACAACCAGTAAGGGAATCCCACCAGCCAATCTCTGCGCTTGCATCCTTATCGCCTGAGATCTCTTCCAGCCGAGGATGACAAGGATTCGGGCTTCGAGACGATCGCCGTCTACCTGTCCCTGTTCTTTGTGATCATCACATTCCCCTTGTCGATCTTCCTGTGCCTGATTGTGGTGAAGGAGTACCATCGGATGCTGATCTTTCGACTGGGTCGGGTCAGGTGAGCATCCACAGATCATTGGCTCTCTTCCCACTCGCATAGCCGCATACCGTGTACTCCTCAAGGAAGGGCGTCCGGGGGCCTGGCCTCGTGTGGACTCTGCCGTGCATCGACTCCTTCGTCAAGGTGGATCTACGCACCTTTGCGACCGAGGTGCCCTCCCAGGACATCCTCACCAGAGACTCGGTGACGATTTCCGTGGACGCAGTGCTGTACTACTGCATCAAGGATCCCATGGACGCCCTCATTCAGGTGGACGATGCGAAGGAGGCCACCGTGCTGATAGCCCAGACCACACTGCGGCACATAGTCGGCGCCAAGCCGCTCCACACCCTCCTCACCTCGAGGGAGACTCTGTCCAAGGAGATCCAGCTTGCCGTCGATGAGATCACGGAGCGATGGGGAGTGCGAGTGGAGAGAGTGGACGTGTAAGTGGATCCGCAATCCTCCCCTGATCGTTCGCTGATTATCTTTGGCTATGATTCCACAGGATGGACATCAGCTTACCCTATACACTTCAGCGATCCTTGGCCAGTGAGGCAGAGGCCGTTAGGGAGGCGCGTGCCAAGATCATCTCAGCCGAGGGCGAGCTGAATGCCTCGCAGGCGCTCAAAGAGGCCTCCGATGTGATGTCCCAGAACAAGATCACCCTGCAGGTGGGTCGTCATCAACAGCTGTATGCGGATAGCCCTAAATCTTCAGCCTTTCACTTCATTTTAGCTGAGACATCTACAAATTCTCACCTCGATCGCCGCGGAGCGCCGTTGCAGTATCATTTACCCCTTCCCCATGGAGATAATGACGCCCTTCATGGACAGCGGTGGGGGTGGTGGCGGACGAAGCCGCGGGGGTACCGGCGGGGATCCCGGCGGCAAGAGACGGGACAGTATTCTGACCAATTTCTTCTTTGGCAAACCCGAAGCTGATTCGAGTTCGAATTCTTCTCCAATGGAGCCCAAGTCAGATGTTGCTTCCGACCAGGCGGAATCCGAACAGGATCCGAATAATTCGAGCGACACAAGTATGTTCCACGTCTAGGGTATCTTCTGTTCTATTCAAATGGATCTTCATTTTGGTTCTCTTATTAGGGGGTGGCGAGACCCATGCGTCGGAGATGCCAGGAGGCTCGAGGGCACCGCAGCAAGAAAGTGATTTGTTACGGACTATGATTCATCATGCAACAGCCCCTAACCGGTATCCTTCTCTCCTTTGCAGGGCCGTTGGCGTTGGCGTTTATGGACATCCTAAGCTATCAGCAGTTCCTGCAAAATCGTCGATAATCAGGCCCTCGGCCTGGGCTGGCAGACAATGTCCCGGGAGCAGGACAATGACAAGGCCAAGCGTGAAATAAACAACAGTCACGTCAGCTCCGTGGGCCACAGACTTGATTGAAGGGCATTACTTGTTCCCTGTGTTGTGCTCCCTGGTCCCTCGCACAGACACTGAGACGACATTGACACTGGTATTCGGTATTCGGTGGCCTCAAAGCATTTTTTTACGATAAAAAGTAGCTGGATATTTGGTCCTTTATATTCTTGCTGCAGAGGCAATTTATCTCTTTTAATAAATTGGAAGATTTCTGTCGATATTTCAATGACGGATAACGTTGGAAAACATTTTGTTAAATTTCTCCGAAAAAAAGGTAAAGCTGATAGATGAGCATAAAGAAAGCAGAGCTTGTTGAACTTTAAACTGGGAAGCAATTTTAAATTTTAAAATATTCTTTGGTTTCTCCAAACGAATGTCTGAATATTCTGAATGTCGGGGTCACCAATGGTGGTACTTCTTCAGATATATATTAGCCAACATAAGCATATACCCATAATGCTCGGTATTCTTTCAATTTCGGAGTCACCAACGATTGGGAGCATTCAAACGAAATAATTCTAATAATTCGAATTTGATTCAGAGTTATGCATGTCTGGGTCACCAATTGTCAAGGGTCCGCAATTAATTGCCAATTACCGCCGACATCTCAACGGAGTCAAGAGTCCTTGGTTAGCTTAACATTATAAATTTGCGAAACTCTGCACATTTATTATTTCATTTGCACATTTGAGAGAGGCAAAAAGTTGCCACAAAGTGTGCTGAGGCGTGGCTGGGTGTTAATGCACTTGCCCCTCTATGTATATCCATCGCACGTGTGGACGCGTACGTGTGGGTGTGGCTGGGTGAGGGGTGGTTGCCTCGTAAATTAGCAACGAAAGTTTTTGAGCTAATGTGCAAGAAATTGCAAAGAAATCAAAGAAAGTGTAAGCCAGACTCTAAAATTCAGCCACCAACAAATGGGTCGAAGTCGTTTTCATGGTCTACGAAGATTTCAATCCAATTATATAAATATATTTATTATGCAATTGAGGGAGAATGCTTTCAAGTCATTTTAAAAAATCTATCATCGAAATGGAAAGTATTTTGGAAATGATTAATTTGGGAAGAGTTTTGGTTGCAACTCTTTCCCCTCATTGTGGGACTCTTGTAGGGTGCACCATGCACTGGGGTTGCTGTTTGTGCTGTAGATGAAAGGGGGTGGGGCGGGCGCGAGCGTGCGTAAGTTTGCCTGCGTGCTCATTGCTCGGTGCGTGTTCGAGCACGCACAGGTAGAGCACACCCATCACCCATCACCCATCCACCCACCCCACAACCCCCACGGACTGCGTTGGGTACGTGTTTATCCAGCTGGCATATGTGTGGGCTAGGTGGGGCCAAGGGCAAGACATATTAAAGTTAAGGTATGCCAGTATCCCAATCCCAATCACAGCCCTCATGGCTCTCGAATAGAGATCTCATTCTGAGTGCCTCACCAACTATTTAATATGCTTTGGAGGTGCAGCGTGGATGTGGCAGAGGGGTGTCCGGGTGTTCCGTTTGTGTGGCTGACGGGTTGAGCTTTGAATCGGCAGCTGCTGTTTGTGTGCTCCCTCTCGGTATATCTCTCCTGCCACAGCATTCTCGCTCTCTGCCACTCCTCACCAGCATCTGCTCTTAGCAGGCAGCAATGCAAATTCAAATTTGATTTATGCAAATGGCACATGCAACAGCAGAACGGCAGCAGCAGAACAGAAGTGAGCAGCAGCAGCAGCAGCAGAGGAACATCAGGAGCAGAGGCAGCAGCAAGAGCAGTGGAGAAGCACCAGGAACGCCAGGCCAGGAGTATCAGTGAAGGAGAGGAGAATAAGTGCAGAGCAGCGGTGGAGCAACGGGAGCACAAGTGAGCTGCAAGTGGCGCAGAGCTCCTGGAAGCCAATGTTTGCGCTTGCCATTCTCACCAAGTGGCCAGCAGCAGCAGCCAAATAAGCAATCTTTCATACATATGTGTGGGGTTGCGTACACTCTGACCCCCAAATCCGAATACAACACCGAACCCCACTCCCAGCCCCACACAAATCTCCTATGCCCTTAGTCCAACCTGAAGCTCCCATCCAGACCACCCTCTGGGAGATTCTTTAATTCACATTTAAACAAAACGGAAAATGCTTGGGCAGTGCCATTGCATTTGCTCGACTGTATACCTTGCAAGAGGGTACCACGATTAAGGCCAGAAAGAAAGCCTTTCTAGACCTATAGAAAATACTATACAGATTGGAATCGGGAACATAGGAGCATCAATAAGGTTCCTTAAGGTTTTATGTAGCTGTGCCCAATCTCTAATTGGTTGCAAGTCGAAGTCGAATGTGATTTCACATTTGTTTTATTAAAATGATCCATATTCAAGTGTACGCAAAGCTTCGACTCTCCAGATGCCAGACTTCAATTCTTGTATTTCTTTTCGCTTTGGAATTTTGGATTGCACTTGACATTTGGTCATTTCAGTTGTCCATCTGCCTCTCTCCCACTGCCCCCTCTCGCTCTGGCCTGTACATATCTCTGTCGGCCCTGCAATCATCCGGACTCTCTCCGGTTGACATATGTGACACTGTGACCGTAAATGTTCTGCCATCTGTTAACCCATAGAGAGCGAGATAGAGAAAAAGGAGAGGGCTACAGCTGTCACTCAGCTTCGCTTCGCTTTGCTTTAAGGATTTCCCAACAGTTTTTTTTCCCTTTTATTTTTTTTTAGCTTATCCCTCTGTGACCTCTGTGGAGGGATTTTACTTTGGGGGATTTTATTGACTCTCGTTTCGGGGGCGATTTTCTCGTTTTCATGTTTGTCATTGTCAATCTCATTTATCGACATCCGTTTAATGTCCAGCAATTTGAATGGAACAGACCTGTGTGGCATTGGCTGCTTAACTTCTCCATTCTCTCAATCGCTTTCAAGGTTGGCACAGATTTTTTTGAGTACTAAGGGGTGTTTGGGTTATCCCACATCCGGTTGGGTTTAGTTTGCAGAATGATTGATGGAGGATTCGAGTAATGTTTGCAGAGGAATTTGATTTGGCAGGGTTATGCCTCACACTTAAAGCGAACACCCAAAGAAACCTCCATGAAAGTAATACGAGTATCTATGAATAAAGTTCTCTTAAGGTTCTTCTCCTATAGATGAACACACACAAGCAAGCGCTTTAAGCACTGTGTTAGAGCCATTGTTTAGTTGCTTCGTGGCATCAAAGCCTCAACCCCCTGGCTGGGGTATTATTGCCTGTAAAACAATACCCCCAGTTAATAGTCTTAGTGGCCGGTGCGCATTCAATTGGCATTGGTAGGGGATTTTCTTGAGCCTACCACACTCGAGGGATTCCAGCAACGAGGGAACAAAAACATCCCAAGCTAAACAAGCTGTAAGCTGCCTGGTAATTGAAGCTGCATTGTTTGGCACATGTCCATGGACCAGCAGCACCAGCAGTCTTCCTCCCATCATTGCACATTCCATGCCAGCGAGCAGGAGGCTGGCGGCAGGAGGCATGGGATACGAGGCAAGATGCAAGTGGGTGCAAAAGTGGAGCAACAATTGTGCAGGCAAACAATGGCAATACCACAACCTGGCAAGCCAAACCGCTGGGAGAACTTTCAAGTATCTCGGGAGGGAACCGAGTTCGGTATGGGATTGTGGAAATTAACAACACATTTATGCGGGGACACACACAAAGGTGCGTCTCCCAGCAATCGTATTCTCATCTCTGACAAACAACTGTCTTTGGCATAAATTAGCTGGCAAATAGAAGCTCTCTCTCTCCCTCTCTCACCCTCTGTGTCTGTCTTTGAAGAGGTAGAACACATGTCCTTTGGCTGTCGAACAGGAACACAAAAATAACTTACAAACACTTAAACTTCTTGGGTTGGGTTGGGTTGGGGAAACCAGAAACAGAGGGAGAAATATATCTACTGCTTGTATATAGAAAGAGAGAGAGGGGAGTAAAAAAGCCAAAATGCAAATTGTGTGTCGAAAGTTGTCAGTCATAACTAACTCGACGATGACTAAAATTTGTTTGCCAACAACAAAACAACTCTTGAGGCGGCAACGGCAACGGCAGTCGCTGTTGCTGTTGCTGCTACTTTCCCTGCTGCTTAATGAGAGGGGGTGCGGTGCGCTGCAGGAGGGGGTTCCATGTTATGTAATGTTGGCAACCCTGTAGAGTTGTTGAAACTTTGCTTGAAGTACATGGGCACACTGGCTGAGCTGAGCTGCGCTGGGCTGGGCTGGGCTGGATCTGGCTTCCATTCAGAGTCACGCCAAATTGTCAACAACTACGAAAAACTCGGCAGAGAAAGAGACACGGGCCACAAAAATGCTCAGAGGCTGTAAAAGAAGCTACAAAAATTCACCAGAGAAGAAGATTTTCCATGAAAGACAGGGAGACACAAGAACAAGTTGAGGATGTTGGGAAACTCTCGAGCAAACTTCAATTTCATTAACTAAGTGGTCCACACCAATTAAGTTTTGTGCATTTTGGAATAATATAAATTAATTAGAATATGCTAATGAGGCTGTGCTGTGCTGCCTGTACGTGGAGTCGACTCGAGTCAATTGACTTGAATAAATTAGCGGGGGGACAAAGTGCAGGCTCAAAGCCTAGTCACTCGACTTTAGCCATCCATTGACCTGCTCTCTAGCGCTCTCGCTTTGTAAAATATTCCGAGTGTCTTTGCACAAATATTTGCTGTTCAAGTTGGTGCTCGGCTGGCCGACCCATTGGCATACAAATGTCTAGACAAAGTAAGAAACTTAAAGGCTGTAGGGGAAATCGGCTGCAATGAAAGCTACTTGGGGCTGAAATATGTACTTTGGTTGTCTCTTAAAGGGAGATTTGCTGAAAACTGTGAAAGGTAAAAGCTCCTTGACTCAGACTAAAATTTCCCCTTTTAATTTTTTCATTTCCACTACTTTTTCTCCAAGTCCCAAACACGTTGCATATATCCTTAGAAGTTTATCCCACAGAGCCTGCCAGCTCTGATCTCCTCTATTTCAATCTCTGTGGGACTATTAAAGAAACGTTCTACTCTACGAGTACTATCCCCCCATCTAGCCATTAAGTTGTCACCATTTCAAAGCTCAAAACGTGTTGCATACCTTGAGGAGTTTTGTGGCTCCAATAGTCACCACCCCTCCACTTCAAGGTTCACCCCCAGCAGCGCCCACTCCCACTCCCACTCACTGTCTTTCTCTCAGCCACTCAACCATCAGTTTCAATCGAATGCCTCACTAATGGCATCATTTCGTTGTGGCAAATACAACGATAAAGTCATTGAAAGTCGAAAACGGCAACGACTATTGCATAAATTCCGAATACGATTCCCAGAGACTGGGCCACGTTTCTCTCTCGTATTCTAATTCTCGATGGGAAGCCAGACAGCCAGACTCAGCCTGCTCCTCAGACCCAGTAGCCTAGTCCCAGACCCACTCCGGCATTGCCTGCGCATCTGTCTGGAACAGTGCACTCGCATTCGCATTGGCATTGGCATTGGCAAATGGTCTCTGGCATTGGCAAGCCGTCGCATGGAAAGGAAGGATCTATGAAAGGAAGGAAGGAAGGTGGCCAGGACATTCAGTCAGTCAGTGATTCCAGGCCAGGACAGGGCAGGGCAGGCGTCAATAAGGTACATTCACATCGGGGCAGGGTGGTCGATTCCATTCTAGTTTTATCGCATTAGACCAATTTCGGGGCACAACCAGACGAATTCATTTTGCTGAATTATCGTTCTGTGCAATTTTTTGTTTGTGAATATTGATTTGTCTGGCCAACGACAGACATTTCTCCACAAACAAGGCAAATTTTCATCAGAGAGATGCCAAAACTTCTGCTTTTCGAGGAAGTTCTCGATTGTCTGTGAAGGTGGGAAATACGAGAGACAGATCCACTCGTTTGTCGAGCATAATTAATTAATTAACGATGCTAGAACTATTCAAAGTTCCCTCAACTCGAATTGTATGCGATTCAGGCATTCCCAAATTCAATTTATCAAACATTTAATGCTTTTGTTTGTTGGATCTATCATCGGCCATGAATCACTCCCAACAGCTCCAGGGGCACATCGGGGGCGCCCATCAAAAACAATTGTGTTTCGGTAATTATCACAATTAAATCGTTGTTTTCACTTGACTGCTTTTGTTTGCCATTGTTTTCCGGAATTTTCCACTTTTCAAAGAGTTATGGTGTGCCCCCTGCCACTGCCACTGTTCACTGGTCAAATTAAACATTCGAATTCAACAAATAGGTCAGAAATCACCTGCTGCAGGGCTCTCGAATGTGTCATCAAGTGCGGAATGACATTAGTTTCCATTATGGATATCCAGTGAATTCGTAATTATCGCTAATGGAGCACAATCAATTTCTTATCGGTGCATTATGGCAATATGCTCAGCACAATAAAGGCTGCCAATTTAATGGCAAACATCCCGCGAGAACATTGTTGGCAGCAATAAAATGTTCATGGAAAATGTAAAATTACTCAGGGAACAGTCTTAATCGGGCTGCAAAATAGTCTAAGCAGAAGACATTGCGTTCGAAATTTCTGAAGAAATCACGTTCATGGAAATGTAAGGGAAACTGTGGGTATTAAATGAAGAAACTATAAAGTTGCCAGACAATCAGTTTTGCTTAATTTCCCTAATGGTAGGAGTTGCACTTTCGGTTTAACTTGGACTACCCATAAAACTAGGCCATGAAAATATTCTAAAAAAATTCATAAAAAATACATATGGATATATAATTAACTTTTTAGGCACTAGCCAAATGTCTCACTACGAGGCAAAGAAAAATAAGACCCAAAAGGTACCATCCATGCATTCATGCATCCAAAAGGTGCCATACATGCAAAAATTCTCACATTTAATTAAATAGTTTTGTATAAATATTGTAAAAATATATAAAAAAAATACCATAATCAATTTTTTCTATTTTTTTTCTTTAAATTTATAACCAGAATTAGCTGCCACTATACATACATATGTACATATATAGGAGGCGGTAAACCTGCTTACGCAATAGTATATACAATAAAAAAAAATAATAATAGTTCTGTATTATTGATGTAAACAATACTTTATGCTTCGAAAAATAATTAGTTATTATGGTATTTAAAAATCGTGGAATGTTTCATTTTCCATAAATTGTTTAATGGCCTGTTTAGTAGTCAATACTAAATGGATTCAATGCACATTTAATAGTAGGTGCATTTTCTGAAAACAAAAACACAGTTTAGTTTATTTCATATGTGTATGTACATATTCCTACGCTACAGTATTGCTACCTTAATGTTGATGCGTTAGTCACAGAGGGTTCACATACATAGATATTTTTCATACAATATGATTTACTTATTCTTTTACAAATTTTTATAAATATTATTATCTTTAAATTAACATTTATTTATGATTTAAATTTAATTTATTTATTTCTATTAAGTATATATCTAGCTGTTACCTAAATTGTTTTTCTCAAATGGCAAGTCTGTACCTTATGGTACAGTTTACTAATATTTTATTTACATCTAAAGTTCATGATTGAAAATCATTTAGTTCAATCAAGTTTATTTGTTCAATTTTCACCAATAGCTTTTTTCGAAGGATTTTGTAAAGCGACTGACAAATATTTCACATAATTTAATTTATTTTAATTTGATTTATATTACGTATAATTACTATAATTTAGCAACGTTATTTTGATTTTCCAAATAAAGACGAAATTGTAAGGATATTGCAAAAATCGTAATTTTGTGCTTATATGTAGCTGCATATACGTTACTGTTAAGCCTTCTGACTTATTCCCCAACTAACCAACAAAAAGCAAACAACAAAAAAGCGACCACAAAACAAAATTGTCTCTAAGATATCTGCATCTATATATAACATTTTAATTTAACTTGATACAAACTGTATAGGATACAAAGAACTAACGGACGATTAGCCAAAATTTATCATTCCTAATCTTTATCAACATCATCGTCTGAGAGCAGTTCGGAGAGACTCAGATCCGACGAGCGCTTCTCGAGAGGCTGCTTGGACGTGTCCGACCGGCTGCATGTGGGAGTGGGACGGGCGTACATCTTCACGCAGGAGATCACGTTCTCGCGGAACATTGCCTCCGAGTGCTTCATTATCTCGGCGGCATGGTGGTTGAGTGGATCGTTCGGGTTGGGGTTGCGCAGCAGTTGGGGCAGGAAGGTCTCGATAATGTTCAACAGATCGTAGCTGGGCGACCAGGCCTGCCGAAACACATTCATGCAGACCAGGCCCGTGTTAAACTCGATGTTCGGATGCAGTATCTTGGTGATGAAGCGGACCTTTGGCGGATTCAACGGATAGTCCTTCGGCATGTTTATGTTCACCGTCCACATGCCACCCTCGTGGGCAGTCCCCAGCGGCCCCTCGAAAACCACATTCAAATTGGCCATGTCGTCGTCAACAGTGGTACGGTGGCCCGATGCCAGCAGCCGGCTTACGTCCCGTTGCAGGCGTCGCCCAGCCATGGGCGATGTGGTGTTCACGACTGCATTAGCCATCTGGTCCCCTGTTAATCTACGCAAGCCTACGTATCGGATCTACTGGAATTTCGAGTGCACCCGTCTGCTACACGGACGTACCTACAAATGTGTTCTGTCGCCACGCCAGCGAACCACGTTTATTGTTGGAAAATTACATTAACTAAGAGTATTACTTACATAGTAAAATGAAATCAGAATTTTGCTGTATTTACATTGAAGTGGTCTTGAAATATAGCACTACTGCCTACTCGAGCCCTATCTTTATGGATGATTGATGGGTTTGGAAAAGGTTCGGGAGATTGGATGGGTAATTCTCTGGAATTTATATAGTTATATGTACGAGCGCACTAGTGCGCCCATCAGCGAAGAGGAACACTTTAAAAATCATAGAAACAGAATTACCGACTTTTTGTAGGAAATTCTATAGGAATGCCCATTCCCATGAAGGCCACGACCTGTGGTGTCATGGGATAAGCCCAAAAGTCTAAAGGTTAAAAAAGTTCAAAAGGGATTCCTGGTCAGTGGTTAGATTTAATAGTAGAAAAGTTCGATATAAAATAACTTTAAAGTCACTCTGTAATCCACTTTTAGCGGACTCTAATCACTCTTTCGTTGCTGTCGAGCAATATTCCAACGCACAAATTAAATTTGTGCACAGGTAAAACATCGCCAACTGTAACTCAATTCCCCCAATCATTTTATATAATTCCATTAAAACCTGTCAACAGCAAGCAATTCATTTAAATGTTTTCCCAGCAACTAAATCCGTAAAACGCTACAACACGACAGTGAAAATAAATATCGCTTTTTATTTATTAGTTCCACCCGATTTCAAGCTCAGTTCGTCCTGTCCGCTTTCGTGCATTTTTTTTTTGGCCGTGTCGCATTGCGTCTAAACGGATTTTGGCGCCGTTCCGAGAATGGAATTCATTAATTGCGCGTGGGACAAAGTTTTTGGCCGTACTGCCAACTGCTTGTAATTGGGCACCAGGGAAAGTCCTAGAAAGCCCCAGGAAAAGTGGGCTACGGAGTGGTTGTGGCTGTGGGTGTGGGCGTGAGGTTTGTCCTTGCGGCCAGTCCCAATCTGTGCCACCCTTTCTCTGCCCCTCTTAATGGGTCACTCCAAGTTGAATGCATTTCTGATTGCTGGCAATAAATCAAAGATTGTCTGATGGCTAAGACCCACTTTTACAGTTCCATAAAGGATTCAGCGAATGAAAATAGAGATGGAGAGTGCATTAAAGTTAAATGGACTTGGACTAAATGCTGCAAATAGCTGCCATAACAAACAGTATGGACACACCAGAATCCAGATACACACAGACATATGTATGTACATATAGGGAAGAGCGATAGAGATTGTATCTGCGTCTGTGTCTGTGTCTGTGGCACTGTATCTGCGTCTGTGCCGCTGTATCTGCGACAATGGCTAGAGCTGAAACAATGGTAAATAACGACTAGAAAATTGTAAAAAATGTTGACAATGTTTCTCATGGCTGGCAAATCCTTTGCCCCCTTGCTTTATTTTTAGTGCGACAGTAAATGCGTCAGTCTACCCAGTCTCTCTTTCCATTTCTCTCTTTCCATCTCTCTCTCTCACTCCGTCTGTCTCTGTCTGGCTTTGGAATGCTTTTTGTTGCAGTTTTCACAGTCGAGTGCCCTCATTGTTTTCGCTGTCAGCGAGCGGCGCGTCGACAATGAATAATTAGAATTTTGTTGAAGGTCCATTGCTCATTTCCCCCCAACCACCCAACCACCCACCCATCTCCACCAAACACATTCCCACCTCCCCCGAATGCCACCGCCACAGTTTGTTCATGCGACTTTTAATTTGTCGCCCCATGGACAGCAAATCAAACATTGACCATTTTTGGATCACAATGAATAAGCGACTGCAAAATTCCTCTTTTGCTTTATGCTCTTTGGAATGGGTCCTGCACCAGTCACAATATTTCTAATATCACTACCAGTATATCATTGCCAAAGGCTTGACTTTATCGAGTGTTTGTTTCATTGGTGCGACTATAATAAAACGCTCAATTCCTTTGGATGCAGAGCAGAACAAGTTATCATAGATGTTGCGATGGGAATAAATTTTAAAGTTTTCTGTTTAGTTTTGAGCATTATTATACCCGTACTCAAAAAAGAGTTAAGGGGTATATTAGATTTGTGGTAAAGTGGATGTGTGTAACGCAGAGGGAAATCCGCCCCTAAAGTATATATTTCTGATCAGCATCATAGCCGAGTCGTTATAGCCATGTCTGTCTGTCCGTCCGTCCGTCCGTCCGTCCGTCCGTCGTCCGTCGTCCGTCGCCGTCTGTCCGTCTCGATGAGCGCCTGGATCTAGAGCTATAAAAGCTAGCGAAACCAATTTGGTTCCAGACATGTGATACCCTGTACAGTGTTTCAGTCGCCCCGCCCCCTTCCGACCCCACAAAGGACGAAATCTGTGGCAGGCACAATTTTAAAGATACGATAAAACTAAAACGCGTATCGTAGAGATGCCCATATCTACCAGTGCCAAATATGAACTAGTCAGATCATAATTATAGCCAGAATGAGAAATTAATTTTCAGTTGCTTCCCCCCCCCTCCCGCCCACGACAACTCATCTCATTCCCTCGCTCACCTCTGCCGCGTTCAGTGCGCGGCAACCCCTAGCGGGGAGATGTAGATATAATGGTACATGTACAATCTACATGTTAGTGTAGAATATACTTGTATTTGTAATGTAGATAATAGATGTAGCAAAAAAATGTAAAATGTAAATTTTTAAAATTCTTTAAAATCATAAGCTCAAAATGTATATACTGACTGAGTACGGGTATAAGTAGAGTCGCGTCCCCAGAAGCGACTCACACGTTCCTTCTCGTTTTTCAATATCTTCTATCCATTATGGGAGGGAGCTATGTTAGTTTTAAGGCCGGAAATACTGAAGAACAACTGGTCGACTTTCTATCTTTCTACCACATGCAAAAAATAGCAGTCAGCACTCAGTGCGTCTGTGAACATTCCCCTCGAAGCCTTTGGGCCATACTAGGGACTCTATCATTTACTGATATTTGATGAGAATCTTTGCTTGTTCGTAGTAAAATTTAATTTCCTAAGTGTAACGTTGGCCGGATATGAATGGCAGGCCTTGAATTCTGAGGCTTGTGGGGTGCCTGCTCCACTCCCGTTTACAACTTTGAGTTGGTGTTTTATGGATATGGGTTTATGCATACATTTTGCCCATTGATTTTGCAAAGCAGGCCGGGCAGTAGTAGGAGAACGCCCTGGCCAGGGCGTACCAGACTTCAATGAAATTTTCAAGTGCATAAATAAAATCTCAAATAGATGCCATTAAGAGCATTTTAGCCGCCATTAAAGCAATATGGCCAGACCGCCCGTCCCACAGCTCGGTCGCTGACTATTATCCCAAGAAATACGATTATCGCGTAAAATTAACGCGAAATTAATGCAAACTACGCGCCCAGCCCCAAGGATGGGTCTGAGACTACGCATCCGAGACAGCTTTAGTGGGGAAGGAGTGTGGCCTGGGGCAGGATATTTCCTTCTTGGTTGGAACATTAAGGAGTAATCTCAACATGGGCGTTAATTTTGCGAATTGTAATCAACTGAGAACTGAGAACGTGGCGGTAATGAAGCTGTTGTGGCATGGACCCCCAGCATTGACCACGTCAAAGTCAACACTTCAACAAGTGCAAACAGGGGGCTCGAGAAATTTGGCCATCAGGCTCCATAGGAACAATGGCCGGGCCGTGGCCAGACCCAAAGGCCCACGCAAAACAATGGAGCCGCTAAAACAATGGCAGGCGACAAAAGGTAACCGCGAAAAGGATAACTACCAGCCGGGAGCAGTGAGCACCGAGAACAGAGAACAGCGAACAGGACCAGAACCGTTCAGGGCACGGCCGGACACACCGGATCGGACCGGGGGAACCAGCAACCGCAGGTCGAACCTTCTGGCATTTTGGCAACATTCCATAACCCAGCCACCCACTCTTCCCCATAACTTTATCTGCAGGGCTTTGTCCACGGCCCCTGCCATACGGAGAGAGCACGAAATTTGTTAAATTAACTAGATAATTTTAAATGAAATTTTTGCATCAGCCACAATTTCAAACACCAAATATTGGACTATGAAGTTGGAATTATAAAGGATTTGTATGGTCATCAATTGCGTGGTTCGAATGGAATGTTGAAAATCTAATTTATAAAACTTTGATTTGGTAATAGCGCGGTTTACTGTTCATTTAAAGGGACTGTAAGAGTTCTTTATTGTGTTTGCCGTACACTAGAAATTAATTTTAAAGGATATATAGCCTTAATTGTAGATCTAGGTCTCCTTGTTCTGCTTTATGTTCATAACTGTTTGTCCTAAAATTAAAGTACAAACTTGTAACAAGGAAACAAAGAGAGAGAGGGGAGTGTTTAGAGAACGCTTAGCAGAGAGCAAGCAAAGGAACTTTTGAGTGGGGGTATACCAAAGTAAATTGTTGCTGTTCCCCTGGTAATAAAATATTTGTCGAGCGCCATTTACAAAGTCATTTTCAAGCCCAATGTACTTTCAAAGTAATGCGCTCCACCTGCCCGCGTTCACTTCGCAGCCCCATTCCATCGTGCCCCTTCGCCACCAATCCTGCTCTGCAGGAGTCCACCTCTCTGCTTATTGCTTGCGGCCCAGCAGCCGTTGTTCTAGTTATACCCTTGAAGAGGGTACTATGATTTAGAGTACATATTTGAAGAGGAAAGTCTATCAGCTGCAGAGCTGAATCAAAGACATTTCCTTCTGCTGAACGAATTTTGGAAAAATCATATGGAATATACAGACATATTATTACATATGTATGTAAGTCGACCCGCCATAGAAACGATATCTCTGCAAGGGTATCTAACTCTTCGGCTTCCAATGTTCATCTGTCTTTCTTGTTTCTAGTTTTTATTGCGTTCGTTTGCCATTTTATGGTCGCGTTTCAGGTGGCTGATGTTGTTGCTGCTTCTATTGCTGCGCCTGCTGGGTGGACGGGGGGGGGGACTGAGCTTAGGTGCGATATTTGAGGCATCAGCGTCGCTGCTGCCGTTGCCATCGCTCCGTTAGCCTTGCCAAACACGTGCTTTCATTTAAAATGCCGTAAATATATCGCGTAAATATAGATTTTTTGTACTTCTTCCTTTTTTCGTTCCTTTTTGGCTGTTGACATTCGGCTAAGGCCATATGTAGCTCGTATTGCATTTTTTATTATTGAATATTTTTCATTGCTAACGGGATTCGCGGATTGCGTGAGACAAATGCCAAAAGAGTTGGAGCCCCTTTGTACTTGTGCGCACCAAAAGGTGGGAGGAACCAGGTGCTTGAGCAACCAAAAAGAGTAATCACACACAAGAGAAGGAGAGATTTTGTATAGATTTGTTCACTTGAATTGGCACACAAATTGAATCGAATAATCGCAGCTGCCGGCTGCCTAAGGGAGCCACTTTAATCACACTACTGAAAGCTAAAAGTGGCAAAATCTGGAGCACACAAGTTTTATTTAATTCGTACGAAAATGATTTGATTCGGCATCGATATTTAAATTTTGGTGCAACTGCTGCACTTATGGATAAACTTGTCTCAGTCCAGAGGGGACATCGATTAACTTATACACAGACATGTGAAACAAGCGAGAGTTTGCCGTCTCTCTCCCATTGAAAATCTAGAATGAACAAATCTCTCTCTCTCCGAATCTATGAACATCCCCAATCCACAGTGGAAGCACAAACTGCATCGGAATTTATTCATCAGTTGCTCTCCGCCCACCGTTCCACAGTCGCAATCCACGAGCAGCGCGGCACCTGGATCAACGGTTTGTGTGCATGTACACGAAGAGATAAGCCCCAAGACCCACAAGCAGAGCTCTGCGCTGTCAGCTATCCTGTTCTTTTCAGTTCATTCTCAATGGACAGCCGAAAAAGTACATAAAATCCACAAGAGGAAAAAAACACGACACACACACACGCAGCGATGTAAAAACTTGAGAGAAATTTGCATAATTGTGGTTAATTGGAATGAACATGTTAATGAGCTCGGAGAGTCCCGGAGAGTCTGCTTGCCATGTTGCATGCAACAGACAGCATCAGCATCAGCAAAACTTGCAACATAAATGCAGAAAAATATACCAGTAGCTAAAGAAGGCTCCAACCACCGACATGACATCGTGTAATGACGCCCGTATGCTTTCTCCAGATTAACCCATTTTCCGTCAGCATAAGATACACAAAAGGAATACTGAAAAAATAAAGGGAGAGAAAATATAAATTCAACTTCATGACCAAAAGACGTGCAAAGTGCTGACGATTATGCCAGTCATAAACCGATTAGGTCACATGAATATTTATGGATGAACGCGACGAGAGAACTGAAGTGCAACTGCAACTGGAGTTGAAAGAGGAACTGAAACCAGAGCTGAACGACATGCAACAAGCGAAAGGATATATTCCACTTAGCTGCCCCATAATCATGTTTCCACCCTATGTGACCGAGGCCAGTGAAAGCGAAAAATGTTGAAAATATATCAGGCAAAGACCTTTAAGATGCTTAAAGGGGAAGTGCTGCAAGGCGTATCGATGCGCTCCCAAAATCAAGGGAATAAATGTAAAAAGAGATTGCCCTCGGGGTTGCTATTAGCTTGTTTCCGGAACAAGAGAAACAGTAACAAATTTCAGGAAGAGGAAGGCGTTTAAATTGTGCGCGTTATGGAGAGAACTGTGTGAGAGTATCTGTAAAAGTAAGTGGGGAGTGCTGTGAAGTGTTTACAATAATCATTTGGGGTCAGTTAGTGATAGTCTGTGATATTTTCCAAAATTAAATCATACATTCTCGTATATTTAATTTAAGATTTTTCTTTAATTCACGGAACTGAATGTTTTCTGGAAACGATTTGAACAGCCTTTCATGCGTGCAAAAAGGGGGACAGAGGGTTGAAAAGAAAACTCCAATTCCCATATTGCTATGATATGTAAAAACTTTTTCCATTCTTTTGCTTTTGCGTGCTTTTGACAGCCCTTGGTCGTTGTTGTTATATCGATGTTGCGCAACTGTTTTCAAGGAAAAGAAAACAATAGTGAAATCAATAAAGCGTTTTCCTTCGATTCATTCGCTTGGTAAATATAAATAATACATTTGCATTTAAAAGGATTTTCATCACGCATTCGTTCATGCATTCGTTTTATTGCCTATGCAAACAATAAAGGTTGTTTTTGCGGCCAGAAATCATCAGCAATGATGAATGATGTATGGTTTCCCCCGCTGTCTGTCTGTCGCACACTCCCCACGAAAACTGTCACTTGAAGGCCACTCACAGAGATACATGCCACACATAGTACACCACATCCATCACTTTCAGGATGTGCGGTTGTGGTGCCATCTTGACCTTCGCCAACAGATACATTGTCTGGCGCAAGTTTTTGGCTTCCTGATTTATGCTTGGCATGAATTAAATCGATTTTAATCGTTCCCTCAAGTGAGTGCAATGAAGTGCTCAATAAAACACACGCGAGTCGGGACTTCTGCTAGGAGAAAAGCCGAGTAGAGTCTGTGTGTTTGTATTTTCTCAGTTGACTTGTTCATCGATAAATCTCTTTATCGCCATAATCGTTAAATCGTTCATTCGTCACGGACTTTGATTGCTCCCCACCAGCCAACAATAGAGTCAACTTCCAGCGAGACAGTGGTTAGAAGGCTACCATCTCTGCTACTACTCTACCGGGATTAATCTTATTTCAACTTTTTCAATCGGAACCATAACTTTCATCTGTCGCACATGCCCCACTGTTCGAGTTCGGCATTGAGCTTGGGCCGTGTTGTTTTGTGCCATAGTTGAACGCACACAATGTGTTCAATGGGTTGTTAGACGCTAGTCCTGGGCCTCGGCAACAGTGCCCAACCATCCTGCGCCACTCCGCCGCTCCCTATACATATATCCATAGACATCCGGTTGTGGGGGAGTGTGTGCATTGATGGATTTTACGGAGAACAAACAATTTAATAACTGATTAAGCGCGCTCTCTGCGATGGTTGTCTGTTTGCACACGTGATAAGGCTTACAGCCGCCTAGGCAACCGTAACAAAGACACCTGCTAAATGAGCTTACAATAGCTTGTTAGCTGATGCCGGTATTAGCCAACATGCCCCTGAAAAAACAACCGTCACTTAGTGGGGGGAGAGAGGGATGTTTGTCACACGATTTGGTAGTGCCACAATTTTGGAAATTACTCGGATGTAGTATAAACTGTGGCAGGAACACAGATAAAATATCAGGGCCTGCAGCATCAACAGCTCGGTAAACAAATTTCCATTTGCTGTTGTAAAATGTAACAAAACTTTTGCGCCTCTCCACCATGTATGCACATTGTCCATACATACATAAGTACATGTGTGAGTGAGTGTGTAGTGCGAATTTTCTGATTTATTGTAAAAGTTTTTATGCACATTTCAGTTGCTGTTCAAATAGTTGAATGCGATATGGTTACTATGTGTGTGTGTGTGTGTGTACTATGTGCAAATGTTTGTTGACGGGCACCTGACAGTCCAGTCAGACTGCATAATGTATATGTTAGGCACTTTCCCCTGGTGAAATTCTCTCATGTGAAATGCAATTAGAGCGAGCATAAAGTGTTAGGAACGGGGATTTCCACCTATTGCGAAAGAGCCCCAAAAATTATGTTAAGTCGGAGTTGGGAAATTTACACGGCCAAATGTTAGGTGCTCTAGCAACCATAATTTATAATTAAAATACATAAAGTAGAGCACGCAAATTAAATGGCAGTTTAACATACATATGTGCTCGGCTGTTTATGCTGAAAAAGCATCGCAGGCTGCTAAAATCATCATAGGTTTAGGATAATGGGGTGCTGAATAAAAAACACTTCTATGCTCCAAGTTCTGTTATGCTTCCAACTTACAACCATATAAAACTACTCAATCTCAATACTCAATCTCCAACGAAAATCAAATAAAAATTCCATTTAGCCGCAAAAGTATTTTACAAATAAACACTTTCCCCCAAAGTAAACAAAGCAAAGTGCAATGAACCTAACCGCAAGCAAAACAGTTCGAAAAGAAAACGTAGTAAAATCTTTTATTGGATTTTTTGGGAATTTTCCACACCAAGCTTGAACCTTGGATTCGACATTTTTCTTGATCAACATCGGTCTGAATGTTTTAAATTTCAATTTTCGCTTTTTGTGTGTCCCCTGTTGTGTCATCTTGATTGACAAATTGAAATAAATAGCTAAAGATACATCAGACGAATGCCAAACATATTGATTTTCGTCTCAGGGATTGAAGGTGGCGGTGGCTGGGCTAGAAGACGGCAGATGCTCTCAGGCTGCTGCCGCCGCCTAGGATGAAGTTAATTTATCCAGTTTTGGTTACTCAATTCAGCAGTTTGGCTTAGTCGTGTATGAACTGAATTATTAATGAAACCCCAACATGGGGCAGCAGCACGAACGAAATTTATTGTGTGCCGACAGTTGGATGATGTCAAAACGAATGCCAGAACAATGATAAATTAATTAGCAGCGAGAAAAGGCCAAGCAACACGTGCCACAAATGTGTAAAAACTAATTAAAGGCGTTCCAAAACTTGCCCAAAGATTCTAGTAGAGCTTCCTTAAAGCCAAAATCTCTCTCCTCTCTGTCTGGCTTCGGCTTTGGCTGCGGCTCTGGCTCTGCCTCTGGCTTATCTTATCTAACAAGCCGAGTGGAAAGCATAATTCGCTGTTGGGGGAAACAATGGCCGGGGCAGGACACCTTGGTTGTCTGCTGATAATTGCAAAGACAAGGCGATAAGGATAAGCGACAACTGCAGTCCATTCAACAAAACCTAATTCAACGAACAATGGCCCAGAAAGACAGAGAGAATAGAGGCACAGAGGCATCCAGAGGCCCCCGCAAACCAGATGAAATCCATGCAAAGGACGAGATGACGACAAAAATGGGATGATACCAAATTGCAAACAATGCGGCAAAACTTTTCCTGGTCGTAATTAAGCCAGAAGTGTACTCATAGAGGGGGAGTGATGGCCAGAGAGATTGGGCATCTGCGTTCAAATTGCATTCCGCATTACGCATACGTCCGGTGTGTCACTCACATTAGTCAAACACCTATTTATTGGTTGCCTACGGCGGATTCATCAGAGACCTGTCCGAGGCCTCATCACCTGCCATTATCTCTACCTGTCTCTCTCATTTATAGTCTCGTTCTCTGTCTCTCTCTCTTTCTCTCTATCACAACGCTAACTGCCTCTCCATCTCATTGCATAATTTATGCTTTGACCATAGGACATCACTCATACGCCCCATTGTCTGTTCAACGTATGGATTTTCAGGCTCCTCTTTTTGCATATTTTTCTATGAGTTGAAAAAAGTTTAATCTTGCTCATTTTCTACACAGAAATTTCCTCTGTTTTCCCCTCCCTATTTTATATTTAATTTGATTAGTTTCCCCTGCTCTTTTGAAATAGTTTGGTTAATAAAACTTCCCCTTGTAAGCAACAGAAGTCAAGAGCAATGGAGTCAAAGAACATTCGCGGTTTACCGTTTCACACAGAAACCAAAGAAAAGAAGAGTTGCAGAAAGAGAAGTACAAACAAAACCAAATAAAAGTCGAATCGGGAAAAGAGAACTACTAACATAAAAAGAAAAAGAACATATGTCGAAGACTTAGATACCCCTTTTTGAGTGAGACTGAAACATATGGAAGTGCAGACAAACATAACACGAGTCTTCTCTTGATACTGATTAAGAAAATAGTTTCCAGGGCACTTCGGAAATGTAGAAAATGGTGGGAAACCCCTAGGCACCCCTAAGCATCATGAAAATGCATCTTCTGTATGCCCGAGACACCTATACTCAGCTCTCTCTCCCTCCGTCGCTCTCTTTTTGCCTCCCCCAACATTCCCTCCGCCACACCCAACCTTTCAAGCATTGCTGTGCGGAAAAATGGCGAGTATAATCGCAATTATTTTTACCTGCCGGCACTTTTAGCACATTCCGTCTAGCAGAACTATGTGCGAATATTTCTTCGACTGGAAAATGAAATAGTGAGCGCTACAGAGAAAGCCATAGTGAGTGGCGGGGGGGAGCATGCCACAAAGAGGGAATGTAGAGCACTAGACAAGGAAAAACTGCTAGAAAATGTTGGAGTAAAAGAGGCAAACTAGAAACTTTCGAAAGTTATGTTAGGTAAGCACTTGCTCGTAAAGTTGTTGTTTCAGTTGCTTATTTTATGTACATTATAAATCGGTTAACACTGCTTGGGGCAGGGGTTTGTTGACTGGGGGTTAACTTCTAACTAAATTGAAAAGTACAAGTGTTATGGAGCAAAACGAATAAACAGTGAGATTGAGAAGTAGTCTGGATGTGATAGTCCGCATAGGGAATGCATTTTAAACAAATATTCAAACATTCAATTATTATTTTTGTATTAAATTTAATTGTATTAAAAATGATAATAAAAAGCAAAATGTCACTGGAATCCGTTTTATTATCCCAACTATACTTTTTTACCATTAAATAAACATTAATTTCCTTACATGTTTTTCCAACTCTCATTAGCAATACAAACAAATATCAGAAAATGGCATTCAAATTTGAACAATGCTGAAATAGTAGGCCCATGCTGTATGTATTATATTTAATTAACCTGTAATTAAAAGGGATTTAATTTAACACGTGTTCATTGGATTCAATGGGCCAATAAATACAGAGCCGCATATTGAACTAATTAAACAATTAATTTAAATTACAAACAGAGAGGAATATTCTACATGCATCCATATGTATGTAAATAATTGCTTTTATATTCAAACGAATGTTTGAATGAGCATCACAAATGTGGATCAACATTCAGGGAACATATTTACCATATTTAAAGAACGGGATAAAGTCGAAAGACATTTCCATTTAAAGAAAGTAAAAATTTTGGCAAGTGAATTGAAAGCGAAATATGTCGGAGCCCGGTTTTCATGTGGTAAGGGAATGCAATTTATTTGAGTATCGAGCGGACAAGCAAACTTCCTGGCCACTGTCAAATGGAAGCCAACAGTTACTGCCACTCTGTCAGTGACTGCCACTGCAACTGCCACTGCTGCTGTTGCAACTGCCTTTGCCAGTGGAAATGCAACGGCAACTGCTATTTCTGTAGAATGTCCTTTCCTCCTTGGGCAAGTCTTTGTTTAGAGAGGAAGAATTATAATTTTCCTGCGTACCCGACAAACTTTTCACTCAGCCAAATAGATAAAAAAAAAGAAGGTTTTCGCAAGTCGAAGCTTTGGATACACTTTTAAAATCATAGTTTTCAGATCAAATAGTATAGAACTTTATAGAACATAGGTTTATAGATGTGGAAAGATATGAAACTTGTACATATAAAATACACATACTCGTATGCCGTCCAGGAAATGGGGCCCAATTAATGGGACAGCAAAAAGAACGCTCTGTGCTAATCTGCAAGCTAAAAAATATCTTCTTTTCATTAGAAGTCTCTTCACAGTCATAGTACAACCTCTTAAAGAGTGTAATGGCATATATGTGTTGTCGTATACTCTTATATCTATACGTACTCTGCACATATCATATACTCGTGCATAGTTATATTCCACAATGTCTGATGTGTTTGTCTGCGAGCTGCTTTTGTCGAGAGTAACTGCAACTTATTTTGCATATCTTAAAAAATAGAACATACGCAGAGATCCCTCCCGAGCATTCCCATTCCCAGCCTCCGACTCGCGCCAGAGACCATTATAATACAATAACAAGGAGAATGGGGAGGGGGTTTTGGGGATGATAGTGCAGCTGCTGCCAGAGCCATAAAGTTTTCGGTCTATAAGGAAGTTATGGCATTTCCCTCTTGGTTTTTGCCAAATAAAAAATTGCCTCAGAGAGCTGGGATAAAAAAAAATGAAATATTCAAATTTCAGCTGCGTGTACTGCTCGCCGACAAGGAAAGTGATTATAGAGATATGGGGCCACAGAAAGGAGTGCAAGTCCATGGCGAATTCCTCAAGTTGGCTTCTTCTGGCTTCTTGGCCGGAAGTTAATGAAATGAGACCACAGACAAACTGCTGCTGGCCAAAATACAGAGAAAAGAGATAGAGAGAAAGGGGAGAGAGAGAGAGAGAGGGAGAGAGAGAGATGAAAGGGGCTTTAAGCGAAAGTTTTTACCACTCAACACTCGAGTGGCTTTTTTTCCGAGAGACTGTTTTGTATTCAAATTAACAGAGTGCCAGCGATGAGAGATGTATGTCCTTACAGTGAGTCGAATGCGTCGTATCCCTTTAGTTGGGATTGGTTTTTTCATTTTGGTTTTGAGGGATAAAGTTTTTTAATGTTAATCTTAAAGATCTCAGAGATTTGGATCATATTTGCTACTGTACCTTTATTCGTGTCCTTAAAATCCAATCTCTCAACACAGATTATATTAAATTTAAATATTGTTGATTCAATTTAATCTTTTGTCTATTCTCGATGACTCGATAGCTTGTCACCTAGGCAAGAACCATCAAAATATTTCTCAGTTCCAACACCAACTTGAATCCCATCATACTCGTTCTTTCCCCCCTTCATCAGGGGGTATGGCAAATGCCATACTTTGGTCAGTTTTTAAAATATCCCCAACATAGTTGCCTGCCAGACACAATTTTGCACAATTTTTAATCTACGGTTTTGTTTTTCCTTCGGGTGCCATGGGTGGTCAAGGGTGCAGGGGTGCAGGGGGGGGGGGGGGTGCAATTCGCAGCATAATGCTGTTGGGGTGGAGGTGGGATGCGATGGGTTGGAAAGCACTTTCGCATTACTTTTGTTTTAATATTGCAGCAAATGGCTGAAAGCAACTTGGCATATGTGCGAACATTTTATATGACTACCACCACACACGCAGCGCCTCAACACAAAGCCACGCACATAGATGCACACAAACAGAGACAGAAAAAAAACACATACACATTGGAGCAGTCATCTATTGTTATGCCCAGTATTTGTAAACAACAGGGGTATTTTGAGCATCGATCAAGAGATGTCTACATCCATATAAGCACTCTGATCCTGGACATTATAATCGAGTTAAAGCCATGCAATACATTTTTTAATTGTGCAATAGTTTTATGGATACTTCGTATTTTCAACTATTTTCTAGGCCAGAATAAAGAAGAGGAGATTAAAGGCAGATGTTCCTGTGCAAGCTCGCAAATTCTCATTTCCACCACAATAAGTTATTTACCTTACGCGAGTAGTATAGATATGTATCATCTGAAGCATTATTGATTTTCACATAAGCCGGAATAAAGAAAAACCTGTGGTATCTTCAATGAATTATTAAAGTCCATCCTAGCTTGCTTATCTTATTAAGTATCTACTCTTCCCGCATATTCGTAGTCCAAAAGTTATGTTTTTTAGGGTACCTTTTAGTCGTTATATTCGACCATGGCGTATTTCTGTTCCTGTTATTTGTTGAGTCTGTGAGCAGCAGCAGCAGGACAGCAGCGACCACATGAACGGGGACGGAACATGGCTGATGCGGATGTGTTTTATTCGCCACTCACTCGCGGACAGGGACAGAACACTATCCCCCGCATTCCATGCCACCCACCGCCTTTCACTATGTTTGGATGTGTGAGTGTGCGTGCTCAAGTGGGTGTATTTGTCTATGGCGGTGTGTGTGTGCGCGTGTGTATGAGTGGAACGCTTTCCCTTTCTGGGCAGCCAAGGCCAAAGCCAGACCGTGCCGCTGCATTTGCCAGCACCAACCCCAATCCCAAAAACAATTTCAAATTATGTTTAAAAAAAAATTAAATAAAAAAATACACTCACACTCACACACACTCATGCTGAGTGGGGCAGGAGGGGAAAATTGCAATAAAAAAAGTTTTTGTGTGATTTCCCTCAACAATAAAATAACTGTGCGGGCGAAAATAGTAAATGCTTTTATTAAAACGTTTTGCAGCTTACTTTTCCCCGCCAAACTTGTGTAAAATATTTAAACTTTCATCATTTACATTCCTTCCCCTCACCACTCTCGTCCTTCCACCCAAAAACACCTCTCGCTCTGCATATCTCACCACCAAAAATCTCTCATGCTCTCCAAGCAATTAATAATAAGTTAAGGACGGAAAAAAGTATCTCATAATCATGATTATTTTACGAGCATTTAATGCAGAAGGAAATTTATTTATTTATGTGATTCTGTTAAATGTCAAGGTTCGTTGGGGCCATAAAGTGGATGAATTTAAATATGATTTAAAATATTTTCTACAGTTTGGTTCGCTTCGGTAATGCGAATAGAAGATTGAGCTTCGATTGAAGATTGATAAACAACTCCCGGCAGAATTATTTTACACACTTGCTCAACCACTAAATTGGGTCACTTGTTAAAAAGAACAAACAGATACCAAATGTGTTACCATAGAAAAATTAAAATCGCATTCAAGTGGAAACAAGGGACCAGGTTAAGGCTACCCCAGGGACACAGTATCCCCTCGGAGGAGACCGCTGCTGCGGAGTGGGAAATAACAATAAAATATCACTCATAGAAAAAACAACATTTTATACAAATGAAACAAAAAACCAGAGAGACCGGAATAAAATCGGAATGAGCTGAACGAGAGACAAACAAAGGAGAAACTTGCACAGAAATCAATCAGTTGATGGAATGCTTTTACAAAAATTACAATAATCATGAGTACATTGAATGGTATGCATTGGGGAGTGGTGCGTAGCAATCTCTTTATATGCACATATTAATAAGTTTGATTTGTCCACAGGGAAACAATAATAATGTGACCTGAATTTGAAAGCAGAGATGCTCTTTTCTTATGTAAAAGATTGAATTTGAAATTTACTTTTCATCTCTGAATTTCCAAGAGATTTTACCATGCAAACTATGGATTCTCTTACAGAGCGTCTATTGCAATTTAAAACCAGAAACCAGAAATCAGTTTGAATATTGACTAATTAATCATCTTAATTATTCTGGCGGTTTAATGTATGACTGGGATTAAGGCCTGAGTTAAATTATGGATATCAAGGAGCTGGGGGGAAAATGTTTGTCAAGGCTTGTGCCTGGTTGACTGGGGGGAAAGGGAGGCGTTGACATCAAAGCCGTATTTTTGTCTAGGCCATAATTAATAAGCGCTGGGGCATGCCTCTTGAGTGTGGCATATCCCCACCGCATATCAAAGCCAGTATGAAATCAAATCATACGATTGCAATGAGTGACAGCGAAACCCAATTACTTCTTGTCAAACACATGAATATTCAAATGAAAACACAGGTGCTCTCTACGGCTCCAGGTAATCCAATTTTATTTCTATAATTAGCCAAAACATTCCTTAATCATGTGCTCCTTCTTTATGGTTCTACCTTTAACACTTCTTGGGCCCCTTCTTAGATTTTTTTCCCTTCTTGCCCTTCTTTCCCTTCTTGCCCTTCTTCGACTTCGAAAGGAACTTGCAGAGGAAATCGGTGGTAAAGGATTTGGGTCTCTCAATGGGAGCTCCCAAAGCGCGAGCCCAAATCAGCTGCGGGAGCACGCCCAGGGCACGGGAGACCCCGAAGAGCACCGTATAGTATTTCATCTCAGTCATGCCATAGTACTGCAGGAGTACACCCGAATGGGCATCGACATTGGGATAGGGATTAGCAACCTTTCCCAGTTCCTTCAACACCTTGGGTATGAGTTTCCAGAGCCGTGTGACGAGTTTAACACTCGGATCGTCCTTGCAGTTCTTCTGAGCAAACGCGTTTTGCAGGGAGAAGCGAGGATCGGTCTGACGCAGCACCGCATGCCCATAGCCGGGAACGACCTGAAGAAGGGTTAAGGATTAGAGAAAGGGTTCTCCAAGTTCCAATTCCAATGTTTTGGAGGCGGGCAAATCATACCCGACCACTCTTCAGCGTGTCATTGATAAACTTGAGTATCTCCTCGTCCGATGGCTCACAGCCAATCGCTTCGATCAGTTGGTTCAGCCAGACCAGGACCTCCTGATTGGCCAATCCGTGGAGGGGTCCTGCCAGACCACACATGCCCGCCGAGAAGGAGAGATAGGGATCGCTGAGAGCCGACCCCACTAGCTGGGTGGTGTGGGCCGAGACATTGCCGCTCTCGTGGTCGGCATGCAGGATGAGATACAGTCGCATCAGATCCACAAAGCCCTTGTCCTTGTAGCCCATCATGTTGCAAAAGTTGTCAGACCAGTCCTTGGAAGATTCCAGCTTGCGGTTGCCCTTTCCGCCCTTGAAGATATTGCAGTAGATGACCGCCGCGACGGTGGGCAGGAAGGCGCACAGATTCATGGAGTCCTCGTAGATGTACTCCCAGTATTTGGGCTTCTTCGCGCCCTTGTTGTAGGCCTCCACGAACTTGCTCTCCGGATTGAGAGCGGCGCTGGCGGCACAGAACTGGGCCATCGGATGGATGCCCTTGTCCATGCTGTCCAGCAGCTTGAAGCAGTAGTCGGGGAGCTTGCCCCGCTTTTGCCACTCCGTGGTCACGTCCTTCGCTTGCTTCTTGTTGGGCATCTTCCCAGCCGTGAGCAGGTAGAATGCTCCCTCGGGTGTGCCCTCCTTGCTGCCCTTCTGGATGCGGGGCAGCTTGGCGCAGACATCCTTCAGTGCTATGCCGCGGTAGAAGATCCCCTTGTTGGGGTCCACATAGGAGGTGTCGCACATGAGGAGCAGCAGGCCTCGCTGTCCCCCCATTACGTTGCTCACCTTGATCTCGCCCAGCTTCTTGTCGCCGTGCAGACACTTGATGCCCAGCATCTTTTCACGCTCCTGCGGTATCTTCTTCGCCAGCACCGCCTTGAGGCTCCCGCCATCGCTGTACCTTCGCAGGCAACTCAGCTGCGTGTTATTCTGCTCCCCATTGAAGGAGGATTATCAAATGATTGTTGACAGCTCTAATGGGTCAACATACCTTCCAATAGAACTCTCCAAATTTCAACGCTTGCTTAGATCGAGATTTTAGCAGGGATCTTCCCATTTTAAAGAAAGTGAAAAAAATAAAAAAAATGAAAAAGTTGGAATTTAAAACAAAAATTTTGAATTTTGTGCAGCCGGACTGTAGGGCTGTCGTCGAATGATAAATCTGGGAGAAAATTGAGCAAATGTTAAATGAAAGTTGACTAGATGAAATATTATTTTATACTCGTGTAGCACTAACTATACCATCTGGGACAGAAAACTCAGCTGCGACACGTTCGGTGTATGTTCATACATGGCACATCTACATATATACTGTATGGTTAGTGGTTGAAGTCAAAACTATCGTATGGAATGGAATAGTACTACACATATTACAATTACAATTTCATATTACATTTAAATTGGTGGAGGACCCAAGACAGCTCAGCAGCATAAATAATATATCCTAAAAAGAAAGTCATCGTCTATCCATTAATGAATATTAAAACGCATTTCCATGGAGGTTGTTCATCTAAAGGACTCTTCGCTAATGGAGCTCTTCTTCAATATGGTTAACACATCTAAAATTATTAAAAGCAATAACTTGTCAGCAATGATAATTTTGCCATATTCACATATTTTTTGGACCAGTGGCAAACTTTTCAAGCGCAAACAAAATGAATTCCTGTTTGTTTGTCACTTAACAACATATGGGTCATGGGTCATTTATGGCATGGAAAAATTAGAGCTCCTCTTCCTCACTCTCTGGCACTGTTATGCCCTCTCTTTCTACTATTACTCGCAATATATTTCCCTCTTTTCACCATTTACTCCTTTTTATTCCCGCTTCCCAGTGGGTGGAGGACGACTCCATATGGAATTGCACAAAAATTAAATATCCATTTGAAGCTTTAGCCATGGGGGTATTTCTACCGTCACATCAACTCATCTGTGTGTGAGTAAGTGAGTGGAATTGGTACTTTGACTGCGTTTTTTATTCGCCATTTTCGCCCACTGTGCCCTTCCACTTTGGGGAATTTTTTTTTGGTCTTTGCCGGCGCTTCCGCCGCTCAACAAATTTATTTTTGTTTGTTTTTGTTTGCTGTTCTGATTTTTGTCCAGCTTTGGGGCAATCGCAGCGATAGAGTGCCTGGGGAAAAACTATACAACTTTGCTTTTAATTAAAACATATTTTACACACAGATTCAGACCGACAAATAACTAAAAAAAAGAGAAAAACCGTATAAATATATAAAAAATAATTTGTATGCTGCTTCACTAACAGCCATCAAATGGAAATTAAAACTTTATCGCTTGATGGCACTCGCAGGGATTTTCCAGCCACTCCATAGCGCTGTCTCTTTTGGAATTTCCCTGGCTGTCTCTTTCGCGTATTCTTTTCGGTCTTTGTGAATGGCCATTCAGTCAACAATTATCCCACTTGGACGTTATCCACTCATTATTTCACTAGCTCTTTTTTCGGGTGTATTCGAATTTCATTTTATTAATTAACATTCAATTAGCGAAAATGAATGCGCGGCCCTGGCTCCATTCAAGTGGCATTTAAGCCATTCATTGGGCGTTTTTTTTTTCTGATTTTGAATAGTTTTACAAGAGTCTGCTTAGGTGAAGGACTGTAGTTTTTTGTAAAATGGTATTCACTGCCCCCAGTTTTTTTTTTAGTTTTTTATTAGTTTTAGTTTTATCTCTTTATTGTGGGCCCTTTGCTTCTTCCACTTCTCCTTTTCGTTAGTAGAGCCCTCTTCCCATGCCCCTGCTCCCATTACTGTCTCTTATCTTGTTGATGTCCTTGTCCGCCTCTATAAATTTCACAAGTTCAGTATTTTTTTCCTGCGTCAGCTTTGGTGTTTGGTTCATTACAAGTTTAAATAATTTCTCTGCACTCTTTAGCTCCCTTCCATTTTGGCTTACCCTTGAGTTTGGGGATATTATAATAGCAAAAATCCATATAAAGTATATGTAGTCTGAAGGCCTTGTTGCTCTGACTACAAACATTAATTGCAACGTGGGATTAATTCTAGGCTACAATTTTCTGAATAAAATAAATGTAGTTCCTTGGGGATCCTTTACCGAACTTGATATAAGTCTTTGGGCGCCATGTACTGATAAAATTACCAAATGGATATTTTAATTATTGAAAGCATTACCTTAAGGGTATGTCAACATCGGTGCGTTAATCCTTATCTTTCATGCATTTTCTCTGTCTCTCTCTTTCGCTTTGGCTTGGAGTGGACAACGCCCTTGAATACGAAATCGAATTTCGCACTTAAGCAGCTGTCAGCAACGGTATCTATCTTACTCTACCACCCACTATGCCCTTCTCTTTGCAACTCTCTCTATACTCCTCCCTTTTTTTCTCCCATTCTTCCCTTCTCTCTGCCACTCTTTCTCCCTTTGTCGCCTTCCGCTTGACTCAACTTGGTCTTAGTGTTTTCATTATACTCTTTCGGAGGGTATTACGATTCAGACCAGATGCTTGCACATAAATATTTGTTGTGCAGAATAAAAACTTTGGTAGTAGGACTTCTAGTTCCTCAGTTTTGGCTGCAGCTTCTGGAATGAGAAAATCGACTAAAAATCGGAACATCAGGGGTTTCATGGTTGTTTATTATTGATTAAAATGGAAGGGGTATTTTTATTTAATTTATTTATCTTTCGCCTACCATCCCTTTACTCAAGACTTACAGCGGGCGATGACTGCGTATGGATCGGATGCTTCTATTTGTTCTCACTCTACTGTCCAATTGGGTGGAGTCCCAGGGCTCTTTTCACATATCATTTACATATGGAAAGAATTATTATTCGCACCACAAGTACATATAGTTATGTATGACTCGAAAAACAAGTTTTTGTTAAGTAAACTTTTGATTTTTGTTTTCTTCGCATCCAAATGTCTCGTGTCTCCCAATCGGATAACTAGTGCATATTCAATGGATTTGCTAGAGTATTTAATTCTTCGGCCTATCAAAGCCATCCATCCTATTATGCTTCTTTGTTGTTGCAAAACTTCACGGCATCACAGACAAGTTGTAAGCACAACAAAAAATGGCCAAAGTAAAAAGGTTGAAAACAATTTTGTTGCTGCTCCCTAATGCATAATAGAAAGTGTCGTATCCATGGCAGCGAAAACTTTAAAAATCATTTTATTAACCCAACTTTGTTGCACATCCAAAAAAAGGGCACATAGATACGGCTGCAAGTCAAAGAGAGGATCGCAGGAGGGGCCACAGAGTCGGAAACAAATTGAAAGATATTCCTAGTTGGCAACGTTTGACTTGGTGTTTATCCTGAGGTGTTTCCATTGGGAGTACGAATTGCATTTCACCTTCTTTAAAGTTTGTTGGCTTGCTTAATGTTTATCCTAAATGCAATGTCATATGCAAATGCAATTACAATACTTTCTATACACTCGTTCTTTGTGAAACCCCATCGATGGCATGGCATTCCCAATCAGAAAAAGAAAGAGAAAGAGAGAGCGAGAGCGAAGAAGCTTACGTGAGTGAGTGCTCGGCGTGGGCTCCTTCACGAACTTTGACGTTTCCTCTAATGAAAGTTCTCCCGGAATACGTGTGTTCCTTTGTGTGTTGCAGGAGAAGGATGTGTATGTGTATGTGTCTGTGTCTGTGTGAAGGAGTCTCCGGTTCGGTTGATATTGCTTGGCTTTTGTTGACATCACGTCGAACTTGTTACGGGTGTCGCTTCGATTTGCTCTCCTCTTTTTGGGAGGGGTTTTCTCGTTGTAAGTAACTCACGTGGTCTAGGGTCATGACGGGGCGCTGATTCTGACAAATGGGTAGCAGGGACGTGGTCGCCTTGAGGGTCTGAGTGTTTTTGGGTCAACAAAGACGTTGAAAGTTGAAAACTTTTAGGACGGGAGTATATAACGGATGGGAGTTGTATCTAAATTATGAATGAGGTTAAAGAGGTTTTTGTTCTCTGTCATAGATTTTAATGCCCAATACCTTAAACGACGCCTAATTATTGCACCTATCTACAAAAATTTAAGGACACAGGATATAGCTTTTTTTCTACTTTTCCTGAATTTTTTAAGTCAAAAATCATCAATTTTGCATTTGAAAGCTGTATATATCCCAGACGGTAAGCTGAAGATGCAAAGTGTTTGGTCCCACTTTATAGCTACATTTATCAGCTTTTCAGCTTTACCTCATAAAAAGGCAACAAAAAATATATCTATTTAAATTCTTTAAAAAAAAAGTTCAGCCATAGACAAAAAAAAAATTTCAAATCCCCAAATCAATCAGAAAAAGTTTGTTTGCTTCTTTGAGGAAAAATCGTGTAGGGAAGTGTTATTAACCTATGGAAAAAAAGTAAAAAAAAAATAAAAATCTATATAAAATATCAATATATGTATTAATTGCCGATAACATATCTATATAACCGATAATACAATTTTTTTGCAACTCTTCAATGTTTTAATTTATGCTTCAATCTGGGATCAATAACCTGTAACGAATACCTCTGGGCCATTTAATTACTGAATTATCGATTCAACATATTTCGAAATCCGAGTTCTTCAGCAGGCGTGAATGGCAATTATTGCCACACCACGCATATTGGACCCGCACTCTGTTTATGATGGGAAAATATTTATACACGGACAATATGAAGTTAAATTTTTCATATCTGTGTAACGGCAGCAAACAGACGGTGTGCAGCGGACGATAAATGCACGGAATCAATGTTGAAATTGTACTGGAAGAGCTGCCCACCCACCCGAGGATATCCCGAGGACTTGCTGCTGAGATTGTTAATAAATGTTTTATTGCCGTTTGGCTTGGCTCAATTATTCATTAAATGCGCCTTTACCTGCGGCCCTGCATTGAATAACTGATTAAATGACTGGATAAACTGAGAGCATAATGAGTAATTAAGCGGTTAAGTGCCAGGCATAAAAGTCCTCAAGTACCCTTACTTCTCCAGCTTTTCATTTTTCCGTTTGTATCTGGGTCCTTTTGCCAGATTTATGCCAGACACAGGTCCCACGCAGAACGCTGAATGGATATTATTTCTTTAAAAAAAATATATATGAAATACTATATAAAACGAAATCAAAGTGGAATACGTTCAAGCACCATTTGGTCGGCAAGTGTTTGCATCCAGCTCCCAGCTCCAGAGAGCTACCAACAAGTTATTCAACTTGCTAAAGATGCTTTTATCTCACAGTTGCCACACACACGAAGTGGGGTGATGGGGCTGCTGCCCCCACAAGGAAATGCGGCCAAGTGGTGAGCAGTTAACACAACACACATGTACATCCTCTCAGCCCCGACCCGCCCTGCCACGACTCCCATAACATTTCTCTGTGGGGCAAATTAAGCATTAAGTATTTTGAAGTTTTTTTATAAAAATATATACACAACGAAAAGGGAAAGGAAAGAGTATCTTGGGATGCTTTCAATACACCTCTAAGATAAATATTTTCAATGGTTTTTTTTGTGAACGGCTTGTAAGCCTGATATGTGGATAATGTCAGCGGATTTTGAGGGTTTCAGTAATATGAAGTATCTGTGAAAAGTATTAAAATGAAAGTCTGAATGCGTGGCATAACTGAGAGACTGGCATGCTTGTAAATAGACAGGCAGACTGCTAATGCCCTTTTATGTGCTTCAAAGTTCTGGTCAAATACAATATACCTTCTGTAAAAGTATACTTAAAATGCAGGAGAAACAGAAAGGCAGTAACGGACGTGGCTGGTGGTTCAGCACCCACACACACACCCACTCCCATCCCATCCCAGACAGGCAGAGACGGAAGCGGAAGCACTCACATTACTCAGCATACCGAAAGTAGCCCAACGAGAAGAACTTTCAGACTGATGACTGTACGTACGTACAGGACCCTCATCCACATCCACATCCCACCCATAACCCAGTCACCCAGTCTCAGTGATGTGTACTTTTTCAATGTCGTTTGTCCTGCAGGTGATTGCCATTGGTGTTTGTTGCCTTTCAAGCAGATGGAAAACTGGAGTTTCCAGTGAAATAATCGCCTTATTTGTATATCAAAGTGAACCACAAAACGTAAGCCCATAAGCTGCTGAAGACTGAAAGTCTAAGCCAAAAATAATATACATAAATATAAATAAATAACCAATAAAATATTGTTATGATTTGGTATCCTTTTGTTTTATATTTTGCCTGACCTTTCGACTGGTCGGGTGAGGGAGTGCATCAATTTAGTTTTATGGCCACATCTTATGTACGAGCAATCTACTGGCACCCGAGGGAACCATTGCCGTGATCCCTTTTGGCAGTTGGGAGTTATTTATCTGCATGTTAAGATTTTTATAGAACACTCAAAGCGATTTTCATTGATTAAGTTAATCGAAGTATTCGCTACCTAAATAAGATTCAACATTTTATGATGGTCCTTTTCAAGAGAACATTTTTTATTGGGCATAAGTCAATCAATTAAATGGACCCATCATGAGGAGGACTCTTTTTGGACTCTCTCACTCTCTCTTATCTGTCTGTATTCATGTATCTCTTTCGGTTTCTCTTTGGCCTGAACTGCGTCGCATTTTGGCCACACTCATTGCTCACTTTAAGTCTCGACACTTTGACTCTTGAAAATTAAAATAAATGGCATCACATTTTTTTCCTTAAGATTTTCCCTCCCAAGTGCTCCATCTCTCTTTATCGCTATATTTCTGTCTCTGTCTCTTTCTCTCTCTCTGTTTCTCTTCCCCAAGTGGATATTCAAGCGACATTAAGTTGACTTACTTTCAACGCCTTGAATTTTACTCGAAACATTTTCAAGTCTTTCTTTCAGAGACAGAGAGAGAGTGAGAGAGAGAGGGTGAGAGAGGGAGAGTGAAAGCCATAAAGGGCATGCAATTTGATTGTAACAGATTTAATTACAAAGTTCCGAGCAAGTCGTGTGTTAAATTTGACCAAAAAGTTCAAACAAAAAAATGCATAATCTTAATGTCCAGCTAATGAGGCGTGAACAAGTCAAGGAAAGTTGGCTTTGCTGTCGGTTTCGGTTTCCGGGGCAGGAGTTTAACTTTTCTTTTAATAAATTAAGTGTAATCTGTTACGCAAATTAAACAGAATCGGAAAAGAGATTAATTCATTTAATAAGGATGAGTCTTGGGGGGAAATATATCTAGAAGAAGGATGAAAAAGGGAGATAAACGAGTGTAAGGCTATAATAATTAAAATAATCTCCAGGCAAGTATGAGATAAGCCTTCGTTTCTGTAAGGAAAGAGTAAATATAGTATTGAAATGAATGAGAATCCTAAAAGTATGTAATTAAAATCGCATTGCTATGGCACTCAAAGTGCTCGTCTCTCTTTTTAAAATATTCCGCATTTATTTAATCATTTAAAAATGTTCTTAGCACAATTATTTTCTTATTTTTGTTCCGTCTAAAAATGTTTGATAAAAATAAAATATTTACTCTTTTTGTGGTTGCTCATTTTTGTATACCAACAATTTGCACATTAAAATTAAGTTTCATGCCAACAATTTGCAATATTTAAGTTTAGCTCACCTGAACTCTTGTCATGCAAAAATATTTACCCAAGATCGTACAGCTAGATCTACATATATATTATATCTGAAAAGCCATGTTTAACCTCTAGATTATAAGCACTCTTTAAGTATAAATCACTGTGAACCCTTGTAACCTCTTCGAGCCCACAACCCATCCCAAAAACAACCGAACAATGATGGGGGAAACCCACTTATGTAGATGAACCTCTAAAAAAAGACTTATGCCTAGGGACTCTGTAATGCATAGGCAGGCTCTACTACTCACTAAAACTCTAATTAGGAACACAGAAGTGTGGACTTGTCTATGTTTAAGTTTTGCGTGTGTCGGGGAGGAGTATCTAGTAAATAGCTTTGGACTTTGCGATCCGAAGTCGTTAATCTATGGGTAAGTTAAGCTATTGGCTAAGCACACAGCACGACATTAAGCATTTAAGTACACTTTCAGTTACCCAACATTTTCCATTTATACCTAAATCTATTCTAAACCTAAGACTATGCTCAAACGTACTCACAATCACTCTATAGGGTTTTGTGGTTTCAATAGATTCACTCGCTTAAATGCATTCAACAATGAGATAAATACGGGGCAGAAGAGATTTTTGTGCTTTTAGTGGGGGCCGGGTACGCGATGAATGATATCTTAGAGGTTGGTTCCAGCAGATTGTCAAGGGATTAGATAGCTTTTAGGGAAACTACTTGGCTAGAGACACCGATAAGCTCAGCATAGATTCAATGGATTGTAATCATTTACGAACCACTTTAAACAGGGATTCTATCACACAGAGGGAACTTAAGATAGGACTTTACGGGGCATACTATGGTTACTCTTTGGATGATGGATGATTTCCCATGCTACAAATACTATGAACATAACTATAAATAATCCTTAAACTAAACATAATCAACCTTCAACTATAACTAAGGGCAAAAGAGGGTACAAATTTCGCCGAATCCGATAGACATTCTTTGTAATACTTGTTCTTGTTCGATATACTAGATTCTAGGACTCACATTCACACAACATACATACAAAAGACTATTTATTATCTACCTACTACATACTACTCGTATATCCTACTTTAATTATTAACTCTTGTAACCCCTTTCGTTGACTTAAATTCTTTACAGTGTTTTTTTGGTGTTTGTTACGATCCAGCACCAGCTTCTAAAGCTTACAGATTAATTGTATCCAGATCTTGGCAGGGCGCCCGAGGACTCAGATCCTCGGTGCCACCACTGCCCCCTGCATCTGCACCATTGACGCGTCCTTCGGCACTTATATCCGCCATCGATGAGTGATTCTGGTTCTGATTGTGCCGCTGATTGGTATTGTTGTTGTTGCCCATGTGGTGACCCGAGGAATTGCTGGCCTTGGTCTGATCTGCAGAGGTCAGATTGTTGTGCAGGGCCTGAGTCTTCTTGGTGCCCAAGCCCAGAGGAAAGGCAAAGTCCTGCGGCATCTTGTGCATGATCTTGCCCGATGTGATGAGACGTCCAAAGCCCTCCTGGAAACACACAATAGGTTGATCTGGGAAGAGAGTTTGGCTTAGAAAGTAGAGTCTCACCTGATGAGCAAAGGCATAGCCTGAACGCACAGAGCGCCGTCCACGTCGTGAGGATGGCGTCCGTCGAACATCGCTGGAGGCTCTCGAATGGATCTTCTTCAATGACTTTTGGCGGATCTACCAGAAGAGAAGGGCACACTTTTAGAGGACTCCTTCTGGGTAAAATTTATAGGAGAATTCTCACCTTATCCGACAGACTTGGATGCACATCCAGAAGATAGTACTTGTAGGCCAACACGGGAGCCACCAGCACCATTACCGTTATCAACATGGTCATCCAGAAGGTAAGATCCTTGATAGCCTGTGTCAGCGAGCCCACATAGGGACCTCCAATGACGTAGTTATAGAAATAATCCAGCACAAAATACCAGACCAAGCTGCCCCAAATGGTTATGTGATTCACAACGGTCCAATAAGAAGTGTACAGCGAGATCTGAGTGGAATTGATGACTGAGAAGCGGTTCAGACAGGGTTAAGATATGCCTCCTACCTGGGCTGTATTATCCACAATGAGTATGGTGGCCACGACGGCTCCCAGGGTCATGTGATCGCTCAATATATAACCATTATGAGAGACACCATCCTTATAGACGCCGTAGGGTATCAGAAACAGGACAAGAGAGGTGAAGGCCCCATGCAGCACGCTGTATATAAACTCCCGTATATTAAAGAGTTCGCTCTTGAGACCAGGCGTATAGAGACGCGGATATTCCACGCTGTTCTTGTCCGAGACATCCTGCTCGAAGATGCCCAAAGATAAAACAGGCAGCGAAGTGTAGAACAGATTGTATACCGATATGAACATGGGATCGAAAACGGTCTGAAGCAAAAAATATAAATACATAAATTAGTTATATGAGATGTAGGAAAAATGAACAGGAGGTTACCTGAGCACTGAAGCCGCAGAACAGCGAATACCAGCAATGGCACAGAGTAAATGCAAAGTTCTTGTAGAAAAAGTAGCGAAGAAACTTGCACATCCGATAGTAGGACCAGCGACCATGGACCAGCAAGAGCCTCTCCAGATACCGGAACTGGGCAATGGCATAATCGCTGGATAGAACCGCCTGCAGGCCCTCCTGACCCGATATGCCCACACCTATATGCGCAGCTAAAGGGGGATAACAACGAGTTACAGGGGAGTTACTAGAGGACTCTTAAGGGTACAAACTCACCCTTGATCATCGATACATCATTGGCACCATCGCCTATGGCCAGGGTGACGGCATTTTTGGCACGCTTAATAAGCTCCACGACCAGAGCCTTCTGCAGTGGAGTAACCCGACAGCAGATGACTGCCTTGCACTGTGAGGCAATGTCCAGGAATCTGAAATAGAATGGATTTATATAGGGATGCATGTTCCATTATACGTGGATAAGGATAACTCTCACTTGATCTCCAATTCCGGCGACAGACAATGAACTAGTGAGTGGCCATTAACGACCAAGGCGAAGCCAGTGTTCTCATCTATCACTATGGAGGCAGCGCCACCATCTAAGCTCCTCTTCTCATCCCCAAACAAATCGTTGCACTCGGCGCTGTTCAGAAATACAGAGACTGAAGTTAGTTCCAAGTTCGTTTAGGGGTGGCACGTTAAGCACAAATAATGGAAATGTTATGATAGAACAAAAACAAGGCAAGTATAGTTCAAAGAGAGAGAGGTAGACCATAATGAGTTATGTGTACAAAAGGTTAGACATGCAAACAACTCTAGATGAGACAGATAACAACAACGAAAGGAGTTGAGGAATGAACACGACTGGGTTGACTGTTTGGTTTTTGGTGTTTCTGAATTTTGGTTTCTGTTTTTTCGAGTTTTATATAAGGAAGAATGAGAGACGCACAGACAGAACTCAAACAGATGCTTTAACAAATATTAAAGATAATTGGATTTGAATAAAACATGTATATAAATATTTTACTTGACGGGCGGAACAAGTACCAATAGAGGGTAACATCCTTTGGTGGGTAATACTAAAAGGTTTTCATTTGAATAAAATAATGATATCTTCCGAAAATAAAGGAAACTTTACAAAACTAGGAAATAAAATATATCCTAAAACTTAGTTACAGAAAGAGAAAATTGAAAATGTCCCTAATATTAAAATAAAGAAAATATAGAAAAATTATAAATAATAATAGTTTCGTTTTAGATACAAAATAGAACAGAAAAGTTCAAAGGAGTTAGCTAAAGAAGTTCTAGAAGTAACATGGCATTTCTAGCTCTTCTTATTGATGTTAAGTTTTCACTTCAGCTAGAAAAATTATTCTCTTTTGTTTGAAATAAATAATTTGAAAGTGTTTTGGTGTTTGGATTGCCCTCTACCTGTCCGGTCCGCCCTTATTATCCTTATTTTTGTCATCCCACCTAAAGGTAACCACCGAAATGGCGGGCGGTGGCGGCGGCGTGGGCGGAGTACTTGATTCATGCATAAAGACCGAGGTCTGTGTCATGGTCACGCTCAGCGGATCCATGTTGCTGTCGCTATTGTAAAGAGCCTCGGTTCCTGTAAAGCAATACATATAATGCTCCCATTTCGCTTTGTATTTTGAATGGGTTTACTCACCTCCTGGTCGAAATCGATTGTATATCTTGATGGATTCTTTAAACTGCCTCAATTGCTTCTCCACCTCTTCCACGGAATTGCCATCGACTATGAAGACATCCGCCAGCTCATCAGACAGCAGCTGGCAGGAGTACCCAATATTGATGGCCGTTTCTGGGGATTAAGGTTGCTCGCTATTTAATTTCTAAAAGGGATGCCACACCCCTCGTCCACTCACCCTGCTTGTCTCCTGTTAGAACCCATATCTTTATCCCTGCACTTTGTAGATTTGCAATGGCCTTGGGCACACCGTCCTGCAGTTTGTCCTCAATGGCCGTCACTCCCACCAGCTGCATATCGCTCTCGATCTCTTCGTATATCTCATTCAGCCTCTCTTCGCGCGAGTCCATGGACAAGGCGGCCTCCTGCTGCCGCGTCCGCCATTCCTTGTAGTACTGTTCGGTGAGACGACGCTCGGCCAGCACCAGAGTGCGTAGACCCTCGCCAGCAAATTTCTGCAGGAAGATGATTGTATTTTTTATGGCAAATGCTGATGTTTAGGGGAACTTACATTGAGGTGGTCTTGCGTGCGGGCTTTTAGATCCTCTTGGCCGCCGTGCAATCGATCGTATATCACATTGTCAGCTCCTTTGCAGTATAGCACCACGGAGTCGCCTCGTCGAAGGATCACAGACATGCGCTTGCGCACATTGTTAAAATCGAGAATGTTGAGGAGCTCGTATTCCTGCAAGATGGATCACACTATATTCGCTATATTCAATATTTAATTTGCTACTCTGACAGATCGTACCTCCATTCGACCCATCACTTCGATGGTAATACTGTTTGGTGTTCGTGAGCGAAATACAAAACCAAAATTGCGAGCAGCTGCCACGAGAGCCGCCTCATCGGGACTCTGGGCCTGGTACTCCAGCTTCCCCTCTACAGTCTCCGCCATGACTGTGTGGCAGAGGGCCAACAGACGAAAGAATACATGGGAATGCTCCTCATCCGAGCGTACTGCATCCAGCAGCGTTCGATCGTACCAGCGAAAGTCGCTCTCGTGATGGGGATTGGCTGAGAAGTCGACGCACTGCAGGGCCTGCGAAAGGTTGTACGATTAGATGATGGAAACTTTAGGGGATCTTGCGATTCGTGGGTAAAACTGTTGTTTACTGATATGTTAAGCGAAGCTGCGCTGTATACGATATAAAGCAAGGGCGCACTGTTAGAATTACGACATTAATCCCAAAATATTAGATAAGAAAAACGTTTCGTATAATACATAGAATGTAATCGTAAGGGGAACACAAATAAGATAAATTCTGCATATTTAATTTACAATAATTAAATATGAAATATTAGTTGAGTCCTAGGGCTTCTAAATTATACTTTTTCCTATATAACAATGAATTCTTCAGTTAAATATTATTTAAGTCCACACTGAAATACTACGATATTCAGGCATTTACGATATTCGAATAAGTTTATCTACGATTAAATATTAATTTGTGATTTTCATGGTCCAACTTGATATATATTCACATGTAAAATTAGTTTTATTTAAGTGTTTTGGTAATCAGCATTACTTATACTTAATTTAACGATTTTCGATTTATTTAAAATTCAAAAATTAATTCGAAATATTCGAGAATTTTCGATATTCGACTAATTTTCTTTTCAATTAAATGTTGTGTTTGAAAAATTCTTTAAAAAAGCATTATTCTATTTTATGATACATTTTCACTATTGTGATAATGGACATTTTTACATCCAAAAAATAAATGAACTAAAGATTAAAAAAATTTAAAACAGACACACAAAGTTTTTATTTTCAAATAAATAATATTGAATTTTGCACAACGCTACGATAAGTGCGATTCGGGTATTTAATATGGGAATACTGCAATGCATGGAAATATGTGGAATTTCAGCGATAAAATCAAACTTCATGCAATGCTCTACTCGTAACACAAACACACGAAACACAGTAATGTACGTACATATATACACATCATTCTCTTCAAACAGTGCTGGACATACAGTACATATGTAAAAGCTACTTGGTGCAATGGTTGCAAGCAGTGAGCAGTTAATGCATATGCAATCGCATAATCAGCGAGAGGGCAGACATCGAATGCACATAGAGACGTTCAAATGTACGGATATGCATACGGGATACAAGGATACAAGGACAAATGGGGTGTAGATTGCAACATGCATACGTGCACTCTCTGACGAGACGAACTCCAATTGGTGGCAAATGATGCATTGTGGTGATTGTGGTGGGTGGTGCTTTGGTGCTGTGCGGTTGGCGGTGCCTGCAGCGTCTGCTCCTCTGTGGCGCTGTGCTTGGGACAGAAGGGAACACTCAGCGATGCTGTTGATGGGGATTTCTTGAACTTGAGCTTGACCAACTGGCCATTGTGTTGTGGCTGTTGTGGCTGTTGTTGGTGGTGGTGGTGCTGACTGTGGTGGTTCTGGTTGTGGTGGTGCATGTGTGGTTCTGTTTGTTCGTTGTCATGCAAGATCTTTACTTTGTCGCTGCTGCTTGTGCTGGACAGTTGACGTTGCATAAGCCCCGGTCCGCTCCGCTTAAAGCAGACACCCAATCCTCCTGCGCTGTTCCTGCTGCTGCTCCTTTGCTTTTCATAGCCAGTGGGTGACAATCCGCCAGGGATTGTCCCCCCAGGCTCCATCTCCTGGCTTCTGCTGGGCGCCGAATAGCGCACTTGTTTGCGTCCTCTGGGATTCCTCTGGGAGTCCAGCGATGGCGGCTCCATTTCCGCTCTGTCAGATGACGGACTGCTGGCCAATTGTGTCTCACCCTCGGCAGTGACCATCACAGTGCTCTTTTTCGCATGGATCTCTGCTTTGTGCACCAGAATGAGGGGTGGCTGCTTTGCTGATGTTGATGGTGATGTTGATGCTGCTGTTCCTGTGGGAACCTCTTCGGGATTTCTGGGGCTATTGTGGAAAATTGTTTGCTGCTATAACGAGTAATGTGAGTGGGTTTTTTTGTTCTTTTTTGCATTGCTTTGCTTCTCGCACAATTTAACAAAAGACTAAGGGACTGGAACTGGGACTGGGACCGGGTGTAAGGAGATCAAAGTAAAAGTTTGATTTATCCCCCAGTCGCCAGGACCGTGCAAGAAAACGGACACCAAATTAAAAGAGACACGAACGTACACACAGAGGACAACAAAATCCCTCAACCAAGAAGTTAGAGGTTCAAGTAGCTTAATCAACACCAAAAAACCCCCCATCCATTCCCTTGGGTGGATTGGCTGGACTCACCTCAGTGACTTCGATGGGCTCTCCCGTTCGCAAGTCAATCACATCGCCATAGGTGCGGCCATTGATGCTGCACTTGTTGAATGTCATGATGTTCTGGGTGAGAGTGCCCGTCTTGTCCGAGAATATGTACTGTATCTGGCCCAGCTCCTCGTTGAGCGTGGTGGTGCGGGCTTTGGCATATGTATTGGTGCGTGCATAATACATTTCCTCATCCCAATTGATGAGAAACGACTGTATAAAGCGTATTACCTAAGTGGGGGATCGATCGCATTGCTAATTAATTAGAGTAAAAGGTAAGAGAGCAGCACTTACCTCTACTGAAACGTAGAGAGAGATTGGCACAACAGTGTTTAAGACTATGGCATACGAGAAGAAAACAAGCAATCCAATGACTGTGGCCCCCGTGGGTATATAGTCCTTGGGTATGATATGCTCCCAGGGCAGATACGCCTGGAAATGCTGTCCTATCAGACCCTCCCAGATGGCGCAGCCAACGGCAAACAAGGCACATATCGACACCAGAAAGAGAACAATCTGCAAGGAGTAACATCACAATAATCCAATAATCCAAGCTGTTCAATTACCTACCCCAATGATGATAAAGTTGAGCAGACGATCCACGCCTGTACTCTTAAACTGTGTCTTGCCAGAGTTCTGCATGAGCTTGGTGTCCACTCCGGCAAAGACCACAACGCCATAGCACCATTGGGTGTTTCGTAGCACACAGCCCCTCAGCAGAATCTTCTCATTGTCCAGCGCGAATCGCTGATTGCGCCAGATCAAAGTGCCATCGAACTTGTTCAGCAGATTGTTGGGTCTCTCGCAGAGGATCTCGCCATTGAAGTTCCACAGCGCATCATGATGATCCCCCAGCTCGATGGTCTCCGTCAGACACTGCTTGGCCTTCAGATTGGTCTCCCCATCCAGTTCCGCCGTCTCAATGAAGCACAAACCATTTGGCTCCGATGTGGTCAGCAGCAGGATATCGGCGGCCACAAACTGATTGTTGTCCAGTCGGATGACATCACCCACCTGAACCTCCGACCACTTGGCATCCACCAGTTTGCCATTCCTCAGGGTCTTGGACTTGCGGTTGTTCACCTGCGAGTCGGATAGATGCCGTTGCTGCAAGCAAGAGAGATAGAATCAGTTCTCTGAGAGGTTTTTGGGCTCTTTTTATACGCACAATATCATCATAGGCATCTTTGACAGCTGTCAGAGTGAGTACTCCAATCAGAGGTATCGCAGTGGTGACGGGCGTGAGTGAGGAGATCGCGGGAATCAGCTGCAGAACCAGCAGACAAAGGAAATAGAAGTTGGCCAGACGCTGGAACTGCTCCAACAGGTTGAAGGGCAGGAAGGTGAACACCGAATACTTGGAGGTCTTGATGTAGTTGTTCTTTAAAGAAGATTCACTGGCTTAGCATTTATTTGGTTAACTTGCAGGTTATTAACTTACATGATATTTGTACTGAAGATTAAACTCTTTGTCATTGGCTCGGATTCTGCGTTCGTTCTCTGTGGACGAATAAGGGGAATATTTTATAGGGTTTGGCATGACATTTTTGATTTAAAACTAAAAAGTTCTATAAACTATATAATCTAGTCATGTACTCCTCGTTCTCTTTTACCCGAAAAGTAGTAGGAACTGCGACGTCTTCGCATCTGGGAGAGACGCCTCAGACTACGCGCCGATTTCGATTCTGAGACCTCGGATGGATCCCTTTGCTTGTACTGTTCTTGGTCCTCTGGTTTTGGATCTTCTGCAGGATTTGGAGCCTCTGGGGCCAGACTGTAGAAGCTATCCCCTACCATCAGTGGCGTGGCTATGGTCTGGGTGGAGCTGCCTATATTCATGCCCTCCGGTTGTGCGAGACAAGCCCTCCGTCCATTTTCCGCTTCCTCTTCATCCTCCTCGCAGTGTAGGCGTTTCCTTCGATTCCGGGAGCTCCTCGCAAACTGAAACCAACAGGTTTTCTTTGTGGATGATGATGTGGATGCTGTGGCCGCTGGTTCTCCGATTGCTCCGGATGGGGTTTGATCATCCTCCTGCTTTTCCACCTGCTGTCCATCTAGTACCGCCAGCTCCAGTGTATCCGGACGCTGGCGCATACGTCGGGCTGCCTCGCTGCATCTCTTGCCACCACCAATCATGATCAGCTCTCTGTCAAGCTATCAATGGAACTTGCTCGATATCTGTGTTCTTCATTGTCTTTCATTCTACGATCTATAAACATGTGTGTGTATGTTTGGTGGAAGGAGTGGAAATTAATGCGTTACCAACGTCGCTCTGAGATTAAAAGGCAATTGAAAACCCATTGGCACCGAACAAACTTTAATGGGGGGTCGGTCGCCATCCATCATTTTCTTTGATGGACTGCCTGCGCCTCTGAAAAACACCCAACTCTCGGCAGCTGTGCCGCGTTTAAGAATGTTTGAAGAGTAAACAAATAAACATATTTTGGCGTTGATTTTACACGATTTTCCAGTCATGGGCGGTATACGACTATGTATCCGGAGACTTTGAAAATTAAATCAAGTAAATTGAATACGAATGAAATCGACGTAGCCGAAATATCGAAAAAATTTAAATAATTTTCTAGGGTATCTTGGGAGCTTTAGACTAATTTTCTTTGATTTCTGAATTTTTAAATTTGTTCTAACTTGCTATGAAGCAACAAAATTTCTACATTTGTATACAAATCAAACCCTCAACAAATTCTCATATTCAGCAACAGGTGTTTCTGCTCCATGGCCCAAGGCCGAATAGAAACCCAACAAAGTAACAAAATGGGAAGGAAGCTGCAGGCAACGTCTCTTTCTCTCTCTGCATGTCATTTTGTGCGGGGTGGATGGGTGTAAAAACTGCAGGAGAGTCAATGTCAAAACTTTTGTCAAGGCCACAACGCCTCTGTGAGTGGTGCAGCAGAACACAAAAAATGGCAAAACGGAAGATGAGACTAGAAATTGCAACGCAAGAAATTTTCTATGCTTGGAAAACAATAAAGGAAGCGAAAAGTTTTGGGCTGCATGGAATAAGCCCGAAATTGATATTCGCTCGATTTCAATTCCTGCTCTGCGCAATAAAACGGTTCTCTTGATACTCTATTAGAAAGAACTATAATTTGGAAAAGATGTTCGCAGCTCAAAGAAGCAAAGCTTTTCTGCAAGGGTATGCAAACTTCGGAGCACAAATTCCTGCTTTCCATGTTTTTTTGCGTTTGCCTTTGCATTTACAGCTGATTGGCGCTCGCTCTCTCTCTCTCTCTCCCAGTTGGATGAAGTCAGGCAAACAACAAAGCCGGCTACTTACTTCACCACGCTACGGTTCTCTTCTCCTGCATGACCTCGTCCTGCTGTCTATTCGCTCTTCTCTCTGCCATGCCACGGTGTCCTGTTTTGAACATGAGTCATGCATGTGAATGTAAATATGGTTTGCCTGCCGTCTGTCCTTGCTCTTCGGGTCAAGGAATATTACATCGAATGTAAGGCGAGCCAAGAGAGCTTAGGCCGGCCACGAAACAAGCTTCTGTTGGGTTGACTTTACCTTCTACTTAATATACCTTGTCCCTCTTTCTCAAATTTCGTTATAGTTTCTTAGCATTCTTGTTGTTTTCTCTTTTCAAAGTTTTCTCCTTGTTCTTGTTGTTTTCTCGTTTCACTCGCATGCGTCATCCACGGTTTTAAGTGAGACGGGTCGGGGGTAAAACGCTCAATTACCAAAAGCAAATTAACTACAAGCAAAAGCAGTGGCAAAGACAGAAGCAAAGTCAATGCCGAGAGAAGAATCGATGGAATGCTCAATAGTTATGCTGAGACAACAGAAAACAAGACCGTTGGGATGGCAAGGGCAATGCCAAGGCGTTGTCGGACCTGAGGGGCCAGAAGAGGGGGCATGTTTCAGTGCCAGGTGCCAAATGCATCATCAAAAGAACAAGGTGACGATGCAGGCAGCGCACCGTCCCTGCCTCCTCGACCAACCACACAAATGTTTCGTACATTTTTAGCACATTTTTTGCACTGTTTGCGTTTGCACTTTTTCATGTAATCCACTCGCAGCACAGCAGCGAGTTCCGCTTCTTATGCCTCACTAATCTAGTCACGAGTACTACAAAACATATTATTATATTCCATTGTGATTTATTCGTGAATTTTATTACGTTTAAACGGAGAAGCGCGGAGAAGCAAAAAAACACGAAATAGTCAAAGCGAAACGGGGCAACAACTGCCAGAAGACGAGCGCGGTGCGGCCACACTGTCCAACGGCAAAACCGCCAGCAACTGAGTGCCGTTAGCCGACGACGCCACCCATAGAAACCGAGCAGGCAATGTCGGCCACACGACGATGACAACAAAACGTGTGGGGCTGCCAAGGCAACCTAGGCCAGCCAGGCCATAGGGTATGTGTATGTGTACAGGGTGAGGAAATTACTTCACAGTGATTGTTCTGAATAGTTTGGTGGAATATTTAAATACAGTGGAGTTTGTATCCGCGAATGAGAGGAACTATGGATAAATACATATATGCACCTTGAAAAGAAACAATTCCTCACCCTGTATAAGGTAAACCTTGGTTCAGCCTAGCAACGCGGCAGCGAAAATTTAAGTTGAAACTGTTTAAGAAGCGGCCCAGCTGGTGGGTAATTATAAAAACTATGAGAACTTGTTATTGTTCAACAATCAATCAGGTAATCAAGAAGTCAATGATCAATATAAGCATTTCAGCAGGCTTCAGCACTGTTTTATTTTATTTCAGCCTCACATATGAATTTATATTTTTCTAGTTTCTTCTGATCGATCAGTGATGTTCCCACAGCAGAATTTAATCTTAATTTTATGTACATGTATTTAGTATTCGTCCTATACCCTATGTAAACCAAGCAGCCATAAAGAATTTCTATTTTAGGCTGTATCCATTTCTCGCGATCGATGAGCGAGCAGGTCAATAGCGCAACTTAAAATATATAATGGATTTATTGTTATTGTACCTAAACACATCCACACACACATATGAAAATACTTACACATGTATGTAAATATGTAGATATATTGTATAGTGTGAAATTTGAGTTTCAATGATCGCAGATCAGTAGTGTCCATAAACTAATTGGAAAAGTATATTGATCATCGCATTTTGGTACAATAATAATAAGGTGCTAAGTAAACCACAATCTGAGCTTAGTTCTTTGAGCGTCCCATTAGCAATTGTAGGGCATTTCATAGCCCCCATGGACCCATCAAGTCATATCTGAAATTTCTCAGGCGTAAAAATGAGCAAGTGTTGAGCAAATTTCCTTAAATCAACCCCAAAAAAAAAGACGCGAGAGAGTAAGAGCAGCAAACAAATCCTAATCTCCCTCTCTCTGTCTGCCTCTCCTGTGGGTCAAACAAATGCACGTGAATCAAACAAACAAATGAAAGCGAAAGAGCGGGAGAGCGGGAGAGAGAAACAGTTAGGAGAGAGCTCATTTGAATTTGAGAGCGTGAATGTCAATGTCAGCTTTGGCCGAGGGGGGCGGTGGGTCGGTCCATATGGGTTAATGAATGATTGCCGCGGGTGGGTGGGGGAGGCAATGAGGTACTCGAACACTTTGATTTTCGATTTGTGTGTTTCGTGAACCGAACAAAAGCAAAGCAAAGCCAAAAATATGAAAGGAATTTTCACCAATTATAGAGCATTCAAGAGAGCGGAAGAGAGAAAGAGAGAGGGGTAGTCAGACAGAGAGGAAGATTTATGATGTGGGTGGAAATGTATTTTGCGGTTTAAGACAAAAACTGAATTCTGTGAATTCCTTTGAAGATGACAACAGGTGTACCTACTAAAAGTATTTGCATACAAAAATTTAGTAGCTAAAAGTTCATTGCCTATAAAACGATAATTAAGGAAAAAGCTTAACAAAAACTCATTAACAATTTAATTAAACAAACGATAGGAGGAGTTCGATAGGCTGGAAGATATCTACATACATACATATGTATATCAGTGATCCACTTTTAATTAGTTGTCAGTGTTAAAGAGATATAGTAAAATTATCTTTGTCTAATTAGATTATCCTATACTCAATCGCTATGATGTACTGATCAGATTGGTATGGATTTTTTCCTGAAACTGAAATCTTTAAATAAAGCCTGTATGATTTCTGATGAAGAATATATGTACATACAAACATACGTATGTATACTTTATAGAGTATTAAATATATAGTTCTGCACATTCTCTCCACATTCTCGTAACATCTGGTGAAGACTACAATACCCACTGTCTATGGTACACAAAGAGAAACAGTGAAAATCATGACCGAATAGAGTATTGTATACAAATAGAAAATGATTGCATTAACTCAAAAACACTTTGTTGTGTTTATTTTCGCTGGACTTGGGCCACCACTACGCCAAGAATTATACACACTCGAACACACACTCACTCACACTCATTCACACATACGACCATATACTCAAACACGCTAGATTCGCATTCGTTCAATTCATTCATTGAGCGGGCAATACGCGTAATAAATCGAAGCACCGTTTGGGCCAAGCTCAAGGTGGCCTCACGCATACCACTCCGTCAAACAAAGACACACTCACACACCCATTCAAACACTCTTATACACTTATACACACCCGTAGATTGGGTTCGAATCGTGTCAGGGCCAAAACGGGCAACCAGCTGCTTTTTGTTAAAGTTTTTTCTTCTCTCTTGCTTTTTTTGTTGCAGTTGGGTCTGGTATCGGTACAGGAACTGGGTCACTATCTGCCTGAAATGGGTAACAACTGTTCAACTTTTTACCACCCCCCATCAAAAGGAAGAAGAGTGGCGTTCAGGGAGCGAACGGGGTGGATGGGGAGGTGGTAATTTCCTAATCAGAGATTGCCAAAGGCTTAAGGTGAATCAATTTGAAGCTGTGTGCGTCTCCTCTGCGGAATTCAATTTAGTGGAAATTGATTTGAGACTCTGAGTCTGCTTTGAATACTCGTATTTGTTAGCTTAGCAGGGGATTCATTATTCGAGATGAATGAAAGAGGACGAGCACAAATTCGAATGAATATAAACTAAGATGTAGATTATTGCTCAACTATTATATTTGCAGTAAACCATCTATCGACTAGGCTTACTCTCACAGTAAAAGAAATATTCTTCATTAGTGTACATATTTATGTACATTTTTAATCACTTGATTACTCGTTGAAAGAAAAATATTGTTCACATATTTTCCGTCCTTAAAATCTTCAATGTTTCATGATTATTTCATTTTTCATTTAAAACGTCTGTACTTAAAAACTTAGATTATATTTGAATGGTATCACTTGTGTTTAATTATATTTTGTTTATTCGCTCTGCACTTGAGGATGTTTCTTGCCGATTATTACACACTTCATCTCATCTTAATCAACTGGAACTGCCATAATATCTTACTCACCTTTGGCCTGTTGCGGTTGAGTTTTTGTGCCCATTATGAGTGGATGCAAAACTTCGGATCCGTCCTTAACAAAGATCTGTGCTGTGGTATCGCCAGCTGCTTTCAATCTCCTGGTGGCATCTGAAGCTTCTGGACTCCGTCTGCGTATGCGTCTGTATCTGTGTATGGGTCTCTGGCTGCGTATCCGCTTGCGTTGGTTGCAGCTCCAACTGCGGCTGTCCGTTGGCTATTGGTTCGTCGGTTATCGTCGTCGTGGCTGGCGCTGAACGGACGTAAACCTCCATGTGTTGGCCTTGTCGAGCCGCCGTAGGCTAAAGGAAGAGTCACAGGAGGAGAGTGGAACCATTCAGTAAGCATTCAAATGATTCGTCATCAGTGGGTAAAAACTTTCTATTAAATTATTCTATATTTCTCTGATGAATGTTTAATGCATTCACAAAGCTTTTTTTAAATGCTGTCAGCTGGACAGCTGGAGAAGGTCGAGCTAACGACAGGACGGGATGGGACACAACCGGAGAGGATAGGACCTGACAGGACATACATGGGAAAGGCTTGTCTAGCACCCAGCTGGAGCCAACTTTTCCTTTATTTTTTTGTTCTTTCTTTTAAGCCATATGAACTTGGGCTTGGGCTTGGTCTTGACAGCGCTATTAAAAATTTGATGCGCTCACATGCTAATTGTCGCACGGTTGAGCTGATTTTATGGGGGTGCTGCGGGGTGGCAGGAGTCAGGAGTCAGGGTGATGTGTCCATTAGCAGCTGTCGGCATAACCTAATAGTAGTTATTGAATATATCCACTCTCTCCCCAAGTGAAAGTGTCCCTGGGGGATTTCCAGTCACTGTCTCTATTAACCATATTTTCGTAAGCCATTTGCGCAGGTTGTTACATAATTTTCCATCGTATTTCATAATTTACTTTCCCGAAACCTATGCCTAAGGAAAATTCATTCAAGCTGAAGTGTCCTTCATGGATTTCTAGAACATTAAGCAATCCACTGCATATTCGTATTGTCACACATGATATCGGGGTTTAAGCCATTGGCGCAGATTGGATGGAAACCGTTTACATCATTTCCTGAAATATTTCATAATTGCATAAACAGAAACACCATTCAAAACGAACAAAGTAATGATCGTAAATTAATGAAAGCCCTAAAAAAATCAAACAAACGGAACGGAACGGATTGAAATGAAATGGAACAAAACGAAACGTTTAGCGGGTAATGTGAGTCATTCAAAAAGAGAGCGAGATGGGTGGGGGAGAAGAGCGAGAGCGAGAGAGAAGAAAGATAGCGATTGAGGGAGAAGAACGGAAGAGAGACAAAAGAGCGACAGAGTAAAGCTTTGGTATCGTCATAAACAAAGCAGAAGGCAAGCACACAAAAGGGAGAAGGCAAAACAAAGCGAGTGCAAGTGTACCCGGCGGATGGCAAGACACGATTGGGGGATCGGCTCGAATATTGAATGCCTTAAGAAATGGGGTTTTATGTGTACGTATGTATGTAGATATAATGAATGATTCAAAAATATGGAAACTACATATGTACGAGAAAAGTGGACGGATTATTTATTTTAAGCTTTAGATAAATGTTCAGAATGTTAATATTTACCACACTACAACCCACATGCCACAAAATATTATAGGCTACTTGCGAATAATAAATAAACAAACGAACGATTTGTCCGTGTCCGATTGCCCGTGTACGGATTATTTATTTTAAGCTTTAGATAAATGTTCAGAATGTTAATATTTACCACACTACAACCCACATGCCCCAAAATATTATAGGGTAACCGTATGCTAATTGCGAATAATAAAAGTCCATTCATGAATAATAAACAAACGAACGATTTGTCCGTTGGATCGCCAGTCCCCGCCCGTAGGTCACCCGATCCGACACTCTTGTCGATCGTTTGCTTTTCAAATACCCTTTACGAGTATTGCCATCGTTTGTCTGCTGTGCTCTGTGAGTGTATGAATAATGACTAACTGGCAAATCCCAGTATAAATGCCAAGTAAACGAACATTACACTCCAAGTATTTGCAATTTAATTGTGGGTCAACTGTGGCACTGTGTAACGTCATGACTTTTGTTCAGGAAGTTGTCAGAAGTAAAGTAAAATAAATATTAGCCAATGCATTACCCCAAAAAACGAAGCACAGAAAAACTTCATCCAATGTTGGTTTTCCCCCAACTATTCGTCTGGCTTCATTAGTCCACAAACATTTTCACGGTTTAATTTCGGTTTTCGCTAATCGTTTCCCTTATTTTTTGTACTTCTCCTAGCATCGAACATTATGCGATTATAATCAACAGCTGCCACTAACCTCCTTGGAATGGTAATCATAATGACTACTCAAAGACCATCCCCGAAAATTCCCAAAAAAAAACTCCCCGAATAAAATACAGAAACGAAAATAGCTCTAATGTGTAGTCCAAAAATTGTTAGCCCACTATTAGCGCACTCGCAGGGAGAAGTCATTATGGATGAACGGTACATGAATTATGCATAATTACACTCATCCGTACAGTACATACATCCGATTATTTTTGATGTTTTCCATTCGTTATATGGCCAATATGGTATTATTTAGTATCTATTTATGGATTTGTAGTCACACGATGGAAATTTTTAGACCTAATGAGCCTTGAACTAGTTTTTAAAGAAAGAAGATGGAATGGTAGGAAGGAAAGGAAGGAAAGGAATACCCTGAAATCTCCTAATTTTTATGCCCAAGGAAGAACTGCAGACCAGAGCTGCTTTAGATGTTTTGCCCACACTATGGTCCAAGATGATGGATGAGAACTTAAGAGTTCAGTCAGATATAAGATCATTCTTAAATGATTTTTATGGATTTTCTATCTGCTATCCTCAAAAACCATATAATAAGATGAGATTTAAAAATCAGTCGGGCACCAAAATTAACTTGTAAAATCAAAGCATTCAACATACACCCACTAAAAAATTTAAAGTCCTATAGTTTCCATCACGTTTCAATAATAATTACCCATTCAAGCCATATTTGGAATGAGCTTAAACATCAACAACAAGCAGCTGCAACTACATTTTTATTGCCACATAAACTTGAGTATCATATTAAGCAGGCGCCTCCTAATGATGAAAAATGATTCTTAAATGTTCATGGCTGTCATTCATTTGCAGCGAACCATTGAATATTTCAACAACTGTCAGATAGCCGTATCCAAAGATCTGCTATCAAAGAAACTATTAAAAGCAAATCCATCAGATAAATGCATTAAGAGTGAAACGGATGACTCGTATACGTATATTTATAGAGCCAGCCCATTGTGTGTGCTGGGAGATACTTGTCGGGTAACTCGAGCAAACTGCAAATGAAAGGCAATCAATGCAATTGAATGTTGAAGCATCAATTTCAATTGATTTCCAGCAATTAGAGCACCATCTGTATGTAGTGTCTGTAGGTGGTATTGAATAGAGCTGAAGAGGAATTCCCCATTGATGGTGCTCTACCTCTACTACCCCTTTTTGTGCTCAGTGGAGCAACCTGTTTAGCGTATGGCAATGTTTGCTTCCGTCCATAAAATTCGCATAAATTATTTAGGCTGCATTTGGTTCACTTTGAATGCCAAGACCCAAGCCACGAGGCACAAACATTTCTGAATGGAAAATGTGCAACGAAGGTCAAGTGCAGGTCCCTCCATCCACCCAATCCATCCCATCAAAACACTTTCTGCAATGTTCAAAAACAATGGGGTGGCGTTTGGTGGGGTCGGGTCTCATTAAATGCTTGGAATAATTGAGTTGCGTGGATATTTTAACCATATGGAAATATCCGTCCTGGCAAACAGTTTCAGGCGTTCCAGCGTTTCAGTTTTGCAGCAAATTATCGAATGTAGGGAATCTATTAGGATTATTATTTAACGGGTGCCTTCAGTGCCTTACGTAGAACTACAATCAGCGACAGAAATAAAGCGATTTTTTCCTGAACGTATGCAGCCGATTCGCGTGACATGCAGCAGCGCTCATCGGTCGGTGTGCGTGCCACTCTGAATTCACGCTTTGGTGTCGCTTTTCATTGAATCTTATATTTTTAAGATTATCTTTAGATAACCCAAAGATTTATCACCCTGTTACCCCTTCATGGTATTTCCTTTCCTGCGGCCTAAGCCCCCATGAATGCCGTAACTTAAGCCAATTATCTGCTCATCAATATTTAGTTAGTAGCTTGCTGAGAGTCCTGGAAGCTCCATATTCTGGGCGGCAGTCTTGAGAATGGCCTCAGCGCGGATAATTAACGTGCTTGGGCACTAATCCCCGGCATCGTGGGACCATATGCTTTTGTCCCATCAAATATTGATGCGATATTGAAAAACACATAGACGAGGGTGACACGTGGCTAAACGTGGATGGTGGATGGCCCAGAGAGTCAGAGTCAGGTGTGAGAAAATTGTCAGTTCCTGAGCACCAGACTTGTTGAACCTCACATCGCAGTGAGACATTCCGTGCGAGAACATCTGTGCTGTCCCCCGATTCCCAAAACATTCAATAGATCATTCTGGGAATCGAATTGGGAATTTGGGGCACACAGCTGTGGGGTGCCACTACTGTGCGTGCACTAGGGATTGCGTGATGGGAACACCTTTCCCGACGCTCACTCTACACCTTCCCCGACGCTTATTCTACAGCAAGTCGCTCCTATTGAAGCGATTCACATCAGCAGATAGCAAAATTATGTACCCAAGGGGAGCATGTAGACGGAGGAATGGAGAAACGGCGGAGGCTATTACGCTTAAAGGCAAATTGCCGCTGGAAATGCCAAAAGAAATGCGGGCTAGAGCTGCGGGATTTGTAGAATGGGGCAAAGTTGTGGGTAAGAGAAATGTACATATAAAAAAGATATACGATAGTCGAGGCTAAAAATAAATTGTTATTGGATAGAATAGGTAATCTTAAGGGCTAAGTGGGAAGGTTTAACATATTTTAGGAATCATATGTGTGGGGTTATATGGAAAATAAGTATTGCTTACAGTTAACTTTTTATGGTAATTTGGCTTAGGAAGATGGCTACAATGTGTTTAGAGGATTGGTTTAAATCATACTAGAGCTCAATGGTGAACTCTCACTGAAAATTACATTTAAATTTTCACTTTGGGACATATATTGGGACATACCTCGAACTATTAGTGTCTGCCCAAGAGGCTTTCCATTTAATCCATTCCTCTAAGACACAAACATTTATTCAAAAATTAATTAAACACCCAGATCTCAAGATTCCATCAATATACCCCATAGATTAAAGGGTAGATAGATCTTTCCACTTATCGAATTACATTCCCCCAAGCGGAAGGCAGCCCAGATTGTGTTCAGTTTAAAAGTACCTAAGTAACGCCATTGACTTTTCATCTGCTTTTCATCTGCTGATGATGACTAATTAAAATGATTCACTGTTAAGTGAATCATGGGAGTATATGGAACAAGATTTAGTTCGAGATGTTCCATATTGATTCTGTCGTTAATTATAATTAATATTTATTAATAATATTTAATTAATTAATTATTAATTATAATCCTGAATCTTTAGGGTGTGTCGTGTCGCTTCTTTGTTTCTGCAAATTTTTCATTGAAATTTTCTCTTATTCAATGCATTCCCTGTCCCATCATTTCACATCCATCAAATGTCGCTGGACATTTAACATTTTCAATTTCATTTTAATTTTTAAATCAATTTCATTAAATAATCTTCTGTTGTTTTGTTGTCCATCCTATCAAATTTCATACAATTTCTGGCCTTGACGCCTGACAATCCATTAGCGACGATGCACAGTTTGGACCCAAAAACCAACCTCAACCAAATCGAAATTATGGCCAAGACGAGTCCTTGTCCCATTTATGATTTGCAGCCCCAATAATGGGTCGCCATGTCCATGTGGACTTCCCCAAAATTCTGCCTTAGCTCCTCTTCTAGTGCGCCCACTATCACTCTAGTCCCTTTCCCTTCTCCTCCTCCCACTTTCACTCTATTCCCTCTCTAACTCTTACTTTCCCTATATTCTATTTCTTTTTCGTCTGTTTGTCTATCACTGTTTGGCCTTTCGGGAGGGCACGGGCACCCCTATCGTACACCACCAAAATGCATTTGGAGTTAAGGGTAAATCAATGTCCGAGCTTTCCCCATACATTTATTTGTCTGGATATCGACTTTAATTTAATAGCGTGAAAGCAAAGTGGGGTTGGGGCTGGGGAGGCTTCCAAGAGCTTATGCAAACGCCAGCAATGCAATTTTTCTTTTTTGAATTTTTCCTATTTGCAAATTGATTTGATGAGCGGGAAAAATCCCTGAACTAAAAGAGCTTCCCTCTCTTTCGATGAGTGTTCAGTTGGCCAGTTGGTCAGATATCTGGGTCTTTGAGGCCCACTAACATTCAACTTTCATTTCCCACCGGTTCGATTTTTTGTGCCTCTGGCCACGAGATTGCCCTAACAACTCCCTCCCCGGACTCTGGCATTTCGTCCTCGTCCTCGTCCTTTGCGTGTCCGTCTATTGCCTTTGACAGTGACCGTCGTTTGTGGTCGTGGTCGTAGTCATAGTCATAGTCGTAGTCGTGGTTATGGTCGATGGTTGGCGTGTGGTTTGCACTTAGAGCCAACTGACCGATTGTCCATTGTTCGCATTCGGGTCTCCAACCCACCTGAGGCGCACGGAATTCCCTCCCCCAAGCCCCAACATCTGGGTGGTTTGGTGCACAATTAAGTGCTGGCACCGTGGCTGTACCCCGCGACAGAGAGATAGTCCAGGCCATGGCTCGACTCTCCTTCAGATGGGACGCCTTCGCTGGGACTTTTCGAAAAAATTGAGCTGTTGTGCCAAGTGTGTCAATCAGAGCTGACACAAGTGTCTCCAAAACGCTGGATATCGTATCGATAACGGGCTGAAAATGGGAGAGGTATCCACAAGGTCACAAGGGGATGGAAAAGGGAAGCACTTGAGACAAGTTTCTTGCGCGTTGATTGATTGTCTGTTTGAAGAAAGTGTGGCGGAACTAAAGAAAATCTGATTTCAAGGTCATCTTCATCAGTGATTGAAGTGTTTTATCTGTGTATCTTTTATTTTGGTGTATGTATGGATCTTTTTTTATTTATTTATAACTGTCCGTTTATCCATCAATTTATCCACTGTCCTCTCTTTATTATCATTCTCCCTCTTGTATCTTTCTTTCTGTTTATATCAATTTTATTGTATATTTATTTTCTGTCTCTACCATATCTTTATCCAGATTCACTTATTATTTTTACTTTTTGTATTGTATCTATCTATCTATCTATGGTGCTACATTCTATAAACTAATGCTTACCTCTAATCCACTCTACTCTCATATTTCTCTCTATCTATCCATCTATCCGTCTTTTGTGTGTTTTCCTCCCCAAATTTCTTTCCCTTATATATATAAGCAACCGAGAACCAAAGTAAAAATCAACAGTAAATTTTGTTTATTTTCCAGTTTTAGTTGGTCACTTTTGGCCTTTGGTTTTGTAATTTGCTTGAATACACGTTCATTAAAGTTAGTTACGTGGCTTGTTGCCCTACCCTCTCTAAGGTATGTGAGCTTTCAGTCGAACTATGATTGAATCATTATATAAATTAAAGAAAGAATAACTAACTCGCTTAGTAAAAGAAATAAATTATTCTTGTCAAAAGAAAGCAATTTAAAGTTACAAATCACTCTGTAGACTTAAGAATAATGGTTCACTATCGAGTTTTTTATAACGATATCATCCTTAAATTCTATTCCAAAACTAGGCCAATTTAGCTTTCCTCGGAGAGAGTATCTTTAATTCGTTGACGGTTTCCTTGTTTCATTTTGTTGTTACCTGTACAAAAAAAGTATCGCGTTTTGTAATTTGTTTGCCTTGGGAAGTTTTGTTTTTGTTTTTTTCGTGTTTGGTTCTGTTGTTTCCTCCACTTATCTCATACGATATGTGGGGAGAACAAATTTGTATCTCTCAATGCCTTATCTTTGTCTCACAGAGAACCGATTTCTAAAGTTTTGAATGAGTCAGGAAAGTATAACGAACGGGGAAGAGCTCCCGAAAGATGTCAAGGGGGTAGGCAGTCATCAGAAGATTGGAATGTTTGGCGAAATTTAAGAAGAAATCTTCGTGGAGAGAGTGAAATGTTTGAAGAACTCTAGGAAGAGCGACCTCAAAGTTGTCATGGAATGGTATATTTTTTTCTCGACTTTGTTCCACTTTAAGGTTCGAAGAGGCGACCTGACTCACGTGAAGGTTCAAAACTATAATAAATGATCCCATTTTTACCACCGTTCGTCACAGTTTCTCATGTATTTTAAATGCGAGAAATCTTAAGAAACTCATACTAGAATTTTTCTTGAAGTTTCTGAGGAGTTCTATAAAATGGGAATCTTTCTTTTATCTCAGTCGTGTTCCACCGTTTATCTCCACTTTGACAAACACAAACAAATTCCTTGGAGTCACCAAGAATTGCTCTGTTCCGCTCAGAATAATTACTAAAGTTTTGCGTTTAGTAATTATTATTAAATGTCGCGGGTTAACTGCCGGCAAACAAAAGGCCAACAAAAAAAAACTTATAAAAACAATTTTAAAAAACCGCAAAAGCATTCAAAAAACAAAAACGAAAGAAACGGAGCAGGAAGAGTAGGAAATGCTAAAAACTAATTTTGTTTCAGTGTTCTTCTTTCAGCGATTTCTTTAAAGCAACATTTTTGGAGACAGGGTGAAGAGAATGACATCATTTTTGGGAATGATCATCAAGTAAAATAGACTGTGGACACGTGTCGCCCTGCGCCACAATTTTAGGGCATTCCCAGCTGGCACTCCATCTACTTGACCAACCGACCGGCTTCATATATCATTCCTCTGTATTATCCACACAGAAAACTCTCCGTCTGGGTCCCCTAAAGTCAAATCAAAGTAAACAACAAACAAGAGGGGAATTCGACCCCCAAATTGGTACTTCTGCACTTAAGAGTATCTGAAAGCGGTGACGTCGTCACTTTTTCGTCATCTTTTTCTTATGAACATTCTTTGAAAACTTAAGACGAAAACTATTTGGCTGTGGGGCAACTTCTTTTCCCCTGTGCAGTCGGATATTCTTTTGCAGAGAGGAAGATAGATGTCTGCCTTTGGCTATTCATCAAATTGTCATGGGCAATTACAGTAGCAACTTCTTGAGGAATATATTAAAATCTATAGATAATATTAACGTAAATTAATAAAAGTAATACTTTAGAGTTTAGTTTCTATCAGAAGGGAATGTCTTTGTTTCTTGGTGTTCAGAGGAATGATAACTATTGAGGAAGGAGTGACTTAGACCTATTTTTATGGCAAATAAACACCAATTTACCACTCAAGAATTATGCTTATTGCTGTTATAAAGCTCACGACTACGACAATTCCTTATTATATACGAGCATACAAGTATCTCGATTTCTTAACAACCCCAAAAGGCTTTAATCCAGGCCAATGTCAGTCGCAAAGGTAAAGTCAATGACCAAAGATCCACAGATAAACGAACGACTATAACGACAACTATGACTGGGCACAAAAAACCCCTCCACACCCACGTAAACGAGTAACGGCAAATGCCGTTATGTATAAGTGCTTATAGGAATACACAAACCATATTTTTATGGGTATGAGTGGGCGAAGAAAAGCGAAACTGAGGTTGCAACAGATTAGCTCCGATCTGCTCGACATTTTCTGAGAAAAAGTAACTTGTGCAAGGTTTGCCGGAGGGGAGGAAATTGTGCATGTTGCGGCAGCTGCTTACAAGTATTGGTTGCACGATAAGAAAAGAGAACAAAGACTCACCCGACCAAGGCGCATAAATAGAAGCCAAAGAGAAGCCGAGCTTGAGCCGTTAATGCTGCTGTCGAAGTCGACTTCGAAGCCGGCTTGTATGGAAAAGCTTTACGATTTCGTCTCTGCTGTTGTTGTCTCTCCGCTGCAGCTGTTGCATGTGCTCGGGCACTGGTTGTTGCTCTTATTTGTATTATTATTATAGCTTTTTTCTTCTATTAATACTTTGCTTAAGTTTACTTTTGTTGCACTTGACTGAACTTTGCATTATTTTGAACTCGAAAATTCACGAAAATATACGTTTGAACACACATGTTTTATCGAAGCCGAACCAAAAATTAGAAACCAAAATAAAAACTAAATAGAACTCGGAATCTTGGGAACCACTCGATGGCCCGAGAGCTATTATATTGCTTTTACACGGACCGCACACGACCGCGTCGTCTCAACTGAAGCGGCGAATTGTCGACGGCGTAATACCTATTGAGCTCCCCGATTGGGGCTCTGCTCCGGCTCTGGCTCTGGCTCCCGTGGAGAAACAGAGAGAAATAGCCACAGAAAGAGCGCAACTCTGCTCATACGCTCGTACGCTCACCTCACCCGCTCTTGAAGCTTTGCGAGTGGCACGCGAGTGTGTATGTGTGCACTCTTCTTACCACTGATAAGCGGTAATTTGTGTTGCCAACTTGTGTTGCTAACTATCGTTTGTTGTGGGGGAAAAGCTTTAGCTGGGAAAAGCTATGGGGCTAACCTTTAATTGGGGCTAGACTTTGGTTCGTTTCGAAGCTGAGTAAGCCCTGGAAGCTCAGCTAGATGTTGGGGAAACCTATTTTTTATAGAGGATTAGTTCTGGAAAGTTGGGTTTAGCTGACATTTCAACTTATTTTGAAACTCTTTTCGGAAATTGGAACTTATTTATTCGCTTAGTTCAGAAAGGTTATTTGTTGTTGTTTGAACAGTGAATTTATTTAATTACTTGATATCGAAGTAAGACGAACTGGAACTATTTATTAACTATTAAATATTATTATTAATTATTATTATTAATTGTTGTTATTAATTCTTATTCTCAAGTGGATAAAAATAGGGCAGTTTTAAGTTACATATCAATATCATAATACTACTATAGTACTACTCCATATCGCGACAAAGTCTTATTTGTACATACAGTTTGAGTCTGACAAATGGAAATCTCTGACTGTTGATTAGGAATATCTTTTGCTTGAATCCTTAGTGCAATGTTTTCTATTTAATTTTAAGATAGATAAGAATGAAGGCTTTTTCGTGTTTTGTTAGTATTATCTTTGTATTTTTTATTATCTCGATTGAGAGATGAACTCAAAACAGTGTAATAATAATAAACGTGATACATAATTATGTCCTAACGTAATCTCTACATCTATAAATACAACAAAAACAACCAGAGAGTCCTATTCCCTAACCGTTTAACCAAAAATTTTTCTTTGCCAACTAAAAAATGTTAACAAGTATCCACTTAAAAGTTTCCCCTCCCTTGAAAAACACCGGAAAAAAAGGAGCTTAAGTGTGAGTATATACCCAGACAAACCCACAGAAATTAATATAAATTTAACCGTTATGATTATGCGAGACAATCTTCATTAATTAGACACAAGTCGAACATAGAACAAATTAGTTAAGGGTACGCATCGTCGCAGTGCGACCCAAGCGGGGGGTCGGTCTTGGGGTGTCAGCTCCAACCGGGACGACAATGTCATTAACGTCACGTGGCCTTTGCCGTCGGTCGCGTCCCTTTTTGCCCCTTTTTCCCCTCTAAGACCCTGCTCTGGACCCCGTTTTCCCCATTGAGCAAAGGGTGCAGTAATTATATTTACCGTTAATCCTGATTTCCCACAAAAGGGAAGCGACGCACAAAGCGCACATAGGATAAATAGAGGTAGCGAAAAAAAATACAGAACGAGACAGGTAAAGAGAGAGAGAGAGAGAGACGAGAGTGTGTTTCGAGTGGATCGGCAGTTGTTGTTGTTGGTGTGAAAAGAAGGGTAACTGCGGTTACAATTAACCCTACTGCCCCTCTTGACACTGCCTGCTTAGCAATCTATGTATGCACCCCCCTGAACCAAGGTATACTTAACAGAGGTGTACTATTTGATACGAAGTGTGGTACAGTACATCCTTACCTTCTATTTTATATACCTTTTCCCAACCATGCCACACTTTAGCTCTCTTTTACCTTTATCTGTGTATCTCTTAAGCGCCATCTCTCTATCCCGCTTTCTTTGTGTTCCATTTGCATAGAATTCGATTACGCGTTTTGTTTGCCTTTAATTGCAACGCTCATCCGTTTTACTTAGCAGTTTGTTGGCCACGCTTTGCCGCAGCGATTTCTCCATTTCTCCTTTTGAAATTCGCAATGAAAATCGTTCAGCGTAAAGTGCGTTTGGGTTTGATTTGAGAGACAGTACTCGCAGTGGAAGAGAGAACTGCCAGAGATTATCGGCAAGCTGCGCTGTGTGCACTCCATTCAAATTGATTCTCGAACTTTAAACTGTTTCATTGCACAAATGAACACGGAACGAGCGAACGCAAAGAGTAGGGGGAGGAACAAAGGGAACTATGCAGTGAACACTCTGAATGCGGCATTACAGACCACTGACATGGTGATCCCACACCAGGAGCTTTCACTGTTCAAACGCATTTTACACACAAGCCCAAAAGTAGGCAATGCTTAACCATGACTGTGGTTTGAGGTGCAGAGAAATAAAGTTAGAGAAGATCGAGAGTTTGTTCTTTATTTTACAGTGCTGTTGTTCAACTAACAGTTAAATTTTTCGTTATTTTACAGATAAAATAAACAAGTTTTTAAAGTTCTATTGTATAACTCAAATAAATTTTATTAGAATCTGAACAGCTTTCAGAAAATATCTTTTGTATTTACAAATATATATATATTTCTTAATATTGCCATAAACATCAAATAAATAGTTTGGTTTATTGATTTTATATGTACTTACCCTCAACACGACCTCCAAATCTCATCTCTTCTTACGTAAGACCCACACTTGACAAATATTTAATATCGAAGATGCATTTCCAGTTTTGTTGCTCGTATATGCTGATACATATGTACATATGTATCTGTATCTATCAGAAACTTGTCTAGCATGTCAACGAGAAAATTCGCATATTCAGAGAGCAGTGGCACTGACAGGGCTGAGCAGGGCAGGGCAGGGCAGAGGCACTCTGCCAAAAAAACACACAACAAAAAAACACGAAACACACAAGTGGAATGGCCAAGATCTCTGTGTAAATATGCATGCACATAGAAAATTGAAGTCTGAAGAAATCTGAGGAAATTGAGAAAAGAAATCCATGACGCAAATACTCTTATGGAAATATTGACAGACGTACGTCCGTACTTAAAACTTGATGTGCAGTGCACATTGCCTTCCATCCGTTATGGGACTTGTGTTTGTTTCAATTTCAAGTTACGGACAGACTGAAAGTGGCTCAACAAACATCAGTTGTTTTTACGAGTCTGGCACATAATGCCAAAACACTAAAATTAACAGCTGCAAAACATTTTTAAGGATTGCAGATGGCAGTAGTCCTTACCTGGGATATACGTAGATACCCTAAGGAGCTTTGGGATTGTATGAAAAGTTGAGGGGAACATTAATAATTTTGTATGCATAAGCAAGAGTGTTGATAAGTAGTGCAGCTGCTTATCAGTGTTGGAATGTGCCATTTAAAGCTGAAAACCTATCAACAGAATTATAGTAGTCTTTTTACATATTTTAATTGCTCGAAATTTAAATATCTCTTCGACTTTCAGTGTATTTCGCATTCGTTTTGCCCCACTTGAACTGTTTCAATCCTCGGTTGTGTTTCCCAACTGAAATTCGTCGGCTTTTGCCGGCTTTTGGTTTTTTTAGAGGCTGGCTTTAGCCGCGTTAACTCGACTAACTGTTTTCAGTGGCTGAAAAGGCGACATAAAGTATATTTTGATTATTTTGAGAGCCAAAAGTTGAGTATTTTAAGGCCAGTCGGCATTTGCATTTCGAATATATTTTTACGACAATCCACCCAGAAGGTCCTTTGCACATCCCGCCCGCACAGCATTCGGGGGTCCAACACCTTCCCGCAGGATCTTTCGGCGCGTTTGGTGAACGAGTGAAATGCCACAAATGGCGTGTAAACACAACAAAGAGGTAATAACAATGGCGGCCGGATGCCTGCAGAGGTCCCTGACTCCGCGAGGCTTTAGACAGAGAGACAGGAGACAGGAGACAGGGAGTTCGCTGCCACATTCCTGGAGTACCGTTGTGGGGGGTGGGGAGACCGGGATATGGCGCAGGGCAGGACCTTTCCTGCCACCCGCACTTTGGCAAACATTTTTATTTGTTTCTCCGTAAGCTGTGTCAATACACAATAAATTGAACTGTGCAAGAATTTATGTTGGCACTTTGTGAGGACGCAACATGCCGCCACCGCTACTGCCACTGCCACGGCCACCTCCAACCCGTCGCTCCCGTACTCCTTATCTAGAGGGAAGAGAATGATGCCTTGGCCCACACCCGCACACCCTGTACTGGGCGGGCGTCAATTGCATATTGGCCGCCCTCTGGGGACTTAAAAGTTCAATAATATTTATTTGTTACTTGCTCTCTGGCAACAAAGCTCGCTCGCGCGCGCACACACAAGATTATACTTTGTGCTAGGCCCCCGTTTATCACGCAACCAGAGATACCCGAACTCCCACCCCAAAGACCCACACGGAAACCCACAGACACAGACACCCTCTTACATAATGGCATATTGTCAGACAATGGCTGCGAGCAGAGCAGAGTTTGGCCGTAAATTTTGGCCCTAAAGGCGATGATTTTTCTAAAGGCACTAAGCTAATTTAGTGACCGAATGCCAAAGTGGTCAGGCCCCCGTGATTTATGGTGTCGCCCTTCCCCTTCCCGTTCCAGCGACGTTTCCAATTATCTCTTTGGCTAACTTGTAACCTTAAAGCCATCACTAAAACCAGGAACTACACGAAACAATATTATCTTATGCCATTTAATTAAGATCAACCTTTGTTTGGTTAACTTAGTGCACAATTTGCGGGCACTGGCTCACACATATGCATACTTGTGCCAATGAGTCAGTGTTGATCCCATTTAATAAGCGGACAAATTTCGATATTCATAAAGGACACACAGGGGCTGTGGCTGGGGCTGGGTCGGGGTGTCCGGGAACACATGTATTGTGTTGGCCATCCACAAATAGCATCCGAGCCATAAACAAATAAATTTCAAATCTTCTGTTAGTCCCACTTAGGCGAAATGGAAGGAAGCGCAGGCGCATACAAACAACCGGCTAAATGGTAGTGTGGGGGATACAATCTGTCTATAAGGCAGGAATGAAATGGCAAAGGGACATGGCAGGAGAAGTGAAGCAAACGACGAAACGGAACTAAATGGGAAAGACTGTTAGCAGGGGAAGGAATCACAAGCAGAAACGAAACGATAAGGGACTCGTAGCAGGGGAAAAACGAATAGGAATGAAACGGTAAGGGAATGTTAACAGGGGGAGGACCACAGCGAACGGAACGTGGAACGAACGTGGAACAAAATCAGGAGTTAAGCGGAACTACTACGTGGGATGGTTTCTGGTCCCTGACGTTGACGCTCGGTGCAAGCGTTTCAGAGGAAAATCTGCATCCTGCGCGTACGGACGTGACTCGGAGGGCAAAGGAAGCCGCTGCCACAAGACAATTTTCCGCGTTTCGAAATTGAAACGTGCCCCGAAAGCGTACTTCTAGTCTTTGTTTATCCCACAGACAAAAGGCGGAAAAAAGTGAATATACAAATAAAGAAAAAGTGCAGAGTAAAGAGCAAACAGTGCGGATGGCCATAACAGAGAAAAGGAGAAAGAATTAAGACAAAGTTTAGCCACTTGGTGTCCTCTTGGGTGTCCTGTGAGTGGAGTGTCCTGGCGTCGGCTGTTCAACGTGGAGTGTGTCGACTTTCAACTGTCGAGTGTCTTTTGTCGAAATCACTTTTAAAATTTGTTTGCTCCCGCTCCTGTTGTATTCAAATGGATATTAGAACTGAACCGAAACAAAGAGCCCCGGTGCCAGTGCCAGTGCCAGAGTCATAGTCAGAGCGCTGAGGATTTCTCCAAGGAGGCGTAACATAAAAAAAAGGGATTATTGTGCATCATTTTCGTGGACCCAAGCAAAAGAAAGTGGAAAAAAGCGTATCCTCCAACCGGATTATGCGATAAATTGTTACTGAAGTGTAAATGTTTTCTCACGTGTTAAATCGTTAAATATAAGCCTTATAAGAAATGTATGTACAAAGGAGCAACTGTTCGTGAGTCCGGCCATATGGCCATTGTAACTTATTACGAAGAAACCTTAAACTGAAAACTGAAAACTTGGGTGCAAGAAAACCCATTGAAAAGCAATGCGAAACTTGTTAAACACTATGAATGGTTCAACTTCTTGAAGAGTTTTTTTTTTTGTGTGCCAGGAAACTTTCACCCATTAGTCATTGAGAGCCTTCTCGTTGCGTGATAGTTTTGCATGGGAATTGTTCAATTTATTAACTTTTGTGCGAAAAGGAGCGTGGGAGAGATCTGAAGCTATAAGGAGAATTTTACATTATTAATTGCAAAACGATTATGAGAGTGTAAGTGGCAAAGAAGTTGCTGAATTTTGATTTATACATATTTCCTCGAGCGTCTAAGGGCCCCCGCAATATCTTTGCCCTTTATGGAGCAGACTATGAAAGGGATTCGCAGAAAGGATGTTTCATTTTAATGGAAAGCTGTTTGTTTTGCTGTGAAATTTGGGCGGATTTTAATGAAATATTAATGGCAATGTTTGTTTTTGATGCTTCAGGGTAAGCATTGAATTTGTAAAATTTAAGTAAAAGCAAAACATTTGAAATTGTATTTATTATCTGAATTTAAGGGATTATTGAACAACGGAAATTAATTGAGCAAATTCTTGGGGGATAGGTGTGAAATAAGTCAAGGAATTTTCGCAGAAGTTCTTTCGGTAGACGTTCAAATAAATATCCTTAAAAGCGCATAACACTCCGCTTTTAATGGCCAGCAATATTAAGTTTAGGATTAGTCGGGATTCACTTAGCAAATAAACAGATCTGCTGGAGAAAACCCATGGACAAATTCAAACAGAGTTTTCCATAAAACATACACTTAAATACTGATGGTTGTTTATTTATATTGATGCCACTGCAGTGCCAACAAAAGTTCACCACTCGACACAACAGAAAACACTTAAATAAATATATAAATCAAGCAACGGAGAGAACGAAACAATGAAAATGCAAGAACATTTGTGCGGAAAACGCAACGAAGAACTTGTGAAAAAGACATAAAAGAAAGTTGCAATTTCTGGCTAAAATACAAAATACAAAATAAAAATAAAATCGCATAGAATAAGAGTAAAGTGGAGCAGAAACCAAATGGAGAAATGGGGCTGGAGCCCAACCCCCCAGTGTATTAATTCAATAAACCTATTTATCTGAGACTTCGACTGGTATTTTGGGGAACGACGGAGACATAGAGATTTCGCAGAGAATGCGACAAAGTTTGCCAGCCAAGACGGCGCAGTGCAATCAGCCCAGTCTGCTAAGGAGCCGACCGAGGAGTCAGAGAAGTCCAAGGAGCCAGAGCAGCAGGAGCAGCCATAGCAGCCATAGCAGCCAGATTCGATGCCGCAAACGAGTCCCAATTGGAGGCATGCGGACAATGAGCGCACAAAAGGCGCTGTAAGTGTCATTGCAGCCAGGAACTGTGCCACTGGGAGTGCCACAGCAACCGCCGCAGCCACTGCCACTGCCACAGCCCCAGTTCGGCGAAGGACATCCACGTTGACAACTGCAGAGATGACAGTCAGGGCAGGAGATGTGGGTGGACCATCTTCAGGCCAACGTCGCCAATTTTTACGTAGCACCAGGACCCGGACAGCATCTTGGCTGGATCTCCTTCCAGCCCTTCTGGTGCTCGGCTTTGGGATGCGTAAGTACAGCTCGGGGGCACTTCTCTTTCTATCTTTCTCTCTTTGTGTGTCTGTGTGTGTGTGTGACTTTCATACATTTTTGATTTAATTTAACGCATTCATGTCGTACTCACACACACTCAAAAACACCCACAGAGAAACACCCCCCACACACTGGGATAATGGCACTCGTAAGCGGGTCCCCTAGACGCGTCATGGCTGCTGGCAAATTATTTTAGTAGTTCTGGATCAGCAGTGGGACAGAGAAAGGAATAGAGAAGCCAGTGCCTTTCTCGCTCACTTGTCCTTGACAAATGATGACAGAGGGGGAGCTGTGTCAGGTGCGTCGCTTTGGTTGGGGGGCTGGGCGCTTGAGAGGGGTTCTGAGTTTCCTTTTGTTTTATTTGATTTAGCTGAAATTAGATTACCAGAGGAAATGAGGGTCTGCAAAAATAGGAGAAACAATGGTCCTTAAATGTGATCAAATTTGTGTGTGAGAATTCTCCACGTAATCATTGGGAGATATTTTATATTGAAATTGTATTAAGCCTCATTCTACAAGCGACCCAGCCCCTCCACAGGGGAAACTGCCCAAAACTCATGTTTAAAAAAAGCTACTCTTAAAATTTTATACTGAGGGAATACTAAGGGAAGCCCCCCCCCCTAAAAACACCACCCATCTGGTTGTGCCCCTGCCTACGTGGCTTACTTTTTGTTCTGGGGTTCGAGTCTAATTTGATTTCAGAACATAATTAAGTCAACATCATTGCCCTAATGAGATGTTCATTTAATTTGCCCCTAACCATACATATCCATGATACGAGAGCGAGTACGAGAACGAGTATACACCCGCCTGAATTCCTTTTTCTGTTTTCCTTATGGATACATTTTCTGCTAAATGGCGGGGAACCTCTTGCCAAGGACTCTTCAATTAATTTCATGCTTTTGTTGCGGTTAAATGGATTTAATTGCGCAAAGAAAAATCGTTTGAAATCTTTTAAGCTGGGCTGGGAATCGACAAGGTATTACTAATTTTCAATGCTGTAAAGGAAATAATATTAATGACAGGTTAAGAAGCTTCAATTAACTTTTGGATTAGGCCTTAGGATATGTGTATTAATTCTGTGGAATGTTCAAAAACATAGTGTGAAAAACATATTGAAAACTATTTTAGGTTGTTTGTGAATTTCTAAAGAATGTTGTGGTCTTAATGTTTATGTTACCCGTAATTCAGGAATTATATAAACACCTTGCGCTCAATTCAAAATAATCTTAATATGATTTATCCCTCTTCCAAGCTCATTAGTTCAACTAAAACTTAACCCACTTGAAACCTCAAATACGTCTCACTTTCTCTTAATATTTTTATTTATTTAAATTCTACTCTACAACAAGTTTATTTGGTCCAAATTAGGCCCCAATTTTCCATACCCAAAACTCCATTTAAAATAAAGTTCCTCTTATCCTTTATCCTTTAAATCACATAAAGCAAATTGTACATATTTATGAACCTTTGTGCACACAAATCAACAGCAAAAGTTTCAAGATGCTCTTTAGACGGTTCCGCAAATTACGAGAATGAGAAATAGTTGGCAGAAGGTCCTTAACCCGGTTGGGACCCCAGATCCCAGCAGCAGCAGCAGCAGCAGGAGCAGCTGCTTTTCAACTGTTGTTTCGTGCTGGCCGATAATCATGGCAAAAATAGAACAATAAATTTCTCTTTTCTCTAGTTCTGCGTCTCCTCCCATTCGTTACTCCTGCCCTATAATTCCTGGGGGCAAAAAAAAAACATTAACGAAATTGAAAACTTGCCAAAAAATGTTTAATAAACACATTTTCAGTGGCACATCGGGTGGCAGCCGCCCTGCGGCCCATTCTCTCTAGGCAACCCTCTCCCTCTGTGCTCTTGCCTTGGAACCCCTCTCTGAAATCCCTCTCCCATCCCTTTCTTCTTTCGAAACCCCACTAAAAAAAATTCGCTTTCAAAAAGTTTGACTGCAACTCGTTATGCGAAAATACAGAATGGGGCAGCAAAGTAGATGCAACCTCTAAACCCACACACATTTACCAATCCTCATATTTTCCCTCCCCACCAAAATACTAGAAAATATAATGCAACTGGAGTTTGTCTTGCTGGTGCCTTTGTTCTGTCAAAAAATTGGTTTCTATTTCTCTTTTTCTGTTCTGTTCCTGTTTTGTTTTTTTTTTTTTTTTTGGTAATTTTGTGGGTTATTTTGCGTGTAGAGTTTTTGCGTGTGCTTTGCATTGTGCTGGCTGCTTGCTAATTTTGGGAATGTGCCGGCAAAGTTGTGCCTCAAATCAAAGCTGGCTGCAGGTTGACTTGGGGCCTGATCCTAGGCCCATCACCTGGCCAAAAATTGCCCCGAAATCCTTTAAGAGAGGAAGCTCTGGGGTCGTCATGTCGTGTCCTGTGTGCGGTCGTTGCTGTAAGGGCCAAAAGTGTTTGCTTACCTTCATAAATTATAAATGGGTTTGTGGACAGACAACAGCAACAGAGAGGTAGAGGCTTGCCCCCGGCTCACCGTAGGCAGGTGGAGTGTGTGGCACACACATTGTCAGCTCAGCCTCAGCCTCGTCCTGGGCCCGTGATGACGGAAAATATTGTAACACAAGCCAACAGGCTGGCGGCACGGGATGCTAAGGAGGGGTTGACCGACACACGACAGTGCCACAGGTCAACAAAGTATCTAACGGTGGAACAAATTGCCAGGCAACGTGTTGGCAACGCCATAAAAAGAACTGCCCATTGTGGGGTCCTAAAGTGCATGCTATGAAATTTTGAGAGTAGCGGATGAGTATTTTTTCGGTACGAAGGCGGCTGTAAGGGTTGTGCAGGCATAAAAAAAGTACTGTGTATTATTTATAAACTTGATATAGCCATTTCCGTGTGTAGGTGGAACCCGAAACTGATATATTCAAGAATCTTGAGGATGTACATTTGACGTGTAAGCCCCTGAGGTATTCCATCTCCATTACAGTCGAAATGAGGAAGGAACAGCTAATATATTATTTTCTTTCCGTTTGGAATATGTTTTTGAATCTTTTTGGTGAACAACAATTCAAAGTACATCTGTGCACAGCTACGTTATTGTATGCAGCCTTCTTCTTTTGTTTGAAGCCATGAAAACAATGAATGGTGCTGCCTCTGCCACCCACTGTGCCTTATTCGCCATGCAACTAACAATTTCCTGTCTCCAACACACACTCACACACCAGCAGTGTAAGCTGGATGGCCTTGATGCGCTTTTGGCTCGCAAAATGTGAGCTTAAATTATTCAGGGGGTCCAAAGGAGTAACCGTTCAGCAGCTGCAGCAGCAGCGAAGCGTCGACGCTTTGGGCAATCAAAGACAACAGCAACAGCAACCACAACAACGGCACAAGTATGTGTGTGTGTGTGAGGGGCATTTAATTGCTCAGACAAGAGCAGAGAATCAGAGAATCAGAGAACCAGAGGGAAGTAGATAGCAGGCGAGGAAGAGGAAGCGGCTTGGCGAGAAATGACCCACAAATGACAAAGTGCAGTGACAGTCAACGAGCCTTGTCTTCATTTCTTGTCGAAGTGTGAAAAGAACAAGACAAACACGACCAAAAAGAATGGCCAAAGCCAGGAGCTTCCTCTAGGCCAAAATGGCCTGAAAGAGGGCTTCGTCTAGGCCAAAATGTGGAAATTTATGAATCGCAGCAGGCGATGGGGTTGGGGCACAGAGAAAGCGGATCCCGGACAGACTCTGCCCCAGCAGGAGGTCCTTTGAAAAATTGTTTTGTTTTTGGTCAACGTTCGCCTACTTATTTATGGCTGCCCTGCAGCGTCCTCCCTCTCTCTATGATACCCCTCTCATCACTCTCTTTTGCCTATCTGCCTTCCTCCTCTTCCTTTTCCCCACTGCAGGACAACTCTCCCCGGCCAAATATTTAGCCCAGAGGCCATAAAAATCAACTAGATAGCCACAGCAGCCATAAGAGATATTCTAATATCTCTCTGAGATTTCGCATAATTATTTCCCTGATTTATTTGGGGAAAAAGGAGAGAGAGGAAAAGGCAGAGCAGATGGATGGAGTCCAAGCTTTAATGAAGCCAATGGAAAATTGTGGGATAGAAGACATTTATGGCATTAGATTGCACAATTTGTGGCGAAATATTTGCTATATTTCAGGTCATTATATATGTACTTTGAAATGTTTAGTAATGTTTAAGCTTATAAAATATGATAAATATAATCTGAGTTCAAACAGATATTTTCGGAAAGTTAATCGAAAATCATACAAAATATTGTGAACACTAGTCTATGCAATAACTCATCAATTATGAATATGGTATATTTTTTAAACATCAACAAGTGCCCCCTTTGCAAATAAACCCCAGAGGAGGGGGTAGCCACCACTCCTCCCCCGAAAAGAAACAATCAATCCATTTAAATTAATCAAAATGAAATATCTCAACACAATTTTTTGCCAGCTAAATTTCCCCAAAGATTTTGTGCTCCCATTGGAGCTTCCCCAGCAGAGAGTCTTTTCTAGCCTGATTCATCTTCATCACGTTGAACCTTTTGTGTCATAAATTATTTATTTTTATGCACATTGCGATGACATTTGATCACAAGTGCTTGGAATTCCCATAAATATTTGAGCACAACAAAAAAATCGAATGAGAGCGGAGAATGAGTAGAAAATTTGTATTTAAAGTGGCATTTATCAAATCGATCAATAAACAATTACCGAATGCGAATGCTCACAAAATAAATAAATATATAAATAAATAACCGCTCGCTGAGAGCAGCCATGAAATCTTATGGAATATGTATCTGTATCTGTATGCTAGGAAAACACGCATTAAAGACACATTTGCATGAGTGTGGGTGGCTTCGAGTGGGCGCTGTTGAGTGGGTGAGAGCTCTGTTATTCGAGTGGCCTGTGCGGGTGGCTGTCTGTGCGGATGGACGGTGCGAGGGGTGGGAAATGTTTAGTGGGAAATTGCTATCCCAGAATTCATTCAAAACTGAAACATATGTTGGGTGTCACTGTGAAAATTACACAAAGCTAGGGAATGAGCTCAAAGGAAGGGGCGGCCTATGGGGCTGTTCAATATGGGTTTCTTTCTCAGAAACTCTTGGTACTTGTTTGTACGTACACCCACTGTTGTCGGTGACTCTGCCTCGGCTCAATTTATTTTTATTGCATCGTGTTCCTTTCGGTCTACGTGTCCTACGTATTTTTACACGCAGAAGGCGAATTTCTTTCTCTCCGCCTCGTTCTCGTTCCTCTTCCCCTTTGAGGCACCGTTTCAGTTTCGCCGTAAATTGAAATTGGAGCATTGCCCAGCGTTGCGTATTTTGGTCTGTTTTCCGTTGCGTATACGCACTGTTGCCTGTCCTGTTTCGTGTACTGCGTGTTACACGTGTTGGCAACTTTCGGTTAAAGCAAATATTGTTAATGGCATTGTTATTGGAGCTGTGGGTATTTTGCATCTTTAATTGGACAACTCTTTGCATATATTTTTAACGTACATTTCTTGTTCATTTCTGAGCGAAACACAAAAGGTATTGTATGAATATTCTTGAGTATGTTGAGTAGAGAATTCAAATTGCATTCGTTATTATTATTCGTGTGTTATGGAATATAATTTTATATGCAGTTCTTTAATAACAGTTTTAGTAAATTTTTCCCTGAATTTGCTAGTCAAATTTTTTGGGTAGAATGCAAGTTTTTTCATGACTCTGTTGGATATCATTTTGGGTTTGGTTTTCGTGTAAATGTTGCCCCATTTGATGTGCTTCTGAGCAAGTAATTTAGCTCATTTGAACTTTAATTGCTTGGCGGTATCCCCAAAGGAGACTCATTAAGATGGTTAACCCGCAGCAAGAGAGGCAGAAATCTGACGACACAACTATCTGCCACACTCCCACCGACACTTTCAGTGCTCTCAGAAGCGAAGTTAGATGGATGCAGCAATCCAAGTCCTCATGCTCGTCCTCGTCCTCGGGCTCGTGTTTTATGTGCACTCGAGGCGGCCATAATCCAAAGTGCTCCCCAATGAAAAGTTTGTGTTTGTGGCTTGCGTGTGGGCGGTTCCTTTGCTTATTTCCACGGTCGGATACGGATACGGATACAGATTCGCTGGGAGCCTCAGCTTTAGCTGTAGCGCTGGCCAAGAGTCAAGTGGCCGACGGTGTCTTCTTTGGCCAACAGGGCTCGACGTTTTAATTATGGCCACGACGCCGCTGCCATTTTGTCCTTCGCATAAGCCCTGACCAGTTTTTTTTTACTTGATATGTAATTACTCTGGTTTTATATTTTTGGGCGGGGAGGTGGAGGCATGGGCGTGGGCGTGGGCACGCATATTTTTTATAATTACATGAAATGTGAAGAAGACCAGCAAAAGTTTTCACATTCGGCCCAAGCCGATGCGATGCGGGTGTCCTGGAGTGTCCTGATGCCACGCTAATGATGCACGTGCCGGGGAGATTGTGCAGATTATCACCTTTTGACCTTTGCCGGATCAGCAAGCTGGAAATTCCTTGAATTGGAAGAGTGCTCAGCCTCAGGAGAGGTTTTTATAATTTGCAATTAAAGTTTTTTTTCCCACCCACGAATTCCACCAAAAACGATTTTAACTTTCCTTAGTTATTAATAAATACTAAATTTGAAATTCAATTAATTTTTTTGATCAACATATTTATGTGGAAAACTGAATAGAAGAAAAACTAAAAATGTGGGAAAATAATGAATTTGTTAAACAATAAACAAGAAATGCAGGAAACAAAGCGGGAATTCAACATTTTTTATAGTAAGCTAATATTTAATTAAATTAAATTTCAGTTCATTTCAGTTGTGGCAAAAGTTAATCAATATTAAAGAAAAAATTTGCAACTTCAATTTCTAAATCCAATCAGTTTTTTTGCTCTTCGTTCTCTATGGACACCATTGAAGGCAAAATTCATGAAATATTAACTAAGGGGTCAAAGTGCCGAGGATGAGTACACCATATGGACGAGTCTGGACCCATCTCTCTGTCTCTCTGCCCCTCAACCCCTTCAGGTGACTGCGTCATTGCTGCCAGCCAGGACCCGGACTGCTGGTGCATGGCATATGGCAGTGTCCTGTACAATGGGAAGGGCTTAGCCGCTTTTGAAAGTATTAAATGAGAATAGTTTTGAAAGGTTTTTTCGGTTTTCGTTATGTGGATAACGTTTGCATTGCCCTGAGCCATTCCATGATTTTATACAGAATTTTAGGTCTGCTAAAAATGTTGTTTTAATTATTTTTATGGAAATGCCCAAGGACACATTCGTAATTTTTCCTGTGTCACATTTTTTTTTTTGGAATTTAAGGCCTGTTTTGGAGAAGGAAAATAAAAAGATAGAGAAGTATAACCCCAAACACACAATTGGAGACAGTCTCATGTAATTTTAAAGCCGTTCTTCAGTTCAAAATCTTAAAAAGAACGTGAGAAAGTTGAATATTCACATTCAAACACGTTCTTTTTTTACTTGTAGACTGTCTGTACTTTTGTTCACTTTTGCTCCAGCTGTCACCCATTGTTTAACTATTCACTGAAGCTGATGACATTGACGATGCTGATGGTCTTCCAGTCTAATGCGGCGCCACATTTTGTAGTTGTCTAAACCAATTTCACAATTTACATAAGCCCACACTCACACTCACCACACGCTCATTTACAACAACTGCTGCTGCTGCTGTTGTTGGTAGTTTCTTGTATCTCTCTCTCTCTCTCTCTCTATCTCTGTCGAGTGGAAAGGCAATTTGAGTAATTTTTGTACCAGCCGTGTGCCTAATTTGTGAGCATTACTATTCAGCTGGCGTTCGAGTCGAGTCAAGCCGAGCGAGCAGTTTATTCTGGCTTAAAATATGGACTTTAGTTCCAATCTCACCGGACGGGACGAATAGCATCCACAAATGGGGGGTCGTTCAAGTGGTGCCTGAGAAGCGGATGTGGGGCCACTTGCCATGCCAACGGGGCAATGGAATCCCTCCCTGGACACCGAGGGAGAACCAGAAAACAATTTGAGTGTTATTGCACGTTTCACTCTTTCGACTGTGTATCTGTGGGTCTGTCTGTCCGAATATCGTCAAGTGCGGTAAATGGCTAGATCACACTTCATGTAGAGGCTATTTTTTCATCTCCTGTGCCAAAGCAAACAAAAGGGAGAACACGGCAAAAACCCACAAAATTAATCGGCTTACGGGGCATAGTTTTTGTAGCACGGCCATCTCTCTTATGTCTTTCTTTTCTCATATTCTCTTTTCTATGGGGTATGCATGGAGGAAAAGAGCATACTGTCTACTTGTAGACGAATGTTACATATAAAACATATAGCTGAATAGGAAGGTATTCCATAGTCGTAACATCAACTAAAATGTCGTTACTTCTTGCGAATTACAAATGCTCAACTTTCCACAAAAATAAAATTCGTTTTTGCTATTGCTTCCTTTTTTTCCATTGTTTGTTTGACTGGTTGGTTTGGTCCTTTGAGAGGAAATCAAAACCGAATTGATTGCCGGCTAAATCTGTTTTAATTGAAAATGCAAACTCTGTCTTGAGCTGAGCAACTCTTTCTCTCTGGCTTTGGGTGCATTTCTTTCAGTATTGGATCCAAGCAATGAATATCTTGACAAACCGAATAAAGAGCAAAACAAACCACTGGAAAAGTGTACAGTTCTGAGGTAGATTTTAAATTTACTATTTTGTTTTCTTCTCTACGGTGTGGGGCAGTGAAATTTTCAATTTGCATTTTAACAAAAATTTCACATTCGTTGGGAACCTTTTTTGCCAGAGCCTGAAACTGGGCTTCGTTTGGACCTTATCAACACAGGCAAATCACACGCATTCGCTGGAAATGATTTCGTGAGGGAAATTTATGCGGTTTCCCTGTGTGGATTCTCTTTTTTCTCGCTTTCGGAGCTCCATCTTTTTTTTGGGGTTTTTCTCGCCAGCGAGACACGTAGATTTTCTGTCCAACCGAAACTGAAGGTAACACGAGAATGGATTCTAGTGGAATGGTTGAATTGGCTTGCCCTACCTAAATCATTGGCCCTGACAAGAACGTGAAATGAAATAATTTTAAAATGCAAATTCTATTTTATCATGCCACTGAAATCTTAGTCCTGAAATCAGCACAAAGCCGTAGACTTCTCCCCCACGAACCCCCACGCCCTTTGAGCATTGAACTTGTCCGGGATATCCTTGGGGGTAAGGGTGGGACTTGGGCTGAAGGTAACCGCAAATGAGTTTGTTTTCCTAACACCAATATTAAAGTTTTAATATAGAGGTATTGAAGTTTGGGATACGAGCATTGTAAGAAGTTCATTCTGCAGGTTAAAGGTTAATCAAAATGAACGCTTGGGGATATGTCCGGGCACCAACATTAAGACCTACAATCATATCTTTAGGAAGCCATAGATGGGATCTTTTAAAAGGATTTTACTTCTACGTATATATATTCTCCTTATTTTTCCCTATGGGAAATGTATGGCCAAAACTTCTCGTGTAACTTCAAGGAGCATATCCGTGAGTTTTTACTGTAAGACAAAACTATTTATTGTGAATCTTCTTCATGAAATATAATTCCTTAAAATAATTTTAACTTCTAAACAAATTTAGTGACCTTTGATCAAACGACAAATTCTTAGAAATACTCGTCCTCGAACTTGCTGAAATTGAAATGATTTCAGCTGCAGTCCGCAATTCTCGTCCTCTTGTTGCCTGTTTTTGTGGTTTGCTCAAAAACTTTTCACTTCAATGACTTTGCTGCCAAGTTCAAGTCCTGGTGCTGGTCTTGGGACACACCCCCACAATTTAGTGTATGCTTAGCCCCAAGACAAACATGTCCTTCTCGGAGTGTCGGCGCAGAAAGTTGCTCAAAAAAGAAAGTTGCTCCGATTGTGGTATGAGTGTTGAGCTAATCATTGCTGTGGCTTTCGCCTAGTTTTGGCAGATGTTCTTATTTTTTTCTGTTTGCTGGTTGGCAATTTATTGCCTCAAGTTATTAGCTTTGTAATCTTTTAATAAAGTTTTTCACAAATTGATGGACCTTCACTTTACTTGCACAAAAGAAAACAAAAAAGTTCAGCATTCCTGGGCCTTGATTTGGGGACTCGACTGTGAGATACCTGGTAGAACCTGGTTCACGGAATATGGGCCATATTTTATAAACCTTCCGATAACCAACATACCTTTTGGAATCCATAAATACCGCTTATAAAAATCGAATTAGTTTCGCTCATGAATTGTACAAACATCGAACAGACACGGATGACAAATTTATGACTGGATAATAATTACAATTTAAATGCCAACATATCATAAATTTAATAAAACAAATATAAATATTTGTGCTGCTTTTCTGCTTTTCTGCATTTCAGTTTGGTAATTAAAGCCAGGTGGCTGATGGGGTGGGCTGCGAATTTAATTTCTCCGCAAACCACCTGCCAAGGACGCTGGGAGTTCACGTGTATATGAAATGATTATAAAGCTAAAGTTACCATTTCTTTTTTGTCGGTGAGTTTTCCTTTAGGGCACAGAAAGCACAGTGGGAAAAACATAAAAAGGAAAAGTTTAAAGGGGAAACAGAAACCGGGCAAGGAAATGGAAAAAGTCAGCCAAAAGTAACAAAAAAAAAAACAAACAACTTTTATTCACTAAAAAAACCCCACACAGAAAAAGAAACAAAATGAAACGAAAGCCACCACAGGCAGTGACATTAAGCGGCAAATTTTTATGATTTTAATTAGCATAAAAGCGTAATTGAAAATTAACTGAAACGGAATACATGTGCGACTGTGTGTGACACAACCATTGCGAGAGAAGAGTGAGAGCTCAGGGACTCAGGTAGAAAGTGAGAAAAAGGTAAATATTTCATTGGAATTTCAATTCATGAGCCGTGCAGAACGGGAATAATATTTCTGAATTTTCACTTTGATGTGAAGAATTAAATTAAATATGAGTTTTCCTTCAAGTTGTGATTGTTTAGTTGGGCATCATTACGGAATGATAGGCTATATAGCAGAGAAAATAAGTAAAAATCGTAATGCTAAGACAACAAGTTTAGTATAAAGCAAACAAGCTCCTTTTAATTGCATTTCAACCAAATTAAATAAACGAAATATAAACAAAAGGCCATTATCCGTGTCTGCTTTAACTCAGGCTGGAAAAGTCAGAGTTTGCGAGTAAATGTAATTACACCTTTTGCCTGCATTTATGAATTTTTAATTATTAAAAAATATGCCTGTAATGCGTGCCGTATTGAATATTTAAATTGAATATAATATTATAATTGGATCTGTTTTGGGCTTAAATTAAATAGAATTCAATTCAATTAACACATACTTTTTAATTTGATTATCAAGTGTGGATGTTTGAAATTAAATATCTAAACTTAAACGAAAGCAAATTCAAAGCAATTTATTTGTACTTTTGCTGGGATAAGCGTGTGATAAGCTCCAGCTTTCAAGCTTCTTTAAACATATTAAAATTGTAATATCAAACGTAATTTAAATATTTCATTATAATCTTTATTACATTTCCATATTATTTTATGAATAAAAGCTTTTCCCCAAATGTCAGCCTTACCACAAAAATCTCGTTAAATATTTTGCTTCAATTCAAGGACTGTCCACACAATTTCTGGTTTATTTTGCATGTTCCACAGAGCTTGTCACCTGCAGCGAGGCAAAGCCGCAGCCACAGCCTCAGCCAGGGGTACAGGCAGGGGTACAGCCAGGACCAGCAATGGGGCAGGTACAGCTTGGACGGACACAGCTTATGGCAGCCCCGAGATCCACACTGCCAGATAGGCCAATGACAACACAAAACGATCTAATTACGACAGCCAGCAACTTGACGACAGCAAAAAAACAAACAACAGAAACCGAGGCAGCCTCAACGAGCCTGAGCGAAAGAGAAACAAGCACGGCCGTAGCCCGGGGCATGTCATCAGCAGTACCAGCAGGAACCGCAGTAGCAGAAGAAGCAGCAGTGGGTGTGGAAACGATAGGAGCGACCAAGTCAGCACAAATTGGGCTAACTACTCGGCCCACAGAAGAGCAAGCACTAGAGCAAATAGAGAAAGCGGCACAGACAGCGACTGCAGCCGCAGAAACAGAAACAGCATCAGCAATGGCAGCAACAGCGGCAGCAGCAGAAGAGCGTACGACAGCGACCACAACAGCAGGAGCGACAGCAGCGATGCTCATATCAACAATTTATCCAGCATCAACGGAAACGGATGGCCACAACTCCATTGAAACGCTGCCAGCAGAGAGCCAGAGAAAGGAATTGGAAAACCGAGCATTGGACAGAGCACAGCTCGAGCTCCCTGCTGAGGATGATGAAAAGAACTCGTTGGTGGCACTGTCGCTGCCGCATCCGGGTGCGGCTGATTCATTGACCAAGGGCTTCTCCATACCCACCTTCCTGCCGCCATTTCCCGTTTTTGCGGCAGCGGATTTGCCAGCTTACCGCGCTGCAGCCGATGCAGCGGCTGCCGCCGCGGCGGCAATAGAAGAGGCAACCAAAGCAGCAGCAGACGCAGCCGCTGCAGCAGCATCCGCGGAAGCAGCGACATTGTCGCCAGAGGAGCAACGGCGGCGAATGTTTGATGAGCAGCACTCGTACCTGGCCGCCCACCGGGCTGCACTGGCCGGGGACGGGCAGGCAGTCCGACGGAATCTGACAATGCCGGTGCTAAACATCACCGCCCAAATGGGGAATCACGCCTACATGCCATGCCAGGTGAGTGAGTAATCTCTCTCTCCATCCCTCTCTCTCTCTCTCTTCCTGTCACACTTGGCCCTACAATCCCCCCCTCCATTGTTGTGTGTCGCATAATCTCTGGGTTTGGTGCTCGCTTTGGAGGGTTGATGGAGGGGCGGGGTTAGGGCCCGTGATGTAAGTCAGCTAAGCCTTAAAGGTATCGCTCGTAAAAGGGTTTTTAATATGCGCTTACATTTAATTGCGAATATTAAATTTGAATTAAATGTCACGTGCTATAAATAGCTGCGAAAACGGTTAAGCCGCTTAAAGGGTGATTCTGTTAAAGAGCCATATATAAAGATCTACTATTAAAGAGGGATATAACATTATGGTTTGGGGCCTGAGCAAATAGCTTTGATCGGGAGAAAAACGAAGGATCTGGGCCAAAAGATTGAGCTGAAGGAGCCTATACGCTAATGCTATATTAAGTGTAAGTAACAGAAGCCCTAACCAATGAAGGAAAGAACTGCATAAGAGTTTGAAGAGACTTCCAAACTATTAGTCTCGTGTTTGCTTACATTATTTTAACCTCATGTTGTCTTAGCCCATAGGAGAGACCTCTGCCTGGGCCTCTGTGGCGTACCGACTGTCTCTTCTGGCCCTAATAACCTAACAAAAACCCATAGACATGAGCTTCAGCACACATGAGGTTCATATCCCCTCTGCCCATTATTTAAATCCCCTACAGGCTTCTGGCCGCTCCACGTGGACAACAACAATCAAGTTCAATTATCTGCAAGAAAGTGCTGTGACACTTTCAAATCTTAACTAAACACTTCCACAAAATCCTAATCACTCTGACTAAATTTAAAGGGATAAACCAACGCTTAAAGCTCTGAGCTGCAGGAGACTTCTTAGGCAACTATGAAAACTGAAACCACTCAATGTGGAACGACCCTGACTCAGTTACTGACTCGGTCTGTGATACTCATCTCTCAAAATTTAAGACAGACTGAATGTCTCACCGTGGAGCCGCCTCTTCATCCCTTTCTCACTTTCTGACTGTTTCTGAATTCCTTTTTAATTTCAACGGACCGGAGATAAAACTAGCATTTACATATTGCACACTCACACGCCAACACACCAACACTCTGATACACTCTGATACGGGCACAGACTTTCACACATCCACGCAGAGACATACGTAGTCACAGATACAGATGCGAATACAGCTGGAGAGGCACATTTATTTGCATGCACACACATATTGCACACTGTACTTATTTCACATACAGCCACAACAGACATCAAATTTACATGCGTCTGTAGGTGTTTCTTCCTTCACAGATATGCATACGTACATATCTGTATCTGTAGAACACAATCCAACAACAGACCATAACAGAATGGGAGTGGGTGAACAGAAAATAAATAAATTGTATGGAATTGTAAACGTTAAATAGATGCTTGGGCCTGCTTGGATTGCTGGCTCAGTGTCTGGGGCCGGGGGCCTTGTTTGCGTCATAAAAAATAAACGTAAACAGAATGAATTGTTGATATGCAAATGAAATTATGCTGATCTGTGTTGGACCACAACCAGGAGCAGGAGCAGAAACAGAAACAGAACCGGATACGAAACGGAAAGGAAACCCTAAACAGAACACGCCACGAAGTTAAGCCCAAAAGCAAAAGAATACATAACTATAAGAATATTTCAGCACAAACATAAGAACCTCCATTTAGTCTCAACCTCATTTCCATTTCCTTGCGTTAGACATTCTTTTGGATCTGATTTGCTGTCTGTTGATGCGCTTGAGCCATCAGATTTTTTAACCAGACACCAGAACGACAGGGCAACGGGCACGTGCCCGTATTAGTGCCATTCTCTGTCCGGGGGTCCTTGGTAATTATTCATGTATGGATTAGTTAGCAGCGAATGAAATTCGTGAAATGTGAAAGCTCATTAGCGGCAGATTGGCCAAGGTTTTGCATAATAATAGTTATGTAAATGATAGTTGGCCTTTGCTTGATAATTTCATGGTTGAATGATTATCTCAGACATTGAGACGGCTTTCAGTCGGATTTGTAAATTCCATGCTCATAGGCGAATTGCCTAATAATTCCTGATGACTAGCAGCATCTTTATCCATTCTATAATGTTTCTGAATCGAATTTAGTTTGACTTGCTTCCGATTTGTAGCCGATAATTCAATTAGTTGATCCTGATTGGTTCAGCTTTGATTCATTATGGATCACAATCGATTCCCGAACCTGTTCCTTATATATTCTCCCTCTTTCCAGATACATCGCCTCTCCGACAAGCCCGTCTCGTGGGTGCGCATGCGCGACAACCACATTATCAGTGTGGACGAGACTACCTTCATAGCGGATGAGCGATTCCAGTCGATCTTCCAGGAAGATCACGACTACACCTGGTCGCTGCAGATCAAATATGTAGTGCCCGACGATGCGGGCGGCTACGAGTGTCAAATGGCCACCGAACCGAAGCTGAGTGCCAAAGTTAATTTGGAAATAGTCAGTGAGTACTTTTCGAGCGCCAAGAAAACGCCAATTTACGTATATTCTTGATCCCTGTACAGCACCCAAGACTGAGCTAATTGGGGATCAGAGTCGATTCGTTAAGGCCGGCAGCAAGGTGGCCCTGCACTGCATCGTTCGGGGGACCCTGGATCCACCGAAATACATCATCTGGTTCCGGGGCCAGAAGAAGGTGAGCGAGAGCGATGAGCGGACTGGCTGGTACACGCAGCTCGATCGCAATATCTTCGGGACAGTGGGTGATAATCAGAATACGGTAAGTGAGGTGTTTACGGTCCGGCAGTTAGTTAGCTCCCACTGACGATACACTTTGATTGCAGATCGGTTCATTAATTATACCGGTCGTGCGTAAAGAGGATTCCGGCAATTATACGTGCCAGCCATCAAACAGTGTCTCCGTCTCCGTGGACCTGCACGTCCTCAGCGGTAAGTCCCATTCGATGACCCCCCTGCCATCACAGAGAATGTGTGTCAGGTCGAATGATTCATATTAATCGCAACTGTCGCCACCACGAATTACGGATTGCCCAACAGGTGAATATTCCGCATCGGCCATCATGTCAACGGCATCGGCATCGTGGACGAACACCAGCGGGAGAAGCACGTCCCAGTTGATGCTGTGGATGCTGGGACTCCTGGGACTCCTTGGGGCGCTGCAGGGACCGTTGCACACACCCCAGACGTGACTCGCCTATTGAATGGACGGGACGCACGGACACGCGGACACACAGTCGAGGATGCTGACTTGGATGCTGCGGACATTGGTGTCCGGCTTCCAATTATTTGTAAGCTTTTGCGCCATCTGCAGTTACGTAATTTAGGTTAGAGATTAATTAAAGGCGGCCTTGTAAATAGCAGAAATGGCGAGAGATGGCAGCAGGATTCTATAATTAGGTTAAATGTTACCATAACTCTCATGTCTGCGTGTCAAATACTCGCACTCGTACTCCCCATGCTCCCCATGCTCCCCATGCTCCCATGCTCCCCATGCTCCCCATACTCCCCATACAATTAAATCTACTGTACATTAATTTTTTAGTCATAGATACACGAAAGGAATTTTCCCCATTTCAAGTTGTGAAAACGAATCAATAATTAGATTATTGTCAGCAAATGATTAAAACACTAAAAACTTAACACAGAAATCAAACAAAAAATTCATAAATAAAATGCATTCAATAAATCATGTGAAAATAAATTGAAATCTCTGTTTCTCTCTCTCTCCGATCAGCATGGTAAATCATTTATGGAGGCTATCAAATCTGAACTAATTGAATGGTGTGTGCATTAAAATATTCATAAATATAATGCTGTTGGGCAATGTGAATATACTATACATATCTCTCTCTATCTCTTTAGCCTCTAACCAAAAATCGTTGATTAGTTTGAGAAGAAATATGATTAGAGTACTTATTTATTTATTAATGCCATAAATTCAATTCCAAAAATATATTTTAATATATTTTAGTAGGTATGTGTATGTACATATATCTGTTTGGTGGTGATCTGGCTCCTATTAAACATTGAGTTGGAATTCATATTTCTTTTCCTTTTCCTTTTGCACTTGCATTGAAAGTGTCCGTCTTATCACAACTTCATTAAATTAAGTGCAATTTTTTTATGCCATTAATTCCAAATTCCCAAATAGTCACCTTTTACTCGCGTCAATGCCAATATTTGGCAGTCCCTCAAAAATGAACTCTTAATATCTTAGCCTCCATTCAAAAGCTTAGCAAGAGCCACTGACAAAATAAACCCAAAATAAATCCAAGTCGCAGATTTAATTTAACCCAAGGAATACCGTCTTGACCCTCAGTTGACAGCGGGCTATTAAAAGAGGGCGACCAGCAAAAGAATTTGCCCAATTGTGAATTGCATAAATAATTTAATATTTTATGGTAATTTGGTCTCCACTTTAGCTCCAACTCTGACCCATCGCAGGACATCAAAGTGACGAAAAGAAAACATAAATGGGCCAAAAACTTAGAGCCAGGCCCAAACGAGAATCGAGAATGGAGAACGAAGAATGGAGAATGGTGGAGTGCATAAAAACAACAGAAACCATAAACTGGCGAATTCCAGGGGCCATAAAGCCTTTAAGGTAGAGAGTCTATTTTATTGTAGCGGAAATCACATCTCCGTCCAGAGAGAGCGTACAAAAAAAAACAAGCCAAGTATAAAACCAACAAAAGTATGAAGTAAAAATAAAAAACAACACGTAAAATTTGTCGTTGTCCTGTCAAGGCGATGGCGATGGTGGAGGAGGAGGAGGAGGTGGAAAAGGCAAATCGTGTTGGTTGGACGTAAGCGAAGCAATTTACAAGAAACAGTAGGAGAAAGAGATGGATACACAAAGTAGGGGAAGGGAGAGAGGGATGATAGAAAGAAAGGCAGTAAATATTTTTCACTATGTTGCTGCTGATGTTGATGCTGATGACTGACTCGTCCGACGACAGCAATTCGGAAGGAATGGTGGCCCGAAAGGCGAGAGACAGAGCTGCTGGCTTAAGTCCAACAACTCAGCAAGCTCCCCCGTCAAGGCAGGAAAAGTCAAACAAGATGAAGCCAGTTGGAAATGTCCTTGCTCAACGCGCGAGCAGAGCAAAAATAAAATCCAACAAAAAATAATACACAAAAAAAAACGAACCAAAAAAATAAAACTTTAAGATAAGCAAAAACAAAAGAACGAGGAAAACGACACAAGCGAAAGTCAAGTGAACACTCTCAGCGTGACAGTTTCATCTAACATTTATTCGTGTATTTTCTAGGCTAAACGTATTCAATAACCGTTAAAATGTGATTCGGCCATCGCTTCCATTTCAGGAGAGATTTCATTTAAATTTTCATTCGATTTGTTCTCTGTCAGACAATCGAATTATTGAAGTCATCTCATACTTTGAAAAAAGACAACTTGATTGACTGCAGAAATATTAAGGACATTTGATTGTTTTATCATACTCCTACTCTGCCACACTATGGATATTTTTTGGTAATAAAGATTTTATATTCCAATCATTAAGAACTCTTTTTAATACTTTTTAGTACTGAACTGGAGTTTGAAAACTTGAAACTTGACTTCCCCATATTCCCCTAACTCCTTTCAAAAGGGTGTTCCTAAAATCGGATTTCTTAATTTCGTTTATTATTTTTCCTGTTTTTCTTTTGAACTTTTACGCTTTTAAAATGGTTGTTCTTGCTTTTTGTTGGGGCCAGCTCGACTGGCATAATGACTCGAGACTACATGAAAAACAGAGACGAGTGCACCGAATGACATCCGGCGCAGACTTGACCGTTTGTCGTGTAACAATTTTTTTCTGTTCTTGATGCTGACCCACGCCCCTTTAATTGGGTTAACAGCGAGACAGTCTTTCTTCCGTTTCTCACTTTCTCTGATGGCGGAGGGTTCCTTTTTCTCTCCTTGGAAAGTGCGCTCGTGCTCCCCCTTCAGTTCCACGGCTGGAGAAGTGAACTCCTGCTCTGTTCGTGGAGAGGGTCCTACCCTTTCTCTTCTCGGAAAGTGTGAGTGCGTTTTATGTCTTTGATGTCTGTAAGTAGCCCCTCTACTTCTGTCCTGCACTTGGGTCATTCAGCTTGAACATTTTCATCTTTTCTAAATATTTTTTTAAGGAAAATACTGCCCTGGAGCATTAAAGTTCGGGGAAAGTATTTCTCGTGGCTTAACTTTTGGCAGAGCGAAGTCCAACTGAGTTGTGTTTGCGGTATCGCATTTCTGTAAACAGAACAACTAAAAAGAAAAACCCCATAAGCCACAATTTGGGAAAGCCGAGCCCCTAAATTTCTAGAAAATAAAGTAAATAAGTCCCAAGTAAATAAATCAGTAAAAATCTTTAGATAATTGTATTGAACCAGCAATTGTTAGAGTCAACAGAAGATATGTATGCTGGGGTACTCTTTGCTTTAACTGCAAGAGGAGTTAGCTGTGAGAGGAGTTAAGTTAGGGGTAATCACGTTTTTTTTTTTGCTAGATATTTAAGGCCTCTGATGCACGTCAGTTGTGCTCTTATCGCGGATGTATCTGTGGAACAGTTCAATTTGAGGAAGATAAATTACATTGCAAAAGAAATTCCTGTCCAAGGACTCCCAATCATTTCGCATTAGCGAACCGAACTAGGTCCATGCTGGGTACGGGTCCAGCAAGGCTTTACCTCCCGGACCTCCCAGAAATGTGTTTGCTGTAATGCGCGTAAATGCAAATCATTATCAACAACATTTGCATTCGGATAGGAGGAGGAACGGCAGCAGGTCCACGCAGGCGGAAGCATCGAATCTGATGATGATGATGATGATTTGTATAGGTATAGGGATACCCATGAGAAGAGCATTCCAAATGGGATTCGACTACTGTCTGTAGAGCTGTTCAACCGCACATTGTGTGCCTCCAACTGGCAGCCGGCCATTACAGCCGATGAATTTGCCCCACTGTTGTTTGCAGTTATAAATATTTGCACATTTGGCAGTCTGTGGGGCCTGGCCTGCCACTGCCCATTTGCGAATGCAATTTGTGGGCTCCAAATCAGCGAGCTTTAATGAATACCTCGCTGAACAAAAACTCATTTCATTTGCATTACACAGCTCGTACAACACACACAAGCACAGCCAGTGTAAGCCGTTGTGTAAGCACAGTGCTCAGAGGACAAACAAAAGGAACATGGAAATCCTACCATAGCCCAAAAAAAGATGAGAGGAAGCCCCCTAAAATTCTTTCCTCAAGTTATGTTTGCTATTTTCGGTTTGGGCCTTTGTTTCCTCTGCCGCTATGGCTTCAGCCAATGCCTTCCGCAATCTTTTGCAGAATTTTTTTCTTTTTAAACTATGGCACAAACGTTGAAGTGTACATTATTCTTAACTTTTTTGGCGTTCGTTCGATAAGCGCAGCCAGCAAATTATGATGATGGCACTGATGCCGCTTCTGTACGTATACTCCTGATGCTGATGCTGCTGCTGATGATGATGTTCGACGTGAGATAACCCAGGAAGAGGACCAACACCAGGACCAAGTTGAAGAGCAAAATAACAAGTTTTGCCTTCACAGCGAATTTCTTTCGTCATCGCCAAGTGAAAAAGTCGCTAGGGGAAAGGAAGTTTCAGGAGATCGAAGGTGGAATACTCTCAAAAAAGGGAACTGAGCTCTGATGGGAAGTTTGGGAAGTTCATAGTAAATTAACTGTTAGAATGGTGGTTAAGTTTAACCAAGTAGATTTATTTACTCAAGCTTAAAGGCCACTCCTGAGAGATACGGAAAACATATATCAAAAAGGGATGATCCCTTTGCCATTTTGTATGCGGTTTCGGGCAGTTCTGCTTTATCTGCTGTCAATAAAACAAGAGATATTTTATTCTAGTTCCCCCACAATCCCATCAAATCGAATGGAAATAGAACCTGAATCCACAGAAACGCGTACACCCGTACGAAAGCAAAAGATACTGAATATTTAAAGACAATCCTTGTTCAATCCTTGTTCCTGTGTTCAGTGTGTCACTTGTGAGCCAAAATAAAAAGTTTTTAACTCCCGAGATTGGGCAATTCAAGCAATTTCCTTCGAAAGGTTACTACATAATTCATAGCCCCGATTCGGGTTGGTGTTGACAATTTACTTAAGCTACGGTTTTTTCTGGGTGTGAGAATCGTTCGTCCTTCTGCTAATTAAAAGCTGCCCTCGAATGCAAACACAATAAATTAGCAAGTAAACTTTGTCTGGAAAAAGTTATTTGGAATAACTCCAGCACACAGCACCCAGCCAGCACAAAATTCTACCCAAAATTTGTATTGGCCATAAAGTTTGGCGCTCACCTTGCGGCTTTAATTAAAGCAATTGCAGTACAAATTTTAATTAGAAAATGCTCGCCAGACCCTGTCGAAGGAACAATCAAATTATATGTTGTTTACAACGTTTGTGGTGCTGGCTTTATTTTAGATGATGCCTGGAAGGCGCCCCCGAATATTGTTATATTTTCTTCACGTAGCGCAGCGTTTAAAAAGCAATAAAAAATTATTGGCCCAAGTACAATTAAAAAAGTCTAAAAGGCCTGGCTTACATTTGTTCTGGAGTCCGGGCATTGGTTTAACGAACTCCAAGTTAACTTTTTTTATTGCCTGAACATATTTATTACGAGTATCGGGGCCCAGGGTGTCGGTGAGTGTCGGAGGTGGCTTGAAGGCAAATGTTTAGTATCCCTCATACTAGACATGGTTTTATGGCTTATCCCTGTGCCCTTTTTATGGCATTCTTAAGCAAATATTCGAATTGGCTTTATGAGATTGCGATCCGTACTTTGTAGCAACTGCTGATGAAGCAGCCCCAATAGGCAGGCAATCCGGCAGGAGGCCAGGCATTTATATCCCATAAAACATCTTGGAGCCGTATCGATGACGATAAAGAAATCAGTTGATGGACTTGCCCCAAAAAGGGTTGGTTTTTCCCAACAAAAAAAAAATTGCCCGTCGCCCAGGATGTGTGATAGATTATGGTAAATCGATGCGGTGACAAGACGTCCGAGGACCCTCATCAATTAGTCGTCAATGGGTGGAACTAATTTGTCGGGGGCGCAACATGAAAATTATCTGGCAAATTGAGCAGCAGTCAACGGCAAATAAATGTTCATAATAAAAAGATAATAGCATTCGCATCAATCGAATATTGATTTGATTGGGAAGGCAGCAACGAGCAGCGACTGAGGTGGAGGTTGAGAGAAAGTGCCGAAGAGATGGAGATAGAAGAAACCAATAAAAGATACATAGATGCAGGCACAAACCAAAACGAATCGTGAGTCCAGCACCACACACTCTTCATCCGTGCTCCATTCGACATCCTCCAAACGCCAGCCGCCATCCACTGGGGCAGATTGGGCGAAACAGGACACAAATGCAGCGCCAGCAATTTTCCACTTTAAGCAATTTGTGTCGGCAGCAAGAGGCAACCAAAATACAACACCAACAAATATACGAGTACGAGTATATGTATATGTATATGTATAGGAAAATATCACTAACATGCGGCTCTGCCCAAATTTCGAGCTGTCTGTACTGTGGAAGGGAGGTACGAGTAGAGGGGGGGGCGCGCTGATAGTAGGACCAGCAAAATACTTATCTCCTCTCGGCGGATGTGGCTCTGGTCAATGGAAGTTTGAATGCCCTACGCGGCCGTAATTAAAGTGGCCAAATCGAATTCCACTCGGGCTTTGCTTCAGGCTTTGAAGGGGGAGAGACTAAAACGAGTAGCCTCTATTAGTCGAGTGGCCAACTTTAAGCCTGATTTTGTTGTTACTGAAAGCGGATTGAACTTCTATTACATTTTAAATGTTGGCAAACAAAGTTAAGTACTTTAGGAGCTATCGCTATTTGGGTTGAGTAAAGAAAAAAACAACAGTCAGCGCTGCAATGGCAACAAATTTAAAAAGTCTTGGAAGAATAGCATTTAGTGAATTTGTTGATTGAGAATAAAAACAATGTTAACCAATTGAACTGGTAAGTTCTGCATTTACAGTGAATATGAAAAGTGTAATGATATTTTTTAGGGACTACGTTAAATACTTTTTAAAAGTCTTCTTTTGGATTTCATATCCTAATATAATTTCTACAAATATTTTCACAAAATTTGACCACAAAACAGTTGCTCCCAAAGTTGTGTAGGGAAGCCGGAGGAAACATTACTGAGGAAATCAAATCGATTCTCGGCAGCTTTGACAGCTTGTTTACATCAACCAGCGGCGGTAGGAGGAAACCAGCAGAGGCTCTGGCTCTGGCAATGGAGTCGATAAGGCGAAGGAACCTATAACCATTCCGGCCAGACTGCCCCCTCCCCTATCGGGGTGTAGTTTGTAGCCCAATGGTTTTGTGATATTTTCCCGCCCCCAAACGCAAAAAGGAAACCAGCAAAACAGCCGCAGGCTGGATGTATGGAGAAATGGATGGACAGCTGCCAAAAATCGGTTATTTCCCTTAAATATTTCCACCTTTTTTCGTTGTTAATAATTCAATATATTTCACACAGCTCGAAAAAGAGTCAATAATGTATGCAAAAAGTTGTGCCCACAATGAATGAGAGGAAGTTCCACTTGAAACCGCACTCCGTAGGGATGAACATTTTTTTTTTGAAAATGCTTCTGCAAATTTAAGCAATTCCAACTTGTCCGAAACTGAACGCAAAATCGCCTGTCAAACCATGAAACAAAAAATATGGTGGCGGCAGCCCTACAGTGACGTCAAATATGGCGGAATATTGTTCAGAAATTTATGAAAATTCGCTAGCATAAATTGACCTGATTTTTTAATGGTTTTCAGGGTGATTGTTTGTTAGGGCGCTGCCTGGGCCATGATGTCTCATGAAAAAATAAAACGTACCATAAAAGTTGCGGCAACCGAAAAGAAAACTCATTTTACATGTGACACAAGACACGGTGGCGTCGGCAGCGGCAGCGGCAGCGGACGCTGCCAGGCCAGCTCAAAAATTTGAATTGGTCCGTGGGTCATGGGGTGAAAAGCTGGCATAGAATGCGTTTACTGGATGCCGGGCGCCTTGTGATTTTTCCAGAGTGACACCCAGACACCCACCGGTTCGGCCCGCCCCCACTGGTACCTCCCGAAAAAAGCCAATATCGTCGACGGTGACAGCAGCTGAGCAGAGTTGGGCCATAGAGCCCTGGTTCCTTGTTTCTATCTCCGGCCCTGGCTCTGACTGTGGATCTGGTGATGCTGATGGTGACAACCACTGACATGCCCCACACACATAGCCGGAGGGCCCGCAGCGTGTCAGTACTGGAGTGTGGCGGAGTGTGTGCTGTTCGCGGGTGGCAGGAACAGGGGCAGGGGCAGTCAGCGCAGGGTGAGGTAGAAGCCAAATGCAAATTCCGGCAGTGTGTCGCCTTTTGGTATTGGTTTTGTTTCGCTTATACGCTCAGTGTATCGATTTAACAGCCCGCGTGGCTTCCCGCGGTGCAGCGACCGCCTCCGGCATTGTTTCCTCCACTCGTCCTGCATGTCCTGCATGTCCTGGTCGCCCTGGCCTGTGGTTGGTTTTCGGGCTTCATTTTCTACCAATTTTTTGCAGCCCTAAAGGCTGGTTGTAGTTGTCAGCATCAGCAGAACATTCACGTTCCCGTTCACGTTCCCTCGCTGTTGTCAGCCTTATTGTTATTTCTGTCTGCAGGAAATTGTTGTATGCAAACATTACATTTTTCGATAGGTCAAATTTTACGCCAGAAGCTAGACCATTCTTGCAAAAATTTATACGTTGTCCCGGGTTTTTTTTTGTCCCGGGCTTAGCCACTTTACTGTTTGTCGGTGGGATTTTTACTGCTTTTATTCTTAAATTGAGGTTATCAAACAGATTTTCGCACTTTAGCGATCCAAATAAATTGATTTGGACAAAGCCAACAAGGAAATCAAATCAAAAAATGCTTGCGCAAATATCAAAATAATTGCCAGCGACTTTGATGGACATTTATGTACCTGGCTGTACGTGTGCTTTGACTATGTGTTTCCCTGTTGATTTGCGGTTTGGTTTTCCCATGAATTTACCATAAATATGTAGTAGTTTTTTTTTTTTTTGGCCTCGTGTCAGAGTGCTAATGTCTGGCAAAAGTTTCCTACATTTGTGTGTCACAGATCCCTTCTGACATGGAATTTGTTGAACCTATTCTGACAGCTTGGATAAGAAGTGTAGGATATGAGGCTGATAAAAAACTTTTCTTGCTTCACTGTCTATTTCTGTGATAAAGGGAACACCTTTAACCTGCCTTTGGACAGAGCTGATATTAAATTTCCCACGAGATATGTGCATTGATGAATGTACATTTAATGTTCAAATTCTGACAAATATTTATTCTTTGCTCGCCAACGAATAATATTTGATACGTTTGATACAGCATTTAATTACAGCTCAAAGAAGAAAATTAATTATTTTCAAACAGAAACAGAAATTGATGGAAATGCAATGGACATCAGAAATGCATGTATATTTTACTTAAATTTGTATTGTTTTTTTTCATGGTATGTACATGTATGCATGTATGATATATGAACGTATAATAGCGACGAGCTGAAATGACAGTTTTATTGAAAATGTTTATTCAATTTACAGATTTATTCGTATTTTATTTGTATTTTAATATAAAAATGATTCAACAATGGTTGAATGCTGCTCACATTTCACTGCTGCAGCTCATATGGAAATGGAGCTGTCATTAATACTCTGCTCTGTAATTAATCAATTCTCGTCTCAATGGATCTTTAATTAACTCAATTATTTTCATTTATACATCATTTTTTCGTGTATTCATGCACACCTCATCTAAATGGTTACCAAGAACGTTTCCATAGCATAGCACTTCACTTTACGTTCACGTTTTCTTGGGAAATCCTCTTGAGTAGTTCCTTTTAATTCGTTTAATTTCTACCAAGAACAATTAGCCATCAGCAGCATTCCCAAATTTCATTAAAAACCCCTCCGATTCGAGCAGGCAGACTTAATTTCTTCCCCAGACAACAAGTAAATTATAATCTGCTGAAACAATTTAAGCAGTCTGACAAAAATGTCAAACTCCTGCTCGAGTTTGGAATTCGGCTGCTGTCACGGCGCTCCTCCTCCTGTTGCAGCTGTTGGCTCTGCTACTTCTGCTGCAAATTAGATCGTTGTCCAAATTCGATTGTTTCATTTGGAGAGTTTCTTAGGAGTGCATTTGGTGTCCGAGAAAAGTTTTCCGCACAGTTCTAATTAGCGCAGTAAAGATATTCAACACTCAGCGTAATTAAATGGAATTTTAAGCGATGCATCGCCAGCCAGTGGCAGTGCCAGCGCCAGCGCCAGCTGCCGGTTGCCATTTGGTCCAAAGCGCCTTTAATTACAGGCAGAAGGCTCCTGCAGCTGCAGCCGCAGTTCCTACTGCTGCCGTTGCTCCTGCAGATAGTGAAAACAAACAATTCTGTAGATGGAACAACTTTTTTTGGTGGGCTGCAGCAGGAGACTCCCCCCAGCAGCAGCAAAAACTTGGCCGCACAAATTAATCATAACTTTGGAGGCTGCCACTGCTGCCACTGCTGCTGTTGCATTGGACAAAATGTTGCCATCTCCGCCCATTAAATGTGGGTTAGGCTCTCACTTCTGTCATTTCCCCCCCCCCCCCCCACCCCACACACACACACTTCAACTCATCCACTTGAAGATATGCCTTCGGAGTTTAGTTAAGTTTCCCCAGATTCGTTTTGCCTGGTGCACATTTTCTTTGCGTCGGCGTTGCCGGCTGTCCCATAAATCTCAGCTGTTCCTTGACATATATCAAAATTGCAGAAACTTTGTGAACGGCTGCAGCTGCGCAGTGGCCCAGAGACAAGACAAGTTCCTTGCCTTTGGCCCGGCAAGTTTTCCTGTTTGTTATCCCCCGAAAATAGCCTACTCCAAGGAAGCTGCCGTGCTGTGCACCCAGGTATGTGAATTAATGTTTTTTACGGAAAACTTTCTCCAGCTACAAGCATCCTATCACGTGCCCATCCCTTGTGGCTGTCATTTATGTCTGCTGCTGAATGTTGATAAGCACTAAGAACCAGGAAAACGGCCGAGACGGCTGCAAGTTGCATCAAAGAACTCCAAAGAGGCGGCAACTTTGCTGTCAAGGGAGGCTGGGTGGATGGATGAGTGAGTGGAGAAGACACACCTTTTTGCTTTGGCTCAGTTTTTGAATTATTGCACAAGCAGAGACGAAATATGGGCAGATACTTTCTTTTATTTTATTTATTTTATTTCTTTTATTGTTGATGTGTATGAAGTTTATTTATTTTGATACAAATAATTAGTGAGACTTGGAATTTTTGCAATGGGTCCAAAATATTAATTTTTTTAAATTCTACGGGATTGAATTTATCTGAGTGCGTTAAATTTGGGCGAAACGAAGTTCGCTGTGTTTAGGGGTCTTTCCTTGAAATACTTTCAAGCGCTCCAGGCGTTGCCTGCCTATAGCGTCCACCGTTGAGATGCCTTTTCCGAACTGTATGGCAGATAGCTCTCCTGCCTCATCCCTGGGGTATGTCAAGCTCACCAAGTGGCCAGCACCCAACTGAAGATCGTTAAGGCTGAATTGCATATCGACCTTCAGGGATTCTCCGAATCTCTTTAGCTTTCTGCTATTGACATGTTTCAGGCTTAACGGTATCCCATCCAGAGCCAATTTCCGCCACACAACATTTTTGATTTGCTCAAGCTCCTGAAGTCCATATTAATATTCCATATTCCACAATGGTTGGGAACTCCTGTGGCCAATCATCAGCAGCACGTGTCCGATTGTATATCGTCGTGATTGCGTGATCTCTCTCAATGGTGGTATTTTTCCTCCATTCTATGCCTTAAATGGCGGAGGTCATATATGACTGTATAACTGCGTTGTTCGGCGTACATCATTGCCCCATCGGCTACAACGGGCATTAGGTTCCTCTTCTGCAGAATAATCAACACCTTCTTTACGGCGTGCCGGATCTCCGTACTTCCTATCTGGTTGACTCTCAGCGAGGCCACAGTCAGATGGACGGCACTCACCATCGATCCGGCAGAAAGCAATCGCCAGTGCCTTCCGTTTGCTGTGCTGATCCTCTCTGGCCATTTGGGGCAAGTGGCACTCGCCCAGCATCAGATAAAACGGCTGCTTGTAGTCCTCCAGATCTCCAAATCGGTTGATGTCGCCTTTTTTCTAATTTCTCTCCTTGGGACGCCCGTCTAACATAATCCAGGAACCGGCTGTCATCACTCCCTCTGCCTCGGAATATGAGCATATTCATGAAGAGCGTCCTGTGCTCAGATCCAAGTTAAATTTTGCAGATTCCACGCGACTTCCCCCTATGCAAGACGGCCGCCGCTAGCACGGCCTCAAATTCTAGAGGACTTTTAAGTCGTAGGTTTGACAAGTTTGAAGAGTCTTAAAGTCATGAAACTTGCAACGTTGCGTCTTTCCAGAGCCACCCCAATGGCCACAGGCTGATAAAAATGCTGGAGAATCTGCATCGTATGCTGGACTTGGATCGCCGTATCCGCCGGACGTTTTACGGACAACGATGTACAAATTTCCAACGCAACCAAAAATTAAAAAAATTAAAGGCAGAGATATACGCTTGTGGTACGAGGGCAGATTAATAAGTCCGTGACATTTTGGATCAAAAATAGGTTTATATATAAAAAGTAATTTTATTTGTCAACATAGTTTTTATTTTAGCTCCATATGTTTCTTCCAGCATTTCTTCAATTTTCGTAATTTATTTTTCTGACACGCAATTCTTCACTGATTTTACAATTATTAACCGCTTATTTAGTTTTAGGGTTTTAGTTTTAGTTTTTTTTGCCTATAATATCCGTTTTGAATATACGTTGAACTGCTTTATTTAACTGCTTGCACTGCTTTCACGAAGCAGTTTGGCTATCTCATGGCAGCCAGCTCCTAATCGATAGCAAAAGAGTGCTGCCAGCCAGCTTCTGACTGCTAGCTAAACAGTGCTGCCGGACTGTTGGACCAACAACTGATTTCCAAACTTTGAGCGGGCAATCGAATTTCAAAATTGAAAAGAAAAAACACAATGTCGTTCAATGCATTTATTTTGTAAGGATTGTTGTTTTGGTCAGAAACGCAAATAAATACAGAATTTTTGTAAATAAATAATATAAATAGCTAAGATCTAAATGGAAGTACATAAATTAATTTAAATTAGTTAAGAGAAAAGTCCAGTCGTAAGCACTAACGAAGTTCAGTGAGCCACTAGGCCCCCTGTCGGATCTAGACCTCATTGCACTCCAGATACATCTGGCGGCAGTCAAAGCCGGAGCGCCCCCGGCGACCGGCATCGTACAGTTCCTCAAAGCTGCCGCCACTGCTGCGTCCGAGCACATAGCTGGTGGCGTAACTAAAAAGGGGGACGGAGAGTTGTGATTAGGAAACATCTTAGGAAGGGGTCCGGCCCGACTTACGATCCCAGCTGGCAGAAGATGCTGCTGCCGCCAATCTCGCGCACGCACTCCGTGTTGGCGTCGCACATGTAGCGCTGCGTGCACTTGTCCTCGGAGTTGCGGTAGGTGCGGACGTAGCCCTTCATCAGGGAGATGCCCGCGACGACGGCATCGCTCACCGAGTCACGTTTGCCCAGGGAGCGGGCGGTGAGGGAGCGGTGCGAGAAGGAGGTCTTCAGGGCGTCCAGCAGATTCATCACGATCTGAATGAACTGTGGAAGGGGGAGCGTTGTTCAGTGGTGTTCAGGTGTGTGTGGAGTGTGGAGTGTGGAGTGTGTGTGTTTGTGTGTGGTTGGGAGCGGGGCAGAGGAAGCATTAGTCAATTAGTCTTGCATTTGCTTGTGCCAATTCTAAAAGGTGTGTGTGTGAGTGTGAGTGTGTGCGTGTCTGGGTGTGTGTGTGTGGTGTAAGATTGTGGTGTGTGTGTGTGTGTGTGGTGTGTGCATATAAAACATTTACATTCTCAGCACTAGGCAACAAGATTCAGGCGTGAACTAAAGGAAGAGAAATTTTGCCAAAGAAAACCATTTCACGGGTAACTTTTCATCTTAAACTGATTTAATTCATAATTATGATTAATAATTCTCTATAGAGATACCTGTTTAAAGAAGGATTTTACTTTAAACCCTGAACCCCCCCCCTAAACTCAAACTCCTATTCAAAATTCATCACTAAATTCTTTGAGGGAACTTTAAGGGAACATCTTTAAATTAATTGAAATAATGTGCTATCCTCGCCCCGATCTTGTTGTCTAGTGTCTCTTGATTTTGTTGTATGTTGTGTGAAAGCAATAAAGATGTTTACCTCGCCAGCTTGTTTGGCCATCGAGTTGACTTGATCGGGGTCTCTGGAGCCCAAAACGGCAGACATCACAGCCACCAATATGCCCTGTGCGATTTATTAGAGAGGAAGAGGTATAGGTACAGGTACAGGTAAAGGTACAGGTAGAGGAGGTATGCGGTAGGCGGGAAACGAACATAATCGAAAGAATAAGAAGAGCCAAACACCCAGAATCAGTATAAGTATAAGTAAAAGATATACGAGTATACGAGTATGTATGCATGTATGTATGTATGTATGTAAAACGAAAAAATGAACGATCCAACGATCAACGAATAATCAACGATAAATTACGATAAAAGCAAAACAAAAGTGGCACAAAAGCAATCAGTAAGTGTACACCATGTTATGTGGCTAATGGATCGATCGATTTACCTGCATGGGAGATCCGCCGTTGTCAACCTTATCGATGCCATCGCTGGGTGCTCCGCCGCCCAGCAGAGTGTTGATGATGCGCAGACCTAAGGTGTATAGATGGTTCGATAATGGGAGCTGCAACAAATACGAGCTACCGAGTGAGACTTACCCATGGAGATCACATTGGCCCAGGGACTGCCGCCCAGTCCGATCGGGGAGTCCACATCTTCGGACTTGGACGGGGCATTCACAGCGCCATTGAAGAACATGGTCATCACGGTGGACAGCATGTTGGACCAGGTGAATCCGCCGGGGCCGCCCACACTCTCCTGCAGCTGATTGTTCTCCAGATCGTCCTCGATGTCGTCCAGAGCCACCTTCTTCGAGGCGTTCGGCTTCACCGCGAACTTCCTGGCATTCTCCTCCGCCCGATAGACTGGGGACTGGGACAGCTGGTGCTGTCTCTGGTAGACCTCCTGCTGCGGGAAGGCGTAGGTCATCAGCAGGCAATTGCTGGCCACTATCGCGAGCAGCAGATAGGCGTGCACTTTACTCTGATTCCACATGACTGCTGCAAAAGACAGAGCAAAGCTATTTGAAATTCATCGAAGGCTATAGTCGGCCATTGGCATAACACTTTCACGTTGCCCAATTGTGTGTGTGGGTCAGTTTCCTGAACCGCCGCACGAGCTGGGCATTAAAATTAGGTTTGTCCCCCCTTTCAGTGACCTGATTTGCTCATGCTACGAGTATTACATATGTACGTATGAATTGGTAATAATATCATGTCTCCAATGAAAAATAAATTGAAGAACACGGATCCCTGCAACTCATCTTGACTGGAGTACGCCAGTTCTTGTTTTTACTTCTGGATTAAAATTTAAATATTACAATTCACACGACAAGATTTATCCTCGGAAAATGCTCTTTGAAAATATGCTTTCACCCATTAAAAAAAAGAAAAGAGTCATGCAAGCAACCCATCTGAGTGTTGCAGCATTTCATTTGCATTCAAATATTCTTTAATTGGCACCCAAAAAATAACAGAAAGAAAAGCTTTTCTCCGGGTATTGTCAAAAATTTTCCATTTCTCATGGAGCAAAAATTACTTTACAATTTCCATGGAAACCAGATAAGAAAGTTGTTGTGGCGTGTAATTAAAGCCAACGCCAGAGCCAAAGCCAAAGCCAAAGCGTCTCCAGGTTTGCTTCCGAAACAGCTAGAAACTAGTCTAACTGCTCCCAATTAAGGTGTCGGTCAAACTGAACCTGTTCACCATCCCATACCCATACCCATACCCATGCCATCCCATCCCATGGCAGACCCAAGCCATACCCAGTCCATACCATCTCCTAGTGGTTTCTGTGGCAGAAGCAGCAGGGAAATTATCCAAGTTGAGCAACATGCGTTAGAAAGCCGCCACAGGTGGGGCACAGGTGGGGCGCAGGTGGGGCACAGGTGAGGTGCCAAGTAAGAGCAATTAGTGGCGACTTCCTCAATGCGATCTTCACAGTTTTGTCTGATATTAGCATCCAGAATTGAGCTCTTTATCCGAGCGGCTTAGAATGGGAATGTGAAATGGGTAAAGTTTCTTCATCTTCGCTTTATTTCTGATCTGTTCTTCATGCTCCTCTCTTTTTGTAATATTATTTTGTTGCTGTGGCTAGAACCTGTTCCAGTTAGCGGTTCTCTTGCTCAGATGTCATGCAACAGGTTACCGTTACAATTAATAAAGCCAACGAGTGTGTGGAGTCGTGGGGAATCTCAAGAGTGGAGACTCAAGAGGATTGCCAATGGCAATGGCAATGGCGGAGAAGAGATTGCATTGATTTCCATTTAATTGCCGGCCGCCGTAGAACAGGCTCCCCAGAATGGGTCAAGCTGCATTGAAATGTAAATTGCCAGATCATTAATCAGACAGCAGCAGCAGCAGCAGCAGTGAGCCCCATCTCACGGTTATGCCAATCGAGATTTGATTGTTTTGTGACACAATTCGACACAGTTCCGTGGAAATTACGGTGCGCATGTAAATTTAGAAAGCTGTTGGAGCCAGAAGCTAGTTTAAGCTGCAGCCCCAGAGATCTGCAAGCGTGATCGAGTCGTTAAGATAATGGTAATTAATGGCTGAGGATATACGATATTATACGCTACGATACGATACCCGCATATGGCCGAGAAATTTCATTGATTATATGAGAGAGAGAGAGAGAAATGGTAAAATGCCAAGCCACAATGGGAATTGTGATGGGAAAATAACTCGCATGACTCGCAAAGAACTCTCGTCTTTATGACAGCCATCTGCTGTGACATAATTCTCTCAAAAAGTGGCGCCTTTCCCTCCACAACTTCTGTTTACACTCGAACGTATTCATTTTTCACTTCGGAGATACGAAACACGCAAACCTTAATTGGAAACTTCACACGCAACTCTTACTTTCATGGCCAGCGGCAGCACCAAATCGTTTGTCTAAAAATGGCAATTAAAATCACTATAAAAAGCAGCAAAAGCAATATAACTATTTCAATATAGAGAGCAGCCATTACACGGCTGCAGTTGGTCAAAAGTCGCAAATTAGAAAGTGTGGAAGCCGCAAAAACATACAGAGAGAGGGAGGAAAAGAAATGCCATAACAAGGGGGAGTAAACAGACATATAACAATAACCAAGTTCTTTGGATGGAGAAGGAGAAATATCATTGTAGTTTGTGTGTGATATTTATTTTCAGTTTCGTTTGCGGTCCCATGCCGAGACACGCTCCACCGGCTTTCTGGTCAAAGTCAAAGATGAGAAAGCGGTAAAAATGTTCGTGATTTGCGGTAAGTGAGCACATCTATACAGAGAGAGAGATGCACAGATACACAGATGCCTGCCCATTGCTCTCTGCTCTTTCGTGAATCATTCTCTGCAGCGAAGACCTAAAAGAGCGTTAGCCAGATTTCTGGACAGTCATGGACTGGTTTCCGGCCAACACCGCAGAGAAACTTGAGCAGAGCAGCCACAAATATTCAGGTTTCACTTTCTTTTTGCCCAGAATCCGAGCCAAGGTTTATTGACCAAGAAGAGGCTCAACACTTAAAAAAATAAATGGCAATTGTTTAGAGGCGCCGCGTACTTAGCCTTATTTGGCTGCGGCACTGCGGCTTTCTAGCAAGTTTGTGCCTTAAGTCTTTCGTTTTGCGCCGCTGGTCAGCCACCTCCAATGTAAAGCCGCTGGCAAACTGTAGGCACTCGGCCAAATGATTGACGAACTGTACTGCATTTTAATTCGGCCCAAAAGCTCGTGCGTGAGGGTAAAGAGTGTTGACCAGCTATATCGATTATTTGGTAACAAATATCCAAAGTGATGCAATGTGAACGCAGGCAGAAATGATCGTCAAGCGATTTTAGGCACGGAAAAGTTGACTAAAACTTGTCTTCAACTTTTACTGACCCCAAAATGCAGTCTGCAAATCCAACAGATAAATGCAGTTGGTGGCTGACTGCAAGAAAGCAGAACAAATTGCACTTGCAGTTGCCATTGCCATGGCCATTATGGTTATTAGTCAGCTGCAGCTGCCGCTGAGACACAAATTACAGCTGTCATAGCGACCTGAAAGTCATAGCAGTTTCGCAGAAAGACAATTTTTTAGCTTAGTTTTGCTTGCATTTGGAGATAACATATCCCCCCGCTCAGGGCTCAGCATTCTCTCAAAGTGCAATCAACGAAAACAAATTGAATTTAACTCGACTCCAAAGGCAGCTTCAACGCAAAAACTTTCACCTCACTCGACTTGACAACCGAACAGCCAGCCAGTCAGCAAAACCAACAAATACAACCGCAAAATGCCAAAAGAAACCAACAACCAACAACAAACAACAAACCGATGAATGAATGAAAGTTACCAACGAAAAATAAGAAAAAAAAAGTTAAATAAAATAAAATAACTTGCTTCAAGGTAGAAGCCGATAAGAAATAAATACAGAGCCGGCAGCAGAAAATCAGAAAATGGCTTGAATGCCAAGCAAATTGGTAAGCAAATGGCAGACAAACGTGACCTTTTACAGGCAATTAAATAAATAAAATAAATATATATTCTGCATAGGAAACTGCCCTAAAAGACTTGGCCAAAAGGCAGGCATTAATTGGCCAGCAGAGACAGCAGAGACGCTGAGAGAAAGAGAGTCAAGAGTGAAGAGTGCGAGACAAAGACCCACATGGAATCAAGGCCACAGACAAAACGGCCGCAAGGCCTCCTTCACAAAAGGGGAGTTGGAAGTGCCAAAAGAGGGGGTGGAGAGAGCCAAAGGAGGAGGGAGAGGGCGACAGAAAACGAAAATTCTTTGGAAAGGTGGACAGGCGGGCGACAGACGCCCATTTGGGTCAGTGGGCGGCCATCATCATCGTCAGAGTCGGCGTCAGCAGTGCACATTGGAGGTTTGCCTGGCATCGGTTTGCTTTCCAGAGAACCTGGGCTCAGTGCACATTTCCATATGTAGCCGGGTCTGTTGCCTGCTGGCCAAGAGTGCGTGCCCGGCTGGTAGTGTCGCCCGACCCTACACCGCACCGCACCGCACCGCACCTCCCATACGCGTCTCTCCTTACCACATGCCCCCCTCTTTCTTTTGACATGTTCCACGCTGCGTCCAGTCGATGGGTTTCTGTTTGCTTTTTCATGCAAAGTTGTTAACTCGTTTAACAGAAATTCTCTCTCTCTCGCCCCCCTTTGTGGCTTTATTGTTGCTGTATTTATGCTTCAAGTTCTGTTATTTCTTTAGGCCTGACCCAAATTGTTGGCTGTCGCCATAAAGCCCCAATTTGTTGGACAAACAAAACGCATGGCACGACGACGGTACAGAATTGTGGCATTCAATCAATTGTAAATAACTTTCTAATGCCCCGGTTCTGGTTCTGCTTCTGGGGTATGTCAGTGCTAATCAATTGGTTGTCGATCTGGCTTAAAGACGATACAGTTTAAGCTGCGAAATCTGAAAGTCTATCAGATGATCTTGATGGGGTTTTATTGAGTGCACAGTGATCTTTGAAGTCTGTATTTAAAGCAGGTTCATAAGCGCAATATTTAAGTGTGGTCCTTCACTTTCAAGGCAGAATTCTTAAGGGGAAAGTAGTCGTAGAAAATCCTTGCCATATCAGTTAACGAAATGGTAACTGTCCAGAATTTAAGTATATTTAAAGGAAATATACATATACTATAGATTTAATTTCATATTCAGGTAATAGTATTCATACCTAAAAATGTTATATATCTTGTTTCACACTAAACATATTTTATCCGATGTAATACCATTTCGAAAATTAATCATACGAATTTCCAGGCAATAAAAATCTCCCAAATATCGATTTCATCATTTAAAACTCCCAACTGTATCCGCAAACTTTTACTTCAGATGACTCAAGATATAAAAATGTTGACATAATTAACTCTTTAAATATCTCTTAAATTAAATAAATATTTACACCATTTAATGCGCACTTTCATTAAATTGAATAAATAAATCCACTCTTTAATGGAATGTCTCTGAATTGAACAATTTCAGTTTGCATAGTTCCATTAAAAACTAGTTTAGTTCGACACTTTTTTGCGATGTTGGAAAAAATTTCTCTCACCTGTCTGTTAATCCCGATGTCTCGCAGCTGGCTGAACTCAAAACAATTAAGCAAAATTTTAATTACACCTTTGGCGGAGTGTAGTTTTGGCTCGTTGGCACTGGAAAAACGGAAAAGTTCAGCACGCGATTGTCAAGCACACAATTCACTTAAAAATTCACCCAAAAATTGCACTGGAAAATTTCTCTCTGTATATTTTGTGTGTCTTCGATATGTCGATCGATACCAACTTTCGTTTACTTCGAGAGATTTCGGATTTCACTTCGCGATAGAGGTGGTGCTATTGCTGCTGGTTTTGTGGTGTTGCTGCGTCCGCTGCTAAAGTTGTCTGAAACGGCGATCGCCTTGAACTTGCGTTTATATAGCCTGACCCATTTTTCAGGGGCTTCGCGATGGAACTGGAAAACGAAGAAATGCAAGCGAACATGTTGGGTCGCTCACCTGCACAGGTAAGAGCGCGTTGGACGCCCGAGGTCCAACATGTTGCCTGCCACTCGTGCGCACTGCGCAGGTGCGACATCATCTGTCTTCTGGTTGATCTTCTGCCTCTGTCGCTGCCTCTGCCTCTCTTTTTGTTTGCCATTACTGTTAATGCGTTTATGGCCCATTGTTGTCTGGGCCGTTTTGTTGGGTTAAACGGTTTCTGTTGCGGTCTACCTGGCTGATCTTCCGTCAAGGTTTTCCACATCATTTGCATATCTCTATCTGATTGATTGTCTCCCTTTATTGTGGGTGCGGTACTTTTGTTTTTAGTGCACCTAGACCTTGACTAGGACGACTCAGAGGTGATTCATTAAAGGTGTGTTTCATTAAACTTAATCCGGTCTTTAGTCTTCACAGAGCTAAGACCTAGAACCACTCAAGTCTCCCGCAAATGAGGAAACTTCGTTGCCATCTAAAAAGGGGCTGGAAAAACATTTTAAGAGATTGCCAAAGAACAAAAGATTCTTCTATTTTTTGAGTTTAACTAAAAGTGTATAGTGGCAGGGTCTTACTTCCCCTCAACCTCATCCCCCGCCTGCTGCACAGCTACACGTGCAAAAAAGTTAAGCCGTTGAAGCAAAAGTTTGCCAAGGATGTCTGCCAGCCAGCCAGCTATCCAGTCAGCCAGTACGTCCTACTCCTGCTCCCAGTCATGGTCCTGCTGCTCCTGTCCAAGTCCCAGCCACTGAGGCATTAGAACCCTTGCGAAATCAAATCGGAAAAATAGAAATGGAACGAAGGTTCCATCTCCATCTCCGACTGCATTTGTATGTGTTTACATTTAGTTGTATTCGATTTGCATACCCGATTGGTATTGGTATTGGTATTGGGATTGGGCAAGGGTTCGGTTTCTGGGGTTAGTCCACCCCGTAAATCAATGCCAACAGTGCGGGCAATCAGCAAGAGGAGCTGGAGCCTCTGTCCGACTCCCCTTCAACCCATCCAAGTGGATTATTAAGTGGTCTTAAAGCCCAGTCAAAGTCGAGTGCTGCTGCTGCTGTTCTTCCACCCATATGTGAGAGTGTGGGTGTGTGTGGGTTGCTTATTGAATAAATGTGGCTGGATTTATGCAAATCCAAAGAACGACTGACGGTGCACTCGACTGACCCACGCACACACACACACGCATGAATGGAGGAGTGCTGACCATTTGGGCATATGCTTAATGCGGCCATAATTGTTCCACATTTGTTATCACCGAACGAACTAACTTTGCATATCGTTTGGGTTGCAGCTATAGAGCTGGGAATCAATGGGATTACTGATTTCCGGTTTAATTTATGTGCACAGCTCGTTTTTGTTTGCCAATTCCAATATTTGTGTTTGCAGGCCCTCCAATCGCATTAGCCTAATGATTTCCCTGTCAACCCAGAGAGGGTGAGGACGAGGACCGCAGTCTAAACATGAAGCATAAATCAGCTTATCAAATTGGCATACAGAAGTTTGGTTTATAATTTGTACAGGCAACACAATATTTGGCCCTAAATGATGGATTGTTTGCAGAACAATTCGAGTGAGTGAATCTATGTTTGTGTGTGGTGTATTATCTGAATAATTCCTAATAGAGCAATATCCAGCTGCAACATCCCACCAGTCAAGTGGAAAGTTTGCCCACTTCCGCCACTCTCCAAGCCACACAAATTCTGTTTAAAGAAATCGAAACTCGACAGCAATTAGAAGACAATTTGATTCAATTAGCAAGTTCCGCGGCCCAAAAGATTCAAATTCTCACTCAAATTAGCAAGGCTGCCCGAAGTAAAACCAGACAAAAAAAAAGCTGACCCACATTTGGGCAAATTGAAATCAAGGCATTAACCGAAACGAACGAAAAAAGAAGAACCGACAAACTTCTGCGTCAACATCCAAATTGCGGGCGAAAGAAATTCAGAGATTTGGTTGCATACTTTCAGGCGTTTGCAAAGTTATGCATACGTCCTGGGCATGTGTTTGTGTGCGTTTATTCCGCGTGTCGTCGGTCCTCTACTAATACGAAATCAATAAATTGTAAGCATTTTTTTTTTATTGCCATCAACTTTGCTCGGCATGAGCATCATGCCCCAAGAAGCTCTGTGTTTTTATTTACTCGAATCGTGTCTCATGCTCCCTCTTTTTTCTTGCATAAAGGATAAAGATGCCAAAGCAGAGCGAAAGACGATGACGATGCTGTCCTCCTAACCGAGGTCTGGAACTGGAATTGGGATTGGGATTGTATGGTCAGGGAGAGGGGAAGCTGCTACGCTCTATGAGTTTATCAGCGCAACATCTACTTGAGAAATAATGATGTCTGCCGGGACAGTCGTCGGGACAGAGTAGCAGCAGAATCTGCTACTCTGTTCTCCGTTTTCTGTGGGTAAAGGCCAAGACAATATTGTCATGTTCCATATTAAATATACTTCTCTGTCCATATATACTTGAATATTCCTGTAGATATCTTAAACAATAAAATGGCAGGGAGATGCAAGTGAATCAGCTGCAAGCGAAAAGCTTTTTGTCATGGCAACGAAAACTGGGATGGAAAAATAAATGTATAAACTTCTGCAGAGATTAGATGGCATTTGATAGAAAGCATAGATATACTATACACCAAAATGTCCGCCAGAGACAAAGAGTAAGAAGGGTGGAAATACAGCACAAGATTTAAAAGGCAAATGCATTGATACATAGACTGTTCGGCAGTCCCGCAGGTTTCTGGACGCTTTCCCCTTTCCACCCATAGTTATAATATTTCTTCCATCTACTGTTACCCTACTTACCTACCCTACTTACTCTACTGTTCGGAGACAATAAACCCTTGGGCATTCTGTGGCACAGAGAACCACATGGTGTCTTTAAACATCACATATATTTATAGAACAAATTTCAAAATAATAAATGCAGAAGGTATTTATGTACCATGTATCATGAGTTGCATGTAGAATGTAACAAATGCTTGCCTCTCGAAATACCTGCCTGCACACACAGGCCGGCAGCATTTGCACATATTCCGTATCGCCGCATTCAACGTATTCAACGTCATGAGCAACGCCCTCGAATTAGGCCCACACAATTTCGCATCTGGTCAAATGCAGGTCAACCTATTCGTAGTAGTTGTCTCCGCCCCCAAGCTCTCTCTCAGGGCTTGTCATTTTGGTCAGTAATGGACTTATGCAAATTACCGAGTTACACCGCGTCCAGAATATTGCATTTCAATCAATATCCTGGAGTCTGACTGACATTTGCATATGCCACTTGAAATTTATGAGCAGAGAGGGACTGTGTGTGGAGATGTGAGAGGTGTCGGTGGCATTAATGGTCGAGGCAGCCGATGAAAAGTGTGCAGAGAGCTGATGAAAAGGGTGAAGAGACCTGATAAAAGAGGGTGTAAGGTCTCCCCCCTAATATGATGAAAAGGGTGGAAATAGTCAAGAGTGGCCAAGAGTCGAGAGAGTCAAGAGCTGACGCTGATCAAGAGGGGGAACCTATTCAATCTCCCTCTCTCTAAATTACATTCTGTTCAATCTGTTCCCTGCCCACTCGATTTATCCCTGACCCACACACACACACACACACACACACACACACACATATCCCCAGCATGTTTTTTTATTACCATCCATCAAAATGGAAGTAAAGTAAATCATTAAAAATACATGCTGGCAGCATTCCTTTCACCCATAAACATCAAAATCAAACATCTGTTAAGCATTCTTTTACGATAAAACTTTCGCTTGCTGCGGGTTCAGGTTCAAAATGCAAGTTTAATCTCTAAACAATACTCCTATATATGTACAATTTAATTTACATGTAAATCTGCATAAACATCCGGTTCGCAGACAGATGAGAAAATGCAAAATTGCTGAAGGAGACACAATGCCCCGAGCAACATCTGGTGACTGATGTCCTGGCCCAGGGGTATAGGGTTACATTGGGTCTCCTCTCCCTTTTTCCACAGCTCCATGATTTCCATCGTTTTCCCTCTGCCATCGCTTTGGGCCCTCCTCTTTTCCGCGCATTGGGCACCGGCAAAGATAAAGTACATTTCTGTGATAAATATAACAACAAGTACCCAAGGCACGCACAAATGGGGCCCTGTCCCATTGGCCCATCAGGGCTCGGGTGAAAACGCATCCGAAAATTTCATGCCCAAACCAGGTTCCTGGTGGGGGAGAAAGAGCGGTGCCGAAAGGATAGGGGTACCTTCTGGCAGCTGTTATAATGATGCCAGCGATACATCATCGCAAAATGCTAACATTTTCGGCAGCGACGGCAGTCAACAGCTGTTGCCGCTGATGAATCCTTTGGGTCCGGCATGCCAAGGGTATCCTTTGCCTCTCTTCAGGACAGAGTCCAGCCCATTCCATCCACTAATATTTCAATATTTTGCACATAAAAAGGCGTAAGTTATTTTTCACGTTTTGCCAGGGAACGGCAGCCCTTACGGGCCCAGACCCAGACCTCTTCACCAATGCATTTTTGGCTAATTTCGCCCGTCCTTCCATAAATAAATCTTTGGAATTTCCGAATGTTTGCCTCATAGACAGAGATATAGCCAGAGCGCAGAGCACCGATACAATTAACTATCATAGAATATTCAAGACACGATCTGAAATGCTGCTTTCCCCTTGTTTGGGTACCCCTATCCCATTCTGCTTGGGGCTTCCCTCTGCCTGTTCCTAGTCTTCCCCATTTGTGTGTTGCGGCCACAGTTCTTCTGGTTTCTGGGGCTCACATTTATGACTTGTTTTAATTTGCTGTGCGTGCTTTGTTTATGCGAAATCTGCATTTCCGTATTTGTTCTCTGCTCAAATTCAGCTTAAAGAGAGAAATTGAAAAACTAGGAAAACTAACCAAAAGGATGATAGCGGATTGGGTGCAGAGTGAAGGAGAGTGGCCCAAAAGCCGCTTAAAAGGAATTGCATGCGTGAAGGAAAATTGGAAGTTTGGTCTGACGAATTTTTCCCATTGCCAGCTACCAGAGAACTTGCACCAAGGCAAAGGGAGAACGCATGAGAAAGTTGAGCGTGCTTATAACAAGACAACAAGAGTAGAGGATATACTAGGCAAGGAAACAAGAAAGTGGAGATGAAAAATCTCAGTAGGAAAAGAGATTGAATGCCGAGGCAAAGGATGCTGCGGCAGGAATTGGACAAGCAGCAGTTGCACTTGTGGCCCAGGGAATTGTTTTTTGGGAAAATGGAAAACACGAAAACCACTACACAGCTATGGGTTATGAAAAGAGAAGGAGTTCATTGTGCTGAAAGTATATTTAACGGTAAATAATTCGAAGTCAAAGAGTAAGCCGAATACAAAAAAGGATTAAAAATATAAATAATAATAAATAGAAAAATATGCACAACCTTTAAGCATTTAATCTGAACAAATAATTTAAAAGCCAGAAAACTATCCCCCTAAATGAGCAATATAAGAAACGCCATTGATGTGCCATCGTTAAGCTAAAATCGTAGTAAATTATTAATCACTTAACACACTGAAGCATCGAAGGAACAAACAATGCGGCCGATGATTAGATTGCTTCAAGTCAATTTATTTACTTATAGCGGATACCAGAAAAGGGGAGCTACATGCATGGGATTGGAATGGGAATCCTGTAGACAAGACAGAGCATATATCTTGGTCAGCAGACAAAAAGCTTTCATTAATTCAATATGCTTGCGGCGGGCAGGCAACCAGGGGTCAGTGGGGGGAAGTCAACTATCATTAACTAGCGCTCCAGACAAGCATCGTTCTAATGATGAAGGCGATGATAACCGACTGCAAGGAGAGGGATATGTGGAAATGAATTAGTTTGCATTAAGTATACGCCGGAGTGTACACAGTAGAAGCCGAGAGCAAAGAGCTGAGCAGGATTTAAGAAATATACACATACACATACACATACGAGATTGTACATATGTATTTATTTTCGTACATTTATGGCTGTGTGGCTGTAGCCCGCCTTATGACTACCGCTCATTTAGCTGCTGTCGTAGAGAGAGAGAGATAGAGAGAGAGAAGTGAGAGTGGTAGAAACCTCCGGGGAGATTAAGTTCTGACTGCCCTCCAGCTCCTGGGAGCCTGTTTTGGGGTGTGTGTGAAGCATGGAATATTAATTCCTTAAGTAATTCACAACATTTGCAACTAATGTTTGTTAATGAGCTATGCTCTCTGCCTCTCTCTCCCTCTCTCTCTCTCTGTGCTCCACCGACAGCGCCTGAGGTCAAGGCGAATGCTGTGAAATGTCTGCAGCTTTCCGACTTGTTAAATGCTGGAATTACCAAAATGGAAAAGTGAAAAGGACTCCCAATAGGCGCTCCATGTCCTTAGGGTGACTCTCTGGCTCCTGACAGTCGCCGCCAAAACACTTAATGAAATAATTATGCAAAGCAAACAACCTGTCGTTATACCTGCCAGACCATAGCCACCTCGGCCCCAGAGACTTGCTTTTGACATTCATTAATTTGATGATATCCAATCTTAGTTATTGTACGTACAATTATGAGGACGATGGCTGTACCGGAGGTCAGGTTTGTGAACATTCATCCCAATGAGAGCCTTTAGCCTTGTACGCATTAAGGATAGGATGACGTTGATGGGCTGTCTTGTACAGGATATCCATCTTCTCTATTGATCCCTGTGAGAGCTGGTTGCTCATCTCTGACTAAATTATGCACAAAACACGGAACTATGCGCGCTAAACTTGTTTCCATCGTGCTAATCAGCCATGGCTCAAACATCTCCTCCCGCCAACCCCATTAAGTATGCAACAAACAACAAAAAGGATTCCACTTGCAAGCTGCAGGAGGATGTGCCAGGGACGGTTGAGGCAGCATGTAAAATAATTTGAAAACACGGCATTAGCGTAATGAAGCATGGAAAAGCGGTGGGCGGGAGGGTGCGAGTGTGAATGGGATGGATGGGCGCGAGGGTGGCAGTGGGAAAGTAGGTGAAGCTGTTGCAAGCAGGTGAAAAGCGCACATAAATGCCAGAAGTTATGCAAGTCCTTAACTTTCATGAGTGGGCCAGGCTGTGTGGCAGCAGCACAGCCACTGCCAGAGTGCTGGAAAAAGGAAAACTGTTGTTGCAAATGCAGATAGAAATGACGGCGCGGCTGTCGGGGGGGCAAGTCGCGTATCACACATGTTTGTCATGTGCCTCAAAGTGTCTGTCTGTGTCTGTGGCTGTAGCTGTGCCTGTGTCTGTGTCTCCGTCTGTGTAGGTGTCTGCCCGGATTTTGGTTGAGTGCGAGTGTGAGCTCTCTCGCAGAACTTTGTACTGTGTGGTGTGGTGGCACGATGCTGTGGGAGTGTATTCTTATTCAGTGCGTAATCTTCACCTTTTTCACAGTTTTGCCGTGCACTTTTATTGCATACACGGAACAGGGGGTAGAGGAGGTAAGAGCCAGAGCCAGAGCAGGCGCCAGACCTGCACCGTGTATCGAGAAAAGTTGCACCTTGAATTTGCCACTTTATGACCAACCACCCCACACCCACGGTCCCCGTTAAGTAGTTGTAAGCTGCATAATGTATTTACGCAAGCACCGGAAATTGGGTGCCACGGGTTGGGTGGTAGCGCCGTGCGGAGATGCCACACAACCATAAAGCCTTGTGGCAGCCATCGTGCTAAACGCGCATAGACAAGTGTGATCCCTTGTGGATGGGATGTGGAAGCTGGTGAGGATGCAGATGTGGATGCTGGCACGGATGTGCATGTGGGATGCCGGGGAGGATGTGAATGTGCGATGAGAATACCGGTATGGGCAGGAGGATGCCTTCACTCTTTGCTTCATACTGGCATACTTTATGGCCTTCTGAATCCAGCCAAATTGCAGCACCTCTCAGCTTGAGCGCGGGATTTGATTAATATGCAACGTATTACAGCATCTAGCGATCTACGAGGCTGCAAATTGTCCAGCCCTACGCTGAGATTCCTAACTGTGTAGAGCCATCAACCGGTTATGACACACACTGATTAGATGGCACGTTTCCCATTGGATTTCCAAACATTTAAGCTTCAGTCATTGCTGCAATTTGCTTGTATAATTTTATTTCATTTTTAAAATTAATTTACATGGCTTAGAAATAAATAGACAGGCAGACAGAAAGACGGCGGCTACATAACAAAGGAAGAAGTTCTGACGTAGACACACAAAGACTTACAGGAAGCATAGGAACATGGAATGGTCATAGGCTACAGTCTATGGCATGACCATAAGACCATGACCATATTTTTGGAAAAAAAAACACCACCAGAAACTCTAGTCCTTAGCTTAGCTTAAAGAGAATCCAGTCCTAAAAGATAATATATTTAAGACTTATTTGCCATGCGGACATCCCTAGATCTCTGACTCTCCTTCTCCAACTTTTGTGTTATACTTTTGTCTCGCACTGTTTATGCAGATGTTGGCAAATATATTTTTGCATTTATGGGAACGAGAATTGTATGTAAATTCGTTGTGTAATTGGGCAACATTTAGTTTTTAATACTGGCAAAGAAAGAAAGAAGAGAAACAGGGAAAAGTGCTTAAAGAGAGTAAAATATAGAGAGATAGAGAGCTGACAAGGCCAGAGACAACACCAGACACACCCCATCCTCAATGATGGCCCTGGTCCAGGACCCCGAACCCCTCATCATTGTCATAATAATAATAATAATCATCATCACCATCATCATAGGCAGCCTTGCCACACCGCCATCAGGGGCAAATTTTGTGCGGTAGTATGCAAATTAACTTAAATGTCAACGTTGGTGAAATTTTTAAAACGACAAACGCAGAATTCCATCTGAAAAGGGTGGCAGCAATGGAAATTCGTTGGAAAATTGTGCACCAAATTCGCAGACAGGGACAGAGATAGAGATAGAGAGAAAGAGATAGAGAAAGAGGGAAGAGATAGGCGTTGGAGAAAGAGAGAGGGAAAATAAAAGACAAACTGCAAACGTCAACCTATTTTTTCTCCCGTCTCCTCTCTGTACAGTGACTGAGAGTGACTGAAACTCGGTGACAATGATGTTAACTAGAGTGTGAAAACTATGATTGGCTGACAACGACTGAGGAGAGGGCGATTTATCCACTGGAAAGGGAGGGGTACCGTGATGGAGGAACACTCTCGCACATACTCCCTCTACAGCCTGATTTATGCCATATTTGTGCTCATCCCGCCGCTCAGGGGTCGCCACCTCCGGTTCTCATTCGCATTCCAATTTCCACTACTTTTCCCAGCTCTTCAGGCACTTTGCATACGCTTGTTGAAACAAATGCCACGAACGATTTTCATTTTCATTCTGATTTTCCTTCGCTTCCTTTACCCTTTCCATTTGCCTTCTTACCCCTCTTTTCGCCATGGAGCAGCCTCTTATGTTGTGCACTTAATGGTGGGAGTCCGAAGCTCTAAAGATGGAAATAATTCTTTTGCCCGACAAAATGTGGGTCACATTGTGGACATTTTGTGGCTCTTTAATGGGTGGATTATTTCTCAGATATAAACTTGTGTAATATGTGCTCAAAAAAGTAAAAAAAGTGTGTATTTAAACATAGAAAAGTTCGTTTAAAATAAATATAATAAATACAGCATTTAATATAATAAATTTAAAATATTCACTCAACTCTTCTTCAAAACTGTTGACAAATGTACTGCTTAAAAACAATTTCGTTAATTAAAATAAATATTTTCCACAAAAATGTACTCCACTTAATCAAATTCCCAAAAATTAAATATGAGAAAAATATATTTTGAAAATTCACAAAAATCCCCCATTGACCAATGAAAACGAACTCTCAACTAATGCCGAAACCAAAATCCATTTATCCGTATACCATATAGCTCACATAAAAGTTGGTTTATGCATGGCCACGCCCACTTCCTGCCCAATAACCACAGAAAATTACTTCTGAATTCATTTCGCTTCGTTTTGTTCGTATTCCTTGGAATGGTATGCGCCCCGGAAAAAGTTGCCTGCTGAGTCATGGGTGGAAATATTTTGACATTCAGTTGGTGTGGCATGGTCACAAATTTCAGGGGGTCCGTCGTTAGTTAAATGTGTTGTAAGAGTGAATAATTTGTGTCGGTCCTTCTCTCTTATATTTTTTGTTGGTTAGTTTTTTGTGGGTTCTTTACGAGTAGATGACACCTCGGTGGGGACGGACTGGCTTGTGGTCCAGCTACGAGTATGAATGAATATTTAACAAACTTTTTCACAATGCTTGAATATTTGAGTTGGTCCGGAGACCAGACCTGCGACCATGTATGTGCTGGCATGAATATTTCCAGGAGAAAGAGGGAGATACATCTCTATATCGCTTACCCTTTTGGGTTCTACAGATATCTCAACTAATTTACACATTTCTACGCCCTTGTGCTGTGTGAGATTATTATTCAGAGTGAAAATGGGGAATTTTTTAAAAAAGTTAAGGAAGTAAATGCCGTTGCGAATTCCATTGAAGAAATTGTATTTTATTTATTTTTTATCTCACTTAATTGTAATGGCTTAAGAATTATTGCAAACACTTCATTTGATTTCAATTCAATTACCATTGCAATTTCAATTAAATTTTGCGTTTGCCTTGGCATTTTATTTCAATTTTATGATGCTTTACATCAAGTATACGCAACGTTGCAGAAAACACCATACAATTTTGTTTATTTTGTTGATTAAGTTTTTGATTTATTTTTTTTTTTTGGGTTTGGCTGCGTCTAAAATTGTAGTAAGTCTTTTATATACTAACTAGTGTGTACATTTAGTTTTTCTTTTGGCTTTCTTCGGTTATATAATTAGTTGTGTGATGAATGCATGGCCTCTTTCAACAAACCGCAGTACGAGTATAACTCGCCTATTTACACAGTTATTTATCATATATTGTTTAAGTTTTAGTCTTGAGAAATCAGAGTTTTATAATTTATCCAAATTTATACATACATATTTACAATTTATAGTTTAAGGAAACTCATCGAAATTTTAAACAAATAAACATTTTAATTTAAATTTAATTATATATCTTATTTAAGGTTAATTTTAATATAGTGGTTATGAATAAATTTCTTAAATTGTATATTTCATATTTCCTTTCTGGAGCAGTTCCTTTCATTTATATTGTTGCTTTTCCTTTTTATTTAGGTTAAATATTTATTGGGTTTTTTTTAAACTCAAATATCTTACAACCATGGCGGATTCCAATTGATAAAAAGTCAGTAAAATATTCTTAATTTTGTTATGGGTTTCACTGTGCCTGCTATTTACACAATTCTTGCAAATTTGTAATCGAAATATGCGATATGCCTTGAACCGAAACATTTGTCTTAAACATTCATTTACACTCACACGGCAAACAATTATTAATTGTATATTTATTATTATTATTATTCATGGAGCTATTTTTGTATGCATTGCAATTGGGGATGATTGGGGATGTCTGTCTTTTGTCTTTATGTTTTTTCGGGGGATAATACATCGAGTAAAATCTTAATTCATAGCCTCATTTATAGCATAAAATTCGAGGTGAGTATCACCCTGCACTCAGGTCTTGTCCTCGGCCACTTGTGTGCCGCTAATTGAGCGGCAGACCTGGCCTATGTCCGTACCCAGAGTCCGCCCACTGCTGCTCCGGAGACAGCTGATGATGGGTGTCCTGGTTGCGGTGGCTTTGTTGGCTCTCAACTGGCAGATTTCCATGGCCAGCACAAATTTAATAATCCACAAAAGTGTCAGAAGCGTTGAAACATTGCGCCAGTGCAAATAGCCCCGACATCCAATTAGCACTCTCCAGCTGACACTCCCCGACTTAATGGCCGAGGCGGAATATTCACCTGCAAAAATGTGAAATCAGAGCGGAATACAGGTGAAAAGTTGATCAGAGAGGGTACAAAATGTTGCGGCTTGCACGAACCCGCATAAGTCCCACTGCCATACACAAAAACTAATTCAATAATTATACTGGAATCCGACCAATTTACCCTTGCTGAGCCCATCAGAATCAATTTCTAGTCTCTACATTCGATTGGGCAAATAAAGTGCCCATTGTAATTAAATATTTCTACTGCAACATTGAATAGCAAACACGGGTGGGCGATTGTGTATATTTTCGAATTTTATGCATAGCTAATATTTCTGATGGGTTTTTGCGGCGTTCGCGTGAAATGCGCACAAAACCAAATATTGAAATTGTATAAACATGGCCCCGAAATGAACTGAAAGTATTAGAGCAAATAAAGCCGATTGGCACGGGTGTATGATCTGCAACCACATCGTTAGAGACCCAGACCCTCCCCCCTAATATTGATTAGGCATTGGACTATAATAAATTGGTTTTGAGTTTTTTTGAAATTTAACGATAATTCTTCAATGAATATGAACCGATTGATTGTACAAAAATGCATCAATGTGATGCTATAATCTCTATTTCTCAGGAAAGATAGTTCAAGTTCCTGAGCATACAGAGTGTCAGCCAAATCTCCACAATTATGCCAACTGATGATGCTGGTAGTTACATATTTTCCACCAGCTATTAGGACACCCCTCGAGTACACCCCAATATCAATTACCATAACCACTGTAGCGATAACAAAATCAGGCGAGTCATCGAAAAACAGGACTAAAAAATAAAAGCGAACTTCAAAAGCGTTATGCAATGCGGTGCGGTGCTCGACAAATATGTATGAAATTATTTATTTAAAATAATTAAACTTGAATAATTTTAAACGGCAACCGCACTCTGACATTGTCACTACATAGACGAAGACTACCCAGTGGCAAGGGGCTGGGGAAATAAGCAAATTAATTATGCCACATCGAGTGGAAAGAGATGCTGGGCTAGGACAGACTCGCTCTCGCTGATTTAATAAATCACAGAGAGGAGTGCAATTAAAATAAAAATCCCTGAATAAATAAATGATAATATCATTAAGTTATTAATAATCATTTGTCATGACGGCAACAGCAGCAGCAGCAGCAGCAACAATTGCACAATGCCACAACCATTTTGCCACAGAAATGACATTAAGTTTATTAACCTTTGGCTCTTGCATAAAATCCATGTATGTAAAATTTTATTAAAATATAAAAGTACATCCAGGGGCAGCAGAGCAGAGGCGCTCATTCCAGCCTGTAATTTCATTACACTCTGTATACAGCCCAACAAACACACACAGTGTACACACCCACACATATCTCTAGAGCATTGTTTTCCATTATCCAGCGGGATTTAACATGTTTTCACTCATTTGCACGGACTTAATAGGGAGAAAAAACTAGGCAGAGTGAGAAGCTCGAAGCTTTTCCTTTATCTGTGCCAATTAGTCGAATATTAAACATACATTAATTCATTGTTATAAATGATATTTGTTGTCTCCATTACAATGGAGCAATTTTGCAGGAAATTAAATTGTAAATTGAATTTTGAAAAAATGCCAACACACAATTATGGAGTGCGGGGCTTTTGTTTGCCCTTTCTGGCCTAGACACCAGCACCACTTGACACCTCCTGCTCTTCTGTCATGTCCTTTCCGTCACTCGAAAGTCTCCCACTGTGAGGGCGGCATTTTTATGGCCATTATTTGTAGCCTGACAATTGTCACCGGGTCTGGTAGGGTGGAGCATGTATCTGTCAGTTGCTCCCGGCCGAAAACGAATCCGCTCTTGTCCCTGCGTCAGGTGTCATCAGTCACCATCATTCAGCATCTGTTTTGTTGGCTTACCTCTCAGAGGTAGTGCCTCTCTGAAGAGTGGGGATTGTCAGCTTTTAAGTAGCATGCTTCAAACAGCAAACGACAGGCGTCACAAAAAATGCGAGAGGAACACATGTCAACGTTGACAGGAAAGAAAAGGAACAGGATCGGAATACAGACCAGTAACAGGAACAGAGACAGTAACAGAATCAGGAACTGTTTCAGCAATAGGACCCACAAAAGTCAGCTGAAAGAAAGCCAAAAACCGATTTAAATACAAACGGAAATTTGTGGGAGCCCAGAGACAAACTAGACCAAACAGAGAGACAAATAGAGCAGCAAACAGAGACAGCCAGACAGACTCTGTGAGAGATGGATATCCAGACAGATGGCTAACTATTTGGAGACGACATTTATAGGTCAGTCATCGCCGTCTCCATCTCCATTTCCATCTCCAACGTCATGGACATTTACCTCGGCATCACTGTCATTGTTGTCACCGTCCTTGGCTCATCGTCCAACTCCGAATGGAGGGAGGACATTGTTGTCCTACTGCTCCTGTTGCCCGGCGGACATTGAGCAAATAACGCAATTGTGGCCATTTTCAAGATAACAATAAAACTGCAACCATTTCGTTTCGTCTCGTCTCGACCCGTTGTTGTCTCGTTTCGTTTCGTTTCGCTGGGTTCGGTTTTGGTTTTGGTTTTCATTTCGTTTCGTTTCGCTGCCATTGTGTTTGCCATTGTAGGAAATTGTGTAAACAGAATAAGAACCCCTCGAAATAGCCAGCCACAGTGGTTGTGTGCCACGGAAAAGCCTCAAACCGAAATGATGCAGCATTGTTGATGATATTTTCTATATAGCAGTTGAGGGTTGGCAAACTCTTTGATGGACTCTTTTATGCACGAGGAAGGGGTTTTGATTGAAAGGCTAAGAGTAAAAGATCCATTAGAGCTATGATCAGCATTTATAATAGATATGGCTACTTGAGTCTGTAGATTTCTATACAGGGAGAAACTCGATATTGCTTCTTATTATTCATACCATGGATTAGTGGATCTTCCAATGATTATGCTTTCAATTTGCAATCTTTTTTTGGTTAGATATCATTAAGATTTCTTTAAGGCTACACCTTACCCTTTAAATCTTTTGAAATTTAAAATTTTCCATACATCTCCTTCCACTGTGCGTAAATTTCGCGAAAATCAAAAGTCAAACCAAACACAAACGCATCCGAATAAAATTCAATTAAGCTAAATGAAAACTTAATTCAATTGGCAAAGCCATACAGAAAACAGTTAAGGCAACCCCGATCCACCCCAAGCCCCACCTCCATAGATGTGGAGCCCCCATCGTATGCCCCCTTACCGTTTAGCACGTGGAGCACAATGGTGCGGGGCGCACTGTTCGAGGGGCTGCAAGTGTAGTTGCCGGAATCCAGCTTCACCACCGCCGGAATGATGAGAGAGGCCGTCTGAAAAGGCGCACGGATACGTACAGGAATATATATATATATATATATTTATTTATTATTCAGCTGTCGAGACAGTTGTCAGACAAAAGAACGAGTGCGTTTCGTGTAGCTTGGTAATGGGGGGGATGTACGGGATAGGAGGTGGGGGGTGGGGCAATATTAAAAATGATAATTTGACAAACGTTGACAATAAAAATTTAATAATGAAAATTATTTTACCTGCCACGCCTTCACGCCAATTTGCGTAATGAAAAGGCATTTAATGCGAGCCTTTTCACTCACTGGGTAGAAGAGTGGGGTGGGTGGGGTGGGTGTGAAGTATAATATGGGGCGGGAGAGTGTGGATGTGGGGGAGTGGCACAAATGTGGTAAGCCACTTACCGTTATCTGTTTAATGAAACTGCTGCTTGGCAGCATTGTTGTAGTCATCAGCGTCGTTGTTGCTGCTTCCTCGTCTGCTGCCGCTGCCGTCTCTGTGCTTGACAGCCAAGTGGTTGTTGTTGCAGTGGCTGTTGTTGTGGTATCTGCTGGGAATGCAACACCATCTTGTGTGCTGGCTGTGGATGCCAAGGTGAGCACTGAGGCTGCTGTCGTGGGTGTGGCAGGCCCAGCACCAGCCGCCAAAGATGTTGCAACATCGACTACTCCATCAGCAGCCACTGCCGGAGCCGTTGTCATTTCACTGACAGCTCCACTCCCGGCCGCGACTCCAGCCACATCATTCAGGGATATGCCATCTAATATATATGAGCGGGTTATGGTACCCGAGCCATTCGACGACTCCGATGGGGTTGCGGCTCCTGTTTCTGCCATGGTTGTTGTTGTTGTTGTCGTTTGAGCCGTGGTTGTTGTAGTGGTTGTCGTTGTCGTTGTGGTGGTTGCCACTTCCGGTGGCAGATCGATCCGTTCAATTTCCGTACGCCAACCGCGACGATTATGCAAATAGATTTGCTTCTGATTGTAAAACCAATTAATGAAAAGCGGCGGCTCCAGTGCCTGGCTAATTATGCAACGCAATTTCACTTGGCTTCCGGCCTTCACATGGCGCGTCGACTCGCCAATTAATTCGGTTTTCGGCTCTGTATTGAGAGTGGGATTGAGAGCAAAGACACATACATATACATATACAGAGATATACAGAGAGTGGTTTAGCGGAAGGACAATCACTCACAGACAGCCTCAGAGTGTGTCTCAGTTCGCAAGTGCAACGGTCATTGATTTATTGTCTCTGTCATTGAAGATTTATAGGTGAGGTCAGAGTTCTGATTTTGATTTTGGTTTCGGTTTCGGTTTCGGTATGGGCATTGTGGCGGCCAATGGGTCAATGGGATGTTTGAGCAGCGGTTTTGTTGGCGAGCACTCGCTGTTTGGTATGTATTTTACTCACTAATGTACTAATTCCAATTGGAAATTGAACAGGTAAACACTTTCCCTTGGAGGGATGGCAGAACAGTTAATAGAAGTCTTAAGGGTTAAAGCCAAGTAATACCAGTCCGAGCTTTTTGGAACGTCAAGGATCGATAGATAAATGCTTCTAGTGGCGAAAATTGCGACAGGCTCTCACTGATATAATATTTAAAAATATTTCTAGTTGTAAAACTCCACATTAAGTTGTGTTAATATGGACGGACCCCTAACAGACACTCACACAATTAACTCAACTAAGGACAGCTCTCCTCAGGCCCCAACCATACTCACCCACAATCCTTAGATGAACAATAGCACTGGCCTTGGGCTCGGTGGAGACCTGACATTCGTATGTGCCCTCATCCTTGACCTGAACATACTTGATCTGCAACGACCACCTCTCCGGATTCGGCGAGAAGACCGACTGGAACCGCTGATCCGCGATGAACGTAGTCTGATCCACCGTGAGGATGTGGCCATCCCGCATGCGCAGCCAGGAGATGGGCTTCTTCACCAGCTGTTTGACCTGCCCAATGACAACAAAAATGTACCATCAATTATCGGGCACTGATTCGAAATTTGCGTTTCAATTTTTAAAATTAATTCAATTATCCCTCTTTCAGCACACACACACGCACACACAGAGCAATTCAAACAGTAAATCCCAGCTGTCCGAGACCCCGAAGCAGGAAGTGGATGATGATGATGATGATGTTAGCAGAACTTTGCTTTGTTTGTGCCGTAACCACCTCACAGCTCTGAGACTCCTTTCACATCCACCTCCGCTGTGGGAGGGCTCTTGGGTAAACTTTAACAGGAGGGTAGGAGGTAGAAATCGGTGCTTAAGGATGGTTTTGCGGATGGGAGTATGGGTTTTGGGTTTGGGTTTGGGTCAATGGGAAGACGGTAAACAATAACGATAACAAAACGTCAATTCATTTGTGTCAATAATGGCAATAATAATTTAGTAGCCATTTGTAGGAGGAGCCTCCATTAAATGCGGTCCAATGAAGGGGAAGTCGAAGTGCCTGTCCCTGCCTACTCGCTCAAGGAAACGTGCTATAAGGATATGTCCGTACCTTACATCAATAAACATTGTCCTTGGGCAGACACATCGAGAGGTATTCTACTAATTACACTGAGGAAGTTCCAACCTGCCAGATTTGATTATGATGAACCACGACATCAGACCATTCTCTCAGTGTATCATAATCAATGGAGTGGGTGTCATTGTGGTAACTGCCCAAAAGGAAGGCGTCTGGCGAGTCGTGACAGAGGCAAATGACAGTCTTTGAACCACTGCCATCAACTACACTGTCGGTGTCAGGGCCCGGGCCCGGGCCCCGGCTCCCCAGACAATGGTCCCAGCCCCCCTCCCCAGACAAGAACTCTGACGTAGAGGACGACGACGATGGCGACTACGACAACGTCATGATTAGATACCATAATCATTTGGGTTTTATGTCCCTGTTGTTGGTCTTGTTGTTGTCGTGGCTGTCGCCATGGCAGTGGCATGGGGTACTGTCTTGCCACTCCAGGTCCCCATCCAATTGTTATTGCTGTTGGAGCACGTGCTGTCAAAAACTATCCTTTCCGAATGAATATGAACATCTCCGCTTGACTGACAAATCATCTTAACAAAAATGAGCTTCCTGTCATCATTTTCTACCGAAAATCTTCACTCATTCTTATTTTCAAGAGGACTATCGTATTTCAGCAGAGCTTTTCCCGCAATACAGTGGCACACTTAATTATTATCCCTTCAATAAGTACAATTACATATACTTTCCACGGCATTCATTGAGTCTCACTGGTTAAATTCTGTGCATCCACCAAGCTCTGGCCAGCTACGAGCATCAACAGCCAAATCGAAAAATCATTGATCGCAGCCACTGTGCACAGGACGGAGAGAGAGTTTATTAAATGTTTCCACGGCCACGGACTCTTTGGAGTCTCAGGACATTATTATCGGGGCTCAGCATCGACATTATACTCGGTATTAAGTGAAGATGCTTATCCAGTCAGAAGGCAGGCAGGCAGGCAGGCAACCAGCCAAGTCAGGAGGCTTCGAGTACGTGGCAAGTGTAAGTAAGAGACCTGCCCCAGGCGGCGCTGGCAATGCCTCTGCCTTTGTCCCTGAGGCTGACAAATATCCCTGTGTGGCACTGCCACTGGCTTTGCAGAAGGCTCCCCCACTCCTGGCCGCATCGGCCCTGGCATTAGCTAATTTAAATTTTCGCTGTTTGGCGTAGATTGTGCTTCAGTTAGCCATAAAGTGATGGCCTCTGTGGACGGCTTATCAAGATGACCGAGATGTTTGCCATTGAAATATTGTTAATTAGTTTTAGACTGCAACTCAAACTGTGTCACTTCCGTGATGTCGGAAGAACTCTTCACTGAAACTCTAGTCAAAGTCATAGTCGGAGTCGTTGTCATAGCAATAGCTATAGCTATAGCCATACCCATATCCATGGTCATATCCTTGTCTCGTTTGGTTTTATGTTCCCTCTGGTGTCGTCATCGTCATCGCCATCGCCGGCTTTGGTTTGGTTTGGTTTGAGGGCCTGTCTGCACAGCATCGTTTTCCATCACAGACGAGCAGACAACAAAGTTTGCTCATAACATTGCGAATTTTCGTCTAAACTTGTTTGCAAATAATTTCTTTTATTTTGTTGGTTCCTCAGTGCACGGTCTTCCTCTTTCTTTTCACACAACAATACACCTCAAAGTGCCTGCCTTCATATCCTTAGCAAAAACAGAACAACAACAAAAACTGAAAAAAAAACTTTTCGCTGACTTTGCCGAAAAAAAAGGAAAGGAAAGCAAAGAAAAGAAAAGAAAAGACTGAATGACAGAGGGTTCTGAGAGATGGAGCTGGAGATGGTTGCGTCGATTCTGGGTAAAAATATTCAAGTGCTCGCAGGCAAAGAATTTTTTGGGGTTTCCTTCGCTTTTATTTTCTGTATCGTCTCGAATCGTTATTTTTTGGGCGGCTCCTCTTTGTGACGCCCACGGTCCCAAAATGTATTATTAATTGATTAGGTTTAAGCAGATTTGAAGATTATTTCGGGTATATAAATACATATAGCGTAGAAGCGCACGATGCCGATATGCCAGCAGCCAAAAAGCGACTGAGTTTCGAATGTGGGTGAGTGAGTGTGTATGTGGGCGTATTCAAATTATCTGATAAATATTTTATAGTAGATTGTTTTTTGCGGGGAGGTTTGGAAGTGCGGAGAGCTCAGCGCTGAGGGGGAGTTGCAGAGCAATGGGGAATTTGATTTTATACAAGATTTATTTTGTATTTATTTCTTTGTGCATATTTGTAGTTGAGAATCGAATGAGTTTTCGGGGCTTCGAAAAAACTGTGGCTAATACACAGGTAGCGTGCATACAAAATTGGGGAGAATGGTGTGATGAAAAGAAAAGTAGAGCAAAAGCTGAAAATTTATTAAGATGAAACCTTAAAAATATCCAATAACCTTTTCCATGACCTCCTCTGCCCTTATGTACTCGTATTTTAGACAACCAAATATTAATATTTAGTCATTTTGACTTTGTATTTCTTCAACAATATTTAATATCAAACCATTTCCCTTTATTATGCCACAATGCCACAATTATTGAACCAATATCACTTTTCCATTTTCCAAAAGCCAGACAAATAAATATTTCAAATGAATGAGGCGAAAAAAGAAATCGAAAAAATACTTTTGATAAATGTGTTTGACTTCAAAGGTGTGCAAATAAAACCTTTTTGTGCCTGCCACTCCCCTGCAGAGTTGCATCTTTTAATTAACTAAACTGAGCCGAGCGCCTCCCACCCCTACTCCCCGCTGCTTGTCCTTTACACTTGAGTTCATTTGAATAAGCATCAGCTGAAAGTATCCCCAGTTTTGTGTGTTGAGCATCTGCAGTTGTCAGCTAGATGGAATATTTATTTCTTCAACTTTAAGTTCTGCAAACAGACATTTGCCAGTAATTTCCTGGCCAAACAGTTACCAGCAGTAGCAGTAGCAGCAGCAGCAGCAGCAGCAGCAGCAGCGGCAGTGTGGCAGTGGCAGTGTGGCAGTGGCACCCAGCAGCGCCAATTATAATTTGCAATGTGAGACGCGGATATGCGGATGCAGCTGTGGATGCAACTGCGGATGTGCATGCGGATCTGAATCAAGCAGGCACAACGCCAAGGAGCGAGTGAGTAACTAAGTTATTAGCGGATGCCAGAGCAGCTCCCTCGAACTCCCCACTGCTGCTCCCTCTGCCGATTTGTGCGTACATAAACACTTATATATTTCAGATACATACATACTCGTACATGAACGTATACACGAGTAGTGCCAACTATTTGGGTCATCGTTTTTGAGCAACTTCAAACAAAAACAACAAAAGAAAATAGCTTGAGACGCCAAAGCTTCAGATACCCTTTCTGAGCCATTGCTACTAATAGCCATATATCGTTTCTGATTTAAAAACTTTTTTCGACCGAATAATATATGTATACTAATAGCATACATATATCCAGATACCTTTGATGTTGTTTCTGATCAAAAATATATCGGTATATATGTATTAATTCCTTCCCAATTTTCAAAGCTCTATTCAGTAACATATAATCCCCTTTTCAGGGTATAATATGTCTTCCGCTGCCTCTGCCACTTGAACTGCTTGTGTATGCCCTTTGGCCAGGGCGTGGCAGCAGCATCCACATCGGCATCGGCATCAGCATCCACATCGGCAATTTCCGGTTTTGTTTTCCCTCAGTTCCGACAGCGGACAGCGTAAATTAGTTCAAAGCGCTAAAAAGTTGGAGCCCGGCGGAATGAGAAAAAATTCAAAACGGAAGTCGGGCCAATCGATGGCACATAGTTGGTCGCCCCCACCCTCAGTCGCGATCCCTATACCAATTTCCACCCCAACCCCGAGGCCTGATTGGGCAAAGGCAGAGCAGGTCCTGTATAGTCAGCTGCTTATTATGAATTATCAATGATTAATAAAAAATGTTTAGCAAATATTTTTGCAGCGAGCAATTCGCAGCTAAATAAACAGAGGAGAAAAGAGTTTTCCTTGGGCAGGTTGATTGAATTTTGAGTGAAGTTCGTGCCCGACTCTACCTTTGTTGATTTCCCCCTAGAAATTTGTGAGCCATTGATTGGGCCCTTGCTCGTGCTATCAGACCCGTCGCTCGCTGCTGGCTTCTCATTTCAAAGCCGAAACCCAATCAGTTGTGAAATCTAATTGAAGGGAATGGGATCATGCAAGGGAACTTACGTTGCAGGGCAGATAGGCATGGGTCCCGGCCTGGCTAATTATTGTCTGGTAATCATCTATTGTTGGTGGCGGCCTCAGCGTGGTTGTTGCCACTGGCCTGCGTGTTGTTCTCCTCGTTGTTGTCGTCGTTGTTGTCGATGTCGTTGTTGCTGGCTCTGTTGTTGCGGTGGCAGATGCATTCGCAGAAATTCCTGCTGCTGTGGCATACATGGATGTGGCATTGTTGTCTCCGTGCGTGATTCTATAATTGTGCTCCGGCAATTGCTGCTGCTGGATGTTCCGATTGCTCATAATAAGATTCGCCTCCAGGGCAGCGGTCACAGTGGCCATTGTGGCTGCGGCTACGGCTGCGGCTGCGGCTGGAGCTTGCTTCAATCCATTGTTGCTAATGTTATTAATGATGACATCGTTGGCGGCAGGAGGAGCTGCATCCAAAGCTGCAGCTATTGTGTTCCCAATTGCTGTTGGGCTCCCATTTGCCTGGGTCATTTGCGTCGTCGCCGAAATTAATGCCGGCGATGCCTTAGCTGTCGCCTCGCGCTTTGATTGAGTTCTTTGAAATGTGTGGCCATTTATTTCGCTGCTCTTTACTATTGATGTTGGCTCAGGCCCCTCCCCGCTGGCCGCTGAAAGATACACAAAAAAAAGGAGAATAAATAGATTGTGAGTGCAAATTAATGACTTAGTGTTTTGTTTAAGGTCTCCTCTCTGGAGGGCCTAGATATATTTCAAATGCCTTGATCCCCATTTATCTGGAGTGCTGGCCAACAACAATTAAAACGATTTACGGCCTTTGAGTATTTCTGTTCAATAAATTAATCTTCATTGTGGGCCTGCTCCCGCACAAAAGTCTATAGTCTTTAAGTCAAGTCCTTGGGTGCGGTATTGACAAATTAAACGAAATTAATTAGCTAATTACGATCTGGTACTTGTATTGATTGGGGAATCAGACGGCAAACAATAGAGTCCTTTCGTCCTTGCATAGCCAAACATCAAGTTATACTCGGAAGCTGTTAATTGGAGGATTACAGTCGGTGATTGGTATCCTAGCCACCCCCCGACTAACCAGAGTGCTCACGGATACCGAAAGGTATGCCCTGCCAGATGGCGGGCCAATACTTCGCTTGAAATTGCAATAAAATATATATACTCGCATGAGAATTGGCCATAATTTATGCACCTATGACACTTGTTAGCCTTGAAACCGAATCGAGAGCTCTTTGGTCGCAGCCCCGGATGCAGCTCGAGCTGTGCACTCCCCATACACATGCAGCACGTAAATTTGCCAAATTGGCGCCATAAATTTAACCAGAAAACTTTTCCAAAAGTCAAAGATAGAGAGAGAGGGAGCGGAAAAGGGGACCATTTTTGGCAGCCTGCAGATAAGAAAGTCAAGCAAAGGTTCTGGCAATGCTTTTCTTGAAATTTAATTAAAATTGAGTGCAATTTTTGATTTTCCGAGCAAATAAATGGCACAAGCGGCGGATGCGTAACTTTCTCTAAATCAATTAAACAAAAAGGATCGGAGTAGAAGGAGAGAGTGAAAGAACAGTGAGAGAATGTACTCTCCAATAATAATGGGATAGAGGGAATATTTAGTTAAATTGTATTAAATATTTTTTGCAAAGGAATTATACACCCGGCGTATGCGCAACTTTCGCTTAATCAACTAATGAACAGCGATCACAAGGACCTGCAGGGCAATGTAGGGAAAAGGAGAGTGCAAGGGAAGGTGCTCTTCATTAGCCTGTGAGCCATGATGGCAAAGGGAGCGAATCCTAATCAAGTTGAGCATTTTGTTGTGCTGAAAGTAAATGCAAAACTCGGAAAGCCTCCTTTAACGAGCCCCAACCAAGTCGTGCGTATGTCTATGGCGGGGGTGCTCTTTCTCTCTCTCCCTCTCTATCTGTCTGTCAGTCTGCAATTCTGTGAGTGTTTTTGTAGCTGTGTGTGCTCAAGTGTGCTCAAGTGTGTGTGTGTTATCATGTTTTATGTTTATGCTTCGTGTACGTGCAATAAAGATAAAGCGATTCCATATAAAAAACTTTTTAATTGCCTGCACTAATGATGCACTGCAGCCAACTTGATTATAATAAAGTTGCGAAAATTCCATTTCCCTTCGAGGACAGTGGCGCAAGTACAAGACAGCTAAGAGCGAAAACTCTAGTTGTACTTGAAGCTTAGAGTTTGCTTGAATGCAATTAAATGTGACAAGTAGCATGTGATTAAATTAAATCATTTTAAAGGACACTTTGACACAATTTTTAATTTCATTTGAAACATTTTTAAGCATATGGTTTTTGCATAATTAAATAGTTATAACTGGGACATACAAAAATAAAAATAAGTTACATTCATTAGGGAAAACTTTTATCTTAAATTAATCCAATTTGGATCCACTTCAGCCATCTCTCGGCCACTGTTTTCGGTATATTTTCATCTCCTAATCAACGGTAGTCATCCCACTGTCCAGGACTTCAACTCATTTGCCCGCAAAACACATATAAAAACCAACAGCTGTCGACACCAAGTACAAGGCAGCGCAAAAGGGCCAGAGACAGAGGGCGGAACAGTGGGATGTTTAGAAGGGGGCGTGTCAGCCAGCGATGAAACAAATCAAAACAGCGTAAAAAAGTGCAATAAAACAGGAGGATTACTTGGGGTAAAGACCCTGGGACAGGGTGCGAGCCGACGGAAAATGAAAACAAAATAATAAACTGAAATTATTAAGAAAAAAAATTATCATTTAGGACAGCGGCAGCCAGAGTAAGCAGAGAGAAGAGTAAACGACACTTGGGGGCGCCTCATACAAATTTGCTTAATCTTTGTGCGCGAAAAAGAGAGAGGAAAACGAAACAAACTAAAAAGTTGTAAAATTACACACGAACACAGCCAGACCACTGTAAAAACAAATTGTGCGCAAAGTAAAAAATAAAATCAAAATAAAAATGTAGGGCTGAATTCCAGGAAGACATTCCAGATACTCTTACATATCCGGGACTATTTTAGCTGCTACATTATACAGATAGAGCAATTTCATTCTGTTTAAGAATATATCTACTCCATAAGGTCAGAGATGCAACTATTTCCACAATTTTAGTATCTGCTTCAAATCATATTATATATAATAAATGTTGAGAGAGCATACAGTGTACAGTGTGTGCAAGAGAGAGGCAAATCAAGTCGAGCACTTGACGGAGGATGGAGAAAACTTGCGTAATGAGCCTCGACGGCGAGCAACTGGGGAAAATAGAGGGGGAAACTCACACATAAAATGAGCCTCATCATGCAGAATTTCATTGACTCGACTGGGGCCGAAGAGAAGCGTGGGCAAAAGCAACCGAGCAACTTGAGAAGCAGCTCTGTGCCTTTCTCCTTCTCTCCACCAAAATTAACCGAGCAGCCCGGTTGAAGTCCCGCGGGCATTTTTAGGCGAAAGTGTTTTAATCAAACGCCTCTCTACACTGGTCCGAGGACCATAGTTCCTCTGCCTCCACCATTGTTGTTCTTGAGTACTTGGTTGTTATTGTTAAGGATTTGTTATTGTTAGGTTTACAACAATCAACAAAAATAACAGCAGGAATCACAAGAGCTATGCGAAAAATGGCAGCTGAAAAGTAGAAATGTTCCACAAAATTATGGTTTTTAATTGGAAGGAGCACCACACCCTCGTTACAACTGGGTGGGGGCCTTTCTTTCAGTGTATTCTCCCAGCAGGAGGGCTTTGAATGATGTCTCTCTGAGGTCCGTGCCGGGCTCTGACTACATTTCGACACTTTTCCTAATTATGATGGGCATGTTGCCGAGATGATGAGCCTAATGCTGATGATGATGATGGAAATTGGCTTAACCCCAAGGCACCACATCCCGGTACGGCCATAATCTCTCCTCGACACTTCTATGGGAGACCACTCCACACCGCACTCGACACGATGCGGACACGACAGGACACTCTCATCAAAATGCCGGCCTAGTTTCGTGGCAGCCCTCTAGCGAGAGGACGGAGGAAGCCCACAACCAGAACCGGGACGTAACTTTGTGTAATAATTGTTGTTAAGCGTTTAAGTCGGGGCGTGCCACTTTGGCGGCTAACCGAAAGGCATCTCGTGGGAGTATAACCCGAGACTTGAGCAACTTATCGCTACCGCAAGGCTAGCCGGCCAAAAAGCCAACAAAATACCAATAAAGGAGCCCAAGAGAGGGGTTGAAAATGGGGAAAAAGAGGGCTAGAATAAGTGAGCAAAAGAGAGGGTCTACTTGAGTCTGAAAGGGGCGAATAGTAGGCACAGCATAAGTGAGTGCGAAACCCGGTCTGCGGTTGATCTAGGTACAGTCTTTCGGGCCTGGGTTCTCGAGGGTATGGTATGGGCCTGCTCTCCAGACTTGCTTCACTTTTTGTTACAGTCCCTCAATGATGCTCAACTGACCAGCGGAATTTGATGAAATAAAAGTAAAAGTTTTTAACTTTTTTTTCGCTCTTTCTCTCTTGTTATTCTGATTGTTGTTATTTCTCGTTCAATTGCCGGAATCTCCCCAAGCGTTTGGGCCATCACTTTCATGGCCAAACGAATCGAACAACCAAAATAGGGTTAGAGGGCCATCAATAGAGGATACGGGAGCTCGGGGATAATCAAAGTTTCAAGCTTTTAACGCAATTTAAAGCATCCACATCCACAGCCACACCCATCATCGCTCACCCGTCGTTCGGCCTTGCCCTGCAGTTTTTCCACTGCACTCGAACTTTTTCTATTGCATACAAAAAGCGGGTGCGGGGGCGGAAACCGTTTGATCGAGTTTGGTTCATTGATGAAAATGTCGAGAGTCACTTTCGTTATGCTTTCAACCTCCTGTACTTTTAGTTTAGCAATTTTTGCCTTTTCATGTTGCCATTTTGATTTTAATTACCTTTCTCTCTGTCCCGTTGCGCTTTCTCTCTTTCTGTGCTTTTTGTTTGCTTAACATTGCAGCTCAAGGACCCCCTCAAGGGGCGTGTCCTTATTTTTAATTGTGCAAGGTACAAATTGTTAATAATTTGGATGATATTTTTTAAACCATTGAAAGGGAATGAGTTTTATGGGATTGTCTATGAATGGTTTGCACTTCAGTGAATTTATTATTCTTCTTGGGGCTCAGAATATTTATTTATCTATGTACCCGACTGAGTCTTCACATAACTCAGCTTAGTTTCAGAGAATTAAAAGCAATCTCAAATCGTTTAAATAGTCCCTCTTCTAAAAGAAAATTAATATACTGTTTCGGAAAATTAAACCTCGAAGAGGAGAACCTCGAGGAGATTAAAGCTTATTTCGCATATTTTTTTCAGAAATTTCCCCACACCATTTTATATGAGAATTTTGCTGCTCTTATTTGACTTCAACCAGAAACAGCTTACATTCTTCCACCCATAACTTCGGCACACAAATTCCCACATAATTTAGATTGACCCCCAGACAAACCAAGCAAAAAAGCCCTAACAATGCCTAATACCCATGTCCTGCCCGAGCTCCCGTTCAGCAACACACAGTGCCTGCTGAAATATGCACAAAGGCCGAAGATACGAGTACACACGTACACACGCCAGCAAATGCTTTAAATTCACCCGCAAAATGCTTTTAAGATTCGCATATCAAATTGTTTCTACAGAAAAACATGAGAAAACGATTCACACAGAGAAGGCACAGAAATGTGCCGGAGAAAGTGAGCGAAAGAGAGCGAGAGAAAGTAATTTAATATGCGACAAATGTATCGTGAGAAATAATTTCATATTTGACGGAGCTTACCCGGCAAACAGACGAGCATCGCCATAGCCATCCCCAGGACGAGGATCAGGCCCCGGCGCATCGTGGCCAACTCCATTAAAATGCCAAGCAAATTGATAATCCTTGCTCCGTGACGCGCTGTGTCTGGGAACGCTCTACGTTCCGCGTGCTGCGTTCCGCGATTCGCGACTTGCGATTCTCGTTTTCTTGGTCCGTAGCTGGTTGTAGTCGAGGAGTAGTGGTTGCGATTTGTGTCTCCTTGGCCAGCTAAATACGCTTTAACTGGGTCACATCGGCTGTCTGGCTGCTCTGGAGCTGAAGCTGAAGCTGTCGCTGAAGCCTGTGCAAATTTATCCTCCGCATGGGGCTCTCGGGCCCCGGCAATGTTCGTTATCGTTGTGGCTGCTGCTAATACTGCTTATATGCCTTGACACGAGCTGCAGCGATATCTTCTTCTCCCACTGGGTTCTTTGGCGCGCAAAATCGCATGGTTAACATATTTTCAAATTGCGCTTGCACGCGGTAAGCTTTCAGGGATAATCTAACACAACTGAAAGCAAAAAAAGTGCTAGAGACCTTCCTCAACAACGTGGCCACTTTTAAATATTCTACCACAAAGCGTCCTCCGAGCTGGGGTCATGTTCTAGGTTCTGTCTTCTAACGTTTTCAGGGTCCTAAGCCCCGTGTCCCAGTTTATGACCAACGTTTCTGTGCCGCGTCCTGTTTTGATATGTTTGTGTAAGTTTTCGCTTGGCTGGGGCTATGTGGGCGCACTCTTGGCATTTGTTGCCCAACCATTGTGTTCCCACCTATGGAAATTCCTTTGGAAAACCACCAAAGATAAATACCCCCAAAAGTGGGAAATGGGAATTAGTTTGGGAGTGGATTGAATAAATCAATCCTTTATGTACGTACTAAGTTTACATAGGAAAATGATAATTCTCGGTCACAGAGCGGAATCCTGAATCGAAGAATTATTGAAAGATGTCTTCTAGACACTATGATTTGAGTCTAAGTGAGATATCATTGTTTATTCCGAGTCCTGTATGAACCCACACCGGGAATCTATATCCTTGCGAAGGTTCCCTCCTAACGCGGCGGTGATTTCAAAGCGAAAAGGTTTCCCAGAACCAGCATATGTGTCGTTGTATAAGCTTATGGTCGGGCATTCCATTTGGCCAAATGCTGCTGCCGCTTGCCTGGTTTCCTTTTTGTTGTGGCTGCTTGTGTTACCTCATCTTTCTTTTACGCCCCAGACTATTTGGCATTAACGAAATTTATTTATGCGGGTGTTTAGTGGGGCGTAAAAGGAGTACATATGGCCAAACAGCCAGCCAGTCGGGCATCCACATCCAGGCAGCCGGGCCAACACGCCCACCGAGTCAACTTACAAATGCAGGACACGCGCTGGATGAATTGAAAGGATTCTCCATGGCCAGCAAGGTATACGTATGTATTGGTATGGGTAGGTCGGGGCCTCTGCCACGTCTGTCTGGGAATAATGATTTAAATGCTGTTTTGTCTCAGCCAACAGATGGGCTCTGAGTGCGAGTCTACAGAAGTCTAGGAGTCTCAGTCTCAGTCTCAGTCGGAGCTGGAGCTGGCGCTTGAGAAATGCCAGCACCATACATAAGTAATGGCCGTGGAGTAGTAGGTGGCCCAATGATGCGTTAACTCAAATGTTAAACAAATGTAATGTTCCGGACGAATGAGTTGTATGCATTAAGGGGAAGTGATTGGGGAAGGAGGGAAATGGTAAGGGAAAAGGGAAAAGGAAAACGGAGTTGGACCTTGAGCAGCTCCGGTTGCCTTGGATAACACAAATAATATTAAATTGATTGCACAAACAAAACAGCAGCGGAAGTGTGAATGATTTAACACAATTCCTATTTCTGCTCCCGTTTCGGCTCCCACGCTCTGGAAGAAGACTCCTAACTGCTATCCGTCCTCTGTCAGACTTTGGTCTTGGTCTTGGTTTTTGCCATCTGCTTTTTGAACACTGGAGCCCTGCCTCGGTGGCGCGGAAAGGCGATATTTTTCTGTCTTGTAATTTAGTTTACTGCAATTGCTATTCAATTTCGCAACTATGGCAGCAATTTGATATTACTATTATCATTATATATTATTATGTTGATATTGTTATCGTTCAAGGGTACATAAAGCATGTCTTTTATTAGCGATGGTTCAAGAGTGATGTTTCTTGATGGATTTGCAAGATAAATTATTTGTTAAGCATTCATATTTATTGGCTTGTGGTCTGATCGTTTTTTCATTAGAAAGCTAATGAGCTTTTCATTAAAAGTTAAAGGAGAACTTATTAATTTTGATCAGAAATTATTTGGCATAAATATTTCTAAATATAATATTATATTATATTTATTTTATATTTATATTATATTTTATATTTATTTTTACTATAAGTTGGTTTTAATCGATTTATTATTTAATATTTTTTATAGTTAATTAAAGTTTGATTTAAATATCCTTTATTTTTCAATCTTATGTGTGATCAAATAATATGTTTTCATCTCATGATACCGATTACTAAATTAAAGCCCACTGAAATGTTTGTTAAACTGTTTTGCGGATTAATTTATTATTATTAATGGGCTATTCCGACTATAGAAATAAAAATAATAACATAATATTGTAGACCGTTTGTTTTATCTCAGTTTACTTTAGTTTTTGGTTGCACAGAAATTATTTTAATTTAATTTGTCTTTCACTTTTAAGTGGCTGTACATTTTTAATATTTGTTTCAAACTCAAATAAATATCTATAATTATAGTTATGTTTTTCTTTAAAGTGCACCAGTATATTATTGTTAACCAAGTTTTAAATTAAAGCACAATCACAAAGAAATTTCAACAAATTTGAACTCTGAACCATTATTATTGTTAGTTGTATTTGTTTGTTAACCATTTCAGTTTCTATCTTTGAATTTTGTTAACCGTTTCGTTTTTTTTTAAGTTACTGAGCGAGGAACGCACCACGCTTGGCACCGGCTAAAAGGAAACTAAGCCAACTGACGACACCTTAACATGGTCCAGCGAATCGTGAGCCGAACTTGCTTCGCTTGTGCTTCGTCGCGTATACGCAATATTTGATTTTGCATCTGCAACAGCCTCATGTTAAGCGGTAACAGAGAAAGAGAAAAACTGTTACTCAGAGCAAGAGAGCACGACTGTTAAACAACATTTAGTGTTAACTTTGTTAGCCCGGTTAACAGAACAAATGCAATTACAAGCCTAAATTGTTCTATTGTTAATAAAAATGCTTTATGCATTCAGCATTCAGCATTCAGTTATGCAAATTGCTCATTTGGAATTTTGATTTGAAAATGCATTAAATCAGGGAAATACTCGTACCAATAGAATAAGATCCCCCATCAAGACTTTTATTATCATTCGAATGGCATCAATTAAAACCCTTAATAGGGGGAGATGTTTGGATGGTGGAGAGACGATTACGAGCAGCTTAACAGTGCGATAACATAATTTCTCATTAACGTCGAAGAAAGGGCACTCCTTCACACAATGCTGGACAAAAAAAGGAGCCCGAGCCAAAAAAAAGGAATGCGCTTGACAGGAATACGAAGGAAAGTGGGCCAACAGAGAAAACCGCATTGAGAGCGCGTCTTGGCCGGATATGCAATGGCAAAGTGCAAACCCACAAGAATAACCCAGAGCAAGAATGTCGCGGAAAAGCACAGAGGAGCATCAGTGGGGAGCAGCAGTGGGGAATGCTGGTAAGAAAACAAAAGGCCAAATTATAATGCAGACGAACAGGCTATAGATGTCGCCGCGTCTGGCAGGAATAGTGGGAAATGCTGGCGAAAAGCTGGGGTAGCTGGGTGGCAAGACAACGTGCATTAGAAAGAAAAAGCGGAAGCTTTTGCATAAAATTCAATTTGTCGTGTGCAGCAGCCATGAATATGCCGAACTCCGGCTTTAAAGCTGGTGCCGGATGATGGTGCTTGGCCGGGGCACACTCCCTCCGGTAGTCCTCATCGCTCTTCCCTCCTCATCGTAACATATGCGCGAAATTACTTACGTTGTGCTGTCACTGACAGTTTCGGCTTTGGAGCCGCCCATACCAGTCCCAGTCCCAGTCCCAATGCCAGCTACCACCCCCACAAAAGGCTTGTAAAACAATGGCTGTAGTACGTATATATGCACAAGACACATTCACTTTTTAATATAGTCCCACACACTCTCATATGCACTCACCACATACACTCGCATGCAACCATTTTTATTGTTTATGCAGTTAAACAATTGAACAATCCATTGCCAGACACAATCATTGGCAAATTAAAACGATTTTTGTATCTATAGAAATGTGCAATCCTTTGTTTTCTGGCATTTTGCACCACTTTATGGGGCGAGGCCCGCACTTGATTATTTTTGCACAAAATGAAAATAATTAAAAGGAAAACTCCAAAATCGTTTGTCAATAACACAAAAATGTACCACAGTTCATTACAGTAGGGGCCCCCCGATATGGATTTTAGATGCGGTTCTATGGGGAGGTGGCAGGGCAGGGGCATCCAACAAAGTATTTCCACACAATTATGTATCCTGTTTGCTGTGGAGAGCTCTCACTTGCAGTTGACCGGAGAGGAGAAGCAAAGTTGCCCGTATGAATTTTACATTCAGATATTTTAACTTTTACATGAAGTTCTTTTCCATGAATATGGGAGAAATAATTTTTGCACTTATGTTGACTTTAATGGGAAATTAAGGGAGTTGGGGAAATATTATTTTATGCAGAACACTTTAGAGTTTATTTGATTCTTCTTGGACTGTATTTACCATGTTGTATCACCACACTCTTTTCCATTTCGTTGACTGTAAAGAACATCATGATTGAGAATCGACGAATTGCCCCTGCCACTCTCGATGAAGAACAAAGAAATCAGCTTAGCACTGCATTTCACTCAATAGAACTCAATCATGCAGTACCCGTGGAAATTAATTTCGCTGATGCTCTTTTCCCTTTTGCCCTTCTATAACTTTTGCGCACCTTTCACTTTTTCTTCACAAGTCATTAATCACCGATGGAGACGGGCGAAGGACTGAGGAAAAAAATTATAAAACTACTCAAGCAAGAGATAAAAAATTGAATAAGAATGCGCCTGCTTAAGTGGGTCAGTGGAATTAATGCTGAATTAAATTGGACAAACGCTTGTTCCGATCACAAAAGATAATCAAATTAAGTTCAAAAACAGATACCCCAGCTTATAGAGAGGGAAAGCATCTCAAAAGATATTGGACAGAGATGGACAGAGAGGGAGAGAGAGAAGCAAAGTAATGGCTATTAAGTTAAGGACAAGTCAATGAAGTCCCAGCCAGAGGCTTTGACAGTGGAGGACTTTAATTAAGCTCTGGACTGCCAGCGCCAGGAGCTAACTGCAGCAGAGTGCTACAGGGACTACGGCCAAACAAAAAACTCTGGGCAAGCTCTTTTCGCCAGTTAATAATTGCCCCAAAATCAGAGCTTGACGGAAGGAAGAATGATGGCTGGCAGGAAAGCATAAATTGCAGGCAAAAATGTTCACCAGCCACCAATTAATTCAAAATTTATACGCAGTCAAGCACTGAGGCATCATCATGGTCCAGCCTCGGACACATTCATCCTGTCCGGCTAATGTGAAAGGGATAGGGATGGGGGAAACGGACGTGGACATGGACTGGGGACGGAGGGCTTCTAATGTTGGTGATGGTTGAACTGCAACAAGGGACCGCATTAGCCACAATGGTCATGTGTGACAGCTGGACAAGAGTCGCACATCCCAGAGTGGAGGTTGGTCGGACCTGCCCGTGTCATTTATGCATTGCAGACTGATTGATTTGGCACTCTGGAGCAGCTCGGCAAGTAAATGTTGAATGAATGTTCCTGTGGCTGACAGAGCTCAACGAACGCTGGTTCCATCAGCATCATCATCAGCATCATCAGCAGTACCCGCATGCTCCTTAATTGTGTGACTATCCCTATCTCCGAGTAACTATCATATCATATATAGCAGCTACTCATACTCATCTCCTACCATGCAGAGACAATTTCAATTTCAATTTAAACAGACTTGATAGCAGGCATTTATGGCAGTAAACACTGTGAGTGGGAGTTCAGTAAATGAAGCCTTAAATACAATTCAAATGACAGTGAAAATCTTTTTGCAAATCCTCTAGGCAACAATTACACATTTGGACCCAAACTCGGAACCAGACCCGGACCCATACAGAGTTCTACTCATACTGTCCTGGCATTAATGCGGTTAGATGGTGTAACCTTCATCCGAGTCACAAGAGACACTGGGGTCTGCTCTCTATCTCCACCTCCACCTCCCTCTCTGGCTGTTGGAAAGTGCCAAAAAGTCTAAAAAAGGAAAATCCTTGTGTAGTAGTTGTTCCAGACAGCAACATGGCTGGAGGAAGGCATTCCGCCTCTGCATGACAACTCCACTCTGTTGCTCCATTTGCAACATTTATGGGATTCCGTATGTTTGTTCTCCGTCCGTGTATGCCCGTATCCGGATGAGAATGCGAGTATGTATATGTATACTCGTACATATGTGTGCGCGTGTGTGGGAGAGGTCATTTTATTGTTTCCAGACAAAATGGTCAAATGGGAATTTGGTTTTTGGCATTCAGTTTTTTGCCATCCCGTGTGCTTGCTTGTGTGAGTGGCCTAAAGATTTAGATTGAACTGTCGAACATGCTACTGGGGGGTGCATCTAGGGTCTGTTGCCTCGGCGTACCCAAAAACAAACAGAAAGTTCCAGAGACAGGCCGAAAACAATGCAAATGATTAGAATAATCGTCGTAGTTATTTGAGCCTTGCCCAGCTTTTCCTCTCCCATAACACACACAAATTTTCCATTTGCCGCCATAAAAGCTTCCAATATTCAGCATTCAAACAGTTTTATTACTCTCGATTGACTTTTGGCCCCAAAGTGAATTTTATGGTCTCATTTCGGCGTAGAGGTTTCTTCTCCGACTCCAAGCGCTGTCGTGACCTAATTTAAATTATTCATTGAGAAATATCAATTACCAGTTGCGCAAAAGTCTTGCTGGTTAAGGTGGGAAGCTCTCATCACAATCGTTAATACAAATTTATTGTTTTTCCATGCTGACAGGGGAAGTAAATTGGGAATATAATTCATTCATTTGCACCTTTTGCGTGTACATTTTCTTGGGTCGTCAAGGAGCTCCTCTTCCATCTGCCTGCCTCTCAAATGCTAATTTCTGGAGTGGAAAATTTTGTCTTGCTAGCAAATTGCCTTCCCATTGCCTGGGCGGAGGCCACACCTCGTAAATGTGTCCCGAAACTGCAAACGGTCGATTTGTTTTGGTTTCATGAATATTGCCGAGAATAATGAATTCAAAACACAACTTGAACAGCTCTGATTTATGAGTATTTTGGTGTTCATTTCTTGAGTGGTAGCAAGTGAAATAAAGGCAAATAAAATAATCGAAAATGAGCGTGTTTATATCATTTTAAACTTTATTATAATTCACTCGATCGTAGTAATAAGTTGCTTTAGTTAGTTTTGCTTTGGAGGACCTAGTATTTTTTCGATTTCACAGAGTCTGTCCATGACTTGCTGATTGCGATCTCTTTGGTCCTTCAGCTTCTCCCCAATGGCATCTAGGGTAGCCGCAATGGCCAACAGCGACACATCTGTCGTCTGCAGATCCCTCAGTAAGGGGCGTTATCTTGGCTACTGGAACGGAGCTGGGATCAGGGGATGGAGCATCGATTGCTTCCTTGGTGGGGGCATCGGCAGAATCTGGAGGGGAGATGGCTGCTGGAACTTCTGGAGAAACAGTTTTAGGGATCTCAGCTGCTGGTTCTGGAGTGGATATGGCTGCTGGAACTTCAATAACTTCTGGGGCTTCAATGATGGCAGGCGTCGCCTCTGGAGTAGCAGCAACAATTGCTTCTGGAATCTGTACTTCGGCAGCAGGGGAAGCTACCGCATCCAGTGGCTCCGGTACGGGCGCTTCTACATCAGCAACTAATGGTTGAGGACTTGGGACTAAAGTCTCTTTAATGGCGGCAGCATTTGGTTCCTGATCGGTTGCTGTAGTTTCAGCAGTAGAAACAGTGGGGGGCTGCTCAATGACGGCAGCAATAGATGGTTCCGAAATGGTTGCTGGAACTTCTACTTCGGCAGGAATCTCTGCAGCAACAGCTGGCACTTCAATGGTGGACGCCGCTGCAGGAGTTTCTAACATTTCAGCTGCAGCAGGTTGCGGGGTGGGAGCTTTCGGCTCGGCAGCTTGTGGAGTCTCTGAACTAGGAATGACTTCTGCTGCAGCTACTGGGGCTTCTATAACACCTGCAGCTACTGGCGCTTCGGGACTTACCGGCTCAGGAATGGAAGCAGGAGCAGAAATGACTGGTTCTACAGCTGCCGCTGGAGTCGTGTCAATTGGAGCTGGTTCCGGCACCACAGGTGGAATTTCGACTGTTACTGGATCAGCTGGTGTAGAAGCAAGAACTGTTTCCGGAGTGGGTGTGGGAGTTTGGGCAACATGCTCAGGAGATGCAGTTGAAACCTCTTCAGGAGCAGCAACTGTGTCCGCGGCTGCCACTGGACTTGGACAAACTTCTGGCGTTTCCATCTCGACTGGGACAACAACTGGTGCCTCTGAAGGTACGGTAGATGTTTCTGGAATCGTCTTGGGAACTTCTACAGCTGCAATAACCGACTCCAGAGTGGGTACATCCGCAGCTTTAGCAGTTTTGACAGTAGAGACTGGAGTAGGTTCGATGATTGGTTCGGGTGGAGTGGGGGCTGGAGCTGGAGCTTCTACGACGGCTATAACAGGCTCTGGAACGGGCGGTATATCTGCAACAGAAGGTGCCGGTTCCAGGATCAATGCTGTAGGTTGAACGGCAGGAAGTGCAGCAGCTTCTATGACGGCAGCAACAATTGGCTCTGAAGTCGGTGCTGGAACTTCTACGGGAGTCGAAGCAGCAATAATTGGAGTTTCTACGGCAGCAGAAACTGTTCCTTCAGCAGTAGGAGCAGCCGGAGTTTCTGTGACGGCAGCAACAACTGGAGCTGGTATCGCTGCGGGAGCTTCGACGGCGACTGTAACTGGTTCCACAGCTGGTATATCCGCAACGGGAGCAGTCGGTTCCGATTTAATTGTCTCGCATGAAGTAGCAACGGGAATTTCAGGGATAACTGCAGCTGGAGTGGGCAAAGGTGCTTCTACAGTGGCTATAGCTGCCGCCGGGACTGGCACTGGTACGTCTGCAGTAGCTGGAACGGGCTCCGTAAACTGTGCAGGAGCCTGCACAGCGACTACAACTGGTTCCGGGGCAACCGTTGGTATTTCTGCAGCAGCAGAAACAGGCTCTGGACTAACAACTGGAACATCGGCAGTAGGAATGGCCAGTGGCGTTTCTATTACGGCAGCTACTGGTGCTGGAATCGGTGGAGCTATCTGAACAGCAGCAGCAGCAGCAGCGACTGGTTCCGGGGTCGCTATTGAAGTCTGGACAGGAGCAGCGGTAGCGGTGTCCCCAACAGCTGGTTTTTGAACCGTCCCGGCTGATGGAATGACCGCCGCTGGAGCAGTAGGCGTTGGAACAGGAACGGCAGCCTCAGTAGCGGAAATCGCGGCAGCAATGGGTTGGGCAACGGCTTGCGGCTCAGCAGCTGGCGTGACTGGGGCAGGAGCCGGTGGCGAAATGGCAGCTGGAGGCACAACAGGAGAAGCAGCTGGAGTTGCAACAGGGCTAGTAGCTGTTGGAGACGCAACAGTTGGCGTCGGAGCAGAAACTGGGATAATTGGAGCGACAGCAATCGGTATCGGTGAGGCAATGGGTGCCGCTGGAGTCGGAGCAGCAGTTTGAGTTATTGGGGCAGCAATTGCTGCCGGAGTGGCAACGGTTGCCGCAACAGGTGGGGGTGCCACAGGCACTGCCACAGAAGCCACTACAGCTGCCACCACTGGTTCAATAGGTCCACCTTGTTCCATGTCTGAGCTTTCCTGGGATCCCTCAAGAGTTTTCCACTCAATGTCCAAACGGAATTCTTTTGTGGCACTTTTCCCCTTAGCTTTGCTCTTGTCCTGTGCTCAGTGTCAGACTTTCCATTTCATGGTCAGCACCCCTCTGAAAGAAAAAGAGCAGATAGAAGTGAGACATGGGAGGGAAGCCTTTGGGTAGCCGTCCTTGAACTGGGTCATTGTCTTGGAAAAACAAAAGGGGTTTCCCTGTGCAAACAAAACGACGTGTGAAGGCAAACAGGGTAAACGTAAAAGAAAACCGGGCGGAATGTGAAAGCTCAGCAAAGATTTCATCGTTTTGTTAGGTCTGTTTTCTCCCCGTTTTCCAAGAAATCGATCAATTTAATTGATTTTGTGTGTGTGTTCCCTGGCGCCACGCAGACGGTTCTACTTCCCAACAGTTGCCTACATTTATGAAGAATTTTTGAAGGGTTTCTCGAACCATTTTGAGGGATCTGTGATGACTTAATAAACTGTATAAATTTGAAGAATCAAAGTCTTTTGGCGTAGTATCCATCTGGGTCCGCAATAGGGATGATAGATAGATTTTTTTCTTAGCTAGAAACCTCTTTTGGATAAATGTTACCAATTTGCAATATTTGTATTATTTTTTGTTCACTTCCAGCAACCACTCGTTGACAAGACCCGCGGCTAACTGGCCCGATGACCAATTTTTCTTGGATATTTTCACCTCTTTTCGATGGTTTGCCTTCGTCAAGAAGTCCGATAACTGCCCATTGAAAAGTCAACTAAACGAAGCGTTAAAATTGTTTCTATTTCATTTTAAATTTAAGATGCTTAACAGCTGACCTTTGGCAACATTATTGCATCACTTCCGGTTCCGGTTCACCTGAAAAAAGGTGTTTGGATAAGCGCAGAAAAGTATGCTACAAAATATTTAACTGATTTTATTTATATAAAATTAAATTCATTTATAACTTTAACGAATATGGAAGCATGCCTTTTCTGTGACTCGCCCCCACGCACTCTATTCGGATATTCAGAGGATTTATTCGTTGCTGTGCACCCTTTCAGTGGTTTAGCCTCGCCTGATTGCATATCGCTTACCACTCGCTTTGTCAGAGCCAGACACATAACTTGTTATTTACACAATACTGATTACTTTGCCGTATTTGCAATGTAGTTGTCAACGAAATGCGACTAGTATCTGGGCTCTCACCCTCCCTCCGCGCACTGGTCTGCCATTCAATGTCTGATGCAATGACAGTTGACAAACTGCCACGACACGACGTAGCCGTTGGATCGGAACACATTAGCTCGGTGGAAATGTAATCGTAAAGAACTAAGAAATAAATCTTTCAATTTTTCGAATGAATGGAAGAACTAGGAAGGGCTTCGGCTGGCTCAGGGAAGTGCAGCCAAATGTGAAGCGATTCCTAGTGGCAGTCAGGAGAAGGAGTTGGAGTTGCAGTTGCAGTTGCAGTTTCACTTGCACAGGCAGTCCGCTGGAGCAAGTGTAATGTGATCTGCGTACAATTTGCAGCCCGTCGTTTAAAAAAATCCCAAACCCCACCCCAAACACACTTGAGACTTTTGCAAATAGTTTTTTCCACATATGAACAGAAAGAATTTGCTCAACAAAAAGAGGAATAAATGTATATAAATAAAGGAGAGATGGGAAAACGCTTATATGGAAATGATTTCGAACCAAGGAGCGAACGAAGTAGTTGTGGAGATTGAATTGGCAGTTCAATTTCACGTATTATTGACATTTAAGCGTAAGCATTTGAATATAAACTGAACCCCACCGAAGCAGAGGCTCAGAGGATAGAAAAGATGTATAGATATGGGTGGAGTCCTTCGGCAGGATGCACAGACATTGGCTGCCTATTATTTTCTGTACGATAAATCAATCGCATGAAGGAAAATGCAGAGAAAATACCAAGATAAGTGGAAATGAAATTACATCAAGCATACAAATTGTATTTATACTTTATTCTATCCCTTCCTGCATCACTGCACTCAACAATTGATCCCGGGCTGGCGGAGTGAATAAGGGTTCTTCTACTCCGCTCGTTCTATACATTTTGAATGCTTTATATTACATGAGGGGAGTATTGCATTGTGCTAAGAAGCTCTAAAGGCACAAATCCGATTAAACATCTAAGGTGAAATCATATCCCTTGTGCTCAGCGATCTACTAAAGTTTTCGTTCTCTCATTTATCTGGATATGTTTTTTTTAATTAACTTTGCTGTCCACTTCTTTATTATTAAATTTTAAAATAACTATTTCACATTTCCTTTCTGATTACTACCATTTTGCCATTCAATCCTTGACCTGTCTTTACCTTATTGAATGTTTATTCAATTCAAAAAAGCTTGAATTTCTTTACCAAGCAAAAATATTTGTCAACCGCTCCAGGAAAATACACACATTTTTTCCAAATTATTGACATCACATTTCCCCACAATGTTTTCCAGGTACAACAACAAAAAAGGCAATACAAAAAGAACAGACAACAAGAGGAGAGCAACACATTAATTGCCATCATTTTGCACGCACTCCGAGGGCGATTGAAAGTGGAGCTCGAATGCGAAATGCAAAGACCAAATACAAATAGGAGCCCAGGCCCGAATCGCAATCGTTATGGCAATCGTCAGCTCAAGCTTCAATCCGGGACCGCTTCCGGGTGTATTTTGCTAAATTGCAAATATTTCTCGATTCGCATGCATCAGCAGAGAATGCAATGCAAACAATTTTCGCCCAGCGGCCACAATAAAAAGGGAAACCCCCTGCGAACGCCAAAAAAGAAGCCCACAGCCATACACACCCAAAGAGGCCAAGATACATTTAGCAGAGGAAAAGGCAGCCGAAAAGAACAGCTTTTCTAAACTTGGGCGAGTGCGGAAATATCTACATGCGGGTGCAGGAAAACGCTCAAAGGCAGCGAGAGACAGACTCATGGAGACTTTTACTACCATACCTTCTGTTAAATATACCTTGAGGGAGGCATTTTGCTGGCTCGGCAGAAAAAATGTGCGCCGTATGGCAACCCTGGGCTCTCGGCGAGCTTCCATGCTGCGGCTGTTGCAACTATGGCGCAATTTATTTCCAGTTTGATTGGTTTTTTCGTGCTTAATTGCACTTGGCATGCGGGGGGATCCAGTTGGAAGCTCTATCGGCTCTGTGTGGGTGTGCAGCAGTGGGTGTGGCTGCCTCAATTGGTTGAAAGGTCGCGCTCATCACGTGCTTTAATAATTTATTCAAATTAACACGCGTCAGCCCACGTCTCTCTCAGTCTCTTTCTGCCTGCCTGCCTGCCTGCCTGCCTGCCTGGCTGCCTGTCTGACTGTCTATCTGGCTGTCAGTGGGTCAGGCAGGTCAGGGAGCAGACTGCTCTACGGTTAATGGCCAACACTTTGTGGTCGGAGTAAACCGGAAAAACTGGCAGCCAAATGCAAAATATTGCACACAAGGATCCACTTAAGGGTGTGGATCCGCATCCCTACCCAACACTTTGAGTGTGTGAGTGTGCAAATTACAACTATGTACATATTTAATGCATTTTTATTCACATTTTCCAACAAACACGCAGGGGAAAAGCCCTGACTATGGCCATGGCTCTGCTCTGCTCGAGCACGAACCTTTTGACACTTGACAATTTGATTGTTTTTAAGGCAAAGTGTTAAATTATGCAAAGCACATAACAAACAAAAATCAAAAAGGCACAATCAACACCATGCGCCAGGGCAAACACTGAGACATAAAAAGTAAAATATTTAAGCGGAAAGTTCAACAGCAATTTGCATCAATTAAATTGGCAAAAACACTTGAAATATATTTCAATGAATTTTAGAGATTTTTGTAGTGTCGAGAATTTACAGAGGACACTTACACATTTAAGCTGCAAAATGTAAACTGATGTTAAAAATATGAAGGATTAGTTATGGAAGTTGGGAAGTGTTAACAGCACTTGAGAGATACATAAGTGCTAGATAAGTAAAGGATGCTTAAAATACCTAGAAAATTAGTCGGAAATCCTTAGATAGGAAGGAAATTCCTATATTAATGTCTGAGAAGGTAAAGAAAAGCTGCTTAAATTCAAGACCTAAATAAATACGTAATGTAACAGCTATTTTTCCTCCATTGAAATAATTTAGAGCTGCAATAAAATGTTCGTAGCAGACAAGATCTTTCGTCTCCAGAAGTCCACACATAAAGCGATAGCCGCAAACAGTTTATAAAATTCAAATGAATTACACATTAAATGAACAATATTTACTTCTTAATTGCAACTAATGTAGCAAGTTAAATGGCAGTAAACTAATTACGATCCCCTGGCCTGGTTCAACATAATTTTCATTTAATTTTTTTTTCTCCTCAGCTTTTCTTTCCCGTGGCTCTGGCTCCGGCAACTGCTCCTGCTCCTGTTCCCCTCTGGCCATGTCCTTTTCCACTCCTTTCTGGCTCCTTTCTTGTGGTAAATTAACTTGAATGCCGCAATGTATTTACCGCTACTCCTGGCCAGAAAGAAGAACAACAAAAAATAAAAATAAAGAAGGGGAAAAAACAATGAACAAGCGGCAAATGGAAAGGGTTAAAGAGCAAACAAATCCGACAAGCCAGGAGAGGAATGGTGCAAGGTGTCCGGGAAGGATTCCGGAGCGGAAAGGATTCCAGCGGAGGTTCAGTGTAGAAAGGTAGCCCTGGAGAGGCGTAGAGGCAGGCAGCTGTAGTCGCGTAACTTTTATCATTAGTCCGTTGGGAAATTTAACGGGCACTTAAGTTTTTCTCACTCGTTTTCAACTTATTTTTCCTGAACTATTGCTTAGCCATAGTCATTGCCCCTCTCTCTGCCCCTCTTCAGGCTGTCACCTTTCATTTGGCTGGGTATACTCGCAGCCTGCAGCTCCTTGAGAAATTTATATTACATTCACTCCAAAAACAACCCACCGAAAAAAGGGCACCACCTTTGCTACATCATTTATAAGGAACTTTTATTTTGTTAAGGCTTGTTCTTTGCTTCGGTTACTGCGGATATTGTTGCAATTTATTTTATTGCATTTTGTCTACAGTTTGTGGATTTAATTTGGAAGAGGGTTCGGTTCCCCCATCCCATCTACTCTTGACTCGGAGCGTAACAAGCTGCCAAGTTTTTAATGTGTGGATAAGGCCTAAGCGAAAACTTTTTCGATTTGCACGGGGTTCACATTTCTTCCGCCTCTCATCTTTGCCTTCCTTTTATGATTTTATGAGGGTGTGCTGGGTAGGGATTACTTTCTTCAGATTAGAAGAGGTCACTTGATTTGGAGAAGCCTCTTACGCGGTTTAAAAAACAGATTGAGTACAATATTTTCTTGGAGGCATATGACTGTAAATGCGAGCGCTAGAATCCTAGACAAGAAACCTATAAGAGCAGTACTTCTTGTGTGTCTATGTAGATATGAATAGGTAGAGCACTGAAAAATGAGAAAGAGTTGTGGTAGTAAATGGAGTAGATCCGAATGTGTATCGAATATGAAAAAATATATATATATATGTGGACCATCTATATACTCGTAGTCACAATACATGACTAACGTCTTATAACTTCTCTTCAAAATTCGTTGAGAAATATTTGAAAATTGCCAGATATCACTAGTCTTGTTGCTGCTGCAGATTAGATTACATCGGCTTAGCTGCTTGTCCCATGTCCATGTTCATCATCTGACCAGAGAATGGCTATCAATGTACGCTCTGGACGATGATACCAACACTTCCGCTTCAGACACGTACTTGGATGAGAACCAACACTCACTCAGACGGCAACATGCTGCTGCTCGTCCGCAAAACGAGGAATAAACCAGAAGTTCTTGTTCTTGTCTCTGGTTTTTGGATATTTTCAAGATGTGAACATATGAACGCTTAAAGAAATGTCAATTACATTTGTCGATGTGGACATTGTTGTTGGTGTTTCTCGTTCTACTGCTACTGCTGCTGCTGCTGCTGCTGCTACTGCTGCTACTGCTGGCTCTGCTGCTGTTGGTATTGCTGAAATTTCAAATTTCATTGTGTGGCAGCCCGGCAGCCTGGAAGCCCAGTTTCCATTTTGGCCCGAGTGACATTTGTTGAGCAGAGGCCACAACTCAGGCTCGGCTGTGGGACACTCAGCACATGTCGTTCTCTGAACAAGAAATTATTCTCCTCCTCATCTTGTTCTGCATCTCTGTCCCCTGTCCCTTGTCCTGTGTCCTGTCTCTCTGTCTCCATCTCTCTTTTTGTGGGTGCTTTGACAAAAGTTGAGACAATTTTAGCAGCACGCACGCATACAATTTATGAACTTTTCACTCAGCTGGTCTGGCAGCATGTTTCTCCGCTTTCTCTCTCTCTCTTACTCACTCTCTCTCTGTCTCCATCTCTTATTCTCTCTGTAAGTATTTGTATCTGTATTTTTCGTTCTATTTATATCTAGTATCTCCATCTCCGGTTGAGGTTTTAATTTAACAAAAATGCTCTTTTGTCGGTACTGAAAGCACACATTTTTATTGCAGAATTCTAGCATAATTTGGATTGTTCTGCAAACATTTTGTTTGGTGAGCAATTTCACCTGATTTTCCACACACAGAACAGAAGCTGCGGTCAGTGCCAGGCAATGCAATGCCAAAAGCAAATCAAATTTATTGCAATCCACTTTTAGCCCAGCCTCGTACCTCTTTTGGCATTTTCCAAGCTGTGCGACGGGACGTATGCGTAATTTGCCAAACAGATTTCAAGCGGAATGCCATGTGAGCGGCAAGGGGAAATGGTTTAGCAAATTCTTAAAAATATGTAGAGTTATTTCGTTTGTTTTGGTTGGGTTGTTTGCCTTGAAGGTAGGAAATTCCGCATCTTGAAGTGTGTGCAGCGTGCCATTTTCCATGCCTTGCTGCCGGTTCACCTGCTGCACTTCCGTTTCCGTTTCTGCACTCTGTACTCTGCACTCTGCAGTCTCCATTTTGCATTCTCCTTTCTCCATTTCGAGTCAATTTATTTTTTATTGAATGCATTGATGCGCATTACTTTTATTTACAATTCACCATTTCTATGTATATTTCTCAATGATTCTTGTGCTTCGCTGCCATATCCATGGCAAATATTTAATTTCATTCAATTATGCTGGTTGAATCAGAACCAATCAACAGATAATTACCGTTCATCTTGGGTTGCATGTGATTCGGATTACTTTTTCGCAACAGACACCGCTTTACCCAATGCCAAAGGAAAATCTTACCCATAAACACGAGCCACAATTGGGCCAAAAACGGTTCAAGCTGTGCTGGGCCATATCCAATCAAAGGAGGACGCGTCTGTGGGCGCCTCTTGAGAATATGTGGTAAGCGAAGTCCTCATTCAGACTGAATTCTATGGGAGTTCTATGGCACTTCTTTGCCCCTCCATTCAATCCCGATTCAAAGCCATCTGCGAAACTGTGAAATGAGCGAATCGAGTGAAGGCCTTGGTGGTCCTAGCCGAGATTCTGGCTACTACCTTTTGACTTGGTCGAAAGTGTGCGAGTGGAGTGGGCAACCATAATAAGCTCCATTTCCGCCTTTCCACACCAAAATTGCCAGGCACTTACACACACCTTCGAGCCCGTCACACCGCCGCAGCTCACCACCGCCGCACTCAGTGGCAGAGCGAAGCAGGTGCAAATAAAACGCTAAATTTGTGTACATTTCGACGGTTGCAATGCGTGGCCGGAAAATTTTTGCACTCAAAAAGGAATTGAAAAACATTTACCACAAAGCCATTCACATACGTATATACACGTACGTACGTGGAAGGAAAGCCGGGAAAAGAGTGTAAAATGCCAGAAGGAGCAAGAAAGCTGAAAGCTGCAAAAACGCCATGAGATGTTCAAAAAACTAATGCAGGAAAAGCGTTTGCCCAAGAGCTGGAAAAACGTTGCCAGGTAAGCAAAGAACAGAACAGCACAGAATAGAATGGAGCAGAGCAGAGCAACGTGGAGCACAGCAGAAAGGAGACCCTCGCAGCTCACAGGGCACCTAAGTGCCAAGCATATGTCTTCCAACAAAGTAGTAGATAGACACACACAAGGACCCGCTCGAATGTCGCTCTTCTTTTGCCAGCTTCACGTTGGTTTTTCCTCGCGTCTGATTTTTCCACGTGCCCGGCACATAGGTTTTTCCCTTCTGCAGTGCTAATGTCGAGTCCCGTGTCCAGTTCTCCATTTAATCCTCTTCCCGACCCTGCACTTCTTTCACATTTTCTTTCGACTATTTGTGGGAGTTTTTACTTTTTATTCAATGGCAGGGAAAACTTTACTCTGTTCACTGATGGTAGCATATGGCTGGATTTTCAGCTGCGATTGAATCAATAATATTTGAGCTTTGTCTCTGTGGTTTTAAGTTTGTGCATTTTATACGATTTGTATTTATTTTTTTATAGCGCATTTTATATACCCTTTTGGTACTCACTTCAAAATAATTTCAATTAAAGATTCACATTGTGCAAGTCTTATCTTCCCCCATTTCCCAGGCTTTATACACCCTCCAGAAATTCCCCAACTTAATTTCCCCGGAGTGCACTATGAGATCGTCTAAGGGAAAGGACTTCCGACACAATTTGTGGGCAGCCAAGCGGTGGACAGGCTCCGACAGTAGGACAATGATGTCCTTTGGCCATTTATTACCTTGGCACCGAAAAGTAAGTCATCATCCTGGTATTTACAGTTGTTTCGCGCCACCAAAGAGGTGCCACGTGCCACGGCGGCACGGACCACGGACCACGGAAAGCGAAGCATGATGCGGGACCTGGAACAGATTTCCTTCCTGTCGGTGGATTCGCCCTGCCATCCCTGCAGACAAAAACAAACGAGCCAAAAAAAGAGTTGAGCTCCGTTGAGTGGAGCGGAGTTTGGTTGAGTAGCGGCTCACGGGTCTCTTGGCAGTTGTTTACTGGAACATACAGTCTTGTAAGCCCGTTTTGAGCACAGGAATTGAGAAGTTTTCCCCAAGTTAATTGTTTAAAGAGACTACGAGACTACGTGAAAATGTCAAAGGAATTTTGTACGAGCTCTCCTGATTTATTCAATTATAATGAGATACTCCACTTGACTTTTGGCACCCCGTGAATAATGCAAATCAAATAACGCATTAAAGTCTATAATCTCATATCACGCATGCCCGCAGTCCGTGGGAGAAAAATCATCATCAGGGAGGAGTCCTCCCCATTTCCATTAAGAGCCCGCCTTCAGACAATCACATAAACACGCATTTGTGTCTGAGTGGGACAAACTAAATTACAGCAAAGCAGCTTTCATGTCTAGGACAGAAACAGCCAGCGATGGGATGGGGAGGGCCACATGGACACATCATCCTCCTCCTCTGTCCAGGACAAATCGTAATTCAAATAAAACAATGTAATTTAGCACAGGAAGCCGAGAACGTGGTCTAATAGGCAAATGCCCCACCAGACAGCATCTACCATCCACGGCAGGACGACAAGGAAGTGTTCGACAACAAAGGGAAGCTGTAACACACCCACACATGGAGTGGCTGTCCTCCAAGTTTCTGTCCAAATATATCATTGAAACTTGACTCGAGTTCGAGCTCACCCAAAACAAAGCCCTTGAAAATACGAAACAGAACAAAACAATTTTCTTGGTGTAATTATAAATATTCAAATGTATTTTGCCAGCCAGCAATTTAGCATTATGTTAGAGCTTAGGGTGACCCAGAGCCGTGGCCCTGAAATTGAGTACACAAAAGATAATTTCAGATTATCGCCAAAGAAACCGCAGCAGCAAACCGAAAACTTTCTCTGGCACAACAAAACCCCAACAAGATATCATTTCATTCGTACGAATATATAGAGCCACATACTCGCACTTGTTCAAAAAAGTACTCAGACACACACAGATAGTCGTGTGTATCCTCCCTCGTACGTACGTATGTACATATACCACAGAGTTGCTCATACAATTTATGGGAAAACAGATGTATTTGTGTTTATTTATTTGGAGAGTCGGTGGGGGTCGGTTATGTTATGGGGCCGGGCCGGGCCGGGCCGGGCCGGGCCCGCTTGTTGTCTTTTGTGCCACCGCATCACAAAAAATAATCTCAAAGGAGCCCCCAAACACACACACACAAACATATATCGCATATCCAGGACAAAGGCAGAAATCATATACGAGTGCGTGGTAATAACAGTAGGAGGAGGAGATATGTAGGAGCAGGACCAACAGGACTCCAGAACAGCAGGAGTACCAGTAGCCGACATGGAAACAAATCCCTTTGCACATTTTCCGAAAATGAAAAAATGCAAAAGTTTTGCTTGCTTCGGGTAAGACAATGGCTGTGGACCGTGCAACCCCTCGGCCTCATAGAGAAGCGGCAAATTAAAACAAACCTCAGGTTGCCCGTATTCGGAAATGAGCAAAAAACAAGACAAAAAAATCCAAAACAAGAAAGGGAGTTCAGCTATCGCAGTCGAATTTTTGGATACTCTTCGAAATCTATAATTTCTGTTCATACTACATTCCAGGAAAAAGGAGAACTATTGCAAATATTGTATCCAAATTGTTCCAAAACCTCGGCACGTTCTTTGTTGAAAATTTATTATTTTTGTATTGATTCCTCCTAGATTGCAGAAGACTTTTTCCTCTCTATTCACAACATCTGGGCGAATTCGTAATACCCCCTTGAAGAGTACATAAACAGAAACAAGCCAAATCCAACCGAAACTTGAGAATATTTTTGGCCAACTTTTTTCTCCCATCCCCCAGAACATCCGTAGGGCTGGCTGCTTCTGTGCATTGGACCAAGTTGATGAAATGCCAAGGGGAGCTGTCTGGCATCTGCTTCTCTTTGCGCGAGTGTGGGGGCGTTTCCACATTAACTCCGAGTCGAGTTCTTCGCACCCTCCACAGGGGGTCGGAGTTCTGTTTCGGTTCAGAGGTGCGGGTAAAAGCGTTAATGTTCGCTGATGTTTACGTACGGGAATTAACTTATTTGTCAGGTACTTGTTAAGCTAATAGGGGCACATTTAATGCAATGAACTGAAAATTACTGTCACGCAAGATTCTCGCTGCTGATACTGCGGAGAGTGAAACTGAGGGGATTTCAATATTTATTCTGTGCAGGAATGGACATACAGAGTTAAGCATAAATTTATGACTTAAATATCCCATTTAAATTTTTATCCTCCAGCGATTGTTATCCATAAAAAATGAAGCTTGCATGGAGGAAATCCTCCTCTCTATTAATTATATCCGTGAATGTTCTTTCCCTTCTAATTAACTTTGATGTCATTGAGCCAATTCATTGGAATTCCTGCACCACTGATTGGCACCTTAACAGCATAGCAGCAGAGCAGGTTGCATAAGAAAAAATTATTGAAATCTAGTAAATATTTTTGCATTTGTTTGTCTTGTCTTCGAAGCAATATCGCTTACCGATAGAACCCCCTTCGCAGGGCATACCAAGACCTTACAGGGAGAATGTGTTTTTTCATTACGACTGGCAAGTGCGCTTTGTAGTGGGGCTCCGAGTGTTCTTGTCTGTCTCGAGTGCACTTCTCTGTCTCTCTGGGTGTGCAACCTTCCTCCGCTCTGAAGCCTTACCCGAAGAAAGTGAGGGGATTTTTCATAACGCCAAGAAAAAGACAGTGACGAGAACGACGAGGACGACGAGGACGACTATGGAGATGACGATGAGGACGAGAACCAGGACGAAGACGATTCAGCGTCCTCTTCACAAATGAAGCGCAATTAAAATGTAATTTTTATGCAAATTCCGTGCATAAGTGAACTTTTAATTAATTCAGCGCGAAAATAAATGAGAACTTTGCCCATAATTATGCATTCCTTGGCCCCATCCTTCATCAGACTTTTTCTGCTTGTTGCATTTCACCTCTGTGCCAGGAGAACTTGCCACTTTTATCTCCTAGCAGTTTGTGGAAAGTTGTTGTGTAGCTGAAATTACGCAAAGCTCCGACAACAAGCAACTAATTATTGGGGAACAGATTTGCCCTCACCAAATATATATCCTTCTGTTCTGAGCAGACAATTTACCAAACAGACAATACAGGAAATTCCCCCTATCAAAATGAGCAAAATATATGAATGAATGAAGGCCTATCGAAATGAGGCACTACGAAATGCAAATGAATGAATAGGAGCTGGCAGTATGCCCAACTGATTATGGGTTCGGTTTGCAATCATATATTTTACACGCCTCATTCTGGGGCCCTCACTAAACGCTTAATTAAAATAATAAATGTTCTATTTCACGAGTACTCATACTCGTATCGTACTCTACCCTGAGGCAAATGGCCTTATGGATGTGCAGCCCTTTTTGCTGCCCGAAAGACCGACAGGCAGCTGCACAAAAAACCGCGACACGTTTAGCAAAAAAAAAAAATATCAAAGTGTTAATTTAAATTGCGATACGTGATGGGAATCCAACGAAGGCGGAGCCACTCCCTCTTTGCCTCACTGCCTTCTATTTTTCCCCTCTTGCGTTGGTTTCCTGCCCCATGGCCCATGCCTCCTGCCATGTACGCCGGGACTGCGCACAATTTTATGCATGTCCAGCGTGTAAAACACCTAACGGAACGCCATCAAACCGGTGCCACGCCCACTTTAGCTAACAACCAACCTCATTCGGCCCCACTCTGGCCCCTGCGTTAGTTTTCCCGAACCGCTCCCGCACTGCCATCGATTAGTTTTCATTTTGCGAACAATTTTTGCACTGGCTGCACTGATTACAGCCTGCTGAGCAGACTTCGCCTTTTACCCCTTCTACCCTTTACCTCTGCGGTCGTGCTACCGTTTACCCCTGGCCACTATCCAGACCCTCAACCCGAAATATAGAGCTCCATGCGATCGTTTTGGTATGTAATCTTTTCACGGCCTTTGGATGTTTTGGGAGAGAAATCTATTCTGAGGAAAGGAAACGAAATTCATTTCTGTTTAGTTTGGCAAATAAATATATTAGTTTTCCCAGCTGAAGCGTTTTTCCACTACTGTACTCGTGAACTGCATACAAATGCAAGCATTTTAAATCTAAATAAACATTCAGATATATTTTTTAACTATTATTATAACTTTTTATTGCCTTACAGCCCACCTTACAGCCCACCAGTGACTTTCACTTCGACGGGTACCATAAATAAACGAGAATTAAATGTGTAAATAACTGTTATTTATGATTTTTTGTTGTTCCTTTTGGTTTCAGGGCGAATGTCTGATGTCTGAAATGGCTGCAGTGGTGCATATTTCATTTGAAAAATGTTTATGTGAAAGTTTTGGCTCAGCGCTGAAGAGCCTCTCTCTCTCTCGCTCTCTCTAGCCTCCACCCTCCCTGTGTCGCTGTAAGCCTTATCTTGTTAGCCAGCATTTTTTTGGCAGCAACTGCGAGGTGGATACCAAAGGGTAGAGGAGTCACAGGTTCATCTGCACTCTGAAAAAATATATACAAAAATTCACCAATAGATTTTATGATACACAGAACAACAAAATATTCCCATACAATCTCTGAGCTCTTTGAACTTTGAGGCCCGATCTTGGGAGCCACTACGTTCCCGTTCTTCCGCTTGAACGCACACCGCCAAACAAATTGCATGGATGAATTTGTGTGTTCGATTTTGTGCTCGTGGGGGTTTCCCTCCTTTGGCGTTCTTCATGCATGCCCTGATTTTATGATTTTATCAATCAAAATGGTAAAATATATTGATCCGATTGATTTACGTGTTGCAGTTTGGGGACTCAGCCTCTCCTATGCCAGGCCTCTGCAGCCAGCACTCAAAAACTATAGCTCCAGCGGCGGAATACATATGTACATAAATATACATAAAGCGCAGTGAAACATACATACGTACATCCATGGGGAGATATGTACTTGGCTTGGTTATTTACCTACGATACATACTGGCATAAATATGGCATTGTTTTTCTCTGACGGCAGCTGCTCGCTTTTTATTCGCGATACTTTGAAGGGCAGGCAAGGGGATGTAATACAAACTTGGACAAGTGTGACGTTCATATTCATGGAAAACAATGTACATATGTACATATCTGCCTGGCTGCAAGCACCACCAGACGTTCGAAGGTCTCAAGTTCACCTTTTTACATCACAATTAATTTGAACAAGCAGATCTTTTTTAATTTTTATATTTTCATTAAAAGTTCAGAGCATTTTTAAACTCTCTTTCACAGAGTATCCTCTAGTCGTTAGCTGTCCGTGAAAGTCTGCTTATTTGGTTTTTGCTGCTGTCATTAAAAATGAAATGCATAATAAATGTCGCCCAGAAACACATTTACATACTCGAAATTGTGGGCGGGTTGACTGTCGGAACATCAGATATGACTCTGTACATAAATACGCACAATAAATATGAATATGTTCGATGTCCAGTCTGACTGAAATTAAATACACTCTCTCAAAGAGAGGGACTGTAGATCTTTGAGAAAATCGTATGAGATGCGAGTGAAAAAGAGCCAAACACATAGGAAAAATCAACGTTAAATAGCCATCGGTTTCCGTTTTCAAAGTACCCCTGAGTCCAAAGTAGAGTATCCTCTTAAGTAGCCATTTCATATCGGTTCGCATTCCTTATTTTCTTTTAATTTATGGATGTGTACGGATTCTGGCGACTTATAGGCTTATGCTCAATCGATTCCAATAAGCAAATGATCTCTGACAAAAGACCCTCTCCCTCTTGCGCCCAACCACCCACCCACAACCTCCATCTTGGCCATTACGTTGGCCATTTAACAGTTGTCCTGGTTACGTCATTTCACCATGTTTACCAAATAATCAGGTTTCCTGCTATATACATATACATATATATATATTTTTTTAAATATATTTCATCTGTGTGCATTTATTGTTGATTTTTTTCGCAGCGCATTTCCCCGCAATAAACTCAATAAAGCGAGTAAATCGAGAAAATCGAGACCGGTGCCAGCGAAGTGTGCCATAAAAGGAAAATTGTCGAGTCGAGAGTTTCCCCCAATTTTATTGCACATGTTCGAGCAGGTCCCAAGTCAATGGCGACATTGACATCAGCATCAAGAAGAGCCCTTCAGTGATTGCAGCAGCTTAAAGCTGGAGAGTGTGCTTAAAAAATGGCGGGTGATATGGGTAACGAGTTCGGGAACGGGATATCTGATCTCAAAAGGGTGACCAGCCAAGACTTCGCTGTCTAAGGTGCTCAGTAACTCTTGTTCCAACCGCGTTCATTGTTACAGTCGTAGCTCCAAATGGTCGAAGCCAGCATCAAAAGAATAACTACGCTTACGAGAACTCCCCCAACACTGTTACGATATTAGCTTAATTTTTTCCAGCCGGTGGACATTCAACAAAAATAATTCCCTGTAATAGCAGACAGAAGCGAGCAGCTCGGATGTGCCCCAGGCCCGAGGTAACTCGTTTCGTATGCAAATCTATGCACATGAACCTATGTATATATATATGTATATTGTACACACATACGTTTGTGTAACCCTCGCATATGCCGGATATTTCTATTGTTTTTCCAAACTATTCGGTATTTACGTATGTCCCGAGCATAACTGAAATATGCGAAACATTTTTTGGAGCTCGGCCAATGTCCTGCATAATTATTTGCCATGGCCAGTGGGATCCCGTGTATGCGAAGGCCACGCCACCGAAAGGGCTGAAACGAAACCAATTTGGGAACTTCTAATGCGGCTGCAACAAATACTAATAATAATAATAGTCGCGGAAGGTCCCAGCGATTTGCAAGTTAAATGCTACAATTATATTTAGTGCAGCGCCCCCATTCCGGTTAAACCATTTACAGAGCAGGGCAAATGGAGATTGCAACACTTTGTTTGCCTTCTGTGAGGTTTGCGCCCGGTCATCGTATCCCATGTTTGCCATTTGGCTTTGGCTTTGGGTCTGGTTTGGTTTGGTTTGGTTTGGGCCTGGTTCCCGCAACTAAGCCAACATCAGTGTTACACATCGAATGTCCTGCTATAATGACGACAATCCCACGACCCACAAACACTTACACACACACACACATACACAACACCATTTGAATGGGTGCGGTGGGGTGTTCTGGGTCAGTTTTTGGGGCATCCTTTGATGTCAGCAAAACAATTTGAGTTTCCATTTAATATTCTAAATTATAAAATATCCAAATTAAATATTTGCTTATGTTTTTATTGGCTAAATGAAACGGTGCGTAATGAGGGCAAACAATTCAAATTTAATTGAATATTTTCACAGTGGAAATTTCCAAAGCTCCACATAATCCAAAAATCTTAAATCCATGGTTATTAAGCTTAACTTTGAATAACTCCCGAAATTCCTTTAGTAATTGCCACACACCATCCATATCGGTGGCATTTTGGGGCCCAAGTGAGTTAATTGTGCAGCGGTGCGTATGAGTAATGCAGTCAGCTGTGGTCAGAAACCACCGCACGCACAATGGTGGCAGGCCTGTGTCGCGCGGCCCTCCGCCTGCTTTTAAGCATCATTAATTTGCAGTGGACGAGAGCCAAGAGTAATTATGTGTACAACACGGACTAAGCTCGCAGACGGATGCAGACGGCGGATAGAGTCACGCAGAGATGTAGGCAAATCCCCCGCCGCCTATATCCGAGGATCCATTACTAGTGGCCAACCAGGACGACATTGTTAGCACGCAGCGACAACCAGGACAACCATGGATGGGCATCGAATTTTTAATGGGTGTGGCTGTCCCCCATTTTGTGGTCATCTCCTCAATTATAATTCGCCCTGCATCGCGTCTACTTCTAGGGTCACCATCACGGCTGTTGTTGCCTTTAATTTGATTTTATTGGTCAAGGTGTTGCTCGATGCTACTGTTGGGGCTACTGTCATTGCTGGCCAGTCTGGTTATTAATGATGCTGAGGAGGAAGTGGCCGGAGAGAGAGAGAGAGAGAGACATTAAATGCTGTCATCATTCATTAGCCACAGCCATTAGGCAGTTGTCTGGCCAGGACTGTGTTTTAAGTCCCCTCCCACCCCCCTTCAACACTTGCACATAACTGACTAGCTTCCTGTGCCCCGAAACTACACACGCAGGTGCACTAAGAGAAATTGTGGTGTTCGTTCAGAGGAATCTTTTCAAGAACGTCTCTTATAATCTCTCTCTTTCTATCCGGTCGCTCCGTGTATGAGAGCCCCTTTCTGTTGTTTATGTCCTGCACATGCAAACAAAATCCTTAGGAAAACCATTCGTTGAATGCGATTAGATTTGTTCCTCCTGCTCCCAGACTGCTGCTCCCCAAAAACCCCATCCTATCCTCCCTCAAGCCTCAGCCCGTACCACCACAAATTCAGTTGAACAAGCTTCAGCTTGTGGTTGCAGGTTTGCTCGCCCAGCTGCTGACTGCTGACATCCTTCCTGGCCATTCTCCATGGCAAAGAGCCTCTCCTATTATTGTTGTCTTAGTATTTTAATTAAAACGTGTTTACATTTCCCTGCAACCCACACACACTCACACACACACACACGCACGGACATCTGAGGCTATAGTCATAGTCCGTCTGCCCAGGTTTTGGTTTAATTTTGCTCGGTCTGGCTCTCTCATCAAATTATGTCTCAAGGATCAGTCTTCATCTATTTCTGCAGTCGGGGCTTACTTTGTTTAAGCAAATATCGTGATTTGCATACAGAAATGCTCATTTCATTTCATTTATGACAATGCAACATATTTTATAGGAATATTTTCCATAATTCAATAATATTTAATAAAGTTTAAATATTAAATTTATGAGACGTAAAAACTTATACAATATGGAATAAAAATAAAGCGTACGTCGAACGTTTTCTGAAACTTATGAATATTTGTAATGATATTCATCACAGTAGGAATGAATATTCTCTTAGAGAAACATTTGGAAAGGTGAATAGAATATATTTATATGCACTAATGCTCTCAGTTTTTGGTTAGTTATTTGCTTTGAGATCTTCATTTGATATTCCATTCGCTTTTTGTTGAATTTTGCATTTGTTTGCCACCTTTGGAACGTGCCACGCCAGACAGTGTCGTCTCTACACACTTGCCCCCCCTTGCTAACCTATCCCTGTGCCTGCCCCTGACACCTTTTCCAGTCCGTGCCCTTTTTTCTTGATTCCTGTTGGTTATTTGTTTTTGTTGTAAGTGTTTGGTTTGCATTAACTTTATGACCCTTAACACATAGCATTATCCGCACCACCCCGCCCCCCCAGTCGAGTGTGTGGGTAGCTGGTAGTAGGTGTTCTTTTTGTTGCTTCCCAGGCTGTGGGCAAGGCCACCACAAATGGCATCGTAGTAGTCATCATCATCATCATCCCCATTGTCGTTGGCCCATATTTGATAAAATAATCGTAAATAAAATGCTATGGTAATAATTTTTTGATGTCCCTCTAATGGGTATTACGTGAGAATAGCATAAATTGTGATTTAGTGTCCCAGACAACATTGGACGTGTTGACCGAAGGCCAAACGGCTCCAGATATTTTCACCTGAAAGAAAATTGTCTTGTGTCTAAATGAAACGTTTTTCAATACCCTTGTGGAAAGGAGAGTATATCCAAACTCTGGGATGGGATTGGTTAGAAGGGGAAGAACTGGGGGAGGAACTTTACCATTGAATACTTGTTTCAGCCTTCTTTTCTTTAAGGATTTTCCTTCTAAATCTTCGCAAATGAAGAAATATATATATTTTTCTTTTAATTGTACCTACAGACAGCATAAATATATATATGTAAGTTTCTCACGTTGTGCTTTTGGTGAATTCAGGAAATTGAAGGAGCTGAAAATTCATTAACCGAAAATTAATTTGTATTAAGGTTTTCCATTAATGGCCAGACAAAGAAGCGACCGCGCAAATGTCAAATGTGAAAAGGTCAGATCTCACACACACATACACACATACACACAAACACACTTAATACACATGCATGTAAGGGTATGCCTGTATGTGTATAATATATAAAATTTAGAGGCCATCAATCAAGTCAAGTGGAAATTTATAGCACTTTTGTTTGTTATTATTCGTTTATGCATGAGTTAATTAGAATATTGGCTGTAAACCTTTCCCCGGACCCCAGCCCGGTCCTTTTTTCCGGACCTTTTGTATTTAATGCACAAAGATTTACGATGTGTGTGTGCGTTTTTGTCCCAGTATTAGTGCATTAGGCCATATGCTGAACCGGCCAAGAGCCTGTGTCTGGGTCTGAGACCGTCTGTGTATGCGGTGTGCATTCAATCGGAACTCAAATGCCAAAATACTCTCCAGCCGAGGACTTGGCACGTGTCCTGATCGAAATACTTGATTCGCTAATTTTCCTCATTTCCGCTTTGGGGTCTCGGCTGATAGTTCGATAAAAGATTTCCATCAAATTGCACATTTTGTGGCTTTTGATGGTCTTGCGGGGCAACTCATCCAAGTGCTTGACCCAAATTTAAAATGACTTTCGAGTGGTTATTTAATGTGAGTATTTATTTAGCCTTCACTTGAAATCTCTTCAGAGGTTTCGCAATGAAATAAAAGATAACTGGTTGATTCTACGGGGTACAAACATTGATTACAAGCAAATTATTGGATGGAACGTTAGAAATGGATTTTGTTTTCATCCTCAAAGTTGAACCGAAACCTTTAAAGCCTCAGATCTGAATCGCGAAAGTCCTGGAGACACTCCCCATACCATTTAGCGCATCGCTTCCAAAACAATCGCCGTGGCAATCCCCAAGCCATCTGGCAGTTTAGCGAGGCATCGAAAAGGTGAGCGAGCGCGCATCCACGCAGCGGAAGTGCCAATTAGAAATTATATGTCAACAGGCCAATATCAGATACAATTCCAGCTGGGGACGCGTATGGGTACCCACACCCAATCAGGGAAGAGAGCAACAAGGAATTTCATAAATCTTGAAAAGAGAAGAGAACTGAGAAAGCGCTGACAGACTTCGATAGCAGTGGTGAGTGCGCAGACGCCTGAGAGCAGAGCTATAACTCTCCCAATGTAAGGGTTATGTTAAGATTTCTGTTCAGATTTAACAGTGCCACGGATTTAACGAGTTTCCTGGCATTCGAATGCAATAAAAAAGCGACAAGGTGGCAGCTTATCAAATGGCCCGACTAAGTGGTGACAGACCCATAGCAAAGCTAATTTCTACCAATTAATACATTAAAATTTCATTGCCATTTCATTGGTGAGGTCCATCCTCAGAGTCCGCTGGGGGGGACTCATTTGGGGGTGGCCCGAAAATGCTGCCTATAGAAATTAATAGCAAATATTTGTGCAACAATTTGTTTGCTTGGGGCAACAAAGACTCGGAAAGAAGGAGGGAGGGCGCTTGGATGGGTGGAAAATCTCATTTTGGCAGGGGACTGCGGGGGCGGGGCAAGAATAATCAATTTAAGAATGCCTTCCACTTCCGTTCGAACAGAACACAGAACCCCAATAAAAAATGCAAAACAAAGTCATTTCGGCCTCTTGAAAATCCTCTGGCAGCTGCACCTTTCGTCCACAGGAACAATAAAAAATTCGCCCCTAGCTTTGCCAGCTGTTTCCAGCTACAGCCTCCTCCATAGCTCCTCAGGCGCCTCTTCTTTTGGTATCAAAAATCCCCGCTAATAATTTGTCAATATTACGTGAGCAGAAAATTGAATAAAAAGCGCTTTTGCATTGAGAGGCAGGAGGAGGCAGGAGGCAGGAAAAAAGGACTCCATGGAGGGAATTTTCTTCTGTGGAAAATCAAATAAATTGTTACAAATGAGTGCAACTTTTGCCTTTGCTGTGTCTTTGCCCAATTTCGATTTTTCATTTGCTAAGCTGATTTCCCATTTTCCTCTGCGCTGCTCCACAAAACTTTTGCCGTTGCAAAATATGAATAATTCAGCATACGATTCCGGTTTGTTATTTTTTTCCCGTGCCTGACCAGCGCCACACATTCGGTCTCTCTCTAAAAATTGTGGCCGTAATAAATGCAAATGAATTGATGAAAAGTCGTGCATTTTGGATCTTTGTTTACATTTCCCCGATTTGATATGCGAATCAATGTCAAGTTCCCCACCAGGTACCCCACCGTGCTGGACAAATAGAGATGGATAGAAATGGGGATATGATATATATGATATTATCAATAGCAGCACATAAATTGTGAATACTCGTATGTGGCATAATCATGGCTGAAATGGAAGAGAGATCTTTTTAAATTATTCATCCCTTTGATGGGAGCTCATCCACGCAACGCAACCCCAAAAACTAAACCAATCAACCTATCCACTCGACTCGGCTCTGGTCTAAATTAAAATTCAGCTAAAATTACCTATCAACAAAATAAACTTAATTACTCATACTCTGTGGCATACTCGAAAGGGCTCACATTTATCCTGCATAATAATGCTTCCCGCATAGTTCGAGTGGAAACCACAGAACTGAAGCCACAACACAGCGTTTGCGGCAATGTGTGCAAAAATAACATGTAGCACGAGTATATATCAAAGAATTTATTAGCTCTAATTAGGGAGAGTGACAGGAGCGATAGCACCACAGAGTTGTAGTGCACAGTAGGCACTCGCCTGATGATGACAGAGTGAACACTGCATAACATGATTAGCCAGGGGTACGGAGAGGCAGAGGGAGAGGGAAATAGTGGCAGATTGGAAAGTGATTTGAAACTATTACACGAGCCAAAGACAGCTACAATTGATGACTAGCCAAGAGAGGAAATTCAGGCAAAAGGAATTGGAAAAAGAACTGGACTCTGAGGTCGCATGCAACAAATTGCCGGGCGCCTCTCGAGCCCGTCACCAGCAAGCAAGACAAATTCCATTTCACTCATTGCCAGTATTGACAGTTGCACACACAGAGACGGGGGCATGCCGATGCTTCAACCAGGGGCCGGGCTTAGGATGACCAGCTCAATTTGCTTGTATTTGCCAGGGGGCCAACTGATGATCGAGCCACTGCGGTGCACTGCCGCGCTGTGCAGTGCAGGCGATGGCGAAGCTGCTTCTGCTGCTTCTGCGGCTGATGCTGGACGAGCAGCTCAGTGCCTCATAATGCAAACAGTTGGAGTACCCATCAAGCCAGCCGCATCCGGTGGGGCACAGTGGTTGAACCCAGCAATTTCTGTGAGGCTCCTGCACATAGACTGTTTTGAGATTGTTTGCTAGAATTCTGAGCAAGAGGATAGGTATCTCTTTAGTAAGATATTTTTGTACCCTGTTATGGTAGGAATCACGGTGACATTGCACCACTGTGCCTGTTCTTCGTGTGTGAGGAGGGTGTGCAGGGGTGGATTGTGAGAATGTGGGCGTGCACTTGCACTTGGATGCCTGTGTGTGCATTTGGGATGCCTTTGTCGACATGCCATGGAATGCTGCTCATTGCTGGCCTCGCAGTTGGCCCGCCCCTTGCGCCGCTACCTCCTGCTCCAGCGCCTCCTGTTGCCACTTCTTGCTGCTGCACTCTGCCTCCAGCTCACGCCGCGTCCCGTGACGCTGCCTTACTACTTAAAGCGAAAGTAAACTTTGCTTTCGAGCGGACTTCGACACACATACACACACACCCACACACACAAATTGCTCTGAATGTTGCCGGGCCAAGCATGCCACAGAGAGTGGCAGGGGGTGGCTGGGTGGCGATGGGTTGCAAGCCCCCTTCCTCCTGGTAGGTGTGTGTTTCATTGCGGTCATTTAGCTGCTCCTCAATGCAGCGTGTAATGTGGTCGTTTATGCGATAAAACGATTCCCTTAACTCTTATCAGAGCCACCATCCACCAGCCACCATCCAATACCACCTCCTGTCAGCAAAGAGCTGCGGCCAGCCATCATCATCTACCCCCGTTCCGCAAGGGGCAGCAGCCAAAACCCATCACCGCTTCCCAGATGCGGCACCGCACTTGCAACTCAAATTGAAATAAAAAGAGAATAAAGTAATAGTTTCGGAGGTCGAGTCTTTCGACACCCTTGAATCGGTCTTGTGGGAACTACATAAACATATAAATGATATTTATGTATGGTCTCTGGAGAGTTTCAACCAGAAAACAGCTTCAACATTGAGTGACTAGTTGTAATGGAAACAGACACATGGAGCAGGCTACATCGTTCTCATTCGAATTACAATACCGCATACAAGGGTATACAATTACTATTCTCTCTCAATGGCGACATTTCCAATTGAATTGAGAGACTGGCCACGGATTTGCAATGAACTTAATGAACCCCTGTTTCCGCTTAAGCCCCCTCTCCCACTCTCATGACTCCATTGCTGACCCTCCAATGAAATTGATTTCATAAACTATGACCCAAACACCCACGCAGCCTTCGCAGTGTCTGTCCGGCATGTTTATTACTCTGTAAATGCGAAACAAGTGCCAGGGAACATGAGAAATCATCCGCCCTGTGTGACACAGCCATTGCCAAGGCCCAATCGTAGCCCCCAGATGCCTCCCCCATTCCGGACCTGCATTGTTTGGTTGGGTAAAAAGTTTTGTATTACAAAATACAATCAGACGCAGATGCACTCGGGGGCAGGCAGGATGCCACTGAGTCAGAGGCAGAGTCAGAGATAGAGAGCGACAGGAACCGAGAGTGAGAGAGGGAGAGAGTGAGAGAGAACAAAGTTTAAGACTCTTTGTGTCACTTTTGCTGTTGCAAAACGCTCTAGGTAGCTTCAGGCGGAACATTGCAACATCAGTCGAGGTGGAGTGGCATGGGGCTTGGCTCCGGGTCCGGGTTCGGGTTCGGGTTCGGGGGGGGGTGGTTCTGGGGGTCCCGGGTCCGGAAACGCATGGCCAAAGGGCAAAAGTCGCCGCTGTTCCTCATCGTCGTCGTCGTCGTCGTCGCCGCATAATAATGTCAGAGACGGGCGACGTCTTTTTCCTGCTGTAAATTGCAAAAATGCAGCCAGAGGATATGCACATGTGCACATGTGTGCAGCTTTTTGCATGTTTATTTTGCACTCTTCCTCTCTTTTTGTTGCAGGTTTCAAGACCAAACGGAAGCCAACTCAGACCCCGACATGCTGCAGCATCCAAAACAGCCGCACCACCGTCGGGTATTTCCTATATAGAAAAACAGGAGGCCTGGCGAAAAAAACTTTATGTACATTTAATTCACGGCAGCAGGCTACAAGGAAACAGCACAATAAATCCAGGATACATTAAGTAACACAAGCATACACTGGAGGGGGGCTGCTGACGCAGAGGCAGGGGCCAGAGACACAGACAGACAGACTACGGGGCATATGGCGGCGAGCGGTCAACTTCCTCTTTCGTGTTTTGCCACACCAAAGTTTTTACAGAGAAAAAACAGGGTATGAACGGGGAAGTCAGCGGCTAGGGAATAGATCAAACATATTATACAATTTTATCTTTATTTTGGATTATACCAGGATGTACCAGGCAGAAAAACATGTGCCAAGGAATATTCTCTTATATCAAAATCATTTAAAAGGAAACGTTTCCAAACTTTAACACACTAACTTGAAAGCTATTTGAGTATATGTTTGTATTTCTTTCAAATAGATCTGACTCGAGTTAGCGAATGATTTCGGAGCATGTGGAATATTAAAAATATAAATTATTTATTTATTTTTGTAAAGATCAATTAAAGGGCATCCACATGTACGTATCTACACTTCTGAGGAGCTCCTCTGCTCCGCTTGTTGTTGGCTGTTTATGAAATTTGACCAACATGTCTGTGTGTTTGCGTGTGTGTGTTCTTGTGCGCGTATCCTGTTCATCTCGTATGTGTGCGAATTCCACCGGAAGTTAAACATGGCAAAGAGGTAGAGGGTAGAGGTGGAGGTTTGTGTGTGTGTGTGTGTGTGGGTGTGATTACGACAACGGCTGCTGCGGCAACGGGCTGCGGAGTCAAACGCTGCATGCTCATAATAATTTCTTATTTAGTGAACCATCAGGTGATGGGCGCCACAATGGAGCACGCCCACCCGCTGACCCACTGCGAACCCAGCTCCTGCCACCAGTCCAACTCCTGCTGCCCACCACCACCACTGACATGTTGTTCGGCTATTTTGCCGCTTGATTTTCTCTTTTTTCAGTTCAGAACCAGAGCCAGACCAGACCTCGACCTCTGTCGTCCTCGTGCTCTGTTCCGCTGTTTGTATGTTAGATTTGTCCAGTTTTTCCAGCTGTCAGTGCTGCTGCTGTTTTTCTCGCTGTTTTTGCCGGCTCCATAGAAGGTATTTAAATTCAAATTAGGCAAATGTCATGTTCTATGCAGGTGACAAGCCAATGACAAGAAAAGAAGTTGCACGGGAATCCACACAATAGGAAATCACAGCAAAATGTGCGCAGAAAATAAAATTTGTGCCACTGATTAGCAAGAACTGTGGCTCTTACATATATTTCCCAGATGTGCGAGAACAGAACATCTTGAAATGGATGTGTGTCAAGTGGGGGAACAACCTGGAGCGAGGGAGCTGACCCCATTCGAGTTGGCCACTTGAAATGAGTTTTTGCCGCTGCTAATGCGCTTAACCACATAAAATTTAATTCAAATCAGCTCATTAAATGCCTGCCACACTTGACACACGTACAAAAATGCCCAGAGAGCTCGGAAAAGCAGCCATTAAAGGCGGAACATTGGAGCCAAAGACAGGAAAAACATTTGGTTTTTCTGTTCGGGTCAGAGATGGCGGAGCCGCCGTAAAGGAGAGTTTATGGAGGCACATTAAAGTGCGGAAGTAAGTGCCGCAAAAAGGACGAGGGCCCCGAAAACACACACACACACACACACAAAAAGGACAAGTACACACGAAGAGAAACTAAAAATGCAGCAGCTTCCCTTGCCACACAAAAAAAAAAGGACATGGAACAAACAACGTGGAAAGTCAGACACATTAAAGATGATATATTAGGGAGATGGCAGTCAGAACATGAGATATATTTTATGGACCTGAGGGGCGGAGGTTCCACAGCAGTAACTTCGGAGCGGTCAATAAGTTGGTTCCATCTTTTTATGATAATTTTTAAACATTTTTTACTAATCACAAATGTTGATCGTCTTTTATATGAACCCCAGATTTTATTAGAGGAAGTCCAATTTTGTTTTATTTCGAAAGATCGTAATCCTAATGTTTCTGTTTGTTTGCTTTGTTTATCTTTGCTAATTTTCAACGATTTATGGGGCGTCATTTGTAGGTAGAAGAACTCAAGCTCAAGCCATGAAATTTCTACTTTTCCATGACTAATTTTTACTTTTTCTCTAGCACTCAGCTAACGCTATATATTTGTTCATTTTATTCATTTGTTTCAACTTTGAAGAAGATGACGATTTTTTGTTTATTTTGTGTATTTTTCTTTGTTCATTTGGGACTGGCCAAGAGACAGAGTGAGTTTTTGCTGTTTTGTATATGTTGCTAAATCATACAGGAATATAAATATCCTTTCAATTACAGATCATTTTGGTAAGCCAAGTAGAGTTTTAAGCAAGCCTCTTAATAATTTGAGTTCTCTCTCCGTTCAAGTTCATTTATTAGTAGATCCGAATGATGGTCGACTATATAGGACCTATGTACCTGGGGCTTACAAAGTTACAGCACCAATAAGAACATAGCAGACTCATTGGAACCACCGAAATCGAATATCCACTGTTTCCCACCATCACGGTTATTCTACCCATCTTCCAGGACCTCTTCCACTTGCTAACCTCATCAAAATAATCGTTCGCTTCGCCTTCATTCTCTTTTTTTTGTGACGCCAACAAGTGTGGCACTTGATCTTTTTCTTGCCACTTGCCAGGACACTCGGATTGTGATTGAGTGTGTGCAACAGAGCCCGGAGCCCGAAGGCAGCAGCCCGGCTGCGGAGTCCTAGACCCCCAGAGAACTCATCGCACATTCTGACCAACGTCCGGCTGCCCTGCCTTTTGTTTGGTCATTTTCCGGGGAGTGTGAGTGATGGAAATTTCGATGATGTCCATTCAACAATGCCAGTTTATTGAGGAGTAGCAAAAGGAATTTAATTTTGTACGAAACTTTTGCTGGGATCGAACAAGGACATCATTGTCATCAGTGGAGCATCAGCTGTCCCTCAAGCTACTCCCCCTGATTCGTATTCTGCCGCTTCCCTCTTTATCCATCCGACATTGGATAGATAAAACCCAATTTGTTGCAAATAAAATAAAAAACAATGCAGGCAAGCAAATGGACAGACAGTCAAGACTTGGACTTTCCTTGTTGCATCATCATCATCATCATCCGCAGGAGGGGGGGGGCTACAGAAGGAGTTGCAATCGGAGAAATTCCTTGCAAATTGCCACTCGAAATGGGAATCGACGACATCTCCACAGAGCTGCACTTCACAGAGAAATCGAGAATCGATGCCGAAATTAGAAACTGGAAAACGCATTTGGCATAATTTCAATGTTTTCCCTTTGCTGTATTTACAATTCGTTTATGCAAAGTCTGCTCCTCCGCTCTTCGCCTTCTCCGAAGGGGGAATAAACACAATCATCCCACACTGAGATATATCTATATACATCCACATGTAAGAATATTTTCCATTTCATACAGGTAATCGATTTTCATGCTTGTGGCGAAATGTACAAAACAACTGAAACGAACAGAAAGTAAACCAACTTTGTTTTGTGTGGTTCATTTCTTTTTTTCCGTTTTCGTTTTCGTTTTCCTGGATTTGGGTTTCGCCAGAACCGTATTCTTATGTGATGGCGGCATCCGTTGCGTATACTTGATATTTATGTTGAAAACTTAAAGCAGTTAAGAGCTCGTCGAGCTTAAAATATTCCATCGGTGTCTGCCTCGACAGAGAAGTTGATCCAACTTGTTGATTTACTTTGTTGCCCCCCAACCATTTTCCTGCAGAAAAGTTTAGCCACATCTGGGTCTTACCTGTACCTGTACATGTACCAGTACCAGTACCTGAGACCTGAGTCTGTGTCTTCCACCCTCTGTTGTGATGTCTTTTTTGTATTTTTATTTAAAGTGAAACCTGCCTGGAATAATCACTGTCTGCTATAGTGTTTTGCCTTTGATCTTTAAAGTTATTTGCATAACAAAAACCCACTCCAAATCAAGGCTTCATTGAACACATCTTTCGTGGTTACAACTTCAATTTAAACGGCGAAATGTCAGCATAATTTAAGTATTGCCTGAAGCCAAGTGCACCAAGTGCGCCAGAGCCTCCGTCGCAGGATAAAGCCAAATCCACGCAGAATTATTCAAAAGTGCAAAAGTGCACATGTGCCCTGAAACAAGAATGACAACGATTGGGGATTGGGGATGGGCGATTGGAAAGAATCCAATTACGAGAGCTATTGGAATATTTTTGACAAGTATTCAATGAATTTCATTCGAGATTTGTTACTCTGAACGAGCACCCGGACCCAGACCCGGACCAGGAGCCAGACACGGCCCCAGACAGGCACTCGGCGGCAGGAAACGAATTAGAAATGTGTAAAACAGAAGTTGCTCCATGGCCGCAGTTGGTCAGGAGATGAAGCAGGAGCAGAAGCAGGTTCCTGCTGCTGAAGCTGGAGCCATGAAAAATATTCACTTTTTGCGGCCGAACAGGAAGAGGAGAAAACTGAGAACTGCATTGAGGGAAGGCTCCCTTTGCCACACAGGAAGAGGAAAAATGATTTCCGCTCTGGCACCCGACTGGGTGATAATTCTGCGGGATCCCTCAGCCGAAAGCTGAGAACTTTTTTATGCAATCATTGTGCGGGATTGTCAGTTAACTCTGTGCCTCATCGTGCACGGCGGCAGCTGCAACCAATTCATTTCATCGAATTATGTGCACAGTCCCTGTAGCCTGGTCCCTGGTCCCTGTTCCTTGTTCCCTGTTCCATATTGCCTGTTTTCATGTTCCCCCTCATTGCATCTGCATAATTTCCAACATTATTCTCGTCCCATGCCACCAAAAAAAAGTTTCAGCTCAAATACCGCAAAAAAAAATTAGAAGAGAACTTTGTCAAAATGTTTGCAAAAACTTCTGCCGGAAACTGAAAACCGAAAACCTGACGGAGGACGAGCTGAAGAAGTGCAAAAAATTATCACTATTGTTGCAGATTTGTTAGGTGACGGTGACGGAATTTGTGGCCGTTGTTCCAGTCGGTGGCGGCTTTGATAACAAGTACCATTTCTGTGGCATCCACCACTCCTTGTCGCTGGCTCCCACCCCTCCTCCATGCTCGTCTAGTCGTACGAATGAAACGGGAAAACTCTAATTTGAATATATTAAATGGTGAAAAATGAGCGAACAAATTCCGACAAATTTGCATTAGTGAAAAGGGAGCAAGGTTGAACACAGTCAAGAGTTGAATCTTTGAGATGCGAATAATCTAGATGCTATATTTTTATGAACGGATATGAATCAGGTGCAGGTGAAGAGAAAAATAAAATTATATTTTTATTTTCTAGGATTATGATATGATCTGTCTCTGACGCTCTCCCGCTCTCTCCCACTCTTGCTCCTTTTTAACTATTATCTTTTTTCATATACATATATACCTCAAGTCTGTTCCCTCCTGCCAGTTCCAGGTCCCTCGATTAATCGACTCGTGGCAAAACTTTTCCCTGACAAATGATATTTAAATGAGCTGCATTTGAAAAGTTGTCGGTGAACGTGAACGGGCCCCCAGGCAAATGTCACAAAATTGACAGAAGAATCCCTTTCACACAAAAAAAAAAAAGGGAGAAAGAAAAACTGACACAAGTCGCCAAATTAAATATGCCAAAAGGCAGGACGAAATCTGAAATCGGAGCCAGAAACAGAAAACTTTTTCCCTGCAAACATTCCAAAATTCCTCGGCGCTTCGGCGCTGAACTAATGTCCAGAGAAGGCAAATTTGTTGCGTTACTTAAACGACTCAAGAGCCCCCGGCGCCCAAAGGCAACTTTAAGTCGGATTTGGTTTCCTAATGCGGCTCAGGCGGCTCGCCCATCGCAATCCTCATCATCATACCCATCCACATCCACAGCCCCATCCTCATGTCCATGTCCATGTTCATGCCTATCGACATTCCCATCCTCTTTAGCGTTTGGCAAATTGAAATAAAATTGAATTTTAGTTAGAGGTTGTTAGCAGAAAGTTGATGTGGGTGTGGCAGTTTTATTTACAACTATTTCTCATGTGTGTGGAAAAGAGTTTAATTTGCAATTTGTCGCCCTCATTCAACGCTTAACTTTTCACTCGGGCGGTGTTTGTGGTTGCATATGCAAATGCCTTGGTCGGCTCAACAGCGCCCCTTCTACCCTACTCCCCCCGTACAGTAGACTTTTACACTAGAGTACTCTGCAGCCCCTGGCACTGGCGTGGCATAGCCCGCAGCCCTGCATATGCGATAAAATGTACAAAGTTTTGCGTTAAGGCCCCACCACTTGAGCAGAGCTTTGGAGTTGTTGCCGCTGGCAAGTGCCTTGCCCTGCCCAGCCCTGCCCTGCCCTGCCCTGTTCTGTTCTATTCTGTACCGTTCTGTGCTGTACTGTTCTGTTCTGTTCTGTTCTGTGCTTTGCTGTGCTGGCCTTCTCTGGCAGTTTGTTAAACGCCTTTCAACGGCGTGGTTAGCCAAGCGCAGACCTTGAAATGCCAAGTCCCCCGTACGTACAAATACACATACACCCTGCCCGTCACTGCCCTGCCCTGCCAGTCCTGGCCAGAAGTCGAAGCCGAAGCCACTCGAGCAGCTAACCAGCCAAAGCAAACTTTTCTGCGGCAAAACGCTTTAAAAAACCATTCCGCAAAAGTCATTCTGTAAGTTGGTCCTGCAGCGGATGCATACGCATGCACACCACACCCATACACACTCGCACACCACACTCACTGACTCATTTATGTTGATTTAGCAAACAAAATGTTTTAATTGAATAACACTTGGGTGTTTCATTGCTGCCTGCTGGATGGCTTGTACGCACTACGTGTACTCGCACTTGTTCCCCTTCTACTTATACGTATACTTGATGTGGCGGAATGTACGGCAGTGCTGAAGGCTGGCGTGAAAGATTATAAAATAAATGAATAATTTATTGATACGAGTTCATCAATCAATTCCAGCCACCGCAACAATCTGCAACACAATTTCATTTGCGGAAAATGTGCTAAATATTTTCACTTTCGCCCCGTTTCCAGTGAGTGTGAATCCAACCATGCAAATTGAATGGGTCTAAATTCAATTTGCCATGCCACAATATACACGGCACTGGACTGTCTATGGCGTAAGGCCAAAACGAAACAAAAACAATTCATTTTTGGTAATTTAGTTGAGCGATTTGCATTTCCGCTGGGGAGTAATTTTTCCACTTTTGTTCTCACTGAATGAACCAAAATTGAATTGCCCAAAGCTGAGGGAGCCTGGGGAAATACTGAAAAACTGAAATACAATAAGGGAATGTAAATTTTAAATATATTTATACTGTCTATATATTTAATTAAATTCTGTTGAACATGGAAATATTTTTGCTTCAATTGGCGCACGCTGCATTTGCATTGATTGATGCTGTTTTTGGTGATTTATTGAACCTGAGGTTTGTCTCCTCTCCTGTTCAATTATTGTGATTGTCAGTCAGTAATGGAGGGGGGGTGTGGGGGCGTGGGGGTCCAGCGACACACACAATGCATATTTATTTAGCTGGGTTTTCGTTTTGTATTTCCTTCCATTGAAGGAGTGAGCAGAACCGCAGTGATTGATGTGGCCATGTTATCATCAAATAACTCCGATTGGGAGTCGTGGGAATCGTGGGGCATTCTGTCACAGCTCCTGCTCTCGCTCATGTGTATCTGTGTGTCTGTGGGTCTGGTCAAAAACTCAATTTAAATTGTATTTGTGCTGGGGATATAGTGCAGATGTCAGTGGCGTGGCATCCAGCATGTGTCGAGTGTCAACGGATCGTGAGCAATATCTCCTGGCAAGCAAATGAATATGTGTAAGCGATTAGTTATCAATTGGAGAGTGGGAAAAGCTTGTCGTCGCTGAGTTCGTCCTCATCGGTCGAATCGAAGGCATTCTCTGGGACATCGTACAGCCGCACCATGGGCTTGTTGGGATCCTTCATCAGCAGGTACTTGCCATCGGGCTGCTTCATCACGATGTCGATGAGGCAGCGTAAGATGCCCCAGGCATTGTCCATGTTCAGATTGATTTGAGTGGAGAACTCCTGGGGCTTGAACTGCTGTGTGCGCAGAATGACATGGCGCAGATGATCGCGTGTGGACACACGCGACACGTAGCCCAGTTTCAGCTGATCCGAGCCGGAGAGCACTGACTCCACGGTCCAGCGGGCCAGCTTGCAGGCGTTGTTACGCAGCTCGGAGGCCAAGACAGCCCCGTGCTGCGTGTCCAGCTTCTGGCGCCACTCCACGCTGTTGGACGCCTTCGAGTCCCATTCGTTGAGGGCGCGAATGGAGAGGAACTGCACCTCTCCATTGGGTCCCTGAAGAACGCCATTGTGCTTGCAGCGGGCAATCAAGGTGAGGTTATTGCCCAGGTCCCACTGCTTGTACCGATAGCCGATCGAGACGAGATCCACCCCTGCCTCCTCGAAGGGATAGGGCTCCTCGAACTGGTACTTCTTCTCGTCGCCCCCACGGAGCACCTGCTGGCAGAAGTTGTGATTGATGAGCGTGGCCTCCATGGCCAGGCTGTGTGGCGAGTTGATGGAACCCTCCTCCTCCAGGGGCGGCTCCTGGGCTGTCTCGTTCACCGTCAGCAAATCGAACTGCGCGTTGTCGCGCTTGTCCAGGAAGATCTTGTTGCCCACCTTGTCGAAGACCACGTCCCACGAGTAGTTGGACCGGGTGCTGCACATGATGGTGGCCAGTATCTCGTCGGTGGCATAGATGTTGCCGATGGTCTTGGACAGGCGGCGGATCACGGGATCATCGGTGGTGGTCAGCGTGTGGATGATGCGGTCCGTCTTGAGCAGAGGCCGCTCGTTCTTCAGGTTAATTCGATCGTATGTCTTGTCGTAGTACTCCAGCGATCCACAGGTAACCACATCCTGGCCCTCCTTCACGTTCGGCAGCGACAGCTTCAAGAGGCGCGGAAAGTCGATCTCCTCGATGGACACCCAGTCGGAGCGGACCACCACGGAGCTCTCGCGCATACGAGTGGGAGCATTCCGGCCGAACCGACGCCCCATTTGACGCCGGTTGTCGCGTCCCTTTCCGTACTTGGTGCGCTCATTAACTCCAGTGCCGGGCTGATTTCCGGCCGCTCCTCCAGTCACGGCACCGCCACGCCCAGTGCGCCCACGCGTCCGGGGATTGTTGCGGGTATTGGCACGGAAGCGACCCCGCTGGAACGGCCTGTAGCCCTTGAAGCCGGAGCTGTCCACCAAATGGAACGTGGACTCGTCGTCATCGTGAAAGTAGGCATACTGATTGCTATTGCCAAACGACGAGGCATACTTGTTGCCAAATTTCCTCTCCATTGGCGGCGCCGTCCAGTCACAGATCTTGCCCACACGATCGCTCTTGCAGAAGGGCTGGTAGGGCACATCCACAATGAGCTCCTCGCACGGACCCCAGCCGTGCTCGTTGTACTCCAGAACGGGCTTGATGAATGGCGCGTACTGCGACATATTCGAAATCCACAATTTTATGTGAGCTCAAACTATATAGTCAATAAATTTAATAACATTCCAGAGATTTGTTGAGGTTGACTTAACAAATCAGAATCAACTGAAAAGAAGTCTAAGCCCACTAGATATCTGGTAGATAACTTGAAGAGCTTTCGCTTGTTTCAGGGCTTAGAGAACAAAATACTTTGAAGATTTGTTTAGTGATTTTGATTGTGATTTCTTCCTTTCATTCCGAATATTCACATATTCCAGTAGCCTCCAATGCCCCATAGCTTTAATTTATAAACTGAAAGAGGCTGTGAAATTAATGTCAGACAAGAATTAAAAAATGTTAAATCAAAGAGCCAGGCACGGCCCCGCCTCAACTGCTTTTCTGTGGCTCTGCAGCTAAGGTCCATCGGCAGCCAGTAGCCATGAAGCGATGTTCGATTGCCTGACCGTCTATCGCCATTTCATTAACATCATTCTGCTCAGCTTGGCCTCGCTGTTCCTGTTGCTGCGCATTCTATGCTGATTGGGGATCGTCTGGATGGACATGATATGGATTCCCAGCCATGGAGGTCGCCCCAGAGTTAATTTTAGCTCTTCTTTATCAAATATATCTCACAGCACACACGACTGACTCTTTGTTGAGCTGAGGAGGGGAGGGAGGGGAGGGAGAAGATTAGCGCTTGACATCCACCTAAGCTAACATCGACATGGAGCCCCATTCATACGAGTACGATTATTATTCCAAGTTTTGTGCCATTGTCCAGAGCTAAGTACCAGGAAAGGCACAGCCGAACAATGCACTACAATGGTGGGCAGGACACCCCGTGACATGCGTGTAGCATTCATTGCCCGGTCATCTGCCAGGACATCCCATCCCATCCCATGGCACGTCTCGGTTTCCTTATTCTTGTTAGCTCAAGCTGCCGCTCTTCCCATCTCCCTGCTCTGCCTTCCTGTCTCGCTAGCTGGCTGTGATATTCTTACAACAATCTCGTTAAGAGTAAAGGCCAAATTATAGTAAAACTAACAGAAGGCAAAAGGTAATCACATAAAAAGCTTGTTAGATAACGTGAGTCCCCGGCGAAAAAGGAAGCGGACATCCTCTACCTTTCTGCCATTCTCTACTCTACCCGAAAAGAACTACATGGAGCGTGTAAATGTGTTTGGGTGTGTGGAAAATGCTGTACTGGGTGGTGTGGTGGATGCGTAGTGGCTGAGGGGGTGGGGTGGCAAGGAATTGCGGTGGCATCTTTCAGAGGAGCAGGCGGCTAAGCTTTGTCGGGGCGACAGGGTGTCATGTGTGATGTGTGTGTCACTGGCAGCTGCTGCTGCTGCTGCCGCTGCCGCTCCTCCAGCTACAGATTTGCCCTCTATCCTCCTACTCATCCTGTTAACAGACTTAAGCCGATGGGGTGTGAGTGTGTGCGTGTGTGAGTGTGTGCGTGTGTGGTTGTGTGGATTATAATTGCCATGCGGCTGTCAGTGACTGCCTGCCACTGCTGGCTGCCACTGCACCTAACTGCACACAGCTGCAGATGTGCGGCTCGTGTTGCAATATCATTTTTAATGCAAACCGCATGCCACATTATGCAGCTGCATTGCCACGTCACCGCTGTGGTTGCCCCTGCTCCCCACATAGCCGCACCAGTCATCTGCCTGCAACTGAAACTGGAGACGGCAATGTGGCACTGGCGCCTCCTTCTGATGGTGTCGGAAAAAGCAGAAGCAGCAGCAGCAGCAGCATCAGCAGCGGTTTAGCAAAGGAATATAGCCAAGAATAATGCCCTGGCACATAAGTAAGTACTTACCCAGAGTACAGCAGCAGCAGCAGCAACAGCAACAACATTTACAGTGAGCACAATCACAATGCCAACAAGAATAACAACAGCAGCAGCAAAGTGAAAAACCGCTTGCATACTTTGCGGCGCTCGCGAGCAATAAACGACGCTGCCTCACCACACACCCCTTAGACCTAGCAAACAGGGAAAATACGAGTGCCACTCCATATGATACTCTCACAGAATGATAGATGAATGACCCGAAAACCGTCTTATTTCACGGCAACATTTGCAAACGAAGCTGCAATGAAAAAATAAGTCTACAAATGAGTCCACTGACTTGTTCCAGTAGAGTATCTGCCAGTTGCACTTATATAATTTTAATATTTTCCTTTTTATTATTGTGCGGCAGCAACGCGAGGCGGCAGCTTCTGCTGCAGCTTTTGTGTTGCATAAAAATTAAAATTTATGCCAGGCAACTTGTGCAAAGCACTGCAAATGCCATTGTTTTTTCATTCCCCCACCAGCCAGGCCTCCCCCATGCTGATGATGTTTTTTGGCGGCGGAAGGACATTCACGTTCTGGGTGGCTGAATATCCCCACACTTTCCCCCACACTCTGATGCTGCTACTGCTGCTGCTGCTGCTCCACCGTACTGCTGCTGGCTTGTCAAGCCCACTCACATTCAATTCATTCATCTCCGGCTGGAAAATGAAAACAAAAGTCCCTCTCAGCCCCCTGGCGAAGAGCCCGGCCTGCACCAGGCGCCACCCCACTCGTAATTGCAGAGCAATTATACATTCTTCCCCGGACAAGATGGATACGTAATTAATGGCACATTAAATTGGGCCACAGCGATATTAATTGTCGTGATTGATTTACGCAGGTAATTAACATTTGAAGCAAGTGGCAAACATATTTTACGAAGCTCCTCTCGTGGGGAGAACGCTCCCCTTTCCTTTCCACTCATCACATTTTGAGCATTCATCAAAATTTTTATAGTTTTCAACATGAACATCAAATAAGTTTGGGGAAATCGATCCGCATAACCTGGGATATGCTGAACCGATCCAGCCAACTTTTACCCCTGACCCTAAGATCTGTGCCACTGTGGACGAGAGCTGCGTATAGCATCAGCCTCCAGGGATTCAAGACCAATCTGACCTTGTACTCGAAGCCAACAGAGGGCTTTAGATCACCCTTTGGGAATCGGAATTTATCCTCAAAGAACTCCAAAAAGATGGAGCTTCCCGAGGGCATTCTGATTGGCTTCGGCAATCCCCTGCTGGACATCACAACCGTAATTGAGGACACCATGCTCCTGGAGAAGTACGGACTGGAGGCGAATGCGGCCATCATTGCCGAGGAGAAGCACGAGAGCCTGTTCGAGGAGCTGGACAACATGGAGAATGTGCAGTACTCGGCCGGAGGCGCCTGCCAGAACTCCATGCGCGTCTTCCAGTGGATCGTGGGGACTCCCTACAGGTGTGCCTTCTTTGGGGCGGTGGGCAAGGACAAGTTTGCCGAGCGGATAGTGAAGAGAGCGAATGCGGATGGCGTGGAGACCCACTACCAAGTGAAGGAAGAGATGCCAACAGGTATGGTTTGCCCAGTACAAAACTGATCTCTTATGTGGGTGTTCACTGTAGGCACCTGTGCGGTGATCGTCAGTGGTCAGAACCGTTCGCTGGTGGCCAATCTGGGTGCGGCGGCTCTCTTCACCGAGGACTGGATGAACGAAGAGGAGAACTGTTGTGTGGTGGACCGCGCCTCTTACTTCTACATTACGGGCTTCTTCCTGGCCGTCAGTCCGGACACCGTGTTCCGCATGGCCAAGCTCTCCAGCGAGACGAATCGCACCCTAATCCTCAACCTGAGCGCCGTGTTCGTGCTGCAGATGCAGAAGGAGCAGCTGGACAACATAATGCCCTACGTGGACATCGTCATTGGCAACAAGGAGGAGATCCTTGCCTTTGCGGACACCCACCTCTGGAACACCAAGGACATCTTCGAGATTGGAAAGCAAATGCAGAGCCTGCCCAAGGAGAACGGCAGGCCGCGTATGGTCATGATCACGGATGCCGTGTGTCCAGTGCTTTGCTTCCAGGAGAATGACAAGATCCTCGAGTACCCCGTGCCGAAGGTGGACAAAAAAAAGATCGTGGACACCAATGGCTGCGGCGATGCCTTTGTGGGTGGCTTTCTCTCGCAGCTCGTCCAGAAGATGCCTCTCGACTACTGCATCCGCACGGGGATTTTCGCCTCCCAGCAGATAATCGGCGTGCTTGGGGTTACTCTCGACAAGCTACCGAAATTCAACGAGAAGTGCATATAGGATTGGGTTCTGGGTATCTCAGAGTTTCGCCTTTCCTCTTGCTTACCCGGCTCAACCAAATTTTAGTTTCAGTTCCAAATAAATTGCCAAGTTAAACGAGCAAAAGCCAATAATTATCTGATCAAGCTTACTGCTTCCCTGTCTTCTTTCCAACATAATTTCCCCAAGCTATATTCCAAGGAAATTCCAATTAATTCTTAGTTTTAGAATAAATTATGGGCGAACCTTTACTCTCATTTTAAGAATAATAATTTAAGTACCATTCCTTTTTTAGTATTTTAATGCATACAACACCAACATTTGGCGAAGATCCCTACCCTTTTTCATGGGGAAAATATATATTTAAATAAATCCCAATAAATTCCCAGCTTCACAAGAGGTTGACTCTTCTCCTTCGTATGCAATGACTGCCATAATTTAAACACCATTCCAGCTTTTAAGCTGACTCTCAATAAATCCATTGATAAATACATCTAGTATTGGTACTGCATGTAGGTTTCATCTACGAGCACACAAAATATTCAGTAAACCAAATAAATTCCCCACTTGATTATCGGATTAACTCTTGCCCTCTCTCTCTCTCTCTCTATAAGCGATCAATATAATAATTTAAGGACCCAAGACCAACTATTGGGACTCCAGACAGCTTGTCTGTCTTTTGAGCCAGCACCTTGTCGGGTATGCATATTGCCGCCTGTGGCTCTGATTTCCGGCTATGGCTCCGCCTCGGGCTCTGGCTGCTGGTGAAATATAAATACATTTAAATGTATAAAACTCTCTCTTTCCCTGGCGATGGCAATGGCTGTTGGCTGTTGGCTGTGGCGATGGCTCTGGGAGAAAGGCAAACAGAAGTGATGTAAAAATATGCGTTGCATACTTTGCAGCGCCAATGTAAATTTCCTCCATGCCATCCGGGGCTTTGTCTTCAGGTCCTCTGACTGCCGTCTGCCGTCTGCTGCCGTCGGCTGTTGACTTTAGCCTGACAAAATATTGCTACCATTTCAGAGACGTTGAAGATGTAGACAACACTGTGGCAGAATCTGGGAACTGGAGCTGGGATCCGGAGCTGGACACAAGAGTTGCGAGCCGAAGCTGGGGCAACTGGACATGAGCACGTGCCAGGAGAAGCTGCCCGGCAAGAAAGGACAACGACGACTGTCTTCCACTGATTAAAACGATGCGTCGTCGTGACAGCGATTTTTTCTCGTTAAATCCTTAAATGTCGCTTCGTTTATCGTGAGCTTTGTTTTTTAACTTCTCCAGCACTGCCACCGCCACTGCCACCGCCACAACCGCTGTCCATTCCATTCATCCATCGGCTCCCTCTGGTGGTCCCTATGGTGTGTCTCTCTCAGAGCTCCAGCGATAATTTATGCATATATCCATGGTGATTTATGACATTATCCCCCCCTACCTACCCACCAACTCCTTTGTGTGCTCAATGGCTCAGCATTTCTTATGCATAGTTCTGGAACGAGCGGCACTGGACTGGACAGGATAGAGCTGGATAGAGCTGGGGACACCGCACAATTAGCTGTGAGAAAAATGAGCAGCAAACAGCAAGGCAAAGCCAAAGCCAAAGTCAAATATCTTTAACTCTGAACTTCCTTTAAGTCTCTCGAAACTTTGCCATGTAAAAAGGGAGAAAAGACAAGAAGAAATCTGTGCACTGGCAAAGTGCCGGCTAGAAACTTTTCAGATTTGTCATATGCACATCTCCAAGCTAATATTCCCCGAGCTGGGGGCCACATGAGTTATGACTTGTGACGTGGCGCCAGTTAGGTGAGATTTGGAGAGACAGGGCATCCAGGCTGACAGCTTAATTATGACAGTCGAGAGCTTCCTTCAGGCGGCTTTTTAATTAACTGCGAAAACTGGGGAAAAGCCCCAAAATTATATTAAAATTGTTTTGAGGGAAATATCAACTTTATTTATTGGTGAGATATGCTCGGATCGGATTCTTGTGCAGTTTTCGGTCTGAACTTTGATTTCAGGTTGAGTGAGCAACGAAACGAAACTTTATTCCGGCTGAATCATAAACTTGATAAACAAGTTTCGTTGCAATCAATTGAATGAACAATTTTCAAGTAAAAACTTTTAATCCATTCTCTTTTTTTCGCTTCTCGCTAGCCTGCAGACGAATTTATGCAATTAAGTGATTTAATTTGATTAGGTTCATGCCAACAAAAGGACGAGCCAATAGTCAACAGGCCGCCCCACACCGTCAGAAGAACAAAGCCAAGGCCAAAGAGCAGGGAATTAGAAGCCAAACAAGGAGCCAAAAGATGGAAAAATTGTGCTTGTCAGGCTCGTAATTTCATCTGGCCCTGGGGCACATGGAACAGGAGTCGCTGAAGAAACACGCATTGAGGGAGACTTGCTCATAAAAATCACTCATACGCAATGGGGAACAACAGAAGCAGCAGAAGCAGCAACATAAATAGGAAACTCCCAATCCAATCCACCACTCTGTGGACAAGTTTCAAATGCTACTTGTAACTTTGTTACAACAGCCCCCGAACACCGAACACTGAACACTGAACACCGAACACCGAGCACAGTACGAGTAAATGTTAAAAGTTCTCTCGTTCTGTTTGTGCAAGAAATGGCTAAAGTTTTCATTTATTTTTGCTGTATTTTGTACTTTGTAACCAGCAAACTCTTGGCCAATGCCAATGTCTCGCCGAGAACCCTTTTCTCCTGCACTCTCATCCAGTTTCCCACTCATTTACCCACTCACAGTGGGGGCAGTTGGGGCAAGGCAGTCAGTCAGCCAGTGAATCATTCTAGGGGAACCACAGTACTGCAGACTTCCAATGTCTTCTTCCGCTGTCTTGTCTCAAGTGCTGATTGCCTTTTGCCATTGTTGTGGCTGCTGATGTCGCCCTTCGGGCTTCCTGCTCTTCTCATGTGTCCATGATTGTGGATTATGTGAAATTATCGAAGATTTCCGGCATTATACTCATTGTTCCTCTTTGTCCTCCTCCACAGAGCTGCTTATTTACCATTCACATATGTTTGTTTGTATGGATTTGATATCTGTTTGGTCGCCGCGACTGGCTTCGATTCGCCCCACCCAAATCAATTGAGTTAAGCTGAAAGCATTTTCATTTCATTTCCATGGCCACATGGCCATCATTAATTGCTGTGGATTCCCTTAGATTCCCTTAAATTCTTTGACTTAAAATTCCATTTCTAGTCCTGCAATCGCAGTCCCCACGGAGGAGCAGCATCCATTGCAAATGTCTGAGCCATTTGCATAGAGTTTTGTGTCTGGGGGAGGCAAAAGTTTTATGTTAGCAACGAAGTACGATAATTTGCAGCAGTTACAATATTTCATGGAATATCTCTGTGCTGCTGGTGCTGCCGCAGAACTTCAATAAAGTAGCAGCAATAAAAAAGGGAGAAGGATTTTCCCCACTCCTCACTCCCCACTCCATCACTCTCCTTCTTCTTCTTCTTCTCTTTTTCAGTATTTTGACAACCGCAAAAGTGCCACAAATAACAGAAGAGAAATTTCAATCATATTTTGTGCCAAATGTCAATGACTGCAAATTTGTCAACGGAACAGTGCGATTGAATAAATTCAGCTAAATACATAGTACATCTGTATAAATAAATATGCAATGCGTCTTTGCCTTTGTCTGATATGGATCCAAGGCTTTGTCAGTGCTCATCCTGCTGCATCTTTTGTGGCCACTCAACGCTAATGGACTTTAAAGTGTGTTATGAGGCATTCACTGCCAGAAACCGCCTCAAAAACAGACAGTGGATATCGGCAAAAGTTTCCACGAAAGTGCTCTCCCAGCATTCTTGTCGCACATATCACGCATACGCCCCTTTGCAGTCGTTGGAACAGATCCAAATGCAATCCGAATCCGCAAGAAGTGATCCGCCAGCAGCTGGCAAAATAATATACTGCCAGACCCAGCACCAACACCAAACACCACACACCACACACCAAACCCAAACCCAATCACAATTACAATCTCTCTTTGCCGTCTCTGTCTCTGACTCTGACTCTCTGACCAAGCAAAAAACTCTTTGGTGGCTCGTTATTATACCCGCTACCTTTTGTGGAGAGGGTATATTGTATTCATTGGAGACTAGGAAGGAAATTGTGCCCTACTTTCTACTAAACGTATTAAGAACCCAGAGTACCGGGTATATTGTAGTCCCAGCACTCCCCGCCAGCCTTTATTCCTATCTTTTTTCCTAATTTTGTAAATGGCTTTCATTTGGTGGGCATGCAAGGAGCAGCAACCAAACGACTTTCGGCATGTGTGAGTGTGGCTGGGTCTCCGTGTTAATTAGCAATATCAAGAGCACTTAAATTTGATACAGATTATAACACCGAAAGTTGCTCCTTCCCCAGAATTGGAGTCTCTGCTCCCAGTCTCTGGTTCTGTATGTGTTTGTGTGTGTCTATATATTCTTTGTTCTCCAGCTGAACTCTCAAGTTGCTCATTTGGGGAGCTGGCTGATTGTGTTTGCGGCAGAGTTGGTCATTCGATTTGCAACTTGTGGGCCATGCTTGGAGCTCTGGCCCGAATGCAGCCGCCAGAAATAGTTTTCAGTTCTTCCACAAGTTGTGCAGCTTTAAGACTTAAAGAACTGCGGAAGAGAAACTCAGGCGTTCGCCTCATTTAAAGTGCATCAGGCAGAGTGGTTCAGTGCCCGAATCAAAAAGGCATTACCAGAGAACAGTGCGAAGGAGAAAACCGAAAAAAAGAAGAACTAAATGCACATTTAACAATAAATGAGCAACGTTTTTGGAAATTAACTTTCAACAACATGTGTTGAAATGCATTTATCTTCCGCTCTCATAACGAGGCCCCAACAAGACTCAGTTTAACAACTACCAAAAGAAATGCTCGAATAAAAACACGCGGGGATGGGGAGAAAAGGGAAAGGTGGAAATTAATTTGAGCCAGAGAAAAGGAGTGGAAATTATGAGAAGCTGCCAAATTGTGCTAAATGAGCCCGGGCAAGTGGAAATTAAAAAAAAGAACCCGAGTGCGGGGAACAGTCTTCCAGTCATACTCACTGCCATATCCCATTCCATGTCCCTGGCATTGCCTTTGGCTGCCTTTGGCTGCCTCTGGCCCTGGAGCCACTTGCATTATGATTGCATCATTTGGGGCTAATTTGCATTTAAATACTTGGCTCTGTTATTGTTCGAGTGCAGCATGGAAACTTTTGTCCAGGAACAGGAGCTCCTCCCCACTCCCCACTCTCGGTCCCGCGGCCACTTTGGACAAAGTTAGACCAAGTCAAGGATATCACGAAAATTGTCCTGCCGTAGCCGGACAACTTCTGTTAATGCGTTTGAATAATGAATGGCCGGAGAGAGGCAAAAGGGGTATCGGCATGGGAACCGGTTGCACCTTGGATACGCTCGGCGGCCTCTCCTGCGTATATAATCCCCTCAGTCCTCAGATAACAATGTACAAACTGGCGCCGTCGGCGTCCAGCCCATGATGGTCATTATTTAAGGCGTCCGTCCGATGCAGCAACGGGAAAACTGAGCAGAGGAAAAAGGCGTAGAGAGAGCTGAGAAGAAGAGCTCGGAAGAGTCCTCGGAGAACCTAATAGTCAGCCATCGCCATCGCCATCGCCATCTGCCTTGGTGAGGAAAAAGCAACGCGAAGATTTATTGAACGCCAAATGAATCATTTCTCTCGCTCGCTCTCGCAACTCTTTGGCGCTGAAACTTGGTACCGTACCTCCGATGTGGTGGTGGGGGAGGGGGTACCTTGCCTCTTGGCAAGGGGTTGCTTGCCGTTGCCCCTTCATTTCGTCGCACTTTTAATAACTTCTATAAAAGTTTCATGTCTCTCGGTGGCAGCAAACTTGCATGCCACTGCAACTGCAACAGAGCAAAAAGTTTGCGTGTGTTTGGCACTTGAAACTTTGCTTTTCGCGAGATCAAAAAAGTATAGCCTCGAAAAAGGGAGGGGGCTACTCTCTCTTTCCCTTTCTCTCTCTCTCTCTATATATATAGAGGTATATGTGCGTATTTTTATATGCAAAAGCAAAATCAGTGGAAAATAATCGCGTCAAGTATTTAAAGTGACATTAAAAAATATTGAAAAACTCGATAAATACTTGTTAAGTATGCTGGATGCTGCCAGCCGGATAATCTCCCAGGGAAAGGGAATAGTTAGGTGTGGCGGCCCCGATTCTAGCCGAGTGCAGCGGTGCGTATACGTGTTGCAGCACAATATAAGCGGCTCCAACTTCCTTGGAAATATTTACTCCGAAAGTGTTTGCACTCAGACTTAAAGCGCTGAAAGTTAAACGAGTTCTAGCCCAAGGCAAAGTGGGATAAAATACGTGCAAACTTTCGTGCAGAACCCACCAATTTAAGATTCGAATGTTCGAATGCTTTACCACAATTGCTAACCAATTTTGCCAAGCCAAGCCATCAAGCCAAAGAAATTTCACTCAAGTGAGATGAAAATGCATCTCATTCCCATCTGCATCTGTCACCACAAATGTGTTGGCACAGATCACACAAATTTTCATTGCGTTTCATTAATTTCATTCATTTTCGGCAATTACTTTTGCGGTGCACCCCAAAGTCAATTTGTGTGCGTGTGTCTGCTGTCCCTGGTAGAGCTTTCCATCATTCAGAGGCAACTCGAGATCTGCGAGAACGCGAAGCTATCATTAGAGACAGCTGTTGAATCTATTGCTGCTGCTGTTGCTGCTGTTGCTGTTGCTGCCTCTGTGGCAGCTTATTCAGTTCAGGCAATTGATTTGCCAATTTGCCAAATAAACAGAGAAGATACGCAGAGACAGGGAGACAGAGTTGAGCAGGAATATTTGCCTCAGTGAATCAGTCCATCAATTACCGACACAAGGAACCTGGAACCTGGAACCTAGAACCAGGAGTGTCTGACAGAGAGACAGCCAGCCAGACATCTGGCAAAATGGAAAACTGTATTCCGTGCAGCTTCTACTGGTAATTGGAGAGTGGGCCACAGTTTTAATTAGCCAACGCAATTGGGTGATTGCTTAAATGAATCGAATCATTTTCGTTGTGCGAGTAGTTGTACCTGTCCAAAGATATCGTATCGTACTCTTGGTATCTTTCGGAACAACTGCTGACAACTGCTGTTTGAACAGTTGTTTATGATTGCCATTCATCAGTTACTTTCTATGGGCTGAACTCCAGCAATAGATGGCTTTTATTGCCTATCGGGTCAGGGGAGATATGTGGGCCTCTTTAGCTCAGTGGCAGAGCACTGGTCTTGTAAACCAGGGGCCGTGAGTTCAATTCTCACAAGAGGCATGATGATTTTTTTTGTCATGTGTCTGCGATGTGTTGCACCAATTTCAAGCATGATTGAGCTGCTGCAGCCCGGGATTCAATTCTAGGTCTTCAATCAGGCAATGACATTTCCGATATTTGACTTATGCAGGGGGCGGGGGATCGCACACCAAACCCTATTTCCCTTTCCTAGACATGACAAGTCAATTGACAGGCGGTAACAATTTTGTCTGCTCCTGCTCCTGCTACCGGTTGCTTCCCCGTCTCTCCCGCCACACGGAGATGCAATAATTTGCGATGCCGGGGCTTCCCTTGTGACAGGCACAGACACGCACACGGCCTGAACCGCATGCCGAACGTTTCACTTCCGCCGAGATCCTTTGGCAACTTCATCATGCGCATATTCACAGTTCATAAAATCGAATGGGGAATGGGTCCGAGATTGGGGCACACTCGCACAGAGTAGGAGCTCCGCCTGACAGCGGCTCAGCAAATCGAAATAAAAATTTATGTGCACATGTTTGAATTTATTGCCCCATCTTTGGGTGGCCATGCCGTGCCATGCCATGGGGAGGACTAAAATTGCGAATCCTTCGTGGCGTTTGCGTGTGTAAATGTTATTCAATCGAATGTGAAATCATATGAATGATGCTGCTGCCGCTGCTCTCCACTCATAAACATTTTATTTACCTTTAATTTCGTGAAAAGCTTCTTTTCGTACGGCACCCCAGATTTATTCCCACCTCTGCAGAGCTCGGGGGTGTGCTGTGCCGCCTCCTTCGCCAACCTCCTCACGCTCTAAATTCTATGCGTTTTCGTGCGATTTTTATGACTAAATAAAATGATTTTTTTATGCCCATGCAATGGGCATGTAGGTTGTCCCTCAGTCAAATCTCTTGACGCAAAATGGCAATTCTTTGTTTGCTCAAAGAAAGTGTTTGGCCATAAACAAGCAGCGGCACAATTTCAGATTTCGGCTTTCCGCTGATTTATGGCCAAAACAGCCCGTACTGGTACAATATTTTTATATCGAAATTGATGTGATGGCAGGGTTAATTAAATGCTGTTGTCGGGAATTGTGTTCGAGGGGTTCTTTGGGTAATATTTGGAGGGGTTTTTGACCCAGGATTTATCTCGGCTTGGGCGAGATGAAAAATATAATTTAAAATAAGTAAATGTCATCTAGAAGGAGAATTGTTTAATTTTTCATTCACTTTCTTTATTTGGGGAGTGCATGGAATCCATTGCGAATTAAATTCAAACGTATTCCGAGTTGCGGAAGCTGTCATCGATTTTCAGCAAGGAACCCTTCGAAAACCACAATGCATTGGACCTCATAATTCCTCTAACTTAACAAATATATGTACTGGATAGTAGTATAAATTATTCCGTAGTGGTCATCGGCAGTGGTCATTTTTTGGAGAGGGCCAAAAACAGATCGCGGGCGTAGCGGCGCACAGCCTTGCCGTTATGGTTCTGGGGGATCTCGTCCGCGAACTGTACCCCGGCGCGGAGCTGCTTCTGAGTGTCGGGCAGACGTTTGGCCACATGATCTTTGATTTGCTGAGCGGTAATATTGGCATCCTTCTCCCTAACGATCAGGGCACCGCCGGCATCGCCCTGGGTCTCATCGTAGATGCCCACGACGCAGACGCGCTTAACCTCCGGCAGCTCTAGAATGACGTTCTCCACTTCGGTGGGCCAGAACTGGAGGCCCTTCCACTTGAGAACCTCCTTCTTGCGGTCGGTGATGTACAAGTAGTCGTCTTCGTCAAAGTAGCCCATGTCCCCGGTGTGGAACCAGCCATCTTCGTCCTGCATCACTCGCGTGGCCTCCGGATCGCAGTAGTAGCCGTTCCACGGGTACCCATTCTGGGCATAGATCTCGCCCGTCTGGTTGTACCCCAGATTGTTGCCATCATCGTCGACAATGCGGAGCTGAATGTTGGGCAACGGATTGCCTGCGGCAGTCAGCTTGACATGTCCGTGGTTGAAGACCATGAAGCCCACCTCCGTCATGCCGTAGGCGGAGTTGAAGATGGCGTTCTTGGCCAGCGACTGGATGCGCTGCAGCGTGGCCTGAGTCATGCGGCCGCCGCCAAAGTTGAACTTCGTCAAACTGGCGAGAGCCTCGGGCGTCGCCTCTGGGCAGTCGGCCAGGGAGCAGAAGTGCTCCGGCGGAATGAGGGCATAGGTGATCTTGTACTTCTCCACCAGATACACAAAGTATTCGGGGCTGAAGGGCTTGCTGCTGATGATGCGGGTGCAGCCATTCACGGTGCTGAAAATGGAGGCCCACAGGCCCGTGATCCAGTCCAGGCTGGCCGAAATGAAGATGGTGTCGTAACCATTCACAAAACTGTTGGTTGGGGAGTTGGTGAAGATCACAGAGTCAGTGGTGGTCCCATTGAGGAATTGTCAATGTGCTTACGTTGTCTCCTGGATGAGAATCTCGTTGGAGACACACACAGCCTTGGGCATGCCCGTGGTGCCGGAAGAGCACAGGATGGCCACGGTCTGATTCGGGCCCGCCCTCAGAGGTTCCGGCCTAAAGGAGATCACAGGATCAGAATGGTGACCAAGTTGATCGAGGGGGTGACTATTGGTCCCTACTTACTGGTAAAAGAACTCAGTTCTGGTGGGCTCCAGCAGATCCTGAATGGTGAGCACTCCCTCGACGGTACCGGTGAGGGTTATGATTTCCGGCTTGAACTCAGCGGTAGCCGAGTATAATTTGTCATAGTTGGAGGCATCGCAGAAGACCAGCTTGGGCTTGGAGATGTTATACAGATGCTTGATGGTTGCTATACGCCAGGAGTAAAAATGGTTTCGGGAGTTATTCGGTTTTCCCTTTGACTTCCACTCCATTTGGATACTAACATTCTTCCAGCACTGGATTCGCCGACTGGAAGGGTGTGCCATTGAACAGACATGCCACGGCTGTGGGCATCACGTAGGTGGTGTTCTTGGCACTGATGCCGATCACATCGGTGTGCGTCAAGCCACGCTTCTTCAGCTGCTGGGCAATGCGGATGGCCCAGGTGAGGGCCTCCTGGAAGGTGACTTGCACCTCCTCAGTGTCCGAGATCTGTTTGACCACAATCCATGTAGACCAAGATGCTCAACAAGAGCTCACAAGATGACTCACCTGGCAGACATTCTTCGGCCAATTCCTCATGTTCTTGAAGATGATCTTTCCCAGAGAGGTTTCGGGCTTGTAGTCGGACTTCACCTGGATGCCCTTCCAGATCCGCTTCTCCGCATCGTAGCTGCAGGGTAACTTTGACATTTTCCTGATACCAAAATAAAATCACTGGACACGCGAACGGGCCGCAACTATCTATGCAGCTCTGGCCGGGGAAGGGCTACTTATAAAGACGATTTCCCCATGCCCAATGCCCCTTGCGGCTTATCTCCCAGCGTGTGATAAGCATGGCCTAGGTTAATTGCAAGTTATCAATGAAAGCCATGCGCTGGCTAGATAAAAGGCATTGACACGAGTCAAAGAATATAAATGTATTCAAATTTATCGGATATACTCCGTGGCGCTCTTTGATTGAAGGTTTGTCCTTTTCCGCGATAAGAGTGATTAAATTTTTGTCCAATGGTCAGTCAATGGCAACATCCATCCCTAATTGCCATATTATATATCTTTTTTCCGTTGGGAAATTCCTCTTTATCGGGGGCATCTTATGTAACACTAAGTATTGTAATTGTTGGGATAAAATATAATAAAAAGAAGTTCGAACACTTTCAGTTTAACAACATAATTTTTGTAATAAGAAAAATCCATTAATTGTATTAAATATCTATAATTTATTGCTCATATAATACAGATATTTCTTAATTATATAATATCGGAACTACTATCTTAAACTATAGTGTATTCCACGTTCGTTATATGCATAATTTTTCACCTGGACTTTGCTCCTGGAATACCTCATGACTTCTTGATTGTTGATTGTATTTCGAGTGGAAAACTTTCGTAGTTCTTCATAATTTTTAATTAGTCACCGCGGGCGGGTTTATCGACACGAGCTCTCTAAGTGTTCACTAGCTGTGCAAGTCATTTATAAGTATATTTAGACGAGACCCCACAAACCGCCATATGCCGATATGAATACTACATCATATCCCATTAAGACGACCCGACCCGTTTCCGAGGCCGATTACCAATTCCGTGCAATTGAATGGGTCTGCTTTCGCATTGCCTTTTACTGCTGGGGCTTCCATTCCATTCAGATTTCATTCGTTCGTGTTTTCTTTCCTTTTTGTTGCATTTCCCAGCCGTGCGGCGGACGAAAAAGTTGCTGCAGCGAAACCTTTATTTAAATACCTTGGCGAAAAGTTCTCTCTCAAGATATTTGCAAACATCTGTTTCCTGATTTTTGCAGTCGCGCCAGCAGGCAGTGAAAATCAACTTCCCGTTCCCGAGTGGCACGTGAACTAAAACCCAATTCTGTGGCGGAGGCTCCTGATGATGAAGTTCCGTTGCGGCTTTTCATATATCCTTCCTTGAGACGACCTCAGACTACCCTAAAGCAAGATTACTTGCACTCTCAATGTCATAGATTGTGCTTCCTTTCCCCCACAGAGATAATACGAGTGTTTTCCCATAGACATACTCGTACTCGTACTCGTACCATAAAGTCCAAATTCAATTCAATTCATGGATTACCATATCCGCTATCTTATCCATTTTAGGGCACGCTTAAATGTCAAAAACTATCCCGACGGGGAAGACGTCACGACACCAAATCATTGTCTGAAAATTATATAAAATAAATCAGCTCGAATGAACTTAAAAAGAGGAAATGGTTTATCGGATGGTGTTACGGTATATCTATCAGGGTATTCCCAATGTTGGGTTTTCACGCAAAGTTTTTCTCTTTTTTTGCGGCATGAATGGAGCCATTTTTTATTCGATTTTTGAGAGACTTCAAGGGACTTTCCACTTGTGCGAGATACGGCTATTCGCGGTCTTAGTTTGTTGTGATGGCCATTCTTACGATAGCTAACTAGCAGGCTCCTATTGTATGTACTTTTACACTGCCAGAAAATATGTTAAGCCATGCAAATAATAATTTCCATGCGCAGATAAGATTGTTATGAGCACACGCCTGCAGATACAATATTTTCCCTGGTTTCGGATGCTTGTGCAAATGTAAATAATAACTAAGGGGATTGCTTCCAGGCAAAGATTAGACTGTTTACATTATGGGTTTATTTTATCATAGATAGTTGCGTTTTAAATTCATTTCAATGAATCACAACGATTGTATATTGCTCGTGTTTTCAGTTCCAAGAGTTGCACACAGTGAAAGTTGATCGGTTTTTTTTTCTCTGTGGATTTCTTTCTCTGTGATTTGAGGTTTGCTCTGCCCGTCTTTTCCCACGTCTTTCTGCTGGCTGGGCAACTTATTCGCATTCGCATGCTGCTCCTGCTTTTCCACCTTTTTGCAGTTCAGTGTGTTATTATGCACTATTTTCACTCCCCCCTCTTTTGCTCTGACTGTCTGTCGGTCTGTCTGTCTGTCGTTTCTTTTTGGCTCGTTTCCTTTGGCTGGTTTTCCTTTTGCTGCACACAAGTTTTTCATTTGTAATTCAAGATGTCAGTCAGCTGGGAGAACCAAAACTTAATTAAAGTTCCGCACTTTTACTGTGCCATCCTCTCCTCGCACCCTCTCGCTCTCTCGCATCTCTTTCGCTTTTATGTATGTATTTAGTTGGCCCCCGTAACGCCCATTTCGTTTAAATTCAAACTGTCTGTCCGTATGTCTATCTGTCGTTCTCTATGTCTGTCTCCCTCTGCCGCTCTATGGGGCTTCTGTTTGGGGTTTATCTTTCAGGTGCAAGTTTTTCCTGCCGCACCTGCAGCAAATGTCCGGACTAGCGACTTTGTTGGTCCTTGCCTCAGGCTTCGGGTCACCATCCAAGCCATCCAGCCCCATCCAGCGCCTTGTTTCCGTGTCCTCTATAGAGCATGTGTGTGCGTAATTTTATGAGCTTATTCTATACTTTTCACTTCTAATTTGGTTTTATGCCACTGCCATGTGCAGATTTCAACTTGTTGAATTAGTCCTTCAGTCCTCAGTGCTTTCATTTTCATTGGGCTTGCGGCTCTGAGGTACATCTGCCTGATATCGGTTTCACCTGGAGCCGCACCATAGAAAACATCTAATTTAATTAGCTGACACCGACTGGACATCTCTTACACTCTCCTGTACAGTACCCAACATCTGTTCCGGGATGAGGGTGATACAGGAGAGGGCGGTGAGTGGGACTGACGGAACCAGGTTGAGGTTTATCATCTCCTGCTGCTCATTAGACATGCATTGAGTTTCCAGTGTCCGGTGTCAGCGCCAGAGAAACTTTTGATAACTGTAATTAGCATATGAAGAAATCAGAGCAGGACTTTTTAGCTTGGAGCGCAGACAGGTGGAAAGCCTTTGAATGGATTCCATTCTTGTTAGGGATCTAGATCTGTCCACCAGGTGTGACAGTAGTTGCATGGCTTACAAATTTTTGAGGAGGGGAATTTATCTGTATTTCTTACAAACTTGGTGGTTCTGCAGTTATTTCGTCACTATTTTTTTACATACAATCAGTTCAATATTGGATCAATCATAATCACCAGTATCACACAGAATTATTCATCTATTTAAATTTATCTCAATATGAGCTGTTTCGCCCTTTTACACCGATTCCCCTTGAAATTTAAAATTCTCCCTTAGGCACCGCAATCCAACTTGAGTCTCTTTGCATCTATTAATATCTTCTTGTTGCACTTGCCACTAAATACGTCATTGAGTTGCGGGGATTATCAGCACCTTATTGCATTCCATTGGCTAAAACCTAAAGCATAACCGCATTTCACACCAACAGAAACGCGAGAAATGGACAATGTCAATGGCATGGCCTTGGGGACAATTGGCGGGGGAGGACACGGGCACGGCCAAAAGAAAAATGCAAATGTAGAAACCGAAACAGAAAAGAAATAAAAATCCCAAAAAGAAATACTACAAAATAATCCCAACAGTCGCCGCGAGTATCAGCCACTTCTCATTCCTTCCGGCCTGCCAGAGGGCAAGAGGAGAGTGTGAGAGACAGAGAGGGGTGGCAGGCTGATGATTAAATCAGTTAAGAGCTATTGGCCATTTCAGCCAGCTCTCTGCTGTGCTGTGCTCTGCCCTGGGCTATCTCCCCTCCCTCCGTTCTCATTGCCCCCATTCCCATACTCATTTGATGGCCAAAACATTGGCGCGGCTTCCTCTTTTCTGCCTTTTGGTGTTGTGCATTTTTGTACCCTGTATTCGTTAGAGCAGAAGGGTATATTGTATTCGTGTAAGTTGATGGAACAACAAGCCAACTTAACTTCTTGATATGAACAAGTGTAGGTCTGAGGGTGGGACTCAGAGTTTCTTACTAAACAGTTTTATTATCCATCATAAGTATTCGCTATCAAATATCATTTAGTAAGTTAGCAAGTCAATATTTTTAGCCAGCTACGCATGGAAAATTATCTGAGTCGCAGGTTGGGTATCTTATAGTCGGAATATCGCCCATAGGTTTATCCTCTCTTTAGTTTGTTTTGCTTGCGACTTTTATTTCGGCCTTCCTTTGGCTGCGGAATGAATTCATTTTATGCACTTTGCTGTGGGGCTATGGGCGATGCTTATTAGTTGCAATTTGCGTGCTGTGGCCAAAGTTTGCTCGCCATAAACCAAACCAGACCCAAAAAACACAAAACCAAATAAATTAAATAATTGCTGGCCTAAGAAGTTGATAGGATGGGGAAAAATAAGGGCGGCGGCGGTGGAGGAGGAGGTGGAGGCGGTGGTGGTGGTGGCTCAGGCGGAGGAGGCGGGAATGTAAGCAATATTTGTGTTATGCAACTTGCGTATTAATTGTGAGTCCAAATACTGATTATCATCATCTAATTTGCCCAAGCTTTCAACTGGAGGATACAGATACATTTCTCCAAACATCAATTGAAGATTAAATAGCAGTTTAAAGCTTCCCTGATGACTCCCCAAGAATATATCCCTGTAATAGAATCATTTACGTGAAATCATAGTCGTTTCTGTTGCATCTTGCCAAGTGATGATCCAAATACTTAGTACTATCCAATCCTTAAGTACATTTGAATCGTTGATGTTCGGACACAGTTTAAAGAGTCTCTGAGTACAAGTTAGCCAACCATATCCATTGAATAAAGGTCAGATAACTGGAATCTCTTTTCTACTGAATTTCCAGTTCCATCAAAGATTTCATATTCCCTCCAACGTATCAAAGGACCCCACGGCTCATGCCACTATTCGTAATAACTAACATCTTTCTCATTAACTGACTTTTCTCAAGAACTGTACACAGTCCTAGCTCATTATTTGCTCAGAACCAGCTCAAAGTAAAATCTTTTCGTGTGCTTTTCCTTACAGAAAAAAGGCGGTGGCGGTGGTGGCGCAGGAGGAGCCGCACCAGCCCCTGCAGCTGGTGGAAATAAAAACAAAGGCGGTGGGGCTGGCGGTGACAAAGGTGGAGCCAAGAAAGGACCAGAGCAAAAGCCACCCGCAGGCGCTGGCAAGAAAGGAGGCAAGAAATAGCAGTAGCCTTAATGCCAATGTGGCAACATCAAAGCGCATTATAAATTACAAATTTAGAATTAAGTTGAAATTAAAAGGATATCAGGGAATGTATATATGTATATCTATAATGTATGTATGTATATATCGCTCTTACAATTAGCGGAACTGCATTGCATTACGCTCATTTTACAAATGTGTTTTTGGGATACAAGTCAAACATTTAGAATGCGCTTCTCTAAACAATGAAACAGTTGACATCCGAGCGGATAGGCAAGGGAATGAACGAACGAACGCTCGATCTCTGTTGCAGGTTCTGCTGCTCATCCCACTTCTGGTTTGGGGGTATTCCACTTGGATGCACTTCACAGGCCACTTGATTTGACTCCTCTAGCGAAACCACTCCTGGGACATGCCGAAGAATGAAGCTGCGCCCGATTTGGATTTGCTATTATCGCCCTTGCGTGTGGCACTGCCACCCGATTTCTTTGTGGGTGTCGTTGTCGTTGTCGCTGTCGCTGTCGCTGTCGTCGCAGTCGCTGTCTGTGGGAAAAGAGAAATGTTATTAATTAATTAGTACTATTAATTGGTAGTTTGTCTGATTAATCTGTTAATTTGCGGCTAGCTCTGGAGATTTATGGGTTAAGCCGAGGAAGGGGAGGCAAACAGCAAACAGTAAGCAGACATTGGGGATAATTAGAGAACGATTTATACCGCCAGAGATCGCGGCTAATTAGAAAACATGCGAGTAACGGCCAAGTTTCCCGTTGGCCATAAATTACCCTTCTGTCCGGCGATTTGATTTCAATAATTGCAGCGATTCATTAATTAGCATTTAAGGCACTCAGCAGCACACACAGACACACACACACACACACACTTGAAGGCACACTCGAAGGCACACTCTCCCGGTGTCCTCGCCATGCACTTGGAAATTTTGGTCTCGGTTTCGAGTTCGAAACTTTTGGCCAGGCACTTGCGGTGGGTCTGTAGCACTGCCATGGATGGGGCAGGCGGAGCATCATCTGCAGCAGCAGTCAGTGGGAGCCGGTGAAAGTTGCAGCTAATTAAAATTTGTCTTGCGGCATTTTGCTTTATTTATTATGCTGGATGCACGAAATTAGTTTAATTAAACTGCTGCTTCAGTTTGAAGAGCTTTAAACAGTTTCCAATGCAACGAGGGAGGAGCGGAGGGGGGAGACTCCTTTTACACTTTCAACAGATTCAATCAATTTTGAGTGCATTCTGCCATGCAACATTGAGGAACACACAGAAACAAACATGCAAACGAGAAATGGCAAACTAATTACTATGGTATCAACAGTACAGTAAGTTCCCTGTTTTATAAGGGAAAATTATATGAAAATAACTGACAAGTATTTCTGTAGCAGAAAACTGCCAATGAAAGGACTTTGTTAGTGCAGACGAAATTCCATTTAGATTTCCCAAATACGAGCAATTGCAAGGCCAAGCTCATAAACAAGGATTGGAAAGTAAATACTATTCTAGTGACAGTCCAATATGCATGATATTATGTAGGTTGAACTGGGAAATGAGGAATAAAATATTTGCAAATGAAATATTCAATTAATGTTGGTTAATTTGTGGCATGCAGCATTGAGTAGTCTCCACATAATCAAACATGCAAACGAGAAATGAATACTAAATATCACTTGTCAAATACAATTCCTACCCAACAAGAGCAAATGATGAAATTATTGATTTAGGATTGCAATTCAAAGAAATCCTATAAAAGAAATACACCAATTACGCCTTGATAATGCTTGGAGATATAAGTTCATTAAAGATAGCATCTAATATTGCAGCCATGTACTCACTTTATCTGCCTCAATGGGCTTCTGTTTGCGTTCACTGCCAGCAAATCCACCTGCAGCCTGCGGCATGACAATCGGCAGCAGGGGGAACCAGAGAGATGTGGAGCCCGAAGAGCTGAGGCACAGTACATTGGGATCCGCCTCGTGTGCCAAGGCACTCGATGCAGTTGTGCTTTGAGCAGGACCTGGCGTAGAGGGTGTCAGTACTCCCAATTCGCCTTGGAGACGCGATGTGGAGCGGCCGACATGAGTGCTGATGTGCTCAGCGAACAGTTCAAAGTCGAAGGGATCGATGCAGTCGCGCAGAGCGTTCTGCTGAGAGTGGATTCGATCATAGAGGGAACGCTCCTCCCGAGAGACGGCAAACACGCGCTCCAAGAACTTCAAGTCAAAGTAAAGCTGCAGGGCAATGTTCTGGCTGGTCTTGGTGCATTCCGCAGCCGCCAGTCCCTCGTAGTGTCCAAGCAGCTGTCCAAGAAGTCTCTGGTTGAAGGCTTGCAGCACTTTGGATGGCAGGGTCTGAGGAACAGCCAGGTTTAGGGCATGAATTAACTGATGGAGATACGTCTGCAGTGAGAGACGCGGTTGGCTGGGAATGCGTATGGTGGACTGAACGCTCTGTTCCTGCTCCTCATCTCGCTGCTCCAGCGTAAGCGTTTGCCAGAGCTGTAAGGGGATTTCACAGATTTAAGTTAATTTTAAATGCAAATTTAAGCGGAAATTGTTACCGCAAAATCCCTCAAAACCGCTTCATGACTGATGATCTTTGTGAGCTTCTCCTCGCAGCTGTGAGCCGTCAGAACATCCTCCACAATCAGCAGCCAGAGACTCAGCATCTCCTCCTCGATCAGACCACAAATACGTTGCCAATGCTCAATGCCCACACCCGACTGATTGCCACTCCATTGACGCCAGCTGGGTGGCTGACAGAAGCACAGCTTCAGATTGGGGCACAGCTCCACCAATGCCAAACTATTACGCAGAGCCTGGAGCAGGGCAGGACGCTCACGCAATTGCAGCGACTTCAGCTTGGACAGATACTCTGTGACCTGTTCTTCGGCCGTTTCCCTTAGGAATTTGATCAATGACATCTTGTCCTCCATTCGCGTTGTCTGCTCTTGAAGCAGGACATTCAGCTCCTGGACGATGTCGGCCAGCTGAGAGTCAAACGTTTTGCACAGGGCGATGGTTGAGGAATCGTAGCCTTTGGTGCGGTTGGCCAGACGCTTGGGCTGATCGCTGAGCGCCGCAGCCAGGCTCAGGGGTAAGTCGTCGTTTTGCTCTTTCCAGATCTGAAGCGGTGGCGTCGAGATCCCAGCCTCAATCAAAGAGAGCACCTTTTCGTAGGTCTGGGTCATGGCCTGAGCCCAACTGCTGCGTATGATCTCCCTCACACGGGCATTGATCAGGGGCACATACTTTGTGGCATAGAAGTCAAGCTGGGAATGCTCCAAATTGAGCTGCTGCTCCAAATGGACAAAGGTTGGCCTGCCTGTGGACCTGGCCGACGATTTGATATCTTGAATAGTTTGCATGTTGCTGACCAAGGCGAATATCTGCTGCAGCTGGGCGGCGGCCAAAGCATTCATCTTGTCCAGCCACTGTTTGAGGGACTTGCCCAATTGCTCGGACGACAATTTTATGACATCAAATTGCGGCTTAAAGCCAGCTATGATATCGGGCAACAGATGGGCCAGCTGCCTCTCGCTGCTCTCCATCCGACTGATGCTGGGCGGACAGGTGGATGCTGAACATTCCGCCAGGCGTGTGAACAGGAGGCCGTTCTCTGAAAGTTAAAACAGAACATCAGTCAGAGAGAAATCAGTCGAAATAGAAAATGGCAGCTTCAAGTCTGAAACTAGCACGTCGCTGCGGCATTGAGCTCAAGGGAGCGCTGCAGCAGCTCTGCGTGGGTCGCTACACGGAGGATCTGAAGCTCAGTTCCGGGGACTCGTATATGGAGCTGGGCGACTCCTATGGCATTTACTTTCTGGACCTAAGTCCGAGTGTGTGCTTTGTGCTGTTCCATAATTCGGAGACGCAACATTGCCAGATCCTGATTCCCACTAATGGGACCCTATTCGAGTGCTACAATGGAATTGACAAGAACGCCACGCTGGTGGGTCTGGGCCAGTTCAGCTATGTAACCTGTGCAAACCACCAGGTGGCCTACACAGATGCTCTGTTGAAAGCATGCGGTGCAAACGTAAATTATAGCCCAGCATCGAGTGTACTCCACTACAGCAAGCAGGAGCAAGTCCGCGATGCAATGACCTCTATGGCTGGTCGCCTTGTGAGCTGGGAGTGCTTCTTGCTCGTTGTCCTGCTTCTTTTTACTTGCGTTTTATTCCGACGGCATTACTAATAAAGCGTATTTGATTGAAACTCACCCAGAAGACACTTGTCCAGCAGCTCTATAGTGCTGTTTAGAATGCCCAGACTGGCCAGGATGCGCTCCTTGACGCGACGCGGCTCCGTGAGACGGCTCTGGAGGCAATTTAGGAAGGCAGAGGCTCGCAGATTGAGAAACGTTTGTAGGACAGCGCCGAGATCGCACTTATCCAGCAGTAGCAGGCTCTGCATACAGTCTACAGCGATCTCTGGGCGTAGTTCCTCGCGCTCCAACACGGCCAGCACTGCCTGCTTGATGGTAAGGTGGAAGGGCCGCAGGATCTCCCATTGCTTGCGGGCCACGGGCAGCTTTTGCATTAGCGCACTCTTGCCGTCCAGCTGCAGGCCTGTGCTGATGTGGCGACTGAAGATGAACAGCTCCGTGGCTGCGAAAAACTGTTCGTTGTCAATGTGCGTCCAAATGAGCTCGGGCAGCGATGTCAGCAACTTGATTTGCACCATGGTGCCATAGTAGCTCTGCAGCTTCTTGTTGGCGTTTTTCTGCTGCAGAGCCGCCCCCGTTGCGGGCGCAGTTGTGGTATTGAAGCCCAGGAGCTGCTGCTCGTTGAGACTCCGACAATTGGCCTGGACGCAGTGCACCTGCTCGATGAGTGTTCCCGCCGACGTTTGCATGGCCGCAATGGTGTCGGCTGCTTTAAGCAGATCCCTGTACCGCTCTCTACGGCATTACGAAAATAGTTTTTAGATTTGTGACCAATGTGATTTCAATGTGCCACATCACTCTGCCGCACTTACCCGACATGAGTCCGGAGCTCCTCGCGCTTGTTCTCCACCACAGTCTGTATCTTTTTGTGCACCACGTCGATCTCGGATACGCTGTGCTGCTCAAACAGCGTATCCACATTTAAATTCAGTAGATTTGCCGTCATTTATGCCAAAATTCAAAATAATAATAAACAAGAACTAACTGTAGTTCATTGGAGCGAACTAACTGTTCAGCTGAATAGTTCTTTTGACCTAGAAAGTTGCAAGGTGTGTGACCTAGAGAGGGAACTAAATCCTACGAACTATAAAAATGAGTTAGTTCCCTGAGTAAAAATGAGCGAACGTATGGCCGTATGACATTCGAATTTGCTGGATTTACTAGAGAAGCATGCAGTTGGAAAACATAATTTTCTCACAAATAGTGAGCTCTGTCTGATAGATGGAGATGTGCTGCTGGCGTTTATCAGTCTGATGTAGTACGGGCATAAACGAAAAAATACCAAATCAAATTTAGTAGTGTTGCAAATTCAGCCTCTTAATTTTAAAGTACATATTTTTCTATATTATAAAATTGATTTTTGTTGCGAAAGTTGTATGCACTTTTACACTGAGAGAATAATGAAGACGAAACAAAAGTTTGAGCTGAATATTTTGTTTTTTTAGGGTGTATATATTTTAAAAGGCTAGATTTCTAGCTAGTTTCAGTTATATCATGTGTCCCGAAAAAAACAGCTAATTTTTCTTGGCTGCACTGGTTGTTTTATTCCCGCAAATTTTACAATTTCTAAAACTATCACAAAATAACTAATATTAAACCCCCAAAGCAATATATTTAGGTAGAATATAAATGCAAATAAAATCATCCTAGTTCCTTGAGCACTGCATTAGCAATTACAATTCGCTGGATTTCAGAGGTTCCTTCGTAAATCTCTGTGACGCGAGCGTTTCGGTAGTACATCTCTGCGGGCAAATCGGTTGTATAGCCCATTCCACCCAGGATCTGGATGCACTGGTGGGCGCAAAATGTGGCCGCCTCGGAGGCATGCAGCTTGGCCATCGCAGCCTCCTTGGTGATGGGCAAACCATTGTCCTTGAGCCAAGCGGCTCGCCAGGTTAGCAGCCGGGACACCTCCACCTTTGTCGCCATGTCTGCTAGCTTCTGCTGGATCAGCTGCATCCGCGAGAGCTGCTTGCCGAAGGCAACACGCTTCTGGGAGTAGTCCACAGCCAGTTCCAGAGCGGCCTGAGCAATGCCCGTGGCCTGGGCGGCGATTCCAATGCGACCGCAGTCCAGCGACTGCATGGCAATCTTGAAGCCCTCGCCGGGGCCTCCCAACACCTGGGCCTGCGACACTTGGACATCCTCCAGCACCAGTTGACACGTGGACGAGGCTCGCATACCCATCTTGCTCTCCTTCTTGGCAATGGACAGACCGGGCACATCTTTGGCTGTGAGGAAGGCCGTTATGCCCTTGTGCTTCAGCGTCTTGTCGATGGTAGCAAAGACGACGCCGCCACTGGCCTCCTTGGAGTTGGATATCCACGCCTTGGTTCCATTGAGCAGGTAGCTATCCCCATCCAACTTGGCTGTGGTGTTGGCGGCGCTGGCATCGGAACCGTTTCCCGGCTCGGACAGAGCATAGAAGGCAATCTTTTCGCCCTGCGTGTAGGGCACCAGGAATTCCTGCTTCTGCTGCTCGCTTCCATGGAGCTGAACGGCGCCCAAGTAGAGATTGTTGACGCCCATCGCAATGGAGACGGCCGCATCGCCACGAGCAACTTCCTCCATGCCAATGGCATAGGCCTGGTAGTCGAGTCCAGAGCCACCTGCAGGTGGGCATCAAGAAAGCATTTAGGGACGTGGACATGCATCAATCTGACAATTGCCTTACCATACTCTTCCCGCACTGTCACCGACATTAGACCGAGTTCACCCAGGCGACGTATCTGCTCCGCCGGGTGCAGCTGCTCGCGATCGTGATGACGGGCCCGTGGAGCCAGTTCTGCATTGGCGAAATCCCGGCAGGTCTTCTGCAGTATCTGGTGCGTCTCGGAGAGAGCTGCCAGACTGGCGATCCCTCTGCACCGGCTCGCATTCCACACGCTGCCCGAGCGTTGACCTGCAAAAGTGGAAAGTGGACTCAAAGTGGATTAAAATTGAGTCATCATCGTGTCGTGGATGTGGCGCCGACCTAGCGTCCAAGCGACCCTCAACAGCTGCTGCATTCCGGACCAACTTTTTCCCAACTGTCGATCCCACGAACAGTTCCAGCTGTTATGTGTCTTTTGCTTTCGCTTTCGTCTGCTTCTTCGCGGCAATGATCGTTCGTGGGCCAGCTGGCAGCAACAACGATGGTCAATGGTCTCCGAGGGAGACAGCTTTTATAAGTATGTATTGCTGGCTTCTTAGTCAGAGGCGTCGCATATCAAGGGGGGACACTTGCAGGTCCATAATATCGCACATGTGCTGTATGTATGATGTATTAATGGGCACCCCCTTTCAGCTGGACCCCCGCCCGTGAAACATTTGTTATTCAACCATAGCTTTCCAGTTTTGCATACATATATATTTTCATTTCAAAAGTTCTTGGTGTGGAGCTTTCTGTTCGTACAACCACGCGGCCGTATGGCCGGAGAGAAGTCAATCGAAGGGAGGAAGCACGAGGGAAATGGAAATCGGTTCAACGATTTCAAGAAATTTGTATCCACAAAACGGTTTATTTATTGATTCTCCGGGTACCGGGTGCAATTTGCAATTCAAATTCTTTGTACACACCCACTTTTGTTGGTGAAACCTTTGCACTAGCGTAGAGCAGTACGTGTCTATAATTTCCTTACATCTGACTTATTCCCGGGCTCACAGCGTCAAGCGAAAGTAGTGTCCTACAGCCCAGAACACTGCTGCTGATGCTCCAGCAGCAAAGAAAAAGCGCGGCAAAAAGGATGCAAACATTGAAAATAGTTGCCCCAACCAAAGCAACCCTGAGACGGAAAAGATCAATCCACCCCGATCCTTGACGCAACCAGACGGTGCTGCTTCCAGCGCAACCACAGGACGAAGTTCCTTTTGGTAGCGTCGCAAGGTGTGTCGCATGAGCTGATGCAAAAGAACCATATGTGTTCCGTTCGAAACGAAGCCTCTCATGATGCAATGGTGTATTTTTCGCAAATATATTTTTATACCCGTAATCAAAAAGAGTTAACGGGTATATTAGGTTTGTGGTAAAAGTGGATGTGTGCAACGCAGAGAAGTAAACGTTTCCGACCGCATAAAGTATATATATTCTTGATCAGCATCAATAGCCGAGTCGATAGAGCGATGTCTGTCTGTCCGACTATAAAAAAAAATTTTTTTTAATTTCGCCCCGCCCCCACAAAGAACGAAAATCTGTGGCATCTACAATTTTAAAGATACGATAAAACTAAAGCGCAGTATCGTAGAGAATGCTCATATCTACCAGGTTGCCGAATCTGAATCAGGTGCTTCCCCCACCTCCCACAGCAAGAGACCCGCTACTCATTCTCTCTCTCGCTCGCACACTCTGCGTCGTTATGTACGCGAGCGCCCTTTAGCGGAGGAGATGTAGAATATACATTGTAGATGTAAATAACAGATGTAGTAAAAAAATGTAAAATGTAAAATTTTTTTAATTCTAAAAAAAACAAGCTTAAAAATGTATATACTGACTGGGTACGGGTATAAGTAGAGTCGCGTCCCCAGAAGCGACTCACACGTTCCTTCTCGTTTTTTTATCTATTCCTGGCCGTTTATTTTGCCATCAATCTAATATAATATTAATTGCTTACCAGCGAAACGCTTGACATTCGTGTAATTATAATAATCTCTTGCCCATATGTACATATGGGGATATACATGCATACATACATATGTATAATATGTATTTTTGCTTCATCTACCCATTGCAAAAAGATAATTAATAAACTAATGGTAATTTCTTCAAAAACAGTTTCTCGATCATATAATTGAACTTTGTACATACATATTTATGTATGGTACTTAAGCGAATAATTTCCTCTGATATTTGTAGATGTAACAAAATTTTGAATGTCAGTTCGTTTTTGCACAGATTACTGAACAGTTGGTTATATAGAAACGATCCTATGCGGGTTAATCCATTCATCTGTTTGCTCTTCGGAGTATGGATAGCATTCAACTTTGGCTTAAATGTAACTATTGAGGAGTCCTTATGTGAAAAGTTATACAAAATATGTGTGAACATTTCAGGATGCCGTCATCTTCAAGTTTACGAATGTCGTCTGCAAAAGCTACAATAATTCCTGGTTTGTGTTCCACAACTGTCGTCTAAAGGCCGTCGGTCGGAACAAAGTTATCTGCAATATGAATGGGACAGTGCTACACCCTGCTACCGATGTAACTATTCATATGCAGGTGCTCAAAAGGGCAAATGGATACAAGCCCTTTTTATTCGACATTCGCTTTGATGCCTGTCGGTTTTTTCGAAATCGATCTCCACCCTTTGCCAATTTGGTCTATGGGCTGTTTAAAGAGTTTACAAACATAAACCACACGTGCCCCTTCGTAGTAAGATACAAGAACAATTTTTTGTTTTAATGTTTAAATACGAGTACTTCTTTAACAGGGTCCACAAATTGTCAAGGATTTCTATCTGAAGCCTGAGCTGTTGCGTCTGCCCTTTCCGACGGGGTATTACATGGTAACGTTTCGGTGGTATTTCGATAAGAAGCTCCAATTCAATACAAATGTGAGTTTTGTGTTCGAAGAGGATCTTATAAACAGAAGTTAAATCAAAATAATTTATATACAATCAGGGCTATCATGCGAAAAATTTGTTTAGTATAATGTATGCTTAGGATAAAATAACACATTGATCTTTTTCAAATGTTATTTTTCCATATTTTTGCAAGATTTGAACAGATTGCAACTAGATCATTATTATAGCCAGGATGAAAAAAGCATATTCCAGCGTACCTGTCCTTTGGCTCTCTGAACACCTGAACACCAAGAAAAAATAACTACTGGGTATTAGAGTGTCGATGTGCCACGACTTCAAACGTTTCAACTGCCTTTTTTTCTTTTTCTCTTAATTTTTTTTTGACACAATTATTGTTCCGTTAGGATTTGGCGGCTTACGACAACGCCACCTGGTGGCTGCTGCTGGTCATTTAAAATTATATATATAAATATATATACACACGTATTTTTTCGAAGGGGAGGAGGGCCTGGAGGGTTATGCTGGGGTTTGTCTTGCTGCAGTTGGTAATTTGATTTGTACACCAAATGTGCACAAGTCTCCGGAGGTAATTGTTGCTCAAAAATATTTAGACATTCTGGTGTGATTACGACTCAGCGGTGGAGTTGGCAGGCCGATTATCCACAGAGATTGTGTGAGATTGCTAGCTTAAGGCGAATAATACGGAATTTGTGGGTTTATGACCCCGGTAAGGGTTTAAAGAGATATAAAAAGATATAATGGTAATTATAACAAGAAATATATATCAATAAATTTCATCTGTATAAGATCTTGAGCTCTTGGTATCATTGAAAGTATCATTCTGAAGCTGCGCTAAATTTCATTAAATTTTCCTCACATCCAATTCCTACAAACTTCTCTTAATTTTCGGCAATTATAATATCAAACTCTTTGAAAACTTCACATTTTAATTAGACCTTAAAACCGCAGTCGCTTCATCACTTGGTTCAATGGGTACCATATTAACGTAGGTTATGGGCCAGTGGCAGTACAAGCCCCGTAGTCGGGCAGCAGACAAAATGGAAAGAATTTCAATTAAATACTTGACTTGTGCTCTTTACCCTCTCTGATCATATCTCATAGCCACAGTTGAGCTGTTTGTAGTTTATTTTCCCAAAATTCAATCAAATTAAATTGTTTTTCTGGTTTTTTTTTTTATTTGTCTCTAAATATAATTTTTTTGATCTATTCCATATTAATTTCTCACCAACGAAACGCTTGACAGTCGTCTAATTATAATACTCTCTTGCAAATATGTACATATGAACATTTTATTGTATTTAATATATGTATATTTTTGCTTCATGTACTCTTTATGCGGAAAATTGCAAAAAGATAAAAATTTAATGGCAATTTCTTCAAATACGAGGGGTGCTATTTGTGTTTCTGGCCTAAGTCACTTCTAGTCGTACTGGGACCAAATGGTCAGTTGCATACAAAAGTTTGGAGTTTTATGAATTAAACATACATATGTACATACAGCTTTTTCATGTACGACCATGTTTGATATCGATTAACGATAAATCAAAAATTCATCTCAGGCAAAAATGTTCTCCCATATTTGAGGTGGATTTTTAAGCCAAGAATGCTTAGATCAGCTTAGTTAAACTTTTATTGATGAAGCACCATGCACTGCCAATGAAAAAACTGGTATCGCGCATTCAACCGTGGACGTCCTTCGTTGCAGGACGAATTTCGTGAAAGTAGCTCAAAATGTATGCTTGTGCCACAAAATATCGATGCTGTGCGCGAAATGATTGAGCAAGATCGTAATGTACTGCGATATTGAGGTATCCTTGGGAATTAGTATGACGACCATTAATTAGATTTTTCATGATCACCACCTGGTAAAAAAAGATGTGTTAGCGGGAAAACCCACAACATTTAAAAGATGTGTTTCACATCTATACAGGCGACGAATCATGAATATATAAATATTAAATCAAAACAAAATCAGCAATAATCGACGGTATGGATGTTTTTAAGCAAAAAATCGGTGATTTAGGCCTGTTTTATAGATAGTTTTTCTGAGTGCCCAAAGTGTTGTGAAAATAGGTTCAAAATTCCAAAAAGTTTCTCTACTCCTGGATAATTTTGTTCAAAATAATAACCCCATTTTCAGGCGCCTAAGTTGTGTTTAAATAGCAGCGTATGCATGTATGCATGTATAATTAAGCGAATTATTTAATCTGATATGTGTAGATGCACAATAATTTCGAATATCAGTTGGTTTTTGCACAGCTTACTGAACAGTTGGTTATATAGAAACGATCCTATGCGGGTTAATCCATTCATCTGTTTGCTCTTCGGAGTATGGATAGCATTCAACTTTGGATTAAATGTAATTATTGAGGAGTCCTTATGTGAAAAGTTATACAAAATATGTGTGAACATTTCAGGATGCCGTCATCTTCAAGTTTACGAATGTCGTCTGCAAAAGCTACAATAATTCCTGGTTTGTGTTCCACAACTGTCGTCTAAAGGCCGTCGGTCGGAACAAAGTTATCTGCAATATGAATGGGACAGTGCTACACCCTGCTACCGATGTAACTATTCATATGCAGGTGCTCAAAAGGGCAATTGGATACAAGCCCTTTTTATTCGACATTCGCTTTGATGCCTGTCGGTTTTTTCGAAATCGATCTCCACCCTTTGCCAATTTGGTCTATGGGCTGTTTAAAGAGTTTACAAACATAAACCACACGTGCCCCTTCGTAGTAAGATACAAGAACAATTTTTTGTTTTAATGTTTAAATACGAGTACTTCTTTAACAGGGTCCACAAATTGTCAAGGATTTCTATCTGAAGCCTGAGCTGTTGCGTCTGCCCGTTCCGACGGGGTATTACATGATAACGTTTCGGTGGCATTTCGATAAGAAGCTCCAATTCGATACAAATGTGAGTTTTGTGTTCGAAGAGGATCTAATAAACAGAAGTTAAACAAAAAATGGGTTGTGCAGAAAATCGGATATGATTATTACTGTAATTTCTATACAATCAGTGTTTAGCGGAAACCATTAAAGCAACTAAAATCTATCATGCGAAAATTTGCATATATGTTTAGTATAAAATAACACATTGATCTCTTTTAAATTTAATTTTTCCATATTTTTGCAGATTTCGACAGATTGCAATCAGATAATTTTCCCAAAATTCAATTAAATAAAATAGTTTTTCTTGTTATACCCGTACTCAAAAGAGTTAAGGGGTATATTGTATTTGTGGTAAAATTGGATGTGTGCATAGCAGAGAAGGAAACGTTTCCAACTCCATAAAGTATATATTTTCTTGATCAGCATCAATAGTCATGTCCGTCTCGTTGAGCGCCTAGATCTCAGAGACTATAAGAGCTAGGGCAACCAAATTTGGTTTCCAGACTCATGTGATATCCCACTGCTACAAGTGTATTTCAAAATTTCGGCCCGCCCCCTTCCGCCCCCACAAAGGACGAAAATCTGTGGCAGGCACATTTTTAAAGATATGATAAAACTAATTTTCAGTTTCTTCCCCTGCCCCCTCCTGCCAACGACAACGCAACTCATTTTCCTTCTCGCTCGCACACTCTGCCGCGTTCAGTACGCGAGCAACCCCTAGCGGAGGAGATGTAGAATCTAAATGGTACATGTACAATCTACATATTAGATGTATAATATACATTGTAGATGTAGATAACAGATGTAGAAAAAAAATGTAAAATGTAAAATTTTTTTTTAATTCTAAAATTCTAAAAAATCATATGTTCAAAAATGTAAATACTGACTGAGTACGGGTATAAGTAGAGTCGCGTCTTTAGAAGCGACTCACACGTTCCTTCTCGTTAAAACATGTTTAAGTGCAGATTTTATTGCGCAGTTCCCTATTTTTGACCCTAGTTGCACTATGATGTCTCCTATTTTGATTTCCGGTTCTATCGGAACCCATAAATGATTGGAGTTAAAATTTAAAAATAATTAATTGGCATTGAACATTTTAAACTTACCAATCGAAGATGGGCGTACCTAAAATTGGTACCATCCATGGCCGTCGTCATTCCCGCTAGCACTTTCCATTTTTGGACAAAGCTTCATATGACTAACTAAATATATTGAAATGAATTTTATTATTTGAAATCATTGTCTATGAATGGAAACTTGCCATATGAGGCAGGTGGTACTCAACAAAAAGTACAAGAAAAGGTGCATCACGTTATCTCACCAGGTTGTTGTACGCGATGAAGATGCCTTTTTTAATGAATTCCCTTTCTGGGTTACAATCGATGACCGCTTTTGGGGATGCATGTAGGGAACGGGTCGAGTCGGGAAGGGGAAAAAGGGAAGCCCATTTATGATTGGCCAAGATCCTTTCGTTGTCCTTGTCAAAATCGTAATAAGCGACATCCTCATTCTCAACCTTATCCTCATCGTACCCATCGCACAGTGTTGAGATGCATTAATAATGTTACGATATTTAATGCATTCTCATTATGGCTTCTATATTTTAATTGAAGAATTTTCAAGATTTGTTCTTCATCGAATTTATTGTGAAATTCTTGCGATCTGGCGAACGAATAACAGCAACAGCTAGAACTACTAAGCAGGAATGCAACTGCAACAACAACAACGATAACCGCAGAAACAAAATCCAGATAAAAATAAATACATTTTGGCAGCATATGATACCCGCACTTTGTCAGTATATACATTCCTATTCCGAATGTTATCTTCGATGTGAGGAATCTGTCTTAAAGAGCGTCTCACGTTACTCACAGTTATGCTTGTGTGATCCACAGATGCTGATGTTAAGGTGGATGGGCTTTCATACTCTTTCATAAGCTCGTCCATATCGGGTAATGACGCATAAGGTCTTTTTCCTGTCTTTTCCTCTTCAGTCTTTTGGTAGTCTCCCGGATGCCGGCATTTGTTTCAGGGTCAGCCTGTTCGAAGGTGGGCCCTCAGCTGTTGCTACAAATGTTGTGTGCTTGCAGTGTAGCAGTGCTTAGGTTATTTGTGTCTTAACTGCTCCCGCCCCTGCTATAACCACTTTTAAATCGCGTGCGGGTCCAGGAAACCCGTACTGTTTGTCCTCCAGTGTGGTGACAACGGACTCTAAATTTAGACTCTAAATTCAGTTAAAAGTGCTGTCCAGCTTAATAGCTTTCAAAATTAAACGGCTTTTTGGTAACATAGTGCTGTTAAGCACAAAGCTTGCTGTTGGATAACATTGCTGTGGCTACAATTATTTTTAACATATCACTGTTAAGCGCAAACATCAATGTTGACTTAATCTGGTGCTGTTAAACGCAATGAGTGCTACCAAGCTATTGAGTTTTCAAAAAACTGCCGGTGCACAGTGGGGGCGCCACAAAAGAGGCGCGATTTTCAAATGTGCGGGATTTTATTTAGTTTTGCTGCGATTCCTTCCCCGATCTGTACGGCTATACCTTTTTTATGATCGGGGGGCTTACACCCAAATCACAGTTGGCCGTACAGATTAACTTGAGACTTATTTTTGGAGACGTTTTCCGAAATCAGATATTCTCCATTGCCAAGTTAAAGAAGAACTGTTCCAAATTTATTGAATTCTTAACAAATAATATTTATTTTAATTTAACATAGACCGATAAATAGACGTAGAAATGAATTACTTGATACAGCGCGGAAAAGTCCGCCAGCAGGCGATTAATTGTCCGGAAGGCCTTCCGGAAATACTTGCGGACATCACACGCGAGGTCCTGCGCTGCCAGCCTACAAAGGAATGCCTCTGCCAGTTCATTATTGACTATCTGCACTCAGTGATTGTGACACGGGAGAAGGCCTTGGGTGAGTACTAGTGGGTTTCCCCACTCCACGAGTCCCTAGAGTCTAGAGCCGCCCCTCCCTCTGCAGTTGCTAGAAGCATCCTGGACCGCGCTCTGCGGCAGGTTGAGAACATCATCTCGGACCTGTGCGTCTGCGATCTGACTAAAGAAAAGTCGGACATGATGGCACAGGTGATGGAGGATTGCTTCCGCAACTTTCTCGAGCGGCGTCGCTGCGAGATGCGCCGCGGCAAGGAGACAATCAACTTGGAGGACATCGATATATTCGAGGAGCTGCTGTTGAAGTGCAAGTTCTCCGAGGAGGAGCTGGCCATATCCCGTCCGGCCGTCGAGAGTGCCTACAAGCGCTTCGTGGATGCCTACATGGCGGCTGCACGCGGCGCCGATGGCACAGAGCTGCTTTACCAGTACTTCCGCGATCGGGAGCTCAAGCGCATCCGCGAGGCCATGCGCGAGCAGTCAGCCACCATTATCCAGGCCGCCTGGCGTGGCTATCTAGTGCGCGCCAACCTGCCGCAGCACATATGCACCTGCACCTGCATGGTGGTAGGACTACCCCAGATATTTTTCCCTTTTCGTTAATGCCCCAACTGTGTGCCTACTTGCAGGTTGATGAGGCGGCTAATGAGGAGGACTTGCGCAGGGAGCACGCTGCTCGTGTCATTCAGCGCTTCTTCCGCACCTGCCTAACGGTTTGACAGACCTAGCAGCTTCATTTATCGAGACAGTTTCGTCTAATTCCCTGATTCCCCTCCAATTTTGCAGCACGTGGCTCTCAAGCCTATTGTAGATCCCTGTGGGGAGGTGACAGAGGCCTCCGACAAAGAGAGCAGCACACCGCCCGAAGAGCCGACGAAGGCTGAGGCAGACTCGGGTCTAGTGCCACCAACTCCTCCTCCAACCGCTGCAGATACTGTCGCAGTCACTGCCCAACCTTCGGATACCGAGATGGCCGCGGATGTCCCACCAGAAGAGGAAGCCCCCGCTGCAGTGTCCGAACCAGATGCAGCTTCGGAGCCAGTGGCTGATGTTGCGGCCCCTGAGGAGCCGACAGATGCCGTCGTCGAAGAGGCCCCAGCTGCCGAAGAAGCCCCTCCACCGGCAGAGGAGGCGCCGCCAGCAGAAGCAGAGGAACCACCAGCCGAGGAGGCACCAGCAGCTCCTGAGGAGCCACCACCGCCGCCACCAGAAGAGGAGGCCCCAGCCGCAGCTCCAGAGGAGGCAGAGGCTCCTCCGCCCGAAGAAGCCCCCGCCGAGGCACCAGCCGAGGAATAGAATCTAAAAACGAATTTAGTTCCGCTTTATAAATTTATGTTATCTGCATGCTAAGTAAAAGAGGCGAGGGAGGGGACGATCCCTGCCCCCTACGACTCCATGTGGCTCTGTATCCAGCCACTGAAGGTGGACACTCGGGTGTAGACATCCGGGGAGATGTAGAGGCCGCAGACCATCAGGCCATAGGACACGATGCCAACCTGCCTGAGTCCACTCTCCGTTTGCATGACCAGCGGTCCGCCAGAGTCACCCTGAAAGAAGAAGCCAGAACTTTGGATTCAATCTCTTGGAGGAGATTCGGACGAGACTCTCACCGAACAGGCGCCTCTGAAGGGGCCCCGGGCGCAGATCTCCGTATTCGTGACACTCTCCATGCCCGCATCCCTGCACTGCTTGTTTCCTATCGTGTGGTAGCTCATGCGCTGGAGTACGTTCGGAAAGTTGACGTTGTCCAGGAAGGGTAAGGGAACCGGCAGACGCAGACCCCATCCTGTGAGGGTTACGGGAACGCCACCACCGACAAACTCCTTTCGCTTTGCCGCAAACTCAATGGCTCTGATGCTGGCGTTGTTCATCTCCAGCGGTGGCTCAATGAACAGCACGGCCACGTCGCTGGTGACTAGCTCCTGGTATTTGGGATGTATGCTGTAGGACACAACCTGGGAGCGTGAGCCACTCTCCTGCAGGCTGCGAATGCCGGCCACAACTGTCATCCGGGATGCGTTCAGTCCGCGACAGCAATGGGCAGCCGTTAGGATGCGATTCGGCGATATAATAGAGCCGCCGCAAAAGTGCATCTGACCGCCGCTGGTCCTGTACTGCATGGACACCTGATAGGGCACATACTCCCCCGGTGGAACGTCCGCACCACCCACAATTCGAGTGGGTGGATCATCACTACTGGGCTGTCGCGCTAGAAAGCGGGGGAAAACATACCTCAGCTCTCGAATGATTATAGCACTTGGAAACTTACAATTAATACGCGCTGTGGCGCCTCCGGCCGAGATCACTACAGCAATCACTAGAAGCTCCGGCACGCGTAGACCCATCGTTGGTTGTTTGGTTAATGTCAATGGTTTCGCTTCGGATCTGCCAGCCAACTTATAACAACCCCATTGGGCTGGGCACCCCCATTAGAGGGGAATTTGCATAGATATCGCCGCAGATATCTGGGCCAACTGGCAAACTTGGTTATGCCATTAAATTTGATCTTGAAATTCAAAATATAATGCACAATTCTGCTGGTATTCGCAACGTTTGTGGAGAGTAACCTAGTTAAGATATTTACAAATGCGATTATTCCGCAGAGGCAACCTTCTAAACGGAAAAAGAGTGATTGTTGGAAGGAAAGAAATCGTAGTTTGCATATTCAAAATCATCTTTATTAATCTTTCGCCGCCTAGGACATTCGCTCGGTAATCCAGCCATCGAACATGGACACTCTGGTGTAGACATCGGGACTGTTGGAGGCACAGAAAGCCGTGCCATACGAGACGACGCCCACTTGCTTGAGTGACTCGCCTTTCTGCATCACCAACGGACCGCCAGAGTCGCCCTGAAATGAAGTGAAGGGATAAATGATAAGTTTAAGGGATCAAAAATCAATGGTTATAGCAAGAACTGCAACACTCACATTGCAGGCACCCTTGCCAAATCTTTCGAGAGCACAAATCTCAGTGTCCGTGAGCTGCGTCATGGTCTCTTTGCATCTGGCATTGCTGAGCGTCTTGTAGGAGAGCTTCTGCAGCACCGTGGGATACTTGGCAAAGGGACCAGTGCCAAAGTGGAAGACAGAGCCCCAGCCAGTGAGCAGAACCTCCTGGTCGGCGCCCACCTCATCCGTACCGCTCACATCGATGGTGGCCACACGCTTCTGATCCACCGCAAAGGGCGGATCGATCTTGAGGATGGCAATATCGCTGGTCACCAGCTCTTGGTAGTTCTCGTTCATCTCGTAGGACTGCACCTGTGAGCGATAGCCAGTGCTATCGTTCAGATCCCTAATGCCAGCCACCACGGTGATCCTGCTGGCATTTTGTCCGTTGACGCAATGAGCGGCAGTCAGGACGCGATTGGGGGCAATCAGAGAGCCACCACAGAAATGCCGCTGCTGGCCGCTCCGTGTGAGGAACTGCATGGACACCTGGTAGGGCACATACTCATCCTCGGGCACATCGTAGCCGCCGACAACGCGTTCCTGGGAATTTATGTCCGCCTCCTCGAAGTACGCATCCACTAAGGATAGTCGGGGTTTAGTTCTGGTAGCTCTTAATTCTCTCCCAAGTTCTACTCACAATCGATGATGCTGCCCATGGGCTTGCCCTGGATTACCTCCACTCCCGTCAGAGCTACAAAGAGCAAAATCAAAGTAGTGGCTTCCTTCATGTTGAATAGAGCTTTGTCTGCCGTTGGAGCCGCATCTGGGCTTTATATACAGCCGGCTGGAAGACCTACATAATGCAGTTAACTGGGTTTTTCATTCATTTGAATTTTATCGAGTGCAGCTGTGGGTGGTCTCTGTCTCCCGCCCCATGTAATGGGTAACAAGGTCGCCCTGGCAGTGCCAGTGATAGCAAAAGAATAGTCTAGACTCTCGACTGTGAAAACTGTCAGTTGGAACACAGAAATCATGGCATGGAGAGGTAGAGCTGGAGGTGGAGGTGGAGGTAGAGGCGACTGCTTCCGCAGTTCCTGGTAATAACACCTACGCAAAGAGAGCCCAAGAAGGGCAGTCAGAGCAACAGACAGAACCGATCCTCCTTTCAGTGAGATCTGTCTCACAGTTTTAATCAGCGTATAATTTAAATATTCCGATTAAACAAGCAGCGCCCTGGGGCATCGGAAAGCGGAAAGCGGAAAGCGGACAGCGGACATTTCTTTTAATTCATTGTCGAGTGGCGGACAAGGAGAGGAGAGACCTGCCGCTGGCAATCAACACCTCGGACACCTCGGATGCTGCCAGTCCTGTTCTGTCTCCTCTGGCCAGACTATCTCACATGTTCGATGCAAATCAGTTTCAGCTTCAGCTTCAGTTGCAGTTGCAGCTCCTGACTTCTTCCCCAGTGGCCGATGTCTGGGCGGGCTCTCTGTGAGTGCTATCTGGTCTACATTCTACATCCAGAGACAGAGAGTGAGACAGAGCCATAGCCATAGCCATAGCCCCCATGTGTCAGTTCCGGGGCTGATTGCAGGCAGCTAATGAATCATTTTGCTGCTCCTTTTTGGGTGGACCTGGTCTGTGGTCTCCGGTCTCTGGTCTCCGGTCTCTGGTCTCTGTGTGTGTGGCGCACTGGCGCAAATTAATTATGCACACCTCTCGGTTTCGTTTCGATTCTATTTGTGTTTCTGTTTGGGCTGTTGCTTCAACTGAAGCTCTGTGACTGGGGCTGGGTCTTGGGCTTGGGCTTGCCCGTTGTTGAGGTCTTGATCTTTGGACTTCTGTGTTAATTGTCCTGAGCTGCGTTGCAGCGCCGAACCGATTTGAACCTGAAATGGCTTTATTATATCTGGCTATACGTGCACCAAGCCCCCACCCAACCCACAGGATGTAGATGTGGCTGTGGCTGTGGCTCTGACTCTGGCGCCTGTCGTGTTGCCTTATGGCTGGCTTTTGTTAATTGGACCACCCTGTCAAGGCATGACTTATCTGCGGATTTTTATTCTTAATTCCCGCATCTAATTTGCATGTGAGTTTCGCCTTGAGCCGGCCTGACAGGTTAATCCCTGTGTAAAACTCATTAGGCTTTGTTCTAGCCACAAAAATGTTGATTAAGCGAATCTACAGAGGGGGCACTGGCTCGACTTCTGATTAAAATTCACTGCGAACTTTTATTCTCATAACTCCAACTCCTTTCTGCAATTCCACAGACGATGCTCAAAATTCTGGCTAATAAAATGCATTTAATCATTTCATCAGCAATGTTTCAGACCTCCAGATCCGATCCCCTGCCTGCCTTTGAGCAGGGTTTATTGGAACGTTCGGTGTTAACAAGATAAGCATCCTGGCCCGTCCGCTGCGACGGGACGCCATCATTATTATGACATTTTGCCTGATTGCCTGCCTCTCGTCTCGGATCTCGGATCCCGGATCTCTCATTCAGGGCCATGTTCTTCGTGCCAACTTCTGTAGAATTGTGCGTGTGGCCAAGAACGGAGTCGAGACATTCTCACTGCAATTTTTATGGGTTTTTTGTTTTCGGGTTTTTGTGTGTGTGGCTTCTTCTTGTTTGTCTCTTTGCCGCCGCCGCCGCCGCCGCCGCCGCCACCGTCTTCCATGTGATTTATTTGTGCAGTTCTTAAAGCAGAGCCGCTGGTTTTATGATGTGAAAGGAGGAGGAGGAGGAGGAGTGGCCCTGGGTCGAAGCCCAGTAGCCCCGTCAAGGTGGAATTATTCATAGTGATTGTCTCGATGGGTATTAGGGATCGTGCCAATGGAATTGTCATGGCTTGGATCTCCTATCCTATCCTATGGGAGTAGTTGTCCAGCTCGTATGCAAATGATTATGACTGACAGCATAAATTAACAGGATCAGCGTGGACTACATACGGGTACATGTACACGCACCAGAATACTCCAGAATGAGTTTTCCACTCTCTCAGGCAATTAATTTTGATCTGGAAAAAAGCGAGCGGAAAATTAATTGCGTGTTTTGCATAATCAGTAAATTGGTCGTTTATTTTAGTACTTAATTTGCTTGGCATCGCCTCGCAAGGTGCACACTGTGCAGTGCAGTGCAGTGCCTTACCTCTAGCTCTAGCTCCAGCTCCACATCCACCTCCCCCCCCACATGATCACTGGTCTTATATAAATTATGACTCCCAGGTACGTAGCATGCAGCGATCTGGCATTGGCTTCGCTCCGACTCGGGCATTGGGCAAATTAAACAGATTTTTATTTGCAAATCAGATAAGAGATCATGCCACGGAGCACAGTGCAGATACACAGATGCAGATACTTCCCAAGTGGTGGTGTGTGTGTGTGTGTGTGTGTGTTTGGAATCAGATACAGATACAGCTAGAGCGGGCTGGCTGGCTTAATATTTATCGGTCGCGTGAGCTTGTTACCTAATTGATGACAACAGGTAGGCGCTTCTGTCAAGCGATGTCTCTGGGCCCAGATGGGATATGATGGGAGAGGTTCGCTGATCTCCGCCAGCTTATGATAACCAGGCACGCAAGGGACAAACAGCGGGTGGGCCAATTGGACTACTGTTTGGATCTTCTAGCACTTGTCTCTGCCTTCCTGTCATTATTCATCTCTGGATGATCCCCTTCTTGTTTGCTTGGATATTATTTATATTTTATGCACAGCAAACACAACCCCAATTTCGGCAGATTTCAAGTTCACCAACATTTACATGGCTATATGTAAGTGCTCTCGCCCAACCTTAGCCCAAATACATTGATAAGCTCAACCCCCAACTGGGAGCTATAAAAGCCATGGGAGGTTATCACTTGCAACTCATTCGCTGCGGAGCAAAAGTGCCACCAACACTCGGAATGTTGGCCATAAAGTTATTCTGTCTATATCTGAGTGCGACCGCCGCTGCCGGCTGGATAGAACCCACAGAAACATCAGCAGATCCCGTTCGGATCAAGGAAAGTGCACCCGATCCCGTCAGGATTAATGGCGGCCAACTGGTGAACGAGACAGTGCCCTTCCAGATCTCCCTGCAGGTGCAGCGACGAGGACGCTGGAGTCACTTCTGCGGGGGCTCCATAGTCAGTGCCCAGCATGTGCTCACGGCCGCCCACTGCGTGGAGAAGATGAAGGTGGAGAACATCAGTGTGGTGGTTGGCACCCTCAACTGGAAGTCCGGGGGCCTGCGACACCGGGTGGTGGCCAAGCATGTGCATCCCCAGTACGCGATGAGTCCCCGGATCATCAACGACATTGCCCTGGTCAAGGTGACGCCTCCATTCCGCTTGAATCGCGCTGACATCGGGACCATCCATCTGGGTGGAACGGATCGCATTGGCGAGAGGGTGTCGGTGCGTCTCACGGGATGGGGTTCAACTACTTCTGCCACCTCTGCGGCCAGCCTGCCGGATCGCCTTCAGGCGCTCCACTACAGCACCATTTCGAATGACGAGTGCAACCAGAAGGGTTTCCGTGTGACCCGCAATGAGATCTGTGCCCTGGCTGCCCCGGGACAAGGGGCATGTGTGGTAAGCCGAGAGATATTACGTTTATATGACACAGATCACAGCACACAGATACACCCCACAGGGCGACTCTGGTGGACCGCTTATCATGGCTGGCTCTCGTCCCCAACTGGTGGGCATTGTCTCGTATGGCTCCTCCACCTGTGCCCAGGGCAGGCCCGATGTCTACACACGTGTCTCCAGCTTTCTGCCCTACATCAGCAAGGTGATCAACCAGGATCTGGCCTAATAAATACATTCGGACAACGTATAAATAAAGCAATCTCATCGCAGCGAATAAATACCTTGGAGTCTTTGTATTTAGTTTCTCTCTCTCTCTGCTCTGCTCTGCTCTCTCCCCTTTCGTTCGTTTTGGCGACTAATTAAAAATCTTGTTCAATATTCGCCACACAGACACAGTGGGGAGGAGGAGTGAGACGACGAGTCAATGGGATCTAGGGAGTGAGAGGAGTGAGAGGAGCAGGCAATGGTCTGGCCTCTCCTCTTCATGGTCTAGGCTTGGCCCGGCTCCAGCGAGAAACTCGGGCTGCTGCTGCTGCCGCTTGCCGCCTGCCAGGGCGACCATGATAAATGCAAAAAGCAATTTATCGCACATTTAACTCAATTCAGTTTCTTTATGGACAGTCCCCCCCGAAGGAGGCCGTGCCGGTGCCGGTGCCGTGCCGTGCCGCTGGAGGAGGAGGCAAGAAGGAGCAGTAGGAGACTGCCACAAAGTTTCGCTGACACGCACACTCCACTCCCATAGGCTGGAACATACGATAGACTGGATAGACTGGGGTTTTGCGTTTGCGTTTGCGTTTTGGGTATGGAACTGGAACTGGAACCGAGGACTGCGTCGAGGCCTGCCTTTGCCTGCCTTTGCCTGCCTTTGCCTGCCTTGTAATTCGATATTAGATTTTATGTGCGACAAATACGAAGTGCAAACATTTTTATGTTTGTGCAATTTCTATGCTGCATTTTGTATTTGTAGTGGAAACGATTTGCCGGGGCGCCGACTTTGACTCCAACTTTAACTTCGACTCCGCTTCGCTTTGGCTGTGGCTGGGGCTGTGGCTGCGGCATGGACTCATGGATTACTTCTCCGGCTGTGTAATTAAGTTCAAATAATGTGGAGCTCATGGTTTTGGGTTTGGGTTCTTTTCAGCAACACTAGCCAACAAAGTTGTGTGTCCGAACAGTGCCATAAACAACAATCCCATGGGGGTCTTCAAGTCTTGTGGAAGACTAAGCCCATGTGTCTGGATCTCTAACATCTTGTGCAGCTTTTGTAGGACAGTGTCAGTTTTGTTGCTCGTTTCACGCTCTCATTTTACTGGCTGAAACCTCGGCCACGGTCCACGAGAGCATAACATGGAAAATCTGGCACTCGTCCGCACACACTCCCCCCATCCCCACATCCCCATTCCACCCCGTATATAGACAGCTAACAGCGGGTCAAAGCAGTGCAAGAGTAAGCCGAACCCATAACCATCTCCCATCGCATCCCCAGTACTAGCCGATCCGTATGGCGGCACTATGCGTCGCGAGACTCTGTGCTGAGCATATAAATTCATTTAGATCAATCAATTCAATTTGTTTGTCAATAAGACCTAAATGAGTATTTCATTTAAACAAATTAAAATTCGAAATTCTGAAATTCCAGAGGCAGCAGCCCAAAGAAGAAGAAGCAGAAGCCACCAGACCCAGCCTCAGACCCAGCCCCAGACCCAGACCCAGACTCATCCAAAAAGCGAACCCAGGGACAGGGAGAGCAATTAAAATTGACGCGACACACTTGATTCCCTGATTTCTTAAACGAACGCAATGAAAATATGTATATATAAATATGAATATGCCTGGACTTTAGCTCGGTTCAGAGCCAGTTCGAGACCGAGACCCACAGATCCAGACCCAGAGAGCAAGACCAAAACAAAGACCGCGACCGAGACCGAGACCAAAGACCAACACCAAGACCAAGACCAAGAGACCATTGCCCATCTCTGTTGACTTTTCATTGTCAATTAAAATCAAATAAATTTATTTGCTGCTTGACTTTCGCTCGGTTCTCGCCACAGTTCTCGGTCAGAGATTCCGATTCTTGGTACTTGATTCTCAGTTCCCCGTTTCCAGTTCCGTGGAGAATTGTTTTTTGTTTGGCATGCAAGTGGATTGAACATTGATTGTTCTGACTTTCCCCGACAAAGAGTTGTCCACCTTTGGCGGGTATCAGAAAGCGGCGAGAGTTAGGTCAAGTCTGACTATTTGGCCTTGCCCTGGTTGGCCACCGCCTCCATGGCCTTCTTCACAGTCTCGGGATCACCGAGGAACTGCAGAGTGCCCAGCGGCTTCAAGCACTCGTCCAGCTCGTAGACAAAGGGTATTCCCGTTGGCAGATTGAGGCCCATGATGGCTTCGTCGGACATGTCCTCCAGGTGCTTGACCACACCACGCAGACTGTTGCCATGGGCGGCCACCAGGACTCGCTTTCCCTCCTTGATCTGGGGCACGATCACGTCGTTCCAGTACGGAAGGCAGCGATCGATTGTCAGCTTGAGGGACTCTGACTTCGGGAAATCCTTGGGATCCAGTTGACCGCAGTAGCGCGGATCGTTCACAATGAAGTCGTAGTACTTGTGATCCCTCTCCATGGGAGGCGGCGGGGTGTCGAAGCTGCGTCGCCAGATCTTCACCTTCTCCTCGCCAAACTTCTTGGCTGTCTCTGCCTTGTTGAGGCCCGTCAGGCCGCCGTAGTGTCGCTCGTTCAGGCGCCAAGTCTTGCAGATAGGGATCTCCTTGTGACCACTGGCCGACATGGCAGCCGCCAGGGTGTCCTGTGCCCGCGACAGCAGCGAGGTGTAGGCCACATCGAAGTGCATGTTGGCCTTCTTGAGTGCTACTCCTGCCGAGCAGGCCTCCTGCAGACCCTTCTCGCTCAGCTTGGCGTCGAACCAGCCGCAGAAGAGGTTCTTCTGGTTCCACTCGGACTCGCCATGCCGCACCATCACGATCCTGTAGCGGCCCTTCTTCTTCTTCTCACTGCACGAATCCTTCGAGTAGGAGCAGCTGAATATAGGACGCAGCTTCATCAGTCCACTGCACACTTGACTTCTCCATAGTGCCTTAGCAATAGCCAACATTTTATGAAACTTTATTTTGTCAAGAATTTCAATTTCACATTTTCAAATAATTTTTCAGACTTTCGAATGATCGACAAATTATTCTAAGTGAACTCCACCTTGCAGTGCTTGCAGTGCTTAACCTTAACCTCATTTTCTCGCAGCTGCAGCTTTTTATGCGAAACCCCCCCAGAGATTGTTTCTACAATATACTTTATACAGCTACAAGCTAACAGATCGTACCTTAAATACAATTCCTTCTGTACAAATTTATTATTATATATCACATATACCTTCCTTTAAGCCCTTCGCTGCAGTGCCAGTAGAGGTTTCTTGCCCAACTCCATACCAATATTGTCCATGAATACAAAATCCTCAGGGCGAAAACTGGTGCTCAGCTTGAAGTTCCTCAGAACCTTTGCGAGGGCAATCTTTGCAGATATTTCGGCGTATTTCCAGCCTGTGAACAGAAAACACTGTAATATCTACTCGCCTATAAATGAGTTAACCAGCCAACCAATGCAGTATCTCTTTCCCTTGTTGAATGGAATGTAAGCATATTGATGAATCTTCGAAATATTTTCGGGAAGAAAGTTGTCGGGGTTAAACTTGTCTGCCTCTGGGCCCCAGACATCCTTATTGCGGTGCGTGTGGAATATGTCGATGCTCACTGTCAGGCCTTTGGGTAATAGGATGCCATTGGACAGCCGAACGTCCTGCGCGGTCACCCGTGGGAGCAATGGAATCGCTGGGATCAACCGCATCGACTCGTTCAACACACGATCCAAGTACACCAGTTTCTGCAGGTCTTCGTAGGAGACCTCAAAGTCCCCTGCATTTGGGAATACATCTTTCAGCTCCTCAAAGGCGGCATCTTGATACTCGGGGGACATGGCCATAAAGGTTAGAGTGCTAAAGACTGTTATGGCCGTTGTCACAAAGCCAGCGGCAACGATAATACTGCACTCGGCCTCGGCATCTTCGATGGAGAATTCTCCGCTTTTAAGAAAGTTCACAGCCCGATTAATCACTATATTTCTGCTTGCCAAGGATTCTTGGCCTTCGTCTGGCTTTTTGGTCAACCTTTCCTCAATTATCTGAAACGAGCAGTACTGGAAATGTACTGGAATTCACTGCATTACATTTCTTACTCACGCCTCTCATCGGATCTTTCACCGCAAACGCAGCTTCTGCTCTTCGTGTTTCCCATCCCACCTTCTTTGATATAGTTCTGTTCAGGGTCGACCAAATTGCCATCAGCAGCGTTGTAAAGTCAAGGACTCTAAAGAGTTTTTTCATAATAAATAGCTCTCGATCATTGGTAAGGCCAAGTAATTGCATCTTACAGTTGGAAGTGTTTGATTAGTGTCCCATTCTTGACGATTGGATTCTCCTTCACATCGCTGCCCATTGTTGTTCCTGCAGATAGATACTCATAGATGTTTAGGGCATACACCTCAGGAACCAAGCAGAGAGATTACTTACGAATAGACGCTCTAAAGAAACAGTTTTCCAAGTCCGGAAATATTTCCCTTTCACCCTGGCCCACAAAAGTGTCGAGCACGGACAAAAAGCTTTTTGTCTCCTCATTGAAGATCGGAATGAAGCTCATCAGAACATTGTGTCTGAATGAGGGATTCATCTGCTTGCGACGCTCAACCCAATGTGCTCCTAGTGCAGGATAACTGTGTTCATATGGGTTTAAGACGGATGATATTATTTTGTTACCTCCCATTCCCAGACTTCCCGGACCACCATTCATCAATATGGCTTTGCTCAGAATCTGGTTCTTGTCCATGCAATGGGGAGACGTTAAAATATCCTGGACAACATTTGGCTCACTTGTCGCTACGACTGGCATTGGGCCAATCCATGTGAGGTAGGTCGGTCCATATTCCTTGAAATGTTTACTGCGCATGCCTATATTACCTGTTGAAATATCGGATTAGTAAGGACTAACTTTAATGGTGCTATGTGCGGGTTCATTCACGTTTATCCCGAATATACTTGATGGCAATGCCAAAGAAGGGATATCCTATGGGACCCTTCAACCTCAGCATCAGTAAGTAAAATCTCCGTCGGCTCCACAGCAAACACATCCAGGCAAGAATCCCCACAGCCATCCACAGTTGCAAAGAGAACATTATTTGGCTGAACCTCCGATTTCACAGATTGAAGTATCTTTGAGGCTCTGAATGAGCTTTTATATAAAAAGTTTCTTATGTGAGAATGGAACAATCAGCACAAAGTGTAATTTTTATATAATAAAAAGTAATAAAGGTTTCTTAAGTGCCTAAAATAGACTCATATTGCATCACCTTACTTCAAGCTGTTGCAAAATATTTTTATTTATGGGCTACAAATTAGCACAGCTTTTAGTCTAAAATTTGCACGCACAGGGATGGGACTACAAGTTCATACCGCTTCAAAAAGAGAGCAGTCATGGAGAAAGCAATTGTTGTAAATCAAATGTAGTCCAAAAATTGCATTCCTATGCAATTAATAATCGTTCTGATTTTATCAAATGAAAATTATATTTATTAGTATGATCGAAATTTGATTTAACAATCAATATCTGCTGGAAGTATTCCAGTCACAGTTCATCAAATTATTTTTATCACCTCCTTTGCACTTCAAGAAGAGGTTGTTCCTCATACTCCATAACAGCATTATCTATGAAGGAAAGATTCTCATTACGAAAGCTTGTGCTCCGGCGAAAGTTCCTCAGTATCTTGGCTAAGGCAATCTTTGTAGATATCTCCGCATATTTCCAGCCTGTAAATAGAAAATACTTAAATATCTATTCAAAGTTATAAGAAAAAAAAACACCCACCTATACAATTTCTCTTTGCCTTACTGAACGGAATGATAGTGTATGGATGCCTTTTTTGAATGTTTTTGGGAAGAAAATGGTCGGAATTGAAGGTATCCGGCTTTAAGCCCAAGAAACTCTTGTTGCGATGGATGTTAAATATGTCGATGGCCATTGCATCCACCTTTGTGGATCAGAATACCATTTGACAGTTCCAAGTCCTCTGCGGTCTCTTGCGGTAACAGAGGAACTGGACAAGACACAATCCAAGAACACCAGTTTCTGTAGGTCTTCGTAGCAGAGCTCAAAGGCAGCATCTTCATGCTCGGGAACGGCTGATTTCAACGAATACATTTTATGTTAATTTATCTAGTTTATTGGTATTAACGATCTGGTGGCGGTTACTTTCGCTACTTGTGGGAATTTGACTAAGTATTTATGAGTATTTGGTTTAGATATACACACATCATAATACCCCTTACACTGCAGCTAATTTGAGGTAATTGCACCCTGAATTGCCTTGAAAGGTTCCAAATTTGTATGTGTAAAGTTATAGTTCGTTGGACTATAGATTTTTCTATTGTTGCAACTCCTTTCAGAAGCTGATTGGCAGTGGAATGAAGCAGGTGTTAGTAAAGAAATTGCTCTTTTTATGTTCACCTCCTCTACATACTCTAGAGTGTTTATTCTGGTTGAGTACCTCCGCTCTATTCCCTATTCTCTCTATCGAAGCATCATCCATCATTCATATTGGGTGGAAAAAGCAATTAAGCCGCGAATCGTGTCAACTGCTTACCAGTCTAAGAAGCCGCTTACCCGGCTAAGCCCCAAAGCTGTTGCCCAGAAGAGTAGCCGAACAAGCCAGCAGCCATGCTGTGTGTGTGGGGCAATTAAAGTCTCGAAAAATGTCAGCGGCGATAAATTGTTTTTAAGTGCGTTCCACCGAAAGTTGTCAAAAAGTGTTAGAAAGAAATTTTCACCCGCCAGCAGCCGCATCGAATACTCGTAATATATAAAAGTCAGATCCGATGCGTGGCTCGGGGCACCAACTGCCGCTTCTCAAGGTGTGGCAGTGGGGCAGGCTGTCCACGAAACATCGACACGGCACGGCACCGCACGGCACACGCAAGTCCCAGAGACACCCAATGTTGGGGACGACGACGACGTCTATGATAGCACCGCGATAAGCAACATTACCGTACAATTTTCAATTAACACGAAGAGGAAAATGTGAATGCCAGAGGAGCGAGAAGAGTGTCGGGAGAGTGCCTGGAGAGTGGGAGAGTGGGATCGGGGGCTGATAAATTCCATAAAGCCTCGACCCTGGCGCTTGCTTGCAGGCACAAACTGTTCGCCAGAGCAGAGCCCCTCTACAAATTGTCTAATCTAATGTTCAGTGGAGTCTCTGGATTGGGAGACTCGAGTGGAGAGGACTCCCAGCACGGCACTGATCTATGGTAGCCGTTAGTGTCGTCGGCAGTGAAAAGTTGTCGACCTGCCTAAGAAAAAAATAAAAACCAACTAGGGAAATAATCGACAAACGTCCAGCCAGCCAACTGGCCATGGTAGACAATTTATCATCTCGACTTGGGGCATCGGTTTCGCCTGGAGTCCAGTGGCCATAAAAGCTTCTTTATGGCTGCTTCTGTGCCCTAGCTCTGACTCTGACTCTGACTCCGACTCTGGTCCGGGTACAGGTACGGGTCGGAGATCCTCCTCATCAGTCGGCCCCAAATGGAAGCCACTCGCTCGTCGGGCACAAATCTTTCATTTTATGCTAAGCTCCATTTTACCTACTCACATTGACATGTTTTCATTTTCATTTTGCCTTTTACCCCATCATTTTTATGGTTTCCAAAGTGATTTACCATCTGCCAAGTGGTTACTGTGCCGTGCCGCGACTATGGCAGATAGAATGCAATAGATGCAATAGATGACTGACAATGGACAGATTTTGAATAATTTATACACGTGTGTGTGCAAGCAAAAGTTGATCAACGATGTGTCGGAGAGGTTTTTGCGTTGGGAAACCAAACCAAAATTAATTTATATATTAATATGCAAAATATTATTATACGTAATACATTCATTTCCCATCACAATTAGATCCTACCTTGTATCTCAAATTCTAGGCAACAATTTTGTTGTATATCGACCACGCCCCCCGTCTTATAGTCTACACAACAATGTATCTTTTTTTGATGCATCCCCCCATCTACAGACAACTTTCAATATACTTTTCCATTTTCCCAATTTCAGGCTCTGGCTGCAAAACCATCCCATAACCAATGATTACATTTCACCTGCAGCTTAATCAACTTTTCAATTTTCTTTGAACAAACAGCACAAACAAAAAAAAAAAACGTGAAAATAAGTTATAACAAAAAAAAAAATAATAAAAGAAAAATCGCTTACCACTTTCCGTGTTAGATGCGGCGCTTTCATGATTTGCAGGAGGCGCGTGAGGAGTTCAAAGGTGCCACAAATGACATCCGTAGATCCACCGAACCAGTGGCTGACCAAAATAATCCAAGTGGTCAGCAGAGGCTACCGCACAGCTGCGCAGCGGCCTGCAATCGAGATGAAGATGCATCTGAACACACACGTCCACTGGCCATGAACTTTGCTCGGATAACCCCTTCCTGTGGCTGTTGTTTGAATTTCGGCCCCGTACCTGTGGCAATTTGAGCACCTGGCGAGTGCCTCATGTGTGTGTGCGTGTGTATGTGTGTGCCACATCGGAAGATCATTTTCCGACTCGAATTGGATTCCATTTGCGTAAATTGAAAATGAAGCGGCAAAAGGATTCAAACACCTGCATAAGATTGCGAGCAGAACCAAAGAAACAGAGAGATGGAAATTGTTGGCTAAATTCATTATTAGTAATAAGTATACTCGTATGCAGGCTCTCCACTGGAGGCTGTCTCGTGTGGAGGCTGTGCTCCGATGGCTGCTCACATGACTCCCCATCCCATCGGCGTGGGTGTGTGAAATAGGGCTAAGCTCTGGTTCCATCCTGGATGCATCTGCAGATGCGTGCGAGTTCAAGTTCCCAGTCGCCAGTCGCCAGTACCCACCCATAGAGCGACGTGGACATGGACATGCATGCGATTCCATTTTGATAATAATGCCAAAGTCAAATAATTATAATGATCGTGATTACAATCATCGTCTGCACCTTCTTCCTCATCATCATCATGGTGCCTGGGAGTTGGCCAATGACTAAGCCATTTACCGTTTTCTTTTCGGTTCTGAGGTTCTGTGTGCACAGACTGCATTGTACGGGCACTGGAGGCTAGACCCCGGGCACATCTTCAATGAAATTTCAGGTCAATTGTCTTGCGGCGGCTGCGTTTGCGGTCTGAGACCCGAACCTGAAGTTGAGGTTGTAGCTGTAGCTGTAGCTGTAGAGCCCGACCCAAAGCCAGACCACAGCCAGTTTTTTGTTGTTTCCCGAAGTTCAATTGCAATTTCTATTTTCGTGCAGAAGAATTCTCAGTCCAGACATCGATTGCCTGACTCTGGCTGCCTTCCTTCGCCTTCGCCTGGTCGTATGGCCGCCTGCCTGCCTGGCTGCCTGACTGCCTGCCTGCGTAGGCGCTTTCACAGATTAATTGAAGTCATAAGCAATTGTAAACTTATCGCTTTTCGGTCTGCCCGATCCATCCCCACCAACTGGATAATTCTATAATATTTTCTCTGTGGTTTTTTCATCTACGAGTATCTGCCGTCCCCCAGCTCACCTCTCTCTCTCTCTGGGGTTTTATCGATTTGCAGTAGGAGAATGTTTGGTGGTGTTGGCGTTTGGTTAATTTGTTGCTATATTTGATTGTGGCACACTTTGCGCAATTATTTGATTGCGTTTCTATCAAGTCCCGATACAGTTCAAGAGTTCAACAATCAGTAGCTGCATTGCGCTGCGTTTATTTCATTCGGCTTCGAGGTTAAGTTCTCTACAATGAATCAATAAAAAATGAGTCGCTGCTGGCGGCTTGCTGTTTTAAGAATCGCGAAAATGGCATATGGTTTATCGTATGTACGTAAGATCTATCAGAGATGTAGTACGATACTCAATAATGACGATATTCATATGCTTATAAATACATTACAAAAATAATAAAATATGCCAAGGATTAGATAGAGTCTCATCCAATACGATATTTAGGGACAGCCAACAACATAATACGATATTCATATAATTCTATTATAAAATATTCATAATATACGGTATAGCAAATATACGATATTCAAATTATAATTTCTCTATTTTATTGGCTGTTCTTGAATATCGTATGAGCACTCTCTTTGAATATCGTAAATTCGTCACTTGCCAGCCATTACCCATACGCGATGGCAGCGCCGTCAACACCGTCGAACAATGGAAATAATAAAGTTTTCGCCATCCGTGACAATGGGCGAGGCGCTAAAGGCAGCAAGCAATTATGGTGCGCGGCAGGATGCGTGGAGTGAAAGGATAAAAGCCGGATGTTCAAATATGGGTAATAAATGCGCCAAGGCGAGATGATACACTTATCCGCCCTCCCAGAGATACAGAGAGATACACACTCGCACACACATGATGAGTTAAATGGCAAATGCTAATGGAAATATGACAAGGAAGCCGCACGCCATCCTTCAGATTTCGCCTCAGCTCCAGCTCCAGCTCCAGTGCCAGCTCCTTTATCCCTCAGGCATATGTAAATAGGATGCTAAATGTATGGGAAGGATGTGCGCCATGTGAATTTAGTGGTTACGGAAGTTGTGCGGCAGTTAAACATGGCGTCTTGCGATTTTATTGCCGTCTTGAAAGTTTGCTTACGCTTTGTGGCATAAATGAGCGGAGCACGGAATGGAGACGGACGGCAGCAGCGCGAATTGAAATTCATGGAGCAGGCGACCGACCCCCCAACTCTGAAGAAAAAGATGCCTGGAGCGTGCCTGAAGCGTTAATCTGAATCCGAGTACATATGTGGCATATACACATGGTTATGGTTAAAAGGAGTTCCCACTCCCTTACCCATCCCCCGGAACATGTGTTTGCCTGTTCATTCGTGTTGTGGCAGCTAAATTGCAGACAAACAATTAAAATGTTTATGCGACTCAAATTGAAAATTAATTGTTACTCTGGTGGTTTTAATTAATTTTTTTTTTTTTTGTTGCTTAGAGAAATCTTCTAGAAAGTACGAGTACAAATACGAGCACTCGTTGCATATGCAAATTAGGCCAGCGGTGTAATTTCTCGTCCAGTTTGCTCTTCTGAGTACAGCAGAGCCAACTGACTGCACTTTCAGTACAGTTGTGCCAACGAGTTTGCTCTTTGGGTAAATCTCTCCCAGAGATTGCTTACCTCTTCCCATTTAAGACATGAGACCTCCGCTCTATCCCGCACAATCAGAGAAAATCATTAGGAAATTGATAAATGGATTTTTGCCACAAATTTGACAAATTTGCTAATCAAACAGAATGCTGTCGAACATCTTTCACTCTTGGAGGTTTCTACCCGGTCGAGTCGACAGTTGAAAGGTGTTTTTAATTACTCCGAGTAGTTGACAAAGGAACAATTAAGGTTCAACTGGGAATGGAACTGAGAACGGGATGGGATGGCTCTGGGAGCTCAGGGCAGCATTTAACCAAATGGAAAAGTGCAAATATTGTCAGAGTGAATCGCAAGGGAGAGGGTGAGAGAGTGAATGTAACCCACACAGAACAGGAACATCATTAGTGCCCCCATAGACAGAGGCAGAGGCAAAGGGAGGGGATGTTGCTCGACTTTTCATCCTTCAAAGACAAAGTCGAAGAGGAAGACGAAGACAAAACTCGAGTCGACGACCGAGTCGAGTCGGAGTTGGGCGTTGTATTTAAGAAAATTGACATTTCTGGCAAACGGCTGTCGCAATGTAAACACCAAAGAACTGAGACTGAGACTGAAACTGAAACCCAGAGACGACACCCGATTGTGGGTCCCGGTTGGGTCGGGGAGATTGACGGGGAGATTTTCTAAAACTAAAATAATTTGCTAATATTTGCACAGCAACAGCGCTTAAGTTGAGTTGCCGCCTCGGCTCTGCGCCACATCATTAATTATTTTGGGCACAAGCTGCGATCATGTCTTGGGAGGTGGATGTGGATGTGTATGGCCATCGTCGTAGTGGACTCCCAGCACGAAGTCAGTCAGAGTCGCCTGCCTTGAAAAGGTTGTTAATTAATAGAGAATTTTCGCAATGGAATTTCACAATTTTACATTTTTGCCTGTTGGCGCTGCCACATAAATTCTTTTTCTCCTCTCGACTCCCAGCCGATTTCTATATTAGTGTAACGGGAATGCTGACGGAATACCAGTTCCCATTGATTGATGGTAGATACAGAAAGCTATAGAAATTGGCAAAAGAGTGCTGGAATGCAATGGGGGGAAAAAGTGTTGAATGGATATCCATTCCAATCGATGGAATCAGAGAGGGGATAAAGTAATGTTTTCATTTATTTATTTATTGGTGTCAATTTTATAGCACTTTGTACTTTTTTTTTAGATACAAACTTAACGAAATTGTCGTAAGATTTCTGTAATTGAGTTATAAAAAGTGTAGCTAAGAACTATCCCGCTATGAAGAGGTAAAATATCAAGAATTTGCAATATTTTATTTTATCATTAACCATCTTTAAACTGCAACAAAGTATTTTAAAACATTTTCTGTTTTGTTTTTAATACTTGCCCGCAAATTCACTTCTTACAGTATTTGTACCTTTTTGTAAACACCCTACTGCACTCAAAATTATACATAGAAATTTCTGAAAAATTCCAATATCAATTCCGAACCATAAAGCCAACTGTTTTCCGCCATAAATTGCCCTAACATTCTGTTAGACAACAGTCTGCTCAGCTCTCCAACCGGAAAACCTACCCACGACGAGTTGGCAAACAGAAAGATTCTTAACGAAACTCGTTTCACTCACAGCGGAATCACTCAGCGGGTAGTCACGCCTCTTTTTGAGTGGTTCGAACACGTATCTGTGTGTGTAGGCTGGTGTGTGTTCCGTTGTGTCTGTGTGGCTGAGAGCAGAGCAGAGCTCTTTTTTTATTTGTTAATCAAATGCGCAGCTCCCTCTAGCCTCCCCCCCTCAGATGCATATATCACCGCAAGAGCGAGCGAGATGGGAATTGCCTAGCATGATGGGGCTGTGGGGTGAATGAGGAAAAACATAAATTTGTAAAGGAAACCCGGGAAACCAGAAGCAAGACAATTTCCCAGTTGGAGACCACAAAGGCAGCCGTAAAGTGGAGCGCACGCGGCATCGAAAAAAACAAAAATCAACGAGGCCATTCGATGGATACTTTTTTCCGATATCTAATCAAATTACTGCTCTTTAGCCATTTCTGATCTACAGTGCTGCTTATAAGTCAGTTCTTTGCCTTCATCGATACTATCCGAGTTGTAATGAAAAATTTTCACCGATTTTCACGGATACTTTTTAAGTTTTTAATGCAATAATTCTGTCGCACCAAGTGATTATTTAGTGCGGCTTATCAGTTCAAAATTTCCTTAGTTGTTCACAAATAATTTTCGATTTGTAACACTATAATTCTCTCCTCAGCTACATTTGTACACATATAGTGTTCCTTATCAATTTAATTCCTTTGCCGCTTATCAAATATTTCAGGCGAGTTGAGTGCTGTACGGTTTGATTTTATTTTTGTTTTTTGGGGGAACCTATAAAAATGTGATGTTCTCGGAAATTTCTAAATCCTTATCAGCAGAGGAGAACACAAAAACTGTCTTTCGTTTCAATACGAATACAACAAAAAAACATTAGTCGATTATTTGACAAGACAAAAACATTGAGTTCGTGTATGACATAAGCGGTTAGCAGATAATTCACTTCTGACGGATCATTTCTAATTCGAATTAAATCTATTCGCTATTTTTAGTCTTGGCCCCGAAGCCCTTTCCAATGTAATTAATAAATTGCTGTTGTGCCAATAAAGTGAGGAACCCTCGTACCCCTTGAACCCAAAACTCTTGAACCTAACTAACCAACCCATCATCTTTCCTCATTCAAAGATGCTTCGTTTCCCTTTTTTTTCTCTCAATAATTTTTGGGCGCAAAAACCCGAAAAAAATTAATTTCTGTTAAAGAGTTCATCGAAAGGCAAACAACAGGGAAAGGAGAGAAAAAGGGATGATGGTGATGATGCTGATGCTGGGGAGGGGTTCACGGTGGTAAAGATCTCTGAAAGATCAAAGATGCTCGACCATTTGGTAGGAAATCCCCTAAGAAGTGTGTTTTCTTCTACATCCTTTTTTTAGGGTAAATCTTTGAACTTTCTCTTGTTAATTGTCGGTGACATGAGGCGGAGGTTCAAAAGGTGACAAGCTGTTTTTGGTCCAGTTAAATAACTGGACCTCCTGCCCATTTGATGGACATTTGACCGTTGGAACTGGAGTAACGCAGAGATTTCCATGGGAATCAGCTTTCGGAAAAAGTTTCCCAGGAAGGAAACTGGAAACTGGTCGGAAAACTACTCTCATTTCTAAAATAAAAGTTTTACAATGTATTTTCTAAAAATATTGTGTGTTTTTTCTACCATTTTATCAGGGACATCCCATAGATACAGCATATCTATGTTCCATCCATTGTTATAGCAACCAAAAATCTGCGAACATAAAAATCAAATTAGTCACGGCAACAGCTCATAATGAAAATGATAATTAATGATGCCTACCATCCATGGAATGACCAGGGACATTTTTCGCACCATTTTCACCATTTTTCCACTCCCCCAGACACATACAAAATCGAAAAAACGGTTGCAAAAAGCAAAACGTTTCGTATAAAATTCAAAAATCAAACGGAAATCAAGGGAAAATCTATTGAAAATGGCACAAAATAATTGTCATGCGGAACGTGGTGACAGCGAGGGGAGGCACTGAGGTTTTTGCATATCCATTGGCATAGAAAATTGTTGCAGCAGAAAACAGTTGGAAAACTGTGTACAGTGGTGCCCCACCCTAGTGGAAGTATTGGGTGTGTATGTGTGTCGTAACCTTTGACCCAGTCCCTTGGGCTCTGCAAATATTTTCGCCCTGGCCTCTACCTTTTGCATATATGCATATGCAGCCGCCGTCTTGAGCCTTTTGAATATTTCCATGCGTTGAAAGCAAACAAATTCATTTTCTCTCGCGGAGGGGAAAAAAAGAAGAAAGGAAATCCAAAAGAAAAGCCGCGTGGCATCTGAAGTTGACTTTATTATTTTCATAAATATTTATTGACAGCTCGAAAGGGAAATCCGAAATTCGGAGCACAATGCATATTGTTTTCTATAAAAAGATTTTCACGAATTTTCATTAAGATTTTACGTTATTTTTGGCACATTTTGAATAAAGAAACAAAATTGGATTTGTAATATATCGAAAAGCAATAGGAGAAATCATTTCAAACTTGGTTCCCGTGCGTCGAATATCCCGCCAAAACTCTCATGAAACATAAATAACGAATTAACTTCACTTGAAGCCTTTTTGCTCCGTATAATCCAACAATGATCCAAGTTATCGCACATCCATAAAGCCGCAGTTTAACTCCTCAGTTTCATCCCGAAATATCATACTAATTGAAGGGCTGCCCAATTGAGGGATACCTTCGTCCGATACCCATTTGATATGCACCATAAAAACGGAGGAAACCAAAGGAATCTCACCCTCTATCACTATCACTCCAGTGCTAATTGAATCCAGCCAAGTATCTGATGGAGAAACACATCTGTCCCCCAAAGAGACGAGACGAGTAGTCCCTCAAGACATCCCAATGACGATACGATTGTCGGTCTGTCACGAATAATAAGCTGTCCGGCGGCGCAATTTGCGATTTCATTTTTATGGGTTTCTAATGAAAAATCACATCAGCGAAAGATCTTCTCGAGCGGTTCCTGGACACACACCTGGACAAACACTCGAGCAACCCTTCGGCCTCGGCCTCGGCCTCGTCCGGGCTTGGCTTGACCCCGGTCTGACCTCGCCAACGGTTTCTGCATTTGCATATATCATGTATTTTGAGGAGTTTTGTTAGGTTTTTTTGGGTGCATGATTTGTATTATTTTCCTTGAAAGAAAAACTTGAATTTGGGATAGAATCCAGGGATTTTTTAATGAATTTTCACTCATTTCTCAAGGGGATCAGGTAGGGGAGAAAAGCGAATGCTTACTGAACCGTTTGATGGTATGTTTCCTCTCATTTTTTCTCCATCTTTCTCTCCTTATAAATATACGAGTATGACTTAATTAATATTACAATGCCTATGTGCGAATTCTGATCCCTGAAAATATTCCCTAATTCTTTGATTGACATTTCGCTGGCATTTCAATCAAAATTGTATTATATTTTTGTGTAGATCTTATAATTGTGTTTGACAAAGTTGCACAACAAGATGTTAACCCCGAGGGTTGACATCTGTACTCTGTACTATGCACAGAGTGGCGGAGTGGGGATGCAACAGCATCTTGAGAAAAGATCTCACAGATCTCTGACAGCAGCTGCCCTCCGAACGAGAGAGAGAGAGTTCCCTTAACATTTGACCATTGGTCAAAGGGTTGACCAGGGGACCAGCTCAAAGTTCACTGCCAGATGCTGGGCAAAAGGGTTGACCCGACGAATAGCTCAAAGTTCAATCCCAGATGCTGGGCAAAGGCAAACGGTTCAAACCTAATGAGATCATTGAAATCTAACGGAAATTCAGCTAGATGTAACTTAATGGAAAGCCTAATCAAAGCATCTAGCGCAAAGTATCAAATAACATCAGACTCTGGCAGCAATTTCAATTGAGTTGGGCAACGATGGTTTCTTTTTAATTGCCTCTGGCGGAGTAAAATCTGCACAAATTGGGTTATAAAATTACAATTGCGGCCAGAGAACAGTGGCGAGTAGAGCAATGGCAAAAAAATGGGTTTACTTATGTTTGCGGTTTTGATTTCAAAGGATGCTCGCTGAGGGGATGCCCCGAAGTCACCGAAATTGATACAGATCCTTCCTCTGTGTAGCCCTTCCTGCCAAAGGGGTGGCTGGATGCGACAATTGTAGAGTTTTTTTATTGCTGACGAGTATCGCATTACCCAGCTGATTGCGATCTGTTAACCCGTATTTGTCTGCCTCTACCTCCAAAATAAACAACAAAAAGAAAAGGCATCAGCCCAATCAATCCGTTGTGCCGCGTGCCTACATCGGCTCTGAGCCTCTGGGCCTCTGGGCCTCTGGACACATTATCTAATTACCACATTAGCCGCATTACCGCCTCATCTGTGACTTGGCCAGACATCTGCAGTGGGTGTGGCCCACATACGAAATAGTTTAAACCCTTGGTCCATTCTCTCACTGTGTGATGTCTTTGTCTTGACCAGAAGGTGTTGTCCGGTCCCGGTTCCATTGTTGGGCAAGGTGTGACACACCTTCTGAAACTGCCATTGTCTGCCGTTCTTGCCTCTGGTTTCCCTGTCTTTTGCTGTTCTTGATTTACGTGCTGACGAAAGGAGCGTACTGCAGAAGGAGCCGAACCTCACCTCCTACGCAGCGAACCCATTTCCCATTTTGGGTCGTCTGGTGTTTGTCCTGCTACCAAAATAATTGACCATATTTATGGTCATTTTAGCCTTTTATGTCGTCATGTCGTCGGCATATTTCCCTTTTGGTCATTCACACACAGCATTCATTGATTTCTCATTCTCATTCGCCTGTGGACCGGGACCCTCTGACAACTATTTTAGTTTTTCCCCACCCGTGCCGCGTGCTAAATGTCGTAGGCAATTGTTTTAGGCCATGTTTTTGTGGCACATGAACTTCCTTCCGTAAGCAATTTCATGGTCATTTTGTGGGCGTTCAAACTAGCTCCATTGTCCGAACAGATGCTCTTCTGATGCTCTAATGGCCTGTGTGGATGGAGTGTGGGAAATGAGCCCAAAAAGGTGTTGTTGATATGGTTGGGGGTTCCAAGATTTATGACGGCTCGGACAAATTTGCACCAGAAAAACATCAGCAACAAAGACAGCAATGTCTATATAATTTAGAAACACCTCTAACACAACCTTTGCCCAAAGTCCAAGTCTCTCGTCAGATGCTGAGAAGATCAACAAACTGCTTAACCCCTTTCAATTCTTTCTCAGCTCAGCTCAGTGTTCCCGGGTGTCGGCTGTCTATATACATTTATGAAATCGTTTGACAAAAAATTAACAAGAGAAGAAATGTTCATTTCGCAAGCAAAACAAAACATATTAAAATGTCAGAGGGACCTCCAGAGCCAAATGTCGCGACACGGAGCTCCACAGAACTCCCCCAGAGCTTCCTCCAGTTGTCAATTATATCATTATATTATGATTCCCCACTGCTGCTCTGCAGTGTATAAATTTGTTTGTCATTTGCCGACTTCGAACTCCCTGCTAATTGTGGCTCTGTTTTTTTGTTGTTTTGTTCCCACTGATGTTAATGCATTTTGATTTTGCAACTTGCAAACGGAGGCAGAAGTTCGTGATCTGTGGCAATCGCTTGACATTTACAAGGCGGCGGACTTTTGTTTTTAATTAGATGAGGCCCCAAGTACCCCAAGTCTGACTGAAGCTGCAGTCTGGGGCCAAGACCGACTGGGTGGTCTGGTCTGGTCTGGTCTGGGCTGGCTGATTATCGACGCGAGGGCTTAGATCTTTGCCGTCGATTAAGCTGCTTAATGCCATTAACATGATTAAGTGGCTGCTGCCCAAGCCAAGCTCCCGGCTCCAGCTCCAGCTCCAGCTCCAGCTCCACTCTTACTTCTGGACCACTCCACATGATGTCTTTCCATTGTAATTGCGTGGAAAATTCATGCTAAATGAATGATCCATTGATTCATTCATAAGTTGAGTTCCGCACAGCAGTTGAGTTCCGATCGACTACTCCTAATTGAACAATTGAACTCTGATCGCAGTCTCTTAATGATTCTGTCTACAGTAGAATAGTAAACTGGGAATGGGAAATAATTCTCCCCAAAGTTTAGGTTTACTTTTAGCCAAGAAAACTGGAAGTTCTTTTTCGCGATTCGTATCCCGTTTGACAGGATCTCCTTTCGGGGTGGCTTGAACCCCGTAACGGGTCGGCCAGTGTCAAAGGTCAAATTGGTCGAAAACTTCACATGGGTCAGTCCGTATGAATCAGGAGCCAACCAGATCTCGGACACTCACAGAAATAAAACTAGTTTCACTACCAATTTTAATTCAATTTTGTTCGTTGGTACGATTGACCTTTGATCTTACGACCAACAAAACCCTAGAATGGGCCAAAAATTTCTAGTGCACTCCGCTCGCTGGGAACCGTTCTCGAATTTAGCCAGCTGCTCGCCGCATTTCAACTACAGAAAACTTTTATCAGCGAAGATAACGCGAGACAAACACAATTTGCCCCGAAACTTATTTACATTTAGCGGCAAATATCTCAGAGATACTCTCGTATCTGTACTGTACAGATCCGAGCGATGCAAGATCTAATTTTATGAATGAACTCTGTTGAGGAGTGGAGTAGGGCCGAAGGAAGTGCGAGGTATGCGTAATGCAGTAATAAGTCAACAACTAATTTTAGAACTATGAATAGTTGCCCCTCTGGTTGTCTCAGAGAGCGGAATGTAAACCGAGTTTATCTCCAAGCAAATATTTGCCATGATAATAGTTGTAGTTGATTGTAGTGCATCTGGGTCGAGATGTTCTGCCGCTGAGTCCCATTCCGTGCAGGTGGGAACCTAAAGATACTCGTACATATATTCTGGTAAGTAGTTAGTAGTTAAAAGTGGTTCCGTTTGCTGTTGCTTGTGGGCCATGTGGGACATCTGTGCATTCCCCTTCGCTCCATTATGCAAATGTCACTGCGGCACATCCGGCATCCAGCACTGCCAGATATATGTACGATTTCTTTAACTACTTCCCTTAGTGAAACGAATCTTAATCGAATGCAAATCGGAGACTCTCAGTGACCGCTGAACACTTGGGTCGCCACAGCCCAGCACAGCACAGCACAGTCCAGCACAGAAGCTCTACTCGACCGGAACCTGGTTACTTAACACTTGGGTATAATCACCCTCGTTTAATTGCTGAAACCCAACAATTCTCAGGGCTTTGATTGCCTTCTGCGGTTTCCAATTTCCAGAGAGGGAGAAAAGGGTTCCAAATCGAAGTTGGGGTTGTTTCTGTCCCACCGATAATATTTAATAACAATTGATATAAATATTGAAAGTATTATTGAGTCATAACTTGACGGGAAGAAGGGTGCGGTGCGGTGCGGTTCGTTGTTGTCCCTTCGTCTCTGACAGGCCACTTTATGTGAAATTTGAGTTGGTCTTGGCTTTGGCTTGGTTACGGCCACTCGCACATAATCTCCAGGGGCTTATCTTGGACCCTGGACTCATAAATAACATCTTCGAACTGCTCAATTTTCAATGGCGATAAAGGGGCTGGGCTTATCGATGGAACTCGAATTAGAATTGGAGCAGGCCAAACAGATAGTCGCCGTTGAGGATTCGGATTTCAGATCTCAGCTCGTAAAAATCGTAAATAAATCAGCAGAAAGAACCAGCAGCGATAGCAGAAGGATTCTCTTAGGTCTGTGGCGATATCCCCAAAGTAATATTCAAATTCTTGAGGTACTCGAGCTCCCCTTTGCATTCCCTTTTTCATATCCCCACATCCTGTGTCACTTCTCACGGAAATATCAGCATTCTTTCTTATTTTTTAGTCCCTGTAACAAATTCCATTGGGTTTGCTTAAGACACGTCTTTTCCCCCGCCAGCTTCTGGCTAAATATTTGTAGAATCGCCCATAAATTGTAATATTCCATGGCTGAGTCGAGATCCTGGCGCAGTGCATGTCACATTTTGGTTAGGGAGACGTTTTTCTTATTGTTTTTTTAATACTTGTCCAGATGTTACAATAAGGTTGAGTACCCCGAAGCCGGAGCCCAACCCGAGGACGAGGACTGCTCCATGTGTCGTGGATGTCGTTGATGTCGTTGATGTGTCGCTCTTTGGTATTTAAATATTGTCGCTGTCGCTGTCGATGTCGGGGTTTTGTTCTCACACTCGTTGTCGTGTAGCTAATTTGTGATTTCTGGTGTTTTCGGTGTTGGATTTGGAAAACCATTTTCCGGCTATTGATTTCCATCCAGCAGAGCGGAGTAGCGAGGAGTGGATGACATGCAAGTGCCGGCCGATGGGATGATTTATTGACATATTGTTTACGGCTTCGGAGGGGGGCCACGGATTGGGGATTACGGTTACCCACCCTTTCCCCTTTTGTCATCATGGGAAATTTCTCCTTGCACACCTGTTTATTCCAGTGGATATCCTGCCTAACCTGTATCCTGCATCCGTATTTGCCCGAGGATATCCACCAGGAAATCGGACTGCTCCAAAGATCACGTAAATATTATTTACCCACCGCACACACAAGACTCCAAACAATGTCTTTCCCAAGGATATTCAACTACACGACGAACAAAGCCAAAGGAAAACTGCATTTTCCACAGTACTCGTACTCGCACTCGCACTCGAACTCGTGATATTTCCCCGTCTTTTTTCTTTTCTGCGCCTGTGCACAGCCCTCAGTACTGCTGTGAGCGACGGTAATTTGAAGACCGCGAGAGAAAAGCGAATGGATAATCCACCGGGGAGCCCATGCGAGTTTAACAAATTTCCAATTTGATTTTCCCACACACATTGGGGGGTTGTGAGACAGCGGGAAAATTAGTCTCTTTATGCTTAATTAGGATTTTGTATTGAGTTTCCTCTGCCGTGTTCTATTCGGCGATGGAACAGCGCAGGAAGTGCCCCAAGCAATTGCTGCTGCTGCAGCAGACAGACAGACAGTTGACAGTTGATCTCTGCCTCTACCTGGGGCACATGCTGCGGTTTGGCTTTGTTTTCTCTGGCTGGCTGCTTAATTGTGCACCGGCAACCAACTGCAACCTTGCCACACCCACGGAAATCTCGACCACAGTCCAAACAACACACAAACACAAAACCAAGTCAAGTGCAGAAAACCCAAAAAACGGAAGGAGCCGAGGGCACTACCTGCTGTCTGTCAGGAAGGATATGCTGCCCTGTTCTGCGCAGACGCAACGGTTTCGGCTTCGGTTTCGGTTTCCATTTCATTTACAGCTGCCTGAATTTTTTGTGGACATAGGACATCGACATGGACATGGTCGTGGGCATGGACATGGACATGGCTGGTGGACAGCACTTTTGGCACTCGTTCTGCGGTTTAGGCAGACATGTGTCTACAATTTTATGCTGTGTCAGAGGAGCTGCGGGTAAGCGAAGTCAAGAGTCCGCTTGCGACAGGCAGGCGTGTGGTTGAGTTTTGTCAACAGCAAAAAAAGGGTTGGAGGAGGTTAAACCAAATATTAGTTAAGACTTCCTCATGACTGAAGAATCCACTGCGAAAGGACTGCGATTAATAATAAAAAAGGGCTGTAAAAGGGGCAATTGCGTATTTTTTAAAGGTAACTTATTTATTTCCCTCATATCAGATCATTGCCTTTCCAAATAAATTAACAAACAGCAGCATCTGCAGTTCGGTTCTCCTCTGGCATGTGTCAGATCTGTTTTGGGGTTTGTTTGGCATCGTTTGCTGCCTAATCGCTGTTGACGCGCATAAATTTGTGGATCCCTCCGCAGAGAAATCCATCCAGTGCCAGACTCAACTCCCTATGCACAAATCACCCCTTTTCGGGCTTGTTTGTTTAGTCAACAAGCGGATTAACCAGCGGGTAACTTGAGATCGCCCCAAAGTCCCAAAGAAGCCACGGAAGTGTAGCTGAGACTCAAGGAAGGTGAGAGCTACCCCAAAGATTGGTTGGGAAGTGTTCGAAATGGTTTCACTGACAACTGTCACTGGACCCGAAAAAGGGAGACATTTAAATAAATTTCTATATTTGGAATCGGGAATTTCGTTTTTAATTTTCTCACAGTTTTTCCCATAAGAGTTTTTTGTGCGCTGCTACAATTATAATTTAATTTTCAAGTAAACACTAATTATGTTTTTTCCCCCGACACAAACTATGCCTAATTTCGCCCCTAATCAATGGAGGAGGAGGTTCACCCTTAGTCGATATATGTGGTATAGGAGGTTCACCCCTATGTTTTAAGTTCCTGGCATGTCGCTTGATCCTGTCGCAGGTGGTTCGTTTCAGTGTTTCGACGGGGAGGGGAACCGAACAGGGCTTGCGTGCCATTTGCCTGACACAGAGATTTCTACGGTTTGTGTGCAGCACAGTTTATAGTTTCCGGATCAAAAGATCACTTCCTGCAGGGAAATGGTATGGCAGGATGCTCAACGATTTGGTGGGAAAGTTCTGTGTGTTCTTGGTCCTTCTACTTGGAGGATATTTAACGATGTGCTTTGACAACTACAGAATATCAAAAACATAGCTGGGGGGCGTTGATATTTTTTTCTGTAATGATTACGAGCATCTCGAAAAGTTATACATTACAATTTTTGATTTTATTGAGAATATCCTCTGAAAGACATCGAAATTTCTGTTGCAAGAGTTCTGCTCAAAAGAGTTTAATACTCGTATACTCAAGGATCATGCATCGCTGGTTCTTTGCCAATGAGCGCGAGGAGTGCGACGAGGAGGCAAAGGCCCGCGAGGAAGACAACCAGGTGGAAGAAGATGCCAAGGAGGAGTCGGTGGCACCTCCCGTTCGCACCACAGAGTGGCCCTTCTGCGTGTTGTATCCCCGGCCGCTGCAGGGCAACGAGTACCTGGCCATCACCGGCAACTGTGAATCTCTGGGCGACTGGGATCCCCAGAAGGTGGTCGTGATGGACAAGAATGACTGCTCCTGCGAGAACAGATTCGTGGCGAAGACCGGCCACTGCCAGCAGAGGTTCGAGGCGACTGTGATCATTCCACGGAACATCGACATCCACTATCGCTTCTGTGTGGTCGTCCCCGATGGGGAGACGGGCCAGAACTTCATACGCTTCTGGGAGTCCCGCCTGGAGTCGCGTGTCATCCGCACCTGCCAGAACATGCTGAAGGACTGCGATCGCTTTGGCTATCGCAACGAGACCGACACCGAATGTCTGGTGGATCGGGGATGGGCCACCAGCGAGACCTACATCCACTTCAAGATCTTCAACGCGCCGTTCCTCTGGCAGCAGCAGTCGCCCCGTCTGCTCTACGTCCACATCCAGCCGATGTTCGAGAAGGAACAGTTCTGCCCGGATGCGGAAAAGGTTCCTGTCCGCACACTCAAGCGTCTCACCCTGCTCAGCCGTCAATCCGGGTCCGCGGCTGCCGAGGAGATCGACCAGAGTCTCCGTCTGGCCTACACAGAGGTGGCCAACCTGCGCCACCCGAAGAAGCTCCGCTTCCAGCCGTACCACGGCGTCTGCTGCGGCCCGGAGGACATGCAGCTCTACCACTGCTCCATTGGCAATCCGCAGGAGACGCACTACCGCCTGGATCTCTACACCTTTGCCCACAAGTCGGGCCCCGACGAGCCGCCCTACCACTACGGCTATGGCTTCGTGAATGCGGACCAGCTGGTGGACAGCGAGGGGCATGTGGTCGTCTCCATCATCTGCGCCTCCACCCACCGACCCCTGATCGAGATGTGCCTGCGCTACCTGATCATCCGGCCCCTGGAGAACTTCAAGTGCGATATGCGGAGGACTTACGAGCGCTACTGGCGCCGCAATCGCCTGCCGATGGACATTGGCCATCGAGGCTCGGGCACAACCTACTGCCTCGGGGAGAATCTGGTGCGGGAGAACACGCTGTATGGGTTCAAGCAGGCCGCTGTGGCCAATGCCGACATGGTGGAGTTCGATGTGCAGCTCACAAAGGACGCCCAAGTGGTTGTCTACCACGACTTTGTGATGAAGTTCCTCCTGCAGCGCTGTGCGAGCTACGAGGAGCTGCTCGCCAGCTGCGACCTGCTGGTCTTTCCCTTCGAGAAGCTCAATCGCCTGAAGCTCTTGGCGATGGGCGGATGCAAGCGGACCAACCACATTGCCGTGCCCTTCGAGGCGTTCACCTACGACCAGTTGACCCTGGTGCGGGTCCTGCGCTTTGCCGCCAACAAGGGCTACGAGGTGCCCTGCGATCGCATGCTGCACGAGCAGCGGCCCTTCCCCCTGCTGCTGGACTTGTTCGAGAAGGAGGAGGACCTGCTGCCGCAGACTCTTGGCTTCAACATCGAGATCAAGTTCCCGCAGCTGGACAGCACCCGGCGCTGGGAGGACGAGTGCTTCAAGCCCACCTTCGACCGGAATGTGTACGTGGACACCATTCTGGAGATTGTCCTGCAGCGTGCCGGCAGCAGACGCATCTTGTTCTCCTGCTTCGATGCGGATATCTGCACGATGGTGCGCCTCAAGCAGAACCTCTATCCGGTGGTGCTGCTCACCGCGAATCCCGAGTGCCCCGTCCAGTATTTGGACAAGCGCGTCAGTGTCCTGGACCATGCCGCCCACCTGGCCCACAGCTTGGAGTTCTTCGGCCTGGCCATGCACACCAATACGGTGCTGCAGCGGCCGGAAATCGGGCCCCGGCTCCAGCAGCTGCACCTCCAGGCTCTCGTCTGGGGCAGCGTCAACGCGGACATTCGGGTGCGCAATATAACGAAGAAGCATGGGGTGGTGGGCATCATCTACGATCGCCTGGATCAGCTGGATCAGGTGGGGGAGGAGCTGCCCTGCGGCAATCTATGCATCATAGATTCACCGGCCAACAGAAAGATGCTCAAGCAAATAGAGGAGCAGGAGTGGCGGGCCAAGTGCGGCTACAATCCCGAAGCATAGTATTTATTTTGTGTCCAAATATTGCCCATATAATCGTACTCGTACTCGTACTATTCGCCTGTCATTTTCCTTTAACCATGAAAGACAAAAGTAATGGCCTTCAACGTGTGTCCAATATCTTGGCTTAGTAATTTACGCGCTCCACGCTCCCGGGGAATGCCATAAAGACAGAGGACATTACACGACTAAGCCGTGAATATCCCACCAGTTTAAGCCACAGCCAAAGTTACGACAATTGTCAATATGGAGAGCAGTATAGAGTGTCCGTGTCCGTGTCCTTACCCCTTTGAAGGACTCACCACCCCCCGGGCAATTGGCAAACTTTTTTCGCAAACATTCCAGGGAAAGGATGTGCGTCAAAGGAGATAAGCTCATGTGAACTATTGCCAGGAAGATAAACACAAAGGCAGAACCCGTGGTCGATCCATGGTTGGTCCATGGAGGAAGCTGGAAGAAGGGGTTAGAGTTAGAGTTAGGGTCCAGGAGTCCTTTAGTCCTTTAGTCCGGTCAAACGACACACAGCCTCGTAAATGATATCCCATGGCGAATGGGTCTTGTCTTGTCTTTCCCTTATGGCCCGTTGCACACTTTAGCAACACTCACTCGACGCGCCGCGTTGCTGGTCGCTGGATTGTCTGTGGGCTCAACCTCAACCTCAACCCCAACCCCAAACCCATTCCGAGGCGGGTCCCCTGCACGGGTATTAATATCCTTTTGCATATCCTAAGACTCGACTCACTCTCGTGTCTCTCTGTGGGATGTTTGCTAGGTTGTTGTGCAACTTCTATCCATCCCATTATGCTATTTATCATAATTTTTCAATTTAACACTGCTTCGTACACATGGGACACAGATACACAGATACACCTCAGCCTGGACATCCTTCTTCCTGGCTCTATCCTGAAACTATATACTTTCAATGTTTACTTGCGCAAACATCCTTTGACGAACTTTGGCCATTGTCCAGGAGTCCGCTTTGACGGCTTAGCCGTACTTTCGTTTTTGCATTCTCATCGATTTCCTCCTGGCTGTTTGCTTTGCCCATCCCACGGATATCCTGGCGCGTATCCCTATCTTCAGGGACACACTCACGTGGCCGTTAAGGATGACGTTATTAATGAGCATTTTGACACTTACGTCTTGACATTTGCACAGCTGGTCGTTTGTCTTAAGACTTTTGGCCATTGCAACACGATTTCAAAAGGTCAACTACTGTCTGGATCCCCCCCAGTTATCGTAGATTGTTTCATTCTCTCTCACTTTCTTATAGCCATATAGCTGACGATGTCTGATATTTGAATAAAACTATAATTGTGTTTGCATTGTGCAAAAGGTGAGGATGCAATGGGGGTGGAATTTGGTTAGCAATTGATTGGGAGGAATGCGTGAAAGTAAGATAACCTTTGGTTAAACTTATGGGAAATCTGCAATATTAATTTATTCTTTCCCTTTTTTCCTTATCAATTCTGTCCCTAAGAAAGCATTTGCATAGCTCAAGATTTACTTCGGAATATGAGCTATGAGATTGATTGAGAGATGGTATTTTGGGTTAATCCCCGAAAAGTTACCCACTAGCAAGATATATAGATTTCAACCTAAATCAATATGTGTACAAATCATGTCCTGAATGTTGCCTTACTATGGATTAATGTAGAATTACATTTAATTGGGAAGTATGTGTCCTAAGGAGTCAATCTTTGTTTCAAACCATAGTCAGTTATGGTCAGTTCAATCCTTAGACTAACACATATTCAATATCTTCCAAACTCCAAGAAACTCTCTCTAGACTTCAATCAAATTAAAACATAAATTCATAGAGCAAAACAAACTTTCCTTAGAGGCACAGAACAGAAACGAAATCCTTTCTGACCATCGTCCAGTTCCAGCATTAGCACAGAGCCAGCTGTCTTCAGGGTTATCAAATGACCAACCCCACCCCACCCCACTCCACTCTCGACTCCCTTTCCAACCCATTGCATTCCCTGGGTGCAGGGGTCCTTGTCTGCGGGGATTGTTTGCCTTCAATTTGACTACAAACCATAATTTATCTTTTCAGACGTGTTGGTTCCTTCGGTCAGCGCGACAATGGGCGCTGGGCCAGCGCGCTGGTCGTCAGCGTCAAGGATTATTGATTATGCAAAGGGCCTTTGCAGGACACAATGCCGAGAAAAACAAAGGGCTTAAGCAAAGAGAAGAAAGGATTCTCGCCAAGAAATCTCAAGCTGGGCGAAGGGGTTGCTCGAAAACTGGACATTGGTCAGTGGAAATTATGAAATATTCTGACGAGCCAGGAAAAGAATCCCCTTACAGGATACTCGCACAACGCGTGTGTTTTCGCTTATTAGAGAGATAATGGACAGTTCTCTGGGTCTCTGGACGAGTCTGTCTCAGTGTTAATGGTCAGTTTCGCTATTTTGGCATGGTTAATTAATATCCAGGCTCCTGCCGAGTGTGAGAAAGTTGCTGCCTCCTCCGAATAGGGAATAAGGAGGCAAAGGTGAGACACCGAAAGGCTTCGGCTGCTGACGGATGCTGATGGATTAGGGCGATAATTAATGATGCATCGGACAGTGTCCATCGGTAGCTGTGGCTGTATTTGTATCTGTATCTGGTTTTGGTATTATCACAAATTGACCAAGTAAATGAGAATGACCTTCGGTTCTCACCCAAAGGATCTTTCTGATCTGCTGAACTGTTGTAACTAATTTGAAACCTGATCGCACCCAAGTTTTTCTTCTTTTGAATCTTTATAAACATTTCCTGATCGATCTTCTGATGTATTTGCAACTTTTCAGGACTTAGCTCTGCACTCTGGGTAAAGTGTTCCTCTTCGTATTTTGATCAACTATCTGCTTAAATGATGCCTCTATTTATGCTCTACAAAGTCATTCCATAATCAACTTGAAAGAACAAATTTCAATCGGCAATCTTCTTTGGCGTAAGTTGAAAAATGAAAACAAAAATCATCATTCGCTGGCAAGAAAAACAATATTTTTCAGTTCATTTTCAGAAATATGAATTCCATTGCTACAAAAAAGCGGGAGGAATGGTATCATTTTCATCTGTTCCGCTTCAGAAGCTTTTTTCATCTTTTGCCTCTCCGTGTATAGTATATTTAATCGTATATATGTATATATATATAGACACAGTGTTGTTGCAGACAGTCGGTTGATAAGAAGCATTTTGTTTCTTTGAATGAGGCTGATAAGCGCCATTTAAAACAGAGCCATAGCGAGAGTCCAGAGACGAGGTCAATTGACCTGCTTTTAGGCAGAGACTGTACATATGTACAGTATGTATGTAGGTCCGTTCATCGGAACATCAGAGTCAGAGAGTGCTTTCCGGAGAGATCCCCTCTACCAGCTAATCTGTCAGTCGAGTGTCTGTTTGTTTGCTGTCAATTTCCAAGCCAAAAATGTAAACAAAAACGGGAATAGAAAACATACTAAAAAGAAATATTCCACACGCTTCTAATTAACGAATAAATAGCACTTTAATACTTAGTACATATGTACATTGAACATATATATGTATATGCCAGATATTTTGTATATAATAGATAGATGTTGAAAATAAACAGACGTCTGTGGCTGGTCTTATCAACCAAAAAGAGCATGCAAAATTGCTGTTTAAATAATGTCTTGTGTGGCAAGAGAAAGAGAGGTAGAGAGAGCTTTGCTTTGAGATTATAATTTGTTAAAACTGAACTTTTGTCCTGTAACAGAGGGAAGAACATCGTCAGAGCATCAGCCAGAGCATTCCCTGATCTCTGGCGACATCAATTTTTAGGGTGAACAATTTCAATTAGGTTCACGTTGAACCGCGATTGAGATTAACGCACTCCAACACTTCCACACATCCACACTTCCACTTCCATTTCCAGAGACCTCTAGATCGATCCCCAAGCACAAAGTAATAGTTTCTGATAATGCAATTGTTGTGCAATCTGTGGGCTATACGCTCTATACACTCGTACATATGTATATTTTACATACTGTAGTTAATCAATGCTAAAGAACGGGGTACCACTACTTACTACTCACTATCCCACGCCACGCTACTATCCTACTGCAAGCAAGACAATGCTGTTCATTGGAGGAACAATAGATGGATATTCATGCGGTTGTGTCCACCACCATTAGAAGCACATTAGGGTGCCCCCCCACCCGCCACTCACAGGAGCAGCGGAGGCGACACACATGCAAGCTGCAAGAGACATTCAAGATACGAGATACTCGCTCGTACTTCAACCGATGATGACGACGACGACAACGGCTGCTGTTGAGGATCCAAACAAAGGCGCCTTTTGTTGGTATGGATGGATGGTTGGCTAGATGGTTGGTTGGATGGCTGGATGGATGGGTTCATGTCGTATCTCTTTCTTTCTCCTGGCCCCTGGTCGCAACCGCAAATGACGCAAAATTGTCGCCAGCACACCACACCCTCTCACACACAGAACACAGAAATCTCTTGACAAGATAACAAGATGCATCTTTCAGATACGATGGGCAACAAAAATACCGTTTAATGAGGCTGCCCCGACACGACACGCAGCTTGACTATTTCTTAGATCTTGTCTCTAGAGAGGGAGTCGGTCGGTCACTCAAAGGATATTAGCCGGCTGCCTATTCTCATTGAAATCCATTCCATTCTTCTTCCCTTTTTCGGGTTTCTGTGGCCATAACTCTTGGCACTTTATGTGCGTTCTTCCGCTCATTGTTTGACCACAAAACGGTCCAAGAACCCAGTCAATTTCTGGCATTGTAAGTGGTTCCTTCCGCCTTTTCTGCTGGACATAAAATTCAAATCTTTAGGGTCTCAAATGTGCAGCGTAAACAGAAAGGATTGATTGGATAGGCTCCAAAAGTTCCATTGAGTTCCATTGAGGGGGATAGGGTACAAATTGATGTCGCTGCACTCCCAAAAGGAAAGCCCTGAAAGGATAATGCAAATGAGGCACTTGAGACCCATCAGAAAAAGCCTCACTTCATATGAATATGTAATTTCTGCCCATCCATGAATAGAATCCTGCAACAAAGACACTCAGCACTCAAGTGGCCTTTGAGGGGCTTTCCCGGAGTATGGGAAAATATGTGCAAGTGAATGAAAAGAATCAAAATTAAGTGGAAAGTTTTCAGCTCTCCGTCTGACTTGTGTCAGAGGAAAAACCTAATTCAAATGCGTTATAAGCCGTTTTTTGTGCCATGACAACACATTAAATGAGTCTTAAGCCCTAAACAATGTGGTTTACACGCAGATTTACCTCCCCCGTTTTTCGTTCGCTGAAAAGTTTAAGCGATTAGTGCAATTTAGCGAATATAATATGCGAAATTGCATGCTTCGACGCGTTCTCAATGGCACTCAATGCACTGCACACAGCACACAGCACAGCGACACCAGGCCACCACGACACACAGGCACAGACACAGATAGTGCGAAAAGGGGAATCCCCGCTGAGCCACTTAATGTGGGAAAATTCTCGTCACTCGTCACTTGTCAGCACACGCCCACGGCTGCAACTACCCTCGGCATCTACGCTACTCTACTCATAGGATAAAAGTGTTAAAGTACAATGGACACTTGGCAATTGTTGCGGATCGAGAGCGAGAGCGCGAGAGAGATCCTTTCGAATGCGTAAAACTCAATGAACATTCAAGTGGCAGACCCAGACCCAGACAATGGGAAGGTGGCATATAAACAGCAGCAAAAAGAAGCTTGTGACAAACAAAAAAGGAGACACAGATACAGATACAGAGCTCGTAGAGCTCATAATCCTTTCAATGCGCCACTTAAGCCGATCAGGCGTGGCAAACAAACGCAGCAAGAAAAGAGGCAGCAGAAACCCTTGCCCCGACAACAAGGACCCTACGCGTGCAGCCTCCGTTGGCATTCCATTGTGGACCATTTAGTGAGTGCGGTTCGTCGGATGTTTAACCCATTTGTGTTAGGGTTTGCTCTGGTTCTCGACCCACAGATGAAACTGAAACTCCGACAAATTAGGGCACTCTCCGCATCCATTGGCCTTTGTTCGGATGCCGTAGGTCGGTGGATGCTTTGTTTGCCCTTATTCGCCTCTCCCTCTCTCTCTCGGACTCTTTCCTTTCTTAATGCGGAAGATCATAATGTTTGCATCGAAGGGTTGATCTTGTTGATCTTGTTTTTTAAGATCCCCTTTTCGCTGTGATGTGATTTATTTATTTGTATAGGCAGTGGCTATGGGCTATCTTGATTTGGGATATCATATCCGAATGCTGCTTAAGGATTGCTCCCTATTGAGGCTTGACTTTTGCACTCTCATCTTCGGTCTTTGCTGCACGTGCCGTGCCGCAGATAACTGAATGAGAGATGATGATGATATTTGAGAGTAAAATGTGAATGGAATTGGAGATACATTTTCGGGAGCTTCCTACGCATCTGAAAATGCTCAAGAACATATTCTCATTCAATTATATGTGGGTATAAATCCAATTTAAACTTTCGCTGCTACGCAAATTATCCATTAGGCTAATTACGCAAACATCTACGATATTTGTGCGTTTACTTTGCGCTGAAAGATTGAAATGCAAACCTTTTGTCGAACACCAACAATCTGTTGATTGATGGGCCCATTGTTCGGGTTTGTCAGCTTCGCTTGGAGTTATGCAAAAACCAATTGTCTGGGGCGCACATCACATCGGATTCGGATTCAGATTACACCTGGTCCCTGGACCCTGGGTCCAGAGACTGACAGAGCAAACAGATTATTTTCATAAATTAGACTTTATTAATCATTAAGACGACAGCCGCGGCAGCGGCAGCGGGCGCATGAGGTAACTTTCAAGACGGGATTCGGGAACTCTTGTTGAAGGACAACGGGTGCTGGCGAAAGGGGTGGGAAAGGATGTGCGGCTAGGGCTTACAAACTGGACATTGGTCAGCGCATTGGTCAGTCACGCACGTAATTCCGGCATTACTCCCATCGGGACAGCGACGCAGAGCAGCGGCCAACAGGATAGGCAGAGTTCAGAGGTCAGCACCGTACATTTTCTTGTTTCTTCTCACAGTCCCACATAGACTGGACTCCGACTGCGAGTCCAAGACCGAGTCCGAGTCCGAACAGCAGGAAACTTAAGACGTTTTCACGATGAATTTTAATGATTTTTATATTCAAATGAGTTTTGCGCGGTGCTCCAACCCGTTTGCCCGGTTTCCCTTTGGACCCAGGGGAGTGTCTCAGTCGCAGGACAGTGTCCCGAAGTCGTATCCTGCTGACGGCTGGATTGGCTCGGTCAAGCTCTGTTCTGTGCGAATCTCTTCCAAAATGGCCAATGTCCCGTGTTACTGTGACCCCTTCCTCTCGCTTCCTCCTGCCTAACTCTTTGTTGTGTGGCCTCGGACAAAGGGTCAATTTGAAAGGGCAACAGTTGATGTTTAGCGCGCATGTGTTGGGCCCTGTGATGGGTGGCCATTTTGTTCCAAGGACCTCTTCACATCAACCAACCGAATGGAATGAATCAACATTTTGTGGCAGAATGAAATGAATCAAATCTGTGGCAGAAGCACACAAAAAGAAGAAAATAATTTACCACATAATAGGAGTAGCTCCGAGTCATCTTCAGTCTATGTTTATATATTTGTGAGTACTCTATGTAAATATAAGAAAGATGTATGAAACATAAGAAGGAAGCTTTTTGTAGATATATTGCCTAAGCTTTTAAGGAATAAATCCTAATAATTATTGCGTTAGTCGGTGCTATATTAACCAAAGAGGAAGTTCCTTCTTCACATCTTTGCAGTTCCCCAAAAGAAATTATGATATCCGGTGGGGAAATACATACGAGTATTTCCTCACCCATAAAGTGTTCATCTGAACTTTGTCGCCGCCTCGTGTGCCCCATAAAAAGTGTAATTCATAACTTAATTTAAACGGTATTTGGTTGGGCTTACAAATGAAATTTTCTTTGCTTTTTTATGGCCTTTTAACTGCCGACCCAACGTTGTTTTTATGGCCACCACTTGACCAGCAGCGGCCAGATCGCCTAGGTTGCTTTTTGTGACACCTGCAGCTCTAGTTTTGGGGGGCCAGATCTTAAGATATCGGTGAAGTTGTCACTGCCTACTCCAGATACACACTTTTGATCTCAACCGACTTCTTATCGAGGGATTCTACGCTCTTGCCATCTCCATTTACAGGTAGTGGTGCACTTCCGGAAGAAGTGTTGCTCGTTAAAAGAAAACCCCACTTTTAATGAAGATAAATCGTAGTGGATATATTTTTAAGCCCGAGTCAAGGAACAATCCCACAGATTGAGCAACTGTTTGGGTATGAAATTTCACCTTTTGACATCATCGCTGTATAAACTACAGGATCTACATACAGCCGAGGCATCCTATCCTGAACGGTGACATTTAAATTAATAAACTCCAGGCGCGTAACTGCAGTCAATTATTCGGCCGAAAATATCCTGTTTCCAGCAGCCAGCATCCAGTTTCGGCAGCATCATCATCATTATTAACACTTTCCACGGATACTTGAACTACGTTTGGCAGTTGCTCGCTCGGGGCAGGGACAGCATTCTGGGTCCTCGGTGCTGGTTACTGGGTACTGGCTGGTCCTCTTGTTGTGTTTTTGTAATGCTATATAATTACACCATCAAGTTGACTGATGACACGGAATGAATCTTTGTCGCTTCCCTTACACAACACGCACACGAATCTGCATAAATTCATAATTTTTCTTCGCCATCCTGAGCACGGGGTACAACCCTTGCCCGGTTTAGGGATATCCGCGCACAAAGATTTGACTTTCCCCTTGGATTGGAGAGCTCTCACTATTCCTTTGGAAGGAAATGAGCTCACAATGAGTGTCCTAAAGGCATTAAATCTATATAAAATATAAGGATTTCTTTATTTAGTTAAGGAAGAAGTGTTGCTCGTTAAAAGAGCAACACTTAAAGTTTCAGAAACTTCCCCAAAAAACTTTGATTTTTTTTTATTGATTTTCTTACAACTTTAAAGTCAGTGAAATTCGAATGTTTTTTAATATTTGCTGCAGGCTTCTGGCAGCCAAACCAATTGAACTGTGAGTGGGGCGAGCATTGACTGGTCTCTGATCGGATCCATCCTGGCCATATGCTGTCTGCTAATGCGCTTTCAGCCTCGATCTGTCATGCGGGACAATCGGAGGTGTCAAAATTTTTGACACTTCAATTTCTTCGTCGCAGAAACAGGGAGACAAATGAGCAGCGCGTGTGTTTCCTTATTGCATTACGAATACATGCGAATATCCTGCCAGGATGAGGCTCTCACTCCACGACCGTGTTGTGTAGGTGCAGCCGTCGTCTGTCAGACGCGTCTTGTCATGCATCAAACAAAAAATAAGAAAAAAGATATGAAGAAAGGAAAATGGAAATGGAAATGGGAATGAATGAAAGTCAGAAAGGGAACCAAGTCAAAGCAAACAGAATGAAATGGCAGCGGAGAAAATTAAATTGAAAATTTCAACACTGAGCAGCAGAAGGAGGCAGGAGGATGGCAGCAGGAGAAAGGCAGGGGCAGTGGCAAGAGGATGGCAGCCACCAGGTTGCCACAGTTGACTCTTTTGATAAACAAACAGACAGCGGACAGATGGACGGACGGACGGATTGCAAAAATGTTGATTACAGCCGAACGAAGGAAAAACCAGCCAAAGGAAAAGCCAGAAACAACCACAAACAGTGGAACCAACGGCACACGGCGACACATGAGACCGCTGCTTCCTTCCGCCTTTGAGTCGCAGCCGCAAAAGAACATGCGCCAAAAAAAATACAACGAGCTGAAGGGAAGGTCTGAAACGAAGCTTGGCATACCCTAACAGATTCATGATAGCTTTAGAATCAAGAACTTTTGGAAAGCTTGAGGCAAAATCCATCGAAAACTGAGCAGAAACTGATTGGTATAGCCTACTTCTGTACAGATCATGCTAACTTTATAACCGATTAAGGTTCTTCTGGCTGGCAAACACCTCCTCATAGCTGTAGTCCCCACCAACAAGGGTATCGCGCGCTAAAAAGGAGCACAGGAAATGAGAGGAGCAGAAAAAAAATGAAATATAAAATCCATTCGCGAGTCGCAACTTTTATGTGCACCAGCGGATCCATGTCAGTGCTTGGCTTTTGTGATATCTGGAACGAGTTGTCAAATAAAAGGCGGCAGGAAAAAAAACCACCAGGAGCTGGATCATTGACTTGGCTGGCTGCCATCAAAATGGCGTCTCGCCGGGGCAGGACTTTTACAGAAAAGCTGCACGAAAATCGATGTGGAAAAGTCAGCTGCGGGTGCTGCTGCTGCTGCTACGGCTGCTGGTGTTCATGCCTCACCTGTCGCCAGGACATTTTCCAGCTAAAACAAACACAAAAATTTTAATCAGAAAAAAAAGAGAGCAGAAGAGGGAAAACTACAAATCACATTTCCTGTGGTAACGTCAACTTCCTGTTTGGCATGGAAATCTCCTAGTCACTGTTTCACACGGTGCCAGAGCTAGAGCCAGAGCCAGACAGCGCTGCAACCGCTTTGATGTTGCATGCCACGAACGCTGCGCTGCGCTGCGGTGCGTCTATTTTCCGCTGTGTGTCATTTAATTGTCAGTCAGTCAAGGCAGTCAGTCAGTCCCGCAGTCCTGCAGTCAAGTCAGTCAACAAGGTAGCCCCGAGTCCGTCAACTTGGTCAGTCATGCACTCAATCAGTGGCAGGACACTCCACTGAGGCAAGGATAACAAACTTCACCCTATCTGCCGCTGCACACCCCCACACCTCAATGAAGTGCAGTTTTCAATTGTGGGCGTCGTGCACCCTCCACGGAAGTCGGACTTCCTAAGCGGAACTGCCTGCATTATCCTTCTATGGGAATGCTCCCTCTCCCTATCGCCAGGACCCAACTTTGTATTCAGCTGTGGTTGTAATTCCTTGTGGTTTATGGTCGCTGCTCCTAATTGTTGCAGTTAGTTGCGTGCTGTGACTGGATCGCTTTAATAATTATTTCGCAGAGAAAACATTTTGGAAACAGATTGGTACGGGCCTGATAAGAACTTTGTTTTGATCGTTCTTCAGTGGAACAACTTTGTCGGGGTTCATAAAGTGATGAAGGGTTCTGTTAGCCAAATTATTCTCAGGTTTGTTTATGTTATGCTATGAAAGTTAGTGCTCGGGCTCGTTATTACTAAGAGAAGATACAGACACATGGGCAAAGGATTCTCCTGTTACATTGTTGCTTTTTTTATAGGGCTCTTCGGGATGAATATCGGGATATTTTGGTGCGTTCTTTACCCAACAATTACCTCTATTAATCCTCACTCTTCAAGCAGAATTTTTGAACTGCCAGAACTTTGCGTCGCCATAATTTATATATGTATATACTTTCCATTACTTTATTCCTTACCTTATTAATGAGGAAAATATTCTATTAAAGTTATGGAAGGGCACTTCTAATCTTTTCGTATGCGTTTTACACCTCATCATTAGTTAATCCCACTTAACACCAAAAACCACACTGCACCTGCTCCCACACCACTCGCAATGCCACCCACACCACACTCGCATCGTATCCCCTGCGGCCCCACCAACTAAGAAGCTGCTTAGCAGAAATAAATCTACCATAAAGATGCCTGACATTATTCAAAATACAGAATAACCAAACTACAGAATTCCTCAAATGCCTACAAAGAAGATGGACGGGAAGTGGAGGATGGGGCTGGAATTTGAGGCTGGATCTGGAGTTGGAAGCGCTGCGTTGGACAGTGGGATAATACCAAGGATGAGGATGGGCAAAAAAGGCCATAAAATTGAATGTCAAGACGTGGCAGCAACAGTCGAGAGGCAGCCCCGCCGAGTGGTGGATCGAGTGGAGCGTGGAGGCATAAACGACTTCATTTTATCTTAATGTGCTAATAAATTTCCCAAAGACGAAATCTCTGCCAAAAACCAAATAAATTTACTAATACCAAAATTAACACACGCACAGAGGGACCGGACCCTCGCATAGGGGACATGAGAGGCATGCCACCAAAAATGAAATGGAGCGCCAAGCAGTTGACTGAGTGGCATGTGTGGAATCGAAGAAATGCAATTAAGGCAGCCAAATCATCTGGAGAACCAGTCGGGAGTTCTTCGACTGGAGTCGACACAGAGAGGGAGACGAGACGAGACGAGACCGACCCGCATGATGTCTTAAGTGTTTAAGTAGCTAAACGCCTGACAACCGGAGAAGTTATGGCCCGGCCTGCAGCTTGAAGTTGGCGCGTGCTCCATCGGGTGCTCTCGCTCTCCCACAATCCACATCTAAAGTATTCTGTCAACACAGGGGAAGCGGAAAAAGGATGGATACCGAAAAGATCTTCGCTTGGTTTCGGCTGTTGTGATCGACACTTGAGACTTGTGCTGACAATGCCACCCTCCACTCTCCCTAGCAAAAAGAAATCTCCTATCCCCAACGTAACTCCTAAAAGGGTTCATGTGGCCTTGCGCTCATAAATTTGATAATGCTCAAGTGCGTGGCATGGCACCTGAGTTCGATCGCTGGGGGAAAGCAATTCATTCGAATGGTTTTTCCAATTACATAAAGTTGATATCTCAAGTTTAATGATCATTTGATGGAAAAATGCAATTTATATGACATTTACGACTGCAACAGCTGAATTAAAGATTCCCGAACTTTTCACTGATGGAAATATATATTTAAAAATTATTTTTTCCCAGTTTCCTTCTCTTCCTAAAGATTAACGGTCAGTTTTATGCAATTTTTCTTCTGCCTTTTCTTTGGGCCACCCGGCTGGACGCGCCTTTCAAGCCGTTGCCACCCCTAAAAAGGGTCGCCACAGAGTGCCTGCCGTACATAGGAGTACGCATATGCAATCTCATATGCATTATTTTGCATGTCTGGCAATTTAAGCAATTCATGCGTAAAGGTCAAAAGATCAACGTTGACAGTGTCGTGAGGGGAATGCTTGGCTAGAGGGGACAGGCAGTCGCACTGAGGGAAGTTTTTCCATAGAATTTCTCGAGTTTTTCTTACGATAATGCTCTGATTTCCTTTTGCAGCATTTGCATTTGTTCATTGTCCAGTCCGCTGATTAGGCGTGAAGTTCGGATTTGAATAAGAAATTTCCTCATCGGGTGGGGGGTTTTATTTTTGGGTTGACAGAATGCATTTATGTACATTTCTGGCGGGAAAATGGAATGACAGTGTTGCCTGGAGGAAGGAGTGGGGAATGGAATGTATTTCGTTGCTAAGAAAAATAAGGAGAATGGAATATTAGACCCATAATTCACTGTCTTTGAACTTAGATCTTAAAATGAGCACCTAAGATATTTTTACAGTTTTAATTAATAATATTTGTTGCCTATTTATGGTTTTATCTAATCTTATTTGCATATTCTTAGATAATTAGGTAGCCCAATTCCTATTAGTTCTATCAGCGACATGCGGTAGAGCACCTCAGTCTGGGCAGCGTTTCTGCCTGGGATCGTTTGGGCCACTTTCTGGCATATATTTTGCATGATTCTTTGATATTTGCTTACACTTATACATTTATTGCATTACAAATTTCCCTTCTCCAGAATCTTCTTGTGTGCCAGAAGTTTTCCCCTTAAAAAAACAACACCCAAAGAGGTCAACATCCACTAATTAAGGTCATCCCAGTTTCATCCCAGCTTCCGAGACCATCAGTTTTCCCCTGAAAAAACAGTCTTACAACACGTTCCGCCTTATTATGACCAAGAACAATAAAAAATAGAGCAAAACCCCTATGGAGGGTAGAAAAAAATAACACTTAAAAAATTTGCAAACATGTTTTGCATACAGCAAAACCGATCATCAAGTATTCACATGCACACAACGGGGGAAAAGAGCGGGGGAAATCTTTGGGTAAATTTTCACCCAGAATCAGCAGCACCCAAAAGAAAAGAATCTTTGAATGCAACCACCAAAGGCACACGGCACACACGAAGAGACATCCAGCTGCTTGTGAGACGAGACCCACGTCACGATCTCGATTCGATCACGGGACAGATATCTTTTGTGCACAGAACTGGAGCGGAGCGAACAAATGCGAGTGCGAAAATCTACCCCATAATCCGGGCAGAAAAATTCCAAATTAAACTTACGGAAACAAAAGAAAAACGAAAGGAAAGAGGGTAGAAGGAGAAAATTCAAATGTTTATTTGCGTATCGAAATGTGCAAATTTTTCAATGTTTTTCCTTGCTTGAATATTCATAAATCTTTTTCTTTTGGGTAAAAGTAAATTTAAATTTCGATGGATGGGGGGAATGTACATAGTGCATACATATATCTAGAGGAAGTCTCACCTATGGATGATAAATACTTCCGTTGGAGGCCTGAACAAATCCCACACAATATGATTCACTAAAACTAAAACTACAACTTGATTTATTTGGTTTGCTTTGACATCACCTGTCCGAACGTCGCAGCACAATAATTGGTGTCATAAAAGTTAGTTAAATCATATTTTGGATGTCAGTCAGAATCGGTGACATTCCCCAAATTAGAAGGAACTCCATTGCGTGCTGATTGCCTTGGCCATTGTTCCGATGACACGCCAAATGGTCTCTGTTTCCAGAGTCCATTCCCACCTGTCAACCTAATGGATAATGGCTCTTTGGTTCGGTTCGGTTCTGTTCTGTTCTGTCTCGTGGCCCTGTTCATGGCCCTGTCCCCTGATGTGTGCAAACACACAATTACGTTCCGTATGACGGGGGCGTGTCAGGTGGCGCTTGTGGTCTATATATGTATGTGTATAGGGATTGGGTATGGCATTGCCCATGCCTCCCCTCCCCAACAGAGCAAACAATAATCACCAATTTACAGCTCGTCATCGAGTCGGGTAAATGGCGACAACGTAATGTCATTTGATGTTGATTTGTGATTGCTGCAATTATATGTAAATTAATTATGGAGTTTCAGCGGCTTAGGGAATGCTTTTGGCTTTGCTGTAACCAAGTGTAAAAGATACTTCCTACAGAGATAGTTTTGGGGCAAGTGAACAACAAGTTTGTCATGCAAATTGACAACACTTTGACTGCGCCCAGACAACTCTCGAAAGGCTCTGCTGTAAGTGGCAGAGACAACTCAATGAGGTCTGTAAATGTGTTACGCTCGATGGGGGATTGAGGACTGTGGATCCCCAGTGGGGCAGACAGACAGAGCAGACACATCCCAGATACAGATACAGACACAGACGGAGATGCAGATCTGCAGTTGCAGATACAGTTGCAAATGTTGCAGCTGCCACAACGATCGAAGATGCGCGATCATGTGCAGATTCTGTCTTCTCTCTGTGTCGTTTTTGTTTTGTTTTTGTTTTTGTTTTCGGAGCTTTGTGGCTGGGGATCTGGAAGCACTTGACATGAAGAAATAATTCCATTGAGTTGGCAACTATGTCAGGAATCTCAAGCGAGACAAAATTAGACAAGAAGCGTGATTTACGGAACCCTTAAAGAGCAAATGCGATGACAATGTCTGGATGTGGATCTGTTTCAGTATCTGGGTCTGGGTCTGGGTCTGCGAAGCACATGTGCAAATGGAGCTGAGAGGCGGACCTGATCGAAGGGGGCTTCCCTTCCCTTTTGCCACTGAGAACACAGAACATTGTGATTTATGGGCTTGGATCGATTGGCCTGAAAACTCCAAGACGTATGAGCATACGTACGAGTATATGTAGTCAGAGCAAAACAGATCAAAGCAAATCAAAGAGACAGACAAGCTTTATGCCTTGGTAATTTTATATGCTTGATTTTGAGCATCGCTCATCGATCATTGACCATGTGCTTGTGCCTGTGCCTGTGCTTGTGATCGTCGTTTTGGGGTATTTCCAGACAATAAAAAACACACACAAATTTGTTTTTATGTTACCTATTTAACAGAGAGATCAGACCTTTGCGACTACACGCCTCTTTTTCAGCTTCCGCGTCGCCTGGTGTTTTGTGGTTTTGCCCAATAAACCGAATTTTGTTTACAAAAAGTAAAATGCTGAATGGGCCTGACAAAGCCAATCATTTCTATTCTCACCTGGCCCTCGAAACGAGAACCACTATGTGGAGTATAACGAAAGAGTTGTGCCAATAACTTACCATTAAAATAGAGCCTTTCCCCCACAAATGCAAATTAGTCAGCCTTTATAAATTGATCTCCTAAATAAAAGAAACCGAAATCGCATTTCGAAATCCCCTCAAGCAATGCGTAATTTATTCTAAGCAAATATCTCCCCAAAAAAAATATAATCAAATTTGCATTAACTAATGCCAGACTCTAGATCGCACGAGATCTCTGGAACCTGTTTTGCGGGTTCATTGTTTGTTTCGTCATTGAATGTTTTTTTGGGAGATTTGGAGCCGCACAATAGCCGGCGTGGGGGATTCTTTGCGGTTGCTTATATTTAGTCATCATTCTACGAGCAGAACTGGTTTCCCTGTGGACGTCGCATTTTGTGTTGATTGTGTTCTGTATTGAATTCCATTAATATCGAGACGATAAGTGCTAGAACGAATGTTCGACTCCGCTCGAGTAGCTTCGAGTCGAGCATATAAAAGCCGTTTCAAGTGCCGGCTAAATATCAGTTAAGACGGAATCTTCATCGATAGAGGAAGTTTCGAAATCAAAAGTGCGAAAATGCGTTGCGTGATATTGTTTGGCTTGATCGCCTGTCTGGCGTGTCTGTCTATGGCCTGGGGCCTGGAGGAGTCCTCCAACGATCAGGATCTGTCTCTGTCGCCTGTGGAGCAGGGCATCGAGCAGCCCGTCGAGGGACAAGTTCGTGCTAAGCGTCAGTTCTATGGCGGTGGCTATGGAAGTCCCTTCTATGGCGGTGGATACGGTCGCCGTGGATATGGAGGATATGGTGGCGGCTTTGGCAACTATGGTGGATATGGTCGCTACGGAGGTGGATATGGACGTCCCTATGGCGGCTATGGCGGCGGCTTTGGAGGCCCCTTTGGCGGTGGATTCTATGGCTAAATTACTTTGACTACCAATAAACGAAAACGAAAAGTGTGACAAAATCCATGTGTGTTGTTTCTAGAGTTGGCAGGGAGCCCCCAAAATTATTTCGAAACTTGACCTCGTCTATGGGAATGTGTGTGACCCAAAACTGCGTACGTGAGGGGGCGAGGGCGCTGCGCTGAGAATGCTGCCGGGGGAATATTTTAAAAATAAATAACAGAAAATCTCCATTTATTTATTAATGTATGCTCCAGGTCGCAGCTTCCTTAGATATACATACGTACTAATTTTGGGCTCTCCAGGGAGAATGGGAGGGGGGAGGCTGTTGGCTTATGTTCCCCGAGCTGTCACGATCTTTGTTTGTTTCCGTCCCCTGGATGTGTGTGGGAGTGCTTTTGGCTTAACAGTTTTGCAGCAATCATCACGTACGATTGTCATAATTATCATTTAAATTTTTTATTAGCTGAACTGAACCCATGGGCCAATCTCTGTCTCTGTGCCTTTGTTCTGTCTGTCGCTTTGCTGCAACTGCTGTCTGTGCTAAGGAAAATAAATATTTAAATGTTGTCACTCGCACTGATGACACAAAGATCCACAAAGATGGACAATTTTTTGGTGGTTTTTTTCTTTCTCCACGAGTCTAAGCTTAAGCACATATCATTAATCAAGTACACAATTATCCGTGGTCGCAGCCACATCCTTGCCTATCAAATTTGTGGCATCTGTGTTTAAGTTGCCAGCGAATTTTATTAGATCACCTCAATGATGTATTAATCCCCGCTAATCAACGTGAATAGCCCAGCAAATTAGCCACCAATACCCGTAGATGTTTATCGGTAGATGGGCTTACGTGTTTATGGTTTCGGGGTTCTGTTTTCTGTTTCTGTTTTCTGGTTCGAGGCAAACAAAACGCCCAAAATAAGTTACCCCCAGGAACACATTGGGACGCCCTCGCTTAAGGTCTGTGGCTGGTTCTGTGTGGTGGGGTGGGGTGGGGTGCCAGTCATTGTTTAATTGTCAATAGACATCGGCTTCTATCAATATCATAAAAGCTAATAATTCTCGGTTGGCTGAACGGCAAGAACTGGCTCCGGGACCATCCTCCCCTCGCTATGCTATGAGTGTATAATCCCCTCTCCCCCACCGGATATGCTCAATCAAAGCTCAAAGTGTGCGTGCGAGGGGGAAGCCGGAGCACGAGTGGGCCTGTAGGTGTGAGAAGGCCTCAACCTCAACCTGTCTGTCGTTTGGGGGGTGGCTCATCGCATTTCATTCATCATTCTTCGCCTTTTCAACGCTCGCTTGCAACCCTCCTTTGGCACAGGGCACAGGAGACCGACCAGGACTCAGGACTCTTGGACATGCTTCCTCTCTAACCTCTGGCACGGCATATCCTCCTCTCACACCCCACTCCTCCCTTCTGTGGGTAGCATGTTTTGATATTAAAATTGCGTAATTATAATTAACCACATGTGTATGTGTGTGTGTGTGTGTGTGTGTGGATAACGGGGATGCGGTTTAGCATGTCCTTTGACTGCTTCCGTTCCACATGCCACACAAAAGCCAAGCCGTTTAAAGTTACTTTCAACGCTCTCTTGTGTGCCACGTGTGGTGTATGCCACTCTGTAAGCGAGCTGTGAGCTGTGGGCTGTGGGCCCCCGTGCCTCTGGGGCATAATCCATAACTTGGCGAACTGTCAGCCAATTGATAAAACTTCCAGTCGCCTCACAAGATAATTAAAAAAAAGGAAATTTTAAATTTTAATTAGGACTGGGATTGAGATTGGGGAAGGGTTCTTTTCGGGAAAGAATTCATGTAATATTTAGCTGCAGAATCTGGTCACCTTTATTGGTTAGAGAGTATAATTCGAAGAACGTGGAATATTCCACGAACAAACTTGTTCCCCCTCTTAGCCTTGAACTCTGACTTTTTCCTGTGGATAAAGCTACAGCCTACCCAGACATACATCATCTAATGCTTGTGGCCCACAAAAATCTCTAATTGTAATTAAGCATGGGAACAGTGGAAGATGGGAAACATCGAATAACCAAAATGTAACCATAATGTGGCCAATAAAATTACTGTGAATCCCGAGAGCATCACCACGAGTACTCCTACTCGTTGCACTCCAGAGAAATACCAGATACACAGGCACAGAGATCCAACAGATGAGAATGGGAATGGGAATGAGAATGGGAATGGGTTTTGGGGCGATTACAAACGTGTTGCCATTAGTTAACTTCAGCTTTGATTGATTTCAATTAATCTTGGACGCGTGTAATTAATCATTGAACACTTTAATATGGTTAACAACTCTTGACCAAGCAACGGTTAAAAAGGTTCAACGAGAGCCAGCGAACAGGCCAAGCCGAAGACAGACAGACACACAGAGAGACAGACACAGCCACAGACTTTGGCTCTTTTGGCTTTGGCAACACTGACAAAGTGACTGACCACAAAAGTTGGGAGGAGTTGCGGGAAGGCTGGAGAGGATGGAGAGAGGAGATGTCTGTGCGGTTGCCAGGGAAGCCGCCGTCTCTAAGAAAAATTGCCAAGTTTGGAAAATGCGTTGGAGTAATAGTCGGTAACGAACCGAGACACAGACACAGCACACAGCACACAGATTTCCATAGCCACAGCAGTCTTGAGATTCAGTCGCTGTCGAAGGTTTAGACTCTGCCACATAGCCAGCCTTTGCCTCAGACTCTGCTACAGCTTCAGTCTCTGCCACAACCTCAGATCCAGCTGCATCCATACCATTCCATCTCCTGCCTCTCCACCATAACTACATACAGCTCCAGCTTCAGCCCCCGACTAATTGTACTTAGATTTCGCGCCACTTTGGGCAGCTTTGTGGTCATGCCAGCAACGTTCATGGGTCCGTGGAAAGCGGTTCGCGGTTCGCGATTGATGGCTATCAATGCCGATGACTTATGGTCCAGAGTTGAGCTCGCAGACTGAGGCACACATGAAGCCCGAACTGAGACGGACCAATGGACCAGGCGAATCCATCCATCTATGTGGCACATTTGACTACAACTCAGTTTGATTATCTATGTTGCGCCGTTGGGGCAATTGGGGCTGTGTTCTCTGCCACTCGTTGATTTTCCCAGGCTGAACAAATAGCTGGGAGCTGATTTCGGTTTTGTGGTAAGCGATACATGGAAGGTGTCATTACTGTGGATCGCGGGGCTCGACTTCGCTTTGCATTAAATGGAGGGATCAGAATAGGGGCTCGACTTCGCTTTACATCAAATGCTGGGATCACTAGGGAAGCCGTGAAATGGTTAGGGAATACGAGACCCCATTCTGGGGGCACAAAGGAAACCATCCATCGAAAACCAATTGAACGAATTTCACACATGGGCGCTAATGAATTTAATGAAGTCATTTTTCTTTAACCGATTTACAAAACTACTTACAACCGAGTGTCAGTCCGCCTCTGGCTCTGCCCCTGAGGCACTGAGAACAAGCGAGTTCATAATTTTGCATCATTAATCATGGCCTTAACAAAGAGATCTCGGGCATCTACCGATCCAATACCATCCGATCCGATTGACAGCTACCAAAAAAGGGGGAAAGTAATTTAGGCAGCCCCATGTCCGATGCCCGCTTCGATCTGCCGGAGATTTGCCGCTGAGAAATTAAAAAACAATTGTTAATTATTAAATTTTAAATTTTACACTTTGCCACAAACATCATTTGATGCTCATTTCGTCGGAGGTTACTGTGGGAGCTGCTACGTGTATCGGGTTCGCTGTGGCGTTGTAGCGGGGCGCTGGGGGCCTGGAGAGCAATCTTTGTGGCTCTGCCCGACACCTCGCTGATGAGATCATTCATCAAAACCTTAACCTGGCCTCACCGAGTGAAATGAGTTGCAATTGTTGTGAGGGCTTTCATGGAGTGGAGGAGAGTCTCCTGCTTTTCGCCTTCTCCGCTTTTTTGGCATGGGCTTGGGTTTGATTTTGACTGCTCAATTATCACATTGATGGGCTCTGCATGAGCAGATGACTTTACGCAGACCCGCATCGTGGCTTAGGGCAGTTTATTAGCTGGAGTTTGGAGTGACTGTGAGATGCAGAGATATTCAGAGGATTAAGCGAAGGAGTTGAAAGTTGATTTGCTTCCTGTCTGAGCATTTAAAGTGCATGGCTAAGAATTATTTGCAGGGTGATTTGGCAAGTTGTAAGCTTGGTTCTGTTTTACGGAAAACAAATGCCATTTTAATATTTTTTTTTTGTATTTCTCACATTTTTACATTTTCTTTATTCAACTTTTTATTCTGAATCATCCTTAATGTTCACACCTTTATGGAGAATACTGTTCATTTTATTGGGATATATTTACAGCTATCTGTCCTACTTTTCCATAATTTAAAAACCTTTTTATCTCTTTCACTTGTATTCTATTTTCCCAACCATTTCGGCTTATAGAAAACACATATTTCTCCATTGTTCTTCTCGAAACTAAGCCTAAATTGCGTTTTTCTTTCTGATGACCAGCACACGGGACATGGGGGGAAATGCGATCATGACCGCAAAGCGTTGCGCTTCATCAAAATCGGATTAAAGAGCAGCCCGAAGAAGTCCTGCCAAAGGACACCCGGAGGAAGATAGCGCTGACCAGTGGCCCAGTGTTTCCCACGCTCCAGCCAGAACTGACTGTAAATCTTCGAACGTCTTCGGGCCTTTCGGTATGCAAAAGTACGCAAATCGTTCGAGATGGAAATGGTAATGGAAATGCGTACAAAATCGACCCAAAATCCACCCCAAAACGGTACACATCTCCCCGTGTCCAGGTAATCGGGGTGGACAAGCGGAACCCTTTTTGGCGCTGGCCATAAAATTGTGTAAAATTTCATGAAAATCAAGCAGAAAATTTCATACGGACTGGACAATGTCCATAGACCAGAGGAATATATCTGCCAAGGGGGTTGCTGCGATCCGATCTTGTCCCTGGAGAAAGAACCCCTAGAAGAAGGAACTGCAAACATAAAGGTTACGGCGAGAGGGTCAATGTCTGCCGGACACTCGAACTCGAGTTCAAACTGCTACCTGGACACGCAGCCAACGCACAGCATCAGCATCAGCAGCAGCAGCAGAGTCCCATCCTCAAGCATCTCAGAATCTCATCCAGATGCAGTCCCCAGTGATCTTTCAGTGATTGTTAACGCTGCCGCCTCTGACCTTTCGCTGTCGCACGCAATTAGGCAAAGTTTTTTAGGTCAAAAATATATATTCCATTTCAATATTTTGCATTAATCTTTTTGCATTCATGTGACGCCCCCCCTTCCCCCTTGCGTTCCCTGCGACGTGGAAGACCTCCAGCGCTTGATTTGAATATGTGCTAATGATTTGTGACATGTTTCGGTTCGGTTCTGTTTCAATCCCCAAAGTAAAGGCTCTTCGGCCGGCTTTTATGGCGAATGTTTAATTCATGGAACCCATCCGAGAGACCAGACACATAAATAAAGCTGGGCGTATTGGCTGGAGGGGTTTCGTTCGTAGTCGCTTATACTAAAAAATTAAAAGGGGGAGGCTCGCATGTAATTACACACACATGCACACACATACAGATACAGAGACACACACATACAAATGACAGGGGCAGATACATGTGAGCAGTGGGTGACCTTTTGACATGCGCTCTCGAAATACATTTCGAGTGGAGCACACAAACACATGGCGCCCCTTTTCCACTCCGCTTCGCTCCCTTCCAATCCAATTCGCTATATATTTAGTGATATATAGACCTGGTGCATTATACGGCCGAAACGAACCCCTAACTGTTTTTGGGGGCTTGCATGTCAAGGAGCATATTCCCTGGAAATCGTTTGGCTTCAATGCAATTCCAAAATGGACAAACACCAGACACAATAATTGCCAGCACATATAATTGCTTCGAGGGAAAGATATATACATACATACATACATATATGTATGTACACATTTATTGAATGATATATTTAGATATAGATAGAGTTTCAAGAGGTAAAGTAAAGCGGAGCCTTTAAGATATTTAAATAAGAATAAATATAAATCACTAAGAAGCAAAGAGTTCTCTCATTTTATTTACTCATTCTGATTCCCAAGAACTCTTCGAAAATCTGTTATCAAAATTCTTTAAGTCCCTTACAGAACATGTGAAATTAAAAAAGGCAAAGTTAAAGCCTTGTGAAACACCAAATGAATCACTTTTTCGTCTTCCCAATGAATCCATCAAAGAGGACAGAGCCGTCCGTCTCATCAAGCATATTGGGTTGACAAAGTTGTTAACTACGAGAACTTTTTGTGGCTCCTGTTGTGGCACGAGTATCTCGTGCACTGGGATACATTTTCCATGCCATTTTCCAGCAGCAGCCACGGCCAGAGCTCCAGCTCCATTTTCACAATGAATCATCGGGCTAAAAACAACAGCACAGAAGAGCCAACTTTTTCCCTGCAACCAGTGGAAGAGAGAGAGAGACAGTGGTTGGGGGGACAAGCAGCGAGAGGTTGGAGGACCTCCATAAGACCAAAGAGAGAGAGAGAGAGTGAAAGAGGTTGGAGGAGCAGCCGGTCGCGTGTTCGTCAGTTTAACCAGCATGACATGGCCCGGTCCATTGCGGTCCTGGTCTCTGGCATTTTAGCACTTATTCATAAAGTCCTTGCCAGCCGCCCGCCCGGCCACGGCAAAACAAAAGGCGCAAAAACCCCCACCGCCCCCCGCCCAAGAAGAAGAATTGCTAAAAATGTATCAATGTAAAAGTTTTGTTGGCGAGAGAGCAGGAAACAAGCCACAATGTAAATTATATGCCAGTTGGTTTTGCCATTTTAGAGGGGATCGGGGGTCCAATGGTGGGAGAGTGGCTTTCCCTTTGTCTGGCAATAGGAGCAGCCCACAGATACATTTCGTTTATATATATTTCATATCTGCATATACATATGTATGTACATACATATGTGCATATGCTGTGGAGCATGAAAAAGTCCTTGGAATCTAGTATATTATGCATTTGTATGCATCCACAGGCGGCGTGCTGCGAGTTTTAATATTTCAGACAACTGAAAAAACAGTTTAGTGTATGGCATGTTCGAGAATGAATGCCAAACAGGCGAATGGAAACACATGCAATATTCCAAGTGGAGAAAGTACGTAGAGATAATTCCCCACAAAGCTTGATTTTAATTCAATTTATTTATGAATAATAAATGTTTAATAGAATCTAAAAATTAGACTTGAATTTAAAATTATTAAATTGATCGAAATTATAAATTCCGAATTTTTATTGAAATATTCACAAGACCCTACAGACCCTGAGACCCCAGAACCATCTAAAACTTTTACTGATTCCCAATATATCCCTCCAAAGCATATTCCCCTTCGGACCAACTACTTTCAATGAACTGTCCAAAGCAGCAGCATCAGCCGAACAGGGCTAACAAAAAAATGGCCAACATTATGTGGAGAGCAGCGCAGGGGAGCAGGAGAAGAACAGGAGAAGAGGCGGAGGCGGCGGAGAATGGTGTAAAGGAGGTGAGGCGGCCGTGTGGCAGAGGCTGTGGCAGTGGCAGTGGCAGCGAGTGCAAAAAGGCGCTCAAATGGGGTTGTCAGTATTTAACCCACAGGGGTTGGAGGTGCCGCCCGACTGCGCGAACTCCGAGCAGTCTCTGGTCTCTGGCCGCCGCCGCACACAACAATGTAATGGGTGGGTGGCACTGCTGGTGGGACAGAGAGAGGATCTGAGTAACATACGAGGCACTAACAAGAGGTGCCGAGAACCACGAGATTAGGTTCACAGGCAGCGGAGGAGCAGACGCCTGCAGGATGTCTCGCACAGAGAGGAGCAAAGACCCCCCCCCCACATATAGCTCATGGAAATTGCGCGTACGGGAGCGGGACATCCATCCAATTGAGTTAGACTCTCAGTGGGTGCCAGAGGGAGACATCTAGAGACATCTAGCGGTGTTAATAAAAAGCAAATACAATTTTTTCTAACCATTTTTTGTTTATTTTTATAAGAAAACAGCACAAATTCCGATACAGTTAATGATAAGGCAGGAAAAACAGCCACGCGATAGCGACAGGCAGAGCCGCTGAATGTTAGAGAGGGATGCAGCCACAAAGACAGAGCGAGAAGGCAACAGAGCTGAGTAGAGGCGTTGCCAGATTCCACTTGGAGTGAAAGTGCGCCTGTATGAGTGAGAGAGTGAGACAGAGAGAGAGAGAGAGCTCAAAACTGAACGAAACTCTGAGACTTTTGAGTGGAATCCAATTGGAAGTGAGTCTCTCTTCGGGAGCAGAGAAGTCGCCACCCCAAGCCAAGCAGGGAGGCTCGTACTCGTACCGACTCTGGGACCACGACCACGACCACCGCATATCGTTCATCATCCAATTGAACGTTTGCACTGTGCTCTGGCCTTCCTACCCTCCAGACACCAGAGGGCGCCAGCGGTCGCTCGTTACGCCCTTTCCCTGGATGGGGGATGGGGTATCTTCTGTGGATGGGGCTGCTGTTGGGGTGTGAGGAGAAGGCTTCTGTGGATGGGGCTCTGCTCTGGGTGTGGGAGGGGGAGAGGGGGCTCGGCTCTGTGGATGGTTCTCTGAGGTTCCGAGGAGTGCAAAGTGCTGTGGCCACAATTTGGCCCTTTGGACTGCCACTGCAACTTTTTTGCAAAACTTTTGCCGCCTGCGACACTTTTCCAATAGCTAGCCAACACATTTCCCGGTCTCCCAGTATCTCTGCATCTCTTTCTTGTGAAAAATGAAGTGTCGACGCGGTTGCGTGGCTGACGGCGATTTCTACTGCACTTTTCCCTTGGCAATTTTCACTCCTTCTTGCATTCATTGCGTGCAAATAGCTGCCCATAAAATGCTAATATCAATTGAATGCTGAATCCAATCCGACGCCGTACGAGTCGAGTATTTTTTTCCTCCTTCTTCTGAATGTGAAATCTGTTCTGCTGCTGCAAACGAAACGATGACGTGTGGGCAGGAAATAATATTCAACAAATGGACATATCAGGTTACCGCAGAGGTGTCCTCGTTAAAATAGAATTCAATTATACCCACACGTAGTTATGATTTCAAGTTTTGGCACTTCCCCCAGACACGTTACCACCACCCAAACAAGGAGACTGGAGTGGGGGGGGGGGGCCTGATCCAATTAGCCAAGAAACATTATAATTATATTACGACAGTCAATGGGCTTCAGTCGTAGAGTTCTATTCGGGGTCACTCCAGAGGTACATTGAGCGTTAATAATGCGATTTCTGTTGTTGGTTCCAAGTAGTTAAAGGTGGATTGAGGGCACCACTAAATTATGTTATCTAAACAGTGGAAAGCGCGCAATTGTTACTGTCCATAAACACAATTTATATATCCTTATAATACCCATTTAACTGAAAGTCATCCAAAGCTAAGTAAATTGAACTTGCATGCATATTCTGCATGCAAAATTAGCATTTCAAATATGTCATAAAGATCTCGGGGGGTTTCTCAAAAGTATTCCACGGCAGCAGACGAACATTGTACATTTTTATAGTAATTAATTGAACAGAGTTTATATCTCTGGTATTCCAATAAAAAGTTAACGTGCATTAGTTATATTGCAGCTCTTAATATCCGACTAATTTTTATACTATCAATAAAGCGAATGAGATTTATCTTTCAATGGAGGGTAAGTCACATTAAATTGCTTAAAATATTCATTGAAATATTCAGAGATCACACAATAAAGGTATCGACAGTCTATATTTCAAGCTTGCCATAAATTAAAGCCATAAAATCTGGGAATAATTCCAACTGGAGAACACGTGCAAGAGATTGTAGTCTCTGCCCTCGGTAGATCTGTGCTTCAAGGATCACCTCCAGTTGAAACCCTCCTCTTGTGTTTACACAAACCCATCCACATCCTATCATCCATCATCCATCATTCATAATCCTACTATCTCTGCACCCGAAACTTATCTCGGTTTCCTTTCGCTTAGCAACCAATAGAAATGTACCTTTAAGGCAAACATATCGGCCATTATGCCCATGCAAAACTCTTCTAAACAGATAAGAAAGTCCACTTAAAGCACCTACCAAAATCTGTGAAAAATGTAGAACGCACTTAAAGCCAACCAACCAGAGAGGAAAGAACTTCTCGGACGATTCGGGGAGGAGACTGCGTCTCATTTTAAAGTTAACAAAAAAGTTCGAGGTATGGCAAAACAAGAAACACACAGAGGAGCAGCAGATAAAGAACCTTAACTTAACGGTAAAGTACGAGTATCTAACAGATGCGTCCAGCAGCAACAACAACAGCAGCAGACTAATAAGCAGAGAGCAAGCAGAAGCAGAATTACAGCAGAGAATACAGATACAGATACAGAACCAGGAGGCAAACGAGTTCTTTCTTGTTGGAACCGAACCCGATGTGTGCTCCGCTGTGTGCTCTGAGCGTTTTGCACTCAACGAAAGACGAAAGAGAGCAGCCCCTCATACCATACCAGACCAGACCATACCAGACCATAGTGCCATAGGTGGTGGTGGTGCAGATGCAGTGGTGGTGGTAGTGTGGAGAGCATTGGTGTGCTGGTGGTAGTGGTGGTGGCAAATCAGCCAAACGCGTTGAAGGTCTTGCCCCGCCACCAGAGAGCAGACCGGAGCACACACTGCGAGTGCGACCGAGAGCGGAGATTTCCACTCAACTGGCGCCGTGCCATTCGAATGGCGAGAGTGCAACAAGAGCGGCAATAGTGCGCGGTATGGTATCTGTATCTGTATCTGTGTGGTGGTGTGTGGAATGAGAGAGATTTGTGTGATGTGTCGTTAGGTCGAAACGGTCGAGTCGAGTCGGGTCGGGTCGTGTACCTTTTGCCACAAATGTTTTGCCAGTCAGGCTAGGCTGACTGAGATTTAGCTGCTCCGCATGACGCGCACTTCTGTCGAAGATACTGAAATATACTAGTGGAAAAAGTACTTGAGAGATGAATCTTTAAAGTTCAGCACTTTTCGAAATTCGTATTGCTTCGTGTGTGTGCCACAGCGAGAGAAAAAAATCTACAAATTCCAAACGAGAATCACAATAATAATTATAGGAAAAACCAACAACCAACAACCAAGTGTCCAATGAGTGAACCGTGAAAAATGTTCCAAGAATATAATCACAGAAATCTGAAATAAATTCACAAAATAAAATTATTTGTATTTAAAACGAGCTGCGGATAGTTTTCCACCCCCGGGGAAAATTCAAAGAAAAGATCAATCCGAAGAGAGAGATTTCAATACGAATCGATCGTCGGGAGAGAGAGTGCGTGCAAAGTGTATTCCAGCAATTATCCCACGTGTTCCGATCCGGCCGCCAAAATTATTACGCACAATTCCCTGAGCGTGTACGGTGGCGGCGTCATGTGCGCCTCCCCGTCCACGGCTCCCGGTTTCTTCAATCCGCGGCCCCAGTCCGGCGCCGAGCTCTCGGCCTTCGATCTGGGACTGTCCCGCTCGATGGGGCTGGGCGTGCCGCCACATACGGCTTGGCATGACCCCAATCTGGGCAGCCACCTGCATGCCACATCGGCGGGTCCGGGCGGTTCGCTGGCTGGCACCACCGGCACCAGCACCGGCGGCGGTGGCACCACACCAAGCAGCGTGGCCAGCCAACAGTCGGCGGTGATCAAGCAGGATCTGTCCGGCCTGTCCGCATCCACGGCGAACCACAACCAAAGCTCCCATCACGGCATCAAGGAGGATCTCTCCAGCCTGCCCAGCGCCAACGGAGGCTCCTCGTCGGGCCATCATTCCAGTGGCGTGCAGTCGGGCCATGGCCCCGATATGCTGCCCATCATCAAGGGCCAGCCCGTCAGTTGTGGGGGAGGAAATGGCGGCAGTGGTGGCGGCGGCGGCGGTGGCAGCACCACTCCCAGTTCCCAGGCCAACAGCTCACACTCGCAGAGCAGCAACAGTGGCTCCCAGATCGACTCCAAGCAGAACATCGAGTGCGTTGTCTGCGGCGACAAGAGCTCCGGCAAGCACTACGGACAATTTACCTGTGAAGGTGAGTACTCATCATCATTATCATCATCATCATCATCATCATCATCATCATCATCATGCTCATCCTCATCTGCGGATGTATCTTAATCCATTGTGTGGGGGTCAATTGATTTCGACTTGTACCGAGTACGGTGTACGGTGTACGGAGTTCGGAGTACAAGGAGTATCTTTCGGTTGATGATGACCAAACAGAAATTGGCATCGGCAGTTTTTCGTAATAGAAAGGTAACACAAAAGCGTGCCTGCCAGCCGCTGATTTTTGACAGTTTTCGGTGAATTATGGCAGTTTGATGAGTTGGCAGTAAAAAAATATCCACTAGGGGGAGGCAGATCTTCTCTGCAGTCCGATGGATGTGGGGTGTGTGTGTGTGTGCGAGTGTATCTTCAATGGCATGCAAATCTTTTGGCGGGAGCACAGCTGGAATGTATCTTTTTCGTTTTTGTTTTGCCTGGGAAGCGGCCAAACGAGCCAAACTGCAGCCAGCAGGGCCTTGCTTGGAGTTGATCGGGCTCGAACTCATGTTGAGATACATTTACGAGCCAACAGATACGTTTATGGCATGAAAGATACTTTTGTATCTTTGGCTTAGAGTCGTCAGCTGGGAACTATCAGCTAGGATTTTTCACCATTTAAGATACGTCAGAATACATATATTGGAATATTTCCCAGCTCTCAAGCAAGTCACTCTCCCAGATACTTTTGCATCTCTGGTCAGCCGTTACCGTTACACTTAGATAGAACGAGGGAGAGCGAGAGAGAGAGAAGAGGGGCTCTTGAGATACAAAAGTATATGCACTCGCATAGGGAGATGGCCCCTTGGGCGACCCGCGGCACGCACTGAACCGGCAGAGTCTCAACGTTCCAGCTTATCGTCAGATAAAAAATTATTATCTAAATAAAATACGGTCCATGCTTTGTCCTAAGCCAAACACAATTGTTGTGCAAACATGCAAATTGTGCGGCGGTGGTGGCGGCGGCGGCGGCTGCTCCTAAATGAAGCGCCCACCTTTTTATTGTCTCTCTCACAGAGATAGAGATACTCGTACTCAGAGGGAACTGCATCCAGGGGAGAGCGACAGCGGGGAAAAAAATACTCGTACTCGTACTGCGGCTGTGACTGCGGCTATGGCATTTAGTGCAACTTCACGTTGAACTTGTCATAATCGTATCTCTTCAAATGTTCTGGCAGCAGGGCAGAAGAATTGCCTCGAGAGAGAGACAGAGAGAGAGAGGGAGATACAGTGGGTAGAGACACACTTTAGATATAGTTCCGCTTGCCACGGTTAGCGGATGGAGAGCAGTGGTAGTGCTCCTCTCCGATTGCACCCACTGTGGTGTGTGTGGCGGGGTGTTTTGTGGCTTTTGTAGGCGCTGCTATTATTATTAATCACCGAGCATTTTGTACGCATGCGCAACCCACAAGAACAAGAACAATCTGTGACCGCCTCGTTGCATTCTGAAGGTGTTTTCTCCCCCTCCACTCCACTGCACTACACTACACTACACTCCACTCCACTTCACTCCACCCCGTTCACTGTGCCACAAGTCTCGCTGCGGTATGTAGTGCATGGGCATGGGCACGGGCATGGGTATGGGTATCTGCCGCATCTCTTGCGCTCTCTGCCTGTTGGCTCTGATGATGTTGCCACGATAGCAATCTATTTTGTTCTATGCAATCGCCAGACAACCTCAGCCTTAGCTTCAGCTTCAGCTCCACTCAGAGGCAGGCCTCTATTCCTATTCCTACAAAATGAAAATAAAACTAAGCAGCGAAAAAATATCATAATAAAGCGCATAGAAAGCGCATACATGTCTCAGGGCTCGGGCTCATATCATTGCTGGGCTTCTAAGAGGTTTCTTTGGAGGTGAACTCGAACCCATAATGCGCCCGGGTCTCGTCTCGTCCTTCAAGGTGCAGATACATTTTGTTGCTTTTTTAGAAAAGAAAAGAAAAAAGATATGGGTAGTACCTCCGCACCAACACGTTTTGCGACTGTCTGTGTCCGTATCCATGTGCTCACTTGTCCGTCTGTCGCGCTGTCCATCTGTCTGGCTGTCTCTGTTGTCCGTGTGTCTTGCTGTCCAGTTTCCAGGTTTCAGGGCACGGGCACACGAGAGAGCTTGTCGGCTCAGTATGTGAAATTTATGCCAAGACACCCTCCCTCCCTCGATCCCTCCATCCACACAGAGAGCGCTCCGTACTCCCAAGATTAATTGTAGCTTATGCGTGTTGTCTGTTCCTGTTCCTGTTCGCTTGCCCTGCCCTGCGCTGCCTTTCTGCCTGCTCCTTGCCAATGCCTCTGCTTCTGCCTCCGCGTCTGGCTCAACTTCAACCCATTGTGGTGGCAACTTGTTTGATTCCACACTCTCTGCCACACAGCTGTTGCAGCCTCCTATTTCTTGGGTGAAATTAGGCAGAAGATACGCCAACGTTTTGCACTCATCATCAGCCAGCGCTCCAAAGTGCCTTCTAACCTTTTGCCAGCTCCCAAAAGTCACGGATCGGTTCGGTTCGGATCGGTCGGGGTCTCACAAAAAATGTGCGCTGATAAAAATGCCTTGATAATATTAATGATGAGTGGTGCATGGCTCTAGTGTGGCCAAAAGAATCCGCTATGGACCACAGACAACAGACAACAGACTCTTACCTCCTATTAATTTAGCCATTTGTCATGGCTATTAGTGGCCCAAAAGTGCAGATTTCCCCCGTGGATCCTGCATCATCAATCAGCAGTGGCAGTGGAAAAAGATCTTGGAAAATATTAAAAATACATAATTCTTGGCCAGCATTTCCCTCGAATTCATTGAATTTCAAATTGCAACGCGAAAAACTATCTCAGCACCCATGTCAAGAGGTGGAATTAACATAATTTATCTACCGCTCATGACAATGACAAATAAATTTTGCGAAATATAACAGCAACTCCACAAAGTATCTTAGTATCTTGGCATGTATGCAATTAATTAAAACAAACATCAGCTAAAGCTGTAGCTCGAGCTGAGCTCCCTGATATAGAGAACATAAAGAGTTGCAAGAAATTGCCATCACAGCTAATTGTTAAGCGCCAGCCGAGGCCCATTAACTGCCACAAATAATGTGTGTGTGTGTGTGTGAAGTGCATCCGCCAGACACAGATTGTCAACTGTGGTGGCTGTTGTTGCTGCTGCTGCTCCATTTGCCACATTTTCTGCAACATTCAACTCATTTAAATAGATTCCCACGTTCGACAATTAAAGAGCAGCTCCCGAAAACCGAAATCCACAATAAAAGTCCAAGTTTAAGGAGAAACTTCCTTCAGTTATCCAAAAAATAATTCTGAATGTCGCAGATCGCTTGGTCAGTCTGTCGTGTATCTTTGTATCTTTCGCTTTCGGCTGGGGCAATCTTTTCCTTATTTTATTCTTTCCTTCCTTTCCTTTTGTGCGGAATTGCATTCAACATGTGTGGCTTTTTAATTAACTTCATTATGATGTGGGTAAATAAATTACTTGAGCAGAAGTTTTCAATTGAAAATTCCCATTTTCTCAGACCGATTTTAATCCCATTGCAACTTAAAATATTCTTAAATTTCAAAAACGTTGATCTAGTTAATAATTGTGACTTGTAGACTTTCAGTTCGTTTTTGTGCATTGACTCATCAAATGACAGGAGATTTGTATATTGTTTGTACATAGATAAATCACTTGAGAATAATAATCTTTTTCCAAATTTTGTATATACAATTTCTTTGTTTTAAATCACATTTCAAATTGGTTTCTTTATTTTCCACCTCTTGACAATCTGTTAAATGGCGCTCTGCTCTAAAATGCATGTTTCCCTGTGAAAATTCATTCGACTTTAAGCATTTAACAAAAGCGAAAAGCATAAATCAATTTGCTGTCCGTGATAGCGACCTCCTCCGCCTCCTCCTCCTTCTCTCTTCGAAAACCCGAATATTAAAAGATACAAAGTAAATACGAATCCAGAGAATTAACAACGCCCACTGGAGGATTGCAATTTATGACGTTCGCTCGTTGGTTTTTTTTTGCTTTTGGGAGGCAAGTAACGCCCGCAGCCAGCGGATTTTTTATTTATTAATTAGCAAGAAATGGAAAATAAATTCGGGGCTTGTATTTAAAAATTTGCATTTAGTTGGGACTCAGAGCAAAGGCGAAGCCAAGGAGGCTGCACCACGAATCGAGTCAATTTCTTGGCCATAACATTTATCAAATAAATCGCATTTTGATAAACATTTATAACTTCCGTGCGATTTGCAGTCTGGTCTGGCTCTTGATTTACAACTCGGTAGCAGCTCTTTGCGCCCCTCCTGTGTGTGGAGTGCCATGTGGCATGGGGTAACTTATGGCCTCAATATTTATGTTGACAAATTTTTATGTTCCGCAAGGAAAATAAATAGTACATATTGGGAGGGTTAACGCAACGCCGGAGGGTTAACGATTATGTCATAGTAATCATATTTATAGACGGAAAACAACAGAAAGAAGAAGATTAATGGCGAAGAAAGACTCTTGAGAGGTTAAACTTTACTCTTAATACTCGTATGTATCTGTGGATTAAGCATTTCTCCAATTTCGCAACACTCGGAAAGATACAGAGACAAACAAACGGAGAGAAAGAGAATCTTTCACCATCCAGTTGGGATCCAGTGGGGGTATGAGGGATTACTCAACGTTGTGTCAACATTAATGAGCCCAGAGCTGAACCCTTCATTAAAAATAAACCAGCCAGCCAAGCAAGCAAGCCAAAGGAAAATCACCAAAAACAAAACTTAATTGTACAGATATTGTTAAAACAAAGAAACAACAAAAGCAGCATTCAGCAAGAGGCAGCAAGGAGCAGCAGCCTCAGCAGCAGCAGCAGACATTGTAATCATTAAAACTTGGCTTGTAGTACAAATCGTTGTACTTAGAAGAAATGTTCAAGCCAATAAAGCAGCAGCCGACCCTAGACTGAGACTGAGACAGAGACTCAGACTGAAACGGAGACCCAGATCCAGTGGAAGGTCTCTCCCCCTTAGTGGAAATCCCTCTGTGGAAATGAGGCGCAAAAAATTCATCCTGACACGATGCGATTTCTAACAAAAAGGGGCGCCCGGAAAAGACTGAAAGACTGCAGTAGGGAAATCGTGAACTACCGACTTGATCCGCTTTATAATGTAACGGTTTAATTAATTATGTTAAGCTTTTGGCTCTCCAGAGATCTGCTGCTGCTGCTGCTGCTGCTGCTGCTGCGGCTGCTGCTGGGGCTCTGGGGCAGAGAGTCGTCTCGGTTGTGGCTGCCACTTCATGCGCAATTTTCGTTTTCAACTAACTTGGTCTAATCGATCAGGCCCAGCGAAATGTTGGCTGCAACTTTTGCTTGGCACGTTTTCTATTTTGTGTGCATCTCCGCAGTGGCTGTGTGGCACTTGCAACATTCGCTAGAACCGAACCGAACCGATCCGTGGTACGACATGCCCCGCAGTGAGAGAGACTGGGGACTACGAGTAGGTCTGAGCTCAGCAGAGGCCTGGCCAAGACTCTTTAATGGTGCAACAAGCCAAGCAACACGGCGGTGCTGCAGCAATAACCTCTCTTATCGCCATGTGTCGCTCTGTGGTCCGAACACCACGGCTCTTGTACGTAGTACATGACCAGGGCAGACCCTGCTCCGACTCTGACACCGACTCCAACTGCAGTTTGCCGCATAACTTCACATAGCATCAGTTAAATCAAAGCTAAATCGCTTATCTGAGCTCGTCGGCGTTTTCCTTTTGGTCGCTGCTGTATCTTTTTTTTCGCAACGTGTAGATTGTTGTGACATATGAACACTCCGAGCAGGGCTCTGTGGCTCCAGCAACTGCGGAATGTTCTAGGCAGCAGCTCTAGGACAGGACAGTTTGGGGAAGAGCTTCACAGTTTGGCCAATTTGATTTACAGTTGACCTATATTGGGTAATAAACCAGGGCCCAGAGCCTGGGTATCAATCCCAGAGGGGGGGCCAGCCACCTGTTCCGGATCTTTTGTGTTCTTTTGCCGTCAGTTGCTTGCCCCGTTCATAAGCAGTGCATTTTGTAGATGCTTCGTACTCGTACAACAGAAGAGTGGCATGTTGGTGGGGATTCGTGTCTGTCTCTCCGTCTCTCTGTCTGTCTATCTGTGTGTCTGGTGGGGGCTCTGGCTGTGTAATTATGTTTCGGTTGTACTCCAGATATTTTGTCTAGCCGCCTCTGGACTCCCTCCAGCTGCAGCTGTAGCTGCAGCTATACTTGGCAGTCTCCTCCGCGGAGTCTTGCAGTCTTGCAGAGTGGCGGTGTGTGCTAATTACTTGGACTAGCTGCTTGCACCATGTAAGCTTCAACATTTAATTATTGCACCTTAATGATGGCTCTCTCTCTCTGTCTCTCTCTCTGTGTCTCTCGTATGTGTTTTAATAATTAGAAAATGAGCCAAAGTCAAGGCTCTGGCTCTGACTCTGGCTCTGGCTCTGACACTGGCTTTGACTTTGCATTGCAGTTCTTTGAGCCCAGCGATCATTGACCGCAAATGCTGAGAAAATTGAATTGATTGCAGCTATATGTATGCCAAAAGATATAGATATACTCTCACCCAAGATACAGGCACTCTCTCTCTCCTACTAAATATATAGATACCAGAGTTTGCCAAAGCCAAAGCCAAAGCCAACTAATTTAACGCTTTAAATTGCTCAGCCAAGCGGCAAGCGGACCATCTCGTGTCTACATATCTAAAGATAGTATTTTTGTTGCTGCTGCTGCTGCTGCAGTTTCAGGAAGTTCAATTAATAAAACGCTTAGCTTAGCTTAGTTCTTGGAAAACCCCTCGTAACTGTATTGAACGCTTTATGGCGCGTAGCGCACGCGATATGAGTACTCCCATTCGTACTCCTCTGCCACCCTCGGGCAATTAGGTGAAGCGGTAATTGAAACTACCGCAAGCCGCAAAGTTTAGCTCTAGACTAAGCCAATGCTAGCCACTCACTATAAGTCAGCAGAAGTCTTAAGCTTAAGCTTAAGCTGCAGTCGAAGCCATAGAGGAGGCAGTGGAAGGGCTTCCTGCCATCAGGGGAGATGCTTCCCACAGGTTGTCATCTCTCTCTCTTTCACTCTCCATTGGGGCGATCCACCCTTTTTCGGTTATTGATATAACACGATACGATATCGCCAGCCCTGCCCCGCCTTGGATTTTGGTTTACGGTATCTCTAAGCTACGTTGTAGCCCATACACGAGTACTCGTACTCGTACTCTTACTCGTACACGTACTCGTATCTTCATCAATAACGACGACGCGCGCATCTTTCGCATCGCATCGCAACGTACACTGGGGATGGGGTTGGGGGGTTTGGGGGTTTGGGCTGCAGCTCTAGATAGAGTCGCGATAGGCGCATATGGGCAGTGTGCCTCTGTTGCACAGTTCTTTCGGGCACAGACCGACCTGGCTGCAACGTCTGTCCATCCGCCCGTCTGTGTGTCCATCTGTATCTCGCTCCAACAACAGCGCAAAAGCCCAGTCAAAGTTTAGTGGAAGAGCCAAAAGATAGTATTGGTTAAGAAGGGGTTAAGCAGTGCTAGAAGAGAGGTTTGTAGCTGGCAGTAGAGGGGCAGAGGAAGGTAGAGGAAGACGACGGAGAAAAAAAAGGCAACGGTACGTTTTGGCAGAAATCGTGACTTGGTACAATATCGTTATTCGTAGATCATATGGTGTAAAAGCCACCAGTGTGTGAGTGCGCCGTATCTGTGTGAGTGTGTGCCCAGGTGTATCTATGTGTGTTCGAGGAGTATCTTGGGTTGGTCTCTGGAGCAAAGCTTTGAGCAGGTACTCGAGCGTGGTGAATAGTGAATGCTCTCTGCAAGGCAGAGCTGCGATTATGATATGATCTGGGCCATGATGCTGCCATGCATCCACTAATCATTGTTGGGGGAGTGTGCAACACTAAACACTCATCAAGTGATTAGCTCAAAGCTCTTCTTTTGAGCTACCCTTTGCCGTACTCACTCTTTACGCATTTCCTATAGCGCATTAGCCGATCGACTTTAACTTTCCATCGGTTTCAATTTGCTGGCCACGTTTTGTTTTCCCCCAGTTCGGTGGGAGGCTGGAAAGCCACACGATCGCAATGCCAACGAAAGAAAAAAGCATTGAAAAATCTTTTATAGCCTGTGATCGTATGCTATATATGAGGCATGGGGGGGGGATTGGTCGATGGTGGAGTGGGGTAGGATCGAGTCTGCATAAACGCTCAGCGCTTACATATTTTGTTTGATGATGATTTTACAGCTTAAAACGAATTTTATGAGCATATGCCATTGTTTTGAGTTATTGTGAGAAATTTTTTTGGTGTATGGCCGAAAGCCAAAAGGCCCAGACAATGCTCCGTACCGTACCTCGTACCCCCTTACCCCGTCCCCTTTTTGGCCGAAGCTCTTTATGCAGAAAACTCAGAGGCAGATGCAGATGCTGCCTAGGAGAGCGAGCGAGAGCCCCCCAATGATACACATGTTTAGATACGCGTCGGCGACATTAACTGGCAACAACACCCCAGCATCACAGCCAGCATCACAGCCAGCATCCCAGCCTCAGCCGCAGTGCCAGGTCCAGGGTTTGGGCCTCTGCTCTGTCCTGAAGCACTTAGCCGCAACGAGCCGTAGCCGATCTGTCCGTCTGGGCCCCCTTAACAGTAAATTCGTGGCATCCGCGGCTGCCAGTTTTCCTTCTTTCGGTGCGGATGCCACAGCTTGGGCCAAAGTACGAGTACGAGTACGAGTACGAGTATCTTCGTGGCTGGCCAAGATACACTTTGTTAATTGAAAGCCATTAAAGGTAATTTTATGGGAGGCGTTAAGCCATGAAACGTGTAACATGACCATTGACATGGGCATCACCGAAAGGAACCGAACCGCAGGCAACTGCGACTGGCCTATGGCTGAGGCTACGTACTGCGATTGTTGTCATGAAGTGAGGCTGGAACTCACTTTGCTTTACAAGTGGTAACAATTCTTTGTACTCCTGGGGTGCCATGGAATTTGTACAACTTGCTGGAAAAACAAAGACATGGCCTAGACGGGAGGGGGTAGTGTTCTATACGAAATTACTCTACGAAGAAAATGTTTCTGTATCTACATATATCACATATATTAATATTAATATTCCCAAATATTCTTTTATTTTATTTTCAGGCTGCAAATCATTCTTCAAACGCTCTGTGCGACGCAATCTCACCTACTCGTGTCGCGGCAGTCGAAACTGTCCCATAGATCAGCATCATCGCAATCAATGTCAATATTGCCGATTGAAAAAGTGTCTCAAAATGGGCATGAGGCGCGAAGGTAAGAATCTCTCTCCACCCACCTCCCCTTATAGATCGATCATATATATATGTATACATATTGTCGTATAATAAGTATTCCTCGGCCAAGCATATAGAACAACTAGAACAAAGAGATTCCCGGTTGTGGGTCAATTAAAAGTCAAACCTAGAGGCAAACAAAATAAATTAAATGATCGACAGAGGCAGAGCAGGCCCACAGAAGAGACAGAACGGAAGTAGAACAGCTTTCAGATGGCGGACTCGATGACTAAATGTCACATGGGGGTGGGTTCAGTTTGAGTTATTTGGGTGCCAAGAACTATGCCAAAGAATGTGGATCACATCGGATCAGGCCAAACATCAGGCAGCTCTCTAGCAGAGCAGCAGACTTTGGGGTACGAACACGCCACCCGCCCGCCTCGTTCTCGTGTGGCAATCATCCACGCACCACAAATTGCTTTACCCAGAAACGGCCGTAATAGAAAATAACAATTAGGCTGGCTGGCTGGCAGGCAGGCAGGCGGGCGAGTGCAACATTTTGACCCCAGAGATCAAATGCAAACTCGTTCGCTCGTTTGTTCATAATTAAACAAGAAAGGAAGGCAAGGCGCCTGCTTTTCGGGGGGAGGGGGTTTACAAACGAAGCTTCAGATACTCTTAAAAATCGATGTTTGATAGCTAATATAATATCTATAATATCTATTAGATATGATAGATTTTAGGTGCCATAGCCGGGGAGATGCTGTGCAAAAAGCACATACCGACAGTCTCAATCATATGCACTGAAAGAAACTTGAAGAGACTTGTACTTGTCCATAAAATCTGTCAGTTAATCAATGCCGACTGCTGGCCAATATGTAACTAATTTGTAAGCAAAGCCATGCCAAATATTTGGCATACTTGGGTGAGACTTGTTTTCCTGGCAAACGCGCTCACAGATTGCCAAAGGCAGCGGCTCCACTGATTGACTGACTGATTGACTGACTGACTGGGAGACTGACTGACTGACTGACTGACTAGCAGACTGGACTGACAATGGCCAGTTACACTTGTCAGCATTAACAATTAACGTCTGTCAGGGAGAGATAGAGCCCAAGACTGCAGTTAGTGGACGCTAAGCTGTTATTATTTGCACTAATATTGACAGGTTTTTCGCAAAATGCTAATAACCAACGGCAGCCGACAGAGTCCACTGACTGTACAGACTGTACTGTAGATCTCTGTCTGTCGTACATCGATTTGGGTTAAGAACGAAAACGTTAATTTATGGCGACTATGGGCAATTAAAATGCAGCTAAAGCCACTGCAATAGACACAGCTACAGCCACAGCCACAGCCACAGCATCTCGCTGCCTGGGCCTGTGCCTGTCCTCTCAATGCACTTGTAATTAAATGAATATAAACATTTACTTAGTCCCCGACTAAGCCCCGACTATGGCAATGGCTATGGGCTATGGACTATAGCATTTCAAATTTACCTAACCCAATGTTTGCTCGAGCCGCGAGACAAGTTTTCGGCTAATGACACAGTCTGAACTCCCCAGGTCTCAGCCACAGAGCTACCTGTTGTTGAAGCCCCATTAATTCCGATTATTTCCTCACTTTTGGCCACTCTGAGTCCGCTACCAGATCTCCTACTTGTCCCACTGCTAATAAAACTCAAAAGAGTTCAACACCTTTTTGTTTTTGCCTGGAGAGGGATTCGCCTTGAGTCACACATTTCCTCAATGTAATGACAAGTTCTGCGTAAAACTAGTCCCCGCTCCTCTTCTTTCGCCGCACAATCAGAGCTGAAAAATCGTGGGAAAATGTCATTTCTGCATAGAATATTCCCTTCGTTTTTTACCCTCTTTATGCGAGGCGGTGTGCTGCGGGAGGGGGGTGTGGAGGGGGTCAGTACTTTAGCCGTAAAGCGGGACAAAGGTGGTGCCTGGAATGACCCCAGGGTCAAGAAATTGTACGGGTTTTGGCATACAAAAAGCCCAAACCTGAACAAAAAATCAACATGGAATCTGTGTTCCGGGTCGCTCTAATTAAATTCCAGTGTCAATTGGTCAAGGGAAGTGCTGCGGGGTGGGGAGGGGAAGTAGCAAGAACTGGACACAGATATTTTTACTCTATAATTTTGTCAATCGAAACAAACGAGTTTCCGTTAAGGGAGGCAAATTTTAGGGAATTTATTATAATTTTTTAAAGGGATTTTTATGGGTAAAGGGATTGAAATCGTATAGGAATGCGGCTAGGACGGGATCTTTTAAAGGGGAGGGTTTTTCGCTGCATGCAGCATTCCAAAGCACCGAACTCTGCTGTACACTTTGACCCCGAACGGAATTCGAAATGCAACACCTGCATTCGGGGCTTGGTTCGAACGCATTTCTTGGCCAGAGACAATGGCCAGAGATCGCGGGGCCTAGTACGAGAGAGACTTTGCTGGTTAGGAAAGTGGGTCAAACAAAGGTTTGTTTAGCACTCCACACCTTTATGCGATAGACAACAAACACACACATCCTAGGCACACCTAGAGCTCCCAGAGCGGGAGAGAGAGACACAATCTGTCCAACGAAATCAAAGCCTTGGGGCCTTAAAACAAAGCAAAGGCAAAGGCAAAAGCAATGGCAAAAACATTATTACGAGTATTGATCGAAGCTCTCATTGTATGTACATACATATATACATATGTACATTGTACAGCTGGAAATGGAACCTGAAACTCTGGCCACAGCACAAATCTCTACCTGGAAGCCCAGCGTAACGTCTTTTGTCGAGTGATTTCGTTGATCTGAAAAGCGAAAGCACTTTTTGGTCAGTCTGCGACGGCACACACATGATCTGGAAATCCGTTTTGGGTCGTGGTCCCCTGGAAAGGTGTTTGTTTATTGCTTTACCGAAGCAATTAAGCTAAGGGTTGCTCAGGCACTGACCAGGCGCAGAACCAGTTCCTTGACCACTGTCCGGCCAGGGGAGAGTGCCAGAGACAGTTATTTACAGAATACATTTGCGTAATTGTGCAGAGAGCGAGAGGATTCCATAAGACTATTTCCTACTCCGTTCTACCGCCAGTCACTGGGTGATCTATGGGCAGAAAGCGAACCATAAACCGGTTGGAGTGTCCAGTGTCCAGTCCAGTCTTATTTATGCGCCTGGGAAAATATTGTCTGACCGCAAGAATAATGCAAGAAGCCAAAGGCTGCAAGCAGAGAGATGCAAAGAGACCAATGGCTAAGCCTGTGGTTTCTGGTGCGCAGATCAGGCCACAGATTACAGCAGCCAAGAAAGCAACATCACACGAAGGGATTGTGGTCCTTGGCCCCGAACTGCCCTTTTCTTTGGTGGTGTTGTTGTTGTTGTTGTTGTTGCAGGCGCTGATTACTTAATGAATGAATCCTCCAGTACGCCAGCACGTGCTCAAGTTTCCGCTTACATGTCACTCGCGAGAGCGTGTCCAAGTGGCTTAACTTAACTTTAGCACATCCCATGGTCATATATCCCATATCCACAGTCCACAACAAAGCAGCAAAGCAGCAAAGAGCAGACGCAGACCCATCCCCAATCTCCAAAGCCAAGTCCATGTACATGTCAATGTCTCTGCCTCTCTGTCTGTCTTTGCGGGGAAATTCCGTTTCCGGCCTCGAGTTCAAAAGGCCTTTCACTTTCCATTTAGCTGCTTTGTTGTTGAGCATTTACATTGTTAATTATAATGTTTATAAATCGCCATCTACATGCGAGTATATGTACTTTTCACTGCAACAAAAACGAATGAAAAGAAAACCTGTGCACATTTAATTTTTGCGATTTCCCCTACATCTGCCTGAAGGATCTCCATGCTGCCAGGGACATACGTACGTACGCGTTTGTACCTTAAAGATGCGTTGAAAGTATTTAGTTCAATTTGCATATCTAAGCAGTTGCGACAACGAACACCAAACCAGCAATGGGGTTGAAAGCAACTGAGGGTAAGGGCTCTGTTCCGATTGTGTGTTCGTGCTTTGGGGGGTAGGTAGAAATGCCATGCCACAGAGAGCAGCGAAAAGTATCTTATGACGTTGTCTTGGACTTGGGACAAAAGGCACAGCACACAGAACGACGCAGATATCTGTGTGCGCGAGAGATGCGTCAGAGATTGAGAGATTGAGGTGGCCTGATATGGCTGGCCCATTGTGCGCTGTGGCAGCTTTGCCAACAGATCTGAATGCGTCGCATTGTGCGGCGTGTGATGTGGCGGTCAAAATAAGCCCAACAAAAGGGATAGATACAGATGCTTGCCCAGGGGTATGCCGCCATTCTACCCATAGAGCCCAGGGCACTGCTTAAACTTAGTTTAGACTCATATCCTTCTCTTTTCGAATCAGAAATCAACTAATTTCGCACATCTTCTTCTGTTTCTTTGCAGCTGTTCAACGGGGACGCGTACCACCCACACAGCCTGGCCTCGCGGGCATGCATGGCCAGTACCAGATCGCCAATGGGGATCCCATGGGCATTGCCGGCTTCAATGGTCACTCGTACCTCAGTTCCTACATCTCGCTGCTGCTGCGAGCGGAGCCATATCCCACGTCTCGATACGGCCAGTGCATGCAGCCGAACAACATTATGGGCATCGACAACATCTGCGAGCTGGCCGCGAGGCTGCTCTTCTCGGCCGTCGAGTGGGCCAAGAATATACCCTTCTTCCCCGAGCTGCAGGTCACCGACCAGGTGGCCCTGCTCCGCCTCGTCTGGTCGGAGCTGTTTGTGCTGAACGCCAGCCAGTGCTCGATGCCACTGCATGTGGCACCACTGCTGGCGGCAGCGGGTCTACACGCCTCTCCCATGGCCGCGGATCGGGTGGTGGCCTTCATGGACCACATACGCATCTTCCAGGAGCAGGTGGAGAAGCTGAAGGCGCTGCATGTGGACTCCGCCGAGTACTCCTGCCTCAAGGCGATCGTTCTCTTCACCACCGGTAAGTTGCTGGACATCCTCTACAAGGATGTGCCCGCACTGCTAACGAAAGTTTCAGCACTGCTCGGAAAGCCGTCCAGCTCCACCAACGATGATATCCTCAATGTTGTGCGAGACCATCTCGATGAGCTGAATCGCCAGGAGATGGAGTCGCAGGCTCCCACCCAGGCGCCCATCCATTTGGCGGCTTTCATGAAGAGTGTGGCCGGCGTGGAGGCTGCAGTGCAGCAGGCGGAGCAGCACCAACAGAAGCAGGTGCAGCAGCAGGTGCATCAGCATCAGCAGCAGCAGCAGCAGCAGCAGCAGCACTTTAAGGCTGAGAGCAAACCCTCTCCCATCTGCTCTTCTGCGGCTGTGGTGCCCTCCGCCGGCAGTGCCTTCAGCAGCTGCGCCAAGTCCACTGCCAGTAACTCCGAGATGGATCTCCTGGCCAGCCTCTATGCCCAGGCGCAGGGTGCCACCTCGAGTGGGGACTCTTCCGGCCACAATAACAGCAGCGGTCTGGGCGCCTCGCTTCCTACTCAATCGCAAAGCGGTTCGTCCTCCCTCAACCTAACCGCCTCGCCGCTGAGTACTTCGCTGGCCCCCGTCCCTGCCCCAGTTGCAGCCCCCCTCTCCGTCTCCGTATCGGCACCTTCCTCTCTTTCGATCCCCACTTCGGCGTCTGCCACCACCACGGCAGCCTCTTCGCTGGGTGGAGCCTATCAGACGTCGTCCGCTGCGGCGGCGGCTGCTGCCATGTTCCACTATCAGACGCCGCCGCGTGCCCCCTTCGGATCGGCCTTCGATATGTTCCATCACAGCACGCCCTTCGGGGTGGGGGTGGGGGGTATGCCACATGGCCATGGCCATGGCAGCGGATCCTTTGGCAGTCCCACCTATAGATATTCTCCCTATAGCCTGGCGGGCAGTAGATGGCAGTTGTAGGCCTTTATTTTGTCGCTAGAATCTCATCTCCCGCCTCAGTCGTATAGCTATAGCCATAGCTCAACCTGTAAATGTATCTGTATCTATATGTCTATAGCTAGTATAGCACCTACGTGTATCTAAAGTTACTTTAGCCGCTATCTAAGTATTTATTGCCTTACACTAAGTCTAAATTATTATAGCCGTAATCCTTAGCCTAGAATCGTTATTGCCAAAAACTACATTGCATACAAAGAATCGATGAAAGTCTGGAGTACAAATGAAGAAAGAAAATCCTCAGAATATATATAAAGCTGTTGCTGTTAAACCAAAAAATCTAATCCTGGCTTGTGTTTTTACTCGTTTATTTCGTTACTAATTGTTTAAATCACTTGTTGACTAATTTTAAAAAGTATTTACTAACCAACATTACATCCTGACTAACAATTCACTAACATTACTATTCAGATTTCATCTTCATAAATTCTTCTCCAAAGTAAAAATACTTCCCAAAAATATCCCCCCACATGAGATCCTTATAGATTTTGAAGTAAACTAAATATTTCTGTAATATTTTTGTACAAAAATTCATAGAAATAATAGAAAACAAATCTAGAAAAAATTAATTTTGGTATCGAAGTTCATACAATTATTTCATATCTTCAACCTTTATGGGTGGTACAAAATATTCCTCATACAAGATTGAAGTTTGACATAATTAAATTAAATGAAAGTTCAAAATATATAGATATGCCATTTTGCAGTATAAATTCGTTAATTAATCACCATGATCAATTAGTTTTGGTTTCAATAACTAATAACAGATCTTATTGGAATCTGAAATTAAAATAATTTGATCATGGTCAAAATATTTATACAAAACTTCAAAAGTTACATTTTTAGAAAAGAATTACAATTAACTAAATTTCCAAGAACATATTCAAAGATATTTAATCTTTCTGAATCAAATCAATCTTTCAGAAATAAATAAATCTAAACAATAGTCCTGCAAGTTCCTCATTTTTGTGGATGAATTTAACAAATTTGATAATAAAGTATCTTATTTTCTAAACATTTATTCAGTGTGTTAAGAAGTTTTAAAATAATAACTTCGAAGAACGAGCAATTCTCTTCTAAAACAGAACATTTTTTAAACATATTTCATTGCTCCAACAATATTTTGAATGACTTAAAGATTCCTTAAATCCTTCTTAAAATGCCTCACATTTTTTAGCAAAAATCCTAAGAAAGAATACACATTAATTTTTTTATATAATACAAAAATTAACCAGAATAATATCCAATCCATTGCCTCGAAAACCTAAAGTGATGAGTCCTCTCTGATTAAGTTTTCGAGGCAAACAAATATCCCAAGGTAAAGGCTTTAATTTTGTTTTCCATTTATTCACCTTTTCTTTCAGCACTTTGGAAAGCTTTAAATTTGGTTGATTTTTATAACGTTAAAAACCCCATAATTTGAACAAAATTTACAGTTTTCCTTTCTCCACACATTCATTTATTTATTACTAATATTTACACATTTTTATTTCGTTTTTTTTTAACAAAAAGCTTGACACAAAATTTAATCCCCTACACACGTGGCTACAGAACTCTGGACTTTGGGATTGCACACACAAATGCACATCTAACACACACTCAAACACACACACACATACACACATAAATCACAGCCACTAAAATGTGAACATTTAAACAATATATTTCCTAAGTTTATAAGTATATATATTTAGGTTCCACGTGATAAATAAATCATTGATGTTTCATATGCAAATAGAAAGAACAGACACTTATTTTTTGAGACTACTTAAGTTAAGTTTAAGCTAAGTTTATTTCTAAGTTAAGGTTTATCGATTAGGGCAACGTTCCTATTTCTAATTTATGGCAAAATGGCAAAAACATTTTCGGAATTTCGCGCACTGAATCCACGTAGTGTGGAACAGAAATTACTAGACGTAGCAAAGTTCTACGATTTTCCCAAAGTTACATAATTTTCCATACCGAACAAAGCGATATTCAACTATTAATTTAATACATCTTAATTCAAAGATAACTGGAATAGTTTTCAAAGTCTTCGCTTTAAGAGTGAAGTGAAATTTGGCTTAAGTTTGTTCCTCTCCCATGTGCACCCTCCTTTGTGCCGCCACTCCTTTCTCGTGTCATGTCAACCAGCTGTCGAGGGGCACGTCGCAATTGTTTTTTTGTTCCTCTAAACTGATCCGAACCGATCCTCCTTTTAGGCCCCGCTCCTCCACTGTTTTCGTGGCGACGTTTATTGACGTCGCGATACCACATTATGAACATTAATACAACACTCGTTTATGTCGCTTACTTACAAGCCAAACTCTAACTCTGCTCCAACTCCAACTCCAGCCCCAGCTCCAACTATAATCCCAACCCGATCCGACCAGTGGACCATGTCCAGGCCTTGGCCAAAACTTGCAATGAAAATCATTTTTACAATTTCCACAAAACGCTGTGTGTGTCGCTAGGCCAAAGCTCTGCATCTGCCTCTGCCTCTGCCTGTACCTCTGCCAGTGCCACTGCCACTGCCTCTCCTCCACCATCATCTCCTCTATGAGGGGGCGTGTGTGGCATGGAGTTTGCTCGTTCGTGGACTCGTGGACCCATGGACCGACCCGACCCAAACAGCGGTGCCCATGGTCTGGGACCGAGTTGCAAGCCGCAATTGCATTTGAATTGGCTGCATGAGTCCATAAACTGCAGCCGATCAATCGCTGCGTCGTCGTCCCCATCGTTTTCGACTCTTTCTTTGCAGATTGTGGGAGACGAGACACGATCGCGGTAGTAAAATACCGGGTATAGACTTACTAGATCTTCTGCTGCTGCAGCACATTGACGACATGTCTTCTGTGGCTCTGATCCTATAGCTATGTGGCTGTGTGGCTGTGTGTCTGCGCTGCGGCATGGTTACCCATGGTGCATCTTCCATGGCCAGGCCTCTGGCTCCGTCTTTCCCCCCTTCTGATTGCTGTCGTTTGTTGCAGTTGTTAAGAGTTGTAGCTTTCATGTCTTGGCCACACTTTTTGACCAACATTTTGTGTGCTTGCGCTTTTGGATGTGGCTCTGGCTCTGGCTCTAGCTCTGGCTCTGTGTCTCGGGCTGCTCAAATCGTTTTGTGGCGCTCATTGATCGCTTGCGCTACTTTTTCCCTGAAAATTGCCAGAGACGTGCCTTGCGGCATAGGCTCAGGCTCAGGCTCAGACTCAGGCACTGGCCCCTTCTTGTAATTAACAGTTTGAGTCGAGGCAGACGGTCTCGTTGATTAGAATCATTAAGGGCGCGTTTCGATATTAGCTTTGGTCTGGGAGTCAAAGTTTGCACAAGACTTAGATGCCGTTGATAGAGTGCCTTTGCCCCAGTTGACCCCACATGACCCCCCCTCGATCCTTATTAAAACTAAATAAAGCTATAACTGTTTTTGTGGCCAGGTCCAGGCACGAACTGCTGGTCAGAACTGGTGCCGGCCGCCATAAAGAACACAAAATCTAATAAAATATAATGCAGCAATTCATAATTTTGTTAAACAGCGTCGTTTCCCCCCTCCCCACGCTGTGGCTGTGTGGCTGTATGCTTTTCCGATATGTAGAGTCGTCTGGTGGCTTAGTCCAACTACTTTACGGTCATTATGCATTTAAAACACGCGGTCACGATCTCTACCTCCCTCCCTTCCCGTATATATCAGCGTCTACGTCTGCGTCTCCGCTGCTGAGTTAGTAACTGCGACGAGTCGAAACCCGAAAACCAAAGCCCAAAAACCAAATACAAATCGAAGCCAAAAACTCGTAGGGTACATAACTACAAGGCAGGAAAACGGTTTAACAAAGAGTCAGAGTCGAAGGTAGAGAGCCAAAGCCATAGCCAGAGTCAAGAGAAACAAGAAAGAAAAGCTCTGCTTCGGGGGGTCGAAGCATCGAATACCCTTTGAAGATTAATCGTACTCATGTTAGATATATGCTGCAGGTATTCGCCTCTACATACAGATGTGGCATAAATTGATCTGATCTTAGTGATTGCTTCAAATATTCTCATTCCTCCTGCTACACTACAAACATCTCCTAAAATTCATTATAACTTGTAGAAGAGCATAAAAATCAAAGTCAAAGACAAGGCGAAACCCCTCGAGAAAGCTCCGCTCCGCTGTGTGCCTGCATTTCTTTTCGGCCCCAAAGACCTGGAAGTGGAATGTCTTTCACTTTAAGCATGCAACTCCTCCGCTGTCCCAGTCCCAGTACCAGCCTTCTCCTCCTGGGACTACTCCATCCTCCATCCAGCATCATCATCTCTGCTGCATTTCAATGAAACTAAAATTTTGTGCGCCTCCGCTGAGACTCCCTCTTGTGTTGTTTTGGGTTTATGATTTTCTATTTGGGTGCAGACTCTGGAAGAGACTCCAATCCCGATCCGTCCCAGGCTAATGGAAAGTCAATTGACAATTATGGCCATGGCCAATGAAGTGATTCGTTCGAGGCTCTATGCTCTGGAAGACTGACCATGTCTAATTTGTATCGCCGTCGTCTCGTTGAGACCTGAGCTTCACGATTACGAGTACCTCTGTTTCCTTCGTTCATTCGTTCGTTTGGCTGTTGGCTTGACTTCATGCTTGCTTGTGGTTTATGAAATGGAATGGTTAATAATGGCTAATTGAATTTCTGTTGTGTTTTGCCTTTGGCGACAAATCATTTAACTTGATTTACGCGCATTGTGTGGGGGCTTTAAGTGAAGTAAAGGGCTGCCTTTGAACCACCTCCACTGCGCTTCTCCTAGACCTCGATTGAGCATGAAATTTATATGATAGCTTAAATCTCAAAAAGGTAACCATTCGTTTATCTGTATAGCTGCATCTGCGATTTGTTTAAGCTTTGGACTTGCTGCCCCGTATTGGCTTTCAATTGACACTTGTCTTTTATGGCCAGCTTGTGGGGGGTTATGTGCAACCAATGCGACGCCAGAGCCATTAACGACATGCAGTCAAATGTGAGACCCGAAACCACGCCAGCCGGCCCCTGCAATCATCGGATATATGAGCCTGACATCAAGTCATGATGATATCGGCTGGCAAATGGCCAAATCATTAGCCGCCCGTTCGGTTGCTCAGCTGCAAAATGATATATCAGTTGGTTGGGGTCTTTAGCTTGTTTTTTCAGTTTCAGTGTTTCAGTCTTTCAGTCTTTCTGTTTTTGCGTAATGGAGTCCTCGTGTGTGCAGTGACTAATTAAGCAAACAAAATTTCATATGCAATTTCGAAACGCCATTCTTAGCAGCGAAAACAACGACAACGACAACCACAACCACAACCATTTAAAATGCTTTAAAGCTATGCAAATTTACAAGTGCTGATGTCTAATTTGAATTTCAAACAGACAAACACTGAATACTGTATATGTATATAGATTTAACGAAAATAGAAGAAAATGCTAAATTCAATGCTGGTCTGTTCATTTTTACCCTGTACCCTTTGTTGAGGGTAGTACGATTTTGAATAGTGTTTCGGTATGGGTTTTCAGAGCCCTATTGTGTATCAGACAGGTTCTACAGGAGCAATCAGTCGTAAAAAGAATCTACGGATGATTCCAAACACCAACCTTCCGTACTATCAATCGCTTTGGTAGAGTATCTCGAGTTTCGGCTCTTGAAACTACCCTTCCCTTCTTGTTTGGGCTGATGTTTTTCCAACAGCATCGACCACTTGATAGTCAAACTTTTGGTGCCTCGTAATTAACACTCGAACGACGGCACACGCTGCGTATGCGCAATACATCTATCGGTTGACTGTAATTAAATGCCATGGGCTAACTGACAAGAGAGGAAAACCCGCAATGGGTTGGCCCGGGGCGTTGTCTTATGGTTTAATTTTTTCCGAAAATTTAATTAAACCAACTGTTGTTGACCGTTTTTCAATTCAAACATAAACCTAGCAAAAAACAAAAAATGATGTAATCCCCGCTAGTTTCGTCATCGGATTGTTGCTGTTGTGTTTGTTGTTGTTGTGTGGTGTTCTGTGGTGTTTTCAACTGGAGATACTGGATGGGCGTGTGCCCCCGGTTTGTGTTTCTGTGAATTGGAAAAACTTCAAGCTATCAAAAGCCACAATTATGTATTGTATTTGCATAGCAAGCCAAATGGAGTGTGCTTTTTATTTATTGGAGCCTTTTCTTCTTTGATTTTTTGTTGCAGATGCCTGCGGCCTGAGCGACGTGACGCACATTGAATCCCTGCAAGAGAAATCACAATGCGCTCTCGAGGAGTACTGTCGGACGCAGTATCCCAATCAGCCAACGAGATTTGGAAAGCTGCTGCTCAGATTACCCTCGCTGCGAACTGTTTCCTCACAAGTAAGTAGAAACCTTAGCATCGAATAGCTTCACTATACAAATAATAGAAATTACCCAGAACTTATCTGACTAGAAAAAATGCATTGCAAACGAATAAATATGAATCTAGAGTCTTGAATTAAACTATTTTATTTCTTATAAATTTTTTATTAATTTCCTGTATCTTTTGTTTTGTTTTGTTTTTTCTTCGTGCAGGTCATTGAGCAATTGTTTTTTGTGCGTCTAGTCGGAAAAACGCCCATCGAAACGCTGATACGCGACATGCTCTTGAGCGGCAACAGTTTCTCGTGGCCCTATCTGCCTTCGATGTGACACACGATGTGGCGCCAATTGACAACAACTTGATCATCGGCCGCAGCTGTGGCGGCTGCAACGCTCAACATCAATCCAGGCATTGGCGGTGGTGGTGGCGGTGGCGGTGGCGGAAGCGGAGGAGTTGCTGGCTGTGGCAGCCACAATGTTGTTGATCAGCATGGCAATGTTGCTGCTGCTGCGATATACGGCGGGGGTAACAACAGCAATTGCAACAACAGCGGCGGCGGCGGCGGCGGCAACAGCAACATTTGCAATCAGCAAATCAACAACTACCACAGCAGCAACAATAGCAATGGCAGCAGTGGCAGCAATCATATGAGTGCCACAAGTTTCTTCAGTGCCACAGGCAGCAGCAACAGCATCAACAGCAACAACGATTATATGGCCTCGCCGAATGTTGCATATGTGACACCAGCATCTGCAGCAGCAACAGCAACATCTGCAACAGCAACAGCCACAGCAACATCCACAACGATGCTGTCTAATTACTGCGATGCCGCTACCATGATGATGGCCGCGGCGGCAGTCAATGCAAATCAATGCCTGCAACAACATCACCAGCGCATGTTGCTGGCAACCAGCGGTGGCAGCAACAGCAGCAGCAACAATGATCATCTATCTGCTGCTGGTTCACTGTCATCTGCCTCATCGACGCCAACAGCAATAGCAGCAGCAGCAGCAACAGCAGCCACGACTGCCACATCCACCCCGCAGCAACATTTGCAACATATGCATCATCAGCCGCAACAGCAGCAGCAACAATCGCCACCAAATTTAATAGATATCAGCGAAGTTCCTCTCATTGTGGATGTCAAGTAGTGTAATTATTTATGCATCTAGAAATGGGGCTATAAAACAATGTTGTAGATACCCAAAAATCCAAAATCCCAACCCAAAAAAAAACAAAGAAAAATGTAAAAAAAAAAAAAGATATGGACGATTCGAGTAGCTTAATTGTTTAATTTTTGTTGTATTTTTGTACATAAATCCCCCAAAAACCCCAAAACAAATTAAAAGATACTTACCCATATCCGGAGAACTTTTAAAGTTAGGAGCCCCTTCTCAACATAGGGGTTCTATATACAATAAAAATGTGTATAATATTTCAATGGCACTGAGTTCTACTTAAAAAAAAGTTTAACAAAAGAGAAATCTCTTTATCACCCCCTCTCAACAAAAAAAAGACAAAAAACCTGTATGTTAGTTAAAATATTTATATGCAACTATCAGATACAGATATATATATATATAGAAAGATATAGATGTTCTAATCCCAGTGGTTCGCAGAAATATACCAAAAATTTTCTTAGCTATAAAATTACTTTGATGTGTGGCAATTTTTTATACAGCGTGCTTTAGCAATTTTATTTTTACTTTAAGTAAAATTTAAAATGTACATGTTGGTCCCCTTTGCTCTTTAAGGGCGGGCGGAGTGGCATAATTTCGTTTAAAATTAAATCCAAAATTTAGCAAATTTTGTTTAAAGAAAATTCAGTGCAAGTTTCAGTTTTTTTAAAACACAATATTTTCGCGTAAGCCTAAGCATTATTTTATTTATGTGTATAAAAAAGTATGAAAAGTTTTCTATATTTTGTAATAAATAAAAATTTGCGTTTATAATGAATATTTTATGCACACTTCGTTTTTTATTTATTTTGGAAAAACATTTTTATTTGCAGCCAAAGTTTGTATATAGGGAAGAAAAAGTGTTGTCATCGATCGAGCATCGAGCCAATTTGCGTATTTAATAAATGGAAATCAATGGGGGAAATCGAACAGCAACAAATAAAGAAAAAAACTGTGTAAATAATATGAAATAATACAAATTAAGTATTACATAAATACAATTGCTTATCGAATGCATCACGTAAACGCGTGTAAATACAGTTTTAAGTGTGATTCCAAAGTATTTAATGTATGTAAATCTACTGATAAGGAAATAAGTGGATGCTATGGATGCTCTGTAATTGAAATGAAGGTGTCAACGATAGTGTTTGTATGTGTCCTTATCACTAATTGAAGACACATCGCAGTAGAACAGGAAAAAACACATCCACATCGGAATCATCATCAGCGTCTCTCGAAATGTTTATTGGGTTCAATCGAATGTACTTGAGTATTTAATTAGCATAAAAACTGTTTGTTTTACGTTTTTTTGTATGGATTGATTTCGATATGCGAATGATGTGTACGTTAAAAGAAAATAATATTTAATAAAAAAAAAAATTAAATAACAATGAAAGGGGGTTTTCCAATATCCACTATTCACACTTTCTCCTGCAAAACTTTCCCTAAAAAATTCCACCCCCTAACTGTCGCAACACATACGCTTTCCACTCGTTTTTCGAATATGCCGACTTTCTGGGGAAAACTTTAAAGCCAAAACCCAAAAATGAATTTCTAATCACTGCGAAAATAAAAGCCTCCGACCTCCCCAGTGACCATTGACCGAAGGAAACTTTCATAAGTTCCAAGACAACTTCCTCAAAGGCCCAAAACATATGTATATCTGAACATTAAGCGGTACGTGATGCAACAAAATATCATGTGTTGCAGAAATAAATGCTCAAGTCATGAGCAAAGGCACGGCACCCACCTCAATCCGCAGACAGATCCAAAGCACATCCATACCATACACATACCAAAGGATGGATGTGGATGTAATCCGTGGTGGGGGGGGCAATTACCCGAACTGCTCTGAAATTGCCAATAATGAGACATGCAACTTGTGCGCTTAGCCTCTGTAATGGATTGCCGTGGATTGGTATCAATTGCAGGTCAATTCCTCTGGTGCTCTGCGGTGCTCTGATGCTGTGGTGCTGGGGAATTTCACGCGCCGACAAGATAATCGTCGGGATTCCCTAGTTTGCTCTGGGCAACAACCAAATCCGAAACCGAAACCCCAACTTAAGGATCGTGCAATGCAGACAGCAAGACTCCAGACCCAAGACACAGACAGCAGTACCGATCCGAAAGAAAATTGCTGCTGCTGCTGTTGCCTTTGCACAGAGTCGAGAGTCGCTGCAAATGACAAATTAGATATCGAAAATAACAATTTGATCGACAACCGATCGCCACTGCTCCACAGCTAAAGCTACAGCTTCAAGTCCAGCTCCAGCCCCAGAAGAGACCCAGCTACAGCTCTAACTTCATCTCCATCTTCAGTGCGAAATTGAGAAACGATCTGCGAGTGGAGAGCAACTACCACAGCGAGAGAGAGAAAGAGAGAAAAATTACCAAACTTCAAATTGGTCGAGGCTCTGAAATAAGGAAGGCATTTTGCGGTTTCAGCGTGGCCAAAGGAGTTGATGAAGGTGTTGATTTGATTACTTTTATGTAAGCCCCCAGTCCCGAAATGGAGACCTCGTCCAAGATCCAAGTTTTGCCTACCTCCAACATCCCACCCCCCCTAGGAATCGTGATCGGGGCAATTTCAGTTGGCGGATGGTTTTCGGATGGATGGCATCAATTGAAGCCGCCGAGTGGGTCTGGTCGAATATCTAAATGTGAAAAATGATTTGACTTTAATGGCGAGCCACTGGAGTGATCAGCGATCTGCGAGCTGTGATCATCATCATCTCATCTTATACGATCCGTTCCGATATGATCATCCCTCCTCAGCATCAGCATCAGCCTGTAAGCCTCTCAGCCTCATCCGCAGCCTTGGCGAAGGTGTTAAGATTTTGTGACCAATCGAGCAACAAGGTAACGGTTGCAACTATTTCTTGGCTCTAGGCACATGATTGATTCGCTGCATTTGCATTCGCATTCGCACTTGGATCGTTGGCATGGATTAAAGTCTCTGTCTTGCGGTCGGAGAACGTGGGAATTTGGCTTGAAAAATCGCTGAACAATTGCCTTGCAGGAGGTGTGTCCGTGAACTATATTTCGTATCGCAAATTGTTGTCTTTATGTTGCTGTAAACAAGCTATGGAAAATTGTGCGGAAAATTGTTGCAAAAAAATGCTATTAAATTATTTACACTACACTGCCAAATGGAGCGAAGTGGAACTAATTTAATAGATTTTCAAGTGCTAGGAGTTGTGTAATGGGGAATTATGGGAATTATATAATGTGGAAATAGTTTTTGAAGGCAGGTCTACAGTAATAGAAACTACCATATATTGTTAGGTTTTTCCAATATGAGAGATGATAATATTTTGGTATCTTTGAGTAGCTTTTGTTAATATTTGATTTAAATTCCTCTTGTCCTTCCGAAACTCCTTTCACAACCAACAAACACAACCCAAGAAAAGAAAGAATAATTATATAAGCTTCCAGTGGAAGACTCCTTATGTGTCCAAGTGGCATAATCCGGGTCTTGGTTCCCGGGCTGCACTGCACACACACAAAAAGACCAAGCCGTCACAAAGACCCTAAGATATTAGGGGGCATTTTTCAATCCTTTGATGATGGTCAAAATAAAAAATTATTTCGCGCGTTAATACGCAAAAATAAGCAACCAGTTGGGTGGCACATGGAAATGCCATGGCCTCATGGTCCAGGCGGGTGGCAGTCCCCCGCACTTGCATTCGCATTCCCCTCCTCCAGATTGTGGCAAAAACCGGAATCTGTGCGGACCAGGAAGGTGTTGTTGGCTGAGAAATTATGATGGGAGACCGCGCCGGCGCAGAGTCCCCATCTTCCACATCACCTTCTCCCGTCACCAGTCTCCACTTCCCGTCTCCATCTCACCATCTTTGCTCAATTGCAATGCGAATTTGTGACTCGTTATGAACGCGTGGCACTGTCTGGGGGTCAGGAGATTGGCCAGAGGAGGAGTGTCTGGTGGTCGGTAGATTGGCCAGAGGAGGAGTGTGGTCTGGTGCTGCACCCTGGGTGGTCCACTGGTCTCCTCTCGAGATGCAAAATACTTTTGACAATTTGTACTTGTTGCCCCGTGCTGCCGTGCGTTATAAATTATCAAAATAGAAATAGCCTTCGATTCTGCACTACGTGTATTTCAAGCGTAGCTTTTTTTGTGTACCCTTAAAGAGAGGGTATTACGATATAGAGCAAATGGCTTATACTATAGAGAAGAAATGTCAGTTTCGATACCAGCTAATCCCATTGATTATTTATTATTATTATATTTATTACATATTTTGCATAATAAGATTTAAACTCGTTGGATCCTCAAGTGTATCTCAATGTTCGGCATCTAAAACCATCCTTCCTTTCTAGTTTTCGCGAGTGGCTGACAGTGAGGCTAAATTATTTGGCATGCGGTGTGAAATATGTGTAATTGGAAAACAAATTCCAATTGCCTAATTTATGACTTGTGCGAAATTGCTGGATATTTATTATGTCCCTAGACAACGGCGGGTCAAACATTGTCCTGGGGTTCGGCCATGGGTTCGTGGTTCGGTGGTATGGGGGGGGGTCGCCATTCATTTGTTACCTTTTGCTAATTAAATTATGACAAAAGGAGACAAAACCCCCGAGGAAACCAGGAACGGGGTACCAGAAGAAAGGGTGAAGACACATGTCCAAAAATGTTCATCCGTATTCAATTTCATTTTATGTAAATGGTCTCGTAATGTGACAAAAGGATACGATACACACATTTCCCTGACAGATATGCTGAAAGTTCCATTTCAAAACATGGCCAGGCCAGGCCAGGCCAGGCCAGCGAATTGAAAGGTTGCTTTGGCTGTTGGGGACGTACGTTGCTAATGAAATTGGACACCCAACATCGCCAGGATTCAGAGGAGAGATATACGCCAGATACTGGCCCGAAATTATGCAAATCAGAGATGGAGATGGAGACGGTGAATGCATATGCAAAATGTTTAACCCTTAATTGGCCCATAAGGCGGGCGACATTTTGTGGTTGCTGCCGCCGCCGCTGCTGCTGCTGCCTCACTCACCTATCGCCTGACATCGATAGCCATCGCCACAGATATATATCCCAGATACACCAGACTCTGACTCTGAGAGACAGACAGCCCACGGGCAGGCAGCACAAGTCGAGGTAACTTTTTCAATTACACCATACAAAAAAAGAAAAAAAAAACCGAAACAAACTGGAACTGTGGTCTCGCTCTCTGATCTGGATTCGAGTCACCCTCTCCTCTCTGTTCTCTCTCTGGGAGTCGGGGATCTGGGCTCTGAAATCTGTTTCAGCGTTGGCGTGAATTATCTGTGCAAACAGCCAGTGACAGGCGTTGAATTGCCACAGTTCTGTGTCCACACACACACACACACACACACACACCACATCCACTGCTGTGTCCAGTGGCACTTTGTCGCATAATATGTTAATCAGCATCGGTGGCAGCCACATGTCAGCCTTGTTGCTATTTGTGGGAGGGTCTTGTGGCCAGCGATCTGGGTGGGATTTGCAAAACAGACAGACAGTGGGTGGGTGGACTCTTACCTCTGGCTTAATTAAGGACAGAGGGCGGATGGGATTGGGGTTGGGAGTTTCTGCAGTGATGAAGGATATTTGGTTACTTTTTTCAGTTTTAATTAAAATTATGTGGGAGTATCTTTATGGATGCCATTGCGTCCCTATATATAAAGTATGGAGTAATGTATCTATTATGAATCAATCTTTGAATCGAATCTTCGGATGCAATTTTATTCACATTCTTAACCACTTTTCAAGGGATTCTTCCCATCTTGAGGGTTTCATCCACCTTCAAACTCACCTTGAAATATTAATTAATCAAGAGAACAAATTTCATAACAAATTCCTTAAATGAAAAGCAATATTTATGAACAATCTGTCGCTTCCAGTTACAGTTACAGTCGTCCTGCCTCCAAGGGCCCTTGGCTGTGCTCCATTTAACACGCAATCCTCACGACACAGAGAGAGAGGAGCCACAATCCTCTAGAGAGATATGTTTTTTGGCAATAAATTGGCATTTAAATTAATACAATTTGAATTATGTTCTTTTGTGCTAAAGGGAAACACACAGACAGATAGACAGACGGACGGACGGACGGACAGGCGAAACCCCCCACAGCGTAATTTTCAATCAAAATCGCACGAACATCCGCGAAATTATCATGAACTCAACGGAGTTGAGACCCAGATATCGGGATTCGGGGAGTGGAGATTATCAAATTGATTCCAATTAACACTTGCCACCGCTGCCAGGACGGGTCCAGAGGCCCTCGGCATTCAACATGCAGCATTCCGTTGCCAATCTTTGTGGTGTGTATGGGTGTATGTGTCGGGTATGCAAACGTTATAAATATTTGCCTCTTTGTATGGTGGTTTACGGTTAGCAGCCACAACACTCGAATATGGCCAAAAGGGCGTCCAACTTTATGGCCCAGACTCAGACCTCTTTCTTCCCCTCTTCCCCTTCCCGCAAAACGAAACACGCACATAACTTAAGCGCACTTTGTCGTAATTCGTAATTCGAATTGACAAACGTTCCTTTGGCCGTGGTCTGGGCCAGATCTTGGTCAGCTCTTGGCCCCAAAGGCTACTCGCTGATCCCCACCATAGCCTTGTCTTTCTTGGTGGTCAGGCCTTTTGCTTCAGAGAGCTGCGATCGGCTGCGATCGGCTGGGACTCGTGTGAAATGATAAATATTCCATAATTTCGCTTGGCATTCAATTTCGATTTGTGTGACACATAAATTACGAATTAACGCTTTAAGCCCAAACAGATGGAGTGGCGTAGAGGGGTTGGAGTTGGGTCTTTGATCAATTTACTGACTTAAAGTAATTCCCAGAGAAAAGTTTCACTTGGGTGGAAATGCAAATGAAAAGTTAAGAAAAAATATATGTCTATAAATAGAAATTGAGCTATGGTTAAAGCTACAGTTAAAGCGGACCTTGAAGTGATGAACTCTTAAAAATAATTATAATTGCGATCAATGTGATATTTTTAGAGATATATTTTCAACAAAAACAATTTGAAACATATAGAAAATATTTTGTTTAGAATTCAAACGTCTCTTAATTCTCTTTTAGTGCAGAGTATGTAACTAAATGCTAAAACTATATGTGTTACGACAGTCTGACAAACGGAAGTAGCTCACATAGTATCTCTAATAGCCTAGTGTTTCCATAACAAACAAGATTTAGAAGCCTGATAGCCGACATTTTTAGCACCACAATAAATGTCTTAATTAGCTGCAACATCTCTGAATCAATCTTATATATCTACCTGATAGTATCTCAAGATTTCCAGCCTCCAAAACACGCACGACTCTCTCTCTATCTATCTCACGTTCTGACAAGCGAGCAACTTAATTAAGTTGCAAATTTATTAAGTTCTTTATCTACAGAAACTCATTAGACAGCATCCCAAAAAATAAAGTCTACGACTACAAAGCATACCATGAAAAATAATTTCCTTGGAAAAGGATTTCCTTTAGCAAAAGGACAAGCAAGTGGAAAGGTGAGGGCATTTCAGCCATAAAGTTCAAAAAGAGACATCAGAGAGCAGGGACTGCAATGAGGCATACGAAATACCAAAAAATATGCGCACAAAAGATGATTAATAATCTCCAAGACAGACGCTGACACAGACCCCCAGCCATATAGCATCCTCCCCTCCAAAGCAAAACTCCTCTAGGACACAAGACAAATGTCTTCGCTGCGTGGTCGCTTTCACAGTTAATTTAAGTTTCCCAAGCAAAGCGGATGCAGGACCTGAGCCGAGAAAAGAAAATTCTGCTGATTTTGTCAACTGTTTGTCGCTGATAAAATTATTAGCCCTCCTTTGTTTCATACTCCTCCCCTCCTACTGTGAAGAAAACGAAAGATGAACGAAATCTCCTTTCTCCACGAAAAAAAAAACCAGAACAGAATTTAAGGGTGGAGTATAATTTTTTGTTCGTGTTCGCATTTTTTGTATTAAAATGCAAATTTTTTGTTAATTTTGTTGTTTTTGTTTTAATCAGCAGGAAACCACCAGAGCCACACAGCCATCAGCCACTCCTCCTCTGGCGGTTGCACTTGGCTGATGATGAATGTTGAACCCCGGCGTATGTCCCAGGAAGCAGGAAGAAGGGCCTTAGGTCACCCCAAGGCTAAAAGATTGTTTCTATTTAATATTTTTCTAATTTTCTATTTGCTGGTTTTCTAATTTTTAATTTCCGCTGCTAGTGGAGAGACCTATGAGGTTTTAATTAATTTAATTTTGACTTTGAAAACGTAACTTTAGGATGCCATAAATCATTAAGAAAATTCCTATTACATTCCCAACATCTGTAAATCGAAAAAAAAAAAAAAAAACTATAAGCCTTCGCTCTACTTTGTCTCGCGACTTAAGCCATTAGTTAAGCTCTTGGCTAAGTGCTTGTGAGCCAAATTTTTGATGTTTTCTGCTGTGTTCTCTATCTCAAAAGAAAAACCGCCAGAGAACCTTTCGCTCAGACATAAACAATTAAACTCATTTGACGATTAATTACGCGCCGCTTCCAAATCGCGTGCATGCCGCCTCGAGCTCCCCCTGGTCCCGAGCAAAATTGTTCTATCAAAACACATCCCAGAGACAACATCAACGAGTTTCTATGTGTAGCTGTAGCTGTAGATATAAGCCACAAAGAAAAGCTTCTATGGAACAGCAGCTAAAGTACAAATTTATTTGCTGCTAAAGACACAAGAGGCATGTTGCATGTCGTGTCATAATCTTGATGAATGCATAATTGCATGCCATGCAATCCCGCTCTCAATCCACACTGCAGAATAGTACTTTTTGTACTCCCGCACTGCTCCACGCCACTGTATTGAAATGGGTTGAAAATGTCAACCAGCATAACAGAGAGAGAGAGCACCCTAATTTTCCAAATATTTTCATATATTTCAATAGTTTTTCCTTCAACTGAAGCTCACATGCAATGCATGAATTATGCGGCAATTAATTTAGGATCCAAAAAATATCTACCATCTGTATGAGTAGAACCCATTCCCATTCAACCACCATCATCATCATCATCTTGACGCGCGACTCATTCATGTTCGATCCCATTCATTCAGAGATCGAGAGACAGAGAAAGAGAGACTTTGGTGACCTAAATTATTCAATTCGTTTTTATTTATTTTTAATTTTTTGATTTGTTGCAATATTTCCCCCAGAGAGAGCGAGTGCAAAGGGGTCTGCTTGTTTGTGTAACTATTTATTCTAATTTGACCCGCTTATTGAACGGGGGCCTACCCTCAGCGTACACTCTTACCCTTACCCCGTTTTCCATTAATTGTCAGAGCGATGTCGGCTAAATGATGAATCACTTTTTCATTAAAATTTGACTTTGAGTGTGACCCTCATGTTGGCTGGCGTTGACTCTCTGGTGCTGTGCGGTTAATAGTTAGCTTTCTTATGGATGGGGGAATCTGCACGAGAGTTATTTTTGTTTCCCAACCAGAATCGACAGCAGCTTCTTCAAGCATCAAACTCGTGCTGCATCCGCACTGTGACCCAGCGACACACAAACCCCCACCCAGCCAAAAACCGATAAAGAAAATCCACAAGAAAGAATGGGAAAAAAACTAAAAGATAACACACCTGCACAACGGAACGCGAAAACGGGTGTGCAGGGTGTGCAGTATTTAAGCAGGGGTGAAGCCCACTTGAAGACAGTTGAACTTTCGGTTCCATTTTAATAGCAACCAAAGCCGGAACTAAAATCGGAATGAATATACCCATCGTTCGAGTACTTGTTTTTATTCTGTTGTGTCTCCTGGCTGGATCGATGGCGCAGGATCAAGCAGGGAGTCAAGCCCCATTCCCATCCTCGAACTACACTGTTACCTTCTCCTCCTCAGACGATGGACTCGATGTGGACTTTGAGGATGTTTATCCTGAGACTAGTTCCTCTGCAGAAGCTAAACTATTCGGTGAGAACAGCGCTGTTCCTAGCTCAACTGTTCCCCCTACAGCTGTTCCCAGCACAACTTTTACCACTGCAGCTGTTCCCAGCAAAACTGTTTTGACACTTCTCGCTGATAACCCCGCTACCCTGAGCCTATCAAAGATATTGCTCAGCGATATCCTCGCCATTAACAGGAACATCACTTTGAGTCTTGACAAGCAAAAGGAATCTGTGCTTCTGATACGCCACGCCGAATCACTCCTGCTCAAGGCCACAAAAAAAATGTCTTTCATGGAGGCTGAGCTCCATCGAGGCTTTGTCAAAGCCATCCGCAAGATTGATGGGCATGCAAATCACATAATCGATGATGTCGCCTATATGCTCCAATTGCAGGATGAGAACAAAAAAAGTATCGACCGTGTTTCTGTTAAAATAAGGGATATTCAGAGCAAGATCCTCCGCAGCTCCAAGGGATTTGATCGGAAGCTACATCGTTTGAGGCAAATTATTCAGCAGAATATAAAATTCGAGGTTCTGAACCTGAATCTAACAGCCGGCAGCCTTAGCATCTCCCAAATCAAGTCTTTGGCTGAGCTGGAGAGTCTCCCTATCGTGTGGAAGAACAGCAAGCGTAGAGACATGCAGCTAACATCCTTGCAACACCAATTGTCCATCCTCAACAAAAGCCAAAAGAGGAGCCTGAATAGCCTGAGAGAAGTTCTCCAAAAGTGGGCGCCCACCAACCTCGCCTCGATCAACGATCAGCTTCAGTCACTGATCAACTCCCAGAAGCGCACGGAACTGGATTTAGCTGTCTGCGATAGGGACTCATCGAAGAAGTATAATGACCCATCATCAGACGAGTAAGTCTGTGATATACGGCAACATTGTCTTTGATGGGTTCTTTGATACTCGAGAACTAGATCCAAAGCTGACATCGAACCAAATGTCAAATGTCATGGTGTAATTTTTAACGAAAGGAATCGAAAATCTGTAACTTAGAGTAAAGTATTAAATAAAGACTTTCTTTGTATTGAATCGAGGCTTAGTATAGTACTTAATATACATATGTTTCACTTAATGTTAATCCCTGAATTGAACTACAGAAGAACGAGTATTTGAAGTGATTTAAAGATGCTTAATTCAACATTATATGCTGCTAAGATTCATTCGTAAGATCTTATGAAGAGTTAGATGAGTAAAGAAGTTTACCTCTCAGAACATGTTTTAAATGCTAACAAAATTTATAAATTTCTATGACTCTGGAAATTTAGATAAAAAAAATTACCTCTACATAAATTAAAGTGTTCAACTAACTAGTTAACTATTATGCACATAATATATGGAAGATAGGATTAATAGAGTATCATTATCTATTTGCCACCATTATCTTTGTATCTTCTGGCAGTTGAATCTTGACAATCAAAAGGTTCCACCCCATCATGGGTTCACTGCTAATTAAAGGCTTTCTCTTCCCATTCCCCGTGGCAGAACCTCTACACTTTAAAGTCAAATACTTTGGCAATGCATTTGCAGTTTCAGTTTTCCAGTTGTCGGCCAGAAATTGTTCATGGCAAATACGAGTATGCCAACTATTTTGGCTGGCTATCAATTTACAGACAAGAGAGGACACCGTGAAGCTGCTAAATGAAACTGATACCAGAACAAACCCCAGAACGAATCCCAGAACAGACCCTGGAGTACTATGTACAAATGTCTTGAGAGGACATGATGCAGGAGGTGGAGGAGGAGGAGTAGGAGGCAGACGATGGCGCGAAACAAAAGTCAAAACAAGCGCAACATGAATGAACCTTTTAACATACTTGTAGTTACTAATTCCAGGTGACAGGCGACACAATGAGTCGAAGTGGATTTTTCATTTGTGCACCATAGGGCACCCATGAGCAGGAGGCGGAGCAGTCCATAAACAGAAGAGACATCCAAACAACAAGAACAAAAGTGACCAAAATCAAAGGCTACCCAAAAGTAGTACCAGATGCTCGATGCGAAGGTGTTGCCGTTGCCATTGCCGTTGCCGTTGCCCCGCATATCTCTTTGGCCAGGGCGACCATCTCTTTGGGCACACGACTGATCTTCCCTTTTGGATTCCCTCTTCTTCTTGTTCTTTTTTTGGCACAAGCCGGGCAATAAATTATCAGATACAGCATCGACTCGAAGTTGAAGTCAAAACAAAGGCATAAACACTCAGAGATGGCAACAAAGCACGCACTCGACCAATTGACGACATAAAAGACCAGAACAAAAACCAGTATCGCAGGCGGGACGCGGGACACAGGAAGAGTGGAAACAGGAATCAGAAGCAAAACAAAACGAAGGCAAGAATGACCAGAAGTAGGCCCAAAACGAAGCCCAGAAATGACCAGAAGTATGCCCAAAAAGTATTGGGACAAGAGAGGACAAAACGCAGCCGAACATATAAACACTGACAACATGCTGCGACATGGAATCGCATTGGGTCCATGCTCATTCCCATACCCATTCCCAGAGTCCAGTGCCTGGCTATCGGAAGCAGCAGCAGCAGCAGCAGGAGCAGCAGCAGTGACAACTTCGAGGGCAAAGTCAATGAGCGCCTTCCTGCTCCCTGTTATCGTCTGCTACTCCTCTGCTGTAACTCCTACTCGTACTGCTGTCTGGCTGACTGCCGGAGGACAAAAGGATCCCGGCGTGTTGCAAATCAAAACATGGTAACAACGACAGCAAACAAAACTCGCAACATGCGTCGAAATGCTAAGAAATATTTTCACTCAGAGAGACCAGCTGAAAATTCTGAAACACCGAAACATGCAAACGGCTAAAAGTTGTCCACCAATAAAGTTCTGTAAAGAGGGAGGACCATTGTTTATGGAGTGGGTCTCGTTTTTTTGGGGAAAGTCAAATGCGAATTCTCATGGAAGGTGGAGAAGGTATTGGAAGAGCTCTCAGCGAAGATGGGCATTCAAAAAGTGAGTGTAGAAAGGTTTCCAGCATCATATGAAGTATGGGGAATATCTATACATTTTACTATTAAATTTCTCCCTCCATTGCCATGCCTTCCACTTTCTATCCAAAAGCCCAGTCCCACAATTCTATAATTTCCCATCGTTACCACTTAATTAAACCCAATTAATCTACAATATAAATTATTAAATTTCATAAGGCAACAAAAGTTAAATAACTTACAGACAGACATCCACACTGACGAGAGGTTTCGACACCCAAAACCAAGCCACAAACTCCGCCAGAGAGCCTCAAGAGCAACAGCAGCGCATCTGCCACAAGAGCAACAGAGGCAAGAGGCAAGAGGCAGAGACGCTGCCACAAGACCAAGATGAAGACCAAGACGATGCGAATGATTATGAAGAAGAGTGAGAGAGAGAGTGGAGCAGGGTATCAGGTTGGGGGTCCCCTGGATGGGGGATTGGTATCACAGAGAATCGGCATGGGATGTGGATGGGATGAAGCTCGCCTCGGTTACGGTTCGGTTCGGTTCAGTTCGCCAGCTCCATGCTGTGCGCGATTCATGTTTGGTGATTAAAGTAAAGTTCGTAAATTTACAGTTTTCATCAAAGAGGCGACTGTGGCAGGGACTGGACTCACCTTTTCAGTTGGTGCTGCTCTGCTCTCAAACAGAGAGTTCGGCTCAGAGTTCAGGCCCAGGTGACTGGGACTTCGACTCCAGCAGCGACTCCAACATACTCCTCGCCCAGACACAGACACAGACTGCGACTCCCATTCGCGACTCCCGACTCCTTTGGCTTTTCCTAAACTGATTTCCAGCAATAAGCATTAGTTGAAAATTGCAATTGTTTTTGCAAAAAGGGTGAAGGAGGGGCACACCGCGGGGGAGTGCCGTGCCAGAGTCTCCACTGCACGATTCCTGCACAGCGTTGCAGTTGGAGACCCAAAGGAGGTGGTGGCAGAGGCACATCATCAACGTCCCCAGCCACATCGTCACTGGAACCCAAAACGAGAAAAATCCAATTGTATTTAACGAATTTTTGTTTTCTTGTGCCTTGGACTTCGATGTGCCAGCCATCGGAGTGGAGTGTGGAGTCCAGATGGGAGCGTGGAGCGTGTAGTGTGTAGCGTGGAGTGTGGTGCACCTCTGTGTGCCGTGAATCATATGGACACCATTAAATGGAAAGGTACGACCAATGGCAATCACCAACACGCGTCAATTGTGCGCGCTGTGTGAGACCACTCTCTGCGGCCAAGGGAAATCTCTGAAAACTCTGAAAATTCAATGCTGAAAACTGAGAAGGAACCCCAGAAAATCTGCCCAGCGATCTGCACAGCTAACTTTTGATCAGAGCTGAACGCGTGCTCGTGACACGCGACGATCATTTACAGAGGTATCTGCGAAGATTGGATTTCAGAGCAAGCACGAGGGCATCACAGAGGCTGATTGCAACCACAAATGAAATCTGCTCAGGCTTATGCTGCGCGGTATGCCAGCCAGGTGAGGGTATATAGTTCTTGAGCAAATGTTTGTGACAAACCGAAGGAAGCTATGTAAAGAATGAATAGATATTTAATTTTTTTATTTGGAATTCACATTTTTAAAGATTAGTAATAATATTTGGTAGAATTATCCACCTAGATTTAATACAATCTAAGGAAGATTACACCAAGAACAAGCAATCATATTACATAGCCTCTTTTTAAATTTTGTCTTAGTTGGGTTGATTTTTGTTGATGAATTTCTTAGTGATAAACATCTTCGTTTGTATATGCCACAAAAACAATACCAAGTACAGGGTATCCCACTGCCGCAATGCTCACCCAAATAGCTCTTTGCTTGTATTTTTAGTTGGAAATGGGATCCTCGGATTGCGCCATGTGAAAATGACCCGGCAACCATTCCACGAGTACGATGTGCGGTGTCAATGCTTATCAAAGACCTGCAGTCTGTTGGTGCATTGGTGCCCGCGGAAACCGCAACCCATTAATAAAACCTAATAACAACATAAATGCCAATATCTTTTTAACAAATTTGCGTGGCCCACAGCCGCCGGCCGGCTGCCGCAGTCGAGTGGAGTGCAGATTTCGATAAGTGAACTAAATAAGCAGATTAAACCCGAACGATCGTAATAAATGTAATTTGAATTTCCTCGCACTGATGTGTGCCTCCTGAGGTCTGCTCTGTGGAACATTACTTAATTGCATGGAGAAGGATATCACCGGGCAATCGATCGTCACGGATTATAGAACGTGTAATAGAACCAGTTCAAATTATGCCTTTGAGTGGCTCTGAAAAAAAGGGTTACAGGTGTTGATTGTTGCCTCTCCTCTGTGTTGCAAGTTGCCGATGCATGATGGGGAGATACAGCCCATGATGATGATGCTGTGGATGCTACGTTCGAAGATGTAGAAGATGATGCTGTAGATGCTACCAAAGATGTTTCTGTCGATGTTGTAGTGGTCCGTCGAGCGTGTTGCAAATTATTGCATTTCGTACGTGACCCAAAGGGGTAACGAAACACCCAGACTAGGACCAGGACTAGCATAGAACAGAGATCCATAGATTGGTACAGGAATTCACGAGAGGCCACTGAACTGATCTAAAAAATCTCTTCATTTAGTTGTGGGCCATCGATTCCGGGTTCAATTAATGTCTATTTTGTTTGGCCAACAAATTGAACAAACTCTGCAATTGCTGCCGCCTGATGCCGCAACATGACTCTATTTTATTTGCTCTTGTTGTTGATTATTGCTGGCTGCAGCCTGCAGCCACCAGCCTCCTGCTTCTTGCCACAAAACCCACTCTGGCTGCCTCCGAAGACAATCAAACCGAGGCTGCACCACAATTTGAGTTCAGAGTCCCGGGGTCAAGCAACTGCCGGCTACTGAATTTAACCAAAAAATTTGTTGCCAAAAATTTTATTCTGTTTTTGAATACTCTTGTATGGGGTATTATGGGTTCCATACATATTTGCAATGCAACAAAAATAAAGCATCGATGACTCTTTACATATATCTACATATGTAAGTATGTATGTATGTATGTATTTATATTCTTGATATTGATAGTCATGGCGGCTCATGGTCATTTGGCGGCATCGTTCATTCGGTTTGGCGGGAGAAAAAAACTTTGTTATTTCTAAAATTCCATCTATCATGGCAACAATTATTATTGAAGGGTATAAAACGCTTCGGCTCCCAAAACGATTACCTCGCTACCTCATGATTTAATTCGAGGGCAAACAAAATCTTTTATTTTAGTTTGCGGAATCTATATCTGGAGTTCGAACAGCAAACAGAAATTGTTTTGATAAAAATCTCTAGCGGGAAAAATTGGGGTTTTTCCCCTGCGCCTGCTCCAAAAGTCAATAACAATAACGTGCCAAAAGTTTGCTACTGAATTTTAAATATTAATATCTTTTACAGAGTCGGGATACAGAGAGATACTGGTACTTTGGGGGACGCCGCCCCGCCCCGACCCGCCCCGTCTTGTGGCTGGGCTTTGGATTTTTGGGTTGCACGTTTTTGTTGTAGCGGAAAAATTGTTACTTTGAACATGAAAAATATCTTGTTTAGATTTTATTTTCGAGATAGACAACAAGTAGACTTAATTATCATTTTTTTTGCGAATATATAAATACATTAGCTAGGGTTTCGGCGGTGGCTTATTGAGGGCGGCTGTGGCTGCCTCATTTTGGCCAACTTTCGCCAATGGGAAAAGTCCAAAAAAACAAAAAAAGAAACGAAACGAACCGAACCGCGTACCACAATCATTTCCCAGCAAATCTATGCGCATCTCTATGCAAATGTGTGTTGTATCCGAACCGAATTAAGAATAGCCAGAGAATACTTAGGACGATCCCGAGCCGAGCCGAGCGGAGCAGAGTCGCGTTGAGGCTACGGCCAAACATATTTTCCATGTCGATGCCATCGATTGCGTTATGCAAAATATATGCAAATGCCATAAATACGAGAGAGTCGAGAGTGGCAGTCTCCTTCCATCCTTCCGTGCCCCATCTGCCTGCCTTTTCTATGCCACTCTATGCGAGCTTTTCCAGGGAAAACTTGTGGCGCGGCTTTGAAGAGTCGCGACTTTCCGACTCGTACGACTTGCGACTCTGGCGATTTGAGAGATTTGTGAAATTTATCGGGCCAGTTGAGAGTGGGTAAGTGGGTGGATGGATGGATGGATGCTCGAATGGTTGCTTTTGCTGGCTGGAAAGGTGTCGAGAGGTGGCTTAGGTGGTGGGTGTTTGTATCTTTTTGTGCTGCTGATGCTGCTGCTGCATTCTCGGAACGGTAGTTAGGCCGCTGACTGGAATAATCGACAACTTTGACAACGATTTGAATATCGTTTTGTTGCCTAAATTGAGAGTTTGGTCAGGAGAAAGAGAGAGAGAGCGAGAGAGCGAGGGAGAGGAGGATAGATGGATGGGTAGAAATCTGCAATATCACGACGTTGAACCCATCTGTCAGGGAGTTTGTAATTGAGCCCAACGAATACCAAATCCAAACCGGTGAACATTTCTGTGAGCATAATGAGGTGTTTGTATAGTGAGGTGCATCCATGGGTCATGAGTGGCACGCGGAAAACTCAAGGCGTGCTTTAGAAAAGATAATTTCATTGGAAAACTAAACAAGATTTTTATTCTATTTTTATTATTTCCTACTAATTTATTTACAAAATTCTCTTAGTTCTACCGATGGACTAGGTTATGATTCTCCGCTTTTGCTAAAATATTGAATATTTTTATATACTAAGAAAGGAAGACAAAGACATTTGTTTTTAATTTATAATAATTTAAACCGGAATTTTCCATATATCTGGACATTTAAAAATATTTTTATGAGCTAAGAGTCGTTTAAAACACCGAAATTATAATACTTTTAAGCACATACTTCCACTGATTTTTTCTTTTACATTTTTATCAATAATTTGACAAAAAATTATGAGAGTTTGATGGTAAAATATTTTGCAGTAAAATCAAAACCATAAATCTTACACAAATAGCACTCAAAAAGCAATAAGACTATTTCAACGCCATTGTGTGCTAAGTAGATTTCAAAAAGGCGATACAAATTCCAGACTCCTGTCCAGACAATGGACAGGGAGGGGGCATGAGGCATGCGTTGCAGCAGAAGCGGCAGCAGCAGCAGCTACTGAGGCAGTTGCAAATGGGCTTCTCCTGCTGCTACGCAATTTCCATGACAATGCCAACAGGGCCTGGACCAGGGCTAATCTATGAGGCAAGATCACAGGCAAAAGATGTTGCAAGATGTTCCGTTTTGACCAGGTTTTTGCTGAATCAATTTGTTAGAGAAACAATGACCCAAACGCAGGACAAAGGCCCAAAGGACTGGACAGGGGCACTCTGGAGAGGCGTGTGACATTAGCAGACAGTTTTGCGGGCACCATCGTTATGAGGGTGGATTCTCCTTCCCCTTTGCCTTTCCCTTCCCTATTCTCATAAACGCACAGCCAAAGATAATCGGATTGTTCAGGCCGAAAAGGTAATTTGTGGGTTTTTAAGGCCTACATACAGCTGTACAGGCCAGGCCGTACCGAGCTGCAGAAAGTTACGAGTTTATGCAAAAAAAAAATATTCGAAGAGACAACTTCTTCAGCATTTTCGAATGTCAGCGGGTGGCTTATCGCATAACGTTTATCGTTTATCGCGATAATTCCCCCAACACTCAACAGTCAACAGTCAACACTCTCGAAAGTTCAAGGAATTCCAAGGATGAGGAAGCACTTCTTCTTTTTTCGGGTAAAAGTGTCACACACATGCAAACGTCGCGACGTCATCGTTGTCGCGAGCCATTCAAGATCTGCATCGCACCGCAGCTGAGGTTGCAGCTGACCCAACATGCAAAAGAAGCAGCAGATAATCATGTCTTGCCACAGCATCCAGCAGCCGGCAACCGGCAACTGTGCCACACACTCCTATCTGATCTTTAGCATCAATAAGTCCTACTACCTATAGATGACCAATACGCTGAGCTGTGGACGGAGAGGCAGCGAAAAATGTTGTCAAGAAATGAAAGATCTTTGCCTGCTTCTACGAGTATCTTCAGGCGTTCCCCACTCTGATTCTGATTCGTTCGCCAAGTAGTGTAAATATCTTTCTATCTACGTATCCCACAGCAATTCAACTTTGTACATTTGCAAGTGCCAGCATCAATTAAAACTAATAGAACAATTAATGAAACACAAACCGCAAAATGCAACCACAAAAGCGAGAACTTAGACGGAGACAAGACACATGAAATACGCGTTGAACGCAAAAGGCAAGGCGAAGGCGCACATTCAGGGACTGATCGAAGTGGGAATGCTCTTCAACAGAAATACGAATTATATTATAGAGCTTTAAGTACTTAGAAATCATGGAAAACGTAATAGTTTTACCTACTATGACAAGCTCTAATACTCATTATACCCATACAATTTAGTTGCAAAACTGCACAAATTAAAAGCGTAGGTTCAACATCCAATATTCTTCCCTTTGGGACTAACAAAGCTCTCATTAAATATAAAATACCCTTTAAAGAAAAGCATTCCAGGTGCATACGGAATTTTCTTTCGGAAGCCATGAATGAATTTTATTCTGCCGCATTCATAATGGTCCACATAAATATAATTATCATTCTCTTTGGCAATCAAGCAAAATTACTTATTAAACGAAGTAAATGACTGAGCAATACATATGTAAGTGAATGCATCTCTAAATAATATCTCAATTCAAATTCTAAAGATTGATTTACTTTTGGTATCGAACAGCAAACAGAACCAATAACTTTACTGAGCAAAAAGATATGCAATTACATGCCTCCTGTGAGAATTGAACTCACGGCCCCTGGTTTACAAGACCAGTGCTCTGCCACTGAGCTAAGGAGGCTTGCTTGAAAAGACCAAACCATCAAGAAATATAAAAGGTAACTTGGCAGTAGCTTCTATCTAATGATACATCTTCAAAAACTTATCTTGGGGTAGTACGAATATGTATCTTTCCATTGATATCTTATCAAGTGAAACATGTGTCAAAATTCTGTCCAAACAAAACTGTTGAAAAAAAAAACGGAAACAACCAAAACAGTACATTAAACCTTAAAATAATTTTTTTAACCTGATTCCTAAACTGGAATACATTTTTTATTATTTAAAAAAAAAACTATAAAAGTTTCGAGAACGATCTAAAAACTCCCATATAAATATAATTAATTATTATTATAATTAAAGCCGCAAAATATAACTCGAATCTTCTTCCTTATGGGTCTGACAAACGTCTGCTTAAGTCCACAATGCCCTTCAGAGTAGAGCATTCCAGGCGCAGGCGGAACTGTCTCTCAAACGCAAAGAAAGAGTTTTGTTCTGCCGTATTCATGATGATCCCCATATAATCATCATTGTCTTTGGCAATTAAGCAATATGAATAAGTAAATGAATGAGCGAGTGAGTGAATGGATGAGTGAGTAAGCGAATGCATGTCTTAATAATTTCTCAACTCTAATTCACAAGAAATTAGAAATGGGTGCGGGTGCGGCCACGCTGCTCCCCACTCTAGATCTTCGTGGCAAACGCTCCTCTCCAGATCTTTGTGGCAAGATTGAACTGTAGGGCGTGGCAGTGGTGTGGCTCCCCATCAGTGTCTGTGTGTGTGTGGCAGGCAAAGTGCACAAACAGTTAAATGCTAGATTGCAGTCACAGGAACATGCAATTCCGGGCCCGGCACTGGAAAAACAATTGAATCTATGAATTATGAAATATTTTAACTCTAGCAAAATGCTCTTCCCCCTGCGGTGGCTCTCTCTGTGTAGCTCCCTAATTAACTAAGTGCCACGCACCTTGGGAGTCAGAGAGTCGCAGCTGGGGAGAAAACTAAGAGGAAAGCACACCCAGTTTCCATTTTCCATTTCCTATTTCCAGCTTCATGCATTTTTAATTCCCTTAATAGCTTTTGTCGCTCTAGCTCTAGAGCCAGGACCCAGAGCCAGACATTGATGGACCAGCCAGAAGCCAGCAAACAACAAAAATTAAAACGCCAAAAATGCTGTGTACTCTACCGCAGGTGTCCTGGTGGCCACAGGATGCAGATTAATTTCCCCAAACCAGGGCGCAGAAACAGGGGCCAGGGCAGCACCATGGATGGCCTGTTAAAAAGTCACCCAAAAAAGTTGTCCGTACCTGGGTCGCATCTGCTGGCTAAAACTAAGCGCAATGTGTCCTCCATCAAAATTAATTACCAAAAGGAGCAAAGCAGCGCCCACCATGATGCAAGGCCAATTGTCAGTTGCGGTTGCCGGGGCGCAAAAGTTAAAAGGGGGCGACTCTGCCACCCATAGCCCATCGCCACTCAGCATCGCCTCCCTCCAGGGCTCATCAGTCAACACTTGCGTAACAGTTTCCAAAATGATAAATTGCCACCCCCCTCAGACGGACCGAAGGACGTTGGGACTTGGCCACTCAACGCGTATTTTGTGGCAGAGTCAGCGTCAGCGGTATCAAGTCGATAGATACTTTGTTGCATATTTTGGGGCGCTGACTGTAAAAAGCCAAAATTAGATTGAGATGGAAACTGGATTAAAAAAAAAGGGAGAATAGTATATTTAAACAGGGAAAAGAGATACAGAGAGAAGAGTTCACTCATAAGAATTATATGAAAGAGTCATAAGAAAAGAAAATGAGCTATGCACGAGAGTCATCCACAAAGTTCGAGCGTCCATCATTTATTTAATTTTATTAAATTTTATCACTAAGATAAAAGGGAATTTCCTTTAATTTCGAAATCAGTATAACTTCCACAAAAGGCAATAATATTCTTAAATTTTTAAGTTCCACAAAAATACACACATACATATTAATATATGTATATCTGAGCATATCTGAAAATCCTTGCATCCCATCATTCAATCCAGCGACACAGCTATCTCTCTCCTTGACTCTTGGAATGCGAATTTCTCATCGCATAAATTCTCCGCAGCACGAACAATAAAGCTGAAAGGATAATGCCAATGCAACTGAATGCAATGGAGGCCAATGAAAGGATACTGGGGTGGGGTTTTGTGTGGGGGTGTCGTCTGATTTATTGGCTAATGCGCATTTCATGCCCTCGGTGCCCTCTCGCTGGCGACACCAGAAGTTGAGGCCAAATTAATTAACAACAAGGCGAACGCATTGTATTGTCTGTTGCCGCTTCGGTTGCGCGTTGTTGGTTTTTAATTAAGGAGTTGAATGCAAAATCAAAATTAAAGTGATTTACGCCACAGATAAAAAACACACCAAGAAAAAACGAAAACGAAACGTACTGAAATTACTGTCTGCTTTAATTATAAACAAATACAAGAGCGATGTACAGCCAATGATAGAATAAACAAATAATTAAGAGGCGGCAAAGTTTGGAAGTCGCTTGGGGGTCGATTGGTTGTGTACTCGTACAAAGCATTTTCCCGTCAATATTTGCCCTCCAGACAGGGGATGTCAACTGAAAGCGGAACTTCCATGGTGGTGGGGCAGTGCCTGATGTCCTGTCAAAGATAATGTCACACATGATTGCTTCTGGGTGGGTTTTTCGATATCCCCTCTCTAAGATTTCTGTCTGAGTTTCTAATTAAAAATGTAAAACATACTTGTACAATATATAAATAGAATACACATTTGTGGGTGACATTTTCATTTTGGCTTTTGCACTTTGCTCATGGGGGTTAAAAAAGGACCTTTAAGCGCGTAAACATGGATCTACTTTTGCGTTCATTTGAATTATATTTCAAAGTGATATTACGGCACTTCATATTTGATTTACTTATGATATTGCACAGTAAACAGCAAGTTGAATATTTTTAAACAAAACAGGATCAAAAAGATAGATATGCCTCCTGTGAGAATTGAACTCACGGCCCCTGGTTTACAAGACCAGTGCTCTGCCACTGAGCTAAGGAGGCTTGCTTGAAAAGAGCAAACCATCAAGAAATATAAAAGTTTCACACTAGTTAGCATCAACGAGTATGTATTGATTTTAGATAAAGTGGCAGTAGCATTTATCGAAATATACATCTTCCAAACCTTATCTTGGCAAAGAGTTTGTATCTTTCGAAGAACATAGACAGCAGCAGACCATTATCTAATTATTGATACCTTATCAAGTAAAACATGAGTCGAAGTTCTGAAAACAACTTCTTCATATTGTTAAAAAACCGAATTTTTCAGAACTTTAAAATCATTTTTAACATGTACATGTACATGTACATGTACATGAGAACAATCTCATTAACAATTAATGCACTAACAAATTTGATTCCTTTGAATTATCCTTGTATACCGTGGGAATCAGTCCGGAATCAATCAGTCCCATACATTTCCGTACGAGCACAGTTTCGCTGTCGATGTTTGCTCAGTTCCACAATTCTATATCTCAGTTCGCTGGGAATTTAAGACCTCCCCAGAACTCCAGTTAAAGTCCAAAACACAAAACAAGAAAAAATTTGCGTTAGTAAAACCCCCAAACAGGTTTTTGGACCGCTTAATCCTTCCAGACGAATGCGCTGAAATTATTTATTATGACGCAAAACTTTTTTCCGGTGCCGCAGTGCAAACGCGTACCGTACCGCGTTATCTCCTGTCCAAAAGAGCCAAAGGGTCTCGCACGGGCATCCGCCGAACTCGAACACGACACTGCCACCACCACAAACACTCTCCTTTTCCAGAGAAATCAGAAAACAACAATTGAAAATTACTTCGGAAAAAATGCACACCAAAAACAGAGCTTTAAAAGGTGTGTACCCCGAATTAAATCGTTGGTAAGCTGATTTTTCGACAGGAGCCACTTCAAAGGAAACAAATCTGTTCATTTGGAAGAATCGAATAAAGTGGGATAACGTTCCCAAAACGAATGTACTGGGGAAAACGATTAACTCTTAATGGAAAAAAATTCTTCGCATTAACTCCTAATCGAAAAAAAGGTCATCACATTTACTCTTAAACGAAAAAAGGGACTTTTCAATCAATTTTCAATTCTGCTTAAAATTTATAGAATTTTCAGCAACATTCTAGCTTATAATTTCCTTGACTCCGTTTTACAACACTATCGCAAAGCGTCGTTTGAGCCAGCAAACTATCGATACGATATTTACGGCAACGATATATCCACGTAGTTTCCAGCACTCGTTGCCTTTTTTTTTCACTTCGTAATAACTATCTGGCAAATTCAATTTGATTAATTTGGGAACAATGCCGCTGGATCAGGTGGTAGCTTTATTTGTGCCCAACAGCAATTTCCTCAATGTGGTGTTGGTCAAATCGTTGGACTTGTACAAGCCAGGCACAATCAACAGAGAAGTGGAGGTCGTCGAAAATATTGTCATTAATCCCAATATAATATGCTGGAGCGAGAAAAAGATCCAGCATCGCATCATAGTGGGAGAATACTTCGAGTTTGTCACCAGATTTGGATTGGAGGACCGGGACCCCGTGTACACTCAGTCGCTTAAGTTCTCCGACTGCATTAGCTTCAATCTGAAGCTGCACGAAATCAATTTGGAGCTTCTTATGCGCCAAACGCTCAAGGTGGATATCATGGATCTGCGCATAAACCTGGTCGCCAACAAGCCCTTTTCGCTGCACTGCAGCAACTGTGCCACGGAGCTGATCCAAATGCGGACATACCGCATCATTGATCCGCTGCCCATGTACACAAAGAGAGTGCCACGCGACTTCTGGGATAGCTTGGAGCTGAGGAACATTTCGTACTCCGAACAGATCTACTACGGCCTCAATCAGATTGTGATGTCTGCCAATCACATCCAATTCGACACTAAAATGATCTACTGCCGCAAGCGTCGTCGCGTCTTGTGCCCCGGTTGCCCGAGGGTGTTGGGCACTTTCCTCCCGAGGGCTGTGTGTCTCCATGCGGATGCCCTGCGCATCGGTACTCGTGCGTCCCCTGCAGCTCGCCTGGAGTTCAACGAACTATTTGGCCACATCACGCCCACACAGCTGATGTTGCGTCTGATGCAAGATACCGAAATGTCACGGATGTTCCTAAAGTGTGTGCGCCCCGATGGTCAGATGCATTATATGCTCCTGGTGCCGGAAATGAAGAAAATTCAGTTTCTGCTCTCCAAGCCATCGCTTTTCAGTAAGATCGATATGAAACCCCTGGATTTTATGGATGCGGACACCAGCAGCGAGAGCGATGACAGTTCGGACAGCAGCAACGAGAGCTGCAGCAGTTCCACCGATGAAGATTCACCGAATTCCATAGATAACCCCGGCTCCACACCCATACCATCACCGATTAAGTCTATGGATCACGCTCGTCGCCCAAATACCACCAGGAAGTCCATCGAGCATGTATTTCTGACTCCCTATAATGGCTACAATGTTAAATATATCTTCGCCAGCACTGATTCAGAGCTATGCGATTTAAAAGACACCATCCACGATTGGCGCGACAATAATGTGCGCTCCCTGCGCATCTCCTACGCGATGATGATTGAGCTGGTCAGCGAACTGAATGCCAACGAGCATATTGCGGCCGCTCTGGGCAATTTAGCGCCGCCCTGCCGCTCGCTAGAGCCACGCTCCAGTCACATCATATTCGAGTCCGACGAGGAGTTCTATGACACGCAACAGCAACTGGATGTGGTCCAAGTGCCATAGTTTTATTGCGTTTCAATTTAATAATATCATTCTTGGAGAACCTTTATTCCTAAATACTGTCACAAAGAATTTGCAAACATTACATTACAGACATGAAATTTCTTAATGAATAAAAGGAGAAACCTAAAAAAACAAAAAATATCTTCAGACAAAAATTGTATGCACTTTCTTTTATTTTATCTCCACTTTTCCGTAAAGAAGGAGCTATTCTATAATTGAATTGCGTCATGGATGCTTCCTGAACAGACCCATAAAACTGTTCCCCAAGCAATGATTTAACCCTTTTCCTGTATTTCCTTTTAATATTTTCATAATTTCTTGGCATATTTTCTTAATTGTCTTGTTGTTGTGGTAATTAGTACAGATTTAATTGCGGGCAAATCCTTATAAATATTCCAAGCAACCGATGCGGTTTATGGCTTATCCAACCCTCCAGTTTTTGGGGCAATGGAAATCAGGGTAAATACTCCATCCTCCTGCTTAAGGGCAGGACTGACCACATCATTAATCGTTGGCTGGTTAACGTACAACAATTTGTCCAAATAACAATTAAGGCCCAGCCCCCAACAAAGCAAACAAGCTAAGCACCCTAAAGGACATGGACACTCCCACAGAACGATGGAGGTCTACTGATCAGGGAATCGTTAACAGCATTTGACAGTTGGCTAATGAAAATCCAAGGGAGTGAAAGTGTTGCAATGTGATTAATGATTTGGCTTGGTTTTAAATCTCTCCTGCGTTTAAATTTCTCTGTAATTCTGGGTCCTAGAATCCATCCATTATTTATGCACTCCCCGTTCCATTATCCCACATGCACTTTGGTCCATTGTTCAGCGCGGCATTTCAGTGGATTTCGCTGTGGTCTTTCTTTTTTGGTTAGGACAACAATGACTTTCATTTTGGTATATGAAAGATTTCGTTGCAGGTGGAAACAAAATGGCTAATGGAGATGGGACTCGGTTCTATTGTTGGTCCAGCCTTTGTCCGGGAGTGGTTCCATCACCACTCTCTCAACCCCACCCTCCATAAATACTCGTAGATACTTTCTAGAATTACAAAAGTGCATAGGGGTTATCTGTGTGTGTATGTGTGTGTGTGGAGAAATTCCCCAGCAATTGCCAATAATTAACATAATGAAACCATAAATTGTGCAAATGGAAGAAAGTACAATGACACTAAATGGACCCCACCCTACTATGGCAGAGCCTCTCCATGTAGTGAAATACTTCCAGAGAAAGCATGCGAAATTAATATCAACGCCCCGCTTCGCCTCATAAATTAATTTTCAAGTGCAACAGCTCCGAGTGTCGCAGTTAGGGAGAAAGTTCCCCCCTCATAGAAGTTCTCCCATAGAAAGTATATCCATATGGCTGGACCTGGTAGTCGCTTCTTTGGTTAATTACCAAGATGTATGCGTGTCGCGCGCACCACAGACCAATTAACCCCCATTATGGTCAACTTTCGAGTCGGCGTGCCAGTGACAATACTGCACACTCATCCAATCATCTCGTCCTGGTCCTGGGTGAGGTCAAGCGTTCGCTGAGCCCAGCCATGGCTCTGGCTGTGGCTCTCCCCAGTAATTAAGATTTCCAAGAGCAACAAGCACACACACAGCCCACATAAAAGACGCAAAACAAACTCATTTCCAGGACTGGGTCCAAATTGCTTTATGATGTTGCAGATTATGATAATGAATGATGCCATCTGGACCTGCACTTGGTGGCACTCGAACACTGACCAGGGGCTATGCTATGTTGACACTTTAAGTGATTTAATGTTATTGTTTTCGTAGCTTCTACCCCCCTTCATCACTCCACGCCACTCCCTCCCGCACGCAGAACTTTCATGTCACAGAAGCGTGCATAAATTTAATGAATATTAATGAAATGTGTTGTTTTTTTTCGAGGCTTTATAATTGAAATGCTTTTGTTACAAAAGTTTTTGCAGCAAAGTTTTCAGAAGAAGATGGCAAAATAGTCCGTGGAAGGTTTGCAGTTTTTTCGGAACTAATTGTCACTGAAGGGCATCTCTCTTAGATAGATTCCCCTCTAGCTCTTTGGCCAAAATACCTGATGTAGTAGCACTCAGTTTGGGAGAAATTTCACTGTGAAAGAATTCACGTATCACTTCATAATATTTATTATAAGCCACATAGGAAATATCTTTTATATGGAAAAAAGGAAAACATAGAAAAGCTCTCCCCTTTCCTATTTCATATCTAGAACAAGAACATATACATGTACATAATAGAAAACTCCACCTTTCTGTGTGTCATTCCATGGGTAACTTATTTCCAATTGAAAGGTTTTATTTAAAATGTATTTTTGACACAAACTTTTTCGCTTATCATTTTGCGGATCGGAACGTTGAAATGTATGGAATATACAGTCAGTCGTGTACGAGTATACATATATGTACATATGTACAAGCATATATATTTTTGCCAGTTTATTGACACAATTGTGAACAAATAAATCCCCAACTTCGGGCCACTGTGAATGCTGATTGCATATCTCTTTTTTGCGCACCCACCCAGCACACTCTCCACTCTTCTTCGACTGCCCTTCTCCTTTTCGGTGAACTTCCATTGAAATGTTTTTGATTGGAAAAAATTTAATTTCCTATACGCTTCAACACTGCTTATCGCCGATGGATGCATTGTGTGCCATGCTATCCATCCAAAATGTGCAAAAAAAAAAATTGGCAACCTCCCGACGATTTTAAATTTAATTCAAGTGTTTGGCTCAACTGTTGGATATCTAAACTTTTTGTTCACTTTTTTGTTGGAGTTCCATTTGGTGGTGCTGCCATATGTAAGCGGGGTGTGGGGTATGTACAAAAACCTCAAACCACAATTAATTAAGGCAAACGCTCTTGAGGACAACAGCAGCACCAATATCGAAACATTCATTGAGAGTTTTTTTTCTAGTCGCCAAAGCTTCAATTACGATTTTTCGATTTAGTGTGCGGAGAGAGGAATCGCACTGCCAATTGTCAGAGTCATAACAAAAAGAAGAGAAAAAAAATGTTCATTAAACGTTGGCTCTCCTTGGTGGTAAAACCAAAACCAAGCTGTCCTTGTACCGTGTATAAAAGGTATACGGTTTTTGTGGGTTAATGTTAAGGCCAGAAGGTAGAAAAATTAATCTATCTGCCTTAGTTCCTAGATAAACAAGTTAAACAGCTGTCCAAATCACCTTTTAGGAGATTTCAAACTCATATTAGGTAGATATATACAGTTATCTATTATCTACTGAAAATCATAAACATCTTAAATAAAACTACAGCCAAAGTATTGTCAGAAATCAACAATGGATCTCTTTTAGAGCCATCCATTTTCTCCAATTAGTAGTGCTCTCGATTGAATCTTTTTAACTTCTTTCCTGAGTAGAGGGTATCCAATTGTCGAAACTCTTGGTATTTCTTACTTTTTTATATTTTCCTTTGCATTCATACATACTCGTATTCGTTACACTCATTCGCAGTCGCTCTTTTGTCCCAGTGACAATGGCGGAACCGCAGCGATAGAGAAAGAGGGAGCGAGAAAACAGAAGGAACCGCAGCCTGATAGCAAGAGAGACAGAGAGAGAGAGAGAGAGTGCCAGAAGAGTAAAATTCATTTTTTCCATTAAACCGAGCCGTTGATTGTGCATGAAGCATCATCGGGCGGGGGGGGCACAAATGTCAGGGGGCTCTTCGGTTAGATGGAGGCGCTGCGATAGGTTGCCATTTGGAAGAGCGTCGGAGCGCCACCTTCACCTCATCCTTCCACGTTGAGTGCCAAAACGCATCGATTGTGCGGTTGACTCCCACGGGAAGGCATAAGGTATGGCTTATCCTATCGTTGGATGCTCTACCCTGGAAGGTGAAGCTTCTTTTAACTCGCTCCCTGCTGTTTTTATAGCTCTTTGGACGTAAGAAGTATAGCTGATCATCCCATCCATTCAATTCTTTTCCTCTCTACCATTTTTGTCTACTGCCTTAGAGAAGAATTCTTTGTCTTCTCCCACTTACAGTGGCTTTGCAATTCGTTGAGATCTTAAATTTTTAACCGCTTGACAAACTTGTTCCTCCTCATGGATATTCGATACACTTGCAAATGGCTTTTTGACAAACAATGACATGGACGGACTCACCTACGATTGCGGCCACAGTTTCTTTGCCTTTTTTTTTGTTGGTTCTTGTTCTTGTGATTCCCCCTTTTGTGATCACATTTGCAAATGAATTGCTTATTGACAGTTTGATGGAATGATTCCCTCGTTGCCTCGATTGTCGATTTGCCAGACTTTTGTTATTCTTTAATTATGGGCTTGCCACAGAGGGAAAGAAAAAACAAAGGATTCATCAGAATGGAAAGGGAATGATGAGGATTTATGCGAGTTTTTATGTGTACTTATTATGTATTTTCGCAATTAAAACTTGTTGTAATTGACAGTTTTTGTGGCACACTTTTAGGAGCGCACTAAAACAAAAATGACTGCATTAAAAAATGCGTGAAGAATGCTTAAAAAACATACATTAAAATGCAATTTTAAAGTGGTTTCATTCCGCCACAAAGTCACTTCCGGTTGATTGCATTCTGCAGGGCTCTTAAAAAATGTCATGCGACATTTCCCCTATCATTGCTCCTGCCATCAATTGAAGTTGCCTCCTGCAATTAACAACTTTCCTGTTCCTGGTGGAAAACAGATCTTCTCATGTATGCAAAATCCATTAAATCACTCGAAAAAAAAAACCAGAGACCAGCGGAGAAGAGGAGATGAGGCGTGGAGAACATTTGAAACCACTTCAAGAGCAAATGACACATAATATGACTACAAAACAGTTGCCTCATGCCACACGGAAAGATGTTCAGCAGCTGGGCCCCGCCCCTGGTCCGATGTCGATGATAAAGTAACAACACTCAACCTCTTGGCAGCAAAAACAGCAGTTGGGGGTTTTGCAAAACACCAAAAGGGTTGGTCACACCAGCCTCAAGAAGGGTTGGGTCTGGCAGTGGCACGAGCCAAGCGGGGGTTGGGGGTGCAAATGAAATTGTCACATTCGCAAATTTAATTACATCAGAGTCGTGACTGCAGAAGAGACCTGAGCGGCGCAACGATGCTCCAGCTCTTAAAGCTGTCCAAAAGTTCAGCTCTCTTTGTCCCCAATCTCTCTCACCCACTCAATGGGGATGTGTGTACCTGTCAAAATTTATTAAATTTCAAAAAAAAAATGTCACCAATATTTGACACACAGATAATGCCATGCATGATGAATCATGTCAAGCATGAAAAACTGATAACATAGAAATGAGTTTTGTTGCGAGCACCGGAAAGAGTGGAAAATGTTGGAAAACAAAAACGTAAATTTGTGTGGCATACTTTTGGGCACTCAACCAAACAACCCTCTCGACTGCCATCTAAGACCATAAAAAACCTTCATTTACAAATTGCACACCTGTCCACAGTCCATTTTCAATTAGCCTAAAAACCGCCCGACTAAAAGCCAACAACAACAAAAAGGTAGAGGTTCATCCTGTTTAAGGCCTTTTATCCCACTCATAATTCGCATAATGACAGAACATCTACCCAAAAACTTCTGCCCATCCTCTAGAGTCAACGGAACAGCAAACATCTGACCATCTCCCGGATGCACTTCAACTTTCCACCCTGTTGCGTACAATCAATGGGCACGGGACACGGGACACAGGACACAGGAGGCAGAGCACAGACCTTCCCACCCTGTTGATGTTGCTGCTGTTGTGGCAGCACACGACCAGCGCCGTCGACGCATTCGAATTGTTGCAAAAGTGCGAAACCGCAAATGTTAAACGTAACACACAAGTCAATTCCGCACCAACCCATCGAGAACTCGAACCCACAACAGCCCACATCGAGCGGTGAGCGGCGAGCGGTGACAACCGCAACCAGGCCACAAAGCTCTTCAATTTGCTTGCCATCTATTATGGCAGCTCATTGTGGGATTACCGCAAAACCCGAGCCCGAACCCAAAACCACCCAACCACCGAACCCACATCTAGAGTCAGAGTCAGAGCCAAACCCCGAATGAACCACCAACGCGTATGCGCCGCCTTGCTGCCTTCCTGCCTGCCTGCCTCGTCGTTCGCTCGGTGAGGAATTGCTAATAAAAAGGGTGGAAAATCCACTTTGCTATGGCATTTGATTTTGATTTTTTCCCACCCCCCGCCTTTGTGACTCTCGTCTGCGCCGCCCCATGGGACGGTAGGTTGTTGAAGGTTGCTGCGGGGCGGGAAGGGAGAGAGGACACGTATTGGCAGATAGACACTGAAAGGTATAGGAGCTTGATGACTTCTGATGTCAACGGATAAGTAGTGCACTCTAGCAATAGAGGATGCTGAGCTGAAAACTCAAAGCGAATTTTGTGTGTAAACTCTTTGGGAGGGAGACTACACAAAATACAATAATTATTGGGAATATTTATGCATTATATATTACATGGATTTCCAATATACACAGAATGTAGTGATGTATTTTCAAACACCCTTCCTCTTAAAAAAAACCCCAATTTAATTACTATAATTATTTCCGCAGACCAAAGTCAAAGTCAATAATAAAGAAAGCTCCTTCAATTGACCAATAAAACCGTCAAAAGCTAATACCATCTGCACAATGCGAAACACTCATCGGGATGATTACGATGACGAGAACCATGAGCCATTTTCGGAACCATGATGATTACGATGATGTGGAAGGTTGTGGTAGAGCTAAGGTGGAGGCTCAAGGAACAAAGGAATGGCCTCCAGCTGGGTTACTTTTGTGGCAGGTCTTTACAGGATTACACTCGATTACAGGATACATTACAAGTTCGACGGGCGGCCGCTCGCCCGCTGGGAGTGATCAATCAAGTCCGAACGAACGACAAAAAATTCATTCCATTCCAGATGAATGATTCCGGTCAGTTTTGGTTTCGTTTGCCATTATAATCATAGAGAGATGGAAGCCCAATGTTAATTATGAAATTGCGCTTTGGTACGTGGATGGACTCTGGGTAGCTTTACAAACAAATCATTTTGCAGCTATGTATATCAAAAGAATGGCATTGCGATTTTGTTCTGCACTGGGAGCTTAATGAAAACCGGAAATTTCACTTGTTTTCCATCAACATAATCATCATCGTCCGCCTTCTCTTTTGCCCAAAAAAAAAAACTTATTGCGTGCTATTACAGACGAGTCGTCTGTCTGGAGATCTGTTTACTTTTGTACTTGGGGGTTTCCGTTTCGTTACTCATTTTTTCAGTACTCCTTTTTAGGCGATTAATTAATGCAATTAATCTGCTGTGCTGGCTGGCATGGAGGAGGAGTACTTTTATTCCTTGGGTTGCAGTTGATGGAGTTGTTTGGGGGCGCATTTGTATTCCCCGTTCGGGGAATGAGTGTAAATAAATGGTTAAGATTAAGTTGAGATTATTACCAATCAAGGAATTCATTAAGCCTATAAACAAACACATGTACCAGCCAATATGCAGACATCAGTTAGGGCATGAGTGCCAAGTAATTACTTAGGCGATATTTAATTGGTGTGCACATGTGAAAGAGATTACTTATTGGACCTAGCTTTCAATCTCGTGTCAAACAGATCCTTTAAGTGCACACACTAAAGTGGATTCCTCTTGAAAAACTCCAAACATTTCCATAGCAATGAATAATTCCTAAATGTTACATAGGTCCTGACTCATTCTAGCCCCATTTATAGATCCCATTAACAGTGCCATCAGAATCAGAGCCAGCACTCATAGCATTCGATTGGAACTTGAACAAATTACCATATTAATTGCTACTAATTAAAAATTCATTAAAACACTGTGGATGGTCAGGACCGTGGGTGGGGCGGAGGGCGGAGGGGCACAGGAAGAGTGCAAAAGCCACAGAGCCACAGAATCCAGCAATTTATTATGCTTTGTCATCTGCCTGTGGACAGGAGCCAGCCAGTGTGCGCAAATGATAATAATAAACATTTTCATTTTCATAATTTCTACTCTTTTATCGTTGCGGAATCAATGAGTTCGAGTTCATAATGGCCAATCCCCTCCCCTATACCGCACTCCTACCTCTATGGATGTATGTATCTGTGTGTACTTTCAATTAGAAGCCAACTTTGGGCCATAACTCAACACTAAACTAGAGCAGAAAGTTACTTTCGCAGACCGAGGCGCTTGATACTCTTTCAGAGTTGCTTTCTTCGCTGTGTGGCAAACCCATCAACAAACTCTTGATTCCCCCTCTGCCAGGGTATAGATAGGCAAAAACATTGTTCACATGCTGAAAGTTTCAGTCGCATCGATATATAGGGATGCCCGGAATGCCCCGTGTACTGTGCACTAACTGTAATTATGCGGTATCTCTTTCCCTCTGCCCCCCCCACTGCATCTGTCCTGTAACTCCCCCCATAATGCTCTCCCCTTGCTGGATCCACCTGTAACATCTGTGTGCCCCTTGTGTGTGGCCTGGCAGCGGTGTCTCTATTCATGCCATAAATTCCGGCTGTGTGGCACATTAATTAATTTCGTTTTGTGCGCCATTTCAAAAAGGATTACGTAACGCAACTCTCTCTCTCTCTCTGACTCCCTCCCACCGCCCGTCACATGTGCTCAGGCAATTTTGTGCTCAGGAATCGTTATGTGGGTGGGGACTCCACTGTGTGTATTGCGATGCATCGCGAAGGTGCTTAATTGGGAAGACACTGTAACAAAAAGCTGCACAGAATATTAGTACCTTATTTAAAACAAACTTATACCTATAATTATATAACCAGTTACATATTTACATGCACTTTACTTTTAAATATCAAACGATTTCACCTTCACTTCCCATCCGATTTCCACCCCGATTAACAAAGCACTCTGTCTCAGCTGCTGAGCCGCAAACTTTGTGACATTATAAAATCTAATGAACAGAAATTAATTTACAATAATAATAATAACTCAACTAACACGAAACACGGCCCGAACGCGCCAAATAATCTACGCCTTTTGCTCCGACACCCCAGGGAGACAGCAGAAGCAGCAGCTCATGGTTTACGATGGCAACACTCGCTACAGCGCTCTTTGAAAGAGTTTCCGCTTACAATTTGCATAAAATTTGTTAGGAGAAGAGTCCAGACAGCTGGATGGCGTTAATAAGCGGGAGTCCAATTTGAGTGTGGGTGTGGAGTGAGGGAAATGGGAGATGGGAGGCTTACCTGTTGCCAGAGAGAGCAAACGAAGCTGGCTCTGGTGGTGCTCTTCGGCGGCTGCTGCTGTAAATGGATCGCCTTGTGGAATCCGTTAATTGTGTGTAATTAAATCCAACGGTAAAACAAATGACAAACACTTTGTCGACAGACAGCTGGAGAGGAGATGGAAGGGCATGTTCTGTGGTTACTTTGAGGTTGGCAGGGCCTCAACCCTTTGTTTCTCATCTCCTGTTCCTGGCCGCGTCCTTTCTTAATTATGGAGCGTGAATAATTCCCGCTGTCTGTGTGGTTTCCATTCGCGATTCATTGATATTATTTAAATTTTATATTTGTATTTTCCGTTGGGGTTGAGAATTGTCTCTTCCTTAAGCTTTAATTAGTGAAAATCAGGATGCGCCCGCGGCATAAGAGAGTCCACTTCCTGTCCTAGTGTTCAGAATCGAGTATCAGCCCTCCTTGGCTATCATTAAACGAGAATTTGAATTTATTTTTATAAATGGTTCGTCTCTTCTTCCAACAAATATCTTCGTTTACAGAAGTTTAAATCTTCTTCATTTAGTCTTCCACATTGCAGTGGCAACCACAAAGCACCAAAAACTTTTTAAACATTTCAAAATTTGAACTCGTTTATTTGGATTTGTGGCAGGAACTATCTGGCAGTCTTTCCACCATCGTTCAGTTTTTTTGTTTGCTGGATTCTGAGTTTCGTTCAATGAATGTCGCTTGCATCGTTTTGCGGTGCCTGCAATTTACACAAAAACCATTCAAAAGTGCAAGCACAGAGAAATGCAGTAGAGAGCAAGCGAGAGATAGACAGAGAGAGGGTGAGCTGTGGAAAAGGAAAGAACCATTTTTGCTATTGGCCTGGCCAACATGTATTCGTTGATTGTTGGATGATGGAAACCACTAACAGAACCGAGCTGAACCGAACCACAGCAATTGTTGCTGCTGTACCTGTACCTGTAGATGTACATGCAATTGTTTCTGTTGTTTGCCTGTTTATCTGTTTTGCCTGCGTGGGTGTTGTGTTGCCGTTGATTGCGTACAAAAGTTGAAAGTTTGGAAATTTGCATTTAATTTGATTGAGCCCACTGATTGACTGACTGGCTGGCTCCAAAATGTTTACAAGTCAAAGAAGGTGCTAATGAGTGAACAACAACCCAAAACCGATGTGAGTTTCAGAGTTGGCACAGATTTTGTGGGTAATATTGGTGTGGTTTTGGAGAGTTTTGTTGGTCCAATTGTTGGTGTTTCAAAAGTGCAGTGTGTTGTTGTAGGTTTTGGTATTATTTCTAGTACAATTGTTGGTCCTTAACGTAATACTCTTTATACTTGATACGAGTACTCCTCCTTCAGCCCGTTTTATTTCCATAGTGGTTTTTCCTACTTTTCTTTGATATTTTAATTAGTTAAAAACTTTATACTCTTCTCTTTTTTCCTACCCCACGCCTAATTCCAAATATTGTTGCAGAACCGATTACGTTATCTCTTGGCCACGAACATCCACAGCGACCTGACCAAATGTCGTAATTAACCTTGGCTATGGCCCTCGGAAAGGATGGGATGTGGAAGGTGCAGTGGAAATGGCTTGCGACTAATCCTGAATTATTATTTTTTGGCAGTAGTAAAGATGCTAAATGGTTTATTTTCAATTTATGGCCAACAGCTCACCACGATGAACAATTAAAAGGGTTGCAAAAGCGTCCCGCCCACACGGCGACACCACCCTGGGAGCCCTGGACAGGCGGCGGTGACTCCCGGAAATATTTTCCGAATCATTTGCATATGAATTTTCAACCTTTACGCCTCTAGTTGAGCATTCAAATTACTGTTATTATTATTTTCACTCATATGCCACAAGTCCCCGAGCGCCCCCAAAGGGGGTGGAGGGTGTGAGAGTCGCATGGTAGGTTGAGGGTTGAGCTGTAACCATTAAAAGGCCAGCACGACCTTTGCTTGGGAGCACTTCCGTACTCGGATTTTAATTCTATTAAACGGAGAAGGACGTGCCACAAGGCCGCTTATCGCCAGGGCCGCACACACACATGGTGGTGGCAGCCCCGCCTCTGTCGCCGATGCGCCGCCAAAAGGTTAAAATTATAATTTGCGGCTTCTACATCTACTTTATTACCACACAAATTTCAGATTCGGGCAAAACTTTGGCATTTGTGGCAGTCAACAAGCCGCGACCACAATGTCGACACGCTTAATTTCTTGGCCGCATTCATAACATTTGCTTACATCGTGTACAGAGCACCCCGCGTCCCCACCCCCTGCCTCTAGACCCTGGCCTGGCCAAAGACAAAAGGGATTTTTAATGGCGTTTTTGGCGCTTGGCTTATCAGCAAGCGGATATCCTTTTGGAGTTTCTGCCACAAAACAAATAAAGGTTACTTGCCACTAAACAACTCCTATGCCACACTCTGCGGCTGTTGCTGTTTACTCTGTTTGTGTGCTGTTTGTTTGCCCCATGAAAGTGTAAAGTTTTCCCACTTGTTCGTGGGATACAGCGTGAGATAAGCCTGGCTAGCTTTGAATTATTTCGTTGGTTTTCCTGTACGCTGTTGGAGGCCACTTGATAGCTGAAGGTGAGATGCTGAGGGTTACCTGTGTGTATGAACTTCTGTTAACTGCTGCAGACATCAGAAGAAGCATACACATATTGTATAAGGGGTAGAGAACCTTTTTCCTTGGGTAATATAAATTTAAAAAGATTTATTTATTTATTACACTAGAGAAAGCATCCAATCAAACTATAAAGTATAATTTAGTGCAGTTATGAAAAGGATACTCTGATCAAAAACTGTTGGGCTTATGTTCTTCATTAGTCCAGTACTCCACTTACTCCTATTATATAGGTACTCGTAGGCAGCTCATTCTGTGAGTACTTTCTGACAAGTTTTCATAGCCTTTTCCCTGAAACCATCCCAACCCTCTTAAGAATAACAAATTGTCAACACATAAGATGGCATTTAATCTTCAACAAATTGCCAAGACACTTGTACAGACAGCTTAAATAAATAGTACGCGCCTTCGTCAGACTCACTCCTGTTGCCAGCACATCTGAACCTGCCACATGCCCCCTCTTTGCCACACAGCTCCTTCAGTGGGCAATCTGTCAAAGCAAGAAATACTGAAATACGCATCATGTTATGCTGGAAATTTTTCTAAAATCGTTTTTTTTTTTATTTCCCTGTCTTCATGTTGCCTCTCGTTGCCTGGTTCCTGGGGAAATTTGCATTTTAACTCAATAAATTCACTTTGCATGCGGCAGAGAGTCGAGCAGCGGTGTGGTGCTCTATAAATCTGTTAGAGTCTAACGACTACAAGCTTCTGACGTGAGATGGAGAGAAGGTGGATCTGAGAGCAGCCACTGAGGGAAGGTGGCTTTATACAGCCCGCGGCGGCTCAGTCATTTCCCAGCTACTGATATTCTTTTGGCTGCGAATGAATCCATCGCCAGCTTATAAGATTACACCAAGTGTGAGTGGATAAATAGCTCATACTCCGCTCCGAATCAGCCAGCTACGCCACCACCATCACACTCCACCACCAGAATCTTCGCGTGGTTTGCTTTTGCTTTACCTTTTGTCGCCGCTTTGGCCAAAATGCTTTGAGGCGATATTTGCGTTATTTACGATTATTTACAATTTTACAATTTACATGTGGCAACGGCAACTCCTTGCCTGTTCTTCATGCCCCGCCCCAGACGCTCTGCCTACATCCCTGCTCTGCCCTGTTCTGCCCCCCACCCAATCTGATGTCTTACAAGCGGGAACATCCTTCGTGTTGTAGTCGTACTCGTACTCGTACTCGTATCTTGATATGTTGATTCTTCTCCTCTGCTTCTCACTTTTTATTTATATCACAATTACTTGGATTTAACTTGGGGATTTGCTGGCTTGTTTAGTGGCAAGTAAACTGTTTATCCAATGGATCGGGGTATCCTGAAATATCTGTGGAAAGTTGTTTATGTAATGGATTATCGGTATGGTAAATTGGTAATCGGTTTGCTGTGTCTACGATGGGATTTATTAGAAACGTATATCTGAAAGACTTTTTTCCATTAACAGCTCCATGAATTCCCCGCTAAGTTTTAAATAAATCCACGGAAATGCAAATCAATACCAAAGTTAAATTTCCATTTGGTTTTTTCCTAAGCACTCTCCTGTGATATATTTCAATTGTATTTATTGCACAATTCTTTTAATCGCACAGCAATTATTTGAGGCATACATAATACAATGTCCCAAATCGGCAGACCCCATGCCAGGCACAGCCACCACACCAACAGCGGTCGACCAGGTCCAAGTACCCAGCCCGAGCCCGATGCCGACACATTCTGCAGCCCGGCAAATTTATGCACTGGTGCGATATTTGGCCGAAGGCAATTTGATTATTGAACCGCACCAAAATCCAGAACCCAGAACCCAGAAACCAAACTCCAGCCCGGTGCAAGCTGCACAGCACAGGAAACTTCTGTGCTGCAACCACCTCACAGTTTGGCATCTTTTTGAGGCCAACTAATTGAATTATTAGCGGCCACAGTAAAGAGACGGAGTCGGAGTCGGAGTCGCAGTTAGAGCTGGGATTGGACTGTGTGGTGTGGTGTGGTTATGGTTATGGGTCTCGTTCTGGGTATCGTTCTGCGTGTGTGTGTGTGTGTGCACATTGAAATTATTGTTCGGTGGTTGACAAGGATCAGTGCCGACGCCTTATTTGTGTTCTTGCTCATTGCACTGGACCCTGTTACCCTGCTCTTTCATCTCTCCCCATTGACCTGTCTCTACCCAAACCGATGCCCTTGGGCAGTGGGTGGCCACGCTCTAACAAGCGGGTGTTGGCCACGTCTGGGATTGGGACTGGAATTGGGTTTGGGATTGGGTTGGGTTGGGTTCTGGCACGCCCTACCCTGCAGTGCAGTGTCCTGTCCGCCAGCGGCTGCGACATGTGCACACGTATTGTTCTTGTAAATCATTGATTAATTTTTTACTTTTGCATATGATTAGAGAAAGTTCCACTAGGGCTTTTGTGGCAGAGATTTTTCAATTTGCATTTTGACTTTTGGGTGGTGGAACAGGGGACCGTAAACGATAGTTACGGTCATGACTGGAAATTATTTTAATGGTGGGTGAAGCGACCCCAGAGAGATTTGTGGATTGAGGTCAAGGGAGATCAGAGAATAAGAAACTACATAGCAATGGAAGTGGAGCAAAAAGAATAAAGGCTCATAAGCGGTGGATAATGCTCTGAATAAATGAAGGCTTTGCTTTTAGGATCCTTTCTTGTGGGATACAATTATATGTGGAATACAACCTCTGCCGAAGTTAGCTTTCAATAAACATTATCTTGCTCAACCAACTGTTACCACTGTACCATCCACCCCCCGTAGAACTCCATACTCCAAGAGCATAAGAATCTAACCATGACATGGGACAACCCTTCGCTTATCAAGCATCAACCGAACAAGTTCGTGTTTTGGATCAGAGTCACACTTTCCTGACACTGAGTGACTCTTCCCTGCCCGGCCTGGCTGCCCATCACACACAAATGTCACGCATGTCAGACGGAGCACAATGACCAGATATACCATACCCTGACCATGTTTAATATCCCCCCACCCCACCATGTATCCGTGACACTCACTACTCATATGGGAGAAATATGGGAGTAAACTTTCGAATGGAAACTTTGTATCTGGGGAAAGTTTGCTTACTTTGTGCAAACTTTTCGCATCGAGAACAATGCGGAATGCATAGAATTTTCATAAACTTTGACACTTTGCCTCTGCAGTTGACTGCGGTCTTGGGGCGATAGCCAGAACCGTCGATCGAACAATGTGAGAGATATATGTATGTGCAAGAGACTGACGAAACTGGAGCAGGACTTGTTCCACCATCTAGAAGAAAATGTCCTGCGCTTCCGCACAATTAGTTTGCACTCCCAGCCCAGCCCAACCCATTCCCAGAAAAATCCCTTCCGCTCCCTTGCCATCTTGGAGATGGCAATTTGCAAGGTGCTAAGCGCAGTCTGAGGAACAACAACAAATCACTTAGCCCTAATGGCTTATGGGGTAATGGAAGGAACGGAACGGAACGCCAGTGCATTTAACCGAAAAACCTCAAGCAGTTAAGCGACGTTTTGCTATGAGATGAGGATGAAGGAGCTGTCAAATGGTTGTCTTTTCTTGTCAGAGCGAAAGTAGAACGTTGCACGATGCTTCGCAAGTGTGAACCCCCCGCCAGCACTCTCTCTGCTCGCTGTGGATAATGAGCGACCCAATTAGGCAAAGTGAGTGGCGGTGAGAGAGATGCATATGAACCATAAAACAATTGAACAATGTGCTGCAAGCAATTAACCAAGCAACAGCACAACATAAAAGGCCATAAAAAGATGATGCCAACAAGTGCCTGCTGGAGAAGCGAAGGAAAATTCACTTCCTTATGGGTATGAAACAGAGTGAAAAGCGGCCGCTTAACTGTTTAACCGCAGTTGTGGGATTTTATTTGCTTTAATATATATATGGGAAATTAATAACAATTGAAGAGGGAAGCGAGTGATCAAGGAGTGGACCAAATAAAGAAATGCCTAAGCTACACAGAGTTAAGGCAGATCAAGAATAGAGAAATAGAATATGGAAGCAGTCCAAGATCTAACAGATCTACTCTACCTCCTCTTGAGAATCAGTCTCTATCTTGCAGGCCAACTTATTTAATGAAATAATTCATTTCTTAGCTACTTACTCGAATTTCAAACTATTCCCTTTCTAGTTTCAGTTTCTGCCACTGCCAAGCTAAATCCGTTTTGGCTTCTTTCTCTCTCATCATCGCAACATGTGTATGCAATTTAGTCCACTCCGATCAATTGCACACAGTTGTCTAACTGTCGGACTGTCATTTGTTTATTAGATTTGTCAATGCAACAGTTTTTTTTTTTTTTGTTCGTCTTTGCCAGGAAACCCAACCCCCGCATGAACATAAAAATCATTGGAATTGCAAATAGATGGATAGAAAAAAGTGGGCAAACTTTTTGGGAGGACGACAAATGCGCCCTCAAACTTGTCGGTGGGGGTGGTGGTGGTGGTGTCACATGCAGGCGATGCGTATAAATTAGAGCTGCCATCGAGTGGCTGGCGGAGTGGCCATTGTGCGGCATCTTAAATGTCAAAAGTGACACCCTATCCCCCAGTCACGGGACCCTGATCCTGCCCCTTGGTCAGTGCACCTGAAGCAGGCGCTGGCGAAAACAATAAATTTCCCTTTTCCGCAGCCAAAGCACCCACAAAAAAAAATAGAAGGAGGACTCTAACATGGACACCACTACCGCTTCGAGGCATAGTAAGGGGAGGAATGAGGACCAGGGTTGGGAACCGGCACGGGATGGGGGGCAAGAAAAATGATGACCACTGGACGCACGGGTGAACATGATGGCCCCATTCTATGATATAAAAAAAGGTAGCCTTACGTCCAAGGAACAACTTGCTGGCTAATAAAAAGAGCAAGGAAAACCAGAGGACAAACCTGTTTCAAATGCATTGGCTTCCCCAGCAGGGGGAGTAGTGCTATAAATGGGGGGTAGGGGGCGGTCACTATTATGACCAAGAGTTGAGGGTGTTTAAGCGGAAAAGGTAAGTGCCGTTGAGGTTGTTCCCTATTGCCATAGCTGTCGTGTTGTAACTGCCACCGGGCTTTTAGTCAATATCTCAGGCATTCTGCAATTTTTCTTCATTTTTTACGCATACATGTGCAGCCCCAGACATATGTGTAAGTTACCCGGAAGTTAAGCTGTTGTTTATGTGTCATAATAAATCATGTTCAATGCACACGAAACAATTTCATCTAAGTGGGTAATGGGAAATCCGTTTTGCTGTCGTAGTCGTAGTCCACTTCCTTCTTCGGTTCTTTTTGTTTGGGTCTATGGTAGATACAAGTAGTCTTATGTGCATAGTATTGGCTGTTGATATGCCATGGGAAGCGATGGAGAGGCTTTGTTCAGGTTGATGCTTAAGTAACTTCCAAGATAGAGAATCGCGAGCTTGGCTGTATTTTGTACCGAATTATTGTGAAATAAAATACATACCCAAGTATCAAATTTTCTTTAGCACTTGCGGAGTTTTTTCCTGCCTCCCATACATATATATCAGTGTGACAACCCCCACAGAACCTGCAAATTGGTTAATGTATTCACATAAACTCACCCGTAAATCCCAGTTGACTTTTTTTTATAAACGCTTCTAAATGCAAATAAAAGAAGTCACTTAAAAAATTATTCAGCCGCCAACGGGGGACCAAAGAGAGCCGCCACAACGGGAAATAAATGTGTTAATGTTCGCCCCGAAACGCTTTTCGAATTCATGTCAGTATCAGTTTCATGAAGTAACGAAAATTCACAAATTCGCGGGAGTGTTGTGTGGAGGCGCACGCGTGTCACTTACAGAGATTTACTGGGAACAGGGCCCATGGGGGAAAGGTAGTCAGTGCCCCCGGTCTCTCTCGCTGACACTCTGCCACAAATGGCAGCTACGTGGCTTGGGCTTCCACTTGCCTAGACAGAACAGAGGAAAACGTATGTATGAACCCGTATTACTTGCAAATATTGCATTAAAGGTAAATACTTAAATAATTTCATTGAAAAATGTATGCAAATATTTAACCAAGAAGCATGGACAGCTGCCATATCGATGTGGATTTAAGCTACATATACTCAAGTTCAAGGTTTAACAAGCTGATATAAATACCTCGAACACGTAAAGCCATTCCAACAGTTCAGTTCGATTTAACACTCCCAAAATGTTTCGTTTCGTTTTTTTACTGGGAATTTCATTCTTCAGTTTGAGTTATTCCTACAGGCTCATGGATATTCATGACGATTTTCCGACTTGTCCTGCGAATAATAAGGAAATCGAGAAAATTAAACCAATAGATAAGCACGAGAATTTATATAACGATATCAACAGCAAGGTTGAGCATAAAACTCAACAAAATGAAAATAAACCAAGCAACTGGCTGATGCAGATCATTAAGATAATAACCATACCCATGGAAACGCATCAGGGATTCGGAAAACACCATGAAGAAGGCATCAATAGATTACCTAAGCGAGACCGTCACATCTCACAACTACAACCAAAAAGCGAAGATGTCTACCAGCAAACCCAAACCGAAAGAACTCCCAAAATTGTGCTCTTAATAAAAGAAAGGCCCCACGATGAAGAACTCCGTGTAAAAAAGAGAAATCCATATTTATATCATTTCATGTGATGCCTATTTTCCAACCAATTAAGCATACACTTGTTTAAAGGAAACCAATGAATTGTTATATCTCTATTTCATTTGCATATAGCCACATGTGCTGTGACACACCCTCATCATCAAATCTCATATAGTTTTAAAGATCTATTACCCCTAATTAGGGAAACTTTGTACCGAACACATGTTCCCAGCTCAGAAAGCAATAAATTAAATCATTTTCCTGCTGTTGCGGCAAAGGATTTGAAACTTCGAGACACATTCAAGACATTTTCCAGTCATAAATAATGCCCTTACATATGTACATACTCGTACATGTAAAAAAGCTCTTCTTTATGCCACTTGATTGCGGTTCGCCGTGGAGCAACATAACCATCCCCAACCATAAAAAATTATATTATATGCATGACCCTAAATTAATCTAGCGAAACCTTTTCCATTTTTGTGACAAACTTCAACCCTGAAGCTGTGGAGGACATCAAAGCCAGTCGAGTATGACAAACGAAGTTATTTAAATATGGTACGTAAATGTCATATGGGAACAAATTAAATTTGGCTTATGGATGTGGCCAGGCAGGAAGCTACAGGAAGCGAAATACATAAATGCATATATGTACGTATATTTTATGGAGGGATTCTTTTTTTATTTGGTCATCTCTTTTCTCTTTCATTTTCTGCATTTCAAGTGCATTTAAAAGGGATTTAAAAATGTTCAGGGTAATCTTGATTTTAGGGCGATTTAAAAAAATATCTAATCATATTGAGCTTTACCAGAGTACCAGACTTATGGGCTTGGAGTTTTTATTCGTAAAGAGAAAGGCTTACCATTGAGAGCATGCTATTTGGAGATGCTTCTCTTAACTTTTACTAAACTTTAACAACCTGTTCGTACCTTATTCTCTCATGTTTAATAGTTTAAGAATTCATTTCTTCAAGCAACAGACTGCTACGCCATGCCGCCTTCTTTTCAGAACTTCATTCAAATTCAGTTGCGAACATTTTTGCATTCTGCAACTTATGCCAACTTCTACACAATATGTTGTCGCCAGCACCAAATTGAAATTATGCAAAAAACAAAACACAAAACAAAGAAAAAAAAAACAGAGACAAAAGTAAGAAATAGAAATAGATTTCATTTGCAAACCAAAATGTTTGCTCAGGCGGTGCCCATAAGCATAACCAGATCTTGAAACAGACCCAGACTTCCTTTTAGCAAGAACAGGAGCTCATTCGCATGCAGTTGGCATCCCGTAAAGTGGATATTGATATTTTGTCCTTAAATTTTGTTATTTATGTGCTATAGAGTGTTGGGAAGTTCTAGACCCCTCGGAAAACTAAAATAAACGAAACAGAAGTTTACAATTGGCAATGGAAAGAGGAGGAAAATTCCTGTCAACTTGTGCAAATTTAACGCGACATTGTCTGAGACGAAGGACGAGCCGAACAGTTCCTCCCCCAATTTCCTTTTTTCGGGGGTTCGCCCATTGACATGCAAGTCATGTGTCAGACCAGAGGCCGACGCTTAACTCTGAGAGACCACAGAAAAAAAAACCCAAGAACTTTGCCCATAAATTGTGAACCAAAAAAAAAGAGCAAAATTATGTTTCAACACATTTGAAAGGAAACTCTTGTTTGACACAGGCCCTTGAAATTTTTATCAATTGCCTGCGAATTTATTTTAAGAGTGCGTGAAATTTATGATTGACAAATTGAATTTGAAAATTGAGCAATATTTTTTGCTTAAGGAGGGAACTGGAATAATGTTTTGGTTGAAGGATTCATTGAATAAAAACTAAGGACAATTTTGAGAATAATTTAAGATTGCAATACTTTATAGATCTCTCACTCTCTCTTTAAAAACTTTCCTTTTGCCTTGAGTTAAGTATAGTCATAAAAATGATTAATGACCATTCAATCGTTCTGCCTCATCATATCCCACTCAAGTCCAGGATTCGTTCTGGTATTTGGATGCTGACCAGCAGAAATGCCTGCAGGATATAAGGATTATTCCCCCACCAAATGGTAGTCCCAGTATGTAGGCTTATTTTGTATTGTTTCAGAATGGACAAACACTAAACACTCCATAAAGAAAACCATTAAATGTGGCCCCCATTAATGCGCGGGGAATATCCCAAAAGCCGAAATCAAAACAGAAACATTCAAGTATTTCTTTGTTTATCATTTTTTTATGGCCGCCTTGAGTATGTGGGCGTGTGCCTGACATGGAGTAATCGTATAAATCTTAATGTTTATAAATCAGAGTACTCGATTCTATGCCCCAGGGGCTGCCATGAGACGGTTCTTGGAATGGGGAGGCTACGCATACGATAGAGAAAAAATGATGAAATATTAACCGAAAATTAATAATAAAAAAAAAGAAAGAAAGAAAAGAATAAGCCGAGAGGGCAGATAAAGAATAGTATATTGAAGGTTTTCTACAACCCTCTTTAAGTTCTCAAACACAATGGAAAATTCTTTAAAAAAATTATCACAAAAAATATCTCTTTAAGAACGTCTGTGCAGATCAACCAATGACCTTGAAATACCACACAATACTGTTCCCATTTTCCTCTAAGATAGCCGCCACAAAGGAAATCAAATGTTCATTGTTATAAACATTTTTTTCATATTTTTTTTTTTTTGTAATATGCAAATAATTTGCTGGCCAAATGGCAACCAACTGTGACCCAACAGATGACAATGCCAACGCCCTCTAACCGAACCAACAAGGAATACGAATCAGATAGATCCTGTACTCCCTGCCAAGGAGTCAAGTCGAGAACAATGCGACCCGAGGCCTACTTGCACTTGTAAGGAAGTTCCGACTCAAACCCCCACCAAGATCCTGCTCTGCTTCTGCTTCTGCTCCAGCTCTGAGTCTGAATCTGAGTCTGTGTCTGGTCACATTTGTATATGACACACAGTTGACAGCTGTGGTCGCTACTTGGAATGGCAGCGGGTGGTGGCTCCGTGTCCATCTGCCCCGTTCCGTTCCTCTTTCCGGCTCAAACTTTGACTCCGTTGATGCGTGGCCATTGTGCGCATTTGACGTTTGGTTTATTAATCAGTTTGGCCTGCGGCCACGGACCCACGACCAACGTCACAATTTTCCACAAATGAATAATTTTTGTGAATAAAAAAGCAAAAGCCAAAAAGGCAACCCACCCACACAGCAAATGTGACACACAAGGGACTGACTTTTGTTTATTTGTATATGTATGTACATATATTTTTGTATACCCTTAAAGAATGCATAATGATTTTGCTTGCAGTGAAAAAAGTCATCGCTTATAAATGATATACAGATCTAAAATTTCACCATTTTCCTTCATAGATTATCAAGTTCATTATCAGAACTTAACATATCAAAATAAAATAGTTTTGTTGCAGAATAGAGCAATAAGATTTGATTTTAATTTAAATATAAAACCATAAGAAAGTTGTAGATATTTTTTCAAATCTTAACTTTAAAACGTTCATAGAATTATTTGTACCCATCGATGTACTCACTATTTCCAAAAGGGTGCTTCAAAATTCGGCTCGCCTTCCCCTTTGTATTTTCATTTTTGCCCCTGCGCGAATTCCGCGTTTTAATTTCAACGGAGAGAAGAAAAAGTCAAACAAATGTCAGTCGCGTGTTAATCAAGTGTAAATAAATGGCGCAAAGATTAGAGAGCGCCGCCAAGGCAGAAATGTTCTGGAAACCCCCGCACAAAACAAATAAAAAGTACAACAAAAAATAAAAATAGGAATTCCCCAAAAAAAAATGGAGGGTGTGACGCACAGACAATGACGCGACCAAAAAAAAAAAATAGCTGTTGAAAAAACATTTAATGGTTTTTTAAATGTTTTTTAAATGTGCGTGAAAAATCTGTCACTCGATGGGAAAACAACTTGAAAATGCTTTAAGTTTTCTTGTCAGTTCCCCGCCTCAGAGGACGGCCCATGCAAATTAGCCAACAAAGTTGTTATCATCGAAGACCGTAGTGACAATCCCGAAGCCATTGGGCAGAACCCCAGCAACGCCTACACCAAAGTAAATCCTTAGACCCTGGAACCCAGACAAGTCCTACACCCTTGGTGCTTAGGAGTGATGCTGGGTTCTGGGTCCGTACTGAAGTGGTGTTGATGATACTATTATCTTAAATCGCGAAGGGAACAAACGGCGCTGAGATCCAGGGAAAGCTGTCACCGGACGCGACCACTTCAATTGTCCTTTTCGGCAAAAGCATTTACAATTCATAGATAGAGGCGAAAAAATCGTTTTATTGGCTTTAAGGTCCTTTTTGTCGCCTCAACGACATGAATAAAGGAGACCCCCAACAACAAGGACATAAACCGCAAATAACTTGAACACTCCGCAAGGGCCAGAGGGTTCCCTTTGTTATTGCATTTCCCTGTGATTTGTGGTCTTTCGGGGGCGGCGGAAGAGTTTGGATTTTACAATTTTTTCGCTGCCTCCTTGGCACAGTGGGCACAACGTGATGGAAGTTGTGGGAGAAATAATATTTTGAAAATTTTGAAAATTTGAAAAGAAAAGTTTGGGCCAACCAACAAATTCCATAAATTGCAACTGAACATGTTGAAAATCACACCAATTTAAAGAATCATTTCGTTCCACTGTCCCCCACTCAAGCGAAAGGGGTGCAAATGCTGCAATTTGTAACATTATTTGTTTTTCTTTTCGGTTAACACCCCAACTCTGAGAGCAGAGACCACCCGCAAAGGAGCATTGCTTCAAGACACAATGCTATCTAATCTTGTTTCGTATTATTTTTGCGTTAAACCTGCATTTCAGCACTTTACCCTCCATGGCAGTACGAAGAAGTTCCCGCCAGCTATTGTTCGGGAATGGTCTTTAATAACGAGAGAAAACTTTAAATCTCTTTGGAGCAGACCTCACCCTCGTAAGGATAATTTTAATGATATTTACAGGAAGTGGCAGAAGAGCATCAATCATTTGTCAGCCATAAAAATTCGTCACACACGAGTATTAAATTATACAACAGCAAAAAATCAGAAATATCTCTCTCTCTCTCTTGTACAAAAAAGAGGAAAAATCCTTAATGGTTGCGTGCAATGAAATGACCTTGTAAGTTATGAGACCTACGGCGGACCCTGGGCCCAACAGTTGAGCGCCAAAAAGAATTCGGAATGAGAGAAGGGGAGAAGTCAACCCAAGGCAGGGTTCAACGATGAACGGTCATTCCATTGAAGCACCAAATGGGATTGGTTGGGATTGAACGTGGTCCTTTCCTGTGGTACTCCTGCACTTGTCCACCGTCCCCGATGTGTGTGCATGGGTCCTTCACTTCACTGTGTGCCCACTCATATGTGAACATTTATTGGAAAACATTATTATTTATGACTTTTTGAATGACATCGCTTGAACTTTTCAAGCAATAAAGTAACGCACAATAATATTTCCCTTCAGCGGAAATTGTTCAAAAATAAAAAAGCCTGCCAAAAAATTAAAGCGATTTTCGAGTTTTGATTTATGAAGATATTCATTAGTCCAGCCTGATTGGAATAGTGTAAAAATATCCACATGATTTATGGCAAATGGGAAATTTTATTAACGATTCAGTTTACATTATGGAAAGATTTTTGGTTGAATTCCTGCGGGAAATGCAGAGAGATTTTAAATTTGTACAGATATCTAAATGCAAGTTATTCATACTATAAGTCCGGATATAGTATTATATAGATTACTAATCGTATAATTCCCTTGAAATACTGTATGTTCACAACTTTTAACTTTCTATAATCTCAAGTCTTTGCTTTCTTTGGCTTAAGCCAAAGATACAAATTACCAAATAAATTTCCATGCAATCTTAAATGAAAATCTTGTGGAACATTAACCCAAACAATCAATGCTCAACCCCCATCCACACAAACAGTTAAAGGGTTTTTGGGGGGATCAGAGTTAGAACAAGTGAGGGATGCGTTTCGCTTAAGATTTGATCAAATAACCATAAGGAAAAGGATTATTTTAAGTAATTGCTAGACATTGTTTAGTCGAACGCCCAGAAGCAGACATGTAAGGTATATTTTCTGTGTAAATTGGGTTCGAATTTAATGTGAAATATCACAAAAGCTAAAGAACCATTTGTTTTTATTTACTCAACCAATACGATTACATAGTCAACTTCAACATCAGCTTATTTACTGCTTTTTATAGGATATATGTACATATACATCTGTTTATATATCCGTTTTATATATGTTAGATGCGGGCTCCAGGCGCATGACCCATTCCTGAACTCGTGCAATGCTTTTAGCAGGCGAAGGCGACACGAACTCTGGGCTCGCTCTCTTTCAGTTTCTCTAAGCTCTATGCAGTATAATGCCATCCTTGTCGTCTATCAATGTGTGTATCTGTGTGTGGGGACTACGTATCTGGGTGTGTATAGGGTGCAGTGGAGTCAAAGTGTAGATAGCAAGCTGCCATAGGACGACGACGACAACGATGTTGAATACATATAAAAATGTCTAAGGTGGAGCAGAAGCCATGACTGCGGCCATGACAGCGATAATGTATACGAGTAGGGGGGTCCGCTGACTGGGTCTGAGGTGGAGGGAGACCTGGCGAAGTTGTAGGGTTGCCAGGTTGCTGCGCTGGTTTTAGCCACCTCCCAAGCCCCACAATCCATTCAGCCAACCGTTTCGCTGTCTCTTCTCCTTTGCCTTTGGTCTGCCATCTGGGGTCTGGGGCTGGGGGCCCCGGTTCACTTTGTGGGTATTAAGTTCGTTTTAATGCTAAAGACAAACGGCTCGCCCTCCCTCTCTACTTCTTTGGTTGCACTTTTTGTGGGCCTGCCAAAAGAAAGAAATCTCTACCTCTGCGTATAGGTGAGTCGAGAGAAAGAGAGACTCTTTAAAGTTGCACAAAGGGGATTAAGATGGTTTGTGCATAATTAATCAGTTGAGTACCTGACAATTGGTAGGTCCTAATGGAAACCGGGGAGTTTGATTTCATCTAAGGCAGAAAAATGGACAATTTTCGGACCCCTCAGATCCTCCACAGTAGGTATTTCGACTGTTGATTTGGCTCCAGAATATTCAGTCTTCGCTAAGCAGTTTATTTTTTCTTCTTAAAATTACAGCCAAATGGAGGGTTGAATTTGTTAGATATTAATAAGATCCCAAGTTGTTTCAAGGAATAACTCTCAAATCTTAGTTCTATAGTGTAAGAAATTCCTTTATTCTGCTTTGATTTTTTAATATTATATTTACTTTGTGGAATAAAAAAGAGCGAATCAGAGTTTCCAGACCAACCTCAAACAGTTCCTAAAAATACATTCAAGACAAACACTTTCTCTTGTAGCATTCATCAACAGAACTCAATGCATATCTATCAATATTTTGTTTACCCAACTTGGAAGCCAAATCAAATCCCTTCAAGTCATTTTTTTATGACGCACTTTAGTTAAACGATGTGACCGAGTCCAGGGGTAACTATAGCCCATGGAAAATGGACTCCCGGGAGCAACGGCAACCCCAAGAATATGTATGTATGATGCAGCTGCCCAAGCTGAGACAGCCCTTCCTTATCCGTCTGTTCTTTGGGGAATTTGTTTTGGTGCGATGGCTTTTTTTTGTGGCCGCTGTTGATGGGCCAAGCGGGAGACTTTTGTTTTATCGAGAGCAATACATCAGAGGCCATCAATATGATTAACTCACATGGAATGTGCCAAAGTGCCGAAAATCAAATTAAATTGCCCTGATGTACAGTGTTAGTGACACATCCGAGTGGACGGGCAGTGGACAGTGGACGTTTTCTTGATTTATGCATTACAAATCGATAGTTTGTGTTTGTCCTTAGAGAAAAGGGATAAGTGTCAGGCGGTAAAATATAATATATATTCACTTCTTCAAGATATTCGTATAGGAAATATAAAAATGCTTCTTGATATTATGGGGACGTCGCCTTGTCACTTGACTTTCGTACGTTGTTCGTACTTGTCCTCAAAGAATTTGAAGACCGAATCAATGGCCGAGTACGAGGTCCACTCATGCTTGGTATGGCCCGCCGAAACACGTCGTATTTTATCGCTTGACGAGGAAATTGGCGTGTCCAGCGGAGAGTTGCTTGCGACCCAATCACAGGTCACATCGTGCAGGTAATTCTTGCAGTCGGACTGAGGACTGCCCATAACCGCATCGGTGAGAGCGATAGCAAAGACCTTCTCCTTGAAGAAGTCCAAAAAGTTATTCACCTGAACGGAGGCAATATATTAAAATGTATTGAAGGAGGTTTCATCTGCAGAATATTACCAAATCGATTGTCACATAGCCTCCATAGCTATGTGCCACTATGGCCACACTCTCTGGGTCCGAGGGCAATACAATATTCTTCCACACGTACTTGGCGTGCTCCGTGGAAGTCTCCACGCCCTTTATCGGATGCTCTTTGCCATTATAGAACCGTCTGCAATCGTTTGTATTGGTGATTAGGATATCATAGCCCAGTTTCTGTGCCTGTCGTATGTAGGGCATCTGAGATCCATGATCCAAAGAATTGTTGATGATAAGGCTATGAAAATGTGCATAAGTGAAATAAGTTACGTTATATTTTATGGTTTTGTATGGCCCCTGAGTGGGCTGCCCTCCCAAAGGGCTTAAATTATATACTTATCGGCGTCCCATATGGGGATTTGGTTTTTCCCCCACAAAATTACTCACCTCCTGGCCCACTGACCCGCTCGGACCTCTCCGCTGCCATGAATGAGCACGAGTAACTTCTTGGACTGCGCCAACTTCGCTGGTTGAGAGTACACGAAGGACGAGCGATCTGGAGGCTTGCCGAACGGTATGTATGTGCGACTCAGGCCACTCTTCTCCAGCAGCGAATAGATAATGTTTGGTATTTGCTAGAGATATCATAAAATTGGAATAAGCTTGCATAGAAGTATCTAATTGGGACACGTACCTTTGCGAGATTCTGATAATGCTTCTCGTTATCATTGGCATCATCCTTAATGTCGTAGATGTACGGCTCCTTGCCTGGCTTCCCCGTGACTGGATCTATCTGACGTAGTACACCACCTACACAGACATTATCATAGTTAATAGGTATCTTCATTGTCTATACTATCCCACTCACCTGCATCGAAAGCATAGCCAAATTCCTTCAGCTTGGCAATCGCCTCAGCACAATTTGTTTGCTGTGCGGTGTCCGTCATGTCGCAGTATCTGAGAGGGCGAAAGAAGTGAAAGATTCTATTCCACACATTGTTCATGTTTGCACTTGGTCGCACTTACAGACTAACAATTTGTGGGTCCCAATGTTCAATTTATATCCAATTGTTGCTCGTTTTGCTCGCTTTGTTGTGCTTTCGACCCGGCGATAGGCGGCTAGGGATGGTTGAAATTATATCGATATATAGCAATGTAGTTGGGTCACGTAAAGAAACTGCTGTTGCACAGTGGTACAATAGGCCCACATTTTGACAATATACAATATGATATAAGATATTTCTGTGGGGGAGTGCTGGTGGCAAGGTTGATTAAATTCCGGCTGCGGCCTGAAATTCTTGCAAGCGATTATTAATACCATTCTGATCAGCTGTACAATTCGCATTTTTCAAGCTTCTGACAAAATGTTGACCACTTGTGGACTACTGTGCGTAGCCAGCAATTTTACATGCTCGTATCGATATTTGTGTTGGATAAATATCGTATTAGTGTTGCATCGTAAGCTGTTTTTATTTGCGCGGTAAATCAAATTTAACTTCTACTTCAAATCACATTCATTTCATTCATTTCGTCTCGTATCCAATTCCCATACATGCTGATGCGGGTAAATGCATAGGGTTGTCCCTTCTGACAAGCCTTTCTGCCATAGGAAAGCAAGCCGTACAGATAGTGTTTGTTACCATCCACCAAGGGTCCACCGGAATCGCCCTGGAACGAGGTTTTTATAAATTTTCCCACCTAGTATTTAACAATTAAATATATGAATGTGGTTTTACTCACATCACAGGCACCACGTCGAATTCCCGTGTGCACGGCACACATCTCTGATCTTGTGAGAAAGACGAATTTGTGAGTAAGCCGGCACTCTGTGTCCTTGATCGTCTCGAAGGGTACCAAGTCCAGATCTTTTTTTTCGCCACGTTTCAAACGCCCCCAGCCCAAAAATGTGGCATTTATCCCGCCACCTCGTCTAATTTCTTTGTACTTAATAATGCTAAATCGAACATTGTCCAACTGGAATTTCGGCTTGACGCGCAGCAAGACGATGTCATGTCCGCGAAGCAGCTTGAAATCAGGATGTATCTTCATCCTGTCAACTCTGAAGCGTGTCTCATTCATGCTGTTTAACGTATGGGAGCCACCCACGACAAACAATTGATCCGGCTCGAGGGGCGTGGGCTTTGTAACGCAATGTGCAGCCGTCAACACGAATTGGACATCGATGATGGCTCCACCGCAGAGATGCTTGTAGTATCCTTTGGTGTTCTCCTGTATGGACACTACGTAGGGAAAACCAGTGGGCACAGTTTCAGTGTCCTCAGCAATAGAAGTTTCTACTTCTTTGGTCAAAACTATCTCATTGCTAATGTCATTTGCATTTATACGAAAGCAAAAAGCCATCGCAAGGAGAGAATACCAATAGACCATGGCGGAACGTTTGTCGCTGACAGAATGCCATGGTTTTTCCTTGACGTGAACGTTCTCCTAATGGATAATGGATAATGGATACCGATGAACCATGCAGCGTGTAATTGACACGTTCAGGTACACGTACATACATATACGATTAGGTTTAACATTTATTCTGAATGCAAGTTAAGTTGTAACTTATTTGTAATCTCACAGAGAGCGAGAGATAAAACGAAGAGGCTTCTCCTGGATCTCTTATTTATCAATCATTTAAAAATAAAAATCTTAAACGGCTGGATTGGCCGGGGCTGCTGCTTCCCTGCTATTCTCATTGCCCACATAGTTGAGGCGAGCCAAGCGCTTTAATGTCTCCAGCTCCCTGACAAATGTGGCCACGGCATCTTTGGTCACCGAGATGTCTGCGTCCTTCAGATCATTAAGGATGTCCTCATTTTCTAGCTCTGAAAATGAACATTCTGCTATAGTTTTCTGCTTCATTTAAACATTGATAGCTACTCACCATCCATTTCGGCCTCGATTTCGTTGAGACGATTCAGGACCAGGGACTGCTGCACCTTTACATGCTCGATTAAGCGAAACTGACACTCCTCGGGATCGATGGCGGCCTCGGGCTGTGGGACATGGGGAAAACCAGGTTGCTCTGGCTTTGAACGCTTCGAGGGTGACGCTGAGGCATCGCCCTGCTCCTCATCCCACCGCTTGGCCCACAGATACAGCTTGGGATGACAGCGATTGCGGGAAATGTTCATCTTCACACGCAGCGAGTGCATCGCGCGTTTGACATCCAGCAGATTGCCAGTGAGCGTGTGCGAGCGCTTAAGCAGCTCTGACTGCTTGCCCGTCAGTGGATTGGTTGTGTGATACGCGGCCGCTGGAAGCTTGCCATCGAACAGCCACTCCTGATCGTGTTTGTAGCGCATCGACTTGCGCACCCGTGGGGGATTGCGGCAGATGTAGCAGACATACTTGTCCGGTACCTGGGACTCGTTGACAATGCCATTGCAGCCCCCATGCTGCCAGCTCAGGCACAGCTCGCACTGGATCATCAGGCCATCCTCCTCGCCGTACTCACAGATGCAATTGATGATCTCCTCCTGACGCATGCGCACAATTCGAATCAGTTGTCCATTCTCATTGATGTACTGCGGCGCCTTGCCAGGCGTCTCCGTCAGCGGCGGAGCCACAGCCGCGTTGATGTCTGCCTGATCATTGGACGAGGGTGTCGACACTGCGGTGTCCGCTGTGGCAGGTGAGCTGCTGGGCGTTGTTCCCGCTAACAATCGACGCTTCTTAGCTTCGGGGCGCCCCTCCAGCGTAGGCGTGTTCAAAGATTTTTGCATCTCCTCGGTGGTGTCCGGATCAGCAGTGGTGGGTCCACCAGTTGTGGGATGGACCGGACGACGCCGTGAGCGCTGGCGATTGCTCTTGCGGAATCCCGACGAACGTCTTGAGGAGGAATAACGTGGTCGCTTGCCTGAGCGACCAAGTGGCGAGTCCGGCGGCACTGCTGGCGAGGGGACTGCTGCAGTAGCACCAGCGCCAGCTCCAGCAGCACTCACTTTGGGACTAACTAGAGGCTCTGGGGTCCCAGTGTTCTCAGCTGCCGGCAAGGGCGTGGCCGGTTTTTCTACATTGGGCGAGGACTGCGATTTAGTGGGTGAAATGCCCGTTGGAGTCCCTGGAGTTTTAGGCGATGGTGTCGCTACCGGTGTGGATCCTGGTGTTGTGCCCTGGCGCTTAAAGGATCGCGACTGCTGCATATCCTGCTGATGCATCTTGGCAAAGAACTGCTGATTGGGTATTTGATTCTTGGGCACAGCATCGCCCTGCTCAATGGAAGAGGCATGGGTCCGCTTAACAGCCAGCTCCTGCATCTTGGGACAGTGGCTGACATATCTGTGGGCAGGGTAAAATATTGAGCGATCTTTCCTGCTTTATGGGCAGAACAAACTCACTCGGCAAACTCCTTGTGGTAGTGACGGATGTGTATGAGCAGAACATCCTCCTTGCGATACGTTTTGCCGCATCCCTCGCCCGGGCAAACGAACAAATTATCCACGATGAAAACCTTCAGGCCGCCAATAAAAGCTAAACAAACAAAGTGTCGTTATAGAGGGAATCCTGACGGTGGAGTTGCTCTGTTTTACTAACCATAGCCATTCTCGACCAGAACCGTGCCCTGTTCGTCCACAGGCACGTTCAACGAGGTGCCACTGCCAGTGGCTTCTGGCATGTCAGCGGTTGGATGGCCATCATCTGTTAGATGGTTCTGTGGCGACATGAGCTCTGCTGGTGGCCTGAGTGAGGCTACGGGTGCCTCCATATACTGAGCGTCCTCGGGACGGGCCGGTGCATCTGCTGCCAAGGGTGTCGCGGACATATCTGACAATGTTGTGTTGCTCTGGTCCATGCTGCTGTCCAGCGACGAGACATTCATTGTCTTGGGCTTGTGCGGCGGCTGTGGACTGTAGTCGCCAGTGTAGACGTAGGCATTGATGTCCTTTGCGCGACGGCGATGAATGCTAAAGTCATACACGTCCGGATTGTAGACGAATCCCTGCGACTCGAGAAACACTTTCAGATCTGACTTGGAGCGGAATCGTTTGCCGCTGGGCGAGACCAGAATGACATCCCACTTTCCCAGGACATTCGAGCGTTGATACATGTGCTTGATCCAGCCGGGGGGCAGACGCCAGTCCTCCACAATCACCGTGGGCTTCTGGTGCTCGCCCACAATTAGAAAACCTTCGGTGCCAATCGGCTGATCGTTCACCCAGTGGCAGGTCCATTCCCCATCGTGCGGTATCTCCGGCAATCCCAGAGCATCTGCAAAAGCATCAAGAAAGGATCAATGATGGGGTCTTGCTTTTGGACTTGATGCACACATACCGATATCCAAGCTAGACATGTCGAGCAGTGGCCAATCCTTGCGCTGTGAGGTCTTGCTCTTCTTGCTGCTCGAGGCACCACTGGCACTGGCAGGGCCAGTGCTTGCCCTCTTCACGGCCGTCGTATTGGCTGGAGCAGTCTCCACGTCCTCAGCGGCAGCTGGCTTCGGCAGCTTGTTCATGTGCACGGCACGAACGTTCTTGGAGTAGCCATCGTCAAAGAGTACCTCGTAGGTGTCGTGGCCCAGCAGCTTCTTGATGGTGCCCGGAAACTTACGCGGCCCCGACCAGCGAGCCATGCATTTCTCTTCCAATTCGAACACTGGTAGGATTCGGTTGCTGACGCGTTGTCGTACGCGTTCCGATTTGATGGCCATCCACTCCTGATAAGAGCCGCTGGTCGAGGGCATCACCTTTATCTTATTGTTCCGCTCGAAGCGGATGAGGAGCGTTTGATCCGTTTCGTTGACCTCCACAATGCGAGCGGGCAGCCAAGAGCCATCCACGCTTTTGGCCTCGAGTCGTGCTCCTATTATCAAATTATGGGGATTGCTGTATTTCGGTTCGTTGCTTGTGGAAGGCTGCGGAGAGTCTGCACTTTGTTCGGCAGCTCCAGCCGCTGCTGTTTCGCCATCATTTGGGGGAGTTTCGGTTGAATCCTCTCCAGTCGAACTACTCTCTTTGACGGCGCTCTCAGCCCCTTCGGCGGCAACTACTTTGGCCACTTCCATCTCCTTATCCTCACTGACGACTGCTTCGACAGCTGCCGTGGCATTACGCTCCGCTGACTCGGCCATGATTTGCGAAACAATTTGATCCACAGTTGCCTTGATCACATCCTCATTGCCGGAACTGCTTGCAGCGCCCGGAGCGGCTGTGCCGTCCACATTGACCTGCTGAAGAGCACGATGATCGGCCTCAATTTCAGAGGCATCCATTTTGCCCCATGGAAAAACCGTGGGAAATACGCGCGGCTTCAGCAAATATTTCCCATTGCGTATGGCATTGAAATCGACTCGTCGAAAATGGCGCGAGCACACCAGAACGCTCTTCGTAATCTGCCTGTCCAGGCTGATGCGCGAGTTCTTGATCCAAATGGTCCGGATAATCGGGTCGAGCGGAAACGAGTGATATGTGACGCCGTGGTGCTCCAAGAGACGCGACGTCGACGGGCACTTGGCTACGCAGCAACGTCGTCCCATTTTGCTTTTACCTGATGTACAAACGAAACCTTAACTTACTTTAACTATTTATTAATGTTTAAATAAACGCTTACTTTGCTTAAAATGAAATTAATTCCGAAAAAATGTAATTCGGCGAAAAAAAACACGGCATTAGTGTGACCCAGCGTGACCGCGCCGATAACGATAAAAATACCATCCGGCCAAGAAATAAATACCATTAAATACCAATTCAATTTCGAGAAATACCATTTTAACACCATACCATCAACTTAACCCACTAAAGATAACTTTATTTAATAAGAACCCTTTGTTAAATCGCGGAAAATAATACTGTTTGTAAAGGCTCCTTGTAGATCCATCCTCCTTTTTACTTACACAACAAAACTGACCACCGACATCTTTCACCTGTAATGCGTAAAATATGTTAAAGTTATATAAATTTCGTGGGAATATTAAATACCCCCCTGATCGACAATGGGATAACGTTATATTTTATTGATTGAAATCGTATTCCATGATTCAGGCTTTAACAAAGTTCAAACTTTGACCCTGAGAAATATACCAACAATACCAATAATTACATTGTACGGCAACACTGAAATGTTATCAGGGCAGTATTTCAGGAATCGAGTACGGCAACGCTATTTATAATAGTCGTTACATTTTAAATTCAATTGGACAGGCTCATCCAGTAGAAGGGAAGGACTACACTGCACCACATCGACTGTATCACTTTTATTTCTGTCTATCATGCAAAAGAATGTCAACTTAGAGGGTACAGTACAACTCCTTAACTATGGACAACTGAGATTTATTTATTTTAAGTCTTGATCTTTGCAATTAAGCCAAGTAAGCGTCCTCATAAAGATGTCCAGCGCATAAAATATCACGTGCCACCGCTCCAAGGCCAACACTCAATCGCAAAACCTATTTGAAATGCAATTAATGTACGCCTATGGGCTGCTTACACGTCCACACGTCCGCCTTTAGGCAGACACCTTCGCAAAAAGTTGACCAAAAACAAAAGAGTCATACGAAATCGGCCATTCCAAAATGCTTCTGGAACAATGCGTTACAACATTTTATTTTTATTTTTTGCCCGAGCATAAGGAGCTTCGGCATATTGCTTAAATATGCGATCTGTATTATTTGTAATTAAAATATCTGCCATGTGCATGTTTTAGCATTCAAGCAACAGCAGAAAATGGTGACGGCATGGCGCCGCCTGCCGTGATGGGGTCTGGTCAGGTGCCAAAATCAAAGTTCAAATGATATCAACAGCCTTGGCCTTCAAAAGTCGAATATGTGAGGAAAATATTGGCAACTAATGAAACCCATTTTGCTGGAGGTAAATTCCGATCAGAGAATGTTTCTAACTAAATGATAGGCATAGGCATAGTAGCTATTCTTTATTCCCCAAGAAACCTTGTCTCATTTCCTCTTTTGACCAAGGTCTCTGGGTCAGCAGGTTCACCTAGATCTTTGCTGTATTTCCTATACCAAAAATCAAAATTTGCATCGAGCCAATACCAAATAATGCTAAAATAAACAAGCAATACAAATATTTGAAACCATATCACGGCTCAAGCATAAAGCAAACTTTAATTACAAAATTTTTTTAATGGAATATTGCAGCTGACATAAATAATAAATACGCAGTGCGAGCAATTGTTGTTGCTATGCCGGATAATTTAGTTTTTAACTTTTGGGCAGCCCAAAACTGACATTGAGCCCAAACGCTTTGGGGGGAAATCCGAATACGAATAAACAAAATTTAAATGGTTTTTTTTTTGCATAAGTAACTAACTATTACTGAAAAATGTTTGCATAAATTATCGACACTTGTGGAAATTGGGACAACTGCACCTGAGCTCACTCTCTTTTTGTGCAAATAATTAAACAATATGTAACTTGTGCAAAAATATTTTCGAATATGAAAAACAACGAACAACCCAACCAACCGACAGCGGCGGCACTTTCTCCTTTAATATTTACCCAACTCATCGACAAATTGGCCAGGCCAGGCCAGGCCCAGTCCCCAGGGCCCAGTACAGCACATCACAGTCTCGTCTCCATCTCCATTTTTGGCCCCAGCCTCAGCATCAGCCTCAGCTTCAGTCCCAGTTCCAGGCCCGTCCCCCGTCTGGGAACCCATTGCGTAAATGTGTCTGTTTGCGATGCGGTAATTTTTGAATAGGCTTTGCTGCAGCTCTTGATGTATTGACAGTTGGACCCAGTTCCCAGTTCCTTATCACATACATAAATATGCCCACAGAAATAATCATTTAATGTTGATGATGTTTAAAAGTGACCCGAGGAATCATGTAATACATAAAGTTCACAAAAAAATTAAACAAATTATGTTTACATAAAAAAAAAAAAAAACTAAAGAGACGTGTTTCAAATTTTAAATGGATTGCCTAATTTTTTATAATTTTCATTATTTTTTTTGTATTTGTTTTAGCTGTGAACAAATGCACGTAGAGCAATTTGAATTTGAAATTTAATATTTGGAATTTCTCAATGATACAACACTGGCGGGAATTCGTAATTGTAAAATGAAGAAATTTGTACCTTGAAAATGTTTAGTGGGAAAATATTTGACTTGATTTTGAAATTGAATTTTGAAAAAGAAAAATGTGAATTATTTTAACCTATGACTTACATATTTAAGAGCATGGAAAACGACTTATTTTGAATGGAAGACACATTGTCTAAAACTATATTTTCCCACTTGACCCATTTCCCTTGAGCGTTTTCCTTTCAGCTCAAAAAACTCCCCTCCAAACTACACTTCTTCGAAACCCTTGCCAAAAAAAAAAATAAAAACCAACCAACTCATGAAAAGTAAAATTCAACCGAAATTCCTCAAAAAATCATGCGCAAACATGGGCGGGGCTGCGACCTAGCGGAGCATAATCCGCATCAAGAGGTGCCGGTGCCCCGGAGAAGTGTCAGGTAAGGTAATGAGCGGCACCTGCCTTCGTATAACTTTTGCCGTTTTACCGATTGTCATAAAATAACAACAAATTTCACAGCAACAGTGAGACGCAAAGACGGAGCAGGAGTCGGAGATAGCTTTTTGTTGTTGTTGTTGTTGTTGTTGTTGTTGGTGGAGCTCGACATGCTCTGCCGCACGTGAGGTGAAGCTGCAAAGAAGTGGATGGACGGACGGGCCCACTGATCGGGGCAATCATGTTGAAATGCGTGAATTGGGTTCGGGCTTGTGTGTTTGGGTTTACTCTTCACTTTCCACTGGTGAAATTTTCGTACTCCACTCCACGCTTATGACCTTGATCAGGGTCCAAAGCTGAGACTGAGACTGCGGCTGGGGCTGGGGCTGAGCCGCGCAGCTTTCAGGAGAAAAGACAAGTAAAGTAGATGGGGCCCGCATCATTTCTTATGCTTATGCAATGGCATGTGCCTGGAGGTATTATCTTCTGGCTGTTTATGAGTATGTATGTGCATTATATAATGTTTGAAAACACTTGTAACGCGGTTAATGGGCCACAAACCGCACCCTATCGATTTTTGGGGATAACTAAAAGATTATCTTTGATTTCTAGAACTCCCTCATTCGCTTCCGGTAAACTTATTCTTCACTAACTTTGGCTCTAAATTTGTCAGGCAGAAGCAGAGTTCCTATAGATTTTCAGGGAGTAAAATATGGTAGAACCTTCCTTGACCTCGTCTGAACCTAGTCCCAATCATGCAATAAAGATATCCGCCATTAATGAATAGAGCTGTATGTCACTTACGGCTTTCATTCAAAATCAATTTCTGGTCAACAAGTTGAAGCTTCAGGATTATGCAACCAATCCACCGAAACGACAAAAGCAATGCTAAAATATATACGTACGTACATATTTCTGAAACAAAACAAATACGAAACACACACACCAAACAACAGCTCGAAATGCATTCAATTATGCAAATTGTCCGAAGACAAACACACACCATAAAAATACGAATTTGCTGTGCCAAAAAAAAAAACAAAACAAACAAAAAATAAGGCGACTCTGGCGTTATTGTGTGGCTAATTAGATGGGGAGTTAGGCCAATCCATACCCATTGGAGCCCATTCAAAGCTAAGTGGTGCAAAAACGATGCTATCCACCTCTCCTCCAGTTTCGACCACTTAACATTCAAGATTGCATGCAACGCAGAGCCAGACGCTGCGGCCAACAAATTTTCCACACTGAAAAGACCAGACCCTCTCCATCGGAAAGCCAAAACCCCACACATCCACATTGGGGCTGGCACTGACTCTCTTCTGTCTCTCACTCTCTGTGTCTGTGGCCGAATCGAATCGAGTGGAGTGGAGTGCCATGCCTGTGCCAGTTGCTGTTGCTGTTGCTGTGGCTTTGGCCATATATAAATCGGGCTGCTGACAAAATGTTTGTGTCATTCCCAGTTGATCAGAGCTAGCCGAACGGTCGAACGGTCGCGTGTACCAGAAAACAGTCGCATCCCAATAAATTGTGCGTGCGTGTGCGTGTCTTGATAAAGTGTTGAAAAGAAGCAGAGAAAATGAAAGCTTTCATTGTCGCCGGAGTGTGTTTGTTGAGTGTACTGGGTCTGGGCTCTGCTCAGTTCCAGAACGGTCGCCTAGAGCCCCCAAATCCCCAGCTGTGCGCCCAGCGCATCATCCACGAGAAGACGCCCGATGGCAAGGGGTGAGTGCCAGAGTTCATATTGTGGAAATTCTTATAACTAAATTTTCCCCTACTTTCTGTTCTTTATTTTGTGAATTATCAGATACTTCTTCTCTTGGCGTGACCCCCAGTTGAAGGGCGTTGAGGAGGACTGGCTGACGGCCAGGAACTATTGCCGCAGACGCTGCATGGACTCCGTGTCGCTGGAGACGAGCCTGGAGAACGAATGGATCAAGCAGCGTGTTGTTGGCGAGAATGTAAGTACAGCATAGAATATAGAGGGCATATAGAGGGGAGAAGGAGTTATCTTAAAAATATGTGGATTAATGCACTTCAGTCGGAAAGCAATTTTACTCGAATTTCCAGTCACGAAATGGGATTTTAACAGTTTAATGAGCTTCTCATTGTCTTGGGAAAAGCTGTGTATTTGAGTAATTAATATGCGGATATTCTCAGCATTTCCATACAATACAGATTCTATTTATAAATTTGGTTAATCAATAATCATATTGGACTGATATTAATTTTTCGATTTTTAAAGAAAATTTCATGGGCATCTAATAGAGAAATCAAAAGACTCAAGCCACAAACTCGTCATTGTATTTAAACCTCTTTCAGAGAGAAGAACAAAACTGTTTTGATAAGGAAGAAAACCTTTGAAAAACGTCAAGAACGAAGTGGAATTTTCGAAAAATGCTTTTTAAAATTATATGCAAAAGGAATTCCCAGCAATTTTAAAAGTATAAATACAGTAAATAAAATTATTTTCAATTTTAATTAGCACACAATTTAACTGCACACTAAGAAGCATAAAAATGCTTTTGAAGCTCATTAAAAATTCCACTTAACCAATTCCAAAATATATAGAAATTTTACAATGTGTTGCACACATTTTCTATACACGAAAATTTAAATTAATTAACACATAAAAAAGTGCTAAATATATTTCCCAATAATATATTCCCATTTCTTGGAAACAAAAGTTCCCCAAATAAACCCACTCGAATCAATTTAGTGGTTTCCAATTTCATTCGCACCACAACATCAAGTCAACAAATCGTTTATGTCCACCCCAAAACCCAATTGTTATATAAACCCCCACTCGGCCAGACACTCAGCCGCACTCCAGACACTAGCCAGACAATGGCAATTGGCTCCACATTCACTGCACCTGTTTTATCAACTTGTTGGGGTTTGATTGATCCAACAAATAATCGAGATAATAGAAACATTTCTGCAACTCATTGACTATTTATAAGTCGTACCAGCGAAAGGTAACACAAATGCACATAAATATACCTTTACGAGTATGTTGCCCGTGCACCCCATTAATAAAACTAAACCATATCAATGTGGAATTTTACACCTTCAAAATGAAGTGGAAGTCAAAGAGATTTGCCAATAATTTATGATGTCTGCCGTTTAACAGTTTTTGTTTGTGTATTTATTTTTGGTTTTTGCATGACATTATGTCACTTCTCGTTTGTGTTTGACTTTCGTTTAGTCACATGTGAACTCTGGGTATGGGACGTGGGGCTCGGCTTTTATTTCCGAGATCTCACAATATGAGATTGACCTTAATTTTTCGGATGCAGAGGAAATATACAGAAAAAATACATTGCGAAATCTGACATTAACATCGCTGCTCTACAAAGTTCAATGTGAAATTACACATTAAAAAAACCACATAAAAATCATAAAAATACAACAAACACTTTCCCAGTTGTTTTGTTGGGCCAATTTCGCACACGAATGGATGGAGTCAGTAGTCTGATGATGACTTATGCAACACCCCATCGAGACGGACAAGTGTCAAGTTTAGAGTTGTGGTCAGGCAGGCTCATCTTCCAATCGCATCTCTCAACTCGCAGCTCCCCAACCAATGGCTCATCTCATGCCAGAGTTACGTGAGAAAGCGGCAAAATTGAAAACGAAAGTTCGCATGTGTATTTGTGTGTGTGTGTGTGTGTGTGGTGTCTGGTGTATGGTGGGAAAACCTTGTCGGAAAAGCAACTAAATGAAATTACTTAAAAAATAAGCAAATTGTGAGCACGCAAACGGATTCATTGCACACCAAATTTTGTGACTAATCAAGCAGGAAGTGAAATTTTCAAATGAGATTAAAAAGAAACTAAAGACTTAAGCCACAAACTTGAGAGAAAACAAAACAAAAATTCAGGAAAATTCTGGAATATTTTAAATATGTTTCAATAAATACTAGCAATCAAATAGAAACCATTTTGATTATTAAACAACAGTCTTTATAGCTTAAAGGATATTCTAAAATATTTCAGTAAATTTATTTCAGTAGATATGAAATTAAATAATAATAAATTATTTAAAAAAATTTCTTAACGAATTAAAAATAATTTTTATTAATATTCATATATTTTGTATGGAATTCTATAACGATTTTCTTTTACCCACTTAGCGATCTAACCAATGGGAACCCATTTCAATTGAGAAAGTTTCCATCATATTTATGTGGTTCTTAACGTTTTCCGTCACCCACTTCAATCAGATTTGGATCTAACTTTCGAATACTCTTTCCTCTTTGGCCATCCAACAAACCCACTTTCCTAATGGATTGTTGTGCCCTCCACCCATATCAACCGGTTAAGTTCACTTTTACTTTGCATTACAATCGAATGCAGCCGACAGGTGGCATGGCACAAAGCACAATTCATTTGGTGCTTCCGCCCTGGGGCACATGCATTCGATTGTCCGACTTGAACAATTACAATAGCGACCCCTGTCCCATGCCCGCCTCGCCACCAGGCGATGAGCCCAGCCCGCAACCGACAAAAGCCAAAATCAATGTCCATAAATTTGTTTCAACTTTACGCTCATTGGAGTTTTCCCAAAAGGGTAGACGGTCGACCGTACCATCTCTGGCTGCCTGTCTGTCGGCCGATTGTCTCTGGGGTTTTTTTTTTCGTCGTTGTATACCTTTTGAACAAAACAATTTTTATGGCCCATCAGGTGAAAGTGACTGATGGGCACAGACCTCAGTGGTTTTGTTCACTTGAAATGTTGACAGCCTCGGGTGCGGCAGGCAGCAGAAGGGCGCGGACATGGCACTGGATTGGGAATGGGAATGGGTTCGCTTTCAGCGCTAAATAATAGTTGCTTGGGCGTGACAGGCCCAAAACAGTTAACTTAAATTTCTATTATAATTTGTCGCTTTTTTTCCTGTTTGATTCGATGGCAACGCTGCATTTTCTTGCGTAGGCGAAGCTGCTTTGAAATCGGCTGGGGGGAAATTGATTTCTGTTTTAGCACCTCCAAAAGATCAATGAACTTTTGGGCACTTTATAGTCAAAAATATCTCAAATAATTCGAATTTCCTTTCCCATTTTCAGGTGAAATACATCTGGACCAGCGGTCGCTTGTGCGACTTCAAGGGCTGTGACCGTCCCGATCTGCAGCCCACGAACATCAACGGCTGGTTCTGGACCGCCACTCTGCAGAAGTTGGCCCCCAGCACCGAGCGTTCCCAGGGCGATTGGTCTCCCACCGGCGGCATTGGCCTGCCCCAGCCCGATAACCGTGAATTCAAGCAGAACGGTGCGCCCGAGAATTGTCTGGCTCTGCTGAACCAGTTCTACAATGACGGTGTCAACTGGCACGATGTGGCCTGCCACCACAAGAAGTCGTTTGTCTGCGAGGAGAACGATGCCCTGCTGAAGTACGTGCGCTACACAAACCCCAATCTGCGTATTTGAGATGAGCTGGGAAGAGAAGTGGGTCCATCCAGGAGCAGCAACACTCTCCGAATAAACCAAAAATGATATTTTTTAAAATGGGAGCTAACCTGAAACGATGATTTATGATGCGGTGCTGCTCCGGATACCTTTCGTACTAGTTACTTTCCGATTGCGAGTGTCCTTAAAAGAGTTTTTTCAGGCTAAACTGCTTTTTTGTAACAACCTTTCGATTCTCTCTCCCTCTTATATTCTGTGTGTGCTTTATTCTGTCTCATCAGTTAGTTTAATTAATTTTGTATTAATTTATGATTTTCTTAAATTATAATAAAAACATTCGAAACGATTTGTAAAAGTAATTACCAGCTTGTATTTTATACTTTTGAAGCATTATTTTTAGAATTTTTAGATTCTACATAAATCATAAACTCACAAACTTATATACTGACTGAGTACGGGTATAAAAGTAGAGTCGCGTCCACAGAAGCGACTCACACGTTCCTTTTCGCTATTTATGATTTTAAAATTTATCAATGTATATTTTCGGGTCTGATAGTAAAATATTTTTGTGGTACATCAGCGGACTTTGAAGAAAAATATTCGACGCTATCGTTGTTGTTTCATAGTTCGCGGCGAAGCATGTCAAACCAATGTCATATAGGACAGGATAACCCTTTTTTTCGGCGTACAGCATTGCCTCCTCGTTGGCAAGGCACCCATCGGCGACAACGGCCGGATCTCCGTACTTCCAATCTGGTTGACACTCAGCGACAGTCACAGTCAGATGGACGGTACGGTAGTGAGTACCATCGATCCGGCAGAGAGCAATTGCCAGGGCCTTCCAGTGGCTGGGCTGATCCTCTCTGGCCATTATCGGGAAGTGGTACTCGTCCATGATGACATAGAACGGCTGCTTGAAGTTCTCCATATCGGTTAATGTTTCCGTTCTCCAGATTCTGTGCTTGAGACGCTCGTCTGACATGATCAAGGGAGGCCACATCTCTCTCTCTGCCTTGGAATTTTTGCATATTCATGAAGAGTGCCCTAAGTCTGTTTATAGCCATGTTGTCCTTTTCTTGTCCTGTTATCTTCAACTGATTTACTGAACTATTTTAGTCCACTATATATAGAACAAAATCTAGGTAGAATCTGCCTATTTTGGAGATTCCAGAAGAACCCCGAACCCCTCAGCCGCTGGATCCCATACAGAAAGGAACAATTTTAACTATAATTAGGAATTTCCAAAAATAAATAAAAAACCGTTGCATTACCACGATTTTACCTAAAATGGAGTAAAATCCTATAAGTTTTCTACCTATTTGTATTCTATTTGTATTCAGTATGTGTACAAGAGTCCAAGTTATAAGGGAGACTTCTGTCCACCAACCAACGCGTAGGTAACCAAGAAGTGAAACAAACAAAAGGACAACGTTAACAGCAAACTAAAAAGTGTTAAAAAGATCAAGTGGAAAGTGTGGAAAGGATTGAGCAACATTGTTTGGCACGGCATGAGCATACCTGCATACCTTGGGAAAATGGATATTATAGACTTGAGATATTGTTTGTAATTTCAGGCTCCAATTAATGTAGAAACTACTCAGTCTCTGTTTTAAAGATATAAACTAAATTTGCAGCTTATGGGTACCAATAATGGGTATCGGGACCGGCATATACATATGTATGTATATACAAAACACAAATCAAATGCATGAATAGGTGAAAAAACATGTCAATCTAAGACAAATTCACTATTAATGTTTCAAAGCAGCTTGGAACAAAAAATTTAACATTTATTAGAGGAAATAGGGTATACAACTGTCCATAAGCATGGCAGACACTTGGTTAACCAGCAACAATGCCGTCACATCCCGGTACACACTTACGTTATATGCTTTGTCCGTTTTTGTTTGAACATTATTATGTAAACAATCCAATAAAAAGGTGTTCTGAAAACTAGCCAAATCTTGTTCAAAATTGATTGAAGAATTGGATAAATATATTTGTCTAGGGCTGAGAAGGCTAACTAGCTAGTAATATTAAACCGAATATCAAAATCGAGGAATATCAACATGTCCGTCAGTATATTTACGGAATATTTCTGGGGTATTTTTGGGGATCATATTTTTTAAACTAAAAATGAGCCGGGGGAGCGTTTTGAGTTCTCTCTTTCGACTGGGTCATGGCAAGGTATGGCCCCAGTATTAGAACGGACAAGCTTTTTTTAAGGGCTCCGTACAAGGATCACCCTGGCCCCGAAGGACTAAATATACCGTGGGTGCCCGAAAGCACAAAATACCCCGCGGTGAGTTATGTGTTGTGGTGGATTTGATCCTTGAAAGCTTTGAATTGTATGACGTCATACGTCACACCCCATACACCCTTATCATTACGGAGCAATCATAAGTTCAAGTTCAAAGCTTGAAACGTGACCAGGTTTTGTGAAATTTTTTCTTATAAATTCAATTTATTTTTTTGCGCGCGTAAATAAAAACAGAATAAAAAATACCGAACAAGACAAAATTCACTAAAAAATCCACCCAAAAATTCAACCATTTGTAGAAAATGTATAGTAAGCGTGTAGATACCATGTACCAACCATGTACAAAATTGACATTTTTGCTGACCTTTGTTCAAACCTTATTTTATAAGAAATCCAATTAATGGGAGTCCTTAAAATAAGCAAAATTGTAGAAAATTGATTCATCTATCTGATAAAATGATATTTTCAGTTGTTAAAGTGCTAGCTAGCTAGTAATATTAAATCGAATATCAAAATTGATGAAGATGATTTTCCTCGGTATATTTACGGTACATTATGTGCAAGTATGGGTATATTTTTGAGGGTCAGACGGTATATTTTGTCGATGAAGCCGCGGTCACACTGCTAATAACTCCTTAAATGTGAAATTGTTTTTGAAATTGATGGATTTAAATTGAATTTAAAGATGGATATCGGCGAACTGTTGGCCTTCAAGGTAGGTGTACATTTTCTTCTTCTGAATAAACATTCACAATCAAGAAAATATGTTCCTACCAGCCTGAGCAGACCCCCAAACGGCCGCACGAGGACGATGAAGACTTTGAGCCAGAGACAACCGCTGGAAAACGGGGCGGTGGCGTTGGCGATGAGAAGGCCAAACGCATGCGGCGAATTGCCGAGGCCAAGGAGACGGCCAATTATGGCAAACAGGCCAGCAGCAGCTCCACCAACGCCAGCCACGCCTTCGAACTGGACCCAGAATTGACAGAAGAAGAGCGGCTGAACATCTTGCGTTATGTGGAGAACGAGGAGACCGATGGCGATGTTTTGGACGAGCAGGGGCTGAAAAAATTGATCTTGGTGTTCGAGAAGCGCAACCTGAAGAACCAGGAGATGCGCATCAAGTTCGCAGACAATCCGGAAAAGTTCATGGACTCCGAACTTGAGCTTCACACAGTCATTCAGGAGCTGAAAGGCGTGGCCACCGTGCCAGATCTCTATCCACTGCTTGTGGAACTGCACGGACTGCACAGTTTGCTGGAGCTGCTTGCACATCAGAACACGGACATTGCTGTGGCCGTTGTCGATCTGCTGCAGGAGGTGACCGATGTCGATATTCTCGGCGAGAGTCAAGAGGGAGCCCAGGCCCTGATCGAGGCCCTGCGGAAGGAACAAATTTGCGCTCTGCTAGTCCAGAACCTGGAACGTCTCAACGAGCAGGTCAAGGAGGAAGCCGACGGGGTACACAACACATTGGCCATCGTGGAGAACCTCACAGAGATCGATGGCGAGTTTGTGCGAGAGGCTGCCGAGCAGGGGCTGCTGGCCTGGCTGCTAAAACGCCTCAAGGGCAAGACTCCCTTCGATCCCAACAAATTGTATTGCAGCGAGATTCTGTCCATCCTGATACAAACCGAGAACGACAACCGCCTTCTGCTGGGCTCGATCGATGGCGTCGATGTGCTGCTCCAACAGCTGGCGGTTTACAAGCGTCACGATCCGGCCAGCAACGAGGAGCAGGAGTACATGCAGAATCTCTTCAATTGCCTGTGCTCCGCTCTGATGGCCAAGGAGAATCGCGATCGGTTCCTCAACGGCGAGGGTCTGCAGCTGATGAATCTGATGCTGCGCGAGAAGAAAATGTCCCGCAACGGTTCGCTGAAGGTACTCGATCATGCCATGGCCGGTCAGGATGGTCGCGACAATTGCAACAAATTCGTGGAGATTCTCGGACTACGCACCATTTTCCCACTGTTCATGAAGACACCCAAACGGAACAAGCTACGCCTGCTCTCGGCCGATGAGCATGAGGAGCATGTCAGCTCCGTCATTGCCTCGATGTTGCGCAACTGCAAGGGCACCCATCGCCAGCGAATGCTCTCCAAATTCAGCGAGAACGATCACGAGAAGGTCGACCGTCTGCTGGAGCTCCATCTCAAGTATTTGGCCAAGGTGGAGGCCATCGACAAGGAGATTGATCAGCAGCCCAGGGTTGGTATACACTTTTTACTTGTGCTTTTATTGGGATACAAAAATTAATAAATGTTTTGTAACAGGATCCCAGTATCGATGAGGACGAGGAAGCGGAGAATAACTACATAAAGCGTTTGACTGGCGGCCTCTTTACGCTTCAGCGGATCGACTACATACTGCTGGAGGTCAGCGCCACCTCGGAGACGGTCAAGCAGCGTGTGCTACAGATTCTAAACCTACGTGGCGCCTCCATGAAGACCATCAGGAGCATCATGAGGGGTAATTTATCTCGATGGCTAATCAAAGATTATGATGATTCTGATGCTGATTGTCAATTACAGAATACGCTGGCAATCTGGGCGATGGCGATACTGACTGGCGGCAACAGGAGCAGACCCACATACTATCTCTAGTCGATCGTTTCTAAGACAACGTAATAAACCACAAAAACTATTCTTGAAACATACAAAACAAATTGCCTATCAAAACTTTTACTAGGGCAAATTCAAAAAAAGTTCATAAAATGTTGTGTTGAACATTTGTAAATGGCAAAATTTGAATTTTTAGAAATTTAAAATTGGCTTGTCCTTAGGCTTGGCCCTGCTACACTCCACTCCCAGCAATCCATTCTATTTTTGTTTTTTTTAGTCCTTGTAGATCCTCCATTTTTGGATATTTTTTTTTGTTGGTTAAGTTTCTTTGCTGGCAAATCGCAGATGTTCTTGGATTACTTCTTGCTTTTCTCTTCTATGCATTTGTCGGTCTTGGTTTTCTCTTTCTTACATTCCTTCTTGCCTTCATCTTTCTTACCCTTGCCCCTAAGGGAACAGGTACAGCAAATGGATATATATATTAGAAATGAATTATGATTGAAATTAACAAATTAATTAACCAATAAAATGTGTTAAGCTTTTATGATTGTTTCGAGTTTTAATTTAAGGCAAACTAAATTGCACAAATAATACACAATCTGGGGAACCACTTTCGAAGCAGTTTCGCAATTTCTCAATAAATAAAAGTTAAATGAATTTGGCAATAATCACAATTGAACCGATGGCCTTTGTTTCTTAATTTTTTACTCTATCTGTTCTGTTTCGTGCACTTTAATGGTGATTAATTAGACGTAGATATATAGAAATTGTTTGGGTGCAAAGAGAACACTCAACGTGCTGGATTATTCGAATTATCTAGGAATATTTTGTATCTTAGGACTGGACTCTCAGCAGTTTATAGGGGGTTTCAACTTTAAACTTAACATTTTTGCAAAAAATTATATCATCATTCATCAACTGTTCCGACCGATCGTTACGAATACATAATGTTCTCTAACTACGAAGCGAAGGCGTCTCTTCCATTGAGTAGTTTGGTTTTGTGTGTTGAGTAAGAGTTTGACTTGTTTGTTGTTTTGTGGTAGTATAGTGGTTGGTTGACTTAGCCATTATTAATCATGATTTATCTACTTTTGGTCGGCGGGAATCTCAAAGTTCACATCCATCTTCATTTCGCGCGCCAGCTTTACAATCTGGGCCAAATGCACGGCCAGATCGGCGGCCTTGTCGAGATCGTCACGAGCCAAAATCTTCAGGCCAGATGCGCGTATCAGTTCGCGAGCCTCCTTCACTTTGGTGCCCTATTAAGAATATCAATATTATATCCATAATCAATGATATGCATCATTCTCAACCCACCTGCAGACGCACAACAATGGGCAAGTTCAGATTCAGATCCTTGGCAGCAGCAATGATACCCTCAGCAATGACATCGCAACGCATAATGCCGCCAAAGATGTTGACCAACAGGCAGAGCACCTTCTTGTCCGAGGTAATGATCTTGAAGGCAGCCTTAACAGCATCGGCAGTGGCACCGCCACCCACATCCAGGAAATTGGCCGGCTCACCGCCATACAGCTTGATGATGTCCATGGTGGCCATAGCCAGACCGGCACCGTTCACCATGCAGCCGATGGTGCCATCCAGGGCAATGTAATTCAAATTGTATTTGGCAGCCTCCACTTCCTTGGGATCCTCCTGGGTCCAATCCCGCATGGAGAACAGCTCCTTCTGACGGAACTCTGCATTGTCATCGAAACGCAGTTTGGCATCCAATGCAAAGACTTAAGAAAGGTTTCAAATTGTTTAGATTTAATGATAGAAATACGTAAGATTCAGATAGTGATTCTATTGATTAATTGATGGAATGATGGTGTGTTAGTTTCATGCATACTCACAGCCTGGACAGAACAATGTGAAATCCCATGATTTGTACAGATAGATTGGGGTTAGGAGGTTTTTGTATGGGTTGTGGGTAGGTATTTTAATGGATTACACAAAAGAGCACTTGACACGAAAACAAATAGCGAACTTACAGCCACTCATGGCATCCTCGGCGTAGGGATTGATCTCCACCAAGAGAGCATCCTTCTTTACGAACAGCTGGTACAGATTGAGCAGCATCTTGATATGCTCATCGGCACCGTCGCCGCCAAGGCCAACTTTCTCGACAATTTTGCATGCCTGCTCTTCGGTCAGACCCTTGGCAATGTCGATGGGCTCGTAGATAATGGCATCGGGATTCTCTTTGGCCACCTCCTCGATATCCACGCCACCCTCCTTCGAGGCAATCAAAACGGGACCCTGCAATAAACTTCTTTAGTTAAATTTCCTTACGAATTTCACATGATTCGACTCACATTGAAGGCACGCTCCATCATGACGGCAAAGTAGAACTCACGGCGGGGGAATTTCCTTTCGGCAACCATCACCTTCTTGCAGATGCGACCGGCGGCTCCAGTTTGCTTGGTAATCAGGAGTTGGTCAATCATTTTCGAGGAAATCTCCTCGGCGCTCTTGGCACTAAATAAGGTATATTAATTATAAAATTCTTCAACATTTAGGCATTAACGTACTCGTAGACCACACGCACGCCGCCCTTTAGGCCATTCTTGAAGGTTCCCTTGCCTCGTCCGCCGGCCAGAACTTGCGCCTTCAGCACAAGATTGTCTGTTTTCAGCTTGTTGGCAATATCACCGGCCTCCTTGCCATTCTTGGCCACAGCGAAGCTGTAACGGATAACAGAAATAAAGTTAAACCAATTTCATAAAGTATAACCCTCCTCCAAAAATGCTTAATCATTCCTTATGGGAAACATATTCTGGTAAATGACCAATTGAACTTGAGACATAAATTATTGATAAAGAGGTCCCATATATGTATAGTATGTTCACTCTTATCATCAGCAGACTCATTCAAGTAAAATGTGTAACCCGTGAAGGTTGGAAATTTGAATATTTCAAGGTTGATCGGTCACCTAGGAGACTGAAATGATTCCCCTAGAGAACAATGATCGTATGATTATGTTTTGGGGTCACCAGATAAGCTAGAAGCACGAGTTTATAAACAAATGAATGTTACACTTAATTCCCCAAACGTATAACTATCACGGGCTTATCTGGACTCACGTCACTGACCCTTGTCACTTAATGCAATCTGCATATACTAGATAGTAACAGCTTATCTCCTCTTATCATCTGCAGTTCTTCTCGGTCTGGGTTCTGCTATTCTTTGGTTTGTTTACCCCAGTCCAGGGACCAGTTAATTAATGCAAATTATGACTCGTTTCGTACGCCAATCGCTAATCGGAGCAGTGTCTCTCTGGCTAAAGTCCAAGCAACGGCACTTTGTTTGAACTTTGGACCGATACTTTGTTGATTAGTGGCCATGCTTACCGCGGTGTTGGGATTCCACTCTCGTTGAGGAGGGTGTACGAGACATGTTCCTGCACGTTCAGGTTTCGCAATTGCTGCAGTGCAATGGGAGCATAGCTGAGGATCTGTGAATGATAAAAAAAATGGATATCATACATACTATATCTAAAGTCCAAAATATGAGAACCGCCTGAGAGTCCGGTTCCATGAGTCATAGGCCCCCAAAAAAACATAAACAAAATGGAATCAAAAGTGGGTTACGATTAACGGTGGATTTCAGATGATAACTAAGATTAATTCGCATAGATTAGGATTTTAATTAGTGCGACCAGGCCACAACCATGAAAGCAACAGCTGTCATCCGCTCATTGATAAAAAAGAATCGAATAGAGAGCAAATTAAGGAATTCAAGGTCTATTCACCGTTACCCACTAACACACTATCAAGCATAAGCACACACACACACACACACGAAGAGGCACTGCAGAGTTGCGTCACACTGACACACTGCTAGTCAGGTGGCTGTCAGCTGTCTCCAGGTGCGAACTGAGCGATCGGGGGCCTTTCATTTACTTTACCACTCACAAATGTTTACTTTCCATGCATAATACAAATTCAATTGCGCAGGAAATTATTGAATATTAACGCTTCTAAGCAACCGATGTGCACCCCACCCAGCCGATCCGGCCCTGTGATCCATTCGTCACATATGTATGCGTGAGTGAGAGAGCTGCCGCTCTTCACCTTGCCCGCTGTGCCTCTTTTTGCCATTATTATGTAAAGTAACTTATTTTGCATTTGCTTAAATGGCAAATTAATCCGTATTGCACTGCGCCTACCTTTTGAACGGTCTTGGGTCTGACGGACTCGATGAGTGGACCGCCGGTTCGTGCCAGGAATGAAGCCATTTTGTACTGGAATTAGTCGGAAACAATTGTCAAATGATTAGCCCCAAAAGTTGACGTACAAAAATCTGCTTACTTTTTTCGCCTGCTTTTCCTTGTGTGAGACATTTTGCAGCACTTAATATCGTTTAATGGGCGATGTATCGATAGAGCCAAAGCAAGCAGGGAAGAGCGCAGCGCGTGTTTTGAAAATTTTTGATTTAATGCAAAACAATAAATAAATGAATGAATTGTTTTAGATTTTACAGTCAGGAACTACTTTTCAGAGCTCAGGGCAGATCGACAGTTATTAGATCATACAACTTTTGACTCTACTTATCGATGCACGGTTGCAAAAAAATATCGGTAGTTTTGTGCGATAGCCGAAACGAATTCGCGGGTTTTTTTTGTATATCCTGTACTTGAGGAGTACGGGAACGTGTACATTTTGTCGCAACAAATGAATATACGTAATAGTAAATATGGCCAAAAAATGATCTTCGGTATTTTATTGACTTCTGCATCGAGAGTATGGCAAAAGTTTTCTGTAAAATTCGTATAGATACTCAAACGAAGTGTAACGATCAAAGCATTTGCTGCAATTGCAGTAAAGGACCCACCATGGATCTAATAAATCTAGATCAGGATCTAGATTCGATCTAATGGATCTAATAAATGTATTTTTTGTTTTGGATTTTTCCTTAAGGTTTTATTTTTAAATTTTTTTTTGGATTTTACATTGCGACTTGTTATATGAGGACATACAAAAAAAAAAACGTGATCACTTTCAATACATACAATTAACATACATTCAAGACAAGAAGGAATTAGTTTATAAATAGTAATAGTAAAGAATTCATTTTAGATAATTAAAGAGAAGTTTTCTATGCTACACTGTCCGACAAACACGCTTTAGCGCGCGCACTTCTGAGCGCGTGTCTGCAGCAGAGTGTAAACTTTTTATAAACTTTTTGTTGGGGAAACGGAAACGGAAACGAAAACACTAAAGCACGAAAATTGCGCAAATGCTTCACTTGAATATGCTTGAACACATTAATAATAAATCAGCCGCGGCGTTGATTTTGTGCAAGCGAATGCTTCAAGTGAAGCAAATGCATTTTCATTCTAGGGCCAAAATGTCGCATGACTCAAATGTATATAACCCCAGGCCCACCCACTCCCGCACATGGATAGAGAGGGAGGGGAGAGAGTCAGCGGAAGTTCGCATACAGGAGAATACAACATTTTGGCCAACAAAGGATACAGAAACAGAGTAACAGAAAACAGTTTATAACATTTGCAATGAATTGCATTTGAATATCATTTCCCTTTGCAATCCATTCAAATAGATTGCAATGGGAAATGTTTTGGAAATTTTAGGAAAATTTTTAGACAAGTTTTCCGGCGCCTTCAATCGTTTTGTTAATGAACTTTTCTTGAGTTTTTGGGATAGTAGACAAAACTAGATGGAAAAGTTCAAAATCAATACAAAATCAATCAAAGGCAACAGAAAGCTTGGGAAAAGGTTAAAATCTAACAAAACAAAAAACACAAAAAACGCACACATTATAAACAATTATTTTAGACTAGGGACTAACACGAACAGACAAATACAGGGGACAAATACAAAATAAACATAAATATAGACATGAACATGGAAACATAAAACACAGTAAAAATAGTAAGCGAATTTCGTTTAAAAACACAGCTTGTGCGCGCCGTCAGCGTGGATATAAAACATCTTCATCCTGCTCCTCCTCCAGGGGAGACCAGTGCCAGACCGGTCTCCGTACATCAGATACGATCCGATCCGATCAATACTCCAGACTCGCTTCGATCATTTGCAAAACACGTTGCCGGCCAATTTTGTTCCAGAACACATAGTGTTCCCTGGAGCCCGTTACGTTGCGGGATGAACTGTAAATTGCAGAGGATCGTTTAGCAACTATAAGTGATGGAGAAATCGCTGCACTTACTACTGGAAACAGTCGAAACGCACGGCACCATTTTCGTTGACCAGGCACGAGTGTATATCGATGACCTTCAGGTAACCGGCGCCCTCTTTCGAAATGAATCTGTTGAATTTTGCCACCTTGTCGCACAACGCTTTGTCGTGGCAATAGTTGGCGAGCGGGGCCAAAGTGGTTAGGATCGGTGTCAGTCCCCGCTTGTGCATGTCCTTGATCAACTGACGAAAGTCATGCTGGATTTGCACAAACGGTCGGCCCCGCAATATGTCCACAGATCCAATATTAACAATTATCTTCGTGTCCGTGGGCACTTGCGCATGGTGCAGACGCGACCGGGCGCCACTAATGGTCTGCCCGGAGACACACAGACCCGACTGCAGGACCCTCACGCTCCGTTTGAACCGACACCTCAGCTCCATGCGGGCCAAATACAAGAGGAAATCATCCCCCAATAGGGGAAAGTCCAGCAAGTAGGCATCGTAATCCGAGTTGATGGTGAACATGGAGTCATGCTGCGTCCCACTCGATATGGTGGTGGGTGTGGGCGTGGGCGAGAATTCATTGCGTCGCTTCTTTGAGGGGTTGTACTCCTGCTCCTGCTCCTGCTGCTGCTGCTGATGATGTTCGGTCACTCGCAAGTTCAGTTGGTTCGATAGGTTTTCTCGGTGGTTCTGGCAGATGTGATGATGTTGGATTGCTTGAGCCGGCAACGGCGTTGGCTTCTCTGGAGGATCGACAAAGATGTTGGCTCGCTTATAGCAGTTGTTTCTGGGAGAATGGAAAGGCAAAGAAGCTTGAAATCCTGATCGTGTTTGACTAGAAAATTTAAAAGTATTCTCACAAGGAATTGAAGGAATAAGGAAGGAATAAAAAGGACAAACGGAATGGAGGCCAATCGAACTCATTGCAGACTCTGAACACAGCCAGGCCAATAGACATACTCATAGAGAACTCACTTCTTTTATTTTATGTACTCTTAATAACCTGCAAATGATTTGAATTTTATGTATTACTTACAGATGATTCCAATTGTCCTGATAGCACCAGTTTGACTCCGCCGCAGCCCTGGCCAGCTGCTGCAGTGGACCCACCTGGGCCTGGATGGTGGCTTCTTTGGTGCCAACAGGCGTTAGCTTCTCCTCGATGTGATTGATATTCTGGTTGAGATTGTTGTTGGTGTCCAGTGAGGACAGGGCCCGACGCTTGTACTGATAGCGCCAGAAGCGTGGTGGTGCGGCCACCGGATGGTCGCTGGTCATCAGATCGTTGCTTCGCTTCTGATTGATGACCATATCGTACAGGTGGCGCGTCTCCGGGCGTGGCTTCATGTTGAAAATTCGCTTCCCGGACACGCTGCACTCGGCGGTCACGTAGGGGATGGTGAGCAGAAAGTCGGTGACATTTTCGTGCAGTGGAAACGGATTGCCCGTTAATTTCCGATACTCATCTGATGAACAGGTTCGTCGGGATTAGGGATCTAAATATATCTTATGTGGGATTCTGCTCTCAAGGAATACTCACGTTTGATGCTCGATATCGTTATGCCACTTTGGGCGTTGGCCAGCAATATTCCTCTTATCTCGCTGTCTATATCCGGGTACTCCTCACGCACTTCAATGTAATTGCTCTCGATGATGGTCATGCTGCTGCTGCTACTGCTGCTGTTGTAGCTACAGGCGATATTCTCCTCCGTGGATATCAGTGTGGATGAAAAGAGTCTGGCCACAAGCTGTAGCTGTTTCCTCTGGATCTCCTTGGTCACATCCACTGGTTGGGGCGGCGCTTTCTCTGTCTGGGCCACTACCCTCTCTGGTTCACTTTTCCTAGCCAAATCCTTGTTCCCTTTGAAAATCTTCTTAAACTGCCGAATATATTTGGTCTTCTCGCCAAATACCTTGTAGTCGGCTTGCACAAAGATCTTGTAAAAGTGCTTGGGGCCACTTTTGCGGAAGGAAGGCGGCTGCTGGAGCTGTTCGCACCACTGCTGGAAACACGTGGTCAGGCGTTTTCTCAATGCCGTCAGGCGATTGCTGCTGCTGCTGCTGCTGCTGCTTTTACTCGTGTACGGCTCGCTGTGGACACTTCTGAATGTGGCCATCGCTTGAACGAAAGTGAGAGAGTCATCCAATCTGGTCCGCTAGTTTTCTATGTTTCCATTATGTTTTGCACATGTGTGTGCGAGATTTGGAGACTTTCGTTGCAGCTGTCTGGGTGCTGGAAGGGGGCCAGGAGTAACGGTGAGTGAGTCGTTAGCGTGTGATGCGCTTTGATTTCTCATTTGCTTTGATGGCAGATCTGCATTAGGGTGGTGCACTTTTTGAAGCTAACGAAAACGGATCTCACGCATCAGGGTGGGACACTTTGATGAAATTTTATTATAAGCAATAAACCTTTTTCAGAGAACGGATATCCGTAGAGTGGCTGTCATATTGTGGAACATTTGGATATCGGCTATGCTAAGGACTCTCACAGCACATGTACATACATATGTATGTACAATGTACATATATTGAATATTCATTTTTCATCTTCCATTATTCCAAACAGTCAATCTCCTGTTTGATCTGTACATTGCAGATAAAATAAAATAAAATGTATTCCCAACAAAAATTGTTTTTAATGAGTTATATTTATATCGAAAAGTCTTTTCCATTCTTAGTGTATTGTAAGAAAACTGTACCGAAAATACAGCTTTTATTGCATTATTAACACATTTCAAGTTGCTACCATAAAACTATAAACTGATAAACATAATTAAATACAGTTACCACCTGGAATACCATTCGGAAGTCATTACAAACACATAGAATCAGCTGTACAACCCATTTTATGGCCTGTCCTGTTGCTTAGACCAGTTTAAAGAACAGCTTGACAGTTGCTTTATACGCTACGCTACCCGATAAGCAATGCATTACAAGTAATTACAAAATAATAAAAATAACAATACCTCAAACAATTCCAATGAGACCTGGGGTGGCCCACGTGCGCTGGGCAATCGGTAAATGGAGTTGCAAACAATTCCCAAAGATGATTATCAAACAAGTGCACCTGGAAGTTAGAAGATTCTGGTATAAGTTTTATGGTAAGGGCAAGGGACAGCCTTTGATGGATGATAGCAGTCACCCCACCCCGTCTATTGAGGGCTGCTTTCTCTTCAGCCCTTGCTTGGGCCACAGGAACAGCTACAGACTGTCCGAAAGTGGCTTAAGTCGTGTAAGTTGTATCCCCCTCCCTGTTTTGACCAGATCTCCTCGCATTTGCTACCCCCTCAACACTCTCTTAATTGCAGAGGAAGCTGGAAACGGGACGTGACAAGCAATGCTAAACGGGAATATTGTGCAAGAACATGTGGCACAATTGATAACACTCCCCCAAAAGCCCTGACTTACACAAAATGATTGCCCTTTTCTAAATGTAATCCCTAAGCTGCACTGTGGATAATTTTTTCAATTAAAGCTTTAAAGGTTTCGAAATTATAAGAGCCCACTACATACATATGTACATATGTATATCATACGATACAATAGTATTGTAACGGAAAGAAAAAGTCTGAACTAAAACCATAACGCTTGATCTAGATTCTAGTAACTTTTTTTTTCCGTGTATCATGCAATCAGCAAATATTTTTACGTGCTCCTCCACTTTCGTTTTTCCCATTTTTTTGTAGTTCTCTTTCAAATATTTTGAATGCACTCGCATTACAAAGCAATTGTCCGCTTAATAACTGTAATTTGCATGCATTCCATACACACACACTCACATCAACGCTTGTTTTTTCTCTCCCTCCATTCTATCTCTCCACCCACCAACAGCACTGCCTTAACGAGACTATGGGCTGCATATTGCATCAAAAATACATGCCACTTTGTTTCAAAGAAGTTTGATTGCAGGTTCACTTTAAGTTACGTTCAAATACGTTACGTTTATTATCGTACTTTTTTCAGTCATAACTTTTTGCCAATAAGGATGCTGCCTCGTTCAGCCAGTACTTACTTGTGAGAAAACTCTCCAACTTATGCTCTCTCCAATCACCCTATTTTTACTGCCTCATCTCCCTTCCACTCACTTCTAAACCTTGCTGCTCTCTAGCTTACCTACTGCCTTCTGCTATTCCTCTCCTTCTCCAGCTCCCTAACTCTTTTTCCCTCTTCCACACTAACTTCTGCCTTTAATCATCAACTACTCTGATTCAACAACAACAACAAACCACATTTGTTCCTCTCTGTGATTGACAAGTTCTGTGGGGTGCGGGGGAGTTAGTGCACGCGCTTAGAATTGCAAAGAGCAATTTACCGCCTGGAATCATGAGCGACACTTTTCATTGGGCTCTCCCCGACTGCATTTTTGCATAATTTATGGAGGCTTAAAGCCGCTAAAGCTAAGCCACCCGCCATACAGCAGCGATGGAGGACGGCAGCATGTAATCAAATTTATGCAAACAATTATCGTAGAGGGGGAATGTGGGGGTGGTGGTGGCGTGCGCTGGGGGCGGACACCTGTTAATCTGTTGATATTTCGAAAATTCATGGAATGTGTAACTTGAATGCAAGTGCGTGCTATCCAGTGGAATCAGTTTACCATTTCAGTGCAGCTCTCAATGCACTAATTTCCAATCAATGCCGATAATTACCCTTATCCGTTTCCAGCGTCTGGCTTTAACATCTGTTATTATTTCGCATTACCTCGTACTTATTCGAGCCGGGCCTAATTAGAGCCCTTTTGTGTGTCTGTGCTACTGCCTGTTTGTATTGCCTGTTTCTCAGTTTCTGGTCGAAACAGATTGGCAATAACACTTGAGTTAAGTGATTGAGCATGTGTCGGGTGGCTCCATATGTGGCCTGACGGCAAAAGCAATTAATCAAGGCTATGGGGGATTGTACAGGACGGGGGCTTCCGATTCCGGTTTTGAGAAGGTCCTCATTATCACAATACGATATGATAGTGCAATACAGTATGTGCCTACGATATTCAGGCCAAATCAATGGGAGATTGTCTATCAATCGAGGTAAGTGTACAGAAAACAAATAGGTAAACAAAACATTTTTATTTTTTATGAAAACAGAATTTATAGCATTAATTAGATGAAATAGGGTATGTTAATGTCCATACTACCGGTTGATAAGCAACAAGTGTTTAAATGACGTAAAGTCTTACGTTTTTACAAAATATGTAGTATATTTTAGTATATTTCTGGCGTATTTTTCGGCTTAGTGACTTTATTCGTTTGTGGTGGAGCCGCATGTTCCTAACGGAATGTAGATTCATTGTTGCGAAGTTCCTACGGGTTCCCGTAAGATACATTTGATTTGTATGGGAAAAATTTCAGCAGCATGGGGAAATGAATTAGCAACATTGTTGTGCAGGTTCGGAAGGAAATGAGCAACAAATCTCAATACCTTGGGAAAAGGGATATTATGGAATTGAGATATTGTTTGTAATTTCAGGCTCCAATTAATGCAGAAACTACTCAGTCTCTGTTCTAAAGATGTTAACGAAATTTTACAGCTCACGGGTACCAATAATAGGTATCAGAACCGGGATAAATGTATTTATAAAACACAAAACATATGCATGTAAATCTAGGATAAATTCATCATTAATGTTTCAATGGAGCTTGGAACAACAAATTTAACATCAATTAAAGGAAATAAGGTATACAAAGGTCCATACGTATAGAAGAAAATGGTTGCTGGTCAACCAGCAACAATAACGTCATATTTAGTCAACATTTACGTTTTATGCTGTGGCCGTTTTTGTTTGAACGTTTTCATGTAAACAATACAATGAAAAAGAGTTCTGAAAATTAGCCAATCCTGAACCAAATTTGTATGAGGAATTGGATAAAATTTAATGTTAAGGGCTGAGAGAGCTAACTAGCTAGTAATATTAAACCGAATATCAAAATTAAGGAATATGAACGCATCTTGTCGTGTCCGTCAGTATATTTACGGTATATTTAAAAAATGACAAGGTATATTTTGATATACTTCCGAGGGTCAGGCGGTATATTTTTTTGATAAATGCGCGGTCACACTGCGTTCCGGCCAGTGACGTCAAATTTAAAAAATTTTTCAAACTGCGAGGGTGCGCGCGCGGACGAATTAAACGAACTGCGAAATAAATGGCGCGAATTTACTAATATTTTCGAGTTTATATTAAAACAAAGCTAATACGAAAAATGCAACAACTTAGTGCATTCAAAATGTGTTCGTGTGAGCTAGAGTGAAACAGAAGATAAAGCAGCAAAAAAGTGCAACAACAACTGTGTTTGTGTGCGTGTGTGTTTTGTGTGTGGGCGCAAGTCTCCACTCGAAAGCGAAATCCAAAAGAAATTCCCGTTATGACGCGCGAAGAACAGGAGGAGGTGCGATCTCTGCTGTCCCGGCACCAGGAGCGGATTATGCTGGATCTGGGTAGCACCGATCTTCTTGCCGTGCTCGTCAAGAACTCGGTGCTCAGCCAATCCGAAGAGGATCTTCTGCTGAAGCCCTATGCTGCCGCTGCACTTCCAGTCTCCGCCCAGGAGCCCCCAGGCAGCGCTCCATCTAGCGTGGGCGCCTTGACCAAGCGGAAGCTGAGCGCCGTGGCAAGCAGTGGAAGTTCCGCAAGTGCCAGCGGAAGTGGAAGCGGTACCGGTGGAGAGTACAGTGCCGGTTCTCTGGCCGGTTCGGGATCCTCCCGCTGTGCCAGCGTCAATGGTGATGCCCAGAGTGACAATCGCTCGCTGACGCCCTCTGTCGGCGGCGGTGGTGGGGCCTGTGTGGGGCTGAACGACGCGGAGATCCTTCGGTTGCAGTGCGCCAATCTCATAGAGATTATAGCCAAGAACGGATTCGAGAAATTCAAGCAGTTTTGCTACGCCATCGAGTGCGAGTGCCCCCAACTGATCGAGGATCTGATTAATGATCGTCTCAAGAGTGGTAAGTCCTTCGAAAAGTCCTTCTTTATTTCAAGGCAACTACATGTGTCTTAATTGGAAGACTGATGGATGAGATTTGTTAGGAATAAAAGTACAATTGAGGAAATCTCTCGGCTGCGATCTCCATGCATATACGACATGGAGTCTGGTCTGATCTGAGAGGATCCGTCTCTCCGCCAGCAGTTCCCGTTAGGTTCTGCCTCTAAGCACGGCTCTCTCCAACCGGTTCCTATCTACCTGATTCGCGCGACAAAACGCGTTGGCAGCTTTAGTATCCCATATCTTGGCCGTAAATTATTCACGTAATTGTGCTCGATCGGTTCTTAAATTTCTCATCTCGGCTAATTGATTTTCTTACCTGTTTTTCTTTGCTCTTTTTGCCAATCTCTGGCCGTGTAGGAGGGGGCGTCCGTGTGGGCGTTGGAGGTTTGTGGGGGAGTGAAGTGTCGCGGGGGCCACCATTTACAGTGGCGCGTCGATAATAATTGCCATTATTAGAGATTATTCAGCTGATTATGCAGTCCATAGAATTTATGCAAATTCTGATATATTTTTATGATGTGGCAGGTGGCATTTGAAGCACGTTCGCATAAACATGTGAAATATGATGAAAAAAGAAACCTGAAATCTGTTTTGTGCTCTCGTATTCACAAGAAAAACTCTTTTCAGAAAGCAAGATATTTTATAGGGGAGTTTGGTATTCAAATAACAGAAAGAAAAAACACAAGAAGAATTTCTTCTCGTATTTGTGTGTTGATAAGGAGAAATCTCGTGATGTGGTTCATCAAAAAAATGCAGCACTTTTAGATGCACTCTCAGGGCCATAAACCATTCGGAAAAAGATTTAGATTACAAGAAGAAGGAATGATGCATTTATTTAATGGAAGATTATTAGGCGAAGGTTTCTTCAATAGAGATTTAACTGAATTGTAGATTCCCTAAGATTCGGGCCTCTGTTTAGGGCTGAACCACATTCCACAATTGAAGATTATTCTTTGGCAAAATCTCTAATGAAACTGGCTGAGATCATACCTTTATCCACTCCCTTTTTCCCAACAATTACCGCAACAATCCATCAAAACTTTTGCACAGCTGTGTAGTGCCATCCACGCGCTGATTCATTGACCCACAACTTGAACGAACAGCTGAAGCCAAGCCCATACCATACCCATACCCATTCCATTACCATCCCATTCCAGAGTCTTCTGCCACACGAAACTACGAAAACAACATGTTGTCGGCGGTGTCTGCATGTAAATTTTGCTGCCCAGACTTGTAAATTACCCCAAAGAACATACAGAACAAGGCAGGAAGAGAGCTGTACGAGGAGTAGCAGTGTAGGACCGAAAATTCAGATTACAGCTAAAATAACAAAAACAATGGAAAGATAGAAGAACTCCAGAACTCTTGTTGTTCTTTAGATTTTACTTGTTTTTTCTCTCTCCAATGAAAAGTTTGGGGAAAACCAAATTATCGTACAAGATCACCAAAAAGAAATTAAATGAAAAAAAAATCACAGCAAGAGCAAAAAAATACTAAAGAGTAGAGGAAAATCAATAGAAGATCTAGAAAAAGTAGTAGTAAAACATAGAGGAGTATAAGAAAAACAAAAAAAGATCAAGAAAATTAAGAGAAAAACAAAGGAAATTCATATTTGGTGAAATGAATAAATAAAAGATAATATGATTTCAGAGAGAAGGTTAAACCACTTAGGGTTGATAAGGATATGTAAAGATATATTTAGAGCGTTTATATAACTATAAGAAACTGAAAAGACCTCAAGGAACCTTCGAATCCCAAACATTTTGATTCCTGGGATGTTTTTCTTAGTAATAGGATATTTAATGATGGGATATGAGAGCTGAAACAACAGAAAGTTTCTTTCTTAAGTTTCTATAGTACGATATAATGTCAGCATATCTTCTGTATAGGGTATTGAAAAGTGCCAAGCAACAGGAGAACAAAGAAAATTAAAAAAAAAGCAACAAAAACTAACCATGGCAAAACGTATGGTAGAACATAAAGCCCTCGATCACGTTTTACGATTCCGAACACGATTACAGACAAAAAAGAGAACCATTGAGGGACGTAGAGTGGGAGGGAGGCAGAGAGAAACGTTAACATTACGCGTGGTCCATGTCCATGGCCATGTCAACGTGCATGTATGTGTGTGTGTGCCCCCGCAGGCCACACACTCCCCCACTATCTATCCCCTCTCGCTTCTCTCTGCTATGTGTGTCGTAGACCAATCCCATTCATCATCATCATGATCACGTTGGAAAACATCATAATCCGTTTGGTAGTTTCGCTTCGCTTTTACTTCTTTACGAGTTCTTTATTCCTTCCCCATTTTACCTTTACCTCCCTCCCTCACCCTCTCTCACTCTTGCTAATGCTGTGTTCTGTCGCTCCTGTTACCTCTCCCCCTCTCTCTGCTGTTTGTTTGCTAATTTCTTGTACGTGCTGTTCTGCCTTTACCATTGCACTGCCCCCCACCAGCTTCTGCAAACGTTTGGTTCTATGCTTTTGCTCATCAACGTTGTGGCTGTTATACCCTTTCGGAGGGGAGCAATGATGATTTTGGGCAAGCCATTTGAAACATGGAAGGTATATTATATGTATGTCTGTTAGTTTCAAGGTTTTTCAACTGTAAAGTTATATCTTTTATCTATCTTTTTATCTGGCAATGAAACGATCGCTCTGCAAGGGTATCAAATGGTTCGCCTTTAGCTGCAGTCTTGTCATCTCTCTCTCTCTCTTTGCCTTTGCCGCTGCCTGCTCAGGTAGACAAATGCTCTTTCCTTTTACTTCTTCACGTAAATTACAATTATTTACAGCGAACGCTGCTCCTGCTCGCTGCTCTCTCTCTCTCTCTTCTCTATGCGTTTTTTTTTTGCGGCGCTCCCTTTTGGTAGTGTGTTCTTTTTGCATTTGATAATTTATGCAGCATAATCTGGCCGATGACGTTTATCGTTTGCCATTCCCATTTGTCCCCTCCTGTTCCCTGTACTTATGCTTGTGCCTTCCACCATCTGCACACCCTTCGATTTCCTTTCGTGGTTCTTATCGTGTTTCTGTGCTTCATCTTTTGTGTGTCTCTGTCTCTGTTTTGTGAAGCGTTTCCTTTTATGTTTTATTTGTTGATTTCTTTGATTTCGCTTTTTTCTCTCCCCCTTTTATAGTTGTGTTTTTTTCTCTCTCTTTCTGGCATGATGATAATGATGTTCACCTTTAGTTTCGTTCCATTTTCGTGTCGTTTCGTTTCTACTGCGCATGCGCATCCTGTTTTTGTGTCTTTGTTTTCCACTTGCGTCCTACTTCATGCCACCACCTCTCTGTCTCTCTCTCGGTCTCTCTCTCTTGATCTTGACCCTCTCTTCGTCGACTTCTCTCTCTTGTTCCACCTGGCTTAAGTAGGTTTTCATCTGCTGCTGCTTCTATGTACGTCTTGAGGAGTGCAGTTGTTGCCTTTTGATTTTCCATTGATTCTTCTGATGTTGGAAAGAGAGCTGCAGGATATAGCACGCTAAAGGGAGAAAGAGTATGTCAGGAGGAGATCGAAATGGGTCGTCCACATGTCAGTTTTTGTTGCTGCTGATGTTTTTTGTTTGAATACCCTATCATGGAGAGAGTGTTACTTGGGAAAATTACTTTGGAATGAACAGAAAGATGAATGGTATTATATTATATGAACCTTATAAAGTATGTAGTTTCCTGAGAGAACTAAGCCTCGGCTTAACCCAAGATAATCATGCTTCGAAATAATATTTATATTCCTGGGCTAAATATAATTATCTGAATTGTGCGTCAGCATCGGTACACTAAATAATATATTAAAGGGTATTATTGAAGAAACGATCAATTAGTAATTTGGCTCTACAAGGGTATTAAAACCTTCGGCTTGTAGAAACTAGTCTTCCCTTTTTTCTTTGTGTAACTTCTGAGCCTTACTTAACTATACGTTTCTTTTAGAGTCTAATCTTAACTCTGGTCTTGTTCGTTTGCAACAAAGTTGTTCTTGTTGTCGGTTTATTGTGGGCTTGTGCCTCATAAAATCTCCAGTAAATGTGTTAATTTCCTTTTTTTTTGTGTTTGGTGGAAGCGTGCTGCCAGCTACAATCTGCTGTTGCTCCATATAAGCTACGTACATACATACATACATATGTACGTATGTAGATTGCCACAACCAGTTGATTCTGATTCTTTGATATCAGAGTAGTATATTCTTATATATTCTTATATTCTTATGTATATTCTTATTTCAAAACGAATTAGATCTTCTGGGTGGCATTGTAGATCTCCCCAAATTAATTGCAATACCCTAGTGATTACTATTTAATTTCCATTCGGTCTGCCCTATTTAATCATTATTCATTTCGGTAGCTGATCACAAGTTATGGTCAGATGTGGCCCATGGTAGGGTTTCTTTCCGGACAGACTCTGGGACAATCTCGTAAGCCGCTTACCCACACAACTGTCACGCAATCAGCCAACGATCCTCGGCAGCAGCGGCAGCAGGCGAAGCAGCAGGTAACTTGTTTACCTCTCTTTCAACCATTTTCTCTGTTTCTACGCTTGTTCTGGGGGCCCAAAGAATAACAGAAACAACAACAGAAACGCAGAAAACCAAGTAAAGGAGGCTATGAATGTTGTTGGGACTAGGGGATACCGTTTAATGAAATGTGATCTTGATACACGCTGGGGAACCTAGGAAACCTTTAACCCAGACCTTCATTCAGTCTTGTATACCCCACTACGCCCCTGGATTACAGGGTGTGTCATGCCATGACTCATTCGGTTGTAAAGCCATTCTCCAGAAACGGCGCAACCGGCTTTGCCGCTCAGACTTCTGGCTGGCTGCTACTGGCGTCTGTTCTGCTGCAGCGGCGCTGCTGCTGATGGAAGTGCATTTAACTGTTTCTCTGCTTGATGTCTCTGCGCTGCGCTGCGCTTTGCTGTTCTTTCCCACTAGAAAAAAGAGTACAAAAGCAGATGAGGAAAGGTGTAAGGGGAACAGGGAGACGCACAGGAGAGACAGAGAGAGAGAGAGAGAGAGCAGAGCCGTTGCAGTTACTGCATTTTGACCTTCTGATGATGCAGGCAGCATCATCCCACCCGGGTTCTCTAGAGAGTTGTCATGCTTCCTCTTTTCTGATGATTTCTTATTTCTGTCTCTCTCTTTCTTTCTATCTATTTTCTGTTATTTTTTGTACAAGTCATTAGCTTTAGTTTACAAAAAAAAAAAAAACAACAAAACAAACAGACGCCTGGTTGTAGTTTCATTCATGAAGAAGTACCTTTATAAGGTCTTTCCTAATAGATCATGGTCACATGCTCCCTTGAGATTTAGATCCTCTGTCTGTCTTTAAATATACACCTCTCCATCGTGTTTATAGGAAATGATTCAACAATATGGAATGGGAAGTACCTTTTAAGGTGTTTCCTTCAAGATCTTCCACTCGTACCTTTGGAACTTTTTCTATGCCTCCCTCTCTTTCTCCTATTCCCAGCCATGCCTATAGGAAATGCATCAACAAGATTGATCTGTTTAACCGCTCCAATGCGCTCAATGGAGCCCAACCCATTTTTTTTTTTGTATCTGGGAACCTTCTTGGTGGGCCATTGATCCCATCCCCCTCAACGGAACTCTACAACTTTTTCGAACTTCATTTGCGATCTTTATTTTGTTTGTTTGCTTTTTTTCTGGGTTGTTGAAAATTATGATTGATTAGGTTTGATCGAATCGAACCTTTTGCGACTCGAGTCAACGGCCAATGTTTGATTTAACGCTTCGTTGATCTCTTAAATGGCCAGCGACTAATGGAGTTAACTTGAATTAATAGAGGCTGGGTTATTGAATCATCTCAATCGATTTTTGGTATTATAATGAACTCTTTTTCGGAAAAACAATTTAAGCTTTCAAGGTACTTTTTAAAGGCAAAAATTACATTAAAAACAGTGTGTTTCTTGGAAATATTTCAGCACAATATATTCGCTAAATAATTCATTAAATTTTTTCAAAGAAAATATGGTGAAACATTTTTAGTGGTCAAATCTGTTTCTATACCCTCTTTATGTGCCCCATTTTCGGTTTTATTGCAATGTCTCTCAATTATTTTCAAATTACCCGTACTTTCACCCCTCCACTAGAGCATTATTTCCTTCCTTTTGCGCAGAGGGGAGGGAGAATCGTTTAAAAATGGAACTCGGACCCCAGACAATGACCGCAACTGTATAGCAATTCGCTGTTTGTTTCTGTGTGTGTTTTTGCTTCGTTGATGGAGCAATTTTCTGGAGCCCAAAACAAAGTCTAATTTTTGCAAACAAAAACTTTCTTTTTTTTTTCAATTACACACAAAAAGCTACGGTTGTTGTTGTTGTTCCTGTTTTGGTTTTGTTTGGATCTGTTTTTTAGCCTTTGGTAGGTAGGCAGGCCTTCCCCATCGAATGTGATTGCTGGCTGATGAAAACTATGTAAATGTGGGGGAAAAATGAGAGCTATGAGTGGCGAGGCTGGTTCGTAGAGGCAATGTCAACAAGTACGAATAAAATTTGCCACGCTTCGTAGCTACTGTAAAAACCAGTACTCGTACAACGTATTTATCCAATTAATTTGAATAAATCATTAAATTCCAAGGCTGATAAAAAAAGAAACGCCCAAACGTAGCTTACTTTTTGAATGTCAATTATTAAATCAATTAAATCAAAGCACAAAATAGTATAACATTGAAAGTCTGCGCAGAAATATGGAAATATGATAAAGAGTTGAATGGCCTTAGAGGCTGTCTTACACACAATCCACAATCCCTAAAAGTGCGTAAATGAGTACTCTTTATTCATAAAACTACCAGTAAGTTATTGATTCTTTGCCATTATAAAATGACATCATCACTAAATGCCGCTGATTTGGCAGGAATTATAAATTCTAATGGTTAATATATTATTGTTAAGTTATCATTATTCGATGCTATTCAATATTCTTAAAGGAACTTTTACTCCATAGCGGAACGAAATCGAAGAACTTCCAACGTCATCCCAGAATGAGGATCAGAATACCACGTTTTATGTTTATATTTTTGCTTTTATTAAGAAACCTGATCTGCAAATATTTAAAAAATGCAGTAAACATTCAGCTCCACCCCTTAACAAAAAAATCACTTAAGCAATAAGCGAAACAAAATACTTTAAACAAGCAATAAACAATTAAACACTCCATTAACCGAGAGCAACCATTAAAGGGAGCCCCTCCTTTCAAACAGTAAAGTGATATCGTTATCAATAATTTATTTACTTTTAATCGAATGAAAAAAGCAGAAAACGAACACGATTTTCATTGATTTTATTCTTTTTGTTTTATGCGCTCTCTCAAGGGGTCATCTGGGGTTGAATCGGTGGGGGAAGAGAGAGAGAACCATTGACCAGATGTCACTTTTCTCTGTGTCTCTTTCTTCCCCGTTTCTCTCATTCGAGAGATCTCACTGTGTGGTCAGCTCTTGTGGTTTTTAGAGACAGAAGAGTGCGGTATATGACAGCTTTTTATGCCGCCTCGAGGCGGAAATGGTAATCCAAACTTTATGGCTGCCCCGCAGTGGGGCACACATATTCACGAAGAAACTAAGAACTTTCCAAGAATGAAGAGGAAGAGGCAGAGGGCAGCTCTTGTGTATACAATGATTTTTGCTGACTTTTGCCAAAAAGTTTGTTTATGGCTTTAAAAATTTTGAAATTCGCCAAAGAAAATAAAATAAAACTAGATTTTTGAAGTTCAGATTTAATTTAGAGGAAAAAAAACTTGGAAATCGGTTCCTACCTATGAATAGTCGATTAATTAATCAATTTTTATACAAATGAATGCAATTTTTCATCAGTTTCCAAAGAGAAATAAGCTATTTGTTTCTAATGAAGTTAATCAAATGATTTATAGTGTATTTTGTTGTCGATATATAGATAACCCATTAATCCAGAGCTTTTATTGATATAATTATCAGCATATTTTTCCCATAATAATAATATGTTAAGTAAATCTCTTGGAAAATCAATCAAACACCAGCACTCCCATCGAGCCATTAAACGAGATATCTTTTTTTAATTTTCAAGTGTTCTATAAATTGCAACCGACAACAAATCATAAAACGTTGATCAACATGCACTCATGGATCTACAACGATCGTCATGTTACCTGGTTCCAAAGGAGTACGATGGAGCAGCCATCGAAGATTGTTCAATTTTCAGTTGCAACTATTTCTGCACTGGCGAGCATAAATCAGTTTAAAATGGTTTTTTTTTTATATATGATTATCAATCACCATTAAGTGAGTGGAAAATACTTACTCCACTCGTGGCATCCAATGGACCCACTAACTAGTTAGTGAGATGTTAATCGGAGGAGAGCCTAGTGATCCGCGGACATTTATCATTATTCCTAGAGGAGGCGTCGACTCAACAGCTTGTGCCATAAATTCGCTTCAAAAAACTAATATGCTCAGCCCTATAAAAAGCTATAAAAATGAAGAAAGAAAATGTAGCAAGGGAATACCCTGTATGGCATGGATCGAAGATGGGGATCCAAAGGGGGCGCCACAGCTTCCGGCAAAAGTCTCTCAATCATCCACGGGGACGACTTCGGACCTCTCTGTTCATTCTACACTCTCTCCTGTCTCTCTCTTTAATAAAATTTCTTAATTGAAGCAGCAGAAGCAGCAGCAGCTGCCACTGAGACGCCAGACGCCACTGTAGACTGGTTCCTTCCTCTGATTTTCTGATTTTGATCTATATTAATCAAGAAGGATCCCCAAGATGATGTTCGTTGTGAGTGTGTGTGTGTTTGTGTAGTTTATGTCTGTAGAAAGCGAATGTTTTTGATTAAATTATCTCAGATTTTTAGTGGTTATTTCTTTTCGCTTTTTTTTCTCTCTGTTTTTTGGGTTGTTTGTGATCGCAGCTTATGCAAATTTATTGCATTTTTATTTATTTCAACACCATATACATATTTATTTTGTTTAAAGGTAGCCTTCGCCCACGCCCACACCACAGAAATCACTCGAAAAATCACTCGGAGATCTCCGCCACTTCCCATTAAATGATTTGTTTGGCCATTGCCAGTTCCGGTTCCACTTGTTCCAAAGTTTAAAAGATTTTATTTTTGGCTCTTTCCATATTGTAAACAAAATCAAATCGTTTAGAAAAGATTTTTCTACAATTTAATTGGAAATTTATTTATTTATTTTTTAAATTATATCAATTGTTAAATTCTTTTTTGGATTAATTTTAATTAAATTTAGTTTGAACTCGTTGAGTTCTGTTTAATTTCTATTGGTTTTTCTTTTAATTAACTTACCTTTGTTTTTTTATTTGGTCTTTCATCCTTAATTGAATTCAATTTTCAATTGAATTTCTGTTTGAATGCAAATTTATTGCCATTGCAAAACAAAAACTTCTGAATAATTGCCATTGATCTGCCAGTGGGCGTAATGAATGCTTAACCGTTAGTTCATTTATCTACTATACTTTACCTACAGTTTGGCCTGCACTCCAGCCCCCGATTTTGTTGCACCTGTCGCCCCGTGGCCGTCACCGCAAAACATTGAACAAACATTCGCTGATTGGAAGCCATTTGTTTAGGGGCCTTATATACGAACAGCCAGATACAGACTTACACACATACATACACCTGCAGTTACAGTTGCGGTCAAGTTGATAGGAATACTATGTGACTGTTTTTTGTCCCCCGATCGTTTCGGCAAACAGAACTCCACTCTTCGTCATTTAATTTCCCGAGCATTTTTCTTCCTTTCATCCCTTTCGTTATAGAAATTCGAATATATTCGCTTCATCAGCAAAAACAGCCACAAAACGATTGTGACGACTCTCTATGAAGGCATAAGATAAGGGACTCCACTTAGATGCGTAGTTTCACTGTAGTTATTTTAATACACTTACCTACTATTAATATAAGCTTTACTTCAAAAGTCTTCGACACAGGGATATTGGTTTCTGTTTAAATGGAGCTTCTATTATTTTAACCTGCACTGTAGCCCCTCCAACAATTTCATACAAAATGCCATACAATGGTAAATTAGAGCAACTTTTGTGGCAGAGGCGGGGCAACGTCGGTTGGCATCATCCCACAAATTGTTCCGATTGTGTGTCCGGTGTGTGTTGGTGTTAACGCATTGACGTCATAACGGTATATTTGCAGGCGGAACAAGCGGAACTAGCTCGCAGGGCGTGAATATTCATGCTGTTTGCTGTATGTTTGAATGCTGAATGATATATGGGGCCAGACATCCTGCTGGCAGGAGGGAGAAGGAAGTCCAATGCATGTGCAAATATTTTCTTTGCATGTGGCCCTCTGCTCTAAGCTGCAAGCGGAAATGCGAAACCACCACAGAAACCAGTCGCCGCTGCTCGTGCAATTATTGCATCTGCAATTTTCCACCCTCACATTCTCTGCTGACCTTCCGCCCTTCGACCAACCGCCGACGCGTCGGTCCTGTGGGAAAATGCAATTTCCCTTGTAAGTTCTCGTCTGTTCACACGCATCATTTATTTATTTATTGCTTCTGTCTGCAATTGATAATTTAATTTCACACAATTATTATAATTTATTATCCCTCTGCTGATCCGCGGCGCACTGTTGGGATCTCGCATTATTATTATTGCACTTTGGGGCGGCGTGAATTTGATCAATTGGGGAATTTATTCATAATGATTGAATGACAAATGCCCGACGGACTGGGCAACAATGTGGGTATTCATCTCTGCGATTTGTTGATTAATGTATGAGCTTTCAATTGCAATGTGCATTCATCACAGATTAACGCGAATCACACGCCCTGAACGATGATAAGAAGTTCAGGGTTGTCCCCCCACCCCCCCCCACACACATCATTTATGAGGGCCCCTGATAATGGTACAAAAAATGAGAACAGATTTCAGTGCGGCATAAATACTGAGGAATTTGTAGAAACTATTCAGAAGTTGATTCAATGGACTTCAAAGGATATTTCAATTTCTTTACTCTTGGATGATTTAATAACTCATCGACTCAATTGTTGCATACGACGATCATTTGATGACTCTATTTTTTCTCGGATATATATACCCATATAGATATAGATACCCATAAAATACGACTTTTCAAATATCTATCGATAAATTCGATAATTTTCTATATTGTATCGTTTTAATCGCCCTAATTTAAATCGATGAATGCATTTAAAGCGTTTTAGTCTCTATTAAACAATAAATCTCATCATCCCACTCTTCTTTCTTGTTAAAAATCCTCATGAAATCGATATCGTTATCGGCGTTATCGCTTTCATCTGTAAGCCTTAGATAAACTCTAAGCGTTTCCTCAATAAACCATTTACCCACGCGGCTGCCCCCCCCATCCATGCCCCATTCCCCTTCCCTACTTTAAGACCCAGTGTCAATGACCAATTTGAATGAATGATGATGAAGAAGCAAGTAGGTGGAGGATTACTACGTTAAAGAGGAGAGCATAAAAGCGTAGAGAAAAAACATAGGTTTCACGCCTCCTACATGTGGAATACACTTGACTGCAATATCAGATAAAAAACGATCATCATATGTACATACATACATACATATGTACATATGTTCGTGTGTATGTATGAGCGTTGGAACAACACCTGACCAAGCTGTGGTTCAGTCTGTGCCTGAGTCTCTTAGCCCCAGAGTCGCAGCTCCATTTTGGCTTCCCACTTCCCATATTTGTGTGTTAACTAGCCGCAATAAATACAAATGTGTTTTTCCACTCTGCTCTTGGCCCTCCTCCTTCTACTCTCCTATCCTCTTAGCCACCTTCGATGATTGGCAGCTGTAAAGAGGTTCATTAGAGCGCTAATAACCAGATATGTAACAGTCTCTGTCCTTCTGTCTCTCTCTATATCTCTCTCTCACTCTTACAACAACAAAAAACAGAAATAATGAAAATTACATGACGCCCAACATGGAAATTTATGCATTTGTGTGTCTGAGATCTGAAGCGAGTTGCGTGCAGCAGGAAACGCCTACAAAAACACACATATGTATGCACATGGGGCAGAGTGGGAGCAGGAGGTGTGGCATCAAGTGCATGCCACTAAACAAGAGCAAATTCCAAAAGTCAAGACAACAATAAACAAGAATTCTAAGGGCCATGGCAATGCACGGTAAAAGGAAATAATGATGCAATATAAATGAAAATGGGAGAACACCAACCAAAGAGGTGTCGTATGGGGATAGATATTGTAAATTTTGAAATTATAAAATAATAATCATTATTTTTTCCATATTCTGATTTTTGATAAATAGATAGACAAAACCTAAACATATAATTCTACCGAAAATGAACACTATATCTTGTCAAAAACTGTCAAAGAGTGGATGTTGGGGAGGAATAGATAAATAATATTCTAAGAAAGAGAAACTTAAATATATTCCAAGTAACATTTCTGTAACTCTCTCTGAAATCTCGGAGAATATATAGACAGATGAACCCGATTAGAGTTTCTAGAGCTGTTGCAGAATTGTCCGGGTATAACCATCAATTAAACGACATTTAAAGTATACGATGGAACGGGCCATTCCCGTTCTTCATTATACGAAACGAAGAACCAAAAACGCAACCTCAGCGCAAAATTCAAACCACATGAAAGACGCAAAGACCTTAAGACTTAATAAATTGTTCCGCCCTGGACCCCACACTCAAATGTAGCGTAAAATCATACCAAAACATCGTATAAACTGAAGTGTTGCATAAATTAATAAATTTACCCAGTGCCCGTTGCCTCTTCGCTTGAGTTGCTGGTTGGGATCGGATGGGGATGGTGGGATGTGGATTTCCATACCAAAGACCTAAACATGAAAACTGCAGTCACAACAAGAAGGAAATTGCTATAAATTACAATGCACATCGTCATGCATTTTCATGCCTCAGTTGATTTCCCCTGGAAAGAAGAAAAAATAATAATAAAAATACTTTTCAGTTTGAATCGAATGGGAAAGAAGGTTTGGTTGCGAGCAATCGATTGCGTATTGGGTGGAGTGTGTGTGGGTGTAGGAGATGATTGCAGGGAATTTCTATATGAGTTCTCTCAGGAATTTATAAGGAATGCAAGGATAGAGATTTGCAGAGGTGTATTTATTAAGGAATAAGTATTTCCAGCAACAATGCACTTAATATGAAGATGGATATGGGTTCGCTGAATAGTATAGAAATACATATTTACATTGGATTATAAAGTTATTGCATAAACCTAGTAATTGAGGATCGATCAATCGATATATTTCTAAATATTATTTCTAAAATTATCATTTCTAGAATTAAATCTAGCTGTATTCAGATATAATTTATATTTTTTCTCTTTTCTTGATATTTAGATAGCTTATCGATAACCTATCGATAATTTTGATAGGTATCGTTATAGGTATTTTCAAAATAATTCTCTGGAGTTAATCTCTTGCATTTTTACAACAGTTCCATTCCAACTTTCTCAATGAACAAAATCATTAAGAAGGCTTTTATATTTTTTTCATTTGAATGTTCTATCTTTAATCTATATCTTCAACAACCCATTAGGTACCTCCTCCTTCTTTTTTCCACCTGCATTCCACGTGCCGTTCTCTCCTCCCCGTCCTGTCCATGCAAATTATAAAGGCAACAGAGAAATGCCGCCGCTTTCGACCGCCTTCATGTCACTTCTGTCACGTTTGCCACAAGCAACGCAACAGATGTTCGGGCTGTTTGGGGCTGATTGAGCGACTGACTGGTGCCGTCGCCGTCGTCCCCATCATCATCATCGTCATTATCAGACGGAGAGCAACATCATCAGTGGATCTCCGGGAATTGTGGCTGTGGTTGGAGGTCGGTCGGTCGGTCTGGTCTGGTCTCTTGTGGTGTCTTGTGCTGGCTGCTGCCGGGCACGCCTTGTCGGCTCATCGCTCAGGCACACGTTGGAACGGAGGGGTCTGCAGGTCCCAGTGCTACTTGACTTGGTCCCAGATCCATTTGCTACTCTCCTGCTCCTGCGGCACCTTTAGCTATGAGCATTAAAACTTTGCTCGCTAGTCCGACATTTAACGACTCCCACTGTACAAAATGGCAACCACTAGACTTTGATTTTGCTTTGTAATACCCTTCAAAGAGGGTATTATGATGACGGGGAGAGCTTTGCAGTGCGGAAAACCTAACCTAAGTAGAGTATGCATATATGGAGTGTGTGGAAGTGGGGTAGGCTGCTCCTCTTCTATTTCCCCCTTCAAATACGTAACCGCCTTCGTATAAACTAATAAGGAATATTCAATAAGGACTCCTCTGCTGCGTTGTTTCTCGTGTCCTTATTTTGAATTATTTTCTTATTGCTATACACTTTGAATGCTTTACTTAACGATTATTTATGCCTCAAACTGCGACGTAGAATTGTCTAAATTTAAGAGTATCGAAAGCATCGGCACCACATTGTGCTCTGCTCTTCAGGAGCTCTCTGATCGTCGTCCTGCTCCTCCTCCTCCTGCTTTGTCTCTCCAATCAAACACATGTCAAATGTTGCTGATGTTGCCTGTCGCCGCATGTCGGTGCCTGTCTTTCCCTTCCCTTCCCGTCCCGTCCCGTCCGCTCGCTTTCCTGCCTTCCTGTCCGCTATTGGGGAGCAGGAACCTGCATCTAATCATAGCCCCCAGGCATCGTTTCACTTTCGCTGTGTCATGTAAATGCTCTCACCTATCCCCCAAGCCCCACTCCGAGAGCTGCAACCTGACAACGACCACGCTCTCCCCATAATTAGTACGTCAGACGGTTTGGTCAACCAATGGGTTTGTCCCCACATATGGGCCTGGGATCCGATGGGGAGACTCTTTTCTGCTTTCTGCTGCGGGCACTGGGAGCGCTCTGGAGCTGGAGCTTGTTTTCCTATCCATTTCATTTCGCTGGATAGGCAGCCATTTGGCGAGAGCCGAGTGGGCGCCAAACTAAACGACAACCAAAGATGACGACGGCAATGGCAACACGGCAACGACAACATCGATGTCGAGGTGGTTTCACCTTGTTGTTGCAGTTGTTGTGGGGCATACACATGTAGTGTGGCACCCACACTTGCTGTACGCTTTTCCCTCTCTCTCTCTGTTCCTCTGTCTTTGTATTTTTTTTTGCATATTGGCAGCAGCAGCAGCAGCCACAGCAGCAACAGAGGTAACAGAGGCAGCGGCAAGAGGCACTCGACATCCATGTTGGTCAGTGCCTTTGGTCGGTGTAAGGCGTCAGGGACAGGGCACAGTGGGTTGCAAGTAGGCGGAAAAGTAGGTTGCAAAATCACAGTCAGTAGGGGTTAATGGTTGAAGGTTAAGGATTGATGGTAAATGGAGAAAAAAAGTGAAACATTCACTCACAGATATTTGAAGGAGACATCACAGTTTGAGTAAAAACATTTCTTGAATTGAAACCATGAAAATCGTTTTATAATAATTTCTTACCAAGATAAGATATCCGATATTTGATATGCTATTATATAGATTAAAATTCAGTACATTGTTAGAAGCACTTTATACTTGGGTATGAAATCTTTAGATATCTTTAAGTATCCTGAGTATAAAACGTTGAAAGTATTGAAATTAGCTTAAACCTAATGAAACTTCGTTATTAAAGTACTTTATAATTTTACTTGTAATTATCTATAAATTCAGAACATACATATACATATGTATGAACGCTCATTAGCCTGCTTTATAATTCCTAAAGCGCAACTCTGCTAATTGGAAACTCCCCTCAATATTCCGAACCACTCTGCTCAAAATTAAATATATTAAAAATATTTCATTATTGTCAATTAGCTTTTACCCCTTCTTTCCACCTTCTGCCTTATTTTTTTTAATAAATATAATTAAATTTAAGTCAAATTTTCACAAGTCAGCGCCCCACAGTGGGGTACACGAAGTAACAGAGAAAACTGCCGGCGGCAGCAAAGTTATTAAAAGTCAATATTTTTCATTTGCAGTGAAGTTAAATGACGGAAATTCAGTTATTAAAAAGTTGAGAGCAGCCAGGCAGGCAGCCCCAAAATGATGGATGAGATTTTAAGCATGTGGGGAAAACTTTAGCGATAGGAAATGATTTTGGGAAAGGGTATAAAATATATGGGAAAATAAAGCTGAAAAGGCGGAAAATTAAAGACTGGCAAGTGGAATTGTGGCTAAAGTATGGCCACAGAGAAAACGGAAATGTGCTGACGTCCGTGCCATTTTCGAGTTATTTTAGCCCATCCACAGACATTGCATTACATTTTTGCTTAGTTATCTTTTACGTGTGTATCCTTTAGCCTTGTGCCTCGTGCCTCTCGATCCTTCCGCTTACGTGTGAGAGATACGAATCCGGTTCAGGACTCCCACCGAAACGTTGACTAGAAAATGAATTAACATTTTGCATGTTGGCATAAAATACAGGAAGATGGAAAGAAAAAATGCAGGATACAAAAGTCGGAAACTATTCGAAGTTTATATATCCTTTAATGTATAAATGTATAAAGAATACTAGAAATAATTAATTAAAATTAATGAATTTAAAAGGAAAGTTTTGATGTGAAAAATATTAGAAGATACTAAGAAATACTACAGAAAATACTAAAAGAACGAATAATAATCTCAAAATATTCGTTTCCAGGGGAAAAATATCAAAATAACAAAAGTAACAAAAGTAGCGAAAAATACTTAAAATCTTTGATACCCTCTCAAAAGGGTATGGAAAAACCCGCAAACTGAAAAAACGTTTCTGCACCAGGACACCGGCACAACCTCTACCACACACATATCCGTACATTTATCTTCCACTCCCTTCCCCCTCATTGTGCGAGTAGTATTTTGGCCAAAACGTTTTAACTTTTCCATCTTTCTTTTTTTTTTTTCCTGCTGTTATTTTGCGGCTGCGTTTGCGGTTGTGTGGCCGAGTGGAGAGAACCCCGAAACAGAAGCCCATAAAACATTTGCAGCAGCCTCGTTTGCATTTTATCCGTGGAGTGGAGTATGGATCAGGGAGGGAGTATGCTGCGGAGTCAGGTTAACGCCTTTTTGGCTTTAATGGTGCAACTTTTAGTGCTTAAGTGGTATAAATTGCAGTTGCAGTTGCAGTCGCCAGAACGCCAGTTCGTTATGGACAGAGCTGTTGGCTCAACTCAAACTCCGTTCAATTCCGTTCCAAAGATGCATATCAATACAGTCAGTGGCCCAGAGCCCCCAATGGAAGTACTTTGGCTTCTAAATGCATTCAGGGGATTTCCATTCTCCCTCTCCGTTCTATTGAAATTGCGTTTTGCGGTAATTTATAACTTTGCGGAATAGAAACTTCAATTTGGTGGGCGGGAAGAGAAGGTGTTTGGATGCGGTCAAAGGATAAGAAAATATGCAAATTTTGTTAGTACTTAGTTTTCTTCTTTCTGTAAGTGGATTTAAAAGAAGAAGAATAAACTTTTACTCTGATGGAAGTATTAAATTTGAGAGAAATTTTATTTTAATTTTTAGAAAGAGTTTACGAAACTAAATTTATAATTACAGTTTATAGCTTAAAATACTAGAACATACTTGACTTAAAAAAAAGAACGAAGAATATCAAAACAGTAAAGTTCTTATATGCCGAAAAAAGAATTTAAACCAAGAACCCTTCATATTTAGAAGTTGAGTAATTCATTCTTAATCTTGGAAACCCATACAAATATACATACATTCGTGTCTGTTCTTTACGCTTCCTCAAATTAACGCGCCTTCGAGGTGCAGCAAATGATGATCCATTGGTTATAGCAACCACCATATAAGGGCTAATCTTCAAACTGCTATTCGACTGCTATTAACATTCTTTTGCCATATCATACGATCATTAAAGACTTGAAAAACCCGAAAATTCTACTCAAATCAATCAAAATGAACCCAAAAATATGTTAACAAAAATGTTTTAGGGGGAGAAAAAACATTCCACAAGATGTCTTAAGGAAAGAAAATCGTTCCACAAAATATCTAACGAGTTGAAAATTGCTCACTAAATATAAATTGTGGGGGTATAAAATGGAAAGCGTAATTATTATTAATTTGTCAAGTATGTAAAACAGATGCCCAAAAATGGGAACCAAAAATAAAGGGAAATAGATGCCATATAAGGGAAGGCCTTTTGTAGGAGAGGGTAACAGATGCAGATGCGGGCCTCTTGTGTGTGTGTGCCACGTGCCACATGCCACATTGCCAGCGTGAAGGGCCACCGACCGTATCGGAGCAAAGAGAGATCTTTGTGTTGTATGCAAATCGAAATGGAAAATCCGTTTGGAAAATTGAAATTAAAGCAACTGCCCCAGACTTTTGTATATAAATATCCGCTTTGGGGCACTACTCCTACCCCCCTATAAGCTCCCTCTTCGAATCTCTCCCCGATTCCCCGACTCTATTTTTACATGCAGCATCCACACATCCATGCATCCATTAAATGCATTTTGTTGCACATTTCGAAATCGTGCCACATTTACATTTTTTTCGTTGATTTCCTTGGTTTGTTTTTTTCTCTCTCTGTTTTTCAGCATTTTCCACTCGCTGTCTGGGTTTTCCTTATATCCAATTGTCGTTCGTTTTGTTCGATTTTCCTCCTCATGAGTAGACAATATTTTTCCTTTTTGCCTCTTTTTTCGTGCTCAATGGAAAACGGAAAATCCAAAAGTCAATTGTGGAGCAAATGCAGACTCCAGTTTTTCTTTTGGCAATGGTTGCATTTTTCTTTTGATTCTTGTCTGATTTGATTTTGGGAATCAATTTATGCAAAGATCTCGTTTGAAGTTTATTTTGTGTGTTTGAATTTCGGGGTAAAGATCAGATATTGTTGTATGTTTACTCGATAATCGGTTATAATCGGTCGATCTTGGGCAGTGGGTAGCAATTGGATTGGTTTTTTGGAATTGATTGCATTGGAATTAAATTACAGAATTGGGGTTGTTGGAAAGGATTGAAAAATGAGAGCGGGAGAGGAAAATAAAAGGAATTCAAGAATAGATTTATACTGTCAATAAAATTCGAACCCATTTTAAAACAAAATTATTATTTTTAAAACATTATAAAAACTTTTGGGTACAGAAAATTTTTTTCGGCTTCGGCGCTCCACGGTTGGGTAAAAGATTCCTTGTTTTTAGGAGCAGAAGATTCTTTGGGTTTGATCATAAGAGTCTTAGCGTAGGCTTCGGCTGCACATGTCTCGCGTCATGCAGCAACGCCCCTCGGTCACTTGGGCTGCGCTTTTGCTTTGGATTTACGCGTAATAAGCTTTGATTTTGACTGATCGAAATACATATGGGCTGTTCCACCAGGCCAAAAATCGTAAAGAGTCAATAAAAACCGATTTCCATATAATTTTTTCACATAAAATAGGAACTGCCCATATATAAGATTCTTTAAAAATATATCCATAACTTTCACGTTTTAATTTCCTTATAAATAAATATCAATATAATAACTCTTTGCCAGATTCCAATTAAATCGTATACTATCTCTCCTTTTCCATTACCTATTTTGCCATTAACTTAACTTAACCTTAACGTTAAAGTGCAGCCCAAGTGGAGGCACCTTTGCCTACTACAATTGGTGTCATTGTCCTTGTGCATTGTGGCGTGTTGTGCCTACAGCCAGCCCCACCGTTCAACCCCCGTCATGCCATCCTTTGTTTCGTCCCGTAGCCTCCCTTTCTTTTGGCATGGTAAAAAGTATATTTTTAGCACAAAATGTAAATAAATTTGCATACACATGAGGCAGCAGGAGAACAGGCAAAACAATTGCCAAAGGAGACTGCTCTAGAACGCCTAAAGGGTTAAGGGCCCCGATCTGGTGCTGCGGCATTAAAGGATTACAAAAGCCAGGCTAAGCCAGGCCAGGCGAGGCCGCTTTGCCGCAATAATCCTGTTAGTTTATTTTGCACCACAGAGCACACAATGTCAAGTGCAGGAACGAGGCAGAAAACAGAGACAAAATAGACAGACAGAACAGACAGACAGACAGACAGAGAGTCAGAGCAATCCTAGACAATGGAACTGCTGCAGTGGAGAGGTGTCACTGTGGAAGCCCTAATGAAGTCGTAAAAGTCCTATACCATATATTATGTGTCCAGCCTGTCTGATGGCTGATGTCTGTGGAGTATTCCCTGCCTTATTAGAACCCCCAAACTCAAATATTCAAGTCATTTTAAATGGGAAAAGGTACATTTTTTGGCACACCAATTTCCATGGATTTTCCAAAGTGTCATGCTCCCAACCGTATGCCGTATACTGTCCTGCTGCTCACTTGATGTGCTGTGTGTGTGTGTGCGACCATTAATCTTCGAGGCATTGTTCTTCCAATGCAGCAGCTCCCACCGAAGGTAGTGTCATGCAGTTCCCTCTGAATGTAGTGTCATAGTTATAAATTATGCAGAAGTTGAGGCAGGAATCGAGATCGAGGGATAGGGCTAAGAGAATGGTATAGGGGGAATAGGGGATAGGGTCTAGAGTGCACTTGAAAATCGATGAACAAGGGCCCGGCCCATGCATATCGAGTGTCCATTGCCATTTCATATGTACATACATATATGTATGTATGTATGGATGTGTGTACCTTCCGCTCTTTTCATTCCCTCTCTTCCGAATCCACAGTTCCCATTCCAAGAGTGCAAAAAAATGCAACGAAGCGTAAAATCAAATAAAACGTCAAACCCAAAATGGAAAACGAGAGTGGGAGTGAAGAAGAGCGAGAGAGGAGAGTTGGGTAGTGAGCGACTGAGGGAGGGAGAGGAAACACCAACCATTACGATTACCATGCCCATGGTAGAACCCACCACGTTGATGCCTCAGACCCGCCGCCGGCTACTGGGCGATGTTCAAGTGTCAATTGGGTTTACTTACAGGCCACTTTGTCCACGTCCACATCCAAATCCACATCCCGTAGTGTATACTTTCTGGACTGGACTCGTGTGTGTACTCATTGGAATCATGTGTGTGTGTGCATCCTCCGACTCTGTGTGTGCGTGTGTGTGTTTGCTGCTGCTGGTGGTCGAGTGGTACGCCCTTAGCGGACGTACCGTACCGGACCCTTCACATCGCTTCGATCGCTTCCATAATGCATGCAGCTCCCTATGCACATAAATACATACATATGTACATACATATGTATTCAATATATGGTACCGAGGAGTATATGCTTACACATCAATGTAAATGCCGCCGCCTTTTGAGTGGCTTTGTTTTTGTTGAGCTGGTCACAGGACTTTGCCTTTGCCTCCCCACCTCCTCTTCTTGGTTTTTGTAATTGGATAAGCAGCTGTGGGGAATCGCCATAAATGATGAATTGTGATTTGTGGAAGATTGCGCTGGAAGTTATTGTAACTGAATACGGAATAGAAATAGTGGCGATAAGTTGGGGAATAGAATTTACGGGGTATGGCATCGAGTTAGATATAGGTACTGGATGTGGCATAAAATCTGTATGCAAGACGGGATAAGCTAAATGAAAATATATGTATAAAGAATGGTGGAGGAGAATGGGTGGGGATAAGTTGTAGTAAGTGAAACTGAGATATGATAGCAGAGAAAAGCAAATAAATAAAATACTAGTTTCTTCTCTCACCAAAAATCATATAAATGAAGCAGAAGTTGGAAAAATAAAATAATTGATAAAGACAAAACTATGGTTATTTATAGAGAAATTAAAGATTTTTCCAAGATTATATGAAAATCTGGAATAGAAAATGTAGAGTAGGGATATTCCTAAATATAAGACAAATCCATTTAAAAGCCATTTAAAATAATTTCCCTAACAAAATGTACTTCTCCCTCCTCTTTGAATGGCTCTCATTAGACCAGTTGGAATGGTAATAAGATCTTTCATAAAATCAGTTTACCCTCTGCGGCGTAAGAAAAACATTTTTAAAGCACTTAAAAAATATTTTGTTGTAGAGCAAAACGTTTTTGTGTTTATACTACAAATTTCGAGTGTTTCTGAAGTGTAAACTGCATTTACATCGAGTTCTAGACTCGCACCCGCTGACTCTCGAAACTCCCATCTCTTGGGGTCTCCAAACTCCAATCTCCTGCTGCTGGGACTGCTCTGAAAGAGAGCAAAGTGCAGGGCCACTTAATCGACTGTGGAAATGGTTGTATATTTGAAGTCTATAAACGATTAAAGAACTGGGTCAATTGCACTGCAAGGGAAACCGAAAAAAAATTATGTTTATGTTTTTCCAAAGAACCAAAGAGACCCCGAAGCACCAAGCACCACAAAAATCAAAGCAATTTCTCAGGTATACGTATACCCAGGCACTCAACACTCGAGAATTGTTTACCCAAAGCAAAAGAATGCGTTAACCCAATTTTTCAAGCTACCAACAAAAATAACAAAAAAGAAAAAAAAATAACCAAAATGTACACTGGTATCTATAACATTCTAATGCATTTTTGTTCTTTTTTTTTTCCAGGTATGTATCTGCATCTGTGTGTACTCGTATTTGTATCCATTATGTGGTGGGTGTGTGCTGTGCCCCACCGTTAAATTTGCATAAACTTTGGGCTGCAGCCGAAAGCCACAGCCAAAGCCAAAATGTCAAACAACTCTATCACAGAGGCCTGACAGAGGTAGCAACATCAACTTGAACGTAAATTGGCAACACAAATCTGTCAACGGCTGGGCCCCAGAGATACTACAGAGAGAGGAGAAGACCAACAAAGACCAACCAACCATTCAGAGGCAGGTTCACCTGTTGTCAGAGTCGCAAAGACTCGGAGACTGGCACTTAACAAGTTTTCAATTTGTAAACGCGCGTGCTTTGAATACTCCCAAAGATGTGTTGGCTAGCAGCAGCAGCAGCAGCCGGAGGAGCAGTCCACAGACAATTGAGCCAAGATTGAAAAAAAAAGAGTAGTGGAACAGGAGGCGCACCAAGCAGACACTAGAGGAGGCAGGCACCAAACCGAAGCGGCACGCGTGCCTCATCTCAAGAGAAGAAAACCGCGTGACCGAATCGAAACCAAAACCAATTTCCTTTCGGACAAAAACAAGATTTTTTTCCATTAACCGCAGGCCTCTTTTGTGATCCTGAAAATGCATTTAATTGAACACATTTAAATCAATTAACATTTTTCTTTTTAAACTATTATCTCTTTGTGGATTTCACTTGACGGAACTAACTATCTAGCTATCGTATTTGTTGGGCTTTTTCGCTGCCACTTGAAGGTTTTTATACCCGTACTCAAAAAAGAGTTAAGGGGTATATTAGATTTGTGGTAAAAGTGGATGTGTGTAACGCAGAGAAGGAAACGTTTCCGACCCCATAAAGTATATATATTCTTGATCAGCATCAATAGCCGAGTCGATATAGCCATGTCTGTCTGTCCGTCTGTCTGTCTGTCTGTCTGTCTGTCTGTCTGTCTGTCTGTCTCGATGAGCGCCTAGATCTCAGAAACTATAAGAGCTAGGGCAACCAAATTTGGTTTCCAGACTCATGTGATATCCCACTGCTACAAGTGTATTTCAGAATTTCGCCCCGCCCCCTTCCGCCCCCACAAAGGACGAAAATCTGTGGCAGGCACAATTTTAAAGATACGATAAAACTAAAAACGCAGTATCGTAGAGAATGCCCATATCTACCAGGCTGCTTAATCTGAATTAGATCGGATCATAATTATAGCCAGAATGACGAAATTAATTTTCAGTTGCTTCCCCTGCCCCCCCTCCCACAAACGACAACGAAACTCATTTTCCTTCTCGCTCGCACACTCTACCGCGTTCAGTGCGCGAGCAACCACTAGCGGAAAAGATGTAGAATATGAATAGTACATCTATAATCTACATGTTAGATGTAAAATATACATTGTAGATGTAGATGTAGATAACAGATGTAGCAAAAAAATGTAATATGTAAAATTTTTTTTTTTAATTCTAAATTCTGAAAATCATATGCTCAAAAATGTAGATACTGACTGAGTACGGGTATAAGTAGAGTCGCGTCTTTAGAAGCGACTCACACGTTCCTTCTCGTTTTTTTTGTTTTTTGTTTTGCATTTTTATGATGGTTACACAGGGCATCACGGTCAGGTGATGAAGTCGTTAAATACAGAATTGATGATTTCTATGGGGTACGAGTATTATTGATGGGGCATTACAACACGGAGCTTTTGTTAGCGATCTGTCTGTGTTTAGAATGTGTAATATGCGGCTTTAAACCGTCTCAGTCACTTGGAGATTGTTAATGGTTGGTTTTATGGGTTCAGTTATCTGTTTTTTGGATTTTTGGACGTAAATGTGATGGAAATACTATTGATATTTTACTGGATTTTGAGGTGGAACACGTCAGCAAAGACGAGCCCATGGCACACCTTAAACAATAATTGTGATTTTTACTCCCACATTCAGTAGAGCCTTCACACAAATATGTATTTACATATTAATGTTAGATAGAAACAGCTTGGCCTGGCAAACTTTCTGCATTTAGTTTTTGTATTTGCCCTCGAGTGCAGTGAGTGATTCGCATTTATCTTATCTCTTGATCGTCTCTTCATCTACGAGAGATCTATTCGGTATGAAGAAGACATAAAAAAGGACTCTACTTAGCTGCGTATTTTCTCAGTGTTTATTTTGATTAGTTGCCTTATTTCAATAAATGTTTATAATTATAAAGCTAATCAGCCTAACGACTATTAAATACCCATTTTTTTCAAGCTTCGTCACCTTCTTGTGTACATGATTTTCCCACCATAATTTGTATTGCTTCAACATGTAATTATTCCTAAAAAGAAACCATAAAAATCCCATGCAATCCATAGAATCTTTAATTGTGCCCACTATTTTGCAAACACTTTAATTTACATCTTTGAATCTCTCGAATGAATAACCATAGCCAACAATTAAAGAACTAGAGAAGCCTGTGCCGCCGACATCCTCCACCTCCATCTCCACTCCATAAATCAATTTACAAATCATTTGGCAAATTTGCATCTTTATGTACGTGTATTCCATGGCTCCGCAAAAGGCAGGCCTTTGTACGTAAGCCGAATACAGAAGTCATTCCCCAAATGCTTTCAAAATGGTTTCATTATAATCGTTAAGATCTCCCAATCGTTGAGTTCTGGCCAAGCTCTCTAAGCCAAAGAAAATCCAATGTCAAAAACCTTGCAAACAATCATTTCTGCTCTGTTCGGTTCTGTTCTGCCATTGTTTGTTGTTCTGTTTTGTTGATTGCCATGGCTTTTATTTTGTTCTTTATTTGAACATTTATTTATGAGATTTTTTTTCGTTGCTAGTTTCCCCCTCCCCTCCTTTCCCCTCTTTCATTATATAATGATTGTTATTGTTGTTTAGGCCTTTGGCTTTGTGGTTTTTTCAGCTTCGTTTTTGTGTTATTTTCTGCACGTGTCTGATTTTTTGGTCAGGAAAAGCTTTAAATACATATGTATATATGTATGTAACAAGGGGGTAATGTGGAGGAAGGATAGCGTCAATTGGGTTATTTAAAGCAGCTATTTTGGGGGTCTCTCAAGCTTAAATTATGATGACTTTTGTGGCTAAGAAAATTATTGTTAATATTTGGTTTGGTTTTTTATGATTTTTAGAATGATTTTTATGAAAAGTTTTGGTATAGTAAAATAATGACTGTTAATTGAAGAACTACAAAATAAAATTTTGTGATTAAAGATACAGATATCCAACTATTCAAGGAAATAAAAGTCTGAGAAATGATAAGAAAACACCATAAGTATACACATGCATTACTGCCTATAGTCTTATCGAAATACCTCACACAAAGAGTGCTCCAAAAGATATGTCTTTGGGAATAGAATCCAACATTGGTCTATAAGCTCCTAGAAGACTTTCGCTTTATCAAAAAACGATAGGAAATAATAATAATAAACATTAGTAATACAAATAGTTGCAGGAACCAAAAGAATTAAAAAAAACTATTGAGCACAATTTTTGTAATGCCTATAAGGCCTATTTACAAGTTTTAAGAGATACTCGGAAAGATCTCTTCTTCAAATGAGAAACAAATGAGAATCCCCCTGAATGCCTTTCCTAGAAGCCTTTCGTTCTTGCCTTTTACCATTTTTCAAACCGCCAAAACAATTAAAGCATCAACCAGCAGTCCCCGCCAATCGGAGAGCCATAGAGCCACCGTTGTCGGGCGTAACCATAACTAATAACTATATCAAAATGTTTGGGTCGTTTCGTCTTGTAAGAAATCGGAATTACAAATTACAAATTGAATGCGAAAATTGTCCAATTGTCAAATTGGCTTCTAACATTTACACGCACCGCATTGCAATTGCAATTGGAATTGGAATTGGATATCGCATTGCAATTGCATTGGAAAATGGAAAAATTGTTAAATAACAAATTTGTGTTTGACCATAAATGATGGGGGCTAAGTCGACATAAATAACTAGCCACGTTAATAAATCATTTCTGACCAATTTGAGACACCCTTTCGGCTTTCGGCTTTCGGCGCTCCACTGCGCTACACTGCATTTGGTCAAAACCAATTCATCAATTGGCCAAAAACTTGCCTCCACAGAGGCACAGGCAACAGAGCCAAAAAACCACACACCGAACACAGCCACCAAATATGCCAAAATGCAGGTGGCAAAATTAGACAGAAATACATACACAACAAACACCAAAAATTTATAAATATTTTGCCATTGCGCAAAACTACACCAAAAAGAAAACAGGAAAGGTGTGGTAGATAAGGCAGTCGAAGCTATTGATACTCTTAAAGCGTGATTGTTTTTGTGGTAAGTAAAGAGATAATATGGGGTCTAAATTTGTGTAGAAATAGGATTTAGCTATGAAGAACAAGTAAAACTATAGATTGTTGAGTTTCGAGTCGAATAATGGGATATATTTATGATCCAATCTCATTTATTTTATGATTTTGCTTATGTTATTCTCTCCCTTACGTATTGCAAATTCATATTACCCATGTTTAAGTGTATACAACAAATGAAAATATATTGACAACATGGCAGATTTTGATTTTCCGCTTATGCGGGGCAATTTATTTCATTTTTTATTTGGTTTCTTCGTATATGAAATATTTACACTGTGCCAATTTAATGTTTATATTGTTGATCATCGCAAAATAATGGAAAAGAGAAGTAATAAAACCGATAAACCAAAAACGAAAACGAAACCGGCGCCATTGAGTCTTGCCAAAAAGTATGTTGAACAAATAATGGAAAAATAACGAGAAATACATAAAGAGAGGAGAAGAAGAGCTCACATATAAAGAACTGTTTCAACTGGAAGATACCTATTGTTATGATGAGATCTTATTTGTATTGCTAGATTACAGAAAAAAAAAATTTTGTAAGTAAAATTAATGATTTTGGGTTCAGAATTTTATGGGGAATATGAAAGAGTAGAATATTACATTTGTTAAATTTTAATAGAATAGAATATATCTTGTGAATTGTGGGTAGTAACTCGATAGTTTTGATGGGAGAATATTAATAAATTAAAAAGAAAATCTATCAAGTCTGTTATTCACGTTAGCGTAGCAATAAACATTGCGGTTGTATGTAATTTCGTTCAAAAGTGTACTAGAACTGCCTTCATTCTGCCTATTTAACCCTTTTAAAGCTCATAAATACAAGTTACTACAACAGAAATATGGTCAATGGCCAGTAAAGCTCCGGCAGTCACTGGGACAGGTTAAAACAAAGGCCAACAATCCTATAAAAGTTTATTACTATTAAGCATATGTATCCGTACTATGTATATGCCTCGATGGAGCCAAAGTTGTGGCAAAACAAAAACCAAAAATAAAAAGATAATCAAATTTATCTTAATTATGGGCTCTAATGACCAGAGCCAAATGACATCATCTCATCATCACCTTTTGTTAGCCTCATCGGGGGGAGTGTAAATGAATCGAGTGTGGCTGAAAGTGTAAATATTTGTGACGCCTTTTCAGGTGCAACGATGCAAAACATTTTTCGCTTGCCACCTCCGCTTCCACGTAGCTCCATTCCACTTGCCGCGTATTCAAACGTGTGATTCGAATAATTGCTTTGCAATTTGCCGCCGCCTCCGGGTTTGGAAAAATCATACAAAAAACTTAAATAATATTATTAATACAATATGCCATGCTCTTGGCATACAAAATGTGTTTTTATCATTCGTTGGGTATTATATTACACAGCAAAGATACATTTGTATCTAGATACATTTGTAAGATGTCAGGTGTGGCTGTAGAACTGTTTCCATCTGATATATCAATTCGCATTCTGACTGAGAGAACTGCTCAGTGTGTGTGTTCTGGGCTTCTGTTTTGGTATTGTTTATTTTGGAATTTATGAATTCAATTTTGGGAATTTAAGGCGGCATAATGCGATTTCCAATCACGTAGCAATCACAGGACAGGTACTGTAATAAGGTATTTACGATTTATGGGGGTTTATGTATCGCAAATGTATCGCAAATGTCTGAAGTTTATTGTATAATTTGAAGATTGCTGATACGAAGGGTTAAATTATATGATACAGCTCTTTAAAAGTATGAAAGATAAACTATAGAGGTATTTACTTTAAATTATTCTGAAAATTACAGAAGAGTTTAGGGATAAATTATCGGATTTCTCTCATAGCTATGTATGTCATACTCCTCAGATATGCATTTTAATATCATTAATTTTATTTTCTTTGCAATGAATTCTATATCTAAGCCCTAACTTCCATTGCAGCTTTTCCTTTCATCTTAAATTTTAAATTTTCCCATAAATACCCGTAACATTTACTCAAAACAAAGTTTTAACAATTACGAAATTCACTTAGCCTCCCATAAAACCCATGAAAATATGATGGGGGCTCGTCATTTCCTCGCCTAAATGGCAAATAACACTAGTCAACACGATTTTTCCTCAAGGAACAAAACGAATTTTTTCTTAAAGATTTGGGGCTTAGAAATGGTTTGATGATATTTTTTTTTTTTTCTATGGCAGAACTTTTTTTTAAAGTATTTTTGAAAACTGGTATTTTTTTTTAAAGCTTTTTTCAGAGGTAACGCTTGTTTTTTTCACATAACTCTAGTATTTACGTCTGGTTGTAAAGAACTTTGCTATTTTGAAAATATAATTGACGCAGCTAGAAGTTGATGCCAAACACTTTGTGATTTCAGCTTACCGTCTGGGAAATATAAAGCATTGAAATGCAAAAATGATGATTTTTGTGGGGTATTTTACGAAATTTTGACTTTAAAAACTCAGGAAAAGTCGAAAAAAAATTATATCTTGTGTCCCTATTTTTTGTGTATAGGTGCGTTAATTTGGCGTCGTTTAAGGTATCGCTCATTAAAATCTATGGAGAGACTTTGGAGCTAAAATTCGTTAACCAAACCTAAAAATGGAAAAATGAACAAAAAACCTTTTTGAAGGCGGCGGGCCCAACTGCCAATTGGGAACAAAGCAAACGAGCAAGGGTTGTACATTTGGTACCTGATCGCGTTCTTTTGTTCCCAATTGGCAGTTGGGCCCGCCACCTTCAAAAAGGTATTTTTGTTCATTTTTCCATATTTTAGGTTTGGTTAACGAATTTTAGCTCCAAAGTGTCTCCATAGATCTTAATGAGCGATACCTTAAACGACGCCAAATAAACGCACCTATACACAAAAAAATAGAGGACACAAGATATAATTTTTTTTCGACTTTTCCTGAGTTTTTAAAGTCAAAATTTCGTAAAAAATACCCCACAAAAATCATCATTTTTGCATTTCAATGCTTTATATTTCCCAGACGGTAAGCTGTAATCACAAAGTGTTTGGGCTTAACTTCTAGCTGTTTTAATTATCTTTTCAAAATAGCAAAGTTCTTTACAACCAGACGTAAGATACTAAAGTTATGTGAAAAAAACTATCGCTACCTCTGAAAAAAGCTAAAAAAAAAAATACCAGACTTCAAAAATTCTTCAAAAAAAAGTTCTGCCATAGAAAAAAAACCATAATTCTTTAAAAAATTTTAAATCCCCATATCTATCAGAAAAAGTCGGTTTGGATCCTTGAGGAAAAAAAAAGTTCGATTTTGTCGAGTAGTGTAACTTATGGTTGACCCACAAGAGGCGAAAAAGCCTCAAATTCCCACCGAAAAATTATTATAATTTGTGAAGGGCATAGCATGTTTACAATAAACACAAAATATTTGACACTTTTGCATCAAAACTTAAAAGAGAAGTGAAAGAAGATGAGGCTATTGGAAACTAGTCAATCCTGTTCGAATGTTCGGCAGCTCGGATGTTTGGCTGTTTGGTGTGGTTATTTAATGGGCGGGGGATTATGTGATTTCCTGGAAACCCAAAGCTAAAACTCTCCCCTCTTCACACATCGATCATATAATTTGCTTAAGTTGCAAAGCTAATGAATCGTCGCTCAGTTCAGTGGTAGATGGAACTACAGCCACTTGAGCACGCTTTTTGGTTTCTGTTTCGAACAGAATATAACTTTAACACATAACAAAACACCTCATAAATTTTACGAGAGAGCCACGGACACGGACACACGACGAGAACCCAAACTAAAAACTCCACTCATTAGCAGAAAAAGAAACAGCAAAAAAGAATAAAAATCAAGAACCAAACCAAACCCCGAAAGGCAAAACTTTTACAACTCTGTGTGGGGCTTTTGAGTGATTTTTTTTTATATCATTTGCATTGGAGATTGGTTCTCCCCTCTCTCTATCTGTGTCTCTCACAGAGTAGCTTAGCAGTAGCTTTTTCCCTCTCTGCGCCGCTACACCCAGACTTGTTTGGTTTTATTGCTTATTTCGTGACGTTTTGATAGCAAAACGTGCCCGTTCTGTATTCCTGTTCTTTTATTTCGCTTTTTTGGATTTGGTTTTCAATTTTTAAATCACTTTTTGGCCATTGCCCGTCGTCTGACAACTCACACAACGCCAGTGGCCGGGCGGCCTGTCATAGAACTTCACCCACATAAATTATGTATTCCGGACTCCGACTTCGACTTCGACTCTGGTTGTTATTTTATGACTTATATGTATGCATGTTGAGGAAAGATCGAAGGTTGCTTAGCTGAGTTGTGAAGCTTGTTACACTGATGGATATCATTTGTCTTTTGTGTTGTTTATGGTTTGTATCTACATGAGGTTTTTCCTTAAACGGCTAGCTGGAGGGGCGCGGGGATTATGATTTATACTAGAAGTGTGATAGGGGTAGAGCGGTACTCAAACATGATGTTCATGGGAGGAGAAGAATTTGAAAGTGTTGGAAATATTTTATATTTTAATTTTAAATATCATTAAGCCACTTTTTAGCTTGGAGGCCAATAGAATCTTTAACCCTGGCGCCTTTAATTCATTTGAATCTTCTGGCTGGAATATTAATTAAGATTTTAGTTTGTGGGCTTGATTTTCGTTATATTAAAACATATTTAATATATGGAAAAATTCAAAGGATGCATACAAATTATTTAAAATATTATTGAGAAGGGGTTCTGTTACAAAGATAAAGATAGAAGTCTTTCAAATGTACCAAAATATGCCCAACCTTTAATATTCTCTACTATATAGAGAGTTGCTTTTCCATCCAAAACTCATGCAAATAAATGCTCTCTGGTTATATATTTAAAGACCTGCTTTAACATCTACAGAGTTTGCTTACCCTTTTATTTGTCTTTACTTTGAGTGACACATGAATCTTTGCTGCGGGTATCTTTCGGATACATATTTGCTAAAGCGCACCTACAATGGTTAGCCGTCTATGAGATACAAATAGAGTGTAGGAGAATTGTACGAGTAAATACGAGGCAAACAATCAATGGGGGGCGAGCAGAGCCTGTAGCACAGTAGCTCACGTATTTGCGTGTGCAAAGATCAGCGTCGAGTCTCGGTGTATCTGCATCTCAGCCACCGTCCGCCACTCTATTGAGATTATTAAAAGTTTAAATATTTATTAAATGTGGGAGCGTGCAACAAAAGACAAGTTTGTGAGTCAGAGATCTCTCTCTCTCTCTCTGTCTGTCGTGTGTGTGTTTGAGTGCTAAACGAATGCTAAATATTTTGAATGCTGATTTATTTGGTGCATTAGAGTTTCGAGCCACTAAATACCTTTCGGAACAAGTCTTGCCTGTAGATACATATATATTATTTATGGTTTTTTTTTGCTTTGCCAAAAGCAGTAGCTATGGAATTATCAGATGTGTATCTCTATGCTCATTAATTCAATGGCATATTTATAGGAGATACATATTTCTTGTATGTATGATTACCGCAATGACCGCAAATGCCACACACCGGAAACGCGATATCCTCAGTTGAGAGTCTCTCTTTATTTGAGGTTAACTTTCTTCAATTGTAAGTTGAGAGATCTGTTGACTCTGTGAAGTATGTACACGGGATGTCATATTGACAAGCGTGGATCCCCGCATCTGTACAGCTAGCTACCAACCATCCATCTGTCCATCTATCTCCCATGTGTAATTGCAGCCAGCAATAGCAATGGGAGCAACACAGATACATTTGTATCTTTCTTGGCAAGTCTTCTGTCTCCTGCTGAAAAGGCTTTCAACGTTGCAACGGACCAGGATGCCGACCTGCCGGCCAACAAACAAGACATTGACGTGACGTCTGGTGTACAGTCTACCGTCAACCGTCTACAGACGTATCTGTTGCTCTGCTTGATTTTTTAATTATTTATGCCTAAGACACGTTAATGATTTTCCAAGGAATTGGCCACAGAGAGAATGCCAACAGAGCAACTGGTTTTCCCGAGGAAGATACCGCTTTAGTTTCTACTGCGGATGCAACTTCGAGCTGCGGCTGCGACTTCTTTCAGTGGCTTTGACCCGCAAACCGAGTGACAACTGCAGCAGCAGCGGCAGCAGCAGCACCGATTGAAATGAGTAAAGAAAACTAGTTACCTTTTCGCTTTTTGCTGTCAATTGTTTTGACAAGTGTTTGATCTCTGATTGAATTGCAGGCATTTTTGTGGTAAAAACAAACATAAAAAGCAATGAAGATGGTAAGAAAATGATATGAAAGTTGCTTTGACAGAAAGATGAAAGATGCTTGTTAGGATACTTTTTTAGATAGAAATTTTTGCAACTGCAGATAAAAGAAAGTTAGTTGGTGATCAGACGATGTTTTGTAGGGACTTACTGAAGGATTTATTTGTATATATTTTGAATGGATATGAAGTTTATAAAATTTATTTTTCTTAATTATTTACATTTTCAAGAAGAACCAGTCGAAACTTGTGGCACACGAACCGCGACAATATATTCCTCAACAGTACTCAATACAGTGCTGTTCTAGCAGTAATAGTATTTCAAAGTCAGGTGTTCAAAAGACAAGTTAGCTTTAATTAGTTTTGTTTATTCTGGCAATAATATTAATCCGTTTCCAATGTGTCCAGTAACATATGATCATTCTTTGTAATATATTCTTTTGATATTTTTTGGATTTATCTGTAAGCTTTGCAATAGTTTTTGTTTTTTGAGGAAAATTTGTGTTAAAAGATTGGTAACCTTTCAATAAAACAACTATTTTTAGATTTTGAGATCGTTACAAATTACCAATTTTTTGGTTTGGTAACCTTTCAATAAAGCAACTATTTTCAGATTTTGAGATCGTTATAAATTACCAATTTTTTGTGTATTTAGAGAGTTAGAAACCTGAATATATATCACTTTTCAGTCTAAAGAATAATTAAAATTGATCTTGACATTGAAATATCGCACAATCCTCTCCATAACTTCAAACAAACCTGCAATTAGTTCTACTTCTAAGCACTTCAGGGAAATTCTATAGCTTTAAAACCCCACCCCTTATATCAGATTTCATTAGATCAGTCATCACATAAATCTACAGACCATTCCCATATAAACTATTCATCGACTATTGCTAATTGAACAATGGAATTCTAAAGAAAATTTGTCAGGTGATTGAAAAATCAATAAGACTAAAGCTCATTTATAGAGAGAGAGAGAGAGAGAGAGAGAGGCATTGCATATATATGTATATAGTATATACCATGTATGAACATGCGGCTGTGTATTGTATGTATATATGAATAAATCAATCTCCTCACATCTTGTAACCTGCACTTGTGGTGAGCACTGCACTCAATATTCAATGAAAAACGATGCATCAAAGTCACATTCATTGAGAGACACTCATCATGGGATGTCGGTGGTCGGTTGTCGCATGTCGGTTTGTTGTAACCTTCAAATGGGTGGCATCGGAGCGGCATCTTACAACACACTCAACACACGACTCAAGGCACGACACACATGGAGGCAGGCACAGGCACAGGCAGCCAGCACTGACTGGCTATGGCAGTGGTGGCGGCGGTGGTGGCATGACAATTGAATTGCAATTAAGCGATGCCAAGTGCAATTAACTCAAACAATTACCAAAGTCACCCAAAAGTCAGGCCCAAAAGTCAGTCACCGCCGTTGCCGCCATCATAATTGCTGGCTATCGCTCTGGCTACGGCTCTGTAAATGTTGTTTCTCTTTGAATTTGGTTTCGTTTTGCAAATACAATATTTACTCTTTGAAAGGGTAGAATGGGTGGATATACCTTTAATTATAAATATAAATATCCTACGAGTATTTCTACGTACTTCTTTCCAAGAACGAGAGAGAGAGTGACCCCCAGATCTACAAGATATTGTTCTCAGAATATTATTTTACATCTATGTATGATGTTTGGTTGCTTTTCTCTTATTAAGCCAATTTTTAGTTTTTTCTTTAAAAATGTATATCATTTATATTTTTATATTTTTGATATACGTATAATTTTAGTAAACCAATTTGTCTGGAAATCTATTGATTTTCGCTCTATAAGCCTTTTAAATCGATTCCACAATCAATTTGTTGTAAAATTTCCATTTTTCCAGATCAATATTTAATTTTTAGTGCTTCCTCTGAAAGGGAATTGTGGAAAACTGTATAGTTTTACATTAATACAAGTTAAATAGGGATTATTTCCGTACTTTTAAACATCATTCAGATCATTCTTTTCTATTGATTCAGTGATAGGATATACCAAATTATGCCAAGGATAGCCAAACCTTTTTCTAACTAGCTTAGGCTCTTCAGAATTTCAGTGGTTCCCCCTATTTCAGAGTATACCAATTTTCGTTATGCACTTTATTAACCCACTTCTCCTTATTTTTGTTTTGTTTCGCTCTTTTTTGGTCAGATCACGAATCGTGTGCAACTTTTGGCGGCACTTTGCAGTTGATTTAATTACAATCGGTGGCAAATACCACAAACACTCGTACTCGCATGAGGGAAACTTGAACCCGAGATCAATGGAGTGCCCCGTCTCTTATACGAAACAACAAAAAAACTTAGTCGCATATCCGGCGGCGGCTAATGACGAATGACAAATGTATCTAGAAGTCCCCTTCTCTCTGTCTCTCTCTTGTTGCACTCGTCGCACGTTCCAGTTTATCGTTCAGATGAACTGCAACTGGGAAAAAGTTAAAATTAGCCTACAACAGAATGCAATTAGTGGGGAAATTTTCTTTTAATGACATGATGGAACCAAAGCGAACCGTCCAGGGAGTGAGGAGAATTTGCCTCTGTCTTTTTAGGTTATTGCGTAGAAATCGTTGAACAGAAATGAATGGCTTGAAATGTAACATTGCGTTGCACTGAAAGTGGGTTAAGTATTGTCATAATTGTTTTGCACATTCGCATTCACATTTTCTTCTCTTTCTTCTTTATTCTCTTCATTTGTTGTAATAGAGAGATATTGCAGTTCTTAATTGAAGAGTTAGGGAATGCATTTGATGGAGAGAAAGGTGGAACTCCAGGGCAGTGGAGCGAGATAATTGCGTGAGAAGAAAAGTAAAGTGAGTGTCGACATGTATTCTTCATAAGAATGAAATATTGCCTCTGGGCAAAATGAGGGAATGGAGATATCGTTCTTGATATGAAGAAGTTTTCTAGTAAGAGGTACTAAAATATCTATTTTTAAATGGTTATCAAGAGTTAAATCGAACCCAAAAACAAGGAATATTTTTGTTTTGGCATTAACTTATCCCCAAAAAGCACTTCCGAATCTATTCTCTTCCTAAAAGTCCTATCTTTAATCCTTCAGAATAAATCCATTTCATCCAATTCTCTCCCTTAATGAAACCCTGTTGTCCCTTGCGCATTCTCATTAGATTTAATCATTCATTTGCCTTGGGCTATTAATGTACAAATCTCCCCAATTATCAAGGCTAAAAGTGCCCCCCAACTGATTTTAATTCTGGTTTGATGGGGGGATAGGAACCCGACTTCGACTCGACGCGTGCTATTGACAGCTGACATTACAACAAGTGTTTTGTGTGTGTTCCGAGAATGAGAGTCCATGTGCCGTGTGTCGTGTATCGTGTGTCTGTTTGTACTTGTAATTGCTTTGCTGCAACCCTTTTCCACTCCACATACGGCCATATGGCAGGTGCCCCTCTCTTCACCTCGTCTTTGCTACTCTGCAAATAACGTTTTTCATTATGATTTTGTAGGAAATTTGATACCCAAACGACGCACTCCACTAAGCATCACCCCCACGAAACGTGGCAGGCAGACATCAACCCTTGGATGATATTTTTGCAAAACCATTTTTGCACATTCTGCGACCTGCGACCTGCACATGCCATCCCCTTTTTTTCCCCTTATTTTTTTTCTGTGTAATATTAAAGTTTGTTGCAATTTCTAGCCAAAATGTACGCCAAAATTTTGTCGTTTGCAGCTGTCGTCAGACGCTTTCAGTGAATCTTCGTCGTCTTTACTGTCATATTTCATTCCGTTTAAAGCCCCCAGAAGGATGTTGGCTGAACAAAATATGAAAGAGAAAAATGCTTATGCCAGTAAAGTGAATTTCTTTATAAATTGAATTCTGTTTAACAGAATTCTGCTTTTTTGTGGCCCATTTTTTGGACTTAAACTTAAATCGAAAGGAAAACACAGAAAAGAAAATCAGTAAAATAATACAGAAATTTAATTCGACAAACACGTGACGGATGTGATTGAACATTCTTATAAGTACATTTGGTTGATATCAGCAATATTATAACAAGTTTTGTTTTTGGTTGGTTGGTGCCGGTTTGTTTGATGATTGGGCAATATTTTGTAGTTAAATTAAAAAAACTGTTGTTAAATTAAGCACCTTTAGTCATTTTTAGCCATTATTAAGAAAGAAGGTTTTTGAAATTGTGGGTACAGGGTAAGCTCTATAATTGTATTTTATCGACTCTCTGCTGTTTTCGGATTAGATATAATTCTAGATATATTTAGCAGAGAACTAAACATTTCATACTATTCCAATAAAAATGGTTTATTTCTCATGAAAATCGATTGCAAAGATGAATCAGAAGTGAATTAAAGATGATTCAGAAATGGTTCTGAGAAACCTATCCAAAATAAAAAGAACCCCATCTAAAAATAGCTCTGAAAATTGTTGTTTCCTGCAGTAAAAATGTTACACTCATCCACGTTCGTTTGGTTAAGATCCCACACACACAGATTAAAGCTCAAGCTTCGAATTTGTTTCTAATTTATTATGCGTATATTTATTTTTAATTTCTGTATATTTCAAAGTTGTTTTCTGCTTATTTTGTTGTTGCCTTTTCGTGAAGTCTCTCTTCAATAATTATATGCCTACAAATATGGAAGTGCCATCGAATTAATCGCTACTTTGCGTTTTTTGTTTTCGATTTCAATATTTCTGGTAGAGTAGAAATCCCATAATGGGTTTCCTCTAGGCCTATTACCGACAGAGAGCCAGAGCCACAGTCAGAGCGACCTTCGAACAACAATCAAGAAATCGGCATTGTCATTCATCCAAGATCTAGAAGAGAGATCCCACAAGACACAAGACGCTCATGCCCAGACGCTCATTCATAATTTCAAGCCAAAATTTAAAGTTTTTTTCTGAGTTCCATTCGTTACTTTGATGAGTTGCCGCACTTGAGGCGCACTTCAGCATTGACTTTGATGTACTTTTTGTACTTGAACAAAAAAAAGTGCTACAGCACTCGAACACTTCCAGTCGATAGAAAAAAAAGACGGAACAGAATCTCGGACACACACAATATTTTGTATCTAATGCTAATAAAATTGATTAACATGACGCAGATTGATGAATGTCAGGGCCAAGCCTGCAATGAATATATCAATATAAGCAGGAAGAAATATTTCAGTGGATGTTTCGACTTAAGTCTACCTGTGGTTTTTTTTATTTTGTATATGAGGTAAATATATTGAATAAACTTATAATTTAAGATGAATAAAATAATAATAATAAAAACTTAGGGTATTCAGGTGTTAAGATAAAAGCCAAATAGTGAATCCTATAGAATATGAGTCTTACATATTTAAATTTTAGATTTTTTCGGATCGTAAGAACATATAAAAAAGGGTCATAGCTGAAGTTTATCCTCTAGCTTTCACAGTCCTCAAGATCTTGATTTAAAAAAAAATATATATATAGTTATATTTCCTCTCCTTCTGCCCAATAAATCTACAAATATAATACTGTTCACTAATTACAGGGTACAAATATATATGTATTTAAATCTGGTTTCAATTGTCAGTCAACGCAACACCCAAACCCACAAACGAAACACAGATCGATTTATGTTTCTTGTGTCTAATCTTTCCCTCTTTTGGGAACACATTTCACATTTCGGGGGCACAAATTATTGACATTGCAACACTTTTGGAGGCTTTAATCTCTGTGAAATTTCATGTTCCGCTTTTGGATTGAATTAATTTTTGACAGACATTATTTCATTGATAAATTGTTGGAGGCAATGCTTTGAGGCTTTAATTGTTGAAATATTTGTGAGATGAGTGTGTGGGGAAAACGATTTTCCAATGGCCTCAGAGACATTCCATTCCATAGATATTTTGTGTGGCATATTAATAAGATACATTTTTGTAATTATAATTGGATTGGTATTTAATTGAGGGGTTTTTGAGTTGTTTACAAAAATTTGAATAGAGTTATATAAATCTCAAGGAAATGTTTTCTGTCTTTTTCTTTGAACTTTTTTGATCTTTTTAGTATCCATTTTTCATTAATAATCCTCTTATAATCTTTTCATATTCACACCTCTCTCATATACCCATTTAATGTTGCATTTTTAACCACTTTTTCATACAACTTTACTTATGTACAATATCCCACCCCTCTCTCCCTTTTTATAAGCCAATCCCTAAAGCATTTTCCTCTTTTTCTTTGCCAAAAAAAGAGTTCCCATCCTCCATATTCAACTCATATAACTCCATGCCACATATCATATATCACACCAGACAATCCCCCATTTAATCCCTCAACTTTCGTTTTCTCTTACACAATTTGCTTTAATTGAAAATCAGGCAAATAAAACCCCTCTGCAACTCCAACAAAAATTATGTCACTTGCGGCTTTGGCTGCCTGCCTCTCTGTATGAGCCCTAAACAGCGTAATTGTTAACAACAATTGTTGTCAGTACTTATAAATATATCTCTTTCATTGTAAATACTGTCTCGAGGGGGTAACCTGATACTCGGAGTAGAAATTGTGGCGACAAATGTTTGTCTGTCTGGCAATGGGACCCCCAAAAGAGGGGGGTCTCCAAAGTGGGAGAAGAAAGATATAGGGCCTTGGGGTGAAGTGCTTATATATTTGACTTTTTGCCGTTTTATATTTCCACTTTTTAGTGGGGTATTTTACAGACTTTTTTGTGGGGTATTTCTGTGTCTTTTGTGGTGCATTTTTGTGCTTCATTGTTAGAATATTTTACAGACTTTTTATACCCTGTACTGAAGGACAGCACAATTTCCGAAACCATAATTTAGGAGATACAAAAAATATCTTCAAAATAGTTACTGGAATGGAAAAACACCTTGTAATCGGATCATTATAATAGACAGGAGTAACAAAACAAATTAAATCGCCCTTTTGATTTAGCGCTATTGAGTGATATATAAAAACTAAGTCCATACTGGGTATTAGACAGCCGTAACACATGTGACACGACTCCAAACGTTTCGAGTGGTTTTTTTTGGTGTGTCTTCCTTTGCTCTTTTTGTGTGGTATTTCTTTATTATTGCCTGTATTTAATTTGTTCAATAAAATTTATGATAATTGTTTGCAGGTCTCTTCTCACCCCTATGTATTTTTTCCCTTTCTCTATCTTTATTTTCCGTGTGTATTTTTTTTGCTTACATAAATTGTTTCCCACGCTGATTTATTTAGTCATTGGAAACATTTTTTTCAGTATTATGTTGTTGCTTTTTTTTGCAGTAATTGTAAACTTCTTTGCTTCTTGTTTTTTTATCGCGCGATTCCTGTGCAGCCACCGCAACCATTCTTTGGCCATTCTCCATTTATTTCTGTGTATTTTCCTGTCGTTTTAGCTCTTTCTGGCACTATTTGTCTCTGTCTTTCTATGCACATTTTTCTCTCTCTTGTCTCTCTTGTCTCTCTTTTACTCGTGTATCTTCCTACATTTGTCTCTTTCTGGTTTGGTAGAAATATTTTGCATATTTCATCGGACATCATTCGTCACGTTGCAGGCGGCGATCTTCTCCTGCCTCTTGCTGCCACAAAGTGTTGGACGATTAAATGAAGACACACGAGAGCTGTACACTCCATACCCGTGGCCGTGCTCCTCCCTGGCATTTGTCTCCCTGCATGGGGTGGCTAGTACGTCTTTCTGTCTTTCTATCTCTGCAATGTGTCTTGTCTCATGTTCAGTGCTCTCAATTACAGCGCCCATAAAACCGTTCGTTGGCAGCAGCGATGGGTAACGGGGGTAATGGCACCAGATCCCCAAGTCCCACTCGAAGTCTCTCCGATGAGACTATTAAAAACCACAAATTGCCGTAACTTGGCTAAGATATTTCCGCTTCCGCTTTTGGCCGCATCATTTATCTTTTCCTACTGCTACTTTTTCCTACTATTTTTTCCGTTCATTTTTTTCCTTGTAAATTCTTGAATTCTTTTTGTGGTTTGATTTGGAGTCATTTTGGTGGCCAACTCGAGAATTTTATGGCCTAAGTCATGTTTTAACACCTTGCAACAGACCCACCGCAGCAATAGTTCTTCATTTGTTGATGTTTGCTTGTTGCGTGTGCGCTAATTAAATGTAAGCCCATTTATGGTCTGGTTTAGCTATTACAGTTAACCCTCTGGAGTAGAAAAGCGTCTAGGGAAAAGGCTTACAACCTGTTGCAAAAGGAAATTAAGGTTCACTCATGCAAACATCATGAAAAACTAATGGAAATGTCTATAAAAAGCTATCCTTAGTATATTTAAGATATCTTTTTGTCTAAGAAGTAGAATCGTCCAATATATTCAGTAGAATCTTTCTTCAAATGCCATAGAATCTTCTACAAAATACATAAAATCTTCAATAAAATTTCGTAGAATTGTCGATTAAAATCAGTAATACTAGTATCTTCCACAAAATCTTTACATTTCTGCCAATTTAACCAAGCTTGTCTTTTTGTGTAACTCTGGAATCGAAGTTTACTCTTGTTATTATTACATTTTTTACACAAAGAATTATTTTTTTCTCCTTAAACTTCCACAAACCAAATATTCAAATTAACTTTTATATTTGTTAAACACACCTTTTTCATTTTCTCAACATTTTCCAATTTCTTACAAATATCTACCCACAACATCGTTTTCTACAAAATAAAGATGACCCCGACCATCTCTAGCGCTCGTTTACGATCATAATAAAAAGCATAGCACCTACTCGCCATAAAAGTTATGTTGCTTCTGGCACAACTCCAACACTTTTTCTTTACTATCATAATTTTGTGCAAAACATAATTTCAGAGAGCGAAGGCAACAACCTAAAAATGTGCCAAACTCCGCCTTTGGCCAGAGATGCAAAAACATTTTCTCTGCCACACATTCGCCCCATTCCCCACACCCCAGCCCACAGAAGACCCCAAAGGGAGAAGAGAACCCTTCCAACAATGGCAGAGAGCATCTTCATTGCCAAGTGCAGTACAGTGGGTAATTTACAAGTATAAAATCAGGCATTGCCCATCAGGAGATTGGAGTCTAGACCCCTTTCTGGTACGGCTTCTGGCGGTGCATAAATTTCCTAGGTGCCGCCGCCACCGCCGCTACCGCTCGATGCCGTGAGAAGTTCTGCGATGATTTTCTCACGCATGTCTCTAGGATATGCACGAATGAGCCTCTGTTTCTGTTTCTGCATCAGCTTCTACTTCTACTTTGAGCACTTTGCTAAAGTTTTATTATAATTTTGTGAACTATTTTTCATGAGTCGCTCCAATTAGCATTCTCCTTGGGAACACTTTCCGCGCTTATTAGGGAGGGGTTCTCGTTCGGTTTTTCTCTCTCTCTCTCTCTTTGAGGGGGTTCATATAACAAATTGCAACAGGTTGAAAAACTAATTTGCATGCATGAAATTGCATTGACTTCGACTTGTCTTGGGGTCTCCGTCTCCGTCGCCTGAGACACGATCAGTGAAACAGAGTCCATGGCCCCGACGACAGACAGTTACTCCAGTCATATCTGCCTCAACAAACTTGTCTGAAAACTATTGCCACAGCTGGGCGCTCCAACTCCAATGCCTAGCCCCAATCTCTGTACTCGTATATTCATTCATGTGTATCCATTGTCTGGCAATGCGGTTGGTCTTTATACTCGCGATATATTCGCAATCTCTTTGCCGCATATTTCAATTGAACTTGAGGTGTCTGTCTCTGTCTTAGCCACCAGCCACTAGACATACTCTGTGCGGACTCCTCCTCGCCTCCTTCTCGTACTATCCAACTGCCAGAGACCCCAAAAAAGACTTGCCTAGATTTAGACAAGTTTCTGTTTAAGTACAATACGTTTCGTAAGTTTAAGACAGGTGTGATATACGAGTTTTAAAGTATTATTTATTATTATTGAGATCTATAATTCTGATTCCCATTCTGATTGTAAATATTCTTTACCTTAATTCTTTCAATCAATTATAATATTTAATACACGTACCCATTCAATCCTTTGATAAATAATGGTCAATACATTTTCAATAAATTATCGAATACCTGCAAATCTTCGATTCGTAGTGATTTTATCGATTAACATATCGATAGCCGAATATTTTAGTCGGAACAGCTGAAAATCTTTGATAAGTAATAGCTGTATCATTTTGCATATAAAAATCGATAAATCATCAATGAATAAAGATTTAATTGATGAAACCTGAAAACTGATAAAACCGATAGCTAAATATTAACCATATTTGATGATACATTTTCAGTAAATTCCATTAATACATACTCATGTAGGAATATTTTTGTATTTTGTATAGATGGCAAATTTATACTTAAATAAATATATGTACCCTTAGATCATTGTAGTTATATATTAAAGCACATTATCATTACGAAACGCACTGTATAACACGCTGCCAGCTTGTCTGTTTCTGTTTGAAGTTGTCAGATCTGCTATACACTAAATCCTAAGATATTAACCTGCAGAAAACAATGAATTGAAAGAACCTCTGATCTCTCTGTGAGCGCCTTTATCACATCGTTGCATGCGAGGGTATCTATTGTTCGTTTATTTATCTTTAACGCCTTTAAAATCCAACACATTTTGATCTCACCTTACTCTTTCTGAACACCCTGGTCTCCACTCGTTTTGAAGTGTCTGTTAGACAGACAGACAGACCGTCTCTAAAACTTATTCTGTGTTCTTTGGATTGACATTTGTTCGGCATTTTGAAGTGATCTATATGCATCGCTCAGCTGTGGCTGCTGTCGCGTAAATCATGCCAAAAGCCACGATTTATATGTCTGTAAAAGTGTCTGTTTATATATCATATGATTCTAAGGTTAAATGGGATTAGACTACCTTTTCCTTTTGGCCGCTTGTGCGTAAGTTTTTGTATGTTACAATTCTTGTTTTGACTTTGTGGCTAATTATAATTTATGTTGGCCAAGTTAGATGTGACATGTGTTTACCATTTTCCAGCGAATGGAACTCATAAATTTTGTCTGCAACTTTTAATTTATGCAGCAACAATGTTCTATATCGATTGGTTACTAATCTTAAGCCCCCTCTCTTTCTGGTCTTACAGATGCTGCCAATGCGGAAGCAGCGGAGAACAGTACCGGCGAGGGAAAACTACAAAAGGAAATCGAGTCGATCGATTACATTGACAAGTAAGTGTGTGAGCAAAACCTCAAAAGAAAAACAGATCTATTAGCATGTCTGTAAAGTGGAAAATTACTATAGAGCCGTAGCCGCCTCATTTCTTGTGCCGCCCTACGAATTGATTTATTCGGCCATCGCCCAGTCTCTGGCCAATTACCAAGGTGGAATTAACTTGTTGCAATTTTCGTGAAAAAAAAAAAAACATTATTGTTTTGCTAATCTCAGTGTGCCGTAGTCGTAGTTGCAGTTTATGTTACTGTGGCAGTTGCTGCTGTTGCAGTTTCTGTGGCAGTTGCCGTTGCCTAGTACTCGTATGCTGTGGCAACGCTCTTGTGTGTCTCGCGGATTGTGTAAATTGTCTTCTATACGACACACTGTTGACCAATCCTTAGAAAAAATTGACAAAACACTTTGATGACAGTTGGGTGTTATTATCGTCGTATCTCTTGGAGATGTTGTTCGGGGTTTCTTGTTGATTGCTCTACAATTTGTTGATTATTTGATGAAACTTTAATGATTTCGGAGCTTGCGAATCGAATGTGGAAACCTTCAAGTGGGTGTGGGGGGAATATTTTGATGTTAGTTTTTGCTGGAAAAGCAATCAAAGATTGCACAAGGAACCGATAGATAAAATGTAACTCCTACGGCCATTTTATACCACAAAGGATGCAGAAAAGCATACTTATCGGAATTTATCCAGATATCGATCAGATTGCTCAGGATTGCTTTGAACACCGATTGCTGTAAGTGTGGAATATATCATTCCCTTTCCGTTTCTTTCCGTTAGATTCAATTGATATATTAATTTGTCGAGACTGATCTAAAATTATCCAATTTCCCAAACAACACAAATTAGCACACTGTTATTAAAAGATCTAAATCAAGGGTTTATCGATAATGAATCGATAACTTTTCAGTAAAAATTTTAACTCTTACTAAATATTTCCTCTATCTAAAGATTCCATGAAGTTATCATTATTTTAATGAGAGGAATTATCGATATCAATCAAATTATCTGTAATAATATTCACTTTTGCGAAAGATTTCATTTCCCATGTTTCTCCAACCCCTTAATGATGCCATTAATTCGAGCAAGACTCGATACCACTCCATATTCAATAATTGGAGTCAATTCAACTGCACCCCTAAATCCACGCCTCATTATGGGATCACTGAAAACACTGGAAAACACGCTCCAAGTGTGAATTATACTGCAATTTTTTTTTTCATGTTTTCTGTTACCTGTTTTTATTTTCATCTTAATTATTTTATTGCTTGCGGTCATGAGCGCGCATTTAAGCCATTTGTGGACTGCAATTGACTGACAGCTAAAACAGAAACAGTAACAGCAACACTAGCAACAACATCGAAGAGTAACGAAGCCGCAAACATCAGGGAGATCCAGATCGTCGCCGTCCAAGTTGTTACCGTTTATGTGGCCAATGAACATGGTCCGGCTTTTCTGGCCAGAGAGCAGTAGAGTTTTTTCCTTTGCTTCACTGCGATATTGTGCAATATTTAATTCACTTAAGAGACAGCCGCCAAAATCAGTTGTGGTGTGTGGCGCGGGATTTTCTTGAAGTTTTATTTTATTCAATTTTTTTTTGGTATGCTCTTAAAAGATAGGGTATTGTAGGTGTTACGAAAAGTTTGCCATACAGAAAGGAGTCCTTCCTTTTTATTTACAAGTTAAAAATTGTATATTACTAATGAGAATGGAAGTGCAATTCGATATGGCTATGTTCGGAAAACGAAAATAAAATCTTACATATTCCTTTCAAAGTCAATGAACGAGATTAAATTATATACTGAATATACATATATATACATATATATATATAAATACATACACATGTACATACATATGTACTTATATTGCAGAACTCTCGCTTTCTCCATTCCATTAAATCGGAGCACAATTTCTATTAATGAACTCGATCTTAAAGTGTATACACCACTTCGGTTCTCGCAGCTGTAATTTCTTAACCGTTTTATCTGTTGCTGTAGCAACTTGTTAACTCTGTTTTTTTTCCCCTATTTTTTCCTCCAACTGTCCTGGGGATCATGTTGTTGTTGTTGTTGTTGCTGGACGGACGGGCGGTGGCGGCCTGTCCAATCGTCAATGTGTTTAATACATAATTTCCTTATCGATGGCGGGACTTTCTTGTTTCGTTTTTTTTCTTACTGATTTTTCCTTACATTTTTTTACCCCTCTGATCTCTGCTTTCAGTTGGTTAACTTTTGATATGTAGTCGAGATTTGATTTCTTGAAGTTTAATGACTTTAAATAATTATGATATTCGGCAGGTGAGGAGGGGGGAGGGAGTTGTTGCTCTGCAACACTTTTTTGGTTTCTGGTTTCCAATTGATGCAATATCCAAAAGCAGGTTCCCACATTTCTGCTTCTCCTGCGTCGACTGCTTCTTTGATTTCTTCTTAATTAACTTCCCATACGATATCAATTTCCCACTGAGATTGAGGAGCGACCCAAGTGCCTGGAAGTCGCTTGCAAAGGGAGAAGAAACAAATACAAAACATAGGGGAGAAGACATTGTAAAAAGAAATGTGAAAGAAACAAAAACTGAGACTGAATGGACGATGTGTAACAGGTAGTTCATTCATGCCTTCTACTTGCGTAAGTTCTCTTTTCTCTTTCACTTGATCAGGCAAAGGGAGAGAAGCTTACGGAATAGGAATTGTCAGAGAATGAAGAATGTGCAGAGTGTGCTGGAGAGTCAGGGAATGGTGAGTCAGGGAGATTAGCAAAGCTTTGGAAAGATACGAAGGCAGCCGTCGAATGAAAGGAAAAATAACAACACCTTACTCACACGCAAACAAACAAAAAATCATAGAATAGGCAGCAGCTGCGGTGACGCTTTAAAGCAAAATTAGAATTACACGATCTTCAGATCGCATCAAAACGCAATTAAAACAAATTGTGTGATTACAGTGAGAGGGCATGTCCCCTTTTTACGACGAGTCTGAGAAATGCTTTAAAATTTAGATCTTAAATATGAGAGACAGCTAATGAGGCTTCTATTTAAGGGTGAGCTCTGCTCAGTGGGGCCTCTCAAAGACGAGACAGCGTGACACAAAATTGAGCGCACCTTTTACAGTGCACAGATTATCTCCCCACTGGATCACCAAAGTTGTTTGTATTTCAGCGCCGCCACTTTCTTGCATTGCAGCGGCCAAATCAAAGCAAAACGTTAATATAAAAAGCTTTTTCAAGCGCCTCCGGCACTCTCTGGCAGATAAACCGCTTGTCAAAATGTAAAATATGTGAAATAACAAAAACATATAAAAATCGGTGTGTTTCTCATTATTATCATCATTAAAGGCATTAACTTAAGTTGCACCTTATTTTTGAACCGCGTAGGCGTTAAAATGTTTTTTGGCTATACAAAAAAAAAAAAAACAAAACCCCAAAATATGTTATTCCATGTGCAAGCATCATCCCATTGGCTGTTCACATTAAAGAGATTTGCCTTTTGGTGTAGGTTAAATGTCAGCTAGAAACCACTTGGTCGTAAATTAAAACATCATCATTAGCGTTTGGCCTCTCATTAGAATATTATCTATGGGGACTAATCAAATGCATTTGAATTTAGATAAAAGAAACAAATTGAACGAACTTATACCGAGTCATTTCCAAACTCCTACAACTTAATGAGGTTCAGTCGCTTCATGCCAACAGAAGGAAGAAACACTTTCTTTTGTGTATGGATTTCACTTTTCATTCGAACACGAAGACGTAGACCTTTTATTTGGTATACAAATTGTTGAAAAATATATACAAATACAGAAAACTGGTTCGATTTGACTCTTCGTCTGGCGTTGTATGCAAATGAAGTTCAACAAACGCACGATTCCCCAACCCAACGATTCCGACTTCCAATTTGTCGCCTCAACGAAACGCATTTAAATTAGCATACGAGTTTTTTTTGCTACTATATAAAAAACGTGCGAATATTGAAGCAAGTTTTTAATCGAAATTTGATTACGCGATATCCTATGCGAAAAGGGGCATAAAAAACTTTCACTAAACATTTTTAATTGCCACGAGACAGGGAGAGTCTCTCTCTCTCCGCGCAGAAGAGGAGGAGGAGTGTTTATGGGATGGCTTTTCCTCAAATTAAATGTTATTGAGTTTTCCTTAGTTTTCCTTTTTTTCCCATTGATTTTCGGTTAGGCAAAGCAAATTGCCGCTTTTTGTGGCATGCCAATGCGTTTGATGAACTTTTCATGGAGAGGTGGCAGTGCAACAGAGAGAGAGAAAGAGATGCCAGATGCCTAGAGTGGTGGCAGTTCAAAGCATGCAACTGTAAAAACCCTGATGGTGGCATATCATTACACGATTTTCAAACAAAAAGAGCCCCCCAAAAGACAGTGAAGAAACAGGTGTAACCAGTGACCGAACGACCAACCGACCGATCGTCTATTACGTGATGTCTTGATGGGTGAGAGACCCCAAATAGACAGACAGACAGACACTCCACATGGATTATCATAGCCACAAAAAAAAAAAAAAGAGCAAAGCATTCAATTCCTATAAAGAGAGAAGTTCGTTTTCAAGTCAAGTTTAAATACCAAAAGGTTGCCACCAATTTTATGGTTGGTTTTAGCATAACAAAAACAAAAACCAAGCCAAAACAAAACAAAATAACAGAAATAACAAAAAATGAAATAATAATTTGGGTGTTCCCGAGAGCTTTGGGGTAAAGATAAGTTTAGGAAGAGTTTGTTCAATATAACTTGCAGAAATATGACTTTGGAACCAGATCCAGAGAATGAGAAGAAAATTAAAAGCATCATTCAGATATTGGATGAGGTTAGGTTAGGTTAGGTTGTCCCGGACGACCCTCACGGGGCCACGCATAGGCCAATATGGCCCTTAGTTGTCCGGACTGGTGCGTATGGACCTTCTGAGTGTTTTACGCGGTTTCGAAATCCTTGGGGATCGAGGAGAATTTTGCAAAGGCAAGGAGTTCCGCTGGCGTCCTCTTGGATGCATCTTCCAGCGATGCCAGTACCGGGCTGCCAAGATATTTGTTTCTTGCCCTTGGGAGATTTTGGCAGATTAGATGTTGGGTGTTGGATGAAGAAAATACATAAAACTAAGTTAAAGAAATTAAAGTTCATATGGTGAACATTTCTTATAAATTTAAATCATAAATAAATAGAATATGAATAGATAGATTGTAAATATATTTGAAACGTATACGAATTCGAGCTTAAAACCCATAGCACACCTTTAACTAGAACCCCTCAAAGAAAATAGAACATTTCCTGTGTCCATTTTTCTTATACATATTTTATGCAACACTCCATCAATTGTTTTTCAACTTTTCCCCAAACCATATATCGCTAAAGCAATTAAAACCTTCCCCCCAGATGATCCATCAAAAGTTTAAGACCCAATCAAGGCTATCGTGCAATCTATGCAAATCTGTAAAAACTCTTGACAAAAACAAAAGATTTTCCTTAAACCGAAAGACAAAAGACTGCGGCGACAAACTCGTTTCTTTGTTTTGTCATGCAACCCCAAAATGAGAGACACAACAGACCCCCAAAAGACAATAAATCCATTTATAATGATAAATTAATATGTGAAGAAAAGACAATCGCATTATTGTCTGTCTGTTTGTCTGTATGATGGAGAGTGCCTGAGCGAGGGGGGCTGCACTGCATTTAGCGGTCTAATTAAACATTTAACGCTTATCGGATCTCTGACATTGCGCAAAATACCCGCATCGGCCATGCCTGAAGTGCAATCAAAAGAGCTCGAAAGCTGAAGTATTTTATATTTTATGGCTTTTTAATGCGTTCCAAATACAGAAATTGGACGGAAAAAAATTATTTGCTTTGCACAATATTTGTGGGCGTTTTTGCCAGTGCTGCTCTATTTGTGTGCCGTTTCTTGCAAAGAGGGTATTCTGATTTTTCACAGAAAATGATGGTGAAGCATCTATGATGCCATGATATAAATACATTCCAGGATCGGCTTAGTATATAATTTTGCAGCCATTCAAATGAATTGTGATATGTGTTTCTTAATCAGGTTAAAAAGTGGAAGCAGCAATTTTCTTCTGTTTGTTTCTATGAAAAATATGCAGTTCTAGGGTATCAAATGCATCCACACTCGTAGATTGGGTTACTTTCTTGGCTTCAGTTTCAGACCACCTACAATCATTATGAGCCATTAATAAATGTTGCATTTTTTATTGGAACACAGACAAACATCAGGCACTCAAGTTGCAAAATTTTAACTTCGTTTTTTCCCTTGTATAGTTTTTGTTTTTATGTTTGTTTGTATTCTATGCGCACACCTTGGCACCAAAGGCTTTCACAACAATAAAAGAAAAATCATAAAAAATATGGAAAATAAAAATCTGTTTATGGCCTGCGGGGGCATGTGGCACGAGCCTTGGCCAAATGCAAAAATCCCAAACGAGAGACAAGTAAATTAAGAGGTGGATACCAAATTCGACTTCGACTTGGAGTTTCAGTTGCAGTTGCCATTTGGTCTATGGGGAGTTATGTTTCCCCCTCAACAAAAAAAAATATTGTTAGTGGAAATTGAAATGCATTCCATAAGAAAGACTTTGTTCCTCCTCCTCTGATATATGCATATTTTTATGGTATTTTAATTGCAATCAATATTTAGGTGATTTTAAATTTACATGTATTTCAATCGAACATATTTAAGCGTAAGAAAGACTTTGTTCCTCCTCCTCTGAAATATGCACATTTTTATGGAATTTTAATTGCAATCAATATTTAGGTGATTTTAAATTTACATGTATTTCAATCGAACATATTTAAGCGTTAGAGCTGTCTATATCCCTAACAGATGGCTGGCATGTTTAGTTATGACAACAAACTGCCACAATCTTATGATAGATGGGGCAAGCTCTTTCTTTAGTTCATACAAAATGAGTGGCAACATCTGCCAAAGTGGTTTTCGGATACCTATAGATTGGAATATGACTTGGGCACTATTAGGCACCCCGTAAATGTTTGCATCGTGCTAACAATATCGCTTCCATTCCCTTACAACCTTTTGCACACACTATAATGACTATTCTTTATTAATTTCTAAATTTGTGTTGGGCGTCGTTTTGCTGTGAAAAACGGTTTGTGACACACAAATTGCTGGCTGGCTGCGGTTTCAATCACTGTTGGCTATGCAGATTGTAGGCCAAAAGAACCTCTGATATTATAGTACTAGTTAGTATTTACCACTCTCCAGATCCAGAGTGAAGTTCCGCTGGGCCGTCAGCACCACCGTTAGGGCCATGACAGGCGCCAAGTGGCTTAGTTCTTCCTTCCCCTTCCCACCCCATTCTCGAATGGTTGAGAATAATGATAAGTTAATATTCAGAAAACGTTTGCCATATGAGAAAATTAGCATAGAAAAAGCCATAGGCATAGGCTGTAGAAGAACGGTAGGAAAATGCACGTGAGAATCCCTATAGAGGAAAAGACAGAGAGAGAGAGAGAGAAAGAGGGAGGAATAGAGAGAAGAGAAAGGGAAGAGACCGTACAAGACAACAATAAAACATAACTATAAACTGTTTGGCCATATAACATGGGGCTTAGCATGCAACCAGCGATCATCATCATCATCATCCAACATCAACGTTGCAACGCTTGGAGACTTGGACTTCGAGCTCTCCATGTGCCTGCGCCATAGTTTTCCTCCTCTTTGCACCGTCTTTTCGGGGGTTAACTTGCACGACAGCTGTTGCTGGCGTTGGTCTGACAACCATCCCAAGGAGGACACAGAGGGGCACTGCCACAGGACTGCCATTCGGGCAGCTGAAAAAACGACAGACAAACAAGTTGCTTCGCTGCTCTGGCTGCCTTTTCTTTGCCAAAGAGTTTTGTATGATTATATTTTTGTTAAGCTCTTTTTCTGTTCATGGATTTATATGCCAGAGACGTGCAAATTTTGAACCAGTTTATAAACAAAAGCCCCAGCCAACAGTGGCCCGCCCGTAGACAAAAGAGGGGGCTGTCTGGAGAGTTGGAGCTGTCGAGCTGCATATGGGGAGTACAGTGCTAGAGAGGTGTGTGAGTTATGGCGAAATTTGTATGCCTTGCACCCGTCAACAATTGACTACTGGCATGAGTTTATTATAGCGAGGACCAGGGCCTCTCTGCCTTATTTATCGGTGGATAGGTCCATGGCATGTTAATCGGCTGGATAACCAGGATATGCGTATACACTCATAATTCTTGGATATAAAAGATGGGCAGTAGATGGAGATAGGTATTAGTTTTTAGAGGGGGATTAAACAAATGATTTATAAAGTTTTCGGATTAAAGAAAAGTTTCTATAGGATTATAACTGACCAAAGCCGATGTCGTTGCACTTGATGTTGATGTCTGCGAAACTACGGGTACTTTTGACCCTTATTACAGTTGGAGCTAGTTTTTTTTGCCGTCTATTAGATGAAATAAACCAACATTGATCGATTTAAATACCCCCAGAATGGTTCAAACCCGTCTATAAATTTCTTTAAAATTGCATTCCTTTGGAACTTAAATATTAAATTTTGGTCTCGATCATTCTCTTTTGTACTATTCGCTTGTGCGTCTGGCTATCGTCAGAATGGAATAAATCTGTTAGCAATGAGAGGAGCTGGGAACAAGGACGTGACCATTAAAAACAATTTGAAATTATATTTCAATCTTCTCCAATATATTTAACACCACTTAATAAAATATCCTAATCCTAATATTCATTAGAATTTACACTAAAGATGTCCCAAATAATATTTACTTATATTTATGTAGGGTATTCCTCATTCCACCATTACAACCCTGACCAACCCTGATAATTCTTGTATATTTAAGTATTTTCCAATTTCTTTTCAAGTCAAAGTCTCAGTGTCTCACATTTGATATGCATATAAGGCCCATTTCCATTAGGGCAGAGTATATGCCCCGTTTTTCGGCCACAGGAAAACAGGATTATCTTTGGTGAATGAGTCATGGTTGAGCAAATCTGCAGACAACAGACTTGGCTGTTGACTGTGTGCGGAAACCCAGCTGGGTCGCTGGCTTACTATTCGCTGCAAAGATAAATTGGCAACACGCGTCGCAGATGCCTTAAAAAAATATAAGCATTAACGAGAAGTACACTCTCTTCTTCTCAGGCAAAACCCCCTGCACGCCTCTCCACACTCTTCTCAGGCAAGCCCACTCTCTTCTGGAAGTCTTCACCGTTCTCTGGCAGATGTTTAGGACAGCTTTTTGTTTGTTTGAAGTCCTGCTCCGCAGCTCTGTGTGCCTTAATTATCCCCAAAATTGCTTAACTCTCGAAAGAAAAGGAGAGCAATGAATGGATGGGAAATGTAAGAGGTTTTCCACTCGAGGCTAATTGATTCAATGGTAATAACTACTGGTTTTATGTTGACTTCAAACTTCTCTCATGCACACAATAGTTTCTCTTTTTTTTTTGGTTTGGCCAGTGGCCCAACTCGTGATGGCAGGAGAAAAGGCCAGCCAGCAATTGATTGGCTTCTGCTTCAATTTATGACTCAATCAATCCTTTTGGGCCAATTGCAATTGCAGTGCATGGCTCTGTGACTACACCCAAGACTTGCAATTGTATCCACAATTTGTGCCTGCAAGCAAATTAGTAGCTCCGACTATCACTCGAAAGAGGGAGAGTTTCGACTATCGTTTCAGGGGATAATTTAATTTTAATTTTTCATTAAGTTTTCGTGTTTCTTTTACAAATATTTTTTGTGATACGTAACGAACATGTGTCAATCATTCAATCATTTTGGATGGCTCTTGCGTGTCTCGCTTACTATATACTGGTATACTTTCAACACCTTTCAGCCCGTGGCTTCTACTTGTTTCTTCTCTTTTTTTGTGGGTTCCTGTACCTGTTCTTCATAATGAAAATGTTTATTTCGTTGTGCTAATGTGCATTATGCAAAAAAATGGTTATAAATTAGCCAAAACAAGAAATATGAATTATTATGCAAACACCAAAAATACATTAGAAACTTGTTTGCCCATTTCAAAGTCTTTAAAAATATACTCGCTGTATCTACTGGTGCAATATAATAATCATAATGAAATACTGGAACCTTGGGTATTCTGTTTTTTGTGGCCTTAATTTGTTCAAATTTTTATGATTAGCTTAACAAAAGTCTTGGGGTGTTGCAACCAGCTTTTTGTGGCTCTATAGTGCAGAGTTTATAGGTGTTTGTGTTTAGCAAAATATTATGAGAGTTTATGAGTAATGCAGAAATATTAAAATATATATATAATAAATATATATGTACAAATGTACTATCTGTAGGTATAACTTAAGGCCTCGAGCTACAGCTTCACACAATTCGAATGCTGATTTTGCATGGCATAGGAATATATATTTAATAAATAAATTTCGCGATTTTATTAACGCAATGCATATTATATCAAAAGCCAATGTCTTCCAAGAAGGAACGATTGTCTAGGGATGAAAGTACTATTTATAAAAGATATTCAAGGAATAAGATACCTTCTAAAGAATAAAATACGTTCTTGGTAGTAAAATTAATATTTTTAAATTAACATTCACCCATTTTTTTTAGCAAAGAAATCTATATATCCACCACATTTAAAATGTTTTAGTAAAAGTTAAATAAACTTTTACTTTTAAAATAAGATAAATAAACTTTTACTTTTTTTAACCCCATTTAAAATCATTCAGCAAACCACAAATCATTCCCTGCTCCACATACATCTATGGGAAAGCCTTTCCCCTTTTTGAATTTTCACACATTTCACATAATTATTCAGTGAATCCCGTAGATCAAGCGTGAGAGACACCACAGAAGATCCACACAGCGGGTGTGTGGCCCCTTTCATCAAAAGCTCTTTAAAAGATATGGACGCGTGGACCCCCTGGAGGGCCTGGGCCATTACAATTTTACTCATTATATGAAATCAATACCAGCATTAGATATATTTTTGTTTAGATGAGTTGCAAAGCAAAGGTAATCAACAGACAAAACACTGAGCAGATATCCAAAAATGTGGTTAATTTTTCATAATTTTTGAAACGAAAAAAAGCGCTATGGATTTCTGGCAAAAACTAGTTAAGATGTCGATGGGACCGCCGTGATTTATGAACTGCAATTAAAGAAAGAAAAACTTCATTGAATTTATCTTTGTTTTTGGCTCGTGTTTATTTTTATTATTCCACTGACCGGACGCCGCCGCCTCATTGTCTCCTAAATTATATTTCTCACCCAACAGCTGGCGATGACTTCTCACTGTGGTCCACCCAACAGCTGCGACGCCCTCGCTGTGGTTCACCCTAAAAGGGTTGCCAAGTTTTTCAGTCTCTTTGATTATTATTTTTGCCGTTTGCGTCTTTATTTATAGCGACAGATGCAGGGCACAGGCAGACGCTCCGCCTCCTTTATTTTCTGAAACTATTTTCATGTTGGGGAAAAACTTTTAGTGATTTTTGGAATTTCTGTGTGTTTTGAAACCCAATAAGCAAAATACATAAATGTTTATGCTTTTACAGGCAGTGATATTTTTGAAATTGATTTATTATTTGCTGCTGGAAATGAGTTATGGATCGAAAAAAATGGAAATTACAAAGTTTTTCTGGCGGAGCAGGAGATTTGGAGGTGTTTATAGGAAAGTCTGCTCTTACAGAACCAGTTCTTTAGATCAGTCCCGCGCTCTCTTTCTCTCTCTCTGCCTTTGTGTTTTTATAGTCAAAGGCGAACCAGTTTATAGATTTAGGTACACATATATACATACATACATACATACATATGGATATCTACCAAGTGGATATATGTATATATTCCTTGTAACAAATGTCCAACTCATTTTCATAATTAATTATCTTTTTGTAGTCGGTATTTCTTGAGGTATAGAGTGTTTATGTTATTGAATGTGAATGTAACAGACAAAAGCTTAGAATTTGGATTCTAGAAACTATAGGCATATATTGTTGAGCCCAAGATGGTCTTTAAAATACCCAATATCTAAAACCTTTATTGATTAAACTATTATAAATTCCACTAATATCCAAAGAGGAATGTGGTGGTATCCTTTATTTTAAAATATGAGACTCTAATAAGGTGGAAAGCTACAAAGCTTCATTTAAATCGAATATTACAATACTTTCTTTTGGCTTACACAAAATTTTGTAAGCGAATTTCATTCTCATTATATTCACATTCCATAATTATTTATTCTTATTGAATAAAATATAAAGTACTAGGTATCCCCCCATTCGTAATACCTTCTATACCTTAGGAGGTGTAGCACCTTTTTTTTCTGCTGCCAAAGCAAAAATTAAATTAAGTCCACAGTCGCTTGCCCGTTCGACCGTTCGGACCACGTGCCAGCATCTATCATTGGGGCTGTCAGCAAGAGACCCCACTATCTGATATCTGAGTCATATCAATGCGACTTAATAAGTATTATACTTTTATATATACGAGTACACTCGTACAAGATACAGATACAATATTTTTTTTATGCATTTCTCTTTTTCTTTATTTTTTTGCACCGGTTATTGTCTCATAAAAAGTCAACTGCAAATTGGCAAAGACTGTGAAGCGTCGCGACGGCTGCCACCAATCCACTCTCTTTTGTTCTCCTGCTTTTCTCAGTTCTCCTCTGCTCTTTTGCTGCCCTGCTCTTTTGCTCCACTCAACTCGTTGTTCCGCTGTCTCCGCTGCTCTTTGGCCCCGTCGCTGTCTCTCGATTTGTGTTAAGAGGTTAAAATCATTTGACATCTTGTGCATTATAATTACACTCCGCTCCTAGACTGAATTCATAGTGCAATGGTCTGCGGTCTGCGACTACCACTAGGTCTGGGGCTTTAATTTAATTATTCATCGAGTGACACTAATCGAATCGATTATAAAATGTTTAATGCCTGCCTCACATATAACCGTGTTGCGTTCGGGAAAGGTAATAAATAGTGTCAAGCAGATGGATAAAATGGTATTTAAATCATAATAGAGGTTATGTTGTCATTTTATTTGATAGAAAGTGGAAACTATAAATATTTAAGAGATTATATTTATTTATAAAGCTTTTCTACGCCCATAAATAGGAGTTTGCATGTTTCTGAGCTAAACATTAATGTAATAATAATAATAAGAATAATATCTTATTTGTATATGAAATTTTCCATTGTTATAAACAGTTGCAACAGCTGTTAATATGAAATGGGAGCAATTTTCAAGACAGAAATGGAGATAAAATCATACATAAATCCCTCTGTTGATTGGGAAATTGTTCTAACAAGAGTTAAAGAATAAAAGCTATGAAACAAATTAAGTACAGCAGCTATGTACATATGTATAGGATAAGTTATCCAACGTTACGGATTCCGAAGTATGTACATATGTATGTACATTTTGGGTAAATTACAAAGATCTAAGTAAGCTGAAGAATAAAATCCTCTTGCATTCTTTTAGTTTTTTCATAGAGAAATTCTTAAAATATTATTCGCATTTGTTCACAAATTCTTTGTACCACTTGCTGATTTCATTCATACATTTTTGACATAAAATAAGCTGGTAATCACTTTTGTACTTATCTGTCTCTTAAGTCTATCATATCTCCCTTATATTCGATATAAACTCCAAGCAACAGCATTTTCCATTCAACTTTCGTTTTAATCTTTAATAAATTCCGAAAATATTTAAGTAATCAACTCGCTCTGAAATGATTAAATTTCTTATTGGTTGAAATTTAGCCACGTAATATTTAGCTAATCGCTCATTTATCGAATTCTCTTTTTAATTCATTTATGTGAGAGTATTTATAGCACGATTCGCCTGACGCTGAAAGCGAGTTCTCTTATCTTTGAGATCTCATTCGAATTCTCATTCTCTGTCTCTGTCTTCTCCCCTCCTCCTACTACCACTTGCAGTGGGGGCCTTAATTAATTCTCTTTCCATTGCGCCAACCCACATGACGCAGGGACTCACACCCAAAGCGAATCCATGGACCCATTCCGTTCCATTTGCTGCCTGCATTGTTAGCTTAGCCCGCGCTCGAGGGCAATTGCAGGCTTAAGAACGTGTTCATGCACGCCGCCCGTTTATGCTACATAGGAACTGATTTAATTGCAATTGTCCGAGTGCGAGTGCGAGAGCGAAGGCAGCCGACATGCAATTGATATCAAAATATCGTCACCATGCGGCACCCTCCCTCCCCTGCCCTGTGTCATCTACTAGTGGAAGCCCGAAATGCGGGCTAATCCACACACCCAAAAAAGAGAACAGTCGGGGTAACAGTCGTTTAATTAACAAGTGTACGAGTCATTGATAAAGTTACAGTTAAAGAATCTGAAAATAAGATGCACTGCGAGAAAAAAAGGCATACAATCGAAGCAGACATATAAAATTATACGTTATAAGTTTTTCTTCTATCAGTGTTTTTTCTCATTCTTAAGAGGAAGAACTAATTTCTTGTTTCTTATTTAAGATGGAAAATGTTGTAAAAACTCATTAAAATATTAAATTATTCGAAGATCTAAGTGTATTTTATGCTAGCTAAATCTTTTATTTAAGGATTTTTATTTTATATTAAATACCAGCTCTCTAGATTGCAATCCATCTATCAACGTGTCTTGTTTTTCCCACAGTGTGGTCTGTATTACATCCCCCTACTCTATTTTATTAATCACGCCAATTGCCCGAAAAGTGTGTGTCTGTAAAGACTCAAGCAGATGTCAATATAAAAACCGCGACGTGGTCGTAGTCGTAGTCGTCTCCGTCGCATGACACACATTTTCCGACATGGAAAATGGGAAAATAAATGCGTGACAAGTGAAAATGTTGCGTTCGCTTGTGTCTGCCACTGGAGGAGTAGGAGTATGAGGAGGCGTGCCACACAGAGAAACACAAACCGAAACACTTCATCCAATGTTTATTTTTAATAACAACGTTTTTTTTAAGAGTCACGGCAATTTCATGCTGTTTTGAACAGAAGGGAGGCAGAGACAGAGACATAGACAGAGAGAGGGTGGAAGAAAAGAGTAGAGGTACAAATTTCCAAGCGTCTGACATTTATTTTGCATGACATTTCACACACACACGAAGACACATGCACCGGGGGAACACTTGTGTGGGGCGGCACCTTGTTATCCAGGGAAATTGTCTCCAATGTGAATCGTTTTTCGGATTCTTCTTTGGGATACCCTATCGAAGAAGGCTATTACGGCTTTGGTCAGAAGTTTATAGAGCATTGAAGGAATCAGCTGTGAAGCCATAAACTGCATGATAATTCACCAAGATGAATCTATCGAAGATATTTTGCACTTTCAAGTGTTGAGCTTTCAGCTTCACTTGCTGAAGCGAAAAAGATAATAATTTATATGTTCAATAAACTAAAAGGGTAGACAATATTCTCTCATCTCAGTTTAGCTTTCATGCTTTCTTATTCGGATTCTTTTTTCTTCTGCTTCTTATTCCCTATTGTCTGCTACTTTTCGTTGTGTGTTGATTTTATTTTTGGTCCCCAAATATTAAGCAATTTAGTCAAACAAAATGTTTGTTCTTATTTTGGCGCGCTCTCTTCCGTTCTTTTTGTGCCACTTGCTGTTCCCCTTTCTCTCTCTCTCTCTCAAATTCTCAGCTTCTATCTCTATCTCTCGTGTGTGTCTGGCTGCATCCTCTCCCTCAGTCGCTTGCAGAGTCTGTCGCGCATGTCGCCAGAGGGAGTGTTTTCCTCCTCGCGGGCCGGCCTCAAAAGTTCTGCTGCTCTATTCGAAAATCAGTTCGAAAATTACTCGGCGGTCAGCACACACGTCTTTGGCTCTCGAGAGCCAGACAAAAATCCTATTTCAAAAAATAGTCCCAGACACATATTTTTTTGAACTTTTTCGTCGGTTTTTCTACACGTGCACGCGTGTGTGTGTGTGTCGTGAGTTTTATTAATGAAAAACGTTGTAAATAAAATAGTGGCCGGAAAATTCGCATATATTTTGCGCCATGACTGGGAATTTTCTCTGACCCAATCCATATATTTATAGAATGATTGACGGATACTGAGCGTCTTTGGGATCAGCCTTTGTGGAGAATGTTTTTTTGTGAATAAATGGAGAAATGTTTGAGATGAATAATGAAAGAATTACAACGGAAATATACAATATTGTTGAAAAATTTAAAAAGAGTTCAAATAATAAAAAAACATATGTATTATAAATTAATAATATAAATAACATCAAAGAATAATAAAGAAATGCATTGATAAAAATTTATATTGAAACAAAGAATGATCTAAAAATATATTATACAAAAAAGTAGCAAGAAATCTATTGACATATTCGGAACCAAAGCTGCTTTGAAAATTATTTTACATTTTGAGTAAATTTCAGCAGTAATGTTAATATGTTGTGTAATTAATGTACAATATGTAAAGTTGTATTAAAAAGTCCGTAAAAGCTATTAATTTTTGATCTAGAACACCAAATATTTATGAATAAACAGATTTGCTCAGATTTCCTATATCTTCCAAGACAATTTCCTTCCTGTTTCCACTTGAAATGAGACCTTTTCCCTCGCGATATTCTATCCGACTCCCAATCCCAGTGAATAGTATACTTCCATAAATTTTCTTTAAAATTTTCCCTCACTTCAGCCATCACTTCTTTGACGGCGGCACCTTGCTTCCTCTATACACGAGATGTAGTCATAAACGGTTCATCATTCGCCTTCTCCTATCCGTTTTTTCTCCCATTTCTCTCCCGTTCTCTCTCTTTCGTTTGCCATTAATCAATTCGCTATGCAATTCTATGCCGTAAACAGAAGAATACTCGTAATTGCAACAATAAAAGAAATATAAACAACTGCAGAAAATAGCAGCAGCAAAAGCCCCAGATCCCCAGATCCGTTGTAATCTCCATATCCGGCTTGTCTCGCTGTCTGTCTGTCTGACTGCCACATCTGGCAGAGAGGGAAACCCCAACTACCATTACCTTCGTCTCCTGCTTGCCCTTCCCAGAGTCGGATCACTCCCTGCTTATGATGGAGCTTCTCTTTGGGTAGAGTGGATGTTGTGTGTGTGTGTGTGTGTGGGGGGGAATTGCGTGTGTAGGAAGTGTGGGTTAAAGGGTAGCCCAGGGGCAGAGGGCACCCCTACTTCCTTGTTTGACATTTTAATTGCATTGTTGATGGATTTCAGTGTTGACACTTTCCTTTTTTGCGCCCCATCAATTGTTAATGAACTTTTAAGTACAGAATAACCATTTTTGCGAGCTTGTGGTTTTTAAGTGGATGTGGCAGATGCTACTGACTGTAGAGGGGGGGGTCTGCAAATGCGGTTTATCCTGGGGTTGTCAATGGAAATGGGTAAAGGGCAAAGTTAAAAAAATTTACATGTACTTATTATGTGGAAATTTACTGGACTGCAGTATAAAGTTATTTTGCGTGGAAATCAATGGATTGACTACTTTTTTGACCATGGAATAAGTTTCCTTGAGTTCCGATGGTTGAATGTGAAGAAAGGGTTATTATGATTGTATTATAAAAATTAATACATAATATGTGTACATTTGTATGTATATCGTTGCATTCATCATCAAGATATCTTCTTTAAGAAATTATCAAGAGCGTATTATTTGGTTCTTTTTTTAGCATGATATTTCTATATGGAAAGGTACATTTGTCAACATCTGATTGGATCCTTAAAGAAATTAGAATGAAAGACTATATGAACACTAGAGAATATTCTTTATAATCCCTATATTTTCTTACAAGGAGTACTTAACCAATAATTATTTCATCTCAAACAAACCCATTTATTAGCTTGCTTCTTCAAGAACAAATATTCTTCAATTTTTAAACCTCTTTCCAACTTAATAATTCTATCAAAAGGTGACCTTAAATTTTCCACTTGGCTGTCTTTGCTTTGTTTTCAAGGAAATTGTCTGTGAAAATGAAAATCAAGTGAAAAATGTTAACTATACTTAAAACCAAATCAGATTTGAGTTCCTCTTCCGTTCAACACCTCATTAGGGACTGTTTTCGAGTGCGGGCCAAAACGACTTTTAATTGTAGCCAATGGGCATGTTTCCCTCTCCATCCAGTCCAACTGCTTGTCTTACTCTTCCCTACAGCCATATATTCCACTCTTCCTACATCTATGTATATGTCTCCCTCTCGCCTACATTCATCTGTCCCCCTCTCTGAAAGGAAACAAGATACACGACATGTCCAGAGGGTGAACATGATAAATGCCAGTCCCAATGTTCTCCTACATCAAAATTTCCTATAGAGCAAGACGCCAAAAGAACAATTAAATGAGAGGCAAACTAAAATTGTCATTTAACATTTGTCAAAAGAAAAATTAAATAAAAAAAAGATAAACAACAACAAAAAAAACAAAAAACAAGCAACAACAAGTTGCAGACTAATTAAATAATTGAAAAAATTACGTGGGAACAACCACAAGACAATGACAAAAGAACTAAATTAAAGTGAACGAAAAAAAAAAAAACAAACCCCCAAAGAAAAATGTCGCAATTCGATTATACCTGCTATACAGTGCCGGAGTGCTCTACGGATGATGATGATGATGGCCATGATGATGCGGGGGGCAGTAATGAGACCTTGGGGCATAAAGATCACTCGGATTGTACCCAAGAATCTGATGCTACAACCACCACATCCTCCCTAGAGCGGCGACATATCTATCGGAATCAGTATCGCAGCAGCAGAAGTTATGGACCCCAGAGGACCTCAATGCCAGTTCTGAGATCGAGTCAATCCAGGGAGATGACACCACAGTTGGGGATGTACCATGAGGGACCAGAGACACCACCGCAATGGGGATACTTTGTGCCCCTGTCGCCAAATTGTTTCTTTAGTCCCCCAATGCAAAGAAGGCGTTATAGGTGGGATGAGGGATAGATCTGATCAAAGGAACAAGAACTTTACTAATTTTTGTCTCTCTTTTCTGTTTCAGGGAAAAGGAAAACGATCGCAATCGTCGGGCTGTCAGCTATGGGGGTGGCGACACACCATCCTCTATACAATCGGCAACCATTCCACGGGCTGCACCACGTCGGGTGGCCCTGATGAAGGAACCACCACCACCGCCGCCACCCAAGCCCCAACTGTCGTCGAAGACCTCGCTGCAGTCCACGGACTCGTCGACCACGTGTCTGGCCAACAGCAAGTATCCCCAGTCCGAGTACAATCTCATCCAGAAGATCGACTCGAACAGTACTCTGACGGCACCGGCTCAATACCAGCCGCAGAATTTCTATGCCAACACTGGGACCATCTCCTCCACGAATGGCTATGGATCGTTGTTGTGTCATGCCAGTTCTACGGCCAGTCCGTTGGCTGTACGGAAAAGGGACAAGCTGTTGCATCGATTCAGCGATGCTGCCACACTGGGACGGAAGCTGAAGAAAAAGAAGAACACGAACCGCACATGCAGATCCATGACGGAGGCCATTGAGATGCTGGCCGATCCGGTCATCGAGGATGAGTTTTTTGTAAGTACATATTCAAGATTTATAACTGAAATTAAAATATATCGATAAATATCGATTAAAACTAAGAAAAAAAAGATCGCTAACGGAAAAATTAAACCATTTCCCAACTCAATATTTGTAACTTCAAAATTAATTTGATGAGCATATCGATTTTAAATCGATAAGTATCGATTTTAAATCTATAAAAAATAGTTAAATTTAAACACTGTTTCCCTTTTTGTTTGCCTATTTTAATTAATTTATTATTATATTTGATTTGTATATGTTAAATATAAGATTTTCTTGGTGAAGATCTGTATATACATAATGCTAGTTTGTTGTTTATATCACCCCGTGGCTTTTGATATATTTAAAGCTTTTCAATCATTATAAAACCTTTACCCTTTGGTTACTGGTTACCTACCATCCCATTCTCCATTTAGGGGGTGTATTTGTTTGGCTTAGGTCCTCCCCTCCTCCATTCCCCTACCAAGCTTTTCATTTCATTTGAGGCTTTGACTCTGCTCGTTCGGCTTTATCGGCATTCGCTTTTGTTTTATTTTTCTTTGGGGACTGGAAATGTTATCCATTGGAAAAGGCAGAGCAGAGAGAACGGACCCATAGTCCGGCGGATAGATAGGCGGCGGCTCTGCAAATGCAATACAATTTATTTTCGGTTTAGTTCATATTTGTAGCTCGTGGCGGCGGTTCGGAATCCCAAAAAACTAAAACAAATTTATTTCTCTACGTAGGCGGACGGAAGTGTAAGAAAGACAAATCTTTTTGGGAGATAAGATGGAAAAACATGCGGGGAAATAAATTCAAGTGGAGTGTTTTTGTGCTTGAAGTAAAATATGTATAGAAAATTTAGAGATGCCTAAAAAGCTAATGGAATGGATGTTCCTTTGTTGGATCAGTAGATCTTCTTTGATACAAATCCACTCAATTAAATTGAACTTCTAATGAAATGATTTCTCTATTCAATCAGTACGATAATTCTCTTTAATCAATGGAATCAATGGTCATAGTTCTCATTGATCTCCAACTCTTGATCTGTCCACCTCTTCTCAACCTCTCATGAACCCCAAAGCTTGAGCCTAACCTTGAATGTATCAGTTTTGCATGGACAAAGAAAAACCCAATTGAACTCAATTCTGGATACACAGCCAACCTCCAAAAAAGGGGCGTCAATGGAATTATCTGAGTATCCCAATCATCTGAGTTTTCAACGACCTAATCGTACCTCACAAATTTTGCAATGTTTCTACAATTTCGAATGGGAATTGGGGTCACCAACAGAAGACCCGATGGGGCATGTCTAAGCCACAAATTATTTGCAAATCAAGCTTTAATTAACCAACTCTGAGTTGACAGATTAGCATAGTATTTCACTTACCCAATCTCTCTCTCCCCCGTATGTCTTTCTCTCTGTTCTATTCTCTGGTCAAGAGTGCAGTAGTATATGACAGTTCAGTGTTCAGGAAGACGAATGTCTCTAACAAAACAAGTGACATGAAAACTGTGTCAATACTTGAGGGTTCGAAAAACGTTTTACCTTGCTACAGGCAAAGGCAAACCGAAACCGGACAGGCTAGAAAGGTGAAAAAGTGACGGAACAGAACCGAACAGAACTCTGACTAATTGGATTGTCTGTGCGTGCCTGGGGCTCTGCCTTCCAGCAAATAATAGAAAAAGTGTTTGCATTAAAATCAAACAATTGCAGTGAAAAATCGAACGTGAACGTGTGCTGAACGATTGCGCCGGCAAACAAAAATTTGTATATTTTTTGTGAGAATTTTGTGACAGAAACTCAACATTTTCGCTTATTTTTGTGACGTTTTTATACCCGTTAGGAGTAAAGGGGTATATTATATTTTTTGTAAAAGTGGATGTGTGCAACGCAGAGAAGGAAACGTTTCCGACCTCGTAAAGTATATATATTCGTGATCAGCATCAATAGCCGAGTCGATATAGCCGTATCTGTCTGTCCGTCCGTCTCGATGAGCGCCTAAATCTCAGTGACTATAAGAGCTAGAGCAACCAAATATTGTTTCCAGACTCATTTGATATCACTAAAAGCCACAAATTACAAAAATGTGTGGTAGCTACAATTTTAAAGATACGAGAAAACTACTCAGTATCGTAGATAATAACCATATCTACCAGATTGTCGAATCTGAATCAGATCGCATCATTATTATAGCCAGAATAAAGAAATGAATTTTCAGTTGCTACCCTTGCAGCTACTCTTTCTCGCTCGCACACACTTAGTGTGTGGCGCGCCCTCTGGCGGAAGAAGTGTAGAATATACATTGTCGATAGTTACAAATACTTTTTGTAGCATCTCTTAGGCGCATATGGAAGTGCCAGCACATCCGATAAAATCATTGCATACTTTTAGGGTAAATGTATATAATATTTATATAAATACAAATATTATTTTTTGTTTAAATTTATTTTGGTAGGGAAAAAAAAGAATATTTATACAGTTGAGGATTATATTTGTTGACAGAAAAAGAAAAAAAGCGAAAAAAAGTTACTTTCTATTCGACCGTGACAGGACTCGAACCTGCAATCTTCGGATCCGAAGTCCGACGCCTTATCCATTAGGCCACACGGTCGCTTGTGTATTGTCGTTTTAAACGTGAATAAGTAGACGCGCAGAGACGACGACTCTCATGCTTTAGGGTTTGTTTCTGTTCCATGCAGTAGCACGGTTCTCGCCCTCCTCTCCCCCCTTGGAATACAACGCGTATTAAAGCGACATAATCACGAGCAAAAGCAAACAAAAATCGAATAAAAAAACGAAACGAATATGAAACCCATCCCACGACGACGTAGTTTCAAGACGAAACAACCCAAATCGAATGTGTACAATCCCCTGGTGCGCTACCGTCCGACGGCCTATGTGCGGAATGGCATTATTGGCGGGGGCGAGGGTCCCGGCTCCAGTGGCATCTACCAGATCGACGACCGGGTGTACACCACCAATAAAATGTTCCTGCGCGATGGCTACATGTATCCCCGCCAGCCCGGCCAGCCCATGGATCCGCGTTATCCGATGGAATTGCATGAATTCCCGCAGCATTTCGGCGCCACTGGCCTGCAGCTGGTCAGCACGCCAAAGGTGCACATAGCCGGCGAGTATTTGGAGGAGCAGCATCAACAGCAACATCAACAACAGCAGCAGGTGCAACTGCAGCAGGAGCAGGAGCGACAGGGACGCAAAGCCGTCGCCGCTGCCGAAATTAATCTGGCCAATCAGGTCTACTGGCTGGGCAAGCAAAAGAGCCGCTCCCGTTCCCGCAGCAACAGTGCGGGCAACAAGAGCATGGCCAGCTGCATGGGTGGTGGTGGGGGCGGCGGCGAAAGGGATCGAGATAGACCCTACATACGCAATGTAGATGATCTATTGAAAGCAATGGGAAAGCGGGAGGCGAATGCTGAAACTGCATCCACTGCATCGCAGCGACGACGCTTCAAAAAGGTAGGCATACCAATCGTAAAAACAAAATTTTCGAACATTTAAATTGTGCAATCAATCATCGCCATGGATTGCATTTGTCAACCCATGATTGCAACATTTTCAATTGTCAGTGGTGTGGCATGTCGTGGCACCTTATGACCACCTTAATTACATTTACATTTGTGGCCGTGTTGCTGCTGCCTCGTTCCGCCAGGCCATCCGTCATCACTCGCCATCATCCAATCTGCCAGCCGCCTCTGCAGTGGACAGAACTGAGGCACTGAAGCCTGGCCAGACATCATTTGGGTTGTGGCGGCCCCTGGGGTGCGTCTGCGCAAAAATTAAAATTAATGATGTTCCGAAATTTGCCTCGGGCCTAAAGGGGAAATGGTAGGAGTTTGTTGGTCTTTAAAGTGCAGAAAAGAAGGTAGAGGCAGGGTCCAGACAGTAGCTGCTAATTTGCCATCCCCAAAACAAAAAACACACCTGCCCCATAAAAAGATATTCACTCTACTTTTGGGACTCCTCCGCTCCATTCCGCTCCATTCCGCTCCACTCTTTCTTTTTGATTCTTTTTCAATTTCTGAAGCCTGCTCTTTGCTGTGGTTTCTTTAACCCTTTGCACCCCGCCCCTGTGTCCTTTTATGCATTTTTTAAGCTGGTACTGTTCAAGCTTCCATGACGTTTTGGTTTTTGTTTTCTTTTATTTTAGATTTTATTTTAAACTTATTTTGATTTTTTTGCTGTGGTGTCTTCTTCGTCATTAGTGGATGTATTTTTTGTGGTTTATTTTTCTGGCTTAATTCCTCTTTCGCTTGGGGCACAATTTATGCGCTTCTGTTTCGGATTCCTATTCTCGGACTCGGACTACTCTGAGGAGCACTTGAGTTTGAGAAATTGGTTTCGTTGATTGTGCTTTTGGGGCAGAAGCAGAACAGTGGTTAGAAAATGATGATAAATGATGCTATATTTTTGATTTTTGGAGAGAAATGTGGAAAAGTTTACAGAAATTTTAGGTAACAGAATGATTATAAATACAATAGTAGAGAAAGAAAGGTATTTTTAAATTGAATTTTCTTTTATTTGAATGAGATTCCTATACCTTGTTAAAGAATTTTATTTATGGGTGTTGATCTTTTACAATGTTTCGAAGATGATTTTATTTAATCTGTCGTACTCACAGATATCCCATAATCCCATTTCCCATTTTATTATCTCTTGCACTGACTATCCAAGGGTCTTTTAATCTTAACACAGTTTCAAATGCCTCTCCAACCACTGTATAATCTGCTACTCCCAGCCATGACTCAACTTCCGGCTGTGTGTAAAATTCCATTTAGAGTTTCGCATCAACTCAAATGAAATGAAATAAATTGGAAATGGAAGTGGAAGCCCAACGAAATGTGCATAAATTTATGCACTACAAATTGAAGCTCTAGCTTCAAAAGAGTTAAGGAATTTAAGCCAAATCGGGGGAAGGGATTTCCCCATATGCAAACGCAAAATAAAAACCAAAAGCACAAGCAATTGTAATGCAGCTCAAGTCGTTTCTGGTTGGGGAATTCCCCTCATTTTTGCTGCAGTTACTCGTAAATTTAATAAAGCCTTCCCTTCATCCCCATCTTTGGCTGACATTGGCATGTGTTGTTGCATTTTCTTGAGGGTCTCCATCCCCCGTCTTCTCCTTCGAAGAAAGTTGTGCCCAGTAACTTGTTAACAAAATTTCACAGATGGTCTTTTTGTTGGTTTTTTGTGGTTTTACATTTTTTGTGTGTTCAAGGCAGTCACGTGCCAAGATACAATATTTTTGTGCAGTTGCGGCAACTGATTGAAAATGCATGGCGGGCTGTGAGCTCCAATCAAGCAGGATTGAGGGAATGAGGGAGCAAGGAGCTTGGTTGCGGTTTTTGGTGCTAATTAAGATGTGAAGTTTTCAAGAAATTTGAACGCTACAAATATTATAATTACAGGAAATTAATGAAGTTTGTAGGAATTGGATGTGAAGAAAACTTAGCAAAATTTAGTGCAGCTCAAAATGATTTTTTCAATGATATCACAAGCTCAAAGTCTTATAAATACGAAAATTTATTTATAGTTTAATAATAAATATTTCTTGTTATATCTTGTTATATATCTTTACACATTTACGGTGGGTCATAAACCCACAAATTCCGTATTATTCGCCTTAAGCTATCAATCTGACACAATCTCTGTGGATAATCTGCCTGCCAACTCCACCGCCGAATCATAATCAAACGGGAATGTCTAAATATATTTGAGCAAAAATTTCGCCCCTCCGGAGACTTGTGCACACTTGGTGTACAAATCAAATTACCAACTGCAGCTAGACAAACCCCAGCATAACCCTCCAGGCCCTCCTCCCCTTCGACAAAAAATACGTGTGTATATATATTATATATATATATTTTAAATGACCAACAGCAATTTTCATATATGTATGTACATATGTACATATTGCAAATTATAGGAGCATATGCACTCAAAAGATCATTGCTCTTGCATTATTATTATTCGAAATTAAGCTGTTCAGAGAGTCAAACGACAGGTTCGCTGCAATTTGTTTTTTCATTCTGGCTATAATAATGATCTGATTGCAATCTGTTCAAATCTTGCGAAGATCAATGTGTTATTTTATACTAAACATATATTAAAATTTTTCGCATTATAGATTTTAATTGCTTTAATGGTTTCCGTTAAACACTGATTTTATATAAATGACAGTAATATCATATCCGATCTTCTGCACATTCCATTTTTGGTTTAACTTCTGTTTATTAGATCCTCTTCGAACACAAAACTCACATTTGTATCGAATTGGAGCTTCTTATCGAAATGCCACCGAAACGATATCATGTAATTCCCCGTCGGAAAGGGCAGACGCAACAGCTCAGGCTTCAGATAGAAATCCTTGACAATTTGTGGACCCTGTTAAAGAAGTACTCGTATTTAAACATTAAAACAAAAAATTATTTTTGTATCTTACTACGAAGGGGCACGTGTGGTTTATGTTTGTAAACTCTTTAAATAGCCCATAGACCAAATTGGCAATGGGTGGAGATCGCTTTCGCAAAAACCGACAGGCATCAAAGCGAATGTCGAATAAAAAGGGCTTGTATCCATTTGCCCTTTTGAGCACCTGCATATGAACAGTTACATCGGTAGCAGGATGTAGCACCGTCCCATTCATATTGCAGATAACTTTGTTCCGACTGACGGCCTTTAGACGACAGTTGTGGAACACAAACCAGGAATTATTGTAGCTTTTGCAGACGAAATTCGTAAACTTGAAGATGACGGCATCCTGAAATGTTCACACATATTTTGTATAACTTTTCACATAAGGACTCCTCAATAGTTACATTTAAGCCAAAGTTGAATGCTATCCATACTCCGAAGAGCAAACAGATGAATGGATTAACCCGCATAGGATCGTTTCTGTATAACCAACTGTTCAGTAATCTGTGCAAAAACCAACTGATATTCGAAATTATTGTGCATCTACACATATCAGATTAAATTATTCGCTTGATTATACATGCATACGTAGGCCGCTATTTAAACACAACTTAGGCGTCTGAAAATGGGGTTATTATTTTGAACAAAATTATCCAGGAGTAGAGAAACTTTTTGGAATTTTGAACCTATTTTCACAACACTTTGGGCACTCAGCAAAAGTATCTATAAAACAGGCCTTAATCACCGATTTTTTGCTTAAAAACATCCATACCGTCGATTATTGCTGATTTTGTTTCGATTTAATATTTATATATTCGTGATGTGTGAAACACATCTTTTAAATGTTGTGGGTTTTCCCGCTAACACATCTTTTTTTACCAGGTGGTGATCATGAAAAATCTAATTAATGGTCGTCATACTAATTCCCAAGGATACCTCAATATCGCAGTATGTGACATGACGATCTTGCTCAATCATTTCGCGCACAGCATCGATATTTTGTGGCACAAACATACATTTTAAGCTACTTTCACGAAATTCGTCCTGCAACGAAGGACGTCTACGGTTGAATGCGCGATACCAGTTTTTTACATTGGCAGTGCATGGTGCTTCATCAATAAAAGTTTAACTAAGCTGATCTAAGCATTCTTGGCTTAAAAATCCACCTCCAATATGGGAGAAAATCTTGATAAAGACATCTTCATGTGTAAATTAAAATTTTTGCCTGAGATGAATTTTTGATTTATCGTTAATCGATATCAAACGATATCAAATATCAAATATGGAAAAGTTGTATGTACATATGTTTAATTAATAAAACTCCAAACTTTTTTATACAACTGACCATTTGGTCCTAGTACGACTAAAAGTGACTTAGGGCAGAAACACAAATAGCACCCCTCGTATTTGAAGAAATTGCCATTAAATTTTTATCTTTTTGCAATTTTCCGCATAAAGAGTACATGAAGCAAAAATATACATATATTAAATACAATACAATGTTCATATGTACATATGTGCAAGAGAGTATTATAATTAGACGACTGTCAAGCGTTTCGTTGGAGAGCAATTAATATGGAATAGATCAAAAAAATTATATTTAGAGAGAAATAAAAAAAAAACAAGAAAAACAATTTAATTTGATTGAATTTTGGGAAAATAAACTACAAACAGCTCAACTGTGGCTATAGTTGTAGGTTATCTATGAGAAATGATCAGAGAGGGTGAAGAGCACAAGTCAAGTATTTAATTGAAATTCTTTCCATTTTGTCTGCTGCCCGACTACGGGGCTTGTACTGCCACTGGCCCATAACCTACGTTAATATGGTACCCATTAAACCAAGTGCTGAATCGACTGCGGTTTTAAAAGCTAATTAAAATTTGAAGTTTTCAAAGAGTTTGATATTATAATTTCCGAAAATTAAGAGAAGTTTGTAGGAATTGGATGTGAGGAAAATTGAATGAAATTTAGTGCAGCTGCAGAATGATACTTTCAATGATACCAAGAGCTCATGATCTTATACATATGAAATTTATTTATATATTTCTTGTTATAATTACCATTATATCTTTTTATATCTCTTTAAACATTTACCGGGGTCATAAACCCACAAATCCCGCATTATTCGCCTTAAGCTAGCAATCTCACACAATCTCTGTGGATAATCGGCCTGCCAACTCCACCGCTGAGTCGTAATCACACCAGAATGTCTAAATATTTTTGAGCAACAATTACCTCCGGAGACTTGTGCACATTTGGTGTACAAATCAAATTACCAACTGCAGCAAGACAAACCCCAGCATAACCCTCCAGGCCCTCCTCCCCTTCGACAAAAAATACGTGTGTATATATATTTATATATATAATTTTAAATGACCAGCAGCAGCCACCAGGTGGCGTTGTCGTAAGCTCCTAACGGAACAATAATTGTGTCAAAAAAAAATTAAGAGAAAAAGAAAAAAAGCCAGTTGAAACGTTTGAAGTCGTGGCACATCGACACTTGAATACCCAGTAGTTATTTTTTCTTGGTGTTCAGGTGTTCAGAGAGCATATTCAGAGGAATATGCTTTGTTCATCCTGGCTATAATAATGATCTAGTTACAATCTGTTGACATCTTGCAAAAATATGGAAAAATAACATTTGGAAAAGATCAATGTATTATTTTATACTAAACATACATTATACTAAACAAATTTTTCGCATGATAGATTTTAATTGCTTTAATGGTTTCGGTTAAACACTGATTGTATATAAATTACAGTAATAACCATATCCGATCTCCTGTACAATCCATTTTTGGTTTAACTTCTGTTTATTAGATCCTCTTCGAACACAAAACTCACATTTGTATCGAATTGGAGCTTCTTATCGAAATGCCACCGAAACGTTATCATGTAATTCCCCGTCGGAACGGGCAGACGCAACAGCTCAGGCTTCAGATAGAAATCCTTGACAATTTGTGGACCCTGTTAAAGAAGTACTCGTATTTAAACATTAAAACAAAAAATTATTCTTGTATCTTACTACGAAGGGGCACGTGTGGTTTAGGTTTGTAAACTCTTTAAATAGCCCATAGACCAAATTGGCAAAGGGTGGAGATCGCTTTCGCAAAAACCGACAGGCATCAAAGCGAATGTCGAATAAAAAGGGCTTGTATCCATTTGCCCTTTTGAGCACCTGCATATGAACAGTTACATCGGTAGCAGGATGTAGCACCGTCCCATTCATATTGCAGATAACTTTGTTCCGACTGACAGCCTTTAGACGACAGTTGTGGAACACAAACCAGGAATTATTGTAGCTTTTGCAGACGACATTCGTAAACTTGAAGATGACGGCATCCTGAAATGTTCACACATATTTTGTATAACTTTTCACATAAGGACTCCTCAATAGTTACATTTAAGCCAAAGTTGAATGCTATCCATACTCCGAAGAGCAAACAGATGAATGGATTAACCCGCATAGGATCGTTTCTATATAACCAACTGTTCAGTAATCTGTGCAAAAACGAACTGACATTCAAAATTTGTTTACATGTATAAATATCAGATGAAACTGTTCGCTTAAGTATACATATGTAGATGTGCATACATAAATATGAACAAAGTTCAATATATGATCGAAAATCTGTTTTTGAAGAAATTACCATTCGTTTTTTATCTTTTTGCAATGGGTAGATGAATCAAAAATATATATTATATACATATATATGTATACATGTATGTATATCCATATGTACATATGGGCAAGAGATTATTATAATTACACGACTGTCAAGCGTTTCGATAGTAAGCAATTAATATTATATTAGATCGATGGAAAAATAAACGGCCAGGAATAGATCAAAAAAATATTCAACCTCGTTCTCACTGTTAATGTTTATTTCTGATATACCTTTTCATTTTATTTATTTATGGTGTCAAGAACACTTTTTCTATCTGTTACATACGTTAACACAAACTGACTAAGCCCCTGTTCATGCTCTCTTTGAGTACTGGGTATCAAATTAAAAGGCAAGCCGACAATTTGAAATGTTGCGCGTACTCACGAAATTTTATGACCAATCTAATAAAATACAAATAAATAGAAACAACAGAGAAGGAGATAGAGACAGAGATATTTATATATATATAGAGAGAGAGAGAGAAAGATCGAAAGAGAGAGAGAGAGAGGGCGATAGAGAGGCACTGATAATATAATTGTTGTGCATTCAGTTTTTGGGTAATTGCTTCACATAAGCCAGGTCATTAACGGCGGACGGCGGTCCGCCATATAGAAATCAACGCCTCAAACGTATTCCACCCGAGAAAAAGAAAACAAGAAAAACAATTTTATTTAATTGAATTTTTGGAAAATAAACTACAAACAGCTTAACTGAGCTATAGTTGGAGGTTATCTATGAGAAATGATCAGAGAGGGGTAAGAGCACACGTCAAGTATTTAATTGAAATTCTTTCCATTCTGTCTGCTGCCCGACTACGGGGCTTTTACTGCCACTGGCCCATAACCTACGTTAATATGGAACCCATTGACCCACCAACACCCACCCACTCTGTGCTGAGGCGGAGTCTGAGTTACGGTATGGTATTGTTTTGGTTTCCTTATTTTCCCCTATTTCCCATCCGTTGGCTTTCTGTCTACTCATGCAGAAGCACTTGAAAAGACTCGGCGGAAACTCTTCTTGGGTTTGTTTTGAAAGACTTTTTCTGCTTGGGTTAGGTCATGTCTACTGGGAGGAGTTTTCTTTCGGTCAGTATTATGGTTAAAACAAGCAGAGACCTAGAAATAGTCATAAACTCAATGGCAAGAAACTATTTGTGGATATTTCCTGAGCATGTTTTGACTTTTTGACTTTGTTTTTGCTGGGGATTTATTTGTGGAAAAGGATATAGGATAAGTTGAAAGGAAATATGAACAGAGACAAGGTAAAGTGCAAGACATTATGGTATTCAAGTGGAGAACAATATATTTGAGTGGAGAACAATGATTGGACATACTAGAATCTCCTCACAAGGAGGTAGAATAGCGATAAGTCTAAGTATTTTAGAGATTCTCAGAAGTGCATAGTTACTGCCACAGCACCTCCTTCATTCGAGTGTTTATGATAGAATTTATATGCTAAGGTAAACCTCCTTGTGGCATATTAGATATTCCATTACCATTATTTCATATTTACGATAGTTCTTAACCAAATGCTTACCTGTAAATCAAATAAATATATGTACATATATATATAAATCTGTTGACCGCACTTAACGCCCTTGCAGCCGATGACTGACTCATGCCTCATACCCCAACCATCTGGTCTCCTACGTCTATCTCTCTCTTTGTCTGAACTCTACAATTCGCTCCTTAACATGACACGCAAGTTCCTTAAGCATTTGCTGCACTCATTGCAAATTCACAGCAGCAGGCACTGCCACTGCAACAAAAACTACAACAAAAGCTCCTCCATCGCATTCCTATAAATACCAACTTCACACTGACTGCGGGGACTGCGGGCCTGCAGCTCCAGCAAAAAGCTGGCAAATTTTTTTCTTTTATCTTTGATTGCAAACTTGAACAGAGAGCGCACCAGCAGCACCAGGCAGCACCCAACAGCAGACAAGAAAAGGAAGGCTGGCTGGCATCAGAGGTTTTGAGTCTTTGATACCCTTTTAGATGCATTTTTCCTTTGAGAAATATAGTACATGACATGTTCGTACTTAATTCTCAAATTAAATTTTCATAATTATATATTAAGAATCCGTTCGTACCTATGCCTTTTCTAGGATATAGTCTGCAAAAGATCGTTGCTATGGCAGCTAAATGTAGTATATGGAGATGCGATCTTGTCAGCGGTGATCTATACACTGCAGCATAAAAAAGGATCTGTAATACGTATTTCATTCCCATTCATATCATATTCACTTTATAGTATCGTCCATATGCATCCTTCACTGCCTCAAAAACATCTCAAAATCATTCAACCCCTCTTCAAGGGTATTGCAAAAACAAAACTCCTTCACACAAAGAGCAAGCGGAGCCTTTTGCCAGTGCTGCCCATTTTGTAGCTTTGTCGCTTTGAGTGGAACCACATACCCACACACACACACACTCACACTCGGAAACACACACATACACCATACAGATGAAACAGAAAAGTTGCCTGGCAACATTTTTCTGCTCATGTTGCCAGCAACAAGTTTACGTGCCTACCTGAATCCGAGGCAGCGCACACACCTGAATCAAAGGGGCGCATGGGTGCGTGTGTATGTGCATTTGTGTGTGTGTGTGCGAGCATTTTTGAGCATATTTTTTTTTTTTGAACGTATCTACACGTACGCCGTCGCCACAGCCGCCGTCGCCGTCGGCTTTTGCTTTTTCTTGAGCGTGCCGCGCCGCGGCGTCCATTTCAAAAGTCGACAAAAGTTGGTGGCGAATGGACGCGATTAACGGATGAAAAATTTTTGGTGATACCCGAGTGAGCTCCCTCGATATATTGAAACCCCCCACACGACCACCACCCCCTCTCAGTGATATTAACGAGTGTGTGTGTGTTTATGTGTGCTGTGATTTGTATTGCTGTTTCGTTTGCTCTTTCATCGGTTTCTTCGTGTCGGTGTTTGTTCGGTTTATTTCGGGGGCGCCTGTACTTTTTTCGTCGATCGAACGTGCCTGGCATTATCCCGATCCGTGCCTTGGGCATTAGTTTGCTGTTGTTGCTGTTTGTCACGCGCGCGTCTCGCGACTTCAATTAATTAACAAAAGCAACAACAGAAAATCCACTCCACTCAAAAATCATACACAAAAAAGAAAAATGTAATTCCAAGTGTCATATGCTACAGTGCCTAAAACCCGTTATTCAACAACACCAAAAAAAGAAAAAAGAAAGAGAAAATCTTGCATTGACATTTTTTTTGCCACAAGAACAAGATTTCCAAATGTCTGTGCAACATGTTGCACTAAGCAAAGGCAGCAACCATCATAACCTCTACGAACCGAAAGGAATATCAATATCATCAGAAATCACACAATAATTGTTGCACCGCATACCTTCCTACTGAGCGATGGATATAGTCAGCGGCGGCTCTGGAGCGGGCAATCAACACGTTCTGCCCAACAATCACTTTCGCCATGAATCATTTCAGCAACAGGTAAAAACAACAGAGCAAAAAAACCCTAGAGAAAAACCAGCACAGAAGATCTTCAGATTGGGGGAACTTAATTTTTTAATTTGTCAAAAATCGTATTACAGGCATTATTTTAATGGATAGATATCCAGGGTATCAATGCTCTTCGATGAATTTCGCTTAATTCTTAATTCGCTGTCATTATTAGCAGACTTTATACATATTATAAACTATCTATAGCACCAGGGTACTATATATACAACGTTTTCCTTTAATGAGGGTATTTATATAAAGAAAAAATCTTACAAAAATCAGGACCAAAGTAGGGTTCCTATTTTTGCTACATATCTGCTTAAAGGCAGCGCATTACTTTCATCGTTTCATTTTAAATAAAGTAATGAAAATGAATTTTCATTAGAAAGCTGAAAGAAAAATTATTAAAAACTGTACTCCTTAAAAGGAAAACGCAACCCTGCTCTTCACCCTCCACCCATCTGTATTCATACACCATCCATCCTACAGTAAAGATCTCCCTCTCAACTCATTAGTTAAGCCAAATCTGTTTACACTCCTCATTTGCTTTGGAAAACTCTCACCTCATCAGCAGAAAAAGAGCCGTAGCGAAGTAGGGTGGGGGAAAAACAAGTGCCAAGTTTGCACTAAGTGAAAATGCATTGAAAAAACACGAAGAAGAAACTGTTTTTCTTTTTTATGGACAAACGAAACAGAGACAGACCCGTAAAGGTTATACACGAGAGTTCGAGCTAAACAAATTGATGGTTAGACTACAGATGCCAAAAGTTTGATAACCCCTGTAAGAAAACCCGATCCGATAACCAAAACTGATATCTACATCGTATTCATCGTATGCCTACCATTTAATCACAAAGATTACCTTTTAATAGCAACGAAAATCGAATCTAAACCCAAAAAGAAACTGTTAATTAACATTCGAGTGTATAATTTCCACATGGCAAAAGATATATAAAATAAACAACAAAAGCCAACAAATTGCTGCAACTAGAGAGGAAGATGGAGAGATGAAGCAAGAGCGAATGAGAGGCCAAACTGTTGTTGCAACTGTCATTACGTTCCTGCAACCTGTTGCTTGGACGCTCACTCTGTATCTGTTGCTGGGGTAATCAACCAGAGAGCCACCAAATGAATATACGAGTATGGGCAAGGAAAATGCGATGCCAATGGGAGTGGAGTGTCGAGAGTGTAGGGGAGTGTGGGGAGAAAAACTACCAGAAAACTTGTACTCGTAAAATTAATGAACTTTTCGAAAGTGAAACTTTTGATGAAGTGGCGTTTTTTTTTCCTTGAATATGAATGTGAAACCTTTTGAATATTTTAAATGTAAGAGTTAGGGATATTGTTCAGATAAAAACTGGTTAAAAAAGTGATAAAAGATATGGAGTTAAGTGTAAAATGCATTTTTAGTGCTTATGGGATTGTATTTAATAGCTGATATTTAATATGGTTAGAATGAGAATCAAAGTTCTGCTAACTGCTCAAAGATCAGCTCTCTAATAGGAAATAGCCTGATATTTTAATAGAAACTAAGTCGAGATTTTACCAAAATAAAATCAACAATCCTCTTTAGTTCTGAATGCCTCACTGATTTGCTCTACAGAGGTTGTTCACTAGAGGCCTGCTTAGCAGAGAACCATTTTGTCACCTCTTTCTCACATACCAACTGCACTCTTCCCTCATAAACTTGGAACCCCCTCGAAACCCCTTCACTTGGGTAGAAAAACTTGACATTGATGACAGACTAGTAGTAGACTAGACTTTGTCTCTGTCTCTGGCTCCAACTATAGCTCTGGCATTCACTTTTATGTACATATGTTTTTCTGTCGGCTCCAAGACCTGCCGCAATCTTTGGGTCGACATTTTGGAATGCATAATTCATGGCTATAACTAATATATTGATTATAGCCGAGACTTGACGATGGAATTCCATTCGATTGCCATGCTATTTTTATGGCCATTCACTGACTGATGGAGACTTTATGGCCTGATGACTATTTATGGGAATAACTGTGTGATATGTGATATGTATGTAGATATGGTATAGAAAGTAGAAGTTGGGGTTCCACTATATTGATAATTCATGGAAATAATGGGTGGAAATAGATGGGAAATGGATGTGGGGGAGAAGATCTGTCAAGATATTGATATTTAAATGTAAAGAAAGTGGAAGTTTCATGGGAATTACAAGTATAAATCCCCCCCTATAAACATCTCTTCCTGATTCTATATACAAATACTTTTTCCAATGCCAAGTTCAACGAGTAACCCCCATATTTATGAAGACATTTTGAAGCAGAACTTAAAAACCGCAATTTATGCTCCAGCTTTGAAAGCAAATCCTTTAAACCGATTTCTGGAAAAGCAAATATGCACAGAAGAGCCCCCATGCCATGCCATAAAGAATCTCTACCTCTACATCGAGAGAGAGGAGGAAAGAAACCAGTTTTTCACATGACCATAAAGAATACCAACAACGGATTCGATCTCTGACAAAAATAAAAGACCAAAAGAACAAGAAACACGTATCCGTGGCCCTAACACAAACACATAAATAAGCATACATATACATACATATATGTATACAGAAGTCTACAAAAGAATTATCCAAGGATGTTGTTGGGGGAAGGGGGGGTTTTGAGTGAGAATTTCCACTCGAAACTAAAACTCGCTTTGAAAGAAAGAAAAAGTCTTTAACAGCCAGAATCCAAGTCAAGTTGTTGTTGAACTGGTTTCAGATCAGAGATCACAGATCAGGGGAGGAGGAGAGGAACAGGCAAAATGGAACCAAACACACACACACACACACACACATACACATACCATAGCCGCTCGATGTAGCCGGGCCCTTTGTAGACTTTGATTTTGGAGACTCGTACTCTCTCCCTCTCTCTACATGCGGGTGTTCAACGTTTAACCCATTGATTTATATTGGTAATTTAACGCCATTATTGTGCAGCTGCCACTCCTGACTCCAGCTCTTTGACTCTTTTGGGAAAGTTATCTAACAGGAGGGGCCATGAACTGCACTGCTGCATTGAACCAGACAATTGAGTGATTTCTATTTTCTGTCTGCTGTGGGGGCAGGGGCCCTTCCCATGTTTTGAGGCAATTACCTCGCCCCCAACCTGCCAAACATATCCCCCCTCTGCTAGAGCTACACCTTCGTTTCGTGGTCTGTTGCCATGTTAGGCCTTCATAATTGTTTGAGCTTGCAATCAACAAACAGAAAAAAAAATGGAAAATGGATAATAATTGTTACCCTTTTTCTCCCCTATTTTCACTCTTTCCCTTGGAATTGAGCTGTAAAATTGTTAATTTAGCTTCTGTCTTGTGTTAGTCACGTGAGCTTCAAATTAACTTTTTATACCCAGTTCTCAGAACTTATAGGGGTATATTAAATTCGTGTAAATGAACATCAATAGACACAAAAAAGATATGCATTAATATAAGAGTTTAAAATTTAGTAAAGGGTATCTTGATGTAGAGACACGTGTACTTCCATGGAAAATGTTCCAAATGGTTTTTAATTTATATTTTTTGTTGCGCTTGTCGCGCTTTGAATGGAGTCATTTCGCCTGCAATTAGCGTATTCGTGCCGGGGATTCAGTTGTGGTTATAAATAAACCAAGTTGGGAATAAAAAGAATGTGTGAATATTCCCTGTAGGAATATGGATAATATTAATGTTAAATATGGATAATAATTACCTATAAAATTTACTCTTTTATATTTTTCGCAACGGGTATTGCAAAAAGCCAAAAGCCATTTTGGAAGAGTTTTGCAAACCGTGCAATTGTTTCTTAGAAGTTATTGAAAGTAAAAACGGAAAACTTCCTACTATTTTTCCTAGAATTCATCGCTCAATAAAAAATCAATTTTTGCATCTACAGTATATGTGTACATACATATGTACATGATATATAAATATTTATCTATCCGATTCCACCTACTTCCCCTTTTCGGTTCTGTTACACCTGTTTGTTCCACTTCTCACATGCAAAATTGCATACACAATATTTGTACGAAAAACGATCTTATTAAGAGCCAAGATTTATTAGTAGTTCGAAATGGGAAATCTTGAAATCCAAAGGCGACAATCTAGATACGGCAAAAAAATAAAACTGGATTTCAAACTGCGGGGCCATTGTCGGGGGAAACAAAAAACGCCTCAAGTCGGCACAATGTGTGGTTCATTCAGCAATGTGTGCTGCATAGTTTCAAAAACTGAAAAAGCCTGAAAAAACTTACCAGATATAAATAAGACATGTAAAATGCGTTGAAAGCAACAGCTCTGTTGCATTTTGTGCTGGGGCAAAAGACTTGTTTTTTGTTTTTTGTATTTTGTTTTTTTTTTGGACTTACGAAACCAAGCAACACACACAAAACAGTAAGCATTAAAGTAGCGTAGCAGCAGCCACATTGATTAGGAAATGAATGGCAGCGATTTGTAGTTGTATCTTTTCAGTTTCCAGATACGAGCAGCAGCAACAGAAACCAAATGAAAACTTCACTTGACATGCTGCCTGCCCCCAAACCGCACACCGCCTCGCTGCACACACCGCACCCAGTTTCAAATTCTTGCCGATTGATTCATAATGAAGAAACCTGTTCTTTTTAAACAAGAAATGCGGAAAGATTTAATGCTTTAAAACGAAGCTTAAATGCTCTTTTGATTCATTGAATGTCATAGATCTTTTAATTGTTAATCTGATTTTCATATAGCCTTCAATATTTGCAATAAAAACTAAAAAATATCATAATTTTATTTAAATCAAACATAAAAATGTTCGCAGGAGACACAAAGATTTTAAAAAGTAAATCGTATGAATTGCGAGATGTGGTTACTATAGGAACTTAAATATATATAGACAAATATATATTCCTTCGAAACGTTTTATAAATTTTCAAAATAAATTATAATAATTTTTTAAAACTATAAAGACTTTTCATAAATCTGAATGAACAACACATAAAAGTTTACTGCTAGAAAAAACAAAATTGATCTTTATTGCTCGTCCATTAATTGTTCAAACTCCAACTTCAACATTCAACATCTAATTTTCAACATTGTGGATGATGGTACAATATTTTGGACTGACTCAAATGCGTAACTACGAACAAAATGGTACAATGTAACCTAATTTCTGCCATTTCTTGCAAGCATAAAATCCACAACCAACAAATTTGTGAAATTCAATTTTGAAAACACTCTATCAGAATAAGGGGGTACAAAGTGACAACACAAGCATTTTGCATAGTTTTCCAACTTCTTACTGACTCACTCGATCGCTGTCTGGGCGATCACTCTGTGGATAACAAGGTTCTTCTGAGTGTATTCATGTGGTGTTTCAAGCGTTCTGTTCACATCAAATCAGGCAGAACAGACATTCCCCAGGCCACACAATCGACGACTCCACCTGCGGTTTTTTATGTCTACCATCTCGACCCTCTATATTTGCATTCAATTAATTGCGTTCTGTCCTTTTGTTTGGCATTCCTTAACTTATAATTCCATTCCTATCCAATGATTCATTGTACTCCCTCACCTTAAATGAAGAAGCAGATTTTCTTATTTGTTTTATTTAACGGGTATTTTTTTTCCGGTTTATTGAAAATATTTATGCATTTGTCTGATTTTTCACCATAAATATTATTATTTTTCCATGCCATTTCCACACTTTTTCCGCATTTTTGTTGATATTTATTGACAGTCCTGGCAAGCTGTTGAATTGTGATAAAAAGTAATTGGCTTTTTCACTGTTTGCATTGTCTGTGGCAGAATGCGGGCGGGGCCAACAGATGACACACAGAATATACAACAATTAATCAATTTAAATTCGATTGGGGAATGATGGCCATGAAGAGAATATTCAAATCGAATCAATTTAAGCCCTTTATGGTCATGCAATTTGATGTACGTTTGATGTACACGAAGTTTTACCTAAGATAAAAGCTATTTATCGTTTCATATTGTTTGGATAGTTTTCGAAATATACATATATTATATCTTTTTCTTAATTTTATTTCCCTCAAATGTTTGATTATGTTTATTATGTTTGATTTGTTGCAATTCGTTTTACGACATTATTTCCCGAAAATTGAAATTATGCACACCTTTATGATTTTTGTGTGGGTTCAATTAGATTCAGTTTTTGTGCATGCAAAGAACAAAATGTTAAAGTTGAATTTGATTTGAATTCATGGGAACATCTGGGGCAGAATTACATGTGAAAGTTTTGCGATATTTAAACTGAAAGCAGAACCAAAAAGTAAGCAAAAAGCAAGCAGAAAGCAGGGCTAACAAGCAATTTTATATGCAAATCAATCGCAGATTGAATAAAACATCAGACAAGATACACAGAGATACGGAAAGAGAGAGAGAGAGGTAAAGGGAGGCCGAGGGCCCCTTTTAGCCAACTGATGAACTCCACAAACCCAAAAAAAAGAGGCCAAAGAGGCAAACTCCAAAAACCGTGGAAAGATTCGTTGCTGTCTTTATGCGAATTTTAATTCTTTTATTTGTGTTTTTTCTGTATGGATTTACGTATGCATCTTAATACCCTGAAGACTGAATCTTTTAAATTGGAATTTGAATACAAAGGCCAAAAGATAAAGATTGATTGTCCTATGAGAGCGATGTTTATGAATCATGCAAAGCGACAGAAATAAATGGGAAATATTTATGCTAGACTCTTGATATTAATATTAGTTATAATTCGTATAATTATTATAATTATTTAACATTTTGCTTCTGTTTTCTCTCCCCCTCTCTTCTATCTTTTCAGGTGAGTTAAACGTTCTTTTAGAAAACCATTTTTCGCATGCCCTTTGGGAGCGTTTAGTGTATTCGTGAGTATGCATAATTTGAAGCGTAATTAAGGAAGAATTTTGCACTGACGAAAGCGCAGACTGGATCTCATTATGGATGGATAGACTTTGGAGCTGCAGAACTCTCCCATGCATTAAAAATAATAGTTGCTCTTTGGGGAGGCTACATTTTCCAGTTGACTTCCTCGGATAAATATTTGCATGGAAAATTGCACTTAATTGTGTGCAGTGTTTGTCCCCCAAAAAAGGAATCGTTCATGCATCCAAAGGTGTGGACAACCAATGAACAAACATGAGGGAGTATATACAATGTTGCGGTCTACACAACACTGCAGTGTACAGTATGTACTGAAAATATAAAGTCTATGAAACCAAGCCACAAAAAAAACCTCGAGCAATGTTTAATTATTGTTTAAAACACACAACGTGTAAAAACATTTGGAAATACACGTTTATTTGTGTGTCCCACATTCTATACTGTACTAGGCTGTACAGTGCGTATTAAAATTATGATTACACAGTATAAAATTGTAGAAAGATTTACCAAAAAGCAAATTTAGTCCAATTCGATCAATTTATTAGGGATTTGTCTTTAATTTGTATTTTCTTGGCACATAAATCCCCACCTGTTCTTTTTCTCTCTTTTCTTTTCATCATATTAATAACACGCACTATGCCATAAAAAATTAGCATAGCAAATACTATACCGTTCCACACTGTACCCCCAAACCCATGTCAATTATTTGTACGTGTGTGTGACGTTTATCTAAAGTGACACCGCGCAGCCATGCAAATTGCACATAAATCGATTGTGTGGGTATCGATAATCGCTATGTGACTCTGTGGCTGTGGCCTGTGGCTGTGACTGTACCTGCGGCTCTTTTTCTGCTGTTTACTGCGGCTGTTGATGGCTTGCCACATAGTTTGCATTTATTACAAACGAGTAACATTAAATATTATGGACTTTTTCCACTCGTTTTTTTTCTCTCTTGAGAGGCAAATGCTTGTATTTTTGCGTGGGTTTTTCGTTTGCTGCTTTCGCGTCGTGTCGAGCACTTAATTGCTTGATCAATGCAGAGTATTGGGGGAGAAAAAATGAATCGATTGATTGTCCAAACAATCATAAATAAAATACTCTTTTTAATGGGGGGAACTAATGACATATGTAGATAAAGTATAGTGTGGGAAATGGAAAACCGAATGGGAATGTGATATTCTACAGGTGTATTTTGTAGGTATGAGAATATAATACTATGCTAAAGCAATGTTGATAAAGTATTCCGATTCTGATTAAGATTCGATAATAAATTAAACTAGAAGTCAATTGCCTTAACTGCTAAGCCGCTCTGTGAAATAAAGCCCGAAAGGAGAAAGCGAAAGTAATGTAAATCTGAGTTTTAAGCAGATTTATTTCTATGTTCTACTAGTTTCATGCTTCTAACGTATTTTCATTCCTAAATATCTTGCATTTGCTTATATTTCCACTCGCAAAGCTCTATAAAGGAGAACTCTCCGACTGAAGAAAACTTCACCTTTGTCCCAGTTTTTTCTCTGCTGCTGCATTCACTGATTAGAATGGAAACATAATGATTTGGATTCAGAGACATGTCAGATGCGGCGACATTCTGCCGGTTCCTGTGCTCCTTGTGGCACTTCACATGTTTCCTTTCGGCTACGCCTCACTCCTATGCTTGCTGTTTGCCTTGGAAAATTACACACTCATTTTCAGAGTGTTTACTTTTTGCATACGAGATATGGTTGGAAAGGATGGAGGGGAGGAGGTGCCACATGTACATATTCTCTAGCCTTTATCCTGCTGTATCCCATTTCCTGTTTACCCAACGCTCCGCTATCATTGCACGGGAAAAGAAAAGAAGAAAAAAATGGAGTAGGTGTTTGCTCTGGGCCATGGATGAGATAATAGAACAAGAGCCAGAATCAGAGCAACCATTGTGTGAGGAGGATGTGTGTTTGTGCTGGGGATAACACGTCGTGACAAGTGAAAGGATGCTCGAGAGCTCTTATGTGCTTATGTGACACGGAACACGGCAGCGGATACATTTGCTTGGACTTTAAGGATTTATTGGGTGTTGAAGCTATTGGCGGAACACCGATTGGGGATAGGATTTATAGAGATTTATTTTACGTAGAAAGGTCTTTAGGCTCATTAAATCTTTTAGACTCGTAAATGTAGAATTTGCTTTAAATAACTTACGTTTCCTTAGGTTTTCTATTAAAAAAGTATTATGTTTAATTCCTTTGGGATCTAGGATAAAGAAAAGGTGCTAAACAAAGGTTCTTTATTGTTTAAGGATTAGGTAGATGCCTGAGATCTGCATTAATATCTGTTGAAATAATTCAATGAAGCGTATTCTTGGGCTAAGATCTTATTCTATCCCCCCTTCTGAATCTTTTTCAATCAACAACGAAATTCCCTTTTTTGTTTATTAAAAAGAAACCACTGATAATGTTTCAATCCTCTAATCTTTCATTCGATTTCTCGATCATTGAATTTTCCCTAGTGGCATCGTATTTCAAATGATAGAAATCTATGATGAGAGGCATGCCCCTGCAACAAAAAACCATGTGTAATCCTTGCTGCATGACTGACCCAAATACGAGTACATTGCCGTAAAGGTCATTTCCATTAGGCACATTCCACAACCTACGAGTACGAGAATCTATAGATATGTACATAGATACACACTTGAGAAGAGGGCACAATTCCAAGTGGCAAACATTGTATCCCCCGTGGTGAAGAAGGGCCTCTGCGTGGCACGCATGCGCACCATAATTTAAACACATGAAGAACGCACTTTGGAGGGGACACAAAAAGTAGGAGGCAGGGCACTCTATAGCGCTTCCACTTCTGCCTAATTTATATATATACATATGTATGTAAGAATGTGTCTATGAAATCTAGAGTTTTGTAGTTCAAGCACGTACCACGCACAAAACAAAAGAAAACACTCGACACCGATAGAAATTCTTTACAAAAAAAATCGAAATGCCTATGAAAAAGTGTGTTTGCTTTTGGTTCGAAAGTTGCACGAGTATCTGACAGATTCTGTGATACATTCTGTGTGTGTGTGTGCTACAGTTTAAGTATCATTCCAATTTGTTGGCTTTAAAGTCGGACTGCAAAAACATTAGCACGTCGCGACGGCATAAAACTCGTTAAATGCTCCCCAAAGGATCCTCCAATGGCGGAAACAGAAACAGCAACAGTAAACCCAAAGCCACTCAGACGCATCATTTAAGAGTGGCCTGGCAACAGTGCCACATATGTATGTACATATATATGTACAATGTACATACACTGACAAAAATGAGTGATACAAAATTGGGTATACACAGTGGAAATTCAAAAAAATGTATATAAAAGCTAACAGAGGGACTCCCATTAATGTGATTTTATGAATAGCATAATATTTGTTTAATCAAAAATTATTAATACACACAATAATAGATCCTCTTAACATATCTTAGATAGATAATTTTTTTCACCAAAGATGAATATACGCTTCCAGGATATGTGCACCAATAGAGCTTTCATATTATTTCCAATACAATGCTAAAAAATTGCAAATTTCTCATTAATTTTTTATTTATATTTAAATTGAAATTATATTTTATGTTATTTGTTTTTCCCCTCAGTTACTTTGTTTTTACTGCAGTGTAGGAGTGCTTGCCACATCCACACATCAATGTCATGGTATATGCAAATGTTGTTATTGAAAAGCGCTTCCCCAAAATGGCCTCGACATTTCATGTGGGAGGAGGAGGAGGTCAGCCTCGACCTCATCCTGGCCATTACCTCCTTCTTCGACCCGTCACGTGGCCATTTCACTCTCTGTCGCCTACTCTTCTCCTTTCTCTCTCTCTCTTCTCTGTCGCCTGACCTCTCATCATCAGCAGCTGCAGCCCACTCTTCCGACTTGTTAATCGTCGCAGACAAGTCGTATGTCATCTACGTGAGCGGCAGGACAACGTAACCTCCAACCTCCAGTTGTTGTTGTTGTTCATCCTGTGGATGTGGATGTCCTCCAACAATATCACTGCCATGCCAGCAGGATGATGGTGCAACCACAGAGAGTAGCAGCGGTTGGGGGGGTATCAGGGCACACTGTCGCTTAACACCCAGACAAATGGACAGATGGGAGGATGGGACAGGTACACGTTCCAGCAGGGGTTCCATCGCCATCTGACTTGCATACGAAAGTAGCTTTCGAAAGGGGTCACCATCTGCCGATATGCATTAGCACTAATATTTGACATTATGGTGATTCAATGTGTCTAAAGAACTCTAAATATTGTGGTGGGGGTATCGATGTTAGCTCTTGATAGAAATAGAAATGAGAACAGAACGAGAAAGGATTCAGTGGCAGTTTAATATTGATTAGCTTTGTTCTGTTGCTGGAATATTCTTGGCTAGGGAATTTTAAGGAAATATGTATTCCAAAATAAGAATATTGTGCAAATAAATAAATATCTAGTTAGCTCTATTTCTCCATGGAACCCATATCACTATGAAACACTAGATTTCCGGAACTTTATAAACTACTGAAACACCCTAATACAAAAAAAGAACAACTATAAAAACACACACAAGTCTGGGGGATTCATGAACTGTATGTGTATCATTATCATTATCATCCTTGAAAAGACAACGACCAAACGTATTCCCAAAATCCTTTTATCCCCAAAACTTTTTTACTTTTAAGGTTCGTGTCTCGTCGATGAATAAAATGCAACATGGAGCAGGTTGAATGGAAAGAGAAAAAAGGAAAGAGGTTGGAAAAGAGGAGAAACGAAGAAGAAATAGTGGAGAGAATAAAGTAAATACAAAGGAAGTGGGGGTGTGAGAAGAGTACGGAATATTTGGCAAAGACCAAATGCAACAACTTTTGCCAAGTTTTTTTTTATATCCTGCCACTGCAGAGACAGGAAGGGAGAGGGAAGTAAAGAAAAAGGGAGAGAGAGAAAGGCGAGGGAACACTTAAATTAAAATTGTCATGGTTGATTGCATTTCCGTGCCTGTTTTTGTATGCAGTATCTGTGTGTCTGTCTATCTGTCTGTCGGTGTCGATGTTCGTATGTCTGGATGCACACAAGAGTCAATTGTTTATCAATTGAGGTACACCCCAGAGAGAGGGAGAGAGGGCAAGAGAAGCCTCTACGTATAGTAGAAACAACCACTACTCCTCTAGGGATAGGTCTGTGTATTGTGGAATATGTTCTCTGCAGATTACCATCCACACACCACACAAGGCAAGGTCTTGGTCTTGTCGCAACATGTTTCATCCAGAGGATTGGGATTGGGATGGGGGGATTGTGTGCTCTTTTTCTGTACCTGAAATGACCCTTGAGAACCTTTTTTTTCTCTCTGCCTGAGTTTGTGCCTTGCATTTCCCCTACCTGATCGATTTATCGAATGCCTGGGACTGTACAGAGCGAAACTAGAAAAGAAATAGATTAAAAAATCATTAAAATGTTGATAAATTGTGTGCGAGACGGAGATCATAGCCACAAAAAAAAAGGAAAAAGAAAGGGTTAAATCTAAAATCCCAGTAGGTGTTGAACAAATTAAAGGCAATCATTTAGATCGGCGAACAGAGAGAGCCTAACTTGAGGGCATGGCAAATGATTTACGAGTGTCTCTGACTATTTGGATACCATTGTTTGAACCCTCAACTCCAACCAAAAATTCCTACAAATCTGAATCAATATTTTCTGCTAACCCAAAAAAAGCCCCAACAATATTTGGCCTTTGTTTTAGTGGCTATTGAACAACTATTGAATGTGGTCTCTGTTTACTTTTTTTTGGCATGGAGTTTCCTCCACAAAAAACAACAAGAATTTATACTTTATAGAAATTCCAGACTAGAGTTCCCATTGTTTAAAGGCATTGGCATCATCAGTGGTCTCTGTTTTTGTTTCTGTGGGTATTGGCAATGGCGTCAGAATCGTTTACATATATTCTACTGCCATGTTGATGTTGAGGAGTGACGACTGTGACTGCAGATGGAGCTAGAAATGGGAATGGGAACTGCAGAGCTGTAGAACTGGAGAGCTGCCTCGGTTGATTTGCTTTTAATTTTGCATAAATATTCGAGGAGTGGGGGAATGCTGCTGCCTGTCAGTTGCAGTCTCCAGTTGCTGACAGCCAGCGAGAGTCGTCTGCATAGTGGATTACATACAACATACTACTATATCTACATATATGAATAGCAATCTGCACAGATATACAGATACTCGTACACTGCAGAACTCTACCCCTGACACTCTTCTTTGTTTTTCTTTCTGCTTCGTATTTTGTCTTTAAAAATTCATGAATGCAATACATTTTCTGCATAGTTTGCACTTTAATGGATATACAGACATATAAAATTTAATTCACAGAATTTTCCTCTCCACACAGCTTAATGGAGTGATCTTTCTGTCGCTGGGGTCTCATGTTTGTCACTTTAAACGTTTAATAAGCGAACCTCTTGATTGAATTAATACGCTCTCCATTGTTGCCCCATTGCTCCATTGCACATGATCCCCCATAGATCGGAGACGACGACAAAGATAGGACAGAGCGAGGCAGAGTTAATTGAATTGAAGTTGAAAGATGTCTCCTCCTCAAGCTGTGAACTTTTCAACTTGTTTTCTTCTGCTTTTGAAGTGTCTGGAAAAACTGCGGAATAGATGCAGAAATCTGTGTACTACAAATGAAGATTTATTGCATCGATTGAGGAAAGTGTTAGATGAATCGCTTGTTGACTTTTCTCCATAATCGAATTGAACTGAATATGTTTGCAAGAGATTTTTATTGTGATTCAGATTCAGGAAATAAAGAACAATTTTCTTTGCTCTATTTAGTTAGTTTAGTTTTCTTAGTTTAACTTTTAATTTATGATTAAATGCTAATCTTTTTTATTTAACCTAAGACTCTTTTGACTATTATTCTTTGCTTCGATGTATGTTAAAATTTCACTTTTTTGAATTTCTTAACATTTCCATATTTACTGAGACTACTTATTCACTTATTTCACTTTTCGATTTTCAATTTATGATGAAATTCCTGCCATTATTTGATCTTTTGCCAGCAGGGTAGCTCCTCGCTTTGATCCTCCTTAAAACACGTCAGAGCCCATCAAACCGGATCATTTTTCTTGCATACGAAGTATAATCATTCTTGATTGCGCCGCTCCTCTGTTTCTACTCCACCAATGCGTTCCACACACGAACACACACTCTCAAAGAGACAACAACACATTCCACTGACCCGCAGTTCATAAAAAAGAAAGAAAAGAAAACAAAAGACCCATATCTTGAAATCTCTTTCATCCACAACTTTTATCAAATATTTTCTATTTGCCAGAGGTTTCTTTCACATTTTTGTTTACATTTTCGTTTTCGCTGCCGCCTTTCCGGCCGCCTCTATGACAGTGTGTGTTTGTGTGTGTGTGCCTTGTGGATTGTGGAACGTAACCAGCACCAGCAAACACACAGATACGATGTTCTCTTTGTGTGTGTTTGGATCGCATGGAGTGACTGTGGAACTAGCATCCACATGGTCGCATGGAGTGTAGGTAAAAACAGTTTCCAATCAAGTTTCAACCGTGGCCGCGAGCGGACAACTGCGACGGCGCGACGTATCTGATAGATACGTGTATCCACGGTCTGCCCCTCCATATATCTCTCCGTCTCTCCTTCTCGTTGTGTTTGTGTTTGTTCATTTTAAGAATGTAAAATGTTAATAAGTTTCGAAGACCAGCAGCTGTTCGAAAGAAGCAAGTGACATTCCAAAACCAAAAGATAAAGATACTCGACATCTAAAAGATACAGTGTAAAGAAAACGAAAATCTAGACTAGCAACAAGGGAACGGCAGTGGCTTTTGGGGAACCGGGAAGCTGAAACTGACTGCAGCGTGCAATGGAAAATGCGCTCAGCGAAGCGCAGCTGTGAGGCGCGAAACGAAAAACATTTCACTTTCGGTGCATCCAACAGATACAACGCTACGATACGATACGATACGCGAAGCGAAGGCAAAGGCACAGCCAATTGTTGTTGTTTTTTTTTGTGTCGCTCCAAATTTGCAACGCAAACTCAGATGCAGGTCCCAGTTGCAGCTCCCCTCCCACCCAGCTGGTCATTGGCTTTTGCCACTTGGTGGCAGGCCAGGCAGGCAGACACTTACACGTACAAATAAAACCTTTTGTCGATGCAAATGTTTCTATAAAGAAATGCCATTGTCTGGGGTCTGCCACTCTCAATGATCCGATGAGATACATTTTGTATCTATCCATCTATCTACATATATATTTTAGTTTCATGCTAATTTCTGCCAACTCAACACCTATGTATGTATGTGTATACAAGTTTGTACTCGCAAGAGAGTGCAAAGTATCTGTAGTACTACGCGATGACGCCTCGCAAAGATATTTTCTGTCGCCTGTCGTTTGAATATGCAAATTATCTGAGAATAAATTCCAAAGTATAAGAATCCAAAAGGCAATACGAAAACGAAACCAAAAACTTCAGTTAAAGTCGAGAATAAATAATAATGCAAATAAATATAATATTTATGGGATTTTTCTGTACAGATATTGCAAATGCAAATGTTCGCGTAATGAAATTCATAACTACAAAAATTAAATTTAAATGAAATTCAACCTCAAGTGAAATTAAAACGCAGTTTCTATGCAAACCAATTCTAAAGCTTAAAAAACGTAAAACGTATCGAAATTTAAATTCTAACAAAGTAAAATTCGTTAAAATATTTGTGTATATTTATAAATTATTATCTCAGTGTCAGTGCAATCAATCTATGGGATTTTCTTTATATATAATTGGTGTGCAAACAATACGAATATATGTACATACATATTTATATTATTATACAAACACCACATTATTCATGTGCTCTCTAGTGTTAACAACAATTGAAAGTGACATCAGCCTTTCGCCCGCCGGTTCCCCCTCACTGAAACTTTATTATCGCAAGAAAAAATAAAAGACTTTGAATATTTATTCATATTTCTTTTTCCCTTTTCCCCCTGTTTCTTGTGGGTAATACTCTCGTACATATGTTTTATTTTGTGTTGCTTGTTGTGCTTCCAGTTTCGCTGCAAAAAGTCAACAAATGAAACACAAATAAGATTACACTCTCTATAAATACGAGTATGCCATACGAGCGATGCCAATTAAGTGCTCAAATTAAGTTACTTTGATTCGTTCAAAGTTCCATTCGTTAATTGTGTGTGTGTGTGGAGAAACACTTTTCATTTTCATTAACAAAATGAAGTTTCCGGATTATGTTCCAAACAACATGTTGGTGGTAAGCATACAAAAGCAGCAGCATAACAACTTATTTTTCCTTATAATTAAACGCCATTAAATGCCAAGAGTGTGTGTCCAAAATGGATAATAAATCTTAGGGCCTGTGACTTAAACTATGACGATGAGCCGAGCAGCAAAACTATGTAGATAAAACATCTGATGAATGCTTTAGATGCGGCAGATGAAGGTTGCCTTACACAAGTTTAGGTCTCTGGAATTCTAGGGAGGGAGTCAAGGTTATTGTGGGCATGGGAGTGTGTTTTATCATGAGATAATACACGGGAAACTTCTTTCAAAAAAAGTTCCAAGATATTCCTCCAACCAAAGTTCGCTTTTTCGAAGTTTTCTTAGGCTTTAAGCTTAAGGTAGAGACACTGAAGTATCGCCTAATGTGTCTCTAAAGTACAAATACAAATATTTACGTAGCTCTAAGGTACAAAGAAATGTCCTTAAGTGTCTCTACAGATACAGTACATATACAGAAGTATTTCTCTCTTAGGTTCGCATATTTTCAATGGGTTTACTTTGAGCTAACTCTGATTCAAGTCTTACAGGAAACTTCTCTTATAAAACATACCCATCCTAAGGTTTTAAATATCTTTCTTTCTTTAATACATTTTTCATAGTTTCATTTAGTTTCGTACCGTAATGCCATTCCCTAGGCTTGGTTTTACAGGAAACTCCTCCACACAAAATAGAAGTGCTCTCTCTATCTGTGCACAGCGTATGACAAGATTAATTATGAATATGTCTACTCGTGTAAAGTTTCCCTGGAACTCCACAAAGAAAGTCTTTGCCTGTGTGTACACCCCATTAAATTTCCAACTAATTTCACTTGCAATTAAGTTAATTATAATTTTACCGCCGCCGCCCCCACGACAAAATGCACACAAAAACTCGGTCAAAAAATCGTTCATAAATCTTCTTTTTCATGTTGGTTTTATTATTTTTGTTGTTCTCAACGAAGCATAACCAAAAATAAAAGAAATACTCATACGAGTATGTTGGAAAATCTTATCCACGGAACAGATGTAGAGTCAGCCAGCAGTCTGATGCAAATTCATGGATACATGCCATCCCAATGCTACACCTGCAACAGATGGGGAGCGAGACTCTTTCGAGACTGCAACTAAAATATATTTATGTGTATATGTATATTTTTTTTGTTATAAATATTTATAAACCCCGCTCCAACTGATGGAGCCCACGCGACCAACACAGCTTTTTGTTAGTTAATTTCGTTTATTTCGTTTATTGTTTATTCTTTTTTTTAGTAGTTTTTGTGTTTTTGTGTAGAGCCGCGCGTCTGGCGTCTGGCGGCCCACACATGAAATGCTACGCTTCTTTACCAAAAATTTTGAAATTGGATGCGTCTGTTATTATTATTATTTTTCAGGCGCCCACCTGGGACCCAGGCATTTCGCTTTATTTTTTGGTGGATTTTTTTAGGGGATTGGCTGTCTGAATGACAGATTCGAAATTGATTGCAAGGGGCAGGCATGAAGTGGTAGTGGCACGGATTCAAGTGAATCATGTTGAATGCATGCTATGCAGCAACATCAGCAGGAGGAGGATTGTTTGGAAACGACTCTCGAATTGGGATTTGTATTTAATTGATTTATTTTCTCGTTTTATATTGGATTTGTGTAATGATTGAGAGATCTCTCAATTGAGTTTAATAGACGGGGGTTGTCGATTTTTCTGTACGGTTTCCGCCCTGCCTCATGGCACCTGCTGTGAGGGTAAATGATGTTGAACCCCAAATGATGTTGTAATTTCAGGTGGGGTTCGCAGTTGTGGCATAGAAATGCTGAAACTGTTGAGTTTGGAACGAGTAAATGAATTCCATTCAAACAAGTGTTGAAAGGCAGACTGTGTGTAACTTAATCAACACTGAATGGAGTGTTGTAGAAGGGATCAAGCAGTTGGACTGAACTAGGGATACATGAAAGTGGAAGTTTTCGTGGAATTTAAAGGGGTTTTCTAAATAAGAAGGTAACCAAATGGCTTGGAATTACAAATATCTGTAGCCATGCCAACTATTGTGTGTGTTTTCCTAAGAAAATTTAATTAAAATACTCAGAAGATTAGATAAGATATGATATGATCCCCCATGCAACCCCCTGTACCCATAGCGAACTGTTTTAATTATGATTTAAAGATAACGAATGAAAAAATGAATGAATTTCAGCCAAAGTTCTTACCATTTGAGTATCTACTACTTAAGTTTTATGCTATTCATATGAATGATTCGTTTAATTTGCATTTCCATATATCATTTACGTTTGTTCCACATGAATACTCCTTTATTCAATCTATCTGCATATCAGTTCTTTTATTTTCATTCAAATTTTCTCGCATTCATTCACAAAAAAAAACACACACACAATCACTAAACGCTCTCCTGTTTGGGTTATAGTGTTTGGGTTTCATTCATAGAATTTTCAAATAAAAATCCATACCATAAACAAATCATTCGAATCTTTATTTACGAGTAGTTTAACCTTTTGTCCAATGCAGACGAGCACACAAAATAAATGGGGAAAATAGAAAACAATTCTACAGAAAGTCACAGCGAATGCACACACAGAAAACACAGAAAACAAACAGCGCTACTACATCCACTTTTATCTACTTTTATTTATTTATATTTTTATGGGTACTATCTACCCCTTTTATGCCCATACCCATTTCTTCTGCTGCTGCCGCTGCTGGATGGAACCTGTGGGGCATAAAATTGTATTTCTGTTCGAGTGAGTGGACAGGGGCGTTGGGCATTTTAGGATGGGCAACAGGTCGTTGAAAAACGGAAGTCACATGTGCATTTCCGCTTGCATATGTGTATCCATCGTTCCTTAACAGATTCCAATTAAAATATATTGAAATAAATTGGGTAAACCTTTTTACTGATTTCTTTTGCATTTACTTGTACTCTTTTTATTAATATTTTGTATTATTTTTGGTTTTACAGGGCGATCGCACCACATGGGAATATCACACTGTTTCGGTGACTCGAGTGCCGGGCTATGGCTTTGGCATTGCCGTTTCCGGTGGACGTGATAATCCCCATTTTGCCAACGGTGATCCCTCGATAGCTGTGAGCGATGTGCTCAAAGGTGGCCCCGCCGAGGATCGTTTGCAGTAAGTACTCCTCCCACAGATAGTATGTACATCCGACATTTACCCAGTGACTAGACACAAACTGACCCTCTATTTGGGTCTCTTTTGGAATGCATTTTGAATGAACGGCAGCAGGAAACTAATTGTTGTTCTGGCATGAGTCTTGAATGTGCCCCGCATGTGCTGCAGGTTGATCAACAAATAAACTGCAGACTAAGCATTTCCTATGGCCACAATTGACCCCTCTCTCTCTCTCGACTTAATGAGCATTACAAAATTCTGGACACGCTCTCTTGACTCAATTGACAAACCATCACATTTCTGACATCGTTAATCTTCAGCTTAGAACCGAACCTCTTGCCACTCCTTCAACTCACGTAGCCAGAGGGCCCCACCAAAATACAAAAAAATAATATATAATTAAACCAACGCCTCGACTGCTCGACAGCTGCTCTGTGCTTAAGGTCTCTGTTTGTCCCCAAACTCTCAGGCCTCCCGGTCTCCTCTGTAGTTGTGTCTCTTGTTGATAATAAAAATTCCAAAGCGTTTTTCAATAGACGAGACAGCATGCCGCAGACCTGATCCGACACCGGGCTGGCCCTTCTACTTTGCTTCGTGATTAAAAACTTGTCATAATCTTTTTTCCAAAGAAACTATTTACACCGAGAGACAGACAGACAGTTGGAGAACAATTTCTGGCTTACCTGCTGCAAACATTTTCAAAAGGAAAAACCCGCTTGCTTGCTGGCTGCTGGCCTGGAAAAATATTTGTTAAATTAGGCCCAGACCAGATCAGACCTTGCCGGAAAGCATGTGATGGTGGTGTGGGGTTCATTACGCCCCATGTTTCACTGTTAGCTAGCTATGTTTTCCCAAACCCTAAGACTCAGACGAAGACTCAGACTCAGACCAAGACCATTCCAAGCCACATTTGCCGCATTTTTGCACAGCTTAATTGTTAAGCCGCTCAGAGGAGAGCAGACTTGAGAGTCCGAGCCATAGCCAGTGCTAAAACAGACTCAATGGTTCCAAACCGAAAGTAAAACGCGGCACATATTTGCTTCACTCCACTGGTTTAGTGCCTCTCTTCTTTCTGCACTTGTGGACAACTTAATTATGGTTATGTTTCGCCTCGAGACATGCAATTTAATGATGGAAATTATTAACCACTTTGTCTGGCAAAGGCAAAGCAAACCCAGAGAGAGAACACTTTTCTCTCAGATCTATCTGTATCTGGTATCTGTATCTATAACATTTTTGTCATTAATTCGTCATGTGCTATTTGTGCTATTACTTTTTCTTGTGTGCCGTTCCAAGAACGGTTCGTATACATGTATGTAATTGTTCAGGGTATCTCCCATAGAAAACCATTCGGAAGCCGCTTAGCAAGGCAGACATTTGATTCTCTCTCTGTGTGTATTACTTGCACTTCTGTTTCCACTTCCACTTCGAGTCTAGTCATCTCCTGAATAGTCGCAGATAATTGTCTGTGTCTGTTTATTAGCGTATGACTTCAATCCATGTCTAACCTGAATTTCACTTTGAGTTTTCTCGAGAGACCCGTCTCGAGTTCTGATCTCTACCTGTTACTACGCGTAGATTGCTTTGCCGATTCAATGATCCACAACATTCTGTGGCATTAGCTGTAGATGCACTGAGAAAAATATTTTTCCAAGAGATTTCAATCGTCGTATATCTCATTTCAAGATCTTCTCTTTCAAGAATATGTACCATGATCTTTAGACCCGATCCCAAAACATGTTCTTAGGTACACAGAATATTCTGTTTTCGCTCAGTGTCTCGTTGTTGTTGTTTAATTATGGCTGCATGTCTAATGACAGTGTAAACTGGACAAGGTCGTTGCTGCTTAATGACCTGCATATGGTCGCTGTGCTATGTGGCATGTGGTATGGACCGGGTTGGTGGACAGAAACCTGTATCTCTCTCTCCTTCTATTCTCTCTGTATGCTCGGTCACGATTTGGCCATTAGAGCGAGGTTTACGAGGACCATAAGATCTCTGAAACCAGCTATTACTGTGCCCAGTGCCCAGTGCTGTGACAATGCAATCTATATACTCGTACCAGATACTAACGAACCTTCCATGCCCTCCCTCCCCCTTTGCAGAGTCAACGATCGCATCATTTCGGTGAATGGCGTCTCCCTGGAGAATGTGGAGTATGCCACAGCGGTGCAGGTGCTTCGGGACAGTGGCAACACAGTGACTCTGGTGGTGAAGAGGCGCGTGCCCCTGAACACAATCAACACGGGGCTGCCCGGTGGGGTGCAGCACCAGCACCAGCATTCGCACAGCCTCAGCTCCGTGGGACAGCTGGTGGCCAATGGCAATGGCGGAGTAGTCCTGCCCGGCGGTGGTCAGCCGAGCGGCGCTGTGATGTCCAGCCTGAGTCAGCCCAACTCCCTGAACTCCTCGCTCGTGCAGAATGCCAGCGGGGGCCAGCCGATCAAGGTCACCCTGACGAAGGGCAACAAGAAGGACGACTATGGGGTGGTGCTGGGCTGTCGGCTGTTCGTCAAGGAGATCTCCTCGAAGGCACGCGAACAGTTGAACGCCAATGGCTATAGCCTGCAGGAGGGCGACATCATCACGCGCATCCACAACACCAACTGCGGGGACACGATGAGCCTCAAGGAGGCGAAAAAGATCATCGACGGCTGCAAGGAGCGCCTCAATCTCGTGGTGTTGCGCGACATCACCAACCAGGCGGCCGTTAGCCAAATGAATCTGAACAATTCGGGCCACCACCAGCAGACCAGCGGCAATATCTATGCGAGCCACCAGGCTCAGGTCTCTGGCTGCAGCAATAACCTGGAGGATGCCTATCTGCCGGGCGGGGCCAGCTACTCGTCCCAGAATCTCTATGTGCAGCCCCCGACACGCACCTCGAACGGCCCCAGCCTCAATGGCAACGGCGTCCTCAACGAGGAGAAGAGCAATCTCACGCCGCGCGGACGCTCGCGCGGACCGCTCATGGATGGGGTGTCCCTGCAGCAGCTGGACAGACCCGTCAGCCCCACCAATGGGGGCAGGGGCAGGAGTGGCGTGGAGGAACCGCCACGTCCGCCGCCACCACGCGGCACCAGTGGCGGTGCAGCCCAAGAGGACTTCTACAGCTCGAGGAGACAGCTCTACGAGGAGCGGCAGAGCGCCGAGCCGCGCTTTATCTCATTCCAGAAGGAGGGCAGTGTGGGCATACGCCTCACCGGCGGCAACGAGGCTGGGATCTTTGTGACAGCTGTCCAGCCGGGATCACCGGCATCCCTGCAGGGCCTGATGCCCGGCGACAAGATTCTCAAGGTGAACGACATGGACATGAATGGGGTGACCCGCGAGGAGGCCGTGCTGTTCCTGCTCAGTCTGCAGGATCGCATCGATCTGATTGTGCAGTACTGCAAGGAGGAGTACGACGAGGTGGTCACAAATCAGCGCGGCGACTCGTTTCACATCAAGACCCACTTCCACTGCGATAATCCTTCCAAAGGCGAGATGGCTTTCAAAGCGGGCGACGTTTTCCGAGTGATTGACACGCTACACAACGGAGTGGTTGGCTCCTGGCAGGTCCTGAAGATTGGCAGGGGCCACCAGGAGATGCAGCGCGGTGTGATACCCAATAAATCGAGGGCCGAAGAGCTGGCCACCGCTCAGTTTAATGCCACCAAAAAGGAGATGAATGCAAACGAATCACGTGGCAATTTCTTCCGGCGACGACGGTAAAATTGACTTTAAATATCCTCAAAAAGCTTTTCTAATATTTATTTTCTTCCTATTAGATCCACTCATCGCCGCTCGAAGAGTCTGTCCCGCGAGAACTGGGACGATGTGGTCTTCTCCGACAGCATTTCCAAGTTCCCCGCCTACGAACGTGTGGTGCTCCGACATCCTGGATTTGTGCGCCCCGTCGTACTCTTTGGCCCCGTCTCCGATCTGGCAAGGGAGCGTCTGGCCAAGGATTTCCCCGACAAGTTCTCCACACCGCTGCAGGACGACGACAAGTCCGCCACCAGCGGCAAGTGCCGCATTGTGCGGCTCTCGAATATACGCGATGTAATGGACCGGGGCAAGCATGCCCTGCTGGACATCACCCCGAATGCCGTCGATCGTCTCAATTATGCACAATTCTATCCCGTGGTCATATTCCTGAAGACCGACAGCAAGCATGTCATCAAGCAGCTGCGCCACGGCCTGCCCAAGGCCGCCCACAAGAGCTCCAAGAAGCTGCTGGAGCAATGCCAGAAGCTGGAGCGCGTCTGGTCGCACATCTTCAGCACTCAGATTGTGTTAAACGATGAGGAGGCGTGGTATCGCAAGCTACGCGACTCGATCGATCTGCAGCAAAGCGGTGCCGTCTGGATGTCCGAGTCTAAGGTGAGTCTTCCAGCCCCCCAGCACATTATACTCCTAGTTTTTTTAGTTATAGTTGTAGTTCCATTCTAGTTGTTGTCTTCGTGTTGTCTAGTGTTGTAGTTAGTGTTTAAGTCTGATCTGTCGATGTCGTGACTCGATTGATAACTTCATCAGCTTCTACTTTAACAATGTCCTAACTGTCCAGCAAAAAAAAAACAGGTGATGGGAAGTGAGAGTTTTGAAGATAGTTGGGATACAAAATGGGATAAAAGATGGTATAGCAGATGACATAAAATATGGGAGAGGGATTGAAGGGCAATTTATACGAGAACTGTACTCAGGAGAAACTGAACTCTTTTGTTACTACTCGCTCGATTTTCTCTCGTTACTTGGTACAAGCTCATCTGCTAAGCCACACTGGGAGAGAGAAAAAGGTAGGAGAGTAAATTTCATTAGATTTACAGTTTAAATTCCTAAGAATGACCATTCCGAAGAGATAACCATGGAGTAATATGACTATATAGAGCATGAGTAAAAGGTGGGACCAATGAAACAACAACAGTTAAAACCTTTCGGCGAGACTCGAATTGAGCAACAATGTGGCTCGTCATGCACAGTACAAATATTTTGTTTTCCGAAGAAATGGGAGAAATAGGAGCTGACACACCGCTGGCATAGAGGGTTTTGGGTGTTTAATCAACTTTAGATTAATGGATACTTTGAAGGTTAGCAAAATGTAGTTTTAATTTTACACAAATAGCTTTAGATTAAGATTTCTTTTAAAAGATATTTTTAGCCATGGGTTCGACACCTGCTCATGAAGGTTTAGCTAAATATACTAAGTGGATCTTAAATGTTACCCAAACCTTTCCATTGAAGTACTTTAACCTAAAAGAATGATATCTTATAAGTAGAAATCCAACAAAGCACGATTAGAATATATATAAATTAGATCAAACCTTACAGAAAAATCTTAAATTAATTTACCAACCTAGAAGAACTCTTTCCCGCTCCCAGACACTCCTCAACTTTTATAATACGAGTACATATTAATGATTTATTGTAGTAATTCTTGAACTAATTTTACAAAACAAACTCTACTATAACTCTATAATTTTCTACAACTGGTTATGGTCAATATTCTAATTTTTACTTTTTCAAATGTTTTTTTATCCGTTTTTTAAAACTACACCCATACACACACACACCCCACACTCACTCATACATATACGTGCCCGTGATCGTTCTGTCCATGTATCTGGAACCATTATCCATTATCCCGGCATAACAGTTCCCCGATTCCCCAACCGAAATGTTGTTCCCTCCCTATATTGCCCAGCCTTGCAAATTTGCCTGCTGCCGCACCTCCACATCGATATCGACCTCTGTGCCGCGCTATAGCCAAAATACGATGCGTCGTAGTTCCCCCAGCAGCTTCTCCCACAGCCAGAGACAGAGCCAGACCCCTCCTCCGCCACGGCCTCCGCCTGTGGGATTTGAACCCACGAGGGTGTACCAGGGACAGCATAGCCATAGTCTGGCAGAGAAGCCTCTCAATCGCAAGTCCTACACCATGGTGCCCATCATCAAGCCAGCCTCCTCGATGCCCAGCGGCCTGGCTGCCGCCCACCCTGCAGCTCCCATCATCAATGGCGGCTCACTGATGCAGGTGGAGGGTAACCCCATAGAGGGGGACATTGCCGGCACCCAGTATCACAGCTCACAGCCGAATCTTCTGAGCAATAGCTTTGCCACACCGCAGCATGACTACCATCGCTCCAGTTCGAATATGAATCTGCATCTGAATGGCAGTGGCGGGAGCACGGCTCAATCGATGGGCTATGCTCCGACCACGAATCCAGCTCCAGCTCCGGCTCCGGCACCGGCACCGACTCCAGTCAGCCGCTATGGCCTGCGACCCGGTGCGGTCATTGAGCGCCGCACCACGCCCTACTACTACCACGAGCTGCTGCAGAAGAATGTCTTCGATTCGAGTCTGAATCTGCTGGAGAAGAATAAGAACAGCAACTTCAAGCTGGAGCAGCAGCCATCGTCTGCCTTGGACAGCAATGTGGTGGTGGGCAAGAGGGCGCCCATGGCCAAGCCACAGCAGCGACTGTTAAGCGGCAATATACGGAGCAGCTATGGTGGCGGCGGCTGTTATCCCACATCCTCCAGTTCTGTCAGCAACCTCCTGGGCAATGGCAATGGGAATGGGAATGACGAGGGCGGCAGCGATGGCACTTTGGTCGATGATGAGGATGGGGGATGCGATGATGCTAGAAACTTTAGCTTGGCCTTCAATAACCTCACCAATCAGATTGCCAGTTTGAATAATTCTAGTAGTAGCAGCAACCATAACAACAACCAGAACAACAACAACAACAACAGCAGCAACAGCAATAATATTAATAACCATAACAATAATAATAATAATGCTCAATATAATGCTGATTCCAACAACAATGTTGGCCAAAATAACGAGTGCATTGCATGAGAATCGGTGTTAATTTAGTTGAAAAGTTTGGAGGAAAATCTTCTCTCCGAATAAATGCCTTAAATCATTCTCGTTGCGGCACAACTGGCTTTTCAACTGAATGTAGAATCTCTGTCTATGCTCCTACTGTCTTTGTAATTATTGCATGTAGTTGTTAATACTAAATTATTCATAAGGTATGCCCCCACACTCACTTCCATAATCTGTGTGTAACCTCTACTCGCTATTCCTTAATGTATGTACATATAATATTTGTGTGACTAAATGCATGTAGAGAGATCATGAACATCATGTAACCTGAGAAGAGCCCGGAAATTGTCATTCCTTGGGAGAGAAAACTAGTTGAAGAACTCTTACATCTACAACAGGATCTAATTACCTGAAAAAAAGAACTTTCAAAGGAAGTCTCGCTGCTTTTCTTACTCGTTTATTGGGCAACGAGAAACAAATATAAACATACTACTCGTTGGGAGTCTTGAACGGCTCTCGCGGTATTTATTACTCGTTTGTTTTCTTCAACGAGATCTATATACTTTAAAATATTATACTCGCTATGCCTCATTGCATTTTCCCCTCATTTCTGCCACAATGAATGACAATACTTCATCTCTACAACCTAAACTCTCCATCAATATTCAAATAATTATTCTCCCAAATTAAAAATTTGACATATTTTAGCTTAAGTCTACATATATCTGCAAAAATGTCCATTTACACATTTTTGCACTATATTTTTTTTCGATAAAGTTGCTAACTAAATGTTTTTCGTTTTCATTTGTTTCTTTTATTTACAAACCAAAAAAAAAACTACAAAAATACCAAAAAAAAAAAAATATACCACATCATCATGGTCATTTCCCGCTTAATCATCCCGTAAAACTCGATGCATATATTAAACCACACGAATAATAATCAAAAATGTCCTCGTCCAAACCAACTAAAATCGAAATCAAAACCAAAAATATACCAAAAAAAATACTATTTACCAAAAATATCTTGTGTTCGTCCACACACACACACACACATCTACAAACAAACCAAATGCTTGGCAATCGAAAACAATCGTCTCTCAATCAATCGAATCAATCAATCGCATAATCTGTTATGTTTCATCAACGTTTCTTGTTGCTGTTATTGCGTTTTATCAAATACCAAAATACCACAAAAAATACCAAATGTTTTGGTTGCTCTCTCAACGCGCTAAATTCTAAAAAAAAAAAAAAATTTTTTTATTGCTATAATATATTATAACTTTCTGCCAAAAATTTGCGCCTAACCAAACGAACCACAAACAAACCAAAAAAAAATCATAAACCGAAACGAAACGAACCGAACAAAACCCAGCCCGTAGAATCCCTCTCCGATGATTTCCTATTCCCCATGACCACATCCCGTCTATCGTATGCATCAAGTCCCGAATCCGATTTGGAACTTAGTCCGGGCCCATCCGCATCATTGTCGCTTGGCAATTTGCCGCAGTTGGTGAAAGCGAGCTCAGATCCATCGATTGCCACTAATCAGGATAACTTGGATAGGGATAGAGACATAATTGGTGAAGGACTACCACCTCCATATACGGTAAGAGGCCACAAAGAAAAAAAAAAACAAACAGTTAAACATTTAAAACAAATCAGTTCAAGCATGCGCTTCCACTAAAACAAAAGAAGATAAAACCAAACAACATCTCGAGTTTTTCAAGCGCCCAATCCCTAATACCATCAGTGATCAGTAGTATCTCAGTATCTAATCTATTTCGCTACCCTTGAATCTTCAATCCACACGCAATGCACTGGTGATTGCACCTTTCTCCAACACAGGTACCCTACGATCATGGCGTTCCAGGGAATCCCGCTAATCGCCGCCAAACGGTGGATGCCAGCAAGTACGCGATCTACGGCACCAGTGTGCCCCAGCAGCAGCAGCCAGGAGGAGATCCTGCCACAGCCAGACCACAATCTCTGTACGGCATCAATGCACCCGATCTGCCACCACGCATCGATCGTCAGTCCAAGCCGGGAGATCTTCCACTCAACACTTCGGGCTCCTCATCGCGCAATGGCAGTTCGGGTGGCACTCTGGGTCGATCCGCACAGGAGCGTCTGTTTGGCAAGCCAGTGGTCCAGGATGATGTCCAGGCGGAGTACATAACCCGCAATGCCCTGGTTGGGTCCGGATCCACTGCCGATACCATTGAACGGCAGCAACAGCTGCAGCAGCAGCAGCAGCAGCACCAGGCCTCGCTGGAGCGGCAGGCACGCATGAACGCGGCCATGGGCAGTCCCGCCCAGCTAAAGGCCAACGGAGGAGGTGCCTCCACCTACGACAGTGTGTCCAGCTACGATTCGTACAACAATACGCAGATGGCAATGCAGAACCTGGGCCGATTGGGTCCCAATGCGCCCGATGATCTCAAATCAGTGCCAAATGCAAGGTAAGCCAGACACTACCCCATGAAATATTTAAATAATTAATTATAATCATTTATTGCCATTTTCCAGTGTTCGTCCCTTGCCGCCTGTTGGCCAATCGCATGATTATGGCCGAACACCGCACGATCACCGCAGCTTTGGCGGTGCCAACGATCTGAATCGCCAGAGCAGTCCAGGCAGACCCCATTACCATGAAATGAATGCGTCCCGTAATATAGGCAAGTCCATCAATCCCGTAAATCTCTTAGTAGCTCTGATCTAACTGAAGGTTCTGTCTGATTTGTCTTATAGATCCACGCAATGGCACACCGCAGCGACCCTCGAATCTGGGTTTGGAGAGCAGTCCACGCAAGCCTTTGGTGGAGACCAAAACGGATTACGGCAAATACAGGTAATGTGTGGGGATTAACCTGGGATATTCATCCGCTCTTGGGATCTGTGTATATAGCCCGTGAATCGGTTGTAATATAAAGAAACTCTTTACTCTCTCTTTCTCCTGCTCCGTTGGTGTTTCGTTTCACTCTCGCATGCATTTCTCGATTGCGTTTGTATCTTCTTCTGTCTCTCTCTTATAAATATGTTTAATATGTGTACTGTGCCATTAGACGCTATCATTTACATGTGCCCCAATTGCACCATTTGCATTTAATGCACTCGCTCCCACCCTCCTCGTCCAAGCTCTCGCCTGCGCCTTTTCCCAGGCCCCTGCCCCTGCCATTGCCTCAGCATCTGCCTCTGCCCTGTTCCCTTCAGCTGAATCAGCAGCAAATCAGCAGCCATCGCTTGCGTCTGTCCTCTGGTGGAGCTGGCGGAGGAACAGGCTACGATCGGCGACCCATAGCTGCGCCACGTCTGCATGCTTCCGTGATGCCACCACCAGCCCTGATGTCCAGTGTCTCGGCCTACGACACGCTCGTCTGAAAAAGCGATAATGAAAATGCACTAGTAGAAGAAACTCCATTCCATTTAAAATGATATAATTATGTTTCTTTTTTGAGAATTTATACCTTTTGAATGAACCTATATAAGGTCTTTGATTTATCCCTTAATATTTAAATTCTTCCTATTTTCTTATATATATAAAAGCCTGAACCCTGAAAGTGCAATAAATAAAATAATATACGTAATCACACAAGACCTATCCAGCCAAGAGTTTTCTCTGCCATATAGACCCCTCCGCATTTTACATTTGCAACATATTGTAATACACACATGTCCTTATAATTATGTGAAATTCTTTTTCTCTTTCTTGCTTATGTTTTGTGCTCGCCTCGACACACACATCATCAAATGTTTTTGTACGACACCTGTTCCCTCCATAATGCAACCACCCACCCACATCACACACAACCTCAACCACAACCACAACCACACAACACCATCCGAACATCCACTGCAGTCGGAACAATTCCGTCTCTCAAGCGGACTACAGCAAACTGCCGAAGAACGTGCCGCCGCCGCAGCATGGCGGAGTGGTGGTGCCTCCGCCGACTGTCAGCAATGGCCAGACACCGGGAGCACAGATAAACGGTAGCGGGACGCCGAGCAGCAATGGCAGTGGACCCTTTAAGCCCGTGCCGCCACCCAAGCCGAAGAACTATCGTCCGCCCGTGCAGAGCGGCGGCAGCAGTGGCAGCGGTGGCACCACACCCTGGGAGAACGGCGTAAGTAAAACAGACGGCAGAGCCAGAGGCTCCTCCGATTGTTTGGCTAATGTTTTGTTTGCATTCCAGGACTCTGGTTCGCCACGTTCCCCCAATGGCTTCTACTATCCGCCAACACCATCGCACCATCATTATGGCCAGCAGGCGACACCGGGCTCGCCCAGCAATGGACACATGCAACAACAGCAGCAACAGCAGCAGCAGCAGCAGGCACAGCAGCAACCCACCTATGGGGGCAGCAATGGCAACTACGGACAGGCACCACCCCCGCAGCCGTATCCGCCGGCCAATGGCTATAATGGGAACAGTCATCATTACAATGGAGGCAGCGGCACGGGCCCGTACATAGCACCACATCGTGGCATGCCACCGCCCATAGGTAGGTGTACACATGCACTTTCAACTATTAAATATATATTTATATGAGTTATGCAATCTACAGGAAACCTGCCCCCGCACACACCCGAACGGCATGCCCTGGATCTGGCCGGAAGTCGGGAGCAGCGTGGCTCCGCCTTTGAGCTGTATCGTAAACCGCAAATCGGCGCCACCGCAGGGCACCATCACAATATGAGGTGAGTGGAGAGAGAGAGATCAACTACTAGTCAGTGCCCACCCCCTACCCACCCACCCACTCAAACAAACAAACATTCTTGGAGGAGATCCAATCACACCCAAAATACCCCACTCAAAAACCACACACACAAAAAAAAAAACAAAACAATACAGAAAAAATGCCTTTCTCTCTTTTTGAAATCCTGCTTCAATTTTCAACATTTGTGTTAACGAAAAATGTTTTATATTTTTGTTATATGCCATTTTTGTAATTTACAACAAACGATCAATTAGTCAATCAGTCAATCTGTCAATCTGTCGAGTCAGCCAATCAGTCGAATCAATCAATCAATCATTCTGCCAATATATTTCATATTTCATGCGGTTGCTGGTCATTCACATACGATATTCGATGCAAAACAACAAAATTTCACACCAAAAAAACGCACAACAATCGCATATATTACATCGTACAAAAATCCAAAATAATTATTGTATTTTGCAATAACCAAAATTATTAACCAAACCAACCACAAAAAGCTTAACAAAATTTCCAAAAAACAAAAACCAAACTTGACAGCGCTTCACGCCACAAAAAAAAAATACAAATAAATATTAAAATAAAAAAAAAAACAAAATCAAACGAAAATAAAACATTTTTCGGGTTAACTTCTTACAGATATTCGTATCCAAATATTTCTCTATTCTCTCAAAACTTGATCTTGCATTTATCTATTATACATTTAATGGATCGTGCTTTTTAGCTGATGTTTCTCTTTCAATATACATAGTACTCGTATGTCTGTCTACTCTCAATACGTTTCTCCGGGTATTTGAAAGTTGATTTTAACTGCGGTGTTTGGGTTACAAACAAAACAAAAAAACAAAAACTTAACTAACAAACAACTTTAACTTAAACTTTAATGTTTGAATTACAATTGGTTATTGGTATTCCTTTTATTATCTACAGTTTTGGTTAATTTGCAAAGTATATACATTTATTATAAAGAATCCAACGATCTATATACCATAGATGTACAGTATATAAAAAATATGCGCTTGTGTGTCTTTTGGCGAAACTTTTGCAGGAATGAAACGCGTTTAATAGCAGACAGCAGAGTTCTAGGGTTCTTCATTTAAATTCGTGGAAACTCTTTCCCAAAATCTCTTCAAAACTGAATCGAAAAGAGTTTCAGTTCTCTATGCGATCTTGCATCGATTCGTTGATTCTTTAAATCCCATTTGAGCTCTTTTATCCAAACATCCCCTCAACAAAACAGAACAGAACCCTTACCAAACACTCTGCTAACCAAACAACAAAAAATCATATAAAAAATACCTTTAGCGAAATGGAGCCGTACGATGAGCGATACGATGATTACTATGCCATGCCGCCGCCTGCACCGCACCCACAGGTGGTGGGCGGTCATTCAATGCAAAGATCCCGATCAGCGCCACGCTATCCCCATGAGAGGCCACCGCATGCCCAAGATCCCAACTATTATAGCCACTATGGAACGAGCAGGGGACACAGTCAGCCCCGACACCAACAGCAGCAACAGCAGCAGCAGCAGTATCCTCCGCCCCAGCAGTATTACGATGATCATGGCATGGAGTTGGCCATGGCACCGCCCCCATTGCCGCCGCACAAGAAGAAGAAATCGGTGCTAAAGAGCCCACTGGCGGCACTGAAGAATGCCCTGCTGAAGACCACGCGACCGCTGAGGAGAATGAACAGCATGGTGGAGCCGGAACGGAAGCCTAAGGGACTGCGGCGCCAGCAATCGATGCTGGAGCGGGGTGTGCAGAGGCCCTACTATCCGGACGAGTTTCCCACCTATCCGGCTGGGTTCGAGGAGCACGCGCGACGTGGCATGATGCCACCCCATCAGGATCCCTATTACGCGGGCCACTATCCACCGCATCAGCAGCAGCAGCAGGAGATGATGAACAGCACCTATCAGAATCTGGAGAGCGAGGATATCTATGGTAATATCGGCGGAACAGCGCAGCGCCTGCCACACCCACAGGACAATGGCTATGGGTACGATCAGTACGATCTGTATGCGAACAGAGCGTGCATCGATCTGGAGCGCAGGCAGGCGGAGGCTGCGGCAGCTGCAGCAGCTGGAGGAAGGAGCGGAGGCCGAAGGATCGTGCGTCGTCACAGCACCACCACAGCGGATCGAGGAGGCAGCCAGCCGCCCAACAGGCGACCCATGGTCAGTCCGGGCTACGAGCAGAGTCCACAGGACATCTACCAGACGCGACAGGGAGCCTACATGATGCCCGACCAGAGGCGAGCGCCCAACTCGGAGGTGATGACCCGCAGGCGCTTCTATCCGGGAGCGGCCAACGAGCAGACGGAGGAGGAGCCACTCTACCAGTCCCGGCGCGAGATGCAGCGCGAGATGCAGCGCAATCATCTGTACCAGTCGAAGCGGGAGATGCAGGAGCGCATCAGCCAGGGCAAGCGGGACATGGAGCGGGAGTTTAGCCCACAGAGCAGCAGCCAGTCGGAGCGGGACGATCGCTCGGAGCGATCCAATTCGGAGAGCATTTACCAGAGCCGGCGGGAGGCCAAGGAGAGCGCACTGAAGACGCGCACCCAGTTGAGGGATCAGATCTATCAGACGCGTCGCGAGGCTCTCGACAGCATGGCGGAGCCCATTTACGTGTCCAAAAGAGACGCGGGCAGACCGGCACCCATATATGAGTCGCGGGAGGAGAGCATCCTGCAATCGCGCGAGAATGAGACCGATGAGAAGAAGGAGGGCAAAACGGAGCAGGTGCAGGTGGAGATCAATGCACAGCCAGAGGAGCCCACCGAAGACTCCACTCTGAGTCGCTCGGACTTGCAAAAGTCCTCGGACACGGTCATTGAGAATCCAGCAGCACGAGCTCCCCTCGTGGAAGATGAGATTGAAGAGCACGACCAGGACGAGGAGGATGAAAAGGAGGCATCAGGCGTCGAAGCGGAAGCGGAAGTCGAAGCCGAGAGCTCCGCGGAGGCCACAGAGGAGGCGACGGCCATTGAGAATAACCAGCACAATGAGGGAATGCTGGCCAACGAGACGCAGAATGTCTCCGATGATGTGTTCGAGGCGGCCGACACGGTATCAGCCCTGGCCCCACCTCCAGCTCCCAGCCATCCTTCGACCCCTCGCTCGGGTCGTGCACCCTTCCACATCTCGAATATACTGAAGCGCACAGCGCCTCCGCCCTGCTCCCCCCTTAGGGACAGCTGCACCTCCATCGAGACGCAGTACACCTCGCAGGCCAGCCTGCCCGTTGGCCCGCCGAATGCCACGAGCACACCCTTCAGCAGCAGCATGTCCCTGCCGATAGCCGGACCCGTGCCCACATCCGCACCGGCAGCTGCCACCTCCACGAACGGACCCTTTCCCAGTATGCCCCGGGAGCCGAGCACCATGCGGGGATTCTTTGATTCCAATGGCGGCACCCTGGCCGACAAGGTGTGGCACGTCTCGCTGCAGATCCCGCCCGGAGCCATTCCCGCGGGCGTGCGCCAGGAGATCTACTTTACAGTGAGCGATCCGCGCATGGGACAGGCCGTTGGCGGACCTCCGCTGGACATGGAAAATGGTTGGTCTAACACACACTCTACTCCTGTACTGTATGCATCCACCACCACCACCACAACCACCAAAAACCACTACCACAAAACCACCTACCTACCCACTAAAGCAATCCACAATGTACACGTGTCTCTCCTCTCTTGGAGATTTGATTGCGACCATTATGAATGCAGCATTTTTTTATTATTCGTTGTATATATATATATTTGATCTTGACTTAAGTTTAATTTCCTCTATGGTGGCTGGTGATTTTAATAAATATTTACATACTGTAGTGTTTAATCCTTAGTTTGTAGTCTTGAAAATAATACTAATTGGTCTATGACTAGCTTGCTTGCATGTAACTTCCATAGAACATATCTTTTCTACAAGTATGTAGAAGCTCTTCTAATTTCAGTTCTTATTTCTTTAATTTCTATCTTTACTGTTCGTTCTCCCCTTGTTAATTGCACTGAAATAGTATCTCTTGCTACAGATCTTTCTCCCACGAATTTAGTGTTGTCTATGCCTCTTCTTACTTACACTTGCCATGACATAACAGAACAACCTATCCACACAATATAAAATACAATACCAATTACACACACACACACACATACACATAAACTATATACATGTCTATCACAATTTATCAGATCAATAATTAACAAATGTATTATTTGTTCCAATTGCGCAGGTGAGACCATGCTATCACCGCTTGTGATGTGCGGGCCGCAGGGCCTTGAGTTTATGGTTCCGGTTACACTCAATATACCGCACTGTGCCGGACGCACAGCATCGCTGGGCCTGGCCCTGAAGGCGACCGACAGCGAGAAGAACCTGCACACCGAGTGGGACAACATTGATCTGCCCAGCAATGCTGCTGCTCACACGGTCTCCGTCAAGGTGGATCACTTCTAATCGTCATCGGCCTTCGGGCTGCATTAAGTTTCATAGCATAAGCATAACCACTCATCCATACGAGAATACACTTAGCAAAAACACATACACACACACCTTCGAACGCAATTGTAAATAGATCCATAAATATTAACAGTAGGTTTAGGCCACGATTCCAGAGCTAGGAGGAAACTGTAACTTGGGGAGGCATTGCTTATAAAATAATTAATTTAATTGAATATTGTCTGTTAATTGTGCCTTTAAGTGATCGTTTGGCTCTGCCTTTGAACTAAATACTACATAAATATCGAGCTAGAAATACATGCGAGTACGAGTACGAGTAACGAGTACACACAATCGAATGCAAATGATATATATCTGTATAAAGCGACTAGAAATTAATTTTGATTGTATGTATATTTTAAAGCGATTTATTACTATGTATTTTATAAATTTACATAATTTTAATGCATTTTTTAATGATGTATTTGACATTGTTTCGACCCACGACCCGACCCCATTTATATTGCATTCAAATTGTTAATTGTGTGCAATACATTGCATGCAGCAGTTATACATACATACATATGCCTACCATATACATTTATAAATCGTAGAGATATCCTTAGAACCTATACACACACGCCTGTATAACCAGAACAACAAAAACATAATATACAAATATTTATACACATTTTTTGTATTAAAGATTATATACATACACACACGTGGAAAGCTTGGGAATAAATAAAAGAAAATCAACTAGAAATGAAATCTCATAAAAAAACAAGTACGTTTGATTTTATTATAAGGATCAAGGAGATCAGCCCAGAGTCAGTCTTTATAACGAAAATAAATCGGTCTGCCGAATTCTCTAGACGTGCCCGCGCGCTGTTTAAGAATTACCCCTAACTCTCTCTCTGTTCCATGAAAAGATTTCCAGGAATTCCTGCGACAGTCTAGATCCGCCCGATGAACTGCACAGTTTTATCGTATCATTGAAATTGTAAAAAATCGAAAGGAATATGGTAGCCGGGTTTTGGATGCTTTATAATTTGTATACGTATGTAAAAAACTTGCACAGAATATATAATGTATGTACTATATCTTTAGGTAGTACATATATGTAAGTGCAATGCTCCACAACGAAAGCTAACAAAGACGCAAGTCGCAATATCACTTTCAATCTTATAGATAGCATCCAGTTTATGCTTCTAGAGATTTGAACAATAAAAATACAATTACATAACTAGGCGAAGGAAACAATTAAACAGCCTGTTGTCAGTCTGTCCCCCATCGGTTCTCCATCGATCCTCCATCGATTTCCTACGCTACAGGCGCGGCTGTTAGTGCTGTTGGTTCTGTTGGTGCTGCTGGTGCTGCTGCGGTTGCTGGTGCTGCTGGTGCTGCTGGGGCAGTTGGTGTTGCTGCTGCCGAGTTGGTCATTGCCGTTAGAAGCACCTCCTGCTCGGGTATTACGGATACTGCCTCCTTTACATAGCCATATATGTGTTTGCGTGTATCGTTTACCACATCGCGCACCATCAGCTTGAAGAAGTTGGTGTGCAGCGGCGTTTCCGCATAACGCTCGTATTGATCCAGCGAATCCTGCAGCTTCAACGTGAGGTCATAGTTCTTGCGCACCACATCCAGTATCTGCTCTTCGGTGGGCGTTGACAATCCCTGCTCGGCCAGCCACTCCTTGATCTTGTTCTGAAAGTGCTTCACTATGGCTAGAATGTTGACCAGAGAATTTAGTAGCTTGATGACATCGTCTTTGTATTCGCACTCCCCCATCGTTGTGTAACGCAAAACTGAAACGAAATACAAATATTATTGGGCATCAGGATTAAAGAATCGGAAGCCATTAAGCTCACCCATCGCATGAATTTCGGTAAAGACCTTCTCCTCGCGATTCAGTTCATAGTAGAGCTCATCATAGCTATTTGTGGTGGCCAAGAACGTATCGCCGTAGGTGATGAACAGGTTAAAAATATTCACCACCTGCAGCGACAAGTGGAATATGTTGCACTTCTTGACCAGCGTCTGTTCCTGATTGACGAGGAAACGTAGCAGGCCAATCAACGCCGACCACAGCTCCTTCCAGGGATAATTGAGGCGGACACGACATCGCTTCTGATAGCACAGAATGCGATGGATGACACCAATGCACAGCAGATACAGTTCCATGGGAAACTTCTTCATTAAATGCGACACAATGAACTCCACCAAGAGGTCCAGCAGGGTGGCAGCCAGTGGCTGGGACTTGCCCACACGATCCACATTCAGCTTGCGGTGACGCATCTGGGCCCGATGCAGCATCACCTTAAAGGTGAGATTACTGTCGTGCATCATTGAGTTGGCGTACTGATCCTCCGAAATACAGGTGAGTATCAGGAAGCACAGCTTCAGATTGGCAATGCTCGACTCGTTCTTGTTGTCCTGCATCACAATGGAGCAATATTGAAAGACTGCCACCAGCAGATTCGTGGGATACTGCGTTATGTCGATGATCGGAGCATTCGACAAATCAGGCGTTGGCTGCGCGAGACTCAAGGTATTGCTGGGCGAGGGCGGCGCACTAGACTCGGCCTGGGTGTGGGCCAGCGTTGTGATGAAGTTTCGGTTAAGATGCACTGCCTCGTACAGGGCCAGCAACAGGCCATTGTTGGCCTTGATCTGCTGCACTCGCTCACAGCCCTCGTCCGAGACAAACATGTTGCCCACAATGTTTGAGAGCGACGAGAACCAGGATGAGGATTGCACATTGTTCAGGCTCTGGATGTACTGGCGGCAAAAGTCAATGAGCGATTGTGATATCATTTGGCCATATCTGAAATTACGATAAGAGAAGAATTTGTGGCCTTGTTAGATATGGGGGGAAAACAAGTACATAAACTGCCAATCTACATACCCATTCAGGGCCAGCTCATCAGCCAATATGGACAGCTGCACCACATAGGGGTTAGTGGCCTCGTGCTTCCGATAGTTGACCACAATAGTCAGTAGTATTACAATATCATGTCCGTGCTGTGTACGAAATGTGGGATCGCTGAGCAGCCTCACGAAGGCGTCAAACATGCTGTGCATCATCAGGTGCTCGAAGAGTGCATTCTGATTGACATTATCGGTGCCCGTAACCAGGACTTGCAGCAGCTTAAGGCACATAAAGCGAGCATTCTCCGTGACATCGCCCAATAGGATGCGATTGCAATACTGCATCATCACCTTCAGCCATTCGTCCATTTCCTCGTGGCCAAAGATCTCGTTGACGATGTTGAATGGCGGGTCCGTATTCGATTTCTTGAAAATGCCATAGAAAAGGGAACAAAGCGTTTGGAGGCTGTTGCACAGACGTTTCGGATGATCCTCTGGAATAAACATCGGGAGTCAAAGCGTGACACATTGATGGTTGGTTCGATTTACCCGTGTTCAGCATTTCGATGCATTTCTGAAATAACGTGTTGAGGTTTGGCTTCACCACCTGCAGCATTTCGCTGTTTAGTTTCCCGATTTCATTCTCCAGCGCCTCAAAGTTCGGTTGCAGCAAAAAGAACTCATTCCAGAACTCGGGACTCTCCGTGCTGGGATCCTCGCCGCGGCACAAGAGCTCGTATATGTAGACGACCTGTTAATTAAGTTAAATTAAATTAAACATGCAAATGGGTGTGGGTGGATCATATTTATGGGTGAATGTGAACCTTCTCCTTGGGGCGTTTCGTTGAACCGCTGCCGCTGCGTTTCCGTGAGGTCATGATGCCTGTGCTGCTGCAAGTCCGTTGCTTGGGAGTGTCCACTGTGCCTGCCTTGATTTTAACGCCAATATGCTGGAAATGTGTAGAGTTTTTGGAAAATTTGTCGTCCTAATGTTTATTCTTGCTGGCAATTTGGGAACTCTGGGCGGTCTGTACACGAGACGACTCGAATGATGGAATGTAAAAATACAGTAAAACAGCCGTATATTATTGGAACCTTTTAAGTTAAATTTAATATTATTCAATGTGCTAATTAATCTATTTGCTTTTATACAATATTCGCAAAATTTAAATTTTAGTGTAGAACTGCATCAATTGTTTAAATGGAGTGGGTGTTAAGTGGGTTAAGTTATTTTCTTCATAGTATATTTACGGTATATTTGTAAAATGAGAATGTATACTTTGGCTAAGTTGACATGTAGCAAATGTGTAGTTTCCGTGTAGTTACCATCTAAAAAATAAATATTTTTGTTGATCTTTTTTGATTAAAGCTTATTTTAGAAGTAATCCAATAAATGGGAGTCATTAAAATAAGCCAGATTGCTTAAAATTGATTCATCAATCTGATGAAGTTATATGTTCAGTGCTGAGGGTCCTGACTAGCTAGTAATATTAAATCGCAAATCAAAATTTGATGAGCATGATTTTTCTCGGTACATTTACGGTATATTTTGATAATGACTAAGTATATTTCGGTATATTTCTGAGGGTCAGAGGGTGTATTTGACCGATACATCAGCTGTTTCTAGCACGCAGTTTTCCGATTTCGAATTTCACAACAAATTGTGCCATAATTTATTGGTTTAAACTGAAAGATTAATTGAAAATTAAAGATGTCGCTGGTAAGAAACACGAGCCAATTGCTGCGCTCTCAGCTGAAGCGCGTACAGAGTTTCCCCGTGGCCCTGTATCACGAAAATGTAAGTTGTATTCTGAATCCGTATTGGCATACATCCGGAATGTTCTTTCGTAATATCTATAATTCTATTTAGTATATTTTGGGAGACAGCCCGTTGCTTGCGGCACGCAAATAGATAACAATGATAACCGGCTGACAAGTGAATAACCAGGCTTTGTTATTTCTCCGTTTACTCCCCAGGTCGTTGAACACTACGAGAACCCGCGCAATGTGGGATCGTTGGACAAGAAGGACACCACTGTCGGCACCGGTCTGGTGGGAGCACCCGCCTGCGGCGATGTTATGAAACTGCAAATCAAAGTAGATGAAAATGGAAAAATCGTTGATGCAAAGTTCAAGACCTTTGGTTGCGGCTCGGCAATTGCCAGCAGTTCGTTGGCTACCGAATGGGTCAAGGGCAAGTCCATTGACGAAGCCGGTCAGCTGAAGAACACAGACATTGCCAAGGAGCTGCGTCTGCCCCCCGTCAAGCTGCATTGCTCCATGCTGGCCGAGGACGCCATCAAGGCTGCGCTGGCCGACTACAAGGTCAAGCAGCAGAAGAAGGCAGCCAACTAAAGCGAATCTGTGAATGTAGTCGGAGCGTATTCTATAGGAAAAATACTTACATAAAGGAACCACTACTAAAAACAATTATGAGTAATCTACAATACAATACAATATAATATATGCATAGTCTCTATTGCATTAGATCGTAGTGTGTGAGGCTCTGTGAGTGGTAAGTTGACTGGGAAAGCACTCGAGAAATCAAACTGACTAATGCTCTGATTTTACAGACTGGTCGAGTGGCTGCTGATAAGTGAATGAGGAAGTACAGGATACACATTGGTAGTGATGGTGTAGTTGAGGGCCAATCCTGTCTGAATGTTTGTCTAAGAGTGTGTTTTTTAAAAAGGAAGATCTAATTGTAATGCTTAAATTTTCTGTTCTGTTTTGCAAATGTAGACACGCCTTCATTCGAAGAATAATAAACTGTTCCCGTTGGAATAAAAACATTTGAATATAATTTATTGCAGCTGCCTGACATTTACAAGTCGATAAATATTGATTTTCCACTGGAGTGGGCTGCAGTGTTGTTCTTAGGAGAGGCGCACGCTCACTCCACCGCCGCACTCGCCCTTCGACTTGATATCAAAGGCTGCAAAGGAAAGTATTTAACGCCGATCGAATATTATATGATATCTGTGTGACACTTACGATCATCGGCATGCTGGCAATTGTAGTTGGACATCACGCAGGCGCTGCCAAAGGTGAGCAGACGTTCCTTGCTGCTGTTCTTCGCTTTGGCACAGACCGGCTCGTAATCATCGCCGCAGGATCGCTGGCAGCTATTAGCCTGCTTCTTCGTGTCCTTGGCGGGCACAGCCAGAGCAAAGGCCAACAGGCACAGGGCTGAATGAAAGAGTTTTATAGCGAACACCTCATAAGTATGATGGCTTTATATACGAATATATGTTTACCTAGGAAAGCAAACAGAGCGAAACGCATTGTGTATACAAATAAGCAAAGATTCCACGAAAACTGTCGCAAAAACCGGCTTCGAGTCGCGTTAGAATTGAACTGAATTTTAGACAACGAGATTGATCACCTTTATATACATATGGGGCCGCAGCTCAAAGCCCAGCTCTCGTGAACAATAGCCGGACTGTAGCGACCAACACAGATACAATATAAATGTATGTACGTACGAATATATATCATTTATACGATCTATTGTGATGATGAGAAGCTCTCACCTCTACCCACACACGAAAATTGTTGTGGACGAGAGCATTAAAAAGCATTCTAGTAAACACAGAGTGCACTTGGTTGTATTTTCGCCAGGGAGATATGACAATGACGGGTCAACAAGATGATAATGATGATGCTACTCCTGCTGCTCGCCAGCAATTTGGATAGATAATGGGTTTGATCTATGTACGAGTATGGGCGGTGTTTGTGGGACACGCGTAGTTCGGTTTGAAGTGGTTTTCATCAGTTCCATCTACATACATCTTTGGGCGGGTCAGATGTTACTTTGATTATAACTGGTAATGCATACTCAGGAAAATCATCAATTTATAGGATATCCTATTTTGATGTCAGCCAAAGCCCCCTCACATCTCGCCCAAAATAGTTTACTGAACATTGTATAATAATAGTCATATAACGTCTATACCCTGTGGCAATCAAAATTGTGAAGGCGTTGAATACAATTGGAACGTCAGTTAGTCATTATAATGACTATAGATGCCCCAAACATACTGAAAGCAGGCTGACAAAATAATTTCGGATCAACCCACAACTATCCAAAATTTGAGTGAGTCAATCGTGAAATAGTTCTGTCCAATTAAGTATAATTATCATTTGTGATATAATTATTCGAAAACGTTCCTTTGAAGGTAACCTGAGATATCCAATCACTAACACATACTTGATATGATGGCCACATTTTATTACTGAAATTGTTATATCGTAATTTACATTTGTCTGAGTCCTTCGAAACTTAAAACCCGAATTCGAGTATGTGGCAAGTATCTACGGCGGTACACAAAAATTCATGAACTGCAATAACAAACGAGAAGGAACGTGCGAGTCGCTTCTGGGGACGCGACTCTACTTATACCCGTACTCAGTCAATATATATATTTTTTTGCTACATCTGTTATCTACATCTACATATATATTATGTATATTCTACATCTAACAAGTAGATTAAACATGTACCATTTAGATTCTACATCTCCTCCGCTAGTGGTTGCTCGCGCACTGAACGCGACAGAGTGTGCGAGCGAGAAGGAAAAAGACTTGCGTTGTCTGGAACGGGAGGGGGCAGGGGAAGCGACTGAAAATTAATTTCTTCATTCTGGCTATAATTATGATCCGATCTGATTCAAAATCGGCAGTCTGGTAGATATGGTCACTCTCTACGATACTGCGTATCTTTAAAAATGTGCCTGCCACAGATTTTCGTCTTTTGTGTGGGCGGAAGGGGGCGGGGCGAAATTTTGAAATACACTTGTAGCAGTGTGATATCACATGAGTGCGGAAACCAAATTTGGTTGCCCTATCTCTTATAGTCTCTGAGATCTAGGCGCTCAACAAGACGGACAGACAGACAGACAGACAGACAGACGGACAGACGGACAGACAGACATGGCTATATCGACTCGGCTATTGATGCTGATCAAGAATATATATACTTTATGGGGTCGGAAACGTTTCCTTCTCTGCGTTACACACATCCACTTTTACCACAAATCTAATATACCCTTAACTCTTTTTTGAGTACGGGTATAAAAAGTAGATGTATGGTGCGGTGCCTGTGCCTGGCGGTTATTTATTTTCAAATATATAAATTCACCATAGGTGGTGACTTTCTTTAAATAACATTTGGAATGTAAATCCGAATGGATTTAATATAATATATCTTTCATCGTAAATGCTGCAAAATCGCTGCAAAATGTAATTTTTATACCCGGTACTTGAAGAGTATAGTGCTGTTTTATATTTGTGGACAAAATGGATGTATGTAACGCACAGAAGACCCCTTCCGACCCCTTAAAGTATATATATTCCTGGTCAGCATCAATAGCCGATCTCAGAGACTATAAGAGCTAGAGCAACCAAATTTGTTTTCCAGACTCATGTGATATTACACTGTCACAAGTGTATTTCAAAATTTGTTTAAAATTAATTACTTATTTCGATTCCATTCAAATATATAATATGGAAATTTTATCTTGTTTTTATTATTATCAATCTGGAGTTTATCTAAAGGCGTTAAAATGGGGCGAGACAACGTTCGCCGGATCCGCTAGTATTTCATGAAAATAAATATTGTCACTGAAGATTATCCATAAAAATTAAACAACATTTTTATTGTTTGATTTTTTTAAAGTTTAACTTATTACTTTACCTGCTTCAAATGTTTATTAAAAATTATTCAACAGTTTAAAATTTTCCAATATTACAACTGTTATACTTTTGTGTCAAATAAATATGTTGTTGATATGTAGAAACGGTGTAGTTACCGTAGAGTTACCATGTAAAAAAAGGAAAATTGTGTTGACCTCTTTTGTTTTTAACTTATTTTATAAACAATCCAATGAAGAGAGCCATAAAATTGGCCAATCTTGTAGAAAATTAATTCATCAATCTGCTAAAATTATATTTCCAGTGCTGAGGGTTTTAGCTAGTTAGTAATATTAAATCGAATATTAAAAGCGAGGAATACAATTTTCGTCGGTATATTTTTTTTGATAAATCCGCGGTCACACCGTCTGCGCGGCTGGTGCGCGCAATGTTGTCGTGAATAAAAAAGGCTAAAAAAGAAAACTAAATTTATATTTTAAATAGAAGATTTTCAGCTATAGGCAATTTTAAAATTTATTTGATATATAGCCAAATTTGGCTGTATTTTAACTATGTATAATTTAAAAATAGCCATGGCAACTGGCTATAAAGCAGCTAAATGAGCAACAATCTGCATACCTTGGGAAAATGGATATTATGGACTTGAGATATTGTTTGTAATTTCAGGCTCCAAGTCTCTGTTCTAAAGATTTTAACAAAGTTTTGCAGCTCACGACTACCAATAATAGGTATCAGAACCGGGATAAATGTATATATAAAACACAAATATATTCATTAAGAGTGTATATCAACAACAAAAAAATCATTTTTTTGTTGTTGATATTTACTAGTTACTAACCTGATTAAATAGAGCGGGGCTAAGCTATTTTTTTCTCGGTTTCTGAGGTTCCAGTTCCACTCGACAAAAAAAATCAAGTGAAATATTTATTTTTCCATATATGTATGTACATTTGAAAATGACCGCAATCTCATTTAGCGCACAAAAATATCGATATTATTCGCTCCCAAATCGTGGTGGTTTTTCAAAATTTGCTCTCAATTCGTGGTGGGTTTTTAAAATTTGCTCTCTTTTCAGTGGTGAAGAGAGCATTTTTGTGGTGACTTTCCCCTCATTTTCGTGGTGTGAGAAACATGTTCTTAACGGGAACGCGTATGGAATGAAGATTCATTGTTGCGTCATTCCATACGCGTTCCCGTATGATACATTTGATTTGTATGGGAAAAATTTCAGCAACATGGGGAAATGAATTAGCAGCATTGCTATGCAACTTTGGCACGGAATAAGCAACAATCTGCATACCTTGGGAAAATGGATATTATGAACTTGAGATATTGTTCGAAATTTCAGGCTCTAATTAATGCAGAAACTACTAAGTCTCTGTTTGAAAGATATTAACGAAATTTTGCAGCTCATGGGTTCCAATAATAGCTATCAGAACCAGGATAAATGTATATATAAAACAGAAACATGTGCATTTATAGGTAAAAAAACATGTCAATCTAAGAAAAATACAATATTAATGTTTTAAAGCAGCTTGGAACAACAAATATAACAGCAATTAAAGGAAATAGGGTATACAAAAACCTATACGCATAGAAGAAACTTGGTTGACCAACAACACTGACGTCACAGTTAGTCAACATTTACGTTTTATGCTTTGGCCGCTTTTGTTTGAATCTTAATATGTAAACAATTTAATGAAAAATAGTTCTGAAAACTAGCCAATCCTAAACAAAATTCATTGAGGAATTGGATAAAATTATTGGTTTACGGCTGAAAGGGCCAACTATCTAGTAATATTAAACTGAATATCAAAATTGACGAATTTCATATCACAAAATATCACGGTATGGCAGCCCGCAGCAACTACGAATTGCAGGAGTCTGGTAGCGCCACAAAACGACGACACATTCGTTTTATGTTGTTTTTGTTTGAACCTTAATATGTAAACAATTTAATGAAAAATAGTTCTAAAAACCAGCCAATCCTAAACAAAATTCATTGAGGAATGGGATAAAATTATTTGTTTAGGACTGAAAGTCCCAGCTAGCTAGTAACATTAAACGGAATATCAAAATCGAGAATTATCAACGTTGACTGTTTTGAAAAAACAATCGATACTATCGTGATAGCTCTAATAATTATTAAAAAACCATTGAAACCTTTTAGGAACTTGTCCATTGTAAAAATTAGATGCCACCTGTCGATGATTTGTTTACAAATGTGTCTTCGTATCTTATAGCCGACAATCCAAACTTATCAAAAGCGCAACGACTGTGGCTCGATACTATCATGATAGTCGCACAACCGTCGATAGTAGAGACTAGCAGTAAAATATCGATACTATCGATAGTGCCCTCGATGCGAATAGTTAACGAAATTAATTTTAATTTTTGCGCGAACATACGCGTAATTTTATATTGATGTTTGTGTTTGTGTGTGTGTGTAACAGTGCTTTTGTGTCTATATGTATTAATTATAATTATAAAAAATGTATTTCACGGCGTAAGCGAAAAAATTATAATTTTGAAAATGAGTGGAGTGGAAGAAGAGTGGCAATAACTGAAGCGGCTTCGTGGTGACGCTTACGGAACAGAACAAAAGCAATCTGTTGGAGTGGGCCAGGGGCAGGGGCAGAGCAGAGCCACCACCAATACAGACTCGGGAAAAAATCTGACAAAAACTAGATACGAAACCAAAGTGCAAATTTAGAATTCTTACTACAAGTTCATGGGAAAAAGTGCTTGCTCCGCTATGACGGGGATACGTGGAGCCCAAGGTGTGCAGCTCGATGATAAGTGTAGCGCTACACTTGGCAGCGTTTTGAATGGCAGAAACATCACGATAAATGCATTCAGCGCGCACACAGGCACGCGGACATATCCACATATCCACATCCCGGGCGCAGGTAGCCGCTGCGCTGCGACTGAGCGACAGTCACCACAGTTGGGTTTTGTTTTATCTGTTTCCTCTCCTCTTCTCGATGACCCGTGGAACAGAGGCGTGCGTAGCTCTGGGCTGGCGCACACGTGGGATTCTTCAACCCCTTGGCAGGCGAGCCACTGTCGAGAAGTAGAAGCAGGCGGCGTTGTGGTGGGTTTCCACACCCGGTTTTGGGGCCCAGCAAGCCATATTTCATACGAGGTGTAGCAAGTTTGCTCACGCTGTGTGTGCTGAGAGTGCTCTTTGGGAATGGCTCATCTCACAGGAATGTACCTTGCCGGGGCCCAGCAGCAGCCCCAAGTGTGTTGAGTTTCGTTCGTTGGGGCCCGACCTAGCTCTGCACGCTATTTGTTCCGTTCGTTTCTTCAGTTTTGTCGGTGTGTGGGAGTGAGCAAGCTGCTGCGTGCGCTCTGTTCAGTGTAATGTAACGTCGTCGTTTTATGTGTCTGTGTTTCTGTGACTGTGCCTGTGTGCCTGTACCCCCCTCCGTTCAATTTGTATGAAGTAATAAACGTAATTAGTTTGTTAGTGCGCTCTTTGGGGCGAAAGACAAGTGACAGCAGCAGAAGCAAAATCAGACAGATTGCAATCTGCATGAGAACTATACTAAATGCTGACGCATCTTTTGATTTTCCGTACATTTCGCAGTTCAACACGGGATTAAATAGATAGAGCAAGAAAGAGGAGGAAAAACAATTACACATTAATTCGTCGGAGTGGAACCGTTCGTTATACATATATCCGAATCGGAAATCGGTTGGCGGAGTGCTGGTGTAGTGCTGTGCTGCAAGTGAAGTAACGTTTTCTATAAACGATTTCCGTGGCGATGTCCACCGCCGTCGAAACGGGGTCGTCGCCAGCCAAAAGCAACAACAATGGCAACAGCAGCGGTGGCGGCGGCGGAGGCGGCAATGGTAATCCCAGTACCAATCCGAAAGGTGTTCAGCGCCGTCAATTGGTGAGTACCCCCGTCTGTTTGTGTCCCACTGTTCAATTTTCCCATTTCCCCAATCTATCAATAAACTGATAAACACAAAAAAAAAAGCAACAACCTATGGCAATTATTGATAAGCCCCCGGTGCCCCAAGATGATCATTAGTTGTGGAAACAAACGTAAAACTCATCATTAATCTATATAAATAAATTGCATGCTCACTCTCCTCGGTCTCCCCATTCGGTCGCCCCTCCATCTCTCTCTCTCTCGCTCCCGTTGAGCATTGGAGCTCAACTGATGCCTCATGACCAAAAGCAGTGAGCTTTATTTGCCATATTTGCTGCTGTTTGTTATTCTCCTCTCCTCCTCTTCTTCTTCTTCTTCCACCTCTTGTTGGGGCTGGCTGGCTGGTGCTTGTTATTCTCTTCTCGTTATATACCCTTCCAGAGGGTATGTTGACTTTGTTGCAAAGTTTTATTGCACTGAAGAAAGAACTTGAGAGATCGTATGAGATATGCTCTATTACTTCCGAATCAATTCGATATCGAACGATCGATTGGTTAGAGTATCTACAATGTCGCCTCCAATTGTTATATTCAGGCTTGGCATTTCGTTTTCGTTTTGCTATGCCTTTGACTTTGCTACGATGTGGTGTGATTTGTATGTGTCTTGTTTTGTGAGCACGGTGTGGTGTGTTTCTTCGGTTTCTATTTCGTATCGTAGATAACAGGGCATTGTTGTTGTTGTTTTTGTTATTCTTCTTGCCCAACATATTTACATACACGCCAAGGGAGCTGGGAAGAGGGAGGGGGAGGGGATAGAGTGGTGTGATGGTCTGAAATAATGCTGACGTTGACACTACTCTGGCAGAAGCCGATAACCGATTTGATATCTTATAGTCAACTCTGATTAGCAACCGAAATTGGATCAGAGAGCAACAGCTGTTGCCACCGTCACCGCCTCCGCCTCCGCCATCGCCACCGTTAGCGCACTTGTCGCAAGAAAGAGATCCGTATGTATGCTATGTATGCCCTCCATCTCCATCTCCCTCTCTCTCTCGTTATCTCTATCTCTATGAATATTTAAGTGCGGAACGCAATGTACGCCCATTAAAAATGTATAGAGCAGAGCAGGCATGGGAGCATGACTAACCCCAGAGGGGAGCAAAGCACATGGCAGATAAGGGTCCGCAATTAGCACCTAAATAGAATACATTAGGGCCCCCAGGTGGCCCACACCAATTGATGGGGCGGGGGATAGGTGAAGGGGGCCTCGGTGACGCCACCCTGAAACCACTTGACTGGATTTGGATTTTGGTTTCTTTTATCCACATACGCACAGACACACAGGCACACACATAGTCACTACTTTTGTACCTGATGCCGGACACCAAAACAAGCTTTTCGGTCAGAAGTAGCAGCAACAACAACCACAATGAAAAGCCACTAAAAAAATCATTTAGAACATGCCAAACAAGTTTGCAGTGTGGCAAGCCGCTCAAAAAGGATATACCAGGCACACACACATGAACACACACAAACGCATACTCGCGCAAACGAGGGCAGAGTCGCATCCATGTTTTATAGATTTTTCATTGCACTTCCCCTCCCCCTCCTCCCCAAAAACTCCCCACAGCGACAGCGGCGGCGGCCAAAATAAACGCAAAGCAGGAGACATATTGTTGTTGTTGCTGCCTCTGCCTCTGCTTTTCCTTTGGAGCAACAGTCGTGCTGCTGCCGGGCGACGCTGTATCACCACACATGCATTTGCAAGTATATGCACGAGAATAAGTGTAAGTGTGTGTGTGCGTTGCATATGCAAAGTGCATGCGCACAGAAGAGAGACAGCAACAGGAGATGGGATGGAGCTATAGCTGAGGCGGGCGTTCAGGCCTTCCTGCCTGCCGCCCCGGACAACACAACTCGATTCCCATTGCCCTTTGCCAAGTGCCGCACGGAAATTGCCAGAAAACACGAACGAGCGAGCAGCAGCAGCAGCCCCAACGAGAACGTAGTTAAGGAAAACCCGAAGCCCCAAAACGATTGCGCAGCGCATGGTGCGTCGTCCATGGCCCCAACGAGCCCAATGAAAACGAAATGACGAGCCCCACAAGCTTTTATATACGCAGCGCCGAGGCAGAGCAGAGCAGAACAGAGCAGAGGCACCGCAGCGCAGCAGTGGAGGTGGCAGCAGCAGCGGCAGTACGTACTCGGAGAAAGTGATGGCGTTGGCAGAGTAGGATGGCAGCAAGAGAGCGACCAGAGAGCGTGTGCCCACTCAACGACAGTGTGGTGAAGAGAGGGAGGCATTTGTGAATCATTTTTTGATGGCGTCAGCAGAGAAGCTAGCGATGCCGCCGCCCTCTGTGGAGTGTATTTATAGGCATTTATCGCTGCGCTCCGGCTTTTTTCCGGCTCTCGGGGCCCCAACGGTTTGGTTTTGCTTTGCTTTGCATTCAATTATGTTATTGTCTTATCCCCTCTAGTATAATCTTCCTCTCTCTATCTCTCTTTCTGTCTCTGTCTCTTACAGCGCGAGCGCAAGCAGCGGAAGCTCTACCTTGACGAATGGTCACTGGGCGATGACGATGGTGAAGGGGCGCGCGGTTTCAGTGTGGCCGAGAAGCTCGAATCTTCAAAGTTTGCACAGGCAGGGATGGTGCGGGAGATGCGCGGCTGCGATTTAACCGTCGCGTAAGTATATCAATTATCGTCTATCGGTTGATCGGCCCACTGGAGAGAGATTCAACTGATACAACGAAAGAATCATGGATTGGGTAGCAAATATATTAACTTTTACCTCTCCCCCTATACCTTATCGTATTCAGATTCCTACAGCAACATGGCTTCAATATACCCTTACTCTTCAGAGAAAAGAACGGCTTGGGTCTGCGGATGCCCGATCCCCAGGAGTTCACAGTGGGCGATGTGCGGCTGTGCGTGGGATCGCGTCGTCTGCTGGACGTGATGGATGTGAACACACAGAAGAACCTACAGATGACGATGAAGGAGTGGCAGCAGTACTACGAGTGCCCGCAAAAGGATCGACTGCTGAACGTGATCTCGCTGGAGTTCTCGCACACGCGACTGGATCGCTTTGTGCAGAGCCCAGAGATTGTTCGCCAGATCGACTGGGTGGATGTGGTATGGCCCAAGCAGCTCAAGGATGCCCAGAAGGAGGGCACCAATCTGCTCGGCGGCATGATGTACCCCAAGGTGCAGAAGTACTGCCTGATGTCGGTGAAGAACTGCTACACAGACTTTCACATTGACTTTGGCGGCACCTCCGTCTGGTATCACATCCTCAAGGGCAGCAAAGTCTTCTGGCTGATACCGCCCACCGATCGCAACCTGCAGCTCTACGAGAAGTGGGTGCTGTCCGGCAAGCAGGCGGACATCTTCTTCGGCGACACCGTCGAGAAGTGCGCACGCGTCTATCTGACGGCCGGGAATACCTTCTTCATACCCACCGGCTGGATCCATGCCGTCTACACACCCACCCAGTCCCTCGTCTTTGGGGGCAACTTCCTGCACTCGTTCGGCATCGTGAAGCAGCTGAGGACGGCCACCGTCGAGGACAATACAAAGGTGCCGCAGAAGTTCCGCTACCCCTTCTTCACCGAGATGCTCTGGTACGTCCTCGCGCGATATGTCTACACTCTGCTCGGCCACTCGCATCTCGAGGGGGAGCCCTCGGCCAGCGAGGCGGAGATGGCCGCTCGTCCGCACATCCACCTCACGCACTACGAGCTGTTCGGGCTCAAGGAGATCGTCATGTATCTGTACGATCTGCCGCCGCAGAAGAAGAACGTGCCCAATCTCGTGCTGGACCCTGTGGCCCTCATCAAGGATGTGCGCACACTGGTGGAGCGGCACTGCAAGGACCAGCAGGATCAGGCCGTCACGGGCATGTCCGTACTGCGTACGGCCTCCGAGGAGCAGGCTGGCTTTCAGCTGTACGACCGCACAAGGGTCAAGCAGGAGATCAAACAGGAGATTGTCCGCAAGAATGCCGAGGTGATCCGCGAACAGCAGCAGCTGGAGGCGGGCAGGGATGGCACAGTGGCTGCCTCCGGTGCCGTTGTGGCTGGCATTGAGTACAGCAATGGAGTCTTGAAGAAGGAACAGCTGGAGAATGGCGGCGGAGCAGCAGGAGCTACTGGCCAAACAGGGGCAGGCGGAGCGCAACCAGGTGGGTTCGATCATGATCAGCATCCTTGTGGTTTACTTTACTAACGTGTCTTTTTTTCTGTCGAGCAGAGGCCACCTTTGTCCTGCCCACGGATACGCTCAAGTATCGTCCGCCCAAGAAAATGCATCTGGCAAATGCAGTGGCAGCGGCAGCGAGCAGCAGCACCACCTGTGGAGGAGCTGGAGGAGGAGGAGGAGTAGCAGCCGCTGGAGGACCTGCAGCAAACAGCAATAGTCCTCCCAATGGGGGTGGGGCGGCAGGGGCAGGGCCAGGCAATGCCATCAGTGTGATTGCCACATGTTCCAGCTACAATAATCTGAACAGCAGCGATGCGGCATCTCTGGACAACAACTGTCCCTCGCCCGGCGATGGGGCCAAGCTATCGCCCCATCTGACGGGCACCGGCCAGCCGAGGCGACGACGCACGCGCTGCAAGAACTGTGCCGCCTGTCAGCGCTCCGATTGCGGCACTTGCCCCTTTTGCATGGACATGGTCAAGTTCGGTGGACCGGGACGGGCCAAGCAGACGTGCATGATGCGCCAGTGCCTGTCGCCCATGCTGCCGGTGACCGCGCAGTGTGTCTACTGTCATCTGGACGGCTGGCGGCAGACCCCAGTCTCGCCGCAGACCAAGCAACTGGCCACCGTGGACGGTCCCTCGGCGCTGATGGAGTGCTCCGTTTGCTACGAGATTGCCCATCCCGACTGTGCGCTCTCGCAGCTGGACGGCACAGAGGATGCGGCCGATGCCAAGGGCATTGTCAACGAGGATCTGCCCAACAGCTGGGAGTGTCCCAGCTGCTGTCGCTCCGGCAAGAACTACGACTACAAGGTATGACTGACATATTTGAGGGGTTCCTTGCTCAAAACCAATGCTAATGCCATTCTCCTCTCTTGTCCCACAGCCACGGCATTTCCGGGCTCGTCTGAAATCCTCTGAGGTTCGTCGCGTCTCCGTTTCCCATGGCCCTGGCCCTGGCGAGGCTGGGCATGAGGGAACGGGCACGAGCACGAACAGCTTGCTGCCGCCACCCGTAGGACAGTACACGGACTTTGTCTTCACCAGCGAATCGGAGATGGAGTCTGGGGCGGCGGGTGGCCATGTTGCCCACTGGAAACACGGAATGAAGCGGCACCATCAGCTGGAGGTGAAGACCGATCGAAACAACAGCTGCGACACCCCATCCCCCGGAATATCACCGAATGCCGTGGGCGACAAGGTGAAGCGGCGCAAGAGCGACGATGGGACGAGCGTCAGCAGCAGCATGCAAGAGAGCAACGATGCGCCGTGCAACTCATCCGTGGATGGAGCAGCTGCTGGCGGAGGAGGAGGAGGAATGGCGACAGCTAGTGGCGGAGCCGGAGGCAGTGGTGGCAATCAGTGGAGTGGCGGCGGAGGAGGAGGAGGTGGGGGTGGCGGCGGTTCGCGCAAGAAGAACTCGATACGCTCCCAGTTGGCCCAGCAGATGCTCAACAACTCGAATCGGGTGCTCAAGAAGCCGCAGTATGTGGTACGGCCGGCAGCATCCGGCAGCTCGTCCGGCAACAATGGCAGTGGCGGAGGCGGCAGCAATGGCATCAGCAACGGAACAGGCCAAAGCGGCGGAGGTGGCTCTGCCGGGGAGCGTGGGGCCAATGGCAGCGGCACGAGCGGCTCCAATGGCATCAACAGTCTGCATCACAGCAGCTCCCTGGCCCTGGACCCCACAGTGCTGAAGATCATCTTTAGGTATCTGCCGCAGGAGACGCTGGTCACCTGCTGCTCGGTGTGCAAGGTGTGGTCGACGGCTGCCGTCGATCCCGATCTCTGGAAGAGCATGAACTGCTCGGCGTACAAGATGTCCGCCTCCCTGCTGACGGCCATTGTGAGACGGCAGCCGGAACACCTCATCCTCGACTGGACGCAGATAGCCAAGCGGCAGCTGGCGTGGCTGGTGGCCCGCCTTCCAGCCCTCAAGAATCTCTCGCTGCAGAACTGTCCCATTCAGGCGGTGCTGGCCCTCCACACCTGCCTCTGTCCGCCCCTCCAGACGCTGGACCTGAGCTTTGTGCGGGGCCTGAACGACGCCGCCGTCCGGGACATTCTGTCGCCGCCCAAGGACTCGCGGCCCGGCCTAAGCGACTCGAAGACGCGACTGCGTGATCTCAAGATCCTCAAGCTGGCCGGCACAGACATCTCAGACGTGGCCGTGCGCTACATCACGCAGTCGCTGCCATATCTCAAGCACCTGGATCTCTCCTCCTGCCAGCGCATCACAGACGCGGGCGTGGCCCAGATAGGCACCTCCAACACGGCCATTGCCCGCCTGTCGGAGCTCAATCTGAGCGCCTGCCGCCTCGTCTCCGAGAACGCGCTGGAGCATCTGTCCAAGTGCGAGAGCCTCATATGGCTGGATCTGCGACATGTGCCCCAGGTGAGCACACAGTCGGTGATACGCTTTGCGAGCAACTCCAAGCATGATCTGTGTGTGAAGGACGTGAAGCTGGTGGAGAGCAGGCGGCTATCGACCTCTGTGCGGTCGTCCCTCGGCAGCAGTTGGCATGACTAAAGGAGCAGACCTCCAGGGACAGGAAATAGGAATAAGACAGCCCAAAAAAACCTACAATTTAATGTTATACATTAGATACTATGACGATAGCACCTAGACCCAGCACTTCCCACTCCACTCCAATCCCCCCTCCCTCACCCGTGACACGCCCGCAAGGGAATGCCAAAGAGAGCCGAGAGCGAGCTCTTTTGCATATTGTATTTATTATATAGATACTATTATATATGTATGTACAACGGTTATGTGCAAGCTAGTCAGCCGGTTCCGGGGGATCACATCAGAGTTCTCTCGCGTCCGTTTCGCTTGATCTTCTACTCTCTCTTTTTCCTTTTGTGTACGCCCAACGATCAGTAGAATAATACTCTTCTCAGTATCCCTTCCCTTCCTTTCCATTCTGATCGAACATAGGACATAGCGCGTAGTGATTAATATTAGCATTCCCCCCATGATGGTAATTACATTTAATCAGTGTCATATAATTAAGGAATGTCTAGAACTAGCGAAAGCAACGGCACACACGGCTTTTTCTAGCTTAGAGAGTGTAGAGAGAGAGAGAGAGAGAAAGAGAGTCCTGCTACGTTTCAGATATACATATACTTAGGGCTGGCTATGCACAGTCGAACTTGTTCGCCTGTGTATGCCCTGCTTAAGAGTGCAATCAATTTGTGTTTTGTCCTTGTTTTTCCATGTACGTATCTCTGATTGTATTTCTGCAGATCCTTTAGGATTTAGTTGAACAATTTGCCTTATTCATGTTGATCTTAGATATTTTTTTGGGTCATGTCAAACGATTCCAAAACGATTTTTCGTAGTTTCGCGTCCCAATTTACATGCGCTAATATCGCACATATTTGATAAGTTCCGCCTGCCAATGATCCCCAATCCCCAATCCAGTCCCCCGTAGCAGTTAAATTAGTGATACAAAATGTGGCTAAAAAACACACACGCATATTTAACTTTAAAGTTTTACAGCATTAAATTACAAATATAGAATAATGTTTCAAGAACTAATAGCAATATACATGTATGCCCTAGTACTTGGCCGATTTGTATTCGGGTTCATCGCCAGCGTCACGGCCACCACCACCGCCATCACGGTCTTTGGGCGTCTTACGCTTTTGTATGATGGTCTGAAAGACACAAAGAAAATGGAAGGTTATAAAGAAAAATGCAATTGAGGGATGGGCAAATCCAAAACCCACCTGAATCTTCTGCCACTCCCGATCCAGTTCAGCCTTCTCGTTCTTTTCCGTCTTGTTTTTGCGCGTCTTGCGGCCATCCTGCATCTTAACGCCATACTGGAAGGCGGCCTTGGGCAAGGCCTCCTTGGTGCTCATGTAATCGGAGTACTCCTCCTGCGTGTCAAAGTCCCAGCGTCCGATGGGGCCCTTCTTGTTGCCCAGATCCATCTTGGTGTAGTCCACCTCATCGTCCGAATCGTCGATGGCGTCGTTCATCTCCTCCAGGCCCGGATAGCACTCGGCATAGCCTTCGGGTTCGTTGGCGAATCGCGAGGCCATGGCCTTGGATATCTTCGGGGGTGGCGGTATACTTGTGATGACCGGTTCCACCGTCTCCGGCGGGGCATCGCCAAAGTACGAGTTCTGTCCGGGAGCAGGCTTGCTGGCTGTGTCTGGACCGCCAGGGCGTGCGAGTCGATCGCCGCGCGACTTGCCTGTCGGCTGATAGTCACCCACATCGTCGTAGATGCTGTCTCCCTGGGGAGCAGCGGGCTTGCCTCCCTTTGGGTTAGCACCAGCACTGCTGCTGGCACCCGGTTGGGTGCGCACACTCTCCATTTCCTTCTCATAGAAGAGGGGCTTGTCCTTATCGCGCTTCTTATTCTTCTTGTTGCGACCGCCGGCCCGCAGATAGCTCAGAATCTGGGACAGCTTGTTGATGACAATGTCGTTCGTGGTGAGCGTGGCAATGTCCTCCCGCGACGCCGGCACCTCGAACTTGGATCGCTTCAGCGTTGTGGGTATATCAGTCTCGCCCAGCTCGTCGTCCAGATCGATGACGTAGGCCATACGGCCGGGAGCGAAGAGCTCGTTACGCGGCACCTCCTTGGAGCGACGCGCCTGTACGAGATTGTAGATGTTGCGCGCCAACGAGCCATTGATGGCGTTTATGTCCTCCGACTCCCTGCGCTCCGCCTCCAGTTGCTCGGCGGCTGCGGCCGCCTCAGCCAGCTTCTCCCTGGCCAGGGCGGCGGCGATTTCCTCCTCTTCGGTTTCTTTAGAGTGCAGCTCGGAGCGCACTTTCTGCAGCAGCGCGTAGTCGAGACCCTTCACCAAGTGAGTGTGCTGTATGTCACCGCCCAAGAACTTGGACTCCTGGATGATGCGGCGCCTCCGCTCGGCGGCATCGATGCCCGACTTCATGTCCGGGGCCACGGCACGGTAGGCATTGGTACTCCCTCCATGGCCGGGTGTGCTCGCGGTCGTGTAGTCCGGATTGGCATTGTCACGACGCTCGCGGGCGCGATCCCTGTACTTCTCCGACAGCTCCAGCAGCTTGACATCCTCCTGCTTCTTGAGGGCGGCATAGAAGTTCTTCTTCTTCCGCCTCAGGTCGTTGCGCTCGCTGCTGCTTTGGGTTTTCTTCTTGTCTCCCGGCGCCGAGGGCGTGCCAAAGGTAGCTGTGGCCAAAGAACCTCCTGCGCTGCCTGTGCTGGAACCAGGAGGCGGGGCACGTGGCGTGGCCAGCAGCTTGCGGAAGTCATCGTTGGTGAGGCGCACCGAGGGTGGCGCTTCCATGTGGGCTTCGGACATGGTCAGAATCCAGGAACAACCAATAATACAAAAAAGAAAAATCTATATTTACGAGAGCTCTTCTTCTTTGCAGTTTTTCTGCTAGGACTGATGCCACAGCTGTTTTCGATAAAGCACCAATTTTGCCATAGCGCGAAATCGATGTGATCATCGATGTTTTCCCACCTCTACGTGTATTTTCATATTTTTGCAAAATGTTTAAATTTTTGAAAGAATTGCCCAAAGTCGAGCTGCACGCACACCTCAATGGCTCAATTAACACCAATAGCCTGCGGGATCTGGCCGAGAAGGTGTACGGTAACACCTCAGAAGAGTTCTCGCAGCTGTGTGCGCGATTTATTAATTTTGAAAAAGATTCGAATATGGACAAATGCTTCGAGAAGTTCGCCTTTGTCCACGAGCTGACCTCGACCACCGAGGGGCTGCAGTATGCCACGGAGCTGGTCATACGCGACTTTGCCAACGATAACATCCAGTATCTGGAGCTGCGCACAACCCCAAAGGCCAACAACAACTACCTGCGTCGCGATTATCTGCGCATTGTGCTTGACACGATCAAAAGGGGCCGCAAAAAATATCCAAATATTCTTGTGAAGCTGTTGCCGTCTATAAATCGATCCGAGCCCGTGGCAGTGGCCGAGGAGACCGTAGCCTTGGCTGTGGAGTTTGCCAAAACCGATCCCGACCTGGTGGTGGGCATCGATCTGAGTGGGAATCCAACCCAAGGCAAATTCACAGACTTCAGTAATGCGCTCAACCTGGCGCGCAAGGAAGGCCTGAAGCTGGTCATCCATTGTGCGGAAATCGACAATACCCCGGAGATTAAGGAGATGCTGGCCTTTGGTATGTCGCGCTGTGGGCACGGCACCTACCTATCGAGCGAGGACATTGCCCAAATGAAGGCGGCAGACATCCCAATCGAGTGTTGTCTCACGAGCAATGTCAAGTCGGGCACGGTATCCAGCTTCGAGGAGCATCATCTAAAGCAACTCATGGAGGCCGATGCCCCCAAAGTCGTATGCACGGATGACAGCGGCGTTTTCGACACCACGCTGACAAATGAACTCTTGCTGGTGGCGGAAACATTCAACTTGACCCGCGACCAGTGCATTGACCTTACCATGGAGGCAGTGAAGCACTCATTTGCCAGTGATGAGGAGCGCCAGCAGATGGCACTCAAAGTGGAGCATTATGTAAACAATTTACCAGCAGAATAAAATTTAATTTGAATTCTTTGTTTTCGATTAATGGTTGCGCTCTGATCTAGATAAGCTGCTATCGATTAACTGGGAAAAGCACTAATTTTGCCATACTGCGTGGGATAGTGGTTGCAAACAAAATAAAATATTTTTTTTATTTTAGCAATTATGTCTTTACAATTCAGCGATTTGCTTTGCCGGGTGTGCCTGCAACAAGACGAGCTCCTGGTGGACATTTATGAGCATGTGGAAGAGCTTCAATTGGACTTGTGCTCGTTGCTGGAGAGTTGTGGCAACATCAAAGTGAGGTTTGCTCACCGGGTTTGATTGAGTTTCTATAAACAGATTTCGTTCCAGGTGGACCCGTCCGATGCATATCCGAAATATCTATGCCAGGAGTGCACCAAGGAGCTGCTCATCACAGCCAAGTTTCGCAAAAAGTGCTCCGAGACAGAGATACGACTGCAAGAAGACGCTGCACGTATATCGCTGATTTACAAGGAGGAAGATATTCTGGCGGATGAAGAAATTGTGGAGGAGGAGGAAATGTGTCTGCCGGAGGAAGGGTACGTGGCAGAGGAAATCATTGTATGCGATCCCAGCGACTATGCGGACCGGATGCCAACAGAGGTGCAGGAGGAGTCGACTGAAGAGGATCAGGCGCATCCGTTGTCGCCACTCGTCTCTGCCAGGTACAACTGCGACAATTGTGGTGCCGTCTTCCAGCAGGCCCAAACCCTTCGCAAGCATCTCGAGAACTTCCATGCTCTTATCACCATCTACGACTGCAAAAAGTGTGGTCAGTTCTACACGGATTTCGCCACTTACAAAAGCCACAGCTGCACCGATCGCTCCGCGGAGTCATCGCCGGACAAAAGCGGTCGGCATAGATGCATCCACTGCGGCAAGTGTATGCAGTCCGCCACCAGTCTGGACGAGCACCTTCGCCTGCACAGCGGCGAGCGGCCTTATTGTTGCGCCAATTGCCCAAAGACCTTTACGACGAATGGAGCCCTGGTCACGCACCAGAAGCGACACTTCAAAGTAATTCAGCACCACTGCAACTATTGTGGCCAGGGATTCGTGGAGTCAAGCAATCTCAAGCGCCACATAACCGCCAAGCACACAAAGGAAAAGCCGCACACCTGCACCGTGTGCCAGCGCAAGTTCTCCAGGGTCTATCTGCTGGAGCTGCACAGCCGCACCCATACGGGCGAACGGCCGTATAAGTGCAACCAGTGCCAGCGTAGGTTTAGCCAGCTGGGCGTGTTACGCAGCCACGAGAGAATACACTCGAATGAGCGCCCTCATCGCTGCCAGCTCTGCCCGAAAACCTTTGGTCGTGCGACTCAGCTTAGAACTCATCTGATGCGGCACGAAAGCGGTCAAGGTAAGCGGCATTTGATAGTTTTTAGACCTCTACTAATGCTGGGATTTCTTTCTAGTTCAGTGAAGGATCTTCAGTGATTGATTTTCGTTTTCCAACATTTGAAAAACGTTTGGTTAATCTTGCTCCCAAAGAGAACTCCTAAGACTCCAGCAGGCTGGCACTCGTCTCAAGGCAGGGCAATCATGGAGGAGCTATGAGGAATATCAGACAATCGATGGCATCGAGTGATTGTGAGTGGACCTAACATTCTTTGATTTTTTGGTGTTTTTAAAATAGTTTCTCGTTCATCCGCAGATTTGTCTTCTCCCTACTCCTGCGGTTTAGCCCATGGACCCCATGTATTTTTAACTAATTAAGAGCCTCTTGTTTTAGTTACTTTTTAAATTGTTTATTTGCATGCAGGTAAGATTTAGTAATGTTTCATTCTTGTAATTGGTTTACATTTGCTTTGATTCTGTAATTATCCTACAAGTTACAACAAATTACGTAGTTATATGCTTTGTTTTGCTAAATATATATGTAAACGTATATGTTGTATGTATACTTGTATATGCATATCCATATAATGTAATGTAAAGATGTGTGTAAGAGATAAACTTGTGTGCTCGCATTACGTTGAGAGCACAATTATTTCCCATTTGATTTCTTTCATTTCGGTGCTATCCGATCCTATTTGTACAATAATGTATGTATGTATATGTATATATATGTGTATATATTCATATATGTTAGTCATCGTTTGATTTGATTTTCATGCAGGTTTCGAATAATTTAATTCACTTAATTTTTAATTTACGAAATTATGTTTTCTTTTTTTTTTTTTCTTGTATTTCGAGTGCTGACAAGATTTTCCTATTCCAAGTTATGGCTCAATTCTCTTTGGGATTCGGCGTTCGATTCACGATCTCTCGAGCTAAACTTTATCTTCCGGTTTGGCGGCGGGTTTGCTGCTCTCTCCTTCATCCACATCCTACATCTGGTTCGGGGTTCGGGGTTCGATTTCAAAATTGGGGTTCAGGTCAGGTCGGGTCGGGTTGGGGTTGGGGCTTGGGTTGGTTTGGGTTTTTGGGAGTCACTTAGCCTACAAAAGCGTCGCCTCTGCCGAACATTTAATTGGTAAAATAAAAGATGGAAAGGAAATCATTATAGCCAAGAGTCCCGGCACTGACTTGGTCAGCAAGGGTTAGCAAGGATAACAACAAGAGGGTGAGCGTGATGGGTGCATAACTCTGTGCTCCATCTGATCCTTTACAGCGCTGCACTCAGCTCCGGCGTCCTGCGGTAATACTTACGCGCCTGCACATTCAGATCGTCCAGCAGCAGCTCATTGGAGGACTTGGAGCGCTTGGGGAAGATCAGGGCGTGCCGCAGTGGCGTCACATGGGCGATGGCCACATGGGAGCGCGACTTGGGCTTGGGCGGCGGCTTGGGTGCCCGCTTCTGCTTGTGCGAGGGTCGCCTCAGCTGCTGCACAAACGACTTGCTCAGCGTGGAGCCGCGATTGAAGTCGGCCGCCTGGTGGAGCTGCGTCTCGGCGGGATACTTCTGCAGCCGCTGATGCTGTTCCGACTTGAGGCGCTCAAACAGATTGGTCAGTGTTCTGGAGCGCGGTGGAGTCGGCGCCGGATATTTATTGAGATTCAGCTGTGGAGTACTATGCTTGGGCGTTCGCCCCGCTGCACTCGTGGTGGGTGTGGTCGAGGCTGTCTGCGCCTTGCTGGCAAACACATCGTCGTCCAGCTCGCTGAGGCTCACCAGCATGTGTTCGTCCTCGAACAGGTCATCGGTGTTGGTCAACGTCAGGCCCCCTGCCTCCTGCTCCTGCGAGGAGTCATCGTCGTAGCGGGAAAAGATCTCATCAAAGGCGGCGTTTACAATGAAGGACTCGTCCTGCAGCTCCTCTTCCACGCTGCTGGGCCGCGTCAGTGTACCAAACAGATTCTTGCGGTAGTCCTCGAAGGTGGACTGGTGCTGCAGCTGCTCCGTGGAGCGGGCCAGTCGCGGCCTCAGGTGGGCAGTGGCCAGCGTCTGGGTGCTGCAGCTGTTGGTTAGTGGTGGCTGTGGCTGTGTCTGTGCCTGTGGCTGTGGTTGGGACTGGGCCCGTGTTCGTGCTTGCTGCTGCAGCTTCTGGCGGTGCATTTGCTGCATGAGGCGCTGCCGCATCTCCTGCGAGCGGCGCTTCAGCTGGTTGTACTTGCTCTGGGTGGTGCCATTGCCATTGCAATTCGGTTCGTACTTACTTAGCTCTCTGTCCCGGTCCCGTTCCTGCTCGGCCTCGGCCAGGCGTCGTTGCAGGGCCAGCGTCTCGAAGGTGTGCACCACGCTGCCCACATGGGTGCTGATCTCCGGGATGCCCAGGTCTCCGCTAAACAGATCCGCATTGCGTTTGCCCAGCGTGGCATGGCCATGGCCGTGGGCGTGGCAGTGGCGCAGCGGTGGCACTGGACACCGTCGCACCGGATGATCTGTGGGAAATTGCTCAACAAATTCGGAGGCCTCCTGCTGCCAGAGAAGGTTGCCCCGCTCATCGTGGCCGCTGGCTCTGGCATGGCTGGTGGACTGCTTGGGAGGATGTTGGTGTAAGCATTGTTGTTGTTGTTGTTGGTTGTTGTATGTGTGGTTGTTGTTGTTGTTGTTGTTGTAGTTGTTGTATGTGTGGTTGTTGGCAGATATTTCAAGCAATTCGTTAATGAAATAAATTAAAAAAATCTGATTAGCATCGAGTTGGAGCCCAGAAAACACACAGCAAAATACTGTCTGCATCGATACGGTCTGCATTTGGTGTGCTTTGGATTTTGGTGCCTGGTGGCTGGTGAGCTTTTCTGAGAGGGCGGGGCCGGTCTTTTTTGGGGGGCAGTGGGCGGGTCCTGGGCAGGTGGACAGGTGGTTGTGGGGGGGCTGGGGCAAGGGCGAGGGACATAGCTTACATCTACAATAAATACATAACTATTTTATATAGGGCTCTTATCCATTCTATATACACATTAAACATTAAACAATGAACTGTTTGCGAGCTTCCATTGTGTTTTACTCGCATTGAAATAATTTTCCTATCAACTAAATTTAGTTTATAGACTATTTAAATATTTAATTTAATGAAACAACAAACAGCTGCCGAGCCCCACAATTGAAGAATAATATATATATAGTATATATGGTATATATAGATCTCCTTCATAAGCCATGTATGTACTTGTTTTATGTGTATGAATTTCGTAGCAGCAGCCACAAAATCAAATTTAAATCGGAGTCAGGATTCAGGAATGGCGGGCATTGGGAATGCCATATTACAGCTCGGTTTTCAGCATGGTTGTGGAGCAACTCTCTCTCAATCAATTTGATGAACCCAATTACAGGATGTTACAGTGTCTACTTTTGTGTGTGTGTGTATTTGTGTGTTCATTGATTGTTGTGTGTTGTGTTAAGAGGGTGTCCCAAAGAAGTTGATAAACTTTTGTTGAAGAGTTCCGACAGGCTCCAAAATGTGCTAGGAATAATGGGTTATTTTTGTGTATACTAGTTTTTACTATACATTTTTCATTTTTTGTATTTTCAACGCTTGCCAAATATGAATATTTATTGCAAAAAAATGTATTGAAAAATCACAAAAAGGCGTTACAATGGAGGTTAAACAATGTACGCAGAGAGTGTTACTGGTTACATTGCCTGTTTTTAAATGGGGGAGATTTTGTAACAGCAACCATAAATTATGAAGTGAAAATGATACTTTCGAAGAGCAGACAAAGTGTAACCAAAGGTCTTTTTATTTTTTTACTCATATTTTCTATTCTAAAGATTGGAAAATGGATGAATTTTTATAGTTTTATGTGAAATCCGTGGAACCAGCAACGCCATATGCTAAACCATTTTCGTGCGTGTAATTATTAATGAAATTTGTTAAAAAAAAAAAACTACGATTTTCAACTATTCTCATACAGGAAAGGCCTAACTTTTGGGACACCCTGTACCATCTGTAGCCAGAGCTATGTGTAGGTGTAGTTGTGGGTGTGGGTTGTTAGTGTTGTTGCTGTGTGTGTGTGTGTGATGGTGTGTGTCTAATAATAGTTATTATCAAATGGTAGGCTATCACTGGAGCTCGTGTAGTGTTGCTGCTGCTGCAATTGTGGCGGCTGGGGCAGCACCTGATTGCTGCAACCATTCCGCTTGACTGGCTTGTTGCCGTTGTTGCACTTTTGGTGCTGCTGCTGCTGCTGCTTGTGCATGGCCTTGAAGTCGTCCTGCGACTTGCTGTTGTTGCTGCCTCCATTCTTGGAGCTATGCTTGCCGCTCTTGTGGCCCTTGCCACCGTGCTTGGTGTGCTTGAGGCTGTGGTGCTGCTGTTGCTGCACATGCAGCTGGGGGTTCGAGTGGTCGCTGGCAGTGCCACTGCTGCCGTAGCTGTAGATCTGCGACTTGGACTGGCTGCGCAGCGGCTGCTGTTGCATGGTGGCCACACTGTAGTGATCCAGGCTGTCGAAGGTCTGCAGATAGTGCGGATTTATCTGGGTGCAGTAGTCGCCGCCGCCACCGCCGCCGCTCTGCTGCTTGCGATCGAGTGTGTTGCGAGTGCTGGTGCCACTGGGATGTGGCATGTGGGGGCCAGCGTTGTAGCTGAGATGCTGATAGTGCGACTCCACATTGACCTGCTGCTTGGATCCGTTCTTCATCGGCAGAGGCGGTGGCTGCTGCTGTGGCTGTGGTGATCTTCGGTTCGTGTTGTTGCCATTACCGTTGCCGTTTCCGTTTCCGTTCGACTTGAAGCTGTTGTTGCCACTGTGCAGCGTGAGGCTGTTGTTGCTGTTGCTGTTGTTGCTGTGGCTATAGCTGTGATTGCTGTTGCTGCACTCGGACTTCGTTTTGATGGCAATGAACGCATTGGGCAGCGGTGGCAGCATTGGTGGTGTACCCGATGGCGTGGCTGTCGATGAGGAGCAGCTCGGGGCTCCCAGTGCTGCTGTTGCTCCTTGAGGAACTGTTGCTGTGGCGCTAGCCACAACTGCCAGTTCCCTCTCCCGCTCCCGCTACGCGATGTGATGACCGCCAAATGTGCGTAGTACTGGTACGCTCTGATTTTTGGTTGTTGGTGTGGGGTTGGTTGGTTGGTTCGTTGTATTGTTCAGTTGGTGGTGGTGGTGTTGGTTGGTGGTGGTGGTGGATATTCACATTACAATTTGTTGTGTGCGTGTGGTGGTGTTGGTGGGTTGGTTGGTTAAAATGCGCATTGGTTGGCGGTTGGTTGTGGTGGTTTTGGTTTGGTTGGAAAATGAAATGTCAGAGCGTAAAAAGAGACGAAAAAAGGAAAAGAGTAGACACTTATCATATAAGTTGTGTATGATATAAGTATATAAAATATATATATATTTCTTTTTCTGTTTTTTTTTTTTTTTGGTTTGTTCTTTAATAGATAGAGTATACTTAGGTATCTTCGTGTGTGTGTGTGTGTGTGTGTCATTGATTGATTCGGTGGTGGGAGTAGGGGGAAAAGTGCGTCAGTTGTGGGGACATCGCGTTTATGTATGTAAAGTAGTTCTATTCGGTTTCTTGATTGTTCAGTTAGGTAGTTCATATATATACACACATATAGTAAGTACTATTGTAGCTAAGCTCTGACTAAGCTCTCACTTACAAGTGCCTCGGCTACTTGGTGCATTGTTAAATAAGGAAATTAAAGCAGAAAACTTAAACTACAAATGTACAGTATTTATGTACATAGAGTGTGATTAATATTACAATTACGACTACATCTAGTACGCATACGAGTACGAAGGCTAACGCCTTGTGAGCTTCAAGTGGGTGGGGTGGGGTGGGGGTGGGGCATTCCAAAACTTATATTAAAGGCAACTCCTTGGGGTAATTTCCGAGCGCAAGTCACTGGGAATTTCATGCATGGATGCAGTGACAGTGACAAGCAGGCAAGAGGACAGGCAGCAGGCATAGTGGCATTGGGCACGGGGCACGGGGCACGGGGTAGGCAGCAGACTAATTTGTCGAGCGAGAAACTTATTAAATTTAACCGAGGAGTACGTGGCAGTGGCAGTCACCCGCATTCGTGGAGAAAAATATAGCTAATTAACCAGGCTAATTTGGAAAAAAAAAGTGGCCTTAAGCTGCAACCCACCAAGTTGTCGCATTTAAATGACTTCTGGTCCTCAGGGAGAAGCAGTTCCTTCCATCGTTGCCTCCTTCCTTGCCGCGTTCGTATGTTGTGTGTTGAGGCTGACTCGGTAATTTTTACATTAAATTAAAAAAGTTTCCGGCCCCTCCAAGGAGCAGCAACTGTTTTTCTATCTTGTCTACCAGTTTCTCCACTCCCCACCTATCTGTCGGTCTGTCTGGCTGTCTGTCTTTTTCTCTGAGAAGCTCTGAAAATGCACTTTATGCATAGTCAATAACGCACACATATACGAGGGGATACGAGGGGACGGGGATGCGGATGGGGAGCGGGGAAAACTTTCAGTTGCTCACTCAATGCACTCTCAAAGACACTACAGGGTGCACTTCTCAAGGAAACTTGCTGCTCCTCGGAACAGAAAAGTTGACAGGCATTGACATAATTGTACGCGCAATGACAACTTGAAAGAGCAGAAAGAGGAGCGCAGCTGAAGCCGCCGCAGGATGTCTACATGTCCTGGCGCGTAAGTAAGTGTTACACCCACTCCACGCCCCATCCCCAAGCAGCCCTTGTACTTTTCAGCCATTTCCATTGCATTTTCTGCATCATTTAGTTGCCGCTCAGCAAATTGATGGAAATTTAATATACTTGCCACATAATTGTGGCCGGCATTTGGCGGTTGACTGGCCCTGGCTAATGATGGATGACTAAGAATCGAAAAGACCAGCTGTGCCAGCTACCGGGAACGGGATGAGGACCTGGGTTCCTGGACAGGACAGCCGCCAAACGAGAGAGCAACATCATCAACAGCAGCAGCAGTAGCCGGAAATGGGAACGGGAATGGAGGGGAGGCGATGGTAAATGGTGAATGGAGGGTTCGAGTCGCTGTTGCTGTTGCTGGCGCTGCCTCAACGGAAGTTCAACTCAGTGCCACAAAAATTTGAAAACTTTGTAAACAAAACTTTGAGCTCTGCCCTTTGCTGCTGGCGCGAAACGAAACGAAAAACATCAGACGACGATCCGCAGGACCTCTTGGATAAAAACGGTATTCTCTCATCCTCCCCCTTCCCATCCCCCTTCAGCCCCTGTCAACTGCACAAAGTTTTCCACACGGCAAATGGTAACTGAACTTGCTCTAAACTTGGCCGAGAAGCAAGCACCCGGACGCGAACGCGGACGAGAGCTGGTCCACTGCCACTGGAGTTCCAACTGGAATCCACTCTGCATACAACAACAAAAGCTTTCATCAATTGTCCGGCGGATGTTAGGTTCACAGACAGGGACAGCACATAGAAATAGATAGATAGAGATAGGGGAGAGCGTTAGCAGTGACAGGGATAGGGACAGGGACAACGACAGTTGCAGCCAAGCTTCCGCTAAGCTCGGCTACATCCGGCACCCAAATCACCGTAACCATCCCCTCCAACCCCCAACCACCAGCCCCAATAGCAAACTAAGCGAAACCCACTCTGCCGCCAACACCCACACCGATCAAAGCTAACTGCACTTCAAAAATGGCTTCTATCCTGAATACACTACACTACAAAGCAAAGGAGAGAACGAAAATAAAACTAAATAGAAGGAAATGGGAGTGATTGCATCGATATTGCGACTAGACGATACCTCCCACTACTACGGGGGATAAACTAGGGGTATGTCGATTGGCAGGACTCTTCCGTTCACAAAAAGATATGCCATGACCCGATTGGAGCCAATATACAGCATAAAGAAATTACCAGTGATTCGCCAAGCCAAATGTTTGTTGGGCAAACAGTGCCAAATAAGTGCGAATATACAGTGTACCCTTGTGCCTCTGAAAGTACGGGGTATCGACAAGAGAAAGAGAATATTCTTTTGTAAATATTACTTTGAGCTGGTGATGCTTCTGCTGCTGCTGTTGCTGCTGCAACAGAAGTGGAAGATGGCTTTGCTCGTTTTGCATTTCATTCGAAGAAAATGCAGCAAGTTTTTCCAACCTCCCCACCACACCATCTACACAACACGCGTCCTTGTGTGTTGCTGCTGTTGCCGCTTTGTGTATCGTACAATTGTAATAACTATCTCGGCGAGTGTTTGAAATGCGTTTACCAAAAAAACTTTTTACGGCTCTCTGCCACTGCAGGGCACTGCAAGAGTGCAGGAATTTTTACGCTTTTCTTTGCTTCTCGCCATGCCCTTCGCCGCTTCCAAAGGGTGGCACGTACTTATTTCAGTTTTAAATAAAACGAAAAAACGGGGCCAGGCCAAATGGTTATTGTAAATAAAAGTTGCGTACTTCTAGACCGGAGTGCCCAGAAAAGTATGCTACAGTAATTTCTTGTAATATTTCGCATACGCCCCGCCGTAAATCCAGAATAATGGCCCCATAACAGATAGCATATTGAGGCAGTAATTGTTCGAAAGCAAAATAAATTACCCAAACTGTGGCAGACACCGAAAGGTAGTTTAATTAAATGATTAACACTGATATTTACAACACCATTGCGATACAGAGCAACAGCAAGGGAGTGTGGTAGTGGGCGAGTGTGGCCATCAGACTGATGGCGGGTTCCGAAATAAAAAAGGGGGGCCGTCACACCTGCCACGGCATCCGTTGCCCATTTTGGAATGTGCACGAGCACGACTCGGGGTCAACCGGAAATACAACTTGCGGTCGTGTCGCTTTCATCGTGTCCCCTCCTGTCCGTGTCTCTGTCCGAATTCGTGTCCGTATCGTTGTGGCAGGCCTGGACCCGGACCCGGACTCAGACTCGGACAACGGTCAATTGCTTTGCTTAAACAGTGGACGGCCGCTGCTTGTTTTGTTTGCTGATTGCGCAAATATTTGCGCAGGCATTAAACGCTGAATTGATGGCCAAACGAGAAGACCGTGCGACTGCCATGACTGCCGCCGCCATGGCCACGGCCGCCACCCCAAACACCGGTTCCAGCACCGTCTCCGGCCGCAGTATAAATTTAAATATTAACGCCCCGACTTAACCTCGATGAGTCGGCCATGAGCCGCACGCCTTCTTCACCGTCTGTCTGTAGGTATTTCTCTTTCAGCCTCCTTTCAGTCTCTGACTTCTTGACCAGAGTGAAAGGCAAACGTTTGCTTTAATGTTAACAGCCTCGTTACTTTTTATTGCACGCACTGTGCGGGTCCTCCCCTCTCTTCCCACGGAATGGGCGTGCAAAAGGGAACTTAGAGGTTTCCAGCACTAAGCCAAAATATTCCGTGTGGTCATTACCGAAAAACCAGCAAAAGCAAAAGCAAAAGAAAAAGCAACAGCAAAAAAAAGGTACAAAAATTGTGATTATGAACACAAATTTGCGCTCAAATTGCGGGCGTTTCTTGTGGTTTTATTAAAAAAACCGCAAAGTCATTAAATTTTATTACAAGTTTAATTTTTCAATAAGGGCAGCAAACTCCCAAGGATGGTTTCGGTTGGCTGTTAGCGAATTTTAACCAGGTTGCTGCTTATCGCAATGGGCTGGTAGTTCCCTTAACTCGTTCTGGAAGGCTACTTGGGTATGAGTTCATAAATTTGTCTAAATTTCGCGTTCGGAATGGAAGCTAATCAAATATTGCTCAGGCATCGTGTGGGGGGGAATGAGTCCCAATCAGGCTTATACGAGTATCAAACCTAATTTCGAAAGACTTATTAGGTCATCCCATGATGTTAATAACAAGCTGCTATAAAAATTAGGAGATCATTAGTTTTCAGTTCCAAAAAAGCTCAGACTGTTAAGAATCTCCAGCATTTATGTTCGCTTTCAAAATTAAAATGCAACGTCCCTGTGCGCCAAGCCACTCTGTCAATGAAATGACTCTGTTATGGACTGATGAAACAAGTTAGCCTCAAAACGGTAAACGAAGGGATCGAGGGGAGGTTGCACGTCATACCGGTGCGTGTTTAAATTAGTTTTACGGCCACTAGTTGTGTGTATATTTACTATTTTACTTGGCGAAGCCGAAAAAAGGAAGCGGAGCTCATAAAATGCAAATTTTGTGTGTGGTGTTTGCCTGGCGGTGGCGCCATATTAAAAAATAAAATGCACCTGCAAACACACACACACACACACTCATAAATTACATTTATAGTGGTAGAGGTGGAGGCATGGCGGAAACTTTACGCAGACCAACTCACACACACACTTAGAGAACACTCCCATGGCATGAAGCATGCCATTTATGACATCCGCGCCACTCCGCCACTCCACAAAAGTACCAAAAATAGGAAGAAAAGAGTGAGAACAAGTGGCAAAGAAAAGCTTTGGTAGACGAAGAATTAGATACCCTAGATACGACAACGATTTATTTGGATTTGGATATAGCCAAACATTTCTTTGAATTATATAAAAATAAATGAAACTTTGGAAACAAAGGAATACTTATCTTCCAAAGACTTAATGGAATGAATGAATGATCGATCTAATTTCAACTCATTTCTATATCTTCAGTAACAGTTTCCCTCACAGTGATCATGGCTTCTTGGATGGTTTGGACTTATTTACATTGCTCGCAGCATTAATAAGGATATTTGCCAGAATATATAATAATATAATTTTAGTGTACAAGATGCATCCTTGTCTGGCTGGAAATACTCTATTCAAAATCTTAATGTCCTCTGCAAGAGTATCGAAGGAAAAGAGTAAGGCAAATGTGTACCAGAGAACAGAGAATGGCAACGCATAAAAAGCATATTAAATGCCTTTTGCCTCTCGCTTTTGTTGTTCTTGGTTCTTGGCTTTTGTCTTAGGCGGAGATGGGGACCCAACACTCCCAAAACCCAAAACACCGCCCGAATTCAGTGTTTGCTGTCGCCTGAGCCATGGTCTGGTACTGATTCTGCTGCTGGAGATCTGGAGACGAAGTCTGAGTTCTAGGGTTTTTGTTTGTCATCTTTTAATGGCGCAATTAGAGCACACAGAATGCGTTTACTGAAATCTGAGCGGCGGCTGGTGCTGCTGTGACGTTGCCAGGCGTCATAAAGGATTTTTAATAATGGCGCCAAATTACAATAGACACACACACGCACATCCGAAGTCCCACAAATTGCGTATACGCCGTGTGGCACTTTGAAACAAAAAACCCCGAGCCACACGACAATGCAAAGTTCGGTTCGGCGGCTGGGCGTGGCAGTTGTCTGCCAAGTCGAGTTCGACTTTGCCTGCTGTTTGTTGTTTGCTGTAATTTGATGCCCCATTGTGTGCCACAATTCTCCAGAGGGAACCACCACCATCCTGCACCACTTCTGCTAGTCCTGCACCACTCCTCCAACACTCCACCGTTCTGCCACTCCATGCCACTTCTAGTGTCAGTTGAGATTATTTTTTCCTCCATCTGCGTTTAGTTTTCGCTTCCAAGCCATTGCTATGCAATTTCGGGGCAACGCCTTGAGCGTAATTTATGCGCGCATTGTTTCTTCATTTTCAAGGGGTTTGTCATTAGTTTTCACAAGAAGAAGAGTGGATAGAGAGAGAGCGGGGGTGGTGGGTGTTGCAGCAGCTGCAGGAATTTATGGGCTTCCATGTTGCTTTCCTGTTGGGTAATTCCGCTTTTCACACAGCAGTTCACGTGGCCTGTAAATACAACTTTCCTGCCGCTGCTTAGAGTTAATTTTATAGGGGAGGGGGCCGAAAAGTTTTCCTGAACTACCAATTGTTTTCCGATTTACCCAGAGAACAAAGGACACACATAAATATAGAGCTGTATGTTCAATTGCTAAATTAAAGGCTTTAAGACATTGAAAGCATCGACTGGCCTGGCTGGATGAACTCCGAGCGGAAATGCACACGCAATAAATTATGGCTGTGTGGAGTGGTGCAACGCAAGGCAACAGCAGTGAAAGAAGGGGATGTCGAGCGTGTTTTTGGGCCTGGGGGGGCGGTAGTGCAACATAAATCCTTTTTTTTTTGTTGGGAAATTTATAGTGCATTGAACTTAAAACGAAATACAATAAAATGCTCTGCTTGCAGCGAAGATGCGGCACCAACTGAGACGGAAACGGCGAAACATAAAAATAATCAAATTTATTAACGTCTGAGCAAACGGCTATGCCCTGGAATTGTACGCATTACTGGTGAGGACAGTTCTGAGAGGGCCTCAGAATGAAAACCATTTAACGTAGTGTTGAGTCACTTAAAAAAAAACTATCGCTTCGTTCTACGGAATTGGAGAGAAGCGTTTAAAATTTAGGGCTGTTTTTTCAATCAGAAATAAGCCATAAATAGGGTATTTAATACTTCTTCAGAAGAAAACTCTTACCGATTTTCCTTTTCAGACGTTTCCCACGTACGGGAAGCATCAGCAGCAGGCAAATGCTGTAGCAGGAAGCAAAAGAAGTCCAGCAAAAGATGTAATAAAATTAATGTCGAGGCATTATGTGCTCTCTCTTGAAGTATGGGTTCTGGTGTGTCTCCTCTGCAGACGATTCTGGGGTCTGTCAGTGTGTATTTGTGAATGCAATGAGGCATTAAAGCATTGCTGAAAGGCATGCACACGAATAACGAGGCCATAAGAAGGCAATGACATCAGTGAGTCAACTATCGAGGCGAGGAATAAATCATATCCGGAGCCACATTCAGGTTCTGCGCCACGTGACGCATGAGAAATGTTTCAAGAGTGAAATATCAAAGGGAATATATACAACAGCGAGTCGATTGTCATTAAAAATATGTGTGAAAAATTATCTCAGAGCCCCCGTACGTACTTACGTTGTTTTTATTCACTGAAAGAAGTTATTGATTTCTGCTGATAAAAGCTCACAAGGCGCTTAAACTAGTAAATCTCTTATGCATTTACGTTATAGTATGTATGAACGACTAAACTCTATACTTTTTCCATACAAAATTTCAATCAAACTTGTGCTGTGTGCAACGAGCTTTCATATTTTTACTTTTTCTATATCTTTTTTTTTTGTGCAAGAGTGGTGCAGACACAGAGAGAGAGAGAGAGAGAGATATATAGAGTGAGAGAGATAGAAAGAGTGGTCGGATGAAAATTATAATTCAACTAGAAAACTTATAATTAGTGCACTTGAGTGGGGAAAAAAGTGATCCAAACAAAAGCGAAATGAACTTTTTCCAATTTCAAAAATGGTTTCAAACTAATAAAATACAACAACCAGACAGAGACAGGTAGACAGATAATGAGAGAGACAGACAGAGAATAATATAAATTATAATTCTGTGGCTGCAGGTGAAATGCTTAATTCAATTTTTACGTTAGCTAAAATATATTTAAAATTGCAATTAACTGAAAAACCAATAAACAAAAAAGGAACAGAGTCGTACTATGTACACTTAGAAAAGTTTTGCTCTGCAACTAGTTTCCAAACAACACACACACACAAGGGAGCAAAAAAGAGAGCGATATGGAAATTACTTTTGGGGGAAACTGTAGCAATATGCTGGTGCGGTGCAGGCAGTGGCACAAGCTTGGCTTAGAGGCTACGTTAACAAAAGCGTTTCGAAAATAAATGTACGAAAAAAAAGTGGAACAGGCGGTATGGTAGATGACTATAGTAGGGATGGGAAATTGGAAAGTATGTGCATGTCAGTGGGTTATTGGTTAGGCATTCGTTTTTTTTTTATGTTATCTCTGGTGGTTGCGATGGCACTGATGCCTTTTTTTGGGGTAGGGACAACATTAATTCATTTACCAACTTAAATTGAACGTGAAATTATTAATTGCTGGCTTAATTAATTTTTAATGAGTTTTTCCAGCGGCATCTGTGCCACATCAGAGAGAGAGAGAGAAAGTGTGATGAAGAGAGAGAGTGCACAGAGAGAGAGAGAGAGAGAGAGAGAGTTACAGGGAGAGCAGTGGTGCAGCATGGCAAATATCAAGTATACGCAGTGTGAAATCCAATAAAAAGGAGCAATAAGAATGAACGTGCTTCGGCTTAGATGTAGTACAGAAAGGATAGCGAGAGAGAGGTGGGAACAGGGTGCGCACATATGAAAGGATATATGTATGGGTATGTCAGAGTATAATATGAGTGTGTGTGTGTGTGTGTTTTATTGCCGACTTATTGGGGCAGGAATGGTGTCTAGTGTGTTGTTTCGGGCGGGAGACATCTCTTCGGTTGATCACAAGAAAGACATTCAGTTTAAAATTACAATATGCGCTGGATGATGCGTACACTATGGGCTAGATCTTTTTAATATAATTCATTATTAAATCAAATATATATATATATATAGATATTTGTATATGTATGTGTGTGTGAGTGTGTGTAGATAAATTCCAAATGAAAATGCAACAAAAGTATACAGAAATTCCAATGATAAAAAACGTTCGTATTCCGCTTGCACCACATAACAAATCATGATTCAGCTCATCGAAAACTGTTAGAAATTGTGTGTGTGTGTGTGAATGTGTGTTCTTTGGGGGCTTTGGTGGGGTAGGTATACGAGTATACGAGTATATGGCATATAGAATATATAGTTAGTATTTTTAATTGGCAAATCACGATCATCAATCATCAATCAGCGAGCGAACGAGCGAGCGAGCGAGCGAGCGAGCGAACGAACGAACGAGGAACGAATGTCACCAACTTCCGGCTTTATATATACGTATATAGTATATATTTATATATGTATATGTGTTGGATTTTTGTGTGTGTTTGGGTGGGTGTATGCTTGGATATATATTAATATCAAAGTAAAATTCAATTCAGTTCATTCGCTTATTATTACATCATCGAAAGTTCATCAAAAAGAGAAAGAAAAAATGTAATCCTTTACATAAATATTCATATTCATTAGTATATCTGGTATATATATATTTAGGTGGTTTATATATATATATTCAAGGTCAAGATCATCAATCAATCAATTCATATCAATTAAACAATTTACATGTATGCGTATATATAAGTATATATATATAGAGAGAGAGACAAGAGAGACAGAGAGAGAGAGAGACAGTAAGAGAGAGAGGTTGGAACAAGACTAGGGCTGGGCGGACTGCGTGGCTGGGTTGTGGGGTGGGTATTTGCTCACCAAGTCCACGTAATGCAAAAGAAAAATCAAAAAAATATTACACTGAAAAACAATAAATAAATCACTTCGAATCGGGAGGAATCTCTAGACTCTGATCTTCTGCTTTCCACTGCTCGATTCTTTATTTCTCTATCTTTTATGTATGTACTAGCTTTCTCCTTTGCTTCTTTCCAGTGTTGGTTAATGCTTAAAAGATTTTCATACGTGTTTTGGTTATTAGTTCTATATATTCGTTTATAAAACACAAATCACAGTCATCACAGCAAGAGGTTTCATATTCAAATTCATATTCAAATTCAAGTTGAAGCATATGCCAAAAATAGTCAGTGTTTGAGTGTATCTATGTGAGTATTCGTGGGTATTTTCGTTAGAGTGTGTGGGTGTGTGTGTATCTATGTTTAGGTGGGTCATCTGATGAGCTGCAGGATCGATTTGTATCTACTAAAAACTCCAGCAGTCACCAAACACTTGAGTGTATATAAAAAATATTATGTTCAATCAACTAACAGTGAGGGACGGCTGGGGCGGGGAAACCTTTGTAATAAATTCATATCAAAACCAATACCAAAAACTGGGTCGTGAAGAGATGTAAGTGCAGAGAGCGCAGTGCACTCATGAATAAATCACAATTCAAAACAAAAAAACAGAACTCGAAAAGGAGAAAAAAAAAACATATTTTATTGTTTCATATCCATCCATACATACAAAGAGAAAATTATCCAAACGTTTGCACAAGGCAGAGCACACGCATATAGATACGCAGGCACACACACACACACACAGATACGAGTACGAGTACAGACACAGATACAGACAAGAGGAATCCAAAGAACAAAATCAATATTATTAATAATGCCCAATGCAATATTAATGGGGAAATTCAACTGCAACTGTAACGGCAACTGCACAAAATTTCAACACGAAGGAAATTGTGGCTTTAATGATCGAAGCTTTGGATACCCTTGCAGATCAATTATTACTATGAAAGGTACATAAATATATGTAGGTATATGATCGAGTGATTCTATTTTGAAGATATGTATATATTTAATTATCTTTAGAATTATGTATTCTAATATCTATTGTCCCAGGCATTTAATAGGTAGGTAGTGATCGTATCTTGGAGGAAATTGTATTTTTCGTAGAAACAGACAGACGGGCACCTGTTTATCAAATAATAAATACCCTCTCTCTGCAAGGGTATCAAAAAGTCATTCAGGCACACACAGAACTGAATAAAAGTGAATACGAGAATGAATAAATATTAATGCACACACACGCATTCGAAATTGAATTGTTTTTTGTTTTTTATTCGTTATAAATTTGTTTCATTCATAATGTGTTACTTATTCCCATTCTCCTTAGTTTCACTTATTTTTTGTTTGCTGTTTTGGTTTTTCTTTCTTTCTTTTTTTTTCTACAAATTACTTGCTCTGCATTATTCATAATTATCATATAAATATTTATATAACATATTTGCTTTGCGGGAGGGGTTTGGGGTTGTTTTTTGTTTATTAAATTTGGTTTACTGTTTTCTTGCTTAAACAATTCCATGAAGATTTTTCTATAAAAAATACAAACGAAATAGACAAAATGCCACAGACACGAGCGACAGAGAGAGAGACAGAATGCTAGATCGAAATGTGGGAATATAAAGATATATAAAATAAATACTTCATTGTATACGTGTGGGTGTTTCTCTTGTGTGTGTGTGTGTGAGTGAAGAATAATGCAGGTGGAACTAAAAGATAGTTTAAGCTAGCTCTTTTCACGGATCTGCTAATGGGATCCACATCAAGGGATTATCAAATTGAATATGGTTTCAACTTTTGGACAAATCAATGCAAATCAGATCTGGATGCTTATCTACTGGGATTATATTTCTTTAAAAATATTATAAATCAAATATACCTGCTCTGATCTGGTTTTATATCTACAATATAAGAAATTAAATGGAATACTATATACTTTGAGGGCCACTTCTTTCTCTGATATATTTATTTTCAATTGTTAAGGATCAGACGGATTAAATGGAGCCTGATAAAGATCTTTGTAGCTATAAATTCGACTGAAATAGGTTCAGATTTCATGTTCCACAATTTCTTCTATAAATGCTAAAAAGTGTAGAAGAAAATGTTTTGGTAAAAGTAATATCCTATAATTTCTTGCATGTGGAAGTCCAATTTGTGGAGCATACGCCAGGCAGTTTCAACACTTACTAACCAAAAGACCTGTACAGAAATACAGAACAATAGTTCTCCAATAGGACATCGCAAAACATAAAGCAAAATCGACTTAAAACTTACAAAAACTGTGTGCAGGAGACAAAAATTGGGGAAAACGTGAGTAAAACATTTCAATGCTGCTTTTGTTAGTGGAATAAATAAATAAAAGAACAAAATTGGATTAAAAAATTATATATAAAATTCGTTTTATTTAAATTAAAGTCGCTTGCTGTTTGTTTTCTTTTTTTTGCTAAAATAAATATTAAGATTAATATTAATAAATTTATTGTACACATAAAAATCATAAATTAATACAAAGTGCATACATTTTTACATTGCATTTACTTGAGACTCGGAACGAAATCAAATGCTCTCAGAATTAATGTCTGTGGCCGTGGCCTCAATCTGCGGATCGTTGGCCGACTTCCGTATGTAAATTTTAAGCGGCGTCTGCAAACGCTCCGTTTCGTATATCTTTACCTTCAACTAAATTCGGGGGAGTATTATTTAGGTTGAGAAATTAACAATATGATAGACTGAATGGATAATACGGATTACATTGAACATACAACATTTAAATCAAAACAAATAATCAAGCACAGTCAATCACAATGCAGATGTTGAATGTTAGGGGTGCTACGAAAAAATCAAAAACGGAATTAATTATCCTTAAACAAATTTATGCTTTTTGGCCCCGCACGCAAACAAATATCGGACGTGACATAAAAACCAAAAATCGGAGCGAATCGGAACCAAACAAAATTCCACGAAAAAGATTCAAACTTTTTAATATGCATAAAGCACATTTGGTTCTCACTTTCCCATACTTTTTCTGTACGGCTCTTATAATTATTAATTTTGTTAATTAAATAAATGGAGCTTTTTTTGTGTAGTGTTCTGGTTCTGGCTTTAATTAATTTTTGTTCGCATACAATTTAAGGAGAATTTTTCCGCGTGCAAAATAAATGCGATGTGAATGCAAACCAATTTCATGACTGACAGCGGAATGAAATTATAATAATTGCAAATTATGATGATTGCTGTTGTCTGTCGATGGTGTCGGGAGGTACATACTGGAGGTACGCGGTCGTAGGAGGTGGTGGTGTGATTATATTTATTGTTATTATTTGCATTTGCACTGCTTTTTGATTTGTTTGCACTCGACAAATGGAAAATTTTCGAGCTATCGAGCTCTGCTCAGACGAGTCCTTAATTGCTTGTAATTAACTGCCATAATGGCCGCAAAAGAAAACTCTTTTTAACTCTCAGTGCGTGAAATCGAAAAGGGGAAACTTTTTATTTTTGCTTGTTTTTGTTTTGCATGCCTCGAATGTGGATAGTTTTTTGGTGAATGAATCTTTTTATTTAAAGAATGGGTTGTTTTCCGCTCAATCAGCAATGATTTCGGTTATGTTTGAGTGTATATAACAATGTGGGATTGCTGAAAGTGATTTTCCTCCACATTATTGAGTGGATTTAAATAATTTGCAATGGGGAAAGTTATATTCATTGAATGTGGCTGTTCTTTTAATGGATCAATCTCTTTTGTGAATGAAATGGAATGTTTGCTGGTCTGAAATGATTTAACAATAATTTCCCTTATGACTGAGAATATCTATCGATCTGGGGGATATCCAGATAATGGAGTAGCGTCAAGTGGTCTTCAATGAAGCATTTGAATGTTCTTAAGTTTCTGACGATATTCAAGTAAATTAACCCTTGCCAATGTAAGTGCAAAAAAGGTGCAATTGCATTCGTGTGGAGTGGACATGCCAAGTGCTTGGTAGGTGTATCTTGTATCTCTATCTGTGCCTAATGGTGTATCTGTGAGTGTAGGTGTTTTGGGTGCGCTGGCCATAAGAAATACTCATAGCTTGAAATAACTTGCAACTTGGATGCGGATTTGGATTTGGGCAACTCGTTTCCGGGCCACTTACTCAATCATTATATTGCGAGTAACTTTTGCATAACGAAACTTGTCTAACGGCCCTTTAAGCCCGACTGACTGACGGCCCGAATGTTGGCCAAACAACGTATCAAAGTGTTGTGACAACAACTAATTGGATTATGCGATTAGCAGAACTTGTCCAGAGCCAGTGCCCTGGGCCCTGCAGCTGGAGCTGAAGCTGACGCTTAAGCAGGGATTTTTGTTATCCACATCTTGGGCTAAAAAGTCTTGGCAGCTGCAAAGTTTTTGGACAAAGTTCAGCTCGCATGCAGCTTGCATTTTCCTCTTTTGTTTGCGCAAAGCGCGCCAAATTGTTAAATGATGCAATGAAAACGTTTTTGTTGATTCCGGGAAATTATGCTGCGTTTAACAAATTGCATGAAAATGTTCCAAAATGTTCAGCCGCCGACGACGACGACGGATGGGCCGAAAACTTTTGTCGGCAGTCGGGAGTCAGAAGTCGTGGAGTGGAGTGGAGGAGTGGAGGGCGGCATCTCAGGGCCATTTGTCGGCCAGAAGTTGCAAGTTGTTTTCTGATTTATGCACTGACAGTTTGTGGTGCGTGTCTGGGGCCATTTTATTTATGAGTTTTGTTTTTCCGAGCAGGCAAACAAATGCAAAAGTATGCAAAAGATAATACTATTTACTCGGTGCCCTCTCAGAATCCGTCTTCTGTCTGTCTTTTGTGGTTAATTAAAACGCAAAGAAAACTTTCGATAAACACACACACACACACAAACACACACATGCTACACGAGTAGGATAACACAAAATATAACCTTCGCAAGTACATATACTCTGTATGCTATGTGGAGGAGAGTAGTAAATTCTGTTGTTTGTACTGAGAGCAATAAAAATAATCACAAGACTCGTAAAGGTATGGAATGGGTGGCGGGGGTGTGAAAATCATATGAAAAACAACAGTTATCACGTGTGAAAGACGGACAAAATACACACACAAATATCAGGGACATTCGTTGCGGTTACATTCTCAGCATTTGGCAGCGTTCCAGATAAAGACAACAGATTGGGAAAACTCATGAAAAACAAACACACACACCACACAAACACAAACGCAAACGGAAGGCATGAAAAGATAAGGCCAAAACATGTTGCAGGTTGTTAATCAAACAAAAACAGGCACAAACACGGGCTGGGAAGGCAGGCGATGCATGTTTTTAGGAAATGAAAGGTGTAACAAATATTATGACACGATCGCGCGCGAGCGCCCAAAAGCAGGCAATAAAAAAATGTGTGAGGTGTATTTCTGTTCGTATCACCAACACAAATGCTAACTGAAATGCCAAACGGAAACGGAAATGGTAATAGAACTAGAAATGAGAGCCAACAGAAGTGAAACAGAAACAAAAAGAGAAACATAATTGGAATTGTTTTGAGTTGCACAAAATGCATCGAGCACAGACAGTTGCTTTACTGGATTATACAGCATTACTGGATTACTGGAATATTACTGGAGTACTTGGATTACTGGATTATTTGCTTTGATTCGATATGCTTTACATGGTTCATTGACTGGGGGGGTTTAGGGGAGGGGGGGTCTGGCAAGGTAAAACATTCCGCATGGTGTAGAGTAGAGTATAGAATACTTTTGATATTTGGTTTTTCTTTTTTTTTTTACGTTTTTTTTTTTTTTTTTTGGTTTTTTTGTATAGATAGTATTACAATATACTTGGTAGTTGTTGCACCTTCGGGGAATCAATCTCAATCTCATATCGAAAAGGAAAACTAATCGAATAAATGTCGGTAGTTATAGTATAGTTGTAGTAGTAGTAGTAGTAACATCATTAACATAAGTTATACATACATATACATAATATAATGTAAACTAAATGAGAGCATTAGCATGTTAACGTAAAACATAATGAATGCGTTCCAAGATCACACCTATAAGTACATATGTATGCTATATGTAACCATAGGCATACATACATACATATATACATACATATGTATACAAAAGGCTACATATATGTAGACATATATATGTGTATATTATCATCGGTAAACTTAAATAAACTTTGAGCTTAAGTCTGCTCACTTTTTGTGTCACTTCGTTTTATGGTTAGTTTTTTTTTTTTGATTTTGATTTTGTTTTTTTTTTTTTTTGGTTTCTGCTTCTTAAACAAACGCAAACACACACGAACATAGGGCTTAGGCATTATCAGTATATATATGTATGATATATAATATATATGTGTAAGTATATAGAAAAGTGAAAAAATTCAAGTTGTACAAAATGCACGCTTGGCGGCAGTTCTTGTCCTCGACACAGATTCATTTCAAATCATGTGCTCTTGTGTAGCAGTGTTTCTGTGTGAATAGTTATGGTATCGGTTGTAGTATCTGTAGTATCAGTTGTTGTATCTGTCCCTTGTCTTCTGTCCAACTAAAAATGGAATCTTTCCTTTCTAGAATCTGGTGGGGTGGGGGTTGTGTGGGGGGAGTGGTATTACCCTGGTATCAACGATCGCCTGTTAATGATGAAGTTTCTTCTTGTATGAAATTTTAATTTGACTTTTATGCATTTATTTGCAACAGATGCAGCTAGGAGGAGTTGCGGCCACTCTCTGACGATAAGTTGATGGCCAGCCAATGAATTATTATTTTTGCAAGCGGCAAACAGGCATTAAGCCTTCTCCACGCAAACACACACGCATACACACACACACACACACCTCCCTCTCTTTGTGGCAGGAGGACGGACAGCAACGTTGACAGGAGAACTTACACAGAGTCCGGGGCATGCATTATGCAGCAATTGCTGTTGTCAACTGACAACGGAGTTGCACGGACCTGAACGGAGTTGCACGGACCCAGAGCCGGAGCAAGGCATCTGCCGCCTGACAGTAAATTAAGCGGAAAAGTGTGTTGCGCCATATGGAATGGGCCAAAGAGATGTGGCGTTGTGGCACAAAAAAATAAGTCTGCTTCTCTCTGGACGGTGGGGGGTTTGGGGATGGGTCCAATGGTACGTGGCACGAGTAGTATTATTTGCTGCAGTCGGAAATAACTCAACCGCAAATGAGATAAATTGCGCGCACACAGATAATTGCATGGCCGGCCCCCAGACGAGGCGTTGTGGCATGGAAATGAAATACATTTCACATACATACGCCGCTCCGCCGTTCCTTTTTCAGTACTTTTTTCCTTCAATTTTCATATGTGTCCTCCCCAAAGTATTCGGTCTGTTTGTTAGCCTCTGAAAGAGTCTTTTTTTTGTTGGCCGCCTGTACAAATATTTATGTGGCTGCCAGCACAAACGAACGGATGTGTGAGTGTGTGTCTGTGTGTGTGTGTGTAATGGGAAAATATTGCGCATACGCACTGTCTGCTCATTAAAGTCGATCGTTGAAGGGACCACCTCGCTCGTACATGTCTTTAGTTGTAGTTGTATTTACATAACGAATACTTCAAAAGTTCTCTCTCTCTCCCTGCATCTCTGTCTCTCTCGTCAAATCAATACTTTTAACATATAATTATAGATTCTCAAACAGCAGCCATGTGAATATTCTCTTTAGGGTTTCATCAACTGGAAGCTCTAAGTGCTCGGGGGTTTTTACTCACTTTACAATCAATGGGGAGGGGTCGGGGCTTTCCCATTCTCATATGTGTGTATAGTAGATACTAGATAGTTCTGTTCGATATAGTTATAGTAACTTTTTTCTTTGTTCATTTTGATTGATAAATGAATGATGAAGTTTATTCGAAAAATTCGATATCTTAATGGGAGTATAGTATACATGAAGGGCATTCTGCTCTAGTTCTTCTTACGGGTATACATACATACACACACATATATATATGGTATACTCCTATAACTGTAATTGATTTAACTATAAATTTGATTTATGCTTCGATCTCGATTAGATTTCAGTTGTATCTGCTGCCCCGCTAAAGATTGTGACTAATACATTTAGGCTATTTGCTATGCTTTATGCTATTTACGCTTCGATTCGCAAGATCCATATCTTTATAATTGAATGGTTGCATTATTGTCAGTAGTTTACGTTAATTTATCTCTAAAACATATTCGAGTGGTTACAAGCAACATTCAAACGTTTTCTTTTTCTTTTTGTTTTTCTTTTTGTTTTGTCCTCTGCTCTCTGATATGATAAGAATAATTGGCTGCTCGATATCCTTCGATGCTCCTTCACTCCTTCCTCTATTGCATATATTACACACTTACAATCTGTAGGATGCTTCTGTATCTGTACACACGACTCCTAATCAGCGATGTGGCAACTTGGCCAATTTGTAATTGTAATTTTGGCAGGGCATACAAATAGCAAACGAGAACAGAAAAATTGCAATTCAATGGCTCCTCATCTGAATCTAAATCTGAATCTGAATCCTCCTCAGCCGTATCTGAGTCCACATACACATTCACATCCACATCCCCATCCTCTGTCCCTACGATCGATAGCAATTTAATTGAGCGCTAACATTCATATTCCAGTATGAAGCTCTCGCCTCCGGCTCCGAGTCCTGGTCCTGGCCCGGTTCCGGGTACGACTCCTGCTGCAGTCACTGGCTTTGCCGATGCCCTGGCATGCTGCTGATGCTGATGTGGCAAGAGCGAGGCAGATGTTGCTGCCGTGCCCGAGCCCGAGCCGGAGCCCGTGCCCTGCTGCGTGGTGGCAGCTCTGCTTAAATTTACTTGTGACAACATTGCGGTTGCCGTTAATTTGCCATTGTATGCCACGCCCGGAGTCAGTGTGGGCGTCGGAGTGGGCGGACCGTGTCCGTAATAGTTCAGAGCGGAGGTAAGCGGCACGGACTGCTGTTGGACGCGGCGCTGCATCTGCTGTTTGGATAGATAATCCGTGGACGTATTTGCCGTGGCATTGCGCAACGTTATGAAGGTGTCAAAGTTTTCAGCTGTGGAGGAGGCGTTCGAGGTGCTGGAGTTGCGGCGGGGCAGCAAATGCTGCTGCTGTTTGGGTAGATTTAGATTCAGCTTCAGCTGCTGCTGCGACATTGACGAGTTCGATGAGGAGGAATTGGATAGCGACGAGGAGTTCACAGAGTGCGCGGGAGGATGCTGCTGCTGATTCGCATAGTATTTGCGCAAATTCTCCAGCATGTAGCGATTGTTTGCGTTTCCGGTTCCGGTTCCGGCTGCTCCTCCTGCTGCCCCTCCTAATGCAGCTGCTGTTGTTGGTAGTGCTGCTGCTGCTGCTGCTGCTGTTGCTGTCGGATGAAACTGCGGCATGGCAGATGACACTGCTGCTGCTCCTGCTCCTGCAACTGCAACTGCTGCTGATGCTGCGGTTGGCGTCATCGTTATCTGCTGCTTGCTGCTGGTGGCATACAGAGCATCGCCGCCCAATCCCAATCCCAACCCTTGTCCTTGTCCCTGTGGCAGAGCCAAATTGATGACACTGCCGGTTGTAGCTGGCATTGCGGTGGCTCCTCCTGTTGCTGCTCCTGCTACTGCCCCTGCCATTGGTGGTTGTCGTCGCTCCATCTCCAGTCCATAGCGAGTCGCCGCTGGCTTACTGCTCCTCCCAGGGCCCCGTACTTCCCCCTGATAGCTGCGGGCGTAGTGCGCCTCCATCAAGTCCGCCCGACGCTGTTTCGTGGCATACACGGCCTCATTCGTACCGACATCTGCGCCTCGCCCAAATCCATAGTAGTCGCCGCCCTGATAGTGCTGCGATGAGGTCAGGGCACGCTCGAATTCGTTGCGACCACGCTGCCGCTGGAAGTGGTCCAGGTAGCTCTCACCACCGGCTCCACCAGCTCCGGCCAGTAGGAGATGGTCTGCCTCGTGGTGCTCAATCTGCGGATGCTCCTCCTCCTCGACCCTGCCGCCCGTGCCACTGGCCTGCTGCTGTCGCTGCAAATGCTGATTGAGAGATTGGTAGAATGTGCTCTCGGCCAGATTCTCATTATACGTTGTCGGCTGCTGCCAATCAGCGTCTTCGCATTCGTTGACGCTGACGCGAATGCGTATGTCCCGGGCCGTATAATCAGGCTCTCCACAAGCAGCAGCTGCCGCCATTCCGCCAGCTACAACTCCCACATCGTCCTCATCCTCATCCTCATCCTCGTCGTCGTCATCGTCGTCGTCGCCATAGAAGAATCTCGCTGATTTGGCGCTTTCCGCCAGCAGCAGGTCCTCGCTCTCCTCGAGGGCCAGCGCGTAACTCGTTAGGTTGTCAAAGTAGTATTCGCACATTTTGTCCGGGTGCTCGTAGCGCAATTTGAATTCCTTGGATTCCCGCGATTCCTCCACAGCCTGCGGCAGTGGCTCCAACTGTGTTATGGGTGGCGGCAGCTCCCTCTCACGCTTTGCCGTTGTCGTTGCTGTTGTTGGGCCACTGAACACGGAGGCATAGTCCGAGCTGCTCATCGAGTCGGAGTTGAGGGCCGCCGTGCGTCGCGTAGACTTGGAGGCAATGGGCAGCGTGCCCAGGTTCTCGTAGTTGGCAGGAAGTCCTCCGTTGTTCGCCTGCGATTGGCTACGTTTGTGGCGTCTTCGCGGCGTCTCTGGCTGGGGATGGGGATGGGAATATTGATGAGGCTGCGTGGCCAGAGCCCTTCGCTGGGAGCCGCTCACGCGACCAACCGAGTGGGCCGACTGCTTCGTCGTGCTCAGGTGCTGGTCAAAGTTCTCCTCCAAGTAGGCGTCCAGGTAGTGGAGGTTCTTGCTCAGGTCAATCTCCGACTTGTAGCTCTTGTAGATGGTGGCCTGCTTGCAGCGCGACTCGTAGTTGGAGATGTGCGTGCGGTCGCTGATGAAGCGGAAGCTCTCATCCTTCGCCAGGGTGTGGAAGCCACTGAACTCGCTGCCCGAGCCCGCTTCGGAGCCACTGCTGGTCTTGAAGTTGCGACACTTGTCGCGTATCTTCTGGATGCCCTGCCGCGTCTTGGCCTGCAGCCGCTCAAAGTAATTGGCTTTGGCAGTGCTGGTGCTGGCGCTGCTATTGGCTGGCGTCTGGGTCTGCAGTCGCGGATGGTAGGCCGTGTGCTGGATGTCGTAGCCTCCACTGCCGGCGGCCCGCATGCTCTGGATGCTGTGCGTGCGATTGGGATAGCTGAGCTTCAGTTTTGGCAGCGATGGTGGGTCCTCGGATCTGTGATGGAGTTTCCTCAACGACAGCTGCTTAAAGATCGCCCTGGATCGCTTGGCCTTGCCCGTGGTGGTTCGTCTCTCATGGTCTTGATCAAAGTCCTGCCGCTCGAAGCGACGCACCGGGACTCCATGTAGGTAATGATGATCTGGTGGGTTCGGATTCGGCCTCTGCGACTCGAACAGACGCCGCAGGCCACGTCCTGTGCGCTGGGGTCGCGCACTCCTGGCACTCGCTGCACTTCTCAGTCGAGTATTCACACTCAGAGTGAGAATTTCATCATCGTGGAAGATGGAAAAGGGATTCGTGATCACCGTGGAGCTGTCGTTGGCTCCCTGGGAGGCTGTTAAACTGCTTACGGATCTAGTCTTAAGGCTAGCGTTACTCGAACTATATTTATTCTGGCTTATGGCTACTTCCTGCTGCTGCTTACTGTCTAATACAACTACAACTTTGGCTTCATTGTGTTGGTGTGGTTTCTGGGGCAAGTTCTGAGGCACCTTTTGCCCCAGATCCGTCTCGGACCGGGAGCGGGAGCGTGTGCTCTGGCCCTGGGTCCGCCTCTTCCCGCGTCGCAGCTCCTTCAAGGAGTTGCTCTGCTTGCGGAAGCGATAGAACGGATTATTAATGCTCAGCCTTTGCAGCAGCAATTGGGTTTCCTCTGGCGAGAGGATGGACTCCTGCTGCTGCTGCTGCTGTTGCTGCTTCTGCTGCACCAACTCTTCCTCCGCCTCTTCATCCTCTTCGTTGGTTACATTCAGATTGAGCAGCTTGGCCGCCGCACTTGGGGGCTTGGGTGCACTATTCATATTGTTCTCTAGATCTGCGCTACTCTTACTGCAGCTGCTGCCGCTGCTGCTGCTGCTACTTTTGCTACTGTTTAAGGAACCCTCGCTATTGTTGCTATTGTTGCTACTGTTGCTGCTACTTTTGTTACTGCTCTTAATGTTCTTGCTGCTGCTGCTGCTGCTGCCACTTTTGGCTGCCTCTAAAGTATTCGTATTATCGCTACTGGTCAGTCCCGTTGTGGTCGTTGTGGAGCTCTTGTTGTTGTTGTTGTTATTATTGTGACCAACATGGCTGTCATCCACTTCCGGTTCGAGTTCTTGGTTGTTGTGTGGATGTTGCTGTTGTTGTTGTTGTGTGTTTTCTTGGTCTTGGTGTTCGTGTTCGTGTTCGTGTGGTTGTTTCTGGTTTTGGTGTTCGTTGGATTCGCTATCAATTGCCTGCTAGACTCTAGTGGGCGGTTGTAATATCATTGCAGCCATGCGTACCTTCATTGCCTCCGGCGATCCATGTCCCGGATACTGTTGCTGTGGATGCTGCGAGGCGGCATGTAGGGCCGCTGCTGCCGCCACTGCCGCCGCTGCCGCAGCCTGCTGTTGTTGTTGCTGCTGCTGCTGTTGCTGCTGCTGCTGCTGCTGCTGTTGGTGATGATGGAAGCCGGCGGGCGTCGTGTAAATCGAATCACCTTGAGGGCCACTCGTGCTATCGGAGCGTGATTTCAAATCAGCTTTCTCGCTGCGGGGGAAACGGAAACGAGAAGAAATCGTTAGCCAAAATTGTTTGCCCAAGTGACAATTGTGTGGGTGGTGGTTAAGTGGTTGGGTGGGACCTGGTCTCTGGTTGTTAGAGGAGGGTTTGAGGGGTCCTCTGACTGATGCTGGATTCGGTGGCCTATTGCCTGACTGATGCTGATGCTGACTGGGGGTATCTTCTATCGCTGATTGGCAAATTGTATCCCTCACGCATATCTGAATATCTATTTAGTTTTTGTCGCCGTTGCCTCGCTCCAGGCAATTGTTTACTTGGGGTTTAGGAAATTAGATATTCCCCCAAAAATTCTCCCACTTTTGCTCTCCTTTGAGAACCCCAGAAGGCATGTCCTCCGAGTGAAATGGTGGCCTAAGATAGAACTCTGAAAATGTGGGCCTAAATGAGTTTCGGTCATGTTTTGGTTGCATATAAATCGAATATTGTTCTGGCCGTTGGAGCGGAAATTCTAAATCCATTTCCGCCTCACCATATTGGCGTGCCGTGCCCCACAAATTGTATGTGCACTCCATGTATTGCATGCTATAGAATTTCTGTGAGATGTGATAGTGTGTGCATTCCATATTTCATAAACAAAATATAGTAATTTTAAAATGGGGAAACAAGCGGAGGAGCACAGAGGTCTGGTGGTTCCACGGAGTTGGATGTGGATGGCCCGAACCACCGCTCATAACTCATATTACTCGTACAGAGAGGGGGACTGGAGGCAGGCAGGCAACAATGAGCGATAGGCTTGCTCTACCTCTACTCCTCTGTTCGCTCTGTTGTGCTACCAAAACAAAGAAAAATACTTCGAAAATACTCTATGAACGGAAATGGGAGTTTGAGAACGTAGCAGCAGTTGGACAGGTGCCATACTGGACAAAGGAATACTGCAATAATACTGTTGAACTATCATAGCTAACGGCATGAAATTCTCATTAAAATATTGCTCCTAAAGCTTGCTCACTGAAAGATATTTCCCCGAATTCAATAAGTTTACGAATAATACATAGCCCAAGCTCCTGTCTCCTTTTTGCACCTTTAGTGAGAGTATTTTATCTCTCTTTGTTGGCCAAGCAAACATTTTCTGCTAGCCAAAAAGGCAAACCCCATCCATTCCACTGGCCCGCATATATTGAATATATGAAAAATGTATAATATTTTATGCAGCACACAGGGAGACGCACGGAGATGCAGTGAAAAGCATTTTTCATTGTTCCTCTCTTTGGATATACGAGTATGTATAGGTGTGTGTGTGTGTGTGTGCGTTGTGCCATATTCGGCCAGTAGGGGCGCATAAATTGGCATGCCAGCGCCACCTGTTGGCTGCCGCTGCATACAAAAAAATATATATATATCAAAATGGTCATTTATCTATGAGAATACGTGTGTTGCCAGTGCTAGGGAAAGGGTAGTAGGGTGGCAGGGTAGCAGGGTAGCAGGGTGGCAGGGTGTGTACGTATTACGCTTCAACTTACCTGTCTTTATCCGATGATTTATAGCCAGTGGAACCTGTGCGCGCGTTGCCATGTGAGAAGTCCAATGTGGAGGTACAAAAACGGAATGAAACAAGAGAAAAATGTTATATTAGAGTTCTGGCCATATGCAGGAATTTATTCCGCCCCAAGAAGGGGCTTTGTAAAATAGTAGAAATTAGCTGCGAAACCAGATATTCATATATTTGTGTGCGTCCCCTCCCCTCCCCCGTTTCGATTGATAAATGAGCCATCGACTTATTGATTGGGAAACGTGTAAAGCCCTGAGAAATTTTGATGGATCTCAAAAGGGGTGTAACTTTAGAGCGTCGAGCGTCGAGCGTCGAGCGAACAGTGTGTTGTATTTGTGGCACATGGATGGGTGTCGGGTCGCACTTGAGAGATCTGTCAAACGGCATTTGACAACTTGACGCCAGCTGCAGCAGTCAGTCAGTCAGTCACTCACTCACTCACTCACTCTAGTCAGCAAATTGACAACTTGATTGACAACTGAGAAATTGCGATTAGCTGGTGAAAAGTGTTTACAGATCATGTGGATACATGGAAAGGACGTAGGGGTACGCGTGTTACTTCCCCTTGAATGCCCTTGAGCAAAGGCGAAACAAAAAGTTTATCCATTTCCACTTTTATCCATTGCCTTCTTTTGTAAATTGTTTTACAATTGTTGAGGCGAAAAAAGTTTTTGCCGCGCTCTCTCTTCTCTTTTTTACTCGTCTGAATTTTGATTTCTAATTAGGCAAAGCTCCCGCCTGCCACACACACAGACGCCGCGGCGTGGGCAAAAGGAAGGAAAAGCGCTAGATGAAAATGCTGTAGCGTCAAACAAAAAGCTGTCCAGAAGACCTTAACCCTTTTGTGTGCTAACCAGAAGGCAGGGCGAGGGTGGGAGGAGGGTTAAACAGGAAACGCAGACTGCGACTGACCGCAGGCGTTGGACGCTAATGAATATTTTATGAGATTTATTTGAGTTTCGAGTTTCAAGTAGAAATAAGAGTATTCGCAGCACAAAGGGAAAAAAGGGAGGGGGAAAGAGAGAGCGAGAGAGACGCAGCCCTCTTCTAGGCAGCCATTTTTTCCGCTTTTTCGCTTTTTGCTCCCTCTCGCATTTCTCTGCTTTGTGTGTTTGTGTGTGTGTTGGCTGCAAGTTTTTGTGTTTTTGCAATTAGTGTGACAGCGTGCAGCAGGGGGAAAGTGTGAAAGAGGTGTGGGGGCTGGTGGGGCAGGCTCCGTAATGAAGAAGGAAGTTTTAATTGTCGCGGCCTTGACAGCGACGCCTCGTAATTAATAGCAAAACTCTGGTCTGATAATTGTTCTGTGTTCATGTATGTGGTATTTTCTGTTGTGGGGAGGGATTGAGGTCGACTGTTGATATAGTAGGGACATTGATAAAATAGAAAATGGAATATTGATTTTTAGGCAGACAGAACCTAACCATGAATATTTTGTATCCCAATTAAATCCCCGCATATATATGCCCCTTTGTAAACTTACCCTTGAAGCAGCACCTCTTGCTCTTGATCGCATAAATGCAGAGGCACACAAGCAGTAGAATGGCGGCCATGCAGCCACCGGCCACGCCCATCAGGTAGCTCATCTCGTAAGGTTCTGTCCGGCACAGCGTTGGAGGATATTCAGCAGAAGGATATGGTTGTAATTGATGTGTTGATTATGCAATCGTTAAAATTCATATTCATTTTCAAACGCAACACACTACGAGTATGGCTACTGTGTATCATAGTAGTGTGTGGCTCGTACGAGTACTCGGATTGTATGTGCAATTGATTTTAATTAAATCCGGATACTGGGGGGCAGGGGATGCAGGGAATGAGATATGATGATATAATATTTAATGAGTTGCATGTGCAGTCGATGCGTAAATATTGAATATTGCAAGTCTAATTGAAATGCAATTCGAATGCGGGATGTTTGAATGAGATGCGGGGTGCATGGAAATGTGTAGAGCATGGGCCAGGAGCTAGGTAGGGGGTAAAGAAAAACAAAGAAAATTCTATGCACCTGCAAACGTACCCTCCACAATCAAATGTATGGCATGGCGATCGGTGCCCCGCTCGTTCTCCACCACCAGATAATAGGGCCGGGAGTCGTGCTCATCGGCGTGATGGATGTTCAGGGTGGACAGGTAGCAATCCTCGCGAGAGTCCTGCAGTATATCATCAGCCCGGAAGCGATCTGAAACGAGAAGGAGAGAGAGAGACATTTTGTTGAATTGGCCAAATAATTGCACTCAAATTACACAGAATTTGTCGGAGGGGCCCGACATTAATCATTCGATTCGATGGGCTAACTAGCAGTGCTACAGCAATGCTACAGCTACATGAAATGGCATTGGACTGGGGATTGGACTGGGGATTGGAATGCGCTTCGTTTGATTTGTGTCGGTGGCAAGCGAACACGCAGGATTACACGCACGAAGGATGGCGCTGGATGGACACGGACAGCTGAAAATGAAGAATAATGCTGGCCAGAGCCACTAGAGCCACCAGATTCGTTGCAGTTCAAGGGCAGATGCCACGCGGAGGAACGGAACGAAACGGAACCGAGCTGCAGAAAAGAGTTTCAGCTGGAAAAACGAGCAGGAAATTTCATCGTGTGTGTGTGGGTGTGTGGGTTGGTTGTCTGTTGTCCGTTGGAGCTCGGATTACCCGTTGGCTGACAGGCGTGGCAAGTCTGCAGCTACGGGGCGCCTTCTAACGTTGCCTGCCACAGTCACTAGCACAGCCACTGCCTCTGGCATCTTCCTGCCCATTCCATACCCCAACGCAGACATGACACTGGCAGTTTTCTTGTCCAACTCTGACTCTGACTCTGTTTGCCTCGTGTAATTTGTCTTGATTTGTGGCCGCTCTCCAGCGCGAATTGAATGCCAAAAAACTGGTTGTAGAGGCAACCATACCATAATGAGCCCTCCAGCAGAATCTACCGCTAATTGAATCCGGAATAGCCACAACTAAGGCACACTGAAAGCCTAATTGCATTTTCATTTGGCGCCCAATGAAGCGCGCAAACCGAACGCTGAACATTAACTGGTGGCTGCCACATCAAAGCAATGGATGGGTTGGGTGGGTATACGCACCTATGCCCGAACCGGCCTCCAGACGCAGTGAACCCCACTCCCAGGCGACGCGCAGTGGTCGCGGATCCGCACAGACGACCATTGTCAGAACGGCGGACTCTCCTCTTTTCACTGAGATGGTGTGCATCGAAGGATGCAGACGTAGAACCTGTGGGGCACCTGCAAATACAAAGGAAAAAAGGATACAGAAAAGAGTTAGAGTTAGGGGTATAAATGTATTATGTTGGGGCATAACAGAGAACAACGTTTAGTCCTCAGAGATGGCTTTTTAATTGAGTTTTGGTCGTCACAAACGAATTCAACGAGCTGCATTGCTGTAAGAAATTATATATAAAATTGTTTGAAGGGGTGTAGTCATTCCCCCGATACTAGCAACATTTAATTTTCTTGGGGGAATCTTGAAAACTTTAAGAATCATAGAAAAATGCATGGCCAGGCGCTGCTGTGCAGTAGTTCTTGCTTCTTGCTTTGAAAGGGGAAAAGTCTTGGTCCCCATAAATTATATAAAATTATTAAAAGGTTTCAGTCTCTCCCCTTTCATAGTTTTCCTCTTTAAGAGAGGGTAAATCTTTCTTTGCCATAAATTATATCAAATTGTTAGAAAGGTGTTTCCAACTCCCATTTCCTCAAGGAGGGTGTGCTCACAAAAGAGAAGCTTCTTCAGCTTCATCCAAGGGGGAGAACAGCACAGTATCGTATAGTGCTCCAGAGGGTCAACAACTTTGCCATTTTTAATGAGGAATTTTTTACTTTCTCCCTTGTTTGTTTCTTTCTTTTTTTGGCGACACTCTGCCTGGATTGTTGCTGCTGTAACTGCACACATACTATATACTTAGCTAGTTAGTTCGTTAGTTACTTCACACACTCCCTCCCAGATCCCAGATGTAATGTGGTGTCCAGTTTTTTCGGTTCATATGTATGTGCTACATATAGGACATGTATATATATTTATTCCCTTTTTTTTTGTGCACTTTTTTTCGCCGTGGTGGCGCTGCTAAATTGCTCGTGTCCTTGGTTGGTCATAAATTATGTACGTGCTGTGGTATTCAGCACTAAATTTAAATATTTCTTGCTTCTCTATTTTTTTTTATACATTTTTTCTGTGCGCTGTCCAGTTTTTTTCCCCGCTTCGGGCACTGTGTCCGTGGCAGTTTCTACGTTTATTTTTTTCGCTGGCACTGCGGTCATAAGTTCATTTTGATTTTGTGTTACGTTTTGGTTTAGTCTGTTGCCCAGTTGCAACATGCCACCGCGAAATTCTGTGGCATGGAGTGGCGTATCGTTGCGAGGCGGCAACGCAAGCGCTTAAAATGTTTCGCAGGCGCTTTCCGGCTGCAGCTTTTAATGGAGTTTTGTTAGTTGTTTTAAGTGTGCATTAGTTGCACGGGGTGTTGCACGATGTGCGCCCGTACCTAAATGAGTAGCCCGAAGAGCGAAGACCTTCTTTTATCGCCTGATTGTCACCTTCTCTGCAGGTCCTGCCCAGAAATTGACAACACGAAAAACAGCCAAAGACAAAGATGGCTGCAACCATTCCTTCCTCTTGGCGAATACCCTAACTACAGCAGTTCCCATTCTCCTCTGCAGAGCATACGCCATTCGTTGATTCTTCAACCATTGCCGGCCCTACCCTGCCGTTGTCGTCATATTTTGTGGTCTTTTGCGGTTTGCTGCACAGATATACTGGTACATGGACATGGACTTACCCACAACTTGCAGTGAGACCGGATCGGATATGGCCACTCGCTCCTGGCCATTGATGTAGCTGGTGGCACGGCACTCGTACTCGCCCTGATACTCGTAGGTGACGTTGTCGATGACCAGACGGGGCTCGTTGCCCCGCTCCACGTACTTGGAGCCATGCGAAATTCTGCGGAAGCACAAAGAGAGATTGATTATGATTATGTGGGTTTCTATTATGGGCGTTGGTGATGCCTTTCCCCGAGTGACGCATACTTGCTGCTGGCTTCGACTCTGGACGAAATGAAAGCAGATGCATGAGCCCCCTCCCTGTGTACTGTGTGCGTGTGTGTCCCTACTCGGTTGCACATCCTTCTTCTCCATGCCAGGCAATATTGAAAATTGCGTATGCGTATGAGTTATTTTTCGGTGCATGCTGCCTGTCTGCCTGTCTGCCTGCCTGCCTGCCTTCCTTCCTGACTCTCTGGCTATCCAAAGAGCTCCAAAGAGCAGAAATATTTGATACATTTTTAATATGAGAAATGCCTTTCAAGCTGCGAAATGCTTTGGCCTCTGCCATGTTTTTCCCTCTCTCCCTTTTTTATTTGCCTTCCTTTGTGGGTTCCTCTGATGGAAACTGAAAAAGCTATCCCCTCGATAAAGTCACTCGATAAAAGAGAACTTTAAGAGAGAACAGCTTTAAGGGTATCCTTGGGGCTTCGGCAATTAAAAGCAATAAATTAGAAAGCCATTCAAATGCAAATCGCCAAAGTCAAAAAAGTTTGGCAAGAACTAAGGCTAAAACAACACAGAAATCACGTAAATCAAAGTGACAAGGACGCTCGTTCTCTCTCTCTCTCTCTTTCTGTGCCACGGGGAGAGGTACCTCCGTGGTTGTTGCACTTGCAACCAAAGGAGGACCTTCAAAGAGGACCTTCGAGAAGGAGATTAGAGTGCTCCTGAGCATACGTTGCGGCCTGTCAGCGGCTCGCTCCGTGGCATTGATTTATTATCCACCCCACCTGTGCCCCAAATGGTGAGGCGACTCCCGCTGTTTACTTACCGTGGCACGCGTCATTTAATGTGGTGCCACAGGAGGTGGCATGGTCGTATCTCAGGGGTGGCAGAGTGTGGTGTGGCATCGAGTACATACATGCGTGGAAATTAGTTTTCAACAATTGACATTTAATTTCTGATAAACACGCGCGCGTTTTGCTTCATTAAGTCAACACGTCAATGTGTTGCATGTGGCATTCGTTATTAGATGGCGACACCTACACAAAACGCTGCCTCGCCCACTCCCTACCGCCATATCCCCTCCCATCCGATCACGATCTAAGCCCCAGTCTTGTACGAGTATGTTGTATGATGTTTGCCTGATTGTCTAGGGGGCAAGTGCAAACAAATGGAATCACAAAAATCACGTACTTATGTGGCAATAGCAACGGAGGAGTGCAAAAGAGAGAGGTGGCATAGAGAGCGAGAGAGAGAGAGAGAGTGCAGAAAGAGATGGATAGCTGTAGACAGTCATATGCATGAAGAGTGGTTTCGATTTTTCCGCAGGCTTCGCCTGCTTTGCATACTAATGCCTGCCTGGAAAGCCGAGAGAAAGGGGAATAACAGCAGCAGCAAACGGAAGGAACCTAATCCAGCACGCATCATGTGCGGGGCGGCTTAATACCCTCTAAATGGAAGGCTATATGGGTTAGGAAATGAAGCTTGTGCTTCGTTATTGAAATGTGCCTTCAAGTACCTTTTATATGGAAGTTGAATGCAATTTTTAGCCTCTCTTGCAGCTGTAGAATATAGAACTACTAATTGATGGATAACTGATATTTTTCGATAGTTTAATCGATTGCTACTTTCAGGGTATTCTCTCATCGGTTATATCTAACTCCACTCCACTCCACTCCACTTTTCTTGCTGTTTTCCCTCAAGATGCAGACAATTTCCGCTGTGCAGCTAATTAAAATTACGCAAAATATCATCATCATCAACTGGCAGTGGGCTGGAGCGCGTGGGTGTGGGTGTGGCTTCAGCTAAGAAGGAAATGTGCAACAGGAAACGCGCTCACGTAAGAGGGAAATGTTGTTTTCCCATAGAGGGAGGCCGGGTGGTGGGGTGGTGGTTGGCGGAGGTCGTGCTACTCGTATTACTCTTACTCCTAATTATAGCGTAAAGTGCAAATGCAAATGCAAATGAAAATGCCTTTAAAAGGCTTCAATTTGAATGAAAAGCAAATATTGCGCATACGCCGCATGAGCCGGGTTTAATTAACGCCGCCAGCCAATCCACAAACAATGGCCAGAGCATCAGAGGCAGAGTAGGCACAAAAGAGTTCATAAGGAGCAAGGCCACAACACTAAGCCAGGACCTCGGTTTGCCCGCCACCCTCCCCAAAAGTATGCAACGCAAATTGTTGGAGCCTACCGAATCGCGGGCCACCGCAAGTGGATATCTGTGTGCATAACTGTGCATATATGTATATATGTATGTACATATGTATATAGTATAGGGGACTCACCTCTGCACCCATTTGTAGGATGGCATGGGATTACCCTCTGCAACGCACTCGAAGGCAGCCGGACTGAACAGGGGCGCGGTGGTGAGGCGATCCGGGCCAGCTGAAACAATTTTGGGCGGATCTAAAGAGAGAAAAGACAGAGGCAAAGAGCTGGGTGAAAACTTTGGCCAAGATAAATACTCCACTGGAGAGAGGGGGAGGTAAAGCGAAAGGTAAAGGTATACGTACATTTCACATCCAACTGCACCGAAATCTGCGCCGAGGTTCCCACCGAATTCTGCGCCTGGCAGGTGTACAGTCCAGCATCCCTTCGCCCAACGGGACGCAATTGCAGAGTTTCCTGTCCAGATACCGGGTGGAGAGAGAAGGGCAAGAGAAGGCAATTTAATACAATTACAAATTTCTGCTACACTTCAGATAAATACCCAGCGAAGGGGGTAGAAGAAGGGAGAATACAATTTTGAAACAACATAAACAACAAAGAGCAAGGATTTCTCCTCTTGGGCAGGGACTGGGAGGTGCTGCAGCAGCAGCAACAGCAGCAGGTAAAACTCACCTGCAGGCTGGCTATCTCGGAGCGACCAGCCCGTCGCCAGACGATGCTCGCTGGCGGATTGGCATCGGCCACGCAGCGCAGGACGAGCGCATCCTTATCCTCCTCCAAGTCGATTTCCGGTGAGCCAATTAGACGAATGCTCGGCGCATCTGCAAGGGACCAGTCCAGAACAGACGAGAAACGTTCAAGTTGGGTTAGCAAAAACAGGAACCAGAAACAGAAATAGATATATAAACAGAAAACAGAGCAAACAGAGTCAACAAGGCAGGCCAAGTCTCTGGCTCTGACTCTGACTCTGGCTGTGGCTGTTTCTGTTGCTCTGGCTTTGGTCCTCCTTCTGGCCACGGCCTCTGGGACAAGTCAACTCTTGAATTGCTCAGCAAAACAGGAAATTACAGCAAATTGTTGTTAATTTAATTGTTACATCTCTGTTTCTCTCTCTATCCTGGCGTTTAGTTTCTTTTGACTCTAAGCCAAATCAAATGATGGCACTTTGCCTGTCTAGACCCTGGCCTGGGATGCAACTGATTCAAAGTCTGAACTGTGTATGTCTCGGGAGCTCTGGTTTGTTGGCTTGAGATGAGGGGCTGTCGGGGGGTACTCACATTTCACATCGAGACGGGCCTCGACGGGCACCGATTTGGCCGTGTAGGACTCGTGGAAGGCCGCACAGCGCAGCATGTCGCCGTGACGCTCTCGCATTGCCGACACTTGCACCACGGAGGTGGAGGACCAGGTGCGTGGATTATCCGGCTCGGTGGCATTCATTTGGGGGTGCATCGCAGATATCTCCTGGTCGCCTGCAACAGACACAGATAAAGAGCGAGAGAGGGAGAGGGAAAGGAGAATGAGAACAGAGTACAGGAAATGGGAAATGGTTGGCAAATTAATTAACAGGACAATGACCAGGGGGTCGTCAGTGTCCCTGTCCATGTCCGTGTCTGTGTCCATCAGGATAACAACTGCAATCAATGGGGCTACCAGACACTTACCCAAATACCATTTGAGGGTGGCCGGTGGATTACCATAATGTGAGACGCACTTCACTGTCGCCATGGCGCCAGCATCGACGGTAATGTTGTGGCCCGGCGGCACGTGTACGGCCTCGTACTCAAGGCGAGGACGCTGTGGCGCCACTGCAAGTGAGAACAAAGATTAGTACAATTAAAAGTGGACATCTTCCAGCTCGGAAAATGAATTAAATGATGACTGAAAGGGTTCCAAAAGAATGGTCCCCGGGCAGACAGAGAATCACTTTCGTATACGTACCACGTACAACCAGGCGCACCGGTTGACTGGTCAGGGCGTCCTGTGTGGTAAAATCACTGGCCGTCACTTGGCACTCCCACAGGCCGTCGTCAAAGTCCAGCGTGGCTGAGCGTATCCACAGCGAGCAGTCGCCGCCAATTTGCACTGGCGGTGGATGGAGATCCAGATGTAAGACATTCCCATTCTCGTTCGTACCCATACGTGAGGCCCATTCGTATTTCTTCGTATAGATTCCAACGGGCTGAGGGTTGAGAGGAGACAAGGGTTTTTCGGATTAGTTCAAGCTGAAACAAAGGAGGAGGAGGAGGCGGAATCGAAGAGCTGGACAGGACAGCGATGATGATGGCGATGAAATGAACTGGGCGGCGGCTGCTATGTCCTCTACGACATGTTTAGCATGTTTAACTTTTGCGATGTAGTCGGGCGTGTAATTTCGTCTACGATTTGCACAAACATCCCACAGACAGTCATCGCCTGGCCATCGCCTGGTCATCGCCTGGTCATCCCCTATTCCCTATCACAGTCCCCCTTTCCCATTTCCCCCCATTTAACTCCATTTTGCAATCCTCCTTCTCTTTCTGTAAATTGGCATTAGTTTGTTTGCTAATTGGAAATTAAATTACAATTAGTGATCTCTCAGCGTTGGCAACGTTCGCATTTAAGTATTTATGGAGACCGAGACCTCTCTCTTTTCCTTTATAGACACAGATACAGACACAGAGAGACACTGTGAGCGAGAGCGAGAGAGAGTGGGCTTCTGCCTAATTGCATTTTGGCTTTGAATGTTGCGTCTGTGTTCTGTATATTCTGTGTTTTCTGCTGGTCTAATGGGTTATATTAATTGCAGCATTGAATTTGTGTCCATTGAACAACATTTATTGAAAGAAAATGGACAGGAAAATGGCAAGAAGATGGACAACCGAAGCGAAGGAGATTCTATACCCAAATCCATGATTTAATCTCATCTTTAAGAGCATAGAATTCTGTAGAGCAAATGCATTTTGATTGTCACATATGCATATGTGTCCATAAAGCATAAATTTCTCGAATGCATCAATGGCAGAACCACCTTTCGATGGTTTTGGTATCTCTGTTTTATTAAATAGCTTGCGGCTGATGGCATGGCACATATTTGAGATATTATTCCATTTGACCCCACACCAAGCGATATAAAACAAAGTTCAATGGGCTGACTGGACGTGGGGTCATCCATGGGTTAGGTGTGTGTATGGTAACAATGGCGAAACCAGAGAGATATACGAGTATAGCGGAGCCATAGACAGAGAGGGAGAGACGATAGGCTCCTGCCAGAAAACTGCCAGAAAAACAATTTCCACATAGAGAGAGAGATGGAGAGAAAAAACCTCAAATCGAGTAAATATTTGGCTCCGACCCCATTGACGTTGCCAAAACATTTCCCATTTTCCCCCAATCGATATTCATATCGACATAATTCTACACATTTTCCAGGAACCTCCCCACACAACCCGGGAAAACTGCAAAACTGCATAGCAGCCAAACAACAAAACTTGAGGCACAGAGGAAAAGTCGAAAAAAATCCGTTTTGTTTGCCATAAAAAAAAAGTTTGATGCCCAAAAATTACATTTATTCAAATGGCTGAACTCTCATACTATATGTGTATGGGTATGTGTATGGGAGGGGGGAAGGAGGTTGCGGATATCATCCTGCTTTGAAATTATCAGGAAATGCACTCAGATGAGAGTATAGATGAGTAGGAGCAGCAGCAGCCAGTGATGGTATTGGAATTTAACGTCCGGCATCCTTTTTGGCACAATTAGAATGCATCAGGGGCAGTGCCACCCCTTCGCTTTGTGGGACAACAAAATATCCCCAAAAATACATAGTATCTGTACTTATAATAACTGTACATAAAATATATGGGGAAAAACTATACCCCGAAATGGAAGAAAATTGAGAAAACGTTGAGCATAAAAGAAAGCAGACATTGCAGCCGAATGCTTTGATACTTTTGAGGATTGATATCTGTTATGGTATGAATATATGATGCAGCAGCAGCAAAGGAATTTTCCTTCTCTGTATTTTAAACCCCTGTTAAAAGTCATAGTACCCTCTTCAAGGGTATACGAAAAAAACTGGGGGAAAAAAATGGTAGAAATATGCAAAAATAAGAAGAATTTTAAATGAAACCCGAAACAGCAACATCAGCATCAGTGTATGTGTATGTGAGCGTGAGTGCTACGCTCGATGCATGCAAATGATGTTTGTCCTTTGGTCTTGTTCTTCAGCTATTCTCTGTCCCCTATTTCCAGCCCCACTTCCGTTTCCGGTTCCACTCTTCTGCTACTGCTGCTTCTGCTGCTGCTGCTCCTTCCTTGGCTCCTTCGACTCCGTGGAGTGGAGACACAAAGCATGTAAACATTTAAGTATGTGCTGCAAAAGCGAGGAGTTTTGCGATGCGCAGCATATGAAAAAGGACATTTGAAATGCTTTCTGATTTTTGTCATACAATGGACCAGGAGAAACCCCGCTCTAACCACCTCCACTGGCATTCCCTGATCCCCGAGGAGCATGCATTTGCATAAGCAACTGCCACAACAAGTGGAGGGGCATGCAGCAAATAAAAGTTATGCCTCAAACGCACACAATTGCCATGAATAACAAGCAGCATACAACATATTCCCTGCCCCCTACCTTCCCCTGTTGTGGCTAAAGCAGATCCATAATGAGGCCATTTTGGAATTGCTATGCAAACTAAGATGTCCATGGACCTGCAGTTAAGCTCCTCCCCACCCTTCCACAGAACAACCATTTTAAATGGTAAGAACTTTAGGAGAACTCACATCTGAGGTAGCAGAAAATTTCTCTATTCATAACAATAATAACTAATTCTGTGGAAGAGGGATCAGTGGAATTATTTCTCTATTCGAACGCTCTGCCAGAGGGAGGCGAAAAGGAAATAAATTCTCTATCTTAATTCGTTGGAGGGGGAATATTTTCTCTATGCATAAGAAGGACAAATATTTCAACGAAAATATAAAGAGAATGTTGCTCTACTCTACAGGACTTTTTTTCTGGTTAAATGGAAACCAAAAAAATGTTGGAAATAATCAAAAATTCTCTAGAAATCGAATGAGAAAAATAAAAACATACTAGGGACTTTTTCTATAGAAAAATCTATTAGAAATATGTTTTCACTTATTCTAAGAATTTATTCTCTAGAAAGAGTATAAAAGTACCATTCCTTTACACGTCAAAAGAACTGAGTATTTCTCTTGAATAGGGAATAACGCGTTTGTTTTCTTATATTTCTTATTTTTCCTTTCGCACATGCAATGCTCAAACACATAGTTTTCTTTATAGAGCGAAGCACGCATTCAATGTCCATTGAGTTTATTCCACATTTAAATCTGTGGATTTATTCACAAAAAAGAATTGATAGAAATAATCTGCTGAAATTGGGTTCACGCCATGACAACTGTGATGGATTCAAAGAGGTTTCAAAGCTGACACATTTGGCAAAAACAAAAGTCTATGTCATCACTATTATATTACAGAAATGTGGAAATAATCAAAAATTCTCTAGAAATCGAAAGAGAAAAATATAAACAAACTAGGGACTTTTTCTCTAGAATAATCTATTAGAAATATGTCTAAGCATTTATTCGCTAGAAAGAGTACAAAAGTACATTTAGGCACCAAAGATTTCCTTGCAAATATTAACCATATTGCCATCCTATGGCTGCCATAAAAATGACAGCAGAAAACCAATAAATTCCATGAAAACTGGCACTGGAGTTCATTTTCGGCCATCAAATGAAGAGAGAGCCTCGAAGCGTTTTCCCGTGAATTCCAATCGAGTTGGCCAACTCCAACTCCAACTCCACCCGCACCTCAGTCCCCTCTGCACTGTCACGCACTTTCGATTAAAACTTGCGCTACGCTGCGCTGCTCGGCATCGCTCTTGGCCAATATGGTTCTAATCAACAGAGAAACAAAGAAGTCCTGTCCCCCCTGCCTTAGGGAAGTTTTGGCTTTCATTATTGACTCGTCCTGGTTGGCCAGGGTGTAAATTACGTACGCCACATGAAGGCCACAAACGGAGGGCAAAAGAACAACACTTAATTGAACCACAGGACGAGCCACGAATATGATATGAGGCCCAGAGCCTTGGACACGTCTGTCGGTGTCGGTGTTGGTGTCGCTGTCGGTGTCGGTGCATGTGCGTGTGCTGTGAGAGTTTTGGCCAAGTTATGAGTTTAATCAAAATGTTTAGAAACTGGGGCCGCCATCGATAGATGCGAGTGTGAGATGTGTGTGCTGTGGCTGATATAATTACCTTGTTATCCTTCTGCCAGGAGCACGTGCCCCGTTTGTCGATTACTTTGCATGTGAGCAGCGTATCCTGTCCGGGATTCACTTCCGTGTACTTGGGCTGTTCTGAGAACCGCTGAAAGCACTCGATGCCTGCAAATGAGAGGAGAGGAGAGAGATGGATGAGCACTTTGTAAATGTATGGGTCTGTCATTAACATAAACTACTTCCGCTGCGCATGTAAGTATGCTACATTTTTTTAACCCGTCTTCCGGCTCCGCTCCCTTCTTTCGGTTCTTTCCCTTTCAAAGTCCCAAGCTGCATTTGTCACGCCTTCACCCACACCCACACACACACCCACACACACACACTGGAAAAGCGGGCAATTATGAACGCTTCACAGCATGCCGGCCATTTGCTTATCTCTCCCTTAATGCCCCCTGCCCCTTCCACTGCCTTCCACACCCTTCTTTCATTATCATTTGACTGCCTTTTCCTTACCCTTTCCCGCGCTTTCTTTTTTATATATATTTTTTGTACGCGTAGCGCGGAGAATTTATGTTAATTGCTGGCATGTTGAATATTTTCTCCGCACTTGCACTCAATTACACCAATTACAGGTGGAAAATTACACGCGCTGCTTGCTCAAGATAATGAATGTGGGGCCTTGTGGGGGGAGTGGTAGCTGGGGGCTGTGAGCTGGTAGCTGCAAAGAGGTGCTGGCTAGGAGGTCAGGGCGTGCCTTGCAACTTTAGGTTACCTAATGATAGAGGAGGCATGCGCCAGCTCCTTGAGACACTCCATTTACTCCAGCTGGAAAAGCGTTTAGTCAGTTAGTCAGGACGCAAGTCATGGCTTTTAAATCCACTGACAAAAACACCTTTTAATTTCTATCATAAAAACTAAGAAAAATGTTTAAATTCTTTGAAAAATTCAACCACAAATACTACAAAATACCAATTGAAAACTAAACAAAGAGAGGAATTACATGGGAATATAGAGGTTGGGGGAGAGGAGCAGAAGTAAGAAGGGGAGATAGAGACAGACAGAAGAGGTGAGAAATAGAGTGGGAAAGAGTGAGAGACGCTTATAAAAATACCAACGAAGAGCGCTGCAGAAATACTAAACTGCAGTGTTCGCCTCCAAATGAAACTCCCTTAGAAATTTCTTCGAGTGCATTACCCCAAAGAATTGCTTTAATATCGAAAGGTCAAGGCTTAATTGAAGCCTTTTGGCTTTTTAATTGCTGTTTGCCGGAGCTCGGTCACAAGTTGTCATCGCTCACAATGGTGGCTAGGGCGGGAGGGCGCCTCCGCTTATCGACCTTTGTTTGGCTGTCAACTCTCACTTTTCATGGGTGTGCTTGTGTTTTCCCAAGCAGTTGTAGTTGGAGTTGGGCTGGGGCTGGCGCTGGCTTTTCCACGATATATTCTCGTATAAATGTTGGTATATGAAAAAAATCGAATTGCGTGTGGTGGAAAGGCAGCACGTGACTGGCGTTAGCCGGCCAGCAAGCAAATGGCTCTCCGTGTCTCATATTTTGACCCACCAAATGCTGAGCCCCATACACAGATACACCACCCCTCCCATCGACACACACATGCGGACATTCACTCACGCAATGATTTATTACGCGTGATTGGCGTGATTGCCACTTTGCTGCCTTATTTCAGCTTCCCCGCTCCAACCGGTGCGCTGCGGCTGGTGTGTGTCGCCCAGTTCCCGTGGCATGCCACCGAGTTCCGCTTAGTGTTGCTGTTGCTGTTTGTTGCTGCCTTTTGGGGACCTTTTATCGGCTTTTGTATAAATTGGCTTTGTATTTCAATTACGTTGGGGAGCGGCGTGCCACAGGCTGCTCTCTCTGATATCAAATACGTTGCATGACGAGTCCGCTGGTATTGCAGTTCCGCGCCTGATTTATACGGCCTAAACTTAACAAGTTTTCCCAGTCTATGAATACTTTTTCACCGATACAGCAAGAGCGAGAGAGAGGGTGGTAGAGAGGGGAGAGTTCCATGTAATTTTTGCGTGACCAAACAAACGGCGCTCCACTTAATTGAAACGCATTGAAATGTAAAGATTTGCCTCTCCACAAACCGCTGGTAAATAAAAACAGGAAAGTAAAAGTCCCTTGGATAGCCGAAGCATGTAATACCCTAAGGGAACGATAGGCCGTCAGAACTGAGGGACTGTGCATATTCTCAGTGGGTCTGGAGCTCGTCAAATATCTAGTCAGACCCATGGTACCCCCTGCAGAGTGTACAATAAAGCAACGCCGCAAAACAACGGCAGCTAGAATAAATAAAACAGGGAAAAGCGTTGCCTATTTGCATGGGGCAAATAAAAATATTAAAAATAAATAAGAGCAGCGGAGAAATTTGAGCTGAATGCCTAGGAATGGATGCCTGTGGAGACGCATCTGTAGTGCTGCTCCTCCTTTCAGTCAAAGGCAAACCGACAACAGCTGAGCCGGGACCAGGGACAGGACCAAGAGCAGGACCAGGACCAGGACTAGCGCCAGCTGCGATTGCAGTTTTAGCTGCTCCTTCTCTGCTCCTCCAGCTTCAAGTGCGTGCCGCTGAGTGCTGCTTACAGGATTGTTTCTGCTGTTCCTGCTGTTTGGCTCGTGCCTTCAAGTGGCGTTGTTGTTTAGTCTGCTCTGTTCCCCTTACCCCTGCCCATGCTACCAGCTCTCTCCAGCTCTTTGAGAGCTTTACGTGCCTGTGCACTGCCAACAAGGATAACAATTACTCTAGCAGCATGTCCGCCATTCTGCGCTGTCTCATCTGTTTGATGCCACGCTCCACGCTCTTCCCACTCCACCCCATCCGGAGTTTTCGTTTGGGTTTGGTTCGGGGTATGGATGCCTCTGTTTGTTGTGGACTTTAGTTGTTTTATTTATTCTCAATTGTTTAGCGCTTAAATGCTTTAAATGCCTGTTTAAATACATTTTGGCATTGCGTTCGTTGTGTACGCTTTTTGAAATGCGTGTCCGTGTCCCGTGATGAATTTTGTAGTAAGCTTTTAGCACCGGACCGTGCTCCTCGTGCTCGTGCTCATGCCTACCCCAGGGAGCCTCCTCCCAAGCTCCTTCTGCTGCTCTCAAATATGTCAGACGCACATTTTGGTGTTTCCTGCCCCATCTCTCATGGCTCTTGCTATGGCTCTGGCTCCATGCCCCTTGGCTGTCTAGTGCCAGGCGGCTGCTGCTGCTGCTGCTGCTGTTTACTTTTGATGATGCATTGCAGCGTAATAATTTCACGTAGCCGTCCACGGCACGCAGCCAAAAACGACAAATGGCAGTGGAAGAGTGGGCCCTGTGTCCAGTGGCGGGGGTGAGTGAAAGAGTGGACCTTGGGGCAGGGATCAACTGGGTCAACTGGTCGCGGATGGGAGGCCGGGGCCTCCTAGCATCTGGTCAGTTATAAAATGCTGTTTGGGCTGTTCTTCAAGTGTTGGCCACCCCCCCCTCCAAAAGCGACATTACTCATACGCAACGTGGTCCAGGGAGGACAAATTCTAAGCCGTTTTCTGCAGTTTAGCTTTCGTTAGAGGAAAATTTAAGAAAAAAAATTCCCAGCTGGGAATCAGGGCTCTCACTCACTCAGCTTCCATTCATAGGGAGAGAGAGAGTGGCACATGAATTCCCAGTACAGAGGGGGGAATCCACCTCCTTTGTTGGCAATCAATGAAAGCAATTTGTGAATCTCTTGTGCAATTCGGGGACATACAAACGAGCTCAAGGACACACACTCATGTACTCGCGCGCCCACGTCCACGCCCACTACCACTCTCAAGGAGGAGATATCCTGGAAAAGGTATTGGCAGATACGAAATCTTGTATGCAAATCAAATATGCAAGATGATTTGTACATTTTTACCAAATGTATTATATATAAAATACGGCAGGATACACAGGGGGGAAAACCACCCCACCTCTGGCCACCCGTACGGCAGCCGCAACAACAGGATTCTAGGGCTTAAACTTTTTAAACCTGTTCCACATCATCGCCCCCTGGAAATCCATTCCCCCTGCTCGCCATTCTGTACCCCAAGCAAGGTGCTAAGCAAACATGCAAGCTGTGAGGATTATAAAAAGGAGGCAAAAGAAAGAAGGAAGAAGGGGCGAAGGAGGCAAGCAAAAAGGATGTCCCAACAACACAGGCAACAGCAAACGCGCAAAGCGTTTTTGGAACAACAAAACAGCTGAGGACCCTCCGCCCCAGCCCACCCACGGCCAGAGCCGGAGCCGGAGCCAGAGCCAGACACACTCCTCCATCACCCTTCACGGAGATCCCATGTCCTTGGGTTCGTATGTGCCTGGTGCCGGTGCCGGTGCCTGGCATCCTCTACCCTCTACCCTCACCATCTACCTACTTAAGCATAATGATATATTTAGCTTGCCAAGTGATTGTTATTTGATATTCAACAGATTTCTCCTCAGCTTTTGCTTTTGCTTTTCCTTTTCCTTTTTCCCTTTGTCCGTTTTTGCATGGGGCGCGCAGACATTATGGGGCCGCGCCTTTTGTTGAGGTTAAATCGATGCGTGCTTGTATTATTTCATAAGTTTATGCACATACAGGACACACACACATACACTCCTTAGAGCTGTGTGTGTTTAAGTGTGAATCACTCATGTTTTACTGGCCAACGCTGCGTATGCGTAACGTCAGTCAAACCCCGTCAGTTTTGTTGTCTGACAAACAGCATACTTGTACGTAAAGAGGGCAAGCCATCAGAGTTCTGTTTGACAAACAGCATATGAAAAGTGATTTGTAAATTGACAAAATAGCCCACACTTGACACACACACTTAGCCCAGTCCTGTCCTGCCCTGTCCTGTCCACCCACTAAACTGTACCTTATTGAGGGGTTGTCCCACTGTTTTACCCCATTTAACCCACTCTTTAGAGCTGTCCATCTGCATGGCCCCAGTCCACATTTTCGTTGGACAATAAATGACACGTTTTGTCGTTTACATTTTTCATATTTTCATAGCTCATTGACTGGCACGCGAAATGGTTTGCAACGAAATACAACAACATGCCATGCCTCTTGCCACTGCTGCCAGTGCTGCCAGTGCTGCCACTTCTGCTACTTTTCCCCATTGTTTGACACTCGAAGTTTATGCATTTATTTGTAGCAGGCGGCATTCGAGTCCTGAGTTCTGAGTCCTCTGAGTCCCGAGCCCTGTTCTCGTTGATTTATTGTATTGTACTCTCGCTCCGTTCCCCCCATTTGTAATATTTGTGTCTGAGTGTTCCACTTGAATGGAAATGGTGTGTGTGTGTGTGTGTGTGTGCGTGTGTGTAGAGAATTCATATGGCAGTCGAGTGGCCACTCGAGTTTATGTATGTAATTTTTATTATAATATATGTAGGACCGCCTTCAACTGCAGCCCAAGCGAATGTTTCATATCATTTCATATCACGGTCTAGTGCCATCGATCAGAAAACTAAAGATACCGCTTTAAAGTCCCAAATAGATGCCAAAAACTCTGGTCTGGTCGGGGTCCGGTCACAAACAAACAGCTAAGCGTCAGCCGTTCAAAAGAGTAAGCCCCGAATGGCACACTAAATATGCAAAAAGGTTCGGGGATTTACCTGCCACATGCGAGGCAATTAAAAGCGGAAAGCGAGCGCACGGGCCAGGATATGGGGCTGATTAAGGATTGGTCCGGGGGTTGTTTCAGGATACGGGAATGGTTCGGTTTGGTTCGGTTCGGTGGATGGTTGAGCTCTGGTTTTGGCTTTGGCCTGTGACAAATACGCGGCCATAACAATTCATTTAGATAAATCAGCAGCTGTGGCTGTAGCAAATGAAGCCATTACTTCTGGTTCGTGTGGGCCTCGAGGCACACAAAAAGGTCAATTAAAAGTGTCCTCGTTTGAGTCCTGGGACGTTGACTTGGACTTGGACTCGTCTACGATTTCAAACAACTTTGTTGCAATGGCAATCAACGCTGCCATTCAGCCATCTGATTATGGCCCAGACAAACAATGACAGTAGATTTCAAGGCTCAGTCCCCAGTGCTTCATTTTCTGTTGCTTATTAATTAAACTGATTAAATTTGAGGTTGCGTGCCCCGGCTGCCCTCGGCTGCAATGCCACTACTGCCACTTCCATTGATTGGCCGCCAATCAGGGACAGAGAGAGCATTGGGCTGAGGGTCCAACACTTTGTCTCAAATTAATACGACTTTGGGAAAGTTCTCATGTTCATGGGAGCATAAACATAATTCGAGCAATAATAATCATGAGCACTGCCCACTGGCATACCAAGGGCAAACAAACACACGCAAATCGAATCATTTCATTAGACACACACACTCTCTCCACTCTCGATTCTCGACTTTTGACTAGGTCTCTGATTGAGTGGCTGACTGATTGAGTGATTGATTAGTGGGTGGAGTTTAGGCTGTCATTTCTACGGGATTTGTGTCCTGTCAGTGAAGCTAATCTTGAGGAACTCCTCCTGGCCTGCACTTCATTATACAATTTACGAGACTTTTTGAAGGGTGGGGCGGGCAGAAAACTTCTCTTACCCACTCTTTGACGTCTACTCCTGTTTGTAACCCCGTTCTTTGTGGCAGCTCATACCTCTTTCCCCCCATTTCCCCTCTCCACGTGTTTCAGTCTGTCAGTGTCTCTCTCTCTCTCTCTCTCTTCCAACCCCGTTTTCTGTTGCAGCTGTCGAGGACTTGAGCACGTTGTCCCATCTCTCGTTTAGCCACGACACGGAGACACATACATCTCTGCTCAACCCCTGTGGGGCTGCTCACTTTGTTGCGCGTCTTTTGCAGGCACTTAATGCGCTGTTCCACCCACTGGCTGCAACCATCCCCACCCCACACTCTCTTTCGCTATGCAAAAACAATGGCGTGGGTACATGCCACATGGAGATAGAACGACAAGAGCGACACAGACACAGACACACAGACACAAGGCAAATTTCAGCACGGAAGCGGAAGTCATTGTTGTCGCACAATGGCGAACGCGTCGCAATTATAATAATTTTGATTGCATACCCTGCCGCACCAGCCCCTCTACTGAGTCTGCTTGTACTCAGTCCCCCACCCCTATACAGTCTGTCGCACTCTTTAAGCCTGTTTTTGTTGATGGTGCAGTGGCAGGGAATGAATTATGCAACCATCTGAAGGGGGTGGTGCCACTGGCACTGGCACTGGCACCACGTGTGGGCATCATTTTTTATGTGTTTGTTCGCCAGCAGCGCTTTTGAGGCTCTTTTTTTTAATTACGAGCACTAGCCGGAGTCTGAGAGGTAATAGGAAGAGGGTGGACAGGTGGGCTGAGCGACAGATAAGTTGAGGGCACTCCCAGTCAGCAGCAGCAGCAGCACACAGAAAGCATCGCCATGTCTCATGTTTGTTTGCAATACCAAACTAATTAGCTGCACAAATAAGCAATTAACTGGCGAGAAAGTGAAGAGAAATGGGAATGGGAATGGGAAAATGAGAATAAGATATGGGAAAAGCAGGGAGCACGATCAGAGTATGGGAAGAGGTTCAAGCGGTGGTCACTTAATTACACAAATTATTTGCCACAAAAACCTCAAGTTGGCATCCTCCCTCCCACTGCCCATTGCCCACTGCCCATTGCCCACTGCCCATTGCCCACTGCCCATTGCCCCACTCAAGTGCACCCAAGGACATGCAGCCGACCAGAGTAGTGTTCTTCTAGATGTAATGAGAGTACCAGTGTATGTACGGGCCTTGGCCCCTTGGTCCTTGGTCAGCAGTTTGACCATCGCAAAAGAAAAGAAAACAATTTTCTTGAAAGCTTTGATTTGACTAAGTAAACTGGAAAATCCCGAAGTGCCGCAAGAAACCGAAGAGGAGAGACCAGCAGGGAGCGACTGCCAGCAAGGATATACACGGTCAATGGAAGGATAAGAGTGGAGCAGATGATGGGAAACAACTATCATTTGCTTTTAATTTGACTCGAGGGCGTAATTAAAGAAAAATGCCAAGGAAAGCCAAAGTCCTTTGATTGTCAGCCTGGGGGTGGGGATGGGGGTGGGACTCTGGTAGCCCGGTTGCCTGCTTGCCAGCTTGCCAGCCAGGAAATGCAAATCAGGACAAGGAACAGGGAAACACAGCGACGAACAGGCAAACACAGGACAGAGATGGATGATGGGAGAACACACAGAGATACACAGATAGAGAGAGAGAGACACACACACAGAGAGTGTAATACGTTAATTGTTTTAAGAAAACAGGCTGAGACTGCATGTCTTGGGAGGACATAAATCCCGTTTAACCTGACGCTGCAAAGCCAGCACCGGGACGAGTACGAGTACGACGACGAGGACGGACTTCCTGGCACCATCCACTGGACTAACACATAAATTTTACTCCTTTATTCCAGTTGCATAACATGTCCTGCGACACTGACAAAAAAAAGAAAAAAAAAGAGAAAGAAAGAATAACCGAAGACAGACGGACAGACGTGTTATATAGAAAGGCAACTTTTGCTGCTGACTTTGCTGAAGCGGAGATGGATATGGCAGTTGGTAAAGTGCTCGAATAGGTGGTACCCAGTATTGGCCAGGAATTTAAGCTTTAAATTCGGCATGAATATATTTATTTGGGAGAACTCTGCTTGCCAGGGTTCGGCCTGATACTGATCCGGTATTCTGGAGCTATCTAACCCCTTGGTTAGAGCAACCACAGCATACCCTTCTTCAATCCACAAGTAATGTGAATGTGTGTGGCTGTAAAAAAAGTGCCAAAAAACTAACAAGTTTGACGAAGCGAAGGGTGGGCAGTGCGGAGCGGAGCGGTGGGTGTCTGGGGAGTGGAGCAGAGCAGAGCAGCATCAGCATCAGCAGCAGACGAAGTTATGCAAAGTCAGCAGAGGACATTGACATGTGTGAGCATGTGTGTGTGTGTGTGTGGTGTGTGTGTGTGATTCAATTTGCAGTTGTGACACTGCAGCAGTACGATGGGAGACGGGAGCCGGGAGACAACTGCCACCCCCAGCCTTCACCAGCTCGCTAGTATTCCGAGCATAAAGTCAAATTGCCATATTTCATCTATGACTTTTATGACTTTTTCTTTTATTTTTCCCTCAACACTTTTTGCCAGGTCTGAATTGAAATTTTTCTATGCAGCAGTCAGCCGCCAACGACAACTTTATGAACTTTCACACACATTTTCAGTTTTGCAGTTGAGTTCCATTCTCCACACACATCATCCGAATTCTAGCCAAGATTCGATTCAATATCGCCGACACACTGTGTGAAATAGTTCCTCGCCAGGCGACACTCATCGGTGTCCAGGTAGAAGCGACTGGGGCACTTCTGCATGGCCAGCATTCGCACACAGATAGTGAGCTGCAGGGCAAACGGGTTGCACGGCTCCTCGATGAATTCAATATCCGGCAGGTGGAGTGTGAAGCGACCCGCATGCAGCGTGCGAAATATCTCACACTTGTTGTACGCATCCATCATGAAGGGCACAGACTCCAGCTGCGGCTGTGGCATTATCTCTTCCAGGCTGTGGCGTATGTTGGCCAGATCCAGGCGGTATGGCGGATCTGCATCGGTATAGCCAGAGCCTATATAGTTGCACTCCTCAATGCACTTGAATCAGATCGGGGAGATCTTACATGATGAAGTACTTCTAGCCATGTGCTGCTCACCATATTGATCGTGTAGAGTTCGGCAAAGTTGAATCTCCTGCCTGAGGGCAAGTTCAGAGTGCTTTTGCATTCAGCATTTCCTTTGTCCAGGCTGGGACGTGTTAGCTGACAGCATCTGATCGATAAGTCCTAATTGAAATGGGCCCAGACTATGAGAAAAGATCCCTCTGCTTGGTAGACTCTCACTTACGGCTGCCTTTTTTCTGTCCGCCTTGCAGTTGGTCTCTCCACCCATTAGCGAACAGAGCCAGATCAGCAGCTAAAAGTCGTAATTTCAGACTATATATCACTGATATCTGCATATGTGCACATACATATATCCAACTCACAATTTGCAGCAACAGCAGTACCCACATTGACATTTCAAACCGAACTGAATTCACAATTTGGAGTCGTAACATTTGACAATTAAAATAAATTGAATTAATTTTTATTATTATTCAAATTTTTGAGCCATAAAGCCGTTACACCTTCAGCTCATTAATGTTGACCCCACGTGGAGTTAAATATATTTATTTGTATGCTGACAAAAATGAAATCCAATACCGGGAAACATGGCCGCCTGGCCACAGGACGTCTTGATTAATTACGTTGGCACGCCATCAGATTACGTATACGCCACGTCTGGCAGCCTCAAGGTTGAAGCGCTGCTGACTTTGGGGTTAATAAATTGTTTTGCGTTTGTTAACTAAATTTTGATTGCCCCAGGAGGCGGTGGGCGAAAGCGTCAGCAGTGGGCGTGTCTGCCGAGCAACACTCTCGCTTTTTCTTTTCTTTCTTGATTTATTGATATGCTAATTGAGCATTTGCACGTTGCCCGTTGACTTGACTTGGCATTGGCTCTACACTTAGCTCTTGGCCTGGCTTCGCTTCCCCCCTCTTTTTAATGGCCGAAAGAGTGAGTGTGTGTGTGTGTGTGTGTCCATTGGAAGTTATGAGCCATGGCACGCCATTTGCATGGCGGCGTGTTGTTCAAATTAATTGTAAATGGTTGTAATTTGCTGTTGCCGTTGCCGTTGCCGTCGCCGATGTTCGCTTTTCGCTTTTACAGTTTAATTGCAGCTCCCAGTGAGAGGGCGCGAACTTGGACTTTGGAGCCCAGTAGATGGTAAATGGTGAATGGAGGTGGTACATGGTATCCATGGTGGCGCATCGATGGGCGGGGCGGGGTGGCCTAGGCTTAATTAATTTATGGCCACGGCCAGGAGCGCTTGTTAAATACACGTCATTTGAAGTTTGAGCGTGTTTAACGTGACGTATGAGTGATTTATGTTGATGGAGTGCACATTAAGCGTCTGTGGAGGCAGTTTAACTGCCAAAGAGTCATCAATTGAGTCGATGTGCAGCCCACACCCACTCTCCTGCACTATTGCGTGCACACGATATCCTTGTCATTCTGAGAGGGAAGGAATGGCCAAGGAGTAAACACTCCTGAAAGCAGCTTAGCGGCTCTGCCCTTTTCGGCTATATATATAAGCATCATATAAACGATTTTCCATGTATTTTTAGTGAATTAATGACAAGGCAAATATTTGATGGCACATAGCGTTGGGCTTTCGCTTTTGCTGGCATAATTACTTAAATACAAGTGGCAAAGCATTTCGGTTTGCTGTTCCAGATTCGAACTTCTAATGAAATTATTATGCCCCAATTTTATACACTGCTTCCTCTATGGGTTCCACTTAATGGGGAGCGAGTCATGGCATTTGGAATGAATTTCTGCGTTTAATTTGAATTCGATTTAATTGGATGACCACCGAAATCTATGGAATTACTACCTTTTTTTTTCCGTTCAGTTGACTTTAATCAATGACTAAACTTAGCATTCCACAGAAACTTAGTTTGCTTAAGCTAACTTTTTGCTTTCTTTTATTAACAGAAAAATGTGTCAAAGAATTCCCGTGAATTTAATGGCTTGCTGAGAAGAGCATCCATTCTCCGGCAGCTGTGTTCCCTCAACAACTTCTCCCCCAAGAGTTGGTTAGTTGTGCACGCAATTTAATTATATTTACTGGATTTTTACCCTCTTCACGTCGTTCCTCTGTGTCTGTGTGTGAGCGTCGAAAATTAGTAGGAAATTGTTAATGCGATAACAGAACAGATTTTCCCAGAGAGTGTTGTGTGTACCATGCAAAGCTCTTTTGGCTGGGTTTCCTTGGCAGCCAGGCCTGCCACACCACAAGACAGAAAAAAAAGAGGGAATCGTTGCCTAGCGGAGTGTATGGGTATTTTCATTGTGCCAGAACAGATTTAAGGTAAGTCCAACTTTAGGCAAGAGGAGCGCAAGAGGAGCGTAGCCAGGACATGGTACATAAATCGTTGGCACAGCTCCCGCCCGAGTAGTAGTAGAAAGCTCCAAGAGCTGAACACACGTTAGCAAGTGAGAAATTCCATTGAAAATGCATTTGCGGTGGCTATAAAGAGAAAATGAGGGGTGTACCGGGGCAGGGGCACTGGAGGAAAACGCTTTTGGTTTGGTTTCGGTTGGCAGCTAAATTAAAGACGCAACTCACGTGGTTACTGGCCAACAGCGAGGAAGATGGGCTAAGAGGAAACCAGTGGCTGTCGCTTTTTCTCCGCACATAAATCAGTTTTAAATGCGTATAAATAAATTGGCCAAAAGGTGTCAGAGGAGAGAGCCAGTAGGGGGTAAGTGGTAGTGGTAGTGGTGGTGCCAGTGCTGGGGGGAAGTGCAGTCTTCGAGGCTAGGTCACGGTCTGCACCGCACAGAGCGCACAAAACCCAACTCCCAGCTTAATCCAAACACTTCGTTTTGACAATTTATGCGCGCTGCTTGCCAGGAGGGGATCGACTTTGCTGGAAAAAGGGGATTGTGAAAGAGGGGGCAGAAAGGGTGTCTGTGGAAAGTGGCAAGGACGAGCGCATGTGTCGTCATGTTTGTCTTGTATACTTGGTTATTTATTTAAGCCTTGGCTAGGGTTCTCCCACATCCCCATACCATAGCCCCCATACCCTGTCCCCTGTTACCATCCACGACGCATCCACTTGGTTGCGTTTAATCAAAGGGATTCTCGTTGCAAAATTAAACTAATTTAATTTTTATCGTTGTACAATATTTGCCTACTTCTACTCTCGCTTCCTCTGCCCTTATCCATCTACCCAACGGAAAGCGCGCCTTATTGAAATTTCATAGTCTAATTTTGAGCGCAAATTAAAATTTAATTACGCGCCTTTTTGGCGCGCCGCGCGCTAGCTTCGGTTTCCGTTTCCTGTTCCCCTTCCCCTTCCACTTCCAATTCCCGCTCTCATTTCTGGGTTCTCGTTTTTGCAGGTCGATTGGCTTAATTGGAAATACTCTCACTCCACCCAACCCCCCTCTCTCGCCATGTAACGCGCGCGTGTGTGTGTGTGTGTATGTTTGGTACTTTGATGCCTTTGACAACATTTATGTTTTGGGTCCCGGGATGCCTCATTAATTTTTAACTCTTTGCCATGGGCAAAACATTTATCTACCCTCACGGGTAACAAAAATTAAGTCATTCCACAGCATTTTGGCGCCACTTGACAACCCTTTACTATGTTTCCATGAGGATATGAAACAAATACAGCAGCACAAAATGCTGAACTTTAATTTGCAACCAAAACCAGAATATAGCACACGGAAAAATAACAAATTTTCCCGCCACAGTCGAGTGTAGAGAGTATATATGCCAAATGGAAAGTTTTTCCAGATGTTTTTGGTTGCATTTCAAATTTTTTGTTGTTTTCAGTTTAGTGTTAGAGCGGTGCAAGAAGCCTCCGCAGGGGGAAGGTGGGACGGACGACTGGGGTTGTTGCAGGGTCACACATGAAGAACTTTGAAATTAAAATGATTTTCAGTTGGCTGCCAGAGGAAGCGCAACAAAATTTTTCATTTTATGCCAAATTAATTGTCTACCCAAATGCAACAAAATTGAGTGGAATGTGCTTGGTACTTTGCCTTGCTGTGTAAAACTCTTACCATCCCTTTCTGTATGATACTTGCTATCTCTTTCTGTGTGGCTTTACTTCTGCCTGTCTGTTGCTTGTATAGTCTCATTAGCCTGCATTGCTTTTAATCAACGTTTTATTGAATTAAACAAATTTGTTTCTAATTTGGGGCACAGAAACCGTCTCCACTGCACACACAGACATGCCACATGCTCCATGCCGCATGGCCCCTGCCCCATGCCCTATGCGGTGCTCCTATCCCTTAGTTGGGGTCTCTATTTGGGCAGTGGATCATATTTGCCAGCAGTGACAGAGCCAACATTTGGGTATTTACATGGATGGAGGATACAGAAAGGTACTGCCCCTGGCCCTGGGAGATGGTGGGGCTAGGAGCTGGGCTCTGCCAGGAGTCTGTGTAGCAAACAGACAGAAACGAACTTCATCAGCAAATTAAATCTTTGCTCTGTCCAAGAGTGTGCTTCCCGCCATCCCCATCAGCAATCCCGATCCCCATGAAGAGTGCCACATAGTCGCGTATGTTTTGTTCTGTTCTGTGCTGTAATTTGGTGACAGTTGCATTATTTTCCCGATGAAATTCCATTGCAGCCACGTCACTCATAATTATGTCCCAATGCCACTTTATTAAATAAAGAAAAAAACACAACAAACAAAAAAAAACGCGAGAGAATTATATGTATGTGATGCGAGCGGAAGTGAAAAAAGAAAAGTTATCAGCATTGAAACTAATGAATTTCCATACAATTTTTCCGCTTTTCCGGCAGCAGCAGCAATCTATCAGGCATTTCCCACCACTGCACCGGGAAAACAACGCCACTCCGCTGGCATTGCAATGCATTGTCCGCTCGCATCTAGTATGTTGACATTGACAAGTTGGCAGGCGAATCGAAATGTAATCAATATCCAATATTTGCATATGCACCCCAAAGACCAGACCACCGTCTATGTAGTATGGGAGAGGGGGAAGGAAATTGAAATGCAGCTGCAACATAAAATAGTTGTCAATTTTGGCTGGAATTGACAACAAAACAAATTGAAAAGAAGTGGGGGCCCCCACCCGCACTATAAGGGAACAACCATTCGGTTGATCGGTGAGGGAATACCATAGATAATACGTACCCATATGCATCAGTTTTCCCCTCCCAACCCGCTTATAATTGTAATCAGTGTTTGCAATCATTTGCGTCATTTGCCGATGGAAATGCACACGCGGCCTGAAAGTATGCAACGGTTTTCATGCAACACTTCCTGCGAAACTGAGTATTCGTGCAACTCAATTGTGCTTGCCGCTGCCGCGATGACCCCACCGCTCCGCCCATCGCTCTGTGACCTTACAGGCCCCCTCAACATGTGCCGGAATCTGTGAGGAGAAGTTGGGGTGAGGTATAAAAAAAGAAAACACACAACGCCGCGTACTATGAAACAGCTTCAACATAAAATTTTACGAGTCGTTTACACAAATAGCAACACTGTTGCCAATAAACGCCGGCCGCACAGCCCTCCAGACCTCCAACTCCTACACCTACTGGACAGGCCATTCCCCTGCCCTCCCTTTATGGGGCCCGACAGAGCTGGGGTGTCCGCATCCTTCGTTCGTTTTGCAATTTTTATATTGTTCCAAAATGTTTTCGTTTCAACGCTTTTATATTTATTTTGTGCACACAAAAAAAATTGTTTGTAGCACCAGACCCAGATCACACTCCCTCCTCGCACCCCCCACTCTGCTGCATTGCATTGGAATTGTAAAGGGGTAAGAGCAAAAGTGCGGTGGGGGGTGCGGGTTACACAAGAGGGGGGGTGCAGATGTGTGCGTGTTGTGTTTGCTAAAATAATGGATTTTTATGCGCATTTGTTTGCACGATGTCGGCGACGGAAATGGGAATGATAAAGGGGTGGTGAAGCGAAGGAGGAAGCAGCGGAGGAGTGTGGCAGCAGCATTGGCGAATCTCTCTCCGGCAATGGCTTTGTTCTCGCTGGCGTATTCGCGAAAATGATTGGGAAAATCAGTAAAGTGAAAAAAAAAAGGAAGCCGCCTGTATGCTAATGAATTAACGAAGACGGCATACTCTGGAAGAGTTTCATGATATAAATATCAGTGAAGAATACATTTTTTTCTTAATTGTTCCAGCTATATTCAGTGCACTGCCTTGGGATGCTTCTTGCTTTGCTTTTTGCCTTCAATTGACACCCAAACAAGCAGCAGTAAGAGTGCCGGTAAACCCTCTCCTCCAGAGGGTACACCAATTGAAGAAGAAAGCGTAGTAAAAATTCATACAGATGATTCATGGGCTCATGAGTCCCTGTACGTGTGGCGGTGTGCGTTGCTGTGTGTTCGAATGTGGAAGCAAACAATTGAATGCTTATAGCATTGACTTTTGATTGGCATTATGGGTGGAACGTGTACCCTTGATAAAAACGGGCACAATGAAAGCCAGGAATACAATGAATGAATCAGTGAATGTATGAATGAATGGAAAAGGGCAATTAAATATTACACATACGCATGGTGAGCCGCTACTTCAGGCCAATTGTCAACGTAATGCCCTTTAAAATGGGTCAAGAAGCTGCTCGAGCATCTCCAACCTTGAGATGTCACTCTACTACAGGGCAAAAGAGAAAGAGAGAGAGAGAAGCAGCTAAATCAGAGTGAAAGGGAGGAGGGCTAAAAGCAGTGCACGACTTCACCAACTAAGCGCCATGGCCCATGCAAATATTTGCCCGGGGAAAACAAGAGAGCAGCAAATGAAAATGGCAAACAACAAGTAGTGCAAGTGCACAAGAGGTCGGCAAGGGGATTACTCCTCTCCACCTCTCCTCCTGCACTCCCATTTGCCTCTGTTAACACTCAGTTCCAAAAATGTGCTCACGTAGCTACCGAGTGGGGAAATCGCATGTTAAAATAAATTTCACGATTTTCAGAGGGAGTAAAGTATGAGAAATTTACGTGTAAGCTCACTTGACTTAAGCCGGGATCTTTATTTCAAGTTTTTTCTGGGCAAGGGGTATGCTGTGTGGGGGTTGGGTGGCTGTTGCCACAGATTTGTAACCCTTGCCACATGGCCCGTACAACTTATTGCAACAAATTCTGAAATCGAAAATCTTCTCTTGTGGGAGCAACGACCGCAGATCATAAAATATTATTTTATGGCCATCTCATAGACAAGGCACAAAGTGATAACGGTACACACACACACACACACACACACACACGCAACTACAAATGGCTGCCCAGGACATAAAAGGCATCCCTGGCACACACACACACACACACACACACACACACACACATACATATGTGGATGTGTGCACCCATTCACGTGCTCACTTTTTGGCATTTTTAGCGTTACCTTTTTCCTCCTTTGCCTTTGTCAACGATGTCGTTTTGTGCGGCTTTCACCTAGTTTAACTCTCTCTCTCTCTCTCTCTTTCTATCTATATCATTTTTTCTACCCCTCTCATTCAGGGGTTTCCATCTCTTTTCCCCCCTCCCCGCGTTACTCTGTTAATAGTTTGCCTTGGAAAAGAACAGGGGGAAAACCTACATTCCCCCTCTCCATTTTTTCCACTTTTTATGGGAATTTCGCTCGCGAGCTTCTTTCGTTGGTTTTTCTAGTCATCCTCTTGCTTCTCCTGCTGCTATCTCTCCCTCCCCCTCTCTCTCGCTCTCTCTCTGTCTATCTCTTTCACTCGTTTTGGTTTGAATTTGTTTGTGTCACATTTTGTTGTCGTTGTGTTGCGATTATTTTTATTATTTTTATTTTCTTGACATTTTTAGTGAGGCTTTTCGGAGGCTTGGCTCCATGTGAGTGCGTTTGTGCCACTTTGTCACATAGTTCTCATGTTTTATTTAGTCCCTGCTCTGACGAGTCGATGTCCTGCCATCCTTCCTGGGCAGGAGGGTGACGACGCACTACGAACCGATGTCCTTTCCGTGGATGAGGTTGGGGCTGGTTACTGTTTCAGTCCTGTAGTTTATGTGCTCCCCACTGGAAACTGGCAACTTCATCCTTTACAACTTTGTGGGACGTCCCGAACGCGCACCTCACTCATATTTTTTATGGCCTCTCGCCCATTGGCTGAAGATATCCTTGCAGCTACGGAGCCCAGAGTTCTGGTCCTGTCCGGCATATCGTTTTCCCCGACCACGCCCCAGTTTTTAATTACTTATCAAGTTTTAAATGTCCGCTTTTCACAGGCAACTGGCTTTTATTGGCCGGGCATTTGGCTCTCCATTGTTTGTCTAGGCGATTTAATGTCCTGGGCTCGGGTGCTGGTGCTGGTGCTGGTTCTGGTTCTGGTCCTGGGCTTTGGTTCCGCTCTGCTACTTTCTGTCATAAAATTATTTATGTCCTTTGGGCGTAAAATGCGGGACTCAGAGCGGGGACTGTCTGCGATTACGCTGACATTTCTTCGCCTAATTAAATGTTAATTTCAATTGAATGTCCTGATTTGACAGGACTCGCCACCCACCCCAACGAAAATCCCAACGACGCCAAAGCAGAGGAGAATCACCGGCAGCAGCAGCAGCAGCTGTACAACAAGTTGCTTCTTTCTACAAGATGCTGTAGGACAAGCGCAGGATGCTGTCTGTAGTTCTTGCCAAGGACATGTCCTAGTCAAGAGTTGTATTTAAAAGGATTATGCACTCGTGTGTGCCACTCAGGCGGGGGTCTCCTTCCCCTTACAGGAAATGCATTGTAAGCAGTCGTCGTGCTCGTCGTCGTCTTCTGGCTCTGCTTCCAAGATAAATTGCCCCTCAAGTGCAAAACAATTGAACTGACAGCCAAGCCCAAGGAACACGGATTCAGGATGTAGAAGGAGGGGCAAGTGGCTGCTGCAACATCTGGCTGGAAGGTGCCACTGGAGAACTCGAGTCGCGACAATGCCGGCGGCGGCCAAATAAAAAAATAAATAAAAGAAAAACTACCAAGGGGAGCAGGAAAAACAATTGCACTCGGCAGCAAAACTTTTATTGAAAAACATTTTAAATGTATAGAAGTTTGTTTGTCCGTTTGTTTCAGCAGCCCTCCCCTCGTCACCCGTCGTCCCCTTTTGGCACGGTTTTTCATTGGCGGAGCGAAAGTTTTCAGCTCAAAACCAGGGCAACGTTATACATCATGTGTGTGTCGTATGTGACATACATACAAACACACAGTCATATATGCAGTCAGGAGTCGGACACGGAGTTGCACTCGGTATGCGGACACGGAGTCAGAGTCCACTGATTGGACAGGTCCACAATACTAGTATGCGGTGCATTTGCCACGGTTAAATTCCATTTCCATTTGGGAATATTGTTATTTTGATACATAATTTGATTCGATTTGATTTTCGGTTTTCATTTGGATTTTATTTGGTATTTTTTCTGCTGACTTTTCACATTCTCTTGCGTAATTTTCTGATTAAATTAATTTGTGCACTTGGAAGCACTTTTGTCCTTGCTGTCTTTCTGTCTGTGTCTGTCTGTTTGTCTCTCTGTCTGTCTGTGATGGAATTTAATTTATGTTTCTGTATAGAAAATGGTCATAAATTTTTCCATTTCAACATGCTGCTGCAGCATTATTTATGTGCATATACACAGACATATGTGAGTGAGTGTAACATTTGGCTTTTATCTTTAGCTTGGCTAAAACTTCTATGGCTTGTCCACAAAATTGTGTGGGCAGAATCAAAGACCGATCAACATGAACTACTTTTCGATTTACATGCAAGACACTTGGCTAATCCGGAACTGAATTCTGTGTCTGTATCTGTATCTGTATCTGTATTTGTCTCTTGGTTGTTTGCCTCCTCCTCTGCATCTGTCTCTGATTTCTTGGCCATGTTCTCCACACATTTGCATTGTGCATTGCCTTCATGTGGTTGATACTCTTTCAGGTGCCAGTTACCCAACTGGCGGTTGCGGCACTGGTTTCAATTTTTTGTGTGTGTGTATTTCCCTGTTGGTCCTCGTCCCCCCTCTTGTTGGCCTGGCATTTGGCCAATTGTGTGGCATCGGAACCTGCTGAGTGCGGGGACAAACAACATGGAGCCGGGAAGGACTAAAGACAGATATACGGACGTACTACTCCTTGAGTTGGCTTTCCTTTTTGGCTCCCTTTATTGTTATTCGTTGCCGTTTGCCGTTTGCCATTGCCCCATGCCATTTGCCGTTGCCCAAGGAAATGTTTGTCTTGGTGACCAGAGAGCGAGACCAGACCCACTCTCATCGAAATGCATATCGAAGGGTCAGTCTCAGTCTCCTTCATTTCTGTATTTCCCAAAGACATTAATAAGGCAAAGATAAACTAACCGAAAAGAGCATTAAAATTTACTTACTGACTTAACCGACCATAAACAGAACGCCAGCCAGTCAAAGGCGGCGGCAAGGCAAGGAGAACGCAGAATGTACGAAAGGAGAGAGTACGGAATAAAGGATAACATCTGACCTACTGTAGCATACTTTACGGCTGACATTTGGTGAAAGAGCAAAGGACGAGAGACGAAAGCCGAAAGAGAACACCCCCTGGAGGGACAGGTGGCGATGGCTAAGGTATATATTCAGTGGAAGGCAAGGAAGGCAGTCAGACATTGCTTCAGTATCCGTACCTTACTCGCAAGCATATCCTGCTCCTCATCGTCATGTTAAATAGACTCACGCCGCGCTAGAGCATGAGCACATGAGCCTCTCACATGGAAATCCTTTTTAATAGCAACCGAAACGAAACGAAAACGTAAATGAGGTTACACATTACACAGACGCAACGTGAGCCTCCGCCGCACAGCGACTGCCCTGGGTAAAGTCCATTTGCCCCCGGCGATAAATTAGCAGCAACAAGGGGAACCAGGAAAGAGGATCCAGCTGTTGGCAGGAAGGCTAAAAGAGAGTAGTATGTAGTACGTACCCGTCAAAGCGGCTGTTGGCCAGCGAGCCAGTTGGTCGGTGAGTCAATGAATGGAGTGAAATTACTTAATGGTACGAAATTGTACTTTGCTTAATTACTTGGCCACTGATACCACAAACACACACACCCACACACACACAAACAGAGACACACGGAAACACACTCTCATGCACATGGACATGTTCAGCAAAGCTCACTCTCACTCTCGCTCTCCCACATACGTACACATGTCATTCATGTTCTCAGGCTCGAGGTCGGTCTCGGCAAACGTAGTCGTGGGTGCCGTAAAAACAACTTTACGTATTTTGCAAAGCTCGTAAACTTAAGCCCGCCTGTGTGTGTCAGTGTGTGCCTGTGTGTGTGCGTGTTTTAGCCTTGTTTATGACTTGCTTTCTTTGGCCCAAGACTTAAGGTCCCTTTCCCCACCGTGTCTTTTGTTGTTGCTTAAATAATTTCTAGCCCGCAATTTAATTGGCAGCATTACGTACGCGCCATGTATGACATTTTAAATTGTTTATGAGCCGCACAGAGAGTGGGCTGCAAGGGCAATGCCACCAGCAAACACTGTTCAAGGAAGGTCCCTGCCTCTCCCCTTATTGGTTAATAGAATAAAGCCCAGTTTTATCTGTCCGCCGGCTGCTATTCTGTCGGTTTTCCAAGTTAATTGCTGAGAGAATTGCTCCCTGCCTCCCTGGCATGATTTGCTTGGGGCATTTGGGTTATCACTTTGGGGTTAAGTGGTTCTGGTTTAATTGGCAAAAGTTTTTTGGCAAACGGCCTCTCGATGTCCCGCTTGTTGCGTTGTTGTCGCCCCCGCCCCCGCCCCCGCCCACGGCCAACGACCAAACCACTTCCGCTTGCATTTAGCGGCGGTTTCCGGTCTGTTCAACGTACCCTATCGCTCTGCCTCTGCCTCTGCCAATCCCTCTCCCTCGGCTTTACCCTTGCCCTTCCTTCTCCCAGAGCTATAGCCTATGTGCAAATATTTGTTAACTCGAATGGGTTGGGGCGCTGTGTACGTTCGGGTGCCTGGTTCTGTTGGCCTCTCCGTAGGTGTTGTTGTGACATTGTTTGTACATGATTTGTTATACGAAATGTACACACACACACACACACACACACAAGAGGAGCATCCCCCAGCTGTCGTCTGACTGTCCCCCAGCCCAGCCGTCCGCCCGCAGTGTTTGTTGAGGGATTCGAAAATATTTTAATAATCATGCAGTGCATTAACTCCCGACGCCCCCTTGTAATTGCATTATAACAATGTTCGGTGTTCTGTGCGTTCTTTGCCCGCCAGCCTCCTAATCAAACAAACATGCAACATACAGAGTGCAACCAGAGGGTGGGGGGACAGCAGTCAGGGTATGCCAAAGAGAAGGTAAAACAGAGCTCCAGTACTCAGTACTCATGCTCCCTTACCTCTCATTAAATATACCCTGAATTGAGTGTTGGGGAAATAGATGGAAAGAGTGATGGAGAGGCTGAAATATGCCGGAGAGAGATGCCCATCAGAAAGAGAGGGCCAGACTCGGACGGAAAGAGACACAAGCAACCCCCCTCCCCCACCCAATGTCTGGCGGCGGCATTTGTGCGTGTGTTCCACAATTTAGTGAATTATTTAGGCCTACCCAATTGGATGTCATTGCTGTCCGTTCATTGTGCCATTTTATTAGTTTTCGAAATTTGGGTTAATTAAAAATTTATTTCCCAGCTTTTGTTTGGTGCGTGGTCGTACAATACATACATATGTATGTATGTATGTTTGTCTGCATTATGCTTATTCCATATGCCAAATGGAAATGTCCTGGTTCCAATCCCAGTCTCCAGTTACCAGTTACCAGTCACCAGCCTCCGGGCTGCTCCTTCTGCTGTCTCCCTTGCTGTGCAAATGTTGCAAAGCGCAATCGATTTTGCATTTTGGTCAAATTTATGGCGCATTCATATTGAAATAGCTTTCGGGGGAGTGCCAGGCAGTGCTGGGGCATTACAACTCCCTTATCGGGGTAATTAATATGAATTCATTGCAAATGTGTTGCATACTTAAGGGCTTGTCGGAAAAGACACGGATACGGTGGCGGACAAGGACAGGGACAGGGGCATGTCCATATTTATGCGATCAATTTGCTGCTGAATGGCGGCAGACAGCCAAAGACAGACAGACAGACAGGCAGAGAGACAAATGCAAAATTCTCTGGCAGTACGGCAGAAGGGGAAAAAAGCATTTTCCAGCAAATATCACAAATCAGCAATGGCAAAGTAAACGGCTAACAAATATTTATAGCCAAAGGAAGGAGCGGCAAGTGGATGGAAGGACGGAAGGACGCCTGCAATATTTATTACAAGTTGCATTCAGTCAACAAGCACAATGGCTGCCAGGCGAAAACAAACAGCTGAACGACAGGAAAGGACAGAGCTGAGTAGAGCAGAGCAGAGCCGAGCTGTGCAGTGCAGTGCAGTGCAGGGTACAAACATCTGGCAGTCTATTGCCATTCAAGAATACTCCAAGACGAAGACGAAGTCGAAGTCGAACCCTAACCCCAGTCTCGAACCGAGAAAGGGGACAGGGGCCAAGCAAAGGCAGTCTGCAGTGGAGAGAAATCATTTAAATAAAAGTCAATGTCATGCCATGTAAAGAAGACAGCGAATAAATAGTCGCAATGTGAAGAGGAGTCACAGTTGCAGGCAGACGCACAGATGGAGTCAGGATCATGCCCGGAATGTCTTTCCTAAACATATGAAATATCTAGCGTGTGTGTAATATCGCTATACAGCGAAAATTGTCTAAGAAATGGAATTGCAAAAGGAAGATGAAGCGGGCACGACGCTAAATAAATGTCTTTCCCAGATCCCTCTGCCCCTGGTACCTCTACAGCCCCTAGGCAAATCTCAGCAGAAAGCTGGTAGACATTTAATTTGGCATAAAAATGAGCCACGCTGACAGATGGCTCTGGCCCCCTCAGAATGACGAAGGCGGCAAGCGGTAAGCGGCAAGAGCAGGTAGTCCTTTTGGCCAACCAGAAGGATGCTGAGACTGCTGGCTTCTAATGTGTTTTCGTTTTATAGGCTCATTAAATTACGCTTTATTGCCGTTAAAATAAAATATTATGTGATAAAAATGAGAGGAGAGGAGGTATTTTTGCCCACACAAAGGCAACGAGAATTTCTGTGCCTGTGTCAGTGCCTTTAAGTGCTTTATAACCATAAAGAATGGAGGGCATTGATACGAAGCCAGAGACACGAAACCTGATGCTAACGAATGCAGTCTGCAGTTCCTTATGTAGCACGAAAATTGCCATAAAATGGGAGTGCAACAAATCTAGTTTCCCTGACGACCCAATTTTCCTCACCTCACCACACCACACTACACCCGTGTGCTCCCTTGGATAAATGTAGTTCTCCGCTTTCACGCTTTTTTGTTGTTTTTAATTATTCCACTGTTGTTGTTGTCTGGCCTGTGCCTGTGCCTGGGCCTGTGAGCTTTCCCTTTCCGCCTCTCCTTTTTTCCATTTCCATTTCGTCGTTTTATTTTGGATTTTGTCGGCTTGTCACATTTGAATGAAATGAATGAATGAGCCGTGGGGATGGTGTATCCTTTGGGCGCTGCACTTTGCCGGCAGCAGAAAATGTCAGCCAAACTAATCGGATTAGTGGGTCGGTCGGTCGGTCGGTCGCTTGGTTGGTAGTTCTCCTTTTTGTCTCGTTTATTTTCCGCGTGTGTTTTTGGGTGTGACTGATGGCTCCTGGTCCTGGTCCTGGTTCACAGACATAGTAGAGTCGACTCTCTCGCTCGTTAGCCCAAGTGACCCCCATTCGAGGGACTCGGCACGTTTTAGTGTAATTAAAAAGATATCCCATGCAGACAGATCCCAGTCGGATCTGCATACATATATGCGAACAGGGACACCTTTAACGCTTCCGGGCTCTGTACAGATTTCTGTCACCCCAGGCAGCACTCTTTTGACCCGACACGCTTGGCAGTCGCCGCAGGAGTAAGAGGACGGGACGTTCGTTCGCCACACCAGGAGGCGGCAGAGGCGGAAGTAGTTGTCATTTCAAATGGCGAAAGGAACATAATTTTTGACATATGCGATTACAAAACTTGCAACGAACCCAGGACCATAACATGGCTAAAACGAAACAAAAAGCTACAAGCAATAAAATGAGAAACCGCGCCAAAGCAGGAGCCAGGGCAGGAGCTGGGAGCCAGGGCCAAAAGCACATCAATCAACAATGGTATGGGAAGAGGGGACGGATGTCGGAGCCAGGGGTTCAACTCTATTCTGTTCTCTGGGCAGGATGTGAAAGGATAAGCGTATTGTGCGAAAGAAAGTGTTGGCTCTCCCTCTCTATCTCGCTCTCTGTCTCTCTGTGTGTATATGCACTGCTGTTCTCCGGTTGTTTGTTGTAAGTTTCATGCCGCACTGACGACCACAAAATACCTACAAGTCACGGTAGTCCGGAATAGTGCTTTATAGGGGGGAGTATGGTATGGGACCGACACCGGCACCGACCCCTGTATCAGTGCTTCCTTCCGTTGGTTCGCTGGCAGTTGGTGGGTTGGCAGTCAGTCAGTTAGAGCGACAGACAAAAACACGAACATAAATATAAAATACTGTGTTTGTGTGTGAGTGTGTGTGTGCGTGTCTGTTCTGTCCTGTCCTGTTCTGTTCTGTCTGTCTTTCTGTTTGCGGGTTGAACAAGATTAAAGTGTTGCCAACTCAGGGGCAAAAATCATAAAAAAGTAGACCAAAGGAGTCGAGTCGAAGCAGGGAGTACTCTTACTGTGTAGAAAGTATTTTTATAGTCCCAAGGAATAGCAGTACTTTGGCTTTCGTTCTTTTCTTTTGTTGAAAGTCCACAAAGAACCAACCATTTTTCATTAATATTTCTGGAAGTACATTTATGCAGTTCCTGCCTGCTATTGTAGTCTATAGTTCATTGCTTTTGGAAGGGTATGCTGCAAAAACAATAGAAACATGATTGAGACGACTTTCGAAGGCGCCAGTGTGGGGTGTGTCCTGTACATTGTTGCCGCAACACAATTAAATGTGGCAATTTCATATTTAGTTTCCTGTGTGTGTCCCGGCTCTGATTAAGTTGCAGGGGACACAAACACAAAAAACACACACAGAAAAATAAAGGCAGGGATATATCGCACTAGGTGTGGGATTGGTAGAATCCTGCAGAACGTACCCCCCAATAGCTGCCAGTGGAGTCCACAATTAATCTCTTCAGAGTGGGGGTGGGGAAGACTCGGACTCGGACTCGGACACGACACTGACAGCCCCAGTGACACTCTCTCACACACAAGCAGAGGGATCTGTGACACGCTCTCAAACACACACACACACACACACATACAGCAGACATGCAGACCTACAGGCAGAGGCAGGAGCACACACACACACCCACTATCCCACAGGAGGAGGAGGAGGAGGAGGAGGCAGGGGGAAGGATATATATATGGTGGGTATTATTTTATGGCTCATGGTAATTACAGGTGTCGCTATAATAAATTATCTTTGAATTTACTGTTTGTCGTTCTCATCGTTGTTCGTTGTTCGTTGTTGTAGTTGTTCTCGTTGTTTCTGTTGGTATTGGTTCGTTGTTCTTGTCAGCAGAGCAGAGAGGAGTCTTGTCAGCAGAGGAGCCCTTGGCCAGTGTATATGTGTTTTTGTGTGTATGTGTGTGTGTCTGTGGGACAGGATAATTGGCTGGCCAACTGCTGTTGCTTGTGCCCTTGTCCCTGTGTTGTACGCTGCCGCTGTCGCTGCGGCTGCTGCTGCCATTGGCAGCTCGCATGGCCTGGCATTGATAAGCTTTATTAAAAAGGATAATGAGCCTGTGGTTGTAAGCCTGAACATGTGACTGTGTGTGTGTGTGTGTGTGTGTGTGTGTGTGTGTGTGGGTGGGTGTCTGCCCCGTTTGTGTAATGTGGTTTTGTAGTCCCAGTCCAGGGTAAATTAAAGAGAAGGTACAGAAGTGAGAGCTGCAGATAAATACTTATTGCGAGAGATAGAGATAAAGTGGCATACGAGTATATCCACCTTATCGTTTTGCTGAAATATACCCTGCTCCCAGACATACATATCTCTGTATTTGTGTGAGGGCAGAGCTCTCTCCTCTCTCCCTCTCTGTACATGTGTCCATTATAAGTTTCACTGTTGTTTACGAGTTGTCGGTTTTCCCCCATGATGTTTCCCCGTAGCCGTAGCTGTTGTCCCTGTGGCTGTAGTTGTTGTCCTTGTAGCTGATGTTGTTGTAGTTGTTAATAGTAGTTATGAGTTAATGGAGTTTTTTTTGTTCCCGTGTTTGTTGCCTTCCGTTTCCATTGTTATTTTCGGATTATTATGATTACTTTTGTTTCGCCGCATAATCAAATTAACTGAATGCCGGAGCCGGAGCCGGAGCAGGGGCCAGGCCATTGCTGTTCCCGACAAGCACACGATTCTTTTTTTTTTTGTTCTTTCATAATTTTTTACACTGATTTCTTCGTAATGGATGGACGGTTAACCATCAGCCCCCTGGTAAAGAGCCTTTAACGCCCTTATAATTGCATAATCATGGAATAAGTAAACCTTTCATCTTTTGGGTGAAACTTTTTTCATAGGGGATACGTATGGAATGGAATTGCGGAATGGGTAAATCATTTATCGAATAAATATCCTCCCTATTTTTTGGTAGACATTTTTCAGAGGGGAACACAACTTTCTTAGAATACCTGCCATCTCTTCCGTCGCAAAGTTACAGAAAGTTCCCTTAAATGACTTTTTGATGCCCCTGATTTCGATATGATTGAGCCGAAATAAAGTTCTCTGCACAAAAAACGATCAATGGATGACTGGGCGGCCGAGCTGTTGCCGCCAAAGAGTTCTCTAGTGAGTTCCCTGTTCATTCCATGTAAATATTTTCCCTGTTTTTGGCCACTCTTTGGCCCAGTTATTCGTAGTTCTAGCCACTCTTGGTGGTTTTCGCTATTGATTTTCACTGGAGTCGGAAGGCTTGTTGTGTCTGCGCCTGCATTTGCAGTGGTCTTTAAATGGTTTTTGGGAAGGCGAGAAATCCTGTTGAGAAGCACGTTCCCCCGATTCGAATGCACTTCACATGCAGCAAATTCGCTTCCGTTTCTGGATTTTATGGACTTACGTCGCAGACGCCTGAGCAGAGTGCCATTCGGGATTAAAGTGTCCGACTAGTTTGAGCAGAGGTGGAGCGGAGGGGCCATTCGAAAGGACTTGCCGCTGGGCTGGTGGTGCAGCAAGGGGCTATGGGTGAGGCAGAGGCAGAGGCTGAGCCACTTGAAGGCTGGTCAGAGAGAGTGACAAGTACAATATGAGGTTGGGTTTATGCATGTGCTGAAATGGGACTTTAATGAGCATTTCAGGTATAATCTCTTCAGGTCTCAAAGACTCCCTGGCCCCCCTCTCTCTCTCGCTCTCTGGTTCCTTGTGAGAGGTTCGCCTGCCACTCGAAGCTAAGCAGGAAACGGAAATTACTTTGCAAACACTTTGCGCCAACTCCTGACTCCCTGATTCCAAGTCTCAGTCGCAGTCGCAGTGGCAGTGGCAGTCACAGGCGAACGGGCGAACGGGCGAATACTCCCCCTCAAAGTCGCGTGGCAAACGTGGCGTATATACATGCATACATATGTACATATGTATATGTAACGCGCTGTAAAAGTCAAGTGAAGTCAGCAGCAGAAGGAGCTGCAGGTTAAGGTCCTGGCCGCCTTCTTGCGTCATTTTCTTCACGCTATTTCTGCCATTTACTCCTTTTCTGCCCCCTTTTTATGGCCATAAGCAATATGAAATATGAATTGCGGTTGCTTCAAAATCTCCGCGCCCCAGGACGAGCCCCAACCTCCTTTGAACCTTTCTTGGGCAAGTGCTGGCTATTTCCACTACCAACAGCAACTGCATTTAACTTTGTTGTGCTTTTTCGTCGTCGTCGTTGGTCGTCGTTGCTGCCATTTTATGGCTAAATCCACTTTGCCAACCAACACACATGGAAGCAGGGAGCTGGCAAAAGGGGACAGGACTGCCACCTGACGCCGCCTATGGCCTTATTGAAACTTGTTGTAAGTTAAATTATGGCCGAAATGCTGCTGTTGTTGGCTGCTGTTGCTGTTGCTGCTGCTCCCCCTGGCTGTTTCTCTTTTGGTCCTGCTGCCCCCAAGGAGCGTCCCATGTGAGTGTGTGTAAGGAGTGGGGAGAGAGTGGGGAGAGTGGAGAGTGGCGAGTGGCGAGTGTGCCGGGGTTAAAATTACCTTTAAATTGAAAATTATTGTATGTGCGCGCGCTCGACTCGCACTTGAATCGCAGCTACAGCTACAGCTACCCCCGATACCCCCCAGGTCTCTCATCCTACTAAAACATAAATTTCTGTGGTTTCTGCCACAAATTGCGTTGGTGGAAGCCAGGGGGCCGGGAGGTACCGGTACCCTGAATTACTTTTTCAATTTGAGTCAGAGCCAGAGCCAGTGCCAGGGCCAGAGCACAGCAGCAGGTAAATGAATTAATGTGTAGGAAGCCAGAGCCCTAAGAGATCTTAATTTATATTCATAAACATGAAGAGGCTGTAGTTGAGATTGAGACTCAGAGTGGGGCAGCGTCGGACTTTCATTTTCATACAAAAAGAGATGATGCCCTTTCTGTGGACAGGCCATCGACATCAGTTGTCCTTTTGTCAATTTTGAATGGGCTTTTAAATTGATTAAATTTCATTGGGGAATATACTATACAGGCTCTGCTGTGACAGGCGGACACTCAGAGAGAGAGAGAGAGAGAGGCAGCGGGCAGGCAACAGCTGCTCTGACAACCTTCTGGCTATCAATTTCTGTTCGATTTGTGTGTGTGGAGCTATTGCCCCTATTGACATGTTTATTAACACGCAAGCGATTCGCTTTGGACTCTACTTAAAGTGACTCCACTTTAAGGACACAGAACAGAGTGCAGCAGCAGCAGCATGATTTTTGGCGGCCATAACTCTTATAACTCCAAGGAGGGTCCTGGAGTCTAGGGTTCAACAGTTTTGAACTTGTGACTCCCAAAAACTTTCTCCACACATCTCTCCGCTCAGCAAATTGTCGTTGTCTATGGTTGCCGACCCACTCCAGAGCTTGTTTGTTTGCCTAACGGGCTCGTAAATAAATCATTTGATAACTTGACGCTTCCTTCGATACATACAGCCATCTACTAGTCACGACCGCCCGCGGGGCTGGTCTGTGGTCAAGGACTCACCTCAAGCGACGACCACTTGGCTGTGACTTGTCCACTGCTACAAGATTTTGTGATTTATATGCTTTCGCGTCAGGGTCCTCTGTGACGTGACGCAGGACGGTATCGATTGGGGGTTCGGAACCGCCTGCCTGACTGCCTGCCTGACTTTACGAGCAGCGCCGCAGCCATTCGCCAGTCGCCATTCGCTTGCCAATTCCAGTTGCCACTTTGTTCAGTGCTGTGTTCTGTGTTCTGGCCTGGCCTTATCTGTTGGCCCTAACCCCCGCAAGCCACAACGCAAACTTTTGGCGCAACGCAAACGAGAATCGGGGTAACGAGAAACGAGAGAAGCGTCGTTAATTTTTACTGTTGTGGCAGCCACAGGAATGGGTAAAGTTCCATCGACATTGGACATGACTGCCGAGGAAAACCACGCTCGCCGTTTCAATTATCCAAGTCCTGGCTTGTCCTTTCATGTGGCTGCTGCTGCTGCTGCTGCTGCTACTGCTGCTGCAGATCCAACAATTTACACTAGATTCCGGGCACAGGTCCCATGGAATGCCCAGATAGTTGGGCCAGCCAGTGATTCCCCCAAATTGATTTCCTCTGTCGAATGAAAATCAGCTCATTTTGGGGTCGAGAAAAGTTTTTGCCTAGGTAAACCATCTTGGCCATAAAAAACGTAACGAAAACTCTTTAAGCTCTCCGGTACGGAAAAAACCATAAGGCCGCAACAAGATTTTCCACTTAGGGTATGGGTAAGGGTGTGGAAGTGTGGGCGTGATGGGGCAAGACCATACCATACGCACGGTGTCATAACCGAATCAATATGACTTTCCTTTCCAGCCAGGCGTAGGAGTAGCCCACACGGGCACAGGTGGGTGGTGGGGCGGGGGGCCGCCCTGAGCCAATCACCTATTAATAGAACCTCGAATCGGCTTAGTTGTCGCAGACTTATGACAAACCGTTCAGCACTAAGCACACACGCTTGACCCCACCAAAGAGAGCCGGCAATTTTATATTTATAATCAGGTTTGTAAGGTAGATGGCAACTGATACGAGAAGGGGTCCTAACTAAGCCCATCCATGTGGTGTCCTTCTCCTTTTCCTGCTGCTACTGCTACTCCTACTCCTACTCCTTTACTCCTCCTTCCTCTTTGCTGGCATGGGGATTACGTATTTGAAAAGTTTTTGACCCAAAAGGATTTGCCATGTGTGTGTGTGTGTGTGTGTTTGAGTGTGTTAAAGGACAGAGGACGGAGTCTATAGATATATCTGTTCGGATTTTGTTTGCCTGACTTTGTTGCCACTTGCCAACAATGGCAACCTGTCTGACTGTCTCCGAGTCTGTGTAACCCGACCATGCCATGCCTTTGGCTTTGCCTATTTGCCTGAATGCCCATTATCCTCATCTCCATCAGCACCATGAGCTCCTGCTCCTGCTCCTGCTCCATCTCCAGTTTGAGCTTAAGCCCCCTAACCCTAACCCCTTTTTGCGTTTTTGATCTATGCCACACAAAAGTTTCCAGGCGCCACAAACTTTTGCTGCCCCGCCCGCCGCAGCACCACTGGAGTTGTCATGGCAATTTTGAAAGGAGATATTCAATTTGGTTTTGCTCCTCGCATAATACTTGCTAAGCAGTTTGAAGTTTTTTTTTGCGGGCGAAATCCCACTTTAAACAGCCGCAAATTGCTGTCGGAATGCCGATGTTTCGACTAATTTGTGGCACTTAGGAGCACACAACGAGTCGAGCAATCTGCTACATCAAAATGAGCAGCTTATTAATAATTTTGCAAGTGAAAATACTAACAGGGAAAACCAATTCGAGTGAGGCTTACTGAGACACGTACAAGGCTTGCCACCTTCACTTTTCACACGGCCTCAAAGATGTATTGTGTATATTTTGGCAATTAAATTTAGGAGTGTAAGGGTGAGAGGGCGGCCGACGGACCCCCTGAGGGACTTACGGTTAGGTGATCTAAGCCCCTGAGTTGAGTAAAAATTCAAACAATATGGCGAAAAGCTCATCAAGCGCATCAGCAGGTCTTAGCCTGGCCGAAAGCTGACAGCATCTTTGGTCGAAAGTAGCAGCAGCAGCAGCAGCAGCAGCAGTTGCGGCATCGCTGGAGGAGTGCTGCCGAAAAGGTACTGAAATTTGCAATTTAAAATGCATGCATAATGAATGCTGTTTGCAGCCAAAAGACTTACTGGCCTGGAGAGCATCAGGAGAAGCGTGAGAGAACCCTGACCATGACCCCCATAGAGCGCCTCCAGCGATGGCTGCCTTTTGGCACAACACAACAAAAATATAGTATATAACAACCAGAAGCAGAAGCCGAAGCAGAACTGAACTCGACTGCAGTTGAAAATATCCTTAATCTGTGTGAAATTTTCCAGAGCACAGGGAAAATACGAAGAGTTGGGCACAGTGGGGTTGCAGTCGGGGTAAAATTTCGACCATGTCTGAAAGCTGGTTAGATGATGCTTTTGCTTTTGGCCTTTGCTTTGTTTTTTGGCTTATTTTGCATTAGAAAAGCACTAACACACACACACACACACACACACATATTGAGGAGCCCCAGAGCAGAACAACCCGCCGCAGGGAGGATATACGTGTGGATATTTGCTCGACTTTGTTTACCCACTGCCAGACACACGGTGGCGAAGGAGAAGAAGAGGATGAGATGGAGGAATGGGAGTTACGGCTGAAAAATTGTTGCATAATTTCGTTAGGCGAAAATATGCTTTGGTCCTTGAGGAACACAAGAGAACAACATGCAAATCGATGACAGATGCGCTCTGTGCTCTGTGCTCTACGGATGCCTCACTCTTTAAGCCTGCTGTCCTCCTTGTACACTTTGCTTTCTGTTTGCGAAAGGAATGTGGAAGGGCTGGGGTTCGGGTTCCTACCTATGTATGGTAGTTTTCCTTGTATTTTGTTTCCTCGCTTCGCTTTCGATCTGCCTCACCATCCTCACAATATACCATCTATTTGCGGATTAAGTCATCCCCAAACAGAACAGAGAGTGTTGGCCCCTATTCCCCATCCTCATCTCCATCTTCAATTGAGCTCAAATTTTGAGTTTTCTAATTTAATTAGGCGCGTGCCGCACAGCTCCAAGCTGTTTGCAATCAGTCGTCCCCAAACACACACGGATAAGGACACGAACACAAGCACGAACACAGAGAAAGAGCACAGTTCGGATATTTACATGTGAGCAACATTCTCATTACGTGCTCTGTTCTCGCTTTTCTGCTGCTGTCCTGGCAACGCAAGCTGATGACAATTTTTCCATATTTATTCGCTCCTTTTTCCCCCGTTGCCAGCCATGTTTTTCCGCAGCTAGAGTTTCCCTTTAATTGTGTCGCACACGTGTGTGTGGCAGTGTGGCAGTGTGGCTGAGCGCTCTATCGATTCGGGTGGGGGCTGTGACTCTGTTACCTGGACCTGGGGATTGATTCAGTTTTTGGCTTTCATTATTTTAGTGTGCCATTAAAAGTTGCCACCCAACTTTTGGTCTCTCTATCTCTTTCTCTCACGCTTTAACCTCTGCTACGGGTGCGGATGTGCGAGGCTGTGGTGGTGTGCATGGATTTTCCCATTTTCATTAACTGAGGCAGTCAGCTGCTCAAACGATACGGCTCCGGCATAAGCCAAAAGCCCATTCAACACATTCCAAAATTGAAAAGTCATGTTGGAAGTTCTCCTACTCGTACTTCAATCTTTCTACTCGCACTCGCACTTATGCTCAAAATGTTTGCATGAATTTGTTTCTGTGTTTTTGCCATTAGCTGAAAGCTCTTATCAGTCCGAAAACTTTCAGTTTGATTACTCAAGAATTTCTTTGGTCAATGAGTGGCCCATAAAGCCTCATAGTTGTCCAAAGTGCAAAGGATTGTGCCCACCCCCTCCCCCCCACAGATCTTATCGTTATCCTTACAGACAGACACACACGTAATAAATATCCTGCCTACCAGGCAAGCCTGCTCTGTGCTCTGCTCTCTCTGAGGCACTTATTCCTCATATGAGAGAGTCCTTGCCGCCATCATAATGTCCTGGCCATTATCCTGCATATAAAGTTGTTCATTTCCTTGTTGTTTTTTGGCCATTTCTGCTTTGATTTGACCATCTCCTGCTGCCTGCTGACGGCCGCCTGCTGCCTGCTGACTACTGATCCCCCCGCGATTCCCTGCGATGCCCTGCTGTTTGGTTGCCATTGTATGGCATACATAATAAATTTTATGAAACGTAAATTTTTATTGAAACCAATTTTTGTCGCTGCCATAAAAGTCCGAGGACAAGGAAGGATGTGTCTTCGAATCCGAATCCGAATCGGAATCGGAATGAATCGACGAGCGAGCAAATGTTTTATTTATGCCTTGTTCAATTTGGAAATTAATTTCGCATTAACATCGTTTCGGGGACGCATTAGAAAGGCAAAGAGAAGATACAACATTGAAATGCTCCATAGAATAAACAACAAATATTGGGATAGTTGCTCTGGAATACCATTTGAAATAGTTTGGAATTAGCAAAACAACAAATACGATAAACAGATAGAGACGGGAGGGAAAACACAAATAGAATGGAATTTGTTTGATCTGCAAATGAAATGAAACCAAATGAGACCCGACACAAAGCCTTTTGTGGGACGGGAGGCAACGACAACGGCAGCGGCAGCGGCAGCTGCAGCTGCTGATCTGTGATGGATAAATAAAAGTATTTTCTGGCACAAAACTATCGCAGAATCATTTGTTTTTCCATGCGAAAATGTTTTACAAGCAAAAACATTCATCCAATAACAAAACAAAACGAAACGAAACGAAATGAAATGTCAATGGGTGTGCCATCAACAGCAACGGCATCAGTCATTGCTGCGTATACGTAATGTCAAAAGCAAACTTGGCCTTAAATTTATTATTCAGCAAAAGCAAACGTTGCTCTCCTGACTGTTATTCCCCTTTCCATGAATATCCAGGAAACTCTTTAATGAAATTTAGTTAGTTTAAATTATTTGCTTAAAAATTGCAGGAGGGAGAAGGCAGTTTGCGGTTGTCGGGCTGTCACTCAGTTTACCCTATCAGAGGGTATGGGTGCACTAAGCAGATATATACGCACTAATACGTATAAGGATTTATCAATGTATCCACTACAGAAACGATGGATATGAAAGGTAAATCTCTTACAGATTAAAATATTATATGATTGGAAATGATTCCAAAAATGGCTGACACGTTCTTATAGGATATCTTTAGTTTCAGCTCATAAGCCTGACTCTTTTACTGATATTTATTTCCATCGAATATTTATACGTAAAAATTATTATTGAACCGATTGTTGCTGCTGTTGCCGCTGCTGCCGCTGCTGCTGTCGTTGCTGGTGGCTCATTAAAAACGCAGGCCTGCCTTTAAAATACTTGCAATACTTAATGAAATAATGAATTTATATATGAATTTATACCGTGAGCGGTTTAAGCGGCTTGCTGGTCTTGTAATTATATTTCAATTATATAATAGGTTATGCCATAAGCCGTTCGCTGGGAGAGGAGGGATCTGTGCCGCTGACCCAGATCACCTTCAGGACTTGACGAGTCATAACCGGCGGAGACAGGGACACTGAGCAAGCAAACTCATCAGCTTACGGCTCATTAGCACGTTCCTCCTTGCAGCAGGAAGCAGCAGGAGGACGAAGAGGAGTGGGCCAGCCAGACAACTTGATTGAACTTCAATGAGCTGCTACGCTGCTCACCCCTCCTCTCCTCTTGACTCTGCTCTGCTCTGCTCTACTCTACTCTGCTTGGATGCTCCGCCATAGCTCAAGATTAATGCTAATGTGACAACTTAATCGAAAGCCATTTACAAGTCATGTCAAGTGGAGCAATCTCTCTGCCCCTCGGAGATCTCTCAGAGGCCCCTCATCTCTGGCACGTTATGACGATGCCTTTAAGTAGGCTGCAGAGAGGCTGCTCTGCTCTCCTCTCAGCAGCGATGACAACGACAAATCCATAAAAAAGCACGTTAAATATTTGCATTAATTCCGGAGGGGGGTGGACCGAGGACCCCAGAACCCCAGGACCCCAATGATAAGTCAGTTGCCTGGCAAACAGGCAAACAGGAAGCAGGAGACAGAAGACACTTCTGTGCTGTTGACACTTACCCGGCAAACATGATGCGAATGCGATGCTGATAAAGAGCAATAGTTGTGCCCCCATCCTGGAGCTGCTGCTCCTCCTGTTGGTGTTCTTGCTGTTGGGGATGTCCTGTCCCTGTCCCTGTCCCTGTACTTGCAGGCTGCTCATTTTCTCGTTTCCCGTTTATCGGTCGTCGTTTTTCTCCTTATCGCCCAAATGCGTTACTTTGTCAACGAGAAAAGTGCCTCGTTTCAGGACGTTAAGATGGTTGCCAGACACCAAGACCCGCAACGTTTTATTGCACGACTCACTTGCCCAAGAGTCACTATTTTGCTTTTTGCCGGTTTCACGTCTCAATTTGGCTTATGTGAAATATGAGGGGGTGGCGGGGAGTCCCTCTATAAGTCTCACATATGTTTATGACCGCAGGCGCCGATCTTGCTGTTCATAAACAATAAAAAATATAGCAGTACAAAGTCTCGAACTGTCATGACAGACTGTCAAACGAACGGGAGCGGGTTCTCTCGTGTCTCGGACTCGTACGCGTATCTCGTAGTTTGCTTCGTTTATTGTAGATATTGTTTATTGTTTTCACTTTCACGTGGGTGTGTTTTGTGTGTTTTTGTGTGTCTTTGCCTTTTAATCAAAAATTTACACAATCAAAAATGGGAATCAAAACTGAAAGCACAATGAAAATTTTCAATCAAAAGTTTTTACTCTTTTTGTTGTTGTTTTGTTTTTCTGTCTGTATCGCGGCCTTTCTTTTCGCGTTTTTGTTGCTTTTTAGCGCTCGTTAGCTTTGGATTTTCTTTTCTCTTTTTTCGCCTTTATTTTCCAGCAGTTTCTGTTGTTTTTTTTTGCTCAATTTTTAATGCAATTTCCACGCTTAACTGCACTTTTTGCCATTTCTCTTGTTATTCCTGTTTTCTGTTGCTTTTTCTGTTTCTGTTGCTGTTTTTTCTGCATTGTATTTATTTACACGGACGAAACGACAGAACAGACAGAGACAAAATATGTACACAATTTTCTAGTGTTCTCTCTCTCTCTCACTCCGTGTATCTTTATTGCCGTCTCTGTCTCCGTGTCTGTCTACACACAAATTCAAATTACTTTTGTTGCAATTCCGTTTATTGTTATTGGTGCTGTTGCCATTCGAAATCAGCTTCAGGATTCTTTTTTATTCAGCGCCTTTATTGCGGCATCGTCGTGACATCTCCTTTCTCACATTCTCTCCTCCGAAATATGTATCTGCAATGAGAGAATAAAGAGAAATTTGGATGAGAGGTTCGTATGTGATGTGAGAATTTACTCTCTTTCCGGGGACTTATGTTAAGGTTATTAAAAGTCGGAGCTCCTCATTTGGCAATTCCTTTGAAGCTGCGTTGCTGGCATTTTCATAATTTATTAGGAACATTTCGGAGAGGCCTACCTCTCGCTCACTGATCCCGGGACAATATTGCCACAGCCGGATAATGCGTCAACTACGCATGGAACCACCAGCCCACCAGCCCAGCAGCACATCAACCCACCATCAACCCATCTTGCCACACACCATCCTGACTGCTGCCTCAACTGAGTGACGTGTGTCTAGGACCCCCCGCCCATCCAATGTTGAGGCTTTTGTTCAGCCTTTGCTGCAGCTATTATTATGCTTTATTTTCCGCTTGACACCTTTGGGCTGCGTTGCGCATTTCCTTTTTGCAGTCACTGTGTGCCCCCTCCCCATGTCTGCGTTTGTGTGTGTGTGTGTGGGGGGGTGCTCGTCCACGTGGCATTTATGCGCGAAGCGACTTTTTCCCCATTCGCATAAAGCAGTTTTTTTTTCTCGCACTGCCCCCGGACCCTGGCTAAGCCAAAGAGGCTGCTGCTGCTGCTGCTGCCCCACAGGCTAGGGGTTACGTTGGAGTGCAGCAGGGGTTAGCGGTGTAGAAGAGACACGGGCAGTAGGTGTGCAGCCGTGAAGAGCAGAGAGTTTCGGAAGGGCTGTATGGAGCACGACGGTTTCTTATCCACATGCATGTGGACGACGACGTCGACGTGAGGCAGAGACGTCATGTCGTCGTCTGAATTGAAATTTATTATTCTGCTTTGTCGTGCGTGTGTGTTTGGGTGGGAAGAGGCGCAGGCAACCCTCTACCCCTGCAGCAGCTCCCCGTGCTATACCGTTTTGTGAGTGCCTGGCACTTTTGTGAGTCTGCCCCACGTCTTCTCTTTGTGTTTTCTTTCCTCTCTCTCATCTCTCTCTCTCTCCCCTTGCTTACTTTTTTCAAGCATTTAATATTTTTTCTTGGTCTTCTAACCATTTTCCTTGCTCAACCTCCCAGTAACTTTTCTTCTTGCTTTTACTTTTGTTAATTGCTTTTCATCTGGGGGGGAAAACCCGTCTGGGGGCCACCTTTGATGTGCGACGGACGACCTCTCATTGAGTTCTCGTGTTGTGCTCGTTGGTGCCCTCGCACTTAGGGATATTGTTCACATGTCTCAATTATCCTTTTGATTTTGTACACATGAAGGGATAAAGAGAGGGAGTGCGCTGCCCCCTCATGGCCTTTCGAAGTTTTGCGCTTTTGTTGGTCGAATTTCAAAGCCAAAAAGTTGGTTAAGAAATCCCCCGCTCTGCCCCGCTTAGGGACCTTTTATTGCTTTCTGCACAAGTTATTAAAAAAAAAACACGTTTGAAACCGAGAACTATTCGTGTCTCTCTCTAAGACCTGTTCTTGATTTCATTTACGCAAAAATGTGTGGGAATTATAAATAAAGAATTAGAGAAGCTTATACCAGGGGAAGCCCTTTGAAGATTACCCCCCACTTCAGTATTAATTTTAAGAAAGTTGAACTTGGAAAATATTCATTCTCCTGCTCCTCGATTCCTCCTGCAATTGGCAGCCCACAAATGTTGGCAATAAAAATTGCATAATTCTCACATTTCTAAACACGATTATTATGTATCTACGGACGAGAGGATACTCGTAATGCGTTTACTAATTCGGTATTTGGGACCCAAGGATAAAGCATAGGCACATTCATGTGTCCAGCGAGTGGCAGGTCCTTTCTTATAGCGAAGAGTAAACTTATGGGGTAGAAAAAATTGTATTTAGTTTATTTTCTTGTTTCTGCTGACATTTGCCGTTTTTGCCTCTCAGCACGTACCAAAGTGGCAGTGGAAAAAAAAAACATGGTAGAAAAGGGAAAAAGCTGAGCTGGAAATTATGCAAAGATTATGTGCACAGCTTGAGGGGCATCGAGCGGAGCAGGAAGCTCAAAGGAGAAGCCAACGACTCCGGGACAAGTTAACTTGTCGCCGTGGTCACGGATTGCCAGGGTCTGAGCTGAGGTGAGGTACAGGCCCTGCTGGCAGAGCCCAACTTAAGTCGAGTGACATGTAAATCTAGCCTCAGGTTGCGGCTACGGCAGCTGCTGCCGCTCCTGAAAGAGTTGCAGGCAAAAACAGGCACCGAGATGAAGATGATAATGCGGTCGTTCCAGAGACCAGAGACCAGAACCAGTACCCATCCCATCCCATCCCATATCGTGGTTGCTGGTTACTGGTTCCTGGATGCCCAGGAGCCACATTTTCTTTCATGAAAATCAGTTAAATGAGTTTGTTTACATGTTACGCCGCGCGCTGCTTGGGTTTTTCCAAGCGAATTTCCCCACCGAAAGGGCGACGAAACGGAATAAAAAACGAAAATACTTTAAATGTATGCAAGGGGCTGGCTGGGGGTTCTGGGGAACCGCAAGGAAGCGGCGCGACATTGTCTGGACGTCGTTTTTCTGAGGAAATGAATGTACCAGGGAGCTCGATATACATACGAGTAGGAGTCCTCGAAAGGAGAGAGAGGAGGAGAGTCTGAGTCTGAGGCAAAGGCCTAAAAGTATGCAGCATATAATTTGCGTTTGTTTTGCCACTGCCACAGTGCCGCACAGCACAGCCCCGCCATTTGCTTGATGTGTAATTTGCATGTAAACATGTGTTTGTGTGTGCCTCATGGTTGCAAAGAAAAAGTCTGCACCCACCACAGTGTGCCTCACCCTTCGCCGCCCCCATCCGAACGACCGACAACACATCAAATGATTTTGTTTAACATATTTTGTTATTAAGTGTGGAAATGTGCATATTTCGCTCCGCGGGACACAATCCACTCCACACTGCCACTGCCATTGCCCCGCACTCGTGCGGCAGGCCCCCACACATTTACCGTTTCGTGCCTGCAGTAAATTTCCGTTTGCCATCTTTCAGAGCGAGGCAGGCAGCAGGCAGCCGGCAGAGACCGTGGCAGGCATACTTCACTTGAACTTTGTGTAGCGTGAACTTCTTCTTAAATTATTGGCCTACGACTAGAAAACTTCCTTTATTTCTGGCAGCAGCACTGCGAGGAGCAGCATGAGGAGAGGTTTGAAATTATGTTTCGTTAAGTTCTTAACTGAGTTTTGCGGCCTGATTCGACCCCTGCACTGCCGTCTGCCACAACAATTGACAGCTGGATGGGCTCCTTCGATGAAGTTTTCCCAATTAGTCATTGGGGTTTTCCTACTTTCTTTTTTGGAGTGCACGTCACGTCACTAGTGGCGATGTCTACCAATTTGTTTGCTCTTACCCTTTTTGCCAGCTTTTCCACAACTTAAGCAGCTGCAGATGGATGGGGGGAAAAGCTGGCTAAGACACACACACTCACGCACACACATACACAGTGAAAGAAGAATAGCAAAGACCATCTTTTAAGGGATAAGGAGACCACACAGAACAGAACAGAAGAGAACAGAAGAGAAAGAAATACCATTCTCACAGTTGATAGATAAATAGACACGGACACTAGACGGACATTCACTTGCGCGCAGGGCCATAACAATTTCTTTGGCCAGAGCCAAGACGTGGCCGCACTTCCTAATGCCACGCTTTGATGCAACCCAATCAACGTTGCCCCCACCAAGCCCCACTACGCCAACATTTACTGTTGTTGTAAGCTGTAGGAAAGACGGTTGCCACAGCATTTCTTTACTTTCATGGCTTATGGCTTGTAATGGTAAACGTTCTTAAGCCGCTGCTGCCAGGGCTCTGGCTCGGGCTCGGACTCGGGCTCGGGCTCTTCCTATTGCTATTTTCTATTGCTATATAGCTTTGTAAATACAAAAGTGTTAAATGCTGCCCCCTGCCATGCCCCATATAAAAAGTGCAATTGAAACTCCCACTCCCACTCGCATTCCCACTGCCAATGGGAACACTGCAGAGTTAAGTCCGTTTCAGCGCTTCCGAACAAAGAGGCGTTGTATTCATTTCTTATTTAAAGCTACACCGAAGATGGATGGGCTTTCAGAGAGCGGCATAGCTGGATGGATGCCAAACCCCATTTGAGATCTGGGTATGGGAGACTGGGAGAAGGAGCTTCTGGAGTTTTATTTATTGAACTGTGAATAAACACAGTTTGCTGAAGCACCTGCTTCTTTGAGGGCTTCGTATATCTTCCAAGTATCTGCCCGTATATCCCATTCAGATCGATAGCTGATGTCGTGTTGGTTTTGCAGTTTACTGCAACGAGTATTGACTGTAATTATATCTCAGGTGTGTGTGTGTGTGTGTGTGTGTGTGTGGGTACAGCTGTAACCTAATTCTGTGGCTGGCTTAAATGGTCTTACCAAGTCTATTGACTTGCTGCCGCTGCTGCTGCTGCGCCTCCTCCAAAGCCAAGTCTCATCTCATTATGGGCCCAAAAGGAAAAGGAAAAGCGATTCAGATGAAAAAAAAAAACCGATTTCCCTTCATTTTCTGTGTGTGCCACCTAGACATATATCTCACTCTCTCTCCCTCTCTATCTCTATCTCTATCTCTGCCAATGGCTGTGCCTCATTCGCTGTGAAAGGCGCAGCTGCTTTCATTAGAGGAGCAGCAGGAGCAGGAGTAAAAGCTGGCGCTGGAAGGAGCTGGAGGATGAATCGCTCACAAAAGGCTCTTCAGCTTTATCGCTGTAATCAATTGTCTGCATTTGAATAGTTGACAACCGATTTATGGACCATTGAGTGAGCAGCAGCAAGAACGTCGATGACTGAGGGCAGAGAACAGGAGAGAGACGGAGAGGGAGAGGGAGAGAGGCAGCAGAGGGCGAGAGAGTGAGGCAGCAAAGTGCCAAGAGAGTGTGGCATGAAGGCGGATACCGAGCAGTTCATTTCTTTTGTACTTGCGGTTGCCTGTTTGTGCCCCCTCCACTTCCTTCCCTCCTCGATCTTAGGTCCAGTTTTTTTTACCCTCTTCTAGGGTGTGTGTGTGTGTGTTGGCCAGTATCCTTTTCGGAAATCAAGTGGAATGACCCGCACGGTCTGTGTGTTTTTGTGCCCCACCCAAAGCCCCCGCGCCTGCCCCCTTTGCCTTCATCTTTGCGGTAACTTCTGTTTTTGTATGTTTTACGTAATTTTGCAAAAGGCAGAATCAGAATCCCAAGCAGAAAAGCCGGAAATGGCTAGGAAATTGAGCCAACAATAACAGCAGAAAAGCTGTAACGAATGCTAGCTGCGAGAGTCGAAGTTCCTGATACCCTTTAAAGTTTAAAGCTCATTTGGGAGTTCTGGATCTGATAATGATAATTTTATGAAGGGTTTTATGTCTCTCTTTAAGGCTGCAAACTCTAAGGAATGGATCCCTTTCTTATTCGGATTTTCATATTACCCGCTACAAAGTGTATGGAAACTGGTAGCAGTTTCGTCTATTGCGGCCATGGCTGATGCTGAACAGCACCAACAATAAGTATAATAACGAAAAATGTCAGCCCGAGCGTCTGTCATCAGTATGTCCATCCGACTGTCCGTCGTCAGTTGTCAGTTGCCTTTAGTCCGGAGTCCAAGGTCCGGAGTCCGGAGTCCGTAGTCGCCGTACAGCCAGCCACTGGCCCAGATAATGTACTGCCAAGTGTTTTTGACCTTTTTTCCCTTCCTCGGTCGCTGTCTCTCTGCATCGTTTCTTCTCGTTTACTCGGCTCGCTTCTCCTCCTTTTTTTGGGGTGGGCCATTTCATATTTCGGTGACACATCCTTTTGGCACTTGTCCTTGGGGTTTTGCAAGGGGTTTTTGCCCTGGTTTCGTCGCTTACTTCAAATTATTTAAAACTCAATGCAAATGAAATGGCTGTGACTTCAGCAACACATAGAAAATTGGGTTCAAGTTCAAGGCATTAACATTAATGCTAACTGTGCGGTGCTTAGACTCGTCCCATTGTTTGCAGGACATTTAGGGGGGACTTTTGGAGGCTGTTAAGCAGCCACTAACAGTGCGTTTTGCATTCACTAGAGAGGTTAGGAATAGCTTGAAGATTGCTCCGTGAAAAGTCATTGATAGCTCTGGGAATATTGTTACAGAAGAAGAGCAGTAATTGGATATTTTTAAAGGGATTTAATTAAATGAATATCGAATTTCTATCGATTTATAAACAGTCAGTCATCGAACAGTTATCGAACAGTCATAACAACAGTTATGGATCATTTTCAAATATATGTATATTAAATGACCTCTGCAATCGCTGAAATGCAGTCATAGGTCCCAGTAGAGCATTAAATAAAGTTATCTATCTTTCAACGGAAGGCTCATGTAATTGAATTGTTAATGCTATCGAATAACGACCTCTATCAATCGAATAGATTCCATAAATGACTCCCCCTCTTATCATAGCGGAGGGTAAATGGATGGCACTTAAAGGGTAAGTGTGCTCCCCTTTAAGACCCACGCGACGGCCTGTCCGACTGCAAACTGGCTGCATTTTGCATTGCATTCCCATCAATTCCGCTCGTCAGATGCGGGCCACACACACATACTAGTATATATACACACACACACACTCATAGATACTCCCCTCACACACACACACACACAGCCACTGGAAGCGGCATGCATGTCTCTCTGGGGCATTTACTTGCCAGGCTCTTGGCACGGCTTTGCATTTGGGTTAATGTAGTATTTGTGTATCTGTGTTTCTCATGCAGCCGGCAAGTCCTAAGCCCCAGTCAGATTTGAAGTCACTAAAGGACCACCACCGACCCACCCCACTCCCCTTTCCGTGGGTGGAGCGGCTTTATGGAAGGATACGTTGACACAGGACAGACAGGAGCAGAAAGTTAAACCAATATTTTGATGATGATGGAATCAATTCAGGTTAAGGAGAGGCTTCGCCAGGCAACAAACCCCCTTTAAGCTTCGCTGGGACTACGACTACGCCACTGTCTCATTGCATTTGCGGTAACGGGCACATTTTGTCAGCGGCCTGGAAAAAAATTCGCTGCACGTTGTCAAGAAAAAAAAAATATATGTCAACGTCTTTCCCTGCTCTCTCGCTTAGATTGGCATTGTCATAAAATGCCGTACACCAAACACCCACACACCCACACCCACACACATACATATACGAGTACTTTTACTCGTACTCCCTCTGCTATGTACGGTACCAGAACCCATTCTCGGGACCCCTGCACGTGGCTGTGATTCTGCAATTCCATGTGCCACTTGCATGGTGGGCAACGGGATGGGATGGGACGGAACGGGACGAACGACAGACATGCAGCCTGTTTAGAGAATGAATTGCACTTTATTGTTGGCATTTTTCATGCCCTACTCAGAGACTGCCATTTCCCTTAGAGCCTCGTCACGTCTTTGGCTTTAAAATCCTGGCCGTAGGAGTGCGAAAACCTCAGATGGGTTTCTCCACAACAGAACGTGTTGCTATTTGAAGCGCATTTTTGGTCAGTACCAGAATTACCCACCCAGAGTCCCACAAAAGAGAGTATCAAGTGGATTTTAGTGTGAAAATTGTGGTATAAGGGGGTGGGGAAGGGCCGTGAAGACTGGCACCATCACCAGTACTTTGTAAAAAATTCAATCAAAATTGTTGCCATTTAGTTTGACATTTCATTTTGATGGCAGCGTCCAAAAATTATGATGAAGTGGCAGCCAACGACTGGGTGTGGCACGCAGGGCACTCACTCTGCCGCGTGCTCTCTCTCTTTCTGCCTTTGCCACTGCTGTCTCTTTCTTTCGCCATTGCTGCTGCTGCTGCTGCTTTTATAGAGTGCCAAAAGCTACAGAGGAATTTCTTTCTGCTGCTCCTTGCCACAGAGTGCAAGCGCAGAAAAAAAAATGTCAAGCTGACCGCAAGCTGTGGAAAGTTAGCTAACTTCAGAGGGATAGAGGGGTGGGGTGACTACAGAAGGAAAAATGCCTGATGGTGGGGGTGGGGCATTTGTGCGGCAGCTGCGGGCGAGATGTCATTTCACTTCGTTCCATTGGGAAAATTGATTTTGTATTTCCAACTGTGTTGCCAGCGATAAGAATTTGCCTTTCCCCTTTCCGGCTGCTGCTGCATTCGTTGCACTCAATCGGGGGGAGATTTCTCATAATATTACCGGAGAAAAAAGGGGGAGACAAAATGAGAGATTCTGGCGTTTCATTTCTCTTTATGCATGCGGGGGGGAGTTATCTCCATCATAATCATTTCCGCATATGGGTTATCTATCGCTCATAAATCAAACGCCAGCGGCTGCTTTAAGTTTTCTTTCTAATGAAGTTATTCAAGCTTGAAAAAAAGCAAAACTTTTACCCTCAAACTCATTCAAGAGGGTAGAGTGTAAAAGTTGGGGTGGGTTTGGAGCGAAAATTCCTTAACATGTTGGCATTTGTTTGCCTTTCTCCAGCGCTACGCTTGAGAGCACAGGAAAATTCATAAAACTCTGCCTACACATCACATCACCAGGATATGTATACATATGGGTGAAGGAGAGGTAGAAAGTGTGAAAGAGTGAGAGAGAGAGTGCATGTAGAAGACATAAGGAGCTATCAAGAAATCACAACAAATTTACAAGTGCCACACAAATGTTTGACAAAAACTTTTGTGAAAAGCTTTCCACTGATTTCGCAACGTCTCAGCGATTTCTCCTCAGTCTGTTTCTGGGGTGTTGAGACGATGGCTGTGCTGGGGGGGTTGACTGGTATCCTGGAAGACATTTATGGTCCCATGATGCTATCGGGTTGACATAAGTTAAGCTGCTTTTCCTTTTTTTTTTTTTGTACTTTTATTCGGGGGCTAAAATCAACAGCAACAAATATTTGGCATACAGTGCGTATGAAAATGTGTGTGTGTGTGTGTGTTCTTGTGTCCATGAATGTTTACATGTGTGTGCGAGTGTCTGTGTGTGTGTCTGGCAAACAGACGAAAAGGATGCTCAAAGTGTGCCAAGAACGCGTAAATTTTACTTGAAAATATTTTTGAACGAGCAGAACCGCAAAACAACTCTGCGCGACATTCAAAAGTTTTCCAAGTGCCACACAAAGTGTTTGGATTGGGGATGGAGTATGGGAAAATCGTGAGGCTTCTTTGGCTGTGTTCTACGGGGGGGTGTGTGGAGGGGTACTACTACTACAACAAGTATTTAGAATTGTCTGCTATTTAGTGTTGACACGCAAGGCAATTTGGTGAATGCAAACATTTTCCCAAAGCGACCTGCCAAAGCGACCAAATATTACGCATACGCCCCAGTGTGTGGCAGTTCTATTTTCATACTTTCCCTTCTGGATTTCCCTTCTGTTCTGGGTGTCTGTCTGTGTGTGTTTGTGTGTGTGTGTCTCTTTATATGGCTGACATTGCTTTCGGATATTAAATAAAGTTGCGCCATTTCAGTTTCGCGCCTCGACAAAAACCGCAGTTCTATTCCCGGACTCCATCGTGCCCCTTCTGCCGCGTGGTGGGGTGGGGTTGGGGGGTTACTGTTATTGCTTATTACATGGCAGAAGGATGACTTTTGGAGCGGGGGCTGCAGTGAGGCGGCTGTGGAGTTTAGTTGTGCCGTGTGGTGGCGAGTAAATTGTGAATGCCTGCTTGTCAGGGGCATGCCCCAAAGGCCCCTGCCTCCTTTGGAGTATCACAAAAGAAATGCTTTTAATGTTGTTGGCTTGAGTGCGTCAGATTACATGTGCTTAGTGCGTGTCTGTGTCTGTGTGTGTGTGTAGGAGTGCGTAAGCCTCTATACTACACGACTACACGATATATGTATGTATGTGTATGTGCGTAAACCCCTATATAGATGCCCGGAGAGAATTTAAATAAATGGCATAAATATTTTTACACTGCAGAGTTGATTTAACTTTGGAAGGGCAGAGGGAGAGAACGAGAGCCAGAGAGGTATCCCAGATGTAGGGGTCTCCGCTCATGTGTGTAATCAACTCTCGCCCAGCACTGACTTTTCCGTCCTGATGAACTGCATGAAATTGATATATAAACTGAAAGAGAGGCACGGAAAGAGAAACAGCTGTGGGAGTTGTGCATGAGAGAACGAAGGAGAATGAGTAGTGGCATCTGTGGCATAGTGGATAGCACAACACTGGTGTCTCCTGCTATATACACACACACATAATGAATAAAAGAAGGAAAGAAAATCCTCATTATATTCCTAATAAATCTCCATCCAAATATTAGCAACACTCTTCCAAAACGTCCCATCTAGTTATCATTAGCAATTAGGAATGGGAAGCTCTGCTGAACTGTGACAAGATCTCGATAAGCGTCTGATAACACTCTCGAAAATTGGCATCACGTAGTCTGTGTGGCAGCCACTCCCAGTGCTCTGTGCTGCTGAAACCCTACCCTAGCCCCACAAAATGCGAAAGGAAACAAAAAACAGCGAAAGAGCGCGCGAGTGAGTGGGCGAGTGGGCGAGTGAGCGAACCAGGCCAAAGCGCTAAGCATTTAAATGCTAAATAGCTGGTAAAAGGATAACGCCATATCCTTATTGCCACCTAACTAGCTTCACGCTGTGCTTCAGTGGGGTCGTTGGATGATGGCTGAAGTTGGGGCTGGGGCTACTGTAGGTGGGTGGGTGGTTGGGTGGCTGGTGGCACGAACAGAAATTAAAGTGTTACCAAAATAATAACAACAAATTGCCTTAGTTGAACAACGTGGCAACACAACACAAAAATGTCGCGTTTTCACACAGCGGGGCGACCTTTAACCCGACTCCCAGCGGGTGGTCAAAGGCTTGGGGAATGAATGTCAATGGGCATGGGCATGGGAATGGGAATGGGAGGGGTAGGGTTATGGGCTGGTTGGCCACATGGTGTGGCATTTATTTAAATTAAGTGAAAGAGATGAAATGATAGCGGCCAGACACGCAAGTCCTCAGCCCAGCAACTTGCCACTTGCCACTTGACATTTGCCATTCGCACAGTGCAGCTCTTTGTGCAGAACTGCGATGCCGAGAGTCCGACTTTGGGTCAATATTTGCTCAGCATCCAAAATACTTAATCTCCATTTCAAGCGGTAATCAAAAGCGGTTATCCCGAAAGGAAAGCAACACCCAAAGGGCAACGACAACGGCAACGGCAACGGCAACACTTTATGAAACGAAACTGCTCTTAATTGTTTTTGTCGAATTTGCCCCACTCAACTCGTTAGCTCGGGGTACATCCTGGCCTCGGTCCTTTTATTCTTGTTCTTCTGTGCTTTTCTCTCTCTGTCTCTCTCTCTCTGGCTCTGACATTTTTCTGAGGCGCTAAAAATAAATTAAAGTGGAAAAGTGTTTCCTCTTTTATGGCCATTTCCATTGCTTGCAACGTCCTTGTTTTACAATGTCTGAGACGGGTTGGGGGCGGTGTGGGTTCTTGGGGTGTAACAAAAGCCGTAAGTCCTCTTCAGCAGAGGCAGCTCCAGATACAGATGCAGCTAAAGCTCCTTGCACCACCTCCAGCAGCTCCTTCGTCTCATTCTCAACTTTGAAGGGGAAGAAAAATGCAACTGGAACGTGAGCAACGTTCAACATTCACCGGATATCCTCTTGCAGAGCACCAGAGAGAGTGAGAGAGAGAGAGAGAGAGAGAGAGAGAGGGAGAGCCTGCTTAACCGGAAGGTGAGAATGCAGTGAATGAAACCCAAAATGCCCGGCAAGCGGATATGTCGCGTAAAATTGCAAATGGCCGTCGGCTGAATGCCAAGTGCCTCAAACAGAACCTGCCAACACTTCCCCCCTAAACTATATACATCTGCAGCAATGGCCAAGCTTTAATTATGATGTTGAAATATTTATCCAAGACAAGGCCCCGTCTTTGGGGCCTAATTGCATTCTAGCCACAGAACGGAACTGCAGCTGCAGCTGCAGGTTTCGATTCATAAAATAAATGCATAAATTGATGAGAATTTATGGCCATAAGGCAGGCAAGCAAGCAAGCTGTGGGCTGGGATTTGGATTTGTTTGCCGGCACGAATCACAATTAGTTGAGCCGCATCCAGAGAGCCAACACCCAGACAAATACTCATACACACAAGCACAGGAGTGTGTATAGAAGTAGTGCTCTGTACGTGGAGTATGCATTGCCAGGGGACTGGGATTGCTAGTAGAAATCGCACGGAATCGCATTGCATCCTTGACTAAATAAACACACGGCAATATAATGTCGACGACGAGATGTGAATTTCGGTTTGCTTTGACATTTGTTTAACCTGCTGTCTCTCTGTTTCTCTCTCATTCCCTCTCCCTCTCTATCTCTCTGTGTGTCTGTCTCTGCCTATTTCAATGCCCCACCTATGCCGGCTGGCAAAACCAAACAATCTACCTGTGTCCTGTGCCTCTAAGCTCTAACCCCCCTCTTTGGCAAACATGTCGAATGCGTAAGCTTAATATTGCATAACCCCGTATGCATTCCAAAAGCACATTAACTGCACACAGATGCAGATACACAGAATACACGAACACACATTCACCCATCCACACACAGGCGCACACACACACACACATCCGCGTACAATTGTGCCGGCGTTTGGCGGTTGGCGTGAAATTGTTGCCATGCGCCACCATCTAACGTTAGAAAATTGAATTATGAATAATTACGTTTTTCGCTGCTGCTGCAGAAAAATATCCGTGGAAACGAACTTGAAAATACCCTAGAAATGAAACCAGAGCTCACAGAAAGTTAAAGTTTTTTAGTTTTGATGATTAAAAAATGCTTAGGAGAGGAAAACCAGTTTAAAACTCCAGAAACCTATTTTAATATTTTTAAATACTATTTTGATCAGTGGAATGAATCATCCTTAAATTTAGATAGATGTCTTAGTACTCTTGAAATGGTACGCCTATTAAAGGGACTAGTTCTAAAAGCTCTCCAAAGAACATACACGAAGTTACAAATTTTACACTTAAGATGCTGCATATAAGCCCTAAGAGATCATGCATTTTAGCTGATTTAGCTTAGTATTAAATGTACTATATATATATTAAGTTCGATGGTTTTACAGCTAATAAAAACAAGTATTTTTGAGGCCTATCGAACGCCTCTCTCACGCAATCTCTCATAGGTGCAAGCTTTTAGCTTATAATATGCTAATCAAATTTTGAAATAAATTATGTGGCGGTATTTCCCTCTGAAAAGGAACGAACCCTACAGCTACTGCTAGAGGATATCAAAGTAGCCTACCCAACTCGTATGCTCTGGCTTCCGCTTGCACTCGGGGAAAACTCGACTATTTCGTATGCATGACATGGCCTCTGCTGCAAGAGTATTGGTGTGTCTCTCCCCATCTGCCTGCATGTGTATGTGTGGCTCTGTTTTCCTTGGCTGTCGTATTACAGCAAAAGCCGCACACATTGCACGTGCTTCGTGGTGCGGTTGACGATTGCATTTCATCAGGATCGTCATCGTCATCAGCATTTGCATTGCATTGCCTGAGTGCGGTCGGTGGACGACGGACGGCGGACGGCGGACTGCTGTGTACCGCTGTTTGTGAAGTCAAACTCATTTGGCTTTTCGGCACATTAGACGCTCAGGTAGAGTAGATGTCGAAAGATATAGAAATGTAGGATGGTTGGATGGAGGGACAGCGACTTTCCTTCAATTAAATACTTGTCGTGGCCCCGAGACCTTAAGCAGAGAGAATGTACCAGCGACAGCTTCCCCGCACTTGACAATGGGAGCAAATGGGAAATAGAAGGAAGGCGGCAGGAGGCAGGAGGCAGGAGGAGTGACAGAGCCGCTCTGATGGTGACGGTGATGCTGATGCCGCTGTAATTGGCCCTAATCTACTTAGCTCTTGGCATTCAGGGGGGGAAACTCTGAGGCTGACCTGACACAATGCCAGCAGAGGGACGCACCCACAAACACAGACAGACACACAATGAACCTTTCCAGAGCATCAGAGCATCAGTGCCATTGTGTGTGGCATGGCTTTGCCACGGGGTCGCAACGGAACGGTACGGAACGTCGTGGTCCGTTCTGGCCAGGCCATTTGCTCGTCGGCGTCTAACAAGTCCAAACAATTGACAAAATGAAGCGACAACGTTGAACGAGGCTAGAACGGGCAAAATCTAATTTAGCGCAAGTGATGGCAGTAGTCAAGTCAGGTCAGGTCATGAATGGAGGTGGAGGTGGAGGCAAAGCAGTGGGGGATGTGCCACCTTGCGCCTCAGGGCTGTGTCCCGGCCTCTGCCCACCCGCCCTGTGCCCGGTACCAGGTACGTGCTGCTGCCTTTGACAGTAATTTGGTAAATATATATATTTGACGCTTAATTTTTACAAACTTTGCGAGGCAATTTTACGGCATTTTTCGCTGTTTGGCTGGGCTCCACACCATATGTGCCACATTCTGAGGCGGTACTCAAACATGGCTGTAAACCCCGAGCAGCAGCAGCAGCAGCTGCTTCTCATCATCATCTTAAACATCTTTACCATCACAATCTGAATCAGAATCATGATGATGACGATGATGATGATGACGATGACGATGATGATGCTGTTGATGAGCGTGAAAAGCAATTGTTGCGCCTAATAGACATTTGGGAGCACACGTCCTTGTCCTCGTTCGGGGATTTATTATACTCATATGTGTGTGTGTGTGTGTGTGTACTCTGGTGCTCTGTGTGTGTCCTGGGATGACAAAATTTCTACATGTATATATATTTTCATTTTTATTATATTATGTTTGCCTGGCATTCAATAAGCGCATTGGGGCATATGATTACGCTTGGGCCTGCTGCTTGCTGCTTGCTGCCGCCTCACATGTGACGATACTCTCATGCCGCGTCATGCCCTGCCCACTTCTCAATTGAATCGATTGCTGTGTGTACTTTTCTCGAGTGCCATACAATTATGGCATTTTTCCATTGAAATCGGCTAAAGGGAAGTGGCACTGCTGGAGGGAAGGCCCATTAATTTAGGCAAACAAGCTTAGCCTTTGGGCGTGCCTACGCCCACACCATACAATTAATTAGCATCAAGAATGAGGAGGAGCACGTCGTGAATCGGGCAGGGAATGAGCAGAAACAGCACTTCGTGAATCAAGCTGGGAATGAGGCACATCAGCAGGGGCATGCATCAAGCAGGGAATGAAGAAAAATAACGGCCCGCTTGTGGCTGGAATGGGAAATGAAATATGCGGCCTGGGCACGCTACGCTGCCAAACAAACTGACGGCATCCTGACCGACTGCTGCAGCAATGAACTTTGACACAAAGTGTCAACTGTACTGTTCCACGTTGCCACGGCAGCGATCTGGGGCTGCCACTCTCACTGAAATGCCGTACAAGAAAATCTACTTAGCGAAACTCCAGCGGAAGACAGCAGTAGACGGCAGGAGAGGAGTCGCCAATTAGGCAGGCAGGCAGCTGGGGATTGCAAGGATGCGCAGGAGGAGCCTCGCCTCGCTTCGCCTCGACTGTGCTTAAAACTGTCACCTGGCTGCTCTGTCTGACGCTGATTGTTAAATGAAGTTGGCAGCGTGCCCCAAAAAAACACTACACTATATAGAGGAGGGAGGTGCGGGAGCCAATGAGGCAATGACGTGGCAAATGTCGCGCTCCAAGGAGCCGCTCCAAGTGCTGTGGCACCTCTTTAAGCAGCGAATATTTAAAGCCTAAGCATAATTGAAACTAAAGAAAGGATCAGATGGGCGGGGAAGGAGCAGCAGCAGCAGCAGCAGCAGCAGCTGTTTGTCATTTCGTATTTGTATAGCGCTTCGAGCGGGATCCATCCACATGCACGAGCGCCTAAAAGTACACACCACATTGATATACTAGATTACGTGCAACACTGTGGGGCACCGGAAAAAGGGGGCGTCGACCGGGAGTGATGTATCTCACTGTGGGCTGTGGGTGCTGGGCGGTGAACGGTGAACGGCGAACGGTGGGTGTGCGTGCGCCAAAGTTTTTCCAAACCAGCAACACGAAAAATACAGACAGAGAGAGAGGTAGAGAGAGGGAGAGAGTAGGAAATATAAGAAATAACACTTGACATTGACAAATTAGTTGCAGAAGACAACGGGAACAGCACTCGCTCTGCTCTGCTCTGCACTGCGCTGCTCTACCCACGCTCCCCGTCTCCTTTCATCCACTCTGTGGTTGGGTGGTGCGGTGCTGTGCTGTGCTGGCACAGTGGTTTCGCTGGAGCGACAGCTGTGTGGAGCAGCACTGGGAGAGGATGGAGAGAGGTTAAAAATAATAAAATACCTACTGACATGATAGACATGAAAGACTTTTCTTTTTTATTTAGCTTAGATTGGAAAAGTTTCGACAGTCCAGTGGGGGCAGGCCGGCAGGCAGGGGGCGGCGCGCGTATCTGACTTTGCGGCACTTGCACTTAAGTAGCTCTGCGGCATGTGGCATGGGGCAGCAGCAGCAGCAGCAGCAGCAGCAGCTGAGATTGGGAGCCACTGAATAATGTCCAGCTTTGCAGCAGCTGTCCCAGTGCCAGTGCCAGTGCCTGTGCCAGTGCCACCACGAACATGTGTAGCTAATGCTGCTTATTATATAACTTTCCCTTCATTCCACTAACCCACTATATCCTCAACCATCGCTCTTCCGCTAGCCCCCCTGCACATCCTCTCCACCCACACGATGTGGGTCATGGCTATGAGAGGAGCCGCAACCGAGCGCTGCATGGAAGGAGGACACAAATTTCACAAAATTTATTGCATAGTTGCAGGCGCAGGAGTAGTTAAAGTAAATCTGAACATAAACTCCCACAGAGGAGCAACACAGTAGCATGAGTGGGAGGGGGATGGGGGAGGGGGCGGCGCTTGCATTAAACTTTTGCCTAATGAGTTATATGGAAGCCCAGGCTGGAGAGGGATAGGGGGGCACAAACTTAAGGACCGAGGAATGGAAAACAATTATAAGCGCGCCAAAAAGTATGCAAGTAATTTTTTACAAGCGCCTCTGCCATTGCCACTGCCTCTCCCACTACATTACTTACAGCCAAGAGAGGGCGAACGGGGAGGACACCCCGATGAAACTTTTGCCGTGTCTTGCGACTGACAAACTTTTGTGTTGCTTTCAATTTATTTTGCAAGTTCTTTCGACTTTTTTCTGCTTTATTTGCCATCATTCCATTCTACGAGGCGACCTACCCTTGGCATCTTTCGAGTTATGCAACAAATAAATCACGCGAATTCCATGAAATGAGCAACGGAACCCCAAAAAAAGCCCCACTCTACCCACTCTACCGACTCTCCCGGCTGTCCATCAGAAGCTAAGCCCCCGCTCAATGTATGCTAAACTTTCGACAAGTTGACCAACTCGAGTATATCCCCTGAATCTGTGCGAGTGCTGGCCCCGCTGATTATTATTTACGAGTATTTCAATTTGCGAGTTTTCTTCTTCGAGAGCTGCCACGGCCACAGAGTGGAGAGCCAAAGCCATAAGCGCATTACTCGGACACTTCTTTGCAAAAACAAAAACCCAACAAAAAATTGTTTTAAAAATATTTTATCATAAAAGAAATTTGGAAATTTGAATGCCAAACTTTACAATTTGATGCGAAGCGAAGTGAGGCGGGTGCGCTTGAGGGCGCTTTTAGGCGATTTTTGACATACTTTTAACCCAGCTTCAAGTTTATTAAAATCGGAGCCAGACTTCTCTAATTTATCAGCAATTCTCAGCATTTCTCCTTTTCCATTCTCTCGCTCTCTTTCGCTATCCACCACCACTCTTTCGCTGATGGCCTCCTAAGTGCGGCACTTCATTTGCATTTAAAATGCTTTCGCCTGCTCAGTTCTCAGTTCTCTTCCCTACACTTGCCAGGGATTCAACTGCTGCCCATTCATTTGGCACATGGCTCATTGTGTTGCTTGGTCCAGGAGTTTCAGGAGTTCCACGAGTGGGTCAAGCGTTTATTTGTTCGGATTGTGGTTCTGGCTGTGGCTTGGGCTGCTATTTCGCACTCATTGGACCCGCTGACACACCGCTATTCGATCTGGCTGACGGCTGTCTGCCATTTCCTTCAAATTAAATTACCTTGAATATCTCTCCTCTTCTCTGCTCCAAAGTGGGAAATAAAATGCTACGCATTCAAATGATTTTGCAGGTCCAAAAACTCAGGGAAAAAACGAGGCATTAAGGCATTAAGATAAAAGCGGTAAAAGGACCCTTTAATTTATGGAGAGTCCTTCTTCTTTTGGGTATTTCTCTGGCATAAAAATACATTTAGGAAAAAACATATTCGGGTGCGTGGCACATCGTAAATTAAACGCTAATTGCAGCTTTGAAGATTATGTATAAAAAGGAGGTGGGCGGAAGGGGAAACGGGAGATTCCGGCATATTACAAATTAATTTAAATTTTTTAATTTATTTCCCACTTAAGAGGGGCCACTGCCACTGTCCACTGTCCACGTGTCCAATCTCAAGTGGAAATTAACTTGCTGCCAGGTCGCTTGAGGCGAGGTCGAAAGAAGATGCCACACAACAACTGGGGACTGGGGACTGGGGTAATCGACTAGCGGATACCCTGTGCAGAAGCTGGGTGCCTGGGATGAGCTCGAGGGGCCATGACCTCCGGCCACATCCGGCTCTTCAGCTCCAGCTCTCGATCCCGTTCCCGCTAGTGCCAGACGAAAAGTTTTTCTGTGCAGCAACTTTGACACTTTCCAAAATTAATTACTTTAAAGCAAACCTCCCCCTACGCCCTGCTGCTGCTGCCGCTGCCGCTGCCCCACCCCTCAGTGTTTGAGCCAAAATTAAATAATAAATTATTATTTCTGTGCGAGCCAATGAAGTGTGGCAAATTTAATGGGGCGCCGCCACGGCCCATAGTTCAGGGCTAGTGCTCCACTTCAAAGTAATTGCCAAGGACTACCGCCAGTGTACTGGCCCTGCCCCACCCCACCCCACCCACCGAATTGTGTCCTGGTATCCTGTTCTCCTGTCTGGACTCTACGCCCCATACGAGCGTGGGGCATACAACACAAAATACAAAACAAGAATAAATAAATTATAATAAATGACTTTAATCTTTCAGCATAATTTCAGTTCAGGGCAATTATTGACGCCCGGCTGAGTTGGCAGTTAAGGCAGAGCAGAGTCGCCTTAAATTAGATTTTCCCATTTTCCATTTTGTTTTTATTTTTTTTTACTTTTACGTTTTTTCCCCATTTAAGATTTATCAGAGCGCGCGTCGTCGAGCCACGAATACTTGGAGTGAAGTGGCGCAACAACAAAATGAGAATTTCTAGCGAATTGTGTCCCCCATTTTACAGCGAAGTGCATGGCGAAAATTATTTGGAATACCCTAGCTAGAAAGAGGGTATTATGATTTGTGTCAAGTGTTCGCCAAAAGAATTGAGAGTCTCTGCAACATGTCTTAAGCACCCATCGAAGAGTCGATGTGGCTATGTCCCACCGAACCCATTTCTACCTTTTGCATATCTGTTCTCTTCTTTTTTTATGAAAATTAGTCCCCTAGAACTTTCCGCGGATTGGATCTGATTGGATTGAATTGTTTATCTCAAATCAATATATGTATAATGTTGCTATCGTTGGAAATAACGTTTCAGAGACTGCAGCTTCCTCTCTTTACTTTCATAAATCCTGTATAGAAAACATAGATATTTGAGAGTAACAAAAACTTCGTTTCAAGTACTTTTCTTCAATAGGTCCAATGACTGTGTCCCAGACCAGACTTTACGATAGACTGCACAGCAGAGCAGACATAGAGGAAACTTACCAGAAACTGTCAACTTATCCCACAAACTCGTAGATCTCTCCGTACCTCTAACAGAGTCAGACCACTCTTCTCATCAGTCAGAGACGAGACCTCTTCCTCATTCCATATCTCTGTCTATCTTCATATAACACCTGGCTTACCTGTAAGCAGAAAGGAAATGCATTTAAGTTAGTGAGAAGAGCAGAGCTAGGGTTAACACGACACAAAAGAGGCAGCCAAATGAGAATTGATTGTAGGCCCAGAATCAAGACAGAAGCCACTCCCCACACTCCATCAAGGACAATCCCATTAGATGTATGTGTGTGTGTGTGCTGTGTGCTGTGTGTGGAATAAAAATCGGCTTACAGCCCAATAAGAATCAACACAAAATGTGTCAACACCTTTATGCTGCCACACCCGAAAGAACAGCCCCAAAAAATATATACCATCTTCATCCTATCCGCCCATATGTGGCAATGTTTTGCCTTTCCTTCAATTTGCTTGCTTGCTGCTTCTGCTATTTGTTGCTGTTGCTCCTTCTCCCTGTTTTGGTTGCGTGTCTTTGCATTTAGGGACAACATGTTTTCCAATGCCTCAGAGACGCAGATTTTTGCACACGCAGTGAGTGGAAACAAAAATCTATATTCATACAAGGAGCTACATCCATAGTATAAGAATGAGGGACGTACGTCCCACTGTTCACATAAGCAAACTATGAGGTGAAAGGTGCCATCAAAACATATAAATACCCTAAAGATTTCAGCGGAAGTTTTATATTTAAACCAATAAAGACACAAGGGAGAATACTGCAGAATATTTTAGATTTGGTAAAGAAAGAGATATTCAGGAAATATTCCCTTTTTGTTTGAGAGATTTAAACAGACCTTTCTCTGCCTTAGTTTAACATAGTAGCCCCATAAAGAAGGGTATCCCATCCTTCAGAAGGGTATCCCCTTTCAGCAGTGGCGTTCCGCTGTGGCAAGAACAAGTCATCTGTGTAAGCTTCAACTCTCAACCCTTCGCCTGCCACTTTTGCCAGTGCCAAAGGTATTTGCATTTAGTGGAAAGGAAACTGTGTGCGTGTGTGCGTGCGTGTGTTTGTGCGTCTAAAAAAAGGTTGCCCTTTTGTGCCACATCGACATCAATAAGTTGGTGGCGCCTCCAAGGGGCAGCAGCAGGTAGCGAGAGCTTAATCTAGCGACTGTCATAATTTGACGCACGCACGAATACATACACATACACATACATTTGTGTGCGGCAGTGTGTGCGGGTGTGCGCCTGGGCACAGTGAGGCATGAAATTTTTGTTGCCAGATTCGCTTCGGCTCCTTCGCTCAACAGAGCTACACAAAAGCGTCAAGCATTCAGTCATCCTTTTCGACCCCACACAATGTCAATGTCAACTCATCTTGGGTGTACCACCCCAAGCATTCACTCGCTCCTACCCCACCACCTACACACCCTTCACCCTGCTAAGACCTCTTTTCAAGGTGTTGGCCCTCTTTTTATCGCTGCTCACTTTTTTTCTGCGTGTGTATTTTCCTGTGTTTTTCGTCCTTTGTTCGCTGTTCTGGCTGACGATTTGCGTAATTTTCAGGTTCATTTAGCGTTTAATGCTTGTAAGGAAATTTTAATTTTATGGCCAACAGCCAACGGCGGCTAAAAAGCGGCCAAAAGCGGCTATAAGCAAAAGCCACAGCAGCAGCAGCAGCAGCTGAAAAAAATGAAGCCGCAGCCGGAAGCCAGAAATCCAGGAACCAGAAAGGTGAAAACAAATTTCATAAAGGATTATGCCCGCTTCACTGGAGCTTTATGTGTATGGATAAGAAGGAGAGAAGAGTGCTGAGGCTTTCTGCATTTAAGAAAAGATTGTTCTGGCGATTGTTCCCAGGGAGGTTCTCTCTCTCACTCTCACTATCTCTTTCTCTTTTCTCTAGAGCTCTCTCTCTCTCTCTCTAAACTCTCTCCCACTCTCCCTTTTCTTTGTGTGTGGGTGGTGGTGGGTGGTGGGGGGGTTAAAGTTCCGTGTCAAGTTGACAAATTATTTTGGTAAATATTTGCGTGATTTTGATAATGATGTTGCTTTTGGTCGGTCTCCTACGCTTCGGTTCAGTTTCAGTTTCGGTTTCTGGTTACTGGTTTCCTCTCTCTCTCTCTCTCTCTCTTTCTGTCTCTCTTTCTACGTTCAACATTCACCACGGAATTGTTGCGGTCTCTGTGGTTCTTCTCGCGTGCCGCTACAGCACACACATACATACATATATGTAGCATATACGCGTATGTATACAACACATAGCCATGTGCGTTTGTGGCACTGGAAAGCGGGCGAGCAGTCAACCCAAACACTATTAATTAGCTGATAGTCAGAGGAGGAAATGGGTTGGAGAGATAGGAGTCGCTCCTCACATATTGAATATTAATTACACTTTCCCTAAGCAAAACACCCCCCTGGAATTACGCTGCAGCAACACCCTGGAACCCCCCATGGTATCCCACTCCAGGGCCTAAACCTAACCCTCTCGTGGCATTCAAAAGCTAATTAAGCGACCATTGACAATGACAACAGCCAAATGTAAGCAACGCAAAACACTTTAATACAGAAAACACTGTGGGGCAATCTTAACGCTTGAATCTCTATCTATAGTAGATACGATATTATTCAAGGGTCTCTGTGCACCACCCTATACGTATGTGTGGGATTCGCCTGCCTCTCGCTGTACGAGTGTGCGGCAGTGTGCGGTGTAATTAGCACCTGGCTGCCTGCCACAGGACTGTGTCTATGGATTAGCGCTGCCCACAAATCGATTTCGAATTGTGCGATAATTGACTGCGACACTAGAAAAATAAGAGAAAGGACACAAACACTCGAAACAGGTAGATTATGGTATGGCGGTGTTATGGGGGTGATACATGATGACTTTACACTGCTCACACCTCTAGATGAGGTTCCATGGAAAACTCTAACTTAAGCTGAAGCGAGCAAAGGAAAAGCTATGGTATATGGAAATTTTACGAAGCTATGGCTTATGCATAACAGCTAAAGAAACTCTCACTTGCATCAGTTTAAAGAAGGTAAAAGGTATACATATGTCTGAATACTATCAGATGGTATGGCTGATGGTTTTCCCATTGGAACCAGATTGGAGTATCACCCACAGGGCGCTCTTACATGGCTGTCAACTGATTGTTGCCCTACCAAGACTAGCTAAAGGCTTATCCACCGCACGTATCTCAATCAGCTAAAGCCATGTGCATAGGCGACCTATACGTAGCTCCAACATATCCATGACCGTGACACAATGGAGCCCCTGACACTCGACCCCCGTTCATTAGATACAACAACAACAACACCAACACCAAAACACTTTCTAATGAAGTTTTTCGAAAACAATTCTACAGAAAATCAAAATCTGAATACGAATGCATAGATGGTGGTAGATGGTTCGTGGTAGGTGGGTGAAAAAAGAAAGAAACAGGTAAATTACGTGGCCATAGACCATAAACCCGCAGACAGAGAAGGGTGTAAAGAGAGAGGGAGAGAGAGCCAGAGAGAGAGATGAACAATGGCGAAAACTGTTAGCCAGCCATGACGATGACAACGAGACAGAGCCAGAAGCAGAAGCAGACACACGAACAGCCAGACGTACGGATAGATAGCTATTGCCAGAGGAACGGACAGTCGGACGTACGGACAGACGGTTAGACGAATGCAAAATTGAATGCAACCTCAAAAACGGAACGAAGGGCGTACCACAATTTGGCAGGGGCAAAACTTTTGAGCGACCTTACGTAGATATAATTTTTGTGGAAAGTAATATAAAAGGCAAAAGTGCAAATTCTCGACTCTGACTCTGACTCTGTGTCTGACTCTGACGCTCTTCTCCCTGCGATAATGATGACTCTGGCGAAGCTTTTTGGAAATTAAAATTGCATAAATTATGCAAAAATGTTTGAAAACTCTCCCCCCTGATGTTGCAGCTGCCACAGGTCACTCCTCTTCCTAGTAGATGAGATGAGCTGAGTCGAGAGGATGAGGATGAGAATGATGATGATGATGATGCGGGTAAATCACTTTGATTGGCCTTCAAGTGGGGTCCCCCGCAGGGACTGCATTATTTTCACAACCAAGAAGCAGTCAGGCGCCCCAAAAGAGAGGAGAGGGGACGGGGACTGGACGAGAGAGTCGAATCGTTGATTCATCTCCCATACTCATACGATATACGATTTCAAGGGAGTGGAGGAGTCCGGTTCCAGTCATCGATATTCATGCCTCCTGCCTCTATATTCTGTTGCTTTTGCGCTGTCCAGAAACTCCAAGGAGGAGCGCCTCTTTTCGCTGAATTGATAATGGACCAGAGCGCGCAGCTTCCTCGACAGATTCCCCTCGAGGGCATTAATTATTTATAGACACAGTCAATTGTTTGTTTCATACTCTACCTGCCTCCCTCTCTCTCTGCCACACTCTCTCTCTCTCTTTCCCTCTCTATGAACATCAACGTTTTCGTTTCGTTTGGCAATTGTTTGGCCAATTACGTTGCCCAGACATGACTCAACCTTTGGTCAACTACCTGAACCATAGATGCCCTGCGTTGCACCTGTTGTTATCATTGGAAAGAGAGAGAGAGTGGGGGGGGCACAACATTAAATGTGCATTAGTCCCTGTCTGAGGTTTGCTTTTTGTCCCTTTGTTTGCTCTTTTCCAATCTGGTGACTCTGGCCGTACTTCCATACAGATACGGAGAGGTTTCCCCTCCTGCAGATAGAGGGAGTCAGTCACTGGCCTGTGGGCTTATCAGAGGCTCAACCATTTCCTCATATTGTCATTTCCGTTGCACGTGTGCACCATGGAGGCGAAAAGTGCTGCCGAGGCATAAATCTCCCTCATTCTCATATACTCCAGAGAGCGGAGAACCAATCATGACATTCCCACAGGCAGAACAATTAAAAGCATTCAAGAAAACTAATTTTCGCCTGGCAACACACACACACAGCAGTTCCCTGAGCAGTCTCCCAAAAGCAACCTCATCATTCTGACCGTCAATCTGCTCTTTTGTTGGGCTTATGATATCCGATACTCCCCGATGGAGGCGGGATGTGACTCAAGCTGTGAGGCTGAACAGAAAAAACGAAACAGATTTCATTTTTTCATACCCTAAACAAACGAAAGAACTCATGTCGAGTGAGTGGTGTGGAGTGGTGTGGAGTGGAGGAGGACGGGGGCTTTTTGTTTGTAATTTCGCACTTCATTTAGCGTTAAATTAACAGCAAGAAACATTCATTGGGATGCCGGTACGTGGACTTCTTTCATTTTTAGGCACGAAATAACCATAAAAGATGGAGAGTCATAGCCAGAGTCAGACTCTGAGGCATCGGAGACTCGCACGAAATGCCATTTAATCATAACTCAGCAGAAGTTGGATCCGATTGCAACTAATCTGTAGGGAAACTATACAAGAGGAGAACTCCAGAACTGTGAAGGAGACCTGCAATGAGGGGGTACGGTGTGGTGAGGTGAGGTGAGGCGAGGCGTGTAGCAGCATAAATAAGAATCAGCACGCGGCTGTCTGCGGACTGCAGACTCTGCAGCGGTGATGCGCTTCACTGCAGCGGAACGACAAATGCTACAACAAGAACACAGCACACAGCACAACAAAACACACAGAGGCATTGCTTTGTGGCATGTACAATACACCCCGGCAAAAAACAACAAACGAACAACCTTAGAACAAATTGTTTTCAGGGGCTTCGAAGCTGCAGCTACCCCTTGGATACAAATTGTTGCTATGGAAACTTATGGATATAACAGTCGAGTTTTGTTGAAATTTTGATTGATTGTGTAAAAAGTAATAAGAGTGGTATCTGATAGATATTTGATGGGTTATAAGTAAAGGTTCAGGAAGGGTTTTTCTATATATTCTGCAGTTTCGTTGCTATATGGCTAGAATTAAAAAAGTTATTCACACTAAGACGAGCGTATGGGGAGCACTGCTAAGGTTGCTAAGGAAATACTTCGCGTAAGATGACTAGAACCAACCTTGAAGCGATCGTTTCCATGGCAACTATACAAAATATTAGTCCAAAATAAAAATATAAATATTCATTCAGAATTACGAGTATTGAGTACCTAATACCTATGGATGTAACCCACCTAGAGGAAAATTCATACTTATCAGACCAAAGCACAATCTTTTTGATTGATATGGCTAAAACTATTCTTTTCTAAATATGGTTAAAGCAAAAAAGAAAAGATTATTAACCATTTAAGAGTATTACTTGTACGAAAAATGATTATAAGGCCTTCTTGAATATTGAAACTAATTGAAACTACTTTGAAGTGTACAAAAATCCACTCTACCGACCCAAAAACATTCACAAATCTCCTCTCCAGCCTGATATACCCTCTCAATAACCAGTTTACCATCTGGTAGGCAGAAGATCCCACAAACAGAGACCCATCGAACCTCAAACAGAGACTCATAAATGCGCAGTCGCAACGTCTACAAGAGCAGCAGCAGCAACAGCAGCAGCAGCAGTGGCATCAATGGATTTTATCGGGGGGATTGGTAAATGTGAAGGCCGACCGCTCGAGCCAAAGAAATGCCAAACGACGATGCTCGGAGATGCCACGGGAGAACCAGCTTCGAGAGGCTGGCAGCTGCAGCCTGACCCCACACTGAATGCCACTAACGATGCTGTGGCGACTCTCTGTGCTGCGCTGGCGGCGCATTAAATGCTCAGATTTCCTCGGATTGAATAAAGAGTTTCGGGCCATTGTATGCGGAGAGGTTCTCCTACTGAAATTGAAGCTATAGATGGAGCTGCTTCGGCTGCTTGTGCTGTTTGTGCTGCTGGCCAGGCAGCCTTTCATAATCGCAAATTGATGTGCCAGCACAAGCAACATCTTCGTCTGGGTCTGGGTCCCCAATAGTGCCCCCCTCTCTGACTGCTGCTACAATCTGCCCCTTGCTGCTGTTCAGTGGAGCGTGGGAGCGCTTCGAATGTGGAAATAGACGAGATAGACAGAGATACACAGAGAGAGAGATAGTGAGAGAGAGGGAGACTTGTTCTGCGGAGGGGGTCTACCTTATTGGCTAATACCATCTACGTCGATGTCTGCTTTTGGCCAGCTGTGCGTTGAAATTGATAACCGCGAAATAACAAAAGCTCTTCGTTTTTTTCTTTCCTCTTTTTTTTTTTTTTGGCCAAAGCGAAGAAATTCGTTTCATTCAATTTTTATTTATGACTTCTTTCGGCTTTCATTTGGACTCGACGCAAGCTCTCTGGCTTCAGCTTTTCCCTCTGTTTGTTTTCTGGCTTTTCGCATTGATTTCTTGTTAATTTTACATTTGCAGTTGGCTGGCTTTTCTTTGGGACTCTTTTCCTTTGCCGCCCTCCCCTCTCCACCCACTCCTGCCATTGTTTTTCCATGCCACAACTGGCGCCCGCTTTTGTCGGCTTTTGTTTTCGCTTTTCTTTTATGAGAGCAGCGGGCCAGCAGGAGGAGTGTGGCGGGTGGCGGTTTTCTTTTGCTCATTTTAGTGTTATTCTCTTCGTATTCTATGGGGGCCACGTCGGAGGGGAGCATAGTTATTGTTTTAGTTAAGTTGACCATTTGTATACGATTCCGCTTATCTGTGGGGCAGCGCCGCCCCAGCCACATCCACTTGTCTCCGATTCCCCCCCTCTCCACTCACTCGCATTTGCGGCCTCATTTATTTTCATTCCCTTTGTCATAACAATCTTTTTATTCCGCTCATTTCTGCTCTTGCCACTGACCTTAACACATTTTTGGTGCCGTTCTGGTGCGTCGCATTCTTTCTTAGGCATCGCCTTTACTAATGCAATTTCGGGGGCAGCACAATTGTTATTTCTGACCAAAAAAAAATGCAGGCAAATAATGTAAATGGCATCAAATCAAATTATCATAATTGGCACAGATTTGTGACTTCTTTTTTATGTATTTCTTGTGTGCTTTGTGCAGCTGTCAGGGTCATTAGGAGGACTCCTTTCTGCACATCATCGTAAAGAAGATTCATTACTTTGGTATTTACTGCAACTAAAGTAAGTAAGATCCATTTTTTAAAAGCTTCTCTGACCCTCCCCTTAGTCAAGACCCATTCTTAAAGGTATTTTCTGCACGTCTTCTTGCTTACAAAAGATCCATTCTTTAGGGTCTTTCCTTTCAACATCTCAAAGAATATCAACTCTTTGTGTGTCTCTTCTCCGTTTCCTTGACTCTTTTCTGCATCTTAAACTTAAAGAAGATTGATTCCTTGGGTCTTGTCCGCACCACATCTCAATGACGATCCATTCTTTAGGTATTTTCCGCACCTCATTTTACGAGAAACATCGATACTTCTGCTGCATTCCACACTTAAGCCTCTTAAAAGAGGATACATACCCCCAGAGGAACGGGGTTTTATATAATAATAAAGTTAAATAAACGAACAAACAATAATGACAATTGCTGATTTATGAGGCAGCCCCAAAACGAGGCAAAGGCATCAGCATCAGCATCGGCAACAGCAACAGAGAAACAACCAGTTTTTTTTTTTGTGGATGGCATCCAGTGTACACCGTCATTCAGGCAGCGTCACGAAGTTGTCGGCCCATTACAAGTTGCACGTTGCACGCTCCTCGTTGCACGCCGCTAATTAGATTCCAGTCAGAAATTGTGAATGCTGTTGCTGCTGCTCATCTTGGAGTTTTGTACGTGGAGATACTGCGACTCCTACACACGCCACGCAGAAACGTGATCATCTCAGTGTTCAGTGTACACTGATCAACACAGCACGGGGAATGGGTATGGGGAATGGGAGAAGGAGAGTGAATTCAGGTAAGCAGGCAGGCAGGCACTCAGGTAAGTGGCTAAAAGTGTGTCAATGTCTGTGAACTGGAACTGGAACTGGAGCGTTGAAATGCCGATTTCGACTCGCTTCTATGCCCTGCATTTTCATATAATTCACAGAGAGTGAGCTGCCCCCCAAACCCAAACCCAAACCAAAGTAGCAGAGGGCCCTGAAATGGAGCCAACAACTGAACTGAAAGCAGCTCTTTTGTGTGGGGCTCCGTCTCTGTGAGGCAGGTGGGCGTTAAGGCACTAAATTGCCCACATGTGAAGGGGCACCCTTCTCTCTGTCTGTCTGCCTGTCTGTCTGTACAGGTGCATGCAACGGAGCGAAGAGAAACCAAAGAAGAAGACTTCATCGTGACTACCTCTCACTCATGACCCCTCTACATTGCCTCTTTGAGTCACGTCCATTCCGCTGGAAATTGCATTCGAAACTCATTGGCAGACCCCGTCTACAGATTGGCCAGAACTCCCTCATCTTCTCCACTAATTAATGTGGGCGTGTAAGCCAAACAAAGTGCAAAATTTATCACTGATTCTCTGCCAGAAAGATATGGGGGCTGTACCCCCGAAAGGACCATTAAAACGCCTCTCAAATTGCTCGAGCATGCAGCAATCTCCCGCAGGTTAAAGGTCGCTACAACACGTGCCTCATCTGCCGTGGCAGTGCGTGGCAAATTATACGGAAAAACGAAACGAGAAAGTGTCTGGCCAGAAGATCGGCATCTCTCAGGGCTTATGGCAAATCATTTGGGTAATGGCCAAAGATGACAAACTACAAGACAATGAGTGAGCAATAAGACAACGACGAGTCTCGGCGAGGAAGGGCAGGGGGATCATATCGTATTGCATGCCCCATCAATCAGAGGCAGAGACAAATTATGAAACTTCTGTAAACGGAATCGTGGACAATGTTCGCCTGCCAAAACGCATTAAAACCCAATCAGAGAGTCGGCGTGTCGCGGCCATCAGTCAGCGCATCGCATCGCATCGCAGCCAAAGCCGTCAGCTAATGAGACTTTGACGGCGTTTAGTTTTCGATTTGATGGACAGGAGAAAAAAAAAACTATGAGACAGGCCAAAACAAGGCACAAAAGGGGCCCAAAAACCAGGCCCGATCCCGATACAAAATCAGGTCCAAACTGTCATCGCATTTCGGCAAACATTTGACAGCATTCAGTGAGGGGCCCTGAGACGTTTGTTCAATCAAAGCTGCTTGCCGCAGAAGAAATCAATTAGTGCGAAATTAGCCAGAAGAAGGCACAGACACAGAAGACCAAACACAAGCCTCAGTCTCTGTAGAAACCAGGGCCAGACCCTCATAAGTGTATTATTTTACCTCTTTCATGGGTCCCATTGTGTGCTTGCTTTTGATATGGGTCCAACGATTTGTATCTAATGAATTTTTAAGCTGAAAATTATTAGACATTTGATTCCAATGAGAATTTGATTGCAGTCTGACGGATGATAAGTTAATCTTAAGTGGATTTTGCTTTTAAAATACCACACAGACACATGGCAGACAGAGAGAGGGAGAGAGGGAGAGAGAGATCATTGGCCGCCCGCCTGTGGAGTGCTGGAATGGTTTCCACATTAGTGCTTCAAGTGTCTGCCCCTTCCACAGCCTCTCTAATTGCTGCAGCTACTGTGTGTGGAAACCAATCCCGGACACACAATCCAACTCCCTATTCACTCAGGATAGCATAAATCACAGTCGAGTGCATTTAATTAATTTGCGCTGCGCCTCTTGAAAAAAAAACCAAACACAAGCCCAAAAAATCCTATATACATATGAAAATGAAAAGTTATGCAGATGGAAAAGTGGGTGTGGAAATTCGACAAAAATATGAAAAACAAAAGCAATTCCACATTTTGAGAAAACAAAACTATGGATACCCTTGAATAAGAAGAGTTCTTACGATGGAAACGGAATACGATGGAAGTCGTAAGACTTGAATCAACTTATAAGGAAAACATATGAAAATATTTACCACACTTCATTAAGATTAAATTTCAACCATTTCCGATCAGTATTTAATGATCTTAAGACGAGTGTTATACCATAATTGAAGAGTTTAATGGAATTATTGACCACAAAAATGGTTTCAAAAAACAACAAACCTTTTTCAGAACCAAAGCTACTTTATGACTAAATATTTCGATGAGATATATGATATATCCATCCGATTTTGATTATAACTGTGTATCTACAATTTTAAGATGAAGTCCCTGCCACACTTTGCAGCCAGAGATCTTCAGGAAACATGTTTAAAGTGGAGCACACTCAAACAGAAAGAGGGACAATATTCTTTATTCTGCTATTCAAATACCTGCTCATAGTCCCAATACCCTTCTGGAAGAGTATAGCCACGTAAACGTACAAAATAAACTACGAATACAATGGAAAAGTTGCGCATGCAGCTGCCACACACACACACACATACAAAATTTGTTTTTATTTGCATCTGGTTTCGGTGATTGTGGGGTCGGGGTACCAGTGCGGCTCAGAATGTTTTTCTAAATGGAAATTTGAAATTTTTAGCCGCAGACGCTATGTGGCAGGTGCCATTCCAACGGTTACGAGAGTGCAGACCATAGCAGAGCTTCATACACTTTTTGTTTACCATTTCGATTGGGTTTTTCCCTTTACATTTTTATTTCTCGCATTTTTTGTTGGGGGGCGGGTAATATTTTTGCAATCTCTTCACGGTTACTGGGTTTAGATTTCCAATTATTGGATTTCAGGCACTCATTACGCGGAGTGGATCTGCCCGACCGTAAGAGGGGTAGGGGGCAGGAAAGAGTGACAGGCAGCTTTGAAAAAAATCAAGAAAAACATTTACCTATTGGCCATAAGTATTTAATATGCAAATCGCATTTAATTGCAGCTCGTTTTCCAGGAAAAGCAAAAGTCAATGCAAGTGAAAAGACGATCGATTCGTTTCGTGGAAAACACTGCTGTTGTTGACCGCATTCAAGGGAGGGAAGCGGAAAAGCTGGAGAGAAATGGGTAGCGAAAGGAAAAGCTGCAAAGGAATTGTAGGGAAAAAGGAAAGGCTAAAGCTCGAGTAACGAGTGCGGGCTTGATTGGACAAGAAAATTCACGGGAAATTTGCCAATGGGAGTAGGACAGTAATTGACTCAAGGACTCTCGACTCCTATAGGGTGCTCCTGGTTTTTCCTCTATCAATAATTCCCATTAATTGCCCCTTTCGGCCCACGCAAGTGTTTTCATCTCTCCCCCTTTTTCCCTCACACCATTTCCACTTCCGTTTCCGTTGGCTGTTTGTTCAGGCACTTGCCCAACAATCTTTTAATATTCAAATTTCATTCACAAATAGAGGGTGTATTCATAGGTAGTATTCTGTTCTGCTCTTGCTGCTGCTGCTGCAGCTGCTGCTGCTGCAGCTGCTGCTGCAGTTCGTTGATGCAACATTCAAACAAATTTGTGGCTGTTGCTTGCCACCAATTTCTGTTTTCTAAAGTTGCGCCACAAACACAGAAAATGCAGGCCAAAAAAAAAAGCAGCAACAACAAAAACATTCAACGCAACGCCGGCTTCGACGGAGGTTTAACGTTCTGCTTGGCTAAACACACGGCTCACAACAAAAGGTAGGGTATGTACATACATACATACATACATATGTAGCATGTAGGGTATGTACATGCATGTACTTTATATATGTATATATACTATATATATCCATAAACGGTTGAGTTTAACGAACTGAGCTTTGTTTTTGGTCCACTCTCTTTTGAACAGCTTGGGCATTTTGCTCAGAAAACTAATTTGGCCTCCACTCTCCTCTCTTTCTCCTCTGCCTTCTGCCTCTTTCGCCCATTGCATGCTCCTCTGCACACACATTCGACCCGTCTCTTTCTTACTCTCCTATTCCCTCTCTCTCTTTCTCTCTCATTTTGTTATCCCCCTACACCGCTCATAGTCTTTGTTTCGCAATCCTAAACAATCTTCTTTCGGAATAAAATGTGCGTTTTCCCCACCATCTAAATAGTTTTTTGATGGTATTACTTATAATAACAGTCAAATAATTGTATTAATTATTGATCAGCATTAAAAGAGGGGTTACTTTGGACTATTCTTTCTATCTGAGTGTCCGTTGGTCTGTTCTTAGGTCTACAACTTTTTACAGATCCTAATATGTGATCAAAGCAGACAGGATTCAATTATTATTACGTACCAAGGTCGAATATCTGAGAATAAACAGTCGTATGAACAGACTCTTAAAACAAACTCTTATATTTTTACAGACAATATAATCAAACTTTACAAATAGTTATCTTATATCTGTCTACATAAGGCGTTTGCCAACTTTCATCGAAATAATAGCTGTCAAATGTCAACAAATGCTTAAAAAACAAAAGCAACTTTATTTCTAAAGAAACTCCTACCAAAACTTCACAGAGTATAGTAGACTGGTTAACCTTATCAAGAGCTATGCTAGCAATTATACAAATGAAGACCACAAAAGCAGTTCACGCAACAATATATAATCTCAAGAAAGTTGTTTTGTAATGAAAGCGCTTAAAATCGATCGATCTTCCATCGCCAAAACCAGCCCCACTTTCTTATTTTTTCCATTTTAAATAAAAACCAATTTTAAATCTAGAAAATGTGTTCCTCTAAGCCATCTTGAATGACGGACAAGCTTCTGGATATCAGGGTCTCAACTGTCAGCAGAAAACAAAGCAGAATCCCATAAACAAATCATATTAAATGTGTCACTTTGGGCATTTATTTTGAGAAAAAGTTGACTGCAAAATATGGCAGAATTTCTACTAGAATGAAATCTGCTTACCGCCTGATGGTTAAGGCACTCGAAAACCTTTCTAACTTCTTCCACACACACACACACACACGTGTGCTGGAGATAAAAAAAACCCCCCGCCTGCCCGATATACCAGGCGGAGCTGCAACATTTCTCTTATTTACGAGCCACGTAGCCATAAAACGCATACATAAATTTCCTACAGAAGCCCCCTCCTGCCGCCAAGAGGAGTCCTGTTCCTCTACAAAATGCAGAGCATAGCCATAGAAAGCCGTCAGGAATAAAGAAATTGATATAAATGCTAGGGAGCCAAACTCCTATATTCGTTATAGATATGGATGGGAGGGGATTTTGTGGGGTGTGTGTGTGTATGTGTGTGGGAATGAGAATGGATTGTCTGTTTGCGCTGCCAAATCGAATGGCGCGAAATGTCATCAAAGTTTGTCAAAATATTTAAATAAATGTGTCCTTGAATCGCATTCAATTTCAATCTGGAATATCTGAGCGCGAGAGTGTGCTCTAAGGGGAATAGGTTGTCAGGAAAACTGTTGATAAACAGTGATATCTCCCATAGGGCTACAGATATTACAGTGATATCCCTCTAATGTTTCAGATATTCTGGCTGTTCTCCTCAGAGATATTATAAAAGGAGAAATGCACTGATTTTTACCACAACATCTTCCCTGTCTCAAATATTTCAGAACAGATCCCAAGAGAAAATGTTGAAGGACCAAACACACTGTGATTGTCACCACAAAAATCTGTCTAGCCTTCAGACAGCAGTCCCCTAGGAGACCTTCTACTGTAACTTGCCTATAATGGCAAAACAATTTTCGATTATTACGAGCAGCGCCCCCATCTTTCAATGGGGGATTCCTGAGCACTTTTGCCACTCACGGCAATAACCATTAATAAAAATGTTTGGCATTTAAAATTAAACGAGTAAACGGCACGTGCCACACCACACTGAACGAACCGCTCTTGAGCCTCCTCCCTCTCTCTCTCTCTCTCTCTCTGTCTCTCTTTCACTCAGACTGTGTGTGGCAACTTTCCGCAAGAGATGGAAAACGGAAAAGTTTTCGGCAATTTCATTTCAATTCGAGTGTGGAATTTAAGGCCATTTGCATATCAAAACAAAATGGTAGGCGTCTGTCGAGCGAGGAGGTCCTTTACCCGCCGCCGCAGCTGGCGAGGATTGCTCTGGCGCCTCCTCTGAAGAAAACAATTAGCGGAAAATTCTCACAAGTTTTTAGCAATGGAGGATGGAATTCTCGCGCCCAACGATTCGAGTTAATTGCAGATACTTTTTGGTGGAGAGCCCCGCCGCGACGGGCTGTCCAAATATCATTAACATGAATTTATAAACAATCGAAAGGAGGCTTAATTAAATTTTGCCAGCTCCCAGGAGCAGTAGGAGGAGATGCTACAGTAAAGGGGAATTCTTCGAGTACAGTACTTCCCCATAAACATAAAGCATTCACAGACCATAACTGTGTGTTGAACTTTCAGCCCCAAAGGCGCACACAATTCTTTAAATAATTGTCCATAAATATAAGCGGACATAAAAAGGGCAACCAACCGTTTAATCCGTTGTCGCATTTAATATATTGGCCATATCTCTTGTTCTTTCTTAGCCATGGACTTGGAAAGGACTCCACGAAAGGAGTAAGCTCCAGCCCAGAAATCCTTTGGCTCATAAAATGTCAAGGAAATTTTTATTGATGAGCCAAAAAGCGAACAACGACGACGAGGACGACGACGACAATGACAATAACGATTTCAGTCGAGATTTTGTCCTTGCCGACCGACGCGTCTCCCTGCCACGCCACGGGCCACGGCAGAGGAGCTCTCCTGCTCTGCTCCTTGCTAAAGTTTTTTTTCTCGAAGGACACACGGATAGGGAAAAGTGTGTCAAACTACGACCACACAAACACACTTAATACACTAACTATATTTTTTGTGGGGTGGGGTGCAGAGCTCCAGTGCTTTAGAGGGAATAACAATTCTGAATAGATTTCGGTTTGACACGTGACTTCTAAAAACAAACCAAAAAAAAGAGGGGGATAACTTTGTGGTTTACTTTTATGTCGCATAACATTTGCCATCATTTGAGTTCTTGTAACATTTAGAAGTAAAGTTCTTGTAGAGAGAAACTCAATAGCCGCTCAGCCTCCAAGCAGATAAAATTTCGTAAACACTACATATAATATTTAATGCATTTTTTTCATACAAAATAGGAGGCTCCAATAACTTAACAAAACAACGGCGACAATATGTTTGGCTATTGTTTGATTTGTTTGTTTTCAATACTCTTTTACAGAAAATATTCAACAATACTTCGGTACTCCCAGGCTCTATAAGTAATTTGATCACCAAAAAGATTTCACTGAGTTTTTAAAATTTATTTCATCAGTTTTAATACCTTTATCAATATTTGCGTAATTTCCTAAGCAACAGAGTGCTGCCTGACTGTTTGTAGACACTATTGTAAAAATCTGAGAGCTACATATGTGGTGCTGCAATCACTCTCGTTTCACTGTAAATCAGATGTGTCACTAGGGTTTCACTGTATACCAGGTCTCCAATCACTGATGTTGCACTTAGACCTTTGTGGGTGGTGTATTTACTGGTCTGCAAACAATATAATTTCACTGTAGTACTTTATGCTGGCTGGCTGTTTCACTGTATATTGATGCAGCATTTCTCCAATGCTTTTATGATTTGTATTTCGCTGTGACACTGATAACACTCTTCTTTCTGTTCACTTAGTAAGGCTTGACGTAAGGTGTTTTGGACCGAGACTGTTGTTTCCGTTTTCCGTCCGCTCCGCACAAAGTTCCCGTTAGGACTGACGGCTGGAAACGAGCCGTTAGCAGGCACAATGTTCAAAATGACAAGCAGAGCACTGCTCACTGTTATCTGTTAACAGAGTGTGCAGATGGAATCGTAAGCTATAAAATGAAAATATGATGTAATTTTTTTTAAAGATAAATACATAAACTTTGGATATAAGTATTTAAAAAATCATCCAAAAATAAGAAATTGAATCAGATGCTATAGTATATATATATGTACACACATACATGTGTAGTTAATGTAGGATGGTTGAGTCTTCAGGGACATTAAAACACTCTGGTTTTATTCAAAATATACACACAACATTAGAAACTATTGGTTTCTTTACATTTTTTTATTTTATTAAATAAAATAACTCATAAAAAACTGATTATTGCAGAGAATTTTAAATGTACAATTTTTAATAATTTATGAGAAATATTATTTTATACACGTCCAGCATAATGTTATGTTTCCAGAGTCAGACCATGTTAACAGTCAGTTCTCTCACCTATTCGGCTGTTGCTCTCTCGCTCTCTTTTACTTTAACCGGAATTAAGTGGAATTGAAACGTTCGGTTATTTCTTTCGTCGCACGAGCTCGAACCTACGGCAACACGCTCAAACTTGGTACACAACCAACGTGACAGACCGCCAACACGTTGTGTTTACGTTTTTTTCGAGTGTTTCGCCGTTCGAACGTGTTTGAGTGCGTTTGATGGCGTTTGATGTGTGCCTAGCAACATGCTGCGTTTCTTCGGAAACGTATGCTAATAACACGAATATTAATACCCTAAGGGAATGTTACAGAAGTAGATTATACCTTCTATCAGAGGGTGATTGGGTAGGGCTAAGGAATGAAAAAAACAAGACTAATGGCTATTTCCCATCTTAAAAATTATTTAACAGGCTTAACAAACTTAACAATGTTAACAGATGAGAGGGCATTCCAATGTCAAAAGTGCTCCAGAACTTATTCGCAAAAATACCCTTTAACAGATTTTTTCCAAAGGTTTGGTCCAAAACAAGTACTTCCCCAATAATAAAAAGGTTTTAGAGGTTATAATCTTTCATATGGTCTTATAACTTGGCATAACGGTGGTAGTCACAATTGTATTATTTTCTTCTTTTTAATTTTCATCAACTTGCTCTCTCTCCTCTCTCTGCCAGAAATGCAAACAATGGTGTTGAACTTTGTTGCTCTGGTGTCCCGAGCATTTCTTCCAGATCGCACACATGACATACACTCGTGGCTCATTTTTATTTTTTTATTCTCAAATATACATTTGATCGAATTGAATCAATGTAATTAAGTTCCAAACTTCAGAATTTGGGAATAAGTTCATCTGTAATAGAAACTTGCTTATATTGGATCAACAATTTCACTCCAGAACAAACCCTTACCAATTCCTGCTTAAGTTCGTCTGTTTTACCACAGTGCACCTCCATTTTAAGACGTCTGTCTGTGTTAAAACCATTCTCCTTTAAAGCGGTTATAAGGGACTCCAGAAATGAGAAGAATAGGACACGTATAATTCCTTTTCTAGTGATAAGAAACTCCAAGCGTTTACACTTTCTGATAACAATTATTAAATTATTGGCATAGAATTCATCTTTGCTATAATAAGGTAATAAATGTAGATACTTCAGGGTGTTTGCGTACTTTCCAATAATTTCACCAAATTTTTTAATGTAATACGCAATGCTTAGTAATGTCAACCTTTTAAGCTTCGAACATACTGGCAAGTCCAATGCAATTTCGAAAAACGAAAGCATCAGATGTTCCAATTCAGGATATAAATAATCCAGTTTCAGATCTGATACATTTCCCAACCCATTCCCAACAGTCAATTCGCGAAGTTTCTTTAGATGGGAGCATATTTCGAAAATATTTCGTATCTCGTTCACTTCCAACTTTTCCAAGTGAGTCAGCTTCCGTATATGTAGACCTGAAACAAATTTAAAGCACTTGTCAGGAATATTCTTTTCGTATTAAGTAGTTTAAAATTCTTACCTTGGGCCGTCGAAATTCCGTCCAAATGCAAATTTTTACAGTATGGATTTACGTACTGGAGCAGATCAATTCCGCGATAATCGTAATTATATAAGGAAAGAGTTTCTATGCATGTCATGTTTAAAACAGGTTTGAATGCGTTAAAATTTTCATTTGTTATCTGCAATTTAACATATCTAAGGTTATTGCAGTACTTTTCTATGAGTTCTCCAAGTTGATTTAGTACATTAGTACATTGTATTGAAATATAATCAACAGTGGATCCGAATAATGACAGAATAACTTTTAATTCGTCGTCTGACCATGTTTCCTCTTCCCGGATGTAAAGTGACTTATATTTCTCTCTAGCGTGGCGGGCAAACACACATCCAAGCTGTTGGCTTACTTGAGCCAATTGCAGTTGGTCTGTTTCTTTGAGGTATCCAAAGACTTTGTCAGTGATCTCGGTTGGTAAATTTTGTATCATTTTGAAACCGAAACACGGACACAACACGTTCTGAGCGAAGAGGTTGGAGTAAAGAAATTTTTGGAGATTATGGTGTACAGGCAACTGGTTAAAAAAAGAATTCTAATTTTTTTGACGTTCTCACTTTCGATCGTGTCGACTAAGTGACTGCAGACGTGCGGCTAAGCACTTATTTTTATTTACCGAGCTTGACTTTTCGCACTCTTTACACATTATCGCTCAATTCTCTTTCTATCCTTCATGTTCTTACTCTCTCAGCAACAAATACCATAGTGTGAGCGATAATTGCACAAGCATCGCTACTCTGAATACTCTATAGCATCTCTCCCTTGCTCCCAACAAATACGGACTCTGATATGAGGAAAATCTAATAACAAACGGAATAAGGAATAAATGTGTTGCGTAATTTGTTGCGTCTTTGTCTTGATTCATTATAACGGGCAGTCAACAAGTATAGGGTTTAGGTTTATTCGTTTATTATTATTATTTATTATTATTATTTATTTATTATTATTTATTATTATTCGGTTTATTCGATTTGTGTTGATTATGAACATACATAAGCCAGCAGGAAGATGTACTTTTTACATCGGTTAAGCACATTCGGCTTGTAAATATCTTTTAAGTGCTCGAATATTTTAATACCCTGCACTCATATAAGAATAACTTTGATTTTGATGAATAATAATAATTGAAAGAGCGACTGCGGCTGTACTTAAATTCCGTTTATCGTTGCTAGTCCCTCTGCTGTGACTTCTGACAAATGTCGCGATTAAAGCAGAGGCGAAGAACGACATTATATTTTCATTATATGACATAAGACTTTGCTAACTGACTAACTGCAAAAATCGAGAAAGCCTTCTGGAATATGCCTGCAGTCAGAGCGAGAAAACAAATATATGATTGCGTCCAGTTGCTTTCCAGTTGAGCTGGGAGTGTTTTTATATTTCCATCGCTTGGCTGATTCTGTCGACCCGCTGCTGATTGTTTTTCTCCTTCTTCTTCTTCTTCTTGGGGCAACAGTAATCTCCAGAAGGTATTCCCGTCTTTTGGTCTACAATTAGTTTTTACGCTCAAGTGATTTGATACACTGGACCTCCCCCTTTGTGACATACACACCCTGTTGTTAACGAGACAACGTTTAATTAACCGTTTTTCCAGTTTCGGGGGCTTCCACACGCACCACGATGGCCATAAAACCGTTAAATAACTGAAAATCTTATGATATGAACTATTATACCCTTTTAATGGGCAATAATAAGGGTATATGGGAGTTCGTGGAGAGGTACGTAACAGGTTAATGTTCAATCTCATTGTAGGAGTGACTTCTTATACAGTTTTTAGCTGTTTAAACTTTATTCTGATTGGATAAATGGGTATAAAATAATCCGAATGTCTTCCAAAATGTTACCATTTATTATCTTCACTTAATTTGATCATCCGGCGAGCGAAAAGAGAGACCCTGACACCAAGTTAACCCATTTTTTCGACGAGGATAAGCTAAATAACTCGCATGCCGCTCGAGGCTCCTATCCTATCTGTCCTTCCACATGAGCGGCCCCAGTCAGGTGTCTATTAACTGCTAAGATTTTTGAAGCATGCCACCACCAGTCGGTCACAACCCCGCACAACCCCTCTATGATGCTTACCCAACAAATTTCCCATTAAAATCAAATGGAATTTCATATATTCCCAAAGGGGGGAGGAGGAGGAAGCGAGAGAAGGGAGAGAGAGTCTCTAGATACTACAACCAGAGGAGACGATGCCACAGCTGCAGCGACATTCGCTGCCGCTGCCGTACTTAATGACTAATGGACTCTTAATGATGTAACAAGGTGCACACACAGATACAGACACCCACACACATTGACACCTTTGAAGCAATGAGGCAAAGGATGTCGCCGCTGTTTGGGCGGATGCTGCACGATGCTGCATCCTGACAACAAAGTTCAAAACTTAATAATGCAACATTAGTTGCCGCGACGATGACGTTGACAATATACACGACTACACCCAAAGAAACATAGAATATGCGAAGGTAATCAGTGGCAGATCCTTGATTAAAAGAGGTTTATAATAACACAAATATCCTCAAAACCATCTATATAAAATGAGATACAAATATATTTAGATTAAATTTGTATTTGTTCTTACACGACTTCTTATATCCCATAAATAAAGCGAAATAAAGCTAATATATCTAATAAATATGTATACCCAAATTTTCCCATATCTTATAATATGTATAAAATTACTTATAATATTTAGGCAAAGAAAATCTGAAATAAAGCATATGAATTTTTCTATGACATTGTAAAGTTTCTTGCAAGTTTAAGTCGAAATAAGAAATGGAAATATTATCTTGTTAATATTTCTAAATACTGCAATGTCTATTAATAATAATAAATATTGGGAAGAACATCTTAGGTTCCCTATATAGCCACAAGTTTTGTTTAAGTTTCGATCAAAATGAAGCATCTAAAACCTGTTCTGATATCAAATTTTATTGGATTAAATAGATTATTTTTATAAAATTATTTTATTCTTGAGTTTTACATGCTCTTTGACATATAGAATGTTAGGATGTTAGACATCCTAAACGTACATACGAGTACGTTTAAATATGATTTATTTTCTATATTCCCGAATAGAAAGTTATCGCATTCCTTGTGTAATGTTTGCTTTATAAATCTGTAAGTCATTCTTTTCTCTCTCTGCACTTTATTTCGGTGCTAGCCTCAACATTCAGCACGTGAAACGTGCCACTTGCAGCAGTCGCGAAACGTTGCAAGTGCCACTGGCAGCACGTTGCCAACATCCTCGAGATCCGGACGGCCGGTGGGGAGTGGGTAGTGCAGGGATGGTTGTCCTATATGCAAAAACAGGATACCCCACCGTAAGAATGGCAGAAAAGAGCGGAGAAAAAACTCTACCAAATTGCAAAAATTAAATTAGTAAATTTTGTTACAAACTTACAGCCGAAGGGGATGGTGCAACGCACCTCCTGGGTTGGCTTACAGAGTAGTGGGTGCCTAGGTCAACGGTGGATTTTCGTTGCAGCTTGTTGCAGCTGTGCGTTTGTCGCTACTGTCCTTGGAAGTGCCTCTTTTACTTCTTCCTCTGTTGTTATTTCTTTCTCTTGTACTGCTCGGCTGCTGGTTGCCCCTCCTGCCACTGCAACTGCTGTTGCATTTTGTGTCGTTCATGCGCTTCATTTATCACGCAGCTGTCAAGTTTCGCCAACAGCCAGAACCGTGACTGCAAGAACCCAAGACTCCACGAAGGTGAGACTCTGCTTTCGGGGCGAAGAACTTTACGAGTGTCCCCCATCTGCTGGCTCTGGCCAAAATTAACCTTCGACAAGCCCAAAAAAACACATAGATAGATAGATAGAGACGGATAGAGAACCCAAAAACAGTTTTACAGGCCGCCGCACAAAGCAAACAGCTTCAACATATGTCAAGTAATCAGCGAGCAAAGTCAGACTCTGAGATCTGCAATCGGAATGGGAAATGGGGGGGATGGGCACAAATGGAGGTGCAATCGAAGGCAAAACTGTTGAGGAAGGGGCACAAACTGAGGCAAAATCGGAGACAGAGACAGCGGTAAAATCTAAGGCTGAGGCAGACGCTGAGGCAGAGACAAAGTTTACCTTGGCGGCACATGCCAAGCATAAAATTGAATATGTATCTAAGACTCGGCGAAATGAATCTTCAAATGGCGAACCAAGAAGGTAACTTTATGCTACACCGAAAAAAAACACACAAACTATTTGTTTCTATAGTCAAAACGCTCAATGGATGGAAAATGTGTTGAGAGAAACGAAAACTTTTTGATTATCCATTGTATGAGTTTTCGTAAGTCGCCATTGGATATTTTTAAAGCCCATGAAACTGGAAAGCTTCTGGTTCAAAGTATGATTTTATGATTTTTCTATTGATTTTTATACATATTCCAACAATTTTGGATTCGAAAATTGAATTTATTTCGCAAGTATTTCAAGGGGTTTTTCCAAGTGTAGACTTCCGCCAGACCTCGGGGTAAATAGTCGAAGGGCAGGGCGGCAGCAACATGGGACACGGGACACAGAGCACAGGGGCACGGGGGCACGGGGCAGGTACGTCGCCAGTTCACGCCTCAGCGACTTTTGCGTTTGCGCGCCGGTTGCTGTCGTCATCGAAGAACAGAACTAGAAGGAGGGACGGGACACGCATATAGCAGGAGATATCTTAGGTGGGGGGTTAACAATTTTTGGCTCGCCGTTGCGCTCAACTGACCCTCAGAATTTTGAACATTTTCCGTTAACGTTTTTCGCCAAGCATAGGCCCATAAGGCACACACACAACACAAGCGGCATAAACACGGGGCATAGAACCACAAAATAAAGTTCAGGGTTGTCCGTGAGCATGGGAATGTTTTTCCGTTTACAAATAGATCATGAAAACAAACAAAGCCAAAATAATTGTGGGAAAAGTGGGAATGAAAAGTGGGAAAGTGCCTGGTGGCATTTCACTTTATTATGCAACATAATCAACCAGCCGGTGACAACAGGGCAACCCTCAATGCGGCACTTTCGTGCCGGGTACCCGGTACCGGGGGCACAAATGTTTAACCTGCAACGCTCTGCAAAAAGGACAGACGCAACGGAGTTGCAACAGTTCACAGGAGGAGGCAGCAAGTGGAGGGAGACTGAGTTGCAACAGTCAACAGAAGAGTAGGAGGCAGCTCCATAGAAGAGGGAGACATTCAGAGTTGCAGCAGCATCTACCTGTGGAGGTACAGATGAAAAGGGTTGATGGGTTGATGGGCTGATGGGTGTGTGGACTTTGTTAAGTGCTTTCCACCTGGCGGGCAGACGAGCTATCCTGCTCTCCTCCTCCTCCTAGTTCTCCTGCTCCCCCACACGTGCCACACAACAGGAAGCGGCAACATTTTTGCTCATTTGTTGCCTCTTTCTCATTTAACTAAGTGATGAAGTCGTCGTTCGTTGGCCCCAAGAGAGAGGGAACATATGTGGAGTGCGGCAAGGACCGTGCAGCAGCAGCATCACCCGTCTGAGATTAGGCTGACGGTAAATTCACTTTATACCACACACACACACACACACACACACACACACACGGTGACACGAAAAAAAAAAAGTTGCAGCAAAAAAGTGTTGCCTAGTGGCAAGCGCCCGCGGAAATTAATTCATCCCCAAATTGTTTTGGACTGTCACAGCGGCAAAAGTCGTTGCACTCCGCCTCAACGCGAGTGGCATGCCCCCTGGCCCCTGGCCCCTGCCTCCCATCACAAGTGTCCACATGTGGCGAAAAGTATTTGAAACTTTTCCTCATTCTGCGGTGGCGCACAATTTAAATGGCAGTCGACGCAACGCTCGACGCAACGCTCGACGGCAACTGACGGCTGGTCTGCCGCTCAGGTGCGCTCACAAGTGGTCGCTGGGGCTCTCTCTCACTCTCTTCCTCTCTCTAGACACAGAGACAGGCAGGCGGACAAGGATGCGGACAGGCCTGGGTCATGAGAGAGGTGTGGAGTGGAGTATTTGGTGGCTGCTGCTGCCGTTTTGCGCCACTGTGCCGCGCTTCAACACTTTAACATGAAAACAAGTGCAGAAAGATATGGAGAAGTACAGGACTTTGAAATACTCTGCTCTACGATTTATTTCCAAATTGTATCATTGGATTTTTGTATTAAAAGCAATCTCCCAAGGTAATTAAATTTATGTTTGGAAGGGCAAAGAATATAGGGAAGAAAAATAACGTGGAAAGATATGTGGATAATGGATTCATAATTATACGAATGATCTTTATAGAGATGGACAGGAAATGAGACCTTTTTAGAGCTACCTAACTCCCCTACAAGAACCAAGATACCAAGAACCAAGAGCCGTGATATTCCCGACTTTTTCGCATTACCATTGCCCGTCTTGATGACATCATCATCCATAGACTTGCCCCCGCGACTCGGCAGAGGCAGGTATGATATTATTATGTAAATTATTTTTTGCATTACTGCAGCAGCAGCGCAAATGCCACCGGCGGCTGCTGCCACACCCGGAATCAGACTGCGAGATGGTACTTTAATTAAAATTAAATATTTTTCTGCTCCGACAGCCACTGCGAAAAGATGAGAAGATGGAGAAGGAGAAGTAGATCGAAAGGACAGCAGGTCCTTTGCCAGTGAGTATTGTTAACAGCTTAGTCCATTAAAATGAATTATTTATTTATTCGATCCTAGTATCAGAGGCCAGGGCACCTTCAGTCCTTTTTCAATCAACGTTAAACCCCAAACACAATCGATTCCATACCAACTCCAATCGATTCCCATCGATTCGTAGGTGAAATGCGGGTCAGTGGCTGTCTAATGAAGCATGTAATTCGTATCGGATTTTTCTCTTTTACTTCAAAATGGATTTTAAAGTGTTTTTAGTTGCACACTTTCTGCCTTTTCACAACAATTAAGACTCTCTTCATTTTGCCATTTGAATTTCCGGGTCTCAAAGCAAAGCTTTATTAGACAACTGCAAAATCTGGTCTTAGTCCTGTCTGGTAATCGCAAATCCTCCCCCTTGGAGCATGCTTTCCCATGATTTTTCTTCGCTTTTCACACTGTTCAGTGATTTGCTTGTTAAGCTTTTTGCATACTTCTTCTTGGCGCTGGCTACTACTTATGGCTTTGTGTTGACTTTTAGTTTTCTGCGGTCTACGCTCGCTGTCTCTCTCTCTCTCTCTCTCTTTTTGAGAAGCGAAAGAAAAATTAAACCCCACTGACAAACTCCCTATTAAGCTCCCAGTGTAAGCAAATTTATCAAAAACTTGGCAACTTGTCTGGGATTTAATTCAGTCGACTACCGTTTCCGTTTCCGTTTCAGTTCGTTTGAGCTAAGTTTTGGGTCTCTTTAAAGGAATGGAAGGACATTCAACCAGCACTTGCACTGGCATTTCCTTCGAATCGATTTAATTTCGTCAAAAGTAAACATTTTCGTAGGGGGAAAAGTCCGAAACGGAAGCACAACAATGGGAGTCCTCGTCGTCGTCCCCCCCACTCCGCATCCAAGTTGTTGACAGCTCACGTTCTGCCCCATAGACGACGATACGATGCTGATGACGTTCACGTTGCCGTTGCCGTTACCCCAAAATGTATCCCCTACGAATCCGTTGTAGCCTTCGTCTGTTCTTGTTGTTTCTGCAGGATTGCAAGCGCTGCCCAGCCGACCAACAAAAATTACAAAAAAATAAAGAAAGCATAAAGCAAACCAAATTAATCACAAATATTACTTTTCCCACCATCTTCCTTTTTCTCTTTCTCTTCCTCTGTGTTCCTGTGCATGTGTTGCTGCCTCTCCCTTTCCTTGCATGTGTATGCGTGGCCACTCCATCTGGTATGAGTCTTTTGTCGGCTGCTCCTTGTGTCCTGTATGGGTGTGTGTGTGTGTGGGGCATGTTTCTTCATTTGACACTTGCCCGTTTCCGTTTTCAGTTCATGTTTTTGGAATTATTTCATTTCATTTTTTGAAGTCACTCAGAGAGAGGAAAAGAGAGAGAGAGAGAGAGAGAGAGCTCCTCCCTCACACACACATGACTTTTGTTGGTCTCCATCTTTCTTTCTCTGTCCATCTGAATCTCTTTCTGCTTCTCTCTGCCTTTTTATCATCAGTTCATTTCATCATTGTTCTTGTTTGTATATTTATTAAATTGACACATGCTGACAGGCAGCAGATAACAGCAAATGGAGTGAAGTGGCAGCAACAGAAGCTGCCACAGAACTTTGGTTCAGAATCGGACAATGTTGAAGGTTCCACTTGAGCCGGAGTCGAGTCGGTTCGGTTCGGAGCATAAATCACTTGGAAGTAAATGCCTTTTGGCCCACATAATGAATTTGCCCCATGCTGCTGTTGCTGGTGTTGCTGCTGCCCCTACCACCGTTCTCTAACGAGCCAAGAGAGAGCTGCAGTTTGCGCTGAAGAATTTTAATTTCTCGCAAAATTAACTTCTGCTCAAATTATTACGTTGTGCAATGCAAATGCCAAACAACTCAAGCATACAGTTACTTGCACCACGCCCCATACCCCAATGCCTTTCTGTTGCCCCAAAAATGCACTTAAGGTGCAGTTAGACCATATCTTTTCCCCCGACGCAATCGTTTCCAGTCGGTATGGCAATAGTATTTTTTCAGATGGAAATTCAGTTGTACTTTTATTCAAGGATATCTTGGAAAACGCTTTTCACGCACAAAGAATAGATTGAATAACCTGATATTCCCCCATGAAAAATCTACTTTCCATCGTTCTATCATTCGTAACTTTCCTTAGATTTTTCGATGCATTTCCGTAGAATTTTTTTTCTCAATCAGCGTCGGTAAAAAACCTCTCGTATACCAGTATAAACTCTAAGTGGGCGTGGTCCCAAAGAAGTTTAAGCTGCAAACTAAAATAGCTGAAAGAAACAACAACAAAAACGCAGCTAAACAAAGCTCAAGGATGAAGCCGAGCCAAGCCATAAAACAATAATTGCAACATCAGTGCAGGAAGGATAAAGGGTTGCCCTCTATTTTTCTCTCCATTTCTCTTCGCTATTCGTTTTTCACTCTCTTTGCTTCCCTATTTTTCTGTTCTCCCCCTCTCACGTTTCACTGTTTTGTCTGATTAATACAAATGAGCGGCGATTTGTCATGTCACTGCGTTTAAATTTATCATTTTCCACGACAGGCGCGATTGTTGTTGGTGTTATTCTTGTTTTTTTTCCGCTCCTGCTCCTGCTGCTGCTGTTGTTTTCTACATGCCTTTACGTATCGCAGTTTTTATTTTTATGTGTGTTTTCCTCCTGCTTCTTCCTTCCATAACATTCTCTTGTTTGTTTTTCCTGCTTCCGGCGGGCGTTTCCTGAAGGCCCATTCAATGCCTTGGACCCTACACCTCCCATCTCTCCACCCGCAATGGACGCAGTGGCGCCAAGATCGCTGCACATTTTGGCATTCAACGATTTCTCTCTCGTTCTCTTTCTCTCATCTCTCCCCTTCTCTTTCTCTGGCTTAGCGCGCTCTTTGCATTTTTGTTCTGCTTTCGGGGGAGTGAATTTTATGTGGCATATGCCGAGGCGCAACATTTTTGTTAATGGCTTGTACAATTTTTGCCCATACACAAATCTTTTTTTCGGCATTTTATACCCTTTGCAGAGGGTATGAAATTTTTGAGAAGGTGATGGCAATGCAAAGAAGGAATTAAATCGGATTCTGTAAGGTATATACTATAATAATACTATATAAACGAATTCGTTATGGAGGTGTCCTTAAATTTGTCTGCTTTAATTCAAAAGAATCCCTTTGTTTTCATGTCATCCATCTAGACCTTTGCACTGACTCTTGTCCCTGATTCTTGTTCTATGATTTCTATACAAAATAAAAAACTTTATTATCTGTCAAAGTACCATACAAATATTCCATCTTTAAGGGTATCAAAGCCTTCGTTCAGCAACAGCTATCTTTTTCATTTTTTGTTCCATTTTTTCGCCAGTAACTTTTTGCCGGAAACTCTGGCCGGAGTCCGCTCGCTCTTCCTTTGCTTGGCTGGGCGTTGACATGACTCGGCGTATAACAGCAGCAGTACAGTAGTACAGGCACCCGGAACCAGAAGGAACCACAACCATATCCCCGTTCCACCATTCCCATCGCCTATCCGGCATTCGAAGCACCCATAATTGTTTGCCAGCTTTTCCTTTTTTCCGCTGGTCCGCGTGCAGCTGTTGTGGCATTTGCCAAAAGCATAATTCGATTAGCTTTTATCGCGGCGTGTTCAACTGCAATCATTGCGGAAAAATGCCAATTAGAAAAGTTACTAGCGCCAGACCACCACCCCACGCCCTACGCCCCAAAGGACCATCCATCCTGCACAGAATTTGTCCTATTTTTGTGCTATGTCAGTGCGTCCTGTGCGACGACTGTCAAAATCTGTGCGCGCGAGGAGGGGAAGAAGATCTGGGATTTGCAGCTGGGCCGCTTTTTTGATTTGCAATTTCCATGACTCCATGCTACTGCTGCTGCTGCCACGTTGCTGCTGCTGCTGCCACTGCTGCTGGTGGCTCAACTTCAACTAATGAGCAACAGCGGCTAAAGTCAATGAAACTTTCGCCACACAATTTCCATGCCTCATAAAAAAGCAAAGGCAAAACGCTAAAACGTTAATATTTTGACTCAGGGATACCCTATAATTACATTTGCGGTTTAGAAGTAAAATAATAAGATGATAAAGGAATATTAAAATGGAGAAATGCTTTTACGATTGCAATTATTGTCAGTTCCTAATGACTGTTAGGAGTTTGTTATATAATAATAAAAAAATCTTCTATTAAGATTATATCATAGCAATTTTTATTTAATATAAGACTTCCTTTTCCTTTGTAATACCCAAGTTCCAAGTTATTGTACAAGAAGGTGAACTTAATAATACTTTATTCCGATATTCACATACATCTCCACAATCCTTATATGCCCTTCCCCTCCACAATTATGGGGTAAGTTATTACAACACACAAAAAATATTAAGAGAAATAAGAGACGCAACAGTAAAACACCAAACATGCATCTCACAGACACAAAAATTTGTGCACAATAAATTTCAGGTTGGCAGCAACACCAGAAACAGCAGGAACAGCAGAAGCAACTATGAAAATTGACAGCAGCAACAGAAACAGAAGTCTAGGGAGTAGGAGGAGAAGTTGGAAAATCCAGACGAAAGGTAACTAAAACTATCCACAGCACAGCACCTGGAATAACATGAGCAGCTCCTGTCGGCCTCCATCCAGTGCACTGGCATGGTATGGTATGTATATACTCCATATCATTCCCTCCCGAAAACTGAAACTTAGCCGAGTTTCGTTTTCACTTTAATCAAAAACTTTTTGCTACGCCACCAAAAATTTGCATTCATTTTCTTTTTACGCTAAATAAATTATTATCTAAGCAGAGTCTGTGTGGATGTGTGTGTAGGTGTTTTGTATCTGTGTGCGAGATTTGTGTCTGTGTATGTATGAAGTATTTAGCAGTGAGAAAAGTTTTGGCAAAATGTTGATGCTTGTAAGTTGATGAGTGGAGAGGCAAAGGAATTTCTGCAGATGCACTCGAAATAAATAGAAATAAGTTACACCGAGAGAAAGCCAAAAATCGTACGGCTGTAGGAATGGATGTCAGAATAAATTAATAAACCAAGCTTTGAACTGCTTATATTTATCATATTGGATACCTAATGTGGTCCTCCTATTTTTCCAGAGTGTAATCCTACCTTTCGAGAACTTTTCAACCGTAAATTGATTGATATATGGTTAATTTTTGGAAACTTATCGATGTGCGGTGACTGCAAGCAATCCTCCTGCTCGGCAAAGTCGGGTTCGAGTCGTCCCTTCCAATGACATGGAAACATTTGTTGCCGCAAAGAAACTGCAATTAATAAGCAGCACTTGTTGTGGGGCGTGGCAGCCTCACAAGACGTGGATTGTATTGTAGAGAGTAGATTGGTGGAGTGTAGAATGGAGTGTGTGGCATGTGAAGCAGCTGCCATGTTCGCATTTCACTTTGACTGCCTGAGATTAGTCCGAGAGGCAGGAGGTGGAAGAGGGATGCTGCATGTTGCAAGGCTGACTGCTGAATGCGGCTGTACTCTGTGCTATTCTGTTCTGTTCTGTTCTGCTGTTATTAGTGTTTCTCTCTGTCATTTAAGTTGGAGATTTGCCGCCCCAGATCTTGGTCTTCTTCCCGATGTTCCTTCTTCTTGGAGGCTGCCACATTCGCGGTTAGCGGGAGCGGAAACTGCGTTTTTGATAACATTTTAATGAAAACTGTCAGTTGCAATGTTCTTTTCTCTCTCTCTATCTCTCTCTCTGTGGCACAGCAACTTTACGCCATCACCACGCCCAGACGCCCTACGGCAGCTGCTTTGTCAAGTGTGAATTCAACACTTGTGACTTGACATTTTTAGGCGAAATGCTGCAGCAACAACATCTGAAGCGGCGGCAACATCAACAGCAACTGCTACGGCAATCTTCATAAGTTGCGCATACGCCCCGTCATCCCATTGCCATTCCCATTCCCATGCCCCGGGAACCGCAATGCGCTGCTCCGTTCTGGCCGCAGCTGCACTTGGCTATGTGCATTAGGCCAACTCGCCCCCAAAATGACTCAAAATAAGAAAGGAAGGCTGCCATTGGAGTGCCAAAGTGTTTGATACCCTTAAATATACCCTAAGGATCTTTTAGTATGGCAGTTACAATAAAAGGGTGCCTTGAATCTTGATTTCTCTAAGTAAACTGATTGATTTAAAATCATCTGATAAGTGTGCACAAGTTCAAGAATACTTTTGAGTGGCAAATTGATACAATGTTGATAATTGGCATTTATATAATGATGTTCTGCCTTCTGCATAAGCATCCATCCAATGTTAAACCAATCTATCTTCAATTTTAAGTGGGTTCCAACCTTCTTTGCATTTCAAACATCTTCTTCAATTGGCAATACCCTTTTTAAGGGAATAATGAATGCGCGAAACAATTCGGTGGTGCGCTTTGTTTGCTCAAACCCCAAACCCCCAGCACTGGATACCTCTCCACCACTCACTCCTTGCCCCATTTTGCCTTGCTCATTTCGGTGGCTAAATTAAAATTGCATCCTAGCAAATGCGCCGGGGTCGAGTGGTGGAGGATGGTTGATGGTTCTACGGTCTGAAGTGTGGCACGGGTCTGGTGGTTTTTGGACGGGGGGAGGGCATGCGCTTGTCTTATTTAAGTTTTATGCTGCCACAGACGCTTGCCACCCCTTGCCACCGCTTGCCGATATTTGCTTTCGCTTTTGCTGTTAAGCTGCGCGAGAATTTTTCATCGGGAATGCGCCTTAATTAACGAAACATTTTTATTCAACTTTGCTGAAATTTTAGGTACAGAGTGTAAATATAGGAAAATGAAATAACTGCTTGAAGCTGAAAGTACCCTTCAATATGTATAAATGGAAAAACTGTGTCCCACCTAAGCCAAATATTTTAGAATTCAGTTCATAAAATTTGTAAAATCAAAGAAAAACCTTCAAAGCCCACTAAAATAAGAAATTAAAGCTTGCTTTATGTCTCTTATGTCATAAATTTCGCGAAATCTGATAAAAGAAACAAAAAAAACGGAACGACCCATACAGTCTCTATGATTCTTTTATTCAGTGGTAAATTACCAAAATAAAGAGACGAGTTAGCAGAAAAATCAAACGGAATGGACGGCTTTAATCATCTTTAAAGCTATGTAATTTAAAAGGTCGAAAGACCTTTTTCGCTCCTTTTCATAATTATTATAGAAAAAAAACCCAAATGATATTCATAATCATGTCCCTGCCTGCAGGACCTGCCTGCCACCTGCAGTTCGCGGATTAACATTTTAATTGTGGCAGACGGAAATGAGCTTTGCCAGAGAGAGAGTCCGTGTCAAAAGACGTTGCCTCCAGCGCTGTGGCAGGCAATTAACTTGACCACAGGGGAAAAAATTGCATTTCCCTGGAACCAAAAATGTATCGAGGAGAGGCACCAACTCTACATTGGAGGATTTTGGCTTTTGTTTGTGCATCAAATTGCAATTGCAATTGTATGCATATAGAAGCAGCAGCAGCAGCAACATCAACGGGCATAGCAGCATGTGGAAGCATGCGAGCGGTGTGTGTGTGTGTGTGTGTGTGCTAAACGGAAATAAAACCAAAACGGATATGCTTACTAAGTACCTGAACACAGCGGCCACATCCGGCGGCGCGGCGCTCGATTCGCGTTGATGTTGCTGATGTAGACTTCAACGCCAACACAACCGACAGGGGGGAGTGGTTGCGTCACCACACTCTTGGCCATTTGGAAATATAGACCTTCCCCTCTTTTGTGGTGGTGGAACCTTAGAACTCTACCGCCCTTATGGCCAGATGGAAGCTTTTACCTGCTGTTTGGTTTGTGTTTGCCTTTACTGTGGTATTTAGTTCATTGATTTCCAACTCTACCTTTAGTTTTTCATCTCGTATCAGACATTGCCTTTAGGTTTCAATACATCAAATCATGGAATTTCTCTGGCTCATTGCATGGCCATTGAAGAGCAAAAAAACACTGGCGGGAGAGTAAATTTAAATGCACTCAAGCAGCAGCAGCCAAAGCAAGACGTACTCTAGAAAATTGCAGAAAGCTTCTGGCCAGGTCAATGGAGTTCGGTAGAGAGACACACACAGATTGAATGTCAGAGGGAATATCATATGCGCGACAAAGCAAAGTTTTGAAAAGTAGGAGGCGCTCCTGCGTCTGGCTTGGCAAAACTTGCGGTGCGGTGACAAAGTTTCCAACAAAGCACCAAACTTGTTCCACTCTTTTTGGTGGCAACTTGTGACTCACATTTCCCCTTGTTTTTTTCGGTGGAAACTTGCATGCGATTTTCAGTGCCCTAAAATAAATCGTTTTTCATGCACTTCTTTTCCTTAGATTGTCCCCGTTTTTATCCCCTTTTGCTAATTATTTCACCCTAAGCTTAGTATCTTTTCCTGCTGACACTTTCTGCCTGCGAACCATTAAATCGCCTTAGAGCTTGGCCCAAAATTAATCCCTTTAAATGAGTTTTGAGCGACAGTCAGCTGCCTCATTTTACACGGCCTGACCTTCATCATTTTTCAGCCCAAAAAATAACAAAATAGAAACAGGAGATACAAAACCCGGAACATTCCACAGAATTGTTATAAAGAGAACAATAAATTGAATATCATTTGTTTATGCGCTCCAATGCGTTTGTCAACTGCCACACAGATACACACAGCACAGATACGCTCGCATACAGTGGCACAAAATGTAATAAAATGCAAGGCATTGCAGGTGTCACCCAAAGCGACGGGGCAACTGTCAACTGCGTGCAACAGCCAGGGATGGGGAGAGGGAAAGAGAAGTAGGACAGGCAGCAGAGACAGAGGCCACACTTTTGCGGCCAAAAATATGCAACAATATACACACACACACAAACACACACAGATACATTCCGGTACACACAGATACCCATACAGCTACAATGATGTGCTCATATTTATGCAATTTAAAGTAAAACACAAAACTGTTGCCGCTGTTGGTCAACATGGCGTATACGCAATGTGCCATGCCATGCCTGTCACACACAAAAAGGGGGTCATGCGAAAGCGGAGGGATGTCGGTCGGTGGTTTCCCAGTGAAAGATACGCAGCAGGATGGCAGCAGCTCTCCTGCTGTTTCTTTTTTTTTTCAATTCTATGGGACAAAAATGTCGAACGCGCTTAGGTCTTAGCCTTTGGAGCGCAGGCCAACGGCGACGCTTTGACACGAAACAAATTTAACTTTTTCATCTCGAGCGCTCGTCACGGCCATCCATGTGTGTGTGTTGGATGGTTTGTGGAGAGGCGTTGCAGGGGATAGTGTTGGGGGATTGAAACACCAATCGGTATGCCGCCCTTTTGCATGCTTCACGCTTTGCTGCATACTTTCAGGCGCAAAGCGATTTTGCGTTTTTCGCATAGAAGGAAGAACAGTGAATGCAAAAACAGAGAGAACGAGTGAGAGAGCAAGAGAGATGGACGGCGGGCGAGGGCAAAAAGAAAGAAAAGCTCAGCTCTGTAAGACGAGTCACTGCATACCCTTTTCCGGATGCTATATACTATGAATAGTTCCTATAGGTGAAATATACCTATAATATATTGATCTATTTCATATTTCTAAAGTCAATTTCTAACACATTAAAAACAAAGCTATAATAATTTGACTGGATTATTACAATCTTTCGATTTAAATACTTTTGTGATCTACAAATGCATATGGTCCGGGCTTACAATTTTTATTTTCCGGTAACAAAGTTCTGCTCGAATTCAATATACCCTCTACTAATAAAAAAGCGTAGCGGCGAAGTGAGCAGCGCTGGGGAAAAATGCATAAAATATGCGCATATATAATTTGACTAGGCGTGCGTCCAACGTCCAGGCGGTTTGCATAGGTGTGCAGAAAGGTGGCACACGGTGCTCCCACTGTTGTTGCTGTTGCTGTTGTTGTTGGTTGCATTACTTTCATAAATATGCATGCGGCATGCGGCAGTTTGTGTTTTTAATTAAAATGCATCGCGGCAGCAGCAACAACAAAACACCCACGAAAAAAAAGACCAAAGGGAAACCCATTCGGCTTGTGCACACAAATTTCAAGTTTGCCTTGAAATTGATTGAATTCCTTGAGACCATCCTGTGTGGAGGGCCATGTATCCTCCTCCCCCTTTCTTTTTCGGGAATGGGGGAAGTACAATTTCAATTACATAAAGCACTGCCTCCCCCTGCGTTTGTGTGCCGCTGTGGCATCTTGGTCAGCTAATTTCTGTTACTAGTCCAATCGCATTTCAGTTACAGGCCAACTTTCCAAACTACGAATTCGAGCGCGAAACTTTTGCTAATTAATTCATGCAAATGTTCTCAACATTCTCCAGCCTTTTCTCCACCCACCCAAAAAATGAAAAAATAAAATAAGGATAACTGAGGAAAACTGTCAAGAGTTTGAGGCTAATTATGCGGAGCATTCTCTTCTGTTATTTTCTCTTCCCACACCCCTCCCAGCTGATTCGCATTGACATTTTGTCAATGTTGTCAACATGAAATCCCAGGCAGAAGTGTCATAAACTTTGACAACGGCAAGGAAGGGGCCGAGTGAAAAAGAGGGGGGTGTGAGGAGTTCGGCTGAAGTGCTGTTTTGTAAAATTAATTAAACAAAAATGTAAGAAAAGTACAACTAATTTTCCGGCGTTCGTGCTCGAGAGATAGCTTCCCCAAAAAAAGGAAGAACACTTTTGGCCCATCCTCGCCAAAAATCCAGCTTAAATGAAAATTTTGGAATGCAGAGGGAAAAGGATGGACTGAGAGATGGGAGAGAGAGGGAGAGACAACTGCCATATGCTTTGGACCTATTCCCGCAAAAGTTGTCATTAATTTTGTTGAATTTTTTAAGGGCACTTTTAAAAGTCTGAAACTCTTTTAGCCACGTATTTATTTATGAATAGATTATGTTGGAAAGCGCATCTCTACTACGTAAGATATATTACATATAGGGTAGGGCACCCACACTAACTGTCCGTCTCTCCTACGCACTCACCTCACCTTCACTCCAATGTACCATCGCTTCTGCTTCTTTTTCTTTTACTGGTGCTGCTGCTGCAGCTGCCTCTTTCTAAGTCAGCCATAATAATAATGTAATTTGCAACAAAAGGTTGCATGCCACACAGTGAGAAGAGCAGAGCAGAGCACTGCAGAGCAGACCAGAACGAAACTGAGCGAAACAACCAAATAAACTCGGTGGAAAACAATGGAAATTGCACTTAAGAAAATGAATTGCATGCAAATGAGGTGCCATGGGTGGGGCAGGGAGGCATGTGGCACGTTGGGGGCCTCGCGGGTGGCCGCAAAACAAGACCACAAGTCAACCCGAGAGCAAGCCAGAGAACAAGAGGTGTGTGTGTGTGTGTGGCACCGGATAGGGGGGGCAGGGGTGCAAATAGGGGTAGAACGTTGTGAGAATGGTGCAAAAAGTGGTGGGAGTAGGTGTGGGAAAGTGGGGCAGGGGGTCCCATCCAGGCGTTAAAATGGCAACGCAATAAATTTTCCATGGAAAATTTCGTACATTTGATTTTCACCAGCTTTAACGACATTTTAATGTGCGTTGGAAAACACCAACAGGAAAAACAAACGATCAACCCTCTCCTCTCACACACACACACACCCACACACAGCAATGGCTGCACTTCCGTTTTGCAAAAGAGAGGGAGGGAGAGAGTGAGAAAGGGATGCCAAAGAGTGGAACCGGAAACAGTAAAGTTTTCCGCGTGTGCTGTTGAAAAATAAAAAGTGCACAGACTTTTAATCAAATTAATAGTTTTTCGGGGGTCTGATGATGACCAGGCCCCCGGGTCCCCGGGTCAAGTATCCTTGCCACACGGTATACCTCCTCCCCTCGGCATACCCTCTCGACTGTATGGCTGTAAAAATCGCTTTTGGCAATCAAATGCGAAATCAAAATCCGAAATTGAAATACGCAAACAAAATTGTAAAGTGGATTTTATGTCGAAAGTGTTTAAAATTCGTTTGTGCATTCCCTGATTTACCCCAGGAAAAAGTTCGCTCGTTGAAAGTGGAGGAGGAGGCTGCAGTGTGTGTGTGTGTGTGTGTGGCACGGATGGATGCTGGTGGCAGTGCATGTGTGTGTAGCATTAAGGGGTAACTTTTTGCAATGAAACTTCTGCACCATTTGCGAGCCCTCCTCTCCATCACACGTTCCACGTTTAAAGACTGCCCTTTTGGTAACAGCATGATGGTTGCCTGCCACACCATGCGGGTCTCTAATCAATCAGCTTCAGTGTGCTGAAACTGCAACAAAAGCCTACCACACTCGCTTTATTGGTTAAATGTCCTAATTACTTTAAAAAGCCGCTTTTCCGCTTTCCAATTGTTCACCGCAGAAGTCCTCCCCCACCGCCCTAACGAAACCAAACCAACCCAACCATTCTGTAGCCCGAGGGCGGGCTCCCATCAACGTATTTCTGGAAAAGTTCATTCTATAGATATTTCAGCATTGCCTTGCGTTTTTATTGAATGTTTGCAAATGAGCATAAATAAATAATTCAATTCGATTCGAAATTGTGGCACCATTTCTCACTCTTTTCGACCCCCCCCCTGCCCCGCTGGCCTTTTCCCTTGACCAATAAATCAGTCATTAAAGAGGCCCACAACTAATGCGACAAATGTGCGAGGCGGCCGCATAAATTAAAATTAACATTTGGTCGATCTCCCTCTGTGTGCGGGTCACTGTGTCTGTGAGTGTGTGTGTGTGTGTTCTGTGTGTGTCTCTCTGTGGCTGTATAGGAGTGTTGTATCTGTGTGAGCCATCATGTGAATTAGTAAAATTAAACCCCAAAATGCTGACCACAAGCTGCCGCAACAGCCGTGCACGCAGTTTAATGAGTTTGGTTACACTAGCAGTTGCAATTCCACATCCAATTTCAGTTCTACTTCCAGTTGCAATTGTTTCGAAAGGGAACCAGCATCCATACACGCAGACAGACCGCAACTGCCATTATTACGAAGGATTTTACAAGGATACACATATTACAATACAGCAACGTTAAGTAAGCGATAGGCTTACCTTTAAGATTACATTTTGGATGCATATTTGCTTAATTGTGTCATCAGACTTTAAGTTAGGACTTTCTTTACTACTGGCTAATCGCTAGGGTTAGCCTTAAAAATGAGCAAAATGCCTTAATATTAGATGAGATTATCATGGGAAAAAATGATAAAATGAAAAATTATAACTCGTGATGGTTACCTGATTACATTTATGTTTAAGGTTCTATTTTAAATTGAAATATTGGTAATACCAGCAGATTTTTAGCAACTTTGCGGAGGCTAAACTCATATAGCTAAAAGTACTCTTACCTATTTCCATACCTCATGCAAAGTAATCCTTCCAAAGCATCTTCACATGAGTGCTGAAAACGAGTAGAATATTACTAAAAAAATCACCAAATGTTTCTCCAGGCAACAAAATCAATTAGCTCTTATGAAATATTAAAACTAGAAAACCCACCAGATTTGATCCCATGATATCAGTCCAAGTATGTTAATTCCAACCTTCTGGGCACAACGAAGTTGACCAAATTATGCGGAAAACTTAAAAGAAAACAAAAGAGGAAAACCCAAATATTATAAATTATTTATTATAAACGTTTCAAGGGGACATTTCGTTAGTTGAATGCTCCTCAAGGAGCTGCAGAAAACCCTTCCCACAGTTGAGAAATGCTTCGAGGCCTGAGAAGATGCCCCCATTGTCGCCTCGTCCCTCTCTTTTCTCTTAAGAGGCCACCTGGCCAAGTGGAAAACTACAACAAACGGAGAAAGGGGCCACCCTCGAGGCGATGAAATTTCCTGACTATGAATAAATTATAGACAAAGACACCAGGGCCACTTCTTTATGGCTCTGTTGTTGTTTTTATTTGTTTGTGCGACCCTTTTTGGCCCGATTGAGTTGTTGTTTTTGGCCACACCTTGCCTGGGGATGGTGACCTTCCCTCTTTCATGGGTGCCATAGTAAAAATTTTTATGTGTGTCGTGTCTCGCTCTGGAATTGATTTGGGAGCACCAGCAACTTAATTAGTTGAATTGTTAGCCTTAAAATTTAGTTTTTGCAATTCCTATAATTTGCAATTCTATAATAAAATTTGAAAATATGCAAATGGATATGTTTTCAGCGCCACGTATATATGGCGCAAATGTATTTTTGGAAATGATGTATAAACATTGTGCGAAATGTCAACTGGCCACTAGAAAATTCTCTAATTTATGCCTTATTATGCCGTTCTGCTTGTATGTTTTTTGGCCAAAAATGCAATCAATCGAAACAAATGTCGTTCGTCATCCACAGAATATTCGTTATTTCTGCATTTGGTTTATGCTCTACAAGATGGAGTACCATGATTATGATGAGCTGTTTGCAAGGCACAGAAAGAGAAGCTTTTAAGAGACTATAAACTTGAAGGGTATATGCAATTATTATTGATAGAACGGAGTGCAACAATTGTCTAAGCATAACATTTTAGCAACAAGAAATAGTTTCTTCTGAGTACAATCTTGTTTGTGTTAAAGAATTGTATCCTTATCTTTACTAAGCAAGGAAAGACCGTCAAGTGTATCTTTAGCTTCTACTTAAAAATATATTTCATTTCTGCTTGTGTTTGATGTTTTGTTCAACTCAATTTTAATTTCAAATTCATTTCGGGCTATAAATGCAATTTTCTAAATTGCATTGATTTGTGTGTGTCAGAAAAACACAACAGCAGGGAAAACAGTCCAAAAACAAGTAACCATTTTGGGTGAAAAACCAATGCAAAGAACCAAAATTGATTTCTGGGCCATCAATAATTTCAAAATTTGCGCATTTTAAATGATAATTTAAGAGAAATTCATTTGAGAATTCCACTACAAATTGTTTTATTAAATTTGTTGCCAAATAACCGAAAGGCATTTTCGCAGAGAGAAGGGTTTTATGTTGGAGTTTTGCCGTGGCAAAAAGTTGAAAAACATATTGCAACTTTTTGATCCTTTTTGAGGAAAGCCAAATCAAACTGGCCTCAAGCCAAACATCAATCAATCAACAGCCTTTTCCCTCATACTCTGAGTCTCAACAGCCTTTTCCCATTTCTGAGAATCCTTTTCCCTCAAATTCAGAGTTTTGGAAGCCTTTTCCCTCATAGTCAGGGTCTCAGAATGTTGCCCACAGATGTGGCATGGTCCATTTGGCCCCCTCCTATTTTGAAAGTATTTACAACATATGCAACTTGTACCACGGGGCGTATGATGAATACATAAGGGAGCGTTTCATTATTGGACATGGAGCGGAGCGCAGAACCACAAAGCTTTCGGCAAATTGTATAGTTGGATAAATCCCTGGCACAAAGTTTCCCCTTTTGCACAGAAAGTTTTCATCTGGCAGCGGTGGTCCTAGAACTTCTTCTACTTATTCTTTCTATGAATTCTATTCATGAATAATTAACGCTCGCATTGTTGTTGTTCGATTTTGGTGCTCTGCTGCGGTTTTGGCCTACGAAATGACTTTGAAAAAGTAGTTAAAGAAATGCAGACAGACATCTGAGGAGATATCGCTTCGTGCGAGAGGGTAAACTTTTGATTGCACCCTAGGGTAGGGCGGGAAATCTTCTAAAACCGTGAAGAAAATGGAAAAGAACGAACTTCTAACCCTAAGAAAATGTCATGGGTGTGCCAACACCCCAAAAAGTTGTATGGCTTATAAAATTTAATTGGTTTTTTGCACAGGAAACGGCGGAATGAATTGATTGCCCGCTGTAAGCAGAAGGGCGGGTCCTGCCAGGGGAATGCCAAGGAGTGGCTCAACCCACTCATCTGTGAACGCACTTTGGTGCACAATGCATTGGGGCATGGAGCATGGGGTATGGGGCAATGCACCACTTAGCTAACTCGACGCCTTTTATTGCCATTTTTTCTCATTCATTGCTGACCGACAAGACCCGGGAAGCGGCAACAAAACGGTTTAATTTAGTTTCCTGCTCGAATGAAGCTGGCAATGCTGCCAGCAGTTGCCACTGCAACGAATGCCACTGCCTGTGCGCACGTGATTTCTGATGCCATTGCGAGATTTGATGTGAGAGCAGGAGCTCAGAGCTGTTGCTGGTCCAGGCCATGAAAGCCTTCTACTGCTGAATGGTTTCGCCTTCCCAAGGAGTGCGTCAGAGGTGGCCAAACCCAAGCCAGAACCCAGCAGCACTCCGTCTCACTCCACATACAATATTGAGGCAAAAGCAAAATTTACAGAAGCGCGAAATTTAACGCCCAGAATTGAGCTGCTTTGCTAATTAAATAAAGGACAAACAGCATGGCGGCAGAGGGAAACTTCCATATCCGTTTCCGTTTGTGTTTGCTGCCAGTGCCAGTGCCAGTGGCGACGGCACTGCTGCTGCTTCAGTTACAATTACAATTTGGCAGCATTAAATAATTCAATTATTCGAAGGCGAAGGCGCCGCAAATGAACAGCGAAAATGCCAAAAGTCCCACAAATGAACAGTGACAATGGGGGGAGGGGACAGACGTGAGACGGTAGCTGCTGCAATCTACAGCTTGTGCAAACATTAAAGTTGCTCCAGTTGCCGGGCCGCTCCTCACTCTGTGGGTTCTGTCATGGGTTCCAAAAGCCGACAAAACGAAGTCTTAAATCACAGCATGTTATTTCCGCTGCAGCTGTGTGCGCGAGTGTTCCCTTTCCGGTGCACATTGTCGTGCGATTACGAGCCGCCCACGCAGATCACAATCGCCTCGGAGAATTGTTTTTGGCCATAGCGATTGCCTTGTTTGCCTTTTACGTTTTATCAGCAGCGCCTTTTATGTCATCATAACCGCAAAACGGCTCCCAGCTACGACTCGGAATCCCCCGTATCCGTATCCGTATCCAATACGAAGCTGAAAAGCCCAGGCCCAAGCCCCTGGCCAGAGACAGAGTCTGTGTCCCGTGCCCGGCGAATGAGAATGAGAATGTCCGTTTACATAAATTTCCACTGCGCAAAAAGGGAAGAAAACTGTCGAGCGTGCAGAAAAATGAGATGACAAATGAAGTTTGTCGGCTAATGGCAGCGGAAATGCGCGAAGGGGCAACACCAGAGAGGGGCACTGTCCACGAGGGGACGATCGTTTTGAGGTATATGCCATAGCTCACATTTTTTGCGGCGTGGCAATGAACGGAAGTTGAAACAAACAAGTAAATAAATGGCGCCAATTTGGGGCGGCCATGGCGACAGCATCCCCTACCACAGAGTGAAAGAGTGAGAGAGAGAGACAGAGAGAGAGAAGCGAGAAGGGTGCTCCCTACAGTGTTGAGAAGGGTGCGCGGGGCATGGGGGGATTGGCTCGTTTGTTGTTTTAAAATTGGTCGAGAGTCCAGAGTATTCTGAAATTTATTTGGTGGCCAGAGGAGGAGGTGAATGAGGAGGGGAAGCTGACTCAGGCAAAGCGATTATAACGAGAGTAAACAGAATCCATTTTCCGCGTATGATTGGTGGCCTAGGGGCTAGGGGGCATGCCCCGGGGATGGGGTCACATGAAGCTGGGAAATCTGATATGTTTCTCTAACGAGCGCTGGACAGTCTGCTGCTTAGAGCTGCTGCTTCCCACTCAAAAGTTGTCCAGACAAACAAGTAACTCAATATTAAAAACCAATATGTCCAACTTCCGCAACACTTTATTACAGCAGAAAGGAATGACCAAGAAGGAAGGTCCTTTGCAGCAGCAGATGCGATTGGAATAAGATAGCTGCATATTACGTGTACGAGTATGTGTGTGTTTGTTTGTGGATACACATGTATGTATGCATGTATCTGTGTGTGTGACATATGATAATATCCTCAAGAAGAGGGAGTAACTACTGTCCTTTGGGCAAAGATAAATATGAAGATGGAGTGGACCCGTCACAACTATAGTTTAAATGCTCTACGAAGTTTTTGCCAGAAAATTTAAGTGGAAGTTCAATAAGTAAAAAAGTAGACTAAAATGTTAACTAAATCTTAGATGAAAATAGAAAACTTAGAAATATAATATTTTCCTTAGATATGATAATGAGAAAACTATAATTAAAATTAATTTTCAGGTGCGAGCAACCGATTTGGAGTAGCCCCCAAGCTTGAATCTACAAAATTTATATAAAAAAAAGATTTGGTATGTTCTAAATCTGAAGGAAAATTGATCAGTCAGTGAAATTTCTAGTGGTACGTTTTGGCTACAGTTTCCCGATAGATTGCTCTACAAATTCTTAGCAAAATCTTTGATTTTTGATAATAATTAATACATTAATAATAATAATAATAATTATAATAAATAATAACTATAGTTACTTGTTTTGGTATACAAAACATTCATTCGCCTTGTCTCCCTTTAAACAATTTTCGTTAGATTAAAGCATTTAAAGTGATATCTACACAAAAGTTCCTGCTAGACCGCTACCCCAACAAATCGACTCACCGACAAGAAAAACTCTTAATTTTATCAGCTCTTTTTCTAACAGACACCGTATACATACATACATAGCAGATATACCCTTCGATACCATAAATTTGTGTAGCTGGATGTCAAGTCGGAAATCTTATCGCTAACTGCGATCAAAGTGTCCAGTTGTGATATTAACTTGTGCATTAAATTGTGAGCTTCAGAAGCGCCTGAGAGGCGGCGGCGGCACACATCTCACCATCTTGCCATCGACGGGGCACTAAGTACCATGCCACAGACACACAAACACACACGAGTATGGTGTGGTATGCCATAGGGTATGCCTCTGTATACGTATACGTTATACGTAATTGGAGGGGCGTCGTCGTGTGGCATAATGTGCCATCAGCCTGAATGTTGTACCATTCAGTGGACAGTGGGGCTGTGTGCCACATTAAGTATCCCCATAAAGTCAACTTTGTTCAGCTGTATGTGTGCGTGAATATGTATTTGTGTAACCTTTGGGGCATTGTAAATATTATCCTTATCATTCACTATAAATCTACATATGACAATTTTCGCTTCAGTTTCGCCAGAAGGCAGATGCGCCCTTAAATTATTAAAGCTGCCACAAAAATGTGGCATGTACTAGTCCACTCCTCGCTATTCCTCTAGATTTCAATTAGTTTATCTGCTTGCACCTTCATTATATCGGCATCTCCCTCGCCGTTGCCTGCCAGTCGAGTGTTCGCTTTGGCCCCTTTGATGGCCAGCAAAATTTAATTGGCCGCCATCGTTGCCTCAGTTGCAATGCACTTCATTAAAAACCTTTTTATTTTTTTATTTGTGGTGCACCTGCTGCTTGCAACACAAAAGCGGCTAACGAAGTGCCACAAGCAGCTGACTTTGGCTGTGGCTTTTGGACTCTCTTCAGTCCAGCAGCTGCTGCTGCTGCTGTATCTGTGCCGCAGATGAAGACGCAGATGGAGATAGAGTCCGAGCCATAGACTAGCTAACTAACTGGGCCAAAAGCTTATCTAAAATATTACAAAACTGCTCACCGCTGCAGGAATTCAATTCGCTTGAACGAGGAGCAGCAGAAAGAGCAGACCAAGAGCAGCAGCAGCAGAAGCTATAACTCCCTTTTCGTGGCATCCACAATGCTGACAGAAGTCATTGCAACATGTCAGCTCAGCAGAGCGGTAACTTTTTGTGGTTTTATCCACAGACCCTGACCAAGACAGAGGTAAGGTTCTGGGAGATGGAGCTACGGGAATGTCGCGCATGCATAAAATTGCATAAATCAGGAAATTGTTTTTGGGACATGTCTGTGCTTGTGTAGTCTACGATAGGGTGGAAAAAAGGTGAAAAAGTGATCCATTTCGGGAATGAACAGAAAGGAAACGCTTAATACCCCTGAAGATTCATCGTAACACTCGATTAAAACGACGCTTTCTGATAGTTCATTCGTATGTTCATAAAAATCGACTGATAAACTTGGAAACATTTTCCATAGAAAAATGTGAAATTAAATTGAAATAAATTTAATATTTATAACCTTAAAACTTACAAATAATTCCCAATGATCTTCCAGAGCTCCTTATGATGCTATGAAAGCTACGTGGATAGATACACACAACTAAATTGACTGATAAATAAATATACGTTGAAATGATGCAAATTTACTTCCAACTTCTAGGAACCATTTAGCTGCCATCTGCGCGGCTTTAAAGATGTAAAGCCGTGTCCCGTTTCCATCTCTACCTTCGCTTTGGCGACAGTGAAACTGCAACAGCATCAGCGCAGGGGCATCAGCAGCAGCGTCAGGTGCAGATGGCAACAGCTGAAAACAAAACCAAACGAGGCACCAAAAGGCTGCCAGTGGCTGGGGCAGGGGCGCACACAGATAGAGACAGAAACACAGGGACACAGAGTGGCAACAAAGTAGATATATGTAGGTGGTCGCTGATAAGACGGAAAAGCGTTGGCCGACGACGACCATGAGAAAAGGTTGAAGCGCTGAACGCTGATTGCCGCTGCGATGGCCAAAACAAAACACTAAAGAGAGAAGAGAAGGGTAGGAGAGAAGGGCAGGAGAGAAGGGCAGAAGAGAGACGTGGCCTGGTTCAGGCCTGGCCTCGACAGTGGATACGCCGTGACTGCCAGTTAACTTTGTCTTTTGCCTAACGAATGCGCGTTAGTTGGCCAACTTCTCCGCGTATGGCTGTGCGTGTGTGTGTGTGTGTAGCGTGTTAGCGTGTCCCTGAGTAGGTTGTCGACCATTTTGCGCTATCAGCGGTGGTCAACGCAGGGTCTCCGTTCTCGTCCTCATCCTGGATTCAGTCGTAGGGTATTTTTTTTTTGCCTCTTTGCCAGGCCAGCCAGTTGTTGACACTTTTATGAACTCCACAGATTGGCCATGTTGCCGTGGCTTTTGTTGCGGTTTGTTGGCCCGTTACAGCGACCGCATACTGCCGCTGATGCTGCAGGTTCTCGTGCCAGTAAATTCTGCCAAGAGCCCTTGCTAATTTCAGGCTTAACAGAGGGGATTGCACTGCCCCAGCGATAGCCTCCGACTGCCATGAGCCATGTCAAATGCATCCTTATCAAAGGATCCAGGGTACTGTGCAACGACGACACCTCAATGCCATTGTTTCGGGCCTGCCAGTGCCACTTAATGCTTAGACGGAAATGGAGTTGCTGCTGACATTGTCAGTGACCGCGACGTGTTCGTGTTCGTGTCTCCATTGTCGTTGTCGTCGTTGTGCCTCTGCTGCCACTCGACAAGGTGGCGAAGCCTGAAATCTCGAACCAAACACTCAGCCATTCACCCACATCCTTGCTCGTAAAGGGCTCATGCGGTTATGGCCACCTAATGAGCGGTTCGCAGCATGGGGGCTGGCCTCTCACTCGAGCGTTCATAATTGCTATGGCGATGATGGCCCATAAAATACGTCAATTTTCATAAATTCCCATAAAAATCTCTACTTTCAAGGAGCGTAGAAGCGTGCAAGCCACCCTATCACCGTGTTCGTTTGCTGCTTCTAAACCATCGTATTTCCCATCGTGTCGTAGTCCTTTTCGTGGTGGCAACCCAGCGAATTCTCCGCCCTGCTGCCCACTAAGCCGCGTTGACATTTTCATTACCCGGAACTGCTGCATTTTCTCCAATGCCAAATATGCCACACTTCCTCCTCGCGTCTCGCTCACTCGCTTTCCCTCCCACTCTCATGTCTCTTGTCAAGTGTCCTTTGTTTCTTATGTCTCTCAATGGCATTGACTGTGATTCGCTTGGGCAGAAGCAGCAGGAGCATTAGGAGAAGTCTCATCAGGAGCCACCCTAGACGAAGGAGAAGGGGAAGTAGCACTAGGAGCAGTAGCAGGAGAATCATAAGAAGTACCAGTACCACCAACATTCTGCATAATGTCCTTTGCAATTTTTTAATTAAAAATTTTCCACAACTTGGTTGGCTTTCTATTCGGCTGCTCATTTTGCTGTTTGTTGGAGGGATAATGCATACTGCACACAACTGCACAGTACCGTGGGGCACTGTCCTTTCTTTCCTCCCTTGCGAAAAGTCAAGTGACAGGATGACAATTGTCACACAAGTAGTCCTCGAGGCCAGGCACAAGACAAACAGCTTTTCCCTCTGCTCCCGCTCCGACTGCACAACAATCTATCGTGCAGGCAGACCCGTGCTTCCCGTTCTCCATTTCTCCAGCAAAGAACCGATTTGTCAGCCCTTGAGAAATGACCGCAGGAAAAACCATACCGAAAAAAGCAAACAGCAGGACGCAGGATGCAGGACGGACTAAGTGCAACAGCTGGTGGTTTACTTTTTAAATTAATTGTCCAATAATAAAGGGTTTTATAAGTGGAAATTGTTTTGAGGACAAATCTGTCTGTAATTTGATTCGATTAGAGAGATATTTGACTGAAGGAAGACATGTGCTTTGACAATCCAATAAAGGTAGGAAAAATGCCTGTAGAACGGGGAAGTTTCAGTGGAGTTTCTGCTACAGATTGTATCCAAAATGAGCTCCAAATTCCGATTTTCAAGTACCAACAATGAACAAGATTATTACTAATACATTCTAGAAAAACATCTTCGCGTTTCAGTTAAAAACAGGCCCGACATCTTGGTTGCCATTATTCTCGGCAAACATTTGCAGTCCGCATTTAAAGTGAATCGATATTTTGAAGCCCAGTTTTAAGCCCGATATCGGGATGGCGGCCGCCCACAAGAAATGCCATATCTGAGGCCACGTTCAGACAGTGTGGGAGACACACCCTGCCACCCCACTTACATGACAGCGCCTGACGGCCAACATGGCGTATGCGTGTTGCATGGAGAAATTGAGGGGGAAAACAAGGCAGGGAGCTCTCTCTCTCTCTCTCTGTGGGAGTTTGTTTTATTAATATTTGCCTGTTTTTGGGCAAACAGAAGTACAAGCAGCAAATGAAAAAGAATTCCACTCTTAATTGCAACATCAACTGAGGGGCTAAAGCTGCTGCTAAAAATTAATTAAAATTCGTCAACATCCTACATATAGCCAACATCTCGAAAAGGAAGTTCTAGAAATGTACAATAGATATTCCCACGACATTTAAGGCCTACATTTTTTTGACAATACCAGCGGAAGCCTTAAATCTCCCACAAATTGAAAGCCGCACCAAAAAATCTAAAATAAAATCTAAATCAAGCTTAATAAAATGCAAGTGGCTATCAAATGTTAAATATGAATCATTTTGGAATGTAAATATTTTGCAGGTGCCGGAGAGAGTAAACAAAATATTGTCAAAACGATTTAATTTCGGTTGAATAGTTGGATATATATTTGTATGTTTTGTGGCCAGGAGTTCAGCTATAATTAAGTAGATCCGATTCCATAACGCTTCACAGCCCAAAAACACATATCATTCATACATATAGAGACGTACGAATATACATATATTTAGTATTTTATTTCAGTTTATTCAGCCGTATTGTTGAACCATCCTATAGCACCGCGTTGACAGTTGGTGGCCGATTTTCGGCTTATAATTATTTACACGTAGCGCGCTAAACAGCTACCACCATTTCCACATCCGAATCCATTGTAAATATTCACGTAAATGCCAACAAAATAATCCAAAATGCATATGTATGGATTATATATCTGTACAAGTGTGAATGTGTAACATAAATAAATGTGTTGTTGTTTTTCTAGAGCTGACGTGTGTCCCTAAGTCGAATAATCCAATTTCTTCGACACTGAGAATTAAGAAGGTCTAAATATTGGGTAAATAGTCAATTTTAATGTGTTGATGAAATTGTCACTTTTTTGTGTGTGTTTCCTTTCTTTAAACAATTTTGAGTAGTCATTACTTTAGTGGGTTAAAAGGTACTAATGATGCAAAAGAATCCTTCCGAAGATATATTTTTAGAACAGAACACAATATTTTAGAATTCCCAATGGGAATTTCCAATATATGTACGTCACTAAATTTTATTTTTACTTTATTAAAATTGTGAATTTTGAATTAGATCATCGCTGTCTGCCATACGAGTATGTAGCGATATATGTAGACCATTTAAATGTCGGTTTCCGATACCTATTAGTTGTAAGAGTAGATTATAGAATGTTGGAAGGTAATATATAAAAAAAAATATGTATAGTACATACAAATGTATATTCCTTAATTTTATTCAGCTGTGTCATAATTTCAGGGTAACTTGTCATTTTTTTTTCTATTCCTTATATTTATATTTTCCAGAGTCTCGCTCACTTCGTTCTGCCGCATTAAAACGTGACTTTTGAATTTGTAAATGTGTTTTGCCATCTAATTTCAATTTGTAATTAAATCGTCTGTTTTGTTTGTACAATCAGTAGCCCAATACGAGCCCAATGCGAGATATTGTCGTTTCTGTATTTTCGTTTGTATTTGTAACTGTATTTGTGCCTGTATCTGTGCGTGGGTTTGCAACAGTATCTATGAACCTAACTGTATCTATGGCTGTAACTCTAACTGTGACTGTTTCTGTGTCAGTGTGTCTGTCTGCCTATGTATGACTGTATGACTGTGTGTGTCCATGTAAGCCTAATTTAATTACAAACGGCAAGAGTCACAAAAACCAACAGAAAAAACCCCGGTGGTGCTTCGATACTTTTGGGCCAATAACTGCGAAATTTAATTAAATTCAGATGCGTGCAAATGTGTGTGTGTGTGTGTTGATCTATGAGTGTGTGTGTTTGTTTGGGTTATTGCATATTAAATTTGCTCAATTTTGGGGGAAGCTATTTGATGGTTTTGCGTGTGACTTTCGACTGGCCACAGCAGCTGAGCGATGAGCGGGCCCCCGGAAAGTATGCAGCAACGTGAGCGAGGGGCATTTTGATGCCCAAAAGAATGCAGCAACAAATTTCGAAATCTAATTTTTGGCCATTTTATGCAATTATGCAATGAATTGTGGTTCTCTGTTAGTCTCTATGTGTGTCTGTCAGTGTGTTTGCATTTGATTTGATTTGATTTTGTTTTGTGGCAATTTAAATTTTACTGCAATTTATATGCTTTTTTTTTTTTTTTTTTTTTTGGTTGTTTTTGCTACTTTTCGCATCGACTATCCACAGGCGACCATAAATGCCACTTCAAAGTAAATTATGACACACACAGACACATACACAGAATGCAGGCACACACATATACAACATGTAGCGGCAGCTGCGGTAACACTGTAACACTTGCCACAACGATGGGGCAGACGATGCAGGCGATGCTTCGTTGGTCGGGGTGAAAACATGGAAAAGTCCTTCGCATCCTTCGTACATCAACATCAACGCCTGTTGGGCGCATGTTAAACACTCGAATGCAATTTGTTAGACAAGATATGTGGCAAGCGCGCCACGAATGTTGCAACCACCACTCGTTTGTCCTGTCCTGCTCTCCTACACTACTGCTCTCTGGCTGCTGCTGCTGCTGCATTGCCTGGGGCATCGTGGCAGTTGGGAAATTTATGCAAACGCATGCGGCAGCCGAACGCATAATTCACATAATTTGTAGCAGTTGCATTTTTGCGCCAAATGCCTCGTGGTCGTTATTGTTGCTCCTGCTGCTGCTGCTGTTGCTGCTGCTGCTGCGTGTTGCTGTTGCAGTGGCACTAGCAGTGGCAGTCGCTGTCGCTGATGTTGATCCGAGTTCTGTTGAGATGGAGATGGAGCTGCAGGAGCATAACTCCGCTGATGCATTGTTGATGGTCCGAAAATTTGCCAAAAGTTTAGCATAAAATCCAATGCAAATTGCCCCCACAGACACAAAGACACATAGACGCACAGACACTCAGAAGAGTGAGAGATGCTCGTACGTATCTCCTAACCTTTCTCGGTCTCAGCTGGTAATGATTTGTGGCACATACGTACACATATCCCTCATGCTTCAGTGCCCCAACGAAAGGAGGTCACCTGAAATGGTGCACAACTGTGGCAGGACTCCAAAGAAAATGACACAGATCAGTGAGCAGGGTTCCTAGGGTGAACCTTAAAGCTTTAAGATGATGTTAGACGATGATTTTTGTACCGATGATTCTTGAGCATAATCTTCCATAGTACAGAATAAATTGGCTCCATTTCGGAGATAGATGGAACGATTTTTAATCGGTATACCAAATTGTAGAATCATATAGCGATCTGTAAGATTCACAGATACTGTGTAAATATTTTGAGTGATAAAATTAACTGACTGTAAAATAGCTTCATTAGAAAAGCAATCGTGTAACAACAGCTTTGGCAGCAGCTGTTGAAAGCAGCCTCGAAAAGAGGGTCAGCTTTTGGATTGTCACGGATTTCACACACACCTGAGGCGGCCCAGGCGTCAGGGATAGCCATAATTTAGGTAAAACAGTTGACACATGGACACGGTCCCCGAAAGCCTCCCATTAATCAATTGATGGGCCTTGGATATCCCTAGCCAAGGATAACAGCAGAGACTGTCCTATCAATAATGCAAATTTATGATCCATCCAGTGGTTTGCTTTGAGTTTGGCCAAAAAGTTTTAATTAAAAATCTGCCAATAAATTATTTTCAACAAAGATTTTCCTCGTTAACTGATTATGCACAATACAACAGCCACGTCCAGTCACCCTCGTTCCCCCGACAAGCGCAATTATTGTCAGGCATTTGCTATGCAAAGTTTTTCTAATTGAAAATGCAAGCTCAAGGAGGACTCCCGGGCGGCAGCAGGCAAAGCCGCGTAGGGGAAAGAAGGGGCAGGAATATGGGCGTGGACCACAACAAAGGGCTGCATCACCACCACAACAAATACAAATAATAAATTTAAAATGGCCGCCAAATGGCTGCGAACCAGCACGCACACACAAACACAGGCGAAAGAAGAGCGTGAAAGCGCGAAAATACAAAACAACTGGGACAAAAATGGTGAAGGGAAGAGTATACAGGGGAGGGGGGTGGAGTTGCAGCTGGCGGCAGGATGGGTGGTGACCATGATGCAGCCGCAATGCAAGTGCTGGGGCAAGTCAAAGTCTTAAATTGAAAATGAAACTTAAATTAAAATGCCAACTGGAGTGGAACGAAAATGATATTAAAACTGAGCCAAAACACAAGACAAGACAACAACAAAGGAAATATGGAAAATGTAGCAGAACCTGTAGATACGCTAACAAAACCATTATTACTATGGAACATGTAAATGGGACACCTATTCTGACTTACCTACCTGTGAACCAATCTATTGAGCTAAAATGTAAAACTTTTGATCGGTTTATCCTCAGAAATAAAGAACTTTTTAATCCTATAACGATCAGAGATCTTCTTTCGGCGAACTTCCCCTTGCAAACTATAAACGGAATAAACTCCATAAACTATAAACTACAGACGGAAAGACTTGCCCTTTATGCATTTGCAAACATCCAATCGAAATCACAATACCCCTTGAAAGTATGCAACAACAAAAGAACAATAGCAACAAAAGGATAACAGCAACAAAAACAACAACAGCAATACAAAGGGGGGGAGCGGCTGTCTGTGCTGTCCGCCTGCATTGCCATTGATAGCTGACAGTGGGCGTGGGACAGTGGTGGCTTGTGCCAGGGGCATGGTCGTCTTAGTGGCATGCCACAAAAGCCTCGAGTTTGTCAACAAAAATGAAATTACACCGTTGTTGTTGGTGTTGGAGCTGTCATAGCTGCCATCCTAGAGTTTACACGAAACACTTTTCTAATTAAACAACAAAAGGTATGCAAAGGGAAGCGGCAAAAGGCAGTTGCAGATAAAGAGAGGCTCCTAGAGAGACTCTCAGCCAAGCACATGAGGCAATGAGTTCAACTCATTTCCTCTCTTAACTCGTTAAAAGCATAAATAACCAGATCGAAGAGGGGGATAGCCAATTCGGAGAGAAAGAATGTGGACAGAGTGTCTTGGGGATATGGAAAGCGATACGGCTATGCCAGAGTCCTGAATGGTAGAACGTGTCTGCTGCTGTTGCCACTGAATTATGAATTTTGCTGCACAAATGCGGAACATTTCTTATATCAGAGGCAACTGATAGGGGAAACAAGACACCAGACTGGAACCCAGAGCTCCAAACCCAACTCCAGCCCCATCCCATCCTTTGCAAAATACAATAACCTGGCAATTGGTTTGAGCTTCGCTTTAAAGCTTTGCTGGCCAAGCCTCTTACCAAGGAGAGGCCATGCCGACACACAAACAGTTTAGAGAGCTCTCTCTGTTCTTTTTTCTCTAAAGCAGAAAAGAAAAGCATTTGCAGAACTTTGTGCGTTGGTTGCCCTGCAGTGCAGTCAATAAAAATAAATGTCATAAGGAGCAGCTTAGGCGACAAATGCATCAGTGTGCAAATATCCTGCCTGCTCCTGCTGTTTTCAGCGCAAGAGCACTTTCAACGCTTTGAGCCGGTGCTCAAACAAACAAGCAGACAGAAGAGAGGACGAGGATGGCGGCAGGACACCCATTGACATTTGCTGTTTGGTCAGCTGTTGGAGCAGAAGATGGAGCACAGGATCTAGTCGATATCTGTCTATCGAGAGATGCAAGTCAATTTGGTATGCAACGACTAATCAAGAATGTTGCCGCTTTAATGCAAAACCCAATTTGCAGTGGCAGTCAGAAAACTCTGGCATACTTATATGGCCAGGAAAGGACAGGACAGGAAGCGGACGAAACCCAACCAAAACCACCATCAAGAGAGGCAATCATAATCATCAGTAGCAGGCAGAGCCGCAGCCCCAGCCCTCAGGGCATTCTCCCTGCTCTCTCTCTGTCTCTCTCTCTCTCCTCTCTCTCTCTCTCTCTCTCTCTCTCTCTCCTCTCTCTCTCCTCTCTCTCTCCCCTATACATACTAATGATGTGCACGGCGCACGAAGATGATTTAATTTCCTTACCACCTGCAAAGCACACACACACACTCACACACACATGCAACATGCAACACACATGTACATACGTATATGTATATGCAACGGACACCACCGCAAGTCTCAACACTTACAGGAGCCACAAAAGTCAACACGAAGCGACGGAGAAGAGACGGAGTGAAACTTTGCCATCCATCCACACATACAGCTACTTAGGTGTGCCATCGCAGTAAGAGAGTTTGGGGGTTTTGCATCAAACTTTAACATAAACTTGGATGTCGCTTCCGTTTCCGTTGCAAGAGAAGCGCTGCAGTAGCAGGAGTAGCAGCAGCACCACCACCATCACATCACCATTCTCCGCAGCAGCAGCAAACGACGACGACAAGGCCTCTTTCTCTCTCGTCTCTAAATTTTCTTCTCACAAGTTTTTCACTTGTGTAAGTGAGTGAAGGTGGTTGCGGCGAGTGTAACTCATGTAACTGTACTTAGTCCCGCCATCATATGCTCTTCTCGAGAGTAATATGGGTTGTGATGAGCAGCTTAACCACATTCATATCTTCAGCATCGGTTGCGAAGGAACTCTGCGCAAAACACTTGCTGAATGTTCCATTTAGTATAAAAAAAATATAATATCACTAAAAAAACCAATCAAAAAGTAATTAAACATTAAAATTTTCCATTTTTCTTTAGCATATTTCCAAAATATTCCATAAACACAATAAATCTTATAGGGCATCTGCATATTCGTTCTCCAAATCAATCTTTTTCTCACCCATATCGCTTGTTGTTGCTGTAAGCCAGCATAAAAAATGAATTATGTGCACATGCATTTCTTATGAGCCGCCTTCAGTGTTTCCTTTTCTTCATCTGTGTCTGGAGAACGTACCGCCTAGTGCCTTCCACTGCGACTGCCACGCAAGCCCCATACCCCCATTCGTTGTACCTCCTCCCTGTAGTAAGCTGTTGAGTAATGAGCAAATGAAATCCTCTCGCTTATCTTTCCGCATACAAGCCCCGCGCCTTTGTGGCATCTTCGTGTCTCTCTCTCTCTCTCTGCGTGGAGGCTCAGCAACCTACTTAGGCTCTAAGCTCTGCTTATATCCCCCACGCACACACACACACTCACACATGTATATGTATATGCATACATTTTTCTTGCGCACAGATAGATTTCCACTCCCCCCCGTCTATTGTATCGCACACATTACTGTCACAATTATCCATCTATGAGATCTGCAGGACTAATGCTCGACTGCATTGACAAATCGTTTCAAATATGAATGCTATTAGTGGATGGAATCCTCTATTAATGGCCCATAAGAAATCAATAAGCCAATGCTTAAATCATCAGCAATCATCAATCGAATAAGCCCACAGTACACAATAAAGAAACATCCAAAGTCACTCTCCCGACGGCCATTAGCAAATATGAGAGCGGGGAACAGTTTTTACCATTTTTGGGTGGGGCCCATATACATAAAACACCAAAACCAAACGAAACCATTTGCTTAATGCAAAGCCATAGAAATGGCAGTGTCGCAGCGGCTGTTACGTACCACAGTGCGTATGGGTAATAATGCAAGCAAACTAATTTAGAGGCTTTTAGTCTCCATTTATAGTGGTGCATAGAAATCTATGTATATTTTGGCCATTGAAAAAGATTCCCACATATAGATACGTGCGGATTTTCACACATTTCCCACAGACAGACAGACGGACAGAGAGTGTGGAAGTGGAAGCGAGAGATTTTCCATTCCTTTGACCAACAACTAAATAAAAATGGAAAACATTTTTGGTGCGATTTTTGCCACTGGCATTTAAAAAAGAAAAATATATTTATTCTGTGGACACTCGAGCGTATGAGCCGCAGTCAGCTTTTGACAAGAAAAACTGCACTCAAAATCAATAAATCACACCAGATCAGCGAACACAAGGGGGAAAACGATGAAAGCGGGGCGCTAGGGATGAGATTGCTAAGCTGAAACTAAAATCCCACGCTGGAAAAGCGGGGTAATGGCTGCGAACAGAGTTTTCGGGCCGCCAGTGGGGGGGCAACATATTGTTTCAATATTTGAATTCAATTTAATGGCAGCTAATTGAAAAAACAGGGCCATATCCTACCGCCCATGCACCATTCTCACCATACTGCACCAAAATGTGGCAAGAATAATGCACTTCGATCCCTGCAAGTTTGTCCAGCGATTGGGGGACATTTTTTCCAGCTTGTTGCTGCTGCCGCTGTCGCTGTAGCTATTGTTGCAGTGCCAACAGTTTTTTGCCAATTGGTCATTGAACACGCCCCACCGGGTCATCATGGTCGCCAGTTGCCTCAATTTCCTTCTCCATTGCCCGTTACCCGTTTTCCTGCTGTTGCCATCGTGTGTTTGTCCCTATCCCCAGAGTTGAGTTATTTGCACGTTTTGATAAGTGGATTTAACAACCAGTTGGGCGGAGTGGTGGAGGGGAAGTGGATGCGGCATTCGGGGAAAAGGAAAAAACAATGGGTGCTATTTTTTTGTGGCTTTCAATTTTTGATCTGCTCGTTGGCATGCATTTTGTATGCAAAAGTGTACGTAAATTCATAATTGCTCATAAATGACAAAGAGTGTTTATTTTGATAGCCGAGGCAGTGAGAGAGAGAGCGGACTATGTCCTGGCACTGAAGGTCGATTATATGTAAGGGAAATCATGTGGAAATCGTCATGAAAATGGTTTTAGGAGTAGAGGAAATAGTGGGAGTTGGCTTAATTTAATTCGGTCGGTTTTTGATAGGTGTTTGAGTATTTATTCCTATGGGAAAATAGTATTTATTACTTCCTTCAGACATATTGCTGTATGGCAATATTGTATAAAAAGCTTTTAAAAAAATATTTCAATTAAAATGGGAGAAATTTATTTTTATTCATTGTACTCAAGAAAAGATTTATAGAAAAACAATTAAAATAATTTATAGCAAAAATCCGCAATGAGTTAAAGATATATGTATCATTTATATTCTATTGAATAAAAGTATTTTCGCTTTAGTTAAGGGCACCACAAGTATTTATATTCAATGTCCATTGACCTCAAAATCAGGCACAGACAAAGCGGAGCCCCACAGAGTGACCACAGCTCTAACTCATGTAGACATTTCTATCTTGCTTCCAATTAGCTAAATAAACTATTTATATAAATGTATATGTACCCGTAATAATACAATTATTTCATTATACATATTTCAGCTGCCCAAAATATATATTTTCTGGCCAGCACCTAAATATTACAGAACACAACTCTGACAGTATCAGTAATTGACTTGACCTGATATGATCTCTGACTCTTGCCATGGTTTCGGGTCCTAATAAACGTGTTCTATGTTTATGGCGCCTTAAATTATGCAATCTGACAGCAGTAGATATTGAAAGTATCTTTTTTTAGGCGCCCTGCCACATTCTGTTGCTTTTGCTGGCTGTTTTTTTTTTTTTTGTGTTGGCTGTAACTGTTGCCCATTTGAAAATCACACAAAACGTGACTAGAAATTAAATTGTAGCACATTTGGGAGCTTTATAAAAATTTCACAAAAATGAAAAATAAATCCCCTGTAAAAAGAGAAGCCAGCAAAAAATCACAAAAATAGATATCTATGTACACATACAAAAATAACAAATAAAAATGGAAGTAAAGCTCCTACACAAAAAAATATGTCAGGCCCTGACAGCAGTAGCGTCGAAATAGGTAAGGGGACGGGGAAGAAGAAGGGAGACGAATGATGGCAGGACATTGGACAAAAAATAGATTTTTAATATATTTTATGCACGTGGCTCTAGCAAACAATAACTATCCAGGCGGGTGGGGGTGCCGTGCAGGTGATATCGAGGAGATTCGTCAAAAATGAAAATGTTATGTGGCGAAAAACACCCATTTCCTTTTGCACCCCACAACACACAGTCGGAGCGCTCTCCCTCCTGCCTGGACACGCTCCAGCGCATAAATTGCTAATATTGTTGAGTGCGTAGGAGTAGGAGTACTCCTAGCCATACGGCCGCCACACATCATTTTTCCCATGGAAAAACTGCATTAGATGCCATCAAAGGGGTTTGCTGTCCACTGCCTTCAGACCCGACTCACGCTTCTCTCTCTCTCTCTCCTTCTCACCCTGAGAAAAGAGCTGAAAATTGTAAGAAAACTACCAGAGTACTAGCAACAAGATTTGAGGTCGAACTACAAATAAACGATACTTAGAATACCCTAAAATATTGATTCAAATTGCATCAAAAGAAGCATGTTATTCTATTTTAGGCTAGGCCATGATATTTAATTAATCATTGAATCAAATTATTTTTATTATTATTCTCGAAGCAAAGGTAAAACTAAAAGTGTGGGATCGAGCGTTCTATATAGGAATATACCTTCCCATTTAAAGTTAGGTGTGACAGAAAAAAATACGAACCATAAACTAAGTCTTTGAGATGCGTGCTTTAAATATCTTTTAAGTGTTAGATCCCAGCATATCTCTTGCCACTTATTCCTCTCCTCATACGATCCATTTCAACTGAACTCTTATAATGAATTCTAGTAACTCACATTAACCATTCCTTGTACTGCAGGCAGGCAAACTCTTCTTAAATTCTGAAATACCCTCCTCTAAAGAGCATAACAACCGAGAGAAAACTCATAAGCACAACTTTTGTGCAGTGAAGCGTAAAATATACTTTGCAATTTTCTTTTGTAGCCCACATACGATATTTCCCTCTCCTTTCCAGCGTACTCGTAGAATTGCCTTTTCAACGTCACCCAGCGACCGCTAAAAAGTGCGCAGCGTTTTTCTTTCTTTTTTTCCTGTGTGTTGAAGCAGCAATGCGATGGATGGACATATGTGGGTGTGTGTGTGTGTGTGGCTCATGCCGACGCATAATTAAGTTCGCGTTGAGCTTTTGAAAGCATAGGAGGGGGTGCACAGAGAAGGTTTTAGCGATTTAGGGTCCGTCCTCTATTGGACATACATGGTGCGGAGCAAGGCAAAGAACTTGTACGATATCTGAAGGAGCTGAAAACAGAAAACAGGAAAATATGTTTCAAGTAGGAAACAAGAGTTTACTCAGTGCCCACATCGGTCATGGTGGATCTGGTAATGTCCAAGAAGATGGTGGCCTTTAGATAGGTGGTCTTCTGCGCCCGGGCTATGATGAGGACTAAGGCGCGTTGATAGCGAGCGTCGGCTTGCGTCCAGTTCTGGTTGTAGACAGCCACGGACAGCCCAGAGCTCTGAAAGAAAGAACTGAGAGCCATACATAGGTGGACAAAATAATCATAAGCATACCGCATCGGCCACCAGCTGTCCGTAATGGCAAATCAGATACACCTGACTCATCGACGAGACGAGGTACAGGAACAGTTTGGTAATCATATCCGGGGAGACGCCCACTGTCATCTGGAATCCCACAAAACAGATCACAAACGAAGATACCATAAAGTTGAGCAACAGAGGGACTCCCAATATATCATTCACCACATCCGATAGCCGCAGAATTCGCTCGTGATAGCGCACCACTTCAGAGATAAAACGAGAATCTTCCGGCCAATTGCCACTGAGATTGTGGTGCTCCATGCTCCTCGCCAGATGATCAAAGTGCATCACCAACTGAGTGGCCACTGAGCAGAGCAAGAGATCGGAGGAAATCTGTGCCGCTGCGGAGGTTATTCCGGCAATGTTAAGGGCACCCAGCAGCAAATAGTAAGACCAATTGTCATCCCACTTCCAGGGAACGTACAGCAGATAGGGCAGCAACTTGCCAACCTCTCGAATCTTCAGCCACTTTTCGAACACAATCAGCTCCATGACGGGGAACAGATTGAAGGTCCATATGAGCACGATATAGAGAAGACCATAGTTAAAGCTGATGCGAGAGCAGGAGCGCAGATACTCCTCCAGCTGGAACTTTGCTTCCTGTACCTTTCCACGCGGAAACATATCCTCCAACTCTTGCATCAAAGCGCTCAAAGCCGTCTTCTTCCACCTGATAAAGAATATCTTGATGAAGCCCACGGCGACGAACCCAATGTAGGACATCACGGTGACGGCTTCCAGAAGGTTTCCCTCGGAAATTACCATACAGAAATAGATACACTCGCCGAGTCCCGCAATCCCCAAGTTCGATAAACTTCCCCAAAACACGAGTCTGTTCCTCAGACTGTCTGTCGGCTGTCGGGACTCCGTTGCGTATGCCTCAAAGCCTAAGGTCGTAAAGAAGAAGTTTGTGTACTTCATGAACTTATCCATCTTTGCGCAAAGAGATATCCTTCCTTAAACTGAAATTGCGAAGAGATTCCTTGCTAGAACTGAACTTGCGAAGAGCTGTCCTTCCTGGAACTGAATGCAGCCTTTGTGGCATTGCTGTGCTCTTTTATAGCCCATCTACCATGCAATGCGATTGTAGAAGTATCATTAGTATTGGCCTCTACAAGGTCATCGATATGAGAATTATGTGGGAAAGCGCAGGATACTTCTGCCATTTCCCGTAACAGCTGCGGTGGTTCCAAAGTTCTGTGGGGTTTCAAATGATAATCAATTAATATACTCGTTATATTACTAACAACAATAACAGAATGTATTGCAAATACCTCATTATAATGACGCTGCACTGGTGGACAGTACACGCCCACTTCTGAGCTTTTTGAAACGTTGCAGCTGTTGCATCCAAGGGGCACACGATTCAGGAGAAAAATATCTGTACTCTGCAATGATTTACTGTGTTCCCCTCAGAGTTCAAACTGATCCTATCTCAAGTTGTACTGCTTTACTGCCACCATCAAGCAAAAATATAGTAATGAGTTTCCATAACTTTGGTATGATAATGATGTGTTTTATGTGCCATCGCATGTGCCATGAAATTTCGTTCAAGTTAAGTTGACTTTTATAGATTTACTTAGCAGAAACCAAGCGTGATAATGGGTAAGCTAAGTTCTTTCATTGACAACTAAAATGCATAAATGCACATAGGAATTTATAGTTTTTGGTTTTTCTGCTACTTTGCTACACAAACTTTTTTCTTTCTTATGTGTGCAACAGAGCTGTTGGATTGCTGGACGTACGTGAAACATTGTATTACTGATGTGCTTATTTTCATAAACTATATGGCTTTTTCCTACGCGGGACTGCACTTGATACGCCACTTCTATAATCACTTCCATGAGAACGACTAGCTGTGATCTTTAACCGAAAATAAAAGCAATACTTAATAACAAGGCTGTAGCAAACGCCGACATTCAAGTCCCTGTCGCTGAAGACTAAAACAAATCAAAGTCAAAGATAAAGCAAATATTGCCGAGTTCTGTAAATTCATTCATCACACTTGAATCACTTAATCACTCTTATTAATGGACAAATTAGGGTATAATATTAATACAATGTGATGAAATTATATTGAATTTTATTTATTAAACTTCTTAGTGGTCGCAAAGCATCGATATACTCAATCGATAGCAGGGTTGCATGCATGGAGGATCGATGACTGCAGTACACTGCCAGAGCTGCATTCTAATTCAAATATTCGCTGCATTCAAATGTTAATCCCGCGCATATATACCTATAGAATGTGTGTGAGTTCTATCGTTTATTTTAGTTTAATGTATAATCCACTTATGCGCTGAATAGATCCACTAAACAAGCTAAACTATTTCAGTTGATCGCTCATGGAAAACCTGCTTGCGGTGCTGGCTAAACATTCTTTTCATTATTTAACTATCTTGTACAAAATTTACAACCTTGTGCACTTATGACAGCTTTATTGTATAGTTATCCAATGGATCGCAACACCAACAATTTATGAGCACAAGTTTTGGGCAGTGAAGCGTTAAATTAACTTTGCAGTTTTCCTTTGTTGCAGCATCTGCCCATCGTTCTCTATTCATAGAATGAAGACAACGACTAAAGTGCAAGGTTTTTTGTGCTGAAGCATCAAGACTGGACATGCGTGTATGTACATAGCTCATGCCTTTGCATAATTATTTTTCCGTTGAGCTTTTGAAAGCATGGCAGGAGGTTGAGAGGGCGCTGGGCTTAGGGACTTAGGGATCTCTCTTCGTCTGGGTTCTGGTCATCCCTGGTCTCTACTTCACATACATGGTGCGCAGCAAAGCAAAGAACTTGTATGATATTTGAAGTAACTAAACACACAAGAAAAATATTCAGATAATGATGAAAGAGAAGAGGTATTATGTGCCTACGTCTGTCATAGTGGCCCTCGTGATGCTCATGAAGACAGTGGCCTTTAGGTACGTGGTTTTTTGGGCCCTGGCTATTATATAGACCAAAGCATGGCGATAGCGTACGTCTGCATGGTTCCAGTTCTGTTTGTAGGCAGCATTCGAAAGACCAAAACTCTGCAAAGACCAAAGGAAAGTAATTTGGAAGGTGGAATCAGGAACCTGAGGAGAGCATACCGCATCGGCAATCAACTGGCCGTAATGACAGATCAGGTAAACCTGACAGAGTGACGAGAACAGGAACAAAAAGAGCTTTATCATGATATCCGGCGGCACGCCCACTGTCATCTGGAAGCCCACAAAGCAGATGACAAATGTGGAGACCATAAAGTTGAGCAGCAATGGGATACCAAAGATATCATTCACCACTGCCGAGAGGCGAAGTATCTGCTGATGGTATTTGACGGTGTTGATCAAAAATCGTGAATCCTTTTCCCATTTACCGCTCAGTTTGTGGCCTTCGAGCACTCTCGACAGATAGTCGAAGTGCATCACCAGCTGAGTGGCTACAGCGCAGAGCAGGAGATCCGTGGATATTTGTCCCGCCGCCGAGGTATAGCCCGCAAAGTTCTGGCAGAAAAGTAGCAGGTTAAACGACCAGGGCGCTTCCCAGTTCCATGGATAATACACGGTATACGGCAGCGCCAAGCCCACCACACGGATATGCAGCAGCTTTTCGTAGACCACAAACTGCATAATGCTGAAGAGATTGAAGGTCCAAATCAGCACCGAATAGAGCAGGGCATAGGTGACACTTATGCGGGAGCTGGAGCGCAAAAAGCTCTGCAGTCTGTACTCCTCCTCCGCTTCTCTTCCTTTAGGATAGATTTGCTCCAGATCTCTCATCACCTCGCTCAAGGCCGGCTTCTTCCACCAGATGAAGAACATCTTGCTCATGCCCACGAACACGAATCCGATGTAGGTCGTCACTGTGATGGCTTCGAGGATCTTGCCTTGGGCGAGAGAAACTCCCAAGTAGATGATCTCCCCGCACACAATCGCACTCAGATTGAGCACATTCGCCCAGAAGACGAGATTAGCCCACAGGCTCTTGGTCTGCTGTCGAGAATCGGTCGTATAGGATTCCATACCCATAGATCTGTAGAAGAAGTTGGTGTACTTCATAAACTTCATCTCTGCGAGCCAGCCTGCGAGCGAGCCAAGGCTTTTCCTTTAACAAACGAAATGTGAGCTTGTGGCCTGGTCCTTTATAGCCTGAAGCCTGTGGCTCCAGGGTGGGACATGTAACATTTGTTATGCCATATAATTACATAATTATAGGACAGCTAACAGCATTGTTTTGTAATGCGACTAATTCGTGGCTTGGCACACAATTTAATTATTGATTTCGTTTACATTAACTGCGGATAATTGTTATGCCTAAGCAAACGCAATCACGATTCCCATTCGAATGTAGCGGAACGGAACGGTGGGGAGCCCCATCCCATCCTATGCTTCACTCTGTCTGGGAGCACACAATAAATCACTCGAAGATTGAAGCCAACGGAAAAGCAATTGAAACGTTTAAATAAATGCAATTCCAGAACGAATCAGTGGCAGCGCATCAAGCTAGAAGACCAGACCCCCCGTCCGGATCGGATCCGCAGACCAAAACCAATCCAAAGTGAAGTCTTTTTTTGTGCTGGCACTTGAAATAAATTAAATCTTTTCACATTTCAACAATGCAGCTTAGCTGGAGCCACAGCCGGAGCCAGAGTCGGAGCCGGAGCCACAGCCAGTGCCGGAGACGGAGAACAGAAACAGAATGAATTACTCCCGCAGAACACGTTAGAACCAAAACAGACCAATTATATGGCTTGGTACAGGCATACATACATACATACATACTCGTGTGTACAACAGACATCTGCCCCAATGTCGATACTGAATGCCCAGCTATGTGCGTGGGGAACCACCCACAGAAAACTATGCAACGCGAATGCGAACAAAGCGATTACACGTTGGGGCCAGGTAGAAGAGCTAGGAAAAGTGGCGGTGGCAGGGGGGATGCAAATGCCACCGCAGCTAGCCAAAAGGAGACTTTTTTTGTTGGTGGGTTTGGGCCAAAATTGAAAGACAAAAGCTCTGAAATGTTGCCTTCAGCGCGGACACTGCGGACAGCGCGAAACGCAAAACAGGAAAAGCCAAAAGCAAACGTGAGATTTTTCTATTTTTGCCATTTATCACGCATGGAAATTGAAGCGTAGACCAGCAAGGAGAAGGCGCTGTACCACCTGGAAATACAATTAAAGCTCTGAGACCTAACTGGCCGCCCAGGTTGGCCGCACAAAAACTTTCCATGTCTCAAGTCTCAAATCTCAAGTGGAATGTAGGGCTTGTGCCCCTTGCCAAAAGTTATTTCGTGTGTGCACCACACATACTCCTACTCGTGCCTCGGTTTTTTGGGGCATGGCCAAGTTTGTGGCAAAGTTTTATGAGCAAGCAGCAAACTAATTTCGTTTGACTTTGCTTAGGGGATGTTGCACCTTGCAAGGGACCACGGGAATTGATTTTGTACCTTCCAGTTGTTGTTGTTATTCTTGGTGGTCCTTCGAGAGTGGACACAATTTGCATATGGGATAAAGGGACTAGAAGCAGAGCTGTAGGTAAAGGTGAAGATTATCACATCCAAGAGATTAGGGTTCTCAAACAGCTCTCCTCGATAGCTGTTGTCTCTTTGCCATTACCCTACCAAAAAGCAGTGACAGACGAATACAACTAAATCTGGTTAAAAATTATTTTTCATAGTCTAATCTAAAAGAAAATGCCCCAAAGAGATATCAGGAATCCACTTAAGACATTAAACTCTTGCCAGCTGAAACGAGCCAACAAATTAGAGAAGAACTTCAACTCCAATCATTTAAGAAGTTTGTCAGGAAATGGGATACAGATACAGAAGGAAACACAAGCCAGAAGGAATCTCTGGAATTATGAAAAAACTAAGAGAGAGGAAAAGATATACATAGCAGTCTCCTAAGAAAACTCATAGAACAAGCAACACCAGGAAGTATGCACATAGAAGAAAAAAACACAAAAGCCTGACATAATCCCATTGTTAATTTAACATTTGGTAACAACTTCCTCTCGACAAGCAAGCACAAGTACATTGCAGCAATTGTCTTTCGGGTTGCAGTGTGTGACATTTGACACATCTAAGTACTACTACTGGCAACATGTTGCACGAGGCAAGCAAGTGTGTGTGGCACGGAAGTAGTGAAAGGAAAATGTCTATTTTGGCACTTGTTCGTTAGGAGAAGAAGCCGCAAAATGTTCTATTTTGATGTGAAGTCAGTGCGGTCTGTGCCACAATTTCTGTGATGATGCCACCACCACCACCACCAGCATCATCATTTGTGTGGCAAAAACGATTTGACCTTGCGGCTGCCTCATGCCTGCGAGTATTGATGATTGTTGGTAGCCTTTTGCTTTTTGGGCCACATACACAAATTTTGGGGTTAACCAAACTGTGATCGAAGTGCGGAGAAACAACCCGAAAAGAGAGACCCAAAGAAATGGAATGAAAGCAATTAATAAAATAGCAAATTTGTGGAAAATTAATTGTACATTATGCAAAAGGTTTGCTAATGGCAGGACATGCATCAATGTATACATACCACAACCGTAGGGGCCATGGGGGCATGGGAGCATGGCTGCTGGGTCTAATAAAATATTACAGCGACGACAATGTCTCTTCCAGCCATAGATCCTGGACAGTTCCTCCGCCTGCTCCTGCTCCTGCTGGATGCTCCTCCTGTTGCTGCTGCTGTTGTTGTAATGGCCATGCGGACCAATGAGCAAATGAACAATTTATTACCGCTTAATTGAACACATTTGGACGCAACCACATACACAGACACCACACACACACACACACACACACACACACACATGCAGGACACACAGGACACTAGGCTAAACAAATGGCCACATGCAGGCGGCAGCCAGAAACATACACACAGGACCTCCGCATTAAGGAGGTTGGTTAGAGATTGGTGTTGGAGGGGTGGGGGCAATATGGTAGCAGGATAAATGAGCCCTAAGACAAGTCTATAAATGGGGGCCAGCATTGGGGTACAAGAGGCACCAGGAGCTCTGATTGTGGAGCATAAAATCAGGAGCAGTCCAGTGCTGGTAGAATTAGGAGACCCCCAAACCAGGAAAGGAACCCCAAACCAGGGCACTGAGCGCAAGGAGTACCTCGGGGTGGGTGTGGCTCTGTGTATGGTCAAGCAACTCAATGAACCCAGCCCCCTGCTGTGCACTGGCTATAGATGCTGGGATCTAGAATCGAGTCTTCTATGTACCTTGCTGCATATTAAACGCATGCCTCGCTGCCTTAATTGATTCCCGAGGGCCTACCGGATTGACAGACACCCGCAGTGCAAGTCCAAACCCCTTTCTGCTCAGCAATTACAACAATTAGGCAGCAACCTGGTCAAGTGCCGAGCTAATTGCCAATTGTACCCTGAATCTAAAGCCTGTATTGAGCTGAACAAACTTCAGATTAGCAGCAGCAATAAAAAGCGGCATCAACTCTTCAAGCCAAGGCGCCGCTTTCGAGTGTCTATTCAGCGCCAACCTGGCGACATGTCAGAAGCAAAGATTTATTCAAAGATCCCCAGGCAACACCTCAAGTAAATTAAGTAAGTGTCGGGCTCTGACAGAGTCAAGTATGTTTGATATGCCCTCGCACTCTTACAAGCAAAAAACAAGAACACGCCTAAGCCGCGCCAGAAAAACCAAAGGAATCACACAAAGCAACCGCAATTTTGGTAAGCATCTAAGCAGCGCAGGAGGCCGGGAGGGGTAGCAGTAGCAGCAGAAGTGAAGCTGGTAACAGGAACGGAGCCGAAAACCCACCCGCTTCTAGGAGGTTATGCTCGGAATGAACTACTTAAGCGCTTTTGGCTTTACAAAATAAGCCATGCCACAGGTAATGGCATAAGCGGGGAGGCCCAGACTGGGGTTGGGGCAGAAGGCAGCACCACCAACAAACAATAACGAAATATTTTGGTATATCCGTTGTGCCGTGTCAACCGCACCGAAAGAGCTTCGCAGGGGCGCAAATGAAACGGGGGATGAGGAGGTGAAAATGGAAATGGCAATGGCATTGAAGTTCCCATCCCCATGCTGACAGAGACACACTTTATGAACTACAACCGAAATCCAATTGATGGAAGGAGCAGAAGGACCACAGAGGAGTCTTTCGATGTCTGCAAGCATTTCGGCAGGGAAAGTGCTTTGAGTTGATTGTGGCACGAATTGTGGCCTAAACGAAGCACCGGCAAAGCATTGGCAAATGGAAATTTCAAGCACACATTGCCGGTGGACCACAGAAGGTGGCAGCAGAAGTGGATTTCATATCTGTTGCTCGTTAATTTTCAGGCAATTAATAAATGGGAGTGTAGGGAGACATTCATTTTGCATTATTTATATATATTTATTGCTATTATAATTTAAAATAATTTTTTCACCAAAGTTATTTGCTGAATCTAAAAATAAAGTCGCATCTAATGTAAATTATTAAATTTCAATTCAAAATTCAAATGCGCAATTAAAGACAGCCAAGCAAGAGCTAAATAGCACGACACTCACTCGAAAGAATTGCAGCTCGATAACACATATATATGTCTTTGTTTAAACCTTATTTTATAAGTATTCCAATAAATGGGAGTTTTTAAAATAATACACATTATAGAAAATTTATTCGTCTATTGGATGAAATTATACTTTAAGCTGTTAAAGTTTTAACTTGCTAGTAATATTAAAACGAATATCAAAATTGATGAATATGATTTTCCTTGGTATATTTACGGTATATTATGAAAAAGAAGAGTTATGTTTTAGTATATTTTTGAGGGTTTGACGGTATATTTTGTCGAAGAATCCGCAGTCGCACTGGTCTTTGTTTACACGCGAAATAATCTCAAAACATTTTGTTAAATCTCTGATAAAACATTGCGTGGGGCCTGGAGAAATGTTGCAACTGTTGCAATAGTTAGATTAGTTAATGCTGCCGCAGCAGCCGCATCTGCTGGCCGAGAAGCAGACGCGACACCGCGCCCCGGCGACCACTTGTTGTTGTTGTTGTTGTTGTGGACATTTACGGATGCTGGAACTGAAATTATAATTAAACCGATAAACTATAACAATTAAAGTTGGCTTATAGGCAAAGTGCAGTAGCTGCCACGCGCTTAGTGCTGTAGTCGTGTGTGGAAACAGAGCAACCGAAGTGCGTCATGGAATCTTAATTTTGACAGCAAACTAAAAAAATCGCCAAAAACCGAAACGTCGTCGTCGTCGTCGCCGCCGTAGCAGCAGCAGCAGTAAAACTAATTTAAATTCATTTTTAAAGCAACAATTGTGAGGGGACAGAGGCAGAAGAGAGAGCGCACAAATCTGCGATTAACTAGCAATTGCTTTATTATTGCCTGTTACCCCAGTCAAGTAATAACAGTTGAGACGTGAGTACAACTTGAACAGAACAGAGTAAATTGCCGACATTTAGAGCACTCAGCACTCAGCACTCTGAGCACCTTATCACCGCCTGGGCCTGGCCAAAGGTCTTGACCGGGGATCGTCATATCACTCTGAAAGAAAACAAACCCATTATAGATGCATAGTTAGCGGGCAAAATAGCTTTCAAAGCCAGTTGTGGCTTCATTTCTCATGTAGATTAGATTATTTAGTAGCATATTTAATCGTCACTTTACTCCATAAACATATGTAAATGAGCTGGCCAAAACAGTTGCAACAGCTGGAATATTGCAGGCGCCAGTTGTGCCGTAAAATATAGTCGCCCCCCACCCAGTTGTGGCTGTAATCCTCATACAGGGTGTCTGCTATGGCCTTTGTTCCTTGGCCTGGTCAATCCACTAATCTTGAATGTATCTTATCGATAGACAGTAATAAATGTCCACAGATACCCGAGCAAAACACTGCAGTCCAGGCCAACTGCGCCAGCTACTGGTTTCAGTTCTGGCCTGGCCAGCAGTAGCAGCAGTCTACACTCGAGCCCAGCTAAATCTACATTTATTCCGTAGTAATTTCCATGTTCTCATAGCAACCACACGAAGAGCCCCAAATAAAAGATTCAACCACTCGGTGGTCGGCGCATATAGATAAGATTAAAGGTTACAAAATCAATCTTGGACTTGGAACAGCACTCCAGCACATACGGTCGATCAGTGACTAATTTGTGGTTATTTTATTTCCAGACACGCAAAGATAAACATCGGATTGGATTATGGCGGGACAGAGCAAGCTATTGGACCCACTGTGCATCAGCTGCAAGGATTTCCAGCACCCATGGACCGATCATTGTGCGAATGCCACCGCCGGGATATTGCTCTCGGCCACGCCCTACTGTCTACGCGTCTACACAGTGGTCTATGCCTTGTCCTTGCTGATGCGCAATCGTATACCCACCATGACTGATCTCAAGCGCACCCTTTTGGGCATTATACAGTCGACGGCTTTCCTGGTGACCAACGCGTACACCTTCATTCTGTACAATTGCTTGCTCCGGCACATGCTCGGGCGCTATCACTTCACCACAGTGGCCTTTGTGCCCTGCTTATTGGCCTCGTTCACGGCCATTCTTGTGGAGCGTCCAGCCCGTCGTCCGCTTCTAACTTTGTATGTAGCCAACGTGGCTACGGAGGCGCTCTGGAAGATGGCCGAATCCCGCGGCTGGGTGCGGTCCATTCCAAACGGTCAGACGTTCATTTTTGGACTGAGCATGTCGGCCCTGCTGTATATATACCGACGTGGAAAAACCGAAGACTCGATCTTTAACATTCTGCGCCATTTCGTGGGCAAGGAGGAGGCCGGACCAATAGTCAACGATGAGGAGACATTGCCCGGCGAGCAGCCAGCTCCGCCGCGACACCGTCCCAGCGTCAGCTTCTCGACCGTCTCCGATTGGGTGCGCGTCTACAGCAATCTCCTACAAGCCAAGCACTCCAGCTGCCGTCACAAACAGAGCTGCATTGTCTACTCCATCAGTGGCGGCATCAAGCCATTTGTGGGTGGCGTTGTTCTCCAGGTGGCCCTCAAGCTGGTGATGAATGTCAGCAAGATAGCCAGTGGCAAAATGAAATGGAAGAAGCACATCTTTGATCGCAGCATCTTGCCGTTGGGCATCTTTATGGGCAGCTTCTCTTTTCTCTATAAGGTGAGTGTTTGCCGATTCAGTTTCTGGTTGCTGAGTGTCATTTATGTGTTTCCTTTTCAGTCTCTTTCCTGTCTGCTACGCCATAGCTTCAATAGAGATGATGCCATGTTCGCCATTCCCGCTGGTCTGGTGGCTTCCTTGGCCTTCACCAAGTATCCAGACAACACAGTGGCTCTGTATGTCATGTGGAAGGCTCTGCAGGTGAGCTGAGCAAAGAAGTGATCATTGCTTTGACATCCAGTTGCATCGCTTTTTATCTTCCCTCGCAGATACTCTGTTCGATTGGCCAGGCGAAGGGCATCGTACCAGTCGTACCCAATTTTATGCTCTACCTTTACTCATTCTTCACGGCCGTGCTCTTCCATGCGGGCATTGTAGAGCCAAAGGCTCTGCGCCCCAGCTACTACAAGTTTCTGCAAGCCATTTCGGGAGATAGGTGCGTATCAGCTCGCTCCACTTACTGCTTTGTCAGCATTCAAATTGATATATTGATTATTCGTTCTCCCACAGACTGAGCCGCTTTAATCTAAGCGCCTTCGATGTGTTCGGTCTCAGCACACAGCAACAGGCGATGGACACCATCAAGTCATTGAAAATTGTCGAGAAGTCAATACTCCCAGCGTTCCCGTTTGCTTCTTAAGCAGATAGCCAACCATCTATACAACCTATTTGTACATTCAGTTTCATGTGTCAGCCAGGCGCTGGACGCGCCTCTCCATATCCATATTGCGAGTACATATTACAGGCGTGTATATATCTAAGAGTCTCTCTAACTATCCATCTCTCTGGGTGTGTCTCTGTGCTGTACGTTCAACGTTTCAGTTCTTTGCCACACGGATCACTAAGCTAAGCGATGTTATCACTTGTCGGGAAGGGGGGTGCACTGTAAATTATTTTCGACTGTTTTTTTGGTACCAGTTTTCAATAAAAACTTATGTCTAACTAAGATTAACGAGTATGTACTTATTTATAGCGGCACGGCCACGCTTCACTGTGGCAGATTGTGGTTGCATGCTCTACGTTTAATATGAATTTATTCTTAGCGATAAATGGAGGGTATAGCATACCCAATATTCCTTTTCCGTTATCTTCAGTTGATCGTCTTGCATTCCGTCTCAGCAAACCACAGCAGCCGTTCTAGAGTTTTAATATGGATAATGGGAATGTTAGCAGTCTATAATGATAATCTCAATATGTTCGTTCCGCCCAAATAGCCCACTACATTCCGACTACGGGGTATACAAATAAACACTACGTTGGCTTCCAATAATGAAGAGTGGACTCCCTTCGTTATATTTCTCTTAAATATTGATAAGCAAACACCCCCAGCCGATGACGTAGCTGCCATAAGACCGAGCAAGCACCAGGCATGGAGGCAAGAGCTTCATTCCGTTCGTTTGCTCGTTCTGTCGATAAGCATTGGTATTAGACGCACTTCAGGCACACACTTGCCGTGCCGTACGCCAGAGAAGAGCCCGAAATTGTTTGATAAACGAATTCAATGGAGCTGCTAAAGTGCGTCCCCACGGACCCAATCAGTAGTATTTGAATGGCTGAACGGGCCCAAACGTGAGAAACTTAAACCTGAGGTGGAAATTACAAAACAAAGTGGAAACTACACCACTGATCTCTGGCTACAAATCAACGGGTTGTTTTATGGGATTGCTCCGCATTACAAAGAGTGGATAAAACATTTTGGGAAAACTGAGATTAAGTGGGCGCTTTCCAGGTTCCAATTGGGTGGCAATATTTGAACTTTGAGCGATACGAGCATTCCGTCGAGCAGCTGAACAGCCGATAAGCTTTATCATCTTCTGCCCAATTCTTGGACAATACGATAATCATAATTCAGCAAGCATAATCCAATATTCAAGGCCCCAACAATGGCAGCCCAAAGTAAACTTCTCGAAGCAGCCATCGAGTGCAGCTGCCACACGTACGGGCATCCATGGACCTCCAGTTGTGCCGCTGCGTCAGCTGGCATGATGCTGGCTGAGATTGCGCCTAGTTTTCGCACCTACTCCACGGTGTATTTGGTGCGTAACAAGAAATTCCAAGATATTATAAAATTTATAAGATATATATTGAATTCTACAGCTCGCCTTGATCATGAGGATGCGTGTGCCTAGGCTGCAGGACCTTTGGCGCACTCTTACTGGCATCCTTCAGTCGACTGCCTTCCTCTCCATGAACGGTGGGCTCTTCGTCTTTTGCGTGTGCCTATTCCGACAGCTGCTGGGTCGCTTCTACTTCTCAACGGTGGCATTTTTTCCCTCCTTCCTGGCCAGCTGGGCTTCCATTGCCATCGAGCGGCCGGAGCGTCGTACTCCACTGGCCTTGTACGTGGCAAATGTGGGCATCGAGACCGTGTGGAAGATGCTCGAGTCGAGGGGTTTGGTGCGCTCCCTTCCCAATGGCCAGGTGCTCGTCATGGGCCTGAGCATCACCGCTCTGATGTACCTTTACCGCGTGGGGCTCCACAAAACGGTGGCCAAGGATGCCACCTTCAAGGGCCTGAGTGTGATTCTGGGCAAGGAGGAGGAGGGTCCGCTCAAGACCCCAACTGTCACCACCACACAAAGCTCCCGCCAGCGGCCTTTGAACTTCCAAAGTATTTACGCCTATGTGCAGGTGTACGATCGCCTGAAGACCGCCAAGCATCCCAGCTGCCCACATCGACAGGGCTGTGCTCCGTATGCTCTCTACGGAGCATTGAAGCCATTCCTGGGCGGCCTGGGTCTGCAGGTTGGACTGAAGCTACTGCTCAACATAACCAAGATTGTTAAGATGAAGATGCAGTGGCGCAAACAGATCTTCAACAAGGGTTCCCTACAGCTGGGGCTGGCTCTGGGTAGCTTCTCACTGCTCTACAAGGTGTGTAGGACTTCGACACTCGAAAGAGGCGCTTCTGACTCTGATTTTCCATCTCCACAGACAATTTCCTGTGGCCTGCGACACACCTGCGGCCATGACAACGCACTCTTTGCCATTCCCGCTGGCTTGATTGGCTCCATTGGACTGCTCCGGTTCCCCAACACCACGGTGGCCATGTATCTGATGTGGAAGGCCCTCCAGCTGCTGTACAACTGGGGCATTGCCGAGGGCAAGCTGCCGGAAGTGCCACACTTTAATATGATCATGTATGGCTTCTTCACGGGCGTGCTCTTTCACGCGGCCATCCTGGAGGCGCGTAGCCTACGTCCCAGCTACTACAATTTCCTCATGAACATCTCTGGCAATCGGATCAGTCGCTTCAATGTGCTGCCCTTCCAGGCTTACGCTCTGAAGAGCCAGGATCAGATCAACTATGTGATCAAGAAACTGAAAATAGACATGACATCGCCCTTCCCCACATATCCGCTCACTGTTTGAGCTGGAGTTCCGCTGCCCGGTATCAAAAGTTCAAATAAAATGCAATAAAACTTTAAATTAAATGTTTGACCCAAAATGGCCATTAAGGGGATTTAATGGGAGCCGAGCCAACGATGGGAGCAGAAGGAGGGCGCTGTATGTGACCACCACCCCATTGAAGCTGGAGAGGATGAGCATGAGTGCCCCCTCCTTGTTGGAGGCAGCAGTAGGATGAGCACTGTTTGCCGGATGTGAGGTCCAGCATCAATCACGGAGTCAACAAGGCGCCCTGGAACCAACCCTGGCAGCCGCCCCCCTTAACCGACCCAACTTCACGGCTGTGACAACTCTAGACGGCGGCTCCGCGCTGCTCAATTATTTACATTTATATGTCATATAAATTTATTGCCACCCATAACTCACCCAAGGCCCGAGACGAGACGAAATGGAGCTCGAAGGCTCCACCAAAAGTGCAGCTACAAATTCACTAAAAATAAAAATAATAATAAAAAAGCAAAACAAAATGGATGCAAAATGCACAGCCCAGAGCCGCAACTTTAGATACCCTTTCTAGGAAATATCCTAGTAATATCTGTCCAGTATTCCTTATACTGGATAGCGGCAAAGATTAATCTTCATACAGCTATCTCCCACTTATAATCTTCATCATACATTATAGAGTAGAAACTGCTTGCCTCTGATCGGTGCAAACTCTCCAACCGTATTGTAGCATCCCCTCTTTGGAGGGTACCATAAATGTGAGCTTTTCTTGGTTCCCATTCCCAGCCGCCAATGATAATCTTGGCCAGCGATGGACTGAGACTGAAACCAAAACTGGCACTGGCACTGGCCCTGGCACTGGAGGCACGGCTTAACAAATGAATTATAGGCTCGGGTAAATTTAATGTGCCACTTAGTTATGGAGAGTAGAGGGACTTGCTTTTGGTCTTTTGCAGAGTCGTCGGCCTTTATTTTTATGCGTATTATAATAAGGCGAGGAGCCACGGCTAAGCGACTTTCCTTCTGTTTTTGTTGATTTTCATTTTGAAAATTGAGTTGAAAATAATGAAAATGCAAATTTGCCACGCCAGCTGCTGTTTGCCAGTCTTTAGCTTTTTCCCAAAGAGTGGTGCGGAGGTGGGGGTGGTACTGTGCAATTGCAGGAGCCCTCCTCTCCCTATCTCTCTCTCTCTTTCCCTAGCATTTATGAAATTTATATGCATGTCAGTCAGTTGTTGGCTTCATTCTATGAACATTCTGGTGCCTAGGGCCAAGTCAACGGCATGGAAAATACAAATGAAGCCAGTGACAAATCTCATTAATCACAACGAAAGAAAAGCAGCGGGAGGAGCTTAAGGATTGGTGGGGGGGGGGGGATCTGCTGAGTGAGTGGGTGCAGCTGTTGGCGCCTTGAAATCTGGGATTATCAGCTTAGGCAAGTTGCAGTTCTTGGCCAAGAACTACTTGTTGTTCACTCACAGAATAAAAATGCATATAAATTGAATATTATAAATTTTCTTATTTTGCAACAGTTGCAGTCACTTAGCTGCTGCTGCTGCTGGTGCTGCTGTTGCTGCCTCGTCGGGTGCTGCCTGCCAAGTTGTAACTTCATTTAAGTCAATCGCTTTTCACTCTCTTTTCTGTGGCACACAAATTGTAAACAAGAGAATTATGCAAATGAATAAATTCCAGCCTCGAAGGCAACATCCAATGAAATATTACCGAAACAGAAACTCAAGTTAAAGGAAAGAAAATCGAAACAACATTTCAAAGAAAAAGAAATCGAACAAAAAGCGCACACAAAAAATAAAACTCCTAACTTTCAACTGCCACAAAACTGTGCAACAGAATCACCTTTGCCTCTTCTTTTTTTCTGGCTGGCCACAACATTGCATTGCACGTTGATAGAAATATCAAATGAAATTTATGGCCACAAGAAAGTCTTGGCCATAAAGACAAGAGGTATGTCAACAGTAGATAAGCGGCAGAAGCTGTCCAAAAATGTAGATGACACCTTTTTCTCGGCTTCTGCCACAAAATGAATTTTTAATTAAAATTGTCTGCAATTCTGTTGTGTGTGTGTGCGTGTGTGTGTGTGGGAGAATTTTAATGGGAAATTGAAATTGTTGGCTGGCAGGGAAATGCAAAATAAATAAATTAAATTAAGACCAAACTTTCAGACAAAAATATAGGAAGATATGAGCTACAAAGTATTCTTTGAACACAACAATACACTTACCACATATGTATGTATGTACCTACAAGTGTTAACAATTATGTATAAATAAAGAAAATTGTATCACATATCAAATTAATTAATGTACATTCTTTTATTGCTTTTAAATCACACTAATCTCGCATTTTATATTCTACTCTTCAATCAATAATCATTATGATGATTTTTCTGTATTATCCGTTCCCTATTGTTCCAGTCTTTGGCTTAATTACAAAATGAGTCTGATCAAAAAGCAATCATGCGTATACTTATAGCTGCCAGTGTACACTCGCCGGCTAAGTGCTGCTCTGCATCCTCCATTTCACGTTGCCGCACCAAATGCAGCGGCACAGCCATCTGCAGAAACTCCAGGAACGCATTGATCAGGCTGAGCAGCAACCAGATTAGCGACAGACAGAGGCAGGTGCAAGTGCACCCTATTGCTTCGCTCAGAGGGGACGGCATGATAATCGGATTGAGGTTGTTCCTCCACTGATGGACCCCCCCCAGCAGAGCCCATGAGCAAAACCCTGAAGTGGCCCCACGAAAACGTGCCGCTGTTAAATTGATAACAGTTCGACTCCCCTAGTGATAAGCCATTTTATTGTACAATGTACATGTTTCTCCGACAGCAGACAGCCAGACCTGCAGAACCGTAATACGTCTGGCAACATTCATTTATTGCTTCAACATTCAACGAATTGTATGGAAATTCCGCTCAAACCTCATCGAACCGCTGTTCCAATTTATGTTCGTTTCCACTCGATGTTCATTTCCGTTCGTTTCCGTTCGGATTTGTTCGTTTTTGTTCCGCTTCTCTTCGTTTCCAATCGTGTGTGTTCGTGTTTGGGAGCGTGTTCGTCCTTTCGCAACAGGATGCGCATTGTGCGGGGGCCCAGAAATGCACCAGAGTGTCGCCTATACCTACCCTTCGTTCCCATCGTTCCCGTTTGCGGGGCTAACTGGGTTAGTGGTACAAGTTCAGTTTGACGCAGGGTTGTTCCTTTCTCACGTTCCCAAGTGAACATTACAGGACATGTGGGGAGACTATCCCTCATTTCAGGCTGATTGGGCCAGAGCAGTGTGCTGTTGCATCCTGTTCGCTCTGATGGTCGCATAATCCATCTTTTTAGCGAAACTGAATGACTTCTCCCGTATGCCTTCCGTATTCCTTACTAGTGCTGGTCCCGAGAGTAGCTCGCCTTCCGCTTTTTGCTTCACAGAGTAGCTCTGTCTCTTTGCTTATCCTTTCCTTCTCACTGTGGCAGTCACTTGGCTGCATTTTCCTTTCTCTCTGTGGCAGCCACTTCCCTGCACATCCTTAATTGAAACTACATCGTTTACTTACTTGTAAGCCATGCTTTCTATATGTACCTTAACTCCAAAGCTACCTTCTAGTCCACTTCTGGCCCCACTCTTTGCTTTGTCTTTGGCCTTACCTTTTGGCACTCTTGTTTGTTCTCTCCATTGCGGCAACATATACATATACCACCCTCCTTTATGCACCTTTGATTCCCAACCTTTGAGTCCACACCCCCTTCCTTACCTGTTCTGTCTGGTTGCTTCCTTCCTTTTGGAATGCATCATTTGGCATTGGCGTTGACAGGCGGGGCAGAGCTACCAAAAGCCTCCTACTTTCGGATGACGCCTTTGTTCTGTTCGGTTCGGTTCCTTCGCTGATTCCCCAGTGGGGGTACAGTCACAGTCCAACCCAATCTCCTCAAAAAACGTTTTCTTTTGTTATGCCAGCCGCTCGACGACAATTGCACTTGCTGATTGCCCTCATTTTCAGACTTGAAATAATATTAAAAACTTTTACAACGTCTCGTCTGCCTTCTGTCTGTCTCTGTCTCTGCCTCTGCCTCTGTGTCTTTGCCACTGCCTGCCTCCTGCCTCCTGCCTGCTGCCTCCTCCTCCTATGTCTTCATTTGCTTTTGTCTTTGCTGCATGCCGCCTGCTGCTTGTTGCAATTGCATGTTGCAGCTGCTGCTACTGCTGCTGCTGAGAGGCCCCTATCTGAGACAGAGAGAGCACTCGCTTTGATTCCTGTTTTAGTTCTTGTTCTTCTTTTATTTACCACATAAATCACATGCCATCGGATTCCAAGCGATGGTATAGAGTGGATGGGAGGGGGGGTTGAGACATTTCTATATCTATCTACTTAAGGTTTTCACTGCCTGAATCCAAGGCACTTCCTCGACTCTGCTTATCGCCTGTTCACGAGTCTGTAGCCGAGTCTCAGTATGGGGAGTACTCGGTCTTTTACTTTTTGGATTGTTAGTTGCTATTTTTACGATTGCCCATTGTGTCTGGCCAGCTCAAAAGCTCTCCTCCTCTCTCTCTCCTTCTCTCTCTCTGCCTCTCTGTTGGTTTTTCGAGCAGCGATAGGACACGTATCCGCTTTTGGGCGATTTCTTGGCAATTGCAACTGTCTGTGTGGGTGTGCCTGTCGGTGTGTGTGTGTGTGTGTGGGTGTTTGTATCTATGTTCTCTGGTAAGATGCCTTCTTTTTGTCGGGTAATTGATGATTTACAACTTATTTACGCTTCGATTGTGCAATAATTGAAAATTGCTCTAAATTCATTTGGAGCATTCCAAGGAACATATCTTTGGAGAGTACACTGGCGGAAAAACCAGCTCCCGAAGTACTTTTACGTATTTAAATATCTAAAGCGAAACCATAGAAAATGTTCTTCTAATTTATTTGTTTAGAATTTTTCTTACAGTGCCTTTCATTCTGTTTCTGTTCTGTTTCTTTTATCAATAGGAAACTCATGCAATGGCGCATGAAATAAGGCAATACCTCAGCTATCATTTCCTTTTCCTGTCCGAAAAAATAACCCATTAAAGCAGGGATCCTTCATATACGAGGCAACCATAGCCTTGGCAGAGTGTAATTAATCTACTTGCAGCATATTAAGCTTCCTAAAACACATGGCTGGTGCTGCTGATGCTGCTGCTGGGGGTGCTGGTGGTGCTCGGTGCCCCGATATGCGGCATGGAAAATGAAAATAGCGACCAACCGTGAGGATTAGGCAAGTGCAGCACAAAAGAAGCACCAGCTGCGGCAAAAACCGTTGAAATCTCTGAAGAGTCTCTGTTCTCTCACTCTCTCTCTGTACCCCGCCCCCACTGTGGTAAGCAGACAAAGGAGAAATGTTGATCCAGGGGCGGACAGCAGGAGGAGCCAGTAGCTGAAGCAGGAGCCAGGAGCTACTAGCCAGGAACCAGGACATTGCACACATCTTGGCATTGGGCCCACTGCAAAGTGAAATGGAGGCAGCAGCAGCCATGCTGCAGGTCGAATTCTGGCTCTCGACTTCCCCTTAAATTCAATTCAAAATAAATGATGCGACGCTCAAGCAAATTTTCAGGGCGATGCTTAAACAGCTTTCAACTTGACTGCGGCTGCCAGCAAATGTGGCAATAATTTGCGGCAACATATGCCCAGAGTTTTGTGGCAGCTGGCAGGCGAGCACCACACTCACTCACTCACTCACTCACCCCGTACCTTACGCCCAATTGGCTGCAAAGTGTGGCACGGCCACGGCACCCAGACTGAAGTCAAACCTCCGAAAAATATCGTAAATTAATTGCAGACTCAAAAGTGTCTGCTCAGTCTTGTTGCAACTTAAGCTGCAGAGCAACACATTCCCATGCCACACTTTCCCATGGCCTCCAATTATGTCATTAGACGCAGTCCAGATGGCCGGCCATAAATTGCTCCGGTCGGTGCCATAAACAAAAGTCAGGTAGGACTCTCTGGTACGACATCAAAATGTTGACTAATTTCCCCTTTTCAGGGAGAGGCCAAGCCCCGGCCCATGCGGCGTATACGCAACGTTGACAAAGTTCGCTGCAATTCGTCGCCAGGGGAAGACCCATAAATCCAAACCGAAGCCGGCTTGAGGTCCTTGGCCTGCCCTGATCCGTATCTGAATCAATTAATTCGCCGGATACGGATGAGCCCCGGAAAAATTAGAGTTCTGAGCGGCTCTAAGCGTACCTGAGGGAAATGGAAAAAGTACATTAAGTGCTTAAGAATAAATGCGGGTCTAAGAAATAAGTTGGATACAAATTTCTATTTATTTTCAATCATCAATGGCTGCTCTTAAAGTTCTGCCACTTTTTTCAAACATATTTTTACTGCCTTTTGCTGGCCGGGAAATTCTTTTGCCGCCATGGAGCACAAACATGCTGGGACACTCCGAATGCGGTCAGAAATAATTCTCGCGAGTCATGCGGCATGGAGCGAATGGGTGTGGTGCAGCGGCACTAACAGCTGCATTAGCTGCAGGATGGCCACAGACGATGAGAGGAATGGGACAGGACTGAACAGGAGCAGAGGCACTGACCAGGCATTGACCAGCAGAGGCACCATATTGTACCGGAGGCACTCCGGACTCTGCAGGAGTGCACCCGGACCCCAATGCCACATGGCTATTAGATTACGTTGCGGCCATTGGGCAAGCAGCTGTCGTCGTAGTCCATTGGCAACTTTTGCGCCTTGTCCAGGGCTAAAAACTCCACGCACGATTGATCTCCTGAATTGCGATGCCATTCTCATGGCTGCTCATGATATGTGGAGCTCACTCTCGCTCACTCTCTCTCTCTATCTCTCTCTCTCTCTCTGTCTCTCAGTGGGAGGGGGGACTTCCGCTCTATTGGTTATAGTTGCACTCCATTTTGAATGCAATAAAGTCGCGAGGCGAAATTAACCCAGTTTCTGGATGACTTGTCACGTACAGCTGCAATGGGCATTTGCATCCATCTGTTTCGCTCGCCATTCAGTTGAGTTCATTTGCAATTCGTGCCTCATGGCGTATACTTGATGTGATGTCTATTACGATCGGCAGGAGGATGAGGATATGCCTTGATTCAACTGCACGTAATTAAATGTTGGACTTCCGCCTCGACAGCGGAAGCAGAGACAACGATTTACGGCTTAAACGTTTTGGTTAAGTGCATGGGCGCCAATCAACAGGAACAGGAACAGGAAGAGGAACAGGAAGTGGGGTTGGGGGTGGATAGGGGTGCAGAAAAAATGGCTGAAAACACAGCAAATTAAAATTGTCGCACACTTGGCCAAACATTTGTCCAGCTCTTATCAATTGCTCGGAGTCGCTGTGGCACTCCATGGAACTTGTAACTAACGAGAAAGCGAAGCCTTTGCTGCCACTTGATGGAGCACACCCGTCCCCGTCCCCGTCCCCGTCCACCCCCTTTCCGCAGCAGCACCTCAATTTCCCAGCACTTAAAACGGAAACGGAAGCGGCCATCGTGGAAGGCTCAGTGAGAGAGAGGGAGATGCGAAGCGAAGCGATAGAGATAGTGAGTGAGTGAGCACTCATTGTCAAGCTCAGACTCGAACAAACGGTGTGTGTGGGGGGGGGGAGTCGAGCCATTTTCCATTTTTGCTGTTTTGGATTTTGGTTTTTCTCTGATTTTCCTCTGCTCTTTCTATCCCCCGTTTACACTAGCTCCTCTTTTTTTAAGCCATCGCCTAAATACTTGGGTCTAGAGCGTGTTAAAGTACATTTGATTTGATTTGATTTGTTGTCGACGTCATGGCTATCGTTAATGGACATTTGGCCCAGACCGATGCGACACTAATCGCTCACTTACCCACTGCGCCAGCACCCCACCACACCCCACCACAAACACCCCAAACACCCCTTTCTACCCAGTCCATGTAGCTGTCTGTCAACACAGAAAAAAGAGATAGATAGAAAGCTAGATAGAGAGTGGAAGAGTGGGAGAGAGAGTGATAGCCAGTGGGGAGGGGGTGGGTGGACATTCGAGTGGCATGGAATTTTTAATGCAATTTGTCTGATTTGTTGTTGACGTTGCTGTGTTGCCTTGTTGGCTTGTCGTGATTTGTTGCTGATTTTGTCAGTCATTTAGTCATTATAGAGAGTTTTCTACACACACACACACCCCCAAACCTACCCTACCCACACCCAGCGGTAGCCAACACTAATTGTCATTCAAAATTAAGTGGATTTCGCGTTTTAATTGAAATCGTTTGTTGGATCGGTCGCTCGGTCAACATACAGCATTGACATCATCTGTCTGCCTTCTGCTTTCTGATTTCCGTTTTCTGCCCTTTAAAGCCAAATTAGGCTGATTCCCTCATTCCACTTAAAGTGCACAAGCTCTGCTTGGATGTGGAACTCCGGACAACAATCAAATGCCTCCTAATTGTTTCCGTAAAGATTGACCAGCACTGAGTGGGACAACAGGACTGACCAGAGCCACCTGCCACTCGATGCCCTCAAAAATCTAAGGCCAGACTTTGGCCAGAAAAGCCAAAGCCAAAACGAAAATTCCATCTCTTGGATAATTTTATGGGGAAAACGAATTGTGAAATACCCTAACAAATGCATTGGATACCTTAATCTAAGTATGGTTTCTATGACATCTATAAATCAAAGAGGAAATCCAACATTTAATGCCTTGAACATTGAAAAGTGAACTACTAATTGATAAACAAAGAATACCTACACAATTGTTAGCCACTTCTTTCTACAGTTAGCAAGCTTTTAATCAGAATAATCGTACCATCTCCCATGATAGAGTATAATGACATCAGAGGCTTGCCAGGCACTCACTGCACTGCAGTCTGAGCTCCCTAAACAGACTGTCCCAGCCCTGCTCAACGCTGACAGAGTCGAAAGTCTGTGTGTTGGGTCGCAGACAAAGCCTTCTCCCATGCGCTGCAACGACTTCGTGAGGAGTCTGTGCCCCAGTGTCAATGCGGTTCGAGCAGTGCGTGTGCGGCAGACAATTACATGACCAGCAACCGCATGACCTACACACATCCAGCAACCACTGCCCATGCACCCATCCACCCATCCACCCACCCACCAGTAGTCAGACAGCAATCAAGGCTTGATGAGCAGAGGAGCGAGCAAATGGGTTTTGGTGGATGGGGAAAAGCTTGGTAATTTTCTTAAGTCAAGGTATGGCATTATAGCGTGATGAGCCTCATTCAGCAACGGCAGCTCCGAGCAATGCAAGAGCGTGGCTAGAGGATGGTTAAATGGGTTAGCGGGCTGCTGTCAGGGGTTACGGGGAATGTCGCATCCCCATCCGGTGAGGTCGCACGGTTGGTGGTGCACTGAAACGGCTTAAATGCTGCAAAATGCTGCATCCTTACGAGCAATAAAACCTAAAAACTTTTCGCCTACTAAACTAAAAACTTGATTGTTGCAAGTGGACCCCGACAGCAGAGCAGGAAATTGTTGACAGGATGTTAGGGGACGGATGCGATTTAATTTGTATATTCAATGGAGCACCAAGAGTCCCAGACAAGGGACACGAGTCCGAGTGGAAGACTGTGCTCGAAAAGTTTTGCGCCCAGGCCCAAGGACATTCGGCCCCAGACGGAAGTGTCTGTGTTGAGTTCATTTGTTGTAACTGCACAGGAAATTATTTAATTATTCGCACAGCCTGGATAAAGGACCCTCCTAGACCCAAAGAATCGCATTCGTCATCTGGCAGCGTAGGATCTAAAGCAAAGGGATGGGGGAAGTCCATCTAAAATTATGACTTCATATGGCCCTCAGGATATCCTTTGGCCTCAGCATGTGGCGGTGCGTAGCCCCTGATATCCCAGAGCCAGCAAGTGGCGACTGCTAGTCTCTGATATCTCTGCCCCAGCATGTGGCACATAAACACCTAATGATGGACACCATCAGCACATCATGGCAGGCGATAGGATAGTCCTGGGCCCACCAGCTGGCAATTATGGCAATCCAAAAGTCACGTTCCTCGGCAGGCAGCTGCCTTCCCCCAAATGATTTCATAAGAGTCAGTCGCCTCCTACTCTGCTACGGCTAAGAAAGTTTTCTTTTTGTATTACTTTTTAAAGCCTCACTGAACCACTTGTTGGGCCGAAGCCTAGTATTTGGCAATGGCATATCCGATAAATTACGTATACGCAGCGTGTTGGATTTTCCTCTGTTGCTATTAATCAATTGCTGTACTGAAGAGGCAGTGTCTGGATTTGGGTAGATATCCAAGTCCAATAATAGCCCAAAATGACCATTTAAATGGTTCTCTAAAGGGGGTGGCTCTACAAGTAGTGTCCAGCCAGGTACACAGGCTTCGGATTGAACTTACAATGGGCCACTTCTTATCGCTTGTGTGCTGCCAGTGTTTGCTTCCATTTGGTACTGGGAGTCTTCATGGTCACAGCGTTCCTTTCCTCTGCTTCCGTTTTTATTCATAGGCCCCTCTGTTTCCATTGCTTGCTTCTAATCGTAGACCTGCCTGCTTCCGTTTCTATCTGGTCCTGCTTCCACATTCTTTTTTCCTGCTGCCATGCCAATGCCAATAAATAAAATGTTGTGTGCGCCTGTTAAAGAAGTTCTGGCTGTGCGCCTGCTCGTACTCCATATTTACACAATGTTTTAAATCAATTTATCAGCATGGGGCCCATAAAAGGAGAGGAGAGCGTCCTTGTCTTTGCCTCACAATGCACAATTGTCATAATACACAAAGTGTTTTGGGGGGGAAGAGCGATGAGCAAATGACTGAAAATGAATGCGGAATGAAGCGACGCCATCTCCATTCCCATCAGGATCAGCGCACCCAGTAGTACGGTACGGAGTAGAGAGTCATTCGGGTTTATTGATACGACTTGGAAAAGCCAAACGCGCGGCAGAAAATACACAGTTTTACAGTTATTACTGAACACCCGATTAAATTCTAATATGAATTTTATCGCACTGTGTAGGTGGTAGGTGGTAGGTGGCATCGAAACGCTCAGAATGCTGCCAGACAGTTGGTGGAGCTGTCATTAAAAGCGTTTATTCTGATTATAAGGCGAGAGTGCCAAAATGAGTAATGATTCGTGGGGGGGAGAAGAGAGGGAGAGCAGTGGCTGGAGCTGGAGCTGGATTCACTGGGGTTTTTATTAACGCCTGGCAAGTGGAAAATTTCGTCGAGTTGATAAAGATTGATTGATGGGAATGCTGCTCGGGTTCTTCTTTCAGTGGTTTCTCGTCTCGCAGTTTGCTTCGCTGCTTGTTTGTCGGGACAAATTGAGTTGTCATAATTTAAATATATTCGTCTGGCAGAAAGAGAGAGAGAGAGAGAGAGAGAGGGAGAGATTTAAGAAGCTTTAATCAAGCTCCAGCCATGATGCATTCACCGAATCCTTCTGCTGCTTCGTTCCTTGTGATATTTTATGGCAGTAATCTCAAAGCTAGGGCATAATAAATTTACATCAAGTAATTACAACGCATGTGGCGGCTGTGGCTGCAGTTAAGCTTTTATTTACTTCCACCCTCCACCATTCTATAGCATTTTGCAGTACCCTGCAACACCCTGCAACACCCTACAACACCCTACAACAGTCTGCAATACCTGGAACACCCACACACACGAGCATTTAGCGTGTAAACAGTTCACGAGCTAAATTAAATATACTGCAACACAAATAAACAAATACAAAGCAATGAAATGTAATTACACACACACAAAAAAAAACCCCCAACTAGTGATGAGAGCGTGCCTGGGTGGCGAAAACAAGCACGAGTCATCATGCATCAAGATTAATATTTACATCAAATTTACACCCTAATAGGCATGGCCTTTCAGGCACGAAACACTCACGAACATCTCTACTCCCCCCACCACACATACGTAGGAAATTAAGTATACGATGTCGCCACCTGGCAAGGGAATTTCATAGGTAAGTAACGCCCCCCACCACAAGCTCGGAGCCCATCATAAACAATGAGCAATCAGAGTTATGGTCATGCCTCGCATAACGGATCACATACACTCTTTGCACTACGACTCTCTCTCGTTCTCTCTCTTCATGATTAGTATCCTGCTAGGGCATATCTTCATCCTGAGTGCGCTGCCCCCTCTCCCCCCCTACGCTGCACTGTTACCCATTTGGACTGTTACTCCTCGCTCGCTCTCTTCATGCTGATGGCTGCTAAAGCCATCCTCCTCTCACGCATTGCACTACCCATTAGACTGAATGAGGCCACTGATTGTGTTGAGTGCTGGTTGATTAACGCAACTATGTTTATGACTACAGCACCCCTACCCACCCCACTACCCACCCCATTTCCCCGCCGTCTATCATACTGCATGTGTGGTCATGCAAATCCATTAAGAGGAGTCCTTCGCACTCCGCCCAGAATGCCGAGAAATACGCGAATCAAAGGAATATAGCGCCTTCCCACAAAAACAAAACAATGTCAGACATTTGCAATTGTTGCCAACTGTCAGGCCACTTGTCGCATTCGTTGTCGCTGTCGCTTCTGCTGCTTTTGCAGCTTTTTCTCTTGCTGTTGTTGTACATATTTGTAGTTGTACTGTAGATTTTCTTGCTTGACGGTTTTTTTGAGGGGAAAGAAAGCAAGCAACTGCAGCCGAAATGGTTTATAGTCTCCACCCGCTCACTCAACTGTTTCCAAATGCCACTACTGCTCTCTCTCTCTCCGACCCGCCCACTTCTTCTGTTGCTCCTGAAGCTGCTGCGGGCAAGGCACATTCATACAAGGTGAGTATTACCTAGAAATTGTGCCTGATTTCGCTGGAATTGCATTTCTGTGTGAGCATGTGCAGTAAAAGATCTTCAAATCAATGGGAGATAGTGGCTCTCACCTTGCCCAAATACACCTTGACTGTTGGCTTTCTTTCGGTTCGCTTTATATCCAGCTCTGTCCCTCTCTCTCTCTCTTCTTAGTTGGTTCTTCTGCCTGGCTTGCTTGTCGCATGCCTTTTTGTCTCAGCTGTCAGCTGTTCTGCCGCCACAAAGAAAAGCGAGTGGGAGAGTGCAGGAGGGAGACCGAGTGGGAGTGGTAGCTGTTGCAAGTGGAAGGGCGCTGGTGTAAGTAATGGTGAATGCTTACAGCGTAAAGCACTCTCCCTCTATATCTGAAATACAGATATTCTAACTGCTTCACGTTTGATTCCGAAACTCCTAAGCTCTTTCTCGTTCTAAGGCCCAAGTCCATCAACTTTTAAATACTTTCCGCAAATGCATTGAACACTTTCATTGGATTTGGAGTACCCTATAGAGCGGGCGGCATATCAGCGGGCACCCAAGCGCAGAGATACTCTGAGGATTACCCTAAATGGTATCGGGGTATTCTGGTCTCTATTCCTGCAAAAATTACTTGTTTGAGCTCGACTAAAGATCTACTCCTCATTAATGGGTAATGGGTACCTCACAGTCTGGTGTATTTCTCTCTCTCCTGTGCGGTTGGTTGAGCCAAAGCCGCTTTCCTCACCAACACACACCAACGCACTTTACTGCTATTAACGACAACGGAGCATGGGCCATGGAATGCAGATGGAAATGGACTTAAGCCCTGGCAGTTGTCTTAAAGTTGACCCTAGCCTCACACACTCCTACATACTGGTACACACACACACACACACACACACACACACACAATGATGGAATACATTTCTCTGCTGCGTTATAAATAAATTTATTTAAAATAACTTTTCCTTGTGCTGTGAAGTGCATTTAAGCTTTTGACTCCAGCCTCGGACCCAGTCTCCACAGCTCGCAAGCTTCGAGCAAATGCAAAAGTTAGTAAACCACAAGCACACACATTTCACCCAAACCTCCTCTCAACATCCAGCATAGAGAGCGGTGGAGAAAGGATTCTGACAAAACTTGCACCTGTTTGCATCAAATTACAAGTTGAGTCCAGAGTCCAGAGTCCAGCTCCAGAGCACCCAGGTCCATCTGCAGTTGCAGCACCTTGCCTGCAGAAGCAACCTCAACTTGCCTCCTAGCCTCCTCCACTGACCTCATCTGGCATTTTGTACGGATATTCGTATATCCCTACCTCCCCAGAACACGGCAACACACACGCACTTTGTTTCTCATTTTCAGTGCCAGAGCCAGTGGTCGGGTAGATCTCTGTGTATATATTAAGTTACACCAAGTGCAAATATAAATATTTAACATTTTCGTACAAATTGTTGAAATTCGGTTTTAGGCTACAGAGGTCCACAAATGGTCAGGCGAACACGTTTTATGGACAAGTTTGTTGCAAAATATTGTTTTGCATAGAACCCCATGTCAAATAAACGTTTGTCTATCACACATACTCCAGCACCACACACACACACACACACACACACAGTAAAAGGGAAATATGAAGAGAGAGAGAAAGAGAGGAAGAATAGAGCAAACAGATAATCAAACAAAGCAAATATCTAGGAAAAGTTACACAAAACAAACTTTGGCATCTTCTACTTCCATTTCAGTTGGTTGTGTTCTATGCTGTTTCCTTGACAAGTTAAAGCTAAGAGGATGCGGTGAAAAATATACCAGAAATTAAGACAAGTCGATGGAATATCAGAGTAGAAAAGGTTCCTTTCGATTCTAAATTTCAACTTTTCTTCTATGTTTATTCTTCTTTCTTTATTAAAATATTTACTAATTAAGTAAAGGTTGTGGAATACATTCGATTCGATCGTACAATTAATCGTTTTGTCTTTAAATAAAGAAATCATGACAGCTCTACTTCTTCTGGGTCTATGAGTGGGCACAGAACACTCGACGAACCCATCTAGATCACCATTAAGCACACATATTTGAGGTCTCTGCGGTAAAAAGAAGCCTCTCCCCCTCTCGGCAAACAGCCGAACACAGTATTTAAAGAGGGCAGCATGGAAATAGTAAAAACAAAAAGGGGAAAACAACGCAAACAACTTTGGCCACACTCCAAGGTTCCGGGAGTCAAGTGGGGAGCAGAAGCAGAAAGCTTTTGTCGGTCAGCCGCAGGTGATAAAAAGTTGAGAGTGGAGAGCAACCTCAAGCTGGTGCTGCCACGCCACTCCCCCCAACCTCTGCTGCTGCTGCTGCTGCTGCTGCTGCTCCTGCCGCCTGCTGTGCAAACGCCAAACATTTACATTATGTTTAACAATATTTGCGGCTGCTGCTCTCAACCCTCAAAAAACCAAAAACCAAAAAAAAAACTATTGTTTCGAGCGCCAAATAGTTTCTGTTGCTTTTTGATGCCTTTGACCAATCGCCGAAAAATATTTTGCACCGCACCAAACCGCAGAATCATAAATATTTTATGTTGCGGCTTCCTTTTATTTGATATGGTTCTCTGTTCGCTAAATGTTTTTCACGTTTTTTTTTGGCCAGGAATTGTTTCGCTTGGCGCTTGCCAAAAGCTGCGAAGCTAAAAAGCGAAACAGAAACGGAAATGAAAATTATTCAAATTCTATTCAGCAACGCATTCAGCTTTAATTAGGGAGAGTGCTCTTTGGCTGGTGTAATTAGCAGCGTGCTGCTGCTGGTGCTGCTGCTTCTGTTGCTGCTACTGTTGCAAGCGAGTGGTGGGGCTGCCGTGTCCTAATCCACGCTATAAAAGGGGGAAGATGAAGATAAGCTCTTACTAACGTTCTCTTTGAATTCTTCTATAGCTCTTTCTATCTCTCCCGCAGTCTGTCTTCCTTTTGCATACCCTTTGCTGAGGGTATTATAGCTAAGCACAGAAGGATGTGCTTGCAGCAGACACAAAGTCTATTAGTTCTTCATCAGCTTCAACTTAAGCAGAGATTTTGATAGTTCTAAATAGGTTGTTAGTTCGATTTCTGCTTAAGCAGATTTTCGAAGTTTTACATTAAAGTGAGAGGGATGGGAGTAAGCGTATCCGCATCTTCTAATTGCTGTCATATATCCACTCCCCTGCTTGATTCCCTTTGTGGTCGCTCATTAAACAAAGGACATTAAAGTAATCAAGCGCAGTGCACTGACCAACACAGAGATAATCCCAAAGAGGAGAGGAGACAGCGAGAAAGGGGGGGCAGTTAGAGAATCGGGGAGTGTTTGGAGCAGCAGACAAGACAAGGCCGGAGGCACTCTCTGTAACATTGCTCGGGCAGTTGGTTGCGAAACAGTTGATCCCATAGTTTGTCAACTTTGCAATCAATTCAATCGCCCCCAATACAATCATCCGCCTGTCCGGCGTTTAAGCATCGATTGACCCATCAGCAAGGTGAACCATTGAACTCCGGCTGCAGGTCCTGCTGGACGGCAGCACGGCTGCTCCTCCGGCACTTCAGTACTTCTGGACTCCACTTGTGCTCCTCCGCTTCACTTTGGAGCCGGTGGGGGAGGGTGGCTGTTGAGGCCTTAATTGTGACAGTCCTTGGAACAATCCTTTGGGGGACGTGTTTGGGGCATTGTGCTGAGTATGCAATGGCAGCAGCTGCAGCTGCTGCAACAGCATCAGCAGCCATTGTCATTGTTGCAGCTGGCACAGAGCTGGAGACAGTTGGCAAGGACAAAGTCGGGAGGGAGGTAGGGCGAAATGTTGCAATTACCATGCACCATGCCACATGACGTGCCGTTATGACTGCATCCCTCTCTTCCCCCCCTCACTCTCTCTCTCTCTCTACGTCTCTCTCTCTCTCTCTGTGTGTGTCACGAAAAGTTCAATATGTAAATAGGCATGTGTGTGCGTCTGTGTGTCCGTGTGTCCGTGTGTCTGTCAACACATCGGCAAACGAAAATGAAACAGTCACCTTGGGAGCCATTGCTGTGGCAACTGTGACATGCACATTTTGTGGGTCACTGGCACGGCAGGAAGAGGAGCACGCGACGCAGATGGGGTGGAGGTGGAGGTGGAGATGCGGGTGTGGGTGTGGATGGTGGTGCCCCACAGCTAATGCAAAATTTAAAACATTCAACTTGAATCCAGCGCATATACAGCGGAACCCCCCGAACCGGATACCAGAGATGCAGCGCCACACACTTAATACAAAAATCCACTTTCTGGCACATGCATCGTGGGGTGGCAGCGCTGCCAGCAAATCATTTGCGAAATTTTGCGAGTTTTTCGCGCGTTTTTCACTGCGTGAAAATGTGCGAAACACACACACTTTCCCCCCTGCATTAATTAAGGCCAGAGATGCCACTCAGATATTGTTGCTGTTGCTGTTGCTGCTGCTGCTCGTGGCATTTCATGTTGCTGCAACATGATACTGCCATCAGTGTGGTCTCTCCTCTCTCCTCACCATACATGCCAACTTAATTAAAGAAAACTTAATTAAATGATAACACAGAAACGGCCAAATAAGTTATGCCAACTATTTCCAGTTACCCTCCAGCGTGTGTGTGTGCGGCAGCCCCACCAGTTTGATGATCATATTGTTCCAAAGTAACATGGGGAACAAGGCCAGATATTTCAAAAAATAATTACAGGATGGGCCCAACAGGTACTGGCAGATAAATGCAATGGCATGGTGCAGTGCAGCATCCCTCAACATTTGTCCTTAGTTGTAGTCCCAATTATGGCTTGAATGCCAGCGATTACAAGAGGATGACATAAAAGGCTGAGCTAAAAATGGTTTCGGAGTCCCAGTACAGGGGAGACGGGTGTATTAGGCAGAGTACTGAGGAGGAAATAGAGCATATCAAATGCTTATCTTCGAGGCTTGCCCAGTGGACTCGTGGAGAAAAAGGTTCCTAAATATACTTCTGAAAATTAAAGGCTGTGCTTAAAAATATAACCTACTATTATTCCCAACTCAGTTGCCAATAACCTATCAAAATATTAATGTATTTTGGAGTGGTTCGATTTAATCTTCTTTTGTTTTGTTTTGTTTTATTTTTTTTTTCTACCAGGGCAATCCATTAGTGCACAGTTTACTAAGTACTTTATCAGTTCACTCGAATCATGGCCTAATTTCTTAGATTTTCAATGCTTGTTCTACCTATATATACTGTGTTTCTGTGTATCTACTGTGTATGAGTGAGAATGTACGTATGGTTTCAGGTTGGACAATCTGAAAAGGGCTGGCAATCGTTCCCAATTGCAGGAGCAGGAACCACAGCCACAGCCACAGCCACACTCCCCCCTCTCTCTCTCTCTCTCTCTCTCTCTCTGGCCACGAGATGTCTGCCTGCAGTACAAAGAAACCAGACATATTAGCGACCAGCATCATACATACATGTATGGTTGCATTTGCACGAGTGTGTGTGTGTGAATGGCAGCACTTTTAGATGACTATACCGAAATGGCTCTATAAGTGTTTATGCAACTGTCCTCCATACCATTTCTGGGCCTACGAGGAGTAGTGCCACCCACTCCACATCTGGCCAAGAAAACAGTGACACTTTTCTGCTTGTTATGCCTGTTGTTGCAATTGTTTGCACACACACACACATAACACACACACACACGTACAAAACACATCCATGCACTCGCAACAGACACACATGGAGACATCTGCATGCATTATGCCATTGTCTCTGTCAATATTGTTGTTTCGTGGCACTATTCCCACGGTGTGTGTGTGTGTGTGTGTGTGTGTGTGAGTTTCTGTGAATATTTGTCAGTGTATTCGAGTGTGTGAGTGTATGCAGTCAAGTAAGGCCCCCAAAAACATTTGTTGCAGACTTTCCAGGCTGCTGCTGCAAATGCAAGTCCTGGTTTTACCGAGTACTCATACTCTTCCTCGTCCTCGTACTCCTGCCGCCTGCTGGTAATTTGTGGGACACTTTAAAGTGCTCATTTCTGCATTCAAATTAAGTAGAGCAAAGGATAGAATGATACAACCAGACATGTAGTACTCGTACATGCGTCCTTTTCTATAAATAATGATCATTTGGTAAATTATTCACCTCAAGAGTGCCTAAACTTTACGACTATTACGGCAAAGATAAGCTGCTTTGGGTTAGGCTACCAATAAATTTGAATAAATGAACACGAAAAGCAATACAAGGCTGTCCTAATTAGGCAGGAAACCTATTATACTGGAACAATGATTTTAAGTGACAATAAAATATAAAATAATAACTTTATATGTATATAGTTCCAGGATATGTAAGCCCCATATCTTTGAATTTGTTCACATGTATGCAAGCTTTTGCAGTGTGGGTAAACCAAATTTGGTTAATTGGAATATATAAGCATCACAGAGATACGAGTATTTATGGGTACAAGCTGTGGTATTCCTAACTCTTATAGTCCCTGAGATCGCAGAGATGGACATTTGAACACTATATTAACCTACGCTAATTTCCTGAGGGTATCGTAGTCCTACTCTCTCTCTCTCTCTTTCTGCTCACTGCTTATCAAAATGGTCACCCCAAATTGTGTCACGCCCACTCTGTCCTATTCCCGCATTCCCGTTCCATTGGCGGCACTCGTTCTCAGGAACGACAGCACATGACTTGATGTCAACAGCAGCCAACTTCCGGTTCCGGCGGAATTATGCTCGCGTGCTCCGCTCAACGGACTCGCTTCAATCGTTGATCTGACTTTACTTGCACTTCATCGTTGTTCTTGCTGCTTTCCGTATGGTTCTTGTTGTTTATGCGCACTGACGTCGATGCAAGTGCCAATGCAAAAAGAATTTTACGAGTAGTTTCATCGGATGGGTGATGTCAATTGTTTTATTGGAAATGCTTTGAACACACTGGAAGTAGGTGCTGCACTTTTCGAATTGAGTTTGTTAGACATCTGTCAAAAATGAAGCAATTTATACAATAATCATAAGCTTTCTTTGATCCAAAGGGAATTACGTATACACATTCCAAGCCGTAACAAAATTAGGGTAATTCGAAAAATGCGTCGCTTAATGGGTTCATTGAAATACCATTTAAATTAAATGGAAATTAATACCTGAAAAAAAAATATCAAAATTTAGATCTTCCAATATTTATTTGGGCTTAAACTCATCTGAACTCAATTTAGGAATCTTAAGAATTTTCGGGGGTATTCACCTTTTTGCCTTTGCCATTGCCTCCTACTTCCTGGTTCTTTTTGCCTTCTGTCAGGTTGTATTTTATGATGATCATGCGTATGCAATGGCAGCGAACATGCAGCGAGTGACAATCGAATGGCCCTGCTCTCCTTTCGGTCGCAAGCTATTAAATTTAAATTCTGTCATGATGTTTGTTTGTTTTGTTTATGTGAAAGCTAGATGGTATTTTGATTTTGTTTTTTTAGACATTCCCTATTTTTTTTTTTGCTCCATATATAACTGACGTTGTTCGTATCTCCATTTTGCAACATTTATTTTTAGATTTTTTTTTGCTTTTTTTTTGCATTTTTTTTTGGTTTTGCTTGTAAATTGCAAATGACGATTTCCACACGCTCTTTCTCTCCTTCCGCTCTTCCACAGGCTGTCTTTTTTCACTCTTCTCCCTTTTTCCCCCCTTTTCCTCTGGCTGTATGGCATTCTGCAACTGTTTTTTATGGCATGTGGAAATTAGAAAATCATTTTGTATGGCTTTCGAAGGCATCTCTTTTTTTTTCTGTGAAAGCGTTCCGTTGTTGTTGGCTGTTTGTTGGCTGAACTTTACATAAATAGTTGCAAAAGCATTACGCACACGCACAGCACATACGCACAAAGCGCACACACTCAAACACACACACACAGATGTCAAATTAAACTTCCTGTCTGTCCAAATGGAAAACTTTACACAAATGTGTACAACTCGCATTTATTTTAATGCATAAATTTGTCAGCCAACCCCGCACTCGCACTTGCACTCCTCCCAGCTTCTGTTTCTGGTTCCTGCTACTGGAAAGACCCCCCATTAAATCACAAACAAATTTCTTCGTGCTCCACTAGTTGAAGTGAATGTTATACAAATTGATTTTTGATAAGCGAACCCCAAGAAAACAGTCGCCCCATCCAGAGGGAGAACAAACGAGAGACACGAACAGAAAAAGAGATTAAATCCCAATAAACGGACAAAACAAAGCACAAAAAATGAGGACAGTGTCGAGAGACAGAAGCCCCTTATACCCTTAAAGGACTATTGTTCTTATGGCATATATAGCTATATATGTGGATGTAGCACATAGTATAAGAAGGAAGAGTCTCTCCAATACTTGTTGAAATTTCAGAATAAAAACAGACAGACAGAGCGCGGAACTTAGTCTCGGATATACTCGTACGTAGATCACAATTGATCACACACTTCCTTTTCTGCCTACAAACAACGCGTATGTATCAGAATACCCCTCGATAAGGGTATTCAAAAACAAGCCAAAAGTAAGTCAAAGTAGCGGAAAAAGCATAGCAAAATATATGACAGCCACAAAGATAATGTTGGCAAACTTTTATAAGCAACAACATGGTGCTATCTGTATAGAGGGATGGGGTGGTGTGGTGGGTATTCGGGGTAGGGGTGGCTCGAGGTGATGGCAAGTTCATAATGAAAATGCGTTTTCACAGAGAACTTTTCCCGCTGGCGGCGCAATGGCAAACGTTGATTGATTTTGTGTTGGCCTTCGTTGACAGACAGCTGACAGTCCTTGCGGTAGGGGATGGTATATACATATGTATATGTATGTAGGATGCTATGACTTATGTTGGTTCTTCCTGATGGCTGTGGCTATTGCTTAATTAAAGTGGTAGCACGATAAATGGACAAAGTCGTACTCCTTATCAGCACTTAATCAATCGAAAGAAGTTAAAAGCGTTTGTCTGGAATGAAAAATGGTAGAGACATCAAACATTTCAACAAGTTTCGCAATTTAATAAGCTCTCAAGAAAGGGGGCTTGTTTCGTGATACCGCCATTCCATAGGGCTAGCCCCTTTTGGTTATGCAAATATTATTCTTAATTTGCTACACAAACCGCCAGATTCCGATGGCTGGGCGATGATAAAGGTGTGCGCCGTATCAGGCATGCCGTAGCCGTCGGAGCAAAAACAAATCACATCACTGTTTGAAACGGAAAAGTTTTTAATGAGTTCCGACGGGGCCAGGGACCGAGGCCTGAGGGTGAGAGATGCCGGCAGGCAGTCACTGGCGGTGGCGCTTTTTTTCCCAATAATTTAACTCACGTTGCGTATACGCCGCCGCGTAAACGTCGCCCAAAACGCAACCGCACATGCCACTTGCTGCACAATCCAATCAAAAGTTTACAATTTACGCTCGAAATGTTGCGCCTGGGACGCGACACACATTGATAGGCGTCCTGCCACGGCAGCAGTATCTCTTACAGACAGTCCTGTTCCTGTTTCTCCCTATTTCTCTTTGTCGCTCTCTCTATCGCTCAGTAAGTGAGTGCAGGACGTAGAAAAAAATGTATTCATCGCTTTAAATACTTTTCGTATTTGTATGTGTGTGCGGGAGAAAGTTTTCCGTCTAGGCCTGGCCGTGAAGCGTGTCAAAGCCGCTTAGCAGCCTCAACGGGAAAGCGGAAAAAAAACCAAAAGAAAATCTCATGCCACAGCACAGAAATCTCCGCTCCGCGTGTCATCGTATTCATTTTCATTTTCTTTGATGATTATGATTTAAGGTAATTGTAGGCCCCCCTGTATTCCCCCGTATACACATCAGTATATCTCATACACATGTTTTAACACTCAATTACAATTTACTTAACTCTGCAGCAGTTTTATTTTATGCAAATGTTTGAGGTAGCAGAAGGAAGAGCTTGAGGAGAGTGGTAAGCCAGAAAACACATACAATCAGGTACCTTTGACCTGGGCAAGAACATCGATAAGGGGTTCATGGGGGTTATCCAGGCCCATAATTAATTACTTTCACATGCACAAAGGCAGCTGCCGAATATTCGATACGGCTGTGAGGGCAGCACCCGGCATGAGAATGAGGATGAGTGTGTGCATTCGAATGGTAATCAGAGTCCTGGGAGACACACGGTGAAATTTGGATAGTAGATCACCCTCTAACGGTCGATGGATGATGCCACAAACTCCCACTTAGGTATTCATTGCACACGACAGCTGCAGCAACAAAGCTCCGGCCAAGTGGCAGAAACGCCTCCTTTGCCAGATACGACTCCCGGTTGTATTGCCTCGCTGTGGCTGCTGTCGCCGCTGCTGACGCTCCTTGGCAACTGCTGGTAGCGACATCGTGACGCAACTGCAACTCTATTAGGATCCATCAATGTCAGCCAATTTATGCGCATATTAAAAATGCGGTCTGCCGATGACAAACACAGGACGATGGCGCACACACAGCTAGGATGGTAGCTGGAATGGTAGCTAGAATGGTAGCCAGATACCACCCGTATGGAGACTACGACTCGCGTCATGATGCACGTGGCGCGCACAATGGCAAACATATGACGATGCGCAAAATTGAGGAACAAGTCGCAAACGTGACAAAAGCAGAAGCTGCAAGCAGAAGCAGAAGCAGAAGCCGAAAGACGCACATGGAGCCCACTCAAAGCACACTGAACAAAAATAGAAATGACTGAGCGAAGCAATGGAGGACTCTGGAAAAAGAGACTGGCGAAGTCAGTAGCAGGAGCCTTGCTCAACCTTGGAAGTGCAAATATATCCTACAACCCTTATCTTTGTCTTACTCAATGTCTCAATATAAAAAGTATTTAAAGTTTGTTGTTTTCATGAGAATTTAGTAGCTCACTAAGAGCACCCACATTCAGAGAAAACAATTGAGTTCTTGGCATCGCTTTACACATCAACATCATATATTTAATCAACAATAAATCCCAATTATAATTGTTGCATTTGTATTTTTATAACTGGATACCAAAAGAGTTTTTCCAAGTGCCATCTATATGTAGAACTTTGGCTACATAGAATGTAACTTTAATGCAGTTCAGCCAAGAAGTGAAGGAGCTGGAAAGATGTGGCACTACTGATGCGATTAGTGCTTGGGTGTGGGAGGGTGTTTGTGGGGGGCACAGACTCGCTCCCACAGGTTGGGTGGCTGCTAGACCGAGCAGAGGAAGCACACTACGATGCCAATTATGACAAATGCATAGAATCGAGCTGAACTGAATATCCTTATCAACGCACCAGGTACACCAGTCGAATGCGAATTTCCCCCTTAGCTTATCGCCGGGGCACAGGTGAGGGCGAGAGAGTCCATTTGTAATGTTCTTCCTTAATAAATTGATTGTTAATCTTTTTATAGGAGCGTCTGCTCCGTTCTGTTACTTTATTTAGAATGAATCTTACATACTGATCTTGGGTCCAGCTAACCCGAAAACATGCAATGCTTATATCTATGTATTTATATATATGTATATACACATGTATGCAGAAGGCATGCATATGTCGTGTTTATATATATGTATATACATATGTATGCAGAAGGCATGCATATGTCGTGTATGGGTTGAGCTGCAAAGTGCATGCTCAGCATTCCCACGCTCCGCGATCGGCTTGTATATAAGCGATGGATCGTATTGCTTGTGCGCTGGAATGTTTATGTAATTCTTAGTGGTCTTCGGGCATTTGTATATTTGTATTCATTATGACAAAGTGTCACAATGTATTAACGGATTGTTATACCCTTTGATTTATGAAAATGGTAGGGTAGATATGCTACACCTCCCTTTTTAAAGAAATGACGTAATACATGTAGTCATTTAGTGTCAACGTTAATATATTGTATTTAATTGTTTTAAAAGAAATTAATTAAAATTTTTTTTTTTTTTGTTTACTTATTATAAATTTATGTATTGAAAATGGTTTAATTTTTTTTTTCCATTTGTGTTTAGTGACAAATTTCTTGTTTTTAATATAATTGAATTTATGTTTTATTTTATTGTTAACTTTCTTAGAAGAATAACGAGAACAAAATTTTTTTTTTTTTTGGTTGATCAGACCCCTTTTTTTTTCATGAAACGTTCTATTGAATATATTTTTTTTTTTTTAGCCTATCCTTATGTACTTTTAGTTTCTTATCTTTACTATTTTTAATAAAAATGTTGTCATAATCTTCTATTTTTTCTGCTATGTATGGTCCTAAATATACTGGGTCTAATTTGTGCCCTGTTTCGTTTCTTATAAGTACTTTATCTCCTACTTTTAATTCAACACCTTTTTGTTTTTTCATCATATGCTAATTTCCTATAAGCCTTGGCTTTTTCTAACATAATTCTAGCTCTTTTGTATGCTATTTCTAGTCTAAACTTTATTTCCTTAGAATAGTCATCTAAATTATAAAACGGATCTATGTAATTAGTTTTGTTTAAATCTATGAACTGTTTTGGTAGTCTGCCAAGTACTAGTTCGTATGGACAATACTCATGCGTTGCTGATGGTGTTGTGTTGAAGCAATAAGTGAAATATTGAATCCAGACATCCCAATCAGTTTTGTCTGCAGAGATGTATGAACGAATGTATTCATTGAATGTTCGATGACTTCGTTCTATTGTCCCTAATGTTTGATAATGATATGCAGTAGAGGTGAGATTATTGATCTTCATATACTTGCATAAATCAGTTAAAATCTGGTTTTTATACTCTGTTCCCATGTCCCATGAACGTCTTCATTGGACCGAACTTGAGTATGAAATTTTCGAATATAGTTTTTGCGACATTATTTGCGCTTTTGCTTTTTATTGGAATGGCTACTAAATATTTCGTAAGGTCACATATTAATGTGACTATGTATTCATTGCCATTTTCCGATTTAGGTAGCGGACCAACTGTATCCACTATCACTATATCGAAAGCATTCACAGGTGTTTCAGTTATTGTTAATGGAGTTTTAGTATGCGTAGTTATTTTCGCTTTTTGGCATTTTGGACATTTTCGTATGTACTTGGTTATATCGCGAGTTAAACCTTTCCAGAAATAATGTCTTTTGACCTTGGCCAAGGTTTTTGTTATGCCTGTATGTCCTCCTTGTATGGGATCGTCATGGTATGTAAACAGTATAGCTTCTTTTTCTTTCTCATTATTTATTTGGGTCACCGGCTTGAGTAGCGCTACTCTTAATGATTTTAGTATCTTATTGCCCATTATTTTAAAAGATTCTATTGAAATAGTTTCAAAGATCTTATCGCTCGGTGCCATCTTGAGTTGGCTAATTTTTAGTATACCGGCTTGTAATTCAAGCCTTTGGAAGAACTGACCTAAATCGAGAATTCCATTGGTGTACATATTGCCAACATCAATTCTTGCTATAACTTTTTTTCCATGTTTTAGCAAACATTTTGAATCTGTTATTCGCAAGGTCACTACCTTTCGTACTTCGTCATTTACAATGACTTCATATACGTTGGGCTGAGAAGCTTTATTTAGAGTTTGCCTAGGCAAATCTAATTTTTCTGTTCCTGCGCAGGAATTTTTCTGTTTACTTTTGTTTCTGGTAGTGACTTTTAGTATTGTTCTTGTTTGTTGTATTTTTGTTACTTTCCCCTTTTGTAAATGAACGAGATGCATAATCTATTGGGAGCTGAATTCCGTCACGGTTCTGAGTTAGAACCGCTCCGCAAGCTTGTTTACTAGCATCTGTTATAATGCAAAATTCTTTGCGAAAATCAGGATATTGTAATAATGTGGGGTGCATAAGCTTTTCTTTAAGGTATTGGAATGCGTGTTGGCATTCACTTGACCATTCAAAAGGAACATTCTTTTTACATAATCTAGTTATGTGCCGTGAATAATCGGCGAAGTTTTTTATAAATCGACGATAATAATTGCAGAATGCTACAAATCGTCTCGCGCTGTCCGCATCATGAGGGACAGGATAATTTTTGATGACGTCAAATTTCTTGTCATCTGGCAATTCTCCTTTGTCAGTGCATTTGTGACCTAAGAATGTCACTTCATGCATGAAAAATGAACATTTTTCTGGATGCAACTTTAGGTTATATTTCCTACATACATTAAAAACATCAGTTAAGTTTTTAATCATGTGTTTTTCGGAACATCCTATCACTATTAAGTCATCCATATAAAGGAATGCCTGAGAGGGTTCTAAACCCGAGAATGCTAAATGCATCATTCTCTGAAATGAATTTGGTGCTATTTTAAGACCAAATGGTAATCGCGTGAAGCGATATGAGCCATTGCTCGTTGAAAAAGATGTTATATTTCTTGAATTTTCTTCAAGTTCAATTTGGTGGAAACCTGACATTAAGTCAAGGCATGAAAAGTATTTAGCTCTGCCCAGTTGGTCTAGAATATCATCATTTCTGGGGAGCGGGAATTTGTCAGAAAGTAGTTTTTTGTTGATTTGGCGATAGTCAATTACTAATCGCCATTTCTTTTCTTCCGAATTTTGTAATGATTTTTTTTTTTTTGGAACTAACAAGAGTGGGCTGTTATACTCGGATACAGACGGTTCTACGATTTTGTCATTTATTAATTTCCCTACTTGTTTTTGAATTTCATCCACTTGGCTATGCGGGCTTCTGTAGTTTTTAATGTACATTGGTTCATCATCTTTAAGTCTTAATGTTTGTTTATACAAATTATTTGTCGCTAATGGTTCGGTTTCCAGTCCGAACACATCATTATACTTGGTGCATAATTCTGTTAGTTGACTTTTGAATTGTTCTGGAAAATTTTTCTTTAATTTTGAAAATACTTGTTCGCTTCTATTTAGGATTAGTTGTATGAATGTCGTAATCTGTTAAATTTTCATATTGGAGTTTGTTTACTTTGACCAATTGGTCGAAATTAGTTGTGTTTAGAAGGCGAATGTATACATGTTTGGATGTTGCTATTGTGTTTGCAACATAAATTCCATTATGTATTTCTTGATTAGGAACGAATATATAATCATTTAATGTATTAATGTCTATTTTCCGATTTACTTGGGATCTGGCTGGCAGAAGAACTGTATTGTTGCCGGCACTATATGTTATCGGAACATAAATAGGATAATTTAAATTTTTAAGTCTAATTATAAACCAGTCTTCACTTGGTTTGAAATCTAATTGACAATTGAATTTTTTAATTTTTTTGTTTTCTTTTTTATCAATGCCTATTATTCCATCGCACGGTATTGAAAAATCTGAATCTACTAAATGAAATTCGTGTGGAATAATATATTTTGTAGATTGAAGTTCTATTGAAGTTGTTCCTTGAGATTTTATTACACCTTGGCCTATGCCTTGGATGTTTATAATTTTGTCTTTTTGAATTTTGAAATTATCTGAATTTGTTTTTAAAAGTGAGATATCTGCACCAGTATCTATTAGGAATGTGAGTTTATTTTCAGTTGAATGATTATAAAAAGTGACAAATATATTAAAACTGTAATTTACGGAATGAACCTTTATTGTTGTTTGCACCTCGTCGATAATACAGGACAGTGTTACTTTGACCTGTTATCTCCGTGCAACTATTGACGAAGTTGGAAACGGCATCATTCATATTTGTGAATGTGCCTGCCTGCATGATAAGTTTTACCTTATCAATTGAGCAATTTTGGGTCATAGCTTTTACAGCTGTTGTTGTGCTGTATTTGTTTGCAAGTGATTGGCTTAGACCTTCACTGATATAGGCGCCTTTAAGGGCCTTTGCCAGTTTTTCCACCTCTTGGGTGTATTGGTTAGCCATTTTGTTTTTCTGTTGCAGATTAAGAAGCTTAGCAGATACAACTTCTACCGATTCTCCTTTTACTGCATTTGATAGTTGCGTAATGATTGCAGCAATGTTCTGCTCATTACTTATTAAAATCTCGCATGTCCTTTTAGCTTTGTTTTTATAAGGCTTAGGCTGTTAGCTCATGTGTGCCTTTTAAGGTTTCTAATAGGTTTAAAGAATCTAGAATTTTTCGGCTTACCGTCAAACTCTAGTATCAGAGATGTGGCTATCTTGATAAACTCTACAACTGTGTTTCAATGTCACTATCAGATTCAGCGTCGCTTGGTTGAATTGATTCGTTTAATTCTTTTAATTGGTCGGGATCAAACTCCGCCAATTGATTTAGACTTTCTGGCACGTTTATCTGAATATGTCGCCTATTGCTGACAGTAATCAATCTTGTGTTTAGGGATTTTATTACCCTTAAACATTTACTATTGTGCTCAGATGTGTATTTATTTTCATAACTATTTACTAAGGTAACTATATTATTGTATTCCCTAACTAATATTTCTATATGGTTTTTTAGTGTTTCCGCTTTTATAACTGCATCTCTATTGATGCATTTGTAAGATTTATCAAATTTATTCCGAAATGTGTCTATTTGTTTCGCAATTTCTCTCCATTCCATCCTTTTACTTTTACTTTTACCATGTAGTTGCTATACCTAAATCTTTCGAAATCATGATCTGTTTTATCCTTATTCATTATTATGCTTAACATAGATTGTAAGCAGAAATTGTAAAACTAACACTACCGTGATAATTAATAACAGGATCCACAACGATTTTATATCGTCTGTGTGATCAATTATCTTGACGTTGTTTACAACGTTGGCAGTATTGCCTTTTGCCTCACTAGAATCACTAAACCATCCCATTATGTAATTTAATTGTTGTTATATATTCAATGAAAAAAAAATGTTCTAACGTTCATGGAAAAAATAAGGTTTTAGATTTTAGATTGTGGGATTTGAAGGAAAGAAAAATATTTTCTTCTTTGAAAATCAAAAATAAAATTATATGTGATAGTTTTTAAGAAAATATATGAAAAATTTTTTTTTTTTTTTTAATTTATCATTTGACGAATGAGACATGAAAATGTATTATTTGTTATTGAATGTGGTTGGCTCACATTTTGGTTTACAATTTTTTTTTTTTTTATTTCTCCAGCCACATTTGTTAGTGAAAAGCCTATCAGAGTTTAGTATTTTTCAAGCAGCGGTTTCCCGCATCGGCTTGGAGGTAGAACTTAATGGTAAGGCAAATTGGGGCATTCGCAATTATGCAGCCCGTTTGCGTTGTTTCGCACCAGGGCGAAGCTGCTCATCTATGTGTTGAAGACGATCTGTCTCCAGTTTGTTTCCCACGGTGGCGTAAGTGGCGACAGGCCTCTCACGCGTAATTTTCGCCGCTGCAGTTGTCCTGGGCCTCTGGGCTCAGGCGGTTCCGGTGCTGGTCATCGCACAGGTATTCGTCGTACGCTCTATGTAGCGCTGTCGGTGCCTTTTCAGGTCTTTATCTTCTTTTATGTCAGCACGCTTCTTGTTTTTTATATTTTTTTTTTTTTTAAGAACACATGATTAGCTTCGGTTGGATTTTTGTTTATTTTTTTTTTGAAAATCCAGTAATTTATTAGAGGCAATTTAAACGTGAAATTTGGATATGCAGAATTATTTTTGGGTCTCACTGTTCACGGTCATTTGGAAGTGTATTTTAAATGCACATTTTCTTTTGTTTTTGCGTGAAAACTGTTTTTGCAGAATTATTTTCTTTTTTTTTTAAATGTTATATTTTATTCCAACTTAGACTTGTTTGTTATCACCAACTATGGACCGAGTCCATAGCTGTCACGGTCGCCATGTAATGTTCTTCCTTAATAAATTGATTGTTAATCTTTTTATAGGAGCGTCTGCTCCGTTCTGTTACTTTATTTAGAATGAATCTTACATACTGATCTTGGGTCCAGCTAACCCGAAAACATGCAATGCTTATATCTATGTATTTATATATATGTATATACACATGTATGCAGAAGGCATGCATATGTCGTGTTTATATATATGTATATACATATGTATGCAGAAGGCATGCATATGTCGTGTATGGGTTGAGCTGCAAAGTGCATGCTCAGCATTCCCACGCTCCGCGATCGGCTTGTATATAAGCGATGGATCGTATTGCTTGTGCGCTGGAATGTTTATGTAATTCTTAGTGGTCTTCGGGCATTTGTATATTTGTATTCATTATGACAAAGTGTCACAATGTATTAACGGATTGTTATACCCTTTGATTTATGAAAATGGTAGGGTAGATATGCTACACATTTGTGTGTGGATTTGTTATGTGATGCGCACTCCCTTTAACAGAAGCAGTAGCAACGTTAGGCAGAGGTAGAAGCTGAACTAAATTTAAACTTAATTTGGTCTGGCATCGCCACAGGCCTTCATTTTAAAGATTATAAATTCTGCAGGTCAAAGGACGAGCTGAGCAAGAGATAGAAGAAAGATAGACCAGAAGCCACCACAGCACATATCAAAATGCAATTCATTAACTTTATAACCTCAGAAATGAGTTGACCACAGACCAATAAAACCAGAATGAAATATTTACAAAAGGGCTAGCTCTTGTCGCCAATGCAGCCAATTGAAGCAATGGAAGTCAAGCTGTGACATTCTATATACGTATACGTATACGTACATGTGCATGTGTATATAAGGGCATGTGTGTGAATGCGGTAAGCCTTTTGGGTTTAAGTGAGACGAGAAGCAGAGAAACCATTGAAGGGAGGCCAAGTGAAACTGCAACTGACACAATAAGGATGATTATGACCAAGACCATTGAATAATTATTAATTCCAATCAATTTTATCCACCCACTTACACACTACGAATACTGATACGTTTACGCATAGAAACGAACGTAAATTTCGATCAATTGCATTTAAATTGCCATTTGTGGGCAGGCCACAAGATGCAAACCCAAAGGTTTATTTATTTATTTATATCAGGAGATATGAAAAGCCATTGGCATGGCTGTAATAATTAAAGAGTTCTTAATGATATGATAGCCAACGAAAACAGTTTGTGTAGTCCGATAAGACGGGTAATTAAGAGAGGATAAATGAAAAGTATTGAGAAGGAATTCTAACAATTTACGGATTATTGAAATCAGCTCACTTATTTATTATCATTGGCTCTAGTTTGGTAATTTATCAAATTGGAACAGACCTTGTTCTGTTCAAGCTTTATGCTACATACTCGTGCTCCTACATAGATTGTGTAGATTGTTAGCCATCGAACCTTCGATTGTGTTACCCATAAATATGTAACGCACTGTCTGTAGTTGGCATGGGCATTGCAGAGCTCTTTAATTTATGCAAATTTGACCCACAGTCAGGCTATGGGGCTGTGTGTGTACTTCCCCATTCTGTTTGTCCCCCCACAAAATGCATTGTTCCATTCACATATATAGGAGCATGCCTACACACATATGTATGTACATATGTACATCTATGTTTGTGTTATGTTTATTCTTGTTTAATATTTAAACAATCATTTGCTGTGCCGTCTCTCCAGAGTGAGAGGCTGCCATGGAGGCCATGTCTGTGCTGAAATTTGGGTCATGGCGAGCATTTGTTATGATTATTATTAACCCTGTTGCTGTTACGAGTAGCAGCAGCCCCCAGCATGGGTATTAGGCTAATTTTGTTGTGTTTATTTCACACAATTGAAATTTGTCAGCTCAGGACTTAGAGAGCTGTCGATCCAATAATAAAACTACAAAAAACGTACCCTCCGAAACCTCAGAATGGGGAACAGTGCGTATGAGTAACGTGAGGGGTACCTACAACCATTAAAGAATTAATCTGTTGGTTTGCTTTTGGTTCGGTTGCATGCCTCATTGAGCGCACACATACTCGTACTCACTCGTGAGTAATTCCATTCCGACTCATTATCTCATTTGATTTGATTTGTCGTTAATCAGATCACAACAAAGCTCCACACACTCCAGCGACTGTCAAAGTCAGGCCAGACATGTATTATATATATAGACATATGTCTGCCTGTCCGCCAGTCTGTTTGTTAAGCACAAACAGAGCGCCGCATATAAGGCAGCGGCAGCGGCAGCTGGCAGACTGCCCTCCCCTTGTTCAAATACTTTCTTTCCACTTGGCAATTTTCACGCACAAAATTACACAAATCAGTGGAAAAAATCAGCAAACATTTGGCAAATATTAACCAAATTATTTAAATACCAGAAAAATGCATTTAAGATTACTTTTCCAACAATTCTGAGCTTGGAAAAACTCTCAGGCTCCACGTAAAACGCCAATAAACTGCGATGGTGAAAGTTTTTCTTCCGAAAAAAGTTGAAAAAGTTGAAGTCGCCTGTGGGAGTAGCTCTATATATATTTGGCAGCGTGCGTGCTCATGTGAGAATTTGTACATCAAACTAGAGGCAGGTGTTGCGCAAAGGAAAAATAAACTTTAGGTTCAGTGCCCACACAAATTATGTATCAGCTTTGCCTACTCCATAGATTTCTATTTTTTTAAAGCCCCCTTCAATATAGGCCCTCCCTCCTTTCGGCAAGTCATTTCACATCATCCGCCTATCAGTTGATATTTCCCACAGCTCAAGTTAAATTAAGTTTATTATGTTTTTGGAGCCGAGGATACGGATACCCCAAGCATGTGTGTGCTGCCAACAAAAATGGCACATTGCCAGCAGAGGGCAATGGCAGTTCCAACAGAGAACAAACAAACAAAAAATAAGGAAAATATAGAGGGAAAAAAATACCATGGAGAAGTAGAATACACATCGCGGCCTTATCATTGCACATTTCACTGTTGGTGTAACAATTACGCCAAAGCCAAGAACAACATTTGGCAAACATTCAAAAATGCCAGTAGCCAAAATATACAGACACCACACACACACACACACACAGGCCACATCATGAGCGAGAACTGAACCCAACTGCTTCCGATGCCCTGTTTTCCTGGTACAAATGTTTTTGATAATATGCAACAATGCAACAAACCAACTAACGAAAGCTTCTACTCTACATACATACATATGTCTGTACATTTGTATATGTATTCAGGTATACACACATACATATAGATGTATACATAATTGCTTTGTTTACTGTGGTTTTTTTTGTGGAGACATAAGGTTTTCGGGCAGGAAATTGGCACACAGACCCCTTCCTTTTTTGGTCTCAAACTCTCTCTCCGTCTCTGTCTCTGTCTCTCTCTCTCTCTATATTTCTCGCTGTAGATAAACCCATATAATGGGGTCGCCACCGAAATGCAAAACGGAAACCCAAGGACCTTGCCCCACAGCCAAAAGGCGCTGGGGCTTTGCATATACCCGTACTCGTACGTATCTCCCCCGTATACATATGTATGCGGATTAATCTACATAAGTATTAGCCGCAAAAAGAGTTAAAGAAAAAGCGAAAGCTACAGTTTTGTACAGAAGAGATAGATATCATGTTGGTCAAAATGAAAATATATTATTACTCAACAATATTCTTTATTCTTAATTAACTTTTAAGTGGGTAATTACGATATTTAAACAATTGTCTTAGAGTTTTAAATTTCCATGGGGGTTCATAGTTATTATTTCTATTGTGCCTTTCTCCCACTTTCTAACCCTCTCTTTCACTCATGTATTTCATGGAATTCTCTATGTATTTTTCTAACAATATTTACACCCTTTTATACCATTTTCTTTCCTAATATTTATATTTGTTATTTTTAAATTCTTTTAATGTAAATGCAGTACTTCTTTTTTATTTATTGTATTCTTAATATTTTTATTGTTTTTATAGCATATAACGGCTTGCGAATCTAATAAAAATTATATCAAATTTCTGAAACTTACTTTAAATGTTTTAAAATCGTTCAAAAGCAGCTTACAGGAATAAAATCCCCTTTAAATATGACTAAAATAAAAACAACAAAAGCTTTGAAGTGGAAAATAGGATTGCATTAAAATTGCATAAAATTATTTGAGTAGTATTTGTTTGAAACTTTAATGAGTGCAGCCTGCAACTCTTCAGTATTTGCCCATATTGCTTACCTTGACAAAGCCCCAAATATACATACATACATATACGCACATATTGGAAACAAAATCAATGAATTATTTGCAAGCTATGTATGTGTATGTACGAGTATTTATGTATTTTTATTTCCATTTTTCTGTGCACAACATTTTCTATTCTATACATAAACACTTTAGACATTCTTCTATTCTTGTACATAAACAATTGGAAAATGAAAATAATACAAGCATTTCAGTGGCAAAAATAAAAAAAAACTTAAAGTGGCAAATAGAAATGCATTAAAATTGCATAACGCTGACAGACCGCCCGGGCGGTGGCAGCAACAATTTATTAAATTAATTTTGGTTTAACATTACAAATGCCATTAAGGAGTGAAAAATTGTGCGCAGCGTGGGATAAATTTAAAATGCTAATTGCATTTGAGAATAAATCTCATATGGTCATATACATATATCAGGCACGGAACACACACGCACACACACATACATACATATACATTTGTATACATATATCTGAACGGACATTTGTATGCTCGTATAAATGCTCTTCATTAACGTTGCTGTATGGAATAGTCATGTAAATTTCATTAGGAATGCGATACGCAAATGAGGTCAAATAGTCAGAGTCAAATGTGCAGTGTCCAACTCGGGAGTTAGAGTTAGAGTGCTCTCCATTTGATCCACATCATCAGCATTTGGCTGTCATCCCACTCTCTTTGCTTGCTTCGTTGAATTGCATTTAATTGCAACATACTACGAGTGTTTTCCGAGGAAAAACGGATAAAAGAAAAGCATAAACCCAAAAAAAAAAAAAGTAAAGCAAAAGATGGAATAAGCAAGCAAATGGAAAACAATGCCAGCCAGCAACTTTGGCATTCTTTGAGAGCTACAAAACAGTTGATCCGAAACTACCAGTCGCCTTCGCACTCAAACTGGGTGTCAGTTTCCAAGAAGAAATAGGAATCCGTATGGGTTGCAGTCAGGGGCGATATGTGTGAGTATGTAAACAGGCAATAGGCAAAAACCAAAGCTAAAATACAGAAATACTCGTACAGACACGGGGCCAGAGACAAAGAAAGGATGAGCGACAGAGCGACAGTGTTTCTTTGTCCTACACAAAAAAGGATAACCACAAAAATAGAACACAAAACGGAAAGTCGAGCCTTGGCATACCCTTGCATGTCACGCAAATAGAACTTGAATCAAAATCTTTTCTCATTGGAATACAAATTTGATGTATGATATTTATTTTTGGTTGGTTTTAGTGGGCCATTGGAGGGCATTTATGTATACACATTTAATTTACTTCTATTGTGCGTATACGTAACAACCTTACAGCTTGAATAATACCTTTTTAAAGGGTATGCATCAGCGAGGAATGAAAGAAAATCTCTACTCTTGCAACTGTTGGATACTTGTATGGTGTTTCCCTATCTTGCCAGCTCCATCTCTCACATACCTCTTATTTTCTAGTCTCGTGTTTGTTGCATGTCAAATTTAATGCTGTCACTGCACAAAGCCACACTCCTATCCAGATATATCTGCGGAGATTGTGCTATAAAGATGCCTGGATTTGATATTGTCGTACTATGAACCACACAAAGCGCATATGGATATATGTGTCTGTGTGTGTGTCGGGGCTGAGCAAATGAAGTGTGCCAAATGAATTTCCGTGTGGCATGAAAATATTACAATTTATAATTGATTTAGAATAAAGTTAGTTCCGAAACAAGTAAGAGTATTAAATTATTTCTTGGGTTTTTCTGGTGATTCCCTTTTTGATTCTGCTCTGAAGAAATACTTACATACATAGATGGATAACTCTTGCCAAAGGATATTAAGATTCCCACTAAACGCTGAACGGATTTTTCCAGCCATACGTGTCTTTGTCCGCTAAGAGACCATTTCCTACTTATTTGTTAACATGTCCATTCGAATGCTCATTTGGGGTCGTACTAATCGCTGACATTTGTGAGCAGAACATAGCTGTGTGGAGCACCGCGTAGCCCATTAATTGGGGGAGTCATCGATTTCGACTTAGGCTCAATTAGACACGCCCCCCCTGGATGACCAACTGTAACGGTTCACAACGCACTAATTGAGAGATGCTCGCCCCCGTGCATGGTAATCAAAGGGGCGTGGCACTTGTCAAGTGTGTGGCAACAGTAAATTATTAAATCATCGATGTTCAGGGGTACCTACCTATATATAGAAGAGGAAGCGCAGTAATGTCAGCAATCACAATGGAAGGTCCCGGAAAAACTCCATCAACTGTTGAGAAATCAGGGGAAAAGTGGGAGCCCATTACGCTGGAAAGGTTTCTAAGGTATGCAAACATATTTTACCTATCCATAGGAATGGAGGCCTACGACCATCAGGACAGCCGAAAGATGAGAGCGCTCCTGCTCCGCTGTGTATTTATCGCACTCATCCTGAACCTGAATTTCGTGCTCTTCTCCGAGTTGATTTATGTGTTCCTGGCGATTGGAAAAGGCACAAACTTCCTGGAGGCCACCATGAATCTATCCTTCATTGGCTTCGTGATCGTTGGCGATCTCAAGGTGTGGCACATCTGGCGCAAGAGGGACCAAATCACCCATGTCGTGCGGGAGATGGAGCAGCTGCATCCCAGGGCAAAGCATCAGCAGGAGGCCTACGAAGTGGCAAAGCATCTGAGTGGATATAATCGCTACAGCATCTTCTACTTTGGCATGCACTTGGTGTTGATCTGGACGTACAATCTCTACTGGGCGATCAACTATCTGGTGTACGATTTCTGGTTGGGCATCCGCCAGTTCGTGAGGATGCTACCGTACTACTGCTGGGTGCCTTGGGACTGGAGCACCAACTCTAGCTACTATCTGATGTACGTGTCCCAGAATGTGGCAGGACAGACGTGTCTTTCGGGACAGCTGGCCGCCGATATGTTAATGTGCGCCCTCGTCACGCTGCTGGTGATGCACTTCAGTCGCCTGGGCCGTCGCATCGAGGAGCATGTGGCTGGCTTAGTCTCACCGCAGCAGGATCTGGCATTCCTTCAGGCAGCTGTCGTCTACCATCAGCGCCTCCTGCAGCTCTGCCACAACGTCAATGAGATCTTTGGCGTTTCGCTGCTCAGCAATTTCGTGTCCTCTGCATTTATCATCTGCTTTGTGGGCTTTCAGATGACAATTGGTGGCCAGATCGATAATCTGGTGATGCTTGTGCTCTTTCTGTTCTGTGCCATGGTGCAGGTGTTTATGATCGCAACCTATGCACAGCGACTGCTGGATGCGGTGAGTGGGTATCGTTGGATTTACTGTCGTTCAAGTCTTAACCAGACATTTATTTGCAGAGCGAGCACATAGGCCAAGCTGTCTACAATCACGACTGGTTCCAGGCAGATCTTCGGTATCGGAAAATGCTGATTTTCATTGTGAGGCGATCCCAACAGGCAAGTCGCTTAAAGGCCACCATATTTCTCAATGTATCCATGGTCACAGTTTCAGATGTAAGTTGTGGATTGCAAAAGATTTTTACTTCGAATTAATTCCCCTTCTTTCAGCTCTTGCAATTATCGTATAAATTCTTTGCCCTTCTCCGCACAATGTATGTGAAGTAGTTCAGTCAGATTTCATTGGGAGTGTGGAGTGTGAGGCAGCAGCATGTGGCAGTGACAATACGAGTACCAGCATGGCAGCGGAATCCACCAAATCATCGTTCGGCAATAACTTACGCCAATTGCCGCAAAGAGTTGTGGCTTCTAATTAAACTAAACCAAGTTGCAAGGGGCAATGAGTAGCGTGAATCGGACAACGTAACGTGGCAACGCGGATGGGGAATCGAAGAGCGGTCATTTAACCACAGAAGCAATGATTAATTATCGCCATTTCATTTGCACAAAGCACAGGGGGCAGTGAGGAAAATGCAGGACAAAGCATTGGCACTGCTCTAAAATTAGCGCAGGTTCCACCTTGCCCTTTGGTCGCTCTCTGTCAGGGTTTGACCTCACCTTTTGCTACTCTCTCTCTCTCTCTCTGATTCTCTGACCCCACCTCTTTGCTCGGCTGCTCTGACCCCACCTCTTGCGCGGCTTCAACCTGCGATTCACCTTGCACAGTCGCTCATTGCTTTTCCTAGCCGTGGCCAATTTAATTAAAGATTTCCCAGTCCAACCTATGCATGAAATTTGCTTCCATCGAATCAGGGCTGCACAAGCAGCGGGGAATCACACGATGCTGTGGTTCATTGGAGCTGTGAAACAAAGTTCACTAGTTGAATTAGTTGCAGACATGTGTAGTAGCTCTATCATTCGAAGTTTCTTTAGATATTTGGTTCACTCGAAGAGCAGAGCAACGTTTAAACTAGTGGTTATAAAAAATGGAACACATCATTAGAGGTTTTGTGCCTGTTCCTTCTAGCATATGTATAACATATGCACATCAATTTATCTGTGGTTCTTTTCAATTATTTTTTAACTCTGAAAATTCATTGTAGATTCCCAGGTTCTATTCCTTCTTAGGTCTTGGAATTACCCAATACCTTTCCATCCCTGCTGGCAAATCAATCATATTACAGGCATTTTTAGGCAGGGCGCCCGAACTTATGCAGCACACGAAAGTGATTGCAAAATATCTTTTTCTCACTGTGAAGTGGCTGGCAAATTGCAATTTTTTTTATGAATATTTAATTGAAAAGTTGACACAAACAGATAACAGGGAAGGAGGTCCGTTGAGGCTAATTACATTTCTACGTCTGTCCTGCCGGCGATGAGAAATGATAGTAGCAGTCCTGGCGGTCCTGGCAGCCGGCTCGGCGTCAAATGGATGGCAAAATTGAAGAATTTTTTCAATTAAAATTACTACAAAACGAAGAAGTCGGCCGACAACCAAATGGCAATCAAATCGGCAAAGTCAGCCGCTGAATTGGAGGCGTATGGAGGGGGTCTGGTTGCTTAGGGCACGGCTCACAGTCACGCCCTAATCTAATTAGAAATAACACGCGTCACGAACTTGACTCTGATGCGGAGGCGGACCCAAAATGAGGATGCGAACGCGAATGAATGCCGATGTAGCTGATGCCTATGGAAATGTGCTCTAAATAGTTTCGACTAATTTCATTTGCGTTTGCAGTTTTCCGTTTGCCAAAAGTTGGAAAAAGTTTTTTTTTTTTTGGTCGGACTGTCAGGCCCAGTTCCAGTAGTTCCTCACTGCTGAAGGGATGGGTTGGTTGAGTCCCCAGACCGCATGCTACTCTCATTGGGTGCTATGCCGCCATTAATCAAAGTAATTGCAGCGACACAAATGACAGCTAGGAGAAAGGTGAAATTACTTTCCCATCACCTCCACACACACATCAGTCTGATGTCGAGCTTGCAGCTAATTGAAATTCAGTGCAGGAGAGGATGGGTCAGAGGATTTGATCAGGAGGAATCTATCAGGAATTTCGGTGTATTTACTTACTATATTTACTTTACTTGGAGTATTCACTGCTAGCTCTACCCTAGTGAGACTCTTAACGTCGCGGCACGTTGAAATTTCCTTGAAATTTCCTAAAATTTCGACTAGAATTGGTAGAGTATTTTAACTTTCTTTGAGCTTACAATCTGAGCTACAAAGGGAATGCATCGCAACTCTTGCTTTTGTTATTTTAAAGTTCTTTAACAACTCGTATTTTAGTTGAGTCTTTCCCATTCTCTCCAGTTTCAGTAGTTTAGTAGCCAAACAATCGTTAAGAGTAACTCATGCACTTCCCTACTTTCTACTGTTGGGGGTACTCGGGACTCATTCAATTTATATTTATACATTGCCCAAAGTCAAATAAATTAATTCGTGCATCCAAAACTTTTGGACATACTTTGTGTGCATGCGTCTTTCTTCCTCTCTCTCTCTCTTACTCGTTCCCCTTTGCCTCTCATATCACAGTGAAAATGGAGCAAAATGGAAGTCGAACTCTGGGAAATATTGGCTTTTAAAAATGTCAATATACGAAGCCATCGTGCGCTGATTTGGCAAGAAAATTGCAATTGCAATTGCAACCAACTTTTTTGCGTTGTGCTCTGCTCTGCTGTGCTGAGCTGTGCTGCTTCGTCGTTCCCTCACTCGCTCGTTGAGAAATTGTATTTCGTTTCATCAAATGAAGAAAAATCGTACATTTTTATAAGGCCAGTGCGAAGGGGGGCTACTATTGTCCAGAGTTTGGCGCCACAGTTGCTGCTGATGCTCCTGCTGCCACTGCTTCTGCTTCTCCTTGTCCTTTTTATTCTCCTGCTGGGTTCTGGATTGTAGAAAAGGAGCAGAGCAAGTACTACGTCACTTTGTTGTACCCTAGCAGGGTGAATATTATGATTTTGAGCAGATGTTTGTCATTCAAAGAAAGCAGCTTCGATTCTTAAGCAGCTTTACAGCTGTACATAAGAATCGATATAATAATGGATCGATAGGAAAAAAAAATATGTTTAGTGTGGAAACAACTTTTTATATTTATAGATTTTTAACGATTGGAAAAAGGTACATTAAAAGACGTAAGTTTAATCATATCAGTTATATCGAGAAGCTTTCTTTTTAGATCTCAGCCAGATTTTATTTAAATCGACGTACATTATCCTATAAATATCATTATCCAAACATTATAAATTGCAGCTCTATATACTTAATCGTGCATATGTAGCTTAGTATAATTTAATCAACTTTATATACATAAATATATTATGTACCATTATGTACCTACCATTGAAACTATGCCTTAAGAAAGGATATCATTAAGTTCGACCGAAAGCTGCTCTTTCTTTTTTCATGTCTGTTATTGAATTTGACATATTTCTTTACAGTGTATACATACATATGGGCATGTGCATTGGCGTGTGTGTGTGTGTGCATGAGCATGTGTGAGCAACGTTCGGCCAAGGGATTAGCGTCATTGCCATTTTCGGCGCATTTTTCATGTGCCCTAAGCTCCGCTAGTCGGATGCGACTCATCTCCTGCACTGCCCCACGCCACTCTTTCCTCCCCCATCTTACATGGTTTGACTGCAGTTTCGTCTTTGCATTGGTTCATATACATATGTATAAGTATATACTATAATGTTTGCGCATCTGCGTGTGTATGGATATGTATTTGTCAATTTTCACTCACTTCATTTAAGTAAACACATTTGCTGCATTTCATATTTCCAGTCACGTTCCAGGCATAAATAACCCACACACACACACATACGCTGAGAAACGTAACGGCACATATGCGTATTAGTGTAAGAATCTAGATATATCCTTCCTGTTCTCATTTTCAGTTTCTCCAAGTTGGTATAAATTGAAATTTTAGATGAAATATTTCTAGCTTTCGTGAGTATAATCTTTGAGAACGCTGGAGCTATTCTCTTAAACTATGGGAAACTATAAATAATTTCTGATTACAATAATATCAGCACTATTTCCCATTGCTAGTACGTATACATTATCTTTTATGGCACTGAAATAATCGCATTTAAAAAAGAGGAGTTAGGGAAATTTAAATGATACGGGAAGATTGATATGCAGGGGATATGGGATACAAATGAAATGCCTATCTATTTGAGATCTACTATCTATCTACTAATATGTAGATAATGTCAAATTCTATCATTTTTCTGACAGTAAACCTATCATATAATACATATTCCACTTTAACACAAATCTGAGTGAAACTGAAATTGAGAACACGATTGTAGTGCATTTTTGCTTGACTTTACTTAGAGTTGTGAGAGGGGTCGTGTCGTGGCAGGGGTCGCATCGTCTAATACTAAACTTATGTACTTGTAGTGGAGTCACAAGTGAGAGGAGTCTGTTGACAATCCATTTGGAATCTCCCTCACATCATCACATACTCGTATCCCTTACCCTAACACAATCCAATCTGACATGAAAATGGCTTTCAAAAATATTGAATTCTGCGTTCTGAAGGCAGCTGAAATTTAATTTTGCCCAATCTCTACTCCTCTGCGAAACCACCATTGTGGCTGCCATTTTTTTTCTTGGTCGGTAACTGCTGCCAACAAAAGTTCTTGGCTAAAATATGTATGTACATTGTACATACATAATTAACGATCCTTGGTCAATAGCTAAACAATTTTCCGAGCTCCAGCGAAATATTTGCAGCTGCCGCAAAGAGAGTTAGGGCGTGGCGCCGCCAACGTCGTCGTCGTCGTCTGGCTGCCAGCAAACCGCAGGAATTAAAATTAAATCAAAATTGCTTCGAATCTGCCAGCCATGAAGCGGTTATGGGCCAGAACTTCAAAACAAGAGTAAATCTTTGATGTTTTTTTGGACTATAGGATATTACGGTGAAATGAACTGCTTATATCCTCATGGGTAGAGTAAAAACAAAAAGAAATAACAGTCGCATCGTTACTATAGATCTCTATTCTGACAGAATAAAAGGTAAAAAGAGGGATAGCGTCGGGATCAAAGACTTAGGCATATTCGTTCATTAGAAGAAGAGTAATAGCAATAACTTTTCCAAGAAAAATAAAATATAGCAAAAAGTCTCACATAATCGAAATTTCTTAGAATGTACATAAATATGTATGAATGTATGTACATACATGTATGAATGTACATTTTTGGGGTATTTCTCAGTACTTAATACAGGAGATAACATTTAGAAATATTTTCCTCTCTTATTTGCTTTACATTCATTTTCAAATGAATTGCCCAACAAATATCAACTTTATGGCCAATTAAATGCGTATCCAGGGACACTCAATATAGGGCCAATGTACGTAGAACCCTAGTCCTAAGGCTGCAGCCAAATGAAAAGCTATTGATTTCAGTGCAAGCGATTCAAACGATTTGAATTGATTGAATTTTTCAGCTTTTTCAGCAGCTTAAAGCATGTTGATTGTTGCTTGTGTGGAGAATTTAAATTTCTTAACGCCCACAAAACGGTAAGCTTACAAATCCAAACAATAAATATGAAACAAATGCTCCAGCACCAACAGCAACAATGGGAGTAGGGAGCAGAAAATAGCAGTAGCTGTATAACAATGGGCATTTTGTAGTTGTGGAAGCAAAATTTTCCATATTGCTGAAATGCAATTGGAAAATGCTGCTTACAGGCTTCCATCCCTCCCTCCACCTACCCACCCATTCCGATACACAGAAAACGAGAGAAGGAAAACATAAATAAACGTAACCATCAATAGTTCAATTCTCTGTGCTTCTGCATGATTGTGCGGGGAGTGTAATGGTTGCTAGGGGGGGAGGATGAGGATGTAGTCCTGTGTATGTGGACCGACTGCAACCGGCTCAACAAAATACATTGCACATTTATTTCGCAATTTATGCCAGGGGAATCTCTCTCGTACGGACAGATGCTACCGTAGTGTAGGAGTTTTCAGCAAAAGGATTGTCATTTTTTTTTTTAATCTTCCTTTTATCACTTCCTTTTTTATTCCCGCCTCTGGTCACAGACATGTTTTACAAAAGGATAGATATTTTTAGAAAAGGTTCACATAGTTTTCTAGCTAAATATGGGATTAATAGACTTTTTTCATCTCTCTATTTTCCCCGATCCTGGAACTACTGCATTGGTCATCTTGTTTTTTTATTTCCCCATGATCACACCTCGTTACACATTCATATAGTACTAGCAGGCCCGCGCGCTTCGCTGCTTACTAAATGCATTTAATGTTTGGGAATTTATCGAAACTAAACAATTATAATCAAAAGCAACAAATATACTTACACAAATTGCAATTTTTTCAGAAAACATTTTTCAATACAAAGAGGTATAAAAACCAAATCTATCATAAAATGTTCGGTTCTACTGAATGGCACAAAATGAAATGAAATAGGTATTTAAACAGACACCTTTTCACCAAATTTAAGATTTTTTTGATTAATTTTTAATTCCTAAGATACATATTTATAGAAAAGTACAAAGTTGTTTGTGCAACCATGCCACATTCTCTGGCTATCATTTAAAAAAACAGCATGCAATTTGGTGCTCGCATTGCAGAGATAGCCGCTTACACACAGATTAAAGAAGTGAGGCTTATATTTTCATTTTATTGCCCAAACGAATGTTTATTATTTTATTTTTATTTTATTTTATTGTTTTTTGTTTTATTTATTGTTTGTTTTATTTTTTGTTTTTGTTGGACTTCACCCAAATATATGAGGATGCTTTCTGAGGCGGCTTACCTTTCGTGTTCCCTATACCTTGTGAACAGACAAAAGAGAGGCAGAAACAGGGCCATGGGAATGGAGACCGATGAATTCTGGGATTCATTGATAACTGTACAACAAATAAACAAGGCCTTCGGGCATAAAATGTAAAATCAACAACCAACGTTGCCAGATGAGCTGGAAACTCATCTCCCCTGAGAACCCAGCCACAACATTGTGCAGACTTGAATGAGCCAGAAGAGAAAAACAGAGATATCTTTGTGCTAACTAATTGCTTCGCCTGCCCACATCATCCATCCATACATCCATCAGATCCATTTCCAGATCCGACTGAAGAAATGCTTGTTTTTGTTTCTTCTTCAGCTGTCGAAACAAAAGCCACATCATTCCAGGACAAGGCCATAAACCTGCTGCTCCATTTACGGTGCTTATCGTCTGTTGAGTTCTTGCCAAGCAGCACCCCCTTTCATTTAGATACTGATTCTCGTAGCCACCATGCGCCACATTTAGATACTGATTCCCGCTTGCCGTGTGGCTAATAAACTTTGTATATTTTATATGAATGCCCCCCGGCAGGAGGACGAGAACGAGAGTCATTGCATCACATTTTCATCAACGGGGAATCTATTTTATCGCACTCTTGCCCCCATTCTCTGGCACCCATCTACATTTTATGGGCCCTGCAGCTATCCGTTCGTTCACATAACTCGTGGCGCCCACTATTTGTCTATTTTTACTGTCTGCCGAACTCGGTTTATGACCACCTGTCGTCTGTCCTGGTGTCCTTTTATCCCCTTTGCCAACCTTCCATTCTTCTATTGTGTGAATCTGTTTTTGGCAGACTTTTTCTGATTTAATTAAAGGTCACAAATCTGGGCCTTAAGATAGAAGTAGGTGTAGAGTGCGTTAGAAAATGATTAAGGTTTTTACTCGACTATTAGCATCATCAGTAATCGATATTTTATCGGTCTTAAGAATTCTTATTATGTACTTCAAACTCTCTATCTGCCAATGACTGCCACTCAAACTTTGCATATGTGATATGTAATATTACTTTGTACTTTGTACTGCAGATGCTGCCCCATTAGGTTCCCCCCCACAACGATTTGGCCCAGAGCTGATGCAGTGAATGGGACCGACTTCCAAACGGATGATGCGGATCAACAGGCAGCATCAACACAAAATCAAATTGTCAACCAAATTTGATTAGTCGTCACTTGCACTTGCAAAAGCAAGGGGATCCCCAGGCAAGACTCCCCAGATGATGATGTGGGTGGTCCGCCCTTGTCTATCCCATGTCCAGTCCAGTGTGTGAGTGTGTGTTCGCCGGACTTGAGTGAGGTCTTACCAGACAGACGAGTGCGTGTCTCTCTTCTCAGGCAAGAGTGCTGAGATTGCGTAGAGTCCAGTCCGGTCCGATGTCTGCATGGAGATGAGCCGATGTGGATGGATGCTTGCAAAGAAATAACAAGATTTCACGCTTGATTTTCACATCAAAAGCTGGATAAAGAAATGGGAAAAAATCCCTGTGTCGTGTGTGCAAATGAAACGAAGCAGCAAACAGGAGACAGAGGCGGAAGCAGTTCCTGGTTTCAGTCTGGGATTCTCAATTGTTTTTCATTGTAAAAAAAATTGAAGTTAACAGAGTTTCGCATTTGATGGAGATAAAGTGGGGATATTCTTTTTTTTCTTTCGTTCTCTTAAGAGAAATTGGTTTGCTTTGCTGTTGACTTGGGTCTGACTATTCCGTAGACTCCAATTTCAAGAGATGGTGCTCGCGCAGATTCTGCTCCAGGGCCAGCAGCAATGCATCCAGAAAGTTGGACAGGAATATCTTTCCATGCTCCTCGAACAGTTCACTGGCGGTGTACTGGGCGTGGGCCAGCAGGGGCAGCTTTCGCAGGGTGCGACCGCTGAGACCAACGCTGCGCTCGGAAAGATTTGTGAGGAGTCCCTCCTCAATGTCCTCAGTCTCGAGGGCTTCGCACTCCACAATGCCCGCGGACATGAGCTCGAGCAGCATGCTCTTGTAAATCGATCTGATGGCAGGCACGGCCGGATAGCCAATGTATTGCCGGATATCGGCGCGATCCAGGAAGGCGAGATCGATGCTCTGCGCCAGGTTGGAGGTGGCCAGGATGAGCACATTGGGACGCGCCTTGATCTCGTCCAGGTGTGTCAGCAAGGCATTGACCACACGCATGGCATCGCGCGGTTCGTTGCTGTTCATCGAACTCCGGGCATACGCCAGCGATTCCACCTCATCGATGAGCAGACAAACCAAATTGTTACGGTCCGCCACCAGCTCCCCGATCTTGGCAAAAAGTCGGGCCACCAGCTTACCGCTCTCCGAGAACCACTTGGAGAACAGGCTGTGGCTGTTTATCTCCACCAGATGTGTGTAGGCATAGGCCTCGTGCGTCCTTATGGCCAGCTTCTGTGCCAGGGCCTTGCAAAGGCTCGTCTTCCCAGTGCCCGGTGGGCCATGGAGCAGTATCAGACGATTGCAGGAAATCACATTCGTGTCCACGCAGTGCTGCGAGAAGGTCAACGCAGACAAGGCGTACTTCAGCAGCTGCAAACACCACAAAGATGAATAAACTCTAACCATTTCTAAACGGGTGTAGAACTTACCCTCTCCTTAAGTCCTTTCTCGAAAACCAAGGACTCCCACAAGCCCACAAACTGTTTGGATGGCAGTAAGACGTGATTAGCATCTACGACAGCCCCGCCATCAGCATCGACGGTGCCGTCGAAGAGGCCAGAGCCTGCGGTTGCCGCAGCTGCATACGGCTTGTAGAAATGAAAACAGAACGACCTCGTCTGCCCCTCGATATCTGGCCTGCCGCCGCAGTCGCGCTCCAGGAGAACACTCGCCACCAACGAGGGGTCCGTCTGAGACAAGTCCGGCTTGAAGGCCACATTCTGGGGCAGGTTTTTATTTGATAGCAAGAACGCGTTCACAGCCGGCTTCAATACAGATCGCAGTGCCGGTATTGGTCTATTAAAATAAAGGTGAAATCATTTAAACTGCAGAAGCTATATGCAACAGGTGCAGTACTTACTGGTCGTTGCTGTGCAGCCGAACTTCAACGTGCATTGCGCTGCTGCTCATCTTGAAATTTTTAAATATTGCGGCAAATAAAAAAAGTTTTATTGACAAGGAGACGCCACAGAAAAGTGACCGTTCTCGAAAAGTCAAAAAAAGCAGCGGAGCAAAAATAAAAGCATAGTTCGAAACTAGTATTAACATATCAACACATTTATTGCCATTATCACTAGTTTTAGTATTTAATTGTTGACTCGAGGAAATATTTGTTAAATTTCTTCCAGCCGTAGCGCTTTTTCGGATCCTTTTTGCTCCACGACGGGCCCAGGTTCGGCATCAGGCCCGCCTTCTGAGCCATCGTCACCAGGGTGCCCATTTTCTTCTGCTGGCGATAGCACAGGCCGGTGATGCGTCTGGGCAGCATGCAGCCGTCGGATCGGACGTACTGCGACAGGATTAGCACGTCGGTGTGCTTGACATCCAGGCCCAGCGTGCATTCCGGACAGAAGGTGGTCTGGCAGGCGGATTTCAGCAATTTCTCGGAACGCTCAGAGTCTATATTGACGCCCTCATAGGTCCTCACATTGTTTTCCTGTTTCTCTTGAACTGCAAAGAATATCGGTGAGAGGTTATGAAACAACCGAACGGAACGGCCAAAAACCAACTTACTCTGTTTTATCAGCTGCGGCGTGGTGGTGGCCACGCTCCGTGTCTGCCATAATGTGCTTCGGAGCGTGCTGGTAGCGACTTTCAGCAGGGAGGCCATGTTTCAGCGAGTTTTTATTAACAAAATTTCTTTGCAGATATTCGTATTTACAAAATAGACCACAGTATATCCCACACCATAATACATTCACTTGGGAGAAAATACCAAAAGCCGGACAGGGAGTTTCCACACCCGCGAAAAAAATACCAGATACGCAGAAAATACCACGTACAACAAAGACGCCGCGCCGGTACGACCGAATGAAAAAAAAAAAATATGTGTAAGCAGGACTTAAATTGAGGCGACTATACTTTATTAAAGATAACATAAACATTCCAGCTGCCTCAACTAGTAGCAAGAACACGCTTCTCTCGTCAATCATCTCTGGCATACTGAGCCTGGTTCTCTTTGCCACGCTCCGTTTCTGCGCCGACTGGTTCAATGGCTCACAATTGAATGTCTTGGTGGGCGGCTACCTCTTCTCCTGGCTCTTCATCTTGAGCCTCACCTGCGTATCGAATGCCGAAATGCTGGTATTCGGACCAGACTTTCAGGCCAAGTTAGTGCCGGAGATACTTTTCTGCCTGTCCCTCACGGTGGCCGCTGCGGGCATTGTTCATCGTGTGTGTGCCACAACAAGGTAAGTAGTAGTAGACGAGACGCCTTCCTCACGCATATGGTTAATGTTGATTACTCTTTTAGTATTCTGTTCTCCCTGGTGGGTTTGTACTTTCTCAATCGAATCTCCAGCAAGTATTATTCCACTGCTGTGGTGCCTGTGGATGCACCATCGCGAAAGACTGCCAAGAAGTTCAAATGATGTCCACAACAATCATGAATCGAATCTATAGCTTATGCTTTATGTACTAATTGATAACAAATAAACTATAATTACACATACACTACGCAACTGTCTCAATGCCCACCTCCGAGGTAGATTCGTTGTTCTCTTCAGTCAAATATCTCAATATATTTTGGTCTATAAAACGCACCAGCTGTGGAGGACAGATATGACATATAGATCTCTGTGTTACTTCCGCTACATACGTACCTTAAAACCCAATTTACTTGAGAGATTTGTGTGCTTCTCCTCGATCTTGTCGCGCAACGCCGTAAACCATTCCGAGATTTCTGTGGCTATGGGCGGCATTTCAAATCCCTGGTAGCCCGCCTGCCTCAGCCCCAGATTACGCGAGTTGAAGGCCGTCGAGCTCATGAGTAGAGCAAAGGATTTGACTAGGATGTACGTCCTACACAGTGACCAATCCGCTAGGATTGTGTCTTGGCTGATTGATTTAACCATGTTATAGACCTCCCACAGCTGCAAAAATAAGGCAGTTAGACAAGCGTTGGCCGTCGTTTCAATCGACTAACGTTACGATAAATGTGCAGGACCAAGGAGGTGTTGGACAGGGCGCCTATGAAGGCTCGCAGCAATCCGAGGGCGATCATCTTGCCTGTGTCGCAGGCCACCAGGATATGTGGCATCGCCTCCAGCATGTAGATGTAACCGTGCTCTTCTTTGCATGGTGTCAGCTTAAGGCATTCCAGCATGGAAACAGTGGCATAGTGGACCATTGTTGGCTTCAGTGTGTCGGAATAATTGAAGCTGGCATTGAGCAGCTCCAGGCGTTCATTGCACTGGCGTGGTCGCTCCTTTTCCACCAGCAGGAACATCAGAACGGACACCGTGTATAGCGAGGTCACTTCCTCCAGAGTCAGGTAGCCATCCAGTAGTCTCATAATTGCCTCCCGGAACTTGATTTATGGACAAAATGTTGATTAAATCTTGGAAATCTTTTGGGCTCCAAATACCTACCTTGTCCACATCTGAGTCGGACTGGGCATCCACGCAGAAGCTGTAGCGCCGAAGCCCTCGCATCCGCAAAAGAACATCGCGGAACTGCTCATATTTAAATTCAGGAACGTTAAAATCGAGCAAATCTGATATCTTTTCCGCAATCATTTTATCAAAAACAAACCACCACAGCGCCAGACTATTTGTAGAGCTGGTCACACTAGGCCGCCTGTCTTGGTCGAACCCAGTGTTGCCAATTAAGCTATTTTATAGCCAATTGGCTATTTTTAAAGTTCGATTTAGCTGACCATATATGCTTAAGCCTTATTTTATAAGCAATCCGATCAAAGAGGGTCCTTAAAATAAGCTAAATTGTGGAATATTTATTCATCAATCGGATAAAATTATATATTTAGCGGTAAGGGCCGCAGTTAGCTAGTAATATTATACCGAATATCAACATATATGCTTTTTCACAGTATATTTACGGTACATTTTAAAACTGGGAATGTATATTTCGGTATATGTCCGAGGCTCAGACGGTATATTTTGTCAAACAGTCCGCGGTCACACTGCTTTCTAAAAAAAAATTCGTGAGGTGCAGTCGACAGATTTTTTCGACGAAAAAAACAGCTCAAAAAGCTACACAAAAGTTACTTTATTCCCAGCAAAACAGATTTTTTTGTTTTAATCGTAAGTACCAAGTCAAATATATACCTATTCTTAAGCTCAGACGTGCAGCAGTGAGAGAAATAGATTTTCCATGTCGCAATTGACGGCCATGTCACTTTTTCTTTGTCGAAGAAAAAGGTTATGTACGAATTGGTATGTATCATACATACATACTAATGTATAAACGAGGTTTACTCATCAATTAGTCAGCAGCAGCCGTTCACGCAATAAACCATTTAGGGGCAGTTGTTAGGCCTTTGTTCGACTGTACCCCTGCATATACATGTACATTATTTAATAAAAAGCCACAGAAATATGCATACTCTGGCCCCTTGCCGTCCCCTACCCTCCCTCTAGTCGTGTAGTATGACAAAGTGTCGCTTCAAAATGGCGCCGAACCACATGTCTCTTCGTTATCGTCTCTCGTCGAACGGTTCGGCACGATTCGTGTGTGTCATTCGCTTTCTGAATTTCATTTAACAAAGTGGTGCGCGCAGGCCAGGACCGGGGGCGTTGAGAACTTGAAACAAACATAATACTTAGTAACCGATTGTGATAGTTGTTAAAAATAGAATTCCGGACAAAGTCTGAAATTCACATTCACAAAATTGTAACCGTAAATTCCGTTGTAAAATATTCTGTCGTTTTCTCTCTCTCTCTCTTCTGCCTTTGTCGACACTGTGTGGGTGTGTGTGTGCGTGCGTGTCAGTTTTACAGTGCAAAAAGCTCGTAAGCTACCAAAGACCGTAGTCGGCGAAAACGAATTATTATATTCTACATCTGCCTTGATCTGTGTCCGTCTGTGTTTTACGTGTGCGAGTGCATTTGCAAACGCTGTGCGAGGTTAAATTAAATTGCACATTTTACACCGCAGTAGCTCTCTCTTTAAATTGTGAAAAGCAACAGGCACACACGCACACACACATACTCAATAAAATTCTCCCTTGAATCACACAAATCAGCCCCCTCTCCACCTTCAATAACTGACGAGGACACGCGGAAGCGGCTAAAAGGCCAAACTTATTTCCGTTAAGCGAAAGTGTAAGTTAAAGTTCGTCTTTGTTAAATTTTTCTCCATCTATGTATTCGCTAATTGAATGTTTGTGTGTGTGTACTTGGAACCGACTGCGTATTTTCCATCTTTTTGCGTTTCTGCGTTTGACATTTTCCCCCCCTGCCTCGCCAACCAACGGGAACACACGCACACAGTAGCACAAAGGTACGAGTGTGTTTTGTATGTACAATGACCTCGTTTCCCTTGCTCCGAGCTCTGCCCGAGCTGCTCCTCCAGTAACACGTCAAAAATTTCACTTTATTCTCGACAGTTTCTTTGTCGAATTTCGTTTATAGGCGGGTTTGTTCGCTTGCCTTGCTTTTGCATTTTTTCTTCTTTCTTTTCTCCGCTTTTTCAGTGGCTCTTCTCTTATTGGTTTTCTGTACTTCTCGCCTTTTTCCCTCGTTCTTCATCTCGCCTTTCAGTTGTTCTTCTTCTGCTCGCCTCGCTTCTTCCATGTTCTTCTTTCGACATTATCAAACTGTAAAAAGATTGTATGGCCGTGTGTGTGTGTGCTCGCTCTCTCTTTCTCCCTCCCTCTGTGCTCTGGTGTTTGTGTGTGTGAGTGACGAAAAGCACATGTATACTCGGCAGGCGAGGATTTTTAGGTTAAACAGCATTTCAAACTCTCGCAACATTTAAAACAACAATAACGGCCGACCAGCAATTGGAAAGCTAGTTTGTACTTGTGAATCGATCTTGTGACCTTGCTCAGTTTATAGTTGAACATTTAACTGATATAATCACTAAATTAATTGTGAAACGTTTACACATCTGATCTATCTGCAGCAATTTATTGTATGAGTCAAAAAATAGAAAGACCAGTGCTATCGGGTCAACGCATCAAGACCAGAAAAAGAGATGAAAGAGAAAAATATGACCCAACGGGATTCCGTGATGCGGTCATTGCTGGTCTCGAAAAAACTGATGGCGACTTGGAGCAAATCTCTAAATATCTAGACATCGCGGGCAACAAGCTCGACTATCGTCGCTACGGTGAAGTTCTCTTTGATATATTGATTGCGGGTGGTCTATTAGGTAAGTCCCAGATAACTACTGCCATTCCCATATTATAAGCGATAACATTTGTAATAATCTATGTTTCAGTGCCTGGTGGTTCCATTTCTCAGGATGGCGAAAAGCCGCGCACAAATTACTGCATCTTTGATGCCCCCGAGAGCATGGAATCCATGCGCAACCATGAGCAGGTTTGTTTAAACTTTATATATCATATATCCGAACCGATTCGATCCGATCCCAGTGTGTGTGTGTGTGCATATAATTAGAACTGATTACAAGCTCAAAAATGTAGTCGGTGTCAGATTATGCCACATGAAACGTCACATATTTACTTGTCTTTGGTTTGTTGTAAACAACCTAACGATCCGAAGATTTCTTATGTGTCAACAACAGCTTCTACAGCTGCAATAGTATATATTATATACAGTACACACAACACCTGGAAGGTCACCTTTTTTCAATTGCATATTATTAGAACCGGTTATCTCATCTATACGATGCAATCGGTGTCAAAATATGCAACATGAAAAGCAACATTTTACTTGTCTTTATTTTGTGTAGAAAATAAAACCAACAACCTAAAGATTTCTTTTGTTGCAACAAAACTAAAAAGAGTTGAACAAATTCGTGTAAATGTAAGGAACTTTCAGTAATTGAAAATTTTCTACGATTTCAGGTATTTGTTAAGCTCATCAGACGGTACAAGTACCTTGAGAAAATGTTCGAAGAGGAGATGGGTAAAGTTCTATTATTCGTAAAGGGCTTTACTCCAAGTGAACGCATCAAGCTTGCGCGAATGACTGCGCTCTGGTTAGGTAAGTCTTCAGAAAACACTTCAACTTTCGCCTTAAAGCCCAGCCAGCGTTTATATAGTCGAGTCTAGATAGACCCTTGTTCGACTTGCAGCTGAGATTGGGCTAAAGTAAAAGTTACTCTTGGTATACTGACTCTTGGATGCAAACTTAACCAAATCCAAGAGCCACGAGCCCAAGGACAAGAAGAATTCTTTCCTAACATTCGTTCCATATCATAAGACGAACCTAATATTTTTCTATAACTTTGTCATGTTCTTAGTTAATGGCTCTGTACCGCCAAATGTGTTATTGGTACTAAACAACGAGCATCTGATCAAGGATGGCATTGCACTGGAGTTTCTACTGGAGCTATTTCAGACGTTCAAGCAAGAGAAGGGCATTGCATATCTGATTCAGGCGCTTAAGAAGGGTGGACTGGAAAGCAAGTAAGTTTTTCATTTATATTATTGTTTTTATGGAATGTTCTCAGGAAGATGTTATAACGATTCAGTTGTGCATCTTTAATTGATGTTCCTAGAGTAAATTTCGTGGAGTTTTATTTAATTCGCAAATGAACTTTTGGCTTCATTTGGGTGTCGATTTAATTTCGTACAATTATGCAAGTTTATTAGATTACTATTCGATATACTATAATGACTTCGAAATCCAAATATGGAATGTTCTCAGGAAGATGTTATAACCATTCAGTTGTGTATCTTTAATTGATGTTCCTAGAGTAAATTTCGTGGAGTTTTATTTAATTCGCAAATGGACATTTGGCTTCATTTGGGTGTCGATTTAATTTCGTACAAATTTATAATATAGATAAAAAAATAGAATATAATTTGGCTAGAATGTTTATTAATGGGTATATTTCGTTATTGTTTCTCTCCTAAGACTTATGGACTTTTTCCCACCAAACAAACGTACTGAGGAATATTTTAAACAAGTTTTTCTTGACAAGGAACTCAATGAGATCGTCAAGCTGCACAAGGCCCAGGCTAGCCAGGAGGCCAAGCGTGAGCTGCAGCAGACCCTCATCGATGATATCAACGATGAGAAGGCACACAATGAGATAACCGCTGACATTAAAGAGTTTTCGGCACGCAACAACATTCCCGATCATGAGATAATTGTTATTGTAAGTTAATCGAACGATTGATTCGACGAGAGAGACAGAGTTTAATTGAATGATTTTTTTTTTGTTTTGATGTACAGATTTGGTCTACCATCATGTCGTTGGGCGAATGGAACAAGAAGGAGGAGCTGGTCACCGATCAGGCTGTTCGTCACTTGAAGACGTACTGCACTTTGTTGCAGGCATTCGCCTCAACAGACCGCTCGGAATTGGCCCTGATCCTGAAGGTGCAGGAGTTCTGCTATGAGAACATGAACTTTATGAAGGCCTTCCAGAAGATCATATTGTTGTTCTACAAAACAGAGGTCCTTTCCGAGGAGATCATCTTGCGCTGGTACAAGGATGGTCATTCCAACAAGGGAAAAATGCATTTTCTCGAACAAATGCGCAAGTTTGTCGAATGGCTGCAATCAGCCGAAGAAGGTAAATATATAGTTTATAATGAACATTTGTGGAGGGGTTAATTTAATATGAGTGCAATTTTTGAGAATGGTCTTGTCTTGGATGGCACTTTCGTTGTACAAAATTGCAAAAGCATTTGGGTTTTTTGCTTGCCTCGTTGCTCCACAATAAAACCAGAGCAACGCAGGCCAATGAAAACCTGGACAAAATTGTAGTATTTTATGCCGCATGCCTCTAGCCAAAATCTTGGAGTGCCACAAATTCCAGTGTGCACAATTCCAAGAGGTTAATGTTGTAGTCATGCCAAAGCAAATGAATGATTGGGTGTCCATATAACTATTCATAGTTACATTTGGCCAATAATCGTTTGGACAGACAATTTAATTTTTGTTTAGTTTTTCAGTACATAATACCTCTCCGAAAATCTTCAACGTTTGTTGTAGCCATGAGGATTGGGCTTTTACTGTCGTCTCTCTGTTTGACCTTAGACCTTACACCGAAGCGGCATAATTTCGCCTCCCCCAGACACAATAATGATATTCCATGGCATGTCTCTAACCAAGATCTTGGAGTGCCACAAATTCCAGTGTGCACAATTCCAAGAGGTTAATTTCGGTCATGCCAAAGCAAATGAATGATTGGGTGTCCATATAACTTTTCATAGTTACATTTGGCCAATAATCGTTTGGACAGCCCCACCTAATATATAAATTAATATATAAATCTTTTTAAGAGATCTTTTTAAAACGGTAATTAACTTTTTGCATTTACTTCTGCTATTTTTTCTAGAATCCGAATCTGAGGACGAACAAAAGAATGGCGATTAACAATTTTATGGTTAACAAAAAAGAGCATGGCTAAAAGGAACAACACAAACGGAGCCGCCCCTCCCATATCCAAACTATCCACACACACAGACATACAACTCCATAGATATGCATAGATGCCAGTATCTACCTAAAGGCAATGGCGAAGAGAGAGAGAACTTCTAAATTAATGTACACCCCACCCCCTCAATCCTCAATTAGTTCCCGATTTGTGAATGCAATATATTTCTTAACTATACAACAGCAAACGGATGGAAAAAGTGTTAATAAAGGTTTACAGATTTACAATTACCAAAAAACAAATATCGCCACACACACAACACACACACATACCAACACAGAATAGGCATCTCGAACAAGAAATCAGAAAGAATTGCACGCGGTGTAATCCATCACATTGGAGAGTCTAAAACACAGATATGTAAAATGGAGCATACGAGTATATATGCCCCATGTTCTAAAATGGGCTTCAGGCCCGTTTGTATGTTCGCAATTATTTATTTAAAAATCTACCCCCGGCACATATGCATATATTAAAATGAAAAGAAAAAAGTAATTAATATTCACCCTCAAGAGCTCGGCGCCAAGCCAGTATGGAATTTGACAAGGTTATCTTCGAAATAAAGATTTGGAAAGATGATTAAATATTGACTTGCATGCAAGGCCCACCACCACCAGTTTCAACGCAAATTATTATGTGAACAAAGCGTATGGAATTACGAATATTTGAATTGCATGAAAAAGTACATATATGTATACAACAAATAAATGAAATACAAATGTAACGGATTCGAAAATGTTTTTTTGTTGGGTAGGGTCGTAATGCATTGCATGCAAAAGAATTTTCCTGTTCATACTTTTTGAATTTTACCACTAAGCAAACAACACATAGAGGCGTCAAATCGACTAAAAACTGCCTGCATAAAATTTTTGGACGATTGGCTCCCAGGCCTTCGGTCGGGAGCCGATAGCTTCGCCAGGGCACTCGGCTCTCTCCGGCTTGAGCCGAGAGAGACCGCCTTTGCAGCTGTGTCGAATATAAACCGTGTGCGTGTGTAGCTATACCTGTATGCGTGTTCTCTGACTCATGACGGGATACGAAAGCTAGACGAGCATTGCAAATGCATGTGTGTACTCAGACACGACAAAATATTTATCAATTCTTATTTTCCGAAACCGTCTTTGTTTTGAGTTTTCAGGTTACGTAAATGTGTGTGTGTCATGTATTCTCACATACTGTGCTTGTATGTGGGTTCTACAATTTTTGGCCTTCGTAAATACCTCTGCCCGTGTCGAGTCGAGTGACAGAATACATCAACAAAATATGAAGTCTGACGACGGGAATAGGTCCAGGGCCGGATTAGCAGTTGCCTAGGGCCCCCTACGGATAACAGAAAAATTTTGTTGAAAAAACAAAACTCCAAATAATGAATAAAAAATATAATAGCCACTGAGAAAAATACAAAATAAAGGAGGACCCCCAAATTGATGGTTGCCCAGGGCCCGGTTGAGGGTTGATCCGACCCTGAATAGGTCGAGTTTGGTTTTAAAGTTGTTAGAGGACACAAATACAGGCATAGTTACACACGCACACGGTTTATATTCGACACAGCTGCAAAGGCGGTCTCTCTCGGCTCAAGCCGGAGAGAGCCGAGTGCCCTGGCGAAGCTATCGGCTCCCGACCGAAGGCCTGGGAGCCAATCGTCCAAAAATTTTATGCAGGCAGTTTTTAGTCGATTTGACGCCTCTATGTGTTGTTTGCTTAGTGATTTTACTTATTGATTTTGTTTTACCACCGAAAACATGTAGGTATACTTTTCGCACACACTGTTCGGTTTTACGATCACCGCAAAATCGATTGTGCCATCTATCGATAAAGGTGTCGAAAAAGTGTGACCATCATACGCGAAAAATATTCAAAGTACGGTACATATCGGTTTTAAATCCAGATCGTACCTTTTTATTTCCAATTATGTTACGTCTCGTGTAATTTCCGAAACGCCAAACAATTAAGGATAATAATAAAAGTAATTTTTCATGTGCATGTACAATAGGTTAGTCACACGCTTGTTCGAACTTGGAATGGACTCAGAAATTTTTAAACGCATTTAGGGCCGTTTTCTTAGTTAAGAGATTTAAAATGTAGGAAAAAAGGGTCCTATCTGCTTCAATTCAATTGAAAAGTCGTTCATAGGGCAGCGTTCATCATCCAAGCCTACAATTAAAATATAACCAATTCTGGAGTGCAAAAAGTTTTGGATTCGCTTAGTTTAGTTTTTGGAAATACTGTTTTTATTCAACATAAATTTTTGTTTAAAAGTAATTTTTTCTTGCATTTCTCGTATTTCATTTAATGTATATAGTACTCGATGTTATATAATAACCCATATGCTATTTGTTTGTATTTTGTATTGTTTGCTAAATTTGTAGTTATTATTCATCATATTTGAACAATTGCAATTGGTGTGTAACTTGGTTAGAAATGAGCCTGGAGAAGGAATACACTATGAACGAACATTGGGCGAACATTCAGATACAAACTTCAAAAATTATTTTGAAAGCCTGATATGATGCATGTGTGCAGTGCAGTGGCAGTGGGCAGGTCGCGAGGCAGCAGCAGTTCCATAAATTGTTTCAATCTAATTTCCATTTTTTTTTCTTGTTTATATATTTTTTTGTTTAGTTATCCTTTAGTTAAGTATATGTATATATATGGTTTATGTAGAGTGGAAGCTGGATTTGAGGGTCAACAAATTTAGCTACTTATGGGCCGTACTTGGCAATACTTCATTTCGTGTGTTTCGGTTGGGTTCTCGGATGCGTTTATGCGTGCGTTCTTGCTTTTGGTAACTGTGTATTCGTTACGCGTCCAACAACAGACATTTTATGAGGATTGAAGATGATATTTTGTGTGTTTCCTGTGCCAGTGGCAGTTGCGCAAGCGTACGTCACCTTCGGTTCAGCGAAATCAGACCGATCTCCGATCCATTTCGGTGTTCCGGCAGGCAACAATGCTGAGTGTACGTTTGCACAGACTGCCAGTGGCACCTGTGGCTGCTGCTGCTGCTGCTGCTACTGCTCGACACACTGCTGCATATGAATAATTACAAACATAGACACATATGTATAGATAAATGTTCAACAATGACTATAGACGACAGAAATTAATGTACAATAATATAGTAAATAACTCAAAGAACGGGACGAGGGTTGAAACACACATGTAAATCAAAGGGCAGGAATGTATGCAAAAAAATGTTCAAAATTGTATGCGCCTGTGTTCAGCAAATATACATTTAGGTAAAAAATAAACGAACAAACTTTAACAAACTCGTATTACAATGCTATTTTTTGTTTCCGTATGCTGATAGGATTTTGTGTATGCCTAATATGTGTATGTAATTATTGGCATACATTTATGTATGTAAATGTTGTGGGTGTGTGAATATCCCATATATAACTGAAGACCGAAACGGAGGGGGTTCTTGAGTGTGTAGTAGTTTCAGTATCAATCAGAACTATACAAGAACAACGGCAATATAATTTATAATTGAATACAAGTCCCTACATAGACACCAGACCAGACCTGGCCATGGCCTGCCATGAGGATGAGTTTTACGTTGAATTTTGTTTCATTATGTTGTGGGTGGAGTGAAGTTACTTGAAACTTGAACTTTTCCTGCTGGTATTATTGGTTGGTTTTCTTCTTCATCATCATCTGCATGCACTTAACAATTTAATCGGTGAATTTGCGGTTGACATTGCGGCCGAACAGGGCGTTACGGATCTCTGGCACAAGCTGCTGGGAAATCAACTCTAATCTGGACTCCAGCGTGTTGGGCACCTGCAAACAAAAAAAATCACTTCGAATTGAAGACAAATACGATTTTAAAGTTAATTGGGGAGAGAGCGCACCTTAATGCGTCCGTTGAGGGCCAACAGCTCTACACCACCGCAGGTATCAGCAGCGAGGAAGTTTATCTCGTCAATGGTGATATCGACACTCTGCTTCATTTGGGCCTTGTACTGTTCCACAGCTTGGGGCAGAATGTCGCGGACCAGCGACACATCGACCTGGCGGCAACGCAGTGTCACCTTGGGCTCCATCACCTGGAAGAGGCCCTGGACAATCAGCTTGGTCACGACGGCCTTGTATTCGCCGTCGCTCTTGGTGACCTCGCCCAGACGTTTGCGGGCATCATCCAGGACATTGCTCACATGATCCTCGCGCACTTTCAGTACCTAAACAACACACAGAGTTGGGTTTTTATGGAATCTATTCAACGGGACGCGGGGGGCACACACACACCTTCAAGCGAGCCTGGTTGAGCATGTTGGATGACTGGATTTTCTTCTGGAGTTCAACCTGTTTCTCCTTCTTCTCGTAGTACTCCATGATCTTGAGACGCTGCTGCTGGACGAGGCGTCCCTTCTCAATGTTGAACTCCTCCTCGGCTTTGGCATCGATCTCCTCGGCTTTTTCATTGGCCTCCTGCTCAATGAACGCCATCATGTGTTTGATCTGGAAATTGCATTGATAGGAATTATATTGGAATCAAAAGCCATTACGTTAACGTTTATTTAAAATTTCAGCTATTCCCCCATTTATTTATTTAATTTTTCTTGAAAGTTTTCGTTTTTTCGGCTGATAACGTAAGGGGGTGGTTGGGAGGGGGGGGTTGGCTGGTCGTGTGACAGAGAGTGTGGAGGGGCAGCATCGCAAACACCCACTAGTTGTCTCGCTTCAACACATTGTACTCAATGGTGGAGCCCGTGTCACATGACCAACACGAATTTTTTTACTCACTTTTTTGCGTAGAGTATTTTAATAAATAACCATCATTTCTACTACACATAAGGTTTCATTTACATTATAAGATGGCATGTAAGAGTGATAACCAACAAGGTGGGCACGACTATGGCCAATAGGAATGTGCTGCCATGAGAAATTCACATGACTTCAAACCTCTTTGGATCCCATGACTTCGCCATCTTTTTGCTTGATTGCATATTAAAAACACAATTTTAAATTAAACCGCAGCCCATACACAGGACCACATTGAGTGCCTTTACCTTATAATAGTAATTTTAATCATTTTCATCGCCTATTTACCTGTTTCTGTACATCAGCGTCGCTCAATGCCATCTTGACTGATTTTTTTCACTTGCACAAAACCGAAAAGAAATTCAACTGTTCCAAAGAAATCCACGTGTAACCGTGCCTGTAATAGTTTTAATTTCAATTAAATTTATATGTTCCGTCAAATGTTTAAGGCTCAACTTCAGACAATACGAGGAAATGTGGAAAACGATAAGTTACTTTTTTGCCTTCTGCCCGACGTCTGTCTGAAAAATTTTCACTGCAAATCGATCATATGATTTTGCAGTGTGACCCTTTACTTGCAAGTATGGATGTTCAATATATATCGTTATGTCAATACATCGATATACCTTGTCGTTTGATCATATATTCTTATGTGCTATGTTTATGTGGATATTTTTATGATTTATCATCAACGGAATTACTTTTATGAATTTGTATCTCTTGTGTATAGGCCAGACGTAAACAAGTGAATGACAATATGAGTACCGATATTTTTAAAGCCAAAATATATTTATCGATATATTGATAGATCAATATATACCATCTCTACTGCCTGTACACACACGCGAAATAAATGAAAATTTGTTTTTTCTTCTGGGAATAAACGATAATTCAACCTGAACACGTCTACTTAATACCTACGATTCAAGTGCAATGGAGACGCTCCTGGAGCAGCAGCGCCGATACCATGAGGAACGCGAGCGGCTCGTCAAGTTGATGGTGGACGAGCACGCAACAAAAAAGCCGGGTGAAAAGGAGCGCATTCATTCGGAGCACAGGCTTAAATATCTGATGGAACTGCATCATAATGCCAGCACACAACTGCGCGACCTGTACGAGGACAAGGACAATGAGAGGAAGCAGGAGATTGCGGCCCTGTCGGGGCCCAACGAATTCAACGAGTTCTATGCCCGACTGAAGCAGATCAAGCTGTTTTACAAATCGCATCCGGCCGAAGTGAGTGTGCCGCTGTCCGTGGAGTTTGACGACATGATCAAGGTCTACAACAATCCGGATGATATGAGTGCGCTTGTGGAGTTTACCGACGAGGAAGGCGGCGGCCGGTATTTGGATCTTAACGAGTGCTACGAGCTCTACCTGAACTTGCGGGCAGTCGAAAAGCTGGACTACATTGCGTATTTAATGTCCTTCGATCATGTGTTTGATATTCCACGCGACAGGAAGAACCGCGAGTACCGCAAGTACATTGAGACACTGAACGAATACCTGCACAACTTCATTCTGCGTATTCAGCCGCTGCTGGATCTGGAGGGCGAGCTGGTCAAAGTGGAGCTCGATTTCCAGCGTCAGTGGCTGCAGGGAACCTTTCCGGGCTGGTCGTTAAAGGAGACCGAGTCAGCGCTGGCCAATACGGGCGCCCATCTGGATCTCTCGGCGTTCTCGAGCTGGGAGGAGTTGGCCTCCCTGGGTCTGGATCGTCTGAAGTCCGCGCTAGTGGCCCTGGGACTAAAGTGTGGTGGCACTCTGGAGGAGCGTGCCCAGCGCTTGTTTTCCACAAAGGGCAAAAGCACGCTCGATCCCGCTCTGATGGCCAAGAAGCCAAACGCCAAAAGTGCCAGTGCACAGTCGAAGGAACACGAACGCAGCAAAGATATCGCCCAACTGGAGGCGCTGCTCTATAAATACGCCGAGTTGCTGTCCGAGCAGCGGGCGGCGACCAAGGAGAATGTCCAGCGAAAGCAGGCGCGCACAGGTGGCGAGCGCGATGACAGCGATGTGGAGGCCAGCGAGTCGGACAACGACGATGATCCCGATGCCGATGACGTGCCGTACAATCCCAAAAATTTGCCTCTGGGCTGGGACGGCAAGCCCATCCCCTACTGGCTGTACAAGCTGCATGGCCTGAACATAAGCTACAACTGCGAGATCTGCGGCAACTTTACCTACAAAGGACCGAAGGCATTTCAGCGGCACTTTGCCGAATGGCGACATGCGCACGGCATGCGGTGTCTGGGTATACCCAATACGGCGCATTTTGCGAATGTGACCCAGATCGAGGACGCCATCACGTTGTGGGAGAAGCTAAAGTCGCAAAAGCAGAGCGAGCGCTGGATAGCCGACCAGGAGGAGGAGTACGAGGACTCTCTGGGCAATGTGGTGAATCGCAAGACATTTGAGGACTTGAAGCGTCAAGGACTGCTCTAGAATGTATGTAGTTTATACACACTGATTCAATGTAACATTTTGATTTAATACAAACAATTATCAACCGGAAATAACAATCATCTCAACCAAAGATGCGCGCCTGCATTTTCAATCCCACATTGTCGACTGTGGCCAGCGGCAGCAGGCAGACTCTTGCCGATCGCCCGTCCATCTGCTGTGGAGTCTCAGCCGCCTGCAGCCAGGGAAACTCCTGGTACTGTGCTTCGTGGCTAAATCGGACAAAGGCCGTCTGTGTTGTGTGCAAATGCACCTTGAACTGGCTGTTGCCGGGAAGCTTTGGCAACGGTTTGACGCGTTCAGACAGTTTGTACAGTGCGGCGCGCAGCTGTTGCTCGTACTCAATCAGGTGCGGATCCTCCGCTGGCTGCCTGGCGGCCCCAGACTCCAATTGATCTATCTGCAGCATATAACTCTCAATTGGCTGGTTTTCGCTGTGATACAGCATGATTTCAAAGCACTTTAGCTCTCGCCGGCCAAGTAGCTCTCGCGTTGATCGCAGAACGCCGGCAAGGTATGTATTCAGCGGCGGGTAGATCGATACGTAGACCGGTGTGTTGTAGATGCGTCGCTTCTTGAAGATTTGTGCAGGATATATGCCGCGCACGTACAGAATGTGATTCAGAATCACCTCAATGGCCTCCAAATGTATATCGTCGGCATATTCCGGCTGCATTTTGCAAACAAAAAAAATAAGTATTTCGCAAAGTCGATGTTCAAAATTGCGATAGTTGCAAGTATCGATAGTGTGGAATATCGTATTGGATTTTCCCTGCCCTGCCGAAGATTTAATTCACTTTCCTGAAGAAATAATATTGATTTTTTGTTGCTTTGGTTTTATTTAGGCAATAAGAGGAATATCCGAAGGTACGGCTTCAAGCTTAACGATCTTAATCTGAAAATCTTATTATCAGAATAATACCCAATACATATATTCAGACGCTAGCAATAAGGATTCAAAGAGGTCGTTGACCTTCAAATATCAATGATAGTAAAACTATTTTTGTCTAGCTTTCTGATCTTATTTTGAATAGATTTCTTCAGCATTTCATTTTTATATATTCTATGAACGTACCGTGCCGACTGGGAAATACCCTTACAAAAATCGATGCATGGTGATGCATCGGGCGGGTGGGCTTGCAATGGAACCTTGATTCTTCAACACGCCTGGGGATCCCTATAGAATCCACACTACTATTCTTTTGTAGAAAATTCAATCCAATCCAGTTTATTTATGCTGATAAAATAAAATCTGCCCCGTTGCAATGCAAGTCTGGTAGGGTTGTGTTTTTTTCGCCGACGATGCATCCAGCGGCAAACTATCGAATGCGCATATTGGCGTAGAACTACCACCTCTAGCTGAAAAAATGGCTGAAATCCAAGTGTGTGTGTGAACAAAATTTGTATGAGAAAATTTGCGTGTAAAACATATACGAAATATATTTGACTTCTACCGAAAAAGGCGTTCTTCCGTGCCACATTCTAGACAGTTGAAGCGATTGTGCACACGAAAATGCAAGTGTATGATTAACTATTCGGCAAACAGAAAAAAAACCGAATGATTGATGCCTTCCCTTCGGCCTCTGCGGACTGCAATTACAGACGGGCCTCGAAACTTTGTGGGCTCCCTCCTTGGTGAAAAATGAAAATGATGTAGCTGCAGAAACAAGAAAAGAAGAAGCTCAGAACAGAACCGAAGCGAAGAAATAGCTACATAGATGAAAATTCAGCGAAACGAATATCCCCTATATGTAATTCAAAACCGACAATTCAAAGTGTACATCTACACATCTATAACCTGATATATACACATACGCAGTTGCATCAGCATGCCTGACCGTGATTCGGCTTCTGATTCCGATGATTCCGGTGATTGCAGCCGTCGCGGAGGCGCTAAAATGAATCAGCAGCAGCAGCAACAGCAACAGCAGCCGTCTTGCAGCAAAAACTCTGCGCCGGATAAGAGGAATCGACGCATCATTATGCGCATCGAATTCAATGACTCTGACGACACCGACGAAGCCAACCCCCCCAACCCTGGCGATGATCCTGACCTTGACGCGAGACCATCCTGCTCGACGGCGGCCACGCGTCGTAGCGGCCGCCGACAGCGTCGTCCCCCTGCCATTCAAGACTCCGACTCGGATGCCGTGCAAAGAAGATCCACGCGCAATCGAAGGAACCGCTATGGACCCCAAAGTGATGACTGCTCCTCTAGCGGCAGCGAGGTACACAACTATATACATGTCCATTATTGCTTTTAAGACTACTGCCCATTTTACACTGGATTGACGGTTTGCTAATTCTAATCCCAAAACCATTTCAGATCGAACAACGCCCCAAGCGATTGCGAGGCCAAAGCGGCAAGAGGAAAAAGCTAGAATCCGATGAAGAAGAACCAAGCGACGACGATGAGGCCAAGACGAGACTCGGCCCCAGGCCCGCGACTGCGGAGGATCCCGGCTTCAGCTCCGACAGCAGCAGCAACGAGCTGCTGGAAAAGTGTCCCATTTGTTTGTTTACCTTCCGGCAGCAGGAGATTGGGACGCCGGCGACATGCGAGCACAACTTCTGTGCGCCGTGCATTGAGGCATGGTCAAAGAATGTCCAAACCTGTCCCATCGATCGGATTACCTTCGACAGGATCGTGGTGCGCGACAACTATGCCGATCGAAATGTGGTGCGCGAAGTGCGCGTGGATCTGAGCAAATCAAAGACGGAACTGGCCCTAGAGGAGGAGGAAGACGCGGACGCCACTGTGGCCGATGTGACCAACTGCGAGATATGCCACAGTCCGGAGCGGGAGGATGTGATGTTGCTCTGCGACAGCTGCAATCAGGGCTACCACATGGACTGCCTGGAACCGGCGCTGAGCGAGATACCCGAGGGCTCCTGGTACTGCGACGAATGCATTGATTCCAACGATGAGAATTCCGATGATAACCTCGACCTGGCCGAGGACCTAAACATGCTGTACGAGGACATTCGCGGCATGGGTCTGCCCGAGACGCGTCTGCGCGTGAGAGAGGTTCAGCAACAGCCAAGGATACTCCGTACCCGCCAAAACGAACGCATACGCGCTGCTGTTTTGCGTCGCACCCGTGCCGCCACATCAGCGGAGGCGGCCTCCTCTGGCTCCACCACCACCCGTACGCGTACCACCCGTACCACAACCACAACGACAACAACCACGCGCACCACAACAAACCGTCGACAAACGACGCAGCGACGAAGGCGTCGCCGCACACGCCATCGCACCTACGTCGTGGAGTACGACCTCAACAACTTTGACGAGAAGTTTGCCCTGAAGACGACCAGCAAGAAGGTCATACGTCGTCGTCGGCGGCGACGTCGTCGCGTGGTTGCCTCGTCCGCCAGCGATGAAACGGGCCGCCGTCGTCTGACTGCCAGCAAAAGGCTGGCGGAGCAGCTGGGCGTCAAGGCGGATGGCCTGCGTTCGTATCTGAGCGGCGGAAATGCCACCAGCTTCACTCTATTTGGTAATGCCAACGATCTGGAGTACTTTTCGGACAGTGAAGGCGGCCAGGACGATGCGGGAGGAGCAGGCGCTGGATTGGGCGCCACAGCAGTGCAGACGTCGGTGCGCATTGCCAGCGTCGGCAATCCTCGCACGCGCAAGGCCCTGCTACAGGGCAAGGCGCGTACAGCGGCCACAACGTCAGCGTCATCGGCCAGCGATATTCTGTCCAGCATCTTGGATCTGCAGGATCGCTGGCATGGGGCATCGCGCAACCTTAGCGAAGTGCAGATCCGTGCCGACGGGAGTCTGAATCTGCCACAACGTGCGGCAGCAACAGCAGCCGCAGCCGCAGCTGCAGTCCCAACGCCAGCGCCAGCCCCCACTGCAGCAGCCTCCAAGCCACCCGCGGAACCCATCACTCAGGCACCGCTCTATCAGCGCGGCGGCGCCGGACCCAACTTTAGTCGTGGCGGCGGTGGCGGTGGCTCCGGCAATCGCTATGGCGGCAACAGCAACTACAACAGAGGCGGTGGCGGTGGAGGTGGCAATCAATATCAGCGGCACTCTACGGGCGGTGACGGTGGTGGTGGCGCCGGCGGGCAAGGCGGCAGCGGATTCAATCAGAATTTCAACAATAATAATCCGAGCGGCAACAACAACGTCTCCAGCTTTACGCCGTTTCACCTGCGCTTTAACACGCCCAATCGCCAGCAGCAACAGCAGCAGCAACGGAACCAACACATACAGCAACAGCAGCAGGGACCCGGGACGAACTCCTCACCGTTTCGCGGCAGTGGGCCCAACAATCCCGCCGTCGTGTCATCCCCAGCAACCAATAACTATTCACAAAGACCTCCAATGTTTCCCCTGAGTCATATACCAGCACCGGTGATGCCTGGTCCTGGTCCAGGGGCTGGTCCTGCGGTGGCTCGTCTTTCAATGCCCGCAGTGCTGACTGTACCACCGCCACCCACACCACCGGCCAGCCTCTCGTGGAACAGTCCCCTCTTCAAGCTGAGCACGGACTATGCTCAGCAGCGGCCACAAGCAGCAGCAGCAGCAGCGATGACGACAAGGACGCAGAGCGGCAGAAAGATGGACGACGATGATGATGATGCCGACAACTGTCCAAACTTTTCGATTTACTCGCAGGAATCACAGGCGGTGGCAAATGCCACGGCACTGCCCATTGGGCCACAGCCAAGGCCAACAGCCGAAGAGGCAGACAAGGTATGCAACCTGTTTTGATTTGTTTGAGAAGTGGCAGAGAATTATAAAAGATTCCGATGGATAAGTCTTTCCTTCCTGTTTTGAGATTCATTTTTCGCGTAGATTCAAAGCTTTAATGATTTTGAGTGAGGGCATCCTTTCCACTTATCCATCCCTCTGCCTACTCTTTTCCTCTACAATCTCTCTTTAATCGCAAATACCTTCCATGCAGGAGGACGATGACATGAATGAGGATTTAGTACAATTAGACGACGACGATGATGATGAGGAGGATGCTGCAGCAGCGCAGGAGGATAACAGCATACCATTGCCGCCAGAAAAGCCATCCGATCTGTACGAGCCAGAGAATCCCACAGAAGAGCAGGAGGAGGGCGACTCCAACATCGATGGAGAACCCATGGAGGAGGAGGAGGAACCTGAGCTCGAGCCACGGGCAGAGCCAGAACCCGAAACGGAACGAATTTCGAGTAATAGCAACTCAAATCTGGAGCCAACAGTGGACGAAGATGAGGAGACCAAGACGCACAGCACTCCCAGTCCCAGTGCTAGGGTGCGGGATCGTGCTGGAGCCGAAGGGGACAGAGGCAAGGGTGTGCTGGAGCTGTATGACGACAGCGACTGGGAGGAGCTGGACATTGACAAGCCCAAAGAGTTTGAAAAGGCGTTGGATGCCACCACAGAAGTGGCTGCAGCAGAGACACCGGCTGTGGCTGCCACCTCCCAGCTCCCAACGCCTGCCAAGAAGAAGGACAAGGAGGGTGCAGCAAGGAATAGAAGTAGCAGCGACCGAGAGCCAGATCGTTCCTACACGCCCTGTCTGGATGAAAAAGGAGACGATGACGATGACGAGGAGGCCTCTGCAGCGAGCGAACGGCAGCAGGCCGATGTGTCCACTAGTCCCAAGACGCCCTGCTCCAAGTCCAGTGACGACGAGGAAAATGCAGAGCAAGAGGCGCCGGAGAACATTGGCACGGAACTCATTTCCGAGGATGATTTGGCCAATGAGAATGATTCGAAGCAGAGACGCAGTCGCAGTCGCAGTCGTCGACGCAGCGAAGGAGCAGGAGGAGGAGCTGCCACCGGCGGTGCCGCCAAGGATCCATCGAGAGAAAACGAAAGCAAATCAAAACGTTCGAAGCGTGGCAAGGATGAGACCTTCAAGAAGGTGAGCAAGCGGCCCAAAGAGCGCAACTATCGCGGCGATAAGCAGACGGACGATGCACGCAGCGGCTCCCGACGACGCACAAAGACACCGCGAAGGAGTTCGGCGGCGTCCAGGAGTCCCCAGTCGCCCAGGGGCTCGCGGAGTCCGCCGCAGCCCCACAGCCGCAGTCGCAGCCGCAGCCGCAGTCCGAGCAGAAGTCGCAGTCGGAGCCCCATTCGGAGTCGCAACCGACGCAGGCCGCGTGGCAGCCGCTCTAAGTCTTACTCGAGGTCCCGTTCCCGTTCGCGCTCCCACTCAAATGGACGCCATGGACGGTCGTTCCGTGGTCGCGACTTCCAACGTGGCGGATTCCAGCGTGGCCGTGGCGGCCTGCGCTTCAACTACAACCGGAATCAGCAGCAGTTCCACAATCGGCCGTACCAGCATTTCCACAACCAGGGCCAGAACCACCAGAATCCGCACTATTTCCACAACAATCAGAACAACCAGTACCACATGCAGAACCAGAGCCAGAACCAGAACTTCTATCAGCGTCCCAAGCGACGGGAGCTGGCACGCTACGATGTGCGCAATGTGGTGGGCGCCGGGTCGCGCCATAATATGCCCACGGCCAAGGATCGCTATGGCCGCGATGCCATGCGCTCGGCGAGGAGTCGTTCCGGCGGCAGCTTTGAGCGTCGTCGCTCCTCCCACAGTCCTGCGTTCTCGCGCAGCGGCTCCCGTGGTGGTGCACCCTCACGCTCACGCTCGCGTTCGCCAACGCCCAAGCGGTTGCGCAGCTTCAGTATATCGCCCTCACCGCCGCCGGGCACGTCGCCGCATCGCAAGCAGCAGCGACGCAGGTCCATGTCGCCGGGACCAGGACGTCGCTATGTGCGCTCGCCGTCGGCATCGCCACCCAAGCAGCGAAGGGAGTCGCCGCCAATGCATCCGATGCACGCGATGGAGCGCGGTGGTCATAGCCCCATTTCACTAAGATCTGGCTCCCACACGCCCACGCGAGTGAATGGAGGCCGTAACTTGGCGCCACCGCCCGTGTACCACAATTCGCCGCGCTATACGCCTCGACTGAGTCGCAGTCGGACGCGTTCGAAGAGCCCCAAGGCGGTGACCAAGAAGAAGAAGAAGAAAGCGGACAAGAAGAAGAAAAACAAGAAGCGGACGGCCAGCACTAGTCCGACAACGGCCGCTCGCATGAGGCGCATCTCGCGACAGCGCGATCCGTTTGAGGACGCCGATGACTTCCTGGCGCCCCAAAAGAAGCGACGCCACTCGCCGCCCATCAGCAAGGGTGTGTCGACGGGCCATTGGTCGCCATCGCCCAGCCTCTCCGATGATCATATGAAGTTTATACACGATGGCGGTGACAAGAACTCCTCGTGGACACCGCCTCTGGGCTCGCCCAAGGGCCTGCTTGGTCATCCCGGCCACGGCCACTATGCGGATGATGGGCGACGCAGTGTGACGCCACTGGGCATTGGCAAGAAGGCGAAACGGAAGCGGGACAAGAGCAAAAAGAAAAAGAAGCCAATCGACAAGCTGCAGCGCAAGGAGAAGAAGAATCGCAAGCGTCGCACCCAAACACCCGAGCCGATACCCTCGAAGGAGGTCTTTGCCTCGGGCAACAACATCCTCGTGAGCGTCAGCTTCAACAAGGAGCCGGCCAGCGGCACGATGGCGAGTGCCCTGCAGCAACAGCAGCTGCAGCAGCAGCAACAGCAGCAGACGGTGGTGACCATGCCCGCGCTGCGGCATGATGATCTTCTGGCGAATCGTTTGACCGGCTCCTCCATGGACCGGCTGCTGAGCAACGCCAGCGTGAAGCCAAAGCTGAAGAAGGACAAAATCCGCAAGCGCAAGAAGTTGGACGCCAAGCCGGTGGCCATCATAGACTTGGAGCGCTCCCCGTTCCAGGTGCATCAGGAGCCCGCGGATGTGATTGTGCTCACGGACAGCGAAGATGCCAACGAGGCGCCGCCGCCGCCGCATCCGATGCGCAGGGATAGGGAGAGAGAGAGCAGAGCAGAACAGCAGCAGCAGGAGCAGCAGCAGCAGCAACAGCAGCGGGAGCGACACCAGCGGCGACGCGGCAGTGGCGTGGCATCACCGGCGGAGCACCACGACCTGATGCGGGAGAACGGTCAGCGGGAGAAGACGCCACAGGTCGATTCGCTGGCCACGATTATGGAGACCTCCTCGTACGAGACTCTGCAGCAGACGACAGGGCCCAAGACCCCGCCAGAGCCACCAATTGTCAAGTTCAATCTACCTGCCAAGAAACAGCACAACGTGCGCAGCAATCCCCTGCACGAGGATGCCGATGACATCAATTCGGCGGACGAGCTGGAGGCTGCCTGCTCCTCGAGGGAGCTGCCTGGCGCTGGCATCGACGACCACGACAATGATGATGGACAGCAACAGCAGCAGCAGCCGCATGGCCATAGCCACGACAGCGGCACACAGAAGATCGGACCGAATACGCCGCCAGAGTCGGGACCCTGCTCCCCGGATGCCTACGATCCGTTTGAGCCGACCAAGTCGCCCTCCCTGTCGCCCCGATCACCGACGCCCGAACCCACACAGAATCTGGAGCAGGCGCTGCCCAATAGCTCGGGCGCAGCAGGTCCAGGGGATAAATCCGACAGCGATAGCCACAGTCACAGCCACAGCCTGGCCCCAACAGCCGTCTCGAACAGCACCTCGACGCAGACCCAGACACAGGCGAGTGGTGTCATCAATCCCGTGGATCTGGTGATGGCGCTGATGAACAAGCCGAACCAAAGTACCAACGCCGGCAGCCAGCAGCAGGAGAAGGCCGGCGGCAAGGCCTGCGACGTTGTCACCTCCACGCAGTATCTCGGCAGCAGCAGTTCCGTCGTCGGTTCGAGTGCGGGTGGAGGCGGTGGCGGTGGCGATGGAGGCCACGATAAAACGCTGGCCGAAGGCAATACCATCACAGTCCTCTCCAATGTGCTGCTCTCGGGCAGCAGCGTGGTGTCCAGCTCCCAGCATATACCGGTGATTTCTAGTCCAACGCCGCTGGCCAAGAAGCTCACGCCGCTACCGAAGGCGGGTGGCGGCAGCGTGGCCAGCAGTAGCAGCTGTGGCATCGCCAATCTGCCCACCACAAGCTCTGGCCTGCGCAACGGCGGCGGCGGCAGCGGCAATGCAGCGAGTGCAACGGTTAGTGCACTGGACGACTCCTTTACCATGGATATTGAGAGCCCATATTCACCAGGATCGGCAGACTATGAGGATCTGTTCGAGCCGCCGCAGCAACAACGCTCGAAAGGTGGTGCCAAGACTGAGATGTTCGACAATCTCTTTGGCAGCACCTCACCAGTGGGCAATATTGCCAGGATGTCGCGCTTCAAGAAATCCCAAAGGGGTAACAACAAAGGCGAACGTAAATCTAGAAAAGGTACGTTGTGTGTCCCAGTTAGAATTCCTAATCCATGCCGCTAGCCAAACTTTAGATATTTTATAATGTTTTGAAGTGCCCATGGGGATTTAAATACTCAAACTAAAGAGATGCTAAAACTTTACAAGTGGACCAAAAAAAAACACATCTGAAATGTTTGTAAACGAACATAGAAACGTTCTTAGACGGGACTCATAAAAGAGCATTTGGCGATAAAAAAAAGTGGCTTGAAATGATTTAAAACACAGGCTATAAAAACGATAGCTTGCGCTTTTATCATTCGCTTTGGTCCACTTAGAGCTTGCGTTTCCCCAGTTGAACACACAGAACAGACAATTTTAAATAATTCCCATTAATAATGTCTTTCATATTTATTCTTTAACCTTTTTTGTTAGGTGGCAAATCATCGGACGACCACAAGGCGGCATACGATGATCTGCCCAATTCGGCAACGGATCTGCAGAATAAGGATAGAGTGAGTCAATGTCAAGCACTCAACGCTGAGCAGTCGACAAATTATGAATTTCGTTGCATTTGCATTTTTAGTTTTTGCGTAAGCTGAATCGACAGGAGCGTGTCGTTGAGGAAGTGAAATTGGTATTGAAGCCGCACTTTAACAAGAAGGTGATTACCAAGGAGGATTACAAGGACATCATGCGAAGGGCTGTGCCAAAGGTTAGAGAGGAAACCACACCATAAATGAAGGAAGAACAATATTCAAACTTAAATTCCTTTGAATGTTTTTTATTTGCAGATCTGTCACAGTCGGTCGGGTGAAATTAATCCACACAAGATTAAAAATCTAATTGATGCCTATGTGAGGAAGTTCCGCGCGAAGCACAAGAAGTTGAGTCTCCTCAATACGGGGCAGGTTAGCAGCGCCGTCAAGTGTGCCGCCTATTTAAAGAAGCTATAAGCTGGAGACCCACAGAGCAATTGAGCAGCGTCTTGGATGTGGCAGTAAGTACCCAAAGTCTATAAAGAATCCAATTAAAATCGAATGTTCTAATGGTTTATTTTTATAGCATTTTTGGGGTGGATTGAACGAAACGAAAACCATTTTAGCGGTCGCATGCATTCCTACAGTCTACCATCAACAAAAATATTCACCGGCCACACTCGCAAAATAAAAAGAAAAACAAGAGAAGAAGAAAGAAAAAAACACTCATAAATGGTCATTTATGTACTATTGGAATTTAGTTGTTAAGTCAATTTTAGGTCACATTACGAATGATTTTTAGGGCATAAGCGAAAACACACACACTGAATGGAAGATATTTAAATATTAAGCAAACCTCTTGGCCACCCACCCCTCCCAATATTTTGTTTAGCCCCCAAAGTAAAGGCAGTTTATTTATACAACAAATACAAACATACAGATTTAGTTGATTAGATTGTTTATTATGTAGCATGACACTTGTAATGATATAACTATTACCTGTTTTTGCATTAGCGCGAATGTAAGTAGTGGCACGGAAGAAGAGTGCCGTGCCAGAACATATTGTATTTTACCTCTGATAATTTAAATAATTAAGTTTAAAGCCACAATTAAAAATCATTATTAATATGGCCCTGCAACCATTACACCGCGATAAACCACCCATTGACATGGCACAAAAGCAACACCACTACACACTACTCTGTTCAGTTGTAGCTCCGGCTCGGGTGTATCCGGCTATGGGTGTATTTTAATTTTGATCGTTATAAAAAGAAATTGTAATTATGTATTCATATAGACACGTAAATAGCTGTGTGCACTCCTCCCTTTCCGTTTGGTGAGTGGTGTATGCAGTTTTGATTTATGAAAGTTTCAAAGCACTTGATTTTACATGGTCATCTGTCTGTCAGTCATCGTTTATTGAATAGAGAGTGAGTGTACGGTACGAGTACTAGTATGCATTAAACACACACAAACACACACACACAATTGATAAGCGTATGCATATTATACATATATTATATTAATTGTGCTAAATCGTTTTGTAAATATCCATATAATTGAAAATAAACGCGATCATTAACTAATCCAATTTATAAACTGTCTTTAAATGTCCACCCTCGATGTTGTGGGTTTACTACAGGTTCTATCATAGCCGATCCATAAGAAAGTATCTGCCCTTACAGCAGGGACTTGAAGGTGTCTACTGCATATGGAAATTATGGAAATTATAAACCCATTCAAGTGAAGAACTGTGGAATGGGTTTCCTTATAGGTGTTAGACACTTCAAAAGCCATCATAGAAGTTAATTTCTTATAGATTCATTCGCTAAAAATAAACCAAGTGTTTTCAGTCTTATAGAGCTCTAAGTTCCTTTCTCATTTTATACCAGGAAGTTAAAGGTTGGAAAAACCTTCCTAATAAGAAGCGATTCGAATTTTATACCACATGGATCAGTAAATCAATTTTCAGTTTCAAGAGATTTCAATGCCCATGCATTAATAACAAAATGAAACTAGATACATTTGAAATGGATCAGACATAATTCCATACGGATTAGTAAACAAATATTCTGTAAAAGGAAACATACAATGTTACGTTTCAACAGGTGACAAAGGTACAAAATTGGACACATTTCGAATGAGTTTCCTGATAAATAAGAAACTTTAAATTAAGTCAATGAGCGTCACTTATTAATCTAACCATTCAAAAGTGTTTTCATGTCCCATCCAATAAAACAAACAATCTATATCTAGATTCGATTTTTAGTTTTTTTTTTTTTTGGTAAAGTTTATTAGTTTTGTTCTTTGTGTTCGGCTTTGTTTGTTTGTTGTATTTAAATGTATGTATATAAAGTAGTATACTCGTATATAATAAATATTTATGCAATTTTATATAAATTTTCATCGAAAAACGATGATAGTATCTAATTTTAGATATCCTCAGATGAAGTTCGCCAAAAATTGTTGTTCCCAATCGGTTGTTCACTCTCCAATGATTGATTGATGAATTCCGGGGGCTTACGAATGAGGGGGTTATGCGTGTGTGGGAAGGGGGGCATACGGATACAGCATTTCAAAAGCGGATTAAACCATTGCAAAAGTCTATATCGTTTACTATATATTCCAGCTCGAATTCGTCTATCAAGACTTAGATATCATAGCCCTATCATAACTTTCAAGATGTACGTACGATCGTACCAAACAAAATTGTGCTAAATCTCAATGTAAATAAGCAAATATCGTATAAATAAATGTGTGTTTGTTAACAACAAAAGAGTATCCTAAAAAAGCACTTTGTTTGATTTTCATAATCCTCTAAAGCAGGCTTCATCCATCATCCTGCTGCAAGTTGTCAGATATCTCAGAGGATCCTAACAAAAAGCTATTGATAACAAGAGAGGCGGCAATGACAGATGCAGATGCAGATGGTATGTATGGTATTATTATCTTCCTTAAGTTGGGGACGTGGCTATATGTTTACTTAATTTCAAGTTTGGTTACGATGTATGTTTCAGGATCGGTATATTAAATGCCAGAGTTATTAGTTATTGAATGAGCGCATGGGGAACAGACAGACTTTGGCTCGCAATGCTGCCTGTCCGTGTCATGATGCATTGTGCGATTCGAAGCGAAGCGCCAGGTGAGTGGCATCGCATCTACCAGAATCCGGAAGACTTGCCGCCAGGTGGGTTCTTCACCTTGATGCAGGATCTCACACTACCCCTATCGAGCTCCTCTATAGAAAATAATATGGATTAGTTATTTATTCATAATTACTTCAAGGGAAACTACCACCACTCACCGCTAATCGAAAAGGATGACTGTTGCATATCGTGCTTGCCATCGACACGTCCACGCACCGAGGGCGTACTGCACAGGGAACCCTCCGCCGGCATGGCCAGGTTGCCGGCCAGCATGGCGCTAATTGGCTCTTGAATGGGTATCTGGATGTCCAGTTCGGCAAACTTCTTGGCCACGCTGTTGCCGCCACCATTCTGCCGCTCCTCGGGATGGTCCTCCTGCACTGCCGATTGCACTTTGCCCTCGATAATGTCATAGACAAACGGCGGACGCACCGGCGTAGGGATGAATCGGCCAAAGCCCTCCGCGACACGCACCTGCCCATTTTCGGCACAGATGCGTCCACGCACCAGGACATATTCGCAGACACCGTGTACGGTCATGCCCTCGAAGATGTTGAAGTCACAAGCCTGATGGTGCGTGTCCTTGGATATGGTACGCGTGGCATTCGGATTCCAGATCACAATATCGGCATCCGATCCGACAGCTAAGGAGAAAAGAAATGATATAATCCGCTCCATGATCCATTAGTTATTGGTGTTCCTACCAATGCGTCCCTTTTGCGGATAAATGTTGAAGATCTTGGCCGCATTTGTGCTGGTCACGGCCACAAAGCGGCAGGGATCGAGTAGACCCGCCTGTACACCCTTCTCCCACACCAAGGACATGCGATCCTCAACACCATTGACGCCATTCGGTATCTTGGTGAAGTCTCCCTTGCCCTTTGCCTTGTGCTCCTTGTTGAACGTGCAGTTGTCGCTGCCCGTCAGCTGCAGATCATCGCTGCAGTGCGGCAGAGTAAGAGATTATTATAGCAAGGAGATTCATCAATTAAACAAAAATCAAACGAAACGAAACAAAACAAAACAAAACGAATCACCAGCAAGGGAATGGTAACGAAGGGAAGTACTTACTACGCCAATGACTTCATGAGCTGCCTTGGCGTTTCCGCTGACTCGCGTATCGGAGGACTGGTGATGTAGTAGATGCGCTCCCCCTTCGACACGCCGCTCATCGAACGGCCGATGGAGCTGGCCAGCGTCTCGCCAAAGACACAGTAGCCACTGCGGCGGGCACGGCCGACAAGCTCGGCGGAGGATTTGCTGGTCAGGCCGGACACAAAGAGCGGCGTCTTCATCTAAGCGGACGAGCGAGCGATTTGCGTATGCGTGTGTGAGTGAAAGCATGAACATAGATTGTTAGATTTGGATTAGTGGGTTGGATTAGAGTGTGGCGCAGGAGCGCCAATTAGCAGTTAGTAGATATATGTAGCTAATAGCTATGAGCAGGCATGAGCATAGTATCCCAGAGTTAGTAGGCGTTAGTCAGCAGCATCAGCCAGAGACATGCTAAACCCCTGAGAAGTCGAGTCTAGTCGAGCTGCAAAACTTACTTAGCCAGGAGCTTCATCAGGAATTCTCGTGTCGTCGGATCGGGCCTCAATGGTGGGCTGAGCACATGCGCCGCCTCATGTTCGTAGCCCATGTGGAAGCAGCATGTGGCGTCAGTGCCCAACGCCGCGGCCAGGGTCTCTCCCATTATGTAACGACCTCTATACCGTTGCCGGGCTCTGGCCAGCTCAATGCCCGCCGATTTGCTCATCACATGAACCACATACAGCGGGCAATCGGACTTTTAAGGCACCAACGGATCACCATCGGATATAGATTTCGGATTCATTCGTTTTATATGTAGGTATATAGGGGTTATATCGTGTGTGCCGCATACCGCATAATATGTACAAGGGTGCATCATACACAATGGATAAGAAATAATAACAAAATTAAAAGAATATACAACATAAATAAATAGATTAAATTACAGTCCCCGGCTCGTAGTACAGGAACTGTACGTACAACTCTTTTTCTATACACCGCCCCCCACTCTCAATGTGGGATAACGAACGACTTGCTTTTGGGAGTGTCTTACCTGGTGGGCCAGAACGCAGGCGCGATGCACCGCCTCGGCCTCCACTTCCTCTGGTCGCGAAAGTTCATGGCCTTCCGGTCCAGTAATGCCTTCTGCCAGCAGACGTTGCGTATTCTTAGCAATAATGTCGCCATTTTCTGCATGCACCTGTTGAAAAAGGAGAGGAACGTACAGTTGCTTGCAGTAAAAGTGCATTCGATATCGGTATCTCAGCGTATTTTTAAAGGATGTATCAATAATACCAGATTATCGATTTTCAAACAACTTTTTGGGGTTTTATGAAAATAAAGTAAGTCGGAAAACTTACCATAGCCACGCCATTCAATTGTCGAATACGCTCAAACACATCCAACAGGTCGGAATCGTTTAGCTACAAGCAAATGAATGAGTAAATTATAGAAATTCAATGAGAAATGTTATAGAATAAATAAATAAACACCCACCTGATAGAGACCCTTGTAGGCCATGAATGTTTTGAAGGAATTGACTCCCAGCTCTTTGCACAGAATACCCAGCTCCTCGGAGACTGACTTGGACCACCAGGTGATGCCCACATGCAGGCCATAGTCGCAACAGACTTTGGGATCGGCCCAGCTGCGCCACTTGTCGTATGCCTCTATCATCGACTCGTGTTTATTGGGCAGCACAAAATCGACTGAGTATAATCGCAATTAGTTATCTCCTTCGTGACACCCATGGGATCATAAGGTGAGCAACTTACTTATCATGGTGGTGCCCCCAGCGACGGCAGCCTTGGTGCCATGATAGAAATCATCGACGGCCACAGCGCCACCAAAAGGCAGCTGCATGTGCGTATGGGGATCGATGCCACCGGGTATGATTAGCAGCCCACTGGCGTCAATGGTACGCACGCCGCCGGGTATTGTAATCTCCGAAGGGGGTCCCACGAATCTACACAAGCATTGGGATAACCATTAGTGTGAATTTCATTGATTAAATTATGGCACCACATACTTGATAGTTCCATCCTCAATGTAGACGTCCGCTTTGAACGATTTATCATGGTTGACGATCTCGCCTGAAAAGCAAAAGGAACAAAAAAAAACATTTAGAATCTTTGTGGAACACACACCTGGGTTTACCCCTCTCCCTTACCATTCTTGATGTAAACACGATTGGCAGCGCTCTGCAAGTGAATCGGTACCTTCTTAACCGGTTTTGGGCTGGTGGACATGGTGAGAGTCTGCAATGGAAAGCGTTCAGTTATGAGTGTTTTATGAGCGAAGATAAAAACAATAATGCTGGGGAGGATTTCCCACACACACACACACACACACAGACACACAGACAGGCAGTACACAGAAGCTGCCAGGGGGAGGGCACTCATTCATTCATTTGTTCATTCAAATAGGGTGGTTCCGCTTCTTGTGGTTGCCTGATGATGAGTCATAGGCCTCTGATTCAATGGATGTGGGGTGGGGGGGTGGAGACTGCGACTGGCGCCCAGACACGTGCCGAGCATTAAACTTCTGCAACTTGTATGAGTCACACCAGGCCTATCTATGCAACTCCCTCACTCAATCTCTGTAGTCAGTCTATGGTGTGCAACTGATTATGATGATGCACACGGCACAGCACAGAATAGCAGCCAAAAATGTCAATGCAGCTCGTTCGTTGTCTGCTCAACAGATTGTTTCCCCCTTTTTAGTTCCGTTGTTTGCCAACACAACTTGCAGACGAACACAATATGGTAACTGCATAAGAGGCTACACGGAATATCAATGTTGCAGCTAAGCTTTTACAAGTGCTGTGCTGTGCTGCACTGTGCTGTGCTGCGCTGCGCTGCCACTGGAGACCATCTCCGACGACGACGACGACAGCCAGTCATCCAACCAGACCAGACCAGCGGCCATTAACCTTTGTTAGTTGTTAGTAGGGGCCTCTACTTCGTTCCCCTTTGCGACTCTTTCAAGTGTTGATGTACTACGACTACGCCCTCGACAGCCACACACACAGACAGAGAGCAGACCCTAACTTGGCTGAAAATGGCATTGACGATGGCCCAAAGCCGCTAAGAAGTTCAAATTGTGCCACATGAAGAACACAACGAACTAAATACAAAAACTTACAAAAAAGAGAATGGAATGGGCTGTGGTGGTGCTGCAGGAAATGTTTGTTATGGCGCGTTGAATACAGCCTACAGTGGTGGCCAATGATATAGTGGCCCCAAAATTAGGGAAGGGTGTCTCAAATTAATGGTTTAATTTAGCATAAATAAAAGGTAAACGATATACAAGGAAATCACCCTTAGTTTCAGACATTTTATTCAGACTAGGGAGATGTCCGCCTATAACGAAGGTCTGAGGCAGCTGCACTTAATGGAGTAAGGTATGGGTATGTATGGTACAAGGTGTTATATAAAATTGGTTTAGCCAAGGGAAATGGGAGAGCAACCAATGGAACTAGCCCAGAACTAACTTTCTACTAAAAATGTTAAGTTTATTGGTACCTTCAAATGTATTTAGAAATTGTTAATAAAAATGTGTGTTTTTTTTAGGTACTAAAGTACTCTTGATAAAGGCTAAAGCTTGCTCCCACTTGAAGCTGCACATTGGTTGCCGTCTCAATAAAATTCAACAAAAACAACAACATACATGTCGTGTGAATGACGCGAGACATTTATGCTCGACACGAGTTCAGAAAATTCAGAAAGCTTGCGCCACCTCTTCAATAAATCATGGGCTGAGTCATAGCCAGTATAGCTGGATTTATAAATTTACCCCCATCTGTATTATGTGTACTCTTCTGTTATGGTAATGATTATTGGGGTGCATGACGTGTTTGAAGAATACTCTCACATATGTACATATGTATGTACATAGCTACTACATTTCATTCATTCAATTTAAATTCTGTCTGGTGTCAGTCAGTATAGGATTAAGTGAACACTTTCCTATAGCATAGCATCGGAAATAAACAGAGCCTCCCTATGTAAAGACAATTCTTCATACACATGTGAATGCAATGAACTAGATTATTTGTTAGCATACAAGTGCACAAAGTACATAATGTAATTAATGCAGCCGTATTAATGGAGGGGAAAATGTGCACAGCCGCGGTCTGTGGCTGAATTTGTGTGTCGCTGGTACACTTTGGCACTTAAATTTGTAAATGTGTACCAAATACATGAAAAAACACAAACGAGAAGGTTTAAAGTTCCCTAGTGAAACATTCAATTCTTTTGGCAGATAAGGTTTAGATTGATTTTATTTGGAAGCAAATAAGCTATTCTTATTTCTATGTATATCAGCTACAGAATATAATCTCTAAAAGGTACTGAGGTGCTCATTCCAAACGGATAGAAGTCATAGTGGCATAAATAGTACTCCCTTGAATAGGTATAAGTATAGACATGCACACACTTACATATGTATGTAGGCACCTCTAATTTTCGTCTAGTACAATGGGCCGGTTTTCTGCAAGTCAGCAAAACTAGTTAAACCATTCGCAGGATTCCCTAGCCCAAGCCCAAGTTTGATGAACTTTGCAATCGGATCTCATTCGTATGCTGAATAAAATCAATGACCATTTATTTCCACCAGCCATCATCTAACGAGTATGTATTTATGCCCCCCGACATCGCGTATATCTCTGGGCGGCTTTCTGTTTGTTATTAAATCGATAAAATACAAAAAAAAAAAAAGGAATGCCTGCCAATACAATGCTGAAAAGGCAGTGGCGACAAGACCTGTATCTGGTCTGGTGTACCGTACCCACCCATCGGATGAGAGGCAGACCAGACCAAACAGGGCGACAATCGTATCGCATCGGGAGATGTGTTCATTGCACTTGATTAGCGGATTGATAAATACATTTCTACGAACACGAGTATGTGCATTACGTACACCTGTCTGTACATATTCGACTTGAGTAATGTAGTCATGCAATTTAATTGTATTTTGCTTGGAAAAACACATGTAGTTGTTGTACTTTCTAAAATGTTTGGTGAAAATTCCATCCAACGCTTACAGATGTCGGCTGTAAGGTCTGTATTATTTGATGTATGCCATTAAATTTGAAAATAGAACAGAAATTTGAAAAAATACCCACGCATTGCGCATAAGTATACACACACGAACAAACACACACACACCACAAATACACATACACAGTGTCGGAAAAACAAATGCAAGACAGAAATTAGGCGAGATAATTTTCTGCTCTTTTCCTTCAAATTAAATCAAATTTGTTCTGGTTGGGGAAATTACCGTAAAATGGGCACAATCTCACGCGATTTTCTTAGATAAACGACTTAGTTCAGACTTATTTAACGCACGCACAACTGCTCTATTGGAAAACCAAAAACTTTGTAGGATTTCCCGGGCATGGGAGCCAGGGCAGAAAAACCAGGGCAGTCCGGCGATCAAACGAGACTTAACCCACTTAACACCCCTCTATTTAAAAAGTTTTGCACCCTTTGTTAAACCGCGGAAAATAATACTGTTTGTAAAGGCTCCTTGTAGCTACATCCTCCTCTTTACTTACAAAACAAAAATGACCACCAAGATCTTTCACCTGTAATGCGTAAAATATGTTAAAGTTACATAAATTTCGTGGAAATATTAAATACACCCCTGGTCGACAATGGGATAACGTTCTATTTTATTGATTGAAATCGTATTCCACGATTTTGATATTCAGTTCAATATTGCTAGCTAGTTAGCCCTCTCAGCCCTAAACAAACAATTTTATCGGATAGATACATCAATTTTCTACCAGATTGGTTAGTTTTCAGAAGTCTTTTTTATTGCATTGTTTATATAAAAAGGTTCAAACAAAAACGGCCAAAGCATAAAACGTAAATGTTGACAAAATGTTGCTGGTCAACCAAGTTTCTTCTATGCGTATGTACTTTTGTATACCTTATTTCTTTTCATTGATGATAAATATTTTTTTCCAAGCTGCTTTAAAAAATTAATATATCATTTTTTTCTTAGATTGAGATGTTTTTTTTTACCTATTAATGCATATGTTTTGTGTTTTATAAATACATATTTATCCCGGTTATGATACCTATGATACCCGTGAGCAGCAAAATTTCTCTAATATCTTTAAAACAGAGACTGAGTAGTTTCTGCATTCACTGAAGCCTGAAATTGCAAACAATATCTCAAGTCCATAGTATCCATTTTCCCAAGGTATTTAGATTTGTTGCTCATTCCGTACCAAAGTTGCACAACAATGCTGCCAATTCATTTCCACATGTTGCTGAAATTTTTCCCATACAAATCAAATGTATCTTACGGGAACGTCGCAACAATGAATCTACGTTCCAAATAATCCGTTACAAAAGAAACTTTTTTTTTACGCGTTTTCAACTTTCAGCCAATCAAATCGTTCGAAATTTTCTGTAAGCATTTTAGGGTGGTTTTCTGGGCTAAGTCTAAAAATATGTCGCTCGACCATGACACAATAAAATAATGCCGAAAATTTTTCTTCACAAGTAAATATCCATTAATAATTTTTTAAATCATATCATTAATAATAACGATGAAGAAGATTCAGACACCACGAAAAAGAGGGGGTGAATTTCACCACGAAAGCGCTCTCTTCACCTCGAAAACGAGAGCATATTTTGAAAAACCACCACGATTTGATACCGAAAAATGTCAGTATTTTTCGTGCGCTGAATGAAGTTTGGCGGTCATTTTGAAAAGTGCTTTGATATACCATCAAAAATAGATTGGAACTTGATTAAGTATACTTTTATAAGCCGATCTTTATCGTGAACTACGCTAAAATTATTCAAGTTTTATAATATTCGTCTATGGATTTAAATACTTACTGGTCGACAATGGGTTAAACGTCTTCATATTCTGTTAACCGGCTGTTAGCGATAATGTTAAGTACTGTGCTGTTACGACGGTTGATTGAATGGTAAAAATAGAAGGTTTGCGCGGTATTTGAATTTAAAATAATTCCACCTGAATTCTTTTTTTAAATACTGTAGTAAGTGATTTTATGTGATTAGTGAAAATAGATGAAACCATAATTAAGCAGAATCCAATTAGATTGGAGTCCCCTACCCAATGGAACCATATCTATATGATGTGAGGATTGCTTGCAAAATTGAGACTTCTTTATATTCTTTAAGAACATCCATGGTCTAGGCCTTTACTCTCAACTCCTAAATAAAAATTCGATCATATTACTTGGACAAATTATATTTAAATTGAAACTAAAAACAGTAAAATATATAGAAAATAATCGTTTGACTCTTAATCTGTTTATAAACTTTGTAACTGAATTGTTGTTGTGAAAAAGGTGAGCTAACTTAAACCTGTTGTGTGTTGCGCTGAGCGACAGCCACAAAAAAAAACCTGCTGGGCAGCATTTGTGGTCGCTCCTAAATTGATTGATGTTGGTTACTTTTGCTGTTGTGGACTTAAAGCTATTAGTTTTTGTAGATTTTTTCTTCCTGCGCACCTGGGACACGGCTGACAGCCCACGCCCATGCATGCACGCCTGCTGGCCGAACTGTTTAGATAAGATATAATCGATTTTCGTATTGCCATCACGGTTTTAACAGTTTGACCATGGATATCCGCTTGCCAGGGTCTCTCTTATGATATAATGCAGCTACTCTTCTCCTGGGGATTTCCATTCTCGTTCTCAATTAAAATCAGTAGCTGATGAAATATGTCTCCAACAGACTGTGAAAGAAAGAGTGAGATGAAAATTGAGAATGTATTTGATTAGCAAACACGATTACTTACCTCATTTTGTTTGGCAGATGTTTCAAGAAATGCTGCTCGCCAGGATTCAGCCAGTTTCTTGCCCTCCTCTGTGGTTACAGTTCGCTCTTGATGCAAATCGGTTTTATTGCCTACTAACACTACAGGTACACTGCAATATAAAATAGTTATTAAGGAATTGCCATCGGAGAGGCGCATATTTGCGTACTATTTTTTGCCCATCACATCTAAAAGTTTTTCGTATATAATTTTGATAACCTCAAAGGACTTTTGACTCGTTATTGAATAGACCAGGACATAGCCATGGAAATCCATGCTGTATTGCACCGGGAATATGCTGTATTCGTCCTGGCCAGCGGTATCGATCAGCTTCATATCGTACTCCTGCGAGTTGACCTTGGTCTCCTTGGTGAATGCTAAATGAAATTAATAAAAATTTACGTTTTAAAAAGTTGAATTCTCTCATTCGCAATGATGCATGCTGCCATCGCATGGTGCTCCTCCCAAACGTCATCGCACTCCTGAAAGGGGGGAACAGCTGCTGCCTGCGCACGCACTTACTATTCTCAATCGTTGGGTCATACGAGTCCACGAATTGGCCTTCAACAAACTGTATGCTGAGCGATGATTTGCCTGCAGGTGAAACGTAAATTATTACTGGGAATTTTTCGCCAGTTCGTCAGAGTTGTTGCTTTTGCTGTGTGCTGTTCGACTGAAATACTACGCAATTACAGAGCCAAGCAACAACAACAGTCATCGAAACGCTGGAGGGGGAACTGGAGTTCAACCAAACACTCACCCACGGATCGGTAGCCCATTATGGCTATATTGCGTTCTTTTGGTGGCATCTTATGCGTATGTAAAACACGCAATTATGTTTAGACTTGTAGCTTTAGTTTTAGGGGCTTTTTTTTGCCACTTTTCTTTTATTGTTGTCGCTCCGTTCGACTCTCTGTGTGTGGTTTGGGTGACTTTCTGCGGGCGTGAGTGGAGGCAGCCTAATGGGCTATTACTTTACGAAATGATGTTTGCTCAAGATACTTGTTGCTATCACAGCTTGTAGCTTTTTTAATGGTATTTAATTCAATTATTATTATTTCCACAGAATAGAGGTGTCAAACCATCGAGGGCACTATCGATAGTATCGATATTTTACTGCTAGTCTCTACTATCGACGGTTGTGCGACTATCATGATATTATCGAGCTACAGTCGTTGCGCTTTTGATATGTTTGGATTGGCTGCTATAAAATACGAAGACACATTTGTAAACAAATCGACAGGTGGCATCTAATTTTTACAATGGACAAGTTCCTAAAAGGTTTCAATGGTTTTTTAATAATTATTAGAGCTATCACGATAGTATCGATTGTTTTTTCAAAACATTCGATGTTGATATTCCTCGATATTGATATTCCGTTTAATATTACCAGCTAGCTGGGACTCTCAGCCCTAAACAAATAATTTTATCCGATAGATACATACATTTTTTAAGAGATTGGCAAGTTTTCAGAAGTCCTTTTTATTGGATTATTTACATATTAAGGTTCAAACAAAAACAGCATAAAACGAATTTGTCGTCGTTTTGTGGCGCTGCCAGACTCGTGCATTCGTAGTTGACTTGCGGGCTGCCATACCGTGATATTTTGTGATATGAAATTCGTCAATTTTGATATTCAGTTTAATATTACTAGATAGTTGGCCCTCTCAGCCGTAAACAAATAATTTTATCCGATAGATACATAAATTTCCTTCAGGATTGGTTAGTTTTTAGAACTCTTTTTCGTTGGATTGTTTACATATTAAGGTTCAAACAAAACCAGCCAAAGCATAAAACGTAAATGTTGACTAAATGTTACGTCAGTGTTGCTGGTCAACCAAGTATCTTCTATGCGTATGTACTTCTGTATACCTTATTTCTTTCAATGGGTGTGAAAAGTTTTGCTCCAAGCTCCAGTGAAGGATTATTTATGATTTTATCCTAGATTGACATGTTTTTTACCTCTTAATGTATATGTTTTGTGTTTTATAAATACATTTATCCCGGTTCTGATACCTATTATTGGAACCCGTGAGCTGCCAAATTTCGTTAATATCTTGAAAACAGAGACTGAGTAGTTTCTGCATTAATTGGAGCCTGAAATTACAAACAATACCTCAAGTCCATAATATCCATTTTCCCAAGGTATGCAGATTGTTGCTCATTCCGTGCCAAAGTTGCACAACAATGCTGCTAATTCATTTCCCCATGTTGCTGAAATTTTTCCCATACAAATTCAAATGTATCATACGAGAACGCGTATGGAATGACGCAACAATGAATCTTCATTCCATACGCGTTCCCGTAAGATACATTTGATTTTGTATGGGAAAAATTTCAGCAACATGCTGCCACACCACGAAAATGAGAGGAAAGTCTCCACAAAAACACTCTATTCTCCACTGAAAAGAGCACTCTCCACGAATTGAGAGCAAATTTTGCAAACTCTCCACGAATTGAGAGCGAAAAATGTCAGTATTTTTGGTGCGCTAAATTGAGTTTGGAGGTCAATTTGAAATGTGTCTTAATATTTGGAAAAATAGATATTTTACTTGATTTGTTTTTTCGAGTGACCTCAGAAACCAAGAACCAGTAACCAGTAAATAACAAAAAAAAAAATTAATAATTTTTTTAGCCCGATACTATCATGATAGTTCGATTGTTTTTTTCAAAACATTCAAAGCTATCGATGGCTCAACTATCAATCGTTTGACAGCTCTACCACAGAATCTACGATGCAGCCAGTGTGTCCGATGATTTTTCGACAAAATATACCGCCTTGAATCTCAGAAATATACCATATTTTCTAAATATACCGATGTAAATATACCATATTTTCTAAATATACCGATGTAAATACCCACCTAACATTAGCGGTATTTTTATGCGATAAATAGCATATTAGAGACGAGAAGAGGGCGATATGTTCGCTATCGCGCTTTACACATCTCTAGGCATCAGCTGTTGAAAGGCAGCATTTTTTGTGAAAATTTGTTTGATTTTGAGAGTTTTAAGCATTCTGGCATAAATAAATGGGTACAAAACGTCGTAATATCGAGGACGAGCTGTCTCGCTTCGAGGCTGAGATCTCCAAGCCGCCCGCGCGGAACCTCTTTGTGCCCAACCAAGTCCGACCGATCATCGCCGCGAATACGTACAACAATGTACAGCAGAAGCTGCAGCAGCATCCGGGGGCGCGCTTGTCAGTGCCGCCGCCTCCAATTCCACCACCACCCTCGTTCATGTCGACCTTTGTGCCGACAGGCAACAATTCTTCATCAACATCGCCCGCCAAATCGATGGCCGCCACTCCCGTGGTGTTAAGCAGTGCCCCAAAGTTGTACCAGTGCCGACAGTCGGTGCATGTGCCCACTGTGGCTGCGGCACCGTCATCCATCGACATAAATGCCGTGCAATTCGACGTCACGCAGAAGCTGAAAAAGCTAAAGGCAGAGAAGTCCGGACCCAATCCCATAGCCGAGGAAGCCATCAAAGCAGCGCGCGCCTCGTCCGCTCTGCAATCTTTCCAGACCACAGAGCGCAAGAAGAAGGATCGCAAGACTGTGCGGATTGCCGGTGGCACTGTGTGGGAGGACTCCTCTTTGGCCGACTGGCCCGACGATGATTTCCGCATATTCTGCGGTGATCTGGGCAACGATGTCAACGACGAGGTCCTCACACGTACCTTCAACAAGTTCCCGTCGTTCCAGAGGGCACGCGTGATTCGTGACAAGCGGACCGGCAAGAGCAAAGGATTCGGCTTTGTCAGCTTTCGTGAGCCTGCGGATTTCATACGCGCCATGAAGGAAATGGACGGACGGTATGTCGGCAGTCGCCCGATCAAGCTACGAAAGAGCACCTGGAGGCAGCGCAGCCTGGACGTGGTCAAGAAGAAGGAGCGCGAAAAGCAGGTGCTACTGCAGGCCTTCAATTCGATGAATTGAGAGTGAAGAGGAGGAGGTGTCTGTCTGACGCACAGAGAGTTAATAGACAGTCCTTTAGGCTAGTTTCGGTCACTTTGATGTAGCAAATTTGAATCAATTGTTTGGATGTTTTGCTGCAGAAAATGAGCATTAAAATTTACTTTTAGCAAATGACGTGATTTGTTTTTTATTTATTTAAATATGACTACACCTACCCATTAAGAGGTAAACAACCCTCCCTCCCATGCACAGCACAGCTGCGTGTCTGTCTATTTCAGGATTAACAATTATGTGTACAATAATTACAGGCTTACGGGAATACAGCTTCAGTGTTGATGGCTTGATAAACATAATTTAAAAGAGCTTAGGGGAAGAGCAATAATTGAACTACATAATACGTAAAGCTTTGCAATTCTAAGTAGATTTAGTACCATTTGGCTTGTTCCTTGCCACCGAGCAGTGGCCTGCGTAGCATATCCCCGCCAGCCCCATTATCATCTGCGTTTCTCTGCGTATCATATTTATTTCCCTGTGTCCTGGGCCAACGGATCGACGGCTTGCCTGCCTGGGGCCCAAAAATGGATGGATAATATTGTCTATAGCTGATATAGCCCGTGAGGAGGCCAATGATGCCACCCACAGTCACATCCTGCCAGTGGTGGTGGTAGTCGCAGGTGCGACTAACCGCCACCAGAGTGGCGACGATCAGCGGAATGACAGCAATGCACAGGCGCCAGGTGTGGCCGCGTCCTCGGGCATCAAAAGCATGCAGCTTCGCACCCACATAGTAGGCAATCAATCCAAAGCTGGCAAAGGCAACTAAAAGAGTCCGAACGGACGGGAGTTAGTTAACAGTTCAAGACTAACTAAAGGAGGCCATAGGCCAAACACCTACAGGATGAATGTCCGCTGGGAAAGGATTTACGTCCTTCGTTTATGTCGCTCGCAATCCCAGTGCAATTGAAATCCAAAATGGAACTGCCATCCGAGATGCTCGACGAGTTCAACACCATTACGCCGTCGGGAAAACAACGATAGAAAAAGTCTGGCCTGGGTCGGCCGACTGTGATTTTCAGCAAACTAGTGGGAAGGCCGTTCATGCACAGGGCCAGGGTCCAGGCCCAGCTGGCGGCTCGAAAGTCTCGCCTATCCTTCGTAATCACATAAAAGACAACGGTCACAATCAGCGGAGCCACAATCACCCAGAAGAGCAGCTCCCCGCCCTTGACGATATCCGGACGCCTCGGATTCTTGTACAGCCATAGCTCCTCAGCGTGTATTTCCCGCTTGAACGCCCACATAGTCTCCAGTTTGCTGCAATAATGACTCACATTAATCAGAATTCTAATATAACCCTTATCATATCAACAAAAACTCACAAAAATAAAGCGACGAGGACAATCCGAAGAACTACGTCAACCATATCACCAAATCTCTCATTTCGGTGTCGTAAACTAGAGTGTTGCACCTGCTGCTGTTGCTGCTTCTCAGGCTGTGCAGAGGAACTTTCGGCGCTAATCTTTAGCTCATTGCGCCACATTCCGTTGCCGTTTGATGCGTTGATTCCTTCACGTCCAGGGTCTTCCGAGGAGCTTTCGCTAACTGTGCGTCGACTGGACATCAAGTCCTGACCTTCCTTTCCGGATGTCATCATGGTCTGCTGGGTATTGTCAATGTGCTGGTTATTAATGTTCGCTTCGCTTGTTTCCTGAATAATTGAAGAGATAAGAAAAAAGCTGAATCATAAGAAGTTGCTTTTCGGCAGTTGATACCGTCTGATAGCCAGATAGACGTTCTTATCACACAATAAACAAAAGCCTTATAAGCCATGTACAAATTTCAGTTGTACTTCTACTAATCCCAAAAGAGTATTCCCTTGGCGGCTTGACCAAAATCCCCATCATATTGTCGTCACATAAGTGTGAATATTTCCGATGCTTGCGATAAGATACACACTTGTCCGTCAATGGCCACGCTTTTCCCCAATATTTGCCATCCACCGTGCTTACGTATTCGTACAGTACAAGTATATTCGGATAGACAGATAATTGCCCCCATGTAAACACTTTAATAAAGGTAGTCTCAAAATAGTTTTTGCTGGCTGGCTGGCTGGCTGGCGCACCTCGTCGATAATCCGCGTAGTCCGGCTTCCGATATCGTCACTGCTTTTGATTGACTTTTCGCGGTTGCGGCTTCGCAAGCTTGCGGTCAGGCTATCTGCCATAATCGGCTGTTCTCTGGATTTACTGTGGAACTGAACTGTTTGCACGGTCAAAATGGTGGTGTAACCGTTTGGCATCCACTTGTTGCTGCTGGCACGAGCTTTGGGGCTTTAGGGGATTCTTCCAACTGGCGGCTGAATGCTAATTACCAGCGTTTTTATAAACTTTCTCTAATCTGGCAACAGCATTGTAAAATAAACATTATCCCTCTCTCGGTCGCTCTGCTGGCCAACATGCGACCCGCGTACCGCTGACATCAACGCTCCCAACGAGTGCATATTAAACAGAGGGTAAGGCGGTACAATACAAGCCTAGGTTGTTTGTTAATTCTTTTCGTATGCTTGCATGTTGAAGTTTTCATTTAATAACCTTTTCCCAAATAGAGGAGGACGCCTTGCCTTCTCTTGGATATACCATGACAACAGCAGTTAATGGGGGGTCGACGCGACAGCTGTTTTGTTTGCCTTTCCGGTTACATTATTTGAGCGCAACTGCTGCCACTATAGTGGGCTTTAGTAGTTTTACCTGTTAATTGATCATGCTCGAGACAAATACACAGAATTACATTTTTAAACCTGCCACGCGAAAAAATTGCAAATTGAGCGAAAATGTAAATCGATAGGTTATTTGTTTTGGTATTTTTTCTAATCGTTCTAGTCGGGCTGCCAACTTGGTCCAGTGTGATCAATGTTTTGATACCCTGGAAAATTTTCCGCAGAGGTTTTTCTTCTTACTTTTTGCGGAAAATGTTTCTTTTTCTTTCTATTTGTGGAAAATTTATCTTCTTATTCTTTTTTGTCTACTTTTTTTGTTAGGGCTGCCAGATCGGTTCAAGGCGAATCGGTAATGAAACGGGTAGAAAAATATCATGGTGGCAGCCCGAAACTACGAATTGCACGAGTCTGGCAGCGCCACAATACATCACATTCGTTTTATGTTGTTTTTGTTTGAACCTTAATATGTAAATAATGAAATAAAACGGACTTCTGAAAACTTGACAATCTTGTAGAAAATGTATGTATATATCGGATTTAATTATTTGTTTACGGCTGAGAGTCTCAGCTAACTAGTATTATTAAACCGAATATAAAAATCGAGGAATATCAACTTTTGAAAAAAACAATCGATACTATCGTAAAAATATCGGGCAGCGCACAAAAAATACTGACATTTTTCGCTCTCAATTCGTGGTGGGTCTTCAAAATTTGCTCTCTTTTTTGAGGTGAAGAGAGCGTTTTCGTGGTGACTTTTCGTGGTGTGAGAAACATGTTCTTAACGGGAACGCGTTTGGAATGACGCAACAATGAATCTTCATTCCATACGCGTTCCCGTAAGATACATTTGATTTGTATGGGAAAAAATTCAGCAACATGTGGAAATGAAGAGGCAGCATTGTTGTGCAACTTTGGCACGGAATGAATCTGAATACCTTGGGAAAATGGATATTATGGACTTGAGATATTGTTTGCAATTTCGGGCTTCAGTGAATGCAGAAACTACTCAGTCTCTGTTTTCAAGATATTAACGAAATTTGGCAGCTGACGGGTACCAATAAAAGGTATCAGAACCGGTATAAATGTATATATATAACACAAACATATGCATTAAGAGGTAGAAAACATGTCAATCTAGGATCAAATCATAAATAATGTTTCAATGGAGCTTGAACAAAACATTTAACATCAATTAAAAGAAATAAGGTATACAAAAACCCATACGCATAGAAGAAACTTGGTTGACCAGCAACAGTGACGTCACATTTAGTCAACATTTACGTTTTATCCTTTGGCCGTTTTTGTTTGAACCTTAATATGTAAACAATCCAATGAAAAAGAGTTCTAAAAACTAGCCAACCCTGAATAAAATTTATGTATCTTTCGGATAAAATTATTTGTGTACGGCTGAGAGTCTCAGCTAACTAGTAATATTATACCGAATATCAAAATCGAGGAATATAAACTTTGAATGTTTTGAAAAAAACAATCGATACTATCGTAATAGTATCGGGCTCAAATAATTACTAAAAAACCATTGAAACCTTTTAGGATATTGTCCATTGTAAAAATTAGATGCCACCTGTCGATTTGTCTACAAATGTGTCTTCGTATTTTATAGCAGCCAATCCAAACATATCAAAAGCGCATCGACTGTAGCTCGATACTATCATGATAGTCGCAAAACCGTCGATAGTAGAGGCTGGCAGTAAAATATCGATACTATCGATAGTGCCCTCGATGGTTTGACACCTGTAATATTTACAAATTCTTTGAAAAAGTACCAAACAATCGACAAAATTGACGTAATTGTCAAGTTGTCTTCTTCGACTTGGCAATTTCCACCTTGTAAGGGCGGCCAAATAATCACACGCTACTCAAGGGTAGAGTGGTAACATAAAACCCCAAACAAACAAAAAATACATGGAATTTAGTTGGGATATTATTGCCTGTCTGAGCATAGCGGTGCTAGTACACATTATAGTTTACGTGTTTGTGATGGAAAAGCGAGCCAAGAGCATCGATGGACGCCATGTCGTGGTCACCGGCGGCTCGAGCGGCATTGGTGTCTGCCTGGCCATAGAATGCGTCACGAAGGGCGCCCATGTTACGATTATAGCGCGTGACGAAAAAAGGCTGAGTAAGTTATACACCGGTTTCATTTGGAGAGCCCCACCCTACACACTTATCGCTTTACAGAAGCCGCTGTGGACCGGATGGAGCTTGTGCGCCAGCGACCGGATCAAAAGCTGCAGTACCGCAGCCTGGACATTGGCGGAGACTATGAGGAGGTGGCTCGTGTGCTGGCCGAGACCGAGGATACTGTTGGCCCCATTTACGCGCTGCTCAATTGCGCGGGCATGGCCATTTGTGGTGTCTTCGAGGAAGTTTCTGTACGGGATGTCCACAAGCTGATGAATGTGAACTTCTTTGGCAGCTACAACTGCACCCGTCACGTCCTGCCCAAGATGAAGAAGGCGAGGGAGGGCATCATTGTGATTACCTCATCGCAGGCCGCCATGTTCGGCATCTATGGCTATGGACCGTATGCAGCCAGTAAATATGCACTGCGAGCGATGGCGGAAACGATAGCCATGGAGTCGCGGGAGCACGGCGTCAGTGTCACCTTGGCCCTGCCCTGTGACACAAACACACCAGGATTTGAGGAGGAGGAGAAGTCCAAGCCACGCGAAACAAAGATCATCTCGGGCGGTGGAGGTCTACTAAAGCCAGAGGACATGGCCAAAGCCATTCTCAAGGATGCCTTGGTGAGGCATTGATTTATCTCCTTTCCATTCTCAAATTTCATGAGTATTTTCCTTGCAGAAGGGCAACTTTATCTCGACTGTGGGCGCTGAGAGCTGGCTGATCACCACGCTAGGCGGTGGGCTGCTGCCCTGGGATGGCTTCTTCACAAATCTCCTGCACGCCTTGGTCATCGGTCCATTGCGCTTGTTCGGCTATGGCCTGCACAAGTACTTCAATAGCATCATACGCAAATGCGCCAAAGAGGATCGTGCCAAAAAAGATGGATCTGGGGATAAAGTGGCATCGAAATGATCGGAATTCCTATCATGTCTCTATAGCCCGTATATTTAAGCACTTATTTTTGTATTTCCCACATTGCATGCTGCATGGTTGGCAAACTACTATTCCAAATATCGCCTGACAACAGCCACTTTCGCAGTCATGTAATCTAATTGTTCTATAAAGTGTATTTTCTATGTATTTCTAGTCTTGTAGGTGATTAAACTGATAAATATTACACACATTTAATACCTATAAGGCATTTCTCCTCAAGAACCAACAGTCAGCATGGCTTGCCGGCTGTTCTTGATTAGATAAACCCCATTTTGCCACTTGTAGACCCCCTACTCCATCACACCCTCTGATCCGACTCAACGATAAGACACCATTCAAAATAGGTCAAAATATGCGCGCATACATATTCGAGTTTAGTTTTTTTCTTTTGTCTCCCTTTATTCATAAGACGCACCCCAGTTTTACACTCTTCCTTTAGTTCCGTTTTTCATTCTGCCTTTTAACATTTTGTATATAGTTAACGCTAAACAAAAATTATTTGTATAATTATAATGCAAATTATATAAATACATACATATATATATATATATGCTAGTATATATATATATGTATATAGTTGTAAACATAAAGTGTTATAGCATCTAAGCATCAGATAGATAATCAAAGAATTATTATTGGATTTCAATAGGTAAATTCTATTTTTTGGATAGGACAATTTGTTTTGTAATATTATGCTTTAGGTTTAGGTCTGGTTATTAAATTATAGTAGTTACCCAGGGGGGGGGGATTGCATTGTAACTAAATAATGTATACAATAAACAATTAAACAAAGGTCTTTATGTTGCACAAGACGCCGTGCGACAACTCAATAGTAAAGAAGAAAAATGCTACGCAAACCAAAAGAAATTATTTCACGATTACAAGCCAAAGAATGCTGAACTTAATTTTGGGTTTCGATTGTGGATTGCTCTTGGATTGGTGTTTGTTTGTGTGTGTATGTTGGTGTTGGTGTTGCTTGATTGGTTGGTAGCTTCCTCTAGTAGTCCTCAATTGCAATGATTTGCGGTGGTTTAATGGACCCTACTCCCACTGTTGGCGACCCCACATCCTTGGTCGCTGCGTTGTCGCTAGTTGATGTTGTTGTTGGTCCAGCAGCAGCATTTGGTGTTGCAATTGCAGTGGCAACCACCTCGCCCGCTGCTGTCCGTGTCTCCGGCGTCTGTGCGGCTAATTGTCACTTTGAGTTGCCCGCCACTGAGTTGGCGCCCGCCTGGTCGTTCACCCTCTGATATCGTGGCTTATTGCGTGTGAAGGGCAAGTACTTGAACTTGATCATATGCTTGATCTGTCGCTTCATCGTGATGCAGAACAGCGTGATGAAGTACATGACCAGTATGGGCCAAAAGACGGGTACATTGAAGAAGTCGAAAAACGTGCAGAACAGACCGATCCCCGTGCTCTTTGTCACCGACAGCCAGAACTTGAACTCCGGCAGGCGTCGTATGAAGGGACGGAATTCCTCATTGCTGCGCGTCGGCAGATTTGGACCATCGTCTTCGTCGTCCTGTGCATAGGGATCGAATTCTGGATCGATTTTTGGCGTTAGAAATGCTATAAACAGATTCAGATGATAGATGCCCAGCGCATAGCAGATGATGTACCATCCTTGGTATATGAAAATGCGAAGCACGAAGAGCAGGAGTACAAAGCCAGCGAACACCCAACGCAGTCGCGTATGCGGCGTCGAGCGATCCAGCGTTGACTGATAAGTCTACAAAGAGGTCATATATGTTTATGGATGGTCGATGTCGATTGCCTTGGGTACCACTCACCTGTGAGAGGCGTTGAAACACCTTCTTGATGCCTCCGCCACCAGATGACGACGACATCGTGGCACTGCTGTCTTCATTCATCATTGTTGCCACAGCACCCGCTCTACTTCCTCACCATTAATCGGAGCGGTTGTCCACGTTCTTGTTTACTTTGACGTACAGCTTCGGAGTGGGCTACGATGCTGCGCTATCGATTTGGGCTTGGAGTGGACAAAAGTAGAGTCTAACTAAACACAAAATAGGCAACACGGTGCGTTCTAAATCACTAATTATTTCATTGCCGAGACGTTCCGTTTTAGGTTCCTCCTCTGCCTCTTCGTCGTCGTTCTGCTTGTTCTGCTATTCTTCTTCTTTGTGTTCTCTCCCCTAGTGCGAGTTTTTGCGCTTGTCAGTTGTGTAGATTGAACTATGCTTTGTTCTCAATGCCTGCTTGCTGTTGTTCAATATCTTCTAACTATATCGCAACTGTTATTCCATTACAGTTCTATTCCTAATTTGATTACTGTGTGTGTCGGCAATTTATTGTTCTTTTTTTCACATCCACGTCATTATAGGGTATATCGATACATCAGTATACCGATATATCTTCTGTGTTTGATAATATGTGGGTAATATCTTTGTGCGATAAGCGGAATTATTCGTCGTTTTATTTTGAAAATAACCCAAGCATTAATTTATGAAATAATTTGTAAGCTGTTATTGAGCCTTCTGCTCTGGCTCGAGAGCTTTTAGGATTTACTTAACGCTTAAATGGTTTGAATTGAAGAGCTAAAGAATTTATAGGCAAAGCAAACATTATTTAAAAACTGTTAATACACTTCTTTAGAGGGTATCTATACATCGATATCGATATCCAAAATTTTTACCGCGTTTGTCTTCAAAACCAGCCAGATTGCCAGCACTGATTTACAGCAACAAACAAAATAAACATCTTTAATTTGCGGAAAAGTTAGTCAAGTCCCGAGATGGCGCTTCTGTGTCGAACTTGTGGGGAGCTCGCAATAAATCCAAGGAGACTTTTTGATAAGAGAGGAGCCGACGTATTAAACGACATCCTTAAATTGACGGGCATCTGGGTAGGAATAAATCCGTGAAAAACATACATTACATACTCATATATGTATGTATGCAAGTATATTGTTACAATTACTAAATTGAGTTTAATTCCAGCTTACTAATAGAGAAGGATTCCCCTCACATATATGCTCCATCTGCCTGCAACACTCAAATGAAGCCATGGCATTTAGGGAGCTTTGTATAAGAACTAACCACTCTTGGTACGAAACACTCGATGCGTCCGACTCCAAGACGGCTGACGACGCTGTGCACCTGGATCCACTAATTGGAAACGACGAAGCGGCGACACCTGAAGAGAACAAGGAATATGTCACAGTGGAAATTGAAACTCTGTGTGAGGAAAGAACGTCTGTAAGTCCTTTAAGCCTCCATGCAGAACCAGATTCATTAACTGCTTACAAGATAGCATCGTTGCGTCGTGAAAGGAATCCATCAAATATGCGCCAAAAAGCTACAAAAGAACAATCTGAAAAAATAGCTAATGATGGAGAGTGTCATGATGAGCTCTTGGACTTTGGGCCCCTGACAAATGAAGATGTTCAGCTTGTCCTTGAGGAGGAGAATCATGAGGAAGAAAACGTTATAAAAAGGACTTTGAAAGGGTTCAAGTCACGATTAGATTCGTGCTCTGTTCCCAAGAAGAGAGTATTCCGAGGTTCCAGGAAATTAAGTGTTGACCCAGTTATAAAACGTGAAGGGGATCTTGCAAAGAAGAAGCGGTATAGAAGAGCCATTCGTGGTTTTTACTGCGACCAATGCGGCAAATGGTTCCAGGATAAAAGCAATCTTAATGTACATTTGACGCGGCACACGGGCGTCAAGCAGTTTGAATGCGAGGAGTGTGGGCGCAAGGAGTTTACTATGCATCTTTTGAGCCTTCATATACGAGTAAAACATAAAGGGGAACTGCCATACTCTTGCAAGTACTGTGGACAGCGATTTGACAACTGCATAAAACGTTTAAGACATGAAAGGTGGGTAATTTATTCATTGTTAGACTCAGACTAACCACAGATTGCATTTTTCTCAGGCAGCACAAGGAGTGCCCCGATATTCGACCTCACGTGTGTCCTGTTTGCGGAAAAGCCTTCCAACTTAAGAGAGCCTTAAGGATGCATGAGATTGTGCACACGGGTGAACAACCATTCCAGTAAGTTGTAAAACAGCTTATATATACGCATTATGTTTGAACATCCATGTTTATCCGCAGCTGCGAGGTCTGCGACGTACACTTTAACCGCAAATCCAGCTTACAAACCCACAACCGTTCAAAGCTGCACATTAAAAAAGTTGGTCAAGGTCAGACCAAAACACAGCTAGATGTATTTATGGACGAGGATACCTAACGCAACAAGTAGTAAACCAATTAAAGTTGATGTAATTTTAAAAGTTACTACATTACCGCTTAAATAAACAAAAGTACCGTTTAGATAGACATGGTATCGATATATATATGTATCGATATAAAGCTTGATTTGTGTTCTTTGAACATGCTGTCTCATAACTGTTCATTTTGCAAAAATCCAAAACGGTGCCAGAGCAGCGTTTCTTGAGTTTCTTCCTCTTGCAAAAGAGCCAGTCAGAGACATCATTTCAGGCGGCTGAAATGAATAAATGCCGAACTTGCTATCGGGACTTGCTAGTTGATGAGGACGCCAAAGATCTCTACAATCAAAATAACAATGCTCTGCTGTACCACATAGAGGCAATAACTGGCGTCTGGGTGCGTATAAAATTGATAGAATCAAGCGGCTTTCTGTAACTATTTAACTGCTTGCAGATAAGCGGGCTGCAGGGTGTGCCTCATCACATGTGCCCGCAATGCCAGGACACCTTGCAGAAAGCCATTGAGTTTCGAGAGAAATGCATAAGAACTGAATTCGGACTCACCAGCCACCAAGCCAGCAAAGGGCTCACGGAGCGTGATTCCCCAAAAACCGAAGCAGAAACTGAGGAAATCGAAACTGAATTGGAGAATGTATTGTACGAAGAGTCGGCGCAACAAAACGAAGGCTTATCAGACACAGAGTCACTTTATATGGAATATCCGCTCATAGAAGCTATTGAAACCGAACAGTGTGGACCAGCAGGCAATGGTCCATACCACAACAAACACAAAGTGGATCCTTTCCACTCAGAACCGAAATTGCAAACGCCAAGGGCAAAACGATCAAAACTAACCAAAGAGGAAAAGAATCTTAAGCGGCGCGAGCAGATACGCTCCAAGCCACTAAGCTATGTCTGCGAGCAGTGTGGGCATGCCTTTCGTATGTCTTCCCACCTACAGCTTCATATGCTTCGTCACAGCCGCGTCAAGAACTTTGAGTGCCCGGAATGCTTGAAGAAATTCTACACCTCGTACTTGCGGGACAGTCACCTACGCGTTCGTCACAACCGAGAGCGTCCGTTCCCATGTAACCATTGCAGCGAAACGTTTGCCTACTGCAATATGCGTCAGAGGCATGAGAGGCAAGTCGAAACCACACGAAACCTGCATATGTCCGCCGCCTAACCTTTTCAAACTCTGCAGGGAGATTCACGGAGCACCTCCTCGCATTGTCATGAGTCGCAGCAGCACAAATCCAAAAGTTCAACAGGACAATTGTAAGCGTCACTTTTGCCAGCTCTGCACAAAAAGTTATGCCTCGAAGTATTCGCTCAGTTGGCATATGAACTCGCACACTGGGGTCAGGAACCTCAAGTGCAAGTCGTGCGACATGACCTTTCCCGATCCTGTTTCGGTGAGACGGCACGAGCGGTTGCATGAGAAGAGGCCTCTGCAATGTGATGTCTGTTTGAAAGGATTTTTCGTTCTCAGCAAGCTCAATGAGCATAAGCTTATACACTCTGGCGATCGGCCATTTAGGTAGGACACTACATTTCCCCAGTCTTCAAATGAAAGCTACATTTATCCTACCATATCCTTTTCAGGTGTGAAATTTGCGATGTATATTTTCGATACAAATATAATCTCACAACACACAGGCACAGTAAAATCCACGAGTCGAATTTGTTAAAGATTCAAGAAGAGAAAAAGGCTTAATTAAATATAAAACGCAACTGAACATGAAATGATCAAATAAATGAAGAATTATTTAAATCTTGGAAAAATTGCCGCGCACACTGCAAGCATGCTTTTCATTTATCGACTATCAATATTTGCTTGAATTTCGTCCATCACTAGAAAACATCCAAAACATAATTTCTGTTGTTTTTATACCCAAAAATTGATCTGCTGGCGGCTATTTGGCAACGATGAATGCGAATGCTGCGCCTGTGGGGAAACTGAAATGCAGAACATGCCTGGGAGAGTTCGACGAGGAGACAATGAGTGGTTTGTTTGAATTGAACGAGATGGACGTGGATGCAGAGGACGCCGGGAGTGAAGATCTCAGTGAACAATTTCAGTTCTGTTGCGGGATTAAGGTAGTTGGCCAAATAAGCAAATAAAAATTATCATAGTTCATTTGTGCTTCTGAACCTTTAACAGGTTCGCAACTCTCCTCGGCTGCCTTCCAAGGTGTGCAGCAAGTGCCGCGAATTCGTTCAGATGTGGTTAAGCTTTCGCCAAATGGTCCTCAATTCCCAAGTTTATTTGGAGACATGCTCGTCGGATGGCGGGCAGCCCGAGGATTTCAAGCAAGTCAACACTAGCGAGCTTATGGAATACATGTACCAAAACCTTCAAGTGAATAGTGGCCCTGAAAATGAGTACCAGGATGACAGCAGCCGCCAGGAGGAAATTGAGGATATAACTGCACAGTATCAGGAGATTCTCGACGGTGTCAACTATGTCACTGACAATGGGGAGCTTGTGCCCGATGAGCAAGACACGGATGCCGACGGCCAAGCTGGGGAGCAGTCTACTGAAACGTTGGTTGTAAACGTTCAACCATTTGAACAAGATCTGGTTGTTGATGAAACCATCGAGACCGTCGGCAATGGACAAGTAGTCGACTCTCCCATAGTGAAGGAGGATTACTGCGACGTGGATGATTTTGTGGACAGTAACATAGACTTTCTGTCGCCCACACCATCGCCAGAACCGAAGCCCAGCAGCACTGCCAACAAACGCCGGCCAGGCAGGCCCCGCAAGCCCGACAATGAACTGAAATGCAAGCGCAAGACCAAAAATCCCGGGCAGCCCGCAACAGAGTTCAAACGCTCGCCCACAAAATTTATGTGCAACTTGTGCGGCAACGTGTACACCAAAAAGTCCTTGTTTACCGCACACATGATGGCTCATGCCGACTACAAGCCCCACCAGTGCGAGTAAGCAACGAAAGCTTCATTTTTACCATGCCAACTTCTTAACCATTGTTTCATTGTAGAATCTGTGACAAATCCTTTCGCCAAATGGGAGAGCTGCGGGCCCACATTCGTCGTCATACGGGTGAGCGACCCTACAAGTGTCTGTATTGCGAGCGTCACTTTTACGACCGCAGCGAAAGGGTGCGCCACGAGCGAGTCCACACCAACACGCGCCCTTATGAGTGCAAGGAGTGCGGCAAGGCCTTTACGCACACAGCCATCCTCAAGAACCACAGTCTGGTGCATTCCGGCGAAAAGAATTACAAGTAACAGAGCACAGCACCTCAGCATAGAGTGTCCCCTAGTCTAATCTAAAACATGGTTTTTCTCTGCTTTTAGTTGCGCCGTATGCTCCAAGTCATTCACCCTGATGCACCAGCTGAAGGCCCATCAGCAGACGATAGTCCACAGGAACATGGAGGAGCAGGCACTGGCAAATTCCTCAGCCTACACATAGCTTAAGCTTTAGTATAGTTTTCTTTCTTAAGATTGATTTATGCAATATAAGCTAGACTAATAGAAGAGTTATTTGTTTATTTGTTTTCTGACTTGGACGGGGGATCACGATCCTCGTCTTCCATCGTCATATGTGCGTGAGTCTTTAGGTGAGCTTTTAACTGATGCGGCAAACGGAATTTCTTGTCGCACTTTAAACACGCGTGAGCCTTCTCCTTCGAGTGCGTTAGAATGTGTGCCTTTCGGGTGGAGGATAGTGAAAAGCTTTTCTCGCAAATGGTGCAGGCGTATGGTCGCTCATTCGTGTGCATGCTGAAAGGGGGCAAACACATAATCATTAAATAAAATAAACATTTCCGTGGAACTCTGGATGTATCTCACCGTTCGTGCTTGCGATGTGTGCTGCGATCGGCAAAGCAACGCGAGCAATGTTCACATTTATATGGTTTCTCCCCCGTATGGGTTCTGATGTGTGTGTTCAGGTTGCAGCTGGTGGTGAAGCGTTTGAGGCAAACTCTAAAGGATATTTTTTTGGTTATTTTGGCTGGGTGGGATTTTTTTAATCAGTAGGAGACTTACTCGCATTCATAGGACCTCTCGTTCAGATGGGTGCGTATGTGGTCAGCAAGTTTTGACGAGCTGTGGTAAGTGTTGCTGCAGACAACGCACCTGTGCTTTTCTGGAGAGCACGCTACTCCGAGATCTATTTTATATACGGTGGCAGGTTCTGGCTCTAGGGCGGAGTTATCCTGTGTCACGTCGCTTTTGACGAGATAATCCTCATATGAGCCAACGTTTATGCATAGTGCTACGTCCTCATTGGCCCCGTAGTTTATTTGGAATTCTTCGCTGTCTGTGGTGGTCAGATAGCCCGCATTTTCAAAAGACTCGCTTACATTTGCAGTGGAAGCAGGCTGCACTGTGTGTGCAACTTCTGATAGTTCAACGAGCGTTTGAAATGTTTCGCCCAGACTTTTTTCATCAGTTACATTATTGTTCCCAGAATATTCCAATTTGGGATACTTGTCCTGTCTTTCTAAAATCGTTTGTTTTCTCGCACGTTTTCGCGTTTCAACGCCGGGCGATGTACTTGTGGGTCCTTTTAGCACCGACGTTGAGGAAATTGCCTGGCGCACGAGACTCCTCAGCTGCTCATCGGCCAGCTGACAGGTGGTGATAAATCTGTGCACTTCTTCCAGCATTTGAATGCAAGTGATGCATATTTTGTCAGGCAAGCCATCGTCCAGAGACACCTAAAAACAAATATGAGAACGAATGCTGCTAATTTTATCGTCGCATACTCACATTCAGCCCCGCATACTCGTTCAAAAGCCGGGGGGCTGATTCAGAATCGAAGAGCGGTTGCAGATTTATGGTCTCCTCACTTTTGCAAGTTCTACACATGCTCCACTTGATGCTGATTTCCATTATTGTTAATTCCTTCGTGCCTGCTGGCCGATTTAATTTATCCGATTCAAATGCTATTCCAGATTCTGTAGTGTGACTGTATGACGCCGCACTTAGCCCATTAAGTGCCACTGGGTGTTTAAATACCCACGAAAATTGTGGAACGGCGCACTCATTTGAAACAGCACCGGATGTCCTTCATGCAAAAAAAATAATTAATACATAGATGCAATTAATAAAAGTAATTGTCAAAAATGGATTAATCTCTTCACACAAAGTGTCCATAAATACTCTTGCCATGAAAATGGGCCCTTAATAGGTTAAAAATACCGAGCTGCTGTTGAAGTGTGCCCATATGTGAAAAATACCAGGGAAAGCAGTGAAAAAGTGGAAGACTAGACGCTTGTTTATTTATTTTATTTAGTTGCAAAACAAGTCTTTAAATATGCCCGAATACATGCTTTGTAGGATCTGTTTAACAGAAGATTTAAGTTCGGACGGAATGACACCACTTTTCGACGAGCAGAACGTCGAGTGTCCAGAGCTCGTGAGAAAAATTGAAGAAATCGGCAGCATCAAGGTACATGTGTGCAGACCCCAAGACCCCAATTTGACAGCAACTAATTTCTTCATATTTGCAGCTAGCCCCACTTCAGGACATGGTAAGCATGCTTTGCTTTAATTGCGTCGACACCCTTACTATTGCACATAAATTCCGAGAACTGTGCCAGGCCAGCGAGCAAGCCTTTTCCGATAATATTGTCAAGGTAAGCTGCGTTTAAAGTATGCTTGCTATGATTCTCCGACACATCCTGATTCTTTGGTTGCTTTAAGGCGGAGATGAAATGCGAGCCTACAGACGATCCTCCGAGCATGGAAGAGCATCACATTGAATATATATACGAGGCAGCCAGCGAATTTATTGATGCCGATGGGGATATTGAACTAGACACCATGCTGGAAGAGCGTTTGGAGGATGGAATCGCAGAAGCTGAAGCGACATATGGCGACATGAATGTGGTGGAGGAGGTCGATGATAATGACCTGCTGTTAGAAAACGCTAGCGATAGTGACTACGAACCCAGTGAACGTTTCCGAAAGCCCAAGATTCGTAAAACACGGCTAGCCAAACGTGGTCGTGGCCGACCACGGAACTCCACAGCAGAAAATGGTCAGGAAAAAGCGCCCGGTGTGTGCAGGTCCAATGAAGAGCCCACAAATATCATGTGCGAAATATGTGGCAACATCTACTCCAAGAGAGCAGCCCTCAACATTCACATGCGCCGTCACCTGGCTGAGAAGCCTTTCGAATGCGAGTGCGTATAACACACACAAATCTAATTTATTCCTTGACTGATTGACCATTTTCCTCCAGGATCTGCAGCAAAACGTTTGCGGGTCCCTCGGAACTAAATCGCCATATAAGAGTGCATACGGGCGAGAAACCGTTCACGTGTAAATACTGCTCCCGTTCGTTTGCAGATCGAAGCTCCAACATACGGCATGAAAGGTGAGAATCCATGCCTATGGTAGCACCCCTCACTGAATTTATATATCCTGCAGAACTCATACAAATGAACGGCCCTTTGCCTGCTCAACATGTGGCAAGTCCTTCTCCTATTCTAATGTCCTGAAGAACCACATGTTAACTCACACGGGGGAGAAGCCTTTCTTGTATGTACTTTTTATATAGCTATAGCGAGAAAGGAAAGAAATTTTCCATTTCAGGTGTCTGCCGTGTAATAAAACATTTTCCCGTAAGCACCAGCTGGAGCAACACATCGGCACAATGACCCACCAGCAAACTATGAGAGCGCATCAGACAAATGAGGCGTTACGGGGGACTTCGGAATTATACTAGTGCAATTTAATTAACATATAATAATTGTAAATAAATGTTTAAATATTACACATAACAAATAACTGTACGATTTCTACACGGCAACTACATAGTATGTAGTTTTCCTGAGAATTGGCACGCTGCGGTCACACTGCCAGTCATAATCGATAACGATTATAACCAGCTGATTATATATGTGTAGATCTTCGTATGCGCGCAATTTGTATTCCCATAGTTGATAAAAAAAGAAAATTGCATTTCCTTGGTGTGCAACACCATAAAACATAAAAATGCCGTTTACATGTCGAGGTTGTGGGGGTGACATTTTTAATACTACAGCCAAGAATATATTCCACATGGAGAACGAGCAGATGCTTTCGAACCTCCAAGCAGTGAGCGGGATCTCGGTAAGCTCGATCCATCAAGTAAAGAAAAATTCATTTTATCCTAATACCTATTGCAATTTGTAGTTCATGTATGATCCCGACCTGCCAAGCTGCCTATGCTCGTTTTGTTTGTTCGACTTGAATCAGGCAGTCGTGTTCCGAAATCGCGTTCGGGCTCAGGCGGACTTTCTGCTGCAGCAGCAACTTCCCAGCAGGTCCACGACTCCGTCCGAAATGCCAGTATGCTACATACCAGATAGTGACGAGGAGAATGAGCAAGCACAAGCCGTTGATGGTTTGGATAATGAACAGGACGTGTCGACGGATGATGTTAATGTTTCCCATGATGAAAACGAAGACTTGTTTAAGGGATTCCCAGAATCCGATCAGGATTCCGACACCCATTCCCCGGCTCCGAGTATGCAAGGAGAAGAGCTGGACGAAAACCAGGCACTATCAATCCACATACTAGATAGTGACGAGGAGAATGAGCAAGAAGAAATAACCGCCGCCGACAACATGGTTACGGATATGCTAGAGGAGCTGGAAGCAAATGGGTCCGACGACCAAACACCTGATGCGGCACAGGATGATGACTCTCTGATGGCGAGTCTGGAAAAGGGGTTGGCAGGAAGATCTGATTTCGACGAAACTGATGCTGCCGAGACACCGCAAGTTGCTGCGTTGCTGATTGCGAGTCTGCAGAAGGATTTAGGATATGCTAATGCTGGCAGTGATACCGAAAATATCATCGAGACGCCGAAACGCTCTAACAAAAAGCCTAACCCCAATCTTCCAACTTCTAAGAATGTTAATAAGCCCAATCCTTTGCCCGCTAACAGCGTTGGCAAGCAACGCTGTTTGGCAGAGAAGAAGATGGCTAAATGCGGGTGCGTATGAAACTAGATTTAGGATTTGTACAAATGTTGTATTCTATGAACGAACCTTTAGAGTTTGCAGCAGGATGCTTGGTTCTTCCCATGCGTTAAAGTGCCATATGCGAACACACACGGGCGAGCGACCATACATGTGTCAGCACTGTTCTAAACAATTTGTGACTGGAGGCAATAAAACCCGTCATGAAAGGTGAGAGAGTGAGAGATCGCTGGATACTGAATTTATTGTCCATAATTTCCTCTAGAATTTGCCTCGGCCAAACTACAACGGACCCAACGGACACGGCCAAGACACCATTACAGTGCCAGCGCTATTTGCATTACTATTCGTCTTTAGCCAACAAAAACCGTAATGAAAGGTGAGAGAGTGAGAGATCGCTGGAATCATACTGAATTTATTATCCATAATTTCCTCTAGCAAAACGTTTGCGGGTCCCTCGGAACTAAGTCGCCATATACGAGTGCACACGGCCGAGAAACCGTTCACGTGTAAATACTGCTCCCGTTCGTTTGCAGATCGAAGCTCCAACATACGGCATGAAAGGTGAGAATCCATGCCAATGGTAGCACCCCTCACTGAATTTATATATCCTGCAGAACTCATACAAATGAACGGCCCTTTGCCTGCTCAACATGTGGCAAGTCCTTCTCCTATTCTAATGTCCTGAAGAACCACATGTTAACTCACACGGAGGAGATGGCTTTCTTGTATGTACTTTTTAATATAGCTATAGCGAGAAAGGAAAGAAATTTTCCATTTCAGGTGTCTGCCGTGTAATAAAACCTTTCCCCGTAAGCACCAGCTGGAGCAACATCTTGCCACAATAGCCCACCAGCAAGCTGTGAAAGCGCCCAAACCGATACGAAATAGGCGATATACCACGCGTATATGATGCTGGAGCAAAACATCGCCGCCGAAGGAAAACCATCCAGCTGTGAAACCGCACAATGCTATACGAAATACACGTATCAAAATCAAATTAGATGCATAAATATATGAATAATCAATATAGAATCGAATGCTGCGATTCAGATCTTTAAGAAAGGCTAAGAAATCATATACCACTCGTATTATGACCAGTAAGCTGTGAAACCGCCCAAAGCTATACAAAATAAGAGATATACTACGCGAATATGATGCTATTAATATATATAAATGCATAAATACATAAATATTCAATAAAAAATCGAATCGTCTCTAAAAAATGCTTGTGATTGAAGGCTGTACGACTGTCTGAGCTGCCTCCAGTGCCTTCTCCATGTGTGTGCTGGTAGCCAAATGATTTTGCAACTGTGCAATTCGTAAGAAGCGCTTGTTGCAGATGCCACAGCTGTAAATAAAATTGGAACCAATTATTTGTGCCTTGATCATTGACTGGCAATGCTTACACATGCTTGCGCTCGTCTGCTGATGCGTGTGTGAGGATGTGCTTCCTTAGGCAGCCAGAGCTCACGAAACCCTTGCCACACGTTTTACACTCGAAACGCTTGTCATTGCGGTGGCGTCTGTGGTGCTCTTCGCGCGAGCTCGCATCTGAAAATCGACGAGAACAGTAGGTGCAGACGAAGGGCTTCTCTCCCGTGTGGCAGCGGTTGTGTCGCACCAACTCCTTACGAGTGGCGAAACGTTTGCCGCACTCACTAATGAGGATGGGAGCTGCTGATTAGCAGGTAGCATGGCATATATTTGGGGGAATATGTTTTACCTGAACTGGCACACGAAATTCTTGATACCAGAGTGCCGTAGTTTGTGCTCTTGAAAGTTGCTCCAGCTGTTTATAGACTTTCCACAGTCATCGCATATATACGGCCCTGCAGCATATCTGCCGCTGCGCTTTTTTTTCGCTTGCTCCACAGGGTTATTGTTCTGCGTGCACATTTCTGATTCATATTCCAAAGCATAATCATCAGCGTTCTCTTCATCGGTGTTTAGCCCATAAGACTCTATTTCCGAGTCGGAATTCTCCTCTATGCTGGCAACGGACGTGCCAGTGGAATTTGCTTTTTCCTGATTACGCTTCTCCGAGATGATGCAGCGCTGCCGAAACTTTATGGCACAGTCCAAGTCGAAAACGCACTTGTCGCACATATGGCTGGAGAGTCCCTCCTTTTCATTTAGCTACGGAAATTAATTTAATCAGCCAAATACAACTTGCGTATAATTTATTTTGTGTATTTACCCCGACCCCTGTTATGGATAGAATTTGGCGGATCAAGTGGCCGTTCTTCGGGCAGAATAGGTATATCGACGCCTCTTGGCCACAAATGCGACATATCCTGGGCATGTTGTACTGTACTCCGGCTGTGTGGACGGTGCGCTTGTAGTAGAGTAGTCGTCGCAATAGTTACCCAGCACCACGTATAGGCGTGATTTAATTTTTTTAATTGGATTATTTTATTGTTTACAGTGCAGTGAAGAAATGGCGCATATCGTTATCGAGAACCGATTACAAACAGCTGTGTATATTTTATTTTGTTTGCATTTGAATAAAATTAAAAATATGTATCTAAAATGACGCTCCAATGCCGAATCTGCGGGGGCGTCATCTACAACACCAAGGCCAAGAATCTATTCCAGAATGAGAACTCTACGCTGTTGCTGAACATCGAATTGGTGTCCGGGATATTGGTAAGTTCAAACCTTCGAGTTACAAAAAAAGTCGACAAATCTCAAAATTTCCACTTCAATTTTTAGCTGGTGAATGATCCAGAGCTGCCCAGTTGCATCTGTGCTTGTTGTTTGCACGACTTGACTCAGGCAATCGTGTTCCGAAATCTCTGTATCCAGACGCAGGAGAACTTGCGGCAGAATCGCAGCAGGACTCCTTCGGAGCTGGCGACGGACTATGATGAGGACACAGAAATTAAGCAAGAGATTGAAATGGACAATGAGCTGGCGGCCATGTCATCTGGTGATCTTGACTATTCCTATGCAAATATGGACGAGCTGTTCGACACAGGTGACGACCCACCGAACCATAGTAGTGACGAGGAGGAGGACACTGCTCATGATGCAGACTCTCTGATTACGAGTCTGAAGAAAGAGCTGGGTAGCATTTATGACAGCAGTGATGACGAAGTCGAGCACGATGAGCTCGCGGAGTTCTCCGAAAATAACAACTCAAGCGGCAGATCCTCTCAAGCTGACAATGTGTCATTGTCACCTGTGTTGGTTACCCAAACCAAGAAAAGAGGCCGACCCAAGAAAATACCAACTGCAACATCGCCAGCTAGCAAAGCCAAGAAACAATACACGACTTGGAAAAATTTAACAGAGGAGGAGATAGTCGAAAGGAAGCGGCAACAGCGGCGTCGGGATTGTGTCTGTGAGCAGTGCGGTAGGCACTTTACCGATCAGAGCAACTTCAAATTGCACATGATCAGGCATACGGGCATCAAGAATTTTGAATGTCAGGATTGTGGGAAAAAGTACTACACAGATCATTTGCTGTCGCTCCACCAAAGGATTGTTCACAGAGGCGAAAAACCCTATGCCTGTAAATACTGCGACAAAACTTTTCACAACAGTACAACCCGCGTAATACACGAACGGTGAGTAAAATTAACCTAAACTAACATATAATTCCAACTAATATCTATCTATTTAACTCTCAGAATTCACACAAATGCACGACCGTATGCCTGTAACCATTGCAGTAAAAGTTTCAGCTCGGCATCCGGGCGCAAGCGGCATGAATTAATACACACTGGCGTGAGGGCATTTTAGTGAGTAAATCTATTTTGATTGTTTCGGCAAACCCCCGATTGATTTATATTATTTTTGCAGCTGCGCCACCTGCGATCAAACTTTCCAGCGCAACACACACTTAAAAGCTCATCTTCAGTCAAAGTTACATGTCATGAGAGCAAAACATAAGGATTTTCTTCCACCGGAGATAAATTAAACGATTAAAACCATTCAAAGAATTAGTTTTATTCATGCCTTTTCAACTTTCCAAACCAAGTAGATAAATTAGCCCAGCCAGACATATTTCCTTCTTTCAACGAACGAGTCTATCAACGCCACAAAACGACGTCACATTCGTTTTATGTTGTTTTCGTTTGAACCTTAATATGTAAATAATCCAATAAAAAGGAGTGCTGAAAACTTTCCAATATTGTTGAAAATTTATGTATCGGATAAAATTATTTGTTTAGGGCTGAGAGTCCCAGCTAGCTAGTAATATTAAACCGAATATCAAAATCAAGGAATATCAACTTTGAATCTTTTTAAAAAAAAATCGATACTATCGTAATAGTATAGGTCTCAAATAATTATTCAAAAACCATTGAAACCTCAAATAATCATTAAAAAACTATTGAAACCTTTTAGGATCTTGTTCATTTTAAAAATTAGATGCCACCTGTCGATTTGTTTACAAATGTGTCTTCGTATTTTATAGCAGCCAATCCAAACATATCAAAAGCGCAACGACTGTAGCTCGATACTATCATGATAGTCGCAAAACCGTCGATAGCAGAGGCTAGCAGTAAAATATCGATACTATCGATAGTGCCCTCGATGGTTTGACACCTCTAAAACGGGGGGAAAAAAACTGTAAAAGCATATTAGATTAGACCAAAAACTACTAGTACGTACGACATGAATGGATGTTTAAGGCCTGCCCGGTGACACGACACGGCCCTAGCAATGACAGAAAATTTGGAGCACGCCTCGAATGTTGATAATTCTCAATTGGAACAGTCGGTGGCTTCTTCTTCCCCCAGTGGACCTCCTCCGCAGATTGGCATTGTTAAATCGGAGAAGGTTGATGCCGAGGTTGAGGCCAAGCTGCGAGCCTTGAATGCGAAAAATAAGTCGGATCAGGTGCGAAGGAACAGCAATGGCCAGCAGCAGGATGACGACACGGAAGACGATGACGAGGACTGTGATGGCGATGGCTCCTCCGTGGACGATAAAAAGGACATTGCGCCGGTGAAGTCATCCAACGAAATACTCGCCGAACTCTTTGGCGTTTTCAATGCAGCACCGCCCGCGGAACTGCTCGACGACAAGAACCTGCTAAAGCTCAAGCACAAAAAGGTCAAGAAGGAGAAGAAAAAAAAGAAGAAAGCATCCAAATCGGATGGCGAGTGGTCCGAATCGGATGCGGAGGGCAAGCACAAGCATAAGCGGAAAAGGCACAAGCATAAACACAAAGAAACCAAGGAAAAGGATCGCGACAAGGCCAAGGAGAAGGAGAGGCCAGCTGTTGCTGCTCCTGTTGCCTCTGTGGTGTCTGCCTGTGTCAAGGAGAAAGAGAAGCCCGAGACTAAGAAACGACCCTCGGGTAGAGCCAACCATGCGGCGGATGTCCTGCCCTCAAAAAGGGAAAAGCGGGATCGGGAACGAGAACGAGAACGTGACCGCAGCCACAACAGCTTCTACAATGGCTACAGGGACAGCGAACGGCCCAGTACCAAAGCTCGCGAAATGTCCGATGTCTCGCTCTCCGACGAGGAATCATATCTGCGAGAGAAGGCCTCCTCTAATGGACGTCGGCGACCTCAGAACAGCTTCTACGACGTGAAAGAAGAGCCCAAGGAGGAGCCCCCCCAGCAGCACCAACGCAACGCTCGAGACTCGGGTTCGAGACGGCCACGGCGGTCAAGATCCCGGTCGCGTTCACGCTCCCGACCCCGAGATCTGGGGATTGACAAGAAGCGGCTGCTGGAGGTGGCGCGCAAGAATGCCATCCACATGTTTAAGCGGGGCAATCTGCCGGGAGTGGCCGATATGACGCCCGAGGTGAAGGACAGGGTATTGATTAAGATGCGTTATGGCGGACGCACCGTCCAGGATCTGACGGACTTCTGCAAGAAGATATCCAGCGGAGACGCGCTGTCCGATCTCAGCTCCGACGAGGAGTCCGATACGGATAAGAATGGGAATGCCAAGGCTTTCCACCACCCCTTTCAGCTGAAGGAGCGGGAACCGATTGTGATGCACATCCGCAACTCCACGCCGATATTGCCGCGGAGGGAGGATCAAACCAAGGCCATAACCATGCAGTTCCCCGTGTCCTCTGGCCAGGCGCATCGCATAACCGAGGCCTGGGTGCCGGTTGAGCGGAAGGATTCATTGGCGCCCCTCCCATCGCTACCGCCCGCCAAACAATCTACGAATATCTTCCAGGACATACAGAAGAATGTGTTTGCCAAATCCATACCGCCTCTGGAGAAGCAAGAGCCCGCCTTTAAGTCGATAGGGGCAATGGCATTGGAATCTTCTTCTGCGTCTGCATCTGCCCCTGCACCTGTGCCCGCACCAGCATCCGTTCCCGCACCTGCTCCTCCGCCTCGTCCAGAGCCAGTTCCAGCTCCAGCTGTGGCTCCAGTAATTGCATTCACTCCCGCTCCGATAGCATTTGTGCCTGAGGTTCCCATACCATCTGCCACAGCACCAGTGACCCCCAGCAGGTCAGCAGCGATGCAGCAGCCGTCACACAGTGCTTCGATCTTTCCGGAGTCGCTGCCGCTCAGCATGGATGTGTCGAGCATCATCACCCAGCGGCTCAGTGCTATCCGTCGGCTACAGGTGAGTCTCCCCAGGGACCCTCTAGCAACCGCATGCCAATCTGACAATCTGAATCATTCTGCAGACAAATCCTACCGACTGCGAGGCCATTAAAATGATGTATAACGCACAGCGGGACATGTCCTCGTGGGCCTCCTCGAAGCACCTGCCAGGCCAATTCACGGGCAGCACGGGCGCCCATGTGTTGAAGGCCCATGAGCTGAATAGCGGACCGCAGCTGTGGGTACGCCGGGATCAGCTGACCTCCACCAAGCCAGTGACCGGCGGCATGGGCATGGCTCTGTTGCAGAAGATGGGCTGGAAGCCCGGCGAGGGACTGGGACGGTGCAAGACGGGCTCCCTGCAGCCCCTCCTGCTGGATGTGAAACTGGACAAACGCGGCCTGGTGTCGCGCGATGATATCAAACTGCAGCCGCCACGACCGGCGGCGGGTCAGCGTAAAAACAAGAACAGTGGCGGTGGCGGCGGCGGCGGTGGTCCTCCTGGCCAGGGTGGCCCTCCGCCAATGGTAGTAACGCTGGACAAGCATCCCGTTTGTGTGCTCAATGAGCTGACATCGAAGAACCGGTGGACGCCGCCACAGTATACCTTGCAGCAGGAATCGGGTCCGTCTCACATACGCAGTTTTCTCTTCTCCGTGGAGATCAATGGGCAATCGTACACCCCCAATCGGCCGTGCAACAATAAGAAGGAGGCCAAGCTAAATGCGGCCAAATTGTGTTTGGAAAGTTTGGGCATCTTGCAGCCCAGCTAGTTAGCCCAGTTGCTTAGGTTAAAGATAATATCAGGATCTATTCTGTAAAGTTTACATGTAAATAGGTATAAAGTTAGTTTAAAATCTGAACTGTAACTATTTTCGCGGAGCTTTCCATTGGAAAAAGCTTTTGAGAGACCAAAAGAGAGCGAGAGTGGCTGACTTTGGCCGCTCTCTTAATAGTACAGGTACAGTGGCATGGGAAAGCCAAGAACGGGAGTTTGGGCCACTAAACCATTTCCACTCAGCTGCACTCATGCTGCTTTTGGCCCACTGTGCAACTCTCGGCTTGCCATTTTTGCGAAAGAGCTTTGCTTTGATTGCTTCTCACTAACGGGTCTTATGCGCAGGCCGAACAAACAGCTGACTGGCCCTGCTGCACAGTGCGGGTGGGCTGGGTGGTCGTGGTTGTGGGGGGTATATTTGCAGTCCATTAAATCTCTCGACACACGACACTCGCAAGCAAAAGCAGCTTAACCCAAACATTGAAGGTCAGTTCACGCGGGAGTGCGCTCCAAACAACTTCGTCGGATCGGATGGCAGCAGTAGACACAGGCGCAGGACCGCAGGATATGGTCAATGGATTGCTGTTGTTGTTTTTGTTGTTATTGTCACCCCGCTGTCACCCAGATACAGACACAAAACTTTTCTGAGTGCCCTAGTCCAGGAGCTCGCTCCCAGCATCCCATGCGAAAATATTGGTGCTGAAAAGTGTGTGCAAATTGTGCTACAGATGTTTTTTTGCATCCTACTGCGTGGCCACTGGACTAGACGGGAATTTGGCTTTGGATTTGGCACAAACAAACAGCGACATTTGTTGGATGGTGGAGCGGGAGAGGCGCCAGTGAAACGCAATTTTTAGAGTTGCATAATTACACGCACACCCATACCCCACCCATGCCCCATACACATACCCATACCCATACCTGCCACTGCCTATGGCTGAAACTGCCACTGGCCATGGAACTGTTGGGCGTTGTTGCGGTTTGATGTGGCCGCTCCTCGGTGCACTTTGCTTGCTGCTGCAGCCATGGAAACGTGTCGCACCTGTGCGATTTCCATGTTTGTTTGCGATTTCGAAAATGGCAGCAACAATTTTTTGGATCTCTTCCATCCCACATGCTGGCAGAGTGAAATGGCCCAAATACGACTGGAGTTTGTCCACTGGAATCTGAAGGTACGTACATTACGACGTGCATCACTTACATACATACATATGTTTGTACTTGTTCGTGTAGTTGGCAAACTGAAAATTACTCATTTTCCAACCAAAGTGAAAGTCTGCATGCACTGAAAACTGCATTGAGTTGAGCTTTGGGATCTGATTACGTTTACTCAGAGGTCTTTGAACTCAATTCAATATTGTTTTGAGCAAAAGATATGAAAAATGTTCGTGAGGTTTTCCAAGCTACTAATCGGTTTATTTATAAATGTTTATAAGCCAAAGAAAGACTTCTATAAAGCCTAAAAATCCTACCATTTCCGTCAGTCCGCTGTTTCCATGACAACTAGTTTATATTCAATCAACAAGCGCTTCTATTGAATTTACTCTATTAAAGGTACTACTAATGCATGACTTATTCTGAAGTTAAATGTGTAGTTTTTATTTCAATTGGAAATGGAAATGGAAACTGTACCGATCCGATAAAATTGTCGGCACTAAATCGAATTAAGACTATGAGAGATTAGAGTTTTGATTAGAGTTACCACCCCTCCAACAAACACTTGCAGATTTCCCCCAATGATGGACTGCCACAGAAAATATGCAGCGACTGTTTTACCAAGTTCTGCTCCATCTACACATTTCGACTGGGCTGCCAGGAGGCGCAGCTAAAGTTGTCGAACATCTATGACAAAATCGATGCCAGCAGCTTGGAGGATGACAACCATGCAGAGGAAGAAGCGGATGCTGCGCCAGAAACAGCAACAATTATAGGAACGACAACATCAACAACGACGGTTTCAACCGAAACACAACCAAACACTGCCACTGCCCCCCCAATAGAATTTTTTGTGGAAACCATAGGCCACAACGAGGCAGACAACGACGAATCACAGCCACCATACCTGGATGATGATGATGATGATAATGAGGCCACTCAGGAACTGACCATTAGCTATGCCTGTAAGTACTGCTTCAAGCCGCAGGAGAGCTACCAGCTGCAGCAGCTGCTCCTGGAGCACATCAATGCCAGCCACGATCCAGATCAGCCGTACAACTGTCCGGAGTGTAAGGAGTGCTTTCAGGATGCAGCCTCCCGGACCGTGCACATCAAGAGCTGTCATGTGGAGAAGCAGTTCAAGTGCGAGGTGTGCGGCAAGAAGTACAGCGATCGCCACAATCTGCGCCACCACATCGAGAAGTATCACTCGGAGACGGACTTTGAGTGCACCATGTGTGAGAAGCGCTTCTTCACACGCAAGAGTCTCAACTATCATATGAAATGGCACAATCCGGAGCGGCAGCTCAAGTGCCGCCAGACCGGCTGCGAGCGTTTGTTCATCAATCAGCGGCACCTCAAATGCCACGAAGCCACCCATACGGGCGCCAGTGCCAGAAAGAGCGAGCACTGTGGCTTCTGTGGTAAAAGTATGCATCTACCTATGCCGATGGCGATTGATCTACTAAATATATATTTTTCCGTAGCTTTCATACACCTAAAGACACTACGATGGCACATCTATAGACAGCATGGTGGGGAGAAGCCCTACAAATGTGCCAACTGTACGGAGGGTAAGTGGAGAGAGACAGAGCAAGACAGGAATGCAGCAAAGATTGATCCCCGAATAGCTTGATTAAAGTCAGGTTTGCGGGGAGGCTAAGAGTACAATAAACATTAATCATATCAATTTGTCGCATCATCAAACATTCTCACATTCAAACCAGCGTTTTAATATCATAGAACTACTGTGGCCCAGCCAGAGCCAGCTCCTTTCCAGCTGCTTCTTATACATAGATTGTGTGTTAGTCAAGTCTGAAGCAACGGTAAACATAATGGCTGATTTAGCTCTTTTTGTATACCTCTTTTTAGCCAAAAGCATGCACTCAATAATTAACAACAAAACGTTTTGTACTTTGCCCACATCATTAGAGTTATTAAACCACCAAAAAACCAAAAAAAATATCAACCAAACCCAAGTCCAACCACCAAGTATGTAAGCCCCTTGGAGAGCAGCATGCATCGTGTTTCTATTTCATGACACCCACTCACTAACCACTAGTTACACATCCAAAACCTATGACTATTCCCCCTTTAATAATGTGCTTACCTATGCCTATGTAGTATTCGCCTCGTATGCAGAGAAAAGGATACACATGCTGGAGCGGCACAGGGAGAATCTAACGCCCATTGAGCGTAGCGAGTGCATGTTGTGCCGCCAGCCCTTTGGCACCGAGCAGGATCTCATACATCACATGTCCGTGGATCATTTGCAGCGTGCGGCCAGTGTGCCAGTTATAGCCAACAACAAGCGTGTGCTGCAGCAGAAGCGGGAGCGTCAGTATTCGGGACTCTTTCAGTGCGACAGCTGCACCCAGAGATTCAATATGAAGTCGGCCCTGGATCGACATGCCGCCGTGCACTCGGAGAAGGACAGGCCGCATGCCTGTCCACATTGCTCCAAGCGTTTCAAAAGGGCCCAGGACATGAAGTGGCATATCAAGACGCACGAGAAGGAGAAGCCCAATGTGTGTGATGTGTGTGGCAAGGCCTTTGCCTTGAAGTATGTCCTCACACAGCATAGGCTCAGCCATGAAGGTGCGTAAATGAACTAGTTTTTAAGTGCAGAATGCCAATTTATGTGTTTTTTTTCTCTGCCAGTTTTGGAGAAGAACTTTCAATGCAACATTTGCGGCCGATCCTATCTATTTGAAAAGTCTCTGCGGCTGCATCAACGCGTCCACACGGGCAACACCTACTACAAATGCGATCTGTGCCAGGAACGCTTCGTAACGCACATTAAGTTGAAAAGTATTTGAGTGACCGTCTCGGATGGGACTCGGCACTTAAAGTATCCTTTCGTTTCAGCTCATATGCAGAAGACGCATGCACATGCCTCTGAGACGCCTTCACCGGACTCCCTGGATGATTTGATAAACATTGTGATTTCTTAACCAAGTGGAACAGAAAAAGAAAGCTAAAGCTGTTGTAGCCAAGCACAAACAGAAAGAGCGTAGCTCTTACTAACTACTACTAAACTGACTAACTACCAAAACCAAGCTACTAAAAACCATACCCTCCATTCAACCTTATCATTAGACCAAATGCTGACACAGGACAAAGCTTTATACTCTCTCAAATGATAAACTCTTCTGCTATACCATACCATACGATACAAGACCATAAAGTACCATAAGCCCATGTAACCATATGCACAAATTCAGCTGGATAAGTTCCAGAACCAAATCTCAGTTCCCGAGGGCTGTCTCTCATGATATATATGTACTTATCTCTCACACCACTTGAAGCACACGACCATTGACGACCATTTAGCGATAAGCAATACTTAAAGAGAACTTTAAGCTTCACGGCAACCAAACACTTAATGCTCAATGCATTTGCATTTATTTCAAGAAAAAGAAGAAAAAACCAAATAATATTTACAATATCTACCGAAAAAGTATGTCATATTTAAAATATCAATGTACTCTGAATTTTACTATGTGTAGTTCCATATATATTTACCAAATTAGTGGTCTATAAAAACATAAATTTTAAAATATATAGTCGTTTTTTATTTGAATTTGGCGCCAATCGGCGACCGCACGGCAGAGTCGCTGTTCAAAATTACATCGACAATGTCGATTCGACATGTAGTTGCTCTACAGCAAATGTGTAGTTACCGTGTAGTTATCAAGTATACAATTTATTAAGTGGAAATTTGTGTTGACCTTTATTGCTTAATCCATATTTTATAAGCAATCCAATATATAGGAGTACTTAAAATAAGTCAATCTTGTACAAAATTGATTAAGTTATTGGATAAAACTATATATTCAGTGCTGAAGGTCCTAGCTGGCTAGTAATATTATGCTGTATATCAAAATTGAGGAATATAATTTTCGATCAGTAAAATAACACGTTAGCCCATTGTCGACCACGGGATATTCCCACGAAAAATACGGAACTTGAAATTTTTAGCGTGCTAATAGGGATCATATTAATTTCAAATAAGGATAAAAGATATAATCTACAATACGAATTTACAAACATATTATTTTTCTCAAGTTCTTCGCCCGTTTAAATATGGTTTTTTAATGGTGACTTAAGTGGGTTAAGTATTTGACACAAACACGTCAGTGTTTAGTTTCTAATATTTATAGGCGAAAAGTCCATCAGATCAGATCCGGAAAATCGGTCGCTAGTCAGAAAATAATGCGGCGACGATGACCAATGGAGACCGAAAGCGATTTGCATAACGATTAAATAACAGAACAAACACACCCCACCCACCCCTGTGTTTCCAGCGGGCAAAGAGCACGAGAAAAGAGTCTGGGTTCCAAAAGTTGACCAAAAACGGACACAAAATCTATAAACGCCGCACAACAACAACGCGGTCATTGGCAGAGAGGGGAGGGGCAGGTGCAACGGTATAGATTAGCCCAGACATCTGCCACGCTAGGCACATCTGACGTGCGTGTCGATTCGGCCATCAACTTGAAATCACGCCCACATAAACCGCAAACACCCACCTGAAAGAGAGTACACGTAGCCATGGCTTTGCCCTTAAGCGACCTGCTTATGCTGGGCAGCGGTGAGAAGAGGTTGGCCGCCTGTGTGGTGCTGCTGCTGCTGGAGCTCTTCCTGGAAGGTGTGTATCAGATTTGTGTGTGTTTTGTCAACAACTAGTTAGATCCACGTCATTGTTCTATGCAGGCGCCGAGGCAGTGCCAAACCAGGCCGATGTCGACAACCATCTGGAGTTGGGCAAAGAGTTATTGGCCCGCGGACAGCTGTCGGATGCCCTGACGCACTACCATGCGGCTGTCGGTGGGTGAACGCTAACGATATTCCTTGTCCTTTCGAGCGTATTTAATTTTGGAGAATCTTTGCAGAGGGCGATGCCAACAATTATCTGACGCTGTTCAAGCGGGGCACCGTCTATCTGGCCCTGGGCAAGACACGCTTTGCCATCCAGGACTTTAGTCGCGTGCTCGAACTGAAGCCAGACTTCACGGCGGCCCGCGCCCAACGTGGTCTGGTGCACATGAAGAGCGGCGAATACGAGCAGGCGCTGTCGGACTTTAGTCAGGTTCTGCGGGAGGAGCCCAACAATGGTGTGGTCTTTGAACAGTACTCGCGTCTGGAGCCGGCCAAGGAGCAGTGGCATAATGTGGAGCAACAGATTGCCCATGGCGACTATCACAATGCCATTAACCTGATTACACAGCTGCTGGAGCTGTCGCCGTGGTCGGTGCCGTTCCGGCAGACACGCTCGGATCTCTACATCAAGGTAAACGATGCCATCGCTGCCATTTCGGACCTCAGGCAGGTAAATCGCCTGACCCAGGACAGCACGGAGGGGCACTACAACATTGCCAAGCTGCTGTACACGATCGGACATGCCCCCAATGCCCTGAAGGAGATACGCGAGTGTCTGAAATTCGATCCAGAGCACAAGCTCTGCTTCCCCTTCTACAAGAAGCTGCGAAAGGTGGAGAAGCAGCTGTCGAATGCCGAGCAGGCAAGGGAGGAGAAACAATTCTCCGACTGCATAGTCTCTGGCGAGGCGGTGCTTAAGCACGAGCCCGAGGAGACGATGATACGCTACGAGGCGCACAAGATTCTCTGCAATTGCTACACTGGCGACGAAGAGTTTGGCAAGGCGCTGACGCAGTGCAAGGAAGCGCTGGATATCATGAAGGATGCCCAAGTGTACTGTGATCGTGCCGATGCTCTGATCGGCACCGAAATGTATGACGATGCCATACACTCCTTCCAGGCAGCCCTCGACCTGGACGAGAACAGCCTGCGAGCCAAGGAGGGTATACAGAAGGCCAAGAAGCTACAGAAGCAGGCCGAACGCAGGGACTACTATAAGATACTGGGCGTTAAGCGCACGGCCAACAAGCAGGAGATTGTGAAGGCGTACCGCAAGGCGGCCCAGAAATGGCATCCAGATAACTTCAGGGACGAGGAGAAGAAGGTGGCCGAAAAGAAATTCATCGATATTGCAGCGGCCAAGGAGGTACTTACAGATCCCGAGAAGCGGCGTCAGTTTGACGATGGCGAGGATCCCCTGGACCCCGAGGCGAACCAGCGCGGTGGTGGCCAGCATCCGTTTGCCCACTTCCAGCACGGGTCGCCCTTCCAGTTCAAGTTCCACTTCAATTAGTCAGCCAGCGTCAGCGCCACTTAGCCAGCCAGCCATTTGTGTCATTTGTTGAGAGCGATTCGTCTCTATGTGATGTCCTTGCATCGCCGCCCGACCCACAAGCGCTCCCTAGCAGATCAGATCAGATCCTTCTGTCATCCCAGATCCTTACGATTTTACACAAAACTTGTTTTCCACTCTTCAATAGCGTGTAAATAGTAGATTAAAGATCCCCAATAAAATCCCCCTGCTCCGATAAAAGCTCTTAAAACTGAAAGAAACACACAAAACAAAAACAAAATGCAAAACACTGAACATTTACATTTAATTAGTTTATTTAATACAAATAATTATAATGTAGTACATTTTTCTAATTATGTATAAAGTGAAAATCTTAAGCAACACAAGAAATAAAAGACTTGGCGATTGAACTCTATCTAGCCCGTATCCTGTGTATCCTGCTGTACTTGGGGGAATTCTTTAAGTGCACACAAGTTTTTATTCCTCATCCGATCGGAGCCTGTTCCCTTTTTAACATTTTAATGCAAGTCTTTTTTGTTTTAATTAATATACGGAGTCCAAAATGGAGTCCAAAATATACGGAGTCAAACAGCGGGAGTCAGGGCCACGTACAACATGGTGGCCACCATCACAGTCACACACAGGAGGAAGTAGAACTTGAGATGATATTGACGATCCAGAGAGCGGAACAGCTCACGGAACTGTACCATGGGCGGCGACACTTGTCCTTGCCTTTGCCTGGCTGGCAGTGGCGGACGTGCCAGTGGCGATGAGCGTGTCTGCGATAGGTGGCTACTTCGTAGCTGTGGCTCCTCTTCTGCCTCCGATTCGCTGTCGGTTTCAATGGGCCGAGCGTTGTTGTCCGGTTGATCGTAGAACTGGTTCAGTGTCGGATAGAGCGTGTTCATGGGTGCGTTCATCGGTTGGAGTGGCTGCCTTAAGCCACCAGTTGGTCCACTCTGGCGCGGCTGAGATGGAGCCGCCGCTGCGCCAAAAGGCTTGGCAGAGCCGCTGAATGTGTTCCGTGGGGCACGAATAGGCTGCGGCTGGCTGTAACCAGCATCCTCCTGATAGCTGGTCGAGTTCAGCTGCGTCTGTACGTTCTGCGTCCTGGAGAGAGCCGCCATATCTAAGTTCATAGGGCGTCTAGAGGGTGTTACGATGCGCGGCACGTAGCTGGGCAGCGTGTTCAGGGGCGAACGCTCATAGTTGTGGCTTTTGGGTATGTACTCCTCGTGCCGTTCATAGTGCGGCTGCTCCACCTCACGTGTGTAGGATGTGGTCAGCACTCCAGACTTGGTCAACGACACAGACCGGCGTGGATCCTCGCGATCGGGAGACGTTTGCTGCAGATTCGAGTACCGTGCGACTGGCGAATCCACCACATAATAGTCATCGTCCTCCGACTGGGAGCCCACATCCGAGACGGTGGTTGTGGTCTGTACAGAGCGTCCCGAGTCGGATGTATTGTCCAGGCCATAGGCAACCGTGCGACGACTACGCTCATTCTGCTTGTTGATGCTGTTGTTGTTGTTGTTGCTGATGCTGCTGCTGGCAATGCGACTTGGGCTTTTACCTGCTGTGCGTCTCACATTCTCCGCTGCGGGCGTCACCTTGCTGCCGTGTATGGTTTCACGCCTAGGAGTAGCTTGCTGCTTTGTTGCCGAGGCAGCAGTTTTGCCCTGAACAGTTTTGCGCTTGTTCAGAGGCGAGCCTAAAATGGTGGCGCGCAGTCGACGAATTATGACAGCGCGTGTGGTATCAGTCACCGGGACGCCGGGCAGGCCATGTTCCAGGCACTTGGCCAGCAGCTCCTTGTTGGAGATTGTCTCCAGGTACGAGAGGTCTGACATATTTCCAGAACTTGTGAAACGCAAAACAAAAATAGCAATGTCGTCACCAGTGTGACCTTTGTCGAGTAAATATACCATCCGGTCAAAAAATAAATACCATGAAATTCAGCTTCGATAAATACCATTTAAATACCATTCCATAGACTTAACCCACTTAACACCCCTATATTTAAAAAGTAGAGCACCCTTTGTTAAGCCGCGGAAAATAATACTGTTTGTAAAGGCTTCTTGTAGCTCCATCCTCCTCTTTATTTCGTGGAAATATTAACGTTCTATTTATTCCATATTTTTGATATTCAGTCCTCTCAGCCCTAAGCAAATAATTTCTTCTATGCGTATGGACTTTTGTACATCGTATTTCCCGTTAGGAACATGCGGCACACACCACGAAAAGGAGGAAGAAGTCTTCACGAAAGCGCTCTCTTCACCTCGAAACAGAGAGTAAATTTTCAAAAACCACCACGATTTGAGAGAGCGAACCATTTCGGTATTTTTTTGTGCGCTAAATGAAGTTTGGTGATCATTTTTAAAAGTACTTTAATATACCTTTAAAAATAGATTCGATCTTGATTAAATATACTTTTATAAGCCGATATACCGTAAATATACCATTAACTCAATTTCTACCTCAAAATATCCAGAAAAGTATAATAATATTCATAATAGTATATATAATATACGCCAAGCGGTCACAGTACAGTGTTCAAGTGTGGCTGTATTGCAGCTTATAGCAGAAATACCAAAGAGCGCCATACCTAATATGGTTATACCATGCGGTTAAGTGCATGCCGATAGCCTATCGCACCAAGATACCGATACTGAAATATGTATCGATATATAGTATATACATCCCTAATTCTGCATGTGGAGTAAACAAACAAAACAATCGAAATTTTCAAACGAAAAGGTTGTGTGTCGCGGCGCGTTGTCTCGATTTTCAGTTTTCTCGACGCGCAACAGGTGTTTAATTACAAACAACACGCTCAAACATAAATTGATATAAACGCCGCGTGCAAAGTGCTGTTACAAGCCAAAGAAAACTAAGCAGAAGATTATAAATAAAGCAGCGAGGGCAAACGCCACAAAACGGCAAGCGCATTTGAAAAGCCAACACCTGTTTGCCTGCATTCCTGTGCGCCTCTACGAGTCTCCCCTACTGCGCTTGCGTGTGGTGTGTGTTTTGTTCGGGAATGGTTTTTTGTTTTGTTAAATTGTGCGCTTAAGATTTTCGTTTAAATTGAAACCTTAAACAATTTGCTGGATTCGATGCAACATTGCAACATTTTCCAAAGTTTCCCCCAAAAACTCGACTCGACTCTCCTCGCGTCTGCGTAAAAGAAACAACAAAAGCGATGGCAACAGCAACAGCATAAACATAAGCCCCCAAAAACCGGTTAATACGAATACAGCCATCAAGAAGCAGTCCAAGAAAACGGCGCCCCCCATAAAAGAGCAAGCAATACAATAACAATAAAACCAGAAGAAAGAGGAAATCCATCGATTTTGGCCGCCCAAGGAATTCCATTTAGTAATTGTGTTATTCTTTGTTTTCGCGTGTGACACAGTGGATACACAGCAAGCAAGCAGCCTTATCGCTACGATCGAATCGAAAGTGATCGGAGGAATAATTGTCGCAACTCTTTCGCGTGGCCTTTTTTAAGGCCCTTTCTTATCGCGAGCAAAACATCAGGTGGGTTATAATTTTAAACACATTACCCCCAGAACTTCGATTATAGCCTATTGTTGTGGTTTAAATTTATTTGGGGCACGTGAGGCAGTCCATAATGATAAGGCCTTTGGCCAATAAACTAACGCAATTATAGGAGTATTCAGAACATTTTTGGAAGGGGTCATTCCCTAGAGTTTGGTCATTGCAAGTCCAAAAACAATGATAAGGCTATTTTACCAAAAGATTAACTAAATTTGTAAAGTGTGTAGACCATATTTGTGGCCCCATTTTTCTAGTAGTGCCGCCTATGGTAGTTCACAGTTTATAAATAGAACATCTTGAGTTTGGCTCGTGCTACGATAAGACGGAAGACTGAAAGATTACCTTAATCCCTAAACTACAAGTAGTAGACCCACCATATTTGGTGGCAGCCCAGTTCATTGACACAACCTTTAGGCAAAACATTGTTTTGAACCTCAAACTCAACTTTCACTGAATGCGGCGGGGCACACGACGGCACTCCAAAAAGCGGCATAAATCAACAAGCAAAGGCAAAAAATACATAAAAAAAAACAACAACAACAACAAAAATGTTGTAAATGCCAAAATTGAAATGCAGCTTCAAGTTAATAAAATCAAATTTGTTGCTCAGGTTGTTGGTGGTGGCTTGTTTGCTTTTGCTTGTGTTTTATCTTATGTTACTATTTATATAATCCATGGTTAATTTTCCACGAGCATCATTAAACAACAAATTGAGGCACACGAGAAGATGATTATGAGATAATCAGTAAAATTGCACAAGACCCAATGGAGTCATCAGAGGTGAGTGTGGATCTGATCAGAGTGGATTGTGTGGACTGTCGAGTGGATTGTGGAGTGTGGACTGATGTCGAGAAAGAGACTAAATTGGAATAGGATAATACATATTAAAAAATGATTCAAATTAAATGAATTTCTCATTTATTTCTCTCAATTAAATGATTTATCTATGGTACAATTGTATAGCGACTGGAGCGGAATAGATCTTTGAAATGGCTTCCCACCTATTCCTGCACATTTTCCAATGCAACTCGTACTCGATCTAACGAATGAATGACTCACACTCCCTCTTGAGTGCATTTATTCAGATTCAGAGACCAGACCTCTATCTCGCGTCTAGTTATTGTATCTCCTCCCCACTCTCCTCACGGAACACAAGACAAAATTCCAATTCCATGAAAAACAAAATGCCAAATATTCCCACCAAAAATATGCACAAATCCAGCAACAACAACAAGTTTATAAAAATAACAACAACAACCAAACTATGCACATGGAAAAAAAACAACGTTATATAAAAAACACGTTCAAAACCCAAACCGCATTTGCCTTTAGAGACAGAGAGAGCTAGAGAGAGAGAGAGAGAGAGAGAGACGGCGGTGTAAGCGAGATAGCCAGATCAAGTAGGTTAGATGGAAGAGAGAGGGAAGGAGGAGGGGTGTGTGTATATGTTTGGTAGCGACTGTATGTAGCTGTGTGTGTGTGCGCTCACTTTGAGCCACGCTTCAATTGCAAATGCGCCCCAAGTAAGCCAAGTTAACAGAAAAACAAAAACAAGATCTGAATGGGTTTGGTTTCTGAAGCAAAACTATGGATACTCTTGACCGAAAGATGAGTTCTTTGTTTGGTTGAAATCTGGCCAGAAATATAGAGGAATATAGTTTACATTTATCATCGTAAAAATTAGCGCGGAGGCCTTTAGCTGGATAATAATAATAATATCCAATCGGTAAGAACTGAACTCTAGATTTTTTTAATTTTCGAGTTGTACAGTCCTAGAGTCCTACTCTCAATTTATGTGGTATGATAATATTTAAAGTATGCTCTGCTACCAGTTGAATCTTCTTTCTTTCTTCGCGTTTTTCTGCACTGCAATCTTTTCAATAGAATGATAATACTCCACCGTATAAAAAGGGTATAACACTCGTAAAAAGCATTGACGCAGATACGCGCTGTTTTACCAGTTGCTGTGATGTTGTTGTAATTGTAAATTCTACAGGTTTCTCGATGGACATATATACATACCATATCGTATACATTTGTATATGTATGTGGATGTGTGGCACGTATGTTTGTTGGTCTGGTTTGCCTGTTTGTACGAGTATCTATGCATGTGTTGTAGCTGTTTGTAGCTGTTGTTGCCTTAATGGTGCACATACTCGTACAAACAACAACAAAAACAACAAAGATCGCTCTGCAATTTTACGCCAAAGCTAAAAAAAGTCGACCGATCGAGCCGCAATCGAAACGATCAACAGAGTGAAGTGAAGGCAAAAGGATAGGGGGGAATGGGAGATTGGGGATTACGATGGGGAGGAAACAGAGCTCCTCTAGAGCTAGAGTGGAGCAGGAGAAGGAGGAGAAGGAGTAGTGGGGTGACAAGGAGAGGCCAATTCAATTCGTAGGCCAGTTATCAAGTAAAATGGGATCTACAATTAATGCTGAATTGTCAAAGAATCTTTTGAACACACGTTGTAGGATTAAATCCAACTTAAAATATATTAGAGCTTGGAATATCCTGAATCAATATACACGGATTGAACCATAATTTCCATTCAAATAAATATTGGGGAATGACAAACAAACAGTATCTATCCACTCTACAAAAATCACTTCCACTGTGCAACAACAGTACGAGGCAGCCACAAAACGTTGCAATATGCCGCCGAGTGGCCCGAGACTGTCTCCCAACTGCTTGGCCAACTTGGCGTTCATTTCAGCTTGGCTTTTTCGTACTCGCATTCGTATTCGTAATTGTTTCATGAAAAACTGGCCAACACTCCCCCCACTCCACTCTACTCCATTCCAGTGGCTACTGCCTTCTCTTTCCAACTCCAAACAGGTGCGCAATATTTTGTTGCTGTATTTTTTGTTTTTCTGTTTTTTTTTTTTGGCGACTTCGACTTGGATTTTGGGGCCAACAGTTTTTCAATTTTAATTATGGTTTATGTGTCGCCTTACGAACACGAAAACGGCATTCGATCGGTGATCGGCATATACTTATCCAATAAGCGGTACGAGTATACATACATATATGTTTATGTACAATCCATATGAATATATAGCCCAATGCCTTCAATGGACTTCAAGCGGTACAAGGTTGCTGCTGCTGCTGCTGCTCGGAGGAGGAGAGTGACATGAACCGGAGGAGACAGAGACACGCCACGGCGAGGCGACATTGAGGTTACCTGGTAATTGTGAATGAATGCCTGGCTATGACTGCCTTCTGGGCGGATCGGATCGGATCGATCGTTGCAGTTGGCAGACTCAGAAAGCCCCAGCCAGAGAGAGTGCTGCTGCTTCGCTAAAATGGCTAAAAGTTATTGGAGTGGAAACCAAACCCCTCCAGAAAAAAAAAGGGGTGAATGCATTCAGGAATTTATAATGATTTAAGCCATCTATTATCAGAAGGAAAAGTAACAATTACTCATCTGTTTTGATGAAAGACTTACTATGAGAACTGATTAAAATTTGCAGGTGACTCATAGAAAAATAAAGACCGCCATAGTTGATAAAAGAACTGATGGGATATCTGATATTCCAAAGCATTTTCCAAGGTGCACTTAAATAGACTACAACTAACAATATAGGTAGACAAATGCTTAGTATATGATTCTGTTACATTTGAGAACTATATCTTTAGATGGAATAAAAGTAGACCTGCTGCAGGCCTATCAGTAAAGGGTATCCCAGACGCTCTGAACCTTCCTTCAACCTATCGTCGTCGCATCCATTAAACATTACAACCGACAGCAGACAGCTCAGATCGCTCTCAGCTTGTAAATCACAAACAATAAAGAAATATCTCAACACTATCTGGTGACCCCAATTGAGTCATCAGTTACAGATACGTATTGGAGGCACCGGCAAGTGCGGCAGAGATTCCCCATCGTAGGAGCAGAGCAAAGCAGATGCCAGCTGATTCATGGGGGATCTGGGGCTAATGTCAAGGCATCATTCATACAGAGACTTAATAAATATTAGCTTGCGACAATCTAGCAGATACATGTGTACATGCTACGAGTATGTTTTTATCTTGTAGCTGCAACCGCAGACACGTGTGTGTTTTTGCCTCAACAGTTGCAGTGCAGATACCTTCCGTGCTTTGCATAAAAGCCACAAGAAGCAGGCATTAACTGTAACTAAAACTGGCACTGGATGACATTTTGTATCTGCCAGATACGTATGTAAATGCAGTGCACGCACCAATCACACAAACACAAACAGATGCAGATACACAACACAACACACACTCTTCTGGCCATATTAATATTTATCAATTTGTTATTTAACTCGTTTCGGAATATCTTTCGCTGAGGCAACTCTTTTTTGTCTCCTCCCAAAATTATCATAAAGCCGTATAAGAGATACACACACACACAAGCACACCAGTAAGATTAACATTTAACTCGTTTGAAATTGTTGGTTTTTGTTTTGTTTCGTTTTGGAGGCAATTTTCGCCTTGCTTTTGTTTTTGCTGTTAAATTGCCAATTTGACCTTATTAAGTGTATGATTTGGTAAAATGCCTCTGCGTGCGTCGCTTAATTAATTGATTTGTTGATGAACTGAAACTGAAACTCAACGTTAAGCCCCAAATATTTAATCATAATTCCCCCCCAGAAGCGTGTCATATCATTTATAACTGCATTTCGTAGTAGAATGCAAGCCGTAGGGCTAGTTGTAGGAACTTGTTTTAGTTCTTCGGCTTTCTATCGCTCGTAGCAGCACCGACAGCTGGCAGCTGTTCTAAAATTATGGCGATAAATGGCGAGGGTTGATTTTCTCGAAAATATTTGCATTGTGAAGCGTACGTCACGATACGGCTTACATCTCTCTATAGAAACCCAAATGATGGCACGCTTTTAAAGGAGGCTTGACTTACCAAATATTGGCCAAAGGTTAGCTGTATATTAAGAGTCTTTTAAGGATGGCAGGATCTCTTGGATACTGCTGAGTGCTCAGATAACAATCAATGATCTGGCGGAGTACGATTATTAATAGTATTATCAAAGCGGATGTGCGTGTTGGGTGGGATTAAGTATGTGAGAGATAAGACCCCGAAATACGATAACCAGAGGAGAAAGTCCCAAGGCCGCACGAGAAGTCAAATATTTGTAAATTAAGCACTTTCATATTAGGTTTAGCTTTATCGCAAAAGATATTGCGGAAACAACGTAGACGCTAAGGAAATTAGTTTGCTCTTTAAAAAAGGAAATCTAAAAGGGAACATATAGATAAATACCTAAAGAAATGTTGGGATAGCAATAGAATTTTAAGAATGGAGGATATGAGTAAAATCTAAGCTTAAGAAAGTCAGTCGAACACATTCCGAAAGGTTACAAATGCGGGAAAATACATATTCTATGAACATGTGTAATCTGAAGAATATGGTGGTCTTGCAACCAAAGAAACTACTATAGTGGAAAAGTTTTAGAAGCAGAACAGAACCTCTAACAGGATAGGGGCGTCTTACTCGTATTCACACTTGCCTTCTACTGGGAAGATAATTCCCACGTTCACGGGTGACTGCCGCGTGTTTTTCTATTTTCAACCAGTACAAAACAAAACCGTATGTATTCTTCATCTACTAGTTGAGTCCCGAATTACTTGTGTATAGATGTGTACAATGTGTATAGATTCGAAAGAATATATAGTTGGAAGACTACTTCTATAAATGATAAAGCCGTTCTCCTGTGGGAAATCCTCTCTGCAGAGGATCGTTACTTGACTTTGTTTTAGTGGAACAAGGTCAAGGTTGCTGGTCAAAAGAACGTCTGCAATTACTCCAGCAAAAGATGAATTCTTAAAAAAAAAAAAATTTGTCATAAAGATAGTTGTATAATTTGGGTATTATATGTGCATGTACATTGTACAACGCCGATAAGATGGGGGAATAGTAGGTACATTTGCTGGATAAGATTCCCCTATTACGCATTTGCTAAAGCCTCTTCGCTACTGATAAGGTTTACAGATAAGGTTGAGGACAGCATCTAAAATAACGCTTTAATTTCTTTTCTTTCACTAGCTCTTTAAAGAAAATGTGAGTCATTTTTTTGCCACTGCCAAAGAGATACTATCCATCTACTATTTTGAGTCGAAAGTTTTCACTATTTCTTCACTGCGGAAGAGGCGGAAAAAGTACTGGGTACTGGGTGGGTACTGCCTGCTCTATTACGCACAATTGTGTGCCCTGCATCCTACTCTATTATTATTATGGTTGGAAAATAATGGAAAAAGAAACAGCATTTCCCAGCAATTTGTCATTGTTTGATTTTCTCTTAGCTCTCTTTGCTGCTGCTGCTGGTTTTTTTTTTTGGGGCTATTTGATTGCTTTATTTCACTTTACAACGCAAATTGGTGGCTTTTGGCTTTGTCTATGGATGGATAGGTGGACTGTGATACTTCCTGCCTCTGCTCTGCCATGGCTAATTATGAACAATCAAAGAGCAGGAGCAACTGGCAGACAGGGGGTACTCTGCTTGTTGTTGCAGTTTGTTGCATGATTACATTTAATGGGCAAAGTCGAAGCCAAAACATAATCATTTCGATTAAATAATCAGCTACTGAAGCGGACTGCAAGTCAAGTCTTTCTTCGCACATTTACACTGCCACACAGCCAACAGCCACCAGGACAGGAGGAGTTTGCCTTGTTTGTAATTATGAAAGTTTTCTCCACTGTATTTTCTAGTTTTTTTCTTGAACGTTATGAACTCATTTGTGGCAGAGTCAAGTTTGCAAGATGTGCAACAGGCAACAGGCAACTGCAACGGCAGCCACTGACACTGAGTCAGAGACTCCACTCCAGACCTGGAGTCTCGGACTCATTTCATTTATAGCCACAAGCCATCGGAAGTGTTGCTTCTGCTGTTGCTGTTGCTGATACTGCTGCTGTAGTGAAATGTTGTTGACCACAAAAGTGGCTTGAACCTGAAAACGCCTTGCAATGTGATACAAAAATGTTATTGCCACTAGATGCAACAGCAACATCAGCAGTAGCAGGGGCAACAGCAGCAACAGCAACAATCTGAGACGAGTTTTACATCAATTTCCGCTGCTGCTGCTGCTGCGGGAAAGGTTAAAGACATTGTGTCTCTCTCGCTTTATAAAGGGAACGTTTTTCTTTTTTTTCTTTCTATAATTTTAATCGAGCTTTAATGTGGCAATTGCCGTTTGATGGTGGCTCTAATTGAAAAAGGAAAAAATGTGAAAAACATGATTACTGGAAACATAAAGAAAATTCATCTTTGAATGCTGATGGATTTAATACTCTTAAAGATCCATGATACATAAATATGTATATGTACGTACATTATGTGGTATTTGAAACAACATTTGTAGAATGCGGTCAGAACGACTGCTAGCTAGAATAGATCGATAGAGTTGGGCCGATATATAGTTATAGACTGCCTCGCGAATATGTGTAGGAGAGAAGATGCTTTACAACCCCTGAAAGTGTATAGGAAGTTTATGAGAAACCTACAGAATCTCGAGTGGAAAATTATGGAAGTGAGAATTATAAAAATTGAGAGGGATATTCCATGGAGACTTCCGTCAAATGCCTGAAATATTTCTACCTCATATATAAATCTCAGCTCCGTTTAAGCTTTGCATTGTTTTGACTCGTTTTTGTCTGGTGTTTTTTTTTTTTCAAAACTTTTGTTAAATAAACAAAAAAAAGCAAACACACACAAATTTTTGAACGCCTCCGCGTATTTCCGTTGTTTGTGAGAGGTTTTTTTTTTAATTTTATTGTTTTATTTGTTTAGTGGGATGTTGTTTTTTTTGTGGTTCTTTTTCATTTTTTTTTTTGCGTGTGTTCTGTTTAATTTTTGTATGCTTGATTTTTTTGTGGGTTAGCAAGGCAAAGCGAAACCTTGAACAGCACTGTCTATGGCTCTTTTATTTTTTGCACATGATTTAAATTGTAATTTATGGGCGTAATTTGTTTGCGTTTTTTGTGGTGATGAGAGAGACGAGACATTCCATTAACATAGAAATATTTATCACCTTTTAAAAGGAAATTCCATTCAAAAAAAATGATGTATTGGTGTATACACTTGTACAATGTACATATGTTTTCTGTTCTTCAAGGAAATTTACACCTCGAAAAATATATACTATGTATGTATGTATACTTAAAGCATTTCCATTTATAATTTACACAGCGTAAACTGATTATATTTTAATGCAACAAAAGATTAAAGTACTATACAAAATATTTTCCAGTATATGTATAGTTTACTCATTAAAACTAAATTAAAATTCATTTAAACAAATATTTGTTCCATTCAATTCCATACAAATGTTGGTATATTTATCAGTTCATATTTTAATTTTACGATCATTGTTTATTATTAACCTTTAGTTAACAAACTCTCAGCTTGTTGAGAAAGTTTAAAATTTAACTCAGCTCTTGGATGAACATAAATGTTTATCAATTGGCTCAAGGTCGCGACTATAGGGTACGTGCTATACCCTTCTTCAGGGTATAATTATTTTAAACGTATGTTTGGCACATAGAAACGGAAATATATTTAACCCTATAAAGATTCAGAGAACATATATATTTTATTGATTGTTAAATTAAATAAAAGTTGTTAGTCTCCTCATTTTACTAAATGTTTCAAAATCTTTACAACTTACAAGTTGGGTGCATGATATGATCGATCTGCAAGTGCATCACATGCCTCGGCCCCCAATTTCCATCCATAATCTTGCGTTATTTTCTTTTTTTACGTTTTGAGCAAACATTTTTGCATCTCGTCAAACATAAAGGGTTTGGGGGTTTTTGCAGCCTAACAACCAACCAGTTTTTGAGGCTGCCGCTTGGGTGCGACATTTTGATTGATTTAAGTGTGGATTCGTCTTTGGAAAAAACGAAACGGAAAAAAACGAAGAAGCCACAAACTGCTTTTAGCCATGATTGCGCTGATTACGTGACTCTGTCAATTGATTTGTGTGCGCAAAATGGAAGACAAAAAATACATGGAAGCCACTGCTGGGCTAATGTTGGCCTGGCCTGTCCCATATGAATGAAATGCGGCCCAAAAGGCAGCGCCAGCAGCAGCAGCAGCAGCAATCGTGCAGCACACAACCAAACCAATTCGTGGCTAATTTTTCATGAAGGTTTTTCAATTGTCTGTTGGCCAAAGGCCTCAATTTGTTGTGTTATGTGCATTGAATTTTTAATTTTGTTTTCTGTATATATTTTTTTATTATTTCTAGTAGCCATTTTGAATTCGTTTTGGATTTTTTTTTATGCCAATTTATTTTATTTTGTTGCTTGAAAAAAAAATAATAACAGATAAATTGAGTGGAAATAAATGTAATTAAATGCAATTAAAAATGTGGATACAGGGTAAAAATAATTTTATTAAATGGTGGAAAATATTTATATCCCGTCTTTGAATATATTTGTTTCGTTTGTCAATCCATTGTATGAAAGATATTTGTTCTAAATTGCTGCAGCAACACTTGTCTGTCTAAGAAATCAGAAAAAGTTACAAATTTACAAAAAGGAACTAGTAGAACCAAAGAATCTAGCAGGGTAAATGTTCTACGTTTTAGTTAAGTACCTATAATTTAAGGAATTATTATTTAAAAAAAGTGATTATCTGTATCCCTAAACAGATAATCACTTTTTTTAAATAATAATTCCTTAAATTATAGGTACTTAAACTAAAAACGTAGAACATTTAAATTTCTATCCAATCAATTGAACAAACAATTGCTCTATCCATTTCACAATTGATCTCTATATTTTCTGCCTAACTATTGTGTACACAAATGTGCTAAAATGTCTGCACAAATATGAGTAAATCAGAAATAAATCTTAGCAAATTCCCCCAAAAAGTTTCTGCCATTTCTCGTATTCCTGTTAAAAAAAAGAACACAAAACCCGTCTGGAACCTTTCCAAGAAACCCCAAATAAAATAACTATACGAAACGATGCCGCTGCATACTAAATTATGGCAAATGAGCAAAAAATAAATACATATGTACATAAAATATATTAAAAAGGAATAATCATTATAAATAAAAGCCCTATCGCATATATTTGAATTTATTACAACACTCACACGTAAATGAAGAGACTCGACTATCTTTGAGAATTGCGCAATGGTTGAAACGATTCTAGGGGCAAAACCTGATGAGCATTAACTTTGAAATCGCTTGGACAATTAACTCGAAATGTATTTAAAGACGTTGGGGAATGGCAATTGACGAACAACAAACTATGAAATTGCCGCCATCTAAAGTTATTGCCAGATAAAATGTACTTGCCACGTGCACTGAATAATTAGTACAAAGGTGGAGACTGTCACAGGGGCTATTAGTATTGTCTTGTATTAGAGAAATGCAAATATCTTTCATCTGGGACCTTTTGGCTCATATTGAATATAAATATCAAACACTAAACAATAAATTTAATATATTAAATTTGTATGAAATATAGTGAATCTATGTTTGGTTAGGATTTTTCGGTTACGTACTCATTGCGTACGCCGCACCACTGCCTCTTTTTCTCTCACTCTGCATGGAATATTTCATCTGATAGACTGATCGATTTAGGTCCAATAGTTTCAGTGTTATCTAAATTTATGTACGTACATATATACGAGACTAACGGTCTGACTATCTCCACAATTATCAATCTGTCTAGCTACTCGTCTCTCCGGCTCACACTCTGACCCCCTTCTAACCAGACCCCTAGCTACGCTTCTGCCACCGTCCTATCGGTTCTATCAGATCACGCTCTCGACATATGATAGCTGATAAAAATTGTAGGCAGAGGCGTGTCGTGTCCTAGCATTTAATTGGATTTCTGTTACGTCCGTTTGTCCGCTACCCAAAGCAATTAGAGCTTAAGCGATATTTATCATTTTATTTTTAGCGACAACAATTTGAGGGTTCGTGTGAAACTCGAATCACGTCCTAAATGAAGTCTCTCTCTCTCTGGCTATTTTTGGATCTTTAAAGACGAAATCTTGAGGGTAGACTTAGACGCACATCACCGCTCCACACCGCCTGAGTCCAAGGGGCAGCAGCCCCAATCGTTGGAGCGTTAAGCGCGGAAACAATTGATTTCAATTTTAATTAACACCCACATGCACTGCCCGGCACAGCCGCTTTCTGCCACCCCTACCTCCACCCTGTCGCATACAGTTTTAATTGCCACTTGGTCTTTGGTGGTCGAGGTTCGCTGAATCTTAACCCCCGCCCGTTCATCGCAGACGGAGTCAGCCAGCGGCACAAATTAATGAATGGCATTACAACGGAGAAGGAGACGAGGGGTAGGAGTATCTGCAACCCCTTTGGGGCAATGGTTGATCCCAGGTTTTATTTAACAATCTCTTTGGTGTCTAGATTTTTACATGAATACCACTCGAATACTCTGACAGTTCATCTTTCATACTCATAATGAGTGTACCTCCTATATTAGAGATTTTTACAATGTTTCAACGCTTACAACAAACAAAACAGTGATATTCTAGGGGACTTTTCAGTCTGTCCATTCAAATTAAAGCTGAAATATCGCCAAAAGTTTCCATCAGACCCCATGACATTCTGGTGATTATTGTGGTAGGAAAATGAATATTGAATGAATAAAATCAGAATATTTGCTGCTTTGTTTGGTATACGGTTAGCTAAAGGCCGGAAGGAGAGGCGGGTCTTGGATTTCTGTAATTAACTGGAACTGCGTGGGGATTACAGAAGTGCCTGCCACCTGACACATTTGCTACAAATTTGCTACAAATGTATAGCAGTAGGTGTTCGTACGGAATGATAGATTGATCATTGATAGAACCTGACAAAGATTACAGTTGCTGGCTTTTCATAAAAATAAATCTAAACTCTAATCAAAAAATCAACAATCTTGTATCTTTAGAAACCATTCCATCAATATCGTTTTTATTGTATCTTTTGTTCCCTTTGCCATTTGCATAGTAAAACCATTTCATAAGAAATTCATTCATTCATTTGTTCGTTCGTTCATTCATTCATTCGAACGCCTCCGCAGATTCCCCCATTGACTGCCACCCACGCACACAATTTTTTTTCGTATACTACATACATATGTATATCTATATTTCTCTTTATCTGTAGATACTCTCGTTTCTGTTTTTGCTATAGTATTTTGTATGGTATTCTGCCTCCAGTTTCAGTTCTCCCTCTGGTTTTGTATTCCCTCCTCTGGTCTGGTCATTGTGTAGTCACTTAAACTTGACCTTTATTTTCATTTATTGCTTATTACTGCATATTGTATGCCTTTGTATTTTTGTGTATTCTGTGGTTTCTTTGTATTGTCGTTGCCTTTAAAGTTCTCTCTATCTGTCTGAATGGGCGCCACCCACTTGCACTTTGCATGGGCTTTCGTAGAGATCAGTGGCGTAGGCTGCAGATCAAAATGGGGATCAAGCCATCAATTGGATGACTATAAAATATGATCTTTCATCGTTTGGAATATGAGGGCTTTGATATCGAACGATTTACATGTCTATGTCTTCCTCTTCCTCTCCCTCTCCCACTGTGTCTTAGCAGTAAGAGGTGCTTAAACATGTTATTTTCTTAGTAAACTTACCAATATATAATACCGATCTACAGTTGCAGCGGCAGGTTTCTGCTATAAGGAAATCCAATACCCAACTACACTTTGGGCAGAACCCACATACAAAATATTTATCCATCTATGTATTCTACTGTATCTACTACCTCGGCACATTTTCTGGCATGTTCTGTTCTGGTAATTTCCTCGTAATTGTTGCGCAAACCGAACAGAACAGAAACAAAAGATAAACTACGAGTATTACTAAATATTAGCATGGGGGGGAAATTAATATCTCTCTCTTTCTCTCTCTCTCTCTGCCATGCGGCGGGATCTGTTCAGTTATTACTCATTAAATATGCAGCAGAATGGAATACAAAATTGCGCATAAATCACAGACCTGGGATGGGCTTTGGCTTTGGCTTTTCTTTCTTTCTTTTTCTATGATATATGATCTCTCCTCTGATGTATAATGATATATGAGCTGGCTATTAGTTTAGTTCTTTAATGAATCATCTGTTGGGGTGTTGGAAAATTTATTATTGTCTTCGGAATGGCATCGATGAAATCCCAAACAACAGAAGAGGTGTCTGTCTTGTAGAACTCATGGAATAAAATAGACAATGGGGAAACATACCATAAAAATTCCAATAGCAACTTGAATTTAATGTCGGAATTTTTTTGGGTGTTTTGTTTGGTTTATTTGTTTCCTAAACTAAGCGTTAAAACATTATAACTACCAGTTAAATCTAGTGTCTAGACAGCAGAGGTGGGAGGAGTTCTAAAAATCTGTTTGGAAAACCAGTTTTCAAATTAACACAAAAAGAGGTTTAGAAGAGGGATTTTGGAAAACAAAAACCGTGCATTCTTTGATCGAATGAAAATGGAATGGATTTTGTTGTTGTTTTGGAATGCACATTGAGGGAGGGATATTTTGAGACTGGTTTTCAAGAGAGCGGTCTTTCTTCTCACCTTTTGATGTTGGTAGTGGACAGAGTGGTAGGAGTCGCGACGCGACAGTCTATGAGAATTTGATTTCTTATAATCAGATTCATGGAATTTTGTTTTTTAGGCGCGGCTTTGCCTCAGTGGAATGATCAATCAAGTGCAGCATCAGAGAGGCAGAGTCGGAATCAGATTCAGATTCAGGCGGAGGCAGAGGCAGAGGCAGATGAATACCTAATGAGTATGGGTTGACTCTTACACTCACACAGGCGTACCCCCCGTACCACTCAAACTGGTTTAATTGATTCAAATGATGTTCATGATGATGATGTTGAATGAATGACGTTTGTCTATCTGTCTGTCTATCCCAGCTTAGGCTTCAGCTTCAGCATCAGCATCGGGGCTTCGGCTTCAGCTTTTGTTTGTGGCTTTTATACCGATTTCAGTAATATGTAAATCGATGCATGACAATCCACAAAACTTCCCCTCTCGGTAGCCGCTGGGCCCCATCCCCCCAATCAAAAAATATATACAAATAAGATACAATGCAGCAGTGGAGTGTCTCGACAATGAGGGTACTCCATTGGACAGATCTATAATAAGTGCCCGGAAAAGCTTCTTTCTTTTCATTAATCCTTTCATACCCTTTGCACTCAGCAAGTAATGGGTATCTTGAAAATTACATGCAACAGTCGAATGTTGTTTGTATTTGTTGTTGTTGGTGGTGGTGGTGCTGCTGCTGTTGATGTTATTGGTGGCGTGTCATGCAACGTTTTGTGCTCACCCTTTTGTGGCTGCAATTGTGTATTTGTATTTATAATTGTCTCAGATGTAACCGCTCCCATCCTGAGTCTCCCCGCAACCATCGCATTGGGCACTTGTCAGTCAGGGGCATACGGTTCGGTGCCCCCCACCGGCATTAACAATTGACTTCTGATGCTCTAACGAAAAAGGGTATTCAACCAGAGTGTGTAGTGTATGAGTAAATGCATTTTAAACTTCATTATTGTAAAGCCAATGATGTCATTTCAATATAAACAAAATCTCTAAACGATCAGAGGAATATGTTTTCAAATACTTGTTGAAACTTGTTCCATTTCAAGTTGTCATAAAGATCACTCAATTTTTAATGATATTCAGTAGTTTAGTAGTGTATAATTATAATATGCCCCATAAAATTAGTAGCTGCTACTAAATTAGGAGCTCTATTTGTTTGTTTCTTTTTAAAGAACGTTGAATTGAAGACTCGAACTATTTCAGCTATGATCGTTTCTGCGATTGTACTTAGAGCTCTAGGGATGATTAAGACTAACTTTAAATTGTTTTATACCACTATTCCACTGGGGTACAGGCTATGAATAACACAAACAAATACAATTCGCCATAGAATAAAAGAAAACAATTTGCTGTGGTTGACACTTCTTTTATGGCCTCTCTCTCGCAAAGTTGCTTAGCAGCAAAATCAGCAATGTCTCTATGTCGTTCTCTCATTCTCTCTTTTAACTGATAACTCCATCCTAATGAGAGTCTTTTAAATGTGGTACTGTCATGGAGAAACCGCCGTTTGAAGGGAATGCATTAAGCTATCATGAGAATAATTAGTTATAAATGTATTAAATATTTGTTCCCTATTGTATTGGTGTCTATTTCAGTAAACAAAGATGTCAAACTAAGCTAAACTACTAAGAGAACTACTGAACACATTTGAGATCAGCTACAGAAGAGTTGCCTCTCAGCATTTTGAAATATTCCAACCCCAAAATAAGATAAAAAGGTTGGGACTTTGTTTAAAGTGTTCCAAAACTAATTTGAAACGAATAACGTTCCACTTGAGAAAATAATTCCCACAGATGAAACCCCTAAGAATTCCCACAGTCTTGTAAGGAAGGGTATTCAAGCTTCGTTGATTGTTGATCATGATTGTTTTTGTTATATTTGCATGTTGGATATACAATATGTAATACTCGTATTGTTGCGGTCAAAGTTGACTGACAGTTGCCCATGTGAATGTCAATTTGTAGCTAGACCCCAGGCCCCTCTCTGGGCTTGCCCCCTGTTTGACTCTTGTGTTGTTTTCATTCAATTATTAAAATTAGCTCGTTTTGCTAATTGTCGAAAGATGCAATTAGAGCGCACTGCGCACTCAGACAAATATAGAGACAAAGAAGGCGACAGATGTGAAGATAGAGATAGCTCTCGGCACTCGCACGGTGTAAGGTTCGTAACCTGAAAGGTTTGGATATGTCCAGACTTTTGTCTCTCAATAGAACTCTAGCTGCAGGTAGAAAAATTCTTTGTTGTGTAGAGATATTATTTGTGGAGGAATCCACCCTCATAATTCGTGGACGGAAGTCGGGGTGTGGGTATGGGTCTGGCTCATAAATACCTAATCTTTATGGAGTTGGGAATCAAAGAACTTGACTTGTTTATGCTTTCCTTCGCTCCCACCTGACTCCAGCCACTAATTACTTGCCTCTTGCTCATGCTCTTGGGCTGAAGCCATAACAAGGCAGCACAGACATTCCTTAGCACAAGATTCAGGATAAGGAGATGAATCCTTAAGTCCAAAGGCATTCAAATGCGAGACAGACAGACCACAAGATAGAACCAACCACAGAGGAACCTCCTTCAGGTAGAAACCACTAAATAAAATCATTAAAAATAATGAACGCACTTCCGTTGCAATTGTCGGGGGTCTTAGAACTTTACACAACATTAAAATGAGGCAGCCCCTAAAGAGAGGGAGTCGCGGAGTAGAGCCCATCGTACAAGGGGAATGCCGCACAAATTAAAAGGTAGAAGAAGCTCCACCTCTACAGAGTTCTGATCCAAGACCGATCCCCAACTCGTTGTCGAACTCGTTGTTCGGGTGTCGTGAGTGCAATTACATATGTAAGAAGGAGAACGAAACGGAAATAAAGCTCACTCTCGTCCCACCTCTAGACGCTGTAGAGCTCCAGACGTCGTCTGTCGATAAAAAACAAAGGCACTCGCTGGGTTACTTTACTTGATTGTGGGGGCTGGACGACACATATAAATTATCAACGATGCAGCCCCAGCCCCAGACCTAGAGCCAGACCTGCCCAGGCCTGTTCTTTGCTAGTTATGCATACTCGTAGATATTCAGATACAGATACATGGAAAGGAAGGTTGGTCCGGCGATACAGGTACAGCCTACGCCAAAAACGACAAAACTCATCGTTTATGAAATTGGTTTATGGACCCCAGATACTATTTTATGCTTTATTTGAATCGTGCGAGGAAAGTGTGCAACTAGAACATGTTCCCATCGACGCCTGTAGTACTGAAGATCTGAGTAAATTGGGAAGAGACTTGAAAATGTTGTGAAATGCCAGGAAAAACTATGATTAAATCGGTTACTAAATGAAAACATAGAGGTAAACGAATTAAAGCGTTAAAAATATGAGTTAAGTGATTTGGATATATATAAGATAAATAGAAGATATCCCAATACTTAATTGAATCTAAACTATTAATTAGAAAATAAAAGAATATCTAAAGCCTTCAAAATATACGCTTAAGGGATTCTTAACTTAATAAACTTAATAAAAAATCCACCCTTTACTGCTAAGCCACACTGTGAGAGTTCGAAAGATATTCTTAGAGAGCGTGAGAGCCTGCGAGGAAATTCGTTTGTTCATTCAATGATTTTATCACATACAACATTTAAATTAGATCCAAATAAATTTCCTAAGATCTAACCTTAATTAAAACTCAATTAATTTTGGAAGTAAAAATTAGTAACGTAAAAAAGCCAGGCCAAAAATTCAATAATGTTGATTGATTAGCTTAGTTGTAGTATTACAACCTTTTTCTCCACGCTTTAAGCACTGTTTTAAGTAAATAAATAAACAAACAGTCTGATGTATTTCCTAGGGTCATTCCAATGATTAATTGAAACTAAATTCTTAATTCGAAAATTTGTTAATATTTAAAAGGAATGTCCGGAAGACCCCATGCAGCAGCCATGGCTAATCGAAATGATAGTGAGACCACCCTGGGGTGGAACATGTCCAAATTGAATCTACATTCTTTTGGGGAGCATCATTATATTTGACCCACTTTTTGTTACAGTAGTCGTAGGCTTCTCTTCTCGACGCGCTTCCACCGACATGTAGCTTGAAGTGTGACACATTTCGGGATGGCAAAGATCAATTAGCTGTGGAAATGGACCACAACTGAGGCAGAACCACCAGTCCGACAGTTTGACTGGTCGACTGTTCTGTCGCATTAGTTCCACTGCTAAAAGTTAACCGGGAATGACTCTTAGAGTGTTTACACAACTGTTGAAACAGTGGCAAAGTGCGGAATCATGTTTGGGTTTGGGGCTTTTCTACTCCGACGTTTTGTTTTCCTACTACTTTTCTCTATTCTATTTTGGTGCTTTATTAGCCCCACTTTTCTGTATTGTTTGGCAAAAAAAAACTAAAAAAAAAATATTTTTTAAAAGGCAAAGAGGAAACAAGGTCAGGCCCAGAACTTTCCCAAAAAAAAAAAGAAGACAGCGGGGACAGATACGCAGCAGCCTCAGATGCAGAACAAACAATTAGTCAGGTCTGTGTGTCTCCCCAAACAATTTGTATCTGTTACGGAGAGCGAGATACGCGTTTATTCACACTACGCTTTTGGGTTAACGTTAACCCGTTTGGCCAGGCAGCCGGGCCAATTACATTACCCCGCCCCATAATCCACCAACATGAATATATCTCTTAAAACAGAACCCAACAATTGCTTGATTCATGACTAAAAAAAAGAGTAAAAACAGCTGGAGAAAGAGGAAACCGAGCAACAACCTACATAAAGTATCTTTGTATCTTTTGCAGTCTCTGTTGTTGTTTCTGTTTCGGTTTTTGTGACGCATCTGTGATCCCAAAGAAAAATAAGAAAACAAAAAAAAAAACTGCAGCTTGAAGTTGTTGCCGCTGTTGATGCCACTTGATTGCTTTTGATTGAGTCTTGTGTCTTTCTGTGCTTTGCTTTTCCCCCCCATTTCCCATTTTTTTTTCCATTGTGCAAGAGTTTTGATTTCGATTTTCTGTGTTTTTGATTTGATTTCGTTTTTTTTTTTGAGACGATTGTTTATTTTCATTTTCTATAAATCGCCCCATAATTGCACTCCCCGTGGTAGGAGATTACCAATCGTCTAATGCCACATAGGAATGGTCTTTCCATGTGAAAGCTGCCATCCATGAGGCGTGTGAAAACAGTTTTATGCTCACATTTTCCGAATTGGATATATTTCACCATATTCCACAAATATTTTAATCGTTTTTCGTTTGTTTATTTCTCTGTTTTGCAGGCTGCACACAGCACACTCTATCAAGATTTCTTTAAGATTTGTGGAATTCTTCAGGTAACTATACAATTTAATATATTCTCAGTGACGTACAGAAAAACCCTCCGTAAACAAACAAAACTGTTGCCAATGCATTAATTTAACGCACGTTCCATCCAGCTGCAGGTTCGAAACACACTATTCATAACTCACGTGCACGCAAACAGTGTTGCATGCATTTTTTCATTGCTCTCTCACATTTAGAAACACCTTAAATATGGGTCATCTACTAGTAGAGTGCTAGAGAGGATGAACATAATGTACTTCTTGCATAACTGTTGATTTAGTACCACTTTGGTCATCAAATATTCTATATATGGGGTATACTGCGATTCGAATGCTGTTTAAACTTAGCTTTTCATAGCCAAAATAAGCAAAATGGTGCCCGGCATGTCACTCTTTCTATCTGGCAGAGTAGCTAAGCAGCAAAGGAACACTTTTTATCATTGATTTATATATAGCTTTCTCATATCTTTTACTGATTTCTATAACCGTAGAGAAGATACATACATATATCCACAAATAGAGGTACTAAAAGGTCTCTCAATATATAAGAAGGAAAAAGGAGAGTAGTAGACATAGTAGATATACATAAACTGTTCCAAGAGAATTAATATATTTCTATCTAATTTTTCTATTTATTTATTTTTTCTGAAAAAAAAGCATCTGCTTTAACAAGTTTTTTCGTATGTAGTGTACTCTTCTAGTCCATAATTTTGTATAGAATTTTAACTTTAGTTCAGTTCTAATTGCCGCTAGTCATACGAGTAGAATATGTGCGCGGACTTAACTGTTGAGCGGCACTTAAATGCTAATTTGCGGATTTGAGTGACCGCTGACTGCCTTACGGTTACTGTGTTGCTGTTCCCGTATGTGTGTTTACTGCCTTTCAGCACTGTGCTTTTTTGTCTGCGTTTTAATTGCATCGAGAGACCCATTTAAATGTTGGCCCTTTTAGCCCCGATTCTGCCTCTCTTTCTTCTGCCGTAAGCCGTATCGATGGCCTGCCTTTCCACGCAAATTGCAATTCCACGCACAACAAATGAGGTCGAAAGAGATCAACGATCTGTATCTCATTTGGTTTATGTTTCTTTTGTAACCGGTAATCCAGTGCGGTAAGATGTCTGTAACTGATGTTTGTAACTGGCCACAAGGAGGAGGCCCCATCAACCTTATTTATTCCCACTTTGGATCTTTGCAGCTAGAGTTACTTCTATTCCACTACATTTTTTCAAGGAGTTTTATATCATGGAATCGTTGGGAACAGTTAAATTAAATACATAGTAAAAACATCATAATATGAGCGATCCTGCCATAGGACTTTCAGTGTATCTCCGATACTTTCCAAAGATTCGCCATATTTGCAGGCCAAACCAAAAAGGGGTAGCATCAGGACTATCGGGACCAGCAACATATAGCGGCTCTTGAATATTACAGGCATTGAAAACAGTTCAGAATCTGTAACGTTCTGAGGCTTGTGGAGTCCAAACTCCTGAACAAGTTCTAGAACGGGTGCCAAAAGAGGAGCTTGCTCCTTTTTCTTTTGCAAAAACTCTCGAATAATCTCTGGATCAATAGCCCATTTAGGTGTCGAGACTGCGACTGGAACTGATTCTCCTACTGGCTCCCACGTCAACTCGTCGTCAGATAATTCATATATATTTTCCATTTCAGTACTGCCCAAAAAGAGTGGTTCACAAAATGTTGCTTACAAATTTGTTCTACTTACAAATATATATTTTATATTGCCTTTGGAGTTGTGTACAATAGATTTACCAGATAAGTTTGAATTTTGATAGTCTTTTCAAATGAAAATATACCGAGAAACACACAAAAAACACGAGAACACAGTAAGAAATCGATACATAGGCAATCAAATCCGAACCAATCAATGGTCAAAACCCGAACGAAAAAGCAACAAAAGAAACCCGGCAATTCGCCATAAATAAAGCTGAAGATCAATTACAATTTTGGTGGATAAGAGCTCCCGAAAAGATATCGTGGAGAGAGTTCGAATTTGGGTTCGCCTACAAGAGGTCTCTTATACAGCGAACATTCTGCTCGAGCCTGAAACAGCTTGAAGATGTGATACTTTTGACGGCGCTAAGGAGCTCCTCTCGATTAGTTCAATACCATACCCTCTTTCTTTGCTCAAGCGATTGCGATGCCCTCGATGTACTATTCGGCGACAATCATTAAACATACAAGAAACATCGATGTGTGGAGTACCTGTTGCTGGGAAACATAATTTCCACCATAACCTGGGCACACCGACAAGAAATAAAATATGTGCGAAATTGTATCGAATTTCAGTTATTCCGACTTATCATTTCATTAAATGATCTATGATCTATCAAACCGTATTCAAGCATTACGATCTAAGTATAGTGGTAATACTCGACATTGATCGTTATTTTCGATCATTTTTTAAATTTATACAATCCTAAGACTAAGATTAATCCAAAGATACAATCAATAGTTAAAAATAAAGCAATCTCGTATTCGTATATAAATCGTATGATTTGAGGTCGTTCATGCTTGGTTAACTGCCATCGATAGATGCTCAAAATTGCATTAGAGAGATGTCTCCCGATATCCGAACAATGGGAATTTGTCAACGGAAATGATGAACGGCAGTTGAAAATAGCCAACAATTGCTGACATGCAATGAATATAATTTTGTTTAGATCATAAATTTGCGTCATTCTCAGCGCTCCTTGTATTTTGTATCTCTGAAATTGCGCAATTTCCCCTCTCAGATCTAAGTATCTCAATTATTGTACATTTGCATGGGATTTTTCCTAATTCTTAACAGCCAAAGCTTGTTCAACTAATCGGCTTAATATAGCAAATCGGTTCAGTAAGCACGATGATCATCTCGTAACATCTGAACTTTGAACTTGCACAAAATGCTGACTATCGTTGACAAATTTAAATATATTTAAGCTCAAATGGAAATAAATTTAGCAATCAATGCGGGAATGACCAAATGTGTATAAATAAATCAATTTTGCACTGACGTGAGAGTGTGATTCCCCTCCCTGAAATAAAAGCTACAATCGAAGGAAAGATATTATTTATTGTACGTTTGTATCTTTAGAGAACGTGATGTTGGGTTTCAAGTTTCGCATATGTTGCTCTGATATTTGATAAATTATTTTTTTATAGAGGCGTTTTTTTCTATAGCTATTATCGGCAATGAAAAGTATCTCTTTTGTTCTTGAAGATCCATGAGTTCTTTTCCGAGGAAGTTAGCTCATTATATTCCACCTGTATTTGAGTTGATGATTCAAGTATCTAAAGATCATAGAATGTGAAAGTACTACCGATGGACTGTTCCACTTTCCTACAAATATATTTTTTTTTTGTAAAATAACTTTCAATAGATATAAGCTTGAACTCATCTCTCGAAAGAATCATCCACAGCTGTGTGGTAAAAGTTTTGCTAATCTCATTCTGTGCCTCGTTTTTGCATTAAACTTTATGTCTCTGGACACCGGACATGGACATAAACATGGCTTGTCTGAATGATTTTTTTTTGGTTTTCAATTTCACTTGGACGATGCGGCACGTAGCCGGAGATACTCGTAGACATTTGACACATCACCTGACATGTCAGCCTGTCGGTTTTTTGAGCGCAGTGAGAGTTTTTCCAGCGCGAACAAATTCTTTGAGTAAAAGTGAACACACTGAACACACAGAGAGAATTAATCCGAAAACGAGCTCAAGTTCAGTCAGCAAAAACATCAGCATGAGGCAAATTGTTTTGGCACATGCCAAAAAATTAAAAAAAACTGAAACGATTAGAGCCAGACCTGTCTGGATAGACAAAAAAAGAAGCATTATAAATTCATTAGGCAACAAAAAATAAAAAAAATATTTAATAATTATAGTTGGAAACGAGGGGGATCTTTGCTGAATACTCGAATATTTCTTTGTCCAACTGGAGACGCGTTTCGTTTGATTTTTTTGTTGATTGTGATTTCGGCCTGACTATAACAAACTAGCCAAACCACAAAACAAAGCAGAAACACCAGCAGGGCCCTCAGGTGATAAGTTCATTTATCTGATATATTTTTATCCGACGCGTGCTCCACTGAGTCTAGTGTTAATTTGTAATAATTAATTTGCGAATTTGCAGAAGCTTATAAATAATTATTTATAACTTCTTTAGACACGACTGGCAATATCTGGGAATAGCTGGGAATATCTGGTGTTTTCCTGAATAATAATTTGCTCAAGTTTCCTGGAAAATTTGTGGGGAAAAAAGAATTGCAAGTATTTACGTAGTGTGGTTAGTATTTCTAAGAAAATATGGTATTAATTATTTGACTAGCCTTGTAAATTGTATTTGTGGATAGAATTAGTTTTATTGTAAATTTCAATACGTTAAGCTTACTTAGAAAGCTTTGGTGGTTATGATCGAATAAGTATTATAACTAGAATGAAGATAAAAAATTGCATGCACTATCTCATCCTTCCAGGATGACTGAGCAGAAGAAGAAGATTTTTCATGTCTCTCTCTTTCTTTCTCTTGATCGCTAGCTCTGTCCCGTCCCAGTGAGACTTGTACTCGAAAAAAATATACCCAAACCCAACGCATAAAGGTTCCAGGGATGTATACAAAAATACAAATAAATACATTTATTTTTTAAATTTTGACACATTTTATATGAAATATTTGGTTTGATTCATTTTAAATATTTTTTTTATTTATTATGGAAAAAAAGTAATATATTGATGTGTCAATTAATTAACAAACAATGATTATTTATATATACAATATTTATTGTTAAATTTCCATACTTTTCAATTGATTTCCGTTCGCATCATCAATTTGCCAACCCAACAATTTGGTTGGTGTGTGTTCGCTTTCAATCATCGTTGCGCTGACTGACTGCACAATTACTTGGCCAAACGCGGAATGAGGCAACGTTTTGGCATACCTCAAATTGCATTTAACCAAACACGGAAGATGGATGGAAGCCACCCTAAGCCCACCTCAATGGTTGCGTGTGCCACATGCCACATGCGTTTCTGTCGAGAGGGAGGTACTGGGTCTGTGTGCCTCAAAAATTGCATTCATTTGCCATAGCTACGGCAAATCGGCTGTCATGTGAGGGATCTATATTTAAACGGTTTAATGTGTGGAACGAAAAACTTAAAATAAAACAGAAACGAAACGGGCCTTTTAAGGCCCACTTCATTATTAGCCATTATCTTTGTCATGTCATTTCGCTTAATTTAATGGGCCCTATGTGTATATGTATAATTTCTCCCCCTGTTAAGCGTGTGCCTTCAAGCTCACGTGTACTTTGAGATCAGTTCTCAATTTTCTATCGGTATTTTTCCAATTGCGCACTTTGAGAATCGGGGAGAAAAGTTCTGTTCTGTCGTTGTTTATGGCATCTGACATGCATGACGCTCGTTTGGTTTGCGATTTCATATGTAATTAAGTTATCGTGGAATAGTGGCTTAGCATAAGCTTATTAAATATGATTACCCCTTGGGATCAGAGCGGTTAGAACTACGTAGAAAGACTTCTGGATAGGCAGGCACACTTTCTCGATTTGTACTAGATATCCATTTGTATAATTATATTTCCATTAAAAAATCTTTACTAAGTCCTCACAAAATAAGAAACTATGGGCTAGAAATGTACAAAATAATCCATTGCTGTTAATATTTTATTAATAATAATAATATTTTATTAATATTAAAAATATATATAAAAGTGAACCTAACCTATTTATTTGAAACCTTTTTTGTGCAAAGCTGGAAAGATACATGTTTCTATGCTCGAGAAACATTTCCATTCATTTGCCATTTAACCACAACTCAAAAACTCCCCGATTATATCTCACAAATACGTACATCCATCCATCCATCACTTGCTACAGATCGAAAGATACAGAGATCGGGTATCGTATTTTCATCGGCTGTTTGCTCTATTCGTTAGCCCGTCATGAATGAAATCGACTGACTTGGCTTTTAGCATAGTGCCAAAAAATAAATTAGCAGAGAGCGTAGCATAAATCAAAAGCAAGTCACTTAATTTTGCTTAAAATCATTTTTCATTTTTATTGTGCCATTCCATCAATAAATGTTGTTGCTTGCTGCCTTTTGGTATTTGATTTGGCAATTTTTCCTTCAAGTTAATTTCATGCGCATTGTTTGTTTGCATTGCGCTTTTTTTTTATTATTTTCGTTATTGAAATTGGAATTGCCAGTGGAATTTGTAAGCAATTTGAACGTTAATTGAAATTCAATTCAAGTCCATGATGAATCGGAGTAAGTGTAGAGCCCCTCGACAACAGAGTTTTTGCGACAATTGCAATGCAAAAATATTTTCTACATTTTTCTACTTTTGTGTGAGATGCATATCAATTGTTCAAATCAGCAAAAGAGCATACAGAAATAAATATCTTGTGCAGAAATAAAAATACTCAGACTTTACTAGCCTCTAAACTACTCTGTGAGAGAGAGAATTGTTGTCTATATTGTTTTCTGGCTACAATAACTATCCGATCCGATCTTCTGTTGCATACATCAATAATAATAACCCTGTATTCTCTGGCTTATTTCCGAATTTATGAATTTATTTTGCAAACATGTTCCCGTTTTTTAAGAGAAAAAGGGTTTATCATGTTGAACTTCTTTTAAATCAGCAGCCCCATCAATCAGTTGTCCCAAAAATCCACCAAAAAGAAGGACAAAAATATCAAGTAAACCCTTTGTGGTTTGCCAGATGAATGCATTTATTAGCAGCCCTCCTTCCAGATCAGAAAAGATCGGGTCGGAACGGAATGGAGCCCAATCCGGCCACAATCCAATAAAAAAGCCTCAAATGTTACTTTTTTTTTTTGGCAGTTGACTGGACACTGCAAAAATTAAAATAAAAATAAAAAAAAAAACGGTGTGGAGTTGGAGTTTTTTTCCAACCACAAATTTTCTCACGTAACAAGTACAACAGACCCCAGACACGGAGCAGCGGGAAAAACTGAACAAACTGAAAAGCAGAAAACCAGAGACTAGAGACCACAGACCAGGCCAAGTAAATTGCTTATGTGTGTGTGTGTGTGTGTTGGTTGGCCAATTTTTTGGCGTCTGCGCAATCCATAAGAGGGCATTAAAGTGGCTGCTGGTGCTGGTGCTATGCTGCTGCTGTTGGCCGATTCTAAATATCAGGCAAGGCGATTGCAAGTAGCTACCAACAACAGCAACAGCAACAACAACAACCTTGGCTAATGGCCAGTCAACGGCAACTGACATGGGCGATATCATGCACCCCGTCTTGGACGGGTGCCCAAAAGCTCAACTTAATGGCTCACTGGCCTTTCCATTGCATATTTCTCCTCCTCCTCTACCTCATCATCCTCTCCTGCAGCATGTGTGCCTGCCTGCCTGCCAGCAATTTGCTGGCCCAAAACTATGACTAAGCCCTGCTTATCTTGGCCAAGAATTTGACTCTTGCTCTTTTCGCTGGCTGTGCGAGTACTCGCATAAAGTATCGGAATTTGAGTGGAAAATTTTCACACGAAATTCAACAAATGTTCGTTAATTGCTTGACAAAATAAACCCGCCAAAAGAAATAACGAATAATAAACGAGGCAAGTAAACAGGGGGACAAGAATTGGCATTGGTCGAGAGCTCTCTTTGATATATCAAATTATTATTTTGCACCATCACGACAATCACTTTGGGACCGTGTCACACAGCACTTGTCTGTCTGTCTGTCGGTCTATCTCTTAAAGGGTGTCAACGAAACACCTCTAGGAAATATATTCAGTTGTGTGTTTTATACCATAATCCCATAGAGCATAGAGTTTGAAGAGAACTGACAAATTACAAGAATAAAGTACAATTGGCCCGAGTACCGGAGCAATGTGAGCAGTTTTACAATATACGATGATATAAAGTCAGCTTCGATTTCAAAGTTTATTATCAAGCACTTTAATAAAACATTTATCGACCGAAAAGTTTCCTATTCCCTCTTTACGATAGCCTCGCAAATAAATTAAAGCAATGGAAAGGTATACCAATATTGTAATAAAATCATTAACGAGTCATCAATGTGAATCGATCATAACCGTGCCGTGACTAAAAAGGGATACTCCCAAATAACAAAAAAAAAAACCCAGCAATATGATAAGAATTTACAAGTTCAATTGAGTAGATTAGAGACCACTTGCAAGTGTTGATTTTAGGCATATGATAGAGGACTTCTCCCAAGTAATAAATAAGAAAATCAAGATATGATTTTATGGTTTAATTATTGTGATTACCCATAAAAGACTTGCTAGAATAATCATTAGGAATTCTTAATATTTCAATGTGTGACCAAAGTGTGACTTGAGCAAAGAATGTCCACTCAAAAATCCTCATTTATTCACAGACATGCTATAACAATAATAATAATGATGATGACAACTCTTGGCTTTAGCCATGAAGTCATCTCCCATTTCCCATTGAGACACAACCTCAGGGAATTTGTGTACAACGCCATATATTATTTGTATTCGTATTGGTATGAGACACGACATTCGATTGGATCACAGATTCTTTCACTAATTGTTGTTTACAAAAAACTGACCATTCCCATTGCCATTGCCATTCCCCCAAAGAATCTCCATTCTCCGTTCTCTGGATATATTTGCTGGCCATGTATTTTCACTTTCCGCTTATTGGAGAGAGAGATAGAGAGGATTGTGGATGATAACCAGCCCAACCTGTCTCGTGTAATCGTTAACTTTTTAATGGGGTTCGGTTCTGTTCTAACAGAATAAAGAATTCGATTTAATCGAATCGCAGCCAGTGGCAGTGGATCTACCTGTTCAAAACCTGTGGGTTGTTTTGTGTGTAGCTTGGCTTTTCGTTATTCAATCAAATATTATTAATCGATGATGTACACGCTCAGGCACAGCCTCTTCCCACTTGATAATTATATTTGATTTGATTAATTTTTACCAGGCTGCATTTTTCTTTAATTTTTTTTTTTTTCGTATTTTCTAGTTTAAATTTGTTTTTTTGCTGCTTCTGTTAGCATTGATGTGATAAATAAAACGCTGAAATCGTGTTTGAACGTTCTTGAGGTTCCTTTTATTTATGGCATTCATCATTAGACGCCTGCATGATTTGAATGAATAAATAGAGACCAGGCCCCGTAGCCTGTGACTGGGTGTGAATAATAAGGAGGGAGTGTGCGCTTCCTCCTTCTCCCTCCCCATCCCGAGTGACCAGGGTACTTAAGTAGCAATGTGCTTTGTGCTGTGCCCAGTAGTAGTTCCGTGTTGGGATCCATTCGAAATGCTTCACTAAAACATTGCCTAACCATCGACAGGGGATTAAATATATTTACTATATTGACGGTGAAACTCTCTCCGCCGATAAATCCCCCTCTCTCTCTCTCTTTCTCTATCTCTGTCTCTCTAAGCCGATCCGATAATTGTAATTCCTGAGCTTCAACTTTTACCGCCTCTGGCTACACTCGAGTCCCCGTCCAGCAGCAGATAAGATTGCAAACAAAATTAATTAAAAATATATCAAAAGAAGACAACGCCAAAAGCAACATCAGAAACAAATCAAACTAAAAAAAAAACTCGAAATTCAATTATGAAGAAATGCCTGCAAATTGCAACATTGCAACAAAATGTCAAATGGTCAAATCAAAGTGATTGTAAAACTATGGCGGGGTGTAAGGTTCGCACATTTGGTCTTTAAGGATCCACTGACTCACGGGAGCACGGGAAATGACTCAGTTTTGGGGTTTAACAAAGGAAGATGGAAGCACTTAAGACAGTAAGACAGTAAGAGAAGGCCAAAATATCTTTCGATATCTCAGAAATATAGCCCCGAAACGGAATCCTAGATCTGTCTGTAGTTCTGGGATATCCTAAACAAAATTCTTGATAGCTTTGAAATCGGTTTCGATCTATTAACTAACCTAATTAAGGAGCTAGTAGATGAAACTTATAAATCAAGTACATTTCTCCAAGAAATAGTACAATTTTTGTATTCATTTTATGTCTATCTGTAATTTGTAGTGGCTTTAGCTGGCTATATTATAAACTATATGGTAACGTAAACCTTTAAAACGGATATTTTGCAATCCCAAGTAAAGAAATTATTTGTGTTTTTGTTAGACCACAATACTAGCCAACAATACGAGTACCAGTACCATATGGCGGGCAATATATAAGCTGGACTACAAACTGTGAATACAAATGGTTGCCAAACTGCACTATTGCAGCAACAGAGAGGCAACATTGTATTGCATTGTTGAATGCAGTTGTTATTGCTATACCCTAGCAGAGAGGGTATTCCGATTTAGTTAACATGTTAGCAATGCTGAGGAGTTACCAAAGAAGATATAAGATGCAAACGTCTGTCTGTTATTCTCTTAGTTTTTAGATGCTTTGGATGAAACTTTCTTTCATATCCTATGTATATATAGCTCACCATAGGACCAATGGATATGCCAGGGTATCAATAAGTTTCGCTTCCTGCCGAATCTCCGCAATTGTTGTTGATGTTGTGTAAATTCCCAGAAACACACACACACACACATTAGGCATCATTTTGCAGGGGCTTTTAGCATGTTTTGCATTTCAGCCATTGCTCAATTACCCCGCTTAGACGGCATTTTTTCTATTAACCAATACATTTTTAAGGCCTAGCATGGGGGGGACGAAGATGACAAACAATTTACATGGGCTTTTTTTCTCTGGCACGCCCACAAATGTCCCATTGTGACGTTGGGACTGGCGACAAAATACTAGGTATGTTTGGCAATAAGCGGCGACAAATTTATATGGGAACTCGGAGTAGATATATCTGCGCATTTCTCAGATATCTCTAATAATAATTAGGAAAAAAAACATCCGTAGAGCTTAACTTTCTCCACAGAGACACACTCGAGTAGTGGCCGCGAGGCACTTTAATTAAAAAATTGTCCCATGCATAAATATTTGCGTTGTCTTTGGTAGATAATTCCCCACAAAACTTTATTGTTTGTCTTCTTAAAAGGTTTTTGTTTTCTTTTGTTTTTACATTCTTTTTTTGCATTCTGCTAAAAATATGAATACGCATATATTATAGCTTAGAATTCGATAAATTGTAGTGGATCCAGTTAATCCAGTTGTGTTTAGCAACGAATATGATTCATTAAAATATAAAATGAAAATATAACTCGGATTGTTGTTCATGTTGCTGTAACCACGAATGGTTGGGAAATCTACTCATCCATTGTCTACGATTCCGAATGACTCCTTGGAGGAACCCTGAGTCTTCCCATTCTCATATACAATTTAGAACAAATATTGGTGACGATTAGATTTGGAATATAGGGATTCCTACGTCTCTACGGGAATTATACCAGGGAGTCTGAAAGTAAATGAGAGACACAATGATCTGTGGTGCGTCCTGGAATGGTTCATCAGGCATTGGGTGTTCGTAGGACTCTGGCAGTAGGTGTTACTGGATTCAAGCAAAAACATAAACGAAATATAAAATACAAATTATACAAAAATGATGTCAAGGCATTCACTTTCAAAAAGAGCCAAGAAATTATAATACAAAACAAAATGCATGAAAGTAACTCTTTTTACTTTGAGCAACAAAGTGTAAATACCCTACTGTTCGTAAATGGTAAAGGGTTGTTGACCATCTACCACTAAACTCTTAACCTTTGACGCATAATTAAAAGAAAGAGTAGTTGACAGAATCGCTGAATACCTAATAATGTGAATATGATTTCTCATAAAAATATTATGCTCTCCCTGCCAGTGTGACATAGTAGTAGACCTAATGGGTATTTGTTTACATATCTTCCTTTTTTGCATTACAAACCACGGACTAAAGAGTATAATACCCTCTGCAAAGGGAAAACAAAAGAGAATTACGCAGGCATACAAAATATATAAACACATATATGTATATAATTTGTAAAACAAAAAACCTGCTGCGGCTACTTCAACTCAATTAACCCACCAACAGCAGCCGCAACATTGTGTTGGTTCAACTTTTGAGCTCCCATTAAGGCTCCCCAGCCACAGTCGCATTCAAAGCCCCAGCACACCCTTCACTGCGCGCCCAACCCCCCGACCTCATTAAACCGAAACATAGTACTCTCGTAAATCTTCCTGAACTTCTCTGACGTCCGACACAATAACAAATATTTGCCATAATGTTATTTCATTCCACGTTTTGTTCTTTCTGCAAAAATTGTTTCTGCCTTTTTTTTATGGGACAATTTACTTTATTTCAGTCTATAAAAGGAAATTAAAGCAAATTGTGGGGTTTTTTTTCTTTAACACTATTAATTGTTAATGTCTGGAGCTTAAGTAAGAAGAGAATTCAAGTGAATTTTTGTGCAAATAAAAGTAAAAGAAAAGACAAGCCAAAAGTCAATGTCATTTGTTTCTTTGTTTTCGAGATTTTTTTTTTTGCGAGATGAGAACTGAATTTTAAGTTACGGAGCTACTCCAACTGAAGGTTATGTTTGGGAGGAGATAATCTTGAGTGATTGTACATGTGTGATATACATATGGGTACAATTATATGAATAACATGATTTAAACATTCGATTAAAGTTAGGGGAAGTATAAGCTGAAAGTAAATGACTTCTGATTACCTTTTACGAACTTTAAGAGTGGCTTAAAATAATTACTAAGAGTAGAGACAAAATATAATTGCTTTGAAAATAAGATTTGAGGAACCTCCATATCTCTCTCACATAGTTGCTTAGCAGTAAAGTAAATCACTTACAAACAGCTGTTAACTGACGATTTCTACATAAACGCCTTCGAAAAGGGATTTTCACAATATGTAGGTGGTAAAACCTAAGAAGATTACTCTGAATTTCCCATCCATCTACCTGCAAGGGAACACACATTCCCACGTTACTTTAAGTACTTGGAAAAAGGGGGTTCGTTTTCCTGTGACTAATCTTTGCCACCACAAAACACTGCACTTGATTTCTCTCTAACGAACGACAATAATAATATGAATGCCAATGCTAATGATGCTGCTGGGTTCTGTCTGTCTGGCTCCTTTTGAGGTGTGGTGTGTGGTGTGTCTGCTGCCTGTGTTTGCCAATCAATTCTATACAAATTTATGGCATACATTATAGTTTATTCAATCATTCAATTAAATGCATTCCAATGCGTTCGCACGTTACCTTCCTTTGCGCCTTACTCTCTAAATAACTCCTCAGTCTGCGCCCGATCTCTACACCGCAGTGGGGCACATGACACACATGCCCAAAAAACACAAACAAACAAAAAGAATACATACATACGTACTCGTACGAATACGAATTGCGAAACTGTTTAATTTAGTTGCGAGTCACTTTTTTTCGTATTTATTTTGGGACATTCTTTGTCTGGTGTCCGACTCTGAAGCTAAAGCTGAGGCTGCGACTGCGGCTGACGCTGAGCCCCCGATCAGAATTTACGATTTATTTAACCTGACACTGGCAGCCACAGCCACACACAGAGCCAGAGTCAGACCCAGAGCTAGAGCTAGAGCCATGGCTAAATTGATATTTCTCTGCTCTTTTCAGTAAACATTAGAATCAACTTTTTTTAAATTTGCTGTTGACACAGTTTATGCCCAGGCAATCGCCCGCCTGCACCTGAGTATCTCTGTATCTCTGCGGGTCCCGAGCGAGCGCCTCTAAGAGGCCGGTCTTAGCAATAATAAATTGCATTCTCAGATCTAGCCTGGCCTCTATTGAGAACTCTCGAGTGGTTCGAGTGTTTTGACTCTAAACAAATAACTTGGATGTGTTTTTATTTGCATTTTAAGCAGCCTGGGAAATACACACTGGAGCTCTCTGGAACCCAAATTTAGCTGTTAACAAGATACAAGTATGATGAACAAAAAATGCTTAAAAATATACACTTTTGATAAATGACTTGGCATTTTGTCTCCCAGCCATTGTTTGCATTCAAAGCTGGACAAAAGATTGCCAAAAACAGAAATAGAAATATCCGTATAATATAAATTGAAAGCGTTTACCATTATTATACGATATGATGATCAATCAAGGGGTAACATTTGGAAAAAAAAAGTGGCCAACAAAATTCAACAAAAATAATAAAATGCTGAAATAAGTAAAAGTCTTTATTAATGATTGGCATCTCTTTCGATCATTAAATAGTATTTATTGAAACGCGATAAAGTTCTCCAACAGCTGCGAAAGGAAGTTGTTAAATTTCTCTCGCATAAAGTTTTGTTGCTTATTTAGACACCTTGGGCGCTTTGAAACGCTCCTGTCGTGATTTGATTAAAATTTTGCACACAAAACTGTCGTCCACATGGCAAACACTTCCTCATTACGCCTTTTGCATTATTCTTTTGAGCGCGCGCACTTTGTTGTATAAAGAGTACAGTGGAGCCTCCGTTAGAAAACTTCGACTTACAGAGTCTATCAGTTAGGGAAAATCTTTGAAAATTACTAATTGCTATTCTATTTCAGTGAAATTGAAAAATAAGACAGTGCGAAAAAATCAAACTTTTGGAACAGATTTTTTATGCCAATAAATACAGAACATTCCTCTAAAACGGGAAGCTCTTTCTTAATTCATCAACCTACTTATTTCTGGATGTAAAAGCGCACTAAAAAATAATTTTATTTAAAAGTAAATTAACTTAAATCAGTCTTGATCCTCAGAAAACGATTTGCGATTTAAAGAAGTTCAGTTCGAATTATCGATGTTTGACTGTCTATTTATATTTCTTAAACATTTTTGTTTCGTTAATTTAATGTGAGTTGAGATTTTAAAAATGCGCGCTCACGCACAGTACAAAACTTTGCAATTATGGTCAACAGGGGGAAATACAATACAAAAAGGTGGAAGAAAAACGAGGAAAAGGCATAAATGATAATTGTTGGGCTGGGGAATGAGGTAGGGTAGGGCAGGGCTCCATACAAAACAATTATTTAGTTTTTTATTTTTTGTTGTTTTGTTTAAATTTTCTTACAAATTCAGCGCGCTTTCTTTGCCTTGTTTTTTTCATCACGATGATGATCATGGTGTGGAGAAAACGAAAACGAAGACGACAGCACAGTCGATGTCAATGGCCCCAAGGGATGGGCCTGGGATGGGATACCAACTACTGGGCTTTCTCATATACGTATGTATATGTATGTATATACTTGTACGATTATGTTTGTGACGAGTGCATCTATGAATGGAGATGGCAACCGCCCGCATACGTTGACATTTACATAGTACAACAAAACATAAATGGATGTTGTGGTCGAAGTCCCCATCGAAGACATGAACAAAAAAAAGTGAAAGCCAGCTACTTTATTGACTACCCAAAGACACCTGCAGACACTCAAGGTCATTGCATAGAAAAAAACCACATATACACAAGCATACTTTTATTACTAATGATATGGCCATAGACCTGTCTTTTGTCCGAGTTTAAAGCTGAGGCTGAGAGCCGCTTTTATTGGGTATCAACTTCCTATGGAATTGGCTTTTTTCTGCTGCTGCTGCTGCTGCAATTACCCATTCAGCGCCAGCCAGCCATAAATTACCATAAATTCCATGCCTTAATATTTATATTTCTAAATCACGAGCACGATTTCTTTTCAGCTTTATAGTTGGTCATAAAAATCAGTGTATCTCGCACAAAAACAGAACAGAAAATTGCGAGCATGATTAGATAACCCACAGACCAGTTGTCGCATGCAGGTAGCATGCCGCTTCAATCAGATTCAGATTAGACCAACGTAGCCGTAACACACATTGATGGGCATGACCGTGTAGAATGGTGCTAGAAGCTAGTGTTTCCAATTGAAGATATACCCCAGTACAAATATGATTAAGTGGTTGAAGTGGAAAGCAAATCCAACTGTGTATACTGGAGTTATTCGACTGAAGGATACCTATAAATTGGATTTATTTTTGATAAACTGGTAGTATTTATAAATAGCTATAATCTGAATGGAATGCTTATGAAATTTGACAGACAATCGAACATTTCGTCATGTACACAAAATGTATTTTTCTTTTGGATTCTCGGGCATTCTCTTTTTCACGTTTGACAAATGTGTCTGGCTGGAATCAATTGTTGAAGAAAAAAATCTTTGAGCAATTGGGCGCAAGTTTGTAGTACATCGGTGTATCTATTCGAAGAATTTTTTCCTCTATCTGTCACAAACAGCTGCCTCAACATAGTATGCTCTTGGTACTCTACAAATTAGGTAGCGAAAAAATTAGTTTCCAGAGACTTCAGTTCTAGCCAAAGTGTCGCACAAACAGAAGTGTATTTCTGCCGAGTCCCATTTTAATTTTAATGTTGTTCATTTATTAAGCTCTCCAGACAATTACAGCTTAAATTGTTGAAAGTAAATGTGTGTATACTCGTTCCTATATGCCATAGAAAATGCGCCTTTCAGCCGTTTTAAAGTTAATCACTCTTGCATACTCGTAGTAGTTGCATCTTTAACTGGCTTTTTAGCAAACAATTTGCTATCTGAATAATGTAAAAAAGTATTATACTACTTACGAACCCCTGGCAAAGTCGTGTGGCAAAAAAAGTAATTATAATAGCGAAAAATATTTGCATATTGTAAGATGTTGTGAGAAAAACAGCAAAAGTACAACAGACTGAAGACTGTTTACAGTTGCCGGAGGAGGAGTGTTAATTATGAGTTAAATTAATATTACACTCGGTGTTGACACTCGCTTTTCGGAACAAATACTCGCCAAATTTTCAAATTGGGTGTGAATTGGTGCCTAATGAGGAGTGAAAGTGTGTCCCGTCCCGGCTCTTACCTTTAATTTGTGTGAACGAAATGAGAGTTACAAGCCATAAATGAGGAATTATTTGTATAATTATATTCCGATTCTAATGGAAATATTATTTATTTTGAGTTACTTCTACTTCCTTTACTTCTACTAACTAATAAATATTAATTTTTATAATTAAGTCAATCTGTAATTATAATCCTTATAATCCCTTTCCACAATTTCCCTTGAAAACTTAATAATTTAACAAACATTTATTCTCTCTGTTTCATTTTAGATCTTTCCAATATTAACATGGTGATGACATACGGATATTGATCGCAAAAATATAAAGCTAAAACAACAACAACAACAGACATCATCATTATGGAAGGCAGCAACAGAAGCTCCACAATGGAACCCCCCACAATGGAGGAGGCCGGCGGCTCTGATGAGGTGGACTTTATTGTGGCATCGCACAACAATAACAATGAGTATGAGGATCTGCGGAGCGTCAGTCAAGCGGTGATTAACACCAAAGCAACACCAACAATTGCAGCAACAATTACGCCAACAACAATTACACCAAACAACGAACCAAATGTTGCCAACAGCAACACCAATACCAACAACACGCTGAAGAAACCCAAGGAACGTCGCACACTCTTCCATTTTGGCAGCAGCAGCAACAAAAAATCAAAGGAAGAGGCCAAGAACAAGGCCAAGGAGTGTAAGGTTACCCTACCACCCACACCCACACCCACACCAATGCCGCTGGTTCCCATTGGAACACCTCCGCGACAGCATAAATTCGTAAAGAGCAACAGCCTGGCCCGATTGCTGGGCAACACCTACAATGCCAAGAAGTTCGAGAAGCAGGAACAAAAGCGCCTCGAGGGGTGCAAATTCAACACGTACAGTGGCCGACGTGGCCGGGCGGGACCCTATCTGGAGCGCTTCAAGCGGGTGTCCAAAGAGGATGGCGACATAGCCGGCGCCGGCGACAGTGAGACAGTGAGGGTCACAAATGTGGTTACCCTCACCACGGACTCGCGGGATCTGCAGTATGGCAGCCGGCAGGAGCATGTGGGCCGCCAGAGCAGTAACCCGGAGCAGCAGGATCAGATCAGCAGCTCGAAGGCCATGCGGACGCTGACCCGCAGCCTGGGCAAACTGTGGAAGCGCACCCACAGTGTGGACATCAGCACACCCGATCCGGAGTTCAAGGTGTCGTACCTGGGCAACGTGCTAACGGGTTGGGCCAAAGGTGAGTACTCTACCCGGTCTCCAATGAATTCCCAAACTAATTTTGTGCCTCCAGCAGGTGAAGGTTGTGTGGAGAAGCAACTGAATACGCTGTGGCGCAACTACACGCAACACACGAAGCCGGATGTGATCATGCGACTGAAGGTGTGCGCCTCCGGCCTGAAGGCCACCACACGGCAGCACGGACTCACCGAGTACTGGGCCCATAGGATCACCTATTGCTGTGCCCCAAAGAACTATCCGCGCGTCTTCTGCTGGATCTACCGGCACGAGGGCAGGAAGCTGAAGCACGAGCTGCGCTGCCATGCGGTGCTCTGCAGCAAGGAGAAGATTGCCCAGGATATATGCGATACCTTGAGAGTGAGTCATCCATCCTGCTCTTCCGTTTTTAAACACTCACTGATCCTTGATCTTTTTGCAATCTTTTAGGAGAATCTGGATAGCGCTTTGCGTGAATTTAAACGCGATAAAATTCTCAAGCAAAACGCTCGCCTCAGCCTGGCCAATGCTGTCTACGACAATCCGAGCCTGCCACGCCGTAAGATCATGCTGAGCGTGGGCGGCAACAACTATCGACCGCCGCTGGAACGCTCCAAGTCGGCGCCCAAGCTAATGGCCATCGAGGAGGCCATTGGCGAGGAGGAGGGCGACGAGATCGAAGACACCAATGAGCCGGAGATGCCGGCCTGCTGTCAGCGCGACTCCTTGTACCCAGCCATGACCCTGGGACGGCGTCGCTGTCGTCGCGGCCACTCGATACGACGCACTGGAAAGATCCAAGTCCCATGCTGCTCCCATCAGCTGGAATCGCTGGAGTCGCCCAAGGCGGAGGAGGCCATTTGTCCAGCAGCCAGCAACGATGGCTCCGACTCGGATGACTTTGAGAAGCTGCTGAAGTTCGACACGACATTGAGCAACGAGCTGTTGCCGTACTTTGACATGCAGCTCCACAAGACCAGCAGCCAGAGCATGGTCAGCCTCAGCGAGCTGAAGGCCGACGAGGAGGAGGACGGAGAGCCGCTCAGTCTGTTGCCCACCATCAACAGCGACCCCAGCGCCGATCCCCAGGCCGATTACGATACGGAAGAGCACGATTTGCCCGCCATGCGGCGCAGCGGCGTCTGCAGCGACGGCGAGGAGGATTTTCTGGACGATGCGGATGATCATTATTTCCGGCATGCCGCTATGCTGACAATGCTGCACCGCAGCTCCATGCGCAAGCTAAGACCCAGTGATCAGGCCAGCCTTCAGTATCGCCATCAGACGCAGTCCTCCATCTCCTCCAATGCATCCAGCTCGACGACGGCCAGCACCTCAGCGGCGGCCGGCACGGGATCCGGGAACCAGCAGGGCCTGGCAAGTCCGGACAGTGATGAGGGCTCAATATCCAGCGGCTGCGAGACGGCCAGCACAGTCACAAACGCAAATCACGAGGAGTACACCAAGAGACAGGGACCCGGACAGGAGTTGGAGCAGTCGCAGGTGCTAGAGCAAATGATGATCTACCAAAGACTGGAGCAGCAGCTGCGCAATAACAGCGATGCCACCAACTACAGCAGTTCCAGCAGCATCACGCTGAAGCGCAGCGACGACTCCACAAGCGATGACCTGGATATGGCCGACAAGCCGGCCGGCAGGAATAACCAGAACATGCCCGACGATGGCTCCGATAGCGACGAGAGCGGCTACGTGGAGTTCCAGGAGAAGGAGCGCATTGTCCAGGCCAACAATGAGCCGCCACACATGGCCATGGCCATGTCCCTGGTGAAGGTACCCGTCAAGCCGCAGATACCACCAAAGCCGGCTCCACGCCGTTCGCTCAGTCTAAATGCGAAGGCAGCAACAGCTGCAGCAGGAGCCGGCAAGGCTTCGGGCACGGCAGTCTGAGTCCCCGGCAGAGGAAGAGAGAGAGAATGCTTTAACACAAAGGAAACCCGTTTACAAATTGTTATTTCTGCGCACCACCCCGTCAGCGACCATAGCAAATACAAAAAGTGCAAGAAATTTAATTCCTAGTTGTAGTCTATTATCCATTATCACTTAGCAAGTAGCGGATAAGTCATTTGTTGTTGGTTCATCATCAGAGGAAGACCTAACGAATATTATACATATATATGTATGTATGTATATGTATATATTATGCTTCCCCCAATTCGCATCCCTCATCGAAATTATTGAATTTATATTGTAAATATTACTAGAAGCCATAGGCACTATAAATATATATCACACGATTGGATTGTAATTGATGAACTGTATCTTATGTACCAATATAAATTATTATCTGAAAAGTCTGTGTCTATTTCGCAATATCAGTATCGTACCCCCTACACATATAAGATGTTCTTGCTTGAGCCGGGCGGCGAACAGAACCAGTTTCTGAAATTTTAATTTAATTCCAAAGTTGTGGCAGTTATACATTGTTTTGTATGTTGTACATTTACTAGACTGGCTGGGCTTTACTGGCAGACTGGGGAGCCGCTGGGTAGCAAGTTTTGTTGACGCAACAAATGGCATACCGTGCCGCGGAAATCGCGAAGCGAATGGTCCTGCAGCTGCTGATTGAATACCTGTTGCAAGTGGAAACGAAAACGAAACGAAACGAGAAACCAGTTAAATGCTTCAATCGATTACATTGGGTCCGGCGATCGAAGATTGAGAGTACTTACGCCATTGTAGACAATGGTGGGAATGAAGCTTGGCTGATATAATTTGGTCACCAGCTCCGCTTGCAGCTGCAGCTTGGTGCCCGTCTCGCTGTCTGCGCAGTGGTCCACGTCGGTGAGGAGACCCGCCTCTCTGGCACACTGCTCGTTGGGACATTGGGATATATGAATGTACGAGTATATGCAAATGCTTGTTAATCATTTGGGCAAACACTGAGCCGCGGCTTTCACCATCGCACATACCTGATCAGCGCGAGAAGAATCCAAGGCGAACATCTGGCAGACCACGAATTTCACTTGAGCCGACTGATTGGCGGTGCTGCTGATGACACAACTCTGGACCCGATTGCCCTCGCACTCGGCTGGTCCGTGCTGGCAGTGGAAGATGGCGCCGCCCTGTTCGGATTGGGACTTTCCGAATGGCACCAATTGGATGTCCATGTACTGTTGTAGCTCCTCGTGGACAGGCCCCAGCTGATGCATGAAATTCCTGCTATCCGGACAGAGGGACTCGTACAGCAACGTGATGTGAAGCTGGGGTGGGATTCAATTGAAATCAATGATGAGTCGGGAGTTTGAGAGGTAACAGCGCCCAGAATATAACCTTATCTGCCTGACGTTTATTTCGGGGCATTTCCTCCAGCTTAGAACAGCAGCTAAGGGTCAGCATGAACCCTAGGAGGAGACTCAAGCTCAGGGCAGTGCGAAATTTCATCATATTGGGCAAATATTTTGAGCTATATCAGCGAAAATCGATTGGCCTTCGATTGGTTCCGTTCGAGAATGACCGTTTATTTGTTCGTACGCACGGTGGTTGCCTTCAGGTGAATGCCAAGCTAAGTCCAATATTATGCGACCGTCGAATTCGATTTTAGTTCAACAACTGAGCGCAGTTTTGTCACATTTGGGTGCTTATTTTCGGCCAGCACCAGAAGACCAGACATGAGCAGAGCATGTTGGGCGTCTCTCTTTAGCATTCTCGCTGGTAAGCCGGTTTCTTGAGTCAGCTTATTTCGTTGAAGCTTACAAACATTAAGATATATTCCCGGGTCCACACCTTAAGCCAACAATGGGACAGGGCTATGGTAAACAGTTTTGATACCTGTTTTAGCACCCGATAAACAGTTTTGTATTTCCCCCTTTGCTGTCTATCGAAGACCGTTACGCCAAGACGTTAATCGATATCCTCTCACCTGTTTCAATTGGAAATGACTCTGCTTGCATATATTTCTCAGGATCGATTGATGGTATTTGATGCCTTGCCATACCAAAAATATCAATAAAACAGTTAAAATTATATTCACGTGGCCACTCCCCATTTTTATAAGAATAAACAACGCTACCAACTAAAGAGCTCATGTTTAATTGTACAGAAATAATAACAATATTTCACGGCCACCGTGCAAATTTAATTTATGGCGTTCCGTTCGAACAGTAAGTTGGCTCTTCCATTCCAGTTTCTATTATCGCAATGCAGATACTCTTTTTGACCTCCTCAGTGGCCTCATCTTGAAGACTTTCATTGAATCGCTTAAAAAGGTTTTAACACATTAGAGCAAATATATTTTCGCCTGCTGATAGTACCTACGTCATTGTATATTATGGCCGGAATTTGACTGAACTCGTACATGCTAGTGATTCTGCCGGACTGTCTCTGATATATCTTTCGGTTCCCATATTTACCCATACATTCTGTAATCGACTGCTTGGTATCCGAAGAATTTATGCAATTTGTATCTATCTCAGTCACAAATTTGTCGTTTGTCATCTGACACGTAACGTAGATCAGTTTTTCCAATTGGGACATGCTGGTATGAAGAGCACAATCCTGAATACTATTTCCCTTACATTCTCTAGGACCATGTTGGCAAAATTTTCCTCCTTCCTGGTGAGACATGGATATATCTGTTTGTATTTTGTACATAGTTTAGTTTACTTACCGAAGCTTTGCCGTAGGGAACTAAGTTCAGGTTGATGTAGCCATTTAACTCTTTGAAAATAGGTAGAAAACTTGTCAGATAATCTACAGAATCCATACAAAGAGACTCGTACAGAACTGTCATGTTCAGGCGCTGTTGGGATAAACTTTAGGTTGCTGATAATAGTTACAGAATCTATAATATAAGCAAAACCTTTTGAGCCCAAACACATCCCGGTGGCAAGACTTGCCAAACCAGCAGCAAAAAGAGCAACATGGACATGTTTCACGCTCAATGGTTAGCTAGAAACAAACATTGATCGTCAAACTTTTAATTCAATTGGACACGATGCAAATCTGAAGCGTAACCAGCGCTCAAAAGTGCGATAACGATCTAATTTTCTAAGTGTGACTTTAAAAATATCTGACTAAGGGCCATCTCTAACAATGGTGCTATGACATTATACTTTGCTAACTTTGCTGCGAAAAGAGATATACCATTTGCAAAATAAGTGTTCGTAGCCGTCCTTAGACTTAGATTTTCAATCTAACAACTGAGGCACTACTTCACACAAAACTTTCAGCACACACAGCGACCAAGCCAGCAAAATTGTTGGGTATTTTACATATAAGCAATGTGTATAACACATATATACATATGTGCATAGTCTACACAAAACGAATATACCCTATTCTCTTTAACTACCCGATATATGGATTCAAAACAAAGCCAAAAAACTAAGCAGCACAGTTATTCCTTATTCTGGAGATTCTGGGATTCACTTGGAAAAATTGGAAGTGAAATCGTACGACATACTAAATATTTTCGAAATATGCTCCCATTTAAAGAAACTTCGCGAATTGACTGTTGAGAATATCGAATATTTATCAAATCTGAAATTGGATTATTTTTATCCTGAATTGGAACAGCTGTCACTTCAGTATTTCGAAATTCGATTAGATGTCAATTTCCGAAGATCAAAAGGTCATCATTGCTTTCCATTGTATGTCACATTGAAAACATTGGTGAAATTATTGCAAAGTACGCAAACACCCTGGAGTGTCTAGATTTAGTACCTGGCGATAGTCAAGATAAATTTTATGCAGAGCATTTAATAATTGTTATCAGAAAGAGATGAACTAAAGCAGGAATTGGTAAGTGTTTGCCCTGGAGTGAAATTATTGATCAAATTTAAGCAAGTTTCTATTACAGATGAACTCATTCCCAAATTCTGAAGTTTGGAACTTAGTTACATTGACTGAATTCGATAAAATGTATATTTGAGAATAAAAATCGAATACAATATTATATTACCAATTAATTGTTCCAGCCAAAACTTGTCAGTCTACCCCCTTGAGTCACGAGTGTACATGTGTCATGTTTGCGAGCTGGAAGAAATGCTCGGGATTGTGAATCGACACGATCGGGAAGACAGAAACAACAAAGTTTAACTTCATTGTTGTTGTTGCAGAGAGAGGAGAAAACAATTGAAAGAAGGATTTGATGAGAGTGTACACATAACGGAATAAAACAGTTGCGATCTGTATGCGAGAGTGTATTGCGTGTGAGAGGAGCAAGTAGATATCAAAATATTAAGAAAAAGGAGATACAAAAATTGTGACTAATTCCGTTAAACAAAGTTATAATATCTTATGAAAAGGTATACCCTCTGAGAACAAGTTTTGGAATGATTAAATATGAAAAATGTGTACATCAATCAGGTGAGAGCCAGTTTAAATAGTACGTTATGTGGGTTAAGTTAGTTTTTTCCTCGGTATATTTCAGCGATGATTAGCTTGATTTCGGTATATTTCTTAAATTTATTTTATCGATAAATCTGATATCAACAAACAATAAACTAAACAGCAAAAGGTGGAACGGGCTCAATGTTTAAAGCCAAAAAGTAACGTGGTTCGTGCCAGAAACATGGAGGACCTCTGTCGAATTTGCAGGACGCATTCCGTGACTCTAATTGGCATATTTGACGAGCGTGAGCGTGGCAAATGGGAGGGAGAAATAGATCCGATTCTCGCCGACATGGTGATGGCATGTGCCGACGTCCAAATCGAACGCGGGGATAAGCTTCCGCAGAAAATATGCATGTCCTGTATCCTCGATGCCCAATGCTCGTACCGTTTCAAGCGAAGATGTGAAAAAAGTCACGAGCAATTGTCTCTGGCGATTCGCGCGCAATCCAATCAGGATGTGCCGAAAATCAAGATTGAACCCATGCTGAATGACAGTGTGAGGGAATTCGAGGGATGTAGTTTCGTTGCTGAAGATGTGCTGTGCATGGTTCTCAAAAAAAAGAGAAAAATTTGTTTTTTAATTTTTCGTAGAATTCGTATAAATTGTTATCGATTTGGCGGGAAATTTAAGCTCATTACGTTAGGAGATACACTCGCGAGTTTCACAACACAGTCAGCTGGGAAGAAAGCTCGTAAACTCGATCGTTTTGGGTGGAGCGAGAATAGGTTCTTGTCGAGCTCAGCGAATTTTCTCTTCCTATTTGATCGTACCAGCGTAACTGACCAGACCTAATTTCTCGTATCAAAATCCAATTACGCGCTTAACCCAGGCTAATAGTATAAGTCCTAAATATTCAAAGAGCAATCTCGAAATATTTAAGGCATCCGTGGGAATTTTAAATAAATCTTCGTGAAGAATTGTTTTGAAAGTGGTGTATAGTTCGGCCAGGTAAATATTTCGTGGAAGATTGTAGGGAGTCACATGGAATTTATAAGACTGTATTCCAGAACAGATTTTGGTTCAAAGCAGGCGCTTTTAAAACATTGCTGTGCCCAACAAAAACATAGCGAAGGAAAATAATACACACGGTTTTAAAGAAAAAGGTGAGAAATAAGGGGTTTTTATAGTCCAAGACAATTTTCTGACCTAACCTCTCCTCATAGACCAGATCAGGGTCAAGTCAGGGGCAGAAGAACCCGTGGAAAGGGCCGAGCTCCCCGACGCAACTTTCTTTGGCAGACCAGCAGCCGCAGCAACGTTACATATGCGCAGTCTGAGTTTGTTCGATTGTCATTAGCGGGAGAGCAGGGTTAACGACCGGAGCAGAACGTTTGGAAAACGGAATACCGGAGACAAACAGAAGAAGGCGAAGCAGCAGGAATTAGTGAATTAGTGAAAATTTAGGGTTGATTAAAAGAAATTCGCAATTACATCAAAAAGAAGACATGTAAACGAATAGGCACGTTCAAGATCACTAACACATGTACAACCGGACAAAAGAATAAAGTGTAAAGTAACTAAGACATGCAAAGTGAGTGAAAAGGCAGAGTGAAAATAACCCAGTGAAGCGAGACTTGTAATGCTCTATCACCCCAAACTAATTACCTAAATTTAAAATCAATCATAAAATCAAACCGATCTCCTAGAAGGCCTTCTACGATAAATCTGGGTGAGTCCAACAGACCGAATAAAAACAATCAATAAAAACCAAAAGAAATTAACCATGTAAAAGAAAACGTGGAAACCGACATACCCGTCTCTGTGAGATAGAGTGTGTGACCGAAAGAAGAGGTGAAGAAAGAGAGTTAACAGAGATAACGATGCAATCCGCAAAGCACCTGCACCGATTTGTCGCGTGTTTGTTTTGATTTTGCGTTTGCTGACTTTCCTCGTTTTATTGGTTTCACTTTGATACAAGAAAACCTTAACCCCTTATGATATATTTGCATTAAACTGATTTTTCTATATTATTATTAATTTTTATATATTATGTTATTATTTAATTAAAACTTCTTTCAGCGGTTGTATATGTGAAAGTGAACATGAGCAAAAGCAACGAGATTACAAATTAGTAAGAATAGAATTTATCAAAGAAATTGTTTGAGCAATAATAATGAAAATAGGGTATAAAAGTCTAGTTGTGAAAGCAAAAGAATATTATTATGAAGTATTTAAGTGGTATTGGCTTATTAAATGAGTTATGAAGATTAAATATAATGGTTTCAAGTATTAAGTTTTGTGTAAAAATTATGGAGTAAATAAAATAATTAATATTTCCTTGAAGTAATGTGAAGAAGAAGAGGGAGAAGAGATATCGTTTTTGGGAGTTTTTTCGAATATTTATTGCGCGCAGAAAAGCTCAATGGTCGGGAGGGTTGAGACGCGTTACTGCATACCATCAAGCAGACTCACTGTCCACACATCTCAATGGGATGGGTGTATTAGTGAGAATTTGAAGAGAGTAGAGTCTGGTTCAAAGTTAATCATTTTTCATTCGTTGTGAGTCGCGTTGCACTTTGCATTGCGTTGATCGATGGAAGTAAACATTAAGGCAAGGGACATTATTAAATGTGTACTCTGAGGTTGGAGATGGAATGGGTCAAGAACCCCCCCACAGGCTGTTTTGCTAGCTGTGTCCCATCGACCTTCTTCACTGCCAACAGGATACTCAGGGAACGTCCAACGTTAAGACCGGCCTCACGCTACGGTCTGCACTGTGCTATATGCATAAAGGGGTTTGGTACATTACATATTTTGGCGCCCAACGTGGGGCAGCTAAGCTCAAGAGCCTAGATAGTCTAGGGATTGAATTAGTGCTTCATTTTCAGTTCCAGCTTTATGGTGAAAAACAAAATTTTTCCTTTTCGTGTCCAGGGATCAAGTAGAATTGACTGGCGAAACAGATTGTTGGCGGGACCGAGAATCTACCGCGAGTTAACTGCTTTTGATGTTCCTGTATACAACTATTATGGATCAAAGAGGGTACCGAATGTTAGTCCGAGCATCGAAAGGGTGAACTGGCTTTCACGGGATTAAATACCAACCAACTATTTGAGAATACCTTGTGGCGAGCTTACACAACAGGTTGACTCAGAATTCTACAATTGGATTGATTCCAGTTAGAACTAGGTCGACAGGTGTTAGCTTGAAGCAGCGAGGTTAGTCTCTTGGAAAGTTGGATGATCTAAGGAATTTTGTCGGGTCATTAACATGGCATGTGGTTGGGGTAGCATTGAGTCGAATACAATTTCATTAGTAACAGCATCCGAGATTGTACGATCAATAGCTGGCGTAACTAACATAGGGTTATTGAATTGATGCACCTGAGAAACAAATTCTTTAATTTGTTTGGTTTATTGAACTAGACGATTACCTAACTCATATGTTTGAACTCTTTTTCGGATCGTTACGGATAGGAAATATTTTATAAAATTAAAAAAAAAATTATTCAAACGTTTAAAGAAAAAAAAAAAAAAAAAAAAAAAAAAAATTTATATTAATTTTTGCTACAAATTCATCCCAAAGAAACGATGAATAGAACAATTGTTGAACATAGTCCCAGAGCGGGTAGGGAACCACCTATGGACGACATAAGGATATTCGAAGTGGAACATCGTTGCAATATTTGCAAGAAAGCAATCGTAGCAGAGGAACAGTGCGGTGTAACTCCCTGCGATCACCTCTTTCATCGGAATTGCATTGTACCGCATATTGAGGAGCATAAGGAATGTCAAGTTTGTAGGAAATTGATTAGTGTTAGAGACATTAAAGCAGTCCAAGTGGGTTCGGGTGAACAAGGGGCAACAGGTACGACAAGTAATCCACCGCCGCCAACAGGAGCCATTCCTAAAGGATATAATACGAGGAGCACTGGAAATAGGAACTTGGAAAAAGGAGTAGGAAAGGAACTAAGGAAAAAACACTTAGCTAATAGGGAACGACGACCAGCTAAACAGGCAAAAGCACAGGCCATAGCTAGTCAAGAAAATCCTCTAGGTAATACCCAAGGTTTAGATTTACCGAACAGGCAAGAAACGGATAGTGTAAACCACTCGGTGACTAGTTCAGTTAGCTTCGGAAGTACTAATTGGTCGGCACTATTAGAGAGTCTGGAAGCAATAATCGAGGCGAAACTAGCAGGAAGGTCCGTACCAAATTCACCGTCGGCAGCTCTTAATACGACGGAAGCTAGAGATTCGGTCCACAGTAACACTAGGGAAGTTAATAGGGATAGCAGAGGAAACAATCGATCAATCTGTACTTTGAGTCCAGAAAAGATCACTCATCTAATTCAAAATTGGAGTTTACGGTTTGATGGTGCATCAAAAGGTCTACCGGTTGAAGAGTTTTTATACAGACTTCGAGCTTTTACGCATGACTGTCTTAGTAGTGATTTTAAAGCCATCTGTAGAAACCTACACATTCTGCTTGCAGGAAAAGCGAGAGACTGGTATTGGCAATATCGCAAAGAAGTCGTCGTGATCGAATGGCAGGAGTTCTGTACGGCACTTAAACGACAATACGTGGATTTACGTACAGACGATGAGACCGAAGAAGAGATGAGGGCTAGAAAGCAGGAAGTTGGAGAAAGCTTTGATGATTACTACGATGATGTCATGAGTATTGCAACACGGTTGACAGTACCGCTGGAAGAATCGCGCCTCATCAAAATTCTCATTAGAAATCTTCGTATGGAAATTCGACATCAGATTTTGTTTGAAGAAATTTCATCCGTGGGTCAATTAAGAAAGATGTGTCGTATGAGGGAAAATTTGATAGCAGAACAAGCGGGATTGAAGTCTCAGAACAAGATTTTTGATAGATTTGGGAAGCAGAAAAAAGTATCAGAACTGGAAATGGAACAAGAGCATTTTGAAAGCGTACCAGGAGAAATAGATGCGGTGCAGTTGGCAAAGCGTATCTTAAAATGTTGGAACTGTGAACAGGAAGGACATTGTTGGGACATGTGTGCTCAAGTAAGAACAATTTTCTGCTATGGATGTGGTCAGAAGAACGTTTATAAGCCGCAGTGTGCAGTTTGTCTTAGTCGAAAGTCGGAAAACCCGAAGAAGGGTCCATTCGATCAAGATCGTCGTATGGCCCCGAAGTAGATCAGAATAGTACTCGTTTGGTGCAGGTGGTCGTTCCAAAAGGGGCAGAATTTAAACCACAACCAGCAGAACAACAACATTCACCGGATATGACAATTTTAATACCAGATAGGAAAAAGTTCGAAACGAATAAAATTCAAAGTCGTATTCAGGGATGTCATCGTCATGTTAGGCCATATCATGAAAGGCTAAAAGATTACGAAACAACGCGAGAACGAATATTTAAGAATTCAGAAAAGAATAAATTATCTACGCAAAGAGCGCGGAAGTTTTGGAACGAGGTGAAAACTACCAGAAAATTGCTTATATCGTCAATTTTAGATTGCAAAGAAGATGGGCGACTTTACGCTAAAGTTTCCTTTCTAGACTTTCAAGAGCTCGGTTTACTAGATACCGGAGCAAACATTAGCTGTGTCGGATCCGATCTTGCCACAAAAGATTGGTCAAAATACTCAGATTTTAAACGGATTGTGGGACAGGTGAAAACAGCAGACGGAAAAGGACATGAAATCGTAGGAAAACTTAGAGTTACCATTACGTACAATAACCTTAAAAGAGATTTGAACTTCTTCGTCATTCCATCATTGAACAAAAGGGTTATATTGGGAATAGACTTTTGGAAAGAATTTAATTTGGTTCCAAAAGTAGTCGCTAGTCTCGAAACAGACACAATCATTACAAAAGAGGCGAGTCATGAACATAAATATCCATTGACAATGCAGCAACAACATCAGCTAGAGTCAGTAGTAAAATTGTTTCCAAATTTTGAAATTCAAGGCCTAGGGCGAACATCTTTACTAGAACACGATATTGATATCGGTAAGGGTAAACCAGTCAAACAGCGATTTTATCCAATATCACCGGCTGTAGAAAAACTTGTATATCAAGAAGTTGATCGCATGTTAGCTATGGACGTCATTGAAGTCTCTTCGAGTCCGTGGAGTTCTCCAATGCGCATGGTCATAAAACCAGGCAAAGTAAGGCTTTGTTTGGATGCGAGAAAAATCAATGCAGTTACTGAAAAGGACGCATATCCATTACCTAATATTGAGGGAATATTTTCGAGAATGCCCAAGGCAAATATCATTACAAAGTTGGACCTGAAAGATGCCTTTTGGCAGATTAAGTTGTCAAAAGCAGCACGTCCGATTACGGCTTTTACTATTCCGGGACGTCCTCTTTATCAATTTAAAGTTATGCCTTTTGGGTTATGCAACGCACCACAGACAATGTGCAGATTAATGGATGAGCTAATTCCACCAGATTTAAAACATTGCGTTTTTGGTTACCTGGACGATTTGGTTGTAGTATCAGATACATTTGATTCTCATTTGGAGGTGCTCAAGCGGATTTCAGAACAATTTCGTCGAGCTAATTTGACGTTAAACATTGCGAAAAGTAAATTCTGTGTTACTCAAACTAGATATTTGGGATACGTGATTGGAGGTGGAGGTATTGCCACAGATTTGGGGAAAATCGAAGCTATTATGTCATGGCCAGAGCCAAAAACATTACGACAAGTTAGGGGATTTCTCGGACTTGCTGGATGGTATCGAAGATTTATTCCAAATTTTTCGGATTTGACTTTCCCGATCACACAATTAATTTCAAACAAACGGAAATTTCAATGGACAGAGGAAGCTCAACAGGCTTTTGAAAAAGTGAAGACCGTACTAACATCAGCACCGGTCTTACAGAATCCAGACTTTTCACAGAAGTTTTATTTACATTGTGATGCGAGTGACTTTGGGGTAGGGGCAGTTTTGACTCAACGAGGGAATAATGATGAGGAAAGACCTATCGCGTATATGAGTAAGAAACTGAATACCGCACAACGGAACTACAGTGTAACAGAACGAGAATGTCTTGCGGCGTTGCTAGCGATTGAAAAGTTTAGATGTTATCTAGAGCTTCAGAACTTTGAAGTGATTACGGATCATGCTAGTCTTATTTGGCTAATGAGACAAGCGAATCTTAAAGGTAGACTTGCTAGATGGGCGATGCAATTGCAAGGGTATCGATTTTCTATTAGCCATCGTAAAGGAAAGGATCACGTCGTACCAGATGCCTTGTCGAGGTTATATGAAAACGAAGTATCGATAGTTGAAGGAATAGGACCGTTAATTGATTTAAAAGCAAAGAATTTCAAGGATGCAGAGTATCTATCTACACAAGCTAGGGTGACGGGAGATCAGTGTAAATACCCAGACATGAAAGTTGAAGAAGGATTGCTTTATTTACGTACCGAAAAGGATGAAGGAACGGAAGATTTGCAAGATCAGGTTTGGAAACTTTGGATACCACAGAGTTTAACCAAGGAGGTGATCTCAAGAGCTCATGACTGTGTTGTAGCAGCTCATGGAGGGATGGGGAAAACTTTGGATTTGATTAGGAGACAGTTTTATTGGCCAGGAATGGTTCAACAAATTCGCGATTATGTTCGAAATTGCGAAGTGTGCAAAACAACCAAAGCACCGAACATAATTCTGCGACCACCAATGGGAAAGCAGGCAGAATCTACTAGACCATTTCAGAGACTCTATATAGATTTGTTAGGACCATACCCCAGAAGCAAAAGTGGATTTATTGGCTTACTTATAGTATTGGATCACTTTTCCAAGTTCCATTGGTTATGTCCACTACGAAAATTTACTACTTCTAGTATTATTTCGTATTTGCAAAATGAGATTTTCTTTGCGTATGGAGTGCCAGAAATTGTGATAAGTGATAATGGAGTACAATTCCGAGCAAAAGAGTTTGAAAGTTTTTTAAAATCATTACAGATCAGACACATGCTGACCGCTATTTATTCTCCCCAAGCAAACGCATCTGAACGCGTGAACAGGTCTATCATTTCGGCGATTCGAGCATATTTGAAAGAAGATCAGAGAGATTGGGACAAGAATGTGGCTGCAATTAGTTGTGCGTTAAGGAACTCTTTACATCAGAGCATTAAAGTTTCACCTTACCGAGCGATCTACGGCATGGAAATGATAACACATGGATCCGAATATGAACTATTACGAAAATTAAATCTTCTAGAAGAGTCCGTACATCCTCTTAAGAGAGAAGATAAATTGGCTTTATTAAGAACTGGGATTAAGAGAAATATTACAAACGCTTATGAAAAACAGGCCAAGCAGTATAACCTACGTGCTAAGGAAGTTCGTTATCATGTAGGACAAGAAGTTTTTAGAAGAAACTTTGTACAAAGTAATTTTGAGAAAAATATCGCAAGCAAATTGTGTCCATCATTTGTTAAAGCTCGAGTGCGAGAAAAGGTTGGAAGTTCTACTTATGTCTTAGAAGACTTAAAAGGCAATTTAATAGGAAAGGTGCATGCGAAAGACATAAGGCAATAACAGATTTCAGGGTAATCTGCCCTATGTAAAACATGGCTGATTACCCTGTGGTGTGCTGTGCATGGTTCTCAAAAAAAAGAGAAAAATTTGTTTTTTAATTTTTCGTAGAATTCGTATAAATTGTTATCGATTTGGCGGGAAATTTAAGCTCATTACGTTAGGAGATACACTCGCGAGTTTCACAACACAGTCAGCTGGGAAGAAAGCTCGTAAACTCGATCGTTTTGGGTGGAGCGAGAATAGGTTCTTGTCGAGCTCAGCGAATTTTCTCTTCCTATTTGATCGTACCAGCGTAACTGACCAGACCTAATTTCTCGTATCAAAATCCAATTACGCGCTTAACCCAGGCTAATAGTATAAGTCCTAAATATTCAAAGAGCAATCTCGAAATATTTAAGGCATCCGTGGGAATTTTAAATAAATCTTCGTGAAGAATTGTTTTGAAAGTGGTGTATAGTTCGGCCAGGTAAATATTTCGTGGAAGATTGTAGGGAGTCACATGGAATTTATAAGACTGTATTCCAGAACAGATTTTGGTTCAAAGCAGGCGCTTTTAAAACATTGCTGTGCCCAACAAAAACATAGCGAAGGAAAATAATACACACGGTTTTAAAGAAAAAGGTGAGAAATAAGGGGTTTTTATAGTCCAAGACAATTTTCTGACCTAACCTCTCCTCATAGACCAGATCAGGGTCAAGTCAGGGGCAGAAGAACCCGTGGAAAGGGCCGAGCTCCCCGACGCAACTTTCTTTGGCAGACCAGCAGCCGCAGCAACGTTACATATGCGCAGTCTGAGTTTGTTCGATTGTCATTAGCGGGAGAGCAGGGTTAACGACCGGAGCAGAACGTTTGGAAAACGGAATACCGGAGACAAACAGAAGAAGGCGAAGCAGCAGGAATTAGTGAATTAGTGAAAATTTAGGGTTGATTAAAAGAAATTCGCAATTACATCAAAAAGAAGACATGTAAACGAATAGGCACGTTCAAGATCACTAACACATGTACAACCGGACAAAAGAATAAAGTGTAAAGTAACTAAGACATGCAAAGTGAGTGAAAAGGCAGAGTGAAAATAACCCAGTGAAGCGAGACTTGTAATGCTCTATCACCCCAAACTAATTACCTAAATTTAAAATCAATCATAAAATCAAACCGATCTCCTAGAAGGCCTTCTACGATAAATCTGGGTGAGTCCAACAGACCGAATAAAAACAATCAATAAAAACCAAAAGAAATTAACCATGTAAAAGAAAACGTGGAAACCGACATACCCGTCTCTGTGAGATAGAGTGTGTGACCGAAAGAAGAGGTGAAGAAAGAGAGTTAACAGAGATAACGATGCAATCCGCAAAGCACCTGCACCGATTTGTCGCGTGTTTGTTTTGATTTTGCGTTTGCTGACTTTCCTCGTTTTATTGGTTTCACTTTGATACAAGAAAACCTTAACCCCTTATGATATATTTGCATTAAACTGATTTTTCTATATTATTATTAATTTTTATATATTATGTTATTATTTAATTAAAACTTCTTTCAGCGGTTGTATATGTGAAAGTGAACATGAGCAAAAGCAACGAGATTACAAATTAGTAAGAATAGAATTTATCAAAGAAATTGTTTGAGCAATAATAATGAAAATAGGGTATAAAAGTCTAGTTGTGAAAGCAAAAGAATATTATTATGAAGTATTTAAGTGGTATTGGCTTATTAAATGAGTTATGAAGATTAAATATAATGGTTTCAAGTATTAAGTTTTGTGTAAAAATTATGGAGTAAATAAAATAATTAATATTTCCTTGAAGTAATGTGAAGAAGAAGAGGGAGAAGAGATATCGTTTTTGGGAGTTTTTTCGAATATTTATTGCGCGCAGAAAAGCTCAATGGTCGGGAGGGTTGAGACGCGTTACTGCATACCATCAAGCAGACTCACTGTCCACACATCTCAATGGGATGGGTGTATTAGTGAGAATTTGAAGAGAGTAGAGTCTGGTTCAAAGTTAATCATTTTTCATTCGTTGTGAGTCGCGTTGCACTTTGCATTGCGTTGATCGATGGAAGTAAACATTAAGGCAAGGGACATTATTAAATGTGTACTCTGAGGTTGGAGATGGAATGGGTCAAGAACCCCCCCACAGGCTGTTTTGCTAGCTGTGTCCCATCGACCTTCTTCACTGCCAACAGGATACTCAGGGAACGTCCAACGTTAAGACCGGCCTCACGCTACGGTCTGCACTGTGCTATATGCATAAAGGGGTTTGGTACATTACAAAGAGCTGTTTGACAGTGCAACGCAAATGAAGCTGGAGCTGAAGAAACCAATAGTTGAACAGAAACCGCCAAAGGTAGCACTTGAGGAGAAAAAAAAGGAGAAAAGACTGACCACGGGTGCCCGCAAGAAGCTGAAGGAAACTAAGAGAGAGTCCTATAAGTGCGATCTCTGCATCAAGCAATTCCAGCATAAGAGAAATCTTGAAGAACATATGAAGTGAGTTTGTCCACTGAATTGTTCCTTGAACTCTAGAGTATCGGTTTTCTTCCACAGAATTCACACCAATTCCCACATTTGCCAAACCTGCGAACAACGCTTCCTATTTAAAACAGATCTTGACCTACACATGACTGTCCATAGAAGCGAACGGCCGTATCAATGCCCCCTATGCATGAAGAGCTTCGCCACGAACCAAAATATAACCAACCACAAATGCCTGCTGGAGGAGGATCGGCCCTTCAAATGCTCGCACTGCCCACAAGCTTTTGCCCATAACTACTATCTCAAGGAGCACTTGTTTAGCCACACCGAGGAGGAATCTGACAAGCTTGCCACTGGCCCACACAAGTGCACCCACTGCTCGGTTGGATTCCACAATAAGTCTGCTCTCAAAGTGCACACTCTCGTTCATACTGGCGAAAGGCCGCACAACTGCCCGTTCTGTGCATCTACGTTCCGATCCAAACAGACTTTAAAGGTCCACGTTCGCGTCCACACAGGGGAGAAGCCATACAAATGCCCCGAGTGCCCGAAAACCTTTGCCGACAACAACAATCTCTTCAAGCATCGACGACGCCACACAGATGACCGACCCTACAAGTGTCCCCATTGCGTGATGGCCTTTAGGGAGAAGCATCATATGAAACGGCATGTACTGGGCAAGCATCGTATCAGTGAGGAAGATCTGAAATGATCATCCAATACTGTTGAGCAGATGAAAATGGATTTTTGAATTTAATTCAGATAAACTTGTAACTTGCCTTTATTTTATGAATGGTCAGGAATAAATTTATTTTTGGTTTTTAATTTTACTCAATTCAAATGTTTAAACAAATGCGCAACTTAAAAATATACACCCATACCAGAACTAGTATTTTTGGGACTAAATTGTGTAACCCACGGCCACACTCGTCGCTGTTATCGTCATCGCATTGCATATGTCCCCTCCCCGCCCATCTATTTGTTTTTATTGTTGATTTGCTTGCGAAGAATTGAAAAATTTAAAACGAAATGAAGAAGAAGGTAATGTATTTTACGGCAAACGGATCCTGGCTTTGTTCTAAATCCACGCTTAACTTCAATTAGGTACTGCTGATGGGGAAGAGCGGCTCTGGCAAGACCAGCATGCGTTCCATTATCTTTGCTAACTATATAGCCCGTGATACGACACGCCTTGGAGCAACAAGTGAGTAATCTTCATATATATTCCGATTTTCAGTCTATAACTATGGCACCCGACAATTGCAGTTGATGTGGAGCACTCACATGTCAAGTTTCTGGGCAATCTGGTCCTCAATCTGTGGGACTGTGGCGGCCAGGAGGGCTTCATGAAACAGTACATTGCGCAGCAGCGTGACAACATATTCCGCAATGTGGAGGTGCTCATCTATGTGTTCGATGTGGAGAGCCAGGAGATGGAGCGCGATGTCCATTACTATCAGAGCTGCCTGGAGGCGTTGCTGCAGAACTCCCCGGAGGCGTTAATCTTTTGTCTAGTCCACAAGATGGACCTGGTGCCCGAGGAGCATCGCGAGGGTGTGTTCAAAGAGCGTGAAGAAGATCTCATACGCTTGTCGAGGCCGGGAAATGTGACCTGCTTCCGCACTAGCATCTGGGATGAAACATTGTACAAGTCGGTGGCGAATGAGTTTTCATTGAAACGACTTTTATTCAACCTCTAAATCATTGCAGAGCCTGGTCTTCCATTGTAACCATGCTGATACCCAATGTGGCCGCCCTGGAGGATTCTGTAACGCATTTTGCCAATGTGATTGAGGCGGATGAGGTGTTGCTCTTCGAGAAGGCCACCTTTCTGGTCATATCCTATTTTCAGAGCAAAAAGAATCGTGACTCGCATCGGTTCGAGAAGGTCTCGAACATCATCAAACAGTTTAAGCTGAGCTGCTCCAAGTTGGGCGCCAAATTTCAGTCGATGGAGGTGCGAAACAGCGCCTTTGCAGCCTTCATCGATACCTTCACAAGCAACACGTACGTCATGGTGGTCATGTCCGATCCCACGCTGCCTTCGGAGGCCACGCTCGTCAATATACGGAATGCTCGCAAGCACTTTGAGGAGCTGGAGAATCCGAATAACAGTGCAATGAACCATCATAGCCACAAGTACCATTGATGCCACGCCGATTTGTTGCTTTCTGTTTCCCTGTGCCTGCCCTGCTTGTTTTCTGTTTCAAAAGACAATGCCCAATGTCTGTTGTTGTGCACACATCGAAGCGCCCAAGGTGCCCCCCACCCCCCTGAAAAGTCTTACTGCTTCCCTTACTGATTAATATATACATATAGCCATCTCCTTCGTTGATTTTTCATAGATTTGTAAGTTTGAACCTTTGTAGGCCGTAAGTTTATATACACAAAAATTACACACTTATAAATATATACATCCAAAAGAAAGCTAACAATTAGTCATTTGTAAATGCAGCACGCAATAGTATAAGGCCTTCTTGTTGCACATATCACAGATAATCCAGAAAATCCATATGTTTATCTCCGCCTATGAGTAGAACCTTCGAACCTCAGCGGACAGACGATCCACGCTGTTCTCGTCAACGGCTATGAACCGCTTGCCCCCGCGACTAAAGTAGTAAATGTCTCCCGTATAGATATCGAACCAGAGCGCGTGTATATGCAGATCATGTGACTCCAGGCGCGACTTGAGGAAGCCATACGAGGCAATGTTTGACATCTGCTGCAGCGTATTGATTTGGGAAAGCTTATCCTCAATGGCGAACTTTTCCTCCGAGTCGATGTAGGCCACAAAGCGACGCAGTGGCGTTTCGGAGGAGAACAATATGGGATCCTTCATTCCAGCATCGTGCCATTCCTGAAACTTCTCCAAACTGGTGCTGGCATGCGTGCAGAGCCATGAACGCAACGGAGAGAGACGTCGATTTAGCTAGATTTCAGAGGGAGGTTTTTAAGATTTGTAATTGAAAACTTCTAAGATCCCGTACCTTGGAAGCAAACTCCGGATCCCTTAGCTGATACAGCAGATTCATGGCCTTGCAATCACTGTGTCCACACACGATGATGTGCCGTATATCATTCACCACACAGCCCAGCTCCAGGGCAGCCGGCTCGCAGCTGAAAATTTCATCCGTAAAATGATGGGCATGTGGAATCAGATTTCCAGCATTTCTCACTTATCCGTGGGAAACAAAAAGAATGTTAATTAATTATTATAAGGTGTACGGTGTACTCGTATAAGTGTACATACCAACAAACATATCGCCCACGTGCGTGTCCGTGTACCTGGTGGGAATCATTCTACTGTCCATGCAGGTGAAAAAAACGGCCTTCGGCTGGTAGATAAAACATATCAAGAGTTAGCGCAGATATCGGTATGTGCGTAATAAAAATATATTGCAATGAGAAGCAAAACTAATTGTACTCAAGCTATGACCTAAGCCTTTGGTCATAGAAGTAGTAGTACCGAACCTCACCACTTTCAGGACTGTTTGTTGTCTTCTTCTTACACGCTTTCCCAAAAGGTAACACTTGTTCAAGTTGAAAGACTGGAAGTGTCCCAAAAATAGTTTTGAATGTGGTAAGGTGTGGCACTACTATCATGACCACAGCTGTACTTGGCAAATAGCCAAAAGTGTCCACAGAGGGGCTCGTTCGGTTCAAGGCTGTACACCAGAGAATTTTTGAAAATATTGGAAAACAATTGACAGGGAATAGGAAATGGGAATGATATGGGCTAGGAAATATTTCTAATGGTATGGTTCTAATAAAAGCAAAAGAAGTGCCACCTGAATCGTAGATAAAGAACGATCTTATCGTGTTCCTGAAACATATGTAAACTAAATCGTTTGTTACTGGAATATGTAACGTTTGAAAAGACGTGACCTTTGGTTCTTTTATTTCAATTCCCAACAGTTTTTATTGCACCTATAATGCTGACAATTATATACTTGATAATTAGAGAGTATTTTCGTTTCGTATAGCCAAAAAAAAGAGCTTTCAAATTTTACAATTAAAACTGAATTAATTTATCCATTAGCAGGGCCGCAAATGCACGAACCCAAACCAAAACCCCAAGAGCAACAAAAGCAATCACTTAAAAATATAAATATAAAGCGTAAAAAACGTAATAATAAAAAGAGTGGGGTAGGGGCTGGACAACGACAAAAACAGTCAACCGGTTCGTAGAGAGTCTGAAATGTTTGTTTACCAAAAATAAAGCGACAACAAAACGAAGAGACGAGAGAGGGTATAAAGGCAGAGGGTGAGAGAGTAGGTAGACTGTCTGACAAGTCAGACAAATATGCGATAGCACAAGGCAAAAGCATGTTCTAGTTTTAGTGCCTCTCCATTTACCAATTTATGTGTATGTTCAATGTCACACGGGTATGGGTATACATAGGTTTGGTATGCTATAATCTTGACCTATTAACTTTTGTCTAACCTCGGGATTATCGCGCACTTTCTGGAACTCTTTGACCATTTGCTCGCGCGTCGTATTACGATACCGCATCACACCTCTCAGAATACGCTCCATTCTTTGGCACTTTTGATATACTAGTCTTTAATCGGATGATAAGCTACTTGATTTGTCACTTTTATTGCCCGCACTTTAGTCTATGAATTGATTTTTGCTTGATGGATATATACTATATATACAGAGTTCTCGTAATAATCACGCACACACGACACACCACACGCCGCGTACAATAATGAGCGGATGGAGCTCTGATGACTGGAGCATTTGAAATGGAATTGTTGCTTCCGAAACACGCGACGCATACCCCAGCAGCTGTTTCTGTCTCTCGCTCAGAGCACCAATACCGTTTGGGGCTTCGAGAGCTTTACAAAGAGAGCGTAAGAACGAGTAAATAAATGTCTAATGGGGACTTGGGCGCTTTTGGGACTATTATTATAGGTGATAATATTGTATTTATTATTGTACTGGCGTCAAATTAATACCCTTGTGAAACCTTGCTAATTTAATTCGATTTAATTACATATTCAACAAATATTCCATTCATTAAGAACAATTATTTTCATAACGGCATACAAACAGCTCTTCTCTCTTATATTTTAGTGGGGTGGGTGTCTTAAGAGAAGAGAGTAAATTTGTTTGCACATCAAACAAAGAGAAAAATGTTCATTATTTCTGCTCCACCAAAAGCCAAGACACTCCTAAATATAATATTTACTCATTAAATATTGTTCATGCTAGAATTGTGGGCAAATTAATTGCCTAATAGATTTTCAAAGAGCAAACGACTCTGGCAAATTCCCGACAGACAACCCACCATATTCCAGTTTCAATGGCAGACAAACGCTTATCAGTCCAGAGCAGGGTAAGCTAAGGAATGGGATCGAAGCAACCAGATGATTATACTGATAATACTCCTACTATATTATAACGCTCGGAAGTTTTTTTATGATTTTATTGACATACGCGGAAATAATTTAATACATACAAAAATATATGTTCATGGCAGTCATGTGGATTAATTCGACATTGTTTTTGTGTTGGTTGACTGCAAGTCCAACATATCCTATCCCAATTCTGTGTCTATAAGGCATTATAACGATCTACAATGTAGATTCTACATGTTTAATCATTTTACTATTATCCCATTTACCGTTACTATCCACTTTACTTTCTGAAACGGTCTTTCTATCCGACTCGATATTCATACGCAAACGGTGATGTTCCAAGCGCATGGAAGCGACTTATATCCCATCAGGACAGGAATGTGTAAATGGGCGGCCGTATATAGTGCATTATATTATATAATATATTAAAGTCTCTTTCTGTAAACACTTTAACAGAACAGAAAGTGAAAGTTAGAACTTTCTTAATGTTAATATTAAATAACATTTATTTTGCAGCGTTATTGCGCTCTGAGATCTTTGAGATCTGCATACCTTGGGAAACGGATAATATCGAATTGGGGTAATGTTTGTCATTTCAGGCTCCAATCAATGCTTAAGCTTATCAGTCTCTGTTTTAAAAAATTAAACATTAATTAAAGGAAATAGGGTGTACAAATGTCCATACTCATAGCAGAAACCTGGTTGACCAGGTTTCTAATATGAAACCAAATTTTAAAATAGACGAATATTCTTTATGATCATGGACAGAGAACGATTAGCCCATTGTCGACCAGTGGTTATTTTCCGCGGCTTAATTGAAGGTTTTTGACTGTTTAAATAGAGGGGGGTTCAGTGGGCTAAGTCCTTTTTTTCTTCGCTATATTTACGGTATATTTTTAAAATGAAAAGGTTTATTCTGGTATACTTCTGAGGGTTAGGTGGTATATTTCATCGATAAGTCTGCGGTCACACTGAACACAACACGGTTGAAAGAAATTTAATAATAAAAAATAAAAAACGAGGCAGTCAAACAAAAAAAGCAATAATAAAGACAACCAACCTGATAAAAATAAAGCAAATATAGTATAGATCAGGCACAAATCAGAAACAGGCACAACAACACACACACACACAAATCCGAAAGCAAACAAGGCGGCTGTGCGGGGCAGAGGTAAGAATTTTCATAAATTTTTATACAAATATATGTGTAAATTGCCCCTAGGATCCTTTCTTTGCTGTTTGATAGGAAACCGAGACGCTGTTGTGCTTGCGTCCGACTCAAAAATGGGCGCCTGTGTATGTCGCATGAATCCCGACAACGAGACGATGAGCGTCTCGTCGGCGAGCATATCGCGTCCACCCAGTGCAGGTGAGTGGCCTTCACACCCGTCGCATCAATTCCATACCCCTTAATCGGCAATCTGTTTGTGATTTGTGACGTTTTCGCAGGCATTGCCTTGGGCGCGTCGCGCAAAAATCGCCCACTCTGCCATGAGACAATACGCTGGCGTTCCGATGTGCCATTGACCGAGGGACAGCTGCGCTCCAAGCGGGACGAGTTCTGGGACACGGCCCCAGCCTTTGATGGTCGCAAGGAGATCTGGGATGCCTTACGCGCCGCCACCAATGCCGCCGAGGGGCTGGACTTTCAAATGGCCCAGGCCATACTGGATGGGGCTAATGTGTCAGTGCCAAATGGGTGAGTCCTTGTCCATTAGCCCACAAAATGCTAATTGCCCTCGTCTGGCCGCCTTCGGGGCGAGAAAATCAATAGCATATAGTGATTTTTTTATAGCCATAACTCCATTAATGCATGACAGCATTTCGTCGGGTGTCCCTTAATGGACGATGCCTGGGGTGTTATAAATTTGTGATGAGGCTTGCTAGGGCGTTAGAAAAATAACTTTAAGGAAGCGTTGGAACATTTGCAAACTGTTTTTCGTGGCCGGACATAGCTAATGGTTAAGTAAAGACCATGTTGAATTTTTTTTGTAGCAGATATTACTTGAAAAAGATACAACTTTTTAATTAATAGCACTCCCTTCAGAATGTACCACCCACACAAAACAATTATATAGGATTTTATGGCTTTCCCAAATCAGTTCGATCATATTCCATAGCTTTTTGTATTCTTTTATGACCCACATGACTCATATGCCAAACTTATAGATCAATTATGTAGTAGGTACTACTCCACAAGCAGGGTATTAAAGGCTTCGCCATGTGTCCCGATTTATTTGCACGGTAACGTTTTTATTAGACATCGATTTTTGACTGCCCCACGACTCTGGCATTCGTTTTCATCGGGCTGTAAATCATATTTATTTAAATGCAGCGCTGACCTTTCCACTCTACTGTCTGACGGCTTGCATGTGTGCCAGTCCATGTCCTTGCTGTCCCTCCGTCACATTCCCCATGCCACATACGTCATTTCCTCTTTTATCAGACTCTTATCGGAGTCTACGTCCGACCCCGGCTGGCATTGAATCATTAGCATTAGGGGCCAAACCGTTGGGTAATGTATTAATGGGGAGGGGACTGAATGGTGGATTTGTGATAAGATAGTGATAGTGGATTGGTGCCGCCTGGTTACTAATTTGGCCATCATTCGTCTTGCAGCTACCTCACAGAGTGCTACGATGAGCTGGGCACGCAGTACAAGGTGCCCATCTATTGTCTGTCATATCCCATCAATATCGTGAAGGAGGAGAACGGACGCGACTCGCCTGCTGAATACTCAGAGCCAGTGGATGGCGGCACCGAAATCTTTCTCAAGCTGCGCATATCATCGAGCATGACTGATGTTAAACTGCCGGTATACTCCAAGGATACGGTGGGACAGTGCAAGAAGAAGTTGCAGGTGAGTTGAGCTTTCTATTTAGTTGATTTCAATGATTATTCCACGCATGGATTTCCGATTTGCAGGCCACAGAGGGTGTAGATGCCTGTTGCCAGCGTTGGTTCTACAGTGGGAAACTGCTGGGCGACAAGGTACCCATCGACGAGTGCAGCATACACCAGGGCTATGTAGTCCAAGTCATTATCAATACGGAGCACTACAACCACGACAATAGCACGAGTACAGTGCGCATGTCGCTTGCGAGCTAGCGGCGCAAGCAAACCAAACTAGTCAACAGCAAGCCACGACAGCAAAAGCAAAAGCAACAGCAGCAACAAGAGCACGACTCGCAGAATGCGGAGGACGAGGCCAAAGGAAGCAGCATCATGAATAATGTCATATACTCAATATGTCGCACAAAAAGCCCAATCTGTGATGATGTACAGCACAAAGGGGAGCAACAAGGGCTACACAAACAGCAAACATATTGCATTTATCAAAATCCGCAGCAATTGCCAATTGTTGCTCTCTCTGCCTTGTTGTTATTGTTGTTTTTATGGCTGCTCGCCTTGTTATGCTTTGTGTAATATATTTAAAATCAAAAAATCTAATAACAAAAAGAGAAAGGAAAAACAACAAAAAAATGATAGAAAAGTTGCTAAGGGAAATTGCAAAGGGAAAATGCTTATAAGAAGAACATAAATTATAATGTAAAATTATACATATATATTTTTTTGATAATAATTACAGATAATAATACAACAGATTAAGGCAATCTTTATAAAGTATATGTATATGATTTATATATACATTAAATGAAGGCAGAGAGCATTACTGAACTTCTCTCGATTGAACTTGTACATTTTTATATAGAAAATTAGCAACAGAAAAATTGAAGAGCAGAGCAAACCATAAGCTAATTATTAACTAATTGTAAGCAAGTGTTAGAGCATTTGCATAATTGTAATATAAAAAGCAAATTAGCTAAAATCTGTAGTATTTCGGCCACAACAAAACCAATCAAACCGATTTTTTGATACTGTACAAAATGCCAAGCACAATAAAACATTGTGAGAGAAAAACCATATGTAGAAACAAAACAAAAACAGAAAAAACAATATACAATATACAAATTGTTAAACATTTATATTTCATGCTCAAAATGTAGTTAACACGATTGATTGATTATACGAGTAGCGGGAGGAGAAGTATCGGGAGTTGAAGAGTTAACCCAAGTACCTTATAAATGTATATGATTTATTTCGCTTTTAGTGTTAAGAATGAAATCGGAAACAAAACTGAAGTGAATATTATTTATTTATCTGTCAAGCACATGAATTTCTTTATTCTCTTTGTATTGTATGATTTTCCTCTCTAAATAAATTCGTTTACCGAAATGATTGCAAGGAGAAAAATAAGATATGAATAATATTGAGATTAGCGGATCGACACTCATATCTTATATATGTTAGTTCATCATTAGTTGTACTCTATTTACTTTTATTCATACATACAAATGTAAACCAAATGCGTTGCGAAACTATAAGACGGGCAGTACTTGAATTGGCATTATATTCCTCTATGTTTTCTGATAATATATCAAAATTAATATCAGTAACTATACAAAATTAGAAAACAGATGTCAAGGCGAAGATTAATTCGTTTCCACTTGAATTCATTAGATAAGTTAGATCATTGACGCACATTAGCACGGATTATTCTGATTATTTTCGATCTTATGTAATGGTAGATTAAATTTGTGGTAAATTAATAACCAAGTCGGTTGCTAAATTGATAAGAAACCTTGATATTAGAGTTTTTTATAATCGAACTGTTGAATCTAATACAAAATTGACTAGGCTTGATTCGAAAAATATGAAATATGTGAGTTAATCAGTTAGTCGAAACATTTGTTCTATAGTTTCCTGTATGTCATTCGACAATTGCATGATTGAACTAGCGAATCTATTCGAAAATATATTAAATTGAATTCTTTTCTATAAATTACCTATATTTTGTAACTAAACCTGAATGAAAGAAAACTATATGAAATAATTTATTTGATTAAAAACAAGAATTAGCAATGCTTTAATAGAATTATGTTTATTTTCCATATTAATGCACTTTTAACATATTAAAAAATTATAACATTATATCGTTGGTTTGATGGAATATTTCTGGTTAACATTGCACATTCTCGACTGTCTTATAGCTTCGAAACGCACTGTATGAGAGTGTAGTATGTGAGCTATTGCCAAAGTTGATAGAATTATTGAAGAAATATGAATCAAAAGCATGAGTTTGCCTCTGTTTATTAAAATGCTAATATTTTTTATAATTACTAAAAACTGTATAAATAAAAGCGAAAATCGAAATCCGATCAATTGTCTAGCCCCGAGCATCCATCTTTTGGAGGAGTGTGAGGAATGAAAAGGCTGTGGTGATGGTCTGGAAGGGAACCAATTAGAAGGAAGTTTGAAAATGGAATCAAGTCCTAAAGTACCCCTCTGAAACGATCCACATTCAGGTTGGTGATCTTTCCCGCCGTCAACTGGAACTGTTTCCTGGCATTCAGCATGAAGAACATATAATCGCTGCGTACCTCTCGGAGATGTCTTTGCCAGGGACTCCTCCATAAAGCCTCGCCACACCTCTGACTGTTCTGGTACACCACATCCGCAAAGTAGCAGATTATGAAGAGCTCGTAGAGCACCAGTAGCAGGTACTGCCCCAGAGATACCATCCGCATAAACGAGTTGGCGGTGGTGCTTTTGGTCGAGACGAAAGCCACCAGGCACATGAGGAAGGTGACCTCTCCAATCTTTACAAACCAAATGGGACTGTAGAAGCGCTCCATTTTCTTGAGCACGGCTACTATATAGCGATGGTGGTCAATACAACGCCTAAAGGATCGCTTGAAGGCTTTGAGGAAATCTGTAGAGGATTTCACTTGCGGTGGATGCTGGAGTAGCTGCTCTAAAGGAGTCTCTTCCTCCTGGGAGTAGGCATATTGATTGGGCTCTGCATCGGAAACAGACTGTTCGGATTGGAGTTGTCTGTAGATGGGAAACTATTGGAAATTAAGGATTCAATTTGAGTTATTTCGATGTAAACCTCAGTTCTGCCATATTTGCTCCCATTTGAATATAGCTGGTGGCCAACACATTCTTCAGGCTGCAGAAAAGAACATCATATTGTCCCGATAAAAGAACACAGAAAACCATATGAAGACCACTAGATGATGCGAAGGAAGCCGCCACTTGGATCTGGCCCATGGCCTGGAGAAAGAAAACTACTTCATACACAATGGGTTGCTAGAGTAAAGATGACATTTATTTAGTCAGAGAGTTTAGTCAGGGATAGAAAATAACTACATATATTCACCGTATAATCAAATGGATACCAACAGGCCAGAGGCAGACTCTTGTCCCTATAGGCAATGGGTAGCACAAGCCAGAAAATGGTTCCAATATAGCAGCAGTAGACATACGTTTTGATCCACAGTTTGGACACGCGATGAGCCCCTGACATGGTAACAAAGCTGAAACCCAGAGCAGAGCGTGGTTGATAGTTCTCATTGATTATTAATATAATTTCATCGAGCAACTTTGGCCGGAAACGTCTAAAGTACAGCTTCATGGTAATGGTCCACATATAGATAATTGTTTGTATCATGCAGTTGACGAAGAAGTCCAAGTCCCCCTGGCCATAGTTGATGTAAATAGTGCAGATGTACAGGCCAAGAATATGCACCGACACAAAGTAGTTGAAGATCTCGTAGATCCAATCCAGGACTCGCACAATGAGCACCAGAAAGCCCGAACTCTTGAGTGAGTAGCCAAATGGATACATTGCTGCTATACACATTGTATAACGCACAAAAACGAATAGATCTTGACGTTTTGAGTCGTCTTTAATCTGTAGTGGTAGTTTGGTTTCTTTCATGGTGTCTTTTTGGATTATTGCGAGCATTTCTGATGGAATATTCTTATATAGGTTGAATATTTCAATCATTTTATTTCTATAAATTAAAAGTTATATACTCTCGACCAAGAAAACTTTAAATTACATGTTGCAACGAGGCAAGATAGCAGCAGACACCCAAAAGGCCTCATAAAATTAAATATAATTTGAATAAATAATAAGAAAATGGATCTATGAAAACTTTTGATTGAAGCAATTACCAAAAGTTTGGCAACTTTGTGGTGGAAATAACTTAATTAATGATTAGCCGCATGAAAAGAAGATTTTCTCAAATAATTATATAAATTATTTTTCTCTTCATTTCGAAAACTGTTGCACCACACATGTTCCTCAACCAATTTGTGGTTACTTGAATTTATTCATGCTTCATTTCATTCAGTTTGGCTTAGGACTTTAGCTCTTTTTGTTGGCCAACAGACTTTTACTCCAAGAACTGCTCAGCTGTAGTATATTTTGCAACATTTCTTTGCAAATCATAACGCTACTTGACCGTCTAGCCAGGCAAATAAATTCCTAACAATTCCTCAGACTGGCATTCGAGTTCAAAAAGAAAGGAAGTGAAAAATCCTTACATTGAAAGGCAGTGGCGAGCAGAAGACCATGTCCGGAGTTGAGTCGTGACTGCGATATGTCGGCCACACTTGATTTCGTACGCCGAATCGCTCACAGGACAATGGGAAAAGGAACCAATATGTCAGACGGAGTAAGTCAAGCAGGAAGAATGTCCGCCTTCGCCTTCGTATTTTGCCTGCCCAAGTGCGGTGGGAGGAACTGCGACAAGTTTCCGTTTCCGCCATCAACGTGCATGTTGCACAAAGTGGAGAGAGACATGCGACGCGACGAGTGAAATATGCTCTTGTATGCATCCGTGTCCGCATCTGTATGTGTGGCCCTGTGGCAGATGCAATCAACAATCGGATAGTCAGTGCAGTCAGGGCACGGGCACTCTTCACTGAATTCGTGGTCATTACTTGTACTTTAATGGGGCATTCGTTGAGAAATGTCGAGTCGTATTTTTCATTTCATTGCTTTCATTCATTCACCCACCCACCTACCCTACCCTACCCACTTCTTCATGTTGGACAGTGTAAACGACATGTGGATTTTATTTATTCATTCCTTAATATGCTGCTGCTTCTTTATTATTGTAATTACTGCGATGTACGGATGAGAAGATATATACGAGTATATACGTATGTGGTAAATAGATAATGGAACAGGCGACAGAATGAAGCGTTTAAGCAAGAGTTATGCACATGAGCTTGGACTAAACAAATGAGTGGCTAAAATATACACAAGTAGTTACGCTTGGGGCATGGTGCATGGGGCATGGGGCATGGGGCATGGATGTGGGTATGCGGATGCGGGTTCAATCGATGTTCAGCTGACGGAAGGTGCCTTCCATGCCGAACAGATCATCGCTGGTCTTTGGTGCGCCGGGGCGCAGAGATTCATTGGCCTTCTTATCCTCCTGCTCCTGGAACCACTTGGTGTTGTCGGCCAGCTTCTGCTTCCACCACTGATTAAGCTCGACGACGCTGCCAGCCTTGCCGCCGTACTCATTGGGCAAGAGATCTTTCGGCACGGCCTTGTAGAGACTATCGATATCGTTATGGAAGGTGATGCGGCTGCGGATCTTCTCCTTCACGAAGGGCTTCACAAAGTTGAAGATGGTGTCGACCAGCGGGGAGATGTTGATCACATGCACCTCCTTCACCTTCACCGGATAGCCCTCCTGTACAGCAATCAGAAACTTCTTCACCACCGACGGCGAGAATTTGGCAAAATGAGCGGCACTGGCTGGGGCAGCGTCCAGGATGAAGATGTCACCGGCAATGCCGATTGTCTCCTCCGCCAGACGGACATCGCCGATCATCAGAGCCACCTTCATGGCGTCCAGGATGTGGTGCGGCTGGAAGTCACAGTCGATGCCCCGGACGAACGTTATGCGACGTCCATTGGGAGTGATCCCTGGCAGGGTGGGACAGTGTCTGAGGGATATCAAAGGATAAGGAACAGATGCCCAGAGTATGGCTACTCTTCTACCTACACATAGTCCAGCACAAGGCTGAGCTCCTCGCGATTGATGTCCCGATTGGAGAAGACCTCCGGTACCGCATTCCGCATCGTGTAGTACATGTCCAGCTTCTTCTTAACCTTCTCCAGGCTGAACTTGCAGCCGCGCAGGAACGTGGTCAGACGCATGTCGTCCATGTCCTTGGGCAGATGTGGCTGCGTCTCCAGCCACTCGCGGATCAGCTTAATATCACGCTCAATGTCGGCTGGATCCTCGGGTTCACGCAACTCCTCGCGAATGGTTACGCGCTGAGCGGGTGTGGGGTGTAGCATCATCATCTGGGGGTGGCAAAGTTGGGTTTATTAGATGATTGATAAGTTGAAGAAGTAAGTCAATCTTTGTGATAAAGTTCCACATTTTATAAAGATTTCTGAAAGTTCCGCCTGTTTCAGATAAATTAACAAAATTTTCATTAGTTCCCCACCTTTTTCGACAGACCAATGTCACATCTAACGTCCATTATTGTAATGTTCCCCCATTCTACGCTTAAACCGCTCTATTGCAATATTTAATTACGAATTTTTAATAAAATATCTGATTATTTTTGACATTTTAATTGCGCGCTTTCAAAATGTTTCGCTCGTCTTTCGGTCACACGTCAGTGCCTCGATTCATTACTTTGCATGGAGCTATGACCAAATATGCATTACTCCAGACCCGCCCCAGCCCCGAGCTGGTGAACGAGTACTTGGAGACAGTACTTTGCGTAAGGGCCACAACAACATTAGCTGACATCGACCTCAAAAACTATTCATGGCTTTGCTTTTTTCTGTGTTGTTTCAGCTCGTAAGTTGTTTGTGCGATCATCCATATAAGTAAACCCGAAATGAGTAACAAAATACAGGGAGCAAGGTTTATAAAAATGGGGGGAAATAAATAATTATAATGCAAATCTTATCTAATCTTAGGTAAAGCGATGGTTTGGGGAGCGTGCAATATTGGTAGGTACAATGCTATATGCTATGTATGTATTGCTGTATTGTATATTTTGTTTAAATACTTTAATGTTTTTATTTACGCTCTTTGGGGCGTGATTTTCTGTTTTGGCTTGTTGATTTTCTCTGTCTCTTCTTTTTAGTCATGCATGAAATTTTACTTTCTGTGGTGAGGTAATTGACGTTTGGCGATTTATATGAGTAAGTATACAATATACGAGTATACAGTATTTTGAGAAGAGAATAAAAGCTGGGACTAGCTGAAGCGGCATTCCGCATAAATAATGTAGCATAAATCATTACTTATTCATATTGTATTTTATCTTTCAACCACAATCTCTTTATGTAGATAAGATTTGACTTGTTCTATAAATAAGTTTAATACAAAAAATGCAATTTTTTGCAAAATTTTCTATCTATATTTAAGCACCAAATTATGATGTGGTATTAAAATAATTGATTTAAATATTATATCGATATTTCGCACTACTTTTTTTGTGTATAATTTTCGAAATTCAACTGTAACTAATTTGAGTTTTAGCCAAAACATCTTAGATACACCAACAAAAATTTCGTATCAATTTGCAACACTTAAGACGCAAACTCTATTGGGGTCAACAGCAAAAACAATTGGTAAGAGGAAAAGCTCTCGAAATAAACCAAAACCTAAGCTCAGGCAAAGCTGAAATAAAAACGATTTGATTTCGGATACTACATGCCCCATTTGCCACAAGCAGCTGCAAGTATGAAGTTGCATATTGCAACCTGTTAGAATTGCAATCGCCGGCACGGCGGTGGGTTGGCGGTGATTTCTCAGGAGGAGGCACGTCTACACTCGAAATTACTGTGTGTATGTGGTTACTGCTGATGTTGCAGCCACTGCTAATGGCCATTGCGTCTGTTGCAAATGTGGCTGGCCTGCAACTCTGCGGCACATATTGCGAAAATCTTCAGCAAAACAAAACAGCGCGGAACCAGACGATAATCAAGCAGCCAAAGAGTCAAGAAAAATGGTCAGAAAACGGGTTATACCAACTCATTTTTCCTTCTCTTTTTTTCGGTCTTTTCAGTCAATTCGGGCTTTAGTGGAAGTGCTTTCGGTTTTAGCCTCTTTCGGCTTTTGTCTCTCCTCTGTACCTGTCTCTCTCTCTCTCTCTCTCTCTCTCTTCAAGCCTTTTGCCATTACAATAATTCTGTTTGCCTATTTATTTTGTAATGCTATTATTTTTTGAGTAAGAATTTCAACAACATTTGTGGGTAACATTTAAGTGCTTGAAAAAATGGTCTGTAAACACGACGAGTGTCAAACTCGATATGAAGCTGGCTTTGAAGAAGAACGGAGAATGGAGAAAAATTGAAAGGGCTTGCGGTCTTTATACTAAATGGTATTTAGTTATTATGAGGGATTATAATTTTTAAAATATTTGAGGCATTCTTTTCGGTGAAAATAAAGATTAAAAAATAAAAAAATTTATTTAGACATAATTTGCAAGAAATCGTTGTTAAAAAAAAGAGAGAAAAATCAATACGGACTTGTGGGAAGCCTTCTGTAAGATGATAATGTTGATTTTATATGCTTAAATGAGCTCCAAAGCTAATTTTGATTTTAATGCCATGTTCTATTTATAGTTCAAATAAACTTTTATCTTTTAACTAATCAATAAGACTTCCTAAAGTATCTATAAATCTTCGCCTTGTCACTCACTTCATTTAAAATTTTTTCCCACATAAAATTCTAAAAAATACTCTCCATTGAATGAACTCTGCTCTTTAAAAAAATTCACCAAAATTATTCCTTGCATGTATGGTGCATTTTACAAATTCCCTTAAATTCTTTTGACCATTGTTGGACAGCATAAATCTCTTTTCTTATTATTCTTTGGCATTCAGCTTGAGTTGTTTGCACAATTGCAAAGCGAGTTATTGTTCTCGTGTGGAATTTATAGCCCTCCGTTGGATGGTCTCCACCAAAAATCCTTCACTTCTTTTATATGTCCGATTTCTGACATTCCACACATGATTTGCACACTTTATCGCGTATATTATCCGTCGCACTCATTTAAATTCCATGCATTGTCCTCCGCTGTACACATGAGAAGTGCCAAGCTAAAAATTTGGCACTTCAGAGATATGTATACGAGAAATACTATGCGTGTGGTATGGGTAGGGGTAGGGCTCACCTTGGTTAGAGAGTGTTTGGTTAGTTAGTCAGTGGGTAATCCTTAAGTATCCAATGGACAACGCGACGTATGATTGACACAACCGAAGCGCTCAAGATGTTAACTGAAACTGTATGTCTGCAAACATGTTTCGTACCACTTAAATACTCCCGAACCCATCAGCGAACTCTGAAAACGAAGAGATACGACAGAAAACAAGCTCGGCTCGCACACGATTGCAACAACGAATGGCAAAAGAAAACCGAAAGCCATAAAACAGATCATGCCATGAAAATCGGTCAAAGAGAAAAATGCACGCGCTGACTGTTGTGCGCTGGAAGCAGGAGACGGAGAGTGGAGAGCTGCTGCTGCCCATTTGCGCAAGAGAAGTTCAATGAGCGGCGCAGAGTGCTGGCCACGCTCCACTGCCGATCCTCCAAACAACTACACACCATTCCCCCATCAGACAATGATCAGACACTCCACATCGCTCCAGACACTGATCCAACACTCAGACATAAGACAGTGATTCACAGCAGACAGATGCCACGCCATGGCACCTCCTTAGCTCATACCACAACCCATCCTCGGCGGCAACCCAAGGGCTTAGCCAAGTTTCGCACCCAAGTTCGTGTGTTCAGTCTTTTGTTTTGGCAGAATTTTATGCTGTGGCTTCCCTTTGGAGTTATCATTCCCACCCAATGGCTCTTCTTCCAGCTAACATTTACAGAGAAAAAGTGCGTGCAATAACTGAGTTATTATCTCGAAAACATAAAAGCACTGCCACATCCATCGAAACGGATTGCATTACGAGTATTTTCTGTCATAATTGTTTCTTTATATTGTACATTTTCGACATTTCACAATTAAGCAATTTACTGCACATGGGGCTTCATAGACGCAGTCGAAATTGGAATCGATGTTGGATTTCGATTTGAAGTTGTGCGAGTATCTTTCACCAAGTCTCTGAGTCTGAGTCGTTGAACTTGCCAGGCGTTTCCTCATTTTCATTTAAATAAAATTGTACATTTTCCATAATTCCAAGCATTGCGTTTTGCCTTTATTTTCTTCGTTTTTTGTCGGGTTTTTTGGTTGAGTTTTTATTGTTCCACTAGCTGATTGCCAGCAATTATCAACGCTTGTATTGGCCAGAGAAGGGGGCCTTCAAAGGGGGTTGGGGCACTATGAAGAGAGGGTGGAGGGTTTCGACTTTGACTTTGCATGCATTGAACTTGCTCTCGCCCTTTTTTTTTGTTTTGCCATGAAGCAAACAATGCGAGAAACTGCAAATGTGGAAACAAACGTAAAGCCAAATGCAAAAAATAAGATGCAAAAAAATGTTGTAACTAACCAAAGCAAACCGACACCTATCATAGGCAGTATAAGAAGTGAAATGCAACAGAAAAAAAACTGATGACGTTGGTGTGTTTGCGTGTTTTATAGGAGGTAGATAGAAGGAGAAACGGAAGAATGAATGAAGTGATCTCGGATGTCAGAAGAATTACCTTTTTTTGTTTTTTCTTTTTGTGCATTTGAAACAGAACAAATCTAGCGCTGGGCTCGGAAGTTGTTGCATGCCCGAGACAGATATTTTAATTATATCCATGGCTGCTCGTATATATTACCATTTTAATATTGGATGAAGCAGGATTATTCTGTGGCAAAATTGTCTCTTAATAAAATAGATTACTTGAAAGCCCCATTCCCCCTAGAACCTCATTCAGTTTGTTCTCCCAAATTGGGCTTTAGAAAAACATTTCCAATAACATAAATCTGCTATGTACGAGTATATATATAAATTAAACTTTTGAACTCTGAAATTTCTCCATTATGCTTTGACACTAATAAACAAAATACAAATAACTCAAAAGGGTTGAATTATGTAAACGAAACTGGTGATGTGTTAAGGGGTCTATAAAAGTGTCATTAACATGGTCGAATGTTTAAAATGGTATGGTATTCGTATAGTGTGGTATGTTGATGACTTGTACTCTTATTTTAATGACTCAATTCGTGAGAGGTTTATTGTAAGACCCCCAAAAGAAATCGCATTGTCAATTGTCAAATGAGGCTGAACAAAAAAAATAGCATAAATAATTAAAGTTTCAGACAAGAACCAGAAGACGTTTCTTTACCAAAAAAAAAAAGCAAACAAAACTAATAAGACGGTAGACTTATAAATTAAGCAGAGTTTCTGGTGTTGCTGTTGCTGCATTTCCACAGTCCAAGAAACTTTCATTGGCAGACGAAAGTCGGCGCAATAAAGAAATTAACAGTAAGAAGTGGCTGGTTAGGAGGTATGGGGACGGTGACTAGTTAGTATATACTTCTACGACGCCTTACCTGTACCTCACACACACTCTGACAGTTTAGGTTGTAAGGTTGTAGTCTTTCTTTGTTCGTTGTTCGTTTTTTTACCCTTAAAAAGGGCACGGGTGCTATGGGTTTGATGAGATGTTTGTAACAAACAGCACAGAGAGTTAATTTTTGATACTACAAGGCATCAGCACTCGTGTGTTTTCTTTAAACTCTAAATCCTCCAGTTTGCAAGTTTATCAGGCCAAAACGTGGCTCCACACTTCTGATGAAAAACATTGCTACTCGTATTTGTGCTGTTCTTTAATGTCTTACAATGAAATTTCATCAAACTAGATTGACATGGGAGCACCTTTTCAAATGGCAGCCAACTAATAATTAATTTGCAAGAGTATCTACTGCTTCGGTGCCCGAGCTCGACCTTTCTCTCTTTTTGTTTTATGAAAGCTGTAAGAAATAAAAACTTTTGGCCGAATGTACCGAGCGTGGCCGCATTAAAAGTTCGCGTTGTATAGCGTTTTCTTAACTCTTAGCTCTTAGCTCTGTTTCTCGAGTTCAGTTCCAGCAGCGGGCTCCGAGCTCCGACCGAAGTTGGGCAATTCGAAAAACCATAAAGTGCGCTTTCAAAATGCCAGCAAAAATATAACAGAAGCACATTCATATGTATATAAAATATGTACTATGTATATATGAATGCGCGTATGTAGATATGTGTGATTTGAAATTACACTTTTGCCACATTTCGTTTAATTGTTCGCATTCGGCTGCAATTGTGGATGATTGTTTAGCGCTTCTATTATTGCGCCAACCCACTTGGCCAATAATTGCGACTGCTACTGCCCAAAAATGAATCATTTGAAGAGATGGAATGATGGAAAACTCTGGCCAACTCTGGATCGAGATACATAATTTATATTCAATTAAGTTCGTTTTGGCCATGGGAGCATGCAACGGCAGTGAAGCGTGTGATGGCTGCGGCTGGGCATGAGTCAGAGTCTGCATCGTTAAGAGCATGCCACACGTGGAGAAGGTCTAGCCACTTGATAAGTTACAGACTTACCCTAAATAAACCCCAGCTGAAACATCTGGAAGAGGCAGTAACATTCTGTAATATGTGGTTACCCAGAGAAACCATAATTATCCTCCACATTAGCCCGATAGCTCTGAACACTTGGCGACACCTTACCAGCCTTGCCGCCGACCCCTTGCATTTTCACTACACATTTATTTGGTTTGCATCTTGAGTTTACATTGAAAGCTCTACATGTGTACAAAAATCGATAAATAATTCAAGGCTTGTATTTGCGCCCCAGCATGTAAGTGTTCCAGGTCCCACGAGGCTCGTCCTTCGTCCTTCGACTGGATATGGTATAAAATATATAATTTGCGTTATAATTGCTCTAAAATACGTGGTTTGTTGAAGGGGAGTCGTTGCAGAGGGGTGTAGTTTGGGGCTTTGCACGGTGGCTCCTTGGCATTCGCTTTCCAGGCACAGACCATCCATCAATCCATCAAGTCCGCCGGGAGGCGCTCACTTGAGCTGCACCAGCACCATGAAATAGGTGACAACGGCGCCCAGGACCTGCAATGCATGCGATGAGGATTTTAATGTATTTGTTACCTTATTTATTTTCCAATCGAGTGGAAGTAAAATCCAAATCGAAGAACGTACCGAGGCAAACAAATCCAGCGAGACGGTAAAGAACTTGGCACCCGATATGCTCATGGCCTTCTGGCACTGCTGGCACACGATCTGAACGAAGGTCTTTGCCTCCTCGGAGCCATCGTACCAGTGGCAGGAGTAGGCGGCCTCCATGACAGATGAGCTCTGTTGCAGGCAGCCTCGAAAGTTAGTTATTCTGTGTGGAATACTCAACCCGACCCACTCACCTCCTCAATCAGCCGATTGCCAAAGATGCAAAAGTGAAACACCTGGGCCAGGGCATAGCCCAAATATCCGACAACAGTAAAGGCGTAGACATTGACTCCGGTGATTTTTGTTGCCTGATAGGCGAGCAGGGTCAGCTTGATGGTCGAGGTCAACATGTGCAGCAGCAGGGCAGCTCCGTAGGTGTCGCCAATGGCAGCCACCAGCCTAGCAAAGAGAGTGGCAAAGGGTTTAGGGAGTGGGTCAATAAGTTGGTCAACAAATCACGAAACTCCTAGACTTTACAAGGCAAACAATTGGAAGGGCAAAGTGCAGCCTCTAGGGTACGAGACGATGCAATCATTCAGCAGAGAGTTCAACGACAAGGATTGCAATTGAGGAAATAATCAAGTAAATCAAATAAACTGCAGCAAGCCATGGGAACGGCCAATGAATGCTCTGAGCAAGTGTGTTTTGTAGTTTAGATAGAGAGATAGACAAACTAGTGAGCTCCAGGAAAGTCGTGGAATAATGCGAAATATCAAATGAAATTGCATTGCACATAAGATAAATGAGATGAGTTATTGAATGTTATAAGAAATATTGAAACTATCACTTAATAAAGTGCCAGTAGAGGGAACAAGTCAAATATTGTAAGCTTAAGCAAATTATATTATTTTTGACTTAGGATGGATAAGTTCTTGGGGACTTGTGTGGATGTTAGAATTATGCCGTCTACTTAAGTTAAAAAACAAAAAAAAGAAGTCAGTTTATATTCTATGTTTCTAGTAAACTTCCTTTAAATGAATTTAACAAAAATTTAAATATTTTGATTTTGGGAAATATAAATAAAATTCATCCAAAACCATTTAGAATTATCAGCGACTCTTCACAACTTTTGACTATCTCCCACCGAATGCAAAACCAATTTCAAGCCCTGAACCACACAACTTATTAAGTGCTCAAAAAGCAATCACTGGACACAGGCACTCCATCTGTCTGTCTGTCTGTCTGCCTGTTGTGCTTCAAACGAAAAATAACAGAAGGCCAGCCGTAATCTAGATGTAAAATATTGCAGAGCTGGACTCACCGCACCACGTGCTTGTGCCGCTCCACCCAGTACTTGATGGCGCTGCGCACCATCATCTCCTGTTTTTTGGTCAGGCCATTGGGATTAGCTCCGTTAGCAGCACCGTTCCCGTTGCCATTGCCATTGCCATTACCATTGCCAAAGGATTGGAGGGTGGTCGGTGCACGAAACTGGGCGCCCCAATCGGCTTTGGAGCTGTAGACGCCGGACATGTCCATGTCGTTGCCGGGATCCTTTTCTGCAATTAAAATCCAGTTGAACAAAGCAATTAGTGGGGATGTGAGAGCGGACACTCACCCTCATTCCGGATGAGCTCGGACTTGGATTGGGCCGAGAGCGATCTGAAGAGAGCAGCCGAATTGGGTCTGTACGTGTCCAGGGAGGCGGATAGCTCCATCAGTGGCTTCATGATGCCCTTCAGATGCTGCAGCTGTTCGCAGGCAAAGATCAGCCAGGAGCAGAACATCACGTCGCACAGGTTCGAGTGAATCATCGAGAAGAGGACATAGTAGACCTGAAGGGCGAAGCTGATCATGTAGAACATGCTATTGAAGGCATTCCATGGATAGAACGACTTAATGGGCAACCGTGGTATTTCCACGGCAATGCTCGAGTTTGTGTCATGGTCAACCACCATCTTTACACTGTCCCCGAAAAAGGTGATGGTGGTCCAGGCAGTGGCCGAGATGATGGTCGTGAGCATCACCAGAAAGAAGAGTTTCCGCATTTTGCCCAAAGCAATCGAGTGATAGCGGGCATCCGATTCGGCGAACAACGGATGAGAGTTCACCTGATTCCAGATGTTCAGAGTTCTGCAAATGAATGACATTAATGGTCTGGGGAATTCCTATCTCTCTCCAAAAAAAGGGACCACATTCACCTGTAGAAATTCTTTTGATTGACAGCCAAATATATAAATTTGGTGATGCAATGAGTAAAGAACAATGCGGTAATCGTATTCCCCGACAATTCATTGACTTCCTCTGAATTCAGAGCCATATTAACCAGAATGAAGATGAATTGCATCAGCAACACGACCATATGAACCGAAGAGTACACCTTCTTTATGAACCCGCTTCCTCCGGTGAAATTGTGCATGAACAGGCCCGAGTACTTCATGGCCCGAATATTGGGCATCAGATCGGCCACGAGGCCCGTATACTTGCTGGGCTGCATTGGCGTTGTCATCCTGTCAGCGACGGAAGACAACCGGCGAAAATCAGAGACGTAATTAATTGGGTTTTCGCCAATTTAATTAGCAATTATTGCAAATGGATTAAGTGGGCTGAATGGAAATTCAGTGCTGGGGAGTGTCTTTGGGGCTTTGTCTGATGTCGTGGGACAAAGGAAAAAGCCAGTCCCCAAATTTATTCGATTTCGCATGTTTTATTCATGCCAAAAGACCGATTGATTCCGTGCTATAATTTTGCTGTTCAATGGATAGCCAGATTTGTGTGTTTCTCCACCAGATTCATTGAGCCATATTATCGGTTAAGCTCTTGAATAATTAAAATCGGAAATGCAGCCAGAATTAGTGGATTTTTTCCGAAAAAAGTCATTGATACTCTTGAATATTCGCTTTCATAGAAATTGAATGAAACTTAAATAAAATAGATTTGAAAAGAAAATAATCGCATCTTAAATAAGTAATTAATAAAAGATATTACGAAGGGCTTTCCAAACATAGAATTATTCATTTAGTAAATATTTAGGATTGAAGAAGCGTAAATCTTTATCTTCGTTTTTTTTTTTTTAATTTTCTATACATATTTTTAAATTTTATCTTTCTGTACCTGATTATCTGATTTTCCGAATACATTTTATGGGAAATTTTTTTTTTTATTTATTATGAACCGTGAGTATTCATCTATACCATTAAAATTAAGATATTTTCAAGGTTTTATCTCACTGATTCTTTTATATGGCTTTTTGAAATCTAATGATAATTCCTTCGAATGTTCAAAACTATTAAATCGTTTTTAAATTTGAGGAAATCCATTAAAAATCAATAATAAACTCAAATAAAAAAAATATATATATAATACTGAAACAAATACTCAAAACAGTTTAAAACATAAATTTTAAATTTATTTACCTTGCAGTTTATTTAAAAAAAATTAAAATTTAATTGTATTTAAGTTTCTTAATATTCTTAAACAGTTTGCTGCACTTTTAGGCAAACATTTCACACACTGGTACCACTTTCAAAAAGTTATTGAAATTAAGTTCTGTTATTATTTTGTTTCAGAGAGACCGCAACGAGAACAAAGTTAACCTGCCAGCAAGGCGCCGTCGACGTTAATGAAATGTGAAATCTGAAAAGTTAACAAGTTTTGCTCCTCTTCCGCTGAGGGTTGCGGTCATTGGTGCTGTACATAAAGACGTGTACTTTGAGTGGAGAGTTCCCACGGTTGGGTTAAGGCCATGTCCCTCACACATTGGTAATGAAAATATATAGTTCGTTTCCTTGGCTGAAAAGTTGAATTTTTAAGCACTCCTAGGCCGAGTAGTATATAGACCAAGTCTGGCTACGTGGTGTGTGCGTTCCCACAATTAAATCGAACGGCCTCAGACCTGTCGCCGCCGCCGTCTCCAGGTCCATCTGTCTGTGTGTTCAGAGGGGTTTGGGTCTGTCTCTGGCTCAAGCTTGAGTCAACGTCAACGCGGCGTATGCGCAATGTGGAAATGGAAATGGGATATATGGAAATGCGAGGCTTCTCCGGCTACGGCTTCGGGTCTGACTGTGGCTCTGGTGTAGCATCTGTGGTATCCAAACTTATGCAAATTTTAAAAGCATCGATTATTTTATTATGCCTGTGTGTGTTTGTTGGTCGTAAGTGCCGGCCAGAAGGTGGGTGTTGTACTCTCCCTGGCAGACACCCGTCCTGTGTGCCACAGATGCCCCTCTCCAAATTGCTGACCTAAAAAAAGGAAAGAAAAAAGTAACATGTATATATTTGCATGGAAATGTGTGGGCTCGTGGCCCATGGCTGGTGGCTCGACCTGATGGATAGTTCACGGTTTTGCTGCTAGTTCGAGTGTACTAAACCTCAATGGGTTCAGCCAGGCAGCGAACTCAAATCAAATCTCCTGGGCAGAGGGAGAGAGGCCACAAATTGAGAGGTTTTGGTAGCTGAACTACACGAGTTTTGCAATTGGAAATGCTAAAATATTTGGAGGATATTTTAAGAGTGAATTTTTATTTTTAAATGTTTGTAATGGTGTATCCAGTATATTTAAATTATTATTTTAAACCTTTTTTTGTTTACTTTTATCAGGAAAAAACTAGACACACCCAAAGAATGTAAAGAATTCACCCACCCTGTATTCAATTTATTCCTGGCCCAAATGGAATAAATACAATTGGACATAGTAACACAAATTAGAGAACGGAAAGCACAAAACAACTACAAGTATTGGCCAACTGGCATTCATGTGTGGTGGACGCACATCCTAAACTAGTTTTAACCAACATTAAAATGTTGACGGCGACGTGTTTAAACGCTGACAAAGCACTTACCAATACGCTTTTCGATTTTAGTTGCAAATGGTCAGGATGTAGTGCTCTGGCAGCTAGTTTACCCTCCAATTCAGATGGCGTTCAATACACTGAATGTACGGGTATACACGTATGTAAAAGCTCTCAAACACGCATCCGAGGCCCTGCCTGGCTCATGGATTATTCAAATGCTGAGATCTCACGCACACCAATTAAATTGTGAATACCCCTATGTACCGTTTACACTCGTACATACGTATATGTGTGTGTGTATGTGTTTTTTGTGGGGGATTTAACAATATTGATTCAACATTTAATTGGCCCTGCCAGTGAGCCGATTTCAGCCATGTTAACCAAGTTCCCCCATGAAATTTTCGCCATTTTTTGTTCCCAGATTTCCTCATTTTTGTTGGCTGTTGATTTATTTTTATGGTCTTTGGACTGAAATTTTAATTACACAGATGCGTTTGCCTCAATTAGCTAACCGCGGAAGTCGTATCTGGTCTCGGCCATGTATCAACATTAATTATTTAACAAATATAAATGCCCAGTGGCCGTACATTTATTTACAATTTCAATTAATTCAATGGGGTGTAATTTTTGGTCTTTTGCATTGATTTAAATACATTTTAGTAGCTATATTGCAAATTATATTTGACAGTAAATCCTTTTTAAAGCTTTTAGAAAATAGTTCAGAAAATGGTGGTGGACTATGTCCCCCTGTCTCCGTAAATTTTCTCATAAATCCAAGGTATTCATTATCTACTTATCTTTAACCATTCAATATACCTTTAATATCTGTTTCCTTGTCATGTGTAGAGTATATTAAATTATTATTAAATTATTTTCTCATCAATTTGAAACAGAATAAAGTCCCGAAAGTTCCCTTCAAATGTATAACATTGAAATGATGTTCCCATCAGGAATACAATTCATCACAAAAGAACCTTCACCCATTCCAATCTTTAATCCTTAAAAATGCCACCCAAACGTAGGCAACGCTTTTTGTTCTCACTTACTCAGTCATAAATAAGAACCACATTTAAGCGCAAAACGAAAGGCTGACTGGCACCCATGTGTGCCGCCGTTAGCCCCCACCAAAAGCCACAAACAGCAGCATATGACATGCCACAAGCGTCGGCAAAAACAAAAACCACACAGGCGGCCACAACAATAAAAACTCAAAAATAAACATAAAAAAATTATTTGCGCAATCCATCAAATTGCTCATAAATTACGAAATCAATGCGACACAAGCACATACACTTGTATATATCTACATACATATGTACTTATATATGTATGAAAGTATGTATGGGGGAACAGGAACACCACCGAAGAATGGGCAAATATGTGGCATTAAGGCCGACGAAGGAAAAATTAGAAATCAATAGCTAGAGCAAGGGGAGCAAAAATCTGTTAAATGACAAACAAACAAAAAATGGCCAAAATAACAATTGTGGGACTGTGTGCGTGAAGGTCCTTCCCTCTTTCTGTCTCACTGTGTGTGTGTGGGTATGAGTTCGTGTGTCAGCATCAGAAATTATCCGCTTTATTTTTGGACCACACATAGCCATAGGTCGTCCTGCCCTTCCACCCAACCTAAGCGAATCTTCAACCAAAATTTATGGCCATGCATAGCAAAAGAAGGATGAACAACAGCGAACCGATTGAAAATACATAAGTACAAGTGTGCGTACGTATCTGTGTGAGAGTCTGTGCGCGTTTGTGTGTGTGTTTGTCCTGCCATTAGAGAAAGCAAAAAGAAATGTTGACATTGTCATAAGAATGGCAAAGAAATGTGAGAAATGCCAAAGGAACAAACCAACGGAGTGGCACATAAAAAGCGCAAAAAATGTATTATTATTATTTATTTCGTAGCTGTGAAAGATTTTTGGGGTGCCATAGAAAGGTGATGGGAGGTCATAAATTGTAGCAGAGAAATATATATAATGTATATAATAGATAAATGTGTGTGCTTTGGCGAGTGTCACTCCTTTTGTTGGTCGCTGACAGGCAGACAGATTCAAGCAGGAAGTGGCTGTGGGCGAGAAGCAGGAAATGCCTCTGTGGCTCCCCTGCTGCGACAGTGTCAAAAGTTTAGCATTCGATTTATTTGTTTCCCCCCTATAGGTATTGCTACGATATTACTTGCTACAGATAAATCTCTCCAATGTCTAAGCGGGTCAATGCTCAGGTCACTGCTTGGGCAGCTTCTTAGCCCAGAAAGCCAATGCATCTTCAGTTCACTTGTCTTTTATCCTTCTCACATTGCACTAACCATCGCTTAGGCCATCCTCTCAGACCATCCCTACGATACCATCCCATGTTGTCGGCATATTGTCCGTGTGTCTGTGTTTGTTTGTTGCCTGCCACAGAGTTGTCAACGCGGCAACTAAACGAGTTTTGGTCCTGTGGTGGTCTATATATATACGAGTATGTGCACATCTATATATATTTGTTGTTAGGCATTTCATTGTTTGTCCCTCTGCTGAAAAATTCGAAGTTGTTTTGGTGGACAAAGCGCATGTGCGGAGAGAGAAGCTCAAGAGAGAAGAGTACACCCAGTAGAAGAGATTTTATGAGAGATTTTTATAGGCTGCCATCATGTCTGAAATTATATAAAAAAAAATAGTTCCTGAAGTGTAAATAAAGAATAAATGGGAATAATCTAAGAGATAATTATTTGTATCATCTATCCACCATATGTAATTAATTATTTATTCTGGAAATAATTTCTGTTAGTGTTAACATGTGTTAACATTTCAGCACATCTTCATATCCACATCTCCATTTGAACATCTTCCAAATCTATTAATAATCTGGCAGCACTAACCACTCACGTGCGTTACGCGCCTGCAAATGCAACAAAAGAAAGGTTCTTGCAATACCGTCTCTCTTTCTGTTTTAGTTTCTCTCTTGGTGGCTCTCTTTCTCTGTCCGTTTGTTGAACTATCTCTCATTTTTGCAAAGATTTCTCCAGGAATCGAGCAGAGACAACAGCAGCCACCAATTGTTCTAAGATCTCTGCTTCGTTCCGCTCTCTTTGGGTCGGTCTTCTCTCTCTTTGCTCAGCTCTCTGAACCCGCTCTCTGCTTTCTGTTCGCTTTTGGCCAACAACGAGACGAGGACGACAGACAGGCAGCAGGCAGGCAGCAGGCAGCAGGCAGACTTCGATTTGAAGCCAGTCAAAAATGGTCCATCGACGTGAGATGAACATTAGCAAGAGCATCAGTCGACAGCAACGTCCACGGAATCGCAATCGCTGCCAAAAGCCAGTGCCAGAGCCAAAGCCAGAGCCATTCGAACCGGGCCAAATCTAAGAGAACGTGTGTGTGTGTGTGTGGGAAATAGAAGTGCTTGTGTAAGTGTTGGTGTATCTTTGTGTTGTCCAAGAAGAGGCTGCTCTCCAACTCACCTTTATTCGGGTGTGTGTCCATTCCTTTGGCATTGGTGCTGCTGCTGCTGGTTCTGCTGTAGTTGTTGCTGCTGCTTGTTAGTGTTAAAAGCATGCAGCACCATGGGGCACGAGCCATGAGGCGTGAGGCATGAGTGCGCCAAAAGAATTATCAGTGCTGCAGACATACACACACCCATTCAGGAGTGGCTACAAAAAAAGGCAAGCAACAGAAATGTCATTTGAATAGTTAACGCAAAAGAAAGAAACAGAAAATACACTTGGGACTCTGCCTCGCTTGCCTCTCTGCTTCTGTGTGTGTGTGTGTTCACGGATTTATGCAGCGTTAGTTACATAAGCTATCATCATCATCGGCAGCAGGAGCAGCATGGGCTCAGCAGCAGCCGCAGCAGTAACATCAACAACAACAGCAGCACACAGCCAGAGGCATCGTTAGCATCCGCAATGCCGCTTTTCGGCGCACATAAGTATGCTATGATTTCTGTTCGGTTTTTGAGCAGCAAAAGGATGCTGTGCGTTGTGCCGTGCCGCCAATACAGCTTCAACAGCTACAATGAAAATCGCATTAGCATTAGGATGTGATAACAGCTGCTACCCAGCTCCAGACAGCCCCATCATCAGCTGCCAGCCGCATCCGACATCCAGCAACAAGCAACGACAGCATTTGGCTTGAACCTGAACCTGCAATTACCAAGGCAACAATTGTTGTAAAAAGTTTGGATAGCGCATACGCACTGTTGCACTTTGGCAAAAATGGAGAGATTCTATAGGCAGGCCCCTGCCCCCCCACAATGATTGCTATTGTGTGTCAAGGGGTTGTCCAACAATGGCTGATGCGTTTAAAGTTGGTTTTACCTGGAATTCAATTCATTCATAATAATATATGCAGGGATACCTAGAAATTGTCGAAGCAAAACACTCCAATTATTTTTAAATGTGTGTCACCCGATTCCTACAGGAATTCAGGGCTTGCCTTTCGGCCACATTTTGTACGGAGCTTGAATTTGGTTTGTTAATAATTGTAGAAAGAATATATATTTATAATTCTGATTATATTTTGTTGATTACAAGTTCAACAGTTACATGCAGCAGGATCGAGCACACATTTAGTTTCCACTTAAAGAAAGTGTTTTTAAGTCAAAATTATGAAAGTCCTTTCTTCTATGTCGCGCTGTCTGCCCTTATTACAAACAGAGATGAATCGTTTTTAATTAGCTGACAGTTAAACAGCTCTCCACCCACATAACAGCCGAAATCGAACCCAAATTCCTGCTCAACCGCAGTGGCACATGCCTTCAGGTTCACGTTAAGGAATTCACCAAACCACTGGCATACGACGAACTCCTCAAATCAGCTGCAGCCCTTATCGTCATTCGTTGATGTGGCACTTGCTCCCCCTTCTGACATTCATTGCTACTTTGACCAACTTACTGGCCTGCCCCCAGGTGGCAAGTTGGTCAGCCACTTCCATTTGCAGTTGGGAAAGTGCACGATTTTACCCATTTTTCCCCCACAATCAGAAGGGAAGCTCATTAAAAGCCACAGCCATATCAGAAATGAGCTGAAAGTTTGCCGGAAAAGTGGGTAAAGTGTGAGGGAGAAGCGCAGGGCGAAAAGCAAATGAGCAGAGCCCGGCACCCACACAGCATGTGGGCTTGTGGCGTCTGTGTGCGTGCTGGGGCGTGGCAAATTAGGGCAACAGCCAGTACAGGAAGAAACATGATAAGGTCTTGAAAATGTGGCCACAAACTTCATTGGCAAACGGCACACTGGCCATCAAAAGTGTGTAGAACAGAATGTTGTCCATACTCTCATCGAGAGCATAATCGTTTTGATCAGCTTGTGGCATTTTCCGCACCATAATGTATATTTAACTAAAACATTTAATAGATCCCATTTTGGGATCACTTCACCCAATATATATTAAACGGAATGCCTCTGCAAGGGTATCCACTGCTTCGGCTCTCAAAATTGTATCCCTTTCTATTATATTTTCTATTATTGTTGGGGCGTCAGCAGCTGTGCAAAATAAACCGCAATTAAATTTGCATTAGCCCATAAAAACAAAGGAAGAGTGGCCACTTGTTGTAGTTGCTTCATCTAACGATTGTTGCTGGCTGTCATTGTCTCCGCTGCTAATTACTAGAGTTTTACCCCACCCACCCACACAACAGCAGAAGGGGATTAAAAAACAATAGAAAATGCGAGGACTGTAAATGCCTTTACAAAAGTGCCGTGCCACCACAAACATATGTAAAAAATAGAATCTAGAACGAATATCAAAAGATATTATGTAAAGGCCAACATGAGAGGAAAGCAAACATCAGCAGAAACATCCGCAACAGCAGCATCACTGAAATAAAGTCAACAGCAACATACCGGAAAAGTTCTGAAACTGAAATAAGCTAAGAGAAGGAAAACGAAATACAAAAATCATAATGATGATGGATTAACTGTTCCGTAGTGTTGTTGTTGTGGGAGAGAAAAGAGAGAGAGAGAGAGAGTGAGAGAGTGAGTGGAAAAGCGGAAACGGAAGCAGAAGCAGCAGCAACATTGCAACACAAACAAAAATCAGGTTAGTTCTTGTTACACTTCAAAGTCCATGTACTAGTCCTTCTCCCTGCTGTTCTTACTGATTATAGATGGTTTTTTTTTCATGTTCTTTCTGTTCTTTTTTTTGTTGTCATGGTCCACTCAGTGGTTGACCAAAGTTTGTGTAAATCATTATTTATGCATTAATTATTGAAATACACAAGGCAGAGGCAGAGGCGGAGGCGGAGGCGAAGCCAGTCTCCTGTCAGCAGCTGTGTGGAAGAGTCATTAATCTTGGACAGCTTACTACCCAAAGGTGTGTGTGTGTGTGTGTGGGCGCTAGTACTTGTACATAGGAAATTACGACCGAAGTTTGGGCACCAATGGGAGAAAATTTAATTGAAAGTTGGTCTGGCAGATGCAAAAATTCCTTGAAGCGAATTCCATTGGAGAAATCATGAGAAATTCTAATGACTGCAGCAGGAATTTCAATTCCAAGCAGAACAACTTTGCACAAATCGCAAGTGGAATTGACAGAAGGATTTTGGCCACATTTTGGAAATCAGTTTGGCCTTCAATTCCAGCTGAAATTGTTTGTGGAACTCATAATTGCTTTCGGTTTGGGCGAAATTCCACCCGATCTGTAAGGGGAAATTATCTTTGTCTTGTTTGAGTTGAATTCATGCCTGTTCAGAGCCATGTTCAATTCAGGGCCAATTCAGTGATGAGAAGGATGAGAAGGATAATCATATTCCAGTCATGTGGCACAACCAGAGAACGTCACTCTTGTCCAGGACTCATTAGCTCAAATGACTTGTGAATCATATGCGAGTGTCATGAATTTCCATTTGAATGGAGAGAAACGAAAATTGCTAGTACGTGATGAACAAGAGATGAATGCGAAAGTACTCGTGAATAGCGGGAAGGAGGTTTAGGAGGAGACATTGCAATTCTGAGGCAATGATATCCGTAATATTGTGAGTCCAATTAAATTAAACTTCGTACTGCCTTATTCCACTTTAATCTCATTATGCCACTAAATGTATAATTGCTTGGGGCTAGTCCTTGCGTTGCCACCATTTTCCGACTGCATTTCCACATTTTCTTCGGAAAGTTCTACTGGGCGACGCATGTCGTCGCTGCAGGACATCGCAAAACTTTCTTAGAAAGAAACAACTTTTCCAACAGAACTAGAAACTTCTGGCTTGCCGAACGAATGTTTCGTTTTATGCACTTGCTGGGCAAAAGTTGTTTTCCTCAGGACACCCTTTTGGATTAAATCGCATTGAAGAGAATGAAAAATAATAAAAACACGCTCAGGAGTTTTCCTTTTTGATAAACAATTCAAACACAAGGCTCAGACGGGCACACAGACAGCGAACACACGCGAACACACGACTGTAAGTGCAATTACATTTTGGGGGCCAACAGAAAAACTTTCCATTTAGACGGCCGAAAGACAAAGAGTTGAGTCAGGAAGTCCACACTCGGTCTGTTACGTTACTCATACTTCTTACCTCGGGATGCAGGGCATGACATGGGCTCGTTGTGGCACCCTGTAATTGTGGGGTATATATTTTAATTGAAGAGGCAGCTGGCTGTAATTTAGCAATACGACCCAAGATCTAAGTCAAAAATAGGCTTGAAGAATTCTGTGAAAGATTTTTAGCCTCTGCTAATAATTTAAAGATGCAGAAAAACGATACTTGTCCAGACATGATATTCATTTTTCATAAATATAAATATTACACCTTCGTATTACATTTCCGTAGCTTTCCCTCTCAATGTGATGGCATTTATTTGAATTTTTCAAACATTTCCCATTTATTTTGAATCATTTTCGAGTGATATGTAGTATAGGGTATTTCCTATTCGTAACACTCATTCCTATTGGTATTTACTGTTCTGCAATAGCGTGCGTGCGTACGTGCTTCTTGTGTGTGTCCGTCCTAGGTCCTGGCACCGTGCCTGGCATTAAATGAATTTCTCAATGAAGTCATCTTTAGCCCCATTCTTATGCCCCTTTACCATGCAATGATTCGCCCGCTCCGACATCCTTTGAGACCCCATTAAAAGCGTCTGTACCCTGCAGTCTCCAGTCCCCTCGTTTACGTCCCCGCCTCCCTACCCGTCTCGTCTGGTGCGTGTTTGTTTCTGTAATTGTAGTTGTCTCGTAAATTACAGTTTTTGTCAGAGCTCTTTGTCTCGCTTATTGTGCAGCAGTTTGAAAATTGAAATAGACATGCAAAATGGCTGACTCGACTGTCTGCTGTCGGCAGTACGTATATATCCTGCCGTATCCAGCCGTTTCCTTTACCAGCCCTCTCCCCCTGTGTTTGTATTTGCATTTGAAATTATACTGTCGCTAGTTTGTTTGCCAAAAGACCAGGTCAGGTGAAGCTTTTAAAGTTATTAATTCGGAAAGAGGCAAACAATTTTCGTGGCAGGAAAAGCATCATCATCATCATCATCCTCCTCCTGCTGCTGCTGCTGCATGTGGGTTTAGCCAGATGCATTAAATGAAATGAAAAGTCTGGCTATCACTATCAATGGCCATGCTTCGTATGCAAATGTATCCTCCTATATTGAGTAACGAGTCTGAAGGATATTAGGATACTCGTAAATCAAAAGCCTCTTAGCAGCTTTCGATTGTATAACATTGTAAGCCAATGCAATTGAGCCAAAGCCAAAGCTCGTTAAGGAGATTATGGGGTTATGGGATTATGGCAACTGAAAACACCTGTCCAAGACACTGTTTCCGTTTCGCTCTCGCTGGCACACAATCAAAGACGTATTCAACGCGCATATCCAATTATAGCCACGTCAGCTTGGGCACACAACATTTTGGCCACCTCTGTCATTAACCTGGTCGAAAGGCGGTCCGATCCGGGCCCGAGTCTGCCTTCTGGCACATTCTCAGACATTTCCCATTAATAATGCAACTATTTTGGGGGAACCTGCAGCAGCTGTCTCAAGCGCCTTGCCTTCTCTAGCTAAACTTTCGAAATTTCCAATTTAAATATGGCATAAAAAGGGAAATAGGATATCCTAAATGAGTATCGAAGGAGAATTAATTGCCAACGATATCGCCAGGGTCCGACAATCAAAGGCAATTAACCGGACAAAGGCCCAAAAGCAGCTTAGGGGTATTGAATGTCACCCATCCTTTGTCCTAAAAGCAGACACCTGCCCTTCCATTACTCATCCCCCCAAAGATCTTAACTAATTTCAGCTATGCGTCTCCTTTTTTTCCTGCCTTCACATAGGCAAAAAGGAGTGAAACTCCTTAAATGTTTGGGCAATTAAAAAGGGTCGTTCGCTGGCCTAGAAAAAGAAAAGGCAGCAGCTCGCCCCTACAAGGAAAGAAAGCGTGGGGCAGTAGCCATTTTTGTTAAATGTTAAAATGGCCGTTGGCAAATGTGTTTGTCAGAAGAAAGGGTATTGCTGGGACATGGGATTGCTCTGAAAGACTTATCCTAGATTAACGATAAAGAGCCACGAATTAAATTCCAGATAAACCTTTAAAAGTATTTCCTTACCTTATAATTGTTTTTTTTTAGCCTTTAACTTACATTTAAGGTGGATTCAAGACACGGCTTTCAGCAAGACGAGATATTTCAGAACATATTATAAAATAAACAATTAAGTTAATCAACAAATAGCTAATCTAATATCCAATCCGAAAGTAGAACGTCACAATGGTACCACAAAGTCCATCATCTACTCGATACCCCTTTCACTCCGCTATAACAAAACTTCGCGTTCTTTGCTTTTGGCATTTTGTTTTGCCAGCTCGTTCTTTTCGCTCTCTTTGCCGCAGTTTTTGTTTGCCTGAAAATTGGTTTAATGGCCAAGCGCTTTGGCTAACGCACACACACACACATACAGCTATATAGCCAGACATATACAGGCACATATTGAGGCAATTTGGTGGGAGCTAAGCCCTTCCCCCCTCGCCCATGTCCAGCACGCGACATTCTATCTCTCTTCCGCTGTCAAAGAGAAAAACTGCTGTGGCTGCGGCTACTGGGCTACTAGAGGGAAAATAAATAAATAAAATGAAACAAGCTTAACAACAACAACAGCAAAGAAAAACTTTACACAAAACTTTTGTGAAATGTTGTTGCTGTAATTATTGTATTTGTTGCTTTTTCGAGTGGCTTGCGGCCTGATAGATGTGTCAATAAAATCAATATTTGCCCCTGCCTTTGCGACTAAATGTTCAATTAGCGCATCAATCAAAGACGCTTGAACGAATCAAAGGGAATGCCGTTTGTGTATTCAAGCCAAGCCACTTGATATCGTGGGCGGTCTTATGATGATTTACTCGTAGCAGTGAATATTAACTGATGTGATTAACCCGCAAATATTTGACTAATTAGCTAATAAGTTAAGCACACAGCCAGGCCAAAATCGTTGTGTACCCAACAGATTGAGTTCAGCTAAGCAGGCAAATGTGGCCAAGAAATTATTCTCGTAATTGTGGTCTTGATTAAGTGGCAAAGTAAATTGTATGCGGGCTATATTCAAATTGTAATCAACGTAGTCGATGGGTAAAAGGGCATGTACACATAATGTTTTGAAAGTATCTATGTATGTATTAGAAATGCACTTGGGTTTTCTTTTTGCTTTAAGCGTCTTGTTGAATATTATTTTCCCCATAAAATACACTGCTTAGAGATCATTCCACGAAGTAGCACATGTTATAGACTGCCGTTCCTCTACTTCATTTAATGAAACTCCCAATATCATTCCTTGGCACTACAAAGATGTATAGCCAAGCCATTGTATCATCATCATCTGCAATCAACATTATTTCTGATTCACACAAACACACACACACACACAAATCCTGATTCTCTTTGTGCAAGAGAAAGCTGCTTTCCTTTCCGCAAAGCAATAACAAGTGTAATGCATTTGTCGGGGGCTGCCTTTGGGAGTCCCTTGTACTTAATCAAATGAATGGACCGACCGACCAACCGAACCACCAGAGACCAGAGGCCTCAACAGGATGCACCGCCCATGATGCGATTTCAGCTGCATTAACAGCAGACGGCAGACCGTAGATGGGATCGGGATGGAATTGAGATGTGTGTGACAACGAGAGCAGCCACGACACAAAGCCAAAAGGGCAATTGCAATCATTTATGCACATTTAATCATACGCCACATGTGCCGCGGCCCTAGTGGCAGTGTCTGCTTATCGACAGCGCGGAGGGTTCTCCTCTCTCTCTATCTCTCTCTCTCTCTTAGTCTCAGTCTCGCTCTGCGCCCTGAGTCCTGGCCATGGTAATCATTTGCCATGTTGACTGATTTGCAACAGCAATAGCAACAGCTGCTGGTGCTGATGCTGCTGACCATTCATTACAACAAAGAGCAGAAACAGAAACAGCAACAGCCAAGAAACATGGCCACAAAGTCGCTTAAAGTTATGCAATGGAATTTGCCAACTGTATGTACGATCCCAGGGCTGTATCTGTGAGTGTTGAGTGTGTGCCGGTGTGTGTAAGAGAGTCCGGAGAATGCTGGTGTGTGAGTGTTAAGTGTGCTGGTGTGTGTGAGTGTGTGCTGCTTAGTGATTTGTGTATTTGTGTGCCCGCCTGTGAGTGAAGGCAAATTTATGACTTCATTTATATGGTAGAGCCCAGCCCGGGTCCCCACACGGGTTTATCTGCCAGTCCCCGACATTATATACCCATAAACAAGTGCCCCCTGTACAGGGTCTCCTTTCTGAATAATAATTCACTGTGCATTTTTTAACACATTTTCAATTATTTAATGTATGACAGAGAAGACAAAGTTCTGGCACTGAAGGCAATTGCTTATTTTTAGAAATATGCGTATGATTAAATTATACTCATATGAAGAAAAGGGTCCGTTTTTTCTTTAAAGAAGCCAAGAGGTTTTAGAATATTTTATTTAAATTTATTAGACATCTACAAAACGTTTTTGTTATCGACTGTGTCAAGAAGAACAGCCGATGATACTCGTATTTAGTTCATAGTTTTTAAAGCACCCTTTTTTTTTAGTACGAGTATCCCCTTAAGAGTAATTTCCCCCACAATATTGTGGGCTCGACCCTTCCCATAATTATCAGTCGATTGAAGTGTATATTTAATTGCCAGCAATAAAAGGACAGCGATAAAACATTTCGGTTTGCATTCGGAATTTCGGAATAATCTTAAATGGTGGCCACACAATAAACATTTTGCTCACATGCATTTGAAATTTAATTGGGTTACGCTCGTATCTATATTTGGCCACAAGGCGCAAACATTTTCCATGTTCTAATGCTCCAATGGCATGATTTACTTGTTGATTAAATTATAATTAATGGCCAACGTCCTATTTGTGCAATTTAATGGCCAGAAAACACCTAAAATTAAGTGTAATTTATTGAATGAGACATCAAAGCAGTCAAGGGAAATACAATTCTAGAACAATACTCTACATAACAGAGTTTAAATGAATTCCAAAAGTTTTTTCACCGAACATCACACACTGTGAACACAAAAACAAATTCGAATTTTCAAGTTAAAATTCAAAACTCTTAGAACAATGTCTACGTCAGTATTTCTATTTCGATAGTGATTACTTTTTAACTCTTTTTAATGTTTCCTATACTCTATACTCTTCGAACTTCTGAAATTGGATGGCTACGTTAGCTTTGAAACAATAATAGAGCGAATGGAGTATGTTGCCGGCTATCGTATGAATAGATTCATCCGAAACAAGATTAAAAGTCCCTAGATATTGGCGTACATTTTGGATTTATGCAACGCGAAGGTTCCCTTTACTATGTAGAACCTTTGCCTGAACTTACTCTACAAAAATTGATTGATAGGATCGTGCTCGATCTATCGAGATGTTCCCCCCGTTAGGCATTCAATCTGAAACGGTATTAAGACTTTCCTCGGAGGCCGATTGACTTCCTTTAGTTTATCTACTAATTTATTTGTTTTCAATTACACTCGCTCTAGAATCCCAAGCGTCGTTCGCTCTTGCTTAAATCGGGAAAAGAATACAGATAATTTTCAACAGAAAATCTTTTGATAGTGCCACTTGTAATATGTAATAATCCCATTAGAGCCATTCACACAGATATTCTTTGGCCACTCTGCCGAAACCCACACTCGCATCGACTGGCATCGCCTCTCCTCATTGACCCCCAAATTGCACAATTTTCGTTAACTGCCCAATTTGAATGTCACCGAAGTTCATCGAGGAGCCATCATTGGGGACCGCATGCCCATTCCCGAGGGCCAGGGCTATCCATAATGTGTCCGCTCATACGGTCAGTGGCAACTTATAAATAAAACACAGATTTGTAGCAATTTTGCCCCAGTGGCGAACGAACAAAAAAAAACCAAAACTTAATTTGAAATGCGGGAAACCAAAAAGAGAACAGAGGGAACAAAAAGAGTAAAAACGAGAAGGAACGTGTGAGTCGCTTCTGGGGACGCGACTCTACTTATACCCGTACTCAGTCAGTATATACATTTTTGAGCTCATGATTTTTAAGAATTTAAGAAAAAAAAAAAATTTTACATTTTACATTTTTTTGCTACATATGATATCTAGATCTACATATACAATGTATATTCTACATCTAACATGTAGATTGTACATGTACCATTTATATTCTACATCTCCTCCGCTAGGGGTTGCTCGCGCACTGAACGCGGCAGAATGTGCGAGCGAGAAGGAAAATGAGATGCGTTGTCGTTGGTGGGAGGGGGAGGGGAAGCAACTGAAAATTAATTTCTTCATTCTGGCTATAATTATGATCTGATCTAGTTCATATTTGGCAATCTGGTAGATATGGGCATTCTCTACGATACTGCGTTTTTAGTTTTATCGTATCTTTAAAATTGTGCCTGCCACAGATTTTCGTCCTTTGTGAGGGCGGAAGGGGGCGGGGCGAAATTCTGAAATACACTTGTAGCAGTGTGATATCACATAAGTCTGGAAACCAAATTTGGTTTCGCTAGCTCTTATAGTCTCTGAGATCCAGGCGCTCATCGAGACGGACAGACGGACAGACGGACGGACGGACGGACGGACGGACGGACGGACGGACGGACAGACAGACATGGCTATAACGACTCGGCTATTGATGCTGATCAAGAATATATATACTTTATGGGGTCGGAAAATTTTCCTTCTCTGCGTTACACACATCCACTTTTACCACAAATCTAATATACCCCTTAACTCTTTTTTGAGTACGGGTATAAAAAGAAGGGACATTATTGGGGCGTCGGAGCTTTAGATACCCTTAAAGATTCATCGTTGCTGTGGAAGGTACATACATATATTATATATGAACATATATTTGATATAGTAAAAGTCTGAACTCAGGTTGATCAGCACTTCCATCTCTGCCTTTGGTGAATTATAATACCCACATGTTCAAAGGGTATGAATAAAACCAAAAGCCTGCAAATATTTTTACGCTCCAGCGCGTTATGTGTGTATATGTGTGGTGTAAGTATGCTGTGAGAGTGTGTGGGAGATGGTGGATGTTTGTGTGTGTCTGTGTGTGTGCTGGGATGGGATGGGTGTACCATTAGGCATGCATTCAAGTTCTCGGGAGACCATGTGTCTGTCTGTGTGTGTGTGTGTGTGACTCCCAAGTCGCTGCTTAGTCAGAGGAACAGAGGCTGTCAAATGGGCTTGGCAGCGTCTAGGTCTGCCCAAGTAAGGGAAACCAAGTTATTTATAGATTTATGCACACTCACACCCTATACTCCAGGACCTACTGCTCCTCCCCCAACATCACCATCACCATTCCCATCATCATCATCGCAAAGCCAGAGCCGGAGCCGGAGCCGTAGCCAGAACCGAGCCTTTGGGCAAGAATCGCCTTTGGGCCAACAAATAGTTAACTCTACAGCTGTGTGGGTGTACATATGTATATCCCTCTATAGTCATCTGTATGTGTGTGTGTGTGTCCACATTATTGCAGCGCGACTAAGCAAACTACTTTGCCTGTGGCTCTGGGGCTAGTTCTGACCTTATTTCCTTTCAAGCAGCTCAGGGGGAATCTCTCTTATCCTCGACTCATGTCAGGCACTCGTAACGTGTCCTGGCTTGCCTTATAATTAACCCTTTTATTAACATCCTTTCCTACTTGCCCGGGTGTGTTTGTGTGCATAGTTTTGCAGGAAACTTTCTTATCCGAGTAGTCATGTGTCCCAAGAAGGCGTGTCGTATGCTCTTGAATTTCAATCAGAGTAGTGGAACAATCCCTGTATTATTTGATAGGATTTAATCAGAAGATTACTATCCAATCTACCAGCAACCCCGTTTCAGATAATGACTCAATAAATCTTTCCTAAGATGAAACTATTTCCTTACTTTTCATACAAAAGCCCTACCCTTATAGTTCCCAGGGTATCCACATATTCCCACCATTCCCAGTCAAAGTTTATCCCATTGTTTGATGCCCCAGAGAAGTTACTCCTTCGTGTGTCCTGGCGCCATTTGCCAATTATGCGAACCATTGATTTGACGAACAAAAGAAACCCCCTAGAATGGGTAAATGGTTAGGTCTTGCGAAATATGTATATATATATACTTTTTGTGGTAGCTAATTAACAATAAAAAGACGAAAGCGGAAAATGAGATCATATTATAGGGAGCGAGTTGGATGTCCCCTCTGGTGATCCATGCGACGCCTGTGCTTGTGGTAGCTGCAAGAGCAGCATTTGAGATTCTTCCTCATGGTCTGCCGCTTCCCCTGCTGGTCCCCTTTTATAACCACACAGTCCCGCTGATACGGGCCCAGGCTCTTTAGGTCCACCCAGTCGAAGAAAATGTCGTTGGTCCTCCGCCGACGGAAAAAAAGATTCCGGAACATCTGCCGCAAATACATGTAGTCGGGCATCTCTGCGAAGTGAAGGCAGCGGCAGTACCGGAGGTACATCAAGAACTCGTCAGGCATGTCGCTGCACAGGGTGTTCAGTGGCATGGAGGCCTTTATTTCGGCAATCTGCTCGAACTTCTGTGCCTTGGAATCGGCCACAATGCCCTGCCAAGGGAGTCTGCCGCGCCGAAAGTAGATGATCATGTAGCCAATGGACTCCAAATCATCGCGGCGCCCCTGCTCGGCGAAATGCGCCCGAACGGAGGCATAGCGCGGTGTGCCCACCAGTTCCCGACTCTGGCTGTACTCGATGTGCATTCCTGTGCTGGGATTGTAGAACTTCTTGGCCAGGCCAAAGTCAATAAGGTAGACCAGGCTGCACTTTGCACCCAGACCCATCAGGAAGTTTTCTGGCTTGATGTCGCGATGGACGAAGCACTTCTGGTGGACGAACTCCAGACGGGCCAGCATCTGATCGGCCAGCATCAGGGTGGTGTTCAGGGTGAAGGTGCGCGTGCAAAAGTTCAGCAGATCCTCCAGTGTGGGTCCCAGCAGATCCAGTACCAGAAAATTTACATCTCTCTCGGTTCCGTAATATCGTATGCGGGGGATTCCTTCACCCTCAGCGAGAAGTTTGTATATCTTCGCCTCGCGTTCCAGCATCGGGTGCGCGGCATTGACGGGCTCCACCTTCGCAGCCACCTCCTCGCCATCTAAGATATCTATAGCCCGGTAAAGCTCTCCGAAAGAGCCATTCCCGATGCGTTCGATTAGGCGATACCTTCCGCCCACTATGAATTCCGAAGGGTCCATGATGTCCACTTTAGGAGCCTCACGTCGTGGACTTGGATGCTTGCGATTCTTACGTTTCTGCCTTTTTTCCTTCTGTTCGAACTCTAGGATGTGCTTCTTCCATGCCAAAACGATTTTATTTGGTGTAAATTCGAGTTTTGCTTGGGGTGTCTCATTTCTGTTATGAATACAGAAATGCCTATCTGCGTTGCAGCAGTAGGTTTCCGTGTAGTTTTCCCCGGGAACGAGGGTTTTTGATCCGTCCAAGGACTCTACTAGCTTGGGTTCTGTGTTGAGAGAGGTCGATGATAGACACTCAGCAGTCATATATGTTGTACCATCAGCTATGGACTCTGCCCTGACTAGAGGGCTACTAATACCGCACTTTCCCAACACTTTTTCCGGTACCGACATGGCTCTATAGTGTCTATCTTTTGAGAAAAGAAAATTATATGAAAATATATTCTAATGGTTGTCGATACCCAATGTGTAGAGTACTGAATGAAAAATCGACAAGCAAACTGACGGAATATTAGATGTATATGTATCTCTAGGAAAATGCTATAGGTCGGTGTTTCCGCACAAATAATGTGTTCCAAAGCAATTAAGCGGGCATCAATGTTTATACGAAATTAAATTAAAATTCATGCCATTTTGGAAAGCGGGCAAACAAAATTAAATTAACACGATAACCCAATCGGAGAAGAACTCCGGACCAGACCATGCCACAACCTGTCAAGCCTTCAGCTGCAGTTGCAATATACGAGTAGTTGATGGCCTAGTGTATTTTTTTTGGCTCTTAAATTGTTTTTCCAGCAATTTTTTGACCCCCAATACTCGTACTCGTGGGTATTTTTTTGGCAAGCTCTTCATACAGTTCATACAGTTTGACACTTAATTTCCAATTAGTTTCAGCTGAGATGGCAAACTTTTTGGCCACATATGGAGGCATCACTCATGCGCCCTGGTGTTCAGTGGGTGTGCCACTTCAAAATTGATTAATTTAGTAAATTGATTATGCAACCTGCCTGGGATCCTCATTGGCATCATTTCTGCAGCATTGGCATCATTCACCTGCCAGGTGAGGCTGCCACTCAATTGGTCTGCTTAGAGCTGCTCCTGCTCTTCCTTTGCTGCTTCTCCTGCTGATGCAATTTTCCATTTGCCATGTGCACTTTCAATTAAATTTATTTCAGTCTGCCATACTGCACGTTCTCCTATTGTTGGAGGGGAACAATTTCATCTGCACTCGACATAATATTCTCATAAATAGAGCAAGAGATATCTGCCTCCTGTTGTGGCACATTTTGTGCCCGTTTCCATTATCTATTCAGTAGTTTCGCGAATGCTTTCAAGTTTATTAGATTTATGGCCAAAAATGTTTATGAACATTTGTAATTACAGGACAAGCGACCAGCCAAGTGCATATTTCTGCAGGGATTTTCCCATAAAAATTCCATAAATTGTTTCATGTAAACTATGTCAATTGAAAAACATGCACTCCCATTGAGGGAAAACTATGGAAATAGCTTTGAAGAGTTTAAAAGGATCTACTATGTAGTGACATTTTAGGGGCATTTTGTCTAAATAAACTGAAAATTATGGGCAAATAAAACAAATAAAGGATTACAAAAAGGGGGAGCAAGTTGCAGTAATTCCAAGTTCGAGTATTTATCATTATTATTATGTATTATGCTCTAAGATACAATTTTTTTTGCAGTGGATATAAACTTACGAATCATATATCAAATAAATTGAATATCTCTTTAAATCTCTTTCCACTTTCATTTAGTAAATACGAGTATGTATCTCCTCTTTTCCTTTCTTTAAGACCCCCAATTAAGTTCGCTAAAGTATTTGCCTAATTTTCAATCCCTTCCCCAAATCCAAACTAATTCATTTCGCAACTATGTTGTTTCAACCCTCACCCTATCCACCCAAAATAAACCCCGTCTGGTATGGTCTTGGGGTTAGGGGAAAGACCCACAGAAAACCCTCACAATTAATACTCATCTACATATTTTGCTGCTTATAAACTGCAATAAAATAAAACGAATGGGTGCCTTGACAATTTTAATGTGAAGTTTACTTGGGCGATTTGCATGGCAAATCGTGGTGCGGTGGTGCGGCGGTATGGTGGCGACATGGCTGACAACCGGAACCGGAAGTGGATCCAGCCCGTACCCTGAGCTCTTATTTATGCGATGCGAGTGTGAGCACAACAGAAGAGCAGTGGGAGGAGCCGAACAAAAGCCGGCTTAGCAGAGACTCTCCCTATGCCCCTCCCTCCATCAGTGTGTGGGTGCGTGTGTCTAGTAGTTATAGCTTCACACAGATACAACACACGCATGCAATAATGCTTCGTTTATGGTTGCTTGGGCATAGAGCCTCCTCCTCTAATCAGCTGAGCGTCGAGCGGGTGACAGGAAGAGGCAGCATTAATTTAAAGCTTATGGCGCATTAATTTTAATTAAAATGCTGCCACAGCAACTAGCAGCAATAAAAGCGGCGTCATCACTATCCCCTCTCCTGATACGTCCACTGCCAGTGACTGCTCCACAGCCTCTGTTCCAGCAACTTTTGTATGATGGAAAAGTTTGGCCAGCAGCTCAGAATGATTAGCCATGTTAAGTGTGGAAAGGAAAAGGAGAAGGCAGGAGGCTCCCTCTGCTAACTGGTTTGTCACATTTCACTTTCCATTTCCATTGGTGTCTCGTTTGTCACTCGCTCTTTACTCTTTCTCTTTTGTTTGATTTCTTTTCTATATCGCTTTTGTTTGCAACACTTTGGTGGCCTCATCAACATCTCGTTTTTCACGTGTCCCCTGCCCCTTTTATGGCAATTGAAAGCTTGCTTCCTGTCAAAAGTTATCCCTACCTTGGGTTCATTCCCCTCGCAGCTGCTCCCTTTCTTGATGCCTTGTCAAAGGTTATGACCAAATTGTCTGCACATGCTTCGCATATTTCATAGTTTTCCCGTTCTTTTGTGCGGTTGTTGTTGGCACCACAAAAGTTTTTGGACAGCTAAATCATTTACATACACACTTTCAGGACAATTTTCAAACCACATCCGATGTTCCAGTGTCTTCGCTGAAGTCCCACTTTCGAGTCAAAGTCCCAGTTTCCAGCTATGTCCCTGTCCCAGTCCCATCTGAAGTGTTCTGCTTACATGGCGTATGAGTGATGTGATGCCTTGAGTGTCATCTGGCCGAGGTTACAACTGTCTTGCCTTTTGTCTGGCTCACCATCCATCTTCTACTCTTAACCTCCTTTTCGTTGTCTTCTATATCTCTCTCTCTCTCTTTCTCTTTCTCTCGTATAACCCCTTTTTGAGGGTCTTTCTTAACATCCTTTCTTGGAGGTGTTGTAGCATTTGTTTTCAATTCACATCCAACCGAAAGTTGTTCATCTTCCTTTGAATCATTTGCACATGTGTGGAGAAAAGTTTTACCATATTTGATTTTAGTTTCAAGAAATCGCTTTAAGAGTTTAGAAGGGTATTGGACTTATAAAGTTCACAGAGAATTTTAGATGGATTGTAGAGTACTTTAATTTTATTCAACTACTAAAATCGCAAAAATTAGTAGTGCGCATAGTCCTTGAAATTGAATATTTTAAATTCTCTTTATTTGAATTTTCTGCATTCTTTGATATTTTTTCTTTATTTTTTCATAATTGGAAAACCACAAACAATATACAAAAATCATACAATCATTCGCCGCAAGGAAACAATTTTTTTGTTGCCAGTTTTTAGTATTTTTCTGGACCAACTGCATGCACTTATCCGTACACTCGTATGGCAGCCATCTCCTGCAGATATTCACTTACAAAAGGCGAGTCTGACTTAGTCATATGCAAATTTCAGCCTCTTGCTCTGAAGCCTTTCTCTGTTTGTTTTGTGGTTTCTGTTTTGGCTCTGATTTTGAAAAGATTCCGACAAAGCCAGAAGAACTCACTCCTTCTTGACTTTTTGGTTTTTACTGTTTCTCTCGCCTTGTGATGCAAATTAGTTCAATATGACTTGGTGCTGGCTGCTCCAAAGACTGGCATACAAAATTGCCTTAATGGAAATTATAATCATGCTGACAATGCGTCATGGCCACGCCCGCTCTCCATCCCCACCCCCTTGTAGGGGCTGGTTGGCCTGATTATCAGAAGCGGCGACAATTTCGCTGACATTGTTGCCAACAAATTTAGGAGGGTAAAAAAAAGGCACCAACAAAAAAAACCAAGTCTTGCACAAAAACTCATTAAAAGTGACAGAGAAGATGAACAAGAATTGTTAAGGAATTCACGGGTACCTTGTCGTGGGCCCTAAATATATACATAACATCAAAAATTAATGAAAAGAAGAGGCAGGAAAGAAATTGGAGCCATTGACAATGGAAGAACAATGAGATGACAAAAGTTGAAGTTCGTTCTTCACGAAATATATAGATGCCAGAGGATAGATTGAAGAATGAAAGGCTCTCAATGCCATGCTAAATATATCTTTAAGATGATTTTCCCTTTTTCCTGTTTTATGGTACACTTTGGCAATTGCTTAAATACATATTCAATTTGTTGCCGGCCCTCGGGACACGTACATAGAACATCAACATAATTTCGACGCGTTTCGGCAATTTGAACACGTTCAACAACCGCATCCAAGGATCCATCCCAGTATTCCAGTATCCCAGGCCCCGCCCCAGCGATTGTTTGCTATTTTTAAATTCTATAGGCGTAACTAGAATTTAATTTCTCAACCGCCCTTTGGTTGGGGGCTGGGTTGTGTGGCTCCTGGGTCCTTGGCTTTCCATTGGAACACGTACGTACACTGGTTCTTTTTCTTGTTGGTGTGGGCGTGGGCTCTACGTTAAGCACATCTTCAGATCCCGGCCAAAGACAACAAAAGACGTTTTGGCATATATACAGACTTACTCCTACGCGTGCCAAAAAGTAAACGTTTGAAAAAAGCCATCCAAGCCAAGGCGAGGGCCAAGGCAAGGGCCAAGGCCCTGCGAAGTTTTCCATGTTATATCTTTATTAATGGATCGGTGGTCTGCCTTAAATTAATCAAAATTGAAATTGAAATTAAATACATATTTCAAATGAAAACAATTTGAATTGATGAAGTAATTGAAAATGTTATGAAAAAATCTATAGAAATATATTAAAAGATTTAATTTATGAGTGGTTTACTTATAGACAATTATTTTTAGCTGCTTTGTGGTATTAAATATTAATTCAATTGAAAGCCGTCGATTTTTCTTTTATCCCAATTTTAAGTTTACTTTTGGTAACTGTTTCCATGTTCTTAGATCTTCCTACTCATAAAGAGATTGCTCTAATTCTTTAATTAATTTGTATTGGTTTAAAATGAAACCCGATTTAATTCGAATTTTCCACCTATTTATTGAATGTTATTCCTTGCTAAATTCCGCTCTTCTTTCCCATCTACTTTTGGAGTGTATTCCCCTACGCTACCTACCACTTATGGGTATAACTCAGACAAAATTCATGTCTCGTCTTTGGGCTCCTTTAATTTTAATGTTTCACACTGTCGTACATCTGAATGTTGTTTGTATTCTTGTATCTTGTATCTGCTGTTTTTCTCGGTCTCTGCGTCTTGTCTGTGGTTTTAGTTCCTTGGCTCTTGGTGCTGACTTTCATGTCAACCGCGTCTAAACATGCCCCTAACCATTAACCAGGGGAGGGACCAGTACCAGTACCATGCATCTCTACATCCTCTTCCGCTTCCTTCTGCATTGCTAAAACGTTTAAAATTTTTGTTGTATCTTTTTTTGTGTATGTTGTTTTTTATCTCAGCTGCTGTGAAAATCCGTTGAAATATCTACTTAGGCACAAGCATGTGGTGGCTGGAAATACTTTTGAGGAAGAACATGTACGAGGATCTGTAAGGGGATGTTCTGATGTGTGTGTGTGTGTGTGTGTGTGCGTTGAGCTTGTGGCGTTTGTTTGCATTGGTATGTGTGACTTGGCATCAACTCGTGCGCAAAACAGTTTAAGAAAATTTCATCTGTCTTGCATTTTAATGATTTAATTTTGCATAAGCTTGTTTCAGCCCAGGACCCACTGCCATCCTTCCGTCCTTCCTTATCGGAGTATGCCAAAAAGGATGTGTGTGTGTGTGTGTGTGTGTGCAGGCAATCGGCTTTCCTTCTGGTTTGACTTAAGACTGAGTGACATGTCATTTGATGACATTAGCCCAAAGCCCGCTCGAGAGCCAAACCGATATGGGTCGTGCCGTGCCATGCCGTGGCTAATCTGAAGTCATGTGAAAGGAGGAAACAACACCTTACCTCTAGTTGGCGGAAAGTTTGTCCTTTCCGGTGGCGGACAATTCTCAAGTGTTTGCCGTAGTTTGTCTGTTCTTCAGCTTTGACTTCATTATGTCGCTCTCCGCTACAATTTCTCAAAGGATATGCGTAATTTCCGAGCCAAATGACAGCTGCCTAGAGTCCGTGCTAATGATGTCCTTCATGTCAACTGTAAGTTTCGTATTGCTTCCCTAGGAAGGCCACTCCATGCGTATCTTTCATCTACTCTGTGGCCCCTGCCACGCCCACAAACACACACACACACAGCCAGAGAGACGCATCCACAGACAGAACGCCCTCGATTCGCACCTTTCGTTGACTTTGGCACGCAACTGAAATGAATCCGGCTTATCAACGTGGAAATTCTCGGCTGATTTTTGCCTCCCTGACTCACAGACCCCGCCCTGTGCGTGTTCATGCCGAGAATTGGGGTTTTTATTTGGATTTTCACATCCACATCTGCTGCTCGTCTGCTCAACATTCCGTGCCTGTGGGTCCCATGGGTGGTCCATCTGTAGTTTGCTTTGGCCTCAACCATTTTTATGATCAGCAAGTGTTGTGCGGGGCCATCCTTATGGTTGTGCCAACACGTACTATAATCTTGAGCACTCGTACTATTATGGGAGAGAGGTTGGGGCTGACATACAAGCATATGTATACTTATGAGAGAGGCGTGACTATCCATTTGTATTCGCAGAGATAATTTTAATAAACAAATTACCAAAACAATTAGTGACAAATGGTATAAATTAAATTGTAATTGTCAATAGTTGATGAGAGGCTAATAGAGGGTCGATTATTGCAATAATTGTATGTATAATTAGTAATTTAATTTAAATGGGTAATTATTGAGTGGCATTGTTCGAGTCTAAATGACAAATTAAGCACGGGATTTACATGTACTGAATGGGGTTGTTCTTTTCTGATATTTTAGACGTAAAAGAGTTTTTTGTTTGATTCAATCTACACTATTCAATCTGAAATTTAAGAAATATATCCACTTCTGGGAGTGCAACTTTCGAATAGGAATTTCTCGGTGCTCCCCTTTAAGATGTTTTGCTCAAAATTTGGGAATTGCTATGGTTATTTACTGAACTGTGCACTCGGGACGAGACTTCTATATAAAGAAAAGGTTATACATGTACATGACACAAAGTAATCAACGCTCAAGTTAAGCCAAAGGAAAATCTTAATCAGTTAAGGGAAAAGAAAACCGACAGACTACTTGAAAATACAAATCGCATTCATCCGGTAATTTCATTACAATCCGGGACTCAAGTTTTGCCCCACATTCCTTATCCAATCTCAGCCCCAAAGTTGAGTAGCTGCCTGGGAAATCTCCCTTCGTCCAGCCATCAGGCACAATAGAGAATATTTAAAATAAATAAGAACCATAGCCTAGTTTTTGGGCTGCCAGGAGAAAGGAAGCAAAAAGGAAGGGATTCTGTCCCAAATCCAACCCCCTCCATAGAAACACCCACCATGGACAATCCTAATGCTCTACTCTCTCCCCTATTTAACCGCCTCTTCACGGTTAACTCGTGCGGTTAAAGCTGTTTCCTTCCACTCAATTATATAAAGCTGCAGTAGCCCTCGCCATCCGTAGGAGCTGCAGGGGCTGCAGGGGAATAAATAAAGTGCGGAATCTCTTGAAATATTGGAAAAGTTTTCACGGCAAAAAGGGAAAGCGGAATGCGGATGGCGGAACGAGAAAAGTAAACCAGATGCGAATCCATTTGCCATTGCACTTGGATTCGGACAGTGTCGATTCGAGAGTGTTAAGTTCCCTGGATATTTCTCCTCCCTCTCAGACTCAGACTGAGTCAAGCTAAACCGAAAGCTAAACAAAACAGCCAAGAAGCGAAATGAATCCGAGAGTATATCAAGGAGCTGGAGCTCCGCTCTGCACTGCTCTCACTGTCTATCTGTTTGGGTAGTGGATGTACATGGGGTACACCTCCATCGCGGTAAGCCATGCCAAGCACTCGCGTATTTGCTGAACACTCAAAACGCGCACTTACAGCGACACGCGCGGCAAGGACACCCTCTCGGAGCCAAGGACAAATGTATGCAAAAAGGGAGTAAAACGTTTTGTTACCCTCCCTCGCCCACCACCACTACCCCACCCCGTGGGGCTCTTATTATATGTGCAAGCTGAAATCAACGAAATCCAAACACATTGACAGTGCTTAAGTGTTTTGACTGGAGCCTCAGTGCCTCGGTACAATGGTGGGTGGATTGGTTAGTGTTAGTGGGCGATGTAGGGATGGTTACGCTGCCATGGGGAGCCATATAAATGCCAATGGGGAGAAGTTACCAAGGTTCTTGCCAACTAAAGCAAATACCGGCCTATAGCCATTACACTGTAAAGCACAACTGGATTTATAACTAGTTTTCTATGAGATACTAAAAAGCTGAGCATAGCATTCAAATCAACATATAAAATATTCCACTATAAATGGGCTTTATGTGGGTATTAAATATTAGAAAATCAATCTTTTCTGAATACAAAATATTCTATTAGAATATGTTGAATATGTAAATGTAAATGCATCTCCTTCCACTGCCCAATCAAAACACCTTGTTAACCAGTGTATTCCCACACACAAGTACACACTAAAGCAATTGCTTAGGAGCCCAAGTCAGCAGGACTTGCCACTATCCTACATCACTATAAGTGTCTGTGTGTGTGTGTGTGTGTGTGTGTATGTGTGTGGAAGGCAACTTCCGGCGCTGTTGCTGCTGATGATGGCGTTGCCATTGCTTCCGCTGCGCTGGTTTAGATAATGCCCCGACTAAGCAGTGGGCACAGCACGTGCTCGTGCTTCCCGGAATGGCTGGTGGCTCTGAGATGCTCCCAAGGCATCCAGAGGCCTTCCGTGGCCCTTCGGTTCTCCGTGATATCCCTCATTGCGACTCCACGGGCGTTGGCGTTTATTAAGCGCATATAATCGTAAAAAAATTAGCTTGTATGAAATACTACGCACAGAGACGAAGCAAGAGAGAGAGAGGGAAAAAGAGAGGTGTGCTTAAAATGCAAATGACAGAAAAAGTAGCGCTTTCCAGGAAGGAGTCGAAGCGAGTCCGTGTCATCGCGCTCTGGTGCTTACTCTGTCTTCGTCATCTCCACAGATTCACTTAAGCATTTGATTAAACGCTGTGCTCTGGTTTATTCCCATCATAATTTGAATTAATGTTGAGGGATTATGGCGCAAATTGCTTTGCTTAAGGTATTTTTAAGGGATTATACCAGGGATGGGAGAGTATATAACAGGTAGGACATGGCATTGCATTTCCCTTTAGCATACACTCAAAATAACTACTATATACACATATCACACAACATACAATAATGTGTAGTATCAAACATTTTGAGCATTGATTTGACATAAGATTCGTGCCACATGGAGCCTGCTTCAGGAGTAGTTTGCTGTGTGCCAACACGTAGGTAAATGTTGCCTCTTCTCATTCCCTGCTGCCACGCATCGTGTGTGTGAAAAATGTACATACAACAAAATCAATATCCGCCCAAAAGCTACAGTTCGGTGGCATCAAATGTCACACATTTCATTTCCGTCTGTCTATCCGGGGCAGCACACACCGAACAGATATTTGCATGCCACCTAGATGCCGCATTTCTGTCTCTCCTGGATAGTCGTCCTGGCTGTTCCTGTCTGCACATGTCAGGCCATGTGCATACACAAGAAGTACATATATGGGATCTAGGACCTACTGCTGGTGCTGCTCCTTTGACAGCTTTTTTGATTTGTATGCAAAAATGCCGCCTTTTTTTTTGGGTGGGAAAATATTCTTTGAAGAAGCTCAAGGACTTTATTTGAAACTCACTTGAGTGGAAGCATGAGCCCCTAATTAAAATGGTTAAAACTTTTAATTGATTGTCTCCGCGTTGAGCGCTTTATGCACTATACATACACAAAAGACAAAAGCACTCTGCAGAACAACTGTGGAAAGTTGCTCTAAAAACAATAAATAAACCAATAAAATTTTAGTGGCACGTAGCATAAAAAAACAATGGCCCGAGAAGTGAGACAGAGAGAGAGAGAGAGGCAGAAATGGACAAGGCGGAAGTGAGGCATAAAAAAAAAGCCAAAGAAGGAAAGGAAGCCCAGGCAGACAGGCCATGAAATGGGGAATCGGAAGCGGAATGAGTCTGACAGTGGTACTGTAACTCGGACCTGGACCCGGGCACTCGTACCAGAAGTCGAACTCTGTCGGGAACAGCCTGCGTGAGCCTGTCAGCATAAACATTCCTGTAACATCACCGATTGGGATGTGGGATGGGGGATGCGGATGTGGATGGAACTGTAACCGAGTGACAGATAAAAGTAATACAGTATACAAAAACACAATAACCGTCCTGCAATTGTCTGACTTTGATTCCAAGGCCAAGTCTCGCGGAGACCCTTACACTCTTTGTGGAGTGTTGCCAAAAAAAAAAGAATATGAAAAATGTGGAAAGTTTTCAATTGCCAGGTTTTGTGTCTCGACAACGACGCCCCCGGGCGGGGGAAAAGCCCACATCTCAACCTCAAAAACTTGTTTACGTACGTTTTCCGAGAGCGTATCAATCAAATGGGCCACGGGGCGTATGAGCAACGAGTTTTGGGTAAAGGAGCAAAAGGAAAACCCATTCGGAATGCCCCTTATGCGCTCCCAAATGTATTGTTTCCAAATTAAATTCAGTTTGCTTTACCCGGAATCTAATCAAAGTTCTGGCGTTAAGACTCTGTTAAAGGGTGTTTGGAAAACAAAGTTACTTTCAGATTTATGTGGGCTATGTAGATTTATTCGCAGCGATAGCGACTTCTTCTGGTCTCAAGGCCTTCTGTTAGTTTTGTGCTGCCGAAATGCAACTTTGAGTTAAAGTTCTGCTGTCTTTATTTTTGTGGATCTTAACTTAAAAGTGCTCTTTATTTATAGACCCTTCGGATTTTGTACGAGAAAGCCAGCAGTTTGCGATTTATTTACACCATAAATTGTATTCCTTGTCTTTTCTTCCACTTAAAGCATTTGTGATCTTTATTTATTTCATTTGGTATTTTTATCGCTCGTGGCCTCGTGCATTTATCGGTTAATATTTGTATCACACTTTCTTCAGAATTTATTTTATTTGTAAGTTTTATTATGCTTCCTTCTTTCTATTCTCTTCACCTTTTGATTCGTAAACGAATTTTTAATTTGCTTTTTACTGTTTTATGTCTGTAATTATTCGAATATCGATTATTAAAATCGGCTTTTATCTGTAATTACATTAGATTACCAATAAGTTTTTCTTCTTAATATTAAGGAAACGCCTTTATTTAACCCCACCTATATGGATTATCTCCATTCCAATCTGCTGAACCAGTTATCATTCCCTGAGTCAGAGTATCCGACACAGTTTGACAACCTTCTTTTTGGGTTATAGCCTCCAAAAACATAAAAAAAAAAAACACAATACCCCCACCATCCAAGAAGGTGACTCACTTTTGTTTATGTGTGTGTGTGTGTGTGTGGGCGCTGATGCTGAGCCACACCCATGGCGGGACGGGGCCAGGGCCGGGCGCCCCTCAATCATATCAGATCAAATCAAATCAGCCGCCTCGTCTTGCTCCTGGCATCCCAACAATACGCACCTACTTATGTGTGGGCGTCGTCTCGATGACGCATGGAATTTTTGGGGGGGTGGGGGTAAACGAAAGGAGAGCTCCTTGTTGAAGATGTAGGAAATGTTGAAGATGTTGTTGGGGATGCGAGGGGCTATAAATAGGCCAACGATTTTATGGCTGTCTGGCATTTTTGGCACCCCGTCTACCCACTCATTTCGCTCACGGCATATTTTGCGGTTATTAAATTTATTAAGTTTCCACCGCCTGCCATGCGAAGGCGAAGGCGTTGAGTGGTCGGATGATAGATGAAGCTGTTGGCAGTTGTCTAAACAATTAAGTGGGGAAACCTCCCCCGCAGCCAGAAACATGCTGCTTTAAGTACGAGTATGAACCAATTTTAGATAGCTGCCAAAAACATGGCCGCCCAACTTTCCATCTACGAATATCTATGTAATATATTTTAGGCCAATCAACGACCAATCTCATTTCGTTTCGAAGAAGCACCCAAACTTTTCTAATTATAAAGCTGGTGTCGTGTAATTTACATGCACCCCTGTGGTGCCCCCCCTTACCTAAATACTGTGAATAAAAAGAAAGGCACAACCAGAATTGCCAAACATTTTTCACGCCTCACTTAATGTTTTCCTTTCTTTGTGCCGTTTGGTTTTTTTATCCCCATTTCCAGGGGAAAATAGGCATAAAGAAAATGAGCCCTCGGGCGGCCGGTGGCAGCAGCGCAAGAGCCAGAAATCAACTTCCGTTGTGCAGCGGAAGAGAAATGTGAAATTTGAAATTTATTATTGGCAATGCAAAGGGCGAAGGAGCGAAGCAAAATCCGAGGGGAAAACAACACAAACAAATCAAAAGCGAGAGAAGGCCAGGGAATATTTATGTTATTAAAATGAAATCAATGTGCAATATCCGCTGGCGACTCAATAAATTTAGTTAGCAGCGTCGCAGCTGATTGCCAGCAGAAGCCAATTTTCCTGGGGTGGTATACGGCGGTATACTTTTCCCAATTTTCGTTTGAGTTGAATTTATTGGACTGCCATTGATTTGTGTGTTACATCGGTGTAGCTGTCAGATTGCTGCGGAAACTCCATTTAAATTATTATATTATGCATTAGATTGAGCATTCAATCAGATTGAAAACAAATTCAATTGATGGAAATAACAGAATCATTCAATTGCTTATTAAATCAGGAATTGTGTCTTAAAATAAAATAATTTATTCTATATATATTGAAGTGGCTTTCAGTCCGTAGAACAATAAGTTTCTCGCAATTAATTTCCAAATTCTTTCTTTCTTTCAGCTTTTATTTTAGAGCCAAGTCATAAACACGAACATGCCTTGTCCTGCCCCACAGCTCCAGCTTTCATACCAGCTATAACCCCCCCATCCCCCCTCACACTGAACCAAAGTTTGCTGCTTTGAGGACACCTTCTTCTATCGGAAAACCCTAAGCCACACAAAATCAGTCAAGCTGGCGTCGTTAAAGCAAAGGAATAACAACAATACTACAAGCAATTATAATAACAATATAATGTGGAGTAGTACAATATCGCCAACAAACTCTAAGAAACTATTGATCGGTAGCACACGAAGCGTTGATTATGTCGGTGATAGTGCAAGGACAGCAACAGCAGCCACTTATAAAACAGGAGCAGCAGCAGCCCCAGTCCCAGCCACAGCCACAGGCACAGCCCCAGCCTCAGGAACAGCAGCAGCAGCAGCAGCAGGAACAGGAGCCAAAGGAACCAAATCAAAAGCCAGTCCCAGTGCCATTGCAGCCAACAAAGCCACAAAGATCTCAATTGAAATGGAGCTTCATATACAAAATAAGTGCATTTCGGCATAGCGCATCACTCTGGAGGGTGGTGCGGAGCCGCCATGGCTGCAGGGCCCCCTTAAAGCCGCATTTTTGGGGGCTACTGGCGTCGGCAAAACAAGCATATTACAGGTAAGCTATTGACATGGTTATCTATCAATTAAAATCTTATATTATGACGGTATTATTCCCTCTAATCCCCATTGGTAGTGTGTGTTTCTGTTAAATGATATGAATGTCATTAGATTCCTTGTCCCACTTTGCCATTTGCCATTAAGCTTCTTAATTAAAGTTATTTAAATCTATTATCCCAAATAGCAAAGAGCATTTACCTAGAATCGCAACTTAATTGAAACAATTAATACGAAATTGCCATTGGAGCTTTAAATATATGTGTGTATGTATATTAAGTGCAATGCAGTTTGTATGTATATTATGTGCAATGCAGTTTGTAATGCAATTAAAATTAATGGCCATAACAGTCATTATCCTCAAACCGAACCCAAACACCATTCCCATTCCCCTACGGAAAGGCATAGAAAGGATTCCTGTTGCCCAGTCGTATTAATTAATTTTTCAATAACAAATTGCACTTTCAATTAACACAATTCCTGATTAAAACTGTCACTCTCTCTCTCTTTTTCTGTGGATATGTATATGCCATAGCCAGGAATGGGGTAAGGTGGGACAATGGATAGGCAGGACTGCACTTTTCATGCCCCAGCCTGGGCTTTAAATTACACTAGTCAACACGATTTTTCCTCAAGGAACAAAACGAACTTTTTCTTAAAGATTTGGGGCTTAGAAATGGTTTGATGATATTTTTTTTTTTTTCTATGGCAGAACTTTTTTTTAAAGAATTTTTGAAAACTGGTATTTTTTTTTAAAGCTTTTTTCAGAGGTAGCGCTTGTTTTTTTCACATAACTCTAGTATCTTACGTCTGGTTGTAAAGAACTTTGCTATTTTGAAAAGATAATTGAAACAGCTAGAAGTTGATGCCAAACACTTTGTGATTTCAGCTTACCGTCTGGGAAATATAAAGCATTGAAATGCAAAAATGATGATTTTTGTGGGGTATTTTTTACGAAATTTTGACTTTAAAAACTCAGAAAAGTCGAAAAAAAATTATATCTTGTGTCCTCTATTTTTTTGTGTATAGGTGCGTTAATTTGGCGTCGTTTAAGGTATCGCTCATTAAAATCTATGGAGAGACTTGGAGCTAAAATTCGTTAACCAAACCTAAAATATGGAAAAAATGAACAAAAAATACCTTTTTGAAGGCGGCGGCCCAACTGCCAATTGGGAACAAAGCAAACGAGCAAGGGTTGTACATTTGGTACCTGATCGCGTTCCTTTGTTCCCAATTGGTAGTTGGGCCCGCCGCCTTCAAAAAGGTATTTTTGTTCATTTTTTCCATATTTTAGGTTTGGTTAACGAATTTTAGCTCCAAAGTGTCTCAATAGATCTTAATGAGCGATACCTTAAACGACGCCAAATTAACGCACCTATACACAAAAAATAGATAACACAAGATATAATTTTTTTTCGACTTTTCCTATTTTTAAAGTCAAAATTTCGTTAAAATACCCCACAAAAATCATCATTTTTGCATTTCAATGCTTTATATTTCCCAGACGGTAAGCTGAAATCACAAAGTGTTTGACATTAACTTCTAGCTGCGTCAATTATCTTTTCAAAATAGCAAAGTTCTTTACAACCAGACGTAAGATACTAGAGTTATGTGAAAAAAACAAGCGCTACCTCTGAAAAAAGATTAAAAAAAAAATACCAGACTTCAAAAATTCTTCAAAAAAAAGTTCTGCCATAGAAAAAAAACCATAATTCTTTAAAAAATTTTAAAGCCCCATATCTATCAGAAAAAGTCGGTTTGGATCCTTGAGGAAAAAAAAAGTTCGATTTTGTCGAGTAGTGTTATTAATGTGGCTATGGGGCAGCCCCGATGAAAGCTGAAGTTTAGCAGAGTCAGCAATGGTGGTGAACGAGTAGAGCAGCAGCAGCAGGAGCATCAGTTTAGCGGCAAACTTTTTAATAGACCAGTCCCAGAGCAGCTGCCTTTCAGTGAGGATATTTAGCGCTTCGTTCTATGTATACTCGTACCTGCACCCGAATGCTTTCCTCTGGCCTGTGCGTGTTGGCTCTCCTAATTGCATTTGTGTGCGTGTGGGAGCGCCGTTAATTTGATTTGCGCTTCGCATCGTATCGTATCTTTTGTGGTTTATCTTTTGTAATTAGACAAAGGCGGGGCACAGAGCCACAAAAGCGCACATGGGTTCAGCATTCAGGAGACTTTCGAGGGGAGGGTATATCAGCTCGGACATTATGTTTGTTATAAAAATATATGCTTAAAGTACAATAAAAATAAAAGAAGTAACCCTTAGAATATTCTTTGTTTCTGATGGAAGAAGTTCTTTGTCCAGATATCTCCCTTAGATGCACATATTCGTGGGATTGTATCTGTTAAAGTTTTCCTCCATCAAACAGAAAAGTTATGCTAAAACCATTGGTAATTGGAGTCCTCTCTTAAAGCTTTTAGTTTATGATAAACTTGCTGGTTGTTTCGCTCTATTTTCTATCCAAAAAGAGGTAGCCGTTTATTTCCATGGTTTTCCAGAGCTCCAAGAACACTTTATTTGCCATCGGATATCACAAGACACAGAACATAGACCATATCAGCTATGAATAACCTCGTTCATTATTAATTCAGATCTAACTTAATTAAATCCTTAGATGTAGGTCACTATGTCTTCTAGTCCTTTAATCGCTTTAAAAAGCGTATAAGCGCAGGCTCTTTGCCCTGCGAACACTCCCACAGATTCCTCATTCCCAGCAGTCTGCTCCCCATGCCCATGCCGTATGCACGGCTCTTTGCTCGGCAAATTCAATTAACTGCAGTTGGCAGTTCCAGTTCCAGTTGCGAGTTGAGTTCCGGGTTGCTTTGCCATTTGCCATTTGCTTTCGCTTTGCTCTTCATTATTTTCCATACGTTTGTTTTGTCTGTGTGCGTTTTACAGCTGCGTTTAATGCCTGCGATTGTCTGTGTATTTGTGTGGGTTAGGGCTGTGCATTACCCTCAAAGCCCGCTCGTGCTTTTAGATGCTGTGCTATGAACCCAGTCCCCTCCCTATTCCTATTCCTTCGCCTTGCTTTGCCCTCCTTCTAAGCCCCTGTGTCCATGTGCCAGTTCTCCATCTCTTTCCCAGTTGGACGTCTTTTTATTGTGTGTAATGCGAGATTTGTGCTTTTTTATGGCATTTTAAGCACTACAAAATCAATTACGTCCTGTTTAATGGCTGTTTTGCGGTCAAGCTGTGAAGGGAAATGGACGGAAAGTGGCGGGGCTGTTTCCGGTAAGCTGAGCATGGAGCATGAACATGGCTGAAATCCTGATTGCTCTCTAAATGTAATGGCCGTGTAAAAGGAAATACATGTGAAATCAAATTAACAAATACGTGCCTATACATATTTGGAATATTTAAAGAATCGTGGGAATATAATAGGCCCCACAAAAATATTCAAGCCAGAGAATAAATAATAATACTATAAGAAATGTGGATTGCCTCCAAAAAAAGAGAGGCTTAAATGTAAAAGAAAAGCGGAACAAAGCGATTTATACTCCCATACTATTCAATATATTTAGTTATGTATTCTCGCTACTATCAACTGTTAAAAAACCTAATGTGCATTTTTATGAGAATTAAATGATAACTACAATCAAAATCGTGTTGCATTGGATTCTTATTTGTTGTTTGAGTGCAAATTTCATTCGCCACCCGCCCCGCCACCCGCCCCGCCCTATTGACAACTTGAACTCAGTTTCACTTCCGTTCCTGACTCCCAGTCAAATTGGCTGACTAAACTATCGAATAAAGTGAGCTAATTCTTGAAGATAAAAGAGCCAAATAAAATGCAATGCATCATAGCCATAAAGTATACGCCATGAATAACCATTTGTGTAAATTTCGAAAAGCTTCTTACGGCTTGAGACCGCCCAGTCGCTGCTTATTTATGTGACAGATAATGTAGCGCACTTTATGGCGCAGCAAGAAGCATAAAGAGGCGCAAAGCCGGCCATGAGACAGAGAGGGCGAACGGGAAAGAGAGAAGAGTTCGGGACTGGAGCAGTGTAGCAAGATGCCAAGAGACCACGACCGAGATGGAGACGACCATCAATGTCATTTCTTATTCAATTACCAGTTCAATAAAAATAAAACTCAATGATATGCGGCGCTGGGACATAAAAGCGTGGCATCCATGCTATGCGATGTGACCCCTTTCGCCATGTCCATGCCCTGGCCCCCCTATGGGAGTGTCAGGGTATCTGTGGGTGCAGGATATAATTTAAAATGGCCGCTAAAAGCATTCTACATCACGCTTTAAGACTGGCCAGCCACTGGCCACTTCCGCTTCCCACGGCCACCGACTGGCTGCCATCTTAGCGGATATCCTTTTTCAGTCTCGGGTAATTGATTCGTCGTGTGCAAAAATTGCATTTGATTTCACTGTAGTGACAACAATGAGGCCGCTGATTGACAGAAAAGAATTTGCATTTATATTAGCAGAACATGAGAATGAGAATCAGAATGGCCCTCAAAATGATTCTCACTTGACTTTATTATTAGCCAACTTATCACGCACCCGCGCCCGCACTGGCACACACATACATCATGTGGGATAATCGTGAATTGGCAATCTCGACGATGGTTCCTTGGGCTGCGTCTTGGCTCGAGCTGGAGCTGGAGAAAATGACAAGGCATCACTTTAAAATGCAATCAGGCGTTAAATATCCTTTGAGCCTGTCACTCATTCAACTCATGCATTGATACCCTCACACACACACACAAACACACACCTACCCACACATACGGCCACAGAACACTCCTCCCACACTCCTCTTCTTTCATTATCGTTTTTCCTTTTCACTTACTTCTTTTTCTTGTTGGGAAATTTATTTTATGCCTTTCGCCGGCCTCTGCCTTATTTTCAGGGATACTTTTCCCATTGACTGCGATTCGCTTTGGCATCTCTCCATCCGCCGGGCTTTTAGGGGAAAATTAGATGGTCTCGACCCACACACCAAACTGCTGGCTTAGAGGGCCCTGCGCGGGTTAATGGGGTCATTTCGACCACGTTTCAGTGCAGATTCCGAAATAGTCCCGCGTGTTGGTTATGAGTTTCGTTTCGCATTAGAGCTATTGCTCGTTACTGAAGCTTAAAATTGGCTCAAAAGCTAGTGATAAAGAGTCTAAAAATTTATTAACTAATGAAAAAGAAAGTGGGAAATAGTAGGTTCTAGATTTAAAAGCCATTGGATGGGGGTGATTGAATTAAAATTGGATTTAGGAAAGATAAATCATCTGACCGACTACAGAAACAATCTTTAGTTTTTACTACAGCTTGCAGTCTGCTAATATAAATGAGTTATATGGTTAAATATAACCCCTAGGTGGATCTCAATATCAAAGCTCATTATTTCCTATATAATTAAGATTCAAAGGGCCAATCTCCTCCGTCCAAGGCTGCAATTCATTCAAATTAAGTACACAAAACTGTAAATAAAATCTATACGATTTCCCCATATATCAGCCCCATTCGTTCCCATTTACCGTCACGGCACCAGCATCCTTCGCTCTGTAGATTTACTGCTTTTTGCAGGCATTTTTATGGTTACATGACCACCGAAAGCATAAAATCCATAGCCCGCTTTTATGAGCACACAATTTTAATAAGCTAAAAATGTGGATAAAATGTGACCTGACCTCAGGCCTGCGCCTGTTTGAAAGAACCTCATGTAAAAGAACCTCACAGCAGAACAGAGAAGAGCTGTGCAGAGCAGAGCACATATTTAAAATGTTTGCTTAACACAGAACAAAACAAAAGCCAAAGGAAACAGAAACAGAAATAAACCAGCGGCTACTCGGCTTCATCTACTCGTACTCGTACCTCTGCTTCTATGCCACAGAAATCCCATAGAAGAACGAAAGAAACATATAAAAATATATATAAGCTTGGTTTGCTTTTGAGCAAGGTTTCTAGGGGCATCAAGCGAGTTAGCGATGGAATTTTCATTTTTATATTTATTCTTCCGTGACGTCCCACGTGCCGTATGCGCAATATATTACAATCATAATAATATTCAATATTTTTTCGTGTTTCATTTTTTACAGCAATTTTTCTACCATGACTTTCCCAAGACTCATCAGACGACAACGCGTCGAAAGATTTATAAAAACTGTTTGGTCTGCGACACCTGCATACGTGAGCTGATGGTACTGGACGTTCCACCCCAGGTGAGTAGGTGTAACCACCCAAATCCCTAGCACCAGCAGCAGCAGCAACAGCACCAGCACCTTCTCCTAGCCACAGGACATCCTAACTTTCGCATAATTTAGTTAGAACTTTCGCACTGTCAGCGCTAAGGGAAATATTTTATGAAAATGTGTACGATACAAACTATTTTTATGCAATTTTCCAGTGAATTTCATGGAGAACCCGACATATTAGAAAATTCTCCATTTTTACGCCGGCTGGGCAAAGTAATTTATTAAATAATTTAAATTGTCAGAGACAGAACTAGAGAGAGATAGAAACCAAGCTGCTACAATCTGTTGCCAGAGGCCCGAACTGCATAAATGTACATATTCCGCATCCAAAAACACTTTAAGTAAGCTTTCTGTTGCGGGGTCTGTCTAGACTCGAGTATTTTGTATGGGTGCCTCGTACTACCTGCTTACAGTTCCCTTCCATATTCGAATTCGAATTCCCTCTTTTTTTTTAATAATCAAGCGAACCAGAGCAACAGTTTACCGCAGACAACAAGTAACCACAAAAACCGAATGGCAGGCAACAGAAGCTGCTTCTGATGTTGCCACAAGCGAACTCTCCTTGGGGGTTCTTCGCTTTTACGTTTTATACATTTTTCTTCATTTTTGTATCCAATGCCCCAAAGGCATGGAGATATTGTTGAGGGGTTTGTCGGATTTTGTTGCATAAATAGCAAAAGAATGCAATCAGATTTGGTTACGAAAAGAGAGCAGAAAGTATTCGGATTCCATTTGGTAGATTGCTGGTAGCAAAGTATTCGATTTAAGATAAAAGCTTAAACAGTGAGCTTTTGTGGGCCCCATTAAAGATCTATAATTTGAAATGTAAATCTTACCTACATTAAGAATATTCCCCAGTATTCTGCTCAATGGCTTCTAGTAACTTTCGGCAAATAAAACTTTCACAAAGAGTATTTCCAAACGACTCGAATTTGTTCCCATCTGTTCGGTGGCTTCTCTTGGTCGTTTTTGAGAGATTATTTTGCTTACTTTACTTTATTGAAGTCTCCGCTCAGGCCCATCAAAAGTGGCATATATACATTTTTAATATGCCCACCGACAGTACAGGAGAGTGGTTCTGGTGGGCAGTTTTTGTGGATGTAGTACATCGGTGGATATTATCAATTTTTAACTTTCGCACAAATGCCTGAACTTGTCTGCTGCCGTGCGAGGTCCTTGACGTCGTCCTGCCCCATTTCGTACTATTATTCGCATGGAGGAGCAATTATGGCCTGCCCATAAAGTTCGTCCTGTCTGTGGCTTTACTCTCTGTCTATCTTTTGGGGGCAGTTTGCTCTGCATAAACCTGAAAGCTCAAGGCACTGGTGTGCACGAGTCCTTGCTTGGAGTGGACCCAAGTACTGCGCCACTGACTTCGGCAATTAGAGAACCGTTTTCGGTCAAACCGCAAATCACAAACTGACACCGAAATTGTTGAAGGCGAGTGGCCAGGGTCTGCCTGCGGCTTGGCCTGCATCTCCATTCAGTACCATTCTCCTCCACTCGCATGCCCTGGCCCCAAATGTGTTTGTTTGCCACGTTTAACAATCATAAAATATTTATGGGAACACACTGGCGACGGAGCAAGTTTTTCTCTCTGGTTTTTGTCTATGCAAAGCAGAGGAAAAGCCAGCTAAAAAGTGGATGTGGCTTGAGGTTTCACATATGGATGGATGGGTTTTCTTGGAGAATGCCATTTAAAACTAAAGAAAAAATAGTAGTTTAGGTACTGCCATACAACTGCACCATAGATAGGTTATATAACGCCAGATTTCACTGGCGGATTGAATCTATAAAAGACTTCCAAACGGATTACTTAAGAGAAAATACATAGAATGTTCTTGGCACTGTCTTTGTCCACCCATCAGAGCTGCATAGATCCCACAGTTTTGTTAAATTTGCTACCCAACTATGACCAGCTTGACGGTATATCTTAAATACCCTCCGATCGTTTTCTGGGATAGCAGCACAAAGCCAAAAACTGGGCCAAGTGAGTGTGCTGACAATGTAGCCCAGGCACAACAAAAGGGGCAAGTCTCTGTATAGTCGCTATAAATATCCGAGCATTGCCAAATACATGGACACGGCCACACACAGATACTCGTACTAGTACATATATATGTATGTATATATACACCCAAAGAAATTTGCATTGAAATGGCAAACGATGCAAAAGAGTTGACAGGCAACAAAAAGCAGTTGCCAGTCGCCAGTCGAGAGGGGCAGTCGGCCAGCCACATCCATTGTCATATTAACTACGTGATGCCATTCCTCCTCCCCGCGTTCATGTAACCTCTTTTGATGGCACTGCAAAGCCCCCTTCTGCCACCCCTGGCCACCTTTTCAATGCCTTTCAACTTATTCATGTCCATTTTGGCGTGAATTTGTTTTCGAGTACAGTTCTTTTTTCATTCATTCATTATTATACTTCGCTTTAAATTTTTTTTTGGTGTTCCTCCATTGTGTGGACCAAATGGCTCTGACGGTTGTCTAAGAGCCGGGCCAAAACAGTCAGGGGGGTGAGGTTGGTAAGAGAGTAGTACTAAGGGTGGCTCCTGTTTATTGTGGTAAATTTTTCATCGTCAAGTGCACTGCCTGGCCGTCATAACTCAAAGTCCACCTTAATGGTTTCCACTTGTACAAGCAGCATAGCATTTATTTTCCAACAGATTTTCGCCCCATACACACAAGACAGAACATCTGGTCTAGGTATATATATGTATATAAAAATATATATATGTAGTTGTATGTCTTTGTCTGTAATTGTGTGAGCGAGTGAGTGAGTGGGTAGGCCATTTAGTTAGCTATTGTTTACTCTAAGTGGCCTCCGCAGCGAAAGTCCAGCAACTTGAAATGACAATTTATTGAGAGCCCTCATCTCGACAGCCCCAGAGAATGGGAACAGGTCACAACTGGGGACTCAATGACCTGGACTAACGATGCCTATGGGGCATGTATGCAGACGGAAAGTTTTTCGCTCTAAAATATTTCACAGCTGTGTAATGGATGTACACCCACACCATACATACATATTTTAACAGAGTTTTCTTAGAAGAACTTCAGCATACTATAAATGAATTTTACTCAAATGGATGATAAACTATGAGACGAAATCGGATAAAACTAATTTACTCTTGCCACTCTCTTATCCTCCTTTAAGGTTAAAATAATTCATAAATCCCCGCATGAATAGTAAAATAAAACAAACAACACAACTTTCCATGTCATCCGTCCAGACTTGTGGCATTTAATTCGTTTAGTTCCCGTTTGTGTACAAGTTTTTTGCGTGTCCTTTCGACTGCATTCAATGTATGTATGTAGGAGTACGCATTTCGCCACTTGAGTTCCAGAGACCAATCCAAGGCGGCAATAGCAACAGTGCAGCAATTACAACGAAACAGACATTGAGAACCGACTGGCTAACGAGCTGCTCGCATTTCAGGCAAACACACAGAGCACAGCCCGTTAATTAACAAGGCGGCGGGAAGGGAAGAGGCCAGAGGCCGGGCAAAAGCACAAATTAAATGAAATTTAATCAAAAACGTAAATCTAGCTAAGTTACTGCCTCCTGACGGGAGTGGCGTCGACTGGCTGCCACCCAGTGGAGAATGACACAATACACAAACAAACAGGCGGTGGTGTGACTGGGGGCCAAAGAACCCAAAGGGCCAGACGCACAGGCGCCAAGGAATGCGGACTCTTGAGCTGCTGCTGTCCATCTGTGCCAGAGATAGGGTCAGGAGGTTGCTGGAGCTCGCTGGATGGGACGACGGACGGGTGGGTTACTGGTACTCCGGCTGTTTGTTCCTCCCTCAATGTTCTTGGTTCTTCTTGGGCTCTCTTTTCATTTTAGAGTCTCTTGTCTAGTCGGCCTTTGACTTTTGTTTGCGCCTAAAATGCTGCGCCGTAAATTTAATTATAACGTTTACTTACTGTCTTGCTGTGGGCGTACGAAACGCTGCTTGCCACTCCCATCTTTCATTCCATCTCCTGCTCATTAGCACTGTGTGGGTAGGCAGACGCAGACCCTGTGGTGAGCTTCAGATTTGCCTTTTGGGTCCTGTTTACACCAAAACTGCAGCACTTCTTGGGGATTGATTTATGTCATCTGCAGAAGGCAGGCAAGTCCCCGTCGTAGCAACTTTTCCAGCCCTAATGGTACAGTATTTTTTTTGTGCCGTGCGAAACCACTGACACCACACACACACACACAGATAGGGCTATAAATGCATTAACTACTCGTAGGTACTGTCATTTAACGATAATTCTAGTGTTACTGCTACGTTTTACGGCTATTGTGAGAGTGTCTCTGACAACGGAATAACCGCAGGAACAAGAATTTCAGTTACATTTAATAAACGTGAAAGCTACCAGTAATTTAGTGAATTTTCTGAAACAAAGATGATTAAATAAATGGCATTGATGCTGCTGGTGCTGCTGGAGCAACGTATGCTAAAAAGATTACGACAGCCACTATGGTGGTAAATAGAAATAGAATAGAATAAATAGAATACCCCAATACCCCATTGCCACTTATCCATAAATGTTTTCCATAAAGGAAATATTTTTACAGATAAAGGAATTTGAGATTATTCCATTTTTATTTCGAGAATGACATGATTTCTATTTGCACGGATTCTGTTACGGCTTATTCCCCTCTCTCTCTCTTTCTCTGTCTCTCTATTGAATATAATCCCAATTTAAATGCCATTGAAAATACATCCTCTAGTATGGCAAATAATTGTGTTTATCTAACGAGTTATCATGTTTTAATGACACAAGCGCAATTGATTTGATGAACCATAACTAGTGTTTCCACTTACACCATAAACTCAATAAACATTTTCCTGAAAAAAACACATGGTAATATGAACTCGTATATTTCCGTATTTATGTCACCCATCTGCCTGTTGTGTACCGCTATTAAATGACAAAAAACTCTTTTCCGCTTTTCCATATTTGCTTTTCATATGCGTGCCAAAATAATGCGAAACAAAAATACAACTCAACCGACCGTATTGACATATCTGTGTGCCATACGATACGATACTCCTCCCCTGGTACGGGTACGTATGGGGAATTTTGGTCGGTGCGTGCCTGGATTCTGTGCTTTGCTCTGCTGTGCTCTGTTGTCCCCGTCGAAAATATGCTGATGAAAAACAAACACTCGACCAATTGGCATGGCAATCCTTGCCAGAAGCGATTTCCGGCTGATAACTTCGCCGAATGGAACAACGGACATCCGCTGGGGCTGCGAACGGTGCACGCATATGTGCTAGTCTATGACATGGGCAATTTGGAAACATTTCAGGTGGGTGCCCATAAACCCCACAACATCATCATCACCATCATCATCAACATCATCAACATCGATAGCCCCCCTATGGCTTGCTGATTTTAACTCTTTAATTGATTGCCAATTTACGCGATTCATTCGATTCCAGTACTGCCGCTCGATGAGAGATCAAATCTTGGACAGTTTCAGTCATCGTGATTTTAGCATAATTGTGGTTGGCAATAAATATGACAATGTGACTGAGGCGCAGGCCAATTCGCAGGTGAGTACGCTAGTGGCTTAAACAGTCTGAGAATTGAGAGGAAGACTCGAGAGTATAAAGGGAATTTTAGGAATATTTTACTGACATAAAGCAAACTTCTGGCAAAGCAATAAACCGCATTCTTCTTTTAAGAATTGCTAGAGAAAGCCTATTCTGTTTCTTCTTTCCTGCTATTAGTTTGCAACAGATTTCCACTCAATATTGAATCTCTTCTCTTTCATCACACACACTCGTCATGGCCTGGCAGGAGCTCAAGGATATTTCCACGCTGGTGCGCAAACATTGGCGCTGCGGCTATGTCGAGTGCTCAGCGCAGTGAGTAATCAATATACACCCTCAGATACCCCTACAAATACCCAGATATATCCAAACAGTACTCGTATATCAATTGCTTCGGCCCCGGGGCTGGCAAGCAACACTAACTGGTATGGTATTCTATTCTGGCTCTTTTTTGTAGATACAACTACAAAATCGGCGACGTATTCCGTGAGCTAATGGGCTGCACGAGCAGTGGGAGCAGCACGGGAGGTGGCGGCGGCGTTGGCGGTGGCGGCGGTATCGCTGGAGGAGGCGGTGGCTTTGGCACTGAGTTCTCACAATCAACTAGGAATAAAGGACGCTGTACAATACTTTAGCAAATGTTGCATAAGTTTTTTAAGCAAACGTTTTGATCTAGCGCGTAAATACGAGTGTCCCGGGTGGATACTTTTGCAGCTGCTTGTTGCCGACAGCATGGGGCAAGATGTGGTGGCACGTTGGCGTATACGCAATCTCCTTAAGGCCAACTGCAGCAGCAGCAGCAACAGAGGCAACATCAACAGAAGAAACAACATTGTTGCCCCATGGCAATGCCTGCAGATGCATATTTTAGCATACATTTTAGTGGCCACACTTTGCAGTTGTCCCCGTGTGTCGACTCCCCCCTTCCCTTTCTTCTTTTGCCTTCGCTTTTGTTTGCCATTATTACAACATTTTGCTGGCTGCTTTTATGGGTTGCATCGCATTTTTGTTTGCAAGAGCTTCGTTCATTTAAATGCCAATGCGAATGGAAATGGGACTGGCAATGGCACGGCAATGGCTGTCGAACCCCAGATACATTTGGCCAGGAGCAAGAGCCAAAGCCCAGATCCCAAGCCAGAGCCAACGAACATCATCCTCCTGCTGACAACTTTTTTGCAGTCGCATTCGCATTTTCATTTGCAATTCAATGCCCGCAAGCCTGGCAGGAAGAGCAGCACAGCTGACATGAATATTCAGCACAAACAATAAGAGTATCCCCGAAGATATACAACAATTGAAAAAGTTTTAATTTTATTTAATTATCATCGTTGTCGCTATATGTAGCTATTATTTTGTTCGTCGTGGAATCGTAAATAGGCAATTAATCCCACCATAATTTACAATACATTTTATGTAACGAACGAATAACCTTGTTATGGAAACCAAACCAGAATCGTATAAGTAATGTCTATATTTAAGCTATACATACACACATACATATACATATATGTACGATAAACATACTTTAACGTTGTGATCATTTCAAGAATTAGTTCTTAAGCAAAACCACAAACAAAGCGTCAGCGAATGTCAAGTCTCCACAACAACAACAAAAACTGGATTAAAAGCAAATAATGTACGTAATTATAGGTCAACATAAGAGCAAGTTAAGTACGAGTATTTGGGAGTATTACAATCATGCCATTACAATGCTCAATCGATTTATAGCCATAATTATCTGCTGCACCTCACATTCAAAGGGTATTAGTGGGTTCATTTCATTGCCTGTAGGGAAATATGTTACAAGAAATACAAGAATTATACTAGGTCAATACTCGTAAGTGTGAATGACAGCTTAGGGTTCTTCATGCATCGTGTAAGGAACCCTAAGCCTGAAGCCTTAAGACACAAAAATGCAAACAATTATGCCATATTAAACCGATACACACTAAACTAAGAGAATTATAACTTGATTAAAACGCACAAAATACCGACGATTGTGTTATTATTTTTAGTGATAACGGCCCAATCCATCACATACCCGAAAACTGTTCAACCTTAGGCTAGAAATAAAGTTTAAGGTGCAACAGCAGGTGTTTGGTGTAGCGTAGTGTAGCGGCAACAACATGTTAGTTAGTTAGGTAACATACATACACACATATATCACACAATCTGTTGGACACCGCCTAGGTAGCTGCGAGTCATTGCGAGTCTACTACGTAATAAATACATACCACACCATACCAAACCGATCTCTTTCTTTACCTCAAACAGCAACAAACTCAAAGCAACTCAAAAGAAAAGCAATCAAGGCTGACTTTGTACATAGAGATTTCAACTAAATGAACTTTGCGAATATGCTATGAACCGACTTTTACAGCAATATAAGTATTAATGGGGGGGGGAAAACGAAACTATTGTAGTTACGTACGTATATGTATGTATACATAAATAATTATAAATCTAACTGATATTCAAAGTAGATAACTGGGCGCACTGCCAAAATTGGTTCCACTCCCAGTTGAGTGTTCGATTAAGAATGGTTATAGGAATGAATTAAGATTACTGAAAAAGAAATGGAAAAAAAATTTTTAGAACTTATTTGAAGGGTAAACAATGGAATGGCGATAATAAACACACATTAAATGATACAAAATTTGCAACAAAAAATATTGTTCATAAATAGGAAATACAAATTCTATAATTGTGGCTTTGATAAAGGACATATATTGTTAACAAATCATTAATACAAATATAGCTATAGTTGCTTACTTGTAAACCACCCATTTTTCAATTAAAGTTTCATTCTTCCTTCACCAGCACTGAACTGATCCCAACTAGAGAAATGTGTTCATAGCCACTGTCACTACCCAACACTGAAAAATGCATTACTGCATTCCCAACAACAGTCTGTCTTTCTCCTCAACAAGTAAGCAACCGGCAAGCACTTACATCGACACATTTATATGATATATACCCATATACATATATACATATATACGAGTAAATCTAAATATAATTGTATGTATTTGGTTCGAGTTTTTGCCTTTGATTTTCAACATTTACGGATTCGTCAAAATGGCTGTTAATTTTTGGAAAATAATAAAAATGCTAAACGCTAAAACAGTTGAATGGAAATTAAACAATAATTAAAAGAAAACGCAACAATGGACAATTGTTGAATCTTTGTAAATTTAAGCAACGCCTTGCCTCTGCAACTGATTGAAGCAAGCGAAAGTGGAAAATATATATACATACATATGTATGTACATAGGTGTAGCATTATAATAATTAAAATCTAAACATTTAAATAATGTATTGAGAAATCAGATGCTTCAGCCGCTTGTTGTTTGTTCAGAGCCATCTAATTAATCTTAAGTGAGGGCAGCAGCAGCTAAAATTTAGATGCCTATTATTAAAAATGCATAATATTGAAACGGATCTCTGTTACATTTTTGTAAACCAAATGCAATGAAGCGTAGAAAACAAATGTTAATCGGACAGAAGCTCGTAAACGCACCGAAAACCTAAATGTTAAGCAATTTAATATATTTAAAAAAAAAAGCCCCAACCCGGATATTGTCTACAAACAAATTGTGCTCAGTGTGCGCAGGCACTGTACCGATGATGAATATTCGGCGACTAAACGTTAGAACTGTAGAGAATGTTTTTGAAAAATGCGCAAAAGACGCAAATAAAACACAAAATAAAGTGATACAAAATATATAAATGGAGTTTATTTTTTATTTAAACGTCCTTGCTCGCAACGCACTACAGTGGGGCTTGGACTCGAGACACACACGAGAATGCTTCAAAAGAGAATGTCTGAGAAACAACATAAAAACAACATAAAACTCGAGTGCATGATTTAATACTTTGATGGTTCAAGTTAAGTTTCGCTGGTAAGTGTTTTTTGTTATAAGACTTCATCCAAATTCAAAAAGACTGCCTAAAGCTAATTTAAACAAAAAATCAACCGAAACCCTTGGAAATACCACAGCGGACCTGTATTCCCCCAGACAATCGCCTGACATTGTCATGTCATTAATAAAATCAATTATGATTCAACATTATCGCAGTCGGCAATTAGAAAACATTTCCATTGTTTGTATTTTTAAACAGTTTTATTTCTCCTTATCACCTAGATCTAAAAACAAACTTTCGCATTAGCTGATAGCACAAATCAGGAAGGGGCTACTTCGGTAGAAACAAACTTGGACAAACAATTTGGGGCGGGGCACACAACTCAATCGTAAATCGTAAATTGTAAATCATAAACTTATTCTAGCGACTTTTTTTTGGGAGTACATCAATGTGTATATTTATCATAAGTCTTATAAACAAAAGCACTTTGCGACACGCAAGAGTTTTAAAAGGTGAACGTAATACAAAACCTATTAAGTAGAATGCTACCAAATAAATGATCCTCCGACTTTGTGGTAGTTTCCGAGGTCAGCGGATGAGGCATAGCCAGGTGAGAGGATGGTTAAAACAGAAACGGCGATGGGACACTTTTGGTGAATACATAACTTACATACGAAATGTTAACAGATGACTTAAATTGGTGTCTGCCTCGGGCCGTCGTCTATCACTGATGCTGTTGAGGATCGCTGGAGCTGCTGAAGGTGCGGCTGCGACTCAGGCGACGGGCTGCCTCAACTAGAGCCGCCTGCTCGCTGCGTCCGTCTGCCAGGTGGTCGGGCAGTCTCAGAATATCATGCAGCTGATGCTTCAGCTGCTTCGTCTGTGGCCGCTGATCGGGATTGGCGGACAGCATCTGCTGGAGCAGCTCATACTGACCGGGGTAATTGTTGGCAAAGTCCTTCGGGTACTGGCCCTCTCGCAGGCCACGGAGCGTCTTGATGCGCTCCATTTCGGTGCAGAAGTACACGTGAAGCTCAAAGAAGATCAGACCCAGCGAATAGATATCCACTCTGTAGTCGTAGTGCCGACCCAGGAGCTGCTCCGGCGACATGTACAGGTGGGTGCCCACCTGCTGCGTGTGCCGGGCACAGGAGGGCAGGCCACTCTGATCGCCACACTTGGCCACCAGATTAGGTATGTCCGCCATGTCGGTGACCAGGCCAAAGTCTCCAATTTTAATTTTTCCATCCTGCGAGAAGAATATATTGCTTGGCTTCAGATCACGATGAATGAGACCCTTCAGGTGTACATAGTCCACGGCATCCACAATCTGATGGAAGATGTCGGCAATGTGTGAAGCCCGAGCCTCGGTTCGATTCTCCCGCAGCCAGTCGCGCAGGCTCTCTTTGCGGCAGAGCTGCATCTGGATGTAGAGGTAAACCTTGCTGGGCTTGGACACCACTCCATTTTGCATGGTGGCACTCGGAGGTGTGCCATGGCTGCCATTTGGCTGATGATTGTAATTGTGATTCTGGGCCAGGGCCAGGGTGAGTGGTTTCTTGCGGAGCCTATCCGAATCCCCAGCATCGTCACTGCCATTGCCCTTGGAGCGCACGGATTCGATTTGAAAAGAGTTCGACACCAGCGGATGCTGCGAGTAGTTAATGTTCTTCAAATCGAACGACGCAGAGTGGATGTCAATGGAGACGGAGCTGCCATGCAGTGGTCCTTCTCTCCTACTCTCATCATCCTCTTCATAGTCATCCTCCTGCTCCTGATCGCCTGCTCGCAAAGCTGCCGACTGCGACTCACTGCGAAACTCAATCAACGAGTCCTCTTCCTCATCGTCATCATCGTCATACTCCTCCTTGATGTTTCTGAGTCCGCCTGTATCGCCATTGCCGTGAAAGTCATGGCTGCAGGCTGTGCTATTGGCCGCATCCGAGACCCAGGACAAGAGCTGCTGATGCCGCTTCTCCTGCAACTGATCGGCCATTGAGGGGAGTGTGCTCTCGTCGGGCGTTTCGATTTGTATGGAAGTTGACAGCTCGTGGGCCAACAGCTTGCGGTCTTCCTCCTCCTGCCAACCAGTTGGCGGTGTCTCCGTCCAGGACTGCAACGAAATTAAACGTTTATAATCTCTTCTCTGATTACACCCAAGGATTACTCACATGAAAGTAGCGTACAATATTGTGGTGCTCACAGCTGGCCAGAGTGCGGGCCTCACGCAAAACCCTCTGCCGAGAAGACTCCTTATTTGGCAGCGTGATCCGCTTGACGGCATAGTGATTCTCATCCAGCTTATTCTTGGCCTCGAAGACCACACCGAAGCCGCCGCGACCCAGGCATGTCATCAGATCAAAATCGGTCTGGAAACGTGAGGTGTAATGCTCACCCGAGTGCGTGGTGGACTCGGATAGCGAACGCTGAGTATTTCCACTGCCCGGAAAGCTAAAGCGATTGCCAGTACGCTGCTGCTGATGATGATGTTGATGTGACATTGGCACAACGGGTCCGAGTAGCGCCCGAGTGGATGCCTCAGTCGCCTCGATTGCTGTCTGAACCGGCACATGCCGTTCAATCACCAAATACTCGCGTTCCACACGCTGATTCCGCTGTCCCATGAAGATGTTTAGGATAACCGCAGAGGTGAAAGCAATCACCACAATCTCCTTCCACCAGAACCACAGCGACAGGATCACAACCTTCACTGGAGCATCGATATCGTCCAGGCTAAAGCCAAGACCATCATTGCTGCTATGATTGCCGGTGGCGTCTGCTCCCCCAGTTGTGTTGCTGCCCGAAGACGAAGGTGGCGCCTCAATGGCGGGCAGTCCAGTGGATGTCTCGTTCGTGCCACACTCTGACTCCGACTCCAGCTCGTTAGATCCCGTAAAGAAGTAATATCCGTTGCCATTGACAAACTCCGATGCATTCAGCACGGACTGGGCGGCCACTGCGAAATTCTGATCATCATATGGCACCAGCTCGCTTCCTTGGGTCGGCGGCTCCTCCCCAATCACCTCGGGATCTATCTGATTGGCTTGGAAGATCACCAGGGAATGGCTACTGGCTGCTATGGGTTTCCAGGGTATCTTGGGCATCAGACTGGTATCGCCTGTCAGCTGCTGATAGACCTGCGTCTGGTCCATTATCTCCTGGCGTAACCGTATCGACTCTTGTATATACAGTTGCTTGTCGTACATCCCCAGATAGATGGAGGGCGCGCTTGATGGTCTGCTGTTGGGTAGCTCCTCCTCATCCTGGTCCCACAGCCACTGGGCCGAGCTGAACAAATCAATGGCCTTTAGCTCGTCGTCGGCATTGGTGTTCCAGGCACTCACAATGGGATGATCAAACTGCAGGAAGATTGGCTTAAAACTGGGCGTGTTCCGGCTTTGATCCGACACTCACCTTATACTTCCAGAGCATGTCGTGGGGGTTGCTCTTGCTGAAAGCGCAAATGATCCCCTCTGGCACCACCACTTTGATATCCACATCCAGCACGGCCAGCTCCAGCTCATCGCGTGGCTGCATGTGACACTCTGAGGCCCGCACCATGTCCAGCTCGTGCTGTCCGACACTAAAGTTCCAGCGTTCCATGCCCGTGCGAGATTCGACGGCTCGCACAGTCTGCGTTTGGCGGCGCACCACGATGACATCATCCAGCAGCGGATCATGCGCCACAATATAGCCAGCCTCATCTCTAATCTGGTCATCATCATCATCACCCGCATCGTCTGGCAATGGCTCTTCCTTGAGGTCCTCGATAGTGTCGTTAATGGTGCGACCCTCGGCCGTGACATTCGCACAGCCATTGATGGAGCATTCGTAGAGCAGCTGACCGGTACGGGCAGAGACGCCATATGTGCGGGTCTCCTTGCCACCCGATATGACCAGATCGTCGCTAAACTTGGCACTGGAACTAAGCAAATGTTCCGCTGTAATGGGTATGGGATCTATGGAGTCGCCATCGAATTTGTATATCCCACCACTGAGCGAGGGAATCATGCGAACGAATTGCCCATTGTTCGTGAGTTCCAGGCGGTGGATGCTCGAGGAGATCAGTGGTCCTGGTCCAGTGGGCACACTCCAGCGCAGCTTCCCCGACTTGGCTATATCCAAAGCGCTCAGTCGTCCATCCAGTGTTGTTATGTAGAGTAATCTGTGGGGGGGAGACAACAGCACCGACATTAGCTTTAGTTCAAGCACGAAAAACACCACGTCGAGTCCCTGACCTAATCAACAAATTTACTCTTATCGCCAATTGATTAATTTACAACGCATAACATCGGCATTTCCATATTGCATCAAATTATTGCATCATTTAATGCAAGGATAACTAGATGGATATCCGTTCTTTTATCCGCTCAAAATGGTCACACTGTCAGCTGGCATGAGGGCAAGGGGGAGCACAGCTGATGCCGTGCCAGAAAAAAAAAACCAACAAGTGGTTTTGGCCCCCATTTCTCTGCGTGCCATCTCGCTCGCACACACGGAAGATACGAAAATGGCGCCCTCCAAATGTGGCGCAAAGCAAACGCCAAGAAGAATGGTGAAATTCGAAATGTTTTAAACAAACTCGCACTCGCAGAAAGCAGAAATCAACACAAATAAGTGAAACGAAACCCGTTTTTTACTGTGTGCATAACTAAACATATCGCACATCACAGCCGTATCTTTTATCTGGCGCAAACAAAAACGCTAGACTAAAAACAGTTTGACTTTTTCTTTTGCACATGACTCACCGCATGCTTGATAAGGTGCGTTCCCTGATTACTACTATTTAAGCGTAGTTGGAGGAGGGTCAACAGATATTTTCATAGGGTTCAGTGGCTGTCCTTGAACCAATTCGATATTTCTAACGTTAGAAATAGGAATCAAACACTCAATTTTCTATGCCTCTCATTATGTTCACGATTTAGAATTTTTCCAATAGTTTAATCCGAAATAAATGTCATTTTTTTCAATATTTGCCCAGCTGCTTTTGCTTTTGTGACTGTGGTGTAGAGCGAACATTCGAGAACATTTTCATCAGAATGCGTACGAAAAGGGTCACACACAACACAACACACACAACTGCTTCTTCTTACCGCCGTCCGATCCGGCGTTCGTCCCGCTCCACACAGTGTGTGAGGGCCGGCGGGGGATGGGAGCCCGCCTGCTGGAGTTCCGAATCCGTTCCTGCTCCTGCTGCCGCTGGTGCCATTGCCGCCACAATCGAGGTGATCATGGTCAGCTGGAGGATCAGGTTGCGTCGCCGTTGCGTGAAGATGCCATTCAGTCCATCCTGTATGCCCATTATACGTACATATACGTAAGTTCTGATGGTTTTTGTTAGTGTTCTTCGGTGTTTATGGAATGTATAAATTAGGTATTAATTGGCTTGTGCAACGGTGACGTGTTGACGCGAATTTGGTCGATGGTGGTGTAACAGCAGCAGCAGCAGGAGCACCCATCAAAGTCGGCGCACATTTCCTCATAACTTCCCGGCGCGCACAAAAATAAAAAATTCTATTTATGTATATATCTAATTGTATTACAAAATAATTTAATTTTAAACAATTTTTTTTGTTTTCGTTCCGACCCGCAACACGCTGCTGTGCAGTGTGACCCGATTTTGATTAGTTTAAAATACAATTTTATGACGTAAATTAAATCGAGATTTCGTCAGTGCTGAAAAATACTAGGAAAATACCACGGAATACCAAAGGCTACAATCCAAGAGCACCATTGCAGCCGAAATAATTTAAGGACTTTCAAAATCGTCCTGCGGGCTGTCCATTGTGTTCCCCGGAGAATTGAGTGCCTATTCAAGCTCAAAGATGCCATAATAGACGCCACTGGATATGCAAAAAGTGGGGAAAAAACAACGAAACTACACTGTCTTGCACTCATCTAGAAGATATATAATCAATCGTTTAGGTTTTCGAAGCCAATAAGATATTCCAATATCCAGAATATTCCTCCTGGCCGAGAAGTTTAATAGTTCCGCAGATTTATAAAATACTGAAACCGAGGCTGCCCATCCAGGAGAGCGATGCAGTTGACACCAAGTTTGAGTTGTAATTAAATTTAAATGGTTTCATTTATTATAAAACGGATTTATTTTACTCTGCAGGTCAATTACTTAAGTTGCCTTTAACTTAAATCCTTGATGGGTAAAGCATCTGCAATGGAAACAATACACGTTAATGATGGGAAAACAGAGATATAGCTCGGGGGTTCAACTTACGATGCGAATGCGGTGTCCCATAGCATGACCGGGCAGATTCCTGTTGAAACGGGCACGGACAGCGCCAGTGTTGCCATGAATGCGGATAACCTTGCCCCAGACGGCGCGGACGCGGGTCTTGCGCTCGGGATGCTGTGGCACGCACTTCTTGGTCTCTGCCTTGTAGACATAGACGCAACGCTTGCCGACATAGAAATCGCCATGCTCCTTGCGGCGGGCGCCCTCAATCTGAAATAGAGAGAATATAGTTTATATCGGAATATCAATGGAAGGATATGGGATGGGGCCTACCTTGAGGATAGCCTGGTTCTCGTGCTGGTTCCTCAGACCGCGCTTGTAGCCGGTGAAGACAGCCTTGGCAAACAGACGACCGTGACGCTTGTACTTCTTGGCGGACACCTTCGCCTCCGTGGTGGCGGCCTTCTCGGCCTTTGGTGCCTTGGCGGCCTTAGGAGCCTTCTGGGCCTTTGCGGCCTTGGGCGCAGCAGCGGGCTTGGCTTGTGTGTCGGCCATGGCTTAACTGTTGGGGCAGAAAATTTCATCATTAAAACCATGCACAAAACTGTGTTACATTCAGAAGTCGTGTTGCTGGCCTATGCTGTGGCTGTAGCACTGGGCATTTGTTTTGGTTATTTCATCCACAGACATCGCACAGCTAACCACTTATTAGGCGCACAACAACTTTCTGCGAACATAGCACACATATCCATCGAGTCTTTCGAGACACTATTTCTAAAATTCACATGCATTTTCATGTATATTTTTATATTATTTTGTGCCCGACGAAAAATCGCGTACGTACCGGAAATATGTCAAAAAAGAGGGAGAACACCAGTGTGACCGAGCCTGTAACGATAAAAAATACCATCCTGCCAAAAAATAAATACCATTAAATACCAATTCAGTTTCGAGAAATACCATTTAAATACCGTACCATAAAAAAACCAGGGCAATCCAGCGATCAAACCAGACCTAACCCACTTAACACCCCTCTATTCAAAATGTTTTGCACCCTTTATTAAACCGGGGAAAATAATACTGTTTGTAAAGGCTCCTTGTAGCTCCATCCTCATCTTTACTTACAAAAAAATATGACCACCAAGATCTTTCACCTGTAATGCGTAAAATATGTTAAAGTTATATATAAGTTGTCGCCTCTGGTCGATAATGGGCTAACGTTCAATTTTATTGATTGAAATCGTATTCCATAATTTTGATATTCGGTTTAATATTACTAGTTAGTTAGCCCACTCAGCCCTAAGCAAATAATTTTATCCGATAGATACATCCATTTTCTACAAGATTAGCTAGTTTATAAAACTTCTGTTTATTGCATTTTTTACATAATAAGGTTCAAACAAAAACGGCCAAAGCATAAAACGTAAATGTTGACTAAATGTGTCGTCAGTGTTGCTGGTCCACCAAGTTTCTTCTATGCGTATGTACTCTTGTATACCTTATTTCTTTTAATTGATGTTAAATGTTTTGTTCCAAGCTGCATTGAAACATTATTTATTTTTATCCTAGATTGACATGTTTTTTACCTATATATGCACATGTTTGTGTTGTATAGATACATTTATCCCGCTTCTGATACCTATTATTGAAACCCGTGAGCTGCAAAATTTCGTTAATATCTTTCAAAACAGAGCTGAGTAGTTTCTGCATTAATTGGAGCCTGAAATTACAAACAATATCTCAAGTCCATAATATCCATTTTCCCAAGGTATGCAGATTGTTGCTCATTCCGTGCCAAAGTTGCACAACAATGCTGCTACTTCATTTCCCCAAGTTGCTGAATTTTTTCCCATACAAATCAAATGTATCTTACGGGAACTTCGCAGCAATGAATCTACGTTCAAAATAATCAGCACCAACCAATGAAACCTTTTTCATTGATATAGGTATTTACATAGGTACAGTTTCAGTATTTATTGGTAAAAGGGAATTTATTTTCTTTCATACGTGCGTGCGTTTTTAGAAAAATTTATTTATGTGATCAGAGAAAGTTAGGTATTGATCTACTTAAATTTGAGAATCGTACATTTATATTTATCTTGGGAGTCTGCCAATTTCATTTGGCCATATAAATCCACGCCAGACCCGATTTGGCCTCCTCTTAGGCAGACGGCCTATCATCAATAATAAATATTTTCTTTTTGTACCCAAAAAATACTTATCGATAGAGAATCCGTTACAAAAGTAACGGTTAACCTTACGCGTTTTCAACTTTCAGCCAATCAAATCGTTCAAAATTTTCTGCAAACATTTGGGGTGGTTTTCTGGGCAAAGTCCAAAAAAATGTTCGCGCGACCATGAAAAAAGAAAATAGTGCCGAATATTTTACTTGACAAGTCCGCTGAGTACAAAAAAAATATCCATTGATATTTTTTTTAAAACCGTTCCAACCGCGTTTTAAACTTTCAGCCAATCGCGAGATTCATTGTTGCTACGCGTTCCCGTAAGATACATGTTTCTCACACCACGAAAAGTCACCACGAAAACGCTCTCTTCACCTCTGAAAAGAGAGCAAATTTTGAAAAACCTCCACGAATTGAGAGCGAAAAATGTCAGTAATTTTTGTGCGCTAAATGAGTTTGGCGGTCATTTTGAAAATTATCCTAATATATTGAAAAATAAATTGGAACTTGATTAAATATACTTATACCGATATACCGAAATAAACCATGTCATAATCAAAATGTACCGTAAATATACCGACGAACACGACAATATTGTGACATTTTGATATTCGGTTTAATATTACTAGCTACTTAGGAATTAAAAAACTGAAAATATCATTTTATCAGATAGATGAATCAATTTTCCATAATCTGGCTTATTTTAAGGACTCGACTCTCATTTATTGGAGCATTTTAGCAAAGAAGGTCAGCAAAAATTACCTTTTTTACATGGTAACTACACATTTGCTACATATCACAACGGTCACCCTGGAGGGAGGCACAACAGGGCTGCATTTTCTGATCGAATATATTTATTATTCAGGGTTTTATCTAATGTTATCAAGAAAAAAAACTAATATATTTAATAATTTCATTAAATTGAATGAACATTTAACAGATCTTAGTATTTGCTTTTTAATTCATTTTGTTGAAGTACTCTCACGTATATATATTCGAAGACAGCCGATTTTTATCAAAAAACAGCTGATTGATGAAAATCCAGTAAAACCTTTTACAATCGGGGGGGTATCAATCAAATAAAAATTAATATTATAATGTAACTATTTGAATGATTAATTTTACAGCTATCTCTAGAGCTAATTGCAAAATTTATATTCAAAGTCTGCCGGAAAATTGTCTATCGATATCGAATAAAGTGCAATCGAGTGTACTTTTTCTGTACCGAAAACAAATCAAAATTTTCATAACAATGTCGAAAACTGGATAATGTAATATTTAGAAACAAAATTTGAAGCACATGTACACAAGGAAAGCAACAGGACAGCGAGCATATACCGCCCGAATAGTCGGCCAGATCATTGCATAAAGGTGTTTTGTTTGCTATTGGGCCCGTCCCCTCCCCGACAAAACCGAAGAGAAGACGAACGGCGGCGCTGCACTTGTTCCTCTGTGATCTGTGAATTTTGAATGAATTGAGATGGGTCTGTTGATGCAAGTGTTCCAATGGGAGAGGCGGTGGCATCTGCTCCAGAGATGCGACATACTGCTGAAGCGCGGCATCAAGAAGAATGCGGCATATCCAACCAAGTGAGTCCTTGCTTCGTGGGGGAGGCAGGCAGGCAGCCAGCCAGCCTTCTGGGGGTTGTCAATTCCACTAAAAATCATTATTGCATAATCCAAATCTTTTTGCAGGCTTGCGGAAGTGGGACGATTGGTGGAGGCCAAGGATGATAAATACGAGACCGGACAGGTCTTCCTGCATCGCATCTTTGGCTACCGTGGAGTGATACTCTTTCCATGGACCGCACGCGTCTACGACCGTGATCTGCACAATCCGAGCAAGATCAACGCATCGGCAACAGCGACCGCCGCGACGCCGGCCACACCGCCCCAAGAACAACGAACCAAAGATTCTTCGCTTAGAGTTAAGCCAACATCTGCAACGTCGCCGCCATCTCTTCAGCCAGCCGATACCGCCTGGACGGGCGCACCACAGACAGCTGGCAGCCGTACCGAAGGTACCACTAGTTTGGGTACCGCCAAGACATCGGCCCACTCTCAGGTGGACACCAAAGAGGTCCGGGGCAAAGTGCAAACCTTTTATCAGGTGCTCATCGATACAAGGGATTGCCCCCACATCGTAAGACCAGAAATGTAGCCTCGAATCTTCCAGAATATAATACGAATTCTCTTTCTAGCGGGCGCAAACTGAAGCCGTAACCTTTTTGGGGAATCAGGACTCCAATCGAAGCCTGTATGCCATACCGGGCTTGGACTATGTGGCGCACGAGGACATTATGCCCTATAGCTCAACCGAAAAGCAGCCCCTGCAGCATGAGCTATTCGACAAGTTCCTGACCCCTGCCCCGGACTCGGATCCACCATTTGTGGGACAGGAAACGCTGAAGGCCTGGCAGGAGAAGAACCATCCGTGGCTGGACATGAGCGATGTGCACAAGGAGACAACGGAGAATGTACGAATCACAGTGATTCCCTTCTATATGGGCTGCAGGGAGACGCCAGCCAGCTCCGTCTATTGGGTACGTTTTAGATTGGAGTCCAAAATATTATCTAATTTTTGTCGCTCTCTTTAGTGGCGCTACTGCATTCGTCTGGAGAACCTGGGCGAGCTGAGCGTGCAGTTGCGCGAACGTCATTGGCGCATCTTCTCTCTGTCGGGCACTCTGGAGACGGTCCGTGGCCGCGGCGTGGTGGGGCAGGAGCCCATACTCAGCCCCCGCCTGCCAGCGTTCCAGTACAGCAGTCATGTTAGCCTGCAGGCGCCCAGTGGGCATATGTGGGGCACCTTCCGGCTGGAGCGTGAGGATGGCTACTCCTTTGACTGCAAGATTCCACCCTTCTCGCTGGAGAGCAAGCCGGATGACATCAGTCCGCCTGCCTCAAGCACGCCCACCGGCACGGGACACCCGGAGGAGTACGCCTCCTCACGCGATGACAAGAAGCGCGACGATACCGACTAAGTGACGGGACGGGGCGCCCATGGCAGCGCCACAAATGTTGTTGAGCCGTAGTTAAATGATTTTAAAGACACAATCTTATTTTGACGCCAATTCAGAAAGTACATGTGGATAGTGCAAATTATATTAATTAACAAAGAGGCAGTAATGCAGAACAGCAGCCCAATCTCTTCTTAGTCGCCCAGTCTCACATTCTTGGTCTCCACCTGGAGGCCAAAGTCAAAGGGACTGCGGTTGTCGTGGATATCGAAGAGACTTTGCAGCGCATCCAAAGCCGCCGTTTCTGTGGCTGTCGATACATCCTCGCCAAAGCCCTTGCCCAGCAGCTGGCGATTTGCGTAGATACCCACGTGATAAGCAGCCAGTACTGTGTTTTTGCCGCAGTCCCCCAGCAGACGGGGCTCCACCTCCCCCAGTTTACGCTGCTGGCAGATCTCGTCGAGCAATTGCAGTGGCTGCTTGGGTGTCCACAGATCCAGCATATCCTTCTGGTTCAATTGCGTGCAGATAAAGTCTCTGACGAACAGGAAGGCCCGCACTACGCCACTGGAATCTGCCAGAGCTCCAATCACCGCCTGAAGGGATTCAGCCAGGCTCTCGGGGGAAGGCGGGTATTCTGTGGTGAAGATGAGATCTTTGGTTCCCAGATGCGACGACACATTGGCCAGTGTCTCTGTGCTCAACAAATAGCTTGCAATGGCATCCTGTCCTTCCCTTGGAACCTTTGGCAGCGACTGTTTCAGAAAGGCCTCCACATAGGCCCTGGCAATGTGGCCACCCATCTTGGCCAACTGACGATTATCGGATATTTTTAGATCCGCTTCTTCAATGCCCAGTTTTCGCTGCTTCTCTTCCTCCCGGTGGGCATACGACCGCTGCGTGAAGGCCTCCTGCAGCAGCGGCAGCTCAAAGTTCTCGCCCAGTCGCTTGCCAAAGGCAAACAGTTCCGACCGGTAGTTCCACTCGACATAGCCGGCGCGGGGCTCCGGCTTCTGGGGTCCTTGTTTCTGTTGGCGATGCGCGAGTTCACGTAACGTCGGCGCGACCCAGCGCTTGATGTGACGGCGTGTTTGCACTGCCAAAATAAACTTGATTACTGTATAAACTCGGCCCAATCGAAGAGACATACCTGTGCGCACACTATTGAGGGGCCTGGCAAGCACCAGAGCACAGGCTACACCGCGAAAAAAGGACATTTCTGAGGAAAATTAAAAATTGGAAAAAGCGACGTTAACAGTGTGACCGGTATATACTGACCCTCAGAAATACCGTAAATATACCGAGGAAAAAAACGAACTTAGCCCACATAGCCCCCTCTATTTAAACGGGTGAGTTGAATAATTGTTTTTATTTGCATGGTATTTTTTTGTTACAATCTCAAACAAAATGTTTTCAAAATCGTATGGGGCGCTATTTTAGTATTGTTTTGTTACAATTTCATAAAATTTGTTTTGAAAATCTGGTCTATTAAGGAACATTTATAATTAATTAATTTTTATAATAATTAATACAGTTAAGGAACATTTATAATTAATTAATTTTTATAATTAATACAGATAAATTCAGATAATAAGGAATATATACCGTAAATATACCTGACGCTCAGAAATATACCGAAACGTATCTACTGCTACGCAACCACCGCGACTGCAGCGCTTTCCAACACTCACGGGAAAGACGCCATGTCCATGGCTGTGTGTGTGTGTGTGTGTATTAGAGCTGGCATACGATTGATAGTTGAGCCATCGATAGTTTTAAAATTGTTGACAAAAAAAAACAATCAATACTATCGTGATAGTATCGGGCTCAAATAAATATTAAAAAACCATTGAAACCCTTTAGGAACTTGTCCATTGTAAAAATTAGATGCCACCTGTCGATTTGTCTACAAATGTGTCTTCGTATTTTATAGCAGTCAATCCAAACATATCAAAAGCGCAACGACTGTAGCTCGATACTATCATGATAGTCGCAAAACCGTCGATAGTAGAGGCTAGCAGTAAAATACCGATACTATCGATAGTGCCCTCGATGGTTTGACACCTCTAATGTCCATAGCTGTGTGTGTGTGTGTATGCGGCATGAAAATTTGTTTTCTGAAAATTTGCAAAACATAAATAAGAAGAAACCAAGACTGCCGATTTTCCGAGTATACTTAAGATGGCTCTGCAGACATACGGTGATAAGCCGGTGGCCTTCCAACTGGAGGAGGGCGGCGAGTACTACTATGTGGGCTCCGAGGTGGGCAATTACATGCGCCACTTCCGTGGCATCCTCTACAAGAAGTATCCCGGCATGACGCGCATTGTCCTGTCCAATGAGGAGCGCAAGCGACTGGCCGACTCTGGCCTTAGTTCACACATTTTGGCTAGTTCCGTCTCGTTGCTGCGAGCGGTCGAAGTGGACGACATTATGGCTGGCAATGACGAGAAGTAAGTTAATCGACCCTGGGAACTTTCACTGTCAGAGTCCGAGATTACTAATGAATGCCCGTTCCAGATATCGTGCCGTTTCGGTAAACACCTCCGACACGCCTGTGCCGCGTGAGAGTAAATCCAAGAAGCAGCCACAGTATGTGCCGACGATGCCCAATTCCAGCCACTTGGATGCCGTGCCGCAGGCCACGCCCATCAACCGGAATCGGGTGCACACTAAGAAGGTGCGCACATTCCCCATGTGCTTTGACGACACGGACCCGACGGCGAGTCTGGAGAATGCTGCACAGAAGGAATGCCTGGTGCCCATACGCCTGGATATGGAGCTTGAGGGACAGAAGCTGCGTGACACCTTCACCTGGAACAAGAACGAGAGCATGATCACGCCCGAGCAGTTTGCCGAAGTACTCTGTGATGATCTGGACCTGAATCCCCTGCCCTTTGTGCCAGCCATCGCTCAGGCCATCCGCCAGCAGATTGAGGCGTTTCCAAACGATCCGCCCATTCTGGAGGAGAGCTGTGACCAGCGTGTCATAGTCAAGCTCAACATACACGTGGGCAACACGTCGCTCGTCGATCAGGTCGAGTGGGACATGTCCGAGAAGAACAACAATCCGGAGGAGTTTGCCATTAAGCTCTGTGCCGAGCTGGGATTGGGTGGAGAGTTTGTGACGGCCATAGCATATAGTATACGTGGCCAGTTGTCGTGGCACTGTCGCACATACGCCTTCAGCGAGGCACCCCTGTCCACCATCGATGTGCCATTCCGGAATCCCAGCGACGCGGATGCGTGGGCCCCATTCCTAGAGACGCTAACCGATGCCGAGATGGAGAAGAAGATCCGAGATCAAGACAGGAATACGCGGCGTATGCGACGACTGGCCAACACCACAACCGGTTGGTGATTATCCTCGTCAACCATCCAAATCGAATTCCTAAACCTAATATCATTATAATTATCGCCCCGCCTCGCCCCGTAAGAAGTAATCCAATCCCACAATCCCGAAACTCAAATACACGTGTGTCTGTCGATTTTAAAATCTAATTGTAGTCTGTTACTGTGTATTACTGTGGTTGTTCTTGACTTATTCGCATCCTTAGACTAGCACATAAGTAAGTTAATTCAACTCTCCGCCGAATCAGGCTTGTCCTGATCCTGATCCCCATCGTAGAACTCGTTCTTCGCCTCCACACTTTTGTCATCATCGGTTTGAGATATCCGTACATCGGGATCCGTTTCCTCCTTGTTACGCAGCTCCTCGATATCCATATCGGGCGGCGTCTGCACCATCTGTACGCTAGGCGAGTGCTGGCACATTTTCAGGTTCTCATAGACATGCTTCACAATCATCTCCAAATACTGTTTCGAATTGGCATTGTCCTGCCGCGAGTTAATCTCTGGATGTAGGGTAAAGTCAGGCCCGAAGAACTCGTAGTACTCCGTGACGGGCAGATCGTTGTCAATGTCCTGATCCACCAGCAGCGAGGTCTCGTGCGTCCAGCAGCGGGCCACGTTGCGTAGCGTATAGCCGCCGCCACCCACCACCAACGTGGGCACATTCAGTTCCTTGACAAACTTCACGCACTCGCCATGGCCCCGCGTACTCAGCGAGAAGCAGCCCAGACGATCGCCCGCCAGTGAGTCTGCGCCGCATTGCAGGACGATTGCCGTGGGCCGATAGAAGTCCATGATGGCTGAGATGATCGGTTTGAAGACCTGGAAGTAGCTCTGATCGTCAATGCCCTCCTTGAGCGGCACATTCACGCTGTAGTATCGACCAGACTCCGCCCCCAGCTCATACATGTCGCCCGTGCCGGGAAAGAAGTAATTCCCGTACTTGTGAAACGAGGCCGTCATCACGCGATCTGTGAGATAGAAGGCCTCCTGCACCCCATCCCCATGATGCACATCGATGTCAATGTAGAGCACACGAGGATGGTACTTCAGCAGCTCCAGAATGCCAATCACGATGTCGTTTACATAGCAGAAACCCGATGCCTCGAACTTTTTGGCATGGTGTAGGCCGCCCGACCAGTTGATGCAGATGTCGCTATGATTGTGATTCAGTTTCTGGGCACCCTCCAGCGATGCGCCCGTGTACATGGCGCAAAAGTCAAAGAGGCCATCGAACACAGGACAATCCTCGCCCACACTAAAGTGCGCCAGGTACTTGGTATAGGCGACAGCTAGAAGAGAGCAATGGCATATAGATTTTGCAGGTATTTAGCTTATTTTTAATTAAGCTTACAATTGCACTGAATGTTCTGGGGCGTCACTTGCTGCAGGTAGGCTATGTACTCGTCACTGTGAAACCTGAGCATATCCTGGGCGCTGGCTCTGAAAACGTCCGAGGGGGAGGGGAGGTGATTAGTCTTAGCCCAAGCTTCGTTGGTCTGTAGTCACTCACTTGTACGGCCTGTAGATCTTCATTTTCTTGTCAAGGCCATAGTTCATGACCAGACTATGGGTCACGGCCAGACGCTGCGGCTTCATCGGATGTCCCGCGCCATAATGAAAGTTACCCACATCGGCGTTATAGAAGTAGGATACCCTTCGATCTGTCATCACTTGGGTGCGGTGCTGGAGGCGCTGCTGCTGATGCTGCTGCTGTGGCGGGGTATGCTAACTACTAATCGTAATCCAGGTCGACGCCGGGTAGCAGGTACGTTTTCGCATATAAAATTAAAACCAAAACAGCCACGATAAACAAGAGTCGTCGCGTTGTGTCGTATTCGCCCAACAGCATGCCGCCCTTTGCTTAAAAACTGAAATAACTAATTAACGCGGCAAAAAACACGCTAGTAAATGACTTGTTAAAATGAAAACAACTTTGCCCCCAAAACCAGTGCTGCCAACTTTTCATCAGGTAAAAAAGCCGTTTCTAGCTTGGACAAGAGACAAAAAAAGCTGAAAAATTACAGAAAAAAGTATTTGAAAAAGCGTAATATATGGGTTCACTAATTTAGTGTTTTTACAGTATTAGCTCCATGAACTCTTCATACCTTATGCACAGAATGCTCATCTGCGTCTTCCTTACGTATCCAAGCCTTGAATTCTTCGCTTTTTAGCCAAGAAGCGTGGCACTTAAACATATGGTCTTTTGGCATTTCGAAAATCCAAATTTGGCAAAGAGATGATGGTTTGCTTAAAATTTACAGCAAACCTGCCAACATTAAAAAAATCGGTAAACTGCTAAACGCTTTTCTAAAAAATCAAGAATTCCTGCTTCCCGCAAAAACAGCCAGATTTGCGGTAAAAAAGCGGAATCGACAGCACTGCCCCAAACCAAACAACTTTTCGCTCTGTTCTGTGTGATAAAGCTCCCAAATGTATGGGGGTGTGTGTGTGGTGTATGGAAGTGGAATGCAGTAATCAACAATAAATGTCAGTGGGCGCAAAGGAGTGCAAAAAGTGTGTCAATTTAGCTGTAAAACACTTCCTTGGGGCCGTGGACATAGCAACCGCTGCCTTCGCTGCTTCTTTGTCGAAGGAAATTACGAAACCGCACATTGATTTTCACTGTCAAATGGCATAGAGAGCATAGAGAGACGTTAAACCATAAAATGTTGACCCTGTATTACGTGAGTGCCACCGTCCTGCAATCCTGGCGCATCCAAAAGGTTTGCAACAAAATCGCCGAGCATCTGGCACAGCCCTCGAGCATTGCTTTTTATGCCCTGCCAGCGGGCAGCGATGATGGCTTTGGTGAGAAAATCGGATGACATCTTCCAATCCCAATCGGATCATTAGCTAATTCTCACTCCCCATTGCAGATCCCTCATTCGCCAGCTCCGAGTTGTGCGGCAATCGTAATGCGGCCAAGGTCACGGACATTTTGTGGTTGCATGGAAACCAGCATGGCTGCTGCCTGCGACCACTGCAGACGCTCCATATCACGCCGTGGATAAGCTTTCCGGCGGCTCCGGGCCTGCTGCCGTTTGCCTATGCCGCCGACATCTTAACGCCGGCGACCACGCCAACGGAGCCATCGCTCGCGCCTCCCAAACAGCGAGTGACACTCTCAACGGACAAGGAGCAGCTGATGCAGCTGCTTTTGGAGGCACAGGTGGAGCCGGGGCAAAAGGAGAGCGCCCTGCACACCATAGCGGTGCGGGTAGGTCAATAGGGTATCCTCCGTTCTCCGTTTTGGTTTTGCAAATCATAAACTAAATAGTTTTATGGCCACAGCCCTTCTGGTCGTGGTGGGTGGTGGCAGTGCGTGCGGTAATGTGATTAGGATGTACATATAACCCATACCTAGAGCAGTTAAATCGATATAGAAAGCTGGCGTCATATATTCTCTGTTATGTTTCATCTCTCATTCTTTTGCTTGCATGACCCGCGACCTGCGACCTGTGACCTGTCCCATGGCCTTGGCGTTCATCAGTTGGAAGATTATGGTAAGCTAATTGCTTGGAAAATAGACTCCCACCTGGCGTTGCTCATCGAGACCGATGTGGAGCACTTTACCCAACTGTTGATAGCGACATTTTTACGAAATAATTTATGCATAAACGATGACCTGCCCCTGATGAGGATTGAGTGTAAGCGGAAAACAGAAATCATCATCATTCATACTCCCAGAAACCCCATCTAACTCTCCATTAATAAATGTTTCTCTCGAATATTGCAGCTGTTTTGCGGTCCGGCGATCCACAGCCATTTGAGCTGTTGGCTAAGCATCTGAAGCGGCAGTCCCGCACCACCGCTGACCTGGACAAGGAAGGCTGGAAGAAGCACTTGGAGGATTTGCGTGCTGTCAGTGTGCTGGCCCATCAGGCCACTGAGTTTGAGCACCAAAAGAATCGCACCGAGGGCAAGACGGGGGTTATAAAACCAGATCTTCTTGCCCAGACACTAGAGCACACCGTCGTGGCCAAGGCCGTGGCTGTGGTGGAACCCACGCCCAATAAAGCAGCGGCCTTGTCCCCGGCCAGGGGCACTTCGAGTCCCGCCAAGAGTGAGGCCGCTCTGTCATCATTTGCCAAGAGCGAGACAAAGATCACTCCAATTAAAATCGATTCAAAACTATCTTCAGCCAAAAACGAAGCCCAGTCAACTCCCGATAAAAGCGAGGACAAGTCCACGCCAGCTAAAAGCGAGAATAAATCCACGCCAGCCAAAAGCGAAGCCAAAGCAACACCAACCAAAAGTGAAGCCTCGCAAGCAGCTAACCCCCAAAGCGAGCTGGAGAAACTGGCCGCTGCACAGGCAGCCCAGATTCAGAGGACATCCGTCGATGGGACTCCGGCTAAAGCTCCGACTAAAGCTCCGGCTTCGAGGACTCCCAGCAAACTGGTTGAGGCTGTAAAGCCATCATCCATTACGGTTGAGGCCGCTCAGCCATCCATTATTGTGGAGGCCGTGAAGCCAGCGAAGACCTTTGAGGTGGTGGCTCCCATTTCACCGCCAGCTACCACTCCTGCTGCACGTCCCGTGCTGCGGCGCAATAAGAATAGCCTGCAGGAGAGCAAGCCTCTGAATGTATTGGTCTACTCGGACAGCGCCAGTGCCAGGGACTCCACGCTGGCCACGCTGCAGCAGCTGCTCGAGCGGAATGTGTACACCATTTATCCGCTGATGCCGCAGCAGGCAGCCCAAAAGCATTGGACAGAACAGACAGCGCTGCTGGTGGTGTGCGGCTCGGTTTCGCCCGCGATTGGACAGATACTCGTGGATTACTTTCTGCATGGCGGCAAGGTGCTAAGCCTCTGCTCGGATATACTACACTTTATTCTGCCCAACTATCGCACAGCGGAGGTAAGATTTTTTGAGTATTATTCTATTGAGTTCTATTCCAGTCTATAGTAATTGCTTTGTTTCTTTTGGCAGGTTCGTGAGCACGAATTGGTACAGTTCTCCTATGACAAATGGCAGCGGGTCAAGATGATGCACCACATCTTCTGCTATCAGCCATCGCCAGTGAAGAAGCACTTTTCCACAGACAGCGAGGAGTCGGCCAAGTCGCATTCCCGTAGACCGTAAGTAAGACTGTTGCCATAAAATACACTGAGAAGAAAGCTAATCCCCATGCAGACTGAAGATCTCGAAACTTGTAGCTAATATTGACAAAAGTACCACCAATAACCATAATCAAAGAGCATATATAATATACTCTACTATATTGCATGTTTTATACACCCACAAATTAAAAGCAAATTGCTTTTCCACTGCATAACTGCAGGCGCACTATTGAAAGGGGGGCTACAGTTCACTATGGGAAAAATTAGAATTCTTTTGCCATAAATTTGTAACATTTTTGTAGTTTATGAATTGTTCAAAATTTTTTTTGTTTTGAAATAACTTTAATAAAAATATATATATATATAATATATATTATATAATATTAATATTATTTTTTCAAATATTGATCGATCAAAGTCTTACCAATTTAGCGTGTCAATATTTAGTGAAAAATCGCAAGATCAAACAGCGATACCATTTAAATATGGAAAATGACAGGCTAAATCATTAATTCAGATAACAGCACACATTTTTTAACTTTAAAAGTAAAAATTTTAATTTAAAAATTCAAACTAAAAATTAAATTTTGATATTCTTTTGTTAATTTATAAAATATAAATAATTAATTTTATTATTACTAATATTCTTCAGTCGCTATCTTAAAATGTAGCATAAATGTAAAAAAAAACGACGAATTTTTCCCATAGTGCTGTGTAGGTCACTGCTAATTAAAACCAATCGATTCTATAAGTTCTAATATGTGGAGAATCCCTAGGAGAATTGATATAATAATCCTGCTAATAATAAGCAATTTCCTACTAATTCCAATTCTTATGTATTGTTTCTCAAATGTTTTCATGGCTCAAATTGGCTTCAATTCTATATGTATTTGGCTTCTTTTCTATTGTATTCGATGTGCATTCCGATCATCATTTCATACTCGTATTTTCCTGGTCAAATTGTTCCTATTTAAACGAATTTCTTCTAATAATATTTTATCTTAACTTTCCTCCAAAATCTTTGAATGAATTAAAATACAAAAATCTCTTTATAAATTGGGTTATTTTATTTGTTACTGCTTGAAATTTCCCTTTCCTTTCTATATTCTTTCTGCGTGCCTGTGTGATCGATCGCTCTTCCTGCCCTTGCCCATTCTCTATCTCTGTGTGCTTCCTATATGTGTGTGCTATCACTATTATAATCCTACCTACCATTAACCAAAATAAAATACAAAAAAAAACATAAACCGAAAACCATAAAACAAAAAAACGAAACGCTGCTCAGAGCTCTAGTATGTCCAAGGTCCATGGAACTGAAAGATCTGGCCGGCCATAGCCACAAATTGGATGTTCAAGTGCTGGGCACTGAGGAGACCTGGAACACGCCCAGTCTATTGCTGGCCAATAGCCTGAAGAGCGGAGGCAAGGCCGTCTTCTCGCAGGTAGGATTATACTCCCATCTTCCTCTTGATTCCTCCATATTATATAGTTTCTCTATTAACAGATTCATTTGGAGACAAATCCCAGTGAGTTTGAAGGGGATGAGATCAAATACTCCATCTTAAAGCAATACGAACGCACTCGTCTGGAGATCTTTGCGGATCTCTTGAGTAAATACTTGGATGTGCAGGTCGTTAAGGCAGATGAAGGCGTAGGTGTAGGCCAGTCACAGCCAGGAGTGGTATACAAGCAGGCCTATTTCCTGGGACGCCATGAGGTGAGCAGTTGTACGGGGTTTCCTTTTTCATTTATTACAAAAATTCTGTTCTCTTCTTGTAGTCCAAATTTGAACTTCTCGATAAGTTGCTCCTGCGCTGCAGTGGCCCCGATAATGTCATAGCCACGCCCAATTTGACTATGAAATTCTGTGGCAAGGATGATAAGCCGCCTGTGGCCAACAACAATGTCCTGCCTATACTCATACATTCCTGTCCAGACGATTTCTCCACCGTTGCTTACTTTGATGTGCGTTGAATATGTATCTGCATTATTATCATCAGAGCTAGTATTAATCTTAAAATTATACTTGTAGCATTTGCAAACGGAGGACATTGGTCGTCTGGTCATCTATGCGCCTGTCGTTAGCAGTTCCATGCATGTGATCAATAATCTGGAGCTCATCAACGGCTTGGCCGTGCTGCCCATTGAGCAGACTGCCGGCGTTGGTCGCAGCAACAATCAGGTGCGAATAGTTTTGCCTTCTAAAAATATCTAGTAAGTCTGATTGCTTATTTTCTATTTCTATTTCTATTTTTCAGTGGCTTAGTCCTCTGGGTTGTGCCATGTTCTCCCTGCAACTCCATATAGCCATGGATTCGCCACTGGGATCTCGTTTGCCTCTGATCCAGCACCTGATTGGAACTGCCATTGTTAATACCTTAAGGGGTCATCCAATATACGGGGTGAGTGATACATACATAAATATATTTTGGAGCACCTGTGGGTATGGTTTTTGAATTCTGAAACAGAAAATGAGTCCAACAGCAAAAAAAAAAAAACTGAGTCGAGCAGTTGTCAAGTTTTTTGTTTTTCCATTCCCATTCACTACTCCCGGAATGTATTTCGCTATTGGATTCTGGGCCCGAAAACAGCTTCTTCATTCTCGGGCATTCTCTTTTGCACATTTCGCTTATGCGTCTGCCCTCGGTTGTTGAAGAATAAATCTCGATAAATGGTAATCCTGAGGTATTAAGGAACATAAAAATATGTGTTTACATGTGTAAAATGAAACTCTAAATCCAGTCCCTAAACATTCACAATATTCCTAGAACTTCTCCTGACAAGAAATACCTTTTATCAAAAGTAAACCATTATAGACGATATTAGGAAGATTACTACGATTACTAAGTACGAATGTCGAAAACTATGAAGCTAGTAAGTTGTTTTTTTTGGTAGTTGTTACCGAGGAGAAGTTTCGTGCTGGTGTTAGACGAAAGCGATGGAACAGCGAGATGTGGAGAGAAATAGAGTGCGAGAGGAGGTTGGATGCTGCTGCTAGTCGTAAGCGAATGAAAAAGTGCGAGATAATGAGACGAAGAAACGTCGCTGTTTAAACAGCTCATTTATGCTGCCACAATTGTCTATAACTTCTAGATTAAATACCCAACATCTGACCTTCCCACCTTAAACAAAAGAACTTAAGTTGATTACAATTTGGTTTAGTGATAAGTTTATTTGACATTTATGCTTAATTTTGCATTTAAACTCCGTTTGCTATTTACATTTACATTTCTGCACAATATTTGATTTAAACACTAGTATCTCTCATATACATATACTTGTATGTACACACACATACGTACATATGTATGTACTTATATCATTATACATATATTCATAGATATATGTACATATATGTATATATCGATAGAATATAGCTTTGCTTACACATAATTAACAATTTAGAAATTGCTCACCTGATTTTAACATTTTATATTTAGATATTTTTGCCACACAGTGCTCCTCCTCTTCTCTTTCGATTTACATACTTTAGATCCTACTACATATATACTTTTTCTATACTTGTATCCCAATTTTTGTTGGCTCTTTAAACAATTTGAACTTGGTTTTGTCTTTTTCAAAGTTAACATTTTGTGTTTTTCCTGCTTTTCATCTCTTCTCTCCTTTCTTTTCTTTTCTGTTCTGCATTCAATATATTGTATAAGTTTTTAAATTTTAAAATCGGTTTTGCTATAATTTTTAGTTTCTTCTTTGATATTTATATATGTATGATTTAAGTTTTAGGTAGTACATATTTGCAATATTTGCTTAACGCAGGCATTTTTTGCATATATTTTTTAACTTGTTTAAGAGTTGTGGAGAGTTAAGAGAGTCCTTGTATAGAGGAGGGGATACATACTCGTAAAGGAGTGGGCGAGACAGACATTTGACATTTTTTACACAGCAGAGCAGCAGCTTACATTGAAATGGTACTCTTTAATTGTACTAGATACTCGTAGTAGTTGTAGTGGTAGTTGCAATAGTTAATAGAACCCAAGCCCAAACCCAAGCTGTTGTTGTTGGCCCGCCTCAGAACACAGACTCCGCGGAGCGAGATAGATTGACGGGATGCGAGGGACTCCTTGCCAGTCGCTTCTTGGGCAATTGCTCCAGCTTGTACAGGAGTTGGGCAAACCGGGGGCGTTGCTCCTTCTCGTAGGCCCAGCACAGCATCAGCAGATCCTTGACCTCACGGCCAGACTGAAGATTGGCCAGCGACTGCTTCATGCCGCGTCCCACCTGCCATATAATCGATTCGGCCGGCTGATCCTTGAACGTAAACTCGCCGCAAATCAACTCATACCAGACGGTACCGAACGAGTACACATCCGAGTAGTAGGTGAACTGCAGGCACTCGCCCTTGGGCTTCTCGGGCATGAGGGCGCGTATCAGCTCCGGGGCCATGTAGCACAACCAGTTGTGGGGTACTCCTAAGCCTATATCACAGTACAGCAGTTTGGTGGAGCTGAACAGGCCAAAGTCCGTGATGATCACCTTGCCGTTCTCGATGAATATGTTCTTGGTGCGCAGATCCTTGTGTATGATGTCTCGGGCGTGCAGATAGCCCATGCCCTGGGCTATCTGCTGGGCAATAACCAGCGTCCGGTTCATGGCGAACTTCTCACGCCGCTGATGAATGTACGTGAACAGGGTGTTGCCCTTGCACAGCGATGTGACAATGGCCAGGTACGGCGGATTCATGCAGGCGCCCATAAAGAGCACCAGATTCTCGTGTCGTGTTTTCTTGAAATTGGCCACCTCGTTGCGAAACGTCTCCAGCATATGCTCGTCCTGCAGGTAGTCCTCGTTGAGCAGTTTCACCGCCACATCGCCGTGCCACAGCGCTCGGTGTACGGTGCCAAAGCGCCCCTGGCCAATTCGCTCCAACAGCCGCAGATCCCCATAGGGTATGTCCCACTCTTTCAGTGATATGGAGTTCTGTCGCCACTGGCCCGAGTCCGCATCCTCCGTTGAGTCCAGACGCACGGGCGTGCGATCCGAGTCTGTGCTGGCACTGCCCGTCAGCGAAACGGTCTTATCGCTGTCGTTCGACTTGTGAGTGTCCGTGTACTCGCTTGTGAAGGGCGTCCGCTTGTCCACGCCCGCCGTGCTGAGTTTGCGTGGAAAGAAGCTGCTCGTAGTGCTTGTGGTGGTCGTGGAGTTCACGAGACTGGCTGTGGCATTCGAGGCATTCGACACTTGGCTGTGGATGAGCGAGCTGATGTGCCCATTGGAGCTGTTCACCAGGCTGTCTATTAATCCTCCTCCGTTCATGCTGTTTGCCACCGAAGGGGGAGCCGCCGGATATTCCAACAGGTTCTCGTTGGAGATGAGGGTTTGCACATTGTGCGAGGCATTGCCGCCGTTTCCTCCGCTGCCACCACCGCTGCTGCTGGTGATGGTCACATTGGGGAAGTTGAATTGACTTTGCTGCTGATGGTGCTTGGTGAGAGAGGGCGTAAGCAGGAGATTGGCACTGGAACTGCTGCCGCCGCCGGCCGAAGAGCCGCCATAGCTGCCAGCCTGGTCCTGTTGGTCTCGTTCCCGTTCGCGCTGATGGAACAGAGCCGGACTGCTGGGCGTGGAGTTGGTGCAGCTGGAACTGGGCGAGCTGCTGTCGCCATGATGCTGCTGCAGTGGTTTGTGCAGGGTGCTCTTCTTCACTAGCGGCGATCCCTTGCTCGAGGCATGCACATGCGGTAGGGTGGAGTAGCCGCCCTGCTGCTCCTTAATGTGCCGAAACTCGTCCACATATTCGCGGGGCAATCCGCACGAGGGTGGCACATGGGGGGCACAGTTTTTGTGGCAAATGAACTTGCAGTCGATGCACTTGAGCCAGCTGGAGAATACCTGTTTTTGGCACAATGTGCAGGTGGCCATCAATCCAAGCGCTTTCTTCTTGAACCGATGCTTGATGGTGTGCCCCATCCCGACGGGGCCCACGCCGGGGGAGCATGGCACTAGCAGGACATTCGAGGAATTCCCAATGGAAGCCAATGGATTGCTGTTGCTACTCTCGCCAAATATTTCCGAACTGGCCGAGCTGTGGCTGTCCGGACTGGGGTCTGTGGGCAGGCGATTGCGCGGTGGCGCTGGCGGCTCAATATCCCCCGCCCCAGCCGCCTGGTTGAACAGGGTCGTCTTGTGCTTCCTGGCGGGCGGTGGGGTGCCGCTGCCGCGACTCCTCTGTGGTGTGCCATTCAGACTGCTGCTCATAGCCGTCCCACTGGAGGGTGTGAAGGGGGAGTTGGGTGGCGACGGCGTCAGCGTTAGAGTCATTTGAGAACCCTGCGTGCTGCTTGTCATATCCTCCGTTGTTGTCGCCGGCATTGATGTGGGCGATTGGCGGCCACTGCGCGAGGTGGAGGCATTGCTTCCACTCTTCCCCTTAGTGCCATGCTGTCGGTGATGGGCCCGCGGTGAGGCGGTGTTCAGACCCAGGCCCAGGCCAATATTCCCCACACTACCCCGATGGATGTGTATGGGTCGGTCCCACGAGTCCCAGTGCCATTGCTCCGGGTCGTTGTTGCTGGCCGTATTGGCCTCCAGCGTGTCCATGCATTTGCGGAGATTCTGCATGGCCCTGGTCAGGCGACGCAACTCCTCCTCCCGCTGGTTGGGATTCTCGGCCAGCATCTGCTTGAGCTCCTCATCGCTGAGCTGTAGCGTCTGCTCCAATGTCGTCAGCCTGGTCAGACACACACTCAGCGACTCCTGGCTGAGGCCAACCACGCGCAGCCATTGCTTCAGCTCGTTGCCCGTGGCATGGGGCAGAAGACCATTGGCCGGGATGCGTTCGTTGAGCCGTATCTTGGTCAGCAGCAGCTCGGAGAAGTAGCGCACCAGCTTGGACTCCAGGCAGCGTATCTCCTGTTGCGTCAGCATCGAACTGGTGGCGCACTGGGTGCGCAGACCCTCCAAATGGTTGGCCGAGAGATCAATCATGTCCTGGATAATGATTAGGTTGCTGTCGCTGGAGCCGGACTCGTTGGCATTGGCATTGGAGCTGGAGTCAGTGGCATTGTTGTTGCTGACTCCCGACGTCGTCAGCTGGGCGGCGCTGCTCATTTTGTTGTTGGTACGACGGCCGCCCTGCAACAAAAATCCCCGAATGATTTTTTCAGACGCGCACTCACTGATATTGGATGATGGCACGATTTTCTGGGGCTTTGCTCCACATTCTGTAGCGTTTTTGTCAACCTTCTGGTTCGTTGTCGTTGTTCCAGCGCTCACACACACACGCCCGCAGCTCTAGACAGCATTGGCCTATGCGAAAAATGCGATAATTTTTATAGTTTCACGAAATTTCTCTACACCATTCGCTGCGCTCAGTGTGACCGCGGACTTACCGATAAAATAAACCGTCTGACCTTTAGAAATATACCTTATCATTTTTTAAATATACCGTAAATATACCGACGAAAAAAAAGACGGATTGAAGTCCGAAGCTATAATTCTGCGAAGCTTACATACATATATACATGTCTTATATTTAATGTTTACTTTCAGGTACTCGACATATCTCTTAAATGGCCAAACGATATCTATGCACATGGAAATATTAAAATTGGTGGACTGGTCGTCAATACCACTTTGTTGGGCTCCCAGGCAATTGTTAATATCGGCAGCGGAATCAATTTAAACAATTCAAAGCCCACCCTTTGCATTAACGATATGATACGGGAGCATAATAATAATGCGGCGGCCCTTAATAAACTACCTTTGCTTAAATATGAGCAATTTATAGCCATGATATTTAATGAAATCGAAAGACTCTTAGCTGAAGTACAGAATGGAGATTTTAAAAGTTTTTATGCCTTATACTACTCCATATGGCTTCATAGGTAAGTCCATAGTTTCTGATATATGTATACATTGCTTAAGAAAGATATTATTTGCAGCGGACAAACTGTTAAGATTTGCCTGCAGAACGAACAGGAAAAAGATGCGGAAATAATAGGAATCGACGACTTTGGCTTCTTGAAGGTGAGACTACCCACTGGTACCATCGAAACTGTACAACCGGATGGAAATAGCTTTGATATGCTGAAAGGATTGATATTACCCAAGTACCACTAGTTATACGAATGGAAGAAGAATGGAATTCTCATATAATGCGAACTTACTTATTCCTCGTACCCCTCCCACATACCATATATACTCGAGCTATTAACAATTTGTATTTTTAGGCGCATTTAGGTCAATTTATTCAGATTTAGTACTACTATTTACAAAGTGTTTCTCCTAAAGTGACTTAACCGAATTTGTCCAAACTAAAACTTTGATGATATATTTCAAAAACATATATGAATTGTTCCATTACTTTGAACACTGCCAAAGATAAATGTGTTGCTAGAAAGTTTCGACTAATTGGTGTTGTATTCAAAATATACACAGGTTTGCTATATATCCAAATGTATTTGAAAAATATCTATGTATGTATAAATAACCCCATTTAACGCCATTGTTAGTTGTCATGGAATTTTGAAAAATGAATTTAATAAAACCTCATCGCAGTGGAAGGTTCCGCTGTTTGTTCCAAACCAAACAAGAGAGTTGGGCATTTCATTCTTGTTAGTTGTCTGGCGTATAATAACTATTAAAAAGGTTTTAATCATTTAAATATTTAAAATCCACTTTAACAGCCAAAAACTGTACTCGATAGAAATATCGATATATATATTCGATACAATAATAGTTTTGTGTATCGACTTTAGTGTTAAACAACGTTTAATAGTACTTTCCTGCTGAAAATTGTCGACCGGGTAACCGTTTACAGTATATTATCTAATTTTCTGGATATTTTGACGAGTTCAAATTATATTTACGAACGGTATATAAAAGTATATATATAATCAAGTCCCAATATATTTTTTAAGTTATATTAAAGTACTTTTCAAATTGACCGCCAAACTCCATTCAGTGCTCAAAAATTCCGATATATTGGAGATGGTTTTCGATTATTTTTCCAACTCCTTCAACTCCTGAGTTGACCATCTCAATTAAGACCGACAAAACAGCTGTTACGTGAAGCAAAGCAATCCAGTCCGTGGAGTTCGGAAGGCGCCCGGCGCCTGGGCCTTGACCTTGGATAGAATACTAAAAACTAGCCAAATCTTGTACAAAATTATTTGTTGAGGAATTGGATAAAATAATTTTTTTTGGGCTAAGTGGGCAAACTAGCTAGTAATATTAAGCCGAATATGAAAATCGAGGAATATCAATGCATCTTTTTGTGTCCGTCCGTATATTTACGGTATATTTTGATAGTGACAAGGTACTTTTTGGTATATTTCAGAGGGTTAGGCGGCATAATTTATCGATAAATCTACGGTCACACTGTTTGTCGATCGAAAGGAATAAAAATAATAAAATAAAAAGAAAAAATGGCCCAACGCAATCATCCCCGAGTCGATCGATTTGCTCAAATGTCCAAGCAGGAGGAGATAATAGCCAAGAAGCGCCAGGAAATACTCGAGAAGCAACGCACAGCCCAACTGGCCAAGGCGGTGGCTGCGGCACAAAATTTGCAGGCGCAACTCAAGACCACAGAAGCACCACCACAGACACCCCCCATTGCAGTCGAAGAAGAGGTCGAGGAGGAGCCCCCGCTACCGGTGGACATAACACCGACATCTAGCGCAGCTGCCCCAACTGAAGATGGCAATGGCCTGGAGGCGGGGAGCAGCGAGACGACAGCTGGAAAGGGGAAAACTGATGACGCGACTACGCCCAAGAGTACGCTTAACAGCTTTACGAGCAAGACTGGCAAAATCTCGTTTGGCCTGAAGCGCCAGCAGCTGCCACAGCCCAGTGTAGAACAGCCGCCACCCAAAGTGCAGAACACATTCTGCAATGATGGCTCGTTTTTGGAGAACTTTAAGAAAATCCTCGAGAAACATGAAAAGCCACCAGCACCCATTATGATACCAAATCCAAGGCTCAGGTGAGTAAAACAGTGAATGCCCCAGGAGTGGCCTTCTCCTAAGAGTTACCCTTAATTTGCAGCAATGATGACAATAATTCGGGTGGCGAGGACAACAATCCACAGATGGACTCAATGCCCATTGGGATCAGCAGCTCCGCTGCGAACATTGCCACCTCCATGCCCTGCAGCATCACTGTGACCAGCACGGCAAGCAGTCATCTAGCGTTTAGCATGGCAGTGTCGGCACCGCCACCACCACCATTCAATCCATTCAATCAGCCACTGATGCCACAGGGACCACCACAAATGCAGACCATGCAAATGCCGGCCTTCTTCCATGGCCATCTGCCCATGCAGCTGCATCCGGCGGCCGTTGCACCACCGCCGCCACCTCCACCCCCACAGATGCCCATGGCCCTGACCAATATGGGTCAAATTTACATGCAACTTGGACCAGGGCCCGTTGAGGGCATGCAACTGAATGCCATTCCGCCACCAAAGGACTTTGACTTGACTGCGATACCAAAGCCTCAAGTGAATCTGGAAGCCATACAAATTCCCACCATCGGTGGACAGCCGTTGGAGCAGCTTGGCCTGTTGCCGGAACACATAGTGGCTGCTGCAGCTGGTAATTCTCACCCACCGCCTCCTCCGCCACCGTTGGAACTGGACTTGGAATTGGAACAGCATCAGCATCAGCATCAGCACCAGCTTGGAGGACCAGTTGCACCGCCGCCTCAGCCACCGCAGCAACTTCTTCCGCATCCACATCCACCTCCAGTGGTTGTAGAGCCACCACCAAGGCCACTGCCGCAAGGTGTGTAGCGTTATTGAAGCAATTTTTGCTGTCTGTTCTGTTCTGCCACAGCCACTCCTCCATCCATCCTCAAACCTCCTACCCACCCATCCACCCATCATCCATATCTACATCCACATCCAGACATCCCTCTCATTTAATTTATTATTACATTACATTATATATATTTTACGAATCGTTTGAGCACGATTTTAAAGCAATTTATGTAGTTTTTTCAGAAACGTGCATACAATTGCCAACGTGCTTAGAAAACCTAATCGCACTGGTCGCGGATAATGGTGAAGATTATGAAGATAAAATACGTTTGCATAGAAGCGAATTGCATCCGGCTTTGTGGTAAATGAGACCTGTACATTTGAATTTATCAAAACGCGCAGACCAAAGACAGCAGACACCAGTTGAAGGACAGTGTTGTGGGTGGGGGGGTGTTGCTAGCCAGAGAACCAGAATCAGACTTTTAGCTTAAAAGTTCTTAATTCTAGATAGATTATAGATTATTAAAGTAAATGCTTGTATTTTGTATTGCTAACTCTTTTAGCAGAATTGAACAGAATTCGTTTAGTTTTTTTTTCAGTTTAAAATTATAGAATTTACTGTTTTACTATTGCATTTTCCATAAGAAATATCTTGCAAGGCCAAAGCTCAAATGTTCCACAAATATTTCTAAAGAATTATACATACATACATACATATATAATATTTCATATTGATTTTCAAAACGAGATACAGATGTTTTTCTTTGTTGCTTATGGCTTATGGCCCTACTTATTGACTAGACTTACGGGACAGACTGTAGGGTGTATAGGGAGAATGTTTGCATGGACTCGTCGATAAAGCACTATGTAACCCTCGTCCCTCGTACTCGATCATCGTCTGTAATCTGGAGCAACAGCTGGCACGTGGGAATGCTCAGAAAGAAAGCATTCCTGAACTCAATGGGCGCCGCCTCAAACCAAAAAACAGTTATTCATATAATGTCTTTCGTACACGTGATTAGCGTTGAGCACTTTTCATTGTATGTTTCACTTCTTTTGAATTTTGATAATAGGTTTCTTTATGATAAGAACTGCGAGCAGTATCGAAGCTATCGATCCCAACTCCTTGACTACGAGCGGCAGTGCATGGAGCGACAACGGGAGCGGGAACAGCAACAACAGCAGCAACAGCAGCTGAGCAGGGAGCAGCAGCATCAGCAGAAGGAGGAGCAGCAGCAGCAGCAGCCACCACACCAGGAAGAGCACAATAGCAACTCGGCGGCGGATAAATACGACCCAGAGTCGGCCATCAGTGCGGACTTTGATTCGGATGATGAGTATATGCGTGGGATGATGAATCGCAATCGGGACAACATCAAACGACGAATCGAGTGCCGCAATGAGCTCAGCGATGAGGAGCGTCGCGAGTGTGAGGAGGCGGCAGCCGCCGGTATCGATGGCGAGGAACTAGATGACACCGAGGACAAGGAGTCCCAGCGGCAGCGTCGGAAGCGCGAACGCAAGAGTCGCTGGGGCGAAAAAGAACAACTGATGCCATGTTCAAGTGAGTTTTAGAATACCATTACCATTATCCATCCATGAATCCCTCTTTAATTGAAAATCTTTAATTCTTGATAGGTTCCTCGGGCACCTTTGCCAATCAGAACAAACCGATGCTGTCCAGCATTACGCGCACAGATCCCGCCCTGCTGCAGTATGCCCGCCTTAACTATGGCTCCACCCAGCTCACCGACGAGCAGTGGAAGCAATGCGAGGAACATTACAAGGTCAATCTGCTGTACCAGGACATGATGCGCAAGCGTCAGGAAATCGATCGCCTGGCACGTGGCGGAAAATTCAAATATGAATACGACTCCGATGAGGATATTGAGGGCGGCACATGGGAGCACAAGCTGCGTAATGCCGAAATGGAGGCCACCTCGCTGTGGGCAAACGCTCTGACCAAACAGAGCGAGGGCAAGCATCATATTGGCGATTTCCTGCCGCCGGAGGAGCTTAAGAAGTTCATGGAACAATACGAGGCCAAAAAGAACAACAGGCAGCCTGATCTTAGCGATTACAAGGAGTACAAGCTCAAGGAAGACAATATTGGCTTTCAAATGCTCCAGAAACTGGGCTGGAAGGAGGGACAAGGTCTCGGCCAGGATGGTGCCGGTATTGTAGATCCCGTGAACAAGTGAGTGTGGATGCTGGTTGGGAACTCTTTTGATTTAACAAAATATAAGTTGTGATTTCTTCCTTTGAACAGGGCACCGCAGCGTGATGGCAATCAGGGACTTGGTGTCAGCAGTGCTGCCGCGCCGGAGGATTGCGACAATGAATATGATGCATATAGGAAGCGCATGATGTTAGCCTATCGCTTTCGACCCAATCCACTGGTGAGTATGCATATCTAATAGGTATATTACCTATATGGAGTGCTTGGAGTTCCACTAAGCCCCTACATTTCTTTTGCAGAATAATCCGCGTCGTGCATATTACTAGAGTCCAGCCACTGTCCCATCCAACCATTACGTAGCACCCCACAATTGTTTAAAGACTAAAACTAAACTACACTTAACCCTGAAATCAAACTTGTTTAAATTAAACAAACTGCAGTTAATGAACCATAATTAAGTATGAGTATATTTTGGTTTTCTGTGTTTTCTGTTTTATTCTGAATAGTTCGTAATTAACTTATGGCTATGTTGTGTGAAGTAGAGACATTTATTTCACACAATTTTCACTAGGGGACTATCGTCGAGTGTTTAGGGGTGTTCGATTCATATCAAAAAGTACGTGAGTAGAGTATTTAGAGCAGAGGCCGGCAGCGTCGTATGCACTGTGCATAGGAAAAAATTTCGGGCAGCGCAGTCGGCACACGTACAGCGTACAGACTTCGTGTGGTTTCGTTATTCTGCCCTGCTGATGTAGCGGCAGAGAAACATGCTACGGGCTATGCACAAACGGCTTCATATTCTGCTCGCTTGCCTCAGCGGCAGAGAAGCATTCGTGTGTCCAATGCACAATTCCTCGGCTTTCGCAGCGGCAGAGAAATAAGTAACGTATTTGACTTCGTGTCTGTTGTTTTCGCACACAAACGCACCAAAAAAATGTGTGAGGCTGTGTGCCGACCCCTGATTTAGAGTCTGTTCTGTGAGCTCTGTTCTACATGGTACTAATTGTGATGGGATTGGGGAGAGGGAGGGGGAACGCCTAAACGCTAATAATACTAAGTTGTACTCGGAACTGGAAGCGTCGCGGGAACTAGCCTAGGAGTAGAGCGTCAGCACTGGTGTCTGATTGCCACGGGCCAGCGCCACTGGACATTTCATGTCCGAGGTGAGCATCTCCAGCCACGACATGTAGAGCGGCGCAGAGATTGCCTCCTGCAAAAGCAAAACAAACAAAATATAAGGAGAATAAGAAAGTTACAACAGGTGGGAGGTTCACTGGGCTCATACCTTGCGGGGCATGGGCAGGGACATGACCACCAGGGAGGCATTCGACGAATGCTTGACCACCAGCTCATGGATGCGCAACTGACGATTGGTCTTCTCGGACATGCTCTGAAGCTCCTCATCCGTGATGCCGTACTCGTTGCGTGCCCCCCGACGGAAGGGCTCGATGAGGCGCTGATGCTTGAGCACTGTCTCTGTGCGCGGCATCTCGGAGACGCCCTTCAGCATTATTAGCTCCGAGAACTTGATGCGGAACTTGGTCAACAGGCTGGCCATGCTGCAGAAAGGGTGCGGATGGAATGGTTAGAGGCAGTTCCTTGGGAAGGACGCAAGTCTTACCTCTTTTCCTCCTGCTCTTCGTCCTTGCCATGGCACATGGTGAAGACCCTCAGCTTGCAGTTCTGCCAGTGCGAGCGCATGGAGATGATGTACGGCAGCAGAATGGTGAGACCTGCATTGCATTGACAAAAATCAAACTTGAGTAAAGGAAACACCAAAAGATTGTCCCCTCCCCTTTGGGGCATACCTCCATCATCGTACAGCCAGAAGACATCGATGGTGCCCTTGGCCTGCTTGCGCGTGAAGATGGTCATCGCCTCCAGCAGGTTCTGTGGAATGTCCGATCCTCCCTTGGTGTGGTACGTCACTGCCGCATCATCCTCGTTGTTCACCTTATAGCTGCGAGAGCTGCGCTGCATATTGGGCATGGGCGCCGGCTGGGGTATGGTGTACGAGGAATTGGGGCTGTCCATGCCGGCCAGATTCAGATTGGAGTCGATGTGCAGCAGTTCCGAGGCGGCATTGGCCGCCGGCATTAGTTCGTTTGTGAATCCCTGGGCATTCGCTGTGTGCATATGTCCCATGCCATTGGCTGGTACATTGACCTTCGAACTCAGCTCGGAGAAATCCAATCCGTTGGGCAGGCGGAGCAGAGCCACGCCCATGCGCTGCGAGAAGGCATTGCTAAGGGAAGGGAAGATAGACAGGATTAGTGAGAGCTTCTACTATATGAGTATAGATCATGGATCCTCCTCCTCTAAACTTACTATAGAATGGCAAAGTAGCTCTCGACCTCCTCCTTGCAGCAGCGATTCCAATCTGGCTTGTAGCCCACCAGCACAATGTTGGGCGACATCTTGCCAAAGCCTGTGGTCTTGGTCAGCGCATTGATGCCTTCCTCGAGACTGAAGCCATCTATGACATTGTAGAAGGCCTTGATCTTGCGCGCATCCAAATACTTTTGGCCATCCTTCACCAGAGTCTGGCGGTTCTTGTACCCCACTCGCACCGGTATGATATTGGCCACAAACATCAGAGAGTTATTCTTGGTCAGCAGATAGCCAAAGTCCACCAGGGGCGGCCTAGTCTTGGGATCTCCCGACAGCACCAATACCTGGGGATGATAGTTCTTCACATGATCGGAGACATTCTGCAGCCGATGCACGGCCATGAGGGCGGCCTTGTACTGCTGCGCCTGCGTGGTGGATCCCCAGTTGGCCTCTGGCTTGCGGTACATCACCACCAGATACAGTGCGAAGATGATGCCAAAAGTGATGATGGCAGCCACATAGTTGATGAGGAACATAATGACCACGCACATGGCAAAACCAAAGAGGCTGATCCACGCGTTGTAATACTTGAAGGTGGGCCGCCAGCCCAGGGGCTTGACGAAGGCTGCATGGAATGTGCAGAAGTTGATCAGGGCATAGGAGGCCAGGTAGAAGGTGGAGATGAGCGGCGCAATAAGATTGAGCTCGCCGATCAGCAGGAAGCCAGCGGAGATGAAGAATGTTAGCACATAGCCACGATAGGGCTCGCCATGCTTGCCGTACGGCTTGGAGAAGAATATCAGTCCCGGATAGATCTCATCAATGCCCAGGGCTTGAACCAAACGGGGCACAGACAGCAGATTGGTCAGCGCTGTGCTGAGAGTGGCCGCAAAGCATCCGGCATAGATCAGTGGACCCCACAGGGACATTGTCTGCATCATTTCGTAAGAGTTGAAGAGACCCCAGGTGCAGTTGCCCGTGCCCATGCACGGTAGCTCCGAGGCAATGACGCTGCCGTTGATCAGGTCACTGGGAAAGCCAGAAGCATCACGGACAGCAGCACCGCCGGCGAAGAGCACGAAGAGGGCATACGACGTCATCGAGATGAGCAGCGCCCAGAAGGTGCCCTTGGGTATGGCCGCACCGGCATCCTTTAGATCTCCGCAAATGTTAGCGCCCGCCTGGATGCCCGTCACGCTGGGAAAGAAGATGGCAAACACGCTGAAGAAGTCATGATTCACGCCCTCTGCAAAGCGATATTCGGAACCGAAGTTCTCCTTGAAGGTTGGCCCTAGATACAAAAGCGGAAAATTAGCTATAAGAAAGGGAGGGAAAGGCTGTTGCCGCGATCTATCAACTCACAGGAGAATCCCACAAAACCCTTGGAGATCAGCTTCTCATTGCCCCGGGGCCCGATGGCGGCACCAATCACAAAATTGAAAATTGCCAAGACAATCGTGACGATGAGGAAGTTTTGGGCCTTTGTCTCCCATTCCATGCCCACGCAGCAGATCAGGATGAGCACCAGAATGGTGACAGCTCCGACAATGCGGATATCATTGATGCCATTGTCGACGATCTTCAGGTTATTGTTTTCTGGGGAGAAGAGTGATTAAAGGTCGAATTAATATATTGATATTTTCTGCCCCAATTAAATACTCACTCAATAGAACATTCAACGATTCACAGAAACCAATGGTGTTCATGGAGGCTGAGACGGCATTGGCGAATGCAAACACCACGCCCACGGATGCCCCAAACTCGGGTCCAAGGGAGCGGGATATAATGAAGTAGACGCCACCACCCTTGACCTCGCCGTTGGTGCTAATGGCCGACAGTGAGAGGGTCGTTATGATGCAGACCACCGCCGAGATCGTAATTATAATCAATGACTGCAAGATGCCAGACTCGGCCACCACCCAACTGAGGCGCAGGAAGAGCATCACGCCCCAGATGTTGAGTAGACATGGTATGAGTACGCCCACGATCCAGCCGAGCTTGATATGACCGCCAACCTGTTCCGGTTCCGGTTCGGGTATGGTGATGCTCTGGAATTGCGAATAAGAGTTGAATGATTTATTAAAATGTTGACACATTAATCTACTCTATTAATATTTAAAAGCCCACAGGGAGAGGTGAATGCTGAGTGCTTTTGATGATGATTAAATACATCACATATCTATATGAAAATGGTTATAACAATTCCTTCGTAATTTCTGTTAAATAAACTGGCAAATATTTGTTAACAATTTCATTGCAACAATTTTGCATATTTCGGCACGAATTAAACAGCTGTCCGCCAAAAGAACCTGGCATTCGGGCATTACTCATACGTCATGTGTGCAATTTAGTACTCGTATTCAATTAACGACCCGTCGACGCCGAAGTCAGAGGCAGTGCCAGTGGCAGGGGCATAGCACAGAACAATAGCGACAGAAGGGGAGTAGCAACAGCAGGAGGAGCAGGAAAAGCCACAGCCAGATTATGGGAAGCATCAAATTGCGTTCCATTCCAATTAAAGTTGCTTTTTATCACAGTTCTACTCGTTAAACCAGGGAACATTATGAAAATGTTGAACTGAAAGGCGAAACACCAACTAAAAGTCAATCAAATGAACTTTTATCTAAAGCTAAGCTATTTTGGCTTTTGTGGGGTTTTTAAATCTTTAAATAAATGTCAATTCTGTGTCAGTTTTTGACTTTATAGAGGAAATGCCACTGGAAGGGAAATTAAACCCAAATGCTGTTATTGTTTGGCGGGAGTTCCCTTAGGAACTTAATGTATAAAGTTCTCAACTGAATGAGTCATGTTATTTTTGGTAGTCAAATTATTCTGTTTATTGTTTGTCATTTAGGGGGGGGTGTTAAAAGGCTTTTTTGAGCGAACAGATGTGACTTGAAGTACAGATATACACGTATGTATTATATATGTATGTATTTTTTCTTTAGTAAGATATCTATGCAAAGGATTTATAGACTGGAAGACTGTCAATATTTTGTAAACAGAAAAGAATCCACTCCATATCAAATTGTAAGCCTAAAAAAGGAATTTACGTTCAAAGTTAACTCACAAATATGACATTTTTTGAAGAATTTAATATAAATCTTGCACCCAAAATTCTTCCATTGAATTCTTTTCATTCTTTTCCTCACTAAATTCCTACCCAAAAGTTTTCCATCGAGGAACAATGTAACTTTCCAAGCGAGCAATTAATAATCACTTAAAAAGAACTCAACTGAACAACAGAACAATTTCTTATGATTGTGATAATTTAATAAATAATTTACACAAGACATAGGGCCGCCTATTTTTTTCGGCTATTGTTTTGCTATTTATTTGTGGTGTGACAGTATCATTGGAGCCGGAGCTGGAGCCTGGAGCTCATTTATTATATTGTTTGCCCACATAATTGAATGTTTTTTAAAAAGGCGACCAATTGGAAATGGCACACGTGGCAAGGGGCAGTGCGACAGTATGACAGGGTTGGGCAGAACGACATCGATTGACAGACCGGACCCATCCCAACCCCCAGTGGCACACGCTGCGTATACGCAATGTTGGTTAGTTAGTCGCCCTCGATGGGTGGTTAATGTGGATTGTTTGCACATTTTTGGCGGCTCCACAGCGAAGGCCAACACAGACAGACACCACAAAACAAAACACATACGAGTATACTCGTACGCTTACAGGACAAGGCGAAAAGGGGATACTTGTATTTATGGTCTCACTAGTATGACCCTCTGGCGCTTCCTGCCTGCCTGCCTGCCACCCTTCCTGCCTTTACCATTCCCTTTTCATTTAGTTAAAGACGCATTTGGCTCTGTGGTTTTTTTTTTTCTCCCGCTGTCGTTGTCATCGTTCTTATTGTATCCGAAGCGTGGAAAAATTCTTTTTGCGCACACAAAATTGGAATTGAAATTGGTATTTTGGGGGAAAAGAATACAGAGACAGGGATAAAGATAAACCATTCCGTTGGGAAGCTTGTGGCAGTGATTTGAGACCAGTTAATAGACAAAAATAATTCAAAATGGTAACAAAGTTAGGAAAGAGATGAATAGAGTGTTAAAGCCATAATCACAATTTCCATAGATAGAAAAGGAATTAGTTTTGTTCTTCTTGCTTGATAGGGAATTATTTTTATAATTATTATTATGTCGCTTTAAGGTTAAAGGTCGATGGGACTTACACAGGAAAGATGGGAAAAAGTAATGACTGGAGTCATAGAAGAATGAAAAATATTAGGGATAAAGTTAAGAGAATCCCTCCTTATCCCATTTGATATTCGCAAATTTCAGATATGTGAAAGCCCTTTGAAGTTCACTCGTTCTGCACTTATATTTACGCAGTTTCAGCACTCAGCGTTAATTAGATTTCTCTGCCACGATGAGAACTATTGGAAATGCAACAGAAATGAGGAGTAAACATATTGTTAGACTCGTACGCCCCAATCATTTTATGGCAGCGCGGTAAACAAAGCAATTCTGGAGCAAGATTTGTGCATTAGGAAATCAATAGAATCGTATAAAAATAGCCCCACAGCTCAATGGATTGTAAATTACCGAATTGTAATTAAAAGTGCAATACGAATAAGAATCTGGAATAGCAAATGCGCCATATACGTACGAGTATGATACGATGGTGATGCAAACAATGCTCAGACGACCGAAGTACGTCTAGCTTTAAGATGTTGATAGTACTTTTTGATGTGTCCATTCAGTATTTGACAAACTATTATTTCCGAAGAGTTGAATGAGTTGACAAATGACTATTCCAGAAGACATTGAGGGGCTTTGGGATCTGCTGAGAACTGGAATAGGTTTTATTTTTCGGTGCTATCTCGAGTGGTTTTTGCGTCAATTTAATTGATTGAAAGTGAAAAGAAGTAATCAATTTTTCAGCTCAAAAACGTTTATCGGATTGACGTCCTGTCAGCAGCCCCTGACAAGTTCAACACACGCTCACATCTGCGGAGTGGAGTGGAGTGGACACTGGAGTGGGTCTCACCGAGTTCCGGACACATATGTAGACGTAGCGTACTCTTTGCTGATAAGCAACGAATCAGCCAACGTCAATGCCAACAGCTCTAGGCTCCAGCGCCATCTGCAAAACGGTGGCTGTCAATTTTAATGACACGACATGCGAGTCCTGCACTATCCCCACACTCCCACTCACCCTCACATCCCCTCACACCCAGTTGTTTACTCTATATACACATATGTATGTGTATGTGTGTGTGTGTGTGTGGGACCCCCTCACCCAGTAACAGTGTCCATGGCTGATGCATGGCTGCATCTTGTTGACAATTAATTTGGCTTCAACACTGTCATCGATAGCGTCTTGGCCATAACGTTCCATGAGTTATGGTTGAGTGCGTTGAAATCTACTTATGAATTGACAGAGGACTGAAGGCTGCAGCCAGCAGCCTGCACATACCCAAGGGTAAACTACAGGCAATCGGAAAGTAAAATATGAAAATATTTTCAAGGAGAAAGTAATCTGCAAGGCAACAGCACAATATGGTAATTTTCTAAAGCAGAAATTATATTTAATCCACAAGTAAAATATGAACATTTGTTGAAGGATTTACTGCTTGGCAGCTGAAGGAGTAGGTACATGTAATCTTAAAGTTAAATATGGAACTTTTATTGGGAAAAAGTTACATGTAAGCCATGTAAGTAATGTACGTAATTTACAGAAACATTAAATACAAATCAATATTGACTTTTTGTTAAGTAGAAAAAATTACATAGTATATGCATGGATATTTAGAAGAAGAAGTTTAGAAGATTTTTGTTTTTCTTTATATATTGTATATAAAAATTTTGTGGCCTTTTTGACTTGCTTGTAAGCACAATAGAAGCAAGTAATGTTAAGCCATTCGATCCAGGAAAAGAAAAAGAAGAATGCTTGAGTTTTAGAGTAAAAACTTCCTCTAAAACTTCATTTGCTAAGCTGACTATCACATGTCTATCATGTCTTACCTCTGCAATCCAACTATTTATTTAAAATAGAGCTACTACAATAGAATTATTACATATCTGTATCTGTCAACCTAAATATCGTGTTCAAACGGCCTCAAACCAGCAGCCACCAGTTGAAGTCGAGTAGCACTTCTAATACCAAACATCTGTTAATTCGTAAATGTATAACCGCTTGAATTCCAGCATTATTCTTTGAGTAAATATTGGAAGTGAATTATCACGCTGCTTTAGCCGGATTCCGGGCAAAGCTATCTTATCACTTAAAGCGTTAGGGCGCGTTCTTTGTGCCAGTTAATATGATGTCTTGGAATTGGAATTCCCCTAATGAGCGAGCGGCAGAGTAATGCAATTTTTATGATATCTATCATACGCCGTGGTGGCCCGCCCGGGGGGGCGGTGGGTGGGGACCAGTAGCCAAGCGAAAAGGGAATTAATTAAACAATATTCGTATAGAAAATATGAGTTGAACAGGAGACAGACCGGCCCCAATTTCGGTATGAGAGAATACGCCATAGACGCATCAAATTTATTGCCCTAGCGATAACCATAAAAACTGTAACACTGCGAGAGCTTATACTTGTAGTTGCTCTGCCTCCCCCCTCTCTAAGAGATAAGCTTTACATGGAAAACGAAGGAGCCCTTGGCGGTTCGGAAGAGTGGGGTGGCCTTGACAAAGGTGCGGCCTGCTTATCTTAAGTAGTCCCAACGTCATCATGATAAAAGCGCTCAAATCTGTAGCCGCTAAACACAATCAATTATTCTCGAGCGCCGCCTCAAAATTCCGTACGTCATGGAAAACTCACAATTTGCACGTCGGAAATGTGAAAATTGTTCGAGTAAATAGATCAGACAAGCATATTAATGATAGACAGACATAACTATATACAATACAAAACTACAATACTGCCGAGAGCTACCCCAAATGATTGTTTTTTTGGGATCTTGTGCTGGATCCATAATTTTGTTTTGGTTCTGTTTTTTTCGGAATGTGTTCTGTTCTGCCATTGTTTATTTGCCGAGTACTTGAAATGTTTTCAGAAATCTACAGGCACTGAGTGAAGTGCCCTCTGCAAGGATTATGCCATAGAGAACACTAACCAGAAACCGAGGAATCTACGAGTGCTATAGGGATAAAGACAATCATCTTTCAGTGACAATAGCACTTGAAGCTATCACTATTAATTCATGTTCAATATCAGAATGCGACACGTTTATAGAAATTGCTTAGTGTGTTTTTGTTATTTGTTCAAGAGCATTCCTTATAGACGTGTATATATATATATATTATTGGCCAAGGTTGTAATACATAATTGTTGACCCAATTTAGAACGAGGTTAATACTATCTACAGACTAATGGTACTTCAAATTGGTACTTCAATTAAAAAACTGTTTTCTTCTATGGTTATTTTTCTTTTCAAAATAAAAATTTGTTTGATATTTAATGTGACAAAAAAAAATTATGAATAGAGTGTAAAAATATTGAAACACTAAAAAATGTTGTACTACAGATGTTTGTATATTCTTATGCAGGCTCGTATAATGGTATCAGAAAAATTACTTCTATATGCTTACATCTCTTTCGAAAGTGTCCCAAATCGTTGGATTTATTTTAAAATAGAGTGCAGCTGTTATTATATTTCATAGTTATTAACCTTCAGAGATCCGATTATATCCGAAAACAAGCACCACATATGACATGATTAAACCATATTTTCTTAACTTTTTAACGACAAATTCCTCACTGACTGTTTAAATCATTCAATCGTATTTCAAGGATTTTCCTCTATTAATGCACACTCATTAAAGTAAATGGGTATTATGCATGTGCATATGTATTTTGAATAATTTAAACATTAAATGCATTAAATGCGAAAACTCACCTGATCTTGCAGCTCTCCCTGAAGTTCTCCGATGGAAGGACGCTTCAGATTGCGCATAGAAATGCGATAATTGTCCAGTCGCGGCAGTGTCTCCCTGCAATCAAACAATAAACCGATTAATAGGAATCTCGTTCGCGAACTGGCGCCGGCAGGAGGCTGGAAAATTTCCATACTGATGATACGGGAGCAGAATAATCATCGCTTCGGACAGCATGACCGTTGCCTGCAGCGAGCCGAGCACAAATATTATCCACTACTCAACACCCAGCACGCACTCGCCGCGAATCCACAAAAGAGTGAGGAAAATTTAAAGAAGAATACAGAGGAAAAACAAGTTATACGAGAATGTGTATACGGATACACATAAATAATAAGACAATAAAATGGCCAAAGGCAAAGGTAGCCCCGGACAAGTGCGGGATGGGATGGTCAGCAGGGGTTCCACTTTCGGGGCAAAGTTTTATCAGAAAATTCCTCCATTGAGAGCGATCTCTTGATGTATATTTACTGATCGCAATTGAAAACAGAAACAGAAACAAATAAGCATAAGAATAACAAAAGCTTCAGCCAAAGAAATGCCAAAATATAATTTAAGATCTTAAAAAGCCAAAAACCGGAATGGGAAAAGCAATAATACGGCGCCACCATTGGACATTGGCGTCGAGTCGAAAAGGGATTGACAGGGAAATGAAACATTGATTTATAAAAATCGTACTGCTATCCCCATCAAGATTATTCATTCAACTAAATGATTCGACATAATGACATATTCCCTAGCTCCCATGGAAATTAAATAAATTTGGCAATTTACTATTAAAAAATATATCAATCTATCCCCTGGAAGGATTTTATTGGGATGTGTTCGAGTATACAGTATGCAGAAAGTCAAGGAAAAGTTACAAAAAAATTAAATTATTATATATTAGTTATATATTATTATAGAGTAGTTAGTAATATATAGTGTTGAACGCATGTTATTCCTCTTGTAAGATCGTGATATATGTTTCTTTTATAATTATCCCCCTCTGATCGCCACCCCTTTAAACAATCATTTATGCATGTTTATTAATAATAGACAGAAAAAGCGAATGAAGAAGCTCTCGAGGGCGTACTATATAAATCTGCAGACATAAAGGGGGAAACAGGAATCTGCTGGATTTTCTTTATAATTCCATTTTACATTTTCAATTCATTTGGCAGACGGCAGTGGCAGCGACGACTGCGCATAAGAAAGAATTCTACAATTGATCATCTATACAAGTACGAGTATGAGAAGGCATTCTATAGTATATGGGAATATATGTAGTGGATACGCATTGATTGTTTGCCGGTTGCCGGTTTCATTGAGTATAAGCCAGTTTGGAGGGAGAGATTTCGATCAATTGAATTCATTACCGATTGATTAAGCCACTTGATAAACTAGAAATTTATTTGTTGACACACTTCAAATAATAAAACTCAAAGAGAGAGAGAGAGAGAGAGCTTCTCATTTTGTGAAGTGCGTTTTGATGGACTTTTCCGATTCCAAATCCTTGTGCCCGAATTGGTTGCCTTTGAAAACTTGTTGTTTTTCTTCCTATTTGAGATTTTATTAAATTTTCGTTGCGGTTGTGATGTAAGTTGCATGCCGCGCGAAAAGTTTTTGTGGGAAAACAAATCATCTTCTGTCTACATAGATTCCATTCCAGCCAAATGGAATTATTTTTGGACAGCTCTTTGGCAGCTTTGAGTCTGAATGCGCGAATGTGCTTACACAATATGTATATCCAAATCAAAAGGAAAGCAATTGTAATAATTAATTCGGAAATGTGCTCAAAACATGGGTCAGGGTCGTGCGATGGCCGCATCTGTGAACTGTCGTATGCCCAAAAACTGTTTTATGCGATTTGGCAATGGATTGTAACGTTTTATGAATATTTTATTTTGTGAAAGTATGTGGAAAGGTATTGAATGGATTCTTTATGGATATGTTGTACTATATCATGAGAGAACTGTAGCTTACTTTTGAGAATTAGAAACTCAAGGAGTTTAAATGCATTCACATAAATAGGCTCTGTAAAAATAATGTGTTTATATAAAATAGTACTGAGAAATTCTGTACCATCAGTAAGGATAAACTGTCTTTAGCTAACTTTTTCTTAAAAATCCCTAAAGTCCTATAAAAAATGAAGATCCAAATAAGCAAAGACCGCTCCAGAACATTTAGAAATGGTACCTCCAAAACTATAAAAACTACGAAATACTGTACTTATTATAATCATCAATTAATTAACATAAATATTTAATTTCAAATTACTTAATCATTTAATTAATGCCAGTTTTAATTCAAAGGTCTACAAAAACTGAAAACAATTTGTGCTCAATTAATATTCATCAACAAAATTTCCATTAAATTGTACGAAAAATAGAACAATTATATATTATATAATAATAATGAATAGTTTATAAAATGTATGAAAGAAAAGCAAGCAAAATCTACTTAAGTTTCATTTATTTAAATATTTTCCAAAATATTTTACTTGTTTCTCATTTCTTTATCGACAGACGACTGTGGCAATTGACAATCACGTGTGTGCCACATCACTCCAATTGTTGGCGATATTGCACTCTGATAAAAACTTTTCAATATACTGTACTTATTGTTGTGTTTTATTTGCTAAACGTGATTACAATAAATTGCCATAAAGTAACCTTCATTTTCAGTTGTATAAAATTAAAACATTCATGTTTTATTTGGGTGTACTAAAAACTCCAGTTAAACATTTTTGAGAGCACTCTTTTTTATTTTCTGAACCGATTAACACATCCCATATACTGTATGCTGTGCCATTAATTTTGTTTAACTAAAAAGTAAACTCTTGATTTTTCAATGGATTAAAAGCAAACAGAACCGAAAAAAAGGGGGAGAGACATGTGTCGTTATGTGAATTAAAGCTCATTAAGGAATGAAAAATTAATGATAAATTTGCTTTGGGAAACTCTAATTAATTATTGTATTATTTCTAAATTGTTTTAGACTCGGGTGCGCTCCACGTGTGCGCTAATGAATGGAAATGAAATGTCTCAAGCACCTTTTGCTGAATCACATTTGAAGCTTATCTAAGAAGCAATTATCCAAAACTCGGTGTCTATTATAGCCAGCATTTGATTTACTGTTCCGCCAAAAGGCTTTCGACACGCTCTGGCTGTAGGGTGTGAAATTCTTCTTGTTTTTAGAACGAATCCGAAATGCATGAATAATTTTTCATCTCTGATACTCACTTTGTAAGCTGTGCCAGACTGAACTTTCTTTCCGCATCGGACTTTCTCAAGAAGTGCCCGAAGCCTCTAAAGGATAACCGGGAACTGCGACGGTTTTCCCCGTTTTCTCCAGGGACTTTGGCCTGCAGATGATTCTCCGAAAGACCAGAGTCCGTCTGATCGCCAGAAGCTGGTGCTGGGTCTCCATCATAGCCGGCATTGGCCGTGCCGTTTACTTTTGAGATCTGAAAACGATCGGCCATAATGCTGATGGTCCGTTAAAATTGTTGTCGTATTCGGTTTGTGACGGATTCCGGAAGGAATGCCTTTCTTTCAACTTGTACTAATTATTACAAACAGAACACGTTTGCATTTCGCACACGGTTGGGATAATTCGTTGGTGCACCCCCTTTTGGGGCCTGGAATAATATGATATCACACACACGGAACGCGGCCAGGATGTTCGTTATGTTGTGCACTAGTCAAAGTTCCAGCTACGTTTAACCGAATATTTCGAAATATTGTTTGGCACTCGTGGTTGGGACTCGGTGTTCGGGTGGGTTTCTTTCATTCAGTTCGTGTGAAGAGCAAAATATACTGCAACACTACTGCTATCCGTGTGGCGGCAATTACAACTTGACGCGGCGACTGTCGCACGGCATTTGAGCGCTGTCAAGTGTTAACCGCTTGATTATTATGGCTTTTTTGCGCTGGAGCCAGTCGTCAGCTGCTCTGCTGCTTCCGCTGTATCAGGCTTTTGGATTTCATACCAATCGAATGCTACATATAGCATATACTTAATGTGTATAAGAACGAACGGATGCGGTTCTGTATGGTGTGCGTGAGTGTGGTGAGTTTTCAACAAGTGTTTGTGGTCGCCGCGTACAAGACGATGGCGCCACGCTCTCTTTGCCAGAACCAGAACCCCCTTCAGGGGGGTAAGTACAGTGGAGCTGTGTCCTATCGACTATGAGATACCCTATTCGCTTTTTGAGGCAATCAGTGTAACTTACAAGTTTGTGAGTTCGAATTTAATTTTTGGTTTAAAAGTCTGGAATTTTATAGCTACGTGAACTTTAAGACGTGCGGGTATTTTATGACTCAAAATGTGTAGTCTTGTTCAGTTTATAATTATTTATAGTTGTATATAAAACTGTCTTTTGAAAATAAAATCACTATTTCTGTACTCAAAGAAGTACTGCCCAAGAAAAATTGATAATGTCATCATCTTTGACTCGTTTGTCAATAGGGAATCCCTATAAGGGATATACTAAATAACTGCGAAACACTGAGCAGTGTGTACACAATTTGGGAGAATTGTTAGGTCTAGTATATGTAATAAGTATAAAACATTTTGAGCTATAGTTGAAAACTTTCAGAGTGAATTTTTATAACGATTGTAAAACATTACATAATTTACATACAACAAAACTTCAAACTACATTTTTGTTGTTGTTGTATCAAATTAATATATGTAAATAGGTTGCATTTTATGTATTTATTTTTAAAATATTCACATTAATATTCGATAATCTTCATCTTCAAACTACATGTATTCGGAATAAATAGTACTTTATGAATCATAGCACAGCCTTGATTGCCACAGCTTTTTATATGTGAATATGGGGCACTGTTTTATTGGGTCAAATAACCCTAATGTTAACCCTAATACTCATGCTGAGTATACTCATGTTGAGCATAAATAAACGGCTTTTCTATCAGTATGACCGAGTGGAGTGGTAGTGGTATACCACAGGCTGTCTGCTGTGTGTCTTTTGCAGATGAAGCTACAGAAGGTATTTAACACCTTGGCACGCTCTTAATGTTTTCTTTTATATTCGGCTGGTTCGCATTCGCTGGCGATTGCGGTTATTAACTTGTTTCATTTGTTTGCCGAATTCATAACAAACCGCCGACTCTCCTCCGACTTCCCCACACTCATTCACAATCGTACTAACACTAAAACTTAGACATACTCAAAAGACTTATAACATCTTTACTATCAGCCAACTCGAGTCAGACAATAACAACGATCGGGGCAAGAGCACGCGAATAAACCCCCTTAATCGAATTAAATTCGGTTATATCTGGTTTGATTGGCTGGTTAAATGCTGGCTGGTTGCTGGTTGGGTCTGCTTTTGGCTCTGCGTCACAGAGTTTGCCGTAGTTTCCCATTAAGAGCGAAAAGAAAAGAGTTATTCTTTATTAAACCAAATGATCGAGTCTGTACTCTGGTTCATTCCCATTACCATCTGTTGCCATGCTCTCTACGGAGTCCGCTTCTCTTTCTTATATGTAGATGGGTGATTCTACGCTTCAACGAGAACCAAGAGTTCTTATCGGTTGTATTTGCCTATTTATTAGGACATCTTTCTAAGAGTTCTCTTAAGTTTTATTGTTCTTATCGGTTCTGCGATTATTTGCCTAATATTTTGGATCTCTTTTTAATTCTTCGTTCTCCCATGATTCCGTGTTTTGTACAACTTACTTTTATTGGTTCCGCTTGCTTTTTTTATTTGCATATCTCTGCGGCGTTTCGCTATGTGCATTTTCGTAACAATAATATACAGAATTCTCCACCACATTTTTATTCTCTAACGAATGCCTTAAGAGTATCATCCCTTATATTTTTCTTGGATAGAGATTATTTAAATCAAGATCAATTGAATGTTTGTCCTTTATTGCCAGCTCTGAAAGCCTTTAACTGTATTCGTTGAGTAGGGTTTAATCTGCTTTATTAGTTTGTTGAAAAGGTACCGACTTATAGCGGACATAAAGAGGTGGTAAATCAGAAAATCGTATCTTTACGAACCAATTACATGTCCAATAGTGATCAGTTGGCTATTTTTTAAGGGAAATCTAATCTAATGTTTTGTAGCGCATTCAAAGTTCGAACACTTGAAATCTATTTAAATAGAAATTCCCCACAGTTCTACCCGAAATCATCACCTCTATCAAAATCCATAGATCGGCACGGGCACGAAATGATTCTATGGCTGCTGATAAATTTAATAAGTTCCATACATGGATAGACGCAATTCATTTGTTAACTAGTACAACTGAAGTATAAGACTTCAAATATCGAGAATTACTGAAAAGGGAAATACATAGTTAATCATTTTATTGCAGTTAGATAAATGATTTTATTTTTGACTAATTTTATTCGAGTGATTTACAATTTGTTAATTATTGCAAATATTTTTATTATTTTATTAACCATTAGTACACAAAAATCGCTGCGTAGCGGAACAGATTTTTATACTTTTACGATATATTTTTCACACCTCTTCCATTTTCATTTCGGCTCATTTCTAAATACTTTATTGATGGGTTCTTTGTATTTGGATTCTAAGGAAGTCTGTTTATCGTTATTCAATAATACAAATCGAATTTCTTTTAATCAAATCTTAAATTTGAAGCGCCATAAAAATTTTCGAATGTTTGGAAAATGTTGTATTTATAAATAAAGCGCTATGGTATATTATATGGATTGTTCTATGTGTAGTCATAGTTTATTTATGCAGTCATATCCTCCAATTGTTTGTTCCTCTATCTCTCTATCTCTCTTGTAATCTTTCATTTCTCTAGTAGGGGTCTTTCTATATTTAGATTTACTTTATGATTGGGGAGCTTAATTTGTTTATGGTTGCGTCCATAAAACTTTAATTGGCGGCTAATCGTGTATGGATCTTTATTATTTCATATAATTCTGTTGGTGCTCCCCAATTACCTGTATTAAAAAGGAATTTTAAAACAATGCCATGATCAGGGAAATCAATCAAATGTTAATAATACTACAAATTATTTCCGACATTTTTTTATATCCTCTTCCGATATTTACTCAAAAAATATTTAAAGGTGGTAAGCTGGTAAGCCAAGAAAATACTCGTATCTCCTCGATTTATCTCACTCCCAACTCATCATTGATCTTTTTTCAACCTGCTATTAGCAATGGGCCCTAACCAACCTTAACCAGTTACAGGCGGCTTTGGTTAACCCTCAGCAGGGGGAGTGTTGCACCCATTAACACATCACCGCACAGCAGATATTTAGACTAGAGACGAATTCCATCTAATTGATCGAATCAACATGTCGCACCACAGACAAATTTATTGTTTTACAGCTGAAATGATATATTTAAGACTTGACAAAGCTGTCTATGTTGTATAACAATCGTTTATTGCTAATTGCTGTCAGCGGAGTAGGCAGCACCTTTAACCGATTACATGAGCCAGATGATAACACCCATCCATGGCATTGGTTCGAGTTTTTCTCCTCTTGATGGATTGCACGCGGCCTTCCAGAATGCTATCATATCGTGGGCTAGTGACATTATTTGACACTCGTCTATTAATTGAATTAACTGCTTTATACCACTTAAAAGAGTTTTCATTTGGAGCGATCCGAGGTTCCATTCCGCACAGATCGGAAACAATCTAGATACGATCGGGTTTCCATTTCCACGTACCCTGCACGTCCTTGACGTCAGTCGTTCTCCATCGTCTTACAATATTTGACTGGTGTGTGCTTGGATAGCATTTCTGTATCTGGTTATGTGATAATTGATTGGATAAATGCGAGATGACACTTGCCGGGATTCTGGGTAAAAATATTGCTCAAATACTGTATAAAAATAAAAGTGATAATGCTTTAATTATCATCAAAACAGAGGGGATGTAAAACAAAGATGAAGGAGAGGCACAGTTGCTAAGAGGATATATCAGATATTATTGGGACATAGACTCCATATTGTAGCAGTACTATATACCCTAATAACACTGTACATACTGCTAGTTATTAATTCCACTGTAATTGTTTCAAGCGAATTAACTATTAAACCCACTGTGCTGTGCTCTCAGCACCAACACATGTAAATTCACTCTCCATGCAGAGAGAGAATAGAATAAAAAGGAGGAAAGAGAAAGAATAAAATTGAGAGAAAGGTCAGTTTTGGATCGAGCGGAGAAGAAGACACACGCGACATAGCCAAGATTAAAATATGAAAGAATTTCTAGAGCAGTAGCCGTCCAAATTTGGCATCGAAACTCCTCCGATTCCCAAACAGATGATGAGTAATCACTAGCCCATAAAATGATTAAAAGTGAATAGCACCCACATGTGTCAATAAAGCGTCATAAGGTCATTATCTACCAGAACATGAGTCTCTGTTTTTCATACCTGTTATTTGTATACCCATTAATCAAAGAGCACTAGGAGTATATTATTTTAAGATTGCTTATAAGAAAAGTAGAGAGACTTTAGAGCAGTTCGGAGGACACAGCCATGTGGTTCTGTCTGTGGCAAGAGAAATACGATATATGTAGATGTTGTTATTCTATAAAATGGATTTTTCTACGATTATACAGATAGTTATCTACCCCTCGGGCTAAAGTTACCTTCTGGCTTCCTGGAAATAGCTGACAATACGCTTGGATCTATCCAAATATTATGCAGCAGTACTTACTAGTCTATCTCTCTGCTAATGGTTTGAGGTGTAGTATCTTTTAGTCGAATCACTCAACTATGGTATTTCCTTTTTTGTTTTTCGACAGCAAATTGATCATGCTCCCATGGCCCAACGACAAGTTCAAAACGTTTTGGTACAACTCTACCGAAAATATAATTATTAAACCAACAACCTCCAGGGTTCATATTCGGTTGCTAACCGCTCTCCTGGCTTCCTGAAGGAGCTGCTGTGTCTCCAGTACCCAGAATGAAGTTCCAGTTCCAGAGCCTGTAATGGGGAATTTTTTCTGCTGTCATCATCAGCAGCAGCAGCAGCAGGCCGAAGCAAACACCTAATGAGAGACCGATTCGAACCGCTTCAGTGCAGTTTTCACTCGTTCAGCATCCGAAAGTCTGGTTGTTCGTATGTACATACATACACAGTACATATACTCGTATCTGTCTGGTCTGAGCGGAGATCCAGCGGCCAGTGTGACAATTGATGGCAAACACAAACCACAATCATTTGCCATCAAATGTTTAATTGTCATAATTACATAAATTTAATAATTTTCGATGGGATTGTGCTGTGCGCTCCGTTACTCCCCGTTGGAGGACAATCCGGCACGCTCATCGATTGTGATATGATGTATCCATTTAGCAAACTTTCTTACATATGACCTGGTCACTATCACTCGGTTGTAATTTACGGTTGGAAGGTTTCGGTTAAAGCTCTCGAAAAAGGGTCATTCGCATAGCGGGCACAAACATGTTTTTAATTCCGTTTCAAGTCGTTTCAAGAGCCGGCACTCGTAAGAATGAATTGATAATTATTATATCCATTTCTTACTTAACTGACTTTTATACTTTCTTTGCCGGCGATAAGGTTCCAGGGCCTATCCAGGACTTTCAGCGTAATTCAGTTTGATTCGGTATGCCTGATATGGTAAGGGGTTTAGGACTGGTATTGATTTGATTGAACGAGATTCTGTTTGTCCACAACAAAGAACGCCTTAAGAACCCTTCGTTAAATGGAATTATATTTGTCCAAGAATTTATTTGGTATCTTATAGCACATTCTCAACGGAGAAGAGTTGTTGAGCAACAGGAGTGAAATCTGTTCTCTCTTCGGAATCTGCATAATGGTTTAGTTTTTAAAGATTTTCCATCGCACATTGGCGTACAATATGTCTGCACAAACCTGTCACAAATCTGATCAAACTTTTTATACATATGTAGCTCAAGTTTTTTTTTCTTCTGGAATTGAAACAAATAATTGAAAAAATTAAAACTGGCTCGAAGCTGAAAAGCAAACAAATTGATCAGCACATCAATCATCATCAGCGAAAATATGCGTATTCAATCAGCTTGTCAATCAGTCAATCGATTTTTGCATTTACAAGAGACCCAAGAATAGATATTTGCAAATCCATAAATATTTATTTGCGAAGGTGTTGGGATGCGTAATTCCCTTCCAAATGAGATGTGATGTTGTTGGAGATTGTGGATAGGAATTCATTTTGAAATGGGAAATATAGGAACCCATTCGATCACACTGTTTTAATTTTATGTTTTTAATTTTTTATTTTTATTTTTTTGTTGGGTGGCATAAACTGTTTACACATTCAAAACATTTAAAATTCATATTTCGCTACTAAATTGTATTTGGTTTGTCGAATTTCCCCATTTGGAATGCTCCACAATTATGCTGTTAACTTCACACTGAATCTTACCTATATAATATATAATAATACTATTTATATATATATAATATGTATACATATAATTTTTTCTGTTTAAATTTCATTTAAGCTTCATCGAGTTTGGTTTTTGTTGTTTAATTAGTTGCTAATCTTAGGCCATCGCTTATTCAAGTTTTTCTCCCAAAAGATTCTTGTGATTAATGAGAATGTTTTTCGTCGGTAAGAGTTGTAGATAGTATACATATCTGAGCCTGGACAATTGTCCAGCATCAGCTAAAGGTAAATTTAAGTTGTACGGGCAATCGGAGCTTTCGTTTTAGGCAAAAGTATGGCCATACATATTTCGAGTTTAGTTTAGGGTTTAAGTATAGTTTGGTATACACCTTGTAACAGTGGGTGGGTTCTGTGATGTAATTAGATTTGAACCAATTCCTTGGTAGAAAGTATTATTAGAATAAGGATAGGTCGAAGTTTTCTTACGGAAAAGCGATTGAAAAAAGCTAAAGCGGGGGTAATAGTAAGATGTAACATTAAGCACATTGAAAGCGATCCGATTCCGATCCAAAGGGAGTTCCAATTCATCCCTCTTCCCTGCTATATCTCTCTCTATCTCTCTCTGTTAATAAATCCATCGAAAACTACACAAACTTAACTGCAATCAAATAAATGCTGACCTATTAAACTATCCAATAATTTCTGTAAATACATATAGACTCTGATATAACAGATTATTGCAGGAGGCACAGGGCGCAGGACCCAGACCGATCAAATGCATGGTAAAAATTATTATTGTAAAACTTTGCCAGGTCCGGTCCCGGTCCCGGCCACATCCCATACATACATACATCGATAACAAACAATTTCCTGACTCTCCATGAACCCCATTTGAGCAATGATACACTCGTACGAGTAAACGTATTTCTACTATCTTCTAAATGCGTTGGCAAAAAATGTTAACCTAAACGACCAAATGCGACACATCGCTGGTGTATCCGGGCGAGTAGCGCGGTGGCAAGAGATTCTGCTGGGGCCGTGTCCGTCCGAGCATCACCGGCGTGGCACCCATCACTTTTGGCGACTGTCCTGGCTTTCCCAGCTCGTACGGGCGTCGTGTTCGCAGCACATCAGCCGCATCGCCAGGCCAGGCACGCTCCGGTCCCAAACGCTGCCCCAAGCGGGGATAGCGCCTCTTGTCCACCGCCAGACTGATGGTACCCGGTGGATGGTTGGAGTTGAGGCCCACATTGTACTGTCGCTGCATGGCCAGTGAGGCGCGTATGGTCTTTCGCTTCTGTGAAGGATTTTGGAGGGTGAAATGGCCATCAAAATCTATCCCCAAGGTCGCATACCTCTATGGTTCCACGCCATTTGTCGGCAGCATGTCGGGCTATATCCAAACGCTTCTGCTTTTTCACTTGATGCTTTTTATAGATCACCTCAATGATGATTAGACCCACGCCTCCAGCAATCCCCACACCCACCAGAATGAACACCCCAGCCATGTTCTTCAGACCCAACGTATTAGGGGTCTTCTCAAAGAGTTCACAATTCTGCTGAACATGTCCATGGAAGATCCACTGCTTGTCCAGCTTCTCCATGAAGCCACCTGAAAGAGGAGAAGGGTTATCAATCTGTCGATTAGGAGAGTACTTCCATTCCAGCACTTACTCTCATGGAACTCTAGGATAGCTAGGGTCACAGCATCTGTCCAGGGTGAACCCTTTTGCAGGCCTACGCCATAGCCACTGCGCCCGAAGAGCTCTCCAGCGGTCACCAGTTCGCAATCCTTAGACGCCTCGTACTCTAGTCGCGATGAATCCCAGATAAAGGCCATTAGCTTGCTGTGATTATAGATTATAGATCGTATGTTAGTCATATATTATTAGCCATTCATTAAGAGGGGGATGGTACAGCAAGTACGATCAAAAAACATGAAAAAGTTAAGGTATTGTATTTAAGTGGTTTAGGGGTTTAAGGGTTTACGGGGACGTTTAAGTACGGGGCGGCGGGCAAGAACAATACGAACACGATACCATTAACGAATACAATATTTACTAGAGAGAAACAGAGAGAAAGAGAGAGAGAGAGAGACAGCGACAGAGAGAGACAGAGAGAGAGAGAGAGAGAGAGAAATAGACAGTGGTAATAGGTGTATTAAAGATCTATGTTTTGAAGAGTGAGAAGAGTACTTGTGGTTGGTTTTTAGTTTGGGTATTACGAGTACGAGTACGAGTACGATTACGATTACGAGTAGTAGATGTAGTAGATCTTGTTCCTCAAACATGCGACTATTGAGCTATCTATTGATTTCAGCTACGAAAATGGACGAGGCCTGTGGCGCCCACGTTACCCCTTCTTCACATCCTGAATGGCCTGCTCGGCGGTGGCATAGTTGTTCGCCTCCATCGTGCGATACATGTTGGATAGCTCGACCTGTCGCCGGAAATACATATCCACCGATGAGCCCTTGACGGTGGCACAGGTCAGGTTCTCCATGGTGTTCCTCAAGCGGGCATCGTTGATGCCGCTCAGCTTCGTCTTGGGCCGCTCCAGCACGAGGAAAGCAGCCAAGTTTGCAGTATACGAGGCCACAATGATCATGGCGAAGCCGGCCCAGACCATGCCTAGCACTCGGGCAGAGAAGCTGCGCGGTGTTCCCTCACCGATGCCACTATTGAGGAGGACGCCCCACGCGAACCAGACCGCGGAGCTGAGATTTAGGGCCTTCTCCTCGTTGCTTTCCGAGTGCGAGAGCTTGAAGCGTCCAAACGGTGAGAATCTGAGTGTAGAAATCATAGAGTTAATCGAATCCACAAGCGGCGAGAGTCCAAATGGTCCAGGGAATGGGTGAATGGAATAGCCGCCAGGATCGCTGCGATTCAACCGTCCAATGAAACGATCATTTGTGATTTATGGTTATCTACTATGGCTGTATGGCTATGTATGTGTACGATATCTCTGAAAGTGATTTGGGTTTGCGGGAAATGGGCTTCGGCGGGGGAGGGGTGGATACTCACCTGTCCAGCAGATACAGGACGAGCGCCACAACATGAACCGACACCATTACCAAGATCCATAGCGTGTTACTAAATGGCTGCAGGAAAGACACGAGAGTACTCGATCGTGACGGTTTCTTTTCGAGTATTGTAATGCCTTGGTATTTGAATGGTTTCGAGAATTCAATGTACTCGGCACGCTCCGGATTGATGGTTAATGGTGCAACGATCATGCTAAACGAAGTGAAAGTCGGAGAGTTCCCGATTAGTGCGGATTTCATTTCATTTCCTCCATTCAACTTACTCGGCACGTTCATTGACCAGCTCCCCCATCAGGCCCGTCCACTCCTTGCGCAGTGTCATCGCACCCGTGTTGTTCCGAAGGAGGTAGTGCCCGAATTGTCCATCGGGTGAGAGGGCTAGATCGTAGGTGAAGTTAATCCGCTTGGATAGTTCGATGAGGAGATCGATGCAGTACCCACGACAGCAGTATTCATTGGCTGTAAGCAATACGCAGTTTAGGAAATGGTCGTTGAATAATCCCGGTCTGATTCTTACCCGTGGAATCTGTGGCATTAAACAGCGGACAGGGCCGCTCGTCTGTCTCGCACCGGAACTCGTCATCCCCCATGCGCCTCACATACACAAACGGCTTCTCCTCGATGGTCAGCACTTTCAGATGAGTGGGTATCATAATGCCCTCCGGCTTGCGGTTCTGTTTGCCAGGCCAAATGATTTCGCTGTCATTGATATTCATCCGCATTTTGGCACGCATCTACAGGGAAAGGGATTCATTGTCATGGGGAATACTTTAAGCTGGAGAATCTATGCAGAACCTACACTATCATAGCTGAATTTGCCAACAACATGCTTCTTCTGATGCTCCCGTATGTTGATCACATCGTAGCCCGCATAGATGCGATCCCCATTGTCATCGAAGGCCACCTGTCCCGTCTCCCCCGTAATGTTGCGGCTCTTCAGGTACTGGAACAGACGCTTCCCTGCAAAAGTTTAAGGGGCCATTGGCATTAGGAAACGCCCCAATTAGGAAAGATCACAATGCAATTACTCACCTGACTCCCAGTTGACGGCCGAATCGCCGCAGTCCTTGGGCGCCTCTGCAATGGTCTCGTTGGATATCATCTCCTTGATGGCGGAGGCCAGGACATAAACGCTGTCCTGTCAGATGGAAATCACATCATGCATAATGGAGGCTGGCTCGAATCAGTGGCGCGACTCACTCGCACTTACCCTAATGTGTCCCTTGTCGCTGTGGGCATGCTCCAGCTGGAGGCCCAGCACTCCGTCCGGCGTATTGTTGGCGAACAGCGCCTGCTCCGTCACAATCCACACATGCCCCTCCCCGGTCATGTTGTACTCGCCGGCATCTCGGAAGATGACTTGGGCATCCTCAGTACTAGACAGAGACAGAATAAACCAGTGCATACATAACCAGAGCGCTTATGATAATTTTCTGAATGCCAAATGGCATGTGCGCGCTGTGGGAGAATCTCTCTAAATGGCAGGAACTCCCCAGAATTTCGGCAACATTTTTCAGGCGTTGTGTGTAAGATTTTGGACAAACAAATGCGATGAAAGCAGGATAGGGAGAGAGCTATAAAAGCCCAAAAGTAGTCGCTTTATAGAGCGGGAAAGTGTAAAAACATGCGAGGAGTATACATACAGGATTATCCAGTCACTATGAGAGTTTCAACCCCAATAGAAGATGGCCCTAACTATACTTGGAACATGGAATTGTTGTACATCTTTAAGTGCAAATACAATTTTTGTTTGCGCTCATTTATTCTGATTCTTGTTCAGCTCCAAGTCAATTGTTCTAATCAGGGCTTCAGAGTAGAGTGTGTTTTGACTGCCTGTTTTTGAGTTCTTCTTCCGGCAAGAGGCTGAGTCATCGTTAGGCGGAAATCAGATAGCGTTTTGAAACGCTATAGAAGGATATGCCTAGGGCAATGAGACAGGTACCGTCGCACAGCTCTCCAGGGCATTTGTTGCAGGGACAGCGATGATATTCCTCCTTTCTAACAGGCTGCGGCTCGGGCACACACCAATTGCACTGCACAAAGAGGTGATGTGTCGTGAACTTGATCTGCTGACAGCCAAGCTCCTTGGACCAAGTGCAACAGAAATAGTGATCCTCTGTAACGAGGTCTGAGGGATCTTTAGGATCTCTAGGAATTGAAGCATCTATTTCATACCTCTTACATTCATGCCGAATGGAATGCAGTCGTCAAGATTGCTGCTACTATGTCCATGTTCCAAAGGGTTATAGGCGCCCAAACCGTCGGCACTGCTGCTGTTATAGTCGGGGGGCAGGCCCCTGCAACTGCGTCCAAATTCACTGATTTTACAATTTTTATTTTCCGCCGAACAGTCGTTGCAATAAATGTTTTTTTCTACGTCATAAGTGGCTGCGATTGCCAAGCAAAGGGCGTATACTAGGTAGTAGAAAATTATTGACATTTTGTGGATTGAACTTGATAATGTTTAATGTCAAGTATTTAACAATCTGAAGGAGCAACCAAGTGCAACTATGTTTCTGGGTTTTTTTGTTTATGTTTTAAGCCTTTGCTTTTCTCTCCAACTATTCTGTTTGGTCCCATTCTGCATTTCTTCCAATTCAATTATATAGTACTCACCTGGCATACATCAAATACACCCTCGACTGGGCCGTCTTCATATCTATAAGATGCTCTGTAAAACTCTCCAGCTTCGGCTCGAATTCTACAATCAATTCGACATTGGCGCGAACATCGACATCATCATAGTAGGTCTGTGATGTGGTCTGGAAACGCCCCAATATGGCCCGTCCATCCGTGTCGGAGCTGTGTATTATGATTACCTGTCGCCGCCAATGGAGCAGACAACTCAATGAGTCAATAAGTCATACATATTTTTGGCATAGGAATGGAATACCGGCGGAAGCGCGACATTACCTTTGTATATGCAAAGTGACTCAACATCTCCAGCCAGACGTCCGCCTGGTGGTAGTACGGCGGCACGGTCCTAAGGAACGAGACGTGGATGTTCTTGTCGGAGAAGGCCGCATCCCGTGAGGATATGCCAATGACGGGAATTGAATAGAATCCGCTCGTGTAACTTACAGCCGCCGGCGACAAATCACCAGAGGTTTGCTCATGCGAAACGACTACGGCATACACCTGGGGGAAAACACGAGGTGGAAAATCAAATCAGTGGAAATGAGCAATGCCAAGGGAAATGGCAAGAGAAAAGTGTGACGAAGGGAGTGAGCCCAGGCGGAGGCAGAGCCAAACAGGCGGAAGTGTAAATGGCGCCGAGAGGACGTTCAATTGGCTTCGCAAAAAATATGCCCAGAAAAGGTACGTACGGTGCGGAACACAACCATAAGAGGGGATGGAAATAGATCCCTTATAATAATTCAGATTGATACAGCGGATTGATTCTATTAGTGGCCTGCATTTAAGTTGTATCAATTAATACAAGACTTTTTTGTACTTCACAGTCTGATAGTTTTGAGCCACACTGTAAGGCTGTAAGGCACCCCCCACAGGAGTCAATGGCGGTTGATTTGTTTCCTTCGCCTGGTAATGAAAGGTTCAAAATGATGATAAATTCACTGTGGCATTAATGATGACAAATGCCCGCTCCCAAAAACAGGCAGCGAATTGATTTAGACCTGGCCTAGTGGGTGTTGGTGGTTATGCTCTCGGACCCAGGCCCATTCCCACAGCGACAGTTCCTGATAAATGTGCGTCGATATGTGATTGATGAATGTGGAGCATGATCCTAGTAGTTGGACCAAAGACTCTATAACACACTCTATGTTATAGAGTCTTTGGTTGGACCAACGCTCCCCGCCCAAAAACATGCCATGAGCGGAAGTTTGACTGCAAAAGTGTCTTAGCAGTGGGTGCAATGCACTTGGCTTGGTAAATCCCTTCGTCTTTATGAATATTTCGTGTTTTTTGTGAGTTTTGAATGACGGCGCTGATTAATTCCCTGCTAACCAGTTTGGCGCTGAAAAGTGCTTTTGGATGCTTGGCGAATGCATGCGAGTACTTCAATTGGTCGCAAATTTCTCAAAGACAGTGTGGCGAAAAAGTGCATGGTCGGTGTCAGAATTTTAAATTTAAAACAATGTCATGCTGGTAGAGCTGCCGGATCAGCGAAAAAAGATCATGGCCGATCATAAAAGCTCAGGGAGAGTAGCCAGAACGACCAAAACATCTCACCGCGGAGTTTAACGACCAAAATTCAGTTTTAAAAGCAATATACTGCTGTCATCGCAGAAGATTGCCCATTTATAACATCACAGAGGCAAGCGAGGCACGAGCCAGTCAAAGGATGGAATCCCAAAGATATTCACAAGCGAATTACCGTTTGTCATCAGTCCATTTCCGTACCATTTCCTGTTGAATTATTAAAATGATGCTAACCAAAGGCACTCACTGGTGGGACATCCTTGTGAAGTGGGTTGGGGCACAAACGGAAGGGGAAACATAATTGCATTCTGCATCGCATGGCTTACCTGACTCTCGATGAGCTTGGCGCACACATTGAACACCGTCTTGATGGGATTCTTGTCCATGCGGATGGTCTTGTCGTAGTAGGTGACCTTGCGCGGCACATACTGCTGATCGAAGTTGAGATGCTGCAGGAGGGGGCAGAGGGGAAGTATTACAATGGGCAATCTAGTTAGCCTGGCTAACAGGCCTAAATGCTTACCGAAATGGTGGTGTGGAAGTGGGCCTCGCTCTCGGAATTGCTCAATACGCCGCCAATGTTGTATGTCGAGGGATTATCGGATGCTGTGTGCCTTTGGGCGCAGACAATCGGTAGCAGGAGTCCCACAACAATGGCAGGCGCGAACAAAAGGCAGCGATAAACAAAACAAGTGGTGGTAGGGGAAGCAAAGGCAGCCATATTGTTGGGCACTAAAGTTTTCTGAGGGTGGGAAATGTGGCTTTTGTGTGTGATGTGATTCAATTGTTTCCCATCCAAACGTTGAGCATTTTCTGTAACGGCAAGACATTTTTGAATTTAATTTAAAATTAAACGAATTAAATATGGAAACACTGATTGCGATCACTGCGCAGCCTGGTCGACGAAAAACTATCATAAAAGCTCTGTCTCGGCAGCCAGATCGCTTAAAAAATATAATTTTAGACGTACTGGCAGCACTGTGCACGATCATATGGTGAGAGCTTTCTGGCCACACTTGTTGCTTTTGGACGTATTTGAATTTGTTTCGTTTCGCTTTTTTCTTTCGTATCGTCGGACGTGTTTCGGTCGCGCTGCCGCTGTGACGTCGTTGCTGTTTTCCGCCTTATCTACGCATACGCTGGCAAAACGGGGCGCAACAACAAAATCAGTTCGGTTCGTGCGCTGGAAAATTACATTTTCATACGGTTTAAGCAGCTAATTTATGTTTCAAATAATGGCCAATTCGTTGGCCCGCAGGCGGTGGGCGTGAGCCGTGCCCCACAAATTGGAAATGTGCAGTGAAAAAGTGAGAAAAATTGCAATTTCGGAAACGTATGAAAAATTGCCCATCGTTTTGTTTGCTTTGCCTTGCTCCGCTGCTGCTTGTTGGCTGGTGAAGTGTTGCGCGGGGGGGCGGGAAAGGGAAACCCAATTGTTGACGTTGTTGTCAGCTCTTTTTCGCTTTTTTGCCTCTCCTTCTTTTCCTTTAACCGGAATTGTTTGTCGCGTGTTTTTTTCGACGTTTTGTGTCTTTCTTATTGACAACCGTACCTCTCTCTTTCTCACTCTGTACCCACTTTTTGTAGCCGCTCTTTAACCCGCGCTCTTCTCACGCTCACCAAGCAGCATTGTTATTGTTATTATATGCGGTTTTTTATACCCTTTCAAATGAGGGTAATGTGATTTGACGTGTCAAACAGAAAAACTTGGCTTTCGTAAAGAAAATCATATAAAATCTTAACACGCTGTTGTCTTATGTGTTTCTTCAAGGTTCCGTCAATAGCAATCAAAATTGGAAGACTAAATCAAAGACCTCTCACAGAAACAAATGCACTAAGAGGGTATCAATTGATTCGGTATCCGCAGCCCTATTGCCATTTGCTTGATTTATTATTCTTCTTCTTTTTTGTGGTTAAGTGCGCGCACTCAAGGTGAAAATATATTAAAGTTCTTTCAAGTGCTTGAATCAAATAAATATTCAAATCAAATTCGACTTACGAGCTGTATGCCATTTCGTCTATGGCTGGATGAATCAGTGGCTGAGCAAACCAGAAGCAGTTTTTGTTTTGTTTTTGATCTCCCTTGGAATACAGTGCGAATTGTAAGTACAGCCCTTTGATTATAAAGAATACGTTTAAAACCAGTTTGAACCTGTTGCGCTTTTGCGCACTGGTCTTACAGGTTTTCCCAAAGGGCTAGCCCCTGATTAAAGTAGGTCATCATCCATTCCATCCAGGCAATAAGCGCTTTTTCATATCAAGCTAATTATGTATATACTCGTAGATAACTATTATCTGGCCGACAGTCACGCCCATTTCAGGCTTTCGGTGGTACCGTTGAGTAACGGAAAAGAAATCAAAGCCTGCACAAAACCTTTCTACGAATAACTGACTCGCTCTCTCCCTCTCTCAATAAATTGCTCTGAACAGAAGAAACAACTACCAAACGGAATACCTTGCCCGCTTTTCAACCCAAAACCCCCTGGTCTGCCTCCTTTTTCCTCCCACTGAATCAATTACAATGCAGAGAGCACCTTGCACTCTTACTCTCTCCCCCCGCCGGCACTTATCTTGAATGAGAAGAGCGGTGGGGGTGGAGAAGTGAGGTGAGGTAAGGAGGCAGACGCGTGTTTAATTAAGCGCCACATTGTTGACTGCCTGGGCAAAGAGAGTGGCGAGGGAGACAGTGAGAGAGCAGCAGTGCTTTCTTGCCTGCAGTCAACTGAGAGTTCTGTTGAGTGGCTGCTGGGTGCAGGTGCAGAGAGGGAGGGGAACTATTTTGCTGCTGCTTCTCCTTCTGCTGCACGCGATGAAATCAATTTAATTGCTTGACATAAAAATTGCTTTTCCTCTCAGCATTTTTGCACAAATTTCCTGCAATCATACACGAACGCGCACAAGTATTTATTAATGCATCGACAGCTAATACGACCCCACAATCACTTATACAGAGACAGAGACACAGACACGTAATGAGAGTCAATTAAACTCTCAGTGGGAATCAATGATTGGATCTGTAGAGAGTGCTCACATTTGTATTTATGTATGCAGCATTCTTCTTATTCAAGTTGCATATATGTATATATTTATATAATTTATATATTTATATTTGCCCACTGTTTAGTTGCCAAATATTTTATGACAATCTCTTACTTTCGGCATGCTTTGAAATAAAAACAAATCAAAAAATGAATAAATTGTAAGCGTCCTCTCTCTCTCTCTCTCTGGCAACACCCCACCTTATTTTAATGCACCTTGATCATGTGCATAATTTGCAGCTGAACGGAGCGCCAGAGTTTAAGGTTGGGTAGCGCCGGCAATTAACATGAATAGACAAATTCGCCGATGTTCCGAAAACCGCTAAGCCATTCAAAGCAACCCGAAAGCAGTGGTTTTTCAGAAACCACCCAAATCTCTTAAAGAATCTTCTGTTAAAAGCTAGTCGAAGGAAATTATTGGTGTCCCGCAAACGTTTAGCGCCCTCAAAGGCAACCAGAAAACAGAACCCCCTCAATTGTGGGTTCTCTTTAAATCTACCGAAAGAGATCTCCGGTTTATTTGCAAAGCCTTTTGATTGAATGAAAAATGTATTAAATTAAATATTTAGAACCAAAAAGAAGTATAAGTTTAACAAAAAGATTTTAAGAACACTCACAATTCTGCTGACTGTTTGCAACAACAGCCGAACCCTAAACCGCATTCCCTGGAGATTTCTGGAACACATTGAGTTGTGTAAACGACATTTTCATGCTATAAATAAAATATGCCCACATCATAGAGACACATTCGTACACTCTCTGCTCTCCTATCCCCCCCTCTGCCCTTTTTGAAAGTACTCCGAGCACACTTCATTGCAATTAACACGAGTGTGTGTTGTGTGTGAGTGTGTCTATGTGTGTGTGTGTGGAGGTCATGTGGTTATCAATGGAGCAGACATGAATGTTGAAAAAATGTGTTCTCCGTTGCTTTTGCTTATTTTTGTTTGTGTTTGAGTGCTTTTGCCCCAGGTGAACCTCTCTTGAGCGCTTCAATAGAGACCTTTTCAAAAGCCAGACAAGGGCCAGACTTGAGAAAAAGAGCTGCATTACATAGTAAGGGTGTTGGGGACTACATATAATTACTAGAGTACCTGCTTTAATTGCTTTATGGCGGTTAATTATTAAGAATAATTACGTTGGAGTGGAAACCCTTTGGTTTAATGATTAGACAATTGTTTTAAATCTACCTAAAACGAAGTAGTTTTCACTTTACTATTCGCACTCATTTTATCAGTGTTCATCCGCTCACCTCTGCACCAGCCGTACTCATTTCTTATTAATCCCTATAAATAGTTGATTTGACTTTCAGCAGCTTCTATTACATAGAATCTCATGGCTTATGGCCCCCGGGGAACTCTCAAGTTCAACAGACTCTCCAACAGAGTAAACTCAATTTTCATCTACAAAGCTCCAGTTACTCTTCTTTTCCATTGTTAGAACTCTTACATTTATACATATATATACATATGTATATATACATATGTAGTATATATAATGCTTAATTAGAAAAATAGCAATCGAATGAGTATTAAATATTTTCTAACAAATGAGCAAGCACGAAGTTTTTCAAAATAATACAAATTTTGTATATACATTTTTTTGCATAAATTCATAGGGCCCTCAATGAATTATGGATTCTATTAAAAAAATGTTTAATGTGGTTATGCAATTTCTTGTTCATTAATTAATCTTAGTTTTTACCTCTAAGCTAGAAAAGATATCTCTATATCAACAGCTGAGTCAATTTCACTTTGTTTGTTCTGTATTTATTTACTTAACCGTATGACAGTTTATTATACTGTTCATATACCAGGTATCTCATGAAATAAGTTAAGATTAACTCTAGTTTTCAAATGGTAGAATATTGTTAATGAAAGACTTGATTCCACCAATAAGCATACAAGAAATCGACTCAAAGTATATTTTTCTAATTAAACTATAACCGAGAAATCTCTCTAGACCCTATCGTACACGTGTATTTCCCATATCTATAGTTTAGTATAGGCAAATTGAAGAAAATACAGAAGAAAATCTCTCAAATGCTTTCTTTTTCGCTTGCTCTTTCGCTCTTTCCCAGTGTGGCTTAGCTTAAGAATATATTTGCTTAGATGGATTTTTTGTAGGTGTGAAGTATTCACAACAGTAGAAATAGTTGTCTGACATATAGTTTTTCCTAAATATTCCTAAATAATTTTCATTAGGGTATTCCCAGAGCAGACTGACGTTATATAAAAGTTTTGTTTTACTATTTAACATAGAGTACGAAGTATGTACGTGCCATGGCTAACATTTCACTTAATTTTCATTGTGGCTTTTGGGGCTATCGGGGATTTAGGGGGCGCGGAAATGTACTGCAGTTTCCGAGCTTGATTGCATGTGGCAGGAGGAGAGCCCACAGAAACTGACTGCCACTGGCCACGCAGCCACCCAAAGCGAGTGACGATATGTGGATGTTGATGTGGCGGTGGCCTCAGTGTAATTTGAACTGACAGTTGGACAACACAACAATGGAAGCGAATCTCATGCTCGACATCGGCGGCTTGCATTTGATGAAAAGCTTTATTGAAATATTTGCGGTTTTCGATTTTCTATTTGTCATTTTGTCTAGTTTTCCATTGACATAATAGATAAAGATACTTTTTAATGAAGGTCCAGCAGGTGCGAGGGCAAATTGTTTGACTTTATTCATTGTCCATCGAATTACAAATTTAATTTCAATGTTTCTGTGAAGGCATATCGGATCAGATGATGTTTAAATGCAGGATGTCGACCTGGGTCGTCCTTTGGCCAATTTAAAGATAATTTCATTTGTGAAAAATATATATATGGGAATTGTTTTCCCTCTTTCAGTGCCAAACAACTCCCCAAAGAGTCATCGTCTTCGTTGTCGTCTGGCAGCAGACAAAAGCTTCAATCAAGAAAGCCCCCAGCCAGAAGAACTTTTTGAACTTTGTCTGGGAGTCCGGAGTCCGTCCTGCATCCACGCCCTGTTGCTTTAACCTTTTATCCCTTTTTCTTGCCCCAATTCATTGTGCTCTTTGTGTGCCCCGTTTCGTGGCTTAGAAGGGGAAAGTCATCTAAGCCAATAACCAAGTCCAGGATGTCCGTCCAACAGCCCAGGACTTTCGCTAAAGTGTTCGCAATTCCATTTGATATTTTTTGTGTATTTTACAGCCATACTCGTATTTTCGTAGGCAATTTTCCCAAAGAATTTTTCACACACGAATAGCCAAAACATATGTATGTACATGCGTACAATAGGGAGCCAGAGCCCTATTCCGCTTCACTGCATCCCAGCCAATCCCCATCCCTTATCGAATCCTGAGGACAAGACCTTCGAGCTAGGGCCCCATTTTTCGGAGCCCTCACTCTGTGCATGATTTCAAGCATTGCACCATTGATGGTCTCCTCTTTTCTCTTATTTCTCTTCATTGTTGGGGATAAGTGCTTTATGGCCAGAGCCATTCGGTTCGATAGGCTTGAGCAACTATTTGGGTTTCAATGAACAAATAAAGAATATATTTGAGAGAAATGTTTGCTCTCTCTTTTACTGGAGATAAAGGGAAAACTATAGAGGAGAAGAGAGAAAATGAAACAGTTTAAGAAATGGTTAAGCGAATTATTATATTTTTTTTTTGCATTCGTGAAACTGAGCATAGATCCTTGTAGTCTCAATTCGGCATTATGCATACAACATGTATTTTGTGTTCGCATTCTCGTAAAATTAAATATCATAGCAATGGGAGCAGTTGGGAGCTATGACGAAATGCATATGCTCAAAAAAGCTAACCATTTAGGGACCTTCTATTTTATAAACATAAAAACTATATATTTATGTTTGAAACTTTGTTTTTCGTATCATTTATAAACAGGCATATGGAGAGGTTTATAGTAAACAGATAAAATCTTTATATTTCTAGGAACATATTTCTTGTTTTTTTTTATTCAGTTTCAACAGTTCAATAGTTTTCCATAGAAGTATGTATGTTTTATGTTTATAATTTTCTTGCGAAAATGCCGTTCTTTTGTCAATCATAATCATTGTTTGATGATGTATTATCCGATAACCAGGAGCTATTAAACAATACCATTAATCTCGGATCATTATGGGCCAATGGATACTTCGTTGAAAAATTTAAATTTCGATGTTTTTTTTGATGGGGGTAAAAGATTTTATCGAAGGTAGGTGCCAGGACCCACAAGTACAGCATGTAGATGATGAAGCACACAATGAGGATGATAACACCAATGATGACGACCCAAATAATACATTGGGCGGTCATTGAGGGATCCATTATGAAGGGTATAAATACCAGAATACCAGGCAGCAGCCACGCCTTTTAATGAAAAGAAGAGTCACTGAAGAAGTCACTATTTTCAGTCACTGTACCACATCAAGATGGCAGCATATCCACAGCCATTATGGAATCTATATCCTTATCCTTCTGCTGTTTTCATTCTTGACTTCACTTTTTGTACGATTTTCACGATGGGGTATGGACAGGCGCCTGTAATCAAGTTATTGGCTGGAGGGGCAGCAGCAGCAGCAGCAGAGGCGAGTGGGCGGGAGTGGCAGCAGGCAGGGCTTTAAGTTATGCAAACACTTTTGTGTGCCACTCCTACGGGATGCTTTGCTTTCTCTATTCTTTTTGCGCACACACACACACAAACACATAGACAAAGCGAGAGAGAGAGAGAGAGACACACGCAGAGAACTTTCAACACACACGCACAAGGATGCCAGGCTCCATATTGTATCCTTGCTTCAGTCGAAATTTGTTGTATTTGAAACCTTAATTTTTTTTCTATATTTTATATTTTTCTATTAAACAACTTTGGAAAAGCCTTTACGCTTCACACAAATCTCACACACAGAAAACATGATACGTTTCTCTCTTCGAATGATGCTGCTGCTGTTGGCTGCCATACGCACCGTGTGGCGTGTGGCAAGGCAAGGCTTCCGTTCGACAGACTCCGCCTCGAGTACTCGAGGATTGTGTTCCTTAAACCGAGATTCTTACTTTTCGATGGGCACAAGTTGGCGCTTTGCGCCTCGCTCTACAACTGAAAATCCTTTTGAACTTTCACTGCCACTCTCCATAAGCTTTCATGCTTTAAGCTCCTTTGGAAGCTTATTGAAAGTTAAGCTACGCCTGCGCCTGGCGCATGTAAACAAATTGTCCGTCCAATCTCCATCTCTTTTGTTGTGCTTTACTCTTTGCTGTTTTCCTTCGCCTCTTCAGCTGCTTGAACACGTGTTTGGAACAGCTGTTTCTGCTGCTGCCTCTGCCACTGCCACTGCCTCTGTTTGCGTTTGCAGCGACGTTGACGGTGCCACTTGTAGCTCTTTCGCTGCGGTTCCCACGCATGTGATACGCTCCACTTATCGCCCCGGCCACGCCACCGCGAGAGCTTTCCGTTTAGTTGCCTGGCTGATTTTCATGATTTTCCCGGCTGCATGTAAAGTGTATTCTGTGCTCTGTGCTCCGATACGAGTACTCGTACTCGTACGATACGATAGTTAAACCATTTAACCAACCATTTAATTGATTGCCTTTTGAGCACTCCATGATTAGCATTTCAATCTAATTTGACAGCCCGATAGCAGCTAACAGCGGGGGAGTCATGCGATTTTATTTAAATTAACTATATAACTGAATTTTAGTCGCAGGTTAAACGATGTCAAATGTTTAATAATGATTTAATAATAAAATTAATAATAATTAAATATATTAATTAAAATTGAGTTCATTCGTATTTTTATACGAATAAATCACCTTTACGAATTAAAAAAGTTGTTTAATTATGATTTTCCATATTTCATCCAACTTTTAATCTTTGGTTCAAGTTTTACTTGAAGTTTTTTTTTAAATGCTGGAAATAAAATATATATTTATTCTGGTTCAAAATTATATTCCACTGTCGATGTAGTAGTGTCGGTGCACCCCAACTGCTCCCATCTCTACCACAGTCACCACGGCCACATTGATTCTCGACTCGAGTTTCGTTGATAAGGTGTTCATTTCGTTGTGGTTCTTGTTGAACGGCTCCCAAATTAAAAAAGCCCGCACTAGCAAATATTTCAACTTCTGGTCTATAATTATCTGGATTTATCTACGCTTTTCCTACTTTTTTAATACCTGAAACAACGTTGGAATAATAACATGTTCTGATGACAAAAAGAACTAACAGATAGCACTAATTTATCTTATGTATGTACATATGTATGTACGTACATATGTGTGTCTTAAATGAGTTATCCACAAGTACAGAAGGCCAAAAACCCTTTTAAGTCACGACCCTGAGCCAGCGACAAATGCAATAGCATTAAGCTCAGTGTACAAAAACTAAACTCAAACCCAAACCCAAACCCAAACCAGAGCCCAACTCGAGTCTTTGTCAACCCATGAGAGAACCCAAGAAACAAAAGGAAATATAACTACATGTATTTGTACGTATGATGTGAATCAAATTTGCACAAGAAGCAACAGGGGGCAAATGTCATTGGGTTGAATCAGTCACTCAGGCGAAGGAACAGAGCAGAAGTTCAACTAGTTTCTCAACTGCCAGCAAAAACTACTACCAGCAGCAGCAGCAGCGATAACAAGGCTAATTCCAAGCGTTGATGCGTAGACTCAGCTCAGAGATTGGAGAATCGAGAGAGTGGATGGAGAAGCAAAGACAGGCAGGCACAGGCCACAGCAGACAGCTCCATGAATGAAAGGAAAAGTGCTTTTGATTTCCGAGTCCACTCAAAATTGGAGCAGAGAGCAGCATAATTTGGCGGTGGGTGTGGAAGCTCTGCAAAAGCTTAATGCCTGAGCTTTCTGGCGCACCATAGAGAACTTTTTCCAGCATTTTCATTTAACTGCTAGACGTTTATAGGTCGGTATTTCATCGGTACGCGTCGGTTCGTGTCCCTGGCGGCTGTGTTTCCCCAAAAAATAAGAAAAATCACCACTTCGAAGTGCTGTTGTTGCCCACAGCAAAAAAATAGGAATTTCCCAAAGCAATTATTCATTGAAGATTGTTATTTATTATAAAAATCGCGCGAGCCCCGAACAAGTGGAATGCTATTTTGTGTTTACATGAAATTTGTAAGTTGAAAATGTACACCTGGAAAAAAAGAAACAGGGAGATTTTCTACGGGGGGAAAAGCCTTCGTGTGGCGGCGGCCTCATCTTCAGCTTCCGCCACCCACAAAATAAAAAAAAAGCGGAAAAATATCTGAAATACCGAGTCATAGATACATTCGTGTGTGTTTGTGTGTGTGTATCTATATCTATATTATCTACCGCCCTCCCCATGCCTAATCTTGCTGTGGGCAGAAATCTCTGGATTATTGTGATTTTAATTGACGCGCCGCTTGTTAACAAAATTTATATTCAAAATAAATCCTATTTTAATTGCCAGCAAAAGCAAGAGGAAGGGCAGAAGGAGGGAGCTGTTGTGATAACAAAATAATTGCCATGCTGTTAAAACAGATTTCAATCCGCCTTTCGGGAAAACGCAGTGAAAATTGCGAAGACACACACAAAAAAAAATAATTGATATGCTGCTCAGGGAAAAGTGATGGCATGAAAGAAAAAGCTGAGATGTGGGTGGCGATTTGGAGCTGTGGCACAGCTGTCTCGGCTGCTGCCGCCGTGCTTCCTGCCTTCAATCATCTCCTTCTGCGACTGCTACCTTACAACTCCACCCACTGCTGTAAGCCGGATTTGGGCGAGTTCCTTAAGGCACCACGACCCTCACAAAGTGGCCGCCCAATTCTAAGGAGAGAATAAATTTATGAATTTTTCATTTCCCTCACTCACGACATTGGTATTCCAGTAAAGGAAGTAGAACTACGAGAGGTTTATGCTAATAACACGAGTATTAATACCCTAGGAGAAGGAGGGTATACACCCTTTCAGAGGATGTTGGGTGTTGTAATTAAGGAATGTTTTTAATTTAATTTAATATTTTATTTTAATTCTCGAATATTTTACATCTTCAGAATTCTTCCTTACATAGTTTGAATAACATTGGACGATCGAATTCAGTCAGTGTAACTAAATTCCAAACTTCGGAACTTGGGAATTTGTTCATCTGCAACAAAAACTTGCTGAAATTTGTTCCACAATTTCACTCCAGAGCAAGCACTCACCAATCCCTGCTTAAGTTCATCTGGTTTATCTTTTACGTCTTTCAATTGAAGACGTCTGTCATTGTTAAACCCATTTTCCTTTAAAGCGGTAACAAAGAACCACAGAAGTTGAAGAAAAGGAAATGTATAATTCCATAACTGGTGCTAAGAAAGTCCAAGCGCTTACACTTTCTGATAAAAATTATTAAATGCTCTGCATACATTCATCTTGAATATCGCCAGGTACTAAATCTAGACACTCCAGGGTGTTTGCGTACTTTGCAATAATTTCACCAATGTTTACAAAGTCACATTCAATGGTAAGCAATGATAATCTTTTGATCTGCGGACATACTGGCAAGTCTAATAGAATTTCGAAATACATCAGGGATAGCTGTTCCAATTCAGGATATAAATAATCCTCTCTCATATCTGGTGTAGATTCGAATTTCCCAACAGTCAATTTGCGAAGTTTCTTTAGATGGGAGCATATTTTGAAAATATTTAGCATCTCGCTCGCTTCTACTTTCAATTTTTCTAAGTGAATCTGTTTCCGTATATTGTTCCCTGAAACAAATTTAAAGCACTTGTCAGAGAATTTCTTTTCGTATGTAGTAATTGAAAATTCTTACCTTGGACCATCGAAATTTCCTTCAATTCCAAATCCTTACAGTATGGATTTACGTACTGGAGCAGATCCATTCCGCGATAAAAGTAACTATTTATGCAAAGAGTTTTTATGCATGCCATGTTTAAAACCGGTTTGAACGCGCTATATTTTCATTTGTTATCTTCAAATCGACATGTTCCAGGTTAATGCAGTACTTTTCTATGAGTTCTCCAAGTTGATCCATTACATTAGTACATTGTATTGAAATATAACCAACAGTGGATCCGCATAATGACAGAATAACTTTTAATTCGTCGTCTAAATAGTTCTGTGAACAGAGTTTACTCCAGACGAAAAGTGGATTATATTTTTCTCTAGCGTGGTAGGCAAACGCGCATCTAAGCTGTTGGCTTGCTAGAGCCAATTGCAATCGGTCTTTCTCTTCGAGGTATCCAAAGACTTTGTCAATGATCTCGAGTGGTAAATTTTTTTATCATTTTGAAGCAGAAATAAGAACACCACACGTTCTGAGTAAAGAGTCTTGAGAGAATGAATTATATCGAAGTTTCCCGTATGTCCAGTGAAAAATAGTTTATAGCCACTCTAAAACTCCTTCAAATGTAGTTGGAAACGTAGTTTGTCGATTATGTATGTGTACCGGCAACTGGTTAAAGAAAGAAAAAGAATTTAAATTTGGTTTGGTGTTCTCCTCACTTCCGATTTTGTCGACTAAGCTATGTGACTGTAGACGCGCGCGGCTCGGCTCTTCTATTCATTCACGAGCTTCACTTCTCGCACATATATTATGTATGTATGTATATATATTATATATATAAAATATATATAATTTCATCATGCTCGCACCCAATACACACTCTCGCGCAATAGAGAAAGAAATTCTATGCTTCATTTTATTGCTCTCTCAGCAAAAAAAACCAAAATGTGAGCAATAATTTCACAAGCATGCAATCATTATACCAGGTAGGTCGACGAGGATAGGGTTAGGGTATATTCTTTTTGTGTGGATTATGTACATTTGTATGTATGTGTAATACACATTTTATAAATTTTAAACATCTTTAAAAGGTTCGTATATTATAATACCCTGCACTCATATAACAATAATTTTAAATTTGAAGAATAATAAAATTTCAAAATTAGTGTTTCAGTAGTGTATTTCAACAGGGTAGGGTATTAAAGAAGCGACTCCGGCTAGACCTGTGACTTCTGACAAAAGTCGCGATTAAGGCAGGCTTCGACTTTCAAATAAAGCACTTCATTCTTCCATCTGGATAAGTTTCAGATAACATACATATATATGTACATATGTACATTAATCTGGGCTTGTGGATAACATCTGCGGTCAATTCGTATTTCCTTCATAGCCCTATGGGTGGGTGAGCTCTCTATATAAGACTCTCTGGTAGCTCCTCATTTGTATGCCGTTGGGGTATTCCCTGAAGCTCCAACTAATCACCAGAAATAAATAACGACAAGAAACACTCATATTGATCATTCCATATATAATTTATTCCATATGATATTTTGGGCAGGGCAGCGGTATAATAAAATAAATAAATACAAATTTCGATGTCTAAAACTACATGCGAGTATTGCCATTTGCATAAGTTTGGATTCAAAGCTATAAATAAATAAAGTAAATGTTTATTTTTCTATCAATTTTAAACTGAATGAATAATATCACAAAAACTATTTGCATTTTCTGGTAATAATAAAAGTGTGTATCTGGGAATCACTTGACTAAGAAAAATGTAAGACGCTTTTATCGTTAACAAAAATACGTTTTTCTTCTTAAAATTACAATTTTTGTATCTAAAATAGTTTGAAAATAATTTAAGTAAAATATGTTTCCGAATTTCAGAAAAAAATTCCTGAACATTTGAGGGAAGTAATAAAAGAACTCGTACAATCACTTAAAGATTGTGTAATATAAACTTTTGGTATAATTAGTACACACAAAAAAAAGTGGGGAATAGTGGGAAGTAAACAATCTGATAATTGCTATATGCAATGGAAAGCATTGGGCATAATATATTTTTAGTACATATATACTTTTAATTACTTGTAAAGATCAAGATTAGTACTAAACAATATGTACGTGTATTGCTGGGCTTTAACAATAGGATGAAAATAGTTTTGACTTTGAGATTACCAATGTTATGGGATTTTCAACTGATTTTCTTTTATTGTTGGCTAAAATACATATGCATAGATACATATGTATGTACATATGTATGTATGCGAAACACACCTTCTGTGACCCAGCAGCCTCTTCAAGAGGGGGGAAAACTTTTCTCATACGGCAACTTTCGCTAACATTTCACTAAAAACTTGTGAGCACTTGCTGAGAGGCTCCTTCAAACAAAAAACCCCCCTTCAGTAAACTTGTGTGTGTGTGTGTGTTTCGATGCCTTGAAAATCGGGAAAAACAATGGCAATGCTGTGTAGATACAGATACGAATGTATATTGTCTACCCATAGAATAATTTCTGTGCTCATTCGTAATGCAGCCATTATCTACAGACAATTGTGGAAAGAAATCATAAAAATCATACTACAAGCGTCCAACAAAAATCGTTAAAAGCGACAACTTTTTCAATGGGGAAACAAAAAAGCCCAGTGAAATGGGGAAAAGCAGCCGGCGGAATGGAAATGTCTGTTAAAAGTATTAAGCATACGCCAGAGTGTCCCAAGAAGTGAAAGGCATGAGAGGGTGGAACCCCACACACATAAATATTAACCATACACTGGGCGCACTTTTTGTCAAAGGGGGGTACCCATTACAGGCGGTAATGCCATGTTAGGGGTGGCAACACAAATTGTTCAAATAGGGGGGTTGGTCCATAAATATTTTATAACTCAATAAACAAAAAAGAAAGAAAAAACGAACAACAACAGCAACATACATCACCCCCCCGTAAGAATACATTACCAATTAGGGTTAATATAAATCTATATAATCAGCGAAAAGAATAATACAAAATAAAGAGTTTGATTTTGGTAAAGGTTAGACTTAAATTTGTGATTTTTTATGGATTGTCTGGAGCAGTTTTTCCACATTTAATTTCATGGAAAATACTTTTATAAGCGAAAGATTAATTTTTTTGTACGAATTAGATAGCAAGATGGTACGCAACTGGGAACTATAAATATAATCTAGACGTAGGAAAGCTTAAAGACAGTTATTAAAGGCTAAAACAGGTTTTAAATTGTCATATAGTAGGTATGTACATATGTATACAGATGGTTCTATATACACACCGCTTATATTATCTGAGAGAATTGTATGTGATTCCATCTGAGAACAGAACGATTTAAAGTATACAAGACCCAAAGACTAAACACTGGAAATGACAAAGAACATTTGAGATGTTTCCCTTGCAAAATACATATTCCTGAAGAGAAACCTATCTAAAGTATCTCTGGATAAATTGAAATCAAACATTCTGTTAAATCACATTTCAATTGGGGGAATTTTTCCCTTGTATTGTCTTTATTCCCAATTAAAAGACGCTAATGTATATGAAAGCCCATAAACAATGCCCTTAAACGTACTCTTGAGATTTTAATGGGGTAATCAAAACCTTTTGTACGAATTAATTTATAGTTTAATTGCATTTGAATTGTATATAATTGAATGCTACTTCAAACGCAAACAAAATCAATTATAAATGGTATATAATACATATATGTATACATACGAGTACAAAAAGCATCCGTTCCCCCCTTTGCAAATATCGTTAACATAATGTTTGTTCTCTTTCTCTATGAAACACCCGCAGAACATAACGAGAGGGAGGACAAATCATTGCAATTAATTCGCGTAACCGAGCCAACACAAAAGCCACGAGAAGACACGAGCGGCACGTGACAGAGAGGCAGAGAACCCCCGGAGGCCAACACACACACATCCTCCTCTGGCATTCTCTGGGCCCCCCCTCACTACCAAACAAAACATGGGTGACAATATAATTGGCTCTGCGAGCTTCCTGCACTTGGGGGACATTGTCTCCCTCTATGCAGAGGGCAGCGTATGCGGATTCTTGAGCACACTTGGGTAAGTATCCTCCTGCAGCAAAACTGTTGCTGAATCTTTCACGTTTGCTAAACGTTTGCTTCTTCGACAGCCTGGTGGATGATCGCACAGTGGTATGCCCCGAGGCGGGGGACTTGAGTTGTCCGCCCAAAAAGTTTCGAGGTAAGTCGTAGAGCAAAAGTTAACCCCACTGAGAGAATCCCCATACTGATTTGTGTCTATCCCTTCAGATTGCTTGATCAAAATATGTCCCATGAATCGATATTCCGCACAGAAGCAGTTTTGGAAGGCAGCCAAACAATCAGCCAGCTCCAACACAGATCCCAATCTGCTCAAGAGATTGCATGTAAGCGAAAAACAGGAACCGAATCCCCAGAAAGATTTTTGCTTAAAGATTATGTCCGTCTCCATTTGCAGCATGCGGCCGAGATTGAAAAGAAACAAAACGAAACGGAGAACAAGAAGCTGCTGGGCACATCCATTCAATATGGCCGTGCTGTGGTGCAGCTCCTGCATCTAAAGTCGAACAAATATCTGACTGTGAACAAGCGACTGCCCTCGCTGCTCGAGAAGAATGCGATGCGCGTGTATCTGGATGCGAACGGGAATGAGGGCTCCTGGTTCTACATCAAACCGTTCTACAAGCTCCGCTCCATCGGTGACTATGTGGTGGTGGGGGATAAGGTGATACTCAGTCCGGTGAATGCCGATCAGCAGAATCTACATGTGGCAGCCAGCTACGAGCTGCCCGATAATCCCGGCTGCAAGGAGGTGAACGTCTTGAACTCCTCCACATCGTGGAAAATCTCGCTGTTTATGGAGCACAAGGAGAACCAGGAGCACATACTCAAGGGAGGCGATGTGGTGCGTCTGTTCCATGCGGAACAGGAGAAATTTCTCACCATGGACGAGTACAAGAAGCAGTATCATGTGTTTCTAAGGACCACAGGACGCACCAGTGCCACGGCAGCCACCAGCAGCAAGGCCCTGTGGGAGATTGAAGTGGTGCAGCATGACTCGTGTCGCGGTGGAGCAGGTGATTGGAATTCCCTGTATCGCTTTAAGCATTTGGCCACGGGACACTATCTGGCCGCTGAAGCAGAGGTGGATGTGGTCGCTGGAATCTCAGCCTCTACGGTGGCGGCACATGAACTGCTGCTGGCGGACTGCAGCAAGGATTCGGGATTGAGTTCTACAATGAATTCAACACTAAATGGTGAGAATCGCCCCTGTGAGAGTAACTTCCTCCAACTCTAATCTCTTCTTCTTCACAGAAAAACCCAAAGGGAAGCAATATCGACTCGTTTCCGTGCCCTATTCCGCTGACATTGCGTCGGTTTTTGTGCTGGATGCCACCACCATGGCCCGACCGGACAGCCTGGTGCCACAGTCCAGCTATGTGCGGCTGCAGCACATCTGCTCCAATACGTGGGTGCATGCCACATCGATACCTATCGATGCGGACGACGACAAGCCGGTGATGTCGAAGGTCTGCTGTTCCCCCATCAAAGAGGACAAAGAGGCCTTTGCCTTAATACCCGTCTCGCCCGTGGAAGTGCGTGATTTGGATTTTGCCAACGACGCGTGCAAGGTGCTGGCGCTGGTCACCAGCAAGCTGGACAATGGCAGCATCTCGATCAATGAGCGGCGGGCGTTGATCTCTTTGCTGCAGGATATTGTCTACTTTATAGCCGGAATGGAGAATGAGCAGAACAAGACAAAGGCATTGGAGTTCACCATCAAGAATCCAATCAGGGACCGCCAGAAGCTGCTGCGAGAGCAGTACATACTCAAGCAGCTGTTCAAGATACTCCAGGGACCGTTCCAAGAGCACACCGCAGGAGATGGTCCCTTTCTGAGGTTAGATGAGCTGGGAGACCCCAAGAATGCGCCGTACAAGAACATCTTTAGGCTGTGCTACCGCATACTGCGGCTGTCGCAGCAGGACTATCGCAAGAATCAGGAATACATTGCCAAGCACTTTGGCCTCATGCAAAAGCAGATCGGCTACGACATCCTGGCCGAGGACACCATCACCGCGCTGCTGCACAACAATCGCAAGCTGCTGGAGAAGCACATCACCGCCGCCGAGATTGAGACATTTGTGGGTCTCGTGCGTAAGAATATGCACAACTGGGACTCGCGTTTCCTCGACTATCTGTCCGATTTGTGTGTGTCGAATCGCAAGGCCATTGCCGTCACCCAGGAGCTGATCTGCAAGAGTGTCCTCAGCGACAAGAACAAGGACATACTCATCGAGACGCAGGTGAAGGCCCTGAAGAGCAGTTCGACATTGGTGCGCTGCTACAAGGGCACCACCGAGGATGTGTGCCTGGCCACGCTCACCGAAGTGGCGGGCGATGACGAGGATCGTTCCGATGTGCACTCCACATCCACCACCACCACATGGGACAGCGCTAGTTTGAATGAAGATGAGGAGGACCTGATCTCGCCGGGGGAAAAATATGAAATACATTTGAAATGGACAGGACAACCGGTGAGGGGCAGAGAGGCAATTGAATGCGATGCAGTATAAGAAGATTATAATTGTTACCTTATTTTAGACCTCTCGATCGATGGCAGATCTGGCCGATTCAGTGGCCGATGGCTCCGAACAGGATGCGGCCATACTCAATTACTATCGCCATCAGTTGAATCTGTACTCCAATATGTGCTTAAACCGTCAGTACTTGGCCCTAAATGAACTCTCGCCACGCCTGGACATTGATTTGATTCTCAAGTGAGAGTTTTGCTTATAGAACACAGACAGAAACCAACCTGATAATGTGTAACCTTTTTCGCAGATGCATGTCGGATGAAACGATGCCCTACGAGCTGCGTGCCTCCTTCTGTCGTCTGATGCTGCATTTGCATGTGGATCGTGATCCCCAGGAGCCTGTTACACCTGTGAAATATGCACGTCTGTGGAGTGAAATACACACAAAGATGTCCATTATGGAGTGAGTAGACCCCAGAAGAATTCTGTTAGCAGTTCTGCAATTATCCGTTGATTGCAGCTACGATGGCAAGAACCAGCAACCGGATCAGAATAAACAGGCATGTCGTGCCAAATTCAACACCACCATTGCCTTTGTGGAGAACTATCTGTGCAATGTGGCCACCAAAGTGTGGCTCTTTACCGATCAAGAGCAGAATAAACTCACATTTGAGGTGGGAGATCCGATAGAGAGACTGACTATAAATCTCTAGCTGAATTGTTTTTTTTTTGTAGGTGGTAAAGCTGGCCAGAGATTTGATATACTTTGGCTTCTACAGCTTCAGTGATCTGTTGAGGCTAACCAAGACGCTGCTCTCCATTCTGGACTGTGTGTCGGATACCTCGACGGGTGGAGCCTTTGCCAGCACAGATATTGATTGTAAGTAACCGCAAAAGATAAAGATAATATAAATATATCTAGAGTTTTGTTCATTTGTCATTTTGATTGGTGTTTTCATTGACAAGCTGTCGAAGAGGAGACAAAAGCCGAGGGTAATCATTCATTCCGAGAAGATCTAAAGGAACTGCTATATATATTTATTTATTTATTTATTCTGATTTTTACCCCACATTAAAGCTGAAGGCGGTGTCCTGCGTTCCATTGGTGACATAAATACAGTGATGACATCGTTGGCCCTCGGATCCGTGGGTCAGGCCATTGCTGCCCCTTCTATGGCCCTGCAGCAGCGCAAGAGCGTGTCCCAACTGATGAAGGAGTACCCTTTGGTGATGGACACCAAACTCAAGATCATAGAGATACTCCAGTTTATACTGGATGTGCGCTTAGACTACAGAATCAGCTGCTTGCTGTCCATCTTCAAGCGAGAGTTTGACGAATCCGATGTGGCCGCTGCCACCTCGAATGGAGGAGAGTCTGGCACGCCACCGGCCCAGCAGCAGCAACAGCAACAGTCGCAGCCATCACCTTTGAGCACACCCAATGAGGCCAGCGATCCCATGGACAACGCAGAGTCCATGGCTGCTGCAGCAGCAGAGGCAGCGGCCGCCACTGCGCGACAGAAGAACATCGACCTGGAGTCCATTGGCGTGCAGGCGGAGGGGATCTTTGATTGCGAGCGCAGCGATGCAGCCAATCTGGATTTGGATGGCCAGGGCGGACGCACATTTCTGCGCGTTCTTCTCCATCTGATAATGCACGACTATGCGCCTTTGGTTTCGGGTGCACTGCATCTGCTTTTCCGTCACTTTAGCCAGCGCCAGGAGGTCCTGCAGGCCTTTCGACAGGTGTGTGTTCACCAGGGGGAGAGAGAGATTACATTTTATCATTGATTTTTCAATGCTCTTGCAAGTATATAAATATAATCCAGAAAGTAGTTTTTTATGTTGTAAAAGTAGAATAATTGCTACAAAACGATGTTTAGAGTTTCTAGAATTTGTACGATTTAGAACCAGCGATGGGCAGGCTTTTTGAATTTGTTTTGTATTATTCTCGGGCATTTTCTTTTCCATTTTTCGCTTGTGCTTCTCGAGTCGAGCAGCAATCTGACCCCGACAAAGGACACGTGTCCACTGCCGCTTTAGAGCTATAATTTTAGTAGAATGATCATCAATGACCCATCTTCTATGCTTTACTATTGAAATTTGCAAGAGTATTGTAGTCCTACGGCATGCCGTTGAGTTGATCTTATATGTAGCTTTCGTATTCAACTAACACTTTAAGCGATCTAATACTCATCTTTTCTCTTGTGTTTGCATGCGCTAACTCTCTCAATCTCTCTCTCTATATAATAAACCATCATATATATATCGATCGAACCGTATATAATCGTATTTCATAAATATAACAAAATAACTAAACCTACACCAAAACTTATACTCGCATATAAAAATAACTAACAAAAGTGGACGTATTCCGCATACCGTACTGAACGCTCTTTTGATTTTGTATGTACCCATGATATTTTGAAAACGAAACCTCTACGCGGAGGATTCCCTACACAGATCCTAACTTTTATAATTGTCTGCCCCCTTGCAGGTGCAACTGCTCGTCTCGGATAGCGATGTGGAGTCGTACAAGCAGATCAAATCCGATCTGGATATACTACGGCAAAGTGTGGAGAAGTCCGAGCTGTGGGTGTACAAGGCCAAGGCCACCGACGAGTTGGGGGGCACAGATCCTGCTGGGGATGCCGTCAATGTGGAGTACAATGCGGCTCTGTCCCAGGAGCAGCGCAACGAGTACCGCAAGGTCAAGGAGATCCTGATGCGAATGAACAAATTCTGCGTCACGGCCTCTGGTCATGGCCTCGGATCATCGGTGGTGAAGCCGCGCAAGCATGAACAGCGTCTCCTAAGGAATGTGGGTGTGCACACGGTCGTACTGGATCTGCTGCAGAATCCCTACGACGAGAAGGACGATGAACTGATGAAGGAACTGATGTGCTTGGCCCACGAATTCCTGCAGAACTTTTGCCTGGGCAATCAGCAGAATCAGGTTCTGCTCCACAATCATCTCGATTTGTTCCTGAATCCCGGAGTAAAACATTTAAATATTTATATTTAGTTCAAGCATTCTAATAACTATGGAATCCCCTGCAGATACTCGAAGCCAAGACAGTGTGCGCCATCTTCAAGGATAACCTGGCACTCTGCAATGAGGTGACGGATAAGGTGGTCCAACATTTTGTGCACTGCATCGAGATACATGGCAGGCATGTGGCCTATTTGCAGTTCTTGCAGACAATTGTCAAGGCGGAGAATCAGTTCATACGCAAGTGCCAGGACATGGTGATGCAGGAGCTGATCAATTCCGGGGAGGATGTGCTGGTGTTCTACAACGACAAGACCTCGTTCCAGCACTTTGTGCAGATGATGCAGCAGCAGCAGCTGGCCCGCATGGATAAGCTCAGCGACGACAGTCCGCTGAAGTACCACGTGGAGCTGGTCAAGCTGCTGGCCTGCTGCACCATGGGCAAGAACGTCTACACGGAGATCAAGTGCAACAATCTGATCTCGCTGGATGACATCGTCACGATCATCTGCCATCCGCTGTGCATGCCCGAGGTGAAGGAGGCCTATGTGGACTTTCTCAATCACTGCTACATCGACACGGAGGTGGAGATGAAGGAGATCTATGCCTCGGGCCACATGTGGAATCTGTTCGAGAAGAGCTTCCTGGTGGACATCCATCAACTGATCTCAAATGCCGCCGCCAGTGCGAACAAGACGCTGCAGGCGCACGTTCTGAACGGTGTGACCAATCTGCTGGGCAGCTTCTTCTCCAGCCCCTTCTCCGACCAGAGCGCCATCGTGCAGACGCGTCAGTTGATCTTCGTGCAGCTCCTGCAGGCCGCCTACCGCCTCACCCAGTGCAAGTGGATGTCGCTGGCGGACCGATTCAATGTCGAGAACTGCATCCGCACGCTGGTCGATTCGGCCAAGATGCGCAGCATCGCCTTGCCGCTGGAGCTGGAGCAGCAGGTGGCCAATATGTCCAGCAAGACGGCCATGCTCACACGACAGACGACCAAGTGGCTGCTGGCCTCCAAGCAACCGAAATACGAGACCCAGCAGTCGGCCAGCCTCATGCGCTGGGACCGCTCGATCATCGAGGGCCTGCAGGACATTGTCTCGCTGCTGGAAGATCAGCTGAAGCCCGTGGTGGAGGCGGAGCTCTCGCTGCTCGTGGACATCCTCTACCGCTCGGAGTTGCTCTTCCCCGCCGGCACAGAGTCCCGCAAGCGGTGCGAGAGCGGGGGCTTCATCCGCAAACTGATCAAGCACACCGAGAAGCTGCTGGAGGAGAAGGAGGAGCGCATGTGCGTCAAGGTGCTGCGCACCCTTCGCGAGATGATGGCCATCGATGTGAACTACGGCGAGAAGGGGGATGCGCTGCGCCAGACGCTCCTTCTGCGCTACTTCCAGTGCAAGAGCACGCCCAGGCTGGAGGAGGATATGTTGTTGCCCCTTCGAGCAGCCGTGCCGCCCATGTCGGAGATGGCCAAGCAGCACCATCTCGTGACCCACGGACCGGGCGCCAAGTACCTGGCGAGGGCGGGCAAGACCCTACACGAGATGCAGAACCATCTGGACCGCGAGGGTGCCTCCGATCTGGTGGTGGAGCTGGTCATTAAGTCCGTGCACTCGCCCAACATTTTCGTGGAGGCCGTGGAGCTGGGCATCGCGCTGCTGGAGGGCGGCAATCCGATCATCCAGAAGGGCATTTTCCAGAAATTCCTCAGTGACGACCTCAACCAGGCCTTCTTCAAGGTATTCTTCGAGAAGATGAAGGACGCTCAGCAGGAGATCAAGTCCACGGTTACCGTGAACACCACGGACATTGCCGCCAAGGCGCATGAGCACAAGACGGACACGAATCTAGAGTTGGATAAGATCTCTCGCAAGCATGGCTTAAAGAGCAATGGAGTGGTCATCACGGAGGAGCTAAAAAGGGAGCTCCACAATGCCGGACTGGCCACAGTGCGGGCGTATGGCAATGCGCGGAACATACACTCTGGGGAGGAGAGCTCTTCGATCAGTGTGAACAGTCCGCTGGAGGATATACTGGCCGAGAAGCTCGAAAAGCACAAGGACAGCAAAGAACAGCGCAATCAGCTGTCCAACAAGGTGCTCGTCATGCAGCCAATCCTCCGCTTCCTGCAGCTCCTCTGCGAGAATCACAATCCCGACATGCAGAACCTGCTGCGCAATCAGAACAACAAAACGAACAACAATCTGGTGTCCGAGACGCTGATGTTCCTCGACTGCATTTGCGGCTCGACCACAGGCGGCCTGGGTCTCCTGGGGCTCTACATCAACGAGCACAATGTGGCGCTGATTAACCAGACACTGGAAACTCTCACCGAGTACTGCCAGGGGCCCTGCCACGAGAACCAGAACTGCATTGCCACCCACGAATCGAATGGGCTGGACATTATCACGGCTCTGATTCTGAACAACATCAATCCGCTGGGCGAGAACCGCATGGATCTGGTACTGGAGCTAAAGAACAACGCCTCCAAGCTGCTGCTGGCCATCATGGAGAGTCGCGGCGACAGCGAGAATGCGGAGCGCATACTCTACAACATGAATCCCAAGCAACTGGTGGAGGTGGCCTGCAAGGCCTATCACCAGGAGGAGCTCATCGATGAGCATGACGAGGCAGACGAACCGGATGCGGCCACCGACGACGACGATGCCACTGTCAGTCCCCGCGAGGTGGGCCACAACATCTATATATTGTGCCATCAGTTGGCGCAGCACAACAAGGAGCTGGCCGGGCTGCTCAAGGCCTCCGAGGATCCACAATCGGCCAGTTTTGATGCCAAGACCAGCCAAGCCCTCATGTACTATGCGACACACACGGCACAAATTGAGGTAAAGATCTATGAATCTTTTTATAGATTATCTTCTTTATGTAGAAGCATTTTTTGTTCTTTACAGATTGTACGCAATGATCGTACGCTGGAGCAGATTGTTTTTCCCATACCCGAAATCTGCGAGTACTTGACAACGGATACAAAAATCAAAATCCTCAACACTGCCGAACGGGATGATCAGGGCTCGAAGGTGGCTGACTTCTTTGACAAGGCCGAGGAAATGTTCAACGAGATGAAATGGCAAAAGAAGCTTAGAAGTAAGCTTACACTCCGCCTCCTCCTCCCCGTTGGGTCTTAATTTAGGATACTACTCAATGATGGGTTTCTCTTGCAGGTCAACCCCTACTCTTTTGGATCAGCAGCTACATGTCCCTGTGGAGCAATATACTCTTCAATTGTGTGGTCGTCATTAATATAATTGTGGCCCTTTTCTATCCCTTTGACAAGAGTAATACTGTACCAGGTGAGAAAATATATAAGGGGTTCGGTTCAGCTATTAGGACTTAAAGGCGCAGATAAAGAGCGATACATCATAGGATGCTGTCGTGTCTAAGCATATAAAGCAGTGATGGACACGCACACATTCACATACATTTTTCGTTCACTTTCAGAACTGAGTCCGCATATTTCGCTGCTTTTCTGGATCATAATGCTGCTCTCGTTGGTCTTTGTGATAATGCTGCCCCGCGCATCTGGCATACGAACACTTATTGGCTCCGCCATACTGCGCTCAAACTTTTTATTGGGACCAGAGTCAACGCTCTGTTTGCTGGGCGTGGTCACGGTATGTAATCGAATCTCTATAATCTGGAATCTAATCTGTAATCCTAAATCCCGTTTATAGGTCACACTCAAGAGCGTTCACATAGTCAGCATAATGGGCAACAAGGGGACATTGGAGAAGAAATTGATCAAAATAATCACCGATATGCAGTTGCTTTATCATTGCATTTATATTGCATTTTGTTTCTGTGGTCTGATTGTTCATCCCTTCTTTTATTCCTTGTTGGTAAGTTGCTTAATCCTTCTGCTCCTTTTGATCTTTAATCGTATATGTTTTCCACCAGCTCTTTGATGTGGTCTATCGCGAGGAGACGCTGGTCAATGTCATCCGTTCGGTGACACGCAATGGACGTTCGATAGTCCTGACTGCTGTCCTGGCTCTGATTTTGGTCTACTTATTCTCCATCATTGGCTACATGTTCTTTAGGGATGACTTTCTGGTCAGTGTGGACTTTGAGGAGCAGGAGAATGCCGCCTCACCACTGGCCATGCCACCAGTGACCATCTCAGTGCCGCCAGCGGTAGAAGACTTTTGTACGGCGCCCGATGCGCTGGGAAATTGTGCAGGCAGCAAACCAGCAGCGGCAATCCCAACATCGAGCGATGTAGCTGCCGGCGCCAGTGCTGGCGGCGATGTGAAGGAGCGTTCCTGTGACTCCCTGGTCATGTGCATTGTGACCACGTTGAATCAGGGACTGAGGAATGGGGGCGGCATTGGTGATATACTCAGGGCGCCCTCCAGCAAGGTATTCCAACTATCATTTTGATTCACTTCTCCCTGACGATCACTTATGTGTTTTTGTTTCCTTGCAGGAGGGCCTGTTTGTGGCTCGAGTAATCTACGATCTGCTGTTCTTCTTCATTGTGATCATTATCGTTTTGAACCTGATCTTTGGTGTGATTATCGACACCTTTGCCGATCTGCGATCCGAGAAACAGCAGAAGGAGGCCATACTAAAGACGACCTGCTTCGTCTGCTCCCTCAATCGGTCAGCGTTCGACAACAAGACCGTCAGCTTCGAGGAGCACATCAAGAGCGAGCACAACATGTGGCACTATCTGTACTTTATTGTCCTGGTCAAGGTGAAGGATCCAACTGAATTCACCGGTCCCGAAAGCTATGTCTATGCCATGGTTAAGGCTGGCATACTCGAATGGTTTCCCCGCCTGCGGGCCATGTCCCTGGCGGCTGTGGATGCAGACGGCGAGCAGATTGAGCTGCGCAGCATGCAGACTCATCTGCTGGAGACGCAGTTGCTCATCAAAAATCTGTCCACGCAGCTGCACGAGCTCAAGGACCACATGACCGAGCAGCGCAAACAGAAACAGCGTCTGGGTCTGCTCAACACAACGGCAAACAGCCTCCTGCCGTTTCAGTGAGGAGGAAACCGTTTAGAATAGAACACAACCCTTCCTTCTTTGCACTTAGTTTTGGTGAACATTCCGTATGCACCTACATATGTATGTATGTAATATAGAACCCTAAAGTATTGGCAGCATGCGCAATATATGTAGCAACCTCTTCGAAAGTCTCATTCTCAGAGGGTAAACACTCCTGGAGTGATACAAGATTATTTATCTCGAGTATCGAGTGTCCCCGAACTACTTCTTCTGTATTAGATTCGAATTCCAAAAGCAACAAAGAAACTTGCTCAAATAACATCCCTCTAGATATAATCTTCGCAATTCTGTGCAAAGCCGACAACTAACTGAATAACGGAATATATAGTGAACAACTCACACTCAGAGAACTTAGGGCTGTTAACATGTTAATTAGTAGGCGTGTTACGCTTTTTTTCACAATTTAGACAAGGTTTTTCCGCCTTACCTCTACCGTCTTATGCCCTTGTTAACTCTAAAAATACCTGAATGCTAGAATCTAGACCGTAGTTAACTTGAAAATGTTCGCCGAGCGACCTCAAAAAACAATTTTCGAAAACGTTTTACGCTGTTTTAAGTTACTTACTTTAGTTAATTGTTAATACTATATACGAATAATTTCTCATAAGTTTCTTAATACCAGAAACAATCGATTTGCAATCAAAACTAATTATTGTGATTACACTTTTTTCCATTTCTATTTCTATTTCGATTCCGTTCCGTTTTCATTCTTGAATGGTTTACTTAGTACTCGAAACGAGTTTTGTTGGTTAAATTCATTCTAAGCTAACATCTAGATTGTATCCTAAGAGCAACTAAACTACATTTAAGTGCAACTTTATATCTTTACATATAAATGCATATACATAAATATCTTTTAAATAAAGACTATTAAATTGATACGTTGTCACGCTAAGGGGGTTTTTTTCGATTAACAGGACTCCCGATCTCCCACTCGCAACAAGACATGCTACGCCCAGATGGGTCGCTGTAAAGAGGAAACTTTTGGGGCGCATTTCGACGGAAATTAGGAACAATTCCACGAAGGACCTTCGTTGCCAGGCTCCAGACCTCTCGGCTACGATAAAAAGACGATTGGTTTTGATTATTTTTAGCCAACATTTTTATTATTACATATTACACTACAAGTGTGCCTGCAGCTTTTAGAGTGACGAAGTTTGAAATCGAATAATTAAATATTCAGTTGAATTCGAACTCAAATCTGGTTCTGAATAGCTTCTGTCGACTTGAAAAGCTGCTGGCACACATCATTCATTTATATTTTATTGTTACATCTGGTTTTTGTTTTTGTTTAATATTAAGAAAACGTTTTACATAAAATTGTTCAATGCATTCTCATGAGATTTGCCGTTTTCGGTTTTAATTTTCTTGGTTTTTGCTTTTGCTTTCGTTTAATTTGTATACCTACATATTTGATGTAAATGTTTTGTATATTTGTATGTAAAGATTCATTCCATTGGTTGGTTGGTTTGCTTTGCCTTTCAATTTTCAAAACTATAATAAATACATATAAAAAACGTTGTACAAAATCAGTTAAATGATCTAAACATATAAACACTGGAGGGAAGCTGCCGGAACGATGACGAAATTCGGATGGGTTTTCGAGTGCGAAATACATAATCAGGAAACAAAATTAATACTTGAATTTGTGGCAGTTAAAAATATGTGGTACTAGTATGTATACTGAAAATTATTGTGTCTGAGAAATACTGGAGGGCATCTTGCTCTGGGGAGGGAGTCAGATTGGAATTCGATTCGGGTTTTGGAAAATGGCAGATACAAAAAACGCCTCAACAGTTTTGTAATTTACGATTACCTTCTGAATATACTATATATATAATATATATTATGTATGTATATGTATGGTATATATAAATGTAAAAATGTTTATCCTTTTTTTTCCTATTTATCATTACTTTACGCTGCCTTTTGTTTACTATCATTAATAATTTCCAAATAGTTTGATTGGAAGAAAAAGTATTGGAGAAGATAAAACATATAGGTATATAGTATTCAGAGTGTTTGTGTGTGTGTGTTTCTATAAATAAATTAGTTATTAATTAACAATATTTGTTCAACTGTTCATAGTACAATTCGTGGCATTATTATAATACAAATTAGTTTCTCTTGCGGTGAGGTCTAAAATTAATATTCGTTTTTTTGTATCGTTAGAGGTACAAAGGAAAAAATCTCATGGCATATTTGTTGTTGTATATGTAAATAATTTATAACTATTTCGTGGTATGGAAAACAATAGGTAAAAAACGTTGTCATGGGTCTGCGTTTGTGTTTTGGTATTTGTTTAGTAGTTGCATAAGAAGAATTCGAGTTAAATTGCTGCATAAAATTTGCTTGCGACTAGATTGAAGTTTGCTGCTGCTTTGCTTTCGATTTGTGTATGCAGTGTACATATGTATATATATTTAGCATATATACTAACAAATCATATATGTATTCATATACGTGTATGTATGTAAATATAGATATATATGGGATAAATTTGTTCATATTACAAGTTAACTAGCGTGGCTGCTTTGGGTGATTCTACAATGAAATGGGGAGTGAATGTCCTCCAATGAAGCTTTGACAGTTTGCAAACGTTTAAAGCGTTTTCTTAGAAGGATACAGGGACATAAAAGCCAACTCTTAAAACAATATTCGAGATATAAAACAGGATTATGCATATCTTCTTTTAAAAGCGAGCAGCCACGCATATCTCTATAGGTATATATGGGTTAGATATATACTTGTGTGCCCCCAAACCAGAGAGACAGAGGGGCCTGTTAGACAGTTGTGCCATAGGCATTGTTAAAAACAGCCCGCGAACTGTCCGTGTCCAGTGATATATCCTCCGGACTGGCCAGATCTACGCGCACATTTGAGTTTGTACGACGACGGGCGGTCTGTGCAGCGCCCCAATTGCTTAGGGTCCAATGGAAGCCAGAGGAGCCCGCTGGTGGCTCCGAATCCACTTTGACCTGCGTACACACCTTTTGGGAATGCAGAGAAATCACTAAAGCAGGACTCTAAGAAGTAGGAGTAGTATGTGTTCTCACCTCACGATTGCCACAGGGCAGAGTTTCTGTGCCGTTGCCCAAAGCGGAACCAGAGACAGAACCGGAGCCAGAGTCCCGGGTGCTGCCAATGCTGCTGCTGCTGTCTAGCGAATCGTTGCTGGACTCGATCACCGCTCCACGATAACGCGCCACAGACTGGACAGCCTATACAAATGGAGGAGAAGGATTAGCCAACTCGATTCTACTATTAAGTACTGCTTACCATTGCATCACCGCCTTGGCAATCCTCAATTGATTTGAGTATCTCCCAGACCAGTTCCGAGTCCAGGGGAATGGGCTGTTCCGTGTCCCGATTGAAAATGGCAATGGCAATGTGCACGGGATGCGGCACTGGCAGCGGTATCAGCAGATTTTCTGTCACACTCTTGTCACCGCACTGCTGCTTCCATGGTCGCCAGGGCTTCTGGCCATCCTGCCCTGCTTTCGGTACATGCTGGGCCCTATGGGCACGTACGCGCGGCGTGGTCAGACCCACAGACATGTCCCGCTTCTCGGGCTTGCGGAAGGTGAGCGTTATGCGGGAGCGCGGATTAAAAGCGGTCACCTCAAGGAAGGGCAGATGTACTTGGACATTGCCCCGCGGGGCATACACATTGCCCAGCAGGTCCAGCCCCTTGGAGCCGATCACATCGTTGGCATTCTTCACCATCTCCGTGTAGCGCATCAGATCGAGCGAGGCATGTGGTTCTAGCTTAAAATGGGTATCGTGTTCAGTCAATGGCGTTAGAAAATCTAAACTAAATATGTCGGTATATAAAAGACCAGCCAAACCCGGCCAGTCGTTAACCGTGAGACCCTGCAAAATTGAGTAATTATTTATGATTTGAATTCCAAGGTAAAGGTTACATTTACTCACCTTGTTATCCCAGAATTCTTCTTCGCTAATCGACAGTCTGCCGATGACATGAGACGGATAATACTTCTCTAATATATGGGCGGCCAACTGTATTGCAATCTACGGGACACGACACGAATGGGATAAGTACAATTTCATTTTGGATATGAGAATGATCTCATCATGGACGTACCTTCAATTCTTTGGTATTCAGCTTAATGCGCGACTTGACCTGAGTGGTCAGTGCCGTTTGCAGTTCACGTCGCCGTTTCTCCAGCTTCTCGTGCAGCGTGCTCATCAAATCCTGCGCCTCTCGATCCAGCGACAAATACGGTCCGATTTTGCTGATTTGCGCCGAAAAGGGCCCAAAGCAGGCCTCTACAAACTGCAGGAAATCCTGCTGTGGCTGCAGGACCACCCGTTCGGTGCCATGTTGATATGCCTGCAGCTCGTCCAGCTCCATTTTAGCCTCTAGCGCGGCCAGGGCCTGCTCTGGTCTGATTATAAAGTAGTAGTCCAGGGCCAAGCCAGGTCCAGCAATCCTTTTCACTGCAATGCTATCGGAGGCAGGCACGCGTCCGCACTTCTTGATGAACAGGTGGTAGGTGAGAGAGTCCCAGACAAGCCGAAGAGTATACCGAATGACGCCAACTGGAGACGTAAAAGTACAGCAGTATTAGAGCTAGATTTCAGAGAATATTGTTCAGAAAGATTTTTTGTACCTATAAAGACAATCCCCGCTGCCAGGGGACAGATCAGTGTGGCCACCAGAACCGCCGCCAGCGGCTGTAGCAGTCCCTGTATGAGTAGATTCCAAACAATGGCCTCCAGTAAAATGCAATAACGATTCTTCGTATTATCCGGCGCATCCAGATCATAGATGAGTATCATGTAAATGTGCAGCAGGAGCACAAAGACGGGTATCCACAGCGGAGCAGTGAGGGCCAGGCCAATGCTCAACAAGTTAGTGGCCAGACAGATCAATGGAAAGGCGAATAGAATGACAATGGTGCCCAGGAAACCCTTCACAAAGTAGTTCCAAGTGCGATTCAGATTACGCGTCAATCCCTTGCCAATAAATCCTGCAAATAATAAACGAAATAAAGCCAAGAATTATCATGATTACCATCCACACTTACCGGTGTCTGGTTCCGTCTCGAAATGCGTGCGTGATTTTGATATGTGCCGCCAGAGCTCGATGAGACGCGATGCCATGGTCTGGGTGATGCTCGTCTTGCGCGGAAACAACGTCCCATTGATCTGTGAGAGTTCCAGGTCCGGCATGAAAGGCTTCACATAGCAGAGGGCGCGCAGGCCCAGAGGGCTACACCAGGGGACGAGTATGCCGAGCAGGAACATCATGTTCCAGGACCAGCACCAGATGCGCTGCAGCATGTTCAAAAGGCGCCAGAAGGGCCAGCGCGTGCTGGTGGTGCGTATAATCTCCTTTTCGACGAGGAACACGGGCTGGCTAGGGTCGGACCGGGGTGTCACAATGGACGTGGCATGCTGACTGATGACCGTGGGTATCACATCCGACTGGCCCTGGAAGTTGCGGCGAATGATCCAAGATTGCGGCGACCAAATGCGACAGGCCCACTGAAAGCTGCGCGTGGGCGTCTTTGCGTTTTTAAGCTCCTTCAGCAGTACTGGCTCACGCTCCTTCATGAAGGCCAGATCGCGGGAGAGGAAGTAGGCCGTCTGGTGGAGCTGGTGCTGGGTGCACATCTTCAGCGCCTCCTCGTGTGCCGACCAGGCGCACTTGTACAGTCGGTTCTCCTCGGCGTTGCGTAGCTTGGAGCGCAGCCAGGGGGCCACACGCGACAACACAGAGTGATCGTTGGCCAGACACTTTTGGTGGTCCTCACGCGTGCGCTTGATGTCCTGCTGCACCTTGTCCACCGCCTTGTACATGATCACCACGGACTGGGCCTGCTGGACGAGTAGCTCGGGCACGCCAGTGCCCAGCTCTGCCAGCTTGGCATTGCCCACAATGGAGCTGTAGACACGCTGCAAGTACTCCTTCATTACGGCCTCATTGACCTCCTCTTCGATTTCCTTATCGTTCAGCTTCTTGGCCCGCAGCTCGGCAATCAGACGCTCACGGAAATGCAAAAACCAGCCACGTGTCTCCCTCTCTAAAATGCCAATCAGGATGGGCAAAGCTTTGCGCATGATGTCGCGACAGAATAGACGCAAATCGATTTCCTGTCCCTTGGGTGTGAGGAACAAATAGGGCACGGGCTGGCTGACCTCACAGCTATTGAAATCGAACTTTTCCATGGTGGCACGGCGCAGCATTTTACGGACATAGGAGCAGAGGCCATCCAGACAGTCCTCGAACTCCGGCTGTGGAGATGGAAGGGAAGGAAAGATTCAATCAATCAACCAATCACACAGCAATTAGAGCAAACAAAGTAATCATACCCTGCAGACCAGCTCGGCTATAAGAAAACGACACCTCTCCTCCTTGATCTTGTAGTCCAGATTGTGGGCCAGCAGTGCGGGCACGCCAATGAAGATATCCGTCAGCTTGGTAAATGCCCCGATCAAGCCATGCACTGCATGCACAACCGAAAAGAAATGCGAGAAGATGCGCGACCGAGCGGTGACCACCACAAAGCGGGCCGCCAGGGCCAGATCACTCAGAAAGGAGTCATGGGCACGCAGTCGGCCCTTCTGCAACAGCTGCGACAGACGCCACTTGTGCACCTGACCCGGAAAATGCAGGCTCGGCACATCGAATTCGCTGTAGGAAAAGGCAGGACAGAGAGACAGAGAGCATTAGTCAGTCACATGGTTCATGGTGGAAAGAGAAGAAGCTGAAGGCAACATAAAAACACACATAAATGAACACTATATTAAATGACAAATTGTTGGCATGCACAAGCGTGTACCAGATTCAGATTCAGAATTATGTTTGCCCGATTCCAAGGTTTCCAAGGTGTAAAGTGTACACATTATATGTGTGTGTGTGTGTGGAGTGGATACATACGAGTATAATGGTTTAAGAATCGCTCCATTAAGAGCTTTACAAACTAATAATTCGTAACTACTAGTATACGGATTTCTTAAGATCTTTAGAGCCCGAACGGCTATCCAGGGTTTTTTTTTGCATGCAGATAGATTCGTTTTTGTTTCAATTTGTTTTAGCATGCACAATTTCCAGAGCATTTTTATAGTAGATTATGATTAAACAACAGAGAACAACAGATTAATAAAAATAACATTCAGTAAATGAAAAAGAAGTATGCATATGTACAAACGGAAGAACACCGACTAAACAATTGCTTAATTCAAATGCTGAGGCAGGACAGGCAGAAAGACATTTACGATTTAATTATGCCTTTGCCCAGTAGTAAGTAGTAGTAGTAGATTTTTGTTCGTTGGCTTTATTGTGTTTAGTGTTGATTATTTACCCATTTTTACGTATTGTTTCCAATTGTTCCAAAGTTAATTTCTTCGGCTTTCCATATTTATCCTTTTGCAAGCTTTACAAAAATATTTCACATACAAATTGTTGTTGTCAACCGTTTTCATGTTTGATTAACAAAAAGGATTTGTTCGATTCGATTCAGTTTCGTACATGCATTTAGTAGTAGGAGAGGAAACAATAAAATTAAACACAAAACAGATAACAGATAGCAGACAGCAGACAGCCGGAATAGCCCTGTATCGTCTTTCATTTTGGTTTTACTTTTTGGTGGATTTGGAGGCATGCTTTAATTTGATTCATTTGCGTTTGCTTTTTGTGCAAAAGTGTCAAGGAATGATATAGGCGAATGTTTGAGGGAAATTAAGGAAACACACAATTATAATCATTTGAGGGTAAAGTGTGTGGTGTGTGGGTAGATAAGCTTATCAGCAATTGGCAAAACTGTTTTGCTGCACTTTTTACTAGACGTGTCTTTGCTTTTTGCTTCTTATATAGCGCATAATTGCGTGATGTGTCTCCAACCATCATCCATCATCCATTCATCCATCAATCTATCCATCATGAGCAGTAGCAGGCTCTCGTCTGCGACCGACCCCAAAACTCACCCAGTTTCCCGCAGCGTTTTCAATTGGGCGTTTGTAAGGCGGCGCGGTTCGCCGCTACCATCGGATGCCACTGCATCCAGTTCGTCGAAGGGAGGCGCTATAAATAGGTCACGCAGATTAATGGGACGCGCTTTGCGACTGCTGACACTGTTCGTCGCATTACTAGCCGTCAGATTCAGGCCACTGCTGGCCAATGCTTGCGGAAGAACTACAATAAGACACGATTAGCGTGGCTCATGCACATCATTCGCATGCCTCGAATCTCACCAATGGGAAAACTCTTCCAATGATATAGGAATTGCTCGGCCACGCTCTTGATCTGCTGCACCAGCTGTTCCACCTCAGGCGGTGCGCCCACCAGTTTGATATTGAACTCGATGGGCTCACGCTCGGGACCGGCCAACGTTTGGGGGCGCAGTAGTTGGTTGCCTGCCGTGGCACTGACAGCTGGAGCTGGAGCCGGGGCTGGTGCCGGGGCTGCAGCGGCCTGCACGGACATGGGCATGTTTTGATGACCGATCGCCTCCGTTCACTCTAATATTGCGGCGTTCATTGCGTGATCCGAAATGAGAATGCTGGATAGAATGAAAATAATTTGTTTATTTGTGTGTGCAAAAGTTATGATTGCGGAACGTGAATGCCCTTCCAAAGAGTATAAAGAAGAAGTTGGTCGCCCTGCCACTGTGAGCATCAGGTTCATTTAAGCGAATGACCATTTATAGAAGCGTATAACTTCATTCGGCTTGCGACTGACACTCTTAGTGGCAGGCCAAACTAATTGAAATCGCACAAACGCGCGCAATATTAAAATTAATGATCTAATTGAAAATACACTCGCGCAGCGCATGTGTAATGGCTGAGAATTGTACAAATTCTAGACAGATATAGAAGCAGGGAGAGCATTTGCGAGAGAGGGCTCGGATCGGATGTAAACAAATGTGAATCGCGTGGAATTTTTTAGCCTCAACTCAAACGAATTTCCCATATCACAAATTAGCCCCTGCCACTCTGCCAGAAAGTCCAAACGGGTTTGACAAACTAGCTGGAAAGGTGGTGGAGTGGAGTCAAGGGGAGTGGGGGACAGACGTTTCGCACATCTCGAATTACACCTGCCACACAGAGGTAGCAGGCAGCAGCAGCACCTACCACAACTTACGACTTAATTTCGCGCTTCGGTTGCTTTAATGAGACAAACTACACGGCTGGTCTGTGGGCCCCTTAAATGCCTCGTTCCACGCCCTATACAAGACACCAGTTAACCAACTCCCCAGCACTTCTTATTGTTTAATTGCCGCACCAGCCATTTGTTCTATACTTGTCGTTCTCAGCTTTGACTTTTAGGAGACGCCGTTTACCTTGTTTCATATATCAAATTGCTGTGGTTTTAGATAGTATATGCATTTTAACACCGAATAGAGAACTTGCAGCCAACGTTTTTCCGTTTTTCAATAAATTGAAAAACAAATTTTCATTTATTTCGTGTGTACACCAGTGTGACCGCGGATTTAACTATCAAATATACCGCATGACCCTCAGAAATATACCCAAAATATACCGAAATATACCTTCTCATTTTCGAAATATACCGAATAAAAATCAAACTTAGCTCACTTAACCCCACTCTATTTAAAGAGGGAACAACTTGAGCTATATGCGCAAAATAATACCATCTGTCAGTTCTCCTTGTAGATCCAATCTCTTTACTTACAAAAAAATATGACCACAATATTTTACACCTGAGCTACGCTCTAAAACTTTTGAAGTTTCATAATATTCGTGGTTGTATTTAAATATGCACTGGTCGACAATGGGCTAACGATATACAGAATGGGGACTCCTGAAATTGACTATGATCAGTATCCTATTTGAATTTCTTTGATTTAAAGGAATGTTTTAAGGTGTTATAACATTAGACTTTTGCTAAATTTGGTGTTAAGAGAGAGAGCGATAGCATGAGAGACAAAAGTCCGAATTATTGCTCGTTGCAATAATTATAATTATTATTATTATTATGTTTTTATTTTTCCTTGTAGCTCCAAACAAATATTTAAAAATATTACACCTATCACATGAATCGACACAATCGGGGAGACAGAAACAACAAAGTTCAACTCCATTGTATTTTTTGATGCAGAGAGAGGAGAGAATAATAGAAAGAGGGAATTGATGTAAAATGATGGTGCGGATGATGTAAAATTGTATCCATAACTGCTGCAACCGCTGCTTAAGTGGAAAATCAGCTAAATGCATATATTTCTCTCATTCTCACTTCATGATTTTTCATAGGACATCTATGTTTTTGCAGTTAGTCAGTTAGCATATGACCATGAATGTGCTTTAACTCTAATATTTAGTCGCTAGGTTTTATAAGAAATCGAAATCGAATAACTTTGTTAAGCTCGGGACTTAAAAGCCGAATAGGATTATTTTAATTAACGTAATTATGCTCCGTATAATATGTATCTATGTAGACAAATAATTTATATTAATTCAACTTAAAAAGAGGACTTGATATTTTGTAGGGTTGTATATGTAGATTCATTTTGGATACCGTTCCTCTTGCTGCCTGCTGACCAAATAATTCAACTAGCGAAAAAATTCCCAAATTTGATAGATAACTATGCCAACCAGCAGCACAACGATTAGCACCTGTCCCAGTTTATGGCATCAAGAGCGTAAATCCGTAAGAGGTACATACATCACACCCATGAGACGCTTCATCTCTACTTTTCCATTTTTGTCCTTGTCGTACTGCAAAAAAAAGAATCGTTAGGCGTCGAACAATCTATAACAATAATCTAACCCACTTGCTGCATGTACTGCGAGCCGCCCTCGGGCCCAACTGGCACTATTAGGCGTCCGCCGTTGGCCAGTTGATTGAGGAGTTCGGTGGGCGTATCGGGAGCAGCGGCTCCCACATGTATGGCGTTGTAGGGCGCATGTGCCGGGTATCCTTTGCGTCCATCGCCCTGTACAATTTTCAAAGTTCCAGAGTCGAGCATGCTGCGATCATCGGAATTCAAATTGGCCTTGCTCATTTGAACTAATGCAGCCTGGTGCTCGATACCCACAATGCAGGTGTCTGCATGTGGTGTCAAGTCGCTCGCCCCCATCGACTTGATGTAGCGATAGAAGCAGGCGGTTAGGTAACCAGAACCAGAGCCCACGTCCAGTACATGCGCACCGGGCTTCAAATGATCGCGCAAATATTCCAATGCAAAGGCGTGCTGTGCTATGCGAAGAGTGCGAGAAACCCCTTAGTATTTAATCCTAATCCCAACAGACACTTGTTACCATATGCGGTGCGCTAATAGTGACTCCGCCGCCAATTGGTTGAGGCGCATCCATGTAGGGGTTACGTGGAGAGTAGTGCTTTCGATCCGTGTCAATCATTGCCTTTGCCACCGCGTCCGATCCAATGACGCCGTACTCTGTGAATTTTTGATACGACACCAATTATTTTGTCTGCCTTTGGGACAAGCAAAAGGCCACTCACCTTTGAGTTGGCGTATAAGATCCTCATTGCTAGCTCCAACGGAACGCCAGGCCATGCTGAAAGCTCGGACAAACAGTCCCAGTTTAATAATTTCAACCACAAATAACTTTACGCCCTGCAGCTTGTTTTTTTTGTTCGAAATCATCTGTATTTTAGAGCTGTCACCCTGACGGTGCTGCCAACTTTAAATCAGGAAAAAGCTAACTTGGACATAGAACAAAAAATATTCCAAAAAAAAACCGAAAGAAAAAAGTAATTTATGGGTTTATTAATTTGTCTAGTAACGTGATACTTAATAATGTTTTTAAAGTATTAACTCCATTAACTCATTATACCTTATGCATAGTTGGGGCACTTTTGCTTTTCTTTTATTTTTTTCCATTTTGAAAATGTTCATACATGTTAATCCACATTTGGTATAGAGATGATAGTGCTTAAGGTGGCAGCATTAAAAAAAACAGAGAAAAGGCCAAACTCATTTAAAAAATTAACCAGCTTCCCGCAGTTGGTCTTCAAAAACAGCCAGATTTTACGGGGAAAAAAAAGCGGATTTGGCAGCACTGACTATCCTGCCTCAGTGATAACAATTGAAATGCGCGATTTATTGTGTATAGTTTGTTGAAGTCAGCATGTCGAACGTGGGCAAAATCCGACTTAAATCCATTGTTGAGCTTCAAGCCACGACAAACATAAATGTAGCCGTAGAGAAATCAGTCAAGCCATCAGTAGATGTCGGTGAGAAAACGCCTGAAAAGAAAAACCCGGGAAAAACTTCTACTGGTGCTACAGGCAAGAACGGTGCTACAAAGGGGAAAACCAAGTCGGAAGTGATTCATGAAGATGCTTTTATCATAGCCAATGCTACGTTTAATAAACGTTCGTCTAAGAAAACGCCCCTTCCTGGACAATTGCGCATAGATTCGTTCTTCAAAAGTAGCGCGAAAAGCTTCAAAGTGGAAAGGCTACAAACATATCCATCAGGAAAAACGGGAATTCCTAAGACATCCAAAAATAAGCAAGATCGAAAGTCTCAAAAAACCCGCAAGCGCTTGTTCGAAGAGGAGGCCACCACATCAACAACGTCCACTAACTTGTCTGTCATGGAACCGCTCACCAAGCGGGTACAGCCGCCACGAAAGGCAAGGGGCAAGGAGAATGTCATTGATCTATGCTCGGAATCGGATGAGGACTCTGGAGATATGAAAAGCATAAAACTGGAACCGCCACCAGACAAAAGTTCCAAAGCCGCACGGATAATGAACGAACCATGCCCACCCTCGCCAATGGTTTCAGTTCGCTTGGTTAACGATCCATGTCCACCCTCGCCTATGGTTTCAATCGGCAGTGAACTTATACTTGGTGATATTTCCATTAAAGAAAATCTGCTCAGTCAGCCCTCGTCAATAGCCGCCACAATGGTCTCCCACGAAAGCCGCCGTTCGAATGCTTTGTCCAATTTAAATGTAGGAACTTCATTGGAGGGGAATGTTTCGCCTGTTTCAGCCACAAGTGAAATTGCCAATAGAGGGGCTGCCCTAGCATCAGTTACGCCACCATCGCCAAAGCCCAATGAAATCGCTGCAATTGCTGCTCCATTGCCAGTTCCAATTGAAACTGGCAATGCACGTAAGAAGAGAGCGCCCAAACCATGTCCGCCCTATAAAGTTGTTGAGGGTACAAACTTTTGTGTCGATGGTTTCCAGTTTGGTGCGATACCCGGAGTAACGCATTATTTCCTAACCCACTACCATGCAGACCATTATATTGGCCTAACCAAGAAGTTTGCATTTCCACTCTTCATGAGTCCCACAACGGCTCGCCTGGTGCGTGCCTTTATAAAACTAGATGAGATGTACATCCATCAGATTGATGTCGATGAGACAATCGTAGTAGATGACATCGAGGTGACCGGCATAGAAGCAAATCAGTAAGTGAGATGAAACTACTTATCTTTATGGTGCCATTTCGTTACCATTTATGTACTCTTTCCAGTTGTCCAGGAGCTCTTATGTTCCTCTTCAGGCTGCCCTCTGGGGAATGCATTCTTCATACGGGTGATTTTCGTGCCAGCTTTGAAATGGAATCGCTACCAATATTCTGGAATAACATCGACATAGATCTGCTTTATTTGGATACCACATATCTATCGGCAAACTACGATTTCTGCCACCAGGCCGAAAGTGTCGAACGAGCGTTGCATTTGGTGACGAAATTCCATGAAAGATATCCAGGAAAACGCGTCCTATATGTGTGCGGGTCGTATGTAATAGGGAAAGAAAAAATATGGCTAGCTTTGGCCAACGAATTCTCTTTAAAAGTCTGGACAGAGCCCCATCGTCGCGTTGCCATCGATTGTCTGGAGTGGCCGGACCTGCAAACGCGACTGACTGATGTTTCATACCAAGCCAACTTACATGTCCTAGCCATGGGAAAAGTCAGTTATTTGGTAAGTCAGAATCAATCACCCTAATCAGGCTATCCTTCCTTTAACGTATGTTTTGCATTCCCAGTATTTGGCAGAGTACTTTACACAATTTGAAGATCAGTACGATATGCTGCTGGCCATTCGCCCCAGCGGCTGGGAGAAGAACAGTAAACCCTCCTTTGGGAAGCGCATCAGCATAATTGGCATTGAATACTCGGAGCATTCCAGCTACAAGGAGCTAGAGAGATTTGTGCGCTTCCTCAAGCCCAAGCGGGTTATCAGCACTGTTCCAGTGGGCGGTAATCTCTTTGTAACGGGCAAGGTGCCACTCAAATGGCATCAGTTTAAGGGACGTCTCTCTATGATGGCCAGGGGATATCAGCCATCAATATCGACGTTTATGGGCACACCAAAACGCAATGTTTTGCCATCAAGCCGATCAGGGACCGAAATGGCATTGAGTCCAGTCGATGAAAATGAATCTGATCATGTTACCATTTCATCTAGCACCTCGGAAAAAGACGTCACAGTCAATAAGCGTGATGAGACTGAAGAACATCAAGGTGATGGTGATGCCAGCAAAGCGGCTGCTCACAAGAGGGAAAGTCCGCTCAAGTCAAAGCCCAGTGCGGGTGAAGCAGCCATACTCAATAGATTCACATCCGATGCTTCCGATGATTGGCTAGCGGATGCTAGGATTGACTCATAGAAATATCAGGTTATTATTATTGCGTTATTATGACGTTTTCTATCTAAATAAGGAATTGTTTGTTCTGTTAAAAGTGTAAAATACTCAGAATTATTTTGTTGATTCAGGGAGACCTTTATGGAGTACAATGTATGTAGAGCTTATATGTGAATACACAATTTTTTTTATATATTTGCAACTTGATATTATATATGTATATATTCCACTAAATCCACCTTAATATTCAAATATATGAAGTTCCATGTGTGCAGTATGCTACCTTACTCCTCCCCGTACATTCTATAATAAATTAAATTATAGTTTATATAAAGAAACAACTAAATTTAGTATATAAGCATAGGTATAAGTATAAATGTGAATAACAATCAATCTATATCAACATAGGCCACTTGGGTACTTTTGGGTATGCTGCAATTATTCAGTGCTAAAGAATACGAATGAGTTTTGATTACTTTTCCACTGATATGTTTGATGTGTAAGTATGGTAAATATGTAAATTATATGATAAATCGCTGCAGCGTTTAGTTTTTTCTTTGTTTTTTTTTTTTTTTTGGAATGGCCTTCATTTAGAATTATATTAGAATCCGTTTCTTTTCTGGTTTTAAATTTTATGCACACCACACCACATTTGACTATAATATAAAACACTTGACAGAAACAAAACAGAGTAACGATTTTATAATCGTGATGCAAGGTTAACAAGGAATATGAGATGTAAATGAACTTTTGCGTGTGACAGTAACAAAATAAAACAAAATACATTTCTCGGGTTCCTCGGATGACTAAACTAAACACTTTTGACGATAAACTAGACAACAACGAAGCGCATAGACACAATGACGAGGCAACAGACTCTGGGGGGGGGCCCCTGATTTGGTTTTTTGGTGGGTGGGGGTTTTATGCTGGGCATCAATCCAATGGCCAATCAACTGCATGGAAGAACAAAAAAGTTAGCGAATAGAAAAGGATAATTTTATTCTTCAGGCTTACCACCAGGAGAAGAAGGGACTCTTGTTCTGGAAGCGCTGCGTAAACGAAAAGAAACGACTGCCGCTGGACCTATTGAGACAACAAACTCATTATAAAAATGGAATATTAAAATAGTTTTAAGCCACTCACCGCTCGACAATCACGGCTGGCATCTGGACCAGCTGCACGGGCGATTTGCCATCCCTCAGTGCCTGCGTGAGGTTCAAAATCTGACCCCGCATCACAGACATCTGACGCTCAAACAGCCGCTTATCGAATCCCCGATCCTGCTGGAACAGATACAGCAGCTCTGTGCAGATTTCCTCCACGAAATTCATGTCCGACAGCTGGGGCAGAACATGTTCCTTGATCTCCTCGCTGAAGGGGATCTTGGCCTGCGGCAGCCAGGCCCAGTGGTAGGGATACGCGCGCCACGAGTCTGGATGCTTGAAGGGAAAGGCCAAGCCATTGTCAATGGCCGCAATTTTGATAAATGCCGTGTCCACCATATTCCAGTTGTTCTCCGACGAGGGGGATATATTCTTAGTACTTGTGGTGGGTTGCTCCTCCTCGCTACTGGCCAAACTGGTACCATCCTGCTGGCCGTTCTCTTTGGGGGATTGGTTGCCCCCTACCGGACGCAAAAGGTCGTCGGGCGGCGATTCATTTAGATCGACAATTTGCTGACCCATTGCTGCGGGCATTTTTGGCAGTACAACGCCCATCATCTTGCCACCAGTGCCGCCTATCTGGCTCCTAACTCTAGGGGCCTCGTACTTGATCAGCCAATTGTCGTTGCCGCGATCCGTGTTGCGTATAATGTAGTCCAGGACGACAAGTCGCTCAAACTCCAGCTGAAACGATTTGGCCACGCCCGGTTCTATTCGTTCACTCTCGAATCGGCGCAGCCAATAATCTGCATCCTTGTAGCCCTCCACAAACAGTTGAAAGGAGCCCGTCTGCAACACGACAAACATGAGCAAAAGTGGCAGTCAAAGAGGAGATCAGGATACTCACCTTCAGGGGCAGACTCATTCGATTAAAATGGGCCGACGGATAGTGCTCCTTGATGCGCTTCTTCAGCCTAGCCTTTTGTCGATCGAGGCGGGCATAGTTGAAGCTCTCGGCCACCAGACGAACAACACGCGTCTTTGGTACCACATTCAGATTGAGTTTGCGATCCACCAGGCTGGCTCCGGCCTCCGACAGATATCTGCGCAAAAGATAGTACACAAAAAGTTAGTGGATGTCAATGGTCAGGGGGGACATGGTGAATTTGATGTTACCCCTGATTTGGTATCAGGCAGGCACGTCCAAAGCAGCAGGGACAGCAGAGCTTGTGCATCCATTTGGTCCATTTTGGATTCAGTCGGCCATAGGGTTCCTCATCCTTTGGCTTGAACACAGCCAGGCATTGCTGCAAAATGCATGAAATATTTAATCAATATTCAATGTCTTCAAGGAAACCCTGAAGGCAGGTGGAGGAGCTGTATCTTAGGCAAACCAAAAGTCCTGCAAAATAACTCAATTGCAAGGACTTCCCCGTTTGCCAGAATCTTTCATTTATGCGTTAATTATTCATTCTCTAGGTTGCAGGGCCAACAAACGTTTACGCCCTGAACCTTTGCGAAACGCAATCAAATCTTTATATTATATATGCATATTTATTCGACTTACATGTGAGGGATCCTTGACGAAATAGGAACCACTGCTGCCCTGATAAATGCGCTCTGGCAGCACACCATTCTCGATGGCCACCTCGGCCTGTGCCACAATCTCCGAGAAAAGCGGATCATCTGTGGATTTAGATGCAAACTTCATTATTATTAAAAGTTCCAATGGATCAAGGGCTACAAATTACTAATAAAATTTGTGCGAAGTACAAAAATTCGCATTACGCAGCAGGAAGCAGAAAGCAGACTGCGGTATTCTCAGGATAAATTGTTAAATAATTAATTAATCAAGGAACGCCCTAGTCGAGTGGATTTAATGAGGTTTTATTCTTCGTTGGTTTCGTTGGCGTGCCAGCTGTCGGTTAAAAATAACTTTAAAAAAAAGGGCAAGCACACACAGCACAACGATGGGTTCCTTGCCACTTGGAAAAACGAAGAACGACTGAGACCCGGACAACGAAGAAGCAACAATTATAAAAGAGGATTCAATCCTCTAGAATTCAGTACCTATAAAGTCAAAGTTGTCGTTAAACTCCCCCTGGTCATCATCCTGGCAAATGGTGAACACTTCCTGCACAATATTCTCGCCACGGCAGCTCGATAGACGCGACATTTGGTGTCGGCACCATGTAAAGTGAAGTGGAAGACGCAACAGAGTCAAGTGTAGGTTGATAAGTGGACACAAAACAGGTCGCAATTAGCATGGCGAAAGCATTTCGATAAGGCTCGCTCGCTCGCTCAGGTGCAGGTGGCCCACTTACACATGTTCTTCAGCGGGCAATTGGCGCACTGGCAGCGGGGGCGTGCTATGCGAACGGTGACTGTGTCATTGGAGCCGGTTACCATCGATGGGGAGTTCACTACGAATGGCGGCTCCCCCTCTGCGTCCGAGGGCGACTCAAGAAAGTCCTTCTCTGGCGCATGGCACTTTTTGACCTCACAGCAGATGCAGACATAACCCACGGATTTGTTGTCCACCGAAGACCGCGTACTGTCGGATTCGGCCAGGGCCGCCTTGCTCGTCGTCGGCTGCTCGTCCTCCAGCGGTCTCGGGCGATGGCCATCGAGATCGAGATCGGGATCGGGATCGGGGGGTTCCTTCCGATCATCGTTGTTCATTGTTAGTCAGTCCAGGAATCATTCGAGCAACTCCCATTTTCGTATACGATTGCTATTTTGTTGTGTCACACTCTCGTCCACACACCACAGATTACAATAGTTTTGGTAATACAGACCCACAGTTTTTACAAGACTACGAATTTGTTGTGACATAAAAACAAGAAACGATAGATGTTTGACAATGTATGTACTACATTTGTTGATCCAAAATTATGAGAGACGACTCAATGTCTGTGTTTAGCCAAACCCTTAAAGGCGGCGATTCATTGTACAGCCCTGGGACACTGAATAAATGCCAGTAGAAACTTATCTCTCAATGGTATACAACTGTCCGGGAGTGGGTAACGCGCTCCTAAACGAACTTGGAATACTCTCATGACAATCTCAGATTATGTACAGCATTAAAGGGCGGCAAAGGGTCTCCTCAAGCTGCATTTTCTATGCATTTTATTCTCCACAAATTGAATGTAGATAATAAAATGGTATTTGCGATTCACAAAGCTGTAGTTTCCTACTATACAACAATTCTAGATCTGTTTGTGAGGGTATTCACATTATAAATGATAAGAGCAGCATGAGTAAAGCCTCGGCTTAGCTAACGCAAATAAAAAAGAATAAAATAGAGTCATGCAACACATACATCCATACATGCATACAGACATATGTACATATATAATCGTATGCACTCAAACATAAAGAAAAAGAGAGTGGGAGGGAGAACGCACCCAGTTGGAAGCCCCACAGATGGACGGATGGATGGGATGTGATGGTCACTTGTATGTCTTCTTCACTTCTGCACTGCTGGCTGCACTTACCACCAAATGTATTCGATATAAAATCAACATGATCGTGTCCACGGCCTAGTCCTCCAAGCAGATCACTAATGCGACTTCCGTGACTGGCACTGCCGCCTCCGAGCAGTGGCTGGGATTCCCGATTATCGCTGCCCGCGTCCGTGGACATGCCCTCAAAGTCGATTTCTGGCACCAGGCAAATATCGTCGGCCTCGTCGTGCGGGTGACGGCCAATGCCAATGTGCGTTGCCGATTTCAGAGGAGAGGATGGTGCTGATGCTGTCGCCTTTGTTGTTGCAATGTGACTAATCACCTGTGGCTGTGGCGTGGCACTAGAGCTACGACTCTCGCTGCTCTCCTCAGAGTGATTTTTGAATTTTGCTCTACCGTTGACGGTGCCATTGCGCAGGGCGGCGCTCGCAACGTTGCCCGACGAGTTTCGGTTGAGTAAAACTTCCACTTCGTCGTCGTCGTCGCCATCTGTGTTGATGTCGTCGCTCAAGATAAGCAACTGATCCAGCTGTGGTTTCTGATGGACCGCCACCGCCGCATCCCCACCGGCTTTCACAGTCCTATCTTGGCTGTCATCCTCATCGTTGTCGTCGTCGTCGTCTACCGACAGAAGCATCGGCTCACGTTCCTTCTTTGCCTTCTTCTTGGGTTTTCGCTTTCCAACTCCAATTGTATTAATCTACGGAAGAGCGAGTGTAATATATTTAGTATGCGAGGGGCAGGGCTGGCCTCAAGGTTCACTTACCTCAACTTTTGTGGTCAACTGGGTGACACTGTTCGTGCTGGAGTCGAAACCATTGAGGAGTGGGGCTACGGATTGGTCCTTGACAAAGTCTCCGATGAGATCCAGCTCATCCTCGAGCTGCAGCAGTGGCGGATCCGCCTTATCCAGTGTATGGCTCATGGCGAAAAGGGCTGAGAGGGGGGAGGCTTAGAGGCACGTGTGTGTGGGGGTGGCTGGGTGGCGCACAGAATTATGTACAATTTTCGTGGCAGACACAACAACAAAGGGCCCGCGCTGTTGTTGCTGCTGCTTCTGCCTTCTGCTTGTGCTCGGTTCTGTCTGTCACTGTTCGGGCGTACGCTTTGTTATCTCCTCCGCTCCGTCTGCATTCTTGAACAATATGCTTCTATTATTCAAGCTGAAATTCGATTATTTCATTATTTTTTAATTGTTGTCTCAATATTTGTAGTTGTTTTTTGTTGGCGATTATCGATTTTTAGTCGAATTCAAGGGGCCCTTTGCCAAAATGTTTTGATAATTCTCACATTAAATCTGGCACGGCTCTGTCATCATCTTTCCGGAAAAGTTTACTCACCATGTACCAACAACGCAACTTAATTACGCGTTTGAATTGAATTTTGCTAGAACACGAAAGCAAAGCGAAAAATGGTTTGACAGACGAACAGCTGGATGTGCAGCCCCTGGTTCTTTGTAGTGGGTGTTTGTTTGCAGCCGGGTGGCAACGCTGATTAGAACAAAAACAACAAATTTTGGCAATTCGGAAAAGAAATGGAGCCTTCATGTAATTAACTTTATTCTTAATAATACATTTGATTGGTTGCCCAATGGGTGCATCTACTGCTGTAGCACACTCTGTCGCAGCTTGGAGATCCAGCACAAAACATCTGTCAGCTGCCTCTGCAGATTAGTGCTCTCCGCAACGAGCTCAATGCAATCCCTGAATTTGGTCACTGCATGGCGTAAACTCATGGGCGGCAGAACCCTACAAGAGAAACACACATTTAATGTAATTACGTTTACATGGATTACATCATTGCATTGTCCATAATCAATCATTCTACTTACGAGAACCAATGCAGTGGCTCCACGTAACCATTGGCCTTATCCACCGCATGACGCTCGATGTTGATCCCATTCTCGTCTTTGGCCTGTATGACCCGGCACAGGGCATTGAATTCGGCACTGTTCTCCGTTGGGATCTGTGCCTTGGACACGGAATTACAGCCACCAGTCTGGAATCTTGTTCTGGCCAAAAGTATGGCTCCGCTGGCGTTCGATCTCTCCAAATTCACTCGACTCTGGGTGTGCTCTTCGATTAAATGAAACATATCCAGGTACATGGCATCCAGCAGCTGGCCAGCAGCCTCTTTTTCTACCTTTTCCGCAAGCATATTAATATTTGCAGAAGTTAATTTACAAGAATTTTAGTGTTTGCTGCAGGGCGCCTGACCAGGTAAAATAGAGATGTAAGACCATCGACGATAGTATCGATAGGCGATAGTATCGATTCCACCATCACTATTCGTACCTGCTACAACAGGTTAAAACCAAAAAAAAAAAAATAATAAAATAATATGCCACCAAAGAAGGACGCTAAGGGCGGCAAGGACGCGGGCAAAGGCGGAAAGAAGCCAGCCGCAGAAGATAAATGTGAGTCAGCAAACAATAAATGTGCAACTGAATCAAGAGAAACCTCCTCCCTCCCATCTGCAGCTGCCGGCAAGGAGAAGAAGGGCGGCAATGCCGTCAAGGTGCGCCACATTCTGTGCGAGAAGCAGGGCAAGATTATGGAGGCCATGGAGAAGCTAAAGGCTGGCCAAAAGTTTCCCGAAGTGGCCACCGCCTACAGCGAGGACAAGGCGCGTCAGGGCGGCGATCTCGGTTGGCAGATACGTGGTGCGATGGTCGGTCCGTTCCAAGATGCCGCCTTCGCCCTGCCCATATCGAATGTCAACAATCCCGTGTACACAGATCCTCCGGTCAAGACCAAGTTTGGCTATCACATCATAATGGTAGAGGGAAAGAAATAATGAATTTACAGATTTTATAAATCAAATTTTAATGTGCGAAAAACATTCTTTTCTCTTCGTATCTGTAAAAGTGAGAATTACTTTTTGCCCGCGTCCTCTTTGAGGCCCACAGTGCGATTGAAAACAATTCTATTGTTTGTGGTGTCCGGATCCACGGAGAAGAAGCCAATCCTCTCGAATTGGAACTTGTCATAGACCTTGACCTGGGCGAGGGCCTGATCCGCAAAGGCCTGGACCACGGAGATGGTGTGCTCGCTGATGTCGGTTAGGAAGCCGCCGGGCACCTCATTGGCATCCTCGGGATTCTTGTGCTTGAACAGCTGCTCGTACAGACGCACCTCCAGCGGTATGGGCTGGGAGACCCATTGGACAAAGGCCTTGGGTTTCTCGGCCTGCTCAGCAGATTGGCTGGAACAGATCAGTTCGACAACTTCTCCGGTGGCTGGATGCTTCACAATCTCCTCCACGCTGATCACCAGACCGGCATGACGAAGGCCCACCGATTGCTGGGGCGACAGGCGGCGGTAGCCCTTCTCGGGCTCCACTTTGAAGTCGCCTCGCTCTATGTAGATCACCTTGTCGAGGGTGATCTTGTGCGAACCTTTTTCTGGATTTTGTGGGAAATCGGGCACCTCCAACTGCACGGGCGCTGCATGCGGGAAGTTCTTGAGGGTCACCTTGAGGGGTTCCAGCACAACCAGACGACGTGGCGCCGTCACATTGAGTACATCGCGCACAGAGGCTTCCAACATGGCTGGATCCACAGCGATTTGAGCTCCAGTCACACCCATCTGGGCGCAGAAATTGTTAATGGCCTCCGCTGGGAAGCCCCTGCGCCGCAGAGCCGTCAGGGTGAACAGCCTGGGATCATCCCAATCGTGAACAATCTTCTCGGTAATCAGTTTGCCAATTTTCCGCTTGGAGACCAAGGCATAGTTCATGTTCAGCCTGCCGTATTCCCACTGCACTGGACAGTAGATCTCCAGGGCATTGCACAGCCAGTAGTAGGAGGAGCGACGCGACTGGAACTCCTTGGTGCACAGTGAGTGGGTGATCTGTTCGATGGAATCGCACAGGCAGTGCGTGTAGTCGTACGTAGGATAAATGCACCAGGCGCCGCCTGTGCGATGGTGTGCAATAAACTTGATGCGATACGCCACCGGATCAACTTTTCCCTCTTCCAGAGTAACCTTCAGGCGCAGGGTGGCCAATCCCTCGTCGATTTTACCCCTCTTCATGTCCTCGAACAGTTGCAGCGACTCCTCAATGGGACGCTCACGCCAGGGGCTGGGCTTGGGAGTGAAGCCCTTCAGCTCCTCCGCTTTCTGGTGGCAGACATAGGCCAATCCCTTGCGTATGAGGACCACAGCCCATTCGTACAGCTGCTGGAAGTTGTCGGAGGAGTAGGTGATCTTGGCGGGCTTGTATCCCAGCCACTCCACCATATCCTTGATGCCCACAAAGAACTTTTCCTCCTCCTTCTCGGGATTGGTGTCGTCATAGCGCAGATAGCAGATGCCATCCTGGGCAGCAGCATAGCCGAAATTGATGTTAATGGCCTTCGCGTGGCCAATGTGCAAGATGCCATTGGGTTCGGGCGGAAATCTCGTGTGGACACGGCCGCCAGTCTTCTGGAGATGCTCCTTTAATAATCTCTCGGTATGCTCCGTCACGACATAGCCATCAGTCTTGAAGTTCTCGCCGGGAGCGTGGAAGTGAACCTTCGTTTTCATTAGCTCCGCTATGGTGTTGGCTCCGTCGGATGCAGCCTCCACAGCCTGTGAAGATTGATTTGCCTCTGGCTTGGGTTTGGCCGCCTTGGGTTTCTCGTTCTGCTTGGCAGGTGGCTTCGAGTCCGCCTCCGTCTTGGGTCCCAGCAGATCGAATATCTCCACGTCTATAGCTGCTTTCACGGACTTGGCATCCGCCCACTTGAGCTCGCTCCTCACATCCTGCAGTATTTTGAAGGAATTGAAATGGTAGCGCTGCTCCAGCAGAGTTTCCTTGTAGCTGCTCTTGATCTTGGCCTGCACAATGCGTTCGATCTCCTCCGGCGTGACCACTACACCCACTCCGCACTCCCGTTCCAGCTCCTTCACATCGATGCTGGCTTTCAGTTTCTGGCCACACTTGAGAACATACTCCAGGGCGGCATCCACCCGCTGGGTGTTGTCCAACTTTCGCTCCACAATGTAGCGCACCAGAAGAGGCAGCTGCTCCGCCTGTTGCGGCTTCAGTTTGCTGGCCATGTGGTAGAGCAACATGCCCGTTCCGTCGGCGAGGGGAGCACCGGCTGCCTGGGCCAGCGCCAGTTGTAGGTTCTTCGTCACGTTGGCATTCTTGAGCGTCTCCTTGGCCTTTTGCTCGCTCATGCCGAGCGTCTGAAACTGGGCAATCAAATCCTCTCCTGCCATATCCTCGTTTTCTTCTCCTGTTGATGACGACGAAACAATAGAATGTTGAAATATTAAACGATGATATTCCAGCAACTGATTTTAATTTGATTTTGACAGGCCATAATCAAATCGAAATCCAACACAATCGGATGATGTGAGATGATATTATGGATTCATTTCCTGTACATTAACTAAATTCTATCTTCAAATTAACCCGAATTCCTCCAAAAGAACCTGCACCGACTCTGATAAAAGAGAATCAAAGCTTCATCGTAGTCAATTTCAGGAATGCCCTTATTATTTTTGCTATCGATACAGCCCCAATCGAATCATCTATTGCTATCGATGTGCGTTGCACGTGTAAAACGAAAACATAACTAAATGCGTTGTAATTTTGCCAAAATTCAATCAAAATGGGTAAATTGAATGTCACAGTGCTGCGCTATCTCACCAAAGAGGATTTCCGCGTCCTCACCGCCATCGAGATGGGCATGAAAAACCACGAACTGGTGCCGGGACCATTGGCCGCGGCCATAGCCAACCTGAAGACGGGCGGTGTCCACAAGCTGCTCAAGGAGCTCTGCAAGCACAAACTACTGTCCTACGAGCGTGGGAAAAAGTGTAAGTAAAATAATTAGCTAAAACTTAACAATATTAACGTATTTGGCCTTGCAGATGATGGCTATCGCTTGACAAACACGGGCTATGACTATCTGGCTCTGAAATCTCTCACATTGCGTGGGTCAGTGAGCTCTTTTGGCAATCAAATTGGCATTGGCAAGGAGTCCAACATTTATGTGGTGGCCGATGAGGAGGGCACTCCCATTTGCCTGAAGCTGCATCGTCTGGGCCGCACCTGCTTCAGGAATGTGAAAGCCAAGCGAGATTATCATGGACGTCGCCATAAGGCCTCCTGGTTGTACTTGTCGCGCATTTCGGCTACCCGAGAGTTTGCCTACATGTCGGCATTGCATGATCGCGGTTTTCCTGTACCCAAGCCCATTGATTTCAATCGTCACTGCGTTCTGATGGATCTGGTCAACGGTTGGCCTATGTAAGATTCGTATTTTGACTCCATTTTGACTCACTTTTAAATGGATTTCATTCTTCGTAGGACCCAAGTGCACGAGCTGCTGGATATTCCACAGGTCTATGATGACCTAATGAACCTGATTGTCCGTTTAGGCAACTCTGGGGTCATCCATGGCGACTTTAACGAGTTCAATTTGATGCTCACGGATGCAGGAAAGCCTATACTGATTGATTTTCCCCAGATGATGTCCACCTCTCATGAAAATGCTGAATTGTAAGTATCCAAAAACTTGCCTTGATTCATCCCTATTAACCCCTAGTCCTCTGCAGTTTCTTTGATCGCGATGTGAACTGCGTTCGCGAAATGTTCCGTCGTAAATTCGCCTACGAGAGCGAAGATTATCCCAAGTTCAGTGATCTGGTGCGCGATGATGATCTGGATGCTGAGGTGCACTGCACTGGCTATGGCTTCACCAAGGAAATGGAACAGGATCTGCTGCTGGAGTATGGTATGGTAGAGCAGTCAGAGGATGAGGACGAAGAAGACGGTGATCACGAGGAAAATGAGGCGCCTGCTTTGGTGCCTGCGGCAGCTGTGGAGATCGACGAGTGCCGTCGTCAGGTGGAGAATGAGGTGCTATATAGCGAGGCAAAGCCAGCACAGAAATCAGATGATGCTATTCGGCGCTACATTGAATCGTGCACACAATATTTGGGCAATCTGACTGTTGGTCCAGAGATTGACGATCAGGCATTGCCATCAAAGCAAATAGTCTCCGATTCAGTTTCAACTCCCTCTCAAGATGTGGTTCCACCTGCTCCTCAAGATGTTGCACCTGTTGCTCCTGCTCCTCAAGACATTCTTCCACCTGCTGCTCCTGCTGCCGAAGCACCCACAGATGATGACAAATCCATTGGCTTCCATGAATTGGAAACCGATGAAATGCCCGAGCTGGCCACCTTGGATTCCAACTCCCGTATGTATCGCCTGAAAATGGTCGAGCAAATGCTCAACGATGCGAGAAGCCAGCGTTCGTATTCCACCACGACCAGCACAATAGCCCCATCCGTGATCACAGATCGCATACGCCGCAACATGGACATCAAGGAGAAGCGAGATCAGCGCAAGAAATGTGTGGCCAAGGGCGAGGCCAGCGCCATACATCGCCATCGCAAGGAAAACAAGGATGTGGTGAAGGAGTACGCCGGCTGGGACTTTTAAAAGCAGAAAAGGTATATATATAATTTTTGGTGTACCTTGCACTTTAGTGATATCTAACTTAAAAATAAAAACGCAGTAAACGCAGTTAAACGAGATTTGAAGATCAATTTGAGGCGGCTAGCACGTGGCTAGAATAAACTTACTTTTATTATGTACATTTGTAATAAACACAGCCGCCTCGTCGCTCTTTATCTAGTGTAATCCGCAGACTCAACAAAGGGCGCAATTCTGTTCAAACAATTTGTACAATCTGTAAAATGCACTCGAGATTTCATGTGATTCAGCGGAATGCTACCCATTCATATTAAAGTATGATCATTGCCTTAGTTGGAATGAAAGCATTGAGTTGTTGGTTTCCGAGAGTAAAGCTCTCTCTCCTAGGGCATTTGCGATTCGGTCAAGCACTTGAGGGATAGCCAGATAGAGGGAGGAAGACCCAAGCATGTATTGCAATAAATGTACACGCTGTTTCTAACACGGACACCGTTGAATTGCTGCATGATAATGGCTGGCGCACTTGCACTTATCATTTCCATATAAAAGCAATGCACTTCTATTAACGAAAGCGCACAAACGCAGGCCCTGAGCTACGGTTAGAAACATGCCCAAAGAAGCCACAGAGAAGAAACATCCGGCGCCTGACTGGCTCACCCAGGACTATGTGCAGGCGAAGCTGCGAATCTTCTTCAAAGATGACACTCTAAAATTGGGCAAGTTGAGCATCAAGCCAGCCATTGCGAATGGCGAGAACTTTGGCAGTGTGATGACGCGCATCCATTTGGATTATGCAACGAAATCCTCCAAGGGCACACAGACCACTACGTTTTTGGTGAAGACAACGTTTACGAGCAAGGATCCGGCTGCTGATGTGCTCTTCCCCTATGGCGTATATATCCGAGAGATGGATATGTATGAGAACATCCTGCCCCAGCTAGCCGAGATGGCCAGAGAGGAGTTAAAAGATCCGCGTAAACTGTTTGCGGCGACTGTCAATGTGGATCGCAGTAGGGACTCCATTATATTTGAGGACATGTCGCTGGGGCAGTACAAGGTGGCCGATCGGCTCAAGAAACTGGATCTGGAGCATACGCATCTGGTGCTGGAGAAAATGGCCAGCTTTCATGCCACCGCTGCGGCTCTCAGCGAACGGAAGCCAGGCATATTTGCCAAGGACTACGATCGAGGATTCTTCAATAAACACACCCGTGCCTACCAGCCGATCATGATACACCTCCTCAAGGCTCTATCTCGTTCTTTAAAGCTGGACAAGGAGCTGCAGAAATGCTACCAAACGAAGATCGATCGTCTGGTGGATAATATCATGCTCTATGGCGAACAATCTACGACTATCAGGTCAGGAGATTTTGTGACATTGGCCCATGGGGATTCCTGGACAACGAACTTTATGTTCCAATATGACGCCAAGGGACATCCGAGCAACATGATCTTCATTGACTTTCAATTTAGTGTGTGGAACTCTCCGGCCATCGATCTGCATTACTTCTTCTCCACATCGGTGCACGATGATCTGCGGCTGCACCATCAGACGGAGCTGGTGCAGTTCTATTACTACAAACTGAAGGCAGCCCTCAAGAAGGTCAAGTATGGCGGCCAGATACCATCACTGTTTGACTTTCAGCTGCAGTTCAGGGCAAGAGCCTTCTATGGTGAGTGGCATGCAATCCCAGTGCAGGTTTAATTTTACTCTTTTCCTGCAGCTGTTTTCTGTACACTGCTCTTTGAGCCAGTGATGCTCTATGAGGGCAAGGAGGAGTCATCCATAGAGCAGATACTGTCAGAGTCCGAAGGTGCCATGCGCTACAAGGATAGCATCTTTCAGGTGGAGTCTGTAAGAAAGAAATTGCATCAAACATTGCCATTTCTGGATCAGCAGGGATTGCTGGATGAAATGTGATGTGTGTATATACAAAATATATGGGAATGGCAATTGCAATTTCACCACAAGTACTTTCTGGCACTGACCTGTGCAGGGATAGAGGCAGGGATAGGTCCTCATGGTGGTGATGGCAATTCAGATAGCGTTGAGGCAAAGGCAAACATTAAATAAAGTCTACTAAAGATAACACTTACAGGCACTTAATTTCATTGTGAAATAGAACCTACTATCAGCTACTAAAGATAGTTAATAGTCTGGAAAGTACACTTTTAGAGGGGGAAAGTAAAGTGTAATATTATTTTTATTTTATATTTCATTTTGGTTTACAATACATTTAACAGCTAAGTCTCTGAGTCTCTTTAGTCGGTGACATCCAGCAGACCGCTACGATCAAAGACAGGCAGCAAATGTTTTACAAACTCCTGGAACTTCTTGTTGCTATAGACCAACCGTCGGAAGATGCGTCCCCGCTCATCGTCCTGGATAAGGGCATTGAAATCCGCATCGGCTGTCTGATCATTTAACATTATGCCATGGCTGGTTAATGACACGGTGACGGCTGTTCAAAAAAGCGTTGAAACGTTCTCTTAGCAAATGGACTTCTTTATGCGATGTCTGTTGTATTTACTCACCAAAGAATTTACCCTTTTCCAGCTGCAGGACAAGCTGCCTGAGCGAGGGTATAAAGCCACCGTATTTCAGATCCTTCAACGTGTCTACGAGCACCTTGTGATAGAACTGAATCAGCGCATCCTGCTGCTCGAATCGTATTTGCTTCTGCAGCGAGGTGTTGAAGAAGTAATGCAGATCTACGGCCGGCGAGGACCAGCTGGAGAACTGAAAGTCGATGAGAACCATGTCCAGGGGTTGCTGCTCCTCGTTATAACGCAGCATCACATTGTTCACCCAATAATCGCCATGCACCAGCGTGTTGAACTCATCCGGCTGGGGGTCATAAACGCGCGTGGAGTACTCCATCAGCCGCTCGACCAATGCCCGCAGCTTGTCGCCATAATAGCTACCCAGCTCCGGACACTTGTCGGCAAACTCTGCCCCCATTACCATCATATTCTGAAAGAAGGGGCCAAAGCCCTCCGTGTGACGATTGAAGATGCCATGATCCAGCTTCGTGAGGACACCCGGCTGGCGCTCGTTGAGCACAGCGGCGGCGGCATGCATCTTGGCCAGCTTGCGCAGTGCCATGTGCGTGTGTTCCAGGTCAAAGCCTGCCAAGCGGTCGGCTAGGACATGCTTGGACACAGCCAAATCCTCAAAGATGATGGCATCGTGCTCATAGTCCACATGCAGTGTCTTGGCGAACAACTTCTCGGGCTGCTGTGTGCCATCGATGAGGGCGCTCAACTTGGGCAGAATCTTCTCGTACATCAGCATCTCTGTGGTGCTGGCCTGGTAGCCGGAAAAGATGTTCGATATAAACGGATCGTTCTCGTAGGTTGTCTTCACAATATAATATCCTTGCTCGGGTGTCTTGGCGCCGCTCTTCACGTAGTTCACCTTCACTCGGGTCATGACACTTGCATAGTTGTCCCCCTTGGCTGTGGCTGGCTTGACGTCCAGCTGGATGATCCTCAGACCGGCATCCTTCTTCTGGCTCTGCAGCAATGCCTCCATATAGGACTCGTTCAGCCACACGGGTGTGGGGTGAAAGTCGGTCGCTGTCTCCCCCTTGATCTCGTTATTCTCTACAACCATGACGCTCGCTTTAACGTTTGAATCTGAATCGTAGAGGCGTAAAAAGCGCCCAATTTATAGTCAGTCTGCAATCTCACTGCCGGACAGATCCCACATTATGGTATGGCTGTAAAGCAACCCGACTCAGACCATTACGTAGCACCTTCCGTACGTACAGGGTCTTACAGTCTTCCAGATCTATCTAAGAGTAAAGCTGAATAGATAAAGGAATCGCTTAGAGCTCGCGACACACACGCGTGCTCATAAAGTGAGTGCGACACCCCTCACAGACATTGGGATGAGTATATAACTATCTATTACTATATCGTACTATATAGTAAGAATATAGTGAGCGCGATGTAAGTGTGGCAATAGCACTGCCGTAAATCATCTCTACACCGAGTGACGACCTCTGACGTTGCGTTTAAAGATCACTCTCGCCCCCAGCGAAAAATTTATCTGCTTCACAGCCCATAAATCCATCTTACTACGTGGGTATGTATGTATATTTGTTATGCAAAGTCTTTGCTAGATCGTAGTAGTGTGTCTCGTGCCTTAGGTACGCTGTGTCTTATCTAATAAGGAAACTATAGCCAAACTATAAAGACATCCATCGATTGACTGTGATTTGAAGTTATTGTTACATTGATTGAAATGTGAGGGAGGCTGGTTGCTTTTCTAAAAGGAAATAGATATTGTATATTTAGATAGATTGAGGCTTAGACCTGCCATGACTGCACCAAGTTAAAGCTTCTTACCTCTGGATTCTAAACTTCGAACAAAGCGCGCTGCTACATGACGCGCAACGCAACCCGTGTAACCGAAACGGTCGCATTTAATACTAGGGATTATTATATATTGAAGAAGATACTTGATACGCTCGAAAATTCGTAATGTTCATGGGAGCCATAAGATATATAAGATATAAATGGTGATTCAATTTACGTATTTTTCTTACGTATAGAATTCCTGTTTTGATACGTGAGGTATGATAATCCTCAGAAACAAAAGAGATTTCTACACAACTATTTGGATTTAGGACCAATCTTTTTCGTGGCAGATATAAAAAATAGTATAATATATGTGTGTGATCAATATATGATAGATATTGAGCAGAGCATTCATGATAAAATTTCTAGTAACATTCATTACGTATATTTAATTGTAATTTGTCTTTTGTTTTTATTTTTATGTACAGAACTAATATAAACTAATAATCTAAAAAATCACTTGAGCCTGGTGCCTAGCTGCACTGATCCACTTCCAGCAGACCCTTCCTATCGAAGAATGGCACCATAGCCTTCAGATTTTCCTGTACTTTGGGATTGTTGTAGAGGCGATTCTTGAAGCGAATGCCACGCTCATCATCGTTCATCAGGGCATTAAAGCAGGCATCGGTGGGATCCTCGCTGATCATCACCGGCTGGACAACCACAGTCGAGTGCATAGCTACGGAGAGACAAATAAATATCCTTAGTAAAGATACCTTCTAGAGATAACCCCAGGGGGACTACTAACCAAAGAAACGTTTCTGTTCGGTTTGCAGCTTGAAATCGTGAAGACTGGGTATGGGATTCTGGTGGTAGTGAAGCTTCTCCAAAGTGTCTGTGAAGATGCTGTGATAGAACTGGAAGAGACCGCTCTGCTGTTCCCGTCGCAGTGGCTCCTTCAGCGATGTGTTGAACAGATGATGCAAATCAATGCATGGCGAGCCCCAAAAGGAGTACTGGAAATCGATGAGCAAAACATCCAGAGGACGACCCGTGGACGGATCGTATTTAAACATGACATTATTGGTCCACACATCGCCATGGGCCAGGACATTTACATGTCCCGGCGTGGGGGCAAAGCACTTCCTGCCAATGTCCATGTAGTGCGGCGCCAGCTGGAATAGCTTCTGCCCATAATCCGCCAGCTTAGGCACCTGACTCATCCAACGGGCGGCGGCCAGGAGGCCACCCACAAAGTATCCGCTATAGCTGTTCGTATAGCGATTGAAGAACCCACGATCGTAGCTCTCCAGGCAGCCGGACTGACGCTCGTTCAACACCGCCGAGGTGGCATGCATCTTGGCCAGCTTGCGCAGAATGAGATGCGTGTGCTCCACATTCAGGAGTCGCACGCGATCGGCCATCACATACCCAGCCACTGAGAGATCCTCAAAGACGATCGCCGTACGCTCGCGATCCACATAGATGGCGGTCGGAAAGAGCGGCTCAGAGTCATCAATCTCCTTCAGAAGATCATTCAGCTTGGGCAGCACCTCCTCGTAGATGTTCATCTCACGATTGAAGATGTCATAGGGCTCCATCAGCTCCTTGCTAAGCTCATCATCATCGATGGCCGTCTTCACAATGAGGTTCTGCAGCTGCTCCTGCGCTGGATCTTTCGAAAGCGTAAAATGTATGCGGGCTCTGGTCAAAACACCGCCATAATTTTCCCCAGGACCCAGGGCGGGATTTATTTGCAGCTGGACAATCTTCAGCTGCTCATCTTTGTAGTAAGAGCGCAGAGCATGCTCTAGGTAGTCGTGGGTTAGCCACTCTGGTGCGCCTGTCATTTTGTCTCCAATCTCCGGGTGAACAATGAACACTGAAGCGCACTCGTCGGCTTTTATATCTGCCACAGGCAATGCCTTTGTCAAGGTGAAAATGATACTACTGAGATCGAGACTGAGACTGAAATGATGCGCTCGTAACTGTATCTGTATCTGCGTATCTGCGTGTGTTTCGTGTTTGTATTTTTAATTGCATTCCGCTCCTCCTCCCAGATTTAGGATGGAAGCGTAAAATGCTCGGCAAACATTTGTGTGGGGATTACTTTGCTCTCTGGAGATCCGTTTGGCAACAGGCCACCATAAATGCGTAACGTGTGCCAACCCCCACTCACTGGCCGCAGATCTCCAGATAAATATATTTTATATACGGCTGGGAACAGTTTTTTTTTTTTCACTGATTAACTGAAGGAAAATTACCATTTCTTTTGGAGCCCTGAAGCTGGCAAAAGTAGGGCTCCATTAAATATATAGTAAATGTATTAAATATATAGTATAGTTTATTTCAGTGTTTTGTTGCTTGGTGTATCACGCAGAGCCCCATTCATGGCAATAATCTGCCCATCGACAGTCGCTCGTCTGCTTAAGCAAACAATTTAGAGGCCTTAATGATGGCAATCTATTACTCGTGTCTCAGAAGTGCAATGTATCTTTAGGATTGTTTGGCCAGACTCAGTTAGTAAGTGCTTTAAATTATTTGACTAGAACTTATAAGAAAATTGTGAAACCAGCGAATTCATGACTTTTTTATATAATTTTAAAACAAAGTTGAAGATACAAAATAACACTACATTTTAATACTAGTACTATGCAGTTATTAAAATGTAATTTCTAGGATTTTATGCAAAGAAATCTGCAGGATTTTTTAATGATTACATTAAGTAATTAAAACAGAAAATAAATATTCCCATAAATAAATAAAATGAATATTTTATCAAAATATCATACCTAGAAATATTTTTAAAATGTACCTTATTCTGGAGGATTTTTTAATGATTGCATTAAGTATTCAAGGCAGCAAATAAATACCCCATATTTTAACAAAATCCTTAAACTATATGTTGGATAAAAAATAATGTAATGTAGTAACTTTTTAATATGTTTTCCTTGGGATTTTCCTGCAATTCGCATTCATCCTTTAAATTCTCCATAATTTTTTTTCACCGTATCCCTCAGTTTTAGTACTAGCCTTTGACGTAGGTTGTTCACTCTTTCAAGAGATGATTTTGAGTCAAGCAAATGCCTGGCATTTCTGAGCTCTGGCATAAAACATTTGTAGTTTCGTCGTCGTTGGCGGCGTCGTCGTCCATCCCTAAGCCCACACCAAGTGCTATATAGATTAACAGGTTTGCCAGCGACCTAAACTCAAACAATTTGTCCGATTAGGCAGTAGCCAAGCCGCGGCGTGAGAGTCCCACCGGCGCACGAGGCATCTCATTTTCCATGGCAGATTGAGATTCGGGTTGCGGGTTTCGTTATAAAAAGAGTAATCTGTAAGCCCGCGTCTATATTTACATACGTCTGTGATTTTATGGGGGCTTTATAAATCACAATTGTGACGAATGTACGTGGGAACAGCTGAAGTTTTTCCATATAAAAGCTGAGGTGCTCTGATTTTTAAACACAATATCGCAGAGAAAGATCATTTATCATCATGTCGGTTTCGGATCTGATCGGGGCACTCGATGCCATTCCCAAGCTGAGTGCTCCCTCCACCAACTCCAGTTCGGTTATCATGGATGCCCCCGATTGGCTGACGGAGACCTACATGCAGGATGCTCTGAGAGACTACTATAGCGATCGGCGGATCAAGATCACCTGCCTGCAGGTGCATCCCGCCCTGGGAAAGGGTGAAAACTATGGTGGAGTGCTGACACGTGTGAAGGCGCAGTTCACGAGACGCGATGGCACCTGCCAACTGGGTCACTACATTGTGAAGTCCACCTTTGAGAGCGATGAGTTTGCCAGGAATGCCATGGAGCCGTACGACATCTTCAATCGCGAAATGAACATCTACGAGGCGGTGCTGCCCAAGCTGAAAGCGCTGCTCCACGAGATTGAGGATGCGGAGCAGATCTTTGCCGAGACCATGACCGTGGACTACGATCGTTCCGTGCTGATCTTCGAGGATCTCAGTGCACGGGAATTCGTGATGCCCGATCGCCTCATCGGACTCGATCTGAAGCTGGCGCGTCTTGTCCTTCGCAAGTTGGCCAAGATGCATGCCACATCGGCGGTGTTGAACGAGCGCGAGGATCGTGTATTGGAGAGCTATGATAAGGGCATGTTCAACCGTTACACCGATAACTATGCGCCCTGCTTTCTGGGCATGCTGCAGGCTGCCAGTCGTAGGGTGGCTCAGTGGCCAGGATACGAGCTGTATGCCGAGAAGCTGGAGGCTCTGTTGCCCGTCTACATGGAGCTGGGCAAACGCATCTTCGATGTGAGTCCCGGCCAGATCAATGTCCTGGCCCATGGCGATCTGTGGACCAACAATGTCCTGGTCAAGTATGACAAGGAGACGGGCGAAGCGGAGGATGTGATCATCATTGACTTCCAATACGCCGCCTGGGGCTCGCCAGCTATTGATCTTTTCTATTTCCTGAACTCCTCGCTGGAATTTGATCTGCATCTGAACAACCAGGAGGAGCTGATCCACCACTACTTCACCATCTTCTCGGAAACACTGAGGAAACTCCGCTACAAGGCTGCCATTCCCAGCATGCACCAGTTCCATCAGCAGATACAACAAAAGGCCTTCTATGGTGAGTAGATCCACATCCTTTACATTTTATTTATGGTAACTTTATGGTTTCCCACCCCCCTCTGACTTTTAGGCATGCACACCACCATCTCCATCTATCCCATTCAGCGGAATGTGGAGACTGCTGATGCCGATTTTAATGCATTGATGCAGAACAATCAGCGGGCGATCAACTTCAAGAATGCCTGCTATGGCAATGGCAATCCTGCTAGTCAGAGGATAATTCGACAACTCCTGCCCAAGTTCGAGCAGGAGGGCTTGCTCGATGCGGATCAATGATCACTCGAGACTGATCGTGAATGATCCTTACAACTGTGTTATACTGTATATTAAAATTACAAATGTACATATGTATATTCCCTAGGCTAATTAATAGTTTATCCTCATTATGTATTTGTATATATTATATGTTTATGCTTTTTCGTGTATATAGTAAATGTTTGAATTCAGTATATTTTATTATTCAACTTGATATTCACATAAAAGAAAAGTGCCAACAGAAAGGCGATGCCGCATGACGCGTAATAGTAAAGGAGAGAGAGAGTAAGTATGAAAAAAAACGTATGATGAATAGTAGTTAGAACTAAGCTTTCAAGAGGTAGGTAATACAGTTTCCATGGACAATGATATTTTAAGTTAAAAAGCTTTCCAAAAGCTTCAAGATTAAGGTGGGTGATGTAGTCTACATTTGTATAAACGCTTCAGTTTATAGGCTTATCTACGAATACTCGTAGAACAGCAAAACCACAATCTAAAATACTACTCGTAACTGTTGAAAATGATTATAGTTTTCCGCACAGTAATGATAGCCAATCAGTTAATTTTTATTGAACAATCGCAGACAGACCCCTCACGTTGAAAATTAATGTCTATGGGCAATAACTTTTATCAAAAAATGTTTTTGTATTCCTGTGATTTCCATTAACGAAGTATGAAAATTGTGAAAGCACTCAAGAGGCATACGAAAATTATTATAAGGAGATGCTCACCCAACATTCCAAGTATTTCACAATACTTTGCAATTCAAGAATAATCAAAATGGATGTTTCTAAGCAATAATTAAAAGGACAATAAGGCTCTTTGATAAGATAATAATGGACAATAAAGCGGACAAAATTTTGAAAAAGCTCAAAATATTTTATATAAAATGTGCCATCCATCAGACTGATTGCTTCATTCTATGAACACATCGCACGGAATACGTTCCGCTTCTCCAAACGAAATGACAACAGAAAATTTGGAACAATTCAACGCCGATGAGCTGGAGGCCCCAGAGTGGCTGAATGCTGATTTTATAGGCGAAATCCTGAGCACGTCTGAGGAAGCGCCAGAACTGAAGGTAACCGATCTAAAAATATCCCCTGCGAGTGCCCAGGGAGATCACTATGCGAGTGTCATGTTCCGCACCCAAGTGGAGTACACAACCCGTAAAGGCGTGTTTACCAAGCCACTGATCATCAAGACAATGCCCGAACAAGAGGGCCACAAAAAGGACATGCTGAGTGAATCTCATTTCTTCGAAACAGAGATCGGAATGTACAGCAAAGTCCTGCCGGAATTCCAGAGGATACTGAAGCAGGCGGGAGATGACACAAGGCTATATGTGCCGTGCATCTATCACAGTCTTGAACCACACCAGGTTATGATCTTTGAGGATCTAGTGCCGCAGGGATACACCGTCATACGGGATCGTCCGGTGAGGGAGGAGGAACTCTGCAGAGCCTACTCGAAGCTGGCCAAATGGCAAGCCGTCAGCATGAAACTGCTCAATGAGGTGAGCTCTTGAAACTGCAAAACAATTGACAGAAACTTCGACTGAGATTCTCTTTTCCCTTAGCAACCCGATTTTCTGAAGGACTTCAAATATGGTTTTTTTGACACCGTAGGAAGCGATCCTTTCATAACAACGGCAATGCCTCCCTTCATTGAAATGCTGGAGCGATGGCCAGAGCTGAGAAAGTACAAGCCGCACTTTGAGAAAATAAAAGATACCTACTTGGACACGGTACAAACCGTTTTGCAAGAGTATCGCACCAATCCCCAATCTGATGGATATTACGTGCTATGCCATGGAGACTTCCATCTGCGGAACATGATGTTCAGGCACAACAAGGAGACGGGCGACTCCGAAGACGTTATGCTGGTGGACTTTCAAATGTGTAATAACTGCCCCATAGCCGTGGACTTGATATACTCCATCCACATGCTGATGGAGCCAGAGCAGCGTTGGAGCCAAGGCGAAAAGTTGATCAACTATTACTTCTCTGTGTTGGTCGATACCCTGCAGAAAGTGGGATACAAAGGTGAAATGCCCACACTAGCGAAGCTCTGGCAGGAGATCCATAGACTGAAATATTATGGTAGGTCATTCATTTCATCTAGAATTTCCCTTACTAAAATGTACACTTGTTTTTTTCTGCAGACTTGTTCATGATGTTTACTTTACTTCCATTAATCTTGGGCATCAAAACGAATTCTTTTAGCATGAATGATCTGCTTCAAGATGGAGCAACGCGTGAGAAGACCTACCATCAGGATGTGTACGTCAAGGATATCAAGAATTTATTGCCCAAATACGAGAAAATTGGCTACTTTAAGGATCTATAGGTAATATTTTTTTCATGTTTTAAGGAAAGAATAAAGTGAACAATGAAAGCTGCAACAAAACTGCAATCGATCATTTTGTTATATATTTGTTTCATAAAGTTTTTTGTTTGATATGGTTTAATGGCAATGGAAAATTCCACCACAATGCCACGGGTATTCGCAGGGCAGTGTATATCGATTAACAGCATCTATAGCCAAGGGAAAGCTCTTCCACCAAAACTAGTTCCATCAGCTCCAAAGCTACTATGAGATTACGAGTATATAAAAAGCATTCGTATGATTATTCGACAGAGACTACTCAGAGTTATAATTATAGGCTAGAAAATATGGCTTTAAATATAATCTTTTAAATGGTACAATTGATAAGCTTTTACAGGATTTTAGGGGATCAAATGGGGTTACAATTTGTTAATTTTCAACTACATACGAGTATCTTCAAAACGCAACGACTAGATGGAATATACTCGCAGATTATTCCGAACATTATGGCAGAACTATAATACCATTTTAAAGGGTATAGTATACTATTTATAAGATAATCAAACATAATCGTTGTTTGCAATACAAGCATAGGCATCTGTATTGATTTCTACCAGCTGTTCTCTAATTCTTGTTTCATTTAATTTAATTCATTAAATTACGTTTTTCCAGTGATGTTCCCATTAATTAAAGGATAATGGGACTGTACATTACTCTATTGCCAATAATTAAAGTCCCCTTAGGACTGTACATTACTCTACGATAAGATAAATTAAATTGGGAAATGAATTTCACAAAGAACTGAAAGTTGACATTGTAAAAAAAGCTCAGCCAAAGCTTTGGCAGAGCTCGAAATTCTTGCTTAAAATGAGAGCGGAATTATTTGTCATGAGTACAACTTGTTTGCCATCCATCCGAACAGTTCTACCAACAAGTGTTTAGATTGTGCTGCCGCGAAACAAACAAAATGCCTGAAAACTTAGATACGGAACAGTTTAACGCCGACGAGCTGGTGCCCCCAGAGTGGCTAAATGCTGAGTACTTGGAAAAAATTCTGAGCACCTATGAAAATGCACCAGAACTGAAGGTAACCGATCTAAAAATATCCCCTGCGAGCGCTCAGGGAGATCACTATGCGAGTGTCATGTTCCGCACCCAAGTGGAGTACACAACCGGGAAGGGAACGTTCATCAAGCCACTGATCGTCAAGACAATGCCCGAGGAGGAGGGCCACAAGAAGGACATGCTGAAGAACTCCTTTATATTTGAAACAGAGATCGGAACGTACTCCAAGGCGCTACCAGAGTTTGAGAGGATATTGAAGCAGGCGGGAGATAATACCAAGTTATATGCGACCTGCATTTTCCATAGCGTCGTGCCGCGTCAGGTAATGATCTTCGAGGATTTGGTGCCGCAGGGATACGCGGTCGTACGTGGTCGTCCGATTCGGGAGGAGGAAGTGCACGCCGCTTTATCCAAATTGGCCAAGTGGAACGCGGCCAGCATGAAAGTTAACAATGAGAATCCCGCGGTTATCGATGAGTTCAAATATGGCTTGTTCGATTTACCCACGCTGATGAAGGATCCAATGGTAACCAGTGGCATGGCAAACTTCATTAATATGCTCGACCAAGTACCCGATCTGAAGAAGTACAAGCCGCATTTTGAGAAAATAAAGGACACTTATCTGGAGCGCGCCCGGGCCGTGTTGACTGAGTATCGCACAAATCCCCAATCTGATGGGTATTACGTGCTTTGCCACGGAGACTTCCATCTGCGGAATATGATGTTCAAGCACAACAAGGAGACGGGGGTGTTGGAGGATGTGATGCTGGTGGACTTCCAGATCTGTAATATAGTGCCCATCAGCATTGATTTGATCTACGCCATCTACATGCTGATGGAGCCAGAGCAGCGCTGGAGCCATGGCAAGGATATGATTAACTCTTACTTCACCGTTCTGGTGGATACTCTCAAAAAAATTGGATACAAAGGCGACATGCCAACCCAGGAGAAGCTCTGGCAGCAGATCCATCGCCACAAAATCTATGGTTAGTATTTGATGATCTTTTAAGTGGGGGATTGATTGTTGAGCTAAAAGCTGCTTTGTATCTTTTCTTTCAGACTTCTTCTTGCTTACCACTTTTCTGCCTTTGATTTTGGCCGTTAAAGCTAATACCTTCAAGATGAATGAAATTATCCAAGATCCGGTAACGCGCCAGAAGGCTTACCTCATGGATATATACGTTGCAGAAGCAAGGAAACTGCTGCCCCTATTCGAGCAATTGGGTTACTTTAAGGATCTTTAGGGAAAGACAACAATTGGAAAACAGCAACAGCAACAAAGCAACGAACACATGGGGTTCTGATCAATGACTTTTGAGTATCTGTAGATTACGAATACGTAATTGCTTTAAGAACCTTGATTGTCAAGTTTTGGTTATCTCTAAATGATTAGGGAGTAGAGTAGGAAGTGATAAGTTAACATTATATAACAAACTAGCAGACCAGCGCGCTTCGCTGCTTACTAAATGAATTTAATGTTTAGGAAATCATCGAAAATAAACAATGATAATCAAAAGCAAAAAATGTACTTACACAAATTGCAATTTTTTGAGAAAACAATTTTTCACACAAAAAAAAAATCTATCATAAAATGTTCCGTTGTACAGAATGACAAAATTGTTTGCTATCCTTTAAAAAAACCGCAATTTGGTGCACGCGTTGCGGAGATTTTTTTCTTTTACTTTTAAGCACCAAAATATTGTTGTTAAGTGTGTAAATAAAATGTGTAACATTTTTGTGATAATCGAAAATTGGTTACTCCTACGAGTATTTCTATTGCATTTATAGAAAGATTCCCACTGCGACTGGTAATCTTTTCTCGGTATTTTGGCCGTAACTTGTAAACACTTTAAAATATATTTAAAACGATTTTGGAAAATTATTTGTACAACATTTACATTGATTGTGCTCTTCTTATAACAAATGCTGGAACGATTGAATGTATGAATACTATTGTTCGATTAATGCTCCCTCCTTTTCTCTGCCTCTTCGGATCATCCTATTTATCCAAAAATCCAGAGAGCTCAAACTCTTTGATGGTGCGCTGCAAGAAGGCACGATATTTGGGATTCTCCACATTCTCCCGTCGGAATTGATCACCGCTCTCAGTGCGTGAGTTGAGATCTTCCAAATTTTCAAAGCCAGCTCCTTCGCGGAATATTAGAGGCGTGAGGCAAGTGGCGCCAATAACACCTGCAACAGAGGATGATCATAGAAGGAAGATCCAAAAGAAGGAAGCAGTGGCAAATACTCACCCATCAGGCTGGTGTTGATAAGATCGATATGGATATCTTTGAGTGTGGGAATGTTTCCTTGATATTTGAGCTTCTCCAGGGTCTGCTTCAGCGCCTGATGGTACGTCCTTACAATGTACTTGAAGTGCACTTTGCGCACATTCTCATTGAGAGAGCCGTAGAGGAAGTAGTTGAGATCTATGGCCGGAGAACCCACATATGCCAACTGGTAATCCAACTATGGGAATAAATGGATACTAAAGTTAAGAGTCTGAAAGATTCAACGATGACTCTACTCACAGTCACCACATCATCGGGTTCCTTGGTCTCGTTGTTGATGTGAAACAGGAGATTGTTGATCCACAGATCCGTTAGGTTGAACACACGGAAACCCTTCTCGCTCTCGTCAAACATGGCCAGAGCTCTTTGGAGCACATTCTCGGCGAGAATGAACGTCTTTTCAGTGATCTCCTCGTAGCCCTTCCAGTGGGCCAGCTCTTCCGCCACGCAGCGAATGTTCACGGGGAAGTAGGTGAGGAAGTCACGCCGATCGGGATTCCGGGAAATGGGTGCCTCATCGAAGAACTCCAAGACCTCGGGATTCTCCTTGGCTATGACGGCACTGCAGGCATGTAGCTTGGCTATCTTCTCGACGGTGGGCAGCACGTAGTCCAGGTTCAGCAGACGACCCCGCTCGAAGTTCTCAAAGCCGCTCATCTGCATATCCTCCAGGATGAGGAACGGTTCCGGCGACTCCGTTGTGTAGTAGCAAGCGGGGGCAATCTTGCTCTTGTCGCCAATGGACTCCAGCAGAGCCTGCACCCTCGGAAGCACCTCCTTGTAGGAGAGAATCTCGCGCTTAAAGAGCTTGCTGCGCTGGGCCACGGCTCCTGTTTGTCCCTTCGGATGGTCCTTGATGATCACCGAGAACTTGCTCTTGGCCGCTTCGCCTCGCTGCAGATTGAAGGTGGCCCGGTGCATTTCGCTGGCAAAGCCCACCGCCGTGTCTCCCACCTGGGCGCTCTTCACCAGCAGCTCGCTGACGGTCAGCGTCTCCTCCTTGAAGTGCTCCTTGAGCACATCCTGCAGGAACTCCACCGTCAGCCACTCGGGTGCAAGGTAGTTCTTTGTGCCGGTTCCCATTTTTTCTTTTATTTTTCCAAGTCACCTGACTGCTGCGCGTACAGAAAAAAAAACTCCAAAGCAGCTGGTGCGACCGTCTGAGGGAGCTATGAAAGTGAGAGTGTGTGGGCAGAACATGTGACTGTGGAAGCGCCCTCTCTGTTGATAAATTCGTCGGGGGGTACATTAAGTAGAAGGTAAGTCCATTTGTAGAGGTGCCTATTTGGGCGAAAAACCTTGGCATGCTTGGACCTAATTTTTATTTATTTATTAAGTATACGTGAGGTGAGGCAATGAAAAACAAGGGCTCGCTCTTTTCCTCACCTAATATAAAAACACCTTGCGCTCTGCTGCTCACAGTAAACTTTGGTGCCTTGGTGTGAGTGTGTTTTGGCTTGCGTGTGGAACAACAAAAGTGGGTGGCATGCGATCAGTTATATGGAACGTATACGCATTGTGGAACGGAACTATTGCCTCGCTTTATTCAAACATCACACGCGCTCTCGCTCCAAAGATAATAATTGGAAATGCTTTGACATGATATAAATGCAAACAGCTGTTGTGACAGTCTCTGTAAAAAGTTATATCCAACTCTATTGGAATTTCCATAAGACTCTCCTTCAATAGGGTATAATGATAAGAAGGCAACGCGCGTACTAACGAAAACAAAAACAAAAACCCACTGGATTTCTTTGGCTTATTTTCTTAAAAAGTATAATAGACAAGCATTGCCGCAGCTAAACAAAAGATAAATCTTTAAGATAGCCAAAGTCACTCCACAAGATACAGTAGAATTATATACATATATATACATATAAGATATTTAAGTAGAATCGCATTCAAAAGTCTAAAATGCCACGCCTATAGAGGAAGGGAAATATGCTGAGAACAGAGCGGACGTACAGGGGATTCGTGTAGACCTTGGAGCGAAAGCGATCACCCTCTTCGTCCGCCTGCATTAGGGACTGGAGACTCGCCTCCGTATCGACGGGCAGAAGGATGAACACCAGATGGGTAAAGGTCGTAAAGTAACCTAAGCAAAAGAGTTGCGTATATGAAAACATAACATAAAGATCCCTTGGCCTAGATCCTGTACTCACCCCAGAAACCATACTTGAGCATGCTCATGTGGAGCTCCCTTAGCAGTGGCATCCGTTCGTTGTAGTTGAGAATCTTCAGGCAGCGCACCAGATAAGCGTGATAGATCCTAACGAAGCAATCAAAGTGCTTGATCCTTATGCTATGGTGGGCCGAACAGATGATCAGCTCCCACAGGTCCTGCGAGGGACTGCCCCACTTGCACAGTTGAAAGTCCACAAAGCGCAGTTGATTGATCTCCCCGGATTGGGTATAGCTTAGCATTATGTTACTGGACCAAAAGTCCCCATGATTCAGTACTTTAAACTCCTGGGGATTGCTGTTGAAGCAACGGGCCACAGACTGCACAAATTGATCGGCTGTGGGCTGAGCGAAAGCGAACATTATTGATCGATCGATCTGCTTTTGGTGTATAAATATCCCATAGATCTCTACTTACAATGCGACTCACGTACTGTTCATGTTCCGCCAGACCCCATTTGGCCATGGCCGCCTTGTAGCTCTGGACACGGGCCTGATATGACTTGGATTTGTTGTAGTTGGCGGGCAGGTAAGTACGTTGGAAATCCTCCGGAAATGGGCCGTTCCGCTGTCGCCACACAGCGCTCGCCGCATGGAATTCCGCCAGTTTCTCGAGCACCCTTCTCATATGCGGCATATCAAAGCCCTTGAGACGATTGATATTTCGAAATTTCTTCGTTTTGAGATCCTCCTGGACGAGGCAGATGCGACCATTGACATTCTCCGACCAGTGGCATTTCGGGGCAAACTGCACCGTTAGGCCCGACTGCTCGTACAGCTGCTCCAATTGTGGTATAATCAGATCGTACATTTGCTTCTCCTTCGGGAAGATATTCAGGGTGTTGACGAACCCATTGCCCTGGGCATCGTCCAGCATGGTCTTCAGTACGTACGATTTCTGCTGTGAGAATCCGTCTGTGTGTGGCAGGCAGTGTGTGAATGAAGTGAGGTAATTGTTAGTGCAAATAACGAGAGTCCACCCCCTTTTTCTCACCTTTCATTTCAATGTCGACGATAATGCGCATCAGCAGCGATGTATAGGTCTCGCCCGGAGGCGTGGCCGGTATAATTGAGAGATTCAAGATGCGTCGAAATTCCCTCAGCTCACGTTTCAGCAGCTTCTTGAAGTACGACTCGTTGACCCACTCCGGTATGCGCACATTATGGCTAGTGCAGAATTTATTGCTGTTATCAGGCATTCTGATAAAAGATTTCCACTTGACTCTGCTTTCGGGGGGGCTCTGCTGTCTGCTGGTGTTGTTCTCGCACCGAACAGTGGGGTGCAACTGTTTTTGTGGCGCTCTGTTTTGCCTGTTCTTATCGAGAATGTTGTTTCTTATTTCGGTTTTTGTTTGGGTGGGGTGTGCAGGGTGGCAGGTGGGGCAAGGTAAGCGCTCACTTATCAGGCAATGCCAATTGCCCGGCCCCGTCTAACTGGTTCGTCAACAGCTCGTCAACTGAGAATCGCTTCGTTCGTTTGCTGGTTTGTTTTGGCCCAAAAGTCGCATCGCTCTCGCGAGACACAGACACAGGCGATACTGTGATAATTGAAAGAGCTTTTCCCCTCTCCTCTACTATATTTATTTAAGGTATGTGTGGGAGAATAGGGATGGGGAGTCGCAGTCTTATCAGCGCATTGATGATGTGAATGCCTGATAACCGGAAGGGTATGGGTAGGGAGGAAGCCCTTCTATCTGTTAGGGGGTGCAAATGTTATTCCTTCTTTGATGGACGTATCTCCCAGACCCTACAATCTCTACTGTCTGTCTAGCATCTGTTGAGATGCCCCTGTTCAAATAGAAGCTCAAGTACCGCCTCTGCTCTTGTATCAATTGATGGGCAGCCTGTTGAAACCAGATTCAATATTCGCATTTATTTATTTAATGGAAAGAATGGCAACTGCAACGAATGTCGATTCATTCGTAGTCGCCAAAGTTGAACAGTCCCCGCTTGCAGTAGAAGGGATACACCTCGCTGATGACCTCCACAAATGCGGGATTCGTATAGAGACGCGTGCGCAGACTTCTGCCTGCCTCGTCCTGGGACATGAGTGTGTGCAGATTGGTATTCCTGTCGCTGGGCAGCAAAACGGCAGACAGATGGCTCATCAACGCAAAGAAAGCTGAAAGGAAAGTGCATCTAGAGAGGCAATCAACTGTTTAGTCCTTGAGGAGAACCCACCATAAAAGGTATTGTTCTTTTTGTAGAGCGCAGCATGCAGATCCCTCAGTTGGGGCAGTGGCTTCTTGTAGCTCAGAATACCCAAGCAATCGATGAGATGTTCCCAATAGATTCGCACAAAATTCTCATATTCCTTGAGACGCAATTCCCTGCCTGCTGAAATGGTGATGATGAAGAGCAAATCCTGCGCGGGACTACCCCATTTGCAGTGCTGAAAGTCCAAGAGGAGAGCGCTGTCCAAGTCGTTATTCGAATTGTATTTAAAGAGAATATTGCTGGACCAAAAATCGCCATGAGTGAGTACATTAAAGTCATTGCCATCGGTTCTCAGCGAATCCAAACACATTTCAATGTACTGCTCGGCAGTGGGCTGAAATAGAGATGAAAATACATGAGATCTGACATCTTTTTGATGCTAAGAAACATACGAAATTCTTTAAATATCTCTCCTCGATTCCCCAGGTCTGCATGGCTGCAGTGTACTCCTTAACCTTTGCTTCGAATCCCCGTTTGCTATGCTCTGTGTTATCCTTATGGGCAAAGCCATGCTCAAAGTCGATGGGATAGGATCCATGGCGATTCTCGTAGACCACACTGGCGGCATGTAGCTTCGCCAGCTTACGAAGACTCAGGCTCATGTGTTGCATATCCAAGCCCTTGCTGCGATCCACAGTTACGAACTGCTGCGATGACAGATCCTCAAATATGAAGTACAAATAGCCATCCATTTCGCCGATTTCCAAACACTTGGGCACCAGCTGAATGGCATGTCCAGCCTCGCGATAGAGCTGCTCAAAGGCGGGCAAATAAGTGGAGTACATTTGCTGCTCCTTTTGGAAATATCGGAACTCCTCTACGAGCCTTCCACCTTTGTCAAATTCGAGGGTGCTCTTGACTACATAGCTCTGGCTCTTAAGGCTGCCATCTAAGAGATGCTTGGGGGTTTAAAATCCTTGATGCTGCAGTTGCAATAACTCATCTTACCATTTAGTTCCAAGTGCAGATAAACGCGCACCAGAATGGAGGTGAAATTACTGCCCGGCGGGATGGCAGCCACAGGTGTAAACTGTAGAATTCTGCCAAAATTTGGCACATCTTTGGCCAGTAGTGCCAGGAACTTGTCTTCGTTTAACCATTTGGGGATAACCAGACTCTCGTTAGGGTTCTCTATCGTGGACATGATGCTGATCTCTGACTGATCTTGGCTGAAACTTCAAGTTGACTGACTGGAAAGCATAGTTTATCCAGTAAAGATAGCACATCACGTACAGATAACATTAATAAAACCCATTACGAACAGTTTACTACAGTCTACATTTTATTTGCCAGCAAATTAGTTTCCATAAAACAATCAGACATCGTAATCAGCAAAGTTAAGCAGCCCGCGATTATAAAGAAAGGGATACAGATCCTTCATTACACTGCCAAAGGCAGGATTCGATAAAAGACGCAATCGCAGACTTTCGCCCTCTTCGGTTTCTGCTGATATAGTGTGCAAATTGCTGTCCTTATCGGTGGGGAACAATATGATTGGCAAGTGATTCATCAAACTAAAGAAGGCTGTAGAGGGAGAGCGAAAGATATGTCAATCATATGATAGAAGGTATCCTTAAGAAACGTACCATAAAATGAATTCTCCTTTGCATACATGGAGCGCTGAATATCCCTCAGTGTGGGAATGGGTTTCTTGAACTTCAGAACCTTGAGACATTCGATCAGACGATCCCAGTAGATTCGCACAAAGTTATCAAACTCCTTTATGCGAATGTCTGTGGCCGCCGAGAGTATAATAAAGAAAAGCAGATCCTGCGCGGGATTGCCCCATTTAACGATCTGAAAATCCACTAGGATTAGCTCATCTATTTTGCCACTTGGCAGATAATTGCTCATCAGATTGCTGGACCAAAAGTCGCCATGATTCAGCACATTAAAATCATTTGGCAGCACATCCAGGCAACTCAATGATTGAGCCCAATACTGATCTGCAGTGGGCTGGAAGGAGAAAATCATTTAAGCGAACTTTTCTTTTCGGTATTTTCATAAACTTACAAATTCCTTGACATACTTCTCCGCATCTGTCATGCCCCATGTCAGCATGGCCTTCTTAAAGGCAGGCTCTTTTAACTTAAATGCATCCATGTGAAATTTTGATGCTTTCAAGGTCACGAAACCCTCTAGGAATTCACTGGGATAGGGTCCATGCTGCTCCTCATAGACCGCACTGGCGGCATGGTATTCGGCCAACTTGTGCAGCGCCCGCGTCATGTGCTCCAAGTCCAGGCCCTTGGTGCGATCGATATTCTGGAATCTCTTCACGCACAAATCCTCGAAAATGAAGTGAATGTTGCCCTCGCGCTCCTCCGTGTGGAGACACTGCGGTGCCAGTTGTATCTTCCAGCCGGCAGTCCTGTACAGCCCCTCGAAGGCAGGAAGATATTTCTCGTACATCTTGGCCTCTTTGGGGAACAGGCCAAAGTCATTGATGTCACTGCCGCCACGTTCCTCTGGCAGCATGGTCTTGAAGATGTACGTTTTGGTTTTTACACTGCCATCTGAAGAGGATTATAAAACTATTTCGATCAGTTTAAGTTCTGGTTTTATGTACTTTTAAACTCACCCTTCATTTCCAATTCGATGTAGACCCTTATCATAGTCGAGGTAAAGTTCTCCCCTGGGGGAATCGCCGCCACTTTGGTAAACTTCAATATCTTCACATGATTGGGTTCATCTTTGGCCAGCACTCCAGTAAAGTACTTCTCATTGATCCAGTCGGGAATGATCAGATGCTCATTGGGATTAACTATTTCCTCACTCATTGTAGCAGCGTATATTCCTTCTTTCCACTTCCAGCACGACTTTTCTCTTCAATTGCTGCTGGGGCACTGAGCACAATTTTTTATTGGATTTTGTTGTCCCTTATCGGCAGCAAAAAAATTAGCTCATACATATGAGCGATACTCTTCCAGTGAGTCGGCTCTTTTGTGTAGCTAAAAATTAGAACTATCTTGCCAATCTTATCTATACGATGACTTTTCTGCTTTTTACAATTTAAGTATTAATTTGCATCGTTTGTCAAGAGACTCTTTTGTGTACATATACTCTGGGAGGGGTGCAAATAATCGTAACTATATTTTACAGATAGCTATGGCAAGTGCTTGTCCAGCTGTCTGAGTTGACAAGTCTCTAAGGGGAGAATTTATTGCACAAGCCATTAGATTTATTAATTAAGTGTTGCTGTTGCGACATGCAGCAGCGCCCATCGGTTGGCTATGGGCTTCTTAATGGTGCAGTTAATCCACGGATCTATTGGGATAGAATTGCTGTAAAATATAGTTATAGTAATTATGGAAGAATAAACGCTTTATTCTCTACACTAAATCAGTAAAATCTTTATTTTTCCAAGTGTATTTGCATTCGCCTCTTGGGCCTTGCTAATATCAATTATGAATCTAAAGATAGGCATAGAAATACCTAAAAACTAATCAGTGTTTGGTCATGATATTGGTGCAATCTATATCAAATACTCGTACATTATTGATAGCACGTACATGAATTTGTAGTAGAAAATATTTCCTTGTCGATTGTAGAAATTCAATACTGTGTTGCCAGAGGAAATAGGTTCTCAATAAAATATATATACATTTCTGAGATAGTGTACCCCCATAGAGCCCCACTCAAAAGTTTTATTGAAACGACACACGCATGACTAGAAATATACAAATTTAATTCTTGTTTGCGATCGTGTGGATTGCGTGTGAAACCTGCTTTGTCAGAGTACATTTTGGGGGCTGGCTACGACTTCAGTTTTGTGTGTTTTTTCGCAGTTTAGTTTTTGGCACCGTCATAATGATAGTGCCAGTGTGGGCCGGGCCTTAAGACGTCACCATACATCACATACTATCTATCATTAGCAGGTGAAAAAAGGCGCTGAGTAAGTTTTAGCAGCGATGTTCTATAGATCGGAACTGATTTGATTTGAATTGGATTTTTATGTATGAGTAACCATTACCTTCAGTAATTTATTATACCCGTACTCAAAAAAGAGTTAAGGGGTATATTAGATTTGTGGTAAAAGTGGATGTGTGTAACGCAGAGAAGGAAACGTTTCCGACCCCATAAAGTATATATATTCTTGATCAGCATCAATAGCCGAGTCGATATAGCCATGTCTGTCTGTCCGTCCGTCCGTCCGTCCGTCCGTCTGTCCGTCTCGATGAGCGCCTGGATCTCAGAGACTATAAGAGCTAGAGAAACCAAATTTGGTTTCAAGCATTATGTGATATCACACTGCTACAAGTGTATTTCAGAATTTCGCCCCGCCCCCTTCCGCCCCCACAAAGGACGAAAATCTGTGGCAGGCACAACTTTAAAGATACGATAAAACTAAAAACGCAGTATCGTAGAGAATGCCCATATCTACCAGATTGCCAAATCTGAACTAGATCGGATCATAATTATAGCCAGAATGAAGAAATTAATTTTCTGTTGCTTCCCCTGCCCCCTCCTGCCAACGACCATGCAACTCATTTTCCTTCTCACTCTGCCGCATTCAGTGCGCGAGCAACCCCAAGCGGAGGAGATGTAGAATCTAAATGGTACATGTAGAATATACATGTTAGATGTATAATATACATAGTATATGTAGATGTAGATAACAGATGTAGCAAAAAAATGTAAAATGTAAAATGTTTTTTTTTTTTAATTCTAAATAATTATATGCTCAAAAATGTATATGCTGACTGAGTACGGGTATAAGTAGAGTCGAGTCCCCAGAAGCGACTCACACGTTCCTTCTCGTTTTTTAATAGAAATCATTAAAGTTAAAAATGCCACGATTATAGAAAAATGGATACAGATCCTTCATAGCCTCCACATATGAGGGATTTGTAAACAAACGGAGACGGAACTTGTGCCCCTCCTCATCCTCGCGCATCAAGCTATGCAAATTGGAATCCTTGTCCGTGGGAAATTTGATGACAGGCAGATGATTGAACACCGCCATGACAGCTGTTAAAGAAAACCCACTTTCATGTTTAGTTTTTAAAGCGAAATTAATTTCTAAACGTACCGTAGAAGGTGTTGTGCTTTTTGTACAAAGAAGTTTGAAGATCACGCAATGTGGGCAATTTCTTTTGGTATTTGAGTAACTTTAAGCACTCCACGAGACGCTCCCAGTAGATCCTAATGAAGTAGTCGAACTCCTTGAGCTTAATGTCGTTGGCCGCTGAAAGAGTGATGAAGAACAGCAGATCCTGCGCAGGACTGCCCCACTTGCAGAGCTGAAAATCCACCATAATGAGCTCATCGATCTGGTTATTTTCGCGATAGTTGCTCATCAGATTGCTGGACCAGAAGTCACCATGGGTGAGGGTATTAAAGTCCAAAGGATCCACAGTCAAATTACTAGCACACACTTTTCCATACTGCTTGGCAGTTGGCTGAAAGGGGAGAGAGAATGGATGCTCACAACACAACAATTTATGGACACTTTACAGAATAGAAGACATTTCTGTGACTTACAAAACTTTTTGTATACTGCTCCTGATCCTCCAGTCCCCAACCGGCCATGGCCTTTAGAAAGGATTCCGATTTCACCGCCCAACCATGCACCTGCTGAGACAGTTGATTTTCGGCAATGAATCCTTCATTGAACTCTGCGGGCAGAGGACCCTGCTGCTCCACATAGACTGATGCAGCTGCATGGAACTCTGCCAATTTATGCAGCGCGCGCTGCATGTGTGGCAGGTCCAGGCCGCGAATGCGATCGACATTCTTGAACTTCTTCACGGCCAGATCCTCAAACACAAAGTTAATGCTCTCCCCACGCTGCTCTGCAAACAGGCACTTGGGTGCTAGCGCAATATCCTCGCCGGCTGTCTTATAGAGAGCCTCGAAGGCGGGCAAAAATGTCTGATACATCTGCAACTCCTTGTCAAAGATGCCACATTCGCGGATCTCCTTGCCACCACGCTCCTCTGCCAGCATTGTCTTGAAGATGTATGTCTTGGGCTTGGTGCTGCCATCTATTGTAACCCCCCCAGAGGATCATAGTTCTGGTTATATCATATCCCATACGAGTGTCTGTGGCTTGCTTACCCTTCAACTGTAGTTTCAAATGAATACGCAGCATGATGGAGGTGAAATTCTCGCCCGGTGGTATGGCTGCCACCGGCTTAAAGCTGAGAATTTTCGCATACTCAGGCTCATCCTTTTGCAGGACAGGCAAAAAGTACCCCTCTTCTATCCACTTGGGTATGTCCAAGTGTTCATTGGGATTTTTGATCTCTTCTGCCATTTACCAGCTTTCCTGTTGGAAGTTTTACTCACAGTGATTTCTTTTTCTTTATTTATAGGAAAATATTCATATCTATTGGAGCTTTTGTTATAGCCATATGAGAGCTTCCCGAGAGAAAGGGGGAGAGAGCTTTGGGTTTAATTCGATTATTGAGTGTTACAAATGGAGAACTAAAAACCTCTTTCAACTTTAGATAAGATTTCAAATGAAATGTTTTCGCAACTCAAGAAATACTTACACCAGCAATCGTTTACAAAATAAATAGAAATTGCTTCCGCAATTTGGAAATCAATGCAGTGGACCATCAGAATGGCTGAAAATAAGGATTTCAATGCCGACGAATTGGTAGCACCCGAGTGGCTGGACCATAATGTTGGTATTAAATGATGAATGGAGTGTAAACAAATCTTAAGTTAGTTTCTATGGCAACCTTAAACATGGAGAGCGAGCAACGATCTCTTGCCAGCGAGAGAGTTCTTATCTCTTTTTGTATTTTAATCGCATACACTCAAAGCTCTGCGAAAGCTTCCACAATTTCATTACGCATTGAAAATGTTTTGCTCTCTCCGAAAGCATATAAAGTGTAATTTGGAGTAACTTCGTTCAGTTAGTTGGTTTAACAAACTAGTAGAACTTTTGGCCAGCAGTACTCCCGATTAGAAAAATGTCGGGAAATCCAGATACGAGTATTAATGACTTCAATGCCGACGAACTGGTTGCACCTGAATGGCTGAATGTTGAGTTTATCACAAAAGTTCTGAGCGAGCATGAAAAGGCTGCCGAACTAAAGGTCACCGGACTACAATTTTCTCCAGCCAGCGCCAAGGGCGACCACTATGCCAGCGTCATGTTTCGCGCCAAAGTGGAGTACACCACTCGAAAAGGAGCCGCCACCAAGTCGCTAATCATCAAAACAATGCCGGAGCAAGAGGGTCACAAGAAGGATATGCTGGGCGAGTCGCCAATCTTCCAAACGGAGATTGGAATGTACGGCACAGTACTGCCAGAATTCGAGAGGATACTCCGGCAGGCGGGGGACGATGATAAACTCTATGTGGACTGCATCTATCACAGTCTGAAGCCGCGTCAGGTGATGATCTTCGAGGATCTGGTGGAGATGGGCTTCGTTGTGATACGAGATCGTGAGGTAAACCTCGACGAGGTGCGTTGCGTCTACTCCAAACTGGCAAAATTGCATGCGGCGAGTATTAAAGTCCAGCACGAGGTAAGACCCAATGGAAATCGATCTTCAAACTGTGACTAAGATTCTCTTTCTGATAGCAACCCACAATACTCAAAGGCTACACCAACGGTCTGTTTGATATGCCCAAGGTGTTGGAAGAACCATTCATTGGCACTGGGATGACATTCTTTCTGGAACTGCTAGAGAAAGAGCCCGAACTGCGAAAGTACAAGGCATACTTTGAGAGCATAAAGGGCGACCTGCTACAGCGACTGAAGGATGAGTGGACGCAAATGCGTCAGAACCCGAAACCAGATCAGTATTACGTCCTCAGCCATGGAGATTTCCATCTACGTAATATGATGTTCAAGCACAAAAAGGAGACAGGAGTATTCGAGGACGTCATGCTGTTGGACTTTCAAATGTGCAATATTTCCCCCATGACCAATGATTTGATCTACTCGATATATATGCTGTTGGAGCCACAACAACGAAGGGATCATTGGGAGGAGCTGCTCAAGCATTACTTCTCCGTTTTGGTTGAAACTCTGAAGAAGATCGGATATAAAGGAGAAATGCCCACGGAAGCTGGACTCTGGCAGCGATTCCATCAACGTAAAAACTCTCGTAAGTTTGTGGCTCCGATTCCTAGGTATACAATCCCTATATCCCCACATCCTTTCAGACTTTTTCCTGCTAAGCACATTCCTGCCATTAATGTGGGCCCTTAGGGAGAAGGCCACCGATTTCGGTGAACTATTACAGAACGAGGAGATCCGTAGAAATTCCTCGTTTTTGGAGGGTTATGTCAAAGATGTCACCATATTATTGCCCCGCTGGGAGAAATTGGGTTACTTTAAAAATACCTAAAGTGTTGTGTTTCTATGTGTTCCTTTCAGCCAAGATGATCTTTAAAATTATCTTTTGCTTGCAAATAATTAAACTTTCAAGAAAAAATGTTAAATTTTGCTAAATTATTTTGTATGCAAAAAAGAACCTCTTAAATGTTGACTTATATCGTATGTGGAATCTGGAACTATGTAATATATGTTCATATTCTTTATCTGCTTTATGGAACCCACCCTACAATTTAAAGAATTTTCTGACTACGCAACACATTAAAAAAGAGATAATTCAAAAAAAGTTATCAGACTGTTGGCATCTCATTTGAATTGCTGATTTCAGTCACTCCCTGAATGAGAATTATTTGCGTGTTCCTAATTAAAGATCTGCCCACCCACCCCATAAGAGCATACATAACAGTCGACGAATGCCATCATATGTCATTCATTATCATGACAAGTGGGTAATTATTTCTCAGAGAAAAAATATAGAAATGTGGTTGACCAGTGCTCTCAACCATGATTGACAAGTGTGGAGACAATTCTGTGGTCGGTCTTGTTCAATCAGTTGTAAAGTTTCTCAAAAGATTTCTTTATTGATTGCTGAACTAAAGATAACAAAAATATAACTGAAACTAAAAACTAATAACAAATAACTGGAGGCGTACCTAATTTGTTGTATTTTTTACGTAATTAAAACCCATCAACCCAGCCTCTCTATCAGCCCTATTACCCCAAAGCTAAGCAAACTCGTCTTTTGCGTGTTTTCATTTTCAGCCAGTCATGATGATTTGTTTACGAGTGAAACTTGCCAAAAGTCCAAAGTTCAGCCATTTACTGAGTTCATCAATGGGAAGCGAACAAATATTTCGTTTAATTAAATAGAATTTCTTATTTATTGCACATTCCTATGATATAGTTTATAATATCACAACAGATTAGGTGGGTTAATACTAACAAGAAGGAAACATACTAGAACTACTCCTTCAAAAGGCCCTTCAATTCGAAGAATGGAAGCAACAGCCTCATGGCCTCCACATAGTAGACATTGGTGAATGTTTTTGTGCGCATGGCATCGCCTTTTGGACCAGGATCCATCATAGTATTGACATTTGAATCCTTATCGGAGGGCATGAGGGTGGCCACCATCACACCGTTGGCGGTTAGGGGTCCTGCAAAGAAAAATGAGAGTTTAGAACGGAGAAGTCAAACGAGAGACGCTTCACAAACTCACCCCAGAAGCCATACTTGAGCATCATAATGTGGAGATCCCTCAGCGAGGGAATGGGCTTGGAGTAATTGAGCAGTTTTAAGCACTCGGCCAGACGTTCGTGATAGATCTGAATGAAATGATCGAATTCCTTGACCTTGATATCCAGCTGGGCGGATGTGCAGATCAAATACCAAAGATCCTGTGCGGGCGAGCCCCATTTGCCAATCTGCAGATCCACAAAGATTGTTCTGTCCACTTCGCCGTTATCCTTGTAGTTAAACATTATGTTGTTGGACCAGCAGTCGCCGTGGTTCAGCACATTGAAGTCGCTCTCATCCACCTTATTGACTTGCAGTGCCAGATCGAAAAACTCAGCGCCAGTCCAATACTTTTCAATGTATTTCTCGGCATCATTGAGGCCCCACTGGCGCATGGCACTGATGTACTGCGCCTGACGCATCTCACCCATTTTCTCGAATAGCGGACGACTATCCTCATTGTACATGGATTTGTTGTACTGCTCGTCGTAGGGGCCGTTAAGGTCGTACACCAGCACCGAAGCGGCATGTAATTCGGCCAACTTTCGGAGCACACAACGCATATGCTCCATGTCGAAGCCTTTGAGGCGATCGCAGTTCACAAACTTCTGCCGACTCAGATCCTCAAAGACCAGGCTGATGGCCTCGGCCGTCTGATCGACGAGCAGACACTTTGGCGCCAGCTCAATGTCCACACCCGCCTCCTTGTAGAGCTGCACAAACTGGGGTATATGCACTTCGTACATTTGCTTCTCCTTGGGGAACAGACCCATCATATTGATGGCATCCGCGCCCTCGCTGGACTCCAGCATCGTCTTCAAGATGTACGACAGTTCCTGCCTGCTGCCGTCTAAGGTGGGTTTGGGTTTTGGGGATAAACAAACGGGGCATTCCGAAGAGATTTTCGCACGGGACTACTCACCCTTCAGCAACACATCGATGTGCACTCGGATCATCACGGAAGTATAATTTTCCCCTGGTGCCGTGGCCGCTATGGGTGTGAAGCTGATAATCTTATCGAAGCCATTCACATCCTTTTCGAGGATTGGCAAGAAGTAATCCTCGTTCACCCACTTGGGTATGGTCAGGTGCTCGTTGGGATTCAACGGCTTCTCTGAGCTGCTGTTGGGCGACATATTGTGGGCACGGGCACTGAAATCAAGAGATCAGAGATCAGAGATCGGAAACGATCAGAATCGTGGGTCCAAGATCAAAACAATTAAGCAATGCTAAAGCATTTCCTATTTTAATGTTTAAAAAGTGTGGCGTCATGATGAGTGGGCCACTTTACACTGTCTAACGAGGAAACTTATCTAACTTTAGACGGTGTTTGGGTTATCTTTCAGTTGCGCACAATTTACTATAATTTCATTCAGTTCAGATATGGCAAAAGGCAGTCACATGTAGCATATTCTTGAGAGGATCACCTCTTGAGAGGCTGGCAAATCTCTTTTAGCATTTCACTTAAATTTCGCTTTTATTGTGATTTATTACTGACCGACTTTTCTAAATTTCCAATTTGAATGTTTGATGAATGGGGATGCCCGCTGGGAGGGAGAACGAACTGCTTGGGTTGCTGTGTTGCTGCTGCTGCTGCTGCTGGGTTGTCCGACGATTTCTAACGACAAACAAATACTGAGCTTCCAGCACGGTGGGGCACACACTTATGTACCGTAAGCCCCAGAGCGCGACAAGTGTATGGAACTACGGAAGTGTGTGTGCTGATAGCGTAAACTGGTTTTTTGTTTGTTTGGACAGACGCCGCCGCACACACACACCCACAAAATTGAGTGGGGAGTGGGGGTAGGCGAAACAAAGTGCAACAATATAATCACAGCCATATAATCATTTCCTTTATCTAATAATAGAACACATATTTGTGTCGTAGACAAAGGACTCAGGATAGAATCACACCTTCGACTTTTGTTCGATTTCAATTATAAATTCCTTTAATCATATTTTAAATCAAAGCCTGACGAGAACAATATATAGCGAGAGGTAGAATCTATAGCTAAACAGTATATATAAGTATATATCCTATATCCATATACTACTCCAAATCCAGCAGACCCTTGTTATCGAAGAACGGCAGCAACTGCCTCATTGCCTTGACGTAGTAGGGATTTTTGAAGCTTTTGTCTCGTAGAGCATCAGACTCCGGTCCGACACCCATTAGCATATCCATGTTGAAGTCCTTATCCGAGGGATAGAGAATGATCACCGTCACTTGCCGTAAGGGGACCTACAAAAGTAACAGATTAATCATAGAGCTATTCATAGAGAACCCCTTTGAAGACTCACCCCAGAAACCGTACTTCAACATCTGCGTTTGAATATTTCTCAAAGAGGGAATGGGCCTCGAGTAATTAAGCATATCCAGGCACTCGGCCAGACGATCATGATAGAGCCGAATGAAATGATCGAATTCCTTGACTTTGATGTCCAGTGATCATGTACCAAAGATCCTGTGCGGGAGAGCCCCATTTGTCAATCTGTCTGTCAATCTCCCCATTCTCCTTGTAATTGAACATGATATTGTTGGACCAGTAGTCTCCGTGGTTCAGCACATTGAAGTCGCTTTCGTCCACTTTGCTTAGCCTTAGCGCCGCATCAAAGTACTGTGAGTCTGTCAGGGATTTCTTGATTTATCTATCCACATCGGGAATGCCCCACTCGAGCATGGCTTTCTTGTATTGTGGCTCACGGATCTCACTGAACACGGAAATCTCCCTATTTTCTTCATTAAAAAAGGATTCATAAAACCTCGATTGACGATTGACCGCCGAGGCCGCATGGAGTTCTGCCAATTTCCGTAGCACGCAGCGCATCTGGGCCATATCGAAACCCTTCAGACGATCGGCATTCTTAAAATTCTGACGACTCAGATCCTCAAAGACCAGTGTGATGCTCTCCGGCGTCTGTCCAATGTGCACGCACTTTGGCGCCCCCCTTGTTGGCATCCAGCTGGGTGTTCAGTATATACGATATCTTTTGCTCGCTTCCGTCTGCAAGAACATTGGAAATGGGAGTTCTTTTGTACGGAAAAACTTACCTTTCAGCAGTATATCAATATATACTGTGAAGCTGCGGCCGTGGCCGCAATGGGTGTGAAGCTGCTAATCTTATCAAAGCCCTTCACATCCTTTTCGAGAATGGGCAGGAAGCAATCCTCATTCACCCACTTTGGTATATCCAGGTATTCATTGGGATTTACGGGTTTTTCTGACATTATTTCACTGATTTCTGACCAAAAAAAAAAGCAACAGTTTAATTTATTATATAAAAAACAACTCGTGGCGGGATGGCGAATCTTCTGCTGTGGTTCTGCGAAAAGACAAACAATAAATGAACGCGCTTTAATGTGTGTTTTAATATGTATATAACTTGGGAATGCTTCGATAAAGAATATTATAAGTGATTCTGTTCCATCCGTTTCCATTTCCCATATGCGGTGAAATTTTATCAGAACAGGTTTTATGGCAATCCGCGAATACCTTATCATCATTATGACATAGACAAATCTGATCGAAACATGCAACTAATTCTACTCGTGCATTTATATAATTATAGGTTTACTCGTACAGCTATTGAATGTTTGATTAAATATTCTTTGCATGTATGTATGCGCTCCATGTATTCCCACAGAACACACATGTTGACAAAAGAACAAAGTACCATATTGTATTTGTTGTACAAACAAATTAATTAAAATTCGAAACACTTTGTGGTCCACTGTCACTGCCAGGCGAATGATCAATCGTCTGTAAATAGATCTACATACATACATATATGTATATACTCGATATAGAAGAGTAGCTAAATGGGAAATGAAAATGGGGAAATGAATGACTGAATGAATGTATGAATCGAGAATGCGTCTCGTCATCCCACATTGGTACAATTGACGCTATGGCGCGTGCGATTCCAATTTCTGGTGGGCCTGATTTATAAAAACAAATACAAAAACAACAGAAAATCTATTATCAATTTAGATTGTTGTGTCGTCAGAGATTAGGTTTCCTTACCACTTGACTCGTACGTACATATGAGTAAATCGACATAAAATGTTTGAAATAATGCAAAAATAATCGAATAGTAACAGCGTCGTGCCATGAAACCTCATAATGATAGGAGCAATGAAGAAATAATTATGGTTAGTATTTCTATTTGTGTTTACAATACATTGATACATAGTACATTTTGTAGAAATAAACGAGATCTAACACCAATTGAGCAGTCCGCGCTCATCCATCCAGGGCAGAATGTCACCTATGGCCTTGCTGTACTTGCGATTCACCATGGAACCTCTTAGTTTGATTGCATATCGATCGGTGACCTCGTCCTCGCTTTGACTCATCATGGCAATGGGCAATACCCGTGTGACCACCACATATGCTACAGCAAGGGAGGCATTGGGACGATCAATAGAATATAAAATCTCATGGAATGTCTCTCACCTGCCAAACCATTTTTCTGCAGTCCATCGCGTATGTTCTTGAGCTGCGGCGAACGATTGCTGTAGTTGAGAGTCTTGAGACTATCCATCAGATGGTAATAGTAATACTGCACGAAATGATCAAATTTATCCAGCTTGATCTCCATTTGGGCGGAGGAGAGTATGGTATAGAACAAATCGTGTGCCTAAAGGGGAGGAATATTGAATGAGTTTTAGGTATAAAATAGGTGGAAAGAATACCAACCGGAGATCCATACTTGACCACCTGATAGTCAATCAGAGCCGTATCCTCCACATTGCCAAAAGTATCGAACTTCACCATCACATTGTTCACCCATCCATCGCAGTGATTGAGCACATTAAAGTCCGTTGAATGTGGGCTTTGGCTATGTAGGTCAAGCATGCGATCCACCAGGACACGCTCCTTGCTGACGAGTCGCTTGTGGAAACGTCCGCCCAGACTCGAGCGCCTGAGCTGCGACAGAAATGGGTCCGCATCGTTCAGTTTATTCAGTATGAGCCTGTTGTTCCGCGTGTATACCCCTTCGGCCACCAGTTTGCCAAACATGCCGTGGCACTCCACATAGGCAGCCGAGGCGGCATGGAATTCGGCGAGTTTCTTCAGTACCGCCCTAAGACAGACTATATCGAAGCCCTCCTCCCGACTCACGTTCTTGAAGCCTTTCGCCTTGAGATCCTCCATCAGAATATAGTGCACCTTGATGCTATTGTCCAGCTTGAAGGCACGCGGACCCAGCGTCACCTTCTTGCCCACCGCTTGGTAAAGCTGCTCGAACTTGGGCAAAATGTTGTGGTACATCTGGTGCTCCCGAAAGAACAGCTTCAGGTGGGACATAATCTTGGCCTGAAACTTGCTGCAATGCTGCGCCTTCAGCATGAACGAGATCTTCCGCAGGGTCTGATCCCGCATGAGAACCTTCGCACGGACGGGCAGCAGAACGGTGCAGTTGCGGAACTGCACATCTTCAGTGGCGGGCGTAACGTCCAGGATCCTTTCACCATCCTCCAGGCTGGCATGAATCGCATTATTCAGCGATAGGGCATTCACCCATTCGGGCATTCTTTGGCTCTTCATTGCACTTGGAATTTGTTTTATTTTTTTTTTCACTAAATTTTGTATGTAACGAGCTAAACAAAAAATACACTTCTAACTGAAAGGATACAGTAAACAAATCTAAAAGAATTTTGAAACAGACTAAAAAGCCTACATGAAGATTGTGTCAAATGGATTAATGGACATTAATGGCAGGGATAGCAGGGATCGAATAGGTTCATACAACCCTCGTTGAGGGGCAATGGAAATATGGTTGAAAAATATAAATCATTTATGTATTTTGTAGCCCCATTGTATTTGATTGTCAAAAATTGTACAATTTGTGACTGAATTGCTATAAAATATACATGATTAGGAGACGAAATTTTGGCCCCAAAATATAATCATCATTTCCAGTCGAGCAGGCCGCGATTATCCAACCATGGCAGCAACTCCGTCATCACTTGCACGTATTTGGGGTTCGTAAACATGGCAACCTTCATTTTGGACTCATCATTCAGATAGCTCTCCAGATTGTCATTGTTTGACTTGTCCAGCATGACCACAGGCAGCACTTTGGATACCACCATGTAGGCTACAGAAGTTGTATTAGCAAATGAGTAGGAGAGAAATCCATTTGATTTACTCACCAGCCAAACCATTGCGGAAGAGGGCTGCATGGAGGTTCTTTAGCTTGGGCAGGGGTCGATGGTATTGCAGTAGCTTCAGGTTTTCGATTAGATTATCGAAATAGAAACGCACCAGATAGTCGAACTTGGCAGTCTTTAGCTCTGGGGCAGCCGAAGACAAGATAAGATAATACAGATCATTGGCCTAAGGGGGGAAAAGGATACATATAAGAAACTTTTCAGACATGCAAATTAATATTTTATGCCCACCGGACTGCCGTACTTTCCCACTTGAAAGTCAACGAAAAGAGTCTCCTTGATGGTGCCAAAGGCATCGTGCTGGAACATTATATTGTTCGCCCAGCAATCGCCATGGTTCAGGACATTGAATTCCCTGGCATTGAACTGCTGATCCTGCAGCAGACGATCCACCAAATAATTGTCACTATCAGCCTGTAAATCAGACCAGAAAAATTAAATTAAATATCTCTTGTTAATTGCTGGGGAAATCCATCTGTAAACCCACCAACTTTTCGTATATCTTTTGAGCGTTCTTCCATTTCTTGAGCTGTGCCAGAAAGGCACCAGAGGCATTGAATTCCTGCAAGAGCTGTCGATTGGCCTCGCTGAACACTCCCACGGTGAACTCTTCCCCGAAGAAGCCATGATGCTCCACATAGCAGGCGGAGGCCGCATGGAAGGCGGCCAGCTTCTCCAGCACCCTCTGCATGTGAATCAAGTCCAGACCTGCCAGGCGATTGGCATTCTTGAAGTTCTTCTTCTGCAAATCCTCCAGCAGGATGTAGTCCACGCCCAGATCGCGGTCCACCTTGAAGGCCTTGGGGGCAAACTGAATGGGCTTGCCGGCATCCGCGTAGAGCTGCTCGAACTTTGGTAGAATCGAGTGATACATCAGGTCCTCCTTGTGGAAGAGCTTCAGCCTGCCCAGAATGGCGGCCAACACCTCGTTGCTGGGCTGTGCCTTAAGCACAAAGGACAGACTCTTGGTGGTGTGATCTGGAAGATCAAAAGGATCAGCATATTCTCAGATTGTAATGGGTCGTAAGACACTTACCAAACAACTCCACATCCACCAGCAGTCGGAGGAATAGGGAGGAGTAGTTCTCGCCCTCACTGCTGCCCTGCTGTGGCGTCACAGCGATGATCTTCTCAAAGTCTCCGATCTGTGCCCGCACTGCCTTCTCTAGTGTGATTTTTGACAGCCATTCGGGCAAATTGCTAGCAGGAGCAGGCGTAGCCTCATCGTGTCCATTGGTTGCCGCAGACATGTTCGACCTGTCGAAGATTATCGCGTTAATTTCTGTCAATAAATTTAAAATTTCGTGCAAAAATAATCTTACCCTGATAAGGGTATGGTAACACTAAAAAGGCAAGTTTCGTCAAGTTTTTATAACGGTTATCAACGCCTAATCACACATAGGTGGCGCCAATTGCTGTTTGTTTTGAGGCGCGAGAAATTGAAACCCAACCCATTGAGAATTTATGTTTGAACAGTGACAGCAGATATCTTCTTTTGCATATTTTATTATAATTATTTAAGGATTACTGTGTCGGCAACCATCAAAGTATGTTGAGATAATATTGTGGAATCAGTGCAGAAAAAAATTAATAAAAAGGGGCATATCAGAAATCTTTTAGTTCCTAATAAAACCTCCAATAAAACCCGCTCTGGCTCTAATCTATACGAGTATCTAGGCTGTCACACAGTCATTCTACCTTTTGTCAAGTGTTTTCTCAGAATCAAGAAACATTTAGTGCAATTTATGATAGAGAAGAACACTCAAACGTAAGTGTAAGCGCATCGATATGCGGGCAGGCATATATAAAATATTATATATTAATATAACATATCGTTTCATAGATAAATTCATGCGAATCATGAGTAATATAATATTATAGGGCTTTATTTGCAATCGGGGTAATTACCGAACTTTCATTGATTAGGCAATTATCAAGCCCAATCGCTATTTAATGAAGGCAAATCATAAATCAGGTCACATGTCAGTTATTGGAACACACACACAAACACACACTGACACAGGCCAAATCGATAATATTACGACACCGGTGGACAATACTTAGTACCTTTATTTTTATGAACAGGGAAAACCAAACGGCGCACAGATCACAGAAGTATTATTATCCTCTTATAAGGATAATTAACTTGAATTATTTACAGACTTATTAGCTTCAGTCCAAAACGTTGGTTTTTATACTAAATTTCGGTTCTAATCTGTAACCGTTTTTATATGTTTTCACACCTCTGGCCCCTGCCAACACACAGAACACCACACCGCCGTAAATGCCCGTATTAGGAACTAAAGAAATTTCCGTGGAAGCCGCGAATGTGTCACCCACCCTTAGCTACTTATGATGATATGATTTGGGGACGTGCAAACCTTTTTTCCTTATTCCTTAATTGGTAAGTGGAACTTTGTGCTGATAATTTGAGCAGCTCTCTCGATTGACTGCAGTCCCGGGCGACTGTCGATTTGAAAATACGAGCACCGCGATACGGGGACAACCGCTTTTGCCCCGATTTGGCTATACGAAAAGAAATTCCTTATCGCCTTGCATTCGATTGAAGTTTATTTTGTAATTCAATTCGCCAAAACCGGCAAAAAGAGACGGCCATCACCCATACGAAACACCGAGGGTCGGAGCGGGTAGTGATGTCTTTATAAACATTTGATATGGAACGAAACGTCGTCTATTGTTTGATTGATAACAACAGAAAAAAAAACTGTTTCTCGTTTCTATTTCCATGTCTTTATCGGGTGCTCATGTTTCTCTTTGCTCCTGCCATTCGCTCTAATTATTTTCTGATACTTTATTAATTGCTGTTCGCCAGCAACACTCGACTCTGATTCAGTGTGAGACATGTGATGGGTAGACAACAAACCACAAGATGTTCCTCGAGGTTTCCAGTGTAGAATCTCTCGAAAGTTTGGGTAGAACATTTGGTAATCTTTAGAGGCCAGAATTTGCATGTTACAGTGTTCCACCGATCTATCAATATCTTCAGTTTCCTTAGAATGCAAATTAATTTCATGTTCCTCATCGATAGCGTTGGCACAACATCTCCTGCATACATATCTCTGGAAATTCAAATTAGAGATAATACAAGTCTACTCCATAAAGTACACTGATAAAAAAACCGCAAAGTAAAAAGAACTGCACTAATATTTGAATTAAATATGTAATTTTTTAATACAAATATAGTAAAATGAAATAGAATTCGCTTTGATTCAAATATAAATGTATTAAAAAGGCTTTTTAATACTGTCATATTTAATCTTAATACAAAAAACAATAAAATTAATATAATATATTAAACTTGTAGTTTAACATAATAAATTTAACTATGAAACATACTCAATGTAAATATGAAATATATTTCAGTTAAATATGAATTTTTTTTAAAACAAATATTTTCATATTAAGATCAAAATGTAAGTGAAAAATGTTCAGTTTTATTACAACCGCTCTTGGATGAAAATCAATGGCACAAATTTTTAAATCTAAGTGATAAATTAAAATTTCAGTGCTTTTTTCTATGGGTATTTATATCTCCTATTTCCGGGTTTCTTTTATATGGAATAGCTGACTAAACAGTTCTTAGTACTCGAAAACAAGTTTTGGCTTTTATTTTATGAAAATTATTATATAATTTCAGTAAAATACCAGTAAAAATAATTTCCTTACATATGTATGCTGGCACTGATTTGCTTCTTATAGCGATCATTTGAGTACATTTTCATTTTCAGGTCATCCCCATTCTCCGCTTCAGTAATTAAATCGCTCGGATCGAGGAGCACAGAAGGACAAAGCATCAGTCCTGTATAAACGGTAATAAATGGGTTTATCAGCAGCTTTTCCATGAGAAAGAGAGCTTTGAGCTTACCCACTCAACAGTATTTGAGTAGCTGCATATGGAGAAATCGCAAGGTTGCGATCTTATCTTCTGGGTATTTAAGTGTTTTGAAGTATTCGATCAGCTGATCGTGGTAGTATCTAATAAAGTAATCGAAGTGCCTTATCTTTAAATCGATTTGCGTCGATCCCAGTAGGAAATACAACAGATCAAGGGCCACACTGGCCACCTTCGGCAGTTGCAAGTCCACGAAATAGGTCTCCGCGGGCTCTAGCGATCCCGATTTATAGCGTAACGTCCAACAGTCGCAGTGGTTGAGCCCATTGAAGTCCTGCGGATTGGGTTTGTTCATGACATACATAGGATTTACAATCTTGGGCTGTAGTTTGTGCTAAAACATAGAAGGATATGTGTGAAAATTATTCGGCAGAATTCATCAATCACCTACCACTGCCGCGCTGTACTCCTCATAGCCCCCATAAAGGGGCAGACACTTGAGCAAGTATTTGCCCAGAGTCTTTGCCACCTTTTCGATGTGGTTCCTCATGCTGTCCATATATGTGGGTGTAAGATAGTTCTGGGTATACGAATCCTTTAGCTCACCCGCGTGGCCCAGGCGGCATGCCACTGGGCCAGCTTCTTCAGGACAAAGTGTAGGCGCAGCATAAACGATGAATAGTTCTCTCCCGGCTTGACCCCAGCCACAGGTCAGAAGCTTTTGATGCCGGCATACGCATCGCCGGAACCCTTGGTCAATATATTTTCGAAGAGCTCTGCCTTTAGCCAGACTGGGAGCGGTACCGATACGTTCTCTTCCGCCATCGTGGATAAAATGATTGGAGGAGCTTTGTTGCCAAACACTGAAAGACATCCAGCGAAAAAGAGAGAAAAAAAGCACAGCTAGAAACTTATGTGGAGCGAAAGAAAGCTTTGAACAGCAAGTTCTCTTGTATTCTCTTCACTCACGTAATTGGTGGCATATGGTGGGCAACTTTTGATTAACAAAAGTGCATTTAATTACAATCATATCATAATATATGCAAAAGGTACAGCAATATACTTATTGTAATCTTTTAAACCTTATTGAGACTCTGTTAATGCTCATTAATTATATTCCATGGCACCACGATGATGCAGCCAAGGCAGGACGACATCCACATGCTTTCGGTATCTGGGATTTGTGAACACTGTCTTCTTAAAACTACTGTCTTCACCGCTTAGGATTGTATCGAAACCACCATCGCCATCCAGTATGGGATCCAGTAAAACAAATCCCATTATAGATATGCAGCAGACTAAACCTGAAAGATTTATGAATAAATTAATGATTGAAAAATGGAATCTAGGGATGGAATTTACTTACCCCAACCACTGTATTTGGACAGATCGTTACGAATTCCTCTCAGAGTGGGCAGAGGCTTCGTATATTTCAGCAATTGAAGATGCTTAACGAGTTCCGAGTGATAAAACCAAATGAAATAATCGAATTTCGTTGTTTTTATGTCCAAACTTGTTGACGATATAAGGAAGTAGTACAAATCCTGAGAGAAAATAGAATATTAGCATGCAATCCTGATGGAATTGTTGTGGATTACTCACCTGCGCCACTGTGCCCCACTTTGGTATTTGAAGATCCACGAAATATGTATTCAATATCTCATTCTTCTCATTGTACTGAAACATAATGTTATTGCTCCAAGCATCACCATGATTGAGAGCATTGAATTCATCGGGTTTCGGTTCGCATATATCAACCGCCAAATCCTCAAATTTTTCCGAGATGCTGAGCTGTAGAAAGATTTATAGATAAGATACGAAGATACTCATTCTAATTTTTTGTTGTTGTTTTACATACCAAATCTTTTAGGTATGTTTCGCGCCCTTCATAGTGTTCTATGTACTTCAGCAGCGACTTAATGCTGCCATTAAACAGAGCATCAACGATTTCTGGGCTCCTGAAGAATCCTTTCGTGTACTGCTCCTCATATGGTCCCTTGGTATCCACACGGACTGCCGATGCGGCATGCCACTGAGCGAATTTCCGCAGCGCACTCTCGGTGTGGGCTTGATCCAAACCCTCTAGACGATCGGCATTCCTAAATCCTTGGGGCTTCAGGTCTTCCAGCAAGACATAGTTATCGGTGGCAGGGATCTCGTAGGTCTGAGCCCCAAACTTCACTTCGAGGCCCACATCACGATACATTTGCTCCATTTCGGGCACAACTTTCATGTACATTCCCCGCTCTGTATCGAATATATTCGATTTTTGCAATAGCTTTCGATAGGCGTCCGTGTCGTGGGGTGTCTTCAGCATAAAAGCCTTTGTGATCTGTGATTGATCTTGAAATGGACACAAAGATTCTTTATTAAAACAAACGATTAGATCTGGTTAGATTTAAGAAGCACCTACCTTCAGTTTCTACATCCAACTCAACTCGCAGCATTATGGTGGCATAGTTCTCCCCCTTAGCTACACCTGCAGTGGCTCTCAAGGACTTTGTTTCCTTGTAATTCTTCACCTGCTGTTTTAGCAGATCTTCAAAGATCTCTGGCTTCACCCAATCCGGAATTTGAATGGCTTCTTCCGTGCATTGCTCATCGTCTTTGGTCTGTGGCGGCATCCTGACTGTGTTGATTATTTCGCTTTCAGAGATTTACTCGTAGTGCTGGGTGCTGCCTTCTAGCGCAGGCTTTTAAATAGTCTGTTATGAGCGATAAACACTATCATTTAAGACAGACAAGACAAGACAGCTGAGCTGATTATCACAAATATTTATGTTCTCATTGTGAGTGTGCACAAAATGTACGTCCAACTTTAATTAGTGGCTAGAGCTTGGGTTTGTTACAGTCATCGTCATCATCCAACAGATTAGCATTTTATCATTTTTTACGTTATACGTTACACGTAACTGGCAAGGACTTGCAGCTTCACTTAAGTGGCAGAGTCATAGCATGACAAAAAGCATTAAAGTCATTTTGTTTAGTAAAAAAATCAATTAATCGCAAGATTGTGACTTTTCAATTTTTAGGGTTAAAACTACGTTTTTGTATTAACTAAAATAGTTTACGTTGTATTAAAGAATTACTACTAGTTTTCCAAATGAAAAATATATAACTTATTGTCTATTCCAGAGCCCCACGATGTTTCAACCATGGCAAAAGGACTTCCATATGCTTTCGGTACCTAGGATTGGTGTACATTAATTTCCTAAAGCTACTTTCCTCATTGCTAAAGAGTGCCTCGAACCCAGCATCCTCTGTGGGATCCATTAAAACATAACCCATTATCCACACGGTGCAAATGAATCCTGAAGAATATATGAGGGTAAGTTTCAAATGTATTTTAAAACGGATTTTACTTACCCCAAACACTGTACTTGCAGAGATCGTGGATTATACTTTTCAGCGTGGGCAGGGGCTTTGCATATTTCAGCAATTGAAGATGCTTAACGAGTTCCGAGTGATAAAACCAAATGAAATAATCGAATTTTGTTGTTTTTATGTCCAAACTTGTTGACGATATAAGAAAGTAGTACAAATCCTGAGAGAAAATAGAATATTAGCATGCAATCCTGATGGAATTGTTGTGGATTACTCACCTGCGCCACTGTGCCCCACTTTGGTATTTGAAGATCCACGAAATATGTATTCAATATCTCATTCTTCTCATTGTACTGAAACATAATGTTATTGCTCCAAGCATCACCATGATTGAGAACATTGAATTCATTAGGTTTTGCCTGGCCCACATCAACAGCCACATCCATTAACTTTGTGGAAATATTATGCTGTAGATACAGTTTATAAATAGCATTAAGATGATCAGCCATTTGTGCCATTCTATTGCTTACCAAATCCTGTAAGTACGTCTCGTGTCCTTCGTAGAGTTCGATGTACTTCAGCAACGACTTAATGCTGTCATTGCAGATCGAATTAAGCAGTGGCTGACTTTGGAAGAGTCCCCTCGTGTACTGCTCCTCGTATGGTCCCTTGGTTTCCACACGCACAACCGATGCCGCATGCCACTGAGCGAATTTCCGCAGCGCACATTCGGTGTGGGCTTGATCTAAGCCCCGAAGACGATCTACATTCTGGAATTTTTGGGGCTTCAGGTCCTCAAGCAGAACATAATAATCGGTAGTAGGTAACTCGTAGGCTTCAGCTCCGAATTTCACCTTAAGACCCACATCGCGATACATTAGCTCCAGTTCGGGGACCACTTCAAAGTACATGCTCCGCTCTGTAACGAATATATTATTTCCTGGAACCAGGTGTGTGCGATGGGCAGCACAGGGTGTCTTCAGCATAAAGGCTTTTGTCAGCTGTGATTTGTCTGGAATGGAAACAGACCTTATTGATTCCAAAACAGATTGGTTTATCGGTTACCGACCTTCAGTTTCTACATCCAACTCAACCCGCAGCATTATGGTGGCATAGTTCTCGCCCTTAGCGACTCCTGCGCTGGCTCTAAGGGACTTCGTTTCCTTGTAATCCTTAACCTGGCGTTTTAGCAGATCCTCAAAGATCTGTGAATTGACCCAGTCTGGAATTTCTATGTCTTTCTGTTTGTCCATATTCGTTCGCTTTCAGACCTAGCAGTGCACTTCTGTCATTTTATTTGAGTGGCGCCTTTTAAATAGTCTTGGGTGCACTCTATTGCTATTCAAGCGATAAATATAATCTCATACTTAGTAAACTGACGAGGTGTGGTTATCAGGTACATAATATTATATACCTAATGTTAAATCAAACAAGACATCCTGGGTGCAGACAGTACTCTAGACCCCATAACGAATAAAGGCATAGGGCAGGGCAGTCTCTTATCGCTCCATTATTGTAATTATATATAATAGTGTCCAATCTTATACAAAGTCCTCAAATGCCATTCCAAGGTATAGAACTTTTATTATACAAGTTGTTTGCTGATTGGCTTACTGAATAAAATAAAAGATCTAATCGCAAATTAATGTCTCTGTGGGAGTGAGAGAGCTTTTTGTATTTGACGTTCGCTCTTCGTGTTTTGTTTTGCTACGCTAGTTCTAGCAAGCTTTTTGCTACACCCATAAAAAGAGTTAAAACCATATAAGGTAGGGGAGTAAACAACCATCTACCCATATTTAGATACGTAGGTTATTAACTTGAAAACGTTTTTTTTTTGGGAGACAAAAAATTGCCAGAAATGAGCTCAGTCTGGCAGTAATTTGTGCGTGTAATCAAAAGTAATAACAGAAAATAATTATTAGAAAACAAATCGGGTGTAAGTATATAATTTCAGTGGAATGGGAACCCACAAGGGAACTTTAACGGCCTTCAGTTTAAGCCTAAGTTCCATTTCAACATTACAAATATCAGTATAATCAGATCCATCCAACCCAATTTGGCGCAGAAGCTTTGTCGGTAAGAACACTGTTAGAAAAGCTCGGGGAGATTCAAGCTTTTTCAGCAAGTGTTTTGTTTTGATACTACGACAATTTCGCATTCAAGTCAAACAATTCGTTTTTTGTTTGAACATCAAGTGGCGTGGTGACGCTATCTTTTGTGTGTGCTTTCTGTGGAAACCATGAATCACAGCCCACTTCACTATCAACCCCCCATCAATCCCAAATATACGTTTTACAATGACTTTTGGCAAACCGAATCGATTGTAAGCTCTCGTTATCGGTTTTTAGGTTTGGCCAACAATTTTAGTTTTTATTAATACTCGTACTTATCAAAAACAACAGATAAAGAAACCATTATCACACGGTCTAATGGCTAGCGTTAAATTCTATCGCAAGACAGGCAAAAATTGTGTAAATTATTATTGGCTTGTGGGCGCACTGGTCTCCAGTGCACCGCGATTGAGGAGCCAGGGGAGGATCACCTGGATATGCTTGCGATAGCGAGGATTGGTATACAACTGCATCTGAAAGGCCTCCCCAGCGGCATTGTCGCCCACGAAGTTCTCAAAGCTGGCATTCTCCGTAGGATCCAAGAGAACTGCACTCATAACTCCAGTGACCACAGAGTAACCTATAATTGAGGAGTGATATTATGACTCTGCGAACAGCCTCCACTGCATGGATGGACCTACCGAAAACTCCATATTTGAATAGGGCTATGTGAATGCTGCGCAATGTGGGCAGGGGTTTTGTGTACTTGAGGACCTTCAGGTGTTCGATCAGATTGTCGTAATAGAACTTGACGTAGTAATCGAATTTGCTCAGCTTATCCTCCAGTTTGGTGGACGAAAGCAGCATGTATAACAGATCCTGCGCCACTGTACCGTATTTGGGAATCTGATAATCCACCAGATATACCTCCTTGATCTTGCCAAAGGCATCGTATTGGAACATTACGTTATTGGACCACGAGTCTCCGTGATTGAGAACATTAAACTCCTGCGGATCGGGCTTGGCCATTTTGTACATTTCTTCTACGGTTACGGGAATGAGTTTTTTCTGGAATCGAACAGGGAAAGCAGTATATCAGCTATAAGGATTACCCTTTTCCACGGTTTATATTTCGCTACTTACAATCTGTTCTATGTACTCCTCGTGACCCTCGTAGGTGACGCACACCTTGAGGAATCTCGTCATCATGCCGTTAATCATTTCGGTCATCATGGGCCTAGTATCCTCCCTGAAGAAACCCTGGACAAGTAAGTCCGGATATGAGCCCTTGGTGGCCACACGCACGGCCGAGGCTGCGTGCCACTGGGCCAACTTCCTCAGCACTCTTTCCGTGTGCGCCTGATCCAAACCCTCCAGACGGTTGGCATTCTTGAATCCCTTGGGGCCCAGATCCTCCAGCAGAACATAATCGCTTTTGGCGCCCTTGAAATCGTAGCTCCTGGCGCCGAAAATTATATCCACGCCCACTTCCTTGTACAACGCCTCCATCTCTGGCACAACGTCGTTGTACATCAGGCGCTCAATGTCGAAGATGTTGGTCTTCTTCATCATTTCCTGGTACATCTCCAGCTGATGGGGCAGCTTTACCATGTAGGAAACATCCTTGGATTTGCCATCTGAAAACGTGGAGGGTTAAATGGAAGAACATTCCCGCTACGACTCCTGCTGCCAGGGTGTGTTACCATCCAGCTCCACTTCAATGTTGACACGCAGCATAATCGTTGCATAGTTTTCTCCCGCGGCAGAGCCTATGTCCGCCTTGAAGGTCTTCACTTTGGTGTAGCCAGGCACTGTGGACTTGAGCACATCTTCAAATAGTTCCGCATTGATCCAGTCGGGTACTTTGCTGGCCGCCATATTGTTGATAATTGATAATTCGTTCAGCAATTTACACGCTCGCAAATAAAGTATACGCCTGGTTGGACACGGTTTTGTGGACTGGCGCCAGTCGAAGCGAAGCTGATAGTTTTATATTCAGCTTTATGTTCGTAGTTCTAGAGCTTTGGTAATTATGGGTGCTTCTAGCTACATATCATAGACACAAAAAACAAGTCGCAGATAGACAGAGCTTTCTCTCGATCTGCTCGCTCGCTCTCCTCTCTCCTATTGGCTCGAAAAGCTTAAGAAATTCAATTTAATCATTTCTCTCAATAATAAAAGCTTTCTCAAACCATTTGTGGGATATTTTCATCATCATATTATGAATGGGATTGGGCTTATCAATAAGCGATCCCCGTAGGAAACAATTGATTGGGGGCTTGCCTTGTGCCTAATGAAATTTATTATAATATTTTAAATACTTCGAGAGGGGTCGGGTCGAAACCTGTTTGCCATTGCAGTCACCTGCTCATCTTATATATGCGTGTTCAATAAGCCAGGGCAAAATGGCTCTGATTTGCAGCACGTAGGCTGGCGACTGAAACATCTTGCGCTTGAATGCAGACGCCTCCTCCGAGTCACCCATGACATTGCCAATATTGGAGCCCACGTCGGGAGGCATCAGTACTATGGGCAGCATCCGCTGGGCACATATGAATGCTGCAATAAAAAGACCTCATCCATGATTCATGACCATGACAATGATCTTCCATGAACTTACCCCATAGGCTGTTTTTGTGTAGATTTGCTCGAAGCTGCGACAATGTGGGTGCATTTTGGTTGTACTTGAGCAGCGCTAGCTGCTCCACCAGCTGCCGGTGATAATACTCTATAAAATAGTCAAACTTCTTTAGTTTGATGTCGAACTTTGGGGAGGTCATGAGCAGACAGAACAGGTCCTGTGCGGGTGTGCCTAAAAGTGGAACAAAATTAAATCCAACTATAAATGAAAAGCAAAACATTTGGTACCGTATTTTGGCAGCTGAAAGTCCAGGAAGCAGACATCCTCTACCTCCCCAGACTCTTTGTACTTGAACATGAAATTGTTGCACCAAAAATCCCCATGATTTAACACATTCAGCTCTTGAGGATCGTTGGCCCCAAACTCCATGTATAGATCTGTCAGGCGGGATGTGTAGTCGCTCTGCGGGGTAACAATACAATTAATATTTATGTCTGATCCAAATTCTTTCACTCACTATCAGGAGAAGTTGTCCCGGATCCAGACCATATTTCTGCATGCATTCCAGAAAAGGAACAGTGAAACTCATGTTGAATCCTTCAATCAACTTCAGGTGGTCGGGCGTAAAGTAGCTCTCCCTGAGGCCCTGTTCGTATTCACCCAAATCGGTGACTCTCTTGGCAGAGGCTGCATGCCACTGTGCCAACTTCTTGAGCACTGCCTCAACTTCGAGCTGCGACAGACCCACTGTCCGCTCAGCATTATGGTAGCCTCTCTTGCGCAGATCTTCCAAGAGGATATAGTCACATTTTGTTGTCATTTCGGGGAACTTTAAATGCAATGGCTTAAAGCTGGGTGAGAGTGAGCTATTTGCCGCATAGAGTGTCTCCAGTTCCGGTATTACACGATCATACATCTGAAACTCCGCAACGAACAAGTCGTGAAACTCATGATCATCCCCACTCCCGTTGACTAGCGGTATCTTGAGTATATAGCTGACCTCCTTTTCGCTATCATCTGCAATTATTTGTTACTCAATAACAGACACTTGCTGATAAGACGCCACCTTCTCGCTTACCTTTCAGTTGCATTCCTATTTGAATACGCAGCACGATCGTTAGGTAGTTTTCCCCCTCACTGATGGCCGCTTTGGTGGCGAATTTAATTATTGCCTTGAAATTGTCGTGGGTCTGTTCCAGCAAACCATTAAAAAGCTGTTTATTCACCCATTCCGGTGCTGTTTGTTTAGTCATTTTGCGTTGCTTATGTCCATGCGGTGGCGTGTGCGATGTGCCGGACTCTCAGAAACAGACTGGTTGACTTACAGACCCTCCCATTCCCAATAAATCTCACAGATACACGTTTAAAAGCTTGTTGTCACTCTCTCTGCATCTCTCGTTCATCCCATGACGCAATGGTGCACTTTACATATGCGCTCCACTGTGCTTTTGGGCAGAGAGCGAGAGCGAGCGAGAGATAGAGAGACATCTTTGGATCTGTATTGAAGCGTAATTTACTAATGTCTAACGACGAGCACTGTGCATGTAGACATGGCGTCTCAGTTTGTCGGGTCGGGCGAAATGCTTGTCACAAAAGGTGCACTGGTAGGGCCGCTCGCCGGTGTGCTTCCTCCGATGGACCTTCAGCTCGTAGTGGACGGTGAAGCGCATGTCGCACAGATCGCATTTAAAGGGCTTTTCTCCGTTGTGGCGGCGCATATGTATGTTCAGCTTGTTGGGCGTCAGCGACTCCAGGCCGCACAGGGAGCAGAGGTATTTCTTGCCCGGATTCCTCTTGGCCACATGCATGTCCCTTATATGCTTATCGAGGCTGGGCTGCACCACAAACGAACGCCAGCACTGTGGGCATTGGTATCTGAAGCGTCGTCTTCTTCTCAGGGGCATAGACGACTGCTCTTGGGCGGGCAGCTGCTTGGGATGCTGAGTGGCAAAGTGCTGCTCCAGGTTCTCCTTCCACATGAACTTGTATCTGCAGCGGGAGCAGCTGAATGGCTTCTCGCTGTTCAGACATTGTGTGCGCAGATGATGCTCCAGCATGAGCTAAAGAGGAAGAAACGGAAGATTGGAAATTAAATTACTTCCTATGCGTTTTAGTGCCTCTTCCTACCTTATCCACGGTCTTATAAATGCAATGTTCGCAGCCATACGGCAGCTTGTCAAAAGCGTGCAGTGAATACTGATGCTCGCTCATCTCCCTCCGGCGACGAAACGTCATCTGACAGAGATCGCACGAGTAGGACCTACCGCCCGTAGTGTCGTCATCGCTGTCATCTGTATCCTCCAGCAGCAGCTCGAAACCAGCCTCGGTGCTGATCATGTAGTCGGTTATTCGCTCACTGTGGCCCAGCATTGCATTGTGGCGACGAAGATCTGCTACGCTTACGAACTGCAGGTCACAGATCTTACACTGGACAGTCTTTGGGCCCGATGGCTTGGCTGCATCGGCCAGCAATGTTTCTGCCAGTGGCAAATCGTCGCCGGTGAAGCCATGCCGTTCGACATGCTTGTGCAGGAGGGCGGGACGATAGAAGGTCCGTGAGCACCAGCGGCAGGGAATAAGCTGATTCTTTTCATCGCGATGCATCGTCAACTTGTGCTTGGTCACGGCGCTTTTATCCTGAAAACTACGCTGGCACTGGTCGCACGGATAGTTGTCTTGCTGCAAATGATAATAAATTAGAGATTAGTTAGAGTCGGCTAATTTTTGTGCATAAATCCCACCTTGCTCTTGTGCTCGACCAAATGGGCACGCAGATTTCTTCGCCAGAAGAATCGCTGCGGGCACTTGTCGCACATGTATCGCTTCAGTGTGTTCTGGCAGAGCTGAAGGGTGTGATGCTCCAGCAGCTGGAGACTTAGGAAACGCGAATCACAGCGCTGGCAGACATGCGGAGCCTCTTCCCAGGTGTGCTGCTGCCTGTGATGCTCGTGCAGCTGATACTTGCGGGGCCACCTGGCCTCCGGCGAGTCGCATAGCTCGCAGGCATAGCTACGTCGCAGTACAACATCTGCATCGCCATCGCTATCCGTGTCCGAGCTGTCCAAACTCATCTCGTAGCGCGCCTCGTTGGTAATGGAATAGAAGCGTCCGAAGACGCCTATCTTGAGGTCATGCAGAATTCTCTTCTTCAAACCCTCCACTGTGGACTCCACAGCCGTCTTGAAGAAGCCCTCGGCAATGCGTTCGATGGGCTCGCCGTGCGCCTGGAAATTAAAGTCTGTGGGATGCGCCCTCAGGTGATCTCTCAGCTCCCGCAGCTTAGTGAATTTCCGCAGACAGATCATGCACTGAATTTCCTTTGCACCATTTGGCTCGCAGCGATGCAGGTCAAAGCCCTGAACGCGACGATTGATTCGCGATGCCTTGGTGGCAGTGCCTGAGGCTGCGGAGGCGCAGGCGGATGTGGAGGCTAATGGTTGATTGTCCTCGGCGTCCGAGTTTTTGTCAGCTTCCGTGTGATCCTTGTGCTTGTGCTTGATGAGGCTTACAATGTATTTGTACGATCTGTGGCACTGATCACACTTGTAGTAGTTATCGGGGCCGTTGTTTCCATCCTCATCCGAAAACCTTAGAAAGAACATAAATCAGTAAAAAAAAAAAAAAACTTTGCGAAATATTATCTTGATCTTAATCTTACTGCACTGTTTTGATGAGGCTATGGACAAGGCTGTCGTTGCTGATTCTGGTTCGTTGTGTGGATGTCCCCGAAGAAGCTGGACTTGCTGCTTCACCCACGTCCCTTCTGTTTCTTCGCTTGGGACCAGATCTGATTGGCATTTGATATTGATTGGCTTCATGGGCATTCTGCTTGTGCCTGACTAGCACCATTATGTACTTGAAGGATTTGTCGCACTGATCGCATTTGTAGTAGTTATCATCATCCCCATCATTATCATCATCATTTTGTCTATTTTTTAATGAAATATAAGAAACCGCAGGTTTTTGTTTTTCTTGGCAACTACTTACTCCAAATTGGAACTGTCCTGCGCTGCCACGGCGCTCTTTTGTGTGTTGTCCTGGCAGGATTCGGAGCTCTCTCCCTTTGAAGGGCCTGGATAGCCGTGATCCCTTTTCTTGTGGCGATAGAGATTTGTAATATATCTAAAGGATTTGCCGCACAGGTTGCACTTGTGCAGCTTAGCTGATGAGCTGTTCACTTGACTGCCCGTCCTGCGCTGCCTTAGCGGCACATCATCCTGGTCATCCTCGGTGTCGCTAAAGTGAAAAATGGTCCGTTTTTTGACGCGTGTGCGGACTAGAGGATCGGATGAGCTATTCCCATTGTCTGCAACCGTTGACTCCAGCGCTTCGGTTTTGATGGTAACACCCTCGATCTCAAACAGATGTATGGGTGTCTCCCGCAGGCACTCCAACGCTCCAGTGCTCATTATCTGCCCCGTATCTTCCAGTTGTTGCAGCCACAGCTTGTGCATCTGTTTCGCCTGCAGCACAAAGTCATAGGCGCTCTCCAGCTTCTGGGAGCAGCTGGAGCACAGCCAGTGGGGCAACTTCTCGGCCTGGACCATGGTCAACTGGAATTATGCCGTGTGTAAAGTGGGAAATTGGAATTGCCAACGATTCGCTCACCTCAATCTTGGTTAGCTCCAGCAACAGCTGATTGAAGGTCTTCTCGGCATACTTATCCACCGGCGTCTCAATCCAGTAACGCCCATTTGTATCGCCACAGATTCTGCAGGTCCGGGTCATAGTTTAAAACATGAATTTGATAAAGTTTTTTCCCATCAACAACAATTTTTTATCAGTAGCAGCTGTAGTCAAGGGGTGACCGTTTATGGTTAATACTTTATGGCCAAAATTTTATGTGAGCTAGCGAAAATAAAGAAGGGTCACACTCAACAGAATGCGATTTAGCGCAAGTGTTTGGCCCAAGTGTTACTGGCCGGGAAACCGGCCACGGAACCTTGTTCCGGATATCCTTGGATGCACGCTGGGCCGCAACGAATGGAGCGTCAACTTGTGCTCCTCGTCCAATTCCCTCCCATTTCATTTCGATTTGACGCTGCGCACGCATGCGCCAATACGGCGCATTATGCGAATGTGACCCAGATCGAGGACGCTATCACGTTGTGGGAGAAGCTAAAGTCGCAAAAGCTGAGCGAACGCTGGATAGCCGACCAGGAGGAGGAGTACGAGGACTCCCCGGGGCAATGTGGTCAATCGCAAGACATTTGAAGACTTGAAGCGTCAAGGACTGCTCTAGAATGTATGTAGTGCATGTAGTACACACTTATTCAATGTAACATTTTGATTTAATACAAACAATTATCAACCGGAAAAAACAATCATCTCAACCAAAGATGCTCGCCTGCATTTTCAATCCCACATTGTCGACTGTGGCCAGCGGCAGCAGGCAGACTTTTGCCGATGGCGCGTTCTTATGCTGTGGAGTCTCAGCCGCCTACAGCCAGGGAAACTCCTGTACTGTGCCTCGTGGCTAAATTGGACAAAGGCTGTCTGTGTTGTGTGCAAATGCACCTTGAACTGGCTGTTGCCGGGAAGCTTTGGCAACGGTTTGACGCGTTCAGACAGTTTGTACAGAGCGGAGCGCAGCTGTTGCTCGTACTCAATCAGGTGCGGATCCTCCGCTGGCTGTCTGGCGGCCCCAGACTCCAATTGATCTATCTGCAGCATATAACTCTCAATTAGCTGGTTTTCGCTGTGATACAGCATGATTTCAAAGCACTTTAGCTCTCGCCGGCTGAACCGGAGATTACGACAGGCCAGGCTCCTCGTCGTGGCATTCATGGACTCGACTCAGATGCCTTCTGAGATCACCTGATCTAGCGCTCTCATATGGACAAGTACATGCATCCGAAATTTTTTTTCTTTGGTCCAAATTCACAGTTCAATTTTCTGTGTCTTTCTAAGGATTTTTTCAGCATAGTTCTTCGGCATCTTTCGCATCTTGCGAATCCGGATTCTGGTTCGCTCTAGAAAATATAAATAAATGAAAATATAAAATATATGTTGATACTTTACTTTACTTACATCGCTGGAAGAACTGGAACTGGAAGAACTGGAAGCATGGCCATGCACTTCAACCCATCTTCTAAATGTAACGGGTAGGTCTTTGTTCCATGGGCGCTCGTCCCATGGAAGTAGAGTTTTTTATGTTTTTCTGGTTCATCGGCCATTGCTGAAAAAGGAAAACTAAACAAAAACCGGCGCCGGTTTGCAGAAAATTAGTATGACCAGATAGCAGATGATGCCAACTCGGTGGAAAAAGGATGGACGCAAAATGTGTTGCATTTCAGGGTAATCGATTGAAATAATTTGCATGGTAGAGAGGAAGGTTTCCAGACAGGGTGGCAAGGCCGAGGTTGAAGGGATAGTGGTGAGCGGATGGTGGCGCCCCCTAGTCGGGCGATCTTAAAACTATGAGATCCGCGCGCTCTTGAATTCCCTTGTGGAGAGAGGAGAGCCGGTGTCCCGGAGCCAATTCACCCACACACGCTTAAGGGGAGAGAGAGCGGTTACAAGAAGAGTAGGCCATGCCCTTGAACCTGGTTCAAGGGCAATAGAAGAGATCGATGGGGCTTGGCGACCAACGATATAAAGCTTAGGCTTAGGCTTAGGCTTAGGACAGATCAAAAAAATCGTTGGCGGAAGACGGTACAAAAAAAAAAAATCGGTTACGGATCGGGTCTCAGAGAAATAAAAATAAAAATAATTAGAAAGTGAGTGAAATGAGGATGGGTAGTGGTCATCACTCAAAGTGAATTTTTTTTGTTTTACGTTTCCTCGAATAGCAAGGAGGAAGTAGAGCTGCCTAGCGGGACCGATGCGGATATATTAGAAAAGCTGGAAAAAAAAGGAACAAAGTGAGTCCGCTCCAATGGGGGAGAAAAATCCCAATTTACACTCCGTTTTTTTTGTAAATTTACCAAGAACTGTGCCCAGTTCCGCCGTCCTGTCCACAGCGGCATGGTCCTTCGCCCGGCCTAGAAGTGGACCCCGGAATATCGTCCCCGTCCTCCAGCAAAGATGTTATTAAACCCGATTTAAATACCTACATGTAATTTAGAACCCACTAGGCCGTCGCATATCTGTGTATACACTTATTTATTTATTTACCGTTAATTATATTTATTTATTTGTTCTTATATATGTAATTGTCACTATTTATAATTATTTATTTATTTAATCATAGTTAATTTGATACGCCCATGCCCATAATTTAGGTCACAGAATAGAAGAGGTTAGGATGGGGATTAGGAGGTCGACCTAAACCAGCTAGGAGTTACAGAATACAAAAAGAATGTGTGAAAAATGTTATTTAAAGTGAAATTATAACGTTTAATATGAATTGCTAGTGTGTTTAGTATGGGGGGGAAAGGGGACCACAGCGGCGAAATGGAGATCGGCCGCTACACTTGAGGAAAAGAGGAGATTTGTAGTTGTTCCGCGTCGGGGAGATGATTGTCCGTGAGGTTTAGTGTAAAGTCCGTTGGTTTGTTTTGAATCGTCGTTTTGTTGTCATATTTGTTCGAGATGCCCGAACAGCTGGTTTGTTGTGCGACCTGGGGGCCTGGGAAAAACCCATTCCTGAGATGACTGGCTAGCCGGCCTTGCCCCACCACTAAAACAGGTTCGTAACAATAATGGCGCCCAATCTAAGACAAATTTGTGAGTCGCAGTCCGTTCTCGAACACGAAAGTGGGAGAGTACGGCTGCGAATCACAAAAGGTCGAGGAGGTTATAAATGTCCAGCCGAGAGGAACGATCTCGAGTGGTAGTCTGCATTAAGGGTCCGTCTGTGTACCGGTGGCCTGGGAGGAGCTGTGAAGGTTGGCTCGCAGATGCACGGCACTGAGGGATCTGAAAATGTAGGAATCCACAAAGTAAATTGTTTTTTGTAGTTTGTGTTTAAACTTATCTGACAGAGGGAAGCCGGAGCTCTCAAGGGGGTGAGGTTGGCACTGACGGAGGATAATCCTCAAGCCAGTTAGCAACCGACCCGTTGCCTGGTGGACGAAAGAGAGCCTGGAAAGAAAAAATACCCAAAGTTAGTTAAGGTCGAGTAGTTTTTGTTTGTGCTGCTTCCCCTACTTACCGCTGGAGGAGGCGGGAAGGTAGTATCTCGTAGAGATTTTTGCTGTAGGTGGCCCGTGGGGACATTTAGTCGGTCACGCGATGCACCTGGAGCAGCTACAGGATCCCGAGGATATCCTTCAGTAGAGTAGTGGGACAGAAGCAGCTAGGTAGAAGAGTGAGCGCCCTTGACACTTAATCTTCTGTAGAAGATGAGAAGTCAACAGCGCTCGCGACTAAGAAGGTAGACGTTGGACAAGCAAAGACGTAGGGAACCAAGTGCAGATGGCTCCAGTAGCAGTTGTGGTTACTTTCCCCTCTTGTGGTTGATCTTGCAGTTTTTTTATTTGTTTTTTTTGTGTTGAGTTTTGTTGGAGTTAGGTAGTTATCTGTGAAAGAAAGGAAAGTTAGGTAGTTAGAAAAGTTTATGAGCAGCTACAACTTACGGTCAAAAGGGAAAATGACTCACAGGACTCCTCCGCCAGGAAACCTGCCTGAACAGATGCGAGGAGGAGATAGTCAGGGCGCGGAAGGAGGCGAGAACGACAGCTGGAACCCGCCGAAGACCCCAAAAGAATTGCCGTCGGAAATTCTTTCGGGCATAAACGTCGCCATAGCACAAGCGCAGGAGACGCAGAGAGGTGCTATGGCGGACACCATCAGCAGGACGCTGCAAGAAGAGATCCGTCGTGGATTTATGGAGCTGATGGGTGCCATAACGGAGGCAATGACGCCCCTGCACCAGAAGGGAGAATTGATCCATGATCTGGGCTGGGAGAATGGTCCAAATGGCAGAGAAGGCGGTCCAGCGGCTCCAGAATGGCGAAGACAGAGTACCGGCACCAGACCCAAAGGTTCCGTGGAACAACAGGAGCATATTCCACAAGCGCCTCCAAGGAAGCCGGAGAGACGGAGCCAAAGTTGGGCCCACATGGTGGAAGATGGCGGTCTGGAAACGAGACCGATGGAACTGGAACGGGAACCAGCAGGAGACGGCGGAGCTCGGCGATTCACGACGCCCTACGAGAGGCGAGACGAGTGGAGATAGCCGAGATGGGGACGCGTCGACAAGTGGGACATCCATTTCGACGGCGACCCAGACCCAGCCAAACTGACGGTGGAGGATTTTGTCTTTCGGGTCGAATTTCTCCAGAGGCAGAGTCGACGCTCGTGGGACGAAGTCCTCAATAATTTTCACCATCTGGTGAGAGGACGGGCTGCCGAGTGGTACTGGCAGTTTGTCCGAGAGAGGCCTCCAGAAGTCTGGGAGGACTTAAAGGACGAGTTGGTGACCCGATTCCGTGCAGTAGGTGGGCAGTACGAGCGGCTGCGTGCGTTGCATGAGCGACGCCAAGAACCTGGAGAATCGGTGGAAGACTACTTCCGAGCTATGCGGAGGCTGGACGCAAGGCTTATCACACCGATAGCGGATTCCGAGATGGTCAGAGTCGTCAAGAAGGGACTCGAGGAGGAGATCGCTCGGTATGTGTACGCGATCCGAGTCCGGAACCTGGAGCAGCTGAGGGAAGAGTGTGTAGAGGTGGAATACCATTTACGCAGACGTGAGCGAAGGTCAGCTTTTCGCCCGACGACAAAATTCCAACAATCCGGGAAGCGAGTCGAGGAGATAGAGCCAGATTCGGAGCTGTTGGAAGGAAAGGAAGAGTTGATGGTTGAGGAAACCCACCTGACAGCGAAGCCGAGGCTGGGTTGCTGGAATTGCGGAGAAGTTGATCACGGGTTCCGAGAGTGTATGGCAAAGGAACGCAGAGTATTCTGTTACCTCTGCGGAAAGCCCGAAACGTACACGCCGAAGTGTCCCAACTGTTCGGGAAACGCAAGAACGGGCTTGATAAAGGCGGGACATCAGAGCTCGGGACGAAGGCCCGCGAGAAAGTGAAGGATGCACTGTTGGAGTTTGTAAAAATTAAGCATATTAACCCAAGTAGTGTAGAAAAATATAGTTTAAAATTCTTACCGGCCGAAGAGAGGATGAGGAGATATACCCAAGTCCGAAATCGGATCTTTGACGGACATCAGCTGAGTGGAATGCGAGGTGTCAGCCGTAGACTCCAGAAGGCCCGGGCACGCTTCCGGCAAAGGAGACAGACTCGCAAGGAGGTGGCTGAAGCAGTCAGGCGTGGAGCAGGACGTGACCCAAGGGTTTTTGCCAAGGTGCAAATCCTAGGACGGAAGATTTCCGGACTCCTGGATACTGGGGCATCCGTAAGTGTCCTCGGAAAGGGCAGTCGTGAGCTCCTAGAAGACCTCGGGGTGGAGATGGACAACTATGTCTCGATCGTCAAAACCGCCGCAGGAGAGGACCGGACCATAATCGGCAAGGCGAGAATCCCTGTGGAGTACAAAGGAATCAGCAAGGACGTTCTCTTTTACATCTGTCCATACCTGGAGCAAGTCATGTACTTGGGTGTCGATTTTTGGAGGTCGTTCGCGTTGGCTCCCACAGTCCTCGGAGCTTATCCAAGTTCGCCCAGCGATGCCAAGATATCCGAAGTCCAGATGTCACAGATCAGCCAATATGCCGAAGACCATCAGGAGAACGTACATGTGGACGCGTGGGACCTGGAAGAGAAAGAAGCTGAAGAACTAGAGGAGGTGAAGAAGGAGTTCCTAACTTACGAAGATGCCCGAACAGCTGGTTTGTTGTGCGACCTGGGGGCCTGGGAAAAACCCATTCCTGAGATGACTGGCTAGCCGGCCTTGCCCCACCACTAAAACAGGTTCGTAACAAATGCTCAAAATGAGAGCACATAAATGGCTGACTTTGCGGGTAATTTTAAATTTAATATAAATTAAAGTGGTTTCTGGAATATATGCTGAATCCGGATTCTAGTTCGCTCTAGAAAATATAAAAAAATAAAATGAAATGTAATCCAACAATATATGTAGCTTGGCAGCTAAATTTAAAAATAAAGTATATATATTTATTTTTGTGCTCAATAATTGAGCTGCTCATTTAGCTCAACTGAACGCCGACAACGTGGCGTCGACTGCCGGGGTCTTCTCGATTTTTCGGTGGCGCTGTTCGCATTCGAGAAAAAATCGCATTTCGAGAAAAAAAAAAGTGGTAAGTTCTTAAAGTGGTAATATTTATATATAATTTATTCTTTATATATATATATATATAATATATATATGTATATATGATATATATATATAATGTGTGCATGGAATTGTATGTTCATATGTTTTGTTTGTATATTCATACATATGCACAGCATATTTCATACACTAACAATGTACTGCAATGTACTGCTAACAAACCTTCTTATGCTAGCTTTGCTTTTCATTTCCAGATGTCGTTACATTACCATCAACATTACCATTTTGGCGGTGGTCCTGGTGGCCCTGGTCGTGGTGGTGGCCGTGGTGGACCACGTACGTCGTCGCTGAGGGAGAGGCAAGAGCGGCGATCTCAGATCGAGCCTTCGCTATGCATATGCCAATGCACCAGGCAGAGCAGCCGCAACAACACCAGGCTATGCAACTGCCACATTCAATCCATAATCTAATGCACATGCACCTTGCCCCTAAATCTAACTAGGCGTTAAGATAATAAAATAAAATATTCATATTCTTCATAAAATAAAACCATCTTTATAAAATAAAACCAATATATTCATATTCTTGTAAAGTAAACATAAAACAGGCGCCCGTTTTCAGAAAATTAGTGAGACCAGATAGCAGATGTCATCGATGTTTTTTACGAAATTAGTTGCCGTTTGGAACGGATAATTTTTGCAATTTACGAATTTTGGAGAAATTAAAGTCTGTTTTTAAAAGTGAGCCCGAAAATGTTTGCAATATGCGACCGAGGGCTTATTTATTATTTATTTTATAGACCTACAAAATTCTAATTTTGTTGAACCGATATAAAAAGAAAACTATCGATAAATCCGATATGGATGCTATCGAAAGTTGCATGAATGTTTTTAGGAAAAACACAACGCCTTATAACAAGTGAAATTTATTAACAACTTGAATAAAATGGATAAAAGTAAGCAGTCAAAGTCAGGAGAAGCCGGCAAGCGCAAGCCCCACAATGCGGGCATAAGATGTAAGAGTTATTAATATATAAATATATATCTTCTATATATAAAAGAAAGTCGTGTTTGTTACAACACTTATAACTCGAGAACGGTTGGACCGATTGCCATGGTTTTCTTCTTTTCTATTTTGGTTTTTATAAACTTAAGCTGAGTTTGCTCTTGTGAGACTTGTACTGGCTGTTCTGCTTCCGGTTCTTAAGGTTGTTCTCCGTTGTAATTAGTCAACATGTTTTCCAACAAAACGGCGGCTTGATCAGCATTGATCTGTAAACGAAATCCTTCTTTTTTGTATCGTGGATCCATAATGGTGGCAAGTCTAGTTGTTGAACGCTCTTCAAATGGGAAAAGCCAATCCAAACATATCAAAAGCGCAACAACTGTAGCTCGATACTATCATGATAGTCGCAAAACCATCGATAGTAGCGGCTAGCAGCAAAACATCGATACTATCGATAGTGCTCTCGATGGTTTGACACCTCTATTAAGAATATGTTTAAATAGCGTTTAGCAGGAAGAAATGCTGCCCAGCAATATTTGCCGTACGTGTGCCCTGCATAAAAACAATTTGCTGGCCCTGTCCACTTCCTTGGATCAGTATACGAATAAAAGTTTTTATGATGTACTCCAAGAACTGACGCAGATCGATGTAAGCGCTTGCATTTCATATTTTAATAAAACAATACCACTCATTGAATACATTTTCTCACCCCTAGCCTCTGCTGGAGAATGCTGACGACAATCTGCCCCAGCATCTGTGTACAGATTGCTTGGACAGGCTGAAGAACGCGTACGCCTTTGTGGAGCAGGCCAGAAAAGTCAATGGAGAGCTGCTGATGCGGCTGCAGGAATGTCTGGAGGAGAGCCCCATTGACATACCAGAGGAGCAGATTAAAACAGAGATCGACATTGATGAGGAGCAAAGAGATTTCAGTGATTCTGGAGAGGCACAGGGATTGTCTGATGTGGATGTGGAGTCGGCTGGCGCGTGCTCTGTTGAGTACAAATGGACGCCAGAAAGTGACAGCGAGGATGAAAATGCCGATGCACTCTCAAACGATGAGTGAGTAGATCAAATTTGTGCAGAAGAAAAAAAGTATTTAATTGTTGCTTTTCCCTGCAGAGATGATGATGGGGATGAGCAGCAGCAGCCCTATGCCTTGCGACGAAGTTCACGCAAAGTCAAGCCACAGGCGGATAGTGAAGTGGAGGAACAGCCGCCCAACAAGCGGCGTCGCGGACGTCCTCCTGGTCTCGCCAAAAGCAAGTCTAGGAATTCCGAAGGTCGTCATGCCTGTGAGGTGTGCGGCAAAACGTTTTCCTGGTTCCGAGACATGAAGCGACACGCTCGCGTCCATTACGAAAAGGCCTCGTTCGTCTGCGACATCTGTGGCAAGGGATTCCTGCGCAAGGACAAGTACACGTTCCATCTACGCTCGCACGAGAAGAGAGAGGCCAAGTGCCAGGCCCTCCAGCTGAAGAACGAGTGGAGATACGCGGAGCGTTTGTACAGCTCCGGGCGACTGAAGCGAATACAATGCAAATTGTGTGGCCTGAAATGCCAGCGAATGCAGGAGCTCCGATCCCATTTGTTGAGTCACACTCGCACGGATGGTTTGACCAGTCTGCGTGCGGACAGCGATGTGGTCAAGGAACATTTTGCCAGTGTGCCATTTGACCTGGAAAAGATCAAGCAGCGGGTCTGCACGGAAATAGCCGAAGGGCAGCTGGAAAAGTACTCGTGTGTGGTTAATTTCCACGGCTACGAGCTGTGCCTGAGCGACTCGGACGATGAGCCTGCCGGTGGAGAGCCACCGTATCGTTGTGACCCGTGCAATCAGTCGTACACGCGAAAATATCGCCTGATGCGTCACACACTGGAGGAGCACACCCAATCGCCCATTTCGCAGCGTTGCAACCTGTGCAAAGTTGGTTTCGTGTGTGCAAGGCTCTTTGAACAGCACCAGCGGACCCAGTGCCAGAGCAAAGTGAAACGCTATCGCTGCCGCAAGTGTCCGGGGAAGTTCATGTGGCTGGAGAATCTGGAGCGGCATGCCTGCTCCCATCGCAAGGAGGAGCAGTCGTACAGGCAAATCATTTGCTGCCTGTGCGATGCTCAACTGTACAGCTTGAGGCAGCTGCGCGCACACCTGGCCACCCATCGACATGGATTGAGTGGCATTGATCCGGAGCAGAAGTCCACCTTCTTTCGTTCCTACTATCCCAACGGATTGGGTTGCAGCCTTTCCGAGCTGAGCTCCCGCATAGCTGGGGACTATGAGGCCCAAGACTTTGGACGCTACTACAACGCCTGCACGGGAAGTGGTCAAGAGCTGGATATTTTTGACTCCGAAACAGAGGAGGGCGATGCGCACGAAACAGACGAAAAGCCGAAACTCTTGCACATCTGCCTGCTGTGTGGAGAGACTTCTATTCGTCTGCTCCAGCTGCTGCAACATCAGAGGAGACTCCACTGCGCAGAGGACACCACGTATCCCTGCTCTTGCGAGGATTGTGGCGCTGGCTTCGTGTCCGATGCCTTGCTAGAGCAACATCGCAGACGATCCTGTGCTAAGAAGCACTCAAAATACCACTGCCAGCAATGCAATCTTCATTTTGTGTGGCAATCGAACTACGAGCAACATCTGCGATTGTACCACTCCAAGGATGAGGATCAGGAGCAGTCGGAGGACTGCCAGCAGGGTAGAAAATATAAATCTTCGCCCGTCAAGCTACAGTGCGATGAATGTGAAAAGGTTTGTCAGCTTCTATAGTTCCAGAAACGCAGCATTACTAAAATTGTCATTGTTTTTCCAGGTCTTCATTTGGCACAAGGATCTCACGCGACACAAGCGAATTCATCGCCATCCGTCGGCAGCCCAATACGAGTGTGCCCATTGCGACCGCAAGTTCCATCGCAAGGATGGCCTCAAGTCCCACATGCGGGTGCACAACGAACAGCAGCAGCAGGAGGCGGCTGTAAATGAGGAGCAGCCTTCTTCCGCCCAGTCGACATCTACAAACAGTATTCAGAGAATGACCGGGGAGCAGCTGACCCAACTATGCCGTCCAAATGGCTGCAAGCAAATCCAGTGCATGATTTGCCTCTCGCGCCACTCGAAGATCGCCGACTTGAGGACTCACCTCAGCGGGCACCAGTATGGAGCGGGCTTTCCACAGGACAGGGATATTGCCAGTGCCTCGCGCTCGCTGTATCCCGAACTGGGCACTGCCCTGGATAAGCAGGAGCTGCTGGAGAGGATCATGAGCGATGTGGCAAGCGGCTTGGAGTTGGAGCGATTCATTTCCATAACCAACGAGGCTGGCATTGAGCTCTCGCTGGAGAGCAGTGAAACGGAAACGGATTCAGAGCAGGAGGATGACGAGAGTTCCGAGGAAGCGGAGCAGCAGCGGTACGCATGCAACATTTGCCAGCTGGAGGTAAAGCGGAAGCATCAGTTGTATGCCCACCAATTGGAGCAACACCAGTGGGAGGAGGCGTCGCTTGTGTGCGCCCACTGCCAGGCAAGATTCGTGAGTGAGGCGCTGCTGGCGCATCACTACCGGACACTCTGCCGGAATACCCAGAAGCGCTTCCAGTGCCGCAAATGTCCGCTACGCTTCCGCTGGCGGGAAAACCTAAAGCTGCACGTCAGTGCCTCCCATCAGCAAAGGGAACAAATCCAACCAGCTGTAGAGGAACCCAGCAGGAAGGCCGAGCTCGAGCTGCAGTGTGGGGAGTGCAATCGCAGCTTCAAGATGCAGAAGGATCTGACGCGGCACACGCTGATGCATGCCCAGGAATCGAGCATTTATCGCTGTCGTTGGTGTGCCCGCCGGTTCTACAGGAAGGCCAATCTCCTGCAGCACATTGAGCGGCACGGCATCGGAGCTAGCCAGCTGCCCTACGCGGAAGCTCTCCTCAATGCCTATGGCCATCCCAATGGGCAGAAGAGTGTGGAGTGCAAAGTGTGCAGCCTGAGCTTCTCCAGCATCGCTGCCCTTCGCGTTCATCTGGAGACCATGGCGTCGGGCAGTCACCACGAGCTGTCGTCTCACCAGAACTACTCGATAACCAACCATATGGGATTCGAGCTGCATTTGGATGACTCGGAGACGGATGAGGAGGACTCCAAACCACCGGGCACGCCTGCATCCTACACGTGTGGCATGTGCCAGCTGCGGTGTGTGCGAAAGTACGAGCTGCATCAGCACCAGCAGGCCATGCACAGGTTGGAGAAGATCCCCGATGGCTGCGATCGATGCATTTTCAAGAGCGTCTCCCCCGATATTATCGCGCACCACAAGCGGGTGCAGTGCCACAACCAGGAGAAGCAGTTCAACTGCGCCAAATGCGGCTACAAGTTCATGTGGGAGTCCAATCTGCTGCTGCACATGCAGCTGCAGCATGGAAAGGCCGAAGAACAGGAAGACCCACCCCTGGATGAGCCCGAGGAGCAGAAGACTGTGTGCCAGATCTTTCAGTGCGGCCTCTGCCCCAGGAAGTACAATCGCAAGGATCGGCTGACGGCTCATGTAAAGAAGTTCCACAACCCAGTGGCAGGAACCCCAAGCGTCATACGCGCACCCATCCGTCCAGCGTCGCCCAAGGAGCCGAAGCGCTTTCTTTGCGCCTTCTGTGGCAAGGCTGTGAGCTCCTCCTCGAACCTCATCATCCATATGCGACGTCACACGGGCGAGAAGCCCTTTAAGTGCGACTACTGCGAAATGGCCTTCCCGCGCTCCTCCGATCTTCAGTGCCATCGACGAACGCACACCGGCGAGCGGCCCCACATCTGCACCGTCTGCCAGAAGGGCTTCGCCAGATCCTACAAACTGCAGCAGCACATGCGCATCCACAACGGCGAACGGCCCTACAAGTGCACCTACTGCGAGAAGAGCTTCACCCAGTCCAACGACCTGACGCTCCACATCCGCCGCCACACCGGCGAGCGTCCGTATCAGTGTGGGGTATGCGGCGAGCGTTTTATCCAGGGCACGGCCCTCAAAAACCATCGACTGCAGCAAGGACACAATGACGAGGCCAGCCAGGGAGCTGCAAAGTCCTCAAGGCGCACGGTTCTAGAGCAATTTACAGTATAGAAAACAAGAATAAATAAAAATGAAACGAAATTGCAATCCATGAAGAGTTTTCTTGGCAGCTATGAAAAAGCATTTCAAAAGACCCGCTGACAATCGATTTTATCAATAATTTTTACTTACAGTGGCGCCCTACTGGTTAGCGACGATTTCGTGAACTAAATGAGCGCAGTTCGAGAATTAACCGTTTTTCGTGTGAGCGCCACAGTGCAATTTCTTAAAATGATGGCGCTCCACAGATCAACGGCCACTGATGAAACTAAATTTCCGCAGTTCGAAAAATGATCGCACATCACGAGGCGCCACTGTGCAAAGAAAAAGATCGATAAAATCGATAGTCGGCGGCAATTTTAAATTTTCCAAAATTTTTTCTCAGTTTATTGCTAAAAATTTCCTGTTTTTGTTTTGCAGTTTATAAAAGGAACAAGAAAACATTCCGAAACAGTTTTTCCGAATGCATTTTCCAACCTTAGCCTAAAACAGAACTCTTTTTCTCTGGAAGTCTTAGAGTGTGTGGGAAGCGAGTGGTTGTGGGAGCAAGTGAATGTGGGGAAGATTGATTACTTTTTCAGTGCCTGCACAAAGTTGCCCAAATCGTACTCCTCCTCGTACTGGTGCTCGGACCACAGTTCCGGCATGTTCTCGATGAACGTGTTCACGGACATGCCACCAGCAGCAGCAGCAGATTGTGTTTCTGTGCCGGAGGATTTGCCATTGCCACCGTTGAAGAGATCAAAGATCTGCGAGGTGCCCATCGTTTGGAGCGAGGCATTCTCGGCACTCACCACCGTATTGGCGGTCAGAATTTTGAACTTTTGCAGTCCCATGATCTTCTCCTCGAGCGAGTTGCGGGTGATCAGGCGATACACATTGACCACCTTCTTCTGGCCGATGCGGTGGGCACGATCCATGGCCTGCAGATCCTTCATGGGATTCCAGTCGTGCTCCACAAAGATGACGGTGTCGGCACCAGTTAAATTGAGACCCAGGCCGCCAACCTACAAAACACAAATCATGTTAGGGAATTACTTCCAATGGGGGATGTGTCAGATGCACAGTCTTACCAGCGTGGTCAGGAGCAGTACATCAATGCTGGGATCGCTATTGAAGTTATTGACTATATCCTGACGCTGGGAGGCGGGCACACTGCCATCCAGACGCAAGTACGTGACGCTGGACAGATGCCGCCGCAGCAGATCGTGCTCCACAATGTCCAACATGGCCTTCAGCTGGCAAAAGATCAGCGCCCGATGCTGGCTAACCGACTCCGTTTGCACACCAATGCCACAGTCGAGGAGTAGTTGCCTGCAAGAGACCCAGAGAATGAGGGGCAATCCTTGGGGAGTGTGAGAATGTCCAGGGACTACTTACTTGAGGGCTGGCAGCTTGGCCGAGTGTTCAATGTCGTCGAGGCAGCTGTTGGAGAGCGCCAGCTGGGCGGCCACGTGCGACAGCTCCTCGGATTGGCGGAGCACCAGCTTGGGGTGATTGCACACGTTCTGCAGGTAGCGCAGTGCCTGGAAGATGTGCGTCTTGTTGCTGAGATTCTCCGTCGACGCCACTGCCGTCGATTCACCAAACTTATCCAAGCAGCCCTTCAGGTGTTTGTTGCTAAAGTCCTCGTAGAGACGCAGCTGAAGGGGACTCAGCTCACACAGCAGATCCTGGGTTATTTTCGGCGGCAGATCCTTCAGCACATCCTCCTTGACACGGCGCAGAAGGAAGGGCAAGACTTGGCGATGCAATGCCTCCATAGCCAGCACACCGGCCTCCTGCTCTTTGGGTGAACTCTTGGCATCGCGCGACGCGAGAATGGGGCGTGAGAAGCGTTGGATAAACTGCTTCTCGGTGCCCAGGAAACCCGGCATTAGGAAGTCGAAGAGTGACCACAGCTCCAGGACATTGTTCTGGATGGGTGTGCCCGAGAGGATCAGCCTGTGGTTGGCCCGCAGCTGCTTGATGGCCTTGGAGCTCTTGGTCTTGCCATTCTTGATGATGTGCCCCTCGTCCAGGACGCAGTAGTTGAAGTGGATGCCACGGAAAAAGTCTATGTCCTTGCGCACCGTGTCGTAGGAGGCCACCACGAGGTTGCACGTCGTCCCAATCTCAATGCGCAGCTTCTCGCGTCCGAGCGGAAAGCCATAGTAGTGAAGGGGCCGCAACACGGAACTCTGGCCGAGAAACTTCTCCACCTCGTACACCCAGTGGCCGGTGAGGGTCGGCGGGCAGATGACGAGACTCGGCAGATTGGTTTGCGTCGACGCCTGACGCTGCAGATGATCGCCGGCCAGGATGCAGATGGTCTGGAGGGTCTTGCCCAGGCCCATGTCGTCGCAGAGTATGCCATGGAGGTTGTACTTGTTGAGGAACCACAGCCAATTGATGCCCGCCTGCTGGTAGCAGCGCAGCTCCACGCTGATCGGCACCGGCACCTGGTAGTTCGGAATGGACTTGGGATTGAACAGGTAGTCGAGGAACTCCCGATCGCGCGTTCTTCGCGCTTGCAGCGGCTCGCTCTTCAGCTGCTCCGTCTTGCAGCCGCCATCCAGGGGCATCAGCTGCACCAGATTGGCAAAGCAGTGGGTGGAGAGCAGGCGCACGGCCTCGTTCGGATCGCTCATGGCACCGAGCAGCGGCACTACTAGCAGGACTATGTATGGCACCACCTTTATCTGCAGACGACTGACCACACGCTCAATGGCCTCCACCGCGCCTTGGCGCTCGATGAGCTGCTCAATCCTGCCCAGCATCGGCAGCAGTTCCTGCACCACAAACTGCATCGTCTGGCAGGCATCGATCTCCGCCAGCACAGCAATGCAGCGAGCGGCCATGTGTCGCACCGCCTTCAGCGGATGCCGCACAATGCATCCGAGTGGCGGCAGCAGCGCATACATCTGCGGATGCAGTGCCTCGTGCAGATGCGGGGCCGCTGTCTCGATCAGTTGCAGGGAGCCAATCAGCTCGGTGCATGCCTGCAGCTCTGGCAGCGTGTTGGCCAGCCGCAGTTCGTCCGTTTCTTGGACAAACTGCGCGACCTTGCCGAACATTAGCTCCTGGAAGATGGTCACCTTATCGAGTATGTGCGCCCCAAAGGTGCTGCACAGCTTGGCAATGGTGCAGGCGGCTCCCAGTCGCTGAATCCGGCACTGCTTGGCTTCCGCCTCCTTGGCCTGCTGCACTTTCAGCTCCACATGCGCCGAGGCTGCTGCAGCGGCAGCCAGGATCTCGCTCGCTGGCGGTCGTCCTGGACCACGGGAAGTTCCACTAGATGCTGTTCCAGTGGTGGGAGTGCCACGAGTACTGCTGCTGCTGCTGGTGGTGGCCTGTTGGAGGGTGAGCGTCAGTATGCCGTAGTAGAGGCAGCTGCTGGCACTTGAAGCGATCTGTGGCTGTCCCTGCAGCTGCTTGAGGGTTTGGTGTGGCATCACCTGAATGAAAAGAGAGAGAAGAGGAATGGCTGTCATGTGCTGTCGATTCTACTGATTCCCACTCGAGTCCTTACCAGCATCGGCGTGTGCTCTGCATCGCTGCGTAGAAGTGTGCACAGATTCTTGAGAATCTTGCTGTTTGGACTAGGATTTCTATCACAAACCTGATCCATCAGATGGACCAGGAACTCTGCGGAGAGCTGCTGCAGCTGGACGCACTGTTCCCGCTTAATGGACTCCATCAGTGGCTTCACCACTGGATTCAGCTTCTCGGGCAGGCAGTGGAGGGCGCAGATGGCACCCGCGAGCGCTGCCTGTGCGCTCACATGGTAGGCGCCCTGCTCACTGGTCGTCTGTAGATACGAGGCCTGCAGGCTGCGTCGCCGCTCCTCGAGCATGTCCAGGAGCTTCGGCTTTAGAGCCAGACTACGCAGATTGTCGCTCAGTGTGGTGGCCACCGCCTCGATCTGATCGAGAGTCAGAATCTTGGCATTGTTAAAGTCATTGATGGGAATCTTGTTCTGCTTCAGCGTAGCGATAAAGTCCTGCGCCTCCTGGAGCAGTCGCGTCAGCGAGGTGGCCACCTCATCGTAGTACACATATTCGCTCACACATTGATGCAGTTTCTCCTGCAGATTCGGTGGCCCCGGACGCACGGGTTCATCGTCCAGCGCCCAAAAGGCAATAATCAATCCGCAGACAATGCGCTGCACGGCCGAATGGGCATTCAGATGACCCAGCAGCACTTTGGTGTACAGCTCCGTGGGACTCTCCATCTGTGGTGTGTACAGCACGCCGGGCGCTGGCTGCACCAGGTAATGGGAGAGGGCCCCAAGTGCCCGCGACGAGGAGATCCTGGCACGCATAAAGTTCGCCTCTCTGAGGTCCAAAGGCGTGGCCTCGCTGCCGCCCAAATATAGCTTCTGCTGGGCATTCGCATGCGCCAGAATGCCACCGCCCAAGTCATCGCCAATTCGTGCAGAACGCCTGCGAGAGGCGATTCCCGTCCCTGAATCTCCACCGCCGCTGCCTGCTCTGATAAGTACTCCCGGATCAAAGGCCAATTTAGGCGGTTGCATCGACAGGCAGATCCAGGAGGAGACATACGGACAGGCGGCAATCAGCAGTGCCCCCAGATCCGCATGCTCGATGAGATTGGACCACACCTGACGCGCCAGTCCCTGTATATCCGCTTGCGGCTCCACTAGTATTCGCTGATAGATGTGCCTGAGTGCCTGCCTTAGCAGCTCCGATTTCCAATCCTTGACCCCAAAGTTGAGCTTCACTTTGGGTTGATCCTGCTCCTTAATCTTCAGCTGCTTATCCGCACTGGTCAGAGTGAGGAGCGTCTTGAGGGTGGATCTGCGCACCGAGCTGGTGCTGTGGGAGAGAAATGGCCACAGGCGTGGCACCAGCATAGCCATCGGTTCCATTTCTATCCAGCTGGCAGCCTGCGGCAGGCATAGAATGGCCGCCAGGAGACCCATAAAACTATTGCAGGCGGACGTCAGCTCATCCTGATCGAGCAACAGATCCCACAGCATCTTCACAATCGAAGAGACCTGCGCGGGTTGCAGCAGTTTCGGCAGGCAGGCGGAAACGGGAATCAGAGTGGCCGCAGCCACTGCCCCAACATCATCGACGGCGTCCAGCAGGCCGATCAATATGTTGGATATCGATTGGGGAATGTAAATGGGCAGCAGCTCCTCCCGAACCACAAACACATACTTCAGGCCGAGCAATCCGCCGTGACGCACCTCCCACTCGTTCTTGTGCTGAATCAACTGCAGCAGTATGTCCACAATCCGCTGCACCTTCGAGGCATCAATCTCCTTGACGAGCGTGCCAAGCACTTGGGCGCATGTCTCGCGCACGGGCGCCACTACCTGATCGGAGACAAAGTCCCCGAAACGATCCAGGGACAGCACACAGAGCAGACGTAGTGCTGCATCCTCCAGCCAGCGATTGTGCGCCTCCTGCATTTGTTCTCGCGTTTGAGTGAGCGACTTCCCAGCACCCTGGGCATGTTGATTGATCAGTTCGCGCAGTGCTGTGGCGGCGCCATGGCGTACCTCCCATTTGGCATGAAAGAGATCGATGAAGAGGCGCGAACAAAAGTTCTCCAAGGGCCACGACATGGCATCGACCCAAGTGCCAGTGGCATCCGGTACGGCAGCTACAATTAACCGACAGAAACAGAGACAGATAGAGAGAGAAGTTTTAATCCATGAATTAATTGTAATTAATGGCTTTTGTCTTCCCACTCACCATTTAAGCTGTAAAATATCTCCTGACCAACGCTCGACTTTAGTTTCTTTTTCTCTGGCTCATCCCCTGCGGCGGCTGGCACTGCCGCCGCGTTGGTTGTCACCACTGCGGTGGAAACCGCACCATTCCCATTGCCATTGCCATTTCCATTACTGTTGCTGCTAGTGCTGTGATTGCTGCTCGAGTTGCGGCGACTGCAGGTGGGCGTCCCGGAAGAGGCAACAACAGCAACAGACGTCGTCGTCGTCCCTTGTCGTGCCTTACGCTTCGCTCGATTCATTTCCCTGCAGCTCAAAGCCTTCCCATTGGCTGCCGCCTGTGGCTTTATGTTCAATATATGCTCCACGGGCAGCTTCTCGGCATTCACATTGTAGTTGCTGCCACTCCGCGCCAGTGCCACATCCTCGTCGGTGATCATGTCCGTGAGATTAACACCCATCTTGGCGGCTGCTGTTAGTCCGAGTTTATCGTTGAGCAGCGCTCGCTGTCGACTCAGGCGATTGGCCACGCTCCGCTGCTGCTCCTCCTCCGCCCCACCGCCACTCGCTGGCTGCTCCTCCTGCACATCGAATTCATTGCCCTCGGAGCCAATCAGACGTGCGCCCTTGTGGAGGATCTGCTGCAGATCAAACTCATCGAAGCTCAGCATCCGCTCGCTGCCGCCCGTTGTCGAGGATCCGCTCGACTGGCAACTATCCTCTTCGGCTGCTGCATCGCTGGAGGTTCGCTCCTTCTTTACTATGATTCCTGCTGCTGTGACTGCTCCTCCGCCCAATTGCTCTTCTGGCTGCCATGCGGGCACTTGCTTGAGTATGGCCTCCACGGTCTGTGCCGCCGCAATGCGCGTCTCCCATGAGGGGCTGTGCAGGTAGCCCACCAATCGATTGAGCAGCACATGCAGCTCCTGGGGATAGAGTTTTTGCACTTCGCCAATCTGCTTGGCGGCCGCTTGACGTGTGGCAGCTGTGGACCCCGACTCGAGTAGGATGAACAGTCGATCGAGTCTATAATGAGGTAGGAATTTCATGAGTGGGGGAAACTCTTTGTGTAAGAGCGTTTTCTTACCGAGATGTCATTATACAAATGGAGGAGATTTGTGATACAATTTGTGTGTGTTCCGATCTGTAAGGGATCGATGGGTATCCTCTCGCTTCTCCACTACTCTTCTATGTAACTAATCTAAAAGTACAAGAGAAAATAGAGAAAATATTTATGAGTTTAGGCATTCAAAGAAAGCAAAAACTAGCGCCAGAAAATGCAAAGCCAAATTGCATGTCGTGTGCATTGATGCTCGATTCGAAAGGATTTTTTTTTTGCTGCTCTCAAAGAAAAAAATGTAGAATACACGCTGAGTTGGAAAATTAGGATCATCTTAGGATCCCTTTCTGGCGAAATTCAGACTAAAAAACTTCATAAGTGGACGTACAAATTACAGGTATAAATAAAGTAGACAAGCTATTGTCAAGGCCAATGAAAATTACATCTCTCTCGTGAATTTATGATGTGTGTATTATTTGTACCTATAATAATGCCATAGAGAGAGAGTGACCTATTGTACCCTCTGTCGGGGTTGTGTGGTTGTATTATTCTATAATCTATACATATATTTATTCTAACTATTAGTTACTCGCATTAGCATTAGCATTAGCATTAGCATTATAACGATGCACTGCCATAAACTACTGCCATTTATTGCCACCCCTTCATTGCCCCCAAACCTGTCTGTCTGATGGGGTCGAAAACATAGATTTATTACATTTTGCAGTACCTTTTGTAGCAGTTTGCAAGCACCAATAAACAGGGGCCACGTGGACAAAGGAGCAAAGGAGGGGCAACCATTTAATACCCCTCACTGTGTAGTGAGAGGATTTCTTGTTCAGTGTTCCAGTAGTGTTGGTCGATAAGAAATGGGGTTGGGGGGATTCTCGCAAATTGACTCATTCACTGCTTGAATGGGTGTTTACAATGGTTCTGTTGTGTGGTGTGGTGCGGTGACTTGACTGCCTGGCATCGGACCGTTGAAGCGTAAGCGTTCGTTCCGGAGCAGAACGTGACAATTGAGTAAATTACGCCATTTTCATAAGACTACCGACACGGACAACGGTACTAGCGCAACCGTATTACGTACGTAGAACCTGACAAAGTGGCGACGAAAACCCATATCCATACCTACATTAGGGTTGCGCTTATAGGTATGGGCGAAAAACAAAATGTGTCAGGATATAACAATTTTCCTTTTGGTATAAAACAACAAAACTAAAAGTTTTACCCCGATACGTTTAAAGGTGCAGACTTGAGCTCAAAGTTCAATATACAGATTATTCGATATTTTGACCGAGTTTCGTATATATATCACCTATACCTTATATCGCTCTGATCGTATTACGTTTTTGATTTTGTTTTAGAATATAACAATATAATGCCACTCGGAAATTTTCAGCTTAACTGATTAATATTTAAGCCCACAATAAATAGTTAAATCACAACTTTTGAACAGCCAGCGACAAAAAAACGAGAAGGAACATGTGAGTCGCTTCTGTGGATGCAACTCTACTTTTATACCCCGTACTCAGTCAGTATATAAATATATGAGATTATGATTTATGTACAATTTGAAAATATTTTACATTTCTTTGCTGCATCTGTCATCTACATCATATTCTCAGACCACTTACAATCACGCCAGTATCATGGGATCAACAGAAAAAGCTACTGGGCTCTAGATACGGGTTTCCAAAATATTTTCACTTCTCTTGTTTAATGGCAACACTGTATTAAATTTTTAATTGTTCACTCTTTTTTGCTTACTCAATATTTGGAGCTTTTGTGTGTTGTGCACGGGAGGCTAATTTGAAACTGACTTACTGTCATCTTTTGATGGACTGTATTTATACTCAATCGCTAACCAGCGCATGCGTGCAACTCCTGCACACATCCTTTTGTTAGCGAAAGTGCCTATCCTATGCGTTTCTGCTGCATTCTTTTTGGGCGAAGCAGGAATGGGACACTGGATGACCATACAGTACAGTGAGTAATGCGATTATGGCTGGCCAAGCGTACAATAAGCTGAACGAAAATGTGGCTCAATTGCAGCTGCAGGTCTAAGTTCGAATGCTGAATGATGCTGCTTCCGTGCGACAACACAGCAATTTCTGATGCGAAGTGAGGGTCAGTCGAATTTTTATAATTAACATCAACGACGGAATCGTCGTACCCGGGATTGGTTGGCTACGCAACTCGTTTGCATGCTGAGATAAACGAGAGGACAATGGCGCCTTTAAATACATTTTGGCAAATAGCTTTTGGGCGTTGGGCGACATTAGCATCATGTCCTGAAAGCACATCAATCGCTGTGCAGCGGATGGATGCAACCCTTGCATATATCCTTTTGTTAGCAAAAAGCCCAACGGATTATGCAGCAGGCCATAGACCATGGGGGGAATGCTGCACGGTGCTGCTTCCGTGCGATAACACAAAAATTTCTACGAAGAGGTTGAGGATGACTCGAAATAATTTCAATTAATATGAACGAAGGGTAAATTTGTGTTTCAATTAAATGTGTATCCTCCGTGCTGAGTTATCGCACGAAAGCAGCACCATTCAGCACACGACCTTAGATCTTAAGCTGCACTCTGGCCACATTTTCCATCAGCTTATGAGCCAGCCATAAATGCATTATTCACTATTTGGTCATAGTGTTCATTCCTCCTTTACCCAAAGAGAAAGAAAGCGAAGACTAATAATACATAATACACCTGTTCCCCACACGGGCTAATTCTTCCCTTTACAAATAAAATTTCAAATAAGCGAACGGACACAGGGAGAGGAAGAGATGGAGAAAGAAACCATTTGCAACGAGCGATTCTGGGGATATTTTTCGATTAAATAACAAATTGCTATCGATATTGAGTACACATAAAAAGTGCCATCTCATGTTTAATAGCTGTAGTATACAAAAAATGTTTTAAATGATGCAAATATTTAAGATGAATTGAGATTGGAAATATTCCTAAATTAATAGGTTAAACTACCATTACTTTATTACTGATACTGTTTTTGCCAGTCACATTCCAGAGTGGAATTTAAAGCCACTGCACTGTGGTATCAAAATGGTGAAAAACCAGCATTTCATTCCATTCCCCAATAGGGGGGGATTACCAATATAGTATTCAGAAGAATAAGATAACACAAGGCAGGAGCACAGTCCACACAGTTTTTTAGGTGCCTTATCAGTGTGTTATTTGGAAGGGAGGGAGAATGGTTATTTGAAAAAAGAGATAAGCAGCAAAGAAACAGAAACTTAAAGTTCACTGAACCAAGTAAAAGAAGTTTTCGAAAAATTTTCTAAAGGTTACAATATTACGATGGTACTCGTATATCATAGAATATTTGCAGAAACGTGCAATCCTCTATAAACAATAAAAAAAACACACACACACTGACAGACAGACAGACATAAAGAAAAGATAAAGTAAAAACCGAGCGTAAATATCATAAAAAAAAACATTTGTATGGGTGGAGTAGAACATGTGTCGCATGGATAAGCCATTCAAAAAAGTCCGTACTATATCGATGACTATATCCATCTATATTGTGCCGACCTTGCTGTGTGGTTCTGGCACTGCCCATGAAAATTCCGTGTAGCCTGTAGCCAATTGTAATTAAATTTCCATTAGATGAAAATCGACAAATACAAAATACGGCAATCGAATCGCCATCGCAATTATTGTATTGATTTTACCCACCCATTGTCGCGCACTGTTTTAGGGTCTACGTCTGCCATGTGGCTTATGGGAGTGTGGGGTGGTGTGGGGCGCTCTGTGCGGAGGTTGCATGTTTATTTATACATTTTTAGCGATTGATAAGCCCCTGCCTGCCGCTTGAATGAGCCCACATTTTCATTATTATCAATATGGTGTGTGAACGGACGGACAATAAACGGAACGATTAAGGTGGGGACACATGGCATAGCCATTTATTTAGAAATATCATGTACATTCCATATTTAGTTTGTCGCAATTTAAAGTTCAAAATTAAAGCACAATTTCGTGGTTTTTTCATGTGGCATGGAAACTTTTGTGCTGCCCGCCCCAGATCCACAGACATTTTTGGTCCAAATGTCGACTGTTTTATACTGAAAGAGAGTTCAATATTTATTTAGACAACAATAATGGAATATTATGACAGCTGCTACGCAGAATGTTGCACAAACTGCTGCTGCTGCTGCACATTAAATAGAAAACCACCAATTGAATTAATTGGCAAAACAAACAAAACAGAAAGGAGTTCTGAGTATCTTATGGAATGGCTTTTATATGTAGATGAAATGACGCACTTTCAGAGAAAACAGCATCTAGTTCCACCAACTAATACCGTTTGAATATTCAAATAATTCTCATGCTTTTCTAATGTCACCAAAAAAAAGAAAAGAAAACGAAACTACGACAAATGTCAGAAATGTTGCGAACTGCGAAGGAAAATGGCACAGAGAACAAATTTCCAAACAATTGGTCAGTAAAATTAAAACAAAATAAAGACGAATATTTAGATACACTAGTAGTTAGATTATTTCTAAAGAAAATACACATTTCTGTGTGTTTTCCAACATCTTTGAAATGGGTATTATACCTCTCAAGAAAGGGTAGCAGGGTATGCAAAAAGTTGGAGCTCCGTTTTGAAAACTAGTTCAAGAGCCGCCCTACCCCAAGAGTCAAAGAGAAACGACAAGAAACAAGGGGGGAGAACGAGTAACCAGTAAGAGACAGAGAGAAAATAGACTGCAGCCAGGCCAGGCCAGGCCAACCAGCAGTGTGAGTCCGTCAGTGGGGCTTGTCGTCGATTACGGCAGCAGACCATAAATAAATACAGGTGCTAGAGCTCTGTGGCTTGTGGCTCAGCTGCTGCTGCTTCTGTTGCTTTTGCTTCTTCTGGTACTGGTACTCGTACTCGTATTGCCTTGCCTTTTGCCTATACTGGCACAAAAGCGCGTTGTGCGGCAACGTGGACACCTAACGTATGGGCATTCGACATTTTTGCTACGCTGCTGGCTGATGCCTGGCGTCTATAGTCCGTCCACCCACTGAAACCGAGGCAAAACAACACAAAATAGAGTCCAATGAATGGGCCGACCGCTGGCCGGACGACACAAATAGCAAACGACTAAAAACAAATTGAGCAATGTGCTATGACTAAAAATACTAGAACGGGGCGCGCATTTCACTTGGGATGCCAAGAATCAAAGCAAAATCGAAGCGATAAAAGAAAAAAAAACTCACAAAAGAAGCAGAAAGGTAATCTGTTTTGCAAAAGATGGCTCTTATTGGGTCGTTTATATGAATAATTCTGACCGCGACTGTACATCCAGGGCTATCCGTTATCCGCTGTAACTATTACAAATTGTTATCCATCTGAAAGCGGATGAACAAACCCCCATCCCCAATGGACTTCCTATGAGAGTAGTGGGGGACAAATCGAGAGCAAATGTATGCTTCGGAGCTTTAAATAAAGTTTCTTCAATGCTGCGTCGGCTGGCGCTCGCTCCTCTCTTATCAAAACACACTGTGCCCCCTTGGCCCCGCGTGCTATGTGAGAGAGAGCAGCACAGCAATAACACACACACACACATGGAAACGGGCAACGGAAGCAAAGCGCTAGCAACGCCTCTGTCGCTGTCGCAGTCGCGGTCGACGATAAGCGGAAACCCTCAGCTAACACAACGCCCCCATGTCCCCATGTGAAATAATACCAATGAAATAATCTCGCTCTCTGGCGAGAATAAAGCTCTGCTCTGCTGCTGCTATTATGGAGAACGTGTACGTACCCATTAGATATGCATGTTTTTTTAATGTTATATCACTCACCTTTGGCAATGGTTGCGTTTTGCGGCAGCGTCGTCGGCGGCGTGCTGCCTTTATCCCCCTCCCAGCAAGCAATCAGCTTTTGTGAGGCGACACGCGACTTGCAAGTCTCTCGCGCAAGGTTTTGCAACTTGCAATTCAACTCATGCGCTCTTCATTTTCTAATTGATTTGTTTGCTTTGCTCCCAAAAACTGTACAATTCCCCCTGCTCCTTCCTCTGCTCTGCTGCTGCAGCGTTCAAAGTTTTTTTTTCTTTTTTTCGCAAGCAGCGTCACAAATCGCGTTTTCTTACTCACTCGCACACGCACGCACAATTGATTTTTCACGAACACATTCCCATGCATACACGCTTCGGTCCGGCGTGGCGTATTTAATTAGAATGCGGCTAATGTCGTTTGGTCGCAAACAATCAATGTTTTAACTTAACATTGGGCTTCACGCTGACACAAACACTCTCCGTCCGCACGGTGTTTTTTAATTTTCGTTTTTCGTTTTCAGGAGTCATGTTGTTCCGATGCCTGTTACATTTATAGTGTGCTTGGCTCAGCACGGAACATGCAGTTTTTAGGCGGTGTGAGGGAGACAGAAATAGACAAACAGCAGATGTCAGAGCGAGACGGAGATGTAGCGGTCTGGTTGGGGATGTGTTGGCACTATAACGATACATCGATTGATCAATATATCGGTAATATATTTGGTAGATAATATATTGATTATACCATTTTGATCTGGCGAAGATATTTTCGTATTGTCATGATCAGTTATAAAGTACCTTTCCGAATTTGTAGCAAATCAACACTATATTCTGTAGTTTCTGTCGGATATTAAGACTTGATGATGAGCGATGAGTATACTTATCGATGCACCCAAAAACATCGCATTCGCTAACAATTGTATCGTGAATCGTGTGCGTCTTTCATCTGCGTTTTCGATAGTGATTTCTTTTTCCCGGAAAACTGCAAATATAATTGACAAAAGCCCATAAAAAGTGTTGCATGATGAACACACTGGGCCCCAAGAAGGACGGAAGTCCGAATATTGACTTCTTTCAGTCGTCGGAGACGCTGCAGGGCTTCGAATCAATTAGGCAATGGCTGCAAAAGAATTGTAAAAAGGTGAGTACAACAACGCCGCCGACGCAAAACAAAAATGGCGCTTCACTTCGTGGAAAAAAACAATCAATTGAAAATGCTTTTCCCTTTTAGTACCTGGCGCACAGCTCGGAGCCCATTACCAAGGAGTCCCTGGCCCAATTGCTGATACAATTTCTGCAATATGTGGAGGCGAAACTTGGCAAAAACTCGGCCGAGCCACCGGCGACTAGAATTCCGGTTAGTAATAGTGTGTAAGGGTGTTCTTTGCACGTACGTACAGGGTGGTCTGTGTGCGTTCGTGTGTACATGCGAATATTATAATTTCGGGGATGAGATTTGAAATAAGATGGGGAAACGGACGATTAGTGCTAATTAAAATGTCTTCTCTCCCTCCCATCAGATGCGTTGCTTTCTGGATTTTAAGAACGGCGGAGGTCTGTGCATAATTTTCTCCACGATGTTCCGGTTCCGCGCGGAGCAGCGGGGAAAGAAGTTTGACTTTTCCATTGGCAAGAATCCCACGAGGAAGGATCCCAACATTCAGCTGCTGATCGAAATCGAGCAGGCTCTGGTGGAGGCGGATCTATACCGCATACCCTACATCTATATAAGGCCGGAGATCGAGAAGGGCTTTGAGGGACGGCTGCGCGAGATTCTCGACAATCGGCGGGTGGAAATCGTCACCGACGAGGAGGATGCCACGCACATTGTCTATCCCATTGTGGATCCGCATCCGGACGAGTATGCGCGTCCCATTTTCAAGCGTGGCAGCCATGTGATGCTGCATTGGTACTACTTTCCCGAGTCCTATGATTCGTGGACGGTCAACAGCTTCGATTTGCCGGAGAATATTCCCGAGAATCCGGAATCGCCGGCCGAGAGGTGGCGCGTCTCGGCCTCCTGGATACTCGACTTGGAGCAGTACAACGAATGGATGGCCGAGGAGGACTATGAGGTGGATGAGCAGGGCAAAAAAAAGACGCACAAGCAGCGCATGTCCATTGACGACATCATGTCGTTTGGCGACGAAAAGAAGAAGCCCAGCACCAGCACTGGCAAGCAGAAGCGCCGCCGTTCGCCCTCGCCCACAACATCCACATCGAAGCCCGGCAAGCGCAAGCGTTCTCCGGCCGTCATCCACAAGAAAACCCGAAACGATGAGGAAGATGAAGATCTGACACGGGATCTGGACGATCCGCCGGCCGAGCCGAATGTTCAGGAGGTGCACAAGGCCAGCACGGCACTACAATCGACCTCCAGTCCGGCACCAGGTAGCAAGTCACGCGGCGACAACGATATGATGCCCATCAAGGGTGAGTGAAAGTCTCTCTTACACTTTTTCGGATTGAATTTTAAAATTTGGCATATTTTGGCATTTATTTAGGTGGAACGATGACGGATCTGGACGATGAGATGACTGGGGGCAGCGCTGCCCAGGCACTGTCCACTGGGGATGGGGACAACTCGCAGACGGGCAAGACGAGCGACAATAGCAACACGCAGGAGTTCTCCTCATCGGCCAAGGAGGATATGGAGGATAATGTGACAGAGCAGACGCATCACATCATTGTGCCCTCATATTCGGCATGGTTTGACTACAACTCCATCCATGTGATCGAGAAGCGCGCCATGCCAGAGTTCTTCAACAGCAAAAACAAATCCAAAACCCCAGAGATTTACATGGCCTATAGAAACTTTATGATAGATACCTACAGGTACCGCTCCACCCTATATAATATGCTCTATCTGGCAGTTCTTATCGTAATCTCTTTCTTTTAGACTCAATCCCACGGAGTACTTGACCAGCACCGCCTGCAGACGAAATCTGGCGGGAGATGTGTGCGCCATTATGCGTGTGCATGCCTTCCTGGAGCAGTGGGGATTGATCAACTACCAGATCGATGCCGATCTGCGTCCCACGCCCATGGGACCGCCGCCTACCTCGCATTTCCACATACTGTCGGATACGCCTTCGGGCCTGCAGGCCATTAATCCGCAGAAAACTCAACAGCCATCGGCGGCCAAGACACTGCTGGATCTCGACAAGAAGGCGCTGGGCAAGGATGGTAGCTTGGAGAGCCTCGGCGGCGATAAGAGCGGCACCCTTGGCGCAATCAAAACGGAGGCTTTGGAGAATGGAGCCGCCAGTGGCCTGAGCTCTGGCGTGAGCCAATTCGGCTTGAAGTTGGATCAGTATGCCAAGAAGCCGTCTGCCATGAGGAACCGTACGGCGGCCAGCATGTCCAGGGAGTGGACCGACCAGGAGACGCTGCTTCTTCTGGAAGGCCTGGAGATGCACAAGGATGACTGGAATAAGGTGTGCGAGCATGTGGGCTCTCGCACGCAGGACGAGTGCATTTTGCATTTCCTGCGGCTGCCCATCGAGGATCCCTATCTGGAGGATGATGGCGGCTTTCTGGGTCCGCTGGGTTGTCAGCCTATACCGTTCAGCAAGAGCGGCAATCCCATTATGTCCACAGTGGCATTTTTGGCCTCTGTGGTGGATCCCCGTGTGGCTGCCGCAGCCGCCAAGGCAGCCATGGAGGAGTTTGCAGCCATTAAGGTGGGGAAAATTCCTTCGTTTTTCTGGTCTTTCGACCTTTAATCGTAATCCTAATCGTAATCTTTTTTGTCATTAGGATGAGGTGCCAGCCACCATTATGGATATCCATATAAAGAGCGTGAAGAAGGCCTCCGCTGGCGGCAAATTCAATCCGAACTTTGGTTTATCCAACAGCGGCATTGCGGGCACTGGCAACGACAAGGAGGATGAGGAGAGCAAGGATGGCAGCAGCGGCGGCTCGGCCACAGCGGCCGGTGGCCCAGCAGCAGGAGGAGGAGCAGCAAGTGATGAGGAAATGAAGGATCTAACCAAGAAAGACGGTAATTTAATGGATATCTGTGTAGAGATTTTAAGATGTGTTTCCATTCTTTTTTTTATTTGATTTTAATGGACAAAATTTTGTATTTTCGTTTCAAATGTGGCCGCCATTTATTTGTTTTTTGTTTCGTTTGTTTATGTTCTACAACAACAACAACAACTAAAACAAAACGTACAACACAACAACCAAAATCCGCAACACCACAGACGATGCCAAGTCCAAAGACAAAACGAAATCGGATACCAAGACGAACACAAGCACAGACTCTAGTTCCACATCATCATCATCAACGACAGCCACAAGCAACACGAACACAACTACAGATAATAAGAAACCGAAAGATTCGTCGGATAAAGCAGGCAAAACAGACAAATCAAACAAATCCTCACCCACAGACCCAGCAGCAGCCGGAGCAGCAGTAGTACCCAGTGGCAGTGGAGTGGGCGGAACATCAGTGGATGTGGACATCAAAACGGAGGAGAATAGTGGCGATGGGGAGACCAAGGATGGCAGCGATGGCTCCAAAGATGGCTCGAGTGGGCAGGGCAGCAACAAGGAGGGAGCCTTCAGTGAGAACAACATGCAGACGGCAGCAGCAGCCGCACTGGCCTCGGCGGCCGTCAAGGCCAAACATTTGGCTGCACTCGAGGAGCGCAAGATCAAGTCTTTGGTGGCCCTGCTGGTCGAGACGCAAATGAAGAAGCTAGAGATCAAGCTAAGGCACTTTGAGGAGCTGGAGGCCACCATGGAGAGGGAGCGCGAGGGCCTGGAGTACCAGAGACAGCAGCTGATTACAGAGCGCCAGCAATTCCATTTGGAGCAGCTGAAGGCCGCCGAGTTCCGTGCCCGCCAGCAGGCGCATCATCGTTTGCAGCAGGAGATGCAAGGTCAGGCAGCCGCTGCCGGCACTATGATCCTGCAACAGCAGCAGCAACAACAGCCAACGCCGCCACCACAGCAGCCACAACAGCAACAGCCACTGCCACAGCATCTGCATCCCCAACCACAGCAGCAGCAGCCACTTCCACCCCATCAGGCGCAAGTGCAGACCCAGCCGCTGGCAGCTCCATCGGCACAGCATCAGCCACTGCCGCCGCACATAGCAGCGGTGGGCGTGGGTCCGCCACCAAATGGGGCGGCGCCTTTCGCAGCCCCGCCCATGGCGACAGCAGCAGCTGGTGGTGGACCACCTCCAACAGGAGGAGGCATTCCAGTCGTTTTGGCGACTGCCAGCGAACAGGCAGGGGCAGCAGCAGCGGCAGCTGCCGCAGCGGCGGCGCAACCTCAGGCACCCACAGCGATGGGTAAGTGAATGGGATAGAGGGATGGTTTCCCATGAAATGGAAAAGATTAATGGATTTTCTTTGTTTCTGCAGATACCACACCGCCGACAATCAGTGCACCTGTGGCCGAGGTCCCTAGTGCACCGGCTGTAGGATCGGTGGTGCTGCCACCTGCTGTCTCAAGCATTCCTCCGGCCAGCGCTGTGGCTCCTGTGGCTGTACCAGCCGTTGCTCCACCATCTTAACTCCTTTTTTTAAATAAGCCAACAAAAAACTAATTAAGTTTAAATCGTACGCTCTCATTATGTATTATGTGTACTCTACACCCCTTCTCCACGCCCTCTCTCTCTATGCCCAAAAGAAAGTCGTCTACTGTCAGCCCCTCGTAAGCTTATTATTATTATTTCGTCGTGTAACAATTCTTTTAGTTTTCGTTTCGTACCAGTCGAGTCACAATTATTTGAATCCAAGTTTCAAAATACAAACCACACAACCAACCAACCATTCAATAATAAAAATATATTTACAAAATACTCGGAGTACGGGGATTGGATTGGATTTCCGTAAATGTACACAGGCTTGTCTTTATTTTATTTGTTACTTCAATTTACTTCATTTACAATGAGCGTTTCGCTTTCTTAAACAATGGTTTCTTAACGTGGATAGCTAGCATAATCTATATGCTACGTAAAATGTAGCCAAAAATATTGATCAGATTGGTAGATCACATCAGATCAGATCACTGATTCAATGCACTGACGTTTGAATATATTCGGGGATGGCAGCAGACCAAGTTCATTGTTGGAATGGCCACGCTTCAGTGGTGTCATCGTCAGTTCATCTGGCCCCAACAACGTCCGCTCATCCGCCGAGTCTGGCTGTGTTTTTCTTGTTTTCATCCACGTGCCACTGGAGTAGCGCCTATTCGGCCTGACTTGCGTGCTAATGGAAATATTAAATGAAATTAGATTCCTTTGCGGCGGTTTTTCATGCAGAATAGAGCGCGGCGCAGTGCCTGTCCCCTTTGCTTTGCGCAGACCCTGGGCAAAGTTCTCCATGCTCTTCATGTAAATCTTGTTGTAGAAGTCAATGATGTTGCCAAAATGGCCATCGCCCAGTGAAACCAGCCGATAGACTTGGCTGTGTGCGTGCGGCTGCCAGCGATAGTGCTGGAGGATCTGGCTGAAGCTGAGCCGCATGTCCTTGAGGCGGCCATGCAAGTGGATGGCACAGATCAGCAGCTGGTCGAGTTCCCGCTCCTTGAGCAGATCTCCGGCCTGTTGGGTGAACGAGTGCTCTGCTATGTGCCAGATTCTGGGAAAATGTTCCATCAAGACGAGGCTCTGGCAGAGGCTAACCAGCCGATGGTTGGCCAGGCCATAGAACTTGCGTAGACAGATGCTAAAGCCGGGCCTTGCTTCTGCTCCTGGTCGCTTAGTATTCTCCTTGTCCTTGGCCTGCACATCGTTGCAGCTCGGCAAACGATGATCCTTGCCCAATAGTTTCCATAGCGGCGAGTCGTTGCGGAATATCAGCGATCCGAGACATTCGTCCTCGACGGCATGCAGGTGCCTGATTAGATCGCGACCGAGCAGATCAGTGTCGCGTCGCACCACCAGCTCCAGAATCTTCTGAAAGTCGTACGCCTCGATGGCGTAACATTTCAAAATGAAGGGAAACTTTAGCTGCTCCAAGCGCTCGTCGTGGATGTGCAGCGCCAGCTCCAGGGAGCAGGCAATCAGTGTGGCATTGAAAGTTCTCTGTTTCAACAGCTGGACCACCTTCAGGTGTGGCTTCAACACCAGCTCTGAGCTAATAATCTTTTGCAGGAACTGGTAGTAGAGTCGGCTGGCCAGCGTAAAACACTCACCAGCTGCCTCCGTGCTCAAGCAATCCCGAGAGGCCGCAGCGAATGTACGGGCGAAGTCACGCAGGAAATTATCCACATTGCTGAGCACATCAGCATCCTCTGCGTCTAAGGCGTCAGTGATCACCGAGGGCATGGCATTGGGTAGATCCTGCAACTGCTTGTAGCGGGAAGCGGAAGCTTCTTTCTTGGGCTCATTCTTGGCGGGCGCTGCCTTTCTGCGGCTCAGCAGCACCCGCTCATCGACCTCACTAATGTCGGCCACATGGTTTGTGTAGTTGCGGTTGAGTGTACCCAAATTGACGTCCAGCAGGCCCTCTTTGATGATCTCCCGCATGTAGGTGTCGTTGCCCAGCAGATTCTGATCCAAGAAGAGCACCACCAGAGCCTTGTGGAAGAAGGCCTTCTGCATGACGTGCACACTCTTCGCTGGCAGCTCTGGGATCAGCGAGCAGATGGCCTCCAGTGCACTGTACTTGAGCATCAGGACATTGTCAAAGTCATCGTTGCCCCACTTGCTGGGCACACCGGCAAAGGACATGTTGATCACGTCGGGGTTACCCACCTCCAGGGCATTCACGAAGAGCAGCTCCAGGGTGCAGATGAGTACCTGACATCCACTGACCAGATTCGAGGTGGCGAAGCCGGGCAGCTCGTTTCGGATGGTCAAAAACAGCAGCCAGCCAAACTCGTACAGGGATTGGTAGAGGGAATGGCTCTCTGTGTTCTCCGTGCCCTTCTCTGGCATTACGAACAGCCGATCGAATACGCGCTGGTAGTGATGCCTGAGGATCAGGGTTATGCTAAGCCGTCTCTGCAGATCGTCGATTTCCAGCTGAAAGACCTTTTCGTTCTGGACCATCATGTTCCACTGTTTCATTCGACGCATAAACTGACTTATGTTCACCTTGAAGGCAGTGAGTAGTTTGGTCAGCGACAAGTTCCAGCAGCTGATGCGTGATTTCTCCACCGCATTCGTCGTATCGTCGGTGCTGAGTTTGGCCTCAAGCATATCCTTAATCTTCACACGCTGCAGCTCACAGTAGACGGCACAGCAGAGCCACTCTTGCACGTCGCGCTTTTGGGTAAGCCCGCCATCGGCGTTCGATTTGTGATAGGCGGCAAGTGCCTTCCACTTGATCTCTGGGTCCAGATCCAGCAGACTGCAGCTGGCCGTAAAACGTAAGTTGCTCATCTCGGCCGTCCCGCCCTCCGTGCAGATATCCATTGTTAAAAATTCGGGTAGCTATATGCGCACTTTATGCTATTTATTTGTTGATGGATCCCGAAATTTATCCCCAGTTGTGTTTTGACTGTACAAAATGTGAATTTTTCCAAAGGCGCGAATGGTTAAAATTGCTGCCATTTGCGACCAGGGCTACACTAGGGCTGCATTCATCGTGCTATCGATTGTGGTGCGCCGCGAGCGATATTTCTCAAAGTACATGTGCACTCAAATAAACAACAACAAAAATGATGCAGTCCAACCGTATGCTGCAGCGGGAGCAGGTAGAACTTCTGGCTATTGAAAAGAAGCTGCTGAAGGTGGTGCCTGTTATCCAGGAGGCCTTGAATTCGCTAAAGGTATGACATCGAACCCCACCAGTATGCCAGAAACACTAACTTTTACTTGCTTCCTGCCCCAAAGGTGGAGGAACTGCATCTGAAATCCTTGGGACTGGAGCGTACCATTAGCGAATCACAGCAAGTGCCGCCTTCGAATCGCACCCACTTTGATATGCATGAAACTCCACACATGAGCACACCTGCGGCAATGCGACCGGATCAAATTAATCAGCAGAAAATCGATTTGGACCTCTTTATAAGCAAGCTGGAACACGACGAGGAATTGGACTCGGACTGAGAATCGGTAGCTAAAATGTTTATTCGCGGTGCTTGGTGCCTGGCGATGAATCTGCCAGACCACACAAACCAGACCATACATACGTGTACATACTTTGAACTTAAATAATAAAATCTTTCGTGCACTTACATACGTGTACAATTAAATAGGGGTAAAATTACAATTACCAAAGAACGAAAGAGTAGAACTAAACTACTAAAGCTATGCGCTAAAAACCATTGATGGCCTTCAATTATTCTGGGTCCTGGGCACCACCGTCAGAAGATTCTCCTGAGCTGTCGACCCGTTTCTTTTTCTTGGAAACCTCATCACCGCTGCTGTCGCTGTCTGAGCTGGAGCCGGAACTGCTTGACGAGCCGGACTCTTCGCCCGAAGAACTGCCATCTTCGTCCGAATCGGAGCTGGAATCGCTGGAGTCCGAGCCAGAGGAGTCTGACCCTGAGCTGCTGCCAGAACTTCCAGAGGAACTTGAGGACGAGGAGCTGTTGCTATTCTTCCGCTTGCGTTTCTCTTTCTTACTCGAAGCCGCTACAGCACTGGCTTCCTGGGCTGCTGCCGCCTCGGCAGCAGTTTTGTTGGCCATGGCGTCTTCCTTATCTGCGATATGCTTGCTAAGTTGCTTTGTGCGCGAGCTGCGATGCACGTATTTGCGCTTCTCCTTGCACTCGTAGCTCCAGTGGCCCATTTGCAAGCACTTCTGGCAGCGTACTCCATTGGGGAAGGCGGCGGCCAGTTTTGCCGACCTATGGAGAGACGTGAAGGTTAGTTAGTTTACTTTTCCACGCCACCCGGCTACTTTTGTTACCTTTGTTTTTGCGCTAGCTTGCGTGCTGCTAGTCCCACCAAAGTCATCCTAAAGAATTCTTTAAGTCGGTGTCTGGAGACAATCTTGACGGTGGTTGAACTAAGGGTGTCGGGTAAAATTGTGCACGAAAAATGGATAGAACAATGTTTTTTATTTTTCCTTTTTTGCGTCACATTAAAACTATCGATGAGAAAACATGGGCTGGATGAAAAACTATCGCAAAAAATGCCATGAAACTCACTGCCAATCGCCTATCGAGACACCAGCTGTAATCTAATTATCTCTATCTATTGTTTAAATGTTAAATTTTTAGCATAGTTGTATATAATTTATAACATAATGACTTCTGCAATAATGCACAATTCTTCCAATACTTTAACACAGTAGAGTAAAGCTCTACTTGCTTTTCGCTCGCATCGGTTTTGAGGGTGTGTCTGCCCATATTTGGTCTATTTTGATAGTTAAACAATAACAAAACTCATTGCTGACTAAGCGGCGAAAGCGGAGTGCAACAAAGTCCATCGACAATCACCACATAATCACAGGTAAGGTCAACGGAGCAATAGTGTTTCAGTCGGTGTAATAATTATTATGAATTTATAATAGAGTTTAAAATGGATACCACAACGACGGTGTCGAGGGCGTCTGCACGTATGATGCCACCCGAAGAGCTGGCGATGCAGTCGCTGACCAAACAAATCTTCAAGTCGCGACTTTTTCGCGGCTATTACCTGGGACGCTGTTTTGTGGAGCAGATCGGGGACTATAGAGACGTTATAGCCCTGCAACGCAGCGAACGGGAGCTGGAGAAACTCCTGCTCACCAGTGCAGGACAACTGCAGATGTTCTACCAGCGCTTTGTGCCAAATATGTGGGTGGGCATATCAAATGGTAGCATGAGAAACTACAAGCACACACAACATCCTGGCCAGCTAGACACCTGCATTTGGGCGGAGCTGAACGACTTGGCCTTCGGTGAATATTGGTTCAGTATCAGAACGCTGCGGTTTCGGGACCAGGAAGTGCTGCTAAAGCTGAAGACTGTGCGAGCCGTTGAACCAGAGCTAATGGCAACGCCAAGAAGATCCATCTCTATGAACAGGACCACGGCAAGCAATGCCATAACAGTAGCAGGCGATAGTTTGACCACAAAGAGCGATGTGACCGATCAGCCTCCTGCACTGGGATTGGCCGATTTCTTGGATGTGCTGCGGCAGTGGGGCGAAGGCATCAAACAGACCACCTACGATTTTATGGCCAACGATGTAAACAAAAACAACATCATGGGCACAATACGCTTCCTGGGTTTACTCCTCTTCTCAATGGGGGGCGGAGCTATTGCAGCCTTGCGGTTCTTGGGAATCTTCGCCGTGAGATTCCTCTTCGAGCTAAGCCGGCTAACGCACACCCTTACGCCCATTCTGTTCCAAATCCTAGAGTTTTTGAACAAGATTGTGGGTGCCTTTTTCATACTGTTAACCATGATATGGAAGGATATCATGAACCGTGGTCAGCCACCAGCCCCCAAGCAGCCGCTGGAAGGAAGTTCCCGCTTCAAGAGCATCACCTACGAGCGTAGCGATAGGCGGCGTTGGCAATGATCCTCCAGTTGATAGAAAAAGTGAAATGGTGGAATGTCTTGTATGTAGGGTAATATGTAAGGTGGAAGAGATTCAAATTGCAATTGTGTTACTAGCGTTAAGCAACCAGAAGCCCCACTCAGATCGATTCGATTAAGTAGAAATTTGATTTCAGATTTTAAGCCAAAATGCAATATGTTAAATTATTCGAAAACCTTGTTAAATTTTAACCCGTTTAGTGTTTAGTCGTCGTCTATTTATGTATTGAAATTAAAACTTTTTGTAAATTAAATGCACCGAGAAAATGAAACAATGGGACTTTTTGTTTGTTAGTTTTTTAATAGTTATACACTTTCCCTTTATTACTTTAGTTGATTTTAATCTCATTAAATTGTTCTCATATATAGATATTATGTGTATATACTCGTATGTGGTGTCTGTAGCCTGCAGGCGCCTATCTGTTCGGTCTTTACAGTCAGTTTTGCGGTGTGTGTGTGGGCCTAGTATTTCAGGGAAACTCCAATCCATTCCATTTCTCTGGATCTACATCGATTTAAGAATGTTTTCTATGGCATTTCAAGGAGCACTTCTCTGTTGCTTTTGGGGTTCCTGGCCCCCCCCACATGGGTCTCTAAATATCATTATCAATTATTAAACAACTAAATTATACATTCTGGTTTCGTAGGTGATATACTTTAATTAGTACATACATATGTATACATATATTTTATTTTATTTCCTTTTTGAAATGCTATAATTATGGAATGCCGCTCAACAAACGTTTGCTCGTACAACTTTATTTAATTTGTTTGCCTTATTCAGGGTTGGGGTTTTTTTTAATAATAGACAATAAAATATGTGTGTGACAGAGGGGGTGCCCTGATGCTTTTGGAATTTGATATAGTAAAATGTATGTACCTTTTGGGATTCTGTTCGGGTTTGGATTGGGTTCTGGGGTTCTGAGCTGTTCGGTAAAATACATACATATGTTGTCAACATTATTACATTATTTGTCTTTAATTGTTTATTATTATTTAGTTATTAGTTTAGTTTATGCACTAATTCGCCTGTCATTGTGTCGCCAACATGTTTAAAAACGCACAAAGTAAATGTAAAATTTAAAATATGTTTTTTCGTTTATCATTATAATTCATGTGGTGTCTTGTAAATACTTTCATTTTCATTTGTATTTGCGTTTTAAAAGTAAATGTACAATATACAATTTAATGCCATAACTTTTACGTACTCCGTACTCTTCCCTTCTCTTCCTCATTTTTATTTGTTAAGATATATTTTTGCCATTTCATTTGCTAACAAATAATTACACATTTATAGCATTTTCATTTAACTTTTCATTCTGCAGAAAATAATGTTGATTTTTTGTTTGTTTGGTTTTTTGTTAACAATTAGTTAGACATTTAGAGCAAAAACATTGATAATATAGAATTTGTCGTGTTTTTTTTAGCTTATGCATAAAAATTTGTCTAGTGAAATATATATAAATATATATGTTGTTTCAAGGGTTTTGAACTGCTTATTGTTTATAATTGCGTTTACTTTTCATTTGTTTTATTTGTAATTTGTTAATTGCGTTTGTTAATTTGTAGTCCAATTCAGAATCAATTATTGTTTTGGCATTTTTTATAGTTTATAGTTTTTATAGTTTCATTTCAAGGAAGTATCGTTAGTGTCTCGTTAGTGGAACAGCAAAAGGTGAGTTATATGTGGGGGATTTTCAAATGAGAGAACTTGTTGGCGCGCCTTAAATTGAGCTTAAACAAAAGGTATTTCATTTTCATTTCAATTCATTCGTTTTTCCGTTTAGCATCAATCAATGAGGTTTTCTTTTTTATATTTTCCGTTTAATTATAATTTATTTGAGGGCGAAATAATACTCTTGAATGTTCTCATTTCATGCTCTCAACTAATGGAATGCTAAATGTTTGTCTTTATTTTTTTTCAAGAAAAAGAACAACTAAAATTTCTCAACGTTTTATTTTGTGTGTCTCTCGTATCTTTACATATTTATATGGAGCATATATATATATCTCATATATCTATATTTTTATATTATTATAATAATTTTTTACACATTAAATTCAAATGCATTAATTTATCTTCTGTATATATATATTTATATATAATTTATTTATAAATATAAATAACAAAATGTTTCCCTTTGAAGCTTTGTTTTTTTTTTTTATCTTTCGTTTTTCGTTTTCTTTTACTGCTTTTTGTTTCTATATTCAAATACGATTCCTGCATCTATAGCTTTAACCAGTTTTTTCTCGAGTGTTTTCTATATAGTATGTATGTCCTTATTAATAGGGTTTCTGTTACTGACTGCTAGATCTCTCTCTCGACTTTTTCGTGTGCTGAACAATTGGCAAGTAATACCGACGACTCTTCCCCTTACTTCGCTCTACCGCGAGTCAACCAAAGAAAAGAGAATATAGTAAAGAGATATAATACATATACATACATATATGTATTGTATATATATTTTGGTGTACCGGAATCGAATCGGTTTTGGATTTTTGCTTTTTGTATCGGCTAAAACGTTAAGGCTGAATAAAATCGATTTTCTTTTGGTTTTAGTGTCTTATATCATGTCTGAACGTGAACTGAATAAAACGTATCTGCTTAGGGGTGGGGCCCAATATATCTGAACCAACTTTTCCAATAGGCCACCAGGAGGCAAGCCCCAGACGGGCACTAGAAGAGCGCTACTGAGCAGGCCTCATCTCATGGATAGCCCAACATCGTGCGCTTTAGGCACTTCAAAGTTCTGTTGTGGTTGCAGTTGGTATTGGATTTGTTTGTTTTCATATTTTAATATTTGTCAGGGGGTTTAACAATCAAATAGGGGTTTCAATTAAAGATTAAACAAGGGGTTAGAAAGGAATGGAAAAGAAAGATAAGTTAAAGATAGTTATAAACTTAGAGCCAACTTAGAAGAAACTACGATATAAGCTCTTAATTACTTTAAATCATCGGTATCCTCAATTAAATCGGCGTACTCCTCCCAGTCGTTGTTGGTCGAGCGTGTGCGCAAGTTTGATATTGTCGGTTCTTCCTCATCCTCCTCATCGCCGGCATTGCCCTGCTCTTTCCTCGGTTTTCTGCCTCCTCCGCCAGTGCCACCTTCGTCCACCACCTCGTAGTCTTTGAGTTCAGCTTCCAGATCCTTTTCCCATTGTTCCTCTAACAAATAACGAATAAAGATCAATCATTAGTATATGTGTGGCTTAGAGAGGGTTGAGTATTGTATATAGGGTTACATATACATATGGGGTATATATAGGGTATACATAGCATACATGGTTTACATATAGAATATATATTTAGTTTATTATCAAAAGTGTATAGGCAAGCAATTGTGGTTCTTTAGTGACCGTCCCAAGCAAGTACATGGTTTTATTGAATCACAGTTGAAGTTCATCGGTGTTTGGGTTTACCTTCTAATCGGCGAGCCTATAACTAAGACATAGATTTTCACAGACTGTAATACGTTTGGGTATGCGCACCGTGACTGAATAATAGCCGTCTACAAATAGTGGGAAATTTATTTATATTTTTACTTAGTCAATCATCAGAATTGGAGACCAATTAATGTTTTTAATTAGGCTGTACACAATGTACATACGAATATTTTCTAGCACTAATTAACGAATAGCGTGCCCAACCATTTGTGGGGGTAGGATTCCAACCCCATCCATGACTTGCTTGTAGTCCCCAAACACCAATTGTTTTCTTTTTGGTTTCACACTCCATCAATTAACAGAAATAATTACCATAATAATTATACTTTGGTGTGTATTTACAGCATTTACGCAAAAAAGCAAGCAAACTGAATATTTTACAAGTATTTACAGATAATAATTAGTTAAAAAGTATTTGAAAGCTGGGCCAAATATGAACGATTTTCTATAAGCTGGCAAAAAATATTTATAGTTTTTCCAAATATTAATCAACCAAAAATGCCATATGTAAAGAGAGAGAGAGAGAAAGATTGGCGTTTTGGGGTAAAGAAAGAGACACGACACTTAGAGTTGTAGAACTTCCCCTGGTTTTCATTTTGTCGGGAAAAAAGATATTCTTTTTAATTTCTCATTGATTTTGTGTGATGAGTTGGTCTTCAAAAAATGTATGCTTAAACAAAAAATTGTTTAAGTTATAATGTGTGTTTTCAATTATCTTTAATCGATTTTTGTTTGGTGCAGTATAAAAAGCATTTAAATTTCAAGTTTTAGAAGCATTACGTTTTTTTTAATGTTTCTTTCTTCAACCCCAATAAAGGTTCTAAGTAAAACACATAGATCGGTATAAATCAAGAAATAAAGATAAGAAGATATAGATCCCCTAACGGATTATTCTAATTTTGATAAACATTTACGTTGTATTGAATTCATGAAATAACATCCTGTTACATTTTATTCGCCTATCTTTAGAAAGAATAAAAAAGTGGTTTGCTCTGAACGCTTCCAAGGCAGCTTTATCATATGTATAGTAACCGGAATTTTTTTCTTTGTCTTATTTGTCCGTACTTTAAGCTGATATTTAATTGTCGGATTGGTTTCTCGATTTTTTACTTGATTAGTTAATCAAGAAAGTATTCTTTTCGGATCGTTCCAAATATTTTTTATAAATCATAGCACCTGTTGTAAGATTTTAATCATACAAAAATGCAAAATTAAATAAGCTTCAACTAATAAAGACACACAACAACGATATAGACACACAGACGAGAGCGTATTGGGAAATGATAATTGGAAATTGCAACTATTTTTGGGAAAACTACATTATATACATCTAGCATTGCCGAACAGATAAGTAATAATATTTTATGCAATTTAAAAACCAACAATGGAACAGAAAAATTTGTCACAACTAAAGTTTTGTTGCAATTTTAAGTGTAGATTTTTGTTGTGTTTTGTATTTTTTTTTTAACCAACAATTTCTAACTTACCACACAAAATTTTGTATCGGTTTCTTTTCTTTTTTTGGCTTTCGTTTTTTAAGTAACATTTTTGAGGTTTCTTTCTTCGGTTTATATATAAATAATGCCTTATTTTTTGTTTGGGTTTAAATTAAATTGTCTTTTTGTTGTCAAGTGAATATCTTTATATGTATGTATATAATTTTGTTTGTTTTGTAGTAATTTCTTTCGTTTTTGGTTTTCTTTTTTGTTCGCTTAACAATTTTTTTGTTTTTCTTTTGGGCAAAATTTGCAGTATTCTTTTTTTTTTTTGTATAATTTTGTTGTTGTCTATTTTGTTGAGTTGTGTTTTTGTTTCTTGCATTGTTTTTGAATTTAGATTTAGGTTTTTTTTTCGGTTTTGGTTTTTGTTTTTAATCCATTCAATCTTCTGCAAGATGATTCGTCAAAAAATTAAGAAATACATGAAGAAAAGTAAATGTTTTTGTTAAAATTGTTTCGCATACAGATTCATCAAATATTTTTTGATATTAAATTACGAGTATTTTTGTTTTAAATTTTTTTGTATATGCTGGGAAGAAAGGTTGTCTTTTGTGTCGCGGTTTTGGTTTTTGAGGAATATTTTTCCAGAAGAGAAATGTGTGAGAAAGTAAAAACGAAAAAAATACGTTGGGGTTCGGGGAAAAGAACAGAAACTTGATCTAGCGAATTATCAAAAATGAAATTGAATTGCAAATTGAATAAAAAGGAGCACGAAATTGCATAGAGAGATAGAGATAGAGAGAGTATCAATAGGATATATGTGGTATATAAGAATTTCTTGATCGGTTTGGTCATACTCAACTTGTTCAAAATTTGTTTTGTGGCTTTAGACTGTTTCTTTGACTGTTTTCTCGACTATCATCTCGATATCAAATCATATTTCATATCATTTGAAATAAATGGCAAACGAAAGTTGATTTGTTTTTAATCCAGGCTATACTTTTTTTTATATGTATATAGTACGTTACGGTATAGTACGGTGTGTGTATTGAATTTATATAATACTTTTGTATCTGTTATCCTTTATTGGCTTTAATTCTATATTTGTTTATGGGAATTGGTTTATTTGGTTTAGTGTTACATTCAATTAATAGATTGTTTAGCTTTTTTTTGGTTTAGTAATTAAATGCCAGAGCTTTTATGAAGAGTAACAAACGATTTTCACACAAAATGTAATTTACACAAAAGAAAGAAACAGAGCAGAGGAGAAAAAAGAGAATTGTTTGGTTTTTACACTTGATTTGTACACACATTTTTTGTTTGTTTTATGTTTTTGTTTCTTCACTTGTTCAGCATATTTTTTTGTTGGCTTGGGTATTGGTTTTGTGTGTTTGCAGAACAGAATATGAAATGAATTTCGACAAGAGACATTTGTTGTGTGTGTGTGTGTGTGTGTGTGGAAAATGACCATGAAAGAGTTGTTGCCACTAAATTCTAGATGAAAACTGGACGGCTGAAGCCTAGCTGCAAGCTTTGACTAAGCTTACGAGTATCTACAAAAAGTAATTCCTGGTCTATAAATGTGTTCTTATGTGTATGAATGAATGTTCTTTGTGTTTTCCAGGAAACCAATGATATTTTTATTCGAGCAATTTCCATGGGGGGCAAATGCATGTACAATAAATGTTGTTAGTCTTCAAACCAAATGAACTCAGGCAAAACTTAAAAATCATCATAATTAAACGGAAAACATTAAAAAAAGAAATGTAAGAAAATAATAAACTTAAAAACTCTTACCATCGTTTGGGGCTAGGGCTTGCTGGGTCATGCTATCAATGCCCAATTTTCGCATACCATCTTGGATCTCAGCCAAATCTGAATCGGTTGTGGTCTGAAAGTCATCGGAAACGAATTCCGATTCAGAGATTTTCTGTTTTATGCCCTTGCCGGCCTTGCTTTGGTCTGCCTCTTTGGCTTCGGGCTCTATCACGGCCTTGGGCTGCTCGGCAATTGCCTTCGGGCTCAATGGAGCCTCACCCATCACGGGGCTGGCGACAGTCTTGGTTGTGTTTTCAGTTTTCATTGCCAATTCTTTGGCTGATCGTTTGACAGAGGTTGAGTTGAACAATTTCGTTTGATTTGCGTGTAATTTCGTGTTTGAAAATCATAAAATACAAAATTAAGTAAAAGGAAAAATATAATTAAATAAATAAGAAATCGAGTTGAGGTGAGGCGCTGGGCGGCTGAGATTCGAGAGGATCGCGATTGACAGGATGAGCGTTTTGGAGAAAGTGCTAAATGGAACAGAAAAAACTCGAATCGCTGGCGACACAAGCCAAGTGCAGTTGGTGGAAGGACGAATACAAATCAAAAAGGATCGATCGTTAAAGTTAAACTAAAAAATTTGAGCATACTCTGGAGGCGGTGTAGTACAGACGCTAGCCAAGAAGTTACAATAGTAGTTTTTGGGAGACTCGAAGAGATAGTAATATAGAGAGAATAGAGAGATTTATAGAGAACGGAAAATTTTTTGGATAGCTAGCGTGTGTGAAAAAGGACTAAGAGACAAATCATAAACGAAACAGGCGCGTGTGGCTTAGGTGAACCAACAAAAAAAAGAACTGAAAGACTTAGACTTAGATAGAAGATAGAGAAGGTGGGTGGGTAGATAGATACAGATACAAGATATATAGATAGATAGAGATAGAGGAGAGAGCGCGCGAGTAACGAGTAACGAGTGTGTGTTTTGTGAGCGAGAGATTCATAGAGAGAGAGAGCGAGAGAGGTGGATAGAGAGTCTTTTTTATCCTGTTTAGAGCCTATATTATATCTTTTCGATGAAGGTATATTCTCCACCCGCAGAAGGGATGAACAAGGAGCTGGATCTGACTTACCATCTTCACCGCTGGAGGCCTGACCCACACCATCGGCGCCCAGAGTTCCCAGCTCGGCGGCCTGGATGATCAGTGAGACGCGGTAGAAATAATTCCGCCAGAAGTTCTCCTCAGTGATGCTATTCCAAAGAAGAAAATATACAGAATTAGTGGGGAATTTCTCTGGTTGTGAGTGTATTGCTCACATCTTGGGCACCAACTCGAATCGCATCGTTTCGAGCGCCTTGTCCTCGGCCATAATTGCTATGGCCGTGGGATAGGCGGTGTCATAGCTAAACTCAAAGTCCACGCCAGCGGGCGGGGCGCGCACAAAGTTGCGACGATCCTGGGCCAGACCCAGGATTTCCTCCTTGATCTTTGCCTCATTGGCATGTCCAATCCAGGGGGCAGCACCATTGCCAGCACCGCCCTGGCCCTTGGCGAAGGCCTCCTGCTCCTTGTTGAATGAATCAAGAATAGTCTGGAGTGCGGGCGAGTCATGATTAGGAACATAGTTTATAAGGTTTACGGATATACTCACATTATCCTTGACTGTTTCCTTGATTTTGCTGCCGGCCTTGCTAATGGCCGATGACAAGAAGGAGCCAAAGTGTTTGGCCTGCTGTGTTACTTTTGTGGTAACTATGGGAATGGGATTTAAAATGATTCAAAGCAGATCAAAGATTAGCTAATTGTTCATCTGATATCAAGTAGTATCTTCAACTAGATGGGGGTTGCAACTAACTAAACTAGACTACAAAGTAAACGTATCAGTGTATGATTTTGTACTTCGGTTCGAACAAAAGATCGATATTGGGGTATTGGGGAGTTCAAAGTTGAACTAGGGATTATATAACGAGTATGCTACAAAAATAACTCTTGAATTAGTAACCTGTCACCGCTTTTCTATCATTAACTTTTTGAATTGGCAATTTCGGCACACGAATTTCGCTTTCGATTATATCTTTCTCATTTCATTCGACATTGATTCGACATTTAGTAGAATTTTGTTTCTTTTTGTTGTTGTTGTTTTTTTTTTGTTACCAATCAAAGTGTGACACGTACTTTTGACTTCATCGCCCTTACCCTGTCCAATTTGACCCTCATCGCCAGTGGGCGTGCCACCGCCCGATGCTGGATGCGAGTCGGCACCCTCTGTGGCACTGTAATTATACAATTTTTTGTCGTGTTTTTTGGGGGGAGAAAAAGACGGTGAAAATTTATATAAGTTAAGTTTTTCAATACATAAGCGAAAGTCATGGTTGTAGTGTCAAATATATCATATTGGAATAATTCTAGGACTACGCAGTTCATGCAGCAGGCAGGCAGCAAATCGATTTGTAGCTACAAAACTTAAGACAAGAAATTCTGAATAAAAAAAATATCGAAATGCTAGATGCTAGACTAGTAAAATTAATAAAACTATTAAATGCAAATACGGGCAAGGATTTAAAAAAAAACGAGAGAATAAAACATGCTTTTAGGGTTTGGAATTCTGTCTCTCTTGTAATGGGTTATACTTTTATCGGATATATATTTATATCCGCTTTGTTTTCATTCTCAGGCGATTCTTTTCCTTGGGCTATATTCGGTTGGGGTTTGATGTTCAGATTAAAAATAATATCAAGAGATTGCAAAGACTTGGCAGTCCACGAATGCCATAGATGGGACTGCAGAAGTTTTACTTCTGTGTGAGATTTTCAATTTAATAGAAGGAATTTAATGATGTTCTCAGAGCTTTTTGTTTAAGATTCACAATTGGTTTAAGATATACAGAATCATACGTGAGCAGCGGTACGATTCTTAAATTTGAATGGTCTGTAGAAATCTAGAAATCTTAGGAATCTGCTTCTATTTTGCCTACATTTTTTAAAGTATTTCATGACCATATTTAAAAAGAAAAATGTCCAACAGCTATAACGTTTATGTATATTTACACGTTTTCTTTATGCTCTTTTACACACAGATTTATTCATATTTTATGTATTTTTTTGATTTTTCTGATTTGTGTATGCAAAATGTCATGAGGATGTCCAAATGAATGATGCAAAGAAAAAAACAGAACAGAAAAAAAAGTGGAACATAAAAATATGAAAATAAAATACAGAGAGGGAGAGAGTTTTAGAGCCCATGACAGAGCACACTAAAAGAAGGCATGCAACAACTAACTAGCAGCATCATCATTTTCCATTTTAGAGAGACATTCAAGTGCAGAGCGAGCACAGAAATATAGAGAGATAGAGAGGGAGAAGGACATAGAGGAGGAGAGTGGTCCAAAGAGTTGGCCCAAAGGATAGGCTTTAGCGGCTACACAGAAACAAGTCCGAAGAGAAAGAAGAACAAATAATAAAAGGGGTACAGGTACACATAAATGATACACAGAGGAGCTACACAACAACACAGCGAAATGAGAGCACTCAAGCACTCAATAAAGTAGGAGGCACAATGATAATGACACAGATTATGATCGAAATAATGACAATGATACACAACTACCAACAACAATTAGGCTTGAGATTTGAGGATTTTTCTTATCTACTGTACGGTACGATTGGTAGCCATAGGACATTTGTTCCAGATATATTTTGTGGGTTTCGGGTTTGGTTTTGGTTTGGTTTTTGTTGGTTTGATTGGTTCTCCTTGACCTGGTTTTGATGGGCCGCTCAATAATGATGGAATCTGATACTTTGGGCAATTATTAAAAGTCGAGAAATTATAGTTAAATATTATCCTTTTTCCCCTCACACACAAACACACACACACACTCACAAAAATCAAACGAAATGAAATGGTTTAAAATTATAAGAGAAAAAGAGAAATGGGACTGGAATTATGTATGTTGTATGGGTTAATGTGTTGTGTGTAGAGAGATACTACATATATGTATGTATACCTTGCCATATGAGAATTTTACTTGATCATGAACTGAATGAAATGATTTAGTGGTAGAGCTTAAAGTTTTTATATCCACAAAATTGTGTTCGTTTACCAGTTGGTTGTAGAACTTACCTTCAAATGGGGATCGGTTTGAAATGGGTCAAGTATCTGATTATGTTTTATATATTATCATAATTATCAGTATGGTTAAACATTGAGGCCCTTTCATGATCGTTAGAATTTTTTATTCCATTAAATCCCCATAAAACTCTTTTTTAAATTTTGCAATAAAATCTTTTGCAAGTACTTTCAAGTTCTTTAATTCATAACCAGATACTTGTACCCCATTCTTTTTCCAACATTTGTGTAAAGGAACATAATTTTGTTTAGTGCCTTTAGCCAATTTGTAGTTCTTTCAATTATTTGCATTAGGTTTTCCACTTGTTTATACACACGCAAAAACGTTTAAAGGAGATTCATATAGTATGTGTTATTGTATTGAAGATGGGGATAGATACGAGTAAGGGTGTTATAGAGAGACAGAAAGAGAGAGCGAGAGCGTAGTAGTTTGATTTGTACAAAAAGTTATTTAAAGGTGAAAAAGTGTTACTTTGAATCAGCAGAAGATTAGAAATCGTGTGGCTTTAACTAAATATGCAATTATAATTGTAAATATATTTTGCTTAAGGGTGAAAAATTCGCAATAATAGTATCTGCAAACTAAATGTTCAAGAGAGAGCAGGTACATATATTCTCAGTGGATATGGTTATAGGCAAAGAGTAGTAAATAGTTAGTTAGTATATAGTTTAAGAGTGGCTTTCGGTTAGTATTTAAGTTAACTGTGTGGCAGGAGGGAGGCATCTCAACTTGGTTTGTTGGTTAGAGGCAAAACTAATGGTTGGGGCAAAACCAAAAGAAAACTTCCAGCTTCTGCTGTGGGTCTTCTCATATTCTTTTCGGGCGGAGGAGGAGCAAAAACTTTCAGTCAAAGACTTCAAACAAAAGGAAAAGGAAAAACTTTAACAAAAGGAGGCTAAAAAACTTGTGGGGGGGTTGGGGTGGGGAAAGGCTTAACCGGAGGTTAACCAAGGTACGGACCAAGGAACTAAAATACAAACGCGACTCTCATTTTCATTATATTTTTGGTATTTTGTTTTCTGTTTTAAGTTTGGTTTCTGCGGCTCTGCTGAGTATATAATTCCGTCATTGTTAAGCTGGCACCCATACCTAATATACCTCGACTTGTCGTCATCCTCGGCACCACTCACAGCTCCGGATCCGGCTGCGGCTGCGGCACCACCACCTTCTAGGGCACCCTCAGCGCCCTCGGCCCCATCGGCACCGCCGCTCTTTCGTAGTCCCGGGATCGATGGTATCGACGGCATTGCTGGCATGGCTGGCATCGACGGCATCGATGGCATCGCCGGCATGGCTGGCATCGATGGTATCGAGGCGTTTCCCAGCCAACCCTTGGCACTTCCCAGCCATCCGCTATACAGAGAGAGAGAGAAAGAGAGATAGGGAGAGACACAAAGAGAAAAGAGCATTAGTGGGAGGTCCTTGATTGAGTGACTGACTGACAAAATGACAATCAATCTTTGCCCTAATTTGACAACATTCAATGCATGTGTGTGTGTATGGCTGTGTCTATGTCTGTGGGTGGCTGTAGCTGAGGGCCTGATAAAAATCTATAATGTATTATGTCAAACAATAAACAGACGCCTCAACATGTCAGCCCCACACACACACAGAACACGTACAAAATATACTAAAAGTTATGTAAGAAGAAAATATAATATATACAGGGTAACAGCAAAAGGGATTTTGTTCTTAATAAATTACATATGCTATGGATCTATCTGCCTATCAGCTTTGGCTATATCTTCATTCTTCACTAGTTGCACAAATCCCTTATTGATATTCCCACTCATTCCCTCTACCTGACAATTGCACTTTCAATACTCTCATTGTTGTTTCATTGCGTTTCGTTTCGTTTTTGCAGTAAACACCCTGTACATGAGCTTCTCCCCCTTAGTGTTCCACTCCCGATTTATTGAGTAATTTTCGTCACACTGTCATAAATATAAATCCCACTGACAGGCCCATAGGATACGTGACACACTCGACTATGCCTCGAGTCAGCTCCAATTCCTGCTGGAGATGTCATTAAAGATGCCTTTCGAATATACGTCAAAGTATACTTACATCAAAACACTTCATTCACAAGTCTAGTATCGTCGGAAAACGAAAGCAAAACCGGGCCAACAAGCAGTCAATATTTTTGATATTCGTATTTATTTTTAGAAATAGTTTAATTCCAAATTAATGAAAAGATGCAACCATCACGGGAAGAGTGCGCCGTTTGCCTGGACAGGATGCGCAATCAGGTGCATACACCATGCAAGCATTCGTTCTGCCGTCGCTGCCTGCGCCGTGTCTACTACGAGAGCCCCTCCAAAACTTGTCCCCTGTGCCGTGCTCCCATTGATTACTATTTGGTTAGTACACAGATCTATAGTATGATATAACTACATATCCTTAAAAGCGCATCTGTTGTCTATTCCCCCCAGCGCAAGTACCGCACAAGTATTAAAGTTTTTTTCTTTTCCTAAAATGCAATTGGAAAAGAGCAAGCGCGACCCTCTCTCTCCATCATAATGTTTCTCGATAAAATTGTTTAAATCATATTTTTTGTTTGAGTTTTTAGAGTTTTTCTTGGTTTATAATATGTTATTTAAATTCAGTTTTCTTTTGTTTAAAATAAACCATTTTTGGTGATACGTTATGGTCTGAAAGACCTGCTAAATAAATAAGCATGGAATATGGTGCATATTTGGTGGGCGCCTTTTAGGTATTAAAGGTATTGGAAATTACTTTATTTGACAGCTAAGAGTAATACTTCAGACATGTGCACTACAGTCTATAAATGAGCTGAGAATCCTCTACTTTCTGCAACGAATGGGACTTATGAATAATGTACAATAGACCTAATAGCAAGCAGCATAACGTGTGAAGTGTTCCATCATTCATTACGCACAAATTGTAGTTTGAACCGTTTGAATCGTAAAACTTGACTTTTTCATAATTTTTTTTCATACAGAGCACTTAGCGCACTTTATAAAGCAGCAAAATGCGGCTTAACTTTTCCTTTACTGTAGGACCCATACTCATATTGAGACGCATTTGCTGATAAAGCCTCTTAAGTTTTGAAGCTCAAACAACGCCACCTCCCCCCCACACACATACATAACGCCCAATCGATAAGGGGGAGGACTGTTTTCTGTTTTTTTTTTGTTCTCTTTGGTCCTATGCTCGGATATTCCATGCACATAGTGCAATATTGAATGCTCGCTCGGTGCCTGTGGTGGCATCCAGCAAAAAAGAAGGAAAAGAAATGACATGGCATGGCCACAGCCACACTCTCTATGTAGATTGGTTGGAGATGTGGCTGGAGATGATGATGCAGAACACGTATAAAGAAAAAGGAAATGAAATAAAATTCACACAATGACAAGCAAAGGATTTCTCCCTCTTGTGGCTCTCTGGTAATGCCGCTTTATCGATACGAATATCTGTGTGTATCTACATACATACATATATGCATTATGGTTCATTATATGACAAGGCAAGGCCACAGGAGTTCTGGAACACAGTCAGAGGCAGCCAGGCAGGAAGGCACTCTCTGCCGCGTGACAAATGCTCACCCATGTGGCAAGGAGCACAACGCAAAAAAATGGCTGCGTAAATCGAATTAAATTGTTGAAAAAGAACCATTAAATTTCAGAGGACTGCACTTAATTGTTGTGGGAAATTTAATTAAAGCGAATTGGGTCAAGAGATTAAAGCAGCATATGTCTGGCCACATCAACCATACGCCATGTGGGCACACACACACAGACACGCCCCAATTAGAAAGCAAACGCGATGCACAATTGGCCGAGAATGTATTGCTATGCCCTGGTACTTATATACACTGCAAGGAAAAAGTACAAACAAAGAGCACATCTGCAGAGTTTTGCTCAGTGCATATTGTCTGACAATTGACTATCGCCATACACGAGAAGCTTATCATTAGCAAGTCTCCAATTGGCCAGCCTCCAAGTAAAGTCGGTCGCTTCCCCTTCCCTTACATTCTTTTATAGTGATTTATGCCCTCGTCTCGGACTGTTGGGGTGGGAAGGCTTTTACGCAATTTTGCTTGGCCTGTCAGGCGGCGGCAACAGTTTTCCCCCGGTTTTCCGGTTTTATTTATGGGTCCATGGATACCCATTTGGAGGCAGTGCATAACTTAGTGGCAGAGCAAACCGATAAGGGGCTCTTCTCCTTAAAGACAGAATTCTCTGGAATTATACGAATTTGTATGGAATTACTTTTCCTTCTGCCGTGTGTCTATAACTTTACCAATGAAAATCATAAATTTCCATACAAGTTCATAATTTTCCACGCATGTTTTCTCTGAAAATTTGACTTTCCTGCTTTCATGTTCGGATTTTCTTTTTTTTTGTCTTCTCTTTCGTGATTTTTTTTGTTCAGCCAGAGAGTGAAAAGTTTTAATTATAAAAGTTTCGGGGGGCAAATGCTGCGGCAAACGCAGCATACTCGTGAAGAACAAGAAATACGACAACCCGCAATGCCAGACCAATACCCAGAGGTCGAGACCAAGAAAAAGTGTAAAATAAATTGAGTTTTTCACCGCAGAGAGACAGACAGAGAAAGAGAGAGAATGGCCTCGATTCTCCAGACATCTCCATCATAAATCCAAAGGGGTGTAAGCAAGGCCAGCAAAAAAAAACGAGAATTAATTATTACTGCATTTCTTTATTCTGATTGGCTTTTTCCTATCCATTGAAGGACTCAAATTATGAATGCAAATGCCAATGATAATTGCCATGTGATGCAGGGGCTTTCTCCGTCGTTGTGTGTGCATTGTGCATATAAAATAAGGCGAGGTTATCGCTCCGATTTAAATGCAACAACCCAGAGGGAATACTCGGACTGACACTCCCTTGATTCCTTTTAGTCCTTTATTTGCTATGTAAACTACAGTATATTCAGTTTTATTAGATCGCTAACTGCTGTTTATCACTTAGTTATGGAGTAAACAGTGGCAGAGATACATAAAAACACTCAGGGAAACATTTGATAGACATAAGCTGGTTTTTTAAACTTGACGAGTTTTATAGCTGCTAGATGTCAGACTTAAGAGTGTCCCATAAAAAATAGGATTGAAAGAGTCATAGCTTTGGATTCCCCCCACAAGAGAAGTGAAACATGCGGGTTGTATGCCATGAAAGTTGAATTTAACACTAAATTTTAACTGCTCGTTATATATGAGCTGATAATGTTAACTAGCAGATAACCATCACTACAATGACATGCTCTTTTAACTGCTAGTTAACTTTTGACAGAATTCTTTTGGGTAAATAAAACTTTGTGATCCGCTTTGCAGCATCGAAAGAACATTTCACCACAAGCTACTTATGCGCGTATTTTCACATTTATTTTCCCTTGGGTTTTCTTAGAATTTCTTTCCTCTACTTTCAGCTGCATTTCTTGGGAATGCTTTCCTTTATTTTCAATGAAATTTCTACCGTTATTGAATCTATTTACCGTTAGCTTTATTTTTGCATACTTTTTGCCGAGCGACTTTACATATTTTTCGCTACACAACACATTGTTTGGGGGTAGTGGGAGGGGGGAATCATGGTATTACACCCTTCACATAAAAAGGGACGAAAAGTGAATGGCAAAGCAACATGACACACACGCACACACTCACACACTCACACACACGTAGCACTTATGTAAATTGCAGCCTGTGCAGGATCGGAGGTCTAAAGTTTTTGTGGCATGGGGGCACGACGACGACATTTGAAATTGCAACTGCAACTGCAAATGGAGAATGGCAAAATGTTGCAAGGCTGGCACAAAAAGGAGCACCACAGACAGGGAGTGGGGAAGTGACAAAGCTTGACACTCCCACTCTGCTTCTCTTTGAGGGTGGTGGTGGTAGTGGGGTTGCTCTGATGCGAAAATTGCATTGTCAGCTTAGAGAATGGCGTCAACTGTTGCTGGTTGCTCCTTTTGTGGAAGCGCTGCGCCTCACTCTTCCTCTCTGCCCCTTTCGGTCCGTTTTTGTTGGGCTTCAGAGCAGAGTGTGAGTTTTTGTCCATTTTAATTGTTGAAGCAGTTAATTGGATGGTACTCCCGGTACCCCTCCCTTTAATTGGATTGAGATTTAGTTGGCAGCCCCCGGAGCACCCCCGCTGTGATTTCTCTCATTTCAATCGAAACGGAACACGCCATGCTCATGCCCATGCCCATGCCCCTGGCTCTTGTTGAAGGGCCAATAACTAAGCCGCATGGCAACAGCGTCAGTGCCTGCCGTTGTCAGGTTGATCCCCCGTCTTCGTAAGACCTACACAATGGCCCTGTATTTGAAGATAATGCGTATAGGAAATTTATTACATTTGCTTTTGCTTTTGCGACGAGCGACCAGGCAGGGCGAAAATAAAATGAAATAAAGCTAAATGCGTGTGTAAGGCGCAAAATAAATGATACCCTAGCAAGAGGCAGAGAGGGAGAGGAGGAGCACCTGCTGAGCTTCCGTATTCGCTAACAGCGAATTTCCACCATCATCATTTTCATCAGCAGAGCAGAGCACCCTCCCGCGAATTCTCCTAATGGCAAGCAATCAACGAGGCGCGTTGCAGGAGTAAAGAAAAGGGGAGTTAGAATCTACGGTCTGAACTCTTCGCGAAACCCTCGCCAGAGTCTTACACTTTCCCCCTGCCTGTCAGAGAGAGGCGCAACAGCCAGTGTGCCAAGAAATATCCGCATTTGACAAATTACCGGCAAACAGGTAAACAGCAAAGGTAGCAAGGCAGGCAGGCAGCCAGGATAAGCCCAGGAGCCAGTGCCACTGGGCTAAAAGTATCTGAAAGGTTTACACAGCTATGTAGATGATGAAGGGTGTGTTGAAGGGGGGACGACTATCTACATAATCATGGTCATGTGTAGCTATTAATAAAAGATGAGCTGAAGCAACATTAAACGCTTGCATAAAGGTGAATCATCCATCGACACTGCCACTGCGACACAGCAGTGCCCTCTCACCCTTCGCTGTATTTATGATTTGTTCAGGTGACATTTGACTTTTTCTGCTCAGCAGATTTTTCTATTTTCTATTTTCACAACACATTATCCCTCACACCTCCATCGACTGACTGTTTGTTCATTGGTTATTTGTTTTATGAGTTGTTTATTTGGCTTTTGCTGTTTGCAATTAAAGTGAGGATATATATACGATATGTAACTACACTTTGGGCATCAATTATTCCTGACAAACAAAGGCGGAAACAGCGCCCAAGTGGCAGCAAAAACAAAGCCAAAATGTCGAGCATAAATTATTCAAAGCGTGAATTGATGAACCAAAACTGGCCAAAACAGAGATTGAGAGATTGGTAGATACAAACGCCCAATCAATTCAAGGGTCACCGGCGTACCCGATTGATAATTCAGTGGCACATCCGCTTGTCGCGGTGGAAATGCTACACCCAACTTTTAGCTGATTATAAAATCTGACCTTTGTGCGGTCTCTGACTTAACTTTGAGCTTGTTTAGAGGGGATAATTACAGAGCCTTAGAGTTACCTAAACAACTCCATTACCCTTTGCATGTAGTTGCCACCTTCCTGGACATAATCCTGCTGGGATAATTAAGAGCCACCACCCACCTCTCGTTTTATACCACTTAATACGATTGCCTAATGGCTGGCTGTGTCGCGGCATTCTGTGGACCCCACGCCATTAAAGGAAACGAGCACCTAAGCCCCATGCCCATTCGAAAGGACGACAACGCTAAGCGGCAAAATAATACAAAGAAAACATAATCATGAAAGAAAGTTGTGCGCAATACTTGAGACAAATAAAAAAGGGTATTAGGGTAGGGAATCTTACATAGAATAATTAGATGATATTAAGCAATGAATACTACACACTTTTTAGTACACACTTTTCAGAAGAAACCAGCAAAAGTATGCATTTCTTATTGTGTTTCGTCTTCAGGGAAAATATTTATCTTACAGATAAAGCAAAATAAAGCACTATCTTTGAAGTGATACTGCTAAAATGAATCTATACCTCTACTCTATGCTAAAACTATGCAAAAAGTATGATGAAGGTTAATTATACTAAAACTTTGCCTTGCAGTCTAAAAATACTTCTAACAGCATGAACAATAGCTAACACGAGAGAGCTTCTGCATGCGAATGACAGGTGAAACGACAGTTAGACTCTGTTTCTGTTCAAAGGCCATTTCGCTTTCGGTTTGCTGGGACCAAAGACATTTTCCCATTGGCCGGAACACGCACACCTGCTGTGGTCTCGTCTCGGGATCTGTCCGACCAAGGAAAACAAAGAGTATTGTCATTTCGAATGACTATAGAACAAGCTGTGGCACATGTGGTTGTGTAAAAGGGAGTGTCTACCTAAGGCTAGCAAATGGAACAGTTTAAAGCACAGCAGCCTAAAGTTTCTTGTGATTAATAGAGTATATTTTTTGAACTACTTTCAAAGCGTATTGATAGGGCTTTATTTCGAAGAGAAATCTCAGGAGCTTACTTAGCAATAATTCTACTAAAACTACATTTTCTTCTCTACATTTCATCCCAAATAAAATTTAATGGTTGTCTAATAGACGGGGGAAATTAGGAGGTATTTCCTTTATATTTTCTCTAGCAGTCAGAATTTTTTCCAAGCATATTCTAAGGCGCTTTTATGTTAAATTAGCTTAACTTTATTTTCACTCTTTGATTTCCGCTTTTCAGCCAAATGAAGGACATGCCAGCGACAAACACAATGGGGAAATGGATATGGGATATGGGCAAATAAAACGCACAACCCAATGATTGTGTGCGAGTTCTGATTGGAAAATCCTATAAATAGAAGGACAGCCCTCAGTGGGAATCCCTATGCCGCCTACTATATAGCTGATTAACCATTTCATGCAACAAATTCAGGGGTTATATACAAACAATATTTATTTATAGCCCACGATGACCCTACTTCCCCAAACAGGACTCTCCTGACAGTCGGAATGACAATCCCTGAAATGATAAACGTCCCAGGGCTTTGGGTTTTTGGGACAATTGTTGCCATGGGGCTTTAGGGCTCGTTCTCACTCAATCAAGTGCAGAATAGCTGTGATGTACACACGAGTATATAGTTGGCCCTGAAGGCCGTCCTCTCGTACTGCCCAAAGGGCTCTGGGGCACAAATAAAAGAGGAGCTAGCCGAAAAAGGTGCCAAATGCCAGGGAAAGGCAAAGGAATTTTATGCGCATTAATTATACGCAGAAAGCAGGAGCACGCCCCAGAAAATGCAAATGAATTATTTAGTCTGATATTTAAGCTGATTGAGATGAATTAACTTGAAATGAATATCAAAGGAAAGGAAAGGGCTCTGCTCGGCTCGACTCGGCTCTACTCAACACGTGGGCGCGCCATTAAAGTTGAGCGTCGGATTTCCCACGGCGATTTTCGCCCACGCATGTAATTATACCACAAAAAGGAGTCACTGCGGCAAAGGGGTCCTGCGGGCAGGGCTCAAGTGTCACTGGACTTTCATTTGCACTCATATACGAGTGTGTATGTATGTATGAGTGTGTGTGTGGGAGGGCCACTTTGGTGCAATTAAAGTTACAGAGCAGCCGCCAAATTGCAATTTTTATTTGACTTCTTTCCTCCTTTTAGCGATTATGAACAAGGGGCTTCTCTCTGTCCCCGCCAACTTTTTACAACCTTTGGCGTATTTTTTCCCCGTTGTTTTGCCTCTTTTTTAGCCCAAGTGGGCGTGGCCTGTGGCTTCAGAGTGGCACAGAAAAGTTTGCTGTGAGTTAATGATTTTACGACTGCCATAGAAAGTTTTTCCCACTTTTTGTGTGTGAGTGGCAAAAAGGTAAATAGTTTTGATAGCTTAGGAGCACCATCTAATGGCTTCTAATTAGGTTTAATTAGAAATATACTTATACTCTTAGCTAGCTTAGGGATAATGGAAAGCAAAATAACAAATGATATTAACTTACGTGGCTTCGGTCACCAATGAATCAACCAGGGATGTGGATTTGGGAAGGCTACTACAAAATAATGAAATTAAAAGATAATGAAGAGTAAAAATAACAAATTAAATGGAAATCAATTAAAATAAAGGATACAACTATCAGAAATAATTAAATTATAGCTAGAAATCTAATAAAATTATTTTGAAAAATCTATAAAAACTCAAAATTAATTAAATAATAATAAATGTAGCGGGGCTAATTTCAAAAGCGTTTAAATACCCCGAGCGAGTCTTTAAATTATAAAATATCTTCTTATTGGGCGCCTCCAATAACAGCAAAAAGCTGACTGCAAATCGGTTGCCTGGTTATAGGTTTATCCACTTGCTGGATAATTCTTTCGTTTAAACTTATTTTCCCCTTTACCTGGCCTTACTCAACTAATTAGATTAAATAATTTCCTGGGGCAAGCGGGCTTCGTTCGTTGCTGCCTTTTCCCTACATTTTGTACACATTTCCATCTTCAGATGGAATCTGCTTTTGTTCAAACGTCAGGATAATTACCTGCAAAAAAAAAAGAGAAGAGTGAAAAGTTTCAAAAGTTAATGAAGATGTATATCATTCAGTGATTTTATGTGTGTTAGTGTTGGTGTTAGTGGGAATTAATTAGACAATTTCGTGCTGGGGCTGACACACACACAAACACACACACACAAAAGGGAGCCGCTGCTGAAATACTTCCTGTCCGACCTGCCCTGTCCTGACCCTCTCTAATTAAGCCTGAAGGATATGATATTACAAATGCGAAACAGAGCCGCAGACATGAAAGCGAAAATGAAAGTGCAAAGGTCACGCCAAGCGAACGGACGCAGCCCCACGGGGTAAGGGCGCAGGGGCACAGCCCATAAGTCTCTCGGGCCAAGAAAAACAATTTCTTAACATAAATCAACTCGTTTGTGAGGGAAATGTGAGTGGAGGAGGTGCAGAATACTGCTTGCAGTATACTCGTATTTATGTAGCAATTTGCCAGCAAGGACAGCCTGCCCCATTGATAAACAATACAAATCGAATTGAATTCAATCGAAGGATGGGACAGAGGCGCACAAACAGAAGGTGAAACAATTGTTTCAAATTGAAATGTAATGTAAATCGTGCCTTCGGGGCAGGGCCGGCTGACCTTGACCCAAATGCGGGAAAATGCTACACGAGTCGACGTGGTCCCGTGGTGTCCTGTGGCACACAGGAGAACAGTACACCGTATGGTAGGGCAGGCAAAAGGCCAACCAAGATAAAAGTCTAAGGCTGCTACACATCGCGAGCAGGCAGGCAGGCAGGCAGGCAGGCAGGGAAGGACATTGCGAAGGAGGAGTGGAAGACGATGCCTGGCCATGCGTAATTTATGCCAGCTGATGCCGCCACATCATGCAACACAGTGGAAAAAACTGCAAATTTTATTCAATTAAGTCTAGCGCTGTTCCGTTCCCACCAGTTTTCCATCATCGCCTCTCTTGCTCTACCACAACCGCCAACAACAGCTTGTTTATGGCAAATTGTCAGCCACATCCCCAAGCAAAGGCAACAGCAACAGCCACAGCAGTTGCTCTTCTTCATGCGCTGGAACGTCCTTCATCAGTTTTCTTGCTGCGTTTTTTTTTACATAAAGTGGCATTCATTATAAGGCTAATTAAGTATACGCCATGTTGTGTGCTCTAGATAGTAAAAGGAGAGCACGCGCTCCACGGCTCCATGGAAAGATGCACTGCCATCTATCTATGGCTGCAGTTTGCGATCGATACTCGGGCGGGCAGCATATGGCAGGCTACTTTGTTTGATTGGACCACGCCCCAGAGACACCTGCCTGATGGGATAATTATTGTTTGTCTTTGGCAGAGAAAATCATTTAAATATGGGAAAATGGTACACACAAGCATTAAGACCATATTGAGCAAGGGTTAGGGGAAAATGAAATTTAGAGATTTATTTAAGTAGGAATTTAATGAATATCTTCCTAGAAATCCCCAAAGAAATCCTGGCATATATAACCTCCCATTCTGTGTGTATATTCCATTATAATCCAGCAATCTGTAGCTTGTTCAGGGACTGGTCAAGGGTTAGTCAGGCAGCAGCAGTGCATTGCTCATACGACGCGTAAGCTGAAGCGAAAGCAAATGGCGGCACACCCCTCTCGCGATGAAGCGCATCCAAGGACTGCGCCATCATGCAGCAACGTGTTGACCTTTAGCACACTTTCACCCTTCTTCCTCCCTTCCCTTCTGCTGTATTATCTTAATTGGTATGCAGGCAAAAACAGTGTTGGTATTGGTGTTGATTTAGTTGTGTTTGTGTGTGTGTCGTATGACTTGGCATATTTCATTACTCAATTACTAAGCAAACGCTGGTTCGCGCTCGCTCTCTCTTTCCGTCCCTGTCTCAGGACTTAAACCGTTTGCAATTTTCAATTAACGGGTACACACACATACACACACACACACACAGTTGCAGATACATCGCATACAAACAGGGATACACATACTCCCACACACAAGAGCTCAGAAATCAACCTCCTGCCTAAGGCTCGCCCCCTTAAGAGATAATCAATGGCTGTTGGCTGTCCAACAGCGGAAACCCGGGGATTGCTAGCGCGTAGTAGTCCTGTGTGAGTCCTGTCAAAGAATGCCAACTCACAGTTGAATGAATGAATCGCAGGAAAGAATGGATTGATGAGTTGTACCCCACACTCAGACTCAGACTAATGAAAGATGCAATATGGCAGAATGATTCAGCCTTCAGCCTTCGGTCGGGTCGGATCTGGATCTCACTTCTCTAATGCAAAAGAGAGAATATTTAATTAAGAAATGCTTTTGACTTTGGAATGCCAGCGAACAAAGCCAGTCAAGGGGATGGTTACGTATTTATTGTTTAGCTAATAAATGGGGACAGGTTTCTCCTGCCACAGTGCAACCTGCTGAAGCTGAACAAACGAAAACAAGACAACAAAAGATGGAGGTCACCGTTTGTTTTAAAGAATGCCAGTATTTATATTAATAAAGCATCTATTGAAGATCTATTGTAAAAGATTAGAATTGCAACTTTTGAGCACAGGTTCCAAATTATGTTTTTGAGATCTACCTTGACTACACAATTTTTTGTTGCCAAATAAATACCCATATCTTTCGAATACACGCTTTTCAGTCTCAAACCTCATATTTTATACGAAGAAATCAAAATAAAATAAATATATAAAATGCCTGTAAGAAGTTCCCAACCCACAGAGTTATGCTGGTTAAAAACGTAACAGCTTTTATTTTAAAACTATTACTACTGGGGATACCCAGCAAAAAAAAAATGGATACAACTCTTCTATGTTGAACTGTGAAAGCATATTTCTACCTTACTTTTTACCCAACATTATTCCCATATATAATAAAGCCAAATCGATGGGAAAACTTTTCCCCTCCCTCACACACACACACACCTTGTACAGCAATTATTTTTTCACCCTTTAATTTGCCCTTTCGGGGAAGAAAATCTGTTTAAGATAGTAGAACCTGAAGACTTTAATGTTTTTAGCAGAGCAACTTTTGACAGCCAGTTGGAAGAGTCAGAGAAACCTTTTAAGGACGCTTCTGGGCATGAAAATTTAACAAGTTTTACGGTGCTCTGGGACGCTCGTAAAATGTGGGGCCCTGTCACGTACAGGCGGCACTGGGAATGTGTGTGCGGGAATTTCACTTAAAGGCTACTCTTATCGTAGAATGGTACTTGAAAGTGTTGGAAGACAAACATCCAATGGATATTGTCATTAGCAGTAAAGTTTCGTCTCACCAAGAAATAATATTCAAGGATATCCAAAAGTTTCAAAGAGGATGCTCTGATTACAATCACAAAATCACAAGCAATGCTCATTAAAAGTTATATTTCTTAACCCTCCCCAAAAAAGGTTACGCAAATTCGATTAAAGGCGAACCCCAGAGAAAAGGAGTTGAAATGTCAGACTTTTTGGTAGCATTTTTGGTTGCCATTTAAATAGCAAATTCCCCAAAATGAAAAGAAGCCAAAACTCAAAAGCCATGGTTGGCAGACTGACGGAGTGGTTGGATGACTGACTGAAAGACTGACACTGTTGTTGACAGTATTAATTGTTCACGTTAACGTCGAGTAGCGCAAAAACCGAAAATTGAATTCCAGCTAACGACAGCTAGGAGGAGCCAGGGAAGCTACGGCAAGGAAGAAGGGACCCGCGCCTGAGGCAACAGCACTGGCAGTAGCTAGAAACTGAAATTCAATTACCAGTGTTTTCTCCGTCGAACTATAAACACATTTGCTGTCGGCTGTCGCTTGTTCGATGGCATTTTATAAAAGAAAAGAAAAACTAAAAGGGTTTTGGGCTTCAAGGTATAAAGACAATCAGAGCATAAAACATCTTCAATAAAAATATATTTTCAGTTCTAGAATTAAAGATCTAAAAATTTCTAATAATTTTGTTCTAGGTTTTAGAAGGGGTTTGCTTTATTTAGAAGAATTCTCGATTCGTGTGTACCATTTTCAGTAATTTTCGTCAATTCATAGTGCTCCCAGGGAAACCCCTTCATTGTTTACCAAAAAAAATGTGTGCTCCTGTAAGCATTTTGAATGCGTCGAACTCCCAAACAGATGGCCCCCCAGTTGTAGCTCATATATGTATACCCACCGCCCTACCTACGCTGATGGCCCGTCATTGTGATTAGGCAAGAGCTTGGAAAAGCCCTGCCATAAATTTCAGCTGCAGAAGAGTCACAGGACCAGCAACAGCTCAACATAAATTTATGAACCACAGCGCAAAACAAAATGGCCGCTCTGAAAGGGAGCGCTTCGGGCTATGTGTTTTACAGTCGACCAAATCTACACACACACACCCCAGCAAACACCACACCCCACAAAGAGGGGCAGCTGGAGGGGAGTGCCAGTCACATGAGCAATTGGGACTGGCTTTTAAAACTGGCAACAGAGCTGCCATTAACGCAATGCAAATATAGCCCAAAATACCATTCCATCCCCAAACATCCAACCTTCACTTTGCTCCAACAATCCTTATCAAACGTTGATGCTTTCCACATTCTCCTGTTTTTATTATTACTTGTTTTGGCATTTTATAGAGCGTGCAGAGTTTTATGTTAATTTTTAAATATTACTCAAGAGGAGGTTTATTTGCTGGCAGGAGTTAGGCGGCATAGAATGATGTGTGATATATACGACCCACTCTCTGCATAGTTGGATAAACATTAGAGATATTCAACTTAATGGTCTACAAAAAAACAAGCAGATAACACATAAATGGAGGTGTGGTGTAGGTCTATACAACCTGTAGATGGAATTGCGATATTTAGAAGAAACTTGAAAGAAATTTAAATTAAATATTACCAAAAAATTTGTGAAGAACTCTACAAGAGAGATTGTTTTAATAAAAGTTTTTAGTTCTTTTTTTTTGGCTGCCAAACTCCTTTACACACAAACACAAAAACAAAACATTTTTTATGCTGCAATGACAGCGTGGAAAAGCCCGAAAAATAGAAACAAAACACGTAGACTGGTTTGCCCATTTTTACGATTCAACGTAATTTGCTATTTTGTAGCGAGTTCCAACTGCGAGAGCTGCCACAGTGACACAAACATTTTTATGTGTGTGCGTGCTGGCAGCGACCCACTACACCCGATACGACCTATAGGAGGTGGGGAACATACCATACACTTTGCTCTTTTTGTACTGAGGTTTTAATGGGAGTACATCAGGGTATAACAGGCATACGTTGAGGTATCAGCAGAGAATATACTCTGCATATATGTATAGCAAGTTCTAGCGAAGATCCTCGCGGTTTGTAGAAGTCTTCTGCGAGGCTCAAGCTCTCTTCCATTATGTAGATCGTAGCCCTTTACCAGGTATCTTTTAGTCGTTTTCCGCCGTATCCAGCTGGCAGTATCTCTGCCTCTCTTTCTCTTTCCATCTATTGCATCATTTGTTGGCATTACTTTTGCTGGCCTGTCACTTCCGCCTGCCCCGACGCTCCCCTCCCTGTGCGTTAATATTTATGTTTTGCGCTTTTCTTTGCTCTCAACGTAACTTTATCATCGTCTATGTCCACGGCAGGACGCCAGGCAGAACAGAACAGCACATTATTATCATCATGAAGGGGCTCAACTTTTGCCTGCTGACTGTTCCGCCGCACGCGCTTGCTTTTGCTTTAGTTGACTTCCGTGCGTGCACTTTTCCATCCTCCATCCCCCAGTATCATTTATCTTTATTCGTTGAGGAAAGGAAAAGCTGCCAGCATATGTTTCCCACAGAATTTCCATATGCTGACTGCCGTGTCCTGATTTCATTTTACTTTTGAATCAAGAGAAACAGAGACAGATAGAGAGAGATGGAGAGAATCCAAACATCTGCATTATTAGCACCTTTTGGCCAGGGCCAGCCTGGGGGTCACTTTACGAGCAGCATAAAATTTTATTCATTCGTATTTTTCCCCTGTTGTTTTTGTTGCGTGTGAGGGCCATAAAAGTCTCTCCGTTTGCCAAAAACCTTTGGCACACTTTGGCATTTCTGCGGCATAATTGACCGCCAATTGATGTGGCAGAAGTGGGCCACAACCCAATCCTTGCCATGAATACAACGGACAGCACTCAGCGATTTTTAGGGTCGAAAAGTGCATCTATAAAAATGGTGTTAAGTTGATTGGACATTTTGATGGCCTTTGATTAGTTACAGAACGCGGAAAAACGCGAAGTGAAGGCTGAGCTTTAATAAGAAAAACCCAACCTAAATAGGTGGCATTTTTTTTCTATAGGAAACTGTAGAATATAGAAAATATAGTGGAGAATCGTTATACAGATTCTAAGAAGAAGATTCTAATAATCCAAAAGAATATTTTGTACAAAATCTCAGTTTGATAGCTCTTAAAATATATAGAAATTGTAGAAGAATGGCAGGACAGCTAAGGGCTGCTCCAAAGGTTTGGAAATATATGAATTTATTTACAAATGAAACTCAGAATCCCCAGTTAAATCTATTTAAGCCCCTTAGCTATTAATTCCCACGGATTTCCTAGAAAAACCATTGAAATCTGAACCAAATCCACCTGGTTTCCATATATGTACATTAAAAATACCCCATAGCGTGAGCTAAAGATCAACAAATGAATTCAAATTTCCCCGCCTACCACACATTTATTTTCCTAATTCCCTCGTGTGTGTGTGTGTGCAATTCCCTAGCCAACAATCAAATGTTAAAAAATTCGTGACAAAGACTTCATTTGCATAAAAATTAGTTCTATATTTATGGCACAAGCGGAAAAAAATGCCGCCCAAAGCAATAAATATTAATTTGTGGACCAAACAATAAGCACTGATAGAAGCAGAACCACAGTCCGGTCAGAGGTGTAGTCAGTAGACATAACCACAGTCCAGAGGTAGAACCACAAGACGGAGGTGGGGCCAGAACTGGTAGCCAGAGACAAAACCAAACCCACAGACATGATTTAAACACAATAATCGTATATTCACTCAAAAACTAGCCCAAAAAGGACAGCATAAATTGAATTAAATTGCGACAGCTGAAAAAAATACACCAAGCAAATAGTTTTAGGGGGTCCAGAAGGAACCATCGCCAACTGCCCCACCCACGGCAGCCCCCCGCACCGCGCCGCAGCTGGCAATTAAGGCCGAAAGCCGAGCGAGGAAACGAAACGAAATTGCACAAACAGCAATTGCCGTATTTTGTATTTTTCCTTCTTTATTTTTTGGGGTGGTGCAGGGAGAGCGAGATCTGACCACACACAAAATTGTTGCTTTTGGTGTTGGTGTCGGCTGGGGCGTTTGGCTCGAGTCTGCTGCCCGTTAATTTGGCTGGAAAATGTCAAATGGCGAGCGGTCGAACGACCGGACGACCGAACAAGGCGTCGTTAGCACCCACGCGGTGGCTGGTGGCTATGCGGCTATGCGGCTATGGCCACGGTTATGTGTCGTCCTGTCCGGGCATGAAATTTTAATACCGCCTTTAAATTTAAGTAGCCCCCAAAAATTTGTGTTGTTTCTTTCAGGTTTTGAATACACTTTTTGGAGAGGGTAATGCAAAAAAGGCAGCAGCGGTGAAACCTTGCGCCTCCGTAGGCTTTTTATCGAGGTTATTTTATTTCTTGGGACTTTTAAAGGTAAAGCTTCCGCATAATCGGCTTTTGGAGCTTAAGCTGCAAGTAAATTTCTCCAGATCTCTTTCCTTAAAGAGTATCTAAGTATTCGGTTCATGGAAATAAGTTTACTGTGAATTTTTGCATTTGATTTGGCAGGGTTTGAATTGGACACTTCTACGTCTCTCACACTCTTCTTCTCCTATGCCGTCGTCTTTTATTTATATTTGTATATCCTTGGGAAATGTATTTTTTGTGTATTGTGTTTTTCGGGGAGGCCAGATGTTGCATCGATAAATTTCTTTGGGGCTTTTGCTTTCTCCTATTTATTTATTTATATTGAGGCCAGTGCTTTGATTTCATTATGTTTGCAGTGTCGCTGCATGTGGCGGAAAGAAAGTTCTGCTACAGGCAGGTGGAAAAGAAAGAAAGGAAAGACTAAGGTTGATTCCATTCTAATATTGATATAATTTTTTGGGGCGTGGGTAAGCGAGTTTTCTAACAAAGAAGGGGCACACTTTTCAGCTATTTGCATATGGGCAAACATATTCCAATATTTAAGTTGTTTCCTTTCCTATATTTGCATATAGAAAACATATTTCAATCAGACCCCCCCCCCTCCCCATAAACATACGAGTATGCAAATATTTGTTGCTTAACTTTTGTTTTCTTTTCCCAATTTTTACCATTTTTTGAGCCTGATTTGTTTTCCATTTTCCCATCTTTTGAGTCTTGTTTTAATGATGAACACGAAATGGCAGAAAAAAGTTTCATATTTTGCGTTATTCCTTGTCCGAGGCAATCAAGAGTTGCCTCTTACTCGGACGCTTCTTTTAAAGGACATGTGACATGAGTAAATTGTGTCAAGCGGCGTTAAAAATGCATCGCCTCACGTTGTGTCCTGCTTTTTATTTGCCAAGAAATTGGAGAGCTAAAAACCAGATGAGAAATGTCTTGTTTTGGGTTTATTTTATAGCCGTAGCCATAGCCAAAGCCTGCTCTTGCCTTCTATTTTTGGCATAATTTTAGACAAAGGCAAGGGCACAGCACACACACACACACAAACAGAGAACACACATCCGTACGCTCGTGCAGCAACAGAGAGGAGCAAGTGCAAGTGCAAATAGTGTAAATGTCCTTGAAAGCGCCAACAACTTTGGCCCTGGCGCATAGCACAAATGAAATAAAAATGAGAAACGAATGCAGAGGAGCGTAGCAATACAGGTGAAGGAATTCTGGGGTTAAAACTTAGAGGGGAATGCAATTCGGTAATTACATTTCCATGGAATCCATTGCCAGAGGAAACTCTGGTTCATATCGATTTCCCTTGAAATTCTGGTTTCCTGATTGCAGTGCAAAATGCGTAGCATGCTTATTGGGGCGCAGATTGCATTTCGAATTTCCACACGGAATACATACTCTGTCTTTCCCCATTTAAATTCCCACACTTAAATGTATAATTCTGCGCATAATATTATCCAGTATTCCTCATTTAAAGCGAACAAATTTTGCGTATAATCGCCTGTATCAATTTCCCTTGAGCACTTTTTGATTGCAAAAATATTGCGCTGTTCTATTTGCTGCCAATTTTTAATTGAATACCAATCGATTTTGGCCCAAATTCGTGGGAGTTGCTCTAATGAGGGCACACTTTATGCATGACAGGGAAAATTAAATAAATTAATTCATTGAAAATTATAGAGATTTAGCGGTGATTGCTGTTCCATAGATGGGGGGACGGGCCCATCAGCACACACACGTTTTCTGAATTCACAATTATTAAATAGGCTGACAAAAGGCGGACCACAGAATGGTGGGGAGGGGGGCAGCGGAAGTTCGTTCTAGGGAGAGCCAGTGGAGCAGAGCAGGAGGCCAAGGCAGATGGCGTCGTCTTTACTCGTTTTTTGGGGGCTACATCACATGTGCACATTTTGCAGAGAGAACGACGAAGAGAAGAGAGAGAGAGAGCGTGTAGCAGTTCTCTCTCTTTGTATCGATCCACAAAACGAGCAAAAGTCAACTGGAAACTGGAAAGCAACCACCAAAAAGGAACACATCCTGCCTGCCCACCGCCCCCACCATCGGCCATCTGGCTCTGGCTGTGGGTCTGGCTGACATTGGTGACAGTTTTTCGCACACACAAAAAGCTGGTCAAAAAACTGAACTTTTTACAAAGCAGAGAGAGAGAGATAGAGAGGAGGCGGGTCCCGGTCACAGCGGGAGAGCCCTCTGCTCGAATGACTCAACATTTTGTGGTTATGCATAAGCCACGTGCAAAATTATTTTACCCAACAAAACAAAAGCAACGAAAAGCGGAGCAAAGCGTAGCAAAAAAGCATGAAAACATGAAAACCCCCGAACGTGCAGAGAAGCTTGTCCAACTTGTCAATGTCAATTGATAGCGAAAGCAGGGGGTCCTTCGGGGCTGCAGGACGTGGAATAGGCCGTGTGACACATCCACATCAAAGTCAAAGGAAACAGAGGAGCGAAGGAGAGTAGAGACGGCCACTAACCAGAATGTCGTCTGGCACCAGCTGTTGGCAGCTGGCTTCAGAACGTGCCACCCCCTTTTATCGTTTTGGGCTTGACATCCTCTAGCTCGGCTCCACACACAATTAAATATTAATGCGCGAAATTAAGTGAAAAATAGCTGCAATGGTAATGGAGTGTGGGCGGAGCTGGCTTGTCTAAAGGATTAGACAGCAACTTGTGGCATTACCACGGCCATCACATGAAGCTTAACTTGTACAACAGAAAAAAAAAAAGCAATAACGAAAATAATTGGATTTAATTTCATTTGTGTACGGAAAAGGAACTAGGAAGAGCGAGCTATCGTAGCAGTCTAAGGTGCCAATGTTTACCCAGAATTAATTGAGGAGGCGCTAGGGCACACAATTTTGGGTGCGGAATGTTTGCCAGAGATTGATGAAGTGTCCGATACAAACAGATTGGAAAAGGTCAAATGAGTATGGTGGAGAGTGGCGTAAATAGAGGTAAACAATCATTCATTTTTCGGTTAAGGAAGTCATAGAATTGACTAAGAAGCGAAGGCGAATTTGGTTGACTAAATTTGTTAATTGAAAAGCAGAGAAAATACGAATTTTGAATAGAATAATTTAGGGAAACTTATATCTTAGTTATCTACATGGAAATCCATCATTTAAATAGGTTGACCAAAACTTGACTTAAATCAAATCAAATTTCCCTTTTAACAGCTTCAGTAGCCGTTTTCTTCATAGAGAAACAAGATTGGAATAGCAAGACACATTTGCTCAAGTACTCCATTCAAAAATGTAGAAATAACCAATCTTTTCATTGTCTCTCAGTATTTGACCGATAAAACGTATCTGTGGCATGACCAATCGGTTAGTAATGAAATATAAAGGTACAATCGAACAATAAACGCACAAAATATACCATAAATCTACATATGTGCAAGTCTATGTGAATATATAAAGCCCATTTAAAAATGGCAACTCTTTGAATTGAATAATCAAAGAAAACCTCAGGAAATCTTCATTTCTGTTCTCAATTCCAACCACAAGCCAATTTAGTTAATTTTCTTTGCATTTGCAGCACACACAGGCAGGAATTTGTTGCAATCAAAGTTTTGGGGCAGGCAACACAATCGAAATAAATCAAAGTTTCTCTATATATATATTATATCCGACCCGTATGCGGAGTTTATCGGGCTTTTGGCTTGCAGTTTAAGCAATTATGTATAGTCACGTGAGAGCGTGCGGAATGCAATGGATAGCAGCATGAGACTGCTGCAGGGAGGAGGAGAACAGAAAGAACTCCAGCTCAACTATGATAAATGGCCGATGAGGCGGGGAAGACGGCCTGCAGTTGCCCAAATGCTAAAAGGTATAAATAGCAAGGTCATAATGGCACGCCATATCAGGACAGAGACACGGCACGGCACAGAGACAGAATCATGACGGCTGCATGGAAATGGCCAAAGGAGCAGAATCAGCGAAGATGGACTGCTAGGAAGATGAGCAAATCCATGAATGAAATGAGTTGTGTACAGAGAGTGTGACAGTAGTAAAAAGGTTGAATGGACTCACCTTTTGCCAGCTTCCTCGCCTTCGAGTCCCTCGCCGCCAGCGGCAGCGGCAGCAGCTGCTGCTTCCTGATCTATCGAAGCACTGGCCACCGCCTCAGCGGAAGTGGTGGGTGCGACGGCAGCAGGTGCCGCATCTCCTGTGGGTGCTGGGACGTCCTCATCGCCAGCGCCGCCTTTGACGGCGCCAACCAGCGAAGTAAATTGATTTGTTAGACCCGAAAACATGTTTGGTGCGTTTTGTGTGGCTGTTGATGATGCTTTAAAGGATTAGCCTGCTTGGGGGCTCTGCCTGCTGGTGCGCTAATGCTGCGTCCTGCGTCCGAGTGGAGTGTCGTGTGGATGTACACAGAACGAATGCCCCACGAGGCTCCGAAAACCAAAAAAACGTGCGCACGTTCGGCTCTCTCTCACACTCGCTCTCTGCAAAGGCTGCTTGCTGCTGCTGGTGCTGCTTTTCTCTCTCTCGTTCCTTTCGCTCAACTTTTACTACACTTGGCAGAAATTTTTGTATTGGGTTCTGTTCTTGTTTCCGTTTCTTTCAGTGTGTCGCACCACAGAAGTTTCACTTTCAACTCTCGCTCGGGAGTTATGTAAATTTTCGCATTTAATTTCTATTTTCGCACGCTGCAAGATGATTGAAAGAAAAGCAATTCAGATTTTTTTTATCGCAATATGTCGTTGCACAAGAGACCTGAGAGGGCAGACAGGGAAAATCAATAAAACAGGCATATAAATGTCCGAAACGGGCGAATAATGCGTTGCTATTGTGCACAATTTCACGATTCGGATCGATATCTCGCCAGCGGGGGACCACCGTTCGTTCGTATTTCACTTGGATACAATATAGTAAATAATAACGCCCTGGCTATGCCTATTTACCACTTGAGGTTTTTCTTTTTTCTCGGATTGGATTGGGGGAATTGCTCCAAAGACAAGTGGATAGAAACTTTTGGTTTTTACGGCTGCCTACTTCGAAGGTCCTCTGAAAACTGGCAGAGCAGAGGAATTTCAGTTGTTCAAATACCGTTTACTTACTTATCCGTGGCGTCTCTCTGAGTCTCTCTCGCGTCTTCGTCGTCGGTGGCGACTGGAAGGCCCCAATGGATCCACGAACCTCTTCTGCCCACCCACTTCTGATTGTGCAGCGCGTTTTCGTGGTGGAAGGTTTTCCTTTGTGCGCTGGAATTTCTGGCTAATGTCTGCGCATGTGCCAGCTGTTTCTGGCGTTGTTAATGAATGCGATTGAATAAACAATTGACACGTCTGAATATTTAAAACTGCGCAGAAAATATTTGTTTGGAACAGCTGATTCAGTGGACTTATCGATACGAACTTAACCCACTTAACCCAGCTCTATTTGAACACCTTAATTTAAACGAGGTGTTTGTAATCTTTACTGTTTGTAAATCTTGTATCTCCATCCTTTCTCTTAACTTAAAAAACTAAAGTGATCACTTGCACTGCAGTAAAATTCTTAAACTTTCATAATAGTCGCGCGTAAATTGAAATACCATGGGTCGACAAAGGGTTAACCAGGTTCCTGGTTGCACTTCTCTAGCTGGCCGGCTTTGAAACTTAATTTAAATTTTTGAAATGTTTAAATTAATGCAATTGTTAATGCACACCCACACGACCAATATGAACAAATGCACATCACTTTGTTCATACAAATCTATTTACAGCAACACACACAGGTGGTCCGACCTCTTACTTAACACATATTTCATAAATCAATTATTAGCTAATTATTTTCGTTTGGAGGTACATCAGGAATTAGCGTACTGTCCGCCCCCTTCTTGGCGGCGCTTCCGCCTCTGTCGACGCCGCGGGCTCTTCTTTCGGTGGCTGCGGCCGCTGGGCTTTCAGTTCGTCGTCCAGCCGCTCTTTGGCCCGGAAGACCTTTGACTGGAGATAAAAGGAACCGCCTTTACCGCGCTCATTCACACTAAACAGATGCTCGTAGTTCTTGATAATGCTGTCCACGTTCTTAAGGTCTTCAATATTCAAGATCTGCTTGGCCTCCTCAACCGTCATGCCTGGAAGATATATGCAGAGTGAATCATGATTCTCCTTTAACTGCTTTCACCAGCTTACCTGTGCGCAGGTTGGACTCTGCGGTCTTGTCGCCTTGCTTGCCGCCACCTGCTCGACGTGCGGCTTCCTGGGATGCGGCAATCTCCTGCCTGAGCGCCTTGGTGAAAGCGCGTCCCACTGCCTGAGCACCCAGAACGATAATTTGTGCAAGGTACTTAGCCATTGATGTTCTGTCTACACGGTACCACCTGAATTTTGCCGGGTATCTGATACACGATGGTATTTGTTTTCAACCAGACGAGTTTTTTTGACAATTGTATAATGTTCATAACCTAGTTGTTGATATTAGATCGATGTATCGATATAGGTGATAGTTTAATTACAATACGATAGTATTGGTACGATATTTTTGTCGCCGACTATATCAAGAATCGATATTTTTAGAAAATATCGACCTACTGCGCGCAACAGCTCGAAAAATGGACAAGCCCTCCGTATCGTGCAATCTTTGCGGTGAAGTTGTGAAGACAAATGGAAACACATTAAACTTAAGCGCATATATTTATTTTAAAATTGATAGATATGAGTTATGAGTAGATACAGCTCATACTCATACATACAGCTCATACTCATGCATACTCATTGATGAAAAACCGCATTTAAGGACAATTTCCCCTATTAAAAAAGGATGTTGTTGGAGTGCCAATCATAATTATGGTAAAAACAAGACTCGTTTATCATTTGTTATATATTTGTAATTTCGCGGTAATTACACGTTTCAAGCTGTGAACTTGAAGTTGAACTTTGTTTGCGACGCATGGATAAGTGTATGAGGTGTGACGTATGATGTCACAAAATCCAATGCTTTCAAGGATAAAATCCACATCATTCGGGGATTTTTGGTTTCAACCATGAAAAATTTTCCAAATAAACCTTCATAAAGGTATGGTTTGTGACGTCACAAAAATTAACATTCATGGTATATTTCATCCAGGTGAGCAATGTACGAGGCCCCTAAAAATTTCAGCCCTGTTGATGTTTGTGCCGTTTCGATTTAAAAATCTATCTAAATTTAAAATTTAACAAAAATGGGCAGAAAGAACGACAGCTGGAAGAAATTATACTTTCGACTGATACGAGAGCACTACTATGAGCAGCGGAAAGTGCAGACCATACGACATCAGCTGCGTCGCTACCAGACCCATCGCGTTCGTATTCAGACGGACCTCCAGCAAGAGGCCGAGCATCTTAGCGAGCAGATGGAAACGATGGACTACATACGACAAGAACTGGACCGCCTTGAGCGCACCAAGCACAGGATGACGCCAAAGAATAGGCAGCGAGTGTCGGCCCTGCAGAAGAAGCTGCCCGTCGACTCGCTGGAGGAGCGGGTGAAAATAATGGAGATATCGGAGCTGTCAAGGTCCTGGCCCATGGCCCAGCCAGAGTTGGAGCGGCGACTGGTAAAGATAAACGCCGATAAGCGAGCGATTAGGCGGATCAATAAAAAGACAATGGCCACCATAGAGGATATACGCTGCCTTGAGACCATAGGCAAACATCTCCGCAAGGGCAATTGCACCCGCATCGAGATTAGACCCTATGTGGATCATAGCAACTGGTTGGAGCCAACAAAGGCAGCCGTCAATGCGGAGGATGTGAAGGCCACCATTGTCTTGGATCACCTGCACAAGGTGCGCAAGGGAAAGAGCAAGGGCAGGGGCAGGCGCTTGACGCGGGAACAGATCGAGGTGCATCCCCGAAGTATTCTGCTCAAATTGACCGATCTAATGCCCGATATGTATCACTATCTTGATCGGGGCAAATAATTTATTAAGCAAGAATTAGTCTACTTATAGAAAATATGCTCTAAAATCCTGTTTCAGCTTCCGTTTCGGTATATACAATTTACAATAACAACTAAAATCATTGATCATTGATCGGGCATTCCACCGGTTCGGGATTCCGGGATGATCATTGAACTAAAACTGCTTCTTGGCTACGATTTATCGTTGCCCGGCTAACAGAACTATTTGTGTGCAGTTGTTGTTCTCAACAATCTTTGCTCATTTATGGCCTGCCTCTTTGCTTTGCTTTGCTTTGTATTTGCGAACCGTTCACACTGCTCCTTCGTGCTGCTGCTGCTGCTCAACAGAACCCCGGATTGGTATGCTCTATGATGCATCGTTTGCAGTACTTCTTCACCGCCCGATAGCCCTCGATGGATATCTGACAGTCCTGAATGTTCAGCTGCTGGAGCCCGCGGCAGTAGTAGGCAATGCACTGTACGCCCCGATCCGTAATCATATCACAATTGCGCAGGCTCAGCTTCTTGAGGTTGGGACAGCTCTCGGCCAGCGCACGCAGTCCGGCATCGCTCACATCGCACTTGCCAATGTCCAGGGCACGCAGGCGCGGACAGGATCGGGCCAGAACGGTGATGGAGTCATCGCTGACGGCCTCACAGCCGCGGGCATTCAGGTAGCGCAACTTATAGCAGCGTCGGGCAATCACCTTCAGGCCAGCATCGGAGACGCGTTCGCATTTGGCCACAGACAGATAGCGGAGAGCGGCACCCAGCTTGGCCAGCTCGTAGAGGCCAAAGTCGGTGATGTTGAGGCAATCGGAGACGCTCAGCTCCTTCAGCGAGACACAAAAGCTGGGCACAAACTTCAGACCCGCATCTGGAAGAGATTAAGCATGAGTTTAGAGGGGCAGTAAGGGGACTGGGGCTGGCTGTACCCACCCGTGATTTGTATGCAGCGTCTCAGATAAAGGTACACCAGCTGGGGACAGTTTTTGACGACAATCTTCAGACCCATGTCATCGATGGCCATGCAGTCGGTCAGATCCAGATATTGCAACAGCAGGCGACGCGGTGGCTCCACATGTGGATTGGGACTGATGCTGCTCACCTGACTGCAGCCTGCAAATAAATGGAGAAAGTTTAGTTATGGCAAAGTAGAGGCTGAGGATGAGATTCCCCCACTTACCTGTCACATCTAAATGCTGCAGATTGCTACACTTTGTCAACGCCTCGACCAGAGCCTGATTGGAGACGCCCACGCAGGTCTGCAGCTGCAGGTGCGTCAGCTCCGGGCAGCGTCGTGTCAGCAACTGAAGGCCCTTGTCCGAGATGCGGCATCCATCGGCTAGCATCACGCGCTCCACTTCCGGGCAGGCGCCATTGCAGCTCTGGCCACACAGCTGGCGGAAGATCATCTTCAGGGTCTTGTCGCCATTCAGGTGCTCGCCCCGCAGTGTGATGCACTTCCAGAGCACGGGACGCCAGGCCACCTGCTCGAATCTGCGACAGACACGCGCCACACTGCACAGCTCGCAGCTGTCCAGCCAGCTAAAGATGCGGACAACCGCCTCGTCGGGCAGGCGATCAAAGTATGGGCCACAGCGGAAGGGACCCTTGCGGTTCCAGGGCGGCGGACCGATGGCTGTTCCTGGCACAGTCCCGCCGCCTCCTACTCCTCCTCCTCCTCCTCCTGCTCCTCCACTGGATGCCCCACGACGTGGTGTTGTGGTGGGTGTACTACTGACCATAATGCCACCTCCGCCGCTGGTGGTCGTGGAGGTGGTGACATTGCCCGCTCCGCTCGAGTGGTGGCCGGTGGGTGAGGGTGAGACGAGCGTGGCATAGCCCTGGTCGAGGCTGGGCGAGAAGCGTCCCAGATTGCACAGGCCGTCGGAGAGGCTCTGCACTTTGGTGTGGTGGTGGTCCAGCTGGAAGGCATTGGCGGGCGAGTTGGTGCTGCGGTTCAGCAGGTATCGATCCGAGCCACTCGTCTCGCTGGGACTGGAGGTGCGCGGATGATGTAGGCGATCTGGAAGGGATTAGCAACAATTAGGATTGGTTTCTTTCAGAGATCAATAGATGACTCACCTGGCAGCCGCTCATTGCCGCTGCCGCTGCTGTAGTCCTCCAGGTAGTAGCGTTCGTTTTGGTACTGACTCGCCTCGGCCCCCAGGGGCAGGGCTCGCAGCGCATTCCCCAGATACAGCGACTCCATCTTCTTGTCCAGCAGATACTGGGCCCCGTTGCTGCCGCCGTTGCTGCTCAGCACTGTGGGCACACTGCAACGTCCGCCTTGCGTGCGTCGCCTGCCACCGACGCCGCCTCCTCCTCCACCACTGCCACTTCCTCCGCCGCCGCCGCCACCCACATTATTGTCGCTGGAGTCCTCGGTATCCGCACTGTTGCCATGCAACCAGCTCGGCCTTTGGGCTCCATACTGCAGGACATGCTCCAGTGTGAGAAAATTGCGCGGCTGTGGCACGGGTGCAGTGCCTCTTGTGGCAGGAGCCGGCACGTCGGGCGATTTCTTGACCTGTCTACCCACAGAGGCTGTTGAGTGGGCGGCCCCGTAGATGCTCTGCTCCTGGCGCGTGTGCCTGCCCCTCAGCTCAAAGGTGGCCGCCTTCTGTTGCACCATGTGGAGCACGGCAGCCGCCGTCGTAGCTGTGGCCTGCTGTTCACTGTGCGGCGTGGAGCTGCGCGATGCCAGTGGATCATTGGTGTCCAGACTCAGGTTCGGTGACTTGCGCGACATTTTGTAGGCTTGTGGATCCAGCGGACTGGAGCTGAGTGGATGCGGATGGTGATAGTGTGCAGCCGCCAGCTGATCGCGCACGGCATTGCTATTCCTGCCCAGGGAGGCCAGCGGACACTCCAGTTCGGTGGCGCGTCGTGTGCTCGTCTTGTGCGACATGGTTTGGATCTGCTTGATAGCTTTCTAGAGTGGCGCTGGAAAGTCTGAAAAGAATGGGAATTATGCCTATAAGTATGGCGATAACAGGTGTTGTGTACTAGTGTTGGAAAATACTGAGCAGTGTTGGTTAAGCAATGTAATAAAACGGCCAACTCTAGAGGTTTTGCATCGGAATTCGCCTTCTAAATTTCCATGGTAATGATTTATTTGTGTGGGTAGACAATAGTCTATATAATAAAAATGGCAATAAAATCTGGGAAATAAAATTCTGCATTCTTAGAACGGAATTTCCCTCTAAAATGTATATGGAAATGTTATATTTATGATAGTTTTGTTCAGTTTTATTTGATTTTTCAACGATTGTGGCGAATATGGCGAATATTTAAGTATTTTCCATAAGGGGAAATCTTTTGCTGAAAACTGCATTCCAGTGTTACCAAACGCTTCCAGAGAGACCCGCATATCAAATGCAATTAAATTCCAAGATGGCCATGGACAGATTTTTTGTATTTTTTTTATTGATGTGTGTAGTGTGTGGGCAGCAGCTCTAAGTGGGTCTCCATGCCACATTTGCAATTATTAGAGAAAGACAGACAGCGAGGGTGACAGGGGGTAGAGACATAGTAGTAGACATAGCTGGAAGTCATAAAAATGTATACATATAGTATTTTATTGAGGAACCACTCCTTCAAACACAGTCAGTCGAGTCGACTGCTGCAGTTTGACCTTTCAACAACAGTCAGCATTAGCCGTAGACACAAACTCCCAACAAATTGTGGATGAAATAAGTTAAGGAGTTGAGAGATTGGCCAACAAATTTCTAACCATATATGCATAAATATATATTTTTATATGTACAATTAATAAGCGGGTATCGCCCACGCTTCCATCAATTCATTCTTTGTATTATTTTTTGTTATTTGGCCACACGTATGCTGTCATTTCCATTGAGCATTGAGCTCCGGATGGCTACGGCTTCTCAGCCTCAGCCTCAGCTCCATTCATATTGTTGGTAGGCACAAAAACCAGTTTCCATGGATGGATCGGTTATTCGGAGGAGTATTGAAGCGTTGAAGAAGCAGAAGCAGGCGTGGGCCGTTCTATTGCTGTGGCTTGTGGCCATACCATCCCGCAATTTGGCCCGCTGTTATTGGCCTAACCTTAAGACCTTAAATTAAGTTGAAAGTAACCCAATTCGGGCAAGATCTAGCCAAGCACCAGCAGCAGCCATTCTCCGATTCTCATTCCGATTCCCATCCATAATATTTGTGTTTTGTTTGGCAGGAGAGGGAGGCTTTGCATAATTTACGGGCCAAGCTATCTAAATAGAAAACTATAAATTTATTTCACATTTTTTTCTTTCTTCTGTTGGTTGGGCCTGTAAGCGGTTGTTAAATCTTCTTCAGCATTATTTTTTTGGGTTGGGCTGCTGCGACTGGGTAAAGGCACACCTATTGATTGGGGTTGGGGATGGGGGCCTGGCACACTTTAAGACGAGACCAGACGAGACGAAATAAATAAATCAAAAGCTGCCTCTGCTCTGCTCACAAGTGGAACCGATCCGTTTCGATCCTCGGTGTGGCTTTATTTTTCTTTATTGTAATCAAATTTGAAATTAATTTTTTTCGGATTTTTGTGTTGTATCATTTCTAGCCTTGCCATAAATAAACACAAATAAGCCACAAAAATAACACCCCAACCCAAAAAGCCACACCAGGGACGACAGGGGCCAAAGTCTAGAGCACATCTGTTGGATCTGGTGGGACGGGCACGGGCATGGGTACGCGACAGCAAATATGTCTTGTCATTTGGCTTATGGCAGCTGATTAATCTTAGCCATCTCCGAAACCGAAACCAAAGCCTGTCGCCCCTCATATGGAATGTCGCTCAACTGGTTCGAAGCGCCCCAAGACCCAAAAAATAAACCTCAGAAAGAAAAGGAAAATGCTTTGAGCCCAGAGAGAGAGATCACTCCACTTGAGAGGCTGAGAGTTTTTTGATTTCTCTCTCGCTCTCTGTCACTCTAACGATATCTTGCCATAATTCACAAATAGTTAGACAATAAATAATTAATAAAGCACTCTGCTTTGGCTTTGGCTTTAGCTTTGGTGTGTGGACAAAAGTGTCAAATGGCTCATTGGGCAACACAGCATGGAATTTGCATAAATTTACATGCAAATGTAATTCATTTCGTTTTGGGCTGGGTTTCCATTCTTTTAGGAGAGCCATGCAAATGTGATTAGTCAGCGGCCATTAAGTGTTGTAAACATGCAAGAAGATCGTGTCATGTTCTTGTTGTCCAACACACTTTTTGGGTGCAGATTGCGTCAAAGGTGAAGGTGTATATGGGGACAAAGTTGTTAATAGAGTTTTTGATAAGTTAGAAGAATTATTGAATGCGAAAACGCACAAGTTGAAAGGCACTAAAACACAAGGAAATACAGTTTTGGGGTGTTGTTTAACCCTTATTGAAGAAACTATAAAAATTGTACTTGATAAGCTTTACGAGATCCTGCTGTAGGACTAAATATAATCAGATTTTTCTCTCTAAACAATTTTTAAAGTGAAATTATATATTTTTTTGTATTCATTTTAATTTTCCTTTCTATATTTTATCCAACAATCCCCCCAATGTTTTCATATATAATAAATATATACCAGACCACCTTCGATCGCACACAACCTTCAAGTTGTTCAATCAATTGCCATTCAATTACCGAGCATACATATGTATGTATTTTTTATTTTTATTATTTGTATAAACTAATATAAAACCAATTGCCTTTTCAATTAAATCCGCATATATATATTACAATTTTTATTGTGAGAATTAAAATCAAGCTAAAGGCCAAACCACACTCATCTGGCTTCGCATGGGAAAACTGGTCTACGTGCGGATTTGTATCTGCATCTCTATAGATATTTATTTCTATCTGTATCTGCACGGACAGTCCGAGAGCCAAGCCTCTTGAAGTGCGCTCGACAAGCGCAAACGAGCATTTAAAATATGACAACAACAAGTACTAATTATTTAATATGCTTAATGAGCAAATGTCGCCATGCTGGAGGCCCACAGTGCCCACTGCGCCATACACTGTACAAGGTGGGGTCTGGTCTGGTCTGGTCTGTATACCGGTGGCCATAGTGGGGCAAAACGTGCAGCAAATTATGGTGTTAACTGTTGCTTTCAGCGGTTGTTTTGGGATATATAATTTAGTTTTGGAACGTTTATGGTTTGGTTTGTTTTTTAGAATTGGAACAGTGGCTAGAATTAGCTTAGCATATTCTAAGACTAAGAATTGTATTTACTGTAAATATGTTTCCGGTTTCATTAAATGGATTTATGGATACCATAGATATAGGGGCATATTTAATACTATATATAGATATAGATATCCATCGAAGCCATGCTTATATTTCATTTAAGATTTGCCAGCAGAGTAGCAGGAATTTTTGATTACCTATGGCATTCATATTTCTCGGCTTCTCCGCCCCACTGTGCATTCAACAAAACTAATAACTGCTATTTTGTACGTTGTGTGTGTGTGTGTGTGTGGCGGCGTCCGTTGTCTGCACATTGGCTGAAATCTAACGCCAAGAGCCAACAACAAGAGGCTACAGCGAGTGCTTGGCGTGGCGCCACACAGGAACAACACCACATCGACCATACCATACCATACACAAGAGGAATCGGCGTTGGAGTCGGACAGGGGGGCACCTTTTGGCCTCCATGCCATGGCATGCTGAGCGCCTGGCCCCACTCTGGCCCGTGTATCTATGTATGTTTCTCTATCTTTGTGTGTGTGTGTGTGTGTGTGTGTGTGGCTACCGTTTGCTGCTGCCGACGCCACTCTGTGGGTTGGCTTTTTGCATAGTGTCAATTTTGATTTAGCAAAACGTTGCCTCTGCCCCTGCCTGCTGTTGTTGCGGTTACATCGTGCTGTCAGCGCACCCGCCTAACACCTCCTGGCCAAACACACACACACACACACACATACAGATACACAGAGCCAACAGTAAGCTCCATAGAAAGTGGGTGGCGCTGACAAGTTTTTCAGAAAAAAAAGAGTGAAAAAAAACATCAGAAAAATATTTGTTGCGCATGCCACAGCAAAGCCACAGTAGAAACTGGGTGCAGCAGCATCAACTGGATTTTCACAAAAAGATTTCATACAAAACGCAATTAGCTAAAGAAAAGTATATGCTATATTTAATATTAGCCTGAAAATAACAGGTAGGTCTGTATATCTATGGAAAAGATTTCTTCTGGGAGATATGTACCAACATACATACATATATATGAGAATAGTGGAGCATTTGCCATGACTTCATACAATTTCAATAGAATTCATAAGAGATCATCTGATTTATATTTTAATTAAACTTTAATCGGATCATTTGTCAGGCATATCTTCCTGCAGCGTGCTTTGGTCTGGAAATTGTTGCCATTCTTCTCGCCACCAAAGAATACGAACCTCTGGCATTTGCTTGTCGTCGAATTGAAGTACCAATTGCGGAAGAAGGCCTTGCCCGTGCCCTGATCCAGAGGCAGCAGGCATCTCCTCTTAACTAAAATATCCAATCTTTATTTAGAGTTTTTGTAGAAGTTCCCTGATAGACTTACTAGTCTGTGGTTGGGTTTGGTGCAAGAATAGCACTAGGAGAACGAGAAAACCCGAAAACTTTACCAACATGTTGGATGGCAGAATGGAGACTGACTCTTTTGTTAATACCTATTTATTCAAAATAGTATTCTTTCATGGCTCCTAAAAAACTATTGTTAAACAAACGCAAGTGCTCGCAGGTGGTACTATCAGTAAATATTAGATTAGGGTAAATGTAAATGTAAAGGTAAATGTGTAAAAATTTCCACGAATTTCTTTGATAAATGATCTTGTATTACTTCATTCAATAGTTTTTTATTATGAATAATTTCTATAAATTTTGCCGAAAGCTTCAATCATCTTGAATCACTTTATGACACAAATTTCGCTTTGGGATTCAATGAACTCTTATTTCCAACACTCGCTAAATACGTAATTCTTCATTACAAATTCGTTGGCATAACTGAGGTGTCTCAAAGTTATTGTCATTTCCCATCGAACCGCCATAGATGAATTTGTGACACTTTCTCGTATCCGTATTGTAGTACCATCGCTTAAAATATGCCCTTCCAGTTCCTATCTTCATCGGTTGTAAGCATCTCAATTCGACTAAGTTCAATTGAATTTAGCAAGTTGTACAAAAAAAAAACAACATTGTTTTGAAATCCTTTACTTACGACCGCTAATATGTGGTGCAAAGATCATTAAGATCAGACATAGATACAACCATTTCAACAGCATGATTAATGTAGCACTGACTTGTAAGTGGATAAATGTCAGAGATATCGAATATTAACAAGGTTTTTATAGCGGAATTAATAATTCATGGGAAAGGCCCAAACTGAAATACCCTATAAAACCCATGTTGAAGTGTTTGCTTTTATTAAATTTTTTTATATTCATTGATAGATTTTATGGGTGTATATTTTGGGATGAATTTAATACCCTATTAACTAGAGCAAACACACTATGATAACCTAATTACCCTTCTAAATGGGTATTCTGTTACATTTATTTACATGCTGTCACTTATTAAACAGCTAAATAAATAAATATTCGGTTTGAAGGAAATGTGTTTCAGTTGTTTCATGTGGAGTTCGGCTATCGAACGGTTCAGTTCATTTGAGTTAAATGAACTCGCATCGATGGATGTGTGTCTGTTGTCTCTATGCAAATATCTCAAAAGAATTGAAAGTTGTCGTTGACACAGATCACAGATAACACGGAGAATTTCAAAAGAGTTTTCGCAAATAGAAAGAGAGGAGAATGTATGTATGGGGCGGTGCTTTGAAATGGTTTTATATTTCTTCATATGAATATATAAATAGAGGCATTCATTATAAAGGGAAAGAAAGATTGATCTTGTAGAAAGTATGCTATGGAATGGCAAGACAATTAATTAGAGCATATAGCAGAGATCTCTCTGTCTCTCTCTCTCCGGAAAATTACTGGAATTTGGTTTCAATTTGTAGATTCTTTAAGCTGCAATTACTTAGACTCAAAAAAAAAAAAACTTTCTCAGTTAGCTGAAAACTCGTTTTCCATTTTCGCTCACTCAATTTTCTTTCCAACGCAAAGATTAAATATATCTAGATATAAATATAAATTGATTTCTTGATGACTTTGCTATCCATCAAAATTGGTTTCGGTTCGGGTTTTTTTTGTATTTTTCGGAAATTTCTTTAATGGTTCTGTGCTATTTCTTTGGTCGTCATTATCTGTAACTCCAAGAGATTTCACCCCACAGCCATTAAAGGGGAATGCGAAAATTTTAGTCAAACTAATTAAACCGAATCTTATATAATGAACCGTGAAGAAAATACGACCCAAGAGGAGAGCGAAAGAGCGAAAGAGGAGCGAGAAGGTGGAGGAGGAGGAGAGCCGAAAGAGGGCGAAATGGTGGAGGAGGAGATTGAAACATTGAGACTGGCCATCAATCAAAGGCAAATTCTTGAGAGCTTCTTCTCCTTCTTGTTCGGAGAGCATTATTCGAATTCCAGTCGAAGTCGAATGGAACCAGTTCGTGGTCAAAGTCTTTTGTTTTCCAAAGACAGACTTCTGGCTTAAGCGATGCTTAACCCAGAATTAAATACCCAGCAACAGCGGAATAAATCACACAAAAAACGTAAGACCCAGAAACGAGGCAAATTACATGCTGCTACCCAAAAAAAGGTGGTTGGGGGGAGGAGGGCTGTTCGTTGACGTTGACGGGGCCAACAATTGTGGACGTGAATGATGGCACAGCTAATCCAGATCCGAGATTCCCAAATCCAGGCAGACATAAATCCAGGCCAAGTCAAAGTCCAATAAAAATGTCGACCAAATGCAAAAACAGCGACAAATGCTTGACGGACCAAATGTCAGAGTTAATTTATCTAAAAGCTCTGCCCGACTTTTCAGTAACAGACAGACAGACAGACACACAGACAGCAGAGACAGACAGTCAGGGTAAGAGACAAAGAGAGAGAGAGAGAGCGGAAAATTTTAATTAAGACAAAATATTTGAAATTCTATGAGCGACAACGAGATCTTCTCTAACAAGAAGCCAGCAATTTGCCGCGCGCAATTTTTCAAATTACATTTCATTAAAGACCAGTCGACGGAACGACAGAGACACTGAGAGATGGCCAAGAGACGAAGAGAGATGCAGATGATCGAGTGATAAGTGGCAGAGAAATGGACAGCCACAAATCGCATAGCACATCGAATGATTAGGTACCCTGTAAGTGAATGATTCAATACGATTATCTGCAAATGATCCTAAAGGACTCGCTCGATCTAAAAGAATAAAGCTCCAGCAAGATAGCTTTCGCAGTATATTAATGGTATATCCTTATTCTGGCATTGCAAACGTCTCCCCAAACTCATAGCACCCTCTCCACATGCAAGGCAAGGGTATAAAAAACAAAGAAGAAACCAAAAGAACAGCAACAACAAAAACGAATGTAAAGCACCGTTTTGTCTGAATCTCTTTGGCAACTTTTCACTCAGACACACACACACACAGGCACACACAGTATGCAGCCAAAGAGAGGTGCATTCAGAAGAGAGCCTGATTGGAAGAGAGGAATGGAACGGAACGAACACTCAACAGGTTATCTTTGGTTCGCCCGCATGGGAGCTCAGCTCTCCGAAACGACGCCCGCATAGGCTCCATCTCATCCATCCACCTTCCTCCACATCTCTCCACAATACTGCGGCGGCCCTCTGCTCTTGGCCTGGCCTGGCCTGGACCTGGAGCTAATATGCCGCACATAAATTGTTTAACAAATTAAATTTTAAAGTTCAGCCTGCAATGCCCTGCCACAGCAGCAGCGGCAGCAGCAACAGCAACAATTACAACCACAACTAAAGCAGCAACTATGTCAGTCACTCGGCAACATGGCCAACTAGCAGCGAAACAACATTCCAGCTGCCTGCCTCAGCTCTCGACTGCAGCCCCAGCCCCTTCCCTCTGCGCGCGCCCCCTTTGGAGCTGGGGCAATCATCAAGCCCGTAACTAGCTGCAGCCACAAGTTGCCACAAGTTTGCCGTTTCTAATACAAAACTGTCGCTTGTGGCGTGAGAGACTCGACTCCAACGGAGACGGCAACGGCGACGGAGACTCTCTTGGCCCCAACTCGACTCGAAACAAAATAACACAAAAAGAAAAAAAAAAATGGGTAAAAAAAATAAATAATAAAAAATACGTCGCATTGCATTTTAGTATTTGCTGATTGCGCTGTGGCTGTTGCAACTTCCAAGAGCTATGGAATCATATATACACACAGACACACTCACAAACACACAAACACTCTGATGGAAAAAGAGACACACAATAAACATTGCGGACAAGAAAGGAAAGTCGATTAGTCAAGGGTTAATAACGAAGTGGGGAATACTCTAGGAGGGGTAAAGGCTGCAATCACAAAAGGGGATCAATTCTTTGTTAGAGGAATACAGAATTAAGGAAGAAATTCGACTGATTCTAATATTCATGCACTGCTTATCTGCTGCTTCTATGATTAATCGACTGCTTAGCTGATGACTTAACTGCTTCCCAGAGTTAACTACTGCTTAGCCGATTGCTACAAATAATCTACTGCTTAACCTTCTACTTAGGGCTAATAATTTCTGAAGCATTTCTATATCACTTTTAACCCTCAGTAGGGTAGTTAAAACATCTCTCCACATCAAAGTTATTCAGATTTCTAACATAAATACTATGTCCATTAGGTAGGTAACATCAAGTGAACTAGTTAAAAGAATTGTAATACAGGTTTACATCAGATTTCTTAGATTAATTGCTCAGGTTCTGAATCTAAAATGAACACAAAGAGAGTTATTACCGCGTAGTACTAACCTAGTCCACATTCTACCATATTATTTTATTATTCTTCTCTAAAAGATAATAACAGCCACAAGCAAGTTCCCAACTAACGAGAAACCTTTTCAATTAGAATATACGCGTAGGTATAATCTTTAAGCCCCACACAGACACTGATGTCTTTAAGGAGACACTTAAAATTGTTTTGCAAACATCTTTAAATATTTATCCTCTGACTAATCCCCCATTAATGCCTGATTGCCGCCGCCAACCCATTCCACGCAGCTAATGGAGCCCCCCATTAAGGTAGGTTCAAAATATATAAAAATAAGAAATAAATACAAAAAAAAGGAGAGAGAAAAAACTGTTGAAAATCTCATGAAATCGGCGAGCGGCTTTTCCATGTCTGTGACTTGTGGCGGCGGCAGGCAGCCTTTTGGCTTGAAAGCTTTTTGGCTTTGATTGCCAGCGCCGGATTGGGGCTGCTGCTGCGGGCCATGGCTCACTGGACTGGCCGACTGGCTCTCTGGATTGGCTCTCCAAGAGCTGGCCAAATGGCCTGGCCCGCTGGCGGCTGCCTTGTCATTGCAATGCGCATATGTTGACATTTTTGTGTAAGAAATATTTTAAATTGTTGGCAAATGCATAAATAAATGGACAACCAACTCTTTGCTGCTGCTGCTCCTGGTGCTTTCGCTGCTGTGCCGCTGGCAAGGAAAGTGTATGCCAAAATGTTGTGCCAATCCTCTGTCTGACAGATATCAAATGATCAATTTATAATCATTTAACATGCACAAATTACAAAAAAAAAAAGATACAGCCAAACCTCAAGAAAAAACATTAAAATTAATGCATTATAATAAATTTATTTGCTTGTTTCGCTTTGTAAATTATTTTCTACAGGGGCACCTCCTCGGGCAATTGGCTAATGATGTGAAGAGCTGAAAACATTTGGCCAACACGTGTTGGGCTCGACCCGGAGCGATCCACAGAAATCTGCGTGAGAGATGAGCCAACGAATGAGCGAGGGAAATCCCAATGATTCCAGGGAAATCTATGCTGGATACTGGATTCTAGAAGTACTAGTAGAGGGCTCTCAGCGGATCTTCATTCGTTGCGCTTTAAGTGGAACATGATGTTGAGGCACGTACTATTTTAATAACACTCTTTCTTTTATGGGAAAAATACATACATACATATGACTATGCGCTATGGTACACGGTATAGGTATGATATAGTCATTTTATATCTTAAAAATCTTGTATATTTGACTGCCAGTCGTTGTACAGTTTATGGGGTGTGGGAAACATGCTTCCTTCCTCCAAATACAAAATACCCTGGTATTAAATATTATATTATAAGCGCATAGAAACAAAAAAAGGAAAGTCGTTCCCCAAGAGATAATTGGCAAATGATAGATAGATAGATAGCTGTTATGTTATAAGACAGGCATGAGATTCAATCATTTGGCCATAAACATATCCGTTGCTGCAACTTCTGGTTGGGGCAAAGTAATGGCCAGTGCCACAGCCATAGCCACAGCAAGAGCCAGAGCCAGAGCCTCTTTCGGCCAACTTCCTTGAGTCTCGACTACTATAATTTGCATGCAGCACAGAGAAGGAGTATGTACATATGTATCTGTATCTCATATGTGTCTATCTGTATCTGTGTGTGCCCGCATCTTTCCCTCTCCCTCTCCCACTCTGTGTGTATTCTGTGCGTATGTGAGAGAGCGCGAACGAGTTACGGGCCAAAGTGGTGCATGCAACAACTACAAAAAACAACAACAACAGCAACAGCAACAGCAACAACAATAAATATATATCTTCAAAGGTGTGATTTTAATGTGACAACTTTTGCAACTGGTTCGAGGGGTTCCGGAGACTGTTCGAAAACCGAGGGTTTTCTTTTCCATCGAATCGGAATCCATTGCGAGGTGTCGAGCTGCCTATCGGGTTGAATACTCGCTTTAAATGTACGAATAATTTCATTAACGTTTTACGATCATGCAATATTAATAAAAGAAAAAAGAGAAACACTAAGAACCCTGCCATGCCCCCTCTTTTGCATGAAGCCACACAACGGCAGAAAGAGAGGGGGAAAGCATAAATAATGGTGGACAGAGAGAGAGAGAGAGAAAGAGAGAGCGAAAAACCTGATTGGGGGAATTGCAATTTAATAAGTTGTGATCTGTGTCTGTCCACTCCACTCCACTCCGCTCCGCTCCTTGGTCTCTACCTTTTTGATGATTATACAGGTAACTCCCTTTGGGTGCTCATTTATGCAACGCTTCTCCTTCCTTTTTGTTTATTTGGCAGTTTTTGCAGCTTCCTCATTGAATTTCCATTTAATTTCGCTTTTTTTCTCTTTAATTTTTGCTTTTTGTTTGGTTTTCGTTTTTTCTTTTTCCTTTTTCCTTTTTTTTTTTGGTTATTCCACAACAACACTTTTCTCTCTGCTTTATTTTCTTTCGATCGTTCACTGTGTGGCTCTTTTGGCTTTGCTTTTGCTGTTATCTTTCGCCTTCTTCTTCTTTTTTGCGCTCACTTCACTCACACAAACAGAGGCACAGGCACTAGCACTGACACAGGCACGTAGGCAGGCAGGCGGCACGCAACGAAATGCGGCGCCTCAAGATTCAGTTTCATCCGCTGCGGACACGGTCGGATTGGAACAGTGCACGACGACAGGTAAATGGTGAGTGGCAAGAGCGACAAAGATATCCGCGGATCGCAGTCAGAGCGTGCCTCAAGAGAGCTCAGTTCGCTCTCTTGGCAACCCACATTGAGTGGTGGCAGAGAGAAGATCAATTCTTTGGTGCAGCATTGCCAGGCGCAAAATAAAAGACTCAGGCAACGAACTTGGCGGATTTTGAGAAGACAATTGATTTGGAAAATAATAGTTGTATTGGAATATGGATTACGCATAGCGTTTCTATAAAACATGTTATTTGAGTCAATAAAATGAGTTTTAGTTAGCAGAGCGGCTTAGTATCAAAATACTAAAATATCAAAATAAGTCGATTCCCGAAATGTTATTCAATTGTCAAAAACAAATTCAGTTGGATTATTAAAAAGAATTTCAAATTAATATTTGCTGTAATTAAATGTAGTATAAATATATTTTATTTAGCGCATAATTCCCACCTTATTTATTTGAAAATCATTAGTCCCCACATTGCTAAACCGAATTTTACCTTGCACGTTACATTCACTCTTAGTCTTGCCCGCTCTTATGATATGCCTGTGCTACTTCTATGCTGCTTTTGTGGTTTTCTGGTGATCGCAAAAACAAATTCCACCATGGCATAACTAAAGACCAGACCTACCGTATGCCTTTGGGCTAAACTGGCATACAGAAAGAGAGCTAGTGAAAGAGAGCGAGTGAAAGAGAGCGAGAGAAAGAGAGAGTCAAGGTGTATGATTACAAGGTGAAAGAAAACCTGTTGCTGGGAGTCGCACAACTTCCACCGAAGTCAAATACGGGAGAGCACTCTCTGACAAGGCCTCACCTGGAGTGAACACATCATGAAAGGTACTTTGGAGGTAAATAAAAGAGCGTAAACTCTCTCGGGCTCCTCTGCTCATAAGAGCACGCTCTTCTGTATGTGTGTGTGTGTGTGTATGAGTGTTTGTGTGAGCTGGATTACATGCGCGCATGCGCAGCGCACGCCTTTCCTCTCACTCTCCCTCTGCCGTTTGTTTCCCCCAGTCTTCCTTCTGCTTCCCCCTCTTTTGTTTGCAATGGAATTTCTTTCTTTTCATAAACATGTTTCGAGCGTATTACAGCATTTATGAGAGAGGGAGGGAGAGAGTGCTGCTGCAAAGAGAGAAAGAGAGAGCTAGAGCACACGCTAAGCCAAAATGTGGCATGAAACAAGTTCAGCTTCGACTTCGGCTCAGTCATAGCCACAGCAACAGCAACAGCCACCGCCTCGGCTTCAGCTTCTTGGCTTCTTGAATGACTGCGGCACAGGAATGCAGTGTTGTAAATAGCTGCGGCAACGCCAGCTGAAGCAGCAGCCGCGACTGCAGCTGAAACTGCAGCAGCAGCAGCACCAGCGACTCCAACGGCCCTGGCGACATTGTTGTTGGCCGCAGAATCAGAGCAAGTCGAAGACCCAGGCCGGGACCCGGCCAGGCCAACAGATCGCGACAACGATCAGAGCCACAGCCACAGCCAGAGACCCAGACCGAGAAGAGCTGTTGCTGGAGCAACGGCAGCAATGAAAATTGCTGAGAGCGCCCCGAGGGCTTCCAGCTTGGGATTGGGGACTGGACATGGTTCGGGTCTCTTATGCGCTGCTCTTGACCACGATCGATAACACACACATACACACACACACACCACATCACACCACTCGCACGAGTAATACACACTGTTGCAGGCCAGGCAGGCAGGCTATGGCAGTGCTTATGAATTGTCTTGCAGATTTCTGAACACTCGGAATTATGCCTTTATCTCAGAGGGTTAATTTTTCTGGGATGTGGTTCCTACTGTGTGCTGTTCCTCTGTTTTCCCTAGTGCGGGTAATTAAATCGCAAGAAGCTGATAATGTATGGGGGGCAAAGGGCTCCCAAGTGTAGAGGAAAATTGTATTCTTTTTGCCCAAAAGGGTTTTTGTTTATACCCGACAGTCGAGTAGGGGGCTTTAGGGTATATTGTGTTGCAGGAGAAGCATGCAACAGAGAGATGCGAGGTCAAAAATTACAAATATTTTAGGTAAGCATCCACGGATGATCAGTAAAAATCGATTTAGATTTTCTAGAACTAATTAAAGATTTAATCTGCATGCAGCCTTTTATTTAACCCAGGTATCTTCCCTTGACACTATACCCTTTTTATTACATTTAAAATTCTGTCCATCAGAGCATGAGGTATCCTTTAGTCGAATTATTATTATAAAATCATTCTTACTTGTTTCTTTTATTTTGGCCAAAAGGGTTTTATTCTGGGTTTTTTTCTCTGCCGCTGCTCAGCGGCTGCTGTGCATTTTGCCCGATGGGAAATTATTCATGATAACAGAGATTGCATTGATTGATTGTGTGGCTGCACTTGGGGTTCGGTTCGGTTCGGTTCGGTTTGGATCCGTTGTGTGCTGTGCTGTGCATAGCGGGGAGTGGAGTGACGCAAGCGAAGGAATAGCTCCTGATCTTGAGTTATTTGAGCTATTAAATGCCTGTGATTTGGCCATAAGTTATGGTACATCGACAATCAATTGTTGGCAGGTCTAGCTGGATTCCACATGTGGCCAGAGCCCAGGCCTGTGGCAAAAAAACTCTGAAATTTAATAGTCTTCAAAATGAGAGGGGAAATTCTTAAAGTTGCATAGGCAGGAGGACTTATTTGAGGTACATAATGAAGGAAAACTTTGCAGAAATAGCCACAGGAATCTCTTTTAGGAACTCTGCCCAAACATCTTCTTACTGCACTTGCCCTTCACTTAATTGAAATATCATTGAGACTTTCTGACCTTGTTATGCTCGCAAGTTATTAATTAAGTTCCACAGGGGGTATGGCTGATCCTACAGCACAAAGCGAGGCATTTAAGGCAGTAAATAAGGCAACCCAAACCTTTTTATTGTACCAATTTAGTGACAGTAAACACGCCCAAGATAGAAACCCTTAAAATAGGCAATGAAAAACGTTTTTGGCCTCAATTCCTTTAGAGTACACGAAGAGAGTTGAACAACCCAATGCCAACGATGGGGAAAAAGGGACAGAAGAGAGGGTCTGCCACTATATATATGTACATATGTATATATATATGACCATATATATTGGCACAAATGAGCGTGCTTTCAATACATTGATGAGTTCCCCTTTTGGTATCGATCAAACACAGACAGAGACCAAATCCGAAACCAAAACCAAAACCAGAGGCGCCAATGCCTAAAAGATTCCTCAACTTTCAACACCCAAACCCTGCCTGCCCCCCCGTTTCGGAAGGGGCGGCCCGTCTCCCATGACGACAATTGCATTGCAGCAAAGGAAAATGCTAATGGGAATGTTTTGGAATCTCTCTCTCTCTCTCTCTGTGTGCTCTGACTACTGACAGGGCACGACATGGCACCAAACACATTATGGAGGCACACTAAACTATATCTGGGGCCCCCCCTCCCCATCACTTGGGACCGAGTCTATAAAAGCCCTGACTTGTGTTTGCTGCCGTTTCAGTGTAACTTCAACGCGTTGTCGTCCTGTCGTCCTGGCCTGTCGCTCACTCAAAGAAACAATTAAAGTGCAGACCGCAAGGCGGAAGGAAGTGCATACCACAAGTGTTTCCCCTCCCCCACCCACCATAAGTTGCATGCCAGCAGTTGCAACTTGCAATAAAGTTTTTAGCCCGCTTCTTGTGCCCCTGTCCCTTCCCAATAGTTCTTGTGTCGCTGCCTCCTCCAACCCTGATGTTGGTAAAATGAAAACAGAAAACTTCTTCAAGTACGGCGCTCCTTTGTACAATTTGAAAAGTACTCGGACTCACTCGCAGAACCAACCGCAAGCGAGTGGCATCGGTAACAGCCACCACGGAACAGGCCACCTGACAACTGACGACCTGCGTCATCTCACGCAGCAGCATCGCATCTCTGGGTACTCGGACAGGGAGAGCGTAGCCAGTGGGAGCAGTGCTGGTGGCAGGATTAGGAGGAGATCGAGGTAATTTATAATCAGCTTAAACTGTGAAATGGAACACTATTTAAAGTGGGATAAGTCTTTGATTTAAAGACTTTATTTCTGAAATTTTAAAGCTGCGGAAACGAGCTGCTATAAAGAAATTTAAGAGTCTTTTAATTTCTTAAATTTAGTTTGGAATTGTTCTTAATAAATTGTACTTTAAATGAAGATTATTTCCACATGATTATTTAATTATTTAAATCCGGCATTCCCTTTCAATCCCTTACGACTAACTACCATAACTCGCCAGCTAAATCTATAGAGTTATCCTGCCAGTAGTTCTCCTTATTATCATTCAGGGTAGCAAGGATTTAACCACCCCCACAAATGTGTGTTGGCTCAACCATGACGCATGAACACACACGGCCAGAAAAGGAGCAGGGTTAAAAACCTGCAGCATTTGTATGTTGGCCAACCTGTTGTCGTGGCAACGACTGACACTACAACTCCAGTTGTCACCCCGATTGTGGACGAGACAGACAGCCTCAGTTTTCTGTTTCTGTTTTCGGTTTTCGGTTTCTGTTTCAGTTTCAATTTTGGTTTCATTTGCCGAGCAACTTCGTTTTCTAGTTATTTTCCTCCCAAAAAGAGAAAGAAAGGAAAAAAGAAGATTCATTAAAATGTGATCTTTGATGAGAGGCCTTTAAGCATACCGTTTACGCTTTTCGTTGACAACTTTAGAAACTTCTCGATGAAGTCCTCGAAGGGGGGCATTACCAAGAAGACCAAGACCATGGATTACACCAACTACGCCTACAATGAGGCTGTGGGACGTCTCAAGGTAATGCTGGCCGACAACTCCTATACACCGCCCAAGGTTGGAGCCAGTGCATCCGCCGCCTATTTGCGTAACTTCAATGAGGATTCTGGGGACAATTTTTCGGATAATCTATCGGTGAGAGGGAGTCTCACAAAGGAGGGGAATATTCCTGACTCTATTATTTCATTTTATTAGGTGATTGAGCGTCCTGTCTTTTCGGACATTTCCAAGTATTTGTCGCCCAGCCAGAAGTCGCGGATGAGCTCCTATCGGCCCAAGAAAACTTACGGCATGCAACCAATGGGCAACCAATATGGCCTGTCCGTCTCCAAGGAGAATTTGTCCTCCATGGCGGCTCTCTATTCGGGCAGCAATGTCCCAGCTGCTCAGCCGCCTCCTCCACTGGCCACGGACAGTGTCCAGGCACCGGTGGAGATTTTCAGCTTCATTGAGAAGCAGGAGGACTACATCGAGCAGCTGGAGAAGGAGTCCAAGTACTGTCGCAACGAGCTGACCAATCTTTTGGGCAAGGTGAAAGATGTGATCAACGAGAACGAGCAGATCACGGAGAATGCACGCTCGGAGCTGGCAAATATGGGGTCGGGGAAGTCGTCGGGGATGAACCAAGGTGGGATCACGACCAGTCCGTCGTCCGACAGCGATGAGCACCTGATTTATGGCAGTGGCCGTAAGACTCCGACTACCCCAAGGAAGGGAAATCTGAAGGTGCAGAGTCCACGGTATGCCAGTGCCCCCAATATTGTGTACGAGGCTCGCATCAGCGAACTGGAGGCGGAGCTGATGCAGGCCAATATCGATCTGAAGCGCGTGAGAACTGAGAACGAGGATCTGAAGCGGAGGCTGGCCCACACGGATCCCATCACGACGGTGGCCACTTTGGGCGGCGGCAACTGTGAGACGCATCGCAAGCAGCTGGACTGCCTGCAGCAGGACAAGCTCACCTTGGAGGAGACTGTGCGCCACTTGCAGCGCATGCTGGACGACGCCAAGGCCCAGGGCCAGGGCAGCACCACCTCCAAGCGCTACATCAGCGATCTGGTGCAGATGGAACGCTCCCAGGCCGAGCTGGAGGTGCGTCACCTTCGCGACGAGTTGGATCGCCAGCACGAACGTGTCCGGGAGATGCAACACGAAATGGCCCGTCGCTTGGCCGAGGAGCGGGCCAGCGCAGAGAGGCGCTACAATACCCAGGTGGACCAGCTGGGCGGCGATCTGAGCTGCCAGTGGGAGCAGGTGACCAAGCTGCAGCTGGAGTTGGAGCGCCAGAAGCGGTACGAGACCGATCTCAAGCGGGACGTCACCAATCGCAACTCGCAAATCGAAGAGCTGAAGAACGAGCTGAGGGCCAATCGCACCAACTTCCTGGCGGACATGGCTACCTCCAATGCAGAGAAGCAGTCCCTCGAGCAGGAGATCACCTCGCTGCGTCTCCAGTTGGATCGCGCTGCCCGGGAGACCAAAACGGACGCAGCTCGCCTCCAGGCGGAGATCAATTCTCTGCGTCAGCGCTTGGATCGCGGGGATGCAGATCTGCTGCACTCAAAGCGGGAGGTTCTGCGACTCAACGATGAGATAGCCAATCTGGAGAAGGAGGTGAGAGGTTCTCGGTCACCATAGATGTGTCCTATTATATTGTGTAAAACCCTTAGCTAGCCTATGGTGAGCTGAAGAACGAAATACGACCCACCAAGAAAGATTTGGACAAGCGGATCTCGGAAATGCAGGATAAGCATGGTATGTGCCGATTAATAGCAGGAGCTACCTGCAGTCTTTCCTTCATTTCTCACCTTTCGTAACACTTTTCCGTATCCTGTACACATTCTATCACCCCCTCTATAAACTCTGGTTAAGCTATTGATGCTCATATTGTAAGCGTGCGTTGGTTTCAATCTAAAAACAATCCCCAAAAGCTATTCGATCGCAAAATTTTATAGTCCTACAGAAATGTTCAATAGTTTATCCATGAGTTTCTGTTCTGTAGATCTGCGTTGCCATAATACGTATATATATCCATAACATCCTATATATGTATGTCTGTAGTATAACTGAAGATTGTCCACTAAACCGTATAATATCTGTGTTTGTAGCGGATACGGTAAATGAGCTTGAGGAAATGATAACATCTCAGAAGCAACTCATGGATAAACTGACGGGCGAGTGTAAAACCTTAACGGGCAAGTTAGAGGATACATCGTACAAGCACAAGTAATTATGATCCCCATTATGTAACTGTTATGCTATAAACTGTTAGAAACTGCAATCATTTTGGTACTAGAAACACATGCAACTTAGTTTTTATATTCCATCTACCATTATTCTTAGATAACCTCAAGTAACTCGACTTCTGCCCAAAGGAATTCCCAGAAATGCATTTCATATGAAACCTAAAACATTTCTAACTATAATTATTGCAGTTTCATTTAGTTGTTTCATCACCTCTCTTTATTATAATGACACTACAATGTATGGCAAATGGATATTTGATAGAAAACAAAACTCTTAAGATATGGAAACCACCGCACAGCGCAATCTGAAATTCAAGGCCAACCCAAAAAGTTTCTCTCTCACAATTTCCTTTATTTTGAGATTCGTTCCACACAAAAAGCAAAACAATAGCAAAAATAGTCGACCTACCTAGAGACTGGATTAACACGCCTGTACTTGTACTTCTTCAAACCTTTTCTTTTGGGCTGCCTGCGCAATTTTCACGATAATTAGAACCAATTTGCGATCGTGTGATGCCAGCAACAACCACAAACGTGCCCATGACCACAACAACAACAGCAGCAGCAACAATAGCAACCACAGCCACAGCGCCTACAACAATCAGAGAAAACGCAAACGAGTTCATTTTGCAGATGCCTGATTTGGAAATCCCAGATGTTACGAGCCCCATGCCAGAAGATGTTGCTGATGCTGATGCTGCTGTTGTTGCTTCGGCTGCTGCTGCTGCTGCTGTCGAAGGCGATGAGATCCTGCAGAATATAATCAGAAGCAACGAACGCCTGGCCCAGGAACTGGCCAAAATGCCACCGCTGCCACAGTTATCCAGCTATAAGAAATCCAGAGCGGAAAGGGGCAAAGCAGAGACAGTACCAGCAGCGACAACAGCAACAACAGCAACATCGACATTGGGCTCAAAGCCAAAAGGTTTTTGCCCCAGTTTTATGCGACATCGGCACGAACATGAGCACATTTATACGATGCCAGCAAATCGCAGGCGCAGCAGCAACAGCAGCAGCAGTAGGCCAGCAGCAACATCTACAGCTCCATCGGCAACATCGGCTGGTCCATCTGCAACATCAGCGAAAGCGCGTACACAAACTACACACAGCAAGAGCATGCATTGTCACGGCCACGAGTACACCTTAGACACGACGCACCACCATCACCATCACACAACGCATCACGAGCACCAGCAACATTGCACCACCGAACCTGTGCAACAGCAGCAGCATCAGCGACAACAGTCGGCGGCGGCGGGTTGCTGTCATCCATGCAAAACGGAGCCGTTGCCTTGGTTGCAACAGCATCTAGTTTTGAATCAGACCATCAGCAGTAGCAGTGCCAGTCCCTGTCAGGCCCCATGTCAAACGCAGCATTTGACGGTGGACACTGATACTCTGGCCACAGCCGCGGCAACATCATCATCATCATCATCATCAGCCTGCAGAGGTCAGGGCAGCAATGCCCTGAGTGCCAGCATCAAGCCCAAGCTATATTTCGAGCAGTTGCTGCAACGGGATGGCTGCCACAAGAAGCCGCGACCCCCCGTCAAAGTCGATGTTAATGTGCGACTGGTGCCCAAGCAGGCGCGACCCAAAGTCAGTCCCTCGCTGAATGAGACATTCGTCAAGGAGTTGGACGAAGTGGCGCAGGCACTCAACGAGACTTTTGTCAAGGAGACATCCGCCCCAGAGTTGGCACAAATCGACAAGCAGCTGAAGCAGCTGGAAGAGGAGGAGAATAGGAATGTGGTTAAGGAGGAGGAGGAGGAGCAGGATGATGACGATGAGGAGCAAGAGCAGACCACCAAACTTTGATAGTGCTTTGAATTCATAATTTAGTTATAAGTTTAAGGTATATATTTAGCACAGAGAATATAATTTTGGTCAGGATCTGTCTGTCGGTCTGTCTCAAAGATCTTCAAAGAGATGAATGATATCTCTTTAAAAAATTACTAACGAATACTAGTTTATTTTTAGTTGCATCACAATACCTTTAAGTTCTCTTAAGACCTCTGTTATTTCTTGAGTATAATTTTTCGTTGATGGATTAATTTTATTGTTTATTCGTGGCTAAACCTTAGCGAGGAGAAGCAACAGCTACGTGCCACAAACGAGCAGCTGATGGCACGTCTCAGACAGATCTGGGCCAAATATAAATCACAATTGCCACAAGTGCACAATGGAAACCCGGAGCAAAGCTCTGAGGAGTCGAAAGATGAGCACAAATTACAGAAATTGCAGGTAAAAGTTGGTTTTGATGTATGTGACTAATAGTTGTGTGTGTTTGTCTCTTTCTTTCTTCCTTTCTCTCTTTCTATCTCTATCTTTCTTTCACCTAACTATCCCTTTCCGAAGAGAGGAAATATCTGCTTTACAATCGAATCTAGAATATCTATCCAATCGCATGTTAAGCAATGAGGAGCATATGAGTAAATTAGATACCACACCACATGATTATACTAGCCTAGTTCCTGGAAAAGGTAAATCCCTCAAGAGCCCTTCCCCCCCTTCAAAGTAGAGCCCCGAAAACACTTACACACACATCCAAAAAGGTATTTTCTATTCGTCAGAGACCAAAGGAGACCCAACTGCCGCACAGAAAGTGGAAACGAAAGCAGTCTAGACTTCATTTTTCACACTCTGACACTAACACACTTTCTATACTCAATACCTTTGAATTGGCTGGTCACACTAATCGAAATTCTTGTACTCACACAGCCGCTTACGACTACCAGGCAGCGACATATGGCACAACAATCGAACCCATACAAAGCACCCCACAACTACACAGCAGCGCCGACGATGACTACAGCGGTGGAGGAGGAGGCAGGGGCGGAGGAGAAGATGCAGTTGCCACAGGATCAACTGCAGCAGCAGCAACAGCTGCAGCAGTCACAACAACAGCTCTTGCTGCTGGGGCAGTTGCAGCAGCAGCAGCAGGAGCGCGAAAGAGCAGCATCAGCAACGGCGGCGGCGGCGGCGGCAGCCAGGGAATCCTCTCCGACTATGGACTCCAGGATAACGATGACGAGAATCTCAAGGACAACCTTGGCTTGGGCGAGAAGCAGCAACAGCAGCAGCAGCAACAAGAGCAGGAAAGGCAACGAGAACGCGAGGAGCGAGATCGAGAGTTGCAACAGTTGCGGGAACAGCGAGAGAAACGGGAACGGGAGAGGGAACGTGAGCGGGAACGGGAACAGGCAGAGCAGCAGAAAGCAGAGCAGCAGCAACAATCGCAACAGCCACAGCTGCAACAGCAACAGCAACAACAGCAGCCTCTCGGCGACAGCAGCAGCATCTCGAATGCCGGCAGCGCCAATTTGGCGGCATACAACACCGACTACAGTGCCTACGATCAGCAGCAGTACGATGCGAGTGCCTACGATCCGAATGCCTACGCCCAGCAGCCCTACGATGGCCAACAGTACGACTACGGAGATGCCACGGCCGGATACGATTACAGTGCCGCCGACTACGGACAGTCTGGATACCAGTATGACCCCACGCCAGCAGCTGCCGCTACCAACCAGTCACAGTCCCAACCGCAGCAGCCCCAAGCCCAGTCCCAGCCCCAGTATCAGGCAACAGCTGCGGCGCCTCCTCAGCGAGTCGCAACGGACTACAACCGATCGCCACCGCCGCTGGCAGCGACGCCCGTCACGGGGATCACGTCCCCACCAGCAACAGGAGGCGGCACTGCAGCAGCAGCAGGAGTCGGAGCGGTATCCACCGCGAGCAGACCTCAACCGCGCCCGGGCGGTGGAGTTGTGGGGCCAGGAACTGGATCCACAGTCGCCGGCAGCAAATCCACTCTGCCACAACAGTCTGCCCCGGCAGCCGCCGGCAAGAAGTAGCTGGAGTCCCGACCTGGAGGATCCCCTGCTGCTGGAGTGCTCGATCAGCAGTCCCAGCCTGATGCGCTCCTCCAACGACGAGACCTGCTCCGAGCTGGCCGATCTAAGTGAGACCTTTGTGGTGCTTCCCGATGGCTCCGACGAGAGCGTGTCACCAGCCCAGACCACCATCATTACGGCCCGTCGTTCCAGCGCCCCGGCCATAGTGCAACAACAGGAGGAGCAGGAGGAGGAGGGCGTTGCCAACGTAACGGTCATCATAGAGCGCGATCTAGATGCCCAAGCATAGGGGACAGCAGTAGCACCATATTTTCTTCCAGCGACTCTTTCTTCAATCAACAAACGTACTCGGACTCGTACTTCTACTCATATGTTTTCCAGCCTAACAAATACATAAATATTCCGTATTTTTTGGTAATTACAACAAATTAACTTTAAATGCAATAAAAATTGAATATTCCAAAGAAGGTTTCACGAAACTTTCATTTCATTTCTACTAATACTAAGCTGATCTGCAAGGCTTCATTCAAGTTCAAGGCTATCGTCATCAATTAATTTCTTTCAACTTTCATGTTCGCTTTACTTTCAATGGTTTGAGCTTTTTCCCCTTTGCCAAGTCATGGAATAAACATAAATGTTACAACTAATAAACAACTTAATGATTTGAGTCCCACGCAATGCTGTCAAAACAAATGAAAAGTAAAGACAAGTCTGAACAGGCTTTCATCGTAAGGCCGAAGCATCAAATACACTTGGAAATATCCCTAGTTTCCATAGAGTAAAATGTTACATTTTGTGGGAGTTCGACGTGCTACTTATAGAGTTTGGAAACATACAAGTTGGTCAATGGACACCCATTAAGATGGATAGTCTTAAGCACCTCCGTAAAGTTTCCTTTGGCGTGCTGGCCATCATTACATTTGCCCCTTTCAAGGGCACTGCCTCAGGAACACTGATGGACAGTGCCTGACTGACTTGTTTGGCAATTGGCCATGACAGTCATGAGAACTTCTTGGAGCCCTCCCACCCCCACAGAGCACTCATAAAGTGCGATAATAAAATGAACTTGACTTTGACATTGGATCTTAGATGGTTCTGTAGGTATGTGTGTTATGAGGTAGCGACGCTGAGACACGAATTGAACTAATTTTATTGACTTAAGGACGGCACTGGGTGTGGGCCGGTTCTAGGGAAGATTTTCTGGATAGGCAGAGGCTATCAGGCGCTTGCCTTTCCAGTCCCACGAGTGGGAGATAATCGAAACACTGGCATGGCCCAGCTGAATGTGGCATGGGTCCTTCTCTGGGGTGCCCAGGAAGCAGGCCGTGTACAGACTCATCTCCAGTTCGGGAGAGGTGCCAACAAAGAAGCCATTTACCGGTTTCCGTATGCCATAGAAGGTGTGACGCAGGCCCAGGGAGATTTGATTGGGCTGCAAGTTAGAAAGGGAATCAGTATCATTATTCGATGGGAGTTTCTGTGACTAACCTTCCCCATTTCCAAGTGGCTGAGCCAGCCCTTGTAGTCGATATTACCGCGCTGCTCTTGATCGGCAAAGTAGATCCAATTGTGGAGGCCCAGCACCTTCTGGTCGCGTAGTTCGGCCATGAAGACATGCTCGAAACTGGAGCTGCCCACAATGCCACGTCCCCGGGAGTAGGGTGTGAACCATAGCTCCTGAAGCAGACGCAGCTGCTCATCATAGTCGCTGCTGACAATATCTGGAAGGTATACCATGTAAGAGTATTCATATACAAACTTCCTATACTCTGTCTGCCCACCTTTGTGCACCAAAAATCTCATCGTTAGCTTCATCGCCCGCGTATTCATCACAGTCCGGAGAAAATCATGCTGTTCCTGTTCATGTTCGGACGTGGTATGCTCGGCCACTGCCACATCCAACTCGTAGTTGTCGAAGAGGCGCAGGAGTAAAGCTGTAGTAGAATTTCCATCTCTGGCCAGCAAATCCTGATGCAGTTCAAAGAGACTTTGGGCAAGGAAAAGTCCCAGATCAGATGAAATCAAAAGGAAGATTATTTGACTCACTTCTTTGGCGCTTTATCATCGTGGGCTCCAGATGTGGTCTTTCCCTGGAGATTCACTTTATAGAGATATGGACTGACGGCAGTCTCCTCCGCATAGAGCGATTTGGAGAGGGCCAAGACATCATCGGGCGCTTTGGGCAGCGGTTTGCTTTGGAAGTACTCTAAGAGAGGCATTCGAATGTACTCTTAAGATGAAAGAGACCCATCCAAGAGAGCGACTCACCATAGAAATGCCAACTCAAGATCCCAATGGTAATGAGCAGCCCCACGATCACAAATCTCTTTAGCTTCTGGCATTTATCACTGTCGATGTTGCTGTTGTTGTTGTTGTTGTTGGTATTCTGTTGCTCAGCATCCATTATTATCTAATTATAATTAATTAAAAATGTTTGTTTTCGCCGTATTTGTTTGTGTCTGCTCTTTCTTTGTATTCGTTCTCTCTCTCTCTCTCTTTTGCACTTTATTATTTCTCTACGATCTCGTGTTTTATCTGGTCAGTTCCGACCCGCTACTGACTGTGGCAACTGTCAAAACGCCACTGAGAGCTTCACTTGGGCTTTGCTCCAGCGGAGATCTGCCCTGCTCTATGGCTGAATATGTTACCCCTCTCCCTATTACAAACACTCACACACACACACATGTGAATTGGATAACTCTCTCACTCTCTCACTTTATTGTGCTCTTTTTGGCGCTCTCTGGGGGATCATCTGTTGTTTCTATACACGGCACTCGTGGGAGAACAAGGGTATATTTGTTTTGTGTACACCTACTAAAAACCATTAGGGTCCACATGCCGCATAAATACTTATGATGAATAAATAGTATTATCCTATCTCCTATCTATCTATCTATCTATCTATCTACATCCTCTATTTTTTATACTTTTCTATGTACTGAACAAAAAATAAATCTGTTCACAGGGTATCCCAAAGATGTAATCCCCAATATTCGATTCTCACCTGTTTGGTTTTGCCTTTCATGCATTTTGTTGTGTTCCAGTTGCCGCTGCGTCTCTGCATGGGTGCAAATATTCGTTTGTTTGGCGTTACAACAAATAATAAGCGCTAGGAATAACATATGGCCAGCATATACTAATGTTCTCGGTTAAACAAGTCCACCTAAACGCATACATAAATAATTCCACATCCACATCGACGTGACTGGAATCGCACAGAGTGTGTACTGCGGGGAATTAAGCAAACAATTTGCTCACGAAATTAGCAATTTGTTTGTTTAGACAAAGTTTTCGTATATGAGTGTCATGTCATTTGTATTGCCGTCTCGACTGCATTATAATTACACCCGAATTGGGTTCTAAACAATTTTCTGGCTCAGAGACAGGCCCAAACAGGAAGCTCTGACGTGATAAGAAAAATTCAAAACTAAAATTTGATTCAAAATGCTGTATAATTATGCAATTAAAAATAAGGTAAAGCTAATTATTCATACCAAATTCGTTTATTGGCAAACGATATTTTCAGAAAATAAAACAGTCCGCCAGCTTCTTGATTAAAAGTGAAATTTAACACGAATAGGTAATGAGAGACACGAACATCTAAATGGAGGTTTTTTTTTTTTGAAATTTTAGTAATTAAACTGGGTTTATTTTCTTTTCCAGCTAAAACACTGTGGAGGATATAGAACCATATGTATATTGTATAGAAGCTAAGTGCCAGTTGTTTTCTGGTTTAATCTATGCAAAAATGTTGACCAAATGAACAGCACCCAAACGTGGTAGAACTGTGTATTTAGTTGATTAGAAAATTAAACAAAATGCAAACATGTGTTTTTGTACAATAGCTTATCTTTAACCCTCAGATTTCGAAATACTTTAACAGTGAGAAATTTAATGATAACCCCATAAATGGTTTTAGACTAATTAAACTATTTTATTTCACCACTTAACGCAGCTCAAAGCAATGCGATCTAGCGCAATGAATATTCTAATTTCTAGAATATACAATGAAGATCATCAGATAAGGAAATCATTGCTGATGATTAAAACTTAAAGGTGAGGATGAAAAAGGTTTGCAATTCATTCATGACTTAGCTTAAAAACTAATAAAGTGAGGTATTCCTTTTAAATATTCTCTAGGTGCAATCTCAATTGCATTACGGATACTCAGTTTTTAATTGATTAGCATCAATGTTTGTTTAGAATCAACGAACACTCCTCAGCAATATTGACCTTATCTTATGAAATAGACAAACAACACGATGAACTTTCCAATCCGCAGTCACAGACCCCCCACCTTTTTCTGTCACTCTACCCATCGAATTGTTTCAGCTGCTTGATAGCAAACGAAGATTACGACTTCGGGAACCTACTACTACTATGCTTATCGTCTTCGTTTCTGGCTTTCTTTTGGTTGTTGCTGCTGTTGTATATTCGAAGAATCTTTATAAAGCCTCGGCTGGTCAGAAATTGTATTCAGTTTGAATTTTAACGGCGTCGTGTGCAGTTGTCTCTGGGGTACCAAAGAACTTGTGTGAGTGCAAACGGACTTTCAATTGAATTGAAGTGTTCATCGTACGAGTATCCATGATTAATGTAAATATTTTCCAATTGAAATGTTTACAATTCTCAATTGTCCAGAATTTTATTTGCATACAGTAAACAATCTTTGCGTGGCGTGACATATTTCTATGAATTAAGTGTGATTTTCTATGGATTTTGTTTGTCATTCAACTACATACATCAGTTTTTTGTTTGTTTGCTTGTTAAGTACGCGTCCTATCAATAGGCCATTGGGGTCTCTGATTTTTCGTTGCTGATAATAAATTGGTCATGTCTAAAATAGCATTTTTTTATTAGAAATAAAGTGATGCAGTAACATGTGTTTGTGAAAATACTATGTACGTTCATAGTTAGTTAATAAACAGGTCTAATTCGGTTAGCGCTGGTTTTTTTTTTTTACGTTTTAAACCAAAGACAAATTTGATTAGCATTTTAAATTTTATTATTTTTTTATAACGTACTCTTTATAATTACATAGTTCTATAAAATCTATTTTGAATTACTCTTCAAATCCATACTTTAAAAAACCGTTGTAAAGCTAACACTACAAGCCCAAAAACTATTAGAAAAGCTTTCGCTCTTAGTCTAAGCTTTTGAGAGCGTACATTACCGAAGCCAACGTTTGCCTAGCTCTGCTGTCCACAGGTGGCCCTTGACTCCGTTTTGTATGGGTGGGGTGGTCGCATACCCTCCAATTCTAATCGGCTTAGGCACGTGCCATTGACTTCCCTGCCATATAGGCGCAATCCGAATACGTTCGTTTTGTGCCTGCACAGCATACGAATTATTTGGGCAGCTGTCGCACACCTTAGACCCCCCTGCAGCTACGCCCCTGTTCCTGTTCCTGCACTCTACTCTCTCTTTCTCTTTGGAGGCGCTCTCTTGGCGCCAGCTTTCGCTCAGTACAGTTTTGGCGCGCACTAAAACGTGCACTGGTGCCGGCAGAGAGCATACTACACGGGGAATCCGCGCTCAGTATTCTTTTTGAACGCAAATCGTGCGGTCCACTCTCTCCGGTATCCGCTATCCGCAGTCCGCTATTCGGTCGGAGCCAGAATAAACGGCAACGGACACGGGAATAATCACGGAAAACGGCACATCAACAAAAAAACTAATCAAGTTTTGCAAATAAAAAATAATAAACAAATAAAGCAGAAGCAGCAACTGCACAACAACAACAAAATAGAAGAGAAAGAGCCAACACAGAAAACACAGATAGTGGACTGCAATTGCGGAATTATGAAAGAATTGGGTGAATAAAAGGAAGACCAACAAAAAAACCAACTGTAAATAATCTTTAGTATTGAGAGCGCTCAACAGGCAAACAGCAAACAGCTGATAGGGCCACCCATTCTTTCTTATAAAGTTTCACTTGGTTTGGGGGCATTATCATTTTGTTTGGCAGATTAAACACTCTCACATAACTCTTTTTACTTATAATTGTGATCGTATAAGCTTCCAACGAGCCAACGAGCCATAAAGCCATGAAACATTTTTCTATTTGTATGAAAATTGGAGTCAAAGCTTTAAAGTGTACTGGACTGCAATTTGAAAGAGATTCTACTTTTTGGGGGAGTCAGTGAAAGTAAACATCATATTCGTATTTATACATTTGCTTAAAACATTAGTTTAACAATACAAATTTGAAGTTAAATTGTGTTTTTATAGTCTGCACAAAAGCGGTCTTTAAATTTATGGATTTCTGTGGTGTCCTTGTGAACAAGTGTCGTCTCTAACAAAAGCAGCAGATTTTTATTGTTGGTATTACTGTCGTTGTCGTTGTCGTTGCTGTTGTTGAGGTAGTCATTATCCTTAATGCCTGTGATGAGCATATGGCTGTCCTACTGTGTGTGTGTGTGGATGTGTATCTGTGCCTGTATATCGACATGTGTCGAGTACTCAGTTTTTGATTGCTTTAAGCGGAATTTAAAAGCCTTTTTAAATCCATGCGAGTATTTATTCAAAGGAATAGTTGTTGTTTGAAAGATGAATTAAGTTGCAGGGCAAATTACAATAATATGCATAAATCTGTTTGGATAAGACTGGAAGCTTTCGCGGGTTCCACAGCCAAAGGATGCTTGCAGGAAGAATGGGAAAAAATATCAACGAATGTTTTTTTTTTTTAATTGACACCGAATAAATCAGAACATATAATAGTCTTGACACCGAATTAATCAGAAAATATAACACAACAATTTTTGTTCATTATTCAGTATTTAAACTATCAAATTACGACAATTAGCTGAGCACACCTCTAGGGTTCAACCAACTTGCATTACTACTACTTCACCACGCGCTCTTGCCTCATCAAAGTTTTTCCAACTAAATTTAATTCAACTTGTTTCCGAATTGTTTTCTAGAAATATACGTTGCAAGAGTATCTCATATTTCAATGGCTCTCAGGTCCAACTCATGCAGGGACTTGGCAACCGACAGATTGTTGTTTTTTGAACTTAAAATAAAATAAATACACAGATATATGTATGTATAGACAGAGAGAGGTAAACGGAGGCAGAGAGAGAATTGCAACCAAATCCATAGCGACACTTGAGTGGCAGCATCACACAGGCAGACAAGCACACACAGATACATTCCCATACACAAGGCTAGAGCGGCACTTTAGCAACACCTGTACCAACCTGTACACCCCTCATCAGGCACACCCCCACCACTTCTGCAGCTGCCACACCCCCATCCCCTTCTACAGCTGACAGAACATCTCTCTACACCTGCCTCAACTGAACTGCCTGCCAGCCAGTCACCCCCTCTCTGGCTGTCTGTCTAGTAGCTGTCCATCAAGTTTGCCTTAATTTAATTAAGCGCTCAATGTCCTTACACACACATTCCTCTGCACAAACACACACACACACATAGATACAGAAGGCAACGCTTGATTTGTTGCTGCCTTTTTTCACTCTTGACTGCAGCCGACACACACAGAGATGTACATATAGATAGAGAGAGTGGGAGGGAGGAATGGAGAGTAGCCAACACTTATACACTTACACTTACAGGCCTCCTGCACTGCCTGCCGTCTGCCCCTCAGAGCTAGTACAACCGCAAAAGCCACAGGCCATTTGGGCATGAAGGATATTACAAAACACGCACACAGTGAAAGACATATGTGCCCCTCACACATACACAGAGACATCTCTCTCTAAGAGTATTTGTATTTGTGCCCCAAAGGGGGTCTTGTAGACAAGGTTACTCTGAGAGATGGCACAATTTTTTATTGTACTATCTTTTTGCCTCCACCTCCACCCTTTCTCCACCTGCACTGACATCTTGCCACCATCAGGTCTACACCTCCCCCATTTCCACCCTCCACGCCACCTTGTTTGCTTTTCCAAGCAACAATACGATGTCAGCCACCTGCTGCGGTTGCACTTGAGTCCATTTCCCTGTTTTTTTCTGCCTGTTTATTATACTGTTCTTTTCCTTCCTCTCACGTTGCCACTCGGTTGCTCTATCTTACTCTAGCTTTTCTCTTTCCCACACTCTCCTCTACGTGTGGTCTATCTATCCCTCCCTCTGTCCCTCTTTCAGTTTGTAAATTTTTAATAAACTTTTGAGTTTACTTTTTAAAACAACTTTCCTTGGGCCGGCTGACATGCCTTTAGGATACTACTCTAAGTGTTTCTGTCATTAAAGGAAAGCGGAAAAGCCAAACCAAGAACCACAACCACAACAACAACAACAACCACAACATGAGAATGAGGAAAACTCATCTCTATTTATTATTCATCAAAATTTCGTTTGTTAAATGTGAATTTTCCTGTGGGCTCTTCTCCTCATAAATATTTATGCATTTCTCCTAGATTGATTTGCGATTTGCATGGAAATGAGTGGGAATCTAGATTTGTTTTGCCTTCTGTTTCATTTGCATTTTCCAAAATATATACGTTACTGCTTTTCAAACAAATATTTACTTCTTTAAATAATTTCACTCAATAATCATTTCTAATGGGAGTGACCGACACCGAACGACGGACCTCCCGCCCGCGTGTTCGCATATTTGTTCGCATTTCTTTGCTCTCTTGCGGCTTACATTTCCGTTTTCCGCATCGAGAAATTTCACTCCCACTGTCAGACCGACCCATCCCACTCTCACCTCTCACATCTCACTCGAGTGGGGCATAGCTAAAGGGGTATGATAATTTTTTGTAAACGAGTGCCAGCCACAAAGTATCCACGGTGATGGGTGCCACACAGACACGGCCAAAGTGGCACTGGCAGGCAGGGGAGGTCAGCTGAGGGCAGACTGGGGCTCGGCACGGCAGTGGAATGGCTGGGAAGGGGTAGAGGGTCAGCTAATGAACTCGAGAGCAGACCATGCCCATGCCTTTGCCAAAAGGTATTTAGTGATGGGGCGAGCATTACATAAAGCGATATTTTAATGGGGTTTCTTATAGAAAAGGGCAGAATGTTTTAAGAGCTTTTTTATTTGGAATTTATGATCGATTTGCTTGTTATTCCTTTGCTGTCTTCCTAAATCCTTAATCTTTACTCTTGGTGAGTAATACTATCGTATCTTTAGCCAAGCTTTCATTAGTTCCATCCAGATTATTTAATACGTTCAAATCCGATTCTGAATCCTATCCCTATCCCTAAAATACGAGTAGTAGAGTATCTATATATGTCTCTATCCCATAAACAATGCTCACCCATCCATAAGCATCACCAACTCACGTTGTCATCCCTAATCCTCGTCTCTGATGATGGAATGTTGATGCTGAATGGGGGTTGTGGGCAGAGGCGTTGTTTTGGGGGCTTGGGTGCTGAGACTGGGCCTGCGATTTTGCTTCTGCTTCAGACTGACAGACGTTAATTTGTGCTCGGAAATAATGATGCTGATGATGCCCATGGTGTTGTTATTGTTGTTGTTGTCGTGACATGGCGAAGGCATTGACTTTTAGCACGTGCTGTGCGCATATTTATATAAGTCACTGTTTGTTGTTTTGATTTCATGTTTGATAGAAAGAGAAAGAAATGAATGAGAGGTGCCTGAGAGCGAGGATAATAATTGATTTTAATATTATATTTTTGCTCTCTATAAATTTTCAGCTTAAGAGCCAACAAAAGAGAGAGGCCATCACCTGAAAGAGAGAGAGAGAGAGAGAGAGGAAGAGCGAGAGCGATAGTTAGAAAGAGTTTACGTACACTGAGCGAAACGGAGCAGAAACATGAACAGCGATGAGGTGCAAGTGATCAAAAAGACCTGGGAGATACCCGTGGCAACACCCACAGATTCGGGTGCAGCCATACTGCAGGAGTTCTTCAATCGTTTTCCGTCCAATTTGGAGAAGTTTCCCTTTCGCGATGTGCCAGTGGATGAGCTAAGTGTAAGTTTTTGGTACTTCCTGAAATTAATATTGGATAGTAATATTTTTGTATATTTTCTAGGGTAATTCACGTTTTCGGGCACATGCTGGCCGGATCATACGCGTCTTTGACGATTCCATCCGGGTCCTCGGCCAGGAGGGGGATGTGGAGAAGCTGGATGAGATCTGGACAAAGATAGCCGTCAGTCATATACCCCGTACCATTTCCAAGGAGTCGTACAATGTAAGATGCAGATCTATCTGTGCATCAGTATTTCCTATATTTAATATTCTTTCTATATCTTTTAGCAACTGAAAGGCATAATTCTGGAAGTGCTTACCGCCGCCTGCAGTCTGGACGAGAGCCAAGCGGCCACGTGGGCCAAACTGGTCGATCATATCTATGGCATTATCTTCAAGGCGATCGATGATGATGGCAATGCCATTCAGTAGACGACGCCGACGATGACAACAGTGGTTGCAACCGATGGTGGCACGCGGCACCTGCCACACACGCACAACACACACACACACACACACACACACACATGCACAGCTTATGTAGTTCTAAGTAAATGATAATTGTTAGTTATTCTCATTTTGTATTCATGATTGCAAAAATGTCCAAAACCAAATACACTTTGAATACTTATAAATGTCTGCGTAGAATTACACACACTCACACACACATGCACACACGAAAACACTCACGAATACACTCAAAACACTCACTCACATTGCTCTGTAAAGCTTTAACCCATTCAGTCAGCCTTAAGCGCTTGATCACAAGAGATAATATAATTAAATAAACGTATGAACATCAAGGATAAAACTTGTCAAAATAGAAGAAGCTTCCCAAACATAATCAGAGCATGCAAAGAATGAAAATGCAGCCTTCATTTGATATCCAATCCCTATCCCCAACTGCATGGAATCTCATTTCATTCTTCGTTTCATTTTCCTTTTGTAAAAAAGACGCATTAAATCATAATTATACAATAATTGCTTACTCAGTCATAAGTAGGACAACAGGAAAAGCATTTAAGCGCACTTGAAAACCATTTCCTGTTTCCCAGCCAGACACTAGCTCACCCACAATACCCACCCACTTATGAGAACGCAAAAAGTTTCCTGTTGGGCAAACAACAATTGCGAGCATCGTTCAAGCGGCTGCTGCTGCCGTTGTTGCTGCTTATGTTGGTGCTGCCGCTGCTTAAAATGCTATTAGTTTTTGTGCATTCAACACTCCCAGAGAGCGGACCAGGAACCGTTTTCAGCCAAAATGCGTGCTCTGGCCCACAATGCTGTGCCGTTTGAGCGATGTGCCCATAATGACATTGCGTATACGCGGTGTGCGTCCAACAGAAGCATTTGCAAATGAAAATATGTTTGAGTGCTCTTGTGGTGTAGTGGTATATTGCACTTAAGGATACCCTATTACAGGATATAGTCTAAGGAGGAGAGCATCAGTGAAGTCTGCTATTCACTAAAGAAAATGTGTAAGCGAATATGCAACAGGAAACACATCCTGCTAGCTGTCCACTTTCCACCCAAACAAATAATATCCTAACATTTAACGCGTAATGGGTACAAGAAAAAGGGAGATAAAAAGGAAAATGGAAAATTACAAAATAGAACAAAGGCGCAAACAAGAAACTAGAATAATGGCTTGGACGTAGGAGATGGTTTAAGCCATAGGAGAATATAAAGCCCATTTAAGAACAAATTACTTTATACTTAACTGTCCTATCGCTGTACTTTCCTTGCACTTTTTTTATGTACACCATTCCCCATACTTTATGTACTCTCTTTATCCCCCACACTATCTATATTATTTTCACACATTGCTAAGGCGTTAATTGGGGGGCGTTTCTGGGCCCACACTATGTACACCTCACCTATCAGGCAACTGACATTAGCTGCAGATAACAGACCCAGCAGCGGGCTAACAGAGATGGCACTGTTAAGACCAGCTGTTATCAGCAGGCTTTCTTATCAGTTAACATGGAGCATTGTTGAGATTGTGTGTCTGTATCTTTGTGTGCGTGCCGCTGCATTGGTGAAATGTTCCACAAAAAGGTCTCTGGTCGAGCTTTTCAATAGTTTGGCCAATAATGAAGAGCGGAAAAATAACAAAGTGAACAGTTTACCCAAGCGACCGCGAATTTCAGTTCAATTTCGACAACGGGTGCGCATTGAAGCGGGCGACAAAACAAAATTCTTATTCGATGGGAATAAATCGCGCGCGGAATTTATTTCGTACGTTTTTTTGATGCGGCTGATTGCATGAAATATATATTCTTTTTTGGCTCTGAAATGGTGTGACTGGACTGGTGTTGTGGTGCAGTTTAGTTTAAACAAAAGAAAGAAAAATTTGTTCGCCGCTGTCAAATTGTGAAAAGGCATCAGAAAAAATATGCATTGAATGTGGAATAAATATGGAAAGTGTGAGGCACGGGCCTTCTGAAAGAAAACCGCAAAAACAATACTAGAGTGAAAAATATTAAAAATAAATTAGTGCAATAGATGGAATATTTGTGAAAAAAATGTATAAAGTTAAAGGCATGAATTATTAAATGTAGATGAAACAATATTTAAATGAAGTAACAAATAAAATTACTCAACTAACTTTAAACTTTGTGTTGAATTGTAAAATATCTAAAAAAAACTCTTTAAAGAGTGTATCAAAGGAAGCATATTTTAAAGTTTCAAAGCACAAGTCCCGAGCACAAATAGTTCAGTAAGAAAGGCAAAAATTGGCTAAAGGAAAAATTACACAAGCAATTTGCATTGTTATCTAGCATTTGAAATATTTTTCCAGACAAAAGCGTAGGTAAGATACTTTTTTCATCTATCTCTATTTCTAGTCCGAAAGCATTCCGTGGATAGCATCCCATTGACAGGGATACCCAACCGTTGACACGCCCCTCCTATGCCACATCTCATGCAAATTCACTTTCTCACACTTTGAAAGGACTTTCAGCACTCCCCCTCCGTCACCCCCTCCATCTGTCTGGGATAAAAGCAAATGATTGCAAAACAACATTATGCCCTAGGGCATATATTGGCAACTATGTTGGTGCCATTGGCAAAATTAAAATAGAACATATACCAAAATGCAAATTGCTCTATAGATGAGGACAAAGACTAGGTTACTTAGTCGTAGTATAAACCCCTAGCCGGAATTCATAAAATATTTGACCCGCTCTTGACTTTGTAGCTGCCACGCATATTACTCATACGCCGCATTGTGTTTATATTGAATTTGCATAAATCATTGAAGCGCTTTCTTTTTATGCTTAGCTGGGTAGGGATTTGTGTTTGGTGTGGATAAAAGTACTCGTATGCCAGCACAAAATGAGATTTGCTGGCTCTGGGTAATAAAAGTCAACAGGAGGACTTAGAAAAAGGGAAAATATATTATAATTTAATGGAATATTAGTGATTCCGGACGATGCAACAGCCAAAGTTCCCACTAAGAAACTCTTTTTTTAAATTTAAAGTCACTTGTCATGGAAGAATCCCTTCTAGAGGTTTTTCAGGTGCATCATTTAATATGAATACTAAAGGATTTATGTGTTTTGACCTTTCCCAATTGAAATAAAATCGGCAAAAAAATCTGCACTACATTAATTCCGTCTGACTGTAATTATGATAATTGATTGACCAGCTTCAATTTTCTCCTTGTGTGGAAAAACATCAATTATCCAGTTCCCTCTTCATGTTCAGTGCACATTTTTGTGATTGCTTCGGACAGACTTCCGCTCGTTCGTTGACTTTTTTAGCCATGTTTAGCATACATTTTAAGCTCTATTTGCCGTCCACTTCTAAGTGAAAATGACATCCGCTGACGACGCACTGAAGTATGCAGCATATTCCAGGCCAAAGGCCACACTACGTATACATAATGCTGTGACAGAGCCAGGCCAATGGTCACACCCATGTCGGACATGGCCACGTGATGGTATAAATATACAAATTAATCAATTGGTAAAACGATACCCGAACAAATATGAACAATTTCTGTAGAAAAGGGTTAGGCAAGCAAAATAAAATAAACTTTCAGCTGAAGCTTCTTTAAGCTGGGAATTTTTTAGAGATTAAAGTTTTTTGCCTGCCCTGTGCTTGGGTCGCACAATTGATGGAAGTTTACTGCTGTGTGGTAAGTTTTCAAATGGTTTCGACGATATGTGGGTGCAGAAAGAAAACTTTTTCAAGTCAATTTAATTGACCATGAAAGCGGTTCAATATTCCAGCGCGAGAGAGAAAAACAAACCATAAAATGGTGGGGTCATAAAATGGCTCTGGCTTTTTGTGGATTTGTTCTGTAGTTTTTTTTAGTGTTTAATTAAATCTAGTTGGGGATTGGCTTACGCGATGAAAGAAAGTACATACTTTCTGTCAACAGAAGCTGAGTTTAATCACATAAATGGACTTTAAGTTCGAGTTTTTCCAGGATACTGAGAGCGAGAGACAAGCTAAGAAAAAAACACAAAGGTTGCATTTTATTTTACTCTCTTTTATATACAGTTCTTCAATTTGAGAACCTTTTTATATCTTTCAATTAAATGATTTGTGATAAGTCCTTATAATCGCTTTGTTTCATATTTCCCCATTTCTTTACTGGCACTTTAACAGAAAAAAATGAATTTAATCCGTTTAAGCGTGGGATTTAATTACAGTTCGTTGGACGCCTGCTGGTGGCCACGATCCACGGAACTTAACAGGCGTGCCATAAATGCCACCGCATGGTCCCTGGGGGTAGTCTCAGAGACTGTTTTCCTACGCCCTGATGAGGGATAAAGTTTAAACTTTGCTTTCCCCATCGTTCCATCGTCTAGACAGTAGAGCACGTGTCAGGGGAACTAAGTGTTTACTTTCCTCATGTGTACTTTTTTAATTGTGGTTTTTCATGGCTGTCTAAATTTAAATGAATTAAAAATTCATAATTAATATGTACCTACATTTGGCATATGAGTACACAAATTCCCGCACATGACAAATGGATATTTAAGTTGTATGCAAATCGAAGAGATCTAAAACCGATTCATAAACAAACCCAAATTAACTCGCCCGGTTACAGACAGTCCACATTGAAGTTCAAAGATATTATAATTTCGGTTTGGAAACCTTATACAGATATCTCCCATATGGTTTACCACTTCCCCGTAGATATCGCATACATATATCTATATATTGCTGACTTTTCCGTAATCTTATCGAGGCACACGGCAGGCAGTCGGCAGTCCGGAGGTTGATTGCACATTCAAAATAAACAATTTACTATAAATAGACCGCAAAAAGGTTCAATCGTAGACGGTTTGTCTTTCGACTCTTTGATCCCAAAAAGGTTCAATTCTCTTCATAGAAAATATAGTCGATAAATTGATTGATATTGTATTTGGTCTGCTGGAGTACTTTGTATGGTTTGAAGTGGCTGACATCTAAAAGATTGTTCTACTTGAGTTTTTATATAAATAATGGTTATAGAAATTATTGGCTTTCGGTAACTGCAGTTATAAATAGCAATTGACGTTGATTAGAAAGCTGGAAAAGAGGAGGCAAACTATGTTCTATGAAACTCCTTGTAAGGATTCTCAGGAATATAATTTCTTGGTAAACAAATTTAATTTAATATAATTCCACACAACTGATGTGTTCGACATGCAAAACCGTGGAATTCCCCTGACAGACTACTCCCCAAATCTCATAGATTTAGTTTGGTTTGTTTTACAAGTTGAGTGCCTGATAAAAAACGACCAAAAACCGAACATAGTAATACTCTAGTACAGCCGTGAATCGTCGACAACTGTGTCCATGTGTGTCTGAGTGCTGGGGCTTAGCATGCTCGATGGGCTTATGGTCCGGCTCCGGGGCCATTCGGAGCACCGTGAGTGGCAACATGTTCAGCAAATGCCGCCGAATATGATTGATTCGCTCAGCTCGGCGATTTGTGGCGATTTCTAGGCTTTGTCAGTCCCTGTCCCTCAGCGTGCGATCATAATCAGTCAAGGAGCTGGCCAAAAGTGCTCAGTGCCTAAAAATAAACTGACGTTCGGCCAAAGACTGAGTCTAAAACTGATAAGAGCCGCCTGAATGCCTGCGATGATGTCCATGCCAATTTGTTAATAAATTTATTTGATTTTCACACACTCGTCGTCGGCACCGGCACCTTGAATGCCACTGTGGAGTATTTGTTTTTTACTCATAGTACTTTCAGTTCTATTTCTGTCCTTCTATCAATGCAAATAGTGTGCTTCCTATATGATTGATGTTCTGCTTCTGCCTCTGCTACTGTTTCTGGGTTTCGCAAAATGAAATTAGTTCTCTTCTTCATTCAACCTGCTGATATCGGCAGGTTACGGTTACTGGCAGCAGGCACATGACCCAAAGAGTTTTTTTTTGTATTTTGATATCATTAATATTTTTACTATTTTCTGCATTGTCACAGTTCGTGTCGAGTGTCAGGGGGTCTTGTGATGAATTCTTATTAATTGCTGACAGTTCCGATCGCAGTTTTTAGGTGTTTGCTCAGCGATACGCAGGGTTCCCCGTTCCATCATCATCATCATCAACAGCCAGTTCTTTCTCGAGTTTGTGCCGGGGTTTTTCGACAACAAGCTGCGTATACGCAATCTCAAGTTCGATGAGGCCCACGGCGATTTGTGTTAGACAGTTGGACAGCAGATAAAGTGCCCTGTGCCATCCCCAAAGGGAAGACTGTCTGGTGGTCCCCAAAATTATGACCCGAACTACACAGTGGATGTTATTAAATAGCATACAATATTGAAAGTTGCATCAGACCGAACTTTGTATACCCTTTTAGATTAAATTGTACTGTTCGATTTATCGGTTATTTTTATAATTCCTATTGAATACTCTTGTTTTTAAATAACCCCATTGAAAATCAATGAAAATCTTGAATGATTCATGCAAATTTATAATAAAGTTCATGTGATCCTTTTATAGTTGATTTATTCTTGCAAATTTTAATTCAAACCTTAAATATTCTTCCAGCAATCACGGCGTAATATTCTGTTTCAACGTTATATCTTTATCATTCAATCACAAATCACTTCAAATGTTTGTTTGTTCGCAGCCAAAGTCCATTCTATCAACTAATCCAATTAGATCGTTCAAGGGGTCAGAGATACTCTTTAAATTTACTATGCGAACCGCATGACTAACTGAAATGACTCTCGACGATACACAGCAATCATAAGTTTACCGCTTGTCATTAGATAAGATTAGGCATCGCCCGAACTGAAGCACTAACTAGATCTGGCAGCATGTTGCCTGCTACCATTTAACACGTTTTTGTTGCTGCTGCTGCTGTTGGATGGTATATTTCGGTTAGTTTTTTCCTACGCTTATGACGTTTCGTTAGCTAACGCAAATATTGTGACGCTTTGAAGTTTAAGACATTCGAGTGGGGGCCAATTTGTATGAGATTTCCATGAATGTTAGCATTTGACACATTCCCTTGATGGCAGCCTTATCGTGGGACATACACATGCAATGTGCACAAAACAATTCCAGGGAAATTGGCATAAACAATAGCACACAACCCGTGTCCATTATCTAATGCAGCAACTTCAATAGAAATCGAGCAAATAATTATGGACATCAGAAGCGATGAATCAGCAGGGGGAATCGAATCATAAAACACCAACACAATCCACAACTCATTGAACCCGAAATTGTGCTGTTAAAAGGCCAAAATGAACAGTTTATGGGTTTTGGTATCATGTATTGACATATACATATGCATGTGTATTCATAACAGTTGGAGAAATTTCTTTACTTCGAGAGACTCGAAAGTCACAAACTGCAGTTCAATGGAAGATAAAGTGTGTTATTTGTGTGTTTGCTATCAATCAACTGTTTTCTGTGTGCTCAAGGATGTGATAGCTGCAATGGGAAATAAAGATATTTATGATGGACAAAGACATTGATTTTTATGGCTGGGGATTGCTAATGTGTTAGTTTTCATGTTATTTAATTATAGAATTACCTGTTGAAATAAGTTTAAATGATTTGATGTTTCTGATAAGAAGTCAATTGATTAGATTTATTTGAGTATTTGGAATGGGTTTTGGAAATCTCTAGCTTTTGTTCATAGTCGGCCAATGCTCCTTATGACTCATCCTATTACCACTGAGTAGCTCATTAAGATTAATTTATTTAATCTATGTAATTATAAATATTTGCAACAAGAAGATTTTAAGTATTTTAAATAGAAATCCCATAAATATTAATCAAAATCTCATAATTTCATCAGAAGTTACCCTTTAAACTAGTTTTTGGCTCTCAATATTAAGCATACGCCATGGCAACCGCCCACAATTAGCTCACTCATGCCTCAAGGGCAGGCCATTAAAACTTTAATGATTTATGTATACATATATACCCGCAGAGAAGGCGCCACAGCTAATGACTTCAATGACTTCATTCACACCAACAGGAGCCGCAGCAGCAGCACCCCCTACATCTAGCCACAACTGAAACCTCGAAGCAACATGCAGCGGCAAAACTTCACTTCAATTATGCGAGCAATCAAAGCGACTTAATTAGCCGCCAGCTGTCACAAGAGTCCTCACAGCAATCAGAGAGACAGAGAGCGACAAACTGAGTTAAGTTGGATGTGAAATTGGAGAAGGAAACCACAGATCCAGTGCAAACTAATAGAAAGCGAGGAAGGACTATGCAAATGAGCCAAATCAAGGCGGCTCATGGGCAATTCGGATTACAACATGACACAGCAGACGAGCAGCAGAGTTGCAAATCATTTGATTTGATTAGAGTCCCAGCCGCAGTCCTGCCCACGACAGGAGCAAACAATACCCCAATGGGCAGGCCTCAGCTGCTCCTACTACTGGGCCTTCTCTGCCTCTGCCTCACCCTGGAGAGCTGTCAGGCCGAGTGCCGGATTGAGCCTGCCCGTGACTGTGAATCCATTTGCGATGCAAGCGGGAAAAATTGCACCATTCGCGCTTTGGTCCTGCTGCCGGATGACAACATGTACCAGGCCTCATTGCCACGAGTGCTACCTATCCTTAAGGTAGCCGAGCAGCAGATACGCGCCAAGGCATTGATTCCACCGCACATTGACTTTGAGTGGCTGGCCCACGACACCAAGTGCGATGCCTCATTGGGCGTGATCAAGGCAATGGATGGGATCATCAAGCAATGTGCCCAGGTGATCTTTGGCCCTGTTTGTGACTACTCCTTGGGTAAGACCTTATCTGAATCCTAATTTAGCTTTCGCTCTGAATTTTGTACGTTTTACAGCTGCTGTCAGTCGGATTACCAAGTACTTTAACAGCCAGGGCACCCCTCTGATCTCTGTGGGTGGATCTACCTATGACTTTGAGCAGAAGAAAACCGATTGCAACGACGAGTTCTATATGCTACTGCGTACGGGAATGGTGAGCTTTGAGACCATCTCTGAGTTGACTATAAATGTGATGAAGCGGTAAGGGGCTGATTCATCAATGATACATATAGAGCAATAAACCTACTTGTATATACATATATGCTTGTATATTTAAGCTGCCGTTGACTCAATTTACCCTTTATTTTTTTACACCTTTTTGCAGCCACAACTGGTCCCATTCCATCTTCTACTACGAACGCGATGGCCAGCGGAGCGTGGCTGGGATGCACACCTGTTTCCTCATGATGAAATCCCTCGGCAAACAGATGCGCAACGAGAACATGACATTCGCACAGTTTCCACTGGAGCCCCATTTGAAAAATCGCACGGAGGAAATGCGGCGGGAAATTGGCAATAAACATTCAAGTGAGTAAAAAAACAACAGTAAATTTTCATGTTATTTTCAGTCTGTAATCTGTCATGGTAATGTAAGCGATGCTAACAGAATTATGTTAAAAGTTTCAACAACAAATTGCTTTAGCCGAGACAGCAACCAATGGGAGTGCAGCTAAAAATTGCACCCCATAAATGAATGCCACATTTTTAAAAAGCTTTCAAAGCCTCGCAGGACACAGCTACCATTGCGTATACGTGATATTTAAATATATGTATGTAGGCAAATGTATGTATGAAAATGGGAAAATGGGCTAAAATCGAAACATATAGAAATGTATAGAAACAAACAACGAGTATAATTAATATCTTCTAAATATTTAGTCATATAATGTCTAAAAGAAATCAGTGTGTATCTTAGAACTGTGTATCTAGAACTAAGAACTAAAAATCTGTGTAATCTAATAACTGCAATCCTTAAAAATAAAGCTCAGTCTGCGCCTAAGTATAAACTTTTCTACCACATCTCGCGCCAAACTAAAACATAAACAAACCCACTCCACATTCCAGTTGGACCACTGGCAAGAGCTTTATGACGATGCCACGTGCAGCTTGCCACAGCTGTTCGGCTGGCCAAAAATGCCGGTTGCGTATCGATATCGGTATCGAAACGAGGACCAAACTCACTCGGGTCGGGTCCCCCCCGTTGATATGGCGCCAGAAGCCGGTGATAAACCGTTAAGTGAACAACAGTCAAGGCGGAACAGCAGCTGAAAAGTGGCATCAAGTGAAAGTGTTGGAAAAACTCAAGTTGTCGCGTTACCAGTGCAAATTAAAGTGGCCAAGTGAATGTAATGATTGATGGATTTATAGAGCAATACAAATTGCAAATAAAAAATTCAGAATACAAGAAAAATAATGAATAATTCGCTGCATGTGGCAGCCGCATAGCAAGAAGCAATTGCTTGATTGCATCCAACTTTGACAAGGAAAAGCTGCGATTTTGATAAATGATCGGTGGATGTGTGGTCACAATGGGATAAAGGCTGCAAAAAGGGGGTTTTTTTTCACAGATGCAATTTTGCACTATATTTATTTGGTTCTCATTTTTTACTTATGGTATTTACATATAAATGATTCGTTGCAAACAATTTCGAAAGGAATTACCTAGGGATTCTTTTCTTTTTCTTTCCTTGCTTCCCCTCTCATAGATTGAGAACTTTATTTAAAAACTATAGCTTATGGAAGTGTGTCGCACAATATGATCTTTAAAGCATCCTCAAACAGCGATAGAATAAAAAAAAATGTTGTCTGCTTTACTCATTGCCATGCAAACAACGTCGCCGTCTATTCCGCTCTTAGCTGCCATTTCAGGCTGATTCCTGCCTTGGCACACGTCCGGGCTAAGGCGCCACAGCAGCTTCCAGGGGTCATATATAAAAAACAGCTGCATCAGCAAACTGCAACAACAATTAAAATGTGACTTGCCTCCAAAATTTACTCGTATTTTTCTCGTTAGTTGAACCTTAACGGAAAACGAAAACAACTGCAACTTTAAAGTGCATTTCACAATAGATGCGAATCACTTAACAATTCTTGGTTCATAAATCATTCTCCTTGGAATTGCATTGTTCCAAAAATTGCATTTCCTCTTAAACTACCTCACAGAGCAGCTCTAGCAGGTTCTTTTTAAATGGTTGGATCCTGCCTGCAGAGGAGACCACTTCATCACAACAAACGCCATTTAACTAACTTAGTTTGTGGGACAGGAAAAAGTGGGTCATAAATTTACATATGTTGGCAGCTAGTTCCGGCGGTAAGGAGCTAAAGTGCACGATTAATGCCGTAATGTTTGGGCAATTTATTTTGGTTGCAAGGCACAACTTTTGTGCCCTAAAACACTTGAGATCTTAATGAAACTCACATAAAAATAAATAAAAGTGTTGAAATATATGGTGTTGGGTAGATTATAGTTAGATTTGTTGCTGCATATCTTTGCAAGGGAATATAGCAGCTTTTCCTCGAGAATTGATACACCTTGTGGGCTTAGAAACCATTTCTTAGTTTGAAGAACTTTCCCTAATGGTTCTTTTAATATTTATTATCCTTCAATATTATTTTTCACAATGTGCCTCCCCCCTGCATTAGAAATCCAAACAAAAGTCCAAAGTTTACCCTGAACTAAATCAAAAAATGGATGGCAAAACAACAAAAAAACAAAAAGAAAGGCGAAACTTTGGGCAACGATTGTTGGAGAGTTTTTGCTAAATTTCGTTTAGTTATTCGCAAGCAGGAAATGCAAACAAAGTGGAAGCATAACCTTGGCTGGGTATTGGATTGGCTTTCAGTGGAAACACATGAGCCATTTGATTGCCATTTCAGTATGTGTAGAGCTCTGGAGCCGGAGATCCCCTACTCAAAGCAAAGTTGCTCAATCAGAGTCGAATGTTGTAGGCCATGTTGCACAAGCCAAGTACTACTCGTATGTATATGCAAATGAGCATATATCTGATTGTGTGTTTCTGCATTCGTATCTGCATTTGCCCTCGTATATGGGTGCTAAGTGCATTTGCAATTAGCCATCATTTAGCTGACTGGACCTCAGATGGCAGCCCCAAACGGAATCGCAATTGAAAATATAATCGAATCGAATAGAAAATGTAAATTCGATGCGTACGTAATTCAATCAGCCAAAACGCACATTACAACATTCTAAAAACAATCTAATTACATTTTACTTTGGAATTTTTACTAATTGGAAGTTTTAGCAAAATATTTGTCCCTTTTTTCCTGAGTGTCTTTTTTCTTCATGCCTTTGGATTAAAAAGTTTTTGCTGTTGTTCAACATTTTTTGGCTTCCAGCAAACACCCGCAAAAAGTAAAGTGCATGTGTGGCTAACCCACACACAGACGGACGGGGACCAGGACTAGGACCGACTCTTACCTCTATTTGGCCAGCGTCACGTGTTCACTGGAGCTGCCCTAAAAGCCAAAAGCTGTTAACAGTTAAGAACACCTGAACATTAAACTGCTTTTTGCATTTTTCTGTGATTAATAAGGATTTCTCGAGCTCTCAGCTATCATTTAGGGCTTTCTCGCCCTCTCTCTCTCTCTCTGGTCTGCAGTACGTGTTCTTATCACAAACTTGCCTGATTAGTAAGGACAACTTTTGCCTTTCGCCTTATGACACAAACTTTCGAAACAAGTTGTCTGCGTGAAATGTTGGAAAAACAATTAGTCAAGGGAACATTTTTTGGAGGGTGATGATGACAATTCTGGGCTGAAGTCTCAGCTGCTGAATGCAAACAAATTTCTCCATTACAAGACTCATTCACTTCTATTTGCATAGAAATTTCTGTTGCAATTTTGCACACTGATCCAAAATGCATGCGACGAGTTGAAGCCCCTAATTGTTCCCACAAGTATGAGCAAACTTCGAGCTTGAGAGACCCCAAGACATCTTCATGCGACATATAGCAAGCAGCTTAAAGGCATCTGAGTCTGACAGCAAAGTGAGCACTTGGAAAAAATGTATGAGAGAAGGGGTAGCTAAAGAGAAACGTTTGACAAAGGGTAAAACAAATGTTTGCATATAAGACATGATAGAGAGATACGAGAAAAGAGAAAAAAACGGAAAATGGAGACCTTGTCACTGCGTTTGACGTACAAACACTGTTTGAGACTGTGCTGCGGATATGTGCAATGTGCCGTGGAAAATCCCTAAGACTTCCCAGACCCACATCCGAGAGCAATATGTATGCCGACATGTTTGTCATTTGCAAAATGGTTCGTTCTATCATCAGCGGAAATACGGGGGCGCTGGGCCTGTCCATGTAATTCTATGGAGAACCTAAGACAAAAACTGTTGCATACTTTCGGGAGGTGAGGGAAAAGTGACAGTCGATTGTGAATATAAGAGGAAAGTGGTTTGGTTTTGTTTGCGTTGGGCGTTAAGAATGTGTAGAGATAGCTAAGTGTATAAATATAATTGTAGTAATACAGGAACGATAAAGGTGTGGGCTGTAGAAGGTGAAGAATAGTTCTACACTTAGATCTAATTACAGACAATTACAGAAGGAATAAACGACAAAGAAACATGGTTCAGAATCTTGTATTAATAAATGTTCTTTTAAAAACTGTTCTTAAGTCAGTCCTTAGACTTCAGAGTCATAAAATAGCAAACTAATTTGGTGCAAGGATTCCCCAGAAATAAACAAGTACTTTGTTCCGCCAAAAATATAATCAGGATCACTTTTCCTTTAATTTCTACTGATAAAAATCGATCAGTTTAATCCCCCTCATAGATGGCCAGAGATTCAGAGAAAAGAACTAAAACTCATCAGCAACAAACAAAAATAAAACTACGCCTCTTCAGGCCAAATAAGAAAAAGAAAAGTAAAATCTCAGCCAAAGCTGACAAGAAAAACTTGGAAGCCCACAAACAAATTTCAGTGCAAAAAAAATTCGAGCCTTGCAGTTAGTCAGTGAATTGAATGTGGGCGATTATATATCTTCTTAGAGCACTAGGCGAAACCCAAGAGAAATCGTTTAGGAAATGCTTTCAAAGACATTAAATAAATAAAATAAATAAATAAATTGTGCATTTTCCAAAGCCCCAGCCATCATCGCCTTTGGCTGCAATGTTTGTTGGGAGCCTGTTTTCTGCACAGATTTTTTTGTTGTTGGCCATAAATACAAACCAGAGCCAGAGGCATTGAAAAATAAGTCCAAAAAGAGTCGAACTTGGCAAAAATAAAACATCATGAAAGCAATTCCAGCAAGGTTTAACAATACTCCCAACAAAATTGGGAACAAGTATTGGCAAAAGTTCAACTTGTAGTCGATTTAATGAGTTTCTCTGGTTTCCTGACATGAGTTAAGACATGAGAGACTTCGAATCAAGCCACGTGTTAATTTATTTGTTGATGCACTGAATCCTCTTTGGAATAGCTTCAAAAAAGCGGAATAAATGACACGAATCCCAAACCACGAGACTAGATATACATTAGCTATAATTTATTATGATAATTTATAGCTGTTTACTATGCGTCTATTAATATATTTTTAATATACTTTTAACATCTGAAACTATGCCTTTTTACACATTTTGTAAACATGTCACAAATTCCGATTAAATTATAATTTTGTATAGTAACTGCAAATACGCATACATAAATCAAACCTTGAACAAAAATCATCAGTAAATATCGCACACCCGGCGTAAATGCAATTAATTAAGCATGAGCCGTGGCTAACCGCAGAAAAATCGGGGAAAAGCTCGCGTAGAGACCTCCATTTGCCGTTTGCTAATGTGCCAAGGGTAAACTCATTTCATTCTCCTTTTGACAAATGAAAATTGCACTCAACTGTAAATAAACAATAAATAGCGCTGCGTGTCACGTAGCACGAATTTTCTGTTTGCTCACTGTGTAATTTGTTGAATCTGGTTTTTGAGATTACGCATTCGCCATGTGGGGTACAACCAAATTAACCGAATGACCAAAATCGAAAACGATCTAATCAAACGTGACTAAAATGATCCTTTTGAGTTTGGGAGCTTAAAACTGCACCCAAAATTGATAAATTTTCGATTGCCAAAAGCTGCTCTTACCCATCACTGACCTCTAAAATGTATTACCCGCCATGTTTTCAGACTCCATCGGACAACCCTTGAGTAGAGGTAGTTAGGCATATTGCGCAAACACATTCGCATTAGTCAATTGCTCCATTTCTTGTCGTGTGTGCCTTGACGCTGTACAAATATGAAAATTGCCATGCTGGCCATGCAATTAAATAAAGTAACAAGCTTTCGATTTTAGGTCTGTACCCGCTCCTTCTAACCGGAAAGCAGAGGGCTTGTTAACCCTGTTTAGTTTCCGTTCGTCTGCTGTCTTTTTTTGTTTTGTTTACCGGCTTTTGCGCTTTTGCTTTGCATTGTCTATGGCACTTTTTATGGTGTGCTCGCATGTATCTGTGTCCCCTTCTATGTATCTATCGCTATCCCCAATCGCACACCTATCCCTAGCCCCATCCTGTCCGCACGCCTGTCGTTAACATTGTGCTCAGGTCCACAACTTTCCCAGGGCGCACCGCTTCCCGAAGCACCTCCTAGAGGCGGGGCCCAAAGGAGTGGCCGGCCAGTCATGCTTGAAAAAAAAATCGTGGCCACAACTTGACGTTGGCCATAAAAGGTTTTTTGTTACGCTGAGGTTTTGGTTAGCGCTCCGTTGAGTTTGTAAATTATTTGGCCAAGGAAGGTTACACAGGAAAATATGTTTAACAACTTTAAAGCAAAGTTAAAATATAAACAAAATTCGACTTACCAGAACTATGGTGTCACATGGAATTTACTTTACCCTTTTCTCCAAAAAACAATTTGTGGCCTATGCCCTCGGTATTCGTTTAAGAAAGAAAGAGATTTATGGGCTTAGATTACCTCTTTATAGTTTAGGTAATCTGTGCACCACAAAATTAGATAATTTTTCATTGTACCTACATAATGGCTAATTTCACTGACTTTAACCTAAATTGCCTTTTTCATCTGAGACTTTCTTTCCATCCTTCATGTCTGCGAAAGTGAATGCAAATTATTTTTTAATTGCCTTGGCCAGCCGCCTCAAGAACAGCAGCCTTTTACCACTCTTTCGCTTGCTATCTTCTACCCATCTTCTTTCCTGTGGAAGCCAAACAAAATGATTGCATGGCCACTTCATTACTTTCGGCGAGATGCGAGAGAGCCCCAAACTCAATTAACATGCCGCACAAAAGTTCAGAATGCTTTTCCCGTCGCTTTTTATGCTTTAAATTTACCCAACTAGTGGAAATAAAAAATCAAATTGTGTATAAACAATATTAGCTCTGGCAGTTATCACCGACCAGAGAGACTCTTGCGACTTAAGCAGGACCCTGTCTATGTGTCTGTGGCTGTTGTTTGTGAGTGTACAAAATTTATATGCCACTTAAATGCATTTTTCTGTTCAGAGTGCCATGAAATGCGTTGCATTTCCGCTTCCATTCTTCGGGGGTTTTCCCCATTCGTTTCGTTTGTTGTAGTGCCTTTGTGTGCCTTGGCTTTAGCGTCAGCTTGCAGCCAAGTCTGACACAGAGATACTCACACATACACACAGTTGCTCATACTGACAGAGGGGAAATCCCACAATGCCCCTGCAAGTATGCAATAAAATTGCGTTCAACATAATTTATTATTTCGGGGGCCATTGCCAGTCCCGTCCCTCCGATGTCCTTCGACTGTTTCCACTTAAATTCTTTAGCGCATTCAAGTGGTCTCCATTTAACACGTTCTTTATCCATTCTCGAAATAAAACGACAATTTTTCACACCATTTCACGTGTCAATTGTATATATGTACCTACCCGTAGTTTTTAGCACTGGCACCTGCTTCTGTCAGCGCATATGGAAGCTGTCGCCCGTCAACCAGCGGAAAATTGTATTTCCCCGTGCCAAAAATTGCTTGGCTAAAATCCCAGAAAATCGTCACTGTAAAATCCATACAAAAAAATCAAATGATTTTCCTCCCTTTCAATTTCGGAAACAATCAAAGCATCAAATGAAGTTCTTATCTGTTCGGACACCCGGAAAACTTTTGTTGGTTCAGGGTGAAAAACTTTTGGCTTCAAGCTAAATGTAAGATATTTTTCGACTAATTGTGTTTGCAAGCACTTTGCCGACTGGAAAATAGGATTAAATCCTCCAAATATTTGCTGAGAAATTTGCGACTTGAACTGAGCTTCATTTTCAGCCCTAATTTAATTCGTTCATTTTCGCTGCCATTGTAATTTTCCCTATTCAATTTGTTGGCTCGGAGAAAACGGTCTAAAATAACTAATTTGTTCCAACTGATTTGTCATTTAAGGTGGAAACTGTTAGATAAGCCCCACCCCACACTAACAGAGGGAAAAGTGGGTGAAAATAGGAAAAAGTTTTATTTTAATGCATACAATTAGAATGGCTGAGTGAAAAGTCATGTTCGCAGTTGATTATCCGTTCGCGCCGACAGAAAGTTACAAATTTTCATTCAATTTTCACTCAACTGAAAACTAGCTTACTGAAAATTGCCCTGCATATCCTTTAAGGAAATTTCTTCAATATAAAACGGAAATTTTGTACATTTATTTGCTAAGTTCTGAGTTATGAAACGGTACACAGTGTACAGTGTCCCAGACCGCCATGTTGTGGCATCAAGAGTAAGTACAGCTAAATGCAACTGCCTGTAGCATGGAGCTGAGGAGAGAGCACTGTAAACCTCATTAACTGGAAGCACAATAGACCACAATGCCGGAGGACCCACTCCTGTTGGCAGTAACCCTCTATTTTCCCATCTTTTTCTCGGCGAACAGAGACTGCCTGCCATGTGTGCAAATTAGTTTTGCCAGCCACACGCCACCGTTCTAATAATTTTTTATGCTGAGAATTAAATTCAAATTTGGCCATTTTCTGACAAGGTGTGTGCGAGTAGTTCTAGATAACATATCTATGCATACATGTATGTGTGTCTGGATGTGTTTATTATATAACCATAACATTTAGATAGCAGACGGCAAAAGTTTTGTGGTGCAGTTTAGTGAACATTTGTGGGTGGACATCTAATTTTAATTAATCCATAACTTTTAGTTAAAAGCAACATTTATATTTATTTTTATGCATATTTAACAAACATTAATAGTAAATAAAGTCTGCATAAAAGTGAAAACATTTTTCCCGCAGAGAAACAATTTTTTGCGAACCTAAACTATTTCACATTTTCGTTTATTGAAGTGGACTTTAAATGAGCAAAATATGAGAAACAAACTTTCATTTTTCCCAATAATTTTTCACAATTTCGAGGATTATCTTCTCTGGCTTTATGTGTTTGCCAAAGAGAAGACTGTATAGAGAAATAATCTTGTTTGCCCCAAACCAAAATCACAATGTCATCTTTGGAATTTTTCATTATGCGGCTGTCAGGCCGCTGTGTCCCACAGTTGCTGCATCCACCAACAGCCCCCAAGATAGATGGTGGCATATGAGAAGACAAAAGCAGTGAACAATAGTGTGAGTTTGTTGGGGAAGAAACGCCTCCACTTTCTACCTACAGAATCAAAGACAACCATTCAGCTGGGGCATACAAAAGTTAAGCATAAATTCAATTAAATTTAACCCCAATTTGCCACTGACAGGGCCCCTGTTGGTTCGCTTTATGCATTTGTGACATTTAATATGTCTGCATAACTGCGTGGTTTGGTTTAATTCTGAATAAATGGATATTTACCCAAAAACAAGGCTATCAATATGACAAAGGAGCAACTCTTGACCGGTTTGAACCCCAGGTCCTAATCAATTATTCAAATGTGGCAAATCACACACCAAAGTTCTTTTCCCTGTCTTCAGGTATATGTGAGACAAGTTTTTTTCTGTTTTGTTGACAGCCCCTGGGCGTAACCTATTTAAAGGGCCGGCACCTTAAAATAGTTACGACAAAAGCTTTAAGTTAGTTGAAGCAGCAGAGTCTCCTCTTCCAATTCACCCTTATCAATAATTCCATAAAATATAGACAATATTTTCCATAGTTTCTCACCTATTCACCCTCACTAGATTCCTGCACACCAAAAATTATCAAATTAAAACGAAACCGGAAATTTGTGTGCACATAAATTATATAATTATTTGCTGTTTGGAGTTGCACATTTCGCCAATCAAAGGCAGCCACCACAAAATGCAAACAGAGTGGAGTAAAAAAAGTTTGGCATACATTTTGGCTGTTTGCCTTGTTTTTGGACATGTAATTGGCGCCCGGAAACCACTTTTTTAGTTGTTCCGCCATGAGGTCATACAGCTAGCAAACTATTGTTATTTTTTTCCCATTGATTTTGCTAAGATTACAATTGAATTTCAAATAGCTAAAATATACATAAATGTACAATAAATTCTTTGCTCATATAAATATAAGATAATTAATATATATGTACATATATATATGTATATTCTGTTGATATGCCTCACATAAACTCGAAATTTATTGAATTTTAAACAAATTTTTTGCCACGTCAATTTTTTGTTCAATTTTAGCCCAAAGATTTCGATAAATTTTTTGCTACCACCGCAAGCTATGGGAAATATTTTTGCAACCGTAGCAGTCTTGTTCAATTTCCTTGACTAATTAATTGGCTGACCAAATGGTGTAGTGTATATTGGCATATTGGCCAAAAAGAAATCCATAATGCCACAGAGTAGATGACTTTTTCAATTATTTGCATGCGGCTGCTGTTGCTGCTGTTGTTGCTGCTGCTGCTGTTTCTCCTGGGGCCACTGCAGTGCGGTTTAAATCGTTAAAGTGGCAAAACTATAAATTTCCCAAAGCTCTTATCCATGTGGGAGAGACAGAGATGGAACAGAAGAGAAGAAGTGTTGCAGAGGGACAACATGGGAAGTAGAAGGGAAAAGGGACACCGAGGTGTCACAGTGTGGTTGGTGTCATGGCCAAACTGCCTGTCAGACCGCCGCAGTGCATCATTAACAGGACTGAGAGCTGGGTAATAATGCCGACACCAGATGTGGCCATCGCTCAGCTCTCACCAGCTGGTAGCAGCCGTAGCCCAAAAACCCCAAAAAGCAGTCGAGCTGGTAATCAAATATGGTAGAAACTAACGAACTGTAAATTCTCTTGAAATAAATTGACACTCATAGAGTGAAATCCACATTTTTAGAGAATACATTCTGAAAAAATTTACAACAGAAATTGTGAAATTCTGACTACTTGCATTCCACATCATAGCTAATATACCCATTCAGAAAATGCCCCTCTGCCCTTTCAGGGTATTAAAGTGTCATATTTTGAAACCATTTTGGGGGCTTTGATATTCGTTTGTGATGTTCTGATGCGGTTCCCACAGTGGGAACTGTAACAAGCCACTGGGGCGCAGACAAGCTGCCACAACTGACACACACACACCTAAGCTAGGACATACACAGATACACAGAGAAAAAGAGTCAGAGTGATAGAAAATGCTGGCTAAAGGTTGTACCAAATTTTTCTCAAGCATCTTCCTGACTTTTCCGAGCATAGAACTAAAAGTTTTGATAGACTATAACCCGACCCAAAACCCCATCCGCCTGGGAGAGTGTGCTCAGCACATTTGGTTAGTGCGGAGAGCAAAAGTTTTGTAAAAAAGTTTTCGTGAAAGACGAGGCAACCTTTTGATTAAGCATGCAAATAGAATTAATTATAAAATTCTGCCATTGTTCCGCCTTTTACCCCATATAGATTCTTCTCGCCAACTTGTCTAAAAGCTATTCGCTTTAATTACGGTGAAAAGTTGCACACAAATCATTAGCAGAGTACTAATAAGACAAAGGGGTATGCAGCAATATCCTGAAAATCAAGTTCCAGTCTGAGCAGGGCAGGAGACCCTGTTGAGTCATTTATCCATCCAGAGCTCAAGTTAATTGCACAACACGCACAAAAAAATTGAACAATAAAGTCAGCAGCACACATCCAAGCGCTGTCCCGTCTTCCCTGTCATATGCAACTCCTTACAGCTATCTTCCTGTAACCTCTAGATATTAGTTAAACAATTGTTCAGACACAGGCATGTAGTCTGATAAAAATGTGTGCTAGACAACAAGTTGTAAACGAGTTGGCTGTGAGATTTTTTAGTTAGTACTTTCCTTTATCCCCGGAACAAGCAGTGGAATCCCTTTGATGCGGCATATTGCCAGGCTCAAGGCAGAGCCAACTTGCCAGAGAAAATGGAAATCAGTTTGGAGTGTAAGTGAACGATTTACAAATTGTTTGGGACAAGAAATGTTCATGTTCATGCTCATGCTCATGTTCAAAAACTATTTAAATATAATCATTTGGTATTCAATTTGCATAAATTTAGTCGCTGTTAACGTTGGGGTTAATCGTGTGATTTATATCAACTAAGGAATGCTAATATGAACTTCTCTGGAGAGAGCTTCGGGTGGTGCTGCTTCTTGTGTGTGGAATGAAAAGAGTATTCCCAATTCTACTGATTTTGGCATCTATCGTTATCATAAAGATTCTGTTTTCCCTGTTTGTTGTTTTCATTTACAGTTATTGCTTGGAGCTATACTCACCCACACACACTCATCCACGCCCATATAGAGCCACAGCCATGCCACATATTGAATGCAGACAACACTGCGTATGAGCCATGCAATGTAAGGGAAAAGGAAAACCTCTGTCTGCAGAGAGAGAGAGAGATGGATGAATGAAGCATAAAGTCTTTTATTTATTAATTTCAATAAGAACGATACTTAAGGAATTGATTTAAATTCGTTTACATTACGTTTTCTTGTACAAAGGGATAAGGGCAAGTGTGCAGCCACGGTGGCGAATGCGTGATGTGATGTGTCTGTGGCCAGTCATTGTGCTGGTTCCGACTGATGTCCTTGCCCAGTGCAATCAACATTGGCATTCTTCGGCTTACTCTCTCTCCCTCTGTCTTCGATGGCATTCCCTTAGTGCTTTTTTCAGCTGATGCCATTTCCAGTCCGCCGGAAGGAGAGAAAATGGGAAAGGAACGGATAAGGAAAGGGACAGAAGAGAGGATGCTTAACATTTTTACCAGACAACTTAATTTGAGTCATTTGCGCCTTTATTGACAATTTATATGGACTACTGAAAGCCAGCATCGACTGAATAAAATGTTAATGTAAATGTCCGCGCTGCATATAAAGATGAGTGGCAAAAGTGACTGGGCAGCAAAGGAATAGGAATTTAATTTCAATTTCAAAAGGAAATGCTCTCTGTCGCTTTCAATAACAAACAGAAACAACTTCTATGGCCTCTCCCATGCTACATACTACAGCCAGAAGTCAAACTGGATAGATTTTCTTCTGATTGCCATCTGCCAAGGCCGTCAGCTATTTATCTATCCATCCATCCATTTAACTATATATCCATTTAGCTGTGTGAATGCCATGCCAGCCTCAAAACAGGAAATTGCAGCAATGGCTGGCATTGAATGCGATGCGTGGCATGAAGACTCTAATTTATGGGCTATCACACATACACAGAGAGGAAGAGATACAGAGAGAGACACAGACAGAAGGACAGACTTGTCTGGCACTGTCTGAGTATTTGATGCATGAAGTGAACAGATGTGAACAGATCCTGTTCCTCTTGAAATCCTGGGCACCAGTTGGTTTAATTCAAAAATTGCTGACACAACAAACACGAAAACCTGCAAAGCTTGCAAGCAATTATAAAAAAACCAACAACATACAGTTACAGTTACAGTAACTCAAAAATTCACTAACCCAGTGCACACACACACTCTGACATCTATAAGGCACCAAGACACAGATAAAATGATGGCAACAAGTGCATCTCATTCCGGTCCACACTCATTTCTTCTCTCAACCCAAAAAACTCGGTCTCATCCATGTGATTTATTAAGTTCAAGTGCTAGGAAAAAGGAAGAAAGAAACACACAGATAGAACGAAAGTGAGAATAAAACTGAAATATGAAAGCATGGGAACGCAAGGAAATGGAGTGCACAAGCATGGGTGCACCACACTGACACCCAGCCAAACACTTTATGCGTGCCACGCTGCGTACGAGTATTATCTGCCTTCCATTTGTATGCATGTGTATGTGTATCTATGTAATCTAAGCAGAAGCGGAGCACAAGTACAAGTCCTGTATGCGAATGTATCTCCAACGTAGTTGAAATTCAAATTGGATTTGGCCATGTGAGAACGTAATGGACAACAGGCATATAGACAGGAGAAAAAAAGAACCAAAGAAAGCCTGAATACATGCGTATTCTGCCCAAGGGTCTGGATTCATTTTGTTGATTATGCTTTCATTAATTTCCCATGGCAAAATTTCAATCGAATTTTTTACCATAAAAATCAGAGCTACAATCATATTGGTCATAAGTATTGGTTACATTTCCATGCGTATGAACAAAATAAATAAAAGGAAAGATGAATTACTAGAAGATTATTTAAAAATTTAAACTTTGCACGTAGTTATGGGAAACAAAAATTAAGTGATCCCCAGAGGGAAATCGGCTAGTGTGTGGCAGTAGATTTCACAAATGTTAATCAAATCCTGTATAGGATCCTCTACTTTACATCTGCCTGTCTCCATTTTCCCACATTGCGGATCACCTACGCAGCAGCTGGCAGCGCAGTCGCTGATTAGCGTTGGCGTCGCCGGCAAAGCTTTAGCGTCGCTGCCAAAGCTTCGGCATCCATCGCCATCGTCGTGTCGTTTGCGGCCTGCTGCCGATTCCTCAGTTCGGTTTTACGATTCGAGCGCGTTCGAAGCGCTGAGAAAATCGCGCACGAAACGCATCGACAAAAAAGAGAAAAACTCAACAGAAACGCGCGTTTTTCCAAAATTTAAAATATTAATATTTAAAATGCGACGGCTTTTGGTTTTTTCCACATTGTATGCTCAATGATATGCCTTATCAATAGCAGCAAACCAATACAAAAATACGAGTGATAAGATAAAAAGCGCATAATTAAAAGTAAATACAATTGAGATCTTGGCACAATGTGCAGGCGATATAAAAGAATCTATAAATGAATAAATATTAAGAGAAAAAGTGAAATTAGAAAGGAAAATAATGAATGAAATGGAAGTGTTTAACCCTTGCAGACACTTAACACTTGTGCGACAATGGAGCCCAACCACAACGAAATTAATGTTAATTAATAAGCGACAAATCTGTCGGATACCCAGAAGCCCAAAAGCTTCACAAATCATTTCGCGTTGACCGAAAAATGGGATTTGTTTGCAAAATATTTATGGCATTTGCCATCGTTTATTTATCATTTCCGATTATTTTGTAATTTGATGGGAACGCTGTAAACAACTATTTTGATTTATGGCACTAGTTTTGGTATAATAAATATTGCTGGTCATATTTGGAAGCACTAATTATATATATTGGCCATAAATAAATATTTCTGATCAGATTTTAAGTGTTGGGAACTTGATTTCATAACTAATTGCTGAAAAAACTGAATAAAATATGAGCAAACATTTTTTGTTGAATTTAAATGAACACTGCTCAAAAAATTTTTTTAAATCTGTGGCACTGAAAACACACAACAAAATCTGCTTTTTTTAAGCCTTTGCTAATTTAATTCCCAGCTTATTTATTTGCTCTTTCTTCATATTTATAATTGTCGCAAAATCAAACAAAATGCTGGAGATCCAGTAGTCAGGTTCCAGTCGCAGTAGCCAGAAGAACGTGTTTGCTCCTTCAAAGCACAACAATTTTTGGTTTTCTTTCTTTTTGGGGCTTCATTTTTTGGGGCTTCATTTTTTGGGGCCCGTTTAATTGCTTTTGAAAATATTTTACATTCATGCAAAGGGAAAGGGTCACCCGAATCGGACATCGGAGCGAACTGATAGAACGGACAGTGCACAATATTGTTCATATATTGTATCGATGCGGACAGTGGACAGTACTACCCAGGGGAATAGAACAGAACTGAAAAAAACGTCAGCAGTAGCGTGGGGTCAGTGCTGACAGACGTGTTGAACTTGAAATACAATTTGTAAAATTTTTCACTGTTGCTGTTCAGCGATTTGAAAATGTTTCCGTTGGAAAATTTGTCGAGGGTATAGCGGCTTTGTGGAGAGGAAAGAATGAATACAATGTTAAAGAGGATAAATACTATTAAATTTAATGGAAATTTTTTAGGAGAAAATGTGCAAAATGATGTCTTATAATAGGAAACATTCACAGAACAGGTCGCTAAGATATTAGCAAATCACTCTTAGTATTGGAAATTCGATTTTTTAACAGTTTTCCTACCCCTATAGTATATCCTTCTCCAATCTATGTTTAAAACTCTCTAACTATTCATTAGAGCATTTAAACTGCGACTGCTTAACAATTGTTTTTCCATTCAAATCCCCCAATGGAATATTCAGCATCGCTTGCCTTGCATTTTTGGTTCCATTTTCGCATTTTTGTTTAGTTTTACTGTATTTTTGTTGTCGCTGTTGTTTTGGATTTTGGTGTTTGTTGATTTTTCACAGCATAAAGAGTGCAATGTACAAATAAATGTTTTTCCGTAAACATTTATGCATAAAGTTTCCACGGAAAGGGGAGATGGATGAATGGGTGCCACTCACTCTGACGAGTGAATAAGCAATGAGTGTAATTAAAACGCCCACGAATACTCGTAGATGGGGAATAGTGTAACTTTATGAATGCTTACACAGAGCTCATTGTCACACCTGTCTCGGGTGTCGCTGAGCGGTTCAACAGCGTCTGTGAGTGCCAGAGATGAATAAAGATATGCTAATGGCTAATTGAATTGATTCATGATTACAGTTCGTGATGTAAATGAGTGCCTAGCGAGAGCAGTGATTGATACGAGTTCATTAAATCGAACTGCAGAGATCGCATATCCAACTAATGATCTTAACTCTTACGAACTGGCGGTGCGAGTACTTTATAATTAGTTATGGCCGATTCTGGAGAATAATTCCATAGTGTTTCCTGCTTTTTAGCGATTACCTAACTCTCAGTATTACGCGCCATACGATTGTGTTTTCATATTGTTCAAGTAGTGCTAAAAATAACAACAGAGCACTCTACCAAATATGCAGCTCATATTTCGCTCTAGCAGAAATCTGCTTGGGCAGCACCTACGAATAAATCGGAAAAAAAACCATTGAAAATAAACCAAAACAAAAATATTAGCCCACAAATAAAGAGTAGTAAGTAGTAATGACCGTAAAGAAGGCTATGTGCTAGGTGCAGAAAGATAAAAAGCGACACAGTAATACTCTAAAATCGAAGATATAAAAGGGGAAATTCAGAGAAGAAGGATATGATAAATATTTTCTTTGATTATATGATTTGTGTTTGATCTCTTCAGCTCCTGAACAGTAGATATGCTTTTGTAGAAAGATTATTACGGGTATGATATGATTACGGCAGAGAATACGCTTCAATTTTATTTTATTCTGCTAATCTATCTGTTCTTTATTTTAACCATAAATTATTCTGTAGAGATAAACATCTTAGAGTTACTTCTTCTGCATAAAAGTAGATGGAGACTCATCTTGGAGGGTAGAAAAGTGTCTGTCTCCATTCTGTACTTTGTACATACTTATCTTTTTATTCTTTACTCATTAAACATGAGTACTGCAACAGAGTTCACTGCCAGACAAAAGCCCTATGAATCATAATCATCTCTTAACAAAGCCTTATTTTAATAATTCATATGGAACCCCTACTGAATATGAATGAATGCTTCACTTAGGTGTCTAATCACACATAAATATGCCATAAAAATGGAAGCTTAACTAATTATTTAACTATCCAAATGATAAATCTAACGACTTTTGAACGGTTTTAAGCTGCCGGCTGGTTGTTCAGAAAAGAAACCAAATCAGTTCCATATTGCTATTTGCATAGTCTGTGGGTCTCCGAAAAGTAATTAAGCAACATGACCAAGTCGATGACAGCAGCAACGCGAAGGGTACGGAGACGACAGCTGGACGGGGTAGCTGGTGGTGGTTTGTTGACTGGGTTTTACGCTCTAAAAATAGCCACAAGCGAAAATGACAGGTGACGTTGACCAGTTTAACAGTTGGCCAGTTAGGCAACCTATTAATAAAGCGTGAACTTCATTAGTCAGAGGCGCGAGAGACAAATAAACGAATTACCATAAACCGATCAACATGGAACGATGAAAGATAGTATAACCACGAAATGTGCGAAGTGTAGATTAAAATCTCATAAATCAAGCGTCTCAATCACAGTGGGAGAGTGAGGTCTAACGGCATCCCAAGATATATACATCTAACGATTGCTACCTGATGGGGCACCCTATGGGGGCACCATTAAGAGGCCGGTATAGGTCTTTAGAGAGGGGTGAAGAGTGGGGATATCTTAATCCATGGCACGTGTAAACTCTTAAGACCCGCTTTGCCCAAAAATACTCAAATACTCAAAACCAAAAAACGTAAAAAATTGAAACCCAACAAAAAAAACACAATTCAAATCATAATAAATGTAAAGAGAAAAAAAAATTTGCTATATTTTTCCTTGTATTCATCCCTCTCTCTCTTTGTCTCTCCTGTCTGACTTCGTCTCAAGCCCCAAATTGACCCATATTTCTACTACTATTTGGCATTTGACGAATTGTTTGTCCGACAACCTTGAGAATGGGAGTTGCGCAGCAATGAGGTATCTGTCTCCTGGCATCAGGTATCAATCAATCTTCAATTGATTGAAAGTGTTGATAAATGTCCAATATTTCGATAAAATTTAAAAGAAATTAATTGGGCAAGTATTGTGGAATATTTAACACTTCCTATGTAGGGGTTTTGGAGGTTCTTATTTCGGAATAGACTCCACTCATTATAAAGTAGAAAGAAAGCTTTTAAAAATAGCATTATAAGAAGTTAAATTGTGTTTTTGTGTGTAGAGGAATATGATATCAAGTTCATTCGTAAAACAGAAAGAAAAATTCATTCAAGCTTATTCCAAAAATAAATAGTGTATTTATTTGTTCATACTTTGGATTGCAGTCTCATTTATATTTATATTTAGATGTCCAACTTGAGACAAAAACTGGTCTAAGTAAATTTAATCTACGTCTCAATATCTTAATTTTGATTCTACCCAACATCATTTACTGCTAGCCCCGATCATAACTGAACATTATTCCTCATAGTTTACCGCTCCGCAAATCTTAAGAGAGAAAAGTATATAAATATAAGAAAAAGTTGAACGCCAAAGGGCATCATTATGGCAGCATTATTTTATTTTGTATATAGATCTCTCGAATGGCAAATCCACTTTTTCTTCATCGCATTGTGTTTATGACCATTGTTTGTTGTGTCTTTTGGCGCTTTTGGCCACATTTGAATGGCTTCGAGGTGTTTTTTTTTTTGGCTGCGTTTATTTTTAGATACAAAGAAGTATATCTATGTGGCTTTAGGCTTTCGATGTTATTCGGCTTTGGATTTGAGTTTAATGAACGCACAGCCGCCGCTTTATAATGGTGATGATAATAATGGAGAACGGAAAAATTGGTCAAGAGCTCAGAATCCAGGAACTACTGTCCCCGATAAAGCGCGTTCGGAATTCTGTTGAATCATTCTTCGGTTCTTTCCCCTATTAAAATGATTCACTACGTTCCTTACTTACTTTTCTAATTGCCGTTAAATTGGTAACGAATTCGGAAATCTTCTCAAAGATTTATAATATTCTCTCTCTCTCTTACTAAATTAACAATGCAAGCCGCGGCGAAATACGTGTCAGTACAAAGTAAAACAAAATATTTGTTGTTTTTCCCTCGAGGCTCAGGTGAAGGTCAAAAGAATTTTAAATACCTCATTTTGGGTTTATTTTTAGCCCTTTTGTTTTAGTCGCATGCGTTGTCAGACTTCAAGTGAGTCTTACACCAAAATTGTACGGGTATTTCTCGCACATCTCAAGAATTGTTTCTTAAGAATTATATCTGTTAAAATCCATTGAAAGCCGATTTAGATACGCCAAACGGTTCGTTTTGGACTGTTCCAATTTATGTGTGTGCCGTCTGGCCCTAACAAACATTTGCATAAATATATCTGTAATGCGATTCGAAGCTAAAAATAGTCAAGAGTTTGTTTATGAGTTCTGTGGAGCTCTCCGTCTTGTATACATACCCTTTGTGAGGGGGAAGGTGGAACATGTTGGAAATGTAGTTCCAGAAATTTTGAGTTACACTGAAAGGAATCTTTGAAAGTTCTTTCTATAATAAGTTAATAAACTCTTCTACGTTTCAGTAAAGTTTACCAGAAAATTCTCTACAAGTACCTTTCGTTACCTGAATCTCCCTTAAATTATAAGAGTATTCAGACTACGACTTCTGTTGAAGCGAAATTCGATTATTATTTGTATTTTTGGTATTCATATTCTCCGCAAAAACAATTTGCCAGCACACACAAGTGTTTTACATCGAATGAAAATTGCAATGTGGCTGCTATTCATGGCCTGCATTTACGGTACCCGTACTCGTACTCCTACTCTGTATTTTTATTTATAAATGCGAATAGTAAATATTATTTTGGATTTTTGGCTTATCCTTCAATGGTTATCGGCGGCTGTGCATATTTGTGAATGCCTCAATAAATTGATGATGATAAAATAAAACAAAACGTTGCCTCCTATAAGAATACTAATTAATATTGATGGGCAACCAAATAAAGGGAGGAAGAACCAGTTGGCTAATGAAAAGTTTCGCGATGCGATGGATAATTAAATTTGAACAATCGGCGATCATTAATAAAAATTCGAAGCAAACAAAACAGTGTAATTAATAAACGAAAATTTCAATTTTAATGCAGGTCTTGCTGCAAAAGTTAAATATATTGTCCCAAAAAAAATTAATTAAAGAAGGAACTGTGATAACAATAAAAGAACTCGCATAAATAATGCGATCGAAATTAGTGACAAAGTGCAACGCTTGACAAAAAACCCAAACGAGTATACCGAATCGAACATCTGAGAGGGAGAAATCCACACAAAAAACGACACCGTTCCCCAGAGTGGAGGAGAGCTCGGAACAGACCCCATCCGAGATGCCCTCCGTTGGCAGATCGGTCCGGCCAACATTACGGGGACTGAGCCTCGGCCTGAGCCTGTGCCTGCTGCTGGTGGTGCTGCTGCCGAGTCGAGGACCTGCCCGGGCCTGGTTCTACGATGTTGAGGCTGTGGGAGGCGTCGCCACCATGGGATCGAGCTCCGACGAGCACAGCTTCAAGACACCCGAGACAAAGAACTCTCACAAATCGCAGATCACGGAGCTGGTGCAGCACTTCCCCAGCATTCCCCTCCAGGCCATGCCCAATCACCACCATGTAGCCCATCGCCAGCTGGTGTTTGTGGCCCTGCTGCCCTCTGTAGAGTCGGACAACAAGAATGACTGCATAATGCCAAAGGTGCTGCCCGTCCTGGAGCTGGGCATCCGGCACATCCAGCGCATGGGATTTGTCGGTGACACCCACTTCGACATCAAGTTAATTTCGAGGGACACCTTCTGCTCCTCGAAGTATGGACCCATTGGCTTCTTCGAGATCTACACCCAGTGGCCGGAGGTGAATGCGGTGTTTGGACTTCCCTGCGAGTACGTATTGGCTCCGATCTCTCGTTATGCGGATGTCTGGCAGGTGCCTGTCCTCACCACCGGTGGCAATGCCAAGGAGTTCAACAAAAAGTCCGAGAGCTACTCCACACTCACCCGCCTTAAGGGCGCGCAGGTTAATAATCTGGGAAATGTGGTGCGAGCCATCCTCAACAGCTTCAATTGGACGCGCACAGCCCTGATCTACCAGAATGAGAATGCCAAGGTCAAAGGTAACTCTGTGTGCTTCCTGTGCCTGGCCGCCATCCACGACACCATCGAAGAGCACTCGGTCTATCAGCTGGGATTCGATACAACCACCTGGACCAAGGCGGACATTACACGAATGCTGAAGAATGTGGCCATGCAGACGAGAAGTAAGTGTAAACAATTATGGTATAGCAACATGCAATCTTTTCCTTCCGACACACAGTTTTTCGCTATTCTTCTGGCACATCCCATCTATTTTCTCACTAGGAATACTTATCTATAGTTTGATCGCCTTGGCATGCAACAGAGAGACAACCTTGTCGATTTGTTTGCCCATCTGATACACTTGCACTTGCCAATGCATTTGAGCGTACATCCACCCTGAACTTTTTCAACCTCATTGCGTTCTCTGTCATTGAAAGCGAAAACGATTTAATTATAGACACGCAAAGAGTGTAATGAGTGTGGCAAAGACAAGTTCAAGAAACCAGTCGAATAGGAATAGCTATCTGCAGAGCAAAGACACATACATATCTGATCAGGTTCTGCATTAATTAGTCTGTCTTCCTCTCTCTCAAATCATTAATAGTCCCCACAGTCGTACTGAGTGCCTGTGTGCAAAGCGGTGCGTATGAGCAATGTTTGCATTCGACTGTAAGTGAATTGAAATGTGAAATGTGAATTGATTGGGCATGAATATTGCCAACGATTCGCTGTTAATTAAAATATCAAATTAGCAGCGGGCTAGTTATGAAGCCATCAGCTGTCATGGACACAAATGAGTGACAGTCGAACAAACAGTCGAATATCAAGCATACGTAGTGTGTGCGGCTACCTCTGCCGCTGTGCCTGTTTGATGCCTGTCTGTCTGCCTATGTGCCCGGTCTCTTTCCTTTTGGATCGCCTGAAATTGTTTAATTACAGCTCATTTAATTTCATTTATAGGCAATTAACACAATAAACAATTACAATCGTTATGCATATTTTGTGCGGCAATTCGCGGCATTACGCTTCACAGTTCTATGCTAATTGAATTTTAATGGGGGAACAAATAAAAACGAAGGGGGCAGTGACTAGGGATTACATTCGATAAAGTAATTAATTAAGTTGTGATTTTATTGTTTCTAAAAGGCATCGACAATTAAGGGAAACTCCAAGAGAAATTCTTAAATTAATCAGCATTCCAAGGCCACTAGAACTCTGCTTTGATATATCATTCGTCCCTCGTATAAAGAAATCTTTATATATCTTATGACTGCTGTTAAACTCCATATATCAAAAGTCTTCTCCCAATTAGATTTTGTTTGCCATATAATTATTGTTAATTGAAACATAATGATGCCGACAAGTGCTTTGAATGCTAAATGAGTTTGTTTGCCGTGCATTATTATTTTTGGGTTTGCCGACAAAGAAAGTTAATTATCTGTTATGGTTGATATCTAACAATACAACCGAGTTCAAGGTAGTACTTTCTTTGTCATAAATCAGAACACTTTTGCTATAAATCTGTACTTTTTATTTGTTATTTTATTCATTGAATAATTTATATAAGAAATAAGCTAAGTTACAGCTCAGGAAATTCACTTTAAATCTTTTTATTGTGAACTTTGATTTATTCAATTTGTAATTTGATATCTTCCTGATGTCAATCTTTACACAAACATGATTTTTGTTATGGCTTAAAATAATTTACACTGTGTTGGTTATTGATTTATAAACCGAAGCAAAGTTCAGAGTCCTCTGCCACAACAATTATGCTTGAGAACACCTCCGTATGACTCAGGGCTCAACTTTTAATTACTTATTCATATCATGGCAGAAAAAAACACACACACTCCCTTCACTCTTGACTTACACTTTATACACACAGACAACACTGAAAAAAGTTCGAGATGAGATGTAATATTTAAAAGACAAACAACAAGCAACAAACAGTAAAGAAAATAAAAATTTCATAATTAAATCAAGTCAATTGCAAGTTTTTTCAACTGAACTTGAAATTGAGCCAAGCCCAGGTCCAGGGCTTGTGCTCTCCATCTTATAAGTAATTAAATTTCAGCAAAGAAAACTGAAAAGATGACGTTGAAAATTGCATTACGGAGAGGGTAAGCGACTGAGAAAATTGCACTTGATTGTTCTGTGTTTGAGTTGTGATACGTACCATATGCAGTACGAGTATGTATGTACATATATGAATACCTCCCTCTCTCTGATGCAGAAGTTTCCGATTTTACTATTAATATAGTTTATGTATTTGTTGGCAACACATTTGACATGCAAATACCTTCCTGGGAACCCCTTGTTTGCATATCATGCAGCACTCTGCATGTCGTATGCGCAATTACATTGGCCAGTTTATGATGGCTTATGGCGAATGCCAGCCAGCCATTTGAATGTGTATTCATAAGTTAGCCTGACATTCAATTTGTAATTGATGGAATTTACATGAACTCTTGAGTGTGTGTGCCACATGTGGGATGTAGTTGATATTATATTAGAAGAGAAAATGTGTTGCAATTTGTTGATCAGAAATCGTGGCAATGAATACCTAAAATCTGCTAAAATCCTCTGCCACTTTCCCTGATTGACATTCAATTTTTAATTGATAGATTTCATTAGATCTATTGTGCGTGCAATTCTATTTCACATTAGACACAAAAATAATTAGCACCTGTCAGGCGTTTGTTGCTATCAATATTATTTAAACATTTTGGACATGAATATAAATTGAAAATTTTGTAATCAAAATGTTGCCAGATGGGTTAACTTTTACCAATTTTCTACCCATCAAAAACATATACAAAATGCAACTAATTTCAATAATATTATTCATGCGCTTGAATGGCATTCAATTTGTAATTGATATGCAAATATCAGATTAGCTGAAATGGAGTTAATTAAAAACTTTTACAGCACGAAAAGCTGTACAATATTGCTCCAAATTGCATTCGAGAATTTCGCTGTTATTTTTAAGGGCTAGAATTAATATTTTAATTCCCCGTTTTATATTAAACACTTACCTATATATTTTGTATATTTTAAATTAGTTTTATTCTAATGTTAAGTCTTATGAAAATAAGCTTTCCTTTCCCCATTCTCTTCTCTGGCTCTGAAGACATATCGAACAGCGAGTGCTATATCGAGGGCTTTCAGACGTATATCAACTTGAGTTTTGAGTGTGGAGCACCCAGTAAGATATTTTTCAGTTATAATTTAAGAAACAATGTGTTTTTGTCTTCCTTACACTTTTTGGATTCACTGACGTCAGATCCACTGACAATCGTACAAGTCTCGTTTTCAGCAGCTTTTAAATAAATTAATACATTTTTAATGACAAGAGAGCCACCAGTTCAGTTCAGGCCATAAACATGACTATTTTTATTTTAATTTGGATTCTGGTCTCTTTTTGTTTGTTTTGCAGTTGTCATTATGTGCGCGGATCCGCAGTCGATACGTCAAATTATGCTGACAGCCGAGGAGTTGAATATGATCGATAGCGGCGAATATGTTTTCATCAATATTGAGTTATTTTCGCGGTGAGTAAATCTTTGAATTACTTAACAGCCACCACAGACAGATACACAGATGCCACAGATACAAAAGTTGATCAATTTGTTGCCTTTCACTTTGATCAAACACAATAAAAAAATAAATAAAAAAAAATATAAAAAGCACACCACGCGCACTCTCAAACAAAAATATTCTTTACAAACTGCGCACGAGGTGCGGGCTGTACATATGTACAGACATTAGTCAAGGTTATTAAAATTATGAAATGTAGCAATCGGAGTTGTCCATAAATAGCATCTGCATTTACCCTCTCTCGGCAGCCACACAAAAACTATTTATAAATTGAGGAAATTCCGCATTTCGGCACATGGCAGAGGCAGATCGATTAAAGCCATAAAACGACTGTAAGAGCACCTCAGACTTGTGCTGGAACTCGGACTCGGACTTGGACTTCGATTCATTACGATAACCCATAAATATTAATGCTGAGTAATGGTCTCAGGTCTCTTTGTTTCCCATCGCATACCCTCCCCACAGCCTCACCCAAACACGATAGCTCTTTTTGTGTGAGCCGCTTATAGAATAGATCCACACCGAAGATGGTAAATATTGCCAAAGGAAGTCGAGTATCTAAAAACAAAGAGCCAACCGAGTGTTGCTTTAATAAAAAATACTTATAAATAGTTTGGTAGATCTTCGAATGATAAAATCTATTGCCATATTCCATATGAAAGTGTAATAATGTTCGGCTTGCACTGAAAAGACAGATGGATGAACTCCTCCTCCTCCAGCTATGTAGTTTCATAATTCACTTGAATACTAGTATTTTTTTGCAGTCAATTTCTATATTTGCATGTGCATTAAATGCATTCTAATCGCCTTCTGACCTTCATGACACTCGCAATCAATGGAAAAATGTTGCGTTTATATATAGTGTAATCTATATACACATACCCCTAGTTATACCCGCACTCGTAAGTGCATTTGTCTGAATGTTAGTCTGGATGCCGGTATATACATTGGGATTAACTAATCAATTTCCTGCTTGCAAAAAAGCTCTATTTATTGAGATCTATTTTGAAATAAACAATCAACAGATTCCCCCATGGAAGTCTCGGGAAAATGGGTTACTATTATTCATTATTTTCAATGTCCGCAAAGCGCTAAAAAGCATGGAATATTTTATAATAAATTTATGGGGGAATAAATCCTGATAACTGCTAGTTTTATTTCGAGTTTAACCAGCTATGGAATGATAAGAAATAAAGAGAGGGAATGATATCAGATAGAATCAGTCTCTCTACATGAATATAATCTCTTTATTAATCCATTCGACTGCATCTGCATCTCATGCATAAAAACTTCAGATGTGCAGGAAGCATATCAGTCACTGACAGATGTCTCTTTCTCTCAATCTCTTTTACCATAGGCATCTAATATTCATTTTTTTTTCTGCCCACAATCGACTCCCTTAAACCCCATTCATAAATGCGACTCAGATTGAACCTTGAACGATGAACATGGATGTCTTGCAGTCTTCATAATCAATAATTTTGAGATGTATTCGTAACCAAGGGGATAGTTGCATTGAATCTACACCGAAAAACATGCGAACACCAAATGATAACGTCCGAGTGGAGAGGTGTAGGGTAATATGTATTTCAAATGCATTTACATGGAATCATCTTCGAACAGAAGTAGCTGTTATCTGTAGCTGTGTGAGTTTTCTTTTGGATTGAGAGTGTGTTGCTGGTTCCGCACACTTTACAATTACAAATCTATTTATAAACAATTTATGACGCATATCAAAGCTGGCAATAAACCTAACACGACGGCGGCGAACGGGCACAAAAGGCAAAACTAAAACTGCATTGATAAGGCAAAATAAGTAATATGTATGTCAAAAATTAATACAAAATTGATTAAAGGGCAGACTGTACATAAGGAGGAGAGCAGGAGAGAGACTTGATTGATTATTTTCTTTACCTGCCATTTCTATCTTTTAAAGGGTTCCCTATCTGACGTCGCAGCCGTGGTATGATAAGAACGATACGGATTTGAATAATGAGCGTGCCCAGAAGGCCTACACCGCCATGCTGACCGTCACCCCCAAGCAGCCCAACGACAATGAGTACACGCGCGTCTCCAATGAGGTGAGTGGGTGAAAGGGGTGGGTGAGGGATAGTCCATGGATATTTGCATGGAAATGGATGTGCCAGCCAATTTGAAAATTTTTACCAGATTTCTTTTGTTGCGCTTTTGTAGTCACTTCCATTTTTTTTTTTTGCTGTTGCTTTCATCTGCTATCCGTTGAAGGCATTCCTCGCTTTTTGGGCCAGCCTCAGCCTCATGCATACTCAATGCCCGTGCACGTTCCCGCTCTTACTCGGCCACAGCCTATTTTGCATAGGATCCTGCAGTGGAGCTGGAGCAGGGCGCGGCAGCAGAGAGGAATCGTAAATATTTTTCTGTTGATACATGGTAAATTTACAACAAACAGAGCCCCTCCGACAACACCTGGAGAGCATTTGTTGGCCCAACTTTACACTGAAGTGCACTCGTAAAAAGCCAAACCCACAGAGTCCTCTCAGAGCCAGACCAAAGGAAAGCAAATGAAAATGGGGCTGCTGCTGCTGCTGCACTTGCTGATAAGCAGCAAGTCAGAGAGCAGGACACTTGCCTGTAGATACACGTGCTTAGTCCTTAGAGACACACAAAAAAACACACACGTAAGAGCTGAGAGCTGGGAGCCGCCTGGCCTAATGAGCTGCCATCGTTGACAGAGCACTGAGCTCTGCTCCTCTGGCCACATTTTCCATCAATACTTGCCGAGAAGAGAGAGATATAGTCTTTAAACTTAAGCCTCTGTTTCTCTCAGAAAGTTATTGCAGTACTTTCTTGGCATGTTTTCCGTTCCGCTCAACCGCAAGTTTGCCAGCCAAATCCCTGTCAAAGTAGAAGGCCAAAACTAAATTCCGCCAATGGCACAACCTGGCAGACGTTCTGAAATAATTTCCACACAGATTGGGACAAAAAGTCAGCCATTGCGACGTAGCAGTCGCAATCCCTTGCAATTTCCAAGCGAGCGAACGCTTAATTGAATTTTCACGAAGGAGCTGGTGGCAGCCAAAGCAATTAAAGCAGCCACAAACAACAATTGATGGGGATGCCCTTTGGCTAGGGGGATAACAGAGAGAATTAATGCGTTTTTGGGCTGCGATTTGCCCATTTTACAGATCAAAGCCATTGCAGCGGACAAATACAATTACACGTTCAGCGACAACGAGCCGATTTCGGCATTTGTCACGTCCTTCTTCGATGGGGTCCTGCTCTATGCGAACGCCCTGAATGACAGCATCCGGGAGGATCCCAGCATGCTGACACGCCCTATCAATGGCACGGATATGGTGAGACGCATGTGGAATCGCAGCTTCACGGGCATCACCGGCAACGTGACCATCGATGCCAATGGAGATCGTCTGTCGGCCTACTCCCTGCTCGATATGAATCCGAATACGGGTCGCTTTGAGATTGTCGCTCACTTTCTGCACAACCGCCTGGAGTTCGAGTCGAATAAGGAGATCCACTGGGCGGGGGATCGAGAGGATGCGCCATCGGATCGTCCCAGCTGTGGCTATGATGGCGCTCTGTGTCCCGATAATTGTGAGTAGATTTAAGCCATATAACACCTGAATCCTCCATTCATTTGCGATGACTCTTTCAGCTCTTCCTGGCTATGCAATACTCTCGATAGTGCTGGGCAGCATGGTGATCATCATGGCCGTGTGCTTTTTCTTTGGCTATCGCCACTACATCGCTGAGGCGGAGATCAATTCGATGAGCTGGAAAGTCTCTTTGGAGGATGTAATGTTCCGAGATGCCGCCGAGCGGGGACTGCGCGGATCCTTCCACTCGCTGGTGAAGCAGAGCTCCCAACTGACGCTGATGTCCGAGGATATGGTGTCGATAAATGGGGATCGCCAGATCTTCATACCCGTGGGCATGTTCCGCAAGAGCAAGGTGGCCATCAAACCCATCGAAGTGGACAATGTGCAGGCGCTGCTCACGCGCAACCTCATGCTGCAGCTGAAGCGAATGAAGGACCTGCAGCACGATCATTTGGTGAAGTTCTATGGCGCCTGCCTGGACCAGAGACGCAGCTTCCTACTCACCGAATACTGCCCAAAGGGCTCGCTGCAGGACATTCTGGAGAACGAGCAATTCCAGCTGGACTGGATGTTCAAGCTGTCCCTCATGCACGACATCGTCCGAGGCATGCAGTTCCTCCATAGCTCCGACATTCGCTCACACGGCAATCTCAAGTCCTCCAACTGCGTGGTGGACTCTCGCTTCGTCCTGAAGATCACCGACTTTGGCCTGCACACACTGCGACGTTCGCGCTACGACCTGGAGAGCGATGGAGGCATTTGCAACAGCCACGCCTACTGGAGCAGTACGTAACCGCAACGCAACCCCCTCTCAACCCCCAGCAAATTTCTCACTCTCACAATTGCAGACCTCCTGTGGACAGCGCCTGAGCTGTTGAGACTCGAGCACCAACGTGCCCCCGAGGGCACACAGAAGGGCGATGTCTATGCCTTTGGCGTCATTGTGCACGAGATAACCACACGACAGGGCCCCTTCTTTCTCGGCAAGTGTGCGTATGAGAAATCGCCACAAGGTACGTTACGTATGCCATGAAATTGTTTCTTCTGCCTCGCTACTGCCCCTCCTGTGTATCCCTGCCACTGTCCATTGTCCGGGGTTAAGTATTTCTCTTTCCTTGTTCGTGTTGCGGCTGATTTTGCTTGTGTGGAATTTTAATGCCAGATTTTTGCACATGTTGCGGTTGGTTCGTGGCTTACTGCTGGATTGTTGCATGTGGCTGTGGGTGGGTGGGCTAGAGGCATTTGTGCCGGTCTTCGGCTTTGTCCACAAATTAGCACATGAATGTCCTGTCTGGCCTGGCAAATCTCTGACAGTGCAGTCGGAACACTATCAGTCAATTGATGGTTTGCCTCGGGCTTGACTTGTGATATCACTGATTGTGTTTAAAGTGATTTAAAGCTTATGAATATATCTGATCTCCCATAAGTGGCACAGCAATATGATTTAGGAAGAAGAATTTGATTGAACCTCAACCATTGGCTTATTCCATGGAATCCCTAAGTGGATTAGAGGCGTTAGGAAATCGATTGAACTAAAAGTAGGACTGACTGTACGCTACTTTATCCATCTGCCAGTCTCACCACCAACTTGCTTCCCAACAAAATTCATTGAATGCCTAACAGAGCAGAGCCTAAAGCCAACTCGCAACTCAGAACTCGCACCGATTTCGAATGGCGCTCAAAACTTTGTCTACAACTTGCCACAGGGAGAGCAACAGAAAGGGACCACTCGTGGCAACCACTTGACAAATTCATCAAATTATGCACTGACTTTAGTTTGGGAATCAAGCGGCGTCCCCTCCTGCCATTTGCCCGCCACAGAATGGAACTTTTGCAGACAGTTTGTGGAGAGTTCAGAGTTCGGATGTGCCTGGAGACGACGAATTTAATTGCGGTCTCAGCACACACACTCGAAATCGAAATCAGATTGCACGGCTGACCCAAAAAGTTGTCGACGGGCTGCTGCTGCTGCTGCTGCTCCTCCCTGTTGAAGATGGAACACAAATCACGAACTCGTCTCGCGGCGGCAGTAGGGCACGTCCAGGCTGTCCGTGTCGGAATCGAAGCCCAGGCCGCAGCTGTGACGCAGCCAGGACCAGCAGCATGCCTGATGCCGCCTGCTCTTGTTCCTGATTTTGCTCCTGCCACTGCTGTCAGTACTCGTGCGGCTTCTACTCTTGGCCAGGTCGAGAGAACCGAGAACCGGCTCTAGCCAGGCTTGATTCAGCTTTTGCTGTCGCTCCAGCTGCCACAGCCATTCGATGCGTGATCTGCCCCAGCCACAGTGGGGCTCTGGCGTCGATTTGTCGCAGCGGCCAAAGACCACATCGGCATCGGTTGGTTCGGGCTGCGTTTTGTTGTCCATGCCACCGACACGTCTGAGTACAGACGGGGGCAGCCGCCTTGACCGGGACACGGACATCATTAGACCCATTATTTGGTACTCCGATTGCAGGTCCTCTTCGCTGTAGATGGACCGCATCACGTCCTCCTGATGAAACCAGTTGGGATTCATACTGTAGGTTAACCAATTGGGCGACTTGCCCGGCAGAAGATCTGGACAAATCAATTGCAAATAGCGGTCCTTGGAGCACATGTCTGTGTGTGTGTGTTCCTGGATTAGTAGCAGGTGAAACAGCTCCCCAGCCAGAGCAGGACACAAAATGACATTTGACACTAACAATTTACATAGTTGGGGGCTCAGGGAGCAGTCGAAACTTTAATGGAAAAAACTCCCACCCGAATGAAGTCTAACCCAAGGCCACTCCTTTTCTTTCCTTTCATTCCATTCCTTCACAGAGATCATTGAGCTGGTGAAGAGCTACCATCCGCAGCGTATGCAGAAGCCATTCCGTCCCGATCTCGAACCCTTTGGCGACACCAAGGCCGACATTAATGGCATCATTCGACGCTGCTGGGCCGAGGATCCGGCCGAGAGGCCAGACTTCAATACTCTCAAGTCGATGATACGAAAGTTTAACAAGTGAGTGGAACCACAGAGAGTTTATACTCAGATCTCTGGATAATTGTTTCCCCTTCTCCTTTCCAGGGACAATGAAACTGGCAACATTGTGGACAATCTGCTGAAGCGCATGGAGCTGTATGCCAATAATCTGGAGGAGCTCGTGGAGGAGCGCACCCAGGACTACCACGAGGAGAAGAAGAAATGCGAGAAGCTGCTGTATCAGCTGCTGCCGCAGAGTGTGGCCGCTCAGCTAATCAGCGGGCAGCCCGTGGTGGCCGAGACCTTTGACCAGGTGACAATATACTTCAGTGACATTGTGGGCTTCACGGCCATCTCGGCGGAGAGCACACCCATGCAGGTGGTGCAGTTCCTCAACGATCTGTACACGTGCTTCGACTCGATTGTGGAGAACTTCGATGTGTACAAGGTGGAGACGATCGGCGATGCGTATATGGTGGTCTCCGGCCTGCCCATTCGCAATGGGAATCAGCATGCGAGGGAGATTGCCCGCCTGGCTCTGGCCCTCCTGGAGGCAGTGCACAACTTCAGGATCCACCATCGGCCGGAGGATCGGCTCAAGCTGAGGATCGGCCTGCATACGGGCGCCTGCGTGGCCGGCGTGGTGGGCCTGAAGATGCCCCGCTACTGCCTCTTCGGGGACACCGTGAACACGGCCTCTCGCATGGAGTCCAATGGGGAGGCCCTGAAGATCCACATCAGCGAGACCACGAAGGTGGCTCTGGACGAGTTCGGCACCTTTGTGACGACCCGCCGCGGCTTTGTGCCCATGAAGGGCAAGGGCGAGATGCTCACCTACTGGCTGGAGGGGGAGGTACCCAAGCCGAATGACCCCCTCTCGCCCAGCAAACTCATGCTCTCGCGGCGATCCTCCCTCAAGCAGCCGCAGCGCCAGACCCACTCACTCCACAAACAATACTCAGAGCTGGCTGTGGTGGCGCCACCACAGCTGCCACCTGCCGCCGTGCCGATCATTGCGCTGCCGCCGCCAAAGGAGCACTCACCCAATCTCCGGGTTAAGCGCAAGATCAGCTCCAGCTCGCCCAAGCTCAATGGCAGCAGCTTCGACTACCAAAAGACTGAGAACAACTACTATCTGGATGCGGAGGCCACCCAGAAGCCGTGCGACATTTACAGTAGCCGCTCCTTGCGCGACATGGAGGAGGCCAGCGACAGCTGGGAGCTGGCCCACTTCCGGCTGCCCTTGAGCGGAGCCCTGAAGAACCACAACAACAACCACGGCCATGTCCAATCGAATTCGAACTCCAATCTGAGCGGCATCCTGCAGCCGCCGCCGCCGTCCGGCCGCAGCCGGCTGAAGCCTTCGCCCACGATCTCAACGCTGCTGACTAGCAGTCGCAGCGAAGCCAACGCCTCTGGCTTGGACACGGGCAGCCTGGGCAGCGCCCAGAGGATCAAGTTTGCCGATGGCGATGAGACCTCATTGCTAATCGAAAAGCAGAAGGGTTTGCAGATGCAACCTTCGGCAGTGGTGAAACCTCTGGTGATGGGCAGCAGCCCCCAGCGGAGTGCGAGCAGCTGCAGCAGCCAGAACATTCCAACAGCCAACTTGGGCGCAGACACCCACCACTATGGCTACCTGGTGAAGAACTACAAGCAGCTGCTGTGCAAGCCGGTGACGACGGCCTCGAATAGCCACGGCCATGGATTGGACGAGTGTCCCCAGGTGGCGGGACGCGGTGCAGGCGCCGGCAGTGCCGTGACACAGCCCCTACTGGCCAAGATCAACTCGTAGTTGTAAGCGGGGGGAGAGTGCCCATGCCCGCCCAAACCGGAGGGTGTGGGTGTGTCTCCCCCATAGGGATCTACTCTACTCTACTCGTAATTATGCATATTATGTACATGTACTTGTTTGTGATAATAAGTTAAACCCAAGTTGAACAACTTAGTTGGTAGCCATCGACATGGACCCCCCCCCCCCAGACCCCCTCCCCCTATAGTCGATGGAGGAGATTAGTGAGATGAAAATCAAATTCGAAATTTGTATGAGACTCTGCGAAAGAAAGTGTTTGCGTAGCTTTTAATCACCTATCCTTCCTTCCTTACTCGTAAGTAGCGAATTTTATCCCATATGTAACTCGTTGTAAATAGGATATTTACTCCCCCTCCCCCACGAAACCGATCTGTTCCTTGTGCTTTGAATATTCATTTCTCCAACTCAGAAGACAATTAGTTTAAACTGAATGTAATCTAGAATGTAGCGGTTAAGCGTAGACAAAATTGTGACATTTTTTTCGTATATATGTATGTAAAGTATTAGAGGATCATGAATATTTATTTGAAAAATTGACGAATAAAGAGGTTATACCTAAGAAATAGAAAGATTTATGTTGGATTTCTGTTGTAAATTAATGAACCACCCTGAGCAAGCATTTGAGAATTTGAGTTTAAATTTAATTTGGTATGCGTACGCCAAACGGTTATCAGTCGTTCCGGAAATGGTTATGGTGCTATGACATTAGACTTTGCTGAAATTTGCTGCGTATATATATAGGGATAGCATGAGAGACAAAATTTAACATTATTGTTCGTAGTCGTCTAATTACTTTCAGTCGAACAACTGAGGCACTACTGGAGACAAAATAATGTTTTGAAGCAAAACACAGCCACCAAGCCAGCAAAATTGATACTGAAAAGTACAGCAATTGACCATTAATACCCTAACCTATTGAAATATAATATTGAAATTGATACACTATCTTTCAAATAATATTATTCATAAACATCAACATTATTATTACATGAGTGCAGGGTATTAAATATACGAACACTTCAAGGATATTTAAAAGCCGAAGCGTAAATCTACGTAGCACAGTTATTCTTTATTCCGCTTGTTATTCCTTTTGCTTCACATCCGGATTTGTTGATAGAAAGAGAGAGGCGATAGAGTATTCAACGCATGCGAGGAGTAGCGAAGCTTGTGAAATTATCGCTTACTTTGTGGTTAGATATGTCGATTTAAAGATAACAAATGAAAATTTTAAAGTTTTTAAGCCTGTTTTAAACATGAAATGCATAAAAACTCTTTACTTAGATAGTAACGGTTATAGCGGAACGGATCTGCTCCAGTACTTAAATCCATACTGCAAGGATTTGAAACTGGAGGGAAGTCCGAGGGGCCAAGGTAAGAATTTTAAACTACTTCATACGAAAAGAATTTCCCCAAGTGCTTTAAATTTTTTTCAGAGCAAAGTATAGCATGTCAGTCATATAGTATGTCAGTTTACCCTCTTGAGCCACGAGTATGTAATGCGTGCGTGCGAGAAGGATGGAATGTTCGGGATTGTGAAACGACACGATCGGTAGACAGAAAACAACAAAAAGTTCAACTCCATTGTTGTTTTTGTTGCCAAGGGATGAGAGAACAATAGAAAAAAGGAATTGATTTGCAACGGAATAAAATATCTGCGAGAGATAGATGAAAATAAAGAAAAAGAAGATAAGACAATTGTGACTAGCTCCGTTAAACAAAGTTTTAAAATCCTATCGAAAAAGAGAGTATATGTACTCTGAAAACAAGTTTTGGAATAATTACATGTGGAAAAATGTATCATTATTGATCCATTTGATGGTTGGAAGTGCCTGTTTTAAAAACAAGAATTTTAAAACAATTTGAATATCCCATTAAATTCAATGGACAGCTCCGGTTGTACAGCTGTTAAATTAGAGGGGCGTTTATTGGGTTAAGTTCGTTTGTTTGCTCGGTATATTTATGGTATATTCTAAAATCGAGGAATATCTTGTCGTGTCCGTCAGTATATTTACGGTATCTTATGAAAAAGATAAGGTGTATATATATTTAATCAAGTTCCAATTTATTTTTCAATATATTAAGATAATTTTCAAAATGACCGCCAAACTCATTTAGCGCGACATGTTCTTAACGGGAACGCGTATGGAATGAAGATTCATTGCTGCGACGTTCCTACGCGTTCCCGTAAGATGCATTTGATTTGTATGGGAAAAATTTCAGCAGCATGGGGAAATGAATTGGCAGCATTGTTCTGCAACTTTGGCACGAATACCTTGGGAAAAACGGATATTATGGACTTGAGATATTGTTTGTTATATCAGGCACCAATTAATGCAGAAACTACTCAGTCTCTGTTTTAAAGAGATTAACGAAATTTTGTGGCTTATGGGTACCAATAATAGGTATCAGAACCGGGATAAATGTATTTAAAAAGCACAAAAACATACGTACAGATAGGTAAAAAAAAACTCAATCTAAAAGAAATGCAATATTAATGTTACAAAGAAGCCTGAAACAACAAATTAAACATCAATTAAAGGAAATAAGGTATAGAAAAACCCATACGCATAGAAGAAACTTTGTTGACCAGCAACACTGACGTCACATTTAGTCAACATTTACGTTTTATGCTTTGGCCGTTTTTGTTTGAACCCTATTATCTAAACAATCCCATTAAAAATAGTTCTGAAAACTAGCCAATCCTAAACAATATTCATTGAGAAATTGGATAAAATTATTTGTTTAGAGCTGAGAGGGCCAACTATCTAGTAATATTAAACTGAATATCAAAATAGACGAATTTCATATCACAAAATATCATGGTATGGCAGCCCGCTGCAACTACGAATTGCACGAGTCTGACAACGCCACAAAACGACGTCACATTCGTTTTATGTTGTTTTTGTTTGAACCTTAAAGTGTAAATAATCCAATAAAAAGGACTTCGGAAAACTTGCCATTCTTGTAGAAAATTTATGTATCTATCGGATAAAACTATTTGTTTAGGGCTGAGAGTCCCAGCTAGCTAGTAATATTAAACGGAATATCAAAATCGAGGAATATCAACTTTGAAAGTTTTGAAAAAACAATCGATACTATCGTGATAGTATCGGGTTCAAATAATTATTAAAAAACCATTAAAGCCTTTTAGGAACATGTCCATTGTCAAAATTAGATGCCACCTGTCAATTTGTTCTCAAATGTGTCCTCGTATTTTATAGCAGCCAATCCAAAAATATCAAAAGCGCAACGACTGTAGCTCGATACTATCATGATCGTCGCAAAACCGTCGATAGTAGAGGCGAGCAGTAAAATATCGATACTATCGATAGTGCCCTCGATGGTTTGACACCTCTAGCTTGTGTTGTTTTGATTTAAGCCCGGAGTTTACGCGTTTCTCGCCCTTTCTGTCTGTTAATTAAGCTATCAGACTATTTAGCATTGATTATATAGCCTATACTAGTGTGTGGCGTCAATAGCGGGTAAGCAGATAATGACGTACAGGCGTCCCAGACAGCATGCGCAACATTGCATAATTTTACATAGCCAATGGGTTGAATGAATTGCAAGTTTCCATTGATTGAATATCAGCATATCAAGCTGCTGCTCCCCCGTGAAGTGAACTTTGGTGCCGTGCTGGAAAGAGTAGGGGTGCTAATAGTAGAACATTCGACACCCTTCTTTTGCGCGCACCCATCTCCCCGTGTGCAGTGTCATAGAGGCAAATGTGATTCCCGTTTGGTGCCGCTTCGGCGACTGATAATTTCGGAGATTAATTGTGAAACAGCCGCCCCCATAGAAGTATTCAGTCATTGCTTGCGCTTGATTTTATCTAAACGTTGGACGTGCTCTACTATCAGGAGCTTATCATAGTAGCTGCCTGGTTGTTGTTGTGTGTCAAATGAGTAAATAGTTTAACCGTTTACAGGCAAAATGTTGTACTGCCCGCCGAATGTGACGCTCAGCGAAGTGTGGACCAATCATGGCATCTCCCACTGCTTCATGGACACCGTGGGTCCGTCTGTTTACGGCGGATTTTTACTGCTCTTTGGCTGCATCCAGCTGCTGATGTACCGAAAGTATGCCACACGCATCACGGATCCCACACAGATCTCCAAGTCGCGGCTATATGCCTTACAATTGTTTCTGCTGTTCCTGTTGCCCGTGCTGGCTGTGATGCGTTTCTTCTTGAATGCTCGCATCTATACTGACAGTGCTGTTTATGGCTATATGGTGAGTAGATTGCGCTCTCTGTCGCTCAGGAAACGATTTGACGACCTCTTTTTGACCTTCCCTTAGATCTATTCGACTGCTGTGGTGTGCTTTGCATATCCATTTTGCATCTGTCTGATACTCAAGGAGCGTTTCTATCAACTCCCATCGGTGCCAACGCGTGGGCATGGACTTATACTGCTGCTATTTTGGACCCTGGCTTTCATCAATGAGTCGCTGGCTTTTATTAACCTGCGACACGAGGATTGGTGGTTCAATCTTAAGAGGTAGCCAGAAATTCCCCCCGCATAATTCTATAAATTACTTGAAATTTCTGTTGCCCTTGCAGCAACAAGGACCAAATCGAAATGGGCCTCTTTGTGACGCGCTTTCTCTGCTCGCTGCTGATCTTTGTACTGGGTCTGAAAGCCCCTGGCATTATGGCGCCCTACCATCAGCGACTGGTGGACACTGACTCATCCAGCGAGTCGCAGGCAAACGCACAGACGGGTTCCGCTTTTAGAAATGGCTGGCGCAAGCTGCGCAAACTGTTTCCCTATCTGTGGCCCAAGAAGGATTTGGCACTGCAGATTGCCGTGTTCATATGCATCATGATGCTGCTTGCCGGACGCGTCATTAAATTGTTTTTGCCGATTTATCGCAAGAAGTTGGGTAGGTCATGGTTTCAATGAGGAATTTCCCAACGTCATTTGGCTAATCTCTCGCCTCGCATTGCCTCCTTTAGTGGACAGCCTGACCATCGAACCGATTATCTTCCGTTGGGACTTTGTGCTGATCTATGTGGCCCTGTCGTTCCTCCAAGGTGGCGGCACTGGCACCATGGGACTGTTCAACAATCTGCGCACCTTCCTCTGGATTCGTGTACAACAGTACACGACCCGTGAGATTGAGATCGAGCTGTTCCGTCATCTGCATCACTTATCGCTGCGATGGCACCTGCAGCGCAAGACGGGCGAGGTGCTGCGCGTTATGGATCGAGGCACTGACTCTATAAACAATCTGCTCAATTATATTGTGTTTTCCATAACGCCCACAATTTTGGATCTGCTGGTGGCTGTGGCCTTCTTCGTCTACGCCTTCAACTGGTGGTTCGGCTTGATTGTATTCCTCACAATGTTCTTGTATATAGGTATGAAATCTCACTCCTTCCATTGATTGGCTTCCTCTGATGTCTTCTCCTTGTAGCCTCCACAATTGCCATCACGGAATGGCGCACGAAATACCAAAGACGAATGAATATGGCAGACAATGAGCAGCGTGCACGCAGCGTGGACTCTTTGCTGAACTTTGAGACTGTTAAATACTACGGAGCGGAGAACTACGAAGTGGATTGCTATAGGGAGGCCATTCTCAAGTACCAGAAGGAGGAGTTCCTGTCGATGCTCACCCTCAACATGCTCAACACCGCACAGAACATAATACTCTGCCTGGGTCTGCTTGCCGGCTCGCTGCTTTGCGTGTATTTGGTGGTCCATCATCAGACCCTCACCGTGGGTGACTTTGTGCTGTTTTCCACCTACCTAATGGAGCTGTATATGCCTCTGAACTGGTTTGGCACCTACTACCGGGCCATCCAGAAGAACTTTGTTGACATGGAGAACATGTTTGAGCTGCTGCGCGAGGATGAGGAGATTATTGATGCGCCCGGATGTGCCCCACTGCTCACAGCAGGCGGTGGCATTGAGTTCTCAAACGTGACCTTTGGCTACACCCCAGAGAAGATTGTGCTGCGCAATGTGAACTTCACGGTGCCCGCCGGCAAGACAGTAGCAATTGTTGGCCCCTCGGGAGCTGGCAAGAGCACAATCATGCGATTGCTCTTCCGATTTTACGATGTGCAGACGGGAGCCATCACGATCGATGGCCAGAACATAAAACTCGTGCAGCAGCAGAGCCTGCGCAAGGCCATTGGTGTGGTGCCCCAGGACACGGTGCTGTTCAACAACACCATTTTCTACAACATCCAGTACGCCAAGTTGGGCGCCTCTGACGAGGCCGTCTATGAGGCGGCCCGTGCGGCCGACATTCACGAGAAGATTCTCAGCTTCCCCGACCACTACGAGACGAAAGTGGGCGAGCGCGGACTGCGCCTGAGTGGCGGCGAGAAGCAGCGGGTGGCCATTGCGCGGACCCTGCTCAAGTCACCCATCATTGTGCTGTTGGACGAGGCCACCTCCGCTTTGGACACGCACACGGAGCGCAACATCCAGGCGGCTTTGGCCCGAGTGTGCGCCAATCGAACGACAATTATTGTGGCGCATCGCCTGTCCACCGTCATCCATGCGGATGAGATTCTGGTGCTACAGGACGGCAGCATTGTGGAGCGTGGCAGGCACGAGCAGCTGGTCCAGCGTGACGATGGCATCTATGCGGACATGTGGCAGCAGCAGCTTAAAAATCTGGATGCAGAACAAAATGCCACGGACAATGTAGAGGCAGAGAATGCGGGCTCCGAGAAATCAAAGCCCGCACGTGATGCCAGCGGTGGTGCGGGTGCTGGTCCAAGTGGTGGTGCCCACTTTAGGGCAGGACATGCTCATGGTGGAGCACGTTAGTCTTAGCTTTAAGTAGTCTCATTTCTGTTATTCCTATATATCGCATGTGTGGTATTTTTGTTGTTATACGTATATGATGTATGAGAGCAATTTGTCGAAAGTCTTAGTTCTTTTATAAGTAATCTTATACTATGCTACTCTTAAAATAAATAACGTAGATTTTTATAGACCAAACCAACGACATAAAGATTGTTCTAGGATACATTTTAAGAGCATAATCATCTGTACATGCAAATTGGAAGAGAGAGAAAGAGAGCGGCTCTTCTGCTTATCAGCAATAACAGTGAACCTCCGGCAAGGCCAGCCTTGGCACTGAAGCTACGCTCTGAGCCTCAGTACGAGAGTGAAACGCGAGCTGAGCAGACGTGGAAATTTGCTATAAAGACAAGACGCGGCGACGTTCTGGTGATAAAGGAATAGCGTCGGCTTTCGTTCAAAACGAATCAGATAATACCCACCCATATAAATATATATATATATTACAAATATCCAGAGAGAAGGAGAGATTTGTGCAGAGTGTCAACTGTGAAAAGAAGTGGATCTGGCCATGAGGCGACTCAAGTGTTCCGTGTTTGTGTGTACGTTAAGTAACCTAATTGATAATCCCAAAATAAGAGAGAAAAAAAAACTATATCAGAAATTAATTCAAGAACATGACGTAATGTTTCATTGAAGAAGCTGAGGAATAACATTGATTAAAAGCGTTTCGCGATCGTCCATATATACGTACGAGTACTCGTATAAATCATCAGCATATAGCTGTATGCTATATGTACATATATGTACATGGGCATACAATGTATTGCATGGATGGCATATAAGAAACGAAATTCAATTGATAATTGAAGAGTTTATTGCCCATCCAAATGCAAGACAGAGAGCAAGCGAACATCTCGAATTGAATTTCAATTTACATACCTCCCTCCAATCTATCTATCTGTCAGATCTATTCCTGATCTTTGATGCCGGGCATGCCTTCAACATCATTGGCCTCAACAAGCAGATGCTCTACGAGTATGTCGGCAATGTGCTGGTGGGTGCCAAGCCCCAGGACGAGGGACATCCATCGCCACCCACGACAGGCTGGATTGTGCGGGGCAAGCTCACGTTGCAGCGGCAAAGTGATTTGGTCATGGCAGCAGCGGTGAGTATTTCCCCCGCATGGCAATGTTTTATTTGGTGATCCCAGAGGCGACCCCCAGACAAATGTTAATTAGAATTCCATGGGTTACAAAATAATAATTGCAAAAATATTATTGTTTATAAAATCAACGAACAAGGTCAGATTTTGATTGTGGTACGAGTACGAGTATATATAAGATTGTATTTTGGAATATTCTTATGGAAATTCCCACCTAAAATGTTCATAGGCATGAGTATATATGTATATGTATAAATCAATTGAAAATCAGTTAAAAATTCAATCAATTTATTGATTTCATTAACCATTTCAATCGTAGAATTCATTCAATCGAGCTGTCAGCTGAGAGGGGGGATTGGCATGGAGTGGCATTCCACACACTGTGCCATTCCCAGAGAAGTTCTCTGCAGACACAACAGAAGGCAGGCATTTGCAAAAGGAAAGGAAGAATTTTCGCAGATGAATTAAAAACAATTTAACCTTTCACAGAGACGACTCTCAAGGGAGAGAGGGAGTACACGGAGGAGAGATACACAATGATCTGAACTCGGGCTGTGAACTTCTTTCATTGTCGGAGATGCTGAGATGCTGCTGCCAATACATGCATTCAATTCTCAGTGTTCCCTTCCCTTACATATACCATACATATATATATGTATATATATCTGGCAGATCCGTGTATGTGTGTGTGTGTGTGTGTGTTGGTTCGTAATCAGTTCTGATTGTTTTGACTGGCGGCTGCTGCGCTAGGAGTAGGCCCTGCCTTCTTATCAGCGTCTCCGCCGCCATGCGTGTGTGGCATATGTAAAATGTTTGTTTTTTGTTTGTTAGATAAACCCTCCTGCCGCTACTCCCGCCACCATATTATCCCTGTCTATCTCGAGGGTATTTCCCCGATTAAAATTCACAATCTTTTGCAGCTGGTCATCGATGATGTAACGCTTAACAATTCGGGGGAGAAGTTCCTGCAGAACAAGGAGATGTATCCACCGTATAAACCGTTCAAGATTGTGCTCACCGAAAATGGCAGCATATCCCATGTGGTCTTCAAGGAGGGGGATCCCATATGGTCGATGAATTTCAAGCGTGCCATTGCCTCCGTTCTGCAGTTCCAAATGAAGTCCAGCGGGGCTTTTGTTTTGGATGAGGTAATATTTTTCCAATTATTGATTTAATTTAACTTCAATTAAATTAATTTCCTTGATAGCTTGGCATTCATGGCACCTGTCGGACAGAGTACTTTGTGTCCAACAAGACCAACTACATATCCATTAGGAAAACGCCCGAACTGAAGACCTGCACACCCTATTCGGAGGCTGTGCACATCACCAGGAGTAATGTGCCGCCAAACACGTGCGAATTTGATCACCAGAAGAGCGTGATCATCGGCAATGAGGCCATCTATGGGATGCTGCCGCACAACGAGACGGGCTACTTCCTGAGCATGGCCCATGCCAAGGGCACGACACTGATACACACCTTTGAGTCGACGGGCGAGGCGCAGTACATCAACTCCGAGCTGCTGTTGAACTTCCAGAACGAGACGCCCATCGATAATCCCATTGATATTGAGACCTCGATGGCTGCGGAACCATCCAGCCTGGAGCTGCAGCCGCTGGAGCCCAACGATCCGACAGGCGGACGCAATCCCCAGCAGCAGGAGACACTGATCGTCCAAGCAGCCGGACTGCTGGACAGCCTGGCCGAGGCCCTGGAGAGCACCGAGTTCAAGTTCGGTGAGCCCTACGACTCGACGCTGTCGGATGTGATCAAGCTGCTCAGCGAAGTGGACTTTGAGTCGCTGAAGAAACTCTACCGAGAGGTGGACATTGGCACCTCCTACCGCCAGGAGACCATCAGGAATATCTTCCACGAGATCATACCACGCATCGGCACCAAGGCCTCGGTCTTCCTGACCCACCATCTGATTGTGCGAAAGATGACAAAGCCGCAGATTGCCGTGCAGCTGCTCATACCCATGCCCTTTCACATATTCGAGCTGTCCGCGGAGCTGGTGCACGTGTGCGAGGACTTCCTGAAGATTGGACCCGATCGCCCGGACGTGCGACAGGCGGCGATCCTCAGTTTTGCCACGCTCGTGCACAATGTCTATGTGGCTCGGGGCATCGACAAGGATGAGTTCGAGGAGTATGTGCAGAAGTACTTCAATGCTTATTTGAGTGAGTGGCAAATCCTTCCTTCCGCCACTGATCTCTCCCACTGATCCCCTGTTCTGTTGCCTCCCCTTCCCAGATGATCGCGACTTTGAGCAGAAGATGCTGTACCTGCAGGGCCTGAACAATCTGCAGCTGGGCAATGTGGCCAACTACTTGGAGCCGATTGTTCAGGATCCCAATGAGAATGAGGATCTCAAGTTTATGGCTGCCTGGACGACACTGCCGCTGGCACCCAGCCGACCCGAACGCATCTACGAGATCTACTGGCCCATCTTTGAGTCGCGCAATGCCAGCCTGGAGCTGCGCGTGGCCGCTGTGACCCTGCTGCTGATCTCCAATCCCACGGCAGCGCGACTGATCAGTATCCATCGCATCATACAGAGCGAAACGGATCCGCATATGATCAACTATTACCGCACGACGGTCACCAGCATATCGGAGACCACGTATCCCTGCTACCAGCACCTGCAAGTGATCCCCTCGCTGCCAACTCTCAGTGCATCCCATTTGACTTTCTTTTTGCTTACTCCTCAGACGCCGCCTGCTGTCCTACATGCATCGCCATCTGCCGCAGAAGCCAGAGCCACGCTATTGGGTCACCGGCAACTACATCTTCGACTATCGCGACTCCAAGTTCGGCATTGGGGCCATGCTGCAGGTCTTTCTGGTGGGCGATCCCAAGTCCGACATGCCTGTGGTGGCTTTCTTCAAGTTTGACACGGAAGCCCTGGGTAAATTCACCGGACAACTGGCGGTGAGTGTACCCCCCAAAGAGTCTCTTCTACTGTCCTTAACCCTATGCCGTATTCTCCTTCAGTTGTACATCAAAGCGCGAGGACTGCCAGATGCCATACTGAGCACAATGCAGTCGAGGAACAGCAGCGATCCGTTCACCTACAAGAGCATCAAGAGTCTGCTGAGCATGCTGCAGGCACCGGCCATCCATTCGAAGAATCTGCATCTGGAGTTCATCCTGCAAATGGAGGGCAAGACGGTACTGTCGTATTTCCTCAATCAGCGCATGTTCACTCAGTTGACCTACGAGAATCGTAAGTGGCGGGACATCTCCCCTATCCCTCTTGACTCCTTATTTAATCAACACTTTGCTTGCCTTCAGTTCTGGAGCGACTGCAGCAGATCATTCGCACGGATAGCCACATCAACATGCAGACCGTACGCTGGCCCTTTATGAATCGCTATTCGGTGCCCACGGTGCTGGGCACTTCGTCGGATGTGCTGCTGCAGACAACGGTGCTGACATCGCTGCGCGGCAACATCACGGAGCAGCGCACACCGCCCATATCGAAGCATACGCTGGAGATCGATGCCAGGTACTCCTCGTATGCCTCTGTCCGGAGTCGCAGCTACAATCCGTTCCTGAATCTCGATCACGAGATAAACCGCGAGCAGGGCTTCCTCATCTATGTGCCGTTTAGCAATGAGCTGAACCTCAATATGAGTGGCAGTCCGTGCACTCGATACTCCTTCTCGCGGCCACAGAACCTCACTAGCGGCTTGTCCTTCAAGTCGCGGGCTGTGACCAAAACGCGGGGTCTCATCACCAAGACAGCCACAGCGCCCTTTGAGGAGATTATGCTGCCCGAGAGAAGCAACGATGTGGTATGTCCAGAGGGAGTCACCAAAGTAGCATGGATAAAGTTCTGTCTGAATGTTGCCTTTCAGTTTCAGTTCCTCACGTATACCATGCCGGATCTGGGCGTCCAACTGGCCATCAATACGAATCTCAATGAGCTGATCAAGTATCGTGGAATGCTGCTCAAATCAGAGTTTATAGAGAAGTAATTACTACAAGCAATGGAAAATAACTTTACCCCATTGATGTATCCTTCCTTCCTTCCTTCCTTCCAGCGGCTTCTCGCGCAACATGCTTGTCAGCCTGCTGATGTATGGCTTTGGCTTCACACAACTGAGTTCCATTCACCTGGGACACGATCGCAACTTTACGCTCTTGATGTACAATGAAAATGCCACCAAAGTAGGAAAACATTCTCCCCAAACTTAACCTCATATATGATTGATTAATCGATGAGTCTTTTTTAGCTGGAAGGCAGCTTCTGTGCGGACGATGTGCTGAAGACGGCAGACCTGAAAGGCAGACAGATTGCCCTGACGCTGCAGCACACGGACGAGACACAGAATTTGGATGCACTGCACAGCTGGAACATTACGCTGGATGTGCAGACATCGACCAAGTCCAGTTGGTTCAAGCTGATTGGACAGATACAGCGCAACTCCAAGGATGATGAGGAGGACTGGAAGGTGAGTGCTTACCGGACTATTATAATTATTTATTTAACCAAATATGATGATGCATTGTTGAGTGTATTTTTGTGGGGTTCCGCATTTCGTTTCGTTGCGTTTCGTGTGCGTACGTGAAGGGGGGGGAGGGGTCGGGGGATTGTGGGTATTATTGGAAAACATTTGTTTAACCCTCCTGTCCGGCTGTCTCAAGCTCCTCCTCGGCATTGATCAGGGCCACAATGCCATCCTGCAGCGACTTGACCAGCTCGAATTCGGTGAAGCCGAGACGACGTCTGTTCGATATGTCCATGACGCCATCCTCGATGGCTGTGTGCTCGCCGCCAGTGCCGCGTATCTGCAGCTGCAGCTCATCGGCCAGCGCGACCAAACGTTCACTGTCCTTGCTCAGCAGGGGCAGGCGAATGTGCACCGAGGCGCGCAGGGTGGTGCCCAGATTGGTGGGGCAGGCACTGAGGTAGCCATAGCGACTGCTGCGCGCAAAGGTCAGGGTCTTCTCGAGCTCCTGCAGGCCATTGACCAGACGATTGTACACATCGCCCAGGTCGCCGCACGGGGCCATTGAAATGATGCGCAAGTGATCCTCCTCGTTGACCCAGATCAGGAAGGTAGCGGCCGGATTGTGGTAGACACCACGGCCCGTGGGCCAGAAGCGATAGCAACCGGCGGTGGTCAGATAGACGTCACCGCGATGGAACATTATGTGACGCTTCACCATCTCCTGCTGGGTCTCCGCATCGATGTCGCCCAGTGTCAGATAGGAGCCGATGTGCTCCCCATCCATGGTCTCTGTGGCGGCACGCACCTTCTCCTCCACCTCGATGAACTGCTTCTCCGTCAGCTTGGGGAAGAACGGGAAGCCCTCAATGTTGCGAGCGATGCGTATGCGCGCCGAGATGATATATTTGCGCTCCGGATCGAGGTTCTCGATCTCATCCACATTGCCCCAGTCGGTGTCCTTCTGCAGCACATCCGACTCGTTGTCCTGCTGGGCATGATAGTCCTTGATAATCGGATCAAAGATCTTGCCGAACACCTCGTAGCTCTCGGGATCGGCGGCATAGATGCCCACCGACGAGTCGTGATGCTCAAAGCCCGAAACGGCGCAATCGTACAGATAGGCATCCACTGGCGGCGATGTCGTGACCAGCATGAACTCCTCCACCAGCTCCGGTGTGAGGTATTTTCGCAGCAGCGAATTAACATGCTCCTCATCGTCTGTGAGGGATTTGAAGCCAGCCAGTGTAAGCTCCTGGTACTCCTCTGGCGACTTTTTGCTGCAAAAGGGCAGTCAGTGGGATTCACATTGATTCTCCGCTTTAGTGGAACTTACATTTGACCACGCAGTCGCTCTAGCTCCTGCTCCAGGCGTGATATGTTTGTCTTGGCCTCCTCCAGGTCGTTCTTCATCAGATCGTACTGAGCATCGTCCGGGCAGCTCTCGCACATGAATTTGCGCACAAAGCGTATGGCATCCTCGGGCTTATTCTGCTCCTCATACAGCTTGATGAGGGCCTTGCTCAGGGCATCTATGACGCCAGCTCTCTCCAGATACTTGCGATATTGCACGCGTTTCGATTCAATCTGTTAATGGAAAGCACATCAGGATTCGGATTTCCTATTCTATCTATTCCGTGGTGCACTGTGCGCCGCTTACCGAAGTCATGATTGCAATTTATATTTTGCACAGCCAAAACCAAAATTTAAACAACAAACGCAAAAGGGAAATTGTCAAAAAAAAAATGTATATGGAAAAGTGGAAGTTTAAATTTAATTTTACAAAATTTTCTGTTTGGAAGAGAAATGCGTCCGAACTATAGCGTAGCTGTCTGCTTTCTGTTTAGGCTGAACGAACAAAAAAACTGGCTCCGTATTGATCAAACGTCGTACAAAGCACAGGACTACTGTGTTCGGGGTTCGGGCAGGCAGCCCCCGATTCCGTTTCCGAGCGCCAAACGTCAGTCAAATGTGGGCCAACATCTGTGGCAGGCAGACGGGGGCTAGCTTGCACTCGAGTGGCAAGCATTGTTGTGCTTCATACACGTATAATAAGGTGGCAGGCACGAACACAGCAGACAGGTACCCACAGATAGACAGACAACCAGGATGTGTGTGAGTGTGTGTAGGTAGAAGCCCGCTAATCGTTGCCACAGTTGTTGTGGGTTGTCGTTGCTTGTCTACCAGTTTGTCATGGTAATGTCTGCCCCACTACCCCACACACGAGTCTGTGCTGTGTCTGGCTGTGGCCTTATGCTGATGACCCACAGCGTAGCCAAATGGCCACACATACAGGGTGACAGCACTTGACTCGCTTCAGTGGCAGCCCACTTGGCTTGGAGTCTTGACTTACATTTTAATGGGATTCTCTTTGGATCTCTTTCTTACGCTCGCAGGCCTGCACCAAGTTGACCTATGAACCGCTGGTCTTTACCAAACGACCCCACACACTCAATGGCAATGTGGTGTTTGGCCTGGCCACCGAGGAGGGCGCCTGCCCCGAGAAGGGATCCACAGTGCAGTTTGCAGCACGTGCTGGGGTGAGTACATCCGTTGATTCCATGGGTGCCATGCAGATTGAACCCATTCCTTCCAATTGCAGCCCTCGGAGCATGCTCGAGCCTTTCTGCGTTCGGACAAGATCTCGCTAACGGACACCGACTTTTGTCCCAAAGAGGTGCTCAAGTTCTCGCCCATACCCACATCCAAGTACTGCAAGCGCAGCAATTTCGAGAACTTCACCTCGATAACGCAGTACGATATGGATCTGAAATTTAATAATGTAAGTGATGGAGAATATAATAGCAAAGAGAATACTCACCTATATGAATTCCTGCCCTTGCCGACAGATGCCTGCGTGGTTTGAGTTGTGGTCCAATAGATTGGATCATCTTGTCTCGGCATTGTCTGCCCACAAGGTGGACAGTTTGCACATGAGCCAGGAGATTAATATCACAATGCACACGCCCAACGACTACTTCTGGCTGACGGTGGAGGTGAACGGCGTCAATTGGCGCATCTACCATATACCCTTCCTGTACAAGCTGGACTCCAAATTCGATGCCTCGCACGAGCTGACCTATGACTCTGGACTGAAACGCTCCTGTTCGGTGATCAATGGGATGATCAACACCTTCGATGATTATCTGATCAATCTGGGGGAGATTGTCACGCAGCCGCAGTGTCTAACGCTGCTGGTGGCCGACTGTTCGCCGCTGCCACAGATGGCTGTGTTCCTTACGCCCTCGCCGGCCCATGGACTCGCGAGCAACTACGGACTGCGCATTCACATTGGGCGGAACTACTTCAATCTGCACTCGCGGACGGACAACAGCAGTCAGCCGAACGATGAGCCCGTGTTCATTTATGTCAATCAGGAACAGACGCCGCACGATGTGCGCCAGAAGCCCTACCAATGGCCCATCGAGGACAGTGACTACGATTTTCGGTTCGTTTTTGTACATCTTTGCGTTGATCCAATCCTTAATTCTTTCTCTTGCAGTGTGGAACTCAACGAACAAAATATTCTGATTGTCGAGTGCGCGCAGATAAGTGCCACCATCCAGTTTGATCTGTTCAACATCCTCAACTTTGAGATCTACGGCGTCTACAAGCATCAGATGTGTGGCTTGTGCAGCAAGCCACTGAATCGTATGCAAAACTATACGCTCTGCGAGCCAGAGACAATCAGTAGCACCAGTAGCAGCAGCAGCAGCAGCAGCAGCACTCCTCCAGCACCTCCACCACAGCATGAAAATTCCACCGAAAAAGTCTTAGTTGCATAAGCAAGAACTGTGTGTGTGTGTGTATGTGTGTGCGTGTCTAAACTAAAATAAAACCGAAAGAGTAGCCCCCTTGGGAGGAGCTTTGAATCCTATTTAACATCAATATTGTGCAGTTTTATAATTAACTTTTAATTGTTTAGGAACTGGATATAATAATATTCTTTGAACATTGGAAGATCGTTACTCCATCCGATAATCGAGGATTAAGTATTACAAAGATCAAAACTTAACACCGATGCTCCTCATATTTGGAGTGGCAAGATGGTCCATAATGTTGGGAGTTCTTCACATAATCATAATCATTTCATTCGCAACCTGTGCAGCAGGACTGTAATGGATATTCTTAGTAACTATTTTAGTTAATCCTCGGACCAGGATAACTATCTCAAGACCTTCGGACTCTATAAGTCTGTTGTAAAAAGTTATCAAATAAATTCTTTGATGTTTCTTATCGAAAGATACATTTTAAATCGAGATTTGAGTATTTGAAAAGAACTAATAACAATAAAAATCCATAGGATTAAAGATCAGCCATATTCATTTATGGAGATACCTTTAGAAACAAAACAAAAAATAACTTCTGCTGCATATAAAGTCATAATAGAATGGAGCCCCAAAATGAGCTCGCGTCAAATGTTTGGATAAATGTGAAACTTGTTGAGCCTTAATCCATGCGGAATCCGACCTGCTCCTCACGATCAAGATGCAGCTGGGTAAGCAGATGCATGCGAAGCTCTGGAACCGTTTCCAGTAACTGTTTGCACAGCCTGCAGGTCATCGGGTCGAAGGTGCCCTCACTGTAATAATACGAAATCAGATCATGTTAGATAAGCTTCCTCCAGGACGTCGGAGGAGACACTTACAAATTACGATAATTGTACAACTCCTTGCAGTTCTCAATCAGTGGCACAATACTGCCCATACTCTCTTCGCGCAGCTCCGGAATGGTGTGCATGGGGAATATGGAACGTTTTCCATACGGCTGACAGTCCGGAACCCGTGGCTCCTCCATCTTTAGCCACTCGTAGTCAGAGTTATGCGAACTGGACTCAATAAAGCTTCGATTCTTGTTCAAAAGCCTGTAAAAATGAACAACTCAGTACATAAAGTTGTCGTTAAGCACACATTGATTGTGAAACATACCGATTGAGTGCAGCATAAATTGTATTATATATTAAAATGCGTTCGGTAAGACCAGCAGATGGATACAAGTCGCCATCAAGGTTGAAGAATGTGCTGTCAATGTTGTAGCGGATTTGATTGATCTGAAAGGCAATTTTTGGGCATGAATATCGGAGATGGAGCGGCTCAGTTACAAATAAAAACTTACCAGCATAACATCATCATCGTCAATGTTGACATCCAAGTTTATAACCATGTCATGATCCTCGTAGAAGGATTGCATTGTTTGCGAGTGGCGCCCAAGTCCGGCCAATATCGAAACATATCGGCTGTTTGCCTTGTTGGCTTTAATCTGTGCACACGGGCAGAATATCATGGTCATAATTGCTGCGAAACCGGGTATGTTGGGCATTAAGCTGGTGCCGCGCAGATTCAAAATGCGACCGTTGGGCCCAGTTTCGTTCATGCTAGCGGCCACAATCATCTTGTCGTGCTGATCTTGCGGCTCGGCGTCCAGGAGCACGAAATTCACCGAAGTAGGATCCACCTTCACCGTCTTGCTGAGGCCCGAACGCATGGTGGAGTATAAGGTCGATTCTAGGGTGCTGAATGGACCCTTGAGCTTCAGCAGCTTTTTGCATTCCTCTGGCGGTGGCGGAGCCAAGTCCATATCCTGGGGCTGCTGCTTCGAGCGGAGATACTCTTCGTTCACCTGCTGCCTCTCTTGCGGTGTTATATAGCTGCGGGATTCCTGTTTGCGCATCCGAAAATCATGATCCATGCGGGACATGTAGTCCTCATCGGTGCGACGGGCCAATTTATCCTTAACCAACAGCTCGTTGAGGTATCCCTCCTGCAGGTGTATCTTGACCGCAGCCACGTTCTGTACCAGTGAGTATATCTCTAGTTGGACGCGTCCGCGTTTGGCCAGGGCATGCAGCATATCGTCAGCCTGCTGGGGCCAGGCATTATTTGTGCTGACCATCGACGACGGCTGCACCAGGGCCAGGCGACACTCAAACACGCGCGGCGGTAAATCGCTGTACTGCCGCAACAGTTCCGGGGACATTAGACGCAGCTGGTCCATCGGTAGCTTCTCAATATCTCCGTAGTCGATGAAGCGAACATAAAACAGCAAATTGTGACTGTTCAGGGTATCCACACGAATCACAGTGGCACGCTGGTACTCGCCCTGTCGCTTGGCCAGCAGCAGCAGCCCCTTGGTGATGCTGCCCGCATTTTTCACATGATTTTGCAGCTGCTCCGGATAATTGAAATGCTCGGACATGTTGACAATCCAGTTTGCAAAGGATTCGGGCTGGAAAAAGAACTTGCCACAGCTGACAATCTGCAGAAAATACAAGCAATAAGAGACAGTATCCAGCCTGGGAGTAACCCCACCCCACTCACATTTGTAATCTTTCCGACTATATTCTTGTCAAAGACAGACGGCAGGGCCAGAAGTTCCACGGCCACTGGCTTCGAGGGGGGTATCCAACGACCCTCGATGACCTGCCCTATCTTCTTGTCCTGCACATACTTTAGGGCATATCTTGTTCTGTAAAAAGGCATAAAAATCAGATAGATAAAACCCATAACAGCTATGGGATGGGACCGGGCCCCAACTCACTCCATCACTAGCATTGAACGCTGAGAGATACATGTACGCATACGCAATGCCTTGTAGACCTCCGTTTTGATGCGCCCCGGGACATGGATGTATGTGGAGCCCTCGGGCTTGCAGCCATCATTCTTGAAGGTGACAAAAACTTTCTCGGATCCAGGCCCAAAGGTCACATCGATGTTTTCAGGCGGTATCTTGGCCTCGAGGAACAGTTCCTTGATTTTGCGCGTGTACAGCTCCCCCATGATGCGGTCGGTGAAGGAGGTGAAGAATACGGTGCGGCAGGGATCCAAACCAGAGATTACCGCATACATATTGCGATCGCCGTCTGGCGTTGACTTTGACTGCACAAAGTAGTTGGGATAGAAGGCCCCAGCGATGACCACCTTGAGCATTAGAGCTCTCTCGCGATCATCGTTGATGCGTCGGTTGGGGAAGGATATCGACAGCAGGCCCAGTTTAGTGCAGCGCAGGCGCAGTTCCTGCACCAACAAATGCATTTCGCTCAACGCTCGCAACGAGAGCTGAAAGCGCTTGGCCCACTGTACAGATGCATCCTTTTGCAGGCTATTCTCGCACATATTCAAGTAGGTCTAAAAGAAGCAGAAAATAAACAGGAAATTTAGCATATAGCGAGTGAAAGAGTGAGTGAGTGGCTCACCATGTAGATGCGCCAAATGCCCACCAAATCGGAGCCAGAGCCATCGGCAAACACATAATGCATCCAATAATTGTCGTTCCTTTGGTTGGATCGCGAGCTGTCTATATAAACGCCACGCACGGTAATGCCAGCAGCTATAATGATCGTTTCCTCAACCAGATTGAACACATAGCCCAATATAATGAGTCGACTGAGGTGCGTGTCCAGCGGCAGCTTGGACATAATGGTGCCCCAATAGGTAATGTCACCATCCATGGGATCGTAGTCGCCATCGATGGTGGGGTACATGGCGCCCACTTCCTTGAGCATCAGTATGGTGTTGCAGATATCCGAGAGATTGGGCGGAGACAGGGCCAAGGCCAGCAGCTCCACCGGTGTGCCCATTTTCAACTCTTTGGCCTTGAGCACACAGTTCTGCAATGGTTTGCGCAGCATCTCCGGCACGCTGTACTCCGAGAGCTCTCGTTGATAGAATGATTTGGTGACCATGCGATAAACACGACCGTTCCGCAGACGACCAACGCGTCCGGCACGCTGGCGACAATTCGTCTTTGAGGCCCACACCAGTCGCAGGCTGCTAAAATTAGTCGACGTATCGGTGATCAGCACCTTCTCCAGGCAAAAGTCAATGATATATGACACATCCGGCACGGTAATGGAACTCTCGGCAATGTTGGTGGCCATTATGATCTTGCGATAGCCGAGCGGTGCTGGCTCAAAGATATCCCGCTGATCTTCGGGCGTCATCAGGGAATGGCAACGCACCATATTGATCTTCATGCTGGGACTGCAAAGATGGATACAAATATATGAGTTTGAAGGAAAATTGAGCGTTGAATTTACATACTCATGATTCACCATGTCCTTGAGCACATCTGCCATGTTGTTGATTTCCCCAATGCCGGGCAGAAAGATGAGAACGGAACCCTCGCGCAAGGACTGATTGTAGCTCTTGCCGGTACTTTTTTCGTTGCGTTCCATGTTGTCAATGACCAAAATGATTTTAATGGCTGATCTGTAGCCATGCTCGGTAATGCCGGGGCTGTCTATCTCCTCCATGTGGCCCTCCCAGTTGATGGATTGATGCAATTGATCGCGATAGTATTTATCCACCGAGTAGTTGCGTCCATGGCTGGCAGCGATTACAGGCGGCACAGAGCTCTTGGTGGCAAAATAATCAGAAAGCTCGCGTGGATCAATGGTGGCCGACATCAGAATGACCTTTACGTGACGCGAGTTTGTGGCCAGCAGGCGACGGATCACAATCAGCAGAAAGTCCATCTCTTGGTCACGCTCGTGCACCTCGTCCAACACAATGTGTGTGTAGTGGGTGAGTGTCTTGTTGGCAATGAGGCTGTTCAGCAGCACTCCCGTGGTACAATATAGAATTCGTGTGTCCGCAAATGCTGTACGTTGTCGATGGAGGCCAACCTGATAGCTGCACACGGTGCCCGGCTCCCATTTACGCTCCTGGGACACACGATTCGCTATGGACATGGCAGCAATGCGGCGTGGCTGGGTCACAACGATGTTGCAGTATTGTTTGCTCTTGAAACCCTCATCCAAAATATATTGCGGCACCTGGGCGGGAAAAAAAAAGAAAAGTGTTGAGTAACGGTTACATTTGAATAGTAGGAACAGAAGAACTAGTTCCATCAAATCGATGGCATAAACAGTACTGGAAAATTCCCGAACCGGCCATTTGGTTTCTTGTTTACATTTTTCATTGTGGAATGCGCGCAACAACTGAAATCGGTCTTTGATGGAGTTGAATGTGTACGACGACTGCTGGCTGCTGGTGCAACGTTTTAACCAAACAGCCAATGACGAGCAGAGCGGCGTGTTTGAGCTATTCTGCCGTTGCTGGCATGAGCTGCAACTGCAGCATCTGTTCTCCGCCCAGACGAACCACATCGAGATAATTGCCACCACATTGGCCGCCCTGCACGCGGGCAAGCGTATGGCCTGCGGCCGTCGCACCAATGGGCAACCATATCCCGCCGCTTCCCGCTACCAGCGCATTGCAGGATTCTATCTGATGTACGTGATCTACAACAAGCAGCCGACACATCATTTTGTCAAGATCGAGGTGTCACCAGCCACCTGGCAGAGCCTGTGCGACTATGCACTGCAGCTGCGCCGTGACAGCCCGGAACAGAAGGACACTCAGCAGGTTAGCTACTTCTTCTGGCGTCTGGTGCAGCAGCAAGCTTTCCGCTTCACGGCCTTGGACTATTGCCAGGGCCTGGATGCCTTGGTCCACTATGACAACGTGGAGAGCGTTGCGGGAGTCAGCAAGCAGAAGAAGAGCGAATTGCTTTTAAAGCAACACAGACCCAATAAGGTCAGCCTCATTTACGAGTTGGAGGACCTTAGGAACCTGGACCTCGCCAGCGATCCGCTGTGTAAACTGGAGACGGCCTACAACAGGCAGAAGGAGCAGCTGCTCGGACAAGAACAGACACTGCCGCCTACTCGGATCTTCAGTCACCTTCAAGAGGTCTTCAGTGACATACAAAATATTTTAGGACAGAACAAGAATCAGCAGAATGAGGACGTGCAGCCCACAACATCCAAGAATCACCAACTGGAGCTGCGTGAGCGTGTGCGCTACAAAGCCATGTATGGCAAAGAGAAGGAAGAACTCCCAAAGGCGGAGCAAGAGGAGGAGGAAGAGCCGGAGCAGGAAGTACAAGATCCATACCAACGACGCACATCGTCAGCCACTATATTCCTGCCGCAGCAACTGCCCAAGGAAGTGGAGCGAGAGTACGAAATGGATGATTACACCGAGGATGAGGAGGGGGAAGACAGTGAAGAGTAGGCGTAAATAATTAAAATCAGATTCTCAGCAAATATAACTGTAAAATTCTTTGCCAACTCGCAACAAAAACGAAATGGTACTCGTTCCAGGCTTAACTGAACGAACAAGTTCGTTCTTGGAACTACACATTTTTGTTGCTCACCTGCGTTGTCTTGCCGCAACCCGTCTCACCCTTCAATATCACAACGGGATTCTCATTGATGGCATTGATGATCTCCTCACGCTTTGCGTAGATCGGCAGACCTTTAACTCGATTCAGGTTGAAATTGTACCTTTCGTAAAACTCGGCATCGGTGCGAATATTGGGAGACGCTTCGTTCTCATCATCGCTGTCCAAGTCGTCGAGGGTCTTATTACGCTTTGACGCCATGTCGTCGCAATCGAATAACTGTAAAACAAACAAAAAGTTTACGAAACTGCAAATGCAGCATTTTTATGTTTCGCCCCCCTCTTACCCCATCCATTCGCTGCTTCTCTTTGTCCACGAATTTCTTAACATATTCTTTGCCCACAATCTCGCGCTTGATCGGATTTTTTGATTCGAGAGAATCTGTCTCAAAAGCGTGTACATCGCCCGACACATGGCCGCGCGGGGCTTCTTCTCGCACGAACTCCTTCGAAAAGTCGAAGAAATCCATTAATTGTTGATCCATTTTGGTGTACACACGCGTTTAAAACACAATATTCTAAAAATAATCTCGCCGCGTCGAAATCAAACGGTAAAAAGACGTGTGACCGTGCGACAGCAAATGCCAGTGTGACCGCGGAATACCGACAAAATATACCGTTAGTGGTATTTTCATCTTTCAAATATACCGGTATATTCATGGAGTGGTATATTTTGGTATCTTTTTGAGGGTCAGACGCAAACAGTGAAATTAATAACAAAAATCTGTAAAGTAAATTTCAGCTGAACCGGGCCGCAGACATGTCGCTTACTATGCGAATTTTCACAGCATCGCGCAATGGTTAGTGGTTGGCAGTAAGCTTGCCTTGCACTCAAAGCATACCCGACAATTCCATGGGCATCCGCATTGAGTGTGGTTATGTAAGCTTATGTCATAGCAAAACAAAACAAAGGACCAAAGCGGCCAATAATTGCTCCGCGGAGGCTCCCAAAAGTGCACAGTAATAACGAGATGTCTCCCCCACAGGTCAGCGCATGTTTGGCACCAATGGCGCTCGCTTGTTCGCCGCCAACCGGACCGAACCCAAAGACATTGTTGAAGTGGCCAAGGGCTATGTTTATGTGAACAACAAGGAACTGAGCATGGAGATGGAGGACATCACCGACCGGGCGGCCACAACTATGTTCTTTGGCGAGCTCTTCCGCGGCTTTGGCGTCACACTGGCCCACATCTTCAAGGAGCCGGCCACCATCAACTATCCGTTCGAGAAGGGGCCGCTGAGTCCTCGCTTCCGTGGCGAGCACGCCCTGCGTCGCTATCCCAGCGGCGAGGAGCGTTGCATCGCCTGCAAGCTGTGCGAGGCCATCTGCCCCGCCCAGGCCATTACCATTGAGGCCGAGGAGCGTGCGGATGGCAGCAGACGTACAACGCGCTACGACATCGACATGACCAAGTGCATCTACTGTGGCTTCTGTCAGGTGAGTGGGGAGTCACAACTTGTGCATTGGGCAGCCCGGATTCGTTGACTTTTTGCTTGCAGGAGGCATGCCCAGTGGATGCCATTGTCGAGGGACCCAATTTCGAATTCTCCACAGAGACGCACGAGGAGCTGCTGTACAACAAGGAGAAGCTGCTCTGCAACGGCGACAAATGGGAGTCTGAGATTGCGTCCAATCTGCAGGCGGATCATCTCTATCGTTAATGTTGGCTGTACATATTAGAATCCTTTGTTTAGAACGATTTTCCAATTAAAATATCGTTGCCGTGGCTGCGTCTCAATAGACAATTTTGTTATTGTACAGTGAATACTGCATAAAAGAGCGGGCGGAACGCTATTAAATGATTTATGTATGAAATTTGTGTATATGGAGGTGAACGCCCTTTCACCACCAATACTGCGGAGTTTGCAATTCGATATTGGAATGGAACCGGAACGGCTCTACTGTCCCGGGCCAGCCAGGCTCTTCTCCATGAACTTCTTCTTGGCAAAGCTCGTCCACCACTTGTTTGGCTTGCCATCCTCCGTGTTAAAGACCTTCTCCACCACACGATTGCCGGTCTCGTGGCGCAGCTGCAGCAGATACTGACGCATCAGGTCCGAATCCTGTGCCGTTTGGGGCTTGGCATAGACGGCGTTCAGGGGGAAACCAGCGTCGCCGGGTATGTCAAACTTGGAAATGGCCAGGCTATACATATCCTGCTGTCCCTGGTTCTTGTTGGTGCATCGATTAAGCCGCTTCAGACATTCGGTTATGTACAGCGTCACATAGATGAGAACGCGGTCCACCTCCGACTACAATTTGACAGAATTTAGTCAATGTTTATGGTAGATATTGCCAGTCCTTACTTTGATTTCGTATGTGCGGAAGAATACATTGGCTTTGAAAAAGTATAGTGACTCATCAATGATGTCGTTCTCCACATTGGCACTGGGCGCTGGTCCACGCACCTGGGTACGTAGGGGCAGGATTGCCATGTTGCCCACCTGCTGGGGGAACTCTTTGATTTGGGAGTGGTAGGCCTAACAAAGAAATTAAATCATTAAGTGTACGTAGATATCAGTTTCGTACGCCTTGCTTTGCAGGGGGGCGGCATTTCTAGAAAATCAAAGCAAAACACACACAGATTCTCCGGCAGGGTAGCCTTGGGACAGCGCAACGCACTCACCGGCATGGTATTTATGTGAAAACTGCCGTATGATTATAAATATAAACAATTTTTAATGTTTTTTATTAGAGGTGTCAAACAATCGAGGGCACAATCGATAGTATCGATGTTTTGCTTCAATCCGCTAGTATCGACAGTTTTTATATTATTTTGAGACTGATATTTTGAGAGTATGAATAAACGGTTTAATTTTGAACAATCTTTGTATAATTTTGTTTAAAAAATAGCGTTGAATAGCATTTTTTAGTAATAATTATTTGAGCTCGATACTATCACGATAGTATCGATTATTTTTTAAACATGCAAAACTATCGATTGTTTAACTGTTAATCCCATCACTGCATCGCTTTGACTGGTATTTGTATCGATAGAGCCCATCGAAAAGGACCCATCACCACTTTGACATCTTTTTCGTGTGAGCCGGCGCGGCTGAATTTTCGTTTTCATTTCTTTCCTCGAATTTGTCTGAAAAATGATTGGATATAAGTCTGTGCGTATTCGCATACTTGGTGAAATGAATATAAAAAAGATTGAACACCAAATTATTGAATACAAGCGCACAAACAAGGAAGCTCAGCAAGCAAAACCGTCGTTACTAGCAGCAGACTTGGGCGAAACTTTGAGGCGACTTCCAAGCGAGCGCGAATATTTCAATATTTCTGACGAACTGGCACGCCTTCGCGAGGAACGCGAGGACGAGCACGATGAAGATGAAGCTGATTCGAATGAAGAAGACGAGAATAACGACGAAACAGAAGAAGAAGACAATGAGAATGACGAGGACGAAAATGAGGAAAGTGATGAAGAAGAAGAGACAATCGCAGTAAGTATTAAGCATATCGCGTCGTGTGAATGTGAATAATTATATCCCTGTGTCCTTGTGTCCAGGAAATGCCCCGCCACTATATCGACGGACAACGACTCAACCCCAATCCCTTCCACTCCAGAGTGCTCATGTTCGCAGCACAAGAACCACTGGCTGGTATGGATTCACCGAGATTTGTGATTCAGAGTCAATATCCAACATTTGACACCTCACCGCGTGAGTGGTATTACAATAGATGGTTGTTGGGGGACGAGGGGAATGTAATTACTGCAAGTGCAGATAGAAATCGTTATCGAAATGCACCTGAAGCGGACGAACCGATCGGGAATGATCCGGCATATCAACTCTGGAACAGAATGCGACAGGCAGGATATGTAACCAGTGGAGATGAGCCGACAAGCCAAAATATCCCACAGCAAATCATTGATCCATTGGATCAACTCAGGGTCAGGGTGTTGCCCGATATGCAAGTGCCGGCAGGAAATCCTGCGACTCAAAATCAACAGAATCATTACTCCCCAATTGGACAGTACTATTCTCCAGCCAGATATGAGTCTACAAATACAACCGGCACCTATACCCATACCAGATATCTAGTAAATCCCAACAGCGGAGAGGTGTATGGAATTACATATCCATTGTTTCAATGGGCTCCAAGCCCCCTCCAAGCTGCCCCGCCAATGGGAGCGCCTGCATACCAAACACTGGATCCAAACACTGCATATCCAACCTCAGGAAATCAGTTTAATTATGCAGCCAGCGATAATTTATCATATTCTACAGCAAACACTGGATACTATGAGCTGGAATGTGATTGCATGCCTGAATCGTATCATCTTCCATCCTATCAGCCTCCGTCAGAGCGATTTCCGAATACACCTTGGCAGATCTATCAAGTACCCAGCGTGGAGTCTGGAGCTCCATGTACTTCCCAACTGCAGCCTTGTCGTGGAAATGCAGCTTTTCAGGTCTATCCAAGCTCGTATCCAGCACAGGACTATCAAACTTGTTCTTGCCGTCCATGTGCTGCTTGCCAACCGTGTGCTGCTTGCCAACCATGTGCTGCTTGCCAGCCATGTGCATGCAGCCAGCAGCAGTGTTCTCAATTCGCTGCTGAGGATGGGGCTGCTGCTGCCACAGCCCGTGGCTTACTAACAGGCAGAGAGTATACTACGTTCTCTCCATCGGGACACGTTGTACCGCGATCCTGGTATACGCAAACGTATTTGGCCTGGCAACAGACTGCAGGGCAGTCCCCAAACCAATATGCACCCAACGGACAGGCTGTAGCTAGAACCGTGTATGAGCAGCAACCATATCAAACAAGTGATCCGGCTACAATTGCACCCACAGAGCTCGCCAATGGTCAGCCACACTTGCGTGGTCCCTATGAGCCGCTGCTAGCCCATCGCCTGGCCAATGCCGTGGAATATGGCCTGTTCACTGCCGACGACGACGGACCGGATTCCATGATGGCGAACGATGTCCTAGATCAGATAATAAGACTGCGACCCAATTTTATGGAGCCCAACAATGCCAGCAGCAACAATGTACAGAATCAAATGACTGCATCGCCTTTTTCGCCACTGGACCAGCGTGAAGCGAACGCCAGAGAAGAGCAGAAGATGCTCTGGGACGTCAGTCAGCGTCGCGGCAAATAAAACTAATTCAAAGGTGACCCCCAAAACGCTACAGCTAGATAACGCCAAACAAACAAACATTAAAAATGTAAAAAATGGTTTCTAAAACTACTTAGATTTACATGTTTCCTTATTTGTAAAGACAACCCCACGTTGTATTAATCAGAATCAGAATTATTCCAATTTCGAATTTCTGACTGTAATTTTTTTTTGTCGAAAGAAAAATGGCGAAGAATAATAAAAAGAAGTCGAAATCGATTCCAAAGCAGAAGGTATATTTTTGGTTCATTTTTAATGAATATAAACATTGTATTCCCCTTTTAGGCGGTGTCCAAGGGCGCCGTTGAAGGAAAAGCTGACCAGGCTCAGCCACCAGCAACAGCCGTCGTGCAAGAGGCTGACGAGGAGCTAGCTCTGGCCCAGAATCTTACTGCCGCCACTCTAGATCACAAGACGGATCAGCAAACGGATTTTTCTACGCACTTTGGGGACATGTCGGCCATTGCGACAATGTCGCTGCTGGTTCATCAGCAAATCCAACGCATTCGAGTGGTCAAGGAGCAAATTTTAGAGCTGCACAATCAGCAGGGTGTACTCCTCGAGGGCCTAACCAACTATCTGGAAAAACTGCGTTCCGCTAAGCACACGACTAACGCAGACGGACAGATAATTGCAAACACATTCGAGACTGTAAATGCGCAGTTGGTGGATATTTTCAGTCACTGTTTGCCATCGCTTTCGCAGCTGAAAGAGGAGGGTATTGAAGCAGCACCCAAGTAGCTTTAAATTTAACGGAATCAAATTTTAAAAATGAACACTACCACGCCAACTATAGCGTTTTTATGGCAAATAAATATGCAGCGCCACTAGTGCCTTTTTGTCGCAGCTTGTTTCACGATAGTATCGATATTTTTATCGAAGGACTGCCATCAAATTCAAACTGGATTTCAATTAGTTACATTTTTCATATTGATATTGACTTAAAAATTCTTGAAAATACTAAGACAGGTTATCCACATTAATCACTCAATTCTTGGGCCTCCACATCGCTGTCCACATCGGGCCCATCATCGCTCAGATCCTCCTCTTCGTTGTCCTGCGACTCCTCGGGCACGCCCAACAGAAGACGCTTTCGCTGCAGCAGGGCGGACCAGTTGAGGCGGGTCTCGCACAGCGGACAGTCGCCACCAATGGGTATGTATTGGCCAGGCTCATCGCCCAGCAGATAGCTGCCGAGGCACAGCATGTGGCAGGTCAATCGGCATGTGGGATTGGTGCAGCCGAGGCGGGAACGCTCCGGCTGATCGATGCGCTGCATGCAGAGATGACACTCGGGAGCCCACGCCACAGGCGGAGCAGCGGATGCCTCCTCCAGTTTGCGCTGCGAGGCGGTGATGGACACCTTTCCGCTGACAATCTCCATGTGGCAGGGTATCGGCAGCTCGAACGCGCGCTCATAGTCCGTTTCCAGCCAGCGGACGGTGAGTGCCAGACGATGCCACGGTCCCAGGCCCAGCATGCGATTGAGGATCCGAAAATTGTAATCAAAATGCGTCTCCTTGGGCTTCTTGCGCTTCAGATCGGGAAAGATCTTCAGGCGGGTGGACAGCGTCGGCTGCTGCCAGGCCCACTCGAACTGCAGGGCCACGATATTGTTGGGAAAGCCATGCACAATCATGACCATCTGCCAAGGTCCCTTCTTGCTGGTCTTCTTCGCTCCACCGAAATCGCAGCCACGATTATGCTGCTTGATCCGTCGCTTGGGATTGACGGTGAAGCCAACATAGCATTTTCCGCGATAGCGCGAGTCCAGGCTCTGGCTGCACAGCAAATAGACGCCATAGAAGTGTCCCTTGTGGGCGATGGCTTCCTCTTCATGTGTGGCTGTGAATGCAGGGATTAAAATGCGGATTACTAAGGCGATTCTTTTCAGTACCAACAAAAGGAGACGACTAGAGAGGCGGGGTGGGGTAGTATTGACAGCTAAGGAGCGACTTTTAGAAGACTTATGACTAATTTATTTTGTTAACTTTCAATTGCCATCGTTAATTTAATTCTAATTTGATGTTCGACGCTGTGGCCAAGCCATTGATTTGTTGCTGCTGCTGCTGCTGTTGTGGAATCACTGCCTGCGCCGGGCCAGGCACCGAGGCGCCCGATGGCTGTGCCTCTGCAACGGATGCCGTGCCATTGCCATTCGCAGTGGCCATCATACCGCCCGTGGCTGCTGCCTCGCCAGCTGTGGCCGCTTCGCCACCATTGCTTTGTTGTAGTTGTTGCTGCTGCTGTTGTTGTTGTTGCTGCTGCTGCTGCTGCTGTTGCGCTGCCGTGGCATTCTCCATGAGTTTGATACGCTTCCTGGTGTAGTGCTGCCACTGGAGTATGGCCTGATCATCGATGAACTTGCAACATTGCGAGTTGACAATCTCCCGGCGAAAGTGTTCGTATTGCAGGAGATCCAGGAAGTATAGGCACATCGGGTACATGAGGTATTTGGCATAGTCCGGCTCCTTCCAGTACTGCAAGTACTTTAGATAGTTGATGAACGATTGGTCCTTGAAGTAGCCACGTTGGGCCAGGACTAGAAATCAACAAACTATGCATATAGAAATAGTAGAATTATATTTCGATTGACTTACAGTTGAGATAATTTGGATTGGAGAGGCACTGCACAAACTCGAGTTCTATTTGCCATCGTCGTTTCTGCTGTTCTTCGGACTCTATGGCAGCTATGGAGAGGATAATAATAGCCATTAGACAGGTCACACAGGAGTAGTTTTTGTTAAAATAATATACTTTAGAGAGGCATGCCTGCGGGTATCGAATCGTAAAGCGTGTCAGTAGATGTTAACATTTAAGTATATTTATGTTAGAATTTGTATGTGTGTTGTTTTTGGCGTGTACTTACTCTTACCCTTTCCGTACATTTTTGCCATTTTGGTGGTTGTGGAAAGGGTCGTCGTCTCGTTGTCGGTGTTTTTGCGTTTATTCAGTTTCAGTCTCAGTTTTGTACTGTTTCTGTGTGCTACTATATGGATGTGGCTGTGGCTGTATGTTCTTGTGCTTCATCGAAATTGAAACGAAAATGTACAATAAACAATAACACACAAAATATAATTCACAAAAAAAAACAAGAATGTATGATGGCAGAGGAGGAGGGCGGGCATACAAAAGAGAAACACTAATTGTGAAACAAAAGCGAACCGACACAGGGGCGGCACTCAAAAATATCAACTCGTCTACGGGGCACTGGCGGTATGGCTGTCGCTCCTTTTGTGTTGGTGATTTCTTGTGGTAAAGCAGTTTAAATTAATTTTTTAGTTTCTGTCTACAAACCGTAAGAGTTCATTTGTTGGGTGGATTGCAGTGTGACCGCTGCCTTATCAAATAACCCGTCTGACCCTCAGAAATGTACCAAAATATACCTTATTAGTTTTAAAATATACCGTAAATATACTGAAGAAAAAAGGACTTAGCCCACTTAACCCCCCACTATTTAAACAGTGAAAACTCTTCAATTAAGCCGCGTAGTACCACTAACCATACAGTATATAGATGTGCCAGTTCATACAACGAAAGGGGCGCAGCTGAAGTTGCTGTCCCAGCACCCCCAGGTCTTCGGCTAGGGTGCTGGGACCATTCGGCTGTGGTGCTGAGACGTTCGGGTCGTGGGCCTGAGACGTTCGGCATTTTTTCGACATGTTCGATTCATGACGAGATGCGAAAGCAAGCTGAGAATTGCAAATGTATGTGTGTAAACAGACACGACAAAATTTTGTAACAATTCTTATTTTCCGAAACAGTTTTGAGTTTGTTTTGAGTTTCGTTTCCAGGTTACGTAAATGTGTGTGTGCCATGTATTCACACATACTGTGCTTGTGTGTGGGCTCTACAATTGTTGGCCGCTTGAATTGGTTTTTCGTTTTGTTTTGAGGGAACTCGGCCATTCCCAGAGCCGAACGCGGCCATTCCCAAAGCCGAAGATCTGGGAACGTACGCTGCAAACTCAGCTGCGCCCCTTTCGTTGTATGAACTGGCACATCTACATATATACTGTATGGTTAGTGGTAATATATTCTGCGGCTAAAATCAAGGTGTTCATCAGTTTAAATAGAGCGGCGATAAGTGGGTTAAGTTTTTTTTCCTCGGTATATGTACGGTATATTTTGGTATATTTCCACGGTCACACTGTTGTCTCTACACTAGCGTTGATTTTGTTAAAATTTTCAAACAAACTGCTCAGAAAACTGGGATTTTGTCAGAATAAACATATCCTATCGCATTCAAACAACTGTACGAGCAGATTTCTACAAAGCAAACAAAAAGTTACTTGGAAAAGTAATCAAGCCGATAGAGCTCACCTCTCGATCTGAGAAAAGTGCGCGTGTGTTAGACATTTTCACGCCTCAGCGTGGGAAAATACATTTTTACGCCTCAGCAGAAATTTGAAGAACGCTAAAAGGAGTCGGAAAAGTAAGTACAAATAAAATTACACTATTCTAGAGAATATATATAAGCACAGAAGAATAGGCGTGACCCCATTTAAAGCAATGAATCAGCCTCGCCTCCCACGAGTGTCTTTGTTGTTGCACCTATAAATAGAATACAGTAGAGTCTCATAAAACACAACCCTCTTATGGCTGATAATAAAAGTGGTGCACACATGTCGAGTGCACTCTGTCTTTTCTGAATGTCCCAATGCACGGCTGCAATTTTGATAGCAGCTGCAGATTTATTGATGGATTGAGAGACTCTTCGTTCGCGTGAGCTTAGCGTTTATGGCCGTCAGCTGCCTTTTTGCAATTTGTGTACCTGTAACTGTATCCTTTGCCTGTTACATCGTTTTCTACCTGATGTAGTATAAAAAAGATTCCTTATTTCATTTCAGTTGCAAACCAAGTTTCAACCTCAACGCACATACAGTCCAACTGTAAACGGAATTCAGTGATCGATAAATATAAATCCAGGAAACCAAACCAACAAAGTTGCAGAGACATTAATTAACCACAAAATAACACAAAGAACAAACTGAAAATGGTTCAGACCGGAATTTCGTTAAACGAACGCTTCACACAGATGCAGTCCAGACAGAAGCAGGAGCAGCAGCAGGCAGTCAATGGACGTGGACGTCGGAGCCGCTCTCAGAGCCAGAGTCGCAGCCGCAGGATTGTGGACAGCAATGCGGCTATTCCAGTTGTATCGGCAGCCAATTCTCGTCTGCTGCAGGAGTTCAAACGGAAGCACACCGTGCAGACGGCCCTCAAACTGAAGCGCGTACGTTTCCCCAAAACCAAAATACAAACAGACAAGCCATGACAGATCAGATCCACAAGATATCATACAACTCTGGGACTGTGCTCTATGAGGCAGCAGCAGAAGCAGTAGGAGCAGCAGCAGCTTGATATATAATTGACTTGGCCAGGAAAAGGAGAGTCGGACAATGGACGACAATCATTGACAAATAGGAGCGGAACGCCTTCTGCGTTGTTCCAGGCCACACAGTCGATATGGGTTTTGAGTGTCCTGTGTGTGTGTGTGGGATGTGTCTCTGTCGGTTAGTCCCTCCTGTTGTCCAGCCAACGCCAACTCAACGCAGACTCCCAAGACTCTAGACTCTCTAGAGAGACTTTCAAACTAAAACCTGAACTCGAACACGCTCGCTGTAGAACTCCCAAAAAACACAGATGCTGCGCGCTCCTTCAACTCCGATTGTAATCAAACAAAAAAATCCATCCACAAACCTTATGCATCCTTACAGAGAAGCTTACGGAACACTGGCGGCGTCGTACGCGGAGCACGCGTGGGCGGCATCAAATCGGTGCGCCTGGCCCCCAATGGAAAACCCATGCGGTCAAACAATGTAACCCGGGTAGCAACGTAAGAATCCTCGACTATAACCAATGGCCAGACACCCACTGCAATGAAACATCTCTGTACATCTTCTGCTTCTACATATCCGCTAACTGTGCAGGATGCGTGCTGATCTCATCGCTAACAGCAATCTGACACGTCGTCGCAGCGGCAGCACAACCCGTCGCTCCTCCTCGGCCGTGGGCGGACTTCGCCAACGACTGGGCAACCGTCGGCCCTCTGTGGGTGGCGCCTCCGAGCGTGTGGAGCGACATCAGCGCCAGCTGATTAAGCAGCAGCAGCAGCAGTATCATCTTCAGCAGACCCGTGGACGCTCACGCAGCCGTTCACGTTCTCGCCTTCCCCAAGTGAGCGCCCGCAATGATCGCTCTCGCTCGCAGAGTCGCGGACGCATCGCCGGCCCTCAGTTCAATCGCACACGCTCTCAGAGTCGCACTCGTGGACGTGAACGTCGCCAGCAGTCGGGTACTAGGGCTGGACAACAAACACCCCGTGTCTCGGTCAAGCAGCGTCTGGGCGTGCGTCCAGGCCAGGGCAGGGCTGGTGCCGGAGCTGGAACCAGAGCGGGAGCCAACCAGGCCAAGAATCAGCGCCGTGCATCGAGCAAACTACGTGGCGTGGCGAGCGGGCGGGTGGAGAAGCGTCGCAATGCCAATCCTCCGCAGAAGGGAGTTTCAGCTTCTCTCGCCGGACGACGAGGACGTCCACGTGGAAGGTAAGTTATCTTGCATCAAAATCATGAAAAATCAAATAGATACTAAGACAACCTTTGCCTTTACAGATCTGCTGCTAGGGTCGCTGCTGCTGCTGGGGGAGGTGCTGCTTCGGGCTCCAATGCAGCCTCCACACGTCGCTCGCGCTCACGCAATCGACCTGCTGCCGCTGCTGTCACTGCTGCCGCCGCTACCCCGGGAAGGGCCAACAATACACGCAACCGCCGAGGCCGCAGCGCTGGCGCTGCCAAAGGTTCGGGTGCCAAGGGGGTCGCCGCCAACAAAAATGGTAACAGAAACAATAGCAAAAGCAATGCCATCAAGGGCAAGACCAACAAGGGCCGCGCAGGAGGTGGAGGTGGTGGCAAGCCAGGGCCACAGCAACAACAGGCTCGTCGGGGGCGCAGTCGTACTCGTACTGGTCGTCAGGCTGCAGGTAAAAGCGTTACAAGTCATGAGGCGCACAGCTAAATGGACACCCCAACTCGAACCGGAGGCTCTGCTGCAGCTGAACTTGGAATTTCTCTCTATACTTTTTATTCGCATTTCTGTTCCATTCCATTCTAATCGCATGACTTTCTCGTACTCCTAGGCAAAGGCAAAGCAGGCCCACGTGGAGAGGTCAAACGCGAGGATCTGGATAAGGAGCTGGATCAGTACATGTCCACCACCAAATCGGAAATGGACTATTTGCTAAAGTAAACTTGACTCGTCGTTCGACCAAAGAAGTAGCGGGAAGTATCAAAGGACTATGAATGAAAGAGCGCAAGCAACCACCGGCTTAAACAATTTATGTTTCTCTTAGTTTAATAAGTTACACAATAAGTTTATAATTATCTTTAATCAGATATGTACAATTAAAAAAAGCGCTGCCAGAAGCACGCAGACATATATGTTCTCTAAAAGAAAAGCCTAATTTTGTTGTAAGTTTTTCGTGTAAATATACTATGACATAATATTGTAAGTAAATCAAACTATTGAAATATTGAAAGCTTGTTCTCGATGTTAATGTTAAACGCATTTTCCCGAAATACAAACTTATTCATTGCTCAACTAGAATGAACGAAGACTTTTTAAGGGTTTTCTTTGGGCATCCACCTCCCTGAAATCAAGAATCGCATGTGTGCACGCCCCCATTTACGCCCCTTGCCATTTTACACATTCCCATCGATTCCCATCTTGTGGGACCTAAAGATAAATCTATTTATTTTCAAGTCACTTTTTTTGTGTGTTGATTTTTATTTCCCTCCTTTTTAGTCCGGTTTTTTCTTTTGTCTTCTCTTTCATAGCCCCCACGTTTTTTCCCAGAACTTGAGTGAATATTTTTAATTTCTGTGATTGATTGCAGTTTGTGGCCTGGGGAAGTGGGGTTTCCAGGTAGTCAGTGGTATCTGTGGATTGGATTTGGCATTTTAATTAAATTTTCTCCAGATCTCCCGAGTATCTGTCTTTCACTCTCTGTGCAGGAGTGCACAACTTTGTTGGTGAAAATGCATTTAGTTGGTTTGCTCAAGCCATTAATTGAATCTCAATCAGTTTTCCAAGTCACCAGCTCAATCTTAATCAGAGTCTCAAGCCACAAACTTAATCTTAATCGGACACGAAGAATACCTTAAGCAGTCTCTTTTGCAAACCACTAACTAAATCGTAAGCAGAGCTTGTAAGCCATTAAGTAGCTGAACATGCTACAACAACTAGACAATCCGATTAGTTGTCAATGCTAATCAACCGCAGACCCCCCGGCCTAATGTCCGTCATTCCATACGCCCATCCAAAACTAAACCCAAACCCATACCCGAACCGAACACAAACATCCGAAAATGGAAGGCAATCCGCTAATTAACACAAAATGGTCATTTGTTTCGCCTGCTAATTGCCCTGCCCAGCCCTGCCCTGTCCAGGATGTGCATATTACACCTTCAGGAATTCCAGATGCTGGTAGGTAGCCTCTCCGTCATTAACCCTTTGTCGCCTGTCAGCTGTTTTGGCGAGCATTTAACAATTTATAAGTAATTAGGAAATGTTGCTTTAGCAGCGCCTAATTAGACAATTCAATTCCCAGTTTCGTAGAAATTATGAGGGAACAACCACCCGCCCCAACGACCTTTCTCCTATTTTATTTATTTTAGGGATCTTCTTTTTTTCTTACCTTAGGGTTTATCTGGGTTCAGAGCCCACCCCTTCTGCCTTTCGGCAACATGTTGCCAAATGGTATTCTATTCTTTTTTTCAGTCCCTCATGTTGACAGTGTCTACCAGGGTACTCCAATCCTATACCATCCAATTCGGGGCGCCGTTCACTTTGTTGCCATCAAAGTGAAGCCCTCAATTTGTCAGCGTTGGCAGCTGTGAATGGCTCTCGGGCTCTCCTGGCCTGGCTAAAGTAAGTAAATAACCTGGCCATCAGCGGGGGCCCCAACTTGAAGCTGTCGCGGACTTGAACTTGTGGGTGGTGGTAGGGTCCTGGGTCTCTTTCTAGCAACGTCTCCCCAGGCAAAAACCAATTTGACTAATCTGCGCAAAGCACACGAAAAAGGTGGCAAAGCCATGACTGGTCTTCGAGTCCTTCCATCCTTGTCCTTTTTCGGATTACAAGATGGAGGGGGTGGGAAGGGAGCGAAAAAACCCATTTTGCGGTAGTTGATTCGTTTGCCGAATGCCCAAGTTAAAACTACACAGTTGAGTGGTCCCATAACCTTTGCTCTCCCGATTTATACATAAATTCCAACCAGAGATTTGAGGCACATATTTACATTTGCCGTACTAATGATTAGAAGAAGAGATGGTTAAGGTGTTCTTCTCGAATGGGAGCTTACAAGCCAAATCCTTTTATCAATTACATACATGACTGGGGAAGACATTTGTGCGCGTAAGAGTATACGGTTTGGGCCACACGTGCAGCACTGACAGCAAACAGCAAACAATGAGTGCAAGAAAAACACAAGAATCGTGCCAAAATCAACAACAACAAAAAAAAAAAGCCAACTCAACCCGCTGTCCATCACGCATACGCCCTGTTGCCGATGTGTTGTTGATGTTTGGCTGCTTCCTGTGCTGCTGCTGCTACATTTGTTTGTACTATTTAGAGGCAGACACCCAAAAATCAGCCTTCACTTTGAAGTTTATGTTTAAGCACAGGGTATTTGTATGGATAGAAGGGTATGCGTTTTTTATGGTTCGTTTAAGCGCAGAGATCTCGAAGCTAGAGCTAAATATAATCGTAATTGTAGAGCTTTTTTATATGATTCCCAAGTATATTCTAATATTTCTTTGCCAGCATTTATTTCCTTGCTGCTTAGCCATTTGTGCTTTTTCATGCCGAAAATGCTGTCTGGAACACAAAATAACATTTACCCCAAATGACATTTCTATTGTAATGAGTGGAGAAACGCGACTCCTTCGCCGTTGCTTTCCCAGGCTCTGCCACACTTGGTTGCGGCTAATGAAGCGGTAAAGTGTTGAATGACAGTCTGTCTGTGGCACACCACAGCACACCACACACCACACACCACCAAATACATATATTATGAGTACGAGTATGCCTGAGTTAGGGTGTGTGTGTGTGGCATAATAAATAAGTTGAATGTCTTTCTTATGGAAAATGTGCTCGTATAAACGAACAATTGAGCGATCTCAGCATTTTTGTGCCTGTGATTTGTGTGTGGAAAGGCAGACAATAAAGCAGGCACACATTTAAATAAATTGTATTAAGCAGGAGGACCGAGAACCAACAAATTGCCAACCTTAAGATGTTAATCAACGCACTTAAAGCGCAGAAAAGAAAAGACAAGTGCATGCGGCAGGAGCTAGGAGCTCGTAGCTCTCTTTTCTCTAAGGAGGTAAAATGCCGGCGGTGCAATCAATTTCACGGTGAACCACAGACCTTGCTCTCTCTCTCTCAACTCTCAACTCTTGTGGCTATATCTGCTCTAAGCCATAAACAACCGTCAGTCAGTGGCAACTTAATTGTAAAAACACAACTTTGTTGTTGTCAGGCTCTGCTCTGCTCAGCCACTAGCTTCTGGCCTTGGCGACTGGCTTTCGTATCGCGTTAGCGGTCTTAGCCGCCTTCTGCTCGTGCTGGCTCTCCTACTGCAAGATATGCAACAGAGGGAATTTGTCAAGGCACTGGCAACTGCAACTTAAAGCAGTCTTCGGCACTCTGTTTCAGTTCCAGTGCCTTCTCCATCTCCGATTTCCGCTTCAGTTCACTTGACAAACCCACAGCAGCAACAAAAAAAAAGAGAGAGCATCAAATGGGGTAAGGAAAATCAAAAGAAAATGATTTTTTGGGGGCTGGTGAAAAACTTTCGTCCCATGAAAGCATTCGAATTGCATTAAATTCATGGCAATAGTGCAATTTTCATGGCATTTATGAGAGAACACAGGAACAACCACACGAGAGCCCAACCCCATCTACCATGAACCCCCGCATGCGATTATTGAAGCTGTATCCAAAGTTTTGGCATGGCTGTCAAGCATACCGATGTTCCATGTATGGGTTTTATCTCAAACTTGTGTACTCGTGTGGGTGTAAAGAGCAAAGGGGATAGTGAGCGAGGGAGCGAAAGAGAAAAGAAAGAGGGAGAGTGACAGAAGTTAGTGGGAGCTAGTGCGCTTGTGACGTAAAGCACTTAAGTCCCGCCTAACACTCACATATCTTGATTAGATACGCCCCAGGCAGGCCTGTGCTATTGGTCTCTCTCTCTCTCTCTGTTTCTGTCTGTTTACCCTCTCTGTCTTTCGGTTTGCGGCTCTGCAAATGCAACCGACGGCATTGTCATTCCGGTACTCTAAGCTCGGCTCCCACTCTCACAAAGGAGAGGGGAGGGAATTGTATGCCGGAATTGTTGCTGAAAGTAAACACATCCTGGAGTACAATATTAAGTGCATATTTGTTTGTCATTTCGTGTGGTGTCGGTGGTGGGAAACTTTGAAAAGGCCAAAGCCTTTGTTTCGATGTCCTGAGGCAAGTTTATCGGTGGGTGGGCTAAACTTTTCGCTATGAAATGTGCGGGCAGCAGCTGCTTAAAGGAATCTAATTCATTTGAGAGGTATGATATATAGATAAAGCTTGCTTCATCAGAGATTCTGTAGCTGCTCAGCATTGAAAATAATTGGCAATACTAAAAGAATAAAAGTTGGAGGAAACACAAAAGGAAACTTACATGTTTCATGTTTCCCAAAGATCTTTAGCAAAATAAGCTCCCAGTTTACTTAGCCAAAAAAACACCCCAAAACTACCTCATGGAACAAGAATTTCCACTCCACAACATCATTACCACTGGCAAAAAATTGAGTCATTCGAAAGAAAGAGAAAACATTCTTACAGAGAAATAGTATGTATATTTCCATTTAATGTATATTATATATCAAGTATTGCATTTAACATTAAACTTATACACTATATAGACTTACACAGACATACACAGGAAGAGGGAACTAATGGGGAACAGCAATGCTGCCTGGACATTGGAATAGGCATCGAGTGGGTAGGTTATGGAGGGGCTCATGAAATTGTATTCCGTACTAATCGAACTATCAACTAATCAAACTATTTAGAGGCTTAGCATTCTAATGACTAACAAACACAGCTGCTACACAGGTAATTTCAATAGGTTTCTCAATGCTTTTTCAACTCACTTAAGTTATACATTAATTTTAGTATTATTTTCCTTTAATGATTTATATTTATGTTTAGTTTAGGTTAGGCTTATCTCTACAAATACAGTGTGTTGTTGTTGCGTTGTTTAAAGCTAGAAAAGGTTTGGCATGGAAATGAAAACACAGGTACAGTCACTTCATCATAAAGCACACACTATCTAACTCTCTCTCTCTCTCTCACTCTCTATTCCTGTTGGTCTTTCTTCTTTCTCTATTTATCTCCTGCCCTCTGTCATACAATGATATGATGAGTTTTCTTTTAAGTTAAAGTTTTGTTATGTTTGCTTTTGCTGCAGGTACAAAAGCCATCAATTGTTGTCGCATTGATTGTGTGTTTGGAGTTTTGTTTAGTTCTGCATGCCTGCATCACCCTGTAGTTCGCTGCTAATAAGTACAGTTGCCTCAAACTGAAGCTAAGATTTCTGTTGTAGCTGCTTATAAATTCGTATTATTTTTTTATGGGGAGAGAAGACTGGTGGTGGGGTCCTCTCGTCTTCCTTAGCATTCGTCATCGTCGATTGTATAACCGCCCTGAAAATCACTCAGCGGCGTCGCATTCACGGTGGATGGCGTCATGAGTGGTGCGCCCTGAAAGGAGATGGCCAGCGGCAGAGCGGATGGGGCGCACAGGCTCAGGGCGCCGCGTCCTTCGGTCACAGAGCGATAGCGCAACGGACGACCGGAACTGCAAATGGATTGTAAATAAAAATTATATTAGTTTTCGTTTATAATAATGAAGCTATTGACCCTTAAATATTAATAGAGTTGAGGAAAACTTCCATTATTCTTAGAGGTTATCCAATATCCAGTATTTGAACAAAAATATTCCATATTAAATATCTCCCATTCTCTCAAATACCCCCTTAATCCTGCTGGACAATGCTCAATAATCCCTCTTCTTAATGGCTGGTCATTCATCTTGCATCCCCTTTTCGCTGCGCTACAGTCAAAGGAATACAAATACCCGAAAATCAATCATACGTCACGTTGCACATCAATTCCCCCAGCACAATGCACTCTACACAGCAATAAATTATGCCACAATGCCAAAAACAAACTTACCGCTCGCAATTGCATTTGAGCAGACGTATGAAGGCAGCCCGAAATGTCCGATTGAAGATGGTATAGATGATGGGATTAATCGTGGAGGAGACATAGCCCAGCCAGAGGCAGGTGTTGACCACATGCTCGGGCACCTGGCACTCCGGACAGGCGGCAAAAATGATGTTCAGTATGAAGAACGGGGACCAGCACAGCACAAAGGTGAAAAACACCAGACCCAGGACCTTGGTGGCCTTCTGCTCCGTGGCCACTGCATTGGCAGACAAACTGTTTCGTTTGCTGCGATTGTTGAGGAACCTAAGAGATAGAGAGAGATTCGATACAGTCATTATTTTAGGGATTTGTAATTTTTGTTTGACTCACCGCAAATTGAGTGTGGGCGTGGCCACACGATTTAAAGCGAATTTAAAGGGACGCAATTTGTGGCGCTGCTGTCGTTCATCAACAGGCTTCGCTGTGGGCATACCGTCCCTCACCTGCTCCAGGTGGTGATTGCTTCCTCCGCTTCCGTCTCCACCTCCGCCTCCGCTCTGGTTGTGGTTCTGTCCATGTCCCTGTATGGTGGATATGCTCACTGTGCTGGAGCCATTTCCACCGCCTCCAGGAGTTGTGCAGCTCGTTGTCGCAGCTGCTGTGCTATTGCCTCCGCCTCCAGCTCCATTGCCATTTGTTGGGTAACCCAATTGTGGCTGTGAGATGCTCACACGCACAGAGGCTCGTCGATTCGGATGGCTACGAGAAAGTGGAGAAGTGAGAGAAGGTTTGGGAGCAGGCAAAGTCGCATATTTAGATTGTTTTTTTTTTTTGTTTCTTTTAGCGAGTGTTTGATATTAGATTTGAGTCTTTTGATTGCTGGGGAGCCATCCCCGTTCCGACACCGAACTCAACAGTTGATAAAATTGACTTTTAATGTAATGAAGCAGCAGGAGGGAAGGGAGCGGGAAGCAAGCAACGGTACTGGAGCAGAGCATCAGAGTTGGTAGCCTTAGGAGCCAAATGTAATGACTTTCACTTTGCTCTCGGGGTTGAACCGAGACCCCTGAACCGACCCTGAACCATCAGGGATGGATCTCTGCTCCATGTGTATCCTCTGCCGGAGCTTAGGATCTGGCAATTTAGCTAAATGCTTTGTTTTTGGCAGATGGGCGAATGGAAATGGGTTTTCGGGAATGCGGAGACAAGTAGACTGCGGAGTGATGTATTAAAGTGGAGTTATGTTAGTGGCGCAAAAATAAAAATAAACGAATGAGAGCAATAGAAAGCCTTTAAGTAGGATTAAAGTGAATGAAACAAATTGAAACGAAAACCGAGTACAACAGAAATTGAACTAGGAAATGCTATTGATGCAAAGACAGCCACTAACGAGCGTTCCCCAAGAGAAGAAGAATGAAACTATAATCTATAAACTATAAATATTTATGCAAGCCAGAATGAGCAACGTAACTTAATGAAACGTTAATTTCGTAACCTAATGAAACGTACAACTTTCTTTGTTCTTCTTGTTCCACTTTCCAACTAAACTTCCTGCAGGACACAGAGCTGAATGCAACTTAAAACGATGTCAGAAAACTTAGCCCTTAGCTCTCAGCCCACTCGTTCGAACATCTCCAATGATGAATTTATAATTTGTGCCTTCATGGGGCAACTTTGTATCATTTGGATGACAGAAGTCAGGACATCGGAATAAGTGATCTCAACTCTCGGCGGGATGGGGCAACAAATGCATAGTGCAACTTTTTCTTTTGGAGGCCAGCCTATAATGTGACAGCTGCTTGGTTGGTTCTTTCTTGCAACTTTGCAACTGTTGCTGCCTCAGCGAATAAAATGTAAAGTTTTTCAATTTCTGCCAGCAGAAACAGCAGAAGCATTTAAATAAGCACCCGCCCAAGTGGCGTCAAATGTCCAACTAATAATTTGCAAGCTAAAGCGAAAAGTTTGTTCCTGTAACGCAAAAGTTGTCCAGTGTTGTCCCAGTGACTCAGGCCAGGGCAGGGCTCTACCTGCGCAGGCTCAAGGGGACACGGGGCTCATTAGGAATTCATATATTTATGCGCCAGCTTGTTCATCACATAATGCCAGAAAAAAGCAAGGTGCCTAAACGTGACATTCGTCAGTGGTGGCGGCGGCCCGTTTGAAGCCCCATTCACAGCCCCGGGGCGTGCTTAAGTCGAGGACTTACTTGGGTCTTGACTTTGGCTCTACGTAATTCTCCTCGTTCTCCTCCGCCACCGTCGGGCCTTGGGCTCTCTCTGGTTATGCTAAAATTCTGCTGACAACCGGCAAGCAAATGTCATTTGCAAATTTTTTCTGCCATTTTCGGTTGCACTTTACTTCCATCTTTCGGTTATTTCTTTTTTGTTGTTGTGGAGTTCTGGGCTACATTGTCGGGATGTGACATTCGTTTTTGGCGTTTCTTGTGGCTTCCCTTTTTGCATTTTATGTGCTATTTATTGTTGCATCAACAGCAAACACCAACAATGTGGCAAAGAAGGGAGCCCGGAGACCAGCTGAAGTGCTGCAAGTGCGACAAACCGTTTCGTGTTTGCATGTTTCCTTTTTTTTTCTGTTTGCTGTTTTCAGTTTCCCTCGCTGCACCGCATGACGTGTGAGTGATTTATGTTCAGGGCAAGGCTGGTGCAAATTATGTATACGCCATGTTGTGCGACAGCTTTTGAATGTGCATTTAATTGCAATAAGATGATTGTAATTGATTGTTTGGTAGCCAGCCCCCATATGGCGGCTACTTATGGTTGGAAAGGGACACGGGCTCCTCCTCTTTAAGCACAAAACTAATAGCCACAAAGTAGAGTTCCAGTAACAGAACAAAACATAATATCACTTGAGCCCAAAACCGAAGTCAAACAAGGAGCAAAAACCGCTTGGCACTTTGTACTATGTATTGTGAATTATGTTAATTTCCACAAGGAAAGTAGTCGGGAAAAACTTGGTCCAAATGGCGCCTTGAACCGTTTCCCCGGAACGAGAAGTGGTGTAAAACAAATCTAATAAATATAAAAGCTTTTGTATGCTCACGAGATAATAATCATGTGATTTTTTTTCTTGTTCCCCCTCTCTGTAGGGCGAGGCATTGATTGGGGAATTTCGGGTTTTTGTGGCTGAGATTTGTCATTGCCGATGGGTTCTGTCCGGTTAGACCGCAATGACTTTTAATTTCATGGATGATTTCGATTTGTGGTCGAGTCAGCATAGTACAGTGCTTGACCATAACTGTAGGATAGGACAGCAACAGAAAATCCAATTAAATGGTAAATGGTCATTTGCATAAGGCGTCACCGCACATCAATGCTGTGGAGTCGGGATGGGATGGCATGGCTTTGAATGGGAGGGGAAATTCTCACTCTAATTAATGCTATGTTGTCGCAACATCTTACCTGTCCATTAGATTGGGATTGCCGCCGTGTTTGCGCCAGAAGCTATTCGCCTGTGGCCTGCTGGCCCGTATTGAAGACCCGGCGGAGGTGCTACCGGAGCCGGGTGTTGACGAATGACGCAAGATGCCGCCGCCAGTAAAACGGAAACTGTTGCGACCACTTAGGCCACCTCTGGTGGCGACTCCTCCTCCTCCTCCAGTTCCGCTGCTACTGCCACCTCCCCCATTGGCCACATTGCGAAAGCTGACAGTCCCCATGCTGTGGCTGCTTGTCGTTCTCTGTTGCATCAAAGGACGCTCGGTGGCTTCCATGCTATTGTTTCCTCTTGTTCCACCTTCTGGATCTGAACCGGCACCAGCACCGGCACCTCTTGCATTGTTAAAATTTCGATTGCTGTCACTCATGGGCAGGAATTTGTTATTGCTGCTGCTGAAGCTGCTGTGCATCTGCAACTGTTGCTGGCTATGCTGCGGCCTTATGGTGAAGCGTCCACCCAGCCTATAAAAGCGAGAGAGAGACACGAAAAAGGGAGGTGGATCGATGAAGCCTGATTGAGTTAAGGCTAATTTGCAGCGCTTGGCCGGGCTTTGATTGCCCCTCTGTCAGTCAATCAGTGAATGCAAAAACTGCATCGTTTAAGGGAAGCACGAAAAAAACGAACAAAGGACGGAAATTTGGTTCCGCACAAGGAAAAGTTGTGCTGAAGAAGGATTCCATTCCCATCTTCATGTGGAATAATTGATGGATATCGATTGGCTGCTGGACAGCAAAAGGGAGTTTGATAATTAACATGAAAGTTGGGTTTTATTTCCTCTTTTCCATCTGCATCGGGTTTTAATTGTCTCTAGCACTGTCTCCCCCTTTACAGCTACTCACCTTCGAAACAATTCACTCTCTGGATGTTCGGCAGCAAAGCGGGCCTTCTTGCGCAGCAGTGGTATGGTCAGGGCATAGGTGGTGACCATCATTAGCATTGGTATATAGAAGGCCACCAGCGAACCAAACACAAAGAACGCCCGATTGTTGATGACACAGATATTCGGCTCCGGCATAATGTTCTTCTCATTGACCAAACCTGTACACAGGACACACAATAGATGGTCGTTATTAACTACTTAGTATGGGGGTGGCAATACTTACCCAAAACTGTAATCGAACTGGATACCATCATGGCCATCAGCCAAACAATGGCTATCTTAATGCCAGCCAAACGTTTTGTAGATCGATGCCGGGACCCAAGCGGATTCCGTATGCCCAGATAACGCCCTAGGCTGATGAAGCACATGTGCAGGATGCTCGATGAACAGGCCAGCACATCGCAGGTCACATAAATGTTGCACCAGGTAAAACCAAGTGGCCAATAGCCTACACAACAGAGGGGGCAAAACAGAGTTCAATTAAGTCAGTCAGAGGAAACCTTTCGTCATCAAACTGCCAGCACAAATCAAAGTTAAATTGAAACGGCATTGCTCGGAAAAACTCGTTAGAGAAACCATGAATGACAAAGTGAAATGTGGAAAATGGAATTGTTTATTGCGGTTTATGTGCATCCCATCCAAAGACCAAAGAGCCCCCAAATTGTGGTCGTCAGGACAACTGCTAGAGGTTGCGTGCAAAATTTGTAACGCTTGGATATGACAATTTGAAGGGCCTAGACAGGCAAATGAAAACCGAAGGGAAACTGTGTGATTTATGGATGGATAGTTTGATAGGAAACTCTTTAACTTTCAATCGAATTTTCTGAGCGAATATTTATTTTATTGAATGCTTGTATGATTAAACCAAAAGCAAAGTTTTAATTTGTATTTAGAAATATCCAACATATTTTGTTTCTAACCAATTTCCAGCTCAATTAAACAACATTCTTATATCAGCGATTCGTTTCCATTTCATTTCATTTCAGAGTCCGTTACAGACCACTCGACTGACTCATTCACCTTGACATCGATGGGGGCTGTGCGACAATCCTGGCAGGTCGAGCACTCAAAGGAGGGAATAGCAGAACACAGAACAAACTCAATTGCCGCTGCCCCAGTCGGGGATCTATTTACGAGTAGCTCTCTCTCTTTCTCCACTCTCAATGGCAAATTCCGTATTAATTAGTACAAATTGCGCTTAAATGCGTTGGGCGTTGGTGAACGTTGGTGAGCGTTGGGCTGGTTTTTACACGCTATTTGGCCAGAGACACACAGATACATGAGGGTCCTTGCCACACAACAAAAGCATATAGAATAGAAGCTGCAGGAGATGGAGGGCGAGGAATGGGCAGACCTTCATGTCGTATTTAGTTTTATATGCTTGTCTCTGACACAAACAGACGGACGAACAAAGAGACAGACAGGCAGACAACAGTGTGTGAGGAAGTGTGAGGGCTTTGTCAATGTATTTATTACGCATACGATATGTGGTACATTCGCTCAGCCCCTGAAGTGGTAGAAGGGCAGACATAAGTGCCTTAAATATATGTAAGAATATCTTGGAATTTAATGCGGAAATGGTCTGCCTCAGTGGTTATTTAAGTCGGCTGGAAAATATTGAAATTATCAAGAAATCATTTTCCATCCCTTTCCCAACGGAAATGTATCATTATTACTTGCTGCATCCCTTTCAGTTTGCTTTTTCTTTTGAAAAAAACTGAGTTTTGGAAGGGCTAAAGTAGCCTTAATCTTCAAGATATTGATAATTCCGACTACCAGGTATCCTAAGGTCTCAACGGAACCTGCCTCTTGTTTTTTATTTATCCAAAAACCACTCACTTTTGAAATCTATAAAATAATTTTTAATGTCTTTGGACTCCCCCAAAAAACAAAAGTTAGTGTGGCAATGGAAACTCAGACGGAGCAGAAAGCCAGACCGAAAGTCTAGCCTGAGTTTTCAACGAAAGTTCAAATGGCTTGGCAATGGGTGGGTGGAGGTCTAAGCCAACTACGATAGCACCGACTAAACAATAAGCAATGTTGATACAAACTAAAATCCACACAGAAGACCGCTGACTGGCTGGCTGACTGGATGACTGGCCCCATTTTCAGCTTAATTGTTGGGCCAGGCTCTTGGCCAGGCTAAAACCACACTTAAGGCTTTTAGTTACATTTAGTTTACTGTTGTCGTCTACTTCTCAGCGAGGCAAACGGAACAGAACAATACTCGCCAAAAAATACACACACACACACACAAATATAACAGACCTTGTCTCAGCCCTGGGCTTTTGGGCCCTGAGCCACGCAAAGTGGCATAATAAAAGGCAAAAATAAAAAAAAAACTGTTGCACAAAATGTGGCGTGGCCGAAGTGCAGCAAAAATAAACAGTAAGCTCATGGAAAATAAAAGATTAAGACCGGATGCATTTTGGAAGGAAAAACTTTAAACAGTTGCATTTGATTCGAAGTCATTCCATTGGGATCTTACTATAAACTTTATTTGGACTTAGTATGGTCCCATTTAAAGTGCCTTAAAGTCGAATTAGAGCTTGGAGAATACATTGATATATTAGAATAATTTAGCGACCACTCCTTATGTAATTTTAATAATGATTTAAGTCTGTTTTCCATTCGAAGTTTGCTTCATTTTCTACCAAGACTAAAGCTGCTTTTAGAATAGCTCTCCTTCTCTATCCCTGCTCTCCCTGCTACGTATACTCGGTTCTCCCAGCATTTCCCCCCCTGATAATGGCCAGTACCTAAAAGTAGACTTTACATAAATAAAATGTCAGCACACAGTGACTAAACTAATGCGCTCTATGAGCAAAATGAATTTTCCCCTAATGTTGTTAATGTGCTTGGACTGGCACTCAATCCATTTACATGCGATGGGTTCTGGTTATGCTTCTGGTTGTGCTTCTGGTTCTCGTTCTGGTTGTGGGTTTGGGGTTCTGGTTGGGGATCTGTGCGATGAATGTACGTACATACGTTTAATTTATGCAAACGTTTGATCTGTTTATGCTACGTTGGGTTCGTTCCCTTTCCAGGGTTGGCTGCTGCTAGGAGTAAGGACTTTGTTTTGAGGTTTTATCAGTGTCATATGCAAATTACCCAGAGTTTGAATATGTTGACCGAACATTTTACATATTAAACAAGCAATGAGAAGGGATTTTTCATCAACAGACAAGGTTTTTTCTCTATATTAGAAAAAAGAGAATATCATTGAAGGCTAAAGGAAGGAAAATAAATTATTTAACTGCTCAAGTGATCTTCAGGGAAATGAATTTGTATTTTCCCACTCAAGTTTTTGCAGCTGCTGCTAAGGGGGAATAATAAAAACCGCGAAAAAAGAAAAAATAAATTCTTAATTCAAACATCAGCCAACGCGGAAAGTCACGCGTTTGTCATTCTAGTTTGTTGCTTCTGGCACAGCTTCTGGGCTCTCGCCTCTCAGCTTTTGCCACTGCTGCATTTTGCTGTAAGTGAGCCAAAGCGGAAGCAGCCAACGAGGCTAACAACTCATGACAATGGCTCTGAGCGGGAGTGGTGGTGATTGGGGGCGTAGATGGGGCGTAGAGGAAATGGCGTCGAAATAATTCATGTGCAAATGCATTAGCCGCTGACTTGCATTGCCACTTGATTGCTGAAGAACACTCGAAGAAAAGGGATGATTGAGTGGGAAGATACTTGAATAGAGGAAAGGAAGGAGAGGGGGTTTGGAAAGCAAACAGAATAGATATACCACAAGAATAGTTTGATGGCAAGAAAAATCAAATAGGAAAAAGGAAATTTCCGTTTACTCACCCAAAAACGCTGGTATCGCTCCCATGGGCATCACAAACAGACTGACCAACAGATCGGCTATGGCCAGCGAGAAGAGAAAATAGTTGGTTACATTCTGAAGCTTGCGATCCAATGCGACGGCCAGGCACACGAGAATGTTGCCCAGTCCCCCGGCAAAGATGAAGAATACCACAAACAGGAAGAGCCAATCGTAGCCATGGGGACTATAGTCTAGAAAGCTCTTTGAGATTACAATGTCAGTGGAGGTGGTGCTGGCTGCCGTTGTTGCGGTTGTGGTCAGGGCGGTGTAGTTGGAGAGAATCATATCCAGGCTGGTGCTGGTGCTGCTGCTGCCATTGATGAGGCTGAAAGTGTCGTTGGCAGGGCCCATTACATCGCTTAGGTTGAGAAAGGACCAGAGACCGTCCACCTGTCCGTTGCCCAGCTCAATTTGAAAGTCACCGCTGGTGAAGGCATCCAATAGACTATCGCCTGAGCCCTGCTCTCCCTCCAACCGCTCCCGCTCCCTCTGCTGCATGTGGCATTGAAATGTGCCCTGCTCTTGGCCCACCTCACAGAGGAGCTCATCCTCAACCTCATTCCCTTCCGTACTGTTCCTGCTGCAGTTAGAACTATAACTAACTGTATCACTCGCATTATCACTGAGGGCCTCGTTGATTGCCAGTCGAAATTGCTCATACGCCTCGTGGACCAATCGCAACAGTCGTGCATTTAGCCTCGACGTGCAGGCCTCCGCCTCTGGCTCCCATCCCATGCCATGGCAAGTATAGAATGCTGTCTGCTCGGCCCGATTGAATGTCTGCTTGGTGCACTGGAATGTATAGCTGCTGCTGCTGTTGATGAGGATGTTGCTGCTGCTGCTGTTGCTGCTGTTGCTGGTGGGTGGGATATCTGGATAGCTGGTAGCCTGATACGCTTCGCAGTTAATAAACGGCTGCCAGACCTCAGGCAAAGCCGCCTCTTCCAGGCGACAATTGAAAGTGCTCGGTGTGAATGTTGCTCCTCCTGTTGTTGCCGCTGCTGATGGTGTCGTTGGTCCATGACCAGAGTCGCTTTGCATCTCCATTTCATTCTAAAGCTGTGCGGCTCACTTGACCACAACAACAGCTGTCTGGAATTGCTGTTGTTGTTCTCCCTTCTGCTGCTGTTGCTTTCTTTGCTTTCTTTTTAGTGCTAAAGGATTGCCTGCAAAAATAGTTGAAGCCAATCATTAAATTACATATATATAGACACTGAGGCTTACAAGTTTGCTGACATTTAAAGTACTTTAAACCTTTCATAAATGAACTTATAAGGCTTGTAAAAAGAAGACTTTTTTCTTCCGAAAGTGGCCCAAGGCTTTACAGTAAAGCGTAAGAAAGTAAGAGCAAATATTTACACTTTCGGTTGAGTAAAGAAAATGTATGAAAATAACAAAGAAGAACATGTTTTAATGCAAGATTTAAGCACAAATATTTGCATCTGTAGTTAAGTAAAAAAAATGGTCTCAGGCACAATAGTTGCTGTACTCGAAATCTGTCAAAACTAAAGAAGAATAATTTAAAACGATACATAGGGATATAGGGATTAAAAGTGTGGTTTACTCCATTTATAATATTTGTATATATGTATATGTTGATTAATTATACAAGAAAAAAATGTTTATTTGCAGCCTCAACCAACTTTTTTAGTGATATTTTCCGCAGGGAATTAGTGGCCAACTTTTCACAGAGTTGCTTAATTAGTCACACAAGTAAAAAAAAGTAGAGGAAAAAGCTGAAAAAACGAAATGAAAATGCCCCCACCGAGCTGTAGCAGCCATATTATCAAATATGTTTTTGTTTGGACTGTCAATAGTCGACAGCTGACGAGTTGAGCTCAATGGGATGCATCATGGGATGCGGATGCGCCTCCTACTGCTCCTCCCATTTCTGATTCTGATGATGATGCTGTTGATGACTGTGACTATAGCGATGGCAGTGTCAACATGGTGGTGCTGCTGACTCGAATTTGAATTCGCTTGAAATGCCACAGCCAACAAAAGGTCCTACGCTCGCCATCACGCTGTCTGCCTTTGAGACACCCTCTTCTACAGTGTGTCAGGCGCCAGCCTTCACCAAAGCTTTTGTATGGGCATCACTCCCACGCCTAAAATGGCTTTTCTTTTCCTGTGTATTTCGTTCGCTTTTCACAAGAAAAAATACGCGTATGCTGCTGTCCCTGCTGTCCCTGCTGTTCTGATAATGAGACTCACACTTGTGGAAAGTTAATTAAAAATGCACTAGAGCTTAAAGATTGCGCTGCATTTGGTTAACTTTTTGCATGGCCAAACAAATTTAAATTATGCCCCAAAAACTTTGACAACGAATTGCCTGAAAATATTGTCACGCGACAGGCATACAAGGTCCATGTCCCTCAGTATGTTGTTCAATCAAAATCTCTATATAATTTTTTGTGCAGTGGCATTGCCTGGGGAACAGGAGATCGCGGCCGGAAAAAGTGCAAGAACTGCAGGCAAGTGATTTGGCCAATCAACCGCAACAGTGGAGGGATTTTATGGTAGTGCCATTACAGTCACCAACGGACCTTCAACCACAAAACCACACACACACACACGCATCCGCAATGCTGCCACCATTTGCATTTTTTGGCGTGTGGTGCAAAATGAGAAATTTTTTTTCTTTGCTTGACAAAAATGAAAATAAATGGGTTGCATTTCGCTTTGTTTTGGCCCTCAAGCTCACGCTTTCATTGTCAGGTAATGCAGGTAATGCGATTTTAGATGGTGCTATGAAATATTTATATATACATTTTTATGGGATTATTTCAGCGGTTTTTGGTTCGAGGTGTTGTAGAAAACTATTTCATTGCGTTAGAAGCAGTTTTATTCATACAAAATTCGCTCTCTTGCAGTTCTTTCTAAAAGACTACTTCATTCCCCCTTAGAGTGCCTCTTATTTCGCTGAAATCTCTTTCTTTTTTCGCGTCAGCCATGAGAACATATCTCTAGTGGATGTCTGTTACGCCCGACACTCAATGCAACCTTTGACTAAACTCTTCGGGCACTCTCCACACCCTCAGGGCACTCGTTCTTCGGTCCGCTGAGGATGGCACTAGAAGCGCGTACCACCGCTGGTTATTTTTTTTTTTTTCAGAGCGCAGTAATTTTTGGTTTTGGTTTGCTCTATGATTTCCAGCCCCTGGCAGCGTGGGAGGTTAGTTTTCGATTAGATTTGTCGCCTGGGTAACGTCAAACCGATCCAGTCCCCGAAGTGGGACAGCCACCATACAGAGAGAAAGAGTAAGAGGGAGAGAAATAGAGAGAGAGAGAGAGAGAGAGAGAGACTATGGCAATGGGAGGAGATATATGTAAGGTGGGACCAGGAATCCCTTATGCATATGAAATGCGCTTTGACAGTGCACTTTGCCGACTTAATTTGAGTGGCGACTCACACAACGGCTGAGGCATCTCTCTCCCCCGCTGTTCCATATCCATATCCACCTTTTGCATTCTCATGCCTTGAGAGGCTTTAATGATGTCGCTGCAATTTAAAGTCGAGCCCCAGCTTCAGCTCCAGCTCGCGGGCACGGGGAAGTCCCTATAATGACAGTCAACAATTTTTCCCTTCACATATGTGTGTATCTGTGTGTTTTTGTGTGGGAGAGGGATACAATTCTGTGCAGACAGCGTAGGACCAGGCCGAGTGCCATAATTAAAGTCTCTGTTTGCAAAAAAAATAATAATGTCGTTCGGGGGGCCGTCGCCAAAACAAATCTTTACACAATGCCAGGAAGCAAAAAGAGGTTAAAGACTGTAAGAAATGAATAACTAAAGAACTGTCCAACAATATTAGAAACCGCTGTATATTTGGGGAATGGGTTTAAAGCTGCAAAAAATATGCCTTTGCGTATACTTAATATGATACTTCATATTAAAATTCACTCAATTTCAATCTCAATTTTTCATTCATATACCCTTTTTGCAGCACACACTGCACATTATTTGATATACGACAAAACTAGAATTAAAGCCACAACAAACAATGACAGAAAAACTTGTTTCAGTGCCAACTTTATTGGACCATGACAGCCACGAGCAAACATTGAATGCAAAACTACAATAAAAGCAGGAAAAATAATATTTGCTTGTAATTCAATATTTGTCTTATGGCTTATGTGTCTCGAGCGCACCGCACCACACCGCTCTGATGACTGATGAGCAAAGAGTATCGATTAAAAGTGGAATACAACTCGTACTCGTAGTCGTAGTCGTACTGCCCCCAGTGATCTGTGACTAACAACCTGGTCTCTATATCTTATTATTTATATTCTACTGCTACAAATGATTGACCAACTGTATTAACATTGTTTCTATTGTTCGAGTTACTGTTGCCTGTCGGCACTCGTGGGTGAGGTTTAACTTGCGGTTATTTATGCAATTAATTATTAACAGGCCGTTGCATTTTGCTGCATCTCTTTCACACTTTTTCTGTGGTTTATAATTTCACTTTATTTATAGAGAAATACATTTGATGTTTAGGTTTACTGAATTCGTATACTGTTTCGTGTGACCAAGTGGGCGTATCGTATGGTATCACAAATAAATTAATTGCAACACACTTCTGCTGGCCCTGGCTGTAACAGAACACGTTTTGGCACCCGCTGACACACACAAAAGATGATCCAGAAAAGAAGGCAATTTAATTGGAAGTGGTTCTGGTCTGAGTGATTTGTCAAAAGTGTCGTTGCTCCAGTCGTCTTCCTAAGCCACCACTCCACCCATTCCCCATCATCAATTACAGCATGTCCGACAATCAAGTGGCCGACAAGAATTTTCGGCGAGAAAACTTCATTAAGCGGTTTCTTCGTTGGCCTACGGCTATAGTACTCACACCCCCCACACACACACACAAATGAACAGCGAAATTCTCGTAGATGAGTAAGAGTACGAAGGGCGCAGGAAAATGGTTAAGGAAGAGGTTCCGTCCCCGTACTGCTGGCCATCTCGCCTGGTATGCAGTTAATGAAGAGAAATGGCCAAAAGTGTTTTATAAATGTTTGCCCTTCGAATTGCTTTGGCTTTGCCATGAGAGCATAAAGACTATGGGTTGGGGTTTGGAGATGCAATAAAAATCGAACTCTAATGTTATGGATTTTAAAAAAAAGTTGACTTCCTGCGATTGTTCGCTTGAATTTTTCCCACTTTCTGTATGAATGGGAGCCTGACATTCATGTCTTTCTTTAGAGGTAGAGTATCTGCCATTCCTCTATACAACGTTCAATGAATTTTTAATGTTGTTCTTTTGCTATTGCTCCAGCATATTGCTTCCTGTGGTTGTTGCTGCTGCTGCTGCTGCTCTTTGGTGTCTGGGCTGGCGTTTGCGGTTGTTTTTTGCGGAAGTGTGCATCAATAAATTTTCGTTTTTTACGTGTTGGTATTTTCGGTATTTTGGGTATTTTTTCGGTCCATCGCACCACACGCATTTTCCTAATAACTTGTAGGCTTTAATGACGATGCCAGTACTAAGATATGGAACAAATTCCCATCTCCCCAAATAAGTATACGCATATAGAGGCAGATATATGCCTGGCCATTAATCTGGCTGTCTGGCGACCACCGAAATGTAAATGAACAGAAAGAGTGCAATAAAGTTGAACGGTTGAAGATATTCTCTCTTGAAATATGCCAGGCACGTTGCAAACCGACAACGAAACCGAAACAAATGAACCCAAAAACGCGGCGACAAATAAGTGGCGCAGAATAAAAGAAAGATTTGGCTTGTGCAACGTGCATTGAACCTGCCAGAGGAATAAAGAGAGAGAGGGAGATATAAAGCTCTGTTTTGGCAGTGCAAGGATTATGAGAATGAATTGCAAACAAAACGTGGATTTTCCACTGCATATTTTAACAAATGAAATCATATTTTTGGTATTGTACCCTGCAGAGTAGAGCTCGTGGGTGTATGTGATTCAAGCAGATAAAATAATCAATAAAGTACATATATATTGACATTTGTGACATCGTCGTAGAGTTTCAAACTTATTTAACAAAATTTCGTAGCCAACTTGCGTATAAATACTTCGATGGTCAGTGTAGTGTGAGAAGAGGGTAACTTATAGCCGTAACGTTCGCCTTTAGCATCACTTTTATCTAAAACTGTCCAAGCATTAGTCACAGATAAAGTAAATTAAAATAAACATATTTTATTGGTGCATATTTCAATTGGTTTCACTTTTTCGCAATCAATTTCCACACAACTGTGGAAACTGCTGCCAATCAGCCAGAAATACGAGTACCACATATAGAAAATCTACATGGAAATTGCATTTAAAATGCGACTGCTGGGCGACACTGACAGCTCTCAACTATTTGCCTGGTTTATCCAATAGCTCAATCAAAAACGCATCAGATATCGCTTGGCGAACGATTCTGTCATTGGGCGCTAATAGCCGGCTGCCACTTGACCTCGCAGCCACTTAACTCTAGAGGGAACGATGAGGTTTGTGTGTCATCGAGAGACTCAAATGAAAGGTTCTCTCGTATTCACTTTTCTTGGCTTGAATTAAATTTGCATAAATAATTGCAAAACTATTCTGTGTTTGCTCTAGGTGTGCGATGCTGATTTAATGTTCAAAATCCAATTTCCCCAAAACGGGAAACAACATCATTAAGAACTTCTGGCATTCCGGCTATGCTATGTGAGAAAATTTGTTCAGCAGATTTATGGCGGAATGTGTAAGGCCCAAAATGATTATATATACTCGTATGTGTGTGAAAAATCAGTAAAAATGAGTCGCTTCTGGGGACGCGACTCTACTTATACCCGCACTCAGTCAGTATATACATTTTGAGCATATGATTATTTAGAATTGTAGAATGAAAAAAAAATTTTTTTTTGCTGCATCTGCTATCTACATCTACAATGTATATTCTACATCTAACATGTAGATTGTACATGTTCCATTTAGATTCTACATCTCCTCCGCTAGGGGTTGCTCGCGCACTGAACGCGGCAGAGTGTGCGAGCGAGAAAGAGATAGGTAACGGGTCTCTTGCAGGGGGCGGTGGAGGAACCAACAGAAAATTAATTTCTTCATTCTGGCTATAATTATGATCCGATCTAATTCAGATTCGGCAATCTGGTAGCTATGGTCATTCTCTACCATACTTAGTTTAGTTTAGTTTAGTTCTATCGTACCTTTAAAAATGTGCCTGCCACAGATTTTCGTTCTTTGTGGGGGCGGAAGGGGGCGGGGCGAAATTTTTAAATACACTTGTAGCAGTGTGATATCACATGAGTCTGGAAACCAAATTTGGTTTCTCTAGCTCTTATAGTCTCTGAGATCCAGGCGCTCATCGAGACGGACAGACGGACGGACGGACAGACGGACGGACAGACGGACAGACGGACATAGCTATATCGACTCGGCTATTGATGCTGATCAAGAATATATATACTTTATGGGGTCGGAAACGTTTCCTTCTCTGCGTTGCACACATCCACTTTTACCAAAAATCTAATATACCCCTTAACTCTTTTTTGAGTACGGGTAAAATAAGCAGAAACAACTATGGCCTCCCGCAAGAAGTTAGAAGATGATTTAGGGCCTTGCCATTGCATTTGGAATTTATTTTTGTGTGTAAGAAAGTTTTGTGCCTAACCAGAAGAAGGAATACTCTTAGGATAGGGTTTTTTTTTGTAATGTAGACTTTAATTCTGATACTGATACTTGTCTTCAAACCTCATCTTAATTTTAAAATGTAGCACATATACTTTCCAAAGCGAAAGCAAACCCAACTTTCAACTTAAAAACATTCATAAGGTGGCTTCCATGCACTGAGAGTATAAATCCGTATATCCTATGGCCACAGAGGCAGAGCCCTCGTCCTGTTTGTGCCCTCAGCCGTTTCATTTTGTAGGTGGAAAGTGCAAGTTGCACTAATGCACATTGAGCCAGACATTGTGGCGCAAAGTAGTTCAAGGCTCGCCGCAGCCGCAGAGCCAAGTCTCGTCCTTTGCCAAAACCTGGTACTGCACTTGTCTCTTCTCCCAGTCAGGGGCCGGGCCACTCACTTAGGAGAGCATTTTCACCTGAGATGCGTTTAAAATGTCAGGTATGAAAAGCTTCAAGTCGCTTCTGTACTGAAACATTGCGCATACGTCACGTTGTGCACAGAAATAGTTATACATAAGCAAACAGCCAGACAGCGAGAGCCAGAGAGAGAAAGACAGAGGTAGAGTGAAAGAAACCAACGCGTGTTTGTTTTTTATTTATGCACATTTCACTTTTTGGCTTTCATTTCAGCCATGTTGTTGTCATTCATTTGTTTGACAACGTATTGTGTTTGCTGGCAATCAGCCAAGGCTAATAAAAGAACGGCCTACACGTCGGGCATAAGCCAAATAAAATTATTCTCAACCGACTGCAACTAATTTGCGTTGAATTAAGCCAATTGCTTGCGTTTAACACATTTTATTTAAAATTAAATAGAACTGATGCGAGTATAATTGAAGTCATCTGTGCAATGTGGTGTTTGGTTGGTCAAATTTATGTGTTCAGCTATAATTAATATGATTGAATGTGATTGGACAGTGTTTTGGCATCAATAGTCGGAATATGTCAGGGACTTGCATCGTTCTTGGTCTGTTCTCTTAATCCAAAAATGTCTCCGAGCTGTTCTCCTTATTAGCTCCGATCTGTACAAGCTCTTTGGGCACCCGAGACGATTTCGGCTTCGTATCTTTCGGTTCCAGCTTTGAGATTGCTTTGAAGTGGTTGGTAAAAATGAATGAATGATACTGCTTGGCCAGCGGTTCACACTGGAGGGTCTCGTAGGGATTCTCCCTGTAGCAAGTGGTCAGTTGCTTCTCCATCTCGTTGATTTCGCCTTCGATATCCTGCGACCACTTCACCTGGGTACCAAAGATCTCTTTTACACGCTTCAATGATTCTTCGAATTGGGCCTCCTCCATCTCCATTGCGCGCTTTCTCCAGGGCCAGGCCACTTGTTCCACCTCCGGATCATCCTTCGACTGGTACTCCAAAGTGGATGGAGCATCACCCGAACTGGAAGCCGACAGGGACTGCTTTTTGCACTGCTCGCATAGGGCAGATCGTTTTGGAGTCTTTTCCATTTCCTCCCTGGCCTGGTCAAGGCGCTCCAGCACCTCACGAGTGACTTGGAATGGATGGGGATTGACCATTTCTGCAGACTGAGGCTTACTATTAGTAGCACCCATTTTTTGAATATATGTTGTTTAACTTTTCTGTTATAATTTATACGAGTCTTAGTTACTGATTAAAAACTCTATGGTGGAAAGACTAAATAAAACATCGAGTAATGAATTTATGCCAGGGGGTATGCCTCCTATGAGAGTTGTTACCTCATTAGAGATTTGTATCTATTTTAAAAAGAGGTTGGCAGATGCTTTACAGCTGTGCCATTGCATATTGAATGCATTTTCGTGTCAAAGAAAGTTTCTGCATGCCAACAAGTTTGAATACTAAAGGATTTTAGAAGTAGTGAAAAGTTTACCGGGAAAGTTTTGTCTCCAAAGTTGTTTTGAATAAGACTTTAAAATGTTTTGCTAGAAGTGAATGACTTCTCACTAAGAAGTGTATCCAACATGCATTGTATGATGGTTCTTAGCTGAGTAATACTTAAATTTCATTTCCGCATCGCATTAGGCTCTTAATCGTTTGTCTTTGAAGAGCATCCCATCTTCGTTGCAACAGAAACCGTTTCCATTTCAAATTAAGCATCCATAGTCTGTTGTTACATATGTTCTGTGACGCGTTTGAATAATGAAAACTTTTGCAGCCATATAAGGTTGCATCGTGCCCCTGTCTCTGTCTCTGCCTCATGCCTCATGCCTCGTGTCCCATGCTCTTCCCCAGACAGACTCCCTCGTTGGCGGTGTCTTAATTGTGCTGTCAATCATTTTGCATATTTGCACAAATCCAACGGAGAAAAAAAAGGAAACACAAATGAGCGCGAAAAAAAGTGAAATAAAATAAAATGAAAATGTTTGATGGCCAGCGGAAACACACAACAAATTGTGATGGGAAATGAATTTAAATACAAGTATATGGAAAATAAGGAGGCTGAACGAAATGACAAATCATGGGAAACCTGCTGACGGGCAGCAGCAAGAGGTCGCAATTATTGAATAATTTATTGTTAATATTTATTGATTGTTGATGCTCGATTGCTCGTGATTGCAATTTACACAGCGGCCAATTAAATGATAAGCCATCAATTAGCCAAAAGGCAGGCGTACCCGTACATACTCGTATATCTTTCAACTACCCGTTTGACATAAGAATGTTTGAACGATTGCTCAAAGTCAGCAGCAGGCAAGACGATTAATTGCTGGCGTCAGTTCACCGATCAAACGGATAGATAGATGTCTGAAGCATAGGGCCAGACCGGCACCACAACACCAACCCCAACCCCACAGACAACTTGTTGTTTTGGCATTTCAGAAATGCCCAACTAAAACACATTTTTGCTGTTAAACAAATTAACAAGATGAAAATGTTCTATAAAAAAACAAAGGGAGAATACAAATTCTAAAATAAAAACTACCGGGATATATATTTCATAAATACCATAACTAATGTATAAAAATTGTATCCCTTAGATTTTAAAGCTATTTGATTTTTGTAAAGTATTAAATAACCATTTTAGAATAATTTAGATTCTATTTCTTAGACAAAGATTTCAAGGTTTATGTTTGCTATATCAAATCAGCCTATTCATTAAGATAATATCAACAGATTTTTTGTTGATATAATAAATATTATAATATATAATTTAATAAGAAAATTAAATTACACGGTACACAACACTTCCAATCTTCAGGCCGTTTTTTCTCCATTTGTTTGTTCTGAATTTATGCATCCGATTTTTGATTGGATCTAACTTGAAAGTTTATAGAAAAGTTGTTTGGGGCATTAAATTTTTTGCACCTCTGGGGAACAGTCATAAAATATACCACTTTATTTTAAGGCGATTATATAGTCAAATCATAAGGCTATGGATATGGAAGGGGATGGTGTGGGGTATTGCCATGAATGAATTTAAATTGAATGCAATATCCACGCTCTGGGCTCAAAATTGTGCTTGGTTTTTTTGTTCAATTGTTTCAGATTGCGTACATATATACGTACACACATAAATCTATAACGAGTACAAATATCTTTGGATAAATAGAATGGAATGAGGCCCCCGGGAGAGATAAATGCTGATACTTGTGCTTGAATTTATTTATTTTTGCTTGCCGCACGCCCCAGTCTACCATGAAGACGATGATGGGATGGTCAAAATATTTAAGAAATTTGATTGCCATATAAAATATGGTTTGTGTTGATTGAATCTTGATATACGTACAAGTAGGTCCATGCGGACATGCCTGATCGATAGCCATATGAGCAATGTAAATTTTGCAGTTGAAAGACATGAATATATCCATCAATAAATTGTGGAAAGTGTTTTTGTAAATCAGTTTTGCATTTGTGTATCGGCGATAAACAAAAGTAGATAATAAATGGAACAAGATCTACTGAAGTGAATAAAAAATACAAAACATATGGAATGAATGAATGAAAGAATAAATAAATGAAAAAAAAATTAAAAAGAAATTTTGTGAATAACGAAAATAAATTTATAAATGTTGATTACAGTTTTCTATACTATACTTATTCAAATTAAAGCAAGCCATTAACGATATCCTTGAGACTAAGACCCATCCACTAACCCATCTTTCGCACCTATTTCATTGCTTAAATCTGTACCTTTACCCAAACCCCTATAATAATGTCCCGCACTTGAGCCAAAAGTGTGATAACTTTGCTGCCTGTTGCTGACAGACCTCTAAAGCGGGCACAAAACAGACTCAAAGCTGGCTTAAACAGTCTCATACATGGCTCAAGCACCTCAAGAAAAGTTAGAAAAGCGACAAAACAAAATAGAATTACTTTCAGGTAATCAGCGGCAGTTTATGTTCATTTGGTCCACTAAACTTTTACGGCCGTTCCACTTATCTCGCAGAATTTGTCTACGGGTCCCACACGAAAATGGCATTCGCTTCATCTTAATGACAGCTGTGGTCCTGATAGCAGGATCTGTCTGTCCCTAGATCTAGGCATAATTTCGGCCATGTCTTTTATGTCTCATTAAAAGTTTACGCACATCAGCAGGAGCTACTGCTGCTGGAGCAACAGTAGCAAAAAAGCCTAATAGTTTAATTTCCTGACAAGCGACCAAAAAAGAAAAACAAATGAACATGAAAAGGTGGAAAGGTGCAATAGGAAAACCCTAGGTACTAGGAGGGAAATGAAAACAAAAGGTAACCGAAAACAAAGAGAAATGGAAAACATTTGGTTTTCGGTTTCTTGGCAATAAATCTTATTTTTCCCTTTTTGCTGACATGTGAGTAATCATGTGTGAGTCGGTCCACAAAAGGTTTTTGGGGGGTTAGATCTGTGATACGGGATACGCAAAAGGAAGGACGGATACCGTTGAGGTACGGACCTAACTTTAAGTTAATTTTCTTCGTTTCGTTTCGCTTTGATCCCTCTCAAAAAATTGTATTCCTTGGGCGGTTTTCCCCATTTGTCATTTCGCTGTGTGACTTACTGGAAATTGTTCTTTTTAATGCTATTTGCTTTTCATTAGTAATCGTGTTCGTGAAAATTTACATTTAATTACATAATGAGAGAGCTGGGGTGGGCACCTTTTTTTTACACGAATTTAGCTTTGCTTTGATTTCCGGCGGTTCTTCCTTCCACACACTGTTTTCGTTTTCCATTTGGTAATGCGAAGAGGAACACCTATATCTTACACCTGCAAAAGCCCTTGAAGCTATTTTTTAAAATTAATTTTCATTTGCATGAAACCATTGCGTGCCGTGTTTTCTTTGTATTTAACTTATTGTTCCGTTTTAGCTTAATTAAACTAGCACGAAACGTGTCGGGCGTTTAGCTTTAACAATAGAAATCTAGGCGGCAACTAAAGAAAACTACGAAAATGGGTTTTTCGGGCAAATGAAACTTCCTTTGACGAAATTCTGGGAAGTTCGAGGCAGCCCGCAAACTTCATTCAAATTGGTGACAATAGAAAATTGGGTGAAAGGGTTTTAAGGTTTAAAAGGTAAAATTTCTTAAAAAATAGTTTTTAATCAAAGGTGTTCTAATTTCTTCCTCTACCTTTACTTCTGATGAAGTAATAAGTGCACAAAATAAAATCAAAAGACGACATTGATCTACCAAATCCACAGCCTACCTTTTTATAGATTCCAATGATCGCAAATTGTGGCTTAAAAGAACTTCTCACAATGAAAAATGTTAGATTCCTTTGATAAATATTGATGGATGATTGTTAAAATTTAACTTTAATCTCTCTACAAAAGCACAAACTCTGATGACACACGTGTTTGAAAAATATTTTCTCATTATTTTTGTATTTGCATTCGGTTTTTATTCATACTTTTTTATTTTGTTTTTGTTTTTTTCAGCAGTAATTTGTTGTTGATTTTTCATTTATTTATGGAAAGAACTGCAGTTGACAGATGCCGCCGAATGGCAAACAAACATTTTGCACATATGTATATAGGTACGTATTTCCCCATCTCATTATTAAGTTTTGCTCACAAAACACACATTTATTTTAATATTTTATCAACCATGAAAGGTGTGGATAATTGGTTAAACTATTTAACACTTAACGATCGATCAGCTTATTTTAGAATAATTTTTATATTTTTGTTGTAATATTAATTCAATAATTTTTTTTGAACTGTGAGACGAGTATTTGTATTTCGATATTTATAATGAACTTTGATCTTTGTTCGAATAATTTTTTTGTTTTGTGCGGGAGGAGCACTCTTTTCGTGGCGAACGCAACGCGGCAAAATTTCAAAACAAACTGATTGTGCGAATTTTCCAAACTGGTCCACTGGGCCTGAAAAGTAAGTGGAAAACAGTCGCAGCCGAAGCTGCTGTCGGCGTTGGCGTCAGCTTCACGCTCTCTTGATGCGTCTCTCTCACTCTCTGGTGTGCTCTCTGATGGGAAAACAGTGGGAAATTCTCCTGACTTTGTTTGGGAAATTTTTCATAGAGACTGACGCCGCTTTTCTTGTCGTCCTCTAGGGTGTCCGAGGGGAATGGTGCGGTTCTGTTGCCGGGTTAGATGATGGCCACGTGCTGTCAACATTCGGTACGTGCCGCTGCTATTGCTCTCTGCCTCTCTTTACCCTGAATTCGTGCGTATTTTATGAATGAATTATATACAGAATAGCAGAAAAATAATCATTAGTTGTTAGATGGGAGAACCTATGGAGGAGGTCTTCAATGGGTGGTCGATAGGAGTGCCATTAATTAAGGTATGACTCAATTGAATAGTTTTAAGATTTTTATTTAATGAGCTTTAACTACAAATTTTTACAATATTTTCCTTGGAACTAGTCGAACTAAAATCAGCACCATTTCTGTTCCGTTTTTCTGCCTATTCTTCGTTTTCTTCGTCTTATTTTGCTCTTTTTTATGTACATATATTTTAAATGTAATTTATTGAAACGTGCACTGGTTTCTCTATAAATGGCAAATGGTAGAAATTTCGGTGTGTCAACGAAAAATAAACATACACCCCCACAGAAAAGTATGCACATAAATGTACACATATATATTGTATGTTATGGACGTGTTTCGAATGTTTCATGTCCATGTTCGGGGGCCACACACCATTTTGCCATTGCTCCTGGGTACCAAAAGATGTAAACATATTCGTACGGCTGCTTTACAACGTTGGTATTTAATAGCTGGCACTGATTTCCTCTGCTGACAGGGCGGAACACCCTTGGAAAATGTGTCCATGTGGTCCAGGTGGAGAGGAAAAGTTGTCCATAACTTTTGTTTGCAGTGCGTTTATCCTATTGATTGTTGAGCACTAAGATCCCAGCGAAGACCATTACTTATCCGCTTCATCATGCACGTCAGTTTTACGTGCCTGCCGTTTATTTATTGGTTTATAACAGATCCCTCTCTTTCTCTTTCTAAGCAAAACATCTCATATGGAGGTTAACTGTTGCTTGCCCTTGGTTACACATTCGTGTTGCACTGCATTGCCAGTGCGATACGTGCCCCGCTGTGTGCAATAAAAAATTGTGTAGTGAAACAAAGCTAAAAAGTTGTTCCAACGTGCCACCGCGGCGTATGCGTAATGTGAGATGCAATTGCACTGCCTTTCCTTCTCTGTCTCTGTCTGTCTGTGTTTACTACACTCTCTGTCTCTGTTTGCCACACTCTCTGCATCTTTCTCTGTCATTTGAAGACACATTTCAATACCAGGGCTATCAACCGCAGAACCAACATCAGCGACAACCATTTGATGCGGTCGAGGGCAAGTCTTATTTAATGGTTTCTATCTTGCCGGAATTGCCTGTCTGCACACAAACATTGACACCTCGACAACTGTTTGCACAACCAGCTAACAGTATGGTAAACAGGGGGGGGGGAGGTGGTTTCGGTTTCGGCCATTTTAGTTATTCATTTCGCCATACCGCCATATGATGCCAGTCTCGTAATCAATTTGAAAGCCCACCAATTCAGATTATATTTGAAATTGCCAGTTTTCCCAATCCTTTTTGAAGTTATTAAGGGTAAGGTAGGCGTTGGGGTTAGGATGGAGGTAGATGGTTACGTCTGTGTTTTGGGATTCCCGCAACTTCTGTTTTCGATGTCTTTGGTTTTTGTTTTATTTGCCAACAAATGAACCAAGCAGCTGCTGGTCTAATGGCCAAAGGGAGACCAATTTTAATGCAAAAAGGGATGACTTAATGACGTCAAATGTCTGATAAATGGATGTTTGGAGAGAAGGAAGCTATAATTTAATGTCAGAAAGATGATCTCGACATCTCTAGATGGGTAACGATTTGTGTTAAATATTATTTTTTCTAGATAGATATCTCTATTTTTATTATATATTTCGACCTATAGAGATCCTTCAAGGCAGACAACATCTGCTTGAATGTTATGAGGCTTCTTTCTGTTCGCCATGAACTGGAAGCATAAGGAAACACCCTCAACGCTAAGAGATTTACCTGACCTATTAAAAGAACTTAAAAAAACGTTCGTGGAATTTTGTATTTGAAACAGACTTTTTATGAACCAATTTAAACTCAACTCAGAAAAACAACAATAGAAATAATACACATTTTAATAGGCAGCATAAAGTACTCTCACTTTATTTATAATCTTAGTGACAATTGGGAAGTTTTTATGCCCGCCATTGAATAATTTTCCCTCATAGTCTATCCGTTGATGTCTGAAACCTTCCCTAGTCCTTACATAGAAGTCCATCAAAGCGTCAGATACCCAAAAAGTTATACCAAATATTTATTTAATAAACAAAGTGGCATTGGAAAGGCAGCAGCAAGAAACAGCAGCAGGAACAGCTTGGACAACTTTCTATGGGGGAATTTAATAAAAAAGTTAAAATACTAAATAGAATGCCGGTGAGAGGAACGTAGGGAAAAGTTTCACTAGGGCAAAATATAACTTTTTCGGAGGCAACGGCGGAAACGGGTATCCAACAGATAGAATGGGAAATCAGAGGAAAAAACTTAATGTCGTAGGCATTAATTTGATAATTCAAAACACCGCACGTTACTCATACGCCCCATTAAACAATCTGTAAGCCAATGCCAAGCCCAATTTCTGTTTCTCCTTCTTCACTCTGTGAAACTCTCTTTTCGACTGCTGCTTGCTGGTTAAATGGCCTAAAAGTAGACAACAAAAGCAACAAAGCCAGGCTGCGTTTAAGTAGCTCCCTCTAAGCATCCTAATCATCGACATTAAAAGCAATTGCTTGTCTGCTCGTCTCCTTTGAGTAGATTCCTTGTTTCCACTGCCACTTTATCTGTTAATTTTTCCGTGCTTTAACCTGCAGGCTATTTCCCAACATTATCGTCAAAGTTTAGTGTGAAAATAAATATTTGCATATTTGTTGTGATTTTACTTTATACTCGAACTTATCGCTAATCGTCCAGGCAATCGACTAATTTGTATTAGACCGGAATTAGACAAGACAAGCAGCTTTTACATTTGTGTTTGAACAGTCACGTCGCAAGCAGGAGTATGGAAAAACTCGAATTGTAGAAATTGGCAGTTCAGATATATTCAATTTTAATACGAATGCTTAGCAGGGACGGTTATAACTGCTGCTATTATATGTTAATTATGGAATTATTGTGAATATTGTTAGGTCCTGCTAATGAAAATCGGGCCAGTCTTTTTTTGTGTAAATATTTCTTCTAATGTTTTTTCCATGTTATAAATAATGAATATTTTTCTTTTAACTTTCTGTACTTTCATTATTCAATAATGATCTTGAGAACTTCTCAATTAACCTTTCAGCCCAAATACCGAATCCGTGTCCTGCCTGCCTTCAGAAATCGTATCCACCGCCTGATTTGTTGTCCTACTTCCTTCCACGAAATAAACTAATTCATCATTATTGTTTGTATTCGTCTTAAATTGTCCATGGTTAATTAGCAAAGTTTTCGATTGCAAAAATCCAAAAGTGAATGAAAAAGTTTTCATTTCGACTCGCCCGCTGTCCGAGGCCATTTTAAAGTTTAAATGAATTTTGCCAGTGAAGGCAATTAGTTGCACTGTCTAAATACGGAGATAATTATTTTTTATTGCCAGTCTTTTTAATTATGCACATTTCTATAACAGACACCAGCATGCTTTATTTATTTTTTGTCGCGTTTTCAAAAGAAAAAAAAGCCATAAAATGGCAGAGAAAACAATGGGGAAAGCCGATACGTTTTGTATGGGTCTTCATTTGCATGAAAGGCACAAAGGCGACCACAAGCACACATGCAAATATACTCACACACATGTTAAAATATATATGTGTACATATATTTATGCGTAAAAGCTACAGATAAATCCCCAGGCGCGCAACAGGACGACACTGAAACCAAAATTCAGAGCGACTCACCCAACAAAAACAAATTAGGCTTAATGGAATATGTATTAAATTAAATTGTTTTATACAAAAATTGAAAGAAAAAACCCCGATTTGTGGATATAAAATGGGGTTGAGCAGAAAGCCTCCATATCTGGAGTCTGTTCTGGACAGAAATATCGAATTGAAATCGATTTTTTTCGTATTAATGATGCAAATTGAAAGGAAGTACAACATATAAGGGTAGTGGAACACAGACATTGAGTATATTGATATTTGGAGAAGAAGATTTAATTGAAGCCAAGGGGCTATTCTTTATTGAATGGATTCTCCGTGTTTGGGTATCCATCTTATTAGGACATTTTTTTTGCATAGCTGATTTTGGAAAAACAAAATTGAAGCTCTTCATAAAAATCTTGATTAAATAAATTCTCCATTTTTGGTAATAAATTATTAAAAAAAAATCTTAAATCTACCGTTTAAAATTCCGTGAAATTCCACAGGCTACTTCCATTTACTTAACTCCCAATCAAAAAATGGAAAATGAATAAAATAATAAAAGGAAAAAAAAACACCTTAATATAGTTGTCTGCGAAGAGTTTGCCTTCATATTCCTGCAGCATTGTCACATGCAATAATTTCCGGTTCACAATTTCCGTTGACAAGTGGGAAATTTGCCTGGCAAATGGCCTATAAACGAAGAAAAACTCAAGCCCCGCCTCGGATCAACTGAAGCTCTATGGCGGCTGAGGATTGGAAATATTTTTACGGCTTATTAAGGTCACAAAAAAAAAGCCCAATCCCAGCTGAATATGGCGGCTCATAAAAAAATGGTAAGAATATTGTTTGTCCGCTATGTCCGCTCTTGGGGTAAAATAAGAGGACAACAAGTAAAGGTTGACACTACAAGGACAAGCTGGATGTCCTGTGCGAATCGGAGCCTGCAACTTATCGCTTTGAGATGGGTCATGTGTTGCTTTCGGTTCAAGGACTCGCGATACAATTAAGAGGGGAGCGAAGGAAAAAACACAAAGATATTACGCATACGCCTAGTGGCGTACTTGGCCGCAGGGCCCGTCAGCCAGATAAAATGAAACGTAATGCGCTTAACAAAAAGTTGAGAGCAGAGCAGAGCCAAAAGGTAACTTTATTTTACATATTTTATTCTTATTTTTTGGTTTCCTTTCCTTATGTGGCTTTGCCTGAGGCCCCAATTAGCAGCTTGGATTTCACTTGAGCCAACCAGATAAGCCACAAACGTACTAGTAGTTGGCTTAAAAAAGCTGCCACGTGGCGAAAATGTGAAAAGTTTAATGAATGTAAAACAGTTGCTGAAAATGTGAGTTTTAGTTGCAAAAATTATGAGTTTCAGTAACAGAAAAATCTGAATTTCAGTTCCAGTAAATGCAAGTTATGGTCGTCGCAACAAATCAAATTAAGTTTCGGGAAGATAACGAGCGGATGAGTCACTTAAATCTGGTTTACTTTGAATATAATATATTTGGTTGAAGCTAAGCATAATTAATGCCACACTTAGATTTCAGAGAAATGTGATTTGTGAGAGTTTTGAACACGATTTGTCACACAGATTCCACTGACAGATTGCAGACTCTGTTCATATATCAAGTTAACTGTGAGTCAAGGTCCACAGTTGCCTAACTATTTCTAACTACAATCCGCTTATCGTACAAGTTTTCAGGCGTCTGTCTGGGTAAAAATCTCGAGGGAGAAGAAAAACGAAACCAAATTTCACATTATTTAATAGCTTTGTGATATGAGAGCACAGAGCAAAAGAGCCAAGAGTTGGCCAGCTTTTGTCACAGAATTTATGTGCTCGTTAATATTATATAAAGAAAAACTGTATACTTGCTATAGTTTTTCTTTTGGCTGCAGTTTTAGGGTGGACTTTTAGTGGGTTGTAAATTTAAAACCCAAATTATATTTCAAGCAGCATTCTTTTCGATGGCAGCTTTAACAAGCGTATCCTGTGAGAAAGGCAATCATTTACAGTTGATTTAATAAATAATAAAAGAAGGTAATAAGAGGTTGATAAATGAAGAAAGTGGAAAGATAAAGGAAGAATCCATAGCTGAAGAAGTGGGAGCAAAACTGCCTAAAAGGGCAACCAGCTGGACATTGGACATTGAACACCCCTCTCCGTCTACAGAAGATGACTCCCAACCATTTCCTCTATATTTATTTGCTTGAATGGCTCTCGTTGTGTTTGCTGCTCCTTTGGCCAAACAATCCTTGTTCGCACTCTGCTGCCCTCTTGTCACTCTCTCTCACTGACACGGGCTTAAAGCCTTTTTCTCTGCTTGACTTGGCTCGACGACCTGCAGCTGAGCTCTTGAATTATGGAAGCGCATTAAGCATAAGCTGCGTGTGACGAAACTAGCTTTCTGACTCTCTTTCCTGCTGGTCGACCGCCGCATGCGACCGCCATAAATAATAATGGCTCATTCTCTTTTTTATCCTTCGACTATGCGACAGCACTTCCGCTTCCGCTTAAGGCCACACAGGTTCTGGGTTAATCACTTGATTGTTGGTGTTTTTCTTTATGGGTAGTTTAATTGTGGAAACTTTTTATATAATGAATATATTCAATGTAACATAACGCCTTTCTATTTGCATCTTACTTCAGTTATAATGTAAGCAAATTACTTACCTCATATCAGTAGAGATCAGAGTAGAGATCAGAATGAAATCTGCATATGTATGAATATTCCCGCATCAGTTGAATCCTCTTTGCCGCAGTTCGGTTTGCTTAATTTAATGAATTAAACATACACAGATACATCTACAGATATAGCTTTCTGACTGTTTTTCATGGACAATTAATGGTTCGTTCATGTAAATTAATTGTATACCACCGCAAATTCATGATTCATGTGGCGAATGATGAAGGTATATCATTAACCTCATTCGTTGTTTGTGTTAATACTATTGTTATTGTTATTGTTAATGTTGTTGTTATTTGTGTCGGTGCAAATTAAATTTCATAATTGAAAATTTATAATGCTGAAGATGAGACGTTTTTCTCCCTTTTGCTGCCTGCCTCTCACATTGCTTTCGCTTTTCATTAAAAGCTTAAGCGGAAATGTGCTTAAAAGCACACCAATGCACACATATACCTTTTTTAATAACTTCATATGTGTGTGTGTGTGGGGACATAAAAATGATTATTGTTAATTTTGCAGCTTGGTGGCGATAATGAAAAGTAAAATGCCGCAAATTGAATCACTGTGCGGTGTACTTGTATTCATTTTTAATGCTCTTTATTCTCCTGTGTGTGTGGAGGGGTGTGGTGGGTGTGGGGTGAGTGGTGTGGGGGGGGGGGGGGGGTTTGTAAGTGTGAGATGTATCTGTGTGTCTCTTTTTTATATCTGCAAGGTAATAAAGTAAACCAGCGACAGTTTATGTTGTACATTGTTGCCTGGCCTCCTGATGTCCCTGAGGCCCCGCGAGAAACAGGGATTGAGAGAGAGAGAAGTGCAAAAGTAGATTTATCCAGACTGAAAGGCAGTTCCACCTTCATTTCATAATCATTTTCCCTCGGTGTATGCAAATGTTAACAGAATACGAGCACCATTGTTCCCCTTAATATCAGAGAAACATATACAAAAAACGTACACATTTATTTACATAAAGTACACACAACGAAATTTCCTGCTGCATTGAGGATGTCTGAAGAGAGAAACAGAGAGAGGGCGAGGAAGAGTATGTGTGGCAGGATAATAATGTCTCTGCCGCATGATCCCAACAATAATTTAGCTGATAGCCGAATTCCAAAAGCTGCTGACACTGCGGCTCAGCAGTTGCGCGTAAAATTAAAAGCCAATATGGGGCATAAAATCCGCAAACGTGGCGCAAAACCTCATGCGGGGCACAGAAGATGAGTCCTGGGGTCCATATACGAGTCTTCGTATACAGTGGAGCCAGCATTATTGTATCGTTACAATGTATGACCAGGAGTAGCAGGAGGAGTATCTGCGCTCCCTCTGGAGTATCGCTTTTGATTGCCGTCTGCCACTTGATATCCTATCGAAATAGAAGGAGTACCTCGCGTGTGCTAGTATTCCCACGGGTTCTTAGACAATATTTGCCTAGCCCATACACCTGTCGCACACACCCAACACTCCCACTAAAGCCATCTGCCGGTTTCTTGGAATATCAAAGACATTCACACGGCGCTGTATCAAATATTTGCACATCGCGCCTGAGTTTTCCCCCATCACGTACTGCCTAACAAGTTTAGTTATGGGGTATTCATACTTATTTATATTCATACGGATCGCATACCTAGGCATCTCCCTTGCTCAATAAATGCGTATTTATTGACATTTGTTCTTCTGCTTTTATTGGAGCATATCATTGGGGAAAGCAAATTCCATTCAATTGTCCTATAGCCAACAGGAGTGAGAGAAAGGTCAAGCGGGAAATGTCTTAAAAATATTCATAACAATCATCATTGTATGTCTTTGTAGCGCAAGAACCCAATAAAAATATAAATGTGACACGAATTCGTAGCTAAAGCATATATGCTTTAGAGTTTCTTTCCTTTTTGGGGAGATGGTGAGGTGCTGTTTGTGTATTTTATAAGTATTTCACTTCGGAGGAGTGTGAAATGGAAACTGTACGGAAATTTCAGAGAATTGAATGATCAACTTTGTCATTATTCTCTGCAGGTTATTTCAGACTAAAACTCACAGCCATAGCACTAACAAACCATAAATTGGCTTTCACGTAAGTGATCCACACTATCCACTCGCTGCCACGTGACCCCTCTCGAGAGTTGCTTTACTGAGCTGGTAGCATACTTTCCAGCTCACTGACTGCATTATGAATCACTCTCTTATCTTGATTGATTTTTACTCATTTGCAGTTTATCTTGCGTGCAGCGGCATCTGTGATGAAAGCTGCTTTCCAACAGCTCAAGAGAAACCTCCATTTGGACCATTCCCTCGCTCCCGATTAACGTGTCTCGTACAGAATGCCAGTCAATTTACGAGCACCGTTGGGAAAAACTTCGGGTTGTGGGAAAACTCGACGCGGAAACCCAAACCGCGACCACCTTTTAAATACTGTAAATAAGTCGGTAGTAAGGCGGAATGATGTTCTGTACTGTGTGCTGTTGCTGCAGGTTCTGTTCTGGTGTTGTTGCTGTTGCGGCTGTTGGAGGCAGCTGGCTGACAGGCTGAGATTTATTACCTGGCACGAGGCTGGCTAACGTTAATAGCCGGAGGCTTCGTCGAGCTGCCTGTTTCAGAGCAGCTTCTCGTGTCTCGTTATTGTTTTAAATGCTTAAAAAATTCTAGGGAATTTAGCACGTGTCCTCGTTGAGGAGGTCCATGTAACAGCTGCCAGGGCCAGAGTGTTATTTCTCTGGCATCATGTGACGACGCCGCGCAGTCTCCACCGTGGCTACCGTTCCCGTTCCTCATTCTGCTCTCCATTTTTATTTTGCCTTGGCATTAATTAAATTTCGTGTTGACTTTAAGACGTCCTAGGGGGAGGACAAACAGATGATAAGAGTTGCCTTTGATAGACACCCCACCCGAACTGAGCTCTGGATCCTCTTGCCTGATTGACATCTTGCATTGTGCGGCTCCTGACGCATTGTGTGGCATCAACCAGCTATTGTCTGTCATGCATTGTCAAAGTTTTACATCTGCTGTTTTGCCCCCATATATCTACTTTCGCATATCTTGCCATCATTGTCCCTTTGGCTTCCCTTCCCTATCCTTTCCCACAATCAAATCATGTCCTGGTTGCGTTGCCAGTCAAATTCCATTAACGAAATTCCTTCAAATATTTGCATACGCATGCCAGCGATTACAACGGAAGGGAGTTCCTGAATATACTAGTATGGGGAAAAAGTCTCTCTCTGTCTCTCTGCCTGTCGCCCCGTCTGCATCTTCATTTTCATAATTTTGCATGGCAGGCAGCCTGCCACATGTGACAGGGCCGAACGCAGAACGCAGGACTCGGGGCCAAATCAAAGCAACAGAAACCTCCACTTATGTAAATTTCTGAGCGATGGCGACGACATCTGCAACTATAAATTGTATAAACAGTGGAATAAAAGCACATCTTTTCATGCATAAAATGGTTGTAAAATAAAGCGGTATTTTTTCTTAACAATTCTGGATATTTTTACCACTGTTCTGAAGATATTTCTCTTCGGTTTGGGCATGAAATATGTGCAGCATGCATTCAGGCGCATTGGCAACTTGTCTGAGAGACAAATGTAATTTAAATTGTAGAAAAACATATAACTAAAATAAGACAGAAGGAGAGACCATATAGGGAATACGAAAGGAGATGGAGATAGTTGACATGCATGATGCGGCTTGGCAGGGGATTATTGATTGAACACTGTTGGCAGGAATAAATGTAAGTACGAGCAATGAAATGACATGTTTGTGTTGCATATGAGATGGATCTAAACTAAAGTGCAATGGAAACTGAGGCTTAGGCTTAGAATCCCTGGAAATGGCAAAGGAAATGCTTACATTTCTCAAGGCAACTCTCATCATTGACTGCCAAATTCTTAATACAATTCATTATTCAAACGCACAAGTGTCAATCATTTATATTTAATGGAAGAAGTCATCAACAGAGCTCGCTCTGCCTTTCTCTCTCTCTCTTCCCTGATAAATTGTTCATTTAATTAAGTCAAATAGAAACAGTAGCAAAACACGAAACACTTTTAATTTAATTGCCCACAATTCCAGGACAAGCGCTGGGAGGCAGAAACACTTTTCATTTAAATTCTAATTGACAATGTCATGTTGATTGCAACAGCAACACCAGCTCTCGAAAAATAAAACAATTTTGAACATTTCCTTCCGCTTATGGAGAATTTCTCATTTTAGCTGTGGGTTTTCTATTATTTCCACTATTTTTTGTAGTATTTGGTAACTGTTGGAAATCGTTTTTCGGGCCTGCTGGCAATCATTTGCACAAAATCTCTCTCTCTCTGGCATGTGGACAATGAAGTGCGGGCACCTGCGGGTACAAACAGACATTGGAGCAGGGCATTGATTGCTTCCCTGGCATTTGGCGGATTTGCATAATCAGTTTGAACATACTGCAATTAAGCAACTTAATTCAAGCGGAGTGATATAATGAAACGAGCAATGAACGAATGCCAGAGATCGAAAATGAATTGGAATGCAATAAACGTAACAAAGAGGTGGTCCCGCGGGGCGCCTCTGAATTATAAACAGGCAGAACCTAAACAAAAATGTATTGTACGTTTAATTGGTTGTGTGGAGAGATGAAAAATGATTGGATATGCACATGGTTCAAGCGTGGAACGTTTTAGTAATATTATTGTTCATGTTCCGACTAGGTGGCAGCGCCTGACATACACAGGCAGAAAAAAACCTATTCTGAATTTTATACAACGCTTTTGAAATTCTTCACTGACCACAAAACTTTTCTAATCATTCCCAAAGCCATTAATAAACAAAAGTTCCGCTTCAAAATTAAAACGACTTTACATTTAATTTAACATCTTTCCAAGAAATCAATTTCATGCAATACTATTTGATCCACAGATCTTTTGTTATAATTACAACAATGCATTGCAATGGCATGGGGTATGGTATCAAAGACTGGCCACAAACAATTGTTTTGTGATATTTAAAAAACCATTAGGCTAAAAGCTTGGAATTAGAAAAACCAATCAGGCGACATGTAGGACAAGTGGAAGGAGGGAAATGATAGAGACTGAATGGAAGAAAGAATAAATCAAAACTGAAAAATATTTAGCAGACTTTAAGGCGCCCATCAGTCGATTTATTTGCTTAGAATTAAAGAAAGGAACTGTGAGTTTTTCCCCATTTCCTCTAGCCTATCGGAGTCCTCGTGGACTCATGCTTCGTTGGGCTCGAGTGGTCTTGTGGCCGAACACATTCGAAGCATTCATGCAGCTCGATTGGGTTCATACCGGAAACAGTTTGTAGTCAGTTGGAAAATGAAAGGAAAATGGAAAAATTTAAAGCTCTTTAAACAGAGACAAACATGTGGCTTGAGGTGGGGTCTGGTCTGTGGTCATTAGCATACTTGAGCAACTGCAGCATACATAAAATGCACTTAATTGTGCCTGGCCATCAACGTGCTGGCACTTGATGAAGGCTGTGTGGGCCAACAAACACACACACACACAAAGTACAGAAAAAATATGGTGAAAAAACAGCAGTCATCCCACATTCTACCCTCAACAAGGCCACACACACACACACAACCAACCAACCCACTCATTCATAGAGCGACAGACAACCGAAAGAGCTTTAAATGTTTCATGACGGGGCTTAGGAGACACACAACAATGGTCTAGCCCCATGTTCATGGGGCATATAAACAGTATAAACAGCAAATTAAAACTTTAAATATGCATGCGAAACGGAAAAACAGGCAATTCCATTATTCAGGAGAATTTCCAGCTCTTTAAACCAGCGACTCAGTCACAGTCAGTCAGCATCATAAATTTTGGGGGCAAATCAATGAGCACACAAAATGTAATGCACTCAAATGAGGGGCAAAACGATTTAAGTTAACAATTTCATTTGCATAAATCACTCATGCACCAAGGTGTACGAAGCGTGTTGAAGGGTGGGTGTGAGGTTGTCAATTGGAAGGGAGGATGAAGAGTTATTCCGGATCCGGCGGCTGCGGCTGCTTCAGACTGGCAGCCATTTTGACTGGAACACGCAACGAGCAAAACATGACAGGGCCAAAATTATGATTTATGAATTTTCTTTTAAGGCGTCTGCGGATTGCACGGTAGAGGCGTCGGTAAGTTGGCTTGAACTGAGGCTGGATTATGCTTGAATTAAAGTTAACGTTTCTTGAAAAATAACTAGCTAAAATTTGAGAACTGTAAAGATCCTAAAAGAAGTCTGAACAGGAGGAAATTATTATAAAAATGTTTTTTCTGACTACATGTTCTTCTTAAAATATTATTTGCAGCCTACTTCCAGTGGAATAAGGCTTAAAGGCAGACCAAAGTGGTTAAGAAAGAGGTTTAGAAGAAAATTCTCTAAAAAAACAATACAATTTTGACCTTCCGTTAACTTTATATGAATGTTGTCTAAAACACAAATAGATTTAAGTTTTTACAATGGCAATATGAAATGACAAAGATATCAAAAGCAATAGCAAGCAACGCCCAATCTGTGAGCAACAGTCTTGAAATATCTAAAGCTTGGCCACAATCAACTCGTTCTATTCCACATAGAACTGACAACAACCTCAACTGTAATTAAAGCTAGCTGAGTGAATGTTTTGTCTTGGACATTTCAATTTGTCTTGTATTTTGAGAACCACAAAACCCAGACCCAAGCATAGAGCTGGGCCCAGAAAGATAGCCAAAGCCAGACCCAACTTATAATTCACTGCACGTGAGCTGGAGCCCACACGTCCAGGGTGCCGGATCCTTGGGCTTGGGCCCCAGGATTGAGGTTGGGGCATTTTGGCCACAAACAACTTTCCTGCAGCGCGAGAAATCGAAAAAGTTTTAAGCTTTTCTCATGAATGTTGTTGTTGTTGTTTATTCGGGGTGTAGTTTTCCCTTTTTAGTTTTGTTTGGGACATAACTAAGCCCTTCTCCACACCAGCCTTCACTCTGTCTCTGTATTATTTTAATGTGAAAAGTTTAATGAGTATGTAAATATTTATTGTTGTGCAATTTGCAGGACACCGGAAACGTGTCGAAAAAAAATGTGCACAGCTTATAGTAGATACCATTTTTTGTATTTTCTCGTGTGTCAACATTTGATTAAGCCGGTGCGAAAGGGAAATATTTACCAATTTGTGCATGGGTTAATTGTTTTCACAGGAAACTAATCCTACACTGAGAAAAAAAAGGGGACTACAAATGACACCAATACCTTTTCCCTTGGAAATGCTGACCCAACAGCAAAACTTCAGTTTACATTTTAGTTTTGGACAATTTACCCAACACAATTAAAAGGAAACTCCTCTGTTGGCCAAAGATAAACCTCTCGAAACGGAACGGAACAAAAGCCAAACAATGGACAATAGTCGGTCTTCTTGGGGATGCCGAGCACATAGCCCCGGCTATGGACACAATTGGTAGCATTCTCTGGTCAGCAAATTTGAAATTGAGTGACCTGGTACAGCAGTTACCTTTTAGGCAAATGACAAAAGCAAAGAAATTTTACATTTGCATGAGGATTGGGACTTACCGAACAGGATTAGGCTGCCTCGGACACTGCCAGAGATACGTGATCCGTGTCCAGACTAAGAGGGGTTTCTAGTTGTTTTTTGGGGAATTGATTTAATGGGTCTTTGCTCCCAGTTGCTCTTTGGGTTTGAGAAACTTTATGTGTGGGCGGGCGATTTTCCTAAAATTTCTACCCCCGACTGACCAGAAAATCAACACAACCAAAGTTTGGAAAACCAAAATGCAGCCAGACTAGGCACGTAACAGATTTACTTACTCGTTTACAGTCGAACACTCTCTACGACAGGGAGGAAGGACACTCTTCTCCAGGGATGCTACAACTCGTTCACACACTCTCCCATAGAATTGGGTGGCCACATCTTACCGCAATAAACATTGACATGCACTTAAAAACTTTGTCGACAAACTGCATAAATAAAACCACCAAAAGGCAGAGAGAGGCTCTCTCCTTCGAATGGGAAAATCACATGCACACATTAGCCACAAGATTTACGAGTTTTAGGATGTGTGTGTAGGGAAATGCAATTTTGCAACGTTTCGGAAAAATGGTTGCAAATTGCAAATTACGAGTGTCGACATTTACAAAAACGGATTTCAGCCAAAACGAGACACGCACCTGTGCGGGGAAGGTCGAGTGCTTGGGAAGAGCACACAAAAGTTTATTAGCTACTAAAATGGGTGCAAAAGTGGCTCGGAAAATTGTAGCGACCGCAGGGGCTTACATAATTTCGACGGCAGAGAGGTTGAGCGAAGGACGGGAAACTGGCCATAATTGTAAGTTATTTATACACTTGAAGGCTTTTCCTGTACATGCTGTGTATACGCAATAATTGTATAGCCTACAGGTCTTGTTCTATTTTGCTTTTGCTCCTGCTGCTGCTTGGCTGCCTGTAACAAGCTGTTAGTGGCTGATAATGCAGCTTATTATTACGCATACGCAGTCTGCAACGGAAGAGCATCAATGCAATTAAGTAAAGCCCCCGCACATACACACGCACAAAGGAGCCGCAATTTGGCCTGTAATTGAATCGCCAGTACCCTTCGTATTGGGGGCCACACAAACATGGGTCCCGGCTTAGCCAATTAAGAGGATAACTTGTTGCCCTCAGGGTACAGGATATAGTCTGCGCGGAGGCGTGAGGCTAAATTTGTTTATTAAGCATAAATTTATTAAACTTTCAACCGTTCCGTGGCACTTAATCGTTTGAGGCTCTGCTAATATTTTAATGCCATTTTAATGTGCCAAAAAAGGAAGACTTAAATGTCTTATACGAGTACAAGGCTTGGGGTGTAATTAACGCACAAAAAGGTAAGGAATTTTCAATTTAATTTATTTAACTTCAAGCCTGAAATATATGTATTTTCATGCCAAATAGATTTCCCTTATTGCAACAACAATCCGTCCACAAGTGTTAGTTTCAACAGCTGCCACATGTTGCCCCCAGAGGCATGCCTGTTGCAAGTGTCCACACACATTGGTTGTTACGTCCAAAAGGATTTGCATAAGTTTTTGACTTGTTGAGACTCGGTCTAAACCATGGCCAATGGCCATTTATCCAGAGAACCACACAAATTCTGTTCTGTTGACACTACACGTGCCTTTAGGAACTTTATTTTGCCAAGCAATAAATAATCGACAAATTGACGTTGTAAGTTCATAAAATAAGGTGATGCTGTGGTTTTATTTGGTTTCAGAATTCCAAGAAGAATAATTCAACAATATTTGAAGAGTATGCTGCAGATTAGAGTAAAATGAATTGAGTCTTTCCTAAGAAATGAATTGGGGAAAAGCAGCTAATCAACAAAAAGGAATCTTTCGTTGTTTTATTTGGGCAAAACTCTTTCAATTTCCCCTTTGCTTTTTGTTTTAAAAGGCGGAATTCCAGGTAATCTCTCAGCCTGTCAATACCTTTTGCCTTTTGGCTCCACTCTCTTTTTGGATGTCTGTGTTGTTGGTATCTGTGTGTTTGTGTGGTAGTTTGTAAGTTCGTTAGGCATTATTGCATACGATAATTTTTGTTGACAGAGTACTACTCTCCTGAGGGCACTTCAGCCTTCCGAATTGAATTGATTGAATTTTGTGTAAATTTTGCACAAATAATTGAATTTGCCTTTGTCCACAATAACTTTGTGCTCTCTGCATAATTAGTTTAGTCGTCCGACATTGTTTGTGTGCAGACAAATCAGCTTAGAATTGCCAAAAGGTACAGTGTGTCCAGGCCAAGACCAATCTATATTTTAAAATAAACTTTTTCCGACAAATGGGATATCAAACCAAGAGGAAAAACATGTATAGAAGAAGAAAGAGAAAGACAAAGATCTAGATGCTCCCACAATGTTTTACATACAATAAATGCATTATATTTCTCAAATATCCCTCGCCCTTAGCGTGCCAACTCCACTGCATATTCATTGTACCCTCTATTAATGTATACAAAACTGTGACAGAGAGATAATAAGCCAGGACAGAACATCGAAGAGCGTCTATGGGCTAACCGAGTATGGGCACATAAACCGTCAGGCTAGTGTCGCAACTGTCATGTGGAAATCTGTTGAAAAGTGCACAAAAAAGTAGTGGGCTGGGTGGCAGAAACCCATTGAAGGACAACTGCAAAAATTGCCAAGGGTGCAAAAACACACGCACCCACACACAAATAACAGCTGGTAGCTAGTGGGGAGCAGAAAAAGTTGGCAATGAAATGAATAATGTATGTGTGGGTGTGAGGGATGCCTCGTTCTGTGCCTCCTACTGTCTCATGCCTCCGCCATATACACGCTTTTATGCACAAATTACCTGTCACTTGTGCTTACGTATGCGTGTAGTAGTGCACACCCACACCAAAACACACTCACACACACATATACGAGTATGCCACTTGGGTGAAAGTTTCTTTTTTTTTCGTTGCAGAGGTGCGAAAGTGGCGAAGTGTAGGACGACGCTTGGGACCGGATAGGACAGACACTTGTGGCAGCTGCTCTGCCATAAATCTGCACTAACGGAGGAGGATAAATTTATGTCCCACATTTGCCTGGGCACTCCATACCCCCATACCCCAAAAACCCTCTCCTATAAAACCAAACCCCTCTCTCAGGGGTGTGCAACTGTGCGTGCAAACGCTTAATTAACACGCAATCATCAAAATGCCAGAGCAAAGGCACAGCATCTATGTAGACATAGATAGAGGGGCATACATACACACATTTGTTGATATAGAAGGGAGATTCACTCACTCCACATATAGCTAGCGGCACACACGCTTAAATTCTACCTATAGTTAGAATCCCATACATACCATCTATAGGTACGTAGACCCCCCTGCTAGGGCTGTAAAAATCCATATTAATATTAGCCAATTAGCTCAGACGAGAGTGTGTGCCAATGGTCCAGCCTTCGGACCAATTGATATGAGTAATGAATGGCCAAATGCCCTAACAGCCTGCCTGCATGCCCTCTGATGACCCTCTTTTGCATCCCACCCACTGGATTGTTGTTGCGGGCGTGGCCAGGAGTCGAAAGGTGCCATCAAGTGGTTTGTCGATGCCATAAATAATTCTCAAGTTGGGGGCTGGCATTATTGCATGTCTATATATACCTAATCAAACAGAAGTGACACCTGGACAACCCATATTGAGAGCTCTTAACGTGTTCAAGTGGGTGGAGGGGTCGAGAGAGGGTAGTTATTATGTCCATAAATAATATAAAAACATTCAACAGCTGTGTTGAGGCTTATTTCCTTAGCGTTTTGGTAATCTGGCATCATTATGAAAGTCGCTAAAGTGTACATAGTCCGAATTAAAAATGGAATGGTAAGACTATAAGTTATGCCTACTATTAAGATAGATATTCTAGAACCAACTATAGTCTGGATCCAACATGAACTCTCCAAGAACAAGCTCTACTACCATTTCAAACCATTTTCCATTAGAAAACTCTTTTCTATTGATCTTTTATTTCGCCCCATCAGCAGCACTCATTCACCACCTATCGATGCCATTGAGTATATGCATCACGTGGGCGTGGCACAGACATTTTCCATTATTTTAACATTTCACAGCATATCAAAAACAGTTTCAAAACTTTTTCCAAACCTCCCCCTACTCGCATTGCTATGCATTTTAATTTGGAATTTTTCCATTTAGAGAGTTGCAGGGTGGCAGAAAGTTTTTCACCCCCGGCAGTGTATGCATCGCTTTTCAGCAGGGAACTTTGTGCACCATGCAATTACATAATTCAATTAAAAGTTGACAATGTAAACGGGTTGCCCCCGCATCGGCAATGACATCGGCTGCGACAAAGCAAAATGTCAATGAACAATTCAATTAAGCGTTACGCATACGCATCGCTGTCAGCAATAGGAAAATATAGCAACAAAAACGTGCAGAAAAAAGTATAAAAAGGTCCCTAGAGTAGAACTATTGGAGAACGGGGAAGTATTTCCGTTAAGGGAATCAATATGAAAGGATATTAATGATGGATACCCAGAGCAGAGCGTACACAAATCAGGAAACACAAATGAACGTAATTAATTATGCGAGCAATTATTCGGGCAAGGACCTCTTTCTGGCACGTGTCTGAACCACCTGAAAAGATTGGTACTGATGACAAATTAATGCCAGTACCCGAAATTGAATGCAAACCATTCATATAACACCCTGTCTAAGTCGGTCAATGGCCATCAACATTAATTATGCTGACCTTTTCTCCAACAGTTCTCCCCAATCTTGATTCCACTCTCAGTTCTGTACTCATTGTCATAGTCGTATCTCAGGCTCAGCTGATGCCTGATCCCCCGCTTGGAGGCATTTCAATTCAACTAAAAGCTATGGAAATCCCTTCGAAATCAAAGACTTTTCTTTTTGTGCTGACGGGCAAAAACTTTGCAGCTAAACTGTGACTACGACTACGAGTATGTGTCTCTGGGATTGTCGACAAGTTTTTGTGTGCCTTGTCCTTGCCATGGCTTGGCTTGGCATTGGCATAATGAAAGTCTCCGAAAATGAAAATATGTCCGGCAATTGGAAATAAGCCAACGAAAATTTTAATAGCAAAAAATTGTTATAAATGCAATCAGCCAAGTGACAGTGAAAACTTTATGGCCAAATGAGAATTTCACTTGCACGATGTTGCTGCTCGTTTTGCAAGGTCTGTCTGTGGGTTTGGTTCCAGGCAATTGCCAAGACCCTCTGGCCTCATGGCCGTTCAATAGCATCCTGATATATGCATGGAAAATGGTAAAAAATCTACAAAGAAATTGTTGCGCATTTATTTTCATGGCAAACGGAAGAAAAACACGACTAACAGAAAGTCTGTAGGTTATATCAACGATATGTAAATACCCTTTAAGATAAAGTCGATACAGTTTCAGGCATTTCATGTGGGGAAAAGTATGGTTTTCTTTTATGTGTTAGCCACAAGGAAATTAGGAAAGAGAATATTTATCTACTTATCAACATTCATGCCCTCTAGCTAATATTAAAGGAATAACATATATGTCTTTCTCTATGATATTTCTATTCATAGATCAGAAAAAATCTTTTCATGCACCCAAATAAAATTACATATTTTTATTCCCCCCAAAAAGCATACTGTTTTTGCTTAAATTCAACTCTAGCGAGTTGTTATTTGACAAAATAAAAGTACCCCCGTTTTCATTGCACATAAAATGTAGATTTAAAAACTCTGAAAACATGAATGTGAAAGGTACTTTATGCAGACATTCAAACGTTTGTTCCGCTGCACATTTGACTTTGACTTTGACTTGATAAACATGGCACCGGAAGCAATTACTTGTATGATTGGGGGGCAGACGACTACGGCCAAGTTCCAGTTCTCGACCATCGTCCTCTCCATCTCCCAAACACATCAATGTCAAGGACACTCTATGACTCTTGACGGGCGCCATTCGCACTTATATCGAACTGTTTTATGAGTCCTTTATGGCTATGGCTTATCAGAAGAGCTGTGAGAAGAAAGAAAAGAAAAAATATAAACTGCAAATGCGATACAAAGGAAAAACTTTGACCTGACCTTGCTGTTCCCATTGATCCCTTCGTCTGGCTCTATAGTTGATTCGTAGCTGATTCGGATTCTCCGGGCGCATGGCAAATTATAATCGTCGGCCAATTTGACAAGCCTATCAATTGAATTCCGTTTGGGATTCGGATGCTGTCCAAAAGTATATCTCAATTATTATGAGATGGGGAATTAGGGTGGCGGGGGGCAAGTGCCCTGCAAATTATGTTTATTGTTATGTTTAGTGTGCGATTTCTGCTCTCCACCAAAACAGATGATAATGTTATGAATAGAAATATGTTGATTGTCAGCTAATTGGATGGTAAGACCCATGGGACTAGGTATCGTTATATGAAAGGAAAACCCTTAGCAAATTTACAGTCATTATATTCCTCATGCTCTCCATTTACTGTCTTCCTTAAAGAAAAAGTTTCTTTTGAAAAGCTGTAAAAAATATATAAAAACAAATTAAAACTAATATAAAATAAAATATTTAGAAAGTTTTTGTGTAAAGATTTTTAAGGAAGATTACGTTTTTTATCACAAGCTGAACCAATATATTTCTTTAAACAACTTTATTGCTACTTGTGGCCATAGAACATTAAAGGACTTGAGACATTTTCTGAAGAAACTTCTGGGTAATTTTCTCTTGCAGGACTCACTCTCTTTGCTTCAGGACTCTCTTAAATACTGGTGTATCACAAAGTCGGGAAATTTGTTTCCTTAGTTCATTGGCAGTTTTCTTTTTCCCTCCACAACTCGCATTTGATATTTATGAATGGAACCGCACTTACGGCTTGTCTGAATGCCTCAACATTTCCGATTAAATGGAGATTGTTTTATTATTAATGTCATGTGGCACTTAATCATTATATAAGTGAAAAGTAATAGGAAAAGCTTTTAGTTAATCGTTTATTCTAGAAGAAACTGTTAGGTAAGCCTTTATCCATCGCTTAAATTTACATGGAATTTAATGATGTAGAATGCCGAGTGCCTTGAAATTAAAGACAATATTAATTTAAATTTATACTAAGTTCACAATTAATTTCGGTTGTTCTTTTAGATTTCTTTGGGACTTGTATTTACCTTTAAAAGTTTCGATTGAAAACACAAATAAAATAAAGCTGAGTTAACAAAGGAATTTTCTTGGAAATTGTACTCTTATTTGGCTTCTTGGATTGCCAAGACAATGTCGCTAAGTTGCTGCCTTAAATGATTTTCATGCCTCATTTTTATGGCTTTTACAGTTGCAGCTGGCTCGGAGGTAGTAAATTATGACAGCGTATAGGAATTTCGCCCCCGCTGCCTATTTTTGGGCGACACAAGTGGTAAGAACCCTTTGTTATCGTCCCTGGACAACATGGCGTATGCGCAATTACGTATACGACATGTAGGCGCTGACATTAAACACTGACCGCTGTCTAGTCGTTTGGTCCTCATATTATTTGTCAACTGCCTGGACCAGGCCTATTCCAGCACACTCATTGTTAAGCCCACTTTGAGGGAGGGCCATAAAAATTCCACAATGTTGATTTTAATATATCCTTAATGGATGGTCATAAAAAAGAGTTGATGTCCAAGGGGAATAGTGTAGGCAAGAATTATAGACTTTGGGATGCTCTATTAATGAAAAGATATGGACAGGGGAAGAATAAGTAACTCTATGACATGACTTTGTATTCCATCATCTCCATTGCCTTCTTCATCACAAGTCTGCTATACCTCATTTTCATGACCATTAAGTGTTCTCCTCGAAATTTATTGAATCCAAATGGTCGCGTTAATTGAATGAGCTGGATTTCTGAGGGACTGACTCATGCCATGGCTTTCTCATCATTCCGACAAACAGCAACTTTGGCTTTTGAAATTAAGCAAAGATTCATTATTTATCCCCTTGAAAATATTCATAAATGCATTGAGGCTGAATCCCCCTGATGGGTAGGCGAAAGTCATTTCAAAAGTTTGCCAATAATAAAGCCAGTGCAAATAAATTGGTCAAGGTGAGGCGAACGGCAGCAGGTGGATGGAGGGCACAGCCCACCCACGCAATATTAAAGCTCGCTCAGATAAGAAGTTGCTTGAAAGCTAACAAGAGGAAACATTGAAACTTTCCCTATAGTCTACATATATATCTTATATATTAACAAAGTTGACTTGTTCAGTTTTGAACAAATATGTATATTTCCCCGAAAAGGGGGAAAGCCAGCAGGAAGCTGGAAATGAGTTATGTGCCTGGCATGCAAAGGCACATAACAGTCTGACCAAAACTTTTACCCGAATCGAATTTCGGGTCGGATTCGGAGTCGGGGTCGGAGTCGGGGGCCTTCCGGGAAGTGTAAACATGTTCGCAGGTGTTGAAAACTAAGCCAAGTTTGTGTGCCAAGTTTTCAGCGGTAGGCAAATGGTTGGCCAATTTAATTAGTTTTTTTTTCCAGCGCCATAAACAGTTTCCAATTTATTTAAGCGAATCTTTGGCAAAATCGGAGCGAACCGCAGACACTGGTCGGAAAATGAATCAGGGGAAAATGTAATCAAGCAGATGGCTACCTTCCCCGCTCTCACCCTCTCCCTGTGTGGCTTTTGGTCAGCCGCAGCTGGAAAATTAAAGCGATTTTCATACGTTTTTACCTTCGTCGATCGGGCTGCAAAAGTTTGCGGTTTTGCGGTTTCCGTTCGGGTTCTTTTCCCATTTTCTGTTAACTCTTTTTTTTGGTGGCTGTGTGTTTTGTTTCCTACTTATAGAAATTTAATTTCTCTGTTTTATTGCTCGCCAAAGCCAAAAAGCAAACAATGTGTATGGGTAATATTTGCCACACGCCCCCTGAGGAACTTGTCATATTGTTATGGGACTCATCCAAAATATTTTCTTTGACCTGTGTAAACTTTCGGGTCGGGCATTGTTGAGGTCGTTGGGGGCAGGGGCACACTCCTGCCAAAAGGTCAGTTGGCAGCTATAAGGCTTCGTGCCTAAAAGTTAGGCAATAAAATTCTGTGAGGGGGAGGCGGAAATGGTGGTATTTGGAAGCATTCTTAGGTATAGAATGGTGAAAGCAGGAAAACCCTTTCCTTTCAGGCTAGACAGAGCTTCCACTGGTTAAGGTATTGGATTTTGTTTAATAATTGAGGATTTGGTGGGCTAGTGCTGGGGTTTGGTGAGGTTTGGTTGTGGTTGTCGCAAGTCAGGTTCTTTCTTGGTTATTTTTGGTTGGTTGTGGTACAGTAAGAGATGTGAGTTCGGTTTGTCTGAGGTCTGGTGTGGCAGAATGAAGTTTGAATGCTTAAGGTCCAGTTATTATACGCTTGTGGTTAGGTTTAGGACCTTAAAATAAAGCTAATCGTAAAGATTCTGGCCAAAGCTTAACATTGAGCTTACTCACACTGCTATAAAATTTTCTTGCTATAAATTTGACCAGCTAAAAGCTTATTTTAGAAAGCTGCTAAAGTTTGTTTTGAAATTTTCACTGGTTCGTGTCCAACTTTCGTGTTTCAGCTATCAAGCTCTTCTAAAAGCTGTCCAGGATATGCGTAGGATATACGTTTTAATTCAAATAGCACTAACAAGAGATATTATTTGTACATTTTATATTGAAGAGACCACTAACCCAAGCAGACTTTATTCTTCTCTTTAACGAATCTTTGCTTCTTTCCGCTTGATGTATTGCCCCTTGTCAAGAAAATTTGTGAATCTCTTTTATGCTTTTCAAATTCTGTAAAATACTTTTATTTACATTTTCTTGCTATAATACTCTTCTGAACAACAGAATTTAAAGCCCCAGTCAAAAGTTAACAAGATAATTGGATAACATACACAAGACCTGAAATCTGATTGCCCTGTCTCCTATATTTATCACATTCCTTGTCCATCCTCTCATGCAAAGACTGAAGTGTGTGCTAAGCTGCTCAAGTAATTAAAATGCTTTCATTATTAATGACTAAATGGGCCAAATAATCTTAAGGGGCATATTTTTAGTCAACGATTTTGACTGGCTGAAATAAATGGCCCAGTCACAAAAGGAACATGAATAAATATGTACATACGCACACATAATTAAATTCCCATTAAATGCAAAGAATCGACGAAGGCACCCGCCACAAAATAAGTAGAATATAATGGCATTCACGATGCGAACAAAGCCCCGGAAAACCACCGACAATGCGAATCAAATTATCAACATAATGGCAGCCCCAGCAGCTCAAGAGCGAAAACCAAACGAGAAGGAAGGAAGACGTCTGTATAGCTTTATACCTATACATGTACATATATACATATAAGTACGGCCTCTTCATTCATAAATTGGCTTGTGGCTGGAGAGAGTGAGTACTGGGTGGCACGTGTGCTTAGAAAGCTTTAAGTGGGCTAATTGTTGGGGTGTCAGCCACTTATAAGCCATACAGAGGAGTTTTAAGAAGGTTTTACTGCCTGAATTGCTCAGGAATTTAAAGTTTTTGCAACAATGATATCTACTTAAGGCGATTAATTTCTTTCACAAGTCTGTCTTTCATTAACTTGTCTATTTTAAGCTCTATTGGCCAACCACAAAAGACATTGGCGAGAGGACACTGGGCCTAGGCTGGCTTAAGCCATTGATATATATTTTGGGCCCAAAAACTCCATTGAGTGTGACCTTGGCTATGTCAACAACAGTCAAAATCGTAAATGCAATCAATTACTTAATAATCCCCTAAGAAAACTTTGCATAAACAAAATTTCAGAGCCAAAGTATAACAACAACAACGAGAATACTAATGGTTAGGCCGCCCGGCAATAACAAAAGTCAGCTGTTCCGTGCCTTTGCCGCTCTCTCTCTGAAAGCTCTCTGAGAAGGGAAGAGCAAAGCTTTCGTTACGACCAAGTGGGGCAGGGGGTCACGTATGCGTTACGTTTCACTTTCGTTGCCGACACAGACGAAGTAATGTTGGCTCTGTCTCCGGCTTTGAAGGCTGCTGCGACCCAATCAGACTCGTTTCGATTTCAGTTTCAGTTCCCGTGCAAATCCCGAAGCGTTTGGTTGTGTCTCCGCACAGCACAACACATCACATCCTTTGCACTCGCCTCCTGCGAAAGTCGCGCGCGTATTTCGGACTTTTGTGCTGGCCCGGAAAGTAGGCAACACGGATTGTGCTGTCCCGGAAAACGTGGGATATGTGAACTGTGTGTTTCCCCTCAAAACGCGAGCGAATGGTGCAAGAAGTCTACATTACAAACTGCTGCTGCCCCAAGTGTGTGGTGTGTCCTTAAAGCTTTAACATTGCTCGAAACGTAGGATTTTTATGAATGAACCGCTTAGGCGGCAAGCGGTACTGGAGGCATCAGCTCTTGGTAATTGTGTGCTCTGATGTGAGTGTGTGCTTGTGTTGGGTGGGGGGGATATGGTCGGAAAGTCATGGCGTTCCAAGCATATCAATAGCTTCAGTCGGACGGGATGTGTGTTAATGAGCCTCGGTTGATGCTACTGGTGCTGCGGCGGCTGTTGCTGACTTGGTCTTGGCCAATGAAATGCCAACAATGTTGGCCACAATTTGAGGGCAAACTCACTTGATGAGCGTTTAAACAGAGGGAATCATGAATGATGGATACATATTGAAAGTATTTGTATGTATTTTTAACAGGATCCCTATTAGAACACAACATTTTCAGAGGAAGCTTTTTGGAGGAACGGCTCACCAACAGTTCTAGGGATATAAAAGGCAGCTGTCGTATTCATTGCTTGATAACTTTCCTTATATGGATATTACAAGCACATGTTGCGCAGCATATCCTTCACTTTTCGACCTCTGTTGCAAATGCAACATCTCCAGGACTCACTTTTATACGATCCAGGAAGTACTGGGGCTATTGAAAGTTGATCCCTCTTTATATCCCACACAAACCCTAAAGGATTTTAAAATATTTTCTGATGTATCTCACGTGACAGGCATTTTTGAAGCAGCTTAAAAGTGAGCCACAAGATTAAAGGACCTCTCCTTTGCCATTGCCTTCAGTCTAAAAGTAGAACATTTATTTGTAAAATGTCTCCTTTGCCAGGGAGTGTCGGTGCTCCGGCTGTTGGCCCGGCTAATACGTGATCAGATCACACAACACACCGCAACAACAGAAAGGGCATACCTATCCCTGTCCCCTTCAAATGGCCGTCGCCATGGCTGCTATTAAAGATGACACACGCCAGCCGGCTGACGCCTGCTTACATTACGACGTACTCGTAAGGCATTCCGATTCCAATTCCGCCATCGCCATACATAGCCGGGGCCGCCACCCGTATCACTCATACGCACTGAGCTTAATTGCCGAATATTTCTGAGACGTTTCGGCAATTCCTCCACGAAAATCTTAGCCCCAAAAACCCAAAAGCCGTTTACATTTTTCAGTGAAATTTGTGCTGAGGCGCTGAGGCTGAAGGATATATGAGACTCGAAGAGAGAGCGTGTCCTGTCTACAATTACCAAACGCTTTTGCTGGAAATACCATTTGATACACGAAGAAAGTCAAGCGGTTGAAGCGTTTTAATTGCCTTCAACAGAAAGGATTTCCTGCTGCTGTCCGAAAGTGCGTGCGAGTCCGAGTCCGCCTTCCATTTCTTCGAACTGTGCGTGCGTGTGTGTTAAAGTGAAGTGTGCGCGTGTCGCAGACAGGCAAAGGACCTCAAACAGGCTAAATCTCCTAGGCCAGACAAGCCTTTTCGACCCCGTCGACAGCCATCAAAGCGGCTTACCCCATCAGCAGGCAGTGCGGTGTCTGGAGAGAAGCACTCACATACATACATCAGGACAGGGACAGTGTTGGTGTTGGTGAGTATGCTTTTTGTAATTGTTACGCATACGCCATGTCGCACAGCAGGGATTTGATGGTGGTAAAGTGAGAGAGAATAGGGAAAGTCAGTTAAGCACTTAACTGTGGAGAGACCAAGATCTCCCCACCTCCCTTCCTGAGTTATTTCTGGCATTTAAATAGTAGCAACATAACTCTGCTTGCTCCTCCACTTTGAGCTCATAAATTGCAGTGGATTCTGACACTTTGCTCCCTTTCATCTTCTGCTTGTTAGCCAAATCAACCTGCTTGTTATAACAATGACTATAACCCCTCCAAACAGCAGCAGCAGCAGAGCAGCATCCATCCACTTGAGAAAAAGAATGAAATAAAATAAATAAAGCTTAGAGAAGGAACAAAAGCCAGGGACAGCCATGCGACACGCGCAAATTGAAGCGACAAAGTCACACAAAAGTCAGACAGACAAATTTTTCAACAAATAAATAAATGACAGGCCCTTGTGTACGGGGGTTAGTCGACAAACTTCCAAGAATATAACAAAACACAAACAAAGGCAGTCTGAGTGGAACTGTAATCATTCGCATGAAAAGGTTAATAGAATACTTTTAGGTGGATGAATGTCTACCGATTTGCATGCCACTTGGCAGTTAATATTCGACTCTCTGAATGAGTTTGAGTTGGGTCAGAGCCATGTGTGAATATTGCGTTGATTAAGAGTCCTTCAAGGTGCCCATTCGGCACAAATCAATGTGGAATTTCCAAGTTTTATATTTATATTATTATATTCAAATTATATTTAGAGCGAATTTAATACTGATTAGACAGTTTTATGGCCATTTTTGCTGATGAATTAAAATAGAAATCTTCTGAAGGAAAATTCGACAACCTTTAGGCAACCTTCAGCAGAAAATTGACTCAAAATGAAACCACTTCACGAATGTCCTCCATCTATTACCCTTAAGGATTATCCATTAACCCACATTCACTTCCTGTAACCGCCAAGGCTTTCGCCATCTCAAGGCCATCTCTTTAAATTAACCAACTGAATGTCTTCTCCAAATTCATCCTAATTTCGTTTTCAGACTATGTTTTCACTACAAAGTAGACAAAGTATGGCAACTTCTTAGCTAAACTTAAGCTTTGCCTCGTGCCCTGCCGCGTGCTGCCGCGTGCTGTCGCAAACTTTTCAACTTGTCACATACAGCACATAAATCTACACACCGACAGACACATTCTCTGAAACTCTAGCACATATACACAGATATCCCTATGTGTATATATACAGGGCCTATACCCATGCTGCTGCGTTGGGAAAACAAAAAGTTCTTGGCAAGGACACACTCTTGTTTTTTGTTATTGTTGTTTTTGCTGTAATTTTCGGTACTCAAGTTGGAGCGCTTTACGAGAGGCTGTCAAAAGGCCAAGTGAAACATTTGCTTTCCACTGCCTTTACAACTTCCGGCTTGTGGCTTTAACTATGCTTTCAATCTACAAAAATTTAGCATGGCTGCCTTTGCCTCCGCCTGTGTGTGTGTGTGTGTGTGCAACAGTAGGCCGTGCTTTAACCACTTTTCCACAGAATCCCGTGATGGAGACATAACACAGTTACATATGCTACGCTTCACTGGTCCCAAGACTCAATCAGGATTGTCTTGAGACACTTTCAGACCCCACTCGATTTTCAACGTAACATCATGTTTGTGTAATCATTAGACACGAGGCTTCTGCTCATTCAATCCATCCACACATTAGGACTTATACAACAGAAATGCACAAATCAATGCCACATTGTGTTCCCCTCATCATTGTTTGCCATTGTTCTCGGTGCCAGAACAGGGGCTTTGACAAAATGTTAATCAAATCTCTTGTTCCGGGATAGAACAGAAAAAGACAATGCCCCATGGCCCAACACAAGGCCCTTGGGCTTGTGAGTGCTGTGCATAACTGGGAACTTGAGTGTGATGGCATTGTTGTTTTGCGTTGCAATCTGTTGGTGTGTTAAGTAGATTTATGCCACTCCATTATACCATTCGGCAGGCGGAGAAGAGTCCAATTAAAAGGTGTCCCCTTCAACGCACCGGCAGCAGGGCAGAAGCAGAACCTCTTTAAAATGGCATCCACTTAGCCAGGCAATAACCAGGACGAAAGCACAGAAAACAACATTTTTGTTTAATGCCCAGCTTTTGTGGCAAATTAAAAGGGAACAAGCCAAAGAGAGAAATCAGAATTTGTGATGCTCTTTCTTTAGATTTTTCTAAGGTAAATGGGAGGGGAAATTGTCGAAGATTCTCTCTAATAATATTCCACAAAATCAATAAATTATAATCCTTTTTCCCTTCAACTGATCTTCCCTAAAAAAGGATTAAAAGTCATCCTCTATATCAATTCCGTTGTACCCTTCTCCCGTAACTCTTTTTAAGTCTTGCATTTTATGCTTTTACCCACATACTAAGGACCCATCCAACGTAAAAGCAAATCCGAATCCCGAATCTGGGCAATCTGAAAAGAAACTCGTTACTCAAATCAAAAATGCCAGCCGAATGCTAATGAAACGATGGGCGTGGCTGCTTTCCTCTTTGGTGGGATGCCCCTCAATTTCAGGTTGGCTGCATTTTATTTGACCTAAGCGGCTTTCCCCCAAAAATTGTATGTTAATTTTTTCGCTGGATTTTCATTTTGCCTTTAGAGAAAATGTACCGTAATTATTTCTTTGGGGCTTTTAACCTTCCCTCCTTTTGCCCCATCTTCTCTTCAACTGAGAATTGGCTGAAAAATCGTTTATTACATTTTTTATAAGCTGGCAAAGCATTTTTTCTCGTTTTACATTTAACATTGAAATTTTATATGACTCTGCCTGTTTTTATTTGCTTTAATATTTATTTTTATTTGTATTTGAGGGCAAACACAAATGAAGCATGTAAGGGGCGGTAATGTTTGGGAGTTAAACATCATCATATACAATGTTTATTTCGCATTTAATGAATTGGAATTTTATAAATTTTTTTCGCGAAAGCTGGGCGATATGTAAATTGCATTTTTGGTTTTTATTCTTCTGTAAATTATACTTTTTGGGTTTTCCTTTGTGGTTAATTGAAGCATTTTATATTTTAAATGAAAATAATTAATTATATAGAATTATTTAGCACTAAAATAAAAGGGAAAATAATTTATGAAAAATAATTTTGTATGCTTAAAACAAATGCTCAATTATTCAGTAGATTATGGGAATTGCTTTCACTTTTTTTTGTTATTTATGGTCTTTTTTAGTGTATTCTATAATTTGTTGCCAAGCGAATGGGGAATTAATAATGGAGTTGATAATTATGTATGATATTCAGATACATTTCCACTGAATGTAAAACTGACACAAAAAGCTGATAGAGTTACTTATATATTGCAATCTTAGCGCATTGTAAAGTATTGTATCTTTGAAACAAATCAATTTTGCATATTTAATATTGATTTATATTTCTAACAAACTTTCTTTTTTCAACAGTTCTATCATATTGTTTGCCTTGCATTTCACCAGTAAAATGTTGACTCTGCCATACGAATATTGTTTGCCACTTTGTTGACCCAAATATCCGTTTCATATTCGACACCCAACTGCATCTAATTTTTTGCACCGCATTGTATTTCCGAGCACATTTGTTTACTCCTCACACAGATACACACTCACACACTGGAGCAGTGCTTGCAATCTGCTTTAATGCCATATTAAGGAAAACTGAATGGAATTGAAAACGCAAAAAAAGCGAGAACACACAGGCACATGAAGTGAGGGGGGAGAGCAGACGTAGACACAGGCAAAGAACGAGAGGAGGGGACACATTCAAAGACAGACGGAGAGAGAGAGACACATGAATAGTTGAGCGTTGTGCGAATGCGTAAACAGTCAACAGAAGAAGATGGCCAAAAGAGGGTACACGGGTACAGGGGCACAGCGGAGGTAGGTGGAAAATTTTGTGTGGAAAATGGGGAAACTGGGACGGAAGCACAACAAAATTTTTTTTAAATAAAATCACGATGTAAACAGACAAAAGAAGCAGCACGAAGGGGAGACAGCAGAAGAACGCAAAGGCAAGGAGTATGAGCATGCAAAACAAAAAAGCCAGAAAGGAGCGCCACAATTTAAAGCCGAATTTTCAGATACCCTTGGCGGTGCATCCTTTCCTTCTCTTTCTCTACGGTGCAAACTTCCAAGGATAACCCTTATACTCTCTGCTAGAGGCTTAAACAAGCAAAAATATTCTAATAGACTCTCAGTTGGCATTTTAAATGTGTGGAAGGTGCAGATGGGTTGAATCTTTACATATAGATATACGAATGTATATACAAGTGCATTGTATAGCACGTTGCATCTATACATTCCACTACTTCTTGTCTTTTGAGCGAAAGCTGAAACTTTTTTGTTAGCACCCTGACACCCTAACACTCCCCCATGCTAATTTATCTTGTCAAATATGATTTAATGCACCACACATAAAGCCCCGCCCTTCTATGGCTAACAATTTGTAAAGCAGCCTCGGGGGCACTCCCCACCAAAACCAATACAACAATTTATTACGAATTTGTTATGCGAAATGATAAACGATGCCATTTGTTGTACCTCGTTGTGTATTTGCAATTGCGGTTTAATTAGAAAATTTATATATTTGCATACGAACATTTGTTGATACAGAAAATCTAACCAAAAACAACAACAAAATTAGGTGTATCTTTAAGATAAAAATAAAACCCCAAAAACAGCATTATCTAGAGCACATTTTGTTGGCTAATTAGAAGCGATTAATTAGCCAACTAATCAGAGAAAAAACAAAACGCAGATCAGAAAACGACTAAAAGTTCTAATTTAATTGAATATTGCAGTTGAAAATGTGTAAAATGCCCGATTGTGTGGTGGAAAATGGAAAATCCATGCAACTACATCTGTGTGTGTGTGTGTGTATATGAAACATGACATAATTATGCTCTCGTGGTTGTGGTTGAGAGTTGAATTTTCTGCCATAATGATGGCTAAGTGCCGGTGGCGTATACGTAATGCGTCGGACAATTGACGAACATTACTGACTTTTGTGTTTAATTTATTCTCATTTAAAATTTTGTATAATTCTTTGTCCATAATTTACTTGAATGAGTATTAAAAAGTTAATGATATATTCATAATGCATTCATTATTCGAATTGATTGTGGTTCTATCGACTCACTCGCAGATGAGGATTCAACGATGAGCCACCACCTGAGTAGCCAAATAGCTGCCTTGATTCCGGTTTGGAGTTCCTCCAAATTATTTGGTGTCAACCATTTAGATACTGCATATCCTGCTGCTGTGGCCTGGTGCCTCGGTTTTCCCTTCCTTTGCCAATCAATTATTTTCTCCGGAAACCAATTACAGGCATTCAGCGAAATTAGGGTCGAAGGTAAGGCACAAATTAATGGAGTCCAAGTCGTGATTTATGCAGTCTGTGCAGGTGCCAAGCCCCTTTCCTTCAGACATCTAATTGCACATAAAAAATTATATAGATTGATGTGCCGGGGCCGTGGCCATCAGCCATCTGGTTAGTCCTAACTCTCCACCCTCCAATCATTGGTGGTCAGTAATTTACACGACACGACTCGAGGACGAGACGAAGAGGAAGTCGCTGACGATTTCATTAAATGTTCCTAATTAGCGGATGTCCCCGCAGGATTGTTGGCAGCAACCTGCTGACGTTGCTGCTGCTGATGCTTTCGGAATAAACACAAATTAACATGGGCAAATAAAAACCTTTAATTAAAAACTTTCATAGAATAAAAATTTCAATCCTAAGCATTAACACAAATAGAAACCAATCTAGGGAAAAGCTGATCAAAAAATCTAGAGGAAACAGCATGAAGGCAAACAACTTAATTTAACCTAACAGTCAACAGAAAGTAGAGCCAGAGCAGGAGCCAAAGCAGAGGCAACAGCCACAGCAAAGCCAAAGTCGAAATCATGCCAAGTTGAGGGCGCCATTTTCCAACAATTACGCAATAAACAACAGTCGGGCACCAGGACCAAGGAACAGCTATAGAACCCAGCCTCATAACCAGGACCAGAAACAGTTTTATAACCAGGAACAGAGAGAGCCCTAGAACCAGGACCCAAAAAGAGCCTAAGTACTAGGGCCCAGAAATAGCACCATAGCCAAAATCAGGGACCAGCCAGGGCTACGCTTAGAAAAACTTGCCACCCGAACAATGAATGAAACCGAAAATTGGGGAAAAACAATGGAAATTCTCTCTGGGTACAGAAAGGAAGTCTTTAAAAATATCACAAGCTACGGCAGCTTGGCCTTTTTCTCCCCTTAAATTTTACTTTACTTTTGCCTTTGTTTGCATTTATTCTTCCTCCCATTCTCCCTTTTTGCTGGGCTGTGCCCAAAAATTCATTTCTGGCTGACAAGGGGAAGTCCCGAAAAATGAAGAAAATAAAAGGGTTAAATGTGAAACTTGCCGGGATTTAGAGTGTGTGACACTTGGCCTATGTGTGGAAGAGATTCCCTCAAACTGGAAGGAATGGTTTATGGTAGCAAAGTTAAAAGAGATATGTGCCAAATGTGAAGGCAAATGCTACTTTTAAAAGTTATTTAATTGCAATTGGATGGGGTCCAACTGAAGAAGAATATGGGTTTTCAAATTGCTTAAAAGTGAAAGCAACAAATGGAGATATACATTAAGGAGTGGAGGTGGGATATGCTTTAGCACCACAACTGGAGTATTCTCTAGAGGAAACCCAACAATTGGAGCATATTTTAAGCAGCCCGATCTTGTGGCTGAGTTTTCTTTTCTAGCCATAATTAGTGCTGCCAAGGCCTTGGCTAAGTGTTTGTTTGCGGTGCATAATTAAAGTCACGCAAGCGAGTTCAATGAACTCATTAAAATGGTCGGTAAACCACAGAAACACACACACAGAAAGAGAGGCAAATACAGTGAGTGAAAGAAAAGGACAGATATATGTATATTAATGGGGCGTCTGCTTATGACATATATAGAGGAGAGTAAATATCATCCTATGCTCCTTGAGAAACTAAGCCAAAGCGCCGCCAAAAACTCATAAACTTGTCACACACTTTGTAATCTTAAAATGCGGTCTTTGTATATGTTCCTCTGCCCATCCCTCTTTCTCCTTCCATCTCTCGCTCTCTCTCTCTCTCTCTCTCTCTCTCTCTCTCTCTATTCCACTCTCTATCTCTCATTTTGAACCACTCTTCCAGTTGGCTGTCTGCCATGCGGATTGCGTGCTGATTTCCGCCAAAAAAGAAACGTAAAAGCTAGTGAAAGAAATTCATTAGGGCAGACAAACACTTGACGTTGGCTCTCCGCCATGTCCGTTCAGATATACTCTATGTATGTATGTATGCATATACCATTTATTATCTCTTGCAATTTGCCAATGTCGCACTCAAATTAATTCATTAAAGGACATTCAATGTGATTATAGTTTGCCCATTTAACCAACCAAACGGCAACCTGTCTACTCGGACGGACGCTCGGTTTCGTGCGGGGCAAATTAAAAGTTTTCACACGGTCACAGGAAAATGTGCGACGTTTTCCCTCATTTCCATTTGAATGTAAATGAGCTAACTGGTCGTCGCTCCAGGTGGCCTAAACGTGTCCTGGAAACAGGAACGCACAACCAAAACTTGTGTGCTTAGCGCCTCGTACTCCTCTTTAAAGCCCCCGCCGCTATGTTGGCCATTTGTTTCAATTTCGCTGCAGTTTAACAGAATTTTTTTTGGTACGGCTCTAATGCGCTTAGAAGTGGGCCAAAACAATTACACAAAAACACACACACACGCATTTACACACGAGCACCCTTTTGGGCAAACAGTTTTCGTTGTATTTGGCGCTCGTTTCTGTGTTTCTGTTGTTTTTGTTCAACAAGTTTTACGCATGGTTTGAATGTATTTCAATTAGAAAACGCAATATGAATACGACACCAGGTGTGGTTACAGAGAAATAGAAAGCCAAAAATAGGGCAAACCGGAAAAACCACTTAAGCAAAATGCTGCAATAAGATTTCCTGCAGGCCAAGAAACTGTCAGGCGATTCATACGTGTAGAATGACAACCGAGATTCTCAAGCTTTCCAAAAATACATAAAATCAAAAACCAGCAAAGGGAAAACCTCAACAGCTTGGCCATCAGGGGCCATATATAACCGAAAAACGGTCCCACATGTCGTATATGGCCTAATCCGGCCAAGATGGCATGGCCCAACGCCAAGGAAACACACACAGACACACGCCAGTAAGATGGAGGTAAATGAAATTAGTTGACAGCCAGATTGTCGCAGGACGCAGAGTCCCAAAAGCAGCTCAGTTCTAGTGAATGCAGTGAACTCCAGAGGTTCTTGGCCAAAAGAAGGACCCAAAAGAGGTAGAAGATGGCGCTGCTTGGGCACAGAGAAGTATCCAAAAGATGTAGAGTCTGTAGCTCGACTGAAAATTCAATTAACCCAAATTGGTGGCCACCAAAGGATGACACCTAGCCATATAATAAAGGCCAAGTGCTGAGGATGCCTGCGCCACACCAACACCAATGACGCAGCGCATTCAAAAAGGCTTAGAATCAGGGCAGAATCCCCGAGAAAAAGGGTTTCCCCATGAAAACTCATTAAAAGAGTTGCTCCAGCAAATGGCAAAAATGCAATAAAAATCGGTAAAAAGCCCAAAAAGAAAATGGGGAAAAACGAATACAAATGGCACACACAGACAGAAACAGATAGGGGGAAAGAAAGACCAAAGGAAAATGTGGAAATCATTGAGGAAGGAAAAACAAATTTGTTGCGTGCGCATAATTAAATTTTGTTCTCAACAGAGATACGAGCGAGAGAAGGAGAGCTGAGAATGTGAGAATATTTTTTTTGTGGATTCGAAATGGAATTTCAAAATGTTTATGGTCTGGGAACACCCCAGGAAAATTTATGCAAAGGCCAATGGGGTCCAGGCATTGGCATTGGCATTAGCATTGGCCGCCCCTCACCGAACAAACAAACAAATTTGGCTGCATAAATTTTCAGGCACTCGACCAACACTTTCCCCATACAGTTGTTGGCGAACTAATGAGTAGACCAAAAGAAGAACTCTCCACCCTCTATGTCTTCTTCTATATCTATGGTGTGTTTGTGACTGCTGGCTGGTTTTCTGTGTGTGTGGGCTGAGCTGTCAGCTAAGTTGGTTAAGCCATCAAAGATGGCATAGGCAAGTGGTGAACCAAAGGAGGGTTTAATCTGAGTGAGAAACGAAATGAATAAAATAAACATACAAATTTAAGGGTTTAAATAGAATTGAAGAGGGTTTTTAGGAGAATGAGCTCCTGGAAGAGGTTTCTCCAAAGAAGTGTTCTTAAATTTGAAGGTGATAACAGACAACATTAACTGTTTTGTCTTAAGTGAAAATTATCTACAATACTAAATAAAGCAGAGAAAACCCTTAAAGATACACTTACAGGATGAATTACTAACTTAACTAAAGCTCCTTACACACATAATATCCTATACCTCAAACTACTTTCTATTCGATTTCTTGAACTCCTTGAACGATGACACAACACACAATGTATGTCCTTAGTCATTCCCATTCTGCCTGCACACAAACTCGATTTGTTTCTTTAGTTCACATCCGCTCTACCTGCCCCAAAAAACACTTGCTACCCATAAGGATTCATGTATCTACTTAGCCATACTCGTGCACAGTTCACTTAATTGGCTAACATTACCCGACAAACAGTCGTAAATCATTTATCATCCTATATGTATCTATGTATCGTGTATGGAAATCCATAGATATCGACCTGCGGCAAAAAGAAAAAGGGAAAACCAAACCAAACCAAAGTGGAGAAATAAGCAATCGTTTGCCTCTGACTTTTCCTCCTTTATTACCTTTACTCGGTTTAAGTGCCGTGCTCCCAGGCTCTTTATTTCGAGCTCTTTTTCCTTTGGAGCTCCACTTAAAGGAAAACCAAGAGATTGCAGATGAATAAAGAGGGAAAATGAGAAAGAGCGAGCGCGAGACACAGCTAAGCGCAAATCAAATAAAATGCGAATAAAAATGTTGGGTAGCAGCTCTCTCCTGCATCTCCTGGTAAAACGAGCAGCGTTTTTTGCCATTTTCGTCTATATGCAAATTGCTTTTAACGTTGATTTGGTTTTTGAAACTGTAACTGATACCAAAAAGCCCCCTAAAGGTACATTTTATAAATATTAATATACACATATATTTATTTATGCTCTATAGATTATATAAACCCATAGGCAGGAAAAAGGAACCTGCATATAGATATTTCAATAGGTACCCATATACATATATTGAAATGATGATATTATGAGCACATTTCTATGTTCTATCTGTGAGCTTTCATTTATGCTTTTTTCATATTCCTCTTATTTTTTAATGATGGATGCTTCAAATGCTGACAAACACGAAAAGTTCTCAACATTTCCATGTATATATTTATTTGTGTGAGTGGAGGATGCTACACAATTTACATAAATTCGTGCAAATAATGTAATGGAAATTATTTTAAATTTTTGTTGCCATTGCAGAGTTTTTGCTGTGCTGGAAAAATAAATTTTTCCTTTAAGGCGGCAAAAAAGAAAATGAATGAAGTTTAAAGACAGGCAGAGGGAGAAGGGGACTCAGAATAAATTAAATTCAAAGGAAATCTGTTTATAGATATATAAAAATCCACTAATAAATGCAAAATCAAAGACAAGAGGAACAACTTTTTAATATGACGAACAGTTCTTCCTGAAATTTCCATTTCATTGAGAAGTTTTCCCCCCTCTTTAAGCAACACACAAATACAAATACAGTTCCTAAGAATTTACTCTAAATCCTGGGAAAATCCTCTCTTTTTCGGTCTGCCATTGATTTAAGCCAAGGTTAGGCAAAGAAAACCCATTCATGTCAATTGGCATTTATGGCAATCAAAAGGCACAAATACATATTATGAGAAAAGTTATCTCCTTTGCCCACAATTACAACACTCCAAGAGGGGAAATTCAGCAACAATAACAACACTTCAGAAGAGAACATTCAGCAACAACAAGACCAAGGGGAACATAAACTAAGAACTGTTTCTTGAAGAAGAACCGCAGCGCTTGGATCTCCTACATGTAACTAAAAATTTCTGCAGACGCCTTCAAGTTCATGTTGTTTTCTTTCGGCTCCCATGCCGCATGCCGCCCATGCCACTTTGCCACTAATTTTTTGCACAAACAACAAACGAGACGGAAAGACGAAAAAACAAAACGACAAAAACGCCCACACCCACACACACACATATGTACATACATACGTACGCAACGCGAGAGAGCACGCACAGACATGCACAGACACGCTCAGACAGGCAGGTCCAACAGCTGTAACGGTAATAAACAACAAAGCACCAAACCCAAAACGGGAGCAATCCTTCCTTCCCTCTCGTTCCGCCAGCCCCTCTCGCTTCATCACTCTCTCTCTCTTTCTCTCCCTCTCAAAGTTGCGCAAGAGATTTTTGTCGCCAAAAGTAGGCAAAAAAAAAAAGCAAAAAACAAGAAAGAAAAAGTAGCCTTAGGGTTCGACTCTTTGGATGCCCTAAGATCTAACATTTTTATGAGAGGTACATATATAATATGGTCGTTCAATTCGGAACAGGTATAGTTGAAATATGTTAGCCAAATTGATAGATAAGACACTGATAACATTACAGTCTTAAAGCTCTGCTACTACTCTATGCTTTCGCAAATATTTAGACCAAATCGTAATACCCTATTTAAAGGGCATACAAAATAGTATAAAGATAAAAACACACACGCAACAACAAGAAGAACAAGAAGTAGACTAACCCAAGGCACAAGACCACCAACGGGTGGGGTGGGGTAGGGAAAAAAGGGCGCGCGAATGTTGAAAAATTTCGCACGACGCTTCAAGCGTTACATGTGTCACTCGCCCCCTCTCTCTCACTCTCTGTCACACCCTCTACTGAGGCCCGTCCTTTTCTGTTAGACATAAATAACCGCCAGCATGGCAAAAACGATGAGCTGGAAAGGGAGGGAGAAACACCAGTCGCGTGGCTTATACGGCGGTGGCCAAAACAAGACACATGAGTTGCACACGCGAGTTGGGATCGGCATCAGCATCAGCATCGCATCAGTAACGCAGCAGCATCCCTTTGGGCGGATTTTTATATAAGTTCTGCAACAGCAGCGGCAGCAACAGCCATAACACGGCAGCGGCAATGGCAGGCAGCAACAAGAACAACTACAAGCAGATACAAAATAACCACGGAATGCAATCAGAATGATACTCCTCGTACCATGGACATAACAGCTAAAGGCTGTTGGATTCCCGCTAAAGATTTATTCAAAAGAATTTACCAAAATGGAGGGAATTTAAAAGCTTAATCCAAACTAAGAGAAAGGGAACTCGCTTACATTTCAAAGGAGTTGGAAACATCGAGCGGAATAGTAAAACAAGTTTATTTTAACCAATTCGCCAGATCTTCTCCTAAATAAACAGCAAAACTGAGCTGAAAATGTTTTCATTCCATTATGTACCACAAAGTGACACCAAAATAATACCAAGAATATAGCCAGTGGGATGTTTTTAGGGTTTGTCAAAGATATGTACATACATACATATATACAAAAGAAAACCACCAAACTAAAGACATTTGAGAGATAAAAGGAACACTCGAAAGAGTGTCAAAAAAGTCACCCAAATGGGGTTATACTCTTATTTAAAGGCAATTAATATTAAAGAATACTCTGCTCACATATGTATGTATGTACATATATCTTATTAGTTTTGCGAGTGAAAATGTTTGCATGTTTTCTTTTCATTACGAGAGAATTCCATCAAAATGTTTCCGAGAAGAAAACATTTATTGGTAATGATATATGCCAAAGGATTATAAACACATTAGACATATAAGACCTTAAAGATATCTTCTGCATGTAGTTGATGATGATAGAATAATCAAAATCTTTTTTTAATCTTTGTGGTTATATTTAAACAACGTTATTATCAAGGCATTTTCTAAATTCAAATGACTTAAATCTAGCTTCAAAAGCAAACAAGACCGAGTTGAAAATGCTTTTCATGTTTTTTTTTCATTATCTGGCGCCTCGAATCGATTTGTTTGCAACGAGCCCATACGGAGATTCAGAGACCCTAACCCACAACCCAATCCAAACCCCAACCAAACTTTATCCAAATTCCATCGACGCCTCATCCAAAAACAAAACCCACGCCAAAAATTCAACCCAAAACGCCATCCAAAAACCCGAGTCACTCAGGATACCCTTACCTCAAACACGACCGCAATCAACGGGGAAATGTGGCCGCCAGCAGCCGACAGATTGGTTAGCCGCATTTATCGCGACAAAGTTTTTCGGGCAGCCTCACAATTTAAATTGAAATTAGTGAAAGAGCAAACAAATAATCCCTGGGAAACTAAATTCTGGCATTCATTGAGTGGCAGAGAAATAAAACAAAAACGTTCTCTGGGTAGCTAGCGATTAGCAAAAAAAAAAAAAAGGAAAAGCCTTGGGGACAGGATTAGACAGCCGTAAGATAAAAACACTCAACACAAAAGAAAACCCATGAAGGCAGAGTGAGCGTTGGGGCTGGCTACATATGTTTGTATGCAACCAGGACAACCACATAATTGAGTTATTACACTCACTGACAACACTGCCCAGGGCGCATATAAATTTATCCCCGGAACAACAAAATAAACTAACAGAAAAATGAGGAAACCAGAGAACCAAAAAAAGAAAGCAGTAAAGAACGCAGAAGAGGGAGGCAATGCATGACAATTTATGGATTCTCGGAAGGGCAGATCAAGTCGCCATATCCATGAGCTACACCAGCAGAAGGAAGGTGAAATGTATAAAGAAGAAACAAGACAGTTTAATCTGTTTGGGGAGAACAAACAACTACGAGTATGCAAAAGGGAGAAATGAAATTTGTTGTATACAAGGGAGAGCTTTATGGCCCCATCTTGAGGCACTTTAAAGATCTTTGTCGCAAGAGACCCCACACGACATGTGTGTAGGGTCCACAACAGCCGTTCATAACCGAAAGCATATGATAAATAAAGCCGAAGCCCTGAAAAGCAGACAAGCAGAGACGCAGACACCTAACAGACCCTTGATAAATGTGGCTGAGGGTTTGTTTGTATGTCCTAAGTGCCAGCCATCCAACCATTCTATCTGGAGAATCCACATACACTCCTTCGCTGCCACATTGTTAGTTTGGTGAAGATGTCAACGCCGGTGCTGGTGCTGCTGTTTGAGCGCAGACCAGATCCGGCCCTGGCTCGACCTCAAGCCTGTCATGGCCCAATGCATATGTATGCGTATTAAAGATGCTTCGGATACACACACGCTCGCACGCTCGCACGCTCACACACTCACTCACACTAACTGCCGCTTGTGCTGTGTCAATATGTATGTAAATAAGCGGCAAAACAAGTGGTTATAAATTTACAAGGATGATGAAGGCAGGCGGCATTGCGTATACGCACCATCGACGCCAAAAGCCGTCAACCAAAAATAAAGAAATAAGCAAATTGAAGGCCGAAACTTTGGATACCCTCGTTAATTATCCTGGCTTTAATAGCTATAGAATATAGGCAAAACGATTTTCGTAGATTGCATAAAAATAAATATCCGCTCAATGCTGATCAGGGGATAAATTTTTGATAGGTTAGAGTTCTGCAATACAAACATCTCATGCAAATAATAATACCCTCGCTTACAGTGTAAAATATGGCCATATACACATAACCATAACTTCCCTATCTCTATGTTTGTGTATACCTTAATAATAATGCCCTTAAGAAAGGGCGAGCTGGGCTAAAACTCAATAACAAAATGAAAATAGGCAACATCCCTCACTGACACAGAGACAGAGACTGAGAGATAGAGAAAGAGAGATAGAGAATGAGAATGAAAATAAAATAGAATAAACACAAAGCACAAGATGAGAGGAGAGTGCCAAGAACTGATGAGGCGTGCAAAAGAGAAAAATGTCACAGCACCCAAGATCTATCAGCCACAATACGAAATAAAGCTTTTCTTCCAGCGAAGCTACCAGCATTTACCCAGCAAGCCCCACTCACAATTTTATGGTTCGCATCCTTGAAAGTTTTTAATATGTTTATTTATATAAACGCCGGAGCACAGCGACCACCGTTCGCCCGTCAATGTTGTTTATCACAGCAATGGTTGTTATACAGCCCCACCCTACTCCTACCCAACCAATACGCAGTCCTTACGCAGTGTACTACCCTGCTCTGTAGCATCCCAGCAAGCGCTGCTAACCCAGTGCTGTCCACTGCAATTTTGCTGCTTTATTACGCTGCTCATAGAATGCCATAAAATTAAAAGCAATTTTGTCGTTGCAAATACTTGTACTTTAACTTTCGTTCGTTAGGGTAAAAAGGTTTTTCATTTTGCTTCGGATTGCATTTACCGTCGAACACAATGGAAAGGGATAAGAGGTTGAAAGGTCAAGTTGTGGGTGGAATTATCCTGTGGTTTTCCTTCGTTGGAGAATGTTTTGAGAGCACTTTTTCAATTGCTAATTTGAGTTGAATTAAATATAATTGAATTTCCTTTAAATACATAAATAAATAAATAAATACATTTAACAAAGCACCAAATTATTTATTTATATTAATTAAAAATTAAATCAAACTTAATTTGGATATTTATTTTCCCACAAAATTTCAATATTGTCTGTTCACAAAAGTTTTCTTTATTCGAGAGCCCTCCCATTTTCATTTAGTCCTCCATTTAGATAGGTCCCCAGTCTGCTGCTTTACTATACGGCGAGCCCAATCCATCATTAATAAAAGGCAGTTGGGAGGCCAACATGTGTGTGTGTCTGGCCCCGTGCCGTGGCCCAATTTTAACCTTCACACTTTTGACAATTGCCCTCTAGCAGCCATATCTTGGGGCATTGTCATTGTATGGCAATTTACGTTACCAACGACAACTGGAAATCTGTTTTTTTGGTAGGGGGCAGCAGAATTATTTATTTTGGCCCATTGACAACAAAGCAGGAGCATCAATCATTTCCGGGCAATCGAATGACAATGCCCACAGGGCATAAAGCTGTTGTGTGCCACAATATTTTTTAATATCTAAATGAAAGTTTAGACTGTCATGTTGATGAATTGATATATTGCCGCACGAATGCGTTACGCAGGTAATCAAGCATAAGAATTGGCAGTGATTCAGGTGAGAGAGCTAGAGCTCCAGGCATCCAGGAATAGAAGAGAGAATGGAATGAACTTTACACTTTAAACGTGTTTCTAGTGGGTGGTGAGAGTGTGGGTGATTGGTTAGGTGGTTTCCGCTTCCTCAATTGGGTGGCTGCTTCCCCCTTTCCTTGGAGTGGCTTTGGCGAAATGAGGGCTACGCACTGGGAAAAGCAAAGCCAAAAAGAGTTTTGGCCTTCGGTCTACTTCCAATCCCTCAATGAACTCAATGTTATTTTGAGGCCGAAAAAACTCAATGAAATTCTAGGACCAATGCCTCAATGAAATTCTATATGTGGAAGACGATATGTAAACCTACAAAATATTTATTTAGGCACAATCAATTTTATGGCAATACGGTTTTTATGGCCCAGAGACAGGCCTACAAAAGAATTTGCGCCCTGAATTATGCAGAGCTTGGAAGTGGCTCTCTCTCTCTCTCTCGCTCTCGTAGGTTAAACACATACATGTATGCATAGGCTGTGTGGGTGTATGAAGTTGCTATATGCTCGTGTGTGGGTGAATGCTTAAGCGTGCATGAAAATGCTGCCAACAGTACAAACGTCAACGGAAGCGCGTGCGTGACAGACTGTGTGAGTGTCTAGCCCCTGTATATACGTGTGTGTGTATAGCTATATCCGTATCCTGTCTGGCTGTATAGTCTTGTATGTGTATGGGTGTGGATGTTCGTGTGCCAGCGGAACTTTTAAACTAATTTGAAATTTTAATTTAATTAATTTGTGTGCACATTTTTTAATGGAAATGTGTGTGTGTGTGTGTGTGTGTGTGTGTGTGTGTGTGGAGGCGAGATGGCGAAGTCCCTGAACCCGGATATAGATGCTTGTGATGAAAAACTCTCAATAAATCAAGGCGTCAGGTGTGTGAATCTTAAATTATATGGAGCAAATGCTGTTGTCATCAAACAAATTGGAAATGACGGCACAAAAAAGTGGGATAAAGCTAAATGATTAAAGGTAGAGAAAGGCATCAGTATGAAGGGTAGACTACTTCTGTCCCTTTGTTTGCTCTCCAGTATGCCCTATTATGCCTGTATTATGCTTTTGCAATGTCCTTGTTGTTCAGTTCTCCTGAATCTCCTACTATCCACCACTTGAAAACAGCAACTAAAATCTTTTCAACTGAAAACTTTTAATGAGAAATGCAAATTTTTCCCCCTCTTTTCCATTTTTAGGCAGGCTGCAATTTGCCAACAAATAGAATCACAATTATGGGAAATTCGAACCAAACTACGTCAACGTTCATTAACAACCAAAGCTCAGTAAACACCAACAACAACAGGAAGTACAACAACTACAACATCAAAATGTAAAGGGCCCTGAGAGTGGACTTTAAAGAAGGGCCCGCTCAGCTTTTGCTTGGAAGTGGGCTAAAAAAAGTAGAAGGCAAGGCAGCACCAGGAAACCAAGCATCACAATTGCAACAACTACTCGGAGGACAAAAGCAATACATTCAACAGAAACAGCAACGGAAAAACCGCCAACAAGCAAACAAAAAAACCTTCAACAACAAGAAGAACGAACCGCCAGAAACCACAGAAAAATACGCAACATAAATGAAGTTAACAATCTGTCAAATTGCTAAATTATTTCTGCTGTTGACAGCCTTCTTCTTTCTCAATTCCCCCCATAGTGTTGCCACTACCACAACCAACTCCTACATCAGTTCCTCCTCCTCCTCATCTTATACCACTTCCAGATCCATCTCTCAGCCAGCCAACATTTCGGTGTCCTCATTGGGTGTCCTTGTCCTGCAAACGGCCAAGAAAGCAAGTGAATCTGGTGCAGCATCAACAGCTGTGGCTACGTGGACTTCCGCTACGACAGCAGCAACAGCAACAGCCGCAGCTGCAGCAGAAACAGCAACAACACTTAGCAGCAATTCAATTTGGAAACCAGCAACAGCCACAGAAGCAACATCATTCAGAAGGAACCCACGTAATGCGCGTGAAGCTGAACGTCAGAGACGTCAAAATCAACAGGACACAGAGCAACAGCAGAAAGAGCAACAGAAGCGACAGCAACATCCAGATAAGGGGCAAGAAGAGCAGCAACATTATCATCAGCAACAGCAGCGAAAGGTGCAACAAGAGGAGAAGAGACAGCAACAATTGCAACAGAACTTGCAACATCAGAAGCAAAAACGTCAAAGAAGACAGCAGAAACCACACCAAAAAGCAATCCCCAAAGCCCAACGGGTGGGCGTTTTAATACCCCCATCATTGCACACGGATATGATGCATGTGCAACAGGGTTTCCACAATTTTCTCGACTTTTTCCAACTGCACTTGTCTAATGTCAGCGTCGATTTTCTACGTGATGTGGGTGAGTACAAAAACAAACAACAACAAAAACACCCGAAAACACAACAAAAATCGACCAAAAACCAACATCATCAGGCAACATCAAAAGCCTGTGTCTGGTACACATTTTGTTGGCTGTAAACCCCTGATGGAAATCCCTGCCAACATGCATTTACACATCGTGTTTTATCGATGATTTGTGTTTGTCAGCTCAAGTTTCCCTTCCAGGCAGCAAACAAAAAAAAAAATAGGAAGGTCCACAACATGGTTGAGGGTTTTTGGCCCATTTATGAAGATGAATTGGCAGCTTGTTTGCTTGGGGCAAATGTTTGGCCAAGGCAGCAGAGTGGAAGCCATCGGAGAACTTTTCTAATTGAGTGGGAAAATACTCGTACAAATCAAGCGATAGGAATTAAAGATCAAGCTGGCCGAAAATGGGGATAACAGGGGATTAGCCCGAGCATTGTAAGAATATTAAAGGAATGACTACAAAAAAGATGAAAGCTAAAATTTACAGCATCTTTCGAAGGGAAAGCCTTTCGCCTTTCTGTTAGCTTAAGCTTTCTGCAAACTCAATTTGCATGCATTATGGCTGACTTCCCTTTCCGCTTTTCGCGCTTTTTCTGCTCCCTGTATAAATATTCCACGCTTTTTTCCGCCCATCAATTTAAACTAATTTAAGCACGTCCTTTCTTTGAGCCTGGACTGTGCAATAGTCTTGACTTTTTTATAGTTTCCAGGGCTACTACTTACAACTTTAATTATAGTTCCTTCAATTAGGAAGCAAAAGGAAAACTTTCTTCCCTTTCTGCCACTTGCTTGCCCCCTTCGATTCGTATCATAAATATTTTCGCAGCCCCTGCCTGTGACAACTCACAATTTCCGCACTCGAAGTTTGTTGAGAACTGTTCAGGCTGTGGCTGTGGCTTGGGCTGTGGCTGACTTACTATTTTATTAAAGCCAGGCAAAAGAAATCCTTGGCTTTGAGAGCCCCCCAGGCATTCACAGCTCAAGTGTTTTATGATAGTTTTTCACTCCTGCCCGAAGGGAGAAGCCAATGGCTAAGTAAGAGCCAAGAGAACTTGGCAGTCTAGAGAGAGGGAGAGAGAGAGACGGAGAGAGAAAAAAAGAAAGGAACAGAAAATTTAAAAGGGGAGATTTGTTCAGAGGATTAGCGGCTGTCATTGCTTGGATATCAATTACGAGAATAATTGCACAACATGTCGTATGTGCAATGCTTTCAATTCAATTGGAATGGACTTGTGTAAGCAGCATCCAAGTCCAATCAATCCCCGGCCATTGTATGGTCTCTTACAAAACATATATTATGCAACTATTTCTCAGAACCAGACCCGGTCGGGTATCCTTTTAATTTCGTCCTGAGGTAGGCAAAAGGATACAATTTATAGATTTTTTTTCCTGTTGGCTTTTGTGCACTTGCCAGCCATAGGGTCTTCTCTCTGGCCCATAAATTGTCACTGGCTGGCAAGCAGAGGCGGAGCAGAAAGGGAAGCCATATGCAACTAGATTCAATTTCAATATTTTGCAAAACATAAAAAACAGCAACAACCAGCTACCATATGTACATTAAGGCAAATGGAATTTATTTGTCGCATCGCATGGGATGGTTTTGGTTTGGTTTGCAAATTGAATTTCTCTGTCAGTTCCCTGGCACTTAAATCAATTTAGATGTACTGCATTCGTTAGAAAGTTTTATCTTTTATTTATGACACCTCAGAGGACAGGAGAGGACAGCACCTCGCATTGAAATTAAAGATATCAAATTTAAACTTTCCGCCACGCACAGAAATTGTTGCAATTGACAGAAACTTTGGCGCCAAAAGTTTGCCATGTGTAGAGGATACTTTCGCGCACCCGTGTTTACTTTCAAAACTAACTAAAAAAGAACGGAAAACTAAGGACTGTGGAAAGAGAACTGAGGACCAAGAAAGCCAAATGAAAGAATAAAACAAATAGCCAGACGGGGGACAGCATAGCACAGGCAACTTTCCAAGACATTCAGTTCCATGTCCTCTGTACCCTGTCTCCAGCTCCCTACAAAGTCTCCGCAAATTAAAAAGGGACTTTCTGCGCTGAGTGAAATAAACTCTGAGCTTATCGCGATCTATGGCCAAATTCATTTAAAGAACTAATCATCAGTGCAAACCTAATTTCGGGTATAAATATTGAGGGTACATAAGTTGAATGAAACTTTTGCCTTTTTCCACGCAAAAGTTTTTAATTTATCACGAACATTATTTACAAGCGAAAGTTGTTAAGCTTTCGGGGATTAGCACAGTATTTTATGTATTTTAGATTACAGATAGTTATATATAGTTTTCATGAGCAGACTTTTACTAGCTGTGGAATTATATATGAAGCATAACGCTCCGACAAGTGCTGTTGCCGTTGCCGTTGCTTCTCCCTTTTCCACTTGAAGCACATCAAGAACATGGCCTAGAGAGCTGGGCTCTATCGCAGGCATTCATAATTCTGTCCACTTGTCGGATACTTGGCCAGTTACTTGCACTGTCAGACGTTAGGCACCCGTTAGCAGGCAATGCCCGCAGAACCTCAAAGAAGAGGAGAGGTACACTTGAGGAGCAACAATTTCTGCTGCTGCTGCTGCTGTGGCAGACAGCACTGAGGACATGACTGTTGCCTTCATCAGCAGTAACAGTTACTACACCGCTTAAGCACACACACACAGAGACTCACTGAGGTCTTGGCTTAAATATGCACAAGTTTTTTATATGCCACATAAAATGTTTCTCTTTTTTTTCGGTCTGCCCTCCACTCTGCCACACACTGCTCTCCACTGATGATGACGATGCCAACGCACAGATTTAAGTGGCTTCATTAAATTACTGGAGCTACCGAAATACACCAGCGTTATAAAGACTTTAAATGCGGGCATTAATGCAGACACCGACGTCGACCTGAACCTGAATCTGATCCTGAACCAAAATGGAAACGATGGGAATAGCTCTGGAAATGTGGACATTGACCCAGCCAAAAGGCAGCTGCCACGTCAGCAACATCAGCAGAAGCCGCAGGAGCAGCAGCATCATCATCAGCAGGAGGCCAATGTGAGTCAGTTGTCAGCAGGAGACTGGAAGGAGAGGAATCATTGGAACGATGCCCGCAGCTTGGGTCACTGTCATCAGCTGGCCGAACAACTGGCACACGATTATAATAAGACCATCGTCCTGTGGCCCTGTCCGCGAATGAAAGTAAGTATGTCCCTTTCTTTAAGACCTTCTTTTTGTCCTGTGTGGAAAAAAGAATGTAATGCAGGTGGTAAGGTAATCATTAAAAGGTTGTGTGTACTTACTGGCATTCATTGGAGCTGTTGATTGAAGAAAGTAATTCAGCACGGTATAAGAATTTACAATGTGCTTAATGGAAATATCAAGGAATCGAGTAGCTTAAAGGAGAAACCAGATATTTAAAAGAATACCAGCAAAAAATATCAAAGGTACTTTAAATTCGTAAAGCTCTGAAATCAATAGAGACTTTCATAAAAGGTTCATTGATCCCCTTATGACTCATTCATGGCTAATTCTCGACCACATCGTTGCTCTTTTCAAGTCCACTTCAATTACCACAAATCCATGTGGAATTCCCGTAGCTAAAACCAAGCATTTGCTGACTTATATAATTGGTTGTAAAAATAGTTGCGGTCTAATGGAAATGTGTACATATTTATTACCTTATGCAGGAGATTATATGTATGCATGTCGTATGTTAATTAAGCAGCAATTGAAAGCAAATAACTACGAAAAAGCCTAGGAAAAGCCACAAGCATTTTGCAGCACAAATTTGCAATTTCGCAACCCAAACCCTGAGGCACAGGAGGGACAGGAGATGAGATGGAAAGAGCCGTGGGATCCATAGAAGCGGGATGGGTTGGGATCCTAGAGACAGAAGACTAGTTGCCAACACAAAACTTCATCAAGTCAAGTCTGTGGTCGGAGGAGGTTGATGGTTGACTGCTGGCAAACAGGAAATGGAAAAACAGGCTACGGCGATGGCCCTGGCCCTGGAAATGTAGAAGAGTTTTTGTGGGAGTGGTGGGGACTATCCGAAATATGCTGGAAAATTGCTTGATGAAAGTCGACGCCAGCATGAAATTACTTTCTGTGGCAAGTGTTGAGCCGAACGGGGCAAAGGTGAAACAAGGCGCAACACTTACCACACCCTCGAAGTGCATGCCAACAAGTGCCCCCAAAGAATATTTTATGAAATTTTCCAAACTCCAGCTGTCACAGAAAAACTTTTTGCCAAGTACTCGTAAAAATTCCTTTCGTTACTTTTGCATATTTTTATGAGGATTTTTTTCCTTTGCCTGACAATTGATTGACAAGTGGAATTTTCTCCGTATTCTGGCCAAAAGTTTGTTAACTTGTTGAGAGTGTCAGCCAAGTTATTAATGAAAATCTTAAAAGCGATGAAATGCACTGACAAACTATGACAAAATGATTGACAAATGAGTTTGCCAGTGCCAGCAGCAGCACCATAGCAACGAGACCCGAGAAATGAGCAATGGCCTTATAATGAACTGCCAGCTTAGGGACTCCAGAGAGGTTATTGCTGCAGAAGATGTATGGACCAAAGAGAGCAAAATGCATATAATTTCCATGCAAATCAGCCAATAATAACGATGCTGATGGAGCAGCAAAAGCCTTCCAGCAGCTACAATATTTCATTCTTATTTTTATGCATGCCAATAGCCATGGCCTGCTGCTGCCGTTTAAAGCTGTTCCAGAGTGCTGTGCTGTGCTGTGCTCCTTCTCCTGAAGAGATTTCTCTGTCTCTCCCATAAAAATGCTGCAGAATCATCAACAAAAATGTTGCCTAGCCAGGCAGCTGTTCGTGTGTCTGTCTATCTGTGCATTTTTATGAGCTGACTAAGGTTGATGGCAGTTGCAAGTTATTATTGGTCTGGAAATGAACAAATGCACATCAAATGCAGAAGCAGCAGCAACATTTGCTGGCAAGTGCTTGGTCAGTTACTAAAAAACGAAAGCATAGTACTCGTAACATATATATAACCCACTCAGGGGAAGCACTAAAAATTCCGTCACAGAGCTCTTCAAACAACTTGTTACAGCCCGCCAGAGCGAAATCTAGCGTCGCAGAAAGCCGCAAACTGCAGCAAAAGCTATAGCCGACTCAACTAAATCCACCTAATGACTCTCCACCTCTCTCCCCCTACCTCTTTCTCTATTTAGGGTATTCCTCTTGTGGCCGCTGAAATTTTGTTGGTGCCCTTATAAGTATGCTATGAAATTTTTTCGCTTGGTTTGCACAAAAAGCTAAAATGGAGACCCTGCTTAAGTTTTTTATGAGTGCCATTTCATGAGTTTTTCCTTTTTTTGGGATGAAATTATTTTGAAAATTAAAACAAATTATGTGATACATTTCGCAAAATTAATGAATTAAATTGAAAGCTACAAAGATTATATGGAATTGCAGCTGGAATATCGCTAATTTGATTCGATTTTCATTTAAAATGAATTAAATTGATAGCCGTAAACCTGTCAAAAAGTCGTGATACCTATGAAACTATAAATTGCCTTAAATGACAACGAAAACCTTAAAGTACTTTAATAACTTTAATGCTAACATTTACCATTATATAAGTAAAACCCATACACAGCTCAGACAACACATGAAAGTAACACCACCCCGGACACGCACACATGTACGGTAGAACATTAAACCGCAGTTGTTGCAGCCACGAGGTCCATGGCTTGCCATATCCCGGCGGACCCCCACAAAACAATGTTGCAGATAAAAGTGTTTTTAATTGACAACAAAGCAAAACCCGAGCAAGACAGGAAGCTTAACTGGTAGCAAGGTGCAGCTGAGATACTCTTATTGGAGAAAAGCACAACCGATTTTCCATCATTTTGGCTATGTGACAAGGCACGAAGTGCCTCATTTCCAGCCACAATTCGGAGATAACTGTAATATCTGACGTTTAAATAAATGAAAGCCTGAAACAGAGAGAGTGAAAAGAAAGATAGAGTGCCGCAAAGTATGTTGCAAGACTCCAAACTGTGCCACAGCAAAAAAAAAATACACCCACATACAAAACATAGACAGAGACAGCAGACCATAAACGACATATTCCGCCATTGAGGAGCGCACCACGGGGGGTGGTCACTGGGGAGTTAACCAGCAACAGTGGGGAGTAGACCATGGACCATGGACCGCCGACCAGCGACCAGCACGGACTGGCAACAAAGTAACAAAACGTGCAATTAAGTGTGATTTTTATGCGCTCTGCAATATTTATGCGCTGCTGTTGCAATGGCACACGCCTACCGCACAGTCGGGTGCCCTGGCACCGATTCCGCCTCTAAATCAGCGACACAAATGCCGCACAAAAGTTGCAATTGATGCGCTTTGTTGGCCGCTCCTTCAGCGGAAGAGTGCGGGAGTGCCGCCAGAGAGTTGCGAAAATTTGCAAACTGCCAGGCGCCTTGGGAATGTACAGAGGGCAGAATGAGAGCGTGATGGGGATGGCTTTCAAGTACAGGCAGGCAGGCAGGAATACCGAATAGCGATAGGAAGTTGCGATTGGAATAGGGAAAAAGGGTCAGCTTAAAGCGTTGACATTGTATAGCAGGGAATTGCGCATACGCCACTTGGGCCAAGCATCTCTGTCGACACTCACCCCGACACTGGGCAGAAACTAATTGAAAATTGTATGCAGCATTGTTGGAAACAGCTAAAAGCTAGCTCTAGACCACTGTACCACTGTGCAAATATGGTGCATGCCGCAGCGGAGCACACATGCACATACACACGAAAACACGCATAGAAGCCCGCATCAAACACATTTCGGGCTTAGTTTTCCATAACGGTCATTGAATCCGAAGAGCCCTGGAAAAGCGCCCCCAAACCGAGCAAAGTTATCCATCCTCTCAGATGTGTGGTTTTTTCTTTTTTCAATACCCTTTTTCAGAGAGAGTTTCATGATTTTGTACCGCTTTCAAGCTGCAAAAAATATATGCTAAATATATTATTCATCGGCATCAAAAAGTTTCCCAGATCTGTCATGGAAAGAGTCCATTAATCAAAGGATATCTAATAGTTCGATCCATGAAGTTATCCGCTCGTTTGTTGGCTTTTTTTCATCCATATCAATTTCATGCAATTTACAGCATTTTAAACTTTTGCTGCATTTTGTTAACTTTTGTGGGTTTTTCAACTATTGTTTGAATTGTTGTTGTTTGTTCCGCTCGAATCGCTTAATACGGTAAATTGAGTTTGACCCAGCAGCTTATACACACACACACACACACACCCACACATATTTAAATATTTCTGCTGCTGGTATGTATGTGTGTGTGTATATGCTCCAAGAGACCTTGAATAATTCCCAAGAGAGCAAAGGAGTGGGAAGGGAAGTTGCAAATAGCTTAATGAAGATTAATGTTGCATTTGAATTGAAGGGCAGGATGGAAGTCCCCATTCCCCGCGAGACATTTGAAATCACTCAAAGAAACGCTTGCATTGCCGGCAAAAAACACAATGCATTGCCAATCTGGATCGACTTTGCCATTTATCTAACAATTTGCAATGAACGCAAGCGAAACAAGTCACATGAGAGAAGAAGCAGCAGTACGTAGGAGTCTGTCAAGTCAGAGGACGGAACTGCATTCAAGCGTTTGTCAGTCAGTCAGTCATTCATGGGTGGGAGGAAGTCTCTCTCTCTCTCTCTCTCTCTCTCTCTGCCAGTGTCAGTCACTTGGCAATGCAGTTTTTCATGGTACAAAAGTGTGAGTGGATACCAACACTCCGCATCCGCTGAGCATTTGCCTTACACTCAATCAGTTTGACAATTGACAATCCCATAGCCAGCTTGAGTGCTGCATCCATGATAACGATGACATCCGTTCTGGCTATGCACTGATATGACCATTCGAGAGAGTGGGCTGTGGTCTGGTGGGGTAAGAAACCCTAACAATGGAAGTGTCAATACGATTGGGCAAGGAAATGGAGGAAAAGAGAACGTTATTTTAATAAATAATATGTGGAAAGAGCCTCGAGCTGTTTGGCTTTTGTGGGTTCCGATGATAAACTTTTGCTTGGCTTTTGCTGTGTGATAGATTGTTCAATGGAAATATATATTTCAATGTATATTCATATCATTTTCAAATGTTACATATCGATTTTTTTAGTAATGCTTGCATCTAAAGACCCAGTTTAGATGAGGATTTTTTATATGATTTTTAAAAGGATTTTTCATATTTTGCTAGGACACTTTGTCCTTGGCCTTGCATCCTTTTTGATCATTGATTTACCGTTTCTAGTTGCTGCTGCATGGCTCTTATTTGCTTCCGACTGACGCTGCTGCATGCTCCATGATTGATTGCTGTTTACGCGCCTCGGCCTCGCCCACCCAATGGAATGCCATGCCATTCCATGGCCCATGCCGACGCCTATGCCCCTGAGGGCAGAAAGCTTTCAAATTGAATTTTGGCACTTCAGTGAATCCCCCCACTTTTTTTGCAGCATTTTTGTAATTCGATTGCAAATCGCTGGCATAGATCGAATTGCAATTTTTGCATGTTCCTCGTAATTGTATTTTCCTGAAAGAGAGAGAGACTCTTAAAAACCCTGAGCGTGGAACCACTTGAATTGCCAACGAAATTGCTCATACGCCCCATTGTCAGCTAATCAAACTTTAAGCAGCTTTCCACTACTTTGCCACTTTTACTATTTCCACTCTCTAGTTTCGGAGCTCGTCGCAGCTCAAATGTGAGTCAGCAGACACAAACGCAATTAAGGGCACTCGTGCCCCATGCCACATGTGCAACTTCGTATCCTTTCCCGCTGTCCTTTTTGTATGTGTGTGTTCTGTTTTGGCCAAATTCATGCGACAAGCTAACAACAGAACTTACAACGCAGCTGTCAGCATGTCATGCTTCCACTCATATCCCCCTTCATTGCAGTTTTCTGAAAGCATCGCTAAAAACCCGCTGCTGTTGCTGGTGCTGCCCCCCGGACGAAGACGACGTATACGTAATATTTTGCAGTAAATATCAAAGCAAATGGAGCTTTGTTTGCCAGAATCCACAGAAATGGCAGTACCAGCAGTCAGAGATAGGAGAGAATCATCAGTGGAAGATGGAAGAGAAGCTGGAGGAGGATGCTGCAGTAGCAGCATTGTTAAAAGATGGGAGGGAACCTGCAGCAATAGCTAAAGATGGCTGAAAGGATGGCTACAAAAGTAGCTGAAGAATGGGAAGGAGACCACAGAAGATGGAGCTGCAGCAGTAGCATCATCATCAGCTAAAAGCAGAAATTGGCTTATTTACAATGCAGCCAAGAAATGTTGCCATGTGGTAGGGTCAACGAACCAACACGCCCCTTTGAAGTCAGCCACACATTGTGGCACAAATCTCAAAGGAAACTACTTTTTAAGGGGCACAAACTTTAGAAAAATAAGATTGAGTGATGAATTTTGCTTTAAAATATTAATTAAAAGAAAACAAACTATAGCTCCAATTTAAATAAAAATCACGTTGATTTTTGCCCAAACTTAATTGCAGATTACAGTGGATATTAAAGACTATAAGCATGCGCCCAATCAGGACCACTTAGGCCTCGGCCACAAGTGCCAAACACATTTACCTTTAGCCGGCTCAGACCCGGCCATAATTCCACTTAACCCTCCTGTTGACGGCAGGTGCCACATTACACATGCAAGCCAATCAGTCAGACATATATGTACGAGAGTATCTGCATCCGTGTCTGTATCTGCAGGTGTCTGCATCTGTATCAGTAGCTGTGTGTGCTCGTGTTTGTGCTGATTCCACACTTGTTTGTGTGCATGACTCCGGGGGATATTGATTTGCGGCTGTATTTCTCATTGATTTTTGATTCGCATCACGCAAATTAAGTACAATTTCATTTCGGGGCTTCTGTGAGTGGCATATTTGATTCGCCTGTGGCAGGAAGTCAAATGCAGGAAAAACAAACAGAAGGAGCAGGTTCCTGCTTCCATCTAAATAAACTATTATCTCTGTGGGGGAGAAATATTCTGTGGCATACGTGATACTGTTTTATGCGTTTGACATGCCACTACCAATTGCGAGAAGCTTCATAAATTCACATTAAATATGCATTAAATAAACAGAACATCTACATTAATTTACCAGAACTTTTAACCAACTTTCGAGGCACTTCATTTCACCCGGAATTATCTTAACATATTCAAAAGCTTCTGTTAAATATTGTTCCCAAGTTTATCCCCAGCCACAGCTGTCAGCAGCTTTGCTGCTAAATCCTCTCCTGGCTTTCTCGACTTTCTCGCACTTTCTCTGAACAGATTTCAAAACGGGAGACAGTTGGCAATTAGCTGGACAGAAACATGCTCTGGATGGTGACCTTTTGCGACAGAATCTTGGAGGGACTGGAACTGACTGACTGGGTGAAAAAGCCCTTCGTTAGGCTAAGTGGCAGGGACATAAAACCTTTTTGCTTTGCCTGCCATGCCACATTAATTGCATTCATCGTACGCCCCTTTGGGGATGCAGGCAGCAGGCAGCAGCAGCAATTTGCATAAAAATCATAATAAATTCAATGATGCTTATTTTGTGAAGAGTGAAACCTTTTTCCGCATTTTCTCCTTCATTTTGAGTCCTTTATTTCACACAGTGAAAGCGCGCGAGAGAGCTGCTCATAAAAAAGCTCAGTGAGGCAGCCTGGCGGCCATCCAGCCTGCTTGCCTGCCACTTAGGGCACCGCTCAATTATTCATAAAGTTGGCTCCACAAAAGTGCTGCACATACGTGTGGCAAGACGAGAGGGCTTAATGGTCAGGGGCACAGGACTTTTGGCAGTGTTAGAGCTTCATTTCGTTAAAAATGTAAACGTTTAACAAGCCGTAAAATCACTTTCCTGCTCATATCCGCTAGGGACCATCCCATCACCTTATCCATCCATACATCTTTATGTGGACCGTCCCATAGATCGTAACTTTTTTGTCGAACTGTCACCAGCTTTAATTCAATTTAAACACAAACAAAATCTCCTAAATACATATTACCCAACAAAACTCAGCCATTAGCCTATCGTTTTGGTCTGAAAACAAACTACAAATTACTGCAAGAGATAGCAAGAGAGTGATTACTCTTCTAGCCAAAAAGCAAATAAAATTTGGTCAGGAAATTACATGGCACAAAAAATAGAGGATATAACTATGGCATTAAAAAGCAATTTGTGGGACAGAAACAAATAAACCGTACAAAAAATGACATGGGAAATGCTGAAACTCTTGTTACCCTTATAGATGAAGTGTTTAATATATGCCGTGGCAAAGCTCTTCTCAAACCTATAATACCCCATTCAGAAGGGTAAAAAAAAGCAGAGAGAGAAAAAGAGAATACATCAAACAAACATTTCGTAATTCAAATCGTATTCAATTTGGGTACAAGACAGCTGAGGAAAAAGTGCAGACATTTGCCATGTGCTTGGGAAAAAGAGAGAGTGAAAACAATTTGGGAATGCCAGCACGTGCGCATTTGTGTGATTTGCATTTGTATCTGTGTATGTGTATGTGTGTGTATGTGTGACAGCCATTTTGGACACTCAGTCAGCTGTGGTCTCTTCCTGTTCCTGCTGCTTCTGCTGTAACTTTATAGCACCTCAATGTTTGTTGCCACTTTGCCACACAATAAAAATGCTCTTTCCTCTGTCTATGCCACTCTCTCTCTCTCTCTCTCTTTTACTCTATCTCTTCCTGTCTCTGTCTTAAATTGAAAAAAAAAAAAGAAAATACGAAGAAAAGTCCGATATAGGCCAAAACTTCATCCTACGTTTCCGCCTTCTGTGTTCGGTGTTGGCTCTGCGGCATCTTAATGGGTTCGGTTGCAGCCGCATGTCTTGGCCATTTATTCCCCAGTTAAATGACAGCAAATTAAGTGCCCCCTCTGCCAAACTTTTGCCTTATGCTTTTCTTTTATTGTATATTGATAATAATGATGGCATCTTCCCCACCAACAACAAAAAATACAACAAATAAAAATGTATTCTCGCATTAATTTTTATCTGCAATGGCCAGCTGCTGGCTTGGTGCTTTCGTATTGAAAAGGTATTAACCAGCAAAAGACCCTCTAAAAAAGAGGGACACACAATAAGAGGACACAAATTCAGCTTGGTCATTGAAAAGTGCCTTGAAATTAAGTTCACTTTTTTACGATCTTTTTTGGTAACTTGTCTTTTGATAATATCTTGAAGGAACTTTATAATATTTATGGGTATAATATTTTTTGTCAGAGTTGGTCAAAGTTTTTTGGGAATCAAAACATTAAAGGAAGAGTTTGTTTCCATTCATTGTATCATATATCGTCATCCAGTGAATTTACTTTTGCTCTATTTCCTCTACTGAGTTATTGAAAACATAACCTTTTGGGGCAAATCTATAAGAGAATTTTTCAAGCATAAACAGCCACACAGAAGACCCATGCAGCACGTTCAAGGCCAATCAATAGAATAGCCCGCATAAATAATTCCATTTGCACCCAATGCCAGTATGGGAATATACGAAGAAATCGCCACAAAAGATCAATTGAAATTTGAAATTTGTTTAGATGTTCCTCCGTATGGGCCTCCTAACCTCCTATGGGCCTCCTAACTCCTAACCTCCTAACTCCTAATTATTAACATGTGAATAGGTTTACAAGGCTGTTATGTGTAGCGGAATGCGAAGCATCCAAAGATACACATATACATCCAGCACACGCGCAACGAAAGAAAAAAACATGAAACATGGCAACAAAAGATGATGCTTGAGTCGGGATTCGGGGATAAGCCAGACCCATCCCTCCAATCTTTCCTTCACTTCCTCCTGCCCCTACCCCCGTTTGACAATCTGCCAAAGAGGCTGGCAAATGTCAAATATTTGCTGAGCTGTGATTAATGTTGATTCTTTTTTTCCCCGGTGCTCACGTTGCTCCTTTGCATAACATTTCATTTTTCTTCATCTGAGGACCAAGGAGCAATTCACCTGTGAAAAGAACGAAAAAAGAAAACTCAATAAGGAAAAGCGCAAGGAAAACTCATTTTCCGGCTGCTTGGTCAAAAATAATATATATTTCCTCATCCAGCTGCTGGGCAAATTAATTAAATTGATTGAACGTTAAACAATTTGTCGTGCCATAAAACAAAGTCCAAACAATAAAAACTCAAATGAATAAGGCTGAGGCGCCTCCAATATACAGTGCCCCCGAAAAGGGTGCAGATGGTGGGAAAAACAGGAAGAGGGAAGAGGAAACTGTGAAAAACCAATTCTCAGTAAATTCTCAGAGTACGATGGCTGGTCACGTTGTGTCAATAGCGAGCACCCCACAAATGCACTTCGATGCCAAATTGTTGCAATTGTTTTAACAATTTGCTGCATTACCTCACCACCCCAATACCCACAGCCACAGCCATACTTCCTGTTTCCTGTCACCCTACTTTCTGGAACCCCACTTCCTCTTGCTGTTTGTATTGAATCGAAAAAGTTTCCTGAACTTTGGCAGCAGCTTATTGAAGGGGCGGATGGCGAAAAGTGCAACAAAACAGTCAGCTGTAATAATAGGGAGCAATCACACTAAATCACTAGATTTAAGGGGTTCAGTTCAATCATTTGTTTTATTAGAAAGACCTTAAGGGTTCCTTTTTGGATACTTATTTGCGGTTCCCAAATTGTTAATGGAGCCAATGAGGCTTCTATTCAATAGTTGACCCACAAATGAAACCAATTCTATTAGAAATCTCTCTCCATTCAGTTCCAACAGATCCTTACCATATGTCAGTCAATTCTCTGCCATTACGTATACGCCTTGTTAACCCAAAAACTAACTCTCGATAACGGGCAATTTGTATTTGTCATAAAGCATAAGTATACAAAATGAGAACAACAAGCAAAGTAAAATTGTGAGAATTCATTGCCTAATCACATCAGAAACCTTTCAATTTCGACGGAAAAAACACCTCCCACCACCCCTCTTATTTAAGGCCTTCTCCTTCACTGATTGCTTCCGGTCTTGCTGTTGCTCTGATTGTTATGGTTGTTGCTGCTTTTCAAATTCAATTTTGTAGAAAATTGTATATGTCCAGGCTGCCTGCCTACACGTATTCCTTTCTCAAAACGTTTTTCAATTTATTTCGTCTGCCAAAATAATGAAGCCAGGCCTGGACAGGCAGCTGTCCTGCCATTCCAAAAAAAGAAACTCCATCTCCATTGCCAGCTCGAGTCAAGCCAGCAAATGAGTCTAAACAAAAAATGAAGAAAAAAAAAAACAAGCCGACACACACGGACAGCAGAACAAAAAAGGTCAAAAAGGTACAAAAACCAACTTAAAGCTGTCAGTGCCGCCACTCCCCAGAACTCCCCAGCTTGGACTTGGCCCCACATCAATGCCAATGGAAAATCGAATTTTTTGCCGCCACCCAAACGAGCAAGGACCTTTTTATGCTCGAGCACGACGATGATTATGATGATGAGGGAGGGCAGCATAATGGGGAGCCAATGTTGAAGGGAGCATAATGGGGGAAGACTGAGGGTGAGAGCATAATAAGGGGAGCAATATGTATGTACGTATGAGGGTCTAGGGGGACTAAAAGTCAGTCCCCGATTATTGATTGAAGTTTCTTCGTTCGTTGTGGAATGGGTCTAATGCTTTGATTAAACATGATTGAATTGTCTATGGCCTTGTTGCAGATTTATTTGTCTGACGAGACTCGTAAATAAGCAAAAGAAAAATCCCTGCCAGACGGGGGTTCTCATTATCTGAAGTGTATATTTGTTAATTTTTTGGGCAACAGAAGAGAACAAACCAGAAACTGTTGCAGAATTTTTATATGGAATTGGAAAATGCTTCAGCAGGATTGCTTTGTGTATTTAATCCACAAAGAGGGAACATCCGGAACCAACCATAAACAGAACTTAATTGCTCTTAGATTATGTCTTGGGTTAAGCGAATCAGAAATGGGGATGCAATTGGCATAACTAATTCAACAGCTTTTCATTACTTCATTTTGTATCACTTTGCTTGAAACTTTATTTGGAATTCTTATAGTACTTGCAACCACATTTTCTTCAATTTTAAATTCACAAAATGCATTCACACTGAATTGTTGGCTTTAATTTGATTTAATTACAAAATTGCTTTTATTTGAGGTGCCAGAAAACAAGAAAGTTTTGATTTATATCAGAATCGTTTATCGTTTAATTTCTATCAGTTTGTAGTCCACAAGTTGTGCGCACCCCACACACATTTTTATTTTTCAGTTGTCGGCAGCCAAGTGGACATCGCAGCTGTCATCTACTTGTACCCTCTTTTCCAGCTTGTGTTCTTTAATTGCTTAAGCATTTAATTTGTTTCACTTTAACAAACAAGGCACTAGAGTTCGTGTTTAGATTTTCATTTGCCTGCCCACAGAGACAAAAGGTGATTGTGGATGGGGCAAATGGGTAAAGGGGGATTGGGAATTGAGAATGGGACAACAACTGGGCAACTGATGGCAACAACAGAATCAACAGAACAACAGAATGAACACAATGAAATGCCACAAAGATAGACAGAGTGGGGGGGGCAAACGGTAGAGTTATGTTTATAGAGCTGCCAAGGGGTCTGGGGACCAGGTCTCAGTGCTTCATTTAAGTTCTTTCATTTGGTGTAAACTCGACATAACATCTTTTCCCTACCGCTTTCCATCTAACAATATATATGTACATATCTTTCGTTGCAGATCTCGAGCAATTTTCTGCCATCATTCGAGGCAATTTCCCTGGCCGTGCAGAGCATTGCCAGCAAACTGAATTGGTCGCAAGTTGATATCTATGTTGGCGGTAAGTTTTCCTTCCTGCCCCCCTTCCCCCACTTTCCACCCATTTTCCTGCAGGCTTTCCCTTTCTGATCATTCGGCATTTGCATTGAAATTGCTTTTCTGCTTAAATGCTGAAATGGTAATGGAAATGGAAAATTTTCGGCGCGGCTAGAGCAGAAGTTGGTGATTCAACTTTTTAAATGGTTTTTATTTTTCTTAGGTATTTTACACTTAATCTAAAGAATGGTGCGCGTATCTACGTGGCAGGGGTATGCAAATGAATGAATATTAAGTTTCAGCGGCAGAGACCTTTTGGCTGATTAAAAGAAATCGAAAGCAAGCTTAGATACGCTTCAGAGTAAAAGTTGCAGAAGGAAGCTGCTGATATAACAATTGCAAAACCAGTGGAAATGTCTCCTAACTTGTTTTCTGTATATATCTCTAGCTAGAGCTTCTTCCCTTAGTGAATCCTGACAATCGTTAGCCATCGTTCCATTCTCTGATATCGGCCACCATCTTATATTATCCCAAACCCATCCATTCCCTTGTTATCCCAGCCCACTCATTCTCGATTCCCCTATATGGTTAGCGGGTGAAAGCTGTTTGCTTAAATGTTAAATAAACACATTTCCCCGAGCTCCGGGAGACAGAGAGAGAGTCAGCTGTGGGCGTGGAACTGGTGGCGGTCGCGCCCACGTAATACCAAATTATGGGGTCGCCAGCGAATTAAGAGGGAAATACGCAGAGAAAGAGAAGGAGAGGGTGGCTACAGGAAGCTGCTGCTTGTAGTCGACTCTAAGCACACGTGTGCGTATACGCAATGCAATTAGTGGTGACATTATTATGATTAACGTTGCCTCTGTGTGTGAGTGTGCGTATCTGTGAGTGTTTGCTGACAGCTAGAGAAAGACAGCAGTAGAGAGAGACTGAGAGGCGGCAGAGAGTCAACAGAGAAACAGAGGACCATTAAGTTGACACTGCGCTGCATTTGAAATTTAATTAGGTGGCTGAAGCTAATCAGCCGAAACAGCCAGAGAGAAAGAGAGAGACTGGCTCTGAGCTTAAATATTCCACATGCTCCAATTAATTTAACTGCCAATCAAATGCAGCATACTATAAGCAACAGCTGCGCCGCGCCCGCAGGCAATCAATTAAAGATTAATCGAAAACAGAAGTTGTTCCAATTAAAGTTTTTATTGCATAATATATATATAGTTACACTTTGCACCCAGTGGAATTCTTCCAATAGATGAAGATGAACTATGAAATCCAACAGAAAGTATAGTTTTTCTTGGTGTAAAGTCTTCAAATGACGGAGTCAATAAAAGTAACTACTTTTCCCGCTCTCTCTCTCTATAAATTAAGCCACTCCTTCTCAGACTTTAGCAACATAGATTATCTGCCTTCCTTGCCACTCGCTTGCTCCCCCTTCTCAACATAATTGCTGGCCATTATTCAACTATGGCTAAGTTTGTTGACCCCTCGACAAAAACAAAGCAAAAGACGCCAAGAAGAAGTGCAAATTATGTGACAGCAGCTGAACAACTGGAGAAATGGCATAAAAACAAAGTTATAAAATAAAACGCCAGCAAGCCACAGAGAGAGCCAAGGTTTTCAAGAAACTACCCAAGTAAAAATGTAAATTCAGAGTTCCAAGCAAACACACAAAAAAAGAAAAAAAAAAAAAACAAAAAAAAACAAAACGTAACCAAAATTGAGATGTCCCGACGCTGGTATGGAGATATAGCAGATCTAGGAGGAGGATGAGAAATCAAATGCCAGCTAATAAAATCAGACAGACGGCAGTTAAAGTTCTATGGAGAGAAAGCATAAAAACGTTGCAAAAACAACAAACAAAATATAAAGGAAAGTAAAAGGAAACTTCAGACGTACTCGAGAGGGTTGCTCCAGGAATAAGGGCAGCTCTGAAAAAGAAAGTTTTGTGGTAATTTGGTTTCAATATTTTGAGTTTAACTTTGTCAATTAAAGATCTCTGCTCTACCCCTATAAACAATTGCATGTTTTCCGAATCACTGCGCCAGCGGAAGTCCTTAAGCCACCCCCAGACACAAAAACACACACGGACAACAGTCAACATCCATAGAACGTGACCTCCAGTCCGATTCACACATCTGTGGAGGAGCAGCCAGAGCGTGGTGTAGGGTGGCAACGTACACGGACCAGAAGTAGAGTCTAGGCAGTCCCCTGATGGCCGCTTAGTTGGGCAAACAGGAGGCAACACGCACACCTCCTTTGATTTATGCCCCACATGAATCCTGTGGGGGATGCGTTAGGCGGCGGAAGACCCTAACTTTTATGAATAATGCTGCAACATCTTTGTCTATAAATTGGCCATAAAATGGTGGCAAGAGAGCGAGAGAACGCCGAAGGATCCAGGCCCAACATTAATCTCAAGTGTTTAACAATTAACGTGATGGGCTCTGGGCTCTGGGCCCTGGGCCTGGACTGGACTTACAGCCACGCCCCATTAACATTGCTGATGGGAATGCCTGGCTTTTTTATGACAGCATAATTAGGGGGAGAGTTCTGCTGCTGTCCAAGCAGCATTTATGATTTGTTTTACACTAAGTGACAGCTAATGGAGTTGGCGACCATAAAAAAGTGGCCATATGCCAGAGCTTTTCCATTTCCACTGATTGGTTTGACTTGACATTGACTTTGGCTGAAGAGACAAGACAAAAATTGCAATCTTTATTGGAGATCTTTATGGCAATACAAAATAAGAAATCTCTGATGACGAAGTCGGGTGGATCGCCCCCTCCATCCCATCCAACCCAATCAATTCAACTATGGGCAAAAGTTTCTGTTCAAAGATTATATCTCTGCTGCATTATGTAAATTGTGTGTATAGCAAAAGCAATTTGCAACTTTAATTGCATTTCAATGGACTGCAGCAACTTTTACCCAACCCAACCCAACCCATTCCATTCCATTCCATTGCATCCCATCCTTCCCACAATCGAGCAACCGTGCAACAATGCGGGAAAACTGTCAAGAGTACAGCTGCAAAGTATGCTATAAGTTTTCCACTCTACGCCCCACACACACACATGCACACAACACAGACAGAAAACACGGATACACACACATGGATATATAAAATAAACTTAATTATATTTAAGTTTTTATGCTGCCTGTCGCTGTCATGATAAGGTGTCTGCCACCTCGAAAATGTTGCAATTAAATAAAGAGAGAGAGTGTGTGGCATATCTTATGCGGCAGAGTAAATTATGGCTTCATTTTTAAGGCCAACGCCACCCTCCTCGGAAACGTGGAAATGTGCGAATAATTTTAAATAATATTTGTACAACTTTTCGGTAGAGGCTTTTGGGTTAAGTTGTATGCCATATCCTTTAATGGAACTTTCAACATGTACGGGGGCCAGCTGAGGCCATCTGTAATGTGTGCAAGTGGTTTTTGATGAAGGGACAAGTTTATGATGAGCATTTAATGGCCAGCGGTCAGATGGTGAGTGTGTAGAGTGGAACATGTGGCCTGACTTTCGAGCATTAGAGTGTGTGCTCTGTCTGAAATATCCCTGATAACTTATTTTCTGTTTAATCCTCCATGAAGTCAGTCTGTTTTAAAATTCAAAAAACTTGTTCCTCGATATTTTTAAAGAGAACTCATCCTCCATGCTTAAGTGCAATCAGGAATAATTTTCCTTTGACAGGAGTTGCTTTCACAAAAATTAAGCACTTCAATGTTTTCTATATAAACTACTTAATTCACAAAAAAATAAATATGTAATATTATGTATCCAAGATATCTGAAAATCGTTGTTTGAAATCTGCTAGGGCTTGCTACTCCCATTCTCATCATCTGCTAACCCTTCATAAACCGTATAAGGACATCCCGATCTGTTTCCCATAAATTTTAAAGCCAAGCAACAGCAGCGTTGACATCATCTCTTCTTGGCATACGCCTATGCAAATGATATAGCGTATACGCCACGTGTGACATGTGTTGATTACATTTCAGAGAGAAGGAGCAAAACAGCAGCAGCAGAGGCAGCAGCAGCAGCGGCACTGCACTGCATGTGGCTTCGTTTAGATAAATGAATGCGGGTCCAGTCAGCGCCCCGCAATCTGCTACAATTTCCACAGCACTTTCCACCAATCCATTCCTCTGGGGACTTTCTCTCTCGCCGCCCTACCACTCTGCGCCATTCTATTTTATGGTTTTGGCCAATTTATTTACCTGCCCGAGCATTTATTTGTGCTTCTGTATATTTTCAGCCAATTTTTTGTTGCTTACATTTTCCGATTTCGGTGCAGTGTCCAAAAAAATATTCAAGAAGAAATAACTTTCTAACTATGTAACCCTAACGGAGGGGAAAAGCGCAGCACGTCGCATTTATTTCGTTTACCCGCTGGAAATTTTTGATGTGCGGCAAAGTGTAGAGGAGGAGGCGGAGTAGGGTACTCTGGGTTGGGGGCTGGTGGTATGCTGTGGGTTCTGTTGTATTATGGATTTTCCAATGCATTTTTTACTCTTTACCTATTTTCTTTGAGCACTTTTTTCGTGTGTGTGTTTGCACGTCTTTTTACCTTTTATACCCTTACAAGGGGTATAAAGATAATTATTCGATTTTTGTAAGAAGAAAGTATTTGCCAACCTTTGGGGTAGGTACTCAAGATCAGATCATTCTTTAGTCATGTGATCACATTGTTATAATACCACCTATTGATCCGATAGTGCATCTAAAGCTTCGGTTTTCGATTCAAATATACCTTTTTCTGTTTTTATGAGGCGTTTCGGGGATGCTGAGGTTGGGTGCTGGAAGAGTTGATTGTAAATAACAACGCCTGGCTGACCAGACTCGCTGGCAACCCATACTCGCACAAGCAAATGCTGTGGACTTAAAAGCACTATGCATACATGGATATAATCAAAGGTACACATGTGAGGCACACACACACAGACATACAGTCACTAACACTGGCACAGCTCCGAGTGAACGCGCCGCAATTTAAATTTTGAGTCGGGCGCATGAATATTTAAATGCATAAAAATTAGCTAAGAGTGAATCGAATAAAAGATACCCAGTGGGAACTATAGCTCTTGGAATTAAAATATAAAAAAATGGTTAGAAATGAGAAGAGAAAATATATAACAACAAGGAACAAAATATTCTATAGAATAATAATAGTAATTTCAACAATTATTTCCATAATAAATGGTTGGGATATTGGGACTCCATATTTTTTCTTTTCCATTTCTTAATTAAAAAAACATGTTTAGCACTATGTAATTTATTTAAATTATTATTTAGCATTTTTATTTATTTATTCTAACATTTATTTGTGTATTTTCCGATATTTAGTATTTTTTTTATTTATTTGTAATATATTTAATAAAACGTGTATATTTTAGTTAGTCTCGAATAGAACATACGGTTTAACTCGTTGAGAGCTCAGTACAAAAAGCACAAATGCAAATATGAGCATGAAGAGCACTCATCTGTATGTGTGTGCATTATGTGCAAAGGAGAGAGAGCTTATGTGTGTCCAATGCATCTACGTATGTGTGTGTGTGTGTGCAACAGACAACAGACAACGTTAACTATGCGCTTTTGCTACTTGCTACCTACGAGTAAAGTGAGCCTTGGCCATGCCCAAAGCATGCCGAGGAATTAACCACAGTGAATGGTTCACTGAATCCCAGGCACAGATGGCACAACCATAATAAAGTAAGAAATTCCATCATGGTGAAGAGCAGCTCTCTACATTAATCAGAAACAGTATCCTGCCTTCAGGCCTCGCAACAGCGGAAGAGCGTAACAGCTGCAATGGCTTATCAGGCACTCACTCACACAAAATGGTTGTCTCTGCCCTGGCAGTTATTACATTTTATTATCGTTCGCGGGGGAGCGCTATGCAAATCGCCCTGAAATATTCCTGCCGCCTGAAACTTTGTCTTGAATATGGAATCGTAAGGCAAGGCCAAGAAACACACACAAAAATAAAAAAGGAAATCCCAGCCAGACATCCCATACGACGTATGACTGAGGCGAAGGCTGCATCTTCCTCTCCGCTTGGTGTTTCTCCGCAGAGCTGCGTAATTGCACAGTTTTGCACTTGGGCAAACATGCACTTCCATGCCAATCGCATAGGCGAAGGAGCCGGCCCACACTGCGAAGCTCAGCCATAAAGTTTTTGGCCAGTGCAGGCAGGATCTTAGGTGCTGTGCTCTGAGGCTCGCAGGCAGGCAGGCAGACTCCGGCTTCTTTTCCTGTTCCTTTTTCTGTTCACGTGGAACAGCTGGCCAAGTGTTTTGGCAAGTTTTTCCAGCTCACATCTCAGTTAATTAGCGTGTTGTCAGCTGCATTGCTAATTGAGTTGATAGAGCGACGCAAGAGAGCGAGAGAAAAGTGACGGGGAAAACTGCCTAAGGCGCTTCCAAGCTCCCACAAGATTTTCCTTTTTGCTTTTTTCCCACAGAGAACGACACTACCCGTTCACGTCAGTTCTAATTAAATTTCATGCTCACACAACGCTGAACAATTGCACAAAATGACACGTTTGACAACGCTGCGTATGCGTAATGTCATATTAGCTTTTCGTCAGAAAATTATAGCACGCATACCTCCGACCTCCCAGACAGCATTCTCCTCCACTCTACGTGTGAAATTCCATAAATTATGTTCAGAAATCTGCACATTGAGCATGATAATGCAGCAAAATCTATTGGCGGCTTGGTGTTTATGGGCTTTGCATTTGCTTTCATGATCTATGGAACACTTTGGCCCAGAGACCATAAGACAGTTTAATGGAGCCTCTGGGGCCCATTGAGAGGTGCATTCTGTGTGTTGTTTGTCTTGTGGATTCCACCATTGAGTGGCCCATTAATCATGCAGATTTTGATGGGAAAAGAGCTTTGGTGGAGAGAGCTATTCGGGCTACCTTTTTTGTATATTAAAGATAGATTTTGAATCCGTTTTCCTTTGACTTTCCCTTCCGTAACTGTCCCCCTACCTACCTAAACTCATTCCGGAACGAAACGTAGACACAACCTGAGAAATTCAGATTACTTTCATTAGTTTTTTTTACATTCTAAATATACTTTTGGGCTATATATTATTCGATTGTGCCGTCACCATGCAAGAGTCGGGTCATGGCCAGGAGCACTTCCAGTTCATTCAGCGAACGGATCGTAAGAGTTTGCATTGCCAAATTGGTTTGTTGGTCAACAAGGCCAAGGAAGTTCGCGCCCAGGAGCTGAACGAGCGCAGTCTTCGCTTGAAGAATATTCTCGAGGCGGAGGACAAGCTCTACGAGGAGGAGTTCTCGAATACGGTGAAGAATCGCATCGATCAGGACATCAAGGACCGCAAGGAGCATCTGCATGCCATCAAGGAGGAGCACTTCAAGGTGCAGAACAAGTTCCTCGAGGACAAACGCGTTCAACAGGTGATGCTCAACTGCTACGAGATACGCGAGGCGCTGCGTCACCAGGACCTGCTCGAGACGAAAATCATCCAGGAGGAGCAGATCCTCGAGAATCAACGCAGGAAGCGGCGCGAGTGCGAGCAGGAGAAATTCTGGCTGGAGCTGAACCGCAGACGCTGGGAGGACTACGATTGCGCCCAGAAGTTCGAGGACGAGCGACGCGAGAAGATTAAGGGGCAGGTGAAGCACGTCCTGGCCATCCAAATGCTCGACAATGCCGAGAAGCTTGCGCGTGAGGATGAGGAGAAGCGCGAAGAGGCACGCGCCCTCAACGAAATACTCGAGGAGATACGTCTCGAGGAATTCGACAAGGCCCACCAGCCTGCTCCCCCCAAGAATCTGGCCTACCGGGACGAGCTTCTGAAGGAGATCCATCGCCGCAAGTGCGCCAAGTTGGCCATTTGGGAGGCCGACAAAGCCGAGCATGCCGCCTTCTGTCGCGAAACGGAGCGCCTGGAGGCGGAGGCCAGGGAGAAGATTGCCCAATCCAAGCTGGACTTCAATCGTGCCACCCACGAGTATCTGGCCTATGTGCGACGCATGCACGCCCTCGAGTTGGGCATCGAGAAGATGTTGGACGATCGCACGGCCGATCTGTACAAGGTGGACATCTGCACCAAGAACAACATTGCGGAGATGACGCGTCTGAAGCGGGAGGAGGCAGCCCGCTGCCATGAGATTCTCAAGCTGCAGATTTGCGAAGAGGCCGAGCGACGTCTACGCCTGGAGGCCGAAGTGCGGGAGAACAAAATGCCCGAGAATCGTTTCGTCCATGCGGAGGTCACCCACGCAATGAAATACTGCCAGCAGCTGCGGCATCGTGCCGCTCTGGATGCCCAGGTCACCGAAATGAAACGCCTCCAGGCGGAGGAGAACGCTTACTTCGAGAGCCAGCTGCGGGAGGCCGTCGATGATCCGATCGCGTGCATGAAACTGGCCAAAGAGTACCTGGAGAATGGCACCGACTATCTGCGCGCCCATCCCAACTGGCGGATCATGGCCTGTGATCCCAACAAATATGTGCCACGGGCACCCCTCACCGAGCAGCAGTACAAGGCTCGCCTCGACAATGCCAACCTGGACAAGTGTCGCAGACATTGCAGCTTTATGCCTCTGAAGGGTTGCGATTTGCCGCCCGAGCAGCCCCGCCAGAAGCCCGAAACGGCAGCCGCCGAACCGCCAAAGAAGCCACAGCGCCCGGGCTTCAGAAATTGTCACTGCAAGTTCTATTAATTTCGTACTTTCTTCTCTTTAAATTGTGTTGAAAGTTAGTTGGATTTCTATTCTTCTATTTTTCATGATGCACACGATACACATCTATAAATGATTGTTTCTGCCTGTAAGCCCCATGAAATACCGAGGTACAGGTGGTAATAATTGTATATAAATGTATATCGCATTGATATCTATGCTTAATAAATTCAGTTAAAACCTTCCTTGGATATCTTTCTCTCTTAAACATGTTGGGTTCGCTTTATCAACTCCTTAGTTGACCTTTCAAGCGCTGCTGACATTTGCATAAGCCAAGCCACACACACAAAAACCCCTCAAAACAGAGCTCATTATGAAACCAGAACGAGTGCCAAGCCTCAGCCTAAAACTGGGTCTACCACTGCCATGCCAAATTATAAACCCAATAAAAGGTTACCAAAACTACAGAGAAACATCAGATGTAGCCATGGAACAAAACCAGAACAGTACCGAGAACAGGGAACAGACACATGACACCAACAGCAACACTTTACGTGCCACAAAAACGCAATTTAATTTCGACAGCATATCTCTATCGCTCCGTGTCTCTCTCTCTCACTCTCTGTTTGCAGATGACAATTGGGGCCTAGGACTGGCCATTGCGGCCAACTTGCATGTACCATATCGCATTGAAATTGGCAGGACAGTACGTGACCTGCATGGCCAGGATAAGCCAGGCAAAGGTGAGTACATACCCAAAAAAGACAAAAAAAAACCACTGCCAACTGGCTACTGGGTGGCTACTACTGTTGACGGGCTCATTGCATTTGGGGTTTCGACTTTCAGCAATTATTATCACGGCCCCACTGAACGATGACAGTACGCTCCGTTTGCTGGCCAGCATGGAAAAGGTGGAAGCGGAGGTGGAGGTGGAGGTGGAGGATGTGGATGCGGCGCCTCCAACCAAACTGCATACGAAAATACTGCTCATCGATATGGTGGCCAACTCATTGAATGTCGAGCATCGTTTCTACAAATATCTGGCCCGCCTTCGCCGCCGCAGTCGCCACCCACCGCCACCACTGCAGCAGATGGTGGTGGGTGGTGGGAACTCGAGCTCCGTTTCGGGACTGGTCACCAGCAATCTGTTGGTGCTGACGCTGCTAAGCGATAAGCATCGACACTTTCTGAATGCCGCCGGTCTGATGGGCACAATGCAGAATTTTCGGATGCCACCAAAGGGAGATGACGGCTCGACCGGTGGAACCCCCACTGGCTCCGAGGTCCATCACAATGCCAGTGTGAACGAACTTTACCCTTACATAAAGCTCTTTCCCCTCTACGATCTGATTGTCACGCACATTGCCACAGCAGCAGCGTCGGCGGCGGCGTCGGACCAAGTGAATGCCAGTCGAACGGAAGCCATTCCCAAATATGATTTCATAGTGCTGGACATTGTGCGGGATGCCAGCAGCTACAAATGGCGGCCGCTGCTCATCCTGGAGTGGAGTGACAGGAGAAGGATGGTGAATGGTGGAGGTGCTGCTGCTGGTGCAGCCGACTCTTACATCACCCATTCCGTGCAACCGGGCTACGATGAATGGCTGCTGGTGAGCAGCGTCCAATTGTGGCATTGCGGTGCCATCTGTTGGACCATCGTTGCCATCTGTGTGGGCCTCCTGATGATCATTGTGGCAGGCAGTGTGGCCGCCGGAATAGCCCTGAGGTGAGAGTCTTGATTTATATTTAGCCATCATAATGGGGCAGCATTAAGCACACAAATCTTAAGTGGAAATTCGCATGAATTCGTAATCCGGAACACGCTCCGTTCCAAATTCAAGATGAAACAGAGAGGAGACTTCTGGGGCGTAATTAAGATTCGGTTTTTCCAGCAAACAGAAAACTTTTCCCTCGCCTGCAAAATAATCAATTAGCACGCGCCCCAAAAAGGCTGCCAGCCAGCCAGCCAGCCAACCCCACTCGTTCATATTTTCTGTAAATTCCTTATCCAATCCTTATCCCACGCAATGGATGGCCCAAGCCCACCAATATCCATTGAATTGGGCATAAAATATATATTTTTGCGCGTGGCAATTTCCATTTTCATCTCGCTGCTTCGCTTTTCCTGCTACTCCCCCAAACCCTTTGAATGCTAATTGCTTTACATTGCCCCACATCAAAAAATAGTAGTTTCGTGTTGTGCCAGCGAATAAAATGTAATTAAATTTCGCTTTCAAATTTATTAGCCACGATGATCCCCATCTGCCCTCTAAAGCCAATAATTTGGGTTTAGAATCCAATGAAATACATATTCGTATTGTGTGTATTTCTCATTTGGTAGAGAATTCTTTTGGAGGCAAAAACAAAGTTCAAAGGAATAAATTAAGTGCCTGTGTCATGGGTTTTTCCTAGCCTTTATATATCATGCCCAATACTAAAGAGTGAACTACTCTGAAACTCAGAATTCTGTAGAACTCGGATGGGTCGATTCAACCCTCAACGGGACCCTAGACAACCAGCAATTTGGGGGCCCTCCTTTTTTTCACGCCCCTCATTTTTTCATTTGAAATAAAAACTTAGATTATTTTGTATTCTCTTGTTAATTTTCAGTGGCTTTATAATTTTTTATTTATTATTTGGTATTAGTTTTTTTTTTTTCAAAAAGATGTTCTGTTAACATTTGAATCGGTGGGGCCCCTTGAATCGTGGGACCTAATCAACTGCCTATGGGTTAATCCGTCCCTCGATCTCTGTAAAGGAAGAGGAAGCCACTTACTCCTAATCAATTCCAGGTGCTCCAAAGATGGCTGCACTTCATCTAAGTAAAGTGTTGCCCAAACCCACTTTAATTGATCCCAAGACGTCGCCACTTGGCTTTTGATTGCTTTGAAGCCACACTTGAATATTTGGTATACGGCTAATTATCATGAACCACAGCAGTCGAACATGATTTATGCAGGCAGGGCCCAAAGTCAAGGGCCGTCAGCATGCATCACTGATTATATATCCAAACAGTTAATGTCAAATTCAAATTGGTCAGTCTGTCGCCTGATTGAAATCATGTACAAGTTAACACATATTACAAGTTATCGCACCCCCTTAACTTCATCATCTTGCGCCACCCCACACATAACATCTTGCAGCGCTCAGTTCAGAAAGCTGACACAGCACTGACGCTGTTGTGGGCCGTCCCTCACTCCATTGGCCAACGGCCGTCGCCTGATTCTAGCGGATGTGCTGTGGTCAGCGAATTCCATTCTTGCATGAATGGTTCGCGAGCGGGGGATCTGGGAGTTAAGTTTAGTTTAAGATTTTACAAATAAACGAACGGTTCGTTCACTTCTACTCCGACACATGTCGTAAAACATTTATTAACTTGATTATATCGTTGAGCCTTAAGGGCCAGCGAAATAGAGGGCAGTCACCCTCTCAACGTAATCTCCATAAGAAGACCCAGTTGCCAAACGGCAACCACCGCCCCCCGCTACAAGAGCGGGACACGGGAATCCGATCGCTGCCGCCGGAGCCGCAGCTCGGACCAACACCAATTCAAGCCACCTCCCCCCGCTACCAGAGCGGGCCACCGGAAGCCGATCGCTGCCGCCGGAGCCTACGCACCGGACCGCAGCTAGGACTAACATAGATTAAAGATAATTGGCGCCCAACGGGATTGGAAATATCCTAAGAGAATCCACGTCCCCAAAAGATAAAACCATGTAAGTGACTGTTCGCAAAAGATAATAGATTTTGAAAAAAGTAAAAGAGAGAAAGAAAAATAAAAAATTAAAAAGATTTTTTTTCCATATATAAAAAGAAAATAATATAAATATAATAAATTTAAATATCTGACAGTGCAAGTGTGAACGTCACGCAATACAATAAGTTTTTGTTTTGAAACCGAATGAGTGCATCTGTGTGGTTAAATAAATGATCGCCCGAGTTTGTTCATTTGATATCTTGCTGTGTGGTTTGATTTTTTCTCAGTAATTGCCCATGAATTGGAGTTATAGGGAACAAAAAGTACAGTCCGATAGTGACGAAAGCTTAGACCTAGGGTATCGCCCCCCACAGCCGAAACAAAATCGGTCAGAAATGGATGCAGGAATGATAAAAGCATTGGTAGACGGCGCGATCGCCAACGCCCTCGCCGAACAAGAACGGCGTTTAACACAGGATTTCAGCAGTGAAATCCAAAGAATGAGGAATCAAGTGAATGCCCTAACTATAGAAACCCCTCAAGTAGAAACCTTTAAAAGAGTGACCATCGACCCTAACATAAAGTGCGAAGTTAAGTTAGACATTGTGAAATCGGTGCCGACCTTTAGCGGAAACCATGAGGAATATGTGTCGTGGAGGCAATCTGCCGTAGATGCATACGAAGTCTTTAAAATTTATGTAGGTAGCCAGGCACACTACGAGGCTGTGGCCATTTTGAAAAACAAAATTTGCGGTACCGCGCGAGCGCTACTCACGTCCCACAATACCGTGTTAAATTTTGATGCAATTCTGGCCAGGCTAGATTGCACATACGCGGACAAAACGTCCCTACGCGTACTACGTCAGAATCTGGAAATGGTTCGACAAGGTGACGCCGACCTTATGGCATACTATGACGAAGTCGAGAGGAAACTCACGCTCGTCACGAACAAAATAGTCATGTCCCGTAATGCGGACACGGCAACCATCCTGAATAAGGAGGTTAGGGACGACGCCCTCCACGCATTTATTGCAGGGCTCAAACGGCCGCTCAAATCACTGGTGCTGCCAGCACAGCCCAAAGACCTCCCGTCCGCGCTAGCGATAGCGCGGGAAGCCGAAAATAGCATTGAAAGAAGTGCATTCGCGGCATCCTACGCAAAAGCGATAAAGGACAAATCTATTGTTTACGAGGGCAACAAACGCAACAATAAATTTCAAGGCAAGCAATGGAAAGGTGAGGATAAAAATCCACACTTCATTCCTAAGCAAGGCCAAGGCAAGCCGCAAGAGGACAACCTCTGGCCAAAGCGCGGGGATACCGAAATTATTGACCAGAATAAAGTGCAGCCTATGGAGGTAGACCCTTCATTATCCAAATTTAGGCAGGACACAAGCTGGGGAAAGCCTCAAAGTAATAACAATTACAAAAGGCCGAATTCGTCCCAGCGTCAATCGGGGCAGAGACGCCAACGGGTAAATAACATAGTGCAGCAGGCCTATAACCAGGAAGAACAAGAGTACTCGAATACAGCCGAGGCCGCAGTCGCCGAGATCGACGAAGAAAACGACCCGACCGGCAACGACTTGCTTAATTTTTTAGACAGCGCTCCCAATTGCCGTTCGTCGAGCGACAATTGGCGGGCAAAACACTAAAAATTCTAATCGACACCGGAGCGGCAAAAAATTACGTGAAGCCCATAAAGGAGCTAAAGAACGTAACTGCTGCTGACTCCCCCTTCACAGTGAGCTCAATACATGGCTCCAGTGAAGTAAGAAATAAGTGCATAATGTGCATTTTCGGGCTAAAAGCCCCATTTTTTTTGTTGAACACGCTAAATACGTTTGATGCCATTATAGGTTCCGATTCACTAACGCGAGCGGGAGCGGCATTAAACCTGCGCGACAAAACAATCAAATACGGAAACGTAACGGAACAGCTTCAGTTCCACGAATGCGACAGTGTAAATTTCACCCAAGTCGACGACCTAACGGTCCCAAATGCGGTAAAAGCCGAATTTAAGAAAATGATACTGAAGAGAATTAGAGTTTTCTCGACCTCTAGCGAGGCGCTTCCCTTTAACACCTCAGTTATCGCCACCATTCGAACCGAGAGTAATGAACCAGTCTACTCTAAATTGTATCCCTACCCATGGGAGCAGCAGACTTCGTGAACAAAGAAGTCAAAGAACTACTGAAAGACGGAATAATCAGGCCATCTAGGTCACCGTATAACAGTCCGATTTGGGTCGTAGACAAGAAAAAGACCGACTCCAACGGCAACAGGAAGAAACGGCTGGTAATCGACTTCAGGAAACTGAACGAGCGAACTATCGCCGACCGATACCCTATGCCTAGCATACCCATGATTTTAGCAAATTTGGGAAAGGCAAGGTTTTTTACCACCCTAGATCTGAAATCAGGGTACCACCAAATATATATGGCGGAAAAAGACCGGGAAAAAACTTCGTTTTCAATAAACGGAGGAAAATACGAATTCTGTCGCTTGCCCTTCGGACTTAAAAATGCGGGAAGCATTTTCCAAAGGGCAATCGACGACGTTCTACGCGAACAGATTGGGAAAACATGTTATGTCTATGTAGACGACGTAATAATTTTTTCCGAAAACGAAAAAGACCATGTCAGACACATCGACACGGTACTGAAATGCCTGTGCGAAGCTAACATGAGGGTGGCCCCGGAAAAGACAAAGTTCTTCAGAGAAAGTGTTGAATTCTTAGGCTTCATAGTGACCAGGGGCGGAGCCAAGACAGACCCAGAGAAGGTGAGGGCGATAAAGGAATACGCTGAACCAAAAACGCTGTTCAGCCTCAGGTCATTCCTCGGGTTAGCAAGCTACTATAGGAGCTTTGTCAAAGACTTCGCGGCAATAGCAAGACCCCTAACTGCCATACTCAAAGGAGAAAATGGCACGGTCAGCAAGCACATGTCAAAGAAAGTTTCGGTTCAGTTCGATGAAACGCAACGCGACGCTTTCGGCCGCCTGCGAAACATACTGGCTTCAGAGGATGTCGTACTAACGTACCCAGACTTTAAACTGCCTTTCGACCTAACCACCGATGCCTCAGCAAGCGGCATCGGAGCGGTGCTTTCCCAAAATGGCAGACCAATAACAATGGTGTCGCGCACACTTAAAGATTGCGAGCTGAACTACGCCACAAATGAGAGGGAACTACTAGCCATCGTTTGGGCCATAGGGAAACTACAAAATTACTTATACGGTACTAAGGAGATACGAATCTTCACTGATCACCAGCCCCTGACCTTCGCCGTGTCTGAAAAAAACACAAACGCGAAAATTAAACGGTGGAAAGCCTTTATAGAGGAACACAACGCTAAAATTTTCTATAAACCAGGGAAGGAAAACTACGTCGCCGACGCTTTGTCCCGACAAAACATTAATAACTTACAGGACGAGCCACAGTCAGACGCGGCCACTATGCACAGCGAGCTTTCACTGACCTACACAGTGGAGACCACCGATAAGCCTCTAAATTGTTTCAGAAACCAGATAATTCTGGAAGAAGCAAGCCAGCCGCTACGGCGGAACTTCATTATCTTCGGCGGGAAAACCCGCCACATAATCCATTTTAATAACAGAGACTCCCTGATCGAATCAGTAAAAGAGATGGTCAACCCGAATGTCGTGAATGCAATTCACTGCGACCTTCCAACTTTAGCCTCCCTCCAACACGACCTAGTGCTGAGGTTTCCGGCAACCAAATTTTGGCATTGCAAAAATTTCGTGAACGACATCACAGATGCAAGCGAACAAGTGGAAATAACCACAACAGAACACAATCGTGCCCATAGGGCTGCGCAGGAAAACGTTAAGCAGATCCTCCGGGACTACTATTTCCCAAAGATGACGAAGCTCGCCAATGAAGTAGTCATAAACTGTAAAGTATGCACCAAAGCAAAGTATAATAGACACCCTAAAAAACAAGAGCTAGGAGTGACCCCAATTCCGTCGTATGCAGGAGAAATGCTGCACATCGACATCTTCTCTACAGATAAAAAACTCTTCTTGACCTGCATTGACAAATTCTCAAAATTTGCCATTGTGCAACCCCTAGCTTCCAGGGCAATAGTGGAAGTACGTGCCCCCATCTTGCAATTGATGAACTTCTACCCGAATACCAAGACCATATATTGCGACAACGAAGCCGCCTTTAGTTCCGAGACAATTACGTCTCTGTTAAAAAGCCAATACGGAGTTGATGTAGTTAACGCACCTCCTCTTCATAGTAGCTCCAACGGGCAGGTAGAGAGGTTTCACAGTACCTTGGCAGAGATTGCAAGATGCATAAAGATCGACAAAAAAATCGACGATACAATCGAACTAATCATGCGTGCCACGGTAGAATACAACAAAACGTTGCATTCGGTCATAGACGAGAGGCCGGTTGAAGCAGTTCATACCAACAACAAAGATCTTAAGTTGACAATTAAAGCCAAAATCGACAAGGCACAAAAGGACAACCTCGGCAGGATTAACCCCGGTAGACAAAACAGAGTCTTCGAAGTAGGTGAAAAAGTATACCCAAAGAATAACAGGAGGTTAGGAAACAAGCTAACCCCGTTGTACACGGAAGAACGGGTGCAGGCAGATCTGGGAACATCTGTCCTCATTAGAGGGAGGGTGGTCCATAAGGACAATTTGAGATAATCAAACAACAATTACTACAAATCTGATTATCACTCCCACAAGTTGGCCGCGATACTCCTCGTACTCCTTACCACAACAAATGCGCGGATTACCGACTTTTCCCAGGCGAACTACATTCCGGTACGGGACGGAGATGTGTTGGTGTGGGAACAAAGAAGCTGGGTGAGGCACTCGACAAATCTGACCGAGTTAGGGAACATCATAGATGATACTGCAAAAATGTCCGAGTTATTTCCCCAATCACATATGCGAAAGCTGTTAGAAGTAGATATAGAACACGCGAAGAACATATTGTCCGCCCTAATGATACACCATAGAATGGCAAGAAGCCTAGACTTCTTGGGAACAGCACTCAAAGTTGTTGCGGGTACCCCTGATGCATCAGACCTCGAAAGAATCAAATTAACAGAAGCTCAACTTATAGAGTCAAACAATAGACAGGCAGTGATCAACACAGAGGCACAGAGACAAATCAATTTGCTCACCGACACGGTTAACAAAATATTGAAAGAAAAACAAGGTGATCTGGTAGACACCGCTCACCTATATGAAACATTACTAGCAAGAAATAGAATGCCTATCTCAGAAATCCAGAACTTGATGCTGACCATCACACTTGCCAAGTCAAACATAATAAACCCTATCATATTCAATCATAACGACCTAAAGTCTATCTTTAACGAACAGCTCACGGAGGTCCCCATAGTTAGTCTTATGGATGTATCTAGAATTAAGATTTTTCAATCCAATATTGTTATCCATGTCTTAGTTGAGTATCCTAGGATTAAAAGTAGATGTAAGAAAATCCTAATTTTTCCCGTGGCGCGCAACAACACCGTGCTACAACTACAAGACAATGTTGTAGCAGAATGCGAAGAGGGGATCCTGGCGGTAACCGAATGCGTCGCCACCAACTTTGCGACATTCTGCAAGCAGGCCGCACACAGCACTTGCGCCCGCGAGATACACGCCGGAGGCGCAGCCTCATGCCGCACACAACCGAGCCACCTGGAGCCCGTCACACTGGTGGACGATGGCATAATCATCATCAACGGGCGGCCGGCGAGGGTCAGCGTGGACAACGGACCTCTAGTAACAACAAGAGGGGCTAATCTCGTTACATTTGAGAGCAAAGCCACAATAAACGACACCACATACGTGAATCTCAACGGAGCCGTGAGCAAGGTACCAGGCACCGCGGCTTCCCCCCTACTCACCATAATAGGGCACGACGAAGTCCTCAGCCTACCACTCTTGCGACGGATGAACGAACACAACATTCAAGTTATAGAAGAGCTAAGGAATGATGTGACATCCGGCGGATCACCCAAGATCTGGTTTGCGGCAGGAGTAGCCGTCAGTTTCGCGCTTTGTGGCTTGATGCTTTTACACCATTACTGGAGTCGGAGAACCTCCACACTCAGGCTCCAGAATGTCATCAAGGAGATTGGCATCCCCGAGGACAGGGATCACCCAAGGGGGAGTAGTTAACACATATTACAAGTTATCGCACCCCCTTAACTTCATCATCTTGCGCCACCCCACACATAACATCTTGCAGCGCTCAGTTCAGAAAGCTGACACAGCACTGACGCTGTTGTGGGCCGTCCCTCACTCCATTGGCCAACGGCCGTCGCCTGATTCTAGCGGATGTGCTGTGGTCAGCGAATTCCATTCTTGCATGAATGGTTCGCGAGCGGGGGATCTGGGAGTTAAGTTTAGTTTAAGATTTTACAAATAAACGAACGGTTCGTTCACTTCTACTCCGACACATGTCGTAAAACATTTATTAACTTGATTATATCGTTGAGCCTTAAGGGCCAGCGAAATAGAGGGCAGTCACCCTCTCAACGTAATCTCCATAAGAAGACCCAGTTGCCAAACGGCAACCACCGCCCCCCGCTACAAGAGCGGGACACGGGAATCCGATCGCTGCCGCCGGAGCCGCAGCTCGGACCAACACCAATTCAAGCCACCTCCCCCCGCTACCAGAGCGGGCCACCGGAAGCCGATCGCTGCCGCCGGAGCCTACGCACCGGACCGCAGCTAGGACTAACATAGATTAAAGATAATTTACATACATACGTGAAAATCAATAGCCAACCGCAAGCTTCACTCACACGACTACGCAACCCACTCAGTAGCCTCTCACTCTGGCAATAGTCGAACCGTTAAAACAAGCATTTAATTAATTAATTACATTCATCAAAGCGTAGAACAGGTGGCCACACACACAGGTGTGCAACTGTCCGGCAGCTGACATCTATGCAGTAGAAAAAAAAGAAACAAATCATTTACCATTTGACATGCCAACGACAACATTTCCCTGTTTGGGGCTATCCGAGCTGTCAGCCCTAGACCACATCCTGTTATCCCATCATCATGCTCGCTCTCTCTCTGTTTCTCATTAACTGAAAAGCGTTCGCTTTAAACTAGTTAGCACACAACTTTAAACCGCAACAATCAGAGATGCTTTTTTTTTCTCCCATCCACGCTAAAATGCAACTCATGAAGTTTTAATTAGCGCGAGAGAGAAGCAAAAAACAGAAAAGGACAAACAGGAAGCAAATGGCTGCTGGCTAGCCAGCTGAGACGAGGCATTAGATATCCTTTTGTATATCCATTGTTTCCATGGGCGATTCATTTTTGATTAAAATTTGTTTGTCGAGGGCTTAGCCTATGGAACAAACAACTTTTTGCTCACTAAGAGTGGTTTATCGTCCTGAGTCCGCAGTTGATCAAGTGCACCTCGTTTTACAGGGTAGTTTACATTTTTAAAGGGCGCCAAAAGAGAATCCAACGGATAGCCGGACAAGGCCGTTCATGGGCACACCTGTACCAGAAACATTAAGCGGAAACAGGGGGAAATATAGAAGTACAAAAAAAAGTTACTCCGCAACAACGTGGCTTAAATACCCTCGGGGTCTACCATTTGACAAAGTGTTTGCAATAATCCGCGGCATGAAAAATGCAAAAAATATACAAAATAAAGAAAGCGAAAGTAGCACAGAAATAGAAAGGGTTATGGAAGGGGAGACCTACCTTATATATTTGCTCCTCTTCTCTCCTTTTATTGATTGATCTATGTATGACCTTGCTTAACCTCTTTTTGCATTAATCCCTGAATCGTTGTCAACACATACACACACAAAACTTTGCGCCTAGTTAAGCCCCAAAAAGTTCTGCCATAAATGGAAGGGCAAAAAAAAAACTAAATTCAATGCCAGCTTCCGTTTGTCTTTTTTGGGTGAGATGAGGTTGGCTGCGGGGGGTGGGGTAGAGTTGGGGGAAATCTAGTTAACAACCGGTACACGTGTGGCCGAAAAGAGTTTTTGTCTGCCCTACTTAGGTTGTAGCCCATTAATGCCCCTTAATACACTTAACCCGGACTTGACTTGACTTTGGGGCCGCGTGGACCAACACAAACTTCTGGCATAACAATTGCTGCATGAATTTGCGGTTTACCCGCCTCCATCTGGCCCCATACATCCAGCCAGGAAGTGGACCGGCACAAAACTGTTAGGTGTAACTAAGAATGTGGTAGTAAAAAGTTTTTATAGTCCCAACCGCAACGATCCAAAGGTCTGAGTCTGATGTCTGTGGGTTTGTTGGGTTAATGGATGCAGATTGCATTGGCCGAGGGGCTGAAGGAGGAGCAGAAGGTGTGTCCAGCCAAAGAGGGAAGAGGAGAAAGTGTGTGCTTGATTGGATGCTAGAGCTAATTGAACCCTCCGCTGCTGCTGCTGCTGCTGCTGCTAAGTAGTTCTTCAGCTTTGTTTAAACAACTTAAACAGGTGTCAGTTGTCAGATGGCTCTTCCTTGTGTAATTCTTAAACTTATTATTCCTCCAGAAACTATTTCCTGCGACAGCGTCTCTCCAAGGGACCCAACAAGATTGTTCTATCCGCCAGTGACTTTGTCTTCCCAGTGGATTCGCGAAGGGTAAGCCAAACTAAGACTCTTTGGGAGCAGAGCACCAAACTGTATGCATCCTTCCAGGTGGATGAGGGCATTGAGGCCATGCTCTGCTGTTGGCTGCAGCAGCTCCAGGAGTTTGGCGGCCCCGAAGTGGACAAACCCGATCTGCTCAAGGGCTCCATTGGATCGTTGAAGAACCTGGGATTTGTGATACCCGGAGCAGCAGCATCCACGGGTGCTGTGGGTAGTTCCACAGCGACAACGGTGAACGGAAAGCGACTCTCCTCCGCCACGGGTAGTCTGGCCAGGCACAATCCCGCACATCTGGACATGAGAGCACGCTACAACGGGGATCTGGTGCAGTTGAAGGAGATTCATATGAATGGTTCCCCAGAGCTGCGTTCCAAGGCAATGGATCTGCTGGTGATGGCCCATGGACTGAGGCACGAGAATATCAATCCGCTGATTGGCTGGCTCTCGGATCCGAATCGCACGGCCATGGTGTTTGACTATTGCTCTCGGGGATCGCTGCAGGATGTGCTCATCATGGATGAGATCAAGCTGGACTGGTCCTTCCGCCTCAGCCTACTCACGGACCTGGTCAGAGGCATGCGTTACCTACACACCTCGCCGCTGCGCGTTCATGGCGCCCTCACCTCTCGCAACTGTGTGGTGGATGCCCGTTGGGTGCTTAAGATCACCGACTATGGCCTCAATTCCTTCTACGAGGCTCAGGCCCTGCCACTGATGCCACGCAGCGCCAAGGAGCTGCTCTGGACAGCGCCCGAGCTGCTGCGTCTCATGAAGCAGCACGAGCAGCAGCATCTGCATCACCACCAGCACCACGGACGCATTCAGTTTGGCACACAGCTGGGGGATGTCTACTCCTTTGGCATCATCATGCAGGAGGTTGTAGTGCGCGGGGAGCCCTACTGCATGCTCTCCCTCTCCCCGGAGGATATCATTGCAAAGATCAAGAAGCCACCGCCACTGATACGTCCCTCCGTCTCAAAGGGTGCCGCTCCGCCCGAAGCCATCAATATCATGCGTCAGTGCTGGGCCGAACAGCCAGATATGCGACCAGATTTCAATTCGTAAGTGGCCATTGGCCTCTAGCAGCCTTCTCTGACTAAAATATTCCTTTGTTTGCAGCGTTTATGAGCGCTTTAAGATGCTAAATCATGGTCGAAAGGTGAACTTTGTGGACACCATGTTCCAGATGCTGGAGAAGTACTCGAATAATCTGGAGGAGCTGATACGAGAGCGCACCGATCAATTGGATATTGAAAGAAAGAAGACTGAACAGCTGCTGAATCGCATGTTGCCAAGGTGCGTGTCGCGTTCCCATTTATGCTTCTATTTTTTACGCTTTTTCCGTACCTAGTTCTGTGGCTGAAAAACTCAAAATGGGCTTGGGCGTGGATCCCGAAGAGTTCTCCGATGTGACCATATACTTTAGCGATATTGTTGGTTTTACAACAATTGCCGCGCACTGCAGTCCCGTGCAGGTTGTCGATTTACTGAACGATCTCTACACGATATTTGATGCCACCATAAATGCTTATAATGTGTACAAGGTGGGTCTTTCCTCGGGGAATTATAACACTCGAGTAATTATAAATCTCTTGCTGCTTAGGTGGAGACCATTGGGGATGCCTATATGGTGGTGAGTGGACTGCCCGTTAAGATACCCGATCATGCCGAACAGATAGCCACCATGGCCTTGGATCTGCTGCATCAGAGCGGTCGCTTCAATGTCAAGCATCTGCCTGGTGTGCCTCTCCAGCTGCGCATTGGCCTGCACACAGGTCCCTGCTGTGCCGGTGTGGTGGGCCTCACCATGCCGCGTTACTGTCTCTTTGGCGATACCGTCAACACAGCCTCCAGAATGGAATCTACAGGTATTTGGAGCTCTACTTGCGTTAGTTTGCATAACTTATGGGTTTCTCTGGTGCCCCACAAAAGGTTCCTCTTGGCGCATACACATGTCACAGGAGACGCGAGATCGCCTGGAGGTGCGTGGTGGCTATGCCATAGAGCCGCGTGGCCTCATCGATATCAAAGGCAAGGGCATGATGAGCACCTTCTGGCTGCTGGGCAAGAAGGGCTTTGATAAGCCACTGCCAGCACCACCGCCAATTGGGTGAGTATAAATCAATGGAAGACTCTTCTTAAACCTCTTTAAAAACTTGAAACTATTAACTCTTCTCAAAACTAAACCCTGCTTTCCCTAGGGAGTCGCATGGGTAGGTCAACAAATGCTTAAAACCCTCTACTTTGACCCCTTAATAATCCACTATAATTGACTGCACCCCCACAGCTTGGATGAGTCCCTCATCCGGAACTCCATCACCCTCAAGGCGCAGGCCAATAAATCCCGCACGAGCACAAATCCCTCATCATCGCAAAGCTCCTCGCTGGCTGGGGAATCTGTGGAGGTGAAAGTGGAGATAACGCCGCCAGCCAATTCGGATATGGCATCCGTGGGACATCTGCCCAATTCGTATTCGCTGGACTCCAATTCCACCAACACGATCAGTCCGAATGCCACACTCTGTCCGGAGTTTCCCGGCAAGGCGACGCCCAGCAGCACGAGTCCACAGAGCCGTAAGCTGTCCGAACTAACGCCGGATAATCTATTGAATCCGAACAGCTTCAATCGGCTGCCCAACTCCACAGGCGGCTCCAGTTCGCGGCTGTACAAGAAGATCGAGGAGATGATGGACCTCAGTTCGCCCTACAACCACTACAAGTGTCTCAGTCCCAGCGAGAGCAACCTGACCCAATTCTACGATGGCAAGTATCTGTACGGCAATGCGGGGGCCTGTCACGGCATTGGGCCGGCTGGCGTGGCCAGTGGACCGGGCAGCGGTGGTGGCGGCGGCTCGATGGGCGGCAGTACGGCGAAATTTGATAGCAAACCCAACTCCACTCGCCTGCTGCGTCGCCAGTTCAGTCTCGATCGTGACGACCAGCAGGCGAAGGGAGAGCAACTGCATCAGCACTCACTGCAGGCCACCAACTACGCGGCCTTGGTGAGTGCCAGCAAGAGCTCGATGCTGGACATTCCCCTCATCCATGACATGACATCGCGCAGTCCCAAGGGCACACTGACGCGCGCCCACAAACAGAACTCATCGTCGATTACCCAGGATCTGGAGAAGATCGAGGAGATTCCGCTATCGCCGGCCTCGTCGCAGCATCACAGCAGCCTTGACAGCAATCTCAATCGTAGTCCGCCCTCCACACTGGAGGCGCAGTCACCGCCGCTGCCGCCCCTGGCACTGAGTCCGCCCCTCCTGTCGGCCCCCACATCGCCAGCGCCATCCCGTACCCTCAATGGCATCTATGCCCACAGTCCCAATAACAACAACAGCCCCAACAATGGCAGCCCCAATGCTGCCCCAGAGCTGACCCTGAATGTGGAGCAGCTCTTGAGCAGATAGAGCACAATCTAAACAACAACAACAAAAAGCAAGCTTTAGGTCCTCAAGAAGGCCAAAAAAATAAACCCGATTTGAGTGTACGAATACGAATGAATCTGAGTGTGAATAAGAATGAGAGTGAAAGTGAATGAGTTGAGTTGAGTTGAGTGGCAAGTGTTGTGATGTGGAAAGCAAAGTACCTCGGATGCATGCAAACTTGCAAACAGCTGCAAAATGAAAGTACAATTTAGTTGAGGATTATTAATACCCATCAATGTCCATTGTTCCATAGAATGAATTCCATAGAAAGAACCTCAAACTCAGTCTCAATGAGTGCCAAAAATCTAAACCAAAAATCTAAAGCCAAAAATCTGAATATCTGAATATCTGAATAATCAAATGCATCTGAAACTTCTCACTGACTGTCTCTCGTAATCAAAATAAAACAAAAAGAAATAACTATTATATATCTGATCTGATCTCTGATGTAAACTTTCGGGCTGTTTCTCTGTTCCACTTGCATGGGTTTTTCAATTACAAAACACTAAACATTAGCATATTAAAATATACACATATAAATAAATAAATACATATATATTATATACATACATGACGATGTTCCTTTTTCGAGAATCAAAGAAAATAATTAGAAAATTGAATTCAGTCACAGAATATTTAGTGTATTCCATACATAAAACATATTTACGAGTATCGTATAAGTATTTGCGCGTACGTGAATTTAGTTTTCTAAAGACAATCGTTGTTACTTTTAAAATGAAATTAAATGAAATGAAATATATAGAAATCTAAACTATATTGTAGAAAGGATAAGAACCGAAAAGAATCGTTTGTCGTCTCACTGTCTACTGTCTACTGTCTAATGATATATTTAATATAATTATAATATAGTATATTTTGTAACCGCTCCTTAGTGTTATCGGATTGTAAACTACTCTCATCAACCAGTGCATGCGTGTGGATGTATATCTATTCCGGGATTGAGGAAATCAACCTTAAATATCAGTTCTAATATAACATAAGATCTCTAGCTAAAATTCAAGAGGAATATAATTCAAAACTAACCCCACAAACACAGAAACACAAACAACTTTTATAACTAACCCAGAAAAAAACTAGCATAACTATAAGTATATGTGTAAAGCCCATCTAATTTATCAACATTATGGTTTCCTGTTCTCCATTTGGTTGCATCTCAAATAATATTCTGCTCAAATTTGTGACAATTACGATGTCAATTATGCCGAAAGCCCCGGAATATAAAAACCAGTTGGAAAATCCAAATAACCATTAAATATATGTACTCCTACTATACTATCATCATTTTCCCTTGTGTCATTCATTTTATGTGTTAATTAAGACCACACTTTTGTGAACTGTCAATTTGTTTGTTCAGGTTTTTCATTTATTTTATTTGAAATTTGAAATTCATTCACTGCTCTCACCTGAATCAACAAATAAATAAATGCATAAACTTATTTAAAAATCCACTATGCTGTTATTAATTTAAATGTCACACAGAAGCAACATTCAACTGAAAATACTCATAAACCAATTGGACAGGCGGCCGTTCAAGTGCGGGATGATATCCTCTTTCGCCTCTTGCCCTCTTGAATGGTGGGAATTAAATGTTTTTTTCACGGTAAACCTTTCATTCGTTTTCTTTTTGTTCTGTTTTGTGTGTATTGTTGCAGCGTCAATGCGGCGGAATTAAATATGTAAAAGAATTTTTCCTGATATTTTTTAACGTTCGTCCTGAAAATGCCCACAGAATTGTGTGGGATTTTTGTTGGTACAATTTAATTTGAGTAGAGATCAAATTATTATATTACAGTGGGATTTACAAAATGAAACAACTTTTATATTAACAACAAAATATATCTGAATTGAATTAAAACCTTAAATCGAACGTTGTCCTCATCTGAAGAACTCCCTAAACCCCAAGAGAATTTAGTTCTAACTTCGTATATCCCGGGGAATACCATTCCCCAGTGCTCCAGTCCCAGTTGGTAGATACATTTTCTTGGGTTTTTTTCTCTTATTTATTGGAAGTGTTTTTTTTTCTTTCAAAAATGTTCGTTTCGTTTTGTGTTTGTTTGTGTGTGTGTGGGTGTGTGTGTATCGGCAGCTGCTTAGGTGGCAGCTGCTTCTCCCTCGTCTTCCATGTAGTATCTAAACAAATGCTATTCCTCCTCCTCCTTGTCCTTGCGATGCGACTTCTTTTTGTCGCCGCGACTGGACGATGAGCTAGAGGCGGCTGCTGAATTGCTGCCACCTCCACCCGTTTTGCTGCTGCGTTCGCTGCGCTCCTTTTCGCGGGATTTGGATTTTCGGCGACTGGATTTGTCACGCGAGCGGGAACGTACACGGGAGCTCTCCTTTCTTTCCTCTTTGTCCTTGTCCTTATCTTTGTCCTTTTCCTTGTCTTTGTCCTTGCTATCTTTCTCCTTGTCCTTGTCCCGAGATCGCTCCTTGTCGCGATGACGATCGCGTTCCTTCACATCACGCTCCTTGCGCTTCTCATCCTTCAGCATGTGCAGATAGTCCTCAAAGTATTCCTCGCGATATGCCGAGTCCAAGGCACGGTACCGCGGGTCCGCTTCGAACTTCTTCTTGATGTCATACCAGCGCGTATGCCTCTCGATGTCGTGTCGTTCCCGCAGCATCTCGATGAAGTCTTTGCGCAGCTGCAAGACACAATAAAACATTCTTTAGATGATCAACAGGGAATGGAGAACTGATGGCACCTACCACATCCTTTTTCATCTGCTTATCCTTGTCGCGCCGCCGTCGTTCACGCTCATCGTCGTAGCCACCACGATCGGAGGAGGAGGCAGAGGATGAGGCCAAATTGCTGATATTTCCATTGTTGTTACCGCCCATGGGCATACGCTGTGGCGGCGCCATGCCCATTCTCATACCAGGCGGGGGTCCATTGCCCGGACCCATCATCATTCCATGCGGTGGTCCCATATCTAAAAGGAAATCAACGGATGAGTAATCACAGTAAGGATTAAGGACCCGCATTCAAGACTCACTCATAGGCATTCGCATATTGGGTGGCATCATGCCACGCAGCTGAGGAGGTGGTCCGCCCATCTGGGGTGGCGGCACATTCATTTGTGGCGGCATGCCGGGCGGCGGCTGATGGATGTGAGCGTGGCCGGGCGTCAGCTCCTTGATGCCGGTGGGCACCCAGCCGGGATTGTCGTTGCCCCATTGCGATTCCTGAGTGGGCTCGTAGCCGTAGTCGAAAGGCTCCGGCTCGTGGAAGAAGGGTTCATCGGAGGCGCCAGGCGGTGGGAAATTGGGCGCCATGGGTCCCAGGCCGCCGCGCGAGTACTCCCGACACTCGGCCGTCATCACCTGGATGGCGTTCTCCTTGACACCACCGCCTGTGGTGGATATGGGACGCGGCGGTCGCTGCATCATGCCCATGCCCGGACGTGGCTGGTGCTGCATCATATTGGGTGGCGGCATGCCCGGCGGCGGCATCTGCATGCCAATATCGTTCATGCCCATCATCGGCGGCATGTTGTGCATCCCCGGGGGACCCATGTTCATGCCGCCATCATTCAGGATCCCAATGGGCGTATTCTGACTCACGTTCTGGGTAAGACTGGCCAGGCCGACGCCACTTTCTGCCACGCGGAAGCGCTTCTGTCGCTCGCAGTAGGCCCGCCACGTCTCCTCGTTGAAGCCGTAGTTGAAGTAGTCCGTGATGTCAGCGCCCGGCTTCCGCCACGGCTTCTCCTCCAGCGAGTCGATGCTGAACTCGTGCACAGCCACGCCATTGATGGTGCCGGCACCCTCGAAGTCCTCGATACTGAACTTCCCCGCCTGGCCAGCCGGCTTGGCCTTGTCCGCTGTGCCCCCGGCCAGGAGGTTGGGACGCTGTTTGATGTTGAATGTGCTCGGCGCCTGCTTAATGTCGCCAATCACCACATTGATATCGTCATCCGAGTCATCGTCATCGTCGTCATCGGAGCCGGAACCATTGCGCTCCTTCCGGGCCGGGCCCTCGTCCATTTCCTCGTCCTCGTCCTGGTCTGGCGGCGTTCTCGCCTCTTCCCTGGCTTCGTCTCGTCTCCTCGCAGGGTTGTCTGTGGTGTCCGGCAGCGCCTCTTCGTCCTCCTCCATTTCCTCGGCGGGATCATCGAATTCGTTGTACTCGGGCACCTCCTCCTTGGGAAAGCCGGGCAGCAGTGAGGCTGTACTGGAGCCCGGCTTGTCGCCAGCCACAACAGCGGCCAGGGCCTGAGCCTCGTGCTCGGCCGCCAGCGCATCGTCGCCGTTGCCAATCTCGTTTGTGGTGGAGTCCGGATTCGAGGTGCCGTACAGCCAGCTATCCTCGTTCGCATCATCAGCCATACTTTTGTTTGTTTTTCGAGGACTTCTTGTTAAAATTCCATGCGAAAAACGAAAATTTTCACTGAAAACAAAATTGAAGCCGAGCGATAACGATACTTTAAGTGTTACCGTTCTTCAGAAATGAAAAATACCAAACTTAGAGCAATATTAAAAGCGCGGGTTTTTGAATTTTAATTTATTTATAATGTTTTTAAAATATCCCTAACCACTGTTCGAAACATGCAGGACAGAGCACAGTCAAAACGACGTAGGCAGAGCTGTCGCAGCCCCAGTAGGAGCTGGCCAAAGCGCAAATAGTTCGACTGATGCAAAGTGTAACGCGCCAGAGACATTAAAGCACCATTCGCGTGTGTCCCCAGTATAATGGCATACTCTGCACTCAGAGCTAGTTCTGGAAAGGACAGATAACGCTTTATATTGCTTCTAATCCCTGGAGTAGTACTCACCTTTCCTGCACAAAATAAGCGTCTCCAAAAAGTTCAGTTCCAAGACATCGGCCCTCAGCTGTTGTGCCTCGTATATCAGTCGCTTTAGCTGTGCATCCCCACAGCCATCAATCATAGCACTAATGTCGAGCGACCAGTGCGAGGCCCGCAGTATGAAGATCTCGCTCCACACCACCTGTAGGATGGCGTCCTGTTGGGGCCGCTCCAAGCTGCTAAATTGCTCGTTCGCCATCGCCTGTCGCAGGCAGGTAACCAAAATCTGTGCGAGAATCTGAAAATGCAACGTCTGGCCCCCGCCTGCTGCAGCCACCACTGTTTGTGGTAGGCGTGGCGAGGGCATGGATCTGCGGCTGTACCTGTAGACAGCTGTCGCCTGCTGGTTCCTCGGTCCCCGCTCATCCTGAACGGCAGCCACATTCATGCCCACCGCCAGACAACGCTGAAAGCGGCAAAAGGGACACCAATTCCTGCGCGCCTTATCCACGATGCAGTTTCCTTTGATCGCAATGCAGGCATAGTGGTTGCCCTTCCTCACGCTGCGCTTGAAGAAGCAGGAACAGCCATCACAGCAGGAAACGCCGTAGTGCTTCCCCGAGCTCTGATCGCCACAAACTTCACAGGAGCTGAACATCGACATGGTATCCTGATGCGGCGCCGTCTGGTATCCAACTGACAAGGAACATCCTCGTTATTGATGGTTTTATACTCAGATACTCCCCCCCCCATTACCCCCGTAGGACATCGACATAACATACCCCCACAAATGATATGCAAATCAACGACGAGTGCATTGTAGTAGTATTTCAACATGATTTGTGGTTTTTTCGCTATTTGCTCGACCAGGATAAGCCTTATGCGGAGGCGTGGGCGTGGCGTGTCAAAAGTGACAATCATTCCGCCAGCGTGTTAACAATTTGTAAACAATTATTGTTTTGCTCTATGATTGGTCGCGCGTCGGCCACTCGAAATGTCCGAGCAGAGGTCCTTTGTGCTGACATTTTGGGTAAACATTGCAGGGCGACATCCTTATGGGGGTGGCAATGAAGAGTTTGGGTGTTCTAACGGTTTGGTATCTTTGCAAATAAAGTGATTTTTCACGCTAACAACTTAATTACACGTTGACTACAAATAATCAAAATAAGCTTGTTAAAATGGTTTTAAATTTCTGCGGAATTAGAATTGAGGAAATGTTTAAAATCTCAGGCTCTAATCATTGCAAATACTAGTCGGTTTCTGTTTTAAAGCTATCTCAACGAAATTTTGCAGCATATATGTAGATACCGATAATGTATCGAGATATACATATAAACAGAAAACAAATGAATGGGTTAAAGCATGTCATTCTCAGATAAATTCATTATTAAACGCTGCTTGGAAAACAGAACTTTAACATTAATTAAAGGATACAGGGTATACACCTGCCCATACTGCCGCGTGACATGCAACAAGTGGTCAAATGACGCAACATTCCATTCCCACTTACGTTACGTTACGTTTCATTCCCACTTACGTTGTATGCTTTTATTTTTTGTTGACCTTTTTTGTTTGAACCTTTTTATTTAAGCAATCCACTAAAAAAGAGTTCTGAAAACTATCCAATCTTGTCGAAAATTGATTCAAAAATTGGATAAAACTATATGTTCAGTGCTGCGAGTGCTAACTAGCTAGTAATATTAAACCGAATATCAAAATAAAGAAAAAATGATTTCCGATCATCCACAGAGAACGATTAGCCCATTGTCGACAAGTGGGTGTTTATATAGAAGCTCTATAATAATTAAATAATTAAATTAAATTGAAGAATTTTTAGCGCAGTTCAGGTGAAAGATATCGTGTCATTTTTGTGTTTTAAGTTAAGAAATAGGATGGATCTACAGGATGAATTAACAAACAGTATTATTTTCTGCGGTTCGCCTCAAGTAGTTAACCTGTTTAAATAGAGGGGGTTAAGTGGGCTAAGTTCGATTTTTCTCAGTATATTGACGGTATATTTTGAAAATGAGAATGTATATTTTGGTATATTTCTGAGGGTCAGAGGTATATGTTATAAATAAATCCGCGGTCACACTAAACAGTGTGCTGCTGCTGCCGTCTTTTAATTTTTTTTATAAACAGCGGAAAATGTAAATAATATATATTTAAACAAAAAGCAAAACATAGCGGCGAAAAAGCGCGCGTCTCGTTAACAATTCGCAACTGTTTCGTTGGGTCTTATGCACTGCTAATCGTGGAATATCAAATGGTTTTCTTGCTGCTCCCGTGTCGGACATTAATGACCACACGACAACCAACGCTAAAGAAAACGGGAAAAACAATACCCACTGTGTATGTGTGTGTGTGTGTGTGCAATGAAGTGTTGTTGTGAGTGCTTAAGGAAAACTTCACGAAATCCACGAAGAAGAAGGCCTGCAGTGCTGGCAACAGAGGCTGTGCAACGCAACGAAAGCGACAGATTGCAGGGTACACTGCAAGCGAAGCGGTGTCATACAGGGTGTTACCGAAGACATACCTGCAGTGAGTCCGCCATATAGAGTGTCGTGTAAGGGTAGGGGGAGGAGCGAAGAGTTTCATTCATAAAAAAGAGTACATTGCAAGTCCAATTGGTCTGGTCTGGCTTCTGGCTCACAGCGAAAGGAGGTTCCACAAACACACATACGCACACATGTGCATTGATTTTTCCAACACATTCTCCCTCCCCACTCTTTGCCCACTTGTGTGTGCATGTGCGGGATTGGATCTATGTTTTCTTTGAGATATGTTCCGGAAAATGCCCAGGAAAACACCGATTCAAGTGGTTTTCGTTTTAAGATTAACACATTGCTGTTTGTTCCAGTTTTCCAAGCACACAAATATATTTCCCCCATCACATTTGGCATTGTGTAAGGGGAAATAAGTGTGTGTTTGTGTGTGGGGTGTGGGGTGGGGTGAAAATGTCAACAAGCTGCTAGCATATACTATACAGGGTGATTTCCCCCCACCCACTTACTGCATTTCCCCCCGCCAATGGGGCACGTGTATTGCGGCAAGCTAAACGTGACAAAGCACAAAAACAGCAAAACGAAAATTTACATGATATAAAAAATTGTGTTGCAACTGTTTGGCATTTAACAGTTAGCGGCGTCCTAACGGGGCTTTATATGTGTACATGTGCCCATACATCAGTGTTTGTGTGTGTGTGTTTAGTCCAGGTAAAAACGGAAAAGCCAACTTGTAACGGAGAACCGTTGAGAGAGAGGGATGGGAGGAAATAGACAAGCAGAAAAATATAAAAGGCATAACATTTCCGCCTGGTGCTTTCTGCTTTCGGCTGGCGTCCAAAAACCAAAATAGACAACGACGCTACGCTCGTCGTCGCCGCCACAGCCGCAGTGCCTCCTCTTCATCGAGCGATTATGCGTGACAATTCCGCGATATTCATATCCGCTTCTCGATCGTTCATATATCCCGACTAAATGACACACCATTTGCTCCATAGACCATAGTATAATAAATAAATATTGCAGTATCTCTTGCCTTTGTTCCATATCACGTTATCTGCAACCGCATAAACATTGTCAAGAAGTCCGTACATGTATGTTTGTGGCTTCTTTCAGCACTTGGAGCCCAGCGCCACTCAATGCACTTGCAACACGCCATGCCCCATGTTGTTGCTGCTGCTGCTGTTACTTCTGCTGTTGCCATTGCAACATGCACCTATGCTGCCCCACTTGAGAGCAAGTCCACCCTGGCCCGGCTGCTCCCCTCTCTCTTACAGCCATCCTTCCCCACCTCTGTTACTAATTTAAATGCCGCAAGTGTTGTCGAGCTTCCTGTGTGTGCGCGTGTGTGTGTTTTGCTCATTAGGGAATAATTTTGCATTAGGCCCGGCCCGTAGAAAATATATAATAGAAAAAAGAAAAAAGTTCAGAGACCGCAAAACCCCGCTATGTGTATAGTATTTATTGATTTTACATGAACTTCAATAAAAAAGAAACAAATTCGATACACGTTAACCCAATTCTGGGACGACGCTGCCGCCCACACGCTCCTCGCCGCCGCTGGCGCTCCCAGAGAAGTTTGTTTCTTGATCTAAAAACAACATTTACCTATAGACGCGAATCGGGAAACGGTCTCTCGGGCATAAAGCCAACAAACCTACAAAAACACATACAAATTGTTTGTGTTTTCACACTCAGCACCTCCCTTCCTCCGCCCTACCCACTCAGGTGCCCTCTTTCCCCTCTCACTCTGGACTGACTCTGCATTGACTCTTAACGCCCTGACGTTGATAAATGAATCATAAAAGCTGCGCAGTCGACGTCGCCGTCACCGGCAAAAAGGCAGACAGGCGCCAAGCTGTTGACTCTCTCGCTCTCCCATCATATGTTTTGGCTGCGCTGCCGCCCACATTACATATTAGTGGCGGTGGTGGTGCAATGTTGTTCCTGTAATTTCGAATATGCATGAGAGCTGCTTTGTTTTGATACCCTTGGAGCAGGTATTACAATTAGATAAAGTGTTTCTAATGGAGTGGAAAAATCACTACAGTCTGTATGCTATAATTTAGCACTGAGCCTTCTCTTTTTTACACACCCACAATATCGAAGAGCCAAAGAGTATCAAATAGTCGGTGCCTCACCAATCTTTCTCTCTTGTTTCTTATTACTGTAATTCCGAATGCGTGCGCTGCATTGTTTTTGTTTCGTGAGCTAATCGAAGTCACTCTTGTTATCGCATAACGTTGTTGTTTTTGAGGGGGGACGATCGCCAGCGTAGGCGAGCGCACAGTGGGCTCCACTGAGAATGGAAGAAACTCAATGCGGGGCATATGAGTGGAAGCATTTTTTTGCTGTTAATAGAACACTGTGCTGGCGAATGCTACACCCACTCTCCCATTCTCTCTCTCTCTCTATGTGCATGAGTTGTTGTGTTTGCCCGTTCTCACTGGCGATCGAGAGAGAGAGAGAATCTGGCGGTGTTGCCTTGCCGGCTGTTCTAGTGGCAGTGACACTCAACACTGCGGCGACAGAGGAAGAGCGAGGGCCCCAATACCCCCAATAGAATATAGTCGGATTCAGTTCGTCGGACGACCCATATTGATAAATTTATTGTACTTGTTCTTGTTTCTCCTGCAACATTTGGTGTGTGTGGGTGTTTTAACCATTTTGAACATTTTTATGTGTGATTTTTTTTTTTCGCATGCCAAAATAAATGAGAGCAACACAACACGAATTTGACGTGATCTTCAAGATAATCACATAAAAAAATAATAAAGTGGGCAAAAATTGTATAATTCTGTGCAGAATTCTGTGAAATATATATGCATACAGACATTTGCTATATATATATATATATATATATACATACATTTATCTGCGTATAAGTATTTGTGATATATCACCATATACATTTTCTAATGTATGACAAATTTTTAAGTTTTCGCAAAACTTTTATGACTCGGACGCGACTGCAAACACAGCAAAAAAAATAATTGATAAAACAACAATAGAAAGAGAAGATAAGCTTCGTTTATAGATAAGAAAATGCTGGAAATCTATGGGAATTCAACAAGAATGAAATCATTTCTTGTTGTCTCGAATAAAACAATCTCCTTTCGCTTTCTCCCACCTCCCTCCATTTACAGCTGTTTTTGGGCATCAGAACAGCTGTGCATAAAGAAACTGAAGGAAGAAGCCGTAGCCGAAGACAAAGCGACGAAAGAGAAGGCAGAGAGTAAAGGAAACCACCACCCACAGAAGGCATGTCCAGCGAGGAAGATAAACCACCAGCGCCGCCCGTACGCCTCACCAGCAATCGCGGTGGCGCTGGCATTGAGCGAGTGCCCCTCATGGGGGGCGGTGCTGGGGGCTGTGGTGATGCGCCGCCTGTTGATATGCGTCCATTGCCCAAGGGTGAGTGTGTGCCATGACAACTGTGATTAGTTTGCGTCCATCAGTGGTACAATGTGCTACTCTTTTTTTCCCACCAAAGAGCCCGACGATGCCGACCGTAAGAAGAAGACGCTGAAGAACAAGATCAAAGGCTCGAAACCCTCGCACACAGACTCCAAGCCAAATATCTCGTATCCGACGAACTTTGAGCATACGGTGCATGTGGGTTTCGATGCTTTAACCGGAGAATTTACGGTGAGTTCTATGTCTTTTATTGGATCGGTTTACCTTGGGTATTTATTGTTGTTATTATTTCATGTGCCTCGCCGTAAATTCTCATTTTGCTAAAAATAGCAGGAGAGAAATCTTTTATTTTCATTTGCTTAAAACCTACAATTTGATAAGCTTTTAATGAAAATAATCCAAATAGGAAAAACATTTTCCACACGCTTAAGGGGAGAATTAATTGTGATTTTTGAGTAAAAGAGCAGCATTAAAATATACAAACACAATTACTCTTTTTATTCAAAGATCTTTTCATATCCAAAGAAACTTTTGCATAATTTTCGCTTTCCAATTATATAAAATGTACTCTCGAAGCCATATATACTACATGCCCCATACCATACATTATGTTGTTGTTTATCGCCGATATGTGCTCTTTACCGACTTTCTATTATTCATTATTATTTCAAGCTGCCCATGAAAGTAAGTAAACTCCACGTCTAACGCAATGGAAATCTTGCTAGCTCTTCATTTAGTTTCTCTTTAAAAGAAAAAATAAACCAATGATTGTGTTGTTCCTTTTTTTTTGTCTAAATATCAAACCATTCCATTCGATGTCCCCTACCATTTCGATGTTTGTTTCAAGATACATAGATCGGTGTTTTATTATATTCCTTTTGTCTATTCAATCATTAGTTTCCATTACACTTACACTAGCTAACACAGACAACATTATGGCTGGCTGAAGCCAAGAATTTTGTAGTGGAAATGCTTTTAGTCGATGTTCCCCTTCTATCGGAATGATTTGGCCCAGCATTGATGTATCCAAAATATCCCAAAATTATAAGAACCCCAACCCCACGGCGCCTTCTATATGTGCTCTCTCATTCGCTTATTTTTCATTTGGAAGATCTGTGATACTCAAACGATTTGTGTGTTGCCTTTTACAGGGTATGCCCGAGGCATGGGCGCGTCTGCTGATGAACTCGAACATCAGCAAACAGGAGCAGAAGAATAATCCCCAGGCGGTGCTCGATGTGCTCAAGTGGTTTGACAACACCACCAAACAGAGGCCAAGTTCCAAATACATGACGAATGCCATAACGACGCATTCAGGTGAGGGTTTCTTCAATTTTTAATCCGTATTCTCAATGTAATATAATCCTTTCTTGTTGGCAGGCTCTTCCCTAAGTCGCGTGAGCAGCAGCAGTCCCAGCAGCACGCCGACAGACTCGGAACTGCATGGCTCCAACAGTGGTGGCAATCTGATTGGCGTTCAGCTGGGCAGCATGACACTGGGACCCAATGCCAACAATGTGGCCGTGGCAGGACAAATGCTGAGCAATCACTACCAACAGCAGCAGCAGCATATTATCCAACATCAGCATCAACACTTGAACCAGCATAACCAGCATCAGCAGCAGCATCATCAACATCAGCAGCAGCAACAGCATCACATTGGCATCAGTCAATCGCATTCGTATAATTTTGGCGGCCATACGGCCTCCTCATCCACATCGCAACATTCATCTGCCAATGAGGACGATATGCTCGGATCACCGCAGCAGCAGCAGCTGCTGGCGTCACACCAGCCGCCACCACCGCCAGTGGCATCGCGACCCGAGCGCACGAAATCCATTTACACGCGACCCATTGAGGAAGTGCAGCCAGCGCCATCGCCCCTCATAATGCCAGCAGCACCGGCCACAACGCCGACAACGCCGCTGCAAAACCATAAGGCGATGACGGCACCATCGCTGCTGCATCATAATAATGTGACGACGACGCTGGACAAGAACAAGAACAATGCAAGTGAGTGTTGTGCCAGGACTAGCTGTTATCCTGCTTTTAGTTTTAGTTCTAGTTTTGATCTAACCTTTAAAGGAGGCCAAGTCGCCGCCTGGCAGCAATTGTTATATGTGTTGTTTTCTTTTTATCTTTAGAGAATTTAAAAGTAAGAACAATTGCTGCCAGGCAGAAGGTCTGCCCATCGGATGATGGGGATTCTATCTTCTGTTTTGTTGTGTTGAAAACTAATCAACTTTTTTTTCTTCTAAATGAAGATTTAATGTATGTTATATTATTGTTATTTGTATCGCCTCTGTGTTCTGTTCTGTTTTTGAAAAAACTACTGCTTCTAATTGCTGCTAAAAAAAAAACAAAAAACTAAAAATGCTAAATAAAAACCAACTGCGACAACAAAATAAACAGCGTCAGGGGGCAGCTCGACGCCAGCTACAGCATCAGCATCGACAACAACAGCAGAAACAGAAGGCACTGATGCAACAACAACAACAAGTGCAACTGCTACCATTTTGTCTGCTACTAATCCTAGTTGTACTACCAATCCTACTACTACTTCTACTACTACTACTACCACTACTACTTTTGCTACTACTACGATATTGCAAGAGCAGTTTGCAGCCGAGTCAGCAGCAGCAGCAGCAGCAACAACAACAATAGCAACAACAGCACCAACGACTAATCACCATTCTTCTGCTTCCTCCTTTTCATCATTTCCCTCATTCAACGACGATGATGCAACAACAACAACAACCAACAACGCCTTGCCATCGATCCATTGTCCAACGCCAACATCGATGCTATCCATATCTTCCGCTCGGAACTCCACGGTGCCCCTGCCCATGCCGCCGCCGCCTGCAACCACCATAACGCCTGCCTCACACACACCTGTCGCCGACGATGTCACCTGCCTGCACACAGACCTGTACAACGATCCCTCAGTGGCGATTGGCAACAATCTGAATGCAACTGCAGCGGTAGCAGCAGCAGCTCCAGCGGCAGCTGGCAATCAGATTGCCGTGCCACAGGCATCAGCGGCAGTCACGCCGAACACGCGGGCGGCCAATGCCAAAAAGAAGAAGATGTCCGATGAGGAAATCCTGGAGAAACTGCGCACCATCGTCTCCGTTGGGGATCCCAATCGCAAGTACACGAAAATGGAGAAGATCGGCCAAGGCGCCTCGGGCACTGTGTACACGGCTATCGAATCCTCGACGGGCATGGAGGTGGCCATCAAACAGATGAACCTCTCGCAGCAGCCGAAGAAGGAGCTAATCATCAATGAGATTCTGGTGATGCGAGAGAACAAGCATCCGAATGTCGTGAACTATCTGGACAGCTATCTGGTGTCCGAAGAGCTGTGGGTAGTGATGGAGTATCTGCCGGGTGGCTCCCTCACGGATGTCGTCACCGAGACCTGCATGGACGAGGGACAGATTGCGGCCGTGTGTCGTGAGGTGCTGCAGGCCCTGGAGTTCCTGCATGCCAATCAGGTGATCCATCGGGATATCAAAAGTGATAATATATTGCTTGGCCTGGATGGTTCGGTCAAGTTGACTGATTTCGGTTTCTGTGCGCAAATCTCGCCGGAGCAATCCAAACGCACAACGATGGTGGGTACGCCATACTGGATGGCGCCCGAGGTGGTCACACGGAAGCAGTATGGTCCCAAGGTATAGATTACTCGATGAATCTCTCTATCTCTGTTTCAGATTTTAATTGATTTCTTCTTTAATTAATAGGTGGATTTATGGTCTTTGGGTATCATGGCCATTGAAATGGTGGAGGGCGAACCGCCATATTTGAATGAGAATCCGCTGAAAGCCTTGTACCTCATTGCCACCAATGGCAAGCCAGAGATTAAAGAAAAAGACAAGCTGTCCACAGCATTTCAAAATTTTCTCGATCAGTGTCTGGAAGTGGAAGTGGAGCGCAGAGCCAGTGCAATGGATTTGCTAAATGTACGAATATGAGGTTTTGTAGAATATTTTAAAACTATTTCTAATTTTTTTAATCTTTTATATAGCATCCCTTCCTGAAGCTGGCACGTCCATTGGCCAGTCTGACGCCTTTGATTATGGCCGCCAAAGAGGCCACAAAGGGCAACTGATTGTCAACCAAGAAGAAAAAGCTTATTTAACCATTACTAATGAATTACTATTGCAAAAAACAGCAAGAACTTCTTCAGCAACAGCAAGAACCACAATAGCAAGCAACAATAGCAAACAATAAATGAAAATCACAGATGATGATTATGGATTATTAATGATTATGATGGATTAACGATTATGATTACTATTATTAATTATTTATATAAACGTATTATATACATACATATATTATTATATATTATATTCTATTATATATTCTACTCGTAACAAAAACAAAACGCTAAGAGAAACTGCAACAAAGGAGATGAAATGGAATATAGAGGATACCACACACGCGTAGTTCAATTTACACAACAATTTGGTTTTCAGAACAAAAACACACACAAACTCCCTACTTTTGGCCACACACACACACACATCATCGAAGAACATGTTTCCCCAAACGACAAACATTTTGTTATATACCAAAACTTAAATTTACATTTTTATTTTGTATAGAGAAACAAAAAAACTTGCATCAAATCAGGCATTTTGAATGCTTTTGAAATTTGTACACTTAAAGAGAATCATTTAATCATTTAAGAAAAAACAAAAAAAAAAACATTTACTTTATAGTTGTCCAGATTTACATTATAAAACATTACAATTGGTAACTTTTGCATTTAAAAAAAGATAAAACAAAATATATATATATACGATACGATATATGTACCATGTATAAAGCACTATTTTCGATTTTTAAATTTATTTCTTCATTCAATTTCTATAAGAAAGCGTAAGAGAGGAGGAGTAGGAACTGCTTGGAATGCTGTAACTAACTAATCTAATGACTTGAGGAGTATTATTGCTGATTTTAGTTTAGTTTCTTAAACTGCTTTATGTAATAATAAATATATATACAGATATATTTTTTATATGATTTTAAGTACAAATGTTTTATTTGCTGCTCTTTTATTTTCTTATGCTTGTTTTTGGCTCAGATTTTTTGAATAGATCGCCACGTACTTCCCCAGGCAATGACACCCCCTCTCCAGATTTTGTATGTCTGTGAATCAAAAAACAAACGAGAAAAACCTAATTGTAATAGAATTTACTAATTATATTTAGAGATTTATATATAAATACACGACACACACGCCTGTATTTTTCGATTTAGAAACAAATGCAATGTGGTTTATTATAGAAAACAAAAACGGGAAAACACCAACAAAAATCCAACCTGTAGCAATATTATATAGAGAGAATGATATATATGGAGAATCGAATCTAACAAAAGCAACACACTAACATTGCATTGGTAGTAGCAACTAAATATACGAGTACGAGTATAACTAGAGAATAAACAAAATAGCATGTAAAATTCGATACTGAACCGATACAAAAACAAAGAACCCAAAAACCCCCAGACGATGACGGATAGTGAGGAAAAACCAGTTACTTTGTGCCTAACCGAAACCGTAATATTGCATTCAATAAGAGCAAAACACCAAGTAAATAGTTTAGTGCGATTATAGTATGATAGAACCTAACAGATGATCTAGCCGTACTATATAGTAAAGAAAAAAATGTTAGAATAGACAGTCAACTAAAACACGAGCTAACATAGGGAGAGAGAGTAAAAGTGGAGTGTGTGAATGTGGTGGGGGGGTGTGTATAAATGTGGAGGCTGTTGATTGGGGTTCATCAAAAATTAATTGGGGATCAGTTAGAGCTTGGGATCATTCAGATTTCGTTAGTAAAACTCATTTCATTAAGAATTATCGGTAGCCTGGGATATCTTTCGTACACCTTGTTTCATTGAGATCATTGAGTAGTGATTGACGAGGCGATAAATGAGAGTGTGGGTTTCTTTAGGAACCGAGTGGAGATCAGTGAAAGCTTATGATCATTCAGACTTTTTAATACAGATTGTTTCACTTGTGGCGATCTTTATCGTTCAAATTCCAATATCATAATGAGTTTAAAATTAAAAACATTATGTAAATTTAAATTGGACATCATTTGGAATCATTAATACATTAGATGCGATATTTCGATCAGCAGATACCCTACAAAATAGTGTGTGTATCGTCCCTCGTCCAAGTAGCAGACCATTTGGCTAGTGGAACATTCGTTAACAACAAAAGAAACAAACCAAATGAAACTTTATGATAAATGAGAGGAAAAAGAATTTTTTACAAAAACACAGCGCATTATTTTCGCTATTAGTTCCTAAACAAAAAAACACAAAACATATAGAAATTGGAAGAGCTATTCGATGACGAGAAGAGTTGAGGGGATGATAAAGGAGAGCCAAATGCAAACTAAAGGCAACGTAAGGAAAAAGAAGTCTGACGCCTGGCATTGGAAAACGAAATATGAAAAATATGAAACTAAAATTATGGACATTATTGTATTGTATTTGTGTATTGTATAATTTATGGTATTCGTATTTATAGATTGGTAGACAAAACAAAACTCGGTTAAAACTGCAGAACAAAACAGAACAGAACGAACGAATGTGTATGAAACAATAAATGGATAGCAATGAACCGCGTAACAAATCGATGAACGATGCGATGAAAGAGAAAATGAAAATGGTAAATAAGAAGTACATTTAGAAATAGAATTATGAAATTGCAAACAAAAGATCGATATATATGTATGTATAGGTGACAAATGCAAATCTTATATATATTACATAAATGATCAATAAATATATATATATATATATATACGAGTATATGATTGAAAATTAGACAAGTGTTTTCACATTTTTTGTTGTGTGGATGGTATATTTTATTCATTGTAAATAATTAAAATATTAGAAGCTACACAGGACTTAAAATAATTTAATTTATTAGATTAAATTGAATATAGTGTTTAGCGTTTAGGCGTTGTTTTTAGGGTGTTGGGGGTAAGGGGCTGATGGGCTTTGGGGGAGGGCCATAGTGCCACTATTTGTTGCGACGCGTTGATTCGGAGGCTGTGGGTGGTGGCGGTGGTCCGCGCTTATTTAGCTCCTCCACAAACCCCACCACAATGACGTTCCTCTCATCCTCCAAGTGATCGAGCACCAAGTAGCTAAAAGGGAAGAGATATTAAAGATTAGTTTCAGAAGAGGGGCTCTATCATTTTTATCCTCTAAGCTTACCGCTTATCGTTCTTGAGTATATCTTGTATTTCCTTGAGATGATTGGAATTTTCCTTGATGAGATCGCTGCTCTTGTGGGTAATGAACTTGCACTCCTGCAAGAGCTCACGCAGCGCCGTCTTCGCGTGCATCGTTTTGTCCTTGATGTAATCCCTAAACTCACGCTCCCCCTTCTCCGAATTGTATTTGAGATACCGCGGATCTTCTTTAACCAACTTCTTGATCTCCTTCCAAGTGCTCGTCAGCTGTAGGGTGCCAATCTCGTCGAGCATTTCGCGGAACCTCTCGCGTTTCTTCTTCATCAGATTGTCAATGTGTACATTGAAGATTCTGCAAAAAGAAATCAAAAATTAAGAATGGAATCTACACATATTGATTGATTTATTTTGCTTACCTCTCGCGATCATCCCGATCAAGTGGCTCGATCAGCTCCCATCGATGATCCTTGCGCAGCTGTCGCTTCACCTCCTTCCAGGTGAAGTCTGCCGTCCGCACGAGATCCGTCAGCAGGGCCGTAAAGTGTCCAATGCTTTCGTCACGCTTGTGATGCTCACGCTCCTTGTCCCGATCACGCAGATGACCGGCCAGGGTGCGTTGCACCTCCTTCTCCCTTTCGCGAATACTCTGCTCAGCCCGCAGCTTTTTTTCGCGCTCCTTTTGCTTCTGTTCGGCTTCGCTCTCCCGCTGGCGGGCCACTTCGCTGTCGTCGCTGCCTGCACGCTCCTCGCGCTCCGATTCGTCATGGTGTTCGCCCTCCTCCTGCAACAAAATCAAGGATTCGACTAGTAAAGGATCACTCAATTCTCTCAAACAAAGAAATAACTTACGGGGGTATCTCGTTTTTTGCTCTTCTCTGACTTGCTCTTATCCTTGTCCTTCTCCTTGTCTTTGTCCTTGGAGGATTTAAGCTCGCGATCCTTGTCCTTGGAGCGACTACGGCCACGATCCTTGCGACTCTTCTCCTTGTCCTTCTCCTTATCCTTGTCCTTGCGATCAGATTTGCGTTCCCGATGACGCTCTCTCTCCCGTTGTTCCCGCTGCTCACGCTCCTTGCGCTTCTCCTCCTTCATTAAATGGAGATAATCCTCGAAGTACTCCTCCCGATACATCGAGTCCACAATCCTGTAGCGCGCATCCGATTCCAGCTTCTTCTTGATGTCATACCAACGCGTATGGCGCTCAATGTCATGCCGCTCCCGCAGCATATCGAGAAAGTCCTTGCGAATCTAGAGAGTGTGTTTTTTTTGTAAAAGGAGGAGAATGTTTGACATGACAGCCATGCGGAAGAGAAAAGAAACAAAGTGCACGAATTAGAGATCTGGCATTGATGCGAGTCTTTCACTTAACCATCTATTGGCTTAAAGAACAAACTTAGGGCTTAAATGCTAGCAATTTCTTATGGCTAACAAAACATAGTTACACGGATCTGTTTGCCCTGCAAGAGAGATTGATTTTGGATTAGTGTTTCAAAGACGTAACTGAAAGAGAAGTTTTTGGATTAATTTTAGGCCCTAGCTGCGTGGAGAGAGAGGAAGAAAATCTATATGTAAAAGCAGAAAAGGACTTTCAGACCACAGGAAAAAGAAATCAAAAAAGGAAAAGTAAAGTTTAAAGTTTAGGGTGTAGGAAAAATACAAAAGGTGTATTGAAATGGTGCTTCTATTGCTAAAAATTTAATAAAAAGGAAAGGCAAGTCGGGGCAAGTGCATTTATGGTAGCCAAGCAATAATCAGACCACCTTCAGCTACCTTCTTCCCTCTCTCTTTTTGTGTTTACGTGTTTAAAGCAGGGCCTTTTAAATGGGTTACATTAATAGACTTCAGGCCATGGCCGAAGCGTACTGTGTTTCATAGAGCTACGATAAATACATATAATAGTAGGTATACAATATGTTATATGTGAGTGGGGGGGGCGCCTGCAAGTGCAAAGATCTCCATGGACATGGGGACATCGGATCTCTTTGCGCTCCATTTGGGCCACACAGAACTCTTGAGGCGGGGGCGATGGGGGGTTGGGTGTCTTTATTATTGTAAAACATAAACGGAAAATATTTGGTTAATTAAATTACGTATTATTCATACTGTTTGCTCAGCGGCCCGAAGACACCCTGCAAGCTGTGGCTCTCCTCCGATTGCTCCTCTTGCTGCTGCAGCTCCTTCCTTTCTCCTCCTATTACCTCCTGAAGGGTTCTCCTTCTCTCTCTCTCTCTGTCTATGTACCAACATGATCTTCAAACATGATCATGTGATATATGATTACAAAATGCCAATAACTCCAATGCCATTCTCCATTTCTGCTGCATTTAATTATCCATTATTATCACATCCTCACATCACATCCTACATTTTCGGGGGCGACGTGGGCCATGGCATGGGGCGGGAATTGGAAATCACACCAACAATTATTCAGAATATTTTTTGCAGTTTGTTGGCGGAACAGAACCTTTTTTTGTTGTCCATATAAAATGTCTTTTTGTTTTCCAAATTTGTTTCTTATTGTTATTTTTTTTTTTTTTTGCAGAAAAACAAATTTTAAATGGAATTCTTTTTGGGTTTTTTGATTGAGAAAACTCACCACACAAATTGCAAGCGTGGTGTGCGATGTCGACGTAGACGAAGAAGATGATGTTGTTGTTGAAGATTGTTGTTGTTGTTGATGTTGCTGTCGTTTTGTGTGATGGTGGTTTTTGTTGGTGTTTATTTGAGTGGTGGTTGGTGGTGGTGCATTTGTGCTGTAATCTGTAGCTAGTTGTAGTAGCTAGTGGCTAATGGTAACAGTGGCCACGGGCAATGCATTTTTAGTGTGGACACAACGGCCACCACATGGTCGTCGTCGGTCAAAGGGCAAATGCAATGCGTTTCAGGGTTTCAGTATCAGTTTCAGATTTGGTTGGGTTCACACACGTTGTTTTATGTTTAAAAGTTAACAAAAAATCAATCATATTATGTAAATACGCTTTGTATACAGATTAAGATTAAAAATATATAATGTATATAGAATATTTTGGTATATAATTGGCATAGATACATCGAACGATTCATTCATTTGCATACGTAAAGAGATTCAACAGCATCGTATAACCTGCCATAAGCCTACCTGTTCTTTTTTGAGCTGCTTGTCCTCCTTTTCGCGGCGACGCACCTCCACGATGTACTCGTTGAAGAGGCTCTCGCGCTCGCGCACCTTCTCAATCGCCCGATAGCGCTCCTCCTTGGCATTCTTCTGGCTAAACTCTGAGAATGAGGATCTGCAAAACGAGATGGGGAGTGAGCAAACCATTCAATCAAACCGTCAGACGCAGATCAACACTTACTTGCCATGCAGCCTGGCCTCCTCCATTAGGCTACGGAAATCATCGCGCTTCTGTCGCATCTTGTTACGCTTCTCTTTGCGCTCCTCTTCGGCCCGATCCTTGACATACTTTTCAAATACCTGTTTGCGTTCCTTCGATGTGAGCAGCAAGTATCGCGGATCAAAGACAATCTTGTGCAGCTCCTTCTCCCACGTGCTGAACGCCGACACATCCTTCTCCCGCAGCATCTCCTTGAACTGGGTGACGCGCATCTCCAGGGGAATGAGGGCTCGCTCCTTGGCCGCCCTCTGCTCGGCCTCCAATGCAGCATCCTCGGCCCGCTTCGATTTGGTCACTAATATGGAAAATTATGGATTAAAAGGGGGTGCCGGAAATGGTAGTTATGGTCGCTCAATACTTTTCTTACCCATCCGCACGCGCTTGGTGGGGACCTCCTCGACACTGGACTCGGATTCAGTGCCAATCTTGATGACCTCCTCGTCATCCTCCTCCTCGGGCTCCACGTGCTGCACATCCGGCTGCTGAGCCTGCGCCTCAGCCAAGGCTGCGGCTGCCTCTTCTGCTTCCTCGTTGGTCTTTTGTTCTGCTGCCTCGGCGGACTTCTCTTCCTCCGTTTTGAGCTGCTCGGGTCGATCGTTGACCGCCTTGTCCACATCCTCACGGTTCATTAGATCCTCGGGACGATCCCACACCGAAGTTCGCGTCGAGGGATTGTAAAAGAAGACACGAGAATCGCCCGTCCAGACCACACACCAGGGTGTGCCCGCAATGGGGGTGCTCGTGACGGGACGAGACTTGTCCGTCTGCTTGGCCGTGGCCGCAGCTTGCTTCTTTTGCTCCTCCTCTTTCTTGCGCTTCTCTTCGGCGGCCTTCTTCGCTTCCTTCTCCAAGGCGGCTGCCTGCGATGCCTTGGCGCTTTCAGTGTTCGCTTTCATGGCGGCGGCAGCTGCTGCGTAGGCCATTTGGGGATCAAATCCCGGTGGCGCTGTGCCCGGGGGCATGTGCATCATCGGATTGGGCAGCAAATGCGGTGGTATTCCGCCTGGAGGTCCCACTGCTGGCGACACACCAGAGTGTGCAGCCATGCGGGCCGCCTCCATGTCCCTCAGAGCTTGCGGCTTCTCCCACACGCTCTCCCCGCGCGCAGCATGGTAATAATACGGCCTGCCATCCGGTGCACGGTGCTCGGACCATTCCGCTGCCCGTGCAATTACCGCTGGATCTATGACGCCTGGCTTGATGATCAGCGTCTTGGCGGGCTTATCCTGGCCGCCGGGCGGTGCGTGCATGTGCTGCTGCTGCTGCTGTTGTTGCTGCTGCTGCTGCCATGGCGGCACACCCACGCCCCAGGGTCCACCGGGAGCAGCACCCCCCGGGAAGCCATAGGCTGGCGGGGGCATGCAGAAGGGTGGCTGGCCAAAGCCAGGAGGCGGCTGCATTCCCGGAGGCTGAAACATGGGCGGCGGCTGCTGGCGCACATTGGGGGGAGGCTGCGAGAGCAGCGGACCAGTTGCATTCGGTGGTGGTTGGCTCATCAGATGTGGCGGTGGCTGCGATGTTAGATGCGGCACTGCTGCCATTTCAGAGCCCAGAGATGGTTCTCCAGTTTTCAGTTCCGGCTTGACAGCCGCATTAGGTGGCCTCTTGGCCATCTCCTCGACCTCGGTTTGGGTCATTATCTTGACAGTGGGCCCATCCGGACGTGTCCAGGTGGTTTCCCGCGTCACCGCATGGTAATAGTAGGATCGTCCGTCCTCCGCCTTGGTCTCCACCCAGATCTCTGGTGTGGCCGCCGCCACACCATTTGCACCCGGAGGAGGCAGCTGTTGGTGGTGTGTCGGCGGCGGCTGTTGTTGCTGCTGCTGTTGGAGCGCCTGCTGCTGCAGCGTCTGCTGCTGGGCCGAGTGCTCGCCGATCGGGCGGCCACTAAATGCATTAAAGGGTTTACTCCTTGAATAAGACCACAATTAGTATGCTTCGATATCGCCTTCGGGTGAAAAAGTCGGCACCAGATACTCACCAAGTGACTTCGGTCGGTTTTTTTTCCGTCGCCGCTATAGCAACGCCGTTCGGCCCCTCTGTGCCACTGCCACTGCCATTTCCATTAATATTCAATGCGACTCCTGGCGGAGATTGATTCGCCTCCTGAAAGTTGACCGGCGAGATGGCCCTCTCACTGTCCATGCTCTCGTCTAAACTTGTTTCCATTGCACACAAATTACTCGTTTTGCACTTTTTTCACTTTGCATTTAAAAATTTTCACAATTTTTTCTGCACTTTTCTGCCGCTAGGGATGTAAATACAAGCAGGTGTGCTTTGGATACATGCTATCGATTAATGTGCAAGGCAGTGCTGGAAAGCGGTTACTTGCTTAGAGATGAGCGCGATACTTTGGTCTAAAAATATTATAACAGCAATAATTAGCAAATCAATAGACTTTAAATGCCGATCGTAGAAAATTATTCGTGTGCTTAATTATTTAATACGCAAATTTTCAATCTGTGGCTAATCTTTTTTTAATGAATCCAAAATACTTGTGATCAGCGACAGGCTCTTACAACTATCGCACAACGCCGTGCAGTAGCACGACCCCACCTCTCACACATTTAAAACCGATTTGTTTTTCCAACACGTGCAGCTGCGGATTTTGTTTGCAATGGGCAAAATACGGAAAATAAAGACACACACCCCCACCGGAGTAGGACTGGATGTATCCCTGCTGAATGGCCAGGACATTGACAGCGAGGAGGAGGGCTGCGGACCCATTGAAGCAATCAGTGTGCACCTCCAACGGCCGGATGTCGAGGAAAAACTCAATGGGTTGCATTCGTTCGCGGTGCTGGCTCTGCGCAAGGAAAAGGTCCAGGAAATCTGCCAAAGTAACTTGGTGCGCATTGCCGCACCCATGCTGTGCGACAAGGATATGGCCATTCGCGATGCCGCCGCTGGAGCGCTGAGGAATCTATCCGTCTTCGGATCAGAGGTATGTGATTTCCTCGTGGACAATGATATATTGACTGCCCTGCTGTCGCTGGTGGCGGGCTACGATCTGACGAAATCGGTGTGCTTCGAGTCCGAACTGCATGCCGACATCTTTCTGCAAGCGATACACCTGCTGCGAAACCTCTGCGAGAGCTCTCCCACAGCCACAGAAGCCTTCAATCAGTCGAATTTTCTGAAAAATCTGCTGCTCTGCCTGGACTACCAGAAGTTTGGCCTGGAGATAGCCATTTCCGTGGCGCAGCTGGTGCTGGTGGTCTCCGAAAACAACTCCAGCTCGTGGAACCTGTTGGCAAATGCCACAATTCTGACAGAACTGCTTAAAGTGACGGAGGGAAGCCACAGTCTGTTGTACCTGAGCGCTCTGGCGGCCGGCATTCTGTGCAATGTGCCCGCCTGCTCATCGGCCTACACCCGGGAGATCCTCGGCAGTCTGGACAAACTCCTGACGATCGACACGCAAGCGCAGTTGTTGGACTGCAAGAATGATATCAAAGATCTAAAGAATAAAAACGAAGCGCCCGTACTGGAGATCTCCATGGAAACGGAGGAAATGTCCGAAGCACAGAGCCAAAATCAGCCAAAACCCCAAAGTGAAGCGGATTCAGCTGTCAAGAATCTGGAGTATCTGTTGGATGCGCAGCGTTTGGTAGCAGAAATCATCACCAACCTCGGATCGAGCGACGATCAGTCTGGTTGGGGCTCGGACTCGGATCAGTCGGATACCGAAAGTGTCGTCGATTTCGATATGAACGAACAGTCGGCGGACAATGATGCGGGTGCCCTGCCGCTGAATTTCGTGGCAACCATCCTGCAGAACAATGTGGTGCAAAAGCTTTGGCAGAAATCGCAGCCCCTGGACCCCGCACTGGAGAAGCTGCTCTCGCAGCAGGAGAATATCCGCGAGAAGGTCTCAAAGATGCGCGTCTCCTATCTAATTTGTCTGCAAAATCTGAGCAACGTGCTGTCGGTGCAGGATCTGGGTGGCCACAATGACATCTACAACATGTGGTTCCATCTCGGACAGCAGGCCTTCAAGGGTACAGAGGATGCAACGATAATGGAGGCCATTACCTCGCTAATGCGCTCCGCCCTGACTTTGCTGAAGACGCGCAAGGATCTGTTCAGTCAAATAACCGAAAATGATCTAAACATGATCATCGAGAGTGCCCAAAAGTCCACAATTATGGATATACGAGTCAACTGGAACCGCATGCTCGGCACACTGGGCTGCCTCTTGTCGGAGGCGCTCGTGAAGGGCATTGTCCAGTTCCTATTGAATTCCTGTGCCCATGAGGAAGATCTGTGGGCGCTGTCCGAGGGACTCGATGCCATGATGGACATCTTTGCGGACGACGATTGGCCGCAGATCATCGCCGATTTGAATATGTGCGAACGCATTCAAACCCTCGAGGAGCAGTTTAAATCAAAGTACAGACAACAGCGACGTGACCTTAAGGATCGACGACCCACCATTTACACCGTTAAATCGAATTTTTCACGTTTTGTATATTATTTAAACAAAAATTGTAAACAATAAAATGCATTTTGGACGAAACAAATCGAGCATGCAAAAAGGCATTAAATTGCCAATTTCATGATTAATTTAACGGAAATTACGAACGAGTATATATTTTTTAGCCAGTATTACTTTCAATACGCAATGATCTTTGGCTGGAAAATGTTGCCGCTGGCATTGGTGCTGGTGTGCCTATTCCTGTTGCTGGAATTGCCACTGTCATCTCCTGAGGAGGTTAATTTCCGACTCCATAATTACTGCGATAAGAAACTCTGTCCCAAAGGAGGGAACCATGTGGCCTGCAATGCAAAGGAGGATGTGAGTATCCAAACCCCCCCATAATAAGAGTCTGTGTCTGGTGTGCCACGTAGGCACTCATTATATCTTCAACCATCAGAAACTGGGCAAGAAATGTTCACTGGATGCTGAAATATTGCCAATCAGAGGCAAGCTACGGACGGATTTGTTGAAGCGTATAAATGAGCTAAGGAATAAGGTGGCCCGTGGGGGTTTTAGTGGCCTGACGGCGGCTGCTCAAATGGCCACCATTACTTGGGATGAGGAACTGGCCTATCTGGCTGGCTTCAATGTGCAGACGTGTAGGCCCCATCTCGATGAGTGCCGGAATACCCTGGAATATAGCCACGTGGGCCAGTCGGTGGCCTATCGTGGCCTCAACTCGAAGCATCGAGAGCTGTCGGAGATCATCTACAATGCCATTGGTTTGTGGTTTCGTGAGCACGAGGTCACCACCATGGATGACATTTTGCACTACATTGGACCGCACTTTGGGTAAATGAATTCTGTGCACATTTCTCATCACTTAACCACTCCAACTGCCGCCCCTCTTTTCTTTCCTGTCTCGCAGGAAACCCAAAGAGAACTTTCTGCAAATGGTGCTCGACAATTGCAATCGTGTGGGCTGTGCCGTAGTCCAACAGAGCAAGAACGGCTGGCTCCAGACCTATCTGACGTGCAACTACGCCTTCGCACCTGTGTTGGGTGAGCCCGTCTACAACAGCAGCAAGCGTCCCGGCGAAGCGTGCCAGTCCGGCCACAATCCCGTCTATAGGCATCTTTGCTCTGAACACGAAATGTACATGCAGAATGGAATACCAACCCAGGTCGATGCAGGTCAACTGCAGCGTATGCTCTTGCTACCGCCGATTGATGTAAAAAATGAAAAAGAATTTGCACCTGGAGATCCTTTTTTTTCAGGATCCTCTCACGTTGAGCCAAATAACCAGCCACAAAATCCAACCGTAAAACCAGACCCGGCAGGAGCAACAACCAAAGCAGCAGTCCAAGCAGCAGGGACAACTGCAGCAGCAGCAGCAGCAGGAGGAAAAGAAACAACTGCAGCAGCAGCAGCAGGAGGAGGAAAAGAAACAACTGCAGCAGCAGCAGCAGGAGGGGAAGAAACAACTGCAGCAGCAGCAGCAGGAGGGAAAGAGATAACTCCAGCAGCAGCAGCAGGAGGGAAAGAGACAACTTTGGCAGCAGAAGGAAAAGAAACAACTGCAGCAGCAGCAGCAGCAGGAGGGGAAGAGACAACTGCAGCAGCAGCAGCAGCAGGAGGGGAAGAGACAACTGCAGCAGCAGCAGGAGGGCAAGAGACAACTGGAGCAGCAGCAGGAGGGCAAGAGACAACAGGAGCAGCAGCAGGAGGGGATGGGACAACTGTGGCAGCAGGAGGGGAAGAGACAACTGTAGCAGCAGCAGCAGCAGGAGGCGAAGAGACAACTGTGGCAGCAGGAGGGGAAGAGACAACTGTGGCAGCAGGAGGGGAAGAGACAACTGCAGCAGCAGCAGCAGGAGGAGGGGAAGAGACAACTGCAGCAGCAGCAGCAGGAGGAGGGGAAGAGACAACTGTAGCAGCAGCAGCAGAAGGGGGAGAGACAACTGCAGCAGCAGCAGCAGAAGGGGGAGAGACAACTGCAGCAGCAGCAGCAGGAGGGGATGGGACAACTGCAGCAGCAGGAGGGGAAGAGACAACTGTAGCAGCAGCAGCAGAAGGGGAAGCGACGGAAGCGCCAGCAGGACGGCGCAGATCTGGAAAAAACCTTAGGAGTAGGAGTCCGGTCCGTCCGAGAACCAAGATTCAACCAAAAAGAGAGGCAAAAGAGGCAAAAAGAGGCACAGTCCGGAGTAAGTCCAAGAAAGAAGTTAAGCCCGGACATAAAACACGGACCGCCAATCGACGAAGAACAAAAATTCAACGCAGAGACGGGGATGGGGAAACTGAACCAGCTGTAGATGGAGCAACCACGGAACCAGGGGCAGCACCAGTAGAAGATGGAGCAACCACTGAACCAGGAGCAGCACCAGCTGAAGATGGAGCTACCACGGAACCAGGAGCAGCACCAGCTGAAGATGGAGCCACCACTGAACCAGGAGCAGCACCAGCTGTAGATGGAGCAACCCCTGAACCAGGAGCAGCACCAGCTGTAGATGGAGCAACCACGGAACCAGGAGCAGCACCAGCTGTAGATGGAGCAACCCCTGAACCAGGAGCAGCACCAGCTGTAGATGGAGCAACCACGGAACCAGGAGTAGAACCAGCTGTAGATGGAGCAACCACGGAACCAGGAGCAGCACCAGTAGAAGATGGAGCAACCACTAAAGGTGGAGGAGAATCTACAACTAAAGAGGGAGAAACGACTGCTGCTGTGCCCGGAGGCGTAGCCACGACTGCTGCTGTGCCCGGAGGCGTAGCCACGACTGCTGCTGTGCCCGGAGGCGTAGCCACGACTGCTGCTGTTCCCGGAGGCGTAGCCACGACTGCTGCAGTTCCCGGAGGCGTAGCCACGACTGCTGCAGCTCCCGGAGGCGTAGACACGACTGCTGCAGTTTCCGGAGGCGTAGCCACGACTGCTGCAGTTCCCGGAGTCGCAGCCACGAGTGCAACATCAACGCCAGCACCTATACAAACAGGAAAAGAGGAAATTGACGACTCCTATGCCATGGAGGAATTTGAAAGTCAAGGTGAACCTAAAGCTGAAGAAAATGAAGAATCTGAAGAAAACGTAGACATACAGACAGAAGACAGACAGACCCTACGTAAATTAGGGTCCATAGAATATTCCGAAGAGGCTGAAAATGAGCCGGTGGTCGAGAGCAAAACCATAATTCTAAAGAAATTCGCACGCTTTCTGGCCCAGGTACGTCATGCAAAGGTGCTCAATCAGAGAGGCAAGGTGATCATCATAACCACAAACCATGAGGTGGCGTACACCAGCAAGAAGGTCATGGAAGAAGAGGCTAAAAGGAGAACAGCCAAACGTATGCAAAAGCGCAAAAGTATAATCGAGAGAGCCCGACGGATGCGTAAGAAGCGAGGCAGGCGCCATCAGGGCATCGGCAGGAGAACCATGAGACGGGCCAATCAAAAGCAAAACAAATACAAGCAGTCCGCAGGACTTAAGCATTATCAGAGCGGCGGCCGTCCACGTCCACGTCATCGCCGTCGTCGTCAGAAGTCCAAACCCAAACCCAGGTCCAAGGACGATGCACGTTGGTCGGTTGTGGGCTGAATGAATGCAGCTGTTTCAGAGCCTCCTTTTTCATAAATGCATCAATGCTTAATTAAATGGAATGGGTATACGCTCCACTGCATAAATCATTGCATCTTTGTTTCTTTTTTATACACATTATCTTTTCTTTGAATTATTACAACTATAACTTTTGCAATTGCATTGTTTTCCATATATCATTCATGCGCATGCGCCCCTCACGCAAATGATTCATCAGAGCATCCACGCCCGCCTGTATGGGGGTGGCAGGCCGCACTGTGCCGCTGCCGCTGCCACTGGTGCCTCTTGTACACACGGCCAGATGTCGTTGATAGCGCCCTTGGCTCTTGTACGACTTGTGGCAGTGATCGCAGGTTAGACCCTCCCCATCGTCGGAGACTTCTTCCTCCTTTTCTCTCTTGACCGAATGCCGACTGTGGCTGGGACTCAGCCATTTTGGCTCCTTCTTGATGAGCAGCTGTGTCTTGTTCTTGCGCTGCAGCTCCTCTTGGTGATTGTAGCGAATGTGATTGAACATTTTGGACATGCTCGTCTTGGTGCGATGGCAAATGGAGCACTTCAGATACGATCGATAGGGCAGATGCTTGAAGCAATGCTTCTGCAGCTCGGATCTCTTGGTGGTAGGCTGGATTTCGTGGCACTGCAGGCACATGCTCTTGCGTCCAGCCTCCAGGATCTTGAAGCTATTCTCTATGTAATGCTCAAAGTCGTGCTTCTCGAACACATGCTCTCGCCACACATCCATGGAATTGACCTCTTTGCCGCATTTCGGGCACAAAAAGGTTAAGAGTTTCATCAGACCATTGGTGGAGATTTCCGTGTCGGAATCTCGATTGGGGCTGGAGGATATGCGTCGCCGTTTGACATTGGTTTGACAACCACCACCCACCAAAGTGTCTGGGTCTGTGTTCATTTCCTTCTTTAGCAGCGCCACCTCATCCTTGCCCAGAGCATCGATCTCAATGATGACCGTTTCTTGGTTTTCCTCAACCTTTTCGGCATCGGCGGCATCGGGATCATCGAAAAACTCCTGGCAAAGGGCATCCAAATCGGCCTCGTACTTGGGCACCTGTTCCTCCTCCTTGCGCACAATATCCTCGTATGCCGTCAGGCATCTATCCAGGTTTGCCTCGCTGACATTCGGCTTGGGCGGAGAGGACTTCTCCTCCTCTGCCTGCAGATCAATGTCCATTAGGGCCTTTTGCAGCAGATCCCTGCGCTTGTGACCAAGCGTGCCTGGCGGACGGCCGCGACGTTTCTGTGTCAGTCGCCCGGCCGCCGACTGTAACGGCACGGCAGTTGCGTTGGGGTTCTGCGTCCGCTTCATTTGTCGCAGCTTCGCCTCGTACTTCTCAATCTCTCGCATGTGCGTATCCATCAAATGGCCATTGAGTGCGCGTCTCCGAGTGTACGCCATGCGGCAGTGCACACAGCGATATGTTTCGCTGTGCTCCAAGTGCATGAAATAATGATACTGCAGCAGAGCGATTGTCTTGTGGGCATTCTCCACCCACTTGAAGCAGATCTGGCACTCATGGAAGCGCTCATCGATTTGTATAAAGTTAAAGTCCGAATAGGTCTTCTTCAGATATTCGTGTTTCTGCAACAGAATCGCATTAGATGCGGACTATGCCACCAGGAGGGACGGAACTGTATTACTCACTGTATTCAGATGTTGACGCCACTCGGCCTGTGTCCGGAATGCCTTTCCACACTCGGGGCATATGTACACCATGTGCGCCTCCAGGCGGGCATTTAATTTGCTTTGTTCATCCGTCAGCATCACATTTCCCGACATTTTTCAATCAAAACCAAATTTTAAACACAAAATTGGCATCAAATAAATGCGATAGGTCGATGTCGATAGCAGTCTGTGCCTATCGAAATGCATCACTGCAGTCTGCACATCACTGCCATCCAGCCTGCACATCGCTAGTTCTGCAATGAATTCATAAATTTTAAGTAGAAACACCAACATTTATTAAGTTTTAAGCATAAAGTAGTTGTAGTAGGATCAAATAAAATCAAAATTATCATGTCGAGTGCATCCAAGTCCACAGTAAGCCCAACTTGCCTTGTTTTTGGTTGATTTGATTCTTCTACTACACCCACTACCATTTTATGAATAGCCAACCACCGCGGCCGCCAGTGGCAGCAGCAGCAGCAGTTCCACGTCTGCAGCGGCGGCCTCAGCATCCTCGAATGTCCAGGAGTTTAAGATTCGGGTGCCCAAGATGCGAAAGAAGCATCATGTGATGCGTTTCAATGCCACGCTAAATGTGGATTTCGCCCAATGGCGAAATGTCAAGCTGGAGAGGGAGAACAACATGAAGGAGTTTCGTGGCATGGACGAGGATCAGCCAAAGTTTGGTGCCGGCTCCGAGTACAATCGAGATCAGCGCGAGGAGGCACGCCGCAAGAAGTTCGGCATCATAGCGCGCAAGTACAGGCCGGAGGCACAGCCCTGGATATTGAAAGTCGGTGGCAAGATGGGTAAAAAGTTCAAGGGCATTCGGGAGGGCGGCGTGGGTGAGAACGCAGCCTTTTATGTATTTACCCATGCCCCAGATGGTGCCATTGAGGCGTATCCCCTGACTGAGTGGTACAATTTCCAGCCGATTCAGCGGTACAAATCTCTCTCGGCGGAGGAGGCGGAGCAGGAGTTCGGTCGTCGGAAGAAGGTCATGAACTACTTTTCGCTTATGTTGCGCAAACGGTTGCGTGGCGACGAGGAGGAGGAGCAGGATCCGGAGGAGGCAAAACTACTTAAGGCAGCGACCAAAAAGTCCAAAGAGCTTAAAATCACCGATATGGATGAGTGGATCGACTCCGAGGATGAGTCAGACTCGGAAGACGAGGAGGAGAAGAAGAAAAAGGAGCAGGAGGACAGCGATGATGGCAGCAAGAAGGCAAAAGGAGGCAAGGGCAAAAAGGGCGCCGACAAAAAGAAGAAAAAACGCGATGTGGACGACGAGGCGTTCGAGGAGTCGGACGATGGCGATGAAGAGGGCCGGGAAATGGACTACGACACCGAGTCCAGTGAAGAGTATGTTTTTGGTTTCATTGCCTTTTTTTTTATACCCACTTGTTGACACATCTGTTGCTCCCCCTACCCCACAGTGAACCTGATCCGGAATCCAAGCTGGACAAGGACATGAAGGGCGTTGCAGAGGAGGATGCTCTACGCAAGCTGCTCACCTCGGACGAAGAAGATGAGGATGAGAAGAAGTCGGATGAGTCGGACAAGGATGAGGCGGATGGTGAGAAAAAGAAAAAGGAAAAGAACAAAGATGAAGCCTCCAAGGACAAGAAAAAGAAGAAGCCTTCGAAGGATGACAAGAAATCGAAGGCCAACGGAAGCGGCGGCGACTCGTCCACGGACTTTAGCACGGACAGCACAGACTCTGAGGATGACCTAAGCAATGGGCCACCGAAGAAGAAGGTCGCCACCAAGGACAAAGAAAAGGAGAAGGAAAAGGACAAGGAGAGTGCCAGCAGCAGCAACAAGCCATCGACCAGCAGCAATGCCAACAAATCGCGATCATCTACGCCCACGCCAGCGAACAACGATGCCAGCAAACGCAAGATGAACAGCCTGCCCAGCGATCTGACCGGATCGGACACCAGCAACAGTCCCACCAGCACGCCAGCCAAACGGACCAAAAACGAGATCAGCACCTCGCTGCCCACATCCTTCTCTGGCAGCAAAGTGGAGTAAGTGCAAACCATCTAAACCCCTCTCTCCAAGAATTGTTGCTTAATTTTGTTTCTCTTACAGGGACTATGGCATAACCGAGGAGGCAGTGCGTCGATACCTGAAGCGCAAGCCCTTAACAGCCACCGAACTGCTGACCAAGTTTAAGAACAAAAAGACTGGCGTCTCAAGCGATCGCCTTGTGGAGACCATGACGAAAATATTAAAGAAAATCAATCCCGTGAAGCACACCATCCAAGGCAAGATGTATTTGTGGATTAAATAGGCTGTAGACAATGTGATTGTAAGAACACTTCAAGTACATATATTACATTTAAGATTAAATTGCCCTAAAATGTGGCCCTTCACTTCATGAATTTTATTTTGTTTTGATTCTAATTATTGTTGTTGGTCGAAGCGATAGTGCTATCGATTGCGAAACAGTCATCCCGATTGTTGGTGGTGCCATCGATTGCTAAGCAGTCATCTCTAACGGTTATCGCGAACCACAAATCCGTGTTTGGGAAATGTAAAAAAAATGTCCAATAATTAGCAAGTGAAGCAAATTTATCCTGATTTCCGACCTGCCATGCTTAAAAACGATCAGCGCCAGTGTCCTTGTTGAATATTACCTGACGATAGATCCCGTTCAGTGTCCTAGAACAGCAGCAAAATAAAACGCAATTGTTTTGCGATGGCGACGAGTGCTAGCGAAAAGGCGAGCGAGTGCTGAGAGAGAAAAAAATCGGTTGCACAAATAAACCCCAAAAGAATTCCTGAAATAAACAAATAACCGAGTGAGTTCTCGATGTGAGTGTACGTGAATAAATGGGCGAAATAAGACAGGAAATCAGCTCAGCTGCTTTGTTGTGGTGTTAATTTGGCAGCAACACACACACACGCAACACACATCCACCCACACATGCAGAAAGAGAGAGAGATACGCCTGACAAAAAAAAGCATAACATAAGCAAGTGCATTTATTTGTTGTTAATAATTGAGCGCTTGAATCGGTGCTTCCTTTTGTTGGTCGCTCCCAACCCTTTTCACCTGTTGTCCCTTGTCCACTACAGGTACATGTAAAGATGTATATGTATTGGTATGTAATTAAAAACCTTGAATTCGCGTTGGTTCGTGCGATGTGCGCCTTGTAAAGTTCAAGGTATTCCCACCCATGCGTGTGTGTGTGTGTGTGTAGGTGGGGTGGGTTACGCGTGTGTGTCGGCCTTCGTGGGGAGTGGATTAACAAAAAAGAAAAGCTGTAAAGCAAAAGCAGTGCCCGATAAGTGACGTTAGCTTATCGATATGACTATCGTTGCAAGGATATTCGATCGTGTGGGGCTTCTTGTGTGTGCGTGTATGGGTGAGGATACGGTTCCAATGTCAATTAGGGTATTCTAATGGTAAAATCGAACCTCTGCTGGATTACTAGGAAGAACTCTATCACAGCAGTCTGGTCTTTGCTTTCATTATATGGAAATTACCTATAAACAAAAAGTTTCTGTTTAAAATCAAGAATCAGCTGTTTTCTTTAGCTGCACAGCTGTTTGGCCAAAATCAAAATGCAATCAGATTTAATTACCCCACTGTCAAAACAATCCCCCAGTCCCCATGTTGCAATTATAAATAAATTAGTCATCTCCCATTTGAAATCTTATAGCATCCACGCGTCTCGTCTCGTCTCTCCGTTTCAATTACAAAACTCTCTCTCAGAACCTCTGTCCGCAGGCTGCCCCTGTCCATTCGACTATTTATTTATTATTTGTTCATACAATAAAAGTCACGTTCTCATTAATGGTTTTGCTGTTGCTGCCTGCTGCTGCTGCTTCTACGTCGTTTATCTATCAATTTTCTGTCCTCTTTTGTGACCATATTTCTATACGACGATGTGCTAATGCCTGTGACGTTTTCCTTTATTTAATTATGCATTTAATACATATATTAGTGACATATTTGCGGCACATGTTAACAGCGCAGCTTTTGATTTTTTTCGCTGCAAAATTTTCCACATTTTGATGTCTATGAACTTTTGGGCTGTAATTCATCAGGTTTTGGGGCTGACACAGATCTGGGGAGCTATTTATTAAAGAAGTTTCAAAAAACTATTCCGCTAGACTTCAATAAAAAGGAAAATTGAGCTCAATCACTGCGCAAAGCGAAGCCACAGACAGTTCCGACGTCAGCGAAATGCGTTGATTGCCTTACATAAGTTGTAAAATGCATTTTCATGGCTGTCTCTGTCTCCGCTGCCACCAGACACTTTCGGGCAACAGCTGTAATGGGGGAAAAAAGTATACATTTTTGATGTTTGTGGAATAATCAACACAACACGCATACACAAAAATATAAAAATAACGATCACAAGCCGTTTATCTTATCAGCTGAGCTGTTTATTTGCCTTTGACTTGAGCTGGCATCATCCCTCGACTCATTTATAAACTCTGTTTTGTTTTACAATTGCAGCACCAGTACCAGTCTCTCCCCTAAAATAAAAAAAAAGCAGCAGGCTGTGGCACACAGATGAGAGATGCGAATAGTGCGAATGTTGACAGCACAAAGAAGCAACAGCAGCAGCAGCAAGAGCAACAGCAGTGGAACCATCAAAGAGCAACAGCAATAACATCAGTGTAAAAGGAACGAAGTTCAACCAAGAACCACAACCTGCAGGCAGCAACAGCAGCAGCATGACCTCAAGAAAGGGCTGCCATGTTCTGGCCCTGTTGGGTCTGTGTCTGGTCTGCCATGAGGCGGCTGTGGTCAGTGGACATGTGCTTGTCTATAGACGCATCTCAAATCAGGCAAGTATATTCGATATATTCGCTTTGACAGAACAGCCAATACTCATTTGTTCGTCTTGTTTTGCAGTTGATTGAGGAATTCAATGATTTGCCAGCACAATTTGGTCCTCTACTGCCGCCAAATGGTCTCAAGGTGTATGTGGTGCCTGCCATGCCCCATTCCTATGGTTGTGATACGCTGAGTAGGCCACCGCATTTGATTTATCCATCAGCGGCCAAATTTGTGGCACTGATATCACGCGGCGGTGATTGCACCTTTGAGCGGAAGGTGCGTATGGCACAGAATGCAAGCTACTCTGCTGTGATTGTCTACAATAATGAAGGCGATGATTTGGGTGAGTCAATCCATCAGTTAATCGCCTGGATATCCTGCTGATTCTTTTACTAATTTACAGAGCAAATGTCCGCCGATAATAGGTCGGGCATAAACATACCCTCCGTCTTCGTTGGCCATACAGCGGGCAAGGCTCTGGCCACATATTTCACGCCCGAGGTGGTGCTAATCATCAACGATGAGCTGCCCTTCAATATCAACACTCAATTGATATTGCCCTTCTCCATATTAATTGGCCTGTGCTTTCTCATCATGGTACGCGACTAATCTTTGATTTTTGTATCCCCAATTTTACTGGGTTTGTTTTTCTGTTCTATAGGTTATTTATATGATATACAAATGCATACGCGAACAGCGTCGCCTGCGTCGCCATCGACTGCCCAAGAGCCTGCTGAAGAAGTTGCCTGTGCTGCGCTACAAAAAGAACAATACGAACAATAAATATGATACCTGTGTGATCTGTCTGGATGAATTCGTTGAGGATGACAAGCTGCGTGTGCTGCCATGCTCCCATCGTAAGTGCAAGTCCCTCATTAATCCAGTGATATTACATTTGTATATTTCCCTTGCAGCCTATCACACACACTGCATTGATCCATGGCTTACCGAAAATCGTCGCGTTTGTCCCATTTGCAAGCGGAAGGTTTTTACGAAAGACTTGCATCGGACTCGACAGCCTTCATTGGATAGTGTCACGGACACGGATGATGATACAACGCCGCTGCTGCAACAGCAGCCAAGTGGTGGCAGGCAGGGTGGTCAGGGGTCCACCTCATCCGCTGCCAGCGCAGCAGCGGCTGGTAGTAGCTCCAGTGTGGCAACAGCTGCTGCTGCAAGCACCACACGACATGGCACCTTTCGACGTGCTGATGCTGGTCGGAATCCATTTGAAGCGCAGGAGACTCAAAGCTCGGATGATGAAAATGGTGCGTGACTGGATGCTCTTTGATTGTCATTAGTCATTTGTAATTCTCTTCTTTGTTTTTTGGGAACAGCCCTGCTGGACTCTGCCTCACATCCGGCCAGCTCATCGTCGGCCACTCATGAGCGCATGAATCCCTTTGATCGTGCACCAAATTTGCCCCCACATCTCGCTCGCCAGTTGAACGATTTGAACGATCCCTCGATTTGGTCCAAGTTTGGGTAATGTTTATTTTTCATTGTATTTTTCGTTTGGCTTGATGATAATTTCCGAATGCATTTTGGCAGCTTCCTGTTTCGTCGTCCGAGGACTACAATTAGTGTGGCAGCACCGGCATATCTGGAGCACGTTGAGTCTGGTACTAGTGCCATTATGGGGCTGCCCGCGACAACTGCAGCGACAACGACGGGGACAATTGCCGTTGCGACGCCCGCATCGAATAACATCCTTAATCCGAATTTAAGCGGCTCCTTCAAGGATGATGACGATATGCCACCGCATCGCTCCATTTACGAACCCATAGCAATCAATACGCCAGCGGCCAACGATTCGGCGTTCCTGCAGACGCCCACGCAGGGCGGAATAGGCGTGGCCGCCATACCACATGGTGCAGACGATCAGTATCTCATATGAGCGCAAGGAGTGGGAGTTCCCTTACACTTAGTCGTTGTCGATCCCCAAAGAATAACCTTTTTGTTTTGAATCAAGAATTATTTTCGTTTGGGTTCGCTTTCAAGAGATAGGAAGAGAGAGAGCTGTGTGGCTGCCAGCTGCTTTGTTTTAAACAATTAACGAATGTTTATTATTAAATATTAATAAATATGTAGGCCCTCCCCCCACTCCCTCCCCTCAGATCTTGTGTTGGCCTGTGAGTCCGTCACGCCCACAAAATACATAGACACAACACACATACACACTTACATATATATATATGCGTATAAAAATTGTGATTTATTTTATATACATTTTACAAACGTAAATCCCACGATTGGCACACACCACAGAACCCGCCTACAAAATTTACCAAAAACAAAAAACGCAAAAGATAACACAATTAAGATTCAAAAATTGTTTTTTTTTTATTTTAAATTTTGATTTTGTATTAATCAGTGTTGATGTTTTTTAGTCAAACCAATCAGCTCCCCACACAAAAACACGCATGTGCAACAGAATGATTCATGGAATTAGTTTATATTTTCAATTTGAAAACAAACACACACAAAAAAGAAATTAAAGCTAAAAACAATTTTATTAATGATTGATGTGGCATTATATGGGCCTGTACATTGTATATTATTCTCGATTTAACTAATTTTAAGTTTACTATAAAAACAAAACCAACAATATTTAAACTAAAACACCTCCAAAATGTTGCAATTGATTTTCCAGTTAGAAGAGGAGTGAAACACACCCACAATAAAATATAGGGAATGTACGTTGTTTCTTCTTTTTATAAAAAATATGATCAAATTATATTTCAAGTTGCCACAAAATCCACTGAAAGTAGAACAAAAATCTATTTTGTGATTATTTTAACCCAAAAATACCTATAAAATGCAGAGGAAGACAAAAATCGAAATTCAATTAGGGCATAGATGCATCCGAAAATAAAACAAAACAATATATAAAGTATATTTAGAAATGCTGTGGCAGTGTAATTTAAATTTAATTTACATTCAAAGAAAAACAAAAATAAACGTAATGGATATAAAACATATGTGTGGGGCACTGTTTTACTTACCAAATGAGAGATATTAGCAGGTAATTGGACCTCAAGCACTGCTTCTGGATAGCTCTAACAGAAGTCAAAGCAAGTTCTGGTTTTTAACTGTAGTTAAAGACCGACAATTAGGTCCAATTGGTTCTTAAGCAGCTGCTTAAACAAGGCAACAGCTGTTTTTCTTTTAAGTCGCCTAAGCAGTGGAAATCACAGCAATCGTCAGCACAATCAAAGCCCTTCATACGAGGATGATGAATGAGTACTAAGCTCCGATGGAGAGATTTAAAAGAAGCATAGCGCAGTCTACAATAAATAGACATAATTACACGATTGTTTTCCCAAAACACAACACGCCAATGGCAGTAATAGACAACTCATTTTGGATTCTTACGCATGTAATACGTATACACAGTAAGTATATATGTATATACAAACATATACTCGTATATCTACGTATCTGTATATTTATTTGTGGTTCTTTCAACGTTAATTATAGTCGGCCTTTTGTTGTAGAAGAAGGATTCATTATATTTTCAGTGTGGGTGTGTTACCTCGAGCCTGGGAAACACTGCAGCTGCTGTCCAGTCCAGAATGTACGTATAGTATATAGTATCTATATATTGTTAATTGGTATATCTATATGCTATATATAGATGTGTGTTTTAGGCCACCACTTACGTACATTATTTGGATGTTGATGTGGATGGGGGGATAAATAAATACAAAGTAATTCTCGGGATTTATACAAACGTTTTTTTTTCACTTTATATAATATAAGAGTTATTTTATACGATAGCATATTTATATATATATGTATATATCATTACATATATCGTAGGAGTATACATTTAAACAGCATGTATATTCATTCTTTCAGATTTTAGTTGAGTAATCAGCACTTTTTTCGAAGATATTATTATTACAATTTTGCTAGAGAGAGAGTGTATAGGGGATGTGTGTCGGATGATAAATATGTATGGGATATATAATGTATGTTTTTTGTACAGATTTCATGTGTGAATGAATGAGTGTTTTTGTTTTTGAGGGGATAATTGATACAATTTTCAGTTTAAAAAATGACGACAAAGCTATATACAAAAAAAACACAGAATGTGCACCACTTTTAAGAACTTAATAGCTAAAGAAACATATTGTTGTATGAACTATGGGGTGTGGGGGGTGCATGGGCATTCCACTTCACTTCACAACAAGCGATTGCTTGAGATGCCGCACCAGACCGGAACCAATATCCTGTACATCCGGCCATTGTCGTATTACGAAGATGACAAAACAAATGGATAGAAATGTGGTCAAAACGCGTACCCTAAAACACAAGACTTGTATAAGTTTAATCCATGAAATGTCGAGTCGTAGAAGAGCCGAACCTTGTTTTAAGAAATGGCATTATAATGCCCGCTGCTGTGGCCACTAGTAGGAGTACCACCTGTAATATCGTTAATACCACATTGATGAGTTTCACAACCAAGGCCCTGGCATTTGAATTGTCAATGCCCTCAACAGTGACATATTGTTGCTGTGACATGTGCTCCATTTTAGATATCTACGAGAGGGGATTATGTATCCATTAGTTTCTGATCTCTCTCTCTCTCTTCCCCTTGGGGACTGCTGATGCTTACCCTCGTTTGACAATTCTCAAGCACTTCATTGACATCACGTAGTCTTTCATCGCTTTGGTATTGTACTTTCTCCTCCATGTCAGCAATCGTTTGCTTTAGATTCTCAATTTCATTCTGGAAAAAAACAAAAGGCGATATTTTTATTTGGAACTATGCCAAAAGGGAAAGGGAAAAGGCATTGTGTCCTACAAACCTGATGTAATTCCGTCAAGTCATTGATTTGCTCTTCGAGTCCCTCGGCACGATATCGTTCACTTTCGAGTGTGGCTGTCAGGTTATTAAATTCCTTTTGGCTTGTCTATAAAATAAGATACGAAAGGTTTAGTGTGCATTCCCAGAGAGTAAAAAAGAGGACGCTCCTCCTACCTCTAGCCTATCCATGCGCTCCTTGAGCTTCTCATTCTCTGCCTTGCGTTCGGCCAGCTCTGTGAGTAGTGTCTTGAGGACTATGTGATATTGGCTGGCACCAGATTGACTCTTGCCAGAGCTGAGAAATATAAAAAGTATCCTCCATTAGTAGGGGTGCAAAAGGGATCCCCTAGCCATATTCTTACCCCGCTGGTATACTCTCACTCGTCACGCTGCTGCATTCACTGCCATTGTCACTATTGAATTTGCCTGTGCCACTGCCCGTTCCCGTATTATTATTATGTCCTCCGCCCCCACCACCAGATCCTGTGGAGGTACCTGCACCTGGCACCTGCTGCTGCAGTCTTTCGTTGGCCGCCAGCACATCGGCGGCATTGGCCGCCTGCATGCCCTGCAGCTCGGCATCGCTCATCTGATTGATGTTGTCGGCGCTGCCAAACTTATTCTTGATGAGATGGGCAAACTCACGCGGCTTGGACATCACAGAGCCCGAGAACCCGGTTATGCCATCGCGTATGTTGCCACCCACATTCCTTAGACCCTGGCCCACATCGCGCAGGACCTCGCGCGGCTGTCGATGCTGGCTCTTGGTCTGATATTGATGATCCTTGGCTCGTTTCGTATAGCTATCGAGCTTCTTCTGCAGCTGCGAGATGCTGTGTGCGCTCTTTTGGTTCTTCTTTTCGAAGACAGCCTGTAAAGAAGGAGGGAGGGAGGAATAATTCATGAAGAGGAGGAAGGGCTTTGCAGGACTCGTACCTTGATGCGCTGCAGCTGCTGCTTGTCGGCGCTGGCTGCTAGCTTTAGATATTCATTGACATTATCTGAAAGGGAATAAATAAATATTTTCTGTCGCTCCTTTTCATTCCTTTAAGGACTCTCTTACCATCTCTGGCAGTTTGCTCTTGTCGTATGGACTCCTTGGTGCATTGTATTTTCGTATTCAAACGATCAATGGCCTGGACACTGGAGCTCCTCTCGTGGGTGCATCTCCGGGGCCTTTTGCTGCTGTCAAACTCATCCGAAACGAATGATGAATAGTAGTCCTCGTTCCCGGACAATCGTGAATCCTCCAGGCCACTGCCTGTGCCAGCACTTCCGCCGCCGCCTCCCTGGGTTCCACCTCCCACCACACCGCCAAAATCATTCATATCATTGACGCCCACAAGACCGCTGTAGGCCAAGAGGCCGCCCTGATCCGAGCCATGGGTCCGCCGCTGCCTCTCGCGACTCCTACGCCGGTGGGTGGGGCTGTGGCTGCGAAAGCCACGTGCCACCACCCCACCGCTGCCCAGACTGCCGGTCACCGTGTTGCCGCCGCTATAGACAGCCGCCTGTGCAGCTGCCACTGTGCTGGAGGAGGCCGAAGAATTGCTATTGGTGTTCCCCGAAGCGGGACCGGAACTGCTTGCTGCTGCTATCGCAGTCGTTGTGGCTGTGGCTGATGCTGCTGCTGTTCCTCCAGTTGATGATGATGCACCGCCTGCTGCTGCCGCTGCTGTTTGTGTGGCTGCCGCTGCCTCGCTGGCCCGTTCCCTGGACACTGTCAAATTGTGGCGCATAGAAAAAACGGTACGGATGATGGGTTATTGCTATTTCTATTTCTGTGAGTCTCTTTCTTTATTTTCTATTGGTTTTAGTTTCTTTCTTCAGATGTGAGTGATAAGAGCGCGTTGGTCTCGCCGCAGCACAAGCAGCAGGAATGAAATGTGTTGCATGCACATAGGCACCGGCTTATAATGAAAGCAGTGTCTGTGTGTGTGTGAGTGAGTGGGTTGGTGGTGGGTGGAAGGCAGAGAGAGTGTGCAAGTGCTGATGGTGAAGAATGCTGTGTGCGAGAGAAAGAGAGTGAGAGTGAGTGTGAGAAACAGTATGGGAGGAAAGCGCGAGAGGGTGAGTGATAGTGTGAGTGATGGCTGTGCTAGGAAAGAGAGCAGCGAGTGTGAGTGATGGCAGAGTGATGCAAAAAGTGTTGATGGCCTGTGGCGCTGTGTGGGCGATAGCGGGCGACTGTTGATAGCTTTTTTGCACTAGTGTGTGTGCCTTTTGAGTGAGTTATGTCTTCACATACGCAAATGATTGACAGCTAGAGCCGACAGCCTGGGCGGCGCGATAGAGAGAGAGGGCACCAGCAAGAAAGTAGAAAATAAAAACGACAGATAGACAGAAATAGAGAGGAAGAGGCGGAAAGAACACGGCCAAGCGTTTTAATCGCGGGCATGCCACTGTTTTTTATTTTTTGGTAACAACAAACAGGCAGGTACAGTGGAAACACAATAATTAGGAACAGCTTAAGTGAAAAGCTATTTTTTTTTTTGAGAATAAATAGACAAATTATAGATTCAAGTGAAATTTCAATTGATTTACATGTATTTATAATATACTGCTGCCTATTTATCATATATCCACTGCCCACTGTTGCATATTTTTGCTTTTCTTTTTACAGAATAACCACTGTGTAAATGACATTAATGATTGCGGTTTGAGGTTAACATAAAGCTAATACATGCAGATATCTGAAATGATTAAATACCTACATTTATCAATGATTTATTTGTTTTGGTGGAAATTGGAATTTCTTTTTGTTGTTGTGGTGGATTGTGTGTATGGTATGCAACGTAGTACGTGTGGCTACAACACATTCAACATTCAAACGGTTACAAAAGCTGAAGAAAGGGAAAACAAAGAAAGAGATTGAAGAAACAAAAGGAAAAAATATATGTAAAAGTGTGAAAAGTAAACAGGAAAACAAATGGTGAGAAAACAATTCAAAAAATGTGTAATATAATAATAACAAATATATAATGTATAAGCAATAAACAATCCGCAAATCAATCCAACAAGTTATAATTGCAATACAAAACCAAGCACACAAAAGCAGGCTATAGTTTTGGTGGATCTGCTAAAATGTTTTCCAAAGCTATGTGAAAAGAGAGTGCTGGGGCGAGTTGGAGGGTTTCTAAGGGAGGCAGATGGGTGGGTGGCTGTTAGGGCAGTTGGGGTGCTGGCTGGGGGTTGCTTTCCAGATGAGTCATCATTCATGTCTGGCGCATAAATTGAGAGCATCATATGCTCCAAAAACCCACAATCCATTTGTGGCAGAGAAAGTTAGTTTTTTTCTATGCTTTGTTCTTTTTGTTTCCTGACTAAAAGCTATTTGCTTTAATTGTTGTCTAGCTATTTGAACTAAAAAATCTCTTTTAGGATATGGAAATGGAAGACTATTCACTCACCTCCTTACTATGCCATTTTAAGCGTTTTTGTTTCATATATTTGCACAATTTATGTTACTTTTCAGAGTGTTCAGGCTTTAAATGAAGCTTGTAGCTTGAAGCTAATAAAATAATAAAGAAATGCTTATCTTTTCTTGAGTCATTAAAGCAACACAAACACATTTCCATATTTGTATCTTCTTTAAGCTGGCATATTATTCAGCATACAATTTTCTATATATTTGGCTTTTAATATAAGCTCACATTTCATTCACAAAATATTCTGTCATTCCTGCTCCTCGTGTGCTGCAGACTTAATAGCCGGAAATGCTAATTGAATAAGCAGCAGCAGCATCGCATTTCACTGATAACAGCATTATACCCTAGTTAGAAACAAGATTGAAAGCCCCAGACATAATCATGAATGCCCATTAAACCAGAGAGACGCTGATAATAAGATGATTTGAATGAGGAAGCTACAGCATTAACACACGCGCGCCAATCAAAGCAATTATGAGGCAGCGGGAGGAAGGGTACTAATCCCTCGCCAAAAGATAGATAGAGCTTGCTTCACCCTATAGATAGATGGCAGGCGATCCTTAATTAAAATTTACTTTGTTCGGTGCTGCGACTGGCGGATGGACTGCGACTGGCGCGTAGATTCGTACTGGAGCTGCGTGCTGGACGCAGTGGCTGCAATGTTAAGAGATCCCGACTTGGATTCGTATGCGTTGGCACCGCATTAGGCATTGAGTCCATTATTGCATATTGTTGCCATTCAATGGATTCGGATCACAGTTTCTGTCACACTCTACAAAGAAAAGAAACGAAACAAATTAAATAAATATAATATTCCAATCATTTATTATATTTCTAGGCTACGGGTATGCAAAGTCCAAAGGTGAATCAACTCTCACAAGCCATTCCAACTGATAATCCAATCCCCCCGATCACACACAATCACGGCTATAAATATAATCCGAATAATACGAAAACTAGAGCACATTTAATTGCACAAAAATTCCATAAATTTGTAGCATTGTTTTGCAAGATGTTTTTTGAGAGTGTTGCAAGATGAAAGCCATCTGATTTATATAGTATAAATATTCCAAATATTCTGGTAAATATAACAAAGCCAAAAAAAAAGAGTGAATCCATCTGTACAAATTTTGGGATGCACTGAAGAAAAAGCAGATAATTTAAGGAAGAAACAAAAAAAAAAAATGGATAAGAAAAATGGATAAGTATATTTTTCTACAGTTTTTTTAGAGGCAGGGCTAACAAGTAGGTAGCTTTTTACATCATTTTTGGAGTAGATCTACAATCGAGAGAGGGACTTTCACAATTGGGTATAGGAGTTTTCCTGGGATTATTCGATGCTTTTAGTACAAACATTATTCCCTCGCATTCACATATTTTTTTTTGTTACCATTCCCTTTCAATAATATTTCTTTTATTTCGTTCCCCTTTTTTTTCGTTCAGTGCATGTTTGTATATGTTTTTATAGACCTGATATGGTGGGCAATTTATTGGAGATAATGGCACCCACATTGCACATACAATCTATCACTCTCTCTCTCTCGCTCTTAATAGCTAGTGCTGCCAGTAGCCGCCATAGTATCAGAAGGGGGAGAACACCTTATATAGATCGATTATGTGGCCTCCTCCGTCTTCTGGATTGTGTATTGTATAATAAATGTACGCGTATTGTAGAACTCAAGTGCTCTGAGCGGCATGCCAATGGATGTTTTATATGAATATTTGGAGAATGAGAGTCAGACGGGCTGTCAGGGTAGCAGGCAGGGGAGGAGCAGTCAGGGGAGGAGCAGTCAGAGGTGGAGGACACATCATCATCATCATCAGGGTTGTGGCACACAATGATAACAATTGTTTACCCGATTATAAACATTTATACAAACATTCATTCGTTCTCGTTGCCAACAGACAGCCGACACACCACTCACAAAATTGTGTTATTAATAAACAACGACGCCTTCAGCTACAATGTAACACCTCTTGTGTTGGGGGAGGCAGCAATTAAAGAGTTGCACGGATGAACAGCACATGTTCCGGTTCTTAAAGTTTCCACTAGGAATTTGCCTGAGGAAATTTCAAGTGGTTGCTTAGGAATTTCAAGAGCGCAAGTGCGAGGCGGTCGAGAGTCAAGCACACTGTGAAACTACTTTTCTTTTTTCTTGCCACAAATATTGAACCGATCTTTACAATTTTAGAAAAACTAGTAGGAGAGATTATTTTTTTTTGTTTATGATTTTACTTCTGATCGTAGACGATTTATACTGTCTGTTAGGTACATTTACACGATGTAAATGTAATGTCCGTTTAATTTGTATAAATTACAAAGTATTTTTCATATATATTTAAAATTGATCCCATTCCTACATTAAATCCCAAGAATTTCAATAATCCCTCTTAAAATTCCCAAGCGAATATAACTTATATGTCAACAGAAAATGTATCAAATTCCATTAAATTCCATTAAAGTTGAGCCCTTTTCAAAAGCTAATCTCTATTAATCTGTTGATGCCTTTGTTGAAGTATTACCCGTGCTCTTACGCTGCTGAAGAATGCTTCATACGCTGCCATTCCGATACGATAAGCAGCTTTAATGCGAGTACATCATTCACTTACACACCCATTTGAATACCTAAAAGAGCGAAGACCTACCCCATTGTAACTTCACTTGAGAAAACCAATTGAGAGAGAAACATCCACATGCACACGCTCCCTTCTGCCTCCGCCTACTCCTCCATCTCTTTTCACTTTCGTTTACATTTTTCGGGTAATTTTCCGTTTAGTAAATCCCTTTAAGCTCCGACGGACACACGCATAAACGCATAAACATCAGCATACAGAGAGATAGGGAGAGGAAGGGAGATAGAGACACTTTTACAGTACTGTAATATTTTTGCATTGTAAGCTCATTCCATTCGAAGAGAAAGAGATAATGCTTAGGGATGGAAGCAATGGGCGTGCGTGTCTATAATCGAACGCACATAATGGTCCCCTATACTTCTATTCGCTTCAAGACCACAAGAGAACAACATAAAGCGGTAACATAATGTATCATAAAAACTGATCATCCGATAGTGGATGCTAAAATTATCGAGCTGGGCTACTAAGTTGCTCTTATATGATACGTTTTCGGACCAAAATTTAGATCCAGTTCGAGCAGGAGTCTTTGATTGTCACGCACCCATCTCTAATAAAGATGGACTTTGCCTCGCGCACCGCCGCTGCTCCCCCAGTCCATTGCGCTTTCAACCCAAATGCTCATCTGCACTTGACTGCGCCACAGCACAAAGCACACAGCGGGGGAAGAGGTGATAAAGAGGGAGGAAGACTGTAGGAAGGGGGAGGAGTGGGAGCAGATAAGCAGAGGAAGAGTGAGATGGAGAAGAGGGGCTCATCGACTACGCTTTTCTTTCTCCTACTCTTTCTCTCGAGCATAATCATTTTTCTTTGTGCCCCTTTCTTATTGCTTTCGTTTCGGTTTCGGTTTCGGCTCCGGTTTTTTGTTTGTTGGGAATTTTAATCAACATTTATTTTGTAACCTTCCTTTTTGTTGTTGTTGTTGTGGCTGTTTTTGTGTACTTTGTTCTTGTTATGCACGCGTGTCAATCGCTTTCTTCTCTTACTACTTCGTGCTTTGCCTCCCTCCCCATCCTTCGTTGAATGATGTTTAAACAGAAACAAAAAAACCATAATAACAATAACACAACAGACGCATTGAATATAATATATGAAGCTAAAAAGGAATAACGACTAAGTAAATACCCTAAGAAAAAAAACTCAGAATAAAAACAGCAAACAAAAAATTTAATTTAAAAACCAGTAAGGAAAATTCATTAAATATATCTCAGCCAGATGTTGCTCCAACTCCAATTCAACAATTAATTAATTTTAGGTCCAATCAACCCCTTTAATTTAATTAGAGGGCATACACAGAAATTAAGCAGAAATGCAATGTGCATTGCATTTCAACAAAAACTGTTTGTCAGGGTCATTGACTTTGGCACGAGCTAAACCTGTGTTGCTGTCTTTGTCTACGTATCTCTTTGGCTCTCTCGCTCACTCTCTTCGTTGCCATATCTCTGCTTTGGGTTCGGATCTTCTTTCAAGTCGCAAAAATCGCATGATAAGCAGCTGGGAAAAAGTCACTCAAAAGCGTCGCTGAATGGGGCACGCCTTCAGCTGATGAGAGACACTGCCCCCCACAGCACCCTCTATTCTACCAGTGGGTATCAACGAATGTCTGTTATCACTAGACTATTTCCCATCCTACGATCCTCAATGGCAAGTGCAAGTTCACTCTGAAACCAATCAATGGGAAGCGCTACTTCCGCATTATTGTCCATATGAGTACTCGGCCCCTGTGTGGATTGAAGTGGGTGCTCAAAGTCCAGAGAGAGAGAGATAATTTAAAGAAAAAAAGATAGAATAGAACCCACAGACACCGACCTCAATTATGCACAAAAAGACAACAATTTACGCGAATGACTCAGTGAATGAAATGTGGCAACGTTGCCCCGGCACGTTATCAGATAGACAGACATCTGCGGGTATCTGTAAGGTATCTGTATATCCCATGCAACATGTGGGTGTAGCAGCCCATATCTGCCATGCCTCCCTGCCACCTTAGACCTTTAAGCAGACTGCCAGCCTTTCTTTTACCGAACTATTCAACTGTAGCCTCCTCCCATCAGAGACTCCCTAACTGCAGCTCTCATACTTCTTCCCATATGCCATCGGAGACCCATTTGCACCGCCCATTACCTCCCTGTGCAGCTCCACCGCTCACCTTTTATGGAACTCTTATTCTGTCTCTCAATTGCAGCTCCCATGCGGTTTTACCTCCCATTCCTCCCATCAGAGACTACCCTATGTTTCTCCCTACCATTCTACCTCCCTCCCACAGCTGGTTATCATTTGTGAAGGTCACCACGCTTGGATTATAAATATAAAGAACCGCATTAAATTATAAGTCTGAGAAGCATATACTACAACGAACTACAGACAGCGACAGACAGACGGTCGGACAGAGAGACAGCCAGACGTTAGACAGCCAACGAACGGCAGTCATTCAGTCAGTAAATAATTACAGTCTCGTTTTGCATTTCATTGCCCATTATATATCTTCCACCCACTTCCACTGCCTTTCCTCCCACTCTCTTTCCACCACCCAGTGCTCCTGCTTCTTCCATCTGCTCCTATAAGTCGTAATTCTATCATTAGCAATAATAATGTTGTGTGTGGAAATGCTTTTTATAGACGACGACAAATGGGTTCCTCTCTGGAGTCGATTTGCATTTGAATTTCGTATGATCTCATGGAGCACCGTCTCGTCTGCGTCTCTGTCTACACAGTTTTAATTCAGTTCAAGACTTAAGTTTTCAACACAAGAATTCAAAACGATCTCAGCCTTGTCATTCCAGACGATGTTATCGTGGAAATCTTGAAGAGTAATTATCATACATTTACAAATTACATTTAGAAATCATGTCATGTGCGGAACAGTAGTACCTACAATTAATTCAAGGCTAAATTTATGGCATATACAACTCTACTTCAAAGGCATGGGAATGATTTGGTACTTTTTATGATTGTAATCATTAACATTATCATTGTAAATCGATAAGAATCAATGGGTTTACATATATGTAGTTTATAAAGCATATAAGGGATTATAAGCGATTGACAATCGAAGTATTTTTACGATGGAACTATGTGCAGGTGTTCCCCACAGAGAGCTTGTAATAGTAGGACTATCATTATATCAGTCTTTTAAATTCTCTTTCCCTCTATCAACATTATTATCAAATTTTCTCTACAATTTTCCTTTAAGTCTTCTTAGGAAAACTTTCTGTAAATCGTCTATACAATTTTTCTCTTTTTTTTGTGTTCAATTAAGATTGTTCTATATCAATTTCTATTTATTCTCTATCTATTCGTCTATCCCAAGTGATATGCCTTTGATTTCCCTACATAATTATTTTAAAAATATCACACGCTTTAGTCCCATTCCCTTTGCATTTTCTGACCCTTCATTCGCTCATGGCTTATATAACAAATACTTCAAAACGAACAAAACCAACAGCATAACTGTTGGCCAGGTCAGGGCTTGGCTGAGCTTGGCGGAACTTGGCTTGGAACAACCATTGAACTTGCCTTTTTGGGGGTAAAATGAAAAATGTGCAAAGTTTACTTAACAAAATAACAGCAAAGACAACAACAAGAAAAAACAATAAAAGCGAAAAGGAAGCAAAAGAAGCAAAAAGAAAACAAAAGCTAAGTATAAACCTTTTTTTATGTTTTTAAAGGGGCCATTAACATCATTCGGTACGAGTGACTATTACCTCAACATTTTAACAACAGGCGAATGATGTGGGCCATGTTTTTGGAATGCTCTTTAACCCCACACTTAAGAGAGGGTATTAAGAGGAAATTAAAGAGTATTTATGGTAGGTTCTCAAACGATATTAAAGTTGATTCACAGCTTATTTTCTTTAAAGGATGGCTATCGGGTCTGTTGAGGTTATTCCAGGGTTTAATGCTTCCCAAACGATTTTTCAGGGTATCGAATGCATTACTTTTTTAAATCAAGCCATGTTTAAAGGGTATCTTAAGCTGCGGCTACCCAAAAAGGTTTACCTTAATTTCTTGTTAAAATTTGTTGTTTCTGTTTTTTTTTTTTGCTTTTATTTTTACGTTAGTTTCTGGCTTGTGTTTTATTGTTGCAGGTGTTTAAATTGTTGTTAAAAAAGGCGGGTGTTGTTTTTGTTGTAACGAAAGGGTAGAGGAGGGGGAGGCGTGCTAGCCGCCTGCCAAATGTCGCAGAGAGACAGAGAGGGAGCGACGACAGGCAGCACTTTATTGGGGTCTCTCTGACAACTTTGTTCTCATTTCTCAAGAGAGGGCAGCGGGAGGAGGGAAAGAGAGAAGGCAGAATGAGGTGGCAAACAGGGGAAGGCATAGATGTGGCAACAGAAGGAGAAACAAACAGAGATAGGCAAAAGGGAGGGAGGTAGGTACTGCACCTGGTGTCAAGTGCGGAGGGGAAAATAATCATCGTTCATCGTGATTCATGCCTCACCGCGAAACAAAAAAAATACACACTGCGACTGCGACTACGACACACGAAAAAGTTGTGCAACATTTCGTTTGTTTCGTTTTTGTTTTCAGAGAGTTCACAGATAAGCGCTAAGCACTCGAAGAGCAGCAAAAAGCCTGTCATAATCGACAACAGAGCCAACAGAAAACCGCAACAAAATGACAAGCAGCAGCACAAACCACAAAAAAACAAAAGCTAAAGAAAAACCAAGGAAAAACGATATTATAACCCAGAAAAAAAGTATTAGATACGGTAGTCGTATTATATGGCAAACGCAAAGAGAAATTAAAGGGAAGCAATGGGGAACTATATCACCCATAAAACACACTCCCCAGAAATATAAATATTCCTTTCTATATTTATTTGAAATGTTCATATAAAACTGTAAAAGTAAAATATTAAAAAAAAAAATTTAATATTAATCAAAGAAAAGATTTGAAAATTGTGTGTGTCCCATTAGAAAGTTGTCTAGCAGTACGATAGGGAACCAGATAAATAAATAAATAAAAATGTAAATAAAAAAAGTTTCTACCCTCGAAAGTAAACCATTTTCCTACTTTTTATTGCACTGCCCCCCCCTCATTTAATGATGTACAATCTAATCTGTTGATCGATATGCAAAGTACTTATGTAGACGTTACCCTACCCATCAGATTTATTTCTGTTTTTGCACCATATCAACCCCAAAGATATCAACATTCTGCAATTGTATTTTAATTACAAACAAATCTCAGTTATCATCCAATCAATCAGTCACAGGTGTTGTATAGGTATCCATTGGAATGTGGCATACAATATAGGAAGAAGATACGATACGAATATCGATGTACAAATTCCGAGTGCAAATGAGGGCATTTCTTTCGTTACGTTCTTTCATTCGTTATCTATCATAATTAGTCGGTTACACGTGGGTAAATTGAAAGTAAACTATAGATAAGATAACGATAGAAAGAAAAAGAAAATACTTTTCAGTTTACGAGCAGTTCTTGCTGCCAATGTAAACATGTCTATGAAAATGTAACTTAGATTTATACAAAATATGGGTTTATGTTTCCAAGACTTATAAAAATAAATAATATCATGTTCATATGCACTTTAAATCTCCAATCTCCACAGCTAACCACATCTGTAAATGAATCAGGATTTAAAGAAATGTTCCTTCGAATATTTCCGTGAACACTATCAAAATGTGTAAGCAGAAATCTCCACTCTCCACAGGGTAGGGCAAGAAATGAATCTCTCCAAATGAATCAGCAAACCATAAACACAGAAAGATAAAAATTTGATTTATGGTCCATACACTCTCTCTCCCTTCCTCTATACAGCTCTGTCTATCTTTAATTACCGCCTAAAAAAATAATTTGCGTTTTTCTTAAAAAAAAAAAAACTGTACTCTCCGGGAGAGAGCCGAAAGGCCACTTACCATAAACCGTAGGTAAACACACAGAAGTTATTTCCAGGGAGATTTATGCCATTTGGCAAGAGGGAAAATTTTCCCTCAGGTAGCGCCAGATAATGAGGCGCCTGATGATCAGTTTTTTATGACATACAGTATATGTATGTTATATGTATCTTTAACAGATATGAAAGAGAAGTAATAAAGACTGGGAAGGAAAGGAAGAGTGGAGTGGGTAATGATAGGCTCGAAATTGCAAATTTGCTATTTAATGCCTGTTAAATACAAGGGTTTTTTTGTAGTTATAGTTTATGTAATAACTTTTGCATAACTAAATTCCCCCTTTTTCTTTGAATATAAATCTATTACATTACTTCTAGTCGAATACTCAATTAATTAATTAATACACTACCTCTAATACCCTCTTCTACCTATACTCCATAGTTGACGATCCCAAGAACTGCATTAATTAGCTATTTTTTAAAAGAAATTTTTTTGTTTTTTATTTGCTTAGAAGAAAAAAAAACAAAGGGCAGAAAAAAAATGGGGGGAAAAACAAGAGACAGAACAACGAAAAGAGATAGAAGGAGACAGGAGTAGAATATTGGGCATTATATCCCTAGTTCATTAAAATGACCCCCAAAATATCTCCAACTCTACAATCTTTACAGATCTCAAACTATCCTCGTATTATTTATTTTTTGTATTTATGGCTTGACCGCAAAAAACTGCGATACTTTGAGTTATGATTCGATTTCAGAACAGAAGAGAACCTTTGTTGTGTGTGAATCCATGAATCAGCAGAGTTTTTTTTTTATATCAGGAGTTTTGCAATAAACAATGATATCAGATTTCCTTTCATTCTTTTTTCTTTATTTTCTCTCGTCTTTCTTTCTTTCTTTCTCTGTTTTCCTGATGATTCAAAGGTGATTCAAATATGCGAGTGAGTATATTCGAATATATATCGTAAGTGTCACCCAGAAGAATAGTGAATCGACTGTTTGTCCGTCTTTCTGTTTTTGTTGTGGGTTTAGCCAACACCTGAGGGCTCCACTGATTGCTGATTAATGTCAGGTGTGTGTCTGATATGTGGGTTTCCGCGATGTCCATTATGTGTGGTGTGAGTGGGGTTCTCCTCGGCGTGGACACTAGATAAGGAAAGGCAATAAAAAGCGTGAACTCTTCCCTCCCTTCTGGTACTCTTTTGATAGCCAATGCTATTCCAAGAAAATCCTTGTATTTGTCAAGGGGTGTGGGGTGTTCAGCAAAAGGAAATAGTTGCTCGTACATAAATAAATACGTATGAAATATGAATACTTTTTGTGGTCTACTAGAAAAAGCTTTTTCCAGTCGAACATCCCACTGGCAGGCAAACTAATTACCTTTATGACAGTTATCTAATGCTTTCTGACCAGTCTTTTCTCTCTGTGTCTTTACTCATGTATCTCTTCCGCTCTTCCAACTATTAAAGCAATTGCTTTGTCCCACTTTCCAGCGATACTCTGCCAAAGCAGAAACTTTTTCCATCTTTCTGTCTGTCTGCAAATGAAATGCGACTATCTTTGGATGTTTGTGGCTCTTGTAGTTCGTGCATTTTCCTCTGTTTTTTTTGGTGGGGCCATAATTTATGACAGATTTAAAACTATTTCAACGCTAAAGCAGCAGCTGCCTGGCTGCCTTGCCTTTAGTCTTTTTGGCCATGTGGTTCCGTGGGTGTTGCTGCTGCTGCTGCTTTTTTCACTACACTTTTTCACATTTTGTTTATATAAAATTAAGAGATTATCGAACTGCAGCCTTGACCTCCGGCTTCAGGTGAAGGCTGCTACCTCTGCTTTTGCTCTGCTCTTTTGCCTCTTCTTATGATGATGTGAGGTTTGTGTTCTTGAACTGATTTTTATACCGAATATAAGATTTAAGAGTAAGATTTATGGCGAAAGTCTTAGTGGGGATTTTGAATATTAAAGAACCAATTTTTGTTTGTATATCAAATCCCTATAAATTTGTTTCTTAGTGCAAAACTTTTTCACGCTGACCTCCAAAGATGTCTTTGGATTTCTACACATTTTCTCCTCTTTTCTCCACAAAGAAAGTTCTCCAAGAATCATTAAGTGCTTTTGTAGCTCTCTTTTTCTCTTGCAAGTAAAATTTCTTAAAAGATGCTTTCTCTGATTAATTAAGGCGCGAGGCAAAGGTACAACCCTTTTCAGACTTAAAGTTCAGCTGCAGGGGCTTCCTCAAATGACAAATGACAACCCATGACACCATAAAACACTCAAACTCTGGCACTTTATGATCTTAAAACCCACTCCGATTCCCAACTCCACCTCTGGATCGCTCTTTCGATTCCCAACTCCATCCACAAGCTCTCTCTGATCTCTCCCTCTCGTGCTCTGTTGCCCGTCTTCCACTGCCTCTTTTTCCCATCTCTGTTACTGAATCAGAAAATGTTATTGACCCGAAAAGCCTAAAAGTCAATTAAGCCGCCGGTTCGGTCGTCTGCCTTTGCCTGCCCCCAAAAATGAAATATGACGAAATGGCAGCGCGACGCTTAAGGGCGTGGCATTCATTGTATTGGTAATAATTGTATGAATAATTTTATTCAATCATCTGAGGGCCCCCCAAAGCACCAATCATTTTGAGCAATTATACGCGTCATAATGTGCAAACAATCATCGTTTTTGTTTGGCAATTATTTTGGTTAAATTTTTCGTAATGAATAAAACCCAACTGAAATGAAACTAATGATGGGAAATGATGAAAATGTCAATGTCTTTGGATAGAGAATTTTTAATAATATTTGGTAATATTTGTCTAAGGTTTAAAACTAAAGAAAATTAGGCTTAGAGTTCAAAGGAGTTTAATTAATTGATTAATATATAATCTATTAAATATTATTAGGAATGGACCTTCTTCTTCTTCTACTTTCTATCTATTCTTAGGTAGCGTCACTTGCTTTTAGTAAAAATAAATAAAAATATTATTCTTTGTCATATCTCATTCCGACGAGATATTTCCTAGAACCCATTTTCCCTTCTTTTGAATCAGTTCTACAAAAATAAACTTGCAATTCATTTAAATTTCCCCACCATAAAACAATTTTAAAGATAAAGATAACCCATGCACACTTTTTCAATCATTTATCCGAATTTATATGCAATTTTTCGGTTGACAATTTGTGTTCTGTCATGCTTTTTATACAGTTTTCAGTTTCAGCTGTTGGTTAATAGTATACAGTGAATCATTGAATCATCGGAAACAGAGACACAGACTGAGATCAACAATACAATCAACCTGTTTAACATTTTTACAACGAATGTTGTTCAATGAATTGTCAGCAGAAAAAAATAAATTAAAAAAACTCATGAAATACGTAAGAAAATACAAAAAAAGAAGGCAAATACAGACGCCCCATCGCTCGCATGACTAAAATGCAAATACCAAGAATAAAAAAAAACACAATAAAATGCAAAACAAACACAAATACAAATAAACATCAACAAATGAAATGCTGAGACGCTAAAACGCGCCTAGGGAGTGTGTCCGCGAATCGTATCGAATGCGCCCCCTCTACGAGCCGATGAGAACCGGAAAACATATGAAAACAAAGCGAAAAATAAAGGAAAAACAGCTAAACAAAAACTAAAAAGGCAAAAACCAAACGCAAACTTGGCATAAAATCAAAAAAACAATAATAAATAGAGACAAATGAAATACTTGTACTCGCATTTTATGCTCATTTTGGTATGATTTTTTGACTCGTAAACATAGAAAACAAAGAACAAAACCAGAAACGCAACATAGATTTGGGAATGTTTGCAACTTTTGATACCCTAGAAGATACACCGTTCTAAGCACTGGAAGGTCTCTAGAAATAATTAAACCCAAAATGTTTCTGTTTAATTTTTTTATCAACAAGTTTTTGTAAACTTTAGCAGAAAATTCTCTGATCTGTGTAAGTTTTCTTTAGAAAACCGCTCTCATCCAAACCAGAATACCCTCTCTCTTACTGGGTAACAAAAACGTGTTTATAGAAGCTCAGAGATTTGTAAAGAGCCAGAAAGAGACAGAGCTATGCATGTACATAAATTGAGCCAGATACAGACAGATACAAAGCCAGAAAGAGCTGGAAGTCGGTAGAACAACATTCGAGAATACGAGATACGGGATACTCGTATGTTGTGAAAAGGAAGTGTGGCACATGAGGCATGAGGCATGACTTGCTTACTGCCCACCACACGTCCTCTCATTACACAGTCACCTCCTCACCCTCACACACCTATATCCCCCTGCACTGCCATCTCTTTCAGAATGATTCATGAGTGTATTCGCTTGATGAATTTAAATTGTTCTCAACATTCACAGAATTTACACACTAAAAATTAAAACAAAGAGCAGGAAAAGTAAGTAGAATATTGATTAGCATGAAAAAAATATGTGGCACTCCACACACAACATCCAACCAAAAAAACCGGCAATTAAATAAAGCTCTGGTGGGCGGACAGCAGCTTCTAAAACAAAATACTGAAACACCCAATAAAAGTACTGGAAACACACAACACAAAATACAGGAAACATCAAACACCTAAAGAAGGTATTGCCTTTGATATAAACAATAACTTACTGTGTTGTGGGGGTTGATCTTTTGGTCAGTAATTTTTAAAGTAAAGAACTACAGAGAACACCTTGAGTACCCTTCAAATCTTTGAAATATGCGGGATATTTCTATATTTAGCATACAAGTTTTCTTAAAGCACCATCCAACTTACAAGCACCATCATCTACGACCCCTATTTTGGGAAATTTATGGCTCCAACTTTGTAAAGTTTTCTATGATATTATTTACCTCTATTATTTCCAAGATTTGGCTGAAAATTAATACCCACAAATATGTATTTTCATTGATCTATGGTTTAAACCTAGTATACCTATCCTTTGTGTACCATATTTCAAACATCATCGAAAGCAGATTATCATTCCGGACAAAATACTTTTTTTGGGCATTCTTTAGGGACTTTTTAAAGCGATCTTTTATGGTCGCAATATCACTAGAATCTAAATAATTTACTCTTTCCATGGAATAACTCTTCTTCAAAGTGACTCAACCCCTTTAAACACTTAAAAATCATAAAAAGTTAAATCTCTCTTTATATGTTCTTTCTACAAATGGTTTTTTACGAAAGTCTCGCCCCTGTTGCCAGCCCTACGAGTACGAAATATGACTCATGTCGCAGTAAAATGGGTATCCAGAGCAGAGCAGAGCAGTGCTCCCCCCATGAGATAGATGAGAGATGACCAAATACGTGCATACATATTTGACACTGACCTTAAAAGTTAACAAACAGCAAAACACTAAAGTTGATTGCTGGATTGCTGAATGATGTTGTGACTGTTCTGTTGTTACTCTCTGCTGATGGGATGAATCTCCCTTTCCCATCCCCAGCTTTCATTCATTCGGTCGTTGTGCAAAAGTTTCCAGCAACTTCCGTTTGTGCACAAATTTACACATAAATTGTTAAATTGTTTTTATGTTTTGCACAAAAAACAAAGAGAGAGGGGACAAAAGTTTTCACTTTCACCTTTCGCTTGTGGGCAGCAAGGGAAGAGCAGAGAGAAAGGGGTAAAATCAGAGACCAGAGGGAGACAGACCTTGCCTGTCGACTGTCAATCAATAATTTAATAATTGATTTGTAGACATTATCATATGAGAGAGAAGAGAGAAAGGAAGAGTGAGGGTGCCAAGAAAAGAGAGGAGAGAGATAGTGATAGAGAGAGGGACGAGGCAGAGTAGGAAGACCTTCCAGATCACCAAGTTCTCTCTTATAATTTACCTTTTAGCTCTAATAACTCCTCTTATAAACTGTGACATCATCTGCAATTCGAATTCCACTCCAAAAATTCCACATTTTATATGTGCTAATGAACTCCAATCACAAAAGAATGTAGACGACTTCTGCGTAATTCCTATAAAATACCAAGAAGCAGCACCTTTCAATGGCGTGTACGTACCCAAAATAACATAAAAAATCCTCTTTATATGGTATGCACTTTCATCAAAGTGTTTTAAATAAAGAAATGCTACAAAAAAGTAGCCATCATTTAGCTAATAAATCGAATTATGATGATTAAATGTTTAACAGCCAGATTAGAGTGCACAGAGAGGTGATTCACACAGAAATACATTGCGAAAATCTAATCTAAAAGGCGATAGAGTGGGAATGGGTTAAAGTTTATTGCTCTTTAAACGATGAAAAGGGTGTACCACAAAATGGGGTTTTATAAAGGGTTTCCTTCATCAAAATTCCGCAAAATTTAATTAGTATTATTGAGCAAAAGAGGACCTAATCGGTGGGCCCAAACAACAACCACAACTAAAGCCATAAAAAATACGAGCTGAATGGCACAAAAATGTTAATGAAATATTTTGTAATGTTGGTTGGGTGCGTCGGTTTTGGGTCTCTTGTTGCTAGGAGGAGCACGTGTGCTGCCCACTTCTCTCTCTCTCTCTCTCTGTTATTCTCTCTTTCTCTTTTGGGCACACGCCCAAAACAACATTCAAGGGAAATTGGGGGAAAAACTAAAACAAAACGTAATGCTGAAACGAGAGGTTCGAGAAGTTCAAGAACAAAATAAAATGCAAACGAAAATCCGGTTTTTTTTTGGTTTTTTCGTTTTAATTAAATATGCAAATAATTTGCGTGTATTTTATGCTCTGATTATATTGCATAATGCACGATACTGTTGCGGTATGGTGTATTTTGAGAGATTAATGGGAATTGGAACTTGAAACGTGCGAGTAAAACGGAAGCAAAAAGAGAAACGAAAACTGAAAATGAAACTTCCAGTCCCCCCTGGAAGTGGGCCACATGACAAAATGTCAATTTATGGAAACGGTTTTATATAAAAGAGGAAAAGGAAAGGAAGAGGATCAAGGAAAATTATTGATTGAAAATGATATTGATCATTTACTGATTGACAGAACAGACAGCCCGCATGGTGGGGAGTGAGGGAAGTTAGGAAGCCTATACGAGTATATCAGTTAATTAATTGCATTCTGCAGACTGTATGGCACATACTTTATTGAATTTGATGGAATTATTAGATAAATTGTGTGAAAAGAGATTACATCTACTGCTTGATCCGAAAAATATGAGCAATTGTATTGAAAAAGTAAAGAATTATCTTATGGGATTCAGTGGATGCTGGTTTATGTTTCGAAATGCTCTCATGGTTAGTATCATACCCCACTCTTGTCCAAAGATCATGCGGGTATCTATTCCTCCTCTTTATCTCATATTAAAACATTTGCTAACTGTTGATTGATCGAATGACTCTCATTTTTCATCACCCCACACCGCCCCCACACCGCTAGCCGTCTCCCTCCATCTGCATAACAATTGCTAATCTCACGCTCTATCCACGCCATCTCTCTCACGCTCTCCCCACTCTCTACCCGTCGCCACCACTCTTTTGACGTCACCTGCTGCCTGCCTGACGCCTAGGTCTTCGCCCTCTCCAAAAAATTCTTAAGGTACGCTAATGTGTGCGTGTGGCTCGCGTGTGTGTAAGTGCTTTTGGCGCCCGTTGGCAACAAACTTTCGATGGGCGCAAGGGAGACAGAAGAGCGGGGAGAGAGAGAGAGGAGCAGAGCCGAAGGCTATTCCATGCACGAGGCACAAATTTCGAAAATCAAATTAAACAAACATTTTAGCATAAGAGAGCAAGCATTTTTCAATGAAAATATACAATATGCATATCTATTTTTCGGTTATACATATATCCTATACATATGTACATATCAACATATGTCTTTGTCTGTAGTATATACCAATCCCCCTCATAAATAAAATCATCAGTTGTCAGAGACCAAAAGATTAGTGGGAAAGAGGCAAAGAGTGGAGGGAGGCCTAGGGGATCTGCACACGAAATTAAATAAATGATTTAAACACAGAGATTCCGCCCCAAAAATAGCCATAGCCCCTACCTACCATGGGCATATGTAAGTGCGAGTGGGAGAGGCGAGCAGCAACAAAAAAAAAGAAAGAGAGAAATATGACAATTCATTTCATTTACTCATTCATACAGTTATCATTTCTGTTAAATTTAATTCAATTGCAATTGTTGTTGCTGCAGATTCAACCGTGCCTGTCGCCGAACATCCAACAACAAAAAGAGGGAGAGAATGCTCAATAAGTTGGTTGAGTGCCCCACTCGACAATGGGATACCCTGTGAAGATATGCCACGGCGACTGTGCTAGTTATTTAATCGTTATGATTCTTGAGAAATTTGTAGAAAAATATAAGTTTAGAGTTTCGAATTATCGAAATAAATGTAAATGTGTTTTGGAGTTTTGGAAGTGATATGGGTATGGGTATTCCCTCTCTGCAGCAGGGTATCACAGCCAAACAGGAAGAAGCAGCAATCAAAAGAAAAGACAACTTTGCTTCGAGAGGAACTGCAGTTGATGAAGAGCGAGGAAGAGAGAGGGGAAGCAGAGATTGCAAGAGGCATAGAGATAGCGCGATTGCAAGTGGGATAGAGAGGTAAAATGGAGAGAGTGTCTGCGTGTGCGAATGCTCTGCTCTGCTCTCTTCTCTGATTTGTTATTATTGCTGTTAACATGCCACAAAACGCATTTTCTCTCTATTATTATTATGAATTGAATTGAAGTTGTTATTAACTTTAATTGTGCTATGCTGATGGTGTGGGGAGCGGCATATCCAGAGGGGAGGCAAACAGCAATCAATGTGCAGTCGACCCGCTGCGGCAGCAGCAGTAGCAGAAGCAGCGAGAGCTTTGCCATCCGTGTCAATTGCCAGGAGCGGACATTGTAAGATGAGAGTCGAGGGGGGGAATAAATTATCTTACATTTCATCAATTAGCATCGATTCTACTCTGGCTGCTACCCTCTGTTCCAACCAAATTGCTGATTGATTATACGTCTTTTTTCCCCTCTTCTTTCTTATAGGGGACCAACAGTTTACTTCTACCTGAATGGAAGAAACCGCCCCTGGGCAAGACATTGTCGATCATTCGATATCCAGGAGCGTAGTTATTGCATGAGTGATCATTAAAAACGTGCTTCCATTGGCTACATGGACCATGGCCCAAATCCAAATTCACCTCTGGACAAACACGTCCAGGAGCGGAAATGCTAATGATTGATTGTTTTATTCTGCCTTTCCTCTCTCCACAAGGGGGCGGCCACTCAAAACGTGCTTTTACTTTACCCCTGGACCGAAACCCGCTCCTGGTCAAGCATAGCACACACACACACACACCCGTGCATACGTGGGTGCAGGTACGTACGAGCGTGTGTTCCCACTGTTCGGACAATGGCAGCATGTGTGGGTGTGGTTTTAGTTGTTCTTGCTTTATGGTTTGGGGCCCCCACATATGTGTATATGCACATGACGCTCACTTAAGTAAGAAACTATAAACAATATTCGGCACGCACTCACCTTTGAACCGCCCGCTGCAGCTACCCCACGCTTTACCGCTGTTTCCACTCTCTCTCTTTCTCTTTTGCTCTACACCACTTTCGTGTGTAGTTTTTGGCTGCTGCTGCTGATGCAAACTGCGACGCCCTTTTTTTATGCCTCTTTTCACTCTTCCTCTTCACTGCACTAACAATAACAAATGCACACAGACACGAACACACAAACACACCCACAGATGCCGCGAGAGAGATCTGTATCGGTGTGCGTTAACAACAATTAAACTTTTTCACTTGATTTTTTTCCTGCTTTAGCACCTCCTTTGGGCCCGCTTTTCTCTCGCTGCGGCTCGCTCTGCGCATTGCACGGTGGGAAAAACTGGTTTTCCTCTCCTCGTTTGCGCGACTCTTGCGGTTCTTGTACTTAAATCACATTAATTAATTTTGTTGCTTGCACTTTACTTTTTTAAGAGGATTATTTTATGCGCGAAACGGAACGAAGAACACGGAGTGGGCTAAATTTAAAACATATTTACGTTTTTACGGCCAACACCAGTGTGACCGCGGACTTATCGATGAAAAATACCGCCTGACCTTCAGAAATATACCAAAATATACCTTGTCAATATCAAAATATACCGTAAATATACTGACGGACACTTTGATATTCCTCGATTTTGATATTCCGTTTAATATTACTAGCAAGTTGGCCCTCTCAGCCCTAAACAAATAATTTTATCCGATAGATATATAAATTTTCTGCAAGATTGGCAAGTTTTCAGAAGTCTCTTTTATTGGATTATTTACATATTAAGGTTCAAACAAAAACACCATAAAACGAATGTGGCGTCGTTTTTGTGGCGCTGCCAGACTCGTGCAATTCGTAGTTGCTGCGGGCTACCATACCATGATATTTTGTGATATGAAATTCGTCAATTTTGATATTCAGTTTAATATTACTAGATAGTTGGCCCTCTCAGCCCTAAACAAATAGTTTTCAGAACTCTTTTTCAGTGGATTGTTTACATAACAAGGTTCAAACAAAAACGGACAAAGCATAAAACGTAAATGTTGACTCAATGTTTCGTCAGTGTTGCTGGTCAACCAAGTTTCTTCTATGCGTATGTACTTTTGTATACCTTATTTCTTTTAATTGATGTTAAATGTTTTGTTCCAAGCTCCATTGTAACATTATTTATTTTTATCCTAGATTGACATGTTTTTTACCTATATATGCACATGTTTGTGTTTTATAAATACATTTATCCCGGTTCTGATACCTATTATTGGAACCCGTGAGCTGCAAAATTTCGATAATATCTTTAAAACAGAGACTGAGTAGTTTCTGCATTAATTGGAGCCTAGGATTACAAAATTACCTCTATTCTATAATATCCATTTTCCCAAGGTATGCAGATTGTTGCTCATCCCGTGCCAAACTTGCACAACAATGCTGCCTCTTCATTTCCACATGCTGCTGAATTTTTTCCCATACAAATCAAATGTATCTTACGGAACGTCACAACAATGAATCTAGTAATCTACCCTAGTAATATTAATATTAATCACCACCAACCAATGAAAAATGGTTGAAATTTTGGTACAGTTTCAGTATTTATTGGTAAAAGGGAATTTATTTTCTTTCATACGTGCGAGCGTCAAAAATTGTCCCTAGATAGGATGCCTTTTAGCCTGGAGAATGTCAACAGCTACAAGCTGGAGAGATTCGGAGAATTTCCTCCCTCCTCGGACTATTTTTACTATTATTTTAAGCTTGCTTAGGTTTTACATGTATTTGATAAGCAATTGTTTGGTTAAAAAATGAGCCAAACCAAGTCCATTCTAGCGTTCCTGTTTTTAGAAAAATGTATTTATTTGATCAGAGAAAGTTAGGTATTGAAGTGGGATCTTGTTAAACTTGAGAATCGTACATTTATATTTATCTTAGCAGTCGCCAGATTAATTTGGCCATACAAATCCACTCCAAAATCCAGTTAGCCAGACGGCCTATCATATAAATATTTTCTTTTTGTACTTTTTGATATGAAATCCGTTATAAAAGTAACGGTTTACATTACGCGTTTTCAACTTTCAGCCAATCAAATCGTTTGAAATTTTGCTGTAAACATTTTGGGGTGGTTTTCTGGTTTTCAACAAAATATTGCCGAATATTTTTTTTCACAAGTCCGCTGAGTACCAAAAATATATCCATTGATAATTTTTTAAATCATAATAACGATGAAGAAGACTCATTGTTGCGTCATTCCTACTCGTTCCCGTAAGATACATCTGGCTCACATCACGAAAAGGAGGGGAAAGTCACCATACCTCACCACTCAGAGGCGTCATCTTTGTTGCTCGCATTGCCAGACTCGTGCAATTCGTAGTTGCTACGGGCTGCCACACCATGATATTTTGTGACCCGTTTCATTACCGATTCGCTTTGAACTGATCTGGCAGCCCTAAAAACCAAAATCCGCAAAAAGGAAGAAGATAAAATATTTTCCGCAAAAAGGAAGAAGAAAAATCTCTGTGGAAATTCGTTCCGCGGTATTTTTTGTGTGCTAAATGGAGTTTGGCGGTCATTTTGAAATATACCCTAAAAAATAGATTGCAAATATTCTTTTATATACCTTTCCATTATCAAAATATACCTTAAATATATAAATGGTCAAGCCAAGACTTTTTTAAAGTTTTAAATACACCCGCTTGACAAGACAAGCAACAAGTGGTCAAATGACGTAACACTTTCCATTCCCACTTACGTTTTTACACAAGTAGTAGACATGTAGCAAATATACCAGTTTGGTATATTTCTGGGGTGCTTTTTGGCTCATTCTTTACACGCAGAAATGAGTTGGGAGAGCGGAAATTGCTCTCTTTAGAATGACATGGCAAGGAATGGAAAACAGGGAAAACCCGAAAAGCAAAATGCAAAAGCTCGTACGAGCCTCACCTGGCCATGAATGTTAAACAATATACCCTGATAGGCATGGTATGCTAACTATTGGGGTGGGTTTTGCATGGTTTCAACAGAAATGAAAACAGTTATCCCCGAATGTGGGAAATGGAAAACGGAAAATGTGGACGCCGCGGAAATAAATAAATATTTTAAAATATTTTTCTGAATTCAGAAAGGTGTTCGCCGCGTCGTCGACGTCGCTCGCGTGTGTTGGTGTGTACCATTTTTTTCGGGGCGAGAGTCAAACGTTTCTTATACAATAAATTCGTGAAAAAAGCAAAGTGCAAAAGCGAGTGTGCGAGTGCATAGAGTTTTATAACTACACAATATATAAAATAGAATAAGCGAATATAATTACGTGAGTTTTGCTGTGGTCGCGCGCCAGGCGGCTAGAAAGAGTCGGCAAATCAGTGCCTATACATATATATGTACGTGTTTATGTATAGATTTATGTGTGCGATACATATTTATATATAAAGTGCTTTGCCTGCTTCTGTGTATGTGTGTGTGTAAAACAAATGCTTAAATTGCAACAAAGAAAATATATATATATGTAAAAAAGAAGAGCCAAGCAAAGCAGAAAGAAGAGAGAAGAAGAAGTGCAAGAAGAAGCAGCCGCCACCGCTGTCGTTAAGAGTGTAGATTATTTGTGTGTGTGAGAAGCAGCAGCAGAGAGTGCATTTGCGAGTGTGTGTGTGCGTCTGTGTATGGAAGAGAAGAAGCAGCAGCTGAAATTAAATCAAATTTAAAGATAAAAAGAAGCATAATATTAAAGCATTTAATCAATTATTTCGCATTTCTTGCAGCGCCTAAAACAACGAAAAAATATACATAGTTCATAAATAATAAAGTTAATTATAGTGTTGATAAAGTGAACTGGCGGTTTCAGCAAAACTCTCGTCCCCCCCACTACTACTACTACTACACCTCCCCACTACTATCGCATGTGGCATGTTCTTACACCTCGCGTGCCGCCAAAATAAAAGTGTTTATAAAACGGATTCCACAAAATACAACGAATGGAAAGGATCCAACAACTTTTAAAAGATTGAACGAAGAGTGTGAGAGGCGTCGGCTAACAGTGGAAGAAGCAGCCAAAAGAAAAAAGAAAAAAAACAGCAGCAGCAATAGGAAGAAGTGAGAAGGCAGATAAGCAGCAGCCAGAGCGGAGGAATATAGCATTTCGAAGCCGGCAAAGAAGCAGCAGTCGAAAAAGGAAGCTGAGAAAGAAGCAGAGCAGCAGCAGCTCAGCCGGCAGAGAAATAACAGCAAAAAAGGGACAGAAGCAGCCGGCAGAGCGCTGACTGCGCAAAAAAATGTAAGTACAAATCCAACAACAACAACAAAATAAACAGAAGAGTGGGGGCAGTGCAGTGCGCGCCCTTTTCTTGTTTTTGTAATTATTCGTTTGGCTCTTCTTTGCATTCCATACTTGCGTTTCGTATTACATTTTTCTTCTTCAATACTTAAATTTATTGAGAAACGCTGTGAGAGAGTGCGGCCCCGGAAATGGGTTGCGGTTACAATGATAATGGGAGGCCCGAACCTCCCTACACCCCTTACACCCACCCCATCCATCCCATTATGCCTTTTGATAAGAGCGGAAATGTGGTGCCAGACCTTGGAAATATATATAGTATCTGTGTATTTTCTTTATTTACTTATCGCTTTGCTTATGGGCCGGATATTTGTGGGATTTGGGCCACTTTAATTGCACAACATTTGTTTGTGGTTAAAGCGGAAAGAGTGTGTGTGGGATTACAGTGCCCATTGGCTAGGGTGGAAATGTGTAATGAGCATTTTATGTAATTTGAGTCAGTGTGAAACTTCTTTACCATGATTTCCCTACGATTTCTGTATATTTTGTGAGAATTTTTTGGTCCTATTTTCACATATTTCATCTATAAAATAAACACAGAAATGCCCCTAGGCTAGGTCCTTTTTCTAACTAAATTTCCTTTGAAACAAATGCCTGAAAGCACTTCTCTGCCACTTCATTTACGAAAAATCCTTCTGTTCGGAGGAGTGGACATCTAATCTCTCAATTTAGTTGGCGACATTTTCCTCCATTAGCCTTTCGGCGGCAAATCCAATAAGAATCTAAAACATTTACATGCATACATTTCCCTTCTACTGTCCCACAATGTGTGTTTTTCTCTCTGTTTTTCCTGTCGCTTGTTGCCTGTCGCTTTGTTGTCGTTGTTGTCTGCCATCAAAAGTAATGTATGCTGCCTGTCGGTGGCAGTCTATAAAATCCAATTAAAAGAACCAAAAAGTTGTACGCACACACACACACACACTCGTGCAAGAAAAATACCAATGAAAAGCAACCAAAATACCAAAGTTAGAGCCCGGTCTTTTATTTTTTTCTTTTGATTACAAGCCAGAGACCAAAAACCAATTATGGCCAACTAGTTAGACTTGATGCCAAGATCGCCAACACACACACACACACAGTCACAATTACTGAGCAAGATATATGGGAACAGTGGGAGTGGAAGAGGGAGATGGATATAGGACCAATGTGTGCTAGAGATGGGGAATAGTTTTGAGAACTTTTGAAGCCACAAAATAGTGTCGTAAAGAAATTCAAATTTATTGAATATCTTTTGAAGTGTTCTAAATGATCTCCTATGTATTGAATTTGTATCTCTTTTCATGGTACTCTTTTCGTGCTTTTTCGTGCTTGTATCTTAACCGCACACATCCCTTGTGCGTGCCATTTGCCCATTTAGCCCCCGAACTGACCATAGTCCACACACACACACACACACACATACACCGACCATAGGCACAGACACTGGCACAGTGGAACTGTCAATTAACAGTTTTTGCAATTGTTTTTTCTTTTATGCTTTTTGCATAGAGAGAAAGAGAGAGGGAGAAGCTTGAATTCATCTCCAGAATTAATTTCTCTTTTCCTTTTCAACTGCTTTCAGTTGCAAAAAAAAGTAATTGCCGAAAGAGAAATCCACACAAAAGTAGACGGAAAATGAAGTGGGAGGACAGTGTGAGAGGTAGGCGAGAGACAGGGAAAAAATCGTGGGCAAACTAAACAAAAATAAGTTTTTTCTGTTTGTTGTTGCGGCATTGCCTTCGGCACTGCTGTGCTGCATTGGATACACAACACACACACACACACACACCGACATACACTTGAGTAAAATTAAAAGAAAAAAAAAATCTGAAACAGACAACGGCCGCTGTGGGCAGCGCAGTCAGCATGCATGCACTATAGCGGCAGAGCCGTGCAGCGTCGCAGCTTTTGCTTCCCACTTTATTTCGCCTTCATTGATACCCTTTTGACAGGGAGGGTATGATGATTTTAAGCGAAATTTCTCTTCGATCATAATATGATTAATAATTTATATCGATGCCAAAGAAACGATTGGTTGAAAACAACAATATAAATAACCAAATTAAATTCAAGGGTAGACAAAGCCTCTGTACCCAAAATTTAGCCTTTCGTTCGTTCAGCGCCTTCTACTGTCCTTTGGGTGCTGCTTCCATCTCTAAAGCAGTGCCTCTGCCTTGCGGTTGCTTCATCTGTTCCTTCCTTATGGCAGAGTGTGTGTACACTGTACATCTGCATACATATGTACCTCCTAATATGTTTATACGTATGAAAGCTTGTAAAGAATACCGTTGCCTTGCCATGTTTATTGTACTAGCAAAGTTTTTTCTTGTCTGTTGTGCTTCTGCCTTCTGTCTGCCTACTATTATTTCCCATTTTATTTCCTGTTGGAAGCTGGTAAATTTTCATTTTGGCACTGTTTCTTCTACTTTAATTCCCACTTGCATCGTTTACAGTGGAATTAAATATTATTAATGAGAAAATAGGGGAAAATATGCAAGGAATATAAATGGAATACAAGGAATATGTAATTTCCCTTGAGGGGGGTCACCAAAAGAAAAGTCTTAAAGATCCATCACTTATGTTTTCTTTCAACAAAACTCGTTCCTTATTTATAGTTTACTTTGTGATCATGGAATGCAAAGAAAATTGAGGAAAATTTATAGTTTTCTTTGCATCACTCAACAACATGAAGAAAAGTGTATATCAGCTCTGGCGCTGCCTCATCGTCGCATCTATAGATGGCTATATCCATCGAATCCATACAGAAATTGCCTTTTGTATCTCTGTGTATCTGTGAGATACGAAAATAGTTGGATTTTGGAGGTCCGCTGTTGCTGCCTGATGCACTTTTTCATGTGGCGGAAACTCGAAAGCGAAACAATGCCATAAATACAAATAAAAATATTTTCAACAGACACAGAAAACTGTGAAGAGGAGAACACACATAAATAGATGAATAAATTGGTGGAAAAAGAACAGGAAAAAACTTACACAAAAAGAAAAGTTGGGGAGGGAGCGGGATTCTATGTGGGGGATGTGGGATGTGCTGTGGCCTGCTGTAAAATGTTGTACAAATGTTTAGAGAATTTAAACTTAAATTTAGATATTTACAGGCAGCAATGGGGATTTTGGGGAAGTGCAATGGGATAAGATAAAAGTTCAAATGCAGCTGCAACTGAAACCGAAATAGACATTGAAGAAGCCACGAAATGATGGGTGTTCTATACTTACAGATCTCTAATCTAATCTACAAAGCACCCAAAAAGTGTGAAGAACTCGAAAGAAAAAGAGAGTGAAAATGCAGGGCAAAGAATGAAGACAGAAAACTGGCAACATCGCACGACAAACACACAACAAAAGAGATCTTAGGCACTGAAGAGAGGAGGTTGCTCTTTTAAAGAGAAATAAGGAAGATGCTGGTCTGGTTCTCTTTCTCCAATTCCCATTCCCATTCTCTCTTCCCATTACCAATATCTGTATCTAATGTTCCGCATCGCGCATACAAAGTTGCATTTGTTTCGTATCTTTTGAATACAAAATAAATAAATGATACAAAAAAAAAGCACAAAAGTGGAAGAGCAAACCAATAAAAGCAACAACAATCAATGTTGACTCCAAATTCTGGTCAGCGAAGAGGGCAAAGGCACAGCATTGGTAAGCGGAACATGGCCCAATGGAAAGGGTGCGGCAAGGGGGTGCGGAGTGGGGTGGGGCGCTGCCTGCCAACTTCACGTAAACTTCATTTACTGTCTGGTCTGCCTGCCGACTCTACCGTTCCACCGTTCTTCTTATCTGTCTATTCCTCTCTCAGTCTCACTCATTGCTGCTGGTGCTGCTGCACGCAGTTTCTGTTTCTGTTTTTGCTGCTGCTTCTGCTGCTGCTTCTTCCGCCTCCTCTTCTTCTGTGTGTTTTTTTCTGTCTTTCTAGCTACAATACAAAATTACTTTTTGTGGCTTGACTGGTGAGGTCTACTCTTCCTCTTCCTCTTCCTCTCCCGCCTGCCATTCTCTCTATCGGCGTGTGTGTGTGTTTGTGTGTGGTTTGCTCTTCGTTTATCTCTTGCCTGTCTCCCTCCCTCTCTGTGTCTGCTGCCAGTGTGCCTTCTCCTATCGCTATCTCTGTCTTTTGGTTATAGCTTTTATTTAGTTTTTTGTTTGGTTTTTTTTTTTTATAATAAATGTTCGTTCGTGGGGTTCATTCAACTGTCAAAAAACCACACACACATGAAAGGTGAAAAGAGAGTGCAGATAGGGAGTGATAGATAAAGAGTGAGAGAGGGAGAAAGAGAGAGATCGAAGCTCATGAACGTGCATAGAAAATAAATAAAAATGAAATAAATCGAATCGAAACGTTTTTCATTGTCTTTCTTTTTGCTTCTGCCTCTGCTCTTTTATGCTGTTTTGTTTTGTTTTCTCTAGTTTTTTTTTTGTGCATATTTAAATTGTATACGGGTAGGACAATTCCTTAAGGATCAATTCCATGACTATATCATGAGTAAGTGTCACATGTAATGGAATCATTTCTTTTGCAACCTTCTCTTTGGCATTCCCATTCTTTAAGTCATTTATTCCGTCATTCATTCATTCAATCAGCCTCCAATCAATGTTACAAATTGAGGTTAACCCTGCACGTGCCCTCCCTCTCTTAACGCCCTCTTAACCCACTCTTTCTCTCTCTCTGTATCTCTTGTTTCCTTTTCCTTCAATTTTGTTGCGTTTTCTGTGCATTTTTCTTTGCCGATTCGTCATTTAATATGGGGCTTCGCTTCGTTTAAAATCGAATCAACCACTGAGACCACACTGTGCATAGGCCTGACGACCCTCCCCCTGACCTCTCCCCCTTTTTGGGCTTGCAATAAATGGATTTTTTTGGGCGCTTGTATTTTTCAGCGTGCGCTGTGCCCATTTAAGCTTTAAGTTTTCCCTCGAACACCAAAAATCGATGGACGATGGAATTTTTTTTGTAGCATTTCGTTGAAATGCAAAATGTTTTCGTGTTTTTTGTTGTTGTTTTGCTCTAGTTTTGTCCAGTGGCATTTTGTTGTTGTTTTTTCTGGCACTTTTCGTTGATTTTTCCGTTCATTTGTTGTTGAATGTTTCGCTTTCTGAAAGCAGCTGCTGCCAAAGCGGAAAAGCGGGAAAAACATGTGCACTACAGTTAGCCAAAAGACATAGTGGCGTCGCCTGTCAAAAGTAGGGAAAAACAGAGACCCGAAACGCGAGACAGGGAGGTGAAGAAAAATCTAAGGAAAACTAATAAAATGATTTAACATGGAATTTAGTCTACTATTTTCTGACTGCTGCTATTTCCATAACCCCATTTCCATAGCTCCATTTCCGCCCACCACCTATCAATGGCCAACACGCACGTAGAAATTTGGGTAAAATTTACTGCAAAATATATATAATTTTCTTGGCATTTTCCCCATTTTCCTTTTGCCCAAGACACGTAGCAAAAGAAGGTCCCAAAAAGGCTTCGCTTCCATTTGTGGCCCTTTTTGCCCTTATTCTTTGATCTTTGATTTTGATCTTTGATCAAATAGCGTGATTGACTGATTGACTAGATTTATCAAGAATTTTGGCATGTGGACTCTATTCTGTTTTGGCAGGACGTCAGTGCAGGCTGTTGGCCAATTGGCCTTTTCCAGAGAGGAGAAAATGTACAAAAATATATTTTTGGGTATTTTTTTCTGGCTTTAAATGTGATTTTAAGAGCGGATTTTATGGAACAATTGAGTGGTTTATGGAATAAAAATAAGGGAAATTACAAAAAAAATACACAAAAAGTATAAATTTGAAACGAAATTTAATTAATATCTATCATTCCCTTCCTATTTTCCAGTTTCTTTTGCCTTTCTTTTATGGGAAATTCTTTCTTCCTTAATATTCAGTCAGCATTTTCATAAATGAGAACTCATTTGAAGGTACAAGTATCTTATAAATACGTCTATAAAAAGCAACACATACAGCCCCAACCCTCTCTCCCTCCATCTAAACGAAGGCCCTAAGTTGCCTCTAACTAAGTTTTTGTGTAGATATCCAAAGTGATCCTAAGAGAGAGAGAGAGAGAGAAGCCCCAGAGTAACCCCGTGCATGCCTCCCTGTATCTCATGTGTGTGTGTGTGTGGTGTGGTGTGTGTCTTTGTATCTTTTCAGAGATACCTTTCAGTTGGCCTCCTCCCTGAGTGCCTGCCTGCCTGCCCATCCTTGTATCTTTCCTCAACGACAGATGCTTTTATCCTTCTTCCCTTTTCTTCCCACCAGACTGCTTTATCCATCTCCAATCTCCCTCTCTCTCTGTCTCTCTCTCCTTCAGAAGCTTCATCATCCGCTTGCCGCCTGCCTTCTCTATCCTTCAGAGAAGCAGCCTCCTGTTTCCCTCCTATCTCTTGCCTAAGTTTTTCCCCAGATGGATTTTACTTTGGGTTCTCGTCCGTACGTCCTTTATGCTAAAAAGTCATAAACATAAACAAGGCACACACACGTCGCTCTGCCTCCCTGTACCACCACTCCTCCCTTCCTGTCCCTGGCTTTTCCTGCCTCTCTCTCTCACACTCTCTCTGTTCTTGAGGGCTTTTCCTGCCCCTCCTCTTACATGGCAACAGCGAAGGAAAATCGATAACAATTTACATTGTGTGTGTGTCCCCCCCCTCGTTCTGGCCCCCTCCCTCTCCTTCACCCTGTCTCCATGCCAGATATTGCTTACGTATTATGTATTTTCGTTGTACATGCGCAAAATTCCACAGTCAACACTCACTAACACCAACAGCAACATCAACAGACACAGATATAGATTTAGATACACTATATATGTATATAGAGAGAAGGGAGCAAGGGGAGGGACAAAAAAAGAGGCAAAAAGGAGGGAGATACAGAGAGACCCAGAGACTGTGCAACATTTTTCTCGGTAGACAAAACAAAACAAAAAGCAAATAATGACAAGGGGAGGCGCCATCGCTACCCCAAAAAAAAAAAAGAAAAAACCCCCAATGGAAATGCCCGCCGCCGCCTACACTCTTTTAGACACCCCTCAGCTGCCACGACCGACCCCCTGGCCTTCACTTGGCTCCTCTGCCACTACCCTCTGATTGTGATTGTGATTCTGCTTCAGATTCTGCTTCTGTTTGTGTACCCTTTTTGAAGGAGAGCCGAGAGAAGGATATGATGATTTTTGGCAGCGAAGAAGGAACATTTCTGTGAAAGAACATTCAACTCTACAGCAACTTTGCACTGTTCTTTGCACTGCTCCTTCCACTGCTTCACGGCTTAAGCTTCTGATTACGACTGCTTTGAATAGTTAAGCCACTGCTTCTCCTGGTGAATCCTCTCTATTGCGCTGCCTAACTAACTGTAGTTACTTAATTGTGCTGGGTCTTGCACTGCTTCCAGGAAGAATAAATCACCGCTTGCAATACTCTCTATCGGCTCTCTGGAAAGGGTATCAAAGATCTTCGACACTAGGCAGATACCTTCCGTTTCTCTGCTCCCCTCTCACATCCCCTCCCGGCTCTCCTCTTCTTTCTTTCATTCAACGCTGTCATTATTTTCATTTTCAAACTTTTTTCTCCTACTGGTGCTGCTGCTGCTGCTGCCTTCTAAGCCATCAGCCAGAGCCGCCTCTCGCCTCACAGAATCCCCAACCACCACCCACCATTCGACCTCATTCACACAATCATCAGCTAGCCAGCCAGCCAGCCACCCACCCATCATCCACCACCCCCATACTCAGGAGGCGCTCCCCAGAGCCGCAGCTGGGGCACAACGCACATTTTGATAACATTTTTGATAAAAATAATGCGGCAACAACGCCCCAGGCGTTGCAACTAGGCGAAGGGGCAGGGCTTTAGGGGGTGGGACAAGAGAGAGGAGAAGAGGCCAGCAAAACAGAGAGGGGAAGAGAGCTAAGCTGCCTTGTGTGGCAGAAGAGAGGGTTCTCTGGCCTGAGGGGAGGGAGTGTGTGGGTTTGGGTCTCGAAATGGGAGTTTGGTGGGGATGTGGGCCATAGGAACGTGCCAGGTCAGTGGGTGGCGTTACGGGTGGGTTGGGGGGTTGGCATCTTGTCTGCCCCACACACACACACACACACACACAAACACAGAGAGAGAGACACATGTGTGTGTGTAACTAGTTTTTGCGCCCATTTTTTGTTTTTCTTCTTTTACTTTGGTGGCATTCTTTGTGCCCGCCGCCGACGTTGCCGCTCCGATGGCGCGCTGTTGCCGCATTTCACTTGAAGCTTCAAGCGGTGCGCTGGTAACGGTAACGGTTTTTGGGGGCGCTCTATAGCCATCTCGCTTTGACTTTCATTCATTGAAAATGAAGATGGATTGTGCGGGTCCTCGCCCCTCTGTGTGTATCCCTCTCGTTAATCCTCTGACGGTCTGCGTCCCCCCCTTTATGGTGAAGTTTTCGTAGACATTTGCTGGGTATTAAATTGCTTCAATTTCAAATTTAAATGGAAATTGTGATTAGTGTTAAGTAACAGCAGGGTTTTTTTTTCTCTAACTTTTAAATGGTAAAACAATTTTTACAGAATTTCAATTACTTCAAAGCTGAAAAATCGATACATATTCCAACATTTATTAAGTGTATTTTGTTTAATTATATTTATCAAGGAAATAAAGTTTATAGCAAATCTTATGGTAAAAAATGCATTTAATAGAGGGAGATGAAGCTGGTACATATTAGACTTCCACTGCTTAAGTACTGCTTCTTTGCTTTAAGCACTGCTTTTAGCATGAATAAGCTTAAGCCACTTCTTTCACCGTTAAAGCGCCCTGCTTTTCATATGGGGATTTATTTGTCTACTGCTTTCTAACCGAAGAATGAGAAAATCGATGATTATCCTTTAAATAGATGACCTAACTTTTATATAAATTGTTCTTTATCTTAACCTTCTTTCACTTAACCCTTAATGGGCTTCAGTTTTTTCATTGGAATTTCATTAACTTTAATTTGATGGAAACTTTTGTGATACAAGCTCTTGTGTATACTGTATTCTGTATCTTTTTGGGGTAATTACATTTTCTAAGGCCTTCTACTTCTTCCAAACAAAACTTTTCCCATTATTTGTTGTCTCCTCAAACCATCTACCAAACTCTGGCATTTTCTAGAGAGAGATATTAAAGCCCCAAAGTCAAATCAAATGCTTGGAAACTTTTCATTCGCATCTTTAAGTGTTTTTTGCGATAATTTGCAAATGATAAAAGCAGTGAAACGAAAAGGAAAACAGAATGAAATATGAGACAGTTTCCAGATTGAAGACAAGCGGCTTTCCACCTAATGGCCAATTAGATGTCTCAATTCTTGATTTCATATCGCTTGAAAAGGAAAATGGAAAGCTTTTGGGCTTAAACCTAAGAATGGGAGAGCGAGAGAGATTGAGGGCTTAAAATAGATACGAAAGAGCAAGCAGATTTACAACTAGGAAGAAGTAAGATTGAGGGCTTGTTTAATAATGTTTACTTAAGATTTTGGTAAAGAAATCTCAGCCCTTAAGAGTGTTTCCACCTTTTATCTTTAAAGTACATTTTATCCCATTGTAATCATTAAACTTCCCATCCCCTAATCGACAAAAAAACCCCCCAAAAGCAAAAATGTATATAATTCCATTAATTAATAGCCTGAATTGGCTCAAAGGATTGACTTTTGCTTCCTTAAACACTTGAATAGCTTTCGCCGTAACAGTTATTTCTACCCCCAGCTACAGCAGCTTTCTTAAAGCTTAACCTCAAAAATTAAATTTCTACCCAAAAAAGGGACGAAAATAACCGAGAAAGTAGCTAAAAGAAGCAGGGAAACCAAATATGCCACGCCCTCAGTGTGGATAGGGGGTGGAAATGTGATACCCCTCGACCTAACAAAGAAGAAGAAAGAAAAGCCAAAATGCCAATCCTTAAACCTCCTCGCTGCCACCCCCGCGCTTTAGTTGGGCTCCCTTGTCCATCAAAATTTGACATTTTTATATTAATTTAAGGCAAAACTAATAAAAGAAAATGAAAAGGAAAGAGAAAGAGAAAAAATGAGTCCTTTTAGACGTCCTTGCGTTGGGGTCGTGCGGGGGTGTGGTGGAAATTTAAATGCAGACGCCATTTTCTATTAGAGCCACACATTAAATTTGATGGAAAATAAGAGCAAAGGAAAAACAAAATTCTGACAGCAGCAGCAGCCACACCCCCACAACAGAACCCCACAAGAAAATACTCCCTATCTCCCTTCCTCTCTCTACAAAAAAAATCCTGAGAAACAGAAGCTTCTTCTTTCGCCTGCCTACGGCTCCTTTTTTGTCTTTGCTTCTTCTCCTCCTTCTCCATTGTGCTTCTTTTTCTTCATTCCTTCTTTCGCCTGTCGCTGACAGCGCCCAAAAATACCAGAACTAAGACAGAGAGAGAGAGAGAAAGAGGGAGAGCAGAATAAAGAGAGAGTGAGAGAACCAGCCCCTGGGAAGGACTCCTACTTTTTGGGAATATTCTTGCAGGGCACGGGCACCGCCCCGCAAAAAAAATAGAATGAAAAAAGTTAGAGTCTCGAGTCTTTTGATACCCTTCAACCACACAGCAGCAAGATACGCTTAAATAAAATATACCCTACCAAAAGAGTATCAAAAAAGTTTCTTTACGAAGAATAAGTTTTTCTGCGTGGCGGTGTGGGGTGGGTGGGGTTATGGAGTAGATGGATTCAGGGGGTAACGCTCCACAAAATGATTATTTTTCATGCTTTCTCATTTCGTTTTACTGCCTTTTCGCACACAAACACACATAGACACACACACACCGAAAGAGCAAAAACTTTCACAATAATGCCGCTGCCTCTGCTGCTGCCTTGGGGGGTGGCTGTGAAGTCAATAGCGCCGCTTTCCACCCACAAAACAAGTAGGAGAGAAGGAGAAAGAAGAGCAGCACCGACAGCAGCAGCAGCAGCAGAAGGAGAGGAACAGTAAAAGCAGCCTCACGTGCGCTGCTTACTGCACTGCTTTTCCACTAACTCAAGTTAGGAACACCGACAGCAGCAGGAGCAGCAACAACAAACAGTAGAAACAAACAGTGGAAGCAGCATCAGTAGCAACAGCGACAGCGACAGCATTGTCTGCCCTTGATTTTATCGATTTGCGCTCTCACATTTGGGGCTGCTGGCAGCGACGTTAGCGTCAGGCGTCACAGCAAACGTTCTTCTTCTCCCTCGCTCGCTCTCTCCCTCACTCCCAGAAGCTTAGCTTTTATATGTATGTCCCGGCCGGCTCCTGTTCTTTGCCAGGTCTTCCTTTCCCTCTCTCTCTCTCTGTGGTCTGCATTTACATTATGTGCTGACTGCCGACTGTTTCGTTATTTATGGCATTTAACCCCACATGAATGGAGTGGGGAGCCAGCCACCCATCGGCCCATCCACCCACTGCCGGCACTCTTCCAAATTGCTTTATACATATATTTGATGCATACATATATATGGATATGTATTGTATGTGTACTCTTGCTCTTTCACTCTCTCACTTACTCTCTCTCCCTCCCTCTTGCGCTGCTGCTGGGCGCTTTAATCTTTTGCCGACAAATATTTTACAGCATTTAAATGTTCTGTCTGTTGGTTACCCGTTATCGTTATCATTATTGGGTGGCCATTTTTTGTTTTTGGTGCATTTAAGTTTTCAATTTTCGTTTAATGCGGAACCAACGCCCTCTGCTATCTGTCTCTCTCTCTCGTATCTTTTTTGGCTCTCAGTTTAGCGAATGTTGTGCGAGGTCCGGCAAATATTGTGCTGCTTGTGATTTAGTTACAGTTATTCTACACTTTTTGTGAGTGCGTGTGTACGTTAATGGTTGTTTCTACGATTAAATACAGGTGCAAATTGGTTTCTATTTTTGGCTAACGCTAGTTTTGTTACCATTTATGGGTTAAAGTTGTGGCAAGGAACAGGGAAGTTAAAGAGGTTAAAGCAGAATGCGAGCAGCGATCTTTATCCCTTGCATGTTTTGCTGTACGTTAAATGTTTTTGTAAGAACCTTCTAGACTGGTAGATTTTTCAAAAAATGTTAAAATATCGATTGGATTTCAAAAAATATCCCCTAAATTAACTAATTTTAAATTTCATAGCCCATAAACGATTTAAAAATTGAAAACTAGCTATAAAATTGTAAATCTCACTACAATCAAGGAGTTTTCCCTACAGAATGACCACTTTAGAGCTATTAAAAACTCTTTAAGACAGTTTCTGGTTACTAAAAACCATCATAGCGATTCAATCTTTAAAAGATCTCAAAGTTCACATCATCATAGAATCTGTAGTACACGGTAAATTAAAGCTAGCCTTGAATAAAAGCTTAGCAAAGCAGTTTACAATGAAAACCTCTCTTTCTTGTCTCTTTTTCAACTTGGAGTGAGTGTCTCCCATTAATATATACCCCGAAACACACCCTATAAAGTACACAACCCACACAGCACAAAAACAAGGAGAAACAAAATGTAATGTGAGCCTTCACTCTTCTTCAGTATATCATTCGCTTAGAATTCTTGTATGCCTCCGTCCTCTTCTCTTTTTTTATGTACCATTCATTTTATTATGGCTTTTGGGGTCTGGTTCTGTACATACATTACATTTTAAGAGCAGAATGGTGGAGATTTTCCTTTGTTTTCCCACAGCATTAGGAAAAAAAACCTTTTTGGGTTTCTATAAATCTTTATTTGAAAAAAAAGGGAAAATTTATGGAAATGGATGTTTATTTTGGGTAAAAGGTTTTTCTTTTATTCTTGTTTAGATGTGTTATTTATTTAATAATTTATAGGTTTAGAATTGAAGAAAAAATGTTCTGAGGTGGTTTTTATGGGGAATTTAAAGAGGAAATTGTACTGATTTTTATACCCGTACTCAAAAAAGAGTTAAGGGGTATATTAGATTTGTGGTAAAAGTGGATGTGTGTAACGCAGAGAAGGAAAATTTTCCGACCCCATAAAGTATATATATTCTTGATCAGCATCAATAGCCGAGTCGTTATAGCCATGTCTGTCTGTCCGTCCGTCCGTCCGTCCGTCCGTCCGTCCGTCTGTCCGTCTGTCCGTCTCGATGAGCACCTGGATCTCAGAGACTATAAGAGCTAGAGAAACCAAATTTGGTTTCCAGACTCATGTGATATCACACTGCTACAAGTGTATTTCAAAATTTCGCCCCGCCCCCTTCCGCCCACACAAAGGACGAAAATCTGTGGCAGGCACAGTTTTAAAGATACGATAAAACAAAAAACGCAGTATAGTAGAGAATGCCCATATCTACCAGATTGCTGAATCTGAATCAGATCGGATCTTAATTATAGCCAGAATGACGAAATTCATTTTCAGTTGCTTCCCCTCCCCCTCCCGACCAGACAACGCATCTCATTTTCCTTCTCGCTCGCACATTCTGCCGCGTTCAGTGCGCGAGCAACCCCTAGCGGAGGAGATGTAGAATCTAATTGGCACATGTAAAATCTACATGTTAGATGTAGAATATACATTGTATATGTAGATGTAGATATCATATGTAGCAAAAAAATGTAAAATGTAAAATTTTTTTTTTTTCTAAAATTCTTAAAAATCATAAGCTCAAAAATGTATATACTGACTGAGTACGGGTATAAGTAGAGTCGCGTCCCCAGAAGCGACTCACACGTTCCTTCTCGTTTACATTGCAAAAATTGCTGGCCATTTATTTTAGGTTTTTTTTGTTGTATAGAAATTTTCTCTGGAACCCTATTTCTATAGTTAATATTCCCCTTAAACCCACAAATTATTCAACAGATCCGAACCCAAGCCCGCAATTTCTGCATTATTCCTAGCTCCCTTTGCAGTTCCTTTTTTAACTGATGATTCCTCATACCAACTGGGCTCTCCCCTTCCAATCGTTTGCCTTATCTTCCCCTTTTGGAGGAAGATCTGCCTGCAAAAAGCAGAGACTGCAAAACAAAAACAAAAACTGTCTGCTGTGTGCTGTCTGCTGCAACACACGCCCATTTTTTGTCATAAAGGCTATTAACACCATTAAACGGTAAAGAGAAGACAGAGTGTAAACAGAGGCGTGGGGTAGGGGCAGTGTGGGATTGGGGTAGGGTCTGGCTCTCTATAGGCAAGGGAGGGTGTGGCTGATGGCCCTGTACCGTTTCTTAACCCCTTGAAACAAAACGCAGCAAAAGTGTAATAAAATACGAGTCGCGTGCTTAGACATCATAAATATAAAACTCACAGGAAGACGCCAGTTAGCCCCCCGCTGTGAGACAACGCCCCTGACCTCGCACCATAGACTCTCCAACCTCTCCAACCCATTCCACCCATTCAGCCATTCTTTGGGTGCAGTCGCAAGGTAAAAAAAACGTTCTTAAAGTGCTGAAACGGAGAACAGCGAAGCACTTGAAATGAAATGTAAACATGACAGGACATGTCCTTAAACTTGTGGCACTGACTTTAAGGGCCGATGGGCAGCTCTCTCTGGGTGTTATTTTAATGTTCTTTCTCCTCTGTTCTGTTCTGTTTTACTCTCGAACTAGTGATGGCAGTGAGATTTATATCGTGAGTGTGTTGTTTTATGCTTGATGTGATTTATGCCAGGAGCAGACAGACAGCCCCATAATTCTTTCGTCTTCGTGAGTGAGTTTCCTGTCACGTGTCCCGCTCTGAACTCTAATTGATATTAAAACTTATTACCACTGTTTGTCCATTCCCTTCGTTTCCTATTCCACTCAATATACATTTCCTATTCGTTCTCTCTGATCCACTCTTTTTGTTATTGTTGTGGACAGGCCCTTTTTTGCTCTTTTTTTTTTTTGTATTTGTGTGATAAAAAATAAAGCGATAATAAATATGGCGGGGCAACAGGCGTAAAATTGATTGCACTCTCTCTCTCTCTCTCTCTGTTGCTGGCGATCTCCCACTCTCTTTTCGCTTATGTTTCAGCAACAGCTGTTTTCGACTTGAGAAAGTTTCAGCAAAAGTTCAATTGCCTTGCCCCCTCCCCCCTCCACATCACCTCAAACGTCGCATGAGCTGCATCGTCATGCTGCTCTCCTGCTCAATGGCCATAAACCCGTTTCGTTCCGTTCCCCTGGTCGAATGACCTCCCTCTCCAACCGCTCCACAAACCCCTTTTGCATTTGCATTTGCATTATTTATTAGCTGTGACTGTGCTGTGCGTCTCTTCCTCTCTCTGTCTCTATCTCATTCTCCCTCTCTTCTGTTGTTTGCCATTTTTGCATATGTTGCATAATATCCGCTGAAGGAAATGCAAAAAAACAGAAGAGATTTGATCAAAAAGGAGATGGTGGAAAGAGCAGTAAAGAATGGGATAGAGAGAGCGAAATAGATATCGTAGGTCAGTTTCCCATATAAGGAATTATGAATGAAATATCTATCAATCAATAAATCGCAAATGAATAAAATAAATAAATCGTAAAGAAATTAATCAAATCTACTAATTCTCAATCAAATAAATGAATAAATCAATCATGAATGGGATGCAGTATAAATCGATTAGGTCAAGGGGAAATAGCTCACAAAACCCTCCCCCAAAAAGATAGTTTTTGCCAATGCAAAAAACCTTGGCCAATTATTAAATACACAAACAAATCAGTTATTCAACTGTTGTTCCATCATTTTGTGGATGTAACTTTTGACAGATGTTTTGGGGGTATTTGATAGCCTTGCTTTTCCCACGATTTAATAAACTTTTCCCATTAAAAAAATTGTTACAAGTATTCAAAGATTCCAAACCCTTCCACGACTTGTTTTTTCTGCCATTTGCATATGAAATTTGTCCATCAAGGCTCTCTCTATATAATGACACTTAATTCGATAATAATAGCCTCGTTCTATATTGATTTTCAATATAATTACTTGCCAAGAAGCAGGCAGATGGGCAAATTCCCCATCGTTATATGAATTACTGAAGCGATGAATCAGCCTGATATTCCCTTCTCTGTGGGTTTTTGGAGTATACATATTATTATTATTAGAGCGACTTACTTACATTACTTACTTTTCCATTTGCCATTTTTGTTGTTGTTGCAACAGTTGCAATTGCAACTGAAATCCAAACGACTGTGAAACCTTTTTTCACCCCACTGTGTGTTTTCCCGCATTTTCCTTTTCTTGTGTTTGCTTTTCGCTTGAGTAAAAACACACCGCAAAATTGTTGTAATCGATACCTTTCGGACGGATAGGAGGGTATCCAAAGAGTGGTGGGGGCAAGTAGTGACGTAAATTATATGGAATTTTTGCTGGATTTCTAGGAATCTCTTGTGTACTATTTTGGATATACATATGTATGTATGTATGTACACTACATCATTTGTTACGCCTGATGTGACTCAGGTGGGGGAATACTTGGAACTAATGGTGGGAACTAAAAAGAGGTTTTAATGATTGTAACTCGTACTTTGAACAATTGAAGGGTTTTGATGGGAAATTACCATAGAAAGGGGGTTTTGGTTAAGATATTTATACATAGATGATTCAGCGTTCGAATCATCTTTTCTACAGAAGAAAGTTCAATGCATAGATTCATACTAAAGAGAAATCTTTATTATTTTTCATTTCTAAGAATTCGCACTAAGAAAGTATTTATTTATTGTGAATTTCCTTAAGAATCACTTCCGCAATTGATAATCTTTGCCATTCTTAATTGATTTGCACCCAATTGATTGCCAATCGGTTCTTATCGGCGATTATACAATCGATAGCGATAGGAAATAAAGAAAACAAAACAAAAATAAATAAAGAAGCAAGTGCCACAACCCACTCACCTAGAATATATAGAACATTTATGATAATCATGCGAAAATGGACCGATAAATGGAGACAACAAAATCCACAGCCCCAGCCCACATATTGTTTGAACAATAAACATAAAATAAAACAAAACAAACGTACAGTACCAAACGTACCACACAAAAAATATTTACATATATTTTGGCATATAAATAAAAATCTGTGTCAAATAAACTTTGCATGTTTATGGCGGGAATTCTCATTCAGCTTGACAGAAAAAGGGGGACAGAGCACTGGTGGAGAGGAGAAAGACCACCAGATGACCTGCTTTTCAGCTCAATGCGTGATTCACGGAAAGCGGTACCAAGTTCAGGCTAAAAACAAATAAGAGCAAAAAGTACATTAAAATATACAGCAAAAATATACATAAAAACAAGTATGATAGCTACAGGGGAGTATTAAGACTTGAAGATACTTACTGTTGATTGGGGATTTATAGAAGGGAAATATAAAGAATGCCGTGGACTGTAGACTAAAGATGAAAGCTCTAGGGTCTAGACTCACTTTACCAATTGCAGCTCAGACTTTTCTAGGTTCTAGGTACCCTTTGTGAACCTACCTTTGCCCGACACCAACATACCCTTGTACCCTACCTTTACAGGGTGTCAAAAGTGCATTCAAATTGCATTTGGAGGCTATAGATGGCGCCACTTGCTCCTACTGTTTGTTGTGTGTGTGTGTTTGCTGGTGTGTGCGTGTCAAATGCGATAAGAATCCCCTCACGAAACAAATGAAACGCATAATGAGAGAGGGAGGCGGAGAGGGACAGCAAAAGACACACAACTGTTGTTGATTATTACACCGGGCCCCCATAACGGTAAAACTTTAAGCGTCGATTACAACACAGACACACACACATTACATTACTATGCGAGTGGAAAAGAGATGGCCATAGAGGAAGCTTAAAATTGTGGACTGCTTGCCGTCTGCTGTTGCTGCTGCTGCTGCTGCTGCTTGCACTTTAATTGAAAAACATGCAAAGAGAGGCAGAAGCTTAGGTTGTGGAAGCGAAGGAAAGATACCCTGCAACAGGGAAAGAAATGCAGAATCTCTTTGCGCTCCAAGACGACTGATCAAAATTATCATACCCCTTGTGCTGGGGTAAATAGCGTAAATAGAAGCAACAACTACAGTCCCATCCATGAGTGTGCCAGACAGGTTGTTGTGTTGTGCGAGAGTGTAGTGTGTGTGTGTCTGTGAGCGAAGCAAAAGAGAGACTTGAAACTCGAAATTATTAAATTGCTATAGGAGTGAAGAGAGTAGGGTAGAGGAGTGGGTCGAGTCTGCAAGAGGGTGGGGTGTGCAGGGCGTAGGATAGCGCGAGTCACGCATAAACGAATGAAGAGTAAAGCAAACAGCGCGAGAGAGAGCGCGGGCAGATAAAATGCTAAAAGCGTCTGACGTCTGAGAGTTCACTTCTGCCCGCGAAGTGTGGAGGGGAGTAATGTGAAGAGAAGCGAAGAGGAGCCCGTGGGCGAAGAGGGAGCCACCAGCAGCAGCAGAGCAGCCGCAGCCATGTGAATGTGGTTGAGCGTGCATGTTCGTGCATGTGCGCGCGTGTTTGGCTGTGTGTGTGTATGTGTGTGCATGATAAAGGTCGTTGGCCATGCGGCCGACGTTGAAGTCGCGCGACAACAGCAGCAGCAACAACATTGTAGTCACAAGAGTGAGCATAGCAGAGCATAAAGATAGGGAGAGAGAGAAAGAGATGAGCAACACGGCGACGTATTTAGCCTAAAGGCATGAAATGTATTGCAGGTTTCAGATACCCTTTCTGCAGAGGGGTATAATGGTTTTGAAACCGATATTGGCAATGATCGTTCTTAATAAAATACCCTTCTTTTTACTGATCGAATCGCTATATACTCCATCTGCCATTGAAAATAAATAAATAAAAAAAGATTGATCTAGAAGGTATCAATAGCTTTGGCAGCCTCTATTGCTGCTGTTTCTCTGTTGCTTGTTTTGTTTCTTCTGCTTTTGTTGCCTTTGCCTGGTTCTTTGGGGCTATGTTTAGGCCGTCGCCTCGGCTGAAAAACACGTTATGTGCACCACAGCAGAGTGGCAACACAAAATAGACAAAGAGCGCCAACAAACCCACAAACAGACAGAGGCACAGATCAGGAGAGAGAGAGAGAGAGAAAGAGTTAGCTTTGTGTGTGGGTGTGTGGTGGCCCTACCTTTAAGGCCGCATATGTCGCTGTGTTTGAGAGTAGAGGACGGCCCCTGCAGTGTCAGTGACAAGTTAGTGGGCTTTAAAAACGAAGAAGATATGAGAGGAGGGCTATTACCAGGGTAAAGCCCATAAAAGTCTGCTGATAAATGTATGGCCACGGAATTAAATGAGCCCAAGGGGAGACGAAGGAATAGCCTTAAAAAAACGAATGGATGGTTTAAAAGAAAGATATTCCAAAAGATTCAAAAGAAAAATTTTGTTTCTGTTGGATAATTGAACATGGTTAAGCCTTCATATGGCAGAAAATTCCTATGAAAAGTGAAGGAATTTTAGGAATATGTATCACTTTACCTTAAACAATCATCACGTGTTTTACATGGGGAGGGAGTATCATACATATCTCAACCATCATATCTATTTCCACTCCATTACCATTTGGAGGCCCCTACTTTATCTAATTGGAGCACCCTTGATACACAATTATCAGTCAAACTTATCTGTAGGCTAAAAACACACACATAAGTTCCATAAAGTGACAGAACATTTTGAAGCTTAAATTAGACAATAGATTTGATTTGAGACCTTCAAACTGGTTGTCAGGTTTGCCAGGGCCACACTACCACTGTCTGTCCGTCCGAACTTTAATGATTACCTCATTCATGCGCAAAAAACTTCTAACGAGCCCCGAAGTTAATAACCAAATGGCGAGATCTAAAATTAGTTGCAAGTTCAAAGCAAAAGTTAAGCCATGCTTTAAGGCACAAACGATTACGAATAAAGTTCAAAGCTAAAATTAATGATGCCTTCAAATATGTTAATTTTGCGTGTACACAAGCATTGACCTTTTCTGTACCTGAAAATATGACTCATAATCGCATGATTTATACGGTGGGGTGGACTGGGGTTGGGGGGTTTTGCGAAAGCAACAAAAAAGGCAGAAATTGCATTGCATAATACTGTGTCGGTCGGTAGTGCGAAATCTTGAGACAAGTAGAACTCGTTGTTTATTTCCTTATTTAATGTGACACTTGTTGGCGTTGCATTGAAATTGAGAAGTAGCATGCCCTGCCCTCCCCCCATGCCCCTTTCTCACTCTCTCAATGAAAAATGAACACCTGCGTTGTGTTTGTGTTGTGTGTTGCGTCTGGTCTGCTTTATATTCGGGCCCCCACTGTAGTTGTAGCTGTAGCTGTAGTTTTGTTGTGTGGCGTACGTGACTCTGGCACTCGATGCAGTTATGCTGCTATTACGTCGTCTATGCACTCACAGGCAGACACATCAGTAAACACACACACACACACACACACACACTGACACGCACTAACGAACACCTGTCACACATATACACACTCCAATCTCTCTCTCACTCTCTTGAATGCTGACAAAAACAAAAAAACTAGTACATAGGCATTTCTGTAGATGCGACTATTGGGATACCTGCAGTCGCAGGTGCAACTCATCGGTATGAAATAAAATTATACAGTCGAAGAAAATACTCTCAAAATAATTCAAACAATAAGAATTTATTGGTGCGTAACATTTGTACACACAGTATAGTCCCCACAACGTTGCAATGTTTGTTACATTGAGCTACACCTGTGGCATATGCTCGTATACTCTACATTGTACAAGGTATATACCCTGTAAAACTCGCTCTAATGCCGCTAGCTATCAACGCATCATCAGCCCCTGTATAGGTGTCTCGCTTGCACTCGAAGCCATTAGCCAGCGGGCATCAGCCGCAGCTGCTGCGGCGGCTCTCTGTTCTTGCTGTTTCATTTACCAATTGTTCCACTGTATGCCTCCCCCTCCCTGTTAATCCCCTCTCTCTCTCTTTCTTCGCCTTCTAATGCTGCGTCACGTTTCTGGTATTAAAATGTTTGAAATTCTGATTGGGAATGTGGAGAGCGAGCGAGAGAGAGAGAAGGCAATGTGGTGCTGCCAACTGTTTTTTCGGTTTCTCTTGTATTGCCCTGTGCGTGCGGTGCGAACGCGCGCTGTTGCCATATTTCACGCAGCAGCCGCAGCCGAAATACAGAGCTTCAATTAAAACAGGTTTTCTTTGTTGGTAGAGCGAGAAAGAGAGACAGAGACGAGACATGGCTAAGAAATGCTCATGATCGTAATGATATCCAGCCAGGTCCCCCCTCTTCCCCCGTCTTTCCTCCTCACTCTTCTTTTCTATCTTCTCATGTTTCCTTTGTTGTTTCCACTTGTCTGTTACTGTTTCTGTCTCTGTTTTATCTTCTTCTTTCTTTAATTGTTAAAAATGTTCACTGACCTTTGCCGAAAATACCAGTTTTTTATTTGTTTCAATTTTTGTACATTTCGGCAGTACGCTGTTTATTCAGATTAAATACTCACTTTTTTCGACATATTTTACTGTTGCTGCGCGTATATTTTTTGTTTGTTTATGGGGGAATGCGGGAATGGAAACGACCTTCAACTTGATTTTTAATTAATTTCAGTTCAATGAACCTGAAACTGTCAACACACGGTGCTGTCTCCTTCCCCATTCGTATGTGTTTCATATTCATATTACCATTTCTGTGTTTTTACTGTTTTCTTGATTCCCTCCCCTACGTGTTTATTTTTCAGTGGCTAAAAATGCATTCAAAAATGTCTTTATTTATAAATTATACATTTATATATAAAGATTCTTTGTTCGTTTTTGTTGTGGTATAAATATTAATATGCAAATGGATATGCAGTTATTCGTATTTTTGGGGCTAGAAAAAAATGAATCAGAGCCTGAAGTGAATGAGAGGTTGACAAATTTCAGTTCTTTGTAAATATACATAGCATTTGCATGATTCATGGTGAAATGTTGATATTTATTCAACAAAAAATTGATTGGTTTCTGTGCACAATGTTGCCAGATTTCACTTAGTCATTGTTTTGAGGGGTTTATTCACTTTTAAAGAAAATTCAGCGTTGCCAAACTTCAGTTCTTGTAAACCAAAGTGATCTAACAATTATCGACATATATGTATGATTTAAGCTGAAACGGTGCCATATTTCCTCTTAAACTTTAAGACTTAAAGCAACAAATTCCTGAGCTATGTATGTATGTATGTACTCCATTAAAATCCTAAAGATATTTTATTTTTCCGTTAAATTCTTTTCAAAACGCAACTCAAATAAATACCTTTGGGAATGATTAATGTCACAACGTTATCATATTTCATTTTTACTTTTGTTCACGTTGCCAAACTTCACGCCGTAACTGTAAATATATTGTGCAGTTTTCACTTACTTTAAGCATTTTTTTCTTTGCTCAACTCCGGTCTCTGGTTTTCTATCCTCCTCTATCTATCGTAACTCATCTTGGATTACAACAGCTTCCCTTGGCAACCAAAAACCCCTTGAAAACCCCCCGGAATCTATCTCCGTTTTAGCCCCATAATTCATGAAATTTAATCGCTTTTCTCAACTTTGTAGCTCTTCTTTTTGTTGTATCTTTTTTTTTTTTACTTTACTTTACTTTACTTCCATGTATTTTTCTCTATATATTTTTTTCAGCTCAACTTTTTCTACTTTTATTTTTAGTTTATGGCTCGGTGGCTGTGCCACCGCCGCCCTGTCCTCAATTGTAACATAAATTTCTTTTGCCACAAGCCACAAACAACAAATTTTGTTCAATTTACATTTTTTACCATATTTCATCTGGCATTTCTTCTTTGCAAACCTAAAAGGAGGCAGCCCCTCTCTCTCTATGTCTCTCGAAAACCCACCAAGAAGCAGACCTCTCTTTAGCATCCCAAGCGGCAGAACCCTCCAACACCCAAAGAGCCGGTCCTGCTCTTTAACCCCCAGACTATTTTTTTTCTATATTTATTTTATGGTTTTTTTTTTTTAACAATAGATTTTGTTGCCTGTTTCAAGTGCGCGACGCCTTGTGCTTTCCAAACCAACGCCCGACAAACCATCAAAAACTCAAACCCCAAATCTCAATACCAGAACCCAAGTACCCGGAACCCAGAAGCCCGTAAGGACGGATATCACCCGTAACCCCCGCCACCCGCTGGACGCCGCCTTACAATAAAGTTAGACAGATTTTATTACAGCAGGATTGCTACTTACCCGGAAATGTTTGCTGCAACCACCCACCCTTTCCACCCGTGCCACACATACCAGAGAAAGAGAGCATGCACCTTTACCAGCCATCCCCCTGGGGAAACTCCAGAGCTAGAGTCTAGTGTGCTCTGGCAACCCTTGTGGCAGGTTCTTCTTGTTGCATTTTTCACCCTCTCTCTCACTCACTCTCTTTCTCTCTATCTCTCTCTCTCGGGGAAAGCCAAACCTCAATCGTCCTTCCATCTATAGTTTCATTCTCCCCCTCAACCCCCAACCTGTGTCGAAGGGAAAGGATGTTTCAATTTCTATTCTGTTTTTTGCTTTTGTACTCCATACGATGTTTTTATCCGTTCTGCTTTCTGTTTGCTGTTCGTTGTGCAAGTGACAGAGCAACCCTGTCTTTTGATTGCTTGAAAATTGGCAACATCGCATCACAGTAGTGGGATGATGTTCTGTGTTTCTCATTCCTCCTACAATTCGTTCCCTTTTTCGTACTCTTGTGTTGTCGCTGTTCTTTTTGATTTGTTTTCCATCTTGCTCTCTCTTTGGCGTAGGTTCGTTTCGTTCTACATTATTATTTTTCTTTTAACTCCGTAATTTAGCCCAGGCCAGGCCAGGCTTTTCTTTTATTTATTTAAGGCATTCTTTTTGCCATTTCCTTTGAGCTATTGTCGGAGGTTTCTCTATTTTTTCTTTTTTCTTCTGTATTTTCAACATGTTTTAGTAATGTTATTGGTGGGGTCCAATGTTCGGTCGTTGGGTTTGGCTTTGGGGATTGGTTTTGGCTGATTGTTGTATTCGCTTTGTGTTTTGTGTGTTACGTGACCATTGGCACGTAATGTACAGTGGGACAAGGGTAACAAAAAGAGAATATCAAATGAGCTGTCGAAAAAGAGCAGATTGAATTAGGGATTGAGAGAGACAGAGGGATAAGAGTGCAATCAGAGAAAAGGGATAGGGCACTAATAGATGATTAGGGAGTTGTAAGAGAATGGAAACAGAGATGGAAACAAATATTTGATTGGTTTAATAAATAAATTCCACTGAAAAATTATGTTTTTATCTAGAAACGAAGTGACATAAAGGGGTTTTTTTTTACCTATCAGAATAACAATTAAGAAATTGGAGGAAAACCTAGAAATGGTAAAAGTAGATCAATATTTTACCTGTGATTCACCACGTATCCATGAAACTCTGTAATGTATCTCAACTAATAGTCAGATGATTCTCAATTACTTTCTCGTTCGCCATTTAACCCCCTGAAGCACATTTGTAGATGATTTTCCAATTAGCAATTCTTTATTTTATTTCTGCGTCTCAACCATCTTTCTATGTTTCTAACTATCACTCCCCTCCTACCACCACATATTAATTCAACATCTTGCTTTATAGATATAGATATATGTATGTATGTACGTATTCCAGCTGTCTGCGCCCAACAATTTCTAACAATTCGAAGCCTTCAGGGCGTTGGAGTTTTAATTACTGACCCATTTTTCACTCTGCCACTCTTTCACTCTTTCCCCTTGCATTCTCACACAAAGCAATTGCACAGTTGCCGCACTTCACACGCACAAAGCAGTGGCACTGTTGCCGCATTTCACTGCAGGCTTTAATATTAAAGTGCAAGCAGTGCATTAAAATTGCATTCAATGTGAAGGGAACACACAACATACATATGTATTTACATGTATTATTTATATCTGTATATATCCGTATTAATCTGTATGTTATGTGTTTCGCGTTAGTGCCTGTAATTATGCAAATTTACATAAACATAACCTACTAACTAACGAACGCACGCAATTGAAACTAAAATGCAAGGCAGCAGGCGGCGGTCTGCCTCTCTCTCTCTCTCCCTCTCTTTGGCATCTCTCTTTCTCTCACAGAAAATAGTTGACCTCGTTTTTTGTTGGGTGGAAAGTGGTGGGGTTGTTGGAAACGGGGGAATTGGGGAGATTGTGCACACACTTTTACTGCAATTTTTGTTGTTTTCTTTGTTGGGATACCCCTCGAAAGGAATGGGTATTACGAATATGCAGCAGAAGCTGGAATATTTTGGATTCTTGTGCAGGTTCTACTTCCACCTATTTTCATTAGAATCGTACGACCAAAACAACAGAATTTATAACAGAAGTGGTCAATCGTCCAGGGTATCAATAAGATCGAAACCTTTATTCTCTCATTCTACTGCATTAACGTGATACATAAGGAGAGTGGGAAAGAGGTAGAGAGAGGTGTGGTTGAGGGCGCCGCCTGTCGGTCTGTAGCTGTAGCTCTGTTATGGTGCCTCTGCCGGTGCCGCCGCTGCTCCTCCTCTGCTTGCCACTCCTCTGCTGCACTCATTTTGCATGCATGCATTCTGCTTGCTTTTATTATGATGTTTTTGTTTTTTTCTGTTTCTTTCTGTGGCCTGGCAACTCTGTCGCTGTTTTGGTTTTGGCAAGTGGGCGGGACATGAGTTGCCCTACTTTCGGTGTTCCTTCTCACTCGCACTCTCCTCTTTTTGTCTCTCACTCGTTCACCGGCTTTTATTTTGTTTTGTTTTTCTCCTTTTGTGCAAAATTGCGGCAGGTGGAAAAAGCACTTTTCATTGCTATTTTCCACCCATTGCTTTTCACAAAAAGAGAGAGACAGAGAGGGAGAGAGAGAGATTTGCAGTCATTCAGTGAATGCATTTTCTTGGCCGGCTCCAACCACCACCCCCACCTGCCACCACCTATTTCTATTCATTCAGTACTTTCTCCATGGATATCCCTTTGAAGTGGGATTCTTGTTATTTGATTCGCTTGTTTGTAGAATTCTTCCGTCTTGTGTCTACTGCTTTTAATGCCGATCTTCAGAGTGTACTCCAGTCTGTCCTGTGTCTGTTCATAACTGCTTCACTGCTCGTTGTTATTTTTTAAGCAGATTGCTCTGCCTTTTCTTTAAAGGAATCTACTGCTTCTTTTTGACTGCTTTTTCCTGCTTCAATTACCTTTCTCCATTTTTGCATTCTATTTGATAAGATTCTCCTATCTACTGCCCTCTCTGATGCTCTTCGTTGCATTCTCCTTACTACCGTCTACTGGTTAGATTTCTGCTCCCTACTTTCATCTTGGCATTTCATTCACACTTACAAAAGGTAGACAGCGAGAGAAGGGGCAACAGAAAGGGGAGGCATTTGTTCTTCAGTTTTTGTTTCCACATTTTCCATGTTGCCTTTTTCCACGTCCTTGTGCTAAAAACAACAACAATCAGGGGGGGTGGGTGCGGGTCAGAATGATGAGTGCTTGAAGGCTTGGAAATGCTTGGAAAAAATCGATAAAGCAATTAATGCGAAAAAAGAGTGGCAGGCACCACCACCACCCCCGACCAGCAGGAGGAGAAGTGGAAGCAGCAACCCTGTGGAATATATGGTATAAAAATAAACAAGATGATGACGTTGTTGATGACGAAGAAGCAGCAACGGCAACGACTAGTCGTCTGTGTTGAAACCTCCCCCCAACCCAACCACCACCGACAAACATTCTCATCAACAGCAGAAGCAGCAGCAGCAGCAGCAGCACAAGTAGCAGTAGAACCACCCGCTCAACCTCCTCCTCCACCACCCCAACCCACAGAGAAAGGCGAGGCTGTTCACAGCAAAAAAAGAAAAAAAAACCCACCCGACACCGCCACTTGGGTACACACACATACACGCACAACGTTTCTCTGGGGTTTTTTCTATACCCTTACCCTTGAAGAGAGAAAGAGAGGGTGTCTTGGTTTTTATTATAAGCTTGCTAAAATCGAAAATAGTTATTTCCTACCTTGTATAGAATATTTTTATTTTCTAAACTACAAAGAAAACTGAAGAAAGCTCCACTGAAAGCAATAGATCAGTAGGACTCTAAAAAGATTAGCTGTTATGAAAGTAAGCAGTTTATAAAGCACTACCAGCTTTTTTTTTAGTGCTCCCGCAGTTTTTAAAGTAAATCATTGACCTCCAAGGGTATATAAACCTCGACTCTATAGTACTTTATTTTTGATTATTTTTGTTCAGTGTGTTTTATTACTTTGGTCTCTCTCGTTCTCTTATTGCTTTTGGTTACTGCTCCTTCTGGTTCTATTGCTGTTCTTATTGTTATTGCAGCCCTCGTGTTGCTATGTGGGATATTTATTCCGCCTTCGTACCATTAAAGAGCGAAGAGCTTTAGCTTTAATGAAGACAGAGAGAGAGAGAGAGAGGGAGGGAGCGGAGCGCATGTCTGCGCTTGACTTTAATATATTTTAATTCATTTTTTCACTCGACTTTTTTCTTGGCGCATGGAATGCCACTTCCACTCTTCGATTGAGGGGCAGAACTTCAATCAGAAACAGACGCGAACAAATTTCAATTTATGTTAAATTAAATTATGACAATTTATTAAGGGAAATCTATATGGAAATTGTGGTAATTTATGAATTAAATGGGGAAATTTATGAATTTAATAGGGAATTTAGTGGATAAATGGTTGTTTCGCCTGAAAATGCAGACGAAATTACTTCAGACTACTTGGAACCCCAGATTAGCTTCATGTTTATGCTCTAGAAATTGCCCAATCTCATTTATCTTCCCAATGTGTAAGCTCATGTAAATCCTAAAGAAAATTTCGTTATCTTCTGATTAAGGAAGATCCTTTAAGCTCACTTAAGGCACAACAAAATACGAAATATTTGGATCTTTTTCTCAACTATTATTTGAAAATATTTCCAAAAGTTTTTGGCAACGAAATTACCCATCGTTATCCATCACCCTCCCTACCTCCCGCATTTCTACCAGAAGCCGCCTCAAGGCGTAAATTTCTTTGCTTTCCTTTTCGTAAAAGGAAGCTGAAAATATTTCTAAGCGAAAATATCCTCGAATATAGTCGAAGCTTATCTTGCATTCCCTTTTGTTGTTTGCTGTCGTCCTGTCAAAAGGATATTGATTAGGCGGATGCCGTTATTTAACAACAAAATCCCTAAACTGTCGGAAGTTTTCTCAATGCCCTCATGCCCCCCTCTCCTCTCCTAGTCTCTGTCTCTGTCTCTCTTTTCTGTTATGTGGAATTATTCAAACTTCAAGTTGGGGTACTGGCTCTCGAAAACTGTTTATGAATTGGGACCAAATGACTGGCAAAAGGTCGAAAGGAAGAGCGAACTACAGTGAAAGCTATTTCAAGCAAACAGTTAGCATTCTTAGTAATATTAATTAGTTCGATTCTATCTAAACTCCCCTTAAAAGAAAGTCTTTCAAGCGGAAAACGCAGCTAACCGACTGAGGGGCACTGCTGCACGACGCGTGACTAAGAAACTTTGTAGAGGGAGACAGGCAAAAAATAGCTGTACAGAAATGGAGATATGAACATGTAGAGGTAGAATTTTTGAGAAAGAATGAAACGAAACCCAAAGGTTGACTATTTTGTTGCTAAAAACCCCAACTTCGCTCCTGTACAACACTGCTTCTTTCCCACCCTACACACACATGTGTGTGTCCGCTCCAAAAAGTCAGTCAAAACCTGGCACCAGCCCCAAGCACCACACCCTCTACGTATTTCCCCTCTCTCTAATGCCCCTCTATTCCTCCCTACCCCATTCCTCCCCTAAAAGCAATCATCAACATCATCTTTCCTCCACCTCCATCTCCGCAGCAGCAGAGCAGTTATCGTCGCAGTCGCAGTGGACGGCAACGTCTCTGTCAACGTCTAACGTTTTTATGCCTTTTGCCAACTTTTCAACAACTTTTTGCATATTTCAGGCCCCAACAGAGGCTCCGCCCGCTCGCAGAACCCCCTTTTTTTAACGGGTTCCGCCCACATTACTGTATATTTGATAAGTTTTTGGGGGGTGGGGCGGGCCACAGTCGTCGCTCATACAAAGACCCCACATTTACTTCAGGCTTGTCGTTGGTCTCTGCCTCGCAGTTTGTGTGGCAGCCCCCCACAGCCATTACTTTCCCTTTGGCCGCCGCAGTCAGTATCCTCTGGCAGTGCCACCACCACTTTCCCTCCTCCTTCTGCCCCACCTCTCAACATAGTTTATGCTTTTTACATAGTTTTAATTCATCATCATCATCATCCTCATCTGGTGGTGCTGCTTTAGCTACGCTTCTCTTGGTTCTTCTCTGCTTGTACTGCTTGTGCACTGCTTTATTATTTAGCTCTTGGCTCCTACTTGCTCTCTAGTTATGCTTGCTATTAGGGCTCTACTGCAGCTTCAACTGCTTGCACCTCCAATGCTTTTCCCTTTGTAGTGCGGCTTACCTCTTCCTTCTGTTCTTTCTTCTTTGTTGTTGCCTTGTTCCTATTTATTTCTTCGTTGTTTTTGATTTGCCATTCTCTGCACATTTCTCCACACATTCGCATTAAGCGGATTGTATGTACACACACCCGCAGGTGCTTCCCATCGTCTCAAAGTGACTTTCCTTGACGTGCCAGCAGAGGTAGAAACAGCCACCGACTACGCTGTCGTTCCAGTTGCTGGCAGAGGCAGAGAAGCAGTCCACATCCTCCCGCACTTCCTCTTTTGAAGATTTAAAAATATTTAACCTTTAAAGCAGTTTTCCCAGCAGTAGCAAATGTTTCCTGCTTTTTTGTGCCCTGCTTTGAAGTGAAAAGTTTTATTTATCGTTCTTTTGCGATAATTTAAAATCGATTACGATTTTTTTCGGGTTCTCTCTGGTTCTTTTTCTCCTCCAATTTGTGCTTTTTCTTTGAACTTTTGGGGTTTTGCTTCACCTTTTCGAAAAAACAAACTTTTCCCTTGGGGTGGGGTTTTCCTCAGCTTCTTCTTCAAGAGTAGCTCCACTGCTTCGTGGAGCTTCTTCTGTTCCTTTTTTGTGCATTTTAACCTTTTGGGGTTTTTTTTTATTTTGGGTGTGGCTATGAGATGGTGTAGGTGCCAAAGGAGTTGTGTGTGTGTGTCTGTGTCTTTCTGTACTTTTTGGGTTGAAGTTTGGCAACAATGCAATGAAGCGTTTTTGTTTTCTTAAGTTTAGTTTGGGTCTGAGATATTTTACATTATTTAAATGCAATTTTTGCTGTAAATAATACTTAAATATACACTTTAAAAACGGTCTTTAACATGTCTTAATGTTTATTTCTTTTATGGGATAAATGTTCTGTAAAGATTTGTATGATATTTCATATCATTGAGTAAGTGGTGATATTTCCTTAAATATTATCTCTTTTTCAGTGCCTTCGCTTTGTTTTAAATTCTTTACCAAACAACATTTTACACTTAAATTAACTTGAATTTCTATAAATATCACTCGATAGCGTGACGAAAGCACTTGTGCCATTCGTTTCACCCCTTTATTTCCCTCTTTAAAGTGCCTCTACCATCAGTTTAATTTCAACAACTTCACCTACATGACATAAAAATCATCGAAATGGGTTTTTATCTTAATTCTTTATGAATTTAATTACAATGTTTTGGTCTGCCACAGGTCTGTATGGCATGTGGCATGAGGGAAATGTCTTGTACATGTTTTTTTTGTCTCTTTTACATACTCAAGACACAACATCCCTCATCGGCAGATCGCCTGGCTCCGTCCATTCAGCTAGCAGCTGCTTTTTCTTTACAAAACCGCAGGACGATTGATGGATGACCTTCCTTTCATTCATTGGATCCCCAGAAAGGGGAGCTACTTCGTACTTTGATCTGTGGCACGTACCACAATACAGACAGCAGGGGAGAGAAGTTACTCTTGTTCTTTGTCTTTCTTTTTGTGAACTGGACTCCTTCCTGTTGTGGCATGGCATGGCAGGTGTTTGACTTGCAGCCGCTGCTGGTTTGATCGAAAAACTATACAGCAAAGTCTTTTCTGAATTTGTGGTTTGTGTATGTCACATGTGTTGGCTCTTTTTTCGAATCAAAAAAACAATCATTTGTAAGTAGGTCAAATGCTTATTCCTATCTTATCGGTGGGATTTTCGTGTTGTGTTTGCATTTGGTTTTTGTGGAGCAAACATTTGATGACAACGCCACACAGGTGGCGCTATACATAAAAAGAAGGGGGATAGAGAGCGAGAGAGAGTGTGCCTCCCTTATCTGTTTGAAGAGGAAAATCCAATCAAAGCTTCACATTCAAACGATTTATGTATGTAGTTTCTATACAAAATATCAGAATGTTTCATCTAGCCTGTACAAATGTGTTTCTATATAGTGTATCTGTATGTATGCATGTACATATATAGATTGATAATCACTGACCTCAATGCTTATTGAGGAGACAAAACAGAACAACAAAATCGACAGCGCTGTACTAATAGAAGAAGACTTTGACCCCTGTGATGCTAGAGAGCAGAGGGGCATCGCATCACATCGATAATACCAATAGCACACCATGGGTGTAGTCTGTATTCGGGGTAGGGTTCAACCTTTGAAATTAAAGCGCTTGCCCCTTTCTTAAAGGTGTTTTTGTTGGTGGAATTAAATTAGTTAAATTCCTTGTTGGTGAATTTTCAATAACTAATATTATTTTAATGTCTCCATTTTGCATTCAACAGCTGTACAATAATTTCCAAAAAATTCCCACTTTTATTTAAACACTTAATTGTGTGGATAAAATATTTTAGAATTTCAAAAATATTTACGGCGATATTCTCAGAATTTCTCAAGAATTTCTCGCTGTTTTTTGCAATTCCAGAAATGCCATAAAAAGCAGCTGTTCAAATTTGAGCATTTTGTGGAATAAGCAGTGGCTTCTCAACTGTACTCTAAAAATATACTACTGACAATTTTCCTAAAACTTTTGCGAGTATACACAGTGCTCCTAAAACTGTAATGATATTTTTACACCCGGAAATAAACACGATGATTATTAGGCTTTAGCCTTCGTGCTAACATGCAAAATAAACACAAAAAGGAAAAACAGTGCTACCTCAGAATAAAGAAATGTTTCCAATTTGGAAATGTCAATGCCAAAGAAAATACTGAAATCACTCGTGGTGCTCCATTCCGAACGATCACTGTAGCTTTTCGGAAACTCATTGAGCAATAATAGCACTTACAACGATAATAATTAACGAGAAATCAAAGCGTAAACTAAAGTAACCTTCGGTCAGGCAACAACCATAGCAGCAATAGCAACAAAAAAAGCTAACAAAAACAATGACACGTTTACACGTGACCCTGAAAGCAGAGAAAATATTCTACTGAATGTAAATGAAAAAGTTAAAGAAAAAAAAAACAAATGAAAAACAAATAAAATGCAAAGTAACTGAGTTTGATATTTAATATATGTATGTATGTATGTAGAAACAATTTTAATTGTCAGAACGAGCACGAGAAAGAGACAGAAAAAAAACGGATTAAATTAAACAGATTATGAAACAGAAAAACTAGTTAATGGGTGCGGGGAGAGAGAGGCAGTGCAAACACAGAGGGAGAGAGGTACAGAGAGAGCTAACAGAGAGAGAATTGTAGAGAGAGAGAGAGAGAGAGTGCAGTGGACGAAGGCCCAGTTAAACGGCATAATTGACTAATTTCTTAATTGCCGTCACAATTTGCTGACCTTGACACACTATGCAAAAAGCACATCAGTGACGAGAGAGCGAGAGCGAAGAGTAGATGAGAGAGCAGAATATAAAAACCTATCAAAATAATAATAAAACTAGTTCTCTCTCATTCGAGCTCTCGCTCACTCCCGCATCAACCGAGTTTGTATACATTTAGAACGGTTATGCTCGCATTTTTATGGGCAATTTGTTTTTATTATTTTAGTTTTGTGGATATCAAAAATAAAAGACAGAGAGAAAGAGAGCTGGCAGCAGCAGCAAAACCAAGGCAGACAGCGTGGCACAGGCAACAGTCATAAAAATAAAAAAGGAAAACCAAAAACAAAAACAAAGAAAAAACAAAGCTAACTTTACGGTTCGAAGCTGCTGATACCCTAGCAGATCTAATGTTTATAGAGCGAATCTTTACGATGGGGACTCGGATTCTGCATGTGGCTAGCCTCTGGTCAGAAACATCATACCCCTTCTGCAGAGGGTATTCCCACAGAATAGCACAAATAAATAGCGGTCTTGCGTGGGCGTTGCCTTCTCAGTTCCTAGAGTCGTGTGTAGGTGATATAAGCTGAGGAGGAGAAGGGGAACGGAAACGAGGAGAGCAAAGCAGAAGCAACGGAGCAGGGCAGTGGAGAGAGAAGAGAGGAGTGCAGCAGTCACGGCGTATGTGTGTGGGGGCCTTTTTAAGTTGATTAAAAGCGCATTCTGCCGATGGCAATGCATCTCTCGCACGCATCTTCCTCTCCCACTGCTCCTCTGCTACCCCTTTTGCTGCCTCTCCCCACTGCTCCTCCATAATTGTGTCACTTGATGGCAAACTCTGGTGCATGTGTGTGTGTGTGTGTGGGTGAAATGTGTGTCAAGCCTCCAAGGGGTAAAAATGTTATGAAAACAATACCGGAATGATACCGAATGAATAAAAATAGCACACTGCATCTGTCTAATTAATAATCCGTTTGAAAATGATAGCAGGATCCACTTGAGATGTTAGATGGAGAGGAACTTATGGAAGCGGGCCATTGAAAGTAATCGATAAGTCGATACTTTTATGATTTAATGATACTCTGAGGTTTCATCACTAGCAACTATTGTTTGTGTGCCCATTGCATGACGAATTTGACCTCATTTGATTATTTATTGGTGCAAACATTTTACTGCCACAATTCGCAATGGCTGTTGCATTTGCAACTGATTGCCAGTCACGCGTAAACGTTGAATGATGATAGCACGAATGAAAGATAGAACAAGCCCCCTGTTCATACAAAACTAAGAATAAATTCATAACTACCTTGATTATACATAGTTGATTGCAACCCATCCTAAAAACCATGATTTATTGCTTATATTAGTCGAGCATGGCCTATCTCTCCGTTATCTCCGTTAACTTCTATTCCATCTCCCAATTTTCTTTTCCTGCGTATGCGTAATTTCTACTAAGTACAGACACAACAAAAGTCGGTTTTTGTTGTAGACATGTTTTGTGGTGGAGCCACCGCCCCGCCTCTGTCTGATGATTTTCAATGGATTTTTCGTTAGAAATATTCAAGAGATAGACACGCACACACACATGGCTGAGAAGGGGGGCCCTCTGGCTAGACAACAAACCGCTTGATGCCAAAAGGATATTTTTGGGAATAGAATGAGCGCCAGGACGGCAGGACCTTTGTCGTCTGTTGTCTGGGGCTTCTCTGTGCCATAATGGAACATGACTTTGACTTTTTGATTTTCGGCTCGTTACGAGCCCTCGACAATTTACGGTTATGACCACAAATTATTGCCAAATATTCGTCGACTGCTGCTGCTTCTTGTTTGTTGTTGCTATTGTTTTGGGGTTCAATGTCTGATAAATGGGTTTGGCCATGGCCCTGGCCTCTGGCCCTTTATGGAATGTGGTGTAGTCGAAACTGTCTGCCCACAGGCAATGTCTGGCTGCTGCCAATTAGCCGTGACATATACATGGTTCACAGGATGCTCCATAGAAGAAGCAGAGACAATATTTGCATGTTTCAAAGGGGGAGGACTTGTGGGCATTTAATGGGAATGTTCGAAGGGTGTGAAACATTCAGTTAGCTAAGTAATGGTTATCCGCAGGAGCATAAAGCACAGGAATACACAGATTAAGTGAATATATGAAACGACCGAGGGGTGCTGCTGCTTGACGCGAGACACAGATCCTTTTTTATTCGATAAACTTCCACGGGAAACGCTGTATTTTATTCATTCGAATGGTTACACCTCTTGAAGAACCTCCTGCATTCAATAAAGCTCTGCCTCTGGGAAAACCCTTAGCTTTAATCACTTTCTCTGTACTGCAAAATGCTTACACATATTCCATGCCCTAGACAGGACACATTGCCTGCCTCCTCCGTTCAATGCCACACGACGCACGGACGAACATAACTCTTAAATTACGAAATGACCAAAAACATGCGTCGTTCTTAAATGCTTAAAATAAAATTCATTCATTGCCCGGAATATTGATTAACAATAAATGTTGTGTGCATGTGGATGAAGATGTTGTTGTTGTTGTTGTGCTTGTGGTCTCGTTGACCGGCGAAATATGTTTACATATTCGTCGTATTTATCGTGTATGTACAAGATATGTATATTTATGTATGGGGGTGTGGCAGCAGCAGCTATGGCAACCTCCTGGTGGGGCATACATACATAGCTTTTGTCTGCTGTCATAGCGCTGTACATAGGACAGGATACACATAGACACAGACACAGACACACACACACACACACACACAGGATACAGATATCCAAATGTCGAGAGTCGGTTGCGTCGAAGAGTGAGTGAGAGAGAGAGAGGAGGAAGGAAGACAGACGACAGACGATGTTCGTTTGGTGAAGGGGGTGGTGGGGGTTTGATGCGCGCACGTGCATGCATAAACAAGAATGATAGGGCACATAACGGTACATACCCACCCATATGAGTCATGTGTACAGTACATGTGAGAGCGAGGAGTGTGTGGAAGAGCCATGTGCCTTAAAGCACATTATGTGCTAGGCTACTGCCACTGCACTTTTGTTGTAGTGTTGCCAGACAACAGACAGATGAAAGGCAGAGAGAACGTGGATGTGGTGTACCGGAGAGCGGAGTGAATTGGGGTTTTGTGTGTTGAAAACCCATTCAATTTAATGCGCCGCTTGTGTCTAGCCAAAAATTTTAATGCTAGACTTAGCTCCCACTCGCACTTAATACACTTCTCTCTCTCTCCCACACGCTCTCTACCCCCCTACCTCTCCCTCTTTCGGTGTTTATTGAAGCTTTAAAGCTCTTTCAATTTTAAGCCCTAACATTCCTATTTTGCAATAAGCTTTAATTAGAAAATGGCCTGCGTCTCATTTCCCATTGAAATTTCTTTAATGTTAGCCCAACCAGCAGGGGGTGGATATTGATTTTCCTTTGACTTGCCCGCCACCCGCCACCCTCTATCCTCTAACTAACCTCCTCATGGGAGGGTTTCAAATGAATGAAAGCTGTCGCCAGCGTTGTTTTATGCTAATGAAGTCACATTGTGTGTCGTCGCCGTCGTCGTCTACACGCCCACCAAAAAAAGTAGCCTGGAATATAATGGAATCACATTAAAATACAGTACGAAAAAAAAATAAATAAATATTAAAAGAAGAAGGCAAAGGCATTGCGCTGAAACGTGCCTCGAATGACTAATTAGCATAATAAACAGCAAAAAAACACACAAAAAAATCATGAAAGTCAACCCTCCTGTTGCAAAAATATAGATGGAAAGAAGAGGTGTTTGCATATCAATGTAGTAGAAATATGTCCCGGGTAGCGAAATCGCGAGAGTGTGGGAATACTTTTAAGATACTTTTCACAGTAAAAAGGTTGAGATTGAGCTTAAAGACCGAACTGAAAATGAAATGGAACTCTGGCAAGTGTTGAATAACGCTTCGTAAAATGGGGTTTGTCCTGCATTGTGGGAATACTGAGATTGTAATTTAATAACGCATCAAAGCGAGTGAATTCTTCTTGGCATGCATCAAATAAAGAGGGATCTATCTTGTTGCAGAATATAATAGAGATTAAGTGTTAAATAACGAACAAGAGAATAAAGATAGTCTTTTTTGTAGAAATAAACCCATTTTCAACCATGAATTATGCTACTTTTCTCTTCAATATCACTCCAAGAACCTTAAACAGTCTCACAAAATGATTTACCATTAAAATAGTTTCCATATTGACATATCTTTACTTATGATCTTTCTACATATCATATTTATATAGAATGTTAATTTTTTTTCACCGCATTTTCAAGAATATTTAGACAACATTTTCTCCAGTATTTTTGGTACATTTCTCATACTATTCATACAATTTCTGCCAGAATTTATAGTTTTATTGATCATTTTTTTGATTATCACATATCACGAAACCTTATTTACTTATGATTTACCATTGTTCTCTGTCTTTTCTTCCATCTTTCTCTTAATTATAGACTCGAAAATAAAACATTTTGTACATACAAAAATAACGTTTAACAACACTAAGGATAAGGCGCTTTTGCAATATGCATAATAACGGTAAATGGCAAACCATGCGTCCCCTGGAACGCAGTGGAATGAAACCAAGGAACAGTTGGAATGCCAGCAACGATCTTTAAATGCAAAAAAGGCGGAGGAATTTCCCAAAGAAAAACTATCGATGAAGAAAATGTTGCTGAACATTGAGGAAAATGCATCGTTTTCTTAGCATACAGCAAAATATAAAATTACGCAACTATCATCAGTTACTTTTGTATTTTGGGGCATTACCAACACTGGCTGCCACTGCTGCTGGAGGAGGAGGTACGAAGAAGGGAACGAAGAAGAGAACGGGAAGAGGAAGTCGAGGAGGAAGGATCTGCAGAAGGATAGCAGAAGGAGCAAGAAGAGCTGGAAGGAAACAGCAGCAGCAGAAGCAGCATCTAAAAAGCAGTTACATAACGTAACAATAAACGTAACGCAACGTAAAGTTACGTGAAGAGATAAAGAGAGGGAGAGAAGAGTATAAATAATAATTATTATTAGCCCAATACATACATTATTAAACCCAACGCTGCCACTGTTCCTAAGACAAAAAAAAAAAAACCAACCACAAACAAAACCAGAAGAAAAAGAAACCATAAAACGTAGCCGTAGTCCTTAAACGTAACCCATAAACGTAAACGTAAACGCAAACGCCTTTACACACGACACACTCGACACCAGAATCCTATCTAAATCCTATGCCAATTTTTTTGATCATCATCAAAAACCATTAACAAACAATAATACAACACTGACTAGTGTTTACCAACACTACCACCCACCACCACCACAACCACATCTGCGATCATTAAACCTCCCTTGCCACAAAACGACGGCTGTGGCAAACGAGGGAGGCGACGACGCAAACGAAGAATATGGCAACACCGCAAGTCAAGGACTTGGTGTTGCGTTCGCCCTCTGGCTCCCCGGAAACGATTGCCTATGCCTGGCCCCTACAGATTGGCCATGGACAGGATAAGCATGATAATGGCATCGATATCATTGATACCATTAAATTCGTTTGCGATGATCTGCCATCGATACAATCGGCCTTCGAGGAGATCAATCTCAATCAAATTGACACTGCCTGCTATAAGACTATGACAAATCTTGTCGATCGCTTCAACAAGGCCGTCGACAGTATTGTTGCATTGGTAAGTATCCTGTGGATATATCTATGCCTAAGAACCCTATTATATGGTTTACCCTCTTCCATGTATTCATTAGGAAAAAGGAACGTCACTGCCCGCCGAGCGATTGAATAAGTTCGCTCACCCTAGCCTTCTAAGACACATTTTGCAATTAGTTTACAATGCTGCCGTTCTCGATCCGGATAAACTCAACCAATACGAGCCCTTCTCACCGGAGGTCTACGGCGAAACATCGTACGAATTGGTACAACAGATGCTCAAGCATGTCACCGTCGGCAAGGAGGATACGTTTATTGATCTCGGTTCCGGTGTGGGACAAGTGGTACTCCAAATGGCCGGATCCTTCCCACTGAAGACATGCATTGGCATCGAGAAAGCCGATACACCCGCACGCTATGCCGAACGAATGGATTTGTTCTTTCGCCAGCATATGAGCTGGTTTGGCAAACGCTACTGCGAGTACAAACTGATCAAGGGCGATTTCCTTGTGGATGAACATCGCGAGAAGATCACCTCTTCGACGCTGGTTTTTGTGAATAATTTTGCCTTTGGCCCGACGGTCGATCATCAGCTGAAGGAGCGCTTTGCGGATCTACGCGATGGTGCCAGGGTTGTATCCTCCAAATCGTTTTGTCCTTTGAATTTTCGGATCACCGATAGGTGAGTGATTCATGTGTGTTTAATGTATCTTTATGCTAATTTGTATCTGTTTTTTCTGTTTGTAGAAACCTTTCGGATATTGGCACCATAATGCATGTGAGCGAAATACCGCCACTGAAGGGTTCTGTTTCGTGGACCTGCAAGCCCGTTTCGTACTATTTGCATGTGATTGATCGCACCATATTGGAGCGATACTTTCAGCGGCTGAAAACCAAAGGTGGCAACGATCATCACGAGCATGTTGGTAAGTGGATTGACAGCAAAGGCTGACAGACGGATTAACAAAGGATTGCGGAAAACACGATCAATCACAATCAGAATCGATAAATCACCAAAACAATCATAATCACAGTATTTTGAGTTTATCTTTAATTTTTTTATTTTTTTTGGTTCAATCAATCAATCACAATCAAAATCGTATCAATCTATCATTTTGATCACGGCAATCGTTCAATATTTCCAGTTATTCAATGTCAATCATGAATATCGCATAAATTTGGTTATCAATCAATCAATCACAGTCAAAATCGTATCAATTTATCAATCACGAACACAATCACGTTAAACGTTTCACTTGGGGCTTCAATCACAAGTCAATCACAAAAAACGTTTAAATTCCGTTTCTGTTTAAGATCAATCATGGATATTGTAAAAATCTGTTGTTGGATCAATCACGAAATCAATTAAATCATTCAATGCGGAACTCAAACAATGACAAAAGTCCTTTCAATCATAATCAATCATGAAAATCGACTAAATTTTGGATATTTATCAAGATCAATCATGGATATGTGTCTAATATAGTTTTCTTCAATCAAAATTCATACATTTCGCTGCCGTTTTTTGACTTTACTTTTGATGGAAGCTAACTTTTACCGTTCAATCATGATGTACTAACCTCTTCCTCTCTATTTCTATCTTCAGGTACCGTTCGCACCACACGTGATCGAGCCAAGCGTGAGGCAAATATTGGACAGCAGCAAAATAATCATCATAATCATCATAACAATCACAACAACAACCACAACAACAACAACAACAACAACAGCAACCATCAGCAGCGGGAAAGAGAGCAATCGAACGGACCGACCGGAGCGACCATCACTCAGCGCCATCAATCGCAATCCCCAGCAAATGTTAGCGGCGGCGGACTAGCAGCAGGAGGAGGAGCAAGTGTCACAGCAGCTGCCTCCAAGACACGCCAGCAGTTGCAGCAGCAACAGCAGCAGCAGCAACAACAGAGGAGTCTCGACATGGAGAGCAGCACGGAGAGCGATGGCGAAGCAACGAATGGCAATGGTGGCAACACCACCACGGCCACAACCGCCACATCCGTCTCGAATGGCGGCGGCGGCGGTGGCAGCAGTGGACCCATGACCCGACGCCTGTGGTATGACTTTTCCAGCTCGAAAGGCAAGAGCTCGCAGTCGGATGATGAGGAGAACAACAACAGCAACAGCAATGGGGCCAACACCAGTGTCACGGGTCTGCGGCAGGCGCGTGCTGCCACGCAGAAGAAGCGGAAAAAACTCACCCGAAAGGCGGCAATTGCCAGCAAGTCTGCGGCGGCGGCCCAGAGGGAAGCGGAGGCAGCGGCCGCTGCGGCTTTGGCCAGCAAGGAGTCGTCCTCGAAGGAGGATGCACCGCGTGCCGCCAGCGCAGGGCCTGGGCGCAAGGGACGCATGAAGAAGGGAGTCGGTGGTGGCAGGGGTAGAAAGTCCCTGAAGATCGTGGGATTGGATGCGCTGCACAAGCAGACGGTTCTGAGTACCACACAGGATTCGGCGGCCAAGAAGCTGCCAGCGGCACCGGGCACCGTCGATCAGCAGTTGACGTCGCTGCTGACGGAGACAATGTCCCATCGGGAGCTGGACATACCAGCAGCGCCACAGGACACACCCTACGGCCTGCAGATCCTGCTCGAGTGCCTGCGTTCACAGTACATGTCCTTTATGGATGTGATGAAATCGAGCGCCTATCTGCCGCAAATCCAAAAGAACATTGCCCAGGAGCAGGAGCGCATGTCGCGGCTGAAGAACCGTGCGAGTCAGCTGGATAAGCAGATCAAAGTCCTGATTGACGACAGTGTGGCGCTGCTCAAAGTGCGAATGAATGAGCTGGGCATCAATGTGAATTCGCCCAATGATCTGATTGCCCAAGCCAAGGAGATTGTGGGCAGGCACAAGGATCTGCAGCATACGGTGAGCAAAATGCGTAACGAGGTAACCTTCTACGAGGGCGAACAGAAGATGCTGCTCAGCAAGCAGCTGAAGAACCTGCCGGAATATCAGAAACTGTGCGGCAATGGTCCCATCAATGGCAAAGTGAAGCTGGAACTGCCGTCAGAGTTCTCGGAGACGACAGCCCACGAGTTGGTCCTAAAGGAAATAGCAAATACCCTAAGCCAAAGGAAGAAGCTGTACGCTCAAGTGTCCACCATTGAACAGGAGACGACAGTGCTGCAAAAGAGCGCCGAGGACAGGAGCACAGCGGCCTCACTGCTGGCCCAAGGCACAAACATTAGTTTGGCCACCAGCAGCAGCAGCAGTACCAGCAGCGGCGCCAGTTCCGCTGTTTTAGCGGCCTCAACTGCCTCAAATTCATCCTTGAATCCTGCCCCACCCAAAGCCAATAGCGTGAAGGGTTCCCGACGCAGTCGCGAACATCGCGTGCGCTCACAGGAGTGGCCCGAGGTGCCCGAAGTGGGGAAGATCCAGGAGGAAAATCCCGAAGTGCTGGCTCTGAAAATTGTGGAAACTTGCCGGCAGATCGAGGCAGGCACCTTCCAGGCAAAGACTAGCGTGCCGCCGTATCAATTGAATGGCAAAAATAAGGAGCCACAAATGACGCAAATGCCCATTGGTGCCGCTGCGGTGAGCATTAAATCCGCACCAGGAGCAGCAGCAGCGGGAGGACATCATTACAAGGATAGCACTTTGATGCCAGCACCAAAGCAACAACAGCAGCAACAGCAGTTGCAAGTGCAACAGTTGCAGGTGGCACCTTCGCTGCTGCCCAAATGCGAGCTGCCTGGAATGGGCATGGGCATGGGAATGGGTTTGGGTTTGGGTATGGGAGGACTCTCCTCCGCTGCCATTTCTGCTGCGTGTCGCAAGCAGGAATCCCCGAAGGTGGCAAACTTTGAGGACCGTTTGAAGAGCATCATTACGACAGCGCTGAATGAGGATCAAGAGCAAAGGAGCAAGGCCATACCAACAGAAATGCCAGCACAACCATCTCCATCGCCACTGCATAGTCCCGTCTCGAAGAGGAGCAAACAGCAGCAGCACCACCAGCAACAGCAACAGCAGCAGCAGCTGCCGCCTTCGAATCTGCACAACATCATTACGGTGTCCACCCAGGGATTAATGCATCTGAATGCGAATACAACCATTTCCCCCATCACACCACCACTGCCGGGACCCGGAGCGGGGGCCACAGCCTCGACGGCACCACCACCGCCGGCAAATCTGCCCTACGGCGCATATGGCGGCAAGAGCACGCCTTCGGGCAAATATCAGGCATCAAAGGAGCAGCACAACAAGTACTCCCCGGCCAGGCAGCACACACCCTCCTCGGGCGCCGCCTCAGTGCCGCCACCGCCTCAGGTACCGGTCTCCTCCCACATGGCAGCGCTGTATGCGGCCGGACAGCCTACGCCTCCGACGCCGGCGGATTTGGGCTACCAGCGTCGTCGCAGTTCGATGAGTGCCAGCAGCTATGAGCATTTCATTGTGCAACAACAGCAGCAGCAACAGCAGCATGCACTGATGATGGCTGCTGCAGCACATGTGGCACAGCGACAGCGAGTCGAGGAGCATCATCAGCAGCAGCAGCAGCAACAACATCGATTGCAACAGCAGCAGCAACACCAACAGCAGCAGCAGCAGCAACATCTCCATCATCATCATCATCCACATCATCCGCATCCGCATTCGCATCCGCATCCGCAAGAGTTCAAGGCCCCACCTGCGGATAATTTGCTGCAACGTTCGAGCAGTCGCGATCAATTGGTAGAGCCGCCACAGCAGCAGCAGCACATGGAGCTGCTGCCAAGAGCAAGTTCCGCCAACTCGGACTACGGTGCATACCGCGTACGGCCGCCCAGTCGCCCGAGTTCGAACTCCTCGCAGCCGGACTACACGCAAGTGTCGCCCGCCAAGATGGCGTTGCGTCGCCATTTGTCGCAGGAGAAGCTCAATCAGCATGTGACGCCACAGCCCACACCGCCACCGCAGGGACCGTTGCCACAGCCGCCACCCACGGGCAAGACCATTGGGGATCTGGTGAATGGAGAGATTGAGCGCACACTGGAGATCTCCCATCAGACGATCATCAATGCGGCTGTCAACATGAGCACCAGTGGGACCCAGTTCATGGAGAGAGGCTTCAATGAACGGGCTGCGTCCAATGAACGGCTGCTCATCAATCTGAATGCCCAGCGACCAGAGCGAGTGCATGTGAGACCCCTGTCGGAGGAATCCCAGGAGGCACATCCCACGAATTATGTCGCCAGCGGAGGTGGTGGGGCAGCAGCAGCACAAGCCGCGGCTGCTGGACAGGGCAGCAACAACAGCAATCTGGCGACCCTGGCCCATGTAGCGTACGTACAGAAGAGCACACCACAGAGTGGCGGTCGAACGGCAACGCCAGCAACACCTACGCCCGCACGTTCTGGCAGGGATTCGTATCAGACAGTGGCGCTGCCACGAGCGGAGATGAAGGGCTGCATTGAGGCGTACTTCCATGAGGAGCAAAAGACAAAGAGTGTGGGAGGTGCAGGAGCAGCAGCAGCAGCAGGAGGAGCGGCAGCATTAAGAGGACCCCGTCTGAATGGCGCAAATCCTCCACTGGAGGGTAAGTATTCCAGGGAATCCTTAACAGCGAACACTTTTCACTCTGCTTTCTTTTCCTTCTTTAAGGTCTCGCTGCCTCGCTGCAGGATCATGTGCGTGCCAGGAAATATAAGGAGGAAACAGAAGAGCGACAACGACGTGCAGCAGCAGCTGCCTCATCCTCCGCCACAGCGACACCATCTGCAGTAGCAGTCGATTTGCAGCAGCATTATGGACAGGCCCCACCCGCCCATAGCTATCTACATCATCCGATCCATCCTGGAGCAGCGAGTTTGAATGGCAGCAACAGCAGCAGTACACCGCACAAAGTGGAGCGTAAGCTGTCGAATCTATGCCACAATCTACACTAGAATTCGATACTCATCTGTGATTATTTTGTGCCTTCCTTTTAGTTGGGGTCAAGCGAACGTCTCCTTTGGCGCCGCATCAACAGCCGCCGCGACCCTCAAAGATACCACACTATGAGCAGCCGCCGCATGTCCATGCCCATTCACATTTGTATGCCAATGGGGGACAGGTGTTGCCACCGCCACCGGCACATGATGCCACGACGCCCTCGCCAACGCCTTCATCCTCTTCATCGTCGTGTGGCAGACGCAGCCATAATAACAATGGGAAAATGCTGGTTGAACCACCACTGCTCATGAGTCCGGAGATCAATTCCCTGATGGGTGATGAGCGACCGTTGCAACTGTCCACGAATCCACATCATCTGATGCAGCAGCACCACCACCAGCAGCAGCAGCAGCAACACCACCATCAGCAGCAGCAATCCCAGCAGCAGCAGCTGAGAGTCGCTGGACATTTGGGACATTCCCATGGCCACAGTCATAGCCAACACCACAGCAACAGCCACAGTCATAGTCACAGCCACAGCCACAGCCAGAGCACCACTCCCACATTGGGGGTAATGCAACGCAATGCCAATGCCAACAATAATGCCGCCGATGATGGTAAGCTATATGTGGGCCAATCCAAAACGATAGGGCCAAAAGCACATCAATATCAGCCACGACCACCGCCTGCACAAGTATTCAATAACAAAGCGCAACAAAAATTACACAATCGCCTCTACCATCAGCACCAATATCCCACACGATTCTCCTCCGCTCAGCGGGAGGCAGAAGATTTAACCATCAAGAAGGTCGAACCGGAAAAGGAGTCGGTCTCGGATGAGAGCTCTTCGAGTTCCTCCTCCAGTTCCGACTCCAAAACTGATTCAGCTTGATTTTTGGACACCACACAGACACCCACCCAGACACACTCAAAAACACCCCACACACACATTTTAGTGCACTTAAAATTATACAAATCTTTTTTTTAATTGTAAATATTCAAAGAAAAAACACAACAGCAAAAATCACATGAAAAAAAAAACATTTTAAATGTTGCGTGTACTGTTTTGTAGACCTTGGTTTTTGTCCCACCACCCTCATTTATTCGTAGAACACTGTATTTTTGAATGCTTTTTTTATGATTTTTATTTTTGGAGTGGCTATTTTGATTATTATTTTTATTTTATATACATATCCTATTTTTGATTTTTTAATGCTTTGTAACAGAGCCTGATAGCAGAAAATGTGTACAAGTTAAAAGAGACTAAAAAAGAAGAATGATTCCAAAATTATAATTTTCCTCTTTTTTTCTTGTTAGTTAATAGAAAATAATTATACTGAATAAATTATACGATTATTAAACGGGTTTGTCATACTTTTTCACACACATTAAAATATCCAAACAATATCCAAGCATTTTTTGTATCATATATAAATAAAAAAAAAAACAAACTGGAATCAATTATAACCAAAATCCAACAACATTCGAACATGCTAAAATGTACTATTAAAAGATTAAAGAACACATAGAGCCATTTGAAACAAAAATCGTATAAATTTTGACTCCAATGCGTCTTCCATGTGTTCTATAATCTTTAGTATGGTATAATCCACCTACGCCTCCTTCCTCTTTATCCTAAGCGTCATGCCAAATCAGTCATCTATATATTTGCATATATAACATTTTATCCGAGAGACATACACACCCCATACACGCCACACACCACACTTAAACACAAACCTCTTTTGTAAAAACAAAAAAAAACAATCACACATTTCAAAATTAACCACAAAAAAACTACAAAAAACCAACTCAAACTCTTTTGGAATGTTATTACAAATAATATGCATAATTAATTTTCAATTATACTAAACGAACAAAACAAAAAATACAAAGTTAATTGGTTATAACGAACAACAAACCACCCTAAACCATCTTATCCAGCCCTCCTTATGATCCCTATTCTATTATGCTCTACTCCATACAGTTAACGATTTGGCAACGCAACGTACTATAACTAATTACGATCCCAGACGTCGCCTTCGCACGACTCTGTCGGGCGCAACCAAACTATCGGCATCATATACGAGTAGTAATCAGAATTACAATCAGAATTTGAATGGATATGTCCTGGCCGATAGTAGTAGTAGTTGCTCCCACAGTATATCCCCCAAATAACCATTGAATCGAATCGATTGAATTTCGAAATTCGAACAGCTTCCAAAACAAAACAAAAAACAAATCCAAAAAAAAAACATGTTTGTTGTTGGAAAAGACAAAACCCATATAACACGAAAAATTCGAAAAAAAACCTACAGTAAAAAGACAAACAAATATTTAATTTTTGCGTTTAATAATTTACCTACTAAAAAAAAAAACGAAAAGTACAGAATTTATATGCCAAAAAACCAAATCAGAAAAACAAAAAATACGTAATTTATAAAAACAAATTATTATGAAAATTTTAACGAGCATGAGGTAAGTTCTGTTGCCGCTAATTGGTTTTCCTTTTTAACGATTATTATTTTACTTATAATTTTCTATTGATTTATCTCAATTTATCATTTTTCGTAACACTCTTTTCCGTTTATTCATTAACCCACTTACACACACACACACAAGCCACAGAAATCCCCATGTCAAACTACTCACACACAAAAAAAAACATTTCCCCCGCTGCACGCAAAACGCAACGCAACTGTACCACAGCAAAACACTACGCTTAGGGCCACACACACCTCGACGAATCCTAAACAAAAAAAATGAATCCGAAAAAATTATCTCATAAACTAAGATCTCAATGATCTGCTAAGATTAAAAAATAAACCCAATTTCTAATACTGATTTTTCCATATCCCACAGATGATGTCATTGCCGCTGATGATGAGTCCCATTGGCAGCATCGCGTGAGCTCTGGTTTCGATCGATTGGTGGCCTTTGCCAGCACCGAATTGGACAAGACACGACGCAGCATTGATGGCGATACAGTGCCGGCTTCCATCAGTTGCAACACATCGCCGGATTCGGGTATCACGCACAGCAGCAGCAATTCGGATGCAGTGCGCACGTTTCTGTCTACGTCGTCCAGCTCCTCGCAATTGGAGCTGCCGATTGGTAGTGGTGGCAGCGGCAGCAGCACCCACAGTTTGTACGGCAGCAGCCAGGTGCACAATCTGAGCAACCATTTGCAGCAGCACAACAACAGCGGTAGTGGCAGCAGCAGCAGTGGCAGCAGCAACAGCAGCGCCAACAACATGGCGCATCATCATCATCAGCAACAACAGCAGCAGCCGCTGCAACAGTTGCAGTCACAGCAGCACCAACAGCAGCAGCAGCATCATCATCTGACGGATCATCTGAGCGACAGCAGCATGAAGTCCACGGCTGGTAGCTCCCTGAAAACCGTCTCCCCGGTGGATCCCAGTGCCATTGACTCGCCGCCGCTGTCGGATGTGGGCCTGCCACGGACCCCGAGTCCGAGTGCCGCCAGTGTGGCCATGCCGCCGCTAGCAATTGCTCCCTTGGGGCTGGGCAACGAGTTGGGTATACCACTGAAGTACCAGCGCAAGTCGAAGAGCGGCTCGGAGAAGCACTACAAGAAGAAGTTCTGCGAGCGGAACTGGGAGTACGACTGCGACGAGCTGTTGGCGTACTCCAATTCCAGTGCGCCGCCCACAGCAGCCGATGCAGCTGGCAATGGGCCGCCCGCACTGCTGGACACGCCGAGCGGAGTTGGAGCAGTTGTGTCCACCATGATGGGCGGTAAATCGGGAAAATCCCCAAAAGAGAAATCATCGCCGCATCACAGTGCCAACCATAATGCAGGCTACCATCACAAATCATCCAAGTTCCGGCCGAAAGGCAAGGACTGGGACTGGTCGCTGGACAGCCGCAGTCAGACAGGCGACGGGTTGCTGCCACCCACATGCCCCCCGAATGGAGCGAACAACAATAATAATAATAACACCACCACCACAACGAGTAATTAATTTAGTAAACTAATTTAGTTCAATTTGCTGAATGGAAAAAGGAAATGAAATCCAAAAACCCATGAAAAATCCAAACCCCCCATGCGCCACAAAAGTATGCAATGCTTAATGCTCTTTTTAGCCAGTTTATATTTGAATGGAGAGGAAGTGCACAGTGCACACACGATATGGTGGATTATATTGTATGTATTTAAAAAAATAAATGAAAAGAGTTTTTTATAATTTTAACTAAATGAATTGTGTTTTTTCCGCATAGTTAACTTATTGTATAGCCCCCCAACCCTCCCTCACATTTGTTTTCAGTTCTGTCCTGCCCGGCCCCTTCTCTTATATATAGTTATTGTCCTGCCCAGCCCCCTACTACTACTACTACTACTATAACTACAACTAAAACTAGTGTGTTTTTATTTGAAAATTGCAAACATTTTAAATTAGGCTAGACACGTTTTTTCGTATTAGTTTTATAAGAGAACGAGTTTGAGGATGATAATGATAATGAGCCCCCGAGAATGAGAACCCCCCACACTTTGCTGATTGAACAATGTTACTGACTTTCTATATTACCGATTACCAATTATTACTATTATGTATTTAATTATTTGTCTCTTTTATTGTTTAATTACGTTTTTTGTCCCTAAGTTGAAAGTTTTTGCCTTTATTATTAATTTTGAAATAAAACAAATTGTCAACTAATTAAAGAACTTTGTTTTTCTTATTTTTCTTATGGTTTCTTTTCTTTAACGAACGATAAATTGGGACCAACCCTCCAAAGAAAATCCAAACCCCCAACCCGTTTTATCCAAAATTAACGTTGCTTCCAACCGAATCGAAAACGAATATATATGAGAAATATGATATTAAGAGAGTAAAAAGAGATAAAAGAAAAAGTAGAAAGAGTTTTTTCTTTGCATTCAGAGACTTGGCAGCAATAATATTTCAATAATTGAGCAGCACTTTATAACGATATATAATATATATATAAATATATATGGCACAAGACAATTTCACATTCTTTTGGTACTTTTTTTCATATACTTCTTTTATTTTCTAAAGTTTTTTTTAAATAATGCAAATATGAAAATAGAAATATGGGAAAATATGGGATGCTATAGGAGTGCTCAAGAAAACAGACAGCCGCAGCAACAAAGATGATGTGTACTTTAACAGATGATTAATCACAAAAACAATAAAGCTAAACAAAACTGAACCGTAGAGGAAATTAGATAATGTATACAAGCAACATGCAACAGCAGTAGCGCAGCAGCAGCAACAGCAACAGCAGCAAACAGAACAACAAGTAACCTTATTAATTAATGAATTTTCCACCTCAGCGAGATAACAACAATTTTATATATATATATATTATAGCAGGCATATACAACATATATACATACATATATTATACATTTAATATATAGAAATCGGGGAAGAAACTCAACAAAAAATATCAGGAAACCAATAATTAAAAAAATGATTTACAAAAAGCATTTAACAACAACAAAAACAGCATAACACCAACAAAATATATTAGCAAACAATAAATAATTAACAAAAACAAAGGAAAGCATAAATTAATAATATTAAAACAAAAATTATATATATATACGTAAAAGATATATAATTAAAAAATATATATATAGAAAATAAAGGGAATTTCAAATGTGCTATTAGAGTAGTGTAAAAAATGATTAAAAAACAACAATATTATGGAACTAATGGAAATACAGCAAGGGCAGTACACGACTTTTATACGTACATACATTATATATGTACATATTATATAGGAATATACCCCATTATATACAGAGCCCGAACTAAAATCGGGGAAATCGGAAATGAGAAACGAAATATAATAAATACAAAAGTGTTGTAGCAAATGGAATATTATTTTGGCGCTATTAAAACAAAATGTCATGTAAAATGCATATAAAATATTAATACAAAATAGTTAAATTTACATGTAAAATTTATAAAAAACTAAACAATAAAATAAATCAATAAAAAGAATATAAAAATGTCGGCGAAAAATGTGAGAGGAGAGGAAGTTAAGAAAGCACATTAAAGAAGCACACACACATGCATATTAACATTAAAAAAGTATTATTATGTATATTTAACAAATATTTATTGCATATTATTATTTTAAACTTAAACGTTTAATAAAAAATATTAAAATATAATTAACACAAATGCAATGCAGTGAGTTTTAGTGGGAATTGGAAGGAGCGAAGTGAAAAGTCTCTGAACTGTCTGCGCTGTAAAAATAGTTACTGAAAAGATAATGATTTATCCCCGAGTGTTATTAAAAAGAGAAAGATCTACAAACTCGTTTCTGGTTTTTTTTTGTTCTGTATTTTATGTCATTCAAATATCTTATAAAAAAGTACAGTTTTGGTTCGTTTTAAGTTGAATGCATTGTTTCTGTATAACTGCATATCAATTTTATATATCTATAAAGTGTTCCCGGTGACAAATATGTTCCATTAATTTTACATACCATACTTATCGGCTATTGCTACTTGCATAGTATATTTGTTTTTTTGCTATTGCTGAAAGCGGAGGATCCTAGGGCGTGCATTTGTTTATCTTTCGTTTACTTACGACATTAAATACATATTGGATTTAGTGTGTTTATGTTAGTCTATTGGATTGGATTTCTGATTATTGTAGGACTTTATGATTACATTACGTTTGCTGACTATGCATATAAGAAATTCTCTGCTGAAACTCAATTGTTTCCCCTAGCGTTTTGCGTTTTTTCTTTTATTTTTGTTTTGTGTAAATGAGTGTATATTTTTTTTAATGTATGTACTCGTATAACATTCTATTAAACTATTTATGTGTATATTTTTTATTGTGTTTTTTCGCCTTTTTTTTAATGCATTTTGTATGTTTGTATGTATATTGGTTTTTGTTTTTCCTGTGGTATATGCATTTTACACATGAATTGTTTTACAATAAAGCCTGAGGCACATTGATCAATTTTTTTTTTGTTTAAAAATATGTTTTTAAAAACTTTACACACACATAAAATTGTTTTTTTTTTTAGAACGGAATTGAATTCGGTAATAGACTTTTACTTTGTTACACAAATTCTGAAATAAAGATATTTATTTTTAAGGCTAAAATTTGGAAGAAAAATCTGTGACTACACGAAACGAAATTAGAACTAGAGTTCCAGACACTAGAAAGCTCGCATAAAATCCAAATTGGTTGGGAGATAGTAAAGATAAAAACCTAGAGAACTACACGTAAACCGAAACGAAACAAAAAATATATAAAAAACATTTATAACAAACAAACACTTATAACTAATCGCAGAAGAATCAAAGCATTAAAGATAAAAAGACAGATAGAAAGTATAGTAATAGAACGTTCAGGGGGAGTGTTAGTAAAATCGAAGGAGGGGCCTATCCATATGCATATATCTATATCCATATCTGAACAATTGAATACCGTACAATACCATACAAACACACAATTAAATTCTGACAATTTTTTGAACTAAAACTTTGTTCCATATGACCTCAGGGGGTCATCTTTAGAAATTTATATATATCTTCTGGGGTCATAGGAATACTCGACGATGGCCGAGATTATGTGTTCATAGTTGTTTAGTTCTCTAAGATGTACATTCGTTTTACAATTACATTTTACATATTGTTTGTAAATTTGTTTTCCGTTTTTAAAACCTCTGCACACGTTTCCTTCATTCAGACTTTAAGTTCGTTTCGTTTTTGTAAGGTTTGTTCAACAGTAAAAACTATCATTTACATACAGAAATCAATCATCATTGGTTTAAGGATTAGGTTAATATTACAATAACAATATACAACAATGGGGTGGGGCCTGAGGGTTATAATAGAGACTATAGATGGAGGAGCTTAAGCTCAAACTCTCTCTCTCTATTTTTGGACATGGAAATTTAGGATAGTTTTGAAACCAATTAAAGGCTAGAAGCTAAGCTGTGGTTTAGTGTTTAGTTTTAGCAGGAAGTGTGGGATCTTATGGCGAAGAGAAAGCTCATTCAGTGGGAGTGTGGGAGAGACATTGATACGTTGAGGCACGGGATTTACTAGACACAAAATGAACACAACAATATAATTAAACGGGACGATCGGATCGGAGAAGGCACGCTTCAATCTACAACTGATCCACATGCTCCAGCAGATAGGCCACCACAGTGGCATCTTCGGGCATTTGGGCAACAGATTTTTCGTCCTTCTCCTCTCCTTTTTCTTCCCTTGGTTCTGTAATCTCCTCCTGAGCCTTCTCTTCGTGCAAATTCTACAAGGTATCCAGTATACTGCTGGGCGAACTGTCATCCATTAGCGAGTCCGAGCTGAGGGTCAGCGCGGGATTTTCATCGCTGCACGCGGGTACAAACGCAGACGTGGGCACTAGGTCTATGGTGCAGCCATTGATCAGGAAATCCCGATGCAACTCCACGGGACTGTAGCGAAAGCTGGGCGTCGTTATGGGCGTCGTGGGCATCGACTTGGATATATCCATCGTATTGCGTGCGCTGTACGAGACGTAGGGCCCCCCTTGAATGCCATTGCTCGATGTTTCCCAGTTGAACGATGGCGAGATGTTGAAGAAACCATTTGTGGCATTCAAGTTGTTGCCTCCTCCACCTACGCCATTGCCCACTCCATTGCCATTAAGAGCCGCCAGAGTGTTGTTGTTCTGCTGCTGGTGCGGCAGCGGTGTGGAGGGCACAGAACGTGAGACAATGCCCGCAGAACCTCCGCTACTATATCCCGAGGAGGAGCCAGCCGAGGAGCTGCATGTGGTGGCCGTCTGCTGGGAAATGTTCCCAAACTTATTGTTAAAACTCGGCGATATCATGGCACCCACATCTACGTCATAGAGCAGCGCGGCAGCCGCTTCCACATCCTTTAGGGGTGCCACAGTCACCGAATTCTGGCTGTTGCTGTTCTCCGAGTAGAAGGTGTCGCTCGCATAGCTAGAAGCCTGAAAGCTGGCCTGCCGATTGAAGCTGGGCGACGGATGGCAGCTCCTCTGTAGCTGTGACAGCGGCACCGACTGCGAGCGTTGCGTCTCCGTCAGATCCAGATCGTCGCCACCAGTCAGGGCCAGGCTTGTCTCCAGATCCATAGAGTTCTGATTGATCAAGGGATCTGCACTGTTTGTTTCTGGAAAGGAGTTTGCTCCACCAAATGGCCAATTTCCCACCATGCACTGCTGCAGCAGCGAGGGGCTTGGCGGCGCCGAGGCTGAGGTGCTTGTGGGATAGCTATAGACGTAGCAGCGTTTTCTACGCGTTGCCCCAATCATGGGATCGCGATTGCCATCGCAGTCCAAGGATTGCTGTTTGGTTAGCAAACTGGAACGTTGCCGCATTCGCGTGACGCCAGGACTGGCAAAACAATTTTGTTGATTGGAATTTGTTGGATTCTGATTCTGAGACACTTGCGTTACAGTCGCTGTTCCTGCTGCTGCTGCTCCTCCATTGTTGATGTTGGGGGATATGGGCAGAAATATGCAGTTCTTGTTGCTGCCATTGCTGGAGGCATTGCTCAGGCTGATCTTTCGTCTGTTGTTCTGGTTAGGATTGCCATTCGTTGGCAGCTGTTTGGTTCGCAGCTGCAGTTGTTGCTGCTGCTGCTGGTTATGTGGCGGCAGCTGCTGCTGCTGCTGTTGTTGGTTTTGTTGGTGTTGATGCTTCTTTGACATTAAAGCCAGAGACGCTGAGGCAGAACCCACATTAGCTTGACCGGGCAACATTGTCGATGAGACGACCAATCCCCCCTGTGGCGAGGGCATGGTCGCTGTGGCTCCACGATTCGGCTGCGGCTGCTGCTGTTGCTGCTGGGTTTGGGTCTGTTCCTGCTGTTGCATCGCTGGCGCCATTCCCGCCTGTATCGTTGTCGTCGTCGACGTTGTTGTCGGTGCTCCTTGTGGATTTCTGTTCTGTTCTACAGCATCTAAGGAATTCAGTTGTTTTTCCTCAGCGTCTCCCATCTGAAAATATTGAAGCAGCTCGGTGTCGGGCTCCTCGGAGTTCTCCTCATCCTCAACGGGCAGGAAGTAGTCATCCAGCTCGTGCTTATCCATATTACAGATGCTAATCACCCGCTCCCTGGGCAAACCCAGATTCTCCGGCAGTCCCGAGTCCTCGGTAGCGGCCGTCAACGCAGCGGCATTCTCCGCCGCCAGCAGACGTTTCGCACGCAGCAGAATCATGTTGCGTGAGGCCACTTTTGGTGTGGTGTTGTGGCTGTCCATGCTGCTGGAGGGGCTCACAGAACTGGAAATCATCATTTGTGCTGGGGGTCCCATGGACATGGGACCCGGCGAGATGTCCGGTGGCGGTGGTGTTGCCGCTGTCGTTGTGATCACTGGCGGCACTAGCAGGGTTCCTCCGCCGCCAGTTGTGCCGCTGCTAGGGGAATTGGCCCAAAATCCTTTCGTTTGCTGCGCCTTCAGCACTTTTTTGCAGAATATATTGGATGTATTGTAGTCCTCCACCTCGTCTTTGATCACCATCGTTGTGGGCAATGGCTCATCCTGCTGCTGAGTGAGCACAACCGTTGGCGGCACCACACCACCCATCTCCATGATCTTGGGCGTCAGATTGCGTACCGCACTGTTGCTTCGCTGATCTGTGGCGAGGTTCATGGGCATCATTTGATGCAGATAATTCATTGGGGGCTGTTGCTGCTGCTGCTGGGACTGGGGCTGTGACTGGTGTACGGGTGAGTCTATAATCTCCTGCTTGATCTTTACTAGCTGCTCCGTTTTCAGTTCATCGATGGCATCCTGACTGCTGCCTGCATCCTGCTGCCCAGCCACCAATTGATTGCAGCTCGACTCTGAGGATGTAGAGCCTTTGCGTTTCTTTTTGCGTCGCTTCTTCAGTGGTCCCATGTCCTGCAAAAATGGAGAAAGTATAAGCCAAACCATTCTATGATGTTCCTCCCTGATCTTCCCAAACTTACGGCCAAAACACGCTTCTCTTTGGGCTCCCGGGGTGTGTACTTCTTGGCGCCCAAATTTACGCCCATAACCGTGGCATTGTTGCTCTTGATCCGCGTGCTTAGCTCTGCAATGCTGTCCAGTTTTGTGTTCAGCAGCTTCTCCGCCCAACTGCGCACCACATCCCAGTTATCGCTGTCGCCAGTCGCCATCGGAGGCAACACAACACTCGGCGAGTGATTCATCTGGGGCATGGCAGCGGCAGTCGCTGTGTCATCTTCTCCTGTGATTTGTTCGCTTTTGCACAGCGCCGGCAGCTGCGGCGGCGTTAGCTTTGTGGTCTTACGCATGGCCGCATAGCAGTAGCGCGAGTTTCCACGCGTTCCCAAACGACGTGGACGCACGCCCGGAAAAACTTGCTTCATGACTTTGCCAAAGTCCGCGGTGGACAGGGGCTTTATGCTCAGGCGTTCGCAATAGGCGCTGCAAAAGTGGAGGAATATAAGCAAATCCTTCAATGCAAATGGAAATGTGTTTCTTGCACTCACATGTAATCATTGTATACATCCTGCTTTGGTATGGAGACCTGTGCATCGTGTTCCAAGTGGGAGCGCACCCAATTGATGGTGTGATTAATCTCAGAGCGTGTACCCAGCGGATTCTGTGGCTGTCTCAATGGATCCGAGTCCGCGCACTCTCCAGGCAGACGCAGATAGAGAAATAGTTTCTCAATTGGCTTTAAGACCGCCACACGTTCGAGGATCTGCGAGATTTGTAGCTTCGCATTGTCACTGGGGAGGGGTAGGAGAATGCCATGAATACCTCTCTCCTTCAGTTAATGGAAATTTACTCACTCAATGCTGGCCTCAATCACCTGCTGCACGCGTCGCATCTTCTCCTCAGAGGCAGCGTTCGAGTTGGACAGCGCATTCATTACATTTTCAGCAATGGTGGAATTGATGACGCCACTGGTCGTGGGAACTGCTTCGACGGGATGTCTCTGTGGAGGACCCACGCCCGCTATGACAGGCGTCGCTGTTGCTGTGTTCGGTGTGGTTCCTGCCGCGCCTGTTGCACCCACACCCGATGCACCGCCACTCATGGCATGCATCAGCTGTTGGGCCGTATTGAAGTTGAAGGCATTGGCAAAGGCATTCCCGGCGGCCGTTGCAAACGGATTTGGTTGCAGCACGGATGTAGCGGCACTGCCAGCATTTGTAAACGGCGGCGGCACAAAACCGCTGGGAGCGGGTACGGTCACGGATACAGGTACATTTGTGTGGTGGCTCGTGGGCGAGTTCTGGGGGGGACAGTGGTGGCCAGGGACTGTTCCCACTGGCACGATGGTCAGGGGCGAGGCCTTGGCATGGATGATGGACGGGGCCTGAAACCGTCCCGAGGTATATGGTATGTCCGCTGGCTGTATGCCTGGGAGTCCAGGTATCCCGCAATTGCCATACGGATGGCTGGTGGCTGGAAAGTTTGGACTCGGATTTGCAGTTAGTTTCTGCAGCGGGATGGGAGACGGAGCCGAGGCTAGAGCTGCTGCTGCTGCTACTGATGCTGTTGGCGCCGCCGCTGATTTCGTCCACTGCGCACCCAGCTGGCCATGCTTCTCGGACATGATATAGGTGCTGGCTAGGTGCTAGCGGCGCCTCCGATTCCCCGCACTCGTTTAGCCTGCTCTGCTGTTGCTCTGGTTATTTTATTGTGTGGATCTCCCTCTTGTGGAGTGTGTTACGCACTAGGCGGACGAGCTGACGCGTGTGTAGTGGTCTGCTTTAGGAGATGAAGATTGCGGAGTCGATAACTGGCACGACGAACATTTTGACGGCGACTGTGACGACTACGACGGAACGACACAGGCGGAAGATACGGATTGCAAGATAATAAAGCATTTACATTTTCGCTTTTCGCGATCGACTGTGATTCGATTGGGCGCGATGTGCGAGCCCTGGGCCTTGCTACGCACACGTTGTCAGGTAAAAACTGTCTAGACTATTCTAGTGCCACTCTACATGCGACTTTCTAATTAGAATATAACTAAATAATATGGAATAATCCATTTTTTCGATTAGAGATAAGAAAATTTCTTGCGTTCTGCGTCTCGAAATTGTACACAGTGTTGCCAGATGGTCGGAGCACCTAATGTGCTATTTTTGACCAACATTTTTAGATGTAAACACGGTGTTGCATTTAGATAAATTGAAACATTGCAAGTGTTGAGCTCTTAGAATGTTTATAAAAACGGCGTTTATTAACAAACAATTGTCTGCTAATACATGTGCAGTGTGTTTTTGATTTTATTTAGATGTTCTCGCTATTATCGGTATCGCTACTTACCAGGGCAGCCAAACAGTGAACCAGTTCAAACAGAAGTCTTCAAAATGACTAAAAATGACATAAATACACCATTTAGTAACGCGATAAGCATTCGTTAGTTAAATATTAGATGAAGCTAATTTTGTATGCACCTTTACTGTAAAAATACCATACAAAAACGTACATATGTATCTTGTTTAGAGAACCACCAACTGGAACCAGCGAGTCTAGTGAGGCTGTCCATCCCTGTGGAAATAAAATGGCCGAGAATTTTTTCACTCGCTTTACACAACACTTTCCGTAATATACAAATTTTAACACTGAAAGTACTGCTAATAACGCGGTTCTTTAAATATTAAGCCGAATAACACCAAGGCACAACAATGCCCCTTGAATTTGGCCCGAAAACCTGTCGGGTGTGCCTGGATGAGAGCCCACGCCTGCAGCGCCTCGACGAGACACGCGAGGAAGGCGAGGAGACACCTAACGAAATGCTTATACAGTTGCTCGGAGTCTCGTACAGCAAGGTAGGTGCCGTGCCCCGTGCCACCACCCTCACATTAACTCGTACTTCCTATTTACGTTATTTGTGTGTTGAAAGTGCATTGTTTAATTGCGTTTCATTTCAGCTGAATGACAAGGAAAGTATACCAGAAGGCATCTGCAAGACATGCAAGGTGGAGCTCAATATGGCCTTTCAGTTCCGCGAAAAGGCTTTGCTGAAGCAGGCGATCATTGAAGACTATTGCCGGGAGATAGGCATGTTTGATGAGACGGATGAGCTGTTCATCAAGGAGGAGGATAGTCAAGGTGAGATGCAGGGTGAGGAGACACTTTACATTCTGGAAGAGGGTGTCGACAAAACCGAAGGCGGGGACTACCTTGTGTTGGAAGAGGGCGAAGAGCTGCAAGAGCAGGAGCATGATCAGGATCAGGAGCAGGAAGAGGAGCAGCAGGAGGACCAAGAGCAGGAGCTCATACCAGATAATATTGAGTATTTGGAGGATAATTATTCCATCGAAATGAATCCCGAACAGAATGAAATTATTCTCGAGAGCAAACCGTTCGAGGAGACGTCAACACAGCAATTGGTCCTCACAGAGGCGGCCAATGCCAGTCTCAAGAACAAACGTGGACGCAACCGCCGTGTAGAGGGACTTCGCGCTTCGAATGTGATGAAGGGCGGATATATCTGCGATATCTGTGGCAACTACTACGAGAAGCGCGGACGTATGATGGAGCATCGTCGCCGTCATGACACTGTCTGTCAATACCAGTGCGAGTAAGTGTTGCGGCCCCGTGTAAGGGTGTTAATGATTGCTTTCATGTGCATTTACAGATTGTGTGACGCCGAGTTCCATGTGCGCGAACAGCTGCGCAAACACATGTACTCTCACACCGGTAGCAAGCCCTTCAAGTGCAGCTGGTGCAGCCGTCAATTTTTCTATGAGAGCGTCTTGAAGGCACACGAGAAGTATGTGGATAACATATTCATCACAATCACAACACCTGTCTAACTGATCACTTCCCTTCTCCTCACAGTGTGCATCGTGGCGTCAAGCCATATGTGTGCAAAGTATGCGACAAAGCATTTGCCTATGCCCATTCTCTCACCAAGCACGAGCTCATCCATTCGGACATCAAATTGTATCGCTGCGACTATTGCCAGAAGGATTTCCGTCTGCTCCACCACATGCGTCAGCACGAGGAAACAAAATGCCATCAGAATGCTGTGATGATTGCAGAGAACTCGCGCGTGGAGATGATGGGCGTCGAGGTCAAGATGATGCACGAAGTCAAGATGATGCACGAGGTCAATGATATGCAGACGCAATGACGAACAAATAGATACTACTCCTACTAGATCGTATCGTACACTTAAACAAATATTACTCTGTATCACCTGAATACAAATCCAATTTAATGTATAGCAAACCCCAACTAGAACTACAGCAATTCTAGCAATATATAATTTATATATGTACTATATTCTTCCAAGGCAAATGAAAAGCCGAGCAAACAAGTCGCGGGTCCTTTGGACTGGCTGAGAACTTTCACAGGCGCTTCAAATTCCTTGCAATAGTAGTAGAAACATTCTCATCTGTGCTGAATAGAACAATTGAATTGTCATGTCTGCCGATGGCGACTAACAAACCGTCAATGCAGCATCAATATATGTAAATCTGTTCGCGAAAACAAAACTGTATGCCCTTTTGTGTTGTATTATAGATGTATTAACCAAGCACGAACAACCGAGTCGTAAAGTTAATATTCGTAGATTATGGATAGCAACCGCTTTGCAAATCTGTTTGTTAGCGTTATAAGATACATAGATAGATGTCTATATTAATCATATATAAACGCTCCTTTGAAGGGCATGTATTATTTGCTTGAGAGTCAAGCAAGTCGATGGCCAAGTATTTATGAATATGGGCCTTAGTCATAAAGAGCTTTTCGTAAATATAGAAATACACGGTGATGTTTATAAAGGAATGAGGATATTTGTCTAATGTTTATAAAGCACACCACACAGGAATGTCTGTTCAGTGTTCGTTTCTCTTGGATGACGATAGACTCTTAGAGTCTATATGTGCTTATCTATCTACCTTGGACCAATTGAAATTACCCTTATCAGACTATGAATATGATGCTTTCTCTGGCCTACGATTATAAGTAGCGATTTGCACCCTCAATATACCAAAAATACATATACATATACTTCAAAGGAAAATAATCTTCTATAAATCTGAAAAAATAAATATACGATGGAATTCAGACAAAAATTCGATTTGTGGCCGGAGAAAGAACCTGTGTACATTTTCAAACAAACAAAGCTTCTATGTACTGGATCGTGTTGTTCAGATCGTTGGCGTTAAATTCCACTTGTTTAAATGGTATGAAGAGGAAAAGCATGGGACAAACGGGGCGGCGGTTTGTGTATTGGTCCGGCTTCTTTTGATCAATTTTTGCCTGCGGTGGACTGTAGTTGGAAACATTTGTACATAATTTACATTATTTAAAAAAATGCTTAAACAAATTGATTTTCGCCTCCGAATGTCATTCTTACATGATTTTTACATGCAAATGTATGTGTAGTAGCAACCATGTAGCAAATTTGTAGCAATCCTATGGCAACATACGCTTTGCAACATTTGGTAAATTCTTTGCAGCACTCGAAGTGTTGCGCAACATTTGGTACATTCTTAAATATTTTTTTGGCTTTGTGAACTTTTTGCCGGTAATCTTTTTTGATAAGACATTTATATAATAATCAAATGAAAATAATTCTTTAAAAAGGAAATTGATTCATCTATCGGATAAAACTATTTTCTTAGTGCTGGGGGTCCCAGTAAGACCGAATATTAAAATACCCTTGAGATTCTTATTTCTTTCTTTTGTTGGCAGAAGATCTATGTTGTTTTGTTATTGCATCGTTCAAACTGCAATAAATATATATTAAAATTAAATTTTAAAAATACCGCTTTTTTAATGCGCCAAACCGAATTTAAAGAACCGACACGATAATATTGTATATTCTTTCCACTTTGATTCATAAATATAATAAAAGAGTTCTGCTGAACCGAACAGCCCAAAAAAAAAAAAAACACTAAATGAATATCCTTTAATTTAATCAAAGCGCTTCAATTGCCAATTAAGGGGTTGGCGAGGGGCACAAAGCGAATTGGCGGGAATCGGGGGAACCCCAAAAGAAACTGTCAGTCGGCCCCCGAACTGCTGCCTGCCCCTGGGAGTAAAAATCCCAAACGAAATTGAAGTGCTGGGCAATATTTGATTTTCCTTATTTGCACAATCAATGTTGGGTGTCTTTTGGGGCCGCCTCTCTGTGTGGGAGTTGTGTGGAAAATTATGCAATAAATATGGATGGCTACATGTCGCCGCGAGTAAATAAATGAAAATACGAAAAAAAAAAAAAAAACAGAACCAATTTGCACCGGAACGCATACAAAACATGAGGGAATGTACCATATCAAAGGAAGTTTCCCCCCCACCAAATTACATGACTTGAATAAGTTTTTTTTTGTTTCCTCTGCTGCTGGTGTCTCTCTTTTATTTTGCTTGTTTTCTCCTGTGTATTTTTACCACTTTAGTGTTAAACAAAAAGAACACAAACAAATTTCTTATGGACACGGGAAAAACCTTTTGCACACCCCATGGGGTTTTGTATTTGATTGCGGAATGGTAGTGGTGGTGTTGCTGCGAGTTGGATGAGGCATGGGCTCATGAGAGGACTCACAGCGAGCAGGATGGGAGCCACAGCGAAACAAATTCAAACAAATTTGCACGCGATTTGACATGTCGAATCCATAAAAGCGCTTCAAACGATTGGATTATGGGTGTGAACGTAGAGCCACAGACGAAACTCAATTGCCAAATTGAGATTCGGTCCTTTTAAACTGATTACGTGGCAGTCCAGGGCTATCAATTGCAAATTTATAACCTTCTGCCTCACCCTCCCCCACACAAAAAGAAGAACCCTTTACAGCCTCTACCTTTTCGGTTGAGGCTTAGCCTTGACCTTTGTGCCATGACTCATCAGAAGAGGCGCCGCCATCGCCGCCGCCACCTTTTTGTGGCAAACAAATCAGTAAATTTACGAGCTGAATTGCAAATTCAGCAGCACTGACATTGGCAAATCTTTTGAGAGAGTTTGCATATGAAACAGGTACACCCATACTTACAAATAGAAGGCCAAAGAACTTGGCCAACTTTTTCCATCTTCCAACTGTCTATCTCTCGTGAGCTGCCGCTGTGTGGCCGGGTTGAGTGGCATTTCAATGTCAAGTGGTTTAGAGGAAAGCTCAGAAATCAACTCAGGAGTGTCGCCATCTTCATCTCTATCTGTCCCCCACATCTTTGGCATCAACTATTCTGCATAATTCATGTATTTTATTAAAAGAAAATGCAAAACCACCTCCCATGGGGAAGAGGCGACTGAGGCTAGTGCTTGGCTTGTCAAATGGCAGCTGTAAACTAAATGTTTTATATTCATTTATTCCAAAGCATAAACAATGTGAACATCAACGGGACAAACCGGAAGAGCTGATGGGATCTCTTGGTGTATTCTAAAGGTGTATATATGTATATGTACATGAATATATGTGTATGTAGTTCCTGTATAAGTTTGCATAATGTTATGAATGCCATGGTTAATGCATGTGCAACAGGATGCCTCTCAGGCTCCTCCATTTGTGGTTGCCTGCCATTCCCATCCTAAGGAAATTAGTTGCTCATAGTCGAAGGCATCCAATGGAGGGAGGGAGAAGAAGAGAGAGGAGGGGAAGGGAGAGAGCATCCTACATCTTACCGGGCCGAAAGGGAAAGCCATTTAAATGCCGAGAAATCCCTTTCAATGTAGCGCAACGTTCACGCTTGAAAGCCAAGCCAAAACAAGACCAAGAGCACTCAGAATGGCAGGCTCAAAGCTTCTGCTGCTGGATGCTGGGTGGGAGGATATACCCATAAACCCAGGCACGCCGCCGCCAATCAATAAAACCCGAAACAACTGACGCTCTGGCGCATCAAATATTTGTAGGTCTCGGCCAGAGTTAAGATGTGGAAAATCCCCCGCAAAAACATTCGACGAACCGAACCATTAAAAGTAAACGCTGTGGAAAATGAACGATTTCTCCTTGAAACGTGCACAGACACAGACACAGGCACTGGCATTGAATGAGATTTGATTGTAATAAACACAAACAAATGAAATAATTTCTATAGCAAACAATAAGGCAAATATATAGATAAATCTTTATAAGGATGATTACACTGAAGAAAAGGCGGTTGGGGCAGTTTAGGAATTGAAAAGCGGATAGATTAATTTCTTATCCTAAGAGGTTTCTTGGAGAAGATGGTTTAAAATATCTACTTATATGCCTTGAAAATATTTTATGTTTCAAATTCTCATCCATTTATCCATCCTATAGCTAGAATCAAAACATTAGCGCTATTTCATTTCAGTGTAGGGCTCATCTAAAGCAGCTTGATTCGTTTATATGTCTATCTATGTATAATGTATAATGAAACGGAAGGATGCCGCCCATAGACAAGGCCTCATGGGGGGGCGTGCACGACGGTGGGCTTGTCCAGTTCGTTTTGCCAAATTACGCATACGCACAGTTGTGCCGCTTTTGGTGGGCGCCATAATTCATGACACACGGCGCTTGGCACTGGGGCAAACGGCCCACGGCCTAACGGCCCCACGACGCACGGACCCTCCAATAAAGACATCGGCAACGTAAATTGGTTTAAGCTGACGGCAACGGACAAGCCCACCAACCAAACCTCCTTCTCCTTCTCCACCGCCTCCGCCCCCGCCCCCGCCACCTCCTACACCACTGCCACATCGACTTTGACCTATTGCCCCACCACGCACGGAGCGGTAGAGACTTGTAGGGGGCTGGCAGCAGCTCTAAGCAAACAAACGGCAGGAATATCAGGCTCGGAACTCAAGTCCCAGGCAAAAGGTTTTGCCAAATTACGTAAATTTTTGAGGCTCAGCAATAACAAGCGCATTGCCCTGGCTACCGGATCCAGGGAACCAGGGATCCCCTCCTCCGCGTCTGTGTGTGAGGGTGAGGGTTGGATATCCTCCTTCAGATATAAATCATTTAAATTAACAACTTTTGGTTTATTAACAGAATTTATTGGCAGCAGTTTGTGCAGCATCAGGGGTGCCAGTGCCACCCGTTGCTGAGGTGAACACGTTTTTGGCTGCCACTTTGCCACCAGGAGGTGGCAGGCAGCAAGGGACGAGACGACAAACGTTTGGCTCGATGATTTGTTATTTGTTAGTGAAATGATAATAGCAACAAATGAGCTTTTATTGTTCCAATGGCCGAAGGAGGCGGCGGCCTTCCATGCCTTAAAGCCGCGTCGTCATTGGGTTTACGATTCGATATAAATTCATGAAGGATAAGCCATTCAAAAGGGGATTTGCATAATTTGTTGCCGTCCCTCAATCCGTCTCTCTTTTCACTCTCTCTCTCTCTCTCTTTGTCACTCTTATAGCGCCGTCTCTTTCTAGCCCACTCTTGATGCTGTTGGGAGCACAACAATGCGACTCAAGTGAACAATGGGACCGCAATTACAAAAGTTCTACGGGATAACCGACCGACCGACCACACTCATTCGGGATCCATTGTGCTCCACGACACTTGATCTATTCGAAGATGTTTCAGCCCTGGCAGGGAATGGGAAGGGGGTCGCTTGTCGGTCTTCGAGGGGATGCCCTGGTTAACCTACCAAAATTGACCGGAAACAGTGTTCCAGCTTCAACATTAATCAGCCATTAATACTGTGTAAGGGAAAACCGTCAACAGGCAGCAGATGCTGCTGTTGCCAGCACAGAACCTGTCCGATGTATTTTCCTTTCTGGGGGAAATATGATTGTTCTCTGACGCACTGCCAATGGTGTTGCTGCTGCTGCTGCCTTTTGAAATTTAATTCCATTCTGTGCAGCCCGGAATTTTGATTTGCGTTTTTGCATTTAAATTTAAATATAAATTGACACGTGCCAGGCCTTCAACAAACAAACGGCAATGAGGGAAATCGGAACTGCAAAGGAACCGAACCCAAACGATGGGCACGTGTATGAGTGATTATTTTGAGTCCACCCTTCAAGCGGAAGAACCTTACCCATGGGAATGGGTTTCACTTTCATGTGTATGGCCACAGCTGTATGTTTTGTGTTGTGTTCGTCCCCCCTCCCCCATCTTTGACAGCAAATTAAGATGCCAACAAGTGTGCTTCAAGTGCCTTGTAATTATTTTCGTGCTTCATTGTTGTGTGCATTTTTGACGTTGCGGAGATTATGTGGCATTGTTTTTGGCTATCAAATGATTACTGCCATGTAATTCTGTTTCAAGGAGTATATTTTTAGCTATAAAGAGGGCTTTGTATTTCTCAAATTTGTCAACTTGAATTCATCTTGAACCCAATTCAAGGCTCATCGAATGCCAAATGATACGTTGACCAAACTTAAAGCCCATAATGACAGACAATTTATTTTTTCTTGTGGTTTTTTGGCTGCAAATTGGAACAGTGCCACGCCCAGACATGCCACCAACCGAAGAATGAGGCCGCCTGGATGGGGCGCTCGCTCGCTCACCCAAAATGAAGATGACAATCACTGAATGTTATTGACGATGCCCTCCCACCGAAAAAAGTTCTGAAATCAATGTTGATGATCTCGCCTCTCCCTTCAGGAGGAAAAAGTCGAAACTTTGTCATTGTTATCTATCAGTATCTGAGCTCTGGGCTAGAGGTCAGACCAGAGCAGGAGCAGGAGCAGGCCTCGACTGTCCACACAACTGTCGCCATTGCGTGGCTTCGATGAAATGGAAAATATAAACAAAATCATTTGTCAAAACATTTCGAAACAGCTTCGCAAACTCTCAACGGGCACGGGCAGCCGCCTCAGCAGAATCCCAAGCATTGGGAGCACTGTCCACAATGGGCGGTGGTGTGAAGGCGGAAACGGAAATGGAAGCGGAAGCATGAGTGCGAGAGAGTTGCCAGAGAATTGTTGGCCCAGTCCGCATATTCCCCTTACTTCTCCCCTTTCCTCCTGCTGCTCCTCCTGCTGCTCCTCCTGCTGCTCCTCCTGCTGCTCCTCCTGCTTCTGCTGCTGAGAGGTCAGTGGCTGTCTCTCCTACCATTCCGGTTTGGCTCCAGCTTGCTCTCATGATTAGTGATAAGAATGTTTTCTCCTTTTTTTTTGCCTCCACTCCGTTGCCACACTGGTGCCTCACACTTTTCCTGCTGGTTTTGCCCCCTTATTGCGCTGCCTTTTGTGCCACATTTTGTCTGCCTGCCCCTTCGCTTGTGCCATATTCTGCATGCTCTGCTGCTTGTCCAGCCATGTTTTTGTGTCTCTCTGGCTGGCTTTCGACCAAGCATCGTTTGTCAAGCGATTTATTTCAATTATTGATGTTGAATGTTGCCTTTTCCTTGAGCTTTGCTTGAAGCTTGTTATGTGGCAGGTTAGATAAGAGTTGAGTGGGTGGCATTTAGAGAGGGTAACAGAGTAGTGGTACCAGAGGGTATCATTTTCACATCCGCCCGAAAGTATGCAACGCACAATTCGGTTACACAACACTCGAGGTCGCGCCCACAGCATATTTCCGCTTTATAATTATAATATTGCAATAACAATAGCAACGGATTTTTGGGGCCCGTACATAATTAGTGAAATGTAAAAATTAATCAATTTCGCTATATAACCCAATTATTGGAAATTGCTAGCAACGCAATTAAGCCGACCGTTTGCCCAAAAATGGTCAAAATGCCAGAGTCTCTTTCCCTTCCAACTCTTGGCTGCTGTCCCATTCAGGCGCACTCCTCTAGCTCGCTTTATATGTAGATATCTCCCACCAAATAATAATAGAAAAAGCAAACAAGCAGCGCGATATGGGTTTCGATTTTGTTACGCCCCCAAAAATGCGGGTCGAGACTCCATATGACGGGCATAACTGAATGTATTCTGTATGGCTTTATTTTTTTCCCCGATACGAGTATGCGAAATCAAGCTGGTTGAATGCTGGTTGCCTGGCATCCAGACACAATTTGTAAATTTGCATTTTGTGCGGCAGTAAATAATCCCCAAACGGATAAAGTTTTTCATTTAAATTATGATCCAAAATGTACGACGAAACCAATACAATACTGACCGAATAACCGACTTTTGGCAGGCAGAGAGCATACACAGAGACAGATACATAATGTTAAAGACTAAATGGATATAAATGTGAATGCAGTGCATCATCAGCCATAAAGAGAATGAAAAATCACGAGAAAAAGTCTCTTCATTTTGAGAGGAAAATGTGTTTCAGTGAATGTGTCAAAATATATGGCTCATTAGGAAGATATCTGAAATTCGGCAAACAGAATTGAATGCCAACGTAATAAATGAACCCAATAATACATACTCGTACAATATATTCTGTTTTTTCTTTCATTTTTCACTTATTTTTTCTATTTTGTCCGTTGTCATTGTAAAATATACAATAACAGATGTTTTTCTATAGCAAAATTTATAATTAAATATATGGCAAATAAGGACAAAAATGGGCTTACACATTATACAATTATACTAATGTTAATATTTGTTATTAGAACACACTCCCCCACACGTTTTACATGCGACAAATTTATGACAAGCGAAATGTGTGTGCATCATAAATCAGTAAAAAGGTTGAAATTGTTAAAATAAATGTTGCAGAAATATAAATTGAATTTGAAATATAAAACAAAGTGCAATGTGCAATGAAATTCATTGACCCCACGAGTGAACAGAGGGAAAAGAGCAGAAAGCAGCGCTTTTAAATTAAATATGCAAATGTTCGATCCATGTATGCGTATCACAATGTACGGGGAGTACATACTAACTAAGTTAAATGTATAAATTATTTATGTACATATATCGTACCTACATATATATTATTCAGATGCACGGAATGGAAGCTATTTATATGCCTATAAAAATCTATATATCTCTATGTACATAAGAGCTCTCCTATGGCGGCGAATGGAGGGTACTGAAAATATTCTGGAAGAAATGCAGCCGGCAGGCAGGCAGGCAGCGTACGTTTCACAGTTGACTTGAATGTAAACATGAAAAGTCGGAAAAAAGAAAAATCATATTCTAAATATACACAACGATGCTCCCGTGAGAGAGGGAGAACAAACCGAGCAAGAGATTCGGGAGCAAAGAAAGAACTGAAAGAGAGAGCCATGCATTTGGTCAGACTTCGTTTGATTTCAAATGCTTTTCAAATTCTATAGGCAAAAGAATTAGTGGAAAATTTTGTTAAAGGAAAACTAAATACACTTTTGGGGGAATTTTAAAACTTATGGTATCCCTAGATATATTTTTTTACATTTTCAGAATGTTGCAAATAGTTTCGTGATTTTAACCAAAATTTTTAGAAACGTAAAACATTTATTTAATAGGTCTTCCAAACCATAAAAATCATCTGAATATATTAAAATATTCATTCTAAAATATATATGTACCCATATATCCTCAGTTGGATGACACATTGTTGCCCCAAAAACCACGCCCAAGTCAAGGCAACCCTCTGCCATGAAAAGTGTATGATCAAATGTATAAATAAATTGTGTGTAGGTTTTCCTTCGAGTGGCAACAGCTGCATGCCGCCTCTCTGCTGCTTATATTTGTTGTTGGCCTTTTGGAAAATTCATTGGTGAAAAGCCGCGAGTGAGTTTTCCGCTGACTGGCTGGCGATCAGTGCGCGAGAGTGCGTCGTCGAGCGAAGGTGCCACAGCGAAAAGAATTCCCCGGAAGAAACAGAAAATCCGTGCGCCAACGGGAAAACTGTAGCCAAGTGAAAGTGTAAAGAGATATTTATAGAAAGTCTGTGCCAGCATCACATATATGTACATATATCTGTATATATAGGATAGATATATAAATATATATAGAACGAACCCGAGGAACAGCAGCAGCAGCAGCACAGAATGACGGATGTGCCAGAGCCCGTGCGCAAGTGCGCCAACCTGTTGAAGGGCACCAAGAGCGATACGGAGAAGTTTGCGGTGCTCTTTATGGTCACGAAGCTGGTGAAGGGCAGGGACGCCAATGCCGAGGGCAAGAAGCTGCTCTTCGAGGCCATTGGCTTCCCCTTCCTCAAGAAGCTGCTCGTGTCCAAGGATCTGCCCAGTGACTGCCCCCCGCTGGTGTATAAGAGCGTTGCCCTGTCGATTCTCACGTGCTTCTGCCAGGAGGAGGAGCTGGCCACGCACAAGGACATCATTGATGCCATACCCACGCTGCTGGAGATTGTCGAGCAGGCCGACGATGAGGACTACGAGGACAATCTGATTGTCGTGAGTGAGGCCTACAGCTGCCTGAAGAGCATCGCCAGCCATGCGCCCGGACAGCAGGCACTCCTGGCCACCGGCGCCATCCCCAAGATGTCGCAGATCTACTCGGCCCAGAGCTTCCAGACGGACGAGGCCCTGCATCTGATTGTGCTGCTGGTGAACAAGTTTGGCACGCTCTCCTGGCCAGAGGATCCAACGGCTTTCCATGCCCTCATCCAGCGGATTTCCCTTGACATGGAGACGGATCACACGGACAGGAAGTACGAGCTGTGCCGAATTCTGGCCGACATCCTCATCACCTGTCGCAAGGAGGTTGTGAACAACTCGCTGGACGGTCAGATCTGGCCGGAGAGCTTGTTCAAGGGCTGCGGTGACATTCTAAAGGCCAAGATCGGGCCCAAGCAGCGTGATCCGGCCCTGCATTTGATTGCCACCACCCTGCAGGTGCTGGGCATCCAGTGGGCCTTCATGGACGAGCAGAAGCAGTTCTTCCTGTCACTGCTGCAGCTGGCAGCCATCGAGGTGCGCATGCAGATGGACGAGAAGAAGCTGGAGACGACCTTCAAGCAGGCGGAGCTGCTCACCTGCTGCTTCGTGATCCTCGAGCAGTGCATCGAGTACATGGCCACCGATCAGCTGGACCTGGAGCCCAAGGAGAAGCAGACCACGTATACGGCCCTTAAGGGCGCCTTTAACCAGGTGATGGCTGTCCTCACGCGTGTCAGCAACGACAAGATCCGCGAGAGCACAAATCCCCGCGAAAAGAACTTTGTTTTCGCCATCGTGAGAATCCTCTCCGCCTGGCTGGCCCAGGAGACCACAGCCATGCGTCCGGCTATCTATAAGCTGCTGCCCTTCATGCTGAAGGTGGCCAATGAGTCGTTCCATGAGCTGAAGACCTGGCGTACCGGCTCGCGGGAGGGAGAGGAGCCCATCGATGTGCTGAGGATTATGATGCCCGCCCTCTGCCACTTTGCCGTGGAGGATGAGGCACGTCGTGTGCTGTTCACCCACAAGCAGGATGAGGTTCTGCTGGAGGCCATAGAGTTCTACTTCAGCATTGCCCACTGGAAGCGTCCGCCAATCCCCAGGGCCGAGCGCTTGGCGCGCATGAACGAGCCGGATCCGGTGCCCACGCTGGAGCAGAAGGCCGAGATGAAGGTGGCCAGAAGTGCCATCGTGTCGCTCTGCAACATCCTGATGAACTTCACAGTGCTGGAGCCAAAGCGTGCCGAGGATGGTGCCACCTTTGTCAATCTTTTGAAGTTTGTGGTGGAGAACCTCCCAGAACTGAAGGATACCCCCGATAATCTGGTTATCCACGGCAATCTGGCTGTGCTCGGACTGCTCCTGCTCAAGCAGCAGTCAAAGAAGGTGAAGCAGAATGATTTCTCCATCTGTCGTTACATCCAGGCCACCATTCGCTTCCTCTGGGACGCGTACAACATCGACGAGAGCAACGATCCCACAGCCCTTGTGGTGTCCATTGCCTACAAGGGCAACTGGTCGGAGCTTTCGGAGCTGTGGTTCCTGGGCATGCAGACCATGTGTGGTGTCCTGCCGCTGGTGCCGTGGCTCTCAGAATTCGCCTTGGAGTCCGGCTGGGCCGAGGGCATTGTGAAGACGCTGAAGAAGGTGAAGATTGGCACACTCCCAGCGAATGTTAAGTCCGCCTACGAGGACTTCCTGTCGCAGCTGGTGGATGTGAATGGCGATGTGCAGGAGGTGCTCAAAAAGGCCGATGCCTTGCGCGTCTGTCGCAATCACAGGATGATGGATCTGGGCAAGAAGCTCTTCGGCGACTGATGGATTGATAAAGAGAAAGAGTGAGATTGTGGGAGAGAAACCCTTTTCTAGAGGCATTTTTTGTGTGTGATGATGTGCGAAAAATGTGAAATATTTTGTATGGATTTTATTCTATTTTGTATGCTCTATTTTAATAATTAAACACTTATAAGAAAACTCAACAACGAACCAAAAAAAAACATATTCAATAAAACAACAACAATTTTCGAAAAAACACAAAACGGAAATAAATTTCCCTTTATTCCTCCCCTCTCCTCCGCACTGTTTTTCCTTTTTTCTCTCTTGGCAAACAGTTGCTCCCACCATTCATTCAGTTTTCAGTTTTGGTTTCGCTTTCGGTTTTCCCTCTCCTCTCCTTTCCACTGCTCTGCTCTGTTTTTTTGCTCAGGGTTTTTTTATTGTTGCCATTGTTGTTTGTTCTTTTTCAGCGGGCACTGTGGGGATTAGTTAAAAAACTTGTTTTGCTTGTTTTATTTTGGAACCAGAAACACGAACAAATGCAATATGTATACCCCCGAATATATAGAGCACGGAACACGTCACATTTACTTATGTCCCGTCCGCACAAACAACAACAGAATGAGCGAATGGAGGATGGCATGGGATGGGATGGAGGGATGGGAACAAGCAGACATGACGAGTGCAAAAGCTGACCAAAAATAGTAATAATAATAAGTGAAATTTAATTAAAAACATGCAACTAAACTTTCTACCCTCAAAACATGCACCGGAAACGGGGAATTAATAATCTCCTGACACTCGGAGTGACAACATTTTTGGTTTCCATTGAAAAGTGTGGCGCACAAGTTTTTTTGGGTGTGAGGATCATACTTGCTTGGCTGATGATATGAGATGTGCGTTTTGAGGTTTAGTAATGAGCTAAACAGAAATTGCGTGTTGCCTGGGAGAACTTTTCAGCATTTAAAAATGATGAATGGAAATATTTAAGATGAATAAATCATACTGAAGAACAATACAATGAAATCTCAATGCCGGAGAGAACTTGAAACATTGGATTTACGGCCTTGAAGTTTATTCTTAATATTCTTATATTTCTATATTCATTTAAAATATATATTCAATATGGCTTTCCTCTGGTTAATTGGCTACCCTCACAATCCGTGAGCTTGGTAAGCTTGGATTTCTCCTTGTTATCTAACTGTATGCAGATAGAAGCCTCCTGCTGAGATGCCAAATTGCTTGTTAGCCATAAATGAAAATAGAGGAGCAGCAGCAGGAAGGAAGGAGATAGCGGGAGCAGCTGCTAACCAGTGGAAAAGGCGAGCATAAATCTCCAATAAATCTTAAATACATATTGCGATGCCTGGCAGGTTTCTGCTTCTGCTGGGCTCAAGGAATACACACACACACACACACATATTATACGAAAAGTATCGCTCAATCTTTGTGTTATCTGCCGCCTCCCACACTACGACTATTGCTGCCTCACGAAAAAAACACCTGACAACCATTTCTCTTTCTTCCACAATGCATAACTTTGTGTAGCTGTAACTGTGTGTGTGTGTGTGTATGTGTGCTGGGGTTTTCGTTCGGGGTTTTATTACGATATAATATTTTATTGTACACCCATCGTACCTTTAGATGTTTGGATATTTGCCCTCGCTACATTTGAGTTTCAACCCTTTTTTTCTGGTGGGCTATCCAAGGCCATGGACATAATACACATTTTTTTTCACCATTTTGGTTGTTGGTCTACAAAATGTGTAAATTTGCCTGAGCCGTTTGTTGTGTTTTGTCATTGAAATTGCTTAGCCTGGCCTGTGTTCTGTGGAAGAGCCTTTGGATATTTCGGGAGCTATTTGTGCATTTGACAAAGGTAATAAAAAGGGGCCTTTGGCTTCTGAAGCGTCGCATGCTTGTTGATTTTGTTTGCTTCTGTTTGTTCAGCTCCAAAAGCTATAAAATATATGTACAAACATGCGACACGAAAAAGAGTGGATTTTGTTGGTTTATTTGTGTTTCTATGGGGGCTGCAGCGACGTGTTTGGCTCTAATTAAAATTAAAAGGTTTCCAAAATGAGCTCTTTAAAGTACGAGTATCTGAGAGGGACAAGTAGCTACATCTTTAAGTTGTAATTAGTAAAGAATTGCAATTCATTTGTCTGCCACCGAAACCCAGCACTCAATGATCCATTAATTTAGCCAGTCAACTCGTCAATCAGGCACCCGGCAAAAAGCAGAAAAAAAAAAGGGAGCTGGGCAGCGGGAAGCACAGCGCTTATGTGCCACGCGATACGTTACCAGCGATGTTGCAACTGAAGAGCGTCACAGCAACAAGTTGAAGCTCCACCTTGATTGCAATTAGCTGGCGCTTTTCCCCTACATTGTTGCTATCCTAATGAAATGAAAACAAAGTTGGGAAAAATTCAACGAAAAAAAAAACCAGACAAGCGGCAGGTAGCAAGCAAAAGAAAATGCAGACAGGTTTCGCTTTCTCCATGGTTGCCACTTGAGGCAGCTCGTTGACTGTTGCTGGCTGCCACACCCACTAAGTGGATGGCTTAAGTTTTGAGCTCTGATTACTTTCAGGGAATCAAGTAAAGGTACCTTATCCATTATATATGTTTAGTTGATAAGAATACTTGAGTTAAAAGGTGTGAAGCATTTACAGACCATTTAACCAGCCACGAAGGGCTCTCAATAACAATATCAACGTATTCATGTGGTTTTGATTGCCATATTCAATTGTCACTTGTTAGGGGTCTGTCGCTGCTTGTCTCCCTCCTGGTATCGCTCTCTGAAAAGCAATTGCTTTAAGTAAAAAGGGTCCCTTGCTCCTGGATGATGCACGCACAAATGCACACCACACCAAACCAAATAAAGTTCAACCCCAACTCTGATATTGGGGAACTGCTGCTGCTGCTGCTGGTGGTCCTTCCTCCCCCGAGAATAATAATGCGAAATAAAGTAAATGCTGCTCACAAATTTCCAATTGAACGTAATTGTTGGAGGGAGTGTGGATATAATGGAATGTTCTCAACACTTTTGTGTTTTTTGGAAATGGCTAAACCAATGGGGAATACCAGTACTACGTTTGTTCCCCTCTTGAATGTCTTGAGGAACTTTCAAGCGGCCGCACGCTGGTCCCACAACAAATTAAAATTAATGCAGACTTCGTAGAGACATCACCAGAGGAGAGGATAGGAAGCGGCTGCTGGAACACCAGCTGCTGCAGTTGAAAGTGGCCGAGTCATAAATTATTCAAGACACTTGTCAGCCACAACTGGCCCCCCGGTATCAGAGTTCCAGCCAGGAGAGATAGTCGAACAATTTAAGCAACATATGTCTCTGAAATGGATCTCAATCTTCATCCAAACTGGATATATATAAAATATTGCCTCACTTTTGGTTACACATTTAAGCCACATTCTGTTTAGCCCGAGCAGCCTTGACCTTGTCAAAAATTGAATGAAAAGAGAATCGCATTGCCCAAAGGCCTGCCACAAATTTTATAATCTTCATAAATTTTGCACGACTCATTGAACTTGGATTATCGAATACCAGCCAGTCGGCCAGCCAGTTCCAGTGGCAGTGGCAGCTTCTTTTTGTATCTGTCATTGAATGGTCTTTGAGGGGCATGCCTTTTACTTTTTGGCTGCGTTTTTTTATTTTCGGGTTTCGGTAATTAAATTTGTCATGAGGCTCAGTTGGCAATCGGTTGCGGGTCAAGAGCCATAAAAACTGACGCCCAAAAGTAGGCAACGCATAAAAGAGCAATCCCTGCCAGAAAGTTTCACCAACATTTGCTCTGCTCTGCGCTCTCTCTTAACTTTCTCTTTCGTGGACCGCAAAGCTTTTTGGACCAAAGCTCATTTACCATAATTTTGTTGAATCGAAAAGCTTCATTTTGCGCCTTATTTCCGCCGCTGGTTCTGGTTCTGTTGCCGTTTCTGTTGCCTGGTTGTTAATGATGCGTTCAATTTAAATGGCCATAATAATTAACGATAATTTCTCTTCAAGTTATTGTCTATAATATTATTTAGAGTCTTGCGGAGGAATTACACAACAAATTTGCATAGTTATGAATGTCATTATGTTAACAGCATTTTCAGCCTCTGCCCCAAATTCCTTTTTTTTTACCCATTTTTGTACCCACTTAATCAAGCATCCTTTTGGCTTTCGAGGCGGCTGGTACTTGTTGCCATTCAAAACATTTTTATTACAGTTTTAGTGAGTTTTCCAAGGGTGGGTTGGATGGATGGAAGGGGACGCCCACTCACTGCCAACAGGTAACGCAAACAATGGCTCTACCCTGAATCAAGGAATTAAATTACAATGCTATCGAAAGTCCGAAACAATATGAATCGAAAAACTGCCAGCCCGAAAAGAGTTTTGGCTCTTAAAATTCGACTCTTTTTTGTTGTTGTTGTTGGGTGGGTCTGCAGCATTTATGAAACATTTTTCGCCCAAACTTTGGCTTTGGCCTTTACAATTCGATTCAATTGCAATTCCCTAGGCCAGCAGCCCACGCAGCGCATACGTAACACAATAAATTATCAAAGTACCGAACATACCATACAGGAGTTCCGCACATGGAGGAGGTCCCTCCATCCTCAAGTGGGGAATCGGCAGCGTCAAAGGTTAGTTTACGGGCGTACTTCCTACAGTTGCGACCCTGCAGTTTCCCCCATTCAAACACACAATAAATATTGCAAGTGGGCGTCGAATATCCCAGCACTGTCTGTCGCCCCGTCTGTCTATCGGATCGGTCGAATCGGGTGAATTCTGTTTGTTTGCGTGCTTTCCCCCGTTCGATATCAACAAGAAATTCAAATAAATGCAGCCTCGTAGTCTTAGTCGTTTGGCCCACGCTTTAAAAGCTTTCAAATACAATAATTTATTTCATTCCACGATGGAAGGAAAGAAGGAACGGGGAATTGAATTGGCTGCGAGGATAGGGGTAAGAGAGAGACAGAGAGAGAGAGAGAGGAAGAGTATTGGTTGCAGCATATGTGGGATGCCTCCATTGATATCGCATAGTATCTATGTATGTATGTGTGAATGTATGTATAGACATTGATGTGTTAATTGCCGTAGTTGCAAGGAGGCCAAGGAAACGGGACACTAAGATAAACCAGGGTTGTCAGCAGTACCAAAGATACAAATCCATTTGTTTTTACTTTAGAATTAAATTGTTATCCAGTTGGATGAATAGTGATTCAAGATATAAATTCAGTAGATAAGCCAGAGATTTCAGCACATCTAAATCTTGCATAGTTTGTAATCACTTTATGGTATGAATTTCCCCCCTTGCATAGTTTGTAAATTTAATATTTCCTATCCAGCTAATACATATATAAAATTACTTTTTTTGTTGCTGTAGAATGTTGACAGCTCTGGGGCGGAATTTCCGTTGCATCACATTCCACCACCATCCCTGCTAATAATTCTCACACATTTTGTGTGTAAAAGTATTTTTCTTTTTCCTTATTTTTTATTTCGCCTGCCTGCCTGCCTGCTCTGCTCGCCTGAAACAATGCATTTTATCTTGGGCTCTTACACATTTTATTTTTTACTCTTTTCCATTCAGCTTTGACATAAGAACGCACACACATATCTATGCACATTATAGCCAGAGGCTGAGACGCTTACATATTAGGGTGAACCCAAGTAGAAATGTTCCTGAAAAATGTATATCCGAAGGAAGTTTCATATTTAATGAGCAATAAATTGGGAGCATAGAACTTATTTGGAACTAAAAGATATGGCTATAAACTTAATTCTTTGCGTGTGAAAATGATAAACAAGAGATACAAGATACAATACCCTTCCAAATGTTAGTCAGATGCCAAATATTGCCTTCTATAAACCCCAAAAAAGGTCCACCCCAAAGAAGACAACTTATGCGAGTAGTACACCCCCCTGGTAGCCCCTTTATTGCCTGGCACTGCTAAAAAATGCAAGCCAGAATGCATGTCTACTCTAGATACGATACTAGAATACAACTAAATACTTAATTTTGCTCTTTGCCGTTGCCTTTGCCTTTGATTCTTTTAATTTTCCATAGAGGGGGTGCAGTGTGTGTGGCGGGAGGGCGAGTTCCAGACTAAAACGAACGGCTATGCTGTTGTCTGGCAGTACTTACGGCCTACGCATACTCAGCCACTCACACACACATGTGGGAGGCACTGCATGGCTGTGTGTGCGTGTGTGTGTCTGGCTGACTGGAAGACAGCTGTTTTGGAGCAATAGGTTCGATGCCAGTGCAATGCAGTGGCAGTGGCAGCAGAATAAGTCGGTCTTTCAACGTCAGCGGACGCGGCGCAACTTTGTTTTCCCCCAAATTGTGTTATAGTGGGCCAGTGTGAATCGCTCATACTCAGCGTGGCGCCGATCCTCCAGAATATCGCTCATACGCCACATGACCCAATAGTGATCTCGCTGGCGATGCGGAAGTGAAATTGTTTTCTGATTGAAATGTAAATAAGCAACGCCAGCCAAAACAAATATGGCCACGGGCCACCCAGAGGAATCGCAGACGTTTATCATTGAAAATATGTGCAAAAGTGCAGGCCCGATCCACAGATTGACGCAGGCATCGCTGATGACCCAAAAGAATGCAGCCAGCGCCTTTGAGGCCATCATTAAACGCCAAAAATTATATATTTTTCATATTTTCCATTAGAAGTGAGGCAGCTGCATTAACATTTTAAAAGAATTTCCTAATCGAACTAATATAAACATTTGGTTTTAAATTACCTTAAAATATATTTCGAAAGTAAATTGAAGGAAAGAAAACCATCAGGCATGGCACTGTTGACAAGCAGCCATTAAGTGCACAGTGGTTGTGGCCGTATGGAAATAGAAATGAAAATGTGTCTGGTGTTTGCAGGCAGGTCATTCTATCTCAGAGTTCATGGACCAAACGATTTTTGTTTGAGTTTTATATAGAAAAGGAATCAATTGCAATGCAAAACAAAGGCCACAGAGTAGATCATCGATCTTCCACGTTTTTTTTTGGAAACGTTCTTCGATCTCCAGAATTGAATGTACGAGTTTCATTCATTGTTTAGTCAGATGTTTTAAATAAATTACACATGCTCTTCGCATAAACAAGCAATCAGCATTGGAACAACTCAAGCAGCAATTAAAGAAAATTAAGACATAAAAGATCAAATTAAGAAAACAAGATACATATACTTGTACTGCTACGAAGAAGAGCAAAGCTCTCCCCCGAAATGCATTCAAAATATTTTCAGAATGCTTAAATTCTTGTTTGACACATTTTGACTTAATGCTTTTGATGTGCGACAGTTTCAGTGCTTAATGAATGATTTATTGTGCTCCATTTCGGTATGAAATATTTTTCTGGCATATTAGGATGTTGCATTTGTAGCTGTAGATTTTTTTATAAATATTATTCCGTATGTACATAGGTGGGTGCTATTTCCTTTATATTTCCTTTGAATTTCCATCGAATTTCAATTTGGCCAATGCTAATGTATAAATCGCAGAATAGCCCCGAAGGGCAGACAGGTAATATTTATCTGTCTGAATCACCTTCAGCCGCCAACCAAACAGCCAACCAGACAGCCAACTAGCCAGCCAGGCCATGGTTCTCCAGTGTTTTGCCACATTCAATACGCACACGAACTGTATCTGCCGACATGTCTAATAGGAAATTGGCCAGAAGCGGCTCGGCTAACGATTCCTCGTTCCCCCCTTTTCCCCACTGAGTAATACTAGAATGCTGGGGCATGTATAAAATAAACAGAGGAAGGTACAATAAATTAAGGCAAACTTATACACATGTACTATACATACCTACAATATGGTATCGTATCGTATCGCATCGATGTGTCGATGTGGGCGAACAACAAAAGTACAAGAAAATACAAATATCGAACACAATGGAAACAATAATGTGCGAAACGATTGGAAAATGCGCCACAGTCGCCGGACTCTGTGTCTCTGTCTCCGTCTCCGTGTCCGTGTATGTCTGCGAGTACAATCCGTACGTACGGTCAGCGTCTGGGGTTCGCGTCTCCGGTCAGAAGCAGCCGGCTAGCCAGAGGGCTCACAACGAGTCGCAATCGTGGATAAATCGATGGGCATTATCGCGAAGCTATCGACAGTTTCGAGTCAAGCGATTCTTCTTCTATTTTTTGTTTGTATTTTTGTGAAGCAACTCATATTTCAAAACATTTCTCACAGCCCGTAAAAGTGTTAACAATTCTCTAAGAAATCTTTCATAATTGTGATCTGTAGTCTTCGGTCTGTGCTCTGTGCAGAGCAGACTAGAGGGCGGCAAGGCAAGCCCAGTCTGTGGCTGTTGACAAGTGTTAAAGTGCAATGTGCTAATTATGTCACACAGGGCGTATGCGTGTTGTTGAAAGCAAATCGTGAAGTGAAAGCCAAAGCAAAAGGCGTAAGGGAAGAACAAGCGGAAGAGAGCTAAACGTCCATTCAATACTTGTTGCTGGGAATCGAATTATTGCCAGTGTGGAATTAAAAAAAAACAAATGTCAATTGCCAATGCCCTGAAGGTGTAACAAAAAAAAAAATGTGAAAAAATAAAGAAAGAAAAGCAAAACGAAACGAAAGGTAAAACGGTATGCAAAATGAAGTGTCAACGATTTGAGATGAAATTATCAATTGCTGGGCCGTCGCCGTCCGCCCAAATGTGATTTATTCCTCTCTATACATGAGTATCTGTGTGTGTGCCAGCGGCAGTGTTTGTGTCTGTGTTTGTGTTTGTAGTGTGCGTGTCGACAACAAAGGGAAATAATGTCATGCATTGGCTCGACGGCATTTCTTTGGATGACAATTTAATTAGCGGACGCGCCAGCGGCAGCAACGGCGAAAACAGCGACAGCAATCAGCGGAAATCAACGCCGTCGAGCTCATCGCCCACCAAAGCAAGTAGGTTGCACCTATACCAAAGTATGTACACTCTAACACAGATAGACACATGGATAGATACATGGATACCTATACAACAAACACACACAAACAATTACAACCACACACTGAAGGCTCTCAGTGTGGCCAAGCTTTAATTCGTTGGCGTGTGAGAGCCACCCGAGCGTGTTTATTTGGCTTAGAGCAGGAGCTGGGGGAAGCGCGGGTTTGAGGTCCGTAAGCGCATACAATCTATCTGACATCTACATATGTATATCCACAGGGAAAGCTATCTCCTGTTTATATCCACACGGAGAAAGCCAACTGCTAACTATATCCACAGGGAAAGCTAACTGCAATCTATTACCACAGGAAATGCAAATTTGATAGTGGTTTCAAATCAGCAAGGGGGTAGGTAACTAGGTCTGCAAAGGCAAGGAAAATAATACAATTTCTATTAATAGAAATGAAATAAGGGCTGCTTTAGAGCTTTGTGAACTATGTACAAAATATATCCAACAAATAGAGTCATTGATTTATCAATGGGTTAGAAAACCCTCACGTTTACCCATATTTCTGTTACTTTTTGTCTGCCCAAAGCAAGAAGGTAATACCACAGAATGGAGATAACATTGTTATAGTGTTCTCCACTTCATATTCATTCATCGTATTGGAATTCTACGAACTCAATTAACCTAAATTATTGAAAATTTTGCTAATATTCACATATAAAGTAAAGAAAAAATACACAGAAACTCATTAGAAAGAATTCATGGCAGCAACAAGCAGCAAATGGACTCTACGCAATTGCCACACCTGTTTTTCATGCCACAGAAGACATACATAATATTATTTCCAATGCAGGCCAAAAACAATTCAGTATTATTGGAATATTTATTTCAATTATGCCATGAAATGTACTTGAAAACGATTTTCCCCGATTTTCGATTGATTTTTGCTGCTCAGCAAATGAATTTCCAGCCAAAAAATTTGTCTTTGGCAGCCAGCAGCAATGGGAAAAAATCAAATGGAATTGAATTTTAATTGGGAAACACATTATTCCAGATTTTGGACCGACACCGAACCCCTGCCTGTGTGTGTTTATCTTTGTGATGCTCATAATTCAATATCAATTATCAAAAAAATATTCATCATTTAGTCCGAGCAATCAGCTGTGAATGGAACACACATTTGAGCATCATTTTCATATTGGGGTTTTTATGCGGCGGCGGCTCATTGAACTTGTTGGGAAAATATTTCCTTATATTGAATTTAACGATTTGCCATGCTAATTTTACATTGGGAAAGCAATTAAATTGGTCTCGCTTCCGTTACCTTGATCGTTCATCGATCATCGCCCGCTCAGCGGCCAGGAGCTAGCTGATTCCCATTGATCTGAATTTTCCGACCCATTTCGGGAGGCCTTCAATTAGCACAGCCGCGAAACGGAGATCGATTTTATTTTGGAAATAATTCACAGTATCAACAAAATGGCAAAGTGTTTTGGCTTCGTTGTAAATCCGAGGCATATGGCAATTTGATTTGTAATTTATTGTTTACAGAATCTCGTACGTTTCGTTTCCATTTCCATCTTCATTTCATTCCTCACGATGTGGCACAGACGTCCAAATAACATTACAAATTGTGGCAGCCAGGGTATATAAATAGACGCGGATCTCTCACCTTTTGGAATGACTGCAGATGACCCAGAAAAGCGACGGGGAAAACTAATTTAGTTTTGATTCTGACACAATTAATAGAAATAAATAAATGTCCGTGTTTGTGAGTGTGGAAATTCACTCGGGAAATCAGTGCTGGAATTTGTATGTTTATTAAAATTGCTGGAAACATATGAGTGGGAAGTTCCTTCTGCTTCTGCCTCTTCGGTTTTCAATTGAAGAATCCAACAGGTCATTAAATCTGTTTATTTATTTGATTCCATTTAATGCATTGGAGCTTCGTATAAGATCCATAAAATTAAAAACACATTATACCCCCCAATGAAAAAGGGAATCTCTGTCACCCTTTTGGAGCCATGTTCGGCCTGGTTATTATTCCTCATATGCTGGCCATTAAAAAATTTAACTGCAGCCAGTTTCCATCAAAGGCTGTGCCCCGCATTATGTGTATTTATGAAATCGTTCATACGCATAGACACGAAAATTCCTCTCGTTTGTGTGGCATAAAAAAAGAGAGGCAGAGGCAGCAGCGAGACCCGAGACCCGAGCAGGAGGCACACTGCCCCATAATAGAACCATAAACTGCAACAGGCGGCAGCAAAAAATAGACAGAAACTTGCTCATTTTGCTTGTTTGTTCAAGAGTTTGCCTGTGCATTCGGTTTTTGCTTGTTGCCTCAGCCTCACGCAACTTTCATTCCATCTCTCTCTATGGTTAGCAGTCCCTCTCCTTCTCTTTCTATTTCTTTTTCGCTTTCTATGTTTTTTTGAATCGTCTAGCCGCGGAGGAAGATGGAGTAGAACAGCAAGCACAGTGTTGAGGTTTAATATGCGGACAAGCAGATTAGTCGTAGAATTAGGGATGTTATGGGGGGTTTTTATGGATTTGGTTTCTTTTATTAGATTGAATTTTCTTTGATGATTAAACTGTGGAAGGCCTATGATACTTATTTTCACTGCAGATTAATTTATTTGTTGTGACCCCTATGGCTGTTGAACATTATTGTTGGCTTGGAAATCCATATTACGTATACGAAATGAGTAATTACATTTCCCAGGGTTTAAGGCATAAATCCAAAGAGTGATACTCGTATTTTAACTATCCAAACAACCCCGAAAAAGTTCCCAAAGATTTCCTATAAACTTAATCAATCTATTATTTCTTTTGTGGGGAAATATTCTAGAAACATTTCCATTCGACAGCCGTATATTTACTTTAGCCACTGTCTGCAGACGGTTTAGCAGCTCACACGCACATTCCGACAGTTTATTGGCATGCCGTATGCCGCACACCGCCGGGTCCGCTCGAATGCACCCTGCCCCCTAAGTCTGTGAGGCATGCCCCACACACATACACACACACAAACACACAAGAGTAGACAGAGCGAGCGGCACACGCATAAAAGAAACAACAAATAAAATGGTTGTACGCAAAATATTTAACACGAAAACACACAGAACCGAGCCCCAATGCCGGAGCCAAGTGGTTGCAGTTCCCAGTCGCGTGCCTCACAGGCCACAACGTATCCCGTATCCGTTCCGCCCCCGAACAGAGAGAGTGTAAGAGATCGCATATTGTATCTTGATCAGCAGGAGAGAGCCTTGTCTTTGTCGCGCTCGCGTGTGTGGGTGTCGGGGTCGTAGCATCCATCTGCTCCAGATATTTACCCATTATAATCGTACCTGACGATCTCGTTAATGGCAGAATGTGCTTAAGTGATCCATAAATTGGATAGATATTTTTATCGTGCGGCTGTTTAATTGTCCGCAGACCAGACATCATTTTCGCTTGGATACTGCGTTTCGTACAAATTACAAGAATTATTTATGAGTTCTTACTATTACGATACTGAGTAAGTGTTTATAAATAAAAGATATTCGGATATTCCATATTCAGATTGTTTTTACGGCTTAAATGTTTTCGTAGAATCAATAAATTGATGAAATATTTGCTGATTATTACGAGTAGATCTGCTGTTTAAGATCTCGACAGGCATATTTCGCATAACTTCTGTTTAAGATTAGTTGAGGGGTTTGCTGGCGTATCTGGATTTCATCTCAGCATATCATTTTAATATATTCCACCTTGATAAACGGCATAAATTAGCCAAGTATACATTATGTTTTGTGTCGGTCTTGGGTGTGTGTGTGTGCCAGTTATATAATCGTGTAAGAAATTCCTTTTGCTGGCAAGCTTTCAATGCTACACAAGAGAAAAGAAGAAAAGTCTCCAAAAGGGGGGGTTGGGGTGGCCGTTGCCTCTCAAGAAGCGAGGCTGATTCTGTAACACATGTAAATATTAATGAAGGATGACAATGTATACTTGACAACTTAATCGATAAATCAATTGCCTTTGCCAGAAGATAAAGCCTTTACTTTACCCCTTTTGAATAAAAATATATGTATATGTGTGTTACATGTGTATGTCTGGGCTCTTGTTGGATGGCAGGAGGTGGTTGGGTGCTGGTGATTGGTGCGTGTGTAGCATACATTCGGGCCCCTTTGGGGCATTGTGTAACCAACAAACCAGACAGTGTCGGTCGCCCATAAAGAATGGAATGTCATTGAACATCTAGATATTAAGCCACACACATCAATATCAGCCTGCCTGAATCTCACACATACTCCTCTTTAGATACTTGAAGGTGCCACAAATCAAAACCAAGACGTTGCATGCATTTGGACGCAATTTATCCAGATGTAAACTGCCATTGGCCCTCGCTTTTTTGGGGTCTATTTGGGGTCTAGGGGGTGGGATTTTGAATGCGCTTACACACTCTGCTCTTCTCCAAATAAACACGCTCTCAACTATTTGTAAACAAAAATCCCGAAAAGAAAAGTAACAAAATGAAATAGAAAAATCCAAAACAAAATTGTAGGAAAAACACACACTGAAAATCCAAAACGAAATAAGCAACAAAAAATAATTTTCCATTTTCATTATTATGATTTTGTTTTTGTTATTTACCCCGTTATCCATTTCATTCCATATTTTTGCCTTATTTTTCCCGTGTGTTTTGTTTTGTGTACGGTTGTGGTGTCTTTTTTTTGTTTTGTTTTTTACTTTATGTGTCTTTTGTTTTGTTTGTTTGTTGGTTTTTCTTTCACATGTGGGAAAACTAATGCACGACCATGCTCCGAGAACGAAGACGTCATGCACACTTTAAGCTAAACACCAGGTAAACCAAACCAGAAAACAACTCATTTACTTAGCCATAAGCTAATTAGCTTTAGAATTAAGTTAAGATCTTCCCATCAAAATAGTGACGACAGAGAACGAGAGAGTGAGAGATCTGTATAAGAGATCACAAGCTTTTCGTGAAAAATTGGCGTAAGGATCATGCGCAGATCTCTTATAAATATATATGGGGAGCTTTTAAGATCACTTAGTGCTTTTCAATCAATATATGTCTGGAAAATTATGTGCATAGTAGGATCAACAATAGATGGCGCTGCCTAAGAGATCTAGAAACTATCTTCAATACTAGATGGCTCTTTATTTGATTAAATCTCTCATACCATGAGAAGACTTTTCCCTAAATAAGTTTTACATGTAAGTTATTCTGCTAGCTATAAACCATCACTTTAGACAGATGAGTAGAGTCCATCTATTAAGACTTATGGATGGCCTAAGAATTTTCTACCCCTCCCGAAAACCGATTAAGTGGGTTTTGTGGGTATTGTAATTTCTGCCAAATTCCAACAATTACCCCGAAACAATTTCTTAAGAAAACAACTATCTCAAAGCGGAGAAAAGATGAAAATATTATCGCCTAAGATTAAACTGTCGCCGTCACATTTATGTCAAAATAAACAATAGATACAGCGGCGTGGAATGACAGGCGGCGATTAGCTTTGATACAAATTGGCACGGGATGGCAAAAGGTGTCGGGCTCCTTTAAATTATATTTATGCCCCCGCCAGCTCTACGTTATCCCTAGCTAATTTCTCTAATTGGTTGATAAATAACGCCGATTCATGCGCATTTTTCATAAGCGAAAAATTATTATTTATTAGACGTGATGGCCTCCCAGTGAACTTTACATAATGAATATTCGTACAGCAAGAGCCAGACGCTGTGGAGAACTATCCAATGGGGCGGAAATTATTTTTAAAAATATTGTGTGATGACAAATACACATATACGAGTATATCCAAGATTTGATGGGATCCACGATGGTGTGGGTGGCAGCTATAGTTTTTATTTAGGCCGCCAATGTCGCGACACATTTAACAAGGAGACAAAAACTGAGAGATAGACAGAGAGAGAGGGGGTCAGTGTCAAAGAGGGATCCAATTTATTTAATTTGGATCTCAATAAAAGAGCTGTTAATTTAATTGGAAATGTGGTTATTGTTAATTTACTCCATCATCTGCTGCTGACCAAAGATATAAATTAATTTCCCCTGCACTCAGTTGTTACAGCAGCTGTCAACCCACAAAAACCAGAACCAGAGCCCCAACCAGGAACCAACATGGAATGCGATTAAAGGCTTGATTAATTTCCATTTATTTCCTATGCTATCAATACTACATATAATCATTATATGTAGGACCTGCAAAAACCCTTTAATTTGAATAATGCAAACGGAAATAAATATTCGAGTAAATAAAGTCAATTTACTCGAGTATCGAGTAAAAAACTTTGCTGAAAAAACCACACGGGTCTAATTAGCTGGGTAATTGATTGTATAAGCACTGCCACTTTTTGTTAAAGCTTAAATATCGCTGACAAGAAGAAAAACAATAAATATTTGAGCAATTTTAATAATTTTTGTCACATAATTGAAATTTTCATAATTAATAGAAGAATTCTCGGGGTTTTACCTTCGAATCGGGAAATTGGCTTTTTTTGTTCCAGCTGACGTTGAGCGAGACAACTACGTCAGACAGTATTCGGTGCTGATGTTTGATCATAGTTTTTCTTGAATGCCCTTTTTGTGGAATTTTCTACACAGCTTATACATACAAGATAGGCAAGAAATTTAGGGGTGTACAAGGATTGCGAGACCTAATGCTGAACCTAATGGATTGGATGGTTCTTTAAGACTCTAACAGACCCAGAAATATCCTATTCTTCCTCTTAGAAACCCTAATCCATTGCAATGATTTCTTCCTCTGAATCAGGAACCGGAGATTAAGAAGCCCATTTCCATTGCAATGATTCCTTTCCTACCTCATTCGTTTCTCCATCCTTAACCAAGGGCATACAAAGTTCGTTGTCCTTTGATGCAGGTGCTTCTGCTCTCTCTCTCTCGCTCTCTCTCTCTCTTTTCTCGTCCGATTCTTTTTGTTAATCTTATAAACGAATGCTTGGCACAGCATGCGTACATTTCATTGAGAACGATGATTTGTTGTTCTTTCGATTTACTCGTTCGCATTTGCTTTATGAAACATTTTCTATTCTTTTGGTTTTTGTTTTTGTTTTATGGTTTTTATGTTCGTTTTTCATTTTTCTTTTAATTTGAATAAAAATTGAAGCGAGGTAGACAAAGCTTGTTGCTCTTGGCGGCGCGGCAGTGGCACACAAAGCCAATGGTTCAATGCCAGTCGTAGTCGTCGGCGTTTTGTTGTTCTAGTCGCGTTCTTTTTTGGCCAAAACTGATCTCGCCCAACTGTCAGTTTTCGGTACAGAGTCGACTCGTGCGGTTTTGCTGCGGTTGAAATCGACTTTTGTTCAACACATTTCACACTTTGTCACGCTGTTCACGAGATTCTACAAAGCAAAAAGAATAATTAATTATTGAAATTCAAGTAAAGACAGTGAATACGAGTATGTTGTGGCAGTGAAATTCGTCACAGTTCACCACAGATGATTGCATAAACATTTTGGGGAAAACCCACAGTGAAAGTGTAACCATTGCCATATAAACTGATAAATGAAAGGTGCTAAACAAGCAAAAACTCACTATGAAAGAAGTCGGAAGACCAACAAACGTTCGGAAAAGTCCGCCAAGTAAGCGAATTTCTTACTTTCCCTAGTTTTTCCTTTCGGTTATACCCTGGCCATGGCCCTTTCCTCTCCCTTTGGGCCAATGCCATTTGCACTTTATTTTTGGAATCAGACATCTGGCTCTTGATAAATATTGAAAGTCATTAAAATTTCTCTTCAAATATCCATACACTTCAGTGGTCGTTAAACAAACAATATTCGCCGCCTGGCCAACGGAACTAAAAATAATTCCAATTTGTTTATCATCGAATCGTGTTCGAATCGGGGGTACGGGTACATTGTCCAAGTTGATTTTACACTACAAAGTGGTACACAGAATCGGTTTTTAGAATGTTTATTCCAAGCGTATCTATCCCCACGATCTATAGCTATATGTTTTTCCGAGTGAGTGTGCGTGTAGACATCAATAAAACTGCCAAAGATTGCTTTGCTATCGATCATCAGTTTATCGATCCGATTGTTTGGTCTGCTTTCTTGGGGAAGAAACGTGCTGACGCCCAGCGCTCCGCTGCCCTGCCTCTTCTTTGTGTACACAAGTACCTACATATGTATGTATATATTGGAAAAATCGAAAAATAGAATTCAGAAATCAGGGATGGAACGTTTCAGAGGAACTGGAACATGAACTTATAAAAACTTTGAGTAACTGCAAGAAAATAAAATGAAATTTCATCAAATGAAGGAAAAATATTTTCTATGGATCCAATTTTTATTTATTTATTGGACCATTTCCAAGTGCTGAATTTTCCGAATATTGTCCCTTAAATTTGTGAAACAGTAAACTATTATTACTATTATCCATTTGTTTCTTTACCTGTAAATTCATTTACATATAAATCAATATTTCTTCATACATATGTATGTACATATATATACTTTGTTCTAATAAATCAATAAATCATTGTCGATTTATTTCGACCGCACCTAAAAGAATACTACAGATTATTCGTTGAAGATTTTAAGAGAACTTAAGAACATAAATCTAAAGAGCAAACATAAATCTCCCAAAAAAAATCTCTCTGCGATAAGCTGAAAAATATTCCAAACTTTTTTCCAATCAGTAGCCAAAATAAATGACACTTGGCTGAGTTAGGCATGACTGCCAAATATTCAAACACAAAAAGCACTCTTGTCATTTATTAAATATGGGAAAATATTTTCGGCTCTACGCATTCCACAAATTGTAGGGGGGGATGTCTCCCCAGAAAACATACAGAGGGTATAAATATATGTATCTATGCTTTTTTTGAATATTTGTTTTGGAATGGCGTATTCTGTGGCTCTGAGAGCTGCGATCTCTCAAGCGATCGGCAGTTTGTCAAAAATTCCCAGTGCAGACGGGCAGGCAGTGTCACATCGCTTCGGAATAAAAAACGTAAGTTATGGAAAGGCTGCAAAAAATCCTCCATTTTTATGGCTCATTTGGGATTTCAATAGATCTGTTAATCTGCTTAATTTGATTTGCAGATTTAAATGCGCAGTGCCAAGTGATAGGAAACTTTGGTATACTCTTCTCAGATCACTCTATTTATTTGCATAAGAAATTCAGGGTAAAATTTCCGTTATGCCAGCAGCCGTTGGATCGTAACCATTGGATAAATCAATTTATTTATGCTCCGTTTCGTTGCTGTAATTTATTGCTTTTCTTTGGTTATTTTCCTTTACTGAGAGCCGTTTTTTTGGTAGCACCAAAAGTCGGTGATATGTATATTTATATTTATTTTTCGTACAACGTCGGTGCTTTTTTCTCACTTTTTTATTATTATTTATTTATATGCGGCGAGTGTTGAAATGCCGTGCGCCATATAGCCGAAGAGAACGACTAACAATTGGTTCCAATGCTGGACCTAAAATCCGGTTCAGTTGAATTACAGCAGTCGTTGAAGACAGACTAATATATTTCGAGATTTGGGAAGAGTTTTGATAAACGGATCATTGGAAAAGTTAGGCATGTTGGTTGGCCGCCGTTCGCCCTGGCAACCGCTTACAAATCGCAGGTCCTACTCGTAGTTTTAATTGTAGATAGATCTATAGATCTCTGTTTAATGTTTAAGCAAATTATCTAATGCATGTTCGAACTTTACAGATTGGACAGAAAGTCATCGCGGGGCATGATATACGAGAATGAGGAGCTCAGGTTGCGCACCATCAACATAAATGCCGAAGTTGAACGAGGTAAATGGATGGGCTCTCAGGCGATCAAAGTCAGCCATAAAAGTGTATTTTTATGTGTTCAAGTCCCAAACAACAGGAAATCAAATAATCGTTTAATAAATAGGGTAAATGCTGAAAACAACCAATTAAAAAGACATTAGACGGTGGCAAACGATCGAAAACCAAAATAATCCCAACCAAAATATATCTATATAAATATAATTCTCTCTACCCACATACATACATACATATGTATATCTGTGCATCTATTTAGATATAGTAGATAGATATATGCGTATGTTCTGCGTGTCTATTCATAAAAAAAGAATAATAATGATTTTCATTGCCAAAACAGAAGGATAAGCGATTGTAAACAATGCGATTTAAGGTGTCAAGAAGGTCTGACAGCTCTGCATGGCTGCCACGTGCTTTGGTTGCCCCCGCCCCGCCCGCTTTGGCCAGTGCCTTCCAGTGGCTGTTGATTCTAATGGTTCTCCTGATTTTCCAGGGCAATCGGACATCAAGCGCCTGCGGCGTGAGAATGAGCAATTGCGTCGCGAGATCTGGACACTGCGGGACGAGTGCGATAGGCTGAACAAACGCTTCAAGGCGAAGCTCAATGAGCATGAGTTTGGCGGCTGTCGTGGCAGTGGAGGCAGCGGCGGCACTTGCCATGCCTACAGGTGTAGTGGTGGCGGCGGTGGACGAAGCAGCGGCGGTTGTGATGTAAACAGTGATGTAAGTTGATACATATATAAAGTGCGTGTTGCCAGATGCGAATTGGTTTCTTGTCCGTGTGCCCTTAAAGAGGTTTAAGTGTAAAGAACCGCAGGGAATAGATCAATAGTTAAAAAGATATATATTTGGTTAAATATTCTTTTGAATTTTAATTATTACTACTCTTCTGACTTCGATAGCGATAAGAAATTGACGCCTATCGGCATCAGCTGTTCAGCTGAAACACGTGCCATAAGCCGACCATCAAATTCGTGATTTAAAATACGTTTTCAATGACTTCCCAAGTGTATTACGATCCAAAGCTTGTATTTCTTTATTTGTGACTCCCATTCAATTTAATTTTCCCACCAAAACAGGACTCGGACTCATGTGATACGTGTCGCGGGGCAGACGATGGTCATTGCAGCGATGAATGCTGCCAGGAGGGTGGTTCCTGTGCCCCACTTAAGCCGCCACTGCCGCCAGAGGTGCCCGCATCATCATCATCGTCATCCAAGAATGAGGATTCCTCGCTCAAGGCAGATCAGCAGCAGCAGCAGCAGCCCATGCACTTTGATCATCTGTCGGTGGTGTCTGAGGAGACGCTGAGCAATCCGGAGATGCTTCAACAGTTCCAGCAGCAAGAACATCTAATGCTCTGCACACCGGATTTGAATGGATCGCAGAGCACGCTGCCCAGTTTGATGGGACCGCTGACACCGTTGACACCGCTGACGCCCATTGAGCTGGTGGCCAATCAGATGAACGACCTGCACGCGTCTGTGCCGCCATTGTCGTACTTTGAGAACATACTGTCGCAGCACATGGGGAATCCCAATTCAGGTGAGCGAATCCCTCCAGCCTCTGGAGAATCTTTAATCCGATTTCTAACTCTTCGTAGCCCTGACACCCACGCCCGAGCTGGGGAGCAGTTCGAGCACCACCACTGGCAAGACCATGCGCCACACCAATGGCTGGGACTACAATCTCCAGTCGCCTTTCACGCACCGCAAATATTCCAATCACACATCGCCCTCCCGCTCGCCACCGCCACCGGCTACGATGACGACTTTTGTGCCAACATCCACACAGCAGACGTTGCCGAAGATCGCTCTGAATGCTGCCCCACATCTGCCAGATAGCCCGGGGGACATCGAGACGGTGGCCATTACCACGAATGCAACGCAACAAGCGCTCAACAGTCCGAAGCATTTCTTTGCGCCGCTCAAGCCGCGTCTCAGGCTCAACACGAAGCTCGCCAACCAGGGCCAGGGGCAGGGTCAGATGCCAGATGCCCTGCCGCCAGGATCGCCGCCACCGCCGCTACGTGATCCTCCGGATATATTCGTGAACAATGCTCTGGCCTCGCCGTACCAGAGACGAGTCTCGCCACAAGTAAGTCCGCGTCGCCATCGCGCCCACTCGCATTGCCATGCCCACCAGCATCAGCGCCAGCACCCAAGCCAGCGGCACGACCAGGACCACGACCACGAGCAGCAGGAGGTGCCCCAGCATCCCCAGCACTGTGCCCTGCACCGCGCAGTGGTCGATGTGGCCGCTGCCGTTGGCTTGGGCTTTGGCCCCGCTGCCAGTGCCAGTGCCAGAGACAGAGACAAAACTCGGTCACATCAGGGCTCCAGCGTGCTGGACATTTACACGGCTGCCCTGGCAAATGCAGCGGCTGCCCGGTGCACGCCACTGCCTATGCCCCGCTCCGCAGCGGAGCCAATCTATGCGACCGCACAAAAGCCCTGCCAGAGCAGCTGCATCTCGGCCACGGCCCTGACCAAGCCCGTGATGACCATCACCACGAACACCACCAAGACCACAACTTCCCCTCTGAGTTTGCCAGCGAAGGCATCGAAGGTCCCAGCACAGCGGGAGAACGTTAGTCAGGTGAGGGATCGATCCTCTGGCGAGCAGTCGATCATCCTCGTGTCATAGTCCTCTCTCTCCTTTCATCAAATCTAGTCATCGAATCAGTTTAGCTGCATTTAAACGGAATCCATTGGCATTCTTCAATATCTTTATGCTTTCGATGTCTGTAGTTTGTACGATTTTTAGACCCCAAACTATTTTCGTAGCACATTTGAATATATTTCTCATGTTTGCCTCTCAAAATATATTTTATTTCTATCCCAGACTATCTAATTCCTAATCAAAATCAATTTTTTAATCTAACTAGCAAACAAAAGTCGTAAAAAACGTTAGAAAAATGATAAAAAATATAAGAATAGTTCCATCTTTGTTTTTTGTATTCCCATCTCAATTCAGATGAACGTTTCTGGGATCCAATTAATGTTTAGAAATTGAAGACCAAAGCATAAGTATTCATAGCTTTTAGGTATATGAATTTTGTAGATCTCTTATTAAATGTTAACCCAAAGCATTGAAACCGTTTAGAGCTTGAACCCGCATCGCTTGAAATCGCTTTAGAAAATTTGCAAATTATTTTATATGTGATTTCTAATGAGTTTCCTGTGTCCCCACAGACGGATTCGGTCAATCTGGAATCAATATTAAACGACATTGAGACTATTTCGGGAGACATCTTGGCCATTCAGCTGGAGAAAAGCAAGTCACGGGACAATCTGAACCATCGACAGGACAGTGACAAGGCGAAGAAGCCATATCGCTCCGAGATGAATCTGTATCTGCAGTACGACGGCACAAATCCGACCATTTCCCCTGCCACTGTCACCGGCAACACGGAGAGCGAAGCGGGAGGAGCGGTGACCACGACAACAACGTCCAGTGATTCGGGAAACAGTGGGAACGGCAAGCTGATGCGACGCACTCGCTCTCTGGAGAGGGAGCACACCGACAGCCCTGCACCGCACATACCCGATCCGATGGCACCGTTTCCCGACAAATGCACATATCTGGGATTCGAGCAGATCAATCAGGCGGCATCTGGACCGCAACAATCCCCGAATGGACAGCGTCCACCCATCAGTGCCAAGCCGAGCATAGCGGCCAAGCCGCCGCCTCCATTGCCGCCGGCACGAAGGCTACAAATGCCCACAGAGCCACCGCCTCCGCCACCCACATCAGCCAGTAGCATGTCCCCGAACAAGAGTCACCTGTACAAGACCCTGGCCACGGCAGCGGCCAAGCGGGCCATCTTTCGATCGTCTCCTTCGCAATTAACGCGCTCCCTGGATGTGGATCCCCCAGGAACTGAGGCGGAAACAGCAGCGGAGCAGGCGGCACAGACAGAGGTAAGCGGAGTCCTTTGATTCCTTCCGCCAAATTAAGATTCCAATACCCTTTCCAGGCTGATGAGCTGGCGAGGAGGAAGGCACGGCGCGTCTCCATATTGTGCGGCGCTGGACAAGCGCCCGAGGATGCTGCGGCACCTGTGACCACAGCACCCACGGCCACTGCCAGTTGTGTGGACCTGCCCACTGCCGTGCTCACGCATCCCAGCATCAAGGCCTTCAAGATTAGTCACAGCACACCGTCCTCGCCACATTCCTCTCGCCGGCGCATCAACAGCAATACCATGGCAGTGCCGGGGCATCCAGAGGTGACGGCCACCGCCTCGGCGCCGCCCAGCACCAGTCACCATCATCACCATCGCAAGGAGGGCAGCGATCCGGCGCCAATGACGACAGCGACTGTCAGTCGGACGAAGTGCTCGCGTCGTCACTCGGAGGGTACTGTCCATACGGTGCATAGGAATAGTGCTGCCAGCGGAGGAGGAGCAGCAGGCGGAGGAGGAGGACACCATCATCACCACAGCCACCATCATCCGCATAGCGGCATGGCGATAAGCAGCAATCCGCACCACAGCCACCATTCCCACCAGGATAGCAACCACGAGACGGCCACCTCATTATCCGATCGGAATTCCAACAGTTTCGCCTCCTCGCGTGAGTCCTCCACGAGCTTCAGCATGCGCTCCAGTCGCCGTAAGATCTCGATAAGCTCACACACGGGTGGCAAGATACCCTGGTGTGGCTGCTGGGGCAACGGATGCCTCTAGACGGTGGAGACGGAGAAGCAGTAGGAGTAGAAGTGGTTTCAGCTGCCGTCCAGGAATGTAAATTTCTAGATCTTCATATAGCCAAGCGCATATCCGTGTTTCTATATGTTTTTAGATAGGTTAGAATATAGTAAAAATCCAAAAGAACTTTTGCTTTTAGACAAATTTCCGTTCTGTGCAGTACAAAATGTCAGCAGTTCGTAAAACAAATTTGAAAAACAAAAATTAAAGAAATCGAAATTTGTTGTACATACTTATATTTTGCTTAGAATCGATTTAGTTGTAGTTAATTAACATCATGTAAATTCTATAAATGTATAAAGGAAAGCCAGTTAAATAATTGTTGCTCAATTGGGAGAGAATACCAAATCAGAAATATATTATAGAAAAAAGAAAAAGCACTCGGCGAACATATTTTAATATATTTTTAATCTATTGAAGTTTTAGGAATGTTATCCAAACAATTTCCACACATATGAGGAAGGGGCGGATAAAGGTAACACCACCCTCGCACAATTGGCCATGTGGGGCATTGAAATTCTCCCATGAATTCTTTCTGTAGTTTCGCTTTAAATTAAATTTTTTCTGTGGCAACTTTTTATAACAAATTTCATTTCACGCTTGTTGGCCACCTCTAAAGTTCCACTCAACGAATAGAACTGGTCTTTAAATGGGAGCAGATACAGAAAAACACAGTGGGAGAGAGAGAGGTAGTTGTAGAGTGTGTGGAAAAGAGAAAGAGCAAAGCCGCAATAGTAGGTGAAAAGGACACCGAGTCCGTGGCAGGAAACACTGCAGAAACAGCAACAGCAAGTGAGGGAAAAATGGTACGGTATGGGTCGTGGTACGTAACTGGAAACTGCAACTGAAATTGCGCAACAAGCGAAAATATACAATATGCAAATTAGCCGCAAATTAAGGTGTAAAAATGCATGACACACAAAACGCCTCTAGGATATATGCAGGAAACAAATTAAATTTTACCCCCAGTACCAGTGGCAGTACAAATTCTGGCTGCTGCCTGTGCAGGTGCGAAAGTACGGTATGGTAAGGTATGGCAGGGTCCTCTACAAAATGATAGAGAAAATAAAAAGTCAACAAGGGGGAAAAGAGCCACTGCAGTGCGCCAGAGAAAATGTAACCCAACACTGAGAGGCAGCCAAGGGCCAATCTACAGTTTATTTTATTCCTCACCATCGCAGGAAAACGGGAACTGGACTCAGTCCTCCATCACAGAGCAAAGCGAGCACTAAAGGACTCGGACTCCATTATTGAAGGACTGGGACTGGGATAGGGGACTCCATCACTGGCCAGCTGCCAATCAATTGGTTGGCACTTTACTCCGTTTTAGAAATAACAGAATTTATGGCATCTTCCCCGTTTAATTGATTGGCTGCCAAGTTCTGCCAGATTGCCGCGAATTTCCTTTTATTGCATTGTGTTTATCTACGGAGGACTTTTCGCCTGGGGCTCGCTCGCTCTGTTTCTCCTTGGCTTTGTTCCCGTGGCCATTGACTGGCTGCCAGATGCACACTCATCTGTTCCGTTGCTGTTTCTGTCTCTGGCAGGGACATGAGAAATCAATTTGTAATCATTATGAGCCCGTTTATTTGCCAATGAAACTAAGTGGCAGCGCATGAGGGCAATCAGCTTTCGAGAGCTCGAGTGCCGCACATAAACTCTTAGACGCAATGCTTAAAATACAAATTATACTTTTTCAGACAAAAGAAATTATAATATAAGCTACAAATCATGAAAATATAAAGAAAAATGCCAAAAAAAAATTACCTGCCCCGGGTGAGGCTCGAACTCACGACCTTAAGATTATGAGACTTACGCGCTGCCAACTGCGCCACCGAGGCCATGGATACGTGCGTGGTTAACATGTGTATTTGAATAGAACCAAAGGTGTCTCAGGTATTTTCGGGAATTCATCTTTATGAGGATTGGTCTAAATGGGACCCGATCTATTTGTAGGTGAGATGGACATAACCTTACACCTGATATGGTGTGGTGTATTTACTTAAATCATTTATTTTTAATTAGTGATTATTCCATCTATTTTTCCCTCTATTTTTTTTATAATTTAGCTGAAAGGTACTTTAATTAAGTTCCCTTTGAATGCACCTCTGAGCGCCCCGGAAGAACATATGTACTTATATTTGAAGCATAAATTATATAGAGATTTCCGTGTAATATTAAAAAACGGCAGGAATCAATACCAAATCAAATCTTCCTATTTAGTTGATAATTTGAATATTTTATTGCAATTACAAGCATTCAGTTTATTTAATTTTAGACCCATTATTTTATCTCTATAAATGATTTATCTGAATTCATAATAATGAAAGTATTTCAGACGGAAATGTATGTACATACTTCTTCCATTGTACAAATAGAGATATAAATTGCTTTCCCTCCGAAGAACACTCCTCAAATATTTGTGGCCACATTCGGGAAAACTTTTCTCTAATCAAATCTATATCAAACGATGCATTTCAAAGACTCATCTCAGACAGTTTGCCTCCGGCTTTTCGCCTAATGATTTATACGCCGTTCCCAACCATAACCATACGCGGCAACGTATACTTATTTAATGGCTTTTGTTTCGTTCTGTATTGCTGTGGTATTTGTTTTATGAACGTGTGCCGCCGTGGCATGGCGCCTTCAATGAGCCGTGTCTGCACATATTTCTCAATCATAGCGAGACTTTTCAGACAATGCCAGACAAGTATGCATATATCTTTATATATATAGACGGGTTTTTATGACGCTTGTTTGTGGGAAGGTACGGGGTGGAATGGAATGACTGTCTACGGCGTTTTATTATCATAAATTCAGTCGCTAAAACCCCATCCGTGGTAACCATACAACTGGGAAAGAGTTCCTTTGTTTGACGTATGAACAATTTGTCATGCGAAATTAAGCAGAAGCATAAAAATCAATGCATAGTAACTAATTAGTTGGTGGCTAAGGCAACTGCTCCTCGCTCCATCTGGTGCTGCTTCTGCTGATTACTCTGCTGCAACAGCTGCAGCAGCAGCAGTTCTCCGGGCTGCTGCTCCTTTGTTTGCCCGCATTAACTGAGTGGACAGGACATACCAGCGAGGAGAGCAGATGTGTGCTCTGGGAGCTGCTAAATATTGCAAGTAGCAACTGATGATGTCCCCTGGTGGCACACACACACACACACACATGAAAGGAGCAGCTGCTGTTGCAGCACACTCTTTTTTTTTGTCTTTTTATGCTCTGTTTTTTTTTTTTTGCTGTTCCTGGTCTTTTGAGCCAAACACTCACTTTGATCATTTTTCATTTTCCCGGACGACACATGGGCTCTCCCCCAAAGCCAGCAGCAGCAGCAGAGTTGTCTGCAGCTGCTGAGGATTCCTAGAAGTGGGTGGAAGGAAGGGGGTTCCTTCCTGAAAGAGTGTAGTGTATGTGTCTCGGTGACATTGTTGGACTTGCGTGATATTTTTATTAAGAAATATATCAAATGCACATAATGCACACACATTCCATTCTGCCTGCCATTCTCCGTAGCCCTGGGGCTCAGACAGACAACAGGAGCTGAGCTCTTCGTTATGCCGTTGGCCAAATGACACGTTATTATTTCCATTGTTAAGCGCAGGGTTTGTATTAAACTAAAGCTTAAACACACGATGATTGAGCAGGACACCATCTATCGTTCAGGCAGGACTCCTCCCTCTCTGGCAACTCTTCTTTGCTGTGAAATTCGAATTTGAAATTGCAAATTTATTCATACGCGTCGCGGGTCGTGCGGCTCACGTCAACCGTCAACGTTAAGTGACCTTTCCGAATGCCTGCTAACCAGTAGGTGGCAGAGAACCTAACCTGGCCACAGAAATGCCTGTGTTTCCAGTCAGCCGAGTGCTGGGAACACACAGAAATTTGCATAATCGCGTGAAGCTTATTTGTAAAATAAAGAAAATGCCAGAAATTACATATAACATTGAGGGGGCGCGCTCTGGCACTTCGGTGGAAGCGTCCTGGGTCAACGCGCACAGGATGTGTGCGCTAAGCCACCGTCTGAGCCAGGTTAAAAGCATTTCTGAATAATTTGCATTTAACATGCGCGACATGAAAGCCAAATAAACAATTGCCCAGGCCAGGACAGGCCAGGCCCTCCAGGCGACTCTTTCGGTTGAGTGGCAATTTGTCAAGCTGCTAACTGGCCTCTGCAAAATTTTTGGCCTGTTTCCTTTTTGGTTTATGCTGATTTGTTGCACTCGTTTTTCATTTGACTAAATGCTGCAAATGATGCGGTTTGATGTGGGCGAAATGTGAATGGGAAAGAGCTGACTTTACAGTGACTCAGTGGCCAGTGCTCTAAGCAGTGTGTCCAGTGGCAATCTCCATCGAGGGCGTATACTTAATCTGACTGCTAGCGTCCAATAACTTTCACTGGGCTGTTAGCCATGAATTATGAACGCTACGAAATTAACATAATTTAGTTATGAACAGGACACTGTCGCATCTCGTGCCGTTCCGTTTGGCTATCTATCCCCTCTATGCCAAATAAATTGTAAAACTTTTGCCCAAACTAAAAGTATAGAAGAAAATGTATTGTTCGGCCACAGCTGAAAGTCAATAAGCCAAGAGGGGAAAACTTTTGATCATCAATTTCTATGTATACCTAACAGCATATATCGCCTTTTTTCTGCAGAGGGTGCAGAGGAGAAAAGAGCATAAATTTGATTAATATTAATGCCGCTTGCTTGCTGTACAAGGACATGCAATATCAATAAACCCAATGGCAGACTCCTTTTTATGATTTATTGTGTTTTGGTCAGTGGACGTGGCCGGACCATGGACCACGGACCATGGACCATGTCGCAATTTCACCTTCGCTGCCATCATTCTCGTGCTCCATTAAACCTTTGGCGACACAACCAATGAGCCCCATAACGTGTGCCCTGATACCTTTTTTTTCTTCTGTTTTTCCTCCTACTGTTGTCCCAGTCCTGTCTAATATCCTTTGTTTATAAATGTTCTAATGGAGGGCAAATTATTATTTTTTCCTTTTTTTTTTTCCTTCGTTCGGTGTTTGTGCATGTCGGCGCTGCTTCCTTGACGCTGTTCGAGTGATAAATTGATTGGACTACATATAGGGATACAGGATACTCTCATACATACACATATTCAAGCAGGCAGGACATTCATATCGGCGGTCAGGCGTAGTACACTCCGCTGTCAACCCTGACTCTGTGTGTGCGTGTGCCTGGCTCTTTGGCCAATTTATGGTTAAGGTTAGTGGTCAAAGGATAATAGTCGCACACTGTTCACAGCTCTACAGCTAAATGGGTGGCAGGTCAGCCCACCCTCTGCTGCTGATGAGCCCTTGTTGACCCGCTGGAATTGTTTGCTCAAGATCAAATGGCCTGGGCTGTGGGAGCTTGCTTACAGGCATCTCCAACGTACCATCACCATTCCCAGGAGCAGCAAGAAATACTCCAAAGTATTATCTAAAAAGGGAGCGAAAAACTTAAAGGCGACAAAATAAATTCAAATATATTATGTACATTTTATTCCAGCTATCCTTTCAGGCGGGGAGCTACTTCAAGACTGCTTCAGCAGCAGCAGGCTAAGCAGACAGGGTATTCCCCGCTTCGTTGGAGGAGTGTATTTTGTATCCAACTCTCTCTTTGTTTTTGTGCAGGTTCCCCCGGTAAATTATAATAAATGTCATTGTACTTACCCAACGCCACATTGGGATTTAATTTATGGTGTGAAACTTTGCCGGCTGAGAATATTAGGGATGGGTATCGTTAAGCAAATATCGATATTGACCTAAATCAAAATATCACATAGAATATCATATCGAAGATATGATATCGTAATGAATATCGCCATATCGCCTTGAATATCGATAAAATCGATATTATCGAGCTATATATTTTTATAGTTATAATAGTATTTATTTACAATGTTTTTATAAGTATATATATATATATATATACTTATATATAAAATATAAGTATTAGACTGAGGTCGAAAGTTAAGTCCAAAAACAAATTTATTACAACAAAATCAAAAATATAATATTCTTCAAGAAAAAATAACTAAAATATAAGATGAGATCCTTTTTTTCTCTTTTTTTACCCATATGCTAACACGTAAAAAGTTAACTCAAATGTTAATTTGTCCAATCCTTCCGTTCCAAACTTTCTAAAAATAGCAATTGTGACAATTTTTCTGGCATTAGACGATTTCGAAGTGGGGTGATTGTCCGACCAGCAGCAGAAAATAGTCGTTCGCATGGAACTGACGTAGCTACAATGGGTAATACATCAAGCGCAATTTTGTAGAGAGAAGGATATGTATCCTTGTTTGAAGCCCATACTTGTAGGGGATTCGATTTTGGATCTGCCAATGGCGACGTTAAATAGTGAGACATTTCATCCCTTTCGTGCATTACTGGAGTTTGCTGCTTATGGAGCTCAGTCACCATTTGCCAAAACGAAGTTTGACTGTCGTCAACGTCCTTGTTTTCCCTTTGTTTGCCAGATTCCAAAGCATTATTGGTGTTTTTGTCAACGATGTTTTCATTCGAAAGCTTTTTGACAGCTGCAGCTACTGCTGCCTTATTTTTAAACAGGATTTTTTTAAATCGTGGGTCTATTAGTGTTGCCGTTGCCAATATCGAGACCTTGAAATACATATCAATAGATATAAGTATGAGAAAGTTAAAAATTTCTAGTTGTTTAAATTCATTTTATTTACCTGTTCTATATGACCAAACCGTTTATTTATTTCTGATAATATAGCTTGACGACACTTTTGTGTTATTTTATCGTCTAATGAAACGTTATTTATGTCGTCCTGCATTTTATTAATTATTGGTATTACCAAACTGGCTGTGCAGTATTTCTGACCTGATAGGTCCTTTGTTGCAGATTCCAATGGTCGCAGCAATAATAATAAGTTTTCTGCTGCTTTCAACTCAATGCCATTCAGCATTTGAACATCAGTTCGCAGTGCCATCAATGCATTATTAACGTCTGTCTTAAGCAACAAAAAGCGCTCTAACATATAGAACGTGCTATTCCATCTAGTAGCGACATCTTGAATAAGCTTATGTTCACTTTCATATTTACGAAGTTCGCTGCTCGCAACTGTGCTTTGCTTAAAATATGTTATAATGGCTTTAACTTTGGTTATTATTGGCTTTATACATTCAATGCTTAGTGAATACTTTGCCACGAGGTTTAGTGTGTGCGCCATGCAGGGCAAATGCTTCTTTTTTCCAAAAAGATCTTCAATTGCCTTGACCATGTTTGCTGCGTTGTCTGTCACTACAGCCGTAACATTTATAATATCGATGTCCCACTCCTCGCAAACTTTAGCAAGAGTATTCTTTATATTAAGGGCTGTATGCTGCTCTGTCATTTCAGTAACGCCAATGTGGACAGACATGATTTCACAATCTTTTTCAAAATGAGCTGTTACTCCCAAGAAACTTTTCATGGACATGGTTTCTGTCCATATATCTGTTGTAAGGGTCACTTTTTTTCCGCTTAAATAAGAGCGCCATTTTGCAAAAGTAGCTTCATATGTCGTGTCCAACAAGTCGGTAATTTTCCTTCGACTTGGTGGGCGATAATGCGGTATGCCCATGTTGCAGAATAAACGAAATCCTTCTTCTTCTACCATAGAGAATGGTTTATCATGTTTCACAATCCAATAAAGCATGATATTGTCAAGCTTCTTTGTTTTGTCACCATCTCCCAAGAACGCCTGCAAGTCACCAAAACATTTGTTTACAGTTGGCTGGGTGTTAGCTGTCGAATCAGACAAAGCCATAGAGGTTTCATCCAATGCTTTTTCTTTGTGATTGTTTTTCATGTGTGCGTTTAGATTCGTTGTGTTTCCTGAAGTTTTCACAATATTTTTGCATAATTTGCATCGAGCCGAAACCGCATCAATTTTGTCAAAAGACTGCCATATTTTGGCCTGTTTGTATATTATTCTGAAACGTCCCCATCGATATTATAATATACATAGTATATATATAAGCATAACTTACTTGGGCATAATTTAAGCACACAATAAAAATACACAATCAAAAATTTAACTCGAAAAACGGCAATTCTAAACAGACAGAAGGTGTGCTTTTTTTTCAGAGACGAGAAAATATGTCGATATATCGTAAGAAATATCGATGTTTTCGCCTAATATCGCTTTGAATATCATATCGTTTTGAACTTAAATATCGCCTTTAAATATCGATATAATATCGATATTGCAATATCGATACCCATCCCTAGAGAATATACATATTTTTGTTGTGCACTAAGGTAGATATAGATATAGCCAGGACATTTGTCCCACATAAATTACTGGACCCCCGTTCCCCCTTGGTGCCGCTTGGAGATCTCTCGAAACAAAAGGATATTTTGTGCTCTGCAATTTCATTTCAGTTTCCTTATAAATATTTTAATGGCTCTTGTCAGTGTTTTTAATTTCGCTGTCAAAATCAGTATTCGCTGTGGTTGTGTTCTCAAATATATGTATATATGTATGAATAGCCTGGTGGCATGTTGATTATAATATGCCTCATTAAAAATAATAAACTGTCAGCCAAATGAAGGCGAATGCCAAATAGTTGCCACAGTTTCTCGCTCTACTGATGCCGATGCCTCTCTCTGGTTTCAGCTGCTTTTGGCTAAATTTTCAAATTTCAACAATAATTGTACAATGAGTGGAGGATGAGCAACTGCAAAAGTTTTTCAGCTCCTGTCATTGCTGTGCTGTTGTGTGGTGTGGTGCGGTGGTTGCTTTGCTTTTGTAATTGTATCCTTGAAATGCATATCTGATATTTTCACACACACACAAAAAGCTTAGAGCCATATCCTGCCACAGTCCCCACCCACCGCATTGCTTTTCGCTTTCCCTATTTTATAAATATTATATGCAAACACATCTCTAAACATTAGAGGTTTCCACTGTGTGTGTGTGTGGTAACCGAATGCGGTTTTCAGATGTCTTCTCTCTTTTTTTTGCACTTTACCCAGCCCAGGCATACAGAGCAGGCTTCGGGAGGTAGCGGTGCAAAGCACCCATAATGGTCGCTAGTATGATGAGGTGTTGGTGTTTATGGGACCAGAAAAGGCCATAAAATGAACAAAAAACATATTCCCTCGAAGTGGGTGTGGCAGGCGGCAGGCAGTGTGTTCGTTCGTGGCTCTGCAAGTGAGTGTGAGTGAGTGGGTCCAGAGGCATGCAACATAAACGGCATTTTGAGACTGCAGCGAAAATGTACAAAAGCCTCAGATTTCATACACTGCACAAGGACCCAAAGTTCGAACAGAGATGGGAACGTGAGTCGTGACTGGCTCAGGCATAGAAAACATGAAATAAATTGGAGATTTATTGAGGGTCACTTATCCAATAATTGTGAATAGGACTCGTAAATTATTTTCCAAATAAATGAAGCGAAATACTCTGTAATACGTAGTTTTTCATAGCATTCTCCATTACAGATACCATCCAGATTGGCTTCATTCTGATCTATATGGAACATCACTTAAAATTCTCCATTTCCCAATTTTTCATTTAGAAATCCTCCCAGAAAACACACTTATCACATCTCTGGATCCAAAAGCAGGTCTCGACACCTCGTTTCCCTTTGGCTTCGTTGGGTTTTTACATTGAAATTGAAGCTGCAAATTCACACTCGCATTGTGGAAAACCCACCAGCACTTGTCTTGGCCATGTCCCAAACAGAGAGAGGGAGCAGGAGTGGAGAAGAGGAGGAGCTGGAGACAAAGGCATTTCGACCGTGGTCCACATGTTGGCTTGCAGCTGGGATAGAGGGCTAGAGAGCTGCCCGTGCATCCTGCCCCATGCCGCATGGCTGTGTGCAAGGTGACGTTTGCTTTGGTCATGGCAGCTGCGGTTCTTTTGGTCGTACGGCTTCTGGTCGGTCCTATGGCGCATTTGTTAGCAGCAGAAATTAAAATGTTTACACAACCGAATGCCAACGACGTTTCTGCATTCATTCTGTTGTGCCGTGTCCTTCAGCAGCAAACATTTTCAACACCAGAGCGCCCCCAGTCCCTGCTTTTGACAGGGGCAGCAGCTGAAGGTGTTGGGTGTTGCTGTCGTCGGAGTGGTGGTCCTATATGGTATCTTGGGTCCATTCAGAAACCGATGAGGATGTTCGTTAGGCATTTGCATTCCGTGAATGGGAATGTCATATGTTAAGGGCTTTCATTTAAATACTTGCTGCAGTATTTTTAGCGCAATTAGTGCCAGGCGGGTAAGTGGCAAATGCCAGGGACATAATTCAACTCTGACAGGATCTGGAGCCCAACATATACGCCCTGGAGAGTCCAGGAGGAGGACCCACCAGACACTCGCTTATCCCCTGCGGGAACCGCTTATTTATTCGCTTTGCGTAATCTTAAGCACCTGACATCCAGAGTCGCTCGCGCCGCAAGTAAAATCTCCACCAGCCGCAACTTAACACCGTTTTAATCTGCCATTTGGCACCACTTGCTTGAATAACCCACCCACTCCCCTGCCAGCAGCCACCAGCCAGCAGAGTACTACAGCCCAATACTCAGCTGAAGCAGCAGCAGAAGCACTGCCACAACTTCCGCCAGGATACTCCACTCCGGACTCCACTCGAGTAGAGGTGCGGCTGGGAAAATAACATTATTGCAGGCAACTTCTTAGCGGCAGTTTGTTGGCTAAAGTGCAGCTGAATATTTTATGAACTTGGCAAAGTACTTCGTCTTTACTTCAACTGCCTCGCGGCCACGAATGGACCACCACCACTACCGCCGTCCTGAGCTGCCCGGCCGCTCAAAAACCTGTCCTTGAGCAGGCAGCACACAAAAAAGGAGCCACAGATTTGGCTTGAGAGAGAGCGAGAGAGTGGTCGCAGCGCCACTAAATAAATAACATAATACTATGATAGATATTAAGGCAAAAATGATATTTCGGCAATTTCCACAGCGAATCAATCCTTACTATTCACTCAACTATAATAAATACCCAGAAAACGATTTTTTCCACTTAAATTCAAAATTAGTATTGCCAAAAGGAGGACAGAACTGAAAACTTACATGGAAAATCCCCAGAAAAGCAGTCTGAGCTCAGGCTTTGACATTCAAATTGAATGCAGGCAAATGCAGCAACAATTCAGAGATTTTGTTGCATGCAAAAAGGATCCAAAAGGACTCTCGACTCCGGACTCGATTGTGTCTTTCCCTCGTTCACTATTTTGCATTTAAATAAGTTGCAGCAACAATCGAAATGGGGGACAAAAAGATAAAAGCTTATGCCAGCTACTTACCTCAGGTTTTTCCCCGTTGTAAATAAAATTTGAGAGAACAGAGAAATATTTTACAGAAATGAATTTATTCAAATAAAAATAGAAAAACACATGTACTTAAAAGGAAAAGAAAAATCATTTATATTTAGAAGTAAGGAAGATGAAGTTTTAGGGAATTTCTCATACCATTTAAAAAAATTTCAAAAATAGTTCAAAAAGTCTGAAAACTTTATTCAATCAAGTCTCACTTCAGACAAATTTCTGAAGAGATGTTTCATGATGTCCTGAATTATTATTGTTATTGTCTTGCTGATTTCTCACTTACAATTTCAATTATTTTTTCGTGGATGACAATTCAATAAATGATTTCTCTGGCATTCGCGGCAGGTCAAAGTCACTAAACCAGAAAATACACAAAGTGAAATGTACAAGAGCCAAAACAAATGGCCAAACAAGCAAAGAGAAAGCCCTCGGACCAGGCCAACTTCTTCTTGGCCGTCCTCTTCGGCGAGCTCTCATTTTGGGTGATTTATTTGGAATTCACTTTTGGGACGCCGCCGTTTGCTTATTTGTCTTTGTTTGTTTCTTGCTGTGATCCCCACCTCTGGTGTTTTTTGGCTGCCTTATTTGGTGCCACCATTGTCTTGCCCCTCCTTTTTGTCTTCTACCATGCCTACGTCTTTTCTGGCCACCACCCCTGCCTTGGACCCGTTCGAAACCACCTCTGTCTTGGCCATCTTTTCACCCACTTTGTCTTCTTTGCTTTGCTTCTGGCCGCCAATTGAATTTGGTTTTATTGCATTTATTGTGGTGGCCCGCTGCTGCTTCTGTTGGCTGTTTTCTTGCTGGTTACTGGTTATTGTTAGCCGCTCCACTGCCCTTAGTACATTATCTCTAAATAATTTATGTTTGTATACATTTTAATTTAATTTATTTGTTCATTTCACTTCTTGCTGTGTTGCTGTGTTGCGAATTCTGATATTTGACCAGCAAACAGAAGGCATAAAATACATAGAGAGAGCGATGCGATTGTATGCCAAATGTGTGTGTGTGCCGTGCCAGGTCTGGACAGAGAGGAAAAGCCAATATTGATTGAGTAGCCGCAACGTTGACCCGCTTCAGCAAATAACAAAGATATCGTAAAAAGGTCTCTCGTCTCCCCTTTGTGCGGCTATAATTGCTGATGTTATGTGTTTTTATACTATATACAGATACATTCATACATACATATGTACATATATCGAGATAGTTCTTTTTTATTTCACTCCATTCACATAATGGAAATTGCACATTGGAGATTTTCGCATTCATTCAATTGGTACACATATAAATATATATAAAATTTTCGTGTCTTCAGGTTGTGTTGCTCTTAAAGCTCATCTCTCTTCAGAATCTAGACAAGAATTAGTTGACAAAACTAAAAAGAAAATTGTTCTCTTGCATGCCGAAAAAGAGGAAAGGTGTAAAAAAAGGAGAACGGAAAACTGAGTAGAAAAAAGGACTTTCAAAAAGGCTTTGTCAGTGGGCATGTACATATGTAGATTGGAAGCAGACGCAAATTGAAGAACAACTTCAGCATGTGCACATGCAGAGCTTAATGAGATGAGTTCTGCCAAGTGGCGTGTGTAATGTGGCAGGGGGGGGCAGCATGATGGGCAGGATGGCAATGGCATCCAGTCAAGTCAACGAGGATGGATAATGGGAATGGGCGACGACGACGACGACTGCGACGACTGCGACGACTGCGACGACGGCGGCGGCTGCTTGACTGGCGTCTGGCCTGAACGGGAGGAACAATAAAGCTGGAGGCCATTATCAACGAGGGCCCAGCAAATGTGACAATGCGAATGACACAAAAGCGCAACTGGATTAGCATCTGCCAGTCGTCGGTGTCTCGATTCCCGTTTCCGCTTAGCCTTCTATTCCCTCTTTTTTTCTTTCCTTTTTTTGTTCTCTTCTCCGTTTGAGCGAGTAAGTGTGGGAGTAGCAGTCACATTGTCATGTGTCGTCGTCCTTGCACTGTGGATGGGGTAATTGGAAAATGGATATATCATTGATGTGTGGGGGAACTAACGAGACTACTGGCTGGGGAAATACTGGTACTTGTAAGATAGAAGAAACTGTGTACCGAATATCTTTATGTCGGGGTACGTGTGCCTCTAGCCCACTGTGACTACGATTGGACTGTGGACTTGTGTCTCATTTTGCGCTTTACATTGCAAATTTTACAACACTGGCGCGCGCAATTGTCAAATGCAAATGTAGTCCTGGCTTAAAGAAATAAAAAGGAAACTGCAAGAAAATACTCGCACTCGTACTCGTGCTCTAGTGTAGAGTGCAGAGTGTAGCAGGGGAGAGGAGCAACAAAACATGCATCGAGAACTTCATCTTCATCTCCATCGTGTCGCACTGGTAATGACAAACTTGTTTTTCGAGCACTCACACTCCATCCAGAAAGAGGCATCCAAGTGCGGGGCGGGACGGGTCGGGGTGCGGCGGCAGATCCTTTGCATGCACCCGGGATTATGTATATTTTCGTCTGTTACTCACTTTGCATGTCGCTAGCTTGCCGGGCAAATGGAATTCTGATGTATTGCTGCCTTTGTTTTATTACCCAGCTCAACTATTTATTTGATATGGAATTACTTCGGGTAGTGCTTCTGTTTTAGTCAACATTTTAAAGTTTATGCGTTGGCTATATGGCTATGTGGCTGTGGGTGGCGTGGGTTGTGTGGGGAGGGGATCATATTTTGCACTCTCCGGAAGACATGGTAATTTACATAAACATAAAGTCTGTCGTTGGCCACATCCACATCCTCAGCGTCCTGGACCAGCTGCCAGTTACCGTATGTTTGTTTGCTGTATAGAGCCGCAACTCCAACCGAGTGGAGGCAGAATAAGCCCCGTGGCGGGGCCCATCATCCATTTACTGACCTATCCCAGTGAATCTCATCCTGCTGTGTGGAGTGGTGTGGTTTGGTTTGCTCTGTCCCAAGTTTATGACTTTGCAAATTGTCGTAAACTTGGCAGCGAAGTTTGTGTTACATTCGGATTACGGCAGAGGCAGTGACGGAACGGAACGGAGGTTGCTGCAATGGCACTGCAGATCCTAACCTTAAGTCAGTTTCCATGTCAACAAGCCACAGTGTTAAGTGTTCAGTTTTGGCCAGTGCCAGTGCCAGTAGGAATGCCAAATGGTCGAAGTATCCAATGGTCTGTAAACAAGTTGTCTCCACTCCTGCTGCTGCTTCTGCTGCTTCCACTGCCATCTCATTGGCAATTAGTAATGTCTGGCACTGGCTCCAGCATCCATCCTGCTAACAAGCTCAATTCTCACCCAATTCTGGAAACCCGAATCCCCCATTCAGTGGGAACCGTAATTTATATCGCTTCCCATTTGCTTTACGGTTCCCACTGGTTTCACGCTCGGAAAGTGCACAACATTTCTGGCATTTTGAAAGCGGCTCCAATCATTTCCATATATGTATGTTTCACTGCTCTCCACATGGTTAATTCTTCAACGGATTCAATCTAGTTTCTTTGGCACTCTGTCAAATGCTAAGCTTGTTTGACAGTTTTGTAAGTTTCATTCAGTCAATTTCACGGCCTTGACAGGGATTGCAATATTGAGACGTTGTACGTACCCCCTGTACCCTCTCTCCGCTCCGTGTGTTCCATCCACCCATAACACCCATCGGTGCGGTGCGGTTCGGTTCGGTTCACTCAAACGGAAACTCTTGTGTAGCCGGAAAAAGATGTTGGCTGCCGCTCGCGGAGGCGGCTGCTTGTTAGCGCTGATTTTATGCAGATTTCGACGGTAAATTTATGTAGAGCTCCGCGCGGATACATTGTTGGCAGGATGGGCCGATCCGTGGATAGCCATCCGGATTCCCATTCCAACCAGCAACTCCTCTCCTGCTGGTGATGAAGGCGGAGGCGGTTACAAGTAGCGACAAAGTACACTGAGTGTACGTTTCATTTCAAATTGATTTATGCACGACTTTTCCCTCTCTTTTTCCATCTTTTTCCGCATTTCCTATTTCCCACTTGCACGGAGTTTGGGTGCTCTGTCTGCTTGATTACTTTCGCAATTGGTTGCGTTCCAGCAGCTGACGGTGATGGCAATCAAGGTTACAGGCAGACAGGCACGGCACTGAGAGAGCCAGTCTGTCTGCTCCAAAATGTAGAGCGGGATATACATTGATACTAGTAGCACTCGTACGATTAAGTTAAGACGATGAATAATCAATAATATTGCAGAAAGCAACTAAACAGAAAAATATGAATTAATATAAACCAAAAGACTTCAAACGATGTTTCTGCACTTGAGAAAACGATGTTTTATGCACAAAAATAACACAATTTAATCGATAGTTATTTAGCACAGTGTTCCATCTCTAGCTGGTCAGCTTTTCATACAAAGTTTTATTTTGGAAAATTCGGGCGCTTGCTGATTTTAAGGCGATGCTATTGGACGAGACATTAAGTGTCCAGGACGAACAAGATGAGGCGGATGCCTACACTTCAGAGGAAACTTCTTTGTCACCGCAAGACTCTGGGGCAGAGCGCGACGACCGGGACATGTTTACAGTCTCTTTGTCGTCTTTGGCTGGCCCAGACCTGAATACTCCGATTGTGCTGGGTCCGTATTTGAATGGAGACTACGTATTCTCGGCGGTTTTGCCACCTAGAATGTACGGCCGGGCTGTGGAAACGCATTCACTAGCTCTCGAGGAGTGCTACATCATCGATCCCGCCCGACTTGGCCGTAACCTGTTGACCAAGGCTCGCGCTCTACTGGAGAAGAACCTGCCCGTCACCCTGGAAGAGATTGACAGCCTGGCCCACAAACTTTGCAAGGTGATGAAGTTCTCATGGTGTGTGCCCCAACTGGTTCGACGTCCCATCCATGGCCATCTATTGGTGGCCTACGCTATGGATCGGCTTACCGGAGAATTAATCGGATGTTTTGTAGGGCATATGGAGCCCCACATAAAGTTCGGAACGCGAGACTTAGAGTTCAGCCCGGTGGCACGTGGCATTGTCCCCAACCAAGAACACTATGACCTCGTCTTTACAACCATCTTGGATTTGGTGCGCCTGCTCAGTGAGATTATCGTAGAATAATTGAAAACAGAGTAGAGCGATGAGTAGGTAATGTGAGAGATGAAACAACCAAAAAACCAAAGAAAAGCCAAATGTTTCCAAGCATTTAATAATTTTTTTTACCCTTTTTTTTATATAAATATACATTTTTTTCTGGATAAAATGTCTGTTAAATAAGAATACATAAAGAAATTACCCTAAGCCAATTGTATCATTAGATAAGAGATTTTTTTTTTTATACCCCTGAGAAGAACATCGATGCCTTGAATGGTGATGGTGTGAGGAAAAGCTGATACTAAATAAAAAAAAGCAACAAGCTTTTGTTTTGTTAATTTCTCTGCGTTATCTCGTTTATTCTGATTTCGCTAGCATATGCGTAGCGCGACATTGCAGCTGTGGATTTCATGAGAAGAAAGAAAAGTTGTAGTCCACTCCACTTAATAAATAACATTATTGTTTATTATTTTTCCAATAACATTTTTCTTTATGTATTTTTAACGCTTTGCCATTGGAATTAATTATTTCTATCGATATTGGTTCAGCTCTAGCTGCGCTGCACTTGTTCCATCTCTTATTCAGAGTGTATATGCAAAATTTACGCGTTTATTTCGCAAAAAATTGGTTTCGTTGAGCTGCCGTCATTATGGGAAAATATATTCGCAACATAAGGAATCTAGTAGAGCTGTCAGATGTAGAGGAACCAAACGAATTTGAGGAAGAGTATCATCCCAGTACTGACGAGCCTGAGCACGAGCACGAGGACAATCCTGCAAGGGATCAAATACAGCAGCCTGAAGAGGACAGCGAACCTGAAAGGTATATATATGGTTTTGACATGATGAAAGGCCTGATAAGTGAGGGATTTTCGATGGATGTACCCGTGCTCAGTTCAACCGCTTCTAATGAAAATTTCATTGGCACGTATGAATGGCCAAGACACTTTGGATCGGAGGGCTACATATTCGATGGCATAACATTAGCCCGCTCTATGCTGAACAGACTCGGGGCCGTAGAAACTGCCGAAGCGGTTTGCGACATGGCATACGGACTGACCTGTGCCCTTAATGTGTCATCAACCACTTCATTGATCCCGATCCACGGCCCCCTGGTGATTGCCTGCGTGGCGGATGGTGTGAGCCGCGTCGTTATCGGTTATGGTGTTGGCCAATGTCATCCCCATCCGAACGTCGATGAGAATGGCGACTACATAGGCCAGTCCTGGCACCGGGAGGTGCGAGGCTTTGCAATCGACGATGACGAGGAACGCTGCCGCATCATCACGGAATTCATCAGATGCCTAATGATTGGAATGGAGACTAATCAGAATTATTATAATAATTAAATGATGTATCTAATGCTCAGTAAGAATAATGGAAAGTATAAATAAAGTCTGCTGTTCATTGTATTTTCACTACCATTTTAAGCCATTAACCCCATTAGGCCTTAACTTTTTTGCGACTCCCCTTGGAATTGATTATTTCTTATTGTTAGGGTCGATAGTTCCATCCCTAGCTTGTCAAGCTATGTTCCATCTCCAAATAAATTATATTTGATATTCAAGCAGTATTTATATTCCTCCAACAATAAGTTTACCCCGCTGTAATGGGATACTATTTGCCCTACCTACGCGCTTCTCAAATGGAGCTGTCAGATGCAGAGGTGCCCGCACCTGCAGAAGAACTGATGGGTGGATCTGAAGATGGCATTGGTCAGGACTCTGACGAACAACACGTACCGGAAGAGTACGAGGGATCTGAAACTGACGAAGGATCTGAAAATGACCAGGAATTTGAGCCGGAAATTGTTCAGCAATTCAATTACGAGCCAAATTGGAATGCAATTTCACTGGAAGATATGGTAGAAACGGGATATTCAGTAGATGTGCCACTGCTCGTGCCCAACAGTCCGATTGGGTCGGGCGATATCTGGGGCGCCGGATGTGTGCCCCTTAGATTGAGTGTAGAGAATTCGCCCGATGGACGACTTGAAGACGAGTGCTACATATTCAATTTCTTTGCAATAGCCCGTCATCTGCTGAAAGAAGTCGGAGCCGTGCCAAGTGAGACAGCGGTTTGCGACATTGCATACGCCCTCGGCCGTGCCGTCAATGTACGATCATCGATGTCCCTGACCGAATGTCCGAGGCGCGGCCCCCTGGTGCTTTGCGTCGTTGCGGATCGGGCTGCTGGAGCCGTAATTGGCCTTGGTGTTGGCCAGCTGCAACCCCATCCTGTTGTCGATGACAATGGTGACTACACAGGCTTGGAGTGGCACCCAGAGGTGCGCGGCTTTTCCATCAACGATGATGAGGAACGCCGTCGCATCGTCACCAAATTCATCGCAGACGCTGTCATTCGACTTAATGAACAAAACATTCGATGAAAGATGAGCAAAGCTGAACATTTACCAAAGAGAGAGCGATTGCATGGCGAGAACTTGATGTGTTTAATTAAATTTAACGATTTCATGCAAAGTATTTTGTCTTAATTTAATCCAAGAAACTATGTTTAGCGTGCCAGAGCTATGTGTATGTGCTTGCATTGTAACGATAAGGTTCAGTTTAAAATCTTTAAGCAATATGTGCATAATTCTTCAACAGCAATATGTAGAACACAATGCGCGAACAGAGAGCAAAAGAGAGAGAGAGAGAGAGAGAGAGAGAGAGGGAGAGAGAGAGAGAGGAGCTATGTGGCAGCTCAATCAGTTCCTTTTCAAATATCAAATTTATTGCTAATTAGCGCCAAAGTTCTCCCCACACCCACGCAAAGCAGCACACCACGTGGCATCCAACTCACACTTGCACCCTGCAAATTTGATACCGAACTCGCAAATTAATTACGGGTTCGTTTTGGGTCGCGTTGCGCCCCCCGAAAACCTACTTTTGCCCGTCGAAGCGATTAGCCTATTGGGCGGCTGGGTCCGGGATGCCTGATATATGCACTGCTTATGGATGTGCGAATATATACGAGTATGTATGTATGTCTGTCTCTCTGTCTGTGTGTATATTGCGCTGATGCCAGCATTCTGAGTGGGTCTTGAGTAGGTGTGGGGTTAAGCATATGGGTTGAGTATCCACCTACTACTACTCCTCGCTCTCTATTAGGCGCCATAATTAATAGCAGCTTAACTTATAATTACGGTCGCCGAGACCACAAACAACCAACCGTTTAAGCCTAATAGTTGAGGTAGCCCCTGCCTGATATATATGTATAAATGGGGGAAAGAGCTCTTCTTTGATTTGGGTCTCTGACAAATGGCTAAGCAATATGTGAAGGACGGGACGAAAGGACCGGTCTGCCAAGCAGCATATTCTTTAAGCCAAATGCAAGTAATTGAATACTTGAGGCAAATTAGCAATACCAGGTCGAATAAGGCGCTTACAGCTTAGGCTGTCAGACTTATCAGAGTGTGTGTGGAGGCACTATTATGACTATAATTATCCCCACTGACAGACAGTCAAATGGATTTTGAGTTATTTTCTTTTTATCCACCAAAAAAACGCTCTCTCATATGATGGGGGAAGAATATTCGAATGTACATTCTGTACATTTGACAGACAAAACAATCGCCCGACTGACCCACATTTGCATGTGAGTATATCGTACAAATCCTCCGACCACAAGTCAATCTACAACGACCACAACACAGCTATAACCCAAAGAAATGTAAGAAAGAAAGAGAAACAGATGTGGGTTAAGTTTATTATACCCAATGCTTGTGGGGTATATGGTATCTGTGGAAGGCATGAAGCATTTCTGACTATTATTTTATATTTCTGGGTACACCTTTTTTTACACAGGGTACCATTTAGTCTTAATATCGCAAAAAGAATTCTGATTTGTTTTTCAAAATGCTTTCGTGGCTTTTTTCCGGTTGATATGAGCGACTTTGACTTGTCATTCCTCGACTTCCATCTATTGCAGACTCAAACGCAATGTCGAATGCAATTTACTCAGCTCCAACTTCACATCCACATCCACATTCACACTCACATCTATTCGAAATAGTTGTTTCATTGCCACGAACTTGTTCGCACAGCATTTGGCTTTTAACATGATTAAGCGGCGAATGTGGCAGAGCAATGTGGTGTGGGGGGAACTTCCACTCGTATAAATAAAACTTAAATGTTTATTTGTTTTGTGTTAAATGCTTTCCCAATCGAGGAGTTTTATGCTGGCGAATTTATAGTTTTGTTTGTTTTCATTAGGTTTTTGTGCGACTTTTATTGCTCAATATTTTCCTACTGCCAAATGCCATTATATACATACACACATACATAGTTTTTATTGGCTCGTCCTCGTCCTCGGCATCTACTCTCCCCTCAAACATTAAACATGTCAATTCGGCCTGTACATTAGACAGAACATTTTTTATGGACCTCAAAAAGCCTTTACAACCATGAAAACCTGTAAATGTTGTTTTCTTATTTTATTATATTGAATTTTATTATATTTATAAAAACCAAAACATCTTTTTCGCATATTTTTGCTGTTGCAATTGATGTGGATCGACCCGCAAAATACACACAAAAAACAATTCCAAGTGAATGAATTTAAATTAGTTGTGTATTCAGTGTGTATTCAAATACGAACAAATAAAGAATATACAGAACATTTTAGATACAATGATACAATTAGTATTTGTAACCTTCTCTCTCTGTAGCTCTGAAGATCTTTATATGAATTTAATACTGAACCCATTTCAAGTTTGCCATGCAATCACCAATCATCTATCATCTATTATCATTTCGAGTATCCAAACAAACAGCAATGAAGTATGCTTAATTTCCATATGTAAACTCTCATGTAAATATGTTTTGATATTTATTTTTTGCAGGTGTCGGGCTTGTGACTCTACCTAAACTTTGGATATATACGCTACTCCATATGGCTGTAGGGTAATCAGATTTCATCTATGCCGTGGCCTAGGCCAGAGCCTGGCCCATCGTTTAGCTTGAATTACAAGTCTGTCAATATTTGCCAGCGAATGTGGCAAACCAGCAGCAGCAGCTACAGCAATTTTCGGTGTTTTTGTTGAAAAATAGCCGAACCAACTGAAATTAATCGAAAGCGATTAAAATATTGACACTAATTGAAAGTATGGCAAACAAAAGTGGTGTGTGCTTGCATCGAATTGAAACCGACAAGGAAATGAATTATGTTGCAAGCAACTTGCGACTTTAAGGGCCAGCCCAGAGCAACTTTAAGTTGGATTCGTGTGGATGGATCGATGGGTGGCGAGCTGGGGGGACAGCTAGTGAGATTTATAAGAAGTGAAATTAATGTGGCAGCGCGTCGCGAAACGCAAAACGGGCAAAAAAAAGACAGCAGAAAAGTTGGGGCTGGGCGAGCGGCAAACAAAAAATCTGCACAGCGATGATTGCCAAGGGCATGAGTCGCGGCAGGAGCAGTAGGAGAAGGAGGAGGCCCGTTGGCGGCTTTTTCGCCATCTTCAGCCAAATGCGAATCGAATTTATTTTATTTAGAGCTCCAACATCGTCGTCTTCGTTGGCGTTGTCGTTGTTCGTGCCATATATACGAGAGTGGGAGAAAGGGAAACTTTTCGCGCTTAGTTGCCTTCCAAAAGCACAAAAAACACTCTGCCCACTTTCGTAGATTTCTTTATGCGCTTTCTGTACGCTTTCCACGCTGAACGCTGAAGTTATTTCCAAAGTTTTTCTCACTCTAAGCGACTTTTGGTTCTCCCTGCTGCTGGTCCTGGTCCTGCCAACTTATCGCATTGTGAGGGCCAAAAATTCCGGAAATTGAAATGAAACAGCCAGCAGACGGCAAAGGAGCTGTCTCCAGCTGGTCAAGCAGTGACTCACTGGCGAAGTTATTTCGCCAGATTACAATGGTATTTTACCAGTATCAAAAATAATATCATATATCTAATTACATTTGAAACGGTTAAGAGAAGCAGATCCATGAATGTTGCAAAAAAAAAGCTCAGTTTATACTGAACTGCAGCATCATGAGGTTAATCCTAATTGTATTGCTGGCTATCGTTCTGGAAGTGCTTTCCCAAAAACCTTCCAAAGAGGATGGTAATTAAATTAAATTAAATTATATTTGTTGTGTTGCAAATATTTTTTTCTTTTCTAATTCCCTAGCTTGCGACACTAACCTTCAGAAATCATGGAATGGTAACTATAATAAACGATTTAAATAATATATCGACTCTACAATGAAAATATTACCTGCTTTTTAGAATGCAAAACGAGCCAATGCAAGAAGAATGTCATGAAGGCTTATACAGGCAAGTAAATTAATTATTCTGAAATATAATAAGTACATTTCAAGCATTTCAGAATGTGATCTGGAGTCTTATCCTAACAACTATGACTAATCTTCACATTTGTAATGGTTATTAAATATGATTCGAGTTGAATATCCAATAATATAAAATCTCAGTTTATTCTGAACTGCAGCATCATGAGATTAGTCGTATTCGTATTGCTGGCTCTCGTTCTGGAAGTGCTTTCCCAAAAACCTTCCGAACAGTATGGTAATTAAATTAAATTATATTTGTTCTGTTGCCAAAATTTGTTTTCCCTATTTCCCTAGCCTGATTTTTAGAATGCAAGACGAGCAGATGCAAGAAGGATGTCAGGAAGGCTTATATAGGCAAGTAAATAAATTATTCAAAAATATAATTATTACATTTAAAGCATTTCAGACTGTGATCCGTAGTGGGATCCTAGCAAACTTGACTAATCTTCCAGCTGAATATATGTAGAACTAATATCATAAAACTAATCTTACTTGTAATGGTTATTAAATATCATTCGAGTGAATAATATAAAAGCTCAGTTTATGCTGAAATGCAGCATCATGAGGTTAATTATCGTATTGATATTCGTATTGTCGTCTATTACCACTTCTAGTTCTACTACCACTACTAATAGTACTACTCTGGCGACTTTAAATTCCATAAGAAGTATGGTTAGAAAACTTTTTTTTAATTACTCAATTTTTTTATTATTTTCAATTTTCAAAGATTGCAAAACTTTCTTAGTGTTTTCTTGGTCAAGAAAATGTAATAAAATAAATTACAGTTTGATACTACTATATATGCATGTACAACATTTTATTTTGCTAAATTCAGGACGCAAAACGGCGGAATGTCAAGAGGCTCTGGCCGCTGGCTATCAAAGCGAGTAACAGAATTTGAAAATTATTGAGAGCTATGAAAATTGTTCGCATTTCAGATTGTGATCCAAACGGACCTTGCTGGCGACATTTGGTAAGCTGAGAATTGATTATTTGTTTTTGTTGCAGATTATCATCAATTAAATAACTTAACGAAAAAAATGTAGTAAAGAGTGAATCACTTGTGTAGTTCTTGGGCAGATGAAAATAGTATCTAATCACATTTGAAAAGGCCATTACAAATGATCCATGTCAAATTGCAGATTACTTGCAAAATACATCCTCTGTGTAAATTGCAACGTAACAGCATGAGGTTGATCATGTTCCTACTGCTATATATCGTTTTGGGAGTTTGTGGGATGCCTATAAGAAGTAATATTGCAAATATTAATAATAATATTATTATTATATATAAAGTCTGAAATTATACTAAATTGATTGGTGTCACAAGCTTTTTATCTTTTCCAAAGATTGCGCTAATTTCTTTGTGATTAATTGGACATGTAATTATAATTAACGAAATAGTGTTGCGATTCCATACTTTTTACTTTTCAGAATGCACTACGGATTATATATTTTATTTAGAATTATGAATTTTTTACTGCATTTCAGCGTGTAATCCGGATGAAGTCTGTTGGCGAACATTAGTAAAACTTAATGTAGAATTTTTAGATAGGAATTGAGTATATTATTATATATATGTTTATACCTAATCCCACTTGAACGGGTTATTAAAAATGATTGGCATGGCGGATCCATGAATCTTACAGATGAAAATTCATTTCATACTGAAACGTAACATTCTATTAATATTTTTGGCCATAGTTTCGGGAGCATTTTCCCAAAAAAAAATGCGACATTAACTATGTGTTGTATTGGAAGAGTAACTATAATAATTTAAATTAAGTTCTTAGATTCTCAAATTTGTCTACTTTTTAGATTGCCAATCGGCTCCATGAAAAGAGCATGCCATCAAGAATATGCAATGCAAGGCAAGTGATTATTAATTTTTGCAATACATTCTCCATAATTATTGCCACATTTACAGATTGCGATCAACATAATTAACTATAAGCTGCCAATTAAATCAGCCAAATTTCATATAAATACTATTATTTTATTCATTTCAATGAATTGAAATACAAGTATGCATAGCTTTGTGTCAGCCGTTGGTTGTTTTCCTGCTCCGTAAACTAATATATGTAAAGGTATCTATGTATTGAATTGTCATGCAAGGAAATAAGTATTGTTTGAAATGACAGTCTTGGAAAGCGATCCGACTTTCCATAATTGGCTTGCAGGTGGAAACATCTGATAGCCAAGGCCAAAGCCAAAGCCAGAGCAAGAGCAAGAGAAAGAGCCACGGCCAAAACTAAACGAATATTTAAACGCAATTTTCATGCATCGAAATGTAGAGAATTTTGCAAGTTTAACATGCAGACGACAGACGGCTCTGTTTCCCCCACACCCACATCCACATCCACATGTTCTATAATATCGCTTATCCTGTCGTTCCTGATTTTGGCCTTTTGTTTGTTTTGTTACCAATGCCATTGGCTTTTGGCAGTAGCTGGGGATGTGTGTGTGCGACTCTCTGCGTAGTATTTATCCATCACTGACAATGTCAAATATATTACCCATGATGAATGACTCTGCGGATTTGATGAATGTGTTTTGTGGCTGCCGGAGCACGGTCCTCGGTTCCGGGTATTCCGGTCTACACCGGAGTCCATGCACCCCAACCACTCCCCCTCGCAATGGCAGGCAAAAAAGCCATTGAGACTGGCAATGATTTATAAAAATTCAAACCAAATGGCATTCAATGCAGACACGTCACTTTTGATGTAGGCGTTCAATTGAGGCATTCGCTTTTCCTTTTTAACAAATCAAACAATGAGGAAAAAATGTTTGTTTCCCATGTGGAAAATATTTGCAGAATTGTAAGTAGTCGGTCGCATTGGCAATGAATCTGTCAAATGTTTTACGATCTTTTTTAAATCAAAGCCCATAAATAATCTCCTCAGCTTAGAAGTAGTCGCTGGGGTCCGGTCCTGTGAGAGAATTCCCACCATAATTGCCAACAATTATATGACAAGTAGTTGCACAACATAATTTCCATTTTCATTATCAACTGACAGCAATTTTCGTTTAGCCAGTATAAATATTTTTGTGGCCAAAAGAAAAAGGAAAAGCAGCAAGCAAAGAATGGGGGGAAAATAAACGAAATTATTAAGAGCTGGCAAGGAAATGCGATTGCAGTTCATGAAATGGTTAAAATGCTAAATAAATAAAGCTCGGCCAGCACCGAAGAGTCACAATTATAGGAGGTCTTCGTCCTCTGGCAAACAGCAGCTGGAGCTGGGGATCAAAAGGAGTTGTTTGGCCGTATAAATTATATACCCCGAGGCACCCAGGCACGTTCCTGTAATAATGGTTGCTCAATTTTAATGAGAAATACGTAAGAATGGGAGGGAGGACTGACTGACATGCATGTGGGGTCGGGTCGGGCTCGCTCCTGGTGCTTGATAAGTCCATCTTGGCAATTGAACGAGTCCGAGAGTCGTTCACCGAGTATCTGTCAGTAACGGCTTCATGTCCTCGTATCCTTTTTGGGGCAAGAAAAAGTGTATCCCCACTCCCATATGTGTGTGTGTGTGAGTGGGTAAGAAAAATGTTGCGGTAATTACATTAACTGCACAGCACACACGCAGACACCAACAACTCCCGGAAATGTTGTTTATTGGACGCCCAGCAAAAGTGAAACAATTTTCATTAAGATTGAAATATGTTTATTATGCCTAAGACCATCTCTTTATCTCTCCTTTCCCTGTGAGAAATTACCAACTAGGGGAAGTTTGTGTTAAACATGAAGGAAAAATAATGCAAAGATGAGCAAAGTTATGCCACAGATCAATAAATTCCCAGAGGAAACTATAAAAATTCAACTTTTTACTCATCTTGAAAACCATTAGCTCATCCCTGCTCTGGTCGGACAACCACTAGCCACCAAATATGGGTAGGACCCCCTCCCACCATCATCCACCCGTATCCTATATAGGGATGGCTGCCACAAGTGCGTTTAATGATTCAAAGCTAGTCCAGCTAGGAAGGACCCACCCGATAGGCCATTAACTACAGGCCCTGGCAATGTTTTATGGCCACGGGAACACGTTCAAATTGAATGCTGGCCTGGCCGGCTGTTAGAGCCAAAAAGTTTTTTTTGTTATTTAAGGGAGCGTAGGGGCGTGAGAGGATGATAGGCAAATGAATTTCGTGAAAGTTTGCATGATTTTTGACAGTTAAATCCCATTTTGTTGGTGGCTGGGGCTGCGATTTCCACTGCAAAATTTTAATTCGTATTTTTTAGTAATTTTATTGCGCGCCAATTGCTGTGCGTGCTGAGGTGTTCTTGCTGTGTTCTGTTCTGTCCTTGGCCAGGGTCCTATCCTTGGCTGGTTTCCAAGAACGGTAGAAAAGAAGCTGAGGCAAAATGTGATCAGAAAAACATTAATGCGACAATTACGACATTTTTAATTGTTTTCAAGTCGCACTCCTCTATTGCTTCTGCTGAGTGGGGCTGTCATGCCATCGCCAGGACCCTTCCTTTCCTGCCATTGTCCTTGTCCCAAGAATGGGTAATTAAAAACGTGTTATGAAACAGCAGAAAGAAGTTGGAAAAAAACGCGTAGAATTGCTAGGGTTGATATTGCAACGGGAAAATACCCTGGAGCGGTAGAGCTATGGATAGCTTTATTGGTAGATAATATTTGTATTAACCCATAATCATGCCAAAGCTGACATCCACTGTGGATGCTACAGGTTCGTTTTAAAGTTACGGAACATCCTTAAAGCTTAACCAGATCCCGCCTCCATGAGCCTTCCTTCTAGCTTTCCCTTCGATTCCCCCCAATACAATACACTCTTGAAAACAACATTTTACTGGATATAAAAAGTTGGTCAGGATGGGTAAACAGAGGAAGCGTTAATTGCCAACTGTTGGCAGAAATTAATGTTCATTTTGGTCGAATTTACTGCATAAGCCGAATGACTGATGAGGTTATAAATTATTACCGGGCAGGCCTGTAAACACCCAAAATTGAACTATAAACCAGGAAGACCTTTTGGAGGCCAGGGCCCGCAGGAACGCTTGTCAATAGCAAGGGGGCAAATAGCAAATCGATATGCTGGAAAAAACGCCCTTTGTTTGGAAAAATCGTATGAAAAATTCAGTTTTTTTTTCTCTGTTAAAGTTGGTGGAAATTTCATTAAAATTTCATTTCTAATTTTCCAAATGGATTAACACAAAAAGATGTGGAAATCTTTTATCATAATTAGCACGCGGCGCCTGGACCACAGTCGAGGAGCAAACTGAACGGGAGCGGTGGCCTGTGGCATGCCACGTCCAGTGCATAGTTGTCCACTGTCCAGGCACATACATACATATATATCCATTCAAATATACATATGTATATAGTACATACATATATATATATATATATATATATATATATATAAAGCATCGTGTCCTCTTTTCGTCTCATTTTCATTTTAGTTTTCTTTCTCGATTTTTTGTTCGTTTTTGGGCATTTTTTTCTGCTTACGCTTTCATTTCTACATGTTCTTTGTGTTCATTCTCCCCTGGCCTTGGGCCTGTTTGACTAACTCATTTTCAACAATTTGCGACGCTATCCCAGCTCTGTCCAGCCGTCGTGCCCGTCGTTCTGCGTCGTCCTCTTTTGGCCATGTCCTTTAATTAAGCGAACAGATAGAAATACTCTTAAATATGCCGGGGAGTCTGTTAAATGGAAAACATAATGAAATCATGCTGAAGGCTGCTGAGAAATGAGGCAATTTTGCCTTTGCCATTCATTGGTTGAAAATCAATTGATTTAGAATTGAATATAGATAGATATTTGCACATAGAGGTTCTCTTTCTTTAAGAAATTTGTATAGGGAAAGTAAATGTATACTCATACATACCTTGTTCTCTTATCTTTTCTGCTGTATTGAATATGTGTTTAGTGCTAATCTCCGACTACATTTAGCTTATCTTTAAGCCAATTTATTTAAGCACAACATTTAAACAGATTCCAGGCAGAGCCTGACCCACACAGCACAGCCTCCTCTTATATCATACAAAACAAAAACTGCAACAGCTTTGTTTTCCTCTAAGGAAACTCATCTGAGTTCCTTGCAAAATTACAAAATACTGTCACGTATGTTTGGCTTTTTAGAATATTACGCAAAAAGCCAAAGTCCAAGCCGGAGTCAGAGTCAGAGTCTGAGCCATAGCCTGAGGCAATGGTAAGGACAAGAAAGTGCATATCAACTTCAAGCATAAATTTGGGTCAAAAAGTTTAATTTAAACAAGTGTCGCCGTCGTCTTTGGGTTCCTGCTGCTGTTGATATTTTTCGTCTTTGTTGTTTGGGAACGGAAAGAAGAGAGCAGTGGAGGAGCATCACGTATACGCAGTGTAACACAAAGTACAAATAAATTAGTTGCACTCAAGCCGGATGGGTTTGGGATTGGGGGCGCAAGGAGATTGGTTGGGTTGGTTTTGGGTCTTGGGCTTGGGTGGCAAAACTTGGCAAACGAATGCCAGAAATACTGGGGAAAGGAAATTTACTAATTTCAAACTTTTGCACGCATTAACCTCGAAAATCTGTGCACAACTTGAAGAAGAGACACTTGCAATTGGAAGCGCGACAGACACACCATCCACACAACATACCCATGCGAGGTCTCACTGTGCGGGTACGATTACGAGTGTACTGTGCGTTGTGTTTGTGCAAATAATTTGGGTCACGAGCTGAGCAAGCAACAGGGATAAGGATTAGAATGAATGGTGGAGGGGACACGGTACGGTGCGGCACGGCCAACAGCTGACAAGTTAACGCTGCGTATACGTAACCCCTGAACAGGGCCAGGACCAGGCCGAACCCGGGCTAAAAACGGGCTGTCTAAGGACAGCAGAGACGACATGGCTGAGAGGACGAGAGCCGAGTCGAGTTGAACTATTGTCAAGTTGTAACCTCGATATGCAGCGATGTAAGATTAGGCGACGCCTAAACCAGGTCCCTCCCATGGGACAGCAGTAGCAGCAGCAGCGGCATGTGCAGAGGCATGCAGCGCCTTGGGGGCAGAAACAAAAATAAGTAGCAAAATGCCAAGCAGCAGCAGCAGCGTGCTGTCATGCCAACGCACGGCCAGAGAGTCGAGAGCATGGTCATGTATGCCAGTGCCAGTGGCAGTGGCAGTAGCAGTAGCAGTGTCAGGATGGGGTCTAATGGGGAGCAGGGACTTGCCTCTTTTAGCGGGTGCGAGCGGCTCGTGTAATCATGCAACGTCGACGTCGACAACGACCCTTGAGTGCATTACAACAATTGAAATTGCTGGGGCTGCCACTGAGACTGGGCGGGCGGCTGCTAATGTGGGTTTATGTGGGATCAAAATGCGAAAAATATTACACAAAAATTTCGTAGAAATAAAGGCCAACTGTGGAGTAATTTCGTAGAAAAATCTAAGCCCTGGAAAATGTCCTGAAATAGTGCCTAAAGGAAGCGAACTATTCTTAGAGTTCTGCGAATGAAACAAATCATAATTACTCGTATAATCTTTCTGTTTTTCATGGCAAGCTAGCAACTGAAAAGCGCAAAAGATGCTTACAAGCATTACTAAGAAATAGTAAGAGCATTTTTGGGAAGGAAATATACTAGAATTATCTAAGGATCACCCACCCAAACCCATATGATTCCTTGGCATTTCATTATTTCTGGTTGCAGTTTTTTGCCCAATTGCTTCCATTGTGCAGTTGGCAGCGAAACAGGTTGGGGCTGCTGCTGCTGCCTCCTGGGGACACCCTCGACCTGCTTCAACCCATCTGACCTGCCCCACCGCTCGTAAGCCTTTTGTGCGGCATTTGGCATTATTGTGGGGCCGTGCGTGAGCTGAGCCACCGCCCAGGCCATATTCGAGATCCCAGCGCCCGGCACGCCCACGAGATGTGTGTCATGTCCAAATGGCAGTCGTCGGTTGTCATCCGTCGTACAAGTTCAAAATCAACTCTTCTTGGGTGATTTTTCAGCCCGGGCCAGGGCCAGTGACTTGCCCAGTGATGCGCCTTGTTGTTTTCCTTGCCAGCCAGGCCACAAGCAGAGAAGTACTTCCCTGATATTTTTCAGCCAAAAGCGAACTTTAATCAAACTAAATTCGAAAACAAATTTCAGTTAATTTTAGCTCAAAGTTTTCTCCAGAGAACGAAAGCGAGTTCAACAAATAGCATTAAATAAACTAAACCCGTGACCCCATTAAAAAATCAAAGCAAAACTCGGGTAAATAAACCCAAAACAACTTTAGCTGACCATAGAGAAAAAACCGAGGAAAAGAGGAAAAGTTCTGAATAAACTACGAGCGAACAACACTCAACTTGTAATGAAGTTTCAATATAGAAATCAATAAGGACCAAAAGCAGGCTCCTGCAGCCTGCAATGGGCCTGATATATAAGCAGCAACAGCCACTACGGCAGGAGCAGAGCAACAATTTGTGAGATGCATGGAACGAGCGGCCGCTGGTGCGGCATGCAACAATCTTTCAGATGCATGAAGGAGGCCTCTGCGCCTGCTGCCTGATGTTTGGTCCAGGACGAAACTTTTTCAGACATTTTATTTTCCCACAGACACAGGAGAGCAAAGCAAATCGAATGCACAGGCACTGGCACAGACGCTGACTCGTGTCCAAGGTTTTACGGTCTATTGCAGTAGGGAAAAAGTTAATGATGTCACTTCCACTTGGCCCTCAGACCGAAGACATCGACCTAACCACTTTCGAATTGCGTTGAGGGCAACCAATGAAGAACGTGTGAAAAATACAAAACTATTAAACTTGGGTGAGAGCCACCAGAGCCAGGCACAGCATTTGAGCCAGTGATAAGGCCAGAATCGGACTGCAGATGAAACCTTAATTGGATTGATGGCACCGCTTTGGCGTGTTGCTTCTTCATATTTATATTAATTATGTCCGAAGACCCTGTCCTGATGGGATTATAATCACCATAGAAACTGGAACCTCCACTCGAACATTTTGGGCTAATTGTAAGCGGTTCTAATCCAAAAACAATTACATTACTCAAACTCAAGTGGAACTCCCTCACAAAGCGATAGAAAATGGTGGCTAGGGATAGGGAAAGGGTCTGCAAAAGAAACGGCAATAATCGCACAACGCACTTAACCAAATTTCGAGCAATTAAATCTTTAAATCGCGTTTAAAAGCTGTTCTACCCCAGATCCACTTTCCGACCCAGCCATTTTTTTGTGTCTTTGCCCCATCGCTCTTTCTCTCTTTTTTGCGGGGCAGCAGCGAACTAATTATAAAACGGATGCGCCGCATCCTCTGTGCCATTCCCATTCCCCCACTTCATTTTGGGGTTGCTTTGTACCAAACACCCCCCCTCCAATGACCAAAGCAGTCCAAAAAAGGGACAGATAAATGCGACGGTCTGCTCCTAAAATAACAGTATTTTGCATAATTGTTGACCCAGAAAGTCTCCCGAAAGAAGGCAGCAACAAAACAAGAAAAGATACAGATCGAGTTGTGAGAACGAAGATGGAGATACACTTGCAGATCGATTGAAAATGTAAGGAAAAGAAACTAGAAATAATGCAACAGTTTTCGCATATGGAAACATTAATAGAATATCCACATGCTCTATAGTAAAACCTCCGCATTGCAGACGAAGCAATGTAGCCCTCCGCAGCAAAAGGGTATATAAATCTGGAATACTGGGGCAGATACGAGCAGGAGTATGGCTGAATGGTGGCTTGGTGCAATTTCTGTGCAGGGATATTCTTTTACTTGTTTCCTCCAGCACCATCGCTGCTCCTCCGGCCGACACACTCATCTCACCGCTCTCTCCCTATGCGTTCTATGGGAACCGCCAGTGATTTGTAATTAGGAAACGGCCGCCAACTGTCGCCTTGGTTTTGGCCTGGCCCGGGACGATGCCACGCCCCATTTACACCGCAGCAAGGCAGCGGCTGGAGGCATTAGCGAAACGTTAAATACCCAAGTGCCAGATGGGCAAAGCGTGGAGTGGTGAGGGAGAGATGCAAAGGGGACGCGAAAAGGTGACCGGGTAAAATTAAATGAATGAAAAGTGCTAGAAGAAAAGTGTAAAGCAATGACGGCGACGCCTCGTCCAGCTACTGGCCCTCCCCAGGCGCCATTTTCGCAGTTTGCGGCTTTGCGGGAAATGGCTTAGGGAGAGAGACAGAGGGAAAAACTGGTCACGGCATGGCCAAAGAGGGGGACAACGTTCGCGTAGCTGGTGGAAAGTTTATTAAACATTTAAATTCACTCATTTCTTTTCTGGGTTCTGGGTTTTTCTACTAAGTCTTGGCTCAATCTGTGGGGAAATGGCCAAAAATTGGAATTATTTCATGTCCGGTGTCACCATTTTCGGTGCTTCCGGTTGGGGACTCGACTCCTGCTGTGGCACCCTTTTTGCGGCCCAAAAGACAAATCCCTTGTGGCCATTGATGCAGAACTTTTGAAACTTCATTCATTCCAAACGGAAATTTATAATTTTTGGGCCAGCGACCTTGGGTCCGGCTCGGGCCTTGTTTACTCATGTCCTGCCTGCTTCCGCTTTCATTTTGGCTCTGTCTTTGGGCCCCAAACGTAAAAAAGAGACAGTTTCCTTTTGCATAATTTTCGAAAATATGTTGCAGCCGCTGGAAAATGTTTGAGTGAAAGTTTTGCACAATGCTTTATGGTCGGATGGCCCTCATCAAAGCGGAGGAATGCCATTAGTTGAATATTCATATAAATATTCCGTGAGTGTTTTTCCCATCATCCCAATGGGATATCTAATTGAATTGAATTCCACCTTAGACCTTAGTCAGACATCATTCACGGGTCAACAAAGAGGCAGAAAGAAAGGCCTCGGCAAAATCAACAGAGAGCCGGAGCAAATTGTTGGCCAAATGACCAACAGAGCCTGCTCCCTGAATAGATATCCTTCTCGGTAATAAAATCGCTTTTCAGCATAATCCTTTGCCAGCGCAAAATCTCATTCAGACCGCTTGGCTTGGCTTTGATTCCGAAAGCCCCAAAAACTTTTGCACCCACAAACTGAAAGGAGTTTTTGTTGCAGCGAGCAGCAGCAGTGGCATGAGCCACGAGTGTGGCATGAACAGATTTTGGCATTAGCCCAGGCCCATGCCCAGGCCACATCCTCTCCGGCTCCTTGAGGTACCTTTCAATGGCTTACCTTGTGAAGAGAGTGCACACCCAGAATAGGCGTCATAGAAGGTACGGCACACACACACTTAGAGAGGCACACCATTCACACACACTCGCTCGCTCTTATTAGAGGGGAAGGATCCTTGAGGCGATGACGTTGCACTCGGAAGTGAGGCAGGAATGGCGCACCCTGAAAATTGCAATAATGAAATCAAGATGTGAATGCACTTTGCATTTCCTACTCGGAGTCTGACCCTGTTATGAGAACTGAAATGGAAATGCAACTGCAGTTGGTCATCCTCCCAGGGCACTTCCTTTGCCAGCTTTCAATCTGCCCTCATTAGTTCTCTCTCATTTTGCGAAAATTATGCGTCTCTGGAGCTACTTTGCATTCGACAGTCCCATCAGATCTGGGGGCTACTTAGAGTGGGGCTTACTGGAAGTCATATTGCATTCACTTTTGGGAACCAGACCACCTGAAACTGCCCTCCAGAAACAATTCATTTGCCCAAAAGATAAAAAGGAATGATATTTTCCTAATCTATACTTTACCTCCATCATTGCTTGTGGGCCCGTTTCCATTTAATTAAAGCAGAGATTCCCCTTTTTTGCGCTCTCGATTGTCGACTGTCCCTCACCTCGCCCTTTGCTTAAGCGTCAGACACAATGAGTGGGTCAGGAGAGGATGTGGCTGGGCAAACAATTGATAGACATCGCTTGTCCTAATGGAAATTCGGCACATTCAATCCCTCAATCCTTTTAGTCACTCTTTAGTCCTGGGCTACAAATAAAAACGTGCCCTTGACCTGATGGAAAATTGGATTTTTTTTGGGCATTTGTTACTTTGGCTATGCCCTCTATAAGGATCAGCATTTCAGCTGTGCGAGCTTTCCAGAAGGACTAAGTTTCCGATACTGATTCAATTGCTGCAGCACTAACACTAACTGGCGTGTCAGTGCTTCCATCAAATGCAGCCGCCCTGGCATCTCCCCATGAAAGTTCAAGTCTGATGCCGTAAAACTGGCCGTCAATCACATGCCATCGACGTCGAAGCTGATCCCATGGCCGGCAAAATGGTCAACTGGTGGTTGAGTCACTAATAGATCGCGTTAACGGGGTCTTGGTCGGTTGTGGTGTTGGCTGTCGATAAGAATTGTGACTAGATGGGGGTTCGCGGCTTTGCCATAAACAGTCGAAATTGGAAAATTATGGAAATTTATGCAACTATATCCAAGGAAAAAAGACATGGAAAAGGGTATTTAATTTAATGATTTTATTATATGTAATGCAATAAATTTGTCAGTTAAAGTTTCACATATTTTTTGTTTTCTTAGTTTCGTTTACAATATGTTTAAGTATTTGGTTTTCGCATTAGTTGGTACTTAGTGACTATACTTTTGCTATATAATGAGTTCTTTTACCGTGTCTATGTCGGTCTCTAAAATGTATAACCCACCCACAATCTTCCCCTTTTAGGGCGGCGAGTGCAAATGCCAAATGCACATACACACACGAGTATTTATTTATTTACAAATAGATTGGGGGTCGGTCTGCTGATAATTACATGTATTGTATGTATGCTTTTTTCCATTTATAGTACGTTAATCGAGCTTATGAAAAACACTTGGAGAGCTTAGAAATGTATTTTGATTTCGTTTGGTAAGTACTCACTATGGTCTCTATGCGGCTATGGGCTTACAGCTAGCAAAATGTCATGGCCCTGTCTCCCTGCTGTGGGGCTCCCTGTTCGTTCGGTTCATGTGAGGGGGGCGAAAATAATTGTTTGAGGGATAAGTGTTGGGCGGTTAACCACAGTGTGGCTACCGAACCGCAGCAGCCATTTGATGGATACGCAGGCAAACGTGTTAATTGTTTCGACACCCGTTAAGTGCGACCGCAGATATTTATTTCGATATGGGCAATTTTTATACCCGTACTCAAAAAAGAGTTAAGGGGTATATTAGATTTGTGGTAAAAGTGGATGTGTGTAACGCAGAGAAGGAAAATTTTCCGACCCCATAAAGTATATATATTCTTGATCAGCATCAATAGCCGAGTCGATAGAGCCATGTCTGTCTGTCCGTCTGTCTGTCTGTCTGTCTGTCTGTCTGTCTGTCTGTCTGTCTGTCTGTCTCGATGAGCGCCTAGATCTCAGAGACTATAAGAGCTAGGGCAACCAAATTTGGTTTCCACACTCATGTGATATCACACAGCTACAAGTGTATTTCAAAATTTCGCCCCGCCCCCTTCCGCCCCCACAAAGGACGAAAATCTGTGGCAGGCACATTTTTAAAGATACGATAAAACTAAAAACGCAGTATCGTAGAGAATGCCCATATCTACCAGATTGCCGAATCTAAATCAGATCGGATCATAATTATAGCCAGAATGAAGAAATTAATTTTCTGTTGGTTCCCTCTCCTTCTCCAGCGCTGCTGACGCTTCTGATTCTCTTTCTCGCTCGCACACTCTGCCGCGTTCTGTGCGCGAGCAACCCCTAGCGGAGGAGATGTAGAATCTTAATGGTACATGTACAATCTTCATGTTAGATGTATAATATACATAATATATGTAGATGTAGATAACAGATGTAGCAAAAAAATGTAAAATGTAAACATTTTTTTTTTTAATTCTAAAATTCTAAAAAATCATATGCTCAAAAATGTATATACTGACTGAGTACGGGTATACGTAGAGTCGCGTCCCCAGAAGCTACTCGCACGTTCCTTCTCGTTTTGTTCTCACTTGGTGCACCAGCTGCTTGCGGTTCGACTTTGATTGTGGGTTCAATGGGGGTCTTATTGGGGTTCGATTGCGCTTTGATTTCCTACCTGGCGTCATTGGGATGAGGAGGTTGACAGTGACGTGACAGCCTTGAAGCCATAATTAATGCTGGTTTGATTTCGTTGTGTGTGTTTGTGTGTGTGTGTGTGTGTGTGTGTGTGTGGGGGCATGCACCTAATTGCAATTAAGTTTATGCTGCCTGCGTACCCAAAGACAACTTTAATTAATTTCCGAGAATTTTTATAGGATTTTCTGCCATGGATGATAGTGCTGTGTGTCTCTCTGTGTGTGTGTGTGTGTGTGTAATTAAAAAGGACGCTAAGTGGATAAATAAATACGAGTGAGGCAGACTACAGTTTTTCCTGCGGGCACACGATGTTTGCATTTTGTCCGTTTATTTGTTTGATTTTATTTATTTCTTTGACTACCGTCTGTTTGCCTTTCATGTTTCTGCTTTTATTTATTTATCTTTATATTTATATATATATATATACGATATACGATATATGTATGTGGCTTTTTTTTGGGTTTTTCTGTATCGTTTAAATGCAATTCATTAGTATTTGGAATACGTCTCTGGTTTGGTTTGTGTTTCAATTAATTTACATTTCTGTCGAACAATTTTCGCAATAGAGTTATATACAGTGCGGGCGAGTCAGTTTGTTCTCTTCTCTTCCGTCTCCTCTTCAATCCAATAAATTTACTTTCGTTTCGCTATCAATTAAATTGTGTATTTTATGTCGCTTTTGCTATAATTTTCGTTTTTTGTTTGGTTTTCTGTTTTCTGTCCTTATGCAATTTATTTTGATATTTTATGAATTTTTGTTTTGTTTTTCTCGCGCATGTTTCGAGCATGTTCGTGAGATAAGAGCACATAAAATAGAGTTTCATAAATTTTCATCGCCATGTAAATTGTTTGCAAATGTCACACAAATATCAAACAGAAATTCCATTTCTATTTTGTTTTAAGTATACAAATTAAATGAATATTGAAATTTTATCAACATTGGAGCGGGACGGCCTATTCAGGTGTTTACTTTCCATCTGCCCATTGAGTTGAGAATTTTTATGAATTTATTGCCAAAGCAAATGAGGTCAAGTGTCGAAGTATTTGCTACAAAATAATAAATACTCAAAAAAATGTCCATATCTAGACAGAGAATGCAGCAGGAAGGAGAGAGAAATGGCTATGTGAGTATGCCTAATTGAAAGGTGCAGCATGTTGCCACATTGCAACTGCTACTGCAATTCGAGTTTGAATTTTTGCCCCAAAAAATAATGACCGAAATTCCTGCACACCGAATGGTTTTAGGATATCGATGCAATTGCACATCGAAGCGCATAAATATTTACGGTCATGCATTTATGCGTAAACCAAACAAAAGAAAAACCGAAACCTACAAAACCAGCAAAAAAAAAATGAAAAAAATAATTCCATGTATGAGAGAAATCAGGCCTAAGACTAGTGGGATGATTGGCGGAGGGGGAAGAGGCTTACGGACTAGTTTTCGCTTAGAGCTGGTAGAACTTACAATTAGCTGCAAAGTTTGGGATGTGGTAGGAGGGGGTAGAGAGATAGATAGATAGGAGAGCGAAAGAGGGATTTACGGATTTATCCTTCATATTCGTACGTTTATTGAGTTATTAGTTAGTAGATAAAACCAACTAGCTTACAACATGCACTCGATTATTATGTGTATTTATCTGATTTAATTTCATTTCATTTCTTTTCATTTAATTCTGCTTTTTAATGCTTATCAAATTGGGTTTGTTTTTCTTTTCCATTGGCAGAGTTCTTTTTGGGATACACTCCTTAGTTTGGCCTCTGTCCGGTGACATGTCATGTCCGATGGCCCACACCGATGAGGATGACACTCAGCAGCAGGGCGAGGATGCTCAGGGCATAGGCCCGTGTGGTGGCTGCCGATGAGGTGACCGCCGAGGCAGATGATTCACCTGGGGAAATATACATAAAAAGTAAAGTAAAGAAAAGCACACACAGACACACACTCCTTTAGGGACTTTTCCCAGACACACATATTTCACTGGGACTCGACTCACCATTTATTATGTTCAACGTTACGGTCGCACTGGGGCTATTCGATGGGCTACATGTGTAATTGCCAGTATCGCGCTTCTTGGCCGACTCGATGATTAATGAGCCAATCTGCAGAGTCCAAAAGAAAGTTCAAGTACGAAAATGTTAAAGAAACTACCAGCAAAAAAAAAAAAAAGGAAGAGAAAAAGCTGGGAGGCACAGGGACGCACGTACTCCAAATATTTGGCAGTCCACTGAACAGAACTAAGTTCTGGCAGGGGGTAGTGGGGTCAGAAAGTTATGGGCCAGGCAATTAGAGAGAAATGCGACAAAACTGAAACTTTTATGAAACAGTATTATAATTTTTTTTGTATGCTGCAGACACGGACTTGACTCAAATGCGAACGCAGACACGTGGCAGTGGCAGCATCAGCATCAGCAGTGGCAGCAGCAGCCAAGAAGCCATTTGAAATTGAGTGTAATTAAATTAAAATCAACAAGGGAGTCATTCTGCCAGGCAGGGAGGACGACGACTGACTACTCGTACTCACCGTGCTCTGTCCCTCGCCTGTGGCCTCCGGCAGATTGGGATCCAATTGCGTGCGATGGCGTCGCGAGTCCGCTGCCAGTTGCTCGGCCCCATGGTACCACATGATGAAGGTGGGCGGCTCCAAGGCGCCACGGACAATGCAGCGTAGGACGACATTGCTGCCAGCCTTTACATAGCGATCTGGTTCGCCCAATATCTCCGTGCGGGGCACTACAAAAAAGATGAGAGACAGAAACAGAAATGATGATGATGATGAGCATAAGCATAAGCATAACTGTGTGTGTGTGGGGAGGAAGTGACAGTGGCAGTGACAGTGGCAGTGGCTGTGGCATAAACTGCTTGCTGCCCCCGCCCCCCACCCCGTCCTAAAATTGTGTCATTCGCGCTAATCTATTGAATTAACAGCTGGGGAGTCACGTAGCACACGTAAATCTGGCACCCAAAGAAAATCCACTTTTCAATTTTTCACTTACTGATTCTTGGTCTCTCTTTCTCTCTCTCTCTCTCTCTCCATCTCTTTCTCTTTTCTCTCTATCCTCATGCCTGGACGGACCTTTTTGGCCAACAGACACGCACATGCATAACAAACTAAGAGTTGTGTCAAACAAAAAGTAGAAAAAGAGACTAGGGCTCTGGCCCGGGCTCTGGGGCGCATAAAAAAGCGCACAGAAACGAACAGAAATGTTGGCGCATATATTTTCACACGACCTGAACGCCTCCGAGCGAGCCCCGCTCCGCTCCGCCGCACACACTCTCGAGGCTGGGCCGGGCGGACGGCGTCTTCATTTGCTTGGGCAAAGCGCGCGTATGGGTAGACGTGAGCTTTGAAATTTGACAAAATCACGTATACGCCGAGTTTTCACTGCTGTTACACAAAAATGTGTGCAAAATGAGTGCGCCGAGAATTTACACAAAATGCCCGACTATGCTCTGGAGTATATATGTATATATCCTGCTGTTAGTCAGTGTTCTATGTGTGTGTGTGTGTGTGTGTGTGGATTTCCCTGGTTGTGTGTAAGAAGCGTGCTGCAGAAACACGCGCCATGCTCTGGTTTGACACCAAAGTGTGTCAGCTTGTCAAAATCGTCATGTTGTTGCATGTTAGTTTTCCAGCTGCTTGACTGGAGAAGCGCGACACGGGAAAAAATGTTTGGCATGTCAAATGCATGCTCGATAGTCGATTAAGGAATACCCTTAACTAGGAAGTGCCATAAAATTGAGAATAAAATGAGGCGGAAGTTATTACAGAGCGAAATTTTTTTAAATATCAAAGATCTAGGCACTTTATGGGATAGCTTGGCTCTAGATGTTGGCCCTGTTGAGTCGAAAATGCTTTCTTTCGTCTGTGTCAGACATATCCTCTTTACTCCACGAGCACGTTTACAGGATACCAAAACTAGAAGCAGTAGCAAGTGCAATGTTATTAGCAAACGCTCTACTTTATCACCCACGCAAGCACCCAGCCAGCCCCAGGAGGCAGCTACACTATGAAAAAAACTATAGTAAATTGTGGCATGCAATGGGGGATAATTATACAGAAGCTGTTGGGAAATTCATTTAATTAACTACATACATCGATAGAGGAGGAGCAGTTGTCCCCACAACTTTAGATATCATTCAGCCAGAACCCAGAACCCTGAGCTCAGAGCCAGTGAATAGAAAAGAAAAGCTGAGGAGACCGATGAAAACCTCAAACTTTTGACCACACTTTTAGCTAATTTCCCAAGTACAAAAGGGACACTGAAGTGGAGTGGAAACGGAAGTGGCAATGGCAATGGCAATGGCTTGGGTTAAGAGTGTCAAGCGGAGAACTGCAGCAACTTAAATTAATTGAGTTTATGGCGAAATGCTTTTAGGGAAATTAGTTGGAGTCCCAGCCCGTCTGTCTTTCCGTCTTTAGGTGCATAAACATCACAGGGAATATTGTCACTTTTGATGGTGAGATAAACTTGCCACCAAAGAAGCAGAAAAATAAAGGAAAAGAAAGAGAGAAAGTAAACCCAAAATTGGCTTTGGCTGCTACAAGATTAGCAGCAAATTAAATAAGCAGACCCGAGACCCAGAGGCCAAAAGGGAGAAACGAGCAGAAACGAGAGCCGAAAACGAGATGAGATGAGCTGAACAGAAAACGAATATCATAAAACCAAATCAAGTTTGTCGTTCAATGATGCAGAAAAAAATATATTCATTCATTCATTTAGGCCACCCAACCCACCAGGCTGTGGCGGGGGCTACCATGGGTGTGAATTCTACTTTGTTTTTTTGGTTGTTTTGGGTTGTAAAATACAGAAATAGAAAGAATCTGTGTGTTCCTTTGCTAAAGTTTAAAAGATTATTGTATAAAGTTTTCAGCAAACTAAACTTTGATGGTATCTGTTCTGCCTTTTTGGCCTATTAACAGGGATTTTGCGCCATTGTCCTGCTGCTGCTACTGCTACTTCTGCTGCTGACCCACAAAAACTTGAGTAAATGAACCAAAACCAAAGAAACTGACATTTTAACCAACAACAAAGCAAACATAGCGACACTCCCCCACTCTCTCTTTTACACACTGTATATCTGTTTCATTCTGGCACACACACATACACAAATACGCATTGGCATAACAAATTGACCGAAAACTACGAGACCATTACCCCAACTTTTTGGCTATGGCTCAGAAATCAAGCAGCAGGCGGTAGGAAGGCCAAAGCCTCAACATAAAAGCCATTGCCAAAGTCTTGGCATCAAAATCATTCAGAAAAAAAAGGGGGCAACGGGATAGGGGCTTAGGAATGGGCTGGGGGTGGGGGGTGGTTTTTGGGTGGCCGAAACGAGGAGCGAGAATCGAGAACATGCAAAGGGAGTTTTAGCCGTTTGCACAGACAAAACGATGCAATAAATACAAATTACATGGCAAAGGCACAAAATCAGCCAAGCAGCGCGACAAAAAAAAACATAGAGAGTGAGAGAGAGAGAGTGGCTGAATAGATCCAGGCAAAAACTGCACAGAGGGGGGTAATGGTGCTGAGAGAGCGATAGAAAGTGAGAGGGGTGAATGAGAGGTGCTGGCGATAATGGTTATGGCCAAAAGAGTGGAAAGCAAGAAAGGGACAGGGCAAGAGAGGAGGCAAACGCAGGGGCAAAATTCAACTTCAAACAAACAAAAGAAAAGATTGGAGCGGGACATGGAAATGGTTGAAGGCCAAATGACTGCAAATAATGGCGGAAATGTTGCGGTGATAGAAGGGGGGAAAATCTGTGAAGCGAAAGCCAGAGAAACAGAGAGACAACGAGGTAGATTGAGTGAATAGGAAGTACGCTAAGACCATTGTGGAAAATCCATGTCAGGGCATGAATAGAAATCCTTTCTGCTTAAATTTGTCGTTAGATTAACGCAAATGTGGTCGCGCATACAAAAATTTCCACAGCAAAAAGAAAACTCGTACAGATATTATTTCCGAGGATACCTGTTGGGTGCCATATATACTTATAGCCTGCCAAAGGCATGCGAGTGTTTAGCATACAAATTAGCTGAGCCGGAAATGCGAAAATCACTTTTTCGCCAACGCCATTATCCAGTCTATTGCCCTTGCCCCCAAAATCCTGCCCACCAAGTTCTCGTATTCTCTTTTTTTTGCTCTTTCAGCCTCGTCTCAGCATGTGGTTGGGTTTCCTTCTTTTTTTCTTTTTCTTTTTTTTTCTGCCTTGCCTTGCCCTGTCTACATAAAACCAAAGTGTTAGTTGGATAAAAGAAAATTCAATTTGTCAGCTCCAAATGTAAATTGACTTTCCACACTTTTTCCCATTCTGTTCTGTCAAGGCTGAGGCCTAAATTGTGCCTAAATTGTCGTTGAATGTGAAATAATAGGGTAATTTTCGAGCCAAGGAATATTTGCCAGTAGAAAAGCAGGAAAAATGTTGCCTGTAGAACAAACATAAGCCACAAAATAAATATATATGTACATACATCCATATGTAGATAGTTATTTGGCATAGTTAGTTTTAAATAAATGTTCGAAAATCCCAAAAATATTTCCACTGATTTTTCATGTGATGAGCATGTCGTAATAGCCTCAAGTTGAATGCGGTTGTTTCCCTGTGTGTCTGTGTGTGCTGCAACTTGCAACATATCGATGCACGATTCCATATCAATTACAGAATCCATTCCGATGCAAGCAGCGTATGGTCTGGTGCCTCGACACTACCATTTACATTGTTCATTTGGCTTTGGCTACAATGTGTGTGTGTGTGTGTGTTTCTTCCGGTATGCAAACATGAAATTTAATTAACTTTTTACCCAACACCACCCCACAGTTTTTGCCCCGTGTGGTTGGTGCCTTAACAGAAAACCCAAAACAAATGGAAAACCAAAAACAGAGAGCCAGACCGACCCGTAGCAACGCACGTAAAAGTTTTCTCGTTAAAAAACTTGACCAAGCAAAGAAATTTGTTCGTTTTTTCTTGATTTCCTTTTTTATTTTTGGTTGTAGCATTTCAATGGACAATGTGGACAGAGAGCAGGCAGCAGGCGCAAGCAGCAGGCAGCCACAATTTGAATGCAATTTAGTGAGTAATTTGAAATGCAGCAACCGCATGAAACATGCAAAGATCTCCGACCCCCATGTGTGACCTCCTCTCTGGATGTCTGTGGCTGCCATAAAGGCTAAAAAGTTTCTGCATTTGCTGCCCCTGCTGCTGCTGCTGTCCGCTTGACCTTTGCCACACTGACACCCAAAAAATTACACACTCCACACACACCCCGGTCGGACTACTTATTCATATTTATATACATATTTCATGCTCATGTTCATGCTCATGTTCATGGTCTTGGCCGTGACTTTACTTACCCACAACTTGCAGCTGGACACGCGCACTGACTTTGGGCTCTGTGGAGACCTGGCACTCGTAGGACCCAGCATCACGGGCCTGTACATATTTTATCTGCAGCGTCCAGTACTTGTCCGGCTGTTTGATGGCCAGAAAACGCTGATCAGCTATGAAGACCGCCCTGGAAAACCAAAGGAAAAGTAGAATTAATATTTAAATATAAATTTAAGATTAAAGTTGCTGTAAGAAATCCATTCTCGTATTGGTTATCTCAAATGGAATTCGCTTAAACGTAGCATTCAACAGAAATGGAATGAAAAAAGAACAATGGATGAAGGAACAGCAGACCCACTTAGTCCCCTCGCTAAGTCCGCTACTAATGGCCACTCAAAAGACACTCCAAGTTATTTAGTTGCTGCATTTAAACAACAACAGTAACAGCAACATCAACTGCAGCCTGCAACAAGAGGCAACAAGCAACAGGGAGAAGAGTTGACAACAAAGTTGCATGTTTCGGTGGCAGCATGCAAATGCTGAAGGGGTTGTGGGAGTCTTGGGGGGAAGCAGTACTACAATAAGTTGCGTTTAATGTCATTGTTGCAATATTTTTCTTCCTGCTTGGGGCAACCCCCTTAAGCCTCTCTCTCACTCTCTTTGGGAAAATTGCCCTCTGCACTTTGCCTAAAGTGCAAAAATGTTTCCGTCATTTGGCTAAAATGCAATGAGAGTTTAGCCCCAACGAAAGCCCCTGCTCCTGCCCCTGCCACACACACACACACACACACATGCGTTGACATTGCTTATTATGTGCCCCCTAAAACCCACTCGACGCAATCTTTTTGGCCAGCACTGCCCCTGCCCCATGCACTAACAAGTTTTGATGCTAAACCCCAGATTAGACCCTTGCGTTTTGCACTCGTAAAACTCGACATTTTATGACTTTTGCCATTTCCTTTGCGCCCCCTAAACTGTGTGCATCCCACCCCCACCCCCACCCTCACCACTAGCAGCTAGTGCCCCTCCCCTAACCAACCATTACCCGTTGTTGCTGTGTATTTCTTATCAAGATTTTGTAGTTACTTTATAATTTTCATTTCATTTTAAAGTTCTCCCAGTGGCGCTTGACTTTCTTCTTAGCAAAGACTTCCAACTCCCTCCTTCTTCGAGCTGCTCCTCCTTTCTGCAACTCCTTCTCCTCCTTGCTCCTTTGCCATATTTTTTGTGCATTTTCCTTTGGTCGGTCCTTATTTTGTGGCATTCTGTGGTCTTCTCCTCCTCTCTGCTCGTTGCTCAAGAGCTGGTACCCTAGTGACCCCCGGATGCCGCATAAGTTTTCATCTGCAATTTATTGTTGCTGCAAAATAATACTCTATGTGTGTGTGTGTGTGCGGGCTCGCATTTCAGATCACAGATGCAAGCCACTTGGACACATGGGTTGCATGCAACCAATACAGTTAATACACTGTTTAATGGAGCCTAATCAAAAGATTGGATTCCTGGGAATTGTAGAAGATTTGGATTTTTATACCCGTACTCAAAAAAGAGTTAAGGGGTATATTAGATTTGTGGTAAAAGTGGATGTGTGTAACGCAGAGAAGGAACATTTTCCGACCCCATAAAGTATATATATTCTTGATCAGCATCAATAGCCGAGTCGATATAGCCATGTCTGTCTGTCCGTTCGTCCGTCTGTCCGTCTCGATGAGCGCCTGGATCTCAGAGACTATAAGAGCTAGCGAAACCAAATTTGGTTTCCAGACTTATGTGATATCACACTGCTACAAGTGTATTGAAATACGCCCCGCCCCCTTCTGCCCACACAAAGGACGAAAATCTGTGGCAGGCAAAATTTTAAAGATACGATAAAACTAAAAACGCAGTATCGTAGAGAATGCCCATATCTACCAGATTGCCAAATCTGAACTAGATCGGATCATAATTATAGCCAGAATGAAGAAATTAATTTTCTGTTGCTTCCCCTGCCCACTCCTGCCAACAATAACGCAACACATTTTCCTTCTCGCTCGCACACTCTGCCGCGTTCAGTGCGCGAGCAACCCCTAGCGGAGGAGATGTAGAATCTAAATGGTACATGTATTATATACATGTTAGATGTAGAATATACATAGTATATGTAGATGTAGATAACAGATGTAGCAAAAAAATGTAAAATGTTTTTTTTTTTTAATTCTAAATAATTATATGCTCAAAAATGTATATGCTGACTGAGTACGGGTATAAGTAGAGTCGCGTCCCCAGAAGCAACTCACACGTTCCTTCTCGTTGAATTTCGGGAAGCTGAAATACATAACTTAATATTCCCCAAAGAAAATTATTTATCTTGACAGCATTTGGATCGGAATCATTCTCAGATTATTTCTACGTAAGAATTTTATCTATTTAAAAGATTTCCCCCTACTTTAATAAGTATTCGCAGCTTTACAGATCTCAAAATTAAACCCCGTAAGAGGTACTCTTAAGGGATTTGTGCCCCAAGGCACCAACCACAATCTTGAGAGCATACCAGAAACTCATTTCATTTCCTTTGGCTGGGAGTTGTCCCTTCCAGTTGCCACTCTCCGGGAATCCCATTAAAAGGAAGCTCATCTCATCTCAACGCATCTCCTGCACACATGCAACAGGGAGACTCTCTCTGTGTGTGTGCGTGTGTGTAGTGTGTCTGTGGCACGCATACCCAGAGATAAGAGATAACAAAGTAGTCAAGCAACACCTGGCTGCAAGGTAATTACCTGAACCTCCTGCCACCCACCCCCACACCGCCACACCGCAAGGTGCTCCTAACCGAAGCACTTCTGTCCCGGCCCAGGCCAGGGCATTCATTGTGTGTGTGAGTGGGGGGCATTGCAGCGGGGATGGGCTATAAATTGAGGAAAGCATATGTCCAGCGGGCAAACAAAAGGCGCCATTGCACGTGACATTTATATGATAGTGTAAACACATCATTTGCGCTATTATACAACACATTCGGTCTCTGGGAAACCCTCTCACTCGCTCTCCATCTCTGGCTAAAAGTTTTTGAAATCTATTCCCATTATGTTTGATATGCCGGGGCTGATGCTGCTACTGCTGCAGAGCCGAAGGACAAACAGTTGGGGTTTTCTTTGAGCGTGCAGAAAGAAAACTTTCTAGATAAATGTGACAGAAGACATTGGAGCAGGAAAGAACTAACACACAGAGACACTGAAACCGGCAGCGGAAGCAGCAAATGCATGAAGATGGACTCTTGGCCCCGAAGCGCGAAGGGGAGTGGAGTGTGGACGGGAGTGTAGTGAAGTGGAGTGGACACTGCCATGACACTGCACCCTGGATGCTGGACTAGTGGGGTGTGTGTGGACTACTGCTGCCGCACTGCAGGAAGCAATCAGTAAGGACACTATCTCGGCTAAATTTCAATGCTCCAATGACTGGCTGTGCCCTCGCCCTCTCAGCCAATGTTTGCTTCCTTCAGCCAGTCATTCATTCAAGCCCCAGCCATTCATCCTTAGACACACACACACACACTCAGACACACTCACTCACTCACTCACTTGGCGGGGGACAGACATTCACTACACTGCCACAGCAACTGCCACAGCAACTGCCACTGCCCCGTCTTATCTAATGTGAAAGGTTCATTGGTTTTACGTTTCTATCAAAGTAATAAGCTGGAAATGTTTGCCTTGCCCACCTTATCCAATACGCTCCCAAAAGGCAAACGTGGCTAAAACAGAAGGGAAAAGCCATGCAGCCATGCAGCCAGCTCCCAGCTCCAGCTCCAGAGTCGGAGACAGCTTGAAGTAAAGTTTTTACTGGATTTCGAGAGGAGAAACAAAAAAAAAAAATGTGCAATGAAATTGCACACTTGCGTTTCCGCTTGGCATGTCATACCCGGAACACGGCAAAGGACACATTCACATATCCACACATACACAAGCCATTCAGGGCAAGGCAAGGCAAGGCAGGGCATCATTGATGTGCAGAGCTACTCTAGTCCGTATCCTCCTCCTCTCACTGAGCTGAGGGCGTATCCTGCTGCTCTCCTGCTGGACACACAGATTGGAATTGAATAGGAAGGCGAAGGCTCTTCGGATGCTGCTGCTGCTGATGCTGCTTGCAGGAGCGAGCACAAAAGTTTGTGCTCTTAATTCATTTTGTTGTAAATTGTTTTCGTCTCAATTGAATCTACACAAATAACACAGGCAACGAAATGTGCAATTCCCCTTGCAGATTGGGAGCTGTATTAGAAGGCTTTAGGGATCTGGTTGTTAGTTTCATCTTGGGAACAAATACACAAACATTTTTAATGCAATGTAACCTCTATTTAAATTCGATATATTCTGATGTTTGATCATTGCCACCCTGTTCAAAGTTGCCGTGTTGTTATCGATATTCGGTTGATTTGACAGCCCACCAACAGCAAACACTTCCATCTCTAGCATCAGGCGACAAAGAAAGCAGGAACAAAATTGCTCCAATTGTGCGATTTCTTATAATAAAAGTGCCTCAAAAGTGCTACTTATTGTCTTTTGCTTTGTGTTGAATTTAGCGCGCCTTTCCGCTCAAGTATTTGCCGTTCTTGCGACCGATTGTGTCTGAAAAATGGAGGATTACAGTCACAATGGTAATACATAAATTAATGCATAAATTTTATGTTCATCTCTTGACTTTTCCCCACTGCAGAATCCAATGCCAATGCCAAAGACGACGACAATCATGTGATCATCGATGAGTACAAAATTTGGAAGAAGAATACACCGTTTATGTACGATGAGATTGTGACACACGTGCTGGAGTGGCCATCCTTGACGGCCCAGTGGCTGCCGGTTGCCACCAGGCAGGATGGCGGCGAATACTCGATGCATCGCCTCATTTTGGGCACACACACAACGCACAACGTGCCGAATCACTTGATGATTGCCAGCGTGCCAATACCCACCGAGGAGGCGCAGACTGATAGGTCGCACTACGACAGCGAGAAGGGCGAGTACGGTGGCTTTGGTTCGGGTTTTGGCAAACTCGAGATGGAGGTCATCATCAACCACGAGGGTGAGGTGAACCGTGCCCGCTACATGCCACAAAACGCTCGCATTATTGCCACCAAATCGCCAAAATGCGATGTCCTCGTGTTTGACTACACAAAGCACCCGACTAAGCCGGGCAGTTCCGGCCAATGTGTGCCAGAGCTGCGCCTGCGCGGCCACACAAAGGAGGGCTTTGGCCTCGCCTGGAATCCCAAAGAGACGGGTAAGCCAGCTCAGCTCAGTGCAAAACCCGCTTGGTAAAATCTTTTCGTTAAATGTGCATCCATTTTTAAGGTTCTTTGTTGTCGGCTTCTGATGATGAAACCATCTGCTTTTGGGACATAAATGCCTCGCCCAAGGCACAACGCGTGATCGATGCCAAGAACATTTTCACCGGACACCACGCTCCGGTTCAGGATGTCGCCTGGCATAATCAGCATGACTCGATCTTTGGTTCCGTGGCCGATGACCGCAAGCTCATGATCTGGGACATACGCAACGGCGACACCACAAAGCCATTGTCTACCACCGATGCCCATGCGGACGTAGTCAATTGTCTGTGCTTCAATCCCATCTCACAGTTCACATTGGTCACTGGATCCGCTGACAAGACAATTGCCCTGTGGGATTTGCGCAATCAGAGCAAGAAATTGCATTCGTTTGAGGGGCACAGGGGCGAGATCACCCAGATTCAATGGTCGCCCGAAAATGAAACTATCATCGCTTCGGCCAGCAGCGATCGCCGCTTGAACGTCTGGGATTTGTCGAAAATTGGCGACGAACAATGCCCCGACGATGCCGAGGATGGACCGCCAGAGCTGCTCTTTATCCACGGCGGACATACAGCCAGGATCAACGACTTGTCGTGGAATCCCAACTTCATGTGTCCCTGGACCATGTGCTCTGTGTCCGATGACAATGTGTTGCAAGTGTGGCAAATGGCTGAAATTATGTTCCTGGACGAAGAGGAGGAGGAGGAGGAGTAGTCCGTTAGCCGTCCGTATTCAAGCAAACAATAAGGCTAACCTAATTAATCCTTTTGCAGTGGCTGTCAGAATAAGATTTGCATCAAATATCCTACAGAATGAGACATTGTCTCTACTTATATCATAATACAACCAAACATACATACATATATGTACTTAATAGATCATATCTCATTTGCTTGTCATTAATTGTAGATTTTCGGAGGCTACAAAATATGATAATTGCTTAATTTGCATTCCAGTTTGACGTTCATTTATCATGATTATGCAGACAATGCATTGTCTCAAACAGAGGCTGACCATCAGCAAATCTCTTAAATATTCTACGATATTTGGCATACGAATAATTGCGCAAATATTTCCATTTCTCTGTAAACAATTATATAACATAACACTTGCGCTGTCTGTCAATCAGGCTAAAACAATAGTACTCTCAGAGTGAGTTGCCCCAGGGGCAATCCCCTGCTATCCCCCTTGTGCATGCGACAGACTGAAAATTGATTTATAATTTCAAATGTAGGGAAATGAATTTTGTTAATTACCTGTCAACGGTCAAGATGTGTCCATCGCGCAGTCGAATCCAGGAAACAGATTTGTTGCCCAGTTGTTTGACCTGTTGAAACGACAGACAGAGAGGAGGGGAGAATGTAAGAGAATCAGTCAATGGCATGGAAATTGAGGAAATGAGATTTAAATATAAATTGGAATAGGAATTAACAGAGCGAACCAAAGGGAGAGAAAATTAAATTAATATATTACATACTGGCAATAAAGGAAATGGCATTCAGTTGGATGTATAAGATCTATAAGACATAACTCCTGCAATGGTTTCAAGCAGATTTAGCATCCCGGTGCATATCTTACAGAACTTTTGATACATCTTCGACTACTTCATGGGAACCGCTGGCAATACATGCTCGCATCTGCAATATAGTCAACCCATTTGACAAACCATCATCTAATCCCCCCATTAAATCAATGGAGTTGCCATACTATATTCGTACTCCGACTCTACGCTCAATTAACAACATTGACAACCCTCAAGTGATTAGGAGGGGGCAACGGGCTGGCTTGTTGCTCAACAAGTGGAAGAGAAATGTCATAGTGCAGCTACCCACACAGACAGGGGTGGGGCAGGAGAGTAAATTAGTGCAACCAAAATGTAGGCAGAATCCGGGCGGTATAGCTGCCTCCCCAATGGCCACAGAAACTACATTGAAATGTAATTAAATACCGAAATGAACATGAGACTCTAGGGCGGGCAGGCAGATGGACAGACAGACAGACAGACCCTGGAGAGCCCTGAGAGGCCACCAGGCATCCGCATGTTTCAGATATTATCGAAATGTGTCGTAGTTAGTAAATCTAAAATGCATTTATACTCGTAGAACCCCTCACGCAGATGCACAGGCAGATAGATACGAGAGGGGGCGAGCGGGAGAGTCATTTGCGAGTGCTTCTCCTATTTGCATTGAAACGATTTTGTCTATTCAACACTTTGGATCGGTGTTCTATATACATGAGCACATATGTATGTACATACATACGTGCGTTTGTATATATGAATCCATTAAATGTTTTAGTTTCTGTCGCCGCCCTGTAATTCTGTTGTAATGGTCTCATTAGGCGCCCAATGCATGTGTCGCATTTAATTGGGAATGAGACTGGTCCCTCCCTCTGCCAGTGCCAGACTACTAATTTAGTTTTGTGGAAAATTCCATTTCCTAGATTACTTTTGATTGCATTTGGCAGATGGAAATGGAGACACATATCAATGTGCCCAGAGAGGAAACCTCTTTAGCCATCGATTGTTCCAACTTCGAGTTTGAAATTAAGGCAATTTGGGAAGGAAGGAAACAGCCTCCAACTCCAACCTTCAGCCCAAAAGCCATTGCACATTCCATTCTCTGTTTCCTGACTGGAACAAAAGTTAAGCTTCGACAATTACAAATAAGCTGCTGCTTGGAATATTTCAAATAAGCCATTTACTGCCTGCCTGCTGCTGCTGCCCCAAAAGGATGTGCTTCACCTGATGTCATCGAATGAGCAGGACAAGTGCCAGGCCAATTTGAAAAGAAGCGAACCAAAGACCAATCTTTGCTCAACTTGTGCGCTGTCCATGTCCTAGTCCTAGTCCTAGTCCTAGTCCACATCCACGTCCTGGGCTAAGAGGAGTCACTCAACTGTGCCACTTAATGCAGCATTTGAACAGAGAATGGAATGAAAGGCGAATGGTGAATGGAAAATGGAGAGCAACGTGAGCCAGAGAAAGAAAGAGCAAACTGGGCGTGTCATCCCGAACGGGGGCTTAAAGTGTAAAGCCAACGACGGGTAATTGACGAAAATTGAGATGCGAGCCTTATACTTTTCATTCCACCACCGGACAGGATGGAAAGTCCTATACTTTTTCATTCCCCTTCCGGACTGTAGCTGAAGCTGATGGCAGCAATGGCAGCGATGGTGGATGGAGAGAGACAGAGACCATCTGTCTAGCCTGTCGTTTGTTAAATTCTGTGGCAAGCACTTAATTGACCATGACAACAAGAAATTAACATTGCTCGGCTGGAAAATTACAGCCAAGCGAAAGCATACTCATCATCATGCATTAAATGTTTCAGGAATTTCGCTTCTCTTTTGTTCTTTGCCTACAGGAATTTCTATTTCATTTCATTTTGCCACGTTTGTGTACTGAAATTGATGTTTTATGCTAGGGAATTTCCATCGCTAGGGGCGTAATAATTAGATACACAAAGAGAATACGGAGATACAGTGAAAGATCTACTGAGGGACAGCTTAAAGAGTATTTGTCTGAGTAGCTAATTGGTGCAGAAAGGTGGAATATATACATCGTATTGGTTTGCTCTCTTCATTTTGTTGTGATTTTCCAGCACTTTTTACTGCTGCAATAAAAGATCTTCTGGAGGAGAAGCAGAACCTTAACTATCTCATTCTTTTAGTCTATATTTTCGTAGGTTAATAGAAATTCAAGTCTGTACTTGTTCCCTGATAAGAGCTTACACTGTTCTATCCCCCAAGGGATTAAACAACACTTTAATCCTTAGTTCAAAGCTTAAAGCCACTAAATAATTAGTAAAATATTTCCATTGGCAAAAGAGTCACGTAAAGCCGGTTGACCCCGATACACGACACCAACCCACACGGACACTTCTGTCGAGCCGAAAGGCAGAGCCGAGCCGATGCTATAAAACTAATTTGTTGAAATTTAATTTTCAGTTTTCGTTTATGCTAAATAAAATATTTACAACTTGTAAGCAAACAATTTGCTGGCTGCGTGCCTGAGGTCACCTCTGACCTGTGCCCCCGACAGGTATTGCTGTGGGTCTTTAAACACCTGGCCAAACAATGCGGCGGCAGAGGGTGAGAAATCGCCCGAGAGTCTTGGCCACGTTTGTGTTTGGCATTTGTTTTTCAGCCTTGCGTTAAATACACACGCTGCGGTCACACCTCGTCCTGCTTCTGGTCGTGGCTGTGGTCCTCCTTCTGGTCCTGCGGCGCCCACTAACAAATATTTACGCAATAAAATTTAATGTGTTTTCTATTAGGAAAGAGTCCTGGCCGTGGTCCTGGTTGTGGTCCTCTCCAAGCGTTGATGAGGGCCGCCCACCATAATAATAATAATTACAAATAAAAACACGCACGCATACACATACACTCGTGGAATATATGTAGAAACCCCAAACCGATTTCGAAACACGCAACGTAATATATTCGTATTCGTAATAAAAGGAAAAATAAACCAGAAATTATGAAATTTATTTGGATCTTAGCCAGAAAAATGGGGAATAGAGGGGAATAGCGGGAGACACTCACCCGACAAGGGAGATACGCGTGTGTACCGATCTGAGTGGTCACATTGGAGGTGGCATAGCCATCTAGATATGGTTCCACCAGGGCGGCTGTCGCCGACAGGGCGGCCGCCTCCGGCAGCAGCGAGGACACTTGAGCAAGGCTGGAGAATGCGGTCGCCGAGTATGCGGATGAGGCTGATGATGGGTCGCTGCTTCCATCGAAACTGATGGCGGTGGCTGATGCTGATGCTGATGCTGCTCTTGTCTCCTGCGCTCCTGTGGCCTCTGCGGACGTCTGTGTGTTCGAGGCTGAAATTGATTTGGGCAGAGAGAGAGAAGAAGATTGAGTTTGAGTTTGAGTTTGAGAGTGAGAGTGGCTATGGTGCGAAACGAGTAAGAGAAAAGTGGTTTTCTTGTTAATCGAAATGACAATTTTGGGCTTCGATTTCGCCCGAGCACATGTCACGTACACATGGATGCCATTGATGCGGGTGCTTAGGTGGGGTTGGGCGGTTCGGTGTGACAGTTGATTGGGCATTAAAGCAGCAGGGAAACATTTAACTTAAATTTACATGGTTAAGGGTGCGAAAAGTCTTTACTTTTGTGGCATTTATTTCGATTTGGTATTTAAATTCTCCTACAAAATGTATTTTATGTGTATACAAAACAGCACAGCAGCTGCTCTTTTATTTTGTCAGTACTTAAATTACTCTCAGAGACAGTCTCGGGACGCGTATTTCTTACACAAATGCAAGCGGGATAAAGAAGACGAGAGAAGAACGGAAATAGTCGGACGCGTTGCTATTGTGCGAGTGGGATGGACAGAGAAGAGCTTTGAAGCTAAGCGCAATTAAACTTGCACTTGTGGGAGCGATCAACAGTTGGAAGCTCTCTTTCCACAAGCTTGCACTTTCAGCAGAGTACAACAGTCAGAGAGAGACATACAGTATGTATGCAGTTAGCTGCGATAAGTTGAGTCTTTGCACTCTCTTAGAACAACTCTGACAAAGAGAAACGATATTTCGCTTGCACTTGAACAGTTGGAGGCGGTCTTTTCACTGCGCTCTCTGAGAGAAGTTCCATTAAAGATAAGCGGTGCGAGTTGCTCTCTTAGAACAGCTTCATACAAGCGCTATCTCGCTTACACTAGTGATTACGTTTAGCAGCTCAATTATTCGTTATTTTTCGCTCTCTTTAGCACATTTAACAGTGGCTTTAAGAAGTCTGCACTAAGGTATGGTATAAATATACATATATCTTTAAGCAATTCCAAGTTTTCACTTCAGTATCAGTCACTAAATTATTTCCCCGAAATGCTTTCACTTCACTTATCGAGCTTCGTGCCCCCTTTCAAATGCAACCATCAGAGGCAGCAGCAGCAACACCAACAACAAGTTAACGACATTTAATGACAATGTGGCAAATGAGTGTATAACGGTTCTCGTCGAGCAAAGAGGAAACCCCACTACGGAGCACACAAAACCGCCAAGTCAGGCACAGATGAAGAAGCAGGAGGACAGCCACATCGAGTGGGTGACCTCCGTGGCTGCTTTACTCCTGCAACTGATGGGCCATCCTGTGGCTTCCTTTTAAACACACACACCAAGCACCCACAACCACCCATACCCACCCACAGATACAGTGCCACTCATAAGCGCACACACACACACACACACACACATTTGTCTGTTTGGCAAATGTCAGTTTTTCGGTTTCAAATTAATCAATGACGTTTAAGTGGCTGCCGAGAGAGACGTTGTCGTCGCCATCATGATTTTCGCACTGCTGCAAAGTTTTTTAATGAATGCCGTTCATTAAAATTGATTGTTGTTTGCGGGGGGTGCCACCACTTCAACACTCCCAACCACACCCCGCCACACCGCACCCTACAAAGCGACAGCCGCAGAGAACGAGGGACCATCGAGCAGACTCGATGATTTGGCAATACGCGGAAGGTCCAGGTCCAGGTCCACTAAAACGCGTGCTATTTGCTGAATTGCCAATTAACTGGCAATTTCGGCTAAAGCCAACCAAGGCAGACCAGAGCCCAGGAGCACTCCCCTCTGCTGTCATACACTGAACGAAAAATCTGCTTTTATTCTTGTGTGTTTCCAATTAAAATTCTGGTTTCAAATTCTGTCTTTAGGTTTTCGCCCAGTGTATCCACCCATATCCATTCAAACCAATTGATTTTTTTCCGTCTGCCTCTCGGTCTGGAGCCTTTATTTCTGGCCGATGACTGCACAACATTTTCGGTATAAAATTAATTTCAGGGGGCCCAGAGGAAGACGAGGAAAATGGTTTCAGAATTTTTGACTTTGACATAATTGTGCCTGTCGCTGACAGTTTGATATTCCTCTTCGCCGTTTGGGCATTCTCTGGATTAAGGCCCCAACCCCCCAAATTTGATGGATAGATAGTATGATAGATGGGTGCAATGCGATTTGCTGCTACTGCTGCTGCTGCCGGTGACCCCGAAACGCATTGAATTGGAAATGCAATTTAAATTGAAGAAAAAACCGATTCTATGAGCCTGAAAAAAACTGCGAGAAAAAGTGGGGTCTAGTTATGTAAATGAAAGCCAGAAAAAATGGGAGTTTAAACTGGTTACTCCACTCAGGTGAGACATGGGAAATTTTGTTGGAAAAATTCGCTGAACACAAAAGCTGGCTAAACTTTTGGTCCATGCACAATTGAATGATGGCCAATACGGCAGCGATACAACATGAATGGGAATGAATGAATGAACGACACAACGACAGGATACAGGATAGACAAAATCCTATCAAAGGTACGACAACATATCCCCGCCAAAGCCATGGAGGGGCATGGACAATCATTTCGGGGCCGAATTTGTGCTCCAATTAAAACGACGAATGTAGCGTAAAATGATTTCGAGTTTGACAACTTGTACGTCAATTTAATTGGTGCGAGTGCGAGAGCTTCTGATGCCTGCCACAGGGACATACCCCGAGCGGAACGGAGCGGAGCGGAGCGCAATGGCAGGCAGCAGAAAGGTGGAAGTTTCGGGCGTACGATACGAGAACGCGTATGCATAGCTGAAATCAGCAAGCATTTCATCTATGCCTATTTTTTGCCTTTTTGCCATGAGTCGCTCTGTTGCTGACAAGGCCAACAGCAAAGGCATGGCAATGTCGAATTCGATGGTGGAAACACGCCATCAACAACAACAACAAAAAAATAGAAAAGCAAGCAGGAAAAAAGGGAAATAGAAGCGAGGCGACGGCATCGTAATTGACAAAAGGTTTCACTGGCATTCAATGCCAGTGCCAGGCTCGTTGTCGTCCTCTGACAAATACAGCACGCGCTCTTCCTACTGTCTATGCAACACCCTTCAGCTATGCTTGGGGGCACCGACCAGAGCCTCCCCAAATAGGAAGAGCGACACACGCAGAACGCACACACACACACACACACACACACACACACACACACACACACACACACACACACGCACAATCAACGCAATCGACACGCAAAAATTGTAGAGGAGCGCTGAAAAGATCAAAGCCGTTCAATTGTCAGCGACGACAGCTGCAGAGAGGACCTCCGGATGGATGGTGGAGAGAGGTCCGGAAGAGCGAGGCTCCACCGCCAGTTCGTGATTTGTCAAAGCAGCGATGATGCCCTGAAGGATGTCGCATGCCATTTTCTTCTCCTGCCTCCTCCCACCATTTGTCAGCCAAATTTTTAGCTCCAACTTTCAACCAAATATAAAGCAGATGTCGAAAAGTTGCTTAGTTTGCATTTCCACACGACAACTGCTGATTAACATGGAACCAACTCAGATAAAAGCCCGAGCAAAAATTAAATATAAAAATGACTGAAAATTTGATCAAAGCAACCTTTTCTCCAAAGGAACTTTCTCCTTTAAGCTCCTGTCAAAACAGAATGAAGTAAGTTCATTCGTTGTCTAGCATTAACACAAACACACTGTCAAAATTCAAAGTCTGGAATAAATTTCTCTAACGGGTCAAAGGTGAGTGCTTAAAAGTGCATAGGTGATGGCTATAATTCGTTTGTTATAGCTTAACGAATCGAAGATGTGTAGCCCCTGCTGTGGACCTTGCTGTGGACCCTGTTGCAGTCCTTGCTGTGGCCCGTGCGGCCCTTGTGGCCCATGTTGCAATGACTGCTGTGGACCTTGCTGTGGCCCATCGTGCTGTGGTCCTTGCTGCAGCCCCTGCTGTGGACCATGTTGTGGACCCTGCTGTAGCCCATGCTGTGGACCCTGTTGCAGCCCCTGTTGCAGCCCCTGCTGTAGCCCCTGCTGTGGTCCATCTTGTGGTCCTTGTTGCAGCCCCTGCTGTGGACCATGCTGTGGACCCTGCTGTGGACCTTGCTGCGGGCCCTGTGGCAGCTCCTGCTGCAGCCCCTGCTGTGGACCATGCTGTGGCCCCTGCTGTGGCCCTTGCTGCGGCCCGTGCTGCGGCCCCTGCTGTGGACCCTGCTGCGGACCCTGCTGTGGCCCGTGTGGCCCCTGCGGACCAAAGTGCAAGTGAGGATCGCCAGCGAACAGGTGGCACAGACACAAATGACACCATAAGTTCGTCAAAGCCCGTTAGAGAATCCCCGATGTCAACTCTCCAGCAAAGTCAATGAAAATACATGGAAAATCAACCAAAACCCGACAGAAGTTTTCTTGCGGGGGAATCCCTGGGGGACATGTTAATAAAGACACAGATTAGACGACACGACACAAGGGGGCACCAGGTAAAAGTTGGTCATTTCAAAGTTATGCGCATTACGGGGCAGGCAGGGGAAAACTTTTGCCTCGTATACGAAAAATTAATTAAAATATCAATTTCATGCAACATGACAGAAACAGGAACACGCACAGAGCGACAGAGACAGAGAGAGAGAGAGAGACAGAGAGAGAGAGAGATACAGAAGACAAACAAACACACGAAGAACTTATCTAACAAGATGGCAACGAAATCTCATTTGGAGATGATTCTTTTTGGGGTCCAAGTCCAACCCAGAGCCCGAGGGCAACCAACGATCCGGAAGTTATTTACAGACGGCGGCAGCTGACACAACTTTGCATACTTTAATTAAACATTTTACATTTTACGAGTACGAGTTCCAATTGGGGCCGCACAAAGTAAATTCCTGTTAAATGTCGCAAACTGTTGCCAGCAACTTTCCACACATGCGGCGGCAGTTTTCCGGCTGGCTCCAGTTTTCCCCAACAGTTTCCCAACAGTGGCTTAATCATTTCACTCGAAATATTTAAAGAGCCTGCGGCCCTTAGTCGTTCTCTTGTTTCTCGCTTGAACTTTTGCTGGGCAATGTGAACTTAATTAGGGTTAATTAATGCTAGAAAAAACATGCAAACGCCACACATAGTCACCGACATAGACATATTGACTGAGGGCAAATTGGCATACTTCTAGCTCTAGTTCTGTGTGTGGGTAGGAAGGCGAAGGTGCACTGAGAGAAGAGTACAGTTTATAATGATGGAATGAATATACTCTAAAATTGAAGGGGAGAAGTCAGAGGGATTTTCTGTCCATTTTCTAATCTTTTATTTTAAATTGCCTTAAATTCTCATTCATTTCCAACCAATTTCAAATAATTTCAGCCATCTTTTTGGCGTATTTCCCCGCAGTGTATCATCGGCTCAAGCCAAAGTCCTTGACGTGGCTGAGGCTAACAGGAAATGAGTTTTCAAAGGCCGGAAGGCAGCAATTATGCGAGTCGCTTTGTGTGCCATTCCATCTCCCAACTCCCCGACTCCCTGACTCGTGTGTGGGACTGCTAATTGGGCTGGGAATCGACCAAGACAACGGACCAATACCCGTACCCGTACCCGTACCAGTACCAGTAATTGTAGATGATATTTCATATATGTGTTGGAATGTTACGATGTCCCTTCAAATGGAAACCAAATTGAAGGGTCAACCTTGAGAAGGATACTGTTAGGCTGATCGGAAATATATAAAGCAACTCCAGCAGAGCCTTAACAACAAGAAATTTGCATATCTCTTTCTCGCTCTCTCTCTCTCTCTCTTCTCTGTGTGCCGCCCTGTGACCCTCACCCTTTTTTCTGATGACGGAAAGTGGGAAGTTCTCTCCCGAGTTTGTGTACATTGTGAATGTTGACGTCATGTAACGTGGCAAATCCAATTTGGCCACGCCCCAGAGCCAAAGGGAGAGCAGCAGCAAGAGGCAGGTGGAAGAGTGGCTTGCCTGTCGCCTGGTCTGTTCACTCAATCTCAATAAGTCAAGGGAAAATTTTATTTTAGGACCGAAAAGCCGAGACGAGAGGGTGGAGGAGGATGGCAGAAGAAAAATGACTTTTGGCAAATTCGTTTTCGTTTTCGGCCAAGTGCAGTGCAGAAAACTGCATGCAGCATACTTTGAGGCGAAGCCAAAGAAAATTCAATGAAAAGTAATAGAAGGGAAAGGAAAGGGAAAGGTGTGTGTGTGTGTGTGTGTGCTGTGGTAGATGCTGTGGAGATTCATCTCATATGCATGTAAATATTTGCCTATAGATGACTTTGGCAAAGGCACCTTTTGGGTCAACTTCTCTTGTTGTTTGCCTTCAGTTTACTGGCTGTTGAATTTAATACGGCTCAGAGTCCTCTGAACCGCATTAGATCCGTCCCAGAGACTTAATTAAATGCGCTTTTTGGGCAAATGCAACAAAAATCATGGACCAGTGCCAGTGAATAATATCTAAACAATTTTTGAATTATAACTCGGTTATTGCGGGGTTTCTGCTTTTCAGGTTTTTCCACAGTTGTCAGTAAATATTTGATATGTGAGCTTTTCCGCAGCTTGTGCAGCATTTAATTATGCCTCAAATAAACATGGCGACCGATATTTGGTTTCACTATTGCAATAATATTTTTCCCAACGGCTCTGATGGCTCTGGTCTGATTTTGACCCTCTCTCTCTCTCCCGCTGTCTCGTTTTTAATGCATAAATAAATATTTGCCATCAAATACAAAAATGAAATGGAAAAAACCGCAGACCCAACACATATATTCGTTCACGGAGAAAGGGAAAAAACCAACAGCAGTGACAGGCATTAGATGTCGCTTAATAAACCCTAATAGTCTGTGGTCGCCTGTCAGTGTGTCTGTCATTCGGGAGCAGCGTCCACCCGTATCTATCAATTATGGCAGGAATTATGCTGTTAGATTAGATATATATTTTTGGCGGATAAACTAAACTAAAACTGTCAGAGATGACCGCAACTGTAAGCATCGGTGCTCGCCATTGACAAATGCTTTTTGTGGTCGTTTCAGTTGCATTTGTCGGTTTGACATTTACAGACCCGTGGACCCATCAAAATAGAGTTCAAAAAATTTTGAACAGAATTTTATAAAAAATTCTTTTGTTTTTTGGACTAATACTAATTGAAATTTACAATTACAATAATTTCATAACTAATTTTTTCCCCTCTAGCAGCTCTAATTTGATTTTTAGCGGAAAATTCGATTGACTAATTGATTCGATTGACAGGTTGTGTAATTAGTTTTCTGATTATTTCACAGAACGTTTTGACACGGTTATTGATTTTTACAAAATATTTTGAGGTCTGTTATATCATCTCTGAGAGGAATTTTCTTTGTACTTTAGTTACACCCAACGATGGATGCCATGCATATAATGCATGGAACACCTTTGAGCCAGATCTAATACGAAGAAAGATCGAAAGCTGGACAGTAGTCGAAGCTAGACAGATTGTAGATAGATTGTGGCATTGATTGTAGGCCCAATAATGTCCAATAATGCATCTCCGCCTAAATAAATAATATAAACCAAAGAAGCCCTTTAAATCTTTTCTTATCTCGGCATGGTGTTTTCATTTTATCATCGGAAAAGCTTGCCCAATCAGTTGCAAATTCATTAAAAATAAGTTTGGTTACACTAATGAGATAATATAATAATATTTAATATAATAAATATGTTGTCAGCACGACAAAAGTACGTTCCAAAAGTATTCATAGCTGAAGAAATCAAAAGCTAAGCATTTTAAAGAAAATGCATCTATATTTTGGTTCCACTTGTTTTGTGGCATTGATTGTAGGAAATGGATCTGTACATGTAATTGGATTACATAACAACCTAGAAGTCCTTAAAATCTTTATCTCGGCATGGTGTGTCAATTTGTGATCGGAAAAGCTTACCTAATTGATTGGAAATTCATGAAAAATAAAATTGGCTACACTCCTCCAGTGTTCCTATATAAGAAGACACAAAAACACTTTAGCATTTCAATTTGAAACCAAGTCGTCAAAAGTTCGTTAAAGCTAAAGGCATCTGGAGCAGAAACCTTCGAAGAACATGGACCTGGTGCCTAGAAATTTGATTTATTTGGTGGCGGCATTGATGTTGATGGACCCCTACTTGGAAAAGTCCATGTTGAGAAATGCAAAGGCAACTTAGCATCTCGGCTATAGTACTAATTGGTATCGATAATAAATAGCGCATCGTTTGTGTGCTCATGCCCCAAACGTAGCGGGTATTAAATATTTTGTGTAAAAGTGCATAAGGGGATCGGATCAGCTCTCAATTACCTAATTTTCCGTACTGAATTTCCATACATTATTTATGATTATGCTTAACGCAAATCACAAATGAATTATGAAAAAATTGCCAACTAATTTCATAATACAATAATTTCACGAGCAGCATAGCAATTAGTTAGATTAAAAAAATGCCCTGCGGATTCAATGGGAATGGAGATGGCTTATTCGTGCGGAATCAGAATTTTCGCAATTTGTTTAACTAAAAATTCCTCATACAATAAGTGCTAGTGTGTGTATGGATGTGTGGAAATACCGTTCCCGGCTCAGCAACTGTGTGGTGGTGTGTAATTAATGTAATCTACACCAACCCACCCACACACACCCAATATAGACATTTAAGGAAAATAGAGTGGGAGCACAGAGTGGAAACAGCTTGAAATATTTCCGGGGGCTTTCCACTACCTGTGGAAGCCAGCTATGGTTCATCCATCATTAGTTGGACACAAAAAAGAAAGGATTTTATGATGTGGTAATGGCAAAATACTCGTAAAAAATTCCATGCATCTCTCTCTCTCTCTCTCTCTATCCATGAAGTGAGAGGGGAAAATGTAAGTGCTGTGCGTGGGATGTATATGTGTGTGTTTTTTTATTTTTTATGTTTTATGCCTTTTGAGCAAACAAGTTGGCGTATTTTTGAGCTAAGCTCGCAGACATAAACTGTCGGCCACCCATACAAAACTAAGCCACAACTTCCGCAACGTGTCATTCAAGCCACCCACATCATTACGACCTATCTCCACACACACACACACACACACACACATAGACTTACACGTCCACGTACGTGCTAAGTTGTTATGGGCTCCGCAGCAATGTACGTAACTCTCTGCCCTGTCGCATAACTTAGTTTGTTTTTTTTTTTTTTGCTTCGCTTAATACAGTTCTACGGACACTGAACATAGGATGGGTGGTGGGGGGGGTGGGATTTGCACTTCCCTGGCAAATACTTTAAAACGCATAAAAATTCCAACACGTCGTAACCTCAGTGCTTTTAACAGCTTCTCTTTGGCTCTAGTCCGGGGGCTTAACTTATCCTTAAACCAAAGAACATAACCCCTGAACACCTCACTCCCCACCAGGAGTCAGCAATCAACTGCACTTCCCTTGCCACACCACACCACACCATACCACAGATGATGAGAGCGAGAGAGGGAGACTCCTCTCGCTTTGTTGCAAGTCATGCACATCAAGTGGAGTTGTTGCCACTGCAACAACAACAACTGGCTTCGGCTGGTGGTGGTGCTGCTGTCTGACGTTGGCGGTGCGCCCCACGTCTGTTCCGCTGCAGTTAACCTGCAAAGTAGCGCAATTTGTTGATAGCAGGTAAAATTTCATTTGCGCCGCCCACTTTTTATTTTATACGAGTATACCTATGGCTGTATGTATATTTTGCACTGGCTTTTTCCATCTGTGATGCCTTTTTTTATGTTGCCTCTCTGTAATGCCATCTAATGATGTTGCCACCGATGGCGGATGGGGCTGAGGTGGCATAAGATGCATGTGCAAAATGTGGCGCATCCTAAACACGTTTTGCATGAATAATAAACGTAATTGTGTCGCAGGTCGCAAATGAAGTTAAATTAAATTTTAAATTGAATCGCTCCACGGGGAGGCATGAATAACAAATGATAAGCCCTGAATATATATAGATTCCATTATAGTTCTTGTATCTTTTGGCAGATTAATATCACTTTGTCGCAATCTGTGCAATTTACCAATAAAAACTCTCGAATCTCAGCCTGGTTCAAAGTGCTTTAAGCTGTAGGTAAAAGCGTCAACGCCTCTTCTTTCGCTCGCCCTGCCAGTACAAACCTATCTCTGTGTTTGTTTGTGTGGCTGCTGCTGCTGGCTGGTGCCTTTTAACTTTTGCATAAAAACAACGCAGCCAGCAGCCAGCAGCAGCAGTTAGTGCCAGAGAATGGATGCAGAATAAGGACGAAGCCAGAACCAGGACCAGAGCCAGAGCCAGAACCCGAGCCGGTACCCGCGCCAGAACCAAGTGCAGAGTCAGGCCGAGTCAGGCCGAGTAAAGGATGCAACTTTCAGCTGCTAAACGAAAATATAAAACACTTAACTCGACGGCAGGCGGCGGCGACACTCGCTCCCTACACGAAACGAGCCAGATCCTGCTGCACCTTGCTCTTGCTGTGCGGCAGTGTGCCACTGGCAACAATTTGATGGCACTCTCTCGCTCTATCTCCCCGTCTACTCCTGTGGCACTGGGCAAACAAACAAGTGAAACCGGCAGACAGCCAACGGCAGAGACCGAGCGAGCCCCCCTGCAGAATTGGGTCACTTTTTGGCAGCCAAAAACAGTGAAACAGGAAGTGCAGAAAATTTGCCCTAAAAATAACATTTATGTGCGACTTCCTCACTTGATTACGATTATGGGTATTACGATATGAAAGAAGGGGGGGCTACATATTTGATTATGTGCTAAAGAGAGGGGAATGAGCACACTGTGCCCCACTGTGCGGGCTTTCTTTTTGGTTTCTGGGTTTCGCTAGAATTTCCCCCATTGAAAGCGCAGCTTACAATGACCATGGAGGCAGGAGACTGGCAGACTGGCAGGCTGGCAGGCAGGACTTTAATAAATAACAGCTGAAGTTTAAATTGCCGTTAGCATAAATTATGAGCAGTTAGAGATGTTGCAGGCAGGCAACGCGCCGCCATTTTGGCGGCTGCACAGCTTCTTTCCTTTCGCCTTTTTGCCTTTCATTTCCCTTTTCTTTTATTTCGCCTCCTTTGGTTTTTTTTTGGCAAGCATCTTTTTGAATAGCCAAAAGAACTAGTTCCACTGTATATCATATACATACATACATATATATATTTGTACGTATGATATTATTTTTTTTTGTGTTGGCCAGCCACAGAACTGTGAAGAACTGTGAAGAACTTTCCGCGCACGAGGCAAAGTGAGATTTCAATTTGGCCTGGCGTTCGCCCGCTTTTTATGGCCGACGGAGGAAACATTGCCCCAAACTCATAAAGCATTTCCGGCACTCATGAATCGGTTTCGGCGGGGCTCTTGGGGCTTTTGTCCTCACCCCGCCGGTCCCCTATACCAAAAATATTGTGATGTTTGGAGCTAAAGTTGTTTGCTTTTCTTCTCGCTAACCCTCCACCCCCAAACCCGAGAAAGAGCCGAAAGAAAAGCCTTAGAAAATGGAACGCCGTCTGGCTGCTTCCGGCTTCCTGCATCTCCACGGCTTGCCATGCCATTATAGAGCCACCTTCATTCCCCTCGTTCTCATGGCTAGAAGAGCCTGGCGTTTTTGTCTCACTTTTCTCCACAGCATAGCCGCAAGTACATATTTCCCCCAGCAATTGTTTGCCAGCGAATAAAAGAAAAGCCTCAGCTCTACTATACTTTACCCTTAACCAGACATAAAGCGGGGTTTCAGTATGCACTCTCTTTCGCTGGGGCGCTGGGGTGCTGTGGTGCTGGGGGGTTCCAGTAGCATTGCCAGTGCCATGCCGGGGATTCCATGCAATGCACCGGCCATGACAGGCCACAGGGCGCACATTCTAGTCAAGGGGATTTTTGGCATATTTCTGTTAGTGTAAGTGTGTGTGTGTGTGCGTGCATTCCACCATGCACGAAAAAAAAACATTTGAATGCCAAGTATTCATAGCAGCCACAGTGAAAGGATATGAATATCAACGATGGTTAGTGATGGTTAAGGCCTTCTTTCGGCTATCCATCATGCAACGTTTTAAGCGCAGACACAATTGAATCAATGGCAAACACTTAATTTAATGAATATTGAAATCAGTTATACTCTCAACGAGATTTACTTGAATGACAAATGCAGGCAACTGTAAAACAGCGTCAACCTACACAATAGATAGAGGCCCCCCCACACACACAGAAACACCCTAGCAGGGATCGCACTCGTACACAATGTCAAATGGTTGACAGGACACAAAATGAAAACAAAATAGGAAGTGTAGATTAGCATTGATTGAGGATTGGATACTCTTTCTATCAGAATTGCGGATTTGAATCACATTTAGATGAATGAAAAGATTGGGACTGTGATATAATAATTACATTTCAGCAGAAAAATCTCTGCGTATTCCTCACCAGATCCAAATGGTATTGCATTCCATTCTCTAATATCCAATCAGCATTCTCAAATATGCAAAGACCCCTTTTTCCGTAAAGAGTATTCAAGGGAAAAAAAATGCAAATCTGTGGATGGTATTTCGTTTTTGTTTTCGATTGCAATCATCGACAGGAACAGTGGCACAATAAATATAACAATTGAAACGGCAAATACTTCGAATAGGAATGGACTTTTCCCCCATACGTATACATGTATGTAATGGACGTAGTATATGCACCAAATGAAAATCTCTAATAAAAAACGACATTTCCATTACTGCGATTAAATCGTCAGGACAAAGGGCACACAAACACACAGAGTGACAGACAGACAGAGAGAGAGAGAGAGAGAGAGAGAGAGAGATGGAAATAGAGATTCTCATAGATAGAAAACAGAGACTGAAGGCAATTCCGGCACTGTGGTCTTGCGCTGTCGAGTAGCAAAGGATGAGAGTCGTTGTCCTGTGATAGGATTCAGAGTTGCCTGCCATTATTTCAATTGTTGTTGTATATATTCATTGGATTCCCCCCACTCCTCCCTCCATTCGATATTATGAACGTTTTATGTACATTGCAGAGAGGAAAGAGTTTCCTCTGTGAGGCTGGACCATAAAATATTTTCCCGCCGCCGCATTTCATATCAATTTTTACGGCTGACAATATTAGTCCGAAATAATTATCAATCTTTATGGCCCCCCGAAAAGCCGAAATGGTCAACAATAAAATGCCAGCGTAGATCTGCGATAACGAATGTCCTCCCAGCCATGGGATAGGCTAGGATAGAATGTTTCTATAGAAGGATGCACCCAAAAAAAAAAGAGAATGTCCTGGAACACATGTGTGTCTGTGCACACGGGCTGATAAAATTAGCAATTCGAAACCATTTGGCTACGGTAGGGCAGAGCGCTGATAGAGAGAGAGAGAGAGAGAAGAATGGTGGGGGGTGGGAGAGAGAACAGGAAGGAAACCTGATATTAGCAGCAGATATATTCATGTGGCCTGCTGTCAGGCGGAAAGTCAGTGGCGGGCAACCAGCGGGGCAACGAGGCGTATGGGTGATGTGATGCCCTCGCTCTTTTGTGGTCTCCATGCCGCCGCCGCCTGGTTTTTGGGGGCGAAGCGTGTCGAAGCATCTCAGTTGGAAAATGGGTGACAATTCATGACAGAGCATGAGCATTTGCGCGTAATTTGCATATACCGACCCCGACCGTACGAGTATTCGTTCGTTCGTTTCGATGGTCCAATGGTTGCATGGTTACTGCTGCCCCCTGCTGCCCCCCTGCTGCCCCCCTGCTGCCACCCTGCATGATGCCACAAAATTCTCTGGCGAATTTTGGCCGCCCGTTTTCGGCTTTGACTTGACTGCACTTAGCCCTCATAGTACACACTCATTCTCCTGCTGGCACAATGTGCTTAAAATTCCCTTTTCTATGCATTTTCCACACAGCAACCAACAACAACAAAAATGTGCAGGAAAAATGGTCGAAAAATATAACACCAAAAACTGGAAAGGCAACTTCTCTCTCTCTCTCTCTCTCTCTCTCACACACACAAATTTTGAATGCAAATGACACCCAATGGAGAGATAGGGACCAGAATAGCAGAATAGCAGTGGGCAAGGAAAGTGGTTTTAGAGTCTGCAGATTAAAAGTGAAATTAGTTTTTTCCTCTAATAAGCCAATCCCTAGGACCACGGGCCTGGTGCCCCGAAATCAGTTAGTGGCTGAATGAATTTCAATTAGGGCAAAATGAAAGCCAAAACTATTCCATTTGCAAAGTCTTTGGAGATTTCAGAGTGCCGCCGTACAGATAATGTGCCTGGAGGGTTGCCAGTTTGAAGATAATTAAATTTTTAGCAATCCCACAGAATTCCAGGGTTGAGGTTGACGGCAAATATTACAATGATTGCCAAATATCTCGTGTATTTCGGTTCTAAACTTTTCAAAATTTCAACTTATTAAATATTTTTTAAATTTTCAGAAACGAATAATTTGCGAGTTATTTTTTCTTGCTGCGCTTGAGTTGTTTTTCTTTCTTCTGTAGGGCCTTCTTCCATTTTTTCCAGTACTTTTGTATCTTGGAGGCCGCACGATTCATTGTAAAGTTCATGATGCGATTCTGGCGAGCGCGACGCTCCTGGTCCTCGCGCTTCACCACCACCTCCTTGTACACCCGCTCAATCTGGCGATGCCCGACTAGAAAGGCGTCCAGCTCCTTTTTGGCTTTGGTATATTGATCGCTGAGATCCAAGTTCTCGACCATTTTGTCGCGTATACTGTGATCGTACTTCTTGATGAGGCCTTGAAGTTGGAGCAGAAGTTTGTTTCTGGCGCAAGAGGATCGGGGGTTATTAAGGCCAAGATCTATGCGTGCGACACTCACTTTTCCTCGCGTGCCTCCATCTCCATAGCTCGATTCTGTTTGGTTGTCTGCTCATAGATATGGCGATCTTTCTCCAGCTCTGCCTCGAGCTCCAACTGCTTTTCCAGGCTTGCCTTTTGATTCTTCTTTACGATCCGAGTGCACTTGTCACTGGGGGATAGATAGACAGAGATCTGTAAGTTACTGATACAGATATCTTGATCGGAGCTGCCCTCACATTTCATTTTGTATTCGTTCGTTTTTCTCGCGCTTTTTCTTGGCCAACATGTCCTCATACTTCTTGAGATACGCCTCCTTGGCGGCCATTTTCCACTTGAGTGTCATCTTCTGCGAGTGGATTTTCTTCTTGAGGATATCAACATTAGTTTTGATGGTCTCATTCTCCAGATACATGGCATGCAGCTTCCGCTCCTGGGCAATGACATCCGCCGATGTGCGATACAAACGCTCTTTGGCCAAATCGAAGAGCATCTCGAAGGCCACCAGCAGCTTCTTCTCGTCCTCCCTCATATTGTTGTAGTACGTGGGGAACAGCTTGTACATCTGATTGTTCCGCTGGAAGTAGTCGATGATCTTGATCATGCCATGGTCCATCAGGGGAGGACGTTTCTCCTTCAGTATGAATTCACGGCGACGCACAAAGGAATCGACTAGATTGACAGCATGCTCGTATTTGGTGCCCCGGAGGATCTTGGCCATAAAAGTGGGATTATCCAAGAGTTTCGGCAATATCATTGAGATCTTAACGCGTTCTATCGACTCGGCCACCACATCAATTACACAGCCAATTTGTATGAGCCGCACACTAGAGAAATCTATGGATATTCATGGCTATATATCGTGTATTATCTGGTATTCCGTTTACCTACCATGAAGTGCCATCTTTATGGCATTCACCTTCTCCTCCGGCTTCTTCTTGCCACGCAACATCTCCGTCATACTCATCTTGGCCTCTTGTTTCTTTTTGTATTACTTTTCCCGCATGTAAAATATGTATTCCGATTCCCCCAAAGTGTGTGTCTGCTCCCTTGGCAGTGTGTTTGAATTCTGAATTGAAAAGCACAGAGACTCTGCCGTTTGACTCTGATCTCCCTGAACGATGATGCCAATTTATGGACATGAATTCTCGTATTTACATAGAAACGAAAAAAAAGAAACAGCACCGAACCGAACCATTACCCACATCTATCTCTGGCCAAAGTTCGTTTTGTTGAGCTCAAAACTTAGTCAAGTGGCAGAGCTCTCTGGTCCCGTATCCACGGATGACATTACATCGCGAAACGGGTCGCGACGGGACGGGACGGGACTGCTGCCGCTGCGGGCAAAGTTTCTAAACAAATGCCTGGGAATTTGTGACTACAAATGCAGCGCTTTCCGCTTCAGTGCCCTCTTTATACTTCCCGGTCCCGGTCCAGCTTCAGGTTGTTTTTTTTTCGTCACTTTTGTGTTGTGTTTCATGTTGCCAGAAATATTTATGGCCACCAATATTTTTGGCCATGCAAAAGACGCACAGAGCAGTGCGCCGCAGAGCAAATGGCAAACAACTTGCAGCAGAGAGTCGCAGACGATGCACCTAAATAAACAAATGCATGAGGGGCATGGGGCTGCAGTTCTGTAGGGGGGTGGTGTATTTTTGGGGAACAATACTGTAGCGTCGCCGTAATTTGTATGCACAATGCGAACAGCCTCAGTCGTCTCCGCCTCCGCCTGCAGATTCACATCCTCACACTCCCAGCCAACGACTGAATCCGAATTGAGCAGCATGCGCCAGTGAACTCTTTCGGTTTTATCTTTATTCGCCATGTTCTTTGTGTTTTAATACCCTAAATGGAGGGGAGGGTATGCGAGAGTAGTGAAGAAGTTGGTGCAGGATTGGAGAAGGAGAAAAATGTTGTAGGAAATTTGCTGATCTGCGCCAGAGCACTTTGGAGATTTTTCTGTTGCTAGAATATGCCCTAATAAAATATATTTAACTTAAATTTGTTCAGGCTATCGGCTATCAGCATTATATTGCTCTCATGGAGATATGCTGTCATCTCAGGTGAGCGCTTTCACAAAGATTAATTTCTGCACAATATCTGTAGCGTATTTTTGTACTTCATTTTTCATCTAAGGGGTACCAATCAATTCGTTACCTTGTTGTGCTGTTTCCAATCCATTTTTTGTGTCACATTCTGCTGTTCTTGTTGCTGTTGCTGTGCGCTTATTGCATTTGTCTCGATTCGTTTGGCTCGCACAAAAACAAATTGCCGGAAGTATGCAAATGTATGATGCAGCTTATCAGATATTGTTTGAGAGCCTCTGCTCTGTCTCTTTCTCTCCCTCTCTCTGCCTCTCCCACTCTATCTTCATCCGTTTGTGTCTCTGTCTGAATGGGTGGGCGGGGTGTCTGTGTTTCAGATACTGGGTTACTGGGCGTGGCACTTGGCACAACTCTCATTTGCCTTGCAAAAAGTCGCGCAAGAGACACTTGGCCAAAAAAAATAAGGGGGAAGGGGTGGGAAAATTGGAATTGAACTGTCAGCTGCAGTCTCGGGCGCAGGAATGGAAATTGATATTGAATTATATTTTCAGCTTATGCTAAAGATCCATCAGATGACACCAACAGCGAGACAGTCGAGATGAAATTTAATTAAAATATTTAATTTGCCAAACCAGATAAGTCTTTTGAGGGAAGTTCTTGCCAATTTTGGTGTGTTTTTCTATTCATAGATCTCTTAAGTTTCCTGGAACCACTTCTTTTCTATGTATAGATTTTCCTTTGATAGATTTTCTTTGCCATTTGGCTCCATCGCTTCGATCTCTCTAGTCTGCGTTTTTGACGACTTTTATTTCATGACCAAATTAAACCATTGGCGACTGCCGCTTGATGTCATTTATCATCGCTCGAACTTTTTGACATTTATGCACTGTGACAAGCAGCAGGTCCCAACAGTGAAAAAATCGCCAGGACTCGGCTCTCTCCAGACTTCGTCCAGTATCTGTGTCCGAGTTGCTGCTGCTTCTGCTGCTGCTGTTGATGGTGTTTACGGGCAGCCCTCACAAAAGTTTCCTTTTCGGACAGTTGACATATTTTCTCTTAGCTCTGCTACATGACTATTTGATATTTCCATATTTCTTTAGACACACTCTCCCGCACCAAACGGAGAAGCGAGCAACACCCACAGGACTTGCCCTGTATTGATAAATGATTGTGATGGATTTTTATTGCTCAGGGCTGTCGTGCCCCTTCTTTGGGGTTTGCTGTTCTGCAGGACCTGGTCCATGGTTCTAGGGTGGTTTGGGTCTGGGCCACATGTATGACACGCTGTTGGCCGCCTGCTTATCAACAGTTTAGCGGCTTGTGTGCCTGACAGGTGAATAAAAGCAGCTGTCAACACTTTTTTATCCCTGTCTGTGTAGTCCTGTAGCCCCCTCTCTCTATGTCTGTGTGTGTTCGTGGATTGTGGGTAACTGAAAGTCCATTAATATTGATATAGAATATATTGATTTTCCTTGTTGTTTTCCCTTCCTTTTTGCCAGCAACAGCAGCTGAGTAGGGAAATGATTGAGGCAGGACACATCATGCCTCATGTGTGTGTCAGTGGATCAGAAGATTAATGTTTCTGCCTGTCTGTTCTAGGGGGGTGGCGGGGATTTCCATCCCAACTCCTGAATGAGTTGTCTGGGAACCTCTCTTGAATCGAGTTGTCGTAGCTCAAATGCTGACAATTAGCTTTTGCCAATTTTCTGGCCAGAGAGAGCAAAAGCACTTGGGCATTGATTTGCCTTTTTGGTAAGCTTATTAAATATAAATTGCTTGGCCATCCATCAAATGTTCCGACAGAAAGACAGAGAGAAAGACAGGAAGTCAGCAAGAGAAAGAGAAACAGCGAAAGAGAAAGAAGGAAAGTGGCAGTCAAAGTGGAGAAATTGGCTAAATCCGAATGCATTTAACGGTCACAAAATCAATTCAATGGCTCCATTTAAGGCATTTGGGGCGTGGCAACTGCACTTTACACTGCCCACCCATTCGCACTGCTTTTGCCTTGCCATACAAAATGTTATGTATAATTTATTGATACACTCAGCTGGCAATAAAAATTGATGGCAGAAACACATTTACACACGCAACCAACAGAAGGCAGAAGCAGAAAAGCGGGTTAGGGTGGGGCGAGGTTTCGCGGGGAGTTGGCCATAATTTTTCATTTCATTGTTTTGTGGGGAGTCGTGGGAAAATACGCGGCAGCGGATAAACCAAAACAAAATGCAGCCCAAAAGTAGCAAAAGGCAACAACCAACAGAAAAAAAAGAAGAAAAGCGAAGAAAAATTCCAGAAAATCCCTGACGGAAAGGGAAGTGAATTTTTGTGATATTTATTTGCAGAGAGCAAAAAAAAGGAAGAACACTATGGTGCAGAGAAAAAAGAAGAGCAGTTCAGAGAAAAGAAAACAAAAAAAAAGAAGGACCAGAATCACTTCGGAGGAGCTGCAAAAAAAGAGAAGTAGCACAACCGAGAAGCGAACTGCAATAAAATCAAGCAGACAAAACAGACGAAAATGAAAGCACAAAAATAATGTCCCCGGCAGGAAAATGGGCGAAAAAAAAGGAAAGTGAAAAGTTTTCGCCCGAGGAGAAAACTAAAACCAGAAACCAAAGGCACAGCCCAACGCTGTTGATTTTATTTTTATTGCCATAATTTATATATATGCACAGATCCGTTCCGTTAAGAAGAGCAGAGCGTGGAAAGTGGCAAAAAGTGGGGCATATATGTTTGTATGTATGTATGTGTGTATGTGCAGTGCACATTAAACCACAAGCTGAGGATAGTGGCAAAGTGCGGGTCCATGGATTTATACCACACTTTAAGGCAAATGAACGGACAACTTATATTCTTTTTCCTTTCTTCTGTTTTCTTTTTGCACAGCTGCAAATCATTTTTAAATGCTAACAAATTTCCAGCAAAAGTTATGAAAAGTGTGGAGAATAGAGGAAAAGCAAAGCACAGCAAATGGAAAATAAATCAATCTTACACTCAAAAGTCGGTCGCACCGAGGAAGAGCAATGAAGTAAGAGACAGAGAGAGTGAGATAAAGAGAGAGGGAAATTCAATAAAGTTTAAGAATGTTGAAAATATTATAGCATACCTATGGGCGCTAACTGCAGCTGCAGCTTCAGCTGTGTGTGTGTGTGTGGCCAAGTTTTTCTATACCATACAAATAGCCAAGCTGTACGGAGAATTTTACAGAATTTTTAATGGCTTCTCCTAGCATACTTCACACCCTTACCTTCCCCCCCCATTCTTCTCATCATTTTCCAACATAAAGTTTTCCCTTTTCATACTCCAGTTTTGCACTGCCTTTGCCTTGGCTTCCACTCGCACTGTACAGTGCCGTGCCGTGCCGTGCTGTGCTGTGGCATTGCCCGATCATTTACAATTCCACATTTTGCAGCACTCTGTGAATTATGCTTTTCATGTTTGGCTTTTTCCCCAGTTTTTCCTTTCGTTTCGTTTCGTTTTCTTCTTATTTTTCTTGGTGGTTTCTACTTAGGTTTCCGCTCTGCTAGCACGGCGGTGCCCCATTTGTGAGCCTGAGGCCTTCGGGTCGACAGCCGTAAGTACGCTAATAGCTTCTTATGACAGCAATAAGGGAAATCATGCGAAAATTCAATTTTATGTCTTACTTCCAACGAAATGACAGAGCAGATGAATGGCTTTTCAACAAGAAATGCCACCAAATCAGAGCATGTCCCAAGATAATATCTATCGGCTTTAATTAATTGATTCTGTATATGGACAAACAGCATCTGCCTTTAAATAAATCCCCAATAATGGATGAAATTCTGATTTAAATTCTGCCTCTCTCATTGTGTGCCAGAGCATTCCTCCACAAAAGAATTGAATTTGTATGAAAATGCCAGCATAAATCGTATTTATTTTTTGCCCTCTATTGTTTCTTCACTTCGGTGTGTATGTCAGTCAGTGATATGTACGTGTGGATGTCAGACACATACGAGTGTGTGCTTGCCGATCAACGTCAGCCACAGCCACAGGGACAGCAACAGCGACAGAGGCAGAGACTGCATAAAAATTTTAAAATTGTAAGCTTTATTGGGGCAGACCAATGTCCATACATTTAATAAGAGTCTTTCAGGTGGGCATCATCCATTCATGCCCAACGGCTAAGTGAGTGATTCTGTTTTGACATCAAGTGCCGCAGAATTCCCAACAATTGCAACAAATTAAAGAAGAGTGGAAATGGAATCCGGACTGTTGTCCGCGTGTGTTAACAAAACCACTTTATGCAGTTCATTGAAATCATTTTCCTCACCGTTTTTATTTGCACAGTTTTTTCTGTACTTTTTTTGCTGCTGCTACTGCTGCTGGTGCTGCTCCTTCAGAGCAATTACCAGGACGCGGACACACACACACAGATCCAGACACACACAGATCATAATTGTTGTCGCTGGCAGTTGTAAATTTGTAAATTGCTTCACAGGAGAAGGAGGAGGATGAGCAGGAGGAGGCCAGGCCTCTGAGGTGGGTATATCCTGGGGCATCGGGCAACATCTGTTCCAGCCAGGCACTCATTCATTTTTAATGTATGCAACTGCAATTGAGCCCCACCCCCCCCAAGCTGAAGAGCAAATGTCGTGCAACTTTTCCATGCCACACCGTTCCACCACCCACCACCCATCACCCACATATCGTATGGTATTGGCTGCTGCTGTTCAGCCTTTGGCATTGCTTGCACAAGCGGATATTGAGATATTGAGCCATTGAGTCGCTAATTGGCGATAGCTTCCCTGGGGTATGGATGTATTTCTTTCGTTTTTAGTCTTTAATTTAAAGGAAATACTCACCAATTGTCATGCAGAGTATGCCGCCAAGGAGCAGCTGCGTCAACTGTGGCCCATGGACGGACCAGGGGCCCGTTTCGAGGGTATGCATTTTGCTGCGACTTCGATTCCTCCACAGGCGCATGCCGTTCAGCGGCAGAGTCAACACACTCGGATGGGGGGCTCTCTTCCTCCCTCGGGGGCAAAAATGTTCACTTACGCGGAAATAATGCACAGCTCGGCACTTTCACTGGCGGATGACGGCGGATGTGGCTGTTGGTGGTGATGGAGTGCAGAAGGCGGCCCGGGCCGCACCAGAGATATGTGAACGCATTTAACACCTCCGCCCGCGAGTTGCGGAGTATCTCCGTATACTGCTGAAACAGCGGAACAGGCAACGCGGCGTATACGCAACGCCGGGCATAAACAGCAGAGCAGAGCAGAGATTTCACTCGAGAATTTCGCAAACGTTCACAAATTTCACCTTCGACTGAGCTCTTCCACGCTGACAGTTTGTCAAATAATAGTTTTACGCTCACTCCTGCTCTTTTCTTCGTTTTATTTATATATATTTTTTGGATATTTGCGGACGGTTTTGGTTTGATTTCTCCCTGTTGTTTTATGGGCAATTTTATGGCGCTAGTTGTTCATAAATTGTTTTTATTTAATATTTCTTTTTGGTGTTCGGACTTTTGTTCATTTCGACAGGCAGTTTGCATCTAATGTGATTTCTGCTCTTTGTGTGCTCCTCCGTTGCGAATGGCAACATCTGTCTCTTCTTTCGAATCGTATCGAGTCCAGAGAGGCTTGGGGTTTATCTGAAATGAAAAAAAAGGCAATCGAGGGTTTTTAATGTGTCTGTTAATAGAGAATCGATTTATTTTCGTCGATTGCTAAATGCCAAGTGATTTACTATGCCTGCCCCTCGCTATCTCTTCACTCTCTCTCTATCCTTTCTCTTTGTGTGTGTGTAAGTGTGTGCCCTCCAGCACATACGAGTATGTGTATTGTGATTGTAGATAATTGCTTTTGGCCGGGTTCGAAATTCGTGTTTAGTTTTGCGCTCAATTAATTATCTCAAGTTTCGCCATTTGCCGGCTTAGTTGGCCAACCCGGGAATTGGCATTGGCCCCAGGGCCAATTGGTCCTGCAATTTGTATTCAATGCGGCAAATAACTCCTTCTACCACACCCTCGAAACATCTCCAATACTTGTCAATTAATTAGGGAAACCAGACGCACCTCCACTCCATTGCCAGTACACAGATTTCAATGGGTTACCACTTTAGTTTTGGAACAAGTATTTAAAGAGGGGTCTATCTCCTCCTGCGGTTACTGTCGAACCCTTTTCAATAGCTAACTTAACTTTAAATTGGTCGCAATCTTCTCTTGAAGAACTTTCCCCTTCCATACGTATTTCACTTTTGATTTACTTGGGTAATTTTTCATAGATTTTTTGTTCGTGTCGGCAGCAGCTGGCGGCGCCGCCAAAGTGGCACACGACTGACGCTCGCTCTGTCTTTTGCGCCAAAACGAGGGAGCACAAAAAAAAGACAAACACAAATTTATCTTCATAATTTTCCACACGTTACTGGCAACTCATCTGCATAAGCACGCACACTCACACACACTCACACGGCCACATGTGGGGCCATGCAACGCTGCAAAACTGTCACCGAAAGTGAAAGGCGGAGGCAGTAATGCTGAAAGTACACTCCGAGCCATCCCTCCCTCCCTCTGCCGAATGTAGGCCACTGGCAGCACACAATGTTGACTTTAACGTGGCCCTCGCTTTTCGAAATTTATGCAGCTGACGGGCTACTCAGAAAAAGAGAGAGTGAGAGAGAGAAAGAGGCAGCATCCAAACTGGCAGCCGTTTTAAAGGCTTAGAGCAGCAGCAGCAGCCTGCATCCTGATGAAGGGTCCGGGTCCGACTGGTGTGCTCTAATAATATTTTTTTTTTGGTTTGCCGTAAGCCTCGGGAGTTGAAAGATTTATGCGGGTGGAACCAAACCCAAAAAATGATAGAACTCAGAAGAGTGGAGGGGCCGCCTTCGGGGCCTTGTAATTAAAAAGTTTGTCTAAACAATTCTCTAATTAAATATTATTCGTCTGGAATTGCTGTTGAGAACACACAGCTTTCGGTTAGGTTTGGTTTGGTTCTGCCTTCATGTGAATATTAATGACTTGACATTTTAGAGGAGGTGAAACTTTCTCTTGGGGGGTTGGGCAGAAACTTGCCCACAAATGTTGCTCAATTTTCGGTTGGTGCTGCCATTAAAACAGGAAACAGCAGCAGCAGCAGCAGCAGCAGCGGGGGTCTCCTGAACCCTTTAATGGCTTAATGACGAAACCACCAAGTACATAGTTGAGCGACCAAATTGAGCAGCACTCACTTATTCCAGGCGACTGGAGCTGGAGTTGAATACTTTACAGGAAGTGACAGAGGGGGCACTGGGAGAAGAGGTGTTGTGGCAGCCGTTAGTAATGTAAATTAAATGGCATTTGAAAGTTTATTTGGCACCAGTCACCAGTCAACAGCAGTTTATTTGTCATCTCATTACCCATTGATCTGATGCCTGAATGTGGGAGGGACTCTGCGAGCATTCAATTATTGTAATTGCCTGGAGGGTGATTTCATTTCATTTCTAAGAGTAAAAACCTTGTTCCGTTCCCCTCAATTCAATTTTGAGACTAGACTGATACTTATTCAAAGTAGTTTACACCATTTACTAGGGGACTAACTATGTATAAAAGTAAATTTGCTACAGCTTGTGGCACTACATCATTCTCTCCGCTATGCCCATCCAGTCAGCCAGCCATAGCCATCCATCCATCCATTCATCTATCCTGGGGGTCTGTGGGTCTGCGGGTCTCGGGGGAAATTTATCTAAATGTTGTTTCAAAACTTCAACTTGTGCGCCTCCTCTCAGGGCTCCACTCGTTCTCTGCTGCTCTACGGCTACTGCCGCCTCATGGCTCTGTTTAGTTCCCTTTCTCTCTGGCTCTGGCTGTGGATTCTTTTTTCGCACTCTCTCTGAATCAGTTTTTGGTCCGGGGTACTGGGATTGGCCTCTCCTCGAAGTTGACACAACTAAAGACATTACACAACAGATTACGTATACGTAATACGTACGTACGTTGTACGAGAGGAGTCGGCTCAAGGCAGCGGCACAGGCACAGGCAGAGAATTTTCCCATTAAAGTGTGCTGCTGCTGTACAACAAATTTTTATTGTATTGCCTAGCGTCTGAGTGTGTGTGCGTGTGCGTGTGGTGGGGCACTACACCCCATTTTTTAGCTACTCTTTTCGAGCTCTGAATTAATGTCTGTTGCCCCCAGCAGGCGGCGGCAAGGCCCCTTTCATTTGCTGAAGTCCTGGCCCCCGAGATGTTTATCTTAACATCTATAAAAACATCTACTACATCGGGATGTATGTGTGTGTGTGTGGGCCATGTTCATGCGATGTCCATGCCCCTGGCACGTGCAGCTCTCATCATGATGTAGTCTAGTCAAAATAGTTTTCTCCCCCCCATCGTCACTCCGATTTCTGGCAGTTTCTCAGTCTGTCAGCGGCTCCGTGTGGAGTGGCGTTGAGTGGAGGCTTCACTGTTGCTTTTAAAAGCTTAAGCTGGAGCACACAGAAACACTTTCCCCACATTCTTAATGAATGCTTTTGCTCCTCTACTGCTTGTTTTCCACCACAAACAAGATGCTGGCTGCTCCCTGCTGCCCCAAAATGTATGCTACACTTTGTGTGTTTAAGCTGTGGAAATGTATTTCTTCGGTTGGGAAATTGATTCCTGGGCACAACTATTGCTCAACTAAGTTATATATTTCTTATTGCAAATGTATCCAAAATTTTAGACATGAGAAAGCAAAGCAAAGCTCTTCATTTCTTCGGTTTATAGCTTTTTAACACACACACACACACACACAGAACATACTCCGTCTGCGACCATCGCAAGTGATTTTTTGCTTTGTTTTCAAGCCGAAAATAATATGTGAAGGGTCGCACAGTCAAGCTATGGGTAAGGGGATACCCCAAGTGGAAACGGAAACTATTACACCGGGCAGCGAAAAAGTCTATAAAAGCAAATGTTGCCGCCCCTTCAACGCCTTGGCGAACACGGGGCCCCAGCACGGCTGCAAAAGGCCGAGCCGGGCAATAGCAAATAGCGAAAAATAAAGTCGGCTATAAAAATCACAGGTTTATATACTATTTTCTGTAGCACGAATGGCCAGTTGCAACAGCAGCAGGAGCAGTAGCGGCAGCAGCGGCAGCGGCCGTGTTTGTTCCACATCACAGTTCCAAAATTGTTGTTGGGAAGCACTTTAAACAGCAATTGAGTGGCAGCCCCATGCCCAGGAAAAGGAAGGCAAGAAAAACTTGCCAAAAATTTTGTGAGAGAAAGCACTCGATTACGTCAGCATCTGAGTCTGGCAGCGTGTCACTCGCCATCAGCCTTCGTTGTCGTCGTTCCGCGTACTATGGAAAGTTAATCGGGAAAAGTGGAAAAGACAGTTGAAAGTTTAATCTTCAATTGAAACTTTCGACATTGCTCCACAGCGAAAATAAGCAAGCTCCCAAAACGATAAACTGAAACCAAAACAAAATTATAAATAAACCTAAATTAGATGTGTACGAATTTGGAGAATATTTGCTGGAAATTGTTGGCTTTCTTGGGGGCCGTTTAGCCACCCACAGTGCCTTGGCGCGTGGCTCCTTTGATGGCACATCATAAATCAGAAGATACTCTCCCCCATTGCCCACACACAAGACTGCCATAAACTTTGATCTGTTAATAAATTGCATACACTTAATCATCTCTCAGGTAGCTAGCAAAGTTTGCCCAACCAATTTATATAGTAGGTACAAGGTGTCTGTATATATAAGTTTCCAGAAATATTCCCAGTCATTTATTCGCATGCCAATCTGTGCAAAACTTAAGCAAACAGTGCGGAGTTCGGAGCTAAGAATTATTACTGGGTAGCTGACTAAAAATTAAGTTTATGGCTCAGGCTGACAGATTACTCATACGCAGCGTCTGTGTGTGTGTACGTCCACTTTGAATGCATTATGGCAAGTGAATCCACACTTGTTTTTGGGTGCCAAACCAGCCCGCCCAAAGCCCCAATGCAATTAACACATACACCCAAGCCACTTAGCGAGAGCCTCTCGCTCGTGAGAGTGTGAGTGTGAGAGAGGTAATCGCTGCAGCGCACTGTGGGTAAAATTTTGGACCCAAATTGGGGATCCACTTAAATGCAACATCGAGCCGAGCATCGCCATCGCATCGCCATCGGATGGGTGGTTGGGTCTGGGTCAAAAGTAAACCCACCAGCAAATTAGGTAAACTAATCAATGCAAGTGCATTTGTTCTGTGTGTGTGTGTGTGTGTGTGTGTCGGATGTCGAGTGGGATTTTCCAGGTGGGGTTCGATGTCAATTTTTGCTTCCCTTTGCACATTACTTTGCTCATTTCTCTCTCTTGCTCTTTGTCTGTCTGCCTGTCTGTTGCATGCAGCTTAAGCTTTATTTGTCTGTGTGTGGCACCGCATGAAACAAAGGCAAATATAGATCAACACACACACACACACACACTGCAGTGTGCTGATGCTGCCAATTTTCGCATTAATAAATCTTTTGTTTGGCTAATAAATTTCTAAACAGCAAACGTTTCAAGCATTTTCTTCCGGCTTTCTCCCTTTTCTCAGTTGTTTTAATTTATGTGTTTGCCATAGATTCCTTCGTTCATTTCAAGCTACCAGTCCTGTCTATCATAGATGGGAGTCTTGTGTGCCTTTTGTTCTTATCCCATTTAAGTTCAAGGTTTAACCGTAGTGATGGGCGTGGTGTAATCTAATCAAGCAATTCCATTGGGGTAGTCCCCTGGTTTTCCTCTAATTGAGTAAGAAAAGCAACAGGAAATTTACATAAAAATCAACAGCGCAACAGCACAGAGCTATGGGGTGGATGGGGATACTCGAATCGATGTGACGGCAGACAGAAGTTCAATCATGTAAATGAGTATGTCAAACAGGTTGGACTCCCCTTGGCAGGATATACACGACGGAGTACTTGCCTGTCAGGCTTGCTGTATGTCCTTGACCTCACATGGAGGACATGTGTCAGCCAGTACACCATCCAAAAACTACACCTAGTGCCTGCCTCAATGTGAAAGCCTTTTTCGGTGGGAGGGGAGTGGGTGGCATATGCCATATAAAATATTTAATAAGCTTTGACCTTTCCTAATGACACACTTATACATATACATATACGACCGTCCGTGTCCGTGCGCCTTGTCGATCTCAATTACTGTGCGTTAGAGCCCAAAAAGCAAATCAATTGGCCAGCCAGCAGCAAAGGGCACAAACCAAATCCCAATCGAAATTCATGTAAATTTTGGGGCCGAGACTAACTATTTATGTGCGTGTGTGTGTGCGTGTAGGTATCTATTTGCGTCATATATATTTTTGAATATTTTATGATATAACCAAACTCGTTGTCAATGCTGTTTAGCCTTTTGTCAGAAACCCTCGACGTACCCTCCTCCACAGACCCTTTTCCCTTTTATTTTTTTGTTCAAAATAAAAGTTTAGCTTTTCACACGTGCCACACACACCACACCACCACACCACCACACCCCTTGCCTTTTCGTGCCACACAAGCTGTCAACTCTTTACACAAATTATTAAAACATTTTCCCACGAGTGTCAACACATTCGCCGCTTCGTCAGCTGGTCCGCCAGGGACTGAGACATGCCCCGCCGCATAGATACGGGGGGACGCTGGCACAAACCGCAATGAGAGCTCTTTAATATTTAAAGAAACTTGAAAAATGCAAAAGACAAAGGGATAAGCAGCAACAGGAAAGAGCAGCAGCAGCAGCAGCAGCAGCATCAGCAGTGGCAGCAGCGGTGGCAGGGACTTCCACAAAAGTTCAACCGTTTCGCGGTTAAGTGTGACAATATTTTTTGTTCCCCAAGTGTCAAAGGGGCGACAAGGGGCTTCCCAGGGTGGTTAAATCTTTTCTGTCGATGGGTTAGCGGCAGTGTAATGGATACAGGGCGGAGGATTAAGGATGGGCTGGCGGTGGCCCCATAATAAAAGATAAAGACTGCCAAAAGCAGGCCGGAAGGTCGCTCAGCTGTGTGTGGACATGTGTGTGTGTGCCTCTTTCTTTTGTAAGTATGTGTGGGAGTGCCACTCTCTTTCACTCTGCGCGTAAGTATGTCTGTGTATTTAGGTCGCTCCTGGGGGGCAGACAGCTTCATTAAGATAAACCAATAGCTGCTAAATTGTTAACATTAGGCATACATAATGAATTACACAGCCAGCGAGCACCAGCAGGGCCTCTCTTTTGGGCCTGCAAAATTTAAGTTGCTTACAGCAACAGAAGATGTAGTAATTTAGCCAGGGAGGGTCCCAGTCCCGGATCCCTTTTCCCATGTCCCACGGTTTCCAGCCCCAACCCTTAGAGCTGGTTATCTATGTGCTTCGAGCGCTGCTGCTGCTTCCCTTTTTCTGGGGCATGGTGGCGCCTGCTTCTGGCTCCTCGGTTTAGTCATTCGTTTCGCTTGTTAACAGGAGGGACACGGTACACAGGAGGCATTTGCCACACCGGTGGCAACTTTTTGGTGGCAAGATTGTGGCTCTCATGACTGGCATATTCTGCAGGCAGGTTTCTCCTTTCGCTCCTTTCCTTTTGCTCATTTTGCTTCAGGTATTCATAATTTAATACCAACTTGGCGTCATTTCGCATCGTTTAGCCCAATTTTCAAAGCATTTGCACAAACAGCCGTTTAATGAATTTGACTCGATTTGGGAAAATCTTTAAAGGAAATTCAATGCCGTGGAAACTCTAGACCTGTCTTGCGATACTCCCTCTCTCTCTCTCTTACATATCTCTCGTTTCATCAGCATTTCTTACGTGAACCGGGGGCAGGGTAATCGTTTCCTCTTGTGTCTTGTCGCATGTTCATTTGCAGTTTTCGGCTGGGGCTGTGCCTTCAACTTTTGCCACCGTGTGGCCTCCAGAGGTCATGTATGCCCCTCCCACTCTCTCTCTCTCTCTCTGTGTGTCTTCTCGCTTTCACTTTGTTCATCGCTTAGACAATTTCTGTGCTCTGGCCTTCGCCACTCTGCTGGCCTCCCTCCTCTCTGCTGCTTCCGTTTCTGGCTCTGACTCTCTGGTTCTCTGTTTCTATGGTTTTGTGTGCTGTTTTGTTGCCTGACTTTTTACATAATTTTGTCGCTTGGCTGGCTTTGTCCTGCGTCTGTGCTTGGGTCCCCAGCCCCACCAGGCTACAGGCTACAGCTACAGCCACTGCTGTCATCCTGTTCGTGTTATCCTGTATGTGTTATTGGCATTGTTGTTGGCGGCATTCTGTGACATTCGTTGTGGCCATTTTAGCTTGTAATTCACTTAAAACCGCACACAATGACAGAATGTAGCAGCAGAAGCTTCCTCTGTGTTCCTACAAAAACAGAAGCTTTAAATTATGTTATTAAATTTGTTTTCCAAGGAATTTGTTGACCCTCCGACAGCGGCCGACAGCGGCAGCGAACACTCGTGCTTTTCCTTCTCTGCTCTAAACTTTGATAAAGTTTTGGCTTTCGCTTCTCTGTCAGGCACTTGACACAAATCTAAGGCATGTCCCTGTCCCTGTCCCTGCCCCTGGCATAGTTGTGTCCCATTTTAATTAAAGGCAGAACCTCCCTTTCCTTAAGGCAGCTTAAGGCAGCTTCTGCCTAATCGAATTGTGAAGTCAGGAACAGAGGGAGAGTGAAAGTGAGAGTGAGAGAGTCGCCACTACACACGCGCTCCATCGGTTTAGAGGCGATGATTTCGCTTGATTGCTTCGATTGTTTGCCATTTAGTAGCGCTGTCCTAAGTGCTTCTTGAATTCTTTGGCAAAGAAATTGAAAAATAACACGCAAATTTCAGCTTTGAGCTCAGTTCAACTTTAATTGGAGGAGCGGCAGGACCAGCCCAGCCCAGCCCAGCCCAGCTCTGCCCTGTTCTGTTCTGTCCTGCCATGACATGAAAGCTTCACATTATTTAATAAAAAACTTGCTCCTCTCTTGCGCGGCGACGAACAATGTAGAGAATGGTGGAGAAACGAGGCTCAGGGCGCTATTAAATATTGACGCGCCCGCACAAAGGCGGCTAAATGCCACAAAAGAACTCATAATGGCGACTTTGTTGCCACTCTAATGCCATTTTATGTGCTTTATTAAGGCCAAGAAGCGTCGGCCTCGGCCTCAAGGCGGCCAAGACAATGGCCCTAGAGGCATTCACTCGAGACATATACATACATACATAAAAGATAACATCAAACGGAAATTTGTGTCAGGTGAAGCATTAAAATTACCAATTACCTTACAATGCAAACTCGTTATGCCACAAAGACGGCATTAACCAGAAGACGCATTACAAGGACGGGGCAGGCAGGACACTGTAGAAATCTCAATTAGGATTTAGCAAAATAGTTATTCCAATTATGTGGGACAATTGAAGGGATTCTGGTTGAATCAAAGTTAAGTAAAGTGTAGGAAATCTCAGTCGGAAAATGACACCTGAATAATCTCAAAAGATGGGGGAAATTTCATGATTTATTGCACAAAAAGAAGCATCATATCTGCTCGGGTTAGGATAGGTGAAAAATCTCTTTCTTTTGGCTATTTTCGAACATACTTTTATGTTATTCGTAGATTTAACCAACGAAAGTGACAGCATAAAAACGAAAGAAACCCCAAAAAAGAAAGCCCCACTTTATGACTCACTTTTTCTGGATTTTTCCCCAGCGCAAAACTTTATCTGTGACCCCCTATAAACAGCAGCAGCATCCTCCTACTGCAGATATAGATACGAATATATGAACATTATGGTTCGTACGGTCAATTTATTACGTTCGCGCCTCGGATGCCCCATGCATGGCTGCATATTAAAAAGCAGATTTAATTAACTTTGGCCAAACTTTTATTAATATTGAACGCTCTTTTCCTCCAGCGCTGCGTCTTTCCTCCTCTGACTGCCAGAAAAAAGGGCGTTAAATGCGCTAAGCAAGTTTAAGCCGTAATAATAAAAAGTAGCGCAAGCGAAAGGGAAAATAAATAAATAAATAAAAGACATACCATCAGCGGGCATTACGTACACAATTTACTTTATTGCATAAACTGATTATAGTTTTAATGCCGCCCAGGACCAGAGCCAGAGCCAGAGAGACCGATACAAGTGATGGAACCCATGCAACGTCGGCCATTCCCAGGGAGACGTTCGACAGTCGGGAAAACTTTAATATCCTGACGTTATTATCATTATTAAACTGTGAATGGTATAATAAACGAACAGAGTAACCGCAGACACAGCGACACAGCGAGGACTTCGAAGTCGCAGGAAACAGTGGGTTGAAATAGAAGGAAAACAGGAAACAATCTTTACCTCAGAATATATTAAATACTCAGAGAAATTAAAGCATTTAAATAATCTCTGACTTCGAATCATTTAAAAAATATACTCCTAAAACTATTTCAAGCCCAAAAAGTTATTTTCGCTTTAAAAAAAACAAATATATTGCCACAATTTAAATACTTAAGAACTTGGCAGATTAAACGTAAGAATAGTGCATTTTTTTTACAGATTTTTGTTGTAGACAAGGAAAATTACATAAAACATATTTATGCCATGCTTAATAGATTTCCGACCACTGTACACACAGTGCCTGCAAATGTTGTGTTTACCGGCAACTTCCGGCTTGAGTGCAACGCTCAGAAGGTAAAAGACAATACGTCCGCCCGTAATCGATGTACGACGGGGAGTTATGAGCGCGTAATAATCTATTGAAATGCGTTTTATTGCGCATACGCCGCATGGGCTCCAAGCTCTTAGTAGTCCTCCTGCAGGGCTGCACTTAATGGCCGGCACGAGTCACACTCCCACAGAAACTGGCAGGCAGGCAGACCTTTAAATGGTGAAAAGATTTCAAGTTGTCTGGCAGTGGGAAAGTTGTCTGCCACAGAGAGAGAGAGAGAGAGAGAGGAAGAGAGTGTCGGAGAAAGTCGTGCACTGTTGCACGCTAATTTCCCATGGCTTGAGTGCTCTGTTAGGATTATACGCGTCTGAGCCTCTGGCCTGAATGTCGGAATGGAAACTTTTTGGCCACAATTCCTTTGGCATTGATTTCATTCAGCTTTGCAGCTCATTTCTCGTCGAGTCAACATGTTCGCCTGGTCACTAATTAGTCGTTAATGATGCATTTCCCCTCCCAGATTGCATGTCTCGATTATTTCGTTTCATTTCATTTCGCTTTGGTTTCGTTTCGTTTCGCACACACGCAAGCACCCACTTTTCCCGCCGGGTTTAATCTTGTATCTGGAAATCCATCGAGACACGCAATATTGAAGCCCTGCAAAAAGTCAGCGCGGAAAATCTCCTCACTCCGCACGCCATGAGTTGTGAAATTTTCCACTTCCGTGATTCGGTTATCCTTATTTACCTGTAAAGAGATAAAACGAAAGCACAGGTTGAGTGAGAGGCAGCGGCAGGCAGCAGGTAGCGGCAGGCAGAGCTGATTAAAATATTTGTGTATGTGGCATTTCAATTTGCTTTGCATATAATTATTATTGTATTACGCATACGCCCCATGGGGCGCCACATGTGATACAACTTTCGGCGGCATCTCCCACTGAACAAAAAATTAACATAAATCCAAGGAAAATATTTGCTTTGCCCCACAGCCTTATGGCATTCCGTATTTAAAGCATATTTTTGGCAGTAGCAGCAGCAGGATGCCTTTGCTCTGCCACTTGCGGCCAATAATTTGCATTCACAAAATATTGCGCCTTCTTTGTGGGTGTTTTAATTTTGCCAAAAAAAACCCCAGGATATATATCATCCAGACACAGATGATTTTCTTGGTATTTGAAGTGGTTTTGTGTGGTCTAAAGAAGCTGCTTTGATTGATTTCATTATGCTTTAAATATGAATTTAAATCATAAATTCACAGCATGGGAGAGAGAGAGAGAGAGAAGTGAGCAGTGAGCAGTGAGCAGTGAGCAATAAGCAATGAATTGTGAAATATGAAAATGTGCATCGTAAATTGGTAGAATATTGTATTTTCCACATTATTTATGATTGCATTTCCAATTCTCCCTAGTGGACACCAAAACCAGACCAGGAAAATTGACATCTGGACTTTGGGGGCTGTCATTAATTTGCTTCGTTAATGTGAAAGGCAAACAAAGTGGAAATTGCGTTCGCTCATTATTTTACATTGTAATTAAATTTATCTCATGGCATCCCACAAATATTTCTGATTACCCTGCACACACCCGCACCATTCCATCGCCCAACCTCCGACAATTTGTTGTTACATAATTACAAGAAATAACACCGCAGGACATCATCGGTACGGGAGTATAAACAAGGCATTAAACTGGAAAACATAAATCAACCATCAAATAAAATACAAAATAAAAAGGAGGAGGAAAGCGCACAAAGTCAATGGGATTTTAACTCCAATCAAGATGTCGTGTTGTGTCGAGCGGGGGATTTCGTTTTCACTAATTAATGCACAGAGTCCATTGCTAATTCATGCACTATCCCCCCACAGCTCCATCATTGACAAGCACACAAAAAAAGATTGTATCTGTCCGTCATTCAGTTGGAAACTTCATTCATTTAGAAGTTACAAATGTAAGTACGTGTGTGTGTTATTATCTTTGTGTATCTCTGTGTGTATCTATGCACCTGTCCGTGAAACGTACACAAACACCCTGCTCACATACTGCTCTGTTCACTGAACACCAAGCTAATTGATTACAACAAATTTCAATTCGTGTTTAATTAAATTAAAATTTTGATTTTATCACAACGATGCCCCCGCCGGCAGCATATTGCAAAGAGTGCCAATGCTTCTCGCATGTGTGGCGTTGAGTTTATTAAAGCTTTAATATTCATGGAAGGAAAATCAGAAAGGCAAGGTAAAGAAGAACGAGGAGAAATAAAGAGTGTAATTAACGCCCACACCTAATTAATGATAATCTTTTGTCATAGGCCTGATTAACATTTGTGTCTGTGTGTTTGTGCGTGTAGTGTAGCTAACAGATTAATTAATGTTTCATAGAAGGAAAAGCAAACAGAAAAAAAATATATAAGGGAAGGCTGGCAATGGAGGTCGAAGCTACGGATACTCTAGGAGAAAACTATTAAGGAAACTATATGATTTATTTATCTAATTGGGATAGGATTTGACAAAGACCAATATCTATTTACAGCAGCAGCTTGATATGGTTATACAATCTTTCCCTAACACGCAAGACTATAAAAGCAAATACTTCCTTTTCTTAATTACAAACATCTACCCTTAATCCAAATACCCTCGTAAGTAGTGCATACAATGAGCAGAAACAAAACAGGGCGACTATTTAAATATTTATTTCACTCATTTGTTTTGCAGGCACACACACATCGCTTTCCCATTCCCATTCTCTACATTCTCCATTCAAGTGTGCGTGTGCGTGTGCGTGGAGACAGAAATTACCTTTTGCACACAAATTGCATTTGCGTGTCAACCGCAGTGCGTCAAAAGAGGGAGACTCCGCATCCCATTCCTTTCTTGAAAGTGGGCGGGTGGTGGCTATGGGCGTGCCACTCGTGTGTCGGCCCTTCGAAGCGTGCGTAAGTCGGCAACATGTAAACGCGTATTAATTAAGGCAAAACAAAGCGCCGCCGCTCAAGACGCAGACGTTGCAGACGATGAAGAAGAAGACCTCGAAGACGATGACATGCAAAGGGAGTGGCAGCATACATACTACAGTCGAAGGCGGAGTGGGAGGGGATGTCAAGATCCTGTTACGCCCACCGGCGTGGCGTCAAGGCTGCTTGCCACTTGAATGTAGGAAACGGCGGGCGATGCCAAGTCCTTATAATGCGCCAGACGTAATACATTTAATTTCTTTCCATTTATTATTCGTGTGGTTCCCTTTGACTGATTCTTTTGAACATTGAACATTTATACATTTTAATTACTTCTCTCCTTTCACTTTATTTACACGCTTTAAGAGCAGCAGCATCAGCAGAGGCAGCGGCAGCTACCATCAATGCACCTGATGCTGTCAGGGATGGGCTGCCGAGAACATCGCTTTTCCTGCTCTGTCAGGCCACCTGTCAACAGAGTCCAGAAGTGTCCATCTCTTGTTTGCAGCAGAGCTCTGTCTGGATATTAGGGGAGTACGGATTTGCATGTGAGTTCCATGGGAGTTTCATTCTAGGAACCAATTAAGCGAGAGAACGAACCCTTAAAGCAAATGCGCGTGTTGGGACGGACGTACAACAATTTCAATTTTCGTGCCATTTCCACTTCCATTTTAATTGCAATTCGTGTTGTAATTTCGGTGGCAGGCAGAGACTTGACGCCGCTTGGCCACTTCATTGGTCATTATGGTCAGGCGGCCGTAAACAAATCCGTAAACAAACTGGACTGCCACCTGTCGACACCTTGCACACCCATTTCTTTTTTCTGCGGTTTTTTTTTTGCACAGAAATTACAGGTTTTTAGGGCAAACCACAGAACAGCAGGCGGTGGCGGTTGTAACACGAAAAGTAACAAGTTCCAGAAAAAGGCGGACGGAAAAGCCGCACGACAGCAACAACCACAACGGAGAGGAAAACAAAAGGAAAACAAGAGGAAAAACTGAGAGAAAAATCATTCATTATCATGTCACGTCAATCGAAAAACAATCTAATGACTGCACATGATTTCTATCTCAAATAGGTTGGAGCTGAACAAACCGTAAGCTGGGGAAATTGCCTCCCCCACACAAAGACCCCGACACAGATACACACTGAAATGAGCACTCGGAAAAGTGGCTGAAAAGTTTGTGGGTGAAACGTTTATTATGCATTAGCCATGCTTAAACGGTTAAATCAACTGTAAATCACCCACCGCCACATGCCGCACGCCAAATAAGGTCAATGAGAAAGGTCCCACGGTCAACTGGCAGCCAAATCAAGTGTGAACCAAGTGAGAGATTTGATAAATGGCAGCGATAATACTCGTGTGTGTGTTTATCAGGGAAGTTGGGTAACATTTTGTGGGCAAGGATTTTCCAGTTGATACTCGTGTGGGGAAAAGTGAACATTCAAATCGGGGTTCCCATAGCTTACACTTTCAAATCAGTTTCATATCTATCAATAGTTACCCTGCCTTGTACTCGTTTAAAATTTCAACAAAATGAAAAGTATTATCTTGGAGGATCAGTTTATCATCCCGAAGTATCCACTGCTGCCCGTGCCACTCATCAAATATGAAACCATACACAATTTGGACTGCACCAGGGATCTGAGGGTCAGTCTGCCACAAATTATAGTGAAAGTGAATGATGTTGCAGGCGGCGATGGCCCCAAGGAGCCAACTGCTGGCACTCGCCTGTTTCAGAGCATTGGCGTGGAAGCGGAGTCCTCGGAGCCAGAGGAAATTAAATACAAATGGAGCTCGCCTCGGTTGATGATCCTCTGCGAGGATGGGGACATCAATTGTGCCATGCACTATCTGCTGGAGTCCATTCACGATCCCTTTGCTGCCAATGCGGTGGCCACGCTGCTGCTGCAAGAGTCCATGCTGGAGGAGTTTACCGAACGACTGCAGGATCACTTGGTGGAGCTGCGTCCCGAGATAGCCAATCATCCGGTGTATCTGAAAACTTTGGCCAGAGTGGAACAGCTGAAGGCCAGAACGATTGTGTCCCCGTCGGAGCACGTTCCACGGAATGCCTCGCCCACGATGGTCTTTGATTTCAGTCACAATTACTTTGGGGATGGACCCACTGGGGTCATCACCCTGCACACCTTTCGCACCTTCAAGGACGCCCTCCAGGTGCAGGCGCGTGAGCCGCTGGCCTTCACTTCGGTGAGCATTTGGAATGAGAAACTGGGAGCCGCCTACGAGCTGGTCGCACGCCTCAATTTCGATATATTTCTGCTCAACTGCTTCTACGTCAATCTGGATCCCATTGGGCTGGCGTTTGTGGGCAATATGAACTCAGCGAAGGTCTCCCAGGACTACCACTACGAATCGCTGACTTTCCAGAAGAAGCGCAAGGTGATTGTCCACCCAGCGGCTACCACCTGGGGCCAGAGGGCCAAGGAGTTGCAGCCGCCACAGCCGCGATCTTTCAATGTGGTTATACTGTAGAGACCACGGCCCCCTTCCCTCGGGGGGTCACTCAACTCTGAAAAGTTTCGCTAGCTAAGTTTCCTCCGCCACCGCCCCCCCAAAAAAGAAGACGACTAATTGAGTTTCCGGCTGCTTGGGCAGCAGCTCCATTAGCAATTTGATTGCCCAAATAAGTTTCCAGGGAAATTCAACAGGCGGCCCGGCTCGGCTCGACTCGGCTCCCTCTTTAGGAGAAATAATCAATGGAAAATTATCGTTGTGTGTGTCTCTTTTTGGGGGTTGGCGGTCCCTCTTTGGTGTTGTTAAAATTAAAAATTCCTTTTGCGAAGTAATTTACGTAACGTGCCAATAATCTCAAAAATGAATTTACCATTCCCACAGCTCAAACTTGTGCCCCTGCTCCGCCGTGCAGTCCTGTATCTCTTTGCTTGCCAAAAAACAACAAAGAAAAGTTCGTGTTGGCAACATAATGTGGTGGGGCAGGAACCAACTCAGGGGTTCTAGAAGGTGTAGCCTCCTCGGGAGTGGAAATAGCAGGAGCCCCTGGAGCCTCTGTCAGAGAGAGAGTGGAGTAGCACTAGCCCTCAGGCGGAGGCACAGCAGGAAGAGCACAAGGAATTTCCAAAATGCCATAATTACTCCACTTGCCACTTGCCACCGCCTCCACTCCACCCACTCGGCTCAGATAGACGTCGACCTGCTGGCTGGCAGTGGTGCTGTGCTGTTGGTGGAGTGGTTTGAGGGCCATGGGGCGGTCATATTAGTGGCACATATTCGGCTTGTTGGCTGGCCAAATAATACCGCTATAAATGGGAAGAACAGGAAGAGGAAGGACAGCAGGCGGTAGTGGGGCCAGTCCCCGGCCAACCCCGTCCCACCAACTTTATAATGTACTTCCGTTTGCTTTCATTCACATGGCAGCGGCATATCAAAATATTTGACATTTGCATAAATAACGCGCGCGATGCGATCCGGGGCCCGGAGTTGAAAGGCAAATAAGGCCCGACCGGCCCGGCCCCCATATGTGTAAAGTATCACGACTCTTGCCCCTGTCCCTGCCCTGCCACACAAATATCATGCCTGAAATTGGGCAAATTTAAAAAAGAGAAAAGGAAGAGAGAGGGCAGCAGCAGCAGAAATATGCAACGCAGGCAGCCAGAACAAAACCGTGGAATGTCCGCTGAAAACGAACCACTACGATGGTTGGGTGGTTGGTGTGCTGGTTGTGGTGCTGTAGCATGCCACTAAAGCAAAGCCAACTCACTAAATAAACAAAATCATAAACCAACAAGCGAGAGAAATATGGGCAGCTTTGCTTAGGGCTCCAAATGTGTTGATACTCTCATCCTGATGGAGAGATTGGGACTCAAATGGTTCAATACGCAGCAGGATTTATAATGTCATAACAAAAGATATAAAGATATATATATGTATATGAATAGAGTTAGCATTTGGTCAAATGATTAAACGAAAAAGGCTACCCAAATAAACAGAGAATTTTTGTTCCATTTTTGTTGCATAGCCTTATATCCCCCCAGTAACAACTCCATTCCCATATGAATCATACCCTTTCGTAAGGGCATTCACACACACACACACACACGCATACAAAAAAGAGAGGAAAAAACGCCAGCGCGAAATGAAGTTTATTTATCCAGCGAATGGGCAAAAATTAGAGGCGGCTGCATGCAAATTGGCAATTAGGAAATCCTTTATTTTATTTTATGAACTTTTTTTTTTGCCGTAGTGAGTGCCGATTTCATTTTCTTGGTTTTCATGTTGGTTTCATGGCTGATGGGAGATGGCGGCGGCTCGTTGACTGGTTGGGTTTTCAAAATGCAAATAAATGAGAGTCCCTCCCTCCTCCTGCTGGCGCCCTTCTTGCCTCATGGCTTCCTTCCCCACCCGCAACTTCAGTGGCGGTGTTGAAGCCCCATTTAGGGCTTTTATTTGTTGTGGTGTGTGTGTTTTGGGGTGGTGGGAGGCTCCATTTCTCGCGCTTTTATTTGGCATTTTATTTTGGCAACGTATTTAATTTCATTGCAGGTCGTTGCTTGCCTTGGCTTGTATTTATTTTTAACATATGAATGGAAATGAATTTGGTTAAGTGGAAGGTTAACTTTGGAAGCGGCCGAATGTACTCCCAATTTAAAAATATTATTACGGCACAGGTTGAATGTGGCACTTATTATTTTAGGGGATTAGTTGATCAAAACAAAGCAATCGTGCAGCTAATGAGCTCTTTCAAATAACAGAATATATAAAAAAATACTCCCCAAATGGAGAGTGTAAAAGAAATACTAAGCGGTCAAGATAAAAAGCAGGATATCTCTTGAAAAATAAATCCACAAGCGATAAATTTCAGACGGGCAGCAGCACGTCCAGGGAGAAAAAACTCTTGAGACGCGTTGGCTGGGAAACATTTCATTTCGTTTCGTTTCGCTTTGCTTTGCTTCGATTTTGTTTCGTAATTGCAAAGGTGAGGGCGGAACGAAAGCAACGAAAGAAAGAAATACCAAACAAAGAAAAGCAGACAGCAGAGGAAGAGCGAAGCCCAAAGTGAAGTGGAAATCTCAGTTAAGTTGAAAGATTACATCCTGTTTGGGAATGGGAATCGGGCGATGGGCGATGGGGTCCTGGGAACCTTAACTAAAAGTCAATTCCCAAATCAACAGTGGGAGATGACTGTGGGGAAAAGTAGCTTATTTCAATCGACAATGTTTAAATTGTGCAAATCCTTTTATTTTAACGATTCTCAAATGTTCGTTCTTCCTGTTTGGCTCTCTCTTTTTGCTTTGGCAGGGCAAGGCAACCATTGTTTTGGGGCATTGTTTCATGCAAGTTTGATATCCAAATCAACTGCAGCTCTGCCTTTAATCCGGCTGAGGGTTCGCTCGGTCCGTCCGTCCGTCCTCTATTCAGTTGTCAAAATAAAAGACCTCGCAACCTGTTGCTACAGAGGATTACTCGTGCGTTGAATAGTACCACCACCACCACCACCAGCACGACCAAGCCCACAAGGTTTCACTCTAAATCCCCCGCTCTAAACACATAGAAAGAGAGAAAGTTTTCACTTTGATATTTGATTTTCAGGGCCCAGGAAAAATCACTCGAATGGAAAAAGGTTCAAATTACCGCGAGTTTTTAGCTGTTTTTCTTCAGTTTTCCTTTCTCAATTTCCCCCCGCCCCCATTTTCGTTGGCTGCACTTTACCTTTCGGCTTTTTGAGTTTTATGCCAAATGCTGGTCTAAAAAAAATCCCTGACCCACTCAGCGGAGCCTGCTGCTGCTGCTGTTTTCTGTTTCTCTGTTTTTTTGACAAAATACGAGTACGTCTGCAAATTGAGGCAGTGGAATTACTTGATCCATAAGGGGATTTAGAAATCCATTTCAGTGCCATGGCAACCTACTTCAATTTTTCCCCTTTTTAAAGTGAAGGTTTTTCCTTTAAATATCGATTTAATTAATTTGAAAGAACATTTCAGTCTCAATTAAATATTAACCAGGCTGACTGGCATATTTACGAATGTTGAATGTGGCATATGGAATATGGGATGTGAGTGCTTCCGCCTTTTTGCCCAGTGCCACTGCCACAGCAGAGGGTTCTGTCTGTGGCTTAGGGGAGCAGGTCATATCGCATGACAGCCATTAGGAATATTGATTTCCATATCGCAACATTAACAAAAGTCAGAAGGCAGCAGTAGCAGCAGCAGCAGCAAACGAAAAGTGCTCATTCTCAAGCTGGCAAAAAACAGCTCAAATGAGAGAGAGTACAGCAGACAGGATACAAACACTCACACAGACTCACAGACGGGCATACACACATCGAAATGCGCTGACGTAATGTGAAAATTATGCGTTGTAATTTACGCCAGCCAGAAGGAAAAGCGGAAGACGACGCACTAAAACAGTTCAAGCAGCAGAACAGAAGCGAGGGAAGAACCCAAGGAGCATGGGAAAAGCAGCAAACGAAAGACAACGATAGACAACGAAACAAACGAAGAAAAAACATGCAAGATATTTAAAAGCAGAACGAATATATAGACAGGCATTCACACACAGATACACATGTTTAGATGTGGCTGTATGTGTGTGTGTTTGTGTGTTTTTATGCAGATGTGGACATGAAAAATTGGAACACTTTAACAGTCAAAGCAGAGCGACACACAGGCTCCCCATTTCCCTACCCCTCTGCGCACTCTATCACTGTTGTTGTTTTTTGGCACTTTTTCACCATCTTCTGTTTCATCTTACACTTTTTTTGCTTTTGGGTGGATCCCTCCGAAAGGAAGTTGTAAAAATAAAACATGGCACGTTTGCAAGTAACAAAAAAAAAAGCAGGAAAATGTAAGGCATGGAAAAATGCCACCAAAAAAATACCCGATTGGTAGATGGAATGTGTGGAACACGACAGAAGAAATACTTTATTCGAGGAAATATATTTTGGGACTATCCGATGGAATTTTTTAGGGGATCGTAATAAAACTTCTTTAAGCGATAGATAGAACTGATAGAACGAATTTGAAAACCCTAGATCTTCTGCTCCTCTTCCAGTTTGATCCCCTTTTCATTTCTTTTTGTTCTACTGTCACATAAATCCCTTACCCACTCACAATTAAAGGGTATAGCAATACAAAAACAATAGAAGGAAAACCCACCAGCAGCAGCAGAGAAACGAGAGTGAAAAATAACTACATGAAAATTTGTGGTCGCTGAGGAATTCGACTGGGAAACGGAGACACTCCTCCTTCGTGGGAGATGTTGGAAATTTGTGGGCACTAAACGTGGCATGTGGCATTGGCATAGGCAGCAGCAGCAACACAACCTGCGTGTGTAAATGCTTCGAAATAAATTTGTGTCGCCTGCAACGTTAGCAGAAAAATGAAAATGAAAATAAAAATGTGTGTAACAACAGCAAGAACAAGCTTTGGGGGAGAGAAGAAGCAAAGCCTCATAAATGTTTACACCTTGTCTGGGTAGACTTTTAGGCTCAAATGGAGCATGGTCTGGGGATGAGAATGGGAATGGGGCACACAAACGTGTCAATGATGAGGCCGCTGCTGCTGTGGGGGATGGGAGGACGAAGACACGGCTGATAAACGTCGTTGTAATAATGATAATGGCTGACGGTGCATCCTGTTGCACAGTGGAACGGAAATGTGACAGTCCATAGAAGCTAATGAACTCGTCGAGGTGTGAGATATAACTCACAGAGAGGTGTGTACTGTACTCCACTTCCTGTTGAACCCTGGGAGTGGGACGACTTCCCACTCGGGTTACAGTATGCCGTTCATCAACTGTTTGGTGTGGTCTTCCCACTGTTTTGCTATGCTTTTACGCCCCCATATTTGAATCATTGCCTTTCGCCTGCTTTCGCCCATGCTTTTTTCAACAACAAAACTTTTTCTCCTATTATGTGGCTGTATCGTACAGATACAATGGACAGCCAGAGAGACATTTAAAATTTTCGTCGAGTTGAGTACATAATTTGCTTAATGGTGATTTATTGTCTGCCTTCTGGGCTGCGCTACTCGGTGGCGCCTCGCCCCTAACAAATGGTATTCCCTTTTTTTGGGGCAGAATAAGTTCTTTATGTTCCACACATCTCTCTCTGCCTCTCAGTGTGTGGCACAAATTCGTTTTTTCCAACTTTTTTTTTTGTCGTTTTGTGGCCGCGGCTTTTCAATTGGTTCGGTTTTTCCCCCCGTCGAACTTAAGCTAATTTTTTTCGGGGCGAATTTGTTTATTGTTTCACTTTTTTACGGCATAGCTTTCGTTCTGCATCATTTTGCAGAGTTTTTTTGCTGTATATATAAAAATATATATATATGTATATATTTAATTTAAGTGGTTTTTGTTGCCATTTAATGAGCTTAACTAATTTGCAGTTTTGTTCGACAACTAAATATGTTGCAACTTTTTTGCAGGCAACGAAATTTAATGAGTTTTAGGCCATTCAGGTGGAAAATTAATGTTTTCTCTTCAACATTGTGAATAGAATTTATAGATGATCTAATAATAAACATTGTATTTAAAATTTCGTATAGACTTTTCGTTTTGTCACTGGGAACAATCGAATTTATTATCAAAGATTAACAAATTCCATTATTATTGAACAATTTGATTGCTCATTTGGTGGCTTATTAACAAGAAAAATCCACACGAAAAATGCCAGAAAAATGAAATTAAATTTGCGGAATCTGTCAACTGCTGTGGCCACAATTAAAGCAAAGGAAACAGAGCTCACAAAATGAATTTTCGGCAGAACGCCGCTGAAAATGAAATTAATATTAAACAATGCGTGACATTTTTTTTTGTGTTCAACAAAAGCACAAAGCGAACGGAGGTGCCACGGGAGGAGTGCTCCTCCAACCGCAACTCGTTAAAATTGTATGCCACAAATGGCTGCATACTCGTGTGTGTGTGTGGCAAGAGCAAACAAGCAACAACAAGCCGAAAACCATGAAACCATTCCCCGAAAAAGTTAAACAAGCGACAACTGCAAACAGAGCAAAGGAGAAATGAAAATAATACAAAACAATGGTGAAAAAAACAAAAAATGAAAAATTCAACTCAGCAAATGGCTGGAGATAAAGTTTGTGCCTTAGAATGTGTTTTAAGGTAGAACAAATATTAGGAATATTTCACGTAAACACAGGGAAAAACAATCAAAAGAATCGGCCGCCATTGAAATTGTGGAAACTATTATATTTAATGCAGAGTTTACAAAAAACAAATTCATTATTTTCCTTGATTCTCTATGTAAAAGAACATCTTTAGAAATTATCACGTATACTCAGGTTTATTATTTATTAATCAACATGAAATGGATATGCCTTCATTCCAGCTAATAAAAATATTATATGTTATGACATGCTGCATCAAGTTTATTATATTAACAATGCAAATGAGTGAGTTTCCTGAAAATAATATACAAGTCAGTGTCAAATTCCATACCCATTCATTGCCTTCCTGAAACACTTTCGAAATGCGTGACAAATAAAATATTTAAATACATTTTCAGTGCCACAAACATTTTGACATATTTCGCACTGACAAAGTGCCACAAAAAGTTGCAAATTGTGGTCATTGTGTGGTGGGTTGGGGGAAACTCACAAAAAAAGAATAAATATATAGAATAATTTCCACACAAAACGACTGGCCGGAGCTCTACCCCACGATGACTTCGCATGAGGGGGCGCCTGAGTTGAGGTTTTAAGTTCAGCAAAAAGTTTGTGAAGCCCCCCATATGAATGTGCATAAAAAACTAAACCATGAGATGATGATGTTGATCATCATCATCGTGTGGACATCAGAGTTTTTACAGCATTTGAAAACGGAAGTGATTTCATCAAATATTCATATTAACTAATTGGATTTGATGCCATTTTGCCATATGTCCTGTGTGTCGGAGTGTCCTTCAGAGCGGATATTGCCACTCGATCTGCAACGGACTGCACCTTCCGCTCCAGCCAGGGCGCAGTAATTTAATACACAATGTTTATTTTAAATTAAAAATTTATTTACACACATGTCACCCGTAACTGAAGGACATACTCGTACTCGTACCATCCCATCGCAGCAGCGGTGGAGGGTTCTCTTCGGTTGAGTGTTTTTCTATGACGCTCTTCCATTTGCTTACCTAAAATAAAAAGAGAGAAAATAGATATTAGGAAATGTTTTTTATATCATCACAAAGATAAGACTGCTATAAAACTAACAAAGTTGTTAACAAAACTTGTTGGAAAATGGCCATAATTCTGGAACAGTCTCCCCTGCCAGCGCCTGTCTGTTATTGCCTTTGAATTGCTTAAGTTTAGCTCTTTCTCAGTGAACAAAACCTCTCGCTTTGAGTAAGTTTTTACTTGGGGAAGAACTGAGGGGTAGAACTTTAATTTCTCAGCCTTTTCATTAGCATTCAAGGCGTGGAGCACAGCAGAGAAAAGATGAATAAAATAACAGCCAAAGAAAAAAAAAAAGAGGCAGCGGCAGCGGCTGAAGAAAAACAACGCGAAAATGTGTCAGTTAAAGGGAAGTATACACAACATGTGGGTGAAGCGCGATGAACTCCATGGAAAGAACTTGACTGCCGCCAACGACTCAACTCTTTTGGGCCGCCCCCTCACTCTTCACTCTCAACTCTCCTCTCGAATGCCCTCTCTGCATTGCAATTACTTGCACGCGCCAAACAAAAATGAAAGAAAACGTGGCGAATATTGCGAAATATTACAAAAATAATACAGACACATATATACTATATATATATATAAATATATATATGAAAATTGTGCTGTGTGCCAGTAGCAGGAAGAAAGGAAGGAGATGAATAAGCAGAGGGGGAAGAGGGTTTTTAAGGGTATGAAAAAGGCGGGGATGGCAAAAAGATGTCGACGGCACAAAAAAAGAGCTACAAAATAGCATAGAAAATTAATAATCGCGCAATTTTTGCGCCAGTAAACAATGAGAAAGTCTTGGCTCGTTAGTTTCCTCATTATTCTGAATTTTCCAACTTGCTCTTCCTCTTCCCCTATTTTGCAATTTCTGTAGACTTTTCTTTGTGCCCTGCCGTTTTTCCAGCTGCAGTCTAAATCGCTGAAAAGGACAAAAACGCAACAGCGAAGGAGAGATGGAGATGGTAAATGGAACAACGGCGGCAAACGAGCCTTGAGGTACTCATAGTTGTTGTTGTTGTTTGTTGTTGGACTTTTCGCTGAAATTGGGTTGAGTTCTCGGGGGCCGGAGACAACTGTCTGACAAGATGAAGAACAACGCGATTCCACGGTAAAATAATAATGAAAAATGCGATTTAATATCATTTTTCATAACAACACAAATTTTGCACAGACTTTGTGCCATTTTTCTGTCTGTTCTCCTTTTCTTCGTTTACCGACTGAAGTGGAGTGCAAATGAAGTGTTGGTTGTGGAATCTGGTGGAATCTCGGTTACTTAATGGATTTCAGGTTTGCCATTGTTCTCTGAGGCAGATCTCTAGCAAGCTTTGAGGAAGAAAATTGGTGAAATCTGCGTTTGTTCTATGAAGAGAAACATTGAGGAATAAGTAAAGCTTACTTGGTCTTCTTTCGTTTAATGTCATAATCTTGTGACAAGAGAATGCGTAAGAGGAGCTTGCCTACAGTGATAGCTAGACTAACTCCACAATAATTAAGCCCATCGATTGAACGCCAAAACGAGACACAATTTAAAGAGCAGTCATGCAAATGATACTGTACTTACAGTCGGCCAAAAGCCCTCCCCATTGAAGCAGCTGCTGGCCAAACACAGCAGACTAAAACAAAATCAAATCAAGGGGCCAGCAAAAGGGCCAAACAGCCAACAAGTTTGCCCAGCGAGTGTCAAGACTCGATGCTGGCAACGCGACAACGACAACGAAACGACAACTAAATTATTAATGCACAATGAACTTGAACCACGGACCAGTCCAGACAGGCGGCAAATCAGCAAATATGGCCAACAGACAACAACAAAAAGTTGGTTAAAAATCTGAGTATATATGCGAATGATGCAAATGACTTTAACTGGAGAGAGAGAGAAAGAGAGATTGTGGGAGTAGGGCACAAGGACAAAGGCAAATACGGGCTAAAAAAAAATTATAATACGTGAACAAATTGCTCTTGCGTCCTGTGGCTCTCTCTCTCTCTCTCTCTCTCTCTCTTTTCCTCCCTTTTATACAATTCCCCCATTTGTTTGTCATTTCATTTTGCATTTTAAATCAACATTTCTTTAGTTAAATTCCATGCTTTGTGTGTGTGTGTTTTTTTTTTGTTGGTTTTTGTGATTCGATGGCATAATTTTGATATGCATTAAAAACTTTTCAACTTATTTATACAATTTTTCATGGGAATTTCACCTTTTGAAGTACGAAAGCCAAACGAATGCGTAATGATTTTTTCATTGCTGTTAAATAAACAATTAGGGGGGCTGGGAAGGGGCGAATTTTGGTGAAAGTTTTGCCAGCCAAGGGAAAAATATACGAGTACTTGAGCACAACCTCTCGTAGCAGGTGGAGCACTGGGGGCGCCGCCAAAACTTTCGTTTCGTTGCGTGTATGGGTCTAATCAAATTCTGTCATTTAATTTGGGCAACTTTCCAGCACATAAAGGTTAAATGTTGGTTAAAGCGGCGGCAGCAAATCCCTTTGGGGTGACCATTAGGCTGGGATTTTAATGGAGGAGAAAAGGTATCATTTCACCTTTTGTGAATTTAAGGGATAGCCGAAATTAGTTAGGTTTTAAATAAACATGCTGTAAATTTAATACAAATTTCCCAAAACACCAAAAAGATATTCCCAATGAGATTTATACCAGCAAATTCCAAATTCCAATAATAATCATTCAACAAATACTCGTATTCCCGCCGGCCAATAAATCATAAGAGTAGTCCCATTATAAATCCCATTTAATACCCCGCACCAAAAATAACCAATTTATATTCAATTATCAATAACCATATAGAGGGGGTGGTGGTGGTGGTGGAGTTTTGTATGCCTCAATACCTCCATCGTAAGCTGCTTAACTATTTTAATTTTCCACGTGATTGTCGGGGGCAAACGGGTTGGGTTCATGGTTTTACCATCTGCCATATGCGTGCTTGGATTGGCCTCACCTTTTTTTTTTTTTCAATAAATTCCTCTGGCTTGCAGCTCACAAAAAGATATCCGAAACACGTGACAGATTTGCTTGGATTACATACGCATTATACACACAGATACACACACGGATACGCCGCACAGGACACACAGAGAGCCACACAAATATACTCGTACATATGTATATGGGGATATGGGTGGAAGGAAATGTCTGTGGATTTACTTGAACTTGTGGCTTTCTTGTTTCTTGTTGTTATTTGTTGTGTTGGCGCGGCAAAAAAGATACCAAACTTTTATTCAGATGACACTTGCTCGAATGCCTCAACCGATTAGCGGCATGGGCAACATCTTAATCACTGATTAAATTGAGCGTAAGCCACGAGGCGGAACACACAACCGACACACGATAGATAGTCCTAGCCGTAGCTCGCAGTCCGTAGCAGGATGTCGTACGTAGCTCGTGGGCAGAATGCACTACAGTACGTAGAGTAGCCGCAATAAAATGATTCCGCACTTGGCCCTTGGACACAACTGAAGCCCACGACAACGGCATTCAAAGTGGCGATGGATGGCTGGCACCAGCCACGATGCCCCCGCCAGAAACCCGAGCTCGTGTCCACCCAAAAACGAAGCCGAGCGCCCCCAAAAGCCGAACAGCACGGCAATTGGCAGTAGTCCAAGCAAAGAGAAAGCGAGCCATCTAAGAGAGTCTGCAGCGTTTTGGGTGGGACTCTGGACGGACATGCGCTGTGGCCCATACACCAATGCCACCAACAGAGAGCTCTTCCAATGCCCCACAACTCTGCTCATTTGCCAGTGTCCCAAAGTTGTCCCAAGCTCCAAAACAGCAACAGCTGTTCCCCCAAAAATGAAGCCAATGAAGCAGGGCTACAAGAGAAACCCCTCCAAAAACAAAAACAAAAAACAAAAAAACAAAAAGGAAAACATAAAAAGAAAAGTGCTGTCGTTGTCCTCGTTGTCGGCTTTTGCTGTGACGCACTCTTCTCGGTCTCTCTCTCTCTGAGAGAGAGAGTCCTGTGGCGTGTGTCTTAGGTCAGAAACTGTGGCATCTGTGTCTGCCTGTGTGCGAGAGGAGTATCTGTGCGTGCGTGTGTGTGTGTGACTGTGTGAGGAACGAATCCTTCGTCCCGGTGTTGGCAGAATTTTTAATTATGATAAATGCCCATTCATAAAAATGAATGGCATACATTTGCGTTGCGTGTTTATTTTTATAAGATATCTCCCCTGCATAATTATTATTGCTATTATTATATATTTCTCTTATTTATTTCCGTTTTCTTCTGTCCCCCACCCCCTTCTCCGACACTATCTTCCCCCTTCTTTCGGCACGTCTTTCTTCCTTCTTTTGGCAATTTTTTAGCCCCATCTTTGTGTGGCCTTCGCCTCTCCATTCTCTCAGTGTGCACTTGACAGGCCAAGATTTATGCGACTGCAGTTGGTTGGTGATTGTTAAGGGCGGGTGGGGGTAGAAAGAGGTATGATTTCAGGGTGGTTGAGAGGCGCTTCAGTTCGGTGGTTGATGATCGACTGCCGGCTGCAGGTGTTGATGGCCCCAGATGTGCCTCAATCACCATCACCGTCAGTTAATAAAATCAGAGCACGACATTTGATGAATTGTTGCTGATTTTTGCACAGCCCTTAAAGGGCCAAATCGTTTAGCCCGGCAATTAAACAGCAAGGCACGTGGGGATGAACATGAATAAACGCTGAGATTTATGCCATTATCCCCCGCCCCGCCCCGCCCCACTATTGTGTGGGATAACTCAAACAAAATTCGATGCGAGGGGAGAGTTGGAATCCAGAGTACAGCCGTGTGTCCGACCACTCGACAAAACCAAATTGACCAAAGTTAATTTAACCACTGTAAACAAGCCGAGAGTTGAGAGCCTGTGAGCCTGAGAGAGATCCTGAGTGCCAGAGCACCACCCAAGCACTTCAAATGCTTCGCTGGCCACGAGAACATCAATGGTACCAACAACAAGACCAAAAAAAAGCAAGAATGAAGGAAGGACGGACGGATGGAGAAGCAGCCGTACATATACGGTAGGGACTGTAGTGAAAATCAATTGAAGCGCCAACAAACGCTTCAATCAATTTTACTTTGGCAAACATTGAGTGCAAAATAAATCACAGCCTCGACTCGGAGAGACTCGAGACTCGAGACGATGGAAGATGGTCTGGTCTGGACTGGCGGTAGAGGGATTGGGGATTGAGGATTGGGGATTCAGCTGCAGTCCATGGGAATGCAGCCAGCCTGCCTGCATGCCACCCATGCCTCTGTGGCACATCCTTGTGTTTATCTTATTTATGCAAAGCTGTGGCAAACACCAACAATAACCAGTGAAAACAGGGAAAGGAATGGGAAAAGGAAAAGGATGGTAAACGCGAGGCAGCAGCTAAAAAATGAATGAATTCAATGAAATGCGGCTAAAAGTAAACCAGAGGATGCACAGGCAACAAACCGATTGGCAATGGCTGTGTGTGTGGAGAGGACATCATGCTACTTGGAGGCACATCCAAACATCTCAAACGAAATGAATAATTTATAGACGCATTTCCAGAGCAGTGGGCAGAGAAGGGAAAAGAAAGGAAGGGGAAAGGAAAGGAAAGGAAGGGGAGAGCACTTGTCGCGTAAGCCAACTGCAGTATGTTACTTACAGATACACGCACCATTCGCCACATTCCGACGGAAGTAAGCCCAGCAGCAGCAGGACACACACAGAGAGAGAGAGGGAGCAGAGAGCGACACACACACACACATGCTATTCAAGGCAAAGTAAAAATGCCAATGCCAATGCAAATGTAAATGGCAACCTGAAGTGCTTGGGATTCTTTTGCATTTATTCTCATTGCCCCCCACAAGTATGCCACATCACATGTACATATGTATGTACATCGTATCGTTCAACGTACTCGCAATTTCGACACAAATAAATTCATTTCACTTTGCAAAAGAATATCGTATTTGGTAACCAAAATTTTCTGTGCATTTAGTATTTATTCAAACGAAAAATGCATAATTTTGTTGGGGCAAATCTTTCATGAAAACTTGTAGCACGGAAAACTGTACATAGTATTTTTATTTTTAATATTTTTATCATTATAGAAATCTTAAATATAAGTGACAATATGCCTCGCCCATCGCTGCACAATATTTGAAGAGGAAAAAGTTATTTTTATTTTGCGATTATCCTTCAGGCAGCGTTCCAAATGCGATTATCAGGATATCAAAATTCGTTTTACACAATTTATATACGAGAAATATCTGCCATCTCTTTGGCTGTCCCTGTCGCTGTCTCTCACTCTCCCCCCACTTCCCCCAATGCCGAGCAAAAAGTTTAAATAAATGACTGCACAAAACTTTGCTAATCTCCCAGAAAATATATAAAAGTAAGAGGAAATATACGCCAAACATGAAAACGAAAATTCTCTGTTGGCCAGAAAAACCGACAACAGTTGACTTTGACTGCTGGTTAAGCCGCAGAAAATATTCGTCAATTTTTGAAATGCGAGATCCAGAGAGGAATCAGCGCCAAAACAAGTTTCTTGTTCGTGTTGTGTTGCGTTGCGTTGCGTTGCGGCAATGGCAAAAATATTAATTTAACTTTGAGCATTAGACGGGCAATGACACTTGAATGGAGAACCTGTGCGACGCTCCCACAACAAACCACACCACACCACACGCCCTGAACCACATCTCTCGTTAGATCCTGGCCACAACAGGCGTCAACTGCTGGTTTCCCTGCCCATCTTCCTCGGTGTGGATGTGTCTGTCGTCTATTTGCCTATGCGAAATTTGATGCGATGTCTGCCTCCGCTGATGGTCGTGGTGTGCGGTGCTCGTGTCGCTGACGTTGTTCTGTGCGGTCATTATCGTAAATTTTTATGCTAAATACAATTTGTTGTGGGCACCCCGAAATACAGAGCGAAACACCAAAAGAAATCCACAATTATCTGTGGCACAACGAATTGGAAATGCTCTCGTCGATGGAAATTCGAATCATAAATCGTAAAGTTATCGCTGTAAATGACTTCTATTGTGTTGTTTTTTGGTTGCCCAAGTATTAAATAATACTCTGTTTTTAAGCTGCCTGTCAACCTTAGTGACGCGACAGTCGTCAATACCTTCTCCGCCTAAAGAATATCTGGAATGCCAGCAACATTTGTGACAGCTGTCGCCAGGGCTACAGCAGACAGGACAACATAATCATCTCCGTGCCATGTTTTGGGGAGCGGCTTGACCCCCCTAGCCCCATTTGTCGAAGACAAATTGAACCATTTGAAGACAGATTTGTGCGTTTAATAGGTACAGGGGCCGAACAACTTCTCGTTGCGGGAGAGGAAGGTCAACAGCTCCGGCGGATGCATGCGTCCGTCGGTGCCCATGAAGGCGTCCAGCTTGTCAATTGCGTAGAACATGTGGTCGTGGAACTTCTTGGCCTTCAGTTTCACATAGTCGATATCCTTGAGGGCCCGACGCTTCTGCTGCTGGTAGTCCAGCTTGGTGACCAGCCTGTCCAGGTAGCACTCCATCAGCTTTCGCTCAGAGTCGAAGTAATTGTTGCACTCGCCGCCATCGACCTTCACCTGCTCCACGAAGTGGAAGCGCTGCTTGCAAATGGCCTGCTCTCGCTCCAGGGTACGCTTGAAGGAGTCCAGCTCGTTGAGGCGCTTCTGCAGGCGATCGGCATGCTCCATCTCCCGGCAAACGCTGGCACGCATGTCCTTTATGTTTTTGTCCGTGGCCACGCGGCACAGCTGGAGCTCCGCCAACTGCTGGCGCAGCTTGTGGGTGTTGCGCTGCAGCTCCAAGATATCGGGATTGGTGTTGAACGCCAGCAGCTCCACGTCCATGCTCACGCAGGGATCGATGTCCGGGCAATCGGGTATGCGGGACTCCAGCTGACGATCCACCTCTCCCACGCGCCCTTTAATGCGATTCACCTCTGCCAGAATGTCCTCCAGCTGCATTTCCTCATCCATTGTGGGCGGTGACGACTGCTCGCTGGCCTGCTCCTCCTCCACCTCCTCCTTGGCAAGCTGTGAGCCTCTTCGCTTCGGATGACTTGGCTCCGGTGGCGGCTCGCAGTGGAAGATCTTTGTCTTCTTGACCCATGGCAGCTCAATAAACTTCCATAGGGTTTCGGCTGGCGGTACTGCCAGAACATCGGTCACACATCGAGGTAATCCAGGGGCATGGCAGGGCAAAAGTGGATGAGTGCCTTGCTTCTGGGCCAAAGGTTTGGCCACGTTAGGGGCTTTATCGGGGAGAGCAATATTACTGAAATTTTGGATAGTTATGGAAGAACCCTCCATGGTTGCAGAGTTATCAATAAATAACCTATGCGGTAGTACCTTTGTGAGAATTAAATGAATCTCGTTTGATGTGTGTTAGGGTTTTGATGGGTATTTCCATGTGACACTTGATTTGATATGCTGCAAGGTGGAGATGCTCGTGCGTTGCATCCGCAGTGGCATGCACCCACTGCGGTTTCCTAACGATGACATTTGCAAAAGTTCTTAGGCAGCAGCAGGCACTTAACCCTCAATTAATGCAAACATTCACGTTGAAAACACACATGGGACCTCGACCCCGACCCCCACCCCACAGGAGCTGGGATCACAGATGCACACACGGAATCAGCCACAATTCATCTTCATAATAAAACTTAATGCCAGCGACAAACAAACTTAATGCGAATTTTAAATTACTTAAATGAAGGAAGAACAACAGGAAAAGCACAGAAAAGCGAGTGGAACTCACTCATGATGGGGAAATGCTGGAAAAGATAATGGGCTGCCCTGCATATGGTGAAGGGGGGAAATAAGGTGTTAGCTTTGCTCTGACTCCCTTTTTGATACCTCTGCTCCGCACATGCTTCTGCTACGCCCCTGTCTCTGCTGCTCATACATACATAACTTATCTGCATAGTTCTGCCTTTCGATCTCTCTAGCACTCTCTTTCCCTTCTTTACCTCTGCCAACGCCGTTGTCGCTTCTGCCTGTGCCAGCTTCAATCATGCATTCTTATCGCATGCATCTCTCTGCCGCCCAGCATGATCTCTGCCTATACTGCCTCTCCCTCTCCCTCTTCCAACACAAACCAAACTCTTTGCTGCTCAATTTGTTGTTTATTTTTTTAGTTCTTAGTTTGTTCATGCTCGTTCATGTTCTGTTGTGGTTCCTCTGGCTTCTTCGGATCTGCCTTCTTCCAATTGCTGGAGAAGCGATCCAAATCTGCGCTCGGATCCAAGGGAACTGCCAACTTCTCGGTATCGTTGCGGCCAGACTCCGAGCCGTCAGCAGTGCTAGTTGCCGCCTTTTTCTGTAGAAGCGAGCTGAAGAACTTGGCCAAAATTCCCTCGCCACCAGCAGATTCAGGTGAATCCGTTATTATGGTGGAGCGCAGTCCAGTGCTGGTTCGGTGCGTGCGGTGTATGGTGTCGCCGCCTCCCTGTGCCTGCTCTTGGTCGAGCCTTTTGAGGATCTCCAATTGGCGGGCCAGGAATGCCTGCTCGTCCACGGTTTCCACGAATTCCAAATCTCGATTGTACATCCCATTCCCAGTGTAAGGCGCCCTGATGACGTCCGTGTAGTCACTATCGGCCTGGATGCCATGGTTGTTCTCAGACAAAATATCAATCTTCTTCAGGGTATCCCAGCCAGCTGGAACGCATACGGCATCCGGCTCGGCGACCATTGGTGGAGTTTGGAAGGGCAGACCGTAAACTCGATGCAAAAGATACTTCTGGAGGTAATCACAGTTTGTGGCTTTCTTGATGCTCGTGTAGAAGAGTGCAGCGCCGTGACGAAGGCAAAATTTGCGTATCCACTGCTGCATAAAATCGAAGTGCTCGTCACGATAGTCGTGCTCCAACTGAAAGGCGGCTGCCATGCAGTCCGTCTTTGTGACCACAACGACAAGGTCGACACCTAGATTTGTGGTAAGTTCATCCTCTGTCAGCGGCAACAGATCATCCCCATCGATTGCACTGTTTAGACCGACGCTTGTTTGTTTCAGAGACGATCCCGGGTAGCAGTAACTCTGCCACTTTGTTGCCAGTTGCTTGCGTGCCGCCTCCTTCTGCTCGGCAGCCAGCGGCAGGCTTTCGATGTGGCCTTCCAGCACGTTTATCCAATGGTTGAGTTGCTCCGGCCAGGTCCAGGGCTCTGTCATCGAAACTGTAAGCATGACGAGTGCACCTTCAAAGTTATTTACGTTGAGGGCCAAGGCCAACAGACTTGTGTGCCCAGTGTCACCATCCATTGTCCACACTCCCAGCTGCGCCTTGTCTCCATTGCTGTCGTCCTCCACATCAATGTAGGCATACTCCAGGCCGGCTCCATGCTTCGGGGGCTTCTTTCCCTGCAGCTTGGCAATGAGGGACGTCTTGCCGGTGCCATTATCACCCAAAACGAGTAAAGATTTGTTTGATACCAGTTTTCTGAAGCGTGGCTTTTGCTCATTCAATATGGCATACCATAGATTCTCTTTAGCCTTTTCTTCTGCCATTTTCGCGACTGTTTAAACGTTTTTCTCACTTTCTCACTTTATAAATTAGTGAATTTTTTTTTTTTTTTGTGATTTCAACGCCTATTGGCGTTAGTGGTTGGTCTGTTGTAGCAGCGACCAGAAACGATGTATCGATATGTGCGAGACAATTAGTGAATTTTCCACTTTTCAGCAGTAAAATAATTCTACGTTGACAACTGAGTCACAGAGTTGCACAGAGTTGTTCGAACTATCAATCTTTAACATCGATATCATTTTGGATTTTATCGGTTCATTCGAATTGAATGCATGAAACAGATGCCAGGGCAACGGAAAAAAAATAACCAAATTAATCAACTGGCAATTGAATGATTGAACTGAACAACTCATTTAGTTGGATAGAAATGGGGATAAAGCACAAGCAGTGAGCAGTGAGCAGCGAGCAGATGCAGCAGACAACGCGCATTGTCATTGAATGACAGCGGAACATGAAGTAAAATCTAATTAAAAACCTTTTGCCCGATGCTGAACCAAGCGAAAATCACAATTGTCAGCGGGAAATTCACGCGTACCCGCACACAACCATCGGAGACGAGACGAGAGGAGAGGAGAGGAAAGATGCTGGGCAAACAAACCCGATTTCCCAGTGCGAGTGTGGGGCAATAATACGCAAACAAATACGAACAGAATGCGAGTGGAGCGGAGTGGAGTGGAGCGGAGTGGAAGCATTGGGCAGGTGAAAAACATACGTCGCCTGTCCGTCCGGTTGAACGAATACGGGAATCTGGCAAAAACAGAGCGAAACTTTTTGGCCAACAGCAAACAAACAAAAAAAAAAAAAGGCTTGGGAACTGCCAGGGGAAAAAGCTTCCCCGTCTTCTTCTGTTTTCACCCTCTGGTTAGGATGGTTGATGGTGTGGCATGGGTCAGGGAGCAGGGCACAGATAACCTCCAGCAGCAAATGAAACGCGCTGTTGCACACAAAAAATAACAAGCTGCGTTGGTCAATTCATCGAATGTCGGTCAGGGCTGCCATCAGAGAGCAGGATTGCACCTGGGCAGCAGGCAGGGATTGGGGGGGAACGGCACTGCTGCTTAAATGGACAAAGCAGCCATAGTCCTGCGACAGTGTTTGCCCTGCTTGAGTTAGAAGAAATTAGTTTAGCTATGCCCCAGGTCGAGGTCGGTGCCCCTGAGGACTCTAACAGCAGGAGACTCTTTTCGGCAGTATAAATTGCATTTATTATGCACATTTTTATGCAATTTATATTCTTCATCCTCTTGACGCCTTTTGATGTTCATTTTTGTACAAAAATGTGGCATTTTGTGTGTGTTTTGTTGGTTAACCATTATGTGGCTGGAGAATATGCCATTTCCATTTAAATGCCACACACCCCGACAGCCAGCGTTGACTCCTTTTGGTGACTCTGTTGCATTCATTCTCCGCACAGTTGAACTTGCCTTTGTGGCACGGAAATTGGATTGTGGACCGACCAAAAACTAAATAAAAAATAAAAACTAAAAAATGAATTGCACTGGCACTGGCACTGGCAGCGGCAGTGGCAGGCCTAGTGCTGATGATGATGGTGATACTGATAGTGGGAATATGTTGCTCATACATTGAATGTGTGGGGGGGGCAGTTAAGCGCGCACCTATCAAACACTGACGCCTCTGCCACACAATAAATCTTTGTCAAGGGCCCAAATTGACATTTTACAACCAAAAAGAGCCAAAGCCGAAGCCGAAGCGGAGGACAAAGTACTTACTTTGCAGTTGTTGCTCGTGTCGCCGCTGCCACGCTGTTATTGTTGTCAGCGCCATGATGGCCCAAAGCATCAGCCACATGCGTTGCGGTGGCTTGGCCACACACGGGGAGTATCCAGACCAACCCGCAGGGCACAAGTGGGCCAATATCTAGCTAGCCCATTGTTGCCCCCCAACATTCAAACAATTTAATATCCGTCCGCTGTCGCTGACGATCCCCACTCATCACATTATCCTTTTCCCCGTCGCGGCTGCACATGGTCCTATATTGAAGTCATCTGTAGGGCCCTTAATGCCAGAATGCATTAAGCCTTCATAAAGCTAATAGCAGCAAGGAAAAACTTATGGAAATAAAAAAGGCTATTCCCGATGGAAAAACTGAAACACTAGAGAACACATTTACTACGTAAATAAAGCCCTGGAAAATTCTGTCAGTCCTACCATACATATAGATTAATATAACAATGCAGGTGAAATATATTCTGAATATGCTTACATTTTATGGGGTAAGTGCAAGAAAATAAATAATTAAAATTATCAACACCATTAGGGGTCGATCAACATTAATTGCAGTTCGCCCAGATCCAAGCTGATTTCGCTGAGGATTGTCTTAAAAAGCATAATGAGTACAGGAAAAAACACAGTGCCCCAGACCTAACATTGGACCAGGAGTTGAGTAACGGCGCTGAATCATATGCCAAGGTATGGATGTAATATATCAAACGAAATCAGCAGACAACCACCAACTAATAGGTGTTGCCACACACAGGAATTGGCCGAAAAGGACGTATTTGAGCACTCAAAAGCTCCTGGTCTTGGTGAGAACTTATACCTCACTTATGGAGGAGACCCGAATGATTGTGTAAAGGAGTGGTATGATGAAATATCCCTCTACGATTTTAAGAAGCCAGGCTTCGCCATGAACACCGGACACTTCACCCAAGTCGTTTGGAAGAGCACTACGAAACTGGGCATGGGCAAAGCCGCTAGCAAAGGTGGAAAAATCTATGTTGTGGGACGGTACCAGCCACAAGGCAATATATTGGGGAAATTCGAACAGAATGTTCTCAAAAGCAAGTAAGTACTCGAACCGCTCTTGTGAAAGAAATATTAATATTAATTTAGCACATTTTTATTAGCAATGGAGTTACCCATTCAGTTTCTTTTGGCTTGGTGGTTCTTACTGCAGCTTGGATTTTTATTTAATGTATTATTTGGATCTATCTATTACACTAGTCCACACGATTTTTCCTCAAGGAACAAAACGAACTTTTTCTTAAAGATTTGGGGCCTGGTATATTTTTTTAAGCTTTTTTCAGAGGTAGCGTTGGTTTTTTTCACATAACTCTAGTATCTTACGTCTCGTTGTAAAGAACTTTGCTATTTTTAAAAGATAATTAAAACCGCTAAAAGTTAAGCCTAAACACTTTGTGATTACAGCTTACCGTCTGGGAAATATAAATCATTGAAATTCAAAAATGATGATTTTTGTGCGGTATATTTTACGAAATTTTGACTTTAAAAACTCAGGAAAAGTCGAAAAAAAATTATATCCTGTGTCCTCTATTTTTTTGTGTATAGGTGCATTCTCTGAAAAAAGCTTTAAAAAAAAATACCAGACTTCAAACATTTTTCAAAAAAAAGTTCTGCCATAGAAAAAAACCATAATTCTTTAAAAAATTTTAAATCTCCATATCTATCAGAAAAAGTCGGTTTGGATCCTTGTGGAAAAAAAAGTTCGATTTTGTCGAGTAGTGTTATCGATTGCTTTAATTAAGCTGCTGTTGTGATTGGTAATGCATTTTAATTTAATAAATTGATGTGGTAATAACCTTCATACGGTTGTTAAAGCAAAACGAAAACTGCTGACCATAAATAGAATATTCCTGATATAACATTGAGAGACACATTTACTATGGAAATATAGCTTTGGAAAATGTTGTCTGTCTTGTCATATATCATTAGTTAAAAATATACATTTTTCCAGAAAAATTTCAACTCCAAAAAAATATTTTAAAAAATGCAAGTGAAATTTATTGTGACTGTGTTAACACTTTGTGGGGTGATTGCAAGAAAATAAATAATTTAAATTACCGTTGAGGATCGATCATTTTTAATTGCAGTTCGCCCAGATCCAAGCTGATTTCGCTGAGGATTGTCTTAAAAAGCATAATGAGTACAGGAAAAAACACAGTGCCCCAGACCTAACATTGGACCAGGAGTTGAGTAACGGCGCTGAATCATATGCCAAGGTATGGATGTAATATATCAAACGAAATCAGCAGACAACCACCAACTAATAGGTTCTGCCACACACAGGAATTGGCCGAAAAGGACGTATTTGAGCACTCAAAAGCTCCTGGTCTTGGTGAGAACTTATACCTTACTATTGGAGGAGACCCGAATGATTGTGTAAAGGCGTGGTATGATGAAATATCCCTCTACGATTTTAAGAAGCCAGGCTTCGCCATGAACACCGGACACTTCACCCAAGTCGTTTGGAAGAGCACTACGAAACTGGGCATGGGCAAAGCCAATGGCAAAGATCGCAAAGTCTATGTTGTGGGACGGTACCAGCCAGCAGGCAATACAATGGGGAAATTCGAACAGAATGTTCTCAAAAGCAAGTAAGTACTCGAACAGCTCTTTTGCATATTTTTGCCTATTTGTATTATTTTTTATTAGCAATGGTGTTACCCACTCAGTGTCATATGGCTTTATTGCTCTTGCTGCAGCTTGGCTTCGTATTGAATTTATTGTTTAGATCTATTAAGAATAGCTTAAAGTATGCAGCGAAGTGCATTGTAATTTAATAAATTCATATAATAATATAGCACAAACGATTGTTCGATTTTGGCTGACTTTTTATGGGGAACAAATGGGAATGGTGGCTATAATTCTCAGCATTCAATTATAATAATCAATAAAGATATGTGGCTAAAGCGTAGTATTCTAGAACAGATCAAGGACTTTGCCAAAAGGATAAGTATGCGGCTGGGGCTGTCTCTCTAAATGTGCTGCTAATGATGATAGTTTCGCAAATAAAGGGTACCAACACGTAATTTTATTTAAAATTCAAATAAGCTTGACACCCAAGCCCCGAGAGGCCTGGACCAGAACCAGGGACCCACATATGTATGCATATGGCTGGCTTGCGGGGGGTGTGGGGCTGGGCTGTTGGGTTAATTTGAAAACGTGCGATAAGGAAATTCAATTTTTTGCCCCTGCTAGCCGGGATGTGGCCTGCTTTCTGCTATATGCTTTCTGTTCTCTTCCTGTTTTTTTTTTTTTATTATTTTTATTCCTTCTTTTTTTGGCAATCAGCATCGAGGCAAACAAAATTCCCCACTGGCCGTGTGTCTGCTGCTCCTACTGCTGCTACTGCTTGCTGCCTTTCTCTGCCATTCATGGTATTGTAATTTAACATTTTGTTGTCGTCGTTGTTTCGTTGTTTTTTTTTCCCCCCATTGGGAGCTACCCAGAGAGTCGTCCTGGGGCCTCGAGCAGCTGCCGGCAGCGCATTAAATCCTTAAGCACACATTATTATTCAATCAGATATGAAGTTTTATTTATACCTTTCTTTATTTTTGCTTCCTCTTGCGTTGGTTTCTTTGGTATTGTCATCGGTTTTGGATTCGGCACTCAGCATTCAGTATCCGGTTTCTTGTTTCCTGCTTTCCATGCGTGGATTCTTGGATTGTCTTGGGCTGCGGCTCCGCCTAATGACATTCAAATTGCTTCCATCTCTGGCGCCCATTTCAACCTTTCATTTCAAACTTCAAACACTTTCCAAACACAGAAAAAAAAATTAATTGAAATGCAGATCTCTCGCCAGCCCAGGGAATACTCGTTTCATTTTTTACTCTGGGTTAAGTTTCTGGCAGAGCAGAGACTTTCAGTTGATGCACTTAAAACTTCAGAGCTGCTGATTTGATTGTGTCTTTGCGGATGTCCTGTTTGCCAACTCCATCGTCACTTCATTGAGGGTTTGATTCCTCCTCGTCAACTATTTATAACTTGAAATTGGTCGTAAAATTTATGTGCATCATAAATGCGGCACTGACAAAATGTTATCAAATCAAATTTACACACAGAGCCATCCCCAATGACAGTGCGGAACAAATTTCCACGCGAAACGAGAGCGTGCTGGCTGGACAACCCGTCAGGGCTGTGGCTGTGAGCAAGCCAAGGGAAAACTGGGCAAAAGGGCTGGCTGCCATTGGCCTGAAAATTGTTTAATTATGCCTCGCGTACTTAAATTGTAATGGCGCTGACCTAATTGAGTAATAATTAAAATTAAGTGCACGCTAAATTGTTATTAATTATTAAAATGTTCGCAAAGATTCTGCCAGGAACCCGCCACGACATCAGGACCTTCATCGATTGCGTTTTTCTTTCCCCCATCCACCAAAAAAAAAAGGGAAAAGAGAATGAAAACTGCTGGCAGCCACGATACTTTGTTGCAAGTGTCGCCAATTGGCAAACTGCTGCACTGAAATTTATGGTTGCAAACAGACAAATTAGAATTGCATTTGCACTGGCAAGGAAGCGCTCGGTCATAATTGTTTGGAAGAATGCGAAGTAAAAGGGGATACTTTCCCACAAACGAGTGGGTTTTTTTTGGCTGGAGTACTGTACTCCGGTTTGTTGGATTTCACTGAGAAAAAGGTAATTTACTTTATCGAATGAATGATGGCAGTGTACAACGTGTTAAATGTTCCAAGCACTCCAAACTAATACACCCACGCAGGGAGCCCCCACACAGACTATGTTCGAGTCCTGTAGTAACACATTTCAATATAAATTATTGTCAATGGAAGTGCATAAAATGTCGGCATGAAGCTGCAACATAAAAGCGAAAAATAACCAACAAACACACACAGACACACACACACATGCACGTTATTCATTGTTAAAGCAAATACAGACCCACAATGCCAAGAGCCAAGAGCCAGAGCGACGACGTGACTGCAAGGAGATGGATGCACGGGGCGTATGCGCAATGCGATATGCAACAAATTGCTAAACAAATCAAATTTATTGCTAGAGTTGCGTCGAGTACGAGGAGTACGCATGTAAAGCGTCACGGAGATAGCAGAAATTAATATGACTCGCCATTTGTTTTCTGCTGCTGTTGGTGGTTGTTGCTGCTGTTGCTGTTGCTACTGCTGTTGCTCGCGGCTGCCTCTCGTTTGGCTATCAGCGTTTGTATAACTTCATTTGGGCCTGGCTGCTGCCTGGCTGACTGGCTGCCTGTTCTGCTCTGTTCTGTTTGTGTCTCTCTCGTTTTGCTTTTTGTTGCATTTCTTTCTGTTAAACTGTATTTTTACACAGAGAGACACACAGGCGCAGGCACTGGGCGCAGGCTGCATGCATAAAAACATGGCGGTTGGTCCGAGCGGAAGTCCGTCTTGTGCTGCGTTAAATTTATGCCAGACTGCGGCTATGCTGCACTGCTGCTGCTGCTGCTGCTGCTCTCCTCTTGGCGGTACAATGGGTGAAATGAGCTGAGAAAGAGGTATGTTCTGCTTGAGGGAAATATACTCAAGAGCCCTCCCAGTGTAAACGATATTTAAAGTTATTTAAAAGCACTAAAGAAAAAGTTTCTTCTTTAAATTTCCATTTGGGTTTCTTCAGCTATTCACTTGCTTTCAATTACTGCAGTTTTGAAACGATTTCAGACTCGACTCCACTTATGCTGCCCATTGTCCCCATTCGAGGCAGTTATTATTGTTGTTGATTTTTATTTTCTCAATTAGGAAGTTGTTTTTATTATTGTTGTTTGTTGCATACATTTAAACAAGCTAAACACGCACACGCACACAGAGAAGAAAGGGAGAAAGAGGAACAAACATGGCGGAGCAGACACTTATTCATCAGGCAGGAAGTTTGCTGGCTGCCATCATTGTTGCTGTGGCTGTTGGCTGCGGCTGCTGGTGCTTCTGCTGCTCCTCCTCCTGCTGCTGATGCTGCAGACTTGTTAGTTGTTCCGTGGGTGTTTGCCGCTCATGCAAATTGCATAAGTAACAAAAAAGTGGCAACAAAAAAATAGAAAAAGAAACGAAAAGAAAAAAAATGAGAAAAAGGGAAAAAGAAGAAAGCAAAAACCAACAAGGAAAATGGTGGCAAGGAAAGTTGCTCTCTCGCACTCGTACTCGTATATTTTTTGAATTTATATTTAACTGTATTACAAGGCAACAACTTCAGTGGGCCCCCTCCCCCACCACCACCCACGCAAGTCACCGCCCGGAATCGGAAGTTATAGTTATGCCGCTTGCGCGGACGCATTCTGCTCTCTGCTACATAGGAAAAACAGCAACAAAAGTTTATTTAAAACTTTTGCGGTTAAGCTTGTTACTTGCCAGCTACTTTGGAGCCCTACAGGCCCTCACCCACCCTGCTAACTCGTTTAGTTCAAGAGTTCTTCTGCTCTACAAAATATTTAAGCTGCAGTTTTTTTTTCTCTCTTTTTTTTGTAGATGAATAGAGACCGATCTCCGTGCCATAAACATCAACGAGAGAGCAGCACGTGTAGCCCATTGGTAGTCATAAAAATTATACAGACTTTGGCTTTGACTATGCCATTAACCTGTGCCCTAGGCCTCACCTCTGGCCGCTCTCAATCTCATCTTAATCAGCTGCCGGATTAACCAACTTTATATAGCTGCTTAAATTTTCAACATTCTAGAAACTTGAGCAAGTTCCGGGTGGTGCTGCCGCTGCCGCTCCCAGGCAGAAGGCATCATAAAAATTTTCAATTTCATTTGCCTGGCACAAAGGAACCCCCCAAACCCCAGGCTTTGGCCTGCAGGCAGGAGGTGGTGCCCTAGAGCATGATAGAAGGTAGGAAAAGGAGCAGATGTTGGAGCAATGGATGCAGGAGACGCTGCAGCAGTTGGAGCAGGAGATGCAGCAGGAGTTTGAAGCACGGCCAGGCAGATGGAACTGCAGGATGCTGCTGGCATATCGATGACGGCCAGAAGGAGAGAGAGAGAGAGAGAGGGAGGGAGAGAGACAAGCGAGAGGAGGCAGCCATCCAGCTGAGTGTGGGAGCCAATAAAAGTGTCGAACGTTGCCTGACAAAGCGCTGCCCTGCTTTGTATTTATGATGAGCCGTTCCGTGCCAAAGTCCCTCCTGCGGGTCAAACTGCCATCCCTGCCAGTGTCCATGCTAGTTCTGGCTCTGGCTTCTGGCTCCTGGCTACTGTCTCCTGGCTCCTGGTACTGGCTCTAACTTTTCTGTCTCCGTGTCCCCAGTCCCTGGCCTCTAGCTCAAAGCATTGCCTGGCAGTTGGAGTTGAGTTTTTGTGCGGGTCACAGTGGGATGTCTAACCACTCGAAATGGGAACACAGAGAGCGGCCCCACAATTGATGGAATTCCAATAAATTCTCTCAACATTTCTCTCTGTCTTTCCTTTTTGGCCAACTGGTGTGTGTGTGTGTGCGTGTCTGTGCAGCAGATTTTAGAGCCATATATTTGTTGGGCATTTGAATTTTGAGCTTTTCTTTGCTCTTTTCCTGCTCTTTTTCTGGCATATAAATTATGGCTTAATTTAATTTGAGGTGCCTGCCGCCTGGCAATGTGGCAAAATGTGTGTCTGCGGTTGCTGGATTTATATGCATGACCCCCTCCCCAGGGTATGAGATTAGTTGCCAATTCGCTTCGAGTCTTCGAATGATTCATGGCGAGAAATTTTACTTTTCCCTGCTCTCTCTACCGCTCTCTTTTTGAGGCCATAATTAATCTTCTACATTTAAAAAAATAAGGAAAACTCAACACCAAAATTAAGATATGAAAAGCCAAAAGCCGAGAGTCGAGAGTCGACAGACGAAGGGGAAGCGAAAGTTGAAAAGGCAAAAAAAAAAAAACAGCAACAAATAAGCAAACAACTGGAAATAAACTTTTTTTTTTTTTTGGCTGTGAAATTTTCTCATTAAGCGCAATGCAGTTTGCCACTTCAGCGCGCACCATCGTTCCGCTGGCCGCTGGCCCCCCCCACCCAGCAACCCGCTTCCGGCTCCTGGCTAACCGGAAATGCATCAGTGTCAGAGTTTCGTTCGTTGGTTGCGCAATTTCGTTAAGAAGTGCGCAAAGTTGTTAAATTTTACGATTTAATTGCGAAACTATTAAAAATTACGTCGCCTCTGTCGCTGGCTCTGTAGCTGCCTCTGGTGTGGCTGCCACAAGCAGCAGCAGCAGCAAGAGCTGGAGGAACAGCCTGTGGCAGGAGGAGCATTGCAAAGTTTTAAGTATCAAAATGGAGCGCTTAATGATGCCCCCACACACACACACACACACACACACACCACACGTACACACACAGAGACAGCTATCAGTGACTTTGCCGCGGCGTATCTGTGTTGCACATTCACAAAATATGCTGCCTACCACCACACCACCCACCCCTCCGAATCAGCAGAAAGAATCACGGTGCCGCATTCTGTTCCTTTTTTTTGTATGTTTGCGGCGCCTCTCGTAAATATAATTTAAGTAAAAGAGTTTATTAAACTTACAATTGATGAGCAGGGAAGCGAGGCGATGCGAAGGACTTCCATAAGTAATAAAATGACAAAATGAAATGGTTAAATTAATGTGCAGCGTAATCAGCGTTCCGTCTGCCATCGGGGGAGGCAGGGAGACAGAGCGGAGTCGAGAATATGTGGCAAAAGTTGGAATCTCTGGCCCCGGCACTCAAGACAAATTAAGTTAATTACTCCAAACTGACTGCGAGAGAGGCTGGCAAATGTGGGACTGCCTCCCCCGTGGAATCCTTCCACGGGCCAAAGGTGAAAGTTTCATATGGCATTCGTTGCCAGTGCGATGTGGAGCATGCCCCCAGGGAAACAGGGAATGAAATTGCAGCAAATGATTTAAGAAGAATTCGTATATATATGTACGTATATTTCTGTAAAATACTTTCAAGTTTATACTAATTTCATTACATGTGCATTTGCGTGTAAAAGTTTTCTAAAAGAACAAACTTAAAAAAAAGAAATTTCCTCTAGGAAAAAACTATATGGATTACAGAGTTATTTCTGGTTTTCTGTGAAAGTTTCTTAATGCAACTTGCTTGGAATTAAAATAGCTGCAAATATCAAAAGATTTATTTGATTTATTGGTTAGCTGATTGTGTGATTTTTGTTGTTGTTGTGGAAACTTCTAGGATAACTTCGTAAAAGATTTTTCTTTAGTAGATAACAAATAAATACGTTTCGTTCAGGCAGATATGAATAAATCATAAATAAATGCCTATTTATAGCCAAAGGCACATAAAATTCTACCAAAACTCCATAAACAGTAAAGAAAAATTTTCTGTATTCAAACTTTAAATGTTTAAAATCCTATTATACATATGTTCATTTTCTCTTAGCTCTCTGCCACGCAGCAGCAACGTGCACTCGACTCTTAATTTGTACGGATGTTCATATACTCGTACTCGTACTCGCATGAGTTATTTGAATAGATTGCAATTGATATAAAAACCCCAGTCTGCGGTTAAATTGTAATGCATTGTAGATAAACAATAATTACGCATATTTACACACACGCAAATTAACTTGAGCGCATACTTGTGCCAGTAACTGTGTGATGTGGTGGGGCAGTGGCAGTGGCGCTGGCAGTGGGGATCAAGGGAGTCATTTGTTGCTGTGGATGTTGGTCACTTGGTTGGTTGTACGGTCGGTCGCTTGGTTTGTTGGCCTGGTCTGGTTGCTGGATCTGGGTCTGGGTCTGTCTGTGTACTCCGTTTTGGTTCAGTTCGGTTCGGTTTGGTTTGGTTCGGGTTCGGGTCTGGTTTGGTCATTACAGATTTATCGCAACATAATGTAGGTGTGCACGATTTATGCACAGTTTGCTGAGAGCGACAACAGTAACGATGCCAACAAATCACAGCGGAGGCAGCAACAGCAGCGGCAGCAGCAGCAGCCACCAACCAGCAGGCAGGCAGCAACAACAGTAATGATGATATGGCAGTAGCATCAAGAAGCGCCGCAGCAGCAATAACAACAGCAACAGCAGCAACAAAATGGCCGGCAGCCATCAAGCGGCAACAATGGCAAACCGGAGGCATCATCCATGTGTGTGTATTAGCGTTTGTCTGTGTGTGTGTGTGCTGATGATTGCCACCCATAATGGGTTGGGCAGGGGAGAGTGTGCACATGTGTGAGGCTATCTCCTCCGGACTACAGACTCCGGACTCTGGACTCTGGCGGAATTCTCTCTGACCTCCTCCCTGCATATCACTTAATGATTCCAGTGTGTGTGTGTCTGCCTGATGCGGAAACGGAAACGCCCCACAAATCGTGGCCTAATGATCGGGCTTTTATTTAATTAATTGTTGATAACAGTTTCATGCCCAGCGGAACTGCGTCACACAGAAAGGGGTTCCAGTTCCAACTTGCGACCTCAACTGGTGGCCTGACTCCAATCAGAGCTTATTTGGACACACGCAAAATGCTTTTGCCTCCCCCAACCCAAATTGATCTCTCAACCATTAATGATGGCGTTGAATAATTTCTCAGATTTTTGTTTGCACATTTTCTCGGCAATTTCATGCAACATCCGATTCAATATAGCTGGTACCAGGGCCTGGGACTGGGCCTGGGCGCAGGCTCCTCCATCGACATGCACATGTCCACACAATGGGATAATTAAAATGCTTGGTTGCGGCTCGCTCTCTCTGGGCGCTCGCTCGGTGGGTGGCGTGGACGACGTGGATGCTTAACCCACTGTGACGACCTGGACCTCGTTGGTGGAGGATCCCAGTCCCCGTTGTGCCCAGTGTCATTACATTGCAATTATCAGTTACAATAAAAACGGCCACAACTCAAAATTTTAATTGAAGCCTTCGCACGGGGCGTCGTAATTGTTAACTTTCATTATGTAATATCCGTAACGACGGTCGCGGTTCAGTATCCACTCTTGGACCTTCTCTCGCTGCAGTTGTCTTGCTCTGTGATGGTTCAGGCAATTATGCCAGCACACGCATATATCAATTAATTACTTTTATGATTCCATAAAGCCGAATGCGGCACAGCCATCGCATCGCATCGCAACATCCAATTGCATCCATAATGACAGACGGGAATATGGAAAACCGATCAAGAGATGAAACAAAGAGTTGTTTATTCCCCTAAAATATTTTCCAAGTATTTTGTACACATGTCAATGATCTCTGAGCCATGGGTTTCCCCTTTCAAATCACTTCACCTACATTTCAAAATAATTTTCATAAGGCAAGGGGCACAATATGCAACCCGATATGCACCCCCACATATCTACTGAATATTTATGTATAATGTAGCGACTGCTTTTGGCTCTGCTCCTGCGGGTCAAAGGAGTTCTCTCTCTGTCTCATTTTAATATATTCCCCTGCACGACTTTCATTTGTTTTCACTTTCGTTTCCATCATGGAAATGCTCTAAGCGCTTGGAAAATCTCCGTTCTCCGTTCTCCGTTCTCTCTGCTATGTTTTCACTGGCTCCATTTCAAAACAGAGCAAAGACTTGGGGAAAGCTTTGACAAAAGATTTCCAGGGATGTTTGTTTCTGCTTTGTTTCAGAGTGCAATTTCCTTGGACATCGACAGGGCAGGGCTGAAGGGCTTTGAAGTTTCCCCCTCGCCCTTGTTTCTCTGTCTGTGTTTGAACAATTCAAGTGGCAGTGGAGTGTCCTTCGAGTGAGTGTCTTAACTGTTTGATTTGCTTTTGATACCACAATTCAGGCCCATCATTTTTTTTGAACTTAATTATTATTTAGAAATTGACTTAAATGCCTACGAGAGAAATGCAATTATTATTGGATTTACACCTAAGAATGTTGGTTCTATGTATTTAATAGATATATTTGTCTGAGAAAGTGCATTGTTGTTGTCTGCCATTCATTGAAATTCAATTAAAATTTAAGCCCTGAGTGGGCCAGGACCATGACAGAAAGATTATAAATGCTTAACTATTAATTACGAACAAATCAGAGCAGCAAATTCGTGACTGCTGGTATCCTGTGAACAGAAAGTTGATGCACTTGAATTCCCTAATTATAATTATTATTATTTGTGGGGCGGGGATCCTTGAATTTATATCTACTTTTACAATCAATTTCGATAATTGCTGCTCTGATTTCTGAGCGCCTTTTCTTCGGTCCCAGTGCAATGAACAGCGCAGAATAAATAAATATATAAATTCTTTAAGATTATAAATTTTATGCAGTTGTAAACAATTTCAGACATGCGACCACAGCAAGGGTGGATGGCTGAGGCATGCAGCAAGGGGGAATGGGGCATGGGGCATGGGCGGATGTGCCACAGTTGCATAAAATTGCATACGGAAAACTGAACCGCCACAACTTCTGGGCCAACGTCGATGGCGACGACGACGACGACGACGACGACGTTGCGGCTTTGGCAGAGTGGAGCAGAGCATCAGAGCAGTGGAGCATCCACAGGACGAGAGAGATGCAGAGAGCGATGCAGAGGATGTACACGGAGCTGAGCGTATGCATCCTTGGCGGACATTTCGGTTGCGAGGCACGTTTTAAAGGCTTGATTTATGCGCACTAACTTGGATTTTACAGCTCCTCTTCTCCGTTGAACTCCTTCTCCCACCATCAAATCTTCCTTCACCCCCTACCCCTACCCACCATTCCCCGTTGAACTCGTTGCCTCTGCGGCGGCTGCCACTTTCCACTGCCACTGTGTGCCCTGGGTCTGCGTCTGTGTGTGTGTTCCTTTATTTTTTTTTTCGTGTCGCATGGAAAGGATTATTTAGAGTCAGCAGCGGCTTGCAAGCGTCTCAGCGATAAGGACGCAGGACGAACGACAATGGCCAGAACGATGGCAATGCCGTCGCCCGTCGGCCGCCTGATGACGACAAAAGCGCCTGCGATCAACGGAGGAGCCGGAGGAGCCGGAGAAGCCACCGCCCCAACACCCCTGTCTTTAACACACGACAGAACGAAGGGCAGTGGCAGAAGGGTGGCAGCGGAGACCAGACCCGGCTCGAGACCGGGAGAGGCAACAAACTAAATCCAGACAGCATGCAACTGCGGCAGATAGTACGCCATAGACAGTGGTCCAAGAGGGGAGCTATGAAACACTGCAGAATATGGCAACAAATTAGATATAAATAAGTGAGGAAAAAATAAAAGAGAATCTAATCTATGTAATAGCTCGAAATTATAGAAAATTTCATTTAAATTGTATACAAAATTCCTACAATTCACTTTCGCACTGTGCCACTGCCCCACTGTGCAGCATCAGAGCGGAAGCTACAACTGATACAGCTACTGTATACGTGCGTGTGTGTGTGTGGCAGCTGCTGTGCTGTGTTTCCACCCAAAAATATCAGCCACTTTAGCCGCAGATAAAGCTGTCCTCCCCCACGTTCGACCAAGCGCGACTTGGATGCCAGCTGTGGTGGCAGTGATGAGGAGAGGAGAGGAGTGGGGCAAAGCTGTGTGGCAAGGAATAGACATCATAAAGTGCACCTCGACGACGACTACGTTGACGATGGACAGAACGCAACGAGATTTGAGAGTCAGTGCGTTGCCTTTATAAATTTTGTCATTTAATGTGCACCTCTCCCACATCGCATGCGCTTCGATAAACAATTTCGTGAGCATTTTCTTGTCCTGTGGCATCCGGTTTATGTGACTGTAAATGTGAATAGCTGTGCCAAATGCGAGTGCGAGTGTGAGTGTGAGTGTGTGGGTAGCCAAAATGCCAAATGAACATCCGTTTTGCTCTGGCAGATTTACACCATTTTATGGCAACAATTTTGGGCGCTGTATTTCCTGCAGCACGTGCCACAAAAAAGAGTTAAATAAAAAGTGAATAATCCAATTGAAGTCAGGACAATTTCCTTCTGGGTCTGTGCAGTTCATCTATAAAGTGAACTGCTAAATAAATATAAACTATTTTGGACGACGTCAAATCAAACAAAAACTTCAAGCAGCCAAGGACCCATCCGTGGCCAAAAGGGAAATTCCCGAGCGCACCCGACTCTGAACCTTCCGCCGGACACTGCGCAAAATATGAAAATTAATTAAAACTTTGCCAAGACACGCACACGGCGATGCGGGAAAAAAGGCAAAAAACGAAAGAAGAAAAGAAGCAAACAAACAAACAAACAGACAAAATGGAGAAAATTATGATGACCAGAATGATGAAGCCAAAGGTGAGACAGTGGCAAAAATAGAGAACGAGAAAAAGAAGGAGGTGGGGGGGACTGACTGGGGTTTTGGCTTTGGGGTCAGCGCGTGCGGCAGACGTTCCTGCCATTAATCCATCCACACTTACACACACACAGAGAGAGAGAGGGAGAAAGAGAGAAAAAGAAAGCGAGTGGCAGGAGACACAAAGACAGACACAAGTTCATAACGCGAATATAAAAACGCTGCAGGATATCGCTACAACAGACAATTTCCGGGCAACTTAAACTTGAAGACGTCTTCTCCCACAGATCCTCCACCTTCTCCTCCCCGCCACGCATCCGGTTTTGTTTGCCAAGTTTCTGCTTCGCTGAATTTCAATGCTTTTGGTCAGAAGCAGCAGCAGCAGCAGCAACAGTAGAACCAGTAGCCAAAGCAGCAGCCAGCATCCAGTCCGTCCGCCTATGGCCTCAGCCTCAGCTGTTCCCAATGGACGTCCCATGGACGTTGCACGATGAAGTCTTCTCTCAGTTGCGTACACCAAAAAGGCAAAAATAACAAGAGTACAACGAAACAAAAAAAATCAACAAGAAAAACAAAAAGGCGAAGCAGAATGGAAAAAAATTAAATTATTAAAACATCACCGGATGTCCATTGAGTAAAGAAAGCAGAAAGCTCAAAGGAATCTGTCGCAGCTGCTAACGAAGTTGTCGAGGAAAGATCCCCCGAGAGAGAGAGAGAGAGAGGGAGGGCGAAAGTAGGAGCTGATGATGGCTTAGGTTTTTGGCTGCTGGAACCCAAGCGACACGACACGACACTCGACAACATAAGCGACAAAATGAAAATTGCAGGCCAGGCATAATTTCCGGCTTAAGGATAGGGGATCAAACAGGCCAATAGATATCCGGCTAACAGATTAGTATGCAGGAAAGAAAATAGGATAGGCAGTGGGACAAGAAACCCCCAAGAAAAGTCTTAAAAATTCACAATTGTCGAATTGTAAATAAATGCATAATCTTAATAGATTCCTCCATTTCTTGGTCTGATTTCTATAACAAAACCCACTTCTGGCTGAACAGTGTAAATAATTCATATGCCGCTGCCTGCATTGATAACCATTCAATGATATGTACAACCCATACCCATAAATACGCCAAATGGGCAAACAGTGTCGTGGAGCAACCTCACTGCCACCTTTACAGCAGCGGCAACAGATTGTGGCACCGTTTAATGCAAGTCTCAGATGTCGTCCGGTGTGTGTGTGTGTGTGTGTGCGGAGAAGGAGGTCGACTCTGAGATACGCCAAGCAAATATGCCCTTACAGATATATGTATGGATTTATACCTTAGCCTTCAGAGCTGCCAGGCAGTTTGGTCCGGGGCTTGGTGGTTGCTGGACAAACACAGATGCGACACACACACACACAGACACTCACGGCAAGCGGCATCCATTTCGGCCCGGATTATGGCATCTCCGGCTGGCACCTGGACAACGTGCCACCATCCAGCGATGGCCCCTCTTTGAGCTCAGGTTCAGGTTAAGCTGTAAACTGGTGCCCTGGCATTCGTTTCATTGATTTCGGCAGGAATTTCGGTTGCACTTCGTGGGATGTATGGAAATATGTTTGATATTATGGATTTACAAGCACTTGGAGAGCTATTTAAGGAAGATGTACATTCGAATTTATTTTTGTTTTTAAATTTCCAAACGTCTAAGCCTTTTTCCTTTGTTCTAGAAGTGTTTGATTTGCCTAAAAGTCCTTTAGAAATTAAAAAAAAAGGAAAAACTTTATTGATTGATTCGATATGATTGCCATTTTTACTTACACAAATTACATAACACCCATACAGGTATTCCCTTTTCTTAACAGATTTATATTTCTGTCATTTTTTCTATGAGTTTTGTGTATACTTTATTACAAAAGACAAGTGCCTGGACAGCAGGTAACTATTAAATAGCCTGTCAACTCACACATACATATGTACATTGTACATACTATATATGTATGTAAGGATATGCATATGTGTGTGTATGTGTGCTGCATCCTTTCATTGGGACAAAAGTGCCATAAAGAAATGACAACAACAGATGAACAGTAAAAGCTTTTTGTATGCAAATGCAAAACCTCATGCAGGATCTGGTATCCACTTACAAATGCTTGCACCACGTCTCTGATATTGCCCCACTGCTGCCACGCCAGCCCTTACCCCACCCCACCGCACACCCATTCAATGCAGTACTTGAAGTTGTATTTTCTTTTTCTTTTTTTTTTTAACGCAACGCCCATCGTGTGCTTAAAAAGGCGAGCCAGACCACTCCACGTAGATGACCACAGAAATTAAACAGAAATCTTTTCTATTTTTGAGACTTGAAGCCTATGGAAGGTAGGGGCAGGTGGGGGTTGTAGGGCTCTTCAGTTCTCAGAGCTTTGTATGTTTTATGATTGTTTTATTTTGCGATTTTCCCTCAATATTCAACTGCGAAGCGCTCAAAAGGCAATGTTGTGCGAAAAATACAATGAAATATAAGAAAAGTTTTCGCTCAAAACAAAAAAGTATACAAAAGATGTGGAGGATGCAGTGGGGAAATAGATGTAGCTGTATTAAAGGGTAGGCATTTCTGTAGAAGGAATTTTGGTTTATCCATGATTAAGTCCAAGATCTATAGCGGATCCTCTGCTGTATGGGAAATACTTCCCATTTCAATTAAATGCCTGAACACGACAGATAAATCTTTAGAATCCTCATACGAGGTAATGTAGAATCGTATCTTACGGGCTTGCGCTGATTCTCGAGCGGCACAAACACGGATCTGGTCCTGGACTTGAATCTGGACGCACACACATACGTGGAGGGCAGGCACTTGGCTGCTCTTCATGGCTGATTTATGCTCTCGAAGTGCAGCGACAGAGAGAGAGAGGGAGAGCAAAAGTGCTGCCAGCTTCAAGGTATCCAAGAGGCTTGAGCCGCGCCCCCTGCTTCGCTGGTTTTTGTGGCCCAGCCTAAGTGGTTTATACACGGCGAGATTTTAGCCGAAATACCAATAAATTTTAACTCGTTTCGTTGTCTAAGTGGGCAAGAGAACAAGTTGCCGCAGCTTCTGCTTCTGCAGCATTCGCAACCGCAGCCACATCCTTAGCCGCAGCCCCCCTCCCCATCGTTTCTTGCTGCATTTTCAACCACATCCACATCGACATTTGGCATTTTCTGGTGTTGCTGCCCCCTCCATACCCCATTCATGCCACACTCCGCTGTACTTGCAGCACTTGTGAAAAGTTTGCGAAATTGTTGTCTAAAAAGTTTTTCCTGTGGTTTCGTGTGCGTTTTTTTTTTCTCTTCGTTTTTTTGGGTTTGCGTTAAGCTTAACGCACAAAATATTTGCTCAAGTTGGCCCTGCTGCACTTTTGGCTAACAAATAAGAAGAAAAAATATAAGATGAATAAAAAGAAGGTTAAAGGCCAAAGGTGTGCTAAAATATTTAGAGGCATTTTTTTAGGCGTCCCTGAACGCAAGTTTTTAAATGAATTTAAGATTGTTTGAAAACCAAAAATTACTGAATACATTTAGGCAACAGAAAGAGGGGAGAACCAGTCGTTTGTGATGGCAGAAGGTATCGCTACTTACAGCGATATTTGATGAATATTACGATAGGCAATTATTGGGGGGAAAACAATTTAGATAATTCGGAGATATCTAGAAAGAAATTCATAAGAAATAATTCGGTACATTCAGTACATCTAGAGGATATTTTGAAATATATTTGATTCCTCTTTCTGTCCACCAAGTACATCCCTAGATCTGTTTGCTTTATCCCAAAAAGAGACAGCAGCTGCAAAAAAAAAGTCCCAGACCGGCCACATAATCCCTTGTAATTATACCCAAATCGCTTAATTTTGCAAATCCACCGCGATAATTAACTAAAAGTGTCATTAAGTTTTAAGCAGAAATAAGCAACAATGTGGGTCACAAACGAGGGGGGTAGGGACTACGATTACGATGGGCATGGCATGGCATGGCATGGCGCGAGTCTGTCAACAATAACAAGCAACGTAATTACGTTGGACCCAAAGTCCAAAGCTGGCCAAAAGCATAGAAGAAGCGAAAGAGAATGTGGCTGAAACCTGGAACAATGGCGGCACAGTGCGAATGAGGAGATGATAGCAGAGAGCAAAGAGAAAGAGCAGGACAAAGCGGGGACAGCGCAACGACGACAAGGACGGCGACTTACACTAAACATCCATTTGGGTATTAGCTGACGAGGCGGAAGTTGCACAAAGCGTGCCACCATTTGCGCCCAGCGGAGTACATCAGTAGAGGATTGCGGCAGAGAGTCCACAGTCCACAGTCCAGTGGGTCCTGGCTGAGTCCTAGAGGCGGGCAGACCAATGACCACGCTAAGTGCAGGTTTACACAGGCCAATGATTGTACGGTTGGCTATTGCGTTGGCGATCCTTATTACAGACCGCGCTAATTCCCATTCGAGATTGTCACCCCCCATGGGACCCAGAGCCAGCAAAAGACTGCAAAAGCGCAACGAAACGAGGGACAACGAGAAGGAACGTGTGAGTCGCTTCTGGGGACGCGACTCTACTTATACCCGTACTCAGTCAGTATATACATTTTTGAGCATGATTTTTTAGAATTTTAGAATTAAAAAAAAAATTTTACATTTTACATTTTTTTGCTACATATGATATCTGCATCTACAAATACAATGTATATTCTACATCTAACATGTAGATTGTACATGTTCCAATTAGATTCTACATCTCCTCCGCTAGGGGTTGCTCGGGCACTGAACGCGGCAGAATGTGCGAGCGAGAAGGAAAATGAAATACGTTGTCGTCGGCGGGAGAGGGAGGGGAAGCAACTGAAATTTAATTTCTTCATTCTGGCTATAATTATGATCCGATCTAGTTCATATTTGGCAATCTGGTAGATATAGGCATTCTCTACGATACTGCGTTTTTAGTTTTATCGTATTTTTAAAATTGTGCCTGCCACAGATTTTCGTCCTTTGTGGAGGCGGAAGGGGGCGGGGCGAAATTCTGAAATACACTTGTAGCAGTGTGATATCACATGAGTCTGGAAACCAAATTTGATTTCGCTAGCTCTTATAGTCTCTGAGATCCAGGCGCTCATCGAGACGGACAGACGGACAGACGGACGGACGGACGGACGGACGGACAGACAGACATGGCTATAACGACTCGGCTATTGATGCTGATCAAGAATATATATACTTTATGGGGTCGGAAAATTTTCCTTCTCTGCGTTACACACATCCACTTTTACCACAAATCTAATATACCCCTTAACTCTTTTTTGAGTACGGGTATAAAAACGTCCAACCAACCAGTTGGTAGGAGCGCTCCCTCGAGAGCCCAGAGAGAAACAACAGCGGAAGCTAAAAACAAGGAAGCAAAGTGAGTTGAAGAAAAATAGCTGAAAAAGCGGGCTCTGTTTGCCCCTCTGCTACTGCCCCTTGTCACCTCCTGCCCCTGGATTGTTCACCAGAAGAGTGAAAAATTGCGGATACAAACATGGAAAGCAATCAACTAAATTTTACAAGCCATTTTACTTTTGCCAACGGAATGTAGACACACTGCCGCAGGGCAGAGAGCAATGATGTCGAATAGTTTTGAGCGTCCAGCTATAGCTTCTACAAAAATAGTAAAGGAGTTGTAGTATTTACAAGGAAGAAAATAATTCAAGAGGAAAGTCCATGCATCTACTTGCATCTATTTGCTCTGGTATACATTTATTCCAAAGTTAAGAAAGCGTATCTGATAGTTTCAATGAACTGCGAGAGTTAAACGAATTCCCCTTTGTGATACATTTGTGATTTCTCTTGGTCTCTCTCTCTCTCAGCTCTCTCCTTGGGTGTATTCTTCGCCCCTCCCTGCCATGGGTACTTTGCAGCACTTTCGGGACAGCTTAGGGAAGCCATTAAACTTACTTAAAGCATTTTGAAAAGCTAACAAACGTCAACGTCACTCGCAGCCTTCTCACCGACCTACTACGACCCCCAAGCAGGTCCAGCTACAGCTACAGCTCTAGGTTTAGGTCCAGGAGCACGACTGGAGGAAGTCCTTGTGCTGTCAGGGCATAGCAAAAGTTGCAGTTACTGCAACAGCAACAGAAGCAGCAACAGAAGGACTGTAAATAAGTAACAAGGATATCCAATTATACCTCAACCGAACCCCGAAACACAGCCACCCAACCCAAGGATATCACAAGTACATAAATGGAAGATGAAACGATTAAAATCCTGTGGTCCCTGGCCCCGAGGCTTTAATAAATTTCCACATAATAAAATGAAATCTTTGCCTAAACTTGGCCTATTAATGTTGGGTACACCACATCATACAAACACACACACACACACACACATACTCGTATCCTGGGAGCACATACAGACACACACATCCTGTGAGAGTCGGCAAAAAGGGACAGGATAAAGTTTATATTCAATTCCCAGGCTAAAATGCGAAAATGCCTAGAAATCCATTTAAGTAAATCCTCTATTTAGCATGCATTCGGGGCATTTTCATTGTTTTTTATACCCTTTACTCACCCATCCTCCCCTTCTCTCTCCCTCTCTCTCTGTCTAGCTTTTCCTTTTGTTTTCTTTTTTTGGATACGACTTTTCCCCCTTTCTGTCATCAAATTTCAAAGCCGAGTCTGTAGTTTATTTTGATGGGCTCTGGCACTCTGGCTTTTCCTTCCTGCTGCCCGAACTCTTGATTTTTTTTTGGATTCGGATGCGCATTTCTCTGACCCATTTGTGTGTCCTGCGGCCTTGTGTCTGGTTACAGCCTTATCGCTTCGAATATTATCGAATTTCGATTGTCTTATGGCAGGCCCACAGGGCCCTGTGGGGTCTTGGTCCGGTCCGGTCTGGTGTGGTGCGTGGCTTCCAGGGGTTAAACCAAAGAAAAGAAAGTGGAAGTAAAAAGGAAATTATGCGCATTGAGTTGTTGGGGCAGACCTAAAACAAAAACGATTCTTATACATATAACAATACACATATATCTATATATGGAAATACATAAATATAGTTACACTTTGGGTGGGGGTTTGGGTGTGTGTGTGCTTATTTGTTTATGGGTTGCGTAAGGGCATAAAAAACCCAAGCCCAGGAACTGAGGGGCCTTTACTTTTGCGGTTTGGAAAACACTTCAAGAAAATATATTTATAATCAAATTTTCGAATGTAGTTATAATATTTTCGGGATCTTAGAGGAGCTATCTTAAAATTTGACAGAAAATTTATTTAAAAACAAAAAACTAAACAAAATTTCGAGGACTCTTATTTATTTGAACATATTCCCCTAATATTCTATGAAAAATATCCTTATGAACAGCTCCAAAGGGCGGATAGCTAGATCTTAAAGATAAAAGATAATGCTGCAGACACGGCTGTCTGCTTACGTGATCTCTCATTCGAATCTGAAATTCAATACTTAACATTTTTTATAATTTATGGGCTTTTCAATATTAATTTTTCCCATTTTTCGCAGTGCTTGGCATATCAAATATTTAAGCACTTTTGCCGCTTAGCAACTAAAGACCAAAGTAACGGGAATATCTGGTGGAATTTATTTTTGGAAGTTTAAAGTTTTACGAGCTGCATTTGTAAGTTGAATCCTCCACAGCGAACTGCTGCTTCCTCTATTGGTTTTTGGGTCATTACTTGACTTCTGGCCGGGAGTTTGCCAACAACTTGAAGCCAGTTTAAAACTTGGTCATCCACACACTGACACTCGGACACTGACACAGACACAGACACATTTATGGATAACAGTTTTCTGTTTTCTGTTTTTGTGTGTGAGTGTGTTTGTGTGAGTGACAGTATCTGTGTGTGACTGCCACTGTAACTATGTCATTGCGGTTTCCTTAATTCATTTTGTTTGTAGGCGGCGGCGCGACATTGTCAGTGTCATCCCCCATCGTCAGCGGCATTGTCAGGCACCGACCGCAGTCCCGCTGATTGCACAGGCATCCAGCGAGGCAAACTCCAGTGAGTGGGAAGTGGGGGGTGGGAGCGCCTGCTGTGTTCAGTGCCTTCAGTGCTGTTGTTCCTGGGCGACTGTTTTTAGTTGTGAATGGTGGCGCTAAGCGGATTAACGCTGTTATTTTAAGTTCAACAAACGAACGAAGAATGAATTAATGAGTTTTCACTGTGGTCGAGCAGACGGCGGAGGTGACGGCGGCGGCGTGTTTGGTTCTGCCACCGAATGGGTTTAACAACAGAAAGCCAACAGCACAAAAACACACAGACAGCCACTCCCACAACCCCCTTACCACACACCAAAATGATTCTTTTCTGGCCCTCTAGACCCGGCCATTAAGCGGACTCACCAAAAAGCTGTAATCTGTTCTTTGGTATTCTGTTTGTGGTTGGGTTCTATACACTTTCCCCTTTACGTTTGCTTTGAGTCGCAGATTTGTATAATTTTAGCAACATTTTTAATATATAATATTTACTTGAGGACGCGATTTACTTGGGGGAATATACAGGTGGAGAGCCAGTTACTCCATCTAAGACAGTTGTATGCCATGCATCTCATGCATTAGATGGCAGGCATACCCCGATAGTAACACTCATCGAAAGGGTATCATTACGAGCTTCCTTTTCCCCAAATCTCAACCGACTTTCTTTCCTGCCTTTGTGTGTGTGTGTGTGTGTGTGTGCTGAAGGGGGTCATTCCCTTGGCTTGTTTTTTGTTCCCTGTTCCCTGCTCCCCGTTTTCTCGTTCTGTTTGTATTTGCATTTGTATTTGTAATTTTTATGGTTTTCGCATCGATTGTTAAAATGCTGCTCTCTTTTTTCTACCCCTCTCTCTCTGTAACTTTTTCTGTGTGTGTGGGTGTCTGCCGGACACTGAAACTGTAATTAGTTTGAAATTTATGCGGACCCGCTTCCGCATTGTTCTCGTCGAGGATCACGTCCGTGCGGAGCTTTATTTTTTATGGTGCGCTTTGCCAACCACGTCCTGGCAATTATTATTTGTGTGCATGAGTTTTTTGTTGTTGTTTCACTTCGCAGCGCATCGCATCGCATAGCATCGGTTTTGTTTGGTTTACTTTCGCTCTCTCTTTTTTTTTTTGGGTTTTTTTTTTGTTGTTTTTGAATAAAAATTCTATGAATTTTCAATCCCAAATCGGATTACGGCATTAGCCGGGTGCTTCGTTCGCAAGCGAAAACAATACCACGGTAAAAGAATTTACAACTTTCACTGAACCGAAGGTCGGACATGGATGGGTCAGCATGAAAAATGAGCAAAAGCAAGCCAATGACATGAACTTTTATCATAATGATATGCAACTAAGCCGGGTACATATCTATCCCTCTCTCTCAGCCCGATGTCAAGTGCACAAAATTCGAACTCCACAGCAGGAAAAAAAAATCAGAGAAAAAAAGGAAGAGAGATAGAAAATGGGATGAGAGAGAGAGAGAGAGATAGAAACGATAGAGAAAAGGGTTTAAGTTGCATAATTGAGCTGAGATGCAATTAAGCAGTTTCCGACAAGTTGCCATCGAATATTTTGCAGGACAAGTACTAGTACCCGTCCCTCTTCTGCCTGTCTCTTGTTTCTGGTTCCTGGCAGGATGCAACCCGCCACTGCATCCGCTTCGAGCTTTGACGAGCACAGCCAACCGGATAATGCGAAACGCTCGAAAGTCCTTTTTGCCTTTGATGGCCCCTGACTTTGAGCTGCTCTGAGCCCCACTCAGAGCTCAGCTAACTTGGCCCGACATTTTTGTATCGCATAGCAAAATTCACCACAAAATTGCTAGTAATTAGCAAAAGTTCGTTCTCAATGCCGGCTAATTGATACGGAGGAAATCTTGGCTGAGAATAGCCAATGACATTTGGGGATTATTAGGTGATTGAATTTATGGGTGGATAGAGGAATGTTTAGGAAAGGAAAAATGAAGAGTATCAGTATTGCCAGAAATGTAATTGGCTTTATGGCTGCGGATGTAATGAGCTTTTGGTTAACAAAGGAATCCATAAAATATATGTACCAAAGGACTTTCTATTCTCTCTGGAAAGTGGCTTAGCCCCAAAGGGCACTTCACTTCCCCCCTTTTATCCGTCAGTTAACTATAATTGACAAGTGCTTTGCCTCTTAGCCAGTTTGTTTGTGTTTTCCCCGTTCTCGATTTGCCACAAAGTAGTTGCCACCAGGAAGAGGCAGGCATAAAGACAGAAAGGTGCAACGGCAGGAGATGAAAATTACTCTTTTACGAACTCGAATTCCGTGCAGTGCAGCTTTTGCGTTGGCCAGAAAATTAACTCACTCGCTTACACTGTCCTACACAAAGTCAAAGCTGGGGAGAGCCCAAGGAAAAAAATGTTGCACAAAAAAGACTTCACTTTGATGCCCCCCGCTGCTCTATACGTTCCTCCTTTTCCTTCCACTCGTTTGGCTTAGTTTTTGTTGTGTTTTGTCTTCGGCTGCCTTTCATGGCATTCATTATGCCACTCCCCACTCTGCCTCTTAACTCCTCCTCCCCCTGGTTGCGCCTCCATTTATCACAGTTTGTGCGCATTTGTCGACTTGCCTTATCCTGGCTGGGTGGCTGGGCGGCTGGGCGGCCGGTTGGATGGGTGGCGGCCCACATCCGCTGCCACTCGTCACAGTCCCACACAGATCCCTGGGGAAAGAACCAGGGAGCCAGAGAGCAGGAGGCACAGATTGAGGCAAGTTGTCAAAGGGCTGCCAGCTGCCAAAGCTTGGCGGAAAAATGTCTTTTAATTAGTGTTTAATTGAATTGCAAACTGGAATTTTAATCGAAAAATTGCAATGGGATATGGCAACTTCATGGCTCCACATTTCCGCACACTTGAGGCCACAGTTTGGATTGTCCATTGTTTGCTTAGACCACACAACTGTTGGATATTGATGGTTGTTCTGGTTGTTCCTTGCCATAATTTGGCAAGAAAGTAGAGCAAAATGGGTAGAGTAGAGTCTTTTTTCCAAAGAATACTGAAGCACTTTTAATGGTAGAAGCATTTCGTAATTTTATGCTTGAAAGTTCTAATCGCTTTCCCCTTACAAGGCAGCGATCAAGCAGTGAGCTGCTCAAACTGTAAGGTTTGATTCGTTTTTTCTTTGGTTCAAGCAGTGCTCTTCTGAAACTTTAAGTTTGCTTGCAAGCAGGGATCCTCTTAAGCTTAAAGGTGTTGTTCATGAAGTGTCCGGCTGAAAGCAGGGGAAACTGCAAGCAGTTCAGCGACTAAAGCTGAAGATTTATTTAACTTTGTTTGTTTGTTTGTTTGTGTTGCTGTGATATCAGCTTGGACTTCTTAACCCTCACTTAACCTGCTCTATCCCTGGATAACGAAGAGTAAATTGCTGGCAGCCACATGAACTGAGCCGCTTATTTAATTGATTATAATTACTTACATGTCCTAATGCAATTCATCAAACGCGCATTGTCCCCTTTGGCCAGGATGCAAGGCTCCGCGATGCCGAGGACTCCTGGCAGCCATTTACCGACTCTCTGACGCCCAGCCCACGCCCAGCTGCGTGCCTTTGACGACAATAATGAGCATAATGATGCTGCCACGACTGCTGCTGCTGCTGCTGCTACTGCTGCAGGCCGTCCCGTGCCTTGCCATGCCACTGCTGTTAATGCCACAATAAAGACCACAGCATGGATGCCGTTGCCGTTGTCGTTGCCCCCAGGATGGCTAACATGGCCACGGCTCACGTACAAATTGCATGATTATTATCAAGGATAATTAATGTTGATGCCAGCGAGACCGAACCACACCCAAAAGGGTGGGGAGGGAGGGAGGTAGCGAGCGAGTGAGTGCCGGGACAAGTTCAACAAAAGGACAACTCCATATATGCAGCCCTCTGACTCTGACTCTGACCAACCGACCATCTATCTAGCCAGAGGCCACATGCTGGGCTTCAATCCGTTAATATAGGATACAGATACATGTAGCTGCCAGCAGTGTCAACTGCAGCTATTGATTAAACCATTTACCAAACTTTAAATGAAACACATTTAAACTTTGCCTCAACTTCACATGTCCATAGCAGACTTTTAATGCATGGAAATAGAACAGAAATACTGGAGCAATCAGAAAGGGAACCAGCAGGCATTGGTTGGTTAGTGTAAAGCAATTCGCATCACATAATGCCACTACATAAATGCCAAATCATGGCAATACGTGAGCATTCTGTGGCTTAGCCATGTCCCAAATACGGGCAAATGCCAATTGAATTGAGCAAATTAACAGATACAGACACAGGCACAGGCACAGACAAATGGGTGATAGAATGAGATGGTCGACTCGAATATGCAATTCACAAATTGTTTGGCCTAAACCTAAACCCCCCACCCTCACATCATATGTAATGTAATCAAATGTATTGAAGTTAATGAGCTACTTAACCGACTTCTACCGCCATATCGCATATACATATGTGGTGGGCAGGGGCGTTGCCATTGCCGTTCCCGTTGCCGTGATTGTGAGCATATAATTATGGGTTGTCCTGAATTAGGTCGAGTGCCATATGCTGGCCACAAATGCCGTGCCGTGCCGTGGCATGAAGTAGGTGGGCCCCGGGGGCAACATCAAAAGCATTGATTAACTGGAATATGGCATCACTCTGAGGAATAAACCAGTATGAATGTAATGGAATAGAACAAAAGTTGTCTTAGAGGGGGAGTGGGGGATATAATCCAACAAAGCTTAAAGAATGTACACGAAATATTTTGTAATAAATTTAAGCATTCAAAAGGATTCCACTGCTCCCAGGAAAAATGTATATATTTAATAGCTTTGAAACATAATAAAATTCAATCAATCAATTAGGTGGGACGCTCTGAATCGGTCAGAATCGAATCCATATTAATGCAATGGGCCATTATTTCCCTGTCATCGGGGTTGGGAAAGAGCCAGCCCAAGAACTCCAGCAGACAAGGCTGCTCGGAGACGACAGTGGAGTAGTCCTCAAACGAGATCAAGCCATCCTTGTCGACATCAAACTTCTTAATCATGAATTCACCCATGTCCTGCAGGGGAACATTAGACCCATATAATATTATATATTATTGTATTTATTATGCCTTACCGCTCTTAGTTCAGTGATCTCATCCTCGTCCTCGCCAGTGAAGAATTTCTCGCAGGCCAGACTTATTTGTTCGCGATCTATAAAGCCAGTGCCCTTTGTATCATAGATCTGCAAGGCAAAGCAAAGCACCCAAAATTTATCAACTCTTATAGTGGGAAAAAGAAACGTAGACTCACCTTAAAGGCAAAGCGCATACGCACTGAGAGATCCTTGGTGGTGTAGAGACTGAAAAGCTGCACCCAAGCCTGTGGACTCACGTACTTCACATCCCTGGTGACGGCAAACAGAGTGCGATCTATGGTCTGCACATTCGAGACCTTGAACATCACCAGAAACAGTTGATAGAACTGAACCTTTTTCATCTTCCGGGCACTCGGCCCATTGGCCTTGGCGAATTTGTAGTAAACCATGAGCAGACAGTTGATGTCCGTCTGGGAAAGATGCGTATTGGCCATAAGTTCCCGGATCAAGCCACCAAATAGGGCGACAAAGCGACTGTTCTCCATGCTATCGATGCTGGCATCTAGATAATCCATGGTGAAGGATTCTGGGATTTATTTTGATGTATGTGAGGATAGTATTGGAGTTGTTCTGTTTAAATTTGATTTAGTTTTGTTTTGGTTTCGTTTGTGGTTATTTATCCAGGGCCTGCCTGCTGGTTTCTCTCCCTCTCTTTCTCTCTATTTAAAAATGTACTTCAAAGTAAATGCTGTCAAGAAATTTACTCCCTCCATCTTCTCCTCCTTTGCTCTGCTGCTGAGTGCCTTAACCGTTTTATGTGAATTAAATTGTTCCCAAATTTTTGCGTCACGCCACAATTTGTCTTACTTATCCCCGAAATTTTACAGATTTAAGTCTTCTCCAAATACCATATGCAAAATGTATCAATCAAAATTCTATACCAAAAAGTACAATAAAACCAAAAATCCAGACACGACTCCACGCTGGCACCATGTGTGGCTCGCTGTCTCTGCCTCTGTGTGTAAATCCGCCAACACTTGGCGATGTCAACTTTTGGAGACATTAAGGAGCGTGAATCCTCGTTGCTGGAGCTGCATACTCTTTCTACTCCAGCGTATTATTACTTTAAGGAGATGTTTGCCAAGCCAAAAGGGGGATAATTTCCATTTCTTTGCAGAAACTTAACTCTGAGCTTTCCTTTTACTGCTATTACTAGTCCGCAATCTGATAACTATATAGATCCGTAAGGGTATTCAATATTTCACCCCAAATGTTAATCTTTTCTCTTAGCTCTTTTTCTCCTTTCCATTTTATTGTTATTATGCCGTGTCGAGCGGTTGAGGCCGCCGTTCCCCTGCACCTCTTGGGGCAGCAGCACCCTTCGCACTTATTTTGGGTATTTTCTTAGGGCGTCGCATGTGTGTGTGTGGTGTGTGTGTGGCACACAATTACACAACAAAGGGGAAAGGAAAGGCAGCAAAAGGAGGCGGCTGAACATTTCTTACCTCCCACCCCACAAACAAAATGGCTACACAGCCATTTCCGCCAAATTTCCACATGGCAGGGCTTTACACCCATCTCAACGCTTTTGTTTGGATTATTATATTCGCGTTTCTCATGCGCACAGCTTTGAGCCATTCATTCCTTTCTTTTTCTCTCCCTTTTTTGCCCTTTGTGTGTGTTTGTTTCAAATATTTATTTCGAAAGACCCCTCCCCCCCACCACACAACCAACACCAAAATGGGGGACAGATGTAGTCCATGTACCGTGGCTGATGTATTTTTTATGTCTCGCCGTTGGTTTTATTGCTTTTAAATTGTGCTCGTTACAAGCGCATTCCTTCCACTCCTACTTCCTGCTGCTTTCCTGGCTGCTACTGCTGCTGACTTACCCAATCTATTTGTGATTTGTCTTAGCCGCATATGTGTTCATATATATTGTGACCCAAGTAGGCCTGCCCCTGCTACTGAGATGTTAATCAATTTGTAGCACATACTTCCCTTTTGGAACCCACAAATATCCCACAACCGGAACAGCTAGGAACACTTACTAGGTACTCCAAACTAAATAAACACACAAAGAATAAAACTTAAATTAAAAAGCACCCAAAAGAAACCAAACAAAACCACAACAATATGAATCGCATTGACGCTTCCATGGACGACATGGCCAACAACAAATTCCTGACCCTCTACAACAGTGTGATCAAGAGCTATGCCGCCTCCACGGACTTTAGCTACAACGAAGTCGTCTGCCTGCTGATCGTCTACTACAAATTCTCGCTGGTCAATGTGCCCGCCTCGCGGCTGATGACCACCAATCAGCTGTATGGTCTCTTTCTGGTGCTGTTTCAGATCTTCGATGTCAGCATCATCGATCGCATTCTGATAAACATTACGCAAGATGCGCGTACTGTTTCCCCGGATGCATGGATGCAGCTGTTTTCGGTATTTCTGAGCCGCAACCTGCACGATCGCATGCGATTTGCCTACAGTGTGAGTAATGCTCTGGATACTGCATGCAGAGATGCCTAAAATTTGTATTTATTGCAGGTCTATACGAGTGCTGGCACACAGATCCTTAACCGCGAGACTGTGGCCATAGCTGTGGAGAAATTCTTTGTTGGCGAAGACGATGATGAGGTTCAGGAACTGCGAGCGGTAAGTAAATTGATTAATTCTAGATACATATTATGATTCTCTCAATCTCTGCCTGCAGGACATGGTCGAGTTTTTGTTCAATAAATTCGACATTGACAAGGATGGCATTATTTCGTTTGACGAGTATTCCGAAACAGTCTCCCGTCAACCGGAACTAATGGAATTTCTGGGCCAAGTCTATCCCGATGACAACGATAACACCCTAATTGCCTACTGCAATAACATTGAGAGTTTGTTCCCCGCCGAGGATTAACGTTAAATTACAAGCGATTTATGATTGAATAGTCTCCAATGTTTTACCTCATTCGTTGTTGCCTTTGGGGTTTGGGTTACTGTCTCGTTTCTACTGGCTTGTTTTCTTGGGTCGCAAGTGTTGAAAATAGGCGCTTAAGGCATACACAGACCAGCTTAAAATAAAGTCATTTTCCATTAAGTACAACGGCACAGGCAGAGAAAAGTTGAAATTGCCTTCACAGACTGTGACTACAACTGCCACTGCCACTGCGGGTTCTCTCTCTCTCTCTCTACGGTTGTGTGTTGTGTAAATCTGTGTCTCTTTTCCTTAGGTTTAACTCTTTTTTGTGTGTTTTTTTGGGTGCGGGTTGCGGAACTTTTGTTTGTCTATGCTGCGGCTTTGTAAAGCAATTAAATTCCCAAGCAACACATGCGGGTTTTGACTGCGTGAAACAAGTGAAACAACAGCTGAGATTCTAATTAAATTTGCTCGCAAAATTATGTGAATCTGAGAGAGAGAGAGGTAGCAGCGCTACTACTCGTATCTGCTGCAGCAATCAATGATGAATGAATTCGCAGTGATGAAAATTAGTAGACTTCTACTTGTCGAATTTTTGTGGTACTTTTCACTCAAAACACTCAAACATCTCCTCTAACACATTTTCTACTGTAGTTTTCTCAGCAAATAAATTGCTGTTCGTGCAACGGTGCGTATGAGTAACAAAAAACTATTTAAAGAGAATCAACCAGAGACATTCAATGCTCTTTGCACTCGAAACGGGCAATCAGAAGGATGTCAGAAATCAGATTCGTGAAGAACAAGTAGAGGGCTTAGAGCCTGAGAGGCGGAGGCGGCTGAGCCGAAGGCGGGGTCCATTCTGGTGACCCAGAGTCATTGACACGCCTCATTTTTGGGGGCATTGGCTGGGCATTAAATTCAGCGCGTGACTCTCAGTCTCAGACATTTGTTGCTGCTGCTGCTGCTGCTGCCGCCGAATGAAGGGAAAATTAAACAGAAAATGAAAAAAAAGGATCAGAAAAGGCTCAACAGAAAGCATGAAAAGTGACCGCGACATCCAGCTGGTGGCGCACGCCCTGCCCCATCTTTCCTTCTGCTCCGTGGCACCCTCCTGCTGTTTTCTGTGTGAGGGCAGAGTTCGTCACGACTTTGCCACTTTGCTGCCAAAAGGGTCCTTGGCGTCTGTTGTCCTTTTTTCAGCATTAACACGCGGCCTCCTGTTGCATTTCAGTTAAAATGTCGAGGGCCCCCCCAAAATGGGCTTCCATTTTTTCGCTTCGCTTTTTGCAGCCTCGAGTGTGTTTTCACCGACCAAAAAAAGCCAACAACAAAAACGAACAACAACAAGAAGAAACCCCCCAAAGCAACATTGCAAAAGGCCAGCAACAAATTGAGTAAAACCAACAAACATTTCCCCCCCCCTGCACACCCCGCACATTTGTATTCCCAAGCCCCAAACTCGATCCCAAACATACTGAACTCGCGCGTACAACCTGCCAGCCACCCATTCCCTGTGTATCCAGCTGTTATCCTTTCGCGTTCGCGTTCGTCAGTCCATTTATCGCCCCAGCCACAACTTTTGACTGGCAAACGGCGCTCGCTGGCTTCCTCCACGTATGTACTTTTTTTTCTGTTGCCAACTGCAGTAAATCTTGTGGTGCAACTGGGTGGCATTTTTATGAAGTTATACCACAAACTGCAGGCTGCCTGCTGCTGGCTCGCTCCCCCTCCATCCACCGTACAGTGCATTAACACATGCCAGATGAAAATGTGCATTTTCCAAATGAAATGACCGCCACAATGGTGCCGCGTGAGGGAATGTTCAGCGCTGTTGAATGCCACAAAGGGAGTTAACCCCTTGTCGGGGTACGGTACTCTTGTTGGTTTCAATGGAATGACTTATGGAAACATTACATCGTGTAATGGCCATAAAATACATGGCATAGCGATAGAGTCATCAGATTTATATCAAATATAAAGGGAATTATGTAGAATTATGTAAAATTTTAATAGGGAAAGATTTGCTTTAAGGTGTCAATGAACAGAAATAATTATAATCCTCTCTTGAGCCGGCTTAGAAACTTCCTATACAAAGCCAATAGCCCCTAAGCCATTTTGCCCCTTATATTCCTTTTCTATTTCAATGCATTAGCAATTCCGAATGAAAACAAACAATTCAAAAACAGAAAGATAAAAATCATAATGCAAACAAATTGCCTTTTTAGGACTCAAACAGCTAACGGGGAGGAAGAGGCAAGGTCTAATGCGTTTATGCCTCAAGGAAATCTGCGCACTCGAAACAGGGGGAACACAGCAACAAACACGGGGGAATATACACACATACATGGGAAGGAGCATGCAGGAAGGTGGAGCGGAGAAAAATGCGCATTTTGCTTTTGCCTTTTACGATAGGCGATAACAATGATAATAATAATCCGATTCGCATAACATCACAGGCAATGGAACGGCGAAGATGGAGACGGGAGGCGAGGCCACAGAGACAGAGAGTATCAGGCGACCTGGAATCGGTTTGATTGTCACATTGTCATCATCTGCATATTAAGTACAAGTGATTACACTCTCACGTGGCCCAGCTACAGATACACACAGGTGAGCACATGTCCATGTCCTTCCTACAGCCGCCATCCCCTTCTTTGCCCGCCAATTCCCCATTCCCATGCATGATGTGTGCTGCATTGAAAATTCGGCATTTAAATCTAACCAAGCAAGAGCAGAATAAGAAAGCAGCGAGCGAGCGAGCAAGCACAAAAGCCAAGATACATCTACCAGATACATATGTATCTTTTGTTAACGAGCACGAATCGCTGCCTGTGAGAGATAGAAACAGCGAAATGTAAATGCTTTTCCAATGCGAATGGGTTGGGGGGGAAAAACCCTGAAGCGGCATCCAACACACAATTGACACAGAGGCGAAGAGAGAAATCAAATCGGTTTTTTTGGTGGGGGAAACGGAATCCATTTCGGGCACGTGAAGTCGTTTGATTATCCGGGATGAAAGTGAAATTCCAAACGGGGCAAAAACATGCAACTTTTTTGTTGATATAAATTCGCCCCATGAACAATCACCCAATAATCTCTCACGTGAGCCAGCAGGTGAGTTGAGGAGAGTAGAATAGAAACCCATTTGGTTGAAGCACTCACACAAACAGCAATTAAGTATTATGCCACAAATGACTGCTTCAGTGCTTGGACTGACAGAAGAACTCCAAGTAGAACTGTGACTCCAAAGCACACTGGGCTGCAGTTGCAGTTGCAGTTCTAGATTACTTCTGTATATAGATACACAATTTCTGTTTTTCCTTTGTCTTTGGGTTTTCGCCCAGAATTGAAACTAACCAGCCACTTCGGAGCACACAACTCACATAAACAAAAGTCAGACAATGGGTTTGGGGGGTATCCAAGGAGTTTCTTGGGTTGGTTGAGGCAGCCATGAACGTGGCAACTATGGAAGCAAAGAAGGAATGAATGTCTGCACGGCTTTCGTGGGGGAAAATACTTGAAAAATCGTAAAATTGAAATTATAATTGCAACTGCAACTGATTCCAAAAAGGGTTGCCTTGCCTCGCCTCCTTGTTGTGCTGTCTGTTGTTCTTTTCCAGACTTTTGTCTGTGTTTTGTTTGCCTGCTGCCAAAGATGGTCTAATTACGCTACTAACTGGCTGAAATCATTACAATTCTTGTCAAATAATAATTGTGCACAAAATATTGCAATAAAACCTTTTCTGGCAATTTTCTTTACTAATTGTTGTATTTTCCACAACAGCGCAAGCAACTGTAACAGAATGCTTTGGCACTCCTAATGAAACAGGAATTTAAGAACATTTATTGTCTAAATGGGGAATAGAGATATAATGTTCTCTCTCTCTCCCTGGCTCTGGGAGTGCATCATAACCAGAAGAACCGACATGAGTAGCGGGTATCTCGTAGCCGTTGCACTTGACTCTAGCATTCCAACTTGCTAGAGAGCTGTGGTATGTGCTCGAGCCTCTCTAAGCGGGGTCTCTAGTTGGCAGTGGCAGTGGCACTGGCCCAAGTGCTGTGTGTGCCTCTGTGTGCTGTGGTGGCATGCCGAATGTTGTGACAGTGCCCCCAAAAATATTTCCACATAGCAGCGACCCTGCCAGTGGCTCCTGCCGAGTGCTCTCTGCATAACTCTCTCCCGTACTCGCATTTTTTTGTTATATTTTTTTTTTGTTTTCCTCAATTCAAATTCGGTCAGTTGTTCTACTTCGCTTTTGGACGTTGACATTTTTGCTAAATATTCAAAAAGTTTCAGGGTGTTTTTTTTTTTGCTTTTGCCCACATTTTATTTTTCACTTGGTTCTCTTTAGTTTTTTGTTTTGTTTTATGTGTGTGAATTTTTATAGCATATCACGAATGTTTGTTGGGGGCAAATCAGGATGATGGCTTTGGCTGTTCTGTTCGGTTCTGTTCGATAGTTTTTATGCATGAGACACGTTGCCAGGGACAGCTTGGACAGTTGGCCCAGGGGCTGGATGCGTGACGCATGGAAATCCATGTGGGGCATGGCCTAGCCGGTATCTGAATTTAATCTGGCGAATGGGGCCAGAGCTTAACTTCGCCATGGTGCCTGGCCCCCTGGAGGTGGGGCATGTAAAGATCTAAAGCCGGCTTTAAGTGGCACACAAACCCAAGCCAGAGTTTTCATCAATTTCCATCGATTTTCGTCCAAATACCATCATCCTCAGGGCCATTTTGTTGCTCCATTTCAGCATTTCTAATGTCTAGCTCTATCCCTTTTTCTGCTATCTCTTTCACACTCGTGTGTGTGCAATTCATTTGGCATTTGAAGTTATCGCAAGTGCAGCAACACTTCAAATTTCAAATTATTTTTAAGTACACGAAGACTGTAAATTGCACAAAAGCCAATTCTCGGCATTAGGAAATTGTTTTGTGCATCTCTGTATGTGTGTTTGTGTGTGTTTCTCCTGTGTATCTGCGTGTATGTGTTTTGCGTGTTTTTATGTGTGTGTGTGTGTGTTTGTGTGTTTGCGATAAGAATCCCAATCCCAGTCAGAACAGTCCAAACGTGGCCTCTTCTACGGGGGCCTGGATCCGGGTCTGAGGTCCGCTCTTGTGTGTGTTTTTGGATCGGGATGTTCCCTTCAATTGAACCAACTAGAAGGAAGCCTCTTTGCCATGTGTACACTGAGACAAATTGCAGAATTCCACAGCTTTAATTTGCCTTTAAATCTTAGCTTTCTCTTCACAATTTCTCTCGGTGCATCAAAGCCCAAGGAGGCGCCATGGGAACATGAACCAAAAGTGTTTGTTGCATGCAACTGATTGCAAAGGATTTTATGGCTGTTGCTGCAGCTCCCCACCAGCCCCCAGCCCCCAGCCCACCCTACTGAACTCTCTTTCAGCCTGCAAAGCCACCTGCCGCCTTGGCCCCCTTTTGGCCAGGGCAATGCAAAAATCCAAAACAGCAGCAGCTGCCGATCGCAGGAGCCAGCCAGTCAGCCCACCATCGCATCGTTGCAATGCTTAAGTGCTGGGGGGGAAGGCTCCCCTCAGCTTACAAGTGTTGGGTTGGGGGGGTGAAGGCTGGGGCATGGAACTGCGATGAGATGTCTGCACTAGCAGCCTTGTTGCCACAGAAGGTGTCGCTGCCTGGCACTGGCGCGCTGTTGTGGCAAAACACGAGCCCGCATCAACAGCAGCAGCAGCAGCAGTGGCAGCAGCAGCAGCAGCACTGGCACTGGCAGTGGCAGTTGCAGCAGCAGTAAAATGTCGACATCAGCATTACATGCGAGAATTGCTCGACTGCGGATTTGCAGTTTAATGCCAATGGGAACCAGGCAGCATACCACCGCACCACCCCACGCCCCCTTCCAATCGACAGGCAATCGGTGACGGAAATATGCTGCGGTGCTGCGCCATGTGATGCGGTTCTGCCATTCTGTCAACTGCCACCAGAATGCTGTGAGCGGCAGATGCACTCGTGATTAGCTTCACGGGGAAAAGGCGCAGGTGAAATCATTTCGAGCAGAGTTTTTGGAAGCAGCAGCAAAAACTATTGAGATTGGCAGTGCCGAGCCGCTTTTTTTGTGAATCTTAATCGCCTTCAAAGTGGGTAAATCTTTTTGGAAACTGAGTCTTCCTCTGCTCTCCATGATTCTTCTTCTCTTCTTTGAGTCAGCAGAAGAATACACTGAAATGGAACCAAAACACAGCTTAATCAACTCTTAAATATTGCACAAAAACTCCCTAGGTACCATAAAGTCTATCCCTTAACGAGATAGTACAATTTTGCACTTTGAAACTTCGTTTTTACGACACTTAAAACTGGAACTCGTTTTGCGATCCAGCAACAAAAACTAAAGTGGAACGTAATCTCCATGCAATATCGAAAATCCTTTAGAGGCTCCTCCCTCTGTCATCATCATCATCATCATCATCATAATGCCTCCGTAATTGCTTTGGGCGTCCCGTAGCAACTATTTTGGCTGAAAACAGATTTCAACTTTTCGATGCCCCGCGTGTCCACTCAGCGGCTACAAATAAAAAGAACAAAATTATACAGGCCCCCTAAAAACAACAGCAAAACGGCAAAAAATTCAACAAGTTTTCCAATAAAATTAAAAGTTTCAGGCTGCATGCACAGATTTTTGCAGATTTCATTGAAAGTAGCAAATACAAAATACTCGGACTAGCATCAGGCAAAATACGGGCCATGGAGCCATAGAAAAAGGAAGAGAGAGAGAGAGAGAGAGAAAGACATAGGACAGTGGGCAGCGGGTGGGCTGTAGGGAAAAGTTTTGATTGCCAATAAGGATTTACAGGTGATAATACAGCATAATCTGGCCACGTTCCACGCTTCATGCTACACGCTGCACGCTCACTGCCTGCCCCGTTGGCAGGGGCAACATTCTGTTCTGTTCTGTTGTGTTGTGTTCTGTTCCGGAAAATTCTATCTGCTATTTGTGTATATTTACCTTGTGTTTCGCCGCCTCTAGCTGGCAAAATGCAAGCGGGAGAGGAGCAAGCGGAAAGCGTAATGCATTAAACTGGGATTCCAACTTTAAAACTCCATTTCAATTGCAGTGAAAAACTTTTTCCACTACGATTTGCATATTTACCTGGCACACACACACAAAAAAAAAGTATCTCAAAAACAATATCAGGGGATATCACGTGGCTGTCTCTTTGCCTGTCCAAAAAAGTGAACAAATTAATTAGTTTAGCGCTCAAAAAAACTTAGCTACAGCTGTTGCCAGGAGACGAGACCCGGCCCTCCTTGTCTACTTTTTCTCCTCTCCCTGCCAAGTGTAATAATTTGAAAAGCCATTGCGCCTCTGCTGGGATAGCGAAAATTCATTTGGAAAAATTAAGTTTTCTCATGGACAGCACAGCGTCGCACCGTCCGGCCAATGGGGCGTATGAGTGACCTGATTTCAACTTCTGTCTGCACTTAATTACAAAATGAGAATGCATCCAGCAGCAGCGCCAGCAGCAGCAGCAGCAGCAGCCAGAGTTGACCGTGGACCGTGGATGGGGACAACAAAGTCCGCGCAAACAAATTTCAATAATAAAATTCCTTTTGCCGGATAGTTTTGGCGCCGCCAAGGAGCGCAGGAGACGGCAAAGGACGCAGCTGTGCGAATGCCAACTGCGTGATAATTAAAATCAAAGCTTTCGAAAGGGGTCAAGACTTTGGCTAGGGGCGGCAAAAACCATTCCAAAAAAATAAAATAGAAATGATTTACGTGGATTTAATAAGCTGAAAATGCATCAAATGCCAAGAGAAAGGGGGGAAACATCCGCAGAAAGAGTTATTACCATCCTGAAAGAGGTACAACTCTCCTGAAAAAGAGTAAAAATAAAACCTGACTTTAAGAGGCACAAAAACTGCCTGAAAATATGTCCCCGTGCCACTGACACTCCGCTAAGTAGCAGGATTGCAGCTCGCTCTCATGTTTCCACAGGTTTTTACCGATATTCCATGCCAGACATCAATGGGATGCCTTCGCTGTGGTTTGCGTGAACCAGGAGCCAAAAAAAAAACACCGCCCTTTGACTGCTGGCCTGGCGTATCGCAGCGGCTGATAGGGACACAAAAACGCGAGCCGAACCTCAATAACCACCGAGTCAGTGGACCAACTCCGTTCGGTTTGAGCCCATATCGGCATCCTCATTCCATTCCCCGGCTGGAGGCCATCCCATATGTGGCCATCCATCCATCAGTAGCTGGGACAATGTTGCCTTTTGTTGCTGGTGTTTGTGTGTGTGTCGGTGTGTGTGGCATACGATCAGAATCAGACAGCGTTGACGTTTCAACTTTGTGCTAAACTGCGAAAATTGCAAAAAGGGACTTTCGGCCACCCCCAAAAATATAAGCGAATGCAACCAGTCCGCCCTACCTCAGCCCCCTCTCTCTCACGGCAAACTCTGCATAAATGCTGGGGAAAAAGTTAAGCTCTCGGTTTTTGTGGGATTATTTGCAAGCGTTCAAAGGATGTCGTTAGTCCTTGTGCGAATCGCAGGCGCAACTTTTACGAAAAATCTACCGCCTGTCTACCTCTCTCTTTCTCTTATTGTATCTCTCTCGCTCATTCTCTATCTCTTTCTCTCTTTCTACTATGGTTTTTGTGGCCCTTCTGTGTGCGTTCCCTTAGTTGTTGCTGTTTTTTCGTGCTGTACTTTTTATTGAAGTTGATAAATTGAATCAAAGGTTAACTTTGTGAAAAGTGTAAAATATGATTAACAAGAGGAGCGTGAAAGAGAGAGAAAGGGCGAGAGAGGGAGAGAGAGGGAGTAAATGCGGCTTAAAGCGAGCAATTAAATGGGTGCTAATTTGCCCAAGATACTCAGATACACTCCTTTACTACAGGCATCTCTTAGATTAATTCAATGTTTCTTGTTTGGGCAAATTGATTTAGTCAAAAAGTACACAAAAACACACCAAGATAGCTCCAGAGGAAGAGCAACAAAACAGAATTCCCTATAATTGCAAAAATAGAATTCCATTCCTCTCTCTCTCTCTCTCTCTCTGCATTTCTATCCCTTTCACCACACTCATTTCTATCTCTTTTCAGCTTACATGCTCTTGGCTGAAAGCTGTCAGAGGGGTGTGGTGAGTGTGCGGGGTATAGCTGGCAAGAACAACCAGAAATTTATGGGGCAGCTGAGAACTTGGAACCAGCTCGGGCACCGCCCAATACACTTCAGCAAACATAAATTTATTTATGAGCATGTGTCCGTCCTCCTTCCTTTCTCTCACACACACACACACACACACAAGCACAGACACACACACCCACTCATCTAGGGTGGATATACATATAGACCCCCCATAGATACCCATGAAGTCGGTGAGTCCCTACCATTGCTCCTGCTGCTCGCCTCACTTCCGCCAAAAAGCTTACAAATTGTTTGAGGGCGAATTTTAATTATTCCTCATTGTTTTGATAGGAACGCGTGCTGTGCTGTTCCTCGTCCCCTCGTCCACTCGGCTCCTACAGCTGCCTGCACCATTGGCATGAGGTCCCGACCCCTGAGCTCCTTCAATTGGACTTTGCTTAAGTTGGGTGGCAGCAGGCGGTGGTTCTGGCCGACTCCTCTTCCGAAAACTGTGTAGGAACTGAAGGCTGAATTGTCTCTGAGGTGGCTCTGTGGGACCTTTGCCATTCATTTCTTATGCTTGAAAACTTATTGGCTGTGGCTCCTGCACCTAATACCGAACTCGGAGTATTTCTAGCTACATATAATTTAAGCTTGAAAGTTGATTGAATTTAGCAATAACAGTTTTAATCAGCTGCTAGTTCTGCTCTTGCCACAAGCAAACAGACATCCTTTGAGCCAACAGACACAAAAGGAGAAGTGATAAAGTGGTGTTCACCTTAACTTTCTTTCATTTCATCTCTGCCATAAGTTTTCTTTGGAGTTTTTTTCTTACCTGCCAAACAAGTTTTCTTCACTTGGGGTATCTGTCAAATCTCTGCCGAAAATTGCCAGCGTATGGCATGGCATTGCTATGAGCTTCTGAATGCAGGACAAACTCGGCTCCGGCTCCCATCATCAATTGTTGTCGATGGGTAAACAGAAGCTCACACACAGACAGTCGTACAGACAGATAGACAGATGGATGGACAGACAGAGGGACACATAAATATCTAACGAGTCAGAAATACAATCACAGCTGATGTTTCCGTCTCTGCAGCTGCTGCTGCTGCTGCTCCTATTGTTGTTGCTGTATGTTTGTGTATGTTTGTTGTAATAATATTAGTTTTTGCATTTATGTACAGAAGGAAAAGCATCTTTTGTTTTAGCTCTCCGTCTTTTGCCCGGACCTGAGCTGAGCTGAGCTGAGCAACACCGGAAGTAAGATTAATGCAATTGGGAAATCCCACACAGAGCAGAGTTCTTCTTATTGTTTGCTCTCCTGCTTGGCACTCAAATATGGGAAATGATATATGTACATACCTACATTTATTTGTATGCGAGTATTTCATTAGATGTGTATGTATGTACATATGTACGAGTGTATTCCAATTCCCCACCCACACAAGTGAGTCTCGTCGAACTGCAGATTTATTAAACAAACACACGAATTGATTGCCATGGAAATTATGTACATAACCAAACTACAAACTACAGACAGAGATACGGATACGAATATGTGCCATGGAATACATAGAATAGAAATAGAGTCTGCTGGAATTTAAGACATCGTTTTCGGTACAAGATAAACGAGAGGTTTATGAAAAGTTCTCCCTCAATCCACATTCATTTGTTTAGATCAAAAATCATTTCGATTGTTTGGCCACTTCATACGGTCCAAAGGCACGCACATGCTCCCGTATCCTTACCGCATTGATGGCTATGAAGCCACCCGCATCCTGTGGCACATATCCGCCATGCACGTCCATCGACACGAGCTGCTCGTTGTACAGCGAACCGCCAGCCGCGGAGGCCTTGCGGGCAATGGCACGGCAATAGCCGGGGGCCAGCTCAATGGTTACCTGACCCGAGACCCGCTGCTCGGCCAGCTCAATGCAGCGCCGGGCATAGATGGCCTCGGGACTGAACCAGAAGCCATTGTACACATAGTCGGTCATGCGATCGCGCAGCACCTGCTTGGTGCGGAGCACCTCGCGGTCCAGGGCGAATACCTCCAGATCCTGGTGCGCCGTGAAGAGGATGGTGCCGCCCGGTGTCTCGTAGACACCACGTGACTTGAGTCCCACGTAGCGATTCTCGACAATGTCGATGCGACCGATGCCATAGGAGCCGCCCACAACATTGAGGAACTTCAGCATCTCCAGGGGTGTGCGATAGACGAACTTGCCGGCCACGTCCTCGACACTGGTGGGCAGACCGTGCTCAAAATGGATGACAACACGGACGGGCTGTCGGGGGGCTGCCACCAAGGGATCGACGGTCATCTCGTAGAGGCTGGTCGGTGCCACCGTATTGGGATTCTCCAGCACACCAGACTCGTAGCTAATGTGCAGGATATTGGCATCGGTGCTCCAGGGAGTGGACGGCTTGGCGCTCACCTCAATGCCATTCGCCTGGGCATAGGCTATGAGATCCTGGCGCCCCTGAAAGCGCCGACAGAACTCCACGTCGCGCCACGGGGCGATGATCTGAGTTAGTTCGAGAGAAACATTAACAACGTGTCTCGTTCAAAGATAATCAAAGGCATTGATTAGATTGGCTTATCAAGCCGCTGCTAGACCCACCTTCAGATCCGGCTTGAGTGCATAGGCGCAGAGCTCAAAGCGCACCTGGTCGTTGCCCTTGCCGGTGGCGCCATGGGCCAGGTACTTGGCATTGTATTGACGCGCCACCTCCATCAGGGCCACGCTGATGCAGGGCCGGGCCAGCGAGGTGCCCAGAAGATAACGTAAATAACGTAATAACGTAATTTCCGGTAATCTTTCTCTAATCGGAACACATCTTATCAGCTGCCACGAGCGATTCTCTCTTTAGTTGTTCACTGAAATAAAGGGCATATTAGCCGAGGGCGTTAGCAACAATCTAAAAGCAGCTTCAAAGAAAATATAAGGCAGTTTGAACAGCAAACCACGCTGCAAAATGTAAACAAACAGCCAGTGTTACCACACTCAGTGTTGCCCTTAAGTAACAAATTATTTCAAAATCTGTACCTATCCAATATCGTTTTAGAATGCAGTCATGACGCTACTCAGCTTATATTTATTCTTCTTTTAAATTTTTTAACAATTTATTACACTGCATTCCATATATTCTTCGATATATCAGAATCGGTGGTATTAATGAATCAGCCGCTGTTTCACGGGTCCCGGGACAGTATTCCCGTGTTTCAATGTGGCCCCACTGGGTCAATGGGTTCGTAATGAATCTACTTTGGTCACATTGAACACACGCTTTTAATTCGGGGATAATCGCATTCTTTGGATTTTTCATTTTCATAAATAAAAATAAAATAAAATGGGTCTAAGTAAGTATAGTTAAATAATTGCTGCAACATAGCATAGCACCACATGCTACACATTTTAATCATTCACAAAGACTCGGAGAACTTCTGGCAAAACCTCTTGGAACATGTGGCGCAGGCCGCAGCCATTCAGGAGAATTCGAAGCTAAGCGAAATCATAAAAAACGATTTAAAGAAGACATTGCAGTGGAAATTCCCCCTAAATATGCCGTTCGAGGTGAGATTGTTTGGCTCTCGCATAATGGGCGTGGGCAGCTTCGAATCGGATTTAGATATTTTGGTAGTTTTAGGTAATTACCATTCCATTTGTGTGTGTGTGTCCCGACTAATATCTGCGTACCCTGACAGGCAACTCTTGTGATGTATATAACGAGAAGCTTACCCCGAAAGTGATGTCGAATCTGGACAGGATCACGAACGCGATCCTAGAGAATGGATCTGATTGGGATCTTAAAAAAGTGAATGACCGATATTTTCCACTCGTCACTGTCCTGCATAAGGGGACGAACATCAAATGCGACATCAATTTCCTCAACAGCATGTCCTGTGATCAGAACCAATTGGTCAACTACATCTTCAAGCTGCAGCCCATGGGTGGGTGTTAACTAATGAACGTGCAGCAAACTTGAACTTTCTGTTCCCGCAGCTCGCTACATGGTGATATTTCTGCGTGCCTGGTCCCAAGAGCACGGCATCAAAAAATACTTTCGCAGCCACATCTTCATATTGCTGGTGATATTCTTCCTGCAAGTGCAGGGCCATCTACCAGCCGTTAAAGAACTTCAGGCAGGTCTTCTTCCCAATATCCCACGTAAGTAGAAATGCTTTGGATACAAAACAAAATTATTTACTTGGGTACTTACATATTTTTGTTTCGAAATCGCAGCATGGACATCCAATTTTAACGAATTTCCATTGTCAACGTTTGGCATGAAGGAAATTGAAGTGAACGAAAACCAAACACGCCAGATCTTATTCGAATTCTTTAAGTATTATTCCACATTTGCTTTTGACGAGTTCGTTGTGTGCCCCTACCTGGGAAAATGCATTTTTCGCAGAAAGATAAAGGAGACAATTCGCGTATGGTGGGTTTAACACATTACACTGTTCATTTATTCTTTAATTTTACTAGTTGTAATATTTCAGGTACCGCCAAGATCCGTTGAGAACTGCTGTGTTCATACAAGACCTGATACTCTTGGTCGACAACAAAGGATTCCGAATAAATGCGCAGTATTTAAGGGAGTTTCAGCACCAGTGCAGCTTGGAATGAAACCGATTTGAATTAATTACGCTGTCCACAAATTGTCTACGGGAACACCTTTGCGGCCTTTCATTCCGGATAGGATTGATACGAAACCCGGCGAACTTCTTCTCAGATGGAACTCTTTCCTTAGATTTTAAAATATTCAAAATATCCACAATAAAATGGATTAACCACAGAGATTTTATTTGATTTAATTGCACTTGACCTCCACATCTGTACCGATTATTGCGGCTGTCAGTCTGAGAGGCAAACGCCTTTGCAGCCTTCCACTCCGTGAAGGAAGCGCCATTGACCCACAGCGCTCACGACTGGATGACCATGGTTCGATTGGGAATTCAATTAATCTATGCTAAATCATTTACATAAATTATAATCCAATTGGTGGGCCTGTGGCGGCGGGTATAAAAGGACATGGCTCAGCCGGCGATGGATAGGAGACCTCTGAAAATGCAGACCCACGTGCAGTTCCGTCTGGTCAGACTTCTGCTGCAGACATCTGTGCTGCTCTTCGTCATCTGGCACCACTGCAGCGCCATGTAAGTTAGCCGCACATACCACGTTCGTAGTATATTTGGTAATTAATTTGATAATTTTTCCATCCAGGGATCTTCAGACAAGGCCATGCCGAGAAGGCAGCGACGACATCACCCAATGTCCCAAAAGTTTCTTCACTCTTAAGCGGGACAATTGCGTGGAGCGGCACTTTTGCTATCTGCAGGTGAATGAGACATGTTTCAACCAGGAGGAGAGCAGGTGTGCGCCAGGACTTACCTGTTCGTGCAACAGATGCATGAACTGCAACATCCACTATTGTGCGCTGGAACTCTGCACCCTACGTGAGTTCAAGAAGCGCCTGCCGAACCGCTTGCTGCCGTGGTACAGACCCCGCTGGATGGAACTGGCCGCTGACAAGTAACCACCAAACGTGCAAACACCCAACCAACCGCCTGCTCAGCCCAAGGACCAATCTCTTCAGTCTCCTCACACGTATTTAACTATTTGCATCTGTATGCATTTAACATATTAATCGCGAATAAATGACATGAACATGAATCATATTAAAAGCAGAATAAAACAGTCGTTGCATGAAAAATTCGGACAGAAACATATGTAACACTATTTTTATGAACTTTCAGATCAAGTAGGCCGAGCATTGTCATGATTTGCCGTATCGACTGGAAATATTTTAGTCTGCGACTAGAATTCTTTGGAATAACACTTAAATTCTTTTCTAAATAAAACCTCTAGAAATTATACAAAAATCTCTGTGGTTCCTATAAAAATTAAAAATGTCAACACACGTTTTAAAGCGTTTGCGCGACCGCAATCCAAGCAGGCGGCTGATTGTTGTTTTTTTTTTTTGTGCTTTTAAAACTGAAAATCCCTAGCAAGCCTGTGAAAATAAATAGATAATTAGAAAATATAACTTTTTTTGTTATTAATTTTAATTTTTTGCTTTAAAAATTCCTTTCACATGTTTTCTGCAGCTGCAGTGCTGCACTTTCGCCCAAGCTCCAACAATACAAGGTAAGGCATTCGGGCATAAACTGTTAGCCTAAAATGTTTGCCAACCTCTCCCCCTCTCACACTCCCACGCGCTCTTTTACATACACAAACACAACAGCCACAGCTAAAACCAATCAATTGCGATTTGATTGTTTTTTGATTTCTACTGCAAGTCGCGGATCTCACCTATTATTGATATACCTTTGTTTTGCCTATCGGCACCGCGGAGGCGTTTTGGTATATTTTAGCGCTTCTTTAATACCTAAAACCCAAATGTGTGCGATTGTGTGAAAAAAACATATTTAACGAATTTAAAACACCAAAACCATTTAAATGGACACTGCATCCGACAACAGTGACGATGAGGGGTCCATTGGCAATGGTGGGGGCGATTTCGGCATGGATCTAACCGGTATTCTCTTCGGTAACATTGACTCCGATGGCAGGTTGCTGGCGGACGACGAGAGGGGGCACGGCTTTGATGCGGAGCTGCGTGAAAATCTTGGATCCCTGGCGAAGTATGTCTTGTAGCGAATATATTTATGAAATTTAGCTAACGAGTGTGGCCACTCATCAGGATGGGTCTCAATTCGTTGCTGAGCGAGGTGATTGACACCAAAGATGCCGAAGCCTCGTCCGACGACGATGAGGATGAGAAGCAGCGGCCCACGCCGGATGCCGCCACCGCCGCTGGCATGAGTGTCTTCGATGCGTTGAAGGCTAGCGTGAAAAAGGAGGAGAACGACGATGGCACCGTCACGGCACAGGACGATGCGATTGATTATTCGGACATAACCGAACTGTCCGAGGATTGTCCACGCACGCCGCCAGAGCAGGTGTCATACGATGACCTGGAAGATGCCATACCGGCATCCAAGGTTGAGACAAAGCCAAGTGAGTAATGCCCAATGGTCCGTCCATTATAGGGGGAAGAGTGTCTCTCATGTGTGCCACTGTGCTCCATTCATACAGCCAAGGATGACAAAGAACTGATGCCGCCACCCAGTACTCCTCTGGGGCGGGCAGCTGGTGGCACCGGGCCTGAAGAGGTCGCCACCAAAACACCGAGCCCCGAGGGCAGCGGTTCATCAGGCAGTAGTGAGGCCAAAGCCAGTGGTGGTGACCCCAAGGGTAAGCGCAAAGATTTGTAAATCTGTTGAGAGTGGATTATGCATTGTGGTGTCCTTTGGGTGTCCCTTCAAGACGATCGCAGACTGGACACACCCCTGGCCGACATCCTGCCCTCCAAGTACCAGAATGTGGATGTCCGGAAGCTCTTTCCCGACTTTCGGCCAAACAAAGTTCTGCGGTTTTCACGCCTCTTCGGTCCGGGGAAGCCCACAAGCATGCCACAAATCTGGCGCCATGTCCGCAGGCGGCGTAGGAAACGGAATCAGTCGAGAGATCAAAAGGTACGGCTGCATCCTCGGTGCAAGTTGTTCATTCAAACATACATACATATCTCTCGCTTGCAACTAGACGTCGAACACTGGTGGGTCCGACTCGCCCAGCGACACCGAGGAGCCTCGCCATCGTGGCTTCAATTTGTTCTTTGCCAACGAACCCACGCCCGCGGCTTGCATGTCCGATGATGAGGAGAAGCTGCTCAGCGATCTGAATCGCGTCGATGTGCGGCAGGAGGGGCCCGAGAATGGTGAGAACAGCGACCAAAAGCCCAAGGTGGCCGATTGGCGCTTCGGACCTGCACAGATCTGGTACGATATGCTCGAGGTGCCCGAATCGGGCGATGGTTTCAACTACGGCTTCAAGATGAAGTCCACAGCCAACAACCAGTCCAAGGACACTGTCGTCCCCGAAGAGCCACCCGGAGGCATCAAGACAGAGGCAGTTGGCGGCGACAGCGAGAAGGCCACCCTAGCGGAAGATGCCTTTCTGATGGTCTCCCAAATGCACTGGGAGGACGATGTCGTCTGGGATGGCAACGACATCAAGGCCAAGGTGATGCAAAAACTCAACTCCAAGACAAATGCTGCTGGATGGTTGCCCTCCAGCGGCTCTCGCACAGCAGGCGCCTTCAGTCAGCCGGGCAAGTCGACAATGCCCGTGGGCAGCAGTGGCAGCTCCAAGCAGGGCTCCTCGGCCGCCAGCAAGAAGGCACAACAGAAGTGAGTGCATCTCGGAGGGCAGAGAACTAGCAAATAAATAATATTTGTATATTTTTGAACAGTGTGCAGAACAAGCCCACAGAAGTGCCCGACGATACGTGGTACAGTCTGTTTCCCGTGGAGAATGAGGAGCTGATCTACCAAAAGTGGGAGGACGAAATCATTTGGGATGCCCAGCAGATGACCAAGGTGCCAAAGCCAAAGGTTCTGACGCTGGATCCCAACGATGAGAACATTATATTGGGCATACCCGACGACATTGATCCCTCGAAGATCAACAAGAACATTGGGCCACCGCCAAAGATCAAGATACCGCATCCGCACGTCAAGAAGTCAAAGATTCTGCTGGGCAAGGCGGGCGTCATCAATGTACTGGCAGAGGATGCACCACCGCCGCCGCCCAAGAGTCCAGATCGGGATCCCTTTAACATCTCAAATGACACGTGAGTGACATGCACAACCATAGGAACCATAGCAAATACTTAACTTAACTTACTTAAAATACTTAACTTCATTTATTCCCCAGTTACTACGCACCCAAGACGGAGCCTTCAACCCTACGCATGAAAGTGGGCGGCGGGAATCTCATTCAGCACTCGACGCCAGTGGTGGAGCTGCGCGCTCCCTTTGTGCCCACGCATATGGGGCCAATGAAGCTGCGCTCCTTCCATCGACCGCCGCTGAAGAAGTACTCGTATGGGCCGCTAGCCCAGGATACGCATCAGAATGTCTACGCCCTGCTGAAGCACATCGTGAAGAAGGCCAAGCAGCGGGAGGTTGAGCGTATAGCCTCTGGCGGTGGTGATGTCTTCTTCATGCGCAATCCAGAGGATCTCAGTGGCAAGGATGGGGACATTGTCCTTGCGGAGTTCTGTGAGGAGCATCCGCCGTTGATGAATCAAGTGGGGATGTGCTCCAAGATCAAAAACTACTACAAACGGAAAGCGGAAAAGGATAGCGGACCGCAGGACTATGTGTACGGTGAGGTGGCCTTTGCCCACACCAGTCCCTTCCTCGGCATCCTCCATCCGGGCCAGTGCATCCAGGCGCTGGAGAACAACATGTACCGTGCGCCCATCTACCCGCACAAGATGGCCCACAATGATTTCCTCATCATTCGCACCAGAAACACATACTGGATACGCGCGGTCACGGCCATTTTCACTGTAGGACAGGAGTGTCCACTGTACGAGGTGCCGGGACCCAATTCGAAGCGCGCAAACAACTTTACACGTGACTTCCTGCAGGTGGGAAGCCCAGCCCCTCTCTTTTAGTGTTCCTCTCTGATCAGTTCTGGCGCCCTTTCAGGTGTTTATCTATCGCTTGTTTTGGAAGAGTCGCGACCAGCCCCGGCGCATACGCATGGACGACATCAAGCGCGCCTTTCCCGCCCACTCGGAGAGCAGCATTCGGAAGCGTCTGAAGCAGTGCGCGGATTTCAAGCGCACGGGCATGGACAGCAATTGGTGGGTGATCAAGCCCGAGTTTCGGCTGCCCTCCGAGGAGGAGATACGCGCCATGGTCTCGCCGGAGCAGTGCTGTGCCTACTTTAGCATGATTGCCGCCGAACAGCGGCTAAAGGTAGGCATGCCTCCAACTCCTCCAACGAATCCTAAACTCATTTTCCACTCCGATTTTTAAAAGGATGCTGGCTACGGGGAGAAATTCCTGTTTGCCCCCCAAGAGGATGACGATGAGGAGGCCCAACTGAAGCTGGACGATGAGGTGAAGGTGGCCCCCTGGAACACCACGCGTGCCTACATTCAGGCCATGCGTGGCAAGTGTCTGCTGCAGCTGAGCGGCCCCGCAGATCCCACGGGCTGCGGTGAGGGCTTCTCGTATGTGCGAGTGCCCAACAAGCCAACAGTAAGGACTACAGCCCCCACTCCAGCGTGCACATGCTAATCCTTTTTTCCAAATAGCAAACAAAAGAGGAACAGGAATCGCAGCCAAAGCGTTCGGTAACGGGAACCGATGCCGATCTGCGTCGTCTGCCGCTGCAAAGGGCCAAGGAGCTGTTGCGCAAGTTCAAGGTGCCCGAGGAGGAGATCAAGAAGCTCTCCCGCTGGGAGGTCATCGATGTGGTGCGCACCCTGTCCACGGAGAAGGCCAAGGCCGGAGAGGAGGGCATGGACAAGTTCTCGCGTGGCAATCGCTTTTCCATTGCGGAGCACCAAGAGCGCTACAAGGAGGAGTGCCAGCGCATCTTCGATCTGCAGAATCGCGTGCTCGCCAGCTCTGAGATACTGTCCACCGATGAGGCCGAGTCCTCTGCCTCCGAGGAGTCTGATTTGGAGGAGCTGGGCAAGAATCTGGAGAATATGCTGTCCAACAAGAAGACCTCCACGCAGCTTTCGCTGGAGCGGGAGGAACAGGAGCGACAGGAGCTGCTGCGACAGCTCGACGAGGAGCATGGCGATGGGGCCAGCAGGGCCAAGGCCAAGGAGGATGCCTCTCAGCAGCCGCTGGCCAATCAGAATCAGGGCCGCATTCTGAAGATCACGCGCACGTTCAGGGCCATAGATGGCAAGGAGTTCACCCGCGTGGAGACGGTCCGCCGGCAGCCCGTGATTGATGCGTACATCAAGATCCGCACTACGAAGGACGAGCAGTTCATCAAGCAATTCGCCACGCTGGACGAGCAGCAGAAGGAGGAAATGAAGCGCGAAAAGCGGCGCATCCAGGAGCAGCTGCGGCGCATTAAGCGCAACCAGGAGCGCGAACGCCTCGCCCAGCTGGCCCAGAACCAGAAGCTGCAGCCCGGCGGCATGCCCACCTCGCTGGGCGATCCCAAGAGCTCTGGCGGCCATGCGCACAAGGAGCGCGATCACGGCTACAAGGAGGTCAGTCCCTCGCGCAAGAAGTTCAAGCTGAAGCCAGACCTCAAGCTGAAGTGCGGCGCCTGCGGCCAGGTGGGGCACATGCGCACCAACAAGGCCTGTCCGCTGTACACGGGCATGCAGAGCAGCCTCTCCCAGTCGAATCCCTCGCTGGCCGACGACCTCGACGCGCAGAGCGAGCCGGAAACCAACATGGACGATGACGATCTGGTGAATGTGGACGGCACTAAGGTGACGCTCAGCAGCAAGGTGCTGCGGCGTCATGGCGAGGAGAGCAAGCGCCGCAGCAGCATGGGCCTGAGCCTCAAAATGTCTCGCGATGGCAAGAAGAAGCGGCGTCTGGGCAACGACCTCCACTGCGACTATCTGCAGCGGCACAACAAGACCGCCAATCGACGACGCACCGACCCGGTGGTGGTGCTCTCCTCCATACTGGAGCTGATCCTCAATGAGCTGCGCACAATCCCTGATGTGTCGCCGTTTCTGTTCCCCGTCAACTCGAAGAAAGTGCCGGACTACTATCAGGTGGTCACAAAGCCCATGGACCTGCAGACCATGCGGGAGTACATTAGGCAGCGTCGCTACACCAGTCGCCAGATGTTCCTCGAGGATCTCAAGCAGATTGTGGACAATTCAGCGCTATATAATGGCGCCCATAGCGCCTACACTGTGGCCGCCCAGCGCATGTTCGAGAGCTGCTACGGGCTGTTCCAGCAGCGCGAGGAGAAGCTGATGCGCGTGGAGAAGGCCATCAATCCGCTGTTGGGCGATGACGATCAGGTGGCCCTGTCCTACATCTTTGAAAAGCTGCACGCACAGGTGAAGCTCCTCACCGATGCGTGGCCCTTCCTAAAGCCAGTCAACAAAAAGAATGTGAGGGACTACTATCAGGTGATCAAGCGACCCATGGATCTGGAATGCATGCAAAAGACCATCGATGGTAAGTAGAGGCTCGTAACTTCGGCTACAAGTGTTCTAATGGTCCTCTTTCTTTGCAGCGCATGGCTATCACAGTCGGGAGGAGTACATGGCAGACATTGAATTGATGCATGCCAACTCTTTGCAGTACAATGGACCCGATCATCGCTTCACCAAAAACTCCACTACCATACGGGCATACACACGCACCCAACTGGAAGAGGTATCCCCCCTCCATATACATAGCTTCCCCATCCCAATCCATTTCTAAGCACGATTCTCTGATCTGTCGTTTAGTTGGCAGCCACTTGCCTGCCCCTCGAGGAGAATATTGCCAAGACCCGAGAGCTGGCCATGGAGAATGCACCCGAGTTCGATGAGGCCTGGGGCAATGATGATTACGATCTGGGGCGTGGCAGTCGCGGTAGTTCGCCCGGGGATGAGTACATCGATGTGGAGGGTAATGTGGGCGCCACCACAGCGGCCTCCATACACCGCAGCATGGGCTCCGATGGCCATATGTCGCATCATGCGACGCCAGTACGTAAACTGCCACGTCCGGCCGTGGGCGAGGTGAAACGTGGTCGGGGCAGGCCACGCAAGAGGCACAATCCCACCGAGGACGGTAAGTCCCAGCTCTGCTACGATCTCTGCCCCAGTATTTATGCATACAAACAGACACACATACTCGTATCTACATGTATCTCTCTCTCTCTCTCTCTGTGGTCTACTGTGAAACTCTATTGGTAATGAACTCACGCTTTCCTCTTCCACATCAATATGAATATGATATAAATATACAACAAAGTGTATCCCATGTTTCCTGATCCCTGTTCCCCCGATTATGGTTATGGTAGCCCCACCCACACAGATATCTGATCTGTCGAGCCTGCTTGTACCTACTAATACCCCAAACAAAAACTTGCCTTTAATCCACACTCGAAATCATTGAACTCCATTGGGAGTACTCATTCCTACCTATAGCTATTCAGTTGTATTCAGGTAGATCGTCCTAGATAGCGCATATCAATCATTAAAGCAATGCATGAATCTTCGCCATAAACTAAATTACATTTCGAAACAAGTAAAAAATATCTAGAAATTTGAATAAAGAAACCATTGCTTTGCACCACAGATTATAGAACATATAGATCACAGATGCCAGAATATAAAATAATTCACCATAAAATCTAACCAAGAGAATGAGAGTGTAAGCTGTTCTTAGCTGTTTTGTGATATATCTGAATATATATATGTGTAAGAGTTATGTTCTATAATCTTTGGTTTGCATTTAGCTTGAATCAAACATCTTTGGCTTTCCAATCCATGCTTCAGAGTAAGGCTAAGGCAGCAGCAAAATAGACCGACCTACCCCACCGAATTTCTTGCTTTTGATTTCCTTTTTGATTTGAGAGCTCTGTGTTTTCCTCTTCTCCTCTTATTAAATGTAATTGTGTGCATAACAAATGCGACTCTCCTCTTGATAAATACTGTTGTTGTTGCCACAAAACAAACACACATGCCACAAAAAACATTGCCACAAAACTGCAACAAATACTTTTACTGTACTTTTTCTAGTCAAAGCCCAGAATCCGGTTAAGCGTGGTCGGGGTCGTCCGAGGAAGGGTAGCCTAACATCAAACAAGAGTCAGGCGCAAGCTTACTTCCTGGATGAAGGTAAGCCTCTAACTACCAGACTAACGGATTGCAGACACACACCTCACCGCCACAACACATGTTTTTTCTTTATTTGTTAATTAATTTACACTTGAATTCAAAATTGATTTTCCCCAAAAAAAAAAACACCTGCCTAACAAACATCTAACACAAAATGCTTTGGATAATTTTGGTTTGCCTTTTAGTTTTTAACTTCATATGCATTTTTGGTTTACTAATCCCTAAGTCTTGAGTTTATTTCTTTGAAATTTGCATGATATCCCGAGTTACAAATTGGAAATTACTTTTAATTTAACTTGAAATTATTTATAGTCTTTTTTTTTTGGAGATTTATATCCTTGCAATGAGGCTGAAACTCGTACACTTTGATCAGCGCAGAGAAGAAATAAATTTCGATATATATATAATCAAATGTAACGAAGAGAATGAGAGCGTAAGCTGAGTTCCGTCGGTCTGTTTCTTCACAAAAAAAATCACATGGAAAAAAGTCCCTTTCCTTTGCGTTATAATATATAAAAAATCTGCCTTAGAAAGAATCGATAGAAGATCGATTTATTTCGATAGTTAACTTTTTTTAAAGAACACGATAGTTTTAAAAGAGAGCTCTTCTCTGCAAGGATATCTACATATAGCTTCGGTACGCCCGAAGATCACGTTCTCTCTTATTCACATTTTCATTGAATTATTCACTAACTTTTTGGTCACGTTTCCTCAGACCTGAATTTCTCCACAGACGAGGAGGATGATGAGGAGGAGGACTTCCAGGAGGTCTCCGAGGATGAGAATAATGCAGCCAACATACTGGATCAGGGCGAACGTATCCAGGCGCCCGCAGATGGCATGGACTACATCGACCCGAAGAACATTAAGACGGAGATCGACATCGAGGAGCAGCAGTTGGCAGGTGGGTGGAGCGGCAGTCGAGCGCTGGTCGGATCTGTCTTTGTATCTGTCTCTGTTTCAAGTTGATGATTGATTACTAATCGAAAAACTTCCTTCGAACTTTGACTCTGTCTGGATTCTGTTTCTGTTTCCGTCTCCGTTTTGCATTTCTATCCGCGTCCACTTGCCTATCCGCTGCAGAGGAGCCGTGCGGCGAGGATGACAGCCAGCAGGCGGCTGAAGCAATGGTGCAGTTGAGTGGCCTTGGCTTCTACGCTCAACAGCAGCAAGGTCTCTATTATCCCCACACCACCACCACCCACATATAAATGTTGTCCTGTCCCCTCGATGTTTTCCTTAAGCTCCGCTTGCTCTTGTCCTCCAATATTGTGTGTCCACCCATTAATCGCCATTCTGTATGTCTTCCAGATGAATCCATGGATGTGGATCCCAACTACGATCCCTCCGACTTTCTGGCCATGCACAAGCCGCGCCAGAATCTGGGTGAGCCCACCACCGCCCGTGGCGCCTTCTCGGACTTCATGGCCAACGTCCAGGACGACAATGGACAGTACAATCCACCGGAGGCGAGCACAAGTGCTGCTGCCGCAGCCGCCGCATCCGCTGCAGGCGCTCATGAGGATGAGTCGGGGGCGTTGCAAATGCCACCGACAAGCACCCTCAACAACGGCATGGGCATTGAGGAAGATCTGGACGTGTCGGACAGTGACGAGGAGGACGTTGGTCGGAGGCGCATCAAGAACGAAGTGTTTGACGACAACGAAATTGATATGCAACAGTCCCAGGCCTCGCATCACTCCCATCACTCGCAGCCCTACCATGTGGATGCCTCGAACGAGCCCGTGCTCGACTACCAGCAGCAGCCAATGGGCTTCACGAGTTCCCAACAGGCGATGGGTTTTTCTGGCGCCCAGCAGGCGATGAACTTTGCGGGCTCTCAGCAGCCAATGGACTTTACGGGCGCTCAGCAACAGATGGACTTTACGAGCTCCCAGCAGCAACAGCAGCAGCAGCAGCAACAGATAGACTTTCCGGTCGTCCAGCAGCCCATGGACTTTCCAGCCGCTCAACAGCCAATGGAATTTCCAGCACCCCAGCCGGGATTAGAGCAACAGCAACATCAGCAGCCACAACAGCAACTAGTGCAGGGGGATAATGATTATGCCTGGACATTCTAGGGGTGCAAGGACACCCCCAAAGAGGGGTCACGTCTATCGTTAAGAGAAACAGAACAGAAAAGGATCTTTAAGCAGCTGTAAATTGTTTAGAATCGGAATGCCTTGTAATGCTTTTCAGCGTTAGCCGATGATCATTTCCATGTTCTATTCAAATTTAATTTTTTTGCAATACTATTTGCGGTCTATGGGTGCCTGGGTGCCCTGGCCCGTGAAGATTTGTCATAAATCTATGTTTTCAATTGTGTTTTCGTCCTACATGTTTGTTTGTTTAAGCTGAATTTTTTAAATCATAAAATATACATTTAAGAACAACCAACCACCCAGAGTCAGGCTCTCGTCTCGTGTTTCTGGACTAGTAAAATAAATATGTATATGTAAGTAATAAAAGTGATTCAACTCGGAGCATTGCAAACGGAAGCCGCGTTACAGATCATTTAATAAGTAAATTTTTAATTTTATTCTTAGATTAACTTGCATTTCACAGTCGTCAGCGTCATCGTATCGTATCGTCGTAATGGAGGAGGCGAGGCGAGGCGTACCATACCACCCATTGTCGCCATTCCACCACCCCACACGCCCTGACCCATATTGCTTTTTGTGTTTTTTTTTTTTGTTTCGTTTGAGGTGCGCGCACATAAGTGTGTGGTGTGGTGTGTTGTGTGTTCGCTATGGCCCTGCGAGTATTCCAATGCGGTGGTGCAGACTCTTTACAAGAGCTTCAGGTGCCCGGTGACACGATCGATATCGGCTGCCGCAGCTGGGCCCACGGCCAGCACGGTCTTGGAGTTGGGCTCGATCTGGGTGCGACCGGCGTCGCGTATAAGGCACGTGTTCAGCTGCTGCCGTTCAGCAGCCTTCTTGATGGCCATCAGCTCTGCCTCGCTCTCCACGCGCACGGCTATTTTGGCACAGCCGCAGTTCTCCCAGGCGCGCAACAGACGCGGTATCCGCGTCACCGCGTTTTGGTAGGCGCCCACCGCCCCATGGCCACATTGAGCGGCAATCTTGCCCTTGCCCATCTTCAGGTCGTTCCGCACGACCAGAACCATTTTGAAGTTCTCGTTGATGCCACCATAGTTCTGCAAATTATTCGTGTAAATTAGCGCCCGCCTGGATGAGAGGATTGGAAGTAGGTCAGTATGTTCACCCTGTCGGATACGGCAGCAGCCTCCTGTGTGCTCGTGCTACCGGTCGCAGCCGCTGCTCCTTCGTCCGTCTCCTTGGACTCGCCGCGCTTGATGGCGTAGCGGTAGCCCACGAAAAATGATATCATCACAGCCATTCCATTGATGATTTGTGAAGTGTCCAGCAGTTTATCACCCATTTCGCTTTGTATCTCAGGCAGGCTTCTTTAAAATTTATTTCGCAAAAAAACGCAAAGTGTGGCGCTCACCAGTGTGACCGCCTGTAAATTTTTGCCCAAAATATAGGTTCACGTCGCTCGCTGAATACCCTGTTTTTAGAATTTTACTTTTTACATATTTTGCTACATCTGTTATCTACATATACAATGTATATTATACACTAATATGTAGATTCTACATGTACCATTTATATTCTACATCTTTTTCGCCAGAGGGCGCTCGCGCACTGATCAAGGCAGAGTGTGCAAGCGAGAATGAGATGAGTAGTGGGTCTCTTGCTGGAGGAGGCGGGCGAAGCAGCTGAAAAGTAAAAATCTATGTGCAGGGCTTTTTAACACGCACCGTTTCTATCAAAGATAAGTTCTCTAAGCTGTTCGGCAGTATGTGCACTATGAAAAAAGTGAAAGATGAACTTAATTCGTCCACATCGTCCGATTCGTCGTCTTCCTCGAACGATACTGTTATGTCTAACAATCTGTCTAGTCATTAGACTCTAGTGCTATCCAACAAAATTTATGTAACGCATGCCTGGAAAAAAGAAAATCGGTCTTATTGGGCCCCTGCAATCACGTTTGCAATGTGGTGACTGCTGGGCGAAATTTCAATGAAGCTATTAAAATAAAATGTCCAACCTGTTTGAACCCACACAAGCACAGTATGTTAGAATACATACTGAAATCTTAAGACAAAATCGGTTTCGGCATCTAAAAACTATTCTATGCATACAATCATCTATTTTGGAGTCATGAGGTGACTGTCATGAGCCCGCTTTTTGACATTAAAATCGCAACTTCTTGCGATCTGCGATAGCCGTAGCATGGTTGATAATTAAAAATTATGTCGGCACAAATTTGTCCCTGATAAGGCCGCATCCGCTTAGCTTGCCCCTCGGTCTATAGTTGTCAGTGAATCGATTGGGGTCCTGAGGTTCTCTGATGTTCCGACGTTGGTGAACCTTGTCTTATCGAATCTTTTCGGGAACAGAGTAAAAAGCGTTATAAAAGAGCTCAAAATCAATCTGAGGGGCAACCAATTGTTATCAATTACAGGTTTTATATCATTCGCTTGTCTCGACGAAACCTGCTACCAAACCCAATTCAGCAGGGCCTATCACTCCACTTCACCCCTTTCGAGCTGCCTGTTGTTTGCCATGAATTTCTGTAAGTGTCGCAGGCATAGGTGGAAGTGGGTCCTTACACTTAATAACGATTCCATTTACAGCAAGCCTTCTTCTGCTGGCCCTTGTGGCAGTAGTCGCAGACTCCCACAGAATCGCTCAGCCGTCTGAAGATCCCCAGGAGCCGTGCAGCACCACCACTCTCAAGCCACCATGTGACACGACACCAACACCCCCGCCTTCAACACCCTGTTCCACAACAACACCACCAACAACAATACCCTGTTCTACAACAACACCTCGGCCAGATCAACCCTGTGAGACGACAACAACTCCGAAACCCGATACACCGTCTACCACAACACCCTTTTCTACAACAACAACACCTCTGCCACCACCACCCTATTCTACAACAACAACACCTCTGCCACCACCACCCTGTTCTACAACAACACCTCGGCCAGATCAACCCTGTGAGACGACAACAACTCCGAAACCCGATACACCGTCTACCACAACACCCTGTTCTACAACAACAACACCTCTGCCACCACCACCCTATTCTACAACAACAACACCTCTGCCACCACCACCCTGTTCTACAACAACACCTCGGCCAGATCAACCCTGTGAGACGACAACAACTCCGAAACCCGATACACCGTGTACAACATCTCCTCCAAAATGAATCATAATCTATCATTAAAAAAATACTTTCAGAGTACCTGAAATGTCGGAAGGGACATCCAGTTCCGTTTATGGTTCCAGTTCAATCATGTACAAAATTGTATTAAGTGGCAATTTTGTTGACCATTTGATACTTAAACCATGTTTTATAAATAATCCAATGAAATAAAGTAATAAGAGCTAGTCAATAATTTAGAAAACTGACTACCATATCGTATAAAATAATATTTTCCGGGCTGAAAGTTTTAGCTAGCTGTTAGTACTAGATCGAATACAAAAATCAAGCAATATCATTTCCGCTCATGAACAAAAAAGAACCATTAGCCCATTTAGGCCCACTGGGGTACTTAAACTATAACTGTAATATAACTACAACAATTTGGAAACTCGAAAAATTATAGCGCATTGTAGATGACAGATATAGGGTAAAATAAAGGGTATTTACAAGCACATTATTTTCTGCGGCCTCAAGCAAATTGTTCGCCTGTCTTACCATAGACTTTTCTTGGTGGCTTAAGTGGGCTAAGGTGAACTGTTTCAGTTCGTTCACGTCAAGGAAACTTCGTTCATGAACGATCCAACACATACGTGTCTGTAATTCTGCCTTCGTGGACCTAGCATTTTTAAAACCCGATCGAATTCGCATTTAGCTAGATTAATTTAAGGAAATATACCCCACAAACCACACAGCCGCAACCATGGGCGTAGCAAGCATGCTGCAAATCGATGAGATGCTGGGCGATTTCAACAGAATGAACAAGCGTCAGGTGAGAGGAGAGCCGCCGCCTTGTGGGCTGGCGGCTGTGGCATTGTCGAAAGTGGCATTGTTAACAACGATGTTTCCTGCAGTCCCTGTATCAGGTGCTGAGCTTCGCCATGATTGTCTCGTCGGCCCTGATGATCTGGAAGGGTCTGATGGTGGCCACCGGCAGCGAATCGCCCATTGTGGTGGTGCTCAGTGGCAGCATGGAGCCGGCATTTCATCGCGGCGACCTGCTCTTCCTCACCAACTACAAGGAGGACCCTGTGCGCGTCGGCGAGATCGTTGTGTTCAAGGTGGAGGGCAGAGACATTCCAATAGTGCATCGCGTGATCAAGCTGCATGAGAAGTATGTTGTCACTCCAGGCTGCTGCAACTTTATCTGATTCCTGATTACTGTTATTGCAGGGAGGATGGCAGCGTCAAGTTCCTGACCAAGGGCGACAACAACAATGTGGACGACCGAGGCCTGTACGCGCCCAACCAGCTCTGGCTGACCAAAAAGGATATTGTGGGTAGGGCCAGGGGCTTCCTGCCCTACGTGGGCATCATCACCATCTTCATGAACGAGTATCCCAAGGTTAAAGTGAGTGATTGCCTAACTAACCCCTCGCCCAAGCTTCCCTTGCTGATCCTCTCTCGTTTCTCCATCTTTCAGTGGGCCATTCTCTCGATACTGGCAATATTCGTTCTGCTGCATCGAGAGTAGAGGCGGCGCGTTTATTTATAGGTACAATACAATAAGTAGGATCTGCGCCCAGAATATGCACAATCTCAGTCTAGAGTCTGTTTTGCATTTTTTCATTTGATCAATCCCGCAACGATTTTTCCTTTCCACGGCCCCCAAAACAAAACACGTCCGGAGTGTCCGGAGCTGAATTTCAATAAAAAATATATAACGATTTTTAATGATGTATCTTATAACAATCTACTTTGTAGCCTCAAAGCTGAGCAGTTCCTGCTTGAGCTGGCCGCCCCAGTGGTACTTGGAGTCTCCGTTCTTGGACACAATGCGGTGGCAGGGTATGAGAATAGCCACCTCATTGCGGCCCACTGCACTGGCCAAGGATCGCACTACCTCGGGGCGACCCATCTGCATCGCCAGCTCCTTGTAGGTGTACTTCTGACCACTCTTCACCTCCAGCAGAGCGGACCAGACAGCAGTCTCGAACTGTGATCCAATGATGGCAACGTCGATCACACATTCCACGTCCTTGCCGCCGGAGAAGAGTTTTTCGGTCCACTTCTGGATGGTGGCACTCTCCAGCTCCATCTTTGCACCGTGCGAACGATGCCTCGCCTCCTCAAGAGTGTCCTGGTCACTCTCCATGACGAAATACAGCAGACAAATTGCGTCTTGAGCTTCACTCTGAACATCGTCCAAGGGCACCACGCCCATTAGCATGCGCCCAAACTTGGTGTCGACGAAGCCATAGCGGATCAGGCGTGGTCTCCTTGTCATCATAGTCAAGCGGATCTTTAAATTCTCGGAAAACCACATTTTATTTGCTAAATTCGAAAAAGACAACAAAATGCCGGCTATCAGTGTGACCGCGGTGCAATCATTAAAAAATACCGCTTGACCCTCAGAAATGTAACGAAATATACATTGTCATTATCAAAATATACCGTAAATACTGACTGGCATGACAAAATATTTCTCGATTTTGATATTCGGTTCAATATTACTAGCTAGTTAGCCCTCTCAGCCCTTAACATATAACTTTATCCAATTCTTCAATAAATTTTTTAAAAGATTGGCCAGTTTTCATAACTTTTTTTCATTGGATTGTTTACATAATAAGGTTCAAACAAAAACGGCCAAAGCATAAAACGTAAATGTTGACTAAATGTGACGTCAGTGTTGCTGGTCAACCAAGCTTCTTTTATGCGTATGTACTTTTGTATACCTTATTTCTTTTAATTGATGTTAAATGTTTTGTTCCAAGCTCCAAGCTATGATTGTATCCTAGATTGACATGTTTTTTACATATTAATGCACATGTTTGTGTTTTATATATACATTTATCCCGGTTCTCATACCTATTATTGGAACACGTCAGCTGCCAAATTTCGTTAATATCTGGAAAACTGAGACTGAGTAGTTTCTGCATTAATTGGAGCCTGAAATTACAAACAATATCTCAAGTCCATAATATCCATTTTCCCAAGGTATGCAGATTGTTGCTCATTCCTTGCCAAAGTTGCACAACAATGCTGCTACTTCATTCCCCATGTTGCTGAAATTTTTCCCATACAAATCAAATGTATCATACGGGAACGCGTATGGAATGACGTATGGAATAAAGATTCATTGTTGCGTCATTCCATACGCGTTCCCGTAAGATACATTTGATTTTGTATGGGAAAAATTTCAGCAACATGCTGCCACACCACGAAAATGAGGGGAAAGTCTCCATAAAAACACTCTTTTCTCCACTGAAAAGAGAGCACTCTCCACGAATTGAGAGCGAGTTTTGCAAACTCTCCACGAATTGAGAGCGAAAAATGTCAGTATTTTTGGTGCGCTAAATTGAGTTTGGCGGTCAATTTGAAATGTGTCTTAATATTTGGAAAAATAACTTGATTTGTTTTGTCGAGTGACCTCAGAAACCGAGAACCAGTAACCAGTAAATAACAAAAAAAAAAAAATTAATAATTTTTTTAGCCCGATACTATCACGATAGTATCGATTGTTTTTTCAATACATTCGACGTTGATATTCCTCGATATTGATATTCTGTTTAATATTACCAGCTAGCTGGGACTTTCAGCCCTAAACAAACAATTTTATCCAATTCTTCAATAAATTTTGTAAAAGATTGGCTAGTTTTCATAACTTTTTTTCATTGGATTGTTTACATAATAAGGTTCAAACTAAAACGGCCAAAGCATAAAACGTAAGTGTTGACTAAATGTGACGTCATTGTTGCTTGTCAACCAATTTTCTTCTATGCGTATGTACTTTTGTATACCTTATTTCCTTTAGTTGATGTTCAATTTGTTGTTCCAAGCTGCTTTGAAACAATAATATTGAATAATAGTATACACGTATCATACATTATGTAAAATCGCTCTAGGAGAAGCAATGTGTAATATCCTTTTCCCACACAGCATATCCATGAGGAACGGTGGGAATTTTTGACAGATGTGAAACTCCTCAATTTTTAATTTAGCTAGCCCTCTTCACTTCGAAAAAGAAGAGCCAATATAATTAAATTTAATTAAATCGATTGGAACTTGATTATATATACTTTTATATACAGATATACCGTATATATACTTTGAACTCGATTTCGACGTCAAAATAAAATAGCCCGTAAAGTATATAATATATATCGATAAGTAATTTTAGGCAAATGATGATGTTTTGGTATGATAAGTTCGATATTTTAAAATTTTCAATATTTGTGCGCGCAATTTAAATCACATCATATCATAATAAGTGTTTGAAGCTAGTTTCAGTTAGCAGTTTGCAACGATATTAACACATTTTCAAACGCTGAATGAATGTAATTTGTTGTCAGTTAATGACTAATATTCGATATAGCCCAAATAGATTTAACCAGAAATATATTTTCCATATTCTCTTGCTGGCAAATTTTTTTTTAGCAATCTATAATGTGGCCTTAAAATCGTATCGATCATCCATATGCAAAATTACTTTGGTCAGAAGGTATTTGATGAATTTCCTTTGCACGCAGAATTACTCATGATATCAAAAAGCGACAAATCCCTGAAAGAATTTTAATTTCCCATAAACATGTGATATGTGTTTGTGTTGAATTAATCCCTAGAAAAGGTCTGTCATAATGATAGATTTGCATAAAATGTGTTGACCATGAGACCATACAATTAATCAATATATAATATGTGCACATTTTCCAGCAAAGTTTCCCCCATTGGATGGATGTACTGATAACACGCCGCCATTCTATTTCTATTTAGTTCTCGGAAGTTAAATCTCCATCATTGTAATGCCAGCAACGCTGCTGATAATAATAATGCCATCAGTTTGTATCAACAATCGGTTTTTGTTTATTGTTTCTTTAAATACAATTATAATTATATTACAATTAGGACTAGATTAAATATACAGACGTACATCAAGATTAGACTCTAAGCAAAAAACGAATACATAATAACTCTGATTTGCATCTGCATCTTAAAACTTAGCTAATAATACTCCACTAGTACAGAAATTTAGGGGTGTTACATTGCGGGGGGATTGTATGCTGTAAAGTTGTATTCTGGTAGTTTTTCCTTTTGATTTCGATTAGTGTATTTTTGTCAATTGCTCTGCGTGCTTTCAAGTTTTCAGTTTTTATTTTAATTAAGTATACGTTTTTTGTTAACCCTGAGTCAATGTTTTAGTGCTAGTCTAGACGAACTTCAGCTGCGGCAATGCGAAAAACTAGTTTAAGTATTTACAGCCCCTAGATGAATATAAATATACAATATGGCACCTCGATTCCACAAGTTGCTAGCAATGTTTTGATTACCGATTTCTTTTTGTTTTTATTATTATTTTGAATTTTTAAGAATTTGCTACAAGTATGACATAATATTTATTTAATTATTGTATTCTCTTATTTAGTTTTTTTATTTATATTTCTTTTATTTATTTTTTTGCATTTTCTATTAATTTATCACAACGAAATGCGTCAACATTTTGGCGACAACAACAAAAACAACAACAACAATAGCAGCTTAGACAGCAATAACAATTAAAACAAAGATCAATCTGAGCAGCAATCCTGAAAACTGTTCAACTCTGCTTGACGGATGCTGTTGTTACCGTTAAAGCTGCCGCAGGTAGTTCGTTACTGCTTAGATCACTGCTTTGGGATTTTAATTGCAACTCTGCTTGCTGCTGCTGTTGCTGCTGCTGCTGCGGTGGCTTCTCTGTGATTACGGGTACGGATGTGGATGTGTGCTGGGTGTGCATATGCTCAGCCGGGATGAGGCCCTCCTTCACGCGCTTCTTCTGCTTCATGCGGCGATTCTGGAACCAGATTTTCACCTGCAAGAAAATGGGAAGAAGTAGGTATTAGTTTTACGAAATTTGAGTTGGATAAGGATTTGCTGAATGAACAAAGACTGCTTGGAAAGGTACCCAAAGAGGTAGTGGAGCTTTCTAAAATCCTCTAAGTTAAATAATTTCTCACCTGCGTTTCATTCAGCTGTAATGTATTCGCTATTTCGATGCGCCGTGCCCGTGTAAGATACCGATTGAAGTGGAACTCCTTCTCCAGTTCCGTCAGCTGTTTGTTGGTGAAGTTCGTCCTGCCGGAATTGTTGGTGTTGGTGGACAGGCTGCAGCTGCTCAAGCCACTGCCCGGCCCATTGCCCATCCCCACGCCAATGCTCACGCCCATGCCATTCGGGGCATTGCCCGCGGATGCATTGTTCGCGGAGAGCATCAGGGAATTCTGCACGGACAGGACCGAGCCCAGGCCAGAGCCGTTGCCGCCAACGCCAGGACCGTTGGGCACGCCGCCACTCCCACCACCAGCACCACCAACACTACGGCACATCTCGAGCTGTCCATTCATCTGGTAGTCGTGGTGCATGTTTGCAATGCTGTTGGCAGGTAGTTTTGGTGCTGCAAGGAGAGAAGAGAGAAAAAGGAGAACATAAGTTGGTTTTCTGCTGTGGTTGGAGGAGAACGATCCCCGATCCCCTGGCGTTGATCTCTAGCTGTCGCAGCTAATCATTGTGAGAGTTTAGGACCCTCTCGGTTGACTTTTTGCCTTGTTTGCGTGATTTTGCATTTTATTCATAATTTGACATGCGCCCCGTGGCTAAAGCCGACGATGATGAAACCGATTCCCTCTCTCTCTCTATCACTCTGCCCTTTCCATAGAAGGATTTCATGCGCTCAATAGGTTTGTTTGAAAATATTGGGATTATCCTGACAGCGGGCATTCTTTGGTTCCTAACTCTGACTCTGATTTGGACTCTGTTTTGTGGGTGGTTCAGGAATTATGATATTTGTGGGCCCGTCTAGGATTTGGTCATGATCTTTTTGCCAATGTTTGTTGTGGTTTCTTTTGGCTGGATTGTCCGGAAATGCCTTGGAGGCGTGCTGAGTGCGGTTTGGGCAATCGGATAATTGAATTTATTACCCGTTGTGAGGTTTTCTTTTAGGTTCTCTTGGCCAAAAAAATTGTAATTTCCTGAATACTGTAAAATTCAAGAGACATTCTTTAAGCTGTTAATAAGTTGGAATTTATTTGATGAGATGCTAAGATCATATATCCTTTTTCTGGAAAGTATTCGGGATGATCTTTAAGCTGTTAGTACTCGTAGGTTAGAATTTATACTGCAGGAAGTAAAGTTATTCTTTGAAAAGAAAATATATATATATTTTCTTTTCAGTTTTTCTGTAGACACTCCCCCTTTGAAGGCATCTCCAGAAGGTCATAAAAAACCTTTTCACACAATCATAAATCTAAATGAAAGTTTCATTCAGCATAAATCAATTAATAAGCAGTAACCTCAAGCTCGATGATGTTGATTAACCTTCCTTCAAGTTGAAAGAAGCCGTCCACCGACCACTAGACGGTCATTCATGCGCGTATTAATATTACCCGAATCCATTTAGTTATCGAGTTGGTGCTACCAATTTTTAGGCAATTGGTCTTTCGTACAGCCATAAATCAAACCCCAACGACATATAATAAATAAGGTTTCCAATCCATACGACCTCAGGCGAAATGAATGATGAATTTATGACACTCAACTGCTGCTGCTGCTGCTACTGCTACTGCTCCTCCTGGTGAGTGCTCCTGCTCCTACTCCTACTCCCAATAGTATTCATTTTGGCATCCAGCTGGAATCCGCACACAGTAGCCGGTTGCGCACCTTTCGAGGATCGATAAGTGGCCGCCGAATTGAAGTCGAATTGAAGTCGGGCTGCTCAAAAAACTCCTCGGCTGCTATCGTAATGCACACAGGAATGTCTAAGAAAACAAGCCCAAGGATTACGGCGGTGAGTGGCTTGGGCTACATTTGAATTTTCCAGCAAACAGACAAACAAAACCCGAGCAGCGGCGCGCCGCCAGTGGCAGTTGCAGTGGCAGTGACTGTAGTGGCAGTGGCAGTTGGAAGTTACGAGCACTACTGCATTCCGGTTATCAATATGGATGGCAGCTCCGGCTGCCGCCAATCAATGCACAGTGGAACGAATAGGGAAGAATCCACAGAAGGTCAAAGGATGTGGAAAATATAAATGCACCCTTTTGACTCTTCACTTTTCTTGTTAAAAATGTTCCGAATTGTGTTCTCATTCTGCATGTTCGAAGCTGGTTCATAGACTGCCTTGGTTGACCCGTAATATTACCCATAGCTTTCATGCCACTGTGACTCTCTGTTCATGCCACTGCTGCTGTTGCTGCTGCTGCCGCTGCTGCTGCCGCTGGTGTCGCTCGGGTTGTCAAACATGTCGCGGCCAGTTGGCGGCACTGTCGCTTTTGTCCGGCGCCAAACGATATCTACTTTGTAATATTAGTTTTAGAGAGCATTATCGGGGGATCGCTTCCACTTCAATGCTCCGAGCGCGACCTGAGGCAAGTCGAGCCAAGAGGCGAGAGGTGTGGATGGGGCCCTGGCGACTGCTAACAGAGAGGTGGAAATGTAGGGAAAACTCAGCGACTTACTCGGCCAACCCAACCCAACCCTCCCCTGCTGAAGGCCATCTCCGCTGCGCTGTGCGGAAAGAGGTGGCTGGCGGTGGTGGTGGCTCCATGGCGCTTAAGCTTAAGAGTGACACTGTTGACAATCAATGCAAACAGCAAAGAGGCGCTGCAGCAGAGAGGGTTGCGGGGGTGCAACTGGTAGGGGCGCCACCCAGAGTCAATGTAATTTGATAACATCTCAACTAGCGGTAATTACAATTGCAGGTTTAAGCCAGTCAGACACTCAGTCCAACGTCTGTCTGTCTGTCCGTCTGTCCGTCTGTCTGTTTGTTGACTTTTCTCGTGTGAAAAGTGTATGTCTGAATGGGGAAAAATCTAGGGAAAATGCAAACAATCAACATTGATTGTTTTCAATTAAGTCAAAGAAAGTGTTTATAATGTTGGAATATATATAGGGTTTAAGGCAGACTTTCCATTTACTGTGTCTTAAAATTGGGGAGGAAATAGAGCAGAAACTTCTCTATGGAACGGAAATATTGCGATGCTAGAATAGGAATATTACATTAATTTATAATCAAACAATAAAATGATCCATAACACTTTTATAATTGTCGAGGAATGCAGACTTCAGATCATCTATTAAGCAGTTCTCCTTTAAGTAATGTAAGTTTTCTTTTTATTATTTCTACACACATTTTACAAATCTTCTAATACCCCGCCGTTCTACTAAATTGCACTTGAAATAGTTCACAATTTGTCCTTGAATTTTGCCTTACCCAAACACTTCCCTTTCCAATTCAAATGAGTCATGAGGCAAGCGAACGAACGGCCATTTTGATATGAAAGATATTATGATATTATCAGTTCTATTATGTAGGCGCCACTGCCACTTTACAGAGATCCCCCCACACACACACACACACACACAGACAACACACACAGATACACAGTGGGGGGACAATCTGTGAGCTGGCTGTACGGGTAGCATTACAAGGGTAATGAGAACTGGAGACCGTACCAGACCGTAGACTGTAGACCGAAGTGCGACATGCGTTGTCTGGGCCAACGGCTCAATTGATAATAATATTTAATTCGAGTGCAAATAGAAAATTATATTTCAATTAAAAGTAAATTGTTTTAATTGTTGATTAAACATCAACGTCATGTGGCAAAAAAGAAAACTTTCGAGAACTACTCGTACATAGTTTCTTAGCAGTCCAGTCGCAGCCTAATCTAGGGGGCTTGGGGCTCCATAAAACTGCACACAAAATGCTGACCAAAAAACTGCTGACGATCGGTGGGTTTTAGTGATGATTTGATTGATCACCTGTAGGTAATTTATGGCCCCCTTACGGAAAGAACTCAGACATTGCTTGGAGTGGAACTATAGCCAATAATATTTTGCAATCAATGGTACATATTTTTACATTGTTTTTACTTGGGACAGATGTTCGGGTTCACTGGCCAGAGGTCAGTGCGAACTAATTGGGTTGTTTTGGGAATCTCTGCAGAGCAGCGGAAACAAAACCCTTTCGAGGGTGGAGAAGGGAAGGGTTTGCCCCTCGGCTAATTAAGGACAGTCAACACTCGCTTTGCGCTGGCATTTCAATGTCTGTCTGTCTGTCTCTCTGTCTGACTGTCCAGGCACGGGGTCTGACTTGACTAAAATGCCATATAATCCCATCGAAAATCCCATCCATGGGCCGTGTCCATTCAGGCTGTCAGTTTTATTGGCTGCCTGTCAACTCGTGACTTTTTCCACATGTCATGCGATGATGCAGTCGTATCTACATTTCAAACATGAAATGCACAAAATACCAACAAATATTCTTACAATTGTACAAGTATACGAGTATCTACATATCATCTCAAATCTCAAATACCAAATCCCAAAACCCATCACGAAACAAAGGAGCAGTCAAGTTTTTCCAGCTTAATTGAAAGTTTTTTTTTTTGTTACGGAGCATAACGAGACATCCCGCGGCTTATTAGTCACGATGTCTAACACACATGGAAATTGTTTAACAAAGGTTGTTGAGCAAGAAAAAAATGTACCCAAAAAAGAAACAGAAATGTGTGTGATTCAGAGGTGACCCAGAGGTACAGTAGATGTCCATACCCTTTTTTGGGAAATTGTCCCAATGGCGCCTAGACCTTAAATTTCTTAAGCCTGTTAACTGTATCGTCTGCCATCTGAAGTGTCTCTTTTCCGTCTGTCCGTCTGTCTGTCTGTTTGTCTCTTCCGGAAGAAGTTATCATACACGGATCTTCTGTTTGAGTTGTTCGTGTGTCTGTCTGTTCCTCAATCCGTTTGTTTGCTCTTTGAAAATTATGGCGTTGTCGTCTGAACTCGATTTAAATATTTACACAGCCACGAGTATGCACATATTTGTTTGTTATCTTAATAGCTATATTTTGGCTACTGTTTTTTTACTTTTATTTTATTTTTTTGTAGATTACGCTGAATTCCAGTAGCGATGTCCCGAAAATCAAATTCGACAGTAGTATTTGTACTACATTTTAGTTTTTTTTTTTTTTTTGCCGATAAGAAATTGCCGAACATGGTGACAGAGAGAGGGGGGAGACGAAGGGCAGAGAGTGGGAGAGTTAGCTGAGAGCAAATTGAATTAAATGCGTTGTATAGGTACGATGTGATTATGGTGATTATTTCTTGGGGGTTTTCCACAATATTTAATTATTAAACATAAGGGACCTTCTCAACAATCAAACCCTATTAAAATAGGTTAGTAAAATATATAGTCCGCCTATGACAGATTATCTCCCACTGTTTTTTAGATAATATTATGGCCTGAAGTACCTTTCTTCCTTCCAAGCCGATAAGACTGACAACATTTCCGATTAACAATTATTATTTTGTTCTATTTATTAAGTTCTAATTTCTGTTGTTGCCGGAGGGTTGTTATATTTATAATTCAAGGAAACCGCTTGGGTTTGTACTTATTAATAGCACTGACTAACTGCTCGTACAAATTCGGTTTCCAAGCCGGAGGGAGGCCGGGCGAGGCGCGGCGAGGCGATGGCAGCTAGAGGGTTAGTTTTTCCATGTCTGTTTGTATTCGAGCTACAGCTGCCTGTTTGTGTTAATTCAATTCAATGGCAGCAGCAGCAGCAACAGCAGCAGCAGCAGAAAAAAGAAGTAAAATCTTAATTCGAATAATACATTCTGACAAGATGACGGATCACCCAACGAAAATGCACAGGCACACACTCGCACATGGCCATAGATGTTCATAGTTTCCCTTTTTTTTTTTTGCTGTTTTTCTTTTTGTTATTTGTGCTCGTGTATATAGGGAATATACTCGTATACGTTGAAGAGCTGTTGAAATAAGGGTGTTCGATAGAAGCTAAGAAAAGGGAAAAAATTTATATAAAAATGGCGACCAAAAAAAAATATATATGTGGGCTATATACCACTATACATACACATACACACGACTATATACCCATGAGAGTGTGTTCCTTTGTGCGTGCCAATGGCTGACAGTCAACACTTTGAGTGGCTCCACTTGACATGCGGCCCTACTCGAAAACCCAACCCAACCTCTTTTTACCCTGCTTTGATGATTTAATTCAATTAATGCCCCAGTCCTGACACGATATATAAACATATACATACAAATATATATATATATATCCCCAAGTATTTGCAAATTAAAATGTCAACCAAACAAATTTCAAAACATTTTGCCACTCGAGTGGAAGGCAGCAAGCAGCAGCAGCACACAAAAAACGAAGGCTGCTTTTGGTCCTTTAAAATATTTTTTCGACAATGATGCTAATGTCATCATCAATCTTCGTGCCCGCCGTGGAAATTCCTGTAGACACGACGCGAGCCTCAGACTGTCGGCTGTCGACTGTCGCCTTCAATATCTTGACTTTGCCTCTTAGGCCTCAGGTTTGCTTTCGGCTTTCGGTTTTCAGTTTACCCCCCCATAAAACCATCCAAAGAAATACAATTTTCATTAGACAAATTAACAAATTTTACCGACTGGTGTGAAGGGGGGCTATGGGGACTGGTGCTTCGGAGGGTACCGGCAGCGGCGACAGGCGGCATTAGCCAAACTGGCAACTTGACTTGTTTACACGAGATAATTTCAATATAATAAATCATTATTTTCCTCTCTTTTTCGCTACAGAATATCCAAAATTTCAAGAATTATATTTTCTTGGCTGTGTTGTCCTTGGATTTTGCCTGTCAAACGAAAGTGTTACGAGGCTTGGGCATTATTTGGTCACAAAGCCATGACTCATTGGGTTCAAAGTTCTCAAATTGAAATTCACCAAAAATAGAAAGAGGAAGAGAAATTTTAGAGAATTGTTGTATAAAAGAAATCGCCATATATCCCACCCCATATATCAACCCGTATCAAAATCGAATCAAATTCCTAAACTCAAATCAAATCTCTTCCATCTAAAACTAAGCCCGTATAGTGTAATTAAACTAATACTTAAAGCCAGGCTGCCCTGCCCCTAATGCTAGTGCCTAAAGATAGATAGGATACATCCATCAATTGGCCTCAATCGGGGCGAAACGAAAAGTATAAACCGAGTGAAATAAATCAAAGTAGCGCGTGTCGCCGTGCAAGTTGAAGTTCAGGCGTTCATGGCTAATACCTGGCCGGCCACTAGAATGTCCACTTTAAAGCCCGCCCGCTGTCCATTGTACGTTATCGGAGCGGTGCGGTGCGGAGTGGAGTGGAGTGGAGCGGAGCGGAGAGGAGTGCCAGCGGTGGACAGCACCTACTCTAAGAGGCACTGATATCGGCCAGAAAGAAAACCAGAGCATAGCGGGAGCAGCAGTCGAATGAAACAATGATAAAATACCAACAAAGAGACTTCAAATTGACAGCTTTCGTTTACCATTTTATCTACTGTTCAGTGCCTCGAAAAAATGTTCGGGGGAATGAAATGAAATCACCTTCACAGAAAAACGAGACAATTGTCGAGCTCTGGGGCTCAGAGGAGACCGAGGCGGTCCCTTTGATTCGCAGATCAATTGCTAAATGCGTGTGCCTTATAGACTCTAGAGTCTCTCTCCCCCTTGAACTTACAATTCAAAGACACGCACCGCAATCCACATATACTATACCCCCATGGAGAGCAAAAGTTTTCATTGCCTGCTGAACCACAGTTGTCTGTTCGTTTGGGCCCTAAATGATTTTTTTTTTTTTTGGGAACAGCTTAAATTGTTCGCCCCGACTACTGTTTGTCTCGTCAAATGATTCATTATGTCGCAAAGTATTTTGTTTACAACGAAACTCCATTTGAATAGAGTGTTACCCCACAGAAAAAAAGGGCTTCTGAAGCGGTAAGGAATGTTGGTTGGCTGCATGCTAAAATGATCTATAAATATTTTAGTGATTCTATTTCGGAATCGCCTTCAATTACGGATCTTTACTGTACTCCCGGATGTTATTAATCTTGCAACAATTTTAATCTATCTCCATGTCTTGCTGTACACTAATTCCACTTGAAATTCAAGTGTTATTTTTAGTAGAAATACTTTAAAAATAACATTTGTATGTGGTAAAACCATTACCATAGCAAATCAGGCCACAAATAAATCACACTCAATTAGTTTCACCCAATTCATTGATAACCCTATCAGTGCAGTAGAAACCCAACCTCCACCTCCAACTCCACCTCAACGTACAACGAAAATCCATGATGACTTTGTGCAATTTTTGCTGAAAACAAAAAAGATATTGAGCCACATTTATCGACGCACGATATCGCTGGGGTGGGGGGACCTGGACTGAGCGGCGCGGGGAGCTGAGTGTGTTTGTGCTTGTGTCACAGCACGTAACGCGATACTTATATAATTTACTAAATTATACACTTGAAAAGTATTAAGGCGTCCAGAGCAACGAAAGGAAAGCCAAGAAAATATATGGAACGCAGCAGCGCCATGGATATGGCGAACCTTGGACGAATGCAAACACCAGATAAGATATCCCGTATCCTCCGCATTTGGCGCACTGTTCTGTTTGCACCAAATGTCCATTCAAGGCAAACATTTTCATATAGATATTGTGGTTAATATTACATAACAGACAGGCGGACAGAAGGAACGCAAGCAAAGGCAGGAAGGACGAAGACAGAGCGCACCCTTGAACGAGGCGAGGGCGATGGTGATGGCGATGGCGAGGGATATCCTTTAATGCAGTGAGCAGTGAGGGACCTTTGGTGGTTGAGGTACGCGATAAAGTCGAAAACAGAATTGTGTTTTACTTTATTTTTGGGAGCAGTTCTCTCGCAGCAGACTCTATACCGCGCTGGCTGTCACGCAGACTGGACTAATGTGCTTCTCATGTTGTCTCCAGCAAGCACCAGCGACTGGACTGGACTGGACTCAGACTTTATGAAAACTGACATTTTAGGTGTGTAAATGTCACTGCGGTACGTCAGGAGATGTGGAGAGAAGGTCGGGTAATATAGGGAGATGGGGAGCGGGTCGGGTACTACTGAGAGATGGGGAGCGGGTCGGGTACTACTGTCAGATGCAGAGCGGCTCACTGGGAAGGGAATGCCCTGCCAGCTTACCAAACCCGATCCCACTTAAGTGGTAATTAATGTAAGTACTGCCCAAAGCTTATCACCTAACAAATCGATTCCAAGCGAGTCAAAGGCCAAGGCTAGGCGGCTCCTTCAGGTTCTTAGATTTCTCGTTGACCCCCAGTTAAAAAAAAGGTGGAGAAAACCCCAAAAAGAGACAGAGGGAAAGAAATTTAATAATACGCTTTCAAAAATGTTAACTCAGCGCGCGCCAGCGAACAAAATTTGTCACGACACATGCCATACATTTTTGTGTTGGTCTCGTCCAGCTTGTTATGGTTTTTTTTTTTGGTAGAGTTTGGAGTAGGTTTCGGCTTAGAGATGGCAGCGTGAGTGAGTCGTGAGGTTTTGTGAAGAGAAATTTGCTACTGGGTAGGAATTGATATGATGGAGTGGGACTATATTCATTATATCCGCTTAAGCTGAAGAAATAACTTGCATTGGGGAATTAAAGACTAAGAGCACAGAGGCATACACATCCCTTAAGCATACAAGCATACGCTTCAAAAGAGAAGCACATCACAGCATAATATATCCTCAAAATATCCCCGAAAATTGTGGCTTCACAGAATTGTACCCTAAATCTTCCCATATATCAAACATTCGTATATCGTACGCCACTTGGAGGGAGCACTTCTAACCCACTCACGCTACCATCTCTATGTCAGCGGGCTAACCCAAACTCTGTGACGGACCGACCCCGGCTCTGACGATGACGGTGACAGACAGGCGGGCGGGTCGGGTCGGTTCGTGTCTCGGCTCAAGTCTGGCCTCAGTTGGGACTCAGTTTTTGGTTTTGGTTTGGGCAAGCGTTTGATCTTATCTCGAATTCCTGGTGGTCACTTTTCTATCCACAATATCATTTCATTTAAATAGTCTGCCCCTGCCTCTGGCTCTGGTGCGGGGTGGGGTTCTCATTTGTTTTGTGTGTGTTTCATACGCGAGTATATTTTTTACCTTACCAATTTTTGGTGTGTGTTTTGAAATGAACGTAATTAATTCATTTCGTTTTCATTGTGGCACATTCGTCGCTCTTTGGGTCGCGTGTTGGTGTCAAGAAATATCAAAACATCACATCAAATAAATGTTGAATACCCCAAGCGTAGGTACGTCCCCCCTGTCCAATGGTCCTCCCACCGCCGGTCGTCTTCAGTGGCCCATAAAACTAACACCTTTTGCAACCTTTTGGCCAAAAGTTTTTCTCTATTCCTCTGTTTTCTCTGTCTCCCCATTCCTCCACTCCCAACAAATATGTTAATTCGAGTTTCCTTCACTTTTGTCAGCTCTTTTCATATTTCATATTTTCTTTTTCGTAACCTCGCGTGTGGACCTTCTCCCACCCCGTTCTCTGGATAAAAAAACTACAGCTACAAAGTGGTAGATCGTTTAAAAAACAATAAAACACGAACAGAACTTCCATTTTGCCAGGCATTAATTAAATTGTTCTGCCACAAGAAGGCCGGTTCCTCCTCCTCCTCGCTCTCTCGGAACTTTTCAATTATGTTTGTTTTGGAAACCCATCAAAAGGCTAATAAATGTAAACAAAATTATTACGAGGCGTAGTCGTAAATATGTGGTTAAATTGTGGGTGCTAAAAGTGGGAAGAAAGGGGGTAAAAAAGTCGGGGAGATACTTGGGAAGCGCAATTAATGCGATATGAAAAAGAATTAAGAGCTTTAGAGTAACAAAACTCTTGAAGGGACATTTCCATTCTTCCAAATAATATAATATATTTGATATGGAGATATTTAAGGAATTTAATAAGGGAAAACCTAATAAAATATTTTCGCTCTTAGATACATATTGTGCGGAGTTTTATCCGTATCCAAGCGTATAAAAATCCAGCAGAAAATGGGATCTAATATCTATATCTAAGAGTATTTAAAATTCTACCCTAAAATATTCCCCTGCAAAATCTAACACATTTCGCATACAAACTTGGAGTTCTCATGGAACGTGAACTACTTCAACCCTGACACCCAAATGATGGATAAGTTTTCGCTCCTTTGCTTGAGGATTCCTTTCTATATATTTTTGCTAATTTTAGTTTTATCTAGGTGTCATCACAATCGTGTCAGGAAGCGCTTGAATATTTGGAGAGTTTTGCACATTGATTGATCTTGTCTACCCCCAACAAAAAAAGTTGTCCAATCTATACGTTAGACTTGGGATATGCCAAGCAATGCCTGGGTTACATTTTAGTCAATGACAAATCCCAGTATAAATTGCCATTAATCTTTATCCCAATGGGAGAGAGAGAGAGAGAGAGACAACAAACCGAGTAGCTCCCTTCCCGCCACAATTGATCTTCAGTGCCCGTGGTCTGGTTATTGAAAAATGCTGATTAACACATTAGAGAACTCTTTTGAATTGAAAGAAGACTGGTCAGGGCACATACGAGCACCAGCTATATATGAGTACGAGTACGAGTATATATGTATTCACGAGTACGTGTGAGTTTGTCTTGAGTGCGTGAATGCCAATATGTCGAATGCTACCATTTATAACCATGATTGCTGATTATGCTGTTTCCCTGCCTGAAAATGGATGACATGACAGATGGACCCAAGCATGTGCGCTCACAGCCAGAGATCGGGGATCCGATCCAAGAGACCAAGGCACCATTCCAGCATCCAGCATGCAGCATCCCAGCATCCCATCCCAGCATCCAGGGATTCCAGCGGTGGAGCTCTGCTGGTTGCGGGACGTCGGACGGTGGGCAGATCATTGCTCAGTGACAGTTCGGTTGCAGTGAGGCTCAAACGAGAAACTCTTATTTAAATAATCATTTTTTCTGACAGCCAACTTGACTTCCAGATCGGCATGCCGAGAGAACCAGCGGCATCATCCTCTCTCCCCAGCATCCATCTCTCACCCCGTTGCCGTTGCGTTGCAAGTTTCATTCTTGATTCGAGCTGCAACTCGTTGGACTCTGGCTGCACGCTTTAATTGTTTGTTTGACTTGCGGTCGCCTCTGCCCCCAGCCCCAGCCCCAGCCCCCAGCCCCATCTCCATGTGCCCATGCCACAGCAGCCTTCTCTTCCAGACCCTCCTCTCCTAAGCGCCTCTCGTTTCACTTGCACGCGTCATTCGTGGGGCCCTTTTGGTACGTATTTGGGTCTCGTTTTGGGTGCGGCGCGTGGGGATCTGGGATCTCAGATCGGTTCTGTTCGGTTCGGTACGGATCGGATCGCGTTTTGTGCTGTGGTTTGGGGGAGGGAGGGATTTTCTGGGGATCTCTGGCGTCGTTTAATTGAAAACGATGCATGTAAATGACACTTTTCAGCATTAATAAGCAAATATTTGTATGATTATTGGTGTAGCCAAGGGATTAACGTTTGAACTGTAAGTGGTTGGACGGACGCTTGATACTCCGATATCTCCGATCAGCGTCAGTTGTGCAACATTGTGTCACGAACAGGTTAAGAGCATTATAAGCGCACAGACAAACCCAAATGGGTTAACAGGTTATGGCTGAAATAGGGGAGTGTATGCAAGAATATATTGGCAGCACTCATAGAGGAAGAAGAGAAGTTGCAGTAGCTTGACCTCAAATATGCTTTAAAATATTCAAATTTCCCTTATAAAATGCTATTCAAATGCAAATAATTCCACAATATTTCAGGGTGAGCAATAATTCGAATATAATACAACAATTTTAATTGATTTGCTTTGACCTCTCTTCTGAATAAACGCACAACCAATTATAGGCTTAACCACTTCATAAAATTACTCGTTTTTTCACAGCTTCTGTTACTTAATATTTCATATACATATATGTATGACATGATATATCTGATATTTTTACGAGTATATTATGCATTTTATTTTCAAGTGGTTTATCAACGAAAACTAAGTATATATTCTCTTAGCTGGCTAATTCCCAGATACAAAACTCCGCCTGGCAAAATGTGACAAGTGACAACCTGACTGACTGCACAGGCATTGACAAAATTATCTGAAATATGCAAGAAATATGCCAAAACGCGGCCCAAAAGGAGAGGCCAAGAGAACGGCTAAAATTATGAGCGGAGGAGAGGCGTGGTACCGGGGGAGAGATGGTTTTCTGGATGGAGAGAAGAGGTAAGCGAAATCTTTGGCATTTGAAGAGACATTCTTATTTTTAGATGACATGCCCTCGGTTGGACGTCTCTTTTGACTCGCTGACTGACTGACGCACCAGAAAGTTATTGTCTCTGTTGTTGCAATTCTACTGCTGGATGAAGATGTTGGGAGGATTCGTTCTGAATACCCAGTATTTGTAGAATCCCACTTAGGATCTTTGTTGTTTATTCTACATTCATCTCTAGAATTCCATATTTACGCTAACATTTGGATCATTGTATCGTTAATAATATAAATAAATTAAATAAGAATTCCAATTACAGGGTATCTTAAGCTCCAAATGCTCCACTATATTATTTCCCCTCTTCTTATTGTTGTTGTTCCTGCTGTTCTTGTTCTTCTTTTTGTTTCTCTTGTTGCTGTTTTCGTGTATATCTGAGCTGTCAATCAGTTTTGAAAGTCATCGTTTTATGATTTTTGAATTATATTTCATTTTATTTTCTACCCTTTAAGAGCCGTTTGCGTTTGGGTTTGAGTTGTGTCTGTGTCTGTTTCTGTTTCTGTATTGTTAGCAGCTTGATTAGCTTAATATATTCATTTAGCTGTTGCCTATGCTCTGTGGTCTGTGATCTATTGAGCGAATCATTCGAGTTGGCTTCTCTCCGCAGTCCGTCTGAGGGGCGGGAAAACTGAAATGTGGCAATTAGCCAAGTATGTAGTTCTTAAATTGCCCCCGGGGTTTAAATACCTAATGAGCGGTTGTCATACTTCTGTTAGACAGTGTGTGTGGGATTTACAGTGCGTTTCGTGGGTGTAAGAATTATGCAGACTTTGGAAATGTTTCGTAGCTATGAAACGGGGAAGTGGGAGGAGTTTTCCTTTGATTTGTTCAACTCAGTTTTAGGTTTGCCATTTCTTAATTTGTAATCAAATTCCCGTCCCTAAACTCACCTTGTGGCTTGGGAACATTCCGCTTGAGCTGCATCCACTTGTAGGTGGGAATGCTGGCCGAGTGATTTGGCGATTTTGATTGTGCGCTCGCTGTGTGCGTGCCATTCGAGGCGGAGGCTGTCGATGAGGATGTGGAGCTGCCAGGTGAGATGACACCCCCGCGCTGGTGTCGCGACAGCCCGCCATTGGGCGACACCGAATGTTGCTGCTGCTGTTGTTGCTGCTGCTGCTGTTGGGATGTTGCCTGCGTCACCGGCGATTGATTCTGTGGATGTTGCTGTGGATTCGCATGTTGCTGCTGTTGCTGCTGCTGCTGCTGTTGTAGCTGTGTGTGTTGCTGGTGGGTGTTGGTGGCAAGATTGGCCAAATGGCCGTGGGCTAGTCCATGATGCATGTGCGCATGCATGCCCAGGGAGTCCATCGATAGGCTGGCATCCAGGGCATAGCCCCCCGCCAAGTGCTGCTGGTGGTGCCACATCTGCGACTGCGTGGCCTGCTGCATCATGGGATCCTGCTCCTCCAGTATCAAACCCGGCCCGTAGCTGGCATGCAGCACGGCGGCATACTTCTCCTCGATCTGTCCGGCATAGCCATGAGCCTGGGCTTGGGCCTGCGCCTGCGCCTGCACTGGATTGTACATGCAGTCCAGATTGGTGTACATCATTCCGTTCTCGGAGCTGATAATAGGGGCATGTGCATGGGCATCGATTCCCGGTTGCTGTTGCTGTTGCTGCTGCTGCTGCTGCTGTTGGGGATTGGTGGCATTTGCCGCGGTCACAGGTGAGTTGTTGGTGGGCGGCGGCACAGTGGCTACCGCGGCCGTGGCATAGTAGGAGTGCACCGAATCGCTTTCGTAGTAGGAGTCCGCCGGCGAGTGGCTTGTGGGATGCAGAGGCGTGCCCGGATTTCCGGTGGCCGTGCTCGTCGTGATCCCGTACTCCGCCGCACTGGGGCTGAACAGGTGCGAGTGGGGGTAGAGCTGCTGTTGCTGTTGCTGCGGTGGCGGCGGCTGTGGCTGCGTCTGTTGCACCTGGTGGCCCACTGCTCCTCCTACCACCGCTTGGGGCGGTGGCGTTAGCGTCAGCTGTGCCTGCTGCTGCGGATAATAGCTGCCGGGGGAGCTGCTCTCATAGCCATTGTACGTGAGGGCATGCTGCTGCTGCTGCTGTTGCAATTGCAATTGTTGCTGTTGCAACTGCTGCTGGTGTTGCAAGTGATGCTGATGCTGGTGCGGGACAAAGTAGCTGCTGGCATTGCTGGCGGTTACGCTGCTGCTGTTGCTGTTGCTGCTTGTGGTGGTGGTGCCTCCATAACCATCGTAGGCATTGGCATGTGGATGTGGATGGTGGTGCGGATGATTGCCGTACATGCTGCTTACGTCCATCATATTGTCAAGCAGGAACCACACTTGCCCCTAGCCTCAACTGGAGTCAGTGTTCTCAGTGCCTGTAGCCTCAAGACTGGAGTTCCTTCTCTGTGCCTCTAGCCTCAAGACTGGAGTCCGTGTTCTCTCTATCAATGCTCTACAATTCACTTCACTCTTTCACTGGGAAGCACACTAACAAGTCGGCAATATTACGCGACGGTTGCAGTTAACGGTTCTTCTATATCTTCTATCCGAAGCACTATCGAAACACAACCACGAACGACGACGACGTGCTGCCTGCGCGCTTACCAAGTCGTGACTGTCGTACTGGCCCGCATCTGGTCGGTCTGGTCTCGGTCGTGGAATCAACCCACACCGATTGCACAGGCCACGCCTTCAACTCTGACCATAGTGTTGTCCTGCCTTCGCTTGTGGCTCATGCATGGCGGCTGTGGGTATGGTTGTTTCGCTCTCTCTCTCTCTCTCTCTGCTATGTACTTGAATGTCTTCCCTTATCAGCGGTGCTTGTCGGTCTGCTACGGGCGGGGGTTGTTAGTCATACCGGTTTGTCGTCTGCTGCCGTTTCCATTTAGATTTTCTTGTTTTTCGCTTTGGGTTTTTGTTTTGTTTTTTTTTTTTCGCTACTCAGGCAATGGATACTCAGGAGCGGACTGGACTTGAGATGGTGGAGAGTATTGGGAAGGAATAGGAATTATGTAATACACAAATATGTATAGTCAGATCTATTAGAAATGTATAAATATTATCGCCAACAGATATGGATCTCCGTTTTTCGTTTCTTGGGCGGGATATCTTTTTAAAACATCAATTAAAGTATTTCTTTTGGACTAAAGCGATTGAAAATCCTCTACAAATTTTAGGAAATCAATTTGACACACAATTGGATATCCGAGGACGTACAGAAGTTTTTGAAAGGTATATTGGATTAATTAAAATTATTTTTAGCCGTATAAAAGTAGATATTAATAAAAATAATATTTAAAATTTAGAAACTCAAGAGATTAACCATAGACATGGAAATCTGTATATATGCATATGTATATGCCCGTACAACAGACCTTAAAGAAGTTTGAGTATCATATTCAGCCCATATTCAGTCCCAAATTAAATATAAATCCAGTAAAGCCAATGAACATCATAATTGTATGCTCATTTCCCAACAAACCGCCCACTTTGGGCCCCCGCTGTCTGTGCTAATGCTAATCCGCTCCTGCCGCCCGCTGATATTAGTGGTAACGCCCATGTCCATGTCCATGCTCATGTCGACGTCTTGTTTTAACTGGAAACCCAATGTTCTTTATTTGTATTGTGGTTTTGGCACGTTTTAGCACCTCGCACAAAATTCCCAAATGAATTGACGCGCAGGTACGAGTGAGTACTCGTACTCGTACGTATACCGAAACAAAAAGAGAAGTTTTGTAACCAGCCCAGCCCAGGAAAGGGGATTGGGAATGGGGAATTGATAGCTGGAACTGGGACTAAGACTGGTTATAGGAGGAGCCGCTGCCTGCAAAAACGGATGCTGACTGCGGCAGCTGTCAATCGTCATTTGCACATATGACAGCTCATCTATGGAGACGACACTGGAATTTAAATCGTCGACTCTCCTGACTTTATGTCTGTTTCTCAGACTTTGACTGTCTGACGTTGACTCTCTGACTGTGACTCTGTCTCTGACTCTGACTCAGTGGGATGCAATTCGTAGGCGCCCCCTACGAGTTATCCCCGAGTGTCCGTCCGTCCGTCCATGAATGGCCCGTGTCCGTGTCCATGTCTGTCACTTTGCCAGAGATAGAGATACAACATTCAGATATCTTCATGCACCTTTCACGCACAATGCATCATCTTTGGCTGTCTGGAGGAAAACTTTGTTGTTTCCTTTTTTTTTTGGATTGGTTTTTTTTTTCCTCTTTTTTTGTTTTGTTTTGTACAAGTTGATTGACATTTTCACAAGTTTTTGTCTCTACACTGGCAGCAGTTGCAAGGGGGAAGGACTGTGGAGTGTTGGCCATGCCAACTCCAGTCTCAGTGGCATTCCCTTCGTCCTTTTTTGGCTGTTTCGGCCCAAACGCTCCAAGGTGATTCGTTATATTTTTCGGACAGCAGCAATTAATAGTAACAGGATGTGTGTGAGTGTCTTTCTACATACACACCACTTACCTCGACCCAATCGCAGTACCAATCCCAAAACTGAAACTGTCCCACATGGCCCAAACGGACAACAGCCAGCACAGCACCAATCTACTGGGGAGATATCCGTGTTAGGGCCTGGGGTTGGTGCTCGACAGTTTGCGGAATAGTTTGAGTCTTCCATTTGGGATATATTTTATCTTTGCTTTTTGGGAATGAACAGAACTGTTTGGTTTCATAAACGAAGTTGTTGAATAAATGGAAAATGGTTCGGGATATGAAGGGAATTCAAACAGAAATATTAACCAACGGACAACGATGGCGCAGTCGTCTAAATGAAACTAAAATCTACATAGCTATATGATTTGAGGAACGGCTTTGGTGATTTTCTGCGGCAAGGAAAGATCTCCAAATGCAGCAGTATTTCTTTGAAATTATATTCATCCTTGAACATAATATACTTTACAGGGTTAGAAACACTCTTAGTGTCTTTTTGAGGTCCAATAAAAGCATAGAATTTCCCAAGAAACTTTCTTCATGTTCTCCTAACCAATGTTGGTAATATCTTATCAAATCTATTTGGATTAAATTGACTATTAATTCTGATTTGTTGTGTACTCTTATCGGCTAAAAGTAAATAGAAGTGTTTATTTAATTTAATATATATTTTTATATTTAGTGCGTGAGTCATATTTGAACTGCTTTTCTGAGAAATAAAATACGTTTCTGGTAGTTTAGATACATAGCTGTTTGCCTTAAAATCATAGATTTCATAGCGCTAGAAATGAAACGAAAATTAAGTATACGCCTCATAGATCATCTAACGAAAGTGCGTTAAATCAATTTATACTTAATCCCTTTGTCTTTGTTCATTTTCCTCATTATTGAGTGTTAAATTTTGAGTGCACATGCCTAGTCAAGTGGTTCTTTAATGCATTTCCAATTAGGAATTTCATGGGATTTGTTAGTCGCGCCATTAATGGTTTTTTAGCGCCATGAACGGCTTTCCGTCGGAAGTCGGAAGATATATGGGCTAGATGACGGCCTCTGGAGGCGTCAAACCCGGTTGCAAGTGTCCAGTAAAAACCAAAAACTGACGCCAGGTTGATGGGGCGCCGCTGTTACAGTTACAGAACCAGAAAAAAAAACTTCAACTGCCGTCGTTCATGTCGATTCTTGTTACAAAGCTCGTGTCTAGTGTCTCCACACGGCAGCCCAGCCCAGCTCGTATCTGTCTGTCGTCTGCTGTCCGTTGTCCGCTGTCCGAGTGGTGTCCGTCCCGGGGACTGAGACGTGACGTGACGAGTAACTGGCGTAATTGGCGCTGCACAAATTGATGGATTGCCCGGCGCCGACTGTCAACCGCTCCAAGAACAAAACTTGGCGGTATTTTTTGGGTTTCTCTTTGTAATATTTTTTTTGGGTAAATCGATATTTGTGCCATTTTTTGTTCAGTCTTGTGCAGCTTTTGAATTTTGTCTTTTGTTCTTTGGCTCTGTAATGATTAATTAATTGAATGTACTTATCAGCTGCGACTGAAACAGCGACGGCAATGGCGATGGCGATGGCGACAGACGAAGGCGACAGAGGACAGCCGACGCCTGATGCCTGTTGCACGGAGCCGGCCAAGAGTTGTCCTAAGAGTTGTCCGCCCAGCAGGCAGGCAGGCAGAGGTTCTTCCAGTTCCCTAATTGAATATGTAATTGGCCCAGGCGTGCTCATTACGTTTATTAATAGGATTTTAAGCTTCCCGCCCCCTGGCTTCCACCTGTGTGCGTCGACAATTAGAGAGCGAATTCATCACATGTCCCTTTGTGGCCAATGTGGAGTCCTAAATCCCCATTTTCTGGCAGCTCTTCTTGTTGATTGATCCACTCACCTGTCGGCGCCCCAAATTGTTTTGGAGTTTTTAGGGATTCCCTCGCCCTAAGCCAGGCAGAGCTGGGGCTACTAGCAGACGAGTCAGCAGTTGGGAAATTTAATTAAATGAAGAAAATGGTTTTTTTGAAATTTATAGTTATCCTTCAAATGAATAGAAAGAATAAAAAAAAACCCATCTACTTTCATAAGGTTTGGATTTTATTCTAATATATAGATTTAAAATCTTGGAAAAACATACATATAACATTTGACTATACCCCTATCTACCTCTATTCGGGAATAAAACATTTTGCATATTTTATTCTACTTGGGCAGCCATGTAAAGATATTTATGATCCATTTTTAAACTGAGTTTTTGAGGATAGAGTATTGAAATATCTCTACAGCTCTACAGTTTTCATACCTTCTAATTCACACACTTTAATTCTTTCCAAAAATCAATGACATGCCCTGAAGGGCATTTCTTTCTGTCGCAATTCTAGACAGTATTAGAAAATATTCTTTACATACAGAAATCGACCCATTCCACCCTCTCAAACATGTTCTACTTTAATCTCGCGTGTAATTTGAGGATATGTAAACATTGCCAGTGGACACCCGTCTACGACCTTGGCCGTTTAACATGCAGAATTATGCAAAAACCTCCCTTCGCCAAAGATAAAGCCAGGCGGCATTAACTTAAATCCCGCGCAAACAATCTTTCATTTTTGATTCAGATATGGTGGGAGCGGGACAACTAGCTGTGCTGCCACAACATCTGCGTGACGGTGGTGGAGGAGGCGATATCATCGGCAAATGGCAGCAATGCTTAACCTTTTATTTTTTTTCTGGCGTTGTTTGGATACAGATACTTGTATTATTAAAATTCAAAAGAATATGTTTATATATTCCTTACCTGAAGTGGGGCTGCTGAGCTCAGTAGCTGCTGGTCGAGGCAGGGGATGGGATATTGTATGTTGCTGGGTATGTTGAGCATTATATGTACGTATCGATGTTTTGCTTCTACTCAATTATTTTGAGCATATTTCGGCAGCACCTTTGGCCAGTCAGCACAATGGGCGAATTGCTTTTGGGCGTAGTTTCCGACGGCAAAATGGCAAACCAAAAAGGCATTCTGCATGATGGAGAATAAATAATTTGGGCTAATAAATTTAAATTGCGCGCAAGGTGTGTGCTTGGGCGTAGTCAGTCCAACCCTGGCTTTTATATGTTTTATTCAATTTTAAATTGGAACAAATAAAATATATTCGCTTTTTAACCAATGAAAATCAATGAATGTTTGAACCAATGAAAATCATCCAATTAAAGATGGGGCAAAAAGTGAAGCATACTTTTAGCTGCTGCTATCAAATTGATGTAGAATAATGCATGTAGTATTTATGTAGCATTGACATTTGGGGCGGGAGTATGTTACTTCCAAATTATTGACTACCTTGTACAAATATTCCTGATTCTTAATAAATGCCAGGATAAAATATTAACATCAAATATTCTTCAAAAAGGATTCTTTACAGATGCTATTCCTTTAGCACTTTAAGGGCGGAAGGACGGGTACTTTGTCTTCAAAGTACAAAATTTGATAATATTATCAAATCTGATTGCTTTTTTTTATAATTAATGGAGCACTCTGGGGTCCAACCATCCATCTCTTGTCCGTTTCAAGGAAGCGCAGATATGATAATTCAGAATTGCTGTCGAGTATTAACGCGAAATTATGGAAGGGCCTACAGCGGAAAGCAGCTGAAAACGGTCTGCGAAACCTGTCGATTGTCTGATAAACTTGTTGTCGCATTTCGACTCCAATTAGGCGAGAGACTGGAGGTCTCTCCTTGCGGTGACCTTGCCACATTGTAGAGAGCAGAGCACAGAACGGTAACAGGTCCAGGCGACTGCCTGCCCCTCCAGAAGCAGGGCAGTGTGGCATTGGGTCAATGAGCATCCAGCGTGGTATAAAAGCTGCTGACCGCAGCGAAATTAATTTGTGTAAAGTCAGCGATCGACAGGAACAAACCTAAATCATCTTCCCGAAATATCTCTCCCAATTATGTTGAACAAAGTAAGCATCGATGTGCAGCAGTATTCATTGAGGTTTACTAACCAATCGATCCCCCAACAGATTGCATTATTTGTGGCCTTTGTTGCCGTGGCCCAGGCAGGTCTTCTGCCCGTGAAATCAGTCGGCAGCGAGGACACCTTCGATGCCCATCCACAGTACGCCTTCAACTATGATGTCCAGGATGGCGAAACCGGCGATGTCAAGTCCCAGTCGGAGTCTCGTGATGGCGATGTGGTGCGTGGTCAGTACTCTGTCAACGATGCGGATGGCTATCGTCGCATTGTGGAGTACAGCGTCGATGCCGAGAGTGGTTTCAATGCTGTGGTCCGCCGTGAGCCACTCTCCGGTGCCGCTGCCGTGGTGGCAAGGCCCGCGGCTCCCATCAAGTTGCAGCCACTGAAAAAGTTGCCCGTCCTGAAGCCCCACTCTCAGGCCTCGGCTGTGGTCCATCGATCCTTTGCCCCGGCCTCAACGGTTATCCACCATGCGCCCGTTACTCATCACGTGGTGCACCATGCAGCCCCATCGCAGGCCATTATCTCGCATCATGTACCCGTGCTGAGAAACTCGTTGCATGCAGCGCATCCTCAGCACATTTCTTATGTTTTCTAGATTTAATATTTTTTGTTTGCTGAAGTTTTAATTTGAATAAAGTGTTGAAAGTCGTTTCTTTATAATTCTACATGACTCTTCTTTGGCATCTAAGCGATGTTTCAGTTGGAAGTTCTGTGGCAACTGAAAGATTTTCTGAAAGATTTCTGAAAGATTTTCATTTAAATAAATTTCGAATGGCTTGAAAGCCCATTTTAATAAAGGAATTTCTTCAGAATTCAGCAACTATTTCTGTGAGATAATTGCAAAATGTTTATAAATATTTAAACGGTCTCCCAAGTGTGAACTTCCCCCGAATAAGTTTCATTATGGCTAGGAAATAATCAACTTCTTGCCATGTCCAATCCAAAAAGCATATAATCAGAGGACTTCCCCAACAATATTAATCCCCCACCATTTCCAATCCAAAAAGAATATCCAACAGAAATACCTGAGTAATTGTCAGCATTGATTTTTCTTTGTTTGGTTGGGCATTCGGAAGTGCCACAGTTGGCCACAATCAACATACGCTTGAAATCCCATTAACGTTCAACTGGAGCGACTCAACAAATAAACGTTTAAGGTCGCTAACTGTAGAATGGATGGGGAGGGGCGAAGGGGAAGCCATATAATGGTTAATGGGCATGGGTTGGGGGGCTGCAAGTGCAGAGACGATTTGAAAAACCGTTGTTATGCATTTGCGCATGCGCTGCATACGATATATCCTCAATAATAATAATAATAGTGCGAACGAGCGAGCACTTTTCGAAAGCGAATGATCGTCATCATCATGATGATCGATCCAAAGCTGTAGCTGGAGTGGAGTGCACACACGTTTGGGCATGCGACTTCTGGGGCCAATATTAATTTGTAGCCGCTCAAGTCCAATCCAATCCAATCAAGAAGGCATTATGCTGAACTGCGGCTGGCTCTGGGGGCCTTTTGTCACCGATCGTCACCGATCGTCACCGATCGCCACCGATCAGCCTTGGCTGAGCCGCCATCGCCCATCGTGTGCACCGTCCAGTGCCACCGTACTACCCGAAAACCCGATCCCCACTGGCTTCTAGTCTTGAGCGTCTCGCATTTTGATATGGTTGGCATTGTTTTGTGACGCAAGTGCACGCCCGTCATCGGGCAGGTTGCCATCCAATCGGTATATAAGCCACAGTTGGACGCTGTTCAAATCAGTTCAAAACCAATTACGGTATCTAGAGCAACACCCCCCAAACAAAACAAACAAAAAATGGCATTCAAAGTAAGGCTCTAACCTCAACCCCGTCCTCAGCTCCCCTGCAAGGACTAAACGCCTGTGTGATATCAAGTGAACGAAAAAGTGTATTAAATTGTGAAAATGTCTTAATTCCAGTTCGTGGTCCTCATCGCCGCCTGCATCGCCGTGGCCAGCGCTGGCCTCATTCCGGCTACCGCTCCCTTGGCCGCCGTCGCCCAGGTGGAGGAGTACGATCCCCATCCCCAGTACACCTACGGATATGACGTGAAGGATGCCATCTCCGGCGACTCCAAGACCCAGGTGGAAAGCCGCGACGGCGATGTTGTCCAGGGCCAGTACTCGCTCAACGACGCCGATGGCTACCGTCGCATTGTGGACTACACCGCCGATCCTATCAATGGATTCAATGCCGTCGTTCGTCGTGAGCCCCTGGTGGCCGCTGTTGCCGCTGCTCCTGCTGCTGTTGTTGCCGCCCCAGCTCCAGTTGTCCGTGCCGCTCCCGTTGTGGCTGCTGCTCCAGTTGCTGTCCGTACCGCTGCCTATGCTGCTGCCCCAGCTCCGCTTGCTTATGCTGCTGCCCCAGCCTATTCTCCAGCCTATGCCCCAGCTCCTCTGACTTATGCCGCTGCCCCAGCACCCATCGTCAAGGCCGCTCCTCTGGTCGCCGCCGGACCATCCTTCGTCAAGACCCAGTACGCTTCGCCTCTTATCTCGTACGCCTATTGAAGTGCCCCCGAATAGGCGCCACGACCCGATAATTGCCGTTAGTTGTTACTGAATAAATGGATGTGATCTGAATGAATGCAAAACTTACAAAATATGATTTATTTTTGGGCGGTGAAATACTCAATTTAACACTCATTGCCTTAGCGATGAAAATATTCTTCAGTTGAAATTCGGATCGTCAGAATCTTTTAGGGATTAACGTTTGAAGGTCCTAAAACAGGTTGGATTCCTTTGAATTAATAACAAGATAATTTCTGGTAAATAAACGCAAAATATCCTTTGATCTTCAAGTAAAATGCATCAGGAAAGTTATTTTAAACAGTACTGATTTTGCATGGAAAATTTAGAAATATTTGTCACAAATCTAGTAGAAAGAGCATTTGAAAATCCTCAATGCTGCATGCATTCCGAGTATTTTCATTCCCTAACAGGAAGCGACCTATATATGGGTTATTATCTTTTTAGTTTCTACAAACTCTTCAAATATTCTCCAAATTGTTTTGTCATTCTTTTTAATGTTCTCTCTTGCTTCTGTTATTATTGCCTTCCTTTCCTTTCAACAAATAATCATCTTACTCTCTGCTTTGTCCCACTAAAAGTACTTAAAAGCTCACTCAAAAGCAACCGAAAACTCACTTTCACTCTCTACAACTACCAGGCGTACTTCAAGGTCACCTGTCCAAGAGAAAGAACGCTCCACTCCACTCCACGACATAAACTGACAAAATAACACTTTCAGTCCACAAAAGTGAAACAATGAATAATGTCAACGTAAATGGCCAACACAAAGCGGAGTCCAACACGTCCAAGAACGCAGAAAATGTCGCGACAAGACAAGAAGCGTTTACACTAAGCAAATAATTTAAATTCGAGTGGCCACTAAATTGTTGTCAAGTTCAGTTTTTGAACGTTGGGGGAAATCCCAGGCGAAATTAATATTTTGTATGGGTTCAATGGGAGCCTAGTGTGAGCGGAGCTTAAGCGCAGTGATCGGTGGGGGAGAGGGGGTCTGTTTAATGCGACACGAGCATTGTTGTAATTCGTCTGGTAAACGTTTATGGGCCTCGCTCGATGCGAGACGTTGCGCATGCGCACTGCCATTACGAGAGCTTCCACACTGGTCGGGTTCAGGTTCGGTTTGGACGGCTACTGTGGATCTTTGAAGCTCCGGCTGGGCTTGTTGTTGTGACTACTGTGGATCTCTGTGGGCTTGTGTACTTACATGCTAAGCATGGGAACGCAGCGCCACGAACTGGAACTGGCAACGGGTCCGTTTCTGCTCACTCCAACGGTAATTAACAATGAAAATTGACTTTGACCTTAACCTTTGCTGTCCATGGCTCGATGTACGCTGCTGTCCACTGTCCGTTGACTGCTGTCCGTTGTCCATGGTTTGGTGTCCCCTGTCCACTTGTGTGACAGTCATGTGGCTGTGGCAGTGTCTGGCCTGGCCTGGCCTGGCGTGGCCCTCTGCCTTGGCATATTTGCACTTGCCCACGTTCGAAAGTCTGCCGCCGCCTGCTATCTGGTAGCCACTTAAAGATAAAGGAAACAATTTAAGCCCAATAATGTCACGTAAATCATTCTCAAGCCGAGTCGAACACAAGTCTCAGGCGCAGACTTGGCGAAAGGTTCGGACCAGGCCAAAGCCCCGATCTGACCTTAACTGGTTTTTTTTTGCTGCGCGCATTGAATGCACATTCAAGCCAAGAGACGCATTACATGCATTAAAATTCAATAAGCCTTCGAACGCAGATGGTTTTGTGTTATTGAAATGTTCCAATGCGTTTCTTTCCGTTCGGATGTCTGCCTCAATTTTCGTTGATTGGTGTAAAAAGGGGTCGGACCAACGAGATCCAACGCCTGTTCAATTTTTACGCGGCTCTTAATGAGTTATTACCGAAAATTGATTACCAGAAAATTGATTACAAAATATATGTGCTCAAGAGGCCTCTAAGGAAGAGCCCAAGGTAATGCTAAATTATTATTGGACCTGAGGTTCTTCTGGGAGGGATTAAGGGAAGGTTCCCTTTGGCTATTCGAATATTAGCAAATTCCCTTTGTATTTTCATTAGTTTCCCATGTCAGCTGCCATTTAAAAAACACTTTCCATTTACTGAGCTTACAAATATTCAACAATTTATTCATCTAAAACATTTCGTTAAGGGAATGAGAGGAGAGGAATGAGAGCCATAAGCCTTAGTGATGGTAGGCAGCGGCAACGGCCACAGGAGCCACTGACTTCACCACAGTCTTGACATGCTCCAGGGGCACGCGGTTGACGACGGCATTGAATCCGTTGATGGGATCCGAGGTGTACTGGACAATGCGACGGTAGCCATCGGAGTCGTTGAGCGAGTACTCGCCATGGACCACATCACCGTCGCGCTCCTCCACCTGGCTCTTGGAGTCACCGGAGAGGGCGTCCTGCACATCGTAGGCGAACTTGTACTGGGGATGGGGATCGTACTCATCGTCGTGCTTGGCCAGCACGGGCTGGGCATGGGCCACGGCCACAGGAGCATGGGCATAGGCCACAGCAGGGGCTGGGGCGGCATGATACACCTGCTGGACGGGCACAACACCAGCACTAACGGCAGCCACGAGGGCAAGAACAGCGAAGAACTGGAAGAAGGATGAAGACATTTAATAAAGTAAAAAAAATAATTTACTGCCAGGATAACTCACCTTGAAGGCCATGGCTCTAAATTTGGGTGGCTTGGAGTGGGTTAAGTGGGGGTATCCGTTAACTGTGTCGAAGACAGAGAAGCTGTGGAATGATTTACTGCCCGGCGTGCACTGCTTTTTATACCTCCCAAAAAAGTGCGAAACTCCGAAAAAAGCGAATTGAAATTGATTAATTTTGCTGTTGGCCAAAAAATCAGTTTTGTCACTTTTGATATCATTTTTGTGTGTGTGTATTTTTATTATTATTTAACTTATTAATTTACTGACTGGAAACGGGGCAACTACAACGGCCCACGCAATGCGAAAAATATATAAAAATAAAAATATAAAATGTATTTATGCAATATAATGAGGCGCATGCAAATGTGGTGCCTGTGTGGGGCTTAGTGTCATAGGCGAAACTCTCAGCGGATTTCGAACACTTTCACTATTCTGCCTTGAGTGCGATATTGTGTTGCCCGATTGATCTGTAGATTGGGCTGAGAGGGAGAGAGAGAGAGAGAGCGACCTTAAAGAGACAAAAGAGAAGTGTCCGAAAGGCTATTTCAATATGGAACTGACCTAGGCAAGAGACTTCCCAACAGTTGACAGTAGAATTCCAGACAGAATTCGAAACTTAAAATATGCTTAAGAGAAATAAAATAAAAGCAGAGAATCTTCTTAGAGTATTCCCCCATAAGAGCCCCAGATTAAGCCCCCAAATAAAACCATTTAAGTTAACATAACAATCACAATTTATATTCATTAACAGAAACAAAAGATGGGTCTACACATCCATTCCAGATACAGATTTTACAAGTTGGCAATGGTATAGGTGGGGGCTGTGTACCTCAAAGGCGTGGCATAGGCAGCGCTGCGCAGGATGGGTGCTGGGGCAGCCACAGCCAGAGGTGCAGATCGGACAAAGGGAGAGGAAAGCGCCAATGGAGCTGAACGGACAATGGGGGAAGCAACTGCAAGAGGAGCAGAGCGAACGACAGGAGCAGCCACGGCCAAAGGAGCAGAGCGGACAAGCGGAGCTGCCACAGCAACAGGAGCAGAGCGGACAAGCGGAGCTGCCACAGCAACAGGAGCAGCCTTGATCAAAGGCTCAGCTTCCACGGCAACGATGGGCTCACGACGGACGACGGCATTGAATCCATTGATTGAATCGGCGGTGTAGGTGACAGTGCGCCTGAAACCATCAGCATCGATCAGGGAGTACTCGCCGCGGACCAGGTCTCCGTCACGCTCCTCCACATGTCCCTTGTTGTCGCCGGAAAGTGAGTCCTGCACATCGTAGCTGTAGGAGTACTGCGGATGAAGATCCACCTCCTCCAACTCGACGGTCTTGGCCAGGACGGGTGCCGGAGCCACTGCCACAGGTGCAACGGTCCTCAGAACGGCAGCCTGGGCTGCCACGGCGAACAGAGCCAAAGCGATCACGATCTGCATGGGACAGAAGAGGAGAATTTAGTACACTGATAATCCTGTGAGAATCCTCGGTTTATCCACACGCACCTTGCAGGCCATTTCGGAATGGATTTTTTGGTTGGATTTACTGTCTTGGGCTAAAGCCAAACACTGAATGTCTGACCCAATGCGGGCCATCGGATTTTATATGCGATCCAATGACATTGATGACACCTAATTGGAATTCATTATTTGGCGGTGGTGCCCTCACCTCGGTCGCGGCGCCTCGAATGCCACCTGCCTCTGGGTCGGGCACTGGGGACTGGCACTGGGGGCTTGTAAAAATTGTCACGCACCACTCTTCCACTCTTCTTCGGTTCTGCTTAAAATGGCAGACCTATTAATTAAAAAACCAAGCTGCATTTTATTGATTACACAAATTCAATTTTAATTGGTGTTTGCCAAAACAAATTGTAGCTTCTGAAAGACGAAGGGGAAGACTGAAATTAGAACTATGAACCTATGGACCTTATGAAGAATATAAGAACAAGAATATGAATATAAAAAATAAATATATAGGTAAATAAACTAAAAATATGAAATAAATAAATAAATTTAAAAAATAAAAATAAAGAATTTAAAACCAAGTCCCAATATACATTTGTATGTAATTAGCCTTATCAAAAATCATTTTTAAGATTTTATAAATCCCACGACAAATTCGCTATTTAATATTTATTCCTACCCTGTCTAAAATTTGATCAAATTCAAGCCACTGTATTATAAAAATGGATCTAAATTATCTTATTTTATATTATTTTGCCATTGCAACTTCTATCGCCCAACTGCCTGCACTGGGGATGCCTTTTTAATGCACTCCCAGCCTGCCCCCTTAACTTTTTCATTAGCAGCACAGCAAACTGGTTTCGGAGTCACAGATATACCTGTGCATACGCGTATCTCTTGGATAAATTGAATTTATTTTGATGACAGCACACAAAGATATCTGCGTACAATAGAGCACGATTTCAATGTTACAGTTTCCCTCCCCCTTGGCCTGCTCTCCGTCCACGTTTAGCATAAATGAATTGCACTAATTACGCAGAGAGCGTGGCCATTGCCAGCCGTTACCAGAAGTTGCTCCATATACGTATAAAAGCGGACTGCTGGCCCAGTAGCCCTCACAGTCCACTCTTCGCCTCACAGCAACCAACAGCAGCAGCAGCAGCAACCGCAGCACAAACCCCAAAACCAAACTAATCAAAATGGCATTCAAGGTACGCCTGAGAGAGAAAACCACACCAAAGATCCAAGATCCTAACTCAGAATTCCCTGCTTCCAGTTCATCGCCCTCTTCGCTCTGATCGCCGCTGCCAACGCCGGCCTTCTGCCCGCCGCCCAGGTCTACCACGCTGCACCTGCCGTGGCCACCTATGCCGCCCCCGCAGTCGTCAAGACAATTGCCCAGCCCGTGCTGGCCAAGGCCGCAGAGGAATACGACCCCCATCCCCAGTACAAGTACGCCTACGATGTCCAGGACTCGCTCTCCGGCGACTCCAAGAGCCAGGTGGAGGAGCGCGACGGAGATGTCGTCCGCGGAGAGTACTCCCTGATCGATGCCGATGGCTACAAGCGCATCGTCCAGTACACCGCCGACCCCATCAACGGATTCAACGCCGTCGTCAACCGCGTGCCCCTGGAGCATGTCAAGACTGTGGTGAAGACCGTCGCCGCTCCCGCTGTTGCCCACTATGCTGCTCCCGCTGTTGCCCACTACGCCGCCCCCGCTGTGGTCAAGACCGTTGCTCCGGCCTACCACACCTATGCCGCCCCAGCTGTCGTCAAGACCGTTGCTCCCGTGGCTCACTATGCCGCTCCCAGCCACTACGCCGCTCCCGCTGCCACCTACACCTCGTATGCCACCCCCGCTGTCGCCTACCACCACTAAGTTCCATCCCAGCCATCCCCCATACCCCCACCCATACCCTTCTTTGTTATAGTTATACGAATGCCCCCTAAAAATACACAAATATTTTCCACATAAAGAGAGTCTTTTCCTGTGCAACGACATCCGCCTTAAAGGATATATTCAGCCCTAGGCACAGGTCTGATTGGTCCGATTGGAGCTGGCAATTAAGTTCGGTTCATTAGGGCTCCACTCCACTCCATTCCATTGCCAATTAATTTGGCTGCGACATTGAAATTCCGAGCTCCAGTGGGGTTTCTTTTTCTTTCAATTATTCCATTTATCCGTTTGCTACACCCGCAACGACTTCGATTCGATTTGGCTCTGGCAATCGACCAATCCTATCAGCAATCAATAAATCAAAACAAATTCAGATCTGCGAGGCACATTCATACAAGTATGTCACGGATGTCTGTAGCTCTGGTATATTCTCTTGTATTCTGTGGCAGGTCAGAGCACGTGGTCAGCAGCTTCCGGTTAGTGCTTAAACAATTCTCCAATTGTATCTAACGGATACACCGCTAGTGCCGGCTTTTCCAGCGTCAAGTTCAATTCCAATTCCAATTCCAGTTCATGTTTCTATCATGACGTGGTGGCTTCAGTGGCTCAGCAACTGGTTTGACTCGCGGTCAGACGCGCGTCAGACAAGATCGAGTCTCGTATCTCGAATAGTTCTGATAATCTCATTTGTTGATTATTTGGTGGCCCACACCAATAAGAAGTAACAAATTCGTTAATTAAAGCATTGCATTTGAAAGTGAAATACATGAACTAAAAGTAAGGTGAACTGAAAGCGAAATTGAAACGAACATAGAAGCGGCCTTAAGGGGTCATTGATTCTTGGATAAATTGTGTAGATTGAAATATCAAAGATGCCTTGACAATCTGAGTGGTATTCAAAATTTCCCACAATCAGATGCATCACATAGCCTGGCCATTTTAGTCGGATGTTTCCTTACACAGTACAATCATTTTAAAAAAATTGTTCAGCAGGATAGAAATTGTTTTCCATATTCAATAGATATATAAAAATTATTTCGGTTAAAAGACAGAAACTTGCGGGATTATGATGCCCTCCAAGTCCAGCAAAAAGGGTGCAAGCGACGGCAACCTGCTCCGCTCCACGGACAGCGACTTTGCCCTACAACTGAGGTCCGCACCGAAGCTCGTTTGTATTCCACAGCAGCACCAGCAGCATCGTCAGCGGCTGTTCAACTCGGAGATCAGGTGGGGACATATACATATATGAGTACGAAATATAAGTAATTCTGATTAAAATTCGATCAATTCATTAGCATACCTCTGCGTCCCATGGAGTACGAGATTTCCGACAAGTCTTGGTCGGTTCTGTACATTGGGGCGGTCAAGAATAAGAATAAGAACTTGAAGTAGAGCTGAATGCCCGCCGATTGACGCTTTCGCCACCCATCCCTTTGTGTCCGCTCTCATCCTGAAGAATTTTAAATAAAATAGATTAAAAATTAAATGATTTAAGTGTAAATATTCTGCTAGAAATGAGCGTACCAGGCATTTATTTCGTCGTTGCCCAGCGAATGCGGAATATTTCATTACATCACTTGGCAGATAGTTGAGTCACTTTCCTACTGCCACTTTGACCATGATTGTACACTTATCTATGCCACAGTAATGGCTGTAATGCAAAGAGAGAAAAGCTTCAGCCCGAAAGCTTTGGCTTTACTTTGGACTGGGTATGGGCACAACTTTTGTGGATCATTCATTCGGCACGGGGGTGGAGAGAGTAGGAGTTGGAGGTGTGTCTGTCTATAAATAAATCTATGCCTCTGGCTCTGTGTGCGCATCTGTGTGTCAAGTGCAATGCTTGGATTTTTTCTATGCCTTACCTGACTTACTTCCAGGCAGAGTTCCTTGTCTAAGTCTTTTGTTTGTTTCGCTGGAAATAAATATCCTGCTTTAAAATGTATAACTCGAATTGTATTCTACAATATTTATAGTTTAATTTAAGACATAATCCATAGCCAGTGGCCAGGGCATGGCTGTCGAGGCTGTCCATTATTATTACCCCAAGTGCCGCTCGATCCACACTCGCATTGCCAACGCCACAGCCACAGCCACAGCCAAAGCTAAAGCCACACAATGAGGAGCGAAAGGCCGAGAGCATCGAGGGCGAACCGGCATTTGGCCGCTAATGTGGTTGCGTTAGACCTTTGTGTGGGAATGTGGAGCAAATTATGTCTTGTCTTGCAATTGGACATACCTCAAGATCGAGTCAGAGTCATACTCGTAGTTGGCCGGACTTTGCTTGGCCCCAACCAATGCCGAAGCCGAAACCGAAACTGATATCAGAGCCAATACCGTACGCGTATCGTATGGTATGCCACAAGTAATTTGACATTCAATTTGTGTGCGACATTAAAATTGCAAAAAGTGCTATTGTTGCTACCGGATATTTTGGCAAAGCAGACCCCAGCAAGACCCCACCAAAAACCGGTCTTCGAATGTGGAGCTGCTGCAGCGGGCTACAAAATAATTCGCATTGAATCATGACCAATCGGGAAACACTGTCGTGGTGCTTAGTGCTTAATATGTAAATTTCACACTTCATTAAATTAATGCCAATTGTTCTCACATTACGCCACATATCACATATCATTGGGAATATGTTTGTATACAAAATTTGTGTGATTTGGTGGATTTGGTTGGATTACTTAAGAAGATCTTTGTATTCCAATGGAATGTGCCTAATCTGTGCATAATTTTACAAGTCATGTTTGTTGTTTAGGGATTAGATATGTCTGGCGATATATTTTCATAGCCTTGAGTAGCCCGAATAAATACTGAATTTATCTGTAAGTAATCCGCAGTAATTCAAAGTCATAAATCCAACAAATATTTAAGATAATTCAAAGCGTACTTTGGACATTATATCGCTAATATTTATACGCTTTCAACCTTCTAATATAATAATGGAGAACTATTAATTTGTAGGCATTGATCAAAGTTTATTCAAAATATGTACAATAATATATATAACTAATCAACAGAACTAAATTAATGTGGTAAATGATAGATCGGAATGGAATGGATGCTGGATAGATAATACTTCGCTTGTCAGATCTCTAGGGGTAGGATCTGCTCCTACTGGTGATGGTAGTAGTCATGAGCCTCATGGGCAGGGGCTGGAGTCTCGTAGGTGGCATAGTTATGCTGGTGCTCCTGCTCCTGATGCTGCTGCTGCTGTTGCTGCTGCTGTTGCTGCTCATAGTGAGAGGTGTAGGCGGGAGCAGTGTAAGCGGGCGCGGTGTACGCTGGAGCAGCATAGGTGGAGGTGGGTGCCACATAAGCGGGTGCCGGAGCAGCATAAGTCACGGGCGTCTTGATCACAGCAGTCGGGGCATGATGGTACTGGACAGCAGCTGGAGCAGCCACCACCTTGTGGTGCACATGGGCCAGTGGCTCGCGGTGGACGACGGCATTGAATCCGTTGACAGAGTCGGCGGTGTACTTCACCGTGCGACGGAAACCATCGGCATCGTCCAGCGAGTACTCGCCCTGGACCACATCCCCGTCGCGGGACTCCGACTGGCTCTTGGAATCGCCCGAGAGGGCGTCCTGCACATCGTAGGCGAAGTTGTACTTGGGATGGGGATCATCCGGGTAGACCTCGTGTCCTTGGGCATGGATATCATGTGCCTTCTGGTAGAGCACATGCTGTGGCTGCGGCTGGTGCTGGTGCTGGTACTGCGGCTGAGCCTGATAGAGGACATGCTGTGGCTGCTGCTGCTGCTCGTGATGCTCCAGTTGAATGATACCAGCGGAGGCGGCTGCCAGGCAGCAGGCGACGAGTGCAACCAACTGCGGGCAGGAACATGATTAGAAACGAGTATTGTGCGGGATTAATGGAGTGCTGTTACCAAGCCCCGAGAGCGGTGGGTTACATCAGCCACAAGACTCACCTTGAATGCCATTTTGCGAGTGTTTAAGGTTATTTGGGCAAAAGAAGCGAAACTTTGTCCTCCTTCTGTGGAGTGTGTGCCTTGAATAATAATCCATTCGTCGCTGCATTTGTATTTATAGACGAAATATTCGTGTGGAGCCGGGCAGCGAGACCTCATCATTTGGCCATTGTCTCTTCTGGCCTTTCTTTCACTTTTTCACGTTTTTTTGGCTTACAGAAATCACTTCAATCTCAATTCATTTGCATGTCTGCCTCTCCTTCGCTCTTCCGCCCAATGATTTGCACCCACGAGTCACACCCATTTTGCTATTGTTATGAATGAAGCAAACGGACGGACACACGAACGGACAGGCGGACAGGCGATCAAGCGATCAGGCGAACAGGCGAGCACTGAGACGGAGAGAAGGAGAGACGAATAAGCGGACAAAACGCCAAGAGCAACAACAAAGGCCCGTTACAAACAAAAGACTTAGGCGAGCAACTTGCTTGGGGATCAGGGTCGGGGACTTGGATCGGGGACGGTGCTGTGGGGCTGCTGCGGTGCTCTCTAGTCATGTAAGTAACCCAATAAATCCCACTTTGATCGATGCCCCAGCAATGCACTTGACACACACATACACATACACACGCACATACATATGAGAGACACACCTCCATCTCCTACTCTAGCCTCCCCTTTGGCGAATGACCCACAAAAGTGGTATGGTCTATGGTCACCTTACCCATACCCATACCCATATCAATACCCATGCCCAAGTAAAATCAAAGCTTTCGGACTGAAGCTTTTCTCTCTTGCCATTACAGCTATTACTGCGGCATAGATAAGTGCACAATCATGGTCAAAGTGGCAGTGGGAAAGTGACTCAACTCTCTGCCAAATGATGTAATAAAATATTCCGCCTTCGCTCGGAAGCTAAAGAATTTTATTGGAAGCTCATAACTACTCGTAGAAGATTAATCAAAAGAAGTATCTAAAGAATGGCAACTTGGAGAAATATCTTTGAGTTAATGAATCAATTGAAACTATTTCTTGGTGGTGTAGGCATCTGATAAAGTAATTCCAATCTACAGAATCTATCCAAGAATCAATGACCCCTTAAGGCCGCTTCTGTGTCCGTTTTAATTTCGCTTTCAGTTCACTTTACTTTTAGTTATACCCGTACTCAAAAAAGAGTTAAGGGGTATATTAGATTTGTGGTAAAAGTGGATGTGTGTAACGCAGAGAAGGAAAATTTTCCGACCCCATAAAGTATATATATTCTTGATCAGCATCAATAGCCGAGTCGTTATAGCCATGTCTGTCTGTCCGTCCGTCCGTCCGTCCGTCCGTCCGTCTGTCCGTCTGTCCGTCTCGATGAGCGCCTGGATCTCAGAGACTATAAGAGCTAGAGAAACCAAATTTGGTTTCCAGACTCATGTGATATCACACTGCTACAAGTGTATTTCAAAATTTCGCCCCGCCCCCTTCCGCCCACACAAAGGACGAAAATCTGTGGCAGGCACAGTTTTAAAGATACGATAAAACAAAAAACGCAGTATAGTAGAGAATGCCCATATCTACTAGATTGCTGAATCTGAATCAGATCGGATCATAATTATAGCCAGAATGACGAAATTAATTTTCAGTTGCTTCCCCTCCCCCTCCCGCCACCGGCAACGCATCTCATTTTCCTTCTCGCTCGCACATTCTGCCGCGTTCAGTGCGCGAGCAACCGCTAGCGGAGGAGATGTAGAATCTAATTGGAACATGTAAAATCTACATGTTAGATGTAGAATATACATTGTATATGTAGATGTAGATATCATATGTAGTAAAAAAAATGTAAAATGTAAAATTTTTTTTTTCTAAAATTCTTAAAAATCATAAGCACAAAAATGTATATACTGACTGAGTACGGGTATAAGTAGAGTCGCGTCCCCAGAAGCGACTCACACGTTCCTTCTCGTTTTAATTTTAGTTCATGTATTTCACTTTCAAATACAATGTTTTAATTAATGAATTTGTTACTTCTTATTGGTGTGGGCCAACAACAATCGACAAATGAGATTATCAGAACTATTCGAGATACGAGACTCGATCTTGTCTGACGTGTGTCTGAGTCGCGAGTCAAACCAGTTGCTGAGCCACTGAAGCCACCACGTCATGATAGAAACATGAACTGGAATTGGAATTGAACTTGACGCTGGAAAAGCCGGCACTAGCGGTGTATCCGTTAGATACAATTGGAGAATTGTTTAAGCACTAACCGGAAGCTGCTGACCACGTGCTCTGACCTGCCACAGAATACAAGAGAATATACCAGAGCTACAGATATCCGTGACATACTGGTATGAATGTGCCTCGCAGATCTGAATTTGTTTTGATTTATTGATTGCTGATAGGATTGGTCGATTGGTCGATTGCCAGAGCCAAATCGAATCGAAGTCGTTGCGGGTGTAGCAAACGGATAAATGGAATAATTGAAAGAAAAAGAAACCCCACTGGAGCTCGGAATTTCAATGTCGCAGCCAAATTAATTGGCAATGGAATGGAGTGGAGTGGAGCCCTAATGAACCGAACTTAATTGCCAGCTCCAATCGGACCAATCAGACCTGTGCCTAGGGCTGAATATATCCTTTGAGGCGGATGTCGTTGCACAGGAAAAGACTCTCTTTATGTGGAAAATATTTGTGTATTTTTAGGGGGCATTCGTATAACTATAACAAAGAAGGGCATGGGTGGGGGTATGGGGGATGGCTGGGATGGAACTTAGTGGTGGTAGGCGACAGCGGGGGTGGCATACGAGGTGTAGGTGGCAGCGGGAGCGGCGTAGTGGCTGGGAGCGGCATAGTGAGCCACGGGAGCAACGGTCTTGACGACAGCTGGGGCGGCATAGGTGTGGTAGGCCGGAGCAACGGTCTTGACCACGGCGGGGGCGGCGTAGTGGGCGACAGCGGGAGCAGCATAGTGGGCCACGGGAGCGGCGACGGTCTTCACCACAGTCTTGACATGCTCCAGGGGCACGCGGTTGACGACGGCGTTGAATCCGTTGATGGGATCGGCAGTGTAGGACACAGTGCGCTTGTAGCCATCGGCATCGATCAGGGAGTACTCTCCGCGGACGACATCTCCGTCGCGCTCCTCCACCTGTCCCTTGTTGTCGCCGGTCAGCTTGTCATCGACTCCGTAGGAGAAACGGTACTGGGGATGGGGATCGTATTCCTCGGCAGCCTTCACCACCACCTTCTGGGCCACAGCCACGGGAGCGGCATGGGCATAGGTGGCCACCGCTGGACCGGCGTGGTATACCTGGGGAACGGCGTATCCGGCGCTGGCAACGGCCACGAAGGCAAGGGCGAAGACGAACTGGAACGGAGGGATTCATTAGATCGTTTGCCGGAGCGCTCTGCCATGAGGAGAACTCACCTTGAATGCCATTTTGGTTTGGTTTTGGGGTTTGTGGGTTGGTTCTGTGCTGAAGGGAGACTGAGGGCTGAATGATATGGCTTCTGGCCTGGCCAGCGTATTTATAGCCACTCGTATGCACTTTCCTCGGCGACCAGATCCGCGCTGTACGCAGGTGCTTAAGCGTCGTGTGGCCTTCTGCATATCATGCTCCACATTAGCGCTCAGTCACTGCTGTGCTGCCGTTGACGCAGACGCTGACGCAGACGCTTACGCAGGTCGTGGTGGCAGAGGTGGAGAGTCGAGGCGATTGTCGAGGGACGGGCCAAGTGCAATGGCCATAATTATTTAGAAAGGATTCGGGATTTCCCTTCTGCCAGTTGCCCACGTACAAATTGGTGGCTGCGCGAGATGATTGCGTCCACTAATAGCAATGGGGATTTATCGCAGATCTTTGCCTGAGATGAGGACTTGAGAACCGTCGACATGTGGTGCTGCGGCAGTGGTCTGTTGTTGGGTGGCCTTCGTTGAGCTCTGATTGTGCGAAATTGCTGATAAGTGTGTGATGTAATCGGAATGAGGTGCTGAGATATAAGCAATGGAAATATAAGAAGGATCTTCAATTCGATTAATGCTAAATGCATAAAATATATGCTAAGTATTTCTGCCAGGAAAGATGACCAACAGACTTCCATTTAATGGAAAATATGCTCAGAAATCTCTCTCCAATGTGGAACTATTTTCTAGTAAATAATTTCACTGTAAAAAGCTGCCATGGAGTCTGATTCCCTACCCATAACGGAAACCATTTTAATCCCCTAGCTGAAGTTCAATAACCTTGATAAATATTGCCCTAAGAAGCTGGACATGTTTTCTGCTCCAGTCTTATATAATATGCCTAGACCTTAATCATAATCATAATCAAAATCAATCTACAGGGTTTTACGACACATTCAGCGCTCAAGAGGATTAACAGAGCTTAAGCTGCTCTCAAAAATGTAGGAGTAAATATCCGCTGATAGAAGAATGAAACAACTGGAGGAATAGCATTGAATATCTGCTGAAAGAAGTGTGAACGATCACAGACATTTGCTTGGCGTTGAAAACGGATCTGCATTAGGAGATTGGTTCAATGAATTTGCTAGCAATCGAAAGTTAAGCATAATTAGAGCCAAGCCTTTTCAATAACCTTTCTCTCACTCTTCGGGCTGTTCGTTTTCAGAATATTTTGGCCAAAAAAAAAGAACCAAGCCAAATCAAACCAAATCAAAAACATTCGCATTTTGCACACCCACAGAGCTTAGCGCCACACGAACAGGAAGTACGAGTTATTGCCCCGCAATTTACGTACATTCAAAGCTGAGAAACATTAAATAGATTTCTCGCTGTCACCGCGAACATAAAACGCTCACTCGCAGGCAGAGCAGAGCCAAGCAGCACAAAGCAGCGCAGATCAGATCAGAGATCGTGGCAGATCCGGAGCAGAGCTGCAAAGTTGATTTACTATAAAAGTTGACGTCTGTTTCCAGAAAAGTATCATTCGCAGCTCAAGTTCACTTCTGTAAAGAACCCAACCAGAGACAGTAAAGCCACCGCACACCTCCCGAAATGGCATTCAAGGTAAGTGCTCTCCGCCTCCCACCCCCACAGATCGATGGATTACCTCACACCTTACACCTTCCCTTACGACTCTCCTACTTGCAGTTTGTTTTCGCCCTTGCCTTCGTGGCCGTTGCCAGCGCCGGATACGCCGTTCCCCAGGTCTACCACGCCGGTCCAGCGGTGGCCACCTATGCCCATGCCGCTCCCGTGGCTGTGGCCCAGAAGGTGGTGGTGAAGGCTGCCGAGGAATACGATCCCCATCCCCAGTACCGTTTCTCCTACGGAGTCGATGACAAGCTGACCGGCGACAACAAGGGACAGGTGGAGGAGCGCGACGGAGATGTCGTCCGCGGAGAGTACTCCCTGATCGATGCCGACGGCTACAAGCGCACTGTGTCCTACACTGCCGATCCCATCAATGGATTCAATGCCGTCGTCAATCGTGAGCCCCTCGTCAAGGCCGTCGCTGTTGCTCCCGTTGTGAAGACCATTGCCGCTCCCGTGGCCCACTATGCTGCCCCCACCCACTACGCCGCTCCCGCTGTCGTGAAGACTGTGGCTCCCGCCTACCAGTCCTATGCTGCTCCCGCTATCGTCAAGACTGTGTCTCCCGTGGCTCACTACGCTGCTCCTGCTCAGTACACATCGTATGCTGCCCCCGCTCCCGTGGCCCACTATGCCGCTCCCGCTGCCCAGTATACCTCTTATGCTGCCCCCGCTCCCGTTGCCCACTACGCTCATGCCGCCCCAGCTGTGACATACTCTGCGCCCGCTGCCCACTACTCCACGTACGCTGCCCCCGCCGTTAGCTACCACCACTAGGACCATCGTAGGACATGCCTCTGAGTTGTACATAGAATTGTTGGCTTTATTATATTACTGATCCTACATTTATTTATTGACAGCACCAATAAACAAAATGCATACGACATACAAATCATGAAAGATACATAAAAGGAGTGTTTTCTTTCCCACTTAAAGATTTCCCTCAAGCAGATATTCTTCCTATGAATTAAGAGAATTGTTCTTGGCAGAATTCACTTTTCGGCTAATGAATATTGAGTTCTAACTCTAACTAAAGCCACTGCCATTCGAAGTCCACATATGAGTATTCTTTCTCTCAATTTACATTCCACAAGTTCCATTTTAATAACTCTCCTTCTTGAGCAGAGTATTTCTCTCGGAGTCCGTGGAATTGCCTGTCTGTAGAGGACCCCTCAAAGGTCGTTCACATTATCCTGTTTGGCTGTTTTATTTATTTGCTGTTCGTTTTTTTTCATAACTTGTTTGTGTCGGACAACGGAAAAAGTTCACAGACATCATAGGACTCGACTAAAAAAAAAGGATTGCTGCCGCTGCTGCTGCTGCTGCAATCTTACGCGTAGAGCGATGCAATTCCTGTGGTGCTGCTGCTGCAGTCCAGTGTCTCGCCGGGACTTTTGTTTTGCGCGGTCCTTTAAGGATGCGATGCGATGCTCGCTCGAGGGCAACGAACTGCTTTGGCCTGCTTGATCATTCCGCTGAACGATCCCGATGCCGATCCCTAACCCTAGGCCCCGTTCCTCTCTGTCTGTTTTGTCTGAAGGGGCAGACACAGATTCGTTTGCTTTGTCTTGCAGATTTCCATTTGAATGGACGAAGGACTCAAACTCGGACTCCTCTACCGCAATTCACAGAAGAAGAATCCCTTCTCGCTTTTATCTGTTGTTTGTAATATAAAACGGAAATTATGGGGTCATGACTTTACTTGCATGAATGATAAATGCGATTTCATGGAGACTTTCGATTTAGTTTCTGTTTCAGTTTCAGTTTCGCTCTTTGGAGTTCTAGCTGAAGTTTTAAGGGCTCAGTTCTGTTCTGTTCTGCTTCCGCTAGCTTCCCACAGTTGGATAGGAATTTATGTGGGACTGGTCTGGTCTATGTGGAACACCTGCTGCTGCTGCCTGCTGCTGTTGAAGAACAATTCTGAATTCTAGAGGGGCGATCCAAGGTTGAAAGTTCTCCAAACTCAGCTAGCCAACTGCTCACTTAACCCCTTTTGCCAATGCGATTTAACTGACTAATCAAGTGGAAGATTTTCAGATTTTTGGGTGCTGAATGGCTGGACTCTTCATCGATAGCGGCCGAACCCTTCTCAACTTCATCATCATCATTATCTTGGAGCAACAACAATGAGAACTGACAATGCAGCCGAACAAAAACAGAAAGCACAAGCTCTGAAAAAAAAAAAACAAAAGGAGAGGAGAGATGAGATGAGAGACGAATCGAGACGAAAGCAAGAAAAAAAACAAAAACCGATGAAGTGAGTTTAAGGATCGTCGAACCTCAAGCAGGGGGTAAAACTGGCTTTCGGCCCTCCCTCTCTCTCACTCTGTCCAGAGGCTGTCGTATAAATAGTGCACCTCTCCGTTCTGGAAGCTCATTCAGTGTTTTGTGTTGAGTCCAAGAGGTTGGGCACAGGAGCAGCTTGCGATCGCGCCTTTGGGGTGTAGCCGGGACCAGCAAAAACTTACCTTTTGGATAACGTACTTTTGGATGCAGTTTGCGCCCAGTCCATCAAATGGCAGACGTCTAGAGGTAATCCCTGCAATTAAGAACAATTATAAAGGAATTAACATTTGAGTGCTTACAGATTTCCCCTATCTCTTCGATGTCAGCCAGCGGCGTACTCAAAATAATGCCAGGAAAATCCTTTCGATTTTGGTCCAGTCTGTGCCACTTCCAGCAAATCCATCGCCCAATCTAATACACACAAAAAAAAACAATTCTAGGATGATCATTAGGCCAGAATCTAAACGGAGCTAGCTAGCACACTGGCGCCCGCACACCTTTTTGGCCCTCATCACGAAACATTGAATCGTTGGAAGGTCGCACCACACCCATCCATCCATCCATCCATACAACCATCCATCCATCCAGCAAGCAACACCCCACCAAACGGCGTTTCGGAACTTTGGACAAAATTCACATTTGTGTTTAAGTTTAGGTGTAAACAATAAACAAAAGACAACAATAGGCTACCAAAAAAAGTAAAAAACAAAAAAATCTAAAAGAGAGTGTTGCTTTTTTCGGGATCAAAGGATTTATTGGGATTTTGTTTGAACGTGTCCGCAAGACACTTTTGGGTCCCTTTTGGACTTTTACTTTTCTTTGGGTTTGGATCAAAGAAATCGCTGAACCAAATGCATGAAAACATTTCGTTATGATTGCCCTACAAGAAAGGCCGCAATGCTAACAATAATTGTATGTATATCAAGGTCAGGCCAGAGTCAGAGACAGAGTCAGAGACAGGGCCCAAGTCACAGCCTATAACTATGACAGAGCTACCATATGAGTGCCCTGTACAGTCAGCAGATTTTAAAGGTTTTACGGCACACAGGTGCCACCAGTGCTACTGCCAAAAATAAAGCACAATAAAATACATCAAAAAGGGTAAAAAATGTCTAAGAAAAATGGTAAAATGGTAAGTGAACTGGTTTTTCGGTGTGCAAGTTTAATTGGCATTATTTGAGACACAGCAACAGCAGCAGCAGCAGCCTAGCCTGGTTAAGCCCGGTTACCGGGCTATGGAATTTGTAATTGTAATGGCCATAAACTATTTTCAGCGCTTAGCCGTTTGTACATTGCATTCGCCGCGTCGATTAATAAAAACAAAATTCCAAACCGAGTTAAGTCCGAGGGTTTCCCTTCAGAAATTAAGCAAAACTAAATTGTAATTAACAAGCTCCACAACTTATCTTTTTTTCAACAGTTGTCCAATAGATACAATTGTATCTTCAGCGATACGATACGGTGTAGCTGCGGCTGCTGCTTCGGCACTGTTGACGGCCAGCTGTTGGCTACTGAAGTGATTATTTTTTATGATTTTCGATACAAATTCGTTTCGTTGCGACCTTAGAGAGCGGTGCTATGGAATCGTGCTGGAGTGGTCTGTTAATTAAATTAATTTGGCCAGACAGTCGACAGTTGGGCAGCTCCCTATGCATGTCCTTTGGGACAGAAATTCTGGTGACATTATTTAGGTTTTAGCCTGCACTCGACATGAACACGGATACGGATATTGGACGGACATCGACAGGGGCATGGGGGACAAGGGACACCCAAACAGCTCAACCAATTTCCAGCAAACACTCGGCCCTGGTGATCAATCTTAAATTTTCACCGCCACTGTCAGAATTGTGCGTAGTCGACGACATGGGAGGACTGAGGACTGGGATATGGGACATGGGACATGTGCATCATGTGGCTTAGTCCTGTTCCTGGTGCCTGGTCCAGACACACTCTCTCTCTCTCTCTCTCTCTCTGCCACCCGAATCTACCTTCAAAACGTTGACAGGCAAAAACCCAAAAATGCTGGTTGACGAATGAGCCTCGGAGTCGGAGGGAGGCTCGCCACTCTCCAGGGAAAAAGCTGTTGAAAATGCTCTATGTTCTGTTCTATTCTGTTCTTCTGTTTGCCTGCATCTCATCTCATGTGAATTGTTTAAATGAACCATGAATTTTTGGCACTTTCCTTAATCAAATCAACATTTTTTCTTGCTGCTAAAAAAATGTATTAAAAGTTATCCCTGAGAGATGTAAAAATTTCATGTTTAGTTTTGGAATTTCTTCAACTATTTCTTTTCCCCTTTTTGAAAAGAGATTTGTTTCAGCCATTGTTTGCCAGTGGAATACGTAATACGTAATCCCAAAATGTTGAAAAGCAGCGGGATATGGCCTTAAGTTCCCTTTCGAACCATTGCCAACCATTCCACCCCATCCATCATCGGTTGTCAATGGCTGTGGATGTCTGTATGTATTGCTACTGCACCCTAAATGGAAGATTAAGGAAGTTGTAACAGACACAAGATGTGAACTCAATTGCTGTTTTCATATTTGTATTCATATCTTAATTAGTTTTTATTCTTTCTCCTTACAAAGATATATTTTAAGCCATATTTTATTTAATTAGTTATGGTGTATTTTTATGGAGGAATTTTAAAGGCAACATACAAACATTACAAACATTGAAATAATTGAGGGTGTTCCTTATAAATCTGAATCATATTTCTTGAAAGAGAAATTGCACTTGAATCGAGGGAGCGATTCAAATTTTGATTTCAAACTTTTGATTTATGCTACTTTTAAATATTTACAAAAATCAACAAACAAAAGTAAGAAATTATTTTAATTGCTTAGTTTTAAGAGAGATGTTTTCTGGTGTTTGAATATTTGTTTTATTAGTTGTTTGAATTTTTCTAGCTATTTACAGTTTTCCGGGGTTTTCTTTTAGGTCTGAACGGAGTTTTCCAAGTGGGAATTGAATTGTCTATTTGACTTGTAGCCAAAAGCAAACTGTACCAAATTTCGTTTTATTTTATTCTAAATACAGATGGAATAGAACTCGTTATGGGTTATTCTTAGAGGATAGTATTTACAGATATGTGCTATGTGGCTACAACATCGAAGAGAAACACACACACATACACATACAAATAGGCAAACGAGGGGGTGGGCAATTAGGCTAGAACTGTACAGGCGCCTCTCTCTACACGAACTAACTGAGTTGGTAGTACTCGGGTGCAAAGTCATTGGCCAGATTGCTCAGAAAATTGAAATCCGAGGAGCTGTTCGAGTTCTCCAGGCCACTGATCGCAGCAGCTCCTGCTCCTCCGGCACTGCCTACACCGCTGACAAAAGCCTGACCCTGGATGGCCGGTCCTCCTCCTCCTCCTCCTCCTCCGTTCAGTGGAAAGCCATGGATATGCGATGGCGGCGGTGGTGGAGGAACAACTCCCACTCCTACACCCACTCCAACGCCCACTTGGGCTGCTGCTGCGGGATTGTGGTGGGCATGGAGATGGGCATGCGCCTGCGCCTGCACCTGAACGTGATGGTGGGGGTGATGGGTGTGCGTGTGGGTGGGCGGTACAGGGGGCTGTTGACCCGCCTCGTAGTAGCCGGCAACACCAGCAACCGCAGAACCAGCGCCAGCGCTGCCTGGACCGCCGAAATTGTTGTAGCCATCGCAGTTCTCCATCTGCAAGCCAAGAGCGCTGTATGCCTCGCCAGTGCCCAGGTGATGCATGTGTCTGTAAAGAGAAAATCGAGGAAATGCGTGATAATTTTTTTCAATTTTAATTTTAATTCAAACGAGTTGAAACGGTTCTTGCGGAATATGTTGCAAGCTTTAAGCTTTAAGCTTTAAGCTTTTAAGCGAGCCAACGAAACAAAACTACAGTGTGCAGTGTGACCAAGAATACTGAGATCTTAACCCACTGAAGCCCCCTCTATAAAATAACATGTTGCCAGTGTACTAACAGCGTGCTGCCAACGATATAACGGGCTGCCAACAACTTAAAATGCTGCCAATTTATTACAAACATGTTGCCAACGCGTAACATGCTGCCAATTTATAAAATAGCATGTTGCCAACAACTTAACATGTTGCCAAAGACTAACAGCGTGTTTCCAAAGCTTTCTTTTACAATGTTAGTGTTAATTTAACATTAAAAAAAATACGTGAAGGAACGTGTGAGTCGCTCAGTCAGTATATAAATTTGTGAGCTTATGATTTATGTAGAATTTTAAAACAATTTGCATATTACATTTTTTTGCTGCACCTGTTAACTACATCTACAATGTATATTCTACATCTAACATGTAGATTCTACATGTACCACATCTTCTCCGCTAGAGGGCGCTCGCGCACTGAACGCGGCAGAGTGTGCGAGCGAGAAAGATAATGAGTAGCGGGTCCTTGGTGTAGGAGGCGGGGAAAGCAACTGAAAATTAATTTCTTCATTCTGGCTATAATTATGATCCGATCTGATTCAGTTTCGGCAATCTGGTAGATATGGTCATTCTCTACGATACTGCGATTAGTTTTATCGTATCTTTAAAATTGTACCTGCCACAGACTTGCGTCCTTTGTGTGGGCGGAAGGGGGCGGGGAAAATTTTTGAAATACACTTGTAGCAGTGTGATATCACATAGGTCTGGAAAAAAAAATATTGTTGCTCTAGTTCTACATGTACCACATCTTCTCCGCTAGAGGGAGCTCGCGCAGATGTGCAGCGGCAGAGTGCGGCAGTGTGTCTCTGAGATCTAGGCGCTCATCAAGACGGACAGACGGACAAACGGACGGACGGACATGGCTATATCGACTCGGCTATTGATAATAATCAAGAATATACTTTATACTATACTTTATGGGGTCGGAAACGTTTCCTTTTCTGCGTTGCACACATCCACTTTTACCACAAATCTAATTTTCCCCTTAACTCTTTTTGAGTACGGGTGTAAAAACTCGTCAATGCCCAATTGAAAAGTTTCAAATTAAATTTAAAGAGTAATCTGTACTTACTGCTGGTGATTAATTGGAGCCTGTTGTTTCTGCTGCTGCTGTTGCTGGTGGTTCATGTACGCACTGCCGTTGGTGTCGTTGTAGTTGTAATAAAACTCCTGTGGCTGTGGCTGCTGCTGTTGGTGGTTCATGTACGCACTGCCGTTGGTGTCGTTGTAGTTGTAATAAAACTGATGCTCGTGCTGCTGTGGCTGCTGCTGTTGCACCTGGTGGCCCACTGCTCCTCCTACCACCGCTTGGGGTGGCGGCGTCAGCTGAGCCTGCTGCTGGGGATAGTAGCTGCCGGGGGAGCTGCTCTCATAGCCATTGTACGTTAGGGCATGCTGCTGCTGCTGCTGTTGCAATTGCAACTGTTGCTGTTGCAATTGCTGCTGGTGTTGCAGGTGATGCTGCTGCTGTTGCGGGTGCAGCTGCTGTTGGTGTTGCTGCTGTTGCATTTGCTGCTTGGGACTAGGATAGTAGCCAGGGAAATAGCCACCAGCTGAGGCACCACCCCCAGCACCGGCACCAACATTTCCACCACTATTACTATCAGTGAGGGGTGTGGGCGTGGCAATAGCATTGGCATTATTCTGGTAACGTTTCTTGCCCTTTGCTGGGGGAGGATTGGCGGAGGCGATGACGGCATCCGAGTCCCGCCGAAAGCTGACCAAGCTCGGCGTAGAGCTCTCATAGCCAAATGGCGATGCCTTCGATGAGGTGGACACGGCCTCCTTTTTGATGACCTGCAGAGAGATTTGTATATTAATGAGGATTTTCAGGCGGCGAATATGGGCTAATCCTTACCTGACTCTCATCTTTCTTCTTGACTTTAATGGGACTGCTCTCCTCGATGTCCTCGTCCAGGCTGACACTGGAGGCCACACTGGAGTCGGCACTGATCACATTCGAGGCGGATACGGTGGTGCTGCCAAGCAGATTCGATGAGATGCCTGTTTCCAAAGAGGAATTGGGTGTCACTTAGGGAAAGAAATGTTCGCTATGAGTTTTGATACACATTTTTTGAGCTATAAAATAAACTTACGACTGCCCGCACTGGGATTATTGTTGGTGGCACTCGGCGTATTATTGTTGTGTCCCCGGGAATTGGACGTCGAATCGGGTATATCATCGGAGGGCAGTTCGCAGCCTTGACACGATTTCTTCGAATTGGAGTCTGGGCATTAAAGGTAAAACAAAAGGCGAATCAGTATACACATCTACTAGCAGCAGAAAATTGATGATTTGTTTTCATAAGTGAAGCTTGAAGGCTGGAGGGCGGAGGACCGAAAACTCTCACGCGAAAGGGGTTAGCAGCCGTGGCACCACTGACAATGATTGATAAGCTACAGCATCTTTTACTCTTCTCCTTAAAAGCCTCTCAACGCAAAACCACAGGCGGAAAGGGAAAAGTAAAAGTGGAACAACTTGTTGGTTGGATACCGCGATGATCCCAAAGGAAGAGTTCGATTGAGAGTGTGCGGTACAGTTTCGTGTATCCTTTAGGGATATATGTCAGAGGTGCTCGGAAGGCAGGAAATATATATGTTTTATATGGGTTACTTACTGCTGTCGGATTGATCATCGTCACCTTTGAGGCTGTCTTTATTGTCCTCATCGTCCGTTTTTGAGAGCGTTTGCCGCTTGTGTTTCATGCGGCGGTTTTGAAACCAAACTTTTACCTGCAAAAACACACACACCAAAATTAGATTAGTTCAACTTCACTCCAGGCGTCAAGGTGTGCAATTAAAAAGTAGAGGAAGCCAGACAGGAATGAGAGAAGGCAGTAACCGCCTGTCAACCCTGCGCTGCATGCAATTTGTCAGCGAAATAATGGAATTCCTTCAGAGAGGTGCAAGCTGCTGCTGCGCACAAAATTGGATTGGCGGAATACATTGGAATACATTCTGCAGAGAGCTGCCAAGAATGGGGAGCGGTGCGGAGCGACTCACCTGTCGCTCGGTTAGGTCCAGGCTGGCTGCTATCTCGATTCTCCTTGGGCGGCATAAATATTTATTGAAGTGGAATTCCTTCTCCAGCTCCAGCAGCTGGGTGTTCGTGTACGCGGTGCGGAGGCGTCGGGGCAGGCCATTTTCTGGAACGAATTCAGCTGCAATTGAGAAATTGCATTTTGTTCTTTGAGACTTTGGAGAGTGAATGTGAATTTTTCTATCTGTCCAGCTTGGTGTTGCCAAACCATATACCATGTACCTTCACATTCTTGCATTTGCTGTACGATAAGTTTACTTAAAGTCCCTCTCTCAATCTCTCTATCTATCTCTTTGTGTAATCAATCCATCAGTTCGTCACCGAGCATAACTAATTCAATAGAAATGGCAGCAACTTTTCCAAAGATTCGCCACCACTACCTTCCACCCAAAATCAAAATACTGCAGCTGATGCCGCGGCGGTAAGTTTTGCTGTTTCGCAGCTCAGGAAAAACCTCCGAGCACCGAGAGCGTTAAGTAATTAACAAAAATCTAATCAATCAATCGGTGATGGAGAGACATAGCCACAGAGACGCCGCCGCTGCGGCTCTCAAGTAGTTTGGCTACCGAACAGAAGCCGCAATCAGCGGATGGATAGGCGGCAGTAACCAGCATGGGAACATCGCTTCCAGGCGGCAGGGCAAATGAGATGAGAACTTCATTTGAATAAAGTGTGAAGTGAGGGAAATGCTGCACGGAATGATATTCAGATTTTTGGCTGTACATCGATGGAAAATCATTGCGTTACAAATTTCTCTTGTTTCAATGGGAATTTTACGCTCAAAAGTAGGCGAAACCACAACAAAATCGTTGTAGTACTGAGAGACAATAAGTATATGGTTTATTCGTGAGATCAGGGTGACTATTAAAAAGAGAAATACCAGATGAATACTAGAAAATTAAATATGAATACCACACAGTAATACTTAAGAAATTTCACCCGAGATAAAAAATTAATTATATTAAAAATACAAATAGAAATAAAAAAAATACTGTAAAATACTAAATAAATATTATAATAATAAGAAATAAAAATACTAATTAAAATACAGAAAATTATGCTATGCTGTTGCTGTTATCCCTAAGCTAAGGAGTATTGACTGTCATAATACCTTGATATATAACTTGATACCATAATCCTTGATCCCCTTTCCACCCTTAACTTTGCTTTACATAAAATCTCTGCAAAACTTTTCTCTTGCTTAACTTCACACAATTTCGAATGACGGAAGATCGTGAAAAAGTTATTTCTACTTGAACGAATTGAAATAAATGTGCCATTCCCCCCCAAATAAAAGTCGCATTGAGTAGTAAAGAAATGCGCATATCATTTTAGGAAACACTGAACATTTGATTCCTTTACTTTAAACCACACCCCACACTTCTCCATTGAGATTCGCCACACCTTATTTGCATTGATGCGATTGCAAAATATTTTTCTTATAAGTATTTTCGCGAGTTTTCTGTTTTTTTTTTTTGGCAACAGCACAAATTTCCAGTTGAACGAGCTGCGTAAACAGAGTCTCAATAGCGGAAAATGGCAGCAGTGGGTGCCAGCGATGGGTCGGTGGGTGGGGCAGGCAGGACCACGAGCCAGGAGCCAGACATAGACACTGATTGAATTACAGATGCGAAGCGAACACTCGGGGTTCGGTTTGGTTGGTTCCTTCATCAATACTCGCAAAGCGGATGCCATAAACACCACCTGGTGGGGCACACACACTGACAGCGTGGTGAGAGGAGAGGATAGGAGAGGGAGGGAGGCCAGGCCATTTCCCCAGAACGAAGCCCGGAGGCGGGAGTGGAGTGGAGCGGGAGTGCGAGTACCGTGTACTTTGGGTACTCGTACTTGTGCGAAAAGTGCCCAGAGATATAGATACGGAATGAAAGCATAAATTTCGCACAAAAGTTGCAGCCGAAAACTGTTTACGAGCGAGCGAGCGAGCGAGTGAGGTGGCCAGGCGCAGGCAGGCAGGCAGGCAGTCAGGCAGGCACTCAGGCAGAGCCCAAAACGGCAGTCAGCCAGAGGGAAAACTGAAAAGTAAAGTGCACAAAAGCAGAAAATATGATTTCCTTTTTGGCGACGACAAGCAAAAAGATAATTTTCTAAAACCCAAACCCGAACCCAAGCCCCTCTCGAAAGTGCCACACATAGAGGGAGGGAAAGATTCTAGGCAGCAGCCAAGTTGAGTGCAATTTCTGCAGCCTGGTCAAAATGGAATCAACAGCGAAACCAATGCACCACCCAGCCACCCAACCAACACTCCCAAAAAGCAAATGACAGCTGCCTGCTCTGGCCTGGTCGCTGCCTTTGGTTCTGCCTCTGCCTCTGGTTCTGGTTCCTGGCTCTCTCTCGCTTTTCTAGAGGTGGCTTGGAAATTACAAAATGAATTTTGTTTTGTCATGGCCCCAGAGATGAAGCAGGAGGAGCAGGCAGAGGCAGTGGAGCACAGGCAGGCAGCCGTAGCCGTAGCCCTAGCCGTAGAGACATTGGAAATGTCATCAGCATGGATGAAATGCCGGAAAAGTCAAAATGGAAACTTATCAGCAAAACTACAAACGAAGGAGGATAGGACAGAATACTTTGCAGCAGCTTTTGGGGATTGGATTGGGTTTTGTGGCCCTCAGACTCTGGACTCTGGGATTTTCACTTCAACTTAAATATTAGAAATCATCAGTTGGCTATTATTTGCTCGTAAATCTCTGTAGTGCTTGGAAATAAAATTAATTTCAATAGCAAAATTCAGGCAGACAGCAGAGGAAACACTTTTGCATGATTTACAGCCCTTTTTGAGGTGGTTGGGGGTAGGGATACACTTATTAACTGCTTCAACAGCATCGTTTACATGTTAACACTTAAACGCACTCGTTGTCCGTTCATCCCCTACGCCCAAGGACCAAGGACCAAGGACCTTCTTCTGCTGCTGCTGCTGCTACTGGGAAATTTATGTTTCTATTTGGGGAAACCCACAAAAACCTCTCTACAAAGAAGGCCAACGAAAAGCCGGGGCACATTCAACGCATTTGCCGCACCTTTGGTCTGGAAATTAAAATGAGCGTAAATTTTGCAACAATTGCACAAATGTTGCTGCTAGTGGCAAGATGGCTGCTACAAAAAAAGGAAATATTATAATCAGTACAGAGCGCGAAATCTGCAAGCACAGAGAACTGCAAGTATTTTCCAAAGAATCCTGTTCCGATTCCTACAATATAAACTCAAGAGGTCCGCAGAGGGGACCTTTAAAAGTCTTACTTAACGCCTTATTTGTTTGCCCATTTTATTCCTCACAGTGTATATCCCTCACCGGTTCTTCAACTAAATCATCTGTGCCTCTTCCCTCATATGCCAAGGAATTTCCAGAATGAGTTGTACACTCGTGTGTCCATTTGGTCAACGCTAACTACGAAGTACATACATAAGTAGGAAGGTAGGAGGATGGGGCCCTGTTCAACCATTTTTTGGGCTCGACCACTTGCACATGACCACAGTCCATAAGGATGCACATTAAGGACATTTGTGGCCGGTCAGAGGACAAGAGCGGTCAACAAGGTGGGACACAGATCCGGACCCAGACCCAGACCCAAAGCCCTGACCAAAGGTGCGCTGGCCAGTGGCAAAAAATGACCTCAATTTATCTTGTAAATTTTCGTGTTGGTCTAGCCAGAGGAATGGGGGAAACATTTTCCTTGCCTAGGAACGTTCTGGCTACCCTTCGTCCATGCATGAGGCTTGAGGTTCATTAAAGCTTTAAGACTTACAGCAAAAGTAGCTGCAGAATTCAATCAAAAGGGTGGCATAATCAACAAATAAAAAAGTCTAAGAGAAGACAATGCCGATGCGGCATCAGTCAGAAGTCAGTAGCTGAAATTCCAAATGCTGATGCGCGTTGCAGTAGAAATTCTCATTCATTCAGCAGCAACAGCAGCAGAAGCAGCAGCACAAAAACGAGATACAGATACAGCAACAGCTACAACAGATACAAATATGTAGCTGCTGAATATATCTTATTGTCGGTGTGGGCCGGACGAATGCGCAAAGAGCAGAACCATTAATCATTCCAGCCAAAAGGAAGACAACAGCCAACAGACAGCACAGACAGCGAACGGACACGGAGACGGAGACGACGATGGAGCTGTGGAAAAAAGTCAATTTCTCATGGAAATATTTTGTACGAGTATCTGCTGCTGTTGTTGTCTCTCCACTTGATATGCATTCAGAACTAAACCAGCTCAAGATACGAAACTACAAAAAAAGGGAGCACCCAACGGATAGGAGTATAAATATTTTATTGGATACAACAATCCCAGCGAATGCCCACCTCCCGCCCCACTTGAAAGGAGCATCTTGAGGAAGAAAACAAAGGATATACGTCTACGAAAGTCTTCAATCATTTAATTGTGGCTCTTGATTGACAGTTATGCGAAAAGTACAACCCAACACTTCTGAATGGGCTCCGGGTCCTTGCCATTGGATTAGTTTTAATTAGCGAGCAAGGAAAAAGGGTTGAACCACAGTCTGGGGCGGGGAAAACCCCCCATCCCACTACACTGGCCTGCCCAGACAAACATTTCCGCTCCAAAACTTTACTTTAATGCCACGAAAGAGCTGCCGCAGTCGAAAAAGATAAATTAGAGAAATATATTTAATGACTTTTCATGACCAGCAAATGTCAACAAAACAGCAGACAAAACTGTGTACCCCGGAGGAGGATTGTTTTGATCAGGACTGTGTGTTTGGGCACTGGCTCTCTCTGCCTCTGGAGGTGTGAAAATTTTTGATTAATGTTTATGAAAATTTTAGGGAAATGTTGAAATACCTTAGGGCAAGGTATTGCGATAGATAGGATCGCCAGAAGAGCCGCTGAACCTGTAGGTGTTTTCTAATGGAATTAACATAGCATGAAGTTTTCATTCCCATATTTTGGTGAAAAAAACGTATATTACATGACGAAATTCCAATTGAAAAAATATATATTTCTTATATGACATACATTTTTGTAACTTTTTTCATTCATCTTATCAAAAAGCCATTAAGCAGCGCTGCCGAATTCAAAGCACAAATAACTTTCAAACCATTTTAAATTTGTTTTATATTTGAATTGTGTTTGTTTTCTCCGCCATTTTCTCATTCATTCATTTACAAAAATTGAATGACAAAGAAGCAGAAAGAGAGAGGGAGAGAGAGAGAGATATAATCGGGGGAAATACTTTAAAGCGGCACAAATTGAAAAACTTTCAACATGGCTGGCCCATGGATTTTTCTCTGTGAATATATTTACAATATTTACGATTTTATATATAGATACAATGCCATTTCATATAAAAAAAAGACCATGTGTTGAGTGAGAGAGAGAGAGAGAAAGAGAGAGACATATGTACTGCTCTTCTGCTATGGAAAAATGAAGGAAAGCTGTTTGGTAAAAACTTTTTCCAGCGCTTAAGCCGGTCCCCTGGCCTGGCCTGGGCTGGGTGGGTCCTTGTACTCCCCTTAGAGCTGGCTGTCATTTTGGCCTGGTGCTGGGATTCTACTTCCTCCTTCTGCCACACATTCACATCCTCCTCTCCTCCTTCGGCTGCCACATCTTTCTCTTTGGCTGGGCTCAAAATATGAAATCCATCAGGGATGGATGCTAAGAGCTGTCAATCAAAATCAGCGAGGGAAACTTTTTTCCATCCCCGCGCTCTCTCGTCTCTGCCATATAGAAAATTTACATTTCCTGGCGCTCTACCATCCCCCACCTCTCATCCCTTGGCGGATTATGTTTTTGCATGTCTGCCAGATTGAAAGCGAATTAAAAAATGGGAGTGAAAAAACTGTTTAAAGCTTCATCTCAGTCAATGGAAAATTAATGTCAATTTAAGAGCCCAGCCTCGATTCTGTCCATTCGGAAATTGATTTTCGTAAAATACCAAAACTAAACCAAAGCTCGACACGAATGCGATTACACGGAAAAGTACCAGAGAGAGGCAGTCGTTGGTCGGACAATACTTAGTTCCACCTTAACGCCCATGTTAAAGATCCCAAGGCAGTCACGCAGGTGGAGATCCAAGGCAGAGTCTTTCAGGTGGAAAGATCCAAGGCAGTTATTCAGGCAGAGCCAGCCCCAATGGAAGTCTTTCAGTTGTGTGTCCAAAGCAGAAGCTGCAATGCCCCAACAATAGGCCCCATGACATGACATTGGGCTGCCTTCCATGGAAAGCCTCTCGCTGTCGCGGTTTTCGCAAACAATGGACAAGAAAGCGTGCCGCCATAGAAATGAAAATGATTAGTCTCCTTGCTTCAGGTTGCATGAAAAATTATTTAACGAGTAAATTGTAAGGCAGCGCGCACAAATGCTACTCAAACAGATACAGATACAGGCCGGACAAAGACAAATACTGAAGCTGAAGGCCAAAAATCAGCTTATGATCGTTTGAAGTCTTGACACCTCAAAAAGCCGGCAGCCAGAGCTGCTCCGTGCTCTGTCCAGCGAATGAATGAATATGAATGATGTGGATTAGAGATGGTAGCGTGACTGTTAGGAGAGCGTGCGGTAAGGCAAAGGGATCTTGGGCACTGAAATGACTCTGGTATTAAGTTGCAGAACGATTCAACAGCTTAAAGATCGATTTATACTTGCTAGAAACTCTAGTTTTATGGAGATGGCAAGGCCTGGAGTAGAAGGAAACTTTCGAGACAGTAGAATATATTTAACTACTCAATTCTGATACTAATTTCTTCTTTGCTATTGGTAGTGCTTGAGTATGCTCAAGTTTATCTCTTACTTCCTTCTAACATTCGCAAGATACATATATAGGCGCTCTTTTATTTCCATTCACTCCAGTGCGATCGCTTGACACACGCTCCTCTCTAACGACAGAGTCTAGAGCACCCGCAGCACAGCAATGGCCGACTTCTTAACAAAATATCTCTCTCTTTTTTTGTGTATGATTAATCAATATTTTTGTGTTTGAGTTGCACACAAAAGCGTCACCAGGCGGCAAGCAGCCAGCCAAGTGGCAAGAGTCTCAAACTGACAGAGGAACGGATCTCTCGGGCATTTCTTTTCGGGCTGCGGCAGCATTTGACAGATCAGCAGCGTGCGCTGACAGCTTTTGTGTGTCGTGTCTCTGCTGCTTTACTGCTCTGCTGCTCTTCTGCTTCTGCTTCTCTTGTCTCTTTCTGTTGTTTGCTGTTGGCAATGCCTGAGCATAATTAATGATGCGCGATGAGATTTTTCGGTGGGGGGCTTTGGCTTTGGCAATGGGGTTTTTATTGTTCCCTGATCATCGCATTGGTTTCACGCCACTCCACCTCCACCTCCACCACCACTCGTTGGGCTTCACTTTTCTATGTGAGTGTACATTTGTAGCAGCCACTGTACGATATTGATCTTGGGCTGAAATGAAGCCTGAGTTCTGGCCTTTGATTGATCTGGCTACTGTTTCATTTTCACGGTTTATTGCTGATGAGTTATTGAACATGGAAACCAAAACAAAAAGTCACAAGATTTGGGGGCTAATAATTGGATTTGTGTGTGGTAGCGATGGGAGCCATTATGAATGGCAGTGAATTTTATTATTTCTATCCTCTAGGAGAACTTTTTGTGCAGAATATTTTAATCTTTTCTTTAATGGAAACATTTTCATCAAAAATTACCTTCTTTACTCATTTTTAAATGCAATAAAAGTCTCAGTTTTCATCAAACAAATTGAAATATTCCTAGATTTTTCTTCTGCTCGATTTGCGGCACATTAAAATGTAATTCAGGCTCCACCCTCAACAGAAATAAGATTTCTGACATGGGGGGATAAGCAAAACGCCAAATCATGGCATGGCACCGCACCCCAAAAGGAAAAACCACAAACCGGAGACGCTCCAGGAAATTGCCGCATTCCCTGGCATTCCTCGGACTCGACCTGTGGTCAGGCTTCAGCTCCGCCCCAAGGCGCAAAATGGAAAATATCTGCGAATGTTTTGCACTGGGGGCTGGGGTCTGGGGGGGGGGTGCTGTGGTGATGTAGTAGAGCTCCAAGTGACTGGAAAAAAGTTGCCTTGAAACAACGAAAATAATGCCTCATTTTTTCTTATCGCCGCAATAAAGCAGAATAAACGCTTCATTTCCATTTGTCTCGCCAGTGAATCGCCCCGCGGCCAACTTCAGAGTGGCCGCGTCACTTGTGGCAGTGGCAAGGTTGGACCAGGGGAGGGGAGCAAAGGGGATTTGTGGCCAAGATCTGTGGGTTGCTGGCCCACCCAGTTGTTGGCTGTTGTCCGTCCACAGAAGGTCCGTCAGAAGGTAGCACAATGTTTAGGGGCAGGGTGGGGAAGGGTGCAAGCAGCAAAGTACAGAAAAAGTAAAGAAATAAAATAAAAACCGTTTACACGCGAAGTTTGCGTACTTCTTTTTATACTCTCTAAAGGCTTATCATGGCTTTGAAAAGGGGTTTAACATGGAGAGATGTTGGTACCATGAACCTATAGATTTGAGTAGATACATTCTTAATTACAAACACTTTTCCACAGGAATATTCTGCCAATGAATACGTCTTTGTAATAATATATATTTTTTAATAAATTATTGAAATGTTTTCCATATCCGAACACTATGTCATAGATATAGCATCTCCCTTAGAGTCCAAATAGAGTATCTAAATTGTTCTGCTCACAACGCTACCTTTTCTTTTCACGTCTCCATCTCCCTTTTTTCTGTGGCCATTTTTCCTGTTCTTGGACCTTCCTCTCCTCCATCATCGTTGGTTTTCTTTTGCCACTTCTTGAAGCGGCATTTTTATCGCTTCGCAAGTTTTGCTGCTTATTTTAAACACGAACAGCAGCAGCAAACAGCAACAGCAACAACAAGAAGAACAGTCCGACCGGCGGCAAGAAAAAATTATATTCATTGTGGAAGAAAAAAAAAACAGCATTGGAAAAAGAGGAAAAGAAAAAGCAAAAGTCACTTCCGGCATGCCAAAAGGAAAACGCGAAAAGTCTGCGACGTCTAAAACTAGAAGGAAAAGAAATGAGTGAATGAGAATAAGATGTAGAGAAGAAAGAGAGAGAGAGAGAGTGAAAAAAGGAGAAGGAAATACAGAAAGGGAGTGGCCAGAAGTGAAAAGTATTTTGAACTTCTAATTAAATGGAAAATATTTGATATGCTACTGTAGAAAGATATTTTAAATCAGAGAAATTACTTGAGTATCCAAAGATCTGTCTATAAATGTTTAGAAAGAAATAAAAAAAAGATCGGCGAACAGATCATAGACTATCTTCCAAAAAAAGATATTCTAGGCTCTTAGAAGAATACTCAAATATGTAGATACATAGATCCGAGATCATAATAGATCATAAAAGATCACAAATATAGAAAAGACTTACGATTTTGGTAGTGACCATTAATTGTTAAATTTTTTGCTATTTTTCTATTTTATTACAATATACCAGACACAATTTCAATTGCCAGATATACATATATTTAAGAAATTACTCCATTACTCGTTCCATTAACTAAATACTTCCTTGAGCTAGCCTGACTTCATAGCGCACTACTCCCATTTCGATCTTAATGACCTTTTGACCAATTAGCTTCGCATATTTATGCACATTTTGCAACATTCTAACTAAAGCTTTCAGCACACAAGCCACTTAACAGCGAAAAACTATTTAAAAATGCTATAAATCTTCAGTCGATAAAATGGCAGGGGGGCTTTGTGCTGCTTTGTGACTTTGTAGCCGGGCTAACACACGCAAATTGGTTAATTGACACAATGTCTACTACTGTGGCTAAGCAATGAATACCCTTCTATTTTTTACGGTAGGGTATATTGGTTTCTGTGAAGTGAGTTTCCTCTTCTCATTTTTATACATCTCATATTTTTTTCGAAGTATAGACCATTGATAAGTCTATTTTCCTTTCATTCTTTAACCATTCCCAACTTCATTTCAATAGAGCATCCCTCCATCGTCTAAGTTTAGTCAGAGCCACTTTCTTTTTAGTTCCCGTCTAGCGTGTTTGGTAATCAACAAGTTTGAGTTTGTGTGTGTGTTTCTCTGTGCCTGTCGCAAATGCAAATTAATTAACGGCTGCGGCCGCCGATTTAATTGCGGGTCGGCTCCAGCTCTAGCTCCGACTCCGACATGGCGTATGCGTGATGCCCCCGCCTGGATTCCCTTGCGATCCGGTTTCCGATAATTGAATTTCAACGGGTGTTCGCATGCGTTCAACATGATGCAGCTGTGTGTGGATGGAGTCTCTGCTGCTGGAGCCTCCAATTTGCCACAAGCGCCGCCTTTTCGATATGAGTTATGGGGCACAAAACGCAAGTTGCAGCCAATGGGTTAGTCTCTACGAATATTTATCCATGTTCTGTGCTCTCTCTCTGTCTCTGGCAGTGCGTAAATTTGTCCCCTAAAATATGCTCTGTTCTTGTGGTGGCTGCTCTTTTTGGTTTTGCTCTTTTTCCTCTGTGCCTTTTGGCCAATATTAACCCTGGAGTCAAAGTCTTGAGACATAAATCATTTAAATCACTGAAACCTGCAGCATGCTTGCCTGCCTGCCTGCCTGCATGGAATGGCATGGCATGGCATGGCCTTCCCCCCATTGAGGTCCTTGGCAGCTCTGTTCTATGGCAAAGACATTAAATAAATCGCCTGCCTGCCAAATGTTTCACATACGAATTTCTACTAAGGAACGAACACTCCGTTGTATTTTTGGCCAAAAGTTTTGCATTTTGTCTTGCTAGCCGTCAAAGTTTCCACCTTTCGTCCCCCCGTTCCAAGCTCTGTTCGGGGGGATGTTCTCCATTCGAAATTCTCGTCAACTCCATGTGTAGCCCTCGGGGGCATTACACACAGGTGGCGACATATGCTCTGTGTCACATAGTTCCATTGTATATTGTATGGCATGTACATTTATTTCCCTTATTTATGCATAGCTCTCTGGGCATATATCATTCATGGAAAGTGTTTTGCTAGTCAATTGAGCTTTGGGGATACATACTCGTATATTTCAAGGCAGTAAGTTCGAAATTGATGAAATGATTAGGGTATTACGAGGGGAATTGCACGAGCGATTATGTGACCAACGATGGGGACTACCAATGAAGAGAAAATGTAGCTTAAAATTAAAGACCTTAGGAAATTGAGGTACGAGTTCGAAAGAGATATCCGTACTACGGGAATCTGAGCTGCATAAAGTGTTTAAAATTAACGAAAGCTTCTCCATTTAGTAGAAGAATTTTAGTAGAAGTTTATCCATTGAACAGGCTTGAAATAAAATAAAATTAAACATATAAATAGGATCCCCAACGTCATCTAAAATCAGAGCATATAATTTCTATAATTTCTGTGTTGAATCTTTTACCTAATTTCCCTTGAACAACTGTCTGTCACTGCCATCGATTCCATCAATAAGAGAGACAAAAACGAAATGATATCCGGGGAATCATTCCGTGGACTCAGGGGAGGACTCACTGCACGGACAAAAGGATGCGCATTGCCTTAATTGAAACCGTTTAAATTGCAATTAATCACTCAATGGCGAGGATGGGCACGAATGTTGCACAGTTGTTGCCGAGTGCCGCAACGAATGCCCCACACACACACATACACACACAGACACCACAGCGGGGGAGCTATATAGAAATGGAGAATGGTGGCTGGGGACTTGGTGGGGACATCGGCATCTGCCTGAGAATTACTGTCACCGCAGAGTGACTAATTTTTATCCTTTTTTTTGCTGCTGCTGCTTTTGTTTTAATTTCGTAGAAGCCACTCGCTGATGTCGAAGTAGCAGCCACAATCCCCACAGCGGCGGCGGTAACTGTTTAATCGCTTTCGACATGCAGATTTAAGTTTGTGGTGGGTTTTTTGGGTGGTGGGGGGACCGCCTTGATAAGTGAAAATATGGGCGACAACCACCGCATGGGACGGATGAGGATATGGCCAGAGCGGTGTGCCATGGACCCAGAGAGGTGGAGAGAGGGGAAACAGCCGATAACACCCACCCCAAACCCAAAACGAGAAGCAAACTCCGCCGGACGCACGCACCGGATACGGGCTTGCGGATGAGCATAGGGAAGGTGTGTGGAAGGCTCCTGTTCCTTCTGGCTTTCGTTCTCTGGTTGTTTTTTTTTAAGTGGAAATAAATTAAAAATGGGTGGCATCCTCCAGGTCTCGACTGCGTCTGCCACACGCCTGCCCTGCCGCCTCGACGACGTTGCCAGCTTTTGGCTTCAGCTTCCAGGCTGCAGGCTTCTGGCTTCTGGCTTTCGGGTAGGTAAAACTTTTGGATAAAACAGTTGAACTTCAAAATGTGAATTTGATTAGGATATTTGCATAAAATTCTGTTTCTGCGCCAAGTACTCTCCTTCCAGATCCACCATCCCCCTCCATCCCACAACCCTCCACCGACAGTCGGCCATAAAAAATCCCCAAGAACATAAGCTATGGGATATGGGTGGAAGGAGGTGCTCTAAGGACTGCGAACAGGCGCTTGAGAGCCGAGTTGTAGCGTATGTTCGCTGCCGGAAACGGAAGTATATAAGTCAACCTAGATTTGGTTTAGTAGCAGCTATCCTGATACCAAGGACAAATGGCCTTTCAGTCAGCCAAACTTGTCGGAAAGCGGTCGCTCTCGAAAATCGCTTTAAGAAGAGCGAAATTTAAATATTTCTACCTTAAGAAAAGCCTCAAATAAGGTAAGTGAAAAGGGTACCTTAAAGAGGAGAGTAAATTTAATGGTTCCTGACTTTTAAATTCACATTTAAAAAAAGGCGAAGGATATGGCGACGGGCAGCTGCTTGGGTGATACTGTTTTCATGGGAAGGATGCACAAATTCTTAGATGGAAATCTCCAGCTTGGAATTTTTAGTGTCCTCCAAAGAGATCTTTCACTGCATACCGCTCCGTTATCATCACGATAGTTATATTAATTAAATATGTACTGATTTATCCCTAATAAGAGGTAGAGTCTCCTCAGTTTAGAGGTAATCCTAAGGATCCTAATACCCCATGAAGTGTGTGAATAAAAATAGAAATAATCACAAAACTCTTACTGTATTGAATAGTCCTTGATTTCCAAACAATCCTTCGAAAACTCAACGTTCTATGGTACTACTATCTCCAATGTAACCAATGTAAATGAGTCTCGTATCTTCCGTGTCCTCAAGTTAGACATGCATATAAGTTTATGCAATCCCTTCTGATGGTGCCCTGCCCCTTTTGCTAATGTTCTCTATTATCTTCTCGTAATCCCTGCCTCACAAACTCTCCCTTTCATAACGATTATACCGCGCCCTCCCCTGGCCCTCACCGTAGGAGTCTTTGGCCACAATTAGTCTCTTGTCCATAACTGCAGCTAATAGTTTCGTAAATAGTTTTTGGCCAATATTTACATGAGTTTGCCTTCGTCTACTGTTTGCTGTTTGCTCTGTTCTTTCTTTTTGTCTTTTGCTACCATTGTGAAAATATTTGTCTTCAAATTGTGGCCCATTGTCTCTGGGCATGGGCATTGGGCCCTCTCGCTGTGCGTACGCATCCGCTGCTGCTGCTGCTGCTGCTGCTGCTGTCCGCGAGCCATCGTTGACGTGCGTCTGTCTCATCCTCTACTTGGCTTTTTTTAAAGGTATTTCGTCTGGCAGTCTGTCTCTTAGTTTTTATCTCTTTCCGTCTCTTAGTTTTTGTCTTTTTCTGTCTCTTAGTTTCTGTCTTTTTCTGGCTTACAGTAATACCTCTCTATCTGCCTTACAAAACGTGTTCATTACAATCCTCCGTTTGTTCGAGCGCTGCTGCCGTTGCCGTTGCTGCTGCTGCTGCCGCTGCTGCCTTTGCCGCCGATCGGCCAAATGTGTCAGAGCTGAAACGTCATGATTAATGATGCAAACATGTGGGCTCTGGTCGTCCGTCTCCGTCTCAGAGTCAGAGTCAGAGCCGTAGTAGACATAGCCCCGGACTCACTCGGAGACTCGGGCTCAGAGACAACGATGAATGCGTTTACGAGGGCAGAGACAAAAACAGCCCGGGGATAGGGCAGGGCAGGGCAGTGCTTGGGATGGGATGGGTCTGGGGTCTGGTCTCTGGGTCCGAGGTCCGAGGTCTGGTCATGGGAATGGGAATCGGTACAATTTTATCAAGGTAAATTAGAAGACGAGACCAAAAACACGAGCACCCAAAATGTAAACATCGAACACTCGGCCCAACACTCTACGAACATTAGGCGAAATTAGAAATTAATCCTGCCACTGCAATCGAGGGGGAACCCACGGAGCCCACAGTTCCAGAGGCAGAGACTCTATCTGAAGGTCTCTTCTGCATGGGGGAGTGTTTTTTTTTCGTTTTGTTTCTGGAGGCGGAACTTTAGAGGTCAGGGCAAAATTAATGGTAAATCCTCATGACGGACAAGCTGGCGCGTAGTCGTCATAGATGATCTAGAGTTTGTTGTTGGAAAAAAGTAAAAGAACAATTGAGGAAGTCTCAAATTATATTGTGGGACAAAAAGGATACCAAACATTAAATTTAATGTGGGGAAAAGTTTAACCATACAAAAAAAAACTATTAAAATGACAGAAAAGAGGGAAGAAGAATAAGGAGCAATTGAGACATCTTTGAACAGTAAGACAGTTAAGAAAAAGTTTGTTGGATATTGGAAATTTCAGGATATTTGTACGAGTATCGATAGCTCTAATACTCGTATTTTTAGTTCCAATTTTTGGGAGTTTTTACTACTAATTTGGCAGTTTCGTTAGGGCTTTTTGATTTAAACTAGATCCGCCTTAAAAGAGGTCTAATTATCTGATTTCTAGCAATATTAAATGTGGGGAATAATTCATAGTTTCGCTATAGCTCGTAGAATTTGTCAGAAAATATGGAAAAATATGCCTCTAAATTCTAGTGCATTTTGATGTCAAATCTAAATTTGAAACGGTCGAAGAAGTGTTCCATTTTCCATGTACTTTGTCGGCGCTCTATGTACATGTATTGTATAAGCCTTATACAAATATCCCATGGCGCTTGTGTGTTCGTGTTGGTTCGTTGTGTTTGCACAGGATTCTAATCCTGTGAGGTAACCGACCGTCAGCCAGCCAATAACCACACGACAATGCCCTGACCTCAACACCAGAGTGCTTACACAAACACACAGGGACACAGGACACACAGGAGTGGGAGAGACACGCTCTTGGCCAAGCGAGTGGTTACCGTTTTGTGGCTCAGCGATGGGAGGGGGAGGTCGGGTCGGCTCGGCTCGGTCTACAGTGGTGGTGGTTTGCAGGGAACTGTTGTGTGTGTGGGGCAACCGATACAATAATTGCTCTGGGGCCCCGGTCTTTGTTGCGGTCTTTTGCCGTGAATTATAAAAAAGCGAAAGAAAAACTACGAAGGAAAGATGGAAAAAAAAGCACACGAACAAGAACCGGCTATATAAAAAAAGCCGCCATGCCATGCCAGAGCCATTCATTCATTCATGCTCGTGCATATGCCGGTGCTTTAACACACAGATACACACTCACACGTGCAGACACACGGGACACAGACAGGGGGGGGGGGGACACAGAGGCCAAGTCATGCAATGGTCAGGAACCTCTGACATGTTCTTTTCGATCAGACAACGACCACCACTGAAAGGCCACGAAAAAAAAACACGAGAGAACTTCTAGAGAGAGAAAGAGAGACAGGGGATGGATGGATGGGGAAGGGAGGGCGATAGCTGGCCCAGTGTTTGTCATTGTGGGTATTCATGCAAGTGTTGCTTGCCCTTTCCATGTCCCAGTGTTTGTGTGTGTGTGTGTGTGGAGTACCTCAATCATGTAATTATTTCCTCCGCAACAACCGCCTCTACCAATACCACAAAAGCGGATAGAGAGCGGTGGGAGAGAGTGCTGAGTGCTGGTCAGGGGAGAGAGCGTGTGTACAGGTACACTGAACAAAAAAAGGTAAGCCAGATAAAATAATAGCCTTAGCTGAGGAAACACTGGCTATTCATACGGATAAATCTACCGTGATATGTGTGGAAGCATATTTTACAGCAACAAGTAAATAAGTTCGATTGAAGAGTATTTAATGGCCTTAAATATAGTACTATCACAAATGCCTATCGACCCTAGTCAAATCATTGTTTAAGACTTTTTCAATTACATTTTCAAGTTGAAAACTAAAGTTCAGACATTTTCTAATACAAACATATTTCTATTGATTTATTTCTATATCATATACTGCCCATAAAGAAAGTGCATGTTAAATTATAATATTACACAAAACCTTTTTAACTGCCCAGAAATCATAATAATTTTCTTGTTTTTTTTTTTGTCTGTAGAACTAAACCCAAAAAAAATGGTAGCGTGTTTGGTTCCCTCTATGTACAGCACTACCTTGCTCCATCTACCACTACAACTCCCCTGCTATTTCCACTGATAAAAAAACAACAACAAACATGAAATAAGAATGGTCTACATATATTTATATATGTACATACTTATATATTTCTTCTATAGCTTTAGTACATACATATGTATGTTTGTATTTATGTACCTCTCCTCAATCTTCAATGACTGCTGCAAGGCATTAAAAAACTTTTCGTGTTTTCGTTACTCAATTTAATTCAGGTAAAAATTTGTATGTTTTTTCTGTCTCTCTCTCTTCTCCGATTCTCTGTTTGTCTCTGTGTTGCCTGCCCAGACTTAAACTTTGGTCACGAACATGAAAAAGCGACGTTTCCGCTGAAACCGTCTCCAAAATGGTCATCCGCTTGATTGGTTCACTTTTTTGTTGTTTTCTTCTCTGTTTGGGTTCACTTTTTCCTCAGTTTGGGTCAACTCTAGATGATTTCGATACACAAAATGGTCGTCAGAAAACAAGCCCCTTATATACTCGTATTTCTACAGAAATGATATAGTTTCTTTTTCAAGCGAAGTTATTATACAATAATTATTGAAATTTTATGAAATTCGTTTTGCGGTTTTTTTTGGCTGAGTTATATCTATAGGCTGGCAAAAAGGTTTTTAATAACATTTAATCAGGGCTTTTGCGGTTTTATGGGGATCTGATCTGCTACCGTGAAGTGAATTATCTGTCTGTATACGATACAGCGAATGCAAAATGTATTTTGGTATTTCTTTTGGACACACTCGTACTTTCAAGCCAATTGGAATATGTTTTTGTTTTGTGGTTTAAAATATATATTGTATGCTGCGCAATGGATGAGTCATTTTTGTGTACTTTTAGGGGCAGTACTTACTTATGGAGTTATCACCTGAAATGGAGAAGCAGAAAAAGAGTTTCAATTAGAAAATTATACGAAATTATATGTGAGGGTTAGGCATGCAAAGAGATTTTTTGTTTTGATAGCAAAAAGAATTTCTATAAAAACCGTAAACAATTTCCCACCAAAAATGATTAAATTCTAATAAATATTCGACTTTCTCTCCCCCAAAAGCTTATTCCATCTTTAACTGTTGGGATAACAAAGATAACTGCCAGACAAAATCGACAGACAAAATGCCAGTCATATTCATAAGCTTCCAGATAGAAATGGGAATGTTTTCTGATTATCGAAACAAAAATATTTGCTAATCATGCAGATGGTGCCCCTGCCTCTGATGCTGCTGCTGCTGCTGCCACACGAAAAATATCAAATATTGCTTATGAAACTGCATAAACTTGGGCTCCAGTTGGAGGAACCCCAAACTCCCCACTCGGAATTAAGTTCCAGGCCAGACGCTATTATTTCCGACAGCATGATTTTATTTGCCTTCCACCCATCATCATCATCCAACCCCTTAGCTTCCTTCCAATAATAGACTGCGGAGTGTTCAAACTTCTCTGCGCTTCCTTTAGACATCCTTGGACTGGGGAACTTCCTCCCCTGTGTTTTTGCTATCGAAACTTCTCAATTAAGTACTGGCGGACCCAGAGGAAATTCTTTGGGGGTAGTCCACTTGACCACTCGTTACGTGCTGCATGTGTCGACTGTGGAAACTTCCGCTTACCAAAAACTTTGAGGTTAATTATTTTCCACTTTTGAGCCAAGCTAAACTTCAAAGAAAGAAGTTTTCTACAACACACATGTGTATAGGGGGATTCTTTATGAAGAGCAAATGCTGCAGCCCAAAAAAAGATACACAAAGAATGCAGATACTTGGATGCATTTGAGTCTACTGCTGCCTTTACAGGTGACTGGAAACTATGTCGCGGGAGTCTTAAAATATTTACACACTTCAATGAGCATTTAATGGTTTTTTGGGTGCCAATTTATAACAGTAATAAACTAACCTCTCAAAAGGTTTCATAAAGTCTTTTAAAGTTTGGTTAAGCTGTTATTAAAAAGGAAAAATGTTGAATGGGAAATCAATAAGCTCATGAAGAACTAAATATTTTAGCTAGTGAAAGAAACAAATGTAAGGGATTGAATTAGAAAGCGGATCAAAAAGCACATACGAGTACATTTAATATTTATTTAATTGATAAGACACTTCAATGATTCTCTTTAGGCTCTGTACTGAATTCTATGAAAGGTACTGCACATTTTTGAGTATAGTTAGAGTACATCTTAGCTTCATAATTCTTACATAGTTCCATTATCTTATCTCCCTTCTGTTATAATTGAAAAATCGCCATTACCATTTATTTGCCACTCCATTGAGCGCCAACTTCATTACTCCCAGACTTTCCCTAGTTACAGTTCCACATCGAAACACTTTCTAATCATACTCAAAGACCATTTACCTAATTGAAAAGAATGTTTGGAAATATATCTATCCATCTATAGATGAATATTTCTGCAGCTTAAACTTCAAATTCAAGGCAACGCCTTGGACAGTTTTGTTTTTGTTTTGGAGAGTGTTACCGTTTTGCCATTGCCATTCGTTTGCTGGAGGCCCATGCCCATGACTGACAGTCGAGTAGGTGTGACCATGCTACTCATTCATTCTGACAGTTTTCCCACCCACTCTTGCACACGAAACGCAATTTGTTGGATTGTGGGCTGTGCCCCATCGAGGAAAAGGTACAACCACCACCACTACCACCGCTACGACTAAAAGGGAGGGACAAGGGCAGGGACACAAGGCAGCAGGCAGTCAGGTTTTGGTGGCTTGTGGCGCCAAAAAGCATTTCTCGCAGGTCGCAAGTCGCGTGTCTTTTTGGCTCAGCGTTTCTTTCAGTTCTTTCTTCTTTCTCTCTATGGTATTTCTTTGTTTTTTTGGGATTCTTGCAACTAATTTTCATTTCCAGCAGAGTGCACCTTTCGCCAGCAGACAATATAGAGGGGATAGAGAGGAGTATGGGCTGGAAAGTGAAGGAAAATCTTATTAAAAAGTGAACAGAGTGCGATAAAATTGAATTTGCATTCAAAAGCCATTAACCGCAGCAGTCACTCAGTCCTGCCTCTCCACCAAAAAACCACTCTCCCTCTCTCCCAACTCTCTCTCTCTCTCTCTCTCTCTCTGTCCATTTAGCGTCTCTTTTTGGGGCAGAATTAAAAATAAGAAGTGGAAATCCTTGAACCGTAGCTTTAATGGTACACAAAATTATTATTTCAAGCGCATTGTTGGTGCCGATATTTTGTGCGTTGTTGACATCTGTTGGGCCATAAAAATAACCATACGTGATATATACGAGATATAACCAATAATTATTCTAGATATCACTCGACTGGAAAAATATTATTTTAATTGCATATCAATTTCACGCTCTTTAGGCCTCCCCAGCCCCAGACCCAGCCAGACTCTATCCCCAGCGAAGCAACAAATTGTTCGAAAAATCATTTGGCCAATGATCTGAACGATGGCTCCACTTTTCCACTCTTCCTCCCCCTTTTACCACCCAAAACCCACTCATCAAATTAAAGCTAAACGATTTGGGGGAGCCCCCATTATAAAGCTCAGGGAACCATGAGCCTCAATCCCTTCCTCTTTATTGGTTCATGATTGTCCCACTTATTGCCATTTTTATGGCATATTACATCTATCACGTTCCATTTGTCCAGGATGGTTGTGTACGAATTTTAATTAATAACTACAAAAAGAGTTGTAATTTGTGTGTGCATTTACATTTATGTTACAGACATTCAATTATTACAGTTTATTATTCAAAGCGAATCATTGAATGCTTGTGGCACCTGTCTGTGGGAAATGTGGCTTGCAATTTTATTGTTTTGGATAGCCAAATATATTATTTAAGGAAGTTATGATACGTTTTTGACCACACATATATTAAGGGAAATATTAAATGAAAGTCAAAGAAATAATAAATAATACAGTTTATAGTCTCTTATGACCTCTTTAGAGCTTAAATCTATATTAAAGCAGTCCACAAATTTGACTTAAAGCCTTAAGTCCTGCCCAATCGATCAATCGATCAAGCATCTGATGCAAGATTGACATAATTATTGCTCTCTTGGATTGCTTTCGCTCATCGCATGTCAATTAAAATCACGATTTTCAATGCAAATCAATCAAAGACTTCTGGACTTCAGAGAGAGAGAGAAGTCAACCCACCAGAGAAACAACAATTGATGTATGGGCTCAGAGTGAAAGATTTCGTTTTCGTTTTTTTTTCTGTTTTTTGGCAAACATGTCAGACCGTTTACAGATGACAAATTCATTTTTAACACGACACAAAAGTGAAAACCAAACCAAAGGGAGACAGATACAGATACATAAAGAGAGGGAGGGATACTATATGCTCTGGCTTAATCATCGGCAGCATTTACAATGAGACATTGCATTGCAGATTTCACACAAAGTGACAGAGACAGAGAGAGAGAGCGAGAGTCGCTTATGTGACATGTCTGACATTTGACTGCCATCCCGCTTGTCCGTCTCCTGCTTCGACTATCTTTGTATCTTGTATCTGTAGCATGTGCGTCTATTCCTAGCATATACTCGTATCAAAAATTAAAGATTCTCTTGCTAGACTCCTGTTAAACGGAAGCTTAGCCTCAACCAAAAAAAGGTCAAGTCCAAAATGATGGATGATGCCTTGACACTCACTTACACACACACACACATACATGCATATACTCAGCACTCACTCACACACAGAGATAGATACATCTGCAGCAGCATCCCCAAGTGACAGCTTTTTGGTCTGTTCCGCCCTTTGGTGGCACTCTTTTCGGGGTTGGTTGCAAGAGCAAAAACCTTCTTCCAATACACTGCCACAAAACGTTATCACTCAGGTAATATCCGCTTTTGAGACTTGGTCTATCCATAATTTTGGCTTTATCATCCAGCGAAATCCCATAAATAATAACCGTTAACACAGTGCTCAACAAGCCACAAATTAAAAACTACAAGAAGCACTAAAAAATGTTTGAAAATTCTTGGGAAAATTTACGACCAACGGAATCACGTGTCAACCACGCGCGCCACACCCCAACCCCCAAGCACACACAAACCCAAACCCAAACCTCTCACCTCTCTAGAAAACGTAACCCAAACTCAAACCGAATCCTTGAGGATGAGTTTGGAACCCCTGGCAATGATACCAGGGGTTTCCGCAGCTGTAGATATGATGCATGACTCGACGGAAAGCGGTGTGTCGTCGTCGTCGTCGTCCTCTCAAGGATATTCCCATTCACGTGCTAAGCGTATGCGAAATTTTAAATCTGTTTGCCACCGAATGAATCCGTATCCGTTTTCGGAATTTGAATAAGGAAGAAATCCTAACGCCGAAAAACTGTGGAAAGTCAACAGGCACACACAGAGAGTGAGACAGAGACGATGACAACACACATAAAATCCATTTTCCACACAAACATTAGTTTTATTTAAATCAGAGACACACACCACACCACACCGCCTGTAGGGGTTAACCGGGGGTTATCCAGGGGTTACGACGTTATCATATGTGAGAGAGTGTTTTGTGTGCTTCCTCCTGCCAGTGGCTGTGTGTTTGTGTCCTTGTTGACTTTTCACGCTCTTTTAAACGCCGTTAAATATATTTCACTTTATTGCCTGTTGTTCTTGTCGCTGCTGCCTGTGGGGAAAACCTTTTGTCTGAGTTTTTACATTAATCAGAGATTTAAACTAGGTTTTCATATGATATATTTATAATAAATTAATGTTTTCTGGTGGTGCGATCTGTGGGGTGATGACAGGGAGAACAGGAAATAACTTTAATGGCAAATGAATCTCTTACAATTGGGATATCTTAATTAAAGGATTTTTATGATATATTATGGAATAGCTTAACATTTCTGTGGGAATCTTTTATTTTCTTCTACAAAATTCAGGGATTTTTAGAGATCTACCTTGTGACAATAAAGAGCTTGAAGTTCAACTATCAATACAGAATTTGATTTAAAAATCATCCTCGAAATAGAGCGATTCAATTTTTTTGATTAACACTTAAGAGTAAATTCTTTAAATAAAAATGTTCCCCTGACTTCTAAAACCTTCAAAATAAAATTCCCACATAGTAAATCCTCTTTTTAAAACCCACCTTATTCCCTGTTTCATTATGAAACTCAGAATATCAGTCAGTAATAACACTCCACAACACTGCATGCTGATTATTTATGACAATTTACGACAATATTTCTTAATTTGTTCACAATTTATTTAGAATTTTTACAGTCATTTGTCTTTGACAACACCCTTCGACGGGCTCTCACCGTAATTATAGCGCTACTCTACCGCACAGCTCATTGATAAGTAAAACTGTAGTTCATGCAAAAACTTGATAATTTATTAATTTATTATAGTTGTTAGAGTGCACTGTGCACCCCCCTACCAGAGCCATGCCACCTTTGTCAGCCAACTCTATTGTCAGTGAAGTGGAATGCAATGCGATTAACTTTGCAGTTGAGTTATGGGAACTGGCTATCGAAATGAGGGTATGGGTAATAAATATGGAGGTGTACGAGTGCTTCCCCCACTACTTATGATGCCCACTAATGCCAACAACTTAGCCAACAACAGAGCACCGCCTGATAAAGTCGCTAACAAGCAATTTTTATGGCCCAAAAATCCAATTCAAATGTTTACAAATCGTTTAAACTGGGATCTGCAATGAGGCTGGGGCTGAGACTCTCTGCCTCGTCTCGTCTCGAAAGCAAAAAAAGACATAAAAATAAATCGCGTACAAATTGAAAATAATTTCAGATTTGATTTTATTTAGCAGGGAAGAGGAAAAACTGGACAGAGAGATATCTTCTTTAGGGAAATTTGCGGACAGGCGGGTCAACCGCCATGCGGGGGGCTTGGGTAAGGAACAAGGACCTAGGAGTGGGAGAACTGGCAATGTCCCTTCCATTCCACTAAGTACACAGAGAATGGAGCGTAAAAAATTTTTTATCGTCGCGGTTTTTACGGAATGTGATCCACGGCGATTAAGTGCGCGGCTTTTGTGTCATTGTCATGCCCGTCCGTCGTTCTGGGGGGTTTCTTTTGGGGGTGTGGCAGGTCCAGAGCAGGGGTTGGGGGGACGGTCTTCGCCAGCAGTTTATTTGCAGGGAGTCCATGTCCATCCCCTGTCTATCCTCATAATGTATTCAAATTTTACCAAAAGGCAAAGGCGAGGCCAGAGTGTCAGTGCATTCATTTCATAAAATGCTTTTCTCTCTTACACTTTTCTCCCTACCCTTCTCGCTTTTCTTTTTTGTTGGTGAGTTTTCCAGTTTTTTTAATTTAATCGTGAGCAAATATTTTCATTTTTCACTGAAACGCTTTTAGCTAAATGAGTGGGAAATAAAATTAAATCGATATTGGTTGACGTTAGTCAAACTTTTGCCAGGGAAATGGCAAACAAATGGCCAATTTTAGAGGGAAATTAAAGGAAAAACGGATAGTAGATGATGGCTAACCTAAGATTGGCATTAAGGTTTATATTTCAGTTGGATTTCCCTCTCATACTTCAGTTTTTCCTATTCGCAGCAGTTGCTGGCAAGTGCCTGGTCCCCTACCGCATTAATGTTTATAATTCCGTGATAAATTTCGCCCTCTTTACGCTTTAAAAAATAATGACAAATCAGTTTGTAGATATAAGAAAAAGCCTGCGAAAAAAATGGCTTCAAAAAATAATAATCTCAAAATTTACTTTGGGCCAGCCGCCGGCCTTCGAGCTTAACTAATTGTAACAGATTCTTTTTTCCAAAGTCACGCTGGAGAGGGGAAAAATGAAAGGAAAACCCAAGGAAAAAACACAGGAAAAAGCCATAGAAAAATATGGAAAAACCCTTTGGGGCGTAAACGTCTGCCCGGCATTATCCTCGCCTCCTCTGCGGTCTGCCAATTAGAACCCTTTTGTTGTCTCCAGCCAAGACGCTGTGTGCACTTATCTCCATAATAAAGTCGTAACAATTAATTGAAGGCGACCCCGAAAAATGCGCACAGCTCCCCAACTGAGGTGAAAGATAGAAATCCTGAGACGAAGACCATGGAAATTTTTCATCGTTTGACGCGTAATTAGTCCACCAAAAAATTATTTGACGAGCCTCAATTAATTTAATGCTCGGCGACATGAATTTCAAGTTCAACGGAGTCGGGCTTACCTTTTGGCAGAGTAGGAGGCGGCACTTATCCACTGGGCGGGAGTTTTATGGTTTAATGGATCTAAATGGGGCTTTAAAGGAATGGAAGCTGAAAAGGGGTTCATGGGATGTATTTGGAAAGGTTTATCTCGGATCAGCTCTTTTTTGTATGAGAGTATGAAATGCATAACAATTAGTAATCATTTTCTGAAGAAATAATCATATGTTTATCAAAAATTATGGATATAGTAGCTTGATATTACAATTTGCCTCATTCATTGACTAACGATCGTCTCAGAATAATAGCATGAAATTTTATAGCTGCATAAATCATTCGCCTTGATTTACTCGATATTAGAGAGACCTTCCCCTCAATTTGCACCATCGAAAGTCTATTAATGTCAACCACACAATTATTCTCAATCGATAACTAAATAAATCTTGCAGCAACCCTTCCACTGCTCAGCGACACCAACACAATTTTGGATATGGGAATCTGTTCAATTTTCGCTGCGATCTGCATATCTGGCATTGAAATGGAGACTCCCTTTGGATTTTACACTCGACTCGACTCGCATTCGGCATTCGGTTTGCGAATGAATTCGAGTGTAAAGGTTAAAATTATAAATGTGCAAATGACTCATCATAAATAAAATTAATAATAAAAGGCACCGCGCCGCAGCTCTGAGAGAGAGAGAGAGAGACGGGGACCTTCATTGAGAAAAAGCACAACGCATCAACATAAATATTATGATAAATGGTTTGTTATAATCGTAATCCTCGGGGGGTAAGTTTCCAGTCGTGCCGCACGCATTTTTTATGCCCCGGAATGAACCCCTCAAGCCATAGCCAGAGAAAATCCCAACCAGGAGCCAGGATGAACTGCTTTTGGTCCTGGCGCAACATATGGTCGATGGGTGGAGTGGATGTGGCGTGGAGTGGAGTGGATGATACAGATGGCGCTGCCAATGGATTGCCGCCTTTCAATAGCCGGAGCCCCCGAACAAAGTCAAATTTTTTTTTATTGGTTTCCCCACTCCCACCGCATATCTCTTCCACTCCCCTTTCCACAGAAAGAGATGAAGTATCTCGCAGATACTTGACGCTGAAAACTTGAACATGTTGCACGACAATTACAAACTTTTGCTTGCGGTTCATTACGCCTAATTAACACTTGCCACAAATTTTATTGTTTCCACTCATTCGAGTGGCGCGTACAGCACAATTTTTGGTGGCACAATCAACATCTTACACTCCACATGGAATGGAACTCATCCTCTGACGGGCTTCTGCGTGGCACGCATTAAAATTCAGGATGCGTTGCAAACAATTTGTGGCAAACAATGAGTGTGTGCCCCCGCTAGGCTAGGAGGAAGCAGGAACATGGATACAAATTGTTATTCCATGTGGCAGAGGGCATTTTATGCTTGGGATTGGTATAGGTCTACTGGCAGAGTGCCTGTCAAAGGTTTAATTCAACTGTTGATTCGCATTTAAAAATGTTTTCAGTGGATATATTTCAGTAGAAAAGGTTTTAAAGGTAGAAAGGGAGGTCAAAGAATATACGAATTTTTCAATTTGCCTCTCAGTTCATTCAGATACGAGCTTCACACCTCCTTTCACTCCTTTTCCCCATAGCATTGATCATTGGTTCAATCAAAAGCCATTTCACTGTGCTCTAAAACTCAAAGATTTGCCTCCAGAGTCTCGTTTAGATCGTTTACCGTTTGACAAGGAATTAATTTGACAACATTAACAAATTAAACTGTTCAACAAACACTCCACCAGCCAACACACACCACACACACACACTCTCCAGAGCACACAGCGGTGTGCTCTCTCTGTCTCTGTCTCTGTCTCCCTCCATCTGCATCCTGGTATGGACAGACATTTACAACATCATTTGTAATCCATATCGCTCAGCATGTCGTCCTCCTCACCCCATCATCATAGTGAGTCCCTTGCCGCAGAGTGTGCGGCAGTGTGTGGTGGCAGTGAAAAGATGTATTGACCCTTCAACGGGATTCAGTGTCGGTTGCTTCGGAATGCTTCACGGCTATTTATTGGCTCACTTTCACCAGGGGGTACCAACAAGAGAAAGACCAGAAAACCGAAAGGGAAGATTTGCTTTCCCCCTCTCTTGGGAATATTTCGTGCATGTTGCCTTTTGCTTGGATGGACACATTCTGCACTGTGGCAGCCACGTGTTGGGATTCTGAGGTTAAACACTCGCTAGGACTCGACTACTGTGTTCCTAGACACCGACACCTTCCATGGGATTAGTGTAACTCATTTGTCAACATAGTGGCGGGTGGCGGGGCGAATGAGTGGCATGAGTGTGTGGTCAATATTAATTGGCATTGTATTAGTTTAAGTCAGTGCAGTGGCAAATAGTCTCACGGAGATTTACATTAGAAAACGCTGCAGGAGGGCAATGGAGTCGTTAGATTGGGAATACATTTGCTGACCTGATAGAGGATCTTCCTTCTTTAAGGTATTTATTGAATGGCAGAGTAGAAACAGAACAATCATTAGCTTAAACAGTGAGGAGAGAACGAGAACGTAAAGTAGAAAAAGAGAGCAGAAGCAGCTTTAGCCTCAGTTTATGGAGAGCATTTGCAGTCTTACGTTTGCTCTCCCATTACTCAAGGTGCGCGCTCTCTTGAGCAGCAACGTCATAACCGTAACAAAAATATCAAATCTTTGCAGGCGGGAGAAGGAGAAGAGAGATCAACAAAGCGTCGCCTGCTCTTCTTGCTAGCTTATCTGTGCAGTCTCAGCTTCTGTGAGAGTATGCTAAAGCAGCTACAAAGAAAGCCTTATCTCCATGAAGGAGTGATAGAGTAAGATAGATCGCCCCACCTGCTCTTCCAGCAGCCCAAAAGAAAAATCTAAAGCAGCTGCCAAGCTCCACCGCCTCTCACACATTCAAATTTCCGCTGCTGCTCGCATTCTGTCCATCCGATAAAAGTGATTAATTGAAACTCTCTCTCTACCCCTCTCTTTTGGCCGCTCCGCATGTATCCCTGGGCGAAGTGAATGGGGGAATCGGGAGAATGGCGAATGGGAGGCAAAGCTTTAAAATGGTGCATGCAGCAGCAGCAGCCGCGAAACACTGTATGTGCTACACAAAACCTATCCCCAGGCCCTGCCTGGCTTGCAATTGCAAGTTGCAACATGGCAACCGGTGCTGCCGCTGCCTTTTCCCCCCTAGATTGAAGGCATCAGAAAAAAGGGGGACAAGAAAAAATATTTTGACAAATGAACCTAAATAACAGGTTGCAATCGCTCTCAGACAGTGAGAGAGAGGTGAGCGAGGAGTGTGGAGTGGACTTGTGGTGTGGAGTGGCATGCAGCATGGACAGGAAAACGTATGGTCGGACAACCTTGATACCTCATTTATTTTAAATGCGGCTGTCTCGATCTTTTCTTATTTTTTTCTTGCTCGCATACTCGTATATTTCTTGCGCAAATGAAATCGACACATTCGAAGGGAAGTAAATGAAGCATTTCCAGAGCGAGCTCTGGTCTGGTCTGGTCCGGTCCGAGGACTGGTCTGCCCCTCGAAAATTGTTACAAATGATCGCAAATAACAGATCTTTGCCGGCACATCATTCCGAAGCTGTCCATCAAAGGAACCGTGCCCCGAGACGAGCGAGTGCGTGTGTGTCTCTGATCAAGTGGGAAACGTATACAAAAGGAAAGGAAATAAATGGAAAGGGTATGGGTATGGGCATGGGCATGGGCATGGGTATGGTCATGGGTGCCCCGTTCTAGAGAAGGCGCCGCCATGCTGCGCCTCTACTCATCGTGTTGCAAGGTAAATTGCATTGATTTCTTGATTAATGAGACTTTCGCATTTCACTCTCTCGTTCTGCCCGATCTTGCACTCACCCTGATTATTATTGTTGCTGCCCTTTCGCGACGTCTTCTTCTCCTTCATCCAGGGATACTCCGGCACCGAGTCCATGCCATCCGGTGTCTGTGGCATTGGTCCCACACCCACCGGATATCCGACGCCGACATTCACATTCACATTGACACCACCACCACCGCCGCCTCCGATGCCAACAGGTGTTCCCATCTTTGGGCTCTCCGGACTCAGGTGATTGAGAAACTCGGCCATCGAGGGCTGCGAATTGATGAAGCCACTCTCGGAGGCGGCCATCCAGTAGGCCGTGTCCGCGGCCCGTTTATCACAGTTCGAGGCCATCTTGTTGACCAGCATCACCGCCGGCACGGCCGGAGCACCCTGCTGCGTGCCCTGACCCACCAAACCACCAACAGCAGCAGCACCGCCAACACCACAGCCAACACCGCCCACGGGGAGTGCGGTTTGTCCTCCCGTTTGCACCTGCAGCGGATTGAGCGGCGACTCCGATTTGATCTGCGTCCCCATTGGGGTTGTATCCAGGGTGCTGCAGACCTCTTGCATGGCTTTGAATTTTCTTTCTTTTCTAATTTAGTTTGTGCTTTTTTGTCTTTTTTGGGTTCAGTAGAGTCTTATGTATTGATCAGTGAGGAAACCTGCAATGAGAGCAGATATTGATATAGGTTAATGTAGGGCCATATTGGGAATAAAGTAGATAAATATTATAGAGAGTTTTAACAAAAAAAACTGTTTGGAAAGAAAGAACTGCAACCTTTTCTTAGATAAATCAACTCACTAGAGATCTATAGTTCTCCTTTCACTTAATTTGTCCAATACTTTTTATTGCAATCAATCAAATTTTTGTATTTTGATAAGAGTCTCTAAGGTAATCACAACATCCACACAGAACAGTTCTTGGAAAACGTATGTTATGTTTTGAAAAGCCGACGGAATTGGGACACCATTTTTCCCATCAAAAAGCTTCGATCATCACATTGTAAGCCATTGAAGAAGAAAAATCATTGAACCTTTTGACGATTTAGTGTCAAATTATTGTTCTAAGATTTTCTTTTGTTAAAATCGAAATCTATAGATCGAATCAGACAGCCATCGGACTCTTATTGGAAGATATTTACCAATCAAAATACACATTATTTTCTTAGAAAATTCAGGCATTAATATCTATACTAAGTATTATTATTGAACAGATTTTGTAATTCCAAAACGATATAAATATGATTTTTAATTTTACTTTCACCTACCATTTCAATAAGAGATTTTTGTTTAGTGTTTGATTCCATTCCATATTTTATGTTCTATTCTAAAATGGTTTTTATTTTTATTTTTCACTTGGGATTTTTCACTTCACTTTTCTTCTCTTTTTGCACCACAATTTGTTTAGTTTAACTCTTTTGTTTTTCACAAGTTTTGCAATGCGGGTTTTTAGTTGTAGAACTTCTGTGTGCAATAGACCCCCATGCGGCGGGGCCTATATGGCTTATCTGTGAGGTCCGAAATGGAGGCGACAACCGCGACGAGAACGAGCACGAGAGGGTAAGGTAAGGGGAAATGGGAGCACCGGAATATTATAGTATGGCCGACCGACCGTTCGTTGTGTACTCAAGCGCTGCAGCGCCAAGTTCTGCTGCCACCGACGACAGTTTTGGGTTTAGTATCGGTTTCGGTTGCACACACCTCTGCTACTGCTGGTGGTGACGATGGCGGCGGCCATGGCGACGCGAATAGGCCAAAACACACAGTTAAAGTACAGCAGCAGCCAACAGCCCCACGGTGCGTATGCGTATGCGGAGCTTGTTGGTTTTTCACTCTGTAAAGAGTTTTTTTCTTTTTACTTGGAGAGAGAGTCGGTCGCCTCGATCGTCAATGGCCACAGTGACACTCATTCACTCACTCACTCACACTCGCATAGACTTGTGGAGACACTTTTCTCACTCAAATACGCACACACTAGCTGTCTCTGTCTGGCATTGGGTAGGTGCGCAGTAACCGGTTTCTCGATATTGTTGTTGTTGTTGCTATTTCAGGTGGGGTTGGTTCCAATGGTGGCCAAGATGCGGCTCAGATAAGAGTTTTGTTCTAGTTAACAGTGTAAGCCAACTATTTGATAACTTTTTTACTACTAAAATTCATTGTGGAATAGTTATAAACATTAGCTTCTCCGTCGCGACTTTGTGTGAACCTTCGAGAGCGAGAGAAAGGAGACCGATTGAACGGGGACGACCAACGACTGGCGAATCTTGGGGCTTGCTTCGTGCGCGTGTGGGCCCGAGAGCTTTGAGAGAGCAGCAGCAGCAGCCAACCAAGCAACCAACCAACCCATCCAATAACACCGAACGCACTGAAACAACCAGCACTTGAGTGTGCTTCGGGGGCACATATCCAAGTCAGGACTTGAGCATGCGCTCTTGGCCGCCGGGGGTGGAGTTCGCTGCACGAGCATACACACACACACATGGAAGTGTGCAACGCGCTGATTGGTCAACTGGCACACATATATATTTTTGTATCTTTGTATCTTTTGTGTGGCTGCTCTTGAGCGTTTTTTTTTCGCTTGTGGCTGTGAGCGTTTTTATTTATTTTTTTCTTTCTTTTCTTTTTAGTTTGAACGTGTTGCTTGTGACGGAATTTATTTCGTTTTTGTTATTTACACATTCCGCGGCAGCAGAAGCAGCAGCAGCAATAGAAGAAGAAGGGCACGGCACAAAGAAGTGGCAGAAGAAACAGGGGATAAAGAAGAGGTGCAGCAGAGGCAGCGACAGTGGCAGGCCAAAGCAGCGGTAAAAGAAGCATCGGCAGCAGAAAGCGCAGCAAAAGCATAGCAGCTCCTCTCTCTCTTTCTCGCCTCCTCCATCCCCCCCTCCCTCTATCTAACTCTCTTGCACTGTCGTTTTTTGTTGGCTTTTGGGTATTTTTGACATTTCGCTTTGCTCATCGCTCTTTTTGTTTTGGGCACCGCTTCTTCTCTTGTCTAACCATCATGTTGTCAATCTTTCGCTTTTCACCGTTTTTCTTCGCTTGTTTTCTCGATTTTATTTTGGTTTTTTTTTCGCGCTTGTCTCTCATTCTTTTTCACGCTCTGTTTTTAGTGTATATCAGGGGAGAGTGGGGAAGTGGAGAGAGAATCCCCTACATGCCCGCACTGTAAAATATTGTAATTATGTGTAGATATTAATATGTATTGTATATCATTACAGGTGTAAATAAGACAATTACACGGAGTATTACATGAGGAGGACTCAGCTTTTATTGGGGCCTAAATGGATATGGAGTTTTGGGAATTTATATGCCATATTTTGTCTCATATATAGACTTTTTGGCTTATAAAAGTGAAAGTATTCATTGCTTCTTTGGGCGTAACCAATAAAAATATAGGAGGTTTATTTGAGCAAGAAATGCATAGCTACGAAAATTAAAACAAAATGTCTTTGGTAGAACGATAAATAATAGCTTCCTGCATAAAGATATAGCATTTCACGAATGTTCATTTTGCTATCTGGAATATTTTTCAGACATCCCACAAAGATATGGCATTAAAGATTTTCGATTCGCCTAAAGTTTCACACTGATCATCGGCTAAGAAACGGGCTAAGGATTTCCTCCATGATCACCTGATCACTCATGAGATTCTCCTGTAGATTGGACTACTTGTCGCAGGACTACTAGCGAGTGCTCTCTAAACCAGAGAGCTCGTCTTAGATTTTGCATAAGCCCGAACGATTGTAAATCTGCGGCATGCAGCACGTAGCACATGTCGGCTGTGGGCCCCTAAAGAGGTTTTTATAGCGGGTGATTGGATTAGCTTGAAGTGAGACACACGTTTTATGGCCAGGATCAGTGTGCTCGCACCGTTATGCTAAACAGGTAGTTTAACCCGCAGATATTCATAACTCGCTTGGAAAACCCCGGGGAAAACCGAAATCTTTCTCGTTCATGGTAGATAGGATGGCTACCTGACCTGATAAGAGGAATTTGGGGTTTGGACATGGGCCTGTTTGCAAAAGTTTTGCTGTACTTTAAGGGGAGGTTTCTACCTTACAAAAGTCCTACTACACTGATAAGAATTCAGTAGTGCCCTAATGGATGGAATAATACTTTGAAAAGGGATTTTAATACATACAATACCATTACTAGAAGATGAGGCAGATTTTGGGAATGTATCCCTCTGTAGATTAAACTGAAAGCAAACATTTTGAATATCCGTTAATATTCGCTTTCTATTCCGCATCGAATTTTATAGAACATTCGTTTATATTCCCTTATTTGACTGTATTTTCATAGGCCTCCCAATCTTCCATAGGATTCGAGGTTTCGAAGCAATGCTATCCATCATTAGACACAAACGACGCAATCAGGACTCACGCCATCGTGGAAAGTGTCGCTAGCTGAGGAGAGTCTGATTCCGATACGACGCGACATTCTACTGCAATAAGTCGCTGTCCAGACCAGGACCAGGCACAGGGAGAAAGAGCAGAGAGCAGACCAGCCGGCTGCCCAAAAGTCCCTGGCGTCGTCGCCCTACAGGTAGAGGGACAGGACATAACCGATCCGATCCGATTCGCGGTCCAGTGTGTGTGGGCGGGGTACCTGAGGTGTTTGGTATAAAAGCAAATGAGACAACTTCTCAGTCATTTAGTTAAAAAACTGAACTGTCACCGAACACAAGCAACAAGCAACCAGCGAGGAAAATGTTCTCCCCAAATAATACAAACTATTTTGTTGACAACTCTTCAACTCTCTGTGATTTTCTGGTAGGTCTTAGAGGATACAAATTCAAAATATTTCATGGAAATTAATCAATAATTTTTTTACTTAAACTTTCAGATGTTTCCCAGTGAATCGTTGACTATGGAGGCCGTTCCCTTAGCTGCAACCAAATCGATGGAGAAGACCAAGAGATCTCGCACCGCCTTCACCAGCCATCAGCTGCTCGAGTTGGAGCGCGAGTTCCATTTGAATAAATATATGTCACGGACACGCCGCATTGAGATTTCCCAGCGACTGAGTCTGACCGAAAGACAGGTGAAGATCTGGTTCCAGAATCGTCGCATGAAGAGCAAGAAGTTGGCTAATAAGCAGGTGACCAAGGGTGTTCTGGCCCCCACAAAGTTGTGCAACATGCAACAAAGTGACGATCTTTTGGAGCACGAACACATTGTGGAACGTCTGCTGCAATATGTGAACACAAATGTTGAGAGTGTGCCACAACAACATCCTGCTGCAGTACCCCAACAGCTAGTGCCTCCCACTGACGTGCCCCTGCAACAAGGCCACATAACGCCACCCTATCAGGCGTATGACTACCTTCAGGAGTTCTGTCCTGCAGCCCTGCCGATCGCAGAGATTCCCATCCACCAAATGGAGCCACCACTCAATCAAAATTGGCCCAGCAATTGGTTTGTGCCAGAGTCAACTTTTGGCAGCGCTCAAGATCTGCAGATGCCCAGCTCCGATGCTTACGCCCAGGGTCAGTTTATGGCACAAAACCTGGGCTGGGACTCAAATAGTTCCTCTTCTGGGGAGTCCTTGGAGGTGGACTTTGATTTCATACAGAACTTAATCGACTTTTAAGACACATTTGTATATACATATATATATGTATATATATATATATATAATTTTTTTTGCTTATTTAAGTTGTACATAAATATTTATAATAGACCAGGCCAAAAAGTAAGGAGGGGTGAAATTGCATTAAGATTTATAATAAAATTGTTCCTTTAACCATAAACAAATAAAATAAAGAATTTTGAAGGGCTTAACAGGCACCTAAACTAACAAAACTTCTTGGCCAAATTGATAAGCTCAGTTTCCTTTTAGCTGGTTAAAAGGATGAAGCCAAAATGGCAGCCATTTGGCCACAACATTTTGGTGGACATGCCCATACCCATTCCCCTCTCTCTCTCTCTCTCTCACTCTCTCGTTCTCTTAGATAAATTGGTGTCATCACATCATAAAGTAATTTCCAGCATATTGAAATTTTCTTTGGCTTTTCCTGCTGGCTGCTGTCCACGGATATTGTGTGTCACATGTCAAAGGAGCAGTGGGAGTAGGAGGAGGAGCAGTGTTCCTCAGATCATATTAGATTTGGCCATGTTTTGTGAACCATATTTCATCGTCAGCTGTCGTCAGAGTCGTCGTGTCTTTTTATTAGTTATTTTGATTATGCCAATAATAAAAACTTAGTCGAATTTCATTATCGATAAAGTTGTGCCTTGAACAGGGAATATTTGAGTAGATAAATGAATAAAGTTGTGTGCATAAAAAAATATATCTGTAGATTGCCTACAAAAATAGACAGGGTTTTTTTGTTGGAACATATTTCATGTGTAAAGTATATTGTAAAAAAAACATGCACATATTTTTAGACATTTATTTTCATGACATGTTCAGTAGCAGATATTTATTTTGGATCTTATCATTGATCTGGCTTTGGTGGCTTAATGTATTTCTAATTGATATATTTTCAGTCGATTGGTTAACAGAAAAACAAAACTGAATTACAATCGAAAAACATTGCCATGAATTGCTGAAAAATATATATATCCATAAACAATTGATTGATGGGCTCTACTAAACATATTTCTATATATATTTAACCTTATCCCATTGTTCACTTGCAATAAAAATGGTGCCACAAAATATCAGATAATTGAGTTAAATGGAAAGGATTAATGAGTGGGATAAGAGCTCCGAACTTTGTGCCGACTCAGGCGGGTAACGACTCATTTGGGGGGGGCCCAACCTCCTAGCGTCTCCCTCCACCCCACCCCTTTCGAAGCTGCCAAGTACAAGATGCAACTACCGCAACAACCGTGACAAGTACAACATTTGTGTCGCCTGCCAGCCTGCCAGCCCGCCGGGGGCTTCAATCTGTCGCCCTCTGCCTATGCCACGCAACCTTTGACACGCATAAATGGAGCACCCACCGCCCCACCCACTGGCCCCATGAACATCCCCCAACCATTGCCAGTGCCATTGCCATTGCTGGAGTGTCAGGTCTCCGTTCTACGGTCTGCTGCTGCCACTGCTGCTACTGTTCCGTCCTGGCCATGGCCGTAACCCATCCCGTTCTCGGGGGCACAAACAAAGATCGCAATTTGACTCTACACCACGGAGCTGTCAGCTGGCAGAGAGTGAAGGAAGATTGATTACCGCCATCGAATTGTTTGCCTTCCTCATCCAGAGAAGGGTAGGAAACAGAGAGCAGCAACACAGTGTGTTGGGAGGGGGTGCCAGTGGCAGAGGATGTGTGTCGGCGTCGTCGTCGTTGTCGTCTGACTTCGATTGAATGCCATTGGAATGGAATGGAATCGAATCGAAAGAGTTGAGCTACCAAACATGAAATTCCTGCTGTCATATGTAAACAAAACTTGAAATATTCCAAGGGGTTGCACAATGCATAGAAAGGGAATGGGGCACGGTCCTGCTTTAAAATTGAAAATAAACTTTGTAATGAGCTTAATTTTGAGGGGAATTTTATCTATATATTTCTTCAATAGTTTAATCCAATCAACAGGCAGAAAGAATTCACCTTCAAGCACGCTATTTATATTCTCAACAAAATTTCATTTTAACTTTTCCAGGAATCCATCAATAAACTCCATTTGCTTGGAATTAAATTTGCGGGCATATTTCACACAATTCTCAAAATTCGACTCATCGTTGAGACCCTTGTAGGCCATGGCCCGATACAGCCACGCCCTCAGATTCTTCTCATCCAATTTGTTCAAAACAAAGTCACAATCGACAATGGCCCGCTTGAAACTGCCAAGTCTACAGATTATAGAAAGAAGAACATTTATAAGGATAGAGGAAGATCGAAGGGGTATTTAAAGTTCTTTTTTTTTAATACTTAATGAAACAAAGTGCCCGATTTATGTAGAGAATGTGGCTGTCCTTGATGTTCTCCATGGCCTCGCTGTACATACGCAGGGCAGTCGTGTAGTTGCCTTGACGATACTGAGAGTTGCCCAATCTAAGGGTTAGTTGGGAGATATATATTAGCCGGGATATATACTGAATGCTTATACTCACTTTCGAAAGTTTTGAGCCACTCGCTCACGCTCCAGACGCGCCTTGGAGGACTCATCATGATCCACATCCACCTGCCGCATAAATGTAAAGCGATCCCTATTCCCATCTGTAGGATCTGCTTTCTTTTTCTTTGATTTCAATATGGGAATGGGAACCTTCTTGGGCGCTAGAGGCTTCTGACGCTCAGTGACCATAAAATTGTCTTCAGTGACACTTTCCGCACTCAGATCTTCCTTAACAGCTTCCTCCTGCTCTTCTGCTTCCCTGTAAATAAATGTTGTGGAATTAAATTATACGAATACTATTCTATTACTCACTCCTTTGGCCTTTGTAGACTTTGTAGCAATCGTATGACATCCTCAACTGTTGATTCCGTATCCAGGAAACTTTCATCCGTTTGCGGGTGCAGCAATGAAAACATATTTCCCCAGTTATAAATGTCCAATGACCAAAGGATTTGAGTAAATATTTGTGTGTTTGATTTGTGGCCTTTGTTAGGTTTTTGTTTACTTTGTGGTTCGTACAGCTGGGCAAACGTATCGCAGGGCAACCAAATAATGTATTGGTTGCCCCTGGCAATAGTCGCCGCTGTTTATTGACGAAATCAGTGCATATAATATCGATAGTATCGATGATTTAGAGGGTATTTGATAGGTGATTATAATGGGATTGTAATTAAATTAAAGATGTGATGGGAGCTGCTTTCGAGAAGGTGATCTTTAAGGGAATTTTCAAAGGAGATTTATACTGTGAAATCTTTAAGGTATCCTCTCTCTTTAGTTCCGCCACTTTCTTTCAATTTCTAAACTTTAATAAACTATTTACTTAAGTATACAACATATCTAATACCATATCACATTAAAGCGCAACTTGGGTGTATTTTTGCCCGTCATTTGCCGTGATCCGCTTGCATGATTACTACACTCACATCTACACACTCGTGCAGCACTCATACTAGTACTCATACTCATACTCACATTCACATTCACATTACTTTTCATTTAATCTCATATAATTTGTAAGATAAAGAAATGCATACCACAAAGTGCATGCGCGTTGCTTGGCTCAAAGGATCAATTATAGACTATAAAACATAATGGCATCTAATAATAGTAGAGCCGCAATCTGAGCGCAAACCTGAAGCTACCCCCCGAACATACTCCGTTGGATCTGCACAGCAACGCCAACTTACCCAGCACTTCGGGTCTCCATCAGTTAGCCTCTTTCAAGTCCCCATACTTCGGGTCTCCATCTGCCTCGACTCCTTCTCCAGCGTCTCTGCCATCAGTTCTTCAACAGCGCTCTCCACTCGCTTTTTCCCTTGATATTTTATACACTGAGAGATCCGATCAAATATTTAAAAAATATCCATTTCATTCTATATTTTTCTATGAACATAAATCAACAGATAGAGCACCCATTTAGAGCTCCCATTTAGCTCATATTCTAATCCCTATATTCCATATATTTCCTACCTCAACAATTCACCGAATTTCTTTATTTTTTGCCTCAGTGTAGAAGTGCATGTTGCGGGGACATTACCTTGCATTGGATCCGCCTTTTCCTCCACAAAAAGGAGTGAGGAGGCATATGGGTGGCGGATATGTGTCTGTGTCGTGTGTTCCAGGCATTTAGGAGCCATACGGACACAGGGACACACACACACACACACACGCGCGCGCACAAGCAAAAACCGGACATGGACATGCTTAAGCGCCATGCAAGCAAAAGGAGAGGAAACGGAAAGAGGGAAGCCAAATGCACAGGAATAAATAATTGCAGTGCACTGCAAAGGAGAGACACGGAGAACTGCAAGAGGTGGAGGAGAGAGAGGGCCAGTGAGCCAGGAGCCGAGTGAACTGGTTGTGGCACCCATTGCCTGCCTGCCACACAGGCAAATGGACAAACGACAACGACACCAAATTGCTCACATGACGCACAGCATTTTTTATTCCTGCCACACGAATATTCGTTCGTTTCTGTTTCTGTTGCTGTTGCTGTTGCTTAGGCAAAAGTTTTTCCACAGTTCCTTGTGGCAGAGCAAAGAGCAGACTGGACTCGGGCACTGTGTGTACTGTGGCGGCATCATCAGCATAGATTGCCATTTCGACGTAATTGTTATAAATGAATTTCACGTAATTTAATTATGGGTTTTAGACCGATGAAAAATATACCAGCCATCGGGCCATAAATACGAATGGAAACCCCCCCACCCCTAGCTGGTATATATGGGAGTTCACTTGCATATGTTGCACATCAGATGGTGAATGAAACATAGAGAGAGGGTTGAGGGAATTAGCCATGAAATTGGTCTACGGATACCAGTGTCTAGGGGTGGGAGTAGGGAGTAGGGTATGGAAAGTGTACTATGGAAGTGGAGATGGAAATAAGTCGAATCAAATTGTGTGGCACCTTGTTTTGGGGCAACATTTGTGCATCTACTACTGCCATATGCTGGGAGTATCCTTTGCCCCAAAATAATATATTTTTTAACTTAAAAGGTAAGTATAAATTCCTCAAGCCGAAGCTTACAATACTCCATAATATTCATTGGCAAAGAACACAAGTACAAGTATATTTTTCTTCCTTCTTTTCTGTTCATATATTAAATGAATGAGTATACTATGCCCCCTTTAAGGGTATTCTAAAATCCAAAATAACAGCAACAGATGCTTGCAACAACCTCACGGCTCAAAACCCCCCCATGACTCATGGAAAGGCACAACAAAATTTCCATTGTATGCCCCAAGACTTACACTTTTTGGGCGCCCCTTTTCAGCAATTGGCATTCAAATTTTGAAGTGATTTTTTTCACGCATTCACAATCTTCCATGGAATACAAAATAAGTAGAGTTTTTCCCTGCTCTACCGCTGTTGTGCCTGCTGTGCCACTATATATATATATATATACCTTTTTTTTATTTTTGGGACAGCATAGGATGGGCTAGGCCACGGCAGGACAACAACCCGTGGCATATGTGGAAATGGAAAGGAAAGTAAAAAGTTTTTTTTCTGTGCTTTTTGCACGATTTGTTTATACGACAGGTGTTGGCCATAGCGACTGGCGTTGAGGGACTGACACGTCTGTGAAATGTCATAACGTTTAAACGTGCCAAAAATATTCAAATTTCTGCCCAAAAATATTCAAATTCTGACTAAAAATACATAAAGAGGGAGAGAGAGGGAGAGAGAGGGAGAGAAAGAGAGTGTGGTTGTGGGCTGGAGATAGATAGAGCTCTATCCATAACCTTTTCGGTTGATAGAATTTTCATGGCTTATAAATTATGAAAAATGTGGAAATTTAGCAAAGCTGCCTTTGATATTTACAATTATATTTAAACAATTTACTGGTTGCAGCTAAACAAGTTTTTAAGTTGAGTTTTCAAGCTTCAATCTTTCATAAACTCAGTTTTATGTCCCCTTTTGCAAACACTTTTTAAATGTACTTCTCTCCACTGCTTCCCTCAGTTAATTAAAGACACAAACTATTCCTCAACGAAAGCTCATTTCATTTGCACAGAAAATACATTTTGGTCGGCTGTCGCCAAGGATTCCGCGAATGTCCTGGCCGCAAATTCAAAATTCATTGCGCGGCCAGGCAGCATCTGAAGCCAGAAAGGAGCGAAAAGCTTCAAGGCGATTAGCCATAAAAATTATAGATTCAATCTAATTACAAAACGCTGTGGTTCAGCAATAGAGAGAGGGGTAGAGGCGGAGAAACCGCCAAGTGAATATTTAATTTAATTAACAAGAAACAATTTGAAATGTTTTTTTTTTGGCGCAGGAGGAAGAGGAGGTGGCTATGCTGTGGCAATGCTCGTAGAATTTATTGTTATGACCGGGCCAAGGCAAGTGGCATTGTCATCAGGCCTCCAGGCACTCGACTGTGGCTCTGGCTGTGGCTGTGGCACTCGACTGTGGCTCTGTCGTTGGCTAATAAAACCGCAATGTTGCCGGAATGATTGAGGAGGCATAGGCATTCCAAACTGAACAATAGAAACAATCTGTGGCTGTGTGCTGTGTTGTTGGACATGTTTATTACATTGGCATTTCGCGTAATTTTCCCCGTTTTTGCTTTTTATTTGAGTTTGATTAGCTGCTGTGTGCGGCCCGATTGCCGAGCGATTAGCCACGCCCACGGCTCGCATCTATATTCATTATGGCAGAGTGAGAGTCTCCGTCTCAGTCTCAGCCTCAAAACATGTGGAGGACATGCACCCCAGTCCAAGCAGAACCGAGCAACGGACCGACCACATGTCAGGAAATGTCAACAATGCGCATGAAAATTCCAAGGGTTCCACTTCCACACTCACCCCCTGTTCCGCCCCCCACTCTAATCCACATGGCCACCACACTCTTCTGTTACTCTTTGGCACTATTTTCCCTGGCCTTTCGCTGTGTGGCAAGTGGCAGCGACAATTTCCTCCCAGGGGAAGCAATTTGCCACACACAACCAGAGGCGAGGCATGTCCCTGCCCAAAAGGGATGTCCTGTCCTCAAACCCCCAAAAAGGAGAATGGAGAAAGGCGAGTCACTTCAGCTGGAAAACTGTTTGTATATGTGTGGTGGAAATTCCTTGGAGCTGAAGCTGAAGCTGAGTGTCGCATTTCCGCGCCGAAAGACGCTGCCCAGCAGCAGCACTCGCACTCGGACTCGCCAGAAGGTCCAAGAGTCCAAGTAATGTGTGCGGTTAAATATCCATAAATCAAATCGTAACACACACCACCTCGAAGCCTTCTCCGAAGATGACCAACGTGAGCATGGACCGAACAAGGGTCCGGATCCCAGCACCAAGGACCTGTCCAAGTTAATGCGGTTGACACTTTTCAACGACCTTAATAGATGGCAAATACAATGGAAATTCCTCGACTTGACCTCAAGTCGTCCGCAATGGGACATTAAATTGCAAAAGTGAAACCAAAGACAACCAAACACTGGCACACAAAATGCTGCTACTAAATGCTAAAAATTAACTCTCTTCTGCCCTGCTGTTACAAACGCAAAAGTATTCACTTTTGAGAGGGGGCTAAGCAGTTTGTTTAAAGGATTGATGGGTGTTTATGGGCTGGTAACAAAAGTTTAGCTTGGAAAAGTATCAGAGATGGAAAAAATATATCTGAATGCTGGCAGAATGATAAGGAAAGACTTGTTCCAGGAAATGATAACAGAAAGGTTTATTTTGTAATTCTAGATTAATTATTAAAAAATATTTGCTACAGCAACAATTACGTATTAATGCAAATTTTTGATAATATTATTATTATTATTCCTACATAAAAGTAGTTTACACAGAGATTTGAAACGATGAATTTTTATTTTATTTTAAACTAATTATTTTCTGCCCAATTTATTTCCCATTTCATATCCGAAACACAAATTTATGTATTGCTCTCTAGATAATTATGTTCTTTAGATAAAGTAGAGATATTACCCTTGAAATTCGTACATATTTAATTTTTCCCACCTTCTTCAAATCTAAACAGAATGATTAAAACTACGAAAATATTTGATTTTTTTGTAGGCAACCTATTATATTTTAGTTACAGTAATATTCATAATTTGTGATTAAAATATAATCTTAAATGCAAAAAAAAGCCTTAATAATAATAAAGAAATAATCAAAGTTGTGCTTGTCACTGAGTTTTTGGGGGTTGGGCGACAAATGCATTTTGCGTCTAAGTGCCAAAGACGTTTAGAGTTAAGAGAGAGATACTAAAGATACTTGAGAGTAGGTACTTAAAGATACACACACCAGATACACTTGTATACTTGTAGCTACAGTTCCTAGCTCTGATAGTTGTAGCCGCCAGCCACACACGGATTGATGTGGGAAATGGACAGCTTTCTGGACTTGGCCGCTGGCTCGCCCCACGACAGATTCATCGAGGGATTCACCGGGACACTGCTGGGGCCGACGCCGCCACTGGGATGCCAGGATTGGGCAGTGGCTAGGACAGGCCCTGCCTTGGACTTGGACCAGGCCTGGGCAGCTGCCTCCAGATCCTGTTTGATGCTCTGCAAGACGAGGTCCACATTGTACGAATAGTGACCAGAAGACGCCACGCCAGAAGCTGCAGAGGCCTGGCCAATGGCTGCCCCCAAGGGGGCCACAGTTGCAGCTGGCACCGCTGTGCTCTGGGCGAGATGTTCCAGAATCTCGCTGAGATCGGAGGAGCACATGCTGTTGTTGTTGTTGTTGTTGTTCGTTGAGATATTTGCGATGGCTTGTGGCTTGGACTTCGGTTGCACATAGAACGAGGCAGCCACCACTGGTGGGGCAGCAATCACTGGAGGAGCAGCAATCACAGGAGGAACAGGAGCCGCTGCTGCCACAGCAGGACGCTTCTCCGTCGCACTGGCAGCCGCTTCCCGGGGATCCTGCGAGTAGGACATCAATCGCTGCACTATGCCACGGTGTGCACTCTGCTCCGCCTGCGGCTGTGCGAGCTTTGCACTCGCCTTGGCCTCCCGGTGTCCCTGGATGTCCTTTTTGAACTTCATGCGTCGATTCTGGAACCAAATCTTCACCTGTCGCTCGCACAGGGACAGTCGCTGGGCAATCTCGATGCGACGCGTCCGGTAGAGGTACATATTGCTCTTGAATTCGTTCTCCAGTTCCACCAGTTGGACGCTGGTAAAGGCCGTCCTGGAACGCTTCAGCTTCACTCGCTGCATATCCTGGCTGGAGGACTGCGACGGCAGATTCTCATCGGAGGAGAGCTGCTGCTGCTGCTGCTGGTGGTGATGCTGCTGCAACGATGGATGCTCCGGTATGCTGCTGACACTGTGCTGCGTGTAATTTTGCAGGGAAGTTGGCTGCAGATTCGCCGAATGATGATGTCCATAGAGCAACTGTGGGAAAAGAAAAAGTGAACTACAATTAGTTAAATGCTCTAGTTGGAAAGGGGTTAGGCACTACTTACATCGCTGTATTTAACCACTGGCGTTGCTGTTGCATGATGCACTGGATAGTAATGCATGACGGATGACATGATCTTCGGGTTCTTGGGCTGCTGATGTTGCACACGGGACTGTCCACAGTGGAATGATATGCTGCCCTATGCAAACATTCTCTCTTTATATAGAACTCTACTAGGCCTAGGTAGAGCATCGGTCATCTCTCCAGGTCAGGGTTCGTTGCGTTCCGTTGCGAAAAAAATTTGCCTAAGCCCGCGAGTCATAAATCCCCTTTTTGGCCTTCCTCTCGCGTCGCACTCGCCGCCGGCGCACCGCCGTTGGCACCAGCCAGACTAGCCAAGTCCAGCGTCTGAGTTCCAGTCGGCAAGGAACGGAGTCCTGGGAATGGGCAATCTAGAGGCTTGTTTTGATCGAAATCCAAGCAAGGATTTGGCAGTTACGTGAGACACTAGCACGGGGTCGGGATCGCGGCCAGAGTCTAGCCAGGTAGACAGTCGTCGTCGTCTTGGCCAATGCCTGATGATGATCTCAAAAACCAAAGAGAACTCTGATCTTGTAGCACCTGTTGAAGAAGAGTCGAGTCGTCGCTGAAAGTGAAACCGATATGCGATATGCGCCTCTGTGTCATGTCGCGGCTTTTGGTCGCTCGCCCGTCCCACAATTATCCTCATAATGCAATGAAAGCAACGCTGCGAAAAAGGATACTCCTCGGGGAGTTTACGACGCTCCGTTTCTCCGTTTTGTTTGCCACGTAGCAGCAGAAGCCTCAGGCTATATCCCTGTCTACTGTGAATATGCGAATCTGTCGCGGTCCGGTCCCGTCCCTGCGATCCTCGGACTTGGCAAAATTTTATTACTGGCGCTATCGGATTTGCTCCTTCTAGGAATTCGCTAAAAATATGCATGGAACAAAGGTGAAGTCATAACAGGGGAATGGTGAGGCAAATGTGGTACAGTTGAGGGGGGGAATCTTAAGTTGAAATAATAATATTAATCGGGTAGTATTGGAATGATATGATGTGGAGAGAGTAGCTAAGGTTGGGAAGAGAATATCTTGAAGTGTAGTGCTAAAATTTATAAGAAAGGAAAACGCAATGTTGTTGAAGAGGAATTTCTGCAGGACTCCGAATATATCTCCTTTTATATCTTAAAGGAATATACATACATATGTAAATAAAATATAAATTGAAATCGGAATAAAATATGTACTAATATAAATCTGAAAAATAGAAGGGTATCTGGTAGGACAGAACAGTGCCTTTAATAGTAATAAAATTAACCAAATTATTCAAAAATAAAATATATTTAAAACTTTTAAAAATATTATTTAAAGAAATGGTTAATTAAAGCTGCTAAAAATATATATAAATCCCTAATATAGCCGTTTCATATATATAAAAAATACACCCTAATACATACATTAGCTCTTTGAAATTATCCTGCATTATATTCCCTTTAAGAGATCAATAGGTAAAGAATTTGAATTCCTTTAGCTGTGACAGTTTCCACATTAATCACACAATAACATTTACATTTTTAGCAAATTAATCACCGTCAATTAATAATATAAACTATACTACCAGTATGAAAGATTTGCTCTGAAAACATTCATTCTTTCCTTTGGGAATTTCCCCCGACACAACCCATCATCATCGCATCGGGGAATAATCCACCGTTGAGAACGCGCCCATTTGTTGGGCTTCAATAAAAATTGGGAAACATTGGAAATTCCAATCGAGATTCGTTCATGTAAAGAGAGCGTTTTGGTTTTCTGGATTTTCCATAATTTATATCAAAGAAAATTGAGGCAACAAGTACAAAAGTTGGCCTGCTGACAAAACGGGCGCCCACCGTCAGCCTGTACAGTGCCTACCTAAATAGTGCACACAGGCAGCCGGGTCGGTTCGGGTCGGGGTCGGGGTCGTATAGGTGCAGCAGGATCAGGTAACTATATAAACACAGGCAGCTGGTGCTGGTGGTGCCAAAAACATTTTACGACTCGCGGGTTTCGTAGAAATATCGCGAATCAGATTTTACGACATGCATGTGTGAGGGGAGAGGATAGCGAACAGTGGGCCCATAAAATAAGATTTTTAAATTCATAAGATTTTCGGAAAAACCATACGAGTTTTCGTTCAGAAAGACGTGCCCGGCGGCAGCAATTTGGGAAGCATATCATATGTTTGTTTATATATTCCCAAAGATTTACACACAAAAAAGCTTACAAAAGAGAACATATGACAATGGTGCACCGAGGAACTTAAACTACAAATTGAAGCTAAACAGATTTCAATGCAACTTGAAGTGATGTTAAAGGAGGATCTTAAAAAATAAATATATATAAATAATTCAGTAAAAGAATCCTGGGAACGAACAAATGTTTGGTTTGTTTTGGCAGACAATTTGCTGACAATTCTTTGTGGAAAGAATGTCCAAATGTCTAACAAGCCAACGCATTTGTCATAGCGTATGCTGAATTGTTTAAATGTTCAATCTTTAGATGGTAATTATATTAAACAATATGATTATATGATTACCAACAAGAGAAACATTTTTCATTTCGATAAGTACAGGTTTTAGCTATGACAAATTTGTTGCAGAACCCACGAGGATTCCTTTGCTTAAAATGTTGGGGGGGAAAAGAACTTTCACTGGCATACGTTCAAGCCCATAAAACACCTCGTTTGATTTTAGCAGGGCATTCCTGGGCTTTTGGGGGAACACCGAACCAAAAAACAAACGAAGCAACGAACGTATGGCAGCGAAAGTTAGCGACGAACATCACTTGAAGGAACATTAAAATCTGCCTGCTTGCTGACTAGGCTAGTACATAAAAACACTAAGAACAAATTTACAATTCAGGCTTACACATAACTACGCGCAGATATCTACAATCAATTGGGGGTATTTGTACAATCAGGAAACAACAGATATTGTTTTTTTTTCGCTTAAGTCTAAACTTAAATCTCCCCCGGGAACTACTACTAGTTGAAGCAGTAGGCAAACTGTGTGTTGCCACCGGCATTACGATGCGGATTATACGCTTGCATTATCGTATCCATCGTACATTGATATTGGTTCGTGTCATGCATCATCCCCAATGGCGGGGGCTGGTTCTGTGCCGCTGCCGATGGTTTGCCAAATTTGGCAAAGGCACCGCGACCCGACAGCACCCGCATGCCTGTGCTCATATCATCGCTGCTGCCATCGTCACAGCTTTTGTCTAGACCCACAGCCGAATGGCTCTTCAGCGGCTCCAGGTTCTACAATGGGAAAGAAGGAAAAGAATCATCTAGTGGTGAAGGAACGTCCAGAGAGATCATCCGCTCGCTCACCTGTAGCGTCGTCGTCTTCTTGTTGGTCGTTCCATCGTCCATGTCGTCGGCTATGTCCGTGTCGCCGACTGCCGTGGCGCAGGGGCCGCCAATGCCACATAGACTGGGACTCTCGTCATTTTTGGGTGTTAATGGCTCATAGACCTCGGAGCCGGGCGACAGGGCAGACGTCACCTCACCAGCCGACGCCACCGCCGCCGCAACGGCCGACGATGCTGTTCCGGGTGTGGCTGCAGCAACAGCAGCAGCGGCGGCGGCGGCGACACCAACCCCAGACAGAGCCGAGCGCATATAATACGAGTTGTTAAAGTTGTAGTCGGCCTCCGGTTCGTCCTTGACCATGCGACAGGCGCTGGCCGTTTTCTGTTGGAAATCAAAATGATGATACAGTTGCTGCTGCTGTTGCTCCTGTTGTTGTTGCTGCTGCTGCTGCTGGGCCTGCATCTGATGTGGCACGTGGTTTGTGTGCGGCAATTGATGGTGGAGGTGCTGCTGCTGCTGTTGCTGCTGATTCTGGTGATGGTGTGGCGGCTGCTGTTGCTGCTGATGAAGCTGCTGCTGTTGTGTCTGAAAGAACTGTGCTCCATTCTGGGGTCCTGGTGCCGCCGCATACTGCCCATGGACGTGGCCCACATGGCGCTGGCCCTGCGCCTGGCCATGGCCATGATTGTAGTTGTAGTAGGCATTGAATGTCTCACCATAGTGCTCCACCAGGTGGCTGGTGGTGGCCGAAGGCGTGGGCGAGGGCGTCAAGGCATTTGGTGTGGCCCCTCCACCCAAAGTGAGATTCTGCAGACTGGGCGGATCTCCCTCGCTGGGCTTGAGGCCCGGCGACAGTGGCATGCCGTCGTATGACTGATCCTTGTGCTGATCCGATTGGATTTTGTGGCGACGACGACGATTCTTGAACCAGATCTTCACCTGGGCCGTGCCCAAAGCCAGTTTGGCCGACAGATCGGCCAGTCGTGGTGCAGTGAGGTAGCGTCCCTGCAGGAAATGCTGCTCCAACTCGGCTATCTGGCTGCTGGTGAATGTTGTGCGAGTGCGTCGTGGGCGTCGCATCACCAGGGAATCAGGCAGCTCCTCTGTGCGGGGTGGGAGCGGGCTTCAGAAATGTCACATTGTCTGTTTGCGTGTATTGCCGGCACTCACCTGGCTTGGGCATCTGGTTGGGCAGATAGGGACGTATGTAATTGTAGTTAATGGCTCCCGTTCGCTCATCGAAAAGCTTTGGAGGAGCAAGCAACACATTTTAGACCATCTTTTGATTATTTTCCGCGGAGAGTTTCTTACCAAATCGAAGGGATTCCGAAATTGTGGCGGCAATTGAAGCTGCGGATGTTGATGTGGATGGTGGGGATGTGTATGCGGGTGGGGGTGCGGCGGGTGTGTGTGTGTGTGCGGCAGCGGGTGATGATAAAAATTTTGATCTGGCGGCGGTTGCGCCATTTTCCCCACAACTCCGCCTCCTGCTGCACCACGCTTGCAGCACTTTAACACTCGTTTAAATGTCCGCTTCCAATTGAAATTGGCAAACGGGAAAATGTTATAAATAATTCCTAATTTGTTGGGGTAACCGGTTACGTTCGAGACGCTCTCGCAAACTTATCTTTCCAGCATTTTGTGATCCATTTACATACGGTACGCACACATGCATACACACATATTTACATATGCAAGGTGCCGTTATATAGGGATGGGTAGTCGCGACCATGGCTGGCAAAAACCATTCGATCGATGGGTAGGGATATCGATTGGGATTCTGGGATGATTTGATTAATAAATTAACAATAAATATAATCTATAAATTACTGATTATTGTTTATTTATGTTTAATTTGCGCTAAGAGTCTTCCCTCAGCAGTCTGTCTGGCAGCGCTGTTTTAATGCTAGTAGTACCTGTAATAACAGTCAGAGGGCGTCTCTATATGATCTGTGCAGAAAAGCAATCGCTTGGCTTTTATTTTAATTTTGCACACATTTAAGCTGGTATCAAACAAATGTTTAACAAGGTTTTACTCTTCTAAAATTCATTTTTATTTTAATAAAAATTTAAATTAGCGTGCGGTCTAATGAGCGGTCTGGCAGCACTACTTAAATTGTAGTTCACTTCTTAGCTGGCAGAGGGCGCTGTTGCATAGTTTGGTAAATTTGAGGTGTGAAACCCGGCTAACTTGTTTTCAAACAAACAGAAGAAGGCGCCCTAGCGGACTTGAAAGTCATCTTAAAATAAATTCCCGCCAGATGGATGCAATAGAGATCCCTCCGATTATTTCCACAAATTTAAAACACTATTATTTAAAAAAATAAGTAGTTCCCGTTTTTTCGAACCTTTACCTCCTTCTTTCAGCACTGGTGTCAATTGCTAAGTGAAATATTTTAATGACATTTACCGAATAATTTGCCCTGTAGTTTGCCTTGTGTTTGGATGGGGCATGTTGTTGCTGTTGCAACTGTTCTGCCACTGCTGCCAACTGGCAACAAAAGTCAATTCACAGACAGAGACAGAGCGAGGGTAACGGGGCATCCAGCCAAAAGGCAAACAAAACTACGCGCCACCCAAAAGCCAAAGGATACACACACGCATTGGCATACAGTGGGCCACAAAATTCACACGCAGTTTGTGTGTGACAAAGGACTTCTACGGAGAGACCAGACCAGCACCCCGGATCCGAGACCCCGTGTACTCCCCTCTGTGCTGTGCCACACCGAGAATCCCTCTGGTTGCCTCTCTCTTGTCGCTGTCCCGTCCCTCTGTTACCGCTTGCCGCTTTTCCCTCTGCTCTGCTCTGCTCGAAACACCCGAAAGAGTCACTGACAGAAACAGGATTCGGGTAATAAATTACAAAATTTGACATTTTCTGCTTTGGATCCGCTTGAATGTGAACGAACGAACACACAGAGCAGTCAGCCTGGTTTCCAGCAGCGGTTCATTCTGTCTCTTTCTATACATGTCTCTCTCTTACTCCCTCCCTGTTTGGCTCTTTATAGCCCTGTCTCTTTCGGTGTGTGTCCAGTTTTCGGTGCGAGCCAAGTCGAGCGTTGCGTTTGAGTGCATAAAGCAGCCCAGAACCCTGGGACACTGGACATCGACAGCGATGGCGATGATGATGATGCTGCTGCTGCTGGTCCAGAAGATGATAATGATGATGCTGCTGGTGGATGCAACTGTGAGAAAGAGATGGGATATGTGGCAAGGACATATAATAGAAGCGCCCTATGAGGTCCCACCAGATAGTTAACTTGAAATTTATTATTTTACACAATTTACAATTATCTGATTCGAATGTGCACTCAGGGATATCCCTGAGAGAACGAGAAAAACGAGGCTTAGAGGCAGTGTGTAGGATGCATTTTCCGACTGCATCTGGCTGTATCCCTTCCCCTCGGATGCAGGCCTCATTTCGTTGGAAGTCACAGAAAAACCGATTTAAGATTTTGATTTAATTTTCCCAAAAACTATGGAAATGTCTAGTTTTTTTTGGGTCTCCTAAGGGTCGAAAGAACAGACGGTGGAACATCATCAATCAACCAGGGAACAGGCTCATTAGGGGATTGGGTTAAGGGAATAACTGCTGTTGGTAAATATGGAAATTAAATGGAATTTTCAAGGGTTTTTCTGGTACGGAAATTCTGGAAAAGGCATATGTTATTTATAAATCGTTCTTTAATCTTCATTTAACTTAAAAACAAAGATATTTTGACTATTTAATATCACTCCAAACTTAAATATATTTATATTTATTTTCTGAGTTTTTATTTCCTTCCATTCCTAGTTATCTAAACGTTAATCGTTTAATTTTAAAGATTTAATTTCAATTGCATCTTAAACTCCGGAATTCCCGCATTAAATTTCCCCTAGAAAGTCCCAGCATGGCTGAGCACAGGCGGAAATATCCTACACCCAGTGGCCAGGCCAGGCCGCCACCTTGTTCAGCTTTCTACCACCACCCCTTTTTGTTCCAGTTTTCGCGCTTGCGCCCCTGTCTGGTCTGCACCGTGCATGAGAAAGAGACAGCCTGCCGAGCGTCCTTGGTTGCGCTCGCTCTCTCTCTGTGGGACCGTTAGGATCGTGACCGCGCGGCATTTCCAACCAAATGGGCGAAAGGTTATTCCAGAAAAGTTCGCTATTGTTGCCGTTATCCTGGCGGCGCGCCATGCCATAAATCATTCCCTGTCCCTGTGTGTGTGTGTGCATTCCCACATTTCCAAGAACCCCTAAACGGTTTATGGCCGAATGGCGGCACAAATTTGAATTTCAGTTTGCCCGCGGCGGCTCTTTCGCTTGCGCGGACACTGCAATCCGCACCGCTCCACTCCTATCATCAGAAGTGGGGTTGGGGAAAAAAAGAAGAATCGGGGGGATAAGGGCAGCCAGGCAACATCGAGCAAAACAAATCAATTAAAGAAAGAGCGAGCGAGAGTGCATTGATAAGTGCAAGGTATATTAAATGGAAGGTGAGGCAGTCCCATTCGGCTGGAACAGCCTCTCCTCTCGGTTGCTATGTGCGCTACTCACTAATATGTGAAACAGAGCGAAGGTGCACATCTTGCACTACCTTACCTTCTCCTTAATATACCTTCGCCCGCGAGTGAGCAGCAGAAGAACAACATCAAACAGATAGTAAGAGAGAAACAAATATGTTAAGTAGAAAAACAAACAAAACAAAGGCGATAAGCTCTCCCCGAAACGTCATTGACTTTGTCTTCGGCAAATGCACTGAGAGAAAGAAGCAGCCAGCTAATTGAGCAAACATAATCACCTCAAAACGATCACTCTCTCCGCCGTCTTTGTGTGCTCGCAGTGTACAGTTTTCGGTGCTCTTTCTCGTTATCTCTCACGAAGTGTCAGCGTCGGCGCAGCAGCATAAACGAAGACGCAGCGCAGGCAGAAAACCCAACTTGAGCCGGGCTCAGGGCCCATCATCAACAACGTTTCATTTAAATCCCGACCGTTGCGCATTGAACATTGAACTCGCGATTGAGGAAGAGCGAAAAACCGTGCGACCAAAACAAAGATAAACGTAATCAGCCATGAGCAATCTCCGGCTTCGTCTACGGCTCTGCCTTTGCCTCTGTGTGGGCCTCGCTGCCGCAGCCAGCGCCGCCCCCGTCATCAGTCACATCACCAAGGATGTGGTCGCCAGCGTCGGCGACAGCGTCGAATTCAACTGCACGGTGGAGCAGGTGGGCCAACTCTCGGTTAGCTGGGCCAAATCGGACACCAACTCCATGCTCTCCATGCGGAACATGCTCAGTCTTCCCGATCAGCGCTACAATGTGTCCGTCACCGAGGATCCCAAGGCGGGCAATGCCATCTATACCTTCCGGATAAAGCAGATCGAGGTGAACGACATGGGTCCGTACGAGTGCCAGGTGCTGGTCTCCACCTCGGAGAAGATCACCAAGAAGCTGAATCTGCAGATCAAAACTCCACCAGTTATTTCGGAGAGTACGCCCAAGACCACGCTGGTCACCGAGGGACAGCATCTGGAGCTGACGTGCCATGCCAATGGATTCCCCAGACCGACCATTTCCTGGGCCCGCGAGAACAATGCCATTATGCCAGCGGGAGGGCATCTTTTGGCCGAGCCCACTCTCCGCATCAGAACTGTGCACCGCACAGATCGCGGCGGGTACTACTGCATTGCCCAGAATGGAGAGGGTCAGCCCGATCGTCGCTTGATCCGCGTGGAGGTCGAGTTCCGGCCCCAGATTGCCGTTCAGCGTCCCAAGATCGCTCAGATGTTGTCCCACACCGTGGAACTGGAGTGCGCCGTTCAGGGTTATCCCGCACCTACGGTGGTCTGGCATCGGAATGGCGTTCAACTTCAGTCGAGCCGCCAGCACGAGGTGGCCAACACGGCCTCATCCTTCGAGACGACGACTTCGGTCCTGCGCATTGCCAGCGTGTCCGATGAGGACTTTGGGGACTACTACTGCAATGCCACCAACAAGCTGGGTCACGCCGATGCCCGGCTCCACCTCTTCCAGACTGTTATCCCAGTGCCCTCCCTATCGTAGGGGGTCGCTCTGACGCTGCCTGAATTCCCATTCCCACGCATATAAGACTTGAACTTTTACTTTAATGCTTTACTTTTTTTCGGCAATTCTGTGTCTGTGCGGTGCGGATCGCTCCGGATGCGGTCTCTTCTCTGTTTATATTATTAATGATTCATTCAATTAGCTCTCATTCAGACTCATATCTTTTCGGATACACTTGAAATCTTTCGACTGTTTGTGCCTTAAGAATTGTTTGCATATATAACAAATACAATACCATATACATATACGAGTAGTATAAGTACATAATGTTCTTTGATAAAGTTTAATCGGCGTGTTCCCATATGACGGCAGAGAGAGCATCATGCTGGTGAGCATTCTTTGTAGGGCGTAAATGTGGGAAGGGTTGTGTATATAGCTCATAAGTATGAGATAATCATTTGAGGGGTTTATTCATGTCATGTAGGTAGGAGAAAATACTGAAATGTGTATCACGCCTTCCATAATCCACATTTAAGGAATCATACGGAAAAGAAGATTATATTAACGCGTTTATTGAAAGTCTAGAAGGGTCATAAGATCAAGAAGTAACTGAAACATATCGTTTAGAGCTCCAAAAACATCTCAAAACAAAGCTAAAGTTAGTTAGCTAAAGATATATGTATCATACTCCTACAATATCCATTTCCGCTTTCCCAACAGCTAAAGTTTATCCACCTTTAATCAAAACCGTTTCAAAACAGTCCCTAAATCCTGCAGAAAAAGTCCCACCTGAATGCGAACACAAGTGGCCCCAGCAAGCCAAACCCCAACACCCAAACACTTTGGCCCGACAGTTTATTCTGGTGGGGAAAAAAGTCATTTACCAAAAAGTTAACAGAGCCCGCTCAAAGTGCCACAACATTTAACTCTTCAATCATGGTTAAAAAATGGCAGCCAGTTCACCTCTTGACACGCACCGGGAGATGAAAAGTGAACCCGAAAAGTAAGTTGTTCATTGTAATTGAGAGAAATGCGGAGGCATTTGTAAGGGTCTGCCACTGACAGGAGCAACAACTATTTTATGTGTGTGCCGCCATACCATGTGTGAGGCATGTACCCACGCACCCCCACAGAAAGGGTGGCTGGTCCATTACGGCCCGAGGACATTAGTTTAACTAGACCCCAAGTCAGAGCAGCAGCAGAGCCCCAGTACCGTACCCCATACATCGCTCACTAAAATCAACACTTGCTAATGACTTAATTGTTTCCATTAGAAACCCGTTGGCTGGGTCTTGGTCTGGGCCTGTGGGTTGTGGAATACTACACTTGGCCACATATTTTTCATGCTGCTGGACTTTTTCGCACATGTCCTATGTGGCTCTGGCTGCTGCCCCACTCGCTCTCTCCCTACTAAATGAAATCCTGACTAAATGTCTGTCTTTATTGTAATTGGTATTGTTGGTGCCCGCTCGCACGCATTCAAGGCACTACTCAAGGGATATGCGACAGGGTATGGTCGAACACGTGCATCCTCGTCGCCGTTGTCGTCGTCTCCTTCCTTAGGAACATCATTTCATTGTCTGCCTTCGGCATAGCGGTTGGGGGAGCGAGCGAACGACCATCATGGACGTCGACGTGAGTTTTATTGATTTTTTCCTTGGGTTAAGAGCCAACCCCTGGAGAGAGACAGCAAAAGTCGATTGGAACGCAGGCTGTGACTCTCCGAGAGGCTTAAGGGTGGAATTCGTGTTGCACAGGAGGCCACCCCAGGCCCACAGTAAAATGGCAACAGTATGTCCTGGCTAAAGGCTCTTGAGAGCTATTTCCAGTGTGAGAAACATGTGTGGGAGTCCTCACGAATGCATTTGTCCATGTTGAATGGTGGATGGGGGTTGGGGGTTGGGTGGGCTGGAAGCTGAGTTTGGCGCCTGCGCAATGCCGTCCATTGGTTTACCTTTCGGACTTGCACTTTTGTTGGATGCTGTGGAGCGGCGCGCTGCTCTGGAACCTGGAATACCATTGAACACACAGACGACTTTTGGCTGCCCTGATGGACGCCTCCACCAGGCGGACGACACGTTCATTCGTCTGGGATCTGGCGGCAGGGATGCTCTGTGATGTTCCCGCATATTCCTTGCCGTATTGTGATGTGATGGTCCGTCCATTTACGACCTTCTAAGTTGTAAACAAAGGCTTTGGTGTTGGTTTTACGATGATGATGGGACGCTGCTCCTAGTGCCTGATGTGCCCTGAAGATGCTGCTGATGATAGTGCCACGACTGCTGCTGCTGCTGTTGATGCTGCTGCGGATGCATTCGAGAACTTGTCATTGCAATAAAATTGCCGTCGTGTCCAACGAAATGTGAAATTTTATTGGGTGAGTATTTACTTTTAAGATTTGCTTGAATTTCCCCCCTAAATTGTGTGCCGCTGATGAGAAATTTGTTTGTGCCAAATGACAGTCAAGATGAGAGTTCCTAGAGCGCTGTTTAGTGTTTTTTAAATTTTTTTTTAGTTAAATATGTGAATAGAATTATTTAAAGAAGCTTATTATTTCTAGTCAATTTTTTACTGCTAAAAAAAGATTTTTCTTAATTTAAAAATACCAAATATTATTGCTATAATTCTGCCCAAGTTTCTGAGGGAATATGCCATAACCTACGTTGATTTATTGCCATTTTTACTCATTACTTTTCTGCTCTTACTTTTGGCTACTGGCCAGGATAATTGTTTACTGTATTTTTGATAAGTTGCCAAATTAGAAAGAAGTACACGAAAACACACACAACATTGGCTTACAAAATGAGCAAGAAATTTGGCACAGAATGAACTGTTTTCCACCCTATAAAGGTAATCGTTATTGATGATCGTCATTAGTCCGTCTATAAAGCGACTTTCCGACTGTTCTTGAACCTTTTTTCCCTGAGAAAACTCTGCATAGACTGTTACTTATATTTGCTGATGAAAATCCTCGGAACAGAGATCTAATCAAATCACAAGATTATTAAGTACTTATCAGACATTGTCAACTTTAGTATGAGTATTTCTGCATAAAATTACTCCTTCCTTCACTATAAGTATGATATGCAAGGATCTATATAAAGCTTCGGGGCCCGAAGTTAGCCTTTCCTTTCCTTTCTTTTTATATCTGTTTTAAAATAACTAAAAAATATATGTAAATTATCACCAATAAATATATGCATGAAAATCCACTTTATATCCCTAATACTCCATGTATATTTTATTAATATTCCAATCTTCCGATCAGAGTACTGCTTGCACTGCTTGACATTACAGCCTCTCCTTCCTCTGCTCTACCTCTGCCATATGAATAATGTCCCAATTATGGATGTCTTACCCACTGTGTGGGTGGCATGGGTGGTAGGTAGCCAGCGCAGTAGAAAATGCAAATGAATGACTGCCACGCCTACAATCAGATAATTATGACCATGTTGCGTGGCCATAAGTAATTGCATTGTAATTAATGCGGCATGGGCATTTGCTCTTCTCTCCGTTCAGCGTTCTCCGCCCTCCATTCTCCATTCTGTGTTTCTGTTTGTAAAAGATAAATTAGTCAATGAATTATCGATGGCAATAGTGGGGCATTAATTGAAGTCTCGCTCGCGATGGCTTGATTTATGAGGGCCCAGCAATTTATAGACGAATGCATAACCATTTTCCCTCATATCCGTTGGTAAAAGAGCCAGAGAGATAAAGAGAGAGCGGGGGAAAACTGAATGGGGAAAAATGGTAAATGGCAAATGGAAATTGGAAAAAATGCGGCAATAAATAATAATTTAAATATTCCATAAAAACGAATTAGCCAAGCGTTGACTTAAAGCCAAATATTTACGAGTGGGTGGAGGCCATATTTATTGTGGGAAATTGTGGTGGGGTTAATGGTAAGGAGGGGCAGGGATCCATGTGAATGACATGCAATCTGCATGGCATGCATATGCATGAGGGAGCCAGAGGAAACTAGGGGATTGGTCGGTTGTTTGGTCGCTTGTTTGTTGCGCTGTCATTAATCCCCTCATGCAGAGGAGACAAATGCGAACTGCTTTGCTGCTCTTGCCCCACACTGTGCTTGTGTGGCATATGCGGTCTGTGGTTTTGCTGCTCAAATAATAAATTTAACTAATTGCCCAAAACAGCCAGAAGCTCAGAAATACCGATTTGCATTGGCCAAAGCAGATATATGTATGCATGTATATATCCCATTGCCGCCTCCTTTTGGGCTGCCACGCATTCATCTTGCCCCTCCTTTTGGGCTGCTGCTGCTGCCACTAATCCCTCCCAAACTTGCTCCCTAAAAACTTCTGTCACAGTGGGGCGTGGTGGACAGTGTCGTAGACAGACTCTAAAGTTGGCAATGAATTGAAAGAGTTTTGCCTTGGTTTATGTCTCGAGGATTACTGGGGAATTAGTGCCAACGATTCATTGGTTGGGTTGGGGATGATATGCCTTAAAGATTCAATGGTTCAAATGCAAGCTTGTTTGGTTCCTCTTTAATTAGTGTAATTGGAAAGCATTTTGCAGATCCCCAAAGTAGCCATTCAATTGGATATCAATGCTTGAACAAATTTTGTGTTCGAATTGGTGATTACGAGAGAGAGATATGATAATTGATGGAACACTTGGTCATGGTTAGGCTTAAGTTAAATAAGATCCTTCAAATGAGCGTACCCTGTGAACAAAATGTTTGATCGGAATTCGCCTTTGTTTAAGGATGATTTTCAGTGATGAATATCCTGATTTGTTTTTCATTCAAAGAACATTTCCCCTTTCATATCTACCGTTTAGAACACCTTCCTGCGGCACCTTTAAACGATCTCATTTACAAAAAGAAAAACTCTTTTTCTTTTCCTTGTGATAACGAAACCTGCAACATTCAAAGGCCATTCAAAAGTGCTGTTGGGAAGAGAATTGGTAGCATCAGGCGCACCATTCGTAACCACTGCAGAGAGGAGGCTTAATGGGTGAAAGGTCCTCTTTTTTATGCAGCCTGTTCCCTGGCTTCTGGCTGGGTGTTGGGTCCTGGCCCTGCGCCAAAAATGTGTGTAACGCGTTTTGCATTTCGCAGTTTGGAATTCGGCCGCGAAATGTTCCTTTTTGTGTGTCGCATCTGGTCGCTGGTGCCCGGCCACGCCCATTTGCTGGGGGGAGGGCAGTGTCGGTGTCCGATGCGATGTCGTTTTAATATTTCGACCAATTTAGATAACTGTTTCCATTTGCAATTAAAATGCAAAGTGCAGATACAGATACAGTACGCAGAATGCAGCAGATACTCGAACGAACAGACAGGGCAGATGCATTCCGGGCGCGTCTGGCTGTTAAAAATTGGTGTCGCCCAAAACCTGAAATTAAAACTTTTCCTTGACGACCACGACTGGTGGCTGGGGCAGGCAACACACAGTGGGCGTGGCCGTGTGGCAGATAACTGGTTGCACTTATCTCAACGAACTTCAATATCACGTTCTGCTTCGGGTTCTTACACTTTCTGCCTCCCCATTGTTGAAAATTAAAAATGAAATGAAATTAAAACAAAAAAAAAAGAAAGGACAAAAAAAAAAAGGAAAAACAATAAAGGAAAAACCAACCAAGAGACATGCCGCGCGTTGCCAACGCATTTGCATGTTAAAAGTTTTCGCACTGCTGGCATTTTACTTCCCAGCGCCTCGTCCTGGCCACATCCTGCTCCCAGTCCCTGGCAGTGGTTTTTGGTTCCTTCTGGCAGCTTCTGGCGGAAGTTCTGGGCCACCGCCATTTCGGTGTACACTGCTCCGTCTTTTATGGTAAAATTTGGGGCGGGGGGACAGGACAGCAGAATGGAGGTCCTTGGTTCTGAATGGAAAGGACCAGGAGGGTTCTCGCTCTCTCTCTCTCTTTGTGTGTGTGTGTGGGCCAAATATATTTATGTTTTTGACATTTAATTTATGTTTTCGCTGTGTCTCACTTAAATGCCTGATGACACAATGAACTTTGGGTAAAGATAGGGGCAGGGGGTGCTGTTGTGGCAGGTACTTAGTGTCCTGTTGATGGGGTATTGATTGCATAGGTTCAAAGGTCTTATAAGGAGCGTCTTAAGTGGGAGTGATTTTCAAGGTATCATAAATCATGTAAATTAGACAGGTGTGTAATTGAAATTTAATTTTTGATTAATCAGAGAGGGGTTTGCTTGTCTTGGATGTACCGAGTACATATGTATGTGCATAAATAATCATTAGTCTCATGATATGAATCCTTATTATTGCTCTCTTCTATCTTCAATCTGCATATAATTCCGCATTTATCTCAATCTCCTTCAATGTCCTCTACAAATCATAATCTTATTAGTTTTTCTACCACAAAATATCTCCTTGAATCCACAAGATGGATGCCCTGCATCTCTGGGACCTTCAGATGGGTTAATCTGATTTTCTCTTGGCGTCTGTCGGAAAAAGCCAAAATCCGTTGTGAAATGATGAGCAATTTATCTCTACGCGAAAATCTGGAAGAAATCTGCTGTGTAATGAATGTCCCACGATAGGTCCCTCCCCTCAGCACACTCCTTTTCGCCTCCTGCAGCCGAAGCTCGCCTCGTGCGTTTATCAAACACTGTAGCAGGAGGAGGGCTGGTTGGGGGCGGACATTATTTGGTTTAAGGGGTTTTCATTATAACATGCATCGCACGCCGCGTCGCGTCGCATTTCTCTCTTCTCTTTATCGTTATCTATGTATCTCCGTGGCAGCATCAAGCTGCTTGGGAGCTGGGGCGTGTATCTATCAGGAGTATCCATACTGCGGCAGCCAGCTCTGCTCCTCTCCGCCCGTTGAGCCACACCCACCAGTAGATGAAATTCATGGGTGGAGCAGCAGCAGGGGAATGAATGGGGGTTGGGAGAAGGAACATCATGGTCGTGGGCTACATTAAAATGTTGCCAAGCGGCGACTCCCCCCTCACAGCTGCAAAGCGACAAACATCACCGTCTCCCGCTGGTGTTCCTTTTTCTCTCTTCTCTCTGCCACGGCTGCTGCTGGTCCGTCCTCCCACTCTCACTCCTGCCTTTGGCACTGCTGCTGCTGCTCTTTGCTATAAATAAACTGCCGCAATCGCCAGCATCATCGTCGCATCTGCAATTGCGTATTTCTGAGCGGGGGCGGAACGGAACGGACCGGAGAAGGAGTAAAGGAAAGGACCATGGAGAAATTTACCGTCTGAATGTGCCGTTACCTCTGCTGCCTGGCTCTGTCTGTAAATCTTCTCCTGGCTCTGTCGTTTCTATTAGCTTTGCCGGTGCCCTTAGCTCTGTCTCTAACTCGGCTTTTGATTCCGTTATTGAGAGTGGTCCTGGTCCTCCGTCCTTCTGCTGCCAAGGTGTCTTAATAAAGGGTAAAGACTTGCTCTTCGTGTCTCCCTGAGCGTCAAGCTCAATGGTCGGTTACCCTCTCACGTGTGAACGTAACTGAAACATAATATGAAATAGAGCGCAATTTCTGGGAAGACAAGACGCATCACCTTACCTAAAACCTTGTCACAGACTAGGAGATCATACGTGCAAAGGAGAGCATTTAAATCTCTCTCTGCAGAAGCCTCTGCTAGTCTCTCAGCTTCTGCTTCTGTCTCAGCATCTTCTATCCCCTTTTTGCTATCGACACTCAATCTACCGCTATCTTTGATACTCCCTCTGCTTGTATCCCTGCCCATTTTTCAGCCTCTCTCTCTCCCTTCAGTTGTGCCGTCTCTCCCACTCTGTTTGTTGTTTGTATTTACGTATTCGATGCGTGGGTCGCTCAGCTCTGGTCAGACGGGGGTTTGAGAGGTGTGTCTGGACTTTCCACTTTTGCTTCTTGCCTGCGCCTGTTCTCTCCCTCTCACACTCACACTCTTCCATCTACCCCTCGCAATGATGTCTGACTTGGGTCTAACCCTGGGCTATTCGCATAAAAATTTGCATATAATTTGCGTTTCGGTTTTTGGCTTCTATTTTTCTACGCTCCTTTGTTGTTGTTGTTGCTTTTGTTTTATTTGCTGTTGGCGCATTTGTATTTTATGTGTTCTCCGCTTTGTTTTTGGGAGTGGGAAGGGAAATTGGATTGAAGGCGTGTCAGAGGCGTAGTTTTCATCTTGGTAGATAAATGAATATGCGTTGGGGAATGGTTATTGCCAGAGATAGACGGGGTTTTCACTCAATTTGGAAGTTCCCCAGTAGTTTCGTAAAGCATTTACAAAGCTTCCTATTGATTACAAAGTTGCAATAATTCAATCTGTATCAATCCACCCGATTCGTTCCATTTTAAGTAACTTTTATATCCCCCAATTAAAATTCCCCTATTCCCGCAACTAATTAATTGTTTAATGCACTCCCCAACATGTACTTGCGCCATGCTCCATTCCGCTTGATGCCCCCCACAACCCTGGGGCATTATCCACTGTTTTCCAAAATGGCCGTTTGCATTCATTCCACACACAAGCAGAGACAGAAGATAATGGTTATAGGGGGCATGTGGCATGGTGTTTCAGCGGGACAGAGTAGAGCCAACACACAGAGTTGGAGATTTTAATTACCTTTTGAATTTATGCTAATTCATATTTGAGTATGTAGCCGGGCACTTCCACATCTGCGGCCACCATGTTTGTATCTCTATCTGTAAATGTATCTCAATGCGTGTATCTGCAAGTGCAACTGCCACGGCCACACTCGCCCCAAAGTGCGGCGGGGCCAGGGCCATGCAATTATGCCTGTTTAATTTGGAACCAAATTTATTCACCACTTCCCAGCGTAAACTTCTGACCAGGCAGACACCATGTAGCGGGACTTAAAGCTTGGCTCTGCCAGTGGCAGCAGCATAAAGGCATCAAGGGGGGTAGGCAACGGCGAGCTCTTGAGCTCGTGCTGCTGCTGAAATTACTTTTGCATCCGGTGCATTTTCAGTGCGAATCGCTCCACGAGGTCCTCTCACTATCGCCGAAAAAACCGCAAAAGCGTGAGTTTTACAGTCGCCTTCCGATGAAGCCATTTTGCTATGCACTACCACCCCCACACCCCCACATCCCTGCACTAACTCAGAAGGAGAGAACGGCATAAGAAGAAGACGATGCTAAGTGAAAATGGAAACTAACGGAAACCAGAGTGGCACAGCGGGAGCCACTGTGGGACGTGAAGGCGTACTGTGAAGCGAGAAGAGGAAGTGCCAGAGCAAACATCAAATGCGAATGTGCAGTGCAGCGTACAAATTGAAAACAAATGGCACCAGGCCCTGCACAAAATTATTTTCCCTCCTTTTCCGACTCGCACACTCTTTTTTATGCATGCTCTTTTCCTGCACACGCTTTATGTGCGTCTTCCTCCACAGCTCACTCGTTTTTTATGCCAGCTCTTTCTGGCTCTTAAACGGATTTTCCTTGGTTGAATTTTTTCATTAGCTTTTTTTGGGGCAGTTTTGCAGAGTGTTTTCATACCCTAACTGGCCTTTAAGGTATAAGGAACTGAAGAGGATTGGAATCTGAATAACATAGAATATGAAACTGAACTGAAAAGTACTCAGGGAAAAATGATAAAGAATTTGTAGAAAAATACCCAAAACGAAATTTCTTAAGGAAGTATGCGAATTAGATTTGATAAATAATTCCAATAGGGAATACAATCTTCGCATTCTTTGCAGTACACTTTTCTTCATATTTTTTCGGTTTTTTTGAGTACAGTCAAAATGCGCCCATTAGAGAGCTACGGCTACGTGGCCCGAGCCTTTTGGCCCATAACTCACAGCGAATGACCTTCTGCTGCAGCCAGAAAAAAGGGGGGTAGAGAGAGTGCAGAAAAAAGAGGGGAAGAAATGGGGGAAATAGCGAAAAGGAATGGGCATTGGCAGTCCTTTTAATTCCAGTACAAGGCTGCAAAACAACCGAAAAACCCCGAGAAACGAAGGAAAAACTAAGCAATGAAAAGCGCAGTGGGACTGGGGACTTGGTCTGTTAAGGATTCCGAGCTCGTTGGGCATTTTAAGCGATTGCCAGGCCATGATAAATTGTGGAACTAATTTAATTAAAGTTTACGGCAGCCATGGGCCACGTCCGTCCCCGTCCCCGTCCCTGACTTCGTTGGCTGCAATCTGCACTATGAGTCAGACAACGTACGGATACAGTTACATTTACTGTTACAAATGCAGATACATGCACAGATAAAAGGATTCAATTAAGCGAAATACAAATTATTATGCAGGAGAGCTGCCTTCTGAAAAAAGGTTGAGACAAAGTTTGGGCAGAGATAAACTAATTAGAAACCTTTCATTTAAATACGCTTTTATGGTAGTATTGCATTGTATTCCGTAGCTAAAAAGAAGTTTTACTGCACTGGCACCAAAAAGTATGCTAGGCCTAGAGAGATATTATTCCTTTTAGATCCACATCAGTGGGAAATCAAATGTTTATCTAGAAATGCAGTAATATTTAATTTAAAAGACAACTGAATTCATGTATCATGACAACTTTAAAAGTACCTAAATTGTGCTTCTAGAAGCAAACGCACTGATCGCAAGCAAGATAAGGCGCACATGCATCCTATTAGTGCAAGCGAGATGGAGAGAAATAGGAATCTAAAAATAGAAAGAGCAAAAAAACTTCTCCGTCAGGTAGCAAAGCCGATGATGCTGTCCAAGCCTCGCTCTCAAGTGCACGAGTAAAGAACTGGCTAAACGAAGCTGCAGCTCAATTTCAGCGTAAGCATGTGTGAGCAGTCACCATTAAACATACGACGCAAAGCTATGCATGCTTAGACAGTACTTAAAAGAGAGAGAGCAAACTTCAATTTGCTCTCCGCAAAGGCAAGGTGTTGTCACTTAAGGCGAAGTGATTTCTTTAGCCACTCTCTTACGCTCTCTTTGTGTCACTTGCATGCAAGCCCACAATACAAGCACAAAATAGGTGAAGTCAAGTAGTGGGAAATTCGCCACCTTATATGAATACACCTTGCTTAGCAACAACAAACATTTGCTCGGCCAGATTTGGCATTTACCGGAACGCAAACAACATTGCAAGCAGCTGCTCTGCTAGATTTACCATGACGACGGTTAACAGACATCATAATGCTTTTGACTATAACTTTGATTTACGGCTTGAGGTTACAATTAATGCAACTAACTATCGTGTCGAGCACACAGCCATGTACCAGTAATAATGTAATTACAAATCAGAAAACAATTTTGCCAGGACATACCATTGTTCGCCCGTTAATTTATAGTGTTGGTACAGATAGGACACAAATAACAGCAGCAGCGGCAACGGCAGCAGCAGCAGAAAAAAGGAACATAATTAACACAAGTACATATGTTTTTACGAGGCACATCGCATGCATCTGATATGGTGCGAGTATATGTATACAGATTTATATAGTTGCTGGTGGGGCCAGAGCTCATTATGCGCATTTCGCCTGGCATCATAAATAAACGCAATTTTGCTGTAAATTACAGATTAAAATGAAAACTAAAATGCAACTGGGCGTGGCCATGAAACGGAACCCAGAGGAAAAACAGAGCCCCCTCGCCCCTATACCACGATGCGGATGTGGGACAGGCGGAAGTTTGCATCGCTTTGGATCTCCAGACATAAATTACAAGTTCATTTTCATTTAATTGCACATTTGCGTACACAAAATCGTAAATTGTGAAACACCCTCCCCTCCACCCAACATACAATGTGTGCATGGAGGAGATGTGTATTTCAAATTATGATTTCTGCTTATAAAGTTGAACTCGTTTCAGGTTTCAACCTCAACGAGCATTTCCTGGACTGGACCAAGTTAAGAATGCAAACAAATTTAAATATTAAATGCGTTACGAGTTCCAGTGGCAGTGCCAGTGCCAGTGCCGGACAAAGGTAAGAGAGTTTGGTGGCTGGGGATGGGAATGGGGCAGAGCCAGAGCCAGAGGGTGCCATGGATAGGTATTGTCCTTTCAGGGAGACAGGACATCTGCTCGGTTGTCGCTGGGACTTCCCTTGGAATTGCAGCAGCCATGTCCAGAAGCCTGAACAGAAGTAACTAAAAACAAAACTTTTGCCTCAAGTACACTTTGCTGTCTACCATTTTGTTTTCCCGTCTTTTTGCTTCAGAAGTTTGTCTTGTTTTTCCAAATTGTTATTTTTTGTTGCGGAAAATTCCTCATCGTCTTTGGGTAGAGATACGATGCCAAAAGTTTTCTCTTTTCCCATATTTATGGCAGTTCTTCTTGTTCCTGTTCTTCTGCTGTTTCAGTTTACTGGGGAATGGCTGCTTTCCGGTTATCAACTATAACACAGAATTCTGTGCGTGAGGCTCGTTTATGGATCGGATCCTTTGATTGCAACGCTCCCGTGACCTACCCTGTAGTTCCGGGCTTTTGTTTATATTGCGCTTGATGTATTTTCGAGTGTTTGTGTCGATTATCAGAAGCTCGTCTCTACAGGTATCTCACAGGGTAGAAAGAAACAACATTGAAAGTGATACATGGAAACGAAAATAATGTACCTTACTTATAAGTAAAGTGTTTATGTGATTAAAGAGGTTTTCCTTAAAGATGTAACTAACTAGAGCCTACTCTTATATGTGTGTCTAATAAAAGGTTTACCAAAACAAATGCAGTTTCCCTTAAATTTTCAACACCTACTCATTCTTAACCCCCAACCATAAAACTGCCTTCTCATTGTTGGCAGACATTCAACATTTCTGCTTCTACTTTAGGATCACACAAAAGCAAAGAAAGAAGGAAAACCAGAGACCATCAAAGCCCAAAAGCAAATACGAGACATAAACTTGGCAAACACCAGGCGGCGTATACTTAATATCAGAAACAGGACCACGACCATCGGCAGTACGAGAACCAGAACCACCACCATAGCCAGACCCTAAGCCAGCAGCAGACCTAAACCAGAACCCACCTATAAACGTCATCATAACCCAAGCAAACAAGAAGAAATAGGAATGAAAAGGAGACTCCAAGATGGCGAAGGAGAATGGGTGAGAAAAAGAACAGAGTCAGGCCCATCGAAATCATTATTTATGTAGGAAGAGCTTCAGGTCCTCCCTCTCTTCAAACATTTTCCTTGCTTTAAGCATCTGCAGACAATGGCCCTGGTGTTCCTCCCCTGCGTGTTCGGCTGTGTTGTGATTTTTCGCCTCAGATTTTCCACGATTTTCTTCACACTTGCTTGCTTGCTTGCTCTGGCCTCCTTGCGAGGGAGTTTGGTTAAGTGAAGCGCAACTTTTATGTGGACCTGAATTATTAATAAACGTTAAAAGGCAACGCCAATTGTCGAGGCAGCCATTGGACAGCTTCAGTCTTTGCCTGAGCAAGTTTTCACCTGTTTTCCAAGGGGGTTTCCCTTTGGATTCCTCGTATTTTCCGCTGTCTGCACTGTCATAGTTGAGTTGATGTTTTATGTGCTAAGTAGCTGGGTAAGTCACCTGCGACAAGTTGCCTGAAAGCTTATTGCTTTGCTTTTCTTTTCCTCTTTGTTTCCCCACTGATTGTTCTCTCTATTCCTCTTCTGTTTCAATCTTCTTCTTTACATTTCCACTTTGTCTGAGAACTTTTGATATCATTTGTCATCGCATTGTATGAGAAAAATGACTTCAAAGCCTGCCCAAAAAAAGATTTTCTTTTCAAGGCTGTTAATGTCAAAGTGCAAACATTAGCACCACCGAAAGAAAATTGTTGTTGAGGTATTACGAAAGTTATGAGCAACTTGAGAGGGTCGATTTATATAGAGAGTTTCTGGATGAAAAATGGCTGCAAATAAGAGTTTTCTTTTTGTTAAAGGAGTTTGAAATATTGGGAAAGAGATCAAGAGGGTAACTAGACTGAAATGTTGTGAAAACAAAAAAATTTCAATCAACCAATAAGTACAAGAGATGCAAGACACCCATTAAATATACAGGCTATCAAAATATCACATAATAAAACTTAAATAACATTTATTTGCAAATAATAAATGAAACTGCATTTATTTGAGATAAAAAACTACGTTAAAAATTCTTTAGATTGCCAAATTTAATGTTTTCCTTAAATGCAAATATTTCCTTATTCAAAGGATAAGAGAAATTTTAATTCCAATCTATGACAGTTTCCATTCGACTTGATTTAAAGTTAGAGTCTCGTATTCTGTACGACTTTGGAGGGGAGCCAGTGGCACTGTCAGTGCTCCAAAGTGATATAAAAATGCCTCACGTCTCATCAAGGGGGGTTTACCCCCGTTCTGGTGGGTTGCTTTTATGGCAGCTGTTGTCCTTGGGGAGGAATGAGGAATGCCAACGGTCGATGAGATGCGGAGAGTCTGAGAAAGAGCAAATGAAAGAATGCGATTTATTTTCGCATTGACAATCGTTTGATTTTCGTTGCGTTTTTCCGTTTATACGAGTGGACGGGGAGGTTCTAAGCGGATGGATGATTTTCCCCCAGGTTTTTCCTCCAGTTTTTTCCTCCCCACCCAGTTCTTGTTGCTTTCATTGGCTTGGCAATTTCTTTGTCATTTGAAATCGTTGTTGTTTCGGGTGTTTTCCTGCGTTGTTTTACTCGATTTTGCCATGTCCTTTGTTTTCACATGTCCCTCCTGCCCGCTGCCCGCTCCTGTAGTTTCTTCGCCATATCCCTCCCGCTTCTGCCATGTTCTTTCCTTTGTTTTAGTTGTGCTTTTGCCATGTGCTTTATTTTTCCCGCATTTCCCACCCACTCTTTTTGCTGCTGACAATTCCCTCTGCCTTGTTGCCACTTTTCCACTGTTTCTGTTTGCGGCAGCTTTCAGCACATTGTCGTATCGGTGCGCTGCCAACGTGGCGAAAATCTGCGGATGGGAATAGACGGGGTGGTGTGGCAATACCGTACTGTAGTGTACCGGAATGAGGAGCGGAACCCATTGAGAGCAGCTCGTAAAATGATTCGCACATATAATTGCTTTTGTTGTATGGCACTCCTCACGTTGTTCAGCTGCGGATCTATTGCCATCCATCTATCCAAACACTCCCCCATCACCCGCTAGTAAAGCATCTCCCAACCTACCAAACATCCATGCCATGCCTCCTCCCCTTTTGCCATTTGCCATGGACCCGCTGAAATCATTCGTCAGGATTTATGCGAATGAGCGACAGTTTTTGCCATTCGTTTGCAATGCCATGAAGGAACAACAATACGAGCGAGCAGCATCCTGCCACAAGGGGGCAGGAGGGCGAGGCAGGCAGCAGCAGCAGCAGCAGCAGCATAAGCGATGAATGATGGTGTATCCGTATCTTGGCGCTAAAGTATCTTTGTATCCGCATGCAACGAAGAGTAGAGCGCGCGGCGCGCTACCAAACAATTGCTGAATATATTTTACGCGTTTAGTTGCCTTTTCTCTGGAGAAGAGCTCTCCTTTCCGTGCAGGGATATCCCCGTATCTGTCCTCTCTTTCTGTTGGTATATTTCTTTCCTGTTGCCTTTCTCTGTCTGTTAGTATATCCTTCATTGCTGTCTTCCTTGCCCAATCCTGTCTATTTTATTAATTCGTTTTATTTTCCTTCGCGTGACAAGTTGACATAAATGGACAAATTGAGCTTTTAAATTTGTGCCAGAGGATGGACCAGGAGCAGGACATGGATACAGAGGACCATGGGAAAAAGGAAAGGACGAGAGTGCCAGAAGAAGCAACAGAGGACCAGGGGACTATGAGGAGAAGCAGAGGCAGAGAAGCCAGAGCAGGAGTTTCAACCATAGATGGAGAACCAGCAGGACCATGAGGAGCACTACTATCTGAATCATAGCACAAGAGCACCCAAAAGGACCAAAAGAGCACCATGAGGACCCCCTCCCATACACAGGACAATATCCACCATCAAATAAATACAAATTGTTTTGCAAATAAAATTGATTACTCCGCTGGAGCAGAAGCAGAAGCAGGAGCCGGCAGCTCTGTGGAAGCTGTGCAGCAATATTTATTGGATTAACATAAACTGAAATGCCAGAATTTATTGCCCTCCCTCACAACTTTAGTTTGAGTTTCAGTTTCATTTTCATCCATTTGCCATTTTCCATTTTCAGCTACCATTTCGCCGCACAGTTTTCCCTGGCTTTTCCCACAGCTGTGCCCGCTGCTAATTATTTTGGGTCAGGAGGTCCATTTTATGACCATTTAATCGCAAACAAATCGAGGAATATTCGGAATGGCTGAAACTATTGCCATAAATCAATGCATTTTGATACCATTTTTGATTAAGAGCATTTTAAAATAAATAAATCAAATGATTAACTTAACGATAAACACTTTGCAGATAAGCGTTTATTTATGGTGGGGAATTGGGTTGGAAAATTCAAGTAATTCTTGGTGGGAAATTGAATTAAGCGAGGCACAAGAATCCCCAAGATTTTCTAAGAAATGGAGTGGTGCCAGCTAAAGAGTCATCTGTCTAGCAAGGAGGAGAATGTCAGGCAACAGCAATGAGATTCGCGCGCTGATTAACATTCGTGACGAAGGAACTGCGTCTCCGACGGGCTCAATCATGGCCTGTTCCTTCAATAAACCACTGAGAAACTAAGGAATAAAAAAAAAAAAAATGGATTAGGTCCCTTTACCTTTTTTTTTCTAAAGAAATTCTTTTTATTTGCGCCATTTTAGAATAAATGCTGCATTGTGCACAGCAAAATCAAGCAAAGGACTTTCTTTTTTTTTCTTAAAAAAATCTTTTTTTTTCACATTTTTACAGTAAAAATTACATTTTAAAATTGTTTTGATTTTTTTTTAAATTTAGCTGGCATTAATTAAATATTTAACTGGTAAAAATTTAAGAAGAGTTTTAATTTTTGTTGTTTTTTTCCCTATTAAATGTTGAAAAAATACCATATGAAAATTACAAAAATTTTACTTGAAAAACAGAAAAAAAATACTGCAAAAAAAACATACACCATAAAAACAAAAAAAAAACATTTGGCATTTTTTTTGGTTATTTTGGGTTAAAAACTTGGCTAATTTTCAAATTTTACATGTGACTCGTAAGCAAATTATTTCCAAAAAAATCGTTTTCTACATCTTACTACACCAACTTTACGTGGAATTTTACATTGGGTTCAAGTCATGACTCAGATATTCAGCTGAAATGTTGTCCCTTTCTCATATTCAGCACGTATTGTTGTCTCTTTCTCTAGCCTGTACTTGAACCACGGAATGCTGGAAACCGTGGATCATGAGTGGAACTTATGCGGATATCAGCTGCTACTACACGACAGATGGCGGCATAAAATAAAATAGAATGGAAAATGTGTAAAATTAATTTAATTAATACTAAATGAAGAATATAAACAGATTAATTTAATTTCTAGAAGCTCTGTATATTGGTCCTATTGACATCTTTAACCCTTCGAGTAATTCTTTAGTTGGAGGCGATTTTTCTTAAGTTTATTCATTAAAGCATTATTGCAGTTTTCTTTAGTGAAATAAATCCCCAAGCCTCTGAATTATATAAAAACCATCCAAAAACTATTAAATTATATTCCTCTTCAGCTAAAAATCCGAGAAAAATGTCTCAAAAATATCTTTGGAATGGCCAACAATTTAAAGCACACCACAAAACACGAATCGAGAATGCAAACATAGTACACCAGACCCTTAACCGCTCCCCCAACCAACGAACCAACGCCAAAAGCGTAACATTTCTCAAAAAAAAATGTCACCAAAAAGCGTGTGGGAGGGGGTGAGACTCTTCTTCCTTTATTTCTAATGCTACTTCAACTGGGAAAGAGACAGGGAAGGCAGAGAAGACAGGGAAGACAGGCGGCATGTCAACGAAATAATCAACAAAAGGACATAAAAAATCGTGGGGTCCAAGCGAGCGGCAGAAATGACATTGACGGCTATGTGAACGGAATAAAATTTCATCAGAAATGCTACTACTGTCAGAGAATTGCAAATGGTTGGAAATTGCTGCTACTTTCATCTGGGTTCTGTTTTCTGGTGGAGAACTTTCACTGGCACTCTGCCTGCCATCTACTTCGAGGGTGGTGACGTCGAGGGTTGGAGAAGTGGAGAGGGAGAGAGAAAGATAGGGATGAGGGTGAGAGCACACCACACACATCATATATGGGGATTTACGGACCCTTCAGGCAAGGCAAGGCCTGCCCTGCCTGCTGCTGTTGCTGCCACATCAAGGAGCTGTCAGTCGGAAGAACAAAGCACTCAGTAGCGCCAGCACCAGGGCGGCCATGATGCTGATACAAAGATGGTGGGGACTCGGACTCAAGCGACTGCCTTGTCCCAAAAAGGAGTCTCCCTTGCCCCAAAATGGAGACTCCCTTGCCCCAAAAAGACGACTCAGACTCGCCTCCGAAGAGCAGAGAAGGTGTTGAAGGCCGTTCCACTGAAAATTGTAAAAGAAATAAACCAAAAAAAGAAACTGTCTCCCTTGCAACAGAGTTTCTCCCTCTCTCTCTCTCTCTCTCTTAGTGGAAATCGAATAAAAATTCGTAGGCGAAAAACCCAACGAAATGAAACGAACGAAAGGAAATGTCTGCAGTGTGCAGCTTGTGATTAATGATCGAATGTCAATTACCGCAGATACTTCGTACTCTCGTACTGCCCCGTATTGCTGCCCTGCCCTGCCTGCCCTGCCACGGCGTTCCAAAGAGCTCGACCAAAAAGCCAACTGGCAGCGGTATTAGGACATATTCTATATAGAGATTCCTTAAATTTTTTCAGTGGTTTTTCGAACTAAAAAAAACACCAGAAGAACGTCTGAGATATTTTTAATATACATATGTAACAATTTTTACATGCCAGAAAGAGCACGATTTTCGTTTAAATATTACTTCAGGGAACACACAAATGCCAATTCTTTAAAATTTCATCAATTTCCATTTTAAAAAACCTCTAAGCTTGGGGTTATATTTTCGTACTTAATTTTAGAAAATATTTCCTCTAATTCTTGGACAGTTTTTAAGCGTCTCATTTCCTCTAACTCTTTGACTCTTCGCAGCGGTAGTTCTGTAATCCAGTCTCATCCTCTTTCATCCCGGATTATCCCAACAGAAGTCAAGGGACACGGCACAACCCTTTTTGGCTTTGTGCCGCTGCCGGTGCCGGTCCTGGAAACGACGAGACAAAACAAAAACCATTAGCTGCGTCTACTGTTGCTAATTTCATTGGATCGGCAAATACCCTTTTTTGCATATCGGAATTGCGAAACGCCCACCAAAAACGCCCACGCGCGACATCAGGCGGCGGCACAAGTGAGGGAAAGGGATTACAAGGGGCCGAAAGAAAGGATTCTCTGCGAGCTGCGAGAATGTCCTGCTCCTGCTGTGAGGTTTGACTTCTTCTAATACGCCATTTGATGAATGCCGAAGTGTATTTTCCAAGGTTCTGGCTACCGTTTTGTGCCAGAATGTCCTGTATGTTGCTGTGTCCTGGAATTCAGCTGAAAACTGCCATCTAATTGTTTTTCACCTTTGCCAATTAGTTGGCCATTTAATGGCCACTGTCAAAATAAACACTGAAATCAGTGCCCAAACCGAAACCTTTTCAAGTGGCATCAATTCTCATCAAGTTTTTTGTTGAATTGGAAACAAATTCCCCGCCCCGTGTGGCAAGAACACACACAAAAGAGATCGGGGCATAAATCAATGTTGTAGTAGTGCAGCAGCCCAGAGCCAGAGCCAGAGCCAAGGCCAGAGCCACAATTATGTGCAACAATGCACCTCAAGTGTGGCCCTCGGCAGAAATCAATCAAGTCTCATCACTCAAGTCAAGTAACTTCAGGCGTTCCCCCTCCATGGTGTGTGTGCCTCTGCCCCTGCCTCTCTCTCCTTTTCGATTTAATTAATGCCTGGCCATTTATTAAATTGGCAGCTTAGTCTCTCCTTCCATGCCACATCTTGTGGCCAGGGAGCCTGCGGTTGGTCCATCGTCCATCGTCCATTCTCCTTCTACTGCCTCCCTGTGCGTGCAACCGATCCAGGCCTAATTTGTAACCATTAACCCATGTATTATGTTTGGCCATGCGAGTGCCTCCTGCCTCCTGGCCTGGCTTGGCCTGGCCTCCTTTTACCCCATACGATGGATGGTCGGTCGCTTGGAGGATGGAATATAAATGGTCAGACGAATGGCTGCGCTGAGTTTTGTCTATTAAAAATCATTTAGAACAAATACTCCACAGATTTTGTGGTCTCTTGCAGTTGTTACATAGAAAAGGTGTGAGAATCATTTTTGAGGGTTTAATGGAAGAAAAAAGGAGGGGCAGGGAAGAGAAAGGGGTTCTAGGAAGGGCTCTAGCTGTAATGTTGTAGATCTGATCAAATGCTATTGATTACTGATGGGCTTGGTTTGATTTTTTGGCAGTTTTCATTGGTTTAAGGCTAAAAAAATATTTAAGCTTTGGAAATATTATAGTCTAAAATTATTTCCAATATATTTGATGGAAGTTCTTAGCTTGTTTTCCCCTTTTTGAGCATTTTTTTTCAAGGTTTAATAACTGAAAAACTTGCAAGAAAATTCCCTTAACCTGAAACCCTGCCTGCGGTGGGTCTTCTTCCGCGGGCAAGTGACAACTGAAGCTACCGTTGGTCATAATTACGAATGATATTCCAAGCCACTCCACTCCTAACCCTTCGCATCCCCTCTCGCCTGGTACTGCTATCCCTGTCAAAGTGTTAAATTATTTCCATAACACGTGCTCATGCTCTCGTAATCACTTTGAGCTGCTAATTTCAACAAGGGGAGAACGCAATGTCAACTTTTTCTGGTACTCATCTTCGTCCTTCTCTTCGTTTCAGTGTCGTTCTCTCTGTCTCTCCTCCCTGTCTTCGTGTTGTAGGCTCCTCTTTCGTTCCGGTCTATAAGTAGGTCTTAATCCTTTTATCGCTTGTGGCGAGTGTGCAGTTCCAGTTTCAAGTTCGGACGCCAAAGGAGCTGAGCAGAGCAGTGCCTGATCATTTCGCAATGATAAATTAAGCGCTAAGAGTGTTTCCATGTACCGGGCACGACAATCCACTGTCCGAGTCAGGGGGTAGATTGATTGTGTCCCAACCGGAGAGGGTACCTACCGATCCCCTCCGAAAGAGGGGCGCAGTCTCTTCCCCTGGTCATTGTCAGCGAAGGAGGAGAAGTGCACGCTTGAATGGCCACTCACAATTCGCAATAGGACTTCGATTCGAGAGAAATGTGTGCAAAGACCAGTTCCCTCCCTCTCCCTCAGGATCCCCCCTTTGCTGTGAAATTTCTTGGCAGAGAGATGATTTCTTGTTGAACATATTTCCAGAAGCCAACAGGTGCCAATGGGCTGTGATCAATCATGGAGCGAATCGATTTTTAATTAAGAACTCTTGTTAGCATTTGGCGACGCTGCCTCTTGCCTCCTTGCCACACAGAGCACAGCGCTGCAGCGCCCCCAAAATGTTGATTGGCAACAAAGGCCTGTTGAATTCTTTAGCGCGAAATCCATCCCCTCGAAACACACAGACAGGACAGGCACACACACACAAAAGGAGTTTTTGGAGCCCAGCAGCGTTTGGGGCCATGATGTTTAAATTTGTCCTAATTAGTTGACAATGAGCGATGAATGAATCAGCGGATTATCATCGAATATAAATCTACTACTTGGGCTTGTGTGTAGGCGGTTCAAGAGAGTCTTGTCTTATTGAGAGGAGGTTATCAATCAAAGGAGTCTGCTCTTTTCCTTACTCATTCAGGAATAAAGTTCACCGTGAAATTATGGTTTATTTTTTCCATGCAAAGTAGAAGGAGTACTGCCAGGGGAATTAGCTCGAATTGTACTTCTTTTTTGGTAACCTTTTTTCAATTAAATATCTTCATATTCGGTTCCCAAATTTAACTAAAATAAAACTAAGATTTTTCGCTCAATTTTTCATTATATATCTTTCGTTTTATATATCATTTATTTGTATCCATAAAATATACGTACGAACTTACATACATCTAGACGACGCACAACAAATGCCACACTACATTTAATTAATAATTAATAATCATAATCATAATTATACACATATGCAATCCTATATACTAAATATATAGACTTAATGACTATGACAAATCTTTCTAGGCTTTATACAAAAAACTCTCTCTTATACCTGATTCTTGGGGGAGGAGGGAGGCCTTAAGTACATATACAACATTTTGTTTGGGGGGTAGGGTAGGTAGGTAGAAGGGAGGTTAAGTGAGAGGGTTCGATTACCTAATGGTCGATGCTTAACTTTAGTCTAACTAACTATTTTTTGTTCACTGTATATTCCGATTTGTCCTTGGCCTTGTCCAGAGTTCACAAGGTTTTCGTTTTTAGAAAAGAAAATAAAACAAAACACACAAAAAGATCTTACAAAGGAAGTGGGGGAGGGTTGGTGGGGATGGGATTTTGGTTTTGGAAATTTACATATTGCTACAGTGCTCTCTCATAGATCATGGTCCTAGTCCTGTTGCCTACAGTGCCGTCAGATCGTAGTCCTGTTTGATGTGTAACTGCAGATTGGTCATGAGATCGGATTGTTGCTGCTGCTGTTGCTGCTGCTGCTGCTGCTGCTGAAGATGGTTCCCATGCAGACTCGCATGTCCCATTTGATTGTTATTTGTATTGTTATTGTTGAGGTTACTATTGTTATTATTATTGTTATTGCTGTTGGTATTATTATTATTATTGCTGTGATGCTGCTGCTGCTGCTGAGATCCAACATAGCCATTCCCTGGTTCTGGTGCTGCTGGTATGTAGGGGGGATTACCCAGCGAGGAGCTCACATCGCCAATGCTCTCCAAACTATCTGAACGGATGCACTGGAATAAATAGAGAGAAGGATAGAAATGGTATAAGTTTAAGCTTAGAGAGTTATTGGGAAATAAAATTATTTTTGCGTTTATGCGGGAGTTTTCGAGCTTTAATTTCTTTTTATTTCTATCAGAAATATATGGCTCATGGTGGTATACATTTTTCTAGTCCACTTTCCATAAAATTAAATGAGCTATATAGAGAAAAGCTAAGCTCTCTTATTTTGTGTCTTAAAAGCAGGCGAACGAGAAATAGTTCCAGCCTCCCATCAATTAATGATGTTCCGCATAAACCATAAGCCAAAGGAGTCCACACAGAGCCGCACTTAAAGTGCCTTTCCTGTTGACTTTCAACACAATCCACTCACCTCATTCATCACTGGAGTCTGCTGCTGCTGCTGCTGTTGGTTCTGCTGCGACTGTGGCAAGTTCTGTGGCTGCTGCTGCTGCGCCTGCTGCTGTTGCGCCTGCTTCTTGGCACTGGTCCTCTTGGAGGGCTTTTTGGCTACCGGTGTTGGATTGCCATTGGCGTCGACCGTCTTCTTGCGCACATTCTTGGTGTTTGGCAGCTTGTTGTCCTTCTTCCACTTCATGCGACGATTCTGGAACCAGATCTTGATCTGACGCTCCGACAGCACCAGCGTATGGGCGATCTCGATGCGTCGCCGTCGCGTCAGGTAGCGATTGTAGTGGAACTCCTTCTCCAGTTCCAGGATCTGGTGGCGTGTGTAGGCGGTGCGTTGGCGTTTCGGTTCCATTCCCGGCTGATACGAGCCGTTCGCTAAAAAACGAAGAATATTTTCATAATTAATGATTTCTGAAGAGCAAGACAATATAGAGGATTGGCAAGGGGAAGGGGAGGGGGAGTGGCATTCACAATTAATACACTTCAAATTTGAGTTTCTCAATAAATCTCTTAGATAACTTGACAACCCTTAAGAAAGCCTCCGCCAGAAAAGTTTTGCTTTCACCTTGGCAGCGGCGAGAACTTGGAACTGTAACTCCTTTTGGAGGATTTGACTTTTGGAAGGGGTTTTGGTAGGGCTGAGGCTGGGGGTGGGGGTTGGTGTGTGCCAGCGGGGACATGAAAGATCTCCTTGTGGCAGGATAATTAATCAAAATCAAATAGCGCGCACTGCTGGGCTGCTTGTCCTTGTCTGTCCATCGAAGGTTGCCGCATTTCGCGGCCACATTTAGTTTTTCCAGGGTTGCAGCCCTTTAGCCCTTTCCGCTTTTCCTCCTTTTCCCTTTTCCTTTTCCGTTTTCTTATTATTTTTTAATTTTTATCGCCGCCGAATAAATGCCTCGCACCTGCCACCAAAAGACCCAAAATGATGGACAGACATTTGGTGTCCATTGGATCAAAATTTATGTGTACGCTCCATCAATTTCAATTTGCTGCCATCTCCAATGCTGATGTTTCCATCAGAGTTCTGCTTTTCTCTTCTCTTCTCTTCCCTGTTCTGTTCTGTTGTGTTGTGTTTTGTGCAACTGTTTCATATCCGTTGTTCATCCCATCCGCTTCTCCATTCGGTTTTTGTACATTTATAAAAATTTCATTGCGTCTGTGACAGACAGCTTTCGATTTGATAGAAATATTTCAATCCCAGGCGAGGCCCAAAACATAGATTAATGATTTATTCTGTGTGTGTGTGTGTGTCCAGCGCTCTTCGGTGTCCAGCCATCCGTTGACAGCCCTACAGGGAGATAGGTGTGGTCTTGGAATGGGATTGGGGGTTGGGGCTTGGGTTTGGGTGGTCCAATGAAGGGAATGCTTGAACATGGGTCACTCGATTGGAAAAGGAAACACAACAGATGCGCCTAAGATCTGCTGACAAGTTTTTTTATTCGCTTGTGGGTTTTGAAAGTTTTATTTTCCTTAGCAGCACAGAATTGAGAAAATGAAGATTATATTGTAAACTTCAAGGGTGGACAGCCAGTCAGCCCTCTTAGATGGTCATCTGTCATTGGGGTGGAGTTTTTTTTAAGTTGTTTAAGGAATTTGTGGATGCTTTTGCTTGGTCAAACTTTTTGATTCAGAAAAGGTCCCCGTTTAAGGGAGATTTCTCTATAAAAATTTATATTTAATATATGTAGTTCTTTATATGTTCCCTTAAGAATAAAGGCCTCAAGGAGTCTATGTGAATTAATTTAAGCTAAAAAGTTTCTACTGAAAAGATCTCTTCCCCAAAATGAGCATGTGGGAGTTCCTATAATGAATTTTTATATATTTTTTGTATTTTGTGCAAGTAAACACTTTTTTTGGCTCCTAGAATCTTAAAATAGTTTGTTTTTACAGAAAACCCAATAGAAGTCTTGCTGGAATATTCTTACAAAACTTATAATTTCCAGAAATCATACAAATTCGAAGAAAGCTTCCTTTTGCCTTCCATTTCCATTCCATAATTGCATTTAATACCAAATACTTGAAATTACATACATATACATATCATGAAACCCAAAAAAAACACAACTAAACAAATTTCATTTTCGCGGCATGGAATGAAGAAAATTAAACCAAAAAACCAGTAGGAAAAGAAGGAAAGAAAAGGAAGGAAAAAAAACCAAATCGAAGGGCAAAAACAACGGCAATATCATTCACAAAGGTAAACACCTACAGAGAGAGCCAGACAGGGAAAGGAAAAACACCTTTGGAGAGAGATAGGGACAGAGGGATAGAAAGAGAGGTACGACAAAACCCAATGTCAGCTGCCGCTGCTGCTGCTGCGTCAGAGGCCTGGGCCTGGGCCTATGACGCTGTCTGTGGCGTTGGCGTTGGTGGCGGCGGCGGCGGCGGCATGCTGCGTTAATTCGTTTTTAATAAGTGCGTATCATTTCATTTCAACATTTCAACGAAAATGCCAGCCTCAAAGAAGAGGAAGAACTCAACGCAGGAGGAGGAGCGGAAGAGAGAGAGAGAGCGAGACAGAAGAGCAGAGAGCAAAAAGGCAATGTCATGGTCGTGTCCCAAAAGAGGGACCGAAAATGAGTGCCAATTGCATTTAAAACTGCCATAAGAATGGCAGCCAATTTATGAAAATGCCAAATCATACAAGGCCAAGGAAATCAAGATTGCACAAGAGTTGCCCCTGCACGCCGTGCACCACCAGCGCTTGTGTTGCATGTGGCATTAAGAGGGGAAGAGAGAAGGCAGCGCTAAAGAGCTGCCAAATCTCAGAGAGAAAGAGAGCGCTGCAATATCTAGGAAATTGGCGCTCTCTGGGGATATTAGTGGAGTTTGTGTGTGTGCCCCCCACCCTCATTGATCCCTCCTGAGTATTTCTACAATATATTCCCGATGCTAACCCCCTGACTCATTCTGAAAACTGTTGTTGGCTGTCGGCATGTTTGTCCCATCCAAAATAAATTTCATATGATTTATCATGCATTTGTGACTCTACAAATTCATTCACAGAAAGAGAGGGAAAAGTCTCACTGGGAGAGAGAGAGAGAGAAAGAGAAGAGTGGGAAGAGAGGGTTCCCCCATGCACACACAACAACTATGTCAGACATTATTTCATAATCTCTTTTGTCTGGCGGCCTCATTTGGTGAGCCCTAATCCTCATCCCAAACCCAATTCCAATCCCAATCCCAATTTCGAGGTGCGGTGCTGCCACCAGACAACTTCCGGGCTTCTCCTTTCGATTCAATTCTCCCCAGCACTTCATTCATTTTGCATTCGTTTGAATGATTAATTATTCAGATAAAACTTAAAGCCAGAGAGCATGTAAATATTTTGTGGTTAAAAAAGAAATTTGACTCGTGCCAGCGACAAAAATAAAAACAAAAAAAAAAGTCAAAAAAAAGATGGAAAGAAATCAAGCAAAAATATTTAACATCTGTCATAATTCATTTGGACGAACATTCATCACAAATCATTTATAGAAAAACCTGTTACCAGTCTGGTAATAATATTAGAGAAGATCGTTTCACGTTGCAGTTTCAAACAAATTGCTAGAAATTAATTTTAGGATCTGCACTAATGAATGCCTCGCATTGCGCATACGCCGTGTTATCCGTTCCAACTGTGGGGTTCGTTCCAAGTTTAAAACTTCGTTTATTTTTTTCCCCCTTAAAGTATCTGTGCTGTGTGAGCTCATGGCAAAGAAAAAATATATAAAAAAAGGCAAGTCAACATTTCAACAACAGCGGGAGCTGCATCAGCAGCTTGTCAAGTGACTTGCAATTTGTGGCAGAGCCAGGCGAAATAATAAAAATAAACATGAGCTCATGCTACTTACACATGTATGTGCCCCCGGCCCCCAGAGAACACCCAAACCCTCATGTACCCATACATCATATATACCTACATATATCTTCCATATATGTGTATATATATTTTTGTGGCTCCAAAGTGTAGTACCCGCAGCAGCACTTGAACTGGTTGCCGCCGCCACCACACGCTGTGGGAGAATTGTTCTACGTACGCCATGAATTTTGTTCATTTAAACGCAAAAATACTTTTGGGGCTTAGATTTTTCAACTGGCTAAGAGCTAAGTGCACATTTAAATTATAAAATATGTTAATTTATGCGAATTCAAGGAGTTTACGAGTAAATGTGGTGCAAATTTAGGTTAAAACAATATGATAGAAACTACAAAGACAGTTGAAAAAGCAAAGTAGAATCGAAAGAATACGAATAATAGAAATAGATTAGAATGTAGGTCCAAAAAGGTTATTAAATTTGCATGAGAAATAGGTAAAAGATCTACAGACATTTGTTATAAAATGTAAGTTAAAGACTTAAAGAAATACTGAAAAATAGATTTTTAGTGCAACAACAATATTTCCACCTTTAAAGCCATATAAATTAAAAAGCAAATGAAATTAATGCCTAAAAACATTTTTGAACAATTTTAGAGACTTTCCTAACTTTGGTTCTGAGTTCCCTAGTTTCAAAAATTCCAACAAAAAACCCCTTTCAAAAAGCGTTTTTTGTCCTGCCCCAAAACTAGTGTTTATTTCACTTTCGCCTTCTCATAGCCCAAAAAGAAACACAACAATAAATGACCATCGAAAATGCTATTCAACTAAAAGCCAAATCTTTAGCACTTGTTCCAAGTCTCGGAAACGTTTTGTTTGTGGCAAATAGAATGGAATGGAGCCACAAAATACATGAAGAAAGACGGTAAGAAGCTCACGACTTTTAAGTCTCTGGACAAACAATGGAGCCCGGGCATGGAGCGACCTTGAAGATTCGTTTGCTTTCAACAAAAGAACACAAAGACACGAAAGAAACCTCTCCAAAAATTGTCTCTAGCTCTAGTCTATGCGAAATATAGAAGTCTGGGCTAGCATGTACAATGGTCGAAGGCAGAAAGCAATAAATGTACGCTAATTAATGCCAATTTCAATAATTTGCAAACAAGTTGGCAGCTTCGCAGAGCTTCAGAGAAGAGAACTTTTATTGGTGTAAATTGCCAAATCAAGATAGAGACGAGACGGGTATAAATATGTTAAAAGAAAGAGAGAGAGACAGAGAGGTTCCGTCCATTCACTTGCTAGAGGGGGTATCGGAATCGCTAATTATGCTTTGTGCAAGAGAACTCAGCGGAGATTCGGTCTCTGGGTCTGATGCCCAAGTCTGAGTCTGAGTTGCCCGTATCGGTGTCTGTGCCTCAGCTGTTCGTTCGTGCCTCATCTGTCATAAAAGGCGAACTTCTTAATTTTTACTGCGTCATTTTCATCATTGTCATGCCCTGGGCCTGGGCCTGGGTCTGGGTCTGCCTGGGCAGCCGCCGCTGCCGGTAAACATTTTGCAAAAGGCGCAATATTCCAGTCGAGTTTTTACAGCATCGCATCTGTGTGTGCGCCTTGCATGTATCTGTATCTGTATCTTTAGCTTGCACTTTTTTTTTGCGGCTTTTCCGCAAGTCATCGGGTAACTGTGACTCTCAGCCTCAGTCTCAGTCTCAGATCGGTCTCCTCTCCTGGCCCCCCTCATGGTGTGGAAACTTAATCGTGGACTTGCCATTGAAATTCAGTTACAAGGCTGTTCACGTTTCACTGTTTATTGAATGCCCCGCCGCCAGCAGCAGCAGCAGCAGCATCATCAGAGTATCAGAGTAGTATATCTCTCTCTCTCCCTCTCTCTCTCTGTGTATTGTATATCGTATAAACATGAAACTTGTACAAGTTTTAGCCACCTCATCTTTTGGGCCTCTCTGTCGTGCATGAAATCAATATTTTTGTTATCTAACATTATGAGAGGTTTCCCCACACCTGGGAGATTAGCAAGTTATACTTTGCAAGGAGAATCGGTTGAAATACGGAAAATGTATGGAGCTTAAAGCTGTGGCTACTCTCAACTAAAATTAAAGGACTCTGCAGCGAAGATAGTAATATTTTCTAACCAATTTTAATTTAGGTGCAACGAATAGAGTAGTTCCAACTTGCAATATAACAACATTTATATTAATTCTTCTTGTAATAGATAATTTCTCAGTCTCTTTTGCTAGCTTTAAGCTTTAAATTAATTTTTTTCCTTTTCTAAGAGTATTTAATTATAGTTTTCCCCACTTTCAGATAACATATACAGCTTATCAATCTTCTCCTACTCCTTCTCCTCTTTTTTCTAATTTTTAACACTTTTCATCGAAGTTATTTTCAGTGATGTTTTTAGTAATATTCTATTAGCAATTTTGTATAAGAAAAACATATTTTCTGCACCTAAATCAACTTTTCCCATGCAAAAATGTCATTTACAGCACTATTTTTTTATGCATTTCAACACTTATTACTCAAGAATCACTCTCTATGAGAGTTAAAGTAACTTTTACCAGTTCAACCTTCCACTTAAGAACCATTCATTACCTCAAATCAGCATTTATCCCATAATATAATCAATCCCCACAGTCCCCTTTCAGACACTCCACACTTTTTGATACCTTTTCAACACTTGCCCGCTGAAACTATTAAATAATCCACAAAATCGCTCTCTAAATGCCATTTCACACCTCTCTTTCAAACAAAACTTTGAACAAGTTTTGTGTGTTTGTTGGGCCGTAGGGCAAAAAATAAAGGAAAGAAAAAACTATAATAATAAATTGAGCAAAAGACCACACGCCACAGCCCCATAGTTTTTTTTGGGTCTCTACTAGTCGGCGCAGAGGCAAGTGTTAAGCGAGTGTAAGTCATTTGTAAAGGGAACAACATGACACCGCTGGGGTACGTACGGCAGTGGAAGGTGGAAAGAGGGGACACAGGTTTCGGGGCACATAACGAGACGAGAGACTCCGCCAAGAGAGACTCCGAGAGAGATGATGCACTGGCGATAATCAAGTTTCGTCTTGTTCTCGTAGTCGTGCGCTCATGATAAATGTCACAACATTAACATCAAATGACACGGACCATCCGTCACTCAGTCGGAGTCAAAGTCGAAGTCGGAGATGGAGACGGAGTCGGAGACGGCTATGCTACGCGTACCTTGTGACTGTGTCAAACATGCCCCTGAGCGATCGTTTGTGCGTTCGTCTGTACGTCCGTCCGTCTGTCTGATGGACTACTTTGATTTTTGATTTTTCTGATGCTTAGAGTCAATTCCCCAAGCGCCTCTCTGGAGTGGTGTGGCCCGATGAGGCGCGTCGGAGTGGCGTAAAACGAAACATTATAATTACCCATTTGGGTCAAGGTTATGGCCAAATTGGAGTACTCCATGGGTCTGGGTCGGTGTCTCTCTCTGTGCTAATTAAAAAGCAATCTATCAGGGTCCGTGTGTGGCGACTCCTCATGGGCCGCCGCGTAAATGCAGTCGACACCTACTTGATGCCCCTAAGGCATCCCCATTCCAACTCCCATTCCATTCCATGCCCTGCCCTGCCCTGCCAATACCCCATTCAGTAATATTAAAACAATAAGCGACGACAATCATCAGTTGGTAACCCACTCGACACTCGGCCACACTCGTCTGAATGAATTCCTACGTTTTAGGCTGCGACAATTATAGGTAATTATCTGTTCCACATCGCACTGGACTGTGGCTCATTCAGTGTTGCCTTCTGGTGAATGGTTTTGGACACTGAAATGGAAACCTGTTCTCGTATCTGCATTCAGTTTTCTGTGTAGAGCATTATGGGGTATGTGGTAGATGAGAGCTGGTTGTAACTCAAAGATTGTGTGAGTGAATGAGTCAATGAGAGGTTGGACATGGAGAAATTAAAGAGTCATGGAAGATTTTTAAAATACCATTTAGAATATGTAAATGATCTGGTTACAAGGTTGGAAAACACCTGAATTTTTTTTTAATTATAATAAATGGAACGAGCTGTATTTTAGTTAAGTGTAAATTAGCATTTACACCAACTAAAAAATGTTCCTCAAGCATTGTTTCATTTGCAGATATATTTCTAAGGAATTAATAAATCTTCCTAATCGAAAAGTCAGAGGAGAATCCTGTACATATATATAGGATACTTTTCCATCAATTTTTAAAACTTTTTTAAGGTCGAAAACCTTAACATTTACGCTCAATAACTAGGGTTCTGCTTTCTCATTAAGCTCAATATAAATTCCCATATTCCCTTGATCAGTCCAATGATATATCAATTGGCACTGTGACGTCGAAGCATCCAAAGCAACTTCAAGTGTTGAAAGAAACTCTAGAAAGGAGGACATCCAGTTGAACTGCAGTTTACAGAGGAAACTCACACAAAACAAAAAGATATATAGTAGGAGTATATATATAGGAGCAGTATGTACAGGAACATGTCACTTTGGGTTGGTACACGGGTCTTAGACCCTCGACATGAGGCGTGGCATTCTTGATTTTGATTAATGAGCTTTTGGGAGTCGCAGTTTTCTTTCTTTGGTCTCTCTCTCTCTGTGTTTTTCGCCAAAGAGTGAACATTACAGAGGGGCCTGTCAGTGGATCAAGTGGGTGTTGGCAGCTAAGTAATTTAATTAGCATATCCCGAAAAATGGGGGCACAATGTCTGGGGATTTTGAGGGCAAGGAAAAGAGTGGGAAGGGAAACATTCGACTTACCCACACCCGCCACATGGATCTTCTTCATCCAGGGATAGATGATCCGTTCGCCGTCGGTTGTCTCCGCCATCAGATCGTCTTCGCTGTCGGAGTCCCCCAGATCGTCGTCATTGTCATTGGAAAGAAGTTCATCAGGTGATCGATCCAACATGAGACGATCCTCTTCCGACATATCATCCTGAACAAATCAGGAGATAATTTGCATTAATTTATTTTTATAGGGTTTATTTTCGGTTTAATTACCACTTCGGAACCCATATCATCACAGCGCAATCTCATGCCCAGCTCTTGCAATTGTTGTCCGGCAGGTACAGCTTCTTCGATGCGTTTCTCTAGTTTTAAACCTGCATTGAGAGCAGATTATTATAAGCGGGTTACAAGGAGATGACTTTTAAAGTTGTAAATTAAAATATTCTTAGGTCTAGACTTGAAGAAAAATATATGGGGACATGTAGAGCAGACGATCCTCTATATAGAGCAAATATTGGTGCTGTTTAAGAGTCTAAGGAAGTCTAAGGAACGGCACTCTGGAATCAATTTTAGGAGGCAGTCAGGGGTTTTACCTGCATTTCACTCAGAATACTTCCCCAATTCCACATCTAACCCACCTTAGAACCCGCCGCCAGTCGTTCCCCGATTTCAAACTCACCTAATTCCTGGAGACCCAGTGCCGTATTTGTGGGAGGCTCTGTGGAGGAGCATTGCAGCGGCAGATCCATCATCTGGGAGTGCGGCGAGTGTCCCTGAGAGTGAGTGCTGCCCACACTGCCATTCGCAGTGCCATAGCCCCCGCCGTAACCCCCGTAGTATCCATTTGAGTTGGCGATGGCAGCTCCTCCGGGGCCGCTCCCACTGTTGGGGACATTCACCGACGGCCCGTAGCCGGCATTCGAAAGCGGCGCTGGATCGGAGTGTACGGCTCCGGCTGAGATGAACTCGGGTGCATGATGGACGTAGTATCCGAGGCTCTGGTGTGGATGCGCGTGCGGGTGCGTATGCGAATGCGGATGGTGGCTGGCGGGCGGTGTGGCGGCGGCATAGTTGGTGGTGTAGCCACCGGCGGATGGCTGATGGACGCCGGACAACGCGCCATTGCTGTGGTGGTGCGAGTGCGGGTGGGTGTGCGAGTGCGTGTGGGGATTGTGGTGATGGGCCATATAGTCGCTGACCATATCCGCCGGATGCATGGCATGCGGGTGACCAGACATGCCCGCTGCACCGCCTGTCACCCCGCCAACCGAACCACCGACACCAAGTGAACCACCGCCTACGCCACCGCCAACGCCGACGGCACTGCTCATGTGCCCCGTGGAGGCGGTCATCGAATAGTGTCCGTTATAGTGATGATAGTCGTCGGCCACGGGTGGAAATTTCGGATCCAGACCATTGCCCATGGACATGGGACTCTGGACGTGATGGGGGGCATGCGGATAACCCATGAGGAATGAGCTCATGCTGACGGATCAGCCTGGGAGCGCACCACCTGGTCTTCTTTCGTTTTTGGAGCACCACTTGGTCTTCTACCGAAGCACCACTGTATATTCTATTATTTCCGATTTCTGTTGGAGGTTTTCTTGCTTTTCTGATCAAAACTTTTCAGTTTCCGACACTTTCACTCGGCTCGCACATATTCTTTCTCTTTTTTTTTTGGAGTATTTCTCACACACTTTTTTCTACAATGCTTTCTTATGATATTTGCATTCTTATGGGTTATTTTTTTAAAGGGGAGCTTTTTGGAACACAACGCGAAGCTTTTCGCGTCACCGGCGTATGGTTAAAACGGGGAAAATTAGAGAGATTTCAACGGAAAAACTGACTCTGGCTCGCGCGTGCGATGCGTTCCATTCGAGCCTCGCTTTTGTTATGTTCGAGCACGCGAGCTCTACGCGCAAGCGAACCTGTTTTCCGTCTCCGTTTTACATTCTTCTCTCCCTCACTCGCGCTCTCTCTCTCACTCTCTCTCTCTCTTTCTCTCTCTGTCTCTCTGTCTGTTTAACGCCATTCCATTGCCAGACGAAACCCGATTTACTGGTTTAAGAGGCACCAAAGGCCGGCCCACTGTGCGGACGGACGGACACTGTGGGCCTTTTGTGGAAGCCATGGCTGTGTTTCCTCTTCGTTTCACGCCATTTTCCACCACCAATTCGCATTCTCTCTCTCCTTCTCTCTTGTTGTTAAGGTAGAGAGAGGGATGTATAGGTCAGAGCGAGATGGCATGACTGTTGGTCACACCCATTCAATGGGACGACAGTGACGGAGAGGAATATTGGGCCTGGTAAGACTAGTAGAAAGGGTATAAGATTTAAATGGCAGCTAATATGTTTTGTGAAATATTATTTACCAGATATGTTGGAACCATAATAAATATTCGTACATAACTGATATTGAAAAACTGATAAACTTAAAATTATTTGTATTTATTATATATTATCACATATGTATGTATAAAGATATGAATGTATGAGAATTTATTTATTTTATTTCTTTTCTTTTATTTCTGCAATTTTAAGATTAATACTCTATTTTTTCTATTATCATAGTCATACCCATTTCACTTTCTTTTATTATTTATAGGCAAAACCATTGTTGTTAAGCCATTCACATTTTCTTGCCCTCCACTGTCACCCACCACTGTTCCTATTTATACAGCATCGACTGTACAGCCACCACATAGACACATTTTTTGGTTGTTTTGCCTGTGTGCGTGCGTGTGTTGGTGATTTGACAGTCATGGCGCATGCTCAAAAAGTGGTATGCCAAGCACCGCCCATTTTCACTAGGCTTTCATCGATCCCCGCACTGTCTCTGTGTGTGGCTCTGGACCAGACCATTTATTTTCCACTTTTAGAACGTACTTTTCTTATGTACAGATGCAGCAACAGCAGCGGCAGACTCTTGGCCAGCAATATCGATCAGAAAAGAGAGAAAAAAAAGAGGCACCTACTATATTGAATGTTGATTTCTCTGACGGAATCGCGGCTACCGACTGGAGAGGAGTCTGAGCGGCTGAGGCTCTGACTTGCAATAATTTCAATTGAACATCGAACGAATATCACTTTGGCATTATGTTCTCTTATGTGATTATTGTTGTGGTTTGTCTGGGTGCTGCTTCAGGTGGGGTAGGAGAGGGTAGGGGTTTGTTATCATTACTACCGTGATTCCATTGTTGAGATGAGCATGACGTGCAGATATTCAAATGAAGCGAACAAAACATGGAAAATCGATAGAATGATTGTTGTATAATGCACAAAACACTCACACACACACACACACACAAGTACACCGCAGAAGGTCGTACATTAAACGCTTTAATATGGTTTTTTGTAAATATTTAGACTTGCTCTCCGACTTTCCACAGATCCATTAAATCATTCGCCCCTTTAACTTTTTCAAAGAAAAACACTTTGACTCGCACTTTTGGCCATGTGTGACCGCGTCTGTGTTGCTGCCTAATTGCCGAATAATTGAACCACCATCCGATACGATACGATACGAAACACCTCCATCCATTCCAATCTACTTACTCTCTCTCCCAATTGGGACCACGTGCTCGTGCTATGTACCACCTCCGCCATCAGTGTCCATCATGTCCATGTGTGTGTTTTGTGCCAGGCTACTGTGGACTATGGTCGCTAATTAATCGACTTCCAACTGATTCGATTTTGATGGTCACCATCAAAACGTCATTAGGTGCCGTTAAGTGTATAAAACTTAAATTTAGTTTGTGGTTCGTGCCATGTGAATATATGAATGAACTTTTGTGGGTTTTAGGTCTTCATTTTGTAGTAAAATGTGTTCAAATTAATTAACTAGTGAAAGCAACCTAACAGGGGAGACTTTTGTTAACTAATTGTATTGTGTGTCTTTCATTATGAATTTAATTTGCTTCCTGGGATTTTACTGGCAATGCATGCTGCTTTGATTTACATAAATTCATTCACAGTTTCGATATATTTATTTTTTCTTCTGTAATGGAATAAAGGATACATCAATTCAGATAATGTTGAATGCTTACAAAATGGGATATACTGGACATATATTGGACATCCCTCTATCAGAGCCCCTTCCTCATATAAAAATCTATAATTAAGAATTTTTGTACCAATCTAAGACTAAGGGGGTTCGGAATTACTACCAAAAAGTATACAAAACAAAGCAAAAATATTTTAAAATTGCATCAAAAGCATCTATAGCTTTTGTTTATTCCCTGTTTCACGTTTTTGAGACTCCTACTGATGGAACTTTTGAGCCCGAGCGCATTAGTGGCTGCTACATTGAATTTACTCAACTCTGACAGAACTGCTTAAGGTGAAAGGAAGCGCAATGTGGGAGCCAAAGGAACAACACTGGGACCCAAAAGAGGAGAGGTAGCTCGCTGAGAGCTTTGCGTCAGTAGCAAGAAGGGAAAAGGATGGCAAACGTAGTAAGAGGATTGTATGGGATGGCTTGAAGGAGGGTTTTGTGTGTGTCTTGCAGAGCATTTGAGTCCAAAATCCCAATTCAGATCCAGCAATCAGTTGCGACTGTCAGGCGGCGGCAAAAGGAAGTTCACTTGCTGCACGAGGCAACACAGAAAATGTGATTAATGATGCCACCACCATCGCAAACATCCACATCCACATCCACAACCATATACATATACAGACAAACATATATACATATATTCTATGTATATACATGTATGTATAACCCCCATGTATGGTTTGTTTCTTTGTTTTCTGTTCTGTTGGGTTCTTTAAGCCAGCCATCAAAAGTTTTTGATATAAACTTAAGAAATCCAAAGTGTGTGCGATCCCATAATCCGAGTTATTTATAAGCAAAAATGGGTGGCAACCAAAGTTACTGATTAACCCACTAATATGTGTAATTAAGTGTGTTTTAATAATAGTGGGGAATAGCAAGAAAAATTTGCATTTTATAGATTTTTTGAGAGGTTTCTTAGACATCAAATATTTTATTTCTCAGCTAAGAACAAATCTGAGCTGAAATTCTGCAGCTTCTATCTTCCCATTGCCCCGAAAATTCCATTAAAACCAATTTCCATAATAAATATAAGCCCAATTCCTCCACACAGCCCACATTTACAACTCCCCTCCCCAGGACAGCCTTCAGTTAGAGACTGGCATTCCAATCAATCTGGTATGGAAATTGTGTTAACGACATGTTGACAAGTCGATGGAGTCGAGCAGGCCTAAACCTCAGATGAACTCTGCCGAAGGGGGGAATGGGAATCACATCACAGGATGTTGATTAGCTGTAGAGCCCGACCTCCAGCGAAATATTGGAGGAGCCTTCGCCTGCTCTTGTGCTTCCAGCGAAAACAACAGGACAATGAAGGCCCTCCAAGGAATCGCTTGCCAAATGATTGATTGAGTGATTAATGATTGACTGACTGGAGGCCGTGTGTGTGTCTCTGGAAGCTTAAGAAATTAAAGCTTCCTCCCGATTTGACTTTTATAGGTATTAAAGCCAGATTTACAAGACGAATCGAAAGTTTTCGATAGAGTCTAAGAGCCCAAGAGACATCTCCAGTGGGAGACTTGGAAACAATTAAATGTGGTTCAAATATTGTGTTGGCCATTTATCAACTGTCTGAACTGTGTTTACCTGTCATATTACGACCAAAAACGGGGCCTATATGAGGTCCAGCTACAGCGGAGATGAATGTTTAACGAAATTTACACTGCGGCTGTTTAAAATAATTACACGAATCACTTAAATGAGTCGAAGTCAAACGCTTTGGGGGCACAAATATTGAGCTGAAACCGGAGACTGTAGACTGGGCATTGGACAGGCACCCATTATCCATGACAGATTATCTCTGATTGATTTTACGTTTACTGCACAACACCATAATGGAGGGGAGCCGCGGACTCGACTCTGAGAGACCGCGCTGCATATGGACCAGGCACAGGGCTCGAGGCCAAAAGATCGCCTCTTCTGCCGCCAATTGGTTAAAAAAGATGAAACCGTAATTGCCTCGCATTAGCTCCGAAAAAACTTAAGAAATCTTCAACCAAATTAGGCTTAATGATGGTGGCAGTTTAAAAGCCCCCCTTCAGAGTTTTTCAGAGTTCTTGGAGTCGTCTCAAGACCCAACAAAGTCCAGAAAGTGATAAGAAAGATCTTAGCTAGCCAAGGAGCTGTTTAACTTTTGGCTTGAGTCATTTAAAGTTTCATTAAAATCTTTGCATTTAATTGAATATTTGTCATTCCCGATTTCGTAATTAGTTAAGACATCAAATGAATAGTTGAATATGCGAATAATTATTCACTTCAATTTCTCGTATTCCTGAAAATCATGATAATTATGGATCATTTTGCAAATGACAGCAATAAATTGTTGAATTAATTCAAAATTGAAACTCATCTAATGATGGCTTAGATTAGGGATATAAATGGAAGTTCTTGACTGCGTAATGTCTGAGGGAAATTCTATCTTGAAATAATCGGAATTACATCAAAGAAATCATCTATTTTTTAGAACATTTAAGAGAAATTCTTCTTTCATTTAACCGCCCTAATGCACCTTTGATTGACCTAAATTCTTGCCAAGAGCAAGTCGATATTTTCTCTTGTTGAAAATATTTACAAAACTTTCTTTAAATATTTTTCACACCAAGCCTAAGATATCCCCCCATCCCATTCGAAGACCCAGCTTGAGTGTAAAATGTTACAAAAAGCCAGCCAAAATACAAAAGACTAGAAGAGCGCTTATCCATCAAAGAAAGTTTTTCTTTTGGTTAGTCCAACGCCGAAAACCTTTAATTTAGTGAAACTTTTTGAAGACCGCCGAAGCCGATGCCGATGTCGATGTCGATGGATGGGCCTCGAAAAGCTTTACTCAAATTTCCAATTACGTCTGTGTCAATCATAATTAGTAACAACGGCGATTTTTCATTAAAGGGCTACGCTACACACACAAAATATATACTGAACAGCAGCCGTGGAAACTGGAATCCCAGAGAACTGGAATTCTGTTTCTCACACATATAACTGGCGTGGATCGGGAGCAGCTACAACATATCCAGAGGAGATATAGAGGGGACCCATGCAGAGGTGGTGGCCCAGAAGGGAGGAGCATAAACATGGCTAAAAGCGAGGCTCAGTTTTGTTGTAACATGTAATTTGGTAAGGCCCGACTGGCTGGCTGGCTGGCTGGCTAGCTGGCGGTCTGTTATGAATGTGACTAATTAAATTTAAAGATATCCCAGAGATTATCAATCTTTGAAGCGCATCGAAGAGGTGGATGGTGGAGAAGGGGCCTAGGGATGCGGGGCAGGCAGAAAAAAAAATTTCACAAGATACAACAGAAGAAACAACAACAGCAACAACCATCAGCACCCAAAGAGCACATTTGTTTCATGATTGAAATAATGATTAATGAACGCACCGCCAAAATTCAATTCGAATCTACTATGTATAGCCCGGGAGGGACTCGAATGCGATTGGGAACCCGAATACTGGGTACCCGAGACCAGAGACCAGACGGGACGCCGACTGTGTTCCATGCGTGAAATCCCAAGACCAGCGAGTGGGACAGAGGCCATATACGGCGACTGGAAAGAGACGGTTAGAGCCGCCACGCCAAAGTGCATGTGGGGCTCTCCCATGCTGGTCAACGAAAATACAACAAAAACTGCAGCAAGCAGCAGTCACAGTCCTGGCCAAAACCATCAATTACAGCGCTGTTTCTTTTTCTGTTTTTTTCTCTTTTTGTTTCTTCAACCGAGAGACACACTCTCAGTCGTCGTCGTCGTCGTCGTTCCTTTTTGGAGAGAGAACGTTTTCATTTTAACTGAAATCGGCCAAATGGCTTTGTTAACAGCTTTTGTGCAGTGGCTTGGTTAATAAATGTTTATTTAATTGACTGCAAATGTTCACGGCTTGCTAGGGGCACACCCTCTACCCCTTTGAATACTCCGCCTCCTTTAAAGCTTCCAATCAAGTTCAGGTTTAGTTGAAGAATTCGTAATTATCATTCGGCTTCTCATCTTGCTGCAAACATCCCAACAATTGAGCAACTCATTTGGCTTGTCATACCGATAAGTACTTTGGCTGTAATGTTCAGATTAGAGAAACAATCGTATTCGCATTCGCAATTGCAATTGCAGATCGTTCTCCAGCGAACGCTTTAATTAATGAACAATGCCTAATTGTCTGATGCCCAAGTTGCAGTTTTTCAACTCACTTTTTTCCACCAAGTCACGAAACGAAGGCTTGCACACAGTTTTCCATTGAAGTGGTTAGTTACACTTGCCAAAAGGGTTGGTCGGTTCGTTCTAGGTTTGTTTTGGTGTAATAAAACGATTATTATATGATTTCTTATTTATGCAAAGGTATTTCGGTATTTAGCAGTAACTTTAGATTAAGATACAAAAACTATGAAAGACTTGCTCTAAAAAAAGAACATAAAAGAGAAGAAATTGTTTTGAATCTATAATAATATATAATTCTGAATTTCTTGAATATATCTATAGATACACCTAATAAAATGCCTCTGCTAAACTCTGTTTACCTTAAAGTTTAAAGAAGTTTTTACTTTTGTACAGACTTTAAAGGGTATTCAACTTTAAACGTATTTTATCGCCTTAGAATCACTATTTTTGCTAGCTTTGGAGCTATAGTATAAGTTATTCTAAGAAAATAATTCGCAGCAAAAATAATGCACAGAAAAGTTGAAATTATCCAAGTTGTAAAAGTCATAGAATAATATTGAGAAATGCCCTCTCCTTTATTGATTCGAGAACTTACAAATAGACGAATCGAATGCCCATACTTTATTGTATTTTGGAACATCTCAATTACCCCGAAGAGCTGCAGAGCTGCGCACTGAAGCAAAGCCAAAACCTGGCAGCAAATCGAATTGATCTCCCTCTTGGCTTAAGGTTTTTTTTTCATTCTTAAGGGATCGAGGAGGGGTGTAACTTTTATAAGTGCTTGTGAGAGAGGTTTCAGAGTGCAGCAGGGTCCAAGCATGTGTCGCCTGGAAAACAAATGATCGCAAGTCGAAAGGGAAACCCAAGTGAGTGAAATTCTTTGGGTCTTTCATTTGTATGTTTATTTTTGTGAAGAAATCCACAGGAAGAGCAAAAACGAAAGAATAAGTAGAAACTTTCAATACGAAAATGTCAGATAAATCGGCTCAGGATGCTCAGGCACAGCAGTCCCCTGGGAATAATTAATGATGTGCTCCATATTCACGCATTGGTGTAGGTCCGACTGCTCTCCGGCGGTTCCTTTCTCCTCACTCTCTCTCTCTGTCTCTCATGCAGACCGCCTGCATGTCCATCGTCTGTTTGATTTTAGATTTCACCATCTTTCTTTTGCCTGTCTGTCTCTCGTTGTTTTTTCCTGGCAAACTGTCACTTTTCCGACAAACGTGACGTGCGTACGGCAGCGACACGTGAGAGAAGAGAGAAAGACTTTTACCCGTCACACGAGTAGATAAAGATTACTATTTCGTTTTCCACAAAAGATGCATCTGCAGTTGGGCATCCATCTGCTTAGCATTGCATGGCATACTCGTATCTCATACGAGTATCTGTGTCTGTCTGGTTGGGTGTCGCTGTCTGGTAACATGGGAGACGGCCATCTCTCCTTCTCTGACCATCACTCATGGCTGCGCAGCCACATGACCTCTACTCCATGACCTCCACTCCGTGAGCTTCCCCTGCATGGCAAGCCAGCACCAAAAATATACACAAAGCCAGCAAGTTAACAGACAAGAGAAGCTCAGGTTCAGACCTCAGGTCTAGTGTCTGGTGGTTCTTGTTTCGCTTTTTTGTGTGCTCTTAGCTAGTGGAGTTTTTGGTATATCAATGAAGCTTGAGATCTTGAGAGATATATCTCTGAATGATCATAGAAACTTTACTTGAATAAAGATTGCAGGGACTTAAGGACTGGCCTGGAATCAGCTTCAGCCCAAACTTTCCCTTTTACGGAATTTAATTTCAATTCTTATCGCAGGGCCAGGGCTCTCTGGAGTGGGGTTCGGGGTGCGGAGCACTCTCCAAAGTGGGTTTCCTGTGTGCTTTCCATGGGGGGGGAACGGGGACACCTTGTCACTCGCACTCACAGCTAATCAACGCGACCTCAAAATGTAAATGGGACGAGACCCAAACAGGCCTTGGGCAAACATTGTCGCCATTTTTTTCTTTCCTTTCCTTACTTTCCGTTCCATTTCTTTTGGCTCTGCCATCCCTGATCCTGTATATCCTGTTCATCCACTTGGACGTCTCGGGTTGCCTGCCTGCGTATCTGTCAGTCAAACTCGTGCAAAAAGATACTTTTCTTTTTGAGTCTCCCTCTTGCCCCTCTGGCACTCTCCCTCTACTTGTGCTCTCTTTTCGCTTTCTCCTGCCTGTTTTGGTTTTCCCCCCACTTTATTTTCTTTTTTTGATTTCCTCTCTTTCTTTTTTTTTTCTGACACATAAAAGGACACGCACCGCGTCACATCATGAAAGGATTGATTAATGATTCGTTGATTTTTCGCCCTTATTCTCTTTAGTTACACTTGGGCACATAATCCGCCTCGTCTTCATCGCTTCCATTCTATTTTTGCGGCAGGCGGCAGAACAGCAGGACAGCAGGAGGTGGCAGGCAGAAGGCTATAAGGTACTTCCCTTATAGCCAGCTAGTCCAATTTTTGCGTAAAGTGAGTTTTCAAGAGGAAACAATGCATCGGCAAAATTTAAATGTTCGCTTTTTTCTAAGGATGTGGGAGGAAATGGATCAAAGCTTACCAAAATTTAAGCGGACTGCAGTGTCTGTGTCTAGGAACATTCTGAAAAGTCTGGAAATAGGGAAGAGATTGGTGGAACTTTAATTTCTATACTTTAACTTTAAACTCCGAAAAAGATTTTATGTAGGAATAATGATTGATTGATTGAAGAATTGAATTATGCTAATGAGCCAATGATATCTTGGATTACTGTCTCTTTAAGACTGTTTGTCCCTCAGGGCATAGAAATGTTTATGGTCCCCTGTATTTATTTACTTCAACTATTTTTTGTAGACAGAGATCGCCTATGAGGAATATTGTACGATATTTTATGCTCCCTATTCATATATAAATTCTACTCTCTCTTGAAAGTTTTTGAGCTTTAGCTAGCCTCTTCCCCAAATGTTTTTAATGATCAAGGGAACATTTCCAATATCCGTAAACAATTTTCCACGTTTCTTGATCCTTTTGCCACACATTAGCAACTCAAATGTGTGTCATTCGGGGCCACATCACACCTTAACTTGGAGACTTCTCAAATGGAATCCATTAAACGAAAACAAATGCTTATTGCCATGAGTGCAGCTCATGAATAAAAGAACAGAAAGAAAGTAATTATCACTGGAAAAACACCCAGCCAGCCAGGCAGCCCAACCCATCAACCCGAAGTCCATACTGCAGCCCATAAGAACTGACAATTAAATGGAGGGAAAACTTCTATAGAGCTACCCCCACACACACCTTCCTTAATGAATGAGACACTTTGACAAAGTGTTGATATTCCAAGTAATTAAAAGGGGAAAACTGGGAAGAGAAAGGACTCCCCACGTAGACTAATTTCTGCTGCTGCTTGAGTTTTGACCAATGTCCATTCGTTATTAGACGCTTAAGCAGCTGTTGAAGGGGGGACTACAAATGGGATGGAGGCTAGAATGCTTTCCTTTTGGGGGTAGAATCTGATGGAGGACGTGACACATGTCCACTCTGTACGCTGGACACACAAGTAAATCTGTTTGGCATTCCACACAACAGAAACAGAAACAGAGACTGACCCCGTCGTGGCCGTAGCCATTGCTCTGAAAAACGAAAGAGAAATTCCCATCCCATACCAAAATGGACCCTTGGCTCGCACCATTTCCTTTATTTTTCCAAGGGGGGGTGGATACTGGTGTTTAAAGTGTCGAGTTTAACGTCTTAAAACTAGAAAAATGATTCGATTCGACTCGGACACCAGCAGCAGGAGCATTTCCTACTCCATTCTACCTACAGATAGTTTTAAAATTGGTCTCAAGTCCGTGAAGCGAGGGATGGGTTGGCCCAAAACAGCGGACAGTGGAGGAGGATGGTCCAGAACGGCGAACAGAACGGACACACAAGAAATGAGTTGAAAAAGAAAGACAGAAAGAGAGAGGGGAAAAAACATTTAAAAGGCAAAATGCGTAGAAACCTTCATCACGTTTGACTGACAGGTTTTCAAGATGTTCGCACTACCCAACCAAATGTTTCCGCTGCTCCCAAACTCCATTTCTCCGACTATTAAGGATGGGATGGAGCGAAGGCGAATCCTTAAAAATGGCCATCGTCAGGAGGAGATGTTAGATGTTTGTCATGGTTTTTGCTGTCCAAGGGATATTATCTTCTGTATTTTATATATTTATATTTTATATATTTAAAAGACTTTCAACGGTATATTATGCAAGATTTTCTAATCTTTCATGATTAAATATTTTCGGTTTCTCGCTTTTAGTAAAAAAAAAACCTTAGTGTGCGCCATCTTTCGGCGGGTAGAAATGCGTTCCACATAGCTTAGCATGGACACACACCTATTCATTACATATAGCTGTGCTGCTCTTGTTCCTATTGTTGTCTCTTTCTGGCAGAGGGGAAATGTAAGCAACTGAAAAGAGTGAAATGGCCAAGATGAAATATAAGCAAACGGGTATAAGAAGATTGCGGTAACGATGGCTCCGAGTACCCTCTATGGACATAATGTTACAGCTCATGGCTTCCTCGGATTAACGGTGCTCGTATCGTTCATGGCGGGAAACTTCTGGATACCCAGCTGGAAAGGTCAGGATGGCTGGCAAAGACTATAGATCGTGTATCAAGAACTTCAAACAAGATGCAAGTGGAGGCAGCCCAAAACGTTTCCATAAACGAGGCAGTCGTCATCAAGGACGACCCCTGTGCTGCCACGTACTTGCGGCTCGGTAGAGTAACCAAACTCTATCCAAACTCAAACAGACGGCCATACTCGACCAGCCTCCCGACCAAATCAGAAACCCTTTCTCGACCCATTGTCAAGCGCATAGTCCTGCCGACCAATTACTATCCCGGGTATTTTATCTCTTCCAGCCAACAAGTTCCCAGTACTTGACTGATTCCGTCCCTTTTTCTACAGATGGGATTCAAGTGGAAAATATGCAAAAAGATGCAAATGCTTCGGTATTGCCAGCAGTTCCACTGCTTGGCATCCAAGCACAGACTTGGAGCTGTGTGGAGCTTTGGTTTTCTCATATCAACCTTTTACTAAGAATCTTCACTTGGACAATTTACGAAACATCCTAAGCAATCAAAATTTTCAAAAGCTCATATTTTTTCCAGCTCCATTTCTCAGCTTATTTCCATTGGACCCCAGTCCGTTCTAACATTAAGAAATATTTCTTATTTTATCATTTAATATCTTAGTCCCATATTATTAAATTTCTCTCTCTCTCTAATATCTATAAAATTCGACATTCCTTATCCATATATTTATAGAAATTACAAATACGAGTACATACATATGTATGTACATAGTTCTTATCGACCCGAGGCCTTATCAATTTTAAGATATCTTCCGTACTTTTATTATATCGAAGCTTATCAAATAGTTATAATCATGCACAGACATGACTAATAATAATTTCCAGTAACTTAATTAGGTTAAGAAATATAGTAAGGAAAATGCCCGAAAGACTGGCACGCCAATATCAATTGGTTTGGGTATTTTATGGTGCAGCTAGACGGAAGGGAAATCTCTCGGAAGGGAGAGAACAAAAAAGGTAGCCAGCTTGGCATAAGTGGGCGGCGACGGATGTGATTCAAGTGGCGTCGCATGGTAGTCGTATGCAAATTGGGTAAAAGTGCATGGCCATTTGCACAAAACTGCAAACTTTGCCGATTCTCAGCGACCAAACACCACCATCCTCTCAGCCTCACTGCCCCCAGAAATCGACGCCCCACAAACCACTTGACCCAAATGTCTTGTTCAGGCAAACACACAGCCCATATAGGGGGATGTGGCCACCCCCCCACTTCCCACTCCTTTTGGCCAAATTGTAATAGCAATTTGTATGCAAAATTTAGAGAATGTAAATTTCATGCAACACATCGAATAAATTGAAGTCAGCAGGAATACAAATGAAGGCAAAAGAATCGAAAGGAAGTACAACAAGCAGCGGCAGCAGCAGCAGCAGCAGCAAATGTCCCATGTCCGGTGGGTGAAGAAGTTTTGAAATGTGACACTTGATTCAATTGAAGGAAAATACTTTTGGGTACCAGTGTAAGCCGAAGGGCAATTGATGGAATTTATTTCTAACACAAATACTTGTGAGACCCTTTTTCCCGTTTGAGTAATAGAAGGAACGTGTGAAATATACATAATCCTGCTATATGTTAGAACTGTTAGAGAACTGAGACCCCCCAATATGGGTATATTCTTGGAAATTAATGCTGTTATCTTATGTGACAATATTTTAAATTTATTTCCAAGTATCTTTAAGGTACGTCATTTTATGGTGAGACTTTTTTAAACTAACCTCTGAATCACAACCTTGCCCTTCTAAATTTTAGTAAATACAAATACATTTTCTTATCAATAAAAGTCAAACAAAATAATGTCAAAAGAACGATTCATTATCAGGAATGTTTAATAAAGAATTTGGAAAGTATTTCATTGAGCTGTCGCCATGTGGATTCTCTTAGAGTGAGTCATTTATTCATTGTTGAGCTTTGACAGGGCAATCCTTAAACAAGTCTTATCAAATTCAATTAAGACATTATCTGCATCAACTAAATCTGTCATTTAGCTTATAGTAAATATATTTAAATGCGAAACTGTACATAAGTTCATTGAACACAAATTGCTTTAATTTAAAGAGGGAACTTAATTGATTTAATGAGTCCCTAAATAATGCTGATGCGGCATGTACATATCATCCATTTAATTCAACATTAGTGTACATCATTACAAATTTTAAATCAACAAAAATCTAAGTTTAATCTAACATAAACTAAATAAACTTAACTTAATATTCACTTGACAAATCACTTGATCACTTTTCACTTGAACATCAATTTATCTCTTCGTTGTACATTGAACCACACAAACCTCTCTAGAACCGAATTTGTCCTTAAAGCTAATGTAAAACAAATTCGGATCTACAGGGTAGACGTGAAACAAACTTGAGAGCACACAAAAAATCTGCCTGCAGTGGGGTGTGCAGCTGGCGCCATGCCAATGGCGCGGAAAGGTGAGCAATCGGGACTGGAAAAAAAAGTGAAAATATTAATAAATATTTTATATACTATGTTTTGTGAGGGGGTATAATTTGGTTAGGGGGTTACGGGTAAAGCTAAAAATTACATGCGCCTAGACCAAATTATATTTATCGTGCCTCACGTAATGCGACGTCAACCGCCATTTCCTTTCATTGTTGCCAACGCCAACAGCCAAGGGCCATCGGCAACGCCAACGCCTGGCAAAATTATGAAATGACCCATAAAGGTGATTACAAAGCTCACTGTTGCCGGCCAATTAAGCCGAGGCATGTTCGAGGTCCGTGTCCGTGTCCCCGTGTCCCCATGTCCATGCCCAGAGTCACGAAAGGCACCCGGCAGCCGTGTGTCTTCACTCTCGCCGCCAAACCCAAACTGCGACTAGGTGGCCAACGAATGGTGACCAGGTGAAGGAAGGAAGGCACAAGATTAGGCGACACAGACCCGAAATGAATGAATACAGAAAGTAATTCCAGCCGTTATCGGAAGACGTTAGCGGCGATAAGATAAGAGCCGCCTCCGTATCTCTCTCCGGTGGATTCCGATGTCTTCTGCCTTGTGTCTTCGTGGTGTGCTTAGTGCCTCATGTATCTAATTGATTGCTCGCGGATTATGGCACTTTCTTGTGATAAAAAATACTGAAAATTGGATGGACAAGAAAAGCAACACAGTTAATGATAGATCTGGTGTACTGAGTTGGGGTCTGGTCTGGTCTTTTGTTTGCACTGAAATCAATCAGGTTGCTGATTCCTTGGGCTCGTCAGACGCGCCTTTCGTAAGCTCTTCGACCCCGCCAGTCGGCCAGTAATTTGTTTTGTAAAGTCTTCCTCCAGTTAGGCGCCAGTTCCAGTAAGCCTTCTTCGGGCTTCTGGCCCTGCTCCACTTTTCCGTTGATGATGACGATGATGATTCAGCGTAAGCCCCCATGGTAAGGACTGCTGAGTAATGGTATGAGGGGGGTACTTCTGCCAGATGCCTCTCACTCTCTGCCTCTGCCTCTGTCGATGTGTTTGTCCTGTAATGAAATTTCAATTAATTAATGACTTTTTAGCATTATTCATTAGCACTAAACGGAGCCGAGCCTAAGCTGCCACAGAGTCAAAAACCTTTTCGCTAGGGTTCCGAATCCTAGATCCTGGGGTAGGCGGTTCTTACCCTAGAAATCCCCCGGATTAAGCCCCGTAATGGCAACAAATCTTGCGTAAACAAAGGAAAGAGGACAAACCATTTGACTTTGCACACCCTCTAGCCCAGCCATAAGTTCTCTCGCTCTCTCGCTCCCTCTCTCGCGCTCGCTCGCAGTCTGTCTGTCTCTTTTTGGTGCCTCGATGTCTGCGTGCCGCCTGCCTGCCTGCCTGCCTGCCTGCCTGGTGGTTGTCCTTTTTTGCAGCCTCAATATGGCTGCTCTGCTGGATAACCATAAACCCAGGAGCAAAAGAGAGAGCCAAGCCGAGCCAGGACAGGACTCTCTCCAAATTTGTGTACACATGCAATCCACAAAAGAGCGGAGAGGGATGGCTGGCAGAGGGTAGATATGGATAGAAAGAGAGAGAAGAGCTCGTCCTTAGGGTGAAGGACCAGGCGCAAGGAAGGGCAGAGAAGACGGCGGCAGCTGGAAGTCTCTCTCTCTCTCTCTCTCGCCCCTCTCTTTGTGGTGGGTTTTCGGGTACATGCGATCGTACGGTTCTGCTCTTAACACAAACTGCTGCTGCTCTAAATAGCCCTAATTTCTTGGCCTTCACTAAATTAACGCCGTTTCGCCAAAAACCCCAGAAATTTGCGAAAAACATGCCTTATATCACCACATCGTACGCCCTACCCGCTTCCCTCCCACCTCATACTCCAGCCGCTTCATTCAGCCTTATATTGATTCCCTGCTAATTGATTTCACGTGGCCCGAAGTTAACACATTTCCCCAACACTCCCCTCCCTTCCATTCAATGTATTCCGTATATTTTATTGACACAAACGCAAGTTGTCAGGAAAGAAACATGCTTAAAGGCTTTTTTTTGCCCACTCCGATCATGCTAATTCGGTGTAAATATTGGGGTTTATTAAATATATTAAATACTGGGGGAGAATGATGGATTTTTCGTTCATTTGTAGCTGCAATGTTGTACAGTCATGCTTGGACAGTGGCTAATGATGCTGTTGGGAGGGGTTTTATTTTTAGTCGAACGTAAGAGAGAAATCTTCCCAATAACAATATAAATTTCTAGATATTAAAAGATATGTGCATCATACTTATTAATGCTATTGTTGAAACAAAACTTGTTCGAGTGTTTGAGAGTGAGTAACTACGAAAAGTAGCTAAGGATGAGTAGCTATTATTTCCAACTGAAAGATCTTATATTTTTTTCGATGGGAATTTTTATTGAAAATAAGACATAAGTTATTACCAAGCCATTCTTATGCATTTCCCTAACATATTTAGCTGCTCATTATATCTATAGGAAATTGACTTTTCACTCAAATATTCTCAATCTTTTCTTTTTTAGTGTTTTCTTTGAAGTTTCCAAGCACTCTTAAAGCTCTTTGCTGTTTGTGTTTTAAACCCAAAATTGATTAATTAATTTGCTCATTTTATTGATATAAATATCGTTGGTATTATCTAAAATTGATAAACATGATGTACGAGCCAGTTAACTATTTTGTGCGGCAGCTCTTTGAAATTGTTCCATTCAGGTAGCAACCAATCAAGGTTCTTTAAACCACAAAAATCACTCAATCAGTCTGCTGTAATTTAAAGATAAATAAAATATTCCCGCTCGACCCAGATGGACATGATATGATATGCATCGACATAAAAGAGAGGAAGGAGAGGAAGGAGAGGAGCCAGCCGATCCCCTTCTGGCATGGAACGGAAGTTCCGCGAAAGTACACAAAAGGCGAGTCAAGAATGCGTATCACCCTCCTGCCCCTCACTGCTACTACATATACCCTGGACAGAGCCAGACCCCACCCCTCTCCACTCACTGGCATATCCCCTGGACACAGACCCATAAACCATTGAGCCGCACCACCAGAGCTCTACCAGAGAACAGCAGCACCACTACACAAAGGGGCAATGACTGGGTACATTTTTCGCAATGTTGCTTTTAACACTCGAAGACAACTTCGCACATAAATCACAGAGCCACAACTGCTGCATGGCCATGGGTGCGGGGGGGAGGAGATCATTTACCTGGGTGCCACGAGTGCATGGTCAGGGTGCACATTTCCATCGAGCATCGGCCCACTGTACCGGCGAACTTGGGGGGGCGCTCTACCATCTACCTCTACCTCTACCATATTGTTGTTTGCAGGCAGCAGCAACGGCAACAGCAACGGCAACGGACACTGAGAGCTTGAGAGGCCAAGGTTGTTTCAGTTTGCTGAATAATATTATTATTCTGCTCTCCTCTGCTTCCATCTTTCGCGCTATTCACGGCGAAAAATTGTGAGAAGTGGTAGAGAGACAGGTAGAAACGCAGAAGCGAAGAGACCCAGAGATAGGCAGCAAAGAATGAAAATAAAGAGAAAAAGAAATTCCGAAAACGCGCTTGTATTTATATATTTTTGAACCTGCCCAAGTTTGCGGCATTTTGTATCTTTGTATCTGTATCTTTATTTGTGTTCGCGTTTGGGTATGGAGGGATATCCCCCCGTATCCCTGGATCACATACCGGTCCCTGTCTGGGAGCTAAGCTTCTCTGGAGGTTCGTTCTCTTGATGTTGTCGGTGCCCTGTTTGTTGTTTACGAAAATACGCGCCTTCCTTTCTTGTTTTTTTTTTCTTATTTGTTTCTCTTTTCTCTACAGTTTTTTGTTTTTTATTTCGTTTTAGTGTCTTAATTTATCTTTACGTCGGGTCTTAATGAAAATGCGCGGGTAACTCTTGTCTGTGTGTTCTTTGAGGGTTCTCTGTGGACACAGAGTGCACATTTCTCTGAGGGGTTTGGCTGTTGATTGCCAAGCTCTCTTTCAAGACAGCTGCATTTGCCCAGTTGATTGTTTGAAAATTTGCATGAAATTCCAATAAATTTGTCATAGTTGCAGTTACTCGAAATGGGTGGAAAGAAGTTCCCACCTCAATTCGATTCCCCTCAGGGTTGTTGTTGCTAATGTTGATGGCGGGTTGGGGTTGGGGTTGTGGGGTGTTGTTTTCTGCTAGCAATAGGGGAAAAATGCAGCATATGCATTGCATATGTGGCATGTTTTAATTCTTGGGGGTAAATTAAATGTTTCGGGAATTTTTATAGCTATGAAGTTGTGTTAACAAATTTTTTGGGAATTTGTTTAGTCACTGTTTTCAGGCTTGTTCTTTTATGAAATCATTCTGCATTTTCTGTATATTTTTTTTCATTTAAATTCACACAACTTATGCAACATAACCTCATTTGGTGACCCATTGACACAGAACTGGCGTCACCAAAGCAGTCTTTTCGTTGACTTCTTGCTGATTTGAATCTAAAAATGCTCTGCTTGTGCTGCCGCTCATACATATTTATGGGAGTATGCACAATTCCCAGACCAATCTGTTAAGAATTCATATCTAATCACTTTTTCTTCCTCTACGTTTGCTTTCGAGTCCCTGGTAAAATGTTTAAACATTGAATAATTAACCAAGAGAGAGCATCATAGCCCTATCAAACACATATCTATACCATAAAGATAGCTCCGTAAACAGGTCTCCATCTTCGAGTCGTCATCCATACGGAATTAGTCATAAACAACGAAAAAAAACACTCGAACTGGAACTTGCGGGAATATTTTATAATATAATATAATCATAATAATCAAGACAGCTCACAGATGCATAAAAAAGCGATAAAAGTTGCTTGCCTTTTTTTCTATTGATAATTCAAGTGTGACCCAGCAAGTTTTTTTTATATTTCAATGATATTCTCATTTTGGTTATTAGTCAGTTGCCGGTTTTTGGCTGTTGAACAATTTGCATATGAAACAAAAAAAAAAAATGGAAAATGGGTTTATTTTCCAAACATTAAGGGAAAGGGAAGTGCTTGAACTGAACCGTTTTGACCTTAGCCAAAAATGTGGCGAGCTCTGGTGGAAGGGGTGGGGGGTTCGTTCGCCATATTGCTGCCTGCGCATCTACCCGAACCTCAAAGTTTACGCACCTTACGCGCATCCACACTCAATATATGCACAGATGTACTACACTACGGGTGTAGCTATGTATGTATGTACACCAGTATGTACGCATTAAGTGCAGCCGCTGCATCCGCAGCATCCTCGGGTTGGGTCAACGTCAACGTCATCATCATCAGCATCTTCATCTCTACATCTGAGCATCGCCATCCTCTATATCTGAGCATCGCCATCCTCTATATCTAATGCAGATGCTGCCAACCCCAGTCCAGTCCTCAGACCCTCACCCACTCCCAACCTCCTTCCAGCTTAACACTTTGCCACTTGCCGTTGCCGTTGCCGTATCTGTAGCTTCATCATCATCATGATGTTGATGGGGTCCCTCTTGCCTGTAGATGGCAATACTTTTTGCCTCTGCACTGCGGGGAAAGCGAGGTTTGGGTTGTTCTTATTTTGGGGTTTATGGAGCAGCTGTCGCCGCTTCTTGCCCGCCCATCCCTCCCGCCGCACCACTAATATTTCGGTATACTACTTAACCCATGCACTAAATGGCGGGACAAGTGTTTCCCGGCCCCCCACCGAACTGCTGCACGAGTACTACTAGGGTTGCTTTCCCTTGTGGGTGGGGTGGAAAGGTGGGCTCAAGCAGTTATTGTTGCTGCTGTTCATGCCACTGATAGCGCGACAACGAGGTTGAAATTCGGTTTTCCTATTTTTTTTTGTTGCTTGTGTCGTACGTACTCCTGCTCCTGACTTTTCCTGTGTTGAAGGGGGAGGTGTGGCGAGGGGTGAGAAGTTTGCGTTCGGTTTTCTGCGCAAATGAAAAGTGGATGAAAGGAGAGCTTCGACTGCTACGGCTCCGTGCTCCGTGCTTCTGCTTCTGCTGCTCTGCCTTTGCACATTTCCGGGCGCGCGACACTCACACACACACACACAGAGCGAAACAGGGGAGACACACAGATACACACATACACATACAGAGGCGACGACGAGTCAAAACGAGGACAGGCGCAGACTTTGGAAATGGCAATTGACTGTAGCACCCCCTTACGCTCCTGTGCCACTTTGTCTACCCCACTCCTCCTCGCCACTCCTGCCTGCCTCTTTCCTTCCGCTACTCTCTATCCTTTCCACACCTCACTGCCCCTGCCCCTGCCCCACTCACTCATTCGCTCCCCCTCTCCTCCTGTCTATGGCACATGCGTACGAGCGTGTCCTTTGGCTCTGACTTTAGCTCTGAATAGTTTTTTTTTTTTTCTTTGAATTTCCATTTAATATAGTTTAATTTTCAAAACATACCTGATTGAAACCAATATTTAAGATTAAATCCTTGCCTTTGTCTGGGTTTAAAAAGCTTAAGCCGTTTTCTATCACTAGGATGAGTTTTTTGTTGTATTTTTGTAGCACTTTTTGCACCGTTTAGCGTTTTTTTTCGCTTTATTTTTGCAGCCATATTAATGAATGGCCCTGAATGAGGGCCTGATCCCAGGGCCGTCGCAGAATCCTGCAGGATAATGGTCGGCTGTTCTGCTGTTCTGCTGCTGCGACGACGTCAGCTGCGTAGTAGAGTTGCGACGGACGGGTGGAAGATAGCAAAAACCCAGCAGCACCACCGGCAAACCGGCCGTGTCCCGTTGAATGTTCCGCTGCGCTCGGCGTCAAATTTCAAAGTGAAGTCGACTCAGAGAGCAGCAGAAACGTCGACCCACCAGGCAGCAGCAGCAGCACAGCCACAGCCAGCCAAAGGCATGCTTTGGCTGCCAAAGTTGATAACAGCCATAATGCTCGCTCGCTCTCTCTCTCACTCTCTACCGCTGGGTGCTTGTGTGCGTGTATGTGAGAGAACAAGAATGAGCTGGAAAAGAGAGAGCAGCTCGCGGCTTCCACTCGGAGAAATAATACATCAGCAACACTACTGATAAATGGTGGATTTTATGTGATCTTAGATCGGAGCGGAAGATAAGTAATCTTGAAATCAAGATCATTTTATATCTTCAAATAAATGAAACTTAAACAACTTTGGACTGAATACGTTTTAAAAATGTGGAGAATTTTATATGACATTAGATCGGAAGAGATCTAAGTTGTTTTTGAAGTTTACACATTTTAGGGTTAATTTAATCTGTAAATATTTCTTTAAAGTGGCACACTTTAAAGAATTCCTTTTTTCTTTTTTTTCCTCCAGATTGATGTATTCAATATATTTTCTGTTCTATGATTGAAAACAATCTGATTATGTGCCGTAAGTATATTATTCGATGTTTGAAAATAATGTTGGCTGAGATACATAGGTATTTACAGAAATATAAACATTTTTCCATGATTAAGGAAAACTATAACTATACAAATTATTTTATAATGTTAGAATCTCACTCAGAATGATTTCTAAATATAAATCTTCAGAAATATGCTTAATATTACACCCACGAGACGTTTACCATTTCGCCAAGTGTACCAACTCCTGTGCCTTCATTTTCTAGGCCGTGGCATCGCTTTACACACGCAATCCCAAATGTCTGACTTTGTGGGAGAGGACATAGAGCCAGCTCATTTGTAGAAATTTTGTGGATTCTATTTCCACTGTTTCTGAATTGTCCAATATATTTTCGTGAGTGTGTGTTCTGGCAGGATACCCTGACTAGGACCCTCAGCTCTCTTGGCAATTTACGAGTCCAGCTCTCTCTCTCTCTCTCTCTACAGACCTTCATTTTTTACCCCGTAGCCTTGTCCACACTCCACGAGCTGAGAGTCAATGAAACTTCTTTGTTGTTCCTCTCACGCAGCGACGGCAATGCTCCGCGTGTTTTGAGAATGAAATCAAAGTGGGATATTTAAAGCCTCATTAATCAGGACCTCCGCTTCGCCCAAGGAAAGTCCTGGCTTTGTCCACGAGGGGGACTTCAAGTTCTCGTTGAGAGGCGCTGAGTGCCCCTTTCATTGGTGCAGATTGAAGTAGTTACCGAGGGTGGAGTGGAGGTGGAGTCTGGGTGTAGATGCGCTCGTTAAATTCAAATTTGTTGCACTGATAATTACACAGATAAAACCCATCAAAGTAGGCGGGGGTACAACATTAACTATAGTAATTATGAAAGCCGATCAAAGCTAACATTTCAATTAGCGGTTTTTTCAATGGCTACGGGAATGGGAAGATGGGAGATTCATTTTAAATTCACTAGTTTCGCTTTAATAGAATAGATAAATCCGTAAACGTTGTAAAGTTTTCAGTAAATTGAATATTCAGGCACTTAATCCCATTATTTGCAGCTTAAAATTGATTCTGCTTGGCTTCTTATTACATCCTTTGACGCAAGTACAAAACAAGTTGAAGGTAATTTCACATCAAGTTATTGTTCTAGTACTTTAAGCTCATAAACTATGTTTGTATTGAGTTATTTTGCTCCTTACTATTCCTAATTACTAAATTAAAAGTATCTTAATTTAAAATATTGCTTTGAAATGTCTTAGATTATTCTTTAATTCAGCTTAAAGAATTTCTCTATTCATTTTAAAACTTGTTCTTTCTTCTGAAACACTATTTCACAAAATATTCCAAACATTTTCCTCAACGCCATAAAACAGATGCAAAGACATCTGAAATATTTGTCATACGCCATTTTCTTTTAATTCCCGGAGCTGTCATAAAGAACCCAAAAATATTGAGAAAATGAGCAAATGCAAGCTGTTCTTTAGTTCTAACGAGGGAAATCTATAGCTCGGGTCCATTGTTCTCTGGCATTTGCCATTTTTTAATTTATGACCCATATTTCCTTCAATTTTCGGCTGCCCTTTTTTTATGCAACGCCTCTACCTGAGGCCGAGATTCGGGCCAACAGGTAACGGACCGGATTTAATGGTCGTAGCCTTGATACATATATATTTGCCAAACGTAAAATTTCTCTGTAGCATATCACATACTCGTATCATCATCTCATCTAATTTCATCCAACGTCATGGAACAGTTTCGAAAGATCTCTTGACTTTTGGTATATCAACTAAATATTTGAGTTTATTTTGTAGATTAACACGGGACCCGCAGGCCGCTGGCCGGACCGGGCCTAATGTACACCCAACGTTTGCCCAACTGCCTCCCCGGAATAGTTCCCGCTCTGGTCTCTGGTTTTATTGTTGCATCGTGAGTGCCATACTCTGCTGCCGTGGCAATTTGATGATTTGTCGTAATGAATGCTAATTAAACGCATTCGTTTTCTAGTTCACTGGGCAGTTGGCAGACAGCAGCCAGCATCCGAATACGCTGCTAAATCGACCAGATCTACTCTTTGGTGTTTGGTATCTACTCTCCTTCTTTTGTCTGGGCTGGGGCTTCGTTTTTAGCGGGGTAGTTTAGTGTGTCAAAAATTCTTAGGCGTATCCACACACAGCCAGCAACCATCTCTGCTCTCCTATATGCCGTCGGAGTTTAACAAACATCCGTACACTACACTCAGACTGAGGGTCTCGACACATAGACAGCGAGAATTCTAGATACAGATACAAATGCCGTCGGAGCGGGGCTGTGGCAAAGACAGGAAAAGAGGCACAGAGACCTGGCATAGATACAGATAGCTGTGTATGTACAGCACACAATTTGGGTATATCCACGATGTCGGCAGTAAATGGAAACGCAAATAAAAGGTGCTAATTTCATGAGGGTTCAATTAGACACTGGCCCCGACTGACTGCTGCTGTACGATTTCTTTTCTTCGCGATGGTTAGCAGAGTGCGACTAGTTGAAACTGAAACATACTAAATGTATCCAAAAACAAATATGATCCAGTTTCATTTTGCAATCAATTGTCAAGCGAAAATTATACAAAAATTTGCTAAATGAAGCAACCAAAAAAAGTAGGTCGCCCGAGCAGGGACTTGAACCCTGGACCCTTGGATTAAAAGTCCAATGCTCTACCGACTGAGCTACCCGGGCATTTGAGGAAGGCCAGCCACAAGGCCAATAGGCTGTAAGGCCCAAAGCTCACGCTCGAAAACTTCTAAATGCTTGCAATCATTCTAATTCTACCTGTATACGTAAATTCTACCTGTAAATATTATAAAATAACTCAAATTACAATTTTATAAGAATGTTCTTTCATACAAAAAATAATTATGTGGATGGTTTTCGTTATCTATAATCCTTTCGACTCCTTAAGGACGGATATAAAAAGAGAAATCAAAATTTTGTGTAGCAAAAAGATTGTGGTCCAACCATGTTGGTGGGCTGGCAACGGCAGTTCACTCCGGTACGCTATCCCACTACTGCCTACCACGGGAACTCTTGGCTGCTGGTTTTCACCCCTGGCCCGGTTCATCCCTCCTTAGCCAACCTGAATGCCGCGGACTCCTCCATGGCACCCATATTGATGGCAAGCTTAGTGCGGACGTTCCGTCAACATGAGCTGGTCCGCTACACAGTGATTCCCAGCCTCAGGCCATTCCACAACCTGACCTCACAGAAGCGTGATTACAGAAGATGCCAACCCTCCAGTCGAAAGTCTCTGGTTTAATATTCAAGCATGTGTCACTTTTATTGATTTTGCTTTCATGGCGACTGCTTTGTCGACTAATAAACTGCTCTATCGACGGTGATGCCTTTGTCTGATCACTGCTTTACTTTAAACTTAAGCAGTTTACTGTTGAACCACTTTATCGACACCCGCGCTGCCAACCATTCATATTGGCTAACATACTTTTGTGCTTCTGTTACACACTTCGGTACATTTTATTTTTCCGAGTGTAAGACATAAAATCTTTTGCAGTAAATAATAGAAAATTATATTATTCAAAAATAATATAAGAAAATCATACTAAAAAAAAGCAAAAAATTCCAATAAATTGAAAAAATAAGATCGCCCGAACAGGGACTTGAACCCTGGACCCTTGGATTAAAAGTCCAATGCTCTACCGACTGAGCTATCCGGGCATATAAATTAAAGGTGCAAATGGCCCCTGAAAATCGTATGCTTTGTTTTTAAAGACCCATTCTTATTCCTTCGAAGGAATATAGTCCTAAGGTCCAGTAGAACAAATCAAATTTTCTTAAAAATAAATACATGTACAGTTGTGTTCAATGAAATAGTAGTGCCGCACCTCACTACTTTCAAAACTCTTTTTGAGATAGTTCTAGTCTTTCAAATTGAACAAGTGATACCTTTACGGAAAGCCTGGAATGTAGGCATTGGATAACCGAAGAAACCCCGTTACATTTGCATTCCATCTTCTTGTTTTACATGACATAAGCCGAATACCCATAAAATATGCTGTTCAATGAAATAGTAGTGTTTTTTTAGATAATTAAAAAAAAACAACGAAACTCAAATAAAAACATATATCTCATGTTCTTCATGTTTCTTGAGCTTTAATTTGTAGTTTTTTATCAATTTGGTTTTCATTGCGAACTTGCACCGGCCGGATATGGGTCATTAATCTCTTGCCAACGCTTCAATAGGATTTGAGCCAATAATCCATGAACCACTTGCTAAAACTAGGCTCTGGTTCACGGATTTGCAGTGTCAACAATGTATTTGGTATTCCAGCATAAGACTTCGATGAGATTTATATCTAGTTGGACAGTTGGCCTTGGAAAAACGTCGATCTTTTCCGATAAAAATCAATTCCTAGCGAGCTTTTCTGGGTATTTTAAGTCATTATCCTGTTAAAAGATCCTTTTAACATGAATTTTTCAACTGTAATTTGAATTTAATGTATTTTAAAGTATACCTACATACACAGTTTCGCTCAAAACCATACTATACTCAAACGCCAGGCTAGAAAGTACTAGCTTATATGAGCTGGGCCCCATAAGGCTCAGCCTTCCATGCCCAATGCTATTTTTTTCATGATTTTAAGTGGTAATTGAATTTCTGTGAATGCCAAACATATTCTTTTGAGTCTATCTTACCATATAATACAACTTTACTATCATCAGTCAAAAGTATTTTTGTCACTGTGACACAGGCCATTCCACATGCGTTTTTCCAAACTGAAGTCGTGCACCCATGTACTCTTAGACCCAAACGCGGAGCTTTCTGGAACTTCTTGCATTCAAATAATGTGTAATCAACAGTCTACAAACTGTCACATCACTGACAGATCGATTAAAAATTTTTTTCATAGTTTTTGAGGATATTCAAGGCCTGGTCTTGCCTTCGACCGCCGCCAACCATCCTCTAAAAAATAAATTTTTCGCATACAAAATCGATTTTCAGTTTACTTCTTTTAGTTAATTGGGTTAAATACAATAGTGAGAGTGCATACAACTTAATTTTCAATTCCAATATACCTCCTGCCTTAAGTTTTTAGTCTAACTCTTAAGTATCCTCTTCTGGACCGAGCAATGATTTCTTTAACGCTTCAAAATCAAAAGTACCGCTATGTCCAAAACTTTCTTTCATCAAATTATTCGATATCTGAATTGAGCTTGCGGATGGTGGCTTATTTAAATTAATTTGCTTTGTTTTTTCATTTTTAAAAATTAATTTAATCTAGCACTACTATTTCATTGAACAGAAGATATCATGGGTAGTTATCTAAAGTCATGAAAAACAAGAAGATGGAATGCAAATGTAACGGGGTTTCTTCGGTTATCCAATGCCTACATTCCAGGCTTTCCGTAAAGGTATCACTTGTTCAATTTGAAAGACTAGAACTATCTCAAAAAGAGTTTTGAAAGTAGTGAGGTGCGGCACTACTATTTCATTGAACACAATTGTATATGTATGTATTTTAATCCTTACTATTGGTGTTTTTATTTGCAAGGTGCTGAAATCTACAAGCGATGTGTATGCTCCCACCTATATATTTGCCAAGAAACTTATTTATCAAATTATGTAGCTCCTTGTTCCTTAGTTCAATTGACTACCGTCAACGCTTGGGAAGGTTATCTTTACAGTCAAGGAAAACATCTTACGATACTGTATTTCGAAAGAATTATAATCTACATAAAAATATGCCATTCAGCAGCTGCGCATAGTAAAAATAAAGGACCGTGCAAAAATTTGTAGTTCGTCTTAGTTAGCCATCACTGCTATCTCGACCATTTGTTGTGTTCAGTGGAAGTACCCCCAAAATTAGAGCTGTCCAGAAACTAGAATCGGGCATCGGACATTGGCGACTCAGAAATTATAACCTGTGGCTCTAATTTCTGGAAGAATTTTTTTATTACCTGCACAGTTTTGCCTTTCGGTTGACTTAAAAATAAAAATGGGAGTCCCAGTTATTCGTGGTGTATACAATTCGATCATATGCAAGTGTAATTTGATTCGCTTGTAGAAATTTGTGTTAGTTAATGACTCAAGGTCTAAGTGAAAATTAAAAAACTAAAATTATAAATTGGAAATTAACTAAAATGTAAAATATAAGTTACATTTTTAACAAAACTGCAATGTTAATAACGCGAAAACTGTCAATAATATAAAATGTCAGCGCACCAAATTGAAGCTGTTTATGGAGTTTTAATACTTAAAAACAAGGATACAATATATAATTCTATTTGTTTTTCATTTTAAAAAAATGTTTCATGAAAATTCGAAATTCGGACATGTAACGTAAGACCCTTTTTATGTAACGTAACAGTCCGCACCATTTTGATTGTCAAAAAAAAGGAAAAAAAAATATTTTTTTGGCAAATATAAAATGTAACTTATTACTTCCTTCCTTAAGCTACAAAATGTTGTAGTATTCGTTAAAAATAGTCAACCAGAAGAGCAGACTTTTTCGAAAGTCTTGTTGGGCATCTTGAAAACCTACTTCCAAATTTGTGTAACGTAACAGTCAATTTGATACGTTCATAACTCTTAAATAACAACGCGTACAGAAAAATCTATATGAACATAAAATCTCAATACTGGTTTCCAATTTTGAATGCAAATACAATACATATGAAACATACCCAGTTTCATGTGTTTTTGCGATAATTTCCGACAAAATATGCGTGCGAATGTAACGTGTTACCTCGATTTTGACAATATATTAATAAAGAAAAATTGTTTTGTGTTAAAATAATGCTTGTGTAATTTTATTGTTATTTTATCATTTTCTGTGCATATAAAAATGTAAATATATTATAACTTTTCAGAAATTGGTACTAACCCAGGTACAAAGTGGTTCTTATTTCCGAACTTCCACTGTATAAGATATGTAGCGTATCAAGGAGAGAGAACTATCTGAAAAGTTTTTATTCTCAATTCTGATTCTGCGGAATTAACTTTTTCGAGCTCAACATATTTTCTGTGCCACGTCATCAGAATGATATTAGAACGATAGTGTTGTTCGTACTTTGGCACAAATTTATTGAATGCCCGGGTAGCTCAGTCGGTAGAGCATTGGACTTTTAATCCAAGGGTCCAGGGTTCAAGTCCCTGCTCGGGCGAAACAATTTTTATATTTTTTGATTCAATAATATTATTTTTTGTCTCATATCATTTTTGCTTTCAATTTTTTTTCTATTTCAACTGATAATATTTTTAGAAATAAAAAATTTAATTGAGAAGTGGTTTTAAGTGGGCGCTGGTATCATATATCCAAGCAGTTTTCAAGCAGTGCACGCGGCAATAATGTCCGTTGGTTGAGCAGTTCATTGTGCAGGCAAAGCAGTTCGATCAAAGCAGGTATTTCAGCAGGTAACTTGCTTTTGAGTTTTAAATCCCAGAGTTCCGACTGGAGGGTTGGCATCTTCTGTAATCACGCTTCTGTGAGGTCAGGTTGTGGAATGGCCTGAGGCTGGGAATCACTGTGTAGCGGACCAGCTCATGTTGACGGAACGTCCGCACTAAGCTTGCCATCAATATGGGTGCCATGGAGGAGTCCGCGGCATTCAGGTTGGCTAAGGAGGGATGAACCGGGCCAGGGGTGAAAACCAGCAGCCAAGAGTTCCCGTGGTAGGCAGTAGTGGGATAGCGTACCGGAGTGAACTGCCGTTGCCAGCCCACCAACATGGTTGGACCACAATCTTTTTGCTACACAAAATTTTGATATTCTTTCTTTTGGCCAAGCTTAAGAGTCATATTTTCTCCTAGGCTATGAAATTCAGAAGTGTTAAAATAAAAGCAAAGTATTAATTCCTTTTGTTTGAGAGGTGAAAGATCGGTATCTCGTCCCGTTCTTCAAGAAATATCCGATTAAAATACGGTTACAATACTCCAACGGTTAATAAAAAAATATGGGATGAAAAGCTGATATGGGAAAACTAACTATGAAAGCTATAAAGCTAATTGACAACGATGATAAGATTCAGAAAAAATAAGATCGCCCGAGCAGGGACTTGAACCCTGGACCCTTGGATTAAAAGTCCAATGCTCTACCGACTGAGCTACCCGGGCACTTGGTCCGCCCCCGCCGCGGATTTCTTCTGAGAAGAATTTCCCCATCCCCTGCATCCAATCAAAAGCCCTTGATCAACAATAAGATGATATTTGGGGTACATTTTAAAATAGTTTTTATTTTTTATGCCATATTCATACATGTTTACATATTGGTTTTTGTTTTGTTTTGTCATTATATTTGTATGGTTTTTGTGGTTTCATAGTTGAAATTTCCATTTGATTTTCGTTTAGATTTTCATTTTCGATTCCATTTTTTAGAAACAATGCCTATGCAATTGAACCCAGATTAAGTTAATACATATACATACGAATTTCATTAAAAATTAATTGCGTAATTTTATTTATACATGGAATGCAGTTAAACTTTTTGCGCCCACTGTGCGTAAGCGCCCCCTTAACCCAAAAAAAACTACAAACAGTGTAAGTATTGTATTGCATTTCGTTTCGTTTCGGTTCAGACAAATTGCAATAAAACAACCAACCAATCGACAGAGGGTGTGCATCAAATGAATGATTGAACAAATGTACAACGAAATTAAACAAAAAATAATAATGATTAATTAATTTGTGCTAAGTATTTTTTGTTTGATTTTTATGCATTTTTCATTTCCACATTTTGTTCGTTTTGCTTTCCGCTTTTGTATCCCATTTTCTGTTTCTGTTTTCACTAAAAATTTGTCTTGCTAGTTCGATATACATAATTTAGGCTTACGGGGCTAGGTTCACATAGACTACCGATAGTTCTAGAATGCACTAACCTTAGCTTAGCGAAAAGTACAGCATAAATAATTACATTACATTACATTACATTATGGTTATGGGGTTTCGGTTTCCTTTAGCTTTCGAGTGTAACAATTCTCGCTCTATTCAAGTTTTTCGTTTGCTTACTTTATTGATTACCTTTCGGTTTTGTTTTGTTTTGTTTTTTTTTATTATTTTTACAGACATGAAACATTGCTGAGAGTTCTCTAAATAAATAATATATATATTAATGCTGCTGCTCGAAAGAAAGTCCAGTTTCCATATCGAATTCTATGCTAATTGTGAAATATTTTTAGTTCCTGTTTGACTTCCGAATTTGTTCTTCAGTGGCAAATGATAATTAAACGATTTGAATAACTTTTGTTTCTTTTTTTTAGTTTTTTGAATAAAATTAGTAAAGCATTTTCGAAGCTGCTAGAGCACTTTCAACAACACACACAAAATAAACTGAACAGTAGAGATAGTTTCAAAGATTTTCTCATTTCTAAACGAAACACAAACATAATAAAAACGAAAGGCCTGCCCCGCGCGGAGACTGTCGTCGAGTCGGGCGGTGGGCGGGCGCTCTCTACTATTTACAAACTAAACAAAGCCTTATGTGGTTAACTAGATTTAGGTTATCTACTGGCTAGGTATTAAGTACACACTTTAGGACTCCCTGGAGGGTGGGGCTGTGGGTTGTGGGTTGGATTGGGATTTGGATTTGGACTTGGGGATATCTCTAAACGAAGAACTAATGTTAGTTAGAAATCACTTTGAAATTATTGCAGATATTAGTTTTGTTTAACTCGATCTTCATCTGTGCTCCTCGTCTGTGCAGCTCTTAGGTACTAAAATTTATGCTAAACTTACATACTAACAGCTTTTCGAATACTGCTTAGAGAAAGAGGTCCATCATACTGGGCGGGAACCACACGCATTCACATTAAGAATAGAAGGGAAATCTCTGCTTGGATCCCCAGGCAGTTGAGAGCTGTGCTCAATTCCGGGAAAGATGGAAAAGGGGAAAGGAACTTCCTTTGAAGGAAAAATATTGAATATCGAATAGAATTGTGTGATTGCTTGGGGTCCCACAGCCAGTATCATAGACCCAAACGAGCTGCCGTGGGGGGAACAGCTCGTTTCTTAGCTTAACACGAATCAGTTGCAAACAAGGAACATCGTCTCTGATGTTGGGTTGATCGACGGGCGGCGACTGGAACAGGCGGGTGGCGTTGTGGGCGGTAGGTGGTAGGCAAGATGTGGGGCAGGTGGCAGGTCGCAGATGACAGGTGCTGGTGAAAGTGGCAATAGATAGATTGTTATCGCCTCAGCAGCAGAACATGTTGCAGCCAACAATGTCCGTCTTGTAGTCCAGGTCCAGGTCCAGCTCCGGATCGGGCTCACAGTCCGATTCCAGCAGCCGTTCCAACTGCTGAAGATTCTGCGCCTTCTGCTCCTCCGCCTGCTGCCTGCTGATGATAACCTGAGATCAGAACTCTTGCGGATACTTGAGGCAATCGGCATTGGAGTTGCTGGCAGCGGAGGAGAAGAGCGAATTGGGACCGTTGCCAGTACTATTGCTGCTGCCACCGCCGCCTGTTACACCCGCACCACCGCCAGCACCACCAACGATGCCACCACCACCACCACCACCTCCAACTCCAACATTGTTAACGCCAGCGCCAAGGGACACAGCATCCTGCGGCCCTTGCGACTGATAGCCACCGGCCACACTGGCCGCCGCCGCCGCCGTCTGATATGGTTCCTGATACAACTGATTGAGTCTCTAACCAGTACCCGAAAAGTGCCACGCGTCCTATGCGCTCAGATGCGCAAACTGTGACGGATGGATATCGAACTGATGGTAGGGATGGCCATAGGGACCCATGTGGTACGGCACAATGTTCATTGAGGCCATCTTGTGCTCCTTCTTCCACTTCATGCGTCGATTCTGGAACCAGATCTTGATCTGGCGCTCCGTCAGGCAGAGGGCGTGGGCGATCTCGATGCGTCGCCGGCGTGTCAGGTAGCGATTAAAGTGGAATTCCTTCTCCAGTTCCAGTGTTTGATAGCGGGTGTATGAGGTCCGTTGTCGTTTCGTCTCGCCATTGGCATTCACAGTACCTGCAGGAGAAGAATAAAGAAAAGATAAATTGTTTCAGTTAGTTTCGAGCAGTAAAAATGTTTCTTAAATTCTAAGATTTGTTTTCTCCCCCCCCCTTCGCCCCATGGGACTATTTGTAGGCGTTTCTAGGCAATACTCGAAACGTTCAAGTGGACAAGAAGACCCCTTGAAGCTCCTCTAACCAGCGCGCTGCTCCAAGGCAGTTAATTTTCTCATTTATTTTGTGATTTTCTGCAACGTTGCGCATTTCATAAATATGACGTGTCAAACTGCAATTTGGTGGCACCCGAAAAGCAGACCCAAGCCAAAAACTACAACTACAAACTTTGTTTTGCTAAAGGAGAAAGAGGAGTTCTGGCCAAGGCACCGAGTATCACCCCAGACAGATGTTTGTCGCTTGCCCCGTCTCACTCACTGGCTTTCTGTATATTTGTATATCGTTTTATATTCACGAAAGATAATGACAATTTCCCGTTCATTGTGAGTCGCCCCCGAAAAGTAAAGTTTTCTGTCATCTGTATTGGGCCTCCGACTGACTGACTGACTGACTGAATGACTCTGCGAGGCAGCGAGGGCGTTGGAAACGCGTCGTTCATAATGAGGGGGCGGTGCTGTGGCAAAGTAGACTTTTAAAAGCCATTTACCGTGGCGTGTTATTATGGCCAAGTCAATTGGCCTGCCCGCCCGCCAGCCCTGGCCAGCCGCCTCGTATTCGCTGGTTTTTGCTTTGGTTTGCTTTTGTTTTGGCTTTCCCAAAAGAGCCCAGCCAAAGAGTTGCCAGAGACAAGGGGCATGGCATGGGCCAATGCCTGCTGCAATAGATATTGTTGTATCTCTAGTATTTATATCTGTGAAATGTGTGGCAGTCAGTCAATGTGATAGACGGCAACCGCTGCCTCTTCTGTCTGTCTGTCTGTCTGTCTCTCTCTGTGTGTGTGTGTGTAGTGGGGCCCTATCTCTATGTCTTGTAAGGGGGGGGGATCTAATTCTATGTTCCACTGATTTTATATGGGTCATGGCCCATTTGCTAAATGGCAATTCCTTTTCGGATAAGATAAGGAATAAGTTTCTGCCAGTTTATTTGATTCGAAAATTTAGTAGATTTCGTAGATTGGAAATTAAGTTCGCTTAAAGTTTTTACGCTGCTTTTTAGTTTGCTGTAAATTCAGACAAGAAAAGTTTAATCTGTGCCACACATTTGGGCCCTCTCCCTCTCCTTCTCCATCTCTATATCCATCTCTCTTTCTCTTTTGTTGTTGCTGCTGTCTGCTGTCTCATTTTCGTGGTCTTCGATGTGACGTTGGCGGAAGATGTCAGGTCACATCAATCAGCGTGGAAAATCTAAATGGAATTTCCGATTAAAGTTGAAATTAATTACCGCTCATTTAATTAAAGTGAATTTGAGTGTGGCAAATGCTCCACCAAGTCTCAAGTATGCGTGTGTGTGTGTGTGTGTGTGTGTGTGGAAGCGCTAACATCAAAAGCTCTTTTCACATCCCTGGGTCTCTGCCTCTCTGGCTCTCTACCTCTCTGCCTCTCTGGCTGCCATATCCTGAATGGGTGCAAACTAATGACCAAGTAAACAGCCGGCAGACAGTAACCAGACAACGGCCATCGGCTTCATCAGTCATGCGGATCAGCAGAGAGAGAGAGAGAGACAGCTATGAGCTTTGGAGTAAAAGGGATGGCTAGCTACGAAATTGAATTGCAGGTAATCCAATACCAAGCCAACTCTTGACCCAGTGCAGTTTTTTGCTTGTTGTCTGGACGCGCGGCGACTGTCAGTCAGGTTATCAAATTTGATTGTGCAACTAATATTTCTGGTTTGCCATTAGAGCGAAACTTTGAAGAAAAGAAAAACTTGGCAGACGGCTGCGAGGGTCAGACTGATGCATGATGTGCAGACATTTTTGAGTGTTTTCTTGTGACTATTTCATAAGCTCGGCTCTGACCTTGCCCAGGGACAGGGGGCCAGCCAAATCAATAACACTTTTCGCTTGGGCAGCCAACAGACTGGGACCTGCTCCTCCTGGTACTGTTCGGTTCTCCCTTTTTGCTGCTGGGCTGGCAAATCATGTGAGTGGATGGCTGGCTGGCTGGCTGGCAGACACAACAAAGACACGCGCTGAACACTTGCACTGCCATCGACCATTTACAATTGTCAAATGTTGCTGTCATATGTTGCAATTTGTTTACAACACTTTTAAACCCAAAAGAGAGGGCAGGCGGTGGGGAGGGGAGGCATAGCAGCAACAGCAACAGCACTGCCAAATGTATCACAGAGATGTTGGGGATGTTTTAAGGGGAGTTTGGGCAGACGGAAAATGGCCAAAAGTTAAATTTTTGAAGATATATTTCTGCAGGGATTAAGGTATATTATTTATACTAATAATCTTTGCCCTAAAAAGAGCTAGAAAATATTCCAAACAGCTCTACAAACCAAAAACTTCTTTGAAGAACTTTACTTCCCTGGAATTCTCAGCAATTTCTGCAGCTAATCTTTGGTCTTTCCTCTCATTATATCTAAATCAGCCCCATCATTGGCCTCTAGGGAAGATCTCATACTCCTACCCAAATTCAGTTTTGATTTCCGACTAAAGATCAACACACATCCGCACAACCCGTTGAGTGTCAGCACTGTGGTCGTCGTCTCTGTTAAGACTTGTCTGCCCAATCTTTAGTTTTTTTTTGACTTTTGGTTAACTACATGCGAGTAAGTAGCGCATCGCTGTCGTCATGGCCAGGCGCAAAGGCAAAGGCAAAAGCAAAAGCCCCCCGAATGAGTTGACAGGGCAGAGCAGCAGCAGCCACAGAAACGGCACCTGGCCTGTCATATCACTCCACATGCTTATATCAGAGGGGGACTGCCCGACGGAGAGAGCGAGCAGAGCGAGCAGAGATCATGGGAGGAAGGAAGGCCTCTTGACAGCGCCAATGAGCGAACATTCGAAGCGTTTTACAAGTTTGTTCCCATTTCCCTGCCACCTCAATGGGAGAGGCACTGGCACTGCCACTGGGGCTGCCACTGGGGCTGGCTACGTCTGGGCATTTGTGAAATACTATATAGACATATTGGATTCTGCATACATATATCCACAATACATATATACATATTTCTGAAGAATGAAGAATTCGCTTGTGTGTGACTTTTGTGTTTGGTTTGGTTTGGCTGTCTCTGCTTTGTCATGTACTCTTTCTGGGGTTTGGGGATTATTTGAATATGATGTTTGTTTATTTGTATTTTTGTATTGAAAGCTAAGATGTGCTTAAACCTTAAACAAGAGCTAAAAGTTGCACTATTTTAATGCAGAAATTATTCCAGAATTAAGTGAATATTCCCCTAACAATTCCCCTCAGCTACCTTCCAAAAGAGCATTCAGAATTCTACTTACTGCTCCGTTTGCTGGTCATTTCATTTGCATTTCATGTAAGATGACGTCAAAGTGCCTGTGGCTCGGCCCACAGCTGACAGCCGCTTAACATATCAGTTGATATTTGAAATATTTTGGTGCATCCACAACATGCAGCATGCAGCATGGGGATGTGGGGGCATGCAAAAGATCTGTTTCAGAATTTATTAAGTGACGATCCACGGTCGGTCCAACTTCGATCGATGCTCAGTGTCAGCATTCAGCATACAGCATTCTGCAATTCAAATTGCCATTGTCCGTTTGGGCCTGTTGCCCCCGATGTTTTTGTCTCTTTATCTCTTTGCATACTGCCCGGCAAGATCAGGGGTCTGTGATCTGTGATTGACACGGGATTAGCATACGATACGCAGGGCAGACTTCACTCAGCTGAAGGCAGGTTCAAAGTTAAGCAGAAAACCTTTGGCGTAGGTCAGACACACACAGAGAGACACAGTCGCAGCCTGAAGTTTAATTGTTTTCTTTTTTTGTTGTTTGGCGCAAATAGACACAAGAAATAAGGCAGGAAAAAAAAAACCGAAAGATACTTGCGGCTTGTCACAAACACTTGTAGCGGTCATTTGTCAACGGACCGGCGTCTGGTCAGCGGAGGTAGGAATAAAAAATAAAAACCCTCCCAGAGCTCCAGCAACAACTGAACATCGTCATCGTAATCAGCAACGTGTGCGGCACCAGAGACTCAACTTTGAGGCAGGAGCGCGAGGCCACAGCCGACTCCCCACAGCACAGCACCTGGGGATCAACTGGCGGCCTCAGTTTTGATCTTATCCCAGCAAAAATAAATAAAACACACAAAAAGAAACAGAAACATCTTTGCACTTGTTGTATTTGTTACAGTAGAAATCGCGACAAACAAACTGCAAAGTGTCCATGAGTCAGGGCAGGTTCATTCCTCAAAGGAAAGTTCATAAATCAACGCACTTCCGATTGGATCCGATCCGATCCGAAGATCCAGTGTGCAGTGTGGCTACTTAATGAGTCGTTTAACCAAAAGCCATTATCAATGTCAAAATTCCAACCCAAGATCATTACTCATACAACAAGAGGGATGGAATGGATGGTTATAGAGAGTTTTGTATAGGCCAAAGTGTGTACGAAATTTGTCAAAAATTAAACTAATTAACTCGGCAGATCTGTGGTTAGATCTGGTGCGGGGTTGCGGGAGTGGAGGAATTCCCAAAACAGTTTGCACAAATTTTAGTATTAAGATTCCCTCAAACAGTTCCATAAATAAATCAGACAGAGATAGAATGGAAATGAGAGAGAGATGATGCCACGCTTGAGGTCTGTTGGAAGAAATAAATCTTGAACCATGAGAAGCGATCGGAATGGCATGGGGAATGGGCATGGGCATGGGGATAGGAATGAAGAGGATGGGCACGGGCATGGGACATGGGACATGGAGCAGTCAAAAGGGCCGCCACAGGGGTCGTCGGGACATGTGCAGCGCGCGGGTTAATTTCTTTCGGAAAAAGAAAATTAATCAAATATGTGTGTGCCCCTCAGTCTCTCAGTCGCAGTCGCAGTCGCAGTCTCTCAGTGCTATCTTGAGCATGTATCTTCTCTCTTTCTCTCAGTTGCATTCCTTTGGTGATAAATGATGATGCCCTGGCTGGGGTTTCCAGACGCTTTCCGTGTTTGTATTTTATTTTTGGGGGCCATGCGACAAATGATGTGACATTTGTGATAATGAAAGTGTTACCATGAGCGACCATCCCTCCACCCCTCCCCCTGGCACGTGCTAATAATACGCTCGGACAACAGGTGTTTTTTTTTGTGGTGTGGTGTGGTGTCTATCGATGTCCACACACCATTAAAGTGCTATTAAATCGTAGTTACAACTACTGTCTGCCACTGCCACTGACACTGCCCAGTGTCTGGGGCACATTCGTCACAGCAGCAGCATGGGAAAATTGGGAATGGAAATGGAAATGGTAACCAGAGCCTGCGGATCATTAATCACAATTCAAATAAAGGAAACGATGCAGTCAGTGGGAGTGGAGTGTTGGTCAATGCTGGGGCGGGGGGGCATCATCATAAAAATGGCAAGAATATTAAAAACACTCCACGAAATGGGATGCAGCCAATTTCTGGAACATCCATCCCCAAACCACTTTTTGGGGTTTCTTTTTTTTGTTTTGTTGTTTTGTTGTTTTGTTTTGTGTGCGAATTGTGCGTGGCCTTGTCCTCCCACTCCACCCACTCCCCCAGTCTCTTTCTCTCTCTCTCTCTCTCAGGTTTTCTTCGTGAGCATTCGCGTGGCTGCCTTTTGGTTTTTCGTGAAAAATGGAAATTATGTCAAGAAGTAAATTGATTATTTCGCTTTAAAGCATTTTTCAATTTATATTCCGTGTTTGTTGTCAACACGAAACAACATTCAGCAGTGTTTCGTCAGTGTTTCGTCCCCCCGTTCTCTCTCTCTCTCTCTCTGTCTTTTGTATGTATTTCTTTTGAGTGGAGAGCCACTCGAGTGAAATGACATCATGTGGCACGAAGCTCGGCAACAGCTGATGCGGTCTGTTGGCAAATTAAACGATCTGAACCCTGGCAGTGTAGGTACACGGAATGAGGGAAGGACAGGGATGCCATAGGCGAAAGAACGAACATATGCTGGAGCAGCAGATGGTTTCCGGTTTGGCAATGGAATGGATGAGGATGCGGCTTCAAGGAGTGTTAAAGAACTGAATTAATACATGGGAAAATGTACATTAAATTATACGAATTATTTGCATTCTCTGTCCCTCAATCGCTCATTGAATTTCCCCTTCAATGGCGCCTCCTATTGCTCAACCAATTAAAAGTCCCATTTACCACCTTCAAAATCAACCTGTTGATTGGATATCCCAGCGCTTAAGTGCTTTTTGGGGGATTAAGCAAAGGCAAAGGCAAACGCCCTCAGGAGACACGTGACCGCCCTCGACCTAACCCCAGTGCCAGGCACTAGAGACAATTCAACCCTTAGAGAGTCATTCGATTCCACGCCACGGAGGAGTTTCACAATAATTGTTTTCAATTCGAAACAGTTGCCAGCAGAAGCACAGCCCCCCACAACCCCACAATCCCACAACCCACACCCAACTCTCACCCATCCTTCAATCCTTCTCTCGCTCCCTCTGTGTTGGCCTGGCATAATGAGCTGAATAACAAATTATGCCGCTGTTTTGGTATTGTGTTGAAAATATAATAAATGAATTATCTGCATAATTAATGAGCTTTTAATTTTTAATGGCGCGTCGCAGGCTCCCAGGCAAACAGCAACAGAATGAAATGGGAATCCAAACAGAAAGTTTCTTCCGAAGAAGAACATGACCAGAGAGCGGAGAGTGGTGAGCGGAGGGGAGAGTGGACACACCGTGAAGAGTGAACAGACGGACAACGGTCAGGCGGTTGTGAGTTGGTTATCAGGGAACGCGTATCTTTTAGATACAATTTTAATGTGACTTCTTGCAAATTATTTATGCGCGCATTTTCGCTCAGATAATTATCGTTTATCTCTGATTTAAAGAGAGGAGTCAGTCCTCTGCTCCTCCACCCCAAAGATGATGATGCTGATGCTGCTGTCTTTAGAAGTATTCTCTGTATGCTCTGTATAAAAGTACAAGAGGTTCCTGCCTGTGTGTGTGCCTGTTCATGTTCGAATCCAAAATGACTACCTCAGTTAATTATGGGGCTCCCGAGTAGGGAGCGAGCGTCGCGCATGCGCACATAAATTAGCAGAGCATCCAAGCAGTGGAAGGGAAACCTGTTTTTGAATGCCCCTCGTGCACTTGGCCCCCCCGTGTAAAGACCGCATAAACAGACACCCTGCCACCACCTCTCTCACTACCTCCCTTCCTCCCTGCTCTCTCATTGCGCAGAGAGATACCCTGCACCGTTGCACCCATTTTTAATGAGTGTCCTGTCGTCTGCAGTTGAATGAACGCGCTACAAAATGCGGCGTTGTCGTTGTCTGGCTTCTGGAGTTCGTTCTCTCTTTTTTTTCTTTTTCTGTTCTTCTACCAGCTACCATGATTAACTGCTCGAGGTCTTTGACTGGCGCTGATGATGACCACGACCACGACTGCCACTGCCACTGCGACCAGGACCAAATCAAGAGAGAGAGAGAGAGAACCAGAACCCAATACCAGACCCAGACCCGCGACCAGACTCTGTAATCAATCAAAGGCACGTTGAAGAATCTCTGTGATGCTTTTTTTTTGCTGGTGCCCGGCTTTTGATTCACTCGCGTCGCACTCATTGACTTTCCATTAATAATTTCCTTTGTAAATTGCATCCTGTGGCAATTGTTGTAATTGTGATGAATTCTTTATTAATGCAAAGTCGTGGAACGGGGAGGAGGATAATGTGAGGTGGGGTGCACCGGGCACGGGCCACTGTCAATGGCGTTAGGTTCAATTATCTGCCATAATTCTTTTGTGGAAGAGTTCTCTGTGATGGGCTGGGGCTGCCTCAATTCATTTGCGATCCATCAGCTTTTGCCATACTCGTACTCCTCCCCCTTCGATTCGATCAGAAGTCTTTAATTTGTTAGTGGATGCGAGTTTGATGATGCATTTAAAGGCAATTATCTGGATTGCATAAATCAGATGTGTTTGTACATAAAGCAAACACAGAGAGAGACAGAGGCGAGGCACGGGCACAGGAGTAAGTGCGCTACTTAAGCCATTAACTGCTCTATTTAAAGGGCAATTAATCATTCCGCCAACAGTATTCAAATCATGCCTACAGCTCTATTAGTCGTAGAATCTACGGAAATAAATCTTAAAGTTAATACATATTTTTCTTCTTAAATCTTTTGGCATTTCATTATTTATTTTTTATGTATATGGAAATTTATAAGCTGCCCAAAAAAAATTATCAACATTTTTTCGAACTCGTAAATGCTGTTCAACCCACCACAGTTCGAGTGGAACAACTATTTCTACACATTTAATTAAATGAAAATACAAAATAAACAGCCAGACGGCAGGGGCAGCAATCAGAAATTAACTTGAAATTTAACTTAAAGAAGAAACACCACAAAATAAGCTTCGTTTTTAGAAAACAAAAGTATGTATTCAACATGGCTGCTCCCAGAGCCCCAACAACATGTCAGAGAAGATGTGAACACGTTAAAAAAAAGAGGCAACACAAAAAATAACAAAAAAACAAAATTAAAAAGCTCTAAACGACTCGAGAGACTCTGAGGCTGAGACTGAAGCTGAGGCTGAGGCTGAAGCTGAGACTGAAGCTGTGGCTGTGGGCACTGAAACTCTGAGCTGATGAAGATGAAGATGGTGAAGTCAGGGCGCGGAACAAGTTTCTCGAAAACTTGCTACAAAGGTGTCTTTAAAAATCTTTTAATTTCGACTCTCTCGCGTATAGGAAATGTGCAAATTTGCTGTCGTCAGTGCTGGTAGTTGGTAGGGGAACAAGCTGAGACTGAGACTGCGGCTGCGGCTCCATTCGAACTGGAGCTGCGCACTGGGATTGGGGATTGGGAGTCGTATTGGGCAAGGGAATGGAAATGGGAATGGGAACCCGCCTCTTAATGAACCGCGAAGTGCAGCGAAATGTTGTTAACTGTATTGGTGTCCCGTGCATCTGTGTGAGTGGAAAGTAAAGCAAGCGCTGTGAAGGTAGAGCTGAAGTCGCTCTGGGCCCAAGGGCAGAACGTTGCCAACAAATTGCAATTGTTGCCATTGCATTTGAGCTGTCACTGCAGCAGGCAGGGACACACAGAGGGACACAGAGAGGGACACACAGAGGGAGCAGCAGGAGGAGCAGGAGTATCTGACCCTTGAACCCCAGTGCTTTTAGCACGCCATAAACAGGAAGGGAGGGAGGGAGAGAGGGAGCGAAAGGAAAAGAAAAAAGGTTACAAAATATGGCCAGGAAAAGCCAAGTGGAAGTGGCAGACATTTAAATCGAATTGGCTCGAGGTGGCGGGCCACTCGGTTTTAATCTGCGAAATGTAAGACGGTACTGCACGTAGCCCCAGTCAGATACATATGTATCTGCCAGATACACCAACACACACACAGACACCAACATAGGACAAGCCCTGGCCACGCGTGTAACTCAATTTTCAATGGAGGTGGCAGCCACACGTTCCACCATACACCGCCACTGCCTGATGCCTGCTGCCTGCTGCCCTGCTGCCTCCTTCTGATTCCGGTACCAGGTCGCCGCCGTGGGTTTGTCTACTCAGCCAAATAGTTTTGCCGCCTGCATTAATAATTCACAATTTCATCTGGAATTGTATGCGATTTGTGATGGTTTTCGTTTAACTTGGCTTTCGTTTGTTTGCCCGGAACCCCAGCTAGCACACAGCACACAGCTCCAAGGTCTGTGGCTAGCCTGTTGCTGGTTTTTGGCTTGGTTTTTGTCAGTCGGTGGATTCGGGCACAGTGGACAGTAGGGTACAGAGGCAGAGGCACTTTAATTGGGGTAGAGGGGAATTTAAGGTGAGAGCCAGACTGAATTTAGCTGAGAAATTACTAAGGAGCGTATAAATATTTAAGCTTGGGTTCTCGGAAAAGTTTAAGACATATTTTCCATGATATTGGCATTGATTTTTTAGGGGTGCTCTCTTCTCTATTGCAGTGAGGAAAACTGCCAATTCTTAGCCACTTTAGCAGCACTTTCAACCCACTGTGCCGCACAGTGCGCTTATCTGCCATTGCGTCACTTCATTTCATTTTGGTTAATGCGAAAAGAGATTAATATTCTATGCGTATCTCGACGCAAAAGCGGCAAAAGCAAAAAAAAGGGGGAAAAACGGTAACAGGCTGAGCAGGGGCAGGGGCAGGGGCAGACTCCAAGACAGACTCGGACCTGCTTCAGGATCTGTGGTGTGGCGGTGTGGCGGTGCTGCCCCAACTCAAACAATCTGCAGATGTGCGCCAATTTGCGACTGAATTTGATAAATTCGCACTGCAGCGCTGCCGTGACACTCAGTTGGATTTATGGCTCGCACTTTTTCACCATTCAAATCGCAATTACTTTGCTTTATTCGCAATTTAATTTCCTACACACCCCACCGTGCACATATCTGAAAGATATAGATACATATACCCTACTATGTACGTATCCATCTATTGGGGGGGTCGGGCGCACACACAGCTTGATCTGTTTGCTCTCTAAACAATGGGAATGGAGCAAAAGTAAACAACGATTTTGGATGCTTGCAAGTCCATTAGAATGTCGTTTCAGAGTGAAATGATTCTATTGCAGTCTTCTCTGAGTTGTATCTGAATAATGAATGTATCTGTATCTGCATCTGTATCTGCATCTGAATCTGCATCTGTAGCTGTATCTGCTGGCGTTTCTGCTGCGGCTGCCTCTTTGCTGGCCGCCGCTGCCGCTGCTGCGTTTGCATCTATCAGCGCTGGCACATCATCAGTCATTAGTGGCGCCATTGTTGGCTCTTTAAATATTGTTGTCTTTGTGTGTGTGTGTATGTGTATGTGAGTGGCCTCCATTGTTAGTGTCTCGTTCTACCATTCTACCTCCTCTTCCTGGCCTTTCTACCTCTTCCTCTTCCTCAGTTTTTATGCGCTTTTATTAACTTTGGCCAAAATGTGGCCGACTGCCACTTGAAGGCATCAATGGGCCACAATGTTCTCTTTTTGTTGTTGTTTCTTTTCGGGGCATAAACAATCCTCTGGGCTCATTGGAGCAGCGGAGCAACAGAGCGGCGGAGCTCTTCAATCATCTTTTTTTAAAAGCCTTTTTCATCACTTTTCTTCACTTTTCCTCACTCGACTTGCCAAGTTGATTTGGGCTATACGATGAGTGATATTTTTAAATCAGACAATGGGATATGTCGGGTATATATAGAACTGCATAGCAAACTGCATAGAACTATAGAACTGTTGACCTAAAAAGAAAATGAAAATTCCCTCTATGCATCTCTGTGCGGGGCAGGGGATGATTGTCTTTCCTTTCCGTAGCCTGCCTAATGAGCTAATGATTTCATATGCAAATTTCGCCTCATTCACTCTTGAGTGCCCCTATCCCCTGCTATCTGAAGAATGAATTTCAATTCGAGCAAAGTGATGATTCGTTTAGCAGCGACATCTCTGAATGAGCCACTCAGTTTCATTAAGAACAATCAACGGAGAGTGACAAGACCCACTCGGCGTTCGCTTCTCTCCGATGGTTGCCAAAAATTCACTGCCGGGATTCGGTTCGGGCATGGCCTGAAAGATCGCTAATAATAGGGCATCGGCTGCGGCTGCGGCTGCGGCTCTGGGGCTCTGGGTCTTGATGATGGAGCCAGCGGAGCAGTAAAATTAATTTATGTTCTACTGCATTTTCAGCACCTTGCGCTGAGCTCCAATGCTGCATTATGCATTCACCTCTCGCTGGGCATTATGGAAAATAAAATGATTTTTGGGTTAGAAGCAGCTTCCCGGCAGTGGGCAGCGGGAGGGGAAGTGCAGCAGGGGTACGGGTACAACCAAATATAATAACAATCATTATGATTAAACGTAGCTATTTGAAAAGTCGTGTTCCAAGTTAATGAAAATGTAATTGAGCAACGAATGCCGCGCGCGTTTTTCCTTGCTCTGTCCCTGGGTCTGGGTCTTGGTCGCTGTCCTGGGGTCTGCAACTCCCTTTTGGGTTGGTTGGTGTCTGTGCAGTCTGGGCCTGGTGTTGGCTGCTGCGAAACAGCATGGCGGATGGCATGGCAAGATCGAGAGCAGGAGCTGCTGCCAGCATAGACGAGTAGCGGGGACAAAGCACAACAGCAGACACCAACAACACCCCAGAACCAGACACGGACGCAGCCGCAGACCCATACCCAACCCAAGTCCACGTCCAGGCTGAGGCTGAGGCTTAGGCTGTGGCTGAAACATTCTCTGTGGTTGGGTTGCCTTGCAGCCGGCCGTCGCGTATCTTGTATCTGGCATTCAACTCGTTTGCAAACTATTAATTTTGTGTAACATCCTGCATCTGCAGAGCCAAAGAGCCAAAGCCAGAGAGAGCCTTCGGGTTGAACGGCACGACAGCGAGCCAAAACCAAAGGCTGATCCAAAAGGTATTTGTAATTTAGATTTGGAAAATAGACTGGATATTATAATGGCTCATGTATTGGATATTTGTTTTGCGGAGTTTCATTTATGGCTGAACTTTCTTAAAGAGTTTTCCTTACGTGCGGCCAGATGCTCGTAGATGGGCTTCTGTTTAGCTGGGACTTTCATCAATCATTAGCCCCATTTACCCTTGATTGAAGAAGCGTTTGAAGCCCATACCGATGCCTTGTGAATGTTGTATTAAAATTAAATAAATAAATAGCCCACTAATTAGGGTGCGGCCTGCCGTTCGCTTCACAGAAATTCAACAAATTGTCAACAAATTTTGTGGCCTATGCGGCAATGGCACACAGCAGAGACGAGTCTAATAAGCATTTGAAATTTCGTAAGTGATGTCTGCCAGTCATCAGGTTGTATCTACACATACACATATCTATCTATCCATCTATCGTACATGCATATCAGTTTGGTTGCATCTTTTGATGATCTGCTTGGAGCAGTGCCAGCTTTGGTCTTGTCAATTAGCGAATGATTTTATTCGAATGCCAAACAACTTCACAAGACTGCATGCGATATTAACTAAACATGGATCTATATATACGTATCTGCACGTACCCCCCATAAGTATTGACCATTTAGCCAGAAGCCAGAAGCTTCTTTTTTGTGTGTTTGCTGGGGAGAAAAGTGTTTCGCAGAATTCTGGTTTTTGTTCTCGTTGTTTTGTTGTTTTTGTTGTGTTCTCTCTGGATATCTCCCTGGAAGATGGCGTTTTGGGGAGCTGTGGTTTTTACACATTTTAAAATGGTTGCCACAGTAACAACGTGACGTGATTATATGCAATCAGCGAGGTGCCCTGCCCCCCAACCACCACCCGTACCATCCCATCCTCCCATCCGGCTGCTTCTTCCCGCTTCCCTGAGCAACATGCACTTCAAATTTGCATAATTGTTAACATGATGTTGTGGCTGTTGCTGTTGCTGTTATTTTTACTGGACTTTAATCAGCGAATGTTCAGCCACAGCCACAGCCCCCTGCCGGCTGCCTGCTGCACCCTGCCTGATGCCATGCCCTAGATTGCCCTTTATTATTGGTATTTGAGCTGCTTGGCACCTGCAACAACGTTCGTTTTTCTTTTTCCTTTTTTGTTTTGTTTTAATAGCGATTCTTAGTTTGGCAGCAGCAATTATAATTCGAGAGTTGCAACACACATGCCAGCAGGCAAACTTCTAATAAAGACATTTGCTGACAGAAAATTGAGTTGTGTGTGGCAGGTACGATAAAAAGTGGCAAGGCCTAATTGCCACAAACAGCGGCAGGCTATTGACTCCTAGCAGCGAGTAGGTGTGGCCACCATTAGGGGCGAAAGTCCACAAACAAGAAACTCGAACCCAACCCCAAGTATATCAATGTATCTCTAAGTAAGAGACTGTGGCCAGACACACACACACAGCTACATAATTGGCAGTCTGTCGGATAGGTTACATGTAGTACCCAAAGATACATGCACAAAATGTAGCTATAGATGGCTGCCTTTCACATTAGCCTCAACAGAATATGATTAAGAAAGTAATTAAATCTCGTCGATGCATGAAAACTCAAGGGAAAATGGCCAGAGCCATGGCCAGACAGAGATGCAAGCAAAACAGCCACAAAAATGGCACATTTGGAGAGCAGCTGAGAAGATGCATTTGGAACGCAGATCGTTGTGGAGATCTTTGAGTGAATCTCAGAGTGGCTGGCTGGCTGGCTGACTTCCACATTTCATTCATACGAGTATAGCCCTCCAGAAGTTCATGTTCTTCATTACAGTTCGCCTTTTTCTCAGCCATCAATTTGTTCTGTGTGCCTCCCCACTTGCCGCAATTTGCATAACAGATACAGATACTTGCTGCTGCTGCTGCTGTTGTTGCTGCTGCTGTTGTTGCTGCTGTTGTTGTTGCCTCTGCTGCCATGAGTTACAGATACATAAATAATAACAATGTGCCCCATTGATTGGAACCGCACATGAAACGAGTTTTCCCCCCATACACCACACAAATCGAAATGGAAAATCAGCCAAAGTTTCCTTCAGTTTTGTTAATCAATATGTATCTGCATCTGTGAGGTTGTTGTTGTTGCTGACTGACTGACTGCCTGACTGCCTGACTGACGATTTATAAGTGCAGTTCATGTGGCATTTCAACGTCTCTTTAATTGGCTGACATGTTGTGATATTGGGTTGTCAAGAGCGCTGCACTGCACTGCACTGCCCCTGCCTCGGGGCCAATATGGCCAATGGAAAATTGCAATTTTCCAAAGCAGGCAACTATCGACGATTTGCAGGAGGGAAAAGCACATAATTCGCTGGATATTTGAGCAGGGAAATCCCCTGAGAAATTGCTGCAGAAACTCTTCCATTTAATTTCATTTTTTATGCTCATAATTTTTGTGACTTTTTTGTTCAATAAACGAATCGAAATTCCAATTGAAAAAAAATAGTTCCCAGAACCCACAGCCGAATCAAATGATTAATTTGAATAAATATGACTACACAGAAATATTTAATTATTTTTGTTGGCTTGGCGTTCGAATAATAAACGAGCTGCAAGTCAAATTGCACTCGGGTAGATCCAAGCAAATGTCAAACAATTTGCAGTCCAATAAATTTCATAGATGCCCCCTCCTGCACCACCTGCCACTAAACGATGAAGAATCTTTGGCTGCGGTCAAATAATTTGATTATGCTGCGACTCCGTCCGTGTCGTGAGAGGCTCTCCATCAATGGGTCATGAGAGGTGGCCAGAAAGGGAATCCATTTGAAGAGGAGGAGGAGTAGCTGTAGGCAGGCAGCTGTGTGCGCGCCATTGACATGATGAAAAATCGCTCAACAATTTTTCCGTTCACAAATTTTCCAGCCCAACAAATTTCGAATGAAAATTTGTTTGTTTTTCGTTTAAATTTAAATATAAACCAAGCGAGGTGCTGAGATTTATATCAGGCTACACTAGCCGTATCTTTGTATCTGTAGCTCATGTAGATGCAATCTGTATCTGTATCTGCAGATGTATCTGTGTGTGTGTCGGTTTTATGAGTTATTGTGGGAGTCAGTCCGTCTTAGCTGCGGGTGCCAGGTCCCTGGGTTCTACGATGGATAGCCTCCCCCGTTTGTTTACAATTTTCACGCGCTACGATTTTCGCGGTCGAGTTTTTCACGCAGCGCTCCACCAGATCCACGCACCACCGGCCCCTGCTCCCATCTGGAGTGGACGAGGGAGAGAGAGAGCGTAAGTGTGAGGCAAATTGTTGTTACCGCGAGTATTGTTTATGTATTTTGACAAGATTCCCCGCGCGCACAGTTTGCCAGACAATTTGGTGGCAAGCATTCCGGTGGCAAGCAATTCACTTGCAACATTTTGGCTGGCAAATGAGTGAGGTGAGTGAGCCAAGTGTCTCACAGGCAAATCGAAATCCCAATGAATCGGATTAGAGGGGGGCAGCGATTGAGCTCGAAGTGGGTGGGTGGATAATAAATAATAATCATCCAGAGATGATTCAGAAATTATTTCCAGGGAAATATATACAGCTTGAATATTAATAAACAATTACTCAAAACTAATCAATTCTAATCTTCTACCTTTGTTTTTTATTCCCTCTCCTAACGTATATCCAATCTTATCCTATTGAATACTCACTCGTTCCGAGATGAACTCTCTTCATCCATGGATAGATCTGTGGCGGATTCTTCTTGCCATTGCCGCTGTTCTGGCTGCTGCCCGCCTCGTTGCCGCTGTCGCTCTCCGAATCGGAGTCGCCGCCGCCAGGACTGTGCATCGGGACATTGACCACGCCCGGTACACCGCCAACGCCCACGCCGCTGCCACCGCTGCCCACTGGCACACCGCCAGCGCCCGTGTGATTGTTGTTGAGACTGACGGCGGCAGCAGCGGCCGCTAGGCTGCCACCCAGCACGCCTTTATTGAGGGATCGTGCCACACTCTCCACCACGGAGCTGGGCGAGAGCTTGGGCGAGATGTCGCGCGTGGAGAGGTCCTGCGGGCTGGCCAGCGATTGGTTGTTGTTGTTGTTGCTGCTGTTGTTGTTGTTGTTGCTTCCGCCACCTGACCCTCCGACGCCACCACTGCCGCCCGGTGTGGTCGGATCGTTGGCGTACTTGCAGCTGATGTTCGTCTGCTGCTGCTGCTGTTGCTGCTGTTGCGGGAGTTGCTGCTGTGCGAGTTGTTGCTGCTGCTGTGCCACCACTGCCGCCGCGACATGGGCATGCTGCTGCTGCTGCTGTTGCTGTTGTTGCTGCTGCTGCTGCTGCTGTTGCAACAACAGCCGCTGCGGCTGCAGCTGTGTGTAGTCCACCATATCGGGATTACCCTGTCCGCCGTATGCCGCCGCCTGGTTGGCGTAATGCGCCTGCGGCGTATTCGGATAGAGGTTGGGCGTGTAGGCGGCCGCCGCTGGAAAATAGTCATTGGCTCCGGGCGTGGCTGCTCCGGAGTTGCCCGGCCCGCCGTTGGCCCCACCGCCGCCAGTGACGGCGGCTCCGTTGCTGCTGCCCGCCGTGGCATTGGCGCCCGGATGACTCTGCTGTGCGTTCATCTGCTGGGGATAGCAGGAGGCCAGCGAGTTGACAAACTGGTACGAGGACATGGCAAAGCAATCTGGATCCATTCTGTAGCCAGTCTTTGTCGGTCGGTCGTCTGGGAATCGATTGGTATCTGAAATGACGCAAAAAGAGTGGGAATTGAGTTAGTTATGAATGCAGGCTGTGGGTGTGTGTGCTGTAGGTGATTTTGTTAGGAAGAAGATCTCATTTGGCGATACTCAGAGTGCAGCATAATATTTGCATAATCCAGAGGAAAGATGCTGCACGAGGATATCCTTTGTGGGAAGCTTGAAAGATCGTTAAAAGATCCTTCAGCCCATCGGCCACTTCCTCTTGCCTTTCCCACAGTTATTACCCCTCCAGAGAGTTGCAATCAAATGGCATCCATACCACTGTGCCCCACAGTCGCTGTTGTCCGTTGATTGGTTCCTCCCCCAAAGTGTTGTGTTGTGGCGGGACGTTAATAATTTCACTGGCTTTCGTTTGGCTTCTACTTGGTTGGTATTATTATTATTATAACTTTTAGAACGGTAAAGAATCGGGTTTCTCTTGAGGCCACAGAGCCGCAGAGGGAGAGATGGAGAGAGAGGAAGAGAGAGAGAGAGTTCACTGCCTAAGCATGCAATTTAACCAAGGAACCAAGGCACAGGCACCGCTTTGGAGTGGAGTGGATATATTTATATATATATATATATACAAGTATTGGGAGTTTGGGTTTTTTTTGTTGTTGTGGAATGCCTGGACCGCCCACTCTTCTGGACACACTTTGCGGCTCAACAAACTTTTGCTGTGGCTGCACTTGTCCGGGGCCCAACCGGGCAGGCACTTCTCCAGCCATCGCACAGATACGAGTATGGCCAGAACCAGTGCCCAGTGCCAGTGCCCAGTGCCAGTGTTTGTTCAATGAAGGAAAAACTTGTATTCCTTTCGGAGTCGCCTTTGCTGGAGATAGCAAACAAAAGCAATGACCGAGGCACAACCTCTACCTCCTGCCCCTCTTCTGCTGCAGCAGGAGGAGGCCATAGCCGTAGCCATCCAGGCTGAAAATCGCCTGAAAGCCGAAAAAGTGCAAAACGCAATGGCAAAAGAGGCCAAGCGAGGCCGCTGCACATGAACATGGCCAAAATAAGATAGAGAGAGAGACAGAACAGAGAACTTTGGCCAAAAACAATGCAACGAACTCTGCCACAGCCGGCCCCGCGCCCCACGCTGTATCTCTGCCCTTTTTTTTTTTTTTTTTTGCTTTTGTTGTGTGGCTTGAAACCAATAATTTTGATTCAGTGGGCAATTTAACCCTTTAGCATGTTGGCCAAATGAAAGGAGCCCAAGTTGGGGCTTAAATTAAAACGCCGTACGAGCGGCATACTACGGTCGCCTCTTCAGTGCCCGCCCCCTGCCCCTGGACCGCTCAAGATAAAACAGAAATGGCCAAGAAGACACGAGGAGCAGCACTGGGCAAATGCTCAGGCACTGGACAGAGATTTATTTGATGAGCAGCGTTCTACAAAAAACAGAACAGAGAACAGAGAGCAGAGAGCAGAGAACGTGGCCAAGGAAATACTTATTGTATGCCAGCTAGCCTTCAGCAGGGGAACTCTTCCACTCCACCCCCACTCACCCACTCCTACGATTATAGACTTTAACGGTGGTTGTTCCCTCTAAAAGAAAAGAAAACCCCAACCAACCGATTCGATTTGGCAATATGAGAATTATAGTTGTAGACAAGCGCCAATGTTTAGGCCGAACAAGGCCGAAAATCAACGAAAATTATAGGATCAACTACGGATTTGACTCCGACTCCGACTTTGAACGTTGAACGTTGAACCTTTGACTGGCAGATATTTGTACAATCCACGGGGTCGCAACGATTTGCTGCCAAATGGGAATGGAAGCGATGAAAATTGATTAAGTGGAGAGAGAGAGAGAGAGATGCCAAAAGATTCGCAGTAATCGATGAACGAACGATGGCCGATAGTTAACTGTAGCTGAAACTTATTTAAGTGGAGGTTTAAATTGATATCTGAAGATTGTATAACACTTCCCGTTCCTCTGCACTTCCCGTTCCACTGCATTTTTCAGACGCAAGGCGACTGCTGCCTTCGTTGATTTTCTGATCACTTAAGGGCAAATTAAATATTCAGTAAAATTCGGCGGGTGGGGGGAGTGCTCATAAATTATACGAATTTTTGAAAATTGTTTTCCAAATAGTTGAGGCGACAAGCGGTTCAATTGGTGTTAATTAAATCCATGAATAATAAAAACGCAAAGCGAATTTGGCGGGCACCCCGAAAGAAGAGACAGAGATACACAGAGGGAGAGATATATAGATACAGCTACAGCAGGGAGAGATATACAGATACATCTCTTGCAGAGAGAGGGGGGCAGGGGACAGCGGACAGCCGCCAGACATTGTCTTAGATTGGCGATCGTCGGTCCATGTCATAAGAAAGCCATAAATTATGGCAATTCTTTCGGGGCCCAGCGACATTTTGGTTCGAGACGGCAACTGCGACGGCAACGGCAACGGCGACGGCGACGAGGGAGCGAACAAGCCAGTTTTTCCTTTTGTCCCGATCCCGATCCCATCCACTCCTCTATTGTATAAACAATTTTTAATATGCCTTCCAAATGGGAGTGAAATTTCTTTTTTGTCCCGATACTTAAACCGCAGAACGAATTTCCTTTCCTTTACTCACTGGGGCAGCAGCATTTTCCGTTTCACATTGCCACAGGTAAGAGAGCGGATCTCCGAAAGGAAAGGAAAGCAAAGGAAAGTAAAGGAAAGTGAGTTAAGGTAATAATACTCGTATAAAATAAACAGCAATTGAGTTGCACATGCGTCTGGTGCGCCGTGGACGCAATAAATCAATTTGGGGGGCAACATCGAAGGCGACAGCTGAAAAGGGTTTTTCATGAAAAATTCTATGAGGCATTGACGGGGTTTTTTTTTTCTCGTTTAAGAGTAAGAGAGTGAGAGGGAGAGAGGTTGCGGTCGAGGAGTTTGACTTGTGTACGTTTCAGGGGGGTTGAGTAGGCTGAGCATATGCGTAATTAAGATGATTAACTTTTGCATAATCGATAATTAAAGCGATTTTAAGGGGCTTGAATACACTTTGTCAGCATTTATCTCACTCCCTGCTGGAGATGCTTTTATATGCATTTCTTCCTGTGAATCTGTATATCTCTACCGGCATTAATCAAAGTTAAGTTATGGGAAAAAATACACAGACTTTTGGGGGTTTCTTTGAGCTAAAACTGATATCTCCTATGTAATTCCTACAGTAAATGACACAGAGTTCCACAAAAATATATCGTTCCTTTAGGTATTATGTACTTTTATTTTAATTTATTAATTTTACTTTAAGAAAATAAATCTATTCATTAATATAATCCACAAATTCATTTTCTAAATTTTCTAATTTTCTTTAAAAGTCTCTTAAACGATTTTAACCTGTTTCTTCTGTTCCTCTGTTGCTGTCCCAAACTAGCCGCCAGTCCAAGTTCAATGCTGCTTAGAAACCCAACCACCTAATGACCAAACTGTCATCCATTTCTAAGCACTCCATCATCGTCATGTACGTCATCGGCTCAGGAGAGTCCGTCCCGCCACCATCTTAATTATGAAAATGAAATGAAGAAAACCACCCAAAGCAGTTATTTCTTTTTACAAATGTCGCCTGGGCTGCCGCCGCTGCTGTCGTCACCATTACAGATTTTTGTGTATGGAAACAGAGACTCAGAACAGAGCCAGGGACCAGGGACAGGGGACCAGGGAACCCTGTACCCATCATAAATCATAATTTTTAATATTTGTTGTCAGCGACATGGGCGTAGCTCGTGTACATGTAAACATGCAGCCGCTTCTAAAACTAGGGTCTAGGGTCCAACCCACGGGTACGCACGAGAGTTACGTACAGATCGTTGGACAAAAAAAAAAAAAACAAAACAGAACACTACAACGGAACAACAACAAAAACAACAACAACAAAAAGATGAATAAAGGTATTTGCGCACGCGCAGTCACACTCAACTCATTGGGCTGGCTGTCTCTTTTGCACTGCTCAAACAGCCATAACTGAACCAGCTGTGAGACAGAGAAGGAGCGAGAGAGACACAGACTGTGTGTGGACCCATTAAAAACTCATAAAAATTTGTAAGCACCTCATAAAAATAGTCATAAATATTATTCCTCCTCATCTTTTTTTTGTTTGTTGTCTTTTTTGTTTTTGGAGTGGACTTGGGCCTCTCTTTCGCTCTCATTCGTTTGGGTCTCCTTCGGTTGTGGCAACCCTCGTCACAGTTGCTGTTTGCGGTTTGTTTGTTTGTCTGTCGCCTTCTCATAATTTTTATGAGTTCTTTTCAATTGTTTTCCAAACTCAAACTCAAACTCAAAGCCAATCAACCACCGATCCGATCCTCACTGCAAGCGGCCATTTCTGCCATAATTTACGATCTGTTACGTAATGGTTTTTGGTTAGAGATATCAGAGTGCTCGTGGTCCTGGTCCTGGTCCTGGTCAAGGACAACTCAATTGTGTAATATTTCATGGTGTTCATGGCTACTGTTTAGGGGCAGATTATTGTCGTTTAAGTAGTTGGGTTCAGATTTTGACAGCGGGATGTAATTAATGGAGTGTGGACAGGGTGGCAGACCGCAGGGGTATCTTATAGCAGAAGATTGAACCATGTAGTAGATGTATTAATTTATTGAAAGGTGCAGAATGCACGGACTCAAAGAAGGGCTATCTGAAATTGTCTCAGAACCTTGAAGTTGTCTAGTTGTCTATTCTTTAGTCGAAACTTGCATGCAAGGATCTTCTTCTTAGCCATTTGTTTTCTGCTTCTTTCAACAACCTTCAAAGTGTCTCAGCACTTATTGTACAAACATTTCTGGCATTTTTCCCTGCTCAAAATACTTAGATCAACGACTTTAGCACACAATATTTGCAGCTTGAGGAGTTTGCGTGTTTGGGACTTTGATTTATAAATATGCATAAGTAACGATGAAATAAAATCGGGGCAGAGGCAGTGGCAGTGGCAGTGGTAGAGGGATACGATACTCGCGTATGATGAATGTCTTCGCCAGGCGCAGGCCAAATGCAGAATGATGGGATAATGGGCATAAATAACGAGTGCCACAATGCAGAAGACACTCGAACTTTGGACACACTCTTGCAAGTCGGTGGTAGACCCTTCCACTGTCGCCTCCTCATGTGGCCAATTAGCTAGTTGAAAACTAGGGTCTGGCCGGGCACTGCAACTGCAACTGTAACTGTCTCTCTGTTGTGCCCACATTATGCAATCGTGGCAGCCACTCTTTGATCTTGGCCCACCCCTGGCGAGGGCGAGGGCTAGGGCGAATGCTAGGCAAATGAAAGTGACCTACATCAAGTGGAATTTTTGTTCCATTCAGTCCACATATGTATGCCCGGCCAGGCACTCTCTCTCTCTCAGAAAAGTGCCCATGCAGGGACTGGGACTCCGTCTAGGGCCCAGGAGCAGTCGGTCATTGGTGCAGCGACTCGGTATCTCGGTTCCAGACCAATGCGTCCGGTACGTACGTCTTCTGCCCAGGTCTCCAGATCTCCCGTCTTTAATATAATTTCGGTTTCGCTTTGCAGTCGTCGCCCCATGGCGTCTTGGCCAGCATGACTCCGCCGTGCCGACCAGGGGACCAGACCTATGTATGTCTTGGTTTGCTTCATCCCTGCACACCATTTATGTATGTATTAAGAGAGGTACGATACGAGTAGTATATAGGGATAGGTACATAGGGCTTAGATTAGCCCTCTCTATATATTCGCTGCTTGTTAGGCATTTTTCATTCGCTGTGACATTTCGCCTTTGTGCCTCTTAATTATTTCGAAAGCGGCTGCATTTCGTTTTAATGAAGTGAAAATTCTTGGCGCTGATACCGCACACGCAACCCAATGAAAAATTACTAAACACACAACGAAAAACCAGAAACCGAACCCAAAATAAAAAGGGAATAAGTAGCAGGAAAAGTATATGCAAGAGTATATATAAATTTTGAGGGGCTTGGTTTTTGGACAGTGAATCAATTTTTATTGATTTAGAAAGAGGGAGATACGAGTTACCAAATAATAATAATAAACAAAAGGAAAAAGTATCAATTAAGTGCGAAGGGAACAAGTGGAATAAAATTTACTTTATTCTTAAAGTAAAAAATAAAAAATACATACAACTCAAAAATAAATTCAAATGCGGTGCAAATGTAGCTTTACTTTGATCTCAGAGTTTCTAATAATTGAAATAGTTCTTTGCTTGAACTGAATCCCTTCGGTAGACACAAAAAAAAATTGCACAAATAAAAAAAAACCATAAATAAAAACAAGTTATTGAAAATTCCTTGCTAATAAAACCAAATGATTAAAATATTAAGCTCTTCCCATGAAAGGAATGCCTTTGAGTAAATTTAATTTAATTCGTTTCCCCTACAACTCGCTTTACTCACAATTTTCAGTTAGCCGTCGGCGTTTGGCATTTACCAGATAGCAAGTGAATTCTTGGAATATTCACAACACTCTGCACTGAATCACTGAATACACTTTGTACTCGTATTGAGAGTTGTTTTCATTCGACTGCGGATCGTAATGAGCTCAGCATTAGGCGGGGATGGATTAGAGCAAGAGTTGTCCTCGGATTTTAGGAGTTAATCCGCTTGCATCCTGCTGGGCAAATGGGTTTACGAGTCCTTTAGCTTCACCTGCCCTGCACTTGCCGCAGGAATGTGTGTTTTGGCCGCAATTGGCCGCAGATTTGAACGGTTTTTAATGCACACACAAACACAGACGCACACACACAGAGAGACAATTTGTCACAGACGCCGGCCGGGGCAGATGAGGCCCATTAGGAGTCGAACGCGATAAGTATCTGCGAGATGGCTAAAGTATCTGCGAGATGCGAGATGCGAGAATTTCACGCCGAATTTATGATTATCCATCAGCGCGAATGCCTCTCAGACGTCATCGATGAGCGCACTGACACTGAAAACACTCTGCTGCCCATCCATCATGCATCTACTAAGTGTATCTTTGTATCTTTGTATCTTTTGTGTGTGCAAGTATCTTTTGCAATGGATATCTGTGTGTCGGATTGTTATGGGTTGGTTGTTCCGTGTTCGGTATTCCGGTGCTCGATGTATTCGCGGCTACGTGCTCGAAGCGTCTCACTTTGAATGCTCGGGCATCATTCAAATATCCGAGCATCAATAAAAAACACTCACACACTCATTCACTCGCTCGCTCACGCGCAGCCAGCCCCCGTCCCCTTCGCTCCCCACCCCACCCCTCCCAATGTCGACCCATCCAATTGTATCTGCGAGTACGAGCAAGTAGGGCTATGGCTATATAGCTATAGCCACATCCAAGTGCATTCATCAAGCACTCACTCGCGTAAAAAACGAGAAGAGCCAAACACGAAATTCGAACACAAGTGAGTGCGAGCGAGCTGGCAGCACTGTGTGTGCCATCTGCCATCTCCCTTGCACCTACGGCGAGCATCCATGCCGCTCTACCTTTGCGGGCGCAGAGAACATTTTCGTATCAACCGCCAAACCAGAAATTCGTAGCCGCAAATACTGTTTGCATGTGTGTGTGTGTGAGTGTGTGTGTGTGTGCGTCTGTGAGTTCGAAAGAGAGGCAGTTCGATTCTCTCTCCGCATTTTGGTCAAAGTTCTTATTGCTCTCACGTACACTGTCCGTGTGCATTTGAGTCTCACGTACATGAGAGAGATCGTTCGTTCGAAAAATTTCTTAACTCAGAATTCTTATTGCGGCTCTCTCACGTACACTGTCCGTGTGAGATCGATTCCTTAAAACCTTCAAAAACATTCGAAATTCGATGTTTTGGATATTTTTGAGCGCTTTTCCGAAAGCTGGATTTTGGCTAAGAATTTTCGATGTGGGCTAACGTAAGAGGGGGCAAATAGCAGACTTTTTGAAGTGGGTTTAGATTCTGAGTAATTGGAAATTGGGTGATTTTAACTAAATTAAGCCTCACCAATTTAAAACACAAAATTCTCCACATGAAGACAATTCTGAGCTTTTATTTAATGACTTTTGATTTAAGCAACAAACCTCTGTTCTGACCTCCTCATGCACCTGCAGTTTCAGTCTTTTTTGCCTGATAACTGGTAAATTTGAAGAGTGTAAGAATGAAGTTAATAGATGCTTAGATTTGTCTGTCAATGAAAATTTTCTGGGTGTCCGTCAGTTTAGTACAAAAATGACTAGTAGTTGGAAAATTGAAACAAGATTTAGAAGATGTTTCTAAGTTCATTTTTATAGCACTTTTGGTAGGACTATTTCAAAATTTTGATATGATTCAGACTCTGAAATTCTTATGTTAAGGAAATCTCTTTTTCATTCCTGTCAGAGCTAACAGTTCAGCTAAAACATCGCTGAAAGCTGCACCCATTCTTTGGCATCTCTTAAACCTCTCCCTGTGGCCTGTATGTGCCATATTCCAATTTCTTTGCTTACCTATAAATGGATGAATTTGAAATCCAATCGCAGGTCACTTATCTGCTTTGAGGAATCTGTTTAGTTTATATCTGCCAGCACTTCACTTGATATATCTGTATTTTTGTATGCGTAAATTGTATTTGCTTTAAGCACCGCACTTTTAATCCAAATTATTCTGAGTTGAGTTGTTTGGGGGGATACTGGTATTCACTTTAGAATTGATTGTGGAACTGGGACATCTTTGCGTGGGGAGAACTGGCTCCCGTATGGAGGAGTTATCTTGTAGATTTATCCGTTATAAGCTTATCGAGGGGACCATGACCATTGCACCGTGGCTCCGATTTACCGACGCCTAAAAGCTTCCTTTCCATGGGACACAAGACGCCAAGTTGCGTGAGAGAGGCGAGAGAGACGACTCGAGTCGCGTTGGAGCAAAAACTAAAAACTTTCGCGTGTTGCACGATTTTTGTGGCAAGTTGAGGACCGAGCGCGCGGCTTGGCGACTGGAGCGACTGAAGTGCGCCACGTTCGATACACGTTTGAGTGTCGGACCATTCATCGGTTCGGTCCACCAGTCCACGTCCGAGTCGATTCCACAGTGCTTCTGGGCAACACCGCTCTGCTCTGCTCTGTCTGTGTGTGTGTGCGTGTGAGTTTTTCGAACACTGTAAATCATCTGGCTGCAAGGCCATGAGTGCGAGCAGGAGGCCCTCTGTGTGCGCATGTTCGAAAAGCAGGGTGTCTCGCTCTGGCCCGAAACTGACTCCGCCCCGTGCCTTGATTTATGGACAGAGGGTGCCAAGAACCGGCCTATGGCGCTGCAGCGCGCTGTCTGTCCCGTGGAAATGGAAAAGCCAAAGAAAACAAAAGAGGAGAAAAAACAGGTAGTTGGATCCACCGCTGGCTGGGCTGGCTGGCCACTCCAGCTCTCTTTTGTTCTTGCTGCTGCTGCTGCTGCTCCAGATTAGGCCGAAATCATCCTAGATTAGGATGCGATGCGTCTACCCGGGTCTCTCTCTCGCTCCCTCCCCATTTGGCTCCCTGCAGTCCCACTCTCCTGCCCAACTTTATTTGTATTCAATCGTGGCGCTGTTCCCCTAAATCACCGTCACATTATTATTTCGCATTATTATTTTATAAACGTTTCGCCGCGTTCCACGTTCATTTCCATTTTTATTGGCTGCCTTCGAAACTTTACAAAATCTGTCCCTCCTCTCCTACGCCTCCTACGTCTCCTGCTATCAAAGTGTATTTTGTGACTCCCTTTAAAACGAGCTCGTTTGCAGTTGTCTCTGAATTTAAATTTATTGGCTCCGGTTTCGGTTTCTGTTCGCTGTTCTGTTCGCTGTTCTCTCCGTCTCCGTCTTCTCTCTTCTGTCTCTGATGTCTTCTGTCGCTGGGTTCACTTTGGGTTCCATGTTCCACGGCCCCAAGTTCAAGTTTTGATGATTCATTCGGTTGTTGGGTTAACGATTTTGATTTGTTTGGCTAAATGCCTTAATTAAAAATCAATTTCATATTCGGCTACCAACATTTTTGTCACTGCCGAACAAATGCTTATTGATTTACGTTGACATTTGAATTTGAATGAACTTAAAAAAGGCTTTGATTGGGACTATCAATCCATATCCATAGGTACTGGTTTGTGTATGCAGATGAATACAAAGACACACCCCAAAAATTAGTTTAAGTTTTCAATGGGGTTTCAATTAGTGGATTGTTTACGTATTGAAGGTTGTTTTGGGGCTTGATTTTTTTCATATGAATTTGGTATGGAAATGGCTATGGAAATAGCCCAAGTAATTCTTGCTTTTACACATAAGAAAATTGTCGTCATTGCCGATATTTACTCTTCCGCTTTGCATTCCCACTAAGGATTACACTTTTCCAGATGTTTTTCCCACACACACACACATGCAGAGCACCCTCTCTTTATTCCCTGCCAGAGGCCCGCACACTATATAAAAATATGTAAAAAAAAAGAAAGAAAAAAGATATGGTATGGCCTGGCTGAAACTGAGAAACTAAAAAAAGAAATCATAAGAGAGACGCCTGCGTGTACTTCTGTAATTGGAGTTGATGTTGGCGATGCCAGCGGGCAGTCAGAGTCAGACTTTGGGACTCACACCATTCCGGACCCATCGAGGGTCCCGTCCCCTCTTTGCTCTCTCTCTCTCTCTCTAACTCACCGGGCAGCAGCAGCAGCATCCAACATGTTGCAGGCGATTTTTCATCATCGTTGCATGTTGTTCCTACGCTGCTGTTGCGCCACACACTCGCACAGTTTTTAATATGAAACAATCAGCAGCATTTGTAGTTTGTTTTTACTAAAAATGTTATAGGAATTTTCAAATTAAATGTGGGCATAGGAACTATCGTTGCAGCAGCAGCAGTGGCAGTGGCAACAGCATCAACGGAACTGCCACTGCAACAGTTTCCAATTAAACGATCCAAGAAAAATGGCCCCCAACTCGGTGCCAGTACCCAGTCGCAGTCCCGGTCTCGACTCACGACAATTCGTTAATACCTTGCCATTTGAGTTCTTCACGCATCCGTAATGGAAATGGGGGGAATGCCATGGCATGGCATGGCATGGCATGGAGGATGGATGAAAGATGGGAGACTGGAGTTTCAGATGGGTATACCATGTCTACGAGGAGTTGATAAATACCCCCCCATTTAGGGACAACACACACAAGTCGGAGTTAGTTGGGATAGTAAGCGATATCTGGAGCAGGAGCAGAAGCAGGAGCTGCTGTTGCTGCTGCTGCACTTGGCGATGCATTGAGAGATGCACTTCCATTAAAAGCCAATTTAAATTAATTTCCATTCTCTGCTTTTTGGCAGCTACCAGTTTTCCGTATTTTCCACAACCTTCTACCCATGGCGGAGACTCTACCGGAGACAGACCAGACCCTACACTCTGTGTCTCCTTCTATGTCAGTGTCAGTGTCAGTCCATTCACATTTGATTATGACAAACGTGGCTCAGCTGTCAGGCAATGAGCTACTTAGTGCAAACAAGATGGCTGCCAGAGTGGCCAAGAGAGCGGAGAGGGGAGGGAAAGGGATGGGACGGGAACAGCTCCAAGATCGGGTAAAGTGGTTCTGTGTGGCAGGCGGAGCAGTAGCCTGGGGACTGGAGGTCATTAGGAGCGAACAACAGCTGAGTATAAGCGAGGAATAAGAGCAGGAGATTGGTTTGGGCTTGTAAACAGCATTTGGGAGGAGTGCCAACTAAATTTGCATTTAAAAACTGATTTTAAAGCTTGCAATTCTATAAATATATTTGGGCTAGCTTATAAGTTAAATTTGATTGCTACAAATCATGTGGAAAGAGTCTCAAATATTAGTTTCATATTTTACAACCAAATATTTCCCAATGTATCTAATTTTAAGTTACACATTTTTTAGCTTATAACATCCTGGGAATAACAAATAATTCTCAATCTTTTTATCTTAAATTGTTAATTGTATTTGTTGGTATTTAAAAACCCCACAGGAATAAGCTGGAATGGCCCTGAAATAATAGAAATCCAGTAGTGTAAAATATGAGCTGTAAATTTTACAAAATATAACAGAGTAAGGGTTATAATCTGTATAACCTGTAAAATTGCATTTAATGTATATAAACTTCGTAAAAATATTTGGTTTTAATGCATTTAAAGTTCCATCTTCCACCAAAGTTTTATTCAGTGAATGTTTGACTCATAAAACTCACAAAATAGCCAGCCAAAAAATGTGCAATGGAATGGAATGGATGAAATGCCTCAGATCTTCCGCAGCGCAAACGCCATTTTGATTGAATTTTTATACACACACATATCTCCCTATGTATACTACAAAGGACCATAAGGACACATTTGCCAGGCAGCGGCAGCCAGCCAGATAGCGAAGCTTTTTTTGTTCATCGTCGTGCTGCCTGTGTGCGAAAAGCTTTAACTGTATATTGCTCTCGCTTTGGCCGCAGCTGCTGTGCGGAGATGGAGATGTGGATAAGGATGGGGAGAATGGACTGGGAGGGGACTGTTGCGCATGTCCTGTGCCACAAGCTGCGTACTTATGCGATGATTAATACGCGAGGAAAGCAGCAGCGGCGAAAGTTGCTCCACCTACGAGTATGGGGTTCGGGGTCGACCATCGACAAAGCCTTTAAAGATACAGTTGAAGCAGAGCATCCTTTAAGTATGAAAATTCCAGGCTAGAAATTTAAAATGGCTGAAAGCGAGAAGACACAGCTGCTCCTGCTGACGGCACAGACGGCAGCCCCTAGGACCCGCTCGTTCTCAGCAAATCCTGACAGCAATCAATCAGATTGCAACAAAAGATACGCAGTCGAAAAAAAAAACACAGAATTTCTATAAATGCCTGAATGGCTGCCTGGATGGAACGGAATGGATGAAATGGAGTGCTAGGTCTAGGGCTGCCGTTGCCGCTGCCTGCCTCCTCCTGGCTGCTCTTGAAATGCTGCGCCAAGGTCGAGCTTGCTATTCGGGTGTCGTGTCCTTCCAACAGGTCCTCCGCTGCCAGCATTGTTCGACATGTTCCAGTTGTAGTTTTTGGCAAATGTTTGCCAATTTCTTACCCTCAACTCCTTTCGCTGGGCTGGGCTCATTTGTGTTCATTATCGTCCTGCGGCGCGCCGCCAACAGAATCCTTCCATCCCATCCCATCCCATCCCATCCACATCCCTTTGCCCACATTATGCGTGTGAACAATGCGGGGCATTCACTTGCCTCGCCGGACAACTCTGCATGTGTCTTGATTGTGTCGCTGCCTCTGCCTCCTACACTGACTCCGATTCTGCGGGTCCTGCCACCTACCGCTGCTGCTAATCAGCGCCGCTTTAATTAGTTCACCTCATCAAGGCCACATTAAAGACGCAGAAGGATGGCAATGGCAATGAACACGGCAATGTGCAGGATTCGCTAGAGGAATAAGTTGGTCACGGTTTGCATGCGGCATGAGAGTTAATCCGGCAAAGGAAACTACGGCAAAATCTGCAGCGGATTGTGAGACGGAAACAGGTTAAAAATGACTAGACTTATGCTTATGTTATGCTATGTTTTGAAACTTTTGGTAACTATTTTACACGTCTTTTGCCTCTTACATCTCTGACTGATAAAGGAAATATACCCACAAAAATATATACTATTTTTATTCACAAAATACTTGTCTCACAAATTACTTAACATTATAAAATATTACATTAAAATCAGGCAGTCCTTTGCAACAAATGCACTGGCATCACTTGCATTGCATTTTCGCTTGCAACATTCGCTGCATGGCCTGCAGCATTGTTGCTTAAGGACAGCAGCAAGCAGTGCGCACTGCTTTACCATCATCTGTAAGGAAAGTGGTTTGAGTCCAGGCAAACACGGAAAAGTGCAGTTTCCTCTCTTGGCAGATGTAGAATTGCATTTTCCTGTGAGAATGTAAAATTGCATTTTCCCGAGCGTGAAAATATATTTACCCAATCGGAAGATCCAACTTAAATGGGATGAATATCCTTTGTTAGCTATTTCCCATTTCTGCGCACAGAGGTCGCGCTTAATGACCTTTCCTCTCACAAACATTAAAGAGTCTGAAAATTAAGAATATTCCTGCACAAAACAGACTTTAAAGGCATCCAAGGTGGTCTTTGCCCGTCCCCCCTCTCGAAAGCTGTCAAATCGAGCATCGACCATCGACCTTGGCCATTAATCCTCGCATTTATGTCAAATTTGTTCAATTCAAATGTCAATTGTGTGTCAGGAGTAGAAAGTTTTGCGCCAGCCTCCGTCAGAGTCTGATTCAGAGTCGGCAGAGAAGAAAAATCAATAATTCGAAACGCGTGAATTTCCATTAACAATTTGTTTTGGCGGCGCCGCTCGCATTCGAACTTGAAAAGTGACGCCCGAAACACGAAAGAGCCTTGAACAGTTTGCTAAAAAATAAATTAGAAAATTCCTCCACACTCGTGGGCACATGTGCAGGGGTCTGGTTCTGGGTCTGTGGGGGGAAAAGCCAGTGAAACTTTTGGCCCTTCCATCCACACGCTGAGGCCATCGACTTTTCTGCCTAGAATTAGGGTTACACGAGGGGAGATGGAAAGGGATGGTACAGAATGGGTGCTGAGGGGGATGGGTGGCTGGCGCCCTACCTAATTTGAATATATGCTTAAGGAAAATGCGTGCCACTGCCACTGTGCTGTGTGGAGTGTCTGTAAATGGAAATTTTGTGTGCGATTCGCTCACTGACTGACTGACACATATTTGGGCATGATCAAAATTAATGACCCGGCACACATATAGACACACGAAGACACCTTTGGGTTGATGCAGCAAGGGAGGGCACTGGAAAATGGAAAATGGGTCAAATATGTTTTTTGCTTGAAGTTTCTTTTGGAAGAACTTTGGTTACGGTTTGGATTTTTCGTGTATTATCTATAAGTGAATCTTTCTGTGCGATGCATAGCTTTCTATATGAATGTAGGTGCGTAAAAGGAAAAGATTTTGGTAGATACAATGTTGAATTGTCTGGATCTAATAGCTCTGTATCTTTCCTTTCCCTGACCACAATTAACACTAGTCCGAGTGTCTGCAGCAGTTAAATAATTCCTACAATCAAACTGAACGATGACTCGTGGCGGCCAGGGCCAGTCCCCCGAACAAACCCACTTTATGATCACATCTCCACCCTTGGTTAAATATTATTTCTGCGATTCTTTTTGTTGCCGCCTTTTGGCGTCACATGCAATTTGCTTTTATTCCGAGTTAAACATTTTCTTTTTGACCCGAGCTGTCGGTTATTAAAAGTCATAATTGAATTTCTTGTAAACAGTTGTGTTGGTTGCTGAAAGATGTGGCCCGAACATGCAAAAAGGCAACTGAACTGGGGGGAGCGGGCTGGTGGATTGGTGGATCCAGCCTGGCGCTCAAAATTTCGAAAGTATGAAAAAAGCAATTAAAACTGAAATAATGAATTCTTTCTTTCGCCTGCCATGTTTGCCACTGTCTCTGTCTCTGTCGCTGTCTCGGCGTGAGGTTCGAGGTTGGAGTTGAAGTTGGAGCCCAAAGCCCAAGCACAAGCCCGTGCTTGGTTGGTGGTTTCGGTTCCTCAGTTGCTCGCCTTGGTGAAGGGACTGCCCCCCACCCCACGAAGACCCTGGCCTGGCTGGGGCTCGGGCTGATTAGCATGAGGCGTAACAGTTTTTAATTGCAGCCACATTTGGCTGTGCCTCGCAATGTGCAGCAGTGGCAACAACAGCAACAACCGAAACACTTATCTTGCCATCAGAAAGTTGAAAAAGTTATTTTTTTTGGGTATTTTTTGTAATAACAATAATAAAAGTTTTGTCTCACAAATGTTTTCCCATTTTGGTTGTCGCCTGGTGATTAACATAAAAAATATATATATTTTGCATGTTAAAAATAGGAATTGAGAATGGGAATATGTTGATGATATTTTAAATAATGTAGAGGTAATAGATATTACCGAAGATCTGGGTTCTATGGAAAAACCTTTAAAGGGAAAGTCTGGTATAATTTTTGCCAATATAATATGGAAATATTTGAATGCAAAAATGAGTGGGAAAACGTTTTGTATGCTTTAGTATACGCCTGGTGATTAACGTAAAAAATATATATTTTGTATGTTAAAAATAGGATTTGGGAATGGGAATATGTTGATGTTATTTCAAATAATGTAGAGGTAATAGATATTACCGAAGATCTGGGTTTAATGGAAAAACCTTTAAAGGGAAAGTCATGTGTAATTTTCGCTAATATAATATTGAAGTATTTGAATGCACAAATGAGTAGGAAAACGTTTTGTATGCTTTAGTAAGTGAGATCTTTAATAGTTAGCATTCGCCCATCATGCTCTGCTCTACATCTAATTTAGGGACACCCCATTGGGTGTTGACTGCTCGTTTGAGCTGCAGATTGCCATTATGGCCCTCAGCGTTGTCAAGTTATCTACGCCGCTTGAGGCCTTTGTCGCTGCTGCCTTCGCAGGAACATGGCCAAGGCTCTGCTGAAAAAAAAGCAAACATAATTGTGACAATTTCCACTGATTGCTAGGGACTAGACCTTGACTGCCATAAAGTCAGAGACTGCGACTCCGCTGCAGACCAGAGACCCAGTTCTGGTGACATTTCCTATAAAAATCCTCATAAAAATGCTGCTGGCGAAACAAAAAATAAAACATACAAAAAATGTGCCTCAGTTCTAGTTTAGTTTTGAGAAATTCACTGTTTTCGCCAGCGGGAAAAAAATGGAAACTAGAATACGCGGGACAATAAAAAAAAAAACGAGGCGCTGTAAAAACGTTTTAGAGCGAATCCGCTTTTGTGTTTTGTCGCATTTTGTGGCCATTGTTAAAAAATTCGAGCATTTTTTTGGGCCGCGGAAGAGAATTTTTATTCGAAATCTCTCGCTGCCACTTGGCATGGACTTGTCCTGGTGCTGGTCTCGTTCTCGTCTCTGGTTTTTGGTCTCATTTTCCATTTAAAATGCGAAACGCACAAAAGTTTTTCACGAATTTATGATTTTATCGCTTTACGACACACCGCACCGGTACCGGTCTCAATAAAACTTTATTAAGGCTGCTGACGGTTGTCTGCTCAGTTCCTGAACAGAGCTGAACTGTCTCCGTGCTCGAGTTTCACCTCCGTCGACCTTATTTGGTAGCCTCAAAACTGTAGCAGGGTCAGAGAGGCCGTTTTCCCTTGGCTCGTTCGGGTTTGGTTTGGTTCCGATCTGTCCTGGCCAGGATGCGGACTATGGCTCTGCGAATTAAGCCAGGTCCAAGGCCGTGCCCGGTTATGCAAGTCTATGCAACGGATGGGCTTGCATAATAAAGGCAAATATTTGTTTAACTGGGAACTGCTCTAGTTAGGCCATTGTCCGCATTGTTGTCCGCATCACCCAGGCACCGCCCACGAGCCCACGAGGGCAAGGAGAGTCAATAAAGCACGGCGTAGCCATCACCTTTCACCTCTTACACAATATTTCACAACAAACTCTTAAATCCCGGGGATTAGGCGCACCGTCCTCGAGCCCAGGGCATCATGCCCGTCGCTGCCGTCGTCGTCTTTTGCTCTAATTTAAATTACCAATTGCATTGTCTCTGGGCCATAGTTCCTAAAAACTGACCTAATTTACGCACCACACACACAACACACACCTTTCTTTACACGTTTTCTCGCGTAAGTCTTTCGTTTTTATGATCCATCCTCAAAACGGTGAAAAGTTCTGCGAATTTTGGCTGTGTTTTTGTCAGAGTTTTGTCAGAGTTTTTGAAAGGTTTTTGAGTTGCATTGCAGATTTCTTCAATATGGAAACGAGCAATGGGTTTCGGGGAAACAAAGGGGAAATAGTCGAATTGATTTGCAGTTTTAGTGGAAAGAACTAAAAGGCAGTGCGTGGCAGAAATGGTAAGGCATCCAAAGCTGGTTACATTAATGCTAAAAAATATCTGGGAATGTTCTGTAAATTTCTATAAATAGAAAATGGTTTTAGCTGAGTGTCCCAGTAGCCAGTGCTTGCCTATTTTTAAGTTAATATTTTATATTGGCCTTAAATTAATAAAATAAGAAAATAGAAATGGGTTTCCATTTATAGATTCTACAATCAGGCTATGAATATTTTTTTATTAGCACAAGATGTGAGCAAATAAAATCAATCAAGTCTAAACTTTAAGAATACTTTCCAAAATCCTAGCACAAATGATACTCTCATCGGTACTCAAATATCAAACAAATATAATTTGGATTTTGTGAGCTTAACTGGAACTCCCATTACAAATCGATTTCCTCCCAAATAGACGTGGGCGTTATCTAAAGTAAAGTATGTTTTGGGTAAACAGAGATGAAAATCCGTTTGCCCGTTGCTCTGTGATTCCCATTTCCACCTCTGATTTCCACGGACGAATCAAGGACTACCTGAGGGTGGTGATGGCAGGACGAGAACGACGACGACGACGCGTGTGTCTCGCATTAGAATGATGTCTTGTTGACGGACAGGGACATAGAAAGGGACAAGGACGCTCAGCTCAGCTCAGATCAGCTCGCTCGCGCGACTCGACTTGAGACGAGTCGACTGTTTATGGATGGTAAATGCACCGTGTCATGGGTCCTTAAACGTCTTAATTGCCCGCGTATCCTTCGCCAGAGCAGCGCAATTGGTTTCCAAGGCGGAAATATTATTGGCACATCATAAAACTATAAAACAGCCCGCAGGGGGCCCACTGCCCCGTTCGCAGCTCCGTCTAGAGTCCTTCCAGAGCTTCAACGGAGAGACGATCCATTGCCATCAGCGAATTCGACGAATTCGAAAATTGTCGCGCGCGCGCGTCTCTGATTCCAGTTGCACGGCGTACGACTCGTCAATATCCTACGCCGAACTCCACGGTGTCCTCTGTCCAGATCATTGTTAATGGCAACTATCCTTATTAGCTGCTGATATCCCTCCCATGAAGCTGAAAAGTTATGGGCTCGTACGTGAGTGAGTGGAAATATAGGAAATTTCTACGACTGAAGATATATCTAGGGATACAAATCAAACTTTAACCATGATCAGATATAGAAATTACTGGCACTTTCACATACAAAATTATATTTAAAAGAAGTTGAAACTTCTGCATATGAACTATACCCTAGAACTCCACTAAATCTGAGCCGATTTCATTAAGAAAAGACTTGCTGTGCTCTGCTTTACAAGTAGATTAATTAAGCATTTAATGCTCTTACAAAAACTGTATAAATAACTATATAAATGCGCAAATGAAGACTTCTCTTCAGTTGAAAATTGCAACCATCATCAGAAAACTCTTCTGAGCACTAGAATACCCTGCATGGCCATGAGCTGTTACAGCTGCAATCGAAACACCTATCGACAGACACTTGTCTCTATTTCCATGAGCGGCAATTGCGATCTAAAAAACCATCAATCTTCGAATGAGCGCTGTTGAAACGGCTGACACGGAAGGTGTTAACAAGGCCCTCACAGGGAGACTGTGTGGAAGGCTGAACAATTCACGAACAATTTATATCTCAGGGCCATAAACAGACGCAGACGGACAGAGTCAATGCATAATTCCCCTGCATTTCATTCAGCTTACGAGGTCATCATGGGCCCAACAATGCGAATAAGTGTGACAGGAGCAATTATTGCCTGATCCTGATGTGATGTCAACACACAAATACGAGGAGTAGCAGCGGCAGAGGCAACTCAAAGACGATGTTGCAGGCAGTTGACATTGAGAGCTGAGAACAGAACAGAAGCCAAGGACGAAGGCGACGCGTGACGCATTGGGAAAATATTTGTACAAAAACATTGAGCAAACACTGAGAAAAAGGAGCACACAGCGTCAGAGCAGCCTTGACTTTGATTGGTGCCGACTGTCGAGACTGTCGTGACTGTCGTGACTGTGGACTGCCCAAGGCCCAAGGCCCAAGGCCGGAACGTTTGAGCTGACCTCGAGAGGAGTCTGGACCAGCGTCTGTGGGACCAGAGTCTCTTGAACCAAGGTCAGTGAAAATGTCCTGCACTGTCCCATCATTCGAATGAGCCATGGCAAATGATTGCAGATTGGCAGCCTTGCTGAGTGAGCAGTTCGTACCCTGGTAGCCAAAGCTGAAAATTACTTCATCGCTGCAGGTCTCCGGCTCCGGTCTCCACCAGCAACATCTGGCAGATTGATGCCTCAGCTTTCAGAGAGCTAACGACTTGATCTGTGCACTTTAATGGCTAAATCAAACAAATCGCATAACGCACACGGAAAATTTTGAATAATTCCCCCAAACGTTTCTCACTAATTAGCCGCCGATTGAGGCAATCAAATTGATTGCACTCCCAAGCGATCATCCATCGATGATGCCCCAAAGAAAACCTCACGCTGTGCCAGTGCCTGTGCCCGGGCCCCCTCTCTCTCTCTCTCATTCTCCGTCTCTGGGGCGATACTCTCTCGGGTTAGACGGATTGACGCTGATACTATATATAGAGATATCGGAATCGTGCGGGAATTTACACCACTCGAAGTTGTTTGTTTTGTTTGTTGATAATTTTTCTCGGCCCTTTACCATTTTATACGCAGCGGGCAGTCGACTGTTTCACTCTGATAACGAGTGTCGATCTAGTCGATCCATCCCATAAACCCCCTCCACACCTTCACCATCCACCAGTCTCTGTTGCCGCACAATTAGCATTTGGTATCGGCGTAATGAGCAATGCTATCTAACGATTCCCCCCACTAGGCGGAGGAGGAGGCGGAGGATTCAGCATTGACTTCAAAGACAAACCACACAGCGTGTGACCATCGGCAGCCCCACACAAACTAGGAAAACAAACAAAACTCTTGGAGTAGCAACTGAAACTGGAGTATCCCATCCCAGTGGCAGAGTGGCAGAGTATCTTATGTAATGCCTAACTCTGGGGCATCCATATGCATGGGGAAATCTTTTGAAGTCTCAAATATTAATGGGCATCTCAAGCAGCAGGCTCTGCAATTGATAATCCAATTCGGGCACTAGATACTGTAATTACAGTGTAAACTATGCAGTTTTAATTGGGGATTTTGGTTTAGTTTTAGTCGGAAAATATTACCAAGAGTTTCCTGTTTCCCTTATTCAATCTACTGGTGGGAGAATCAATCTGGAATATATATGCAATCTGCCACTGATTCAATCTGCTTTTTTGCTTTACTTTACTTAGCTTATCTGCTTCCACTAATGATTCTGGCTTGACCAAAAGCGGCAGCTGATGATGCTAAATGATGATGATGGCAGAGAGAGAGAGAGAGAGAGAGAGAGAGAGATTGAGAGACTGTGACAATGCCAATGCTGGGAATTAACACACTCGCCTCCTCCAGGCGCGTGCCTGTTCTACCTTCCCGTCCCGTCCCGTGCATTTATCAATAATATCTGACCGACCCACTGGCTGTCTGTCTGGGCGACAGTTTACCCTCATGAAAGTGCCAAAAATGTGCAACGCCGTCTGCGGAAGGAAGGAAGGAAGGAGGAACAGGGAACAGTGGACGGGAACGGGAACGGGGACCAGGGATCACGTGGTCCAGGGCCAGGGACAGGGGGACACACTGCAGCCACTCCGACACAATGGGATGGTCCCGATTCACTGTCAAGGTAATTTATTAATTCGACAATAAAAACGCACGAATTCTTGGTTTGAGATACGAATCCCCGATGCCCGGGGTTCGCACTCGGCATCGGCATCGGCCTCGGCCTCGACTTTGGGCTTCTGGCTTGGGGTGTGTTGTGGTCGGACACTCGCATGTGGGCCTTACAACTCAATTAAAGTTGCCTTGGTCCTGGTCGTGGTCCTGTTCCTCGTACTGCTGCATTTCTTTTGGAGAGTATTTTATGGCCATGTGTGTTGCGCTTAGGGTTAGGGTTAATCTGTGATGTTGAGCGAATGGCAGCCAATCAGCCGTAAGTGAGAAAGTTAAGTGGTCTACGAGCAGTAAAATAAATGCACAATTAAATTTAATAAACGTTTGCTATATATTCAGAGGAATCATATATGATTTACGGCTGGAAAACATTTAAGATGAATTAATTATTTTGTGTTTAAATTATTCAGAATATAATTGCATTGCAGCATTGATTAAGATTTGGAAATGGAGTGAGTAGAACTCTGAATCTGCGGTATAAGATTACTGAGAGAGAGTTCTTCTTGGCTTTCTTTGGCACACTTTCCATCAATCTGCCACTCTACATGGAACGTTCAGTGTTAAATCTACTCTTAAGCCAGAAACCAAACTCATATCCGTTACCAATAGAGCAATCACAGGGAGTACGTGGCGAGTGGGCCCGGCTCGGGGTCCGATTCCTTTGCTGTCAAACTGAAAAACGCCATAAATTCTGTCCAACAATGGAAGCTGTCGCAATGCACATGGGGGATGGGCTGGGCTGGGCCGGGATGGGAGTAGTAGTAGGGGTAGGGGTAATATTCGCACATGCACCAAACTGCACACATATGTCAGGACTGCTGCTATCGACTATATCCAGTCCTAGGGGATGGCTGGCCTACGGGGGTGGCTCTGGCTCTGACTCTGGGCCCGTACCCCGCCTGGTAAGCCGATCAGAAAGTCGTGTAAACACAAAAAGTAGGCGAGAATTGTTGGTTCTTTTTAGCAGTCAATTTAGTTGAGCGGCTTTTGGGTCGACTTGCGAGGGCTATGCAAATACAAGTGCTTCAAAAGGGAGTTGCACTCTCAGAGGGCGAGGGAGAGGAAGAGGGAGGCAGTTGCGCACTTGCTCGTGGACTGTGTTGGCCACGAGTGCAAACAAAAAGCGCAAACACGCGACCCCTGGGCCAAGGAGCACGCGCAATTCTCGCAGTTCTTCCAAAATGTAAGAATAAACGTAATGTTATCCTTTTGGCAGCCCATTCCAGGACGATGCAGCACTATACGCGGATGATTCCGAGAACAACTGGCATCAGCCATCAGTTCCTTCGTTCGGTTCAGAGCTGCGCGCTGTGGAAAAAATCCAGAGAAATTTTTACGAAGGGCCCAGCCAGCAGAACGAACCATAAATCGGGGCCGTAGGGAAAAAGCCCATTGTTCGGGCACAGAGTTTTCAGCAACAGTTTACAGTTCCTTTTTATGTCTTTATGATTATTGCAATTAAGGAGAGAGAAATGCGAAAGCAGCAGCACCAGCAGCAGCAGCAGCAGCGGCCGTCCCGCTCGCCCACCCATCTATCTGCACTCCTCATCTGCCTCATCTACCTATCGCTGGGCTATAATTACGACAAGGTCCTCGCGCACGACAAGCGTCTCAAGGCTCAAGGCTCAAGGCTGGAACCGATACGATTCGATCGCTGCTCTGGAGGGGAAATGCTCTCGGCTCTCGGTTCGGATAAGTTCTGTATGTTTCGCGATGATAATGGGCGCGATGGGTAGGTAATAAGCAGCACAGCAGGTAGGCTGCCCAACGGATAACTTGCACTCGCATACGGATAAACTCTGCGCTGCGCTGCGCTGCTACCCCTGCTCTGTCGCAGCAGCCATAAACTGCAGCAAGGACACAGCCAGCCCAGTGAGGCGGTCGGGGCAGAGGAGGGGTAGTTCTCCGGGCCCAGCATGTGTCAAAGTGTCATGCGCAGGGATATTTATGCGCTATGACGACGAGCGTGTGCCGGGCATCAGTGGAAGTTCGTTTGCGTTTGCTATATTAGGCAGGATCTGTGGCAGGAGTAGCTCATTCGCAAACGCATCAGCGTCGCGCACACATCGCACACTCTCCGAGCAGAACACAGTCCCAGAGAAGCAGCCATGGCCACCACCAACAGTCAGAGCCACTATTACGCCGATAACATGTACAACATGTACCACCTGAACAGCCACAGCCACGGCCACGGCCACGGCCTGCCCACGCCCACGTACTATGACAACAGCTACTACCAGAGTGCCTCCACACAGAGTGCCGCCAGTCAGTGGCAGCCAACGGCAGCCAGCTATCAGAGCAGCTACGGAGCAGCAGCCGCTGCCTATGCCCCGGAGAGCTACTCCGACAGCAGCTGCTACTACGCCCAGAGCAGTTACAGTCCCATCGATGCGACAGTCACCGCTCCACAGATGGCCCCGGCACACCAGACCGAGATCCGTGCCGCCTCGCCCGTGAAGTCTCTGAAGCGCAGGGCGGAAGTGGCTGCCGCCATCATCGCCGGCGTCGAGGAGCGACCCAGCACACTGCGTGCTCTGCTCACCAATCCCGTGAAGAAGCTGAAGTACACGCCCGACTACTTCTACACCACCTTCGAGACGGTGAAGAAGACGGGAAGCACGGGAACAGCAACAGGAACAGCCACAGCCACAGTGCCAGCTCAGCTGAAGGCCAGCTGCAGTCCCGCTCCCAGCTACGAGCAGGAGTACGTGGCAGCACCCACGCCCAGCGCCTCCGAGGATGTCGACTATCTGGATGTCTACTCGCCACAGTCCCAAAAGAATCACAAGAATGGCGAATATGTGGCAGCCACACCACCGCCAGCCTCTACACCAGCCACGCCCACCTCCATTGTGGAGGGCATCAGCACACCACCCCAATCGCCGGGCGTAAAGTCGGCCACGGCATCGAATGTCAGTCATGAGATCAATCATCGAATTGTGACAGCTGCCAACGGCGGAGTCGCCGCCGCCGAATTCAATTGGTCGCACATCGAAGAGAGTCTCGCATCAGGTAGGCATCGTTTCATCCATCCATCCATCCCTACATCCCCCATTGAATCCTGCAATGAATCGTTGACTAACCAAACCTTTATCTCTTTTCTTCAGATTGCAAGGACTCGAAACGCACGCGCCAGACCTACACCCGCTACCAGACTTTGGAGCTGGAGAAGGAGTTCCACTTCAATCGGTACATCACGCGGCGGCGTCGCGTCGACATTGCCAATGCCCTGAGCCTGAGCGAGCGCCAGATCAAGATCTGGTTCCAGAACCGACGCATGAAGTCCAAGAAGGATCGCACGCTGGAGGGTTCGCCCGAGCACTGCAGCACGGCAGCGGCAGCCTACGGTGCGCTGCTGGCACCTCTGGAAGCCACCTCCAACCTGCCCATGCCCATGCCCATGCCCGCTCAGCCACAGGCGATGCCCTACCATGCCACCGCTCCGTATCCCGCTTATTTGGCCAGCAGCCACAGCCACAGTCACAGTCATAGCCATGGGCACGGACACGGACAGGGCTATGGCCTGCTCAATGATTACACGCAGCAGCAGCAGCAGCAGTACGAGCAGTACGCCACACCGCAATATCATCAACAGACCCAGCAGCAGTGCAGTGTCAGTGCCTACCAGCAGCAGCAGCAGCAGCAGCATCACCACCACCAACAGCAGCAGCAGGAGCTGACCGCCTCCAACCAGGCCCTGTACCATCACCAGCCCTAGGCACGCACACACACACACACTCATCGATGTATCTGCCACAGAGCGGAACCGAGACGCACACAAGCACTTCTCTCGGCCATTTGCCGGTGACACGCAAATGCCGAAGCCGAGACCGAAGCTGCTAACCGCGCTGCAAGGCGCGCACAGAGGAGAGCGCACTCCCTACGGTGCCCATCATTCGGGCCCAGGACGAGTGCGCTGTGCGCCTGCGCAGGAACTGACTGCCAGCAAGGGGCAGGGATACTGAAGACTGCAGACTGCAGAGGCTCCTTGCCGAGCTGCATGCCGAACAACCCAGTGGCTGGCCATGATGGGTTCTCAGCGATCGATTATCTGCGGGCCAAACCAAAACCAAAACACACACAAAACCGATGATAATGATTCTAGATCTTGGAGACTGACACACACACACACACAGATGTTTTTTGTTCACTGTATTACTCTTAGTTTTATTAGCAATATTAATATTTATTTAAATATATCTATTTTTGGAAATAATCGAAAGCAAGAAAACAAAACTCATTGCATTTTTATTACAACGAAAACGTGAAGGGAACAAGGACTTTGAAGGGGTTGCAGAATGCTCTCGAATATGCGGAAAATAAAATCTGAAAGTTCACGGAAACAAACAAAAACCAATAATATAGTAACTATTAATTAATTAGTAACTAATTAATTGTATATGAATATTCACTTAAAATAATTAAATTAATGAACAAAACTCTTAAAATTTTGCATATCTTGGTATTGAAAGGGTTTCAGCTAGCATAACACCAAATTATTCGATGCAAAAAGTACAAAATGCCAATTTATAACAGAAGTACTGATAGAATCATTCCAGATTCCATATCCTCTCTGACTTTGATCACATATCCTCGTTTGATCCTGGCAACCACCCAACAAATTCAATGCGCAATAAATACCAAAAACAAACGCTTCGATTTAAGCACGAATCGTGCAAATTCGAGCAGCTGCATTTTCTTGCCCCCCCTTCCATTGTGCTCTGTCGCCCTATCTCTCAGATTTTCTATAAAATTCACTCTTTTTGGCTGGAGGAAAATGTCACATTTTGGTCGGAAAAACGGGGTCTATCTACCACCACATCCCCCCGGTGCGACCGGCAGCCCTTCGGCTGTTTGCCCATCTATTGAAGTGAGACATTGATTGGTCATTTTTCATTGCACACCCATGACAGTTATGGGTAACGCAACGGAGAGTCACAGCCGTAGCCGTAGATACAGATACAGATACAGATACAAAGAAAGAGGCAGAGGCACAGTCCCTGTGCCTGTCCCAGTCAAAGGAGCCATGTGCACGCGCATTTTCCTGGGGCATCATTTATACGACTCATTAGATAAGAGTGGACAGTGGCACGGGATAGAGGATGAGAGTAGGGAAACACCATCTGTGGGTTCTGCTTTTGGATAAAGTTAGGTGCGAAATGGATTTCCGTGGAGAGGAAGACTTTAAACTTGTATTTTATACTCTGTTCACTTCATTCAGATATTGCTATTGATTTTAAAAGTCTATTTCTGACCTTTGAAGGTTGTCTCTTCCAATTGCTTAGACCTTTTCCTACTCAATTGTGGCCCCTCTTTTAAGCATACAAAAGTGCCAAAGGCATTCCGTTGAATTTCCAAGTCAAAGGCTGCTTTCCCTCAGAAGTATTTCCCACTAATCGCTGGCCATTGCTAACTCTATACCTAGACCTCTAGCTAACATTAAGCAAGCCTTAAACAAAAGGCTTTGTGTTTTTTCTAAGAGTCAATTTACCCTACGGAAAGAGTCAACAATTTTCCTGCAATGTTTTTACAATTCCCAAGGAGTAGTAAAAGATTTACGTGTAAATTGCGAAAGAGTTACGTTAACTCTTCCAATGTCCTTCTGCGAATCGAAGAAGCCTTTGCCAACCGTTTTTTTATCCTTTTTATTCGCATTTCGCTTTATTGGAAAGAGTGAGGACGAAATCCTCAACCCACAGGCGAGGCGAAGATTCGCGGAAAGTGTCTTTGTGGGCGGAATCGTCTGCAGACGGGGAATGGAATGAGTCAAGGCTGCAAAGTCAATCCTTTAGCGTAATCCTTTAAATAGCCAAAATAAAGCCCGCCCTTTGTCAACACAGTCCGCAGGGCCGAACAACTCCCTCTCCTCTCGCAGAATTCGCATTCGCGAATAGGCGTTCTATTGTGTCCACTTAGCTGGACACGGTACCTGCCCATACCTCTACCCTTGCCCCTGCCACGGCCTCAACCATAACGATCGTAAACTTATCCTTTCGCAAACACGAGCAGCCTGAGATGTGCACCTCCTTAAGCCTTAAGCCTGGCGAAGGAGTTACAAAGTCATAAAAACAAAACACCTTTGTCCGCGCTGCATTGTCGGTTGGCGAATTATCCTTTCTGTCGCCGCTGCCGTATCCTTAATCCGCAGCCCGTTTATAGCCAGCACTGAGAGAGAGAGACAGAGACAGTAATAGAAATTCGCAAATTACTGCTCGACCCTGACCATGGCCCAGACGAAAGGGGAAGGGAATGGGCATAGAAGGGTATGGTATGGCATGGCAGGGCATGGAAAGGGCTTCGTAAGCCTTTAGCTGGAAGGGATTACATTACATTATCCTTATGTTAAAGATAAACACGGGAGAACTTAAGCCAAAACATTGGATCAAAGCGTGATATTCGAATTAACCAAGTGAAGTTTCCATCCATCCGCTGATGCTAATTAAGGAAGATCTGCAAGGACCAAAGGGCAGCCAGCAGCTAACTTCTCTAAAGTTTCTTCTGTGCCAATATTATTCCTGTCATAACATAACCACAGATGAAATCATAATCATGCTGACACAACGATAGGATACCCATCGGGTGGGAGTATCAGCAAGTCATCATAGAGGTCAGCTCAGCACTTCTGTTGTCGCCGCGCCGCGCCCTTTGTTGTGATGGCCACTTCTGGCCATATATTTATGGCGCTCAAAAAGCAATTAATTGTGACCCAAATCAACAGTTTCCGAATGGCTGGCAACACCAGCACACGGGTCTGATCTAATGGCCCGGCAAATGCCACCGATCTCCATAGACCAAGACGTGGCGCTGGCAATTGGAAATCTGTTCAAGAGCATTGGGGGGGTGCGGATATGATGTGGTCTGGTATGCTGGATGAGTTATGGACCACAGCGTTCAGATGTCGCCTCTAAATGCCTCATTTCTATGCATAAACCTTGTTGTTGGTTGTACTTTCCATGAACCCTGATGAAATCAGCGCCAAAATAACCTAAACCTGACCATCTAGTGGCGGCTAGATCAGTGCTGGGCCGAACCCTGCCCCGACCAGAGGTTAACATCAATATGTTAATGTGCCACCACCACCGCTGCTGCCACTGAGAACCGCCGAGCCCGAGCCCGAATCCCATGCCATCCCCATCCTCATGTGAGGCTGTGTGGGGATTTATGAGTCCACCGAATGCTTTATGGCGTGTCGCTTTGACTAATTTATCTGCAAAAGGCGACGGCGACGGCGCTGGCCAGCCACGAATTTTATTGTTAATTTATGATTAAGCTGATTATGCCTGAATCGGTTTTGTTTTTTTTTTTCTTTTGGTTTCTGGGTCTCTTGGCTTTTGTAAATAACTTTTTTTTCTCAGTTAGGTCCAACAAAGGGAAATGAATGGTTGCCAATCCCAAAAATATAATACTAAAAATAAAAACCAATCGATTTATTGTATGCAAATTATGTTTTATTTTTATCTGAATTAAGAAGCTACTAAATCTCGTCTTGGTTTTGGCTAATCAACACTCAAATCTCTTCAGGGACTGGTTTGGCTAATCAAGTCTCTTGAAAATCTCTTGAAATCTAAAACACAAAAGTGAATACAATGTTTGGTTTATTGTTGTTGCGGAGGGACACAGGCAGCTAATGAAAAAATATGTATTTATTTTGTTATTCTGAAAATGAGAGCGAAATGCGAAAGAATCTGTGGTCGGTTTGGTTTAAATGGGCCGTAAATGATAATTTTAATTTTTAATCAAACATATGTACGGCCAGAACGGAATAGTGGAGAGGAGACCCAGACCCAGACCCAACCACCAACCATCAGCCACAACGACAGAGTCAGAAAGACCCGGCATCCACCGCGCATTTTTGCGTCAAAGAGACCGCCAAAAGGCCATGTGAGGAGGAGGCATGGCATCCACGGACGACACACAAAACGTTGCACCGCTCGACGTAGCACATCTTGAGTGGCTGCCGCTGCCGCTGCTTCTGCCTCCGCAACTGCCGCTGCCACTGCACTGCCACTGCACTGCAGTGCTGTGTTCACGGTCATGGGATAGCCATAATACTTGATTTCATGATATATGCAGAAGAATACTGCACAGAGCAACTCATGATTCCACTGTTTATGGAACATCTAAGGACTGGTGTCTCTCCCATCTGATGCTGCGGGATGCTATGTCCTTTTGGAAACCTTTTGCTTACTTTAATTTTTTAATTAAAACAAACTCCTTGATGTCCATTAAGCGCACTCTTCTGGAAACTCCTGAAAACTATTCAAATCTCATTTAAAGTGTTGCACGTAGATGTATCTACATGCGCCTGTAGCTGTGTCACATGCCTACTACATTCCTGCTACAATTTTCAGTGGCGCCCCAAGAGGCAGTTCGAAGAAAGGGGTTACTGTGTACTGTATATAGTACAGAATCCTTTAATAAACTAATTTTTGATTTAAATTTAAATAGTTTGATAGGATTTAAACGGTAAATCGGTCAATCAGTAAATAAAACCGGCCAAAATATGAATTCTACACATATTTTACATGGCAAAGAACACAACCCAGCCAAGAAAGCAGTTCGAAGCAGTTTAAGAACTGCTTGCAAACGCTGCTGCTCAAATGTTGCTGGGGACAACATGTTTCGCAACATTCGTCCGTGTTCTGAGACATTTGCATAGATTCAAAATATAATCGCACAGAATTGGAAGAGAATATAAACTGCACTTAAAGAAAAATACAAATAATTCAAAACTTGCGAAAATTAATTCTTGCGGGCCCTTTATTCTGCCCGCAGCAATGGTTTCGTTACGCATAAAATCATTTTGTTGTTGTTAATTAATTCAATTCGCAAGCCGCCGCTGATGATGATGGTGTATATTTGTATCCATTAGCTAGATCTGAGCTTAGATACAAACTTAGATATTTCACATATGTACATACATACATATGTATGTATGTACATATGTCTTTGCTCTGTTATTCTTCTGTAATCAGATTTCATATCAGTTTCCCTACTTTGTTCTCCTAATTACAGACCATGGAATGAGTTTTTACAGTCCCAGACAATGCAGGGCATATGTATGTACATGGAAGAGTACCTATATATATGTACAGATGATATAAACTTCAAAGATATCCGACATTTTCTTGTCTGTTGCGTGAGTCGTGAGCGTGAACCGGCAAAAGTTTTGTACGGCGGCGCCAATCTACAGTTGTTCCTCAATTAAAGTTTTGTAAGGCAGAGACGAGCGGTCTCCGTCTTTGTCTCCCTTTCCCGTTGTAGTTCCTTCTTTCCCTTTGAGCTCCACACATCTATGTGGAGTGTGAGTGCCGTACAAATATGGCGCAAGTAAACAAAAATATCTGGAAGATACAATTATACGCACGCAATTCGTCAATCAGAACGACATTTTTCTTTTATTTGCTCGCCGGTCATTAAGAGCCCCCCAGTACCCCCAACTACAACAATAACAACGACAAGAGAAACCTGCGCCTGAGAATGGGCGAGTAATAAAAGTGCCGCAAGGCAGCATTTTCTTGCAACCTTCCATGTTTTTTTTTTGGGTCTGGGATAATTATTATTTGTGTTTTGGTTTTGGCTTGGGGACCTGGAGCTGCAGTTCTGGGGGATTTCCTTGGGCAATTATACGAGTAGTTCTGTTAGATTAAGTTGCTCTCTCCTGCTCACACTGTGCTTCTCTCTCTGACCCGTTTCATTGCCAAGAGACTCGCACAAAAGGTAAACTAATTAATTGATTAATGGCCGCGATCACACGCTTTATCACGCAAATTAATATTATTCAATTTAAAACTGACTTAAAGTCGTTTTCACCACAACTAAGAGTTGTCGCACTATAATGGCGCCCATTTGTTTGTCCCCGCGAGACAGAGACACAGAGTCGTACAGATCGGCAGCGTAAGAGAGATAGAGAGAGAGAGAGAGAGCAGCACAGAGAGAGAGGGAGAAACCAAAACAGTCAGCAAGATCCTTTTGAGATCTTTATCGTCTCCCGGTCGCTGCGACCATCGATAGTCGCTGGCAGGGCCCAGACCTGGATCCGATCCGATCCCCCCGAATGAATCAGTTGCCGCTTGTCACATGCGACCACGGCCGCAGATAATGCCAATGGATCGCATAACTCAAATCTGCCTGACGGGGCTCGCTCTCTTCTGGACTGGACTCTCCGGCCCGGCCCGGCCCCGGACCGGCGTGCAGTGGTGTCCCTGCTCGGGCGCACATGAGAGCCACACAATTAATTGAGCTGTTAAATGTAAGTCTCCAAGAAATGAAAGGGAAAAATTTAAATTGACATCCCAATTAATATTTGGCTCGTTTGCATGTTCGTTCGCTGCGCTGCGCAGGCTCAGAATACTTGGAACACATTTACAGGTTCTACAGGTTTTCCCGTCATTCAATCTCCGCCGAGCACAGACCAAAGAAATCGTATCGATTTCAATCAGTTAGGTGTGGATATTTCAATTTCTTCTTCAACTTACAGAATGTCTCTTTTTGGGTATTTACAGCGAAAAAGCTTTGAGTTGAGGCGACAAATGGTACTATTCAGATCTGTCATCTGATATAAGACTATACCCATTGAAATAACTCCCTTACTTTCCTTCAACTACAAACAGAACTAAAACCAATTAGATGATGGTATTCCTCCATGGATTAATACATTTTAATTACACGCTTCGGTTGCTGGGTTCGCCCTGCCCAGCTCTGGTCTGGCCTGGATATGGATTGGTTCCACGCAACGTTTCGGGAATCAAATTTGTATAATGAAAACTTCAACGCCGATGAGCAGGAGGAGGGTATGATGGTATGCCTCTGACGGAATGCTGTCTAGGGCACTCGTCATCGTAGTCATCCACCAAGATGGTAGGCATTTAAGGCACTGCATACACGCACAACACACTCACACACACCACACCACACCACACAATACAACGACAGGCACGCACACACACACCACACACAGATACGGCCAGTCCAAGAGTATCCTTTTCGCTTCTTTCACTGGCTTTGGCCGCCCCTTCAGGGGCGTAGTACATGATAAATGTCGACGAATCCGTCAATGTCAAAATCAGACTGTTACAAAGCAGCAACGGCGTCCACAATGTTGCAAAGAAGGGAAATGGAATGGCAGGCGGGGACGAGAACGGGCACGGGAACGGGAGCGGAAAATGAGAATGCGTCCAGGATGCGAGCACCAGGAGCATCACAAATAACAATAACCGGAGAGAGAGAGAGCGCACAGCGCCTCGCATGACCAACAGCCGCCTGTACCGAATCCCATTTCCAATACGAACCATTCAATATCCACCTAATAATTGGCGACACTTCCCATTGTGTTCGCTCTCAAATGTTGGCCAAACACCAAGCCAGAGACAATTCCGTGTGCAGTGCATGCAAATGCCAAATGCAAAGTCATCGAGCGGAAATTATGTTGACTAATTGTGGCACATTAATTCTGCTGCTGGCCTCAATCCTTGCTCAAGGAACATGAGTCGATGTGTGCGAGTGAAGGAAGGAACTGGCTAGAATTGAATTTGATATGCTCCATTGGCACCTTACACACACGCCAGTCAGCCAGCAGCCAGCCAGCCAGCAGCCCCTGACTCGGGATAAAGTAATTAAATAAGTCGGTGGGTGCTGCTTCAGCAGCAGTGTATTCTATTAGTGGCAGAAATTCGATCTGACAAAGGGGATAGAAGAGTGACAGTAGGAGTGGATTGTGGAGGATACAATTGGCGTAGAAGATGCTGCAAGATGCTGGCATATTATTTTTAACTTTTATTTTAAGCCAAAAGTTTGATTGTTTAATGCTGCATTACAGCTACAGCTTTGGATATTTTTAGCTATTTTATTTGAATTTATTTATTATATTATATTACCTCTAAACTTATAAGTAAATGAATATTTTTATTTACTTTTGTATATTTTTATAATCTCTTTAAAAATCCCTCTATAAGTATCAGAGTACATCTCGATATTAAACAAATACCAATCTCCAATGAACACAAAAAAGTACAACATTTTGCCGTAGACAGTGCCCAGCAGCAACAAAAAAACACAAAATACGAGTGTCCTGTGTGTCCTGTCCATTGGTGAGTATTTTGACAAATTGCCCGATTGGACATTGAAACATTTTATCTGCCATGTCGTCGATGGGGCCAATGGGCGTGTAGGACTGAGGGGAGGACTGAGAAATGTGGGTGGCATGTGGCATGTGGGGGTGGTGGTGGGCCCTGGGCTATGCTTTGGGTCAGTGCGTGGCATTTTGGTCATTTATATGGACACTCGTCCTTTTTCATAGCCAGTTGGTGTCTCTCTGTTGCTCTCTCTCTCTCTCTCTCCCTCTCCATCTCTGGCTCTTTCTGTACACATGTGTGTGATGGGGGCCAGCAGCCCCAGCTCCGTAACGAACCAGAACCCAACCAGAAGGGCCGCCTTCGGGAGCACATCATGGCGAATGACAGATTAGCAAAGTCCCAATGGACATTTGTAACCGAACTGCAGAATGCCGGCCCACTCGTGCTGGCAGCCCACAGCCCATGTGGGCGGCGGTGGCGGTGGCAGGAGGAGCTCCAGGGTTGGATTGGAGTGTAATTTAAATGGCCTGTCCTGTCCGGCTACCAGAACGCAGTATTTTTGACCGCCACTGCCCACCTTCAGGGGAAGTCCCTGGAGACGAGACGCCGCTCGCCTGGACGCTTCTTATCGGTCGTGATTACTTTCTAATCCGTGGCAGCATCAGGAGCGGTCCAAGCGTTGACACAAACAAATGACCAACAGGCAGGACAGGGCCAGGACAGCCTGTAGCTGTAGCTGTAGTTGGAGCAGGCGCAGGAGTCCGAGTCCGAGTCGGAATGACAGGGCACATCAAACGGGTCAGAGTGAAAGGTATTAATTGCTATCGCCATCGACCAGGTAGGCCGGACCATGACCAGGACCCGGACCAGGACGAGGACTAGTCCATCCTTTTGTGGTGGGTGAGAGTGTTTTTAATGTGAAAGCAATTTGAGCAAATCTCTCGTCAAACGAAACAGCCGCCGCCTTTCTTTCCTGCCAGGTCCTGCCAGGTCCTGCTGCTGCTGGCAGGTACACCTCCTCCTCGTACTCGTACATGTGGAAATTCTTTAGTTATTATGACCAAAGTGGCCATAATTATTTTGATGTTGCTTTGTAATTAGTGTTCGATCAGCCACCACCACTGCCACCCTGGCAGTCGGAATGGAGAGTGAATGAAGTCCGCCGCTCTCTCTCTCCCCGGAGTAAGGGGAAATGGAAAAAAAGGGAAAGTGAAAAATGGCATTTCATGCGTGGCTGCCTCAACAGGGAAATTACGCACTTACTCTCGTACTTTGGGCGGCTGTTAATCGAAAAGTGAAATTCGTTTGGGAAAAACTAATTGCAGTCCATTCGCTGCAATGCAACAAAATGGCTGCCCTGCCCACCAAATGGATTGTACGAATGATGGTAGGAAGTATATGCTGCAGATGATCTATGCAGCAGATGGAGATACATTCGGAGGAGTGTCAAATGGGGCAGACAGAAGCTTCAGTTTCAAGCAACAGTCAGCGGGAGAAGCGGCTTCCTTTTAGCCACATAATCATATCAGCCTCCCATTTAAGGCTCCTTACAAATACCTCGTATTACCATACCCAAAACCAACTTCAAACCTTCATCCTTCAAGGCTATAGAGCATCCGCAGCCACTGTGATCTTTTGCCATTTGAATGCGTAACTCTGTCAGCATTTGAATAATGGCCGCAACTCCCGTTGACGAGCACAACAAATTTCATTGCAACGTCTCATACTATCAATGTCGGCAATATGTCAAATATAACAGCAGCAGCGGCAGCGGCAGCCATGGGTGCGCAGGGGCAGACTGCGGGAGTGGCAGCCACGTGATGCCAAAATAAAATGAGAGATGCAGAAGCTGCCATGGGGCACATGGGGCACCGACACCGGGCACCGGGCACAGGCAGAGGCGCATAAAAATTCATTTTGAAAACTTCTCCTCCCTATGCCCTGCCCCGATGCCGCTCCCGCTCCCGCATGTGAAGCAGAAATTAATAATGACGCCAACAGCGACGACGGCGCGACGAGGCTATATGGCTATATGTATCTAGATGATGTCGGGTGGGCAGAGCCTGCAGTCTAGAGATGGGGAGGCTGGAGTCTGGAGCTCAAATGATCATGCAAATGGATCGGAAAAAGGCCCCACCAGTGAAGGCTAACAATAGTCCCGTGTTAAGTTCGTGTCACGCTGCCATCTTCAGCACGTTTTGGCATTGCAATTGCAGAGACATCAAAGACAGACCAGACCAGACCCAGAGCCAAACGTTTCTGCCCCTTGCCATTGGCTTGTTTGAGTGACAGATCGTTCTGCTCGAAACTTTGAAGTGAAAGAAACCCCCTGAGATGTCTGAGGCAACCGTTTAAGATATAATTAACTCGGAATTTGTACACACACACACGCACACGAAAATTGGCAAAGAAATAAATTTCGCATCGAAAGATTTCTCAATATTCAGAAACGAAACAAATGACGAACACAATTTCCCATTATGCGAGAATTGTGTTAACAGAGAAATACAACAGATAAATAAATGCCATGCGCCGGAATCAAAAACTTTGTCCACTCAACTCATTGACATTGAAAAAAGAAAGAAAACACACACACAAATTAGATTAATTTGGGCAATTTGAAGTTTCGTTGTAATGAGTTTTGGTCACTCATTTTGGGGCTCTCTGACATTTTCGTTTGTTTCGCTTTTTGTTGTCTTCATTTCGAGGGTCGGGTCGGGTCTTTTGCCAGCGATTTTCTCACTCAATTCTCTCGGATTTCCTCCATTATTATTGACATTTGTGTTTGTGTCTGCCCTCCCACAGAAAACTCAACACAAACAACAATTTTTATTCATCTTAGAATTATAATATTCTGTCCCCCACCCGCACCCCACCCCCAACACCCCACACCGAATGCTGTCTGTTTGTTTGTTGTTTTATTTATTTGACTGCCCGAAATGTTGAAGTTGCCCATTTTTTGGGAGCGCTGGGGCGACACCAGTTCCGCATTCACAGATTCCGAATCCAACTCCATTGCAGTTGCATCTCCCCGGAGGACAGGGCATCCCATCCCATTCGAGAAGGGGTGGTGGTGTCTGGGGGTGTGGGTGGGGGGGGTGAACATGTTTCTTATTATTTTTCGCTGATTAATCGATTGTCGGCTGCGTGTCGCTGGCTCTCCCTGCCGCCATATGTCATCCCCAGTGCGCCACGCTGCAGCGTGATTCAGACACTTGTCACTGGAAAAATGTAAACACGAAATGCATTTATGTGAAATGTAAAAAAACGTATCTCAGCAAAATGCAAATATCTCTCGCCTGTAGCTGTGTGTGTGTGTGGGAGAGGGGAGGTGGCTGACTGCAAATAAAAAATTGTTTGACATGAAGCGTTTCAGCTGAGAGACGCCCGCCAGGAGATTTGGACAGCCATTGCATAACAGAATGTTGAATATTTAAATCTTGAATGTAGATGTGCTTCAGATGCAAAAAGAGATACAAATGCATCGCAAACATTGAAAAGTATCCTTACTAGATGGAAAATAATATGGAATTGAAATAATGTATGATGGTAGCTAAGTAATAAAAAGAAATCTAAAGGATATGCATGCTGCTGAAGCTCAAAAGGTATCCTCCAATTAAATCTAACTCACATAAATAAATTCAATTGCATATCTTTGAGAATTATGACGTAACTAAACACTTGAAGCCCTTGCTAAATATATAAAATACATAGAATTTTCTCTAAAAGCCTTAAATACTGTAGGTCCCATCTTTTTCCATTCGTGGCTTCTGTTTTGTGGTTGCTGTACGCAGCAGCCCAGAGGCCAAAGCTTGAAATTGGAAAATGAAAGCGAAATCTTGCGCAATTCCCAAATGTTACATTTTTACGAAAAGTCGAGGCCGGGACCACGGCCAGTGCCAGTGCCAATGCCAGGGCACAACCACTCGAGGCAGCTCAGCGCCATCATCCCGGAGCTCGGATTGGGTTGCCGTTGCCACTGCCCTGCGCATTGTTTTCCCAGCGTCCGAGCCCTTGCCCTTGCCTCTGTCTCCGGCTCAGGCTGTTTCCCTGCGGGCTGTGCTCCGTTCCGTTCCCCCCCTTGGTTTCAGATCCCGGCTGCTGCTGCTGCTCGGTCTGGGCTGCTTTTGATGATGATGGCATTTCCTTTGGTAGTTGCGTACGTCATAGATTAATGACAGCAATTCATCAAAATCACTCGATGGACATGACGAACAGCCGAAAATTCAGGAGAAGAAACCGGGTCCAGCAGATCCCTAAAGAGCAACAGAGACAGAGATATACGGCCAGGCCAGGCCAGCCACGGCAGCAATTTTTGTGTATTTTTTTTTCCTTTGCCTTATTTTTGCCTTGTGAATGTTTTTTTTGCTGTGCAGCTTCTGGAGTTTGCTGTGAATTTTTATCAGCAACCACCACAAGAACAAAGAATAAGAAGAAATGAATAGTAAGCTAATATTGGGGATTACTTGAAGCCATCTGTTCGAAACAGGGGGGATATCGGAGAAGAAACACTCACTAGATGCTCTTCCTATCGGCTCAGATTCAGCTTCAGATTCAGAGGCGTCAAAGTGCAACGCATCGCCGTGGTGCAGGCAGAGTCAATGATTAATCAATTGCCGGAAGAGATGGCAACACACGGCAAGGTCCAATGACAACGTTCCTATGAATAGAACTCTTCACAGAGGGACACACACTCGTACACTTAGCAACCAGCAGATCGTTGGCCATAGCCCTACCACTTAGCATGAATCCGGCATTAGTGTGGATGCCACTTGAGCAGGGGGCATGGGAATGGAAAAGGGGGGGATGCATGCCACGTTTAATTAACAACAAAAGTGTGACTGTGACACATCCTCGGGGTACACAGTGCACTACACACACACACCTCTACGATGGCATGCCATGGCATGGCATCGTTGAGTTTTTATTCAAAACTCTTGTCTGCCGCAGCATTATCGGCAACTGATTAATAACCATTGTCTCAGAGCGAGCCCCCTCGCGGCATATACCCAAAGTATATGTTCGTGTTCTTCGATCTCCCCTCTCCGCTCCACTCTTTGGGGCAGCCCAAAGCAAAGATCTTGTTCCGAATTATGTATTTTGTCTTGTTCTTTGAGAGGTTTCGGTTTCGGTTTCGTCTTCGATTGTTTCCTGAGCAGCATTCCTGTGAAATAAATGAGAGAGATATATAGTTAAAATTTTCATATTTTTTGTGCTGCTTATGAACTATTTTTAGTAGCTGCAAATCAATCAAAAGACAGGAGAGATTTGCTGCCTGTTTCTGTAATACAATCCTTTGAGCACAACATAATTGTTTTTTAAGTGCCGCACAAATTACTTAATCACGTTTCGTCGTAGCTCTGGCAAAAGCCCTAGGCCTGGGAGTGGGCCTGGGCCTAAGACTCGAGACTGAGATTGTTCGACTTCCTTGGGGACGAACTGCTGCTGCTGCTGCTGCTGTTGGCTGGGGTCCTGGTCCTGTGCGATTATTCGTCTTTTTTGTTTGATAAATGTTTTTATCACCGCATCGAGTTCATTCATTGCCGGCAGCGCTTAATCTGAATGCCATCGTCAACTGATGGCAGCGCATTAGTTTTGCCACGGGCTGCCACGAGGGGTTGGGGCTGGGCTGGGGCTGGGGCTAGGGTTCGGGCTTGGGCTTGGGGATCTTTGTGGGCTTTACCAGCGGAAGTTTCATTACAGTTGCCCTGAAAGGAAATGAAATGAATGCCCCGCCCCGGAACAGCTCTCTCTCTCTCTCCCCCTTTGGAGGCGCTGAAATCGATGCGTATCTTGAAGGATGATTTGCGGCAACTGACGAAACTTTCAGTTGAAAACTTTCTGAAAACCATAAAATAATTAACACTTGATTATTATTCGGGGAGCTCTTTCCACGCTGTCTCTCTATCGCTGCCTGTCCCTGTGTCTAAAGTTTCGCACCAACTTTGCTTAAGTGTCAACATGGGTGACATCGATTTAATTTACACCCCAACCCCACCCGAAACTTTCGCCAAAAAAAAAAAAAACAATTTCGCTGCAATCTAAAAACCGATTTAGACTTTTGTCGCTGTCAGCAGCAGCAGTGGGGATTTGGGTTTGTGCAGCGATAGAAGATGCAAATTGTTGCAGTGGCAGGGGAAGTGGCAGTGGAATGGAATGCAGATGAATGCAAATCTTAATTTATCAAATTTCAACACTCTTAACAGCGTTTCCTTTCCCCCTTTGGTCGCCTTTTGTCTTTCTAATAAACTTAAGTGCAAGTTGCATGCCCCGGCGACAAAGGGAAAAGGAAAAACGAAGCCAAGACAAAAGACAAAAGCAACAAGAATAAAAAATTAACGTCAAACAAAAGAAAATCCACCATTATTATGTGCCACGCACACACAAATGGAAATAAAGGAAAGGAAAGAAAGCGGTCGGTCGGTCGGTCGACTTTGTGTTTCCTTGAGGGGCAGTTTGAGAAGTCATAGTGGAAATTGTGGATGGAAAAGAACCAGAGTAGAATACTTTATATATTTATATTGCTCAAATGGAACTTATGTGTGCATTACACACGACAAAGTGATCAGAATACATCTCAATCCCTGCTAAGAGGAGCATTTCATCAGCTATTCAATCTATTGGAGTTTTTAATAAAAAAAATTACAATCTTTCACAATCCTTTAGAATCGAATTCTCAGCTTAAACTCGCAATCTGTCTCTAGTTTATATCCCCATGTACATATATGTATATAAAAACAGATGCACTCCTGTTCCAATAATATTTTCTCCTCTTCCAATAATAATTTCATCGCCACTCTTCTGCCTCTAATTTCAATCTTTGTCTTCTGATCACCACAATTTCCCTCATGTTTTTTCTTCTACTATATTTATACATAAAACTCACAACTCTTTGAACCACCCAGCAGCCAGGACAAAGCGTGAAAAATTCAGCTTTTCATCCCCGCCAGGGAAATTCTTTTCGGGCAACCATAGTTCTGTTTTGTTCTTCCTTTTTTTTGGCTGCGGAGAAACAAGGGTGACATGATGGACAGACGTCGACGTTTTTCATCAGCGCTCGTCATCTTGTGTCATCGTCAGACCGGGACTTGGGTTTGGGACTGGGACTTCGACTTCAACTCTGAGCCATGCCACGCCACGCACAATTGTGCGTATGGCTGCCACTTCCACTGCCACTTCCCCTGGCCGCCATTCTGTCTTTGTGGCACTGTGGCAGTGGCAGTGACAGTGGCAGGGGAAGGGGCAGTGGTAGCGCGGCGCTGCCTGAGTGGTTGTTGCTCCGAGGACTGCTATGGTGGTGGTGCTAGTGGTGTTGGTGGTGGTGGAAGTTGTGCGTATTTTTGTGTCACATTCCAATCTATATCAATCTTGTGTTCGCAATGACGGATGACATTTGTCAATGTCAGACATTTTCGTTTTCCATTTGAGCCTCTAATGGAAGACAGGCAGGAGCACACACACACACACACACACAGGCAGCAGGACGACACACAGGAACAGGGAGTGCGAGCAGGGTCCCTGGGCCAGCCTTAAAGTCAGCTTTGCCACTTGCTAAAGTCAGGACGCAGGACGCAGGACGCCTCCCTTACGAGGACGACGCATGAGTTTGACGAATCTGATGTCAAATATTTTCGTTGTTTCCCTCATTTTTTTATGAAAAGCATTTTCTGGGAATTAGAATTGGCTTTCCTCCCCCTCAGAGGGAGAACCTTTGTGGGGTGGCAGCTCCCCTCGGCAGCATGTTCGGTGTTTGCCAGGAATCTGTGTGGCAGGAATCAGTAAATGTGTTTGCACTAAGTGTTTTCGATTCACAAATATTTGCATTCTTGTCGGGGTCTCAGCACTGCTAGGACTTGGGGCATGTCAGGAAGAGAATGGAAGGGGCTTAGAGAGTTTTATTAGCTTCGATTTTGATAAGTGGGAGAGTTACTTACTATAGTATAGTAGTGGAAGGATTTAGTATCCAGAACTTCCTTAAGTTACCTACGCATATTTCTACCCAAGAAAAACCCCACAGACACCTTTGACTCATTCCCCGGAGCTCTCCTGCAGCATTTATCCAATCCGAAATCTATATTACACATCACCTCTTGGCCAGGCATTGAATAGTCATTAATCACTCAATGCTAAATGTTTAATTCCGCAGACGGTCTGCATGTCAAAACAAACACTCGACATCATTCAACATTAAGTAATGATAAGAAGGCCAGACCAGAAACCTGCGTGTATTTCCCTGACCTCTCGCCCAGCGGACTATAAAATATGATGAAGGAATGAAATGAAATGAAGTGAAACAATGATCAGCAGCTCAAAGGAAGGGAGAAGGAGGACTCGAATGTAAACAGGAACCACCCGCAAATCAACGGCAAGAGGCGACAAAAGCAGAAAACTGTCCAAACCGAAAACAGAACCAAAACCAAAACCAAGACCATAAACAGAACCAGAACCAGCACCAGCACCAGAACCAAACCAGAAAAAGAGCCGCCGTTTTGTTGAACATCATTAATAACAAAATACAACGACGAGCAAAAGGGCAGACGGGCAGACTGGCAATCGTTTTGGAATTAATGAATGCTCACGAGTACGAGATGCCGATGCCGATGCCCCGCCAAAGATGTGCTAAACGCACGTCCAGCCCAAGTGTCCAGGTCCAGGGATCCTTCCTGCTGCTAAAGGCGGAAATTAATGAACTTTTGTTTTGGATGAAACGCATGCCCCGAAATTCAAACCAGAACCAAACATGAAACAAAAACAAAGCAAACAAAATGCATAAACAATTGAAAATGTGTGTTGATTGGCGGAAGGGAGGGAGGCGATTCCCCACCCAAAATCGAAGCTGGAACCACATAGTCTGCCTGGCTAGAGACTTTGTGTATCCTTAAACAGCATTTTGGTAGACTTTATGTCGACATTGCCGCTTGTTAGATCGATTCGAGTGGGCAGAGAGGCAGAGGAGACGACTTGGATGATGGATGGAGCCCAAAGGTGAATTTCACACCCAGAGGATAACGCAGATACAAATCGAATTAAAGACACAAAACCCAGAATGGATGGTTAATTAATATCCAGCAAATGTTGATAAATGATTGGCAGCAATGCAAATTTACACTCGAAGAAAATACAGACAGTGGCAGAAGACTCGCTCTAACACTTTTCTCTGTGTGCAGTTTGGATGTGGGGTGCGCTGCAGATCGAACTATAAATAGATGCGATCCGATCCGATCCGCCCGTGATAAATGATGTGCCGAAGAACGGCTTCAAGTGACGGTGGCAATTATGCGAGGAGCCAACTGAGGCCCAAATGACAGGTCGATTGAGTTAACGTTAACGCTAAACGCTAACGCCTGCAAAGGGCCCTCGCCCTCTGCTGCCATGGAGGGAGCACGAGGGAGGATGAGGGAGGAGTTGCTGCACTGGCTACCAGCTAATTTTAGTGGCTATTTCTGTAGGAGCATGCAGACCCGCCGATCGCCGTACGATCGATCGCCAATCATTAATAATCCATTGGAACAAGGTCTCCGTCTGCCTCTCCGCCAGCAGCAGCAGCAGCAGCAGCCTGTCCAGCTCTTTAGGTCTTTTGTGTAGCAGAGCCACGAGTGTGCCAGGGCCAAACAGGTGTGCCTCGATGGGGCCAGGCCCTCTCCTGCTGCTACGATCATCCCGCTCTCTCTCTGTCTGGAGATCGGGGCATCCAGCCGGCCAGGCTGTCTCTCTGGGGGCTTACAGAGAAAATCGATCATCGTCACGCCGCTGCCAGAGTCGATTAAGGTGAGCGAATTTTCATTACCAGAATTCATTTATTTTTTGTTCGTTGTTGAGTAAAATTATAATTAAATATCCCGTTGATTGGCTTTGAGGCTTTCAATTTGGTGGCAGCCACAAAAATATATATAGAGACCACACAGAAAATTGCTAACAGAGATTGTTAATAGAAGGCGGGAAAATGATGTCTAAAGTTAATGAAAATTGAAGCTATAACTTACAGTAGCCACAGCAGATGCCTCATACGAAGCCAGAGAGCCTCCGATTGTGTCAAGAGTGAAATGGAAACTGATCTACGACTGTCCGCACATCTCACAGCCCATTCGCATCTGTCGCTGACTCTGCATCCGACTTTGACTCTGACTCTGATGCCATAAATCAGTCACTCCTCGCACACAAAAGGATAAAGTCAAAACACAAAACAAACAGACACCCATCCATCCATCCATCGAGTCCATGTCCCTGTCCATCCATCCTTCCACCCACGCGGCGAAAGGATAGCTGTGTGGATAGCATGCAAAGTGAAGTTTTATGACGGTCATGGCCTGGCGATTGACATTCTGAAGGACATCGACTACCTACGGCAAGGATTACAAAGGATTGCCGAACAATTGTATGGCCAATATTTGCATATCAATTCGATACGCCATTCCGGAACATGTCAAGGACATTCCCTGCCTCGCGCACAAAGGAAGTCCTGGGTGAAAAGTCAGCCGGAGAAAGGGCAAGAAGGGTGCCTAAGGTTAAGGGTAGCGAAAGGAAAGGTTAAGGAAAGGAGAGAGCATTTCTATATGCATTGTTCTGCTGCAATTGAAGGCCATGTGTTGAATACTTTTGAATAATGGGGAATTTTCAGTCCTCTTTGTGCAAAGATGCAAATGGCATTGCAGCGACTGTTGGGATGGAGGGGAACGGGAGGCAGGAGCCAGGAGGCCTTCGTGCCGCATGAAATTGTTGCACATTTGCATAATTATTGTAATTATCAATAAATATTCATTAGTGTGAGGCAGATGCTTAAATTTAATTCGCTTTTAATTAGCCCCATAATAATTACACTCACAGCCAGCAAACCAGCAAACCAGCAACAAGTTGCTTGCATTGTATGGGGTCATAATGGATGCATAATGGGGGTATAGCCCAGGTAGGTATTCCACAATACTTTGTACGTTGCTAAGTTACTTTGTTCAATATAAAACTTATATTATTTCTGAATATTTAATACTAAAAGAGGCAGCATTCTGGCGGAACTATTTACACATTTTCAAACATGAAAAATCTATTTCCAAATGCTCCAAATGTTCGGCTGTTATCTGCTCAGACCAGTAGCCTTTGTTTTAGGCCACCAACTGCATATTAAACGAACTCTGACCAAAACTTAACCTTTATTTAAATCATTTCTTGCCCCAAAATGTTGTAATTAAAATTGAAGCAGAGGGCGCATCAGAATCAGCCATTGACCTCACGCATCGGTGCAGGGAAAACTGGTTTTTCCGAATCATTTGAGATCCCCGCAGAGGGAGGGAATGCAGGCGATAAATATTCTACCTGTCAATGGATGAGTATGAGCGGCTACCCTAATGGCATCCGAGAGATAAGCCGGCATTTGCTGCTGCTGCTGCTGCCCTTTGATTGTGCATTGGGTGCCGGTGAAAGACCTTTCCTTGCCTTTCCAAAATGGTCGATGGTCGATGGCAGGTCGTTTGATGGCTGACCAGAAATGAAAGCAGAACAAAGCCAACAAAATGCAATGTTCAATGTGTTTCATGCACTTGCCGCGGCTCCACTTAAGAGGCCGTTTTCTATAATAACATGAATTATTTAATGAAAAAAAATAAAAATTACTCGATGAGAGTTGGGAGCGGGAGCAGGAGCAGCAGCAGGAGAGAGCCCCCAAAACACGCACTAAATGGAGCACAGGAAGTGTTTTTGGGTTGTGTGAGTGAAGCACCAGTCTGGGGTATGGGGTATGAGGTCTGGGGGTAATGGCTGTGTCAACAGGGCGGCCCCTTGGCCAATGGAGCTGCCTTCGGGCCACGGACCTGGCAATGAAGTCATTAAAATTTCACCCTTATTATGGCTTTTAAAGTGATTGCAAAATGAGAAGCAGCCGCAGCAGCAGCAGCAGGACGGGGTATGAAATGTCTTCATTAAGCATGCATCAAATTTACGATTAAGTAAAAAGTGCACGCACATTTTCTTTGTGAAATAATCAACTCAGACTTGGCGCTGGCTCCTCTCTCTCTCTCTCTCTCTCTGTGTGGAAGGTGCAAGGAAGCAATTTCCTGTAATTGCCACCATTCTTGTTAATCACACTCCACATGTGGAGGCAGAAGGTGCACAGCACACAGAACACATCCAGTAGCCAGTAGCCGCCTCAGAGAGAGGCATCCAAGTGCAACAGGCGCAATCGTTTTTCTGTGTGTTGTTTTTTTTTGCGGCGCTGCCTTCTAAATACGCGATGAAATATTTATGAGATGCAGACACCAACTCGTACTCCGTACTCCCATCAGGTTGAGGTTGCGCTTCCATTGGGCTATCTGCTCTGCTCTGCTCCTGCTGGATGCCATCCATCCGCCATCCATAATTGAGGTCCTGTCTGAGGGAAACTTCCGCTTTTGCGCCACAAATCGATCACTTTAGCAAGTCTTAATAATATGCCATTAAGTTTCACTTCATCACAAAAGGAAATTAATTTTTTGTTGCACACAAATTATTCAAATTGTTTTTGCTTTTTTTTTTGTTTTTTTGGGATTTTTGGCCAGACATTTAATGCCTCGACGCTGTACCACAATTAAGCTAAAGCCAAAGCTGTAGAAGAGGATCATCTAGACGCCATATTCGGCGCACAAAAGCGTCGCCATTAATTACTCCAATCAAAGGAGGACCTTTTCTTTTTTCTGTAGAGTTTTCAGCTGGATTTCGTCTCTGGCTAATCTATGCGGCGCTCTCTCTCGCTCTCTCTGTCTGTCTGTACCCGTAATTTGCCACAATTAACGACTGATCAGCAATTAAAGTTGCATTACCACAGAGAGGAGAGCCACAGACTCTTAATCGACACCTGACGGTACGGCGGATCAGCGGATGATGCCGCAAAAGTGCGTGGATAATAAATACGCCGCTTGATGCGATCCATCAGTTTGGTTGGTTGGTTGTGCGGTGGGTCGCTCCGCTCGCTGATTGCCGCAGCTCTGACGGTACAGTGTGCAGCGTGCCACATCAAAAACGAGTTAAGGCCACCACCACCACCACCGCACGGCGGCCACTCGTATTTGGTGGATACATTTCGCAGTTTCTAATGATGATGATGGCGCAGCGTAGAGCCTCTGGCAGCTATCCACTGATGGAGTGCAGGTCAAATGCCGCACTGAACGTGGCTTTAAATTTTCCATCCTTAAACCACATGTTGCTCCACTTAGGATATTAAAAAATGTACACATCCTTCTAGCTGTATTTCTCTACTCCTATAACTAGTCAAGATTTATGGAATTTAATTTCCTGATGTTGCCTTTTGCTGCGCTGCCAGCCATGGCCGTGTGCCACAGGATGTAAGCCAGGATGCAACGGATGCGTGGCCATGTGGAGAGTGACATGTAATATTCGCAGTGCCACCAGAGAGCAGGAGAGCGAAGAGCGGAGTGGCAGAGGCAGCCACAGGCTGCTGTCAGCACATGTGCCGTACGGCGGGGAAAATGCAAAAATGTAGAAATGAGGAATGGCTTTCTCTGTGGCAAAAGAGGACCTAATAACATTAGAGGCCAACAGCAGCGGCAGCAGAAGCGACTGTTACCTAAGCAAGGAGCAGCAGGAGCAGCAGCAGTGGCAGGGTTTGGGTTGGCAGAGAGAGAGAGAGAGAGAAAGTGAAAGTGCGCCTAGGGCTGGGCGATGGCAGGCAAATTTCATGCACCATTGCGTGACGTGGAGGAGGCAAAAGTGTGCCGTCTAGCGGCAGGACACCAATGCTTGTCGTTGTCGTTGTCCTTGCTGTTTTTTTATCCTCCCTGTCCTGTCCCTAACAGCGAATGCCACACGCAGGCGGCATGTATAGAGGATAGAGGACAGAGGCAAGGCAGGAGCCCAAAAGCAAACGAATAATATATGAGTGCACTCACTCAAACTGACTAAATTCCCTCCTTATCCTCCCCCACTGGAGCCACTACTCCACTCCCCCTCCAATACTGAACTGAACCGAAAAATGTTTGCTCTTGATCGATTGCCGTTGAACCGTAGCGGAGGCAACGCACGCGTAACAAATGCAATCCTCCTTAAAAGCAGAAATGTGTCACACGGCGGCAATACACTACCCCCTGCTCCACCCCACCCCACCCCCTTGCTGCCCTAATGGCTGAATCCTTTCAGTGCAGCTCCTTGGGCTGGGCTCCCCTTTTGTTGCTTGTTCTCTTAGTTCTTAGCTTTTTGTTTGTTTTTTTCTTTTGTCGTCGTCATTGTCGCCATTGTTGATGTATCCTTGCAGATCCTTTTGTTGTTGCTCTCCTGCGTTGTGTGTGTGTGTGTTTTTTTTTAAAAACTTTTTCCTGTTTTTATTTTGCAGCTTCTCCTACAGTTTTTCTACCCGTTTTCTTCTTGTTCTTGTTGTGCAGCAAACAAAGATAAATTGGTTAATTTCCCTCACCCTCCCCCCTCACCCAAACAGTCAGACATCAATCGATGTCTTGCTGTCTCTTTCCCTGACTCTGTTCGCCATCTCTTTTGCTCTGGTAATGGACTTGAGTGAGCTTACGCATTATTCCATTTCCCTGTCTTACAGTTTCTGCTTTAGTTTTTTGCTTTGCCATTAAAATTGAACAGGACATGGAATTAGTTGGGCAATTGACAGTTCAGTAGGAGTGGATCTGCAGAATAACGATATATACCTCTAATTTGAGTGCAGAAAGGATCAAGGAAGCCTCAAGAAATATTCCGATATATCTCTAAAAGAAATCAAGTTTACTTGCACAACTTTCTCACAAGTAAATTCCTCAAGGATCCCCTCTTCCTTGAACCTATTTGAGCTCTAGTCTATCTATCTATTCCACAAGCAATGTTATCCCCCTCCAAGCCCTTCCCTTTTTGATGTATTGACTGGCAAATGGCTTAAGTCGCGTCTGTGATAATTAAAAGTCAATGTAGGGCCACACTCCACAGTTCAGCTCTCCCGGCTGATAAGTATCAATGAGGTGCAACCTGCTAGATGTATTACAATCCATAATCGTTGCCAGCTTCGTTGGCAATTCGTCACTCAGCGCCAAGAGGAGCAGCAACCGGAGGCACAGGCAGCACAACAAGAGACAGGCAGACAGGCAGACAGACAGACAGAGAGACAGCCAGAAAGACACTTCATCAGAGTCGAAGGCCACAAGTGGAATATGGATAACTTTTGGAATAGAAATTCCGAGCTGACAACTGGATGAGGCAAGGCAGCCTCATCACATCACATCCACATCACATCGCAACACATTCAGAGCGCACTTCAATTTCTACATCTCCCAATCCCTAAATGAAGATTTCCTGAAATCAGCTACCGGGGTTCCTGCCTGCCCTGCCTCGCCTGGATCCTTTTTCCACGTTTCCTAGAACAAAAACTGTGCAAAGAAAAACACGGAAAGCGAAACGAAAACTGAAATACGGCTGCATCATTAAATTTAATATGATACTCATTTAATGAAATTGTTGCCGATTTGTTTTGAAAATACACGCGCTGGCTCCCCATTCCCCCCACCCCCCAGAACCCCATCCGGGAACCACTCACCCGCACTCGTACTCCTCCGACTGCTGCCGCTGCTGCTCCTTCGAGTCTGACGCCTTCGCCAATGCGAAACAGTGAGGGAGGTAAGTCCCTGCCTCGGCTCAAGCCCCCGCCTTGGCTTCAGCTTCAGTTTTCAGTCCTCGTGCCAAATGCGGGCGGACGGACTGTTGGATGGACGGACTGTAGGTTGGCTGAGGGCGGGGCTGGGCTGGGCTGCGCTGGGTAGAGTGCAATATTGCGAACATGGCCGGATAATGACGACAACGCCATCGACGTGGCTGGCCTCCGCTGACGACTCGGAAGGAAATATGCACTGGCCCCAGGCTGTGAGAAATAACCACGAGAGAGGGGCAAGCAAAGAGCAAAAAGGACAGGCTACACTGTAACAATTGGCGGAAGGAATAAATTGGGAAAGAATCAAAATCAAAAATCATGGGGTTATTAGCTACTGAGGCTGTGATTCTTAAGGAGACTAGCTCGATTCGGGATTATTGGCTTTGTAATCAGTTCCTATCATTAAAAGAGTTTTTAATGATTATTTTATGATTATAATTTGTAGATTCTATATGCTAGATTTGAAACCACAATTTTAAGAATTATTCTGTGCCAGTTTGCTCTAACATCTGATCTCTAAAGAATACTTTCCCATAAATTTCCTCAACTATGTATTTCCATCTCCCTTGTCTATTTGTTCGCTACCATTTCTCTCAGTGTAGTGTGCCTGGCATCCGTAGTTAGTGGCAAAAATCATTCTAATGAGAGCAAAACGTAAAAAGCTCTGAAAGTGTTAAGTGGTTCCTCATTAAACTTTATGTACTGCTTGGTTCCGTCTGTTCTGTTTGGTTCAGACCGTTCCTGGGACCCCCGTGCCCCTCATCCCGTGCCCATCCCCACACCCTATCCTGTAGTTTGTTTTTGTGTGTGGGCGGGCAGAGGATGGCATGGATGAGGCTTAAACGATTGCCCGACCAGCGTCATTAGCACTTTTAACCGCATATTAAATTTAGTAAAGCTCTGATTAATGGCCACGCACTTCATTTTTGTGCATTTGAGCGGTGCCAGGTTCCAGTTGCCAGATCTTCCGGGAGGTATTCGGGAGGTATCCCCCCCATGTAGTGACTGCTTGCTACCGAAAATCTTATCTTTCAATGAGTCGCCGAGACAAATGATACGTGATTTTATTTGATTTACTTACATCTGCAGCTCAATTTTCAGTTGACTTTCGGTGTTTCTTCTCTCCTCTCTCTCACTCGCTTGCTTTTTTGTTGTTGTTGTCATTGGCCTTTCTTATGGCCAACAGTTACAGATACAGTTTCAGATACAGTTCTCGGTGCTCTCTGCCGAATGGCTACGCTTCGGTTTGGGCCATTATCCGAAATGATTCGATCATTAGCGACATCGTCATCGTCGTGGCAGTCGTCGGGATTGGGTTGGAGATTGGAATTGGGATTGTTGTGTTCTTTGGGCATTACGGGTAATTACTGGAATGTTGTGACAACATTTCCCTCTGCCTTGTCTTCAAATTACTTAATTTTAATGGCCAGAAATATCGCACAAAAAGATTGAGATGTACGGGGTAGACGGTAGACTCGTAAGGAAATTTATATACCATGTAGGTGGATGTAGGGCCGCTTTCTTTACGGATTGCCTTTATCCCACTCAACCGAAATCAACAGTTGGTGGCGATAATTGAAATCGAATGCATAATCGGTTGTCTTTCATCGAAGATGGGGCGGGGGGGTTTTCTTTGATTTACATTGGGTGAAATGGGATTCAGATGGAGTCATGAAGTTAATTATTTATAGGCGTATAGTCGGGCAAAGATAATGTATAGTTCCTCTTAATAGTTATGTACTTATGTACATATTTTCAGCTCCCATTTCATATAGCTAGTATTCGTATAATTTGATATTCTTTCATGAAATGATCTTCTGTCCATAATGGAAGAAGTTAATGATTTATATAGCATATTCACACAGAAAGCTATTAGGAAATACTGCATATTGGACAAAGCCATTTAGTCCCCATATAAATTTAATATTTGCTCTCATTTAATAATGTAAGCAACCAAAATAAGTTATATTTAGGACCAGCAAAGATCAGTAAATATAAATAGTTTATTTGGCTTCCAAAAAGGTTTTGAATATACATGTTGCGACCCATAAATATCCCAAAAGCTGTGAATATTCTGGGAACGTATGAACTCTGCCACAAAATAATGATATTTCATATAAGTTAAGTTCATGTGCCGCTAAAGCAAAATGGTATAACTGCTGAACGTCCTAATTTCCATTTTAAATAATATCTTTCAATCTTTAAATATTCGTATAGATAGAATAACCACTTTTAATACAAAAAAAACCAAGAATATTTATCATTTTCCATAAACATTTTTATTATTCATTAAATATTAAATCGAATCACAGATAGCTTTCCCTAAAATTAATCATTTAATTAAGTTGTTCATTTAAATTCGCATTTCGATCCAAATTTATTTTGTTTCGTTCCGTTTCGTTGCACCAGCGGAACCACCGGCGGCACCGGCGGCAAGTGGTCTCCTCCGCCGCTTCGAATCATCCAAAATCGTCGGCAAATGTCTGCCTCAGCGTGCGGCATGGCGCATCTGGGCACCGGCAACAACAACAACAATTGGAGCTGTCAAAACGGCGGCCATATTGAAAATCATTCAAGTATTTCGAAACTCGAGGGCGGGGCCACACGACGCGCATGCGGGTGCGAGCAGGCCGACAAGTGTATGCCACGCAAGTGAGTGCGTAGAGTGCACCTCTATAGAGCGGCCATGCGGCGGGCTGCCTGCCACATCCAGAGGCAACATTATGTTGCCTCTGTTGTTCCGTTTGCTGCGCGATGCGCATGCGGTGTGCGTGGAAGAAGAACTGCCGGGTCGGACCGAGCCCGCGACCAGGTCCGGGTCCAGGTCCAGGGCCGGCACTTCGAAAACCATCGAAAACTTCGATGTCGAAATCGAAACCCTTGGCGGCGGTGGCGGCAGCGAGAGAGCGAACCCTAGCGATGGTTCTGTCATGGTATGGGTGTGCTCTCAGGTAGATTGCAAGTGTATTGGTGCGCTGCAGTGCACTAGTGTGGGTGCGATCTTCGAATGTTCGAACATCGAATTCAGTTTCGACTCAAAACCGGACTTCGATTCGGGTCTCGGAGCTGCTGCTGCTGCTGGTGCTCTCCGCCTGCTGGTTTTCCAGAACTGGTTTGGTTTTGGGCCAGGTTTACCTGCTGGCTCGAGTGGCTCTGCTCTCCATCACCATCTCCAGTTCTCCCTTCTTCCAGCCATAATCATTCCTGGAGCCAGCGACAGGGACAGGGACAGGAACAGGGACAGCCATAACCACTGTATTTGGTTAGGCGGTTGCCCGAATCGCTTTTTGGGAGTTAATATTCTATTAGAGGCTCATTTGTGTGATTGCCAGCGCAGGATATGTGTAATGTTGCTGCTCCTGCTTCTGCTCCATCCTTGTAATTGCCCGACAATTGTCGGCTTTCAACTTTTTTTTTTGTGTGTTGGTGCAGACAATTGAAATTGGCAATTGGCCTGGCCATTGGGCATTGGGCAAATATTTGCTTTTGCTTTTGGCCCTTCTCTTTCAGTATTGAACAACTCAATTGAAGTTTTGTTCTTCATTTCTAATTATCGTTTCTCTCTTCTCTCACACATGATTTATGTGCCTCTGGCTCAACCGCCTTGGACGCTCAATATCGCCTTGATGGATCGCCGATCGATTGATGGATTGTGTGAACCCGGTCCCAGACGCAGACACGCACTTGTCCGTCCGTCCGCTCGCAGCTACATGGATACATATGTATGCATCTCCGTAGTCTTCATTATTGGCTCGAGTGGATTTCTGACATCTTGCTTTGTTTCCTACAATCATTTTCAGGCAACGTTTCGGTTTCCAGCTTGCTTTCGAGTAATTAATGATTTATTTCAGTTTTTTTGAAGTGTTGTCTTAATTCCAGCGAAGTGATTATTGATAGTTCTGCTCTCACTCTATCTATCTGCGAGTATCTATCGCTCTCGAGCAAAGTGTGAGATGTTTCAAGTGGAGATTCATACTGCTGCGATTGGCCCAAGAGTAAGATGGTTTGATGCCCAAATGTTGCAGTTTTCCCTAAATGCAGATGGCGGGCGATGTGTTACGGGAAGGTAATAATTCAAACTTTCGTGTTGTTTTTTTTTTTAACGAAATTTGATGCTATAAGGTATAAGCAGGTGTCAGCTTTTGAGTTATGGACAGTTTATCTGTTAAACTTTATGCTGAAATGGTTGGTTTTAATTTAATTTAAATGAAATTGAAAAATGAAATGAAATGAAAGATCTGAAATCTGCTTTTCAGCATCATCGCTCAAACAAAAATAAAAACTCATAATAAATGTTGTGTTTGAGGCACTCAAAATGTTACCCATTTATATATGTATGTATAACTCAAACAATATGTATGACTAATGCAAGGTTATTGCAACAACTAATTATATACATAATAATCTACATAAAAACATTTCTCGCTTGACTTTCTACCATAATAATACAATACAATATTCAGCGCTTAATACAAAAAATGATGGATAATTTACATATAATTACAAAATGTTGTCTCCCACAGAAATATGCATCTTGGTAATAATCCATACAACTCATTATCACACCCCAACGAATATACAATTTGCAAAGATATAGTACATATAGATTAGCGTAGATATATTCCACCTCTAGGTAGAAATCTTGGGGTGAGTGAGTGAGTGAGTGAGGGATTCTATTTGAGGGCAAACAAGGAACCATTTTTAATTAACTTCAGCAGACCGAAAACCAAATAGGAAACTCAGAAACTTGGCAGAAAATCTTGTGGGAATAGCCATGGAATTGCCATATTTACATTCGCATCCGTGAGTACAAATTGGCAGCTGCTCAAGATCCACAAAAACTATTTATGACAACTAGGGATGGCATCCCAATGGGATGGGGGTTTTGGTGTCTCCATTTGAAAACACCTCAAGAATGACATCTACAGAGGCTACGGGGGCTATGCTCTCTGTGAATTCTGCATAAATTATTCATTTCGATTCTGTGACATAAACGTGAGCACATTCACTCGAATTCACTCGTTTACAAATGGCCAACGATTATGCAAACAATGCGAATTCAATTTGTTTGAGCTCCTGACTCGCTTGCTCGTTCGGGAGAGATGTGTGTGTAGTACGATGTCCGATGCGGGTGGAGTGGAGCAGCTGCCGATCGTGCTTCAGCTTCAGCCTCAGGTGTCTGCTGCGTTGTGGCCATTGGTCAGAGGCTTTGTTAATGCCACTTGATTAATCGCTTATTATGATGTCAGATTAATAAGATCGTTTCATAAATGGAGCTCTCGCGTTCGAGTGGCCTGCAAAAGAAGCAAAAACTTTAGTTTGTTTTTTATTATACAGAAATTGTCATATTGTGGCTTACCCTCTGACATAATCATTGGCCTAGAGAATGGCATCAGTATTGGAGATCATTCAAAAGACTGGAAATATACGAAAAATATTATTAATGAAAGATTTTCCTTGGAATATCAATTCACTTACCACTGCAACAAATATGCTTCGATTCCTGAAATCTCCCCAAGAAAGACCCTTTTTTTTAGAAGCAATGGAATACTCGTTTTAAATTTTTAAATACTATATTTTTATTATAAATATTACAAATAAAAACAAAATCTCATTTGTAATTTAATTATAGTTTTTCTTTATGCTTTTTTCCGCTTTGCTTTCGCAGCACTTCATCATCATCCTGCCTTCACCTCCTCCTTTTGCTTCTCTTTGTTTACACTAAAATTTAATTTTTTTATTTACAACAAATTATTTAGATTCCACATTTCATTTCATTTCCCTTTCAATTTCGCATAAATGTTTGAGTATATATATTTTTAAATCAACGCATTCGAATTTTGTTTCTTGTGAATTTCTACATTCTATTTTCCAATTATCTTTTCGTTTTTGTTTTTGATTTGAAACTTAATTTAGTTTCTTACAGAATGAGGCCGAAAGTTACGTATCTGGATTGAGTGGAATTCCGCCTCTCATGGCTCCATATTGGTACCTCCACTTTTTTGACTGGTGTCTGGGTTTTTTTTTCTGTTTTCTGTTTTTTGTTATTGTTTTCATTTTTTTTTGGATTTACAAAACGAAACTCTTTCTCTACAAAGTTACATGCTTTATGCTTAGGTGTGTGTTTGTGTGTTTAATTATATATATCTACATATAAACATATGATGCTTTATAGTTTTTCCCTTGCTATCCATTCATTTTCGTTTCCTTTTGCTTTGGTATATGGATTTCCACAGCTGTGGAAATTGAGTTTGAGTTACGTACATACATTCATATAGTGTGGTTTGTTAGGCGTATGCGTATATCTATATAGAAATCGTTCTGCATTCAAATGGGGACCCTCCTCTCTCTCTCTCTTTATCTTCCTCTAATATTGATCTACTTTACATGGGGTTTTCATTTATTTTTCATTTATTTATACATATTCTTTCTGTTCTCTTCGTTTCTGTAACAATATAAATTTCATTTTCATTTTTGCCAATATTCATAGTTTTTTTTTTTATTCATTTCGGTATACTTTATATCCTTTACGACCTAATTCGAGTTTTATTTTTTGCAAGAACTAAAAAATTGCACAAGAAATTAAAAAGAAAGCATACATAAAAACGAAATTAAAAGGTCTCTAAAATTTCCATTGGGAGAGAGACTTTCAAAAGTTCAAAAGTTGCCGAAAATATTTATACAAATTTTGTTTGGTTTTTTTTTAATATATTTTTTTTTGTTTTGTTTTTACTATAGTTTTTATTGTATATGTAAAACGTTTTTGTTTACTTTAAGCAACGTCTTTCCATTGGTTTTGGTATTTCTTTGTCTAAATCTGCAGACACTCCTCACTTAGGGGCAAAAGATCTTTATTATAGTTTTTCTTTCATCTATTTTTTATGGGGGGAAATGGATTTTGACGCCATTTTGGTTTTGTTTTTATTCTTTTTCGTTTTTTTTTTTTGTAATTTATTTTGCGCTAAGATTGCTACAAACATTGATTTAGTTTTAGGGTTTATTGGGGGGAGGGGTGTATATATAAGTTAATCGTACAGTTACTTATGACGCATAGAGCTAGTGTTATCGTGTATATAGTAGTACGTATATATGCTTCATATATAGATTTATTTTCATATAACTCCTTGCCTTTAGCTTTAGTTGGTATCATGTATAGTTATCCATAGGTATATGCATTATATTTAAATATAGCTTATTTAGATCTGAGGTCACATGAGTTGGTTTTGTTTGAGTTTTACGCTTTACTTGTATCATTTATCTTTTATCTTTATCTTTTATCTTTACGCCTATCCTTTCTCCATTTGCAATTCGTGTAAAATTAAATAATAAGTAGAAAATAATAACAATTAACTAAGTTGTAGGTATAGTTTTCTCTTCTCTTTTCTTTTCTTCTCTTTTTTAGGTTTCAACGGATTGGATTGGATTGGATAGATAGATACATGGGGTAGTAGATAGATAGTCCTCTGGGATCGAAGTAAATTCTGTTGTTGCGCTCTCCAAATAAACATAAATTGTATTTAGGATAGAAATTCATTTAATAGTGTGTAGTGTGTGTGTCCAATGCGATCTCTCTCTCTCTGTCTCTACTGCGGACTGTTGGGTGGCGTGATCTCATCGCCCTCTCCGCCCGATCCCGGTTCGCCCTTCGTCTTGTTCTCCTTCTTCCACTTCATGCGACGATTCTGGAACCAAATCTTGATCTGGCGCTCCGTCAGGCAGAGGGCGTGCGCAATCTCGATCCGTCGCCGACGCGTCAAGTACCGATTGAAATGGAACTCCTTCTCCAGCTCCAGTGTCTGGTAGCGTGTGTACGTCTGCCTTCCACGTTTGCGTTCTGTTGGTTCCAAAGAAACAAAAGGGGAAAAATATTCACAATTAAAATCAATGCAACGCTTCACTGGCCACCAAATGTACAACATCTACTATATATTTCTACAGATCCAAAATCCAACTACAATGCATACGAGTACGAGTACAACAACAAGAGCAGGCCAATATACATACATATCTACACATAATATACACATTTTTGTGTGTGTTCTTTTTGTTCTTTCTGTGCCCCAGAGCGGGTAGGAGATACGTGAGAAGGGGAACTGAATGGAACGCAAAACCACATGAAGTAAAGGCGCTCAGCGCTCAGGCCCAGGCGGAGGCTGATTAAAAGACAACCTTACCGAATTCGGATATTTGTACTTGTCAAAAAACGAACCAAAGAGGTCCGAGAGATGAGGGGCTGCCCTCCGTGGCGGCGGCCATCCCGATAGGAACTCTGGATTTAATTCTTTGGGTTTTACACTTCCTTTGGGTAGTGGGAATATGGGAACGATCTCGGATCTTGACGGAGGAGTAGCTCGGAAGATATTAGAGTAAATCTTGCAGAGAAGAACTATTTTTTGGTAGGTAAAATAATATTCCAATATTCTCCAAAATTCTCCACAATACCCCCACCAAGATATTCCCCTTTCTGCATTTTGTTCTTGTTAGGGCATCCATCTTTCGTTCTGTCTTAAATCCTGTTTCTCTGCTGGATTAAACCCTGGCGGAGATTTCATGGACATCAAGCGGCGAACGGACAAGGTAACTAATTATGGCCCCGATGCGGTCTCCGCTCCGCCTGACTGTCCCCTCGTCTGTTGGGTATCGCTGTCCGTAAACCAGAGAGGAGATATCATGGCAGTGATTCAGTCAAGTGCAGTTTCACCTTCAAACTTCTCTTCAGCCCCCCAATCCTCTTCGCCCACCGCTCTCTTTGTGTACGGTAGCCAGGGCACAACTGTAAAATAATTCGGCATAATTATGGGAGCTGCCCCCGATCCGTGCCCCTCCATGTACACCACTTGGAAAGCAACCGACCAAATGAGTTCGGCGCCTAATGACACTTACTATAATTATAATTTTGGTAATGACAAAAAAGAGCTACTGGCAGGAGGGAAAAATCATGAAAATGTAGGGGAGCGAAGGGAAAAATATGTCAAATATAATACGCAGCAAATATTATAATTGTCAATGGCCATTGCCATTGCCATAGTCTGGACAGCAGCCCCTACTGCTGCCTCCTCCCCCTACCCCACCTAATTGAAATGGTTTGGTAGCGTGTGAAGCCATTTTTTTTAGTGTTTTTTTTAGTTCGGGGTGGAGCGTAGGTTTTTCCTGAAAATGTTCGACCGGAAATTGAAAGGCGGCCACAGCAGCATTGGCATTGCGGTCGAACGGTCAAAAGACGTTGCCACGCCAAGCGGCAATCAGTGGAGAGACTTTTTGGAGTGCCTGCCTCCCCCGTGCCCCCTACCCATACCGGTTGAGAGGGAAGCATGGCGGGGGGGGGCGGGGACAATGCCTTAACTATTTTTTAATAACATCTTCAGCATTTGTCTTGCTCAACTCGCTCGACCAATGTTTTTTTTATTTTAATGTTCATCTCTGGCTCGAGGTCATTACATCATAAGCTCTTTTATACATATATATTTTTTTTCTACTCCTCCCCTCCCCCCACCCATCAGTTTTTGTGCGGCATCCATTAAGGCGCGCGAATCCAAATCGCATAGAACACAGGGGGGTGGTGGTGGCTGCGGGGGGACCGCTGTGGAGCGACACAGCGGTGGTCAGAGCGCGCTGCTACCTTCTTTTAAATGACACGACTGATGCCATGTCTATAACCCGAGGCATTCGCATTTAATCATCATCAGTTAGACGAGTCGCGGCTGTGGCAGCGGCAGCGGCAAAAGCTACAGAAAAAATCTTGAAAGATTTGTGGCAAAAAGCGTGCGTGGTCATCCCCCACGCCTCCACCACCACACCCCTTTGCCCCCACCACATTGCAGTCGGCCTAGAATCCACAGGGGGAAATCCAGCGAGTATTAGGAGCGGATTAAGAGCGGAATAAATGTGCTGGACTTTCACCCAGATGGTGACTAAAAGGGCAGGCAGGCTTTTTCATGGGCTACTACGAGATACTAAAGAGGAACCTACATATGGATATATCTTGAATTACAGATTGGACATACATACATATGTATATCTATAGCAAAAATGGAATACTTTTTCTGCCAAGAGTACCTTTTCCTTAATAAGTTTTTCCTAGCCATGCACCACTCCCAAGCCCATTTCCATTTACATTTTTACATTTACACCCATTTTTCCCTTCCCCCCCCCCTTTCACGTAACAGAAGAAGCTTTCGCAGATAATTAGCAGTACACCCCCCTAGCACCATGACCCCCATGGAGAGGCAGCTGCATGAGAGGGAAGGGCATGCATTGCAAATAAATGATTATTTTAATTGATGAAAACACCTACAAACATGCCTGAAAAGTCTGGATCTAGCTGAAGAGTGAGGCTACGAGTGGGATGGATAGTTAGTGAGGGGGGGGGTGGGTTGGGGCGAGGCGTTCTTTGGCAATTTATGAGCGGGCGCTCTCTGAAATTTGTTTTTAATGATGCCTTTGCACATTTCATGCAGCCATCACTCAGAAAACCAAGAGAAAGAGGAGCAGCAAGAGAAGAGCAGAGCGTGAGGAGAGGTAGAAGAGAACACAATGAAGAAATGATTGTTTTCCTTAGATACATTGGGGCGAGCTGCTCTTGATCGCGCGGTGGAACAGGAGCTCCGGATTGAGCGCTGAGAAATTATTATAAACGCATTAATGGCGCTTTCAAGAGGCGCTCGGTCGGGCGCTTGGAGTGGATCCAAGACGAGGGTTGTGGGGTATCACCAACAGAAATATAATAAAGGTGAAACAATTAATATGAAAAAAAAAGAGTAGCGATACATGTGGAGTGTGTACCCCTTGCCAGCCTACACCGTGCCACGCCCCATACTCCTAGTGCTATGGTTGAGTGGTGGTTGGACGGGGGCATTAATGCTTTTTGATATGAAAGCCGTATTGTAATTAAATTGCGATTAGGCCACCATTTTAACCATTTTACTCGTTTATTACACTCTGCTCTTGGGGCTGGCTCCATAATGGATTTTATTCCATTTCTTCTTCCCTCTCTCTCACACACTGTATAGTTGCTCTTTCTCCCTCTCACACACACACACACACAATAACATTAGAGTGCGAGTGTGTGTGTGTCGGTTAACGTTTAAAGGAAATCATTAAAATAATTGCCAACAACATTTTATGAAATTCGTTGAAGCAGGGCAAAAAAAAATTACAAAAACATTATTATTATTTAATAGCAGAGAAAAAATTCTATTTTATAATGCTTGCCATAAATTATTATATTGGCTGTGGCTGCCGTTTTTTTCGCATCCAAGCGGAACTAAAACAATGGACGGGAACGTGTGGTGCGCGGAAGGGCATGAAATGGGTTTAATTCCAAAAGAAGAAGCATCTTGAGCAGGTAGTGGGTGAGAGAGAGAGTGGGCAAGGCATATAATCTATAATTAGAATAGAGATTAAGTATGAGAGCAAGCTTCGACACTCTCTGAGTGCGATAAGCATTGCATTGCTGTTCTCAAGTACTGGCTAAACGAGACTGTTGCCATCCCATTGCAGCCTATGCCCGCGAGGGCATGCACATGAGCATACGCGGAGGGGGAAGAGTATTAATGCTTAAGATTATATAGACCAGGGGAATGACCTTACAGGTTCAGAGCCATTGGCATACATAAATAAATTATTTTGCACTGAAACAAATGCCGCAATGCAGCAAGTAACTCGTTTAGCCAGTACTTAGTTGTACGCGCTCTCTCCCTGAAACGAATTCAATACCTTTCAATACCAATACCGCTGTCGCTCTCTCAGGGCTCTGCTATTACTCTCTCTCTCCTATTCAATTGCTTTTGCATTTACGACACTTGCCCATGCAGTCTCTCTCCTGCTCGCGTACAACAACTGCAATTCCTTGTCATGCAAGTGCTTAATACAATGAGGTATTCTTGAAGTTATTTCTAGGTAACTTTTAATTGCACATTTATCAGCGAGGTTAAGGCTTCCCCCAGCCACGCCCCAAGCGGCTGCTGTCGCTGCTGCTGCACCTGGGTGGTCCCCACCCCTCGCGACCCTTCCATCCATCGCTCGTTTCTCACTTTGCCAAAAAGCTGCATGTCATGGATGCAAAAATGCATTTAGCTGTAAACAAAACGAAAAGCCAACGAGCAGGCAGGCAAGCGCAGGGGGCAAGCGAGGGGCACAACAACAACATCAACAACAACAAAAGCTCACATCAAATGCGAGTAAATGTTTTTTTAATTGCGGAAATTACAGACAAACGCGAGCCGCCGCTGGAAAATGATTATTATTTATGATCGTAAGTTGATAAATTTTTCACCAGACTGAAGAGTGTTCGTGTGTGGCATGACACACAGAGAAGGCGAGGTGAGGTGGGGCTGTGGCAGTGGCAGTGGCCGTTGATGTCACTCGCTGTTCTAAAGCTTCGCGTGGTGTTAAAACGCAAACTCATTCGATGACTAGCGGCTGATGCTGTTGGGGAGGGGGGAGTTGGCAGTGAAGACTGGAAGTGGGTGAGCTTTTTTCTGGCTAACAGAAAAGTTCTTCCCTTTTTTCTTTTTATTTTTTTTTTTTTTTTGATTGTTTTGCATATTTGACGTATTTTTCCCGTCGCAAAACTTTTCTGTGGTCCCATTCGACCTTTGGGGAAATAACGGAACAAAAAAAGGAGAGAGACAACCGGAATAAATATCCCAAAAAATCCTTCCGAGGTTTGATGTCTTTGACTGGTGGTCCCGGTCCCCCCCACAATTTCTCTCTTTTGGGTTTTTGTTTTTTTTTAATTAAGTCAAAGAATTTTTCGTAGAGGTAAGAGTTAGAGCCACAATTAAATATTGCCATTGACCAGTGGATCATTTGTTACCAGTTTTTTTGTTTTTTAATTTTCCATTTTTTTCTCCCTCATAATCTCAGGAGACTCTGGCTACATTTTTAATTTGGGACTTGTTAAGCACTTAAGAGGGTTAAAAATCGACAAAAGTTGACACTAAAAAAAATAACAAGAAAAAGGATCGCAGAGCAGTTGGTTTTTGGGGCTTATGAATGCATTCATTACGGGAAAGGAAACCCAATGGACATGTGCATGGTAGAGGTAGAGGGTAGAGGAAAGGGGACTTTAAACTTTATTTAGTTATCGCTTAAACAAAAGCAGAACCAGAAAGAAGGAAAGAGAACTATGCGGAGTCATTGGATTGTTCGTTTTCGTTGTTTTCTCCCGCATTCTCTACTATGTATGTTCCATTCCATTCCCCCATTTTGGATGCTACCATGGCTGCTACCCATGTCAAAATATTTGACAGCTGACTAAAACATGCTATGCCCGAGACTTTGGTAGAGTAGAGAGACAGGCGGCAGGGTAGCAGCAGGCCTTCACTCAAGCGGCAGTCGACGGAGCAGCAGCTCCTATCATATCCCTAAGCGAAAACCCGAAATTTCTCTCCCTCTGCCTCTCTCTATCTCGCATCACTCTCTCTCTCTCTCTCTTTCGCACTAACTGCTAACTGAGCAACGCTTCCATCATGGTAGTGGTAGGCGGCGGCGTGGCGTGGCGTGGCAGCCATTGAAACATGTGGCCTGACATTGATGACGATGACGGGGGTTGGAGAAGGGCAGGTTTGAGGATGATGTCCCCCGCTTTTGGTAGCAAAGCTTTCAATTGGTGGTAAGGGTAATGACAACTATAATGAAAGGATATTATGGAAAACACTTGCAGTCTGTCAGATAACTCAAAGCAGACTGAAAATTAATATTTATTAAATGGAAGGATATTTTCAGATGTTTTCCCCATCATAAAGATGGTTTTCGCTGCATTTCGAATAGTTTTAAGCTGGAAATCTTTCTAAATCCATGGAGCTGGTGGCGCGTCTGTTCCAAGCAGAGGCTCAAGATGATGCCGGACCACAAGAGACACAGCGAGAAAAATCCGAAAGCGGGGGAGGCTGACTGCCCACCAGGGTGGGGAGGAGGGATCTTCCTCACTTCATTGCTGCATGAATAATATTCGTAATTTGTCAAAAAGGTTGGCCAAATCCCAAAATACAAAAACAGAAAGAGAAAACCAGAAACAGAAACACAAGATGGGGGAAAAAAATGGAAATGGAAACCGAAAAATACAGCGCGAGCGCTGCGATTGAGCCACAACCAACATCCACCGGAACAAACTGACCCGGCCCCAAAGGAGGGCCCCCCTCAAAGGACCTTTGGCGAGCTGTTGCCATTATTTCACGCTTCTCAGCTGCTGGCCACAAGAGCAGGGGCCGGGAATGGGCCTGGGGGCTGGGCCAGAGGAAAAGCGAAATAAAACCGAAATTTCCTCTTCGCATTTGCAGCGCTTTATTAAACTTTTCTCGCCTCTCTCTCTCTCTCGATGTTTGTGTGTGGTTGGGGAGGGGGGAAGGGAGATCCCCAAAGTTCCTGTGTCATTTTTTTTCGGTCTTCACGTTGCTCAAATTTTTTGACAGAAACTGTCAGTGGGAGGGGCGGAGAAGGACTGAGGGATGAGGGTTTTATTCTAGAAGTTTTTTCCTCTCTTATTTTTGGAAAAAAATCTTCACGCATTTGGCAAATTATCTTTTGATCCGACTGCTTAAATTGCCCCCCAGGAAAAAGAAAAAAATATATCTATATATATATATATGTATTCCGAGGAAAATGCGTTAACACAATTTCACTTTTGGAAAGCTGAAAAGGAAGGCTCCTGCGTGGCTGTGTGGCTGCGTGGTCGCGAAGCTGAAAGCTGATGCCGATGCCAGCCCCAGCGTGGACACATCTAAGCCATGGCAATCGTCTGCCTAAGTAGTTGTCCACCTCTCACCCCTCATAGCTGTCTCTTTCCTTGCCTCTCAACCTGTCCCTGTGCTCCTCTCCCTCGCTGTAGCTGTCTCTCTGCCTGTCTCTTTTCTCTCTCTCTCTCTTTTGCTGCCATCGAAAAGTAGTTTGCGCGCAAATCCTCAAGTTAAGCAAAACTCTTCAGGACATTAAGTGCAGCGCCAACAGACAACAAAGTCCAGAAGTTTTTTTTTCTCCCCCACACCATCGTTGTCCTCCTGTCTCTCTCTCTCTCTCTCTTTTGCTCCTCTTTGTTTCTGCTGCTGCTGGCAACTGCCAAACGGATGATGGGCCGGGATCAACGTTTTACCCAAAAGCCAGGGCGAGAAAACTTTTCTACAGCCATCCAGCAGCAGCAAGCAGCAGCCAACGAACGTGCAACTTTTTGGCTACGAAGGAAGTTCTTTTCATTGTCTTACCCCCACTGACAGGTTGAAGGTCCTTCCCCCTGTCCCCTCCATCCCTAACTTTGGGGTGGGGCAACTGTCGCTTATAATGCGCACAATGAAGTGCACTTTTCATACTCGAAAGGAATTGAAAAGTTCTTGGCGGAAAAGTCTGCCCTTTTCTCTCTGTTTCTTTTCCACTCAGAAAGTGGCATTTCTATTTTGTATTTTGGTAAATACATTTAAACGGAGAGAGAGAGAGGGAGATTTACCAATAAATAAGTGTGAATGGCAATGAATAAATGTGAATTCCAATCATAAATTCATTTATGCGCCCTTTCCTTGGGGCAGCCAGCAGAAGGCGCAACAAATAAAACTCTTTCCCAGTGGAGAAATGTAGAAACACTTGTTGCAAATATTTGTTGACTGTCGCTTAAATTTATGACCCCAAAAACGTTTGGGCCACGAAAAGAGTCGACGGCAAGCAGCAGCAGGCAGCCCAGGCAGACGGGCAGCATCATCCATGGGGGCAGAGCACAGGATTAGGTGGTGGTGGTGGTGGCAAACGGCAGACTGCAGCAAGTTTTCCTTCTGCAAATTATCAAATAGAAGAGGGACAAAAAAGGAAGAACAGGAATCGGTTTGAAACTTGGTAAATATCAAAACAACATTAACGCAACATCCCAAGGAGAGTGCCAAGGGGGGTGGGGGGAGGCTGGGATTTGGTCAGAGAGGTGGCACTTCATTGTGGCACTCGGGGCAGGCAGCCTGGACACCAGACCATGAGTAACAACTTAATTGAAACCGAGTTTCGTCTTTCCTTCTCTCCCTTTTTGGTTTCCATTGTGGACATTGTCTGTGGGGTTCTCGCTTTTCTTTGGGGTCGTCTCTTCTTCGCCTTGCCCCGTCACGATCGGAACCTTTGTGCCGCTTTTTGTTGTTGCTGTTGCAACCTAATGCAACGCTTGAAATATGTCCAGGCGTTAAGTGGTTACAATCGGTGTGTTGGTACAGTGGAAAGTAAGAACACGGCGGGATTTGTATGGATATTTTATAGTAGATGAATCCCAGAATATAATGGGCTAGAGAGATTATGTATTTACAAGTTTTTGGCACAGATAAATACGTAATGTAATAATGGATATTTATGGCAATTGAATATTTAAATATAGGTTGAATGTATTGGAATTTACCACTAATAAGCCCCGTAATCAACAAAAACTGACGTCAACTTGGGCCAGATTCTAGAGAAGATCTTGGGAAAGAACCAATAAGAAATTCAAGAGGATTTACAAAAGAAAATCTTAAAGAACATCCTAGAAAAAAAACGCTATAGAAGGTCATGGCGAAGAGAGACTTGTCCATTACCTAACGATGCTTTGCAAATAAAGTTCTTGTACGATCTTCCACTATTTCCTTTAACATTATCTAACATTGATGGATGTTTTAATAAACAAATCTTAGAAAGTCCTGCAAAAATACCTGCCTTACCGTTCCTTAATTTACAAAAATTCAAAGCAGCTAACAGCATAAATATTTCTTGCGTTTTTTGGTCCCACTGTCTCCTCTATTTATGGGCTATGCAAAATGCAGGGAAACAGTGATGCATGGGCAGAGGCGGAGGCAGAGGCCAGGGACACTGTCGAGCAAAAAAAGATACCTAAGCAGAAATAAACTCGTATGCATTTAATCATCGTAACTTAAGCTTCGGGGATCATGTTGTGGCACAGTGAGAATGCCCCAGCCGCTGCAGCCGCCGCGGGAGACGCCGCCGCGACCAGAGCCAAAAAAAAAACCACTTGAGAGTCGGACTCCAAGCTGCAACTCCAGGCTTTAATTCTCCCCCCAGGCCCATCCCCTGCTCTGGCTGCTGCTTCATTTTTAATAAAGAAAAGAAGCAAAAAGGTAAAAAAAAAGACAAGAGAGGAAAAGGAAAAACTTCATGTCACCGTGGCGTGTGTTTTTTTTTTAGGCGCGTTCTTTTTATTTATTCTCTTGCTGCCGCCACAAAAGGAGGAGTGGTGTTGTAAGGAGCAGGGAGGCTGCAGCAGGAGCGGGGGGATTAAGAAGGGGACAGAGTGGCCAGGTCGGGTACTGCGGATTGCGGACTGCGACCACTGCGATGGCGGTGCTATGAATGGAGGAGCCCAGAGCTGGATCTCTGGAGCTCTCGGAGCCTCGGCGTGTTCTGGAGATTAATAAATTGATGGCATCCATTGCACATAACGTGTAACTAATGGCGCTCATCAATTCTGCTTTACATCTCAATCTGGCTTTGGCGCAAAAAAAAGCAACGCCAACAACAACGCAACACAGAAAAAACCACAACAACAGCAGCGAAAAATACACCAAGGAGCAGCAGCAGCAGCAGGAGGACGAAACAGGCCGCAAAAGCTCCACCAGATTCCAGTAATGACGCGCGGCCAGGGTCCAGGGCCAGTCACCGGAGGATAAGGACACAGCGAAAGAAAGGACCAAACACTTGAGAAACAGCGAGAGGACGGCTGTTCACTTTCACCCAGGGAAACAGGGGAAAGTGAAAATGGTATTCTATATTTAGAAAAGAGTCTTCTGCTACCAGGAAATCGAATCGGAAACCAACCTCTCCCCCCATTTATGCAACGCGCATCCTTTTGAAACTGAAACTAAAACTAAAACCGAACCACATGGTTTCCTCCTCCTGTCTCCTTCCTCCGCTCTATTTTCGGGGGATTAGTTACGGATCTTTGGCATCTTTTGGCACAAACCTTTTTCTTTCGCTTTCTATTGTCAATTTGCATTAGGCGAGAGGACCGCCTTCTGTGTTCGGATCGAACGAACTCTGCACTGTCCTGTCCTGTGTAGTCCTGTGTGTGCACCTCTTCCGCAAAAACCTCTTTTCACATTCATCGATTTTTGGGATTTGGGAAATTTGCAAAAATTGAGGCGAATGTCAGGTATCGAAGAGCCAGCAGGCGACGCGACTCGTCTCCTCATTGCAGATGGATTACGCCTAATGTCGAGCAATTGGCCAAGGCAATAAAGTGAAATCACCCGGACGTGTCAAGGTCGTCGAAACGTGAATACACAAGCAGACACACAAGACAGAGAGGATACATAAGAGGGTGACAGAAGGTAGAGACTTGGTTTAAAACGCAAGTAGAGTGAAATTTGCATTGAAATTCGCTTAGACCTTGCAATATTTATGCATTCTAGCAGCTTATGTAAATTTTGAAGATTATTAGAATATAAATATTAGTTGAAAATAATTTTAAAGATTTTTCCAAATTTTTTAAAGGCATTTTGTATGTGTTTCCATTTTCAGAAATTCAAATTTCCCGCGTATTCTGCTTGAGCATTGATCGGCACACAAGCAGTGCAAGCATCGCACTGCTTTATAGTATGCTGCTTAATGAAAGCAGTTTCATGTTAAGTGGAGTGGTACGCAAGCAGGTTCGCTGTTAAACTTCCTTTGAGCTGAAAACTTATATTAATTAATATAGAATTGAATTCCTTTGCTCTTGTTGTTGTATGCACGACTACTACTAATTGGAGCTACTAAAATCTAATACAACGGGGGTGACTAAACTACATTCAACCCACTACTATAAGAAGAAGAAAAATTCCACTTAATACGTTTCGTGGAATTATCGATCACTTTCCTTGACACTTACCAAACTGACTTCGCATCCAGGGATACAGTGGTGACGGCATCCCCGAGGATTGCGAATTCGGATTTTGGGATGGCGGTGTATGTTGGCCCGATAAATGGCCCTGATGCATCTGTGGCGGCCCCTGGCCCTGGTGCATCATCGCCTGTGGTGGGGCCCCCACAGGTGGTACGCCCGTCTGCTGTTGTCCGTACATTCCCATATTGTGATGGTTTTGATGGACCTAAATGAAGAATTAAAGTTAAATGTAAATACTTGATGGGTTACAGAGAGAGAGAGCATTCAACCAGCCACCATTTATGAGGGGGGTATTGTTAAATGAGAGATGGCGGGATGGCGCAGCATTCAGTGGGGGGTCTTACCTCTGTAACATCGGGAACTCCAACATCCGTGTAACCCAACTGTTTGGTTGATTGAAAGCAGCATGAGAAAGATGGGAAAAGGCATTGAGTATTGGGTTATAAGCAGGAGAGTAAGATCACAGAACAAAGCAATTAGAACCCTTCGACCCTTAAGTTATCCACCCCAAATCTACCCTTAAAGAAGTTCCATTCTCACCTGCGCCTGCGGATGTCCCATGTGATGGGGCAGCGACATTTGTGCATTCATATGATGGCCCGTCATCTGATCCACCAGTGGGGGAGAGCCACCCTCGGGCACCATGCCCAGACCCACGCCCACAGCCGCCTGCAGCTTGCAACTGGCATAGACGACAGGCTGTTGCTGTTGTTGCTGCTGCTGCTGTTGTTGGGGATGTGTCACCTGTTGCGTCACTTGTGGCAGTTGTTGTAGCTGCTGCTGCTGCTGTTGCTGCTGTGGGGTCTGCTGCTGCTGCTGTGGGGTCTGTGTCTGCTGTTGGGGCTGCTGCTGCTGGGCCACCAGTTGTCCACCGCTGGGCAGGCCATTGGTCTGTGCCTGTGGCATCACGCCACCCACCTGACTGGAGGGACTGTCCGGGCGGGAGTAGCCCTGATGCTGCTGCTGCTGCTGTTGATCCATGCCCTGGCCGTTGTAGTAGGGCATGCGATCGTAGGGCGGGAAGCGCGGGTAGGGCATATTGCCCTGATGATTTGGATTCTGGCTGTAGTGATGCATCTGCTGGGCATCGAGATCGGTGACGCCATTGCCCGGATAGTGGCCATGGTGCATATCGGCGCCCATGTACGAGTTGGTGAAGTACGACGTCATGCTTTCACAGTTATTTGTACTCATCGTCATTGTGGCGGCGGTGGCGGCGGCAACTGCGGCTGCTTCTGCTGCTGCTGCTACTTCTGCTGCTTCCGTGGTGAAACGTGACTGCGAACGTGCGAACGTTCGGATGATCGGTTATCGGTTATTGGTTATCGGTTGTTTTATCGGTGACTACTCCTGCTTAGTGGCTAGTGACTAATCTCCTGCTGCTCCTTTTACTGTTCCTTCCTTGTGCTTTTAGCTACTTTTCCTTATATACAAAGTAAACTGAAACAAAGAAAACCTGATTTAGCATTTATCGATAATTATCGATAGTTCGATTACTCACCTAATTAACCCTTCCTTTTTGAACACTTAAGTACAATGTACAGTTGCGTCTCTCTTAAACGTTACGTTACGTTACGTCACGTTACGTTACGTGTGTAGTGGTGTGAGGTATAAAATGATTTCCCGCGTTTTGTTTTTCCGCTCTCTGTTCCTCTGTTTGTTGCTGTCTTGGCCAAAATAACCGTCTATTGATTTGGTGTTTTTTGTTTGTTTGTTTGTTTGTTGGTTGATCCTTAAATAGCCTTATCCTCTAATTGGTATTCCTCAATTTTGATTTTGAAACTCTGCAAAAGAGGAAGAGAATGAGGAAAGTTGCGTTATAGCTCGTGTTCGTGTTCCTTGTTCAAAGTTTTGGCTTAAAATGAAGATCGAAGAGGCTGCTTTTCGGGGTTCTTCTTACATATGTTCTTCAAGCATGTGCGCTTCTCTTTCGCTGACAAATTGTTTATTGCATGCTTCGACAAGTTCTTAAAAATATGTCACCGAATCTCATTCAGATCGAAAGGGTTGGGGGTAACTAATGGAGGGGGTGTGTGTGTGGTTGTTGTGCCTCAAATTGTGCTTTAAAGTTTCCGACTATTTAATTATAGCGAAACAGTAAGTAAGGGGAGTTTCTGTTAATAGAGTTGCCACTCTCATGATTATCATTGAAAGTGCTACCTCTCTGCACTGTTTGAATTCTGTTCCATTATTTTAGAATTAAATATTTCGAATTATCGCAGATTTATGCACATTTTCAGAGTTACCACACTCCATAAACAAATACAAATTCCATTCAACTCCTCTGGCAACTCTGTCCACCCCTGCAATCATCTCTGTGGCCCTCAAATCACACAAACCAAACTTAAGCTGACATTTCTGCAGCGTTTCCCTATCCAATTCAGAACTTTGGTAATCCCCAAACAGTGAGCAAACCCCCTCCCCCTCCCTGTTATGTAACTCCCTCTCTTTGGCTTGACAAGCTGACAACATTCATTGAATTTATGAATATGAAATCAATTGTGTTATCCCCTTTTGACCTGACATCCTTCCGGTCAAAGTGATTTAATTTCCGGGCTCATTATCACGAGTCTCTGACCTCATAAATCAAACAGAAAAACCCCCACACACACACACACACAGAGCCATACAAACATTGCAGAGACAGAGAAAGACAGAGAGAGGGAGAGGGACACACGTTACATGCCAAGTCATGCATATGCAATGCATGTCTCGGTCCTCTGTCTCTGTCCTTTTGCCTTTTTGGGGGCTCTGTCTGGATGATGGTGACAACCCTGCCGAAAAACCAAACTAACTAACGGTAACTTGTTGTCGGAAATGAAACTTTCCCCGAACTTTCCCCCAACAATGGGTGGAAACAGCAACAGCAACAACAACGCAGTGCAAACAAAAAGAAGCGAGGAAAACTTTAAAATATTTCAGGCTTGCATTATTCCATATCCCATTCTACATTCCCCTCTTTCCCTCCGGTTTCCTTTCACCATTTGCATTGTGTGCGTTTCCCTTTCTCTCCTGTCCTCTGCCTTTGGCATTTGCCTTTTGTTAACGAAATAATTTTCTTTGCCTCTCTCCGACTTGCTGCCAAAGCCAAAAGCTTCCCTTTCAATTACACATTTCCCAATGATGGCGATTGAAGTTGCCAGGGGGATGAGCAGGAGCAGGAGCAGGAAATGGAGGAGGACCTGAAACAGAAGCAAAAGGAGCGGCAGGAGGAACGGGAGGAGGCCATGGCGCGAAAGGACAATGGCAGCCAGCGGAAGGAAGCGTGTGTCTGTGTGTGTGTGTCGAGTGGGCGGCGGGGGAGTGGGCCAAAACGGATGCTGGCAAATCGCTGGACTGTGCCCCCGATCTCCACTGCCTACGCGGAATCATGCCATATCACCAGACATGGGCCGAAGTGGAGCAGGAGGTGGACCTTTGGGGTAGGCAAAGAAACTCACTCAAGCACAAGCGAGATGATAATAATGTCTGATGTGTGTTTTGTCTGTTCTTCCTGTCGCTGTTTGTTGTTGTTGTTGCTGCTTTTGGTTTCGTTGTTTTGTGGCATGCACCAGCGGGTGTGGGGTTATAGTATATATGATTTATGTTTGTCTGATGTGATTTATTCAAGCGAAGAAAATGCTCAAATTTGATTTGCAATAAAAGATTTCACACCACCGACTTTAATTGCAAAATGCTTTGTGCATTGAAGCTAGACAGAGTATTGATTTTTGATTGCAGGCAGAGATTATTCTATTCTTCGTGCTTCTAGCCCTGCCCGCTCACGTACACGTGTGTGTGCCGACCACTCATCTATATACATATTTATGTGGTCTAGTGGGATAAGTCAAGTCGTTCTATCCAGGGTCCCTCGGTTCAAACGCTGGGCTGGATTACCTTTTTTTCTAAAGAAATTCTTTTTATTTGCGCCATTTTGGAATAAATGCTGCATTCGAAGCGTGCACGGACTTTCTTTTTTTTTTCTTAAACAAATCTTTTTTTTCACAGTTTTACAGTAAAAATTACATTTTAAAATTGTTTTGATTTTTTTTTTAATTTTATTTGAACCTCGCGCCTAAGGTGGCGCCCTTTGTGGCCCTTTCTGGAACTACTCACACTAGCAGCGCCTTTTGACGAATGTCAAATACATGTCAATCACATGTCAATTATACACACGCACACAGCCTGAAAGTATGCAGCAACTATTGGATTGTACCAAAGCGCCATCTAGTTGCTAAAGCGGGAACTGTCACTGTACAGTGGGCATAATCTGCTAGGAGTGACATGAAATTTTGTGGAAAAAATATTTGCGCATGGAATTAACGATTTTCCCACTCATCACTGATCCCCACTGTAATTATTTACTCATTAAATTAGAGGTTTTAGAGCCTCTAATAGATATAGATTGGTTTGCTAGATGCCACAGCATGCAGTCTCGGTTGGTTTTAAAAGCTCTAGTACTATGGCTAGATATTTGGTTGAATTCACTGCTCAAACTCATTTTACTCAAAGAAAGTGTTACAGTTTTTGAAAGTTTATTAAATATGTGATATATCTGCATTCGAAAAATTTAAGATTTCCCTTGGTTTAGTCCCTTTATTTCACCCCTGCATATGATCATTTCAGATTGTCATCCAATTTGAAATTTGCTTAAATTCTTTAAATATTTTTCTACCACCTTCATCCCACTGTGGCACTGCTCGTGCACTTAGCGGAGACAACAACCATAGTTTTAAGCCCAGCCCACTTACGCACACACACACACACAGCACAAACACACAGACTGCGCATGGCATATGGGGCGTCAATCCCGTTACCAGTTTTAAGCCACACACAGCGACCGACAACTGATTGCGAAAAATAAGACAACCAGAAAACCGGACTACAAGTAGGAAAAGACCAATCCATCACACGGTTAGCACTCTCTCCCTCACACAGACTCCATCTCTTTCTCATCATCTCTCACACTCTGAAATTGGAGTTAATGAGAACATCATTCCGCCGTTCTACTCCCACGCATGCGCTGTCTCTGTCTCGCCTACAGAGCGGTGTGTGAAGTGAAATGAAATGAAATGAATGACTTCTTTCTTCAGCCATCAACTGCAGCCATTTTGATTTACGACTGCGACTGCGTTGCGCTGTCATTGTCGACGGCGACGCCAACGCCGCTGCAGCAACCTCTGCTTCCTCTAGCTGTTTCTCTTTCTCACCCTCTTTATAGGCATGGCCGCCCCCGCGCCGCTGCGCCGCTGTTAGAAGAAGGCGTCGCTTGTCAACTGTCAGTTCTACTTCTTGTTTGATACCCTTTTTTGCAGGGTTTTATGGTTCTACCTATTATTAGGGAATGATTTCCGTTTCGATCATTTCTCATATGTTTTCCAAAAAAAATATCGCTAAAACAAATAGTTATTGTAAGAGAACCCAGTCTAAGATAGTCCACCGAAACACTAGACATTCATGTTAGGAATGGCTCCTCAAGGGTATCAAAACTCCGACTGCCAAGGCTAGCCTTCCTTTTGCTATACCAATTGTTGTCGGCATCATCAGAAGAAGGGCGGCGGCAGGCAGCCGCAGCAAAGAACTAAAAGAAGATGAGGCTGAGGCTGAGGCTGGCTTCAACGGTAAACCAAAACTCAGTTAGTGCGTCTTCTTGTCTTATCGCCAGGTGGGAAAGAGAGCCAGGGATAGAGGAGGGCAGGGCTGGCGGTTGGGTTTCCTCTGTGTGTGTCTCTCAATTAAACCCAAGTTGGAGAAAAACGTTCTGCTCGGCTGCCCGCCGCGACCGCCGCTGGCAGCTTAAATTGCTGTTTTGCATTTTATTTAAATAATAATTGGCTTGACTAACTTTTCGCAGGGGCAGGGTGGCGGTGGGGTGGGGCTTCCGAGAGGAGGAAGAAGGCGTACCTTAAACAAGGTGGAAGGTGTTCCAGAATACCAAATCAGGGGAAATCACCAACCAACCAACACACACACCTCACATCAGATGCCAGACTTTGTAGTGGAAATGTGGAAATTTAATTAGAGGAACGGCTTGAAAATAAACTAAGGAAAATTACCCAAGATATAATTGGAAAGAATTCTCGGAAAATAAAGATACATACAAGAAAATAACTATAATTAATTGCACAACAAACAGCACACATGAATTTTAGCCACAAAGTTATATTCCTCTCTATCAACTAATTCCTATCTCTAATATAATAATCCCAATTATAATCTCCTAAATCTTTAATTCGCGTACATTCGTGATCGCAGGAATCTCCACTCATTTCTTACATTTCTCCTTTAACCGCTAACCAAATGACCTTGAAATACACCGCTTACCCAATCCTCTCTGTCTCTCTTTTCCGCAGAATATATTTCAATAATCACAAAACTGAAGAACAAGTAAATGCCGAAGAAGAGACTAAAGCACGTGCTCAAGGGGGTCCCGAAAAATGCCAGAAGAGTTTATTGTGCCATCAACTAAAAGAGCAAATAAAATTTTATTACCACTATAAATTTCCAGGGCACTTGAAGAAGCGCACCAAAAACAGAGGCCACAACAAAAATGTAAAAAAACACAAGCCCAACAAAAATAATGCAGAGCCGTAGGCAGGAAATGTTTTAGAGGGATTGGTTCTAAAAATTCTAGAATTTCAAGCAAAGGTTTTTGCTTTTATTACTTGCTTCTTTTATGGCACGGGGGTTTGAACTCCCTCCTTGGACAGTCCCCGTCTCTGGATAGCTACGCCTCTGGTCTGCGGGTTCTCTCTTTGCAGCTTTGCCGTGAGGATAAGCCCACGCAAGACAGGGACGCCACTGCGACGAAGAGGCGACCAAAGAGAAGAGCGGCAAAGGGACGAAATGACGAAGAGAGGTAAACGGGCCATGCATTTTTCTCACATTTATCTTGCGTTCGGTTCGAGTGCTGCGTTTTATTGCGATTGGAAATTGAGCTTGTCAACGCGGCAGCGCGGGGCAACGCTTGGCTAGTCACTTGCCTCAAGAACGTTGGCAGAGGGGCAAGGGGCCGACAGTGGCAGGCTTAAGGAATGAGAAGACAGCTGGTCTGCTGGGTTTTGGGCGCGGACTTGGACTCTGTTTCCCTCCAGATAATAAAAATGTCAGGCACAGGCGCAGGACTTCCCTTCCCTTCGTCGCAACCAAACTTCATTTGTATTCGTTCAGAGTTTTTGCATTTGAATTTTTGGGCATATGATCCTTGAAAAGGGAATTTTCCTGATGCATTTAATTGGCGCATATTTAGCATTTACTAATGGACATGAGGCACAGTGTGAAGGCACCTGCCCCTGCCTGCTCCCAGACAGACCACAAGGCAGGCAGTCCAAAGACTCCTCACTCAATCCAATGGGAATACAAACAGGGGAAAACATACATGTACATCAGGGGTAGGGGGGAGGGGAGCAGTACTTGTGGCAGCAACAGACAGTAAACACACACAGAAATGGACAATGACAAGAGCCTGATAATAAATCTAATTGACACATTTGCAATGGTTGACTCCCCGTCTCGGCCAATCCCCAATGGGGCATAAGACATCCACTTTGAGATGGAAAAGATCTTCAGGAGATGTGAGTGCTTCTTGCAATTAAAAACTAAAATGAGGCACAGCCAGAGATACTTATTATGCCACAAATAAACAAACAAACCAACAAACAAGCAGGAAAAAAAAGAGCAGTTGAACAACAACAAACATTGACAATCTACACGCACACACAATACATAAATTGTTTTGTCGATCATATCGAATCATCGATCAATCGTATTTTACCTCCAACCAGCGATCGATCGATGGATGGGGTTGATGGTTGATCGGCCAACCTGCCGTGATAACACCACAGGACCTCGAACCACTGCTGTCTGCTGCTGTCCACACTCCACTCCACTCCATTCCACTACCGACTGCACTCTGAGACTCTGAGATGCTGCTGCCACATCCATCCATGTTGGACTTCATCTGTTGCCATTGATTGGCAGGCAGCAGGAGAGCTTTGCTTTGGGGCAAAAACGGAGCACACAAACACACATACACACACACATAAACAGACATTTGCTAGTGGAAATTGATTGGCAAAATGAAACATGGCCAACACATTGGGGTTCATGTTTGTAATGGGGAAAAATGCCTTCATTACAAGGCGAAATGCGTAAAACGCAAGCCACGCATGCGCATTGAAATCCAGAAATCCAGAAATCCAGAAACCCAGACGGTTCTTGTTGCAACCAGATGCAGCAGAGACACCACAGCCTCCTCTTCTCTCACGCACCATCCGGTGGCACGCAATCCTCCTGTTTGCAAGAACATCCACAACATTATCTACGTTTGTCACTTGGTTTCTTGTTAAGTGCAAATGCAGCTCAGGCTCAGGCTGAGTCTGAGGCTGAAGCTCTTTCTTGTATATCGTACGATATATTGTGGCCACAATTGAATTGTTAAGTGGCCTGCCTGCCTGCCTGCCTTCCTCGTTGACTTCGTTGTGCCTTTGGGTTGCGTGTGAAAATTATAATTTCCTGACCAGGTTCCACGACGACCCCAACAGCAGCAGCAGCAGCAACAAAAAAATAAAAGAAAACCCCCGAACGAAGCCGCTGAAATGTTGTCAACAATTTGCAAAGGTTTTTATGTGTGTTTCTCTAGCAATCAACGACGCGTAGAAACATTCAGACTGGAAGGTAATTAAATTTCATTTAATGGCCCAAACAAAACAGCAACAAACAACCTTCCACAAGGAAGGGAAATTTGTTGCGCTTAGAGAGCCATAAATAATGCCTTTTGGTAGTGGAAAAAACATGGTCAAAAAAGTGAAATTAGTTAGTTTTGGATTGGAGCCAAGTGGAGCTCAAAAGGTTAATTGTTGTCCACTAAAATTCAGTTTCTCTTTAGCTCAGTTTTCAGGGGAAATCCTGTCTAGAACCTGTCTCAAGACTGCCCTCTGTGCGCGTCTTTTGGGTTCAGCTGAAAGTCAGCGGGCGGCCAGAGGTGAAAGTTGTTAGCAATTGTTGCATAAGAAAAACGCATAGCAACATCCTGCAACATCCCGATGATGCAACGCAGGTACTAACCATAAAACGTAGACAATTGCTGGGACCTCCTCGACCTGCCGCTTAGGAACAGAACCAGAAATAGAGCAATTAACCTTGCCTACGTGCTCGTCGTTTTTGGACCATCCATGGCCAACTCAGGTCCTCTGGCAGACGCGTTTGTCATTTGTTTAATTGCCTGTTAGTGTCTGCGATTATCAGGGCTAGATTCGAAGGGAATGAAGAGTGGGATATATATATATATAGGGGTTTCCCTTTCATCAATTGCCTGCTCCAAATGTCACTGGAGTCAGCACGTAAATGTGGTTCAACTTTAATTGAAGGCCCAAAAAAACGTTAATTAATTTATTATCAAGCAATCGAAGAAACGTTTTATCGATTTCAGGCAAAGACGTGTGATAAAACTTATCATTCATCTATTAAGAGCGGGGGCGTTTGTTTCGAAGGACTTCCCAATTGGAAATGGAAAGTTTTATGGAAAAAGATTTAATAGAAAAATCGCCATAAATGTTCGAAAAATCGATATATCTTAGATTAATCGATGAACTGTTAACCTCAAAACAGAGATGAAAAGTTTTCATTCATCTTTGTATCCCTCAGTTTTATCGCTCAGTTGTAACCTCCTTTCGATTATCTTCTGTCGCATTAGCAATGTCATCTTCATCTGCCGCCGCCATGTGCTCCCCATTTTCCCGGCTTTTATTTACTTATTCAAATCGTTGGGACTACGACTACCCTCGACACACTCCCCGCCCTCTCCGGCGTTTCCTTGGGACAGCATTCAACTTTGCCGCCTGACACTTTTCTGACAGCGACAAAAACTTTTGTTCTATTTTCCGCAACAGAGAAACAGAAGCCAGGGACAGAGACAGCGAGAGCGAGACAAACCCTCCGAAAGCCAACATTGCAAAAATGCTAAAACAAAAGGCTGGAAAAAATCTAAATATACATATTCGTACAATATATGTATGTATAAGAGATCTCTCTGGTTCAGGGGGCCATCCCACCCCCCACTTTCGTGGCGAATGTCATGACAGGCTCAGTGACTTCGGGAGACCCTGGGACGGGACCAACTGAATTGCTGACTAACAGCCTGTCGCGAAATATGAGTCCATTTCAGCAAAAGAGATACCCAGAAGCAGAGACTGGAAGCTACAGTGGGGATTCGATATAGGAAACGAAGGATATTCATTGTGGGAGAGAGAAGTACCCAGGAAGAGGTTCTTTTATATTCCTCATTTTCCCTCAAAAGAGGTAGAGTTCTAATCGTTCCTTTAGGTTCCATTGAGAGAATGCTGATGCTGATTAAATTCCCAATAAATTCCCCCTTTATTGTGTGCTCACTGTACCTGCTGAAAGGGCTATAGGCTACGGAGGCTATGGGCTCTTTTTTTGCAGTGACAATGATGATGTTGGCCCCATGGCCTGGGGCTTGGGGTAATCCCCCGTCTTACTGTTTGGCCCTGTGCTGCTGCTCCACTGTGCTGCTGCGCACGTGCTTAAATACTTTTGGCATTACCATCCATCCCAGCAACACCAACGCCCACTGTATTTTTCCGCCACTCTCTTTGCGGCACGGAAAAGTCTTCAGGATGTGACACAAAATGCCGCCGCGCCATCGTCCGTGGGGCTGCTGTCATCATTGTCTGCTTTAAAGATTACACAAAATATTTGTAAAAATACAAAACAGAACAAGCTACCGCCGAACGAGGGGGGGAGAGGGGTGAGCCGGCGGAAGAATGTGGGTGGGTGGGGATGTGGGCTGTGGAAAAGAAATAAACTCTTAGCTTTACAAAAATAACAACAGCCAGAGGGGCAGACGGAGAGAAAAATCAAAGAAGAAAAAAAGCCAAAGGAACAAAAAAAACGAGCAGAGAAATACACAAAAATATTTACAAAATATTTTCCACTTCAACGAAATGGAAAACGCGACCGCCCGAGCGCTGCCAGCCCCCCACACCCACCACCCTCTCCCCAGAGACAGTGGCACCTTCCGAGGCGCCCGCTGTGGAACGGAACCCCCCCGCCCTCTCTCATCGGTGCGCCACTGCATTCCCCTGTCGATCTTCCTCTTACGGTGCATTCCCTTGTAGATTCCCTCCCGCCTACTGCATTCCCCCCCATATTTCCAACCATCTGCTGTCTCTATGTCCCTCTCCCTCCTTCTTTGCTGCATAGCGGCTGTCTCTCTATATTCCTCTCCCTCCCACTCTATGCTTCAGTTGCCTTGGCTTTTGTCTGCTCCTCCTACTCCTCCTCCTCCTCCTATCCTCTTCCGCTTCCCCCTCCGCACCTCTTTGAACGTCGCTGCGTCTGGCAATGGCTCGTTGGCGCTGCTGCCTTCACTCCCTCTCTTTCCCACACACTGCTGCCTTCTCTCAAAGTTTCTGTTTCTGTCTTTAGCGCGTCGACGTTGACTTCGGCGCCGGCTGCCAACAAGCGTAAAATGCCTTTGGGAGCGAGCAACAACAACTGCGGCAGAGCAGCAGCGAATGCAACGGGAACTGCACATGGCAACAACAAAGCCAAGGAGAGAGGAAGAGCAGAGTGCGCCGGCAGAGCAGAGGCAGAGCAACAACTACAAAAGCTAACTGAACTTGACTGAGAAATCAACAGCAGAGGCAGAGGCAAAAGCAGCAGCAGAAGCAGCAGCCGAAGCAAGCGATTCGGAAGAGCCGAAGCTTTGGATGCACTTTTCGCTCTCCCTGACGAACAGCTTCACAAAACAATGCAACCCACTTAGAACCAGAGAGTATACAAAAAGGAAGCAAGAAGATTTTTTTGTTCGCACAAAATACGACAAAATGCTTCATCAAACAAACGAAAGTTGAGCAAATTATATAAAAGATGGATCACACCATCACCCATATATCTGTATCTGTATCTGTGTGTGTGTGCGCCTGAATGTGAACAATTTTTCGTAGCTCTTTTTCTTAATTGGCGAAACGAGTTTTTAATTGATTTTCTTTTTTTCCACGTAGCGGAGGCTGCCACGCGCTGTGACCCACAAAAGTGAAAACAAAAATTGTTTAAACTTGCGAGAGTGTGGAGTGAAAAATCAAGCGAAAATGTAAGAAAATTTTCTGGGAAAATTAAACAATTTCCAAGTGTGCTTTAGCTTTAAATGGAGAGCCACACCGAATGGAAAAGCCTATTAGATCATCCGCAACTGAATTAAAAGCCAACTATCCGTAACCTTTTGAACTTTTCCTTAGTGGGGAGAAACTTGCACAAACAACAGTTAAAAAAGTAATTTTTCCCTTAACCAAAACTTAATGCTCATCCAACGTTAATCCCCTCCACTCATTGGACCCCTGGGAGGTGCCTCCTGTGTCCTGTGTGCTCCATGATATGATAATTATATGGCGCCACACAAAATGGAGAAAAACGAGTGACGCGCGGGGGGAAAATGGAAAATGTGAAATTCATTTTCATTTGCGGTGGCGAAACTTCAACGCGACGGCAGCGGCGGCGACCACTCAAAATATGAAATGGAAAATGTGTGAATATTTCAGAGCTCCCTCCTCCTGGCGGGCGGCACATGTGGCAGGCAGCAGAGGCAACAGCAACAGCAGCAACAACAACAACGAGGCATGTCAATGTTAATTTAGTCACACAAAAAAAGAAGGAAAGGAAGGAGAATGAAACAATTCCATTGGGTATTGTTAGGGCCAAAAAGCAACCACCTACTCAGCCAGAAACCACCTCCCAAACCCTGCCACCTCCTCCCCTCTTTTCCCTCCTCCTGTTAGCCTGATTTCCACATGTGGCTCTGTGTCAACTTTTCATGAAATTAGTTGGCAACATGACGAGCTGCCAGGGAAATGTCGCCAAAGCCGCTGCCGCTGCCGCCGCCAACGAGCACACACGCCCATTAGAGTGGGGAGGTGGCGGTAGAATGGAGTTTTGAGGGTGGGGCTCTCTCTGGTGCTGGTGCTGGTGCAGCTGACACCTTGGTCCCAAAGTAGTTTTCGCTGTTTGTTTGGGAACCAGAAACCGAGGTCCATTGGGGATTACGAGTACGAATGTTCCTGCCTCGTACACGTGTTGCAACACCACAGCAACGCGCAACGCAACGCACCACAGCAGAGCAGAGCAGAGCAGCGTTGGCGTTGGGCTCTGTCTGCTAATTAAAAAATTTCCCTCATTTCATCAAGCGAGCCTGCCACCCCACCCATTTAGTCGTCTAATTATTACAAATGGGCGAAAAGCAGCAGCAACAAAAAAAAACACAGCCGAAAAAGAGTGCACAGCACAGAGGGAGTTTTCATGAAAATGCACTCACAAATTCATTTAAGTAATTAAATGGTCAGCCCGAAAGTGTAGAAAAACAACTTCAACCCAATGAAAATGTGGCTAAGAAACAGTGGCAGAAGGGATACAAGGGATTTCACTTCTTAGAAAGGTTAAAAATTCATTTAAAAATTGCAAAAGTGCTAAGAATTGTTTGAAAATTATTCTAAAAAAGGTTTAAAATATATAAAATTATTTAAAATGAAACAATTTCAAAGGAAAATCGAGTTTCTAATTGATTCTTATTCGTTTTTAAAATCAGAATAATATTTGAAGCAACTTTCATTGGTCTAAATTCTTTAAAAATTAAAAAAATACACGATATTTCTTTAAATGGTTTAAATTCTTTCAAACATTTTTAAGACTCTTAAATTCAATCCCATATAATCCAAAATATTTCTCAAATATTTCTGTGACAAATTCCTAATTTTCCTGCACCACTGTGTGACGCCAATCACTTTATTTCCATTGGAGAACTTTTGCCGTGTTGTTGTCTCGAGAAAATCTGTTTTTCCTGCCGTGACAAACACTAACTACTTTGGCCCCCTCCTTCACTCGCCCCCTAACTAGCTCCCTCAATTTCCTGGCAATCCAAAAACACTACCGAAGTATTCTGTTTAATCGATAAAAACATTTCAACTGCAATTTGGCTATCGCTTAGTGCGAACATTTAGCCAGGAAGTAGCAGTGGAGGCAAAACTACTTTTAGATACAACATCCAGCCCCCGCCCGCACACACAGATACAGTTACAATCCAATGGAGGGAAAAGATAGGCAGATAAATCTAACAGAGGGCGAAGAGATACAACCAACAGCAGCAGCAGAGATTTCGCTTCCATTCTGTCCTCTGTTTCCTCTAGGGAGTATTATACACAGACACACACAAGTCGAAGGGAAAATCGAATATTAGATGGATTTAAACACGTGTGTGTGTGTGTGTTCCCTGTGTTTCCATATCCGAAACGACGCAACAAGCTAAGATTTGAGGCACAGAGGCAGAATATGAGCCACAACCAGAGGCAACATTTCAGGCAGAAACAGCAGCCACCAAAAGCCATATTTGAGTCAGAATATGAGCTACAAAAAAGTCAGAAACAGAGCCTGAGTGACCAGGCCGTCAACCGATAAGGTTAGTCCAGTTTCAGCTTCAGGAGGTCCTTCCTCCTGTTTCATCTCCTGTCCAGCTGTCCATTCGACAGAAAGAAAAAAATACTGGCAGGAGTAGGAGCAGCAAAAATGGCATTAGAACATCGTAATCGCAGGAGGCACAACCGACCAACCGACCAAAAACCGGGTGGATTTTTCCTCAATTTTTCGTTACATGGCGGCGGCGACGACGACGAAAAACCACCCCCCGACAGGAATATACCCCATTTCTATGCATGTGTGTGTGTGTGTGTCTATGGGGTGGTTTTTCATTTGCCTTGGAAATTTATTCCACATCTCACACACAGTTAGTTATTGAAGTTTTTCCTCCTTTCGCTTACCCGAAAAAGGCGAAAATTGTGCACTCATTTAATTAGATTTGTTGCCGGAAAAAGTTACTCTATGAATTAGCATGAAAAGCGCCTTGGAATGAGATCCTTACCTGAAATATAAAAGAAAGCGAAATTAAAGATTAGTTAAGGGAACATATTAGCGAACAAATTAAGTTAATTATATGTCATTTTCCCGCTCAATTGAACCTGCGTTTCCCAATTCCAATTAAATCTTTTTGGTGGGCTCAGAACTAATTAAGAGAAAAGTCAACTGCAGACCATCGCCACAGAATCGAAGAGAAAATCTCAATACCAAATTCTCAAACGTGTTGATTAAAAGACCATAAAAATAATAAGCAGGCGAAGAAATAAAAACACATCAAGAACAGTCGTGGATGAGGGCAAAAAATTACTTAATTAGCTGGCCAAAAGAGCAGGCCAGGCGACAGGAGCGGGCCAAAAGCAGCAGCAGCGGTCGCAGGAAGAAGAAAAAAGCTGTCCAGGCCTCACCAAAGTGTAAATTGAATGAAATATTCATGCAGAGATTTCTACAGACCGCAAAGACCACAGCCAGTCCGCAGTCCCGCCAGTCTTCAGACGCATCCTCATCCTCCTCCCCGTCCCACATCCAAAATTGGCAACATTCAACGCGTCTCCGTCTTCTGTCTCCTGGAGGCAAGTGCGAATGCCAGAGCCTGATGTTTTATTGAATTGAAAATCTCATTATCACCTCCAGGCATTCTTTGGATGCATTCGCAAAGGGGCATGGAGCATGGGGCATGTGGCAGGTGGCAGGGGGGACTGTGTGTGGACCAGGTTTTGGGCAGCAGCAGTCATGGCCAACGCATTTGGCAGATACTCGCAGCTAATTATCGTAATTATTGCAAATTTACAAATTGATATGAAATTGATTAGTGCCCCGGTCCGACGTTGGATGTTGTGTACGCTGTGGATGCTGGGGATACAGGTTGCTCCTCTGCTCCTGCTCCTGCTCTGCTCCATTCTTGATGGCAAGAGAAACCCGTTTTTGTTTTTGGCTCTGAATGTGAGGGGAATGGGAATACATTATGGCCAAAGTGTTGCGACTTAATAAAGATGCCAAAATGGAGAGTGAGGTAAAAAAAAACGTTGCAAGAACTATACTGCAAATGGAGAGAAAAAGGAGGGAACTATTTACAAAAATAAGTTCTTCAATTTAAGCTTTCAATTATATTTTTCCTTTTTATTTAACTCCTTTATCGCAAACTGCTAAAAAATATACTTTATTACTTGATTGAATCAGCGAAAGTTTTCAAAATTCAGACAAAATTCACTCCTCTCGCTTAAGCTCTGCAAATCTCTCTCTGTTGTTGTTTTTGCATTCACTAAAGCAAAGCCAAGAGAAGAATAGCAACCAGAACAATGGACAAAGAGACAGACAGACGACAGTCAAGGAGACAGAGCGGGATGCAGAGCGGGACAGACAAAGGGCAAACACGAATAAAATTTGCGTAAAAACTGGACAACAAGTAAAATGTGCAGCAGGAGAGGAGTGGTGAGGAGAGGAGGCTGCATGCGAAGACGGTGGAGTACGAAGAAGAGGTTGGGTCGGTCGGCATTTCAATTGGAAGCGAGATAAATAGAAAGAGATGGAACGACATTACAGACGGACAGACAGACGGAGACTGCAGTGCAGCAGGCAGAAGGCAGCAGGCAGCGCGTTGCTTTATAAAATAATGCGACAGAAGGAACGCAAACGATCCGGAATGATGATGATGATGATGCTTTGATGATCAAAGCTGTTGATAATAATGATGATGATGATTGCGGCTTGCTGTGTGAATGATTGAGTGTGTGTGTGTGTGTTGCCTTTGTATTTATATTTGTATTTGTGTGTGGCGCGAAGTGAATTAATGGCTTAATTGAAAAATTTGTTCTCACCATGAGAATTTTACACTCTCACTTGCTATCGCTCGCACTCGCTCACTCTCTCGCTGTTTCCGCATGCAAGCAAACAGCATGACAGTCGAAAGGCGACAAATTGTGCGCTTGGCTTTGCAGTAGTAAGTGCCGTTATATATAGTTGATACAGTGAAAACTCTTTGGAAGTGAAGTATGTTTTGATGTGGAATGCAGGCAGAAAGAATCCTGTCTCTTGATAGGAAACTATGAAACGGAAATTGGTCAGAATCGATGTGTTTGGAATACTGGAATATCTCTCCTTTCTATGTATTACTGTTGTTATATTCCAAACTAAGTTCACTGAACATTTTAGTTAGCAGTTCTTAAATACACTGGGAGTCCAATGTACGGAATATCATCCACCATACATTGTGTGGAGAATATTACATCAATTTTACCTTCCACACATTATCCACACAGCCGCCGACGACCGCCGACAGTTACTAATTTTCAACACTGCCTCTCTTTCTCCCACAGCTACTCTCTCTCTCTCACTCTCTTTATCTGTGCCTGCCTCTGCGGGTTGCCTTCATCGTCATCGTCATCGTTCGCGTCGTCAGCGTCATACGCCCCGTGGGTGTTCATGCAAATGGTATACTTTTCACCTGCTTCCTTTCGGCTACACATGACCATGCCCCACCACAACCCACCATCGTCCGCCCCTGGGGGTCCGGCATTGGCCCAAGGAAAAACTATATGGATATATGGCCATGGCATGCGTGCCGTTGCTGCGGCTGCTGCTGCTGCTCGTACGAGTACCAGTACCGGTGGAAATTGCATGTTATTAGCCGCATACACGATCCCTTCCACTGATAACAAAACCATATTTTATTTATACTCTTTGTTTTGCTTTTGCTTTTTATTCACCAAATTTGTGCGCTTAGACATTTTATTTACCAATAACCAAACGACCGACGGCAGTCAGAACCCTGGCCAACACCAGAGAGCAGTGGCACGGGGGAGAGACGGTGGCGAAGGCGGGCACCAGTTGTTGCAACAGTGTCGCAGCATAATAAGAAGACATTACACCAACAACAGTGGCAACAGCAGCAGCGGCACCAGAACAGGAGCAGGCAGGCAGCAAGGGAGGGAGGCGAGTGGGTGGAGTGGGGGTAGCCTTGCGTGCTAACATGCAATTTCAATGTAACCAACCAGAAAGCGGACACAGGCTGGGCAGGGGAGGCAGAAGAGAAGTGGGTACAATGTACAGGGGTCACACAGAGAGTGAGCGAGAGAGGGACAGGGGAGAGGTAGGTGGTAGGTGGCAGGAGGGAGAACTGTAACACGTCTATAAAGAATTGTGAATAAATTTCCAAATAGCAAGAGGCAAATTATTGGCGCAGGAACAGTGGAAAACAAGCAGAACTAAAAGAAACTCGAATGAATAAATGGGAAAAACCCAATGGAAAATTATTTAATTTTAACAGCATGAAAGATAACCCGAAAAGCCAAAAAAAAACATTAACTTTTACATGCTGTTCCTTCATTGAATCTATACACTTTCTATCCGATTTCGTTCCACTGTCGCATAAAAAATAAACAAAAATATAAAGTATACGCCACGTGTACGCCACAAAACGCATGAGAGAAGGTATTTGGAGAACGCTGTTATTTTTTTTTGTCTGAGGTTTCAACAACCCTACTCTTGCCACCCCTCTGCTCCACCCATCAATATTTATACGTGTGTGTGTGGGTGATTATCCTCTCTAACAATCCTAAACCCGAACGAACAGGGGAAAACTTTTCTGTTTGTTTATCATTAAGACATTTTACACTTTTACACTGAATGGTTGTTGCCCCTTGGTATAATCTGCTCCCACTCTGCTGCTACTGCTGCTGTTGCTGCTCCTGTCATATGTGGATGCCACATACACAGACCAAGGCATACATACAAATGTATATATCCTGTAGAATATGTGTTGTATATTTGTGTGGCAGGATATTGGCGTCGCCTGTCGCCATGGGCTTGTTTGTAGAAAGGATTACAACGTAGCCACAAACAACTGCGACTACCCAACAGGCCACAGGCCACAGCCAGTGCTAACCAAACTCCCACAGCCACTTCCTTCTCATATTTTCCCTTCCCTTTCGCCTGAAATATAGGCGCGCGCTCTCTCTCTCTGGCGCTCTTACTAATTACAATAATTTTCCTATGTCGCGGCATAAATTTGTAACGTGACATGCCCGATAAGCGATCTTTCGCTCTCTCGCTCTGCGCCAGAGTTTAAGCCACACACAAAACAGCAAAACAACAGAACAACATGACAATTTGCAGAGTCAGAAGCCAAAGCCTTGGAACACGAACATGGAAGACCCCAACAATCAACATAAACTCAAGCACTGGACAAGGTAAGAGAGAAGCGATAGAGCCATAAGAGCCATAGAGCCATAGAGCCAGAAACGTGTGCAGCGATAGACATCAGAGCGGATCGTACGGATTCGCTTGGATCATTGTCAATCACAAGGGGCCTCAATGGCACTGGCATACACTCAAAGAAAAAGGTAGTAAGCAGCTGAAACCTAAATAATTTCAATAGCAAAACTTTCCGCAACAATTCTTATAGAGGAAACTTTTTAGACAATTTTCCGCCACGACTGTGAATTTATTTTCTATACAAAATTTCGGCCAGTGCATAGACGTGCTTCTGCTTCTGCTTCATTGAAAATGCGCAATAGACGCCGCCAATGGAACGCCATTTGCCCCCCAAAGACAGACCCCAGCAACGGACGGGACGGACACGGACCGCCCGAAAGAGTGTTGGGGCAGCGGGTTGGGTATGGTTGCCTTGCGTTGCGGTGCCACCGCCGGTGGCATTTAACCGCTGTAAATGAGTTTATCTGGCGCAATCGGGCAATCGGTTAATCGACAATCAGCAATCGGGCAATTTTCGGCATCCGCTTTTGTGATGTCGCATCGCGTAGCTGCCTGCGCGCATGTGCAGTGCCTCCGATGCCCCTGCCTGCCTGCTTGAATGTTGGATGTTGAATGTTAATTAATTGAAATGTACGAAGACGACAGCGCCACAGCAGGCAGGCAGTCAGGCAGGCAGGCAGCAACAACAATGCATGTCTCTGTGCACCCCCCCCTATTGGTGGGGTGAGCTCCCTCCCCACCCTATTGGCAATCGCGATCGCTGGGCGATAAGCAAATTGCAGGCGCTGCAGTTCAAAGGAAAACGACAATTATGCGCCAGGCACTCAGGTCTCTCTCTCTCTCTCTTGTTTTGTTTAATGTCGCGAAAAACATGGCGCTATGGAGGGGAAGCAGAGGGAGGTATCTTATTCCAAGGATATTCAAAATAGGGTCACGAGAGAAGTGAAGAAAAGGCCATGCATCCTGCCATGGAAAATCTTCATTTTCCACAGCTGTTTTTCCACCATTTCCCTTACTTTTCCAAAGATTAATCATCGTATCAACGCCCCCCATTTACATGCTCTTAAGAGTCCCTTTCTAACTACCATTTCAAGGCGCCTCCAGCTCCAGTTGTGGCCTCTCCAGTCCCCTCCTTAGTTTTTGGGTCAAGTAGCAACTGTCGTTACTTCTCCTTCTTTTTCCTGTTTTCCTTATCCTCTATCTTGTGGCATTTGTTGTTGCCGCGGGTGTTAGCCTTTCCATTGTTGCAAGATGCACATGCGGCAGGAACAATGTGAAAGGGCAGCAAGGGAGACTTCCAGGGGGCAACAACAATAGGCAACATGACCAACCAGAGGGAGAAAGAGAGGATGTTAGCCACGTTAATGATGACACGCGCCCAACTAGACGCTGCCCGCTGGCTGCTGGCTGCTGGCTGCCGCATGGCGAGTGGATCCCGAAACAAATTAACATACAAGGCAGGAGACAGGCAACGAGGCCAAGGCAGGATGGGGCATGCTGCAACTGGCGTCAACCGCCAACGCAGTCGTCGGCAGTCGGGCAAGTGGATGCCTGGATTCGCTTGTGGTTCCATGTTGCTGTTGCTGTTGCTGCTGCTGCCCCTGGATGTTGCTGCTGTTGTCGGTACAAATAAGGCGAGTGCACAATAGTGCACCTTTGGGGCAGCCACAACACAACACAGCACAGTTGTTGCAGTGTTGCAGCTGCAACACAGAGTCCACTGTTGTCCGGACAACAGCTTACTGGGGATTAAGTCAATTGCACTCGAATGTCAACCCAAATGCCGCAACAAGTTGCAGGCAGCAACGGCAGCAGCAGCAGCCAATAACTTAATTAGCCATGAACGTAGGCTCCATGTGGCACGTTGCACGTTGCAGCGGGCACAGGAGGCGGAGGGTTTTTTCTGTGTGTGTGTGGGAGTAGGACATGGATTAAGGGGCATTATGTTGCTGAATATTTTAATATTTGTACAGTTTTTCCAGGCAGTAGATTGCAGGTATTTACAATAGAGATGGGAGCTTGCATGTGTCACAGCTATCGATGCGCATTCAACGATAAAAGTCGATCATTTATGGGTGGTTCGATAGCGCAAACAAGTATTTAACCTCTAATGCATTGATTAATTAACGCTTTAGTTGAATAAGCACCATTTTTATATAGAAATATATTCTTTTTTTATCATTGTGTCCCACATCTCATTTATTAAAATCCCCAAGAGTGTCTCTCAACACCAAATAATCGTATATTAAATACCTCAACTCAATTTATCTTTAGCTCAGCTGCATTTCTCTGCTTAATCATCTTCCAAATAAGTAATTGAATCACCTCCTAAAGTCTTCTTTTTTCATGCCAAAATTTATGTTAAACAATTCCATGGCACCTCCTCCGTATTGATTAATGGCACTGCAATAAAACCCTCTCCCACATTTGACAACAGCTTTAAATTAAAGCAAATTAATGACTATTCATTGAGAACCACTAAAACAAGAAAAAAAGAGAATCCAAAATCAATGGGAACTAGATTTTGGCTAAAACACACACCGAAAACTGGGCCAAAAGAGCCACAAGAGGGACTCACAAAAATCAGCGCAAAATCGCATAAAAAATATCATCGCAAATCGAACCAAAAATCTTCCCAAGCTGCCGCTGGCGGGGCTTTGGGGCTTTGATTAAGCGTCTTGTGACATTTCTATCGCAAAAGAGTTTGAAGCAACAAAAAACAGCATAGAAATTGAAATTGAAATTAATGCCAGATTGATGACAATCTTTGGAACTGGACGATGTCACTTGTCGTCCTATATTAATGGAGGAGACTGTCACAGAGAGAGAGACCACAGAGCAGAGCGATTATATCTTGGGGATTCATGCAAATGATGCCTCGAAATGAAGCGAATAAAATGCTGTAAACTAATTGCAATGACTGCCAAATGGAAGATACTTTTGCTGGAGATACTTTTCATACAGATACTTCTGTTAGAGAGACAGAAGCAGAGATTAGCTGGCTGGACAGGTGACAATGACAGCTTCATTATGAAATAATTTACATAAATCAAGGCATCAACAAAAAACCCCCTCATCTCTAACTGCTAAGCCACACTGGGAGAGAGGGAGAGTGCAATTAGTATGTGCGGCTGCTGCTGTGGAAAATTAATTTTTAATACATCGAGCAGGAAAACTGCAACTGACAGGAGTCACATGAGAGAGAGAGAGGATAAAGGACACCCACATGGCTGTGGCAGGCACCCCTCCTGCTGCTGCTGCTGCCAGACTCAACTTGGGCTGACAGGTTGCAGCACTTGCACCCAGACTTCTGCCACAAGAGCTCTCTCTCTCACTCACTCTCTCTGTGTCTCTCTCTCTGGCTCTTCTGACTTATAGTTTGAAGTGGAGACTAAAGCTCTGCAGTCTGTAGTCAGTTGCTGGAGGAGTGGAGTGCGTGTGTTATTCAATATAACAGCATGTTGAACAGCACAGAGAACAACAAGCAACAACACAAGCAGCAGCAATGGCAAGAAGTGCAACGTTGGTTTGGAAAATCTAACGAATATGTAAACGATATGCTAGAAAAATGTCAGTCAAACTGTCGCTTCCAACACACGCGCATAACAGCAGCAACAGCAACAGCAGCAACAGCAACAACAGCAACAAATACAACATTTAGTCACTTGATGCTTATATTGAAAATTGTTTCTCGCTGCGGAGAGAGGCATTTTGCATCCAATAGTTGCATCCGACAATGCAGTGAAAGAAAATAGAAAGAAAAGTATGGCAATTCCAGGAAGATTAATATTGAAAAATATCTTAGCAATAATTAAAAGAAGTTGACTTCAACTGTGAATTTTAGCAAGAATTAATGCTTGGAAATATCGTTTCACCTCTGTAAGCGTTGAACTCAATTTTCAAGAAATAAGTATACACTTTTCCCCTTTTTATGCACACAAAATTATATTCTGTATTAAAATTCTTTAAATAAATTATTTGTTTAACATTTTCCCAAGCCTAAAGCACACCTAAATCTCTAAATTTATATGCCAAAAACTTCTCTTAATTCCAGTCACCAATTCCCATATTTCCTGTAGACATTTCTCATTCAAAAGCTCTCAGTGTATCCCATAGTTTCACCTCAGAATACTGTTTTATTCACAGTACAAGCCAGAACCAGCTGTAGAACAGCCACTGCCCGCCGCTGTGGGGCAGACTAGCGTTGAAAAAAAATCAACACATTTATGGAAATTTATTCATAGAACTTATGAAACCGATAGACAACGGACAGCAGCAGCAGCAGTACGGCAAAAAAAAAAAGCGGCTGTCTGACGGCAGTCCCCCACAAGTCTACGGGGGTTTTCCCCCCTTCCTACTGCCAGAGTCCCAGTCAGAGCTCCCCACAGCACCGTTGGTGGCTGACTTTCAAGCCTGGTTTAGTTTTTCGCCAAACAGTTGGCAGTTTTTGTACCTTTTTTTCTGTTTGTGTGTGCCCCACAGAACACAGCCTTGAGGGAAAGAGAGAGCGCGGAGCGAGTGGTTTGTGCAACGGGGAGGCGTTGAAATGATTGCCACAGCACTATATAAATATGCGAGAGATCTCCCTGTATGCAACAAAGAGATTCGTTTGCCACAAATAAAGAGCATACGACTGCAATTTGTTGATGGTTTCATACAAAGGGGGAAAATATGAAAAATATGCCACAAAAAATGTGATTGTAAATAAGTGCAAATTGTTTTTGGGGGGGCTGTCAAAAAGGTTTTGAATCACTTTATTGAAGGAAATCATTAAATTTGTATGGGAAAATTCCACCACCAGAAATACTCGCTCTCTCCTATTAAAACTAAGCTGTCTAACCCTCTCCCAGTGTAGCTTAGCAGTTGAGAATGGTTTGAGTTATGGCATCTTCCACGTTTCCCAACATATTCCTCCACAAAAATCATGTAAAAACCTGCGATAAAGATCACAAAAACTAATAGATTCAATTGAAGAATTTGCCGCTTCTCATTACACAAGAAAATTCTTGTAATATTTCATGTTTTATTCTTGTTTTTTTCTTTACGTTTGTATTTGCAAATAGCAATTAAATTAATTGTTGACTTGAATACTTTTGACGCCATTCAGCAGCATGGAAGTGGCACATCATTATTGCGAATACACACAGATAAACGACAGAGTGAATATATGAGTGCGAGTGTGTGAATGAGTGTATGTGAGTGTGGGTAAACATATTCAGGCACTCAATCTGCAGAGGAAAGCGGCGCCACAGCACGCGAGTGAGAGAGAGAGAGAGAGAGAGAGAGACAAAACTAAAAAATATGCGCGAAAATATGAGCAGAGAAAATATGATTTATGGCCATTTTGCAAATGCAACAGAGAAAGAGGTAGAAAGAGAGGGGGCGGTGTGGTGTAGTGTGAGCAAGCGAGTGAGGGAGATAAGCACACACAAATTGGAGCCTCGCGCGCTCTCTTATCTGCCATCGCTCTCCCGTATGCATCTGCTGCTATATGCATCCATCACTAATTATTTCATATGTTTTTCTGTGCATCTCTCTCTCTTTCTCCTTCTCTTTCGCTATCTCTCTCTTTTCGGAGCATCAATTAAGTTGCATTTTCCATTTAGAGAGAAACAACTTGTTTGATTATTGAACCGCGCAAATGTTTAACCCGCGATTTGCCGCCGCGATTTGCTGACTAATTTGTGGCTGTAAAACGTGCTGTCGCCTCTCTACAGATCCTCTCTCTCTCTCTCACCCTCCCGTAGAAAAGATTTATGAACTGCTTTAATGATCTAATTAAATTGCAACTATAGCCATGAATACACTCGCTATCATTCGATTCACAGACGATTCACTCAGTCGGTGCTCCTCCTCCTCATCCACCTCTCTCGATCTCTCATGCATTTGCATTATTTTTAGTCATAAATCATTCAGGCACTCGCGCGCGCTTCCATGGGATGTACTACTCGTAGAAACATATTCTGTATCTGCATCTGAATCTCACGAGAATCTATTGATTACATGCATCGATTGACAAGCGTTTATTCTAATTAATTTGATTACAGAGTATTATCTATTGAACGTTTTACTCTATCATTGTTTTAGCCGCTTCAAAATGGTATTTAACTGAGGTTTTAAACTGGATTTTAATTAAATTGTATTGAGAGTATTCACAGAATGATAACTACAAACTGGCATGCAGGAATGTGACGACAATTGGAAGGTATTTTTGGCAGCAAGGTACATATTTTTTATTGGTTTTTATTGAAGAACAAATGAATGATCTTTTGTGGATGGGTATTATTTGAAGTGGTTTTGATTGCTTTTCCCATACCAATAGGAACCCTCATAGGCAAGTGATTTCTATGATTTGCATCCCCTAAAAATTATTCAAAACACTCAGATTTAGTTCTCGACTTCATTTAGTAATCTCTTTAGCTTAGAAAAGCTATAGCTCTCTATATCTATTAGATTTCTATATAAAAAATAACTTATTTATTCGTTTATTTACCTTAGTTTTGCTTGTGATTGTTTTCGTGTCTTTTCTATATCGATTTATATCTATATACTTGTTGTTGTGTAAAAATCGGTGCCCAAAATATATATATATTGATGTATATTTTTAGATATTTATTTAGTGTGTAAATATTTATTGAATTGATACACACAAATATTAGTTTTTGTTGATTTTTTTTATATATTTAATATCACAATTTTCTTTATTTAAAAACGTTGACGTTTTGTAGAATTTACACTTAAGACTTTTATGATTATTCCTTTTATTTTGTAGGGGATTATTTTGTATGTGTATTCTATGTATATTTACAATCACAATATCGCGCGCGATTTAATCATAGATTATGCATTAGAATCGTACTCATATTTGTATTAGTATATGGAAATGCGAATGTTTTGAGTGTTGCTTCAATTGTAAGGTTTATGTTGTTGATATTTTTGAATCTTTTGAAATGTTGTTGCAAACGATACAAAAGCAAAATCAATAGAAAGCGCGCCACAACGATGGCAATCAGGAGCAGGACAACGACGACGACAATAAACGAAAGGACGACAAGATGCAAACGCAAATAATTTCGATGTTGGCGCGACGATTTGCGTTTTCTACCCATAAAAACACACGACGATTTCGGTTTCCTTTTTTCACCCTGTGATTGATGATTGAAGAGAGTCCAGTTCAGTCTCCTTATCAGCAGAGCAGACGATGGGATGCGCCACTTCTTATCGGTGGAATGAAATCGCAATCGCAAAGCCCTCCTCCTACCCAGAGGCACAGTCGCCGCCGAAAAAGTTCAATGTTTCGGCGATAAGAAAATTCTTGAAATCAAAATTCGTAATTTCTTCATAAATTGAATGATGATTTATAATGATGCTCTTATTGTTGCCATCCGTACGATGAAATTTTCTGCGAATTTTCCATGTCATTTTCGCATAGAATTTTCCATTTCATTTCATGGTAAACCATGCCACAAACGGCGGCTCTTTCATTTTTGCGCCAAAAAATATATACGAAAAAAGGTTGCTTATGTCACGGAATCACAAAGTTCTGGAGTCTGGGTTCCTGGGGTCGGATCTTGTTTTTGTTTTGGAGAGACTCGACTCCTTCTGGGCCCCAAGAAATTCCCTTGAAAACTTTCAAGGGAAACAAACACGAAACGCGCGAAGGGGGAAACGATGAAGCGAAAACCGAAGTATTTTTATATTTATTTCGATTTCCTTTTTTTTTCTTTTATTTTATTTGTGCGATTGGGGTTCTGGTTCTCTGTTCTCTGGAGTGGTATGCGTATTTTTGGGGAATGAACCGACACGACGACGACGACAGACAGCGGCGAACGAACAATACGTATACGATATACGGCAGACAGGCAGCACGAACGGCGAACGGCAGCACGTCTATTTGGCACGTTCATTCATTCACAAGTAAAAACAGTGTGCGGCCAGTGAATTCACAACGAGCCCGGCTCGTAACTCGTAAATACTTCGAACGAACCAGGCAACAATGTTGCTGCTGCTGCGGCAGCATGTTTCCAGTGGCGAGTGGATTCGCATGTTGCTCGAGAGAATGTTGCTAGAGACACATGTTCCTGGATTGGATTGGATTGGTGATTTATGTATGGGAACGAACGTCGCTCGCCCGCTGCTGCTGATGTTTTGGGACCTTACAATTTATGATCTACGGTTTTGGCAGTATCTTTGTGAAACTACTAGATCGAACCTAATGTTTTGTACTACAAGTTTTGGGTTTAATATTATGGATTGTCGGTTTTAGAAAGTGTTTTTCTTTAAGACGATTACTACATGATTTAAAACTCTTTTTAGACGCCTCATATATGAATATCTTGTTTTCTAAAGCACATTTTTTTTATGTAATGTTTTTGGACACTGAGGTTTATGAGTTAATCTGTTGAAGATGATATTTTTAAGCTCATTTCAGACACCGATATATTATAGGAAGGATACATCTCATATTTCGAATCGTTTATAGTGGCACAGATATTTTTGGAGTTAATATTTTGTATAAATGTTTTCTATGATCTCATACTTTGAATCACTTCCTTTGAAGCTCTGCTTGTGGAACCTCATTGGACTCACATGTTGCTGGCTGGTAAATGTTGCGCGCGCTTTTGGCCAGCCAGACTTTTGCCCAGACACATGCTGCTGCTAGTGAGTATGTTGCCAATGGTAATAATTTCAAAATAACAGCAACAGCAGGCAATTAAACTATTAATAATGCATAAATTAAACCACAAAAAACAAAAACAAAAAATTAATAATAAATAAATAAATTATATAAAAATAAATTTATGCATATAATAACTCAATTATTGGAGAGCTTTTCGTTCACTAGGGAAAATCTTAAGAACATTTTTGTTGTCGCCTTTTGATTCTCTACCGATAATTGTCTGTCATGAATATACAATATATCTATAAGAAAAACATGAATGCTGAAGGGGGTTTTTGTGGGGGGGTGGGTAGATATTTGTTCAGGAAACCCCTTTTTCCATAAGAGAACAGGATTTGAACTTGAATTTCGGCAAACGAATGAACGAACAACATAATCACAAAAATTACCGCCATGCATATGAAATACAAATATCCCCCCTCTTATACCTTTCTAGCCAACCCCTTCCCGGCCTTCTCCTTTCCCCTTACCAACCCCATCAAAGCGCACGCAACAAAAACTTGAAAAAAAAAACAAGAAAAAAAGATTTATGACTTTTTTGGCGGCGCAATTGTTGTTGCCGCTAAAAGAAAGAGAGGGGGCTAGAAAGAGAGGTCTAGACCAGAAAGAGAGGGCGATACTAGACCAGAAAGAGACGAAAATAACTGAGCAAAAAGAGAGGCAGATACCAGTAAAAAGTTGAGCCACAATTGAAAGTGAAAAGCGTGGAAACGTGGAAGTCATCGAGAGTGTCGTCCGCGTCGTCGTCCGTTTGGTCAGCAAACGCCGGCGGCGGTGGCCAAAGATTGCTACGACTCCTCCTTCTGCTTCACCTTCCTCCTCTGTCTTCTCCCTCTACCAATGGACTACACAGCTTCATTATGCCCTCGAGGTCCTGGTCCTGTTCTGCTTCTTTCGTATTCAAATTCTATATCAGATTTTTTTCAATATCCCTTTGCATATATTTTTCAAGCGCTAATTGCGTGAAGCCATAAATTTAAAATTCTGTTTTTTAGTGAGCGAGAAAGGCAGAGAGTGGAAGAGGGAGGCACATTGACATTGATAACTTCATTTAAATGCATTTGCAACGCTCGACGGAGGCAACTATTTCTCGTAGCAACAGTTTGTGGCAGGAATAGGAATAGTAAGGCTGTGGAATGCCTAGATGTTGCCTTTGGGGAGAGGGAGAGTAGGTTTTCTTGAAGGAAAAATAAGAGATTTGGTATACACTGGAACCGATTGAGGTGAAAGATTGCAGATAAAGGCAGAAATAAATCTAGAGATTACAAGGAAAATGTTCGATACATTTTATGTAAAGATAGTTCCATCATAATATTCAGGATTTTCTGCATATTTACAGCCTTTTATCGGTTTTCTTTTCTGTTCAAGAAAAACTCTTTCCCCGCAAAATTCTAAAAAATTTTCCAAAAATCTCTCAATCACTTTTCCCGGAAAAAATCTCTCCTTTCTGCCATTTCTCTGGCTAATTTAATTTATTTCGGCATCTGTTTCGAGCACATTTAACATCCATTAAGCGCGGCAATTCTCTTGATTGCACTCACATCCCTTCGCTAATGCACATGGCCCCGCCCCCTGCCCTCTGGCGTACACCCTCATCTTGCAACACACTACTCCGCCTGCTCCTGCTCCTGCTCCTCCTCCTCCTGCCTTATTTAACAGCAATCCGTGCAATCTAGAGCGACATTGAAGCGTTGGTGGTGGTGGGTGGTGCATCATTAGAAGGAAGCCAAGCCAGAGAGCAGAACGGGAGCACAGGACAATGACCAACATATCAAAAACAATTCCCGACCGACAAAATCCATGGAATTGAAATTTCAACTTACGGATGCCCGCACCCCGCATACCGCACCCACACCCCGCACACTCCCCTATGCCATGTCAGTGGCAAAAGCTGACAAAGACGAAAATCAAAAACGTTACGTGGCAGCATCCTCACAGCATTCAGGACTCTTGAAATTAGAGCCTCCCCACTGCTAATGGGCATGCTATGAAATGCCATGCCATGCCACAGACACGCATACACAGGCTAGAGCTAAAACATATACTAGCACAGATACTAGAGCAGGCACAGGACCATGGCAGCAGGACCTTCCTCGCATCCATCCCACACACACACACACACACACATCCTTCCATATCCACTCGCTCTGAAACAGAAACAGAGCCCCAGAGCCCACGAGAGTTGACTGGCAAAAGATATTCCAAAACTTCCATATCCGATCCGCAAACACACACACACACACACACAGATACAGCACACATACAGCACACACAGATACATTCCTCGCTGCGCATATGAGTATTGAACGACGAAATGAAACGCACATAAATCAAAATGGCCGGACAGCGGACCCAGCGAAGGACGACGACGACGACGCCCGTCGCTGCTGCTGCCCGTCGCCGTCGCCGCTCACTCGCTCTCGCTCTCAGAGTTTTAGAATGACAGGCGGACCTCTGCGGGGACTAACGGGAAACCAGAGTGGTGTATAGGAGAGGGGCAGGGCAGGGAAGGAGGCTGCTGAGGCTGAGGCATCAACTGAAGGGCTTTTTCGGGCAGGGCAGCGCACACGGGAAATGAGGAAACGAGGAAAAAGGGAAAGGAAACGGCGTTTTGCTGCCGCTGCTGCTGCCGCTGCTAACGGGTGCGCCGCTTGCCGCTTTGCTAGCTGTAAAGAGGGGGGAAGGGGGTTAGGGTGTGAGGGTGACTGCTCTATCGGGGGTGGGGGGGTGCTGCTGGGTGCTGGCGGTGGTTCAGGCCTGAGTGCGCGCTGCTGAACAAATGAAATGACGACGGGTTGACTGCCTGTCAAAAGAACAAACATGGGCGCACAGAGAGGCAGAGAGTCGAGTCGAGTCGAGTCCGTCCGTCCTCCGTTTGTCGCTGCTGCTGCTGCTGCCACACAATCGCTGGTTGCTGCTGCTGCCGCCATAGGAAATCAAATGAAATGAAATGCACACATGACGAAACAAAAGCCAAAGCCAAAAAAACACACACAAAAAAGAACAAGGCCTCTTTCTCACTCTCTCTCCCTCTCTGTCTCTCTGTCTCTCACTGACTACCCAAATACGAAACGAAAACCAAAAACCAAAAGCAAAACAAAAGCTTGCAAATACGCAAAAAGGAAGCGGAGAAGAGAGCAGAGCAGAAGAGAAACCATCATTGTAATCATCACCAGCAAAAGGGCAGCCAGCAGGCAGGCAGCAGCAGTAAGAGTGGCAGCAGGCAGCAGCAGCAGCAGGCAGAAGGATGAGACGGCAGTCAGCGGGTGAAAACCAGCAGGAGCACCAAGGGGGTTACGGTGGAGAAGGCAGCAACAGGAACCAGCGGGCAGCAGCAGCCCCAACAATCCCTGACAGCAGCCTCCGCAGACAGCCACTGAAGCAAAGCTCTCTCTCTCTCTCACACTCCCTTTGTTAGTTCGTGGGTGTGTGTGGGTGCCACAGAAGGGGGTCCTGGAGGATAGGGATAAAGGGTGGCTACAGGGGTAAAGGCCTACGGACTGGTCACATTTGTGGCTTGTCCTCTTAACCGCTGGAATATTAATTAACGCTAATAGATATGCTTGCAGGTTCGATGGATGGAAAATTATTGATACCGAATTTATATCGAATAAAAACGAGAAAAATATCAAATTCTATGAATTTTATTCTATTTTATTCAAAAAATAGTTCGCTTAATGTGTACTTAATTTTCTTTCTTTCTTCCTTAAACGTTTTTGCAGGCTTATCTTCTTCCTTTCCGATCCCCCAAATGAGAGAGAGAGAGAGAGCAAAACCCAATCATCCATTCGATGATTACAACGTATTACAGGCCGCACCTGTCATCGCCGGCAAATGATATTCCCCACTCCCCTCCGCTTTGCACCGCACCGCAACTAATTTTCAGCTGAAAAATGAAACAGAAAAAAAAAGGCAAGGGAGAGAAAAACACGCCCCCAGACAACGTCAAGTGGAAATTGAAATGTTTTCCATTGTAACGAATATCAATTTCGACATATTCCGAGGAGGCCTAAGGACGCGGACAGGACACTGTCCTTGCAGCGAACAAAAAAAAAAAATAGTAGAGCAGCCAAAGGAAAAGGAAGGGAGGGTGAGCAGGATGAGGCGGGTATGGCCGAGGCCAGTGTACATGGACACGGCGTTGCAACATTGTGTCCTGTATGTCCTGGGTGTCGCTGTGTTCTGTTTCTTGTTCCTCCAGTGTCCTTTCCCGACGCACATGTTCCAATCGAAGCGGCACAAAAACTGTACACGAAATGATTACAGAAAAACCCCCAGGAAAAACCGGAGGAAAAAATAGAATAGAATTTCAATTTTAGAAACGTGTTTCGGCCATCGCCTCCCAAAATGTGGCAGGAGGAGGGCAGGGCGAGAGTTTATTCCCGAGAGTTGACTTTCGACTTGTCTTTTGGGCTGCATTTTTGGACACTTTCCTACATCCGATGTGTGTGTGTGTTGGTGTGTGCGTGTGCAACCCCCGAAAAAAAAACGCAGGGACGGAACTCTGTGTGGCATGGACAATGACGGATGAGTGCTGTCATTATGGCGGCAATGACGAGCCCGAGGGCTGAAGTGTGTCTAAAATCGAGCTGACGAACTGTCACTCACTCCCTCACTCGCACACGCACTCTCTCTTGCTCTCTCTCTCTTCGAGGCATGGAGAGATTTTCTGGTGGCATGTGGCATGGCGTTTGTCCATCTAGAAGGGAGGATTTTTCTCGCCCTAGATTGATTGCTCTCAAAAATCAGCAAACAAACAAAAAAGGAAACAAAAAAAACATGGCTGCACGAAGGAAACTCCTTCAGCATCCCCTTTCCGCTTTTCGTTCCCACATTAATATTCATAAATATCCTGAGGTGCAAACGTGAAATCTGGCAAGGCGGAAAATGGAAAATGTTAATGGCACGCACTCATGTCGAAAGCGCACGCAGCAGCGGCAGCAGCAATGGAAATGGAAAATCTCTGATGAGGAAATGGAAATGCGTTTTGTCTAAAATTTATTCATGGCGTATTTCTTCTTCTGTGGAGCATTTTTTGTTTCGTTTTTGAAATGGGTTTGGTTTGGTTTTTGGGGGTCTCAAAAAAAAAAACAACAGAAAACTTAATTGGTTGCGCTTGAGAGACGAGAGACATTTTGGTTGGGGTTTTTGCTTAATGGGTTATTCTTCTCATGGGAATGAGAATTGGGCAATGTCTTGGACTAGGTCTTCGGGCTTATCTGATATGCGTTCCACTCAACAGGAACATCAAGATCAGACAAATCTTACCAGAGGAACCGCTAGGTGGGCAAGATAAAGCCAGCATACAGTTGGAATCGTACCTGTAAAGAAATAAAATAGAGAGAAATTTGTTTAGTTAGGGTTTTGGTGGGTTTGGTGTACCAATAAAGGGATTAAGTCAGATCTTGAAATTAAATTATATTTCCCACTGCAATATCTTCCTTCTAGTAAATATTTCTATTAACTCAAACTTCTATATAAGAAAAAAATCCCCTTGGCACGCCACTTTAAGTGTGGGAAACACACATTTCGTGTTCATTTGAACAAGTAGTAAAATGCACTTAAAAATTCGTCACACGGCCTACACGTGACCCACGAAAATTGAACAGGAAAATGTATAGCCCCCCAATGGCAAAAACCGTTTCGCAGCAGCAGCCAGAGCAACCCTCTCTCTCTCCTAATGAATCACTGAGTGGTGCTACGCGCGAGGCGGCCCGCCCAAAAATCAGTTCAAGAAAATGTAATAGAAAATGGTCAAACTTTTCGAGAGGGGGAGGGAGAACGAGTACGAGTGCGAGTACGAGTTCCGTGGGCGTCGTCCTTTGTCTAGCATGAAGGCGAACGAGCACCCAACCCCCTCCCTCTCACAGCCCGTGACCATACATGAGTTACAATATTTTTCAATTAGAAATTATTCTGTTGAAAGTAATTCGATTATTTTCACTCCGAAGGCGACACGACTGCCAACTTCTCTGCCTTTTGGACTCTGTTTTCCGCTCTTGCTGGGGACACACACACACACACAGTACGAAGGACATGGCCAGCCAAGGACCTGCCAAACTCCCCACAGAAATTGGGTAAAACACGAGAGAAAAAATGCAGTCAAAAATGTTTGCAAACAATTTTCGATTGCCCAAAAAGGTAAGGGCAGATATCTATACGTATTTTTCGCCGTTGAGTTTTCATTTTCTTTTCGCGCTTTTCCGCTCTGCACCACTCCCTCAAATGAATTATATCGCTGAAAATGGGAAAATCTGTTGCTGACAAAGTCAACATTTTGCTGGTTGCAGGACGATGATGGCAAAGGAACGGAAAGGGGTGTTTAAAGAGTGATTGGAATGGTCTGCCATGGGAAGCTCATTGGGAAAATTTCATCGAATACAAGAAAAACTACATAAAATACCCGGAAAAATACTACAACAGTAGCATTGGATATTCTACAATGAAACTCCCTATCCTTTCCCTTCTCCAGTCTTTAACTCAGCATTAAAACATCATTTCAACCCCTCTTTCAAGGCTACCAAACCACACAAAAGATTTCCTTTCCGCCTTTGCCCAAGACGGCGACATTCAATCCCACAAGTTAACAACAATCGTAATCGTAATCGTAATCTTTCATCGTTCATTCGTTCATCGTTACAAATGTCGTCTGGCACTTCATAAAACAAATTTATGAACTCTCCGCGCGGCACTCGCACTCGACCGCCGCCGATCATTGATCTCGACATCTTCATCATCAGGTGGCTTGAAGCTGAAATCGAATTGAATGCTGAATGCTGAATGTGTGGTGTGTGGAGTGTGGTGTGGTGTCCCCGAAGCGTAGGCCTCGTTATAACTCAATCGTTTGATCCAAATTCCATGCAATTGCTCCCCTGGTTACCCCCATTGTTGGTTGGGCTGCTGGGGATCTCCTCTCGGATCTCCTTCTGGCTTCAGTTTTGCAGCAGCAGCAGCAGCATCGTGTGCCTCACATCATTGTCGTTGGAACGTGTGTCGCTCATTCGTTATTGCAACTCTCGACTCTCGCGAGTCGCGACTCCTTCTTTGACTTGCAACCCGACTCCATGCCTCCTTCTTTCTTGGGCTAATGAATTTAATGCAACTTTTGGCTGCCTCTGTGCGCATTGTTGCATGGCATTGCAGGCCACTCTGCTTCTCCCTCATGTGTGTGCTGTGTGTGTGTCTCTGTGGCTCTTTTTGTTTACTTTACCTTTAACCATTTCTGTCTTGACGTTTTTGCGCACGAGTTATGCGTATTTATGATATACGTACACATTGTAGAAACGTTTTTCTTCCCAAAGAGCAGAGACCAGAGACCAGTGTCTGGTCTGGTCTGGTCTGGGGTCTGTGCTGCGCATGCCACAGGATGCCAAAGCCAATGGCTCTGTGGGCACTGTGGCTCTGTTTGGTTAACCTGTTGCGTTATGTTGTCGGTCTTTTTTGCGCCTCTCTGATTGTCTGGCAGGAGGCCCCGGCACCGTTTTAGTGGGCCTCTCATTGTTAGCCCCGTTTTCTGGTCTGTCTTGAGAATAACCGGTTCTTTCTGGCTCTGGCTCTGGATCTCTGGGTGCTCTGGCTGCTCTGGGTGCTGGGTGCTCTGTTTATGACATTTTCTTGTAAGCCACGCACCTACAAGAGTCAAATTTATCTCTCGCTTATTGCGGAATGAAGTTGTTACAGTTTTTCCTTCCCCCTTCGCTTCGATTCGACTTGGATTCGATTTCAGTTGATTTCTGCTTCTCGAAGTTGAGTTGATTTTTGATTGTCACACAATTGTGACATGAAATGACGCAATGCACCGCGATAGTCCCCCTACACCACCTGCCCCTGCGATGGCCATCGATTGAGATACACGATATCCAAGGTTTTACCTGGTTTCCTTTCAGATTTGAAGAGAGAGAGAGAGAGAGATCTGAGGTATGGACAGTGGGAATATTGTTGGATGGGAATGGGAATTAGAAGGGTTTGTTGTGTGCTGAAGACATCAGCTATAGATTCACACGCTCAATTATCGATTAAAGAAACTTTCTTGGAGGAATTATCGATTTATTTTCGATTAATTATAACTTATTTATCTATTTATTTAATTATCGACTATTTAATCCAATTATCGATTCCTACGCCAAGTTATCGATAACAAAACGTCATTTTTGCCTTCCACAATCTTCAAATAAATCGCTGGCTAATCAAACAATTTCCCATCTAAACCCATAATTCGCTACCACTCTCAACCCTCCCCCGTACACCCTCACAATGGCTGTCAATGGAGCGACTTTATGAATTGTCTGGCATCTGAACCCTGGGCAGCCTTCCTTTAGGGTCCCAACATGGTAATCCAATTTGGCAGGGCAATCGCAGGCTTCCCGGAAATACCAAAAAGTTCCCAAATCGATTCATTAAAAGGGATCGATTTTTTGGGGGCTCAACAAAAGTGGAGAGAATAGAAATAAGAGCAAGACACAGACGTAAACCCATAATCAAATCACACACACACACACAAACACTGACATTCGCAGCATACAGTGAGTCAGAAAAGTTTTGCAGCTTGTGGTACGAAAGTAATTTTGTGGGCGTTTTTGTGAAGATTAGAGTTTGGGGCGAAGGCCCAACGACGTGCTTTGAATAGATCTTAGACTTCTCTCCTGCTCTCCTCTGAACTCTTCTCCTAAGACGAGACCTAAACATCTAAGCCAAATCAGAATCGATGTTGTGTGTTGTAGCTGTCCTTCTTCCTGTGTGCGTGCAAAAGGAGATTTCAAACGGTATGGAACGGAGTGAGTGAGAGGGACAGCCGACTGCCTGCCACTTGGGGGCACCTTTCACATCGCCTGCTGGTCGCACAACACCACACAGCAACACACGGGATACGGGACACGGGACATGGACACATGGCTCCACATCACATCTCTCTCTCTCTGTCTATCTTTCTCTCTCTGTCTCGCATCTTGTGTCTTGTGCTGTGCCCCAATATATGCATGAGGCGCACATAAATCAATGTCAACCATAATCATTTAAAATCAATCAAAATGCGAACGCTTTGACTGCAGAATTGCCTGGAATTGGTCGAACGTGGCTCCGGTGCCTGGCTCGCGAGGATGGAGTCTCGGACTCTCTCCGAGTACTCCTAAACCAATGCTCCTACCCATCCTCCTCCTGCACACACATACGATGTACATTAGCACGGTAGGCCCCCCCTCTGGCTGCCCTCCTCCTGCCGTATCAAACGTCTATGATCTCTTCGTGCAGTTGGTCAGAGGTTCTCTGGCTGGCTGGCCTCCTGTCGGTCGGTCTGTCTGTCTGTCTGTCTGCATGTCCTGTGTGTTGCCTGAAGTTTGAAGCGATTAGTGGCCTACAGCAATCTCTCTCTCTCCCTCTCTCTCTCTCTCTCACCCCCGCCTAAGCCTTCTCTTTCTCTATGTTTTTTTCTTGCTGTGGCTGTTTGCCCGTCAATTTTGTGCAGTTTTTACGCGTGTGTCTCAACCTGTCCGAAACGGCCTCAGTCAAGCGGCGACTGTTAGAAAATCACACACACGCGCATTACCATATCGAAAAACCCCACTGGCTAGAGGCCCCCCTACCACCGATGGACTGTGGCTGTGTCTGGCGCTGACTTTTGGATACGGGCTTTGGTTCGGGCTTTGGTCTGTGTGCGTCATGCATCCATCTAATGGTTGAGAGGCAGTCAAACAGTGGGCGGAATGTGCTTCTCTTTGGTAGGAGTTTTATGGGGGAATTCTGAAGAAGGGATAGAAATTGAGTTATCGGTAGTGTTGTGATCTATAATTTCTGTAAATTTCTATTGGCTTTTTTCAATAATTTTTTCTCAATCCTAAGTTAGAGATCAAATTTAAAACCATTTCTAACAGTGGACTATGGATATATCCATCCATAAATCACTATTTCGTATTAGTATCCCCTAAAAGCATTCGCTTTATTATTTTCTTATTTGCTAACATCTGTGGCAACAATCAATCATTTGCATATCATTTAACACGCCATATATATCTAATGCAACACTTTTTCTTCTTAGCTTTTATTTGGAAAAACTAGATTTTGGCACATCTACAGACTATATATAATCGTATTAAATTGAAATCTTTTTTGCATCCATTAATATCCACTATTTTGCCCCTGCTTTCCACTGTAAATCATTGCTGGAGCTGTTTTTTGTCCAGCGGGCATTTGCAATTTTTTGAAGTTTTGTACCGTTTTTCAGAGATGGATGGGGTGCCTGCCTGCCACATGCGAGTGGTGGTGGCTGCCACATGGCATCGAGTGGTATGGGGAGTGGTGTTTTTTGGGTGGGCTTCAATCTATCAGTAAATTGGCTTATCGACCCGATGACGCCATTCGTAAATGAATTCAATGCAGGCCCAATGGCATTCACTCACACAACGAGGCGTAAATTGTTACTAAATTATCGATAGATTCAGCGGATAGCGATAGCCCCGCAAGCAAATTAGAAGCGTACAAAGGCTTATATAAGTGCGCGCGTTTGCTGCTGCTTATCGTTATTCCCCATCTGCAGAGGTGGTTCTGGTTTCTGGTTTTAGCCCCTCCGCCCCGCCCAGCCCCACCACGCCCCGCTAAGCATCTGCCAGTCAATGTTCAATGCTGTGGCACCTGTCGACCTGTAAGTGAGTGTGTGTGCGAGTGTGTGAATGTTCGCATGAGTGTTTCAGTGTGTGTGTGGGTGAATATATATATCGTGTGAACTTCTGCATATGTTAATGTTTGGTTCGATTCCCTCTCTGGCTCGACGCCATCTTCTACCATTTATTTTGCTCCCCTCTCTAATTTGTTTTTGGTATTTTTGGAGTGTTCTTCCACCATCAATTTGCTCTTGATTCCTTTTTTTCATTGCTCCAATATAAAGTTTCTTTATTTCTCTCTTCACTTTTTCTTAGCTTTTTTATTTTTCTCTCTATTAATTTGCTTTAGATTTTGTGTTTTTTTTAGGGCACCTAAACCATGAAGTTCCACAATGTTTCTTCTCCCCTTTAATGCGAGTTTAGTTATGCTTTTTCTTTATTTTTTGCCCTTCGAAAATTACAGTGCAGACGGTCAGTATATTCACCATAAGTTATCACTATTTTTCTCTCACTGTTCTGAATAATTTAACTCCAAGAAATTCTTGGAGTTTACCTTTTATTTTTACCCCGTTTACCTTTGGGCCCCGACAGAAACCTTTGTGGCTTTGTTTTGGTTTTGGTTTTGCTTTGGTTTCATGGCGGGACGGCTTTCATAATAATAATGGCAATAAATCATAAGAAATTGCACCTTTCATTCAAGAGTTGGAGGTGGAGCTTTGCCTCCCCCTCTCTTCCTGTTTCTGGCTGCAATTTTTGGAGCTCTAAAAGTGTTGGAAATATCTCTAAAAATATAATATTTTCGAGCATTGTTTTGTGGCGCTTAAAGCGTATCATCGCCTTCAAATTCTATTTTTGTGACATTCCCCCCAAAAAAAACTTTTGTTCCCTCCAAAATTTTTGGTTTTGGCTCAAATAATTTTTGGTTAACGCGTGTTTTGTGAGGGGGGAGGCCAGGCCCCTCTGTGCTGTTATTCCTTTTGTATTTTTGCGTGTTTTGAATACAATTTTATGCGTTGTGCAGTTGACATGACATGTGCGTGCAAACATTTTTCATTCCTATATTTCGTATTCGTATGCCATGTTTGTATTTCAAAATAAATTCGTAATTAAATACACAAACAAACGGAACAGCGAACGAGCGAAACGAACAACAAAAAGTCAGGCAGCAGGGCAGAAGGCAGCAGCAGAAGCAGCATTATTATGCTCCAAATTGAGTTTTATTTCCGTGGCCCATATGTTTGCCCACCACCATCAAAAGGATAAGGATCTTGCAGCACTAATTACAGGACTCTCTCTACGTTCATTCATAATCAGGATACAGGATACAGCGCGCATTCTTGGGGCAAGAATTCCATTGCGTGAGGAAATGTCGCCTTTTGGGTTTTTGCTTTAATTGTGGTAGAATTTAGATGGAAGTTAAGACAGGAGGACGGCATGATATATGGGTGTTGTAGGCATTTTAAGTGGATTTTTGATTGGTTTTTATACTGAAATCATTTTAGAATATATTTCCCAAACGTATATGTTTCTTTTGATCCAAAAGAACATGCCTCAATAATCTCAAAAAAGCTTTCCAAAATCTTTTCCCATTTTCCATAAGATAATTCCCAAATAATTCCTTCTAAATATTATCTTAGATTATATTCCATTTGACAAATAATCTTCAAGGTGGGGCTTATTTATGACAATCTTTGTGTCAAAAAACAAACAAAAAGTATGTAAAATATATGGAAAATATATAGAAAATTTTCAGGTTTATTATCTCTCATGAAAATCTTCCCATTCTGCTGCCAAATCAGCCATCAACGCCTTTTAGACCGCTGCCAAACGGTTTATATTTTATTTTAACAAAAAAAAGGAAGCCCACTTTTAATTATGACAAGAGCCACCATTCGGTTGACAGTTTTAGCGCTTAAAAACTGTCACTTTTCGGTTGAAAAAAACTGATGTTTATTTGAAAGAAAAGATATAAGGAAATCTACTCAAATATTTTAAGTGTTTTGCAACATGTTTACGAGACAGCAGACAGCGGCACACATATTTATAAAGACTTTTCGGTTGGAAAGCTCTGTCTTAAAAAAAAAATAAAAAGGGACTGCTGGGCGATTGATTTATGGCCACAAATTGAGGAGCAACCCCCACTAAAAGACCCCGAAAAAAAAAATGATTGGAAAGGTACCCCAGCCGACGCCAGTCTGCAGCTTGATTTCCATTCCGTGCAACTTCTTCGGGGCAGCCAGTTGTGGCAGCTGCAGGAAACGGGAACACATGGAACTAATTTTTAATAATTATTTCATTTAAAAATTGTTTTTAAATGCCGCGAGGCTTAACCCTAAAAAGCCTCCACCACCACCACAAAACCCCTGAACCCCTGAACCTTGAAATATTTCTATTGCTTGAATAAATTAAACAAAAAATATTCATTAAAATTTCATATATTTTGTACACGTTTTTCAATGACCTTGTTCCCCTCTTTCCAACCTCTCTTTCCTCCGTTTCTCCTTCCACTTTTTGTGTATTTTTTTCTATAGACTAAAGTTTTTCTTTTGTTTTATTTTTTGTGCTAATTAGTTGAAAATTTCTATTGTTTGTTAATTAATTATGTGACACGCTTATCTGGCGCTGAAGACCAAAATGGTAACCTTTCAACTTCCGATCTTTTGAACCCCACAGGCCACGCCTGCTTTTTGTGGGACAATTAAAATCGAATAAGCAACCGATTCTCATGTAATTCACTTAGCCAAAAGAAGGAAAGGCAGCAGCACCAGCAGCACCAGCAGCACCAGCAGCAACTGCAGAGAGAGGCAGAGGTTTAGGCCATAAAATCCATTTAACTGCCGCTTAAAGAACAACGGCGTGGGGCGTGGGGTATGGAGTTCGTTTTGGTTCTTGTGGGTCGTGCCTCCAAAAGCCATCTGTGGTGCGGCATGATGGCAAAATAATTGCCTTTTTATGACCTCATAAAATTAGATACAAATCGCTTTGTCGACGTTTATCTTTTGGTCGTCTGCCATTGCTCCATCTCCATCTTCCATTCGCTCCCTTTTTCTGCAGATACTTCTACCATTTCTCAGGGCCCTGCCAACTCTGCTTTAATTCGCCCTGGCTCTGGCCCTGGCCCTGCCAACTGGTTAAGTAAATAATTTAACGCCTTTTCATGTTTTACGAGTGGATGAATGGCTCTGTGGTGTGTGTGGCAATTATCAAGTGTTCACTGTGGTTAGTTTTACGACCTTGACGGAGTGGTTGTGGACGGCTCTCCCTATATTTCTGTGTGGAGTGGTTCTCTCTCTTATCCGTTTAGACAGGGATTTAAGGTTTGAATTTGGATCTGGTTTTTGGGCATTTTTATTGTTTCATGATGGCTTCCTCTTAGGGGGAGGAGTTTGGCAGATGATTCGGGAATTCGGGAGATGGTTAGATTATGTGGGATATGTTCCATCGTTAAATGATAGAATCTGATGGTAGATAATGGGGGGTACTGTGATTGTTTTCATGCTTTTTATTCAGTCATAAAATACACATGTTGCTTTTTGGTTTGACAAAGAAGGAAAAGTGGAGGAAAAATGAGGGAAAAGTCAAAAGTTCGCCGGGAAATTATTATTATATTATTCATTAAATTATTGGATTTTTATTGGATTTTTTGTTTAAATTACTTATTTTTTTCAATTTATATTATTTAAGCCCCTCTCTACGTACGCCTCTTTACAGCTCAAGCCTCTTTTCTGCCCTTCTCTTTAGCGTATTTTGGTGTACACGAAAAATGCTCTATCGCAGCTGGAGGGCAGAGGAACACGATGAGGCAACAGTCAAAGGACCCAGGGACACATCCTTTGTGCCACAAAAGGTAGAAACCGCAAAAGGCGAGAAAGGGGAAATACTGCGGTGGCTTGCAATTTCGAAATGAAAACTTCTTCGTTTTTTTTTTTTTGGCATACATGAAAGAATATGAGGGAAAATGATTACCAAAATCCCCACCAAAATATATGCAAAAAAAAAAATCAAGTAAAAATAAAGAATTTCCTGGTGGATTCTTGAGCGGATCCCGTGAGAAGGATATCCAGGGTTTTTTTTGGTTAAAGGTGTCAGAACTTTAATTTCCGCCATGAATGAAGGGGTTCTCCTCCCCCATCGAACGGCAGGAGGCAGCCCACGAAAAGCTGAATTTTCCAGCGAAAGCAGGCGACAGGAGCAGAAGCAGAAGCAGGCGGAAGCCCTCCCCCAATCAAAAACAGGACGCAAAAAAAAACCCCTTACATGTTCACTTTGTATGTAAATCATCGCAGAGAGCGAGGGAGAGAGCAACAAGAGCAGGATGCGGACGCTGCAGGAGGATGCACGACCAGGAGCAGGAGTAACATTCGCTGTCCACGGAAGCGCCATCGCCATAGGTGGGCCCAAACGGAACGACCGCAGAGGGCGCCCCGTAAAAGCTTTTTGTGTCAACGCCATCAACACGCTGAAATCAATTCAAATGCCAGGAGGACGAAGGATCCCCGGACCCCCCCAACCACCCAGCGAACGTCTGCTCCTGGCATTGTTGTTGATGTCCTCTCGATGGTGTCTCTGTGCCTGGTGCTTGAAGAGGTCCTGTGGACAACGAGTAATGGCTAGTGGCAGGAGAAGAAGGACACTCTGTTGTACGCTGCAGCTTCCACACCAGAAGCAGAAGCAAACTTTCACCTACGCGTTTGACTGCACAGCAGGAGAGCAGCGCCACAGCGCCCAGTGCCACAACAAGGGGCACAGACAGGCAAAGAGAAGGAGATGCAAACAGAAAGAGAGGAGAGGAGGAGAGTGAAAGAGATGCCATGCCATCGAGCAAGTGTCAATAGCAAAAGCATCGCTGGGGAATTATGAAATATTTTATTAAAACCGAAAGGCAAATGAAGGAGGGGGAGGGCCACATGCCACAATGCCACAAAGGATGGCTGAAGCAAGGGGCAGTGTAAACGCCAGAAGAAAGCAAAGGATGTGGCCAGAGGAAAGGCAAAAGGATGTGGCCAGGGGAAATGCAAGAGAGAGGGGGGTAGAGTTGCAAATGGTAGAGGGAAATGAATGAGAGAGATGAAGATGGAAAGGGAACACGAGAGTGAAGGAAGAGATCTCTGCATTTGGAGTTTGAGAAGAAAAAGCTTCCACTGGGGGTTCGCTGGGTCCCCCTTCCTGTAAGAGGGTTGCAAATTTCTCTCGTAATTGTTTCATAAATGGCAGCACACATGAAAGATGTAGACTTCAAAGTGGAAAAAGGCTAAAAAATCGCAGATTAAAATATATTTTTTAACACAAATTTGGAGGTCTGTTCTTGCCCTGATCTCTAAGTTTTTTCTTAAGAATTTAGTTAGCTTGTGGATGGTATAGCTGCTAGTTTTAGTTCCTACGAACTTTCATTATTTTGAAACTTAATTTTCATCTAATTTTCCTGCTCTTTAAGGCTAACTTTCATTCCTGAAGTTTTCCTCCCATTTATTTGTGCTTTCAATTTTCATTTTCATTTAGCAAATTCTCCGAGTTTTCCTCTCGCTCTCCTTCTGTCAAACTGTAATCTGTATGGAAATTTCAAGTAATTTTCCCTTTTACCAAACATTTGATTAAATTCCTTTGGACAAGGACCTCCATCCACTGCTCGTTGGTTGGAGGGGGACAGCGCATTTCCATGTCATTTTCATTTTCCTGCTTCTGCAATTTACACAAAATTAAATTCGAAAAATGTCCTCTGTTGTCTTTTGCACATCGAAGGAGGTCCTTCAATGGCAGGAAGGGCGGATGAACAGAGGATGGGAGGAGGAGGAGTGTGTTGGAAGTGTTGCTACAACAGGCAATAAATGAAAAAATTCCAATGCAACGTTTGAAGTTTATTGGCCATAAATAAGGGGTCTTCAATCCTCCAGCCCCCCACAGGACACTCGGACTACAAGGACTGCAACAACAGGACGACAGAGGAACAGCGACAGCGATTGACAATTTGATTAAAAAACAGAGCGAGAATTGCATGCAGTAACAGAGGAGGAGGCTGCACTTTACATTGGGGATCCCCATGCAGATCCCTACCTTTACATTTTTCCAGCCACGTTTCCAGCCCCTATTGCACCTATTTTCCCAACTGAACTGAACCTCACATTTTACTCCACTTGATTTTCCGCTCATTAAAGTGAAAGTTTTAATCGTGAATTTAATATCAGAATAACAGTCAAAAAGCATTCATCCGTTTGGAGTAATTGTTGCTAATGAATGAAGACAGAGAGAGGGAAGGTTGTTGTGGGACATGGCTGTGGGGGGGCAGCATATTTAAGTGGCTAATTTCAATGGCTGGAAATGTCCTGTTGGAATGTCCTGCAACGACCAGAGGGACGCCAATGTCCAAATGACAAATGAAATTGCAGCCGCTGCACAAAATGCAAATGAAATGTGAAATGCAATGCCACATAGAGGGAGAGAGAGAGAGAGAGAGAGAGAGAGGTATTGTGGCTGCCACAGAGGATGCCACACGTTACAAGGACAATGTGTGAACACAAATGCAACTTCTGTTTGTGTGTGTCTGTGTGTGGGTGTTGCATGTGCATTTTCATGTGCGGTTGGTGCATGAGTGAAATGTCTGTCCTGTCGTTTTCTGTTTTACAAATTTCCGCATTTATTGCCACTGACAAAATATGATACGAGTGGGAGAACGAGAAATTAATATTATTGATTAAATAATTGAATTTGGCATTTGGCCAACATGAATTATAACTGCAACTGACTGCCTGCCTCCATCCTTCCAGAGTCCCCCCGTCCCACCATATTGCTCTCCTTCATGTCCCCTCCCGACCACCCTCTATTTGTATCTGACATTTCGGGTTTTGCATTTTGTGAAAATTGGCGTTGACATTCGTTCAGCCGGAGAGGGCTGTTTGTTTGGGTTTTTGCTAGAGATTTGAATGAATGATAGATTGTCAATCAATGGGCATTAATTTGTGCATATTTTTGGTATTTTATGGATTTATTGTTGGATTTTTTCGGGTTTAGTGGAGTCAGAAATATGAGATATGAAAGATAGATAGGCGATTGACAAACAGACACTCTAAACGAAAGTAATTTTCAAGTTAAATAATAAAATTTCTTCAGTGATTAAAAAACAAGAAAATACAACGAAATTATTAATACAAAATTGTTGAAAATTCACTGAAAATATTTCAATTTCCGTCTTGTTTTATATGCAAAATTCATGCACATTTTCCAACCACAAAAACACACATTTTATGTACTCAAAGAAACCACATTGTCCAGCCCAAAGAAACCACATATTTCCATACATATTTCCCAAAAAAGAAAACCCCAAAAATATGCATAAAGAAAAACTACAGCCATATGTACAACAAATGATCGAAAAGAAGGAAGGAAAAATTATAATTTGCATAACAAATTGCCAAAAATTCTCACCCAAACAAAAAAAAGGCAAAAGATACTTTAAGAAGTCATAAAGATGATCATTAACCTAATTACCATAAGTATAAGGCGTTTAATGCTAATGACCATCATGAAGCATTGACCTTGCAACAGTTTAGCGACCGCACACAAACACACACACAAATAACTATATGCCTACGTGCTACGCCTCTTGCTAGGAGAATGTGCGCCCTGGCCACTCTGTGAGGATTAAGGCTCATAAATCTAGGGTATGGAAATCGCTTGCACTTTCCATTGACCTTCGACCTTTGGCATTGCATAAGATTACAGAAGAACAAAAGTCAGTCCAAGATACATCGAATGTTACCGAAATGTCCTTCGTTTTGGCCTTGTTTTTATGCGCTGCTTGAAAGTGGAACTAAAGAAAGAGGATCCGATGCGATCCGTGTGCATTGCATAAGGATATTGTCCTTGTTTCATTCTTCCTCGCCGTGAGGATCGAAATGTTTTGCCTATTCAAAATTGCTGCTTCAAAATTCGTACAGAAAAACAAAGCAGAAAACTTTCTCTTTTTTTGCAGCAGGAGTCCATTTGTCTCAGGACTCCGTCGGGGCGACTTTCGCCTGTTGTTGATCCTTTTGTGCAGCATCCTTTTGGTAGAAACAGGTTGCTGTTGTCCTGTGGCTCAAAAGGCAGTGGAAAAGAGTAAGATGCAGCGAGAGACAAAGAGAGAAAGAGAGAGATCACTCAGTGCGAGTCCTGCGAAGATGGATTGTGTGTAAAAATCCTTTCAAATGATTTGTTTACCAACACACAAGGCACTGCCACTGCGCTCTCTCCTTGTGGATTTTCCTTTGCTTCTCCTGTATTTTTTTTTCGCTTGATTTTCTTCTTCTCTTGCTTTTCCTTGACCTGCTGCCTGCTGGTGGTACCTCCTGCTTTTCTGCCTCATGCCTCATGGTGTGGTGCCTCTGCTGCCTCCTGCTTCTTATCCACTTCTGGCAGCTGTTGCATTTTCCACGCATTTATCAGTCGAATGTCCATGTCCTCCAACATCCACATCCTCATCAACACGGATGGCTCTTTCTCCTCCCTTCTCTCTCTCTCACTCTTTCTCCCTCTCTGTGACTCAGTGGCTCTGTGGCACCATATTTCAATGTTCGTGACTCCGATATTTCCCCCGTTTTCGTCTTCATTTCGCACGCTTTTATTTGTTATTTTTCTTGCGATTTAATTTTTATTACAGTATGCGGTCTTTGGTCAATCGTTTGCTCCCCCCGCCCCACAAACTGCTTCCTTGAACATCACCTTCGCTCTTTTGGTTTATCGACAAACACTTTAGCCACGAAGAAAACGTACAAAAAATACATCAAGGAACACACCAGCCACCCCAGCCATGTCCATGGACTTAGACGATGGCTCCCAAAACAAGGGCGTAGTGCGGCACAGGGTGAATAATTAAAATATATCAATAGAATAAACAAAATTAATATAAATAAAATTTAAAATATATTAAATAAAATTTAAAATATATTAAAGTAAAATTTAAAAATATAAAAACTAATAAAAATCAAATTTTAAATTGCAAAAAAAAATTTAGAAAGTAAAGAAAAATAAAATTGTAAGATAAATAATTTTTTGAGCAGATAATTAATATTCATTTTAAATAAATAAATAAATTTGTTAGTTTTCGAACATAAACGTACGAGTATCATCTTCCCCCTTTCCTGTCTACACCTCTGTTCCAGTTTCTGTCTGCTGTTTCTGTTGCTGCCCCGCATATGGTGTTTCCTTCTTTTGGTCTCTGTTATTTTTTCTTTTTTGGGGTCTGCAAAGTGAAAACATGTTTGTGCCACCAACCACTCCACTCGACGTAGATCCACCATGCAACCAGCGCAGCAGAGAGCTCTGCTCTCAAACAGCGTACCCGTTAGTTCGTCTGTGGATGGATATTGTCGCTACGTGTGGACTGGTTTTCCTCATGGTTGGATGGGGGGAGGGGGGACTCCCGGACCAAAAGGTTCAATCAACATTTGTGTTAAGAGGAGGCTCTCCTCTTCTGCCACGGGGTTGCACTTGGGGCACCTGCCTGTCGTTGCTTATTAAAAAACGAAAGAGATATACAGAGATGCAGATGCAGAGGCTGCAAGAGGAGCCATGCCCCATGTATGCCCCATGATCCACACCTAATCGCTCCACTTGTCACTCGTGTCTACGTTTTGTACAGCCGCCGTCCTCCTGCCTCATCCACCTGTACCCTGTCCAGTGCCTTCTCCTTCCTCTCCCCCTGTATGCCAATTGGAGCCTCCAATCCATGGCCTCCTCCATAGCTCATAATGCTGCTGCTGTGGCGGCACAATCTTCAATTCATTTACATTTTTATTCACGCAGATTAGGCGGCCAGGTATCGGGGCAATGTCATCTGCTTTGTGCCCTGCTAAGAGCTGGGCTCTGGCATCCTCCCAGCCACAAGGATGGGGCACTGTGGCATCACCTTCGTACCGCAAAAAACTGTTTGCAATGTCGCAAATTTTTATCGCACGTCTACAAGAAATTCAACGCGTGCAACATTCCGACGGGGCGCATTCAAGATGTGCAGGCATCACAGTGCAGCCCAAAAAAAGGCAAAGGAACTGTGGGAAGGAACAGTGAGGCCACCGATGAAAGTTACTGCATTACGCGTGGCTCCTATAAATATTGAATTATGAAAACACAAAGAAAACTTAATTTCTGTAGCCAAAAATTGCTAAAATTTGCACTCAAAAATGCCTCAAGGATTCCCCTTTCTTCTTTTAGACAAATTTTTCCCATACATTTTCTTCATTTTATCCCATGGTAAAGGCACTCGCTTGCACACCGTACATCTGTCTGTCTATTTGTTGGTTCCTCCCCCCTGTGCCACAGTGCCACAGAGAACCAATGCCAATGCCAGACGGAGTTCCTTTTGGCAGCATGCCCTGGAAGATGCTTTTGAGGCTGCTCTGCTGACTGCTGCCTGCCTGCCTCTCATGCCTGCCTGCTGCTAGTTCGAAGCATCGACATTTCTTGCTGTTTGATTGCATTCGAAGAAGAGAAGCAGAGAAGTTGCACCTTCGACTGGGACTCCATCTGTGGCTGCCACATTGCCAATGCGAGATTGCAACGTTTCGTTTTGTGGCTCTGTGTCTGGGCATTTCTTTTGCTGCAGCACCAGCAGCAGAGGGAAAATAAAGATGTTAAACGTTTTGCTGATTCGTGTTTTATGAACTCAATTTCAATTTATAATCTGTGTTGCCACTCAATGGACGATGGCTGTGGCAGGACAGACTCTGACTGTGGCAGGACTGGCTCTGACTCTGACCATAAATGTGGCTCTGACTCTTCCTTTGAGTCCCTCTGCTAAGGAGAACTTTGCTGCGTTTTATCGCCTGGAAATACACGTGCAATTGGCGGACAAACCTTATCCCTCATGTGCCCCGATCCCTGTGTGCCGTCGCACCATCGCTCGTCCGCCTCGTCTGTGCTGCTGCTGTCACTCTATCTTTTGGGGGTTACTTAAGTTAGCTCTCAGCTACGATTCTGCTGCAATTTTAATGTTGACAGAAATCAGATATAGCCACAGCTTCGAGTGGAATGCCTGCTGCCTGCATTTAAGGTATTTGAAATGTATCCATCCCCACCACACGCCTCCTATGCATTCTCCTACCTCCTACCTCTTCTTGTGGCATGCACAGAGACAGAGCGAGGAGATGCCATCACACAGGTGTCTCGTTCTGCTCCTCTGGCCTGTATGTCGCCTCCTCCTCTGTGGCTGTGTGGCTCTGTGGCTGTGGAAAATGTCTGTTTGCGTGTTTACCTGCAATGACACAAGAGGTGAGCATAGAGAGGAAATTAGTTCAATTTGTTAGATGCATAACTAAGAGAGATTCTCATATTTGTAATGGGACAGGGAAATCATGGTAGAAGAGGATTGAAAAGTGGGTTAAATGCTGGCTTAAAATGGGGCTTAGGCAGAGATTTGAGCATAGATATTGTTAGAGTTGATTTGGGAATAGTTTGGAAAATCAATGGAAATCTATGGGAGACTTTCCTTAAATGAAAGGTCTACAATTGCTATATTTTACATATATTTTCCTATATATTCCCCTAGGCACTTCCCCTTGTAAATATCCCACACTATCACTTTCCATATTGGCTCCCCTTTGTTCCATAATTTCTCTATAATTCTCCCAATTAAAATTCGAATATTTCAAGCCCCAAAAATGTAAAAATTTTCCCCTTAAGAAAAGACAGAAAATGTTGCCTCAATCTGCCTTCTCTAAATAACTGTGGAAATCATATTTCACAGACGAGAAATCATTCCAATTAAGTGCAACATGTATTTTAGTGGCGCCAACAATGGATGCCCTCTCTGGGGATGACCTTTGACTTTCCTTTCCCTCCCCTCTTTATCTCGCAAGGAAAAGTGTCTGCCCCACAAGGAAAAGTCTGTCGTGGAGAGTCTGATGTGGCAGTGCTAAGAGGCATCGTTTGGAAGATATAATTTCCCCACAAGCAGCCATGTAATATCCTGTTAAAGGAAGCCAAGTCACACACATGTGCATATAAGGATATGTTGCTGTGGAATATGTATCTCTGTCCTTATTCCTTTGACACTTGCCAACAATCTGCAGACATCTTCATGCTGCCGCAAAAACTATGATTAAATTTCCCTCATAATGGAATTATCTTTCAGCAAATCGGGAATCCGAAGAGGAATTACTTGGGATGAATTTGTATAGTTCGTGGGAGGCGTGGCACCTGGATTAAAATAATTACTGGGGCTATTTTTTTGGTGGTTGTTTTCTAACATCATCTCTCTCTATCTCTTTCTCTCTCTCTCTTTCTCTCTTTGGTACTCTGCCACTGTCATCTCTTTCCCACTGCTGTGTCTTCCTATTGACGCCATTGACGACGCCTGACATTTACATTGATTTATGCTCCCCTTTTTGGGTGTAATTTTTTTTAACTGAAATCTTATCCATCAAATGGGTTCGACCTTTTTTTCTCTTAGATGGGGGGAGTGGTAGGATTTTGCTTCTAATGCATATTATTTTTAAGGACAATTAGTTAATTGAGTGGCTTATCCAAAGGACATTTCCTGTTTTCCCTTTTTCTTAATTACAAGTATTTCTAGGGTGCGTATTGTGGGTGTGAAAATCCTTGTCTTATCAAAAGAGACATTTACCTGTTATTCCCTTAGGGGTAAAACCGTATGGTAACATTTACCTCCATTTCGGAGTAAAATACTCTACGCAAAAGCTCTCTTCCCTCTGTATCTTCCCTTGTTCCACTTTGTTCCATTTCTTGCCTATGTTGACCACTGACCGATCCCGTTTTTATCGCCTACCTGCCCATACATATATCAAACCACCCCCCACCCCCTTTATATGCAGCTCCGTTCCCCGTCTTCCATTCCATTTTCAATCCCGTTTTGGCTCATCCAAGGAGAGAGAGGAAGAGAAAGGGAGAGAGTACGTCGATTGCGGTAAATGCAGCACATCCGATGCCCGCTGACGCTTCAAGAACGGGAAGAAGGGGAATGTTTCAGTGGGGAGGGAGCGTGTATTTTGCACCCTCCTCGTGCCGATGAGGAAAAGTGTGTAATGAATTATTACCCTCTGATAAAAGTGCATGTCGTGTTTTTTTTCTCTTTCATTCTCTTTTTTTGTGTTTTTTCTGACTGCCGTTTCATTGAATGTTGGAAATGGTCTTTAAAAAATGGGCATTTATTTAAAGTGTTTTCTAAATTAAATGTGGAATGAAATTTTGAAAAAAAATAATAGAGCGAATATGGATAGGAATACGGGTTAACCCCCCTAAAAGTAGAAGAAAAGTAGAGGAAAGTGAAGCTTGGGATGACCTTTTTTTTAAGTCTACATTCTGCAGTTAAATGAATTTTATTTAACTGCAATCATTCAACAAAATTTTACAACAAAATAGAAATACTAGAAATACTGGAAATCCTTTTCTTTCACAGAATCTCCAGAGCCTCTCTCTTTCAGAGATCACGCTTAATCCTCTCCGTTTTTTAATTTTTCCCATCAGTCGTACTCCCCTTTACCATCTCCCATTCTATCTCTCAGACTCCATTCTTCCTGCGTCTCCCCCTCTTCCTTGTTTCCTTCATTTGCTAATCACTTGCAACATTCACCGCTTCAGGGTCTAGACAAACACTTCAATTAGAATCGAAATCCAAACCGCATGAACCCCCAGCCAATCCCCCCACCGCCCTCCCAACCCATCCCAAGCATGGCTAGCCTTTGGCTCTTTTTTTGTGGCACACAAATGAATTCATTTTGTTGCTGCTGCGGAATCATCATCGATGAATCAGACAAAACCAGCAAATGGGAGGCGTGGCTGCTGCAACAAATGTAAAAACTAAAAAAACTAAAAAAGAGAAGGCGGCCGGGCAGGGCAGGGCAGGGCAGGGCAGGGCAGACGTTAAATAAAAATGTGAACCGAGAAACAGAGAAACGCAGCCAAGCAAATGGACAAACGATGCTGCTGCACCTACAACAGATGGGGAGATGGGATGTTGAATACTTATGTTGCATGCAGCTGAGAACCGGCTACAAGTTTTTTGGGATTAAGTTGTGAATCGTGATCTTCGATGTGGCAAGGTGGCAAAGAGCGGAGTGCGAGTGCGAGTGCGCGTGGAGCTGCGAGTCTGCAAACAGTCGAAGGTGAAGTAAAGTCTTTGGAGTCGCATCTCTACTCTGCGCGCGCCTGCGGTGATTAATCCAATGGAAGGTGCACTTCCAAGTGCAACTCCTACAACGCCAGAGGAGAACCTCACCAACGAAACCCTCTTCTCCATGAAGGAAACCCCTTTCAGCCCCTCTGCCAAAGGCTACTCTACCATGAGGCTTCTCTCCTTTCATGATCTTCACTCTATGGAACACCTCTCTGCCCCTTCCATTAAGCCTTCAATGAAGATTCTCCTCTCAAGATACTTTTCTGTGGATGGATCTCCGTGGAGCAGCTGGGTCCCTGGCTGTGGCTTTGGATTTGGCGATATTTAACCCATGATTACAATGTTTGTACATATTTTAGCCTTCGTTCTGGCCTTCGTACTGGCCTTGCGGGCCAATTTGTTCGGCCAGAGAAGAGACCTCTGTCTGGTTGCCCCCAAAATGAAGCTAAATTGGTGGAGCAGCAGCAGCAGCAGCAATGGGGGAATGAGGATCCAATGGGGATCCTCCTGGTAGTTGAGCAATTTATTATTGCCGCAAATTGATTTTTATCTAGGCTTAATCGATTGTAGCTCTAGGAAAAGGCAGCAGAGTGCAGCAAAAAGCACGGGAAAACTACAGGGAAAAGTGGGTACACGGAATGTTTAGAAGTGGTGGGAGGGGGAGCTGCAGGGGGGGTTTTGTGTGGCAGATGAGCCTGAAAATTATTTATGTTATTTCACACATTGTTTTACACGTAATTTATTAACTCCCGAGTGCACTCGTTTTCCCCTCGACCCCCCTTCAGTGTCTAGGTTTTAGGAAAATCAGTTTTTCGCCCGCTCTACTGACATTTTCAGTGTGAAGGTGATTTATTCCACCCACTCTGCCTGCCACCTTTCCCCCTCTCTTACCCATCTCTTTAAAAGTCGATAATTTGCTGGCAAAAAATAAAAAATAAAATAAATTTATGACAGAGAAATGAGCGCCAATTGGCTGCAATTACCAGCGCGTGTTTGGCCGTCGGCAAAAACTAGTTTTAGTTATGAGTTTTTTCGGTTTTTAAAGTAAAGGGGGGAAATTGTGAAATGGTGGGGAATGTAAAGTAAGAAATGAAGAAGATTTGGAGGAGGATAGGGAAGCATAGAGATAGGAAAGCTTTTGATAGGTAATTTGCTGGGAATTTTGGAGGAAATTTGGTGCAGAAACTTAACAAAATTATAGGAAAGCTAAGCATTCCAATTTTCTTTATTTCTGCGATTTTTTTGTTAAAATTTCTTCTAACATTTTCTTGTTGGTGATAAGTTCCATATTTTAGCTGCATCTTCTATATTTTTCCATTTTAATTTTAACTTTATTTAATTAGCAATGCTAAAATAACATTTTCTTCTTCATTTCATATAAGCTTTGGCAATATTTTCCTCATTTTCTTCTTTTACTAAATTTTCCAATTGACTTACGCTCTGTTCGTAGCTACATATTTTCCAGTTGCATTTCTAAAATCTGTTCAATTTACCACAACAATTTTCCTTTGGCCCATACCTGGGAGTGTCGTCCCTTCCCCTACCACGTGGTGGTGGCTGCGCCCCGCATTTCCAGCATTTCATTGAAAATGTAATGCATTTCCACCGCCACAGCCACAGAGAAAACTGCATGGAATTTGCAACAGCAACAACAACAACAAAAACAATTGGAGAAATAAAAGTGTGTAACGCATGAGAGGAAATGCAACACGCGCGTGCAAAAAAAAAAAAGGGAAAAATGAAAAACGGAGAATGAAGAATTTTTTAAAAACATGGCGCGAACATAATGTCCTGTGTCCTTGCCTGCCTTTCCCTCCCTACCTCTCTCTCTCTCTCTGTCTCCCGCTTTTCCTGTCTCTCTTTTTTTTGCGAATGCGAATTTCCCTTTTTGAAAATCGAACATTGATTTATGGCCTTGTGCGAAAAAATGGGGGGTTGTAGGGCCTCTGGCCATGAGACAACGATGATGCTGATGAGCGGGAATTGTTTTTGATATGTTACCAAAAAGAGCAGAAAGAGAAAGAGAGGCAGAGAGACAGAGAAAGGGAAGAAAGGGAGAGGCAGGGAAAGCGACAGACAGATGCAGGTCTCGGTTTTTACATTGATATATCCGTATTCCGTATATTCCGTATTCCGAATGAGGATTCTACGGGTTCCCTTCCCTTTGATTATTACAGACTCCTCTTCCCCCTCTCCTCATTCGATGATGTTGCACCCTCATTTGGCATTCATCGATGTGGCAGCCGCAGCCGCAGAAACAGCAACAGAAATGCAATTCGTAATGCATAAATTTATATACAAAAAAAAAGGAAGAAAAGGGAATCGAACGCGTGTCACATGTCGATTTTTCGATTGTTTCGCAAATTAATATATAAAACACAAGCGATGCTGCGGCTTCTCCGCTGCGGTCTCCTCTTGCGGTTCGCTTTTACATTTTACATGTTGCAATGGTTGCAACCTCATCATCAGCGGATATTGAAAATGTATCGATTTGTTGGGAAGGTGAGAGTAAGGTGGGAGATTACTGTACTGAAGTTGAATGAAAACCAAATAGAACCAGAATATAAAAGAAATAATCATTGAAAAATGCTTTCCAACCACTATTAGAAATGTTTCGGAAGCTATTGAAGTGTTTTGAATTGGTTATCGTTTTATAGAGCAATCAAAAGTTTAAATCAATCATCAGATCCATCAATCATCATTCAATAGAAAAACTCTCCACAAACTAATTCTACCCTCAAAACGCCCACACAAAATCCAAATAGAAACCAAAACTTTTCCCTCAAGCAAACATCATCAAAATAAATGCACTTTGAACCCAAAGAAAAGCCACAGAAACACACACAAGAAAATCCACAGAAAACAAAACGCAAGCCACAAGAAATTATTTATACAAAACATTTATCGACACTTTTCCATTGAGTGCTGAGCAATCGAAACGGAAAAACTTATGCCCTTCGTGGTGGATACAACAGCTGGTTCCAAAAAGTTTTAATAAACTAAACAAAATGTTCAAAATACACAATCAAACGGAAAACAAAACAGAAGCAAAGCCTCTGCCAAAATATTACCTTGCAATCGAAGACCGAAACCGTCACAAAATATAAATTTTCCTTTCTATGGGGGTTTTCCCGCGCGCTTTTTTATTTGCGATACTTTTTCCGTTTTGTTGGTGGGGCCTTGGCTATACGAAGTTTCCTTTTCTCAAGGATAATGGTGCAGAGCAATTCGATTTGCGTTACGGGGCACATTGTGGGGTCCGAGGGGCAAGGAACGGACGCCGCCTCACATCCATTAGCCGGACATTAGGACCCAAGAATTTTCATTAAATCACAATAGCACTTTTTCCTGTTGAGCTGAAGGGAAATACAAATACAATTTTCTACTAATTTGCCGACGGCAATTTGTTTGCAGATTTTTCTCGCTTTTTCTACCGGAAAATTTTGTTTGCCGCTTAAATCTCTCCACGACGCTGCGGAATTGCCAACTAGAGGCGCCTCTCCTCCAGTCGGCACGGCACTCTGCTGCTGCTACTGGGGGCCTTAGGAGCCAAACAAAATATATATACAATACATATATATATATCATTCTTGCCTCTTCTTTGTGCCCCAATCTTCATCATCGTCTTGTTCTGCTGCTGCTACTGCTGTTTCTTTGGGAGCGTTTTCTGGCCCCGAAAAATGATAACAAAAAGCAAAGAAAAAGCTCAAGGAAAAGAGCGGAAAACCAGAGGCCAAGGAATTCTAGAAATTATAGCGCCTGCAGGGGGGTCGCTCTCTTAAGTGCCGCCCCCGAGGGTCAACAGAGAGAGAGAGAGAGAGACATAATAATAACGCAATTTTCAAGTTGCAACAAAAACTTTTGTGCCACACGCAAATGACTTCATTGCCACCCAGTGACGGCAACAACTCGGAAGTTTATGGCTCTTTGCAGCACGGTAATGGGGATGGGGGAATCCTCCAATCCGAAATATTCTCTTAGAAATTCTCAGCATGCGCAGTGACGCTGTCTCTCTTTCTCTCTGTTGGCTTTCTTTCAAGCGCCCCACGGCAGAGCACTGCCTGCCACTCGATGAGGCTGCTGTCGAAAAGTGGAGGCTGTCGCACTGTGGGAACCAATGGCATTGTTCATTGAGAAAATAATCCCAAGAAAAGGGTTAATCTAACGGAAAAATCAAGATATTAGTACGTAGTATAGAAATAATCATCGAATTGTACTGAAAAACCTTCAAAACCATCGATATAGGACACATTCATGCGTATATTTTAAGGCAGAAAAATTCCCTTTTGTATTACCATAGTTTCCCTATAAACAATCCCATACCCTTACATCTTGAAGTGCATTTTAAAAACCGCTTTAAGCCCATTGTCCTATGGGGATTGTCATCGTCATCATCATCATCATCGTCTGCACATTTACGAGTGCTCGTACTCGTACTCGTGCAAGAGTGTGCTGCATGTAAAGGCAGCTAATAAAATTAAAATGCCATATTTCAGCTGTTGATAACAATAAGTGCGCTCAAGTTGCCCCATCGGATGGTGGTGCCACAGATCCCCCTGTCCCTCTTTAACCCTCCCTGATGCTGAACCGCTTTTCCTGCTGCGTCTGGTTCAAAGTAGGAAATTATTTTTTGGCACGAACGCACAAACGTGCGGCCTTGCCACACAAGGGGCACGCGGCACGGCAAGTAGTCTGTGCTGGGAGTCGGCTGGAAGTCGTCTGTTGATATGACAAAAGCTTCAGAGCTCCACCAACAAAAAAACAAGGCCTACAAAAATACCTGTGGAAAAAACTTTTTTTGAAAGGTATTTTTTGTGCGCCTTTTATTTGTGGAGGGGCGTAGAAAAGATATTGATTTTGGTGTCAACGCTGCCGTGGGCGTCGAAAATTATGAAAATTGAAAATGAATTTGAATGTTCCCAAAGGCTGCGGGGCTGACGCGAGTTTTTTTCTAATTTTCCACGTCAGAAAAGATTAAAATCTTGGAGGAGAATGATTTATGTAAAGTTGATTTTTATTATTGATTATCAATTGCGAGGGGTGTTTTTTTTTTGGAAGAGGGAATGGGGGGAGCTGGAAAAGCTATGCAAAAGCTAATCTATTAATATACAATATTTATTTTTGGCCCCATAACAAAATGTCAAAAAGGAAACCCCTCTCTGCCTCTCTCTATCACTCTGCACAGTTTCCTCAAGGATTGTAATTAAATTAAAATTCCTGTTACATGACAGGCCCCACAAACACACACACACAGAGAGGAGGCCATGTCCTGGCAATTTAATATCTGTGTGTGGGGGTATTTTCCCCGTCTCTGTGTGTGTTTGTGTTGACTGCATCTCTTGAGCTCGTTTTGTGCAAGCTAAGACACGTTGTCAGCATTCATGTCACCTACACACAACGGAGCAGAGATGTGGAGGAGCAGCAGCAGGCTTTGGGCCAAAAGAAGACAGAGAAAGGGAGTCCTGGGTAGAGAATGAAGAATTGGCTAGAAAATGAGTAGAAAGCAGACAAAATTGGCCATAGAAGAGACGGTAGAACCGAAATCTAGGGAAAGTAAGGGTCTGTCGCGTCTCTCTCTCTGTCCCTAAGAACGATTTTTCATTAAAATTTCTACACCCCTTCTAACGTTTAATAGTTTTTCACAAGGGGAACATTTTCCGGCTGTTGGAGAGCGATTTTTAGTAGGGGAAAATGTGTCAAAATGTAGGAAAAAGTCACATTTGGGAAGCAATTTTATATTTATGTTAATTAAATTGCATTTCTATGTGGAAAAGACTTTAAAATCATTTTACAAAGATCTATAGCAAATATACTTCTTTTATTATAAAAAAAAAAACATATCCAACACCTACAAATTTTAATTAAATTTTCCCTCTACATTTCATTCTGCAGCATCATTCAGAAGAGGTGCCCACCCCCTCAATGAGCATTCAAACACGTAAAACTGTTTTCGTTTTCCGCACGCTTTTCCCGTAATGGACTTCTGAGTCGCGGACAACATTTAAAGATTGGGGCAGCGACAGCGAGCACTTCATGATGGGGGCCTTCAATCCGGAACTGAATCCGTTGCCCAGACGCCCCCCAGACCCCCCAGGAGTCCCACAGGGGTAGCGGGAGAAAAACACAAAAATCTTTTTACGTCAGTTCTGCTTGTCTTGTTGCCTGGCATTTTCTTGCGTTGTTACCTTCGGAGCGGTGCACAGCAGGAGGAGAGGAGAACCCTGCGAAATGCTTCGTTGCGTTGCCCTCCCTCACCATTCCTACCGCCTTCGCCCCCCTCACGTTAGCGTAGTACCCCTTATTCCGATATCCCCCGATATTCGACTTCCTTTAGAGAAACAGGGGATAGGAAAATTAGTTTCGACAAAGGAATACCTTGAGCGAGATATTGATCATACTGAAAATATGTTAAGAATGAAAAGTTAATAATTGCTACAACACAAATATTAATTACCAAAAACAAAAACCAAATATACTAAACAGTAACCTCCCAAGAGTACAAATATAACCTGCAATATCTACTTATTAGGGTATCCCAAAAATATACACCAAAAACGAAGCGAAAACTTTTTGCGAAAAACGTTAAACGCAACTGTCCGTCCCCATGTCCGTCCGCCCCCTTTGTGTCTGTCTGTCTGTCCCGCTGTCTCGCTGTCTCTTTCTCGCATGCTGCCCCTCACTCCCTCTGTCTGTCTGTCTGGGTCTGGTTCATCCTTCCGTTTGCCTGTTCTCCTGTTCTCTCTCACTCCGCCCCTCAGGCAGTTTAGTATATAACAAGTCAGCGTCAGCTGCTCCTGCCGCTCCCGCTGCTGCTGCTCCCCCGCTTCGGTGTTGCTGGTGGTGCTGCTGCTGCTGTTGCTGCCACTTTGTCGGCTGCCTCGAATACTTCCATGTTCATTTTACAAGTAAAACGGAAATGACAGTTCCGCAGCGAACATCTTTTGCTCCTCTGCCGCCACGCTAGCTGTCTCTCTCTCTCTCGCTCTCGCTCTTGTGGCAGCCCCATCCCCCCATGAAAAGTGAAAGAAACCTTTCTTGCATAATAGTCTGTCAAAGTGCTCAAGTTGCTCCTCCTCCCCCTCCTGCTCGTGCTCCTGCTCCTGCCTCAAGGAATATTATGGCTGCTGAAGAGATAGAGAGCACTTAGCACTTGACAATGGAGATGAGACACCGCGTGTGGATCGTGAGAGGAAATGAATAGTGCAGCAGAGACTCCCAGAAATGTAGGAAATATAACTACATATATTCATTACTATTAAATATAATATTTTGGTTTTTTTTTTTAAATTTAATTCTTCTTAATTTCATTCGGTTTTTTTTAAATTAAATCCTTCTTAATTTCTCTTTAATTTCCAAATGTCGCTGCATTTAGCATTATTCCTCGTCCATAATTATCCTCCATTTCCATCCTCTTTATACTATATCATGCGTATCATCAAAGTTTTTAGAATAATAATGACAGAAGAAGTATCAAAAGAACTTGCTATCGAAGCCAACAAACGGAAAATTACGCTAATCAGTCGCTCCACTGGCGATTAGTGGAAATACAGAGAAGAGCCAACAATAAATAAATAAATCAAATTCAATTCAAACAATAGGAAGAAGGAGGAAGAATCAGAACAGGGCAAACAATGAAAGAAGGCCAAAAAGTTTTTGCCAAGTGATTTGGATAAGTTCGATATTGCGTAGGCAAGTCTATAGCTATGGCCCATAGCCTCTGGAAGGGAAAAACGCGCTCTAAAAGCAGGAGCGGAAGGAGGGGGGCTGGAGAGCCTGCCATGGGAGACTGGCCAACAAATATTTTGACATTTTTCCCCAGCCAAGACAGCCAGCACATAAATCACTCTGCAAGCGAGCGAGAGAGAGAGTAAGGCACTCCGACGCTTGACATGATTTCTCTCGTGCTCTCGTCTCGGACTCATAATTAGAAAATTAGTTTCCAGTAGCTTTTTGTTGTGAGGGGAGGGTGGGTGTTTGCTTTAGGTTCAAGTAAAGTCCCAAAAAGAGAGAGAGAGAGATAGAGCGAAAGTAACATCAAGAAATCCAACAGAAATAAGGACCAAAACCAGAACCACAAACATGAGATTTCTGCATTTGTAGTGTGAATATTTCTTCAATTGTTCCATGGGGCGGCGGCGGCAGTGGCGTCACTGAAAGACACCCACACATGTTGCTCCACTTTGCTAGAATATGCCACACCACAACAGCCTCTTGTGCAAGTGGAGGCAAGACAGAGTGAGTGAGTGAGAGAGAGAGAGGGGGGTTGAGAGCAATGCTAAGCAATTCCCAGAGGCTGTCGCTGTGCCGCGTCTTCTTGGGGGCAATGGCGCGATGTCAACGTCGGACGTTTGCTCTTGTGCTTCCAAGTAATTTGCAAAACTCTGACACTTTGCTCTGTTTCTCTCTCCCTCTCTCTCTCGTTCCGTGTAGTTTGGCGACTTTGATTTATGGGCGTGCGTGTGTGTGGCATGAATTGGGGGATGGAATGGGGGGGTAAGTGGGGTATACAACTCAATAGTAGGCGTGGCATGGCCCATCATAGTAGTGTGAAGGTCAAACTAGTTTCCCGTTTCAAGAGGACGGTATGTACCTTCAATCCCACAAAAACTATGAATAAAATGTCACCTCTACCTTCCTCCCTTCCCTCTCTCTCACTCTGCCTTAACGAATCTCGTAGCCAAAGAAAAAGATGAAACAAAAGTCCCCACCATGCCATGTTATTCCACAGAAAAAAGTCACAAAAGTCAACTTCACATGCCCCAAAAAGAGTCTCGCACAAATAATCCCAAAAAACTTTTGCGCTCAAAAACATGAAAACGTTCAACACAATGACAGCAGGAAGGGACGGGGGGTAGGGGGTCAGAATGAGGCTTACTAGGAAGGGATGTGTGTGATGAAGGGATGGCAGGGGGGGGTGGAGAGGGGCAGAGTGGAGACCCGAAGTTGATCACAAAAAAAAAGGAAAATGTCAAAGTTCTTCTCTCTTTGCGGTCTTCTGGGGTCTCCTCGGGAGGTTCTTTAAATGTTCTTTCGACGTAACAATTTTTGTTCTCGGTTCTGTGTTTTTGTTTCTTGGAATAGCCGCCAAGGGAATTTTTGGCACGGAATTAGAGATGGGAACAACATTCCCATCACGAAAGGCACGAAAACTATTCCAAGAGCTACCAAAACTTCACAGAATGATCTATTATTTGATAGAAATTTGAGTTCTTAGTTAATATTACTCATAAATAATACGTTGAGGTCTACAATCACATGAAAAATAATTAAAACCTTCCTGTGGGCATGCATCCATCTCTAACATAGAAATATATTTTTCATAAATGATTTTTTTTCATTTTTCTGTTGGTAGTTTTTGGAGCTCAAATTTCTTGTTTTTGTTATACAATTTCATGTTTTGATGGTTTATGTTATATGTTTATGCTACAGCAAGGCAGAGTCTGGGGAAGAAGGAAGCAGGAGGAGCATGCGAATAGCAGACAAGAAAGGTCATCGTTTTGGGAAGGGTTTCTGTGAGAACGGGAAACGGAAGGTAGGCCCGCATACAGGAAATGTCAATGAAAGTTTCACATGTTTCTGTCTGCGGAAGAACTCAAGTAGAACTTTTTGACAGTTTTCGCAGAGAAAGTTAAAGCCACAGGAAATGGAATTAAAGTTGAGGATTAGTGTGGAGTAAAACCCCCAGTAGTATTAGAAGAAAAGAATGTCATTCCTTAAGGGAAATGATGGAACGAATTCCATGATTCAATGGCAAAGATTCAATGATTGACAGATTGATTTTAGTGGATTATTTTTAAATTAAAATCTCTCTTAAGCGTTCATTCGTGCTTTCAGTGAAGAAAACCTTTTAGGGGGTTTTAATGCTCTTAAGGCAGATCTTCCTTTAATCTTTCCCTTCAATATGATTGAACCTTGCATTTCAACATTAAATTTTTGGCTTAAAGCTTTTAGCATTCTACCATTTTGTTTATGTTTCATTCAGCTTCGCTTTCTGCTGTTATTTCTCTCTTGTTTTAGCTTATTTTTATTGTTGTCACGCTTCCGTTAACATGAAAAGGAAGTGCACGTCAAAGCTTAGACACAAACCACGAAGCGTAAAGGTGCAAGTGAAGCCAAAAGTAACAACATTCATTGCAATTGCCGCCCCACACACAAAGCACAAAAACAACACACAAAAAACAGCAACAAACAGCAGGAGAAATACCAAAAACAAGCAACAAAAACAAGTATAATACCAACAAAATATACAAAAAAAAAAAACAGAATAGTAGGAGGGAGGGACGGCTCGGGAGTAACAATGGATTAAAGGGCATCCGTATCCAGCAATGCGTGCGAGCGAGAATTTGTTGAGCAATTTTGCTTAATTTCAAGGAGGAGAAGCAGGGAGTTCCAGATACAGAAAGAAGCAACAGCAGAGGTAACGGCAGTGAAGCAATAAGAGAAAAACAAAAACAAAACCTCAAGCTTGCATAAATGAATAAATGACTGGCAAATAAAAAGGGAAAACTAAGCAACAATCATAGAGAGAGGAGGGAGGAAAAGAAGAGTGAAGGAACGTGCAGAGATTAATAGAGAGAGTGAGAGAGGGGCAAAGCGTGGCAGAGGGGGGGATTATCACAAATTACTAACAATTAAATGGCAAACAAAGTAAGCCAAAAGCCAAAGCCAAAGCCGCAATTATCACATCACTGGCTAACACAGCAGAGTAAAATCCCCCACAGCCACCTCATCCTCATCACACTCCCATGCACCATGGCTCCATGGCTCCCAACAACAACATCAGCAGCAGCAGGGGGCGAGAGGAGAAGACAACTCTAATTTATGAACTGCTCTGCGCTCTGCCGCAGAAGGAGGGCCAAATACAGTGGGGCCAAGCGACTGAAGTACGACGGAAATACTACAGACAATAATAATTACTTAAATAACAGTTTAATTTTATAGAATATTCAGGAAAATTACAGGAAAATACAGGAAAACCATCTGCGGAGATTTTCATTGAAACAAAACATTGAAACATTCTTTAGTAGCATTCTCTTGTCTTTATTATATCATATTTTCTGCGCTGCATTTTATGTGCAATGTCCCACTGTGCATTAGTGGAAGCAGGAGCGGAACGGAACGGAACAGTTCCTCCTGGTATGTGTGCGTGCATTTTTTCCCTAGCATTTTTCTCCGTCTCTCTCTCTCTCTCTCTCTGTCCCACCTCACTTTCGAGCAACGTCTTCAAGGTGAACAGCGATTTGTAAAGATGCAAGGCGATAAGCAGGTAAAAAAGAGTGAGAGATAGAGAGAGGGAGTCAGTGGAAAACTGCACTAAGAGCCAGCAAAAACAAAAAAGAGCGTCATGCCTAACAGGTGCTAACAATCAACGAAGCAATTTGCAGGCTAGTCAAAGTAATAACCGTAATAACCACGCTCCCTCCTGCAACGCTCGCGCACACTCTTATACTCCCTCCACTCACAATCTTCCAATTCCCTCTCTTCTTTCGTTTCATCTTCCTCCCCCACCTCTTTCTATCAACTAAATTGACAACGATCCAATTTCATAATGAAAATTTTTGCTGCTGTCAGGCCTTCAATTGAATTGGCAAAAAAATAAAAACGCAGAAACAAAAGCGATACAAAAACAACAACAACAAATGGGAGGATATTCTGAAACGAAAAGCAACAACAAAAAATAACTGAAAAGGAAGCAGGCCTTGGAGAGGCGCACACATGATACCCTTGCAAAACAAAATATATATATATTATATAAAGATATATAAGATATAAGTACTTAATTTAGTTTTCCGATCATGATGGTTCCGATTTGTAAACTGGAAATGTTTAACCGGTATTTTTGGCATTTGTTTTTCTAGACCAGTTTAAATTAATATTCCCACTTACTACAGGGTATCTATCGCCTGAACAGCAGGCAAAACTTTGGCAAAAGCAAAAAAATAATCCCAAGGAAAGAGCAGAGGAGAGCGTCATGACAGTGAAGCTTCAGGAGTGAGGAGAGCAGAGAGTAGCACCCCCATGAAGAAATCCAGCTGACAGGCCAAAAGAGTGACAGAGAGACACACAGACAAGTTGGTGGGGAAGGTGGGGGTGGAGTGGAAGAACGAGACGACCCCCAAAACTGTTCAGAACAGAGGATAGCATGTGTTTGTTTCTGTGTGTGTGTGTGAATTGCGTGTCTTGTTGTTGTTTCTTTTTTGTATAGTTATAACGGGAAAACAAAAACTTTTTCACTTGAGTAACTTAAGTGCCAATTCGTCCCCCACAAAAAAAAAATACTAAGGAAGTTGGGGAAATATTCATCTACGAAAATCCAATGCGCGGCTTAAGTTGAAGGAAAGAAGAAATACAAATATGATGGCGTTTCGAATATAAGGATTTTAGAAGCAACACAGCTAAAAATCCCTTCCAAAATAATCCTCCTCCAAATGATAATACTCGCAACGGGAAATCCGTTTAATTAAAATGTCCAAATTGTAAAAGAAATAACACTACTCGACAAAATCGAACTTTTTTTTTCCTCAAGGATCCAAACCGACTTTTTCTGATAGATATGGGGATTTAAAATTTTTTAAAGAATTATGGTTTTTTTTCTATGGCAGAACTTTTTTTTGAAGAATTTTTGAAGTCTGGTATTTTTTTTTTAGCTTTTTTCAGAGGTAGCGATAGTTTTTTTTTACATAACTTTAGTATCTTACGTCTGGTTGTAAAGAACTTTGCTATTTTGAAAAGATAATTAAAACAGCTAGAAGTTAAGCCCAAACACTTTGTGATTACAGCTTACCGTCTGGGAAATATAAAGCATTGAAATGCAAAAATTATGATTTTTGTGCGGTATTTCTTACGAAATTTTGACTTTGAAAACTCAGGAAAAGTCGAAAAAAAATTATATCTTGTGTCCTCTATTTTTTTGCGCGATCAGCGCGATCAGGTACCAAATGTACAACCCTTGTTCGTTTGCTTTGTTCCCAATTGGCAGTTGGGCCCGCCGCCTTCAAAAAGGTATTTTTTGTTCATTTTTTCCATATTTTAGGTTTGGTTAACGAATTTTAGCTCCAAAGTCTCTCCATAGATTTTAATGAGCGATACCTTAAAGGACGCCAAATTAACGCACCTATACACAAAAAAAAAAGGACACAAGATATAATTTTTTTTCGACTTTTCCTGAGTTTTTAAAGTCAAAATTTCGTAAGAAATACCGCACAAAAATCATAATTTTTGCATTTCAATGCTTTCTATTTCCCAGATGGTAAGCTGTAATCACAAAGTGTTTGGGCTTAACTTCTAGCTGTTTTAATTATCTTTTCAAAATAGCAAAGTTCTTTACAACCAGACGTAAGATACTAAAGTTATGTGAAAAAAACTATCGCTACCTCTGAAAAAAGCTAAAAAAAAAAATACCAGATTTAAAAAATTCTGCAAAAAAAAGTTCTGCCATAGAAAAAAAAAAAAATATCATCAAACCATTTCTAAGCCCCAAATCTTTAATAAAAAGTTGGTTTTGTTCCTTGAGGAAAAATCGTGTTGAGTAGTGTAATCAAAAATAATTTTCTAAAAATATTTATCTTTGATGTATTGGAAGTGTTAACTGGTTTCTGCCATAGTATTCATTTGCCGTCGGTAAATGCACAACCAACAATTATTTCCAAAATTATTCAAAAACCCATTAAAAACAATTTCCACAACAATTCTGAATCAAAGACATCATCAGTTTCCAGTTACAAAATTCAAATGGCAAGGTGATGACGTCGTCATCGTCTCTAGCTATCTCTTTCTCGCCTGAACTTGAAAAAGTTTTGCAGAACGAATGTGCAGAGGTGGAGGCGGGGGCTCTGTGGCGTTGATTGTTCCAAAGGAAAAATGAATAATGGCCGAGCAAAGCACCTCAATTCCCATTGATCACACAGACACACACACACAGTGAGAGAAACACATGGAACAATAGAGGGAAAGAAAAACAGGAAGGCGGCCATGATTTGCCGACGGCAAATGGTTCCAAAAAAAAAACCTCCAGAGCAGAAGCAGAGTGAAGAGAGCGCTTCCTTAAGAGAGCTAGTTTCCACCCCGAATGAAGAAACAGCTGCTTCAAGAGAGTTTTCTCTTATCCTGTTTTACTCTTAAAACGACTGCCATCTCTGTCGCGCACAGCTGTTCTGTTGCTGCTATTTTGGCGCCAAAAATAAAACGGTTCTCACTGGAAGGAAGAGAGTGTGTTTGCTCTCTTTGATTGGAAATATGTTTCTTTTCGTGTTTAGGTCAGGAGCAAAAGTAATGCGAGCATTATTTGTGTTTGCTTTTGCTTTTGCATTGTGATTGCTTCGGTTTTTCCCCTGTTTTTACTTTGCTTTAACATTTGTTTCCTTGTTTTATATTTCTGCCCATCCTTTGTTTTTCTTTGTTTTATTTTTAATCGAAATTTAATTCCATTGCCAATTTGGTACGATAACGATAACTACTGGCAGCCAGACGCGCATATTGATTAATTTTAAACGTTCGATTAACATAAATTCTTTTCCTGCTGCCTCCCCTATTTGTGTGGCACCACAACTTTCGATCTTTTAAGGCAGTCAATACAAGAATCAACATGTTGTTGCTGTTGCTGCTGTGGCACATGCACAACATTCATGCGTCGTGTGGCACATTAGCACGTCTGACCCCCATTCAAGGCAATTGGTTTTTTGGCCCCAACACCCATCGGTGGGTAATGGGGTTTGGTTTTCTTCTTTTGGATAAATTTGCACACAAATTATGTTATTTTTTTTCGCAAACACTGAAAGAAATCTTCAAGTAGAAAACAGACAAGAAACTACAAAACTAAACAAAATAAATACAATTTCTGGTGAGGATTTAGGAACCCCCCTTGCACACATTTTCAAACCCATTCCCAATCAGAAAGCAATCCCAAAAACCAATCGAAGAAACCACTCAAAAGCCAAGACCCAACCACAGAGACCTTCGCATTCCAACGCATCCGCTCTGGTATCTGTCTGTATTTTATTTTTGCTGTATCTGTATCTCTGTATCAGTGTATCTGTTTGCCTGTCAAGTTGGTTAAGATATCGGATATGTGCATATATCTGTATATCTGTATCTGTATCGTATATATATTCCCATATCGATTTCAATGGCCAACAGAAAATAATTAAGTTCTCAAAAAGAGATAAAAATCATGTTAGCCGCTGGATCAATTAGTTGATTTTTTAACCATAAAACCAGACATATATCAATTTTTCTACTCCATCCACTGATTCCTTCACCTCTTCTGCCTCTTCATCTGTGCCTTTCTGCCTCTTTTATAGCCCCCTCCCTTTGGCTTCTTGTACGCCCCCAACTTCTGCCTCTCTGGGGAGCAATCCGCGCGCTTGGAGCATAAATTTACATATGAGAATGTCTTGAGAATGCTTTTTGAAGGCTGTTGAAATGTTGCTGCTGCTCCAGAGGAGGCACCTTAGCACACCTGCCGCCTGCTGCCTTGCCCTGAAGCCACAAATATCTCTCTCTATCTCTCTCTGAAAGGGAGGCACAGGAGGAGTCCCAATCCCAAACTGGATTCTGGGATACTGGACATGCACATGCTCGAACGTCAGTAACTCATTTATCGCTTAACTAAAAGCGGGAAGAGCAGCCTGCCCAAAGCAAGCTCTCCCTCCCTCTACAGACACTCCCCAAACTCTCCTTTACCCCACCCCAATCCTGTCTTTTCCCTCCCTCTTGCAGACACAACTTTTGGTTTCAGTTTCTGTTTCGATATCTTTGTTTTTTTTCTTTTATTTTGACAACGAATTTGCATGCACTGGAAACTGTGTTTTGAGGCTTGTTAATTTTGACTAAAGTTTGCGCTGCAGTTACGTGCCACGAGAGTTCGCAGAGACTCCGATCCAACGATCCACAGACCATTGCGTGACTGAACCCAAAAACCGCGAGAGACTTACGCATGCGCGCGCTTACAAACGCCAAAAAATATATACAAGAAATAACAACAAAATAAAAAAAGAACTGCTAAAAGCAACAAAAAAGAATTGGTAAAACAAGAATAAAAAGAAAAAACTTGGTAAAAAAGAGAAACAGAGTAAAATGTGAAACAAGAACCAAAACAAAGTGTTCCAATGTTTCCGTTTCAAATTCTATGGAACAAGACATTCGCTGAGGCTCCAAATGGTGCCCCCAAAGGCAGAGGCAGCGAGTCTCGGAGTCAGTCCCATTGTGCGGGACAGTGGGACAAGTGGGGACCGGACACACACAGGACAGAGAGACAATTGGCGCGCAAACAATTGTTTCGGTTCTTCGGCATTTCGGCTTTAAAGCCTAAAGAAGAGGAGTTTCCCTCTTGGAGCTAGTGGAAGACAGAGTAGCGACAGGGGTACAGTGGGGTAAATGCAGGAAATTCTACTCTCATTTAAAGAACTTTTTCCTCAAGGCATTCTTCTGTGGATACAACCTCTGTAAGTTATCATTCATTCATTCATTTGATGTGTATTTTTTCCCATTTTCTATCTACCACACCCACTGTAAATCCCCACCTCTACTCTCTGGGCACTGCCTCTCTACCTCCTCTGTTGCTGCTGCCTGTTGCACTGTGCTCTTGCGATTGTGCCGCAGATAAAAGAAAGGCACTTGAGCATTACAACAAGAGGCAAGAGGCAGCCAAAAGCCATGCCAAGATTTCGTTTTGGTTTTTTCTGTGGCCGGACAAAAGTGCAAGAGAATTAACAATTCATTTTATTGTTAAGTATCTACGGTGGGGCGTTTCGAGTGTGGGGAGTTTAGACCACATCTTGTTAGGGCCTGGCCTGTGTTGTCTAGACTCTCCTTCTAGCCTCCTGCTCTTTGCAGCTCTCGGCAGCATCCTCTTCCTTCTACTTTCAGCCGCTTCCTTACGTGTGTGTCCTCCCCTCTTTAACAGAGTTTTCTTCCTTATTTTTTCCTAGTTAATAATGCGATAATTTCATTTTCATTCAAAGCAAATCGAAGGCCAGAAAAGGGAACGTAAAAAAGAAGGAAAGTCGAAGGTTTTAATACCCTTGAATAACTATATTTTTATAGATCATATAGGGACATTGAAACTTACTTTAGGATATATTTCTCATGCTCTGAATGCATTAAACTATCAATTTTTAAAATTCCTTACATATCACGGGCCATGCAACAGCGCCCCTCGGTCTTGCTTCTGAATATACTTATTTATCTTAGAAGATCGTTCAAGCTCTCTTTTCTGCATTGAAATATCATTATACCCCTCTTAGGAGAGCGTATAAAAATAGCTACAACAAGAGCCTGGCTACCGTATTACGGACAGAATGAGGGGCCCAACCCATAGCATAGAAAGAGTCAGAGATATGCAAAGGAGAGCGAGAAAGAAGAATGAGTGGATGACGGGGGGAGAAGACACTGTTTTCTGTTGCTTTTGCGAATTTCATGGCGTGTTGCGGCAACATGTTGCCCAAAAGACATGGTACGGTACGGCCTGGCCCTGGTCTTTCTTTCGTTTCGGACTTCGATTGCGGTGGGGCAGAGGGGGGTACAGTGGGTACAGGGGTAACCCTGATGCATGCACAAAATTTAAATTATGTTGTTTTGTCGCATGTTTTCCCTGCTTTTTGTTGTATCCTTTTGACTGTGTCTGTGCCTTTAGCGTATTATCAATGAATAAATGAAAATGTCTTTTGTCCACTGCAACCGTGGGAGAGGAGAGGGTAGGGGATGGTAGGGGTAAATTGTTGCTTGGCTTTACATCTTCCTTAAGCTGCTGTTTTGTGTCACAGCCAACCTGTCATTTGTACATTGAATTGCTGGCTGGCTGCTCTGTCGAGAGGTCTCTTTGGAGCCTCCGTTCCCCGTGTTGAAATTTACATAAAATCACAGGAAGCACTTAGGATTAATAGGGGTACTCCTGCTTCTTCGCCCCCCTCCACAACCTGCTTCAGTGGTGTCATGGGTTAAGCATTTGTTGTGTTAAGCGATCAATGCATTCAATTTGTGCTTTGATTTCTTACCTTTTATGATGCGCTGCTCTGCTGCTTCTGCTATTCGCTTGTAATCCATGTAGGAAATGCACTTTGTTTATCCATTCAACGACGCGAGAGAGTGTAATCCACTAATCCAGAGGTTAATCCACTAATCGAGAGGTTAATCCACAATTTCCAGAGCGAAGTTAATCCAAATCCGAAGCGTAGTAATCCAAATTGCACTTAAAATAGAGGAAAAACCAATAAAAATTAACACCACATTCAAGTACTGGCGCCATCTGTTTGCGTGTAGCCGAAGTGCGCAGACGGAAGCGGGAATTTTAAGGGTAATTTGGCCGTTGTTGTGGGGAAATTTTGAATTTTTAATCGAATTAATTTGTTTTAATCAATTTAATTTCAATTAAAATAATTTAAGTTCCCAAAACTAATCTATAAAATAAAGTAATATTAAAAGCAAGTATTTTATTTAAATTCAAGCAAAAAGTTGAATAGTTTTCCCAGAGCTCGTTGCAATTATTTATATAACCAAAAGAAGTTCCTGCCTGCTCCTTTGACATTTTCCCACCTTTTAATGTCAGCGACCGAACGAAATGTCGCATCGGATATGGGGAGAGTCCCCAAAGCCCCCAAAACCGAAAGATCGAAACTCCAAAGAACTTCAGTGCAAAGAACAAAAATAAAACAATAAGAACGAAAGAACTGGCAACGAGGAAGCAGCAGCAGAAGTGGAAAAAGCTGTCAGAGAATTTCAGTTTCCATTTGCTGATCATTTCGGGGGGGTTGGGGGGTTTCCTCCGATGTGGAGGGGCTGTCATATCCTTTTGCGGTAAACGACATCGCCGCCTTTTCAGTGGGCAGGGAAGGGGAAATTCATTTGCGCCAAATGTCATTATTGTTGCTCGTTTGTTGCGCTTGCACCTTTCTGTGGTAGTGGCAGTGGCAGTGGCATTGGCAGTGGCGGTGGCAGCATCTTCTCTGTTGGGTCTTTTGTAAAACTCCCTCGTTAAACAGATTATTTTCACACCGACTGACTGCCTGCTGCTGCAGGAGTCTGCTGCTTTGGCTGCTGCCAATTTGGTAAGAGAATTGAATGGGGAGGCCCACAAATGGTGGCACAGGCACGAATGGAGCGGCAAGCCCTGAGAGACTGAGAGCAGGCGTTAATAATGCGATTTCAATGCAATTGCTGGTCCCCGCTCTGAAAGTGCGAAATGTTTTTTGTGTTATTTTCTGTTTTTGTGGCTTTTCGGGGACAGAAGGAGTGACACATGTATGCACATGGTTTAGAAGGTTGCCCCAACAATGGGGCAGAAGCTTTCGGAGACTCCACTGATTGTTAATTGCCCAAAAGGAGGAGTATTGCTAGAGTTTTCGTTTGCCGTTTTTGAGTTTCAAAAGTTTTGATGATGCCGTGCCGGCCGATGGTTAAAGATTAGATTTTATTATCAAAAGAAGTCCAGATAAAACGAAAGTAAGGGAAGGAGGCAGTAAAAGCTCGAAAAAATATGAATAACTTCTAGAATTTTATCAATGTGAAAAGTAAAGTAAAGCTACATTCTACATTCCACTGGTGGACACGCTCCAACGCACGTAGCCACATTGGAATAAAGAAGAAGGAGAAGAAAGAGAAGGCGAGGTAGAATCACGAAAAGAAACCCTTGGAATGCAAAAACTGTTTTATGGCAAACACTCAAAGCATTAACACGCAGCGACGGTGACGGGGTAGGGAAGGAGAGGCCACAATCAGCAATAAAAAGAAGCGAGAGAGAGGAGTGGAGTGGAGGGGAGACCACCTACGCGTAACTGTTAACCAAATTCGATGTGTGCATAATTTTCGTAAACTATTTATTTGCGTTGTTTGTTTTGATCGCGAAAATATTTTGCACTCCACTGCGGCTGCGTAATTTGTTCGAAAGTCTCGAAAAATGGGGGGCCCGCCCCGCGTGACACGTGAATGACAGATCATAGAACCACATCACGCCCAAAAACATCCATAAATATTTTTGTCATTTACGCTCTCTGCTCTAAGGCGGGCTCTCTGGAATGAATTTATGGTCGAGAGTCGTAAAAAAGCCGTAAAAAGCGAGCATCATAAAATTAGAAATAGTCGCAAAATAGTCGCCGGCCCTCGATTGTGTACAAAATATTTAATTAAACGATCCAATCGATCGATGGATGAGTGGATGGGTGGGTGGCCCACCCACAGTCCTCGTCTCCATTCCGATTTGATACGCGAGTGTGCGCGTTCATTTGATTTATTCAGGCCCCCCACCCAATGCGGACACATTTTAATGAGCGGCATTTCAATGCGCAGCCGCAGTTGGCCGAATGTGTACGGACGAGTATTTTGGTCTCTAAAAATAAATGAGGGAGAAATTGTGGGATGGTGAGGGAGGGGCTGGTAGGGAGGGAGGTGGAGCCATATGCAATGGCACGGAAATTCCTCGACGTTTTGAACGCATGCCAAAATGTGCTGGCGCCATCTGATGGATAGTGGCGGAACCAAGCCAGCAAAAAAGGGAAAGTTTTTCCGGCTTTCGGAATTTTCCTCCACACTTGAGCAGGAGGAACAAAGGGACATTCTCTGGGGGTTTCAGTCTCCGCTAAAGGATACTGGAAAGCTGTTTTGGGCAAGGATATTTAAAGATGGTTTCCGCCATAGCTAAAGGACTATTTAGGAACAGCTTTAATTCTCTTTATCACAAGGATATGGGGAGTGGGTTGCTGTCTTTGCTAAAGGATAACAGAAGATGCGGAGAGCTTTGATGTCCTTTTCTGCAAGGGATATTTCAATTGGGATTTTCTTTTATCCTAGTTTGGTCATTTATTTACAGGAAATTTATTGTTCCTACAGGGAACTTTTTGGTAAAAGCTTTCCCCAAAAGGATATTTTCTTTTTTTCTATTAGAAGACCAGGTGACGCCCTCTAGGGCTCAGATTGGGTGATCAAGGAATTTTCGGATGAAACCGAGGTAAATGTCAGGCCTTTCACTCGGTGTTATTATAATAATTATTAACCTTTTCTGGTCCACGAGGTTGGCGCTTAAACGGAAGGGCCTAGCTTGTTCTCTCGCTTTTTGGTCCCCTGTTAGTGCAGTTGTGCAGATTAAGAAAGACTCCATTTTTATATACCCGTATATATGCTCGTATATAAAGTGCCAATTGGCTGTGACTCTGAAGCAGCTTTCATACTTCCAAAATAAATTTATAGTCTTCTCTCTACGCCTGTCACCGAAAGCAATTAAATAATAATAAATAAAAAATGCCAAGAAGCTCCATAAAAATTCAAATCAAATATCAAACCATATTTCTTGAGCATATCATCATACATCATCGTCATGCAACAAGCAACATATTTATGATTAATACAACAACAACAAATGTGGCAACAATGTACGAAAAAGCGTGTAAATTAGTTGTAGACAAAAGACAGCAACAGCAATGGAGAGACCTGAAGACCACACACAGGCATCAAAGATGCAATCAGAAAAGATACCAGAAAACAAAACGAGTAAAAACGAGAAGGAACGTGTGAGTCGCTTCTAAAGACGCGACTCTACTTATACCCGTACTCAGTCCGTATTTACATTTTTGAACATATGATTTTTTAGAATATTAGCATTAAAAAAAACATTTTACATTTTACATTTTTTTGGTACATCTGTTATCTACATCTACATATATTATGTATATTCTACATCTAACATGTAGATTATACATACATGTACCATTTAGATTCTACATCTCCTCCGCTAGGGGTTGCTCGCGCACTGAACGCGGCAGAGTGTGCGAGCGAGATGGAAAATGAGCTGTGTTGTCGTTGGCTGGAGGGGGCAGGGGAAGCAACTGAAAATTAATTTCGTCATTTTGGCCATAATTATGATCCGATCTGATTCAGATTCAGAAGTCTGGTAGATATGAGCATTCTCTACAATACTGCGTGTTTAGTTTTATTGTATCTTTTAAAATGTACCTGCCACAGATTTTCGTCCTTTGTGGGGGCGGAAGGGGGCGGGTCGAAATTTTGAAATACACTTGTAGCAGTGTGATATCACATGAGTCTGGAAACCATATTTGGTTGCCCTAGCTCTTATAGTCTCTGAGATCTAGGCGCTCATCGAGACAGACAGACAGACAGACAGACGGACAGACAGACATGGCTATATCGACTCGGCTATTGATGCTGATCAAGAATATATATACTTTTTGGGGTCGGAAACGTTTCCATCTCTGCGTTACACACATCCACTTTTACCACAGATCTAATATACCCCTTAACTCTTTTTTGAGTACGGGTATAAAAATGAAGTGCGCAAAATATAAATGAAAAAGTTGAAAACGTCAGGCCATAAAAATGAGAAGTTCCTTTTAATTTGTATGACAGTGCCGACACTTAATAAACAATAATCATCATCTTATGATCTCTGGGGAGCTTTCCCCAGAGCTTCCCCATTTCACATAGCCATACCCATGAAATCCTCCCGCCCCCGTGCACGGACTAAGCCATGGAAGCCCTTTAGCTCTGAATCTTATAGAAGAACTAGCTTCTCCGCGTCAATACTACGCTTTACGATTTTTAGGATACTCTTTATTGAAGTCGGTGTTATTCTTAATGTGCAGAAGTTTATTTATATTCTTAATCCTCATAAATATAATAGTCTATGTAGCTTTGCTCTTCTAACTTCAAGGGCATCTAAAATTCGACAAACCTAAATTTGCTTCCTTATTTCTACCCTTTTTGCTTATTTTCTTATCTTTTTTTTGCTGTAAGATTTCTGGTTGTTTTTGTTTACGAGATTTGCATTTTGATGAATTGCTGCGGGTGAGAAAAAGAAAGCGAAATACAATGGTGTCTATTGAGGGACATGAGTGAGACAGAGGGAGAGACACTTGTAAGTCATTTTTCGTGACATTATCTGCATAGAGAGGGGGCGAAAGAGTAGATTGAAGGGAAACAGATTCAAGTGCACTGGGAGGACTGGAGAGGTGGAAAGATTGAGTGTTGGAGAAGTTCAGAATTGTAGAAGTTGACAAATGCAGAATTGGAGAGGTTGGTTGCGAGATTGAGAGATGGACAAATGTTTTATGCTTACTGCGGGAGTACTTCAATGACAAAAAGGGACAGGGGGAGTGTTCAAAGCGGAGGTGGAAGAAGTAGTAACTCGTGTAATCTTTTTGTTGCTGTTTTTTTTTTTTTGTATTTACTTTTTTCTCTTCTCTGTTGTCTGTTGTTGGTCTCTTGTGTGACTTGAAATTTAAATTAACCTTCGGTCTTTTTTTTCGGTCTCTAGTTTTTTTCATTTTTTTTTTTTTGTGTCTTTTTTTGCTGCTGCTGTTGCGGTAATTATTTTTTCATTTTGCAAAAGATACTTGAGCTTTGCTTTGGTTCGAGTTCGGGTTTGAGTTCGGTGGATGTGTGATGTGATGTGATGTTGAGTTATTGTGCAAATTAAAATGAACGATGTGTCGGGGCAGGGTCGCCTTTGAGTTGGTAGCGCCGCACAGCCAATGACAGTCTGACGGCTGTGGCAGGCGGGCAGGCAGGCAGACCCTGAACCTGAACCACAAGTGCTGCTCCGTACATGGTTTTTTCTAGTAGCAGTCGCCTCCGTACATGATGTGACTCTATGACTATGATTCGTGTTGGTTCATGCCATGAATTTTACCCCCTGTCCATTGGCGCGATAAGAATCTGGCCCCTTCCTCCATTCGCAAAAGTTCCCAGCGTCAAGCGGCGGCGGCGGCGGCAGCAGATGAAAAAGCTTTTGGCAGGCAAATATTGACCAAGTGTCGGTTTGGACAAGGTCTAAAAGGGCGCGGGGTTTTGGCGGGGATGGGGAAACCCTGACATCGGTTAAGTGATTAACTTTTTACATGGGCTCCACGTTGCTCTTCCATCTTCATGGCTCCCGCGGTCGCTTCTGTCTCTGATTTAATCGACATTTTCGTAAGACAAAAGGCGGCAATTTTCGGTGGGTTTTTTGTAGTGCCGTTATGCTTGTTCGGTCTAAAACTAGTTACCGTTTAATCGGTGGTTAAGATCTTGATTTATTAATTTTTTTGAGACTGAAAAAACGGAGGTATGATTGAAGGGACTTTTATTGAAATTAATCCGTTTCCACTTAGAGGTTGGATTCTATCATTCTTTGGGCTTTTATTTCCTGCATTTTCTGCAACTATTTTCTGTCGAAATTTAAGTTTCATTTGTGGGTTGGCATTTGAATAAAGTTTTCTTGCACTCCCACACACACCACACTCCCTGTTTGTCTCTCTCTTACCCTCTGTTACCCTCCTCTCTCTCTCTCTCTCTCTGTACATTTCTCTCTTCAATTTCCATTTTGTGGAACCAATTGAGACTTGGAATTTGCCATAAATTGCATGTGCGACAACTGTTCCACTGTCTGTCTGTGTCTGCATTGCTGTATCTGTATCTGCATCTGTGAGTGTGTCTCCATTTGCATTTGCATCTGTGTGTGTATGTGTGTGGGTGTCAGAGGTAGATTCTCCTCTCTCAATGAAGTCTCAAAGTTTTGCAGTTCATTTAAGGTTGAAAATCTTATGGATGCCACAGAAATGTGCAGAGACAATGTTCAGAGAAATATTTCCACAAAGGACACGACCCCAAAATAGAAGGAGTATCTATCTGTATACATATATAGCTGTGTATTTGTGTGTGTGTGTGTATCTATTTTGAATGGGCGAAAAATATGCAAAAACTTGCTGCTGAATTTTGAATGACCTTGGCATAGAGGAAATGGTCTCTCGCATAAAGGGCATTATTTTGAACTTAAACAAGCCGCCAGACAATTGGGGGATAGAACACACACAAACACACACAGATGCATAGCTATATATACATACATATGTATGTACATATATTTGACTATGTGTGTGTGATGGTTCGAGTCGTCGCAATTTGTGCCCCCAAAAACTCAATCAGTGCCTGGCAGCAAACACACGGCAAGGCAGCAGCGGCACAAAACCCATTAGAAACGAGTCCTCCTTCCTCCTTTGGGGATTTCTCTACACGCCTACCCCTTCCGTTCCACCTACCTTCAATAAGGGGGTGTGGCATGCAGCAGCAGCAGCAGCGGCATGTGTGTGTGTCTTCTGCGTGTATTTTGCTAATTTACTAGACAGAAATACGCCTTTAACCCTCGAAGCTCATTTATTATATAAAACACAGTGGCGGCTCCCCAAAAACGGGTGTCAAAGGGTAGCAGAGAGTGTGCCCAGAGGTGGAAGTGAGGGGCAGCATGGGGGAGATCAAGGGTATCAAAGGGTAACAGAGAGTGCCGGGGGGTGCTCGACAGAGAGACAGGTTAACTTTGCAGAGCAGCAGCAGCTGCTGTCCTTCCTTTCTGCTCCTGCTGTCCTTCCGAAGGCAGGAAACAGCAATAGCCGCAGGACATCCCCGCCCAACCCTTTTCCACTCTCTGTCTGCGTGTGTGTGTGTGCATTTTCGAGGGTAGCAATCTGTGAGTGTATGTGTGTTAATTTTTGAAAAGGCATGGCAGGGCAGGGCAGATTTTTTTCTGGTTGTAACCATTTTATATGAGTTTTTAATTACAGAAATTAGTTGGGCCTTCCGCTTGCGCCTCTTCCTTTCCAATTTCTCCACCTCTCTTTTATTCCTTTTCTGCTTCTACTTTTGTTTCTACCTTTTCCTTCTTTCGTTCTTTTTTAGCTTTGTTTTCGGTAGAGGAAAATGGCAAAGGAGAGGTGTGATAAATGGCAGGGATATATGTGATATATAATTTGTAGTTATTTTTTTGGTTTTTTTTTGTTAAATTTAAGGGGAAATATATCCAAGAAAATTCCTCCAATTGCAGCACTTGTCCCTGACTCTTGTCCCCTCTACAATTTTCTTTCTTCTTTTTCCCCCATATAAAGCTTTTCCTGCGACTCATTCTACCCAAAAAGAAGCTTCAATTAAACGCATCCAAAAATCTGTATAAAATATTTAAAATGCAATTAACATTCACAGCGGCCGAAAGAGAGAGACAGGGAAGGAAAAGAGAGAGAGGCAGACAAAGCACAGTGACGTAGAGAAAGAAATGCACACCGAGAAACGGCGAAAAAAAATTTTTGTCAAATCAACTTCCTTCCGTTTTTTTTTGTCGCTTGCGCAGCATAAAATGAAAAATATCATATGAAAATTAACCCCGTGCAGAAGGGCAAAGGGAACGAACTCCCCACCTCGTGCTGGACGAGGACACACCCCGTGCATAAAAAAGAGAGAACCAGAAGTGGGGTAGGGTTGGTGTGGCACACAGCCATGGCCCTGGCAGACAATGTGGCAACAAATTTGTATGTAAATGTATGCAAAAGTAATTAATCATAGTCGCACATGCACACAGAGACACGCACACACAGGCACACAGTGGCACACGAGAGACAGTGCCACACACAGACGCATACACAAAGGATATTCCGAAAGGACATGCAGTGGAAATCCTGAGGTGCAACTTGTTTCAAAGGTTAACTTCATTTTTTTCATGTTGTATGTTATGACAGAAACGGAACACACAGAAGGGCGGGATTTAATTTTTTTTTATTCATAGGGTTTGCCTGTACAGAAAAAGGGTTGAAATTATAAATTAAAAATAAAAGAAATATGAGACAAAATCAAAGGATTGAAAGTGGAACTAAATATAAATGCAATTAGATTAAAATTTAGAATTAGAGATTTCTTTTAAATATAAGTAAGAATTATATTTAAGTAATATTTTCTTGTACATTTCCATTTTCCATCCACAAGTATGGGAATATGGGAAAAGTTCCAATTTAACACGTGGTGTCGTCTCAGCAAATGATTTATGGGGCAGGCAGGCAGTGCACCAAAGAAAAAAGAAAAGCTAAAACAGCTCTCGGAACTCCAAAAGCCTCCTCCTCCTTCCATCTTTTGGTGGCAGCACATGTGTCGCTGCTGCTGCTGCTGCTTTCCACCACCGCCATTGTCTAGTGTGCGCTATCGCCGGGTTGCACTAAGCGGCGGCAGCATCATGGCAGTGGCAGTGCCTCAGGCATGGCCGCCGGCAACGTTATCGTTTTGGGCCAACCACCAACCCCATGGATGGGCGATGAGGAAGGACAAAGGCTGCAGAGAAGGCAGCAGAATGGCTGCTGCTGCTGCCACATGTTGTACTGCCAAAAGGATTTGTCGCCGCTTCTCTGCTCCTCTCGCTCTGTGGTTTCAAATTTCAATATCGCTGCCGGACAGCAATCTCTGGATGGGGCAGGACACACACATGTGTGCCACATACTTGAGACCTTTTTTCCAATCGGATCTCCAGCAGGCAGCAACTGCTTGCGGAATTGGTTTTTTAATCATTTGCTTCATTGGTTTATGGAATTTTTTGATTGAAGTTTAGTTTTTTTTTTAAAGAAATTAAAGCAAGAAAATGTTTTAAAGGATTTTGGATATTTTCGGATTCTATACTTTTCATTAAAATAATATTTTAAATATTTTAAAATACATTTCCCCATTAAAACGCACCGAAAACTGCTCTAAAAATATCACAAATACGAGAACAAGGTTCTTCACAAATATTTCTAGGCAAATATTTTCTCTGCAAATTGCATGCAACATTTGCCAGCAACTCTCATGCCACAACATTTGCATGCAAATCATACACACACGTTGTTCCGCTTTGCCCCTGTTCGCGCTCTCCCTTCCCCTCCCCTCGTGCAACGAAAAAAGCCATAATTTTCCAATTAAGCGAAAATGAGCGATTTATTTGCCATGAAATCAGTGAGAATCGCCGATAAAAATCTCTTCATTCTGTTGCACAGAGCTCTCTGCACGAGTGTCGGTGCCGCATGTCGGTGCACAGTGTCTGTCTGTGTGGCAGTGGCAGTGTCTGTGGCTGGCCAGGGGCCATTGGTTTGCACAGTGGGGCCAACAGACAGCGGCGGAACGTGCGGGCGAAGCGCTTTTTCGCTTCGAAAGTGCAATGCGAAATGTTTGCCGCCGCTGCAATTATTTATTGTGCCACACAGCAGCCCTCAGAGGAAGGGGTAGAAGGGTGGATGCAGGGGATAGAGGAGGAATTTTTGGGGGCAGTGCAACAGCAGCTGCTGTGGGTGGGATGTGCTTCTGCTGCTGTGCCTGCGAATGATGCGATGTCTGAGCCACTTAACCCCCCAAAAAAGGGGACAACACAGAGGGTATTGCTTGTGGGTAGGGTAGGAGTGAAGGGGCATCACCCCCGCTTGGCCACTGGGAATTCGAAAATTCCATGGCTCTGATGTCGCATTGTTTTCCATTTTTTTTCCTTGCTCTTTTTCTTTGGTTTTTTTTTTCGGTGGAAATTGCCTTTATTTCTAGTGGAAAATTGTTAAAGCAAAAACCAATGTAACTTTAGCTAAAGGGTAAAGCAGGAAATTAGAGCAGGAAAGATAAAGACAGATCAAAAGAAAACAAATCCAAAAAAAGGAATTAAAAAATAGTTGCCTGCTTTTAGGGGGCTTCTAAAAAATAGCTCAAAGGAGTTGCAATTTCCTCTGCGATTTATACTTTATTCAAATGATTTTACAGGGTATAAAAATGTCTAATCTACAAGTAAACTCTTGCCCTTTTAAGGTGACAACATGAATTGCTTAATTTTCAACCAGATGAACCTCAAGATACAGCCCTAAAAAAGGTGGCAGAAACTAAACTGAAAGGAAAGGAACTTCAGGGGTTGCTGCCACTTGAAATGTTGCATGTTGCACACAGCAAACCGAAGGCAGGACCTCTCTGGCTATTTAGCACCTGTAATCCAACACTTAATTAAAAATGCAATTTCGTTTTTTTGCTCCTTTTATTTGGGTGCCTCACACGCCAACACCTGATGGAAGGCGAAAGGATCCTCGGAATTGGACTTGGATTTCGGACTCTTGGTGTAGGTGGTGGCATGCCACTCGTTTTGTTGCACACTAACTCGTCGCTTTGTTTAGCATTAATTCAATTGCGAGAGCAGGCACAAGGGCCAGCAGAACTCCCCTCCCTCAGTCACCGCTGTCTTGCGCTTCATTTATCAACAAGAACTCCGTTGCTTTTCACTCGCTCACTCGTCTGCCACTTCCTGCTGCCAAGAACCCAGGGTGATGAAACTAGGTGCCAAATGCAATTTGTGTTGCATTTTTAATTCTTGTGGCCCGTGCACTCAAATTCGAACTGCCTGTTCCTGTCTCACCCTGAAATATCTCTCCTTTTCCATACTCTTTCTGAAGTTTAAGTTGATCATTGGCACACAGACAGTGTTGAAAGGTTCGAAATATTTATGTATCTTTAAGTGTGTCTTTGAGGTGTGAGAATATACATATGTTTATGGATAGGAAATAAAGAAATCTGTTTTGAGTTGATAAATCAATCATAAATTCCTCTTTTTGCGGTAAATCTCTTGAATTTGTGTTATATCTTTAACGTTTACGAGTATTTGAGTAATTATTTTGGAATTTGCAATGAAATTTGAAGTAAAAATATTATTTCAATGATAATTCCTATATTTTCCTCTATATATTTATATTACTCCGTATATTTACTACCTTCCCCCGTGATATATTTCCCTTTACTTTTTGTGCATATTTTCTGTTTATATTCCCTCACTATAAAACAGAATTTATCTACAGAATTCACTCGCAGACACTTACTCGCCTGTCAAAAGAGGGGTCGCTGCACTCTACACTGCTCTGCCGCTGCCTCTTCATTGCACTTGCACTGGCGCCAGATTCCCCAAAAAAGAAACAGCGACTGGGGGATTGTTGCACGCATTTCGCAGAGGAATCTCCAGGTTTCAGGTCCATGAAACGAGAAACAGAACCAGCACCATGACCAGGACCCAGAAGCAGAAACAGCAGCAGGCGGAATGCCCATAAATTTCATGAATTTTCCACACAAAAACACAGAAGGAAGAAGAACCATGAGGGGCAGGCAGAGTAGGAGGGAAATGTAGAGTGAATTTCCATTTTCATTTTTATTTTCTCTGTTAATTTGCAGTGGCAAACGTATTTTTTTTTAGGAAATGGATGCTGCGCCACCAAATGCCGAATGCAAAATGCATTGAAATTTATGAAAAATTAATTTCGAAAATCGTTAATTGAGTGTTTATGGCGCAAACACATACACACAAACTCGAAACGGTGAAAATTCACAGACAGGGACGAACAGAATTATATTTTATGAAATGGAAATATATTTTTAAGCACATAAATATAGAAAACCCAACTGAAATGTTGAGAGATTTATGGGTGTCGCATAAAAATCCCAATTATAATTATTATTTAAAAACGTAACTAACGAAAAATTGGTGACGAAAAGGTACAGACCTATTTGATACCCTTCTACGGAAAATAAACTGTCTTCAGATAATTATCAGAATTATAATTAATTAATTATAAATATTAAAACTCATAAATAAAAATGTTTATTGAATTATCCTTAAAGAGAAATTATATTTTTGCAAAAATATTTCGTTTTTAAACTCGTTTCTTATAGGACACCAAACGCTTTTCTCATTCATTGCCAAGCCTCTCTCTTTAATCATCATACCCTCTGCTACCGTGCAAACTTCTGCTGCCAAAGCAGAGGCTATAATAAACTGCTTAAATCAAATGTCAGTCATTCATTCACTTATTCATTCATTCAGAGGTTGACTTCAATTTGCATTTGCAGCTAAATCATTTGAAAGCGAGTGCCCTCTCCCCCCTCCACTGACGCAAAAACGAGTGAGTGTGAATGTGAATATGAGTGTGAGTGTGGGTACTCGTGTGAGTATGAGTACTCCGTATGCGCATAACAAGAGCAAACAATATTTCTCACATAAATTCACACTTTAACCAATTTGCATGCAATCTGCGGGGGTGAAACGACTTTCAGTCACTCCCCCCGCCCCCATCCCTCTGCCTGTCTGGGGCAGTGCACCCTTACATCGTGCCTGCCCCTTCACCGTGTGGGGTAGAAACAGTGTCTGCATTTTGCGCATGATTCTAGAGGGAAATGGACGGGAGCCGGGCCACATGTGGGGCGTGGGGTGTTCTGTCGTATTTTCTGCTGCATTCAGTGTAGACTTTTTGCATATTTAAATGGATTTCTCTCTAGCCCTCTCTCGCTCTTTCTCTCTCTGTGTGTGTTTGTGTGTGGCAGCCACTGTGGCAAGTGACTGAATGAGTTTGAATGAACTCCAAACGTAACAACACAAAAAAAAAAAAAAATCTGCGGCCCACGGATTGCAGTGTACGAAGTGGAAAAAACATTTCCCTGTTTCTCATGGACATCGTCACAACAGCAACAAAATGCAAGAATATTTCAATGTGAAAATGGGGAAAGAGTAGAGCGGGAGTATATAGAACGGGGTAATGGGGGCCAGCAAAAATGTATATAGGTGGAAACGATATGCAATTCCATTGAAGAAGTAAACAGTGGGTAAGTGCGTAGTTTTTAAAAACCTAAAAAAATAGTATGTTCCAAATAAAGAAGAGAGAAAAATTGTTTCTTTACTCATATAAATTATTACAAAAAGGCAATATCTCTTTTGTTCTCTATATAGTAGTTTTATATGTATTTAGTGCCAATTAAGATCCCCTGGAAATAATTTCATACTCTTAAATCGCATTTTCAGTGAATTGAAGGAGGTAATCCTCATTTCTCATTTCTTATATCTTATATCTTATTTTATAAGCAATTTTTCGATAATTTCTCAGCAATGGAAATACTCGGGAATCTATTACTATAAATACTCGACTCTGCAATAAGTAATATGGAACCTTCCAGCATAAATTTAAATATGTATTTCGAACCACTGTGCATGCCTGCGGGCATTGGTAATGTGTGTGTTTCTTGAGCTCTGCACTGGGACTTCCTGTATGCCGCTCTCGCAAAGAGAACTCCCCTCTCCTTACAAAGGCACCCTTCTCCATCGTGAGGGGCAGCCCTTCCCTTCCTAGACCCCACCTTTGCTGCACTTTGTGGCATTGTAATACGAAAACTTAAATCAAAAGGTGACTAAACGAGAATTTCCTTTTTAAATTAATAAACTCTCGAGTTGGCCGCCTGACGTTTTGGCTAGGACTCGACTGAAACTCTCTTTAGTTCTTGCCTCACTGCTGGCACTGCCACTTGCCCCACTGGCCGCTGCACTCATAAATTCTGCAGACTTTTTGGTGGCAAAGTTTTCTACTGACATTTTTGCGCGCAAAAGTTTCACACTTTTTGGCATTTGACAACCAAAAAAAAATGCAGTAAAATATCTACAGAACTTTAAATTTAAATATAAAAAACAAAAAAGACATACATATTTTTTTGTTTGACAAATCATTAAGTGCAGATCTGCAGATACTTTTTGTGGGGCAGAAATCTCACCTGAAACGAGAGGGAGAGAGGAATGATTCATTAATTATTGTTTTATTGTTTAATAAACTATTGATTTATATGCAAATAATTGAGAACAATACAATTTATGACTCTTTTTGCGAATGACAATAATTATACAGAAAAAACACGATAAAAATCGGGTGGAAAATGAGGAAGAGCACAGGTACTGGAATGAATATGGGATGAAAACGAAGGAAAAATAAATAGAAAATTGGAAGAAAAATGGGTAAGACACATAGAAGGAGATTGGGTAAAAATAGGTTGGAATAATGCTTAAGTAATACCAAAAATATTTTTAAAACTGCTCCCAAAAAACTTTCTTTATTCTGACAGAAGGAAGTCCTCTGAGTCCCACCTTATCTCTGACTTGTTATCACTGAAAACGAATGAGAAACTGAATGTGAATGTAGTGAATGCCATGCATGAATGAATCCGAATCGAATACCTAATGGAAATACCGCCTGCTGCTGCTGTTGCTGCTGGAAGGTTAGAAAACTTCCTTGAAGGCAGTGCCCTCGCGAGTAAATTGTCTGCCTCCGCTTTGGTGGCCTCCGTTGATAAGGATACGCGGCGCTGCGATAAGAACCAGGGGGCACAAACCAGAACGACAGAGAGCATTGAGCTTCCTTCCTGGGGCACAAACAGCAGGCATGTGTGCAACTGCCACGCGCGCGTTTCGCATAGTTTCTAGTATTCCGCGAGGGGTGTGCTGTGCTGTTCTGTGATGTCTGTCCTGACTGCTCGGCTCGCAAGTTTTGCGATATCTCATTTTTATAATTAAAACACTTGGTGCACAGGACATGTGTGTGTCTGCCGTTGACTCTGCCACTGTGTGGCATGTGCCCCTCTGGGTTACGTTCTGGGGTTCTGTTTTCTGTTCCGGGGGCAAAGCATTCCATCCATCGTCTGTGGCACATTCCATCGAAGCCAAAGGAACAGTAGTCCGGCCTCCCTTCCTCCCTCCCTCCCTCTCTATCTATCCTCCCTTTCTGTTGGCTTCTGTCTCCCTCTGCCCTTAGCTCTCCATCTCCCTCCGAAGGGTGATATTTATCAGCTGCTTGGCAGGGCAGCAGCAGGAGGCGAATGTGTGGTCTGTCCTGCTAACCCGTATCCTGGCCAACAATCTACAGCCAAAGGATGAGAGGGATGAATGTTCGTTCCACTGAATGCGAATGCGAATGTTCCGACAGTTTTAGCGATTGTTTTGTTGATTGGAAGTCGGAATTGAAAGCGATATCTTGTGGATTGGTAAGGGAAAAAAGAGCTGCGGAATGAAATGAACGTTTCCTTGGCATCTAGAACTAAGAATTATGGATTGGAAATGCTAATCGTAGGTTATAGCCATTGATGTCTTATGGATTGGTTGGAAAAATGAAGCTACAGAGTTCTCTAGGGCTTCTATGAGGTTGAAACGTGGAATAAAAAGGATATCTTATAGATTTGCTGAAGGAATTGAAGGAATCATGAATGTTGGCTGCTTAATTTTGGATCTTAAATGTATGGCTTTCCTTTACATTCAAAACTTTTCTTTTTGATTGAAATAAATGAACCTTCAAGTCAAACGCAACTTTTAAATAATGTCTAAAAATCCACACAAAAGTGGCATAGAAAATTGTGTGGAAAACCTACCCGCCTGACTGGTGGAAAAGTCGCCGAAAAAGTAGGCAAAGCGGAAGCCATAAATGAAATTAAAACAAAAAGCGAGAATGAGAGACGGTCTGGCCGCTGCTGTTTTGGCCATGGCCATGGCATGAGGAAGGACTCTCTGTTGGTCTGTCTCTGTGTCTCTGAGGACTTGAAAATTAGGGTCACTGGGTGTGTGTCACATTTTCCGGGCGGGAAAAGCATTGCGTAACTCAGAGAGAGAAAGATACAGAAAGCGTGGAATGCTATCCAGAAAGATACGAACAAAAAGTCCCAAAATATATCTACAACAAAAATTTTGTTGCTGATTTTTTCATTCTTTATTTTTCTTTCTACCATTTTTCAATGCGGCGGCGCCCATTTTGCCTGTTCCTGTGTGTTTCTTTCATTTTTCTTTTGCCGAAACTTTTTCCCTGTTTTTTGTATTCCCATATACGTATATTTCTATGTACATATATATCGTGTATATATATATTACTATTCTTTGTTCCGACTTTTGTAGGTTTTTATGTATATTTTTGGTTGACTTTCCCGCTGTTTTTGGCCATTTTTTTGTATACATATTACCACGCCATTTATCATTCGCTCTGTGTGTTTTGGGGCAGTCGTCCTCTCTCTTTCACCATCTCTTTCCCACAGTTATCCCTCTATTTCACACAATTTTCCCCACATAAACCCCTCTCTCCCTCTCTTTCTCACTCTTTATCTATAAATTTCCATATTTCTAACATTTTTTCGCATTATTTTGGTTGGAATTTCGCAGGTAAATAAAAGAGACGACGACGATTCTCATGCGGCTTTAATTTAATTTATTAAAAAAAAAAAACAAAACAAAAAAGGAAAACAGTTCTCGGCATTTCCCTGATTTTCCCCGACCCCCCACTGTGCGTGAGAGGCTTCACTTAGAGGAGGCCACTCCCCCTAAAAAAAAAAAGGAAAACTAATGGAAAACTCTGCGAGTGAAAATGAAACCAAGAGAAAACCGCCAAGGGGAAAATGCCTCGAGACTGCGTTTTGTTTTCGTGTTTCGGTTCTTGACATTTCCTGGTGCCCCCACAGTCCCTCCACCACCCGCGACGACTCCTTGATTCTGGCGCTGACTTTGAGTTCTGGTTGAGAGGGTTTCTGTTGTGGGGGTTTGGGGGGTTCCTCTGCGTGTTTGCATTTGACACATTTAATTCCAATCCTCCTGCTGCCATTCCCACTCTGCTCTGCTCTCCTCTCTTTCTCCTTTATGCCGCTTTCCTGCTTTATTCCCTTTCCCTTCTTCCATCTCCTCCTTTATTTTTGCGCCTGACGCTGACATGATTTATGAATTATGCGACGAAACATGAAACGAACTTGAGTTCTTAATTTGGGAGACCTTTAAACGCGAAACCGTCTTTGAAAGCAATACAAAAAAGGGTTTGGATTTGGTTTGGAATATTGAGATATGGAGAGATATGGCAAATCGTTTGATTACAAGAACAAGTAAAGGCAAGGGGAAAAAGTATAAAAACCAAAGAGTATGAGTCCAATATTGAGTGATATTTTATTTTTATTTTTCTGATATTGTTTTACTTTTCAGTGGTATTTTCTTTGTATTTTTTTGGTGTTTTATAAATGGAAAAAACAAAGGAAAATACTCTAAGGCGCATCCAAAAACAAAACCAAATCTTTTGCTATACAAAAATCTATAAAAATCCAAAGTCAAAAGACAATTTTCAATGAAAATCCATTAGGAAATCCAAATGAAAACACGTGTATGTTTTGCTTTTCCACAACCAATGAAAAACAAAAACGGACGCCAGAGAAAAACATTCAAGAAATCAAGAGGAAAATGAAAGCAGAGGAAGATAAAGAAAATGTTTTTATTTTCGTAATATTGTGGTAAAACAAAAAAGCAAAGAAAAGTCAGAGCTGGGGGACAAATATACACACGAGTAGATATAAAATGTATCTATGGGATATACATATGTACATATGTATGTATGTATCTACAATGTTGCCTTAGAAAACAACAACACATTTGTTGGCGCTGAACGAAGCGGGATAGATGGATGGGTTTGGGTGCCAAGATTTATGGTTGATCGAGAGAATTTTCCCTGCTTTTCCTGCACACCCCGAAAAAAAAACTCCACCCCCTCTGTGGCTGCACCTTCGCCCTCTCCCCTCCTGGCGGCTCCTTTATCTCCGCTTATTTTTAGTTTTACTTTTCGTTTCGGGTTTTCTCAGTGCAATGCTCCCAAAATGTCTCCATCTTTCAGCATCCCATTTTTCCCCCCATTTCGCAGCATCTCTCTTTGCTGTGTCTCGTGGCGCGAGAAGAAGAGAAATGTCTCTTGGGTGTATTCATAACATGGCCGAGCCATAAATATGCCGCTTTTGCCCGCTACAAGACACACATCCGATGTGTGTTGTCTCGATATCTGTCTCGATGCTGCACAGAGCCAATGGACGTGCCACAGCGAAAAAAAAAACTGGGCGTACGCCAGTCGACGCCTTGACGGATTGGACGGATGTTGCAGCAGATGCAGATGCAGTCGCCGTGCCCCCTCCATCCAACCCCTCTGCTGATCGTTCGATCGGTAATCAAGTTGCAAGTGGAGTGTGCGCCTGCGTTAATTGAGAAACTAGTTTCCACTTGCAGCAGCATCAGCATCAGCAGCAGCAGCAGACGATCTCTATGCAGAAATAATCGTAAAACTTGTTGTCCCTGCATTTATCCCCACTTGAGGCAGCTATCTTTGAGCCTCTCTGTGGCATTGTGTCGCAGGAAGTGTTAAGCAGGAATGTTTTAATAGCACAGTCCCTCTCTTTCGTTCCTTTTCTATATGCAAATTACAAGAACTAAAGTTAATAACATGTTCCATGCGACAGGGAAACAGCCATCAAAGGGCAGAGGCAGAGATTCAGAGAGACACGAGGAGGAGAGTAGGAGAAGACGTTGAGGCAGTAGATTCAATGCAAAATGTCTCAATTTTGAGAGACTCTTTGGGAGGGATCGTCTCTGGAGTACGGCTAAAGGCAACTGTGGCTTGTGGAATGGGAATTCTGTGGGGATCACCACCTACAGGATTTCCTTTCATACAAAAAATGCAAAAATAAAATGCAAAATTGAAATTAAAAGCCGGAGAGAGAGCGAGAGAAGGTGATAAATCAGGTGACACAAAATTAATTGAGTTATTCAACATTCGAGAGGCATCGCTTGGATATCGGGATACAACACCACACCACACACCCCATCCCATTCCCCCTCTTGTGGCAGGCACCTGTGGCAGACACACCGTGTAGATACTTGTCGTCGATGTTGTTATTGCGGATCCCAGAGCACAGATCGATCCCTCTGGAGGGAGAGCCGCTCCTCATGCTGGAAGGAGGAGCCACAGACAGACATCTTTCTGCCAGAGATTTGCTTTACTTTTATTCCCCTCCCCTCTCCCCCTCTTCTTGTTTTCTTCGATTCTCTGGCTGATTTTTGGATTAATTTGTTCTGCTTTTGGTTGCAAGGAAAGTAAATCCCCGAAAAAAAAATGCAACAAAAATGCAGGGCGCAAAACAAAAAGAAGTAGAAAAAGGAGGCACACGAGTCACCTTTACCCGTACCTGTGGCGTGGCAGTGGTTCTCTGTGGCAGGTTTTTTTCGTTGTTGTTGTTGTTGTTTTTTGCGTTTTTTTTTTTTGGTGGAATGATATATGAAGTATCTCATGGTATGACATTAACAGCACACACGAACATGTAGTTTTGTTATTTATTGAGTTTTCAGATATTTTGAAGGCATTAACATTGAAACAAATTATTATGATTACAAGATTTATGGCCCAACGACAGAAACGACAGTCCAGACAGCCAGCGAGAAAACACAGCGAATAATCATCGAAAGATACAGATACGGGAGAAAGAATGGAAGAGAGAGAATAAGGGAAGAAGAGTCTCTCGGGCAAGAGAATGAGAAATAACTCATTTGAATGCAAATTTCAAGCGACAGAATAAAAGAGGTCGTCTGCCTTCGTTTTTGTTGAACTTTTTAAGGTAAGATACAAAATATTTTATTTGCATCTTTTAGCGCGGAATGCCCGTTGATTGATTGGGAAATCATTGTGGAATTTTCTTAAAATATTGAGAATATATTGAGGAAATACTAGGAAATAAAAGGACAGACAAAGGCCAATCAAGTACAAAACCTTCCCCAGAATATAGTTACATCTTATACCATATACAAGCGATATGTTCTCTACCCAGCAACTTAATTAACTCTTTGCTCCTCCTTTGCTGAGTGCCTCAGTGCCCCCTAAGGGCGGACATACAGCAGGCACAGCAGTAGTCGTGGTCGTGCCACCGATTGATTTGCATGTAAATTGTCAAAGGAAGTGATAAACGATGGTCCCACAGACTGTCTGCCCTGACTCCCTTCCCTGAATGACTACTGTCTGTCTATCTGTCTGTCTGTTGGAGTCTATCAAGTGTAGGGAGTTTTCCCTGGAAAATCTAATAAAAATATTGCATACAAACACTCGCGGGCACACACATAGAACCAACAACAGCAACAGCGAACAGCCAGCCACCACATGACATGCGACAGAGAAGATGACAAATTGTTGGGACAGGCAGAGAGTGACAGCAAAAGCAGCAGCAACAGCAACAACAGCAACCAAAGTGGCAACAACTCTATGTGGCAAGTGCACTGCAATTAGTCAAAGTGCCACTAGCAACAACAACAACAACAATAGCTGTGTGGCAGAGTGGCAACAACAGTCAAGACATTTTGGCGTTAAAAAGCCATAAAAAATGCTATAAAAATTATGGAAAAAAAATAACCACAAAAAAGCAATAAAAAACTGTGATAAAAAACAAAAGGGGGAGCAGGGGCAGTATGAGAGAGGGCTGGTGGGTTAATGCCAACACGTAGCTACACGTGCAACCGTGCAACGTGCGACGTGCGTCAAGCGGTGGCAATTATGAAGTCCAGTGCAGAATTGCCGCCGACGGCAAATGGCAGCCAAAAAGCAAAGCAAAGCAAAACCAGCAAAACTTCAGACCAGACGAAGAGGATTACTCGTACTCGAACCGCATTTTACGGTCAGGTGTTTGGGTCCGCCTTTTGGGCCGTCTTTGAATCAATAAACGCGATTAGAAAGCCGCCAAGAAAGAAGGCCTAGAAGCCAGAACACAGGGCGCTACGCTCTTTTTGCGTTTGCCTTATCGATGGCTGTGCATCGTCTGCATCGTCTATCGAATGCATTGCATCCGCAATAAAAATAAAAAACCAAACACCGTTTGCACCTCTGCGCATTTCAATTGGGTGGCAATTATGCAATTGACCAAGAGACGACAGACAGGACAGACGGCAGCGCAATCGTAGTGCAATTGGCCAAAAGTGTCGCGTCGTCGTCTACGCTTCGATGGCAAAATGCTGATAGCTATAGTATTTTCTCTCTGCCACATCGTATGGGGGGGACATGTGTGCGTGGGTCCCTCTGTCTGCTGGCTGGCTGGCTGGATGGCTAGCTGGCTGCTGCTGCCTGGCCAATGTCCAGAGATTATCAATGTTAATAAGGCAATAACAAATGGGTTTTTCTTTGGGGAAAAGTCTAGTCTGGTGGGAAGCCTCGGTCGTATCGGCCATCATCTAAATCATCTCTCTGTAAATGCAAAAGATTTGCTGAATGGCTGCCAAAAGATGGGCATTTTTGATGAGAGATTGTGAGTGAATATTGTGGGGGATATTCTTTGGAAGGGTCAAATAAGATTCAAGATAGATTCTTGAGAGATTCTTTGGAGATTTCACAGAGAACCTTTGAAGCTTCAATGCAGATTCATGAGATGCAATGGAGAAGAAGAAAGAGTATGGAATTTTTATTTGTTGTGCATTTTATTCCCTCGTATTCTTAATTCTCCTTCAGCCCATAAATAATTCACCATCTAGCAATCTTTTTTGGCTTAGATTTTCGCTCCACCAATCAACTTCAATTTCCTTCAACATTCATTTTTGTTCTGCCACTTTTAAAGCTCGAATTGAATCGAATATCCACCCTTAGACGAAGGACCTCATAAAGCTTTCGACTCCGAAGGAAACCAATTTGTTCTGCCGTTTGATTTAAACGGTTTTATGGCCCCGTCCTGTTGTTTTCGCTCCGATGTCTTTCGGGCTCTGTCTGCAGGATTCTCTGCCTCTGTCTCTGCCTCTTGCGGCTGTCCCGTCGACGACCACGACGCGCCCTTAAGTATGCCACTCACACAGGGGGCAAGCACCCCACTCACACTCGCTGTGCGTTGTACTTGCCACAGCACCACCCACCCCGTGCCACGTCCACAGACTGCCCTGCCACTTGGGACTTTGGCAAATTTGCAGCATATGCAATGGATGATAAGGACAAGGGACAAAGGACATTTCGTTTTTCGCAAGACATTTGGTCAGAATTCAAATTTGGTTTTGGGTTTACGGATTCGGGCTGCCATGTGTGTGGCCCTGGCCCTGGGAATAATCCCCTCTTCTCACCCTTGGCTAGCACCCTGTAGACACCACCACCCAACTCTCTGTTGCCACCCTCAACTCACTCTACTGTTCAATCACTATCCTCAGACACTCTCCACCACCCCTCCCTCCATTTTTAAGGGGTGCAAAAGGCAGCCGTAACGCTTTAATCTGTTTTAAATTATTTTCCGTTTTTTCTGAAATTTTTAGCAAGGGCTCGGTCAGCGGAAAGAAGTTGGGAATAGGATTATTTATAGATAGGGGTAGGATAAAAACAGAAAAAAAAATATATACATACAACAAATTGTTCCATTGAAAATTATGATACGGGAGAGGTTCTCGTATACATAAATAGAGCTATAGATCTTGCGATTCTCACAAGTTTTGAAAATTAAAATTTAATTCGAAAAAGAAGAAAGGATCCATCCAAATACATAGTTGGGATATGAAAGAAGTGTTTTTTTTTTTTTACTTATAGAATTATGGTGTAGTTGTATTTTAGATATCGGTTTTTAGAAGAGCAAATCGATCAATTTCCCACTTGATTTTCACTATTTTTTGAAATTTGTGGTATGGAGAGGTAAGAAATGGTATGGTATTCATAAGCATAATATTGCAAGTGGTTTTGGGAGGGAACCTGTATGCATAATTATGGTTCCATCTTTTTTCGAGCATCTGTTTCTTACGTATGTATATTTCATAATCCCCAAAGAATACTCCATCTCTCTCTTTCTCACTCACAAGCGATCCCAGATCCAAATTTTTGGGTCCGTTGCCAGGGCAACGCTTGCTTTGGGCATCAAGATTAATTTTAGACGAGAGGAAAAAAAAAACAGAAAAAAAGAAGAATGGGAAAGGGAAGGCAAAAAGAAGGAAAGAAATAAGTCAAAATGATTAATGGGCTTTAATTTTTGTTGTTCCTCTGTGCCGCTCCTCTCTTCTTCAGCACTCCCTTTTGCACATTGCATTTGTATTGGTGTTTTTTCGGCAATCGCTCTCTCCCTCTCTCTCTCTTGCACCCCCGCCTTTCCTTTTGGTTACTGGGTTTCTGGGATCTGGAGTTTCGTTTTTTTTTTGTTTTGTTGGGTCTATCCGAAAGAAATAGTTTCTGAAAAGGTTAATGCATCATTTTTTGGTTGATTTTTGTATCTTTTTCTTTCTTGCAACCATCTTTGATAGTTTTGTATCGCTGTCTCTTTTTGGCTTCCGCTCTCTCTCGCTCTCTCTCTTTATCACATCCCTTTTTCTTGCATCCCTCTCTGCCTTGAGCCACGGCCATGCTGGTTTTTTTTTGGAAATGGATTATGGCTGCCACACTGCCACTGCGATTACGATTGCCGTTGCCGCCACCTTTTGATGCTGATTGCCGCCAGTGGCAGGGGATGGAATGTGGGTGCATGGCGTCTCTCTCTTAGTTCGGGCGAGATCATGGAATGCATCTTAAGATACGAATAGGATATGGGATATGGAATAGAATATTGGAATTGAAATCTATGACATGGAAAATCATCAGATGGATATTATTATATGCTATTTAATACTTGTTCGCATTAATACTAATACTAATTTGTTTTAGATATTTTATCGGTAAGTATTTTTCTTTTTATTTAAAAGTTTTTTTTTAATTTATAATAAAATTATATTTATTATTGTAATTAATTAAAGACCGGATCTTCTAATACGTTTTTCATTGGATATCATTGAAAGAATATTCTTCCTTTATCTGTATGTGCTCTCATTTTTACTGCTGTAAGTAGCTTTCATCTTGTCCCTCATCGGTCTTTTAGTGGGCCAAAAACGAGAGCAGCGCTAAAGTTACCAAAAAAAAAAACATATTTTGATGGCTAACACACGATTTGCTTATACACATACTCCATCCAGAGTATACAACACTCCATCCAACCATTCAGTATATTTCATTCCAGTTAACTCTTTCCTAAGGTCTGCCTGGTTTATTTTTTGCTTCTTTTTACCTTTTTAATTGTGAAATTTCCACGAAATTTTTGCGACGATGCGACTTTCGAGTGAGTTGATTCGTGTTTTTTGAGGCTGACACGATTCCTCCGCCAAAACCCAAAGAAAGAAACCAACGTGGAGCTTATATCTGTATCTGTAAATGTGTATCTGTAGGTCCAAGTCCACGCGGTGGGGGTTGCGGGGGGTTGGGCTTGGGGTTTGTTGGGTCAGTGAGCAATCCGTAGCCGTAGCCGCAGCCGTACCGCATTTGTGTCATTTTGCGACAACTTTGACATGTGTGACATTGTTTTTTTTTTCTTTCGTTTCGTCTCAAACTCTTTTTCGCTTCTACTTCTTTTTTGTAGCTTTTTGTTGTTGTTTTTTGCAACATTTTTCGTGTAGTTTTTTGCCGCAAAACGAATTATTTCATGTAGGTTTTGTTGTGTTTTTGTCTGCGACTTTGCCCCATGGCTAAGTTAGTTTAGATACATAGATATAGATTATATTTGTGTGTGTATGTATCTGTAGATACATATGTATGTGTTGGATATGCGGCTGGACTTTGGTTGCTTTGTTTGCTTGAAATTCGCCGCCTCAGGTTTATTTTGGAACAACATTTGTTCGCAGTTTTGTTCTCTCGTTTGATACCCCTTGAAAAACATGGTATTTTAATTTGGATAAGAACTTTTGCCAAGCAGAGAATAATAATACATTTATTTTTAGTAGAAATTGATTTATTTTTTCTATGCGTTAAATTTTGATTAAATTTTCATTGAACTTAGCATATTTATTGGTAATTTTAATGTGCTTTTTAGTATCATTATTTCAAGGGTATTCAAAGTTTTCACACTCGTAGAGATGATTTTTTTCTGGCACTTTTCTTGAGTCATTCTTGAAACTATGTATGAAGCCCGTCGCCGCTCGTGCTGTGTCCGTCTGTGGAACGCGGCCTTAAACGTTTGAAATTCAAGTAACGGACGGACGAGCGAAAAAAAAAAACACGCAGCCAGCAGATGCAGATCCAGTTGCCAGATACAGATACAAATAGCGGGATCTCTCTTGGAAAACCGTAACAATCCAGAGCATGTCTAATTGTTTGCGTACTTAAAAAGAGAAGAAGGAAATCCATATCCATCCATATTCCATATTCATATTTTTGTCATATTTTGTTTGGACAGCGGGCGCCGCCCTGCCGCTGCCCACCCGCTGCCGTTGCAATATGCAAATGCCACCATATGTGTGTGTGTGTGTGTGTGCAACAAAGACACGCGTCCTAGAACCACCAGACAGTCTTCTTTATAGAGAATGTTCGGGGCATTTCTAATGTTCCAGTTCCTCTACCACTCGCAGAGTTCTCTTCGCAGCAGTCGCCGCGCGCTGCATACACGAAAAAATCAAGATTTATTTGGATTTTTTTATGACTTATTGACTTCTTCACACAAATAAATCATGAAATTTTCTCCCCATTGTGATGTGTTTGTGAAAATATTGGAAGTGAATGTGATTTATAGAGGCGACAGGACGACAGGACAGACGACGACACACATGCGGCATGGAACAATTCTCACGGTTGCAACAGCGGCAGCAGCATAATTGAAGCACAGACAGGAAAGGCAGGAAAAGCGGGAAAGCAAAAGGGAATTTTAGTGGGTGACCTCTTTGTTGGTGGGAGAAAAATATATATCATAATATATCGATGAAATTGATTTTTTAATAAGATATCTCAAGGGAAATAAATATTTAAAAATAAAATAAATATTTGAATATCAGTGGAAATATCTATAAAATATTATTCTCTAATCATTGAAGATTTTTTCATTAATAAATCATTTAGGGGATTTCCAAACCCACTCTTCAGAGATCATATCGTTTAAGTGTTCAATAAACAAAATCTTTCAGAATTAAATTTACTTTCAATCATCCCAAGAAAAAGAACCTGTTTCTCGTACAATCCATGGGTTGTATCTGCATCTTTGCATTCCTTTAATTTATACGAATATCCAAAGCACAAGACAAACCATGCAGCAAAGCAGCAGCACAGAAAAATGGAATTTGATTTATTGTGAAATTTCGATTTTCAATGAAAGTAAAGATCGAAGAAGCAAACGAAAAGGAAAGACGAAAGAGCAGCCTAAAGGATGCAGCAAGAACCATAGAATTGCAGTCGTTCTTTTCGCTTCGATTTCCAGATCATCGACGGCGCGACAACAATGCCAGATCATAAATAATAATTTCAGAGCAAAAAACAGTCCAAAGAAGAAGGCGAGGCAGCAGGCAGGGGCATGCCTCTAAACTGTAAAAACAGGTAACCTTCAGAGGGACGGGGATACGCGGATTCTTTTAGCCTCGAAAGAAGCCAAAAGTCATGTACTTTTCAGGGACTTTGAAGACAAGATTCAGATACATTTTGCAGGCGTAAGAGCGAGAGAAGAGCGCAGCAAATTGACACCAAAAACCGAAGGACGCATATTAATTTTTATGACCATTGCATAATCAAACGAGTCAAAGGCAGAAGGAACCTGAGAGGCAGTAGGCAGGAGGCAAAAGGCAAGTAGGAACCTCAGGACCTTCCGCCTTGCAGGTGACTTCCTAATGGACCTTAATCCTAATTTTTGGTTGGAAAATTCTCCCTCATTTATGACTCATTTATGACATGTGCACGCAGGCCGCAGGCGGCATTGCAAGTGACAAAAGGGAAAAATCATAAAAATCAGCAGGTTTTTGCCTTGCACTTTCATTTACCAAAGAATTTCCATTGTTTTCCCGTTAGTTTGTTGTTGCCTTTTCAAGGACATTTCGGGCATTAAAAAATTGACTTTTCCTTGAACAAAAATCTGTACCTTTAGAGTAGATTTTTGGCAAAGGTTTTCAGAGATTGGCGGGCAAACAAACATATTGGAGGATTTTTAGGTAGATTTTGCAAGAATCTTTGCAGAGATTTTGATAGATTTTTTCCGTAATTTAAGGTAGATTTTTGGTTTAGATTTTTAGGTAAATTTTTCGTGCCTTAGTTTTGGGTAGTTTTCCCCTGCTTTTAATTTGTGTATTTTCATTCGCGTTTCTTGTGTTGCTTTCTCTTTCGCTGCTGCATTTTTTTTGGCCTGAAAATGTTCTGCAAATATTTTTCGGTTGTGTTTCGAGGAGTTCTGTTTTTTTCTGTGAGTTTTTTGGTGAGTTTTTGCGTTTCGTTGTCGCTTGGGTATCTCTTTGCCATAAATCATTGTCACCCGCTTCGCTTCGGTTCGTTTCGGGGCGCAATGTCACTGGGAGGCGCAGCAGCAGGAGCTTCCCGCTGGGCGGCTGGGGCCTCGAACCGATGCCTTGTACCTCCCTCTAGAGCTCTGTCTCTCTGTGCCTGTGCCACTCAATCCTTGGCCCCTGGATACTCCCATTTCAACTTCATTTTCGACTGGAAAGCCCACTACACAGTGCCTGCAAACAGTTCGAGTGCTGAGAAGCAGAATTCCATTTTACTGCAGTAACAACAAACATTTTGTGGGCCTAGTATTCTCTGAATAAAGAAGGGTTTTTTTTTGGCAGCAGAAACAGCAACAACAACTAAAAGTTTTTTTTTTTAAGTTTTTCCAACAAAACGTCCAAAACTTTGAACATTCGAGTTATTTTGTATTCATTTTTTATATTTTAATCATTTTAATTAGCCAATGAAATAAAATATAACTCCAAGCCAATTTTAGCGGTCCCAGAGGTTCCTTAACTATACGATAAAGAAAGCTCCAATAAAATTCTAGCATTTCCGTCGGGGCTTCTCAAAGTCCGGTGGTCCCCAATCCCCAGGGGAGCCTGCAACGCCCTCAAACCGCAAACCCAAACCCGTAGCAAAGCCCGAGATGAAGCCATTTTTTGCCACTCAAACCATAAAAAAAACCCGACACATAAGATAAGCTTATTTCATTTAAAAATAATACCGTTTTTGTGACGCCTTTTGTTTCTTGTGTTTCGTGTGTTTTATGTGTGTGAAATTTTCGAGATTTTGTTAGATTTCTGGTTGGTTTTTGTTGTTGTTGTTTTTCTGTGCATATGATTAATTAGTCATCGTTTTGGTCGTTTCGTTAGTGTCGCCATCCATCAATAGAGGGATTTTATAATATTTTAATTTCAATACTGAAACCCGAAAAACAAAACAAGTTTTCTTTCATTGTTTCGAATGGCATTTTTTCTGCTGTTTTTTGTTAACAACAATTTCGTTTATTTGTTGCTCAGCTTTTGGTTTTTTTTTCGAATGAGGAGGCTGCCTCTTGATTAATGTTTTTACAAAAGAGTTGTCGCCGCAATATAAATCGTTTTTTAAGGTGTGTTAGCCCTGAAGTGTGAAGTTGATTAAAAGTTGAATTGAGATGAAAAATGGTAGAGAAAATTATATAAAATGTTGGGAAATTTATTTGCAAGACTTCTTTCAAAATTTTTATAGAAATTTCATAATTCTATTATTTTAGAATAATATAATTAATTTTTAACTATTAAAAAAATACCAAAAATACAGACATATTTTCTAAAGCTATTTTTTCGAAGTTTCTTGGATATGAAAATGCAATAAAAACATTGAAAAATTTATTGAAACTGGTATTTAAAACCATTAAATAATTGTGATATAAGCCCTTATATATTTTCCCTGATACAGGCCAATATATACTTCATAATTTGATCAAATATATCCCACTGTATGTATCGAATGTCTGCCCTTTTTTTGGGCCATAAATCACGGCAAAAAGTTTTCTGCATTGCAAACAAAAACACAGACAAAACGTAGAGGAGAGGAGGAGTTTATGATTTTGTCAGCTGTGTAACATTTCCAGCTGATTAAATCGATTGAATTATGAGAAAATAATACCGACAATCGAGTGATTTGATAAGAGAGGAGGAAATGGGGAAAATGTGGAGGGGAAAAGTGAGAGAAAAATTAAGAGAAAATGGGGATAAAAAGGGGGTAAATAAGTGGTAAATGCAAATGGAAAATGTGTCAACAAATAAAATGACACAAAAAGTTCATTAAAAACAGAAAATAGGCTCGAAATTGTTTTTTATTTTTTTGGTTGAAAAATATTTAAATTTACGCGCAAGTGCAATGAGAGAAAAGGAAATAGAGAAAAGGAGAAATAGCGAGAACGGGAGTGTGTGCAGGGCATAAGAGAGAGGGGGGTTAAGTGGCAGACGACACACCGAAGAGAGTGCGACAAATATGCAAAAGGCCACCAGACAGACGACCGCCGACCCGACCCGACAACTAGGACAACAACAACAAGGACAAAGGACGACAACTGCAACGCAATGGCCGCATAAATTTTCTACGCGAACCAAAATCCGAATGCAGAGAAGAGGAGCGAAAAGGAGAGGAGGGGAATATCTCTATGTGTGTAGAGACTGTGTATATGTGTGTGTGTGTGCTCCATTCGGTGGGAAGTGAAAACTATGTTGCCCAGGATATGTGCAATAATTCACAAAAGCAGGAGAGAAATTCCAAGTTCAAAGCGGCCATTACTCGTGCGGTCGTGGGCTGGCTGCCCTGCAACTCCGACTCTCAGTTGCACTGCTGCTGCTACTGCTGCTGGTGCTCTTCTGCAGCTTCAAACCTCTCCAAAAAGAGGGGCTCTACGGAGGGGGGCTACAAACTCCTAGGGCTCTAAAAGCAAGGCCTCCAAATGTGGGTAAAATTTATGCAAATGGCTAATAAGCCTGTCAACAGTTGCTGCAGCAGTTTTGTTGCAACCAGCACACACAGCAAATGAGTGATGGACCTGGGTATATCCCGAAATGAAAAACACTTTTTGAATTATGAAGTGTTGAACCTCGTACCTCCTTCTCTCCCAAGAGTTTTGGTTTGGTTTTGGATCTGGTTAAAGTTATAGGTTCTCTTTTACACGTGGAGAAAGGTTTTTGGGTAAATATTTGAGCTACACTTGAAGAAAATGTAGAGGCTTTTAAGTGTAAAATCTTACTTTTATCTTTTCTATATTAATATTTACACGAAGAACTCTGTTCTTAAGAACCTTTTTTATGAAATACAAATCCCATAAGAAACTATTTGTATAAACAAGAGATTGCTAGATATTTGATTAATTAGGCATATTATAAGACAATTTCTTACATGATCGGTGCCTTATATGTTCAGAATCATAGCATAGCTATTTTATAACAATTTCTAATATAATTAACCTTTCTATACATACAAAATATAGTAATATGTATGTGTGTTCCATTTTTTTCCTTGATATATGTATATTTGGAATTATATAGGGGGTATATGAATTAGATACTATGGAATATACACCATATCCCTTGAAACATTTAGCAGCATAACATTCGCGGTTTCTCCAGCTCTTTCTCTGATTTTTCTCCCATTTCCTATTTAAACCACATTTCTTTCAGTGAACTTTTAACAAAATTCTAGGCCATAAATTAACCCAAGTGTTTCTCTGTTTCCCCTATAAAAATTGAAAACCTAAGACCCATCCGCTTACCTTTTAAATCCAATAATGTGTGTGACTGACTCTTATCCTTGGAATCCTGGGGTCTCAATGTTGCCTGCCCCCAACTTTTTTGCACGTACCAAAAAACTTTTGATGCGGCTGAAACTTTTGCTCTTCTTTTGTAATATTTTTTTTGGCTGTCTTTTTTTAAGGCTGGGAATTTAATTTAATTTTGTATTATATGTTTTAAGTGTGTAAATATTGCTCAAGGACTAGATAATGTTGATTGTTTTCAAGTTTTCAGGCTGCTGCACAACAAATGGAGGATTATACGATAGACTATAATATTTAATATAGTAAAAAAACACTTAGATTTTAGGGATCTATTTTTTTGGCTTTGGATTTTGCACAACGAATCGGTTATTTATATAATCCCTATACGGATATATCTTTTATGGTTTTTCTGGTATAGATATTGCACAAATTGAGGATTGAGGCATACCCGGAGACACCTGCTCGACACCACCTTCGAAAAATTGCGCGCGCGAAATTTTCTTATGGGGCTTGTCCTCTCGCTCTTCTCTGTTTTTCTTTGTTTTTCTTTTCGCGGTTTTGTAATGTCGTTGCCGGTCAAGGGCCTCAGAGCGACTGACGACAGGAGGCGACAATATTTTTTACGATTATGATGATTTTTTATCGCTTTTATGATAATTTTCGATAGTTTTTATCGCTTTTATGATCTGTTCTTTACGATCTGTCAATTGAAAAACCTTTTGACAATGGGAGCGTTTTTGTGGAGGCGTGGCGTGTGGTGTAACAACCGCGACGACCGTAGGCGACCGAATAGTCGGTAGTTCTTCTGTTCAGAGCCCCCAAAAAGCGTTTGATACGTATTTTTTTGCTTTTTTTTGGGATACTGTGTAGTAGAGGGCGGCGGTCCCGGTCCCCCTCTCTTTCTCACGCACACACACGCACGCACCGACGGACACACACGCACACGCACGAAAGCACACGGCAGCAAAAAGTCGTAACGAACGTAACGGGGTAACAAACGGTAACGGGTAACGTCGTGTGGATACCACCGTCGAGTGCTTTTTTGATGATGTTGATTTCTTTACGAGTTTGGTAGAACTAAACCCATAAAGCATTCAATTCGTAGCATATAGCTCTCCTCTGCCATTCGGCATGTGAAAATCCTTATTAATCCAGAACGTGTGCGCCAACGTCGGCGACAGCAGAGGCAGAGATGGAAAGCAGCGGAGTATATAAATAATCTTATAAGAAACTCGTGTGCGCCGGCAGCGAAAGAGAGCGATTTTATTTATGTGACTGCGCTGCTTCGGCCACAGTCAACGTCGCAGTCGCAGTCGGGCACCATAAAGCATTTGGAAGAGCAACAGCAACAGAAAAAAAAGCTGCTCTCTCAGAGAGTGAGTTATGTTATTCTGCAGAGAGAGATAGAGAGAGAGAACGTTATTCAGAGAGTCGTTGGTCGCAACATTTGCTTGCGGTAGTTTTCCGATTTTCGCATTCGAATGAAACGTGGAAAAGGCCGAACAAGGCGGATTTTGCGGTACTTTTGTGTTTGAGCTTCGAATAGATCTACGAAATCGAGATCTTGAGATATTACGGGAATTATTGGTTAATTTTGGTATGTTTTCCATTTTAATTTCTAAATATTTCTTTGGTAAAAGTATTTTTTGGGGAAATTAAATGGTATATTATTTGAAGCACCTTTTTGATAATCTAAAGAGCTAAATTTAAATAAACTCCAATATTTCACTATGTGTACGTAGTGCCTTAGACTCGTAACGATCTGCTATATACCTCATTTTTATTAAGAGGATGTACAGAGGATTTTTGTTATTATTTAGAACTAAAATAAAATCAATTTGAAAATGTTTTAGTTTAATATCCTTATAAATTTTTAAATTAAGACCTCCCGCATAGAAATCCATCAAAATTAACCCATTAATAATCAAATATTTAACCCATGCCGTATAATTATCAATTGCCCTGGCGATAATCGAGAGCAATCTGTCGTACGCAAGCAAAATGATGGCCGCCGTGAAATAGTATGGAATCCAATCCTCCACTTTGCCGACGGCGAACCATCATGGCCGTACATTTACCGTACAGATAGATCTCTTGGAAACAGAAAGCAGAACAACAAATCACACGCACGCATAAACCACCCCAACAGAAACCAAAAAAAAAACCACTAGCTCGCTCTCTCTCTCTTTTTCTGATTGCTCTCACAGCTGTTGTTGCTCTTCCTCCCCCTTCCACTGGCAACCGCTGTGAGATCCAAAAACGAAACTTGGCCGACTTTATGCTTGTCCTCTGCTGCCAGCTCTCTGCTGCTTTGCTCTGCCGCTGCTTGCGTCGCCAATGCTGCGCTCGTCGTAAACAGGGAGGAGCATAAAGCATTCCGCTTCTCAGCTGTCGCCCCCACACACTCCCTCCGCAAGATGGATGGCCTGGTGTGCGTGTGAGAGCGAGCCAGCGCTAGAGCGCGTGCAAGCGAGATGGCCAGATGCCGGCCGCGTTAAGTGTGACGAATGTGCCATTATTTTGCTTTATGTGTGTCGTGAGCGAGCTGTTCACATAAATTTACGCAGTCGACTGCCTCAGTCAGCGTTGACGCAGACTTCGCTGCTGGTGCTGACGTCGCAGTCTGGCCTCTGCTTGCGTTGGCAGCGTGTGAGCGTCGCTTGGAATTGGAGCTTCTTGCTCCGCTCTTTTGCCGGCTCCTCTTTTGAGCGAGAGAATCATTTTGTTTGTGGCTGGAGCACGAGGTCCGAGCAACGGCGGAACTTTTTGTGGGGACATTGAAATGCCAGCGGCAAAATGGTGCTCCACGGATTGGCAGGGTTTCGAGACCTAGAAACCTCATTGAGGAGGTTTTGTAGATACATTGAAGCGGCTTGAATACATGTATCTAATAGATTGTATGTTATTTGGAGGGAGATCTATAGAAACGGTTATACACATGTGGATATTTGAAAGAAATAATGAATACAAGGAACGAAAAAAAAAAAATAATGTTCTTGGAATATTACAATAGAAATAGATTGAAAATTATCCATAATAGGTTTTCAGAGCTTAGGGTTTGAGAATCTCTAATGAATATCATGTGCTTATAGGAGGATTGGCAATACATATATTCTAAATTCTATATTGTCTTAAAAAAATATATAAAATATGTTCAGTTCCCCGTGATATTTTTGAACTTATTTACTCCCTATTTTCCACTCAATTATGTTGCAGTAGCAAGGGGCAATAAATATTAAGAGGGAAATATAGACAGAGCGGCCGGATGAATTGGTTTTAAAAGGACACTTGGCGCCTACCTCCAATTCCTCCATTTCCCCGTATTTGCAGAAGGAAGGTCTTTGGGGCCATACGCATCGCTGCTCTTTGACAACTGTTTCGGCTCTAAATCATTCATTCGGTATTCGGGGGGATTCCAGGATCACAGGCTCAGCTGCGGGTCCTTTTTTCATTTCATTCCAAGGTGAATGCCACAGAAAACAACAACAACACGAACAACTCTCTGGGCCCCAAAAAGCAGCGCTCCGTTTCCGCTCCAACAACTAAAATAACAAGAGAAACGAACGGCGCGCGTGCCGTTCTGCCTTGCAGATTGGAGACACACGGACTTTAAAATCTGGTCCCTGTTTCCCCAACCTCTACCTGCCCCTCCCTTCCCGAACCCATCACAGTGTGCTGTGTGTGTGTGTGCCACAAGAAGAGTCTTGTCCAAAAACAAGTGATCGATGAAGTTGCCCGCCGAATTTACGACGTGAAACTTTGAATTGTTTCTCGCATGTCGCTTCGATTTTGCCATCTGCCTGAAAAGGCGCACTACTCGACTCCATGCCCCATGCCTCCAGCACACAAAACTTGACTCCAAGTGGAGGGAGATCCAAGTCGAACCTTCACCTTGCGTTTCCTTGGCTTTTTTGCTTTTACTCTTCTGTTCGTTTCAGGGTAAAGGCTAAGGGGTTTCAAGTACAAAAGTTGTTACGGGTATTGCCTAAAAGTTTTTAATTTTTCATTTAAATTGTATATAAATTATTGAGTTAATTTTAAAAATGATATACATTTTTTATTTAATTTAAAGAGATTCGGATACTCGTTCATTATTTCTGTTTTTTAGAGATTGATTAATTGTTAGAATATAATGTAAAAGTCATGTCTAACTCTGTGCAAATTGTACATTTACATATTTGTATCTAGAAAGATTAAAACAGTTTTAAGAGTTAAACGGTGTTATTCGAATGTTCCGAGTAGATATTCGATTAATCGTAGATACAAACAAGTTTTCCATAGATTGTCTGCTGCAATTTTCTTCCATTTGAAAGGTGCGACTGACTGCACTTTGACGCAAATAATCCGTCAAGTCGATCAGGCGAGTCAATAAATAAAGTCGGGTAATGAAAACCCAACCCCTTAGTCTAAAGACTGCTGCACAGCAGCGTGGGGGCAGGAAGAGGGGCCACAGCAGCAGGTAGCACTGTTGACATGTGTGGAGTACATATGACAACATTTTAATGCTCGTTTATCATCATTTGTGCCCCTCTGCCGAAGCACTAATGCAAACATCAATTGCACTTCCATAGGAGGGGGTGGGAAATATAGAAGATGTAGAATGTCAGTTGAGTGCTTCAAATGTCAGTGCAAAACGGGGGAAATTATTGATGAAATTATGTCTCAAGTTTCGTGATGGTTTCCCCAATGGTTTCATGATTGATTGGATGATTTTTAGCGAGAGTTAGGGGTACATATCTACAAGCATTAATTCTCAAAAAATTCTCATAATCTCCCTGCCTATTTATTATTTATTTATCAGCAAATAAATTCACAAAAACTATAACCATTTTAGGGGGTTCATCTAAATAATGATATGATTATGAAAGACCCCTCCATAGAGAGGGGTAAAGTGGCAGAGTGGAGCAAGGCAGTCGGGCAGGAGTCAGGAGTTCGTATTAGATAGATATATTTATGTGTATCTCTCAGATCGAATGAGCAGAAAATGCGTGTGCGGCCATTAAAATGAAAGAAGGGCGGAACCCGATTGTGGGCGGTACCCCTGGGTGGGGCTCCCACTGTTGTTGGGCCACTGAAATACGATGTGGCAACACCCCGAGGCGCCACTACGCACCCACGCACACACACCTACTCTCCCTTCTTTTTTTCTGCTTTCTTTTTCTGCCGTTGCTGCCTCTCGCACGCACACGCACGCACGCACTCGACACATGGCGCTATCGGCGCTTCCGGTGCGTGCGTCTCCACATCTGCCACGCATACCCCCACTCCCCACCCACCCACATGACTACCATGACCGCCCCTCTGAGGAGGTTTACTCGTGTGGCAGAAGGAGGCGCCCAGGCGTGGCCCAAGGCGATTCCAAGGAGCAGCTGAAAGAAGAGGCAGTGGCAGAAAAACAAAATAAAAGAATCTAAAACGCAATAACTTTGGGGTGAAAATAGCCGAAAATATCGATGGAGGAGGGACGCAGACACCACAGAGCTACAACAACAACAAAAATAGAGGAAAGGCATAGAAAACTTAGAATAAAAGTTATGGGAATGACAGAATGCCCTTTAAAAATAAACTGAAAAATATTTTTAGCATTTTCTTTAATATTTTATATTTTATTTCATTTGGATTTTATTTTTAGTTTTATTAAATATTTATCGAACTTTTAAAGTTTGATTTCTTTGTGGATTTCTTTTAACCTCAAAGAACTGCAGAATAAATAATATTTTCTATATTTATTTCCAATCAATTTCTAACAGCAAATAAAACTCTTTTATATTGTTCTTCGATGTTACTATACTTTTCCGGTAAGGGTATTCCAAAAAGGCGCAAAAAAAAGTGAAAAGAAATCCTCCCGAAAAAATAGAAATAAATTCCTTTGTGTGGTGGCTCTGGGCTCTTATCTATATGATTTGTGATTCTGTTCTGGGGTGTTGTCTGTCCGTCGTCAATTGTTGTTGTTGTTGCAAGAATTGGGCGGGGAGGGGAGGTAACCATCCATCCTGCCCCCAAAACAACAGCCTAATGGAATTCCTCTTACAGCAAGGATCTAAATACAAGAAAAAGAAACTAAGCAAACAGGACTTCCATCGCTGGACCTCTACGTCTTTGCGGCTCCCCTTCTCTGCACTTCCACTTCCCAAGCTCTTGTATCTCATAGATACAATATTTCGCACATAAATTGTGAAAGCCAAGACAATCTATCTTTCATTTCACCCGCACCGTGAAATTCTTTTGTCAGATGACAAAAAAAAAATGCTGCACAAAAATTTCCCTGCCAACGAGAACGAAAGAAACGAATGAAAATGCCACAAAATACGGAATATAAATAATATCCTCATAACGTCGTGAAGTATCTGCCAAAAAAGGAATAGAAACCATTTGCAATAGGAAGGAGAAGAGGAGAAGAGACTTCCCGGCTCAGACGAACGAAAAAAGAGAGGAGGGAAGAGAGACTCCATGGCGCTGGAGGAGAAAGAGGAGCAGTCTCCGCGGCCAAAGATGAACGTTCATTCCGTGTATCTTTTCATATATTATTATAATGCGGATAAAGAGATAAAATTTCATTGATATCTCTCTCGCCTAAAAAAAAAGTCGCAGTATACGCCAGAGATTTATTACCCACGTGAAGATGGTTTGGTTCCCCCAAACCCCCTCAAAACTTGACTTTGGCTCATTCTTCTCGCTCTTTTTTATTTTTTTATTTTTTGTTTGTTGTGGCTTAAGATTCATGTTCATGGCCAAAAGATACAGCACAGCAAAATTATCAACAAAAAATACATACACACAAGATACACTTTTATTGTGCCGCTAAAACGATACAAAGATACTTGCGTACAAAAGATACTACTTAGAGATATGTATGTATGTACATCCGAGAAGAACAAACGATTTTTGATAAATGAACATCCATTACACTTTTCATTAGGTGAAAACGTTTATCTTCCAGGGCACATGCAGCATGCTGCCATGGGTCCTGGTGCTTGGGGCATTCCTGTGATACTTCTTTGGTGCCCAGTTTTTTTTTTTGTATCTTTTGTTATTCTTTTGAGGAAATTATTGCAATTAGAAGTATCTCAAAATTAATATAAAAATGTCAAAACATTTTACGAATTTCAAAAAAGATTTTCCAAAGAGCGAAGGTAAAGATAAATACATATTTACATACCTCAAATAGATTTTTTAATATAGTTTTCCACCAGAGATATTTGTACCCAATTTGTATATTTGTTTATGTATCTACTTGTCTATATATTTACCTAGCCATCTAACTGTAGCAAAATACAAAAATGTGTCAAAACCCTAGAGTCTTAAGCTCTAAAATTCTTAAGCGAAACAAATATTAAAATTCATAGTTTGTTTAGTTTATCTGCTCCACAATCTATTTATCTATGTACATAACATCCGTCTATTGTTAGAATCTCTTTAGTTATAGTTTCACTTTCAAATGCATTGTTTTATTGAATGTATCTTCTCTTTTGGAGTACTTACGTTTATTTTGACAGTGGAAATACCTTGAAAATCCATCAGAAACAATTCCGTATTGACCATGAAAAGCGAAAGCGAAAGACCACACCTGAAACAATAGAGAATTAGAGGGGAAATACGGATGAGCACTATACTCTACATAGATAGAAGGTCGAAGCGGTAGAGCACTGACCCTCGGAAAAACACATTTGAAAAAGCGGAAAAACAAAGACAGAAATAGAAACAATCATCAGGTGGTAATTAACCCTCCGCCGTCTGGTTGCACCCGACATGTGCCCCTGCCACACGTAATAATGCATAAGGCGGCGGCAGGAATGCGGCAGTATGCTGCACCAATAAAAGGCAATAATTGTTGCAAGTGCAAGTGCGGCAGTGCGGCGTGTCCTTGCCTCGAATTTTAGTGTTTTGCCACAAGGTCATGGCCTCATAAGAACCCCAGGATTCAGGACTCAAGAACCAGAACCAGAACCCCCGAAATGTAACTGAACGGAACGGAATCCGCCGCCCCGTTGCAAGGAATCAAGGTTAATTGTCCATTAAGGCAAGGCACTGGAGGAAGGAAGGAAGGAATATGGGGAGGGGCAGGATCTGCCTGGTGCTGCTGCCTCGTCGTGTAGAAAGTGCAAGTGTCGTGTGGAAATGGCAGCGATTGCAACTTCAAACCAACACAAAATTACATTGGGCGAATGAATATATGGGTGTTTGGAGTGTTTGAATGTCTGAGTGCATGAATATATGAGTGTCTGAGTGGCATGAATGCCTGCCCTTCACAGTATTTGTGTTATTTATGAGGTCAATGCGCCTCATTCTTTGGATTTTGAGTACCTCCTATTTGCAGTCTTCCTTCTGCCATCTGCAAGTGACAATATCCTTCAGGCAAAGGCCTCAAGCAAGAGGTCCTTGTCTCAGGCAACTAAAAATCAGTTAATAGAAAGCAAAAACTCCATTAAAATCGAATATTTCTAAGAGTTTTCCCCTGCCATTTCTGGGACGACGCACAGTGGGTAAGAACAGGAAAAAAAGCAACACAAAAAGTGCGAAAATAATCAACTTTGTTCGCCGTCCACTGTCCTTCTAAGAGAAAGGAAATCGTTTTCAGTTGAAGGGCAGCAAAAGCCTAGAAAAAACCCCCAAGTAAAAACACCCGGAAAAGCCCCAGGCAAATGAATGTCCATTCTTATCCTTCCACCCGGTCCTCCCATCAAATCCACCATCCTGCAAATATCCTCCCCCGCATTCGTATAATGAATTCAAAATCACTTCCGATTTGTCGATTGAATAAAATTACTATAATAAATTGGCACGCACTTACGGAAGCGGAGAAACAGACAGAGAAATAGGGAAACAACAGAAACACAGAGAGGGAGAGCGCCTGAGAGAAGTTTAGCCACAGGACGGAGGAGGTTCTCTGAGAATGTAATCCCCTACTCACACGAGGGTAGAGCGGCCCCCAGATTGTGTGGCACCACTTAAAAGAAATTGCCAAATGATAATGATAAAATAAATAAACAACAAAGAGAAAGCAACAAAAATACAAGAAATCGGAGAGGGAAAAATGCTAGAAAAGAGCAGAAGAAAATCCTAGAGAAAAAAACAAGAAAGAAATGCTAGAAAAAATAAACAAGAAAAGGCAGAAATCGGGCTGGAAGAGGATGGCACAGAGAGGCCGCAAACGATGGGGAACTCAAACGGATACTTGTATCCTAGATGTATCCTTGTGTGCTTCATTCATGCCCACTCCCCAAAACTTCTGCCACTTTGCCACTCGCTTCAAATCAACGAGAAAATGCCTACCGGAAAAAGTTTTCCTCCAAAGCCAAAAGCGAAAACAAGTTTCCTGGGTGGGTAGACCGCTGCCAAAACAGAGAAAAACCGTAACCAAAAACCGCATTTTCACCGAATTTTCATTTGGTTTGTGGGTTTGCCTCTGCCTCTGCCTCCAGCTTTGGATTTTGGCTTCAGTTTCTGCTTTTCCTTGATTTTTGGGCTACCTAAACTCCAAGAGTCGATGAGTGGCAGGCGACAGGGCGGATAATCCTATGGGGAAATCGGAAAAGCACACACACCCCTCTTCGCCTGAACAAGTGTCTCTCTCTTCAGATACGGTGGAAACTTTCAGCCATTTTCCCTGGGGATCAACAAAACCTAATCGCTTATGGGCCCTGCCTCCTGCCTCTGCCTCTGTATCGCTGAAGAGTCAACGGGGAATCAGATTCGACGTTGGACAAGTGGATTTTGTATCCGTATCTTTTCGGTTTGGCATGCAAATTCAACTACAGATTCAAGACAGATGTCAATCCACGCAGTTGTTGTATCTGATTGCCTCGAACTTTGATTTTGGTACGCCCCATCCCCCAACCACTCCTTGCCATTGAAATCGCTGACCAATGCTTCTGCTCCATATGGAAAAATGGCAGACTTTTCGGAAAATGTTTGCATCAATTAGCAGGGAAACGTTAGGAAACATTTGAGCATTTGATTCTTTTGGGTTTTGGCAATTGAAATGCATTTTGGACTCCCCAATCGAAGGCCATTAGAATGCTGTACAAGCTGGGTCACAAGAAGACCTACAGATACAAATACTACAGCGACTTTTATACAGAAAAAACGTACAGGAAAAACTCAATTGAAGAAGCATTCAAGAGAAACATATAAGAAATTGTTTTTAGAGAACATTTCTTTTTAATTTTTTGATATTTCACCTACAAAATCCATCCATAGGCAAGCCCCCCCAATTAAGTCTCTCCTTACCCAACTGTTTCCATAACAATCCTGATTCCCGTTTCTGCCTATAAGCCTCATTTAGCCCCCCCATATTTGTGCCTCCTCCCTTGCCGCAGCTATTGCACTTTTGAAGAACTTAATTTGTATGCAAAACCCTGTGCCGCGTCGCGTCTCTTCAGTTTGGGAGGTGCAATAAAAAAGAATCAAAATTCGTGTTTTGCACAGAACCAGAAAAGGTGTAGCTGTCGCATGTATCTGCATCTATATCTGTACATATTTGTATCTGTATCTGTTGGGCCTTCTCTTTTGCTATAGATCGTGATGGGAATCAGCAAAAATAAATGACTGAAGGGATCACACAACAGCGACAGTGCGACAAACAGCCGACAGCCGACAAGTGTGCAAATTGTTGCATTTGCATTTGTGCCCCAAACACACACACAACTGCACAATTGCTTTTTCGCTGCATTTTGCTGCTGTTTGCTGTTGCCTGCAGTTCTTGGCTAAAACCAAACCTCGATTTGGCTCCCGTTCCCCCATTTGGGGATCCACGACGTCTCCTCCTCCAGTTAATGACAGTTTTTCGACAGATACGGATTTTGATTGTCAGCCAGAAATGAAACGATGGATTGCCGGGTGCAGGCTTTGGCATTGTAATGTGGTTGTTGACACTAATTATAACTGGAAAATTGGAAGGCAGCAAAGGCACAGACGTACAGCGCACAGAGGTGCAAGGGTGAAAGGCTGCCAGGGTGGTGGGTTGTGGGGTGGGGCATACTTCCACCTGGCTGGCCATTCGGTCAGGTTTTTCATTGCATTTCATGCTGCATTTAGCTCACGTTTTAATTAAGTCGTTGGGACACGGTAGTCGTCGTCGTCGTCGTCGTCGTTGTTGTCGTCGTAGGAACTGCAACACTGCAACTGTGCAACACACAGAGAAACAGCAACAGAAACAGCAACAGCAAAAGGCAAAAGTCAGGCAGGCAGCCCCAAAGTCATTGCAACGGCAGTGGCGGTGCCGGCACTTGCATGTAAATCTGCTCATCATTGTTGATGGGATATTGCCACCCCCCTGCACCTTGCAACACTTGCAACCCAAAAGGAAACATCAGACAAACAAAATGAATGCAATTTGCAGTCGGGGGACATCTTTTGCTTCGGATTTTTATGGATTTTCATTCGGTTTTGTCTAGTGTTAACACGTTTTCGCATTTGGTTTTTTGTTTGTTTTTTTGTTTTAGGAAAATTGCACAAATGCTTTGGAATTTTTATTGTTTTTGTTTTGTTTGTATAATAATATTTCTTGACTGTGGGTCTAGACCTACCGCACACACACTGAGCTTTGATCTTTCTGCTTTGTTTTAATATACAAAAATAAAGATATCATCATCCTCATCAACGTCTGAGACGACAGACAGACAGACAGAAGATGCGGCTGGTTCCGCGTTCCACTGCCAATTACTTTGGGGCCTGGCACCGCACTTCAAAATGTTCATTTTTGAGTTAATTTTGAATTGCAATTTAGAAAAAATATACTGACTCGTATTCTTGTGCACTGGTGGCACAGTGGCACGTTCTGTCCATTACAGATGCAAATTTTTGTGCACTTGACTGCCATGACACGATCAGCGATTGAATATAGTAATAGATATTTTTTAGTAATTTTATATAATTCTTGAAGCTATTTTTTATGCATTAATAAAACATATTCCAGGATTTATTTCATATTATATTTTAATTTCAAAGTAAAATAAATATTCTAGAAATCTTCCAGTGGCATATATAATTTCTTTTATTGTGTGACAATTTTCATTTACCGTGTCGTTCTCATAATGAACTGCCCTATTCCCTTCACCCACCCAACCACCCCTTCCTGCACTCTTCGCAGCTAATAATGAAATACCTGATGAAGCGAAGAAAGGGATTGAGAATGGATGAAAGGGGGAAGAGAGGCGGGTCTAGTAAGTGGAGGAACTGGCGGGGCGGTTGGGCATCACCCAATTACTTCCATTTGCTGTTGCCCACTCCCCCGCAATGGCATTACTTTATCTGCTTTCGTATTCAAGTGTGAAGTGTTCCCCGGCCCGACCCGCCTCGCTTCAGCCACCAGCCAAAGCCAACAAATGCAGCACGCAATTTAAATGAGCAAAAACCAACACCAACAACCCATCCTGCCTCTCCCACGACTTCCACTCTCCTGCCTCCGCCTGCTGCCATCACTCACCCACTTCTACTCTCATTTCTACTCCCCTTTCTACTTTTCTCTCTCTCCCACTGCTGCTACCTCTTGGGAGCAACCTTCTCTGCTACTATTTCTCTTTCCCTCCACAACTCAAGTTGAAGCAGCGGCAAATGAGTTTTCTCTTCTTCTGTCTGTCTCTTTCACCCTCCCCCCCTCTAACCAAAGGCATCTCCTCCTCACGCTCCTTCTCCTCCATCCCCCGCCGAACCGCACACCTTTAATCAGCATCTGCTGCTGCTTCTGCTGCTGCCTCTACTTCTGCTGCTGCCTCTGCTGTTCGCATCTTCAAGTTGCCACAAAATGCTTTATTGCATTTTGTTGTGTTATATTACCCTCGTGTACCCACAAACCCCACACCCAAACAGAGCAGAGAAGAGCGAAAGAGAGAGCACATAGAACGGAGGCAGCAGCTTGCGACCCGGACACGGATACGGCTACGGCTACGACTACGACTACGAGGCTACAGACGGACACGAAGCCCATGGCCGTGCGGGCTGTCAGTCTGCTCCATCCTGGGCTCCAACACCACATTCCTTCCTCTGCCAGCACAAATGTCCTTTTCTTGTTTTTCCAACACCCCATTTCTGCTTCTCCTGCTTTTCCCGCTCCCCTTTCCGCTCCCCTTTCCACACCCCTTGCTGCTCTTCTTGTTTTTCTTTTATTTTCATTTTGCTGCGTTTTCTTTTGGCATTTTTCGAAATTAGTTTTCTGCTGCGAAGCGTCGGGGAGAGATCCAGAGAGTCGTCGTCGTCGTTGGAGTCGTTGGAGTCGGTTTTAATATATAGCATCCCATACATATTTATAGAGCTGCGGCACATTCATCTTCACGATGTCTGCCCCTCCACCACCCCCTCTTGTCACCCACTTATTGGGGCATAAAGTAGGAAAAATGGTTGCTTTTTTTGTGCTCGCTGGCACACACCACACAACATCATCAGCAGCCATTGAGGAGTAGCCCATGCCAAGGCGTTAAAAATCTAACATTAGCAATTTTCTTTAACTAATTTTCACAGTGAACAAAATCAGAGGGGGGGTAGGCGGGGCCACTTTAAACACTTTTACTTGGAGGACAGCTGGTGCTGCCAAAAAGTTGAAATTTATCTGCCATCCAGAGGCTGCTATCAAAAAGTCCAAGAGATACGAAAAATGGACCTAAGGCCACAGAGTGGACGTTGTTGTTGTCGTCTCCACAGATGAGACACATTCCTTGCCTCACTTTTTTTGTGACCATAAACACCCTTTGGCAGGCCTTTTCTTTTCCACTTTCTACTTTTCCAACACTCCCAAAAGTTGCCCCAAAAAAGAAGTAGAAACCCTGCTGCATAGGAGCGGAGGGATATGTGGCAGCACAGGATCACGGGATCCACTGTGGAATTTAGATGAGAGGCCAAGCAAATAATTCATTCGCTCGTTGCGCCACCAGAAAATCGTATGGGCGGGGGGCAGCAGCAGGAGGTAGGGTGGGTGGGGCGCTGCTTGTACACCTAATATCCTTCCGTTTTTTGTTATTGTTGTTTTTTTCGCTTTTTTCAAAGCTCACGCAATTTGCTTGCAAAAAGCCAAAGGCAAAGAAAGGCAAGAGAAACGAAGGAAAAGCCAAGCAACAAACAAAAAAAGAAAGTAGGTAAAGCCAAGAACAAATAAAACATTTTATATAATCTTGGGAAATATATCACACTTAGGCGAGGCAGGGACGAGTCTCTTCACCCGCCTTTCCACCCGTACTGGCTACACCTACCCCTCTCTACCCCTTGGCAGCAGCAAAAAGTATTTCTTCCTTTTCTTGGGTTCTGCATGTCCTGCCTTGTGTCCAATTGTCCTTCCGTCCGTCGGTCTGTCTGTCTGTCTGTCTATCTGTCTCTGTTTCTCAAAGTTCCATTTTCCTTCTTCAGGCGGTCGGGGCAGGCACCATCTTGCAGATATTTTCCCTTCCCGTATGGTCGGGCAGGGGTGGGTGGGTGCTGCCTGCTACGTGCAAAAGGCAAGAAAAAGAAAAAGGAAAATCCTCCCCCTCGAAACATATTAAATTGCGAAATGCTGCTGCGAAATGCTTTATGGCTTTTCAGTTAGATTTATTTCCATTTTGTATGTTTTATTTATTTATTTATATGCGGCAGCGGGAGGAGGGGTGGTGGGCTCTTTCGGCCACCGAAAATGTGTGCTTGTGTGTGTGTGTGTGCTTCAACATCCCCCACGCCGCTATTTGCCACTGCCACTGCCACTTGAGGGGTGAGTTTTTCCCCATCTGTGCATCTGTATCTGTGTGTGTGTGGGTGTGTGTCTGTGTGTGTTTGGGTTTTGTCTGTATCTTTAGCTGTTCGTTTGGGTTCCGTATTTCAAATATATCTTGTTGTTGTTTGAAGAATGATAGCGAAACTAATCGAAAAATAATTGGATGTTTTTGGATGCTCCGCCACTCAACACTGCCCCCTTCATTCAAACACACTCTTTCCATTTCATTCCCCGTCTTCTTTCTGTCTCTATGTTTTCTTCTTTCTATTTCTATTTTTCTTTCGAAATGGAAAAGTTATTCCCAAATGCATCGTAATGTTTAAACAATTTAAAAAAAGAAAACGTACAACATTTGAGTTTTATTTTGACGCAAAAATGTTTCGCCTTTTCGGAGATATTTCTTTCTGTTTAAAACATTCTGTATTTATTATTTGTTTTGAGATGAAAATCGCCTATCATCAATCATACTCGTACATCAGGATCCATTTTGACTTCAATAAATAGCTTCAAAAGAGGTGATAATGTCATAAACTGCATTGAATCTTCATCCAAAACGCTGCCAAAAATATAAATAACATCAAATAAACTCCATTAACTAACCTGTGATTTAATCTTAATTAGTTTAACTAATCTTTAAGCATTTTAGCATCTTACATCAGCAAAAACGGCTTCTTCAATAAAGAAAACTGCACACCAAAACAAACAACTATTAATTAAAACGCCAAAAAATATAATACCAACAAAAATTAGACCAAAAAATTTTCAGAAAATCCATAAAATTATCATTAGAAACATCACACCACATAATTATGAAAATTATGACCTCAAGCATCAATTAAAAACAACAAAAAAGCTATCAAAATGTAGAATTTCCTTGCAATCAATGACATTAAAATGTACCACCATTATAGGAACCCAAGGAATATTTAGGACCCCAGGAAAATCTCCCACAGTGCAAAAGAAGAGAAATTTATGCATTAAGTGCAGGCCCCAAACCGCAGCGGCAGCACCGCGGCTGTTCCCCATGGCAGGACACGGACACGACATTCATTCTCCGATTTCCATTCTGCATACTGGAATTTTCCCCCTACTTTTAATTGAAAACTGAAAGAGCAGAGGCAGTGCAGTGGCAGCGGCAGTGCTTTGAAATGTTTACTGAAATGTTCAACATAATCATGTTCTGGGCCGCACATATCCTGCCAGGATGAAACAAAAGGACTACTGCACTGAACTGCCTCACTGCCTGGCTGCCTGCTGGACACCAAATTAATTTCGAAAGACAAAATGCTGCTGCTTGCAATGCGAATGCCCGCGAATGGCGATCCCGACTGCCGAATGCCATTAGCCGCCCGGGGGGGTGATTCCAGCGGGGCTTAGGATACGCTCGAACACGCGCCAAAACCAAACCGCAAGCTGTGCCACTGCCAGTGGCATGTGGATGTGTGCTCAGTGGCTACTGCTGCTGCCTGCTCCTCATGCAACTCCTCCTCTGCTGCTGATGCTGCTGCTGCTCCTCCTCATGCAACTCTCATCCTCTGCTGCTGCTGCTGCTGTGAAACGTGACACGAAAACGGGGCACATTGCATTGGCCACCAAATGCGTGCGCCAGCAGTTTGATTTTGGTTTTTAGGGGGCAATACTCGCACGCTTTTTGATTTCGAATATCGGAGACTTTAAAAGGGGCCAAAAGGTTCTTGGCTTAAACTGAATTTGAAAGCCAGAATGTTCAGACGAAAGATGCTGGAAAATATCTTTCAAATAACACTCAAACATGGCCAAAGATTTGGCAATGAAATTTTGCTACAAATCCCTCAAAGAAGATTAATAAAAGTATAACAATTTTCTTTAAACCTTAAGCCACATAAATGGAAGCAATCTTTCCATAACAGCTAATCCTTTTGATAATAAATTAAATAAAAATTCCCCCAAATACATTAAATCCCAACTAAAAATAAACTATATACTAGACAGCATTAATTCCCTCTCTATCCAGCTCTATTTTAAGGTCTAAGCCACATTCCAATGGCCACAAAAGATAATGTCGCGCATGGACTGTGAAAACCACCAAAAATGCAGAGATTTATGATGAACAGAATTGAGGAGAGTGGAGTGGAGAAGAGGGATAGGCGTGTGGCATGGTGGCATGCCACTTACAAGCGCCCATAATCATTTCAACAAGAATAATTTTAATAATTATTAAAAGCCATTCAGGCAGCGGCAGGGCTGGGCAGCGTCAGGGCAGGCGTCGACAATTACAAACGACTCGACGATGGCTATGGGTCTCTGTCGCTGTCTCTGGTTTCGGGACTCTCGGCATTTGTCTGGCAACAGGCCGCCAATTGCTTGTTTGTGCCTCCTGCCCATCCTCATACCCATCCCCTACAGCCTTTGACTTTTATGATTGCCTCAGATTTTCATGCTTTTTTTTTGTGGTATTTTTTGATGCGGTTAAAAATTAATACGCGGAAGGATATGGCAGGCAATTCGTTTTGTGTGCGCGCAAACGCCTCCCCGACAAAAACAAAAGGGAAAAATACAACTGAAATTTGAACGCATTTCATTGCTCATGAAAAATTTACATTTGAATAGATCCCAGCGAGAGGGAGATCTCTGTGGAAAGCGGCAGGGGTGGAGGAAGATTGAACCGCAGGACAATGGCTGCTCATCGCAGCGCTCCAAAGGGATGTTCGCTTCTGCGAGCATTTATGTGGCGTATTGTTTTAATTTTTTGATTAATAATATTGGAGTGGAGAGTGCAACGAAATGGTTGCCTGAGGTTGCAATTTTACGGTGAAACGCAATTTAAATAAATTGATAAAATGAAAACTGAGGAGAACAACCAGTTCTCCTTAACCTATTTGATATATTCATTCCTTTACTCTACAAACAATCCCCCAAAATGCACTGCAGTATTAGCAAAAGGAGTTTCCAAAAAAACAATTCACACTTCCCCCTTACCCTCTCATAGGTGTATTTTTGAGGGGCGTGCAGGGGGTATCCTCATAAGTCGAGTCGTAATGAAATCCTTCGCTTTATTACCATGCAATATTCATAAATTTCATTTCTACACAACAACCAACCAACATTCGAGGAGTGCACCAACAGCAGCAAGCAGGCAGCAGCAGCAGCAGCTACTCTCCCCTGTTGCAACAACAGCAGCAGCACTGCAACACAGCAATGTGCAACAATAGCAGCAGGCAGCATCATCCGCTGCTGCTGGGCTAAAACCAACTCCCAAAACTAAGAGAGAGCTTACAGGCGCTCCCCCCAGAGCTGGCTGCCTCCAACGATTCCTCTTCGCTCCTCGTTTACTTGTTGAGAGGTGTTGAAAGTGCTGGAATATATATGTAATAAATAATAGCGCTAAGTACTACTTTAAGAATTTACATGCGGCAATTGCAGAGAGTCAGGCAACCAGCGGCGGCAACAGCAGTGCAGAAGGGGGGTGGGTGTGATATGCGAGGGGTGTAGGTACCAGTAGATACAGTACAGAGAGGAGTGGAGTGTAGCTAACGCTTGTGCCGCCACCAAACGCTAAGGTCTGTAGCTACTGAAAGCTATGGCTACACTGAGGGAAATCGGAGAGTGCGAGCATAAAGGGATGGCAAAAGGAATGTAGCCATGCATAATTTTAGGTACATTCTATACAGAAACTTCTGCCATTAACTCTGTTATCATATATATTAAAAAACATTCATTTGCTAAGTCAATCAGCATTTGCCATTCATTCACTCTAAAGTTAAATTTTTTGATCCTTTTTGGTTACCCAATTTCTTTCAGTGTACACAAATTTTGACGCCAACATGGCTGCGGGGATTTTCGTACACACACACACATACACTCATACTCATGCACTCATGAGTCTGTGTGACTTGCATTTTGAATAATCGTAGGACAATGCTGCTGCAAGAGTGGAAGAGGGGTAGGAGAGGCAGCGCTATAAGTTAGGGGTTAGTGGTTAGGGGAGAGGAGTAAAAACGGAGCCGAGCAGCATATGAAAAGCCCGCTCGTTCTTTTGCTGCTTTTGTGCGACGACTGTGAATCTCTTTTTGGGGGCTGTGTGCCTTTTGTTCCTCTCCCCCTACTATACCTCTTTCGGTATTTTGCTACCGTTTCCCCCCATCTATAACTCTCTCTCTGGATCTGCACAACCCCCCTCCTATATCAGGCGACCGTGTGTTGACTTAATCCTTTTGAGATTCTGCCGCATAAGGAGACGGCAGCGGACAGACAGTGTGCCTCGCAGTCCGTAGCATTAATAGAGCCACTAACCAGGCGAGGATTTAGGAACCCTCCCACTCCGCTCTCCCCCTCCTACTGGCTCTCTTTCAAGCCATAAATAAAGGTCCTTCGCCATCAATAATGTCCAGAATAAATGTTGGCTTATTAAATCCCATTTGCGTGCATCAACTTACAGTTTAAATGAAATGAAAAATGTCCCAAGAAACAGTGAGGCAAGCAACATCATCAGCAACAGCAGCAGCAGAGGGGCACAAACTGAGGCACAGGCAGCAGAAGGACAGGCACAGTTCTAAGGCTTTGGGGCAAGAAGTGGAAGAAGGGAAGCAGGCCACAGATAAAAAATCCATTAAAATAAGAATGCGATAAGGTTGTTTTCTTTTTTTCTTTTTTGTGGTGTAGTGAAAGCGTGAAAAAAATTGTCTAAATTTATGCGGCTTTGCCATAAATTTTCGCAGGGGCTATAAGGATATCATTAAAGCGCAACCACACACCCACACACATCCTTCGCAGAGAGAAAGAGAGTGAGGGAACTTCTTGGCAAAAGCTTTCACTTTCGCATACAATCGCCTAAGCCTAAGGAGAGGCTATGTCCTTCCTTGGACTATGGGATAAAATAGGGATTTGTGATCCAAAAGTTTCCAAAGAAATCAAAGAATGAACCCAAAGTATTAAATGTGTAAAGAAATTATATAAAGAAAAAAAAACCAAAAAAAACTGCACTTAAATTAGAACTCTTAGAAAATTAATTAATTATATTTAATTAAATATTCCTTTTAATTAAAAAACGTTATTCATTAAAAGTACCCACTATTTTCACCAACTATCCCATTGTTTTGGCAAGAAAAAAAAAACCAGAAGAAATAATAAATATTATATACAGTTGTGTTCAATGAAATAGTAGTGCCGCACCTCACTACTTTCAAAACTTTTTTTGAGATAGTTCTAGTCTTTCAAATTGAACAAGTGATACCTTTACGGAAAGCCTGGAATGTAGGCATTGGATAACCGAAGAAACCCCGTTACATTTGCATTCCAAATTCTTGTTTTTCATATATTTAGAACACTACTCATGATATCTGCTGTTCAATGAAATAGTAGTGCTGGGATAAATTTATTTTAAAAAATGAAAAAACAAAGTAAATTAATTTAAATAAGTCACCACCCGTGAGCTCAATTTGGTTATCAAATAATTTGATGAAAGAAAGTTTTGGACATAGCGGTACTTTTGATTTTGAAGCGTTAAAGAAATCATTGCTCGGTCCAGAAGAGGATACTTAAGAGTTAGACTAAAAACTTAAGGCAGGAGGTATATTGGAATTGAAAACTAAGTTGTATGCACTCTCACTATTATATTTAACCCAATTAACTAAAAGAAGTAGACTGCAAATCGATTTTGTATGCGAAAAAATTATTTTTTTAGAGGATGGTCGGCGATGGTCGAAGGCAAGACCAGGCCTTTAATATCCTCAAAAATTATGAAAAAAATTTTAAATCGCTCTGTCAGTGATGTGACGGTTCTTAGACGGTTGATTACACATTATTTGAATGCAAGAAGTCCCAGAAAGCTCCGCGTTTGGGTCTAAGAGTACATGGGTGCACGACTTCAGTTTGGAAAAACGCATGTGGAATGGCCTGTGTCACAGTGACAAAAATACTTTTGACTGATGATAGTAAAGTTGTATTATATGGTAAGATAGACTGAAAAGAATATGTTTGGCATTCACAGAAATTCAATTACCACTTAAAATCATGAAAAAAATAGCATTGGGCATGGAAGGCTGAGCCTTATGGGGCCCAGCTCATATAAGCTAGTACTTTCTAGCCTGGCGTTTGAGTATATTATGGTTTTGAGCGAAACTGTGTATGTAGGCATACTTTAGAATACATTAAATTCAAATTACAGTTGAAAAATTCATGTTAAAAGGATCTTTTAACAGGATAATGACTTAAAATACCCAGAAAAGCTCGCTAGGAATTGATTTTTATCGGAAAATATCGACGTTTTTCCAAGGCCAACTGTCCAACTAGATATAAATCTCATCGAAGTCTTATGCTGGAATACCAAATACATTGTTGACACTGCAAATCCGTGAACCAGAGCCTAGTTTTAGCAAGTGGTTCATGGATTATTGGCTCAAATCTTATTGAAGCGTTGGCAAGAGATTAATGACCCATATCCGGCCCGTGCAAGTTCGCAATGAAAACCAAATTGATAAAAAACTACAAATTAAAGCTCAAGAAACATGAAGAACATGAGATATATGTTTTTATTTGAGTTTCGTTGTTTTTTTTAATTTTCTAAAAAAACACTACTATTTCATTGAACAGCATATTTTATGGGTATTCGGCTTATGTCATGTAAAACAAGAAGATGGAATGCAAATGTAACGGGGTTTCTTCGGTTATCCAATGCCTACATTCCAGGCTTTCCGTAAAGGTATCACTTGTTCAATTTGAAAGACTAGAACTATCTCAAAAAGAGTTTTGAAAGTAGTGAGGTGCGGCACTACTATTTCATTGAACACAATTGTATATTCTCCTGTTGTTGTTCGTCGAACATTAATAATAATTTTGCGATATTTATTACAGGAAACATCGAGACATCGACTGAACGTGAAATGTGATTACAAGGAGCCACCCCCCGCAACAGCAGCAGTAGCAGGAGAAGCAACCCCCACAAAAGGGGGAGTTTTTCATCTTTCATTGATCTCCCGAAAACTCCTCCTCTGAGTGAACAGAGGGTATCAAAAGTTCGCCATTTGCATTAGTAATTTTGCAGCTTTTTCTATGGAATATATAGAGAAAAAGTTTTCGTTAGCCGAAAAAGAAAAAAAGAGAAAAAGAGGAATTTCATTTATATCGAAATAAACAACCACTGGAAGCGGAGAAAAGAGAGGAAAACCCTCTGTTTTGGGCGCACTCCAATGTTATTTATGATGTCATCCATCATTTTTATCGTGAAAAAACATTTTCCTGTCTCAGCCTCAGAGAGCCTCAGCCGGGGAAAAGCACGGGCGGCTCCTTCTGCTGCTCCGCTACTGCTGCTGCTGTCATTGGCCAAGGACTTTTTGTGTCGTTTGTCGCTGATGGCCAGCCGCAGCCTCAGCCTCAGCCCCAACTCCCACACATGCCAGCAGGGAGATCCTTGAAGAAATTAGAGAGAGGAGAGAAGTGGGCAGGCTCTCTGCCAAAAGGGACGTACATTTTCGGGGGAAAAGGCTCGACTCTAATGATGCAACCCCATTCCCAGGCGCTCCACCCTCGCCGTCAGCCTCCATTCAAGCGAAAACCGAAACGAAGGATTTCCTTAAGGATTCCTGCTGCTGCTGCTGCTGCTCCTGCTGCTGGAAGGATGTTAATGAAGTGTATGCGAATGAAATACGAAGGAAAATTACAAATTGCCTTGGCCAGAACCCAGAACCCAGAAAACAGAAAGAAATCCAAGAGGGAAAAACGAACGAAGAAAAACTGCAAATGTTGTTTACGATTGTTCACGGGTTTCCTTTCGATTTCGTTTGCAATTTATGTGAAAAAGCAATTCAGATTCGGACGCAGGACAACAGGACGCTGGACCCTTCCTGGAGATGCCTGCCACTTGATTCGAGCACTCAAGTGGCGCTATATTTTTGGTCAATGACTCACACTTGTCCCCTCGGCTTCTCCCAATTGGAACATTAATTAGCGCCTGGAGTTTGTCCTTAAGGGGAGAGTCTCCCTGAGACTCAAACCTAATGATTTAATTCGTTTTGGTTTGGATTTTTATGAATTTAATGGCTTAACACGCTGCTAAAGATTCTTGGAAGAGGAAAATATTTATTTCTAGGTGTATTTGTTTGGTTTTTAAAGAATCTAAAAATTTATTCTCTAGGCTCTTAAACTGGAAAACATTGAGGCAATTTCCTTAAGCTTAAACCTATTCCCAGCAAAAACTTTAAACTAAAATTTCACTTAATATATTCAAGTTTTTCACTTACCAAACAAAAACGAGCAAAATCTGTTTGGCGCTCACGAAGTAAATCCCCAGTTTGAGGACGCTTAGTACATATCCTGTCTGATGTCTGCCAAGTGCATGTTTCGGTGGAGAACACACACACACAGACACAAGTTTTTATTATAATGTACGGGGGGACAACGATGTGAGGTCATAAATTAAAACGTATTTCACTTGGAAGAAAGAAAAATCTGCGGCATAATAAAACAAATAGCATTCAAAAATTGCAAGACGCACCATGCGACGCGACGGACGATCCACATACGACGAGTACAACAACGTAATTCAAATTGGAGACAGAAATAAGGAGAGCAGAAAAGAAAAGAAAAGGAAAGAAACGACAAAAAATATTATAATCTTCTGTCGCCTGAGAAATGCTTGACAGCCCACATTTTGTGGGAGGAAGAGCGAGACTTGCGAGACATTTACCGGTGGTTTGGGGATCTGCAAGATTGGACATGCACAGACATGCGTGGACAGAGAGCCAGACAGGCGGACTAGTGTGGGGGGGGCCAGCATCAGAGAGCGGGAGGGGAATGGGTGGAAACAAAAAATATAGAGATAGAGCTAGAACAGAAAGGGGTGAAGGAAAAACAACGGAGGATGGAAATACATATTTGGGAAATTTGTTTAAATATGTTAAAGAAACATTTCTTTTTCAAGCAAATTTTATACATAAATATCCAACAACAAAAAGTACCATTAATTTGTATAATTTCACGGCAATAAATTCCCCTTTCTAACGCATGCATTTCAAAGATACTTTAAACATGCTTCAAACTCGAATCTTGAAATCTGTTTTCGATATTTGCTTTTGTTTGTTGTTGTTTGTGTCTGGAATCCGAGTAGTATTTGTCGTGTGTGTTCACATCTGCAATTTATTTGCCATCATCACAGGAGGCAATCGAAGTTGTTTATTCATTTGTTTGCTCCATTTGTTTGCTTGTTTGTTTGTCCATTTGATTGGGAGTACGAATACAAATACAAACACAAATACTTGCACTCGATTCGTATTCGTATCTGTGTGAGTGGCCATAACTCAAGTTGCGGGCACAATGTGATCATTGGATCGCATGATTTGGATTTATTCCCAACGCGCCATTGGACATATTGCCGGCATGTGTGTGCCACACACAGAATCCACATCCAGGGCGACACAATATCCCCCATTGCTGCTGCTGCTCCTGCTCCTCCTCATCTTGCAAATTAACATAATCGAAAAGCGATTCGATTCCCAAGCCATTCCCAATGTGCGCCTGCACTTTTCTCTCGCTTTATTTATTCATTCATTCTGTCAATTTCTGTGTCTGTTCTGTGTGGTGGTGCAGCAAGCGAATTTCTTGCTGACAGAATTAATTATTTCGCCACATAAATTCTTAACCCGATGGCTGTCTGTCTGCCTGTCTGTCTGTCCATCTGTGCTGACAATATTTCCCAGGAAATGGAAAATGGCTTCATTATGTTGGAAACTTTTGGAAATGGCAGCGAGCTCAAGTTTTGAGAAGAATTAGAGTGGCTGGAGGGTAGAAAAAACCCCACATAAAGATAGTTTTGGTTGGTTTTTCATAAGAGAAATATTAAACATAGCCAAAAGATGTTTTAGTACATGTTTTATCAACACGATTCCTTAAAAAAAACCACTCTAAGTGCAATTTCCATATTGAAGTCTTTGCCCAAATTGTATCCCCATTGACCTCAATGCAATTACACATTCATTTAGGCCAAGTTTGTTAGCTCAATTCCCATTTCATCCAATGAAACCATTCACTGAGCTGTGAGTGACTTATGAATTTGCAAAAGGCCCAAAGGACTTGCCTGCAGCACCCCCAACGCCTCTCCATAAAACAATTCAAAAGTGTGGAACCCAAATTAGAGTGAACCTTATTGAAATCCACCTTAATGCTGCACACACACACACAATGCAAACAAATCTATTGAGAGCAAATGAGAGGCAAACAAATCTATTGAAAGGATAGGGGGAATAGATGCTCCCATAGAGAGAAAGAGTCACAGAGAGCAGGATGCAGGGTTAGTCATGCGGAACCACTTACAAATCCATAAATGTGAATATTATTACTAAATTTGTAGTTGTTGTAGTTCTCTCCTGGCATTGTGCTTGGGCCTTCTCAGTTGCTGCCAGGGGACATCCAATTGGGTGGTAGATGGGGCGTGCATCGTGGTATAGGCTATTGGGGGAGAGGAGATACAAACACCGCAATGACTTTAGCAAATAGTCAAGCAACAACAAACACAGCAGCAGCCGCACACCACAACAACAATGTTTGCACTTTGCTTTTGCCGATTGGCAGTTTTCGGTTATTGTAGGGTATGCAGCAAAAGAGGAGGGCATGCTGGTTTTCAAGAGATGTGTTAAAAGCAAAGAAAAGAAAGGGAACGAAGATGATTTAAGAGCCAATGAGGTATTGCGGAGTACGCTTTATCTATCCAAATAGATATTTTGTATATAAAATTGACTGTCATTTAGCAAAGTTCTACGTTATATTCCAAGAACTCCCAGCCGACAGGGTATCCGCAAGTCGCTATTCCAATTCCCTCTTCTACTCTTGCTTTGCCCCGTTGTTTTTGCTTTTGTTGTGGGATGTTCGGTGCTTTGCGGTGCTTCTGTGTGTTTGTTGTTTGTTGCTTTCGAATGAGAATAAATTCCAGTAGCCGGAAACAAACGATTTTATTGCAACAGCAACAACTGAAAGCAGCACTCGAACGAGCTGCATTCGTGTATTGTTTTTGTTGTTGTTCGCCGTATTACATGTCGTATTATTTGCGATATTTTTTGGGAATTTTCTGTTTGCCTTTTGTTTTGTCAGCAATACCCAAACCCAGATCTGTGTCTCCCCTCCAATTGATTTTAGTTTATTTATTGTTTTGCTTTAAACTATTAAAATATTGTCTGTATTCCGTATTCCTTTTTTTTCGTTTCTCTGCAGTTGGAAGCCTCCAATGCCCCAATGCCTCTGCCGTTTGTGGCATCGTTTTTGGTTGTTGACTCAAGTTTTTGGCAAATAATTTGATTCGGAAAACGATAAATTGTAACAAATTTATAAATTATACTTATTTCAGCTTAATGGAACATATTTACAAGGATTATAGAAAAACATGTAATAATAAAATAAAAATTCATCAACACTAGGGTTCACTGGGGATTATTTGTTGTAGTATTTTTTTGGGAGTTTAAGAATAAAATACACTCACCTTTTTTAAATATTTCTCCTATGATCTTTGATCCATTTGCGCTTCATTCTGTTTTCAATCACGTACAGTAATGGAAAGTGAAAAGATTAATACCATCATTCAAAGCTCATTCAACTAAAAGAAACACTAGTTTTCTTTGCATGAATCATAGAACCATAGAATCCATCGATTAGCAAGGACTCCTCCTCCTCCCCCACCTCGCTCTACTCCATCTCCTCTCTAATTTATTATACCCCACTCTCCTTCGCTCATTGAAAAGAAAGTAAATAAATTAAGTAAAGAAAGAACGAGGAAAAACCTTCAATAGAAAGTCAAATAAGCTGAGAAGGCGGAACTTTCGCATAAATTAGCCGTTTGCATTTGAAAATTCCCAAAAAACTTCCTTCAAACTGAAATCAATTCGATACATTTTCCCCACCTCCTCTTCCTCCAACAACAACAACAACAACAAAAGAGTTTTTTTTTCTTTTTTGTATTTTGTGCGCTGCTGAAAAGCCAAAAAAGTTTGTTTTCCCATTTCTCATTGCTTACAACAGAAAGTTTTAAGTAAAAAATAAATTTCTGCCAATTGGAAAAACTAGCGAAAAACAGAATGCCAAGAAGGGGGCTGGGGAAATCGGGGAAAAATCTGTGTGTGTTTTTGCAGTCAACCAATAAGAACAGACAGACAGACAGTCGCTCCGTCATTCAGATGGAGATTATTTTCTACTTTTTGGAGAAGGAATGGTTGGGCGGGGGGTAACTCTTGGATGGCTTCCAAATTATAAGGTTCTGCCCTGATTTCAATTTAGCCGCAACCGAAACGTCTAGCAGAGGGGTGGAGCAGCGACTATTTGTCGCATTTTTACTTTGGAGAAAAAGTCGTACTTTCCAGCCTCCTCCGGAGCACAGAACCCATCTAATGGCCATAATAATTTAGTTCTCTTTCACGGATGCGGATACGCCTTGGGAGTTAATGAAACTTTTGTTTATGAATATTGTTTTTTAAACATGTTTCAGATGGAATGTTACTTGGGGGAAGTTCATTGTGGCCGCCAAAAATTAATGCCTGCAGAGACAAAATTTGACTGAAGGTAAGCTTGCGTTTTTTCATATAACTTGAGTATGCTACACCCAATTTTTAAGGACTTTGCAATTCTGAGAAGCTACTGAACGCAGCTATTAATCAGAAAACATTGCAGCTTAAGCTTACCATCTGGGAGATATACAGCTTTCAAGTGAGATATTTATAATTTTTAATGATTTTTCTTCAAACTTTGAGTTAAAAAACTCAGAAAAACTCGAAATAAATAATATGTTTGTTGTTTAATATTTTATTTACATAGGCATATTAATTAGGCGTCGTTTAAGGTATTGAATATACAAAGCAATGCATAAAGGTCTGAGCTGCAGCTAATTTCTCTCATACATTTCTTTTACAAAATTAAACTGAATATTTTCCAAAAGGCTATGTCAAATTCTATCTGCCATATTATTCAGTATTCTTCTACCAATCATACTCTTTCTGTATTTCTCAATTCATCTTCCACTCCCCTGTCCTTGGAGTACACTTTTCCCTCTCCTTTGAGCTGATTTGAGTTCATTTTGGCAAATAATTCCCAGCAAGCAATATTTATGCCGCATTGTAAAGTCAGCGAATAAAAAAACGGAACCAAAAGGAATGAATATCCTTGTGCCAAAATCCTTGGGTCTCGCGCTCTCTGGCATCATGTTGCATGCAGCAATGAAGCAATCAATCAATGCGAAAATCGCTTTGGTGTCGCAAAGCACCGCTGGGCAAAGCGACTTTTCGCCTTAGGAATAATATCCATCATTGCACAGTCCCGCAGTCCTGCAGTCCTACAGACCCAAACCCCAGACCCCCATCGTAATCGTAATCGTCTTCATTTTCAGCGGGGCAGGCCGCGCGCTGCTCAGTCGGAGACGCCTTTGATGCCGTGGCTCCATGACTCAGATATCGATGGGGCTTCCAGGGGAGGAGCACTCGTACTTTTACTGTGTGGGGCTTTGGCTTTGGGATCTCTGTGTACGTACGAGTCTGCCTGTCTCGAGGAGTCGTCGTCTCCTTCTCTATCTCTGTGTGTCTTTCTGTCTCTTCCCTCGTGCAATCTCTCGCTGCGTAATCACATTCAAGTGCCGTGCCGTCCTACGTCTGTCTCCTCCACATGTGTGACTGTGTCTTCGGGGTGGGTTGGGGCATGGAGGATTGGGGCTCTGGAGCTGCTTGGGCAAGGGCAAGGCGAGGCAATGCCGAAGCTGTGCCGCATATAAATGTTTGATTTATGCATCCAAAATGCTTGACTCGCAGCCAAAAAGAACTTCGACAGGCTGGCACAGTGGTAACAAGTATAAGAAAATATAAGATTCAATATTTTTATATTAAGGGATTTTTGTAAAGATTTTTAAGCATTTTTTAACAGTTTTTTTTTTAACTCAAAGATTTGGCCATATTTGGACCTTGTTTTTATCTGTATCTATGAGATAGAATGTCTATATCCCTGCACCACTGTGCCAACTCATTGTCGTGGTTTTTCTGCTGCAGCTGTTCTTGCTTTTGGTTGCAGTTGTTCTCCTGCTGCTGCTCCACTCCTCCCTAGTGGAGTGGAGTCTAGTGGACTCTCTGTCTGCGAGTTGTGACTACAAATGCAGTCCGTCGTCGTAGTCGTCGTCGTTTTCCCATTGCCATTGGCCCCATCATAATGGCGGCACTTTGAGCTTACAGAACCCACCGACAACCGACAGCCCAACAGCACCGACACCGCCGCGGTCTCGAAGAGCGAGAGAGAGCTTATCCTTATGGCCCATGGAATCACATCATTCTACTGGCCTGGCGAGTAGAGCACATTATCATTATCAGTGTTGGAGCTGTAGCTGTAGCTGGAGCTGCAGCTAGTGCTAGGTGCTAGAGGCCATCAAAAGCTCAGAGCTCTCTGTTGGCACTCTGTTATAAATCCGACGCGTATCTTATGGATGCATTTTTGCCATCTGCATTTGCCACTAAGCCAGTGCTCCTACTCCTCTGTGCCTGCTCCTCCTCCTGCTCCTCTTCTGCGGCCACCATCTGTGGGCATTTATAACTCGTTAAATGCTCAATAACTTTATTTCTCTTTTGCAGAAAGAGGATTCTGTTGCCCCCGAGGGTCTGGTTGGGTCACCCAAAGGTGTGTGAGCCTTGTCTCTGAAAGTCAGGAAGCTTATTAAGCGATTGGCTTACAAGGCATGGGAATACGCCTACCTTCATGAAAAGGGGGGGCTTATGGGATTTGAATATGAGAAAAAGGATTGCCAGGGATTTTTGTGTGTGTTTTTGAGGAGTGGTAAAAGGTTGGAGGATGGTTTGGAGAGGGTGAAAAAATTATTGCTGGAAGGAGAATATATTTTATTTAAAGGAATACATTTTCTCTATAGAATTTCATGCAATATTCATGCCGTTTGATACCCAAAAACTATAAGAAATCCTTTGAGGAGGAGTTTCCTTAAAATTCGTACCATATCATATGATTCCTTAAAGAACCAAAGCACTATCCTCAATTGAGTTTCTATTTCTTACGACTATTACCCCACACACATTCTTGGATAAATCTCTCATGAATAATGCATAGAAATGGACTTCATTGAATGAATACAATTACAAAACTTGCGTTTGCGCATTTTGACCAAAAACTTAGACTAGAAGTTTTTTTTGCTGCTACTAATAAATTTACGAGCAGAACTTTCAGTCTTAAAAGCAAAAAAAAAAGTAATCACTTAAGTTTTTACAAAGTCCCTGAAGACACCCAAAACAGGAACCCCCTAGAAACCCTCCAGTTAGTGGGCGTCTTAATCATCAAAGACCGAAAATAGTCAAGTTCTTTCATGGGAAACAGAGTTCTGGCAACTAATTTGGTTGCGTATTTTGGTGGCTTCTCCCATCTACCATTCTGGACCATCATCGTCCATGGAGGGTCTTCTTCATCTCCTCCATCGCCAACCGCGTGGAAAGCAATAAAGCAGCAACAGCAGCAGGAATAACAAAGTTAAATAAACAAAATGTTCTCATTATTTATATTTGCAACACAACTCAGCACAAAAAAAAAAATAATCATGAAAAAAGCAGAAGAAAACTGCTATGAAAACAAGCTGTGAGATGGAAAGTTGAGGCAAATATACAGGGTATCCAAGGAAAATTAAAAGTTATAAATAAATAGCTGAAATCTTTAATCTTGTACAGTTATCCCGGTAAACACATGTTAAACGTATCACTCACCATGCAGCAGCACCCCTCGGTTGGTTGTTTGTTCACCAAGTATCACCCTGTATCATCGTGTATCACAAAATATGCTAAAAGTTTCCCTTCAGACAATAGAAGCGCGTAAGAAAAAGCTCATTAATAATCTCTCCCGTACTTTTGCTCAGCTCATCTTCCTAGCTTTCTCATCGTCTTACGGTTGCACTTAAAAATTAATTTAATATCCTTCGTGTATCCTTTTCAGCAGCAAGCACCAGACAACTCCACAGCCACTCGCATGCTCCACAGCCATAACGATGGCAATCCCTGTACAAAAGATGAGCGAAAGCATCCTTCTGCTGGCTGTGGAAATTCCCATTGTACTCCTGTTTAGCTCCTCCTCGCATGGCGGCTGTAAATATAATTATGTCGGGGAAGAATCCCGAACCAAAGAGGATTAATTAGCGCACATTACCCCCCAAAAAAAAGGAGTAGGAACACGCAATGAGTTTTCAGGTCTTCAGGAAAGCCTCTGGGGATGGTCTCAAGCATAGGTGGTGTTTCTGTGATCCCCTGACAGAAAAAAAAAGCGGCTCTCTAATTAAGAATCCATGTTTTAAATATATATGTATGTACTCTCCCCTACAGCTCCTGTTCATGGCTGTAGAAGAAGCTGGCTTGTCTGTGGTTTTGAGTTTCGAAGCAGCAGCCATAAAAATATAAGTATAACATGGCGCATAAATGTTCCCTGAATTTCACAGCTAAAATACCTCTCACTACAGGATTGAATGACACTGCCAGCGCCCACTCAAATATTACCTTACACAGCAGCCTTCTAATGAAGGTAGACAGAAAGAGAGAGAGAGAGAGAGAGAAAAATGGTGGTGATGGGGAGGCTTCTAATGAAGCGAGAGAAGTTGCTTTGGGAGACAGAGAGTATACAAGTATACAAATAAGTATACAAATATTTGTGGGGGCCGGAAGGGTTTTCATGCAATTATTGTTTGGGAAAACCTAAAGAAAATGTAACTGAAAACGAATTTATTGCAAATATGTTGCATCAATCAGCCACACAAAACCCAAGCTCAAAGCTCAAGCCCGACATGTATTTGCTTAACCTGCAACCAATTTATGAGCTATAGAAATCACATACTACATTCATAATCCGATGGAGGATCCATTCGTATCAGACAAGCCACAAGCAAAAGACAAACAAGAAAACATTGAAAACAAATGAGCGACAAATTAGAAACGAGCTGCGAAACGAGACTCAAATCTCGTAAAAGACTCATAAATGTCGCAATAACAATAAAAATTCCGGTTGCAAATAAAGTTTGAAGCGAAAGCGGAGCGGCATGCCAGAGAGCAGAGCCAGTCCGGAACCCAAAAAAGCCCGAGAGCCGAGAGCCCAGACATAGACCATGGATGGGCTCCCCCAAGCCATTGAACATGTTCATAAAATCATCGCCTGTTGCTGTTTGCTGGATGATGATGGTTAGTGGGTAGTACTCGGCAGAGTAGCTATAAAGCCGTGCACAGACAGACAGAACAACCAACTGTTGAACGTCCCGTGGATTTTACGAGCCGAGTAATGACGTCATAAAAATTAACAACTTTTAGGACTGGTTCTCTGCCCCTTTTTTTGCGGTGGGGTAAGTAATCTTTTGACAGAGTGCCAGCCACAGAGACAATTATTAGAGTGGTACAAAAAAATCATCAAGAAATCACAGAAAAAGCATCTGTAAAAAGTAATTCTAGATTCAGGATTCAATGAGCGGGCAAAAGTGTGAAATTAAATTGCAATCACAGTGGCTCACAAAAGTTCTCTGCACACAACCAACGAACAATTCCCTCTCTTTATTTGCGTGTGCCAAAAATGGGAGGAAAACGAAAATGAATGGGAGGAAAAGGATGGTAGGATGCTGCAGAATGGTGGGGGGATATATGGGGAGAATGAGGAGGATATATGGGTAGGATATAGCAGGACAACTGCAGGACGACTGCAGGTCCTGCCACACACACACACACACACACACATAGCCAAAAGAATGGCAAAATTGCGTTGGAAAATTTACCGGCATAACGAACGGATGCCAACGGATGCACACACGGAAGCTCCCTCTTTGTCTCTCTCTCTCTCTGACCATCTCTCTTTTCCTCTCTCCTTATGTGTGTGTGTGTTTGTGTGCGTATGTCCTGGGATGAAATATAATTTATTCGATCTGCGATAGCCAGGGGCCTCTGTCCGGCATGTCTCATAAAAATTGCAGTTTAATTACTCCATCGACAGTATCAATTTAGCGAAATCTTTTATTAGCGCGCCGCCAGATGGATTGCCATCCGTGTTAAAGCGTCATCTGTAGGCGGGCCAGGTAAACGGTTCTTTTGTTTTTAAACTGGGGTTAAAGGTTAAGCAACAAATGAACGGATTGAAGGGTTTGAATGGATAATGGAGTATTTGGTATTTGGTATTTGTGGAGTGCACAAAGTTTATGGAATTAAAAAGCATTTCTAACACATTTTCGTTTGATTTTATGTAATGATTTTTATTGAAATCAATCTTAAATGTCTTAAGGTTCCTTCTTTTATTTACCTTTATCTTTCTCACTAATTTCAATTTTTTAAACGATTTTTAGTACATTTTCTTCAATTTTACAATTTTAAATATGTTTTGGATCCCTTTTCTTATATTTTAAGCTTTCTTGTAGTAATCTTCATAACATTTGAAAATCTTTCTCCAACTGTTCCACAATTTCTAAAAGTAAAAGAAACTAAAAGAACAGATACGTTTATTTACTAGCACATTTTTGGCTATAATTCCTAACATTTCCTTGAAGTTCTTCCCTAAGTCGCATATTCCCCCAAATATTCCCTAGTATTGCCACAATGCCACAGCTGCGTTTTTCTGTTCAGCCATGACTGCGCCCCAAAATCCCCAATGCAAGGCTCACAAATGAAAACCAAAAACGAAAAAACGTAGCCCCAAAAAGCCCACCAAATGCTGCCACGGCTCATCCACAAGATTTATGTGTGTATCTCAAATGTGTGTGTGTGTGTGTTTTTGTGTGTGTATTTCAGAGTTCGAGTACGAATGCCTATGCAGCATCCATTTTCCAGAGCTGTGGCTCTTTTTTTTTTTTGGGTAGGACCCAGAGAACACCCAGCATCCAGGACTCCGATGCCGCTGCCGATGCCGTGGCCTCCGATTCCCTGATTCTCCAAAACAGTTTTCTCTGTGTATCTGTATCTCGTACGAGTGTGTTTTTCTGTTATTGTGTCCGCGCTTTTTAAAATTTACGTGCGGCAAATGCAACATACTTCACTTACGGAATTTGCGTTAATGTGAATTTGCAGACCACTTCAGAACCAGAACCAGAACCAGACCCACAACCAGACCCAGACCGTGCCACATGCCGCATCAGTCCCTCTGCCTGTGCCTGTGCCTCTTTGGCGGATTGCTTTCAGTCTGCATTTGCATGCTGGCCGCCGACGCATTCGCCCGCCAATCGAAAGGAGGGGGGGAGTCAAAGAGAGACGGGGGCATGCATGTGCAGGGCACAAGTGCAGCGGCCTCCAGTTTATACTACAAATGCACTATGGAGCATGGAGTAGGGAGTATGGAGTGCATGTTGCTATTGTCAGACGCGGAGCAACATTGCGACATTTGCGCGGGGATATGCGACTGGAGAGTGAATTTTTGTGACAGATTTGATTAAATTTGTAAGCAACTTATTTAATTTAAATATACAAATATATAATTTAAATATGAAATAAATTTATTTAACATATACAAATATTTAGATTAAAATATTTTCATAGTAATATTAATATTTCCAATCTCGGTGCAAATATAATGGCATATTGAAATTGCTTTGGTTACAGAACTCTTGCTTTCCTTAGCTCTTTCTCTATTGTTCCTTTCGGAAAACTTTTCCTTATATAGCATACTTCTTGGAGCTAACTAGAACATCCTTACAGGATATCAATTAGTCGTATACTTCCCCTGTCCAGCATATAGAAGTCTTCTTACTTTTGTTGTTGCAGGGATTTTTGCTTTTGATGCTTTTTTGCAGTCTTTGTTGTTGTTGCAGCAGTCGTTTTGTTGCCGTTGTTTCTGTAGTTGTTGCACAGATTGTTGTTTTTGTTGTTGTCCCTGTGTGATGCATCCACCAACGAACGTCAGCTACAAGGTACGCCGTACAATGTACATTTGTCGGTGTCTGTGCCGTCTCCCTGCCCCTCAGCCACTCCTGTCTCCTGCTGCTGCTGCAACTGCAACTGCCTCATGCATCAGTGTGTGTGAGTGTGTGTGTGTGTGCCGTACGCAAATGCAGCCCATGATTTATGATCTGAAACAATATTGAGCGCACGAAAATTTATGGAGTGCGCTCTCCTCCGCTTTTTGCACAAATAAAACAGAAATAAAAACCTTTTTTTGTCAGTTGTATTTTTCGTTTCAATATTTTTCTCACTCTCCCCTCCCTTTCTACCTCTCTCTCTCTGTCTCTCTTTCACTGTCTTTTTGTCTCTTTTTTTGTAGATGTTTTGTTGTTGTAGAAGGAGGCCCAGCCTTTACTTCATGACTCCGACAACCATTCATCCTTTGGTGTCCATTCATTTCGCTCTCGATTTATTTCATTTCCGCATCCCTGTGCATCTGCATGAGTGTGAGTGTGCGTGTGGCAGTGCATTTGTATCTGTGTGCGTGTAGGCGGCTTTTCACCCCCTCCCTGAGATGCTCACAAAATGCATTCGAGCTTAATATTTGTTCTTTATTGCTGCGATCGGACATAATATATTTGAGATTTCCAGTGCTAAATTGCATTTAATTTATTGCAGTGTAATGGAATGTTTACTTAGTTTTGAAATAAAAGAGTTTTGATGATTTTTTGAGGCATACCTAATGTTTTAGTGATTTATTTTGTGTTTTTAAAATATTTATATATTTATTTAAAAAATAAATATTGATAGGATTGAAGTGCGATTTTTATGGCTTAGGAAATCTAAAGAGTATGGAGAATCATAGAGGGATGGTATTGAAAGATACTAAAGACAACCACTCTTGTTTTTAATGAAATTTGATGTTTTTCGTGTAAGTTATGGGAAATGTTTCAAAAATATTAAGTCTTATAATTAATGGAGAAGGAAAACTTTATCTAAGGATATGAAAGCTATCCAATAGAGTGAAAATGAAGTAGAATATACAGTAGAATACTCCAAGAATTGTCATGTTTTCTCCCAAATTCCACATACAACAATTTCCATTGGACAATAAATAGTTTCTTTTGCTCTTAGATATATAAACAAAATTCTTTAAAAACCAAAATATGCCATAATTTCCATAATCAATGAGGTATGAAAAACCATTTAAAAAACATGGAGAATGAAACCTAAAAAGGGAGGGGAAAGATGCATGAAATCCCTGAAGATGGAGGAAAATGTTGAAACTGGTAGTAGGAAAGTGGTGGAGACTATTCTTTACTCCAAACAAGATATTGATGAATGTTCTTTGTGGTTTTTATCAGTAGAATGTACACCCATTCGAAAAGCAGAATGTCGAGAGCCTTTATCAGCCACTTACCTCAAGAAACCATCCTGCCACAAAGATAGAGGAGAAAGGGCAGCCTCAAACAGAAGAGAATGACAGGGGGGAATCTTAAAACCAAGAGAAATGCAGGGTGAGACTTAAACCCCAGAGAAATACACTGGAGAGTGGGAAACACAATGGAAAGACATGCAGAACTTTTGGTTTTTGGGGGAGTATTTCATTTGCAAGTGACATCTTTGGGAGAAGGGGGCGATAGATGAGCGGCCAAGGATAATTCGAACATATATCATGTTCAGTTTTTGGGCAATCGATTTGCGTTCGATTGAGGCTTATCAGAAGAGCAGGAAGAGAGCAGCAGGCGTATGGGGGCATGAGGGTGTGCATGAGACATACGACGGGTGTGTGGCATGCTCAATTGAAAGCCGTTACGCTTACGATACAGAGAGCTCGAGACTTCCTGCCAGAAAGGACATGGGATGCTACTGCATATCTATCATCAACCAGCAACCCCCAATCCAATACCAGATGGAGTATCCCGTCCAGAATCCCATACAGAAACCCACCATTTTGTTGTCCCACCATATGGCCCTGGACGGGTGTGAAGGAGATGCAGATGCATCCCGGGCGTTAGGGGGGATCTATTTCTGTTTGATTTCGGCTGACAAATGCAGGAAAAACTGGCTCTAAGCACGTGACTTTCTAAGGAATTTTCTATATATTGCACATTTAATGGGAATTTTGTAGAAGGAATGCGAAATGACTTCTGAGGAATGGCAGCTAGAAATCATTATCAAAAAAGGGGAAGTGTTTCTGCCTCAACACTTTATTTGTTCTTTCTGTCAACAAGAGCTGTTCCGGAGAGGGATACTTCAACGAATAAAATTGGGGGAAGTTGTAGATGTGCGCCCTTGAAAAAGGGCACTATATTTATTCGTTAGACTCGCTCCTCACTGGATAGTTCCCTTGTCATTCGATAGACCCTCTTTAGACGCGGATCTTAGTCAGAAATTGAGCCACAGCCGACCGAAGAGCGCGGCTGCATGACGAGCAACTAACCATAATCGAGAAAAACCTTTTAACCGGACATTTCACTTCTCAAACAACTAAATCCGGCACTTTTCTCTTTCAAAAAAGGATCCCCAACTCTTGTCTTTCCTCTCCCACCGCCAAATAAAACCATTTTCAACTCTAAAACCTTTCACACTTCTCCTACCAGAGGAACTACCAAAGAAAAAAGAAACATATGGTTTAATAAACCGATTCGTCAGTGCCTTGCCAACCAACACTTGCCGCAGAGAGTCTAAAATATCCTGCAACAGTGGCCATAAATCATAAAGATGCAGATGCATAAAGAAGAAAGATACTTATTCTGCTCTAGATACGAGTATTCTGTGCCTGAAGGAACATCACAGCAGCAGCAGAGCAGGCAGGCAGCCTTATTGCTTCACAGGAAGCAACTTCCCTGCGTGTTGCATTAGTTTTGCATATGCAAAAAAGGACCACAGCCATAAACCGACAGCAAGGACAATGCACAGCAGCAGCAACACAGCAAAAATTAAACCGAAAAATGCATTTGATATTCCGTTCCATATATGTATGTATTTTTTTTCTGCGATTGCATGTGGTGCAAATATGATTTATGATGATGCCAAAGAGAAAATGTCACACGATGACAACAGCAACAGCGAGAGCGACAGAAAGCCAAATAAAACAGCGGGCAGCAGGCCACTCAAGTATCTCACAGATACAGAGATACTGCGGCAGTTGGTGGCAATTAAAAGCGTCATAAGATCTGGCAGGATACATCGTTAAATGGATATATTAATTTGTGATTTCACTTGGCCGCTAATTTATTATTAATTGAATGTAAGAGAAGGAAGGACAGACCCCCCGCACATAAATGGAGGGGATCCAAAAACACACACACACAGCACAGACCACAAATGGCAGCAGACATATCCCCTCTCTGATGTTATGTGAGTTTTATGTTCTATTTATGTGGTGCAAACGATGCCCCATAATCGTAAAAATATCAAAACAAATCGTTAAAATCGATCTCTCAATCGTTTGGCAATCGATTTACATCCATCCCCATGCTGAACAGAAGTGGACTGGAGTGGAGTTTTTACGGCGACGAACGCGTGTCATATTGAATGTTTGTATCTCTCTCCCCACCCACACACATCTACACACACATCTATATGTATCTCTATCTCTACCATTTGTATCTCTATCTCTCTGTCTGGTGTCTGTTGTCTGGCGGGTCGTGTGTGCCCTCCAAACAAGAAGCTCATAAATTTTGTGACTTAATTAAGTTGGCATCACTTGAAAATTGTTTGAATTTTTCAGTCCGTTGTGTATCTGCTTTTACAGATAATAATTGTAAGAGGAGCCCCCACCATAATTGATTTCCAGTATTGATTTATAATTATTGAATCGACTCAAGTGCCACTACTGCTGCGTACCGCGCAGAGAGTGCCACACACAAATTGGTAATTTAATTAGCTCTGGAAATTGTGGTAGAACTCCAGTTTTTTTTTTTCCAAAAATGTAGATAGAAGTTCTTGAACTCGTTAGGGCATAGATTTCTTGAAGGAATACAAATTTGGAAACATTGAAATTTAAGTTTTTTTTCACTCTATTTAAAAAGTATTTTCTTTACGCTTAGATTCCGAGGGGCGCTGCTGCATGACTCGTGAGACGTTTAATCTTCTTTCTTATGAAGAAATAATATATGACTTAAGCCATAAATATTTATTATTTTTAATATATTTTAGGACGTTTCAAAACATTTATTTTAGCTTATAAAGTTTAGCTAATTTTGAATGAGATCATTCCCATAGAATCTTATTATCTATAAGTATCACTCATGCTATGAAGTCATCAACTTTCAATTTCAAATCAATTCCTTTAACAGCATCACCATCCAAAACTATTTACCAAATAAATAAAACACAAATCTAACGAAACAGAAACCAGAAAATCCTCTGCCCACAAAAAACCTACAAAAAAAAAATGAAAAACATGAGTTGTTTGTTTATTTACCTATGCGATGCGGTGGAGGAAAATGTCGGGGCATGTTGGGGCAGACAGGCAGCGAAATGAAGAAATATTCGCAGCATGCCCCAAGAGGAGTCTCCCAGGCGTCTCCCACTGATTCTTCTTCGAAGAGGTGCCACATGAGCGGGAGAGGCGCTCACTGGCGTTGTGTTTATCCAAACTGTGGGGACCAGAACCAGACCTCTCCATCGAGTGTTTGTTTTTATAGACTAATTTTTATGGTGCTTTCCCCCCACCCTCCTCCCACATGATTTCCCCCTCGATTTTTGTGTGTTGTTTATTTTTCTTTGGGATTGCTCAACACTTGCTGCCTGCCTGCCTGCCTGCCGTAGAGTCGGGAGGAGGTGGAGGAGCAGGCATGTTTACGATCCGAAAGAGTGGACTGGCGATGGCGAGTAGTCCATTCCGGTGCCACACATAATAACCATCATAATAAAGCATTAACTTACTCATTATCCCAATCCCAGGCACCCACAGTGGGCACTCCACTGGGCCGCCGCAGAAGAGACACACACAAAAAGGATTCGGTTGCGGTGCGGGATCATAAAGACATCATAACTCAAACGCCTGCTGTAAAGGGATACGATGGCATAGGAAAGTAAAGCCATCGTGTCGTCCTGCCCATAATTAAGTAGTTTTCTATGCAAAACTCTGTGAAAAATTAGAACAAAGTTACAGTTCTGTTACCTGTGGTGGTCCTCGCTGATCCTTTGGCTAAATTAAAATCACCCTCTGTGCGCACGGCAAGTGCCAAGACATTGTCACACATTATCCTCGGGTGGTGGGAAACTTTCGGCCCAAACAAAGCCAGAGACAAAAGGGTTGTGAATCCCCGAGAATCCTTCGAGTTGAAGACAAAGTTTTTACAGCCAGTGCAGAGTCAGCGGCAGAGGCGGATAAGTCAAAGAGAAAGGAAAAGTCAGCGGGCTGAGACGGCAAAGTCAGGGGAAAGAGAGGTAGCAGTCAGGGGCAGAAGCAGAAGCAGAGGCATGTTGTGGCAGCTGTGCTGACGCGCCCATCGGCTCAATTGCAATTACGGCCAAATTACTTTATTACATCCGTAATTGTGTGACCATCGAGCGTGCCATTTTTCGGGGGGCATTGAAATTAGTGCTAATGCCACAAGTGGTTGGAGGAAAGGTCTCTGGCACTCCAGGAGCTACTTAGCCACACTCCCAACACTAACCCCTCATTTGCCATAATTTCTAGTACTTTATGCTACACTCCTTAGACTTTTTCTTGGCCTTCCTTTCTCTATTCGCCTACTCATTTTGTTGGCCTGCAGATACGCAATGCCGACGGCTATGTTTGAGCCACAAATCCGTCGGCAATTGTCATGCAATCCAAAAGATGAATATGAAAGGTGGCTTCGAGGATTTCAGGTTCTACATAAATTTGAAAATGATTTTTACAAATTAAGTTAGTAAATCTTGAGTATTCGTTAAGTATAATTAAACTGCAAAAAAAAGTTTCAAAGTTGAGGGAACGTTACAATTTTCAAAGAACCTTAACTTTCGCCCGATATATCTTCAGATACAGACATGGTAGGCACAGGAATCAAAAAACCCATGAAAGGTCATACATTTCACTCATTACCCAATCAATTTTTTGGATATCGGCACTGCAGATGCCCAGTAAAAATTATAGAAGTGTGCAAAGTCACCAAAACACAGTTCTTTTTATTTTTCATCAACATTTTGGGGCTATATGTATTTCATTTTTAAATATGGGGATGTGATCCACTCAAACAGCACATTTTTTGGCTCGTGCAAATTACAAAAATAAAATTTTATACCATCTTTCTTGGATGTAAATCTACATTGCGAATGGAACTGGGAATCCTAAGAGCATCCTTTATAGATTCAGGTATACGATCACAGCATTTCACCTTTTTCTACCCTTGAATAACGTAATAATGCCCCAAGTATATATCTCTTTCTACTCCCTTTCACTTACCCACTCCCTCTGCTGTTTTTCTCCCAGGTTTTCTTCTTTATGACTCATCCATACACTCGTAAATTTGTTAATTCTCCTTTGGCCCCCAAAAGAAAGACTGCGCTCCAGCTAATTGTCTCCGATCGTGATCAAGATCGTGTCTTACATGAAGTGGGAGCGGGGCAGAGAGCCCGCGGCTGCTGACGTCACAGCGGAATCAATAGAACTATGTATGCACCCACCCCCCTCCCACACACACTTCCCAAAACCGGAGGAAACAAACGCGCGCCAAAAACACTGAAGTGAAGTGGAGCTCTCTCTCTCTCTCTTTCCACGCAGACTCTCTCTCGCTCTCTGCCTGTTTGTCCTCTCTCTCAGCCATATTTATTTATGATGTAAACAAACCATTAAACGGGAGAATTACGAGCGCAGTCGCAGTCGTCGCGCAGCCATCATGGCAGCGACGCCGACAGCGGCAGCGACAGCGCAGTAGCGACGATGGCAGCAACGTAGCGCTCTCTCGCTTGCGCAATGCTTTATGGCTGCCGGCAATGGTTTATGGACTCACTCGCACACACACACACATACACACTGAGTCTGCGCGCGCTCTCGCTCTCTCAGAGCAGCTGTTTCTGTGTCAAGCATATGTGTGGTTTTGTTGTAGCCTGAATGCCAGACAGAGAGGGCAGCACTTTAGACTCCGCCCCGTTTTGGTGTTGCGAAACGTTTGAAGATGCCCATGTCTGATGAAGGTTCTCCTGTTTGACCAGACTGTTTTTCCTATCCAATACTGGCCTAATGAGAAACCTGTTAGAGGAAGCAGCGCCCTGGAGAACTGGTTCAGAGCCACGGCCGAAATGCCGAAATTTATGGCTACACGTGGCCCGGAACGCACAGGCACATCTCCCGCATTTTCATTGAGAAAGAAACCGTCGCTTTGTTTATGGGCGTTTACTTTTTGTCCAGAGCAGAGCGAGCACATTTTCCAAGTGTGAGAGCGCGCGTTTCTCGCCTCTGTTTTATGGGCTTTATGTCCCAGTTGAACTTGAAAATTACTTTATTAATCATCTAGGAATAAGCGCGTCTATTAGAGGGCATTCATCATTAGAGGGAGCGACGGGAGCCTATTCCATGAGGGTATATCCATGGAGGGGGATTTTTTAATTAAATGGGAATAATGGGAATGGGAATGGGAATAATGGGAATAAGGTTTAATTGAATAAATGTCTTTGGATAAGAAATATAAGTGGAAAATATTGAGGGATTATTAGAAATACTTGGATGAATATTTTATTTAAGCACAGCTCTTGAAGGCGTAAGGGTATCCTAAGGATCTTCTTCACAAAGTGAAGATCATCCTATGGTTTTCCTTAGAATAATATTTCAATATATAATTCAGTTGCTTTAAAAGCGAAAGGTCCTTGTAGCTAATTCTTGTAAATATACTAAGGATTCTACTCCCCCACTTATCCTAGTGGAATAACTTCCATCACTTTGCAGTTTATTAGATGGCACCCCTTACCGATTACCTTAATCCGCATTTCTATCCTACATCCTTCATTAAGCGAACATTTTCCATCATGTAGCCCCCAAAATTAACATGACACTTGGCTGCCAGCATCGTATATCCAACCCTTGCCACAATTTTTCTTTTGCCACATCAAACAACGCCATTTTGGAGGTGGAATGGAGGGGAGCGCTGCAATCCCAAAGCGCAAGTTGCGATGGTCATCAATTAGGTCCGTTCACAGCATCCAACACCTCTCATAGCGTCTCGGCTTACGTGGTCGCCTGTCGCCTTCCCGTGGCGTGGGGCTGGCCGCCGCTCTACGGGTTCGCCAATTAATCAAAATCGTCGCCGTGTGCAGTCGGTGGTCGTTGGGTGGTGGCCCACGGAGCGGTGTTCCAGCCAGAGAGAGAGAGAGTCCAAAGAAATGTCGTTAACTTAAGTGTCCAATTAATTAAAATCGCATTTAACAGCCGCCAAGCTGCGAAAACCCATTAAGATAGTTTGTCACAAAACACATGAATGCCTTAAACCACCACGTCCTCCATACACTCCCTCTTCAAAATGGAAACTTTTGCTCCTTGAGGTTTCTACGCTTGTTGCAGAGGTCTCGGTCTCGCTCTTCATATTTCTTTCCCTTTTGGTTCCAGTTTTTGAGCCTTGGAAACTTCATTTTGTCTTTGGGGCTTTTTTTTTGGTTTGTGGCAAGCCTTTTCCTTATAGACTCCCGGGATGTTGTGTGCCATTGTGGTTGTCGGAGGAGTCGTTTTCCTTTTTGGCCATGTTCAAGTTTTTTGTGTGTGCGGTGCAAGTTTTTGAGCTGCTTTTGCTCATGTGGTTGTTGGTCGTCGGTTCTCGGTTGTTGGTCTTTTGGTTGTCCGGCGATTTCACACTCAACTTCTTCGTAACAAGATTAATTTTCGTGTGCATTTGAAGGCGATCTTTGCCCGACTCCTAAAGTCGTTGGGGATTAAGGTTTTGAAGTGTATTAATTTTTGGTGATTTTTCAAAGGAGTAGTTCAGGAGTCATGAGGAGAAGGGGCCAGAAAGGTGGCAACTGCGATTGACTTTGATGATCTTATAAAATAAAGATTAAGAGATACTTAATCAAGAAAGGTTTTGGTTTAGTTTCAAGGAAAATTCAATGGAAATTATCCTACGAAAATATCTTACGCGTCATGGGGAAGCGCCTCTTGTTCTCTTCTTGCATTTCTGCCGCTCAAACATTTCCCTTGGAAATATTCCCCAAAACAAATCCCACTTTATACCTCACATACCCCTACCATATCCAAGAAAATTCCCTGCTCATTTCCCCACACAAATTCAAACCCTTTTTCAAGGATGTGCGAACCCTGTGGGAGCCACAGCAAAACATTCATTAATTTACTGCACTTTTGGAGCTCTGAGGAGAAAGGCAACAACATTTTTTGAATTGTTTTGTGCGAGTCCTTGTCCGTCCGCAGTGAAAATTTATGAACTCAAGAAACTAAAAATTTTCTTCCTCTCTCTCTGGAACTTCTACTGTTCTACCAGCGCAAAAGTGCAGCCCAAGAGAGCAAACAAAAGTTTTCATTCATTTTTTTTGTTCTTGTTTTTTTGTGTAGAGACTATCCAACATTTTTGTTGTTGTTTGGGGTTCCTTTGCCAGAACGTAAAGTAAACTACACTAAACATTTGCCAGTTTCTCATTTAATTTATTTTGCGGCCAGAGAATTTATGGTGTTTGCCCTCGAATGTGAGGCGTCGTCTTATCAAATAATTGCTGGCCAGCAAATGTTCGTACAATTAAGCGGTAAAATGGTTGGTTTCGGGACTGTTCCCAGAGGGAATTTGACTGCTCATGGATCCCCACACAAAAGCACCACATCAAACATACATACATACATATAGATGGTGCAGTGAAGAGTTTGTACGGTGGAAATCTACAGTGAATTGTCTATTTGGTTGAGGCTCTTTACTAGACATCTTCCTTTGGAAATAACTACACAACATAACCCCATCATCTTCCTGGAACTTTTACTGTATCTTCTCTATCATTATTCTATCATTTATTTCCTTTAATTTCCAGCTTTCACTGTAGCTCTTTTTTAACCTTTTTTCCTTCTTAATTTTTACCGAACAGTGTGCACATTTTTTTTCTACGCCGCTTGTTGCGCTCTCACCTCACATGTCCTCTCTTCTGCTCGCAGGACCTTTTTTTTAGGGTGCTTATCTTTATAGTCTCGTTTAGTGGCTACCAAAAGAATTATGTGGCTCGTTTTTTTCTACCTTTTTTTTGGCTCTATTTTTTTGTATGCCATCATTTTTAAGGTTCACCCTAATAATTGCAGTTCAGCTGGAAGTACGTCTCATAGTGTGAAATGTTCACCTGAAATGTACTTCTCGTATAAAAAATTACTCACGAATTAGTGCGAAAGTTGTCTAGTTGATAAGAGCAGCAGCCCCCCAAGTGATATATGGGCAGATGCTGCCTCTCTACCTGGGAGGGTCAGTCCAGTCTGAAATAAAAACTGGACCCTGTCAGGAAGGGGGCACAAGCTGTTGGTTGGGGCCATGACATCGATCATTTTGGACGCGTGTGCTCTGTGGCTTGGTGGAACCTGCAACCTGATGCCCGCCGGCAAGGTTCAACGCAGCAAGCAGCAGCTTCGTGGAAGAGCGATCGTGGCACAAACGGGTCGTCGGGGCAGAGAGTGGGGCAGAGAGAGAGAGATCTATATATACGCATGTGCTGTGTGTGCAACATTCCAGCCATCTTGTTGTGGCCTCCACTCCAAGGTGTGTCACATCTCTTTTGTGTCGCACATTTGTCAGAAATTAATCATGTTCTTGTTGTCCCGCATGCTATGCTGGTGGTGTGTGTGTGGTGTGTGTCCATGATAAATTAGCCAGAGAAATGGGAGGAGAGAGACAGGGGGAGATCCAAGGAAAGGTTCGGGGGCATACGAGTGTAAGAAATGCAATTAAATGCGATCGCAAACACACGACTTTGGTGGCGCAATTAATTTTCATTAAACAAAAACGAAAGAGAAACCGGATTTAAATCCTGAAACTGAAACTTAAAAGATGTTAGTACGCCAAAAGAAGGAAAGTATAAGGTTGTATTGGACTTAAAGAGAGAATGTATGAATGTGGTTTATCCTTCGGAAATCCACTGGAATGTCAAAAATTAGAAAAAATTTCATGTCACGCGTCATACAGCAGCACTCCTCGTTCGCTTTTTTTACTTCTGCTTGGAATCACGCACTTAAAAAGATTCGGATTGTGGTTGCTTTGGCGTACTAATAAAAAAAAAATTAAATTTCATTGAAAATGTTGGTTCGGAAATTGCCTTAAAAAAATTAATTTTTTCATTTCTTAGGAATATATTCGTACCCATGAATGACTAAAATATTGTAGATTTACCTACAATGTAATCATCTAACAGTCTATGGCAAAGGTATCTCATAGTCTAAATAAATGAGTTAAACAATTTTTACATCTTAGTTCTTCTTATAATTTCGCACTTTAAACAGCCACAAGTTCACTTGGACCTGCCCCCATCGATTGATTGCTGGGCGGGTGCGACATTAATTGATATTCTTATCGGCAATCGATGACGATTACACCTATTTGTGCGATTACTTACTTATCCAACGAGTATATCCAACGCTCATCGGTTCAATCCACTTTCAATTTGACAGCTGCGACAGACAGGTGACAAGCCATAACTCACGATCCTCGCGGCGGCTCAGAGCTCAGAGCCCAGACCCAGACCAAACCAATGTCCGCTTCGGGTTCGGGTTATTTATGCAACCCGTCTTACGCGGTAAGGAATATAATCGTACTCGCAAGTCTGTCTCTTACTATGCCAGACACGATTCTTCAATGCAATGCAAAGTATTTATTTTATTTTTTGGCTTCATTCAATGATCAATGGAATTCTGCTGCAGGCGGCCAAAAAGGTATTCGCAGAGCCAAATCAGAGAGATGGTGGAGGAGGCCTTGAGGCGTATTGTTTTGTTCCTTTGGTTATAATATAATTGATGATATTGTCTTTTAATTCGCTGGATCTGTCGTGTCTGGCATGGCGATACGATTGACTCGTGCATTTGCATGCGGTATGCGGTACGCTTTGAGCCAACCCAATGGATTGTATCTGTATATCTGACTCTGTGTGTTCAACAGATGTTAAACGACAATCGAATCGGTGTGTTGGTGTGGAGTGTGGAAGTGGAGTGGAGTGGAGAGTGCCCTAATCTCCTTTATACTCCACTGTTGTCTGCTGTTTTTTTTTTTTTTTGTTTTTTTGGTAAACCTTTTTCTTCCACCTCTTTACCATTTCGGAGCAAAACAAATTAGAGATTTGAGTGTGTAATTTACGACCCAAAATGGTTGATCTATGATGGGAATTAAGGGTTCAACATTGGCTGCTGCGTGTTTGTGGGGGGTAGAAAAGGGGATATGTTACCTTTCAAAGAGATTCAAAAAGACAGAGAATGAGAGCAAGGGTTACATTACCTCTCAGAGGTTGGTAGAAAGGAACTATGTATTTGTGTTTTTCCTAAAGTCTAGTTTTTCTTGTCGACTTTTCTTTCCTATTTTTCTAACGACGAAAAAATCACCGCATGGCCAAGAGTCGCCAGGCCGTCATTTATCTTGTTTTGGTGTCTTCTTCTGGTGCGCTGCCTGCATCAAAAATTCAACTGCAAAACCGGCAAAATAAATCAGTGCACTTTTCAGACCAACAGCGAGAGCGACAAAGAGAGAGCGAGACAGACAGACGCACACAAGACAGATAGAGACAGCGCGATATGTCAAGTGTATTTTTGGACCACGACAACTCTTTCGCTTTTTTTGGCATCTTCTTCGCTGCTGGTACGCTGCTGGTTGGTCTCTCCCTCCTCTTCCTCCTCCTCCTCCTCCTGCTCCTTAGCAATCTTTAGCGCCAAGATTTATGACATTTTAGTTGGCAGCATCTTGGCGAAATCTTATCGAAAATTTCTTCTTTTCTCTTGGCATCGCCATCGGTCTTCTGGGGACTCTGCTGTATCTCCCTCTAGATCTCTTTCTCTTTGGGAATTGTAATGCATATTTTCAGCATGACCTCAGCCCAAAAAACAAAATTTATCTCCCTTCCTTCACTCTCTCTCTGTCTATCTCTTAAGCATTAATCCCATGTCTACCTGTGCGTAACCGACAAAAAGTGCGCAAAATGAAAGGAAAAGTGACCCAATAACGCGTAATGTCTCCGGTGCAAAACAATGATGATGATAATACCAATGCCATGAGTAATGACCAAAAAAGGAAATGGCTTAGGGTCGAAGGTCATTGGTTTTCACCATAATTTTCACCTGCCAATTATGGATAGATTGTTCTATGTTGATGTCCTTGGCGAAGGTTCGATCTAAACAGAGAGTTTCATGGTTTATTATGCGAAATTGTAAGACAATGAAACTTAGTGATCACAAAGGGAAATACTTATATTTTATGTTTTGATTTTTGAGATTTGTAGAAATGGAAAGTAAAGGACTTTTTGGAGAGAGGAGCTTCGTATTTAGCTCAAGAATTTGCAATCATTTTGATAATTATTTTCAGACCGTTTAGAGAAGTGTTTCAGCATTGAAAGTTGCGATTAATTGTGGTATAAGATGATAGAAGGAGTGGTTCATTAACTATCCGAAAGCAGGGATCTTGGAAGAGAATGCTGGATAGATAATACAGATAAATACACAGAAATATAGACTAATAGATAGAGCCCTGGAATGATCTAAATCTTCCCCACCCAAAAGTATGCTTCATTCCTATACCAATACTGTCCCACATCTGTAACCTTTTCAACCCTACACTTGGGGTGCAGGGATCTAGCTATATCCTATCTGACCAAAAAATGTGCCTTAATTTTTGAATATATTTTAAATACAATCTACGAGTATAATCTATCTTAGCAGAAATATTCACCCTTTTTATTTCCACTTTATAGTTATCAACGGCTTGAGGGCTTCCATGACCAGACCATCATGTGATAAGAAGCCCAAATGGCAGTTGTGGACAAGGTCAGGGGGGAAATTGTCGGATTAGAAACCATTTTGTGGCATCCACTCACTCACACACACCCAAAAAAAAACACAGAGAGTGGCAGAAAGGTGCGTCGCACAAAAGGGATGTGGCATCCACAATGTGTGTGGACTGTGCTGGTGTGTGTGTGTGGATGTGTGGTGGAACATCCATAAGTGTCATGTTCGGGTATATCCTCATTCATCCTTGGCATGCACGCACGTTTTTTTTTCCTTTCGGGGCAGAGGCGACAGCGGCTCCTTTTCTTTCCCTTTATTGTTGTTGTTGTTGCTTTTTGTTTTATTATGTGCACGAATTTCTATATAGAACTGAAAGTGAATGTCTGATTGTGTGTGTGTGTGGAGTGTGTGTATTTGTGCGAGTGAAATAAATTCCGTAGCGCTAGAAGCAAAGATTTATTATCAAATTAAATTTCTGACAGAATTTATTGCTTTATCTCTCGCTCTCTCGCCCAAAACATAGTTCTTTTGCCTTTCGCCAGAGCAAAAGCATCCAGCACAGAGGCCACAGAGCCACAATCCCACCAACCCAACCATCCACAGACACCACCCACACAAATGAATCCACCAACGGACGAAATGAATGAACCGAACCGAACCCAAACGAAAACCCACCAGAACACCAACCCAAGTGGTGACCCCGACCTGAGCCTTAGGGTCGCATCGCATCTCTGCTCCTCCGGCCAAACAACACGAAATTTCATTTCGCTCACTTTTCATTTCGGTTACGGGGTTCTTTTTGCGTACAAAATTTATAGTGAACAAATTTGGACAATATGCGCGTATTATTCTCGCGTGTTTTCGTACATTTATTTTGGCTGCAAGATTGGGAGCAGGAGTCGTATGTGGGTGCCACATGCGAGTGCCACATTAAGAACATGGATGCTGCTGCTGCAACACTCTATTCGCCTTCCTTCTGTTTCGAATGATGCATTGCCCCCTGGCTAATATAATTATAAGCAGCAGAAGCAACACAGACTACAAGATCTTTTCAATTTTCACACATTTTTAATTAAAATTTAGTTGAATACAGAATTTAATTAGGTGGCATGTCAGGAGGGGCAGACTAATGCAGGGAAAATGCAAAGATATAAATACATCCAGGTAGAAGAGAAGTTTGAGGAGTAGCAGCAGTTTTAAAATCAATTTCATAGGTATATTTTCCATGGGTTAAATACTTTCTTATAAAGGTAGAGGTCTCTGGATTGTCTAAAATCTAGCTTGGATGATTTCTAGATCAGAACAAATTATTCAAGAACGAAAAATCGATCAAGAATACTATTGATAATCTAAATTATAGAGCTCTATAAATAAATAAATCGATGTCTAGAAATATAATCAAATAAATATGAGAGAAAACTGCGGAGAATATGTATAGAGTGTATTACCTATCAAACATTTAAAATGATTAAAAAATTATAATAATATCACTCGACAAACCTATTTTAATTGCTTATAAAACGAATTCAAATAATAATAAACACTCTAAAATCAAGTACCTTAAGCTTTTTCTCCTTAACTATTTATATTTACACTCCTGCCACACCGCACCTCTCTTTTTTATGGGTATTATTGGGGTTGGGGGTTTTTCCTAACTAAGCTGCTCATTTGAATTGTGAATTCCGGACATGTTTGCCGCTCTGTAGCATATTGATTTATCTGCCCCAAAGCCATATATTTTCCATTTACGTATGCCCTGGATGCCACTCAGACTCCCAACACCCCCACACCGCACTCCCCTCAGCCTCCGCAGAATGAATGAAACTTTTGCAATTTCAAATAATCGCCAGCGCCCAATAATGAGGCCTGAGAGCGCGAGCGAAACACGCACTCCATTCGGTGGGGGGCGGCTCCAAGCCCCCTTTTTGGGTAGGACCAAACAAAAGGAAAGGCCAGAGCTAGAGCCAGGACTCTCTCTCCGAAGTAACCACACCACAAAACGAGGGGGGGAAAAAGAAAAACTTTCTTATTGCCAAACTGCCAAACTCAGAAGGCAGCAGCCAGCGAGAGGGCACTCCCTGGGCATCCACCGAGCCACACAGCGTCTTGGGGCACACAGCAAAGTAGAGGTGGCTGGGTGCTGGTGGTGGTGGCAAGAGCCGAAGACGACGCGGCGATAGCATGAGGGATTACAGCGCGTGATTTATATGGGATTCCGAAGAAATATGGGCGAAATGTGTCGGCAATTTTTATTGGACATTTTAAAAAGGCGAGTAAGATGTTCTCTGTTCTGTTCTGGTCCCTCTCCTCCTAATGTTGTTGCCTCTCTCTGGCTCTGTGGCTCCTGGGAATACGGAATATAAGAAACTGCGGCAAAAGTAGCTGCTGCTTGAGATGGGCGGGGGGTGTTTTGGGTGGTGTGGCCACACACACATATTTTCAAATGCGGCAGCTGCTCCCCACAGCAGCGTAGAGTCGAGTCGAGTCGAGTCGAGTCGAGAATTTTCCCCACTTGATTTTCCGTTGCGTAGTTAGTAAGGAAGTCGCGTTTCATTCGTTCTCGCAGGCTCTAACGAGCCCCACCGAATATTTATGATCAGCCAGGGTTGCCCTGACTCCCCACAAAAAAAAACAGGGCATGGGTAGGGTAGAGGGTTGTATGGGATGGTGATGGTCCAAGAAAGTTTACCCAACATTCGCTTTTTTGGCATTTTCAGCGGTTTTGCATTAATTTAAATTTCCAAAATGCAAATGAGGCAATTTCTTTGAAAGCCAAAAAGAAGATGCTGTTAGCTGCAACCCTTCAGGGTTGCCAGGCCAATTCAGTGCTTGACAAATTGCACAAAAGCCTACGGAACGGAAGAGTGTCCATGTCCAGAGGGGACTTGTCCCCCATCTCTGATTTCTCCCTCTGTCGTTGTCGTTTTCGTGTGAAGGAGAATGGCGTCAAAATGATTTAGTTTTAACTTCCCCGCCAATTGTTAATGCGTCACTTAATTTAATCGTTAGAGGACACAATTTTAAATATTTTTTTCCGTGTCTCTCTTTGGCTGTGAAACCTTGTGGAAATACAAAAATATATCTGCAACTCCAGGCACGTTGTAATGGAAATTAATTAGGCAAGTTCCTCCCCTGACAATGGAGAGAGACAACGACCCAACGATGACGATGGCGATGGCGATGACTGTGAAAATTGCCCTCGGCTCTCTATATCATTTTTAATTTAGTGGGCGCCCCCTTCTATGGGACATAATACAAAGTACGACTACGAGTATATATAATTTATATCCACCAATGTGTGAATTAACGAGCAGATGTCGGAATGAGAAGTCGACAACTGAAGGAAGGTTGGAACTTTTGTTGAGACTTTTGGTAAACAGAATGAATAGCCTATAAATGGTAGGATAGATGGCTAGAAATTTGAGTTAAAGAAGTGTTCTTAGAAGTGTATACAAGCCATAACTTCTGGCATTCTTCTGAGAAAGATTTCTTTATAAATAGATTAAGATTTAAGAAACAATTCTAATATTATTTTTCTACATATTTTTCCTTTAGCAGAGTCTGCAGTGAATTTCTGCGATCTAAGAGTATCCCTCTCTTTCTTGCACTTCTTTTTCCCTACTATAAGTAGCACCACTCGTTCTGCAAGTCCTGCAAGTACATCCAAGATTATTGTCTGTGTCTTTTGTGAATGAAGAACTTCCGGCAGTTTTCGGCCATTAGTCTTAATACACGCATGGAAATGAACAGAAATTTGCCCAATAAAAGTTCGATGCCATAAATTAAGAGGCGAATGCCATTGCCATCGTTGCTATGGCGCATTCTGCGCATCCTGGCATCCTCCATGGCTGGGCGCCAGCTGCCACACAGTGAAAGGAAGGAGGAGAGCAAAGGAGTGTGAACGGTGGCCTGTTGTTGACCAGGAGAAAGGATGTGGACGTGGACATGGACCTGGCACGCAGAATACACCGGCGAAGGACCGGAGACCCAAAGGCGAGATATGCGATCAGTAAATACGTTTCCGTTCCGTTTGCTAATAAACTTCCTCTTCAGCTTTAATTCTTAAATGGTCGCCAGATGGTGATGGATGCTGCTCCCCGAACAACAAAAAAGAGATAGAAGGTCCTGGGGTGTAGTGGGGTTGGGGGGGGGGGGGACATAGTCATTACTCTCAGCTGGTGTTGGTTCTGCTGCTGCTGCTGCTGCTGCTGCTGCTGGGTGTATGTGCTGTAAACTCGCAACACTTTGATGTTTTCAGAAATTATTTCATTTTCTATATCCTCCACACTCTGCGGAGAGCTTCAGCTCTGGGATGCTGCTGCAGGACACGAAGGACAGGACGCGGACTTTAGATTTATGGCCGGGAGCCAGACAAAGTGTCTGCGGTTCGGTCAGAGCCTTCAAGGCGACGACGACGATGACGACGAATTCTGCGGGGCTTTTGTGTGTATCGTTCTGCGCTCATCTCGGATGCATCCTGTGTGCCCCAGGATCCATCCTCCACTTCTCTCCTTTGCTACAACCAAAAACTGCAAACACACACACAAAAAAAAAAGAAGTTGAAGAACGAGGGGCCAAAACTTGGCCCTGGGTCACATGTGAGTCAAAGTAAGCAAGAAGCAGCCTGAAGGACTAGCTAGAGCAAGGAGCAGCGGTAGGAGAAGTAGCTAGAGGAAGGAGTGGCAGCAGCAGGAGGAATATCTGAAAGAAAGAGCAGCAGCAGCATCGGAAGGATGAAGGAAGAACAGGAGCAGTAGCATCCAAAGAAGGAGCAACAGCAGCAGGACCAGGACCAGGCCAACCTCTTCCAAAGAAGTCCAAAACTTTTTTGCTGCAACGCAATTGCAATTCTCAAGACGAAAGTGCAACGCTGGCATTTGAACCCCAGAAGCAAAACCGGATGTCGGAAGCACTCCATTCAATCTGCAAACAAGCGTCGCCCATCATCCTGCAGAGGAACGCCCCACCCCGCACCACACCCTCTAAAACTGCAACGAAATGAGAAATTCATTTTTTATTTAAATTTGAAGGAGAGAAAAACATCCTGGCACCCGTGATCCTGCCTCTTGCAGTCTCTCTGGCTTTTCCACTGTCGCTTCCGGCGCGAGGAAGATGAATGCCTCGACGGCAACGACAACACGATGACGCCAATAGTTTTTCCCACCCAGTTCAGTCTCTGTGGAGGTCTCCTCCACAGGGTGGTCCTTTAGTTTCCGAGGAGCTCTCTCCTGGGTGGTCCTCAAGTTTTTGTTGACTTAAGCCAAAAACCAAAGAAGGATTCAGCAAGGACTTCCACTGGGAGCACAAGTCTTTGGTTTTTTTTTTAGGCTAATTTTTCTCAAGTACTTAAATAATTTTTGAATTTATCAGAGAAATTTGTAAGAAACTTTTGGTAGGAAAAGGGAGCCAAAGAATTCTCTTTATTTCATTTATAAATATTTTAATTGAAATTCACATTTAAAAATTAAATAAATACAAAAAAAAACCCACCCGTCGTATTTCAACAATTATGCAACTTCATTAAATTCGCGCATAACTCATGGATGAGTTTTTCGAAAAAGTTTGGAATTGCAAACGGAATCGGGCGAAGCGAAGCGGATAAAGCTGCCACACCAATCAAATGATTGGACTTGTGGCATACCCCTTAATCAAAATGAGATATCAAATGATGAATATTCTACATAAATTATATAAAAAATCTGACATTTTTCAAGTGAAATTAATATTATAAATAAATTATTATTCATCTGTGATGCATACCAGATAATTATAGTTTGATGTACAGGGTATCTTGGGGCATAAAAATCGAGTGGAAATTATTGTTGTGACTGCCTCCCCCAAAAAGTGTCGGGTCGTGGGTCGTGGAATGTGTGGAAGAAAGGATCGGCACGGCGTAACGCGGTGGTCCATTGGATGACCGTTTGGTGTTGGCGTTGCCAGAGTGCGTTTATGGTTTGATGATTTACAGTCACGGCCATAAATATTCGCACGGCCAGTGTGCACATTATTCGCGATTTATGCCGGGCCCGGCTCCATGCATAACTCATGCAACAGCACATGTAAAATTTATGCAATTATTAATTTAACACGCCTGCAATGACCTCTGCAAAACCAAACCACCCCTACACCCACTAGATCTCTCACTCTTACACTTCTTCCAGGGCCTATCAATACGGATCTAATCAAAGCATTTAACGGCACTCTGACACCACTCCGCTTTCCGTACTGGAAGAACCAATTTGTAAGGCTGTAAATGGAGGGAGAGAGAGAGAGAGAGAGAGAGTAAGGGGTTATGTGCACCCCCACACCATAATTTACTCGACGAGCAAAAACACTCACGGAAAAATAATAAATGTCCAATATGTTAGCCCAGCCCTGGCCAACAACACACACATAACGGTACGGGGGAGGAGGGAGCCAAAGGAAAGGCTACATACAACAACACTCTCCAACATACATTCAGGGCACAAAATCGACATCAGTGACAGAAACAACAACAACAGAAGCGCAGTAGCGAAAAAAAATGGTCTATGAATAAAAGCTTTTGATCGAATTTGGTATACCCTAGAGAATCATTGTAAAAAGAAGGAGCTAGGTAGTTTGATCCTTAAAACAGACTTTTTATAATTCTACCTAATAAGTATATTCATTATACATATTATTACCTTGAAGGGCACAGCAACCTATGGACGCTGCCCCATGAAGCGCCTAAAGCATCTACTTTACACAGTTGTCGTATGAAAAAGTCTTCTGATCTAAATAAAATTAAATAAATAAAGCTAGTTTTAGAGTTTTAAAAAATCTCATCTACATTGAAACACCCTCTAGTAGGGTATAGCAAAACCATGTCCATTCGGCATGTGTGAAGCGAAGTATGATAAGGAGGAGAAGTGGTCAAAGTCCTGTGTGGAGAAGATGGAAAAGAAGCTGGCTGGGTCGTGGGGGAAGGGAAGGGCGAGGGGCCACCTGCTAGGCACGGAGTGCATGGCAGTGAAGTTCCTCCATTGCGAACATGGCCAACATGTCGCTCCATTAATTTGCCATAAAACAGAAGTGGACTAAAATTTGTTTGTAGTTGTTATTGTCCAGGCAAAAAATTACAAATGGTTCCGCTCCAGGGGGAGAGAAACATAGCCAGCAGCGGGCAAGGGGATGAACAGGGAGGGGGCAGGGAATACACTGGTAGAACTGCTCTGCCGAAGAGGTCAAAAGCTAGGGGTCTTCTTATTTATGGGCACACAGGCACATTTTCTGATGTTCTGTTAAATGTCCACAATGACACATTGAGGACACCCACTATGTATGTATGTACATATGTATGTATTTGGTTTCTGTTTGCCAGCGAAGGGCATTAGTAGGGCTCGACTCCAAAGATCTATTTCCATTTCCATACATACATACATACATATGTATTCATATGATTTGTACCTGAGATGTGTAGATAAGAGATCCAAGAAACCGGCAAACAAAACCTAATCTGACTGCAATTTGCACACAATAAATGTAAACGAGCAAAAGAGAATGGGAAAAAGAAACACAACTTGGAGCGGCAGAGTAGCGGTAGCCGACTAGTACATACCTATTAGTTAAATGCAATAAAGCAACGCACTTTGGTAACAATCATTCGTTGTCTCGTTTTTAACACACAGCGAAGCGAACCACCAACATACGGTACAAGCGCAAACATGGAATGTTGAATCGAACATGTTTGAAGCCGTGCTTGCACGATCGTGCAGGTTCGATCCAACTTATTGCAGTTCTTAGGCACATACAAAAATCCTTCGATATATAGAATAATCTTTATAGGCAACTCTAGCAACAAACAGGAGCCACAGGAGCAATTAAACTAATTAAAATCCGCATTAATTATACAGACAACGACTTTGCTCATCCTGCTGACCAAGAATCTACGTAGTCCATGTGTTATTTTCCTCCACATGTTACGTACAACATGCCCTTTGTATTTTAAGAGTAATGGGTACATCAAAATGTACAGTTGATCAGGTTAGAATATATGTACATATGTATGTATTTCTCTTCAATAATATTCCTATCGCACACACCCACACCCATTTACGAACCTCTCTATTTTTCTCTCTTGAGAGCGCTGCAATCTCTCTGTATCGTTATTCAATCAAAATAAATATAAACAACGAAACAGCTGTTTTCGAGTGTGGGGGGCTGATAACATTTGACCGCTGATTCGTTGGGAGGCAAGTCGATTAGTTTATTATCGCCTGCACCGACGTAGTTGACCCTCCCAGAGGCCCCAGAGCGATGGCGATAATTGTTAATGTTTAGTCGCTTGAAGATTTTAAAAAACAGTTCCAAGTCAACATTCAAGGCGTGCGGTTGTGAATTTAATAGAACTACTAAAATGGCAAAGGACAATCTGACTGCAGTGCTGTATGGCATTGAGGATATGCGTTTGGTGAGGTTTTTGGAAGGAAAAAAATTACAGAATTCCTAGAACTCTCCTTTTGTTTTCCAGGAGCAACGTCCCATTCCAGTGATAGCCGATGATGGTAAGTGCCAGAGTGGAATACTCGTATTCTACAGATGATAACAATTCTCTTATTCAACTTGAATTCTCCTTGGATCAGAGGTCCTGCTTGCCATGGATAGTGTGGGTATTTGTGGCTCCGATGTGCACTACCTCAAGGAAGGACGCATTGGTGACTTTATAATGACCAAACCCATGGTCATTGGACACGAGGCTGCCGGTGTTGTGGCCAAATTGGGCAAGAACGTGAAATCCTTAAAGGTGGGCGATCGTGTGGCCATCGAGCCGGGTGTACCCTGCCGCTACTGCGAGCTCTGCAAACAGGGCAAGTACAGTCTCTGTGCGGACATGGTGTTCTGTGCCACGCCACCATACGATGGAAACCTGACGAGATACTACAAACATGCCGCCGACTTTTGCTTCAAGCTGCCCGATCATGTGTCCATGGAGGAGGGTGCACTGCTGGAGCCCCTTTCAGTGGGTGTTCATGCCTGTCGTCGTGCTGGCGTGGGCCTGGGCTCTCGTGTGCTCATCCTGGGCGCTGGACCAATTGGTTTGGTCACTCTGCTGGTAGGTCATCCGTAGATTAAGTGAGAACTTCTGTAGAAAACTTAACATTTCCCTTTTGTAGGTCGCTCAATCCATGGGCGCTTCGGAGATTCTCATCACGGATTTGGTTCAACAGCGTCTGGATGTGGCCAAGGAGCTGGGTGCCACTCATACGCTCCTGCTGAAGCGGGATCAAAGTGCCGAGGAGGTGGCCGAGATTGTACGCCGTACAATGACGGCACAGCCGGACAAGTCCATTGACTGCTGTGGAGCTGAGAGCAGCGCCAGATTGGCCATTTTTGTGAGTGAAGAATGGCATATTTTTTGGGAGTCAAAGAACTAAATTTGTACTTTTATTTTTCAGGCCACTGTTTCTGGTGGTGTTGTGGTGATTGTGGGCATGGGTGCCCCTGAGGTGAAGCTGCCTTTGATCAATGCTTTGGCTCGTGAGGTGGATATTCGTGGTGTTTTCCGCTACTGCAATGAGTAAGGAATCAATAGAAAAATCCACAGAAAACAATAAATTTATCTTTAATTATTCTACCCTACAGCTATTCCGCTGCCTTGGCTCTGGTAGCCTCTGGTAAGGTCAATGTCAAGCGCCTGGTGACCCATCATTTCGATATCAAGGAAACGGACAAGGCTTTCGAGACCTCCCGCAAGGGTTTGGGCGGAGCCATCAAGGTGATGATTCATGTGCAGCCCAGGAACACAAACAATCCCGTGAAATTCTAGATATTTCACCTCTGTATATAAGTTTCCATTTTTTAGCCAGTAAACTGTTGAACTTTATTCAAAAAAAAACAAAGTATTTTATTTACACAACACCCAGGGACAGAGACGACAGTTATGTAATATTTATTTTTCGACTGTAATTTTCCGACAATATCCAAATTTTCAAGAGTTCACACCAATAGCTGAAAGCAGGCAAAAACCAAAATGATCGGAAGAATACCAATCAGTCGTTACTTGCCCATTCATTATATGGGACTACTGCGTCCTGCCCTGAGATCTGCACAGTTGTCACCTCTGGCGGAGCGACGCCTTAAACATGGAACGGAGGACTCGGGAGAGGAGTCATCAGATAAGGCTCGCACTCGCCTGCGACAGGTGAAAACTATTCAAGTGCGACAGGGTTTTTGTGGGAGAAAAAATCCGGCCGGGGATGGTGCAGCAACAAGCGGCCTGATGACGGAGTACGTGGGGCATGACAAGCAGGAGGCTATAATGGATACCAAAGAGGAAGAAACTCGGAATGAAGCAAAGGTGGAGCCCATGAGTGAAGCAAAGAATGAACCCGTGAGTGAGGCAGTGACTGAAGCCAAGGAGGAAGCCTTCTCTGAAGAAAAGCAAGAACCCATTAGGGAAACAAACGACTCCCCAAACAGTGATGTCAAAGACGAACCCTTCACCACCGAAATCCCCCAAGAGCGTAGACAGGAGTCTCCCTTCGAGTCCAGGCCAGAGCTACCCATGGAGGGGCAGCCCGCCACTCCCACACAACCATCCCCACAACAACCAAATCCCAAGAATCCCTATCACATCGTGACATGTCAACAGGATCACCAGGATTCACCGCCATCAAATGCTGAAGCGTCCGAAGGTAAAGTAAAAGTGTCTGGCACGATCATGTTCAAGGAGAGCTCTCATTTTAATACCAACTCATTGCACATTCTGGAAAACGAAGCAACGAAAAAAGGGGAGTCCATGAATGTTTGGGCACAATCCTTTGGCTCAGAGGCAACGAGCTCTGATGTCATGGAGCCCGCGAAGAAGGATAATGTAGACTCTGCCGCCAAGGAAGAGAAAACGCAAATCATTCTGGATTTTGAAACCCAAGCCTCAACTAATACAGAAGGAAACATAGATATTAAAGTCAATTCTTCGACAGCCGATGATAGTCTGAGCTCTGAAAACAAGAACGAGCTCAGCGAGGGCACGCAGGCGAAGATTGAAGAGGTATATCAAACGACTCCAAAAGGATACGAGATTGGTTGTGTGGTCGATTTTAGTGGCATAGTCCAAAGACCCAAAGATTCAGCAGTGAAGGCAGAACAAGCCGTGGAAGCCATTGTCCCTGAAACTACAAATCTTGAAGATAAGCTCCAGACATCCTCGACAGCAGAGAACGAAGAACAAGCCGTGAAAGACGTAGAAGAAGTCGAAACTATTGTCCCTGAAAACCCCGAACAGACAGCCTTCAAATCACCCACCAATAATTTAACCATTAGGATCGTAAGGAATGAGGATGGTTCGCCGGTTCACCCGGTAATTACTACGCGAATACCTTCATCGGAGCTCAAGTCGGATAGGGATGCACCGCCAGAAGAGGACTCTTCTTTGAAACGTGATTCCAAAAGAAAGGTAGAGTTTATACAGACCCAACCGGTGCTCACGAGCGATGGGGAAATGAAACTGTTGGTACCCACATCAGAGGACTTGAGTCCGGAGCAATCCTTGCAGAAAGCCACAGAAATTAAACAGGAAACTAATGAACTTCAATCGGAGAAAACAGAACTCCAATTGGAGATGAAAAAACTGTATTTGGAGGCAACACAACAGAAATCGGAGGCAAAAACAATTGAATCCGAGTCAAAAGAACTTCAATCGGAAATGAAAGAACTTGAATCGGAGGCAACAGAACTTAAATCGGAAATGAAAGAACTTGAAGCGGAGGCAACTGAACAGAAATCAGAGTCCACAGACGCTGTTTCCGCATCCCAGACAGGTGCCCAGAATACTCCTAAGTCAGCGGCGGAAATAATCTCCATGCTTGAGCACAAACACAAAGCCAAGAAATCCATGTCCTTTGATCTGCCCATTAAATCCACATCGCAGATAGTTCAAACATTTGGTTTGAGACCCGAACCTGGTCAAGGATTCAGAGCCAAAGGCACGCTAAACAGAACCGAGTTGGACCGACAAGCCGATGAATACTTTGCGAAGATCAACGAACCGGAGACCTTACAATTGGAGAAGAAAAGGGAAGAAGAGACGGCGCATATGGAGAGTAAAATGCAATTAGAAACTTCACAATTAGAGAACAAACTGGAGGCAGAAACCTCAGGAGTGGAGACGAAAATGGAAGCAGAAATCTCAGAATTGGAGAAGACAAAAATGGGACCCGAAAGCTCAACCTTGGAGATGAACGTGGAGCCAGATAACTCCCAACTGGACAGAAAAGTGGAACAAGTAGAGACCGCAGAGGAATCCAACAGAAAAGCTGAGGCATATTTTGAAACTATTGCCGAACTAGAGACCTCGCAGCTTGACAACAAATTGGAAGAAGAGCAGAGCCTTGAGGAATCAAAGGCCTCCGCGTTTGAGGAAATGTCAAAAGCTGATGAATACTCTGCCAAAATTAATCCCGAGCTGGAAACTTCTCAGCTAGACAGCAACGTGGAACCCGAAGTCTCAAAAATAGACAGAGAAATGGAACCCAAAGTCCCAAAATGGATGAGAAACGTAGAAGTGCAAAACCCGCACGAACCCAAAGAGTACGCTGCATTTAAGGCCATGGTTCAAGATAGAAAAGCTGATGAATACTTTGCCAAAATAAACGAAGCCGAAATGTCACAGCTGGACGGGAAAATAGAACCCGAAAGCTCACAATGGGACACGAAAATGGAACCGAAAACCGCCAAGAAGCAAAGAAAAATTCTCCTGTCACCAGATACAACAAAAGAAGGCACCCCAGAGAACGCAAAGTCTTTCGAGGAAAAGTCCACCAGCTTTATACTGACACGCAGGGGGGAAAAGGAGCAAGCAGATGACACAGACTTGAACGAGACATCAATGGAAATGAAGCTAGATGATGCCATAGCCGACCAGAAAGTGGAGGAAACAAAGGACGAGCCATCTGACAGACCTCTCTTTGTGCCCCCTGACGACAAGGATAGGCTGAAAGAAAAGAGTCTAATGTCCGAAGGAGATCTCTACAAACCCCAATCGGAGGATCCTATGGCTGATGATGTGGCAGATTATGATTCAAAGCCGTCACCCACAAAGCCGACCAGCAAGGAGGAGAAACCCAGAAGTAAACCCAAGCTGGAGGATGGAGAACTAGACATCAAGCTCCTAGTTCGAGACGAAAAAGCCGAGACTGCCGCCGGTACACCCAAGACAACTGCCGCATCAGACAAACAGAACTTTGTTCAATATATCGTTGGGAAAATCTTTCGCAAAGGAAGGAAGACCTCACCCACAAACAGAAAAATGTCCACATATTGCCAGAGGCGTGACTTGAACAAAAGCTCTACTCTGCTTTGTCCTGAGGATAATGACATATTCGATGATCCGTACAGTCCAGAAGAGGGCAAGATAATTAATCCAGACGACAATGATTTCATTTCGCCAGATCTCAAGAGGCAGGGTCTGGGTGCCAGAGCCATACGCGAGGACCGTGAAGCGAATGGGGAATATGGACAGCCCCAAGCCATGAACAAGGATACTCCGAAGGGTGTTTGGTCAATAAATAAATCAAAGACTCCTTTGAGTCCTCAGCCATCGGTGAATATGAGCACGGCCATACCCATGTTGCAGTTTTCCAGCGATAACAAAGATCCCCTGAAGATTCTCGGCGGTTCCGCCAAGTGCAAAAACCGCGAGAAGACAATACGCGAACAACTGATGGAAAAGAAAGAAGATAAAGACAATAAAATTGAGATCCTGGGCGGCTCCGAGCAGTGTGCCGAAAAGTTGAAGAAACTGAAAAAGAGTCCCAAAGATGATGATTGCAAAAGCAGTTTCAGCAGCTACTTTGAAGGATTCACCAAAATGTTTTGGGTAAGTGTACTGCACTGAAGTAAATAAGAGAATAAATACTGCCAAGTGATAGCAGAACTTTCGCTGTACAGTACAGTAGGTTCAATGTCACACCGAGGTGACAAACAGAACAATTCTACCGACTCGTAGATAAGTTCTACCTCTCCGTAGAGTGGAAAATATTTAGCGTCAATTAAATGTTTATTCCACCCCATAGCCAGCCGCCTACTGATAAGATTCCACAACTTTTGATAGCAGCAGCGCCTACGCGTTGAGAGCATGGGAATAATCACTTGGGTTGGCTTGGGTTATTTGTAGGTCAAGAAACTAATCGAATTTCCAACTAATGGCCAAACAGTCTTCTAGTGTTTCAGAGGCAGAACCACCAAAAAAGGAAAAATAGGAGAGCAAAATGCAGAAGAGGTTGCCCTGCCAATTGAAGCTAATTGATGGAGAGGACTCACAATCAATTCGCAAATTTAAATTATTTCTTTATCTAAATAAATTTATCTAAAAATTCTTCTAATTAAAAGTATAATTTGAGATTATTTAAATCACTCATTACTCTTATTCGCGAGCTCTGGTTATTTTCACGAAATGGTTTTTGGTGCCGAATTTTAGTGCCAATACACAATATCAGCGTATTACATACAAACAGATTATTACATGCACACACAGCTTATTACATGAGAAGCTTATTACCGTGGAAGCGGCGCGCATTGGGAGTTTTATGGATTTTTTTATATCTTTACTAAAAAAATGTTTTTGAAAAGTTTTCGAAAAATAGTGGGCTATCCTTTTTCCTTTTTAACTTCCATCAGTTACTGCCCAAAAGCAGTCAGTTAACATCGAATGCTCGATAGGCTCGTTTCTAAATGTTTCGGTTTTTGTTTTTTTAAATTTTTTTTAGCATTGTCTTAGGACTTGCAGTCCCAAATGAAAACTCTGCATTCCTAATCACTTAATTGCGCGTACTTTTTGATCATTAAAAATTCGTTGTAAAATTCAAATAAATTTCACGTATTCGAGATGCTGAAAAGAACGGCATTGGCTTTGGGCAGGAGTGTTAAGAAATGCTTAGCTGCATGCAAAGGCACGATGCAGCAGCCAATCACCATCTTTAGCAGCTGCAGTCTCAACAACACTGTCAACGAGCAATACAAGACGAAACTGGAGCCGTTGGATAAGCGTAAACTGCAAACGTTATGCAAGAGTTGGCAGACAGGTGAGTACAGGATAAGGATAAGGATAGAGTACAGATCAGATAAAACCTCTCCCAATGATACACGTGCATAGATCTTACACTGGACATAGATGACACAGGCTTGTGTGACTGTTCGGCCGACAACTTATTTCTTCAGCATTATTTGGTCAGCTCATATGTGGCCGCTTGTAAGGGCGCCCAGGAGGTGCAGTTTGTCAAGGATTTCCGGATCAACAACTGCAATTTGCCCTTGCCTTTTCGAGTCACCGCTAGAAATATTCATACCCTAACATCGAAGACATTAGACTTGACGATTCGTGCAAATCCATTAAAGACCATTATCCCCAAGAAGAAGAAGGATAGTTCGCTCAAAGTGATCAGGGAGGTAAAACCCCTTAAGAACTATAGTTCCCCAGCTCTTGACAAGGATTTCTCGTACTATCTGAACCTGCAGAAGGCCAACAAGATCCAGAAAGATGACAAAACAATCGAGAAAGTGCCCGATAATAAGAAGGACATCGATCAAATATGGATGAATCCACAATTCAGACGCCAACAAGAAACCATGTCAAAATGTGGCAAGGACGACAAGAAAGAAGAGAAAAAAAGTGGCAAGGAATGCAAGGAAACGGATAACAAAAAGATAAAGGAGAAATCAATGGACCAAATCTGTAAGCTTAGAGAAGAGTGCTCGAAAGCGGAGAAGAAAATCCGGGCCGAAATGTTCCTGAGAATGTGTAAGGCGCGGGCCGAGAAGCAACAGTGTACACGACAGGGTAAAGGGGATGTGAAGAAAGCACTTCGAAAGAAATGCAAGAAACAGGTGCAAGATTTAAAGTGCAAGGGCAAGGATGCTAAGGATGTAAAGAAGGAACTGCGAAAGAAGTGCAAGAAAATGGTGGAAGATTTAAAGTGCACGAAAATGGCCGAATCAGCGAAATGCAACAAAGGTGACTCAAAGGAAAACCCCCAGAAGCAGGCAGAACAAGCAAAGTGCAAGGATCAAAAGCTCAAGTGTCAAGCGGCTAAATTGAGAGAGCTCCAGAAGGCTTGCCAGGAATTAGCCGACAAGATCAAATGCGCCAAGGAGGCCAAGAGAAAGGAGCTGATAGAAGCCTGCAAGGCGCTGGTCGAAAATGATCGACTGGCCAAAGAAAAGAAGCAGAAGGCTGAAAGCAAGGCAGGAGGCGATTCCTGCGAAACAAAGAAGCAAGTAAAATGCGGCGACAATCCCGACTACAAGAAAAAACTCGAAGCCGAACGATATCTACGAAGGCAATGCGCAAGATTGGCCGAACAGAGCAGATGCAGGAAAATCCGGGAACAGTACAACTTGGAGAAGAGAGCAGCTGAACTAAAGAAGCAATGCGCAATAGTGGCCAATGCGAATAAATGGAGCGCGCTGGACGAACCGAATAAAGCCAAGGAACAAGCGCAACTGGGGACATGCCAGAAGCCCGAAGAGGAGAAGAATCAGTGCGCAAAGTCTGCTCCCTCCAAGTAGAATGCCAAGTCCACCAAAAACAGGCAAACAAAAGTCAACAAGAGCGAGTGACCCAAAAGTAAAAAGAGGCAAAAACTGAAGGATGCCGGAGCCAGAAATTCGACATGTGAAGAATGTTCCATAGATTTCATTACCAATGTCGTTGAACGCTAATTCTACCTGATTCTCTGAGTGAAAAAAAAGAGAGCAAAATATGGAACGTTCCTCGTTAGATTTTAAAATAATAACATATGCGTTTTATTACGAGAATCGCCGTATGAGTTTTACTTTAGCTTAAAGTTTTCCAGGCACTATTTGCTGCGAATAGAACTGAATTTTGTTTGAGCAGCGAAATTGACAGAGTTTTGTGCGCTTTTATAACGTGTACAATATATGGGAGATTGGCTGCTTTCGCTTTGGACGGAAAGCTATTATCAAATAAATGCAAAGCCGAACAAACAAAAAGAAGAAACGACGAAAATTAGTCGAGAGCACACTTGAATATCATTACTGGGGTCAGAGTACGAGATTTGTTTTTAGTGATTCACTGGCGGCGCTGTGGCATTGTTGAACTGAAACGTTGGATAGCGTGGAGCAAAGCCCCCCTCGCCGCTCATCTGCGTGTGCTCCGAGTCATCGCGTCCGGCAATGGTAGGCGCCCGATACTGAGTCTCCACAAACTGCGGTGGCGCTGCAACAAAATAGAGTTTAAATCAACTTTTCGTGCAGAAAATCTCAGTACTCACGTATATTGGGATAAAGATTGCCACCGCCGCCAGTGCTATCGGCCACACTCCAGCCCTGAGCCCCACCCATAGCAACGCCCGAAGCGGGTGGACTGGCTGGACTCACCGGCTGTGTGGGCGCCAGTGAGGGATCCTCCGATTGGATAGCCGGAGCATCTGTGTATTGAACGGGTGGCCTCATGCCGGCCAGCGGAATGGTCCCCAAAGTGATGGGTATTTTGCCCGTTAGATTTCTATGCGCACCGCTGACATCACATGTCACATGCAGGTCATAGTCCAATGCAATGATGCCACAGTTGGATAGATTGGTTGGCGGCAGTGCGGGTATCTCCAGCTGCTGCGTAAACGTGTGCGAGTCGCCGCCATTCACTGGGCCAATGCTGAGATTGGAAATGATCACCTTCGATTCGCGTTTCTCGCTGCGCGGCTGGCTGGTATGGAAGGTGACCAGCTTGCGAAGCTCAAACTTCACGGCACTGAGATTCACATTGCTGGCGTTGTCCACCTCGCATGTAATGGGCAGAATCTGACCCGAGACATAACCAGTTTGCGGAAGGCTCGTGATCACGGACAATGGACCCGACGCACAGCAGAAGCAGCAGAATGACTTCTCCAGTTCCAGCTTAAAGGGATCCTTGACACGTGGATTAAGATTCAAGTCGACCGGTGCAATGACCGTAAAGGCCATTTTCATATCCTGATCGAATTTCCAGGGCCGATCCAATGTCACCTTGATGGTATAGCGCACATGTCCGAATTCGCCCTCAAACGACGACGGCAAAGTGGGGGGCAAGGCGCAAGTGAAGGGATAGGTGTGGGTGCCCGGCGGCAGCTCCGTCTCAGAGCCTGAAAGAGTGTGCCATTAGAGAGGGAAAATTCTTGTGGTTAGATTTGTCCATGGAATACTCACTGTTCTTGCCGCCCAGCAGGTAGTATTGGATCTTAAAGTACTCCTCATGCCCCTTCAGAGTTGTGATTTCATTCTCGGTCTTGCCCTCGCTGGTGGTCACATTACGCTCCTCATTCCACTCCGTATTGGCCTCGCCCAAGAATCGTATTATGATGCCTGCAAAGAAGAAGTGTTTGCTATGAATGACAATTTACTGCGGTCCAACCCCAACCCTCTGTAAAATTAGCTATAAATAATATAAAAGCTACTGCGTCTCTGCTACGCTCTCGCTGACGACTCTCGCTCTTGGCATACCCAACAGATGACATCATCGCTAGGCAGCAGAGCAGCAGCACCAGTCACCAGCCATCAGCATCGTTCCAATACGTTTGCTGGCCTCAATCAAAGGTTTGGGTCTTTTGTAATGGAACGCATCCCCTACATATACATATTTATTATATTCACACTTGTGCCTATAAATAGTTTTGTTATCTCTCAAATTGGAAGTGCAAACAATGGGTGAGAAAGTGCATTTCTTCGATGGGTTCAACAACCGCGAACAACTGTCAAAAGCAGAGCCACAACTGCTCCACCCAAGGAATAGGGTGTTGGGTGGTGTGGTGTGGTTTACATGACGACACCCGGCTTTTAAGGTGCCAGGACTGCCCTGCCCCATGGTTAGCAGCACAAAGAAAGTGGCCTGCATATATTATACATTTATTTATTCTAAGCTGTCGTCACTCTGATGAGTAATAAACCGCAACCTCTCAGCTGATGTGAATAATTAGTACGTACTCCCCTCTCCACAACGCACAAACGAAATATTTCAATTTTGACATCACTCACCTCGAACTTTCTTGGGCGAATCGAAAGTGAATTTAGCCTGGCCATTCACAGTCTGTCCGGCATAGTACGTGTTCCAGGGATTGTCCAATTCCACTTCACAACCTTTCAGACCCATGTCGGAGATTCAATGTTTAATGCACCAGCAAATTAACGACAAAAAGTTGTTTTGAAACGGATTCCGTACGCTCAATTCTGTGTCTAGTGATGGGAAAAGTTTGCACACAACTAGCGATGGGAGATCATAAAAGTATTTCGATTATTTTATTGTGACCAGCTGGATATACCTATTTTCCACTACACTCTTTAATATGAAAGACAGCGATAGACTCACTGGAAAACCAATAATATTTCATTTTTTCTCATGCTATCTCTTCTAGACATGAAGCTGGTGAGTGTAGTGGAGTACGGGCGACTATCTTGTCTTGTCTGATTTTCACTGTGACCCGTGACATTTCACATACTTATCGACTGCAGCCCATCTCCATGACAATACGAAGAAGAAGGACTTTTGCGAAAATTCTCTTTTTTCTCTGCTTTTTTTAAACAAATTCAATTTAAAGTTAACTGCAGCATCGCATTAAATGTCGCTGTTTCGCAAGCCGAAGAAAATACAGCGACGAGTGTTCTCCAGCAGTGTGGACGAGGACAATGACGGGGCCACGTTGGACATGGACGCCGAGAGGGAGTCGGCACCGCCGCCGCCGCTGATATTATCCGGCAAACGCGACAAGGAAAAAGTGAAGAAAACCATCAAAACAAATGATGACAACAAGCCAAAAGCTTTGCTTAGCTTTGTCGACGATGGTGAGTGCAAAAATTGATCAAATCCCAAAGCGTTCCAATTATAATGATTAATTGATTTTGCAGAGGATGATGGGGAGGAGGTTTTTCAAGTGCGGAAATCGTCGAATAGCAAGAAAATAATGCGTTTAATGGACAAGGAGCGGCGCAAGAAGAAGCGCGAGGAGCGAACGGAGCACGGTAGCACGGAAAATGGTAGTACACAGCATTTAGAGTCGTCCAGTGCCACGGGTGCTTCGGGTGCTACAAATTCTAGTAGATATAAAAACGCGAGCAACGATCAGAGTAAAAGTAAAAAAAGTGATAATCATATGATCCAAACCGAAATACGCACAGACGACTTTGTGGTAAGGTTATTATTATTCAATTTTTCTCTCACCATTAAAAAAAAACTGAAAAATTACAACTCAACAAATGATATGATACTGAATAGAATTCTTATAATTAAGAGAAATTATTCAAACGAAAACCTTGAATGATGAAGGCGATTGTGTTGTTGTTTTAAGCTATAGTTTGAAGTCCACATATAACCATAAGTTGCTGTTGTAGTCGATCCATTTCTAAGCTTATACCACTATAATTGCATGCAACCACTTTAATATGCCGCATGAATATTCTCTTACATCTTTCTCCATCATGCACTTTTTCAGGAGCTATCCATTAATATTTCTACCTGTCTTTGTTCCCCTAGCTCGTGGTTAAGAAATCAGAGACGCCCGAGGCTGTTCTGAACGGTCGCGCTGCCCTCTGTGCCGGTCGTGATGATATGAGCGACGATGGTGGGGATCCATTGGACGATGGGGGCCACAGCAAGGAGCATCATCGCTTCTCCAAGCCGGAGGCATTAAAGCAAATGCTGGAGAGTGGCTCCATACCAGATGCGGCCATGATACATGCCGCTCGCAAGCGACGACAGCGAGCGAGAGAGCAGGGTATGAATGGGAGGGATACTTGCTGTCCATGACCTTTCCTAAAAACCATCTTGGAATTCCTTTAGGTGCCGGTGATTATATACCCATTGAGGAGAACAAAGAGCCGCCAAAATTGAGCACCCGCCTGCCCAATGAGGATGTCGAGGGCGATCAGTCGGACGATGAGGAGCGTGTGGATATGAGCGACATAACCGGTCGCAAGGAGCGCGAAGAGCGTCGCGAGCAGTTCTATGCCGTCGAGAATGATTGTATGTAGAGTGTGGGCCATCCCCCCCAAAGGATGTGGCCAGAGCTGACGGCAGCTGCTCGTCACTCAGATGCCTTCTACCTATGGTTTGTGCCCAATCGATCATCTAATCTTTGTTCACTCTACTTCAGTGACCGATGAAGACTCTGACCGCGAGATGAACGAGTGGGAGAACCAGCAGATCCGCAAGGGCGTCACCGGTGCCCAGCTAGTCCATGCCCAGCACGAAACTGTGCTCTCACGCTTCATGATCAAACCGGCGGCGCCCAGCGGTGCTCTAGCCCTGGAAGACGACGACCAAGTGGCCCCACAGTCCACCTCCACATTGCTGGAGCAAGCCTATGCTAAGAATGCCCTCGATCGCAGCCATCTGGCCTCAGCCATGCGCAACTCTGCGGCAAAGCCCAAAAAGGACAAACCCAAGGCCACAGCACTGCGCACACCCCAGGAGATATTCACTGCCATTCAGACACGTCTCGCCGAAATTAAGGAACGCTCGGCAGATCACTCGGCTACCATGGCCAGAGTCAGCTTGGAGCTGAAGGAACTGAAGCTGCAGCAGCAAGAGTGCCAGAAGAATGCCCCAACGGCGGCAGCCAAGTACAAATTCTATCAGGAGGTCAAGTGCTATGTGAACGATCTGGTGGATTGCCTGGCCGAGAAGAGCCCCGCGATCAATGAGCTGGAAAAGCGGGCCCTGCAGCAGTCGGGAAAGAATAATCGCTATCTGGTTAATCGCCGGCGACAGGACATCAGAGATCAGGCCAAGGAAATGGCCGAGGCATCAAGTAAGAGTATTTAGTTTCACTTAATTAGTATTAGTTTTCATTCTGTTTTCATTTGTATAGAACCCATTGCCGCTGCCGCTCGTCGCACACCCGAATACGAAGAACAAGTGCGCCGCGCTGCCGAGCGGGAGGGACGAAGGACACGTCGTCGCTGCGAGCGAGAACGCAACGATCTCTTGGCCTCCCATTTGGATGGCATGTCCAGCGATGATGAAATTGCCGACCAGCAGCAGGAACAGTGTCTGGCTGCCACCGCGCAAACGCAAAAGGAAGCGGAGGAAGCCTTTGAAGATGTCACCGATGAATTCTGTAAAATCGAGCTCATTCTCATGAAGTTCTATGCCTGGCGGAAAACGGACATGTCCTCGTATCTGGATGCGTTTGTTAGCCTGTGTCTGCCCAAGCTATTGGCGCCACTAGTACGCCACGAACTGCTGGTGTGGTCGCCACTGCTGGAAGTCTATGCGGACATAGAGACAATGCGCTGGTATCAGGCTTGCATGCTGTATGCCTGCCAAGCAGATGAAACAATGGAGCAGCTAAAAAACGATCCAGATGTGAATCTAGTGCCTGCGCTCATTGATAAGATTGTGCTGCCAAAGGTGACATGTAAGTACAGCCAAAGACGTTGCCTTTGCCACTGAAAGTAACACCATTTTGTATTTTCTTTTAGCTTTGGTCACGGAATGCTGGGATCCCTTGTCTACCACACAAACACTGCGACTCGTGGGCTTTATCAATCGCTTGGGTCGTGATTTTCCACTCACCGGCACCAATAAGCAGCTAAAGAAACTCTTTGAATCGATTATGGAACGCATGCGTTTGGCATTGGAAAACGATGTGTTTATACCCATATTTCCCAAGCAGTAAGTGGAGATAATTTACCCACAAATAAAGGCTCTTAACTATTTATATTTACAGAGTCCAAGAAGCCAAGACATCGTTCTTTCAGCGCCAATTCTGCAGCGGATTGAAGCTCTTTCGCAACTTTCTCAGCTGGCAGGGCATTCTGGGGGACAAGCTACTGCGTGAGCTGGCCATTGGGGGGCTACTAAATCGCTACCTTCTGCTGGCCCTGCGCGTCTGCTCGCCTAATGATGCCATCAACAAGGCCTATATCATAGTGAATACCCTGCCCACGGTATGGCTGCTGCCCAACAGCGAAACTCTCAAAAATTTGGAACTATTTATAATGTATATAAAACAAACATTGGACAGCTGCGATTCCAGCAATCCAGTTTTTATGTGAGTACAGAAAAAGCTTTCCTTATCCAAACAGATCCTTACTTTATCTATTCTTTCTTTAGGCAATCCTGCGAAAAGGCCAAGCAAATGCTAATAAGACTACATAGTTATTAAAGTAAAAAACATCGCTCACATTTCAAAAACACCAAACCGAAAACAATCAAATGCGCTCGTTATATAGAAAGGCAATGCAAAGCACAAAACACTTAAAAATTCTATAATTTATAAGAATTTTAAACAATTTGTATATACCCCCATAACAGAAAGTGCTTGCTCGAAGCTTGAGCTTAGAAAAACAACTCTAATGAGATGAAACGCTTTCCTAAAACCCAAACCCCTCCCCCAATCGTTTTCCTATAAAACATTCAAAGTGATAAATTGTGGAACTCTGTTTAAGGCTCTTAAACCATTTTTGTAATTTTACTGATTGTATTCAAGGCGACTCGACGACTCTCGTGCATAGCAATAATAAAATATTTAAAAAACAATTTATAAACTATGCAATTTTAACAAAAAATCACTATTACAGACCATAACCAATTGAAATTTACGATATTATGAATGAAGCAGGAAGAGATCTCAATCTGCCTTGGAAACCGAGGCCCGTGTAAAGTTCTGGGCCAGTTCTACCACCTCCGTTTGCATGATTTGCAATTGTTCATGGGCAATTTTGGAATCGTCACTTTCTGGCGCTGCCTGTAGCACTTGCAACACCAAATCTACAACAAGAATATAGAGTAAAAAATTAATTTAAAAATATATGTGGCTATTATCTATCAAAGATGATTAAATACACACCATGATAGCGCAGCAGCGTGTTATTCTGTGGATCACTTAGAGAGCCACGTATGTGCTGCAATATGGCAGAGACGAATTTACCAGAGGCATGCAAAATGCAGCCGCTAATTGTGGTAAACAGTATCAGGGCAGCCAAATGCAGCAGCAGTGCTGGCTCTCGGCAGTCGAGCAGCTGTTGCTGCAGCGTCTTTTTGTGATCCGCAATCAGCAGGCGATCTTTTTTCCTGTCCACCTTTTTGATAATCATACTGCAGGTCTTTAGCACCGATTCGGTGGCCAGCTCAAAATCATCTATGGATTTGTTCAGGGCTTTGTTTTGTTCCAGCAGGGCACTGCGATACTGAGCGTCACACTCTTGGGCCAGTTTGATGCGTTGATCCACATTCAAGCTGGTATTCTTCACCGTCAGATTGCATTCACTGGCCACATACAGCGATAGTTCATTGCAGATATCATTGCCAAGGGATTTGAGCAGATATTTCACCAGCTGCGTCTGTGTGTCATGGCTAAAGAGCTTCAGACCCTTCTCATACAGCCGTATGTCTATCAGCAGCGTATTGATGCGATCCTGGATGGCGGCATGAGTCTGCCGACGATTCGTTTGCGGTGTGGCCTCATACAACTCCTGGGCTTTGGCCAACGCCGTCTGATTCAATTGACTGTCATAAATAGATAGAGAAATATAAAGAAAAGTTCTGTGTAATCTCCCATTCCACATACTTTAGATAAAGAGCTGCAATCGATGGGGCCAAGTGCTCCAAACCCTCTTCCTCTAGACTAGCGTTGATGAGCTTAACAATGTCCGCAGTTTTGACTAAATCTAATGGCTTTACAGTCTTTTTATTGCCACCGCCTGCTCCTCGGGCGCCCTGCTGCACATCGTCCTCGTCATCGGTATCGTTCTGGGCTGCTGCACTGCGTCGTTGATGCTTTTTCGTTGACTTTGTTTTGGTTTCACGTCCCTGGGCGCCGCCACCTGCTTTGCCAGAGGAGGCCTTCTTCCTACGCTCGTCACGCTTATCCACCTTTCCATCATCATCCTGGTCCTGGAAGGAAGTGTTACCTTTTTGAGCCAGACTCTTATCCACAATAAACTGCTGATAGACGCCCGTATCGATGGCTGCCTTGGCCTGTGTCTCGGCCAGAGCATGGGCTGGCTGCACCAGTTGCGTGAGATACGGCTGCGAGAACACTGAAAGCAGAACACACAGAATGAAGCATAAATCGATTTAATTATTAAAGTAGAATCCATACCAATGCTCTCCAGGTACACAAAATTGCTGGGATTGCTATGCTTCTGGGCCATAATGGCGCTGAAGACTTCTTCGATGTCCTCCTCCGACAGATTGGAAGGCAGAATGGTAGTCAAGTCCAAATATTGCTTGGTGGCACTGCATTCATTAAGGGCCGTAACGACGGTGAGCTCCACAAGACGAGCGCCGAGGGCCACGCGCTTCAGGAACAAGAACTCCTCGTTGGGAAATTGTTTGCGTATGTAGGACTTGGCATCGGAAATGCCAAGCTTGTTGATGGCATCGTACTCCAGAAAGCTGTTCTGCTTGTAGAAGGAGTTGACCCAATCGGCCTGCGTCTTAGCGTAGATGTGCGGCACATACTGGGCATTGGCCAGTTTGGAGGTCACCTGTCCGGCCGCCGATATCTCGTCCAGCAGTGAGTGAAAGATCTTCTCCTGAACATTGATCTGCTGCAGAATGACAGCCACATTTGTGGGCCTAGTGATGGCCGCCAGAGCACCACGTATTTTCGCCTTGCATCGCTGGATGTAGGCTTGGGTGAAGAAGACTCGCGGATTGGTAGCGTCTTGGCGGCCCTTGATGATCTTGCCCAGATGCTTCTCTACCACATCCTGCTGCAGAAACTCCGAGGGCAGATCGAATTGAGAGGCCAAATCGGAAATGGATATTTCGCCACGCAACGCCAGCTTCTCATTGATCTCCTGGGCAATGTGGCTGATGTAGTCCTCGTCGATTAGCTGTCCCAGCACCAGATGCACCAGGGGATTCTCTGCCGCAATGCGCTCAGCCAGTGCCTCAATGCGGGACAGATCCACATTCAATGTCCTGCTGACCTCCACCAGATTGGCCCGGCCTCCATTCGCATACAGCTCGTCCTGAATCTCGCGCTCCAAGTGATCCGGTGTAATGTACTCCTTGCCATCGTTGGTGAACACCACCTCGAGCAGCTGCTTCTCCAGCAGCAACGTCACAATCTCCACGCAATTGCGTTCCGAAAGCCTTTAAACGAAAAATGTAGGAGGGTCGGAAATAATTTGTAATTCGCGTACTTACTTCTGCAGTGTCGAGGTAAGCTGGGCTTTTTGAAAGTCCGCTGCCAGGCGCTTAATCTCATCCCAGTCACTACCCATTTTAATTGTTAAATTGAATAAATATGGAAATTTGAAGTGAAAAAACCTGAAACGTCAACAAAAGTGCACGCAGTGGGTCTTCGCAGTCACGGTTTACGGTATATTTTGTTGGTATATTAGGAAAATGATAGGGTATATTTCTGAGGGTCACACGGTATATATTTTATGATTTTCCTTTTTCTCTTTGAACCTTATTATTTAAGCAATCCAATAAAAAAGAAACCTTCAAAATGACCGATCTCGTGTAAAAATGATCCATCAATCGGATAAAACTATGTGTTCAATGTTGAATGTCCTAGCTAGCTAGTAATATTAAACGGAATATTAAAATTGATGAATATGATTTTCCTCGGTATGTTTACGGTATATTATGAAAAAGAGAAGGTGTTTTTGGGTATATTTCAAAGGGTCAGACGGTATGTTTTGTCGATAGATCCGCGGTCACACTGTTATCATTTGAAAATAAACGGTACCCAGTGCGCGTCGTCTTCTGCAAAATTTGTGTGAAATTTTCGTAAACCATTTAATTAGTGTTGAACGTATATTCTAAGGTAAGCATTCAGGTTGTGTCAATGGGTTAGATCAACAGTTTGAGCAGCACTGCCATGTGCCCAAAAATAAATCAATATTTTCCACACAGCAGCATCGTGTCATGTCATGGAATTTTGTGGTTGTCCCTATAGCGGGGCTTGGGAAGCGCAAGCGCTATGTGCGTGTGCGTGTGTCTGTCTATGTGTGCTGCAGCTGCCTTAAAATTTTATTTAGCACAGCTGCCATATGCATATAAATAAACGCATATCCTCTTGGGTTGCCTGTTTTATGCTCCATTCTGTGTTCCCCTTTGTCTTTTTTTAGCGGCCATGTTGCTCGTTTAGTCGGAACGATTGCATGCATCGGCTGACTGGGGGCCCAGCCACCTGAAAAACTAGCTAGAGGCAGTTTAAACCGAAATTTTTGCCAGCCGCGCGATTATACTCTTTGGAAGTGACGCTGACGCTGACAGCGCGCGGCCATCTCGGGCAACAGCAACAGCACAAAACCAAATCTGCCTTGCCTCTGCCCCTGCTCTGCCAGTTTCGTGTGCATCGCGGTTTTAGCTATAATCGAAAATACGTTTAAGTAGGCCCCATTCCCCCATTCACTGGTTAGACTTGATTTCCGACTGTCTTCATGTGCTGTTTCCATATACATATGTATTTTTTGGCTCAAAGCGAAATACAATAGGTAAAAAGAGCAGAGAAGGGTGATAGAGAGAGGAAGGAGAAGTAGAGAGAGTACATACTGACAATATCTAGATCGCGCTCATTACTCATAATTTCTACAACAAATACCAGCACACCGTCACCGTTAATGTTATTTATGTGCATGTGTGTTGTGTTATGTATGTATGGCTGTATGAGTGAGCCGGTAAGCGCGCGCTTAAGGGCAGGTACAGTGTTGCCAATTCTGTTTTCGTCCCGACATATCTGGCTTGAAAAAAGCCAACTGTTTTCCCCAAGTGTTTTTGTTGCTTTTTTGACCATCAAAATTAACGTCCGAAACACAAAATCTAGATAAAAACTATTATGGCCTTCTTAAAACATCGCTGCACTGGCAAGAGTCTCCTCGATTTTGTCTGCTGCTGCTGCTCTACTTTATTTGCTCAGCTGGGAAACGTTTGCTTTATTATGGGAAGTACAATACCCGCGCTGCTGGAGATCTTTGACTCTATGCGGTCATTCACTTTGCTTTGTTTTATACCCCATGCCCCAACATAATTGCGCTTGTGTATGTCTCTGTGGTGAACGTTGCCACCCCACTGCGTTACACCACTGGGACCGGGCCTGCGCCATCCCATCCCCATCTCCTGCGTTGCTCAAAGCATGATGACGCATCATTACAAATGTTTTACAGCGCTTCTGGCAGATGTCATCGCCTCCACTATGACCTCTTTACCCCGCTCCACAGCTTAAGCATGAAAGCAATGCAGAACAAATACTGGGGAAAAGAGCAACAGCAGCTACCACCACCACATGGAAATCTACTATTTATTGGCAATAGTTGTGCAGTTTTGGCCCACTGTGCCGGCAGGCTTGACACCAAAACCAAAAAAGCAACAACAAAGAAAGTGCGACAGCAACAAAGCGCGCAATTACAGTTAACGGCAAAGTGTAAAGAGAACGCAACCAGCAAAAATAGATAGATAGAGATGATAAATTTATGTGTATAGAGAGGGGCCAATAGCCAGGCAACCAAAGTGGCGTTGGGGCGGTGGAGAATACACCACACACATTCACGTACTCTCGTACATGTGAACTTCTCATTTTCTCTTCCCGTTCGATACCAGAGTTTCCTCAGTAGGGCGACAGGCGCGCGCGTCGTCACCGTCATTCGCTTTATTCTGCTGGCCACATCCGCAAGTGGCGTGACTGTAGTATTTCCATAGGCTAGAATTTATTGTATGCCATTGTAATGTGAGGAGCTGCAGGCCGCCATTTATTCATTTCACTTTTGTTTCTTATTCATTGCAGCAGAAAAACAAAAGCAACAACATGACATCCACCGAATTGAAAATTGGCATGACCTGCAGCGCTCGTCCCTCCAGCCGTGTACTGAAGCCTCCAGGCGGCGGACACACCAATATCTTCTCGGAGCCAGACGTTGCCGTACCCGCCCCACGCCCAAAATACAATCAGCAGAATTCTTCCAATCTGAATGCCTGCATGGGATCGACTGACCCCAACAAGGTGGTGGAGAAATTGCGCGACGAGGTAACCACTCCGAAGGAGGAATCCAAGCCCACTGCCAACAGTCAGCCAAAAGATTCGGGCAACAAGCCGGCGGCCACGAATGGCGAGGCGCGCGGACGAGTGCCACCCGGTGGATTCTCGTCGGGCGGCTTCTGGTAGAAGAGGAGTCCCCAGACAAGCATTTAATGACTCATACATCCTCAACCACCACCCACATAGACATACTACACATACAATCATGAACTAAATATAAATCGCTTATAAACATACGTATACACCTCTACATACATACCTACACTACATATACATACATATTAAAAGAAGCATTATATTCAAAAAATAATCTGCTGGAACAAGGAAGCCGCAGAAATACTTAGCTCTCCAAAACTATCCCCCCTATCCCCTAATTCGTTGCCTTTAAATGTATTTCATTATTATTCTAAAACGTCTAACGCATTTGTTGAAAATTTAAGTGACTCGTGATTCCGCCCTAACAAAAAATAACAAAGATAAAGAACCATGACTAAAGCTGTACCACCTAACAAAAACAACTTCCAAAACGAAGCTTGATTTTTTGCATTTTGTACTTAAAGAGAGGAAACTTCTAATAGTTTGTCCAACAAAAAAAACATCAACCTTACCCTTTTCTAACTATCGATGTAATATTCCAAAAATAAAAGAAAAAAACATTTAATTATAAATTGAGTTTGTTTTATTTTATATCGAGAATGCGTGGTCCGAGCCGGAAATTCTTCAGGCTCGAAATTATTTCTATTATATTTTACACATCAGCCTAAGAATTAAAAAAGGGTCCATTAAATCTTCTTCGTCGATTCTCCTTCGTTAAAGCATATTTCTATTTTAAATAAATACATCTCAATTGTATTTCCACTATTTTCGCCACATTGCAATATAAACATGCGTACACAGCATTCGCATTTAAAATTAAAAAAAAGAGTGCACGTTCCAAACTCCTTTTCGGTTTCTTTCCTTTGCGCGGCGTCGTTGTTGGTTCAGAATTATGTTATTTTACCATAAGGATATTCTGTCCTTATGGTAGGACCTTAAGACTAGTGGGGTGTTCATTTTTCTTTGTTAGAGACTAAAATATCAGACTATCAACTATTTAGATCTTCATGTCATTAATGTACGAGTCCAGTTCGGCGTCCAGCTCCTCGGCAGTTGGTGGGGCTTTGCGCTCGCGGCGTGGTCCGCCTGCGGGTTTGGGGGCACCACCGCCACCACCACCCGGGGCCGGACGTCTCAAGCCACCGCGACGCGGTCCACCGGCCTGGCCACCTACAAAATGAAGCGAGATGTAAGTGCCAAGACTGGGATTTGTGATCGATAGATGTGTACGTACCACCACGTTTGTAGGGAGCCGATGCACCAGCACCGCCGCCTACGCGATGCTTGATATCCCCTGAGGCCACTGGACGGGTCAAAGCATTGACATCGGAAACGGCAAGCTGTATGGTCATGGGACGTCCATCCAATGGCACGCCGTTGTACTGTTTGATTGCCTTCATTGCGTCGGTGCGACGTTCGAAAATAACATCTGCGGTGCCTGTGTGCGGGATGAGCGAGAATAGCGTTAGATGGGTTGATTGGATAAGGGATCGGTCTTCAAAACGCACCCAAAGAGCGACCGGAACGATCGTAGTGCACAGCTGCCTTCTTTATCGGTCCAAATTCATTAAATAGCTCCTTGATGTCGGTGTTCGAAACGCCGTAATCCAGATTGTTAACAATCAGGAGGGTTGGGCCAGATCCAGAGCTGGCAGCACCGCGCTTGGGTCCATCATACATATCGTGCTTCCAAGCGCTGTTCACATCGCCCTAAAGGTGGGGGTAGTATTAGGTAGAAGGGTATGTTGGTTTGAGCGCGTTGGGTATCAAATATTGTGGGAGTAGTCGTAGCAGTCGCAGCAGTTGTCGGTATCCTAGCCTCATGAGGACAGCGCCATCGAATGCAGAAACACAAAATATGTGCATGAAAAATATTGAACGTTGGGAACTGGGGAAAAAAAGAACTCAATACGAAACGCTGATCGTTCATTGCTTCTGTCTGGAAAAACTGTATTAAAAGGAACTTTATTTCGACGAGGTGATTGATACCAGGCGAGGAATTCCCTTCAAAACAGCCGATCCGAGGAGTAGTAGAGTAGAGTGTGGAGGAGTGGAGTCCATTTGAACAGCTACATTTACATTTTTCCCTCGCCTCGCACGTCAAAAACAAGGCCTGGCCTGGTCTGGCACCGTTAGTTGTTATGCACGGTGGCCATTTTGAATCCATGCAATTGTGTGAGTGTTTGGAATGCAGCTGTCAGAGCTCCGGGCTCCACACATGGCAGTGTCCTTGTGAATGCATGGATATTTTCTTGCTGCTCTGATGCTTTTCTTTGACTCTACATGAGACAAAACGTATGTATTACCCGTGCGAATTTCGACTTCTGTATGGCGCCGCCGCCGCCGCCACTACCACCGGCACCGCCACTACGGCGACCCTTGAGCACGCCGCCAGCACCGCTTGCTGGCGCTGGTTTCCTTGGCGATGAACCGGCTCCACCGCCGCGACGTGGACCGCCAGCCGGGAAACGCTGTTGTCCAGCCGGCCGACGTGCTCCGCCGGGGCCACCGCGAGCACCCTGTGGTTTTTTCTGTGTGCGGGTCGACTTGATGATATCGTCCAGGCTCATTTCAATTTTGTCCACCATCTTTGCTTTGTTATCAATGTGCTAAAGAGATCTCTGAGTTTATATTGACTGTTGCGCGTGAAATGCAATCTTAATTTCAACTTGAAACTCGCTTTTTCACAAATAACAGGCGCGTGTAATTTCACAAATTTTCACAAATTGAAGAAAGTCGCCATTTTATAGAGGTGTCAAACCAGGGCACTATCGATAGTATCGATATTTTGCTGCTATCGTCGGTTTTGCGACTATCATGATAGTATCGATTGTTTTTTTCAAAACATTCAACGTTGATATTCCTCGATTTTAATATTCCGTTTAATATTACTATCTAGCTGGCCCTCTCAGCCCAAAAAAAATAATTTTATCCAATTCCTCATTGAATTTTGTTTAGGATTGGCTAGTTTTCAGAACTATTTTTAATCGGATTGTTTAGGTAATAGGGTTCAAACAAAATAGGCCAAAGTATAAAACGTAAATGTTGACAAAATGTGACGTCAATGTTGCTGGTCAACCAAGTTTCTTATATGCGTATGTACTTTTGTATACCTTATTTCCTTTAATTGATGTTTAATTTGTTGTTTCAGGCTGCTTTGAAACATTAATATTGCATTTTCGTAAGATTGAGTTATTTTTTACCTATCTATGCATATGTTTTGTGTTTTATATATACATTTATCCCGGTTCTGATACCTATTATTGGTACCCATGAGCTACAAAATTCCGTTGATGTCTTTTAATAAGAGACTGAGTAGTTTCTGCATTCACTGAAGCCTGAAATTACAAACAATATCTCAAGTCCATAATATCCATTTTCCCAAGGTATGCAGATTGTTGCTCATTCCGTGCCAAAGTTGCAGAACAATGCTGCTAATTCATTTCCACATGTTGCTGAATTTTTTCCCATACAAATCAAATGTATCTTACGGGAACGCGTATGGAATGACGCAACAATGAATCTTCATTCCATACGCGTTCCCGTAAGATACATGTTTCTCACACCACGAAAACTCACCACGAAAACGCTCTCTTCACCTCAAAAAAGAGAGAAAATTTTGAAAACTCTCCACGAATTGAGAGCGAAAAATGTCAGTATTTTTGGTGCGCTAAATTGAGTTTGGCGGTCAATTTGAAATGTGTCTTAATATTTGGAAAAATAAATATTTCACTTGATTTGTTTTTTCGAGTGTGACTGGAACCTCAGAAACGTCATTTTCATTATATACCTTAAACATACCGAGGAAAATCATATTCATCAATTTTAATATTCCGTTTAATATTACAAGGTAGTTGGCCATCTCAGCCCTAAACAAATAATTTTATCCGATAGATACATAAATTTTCTACAAGATTGGCAAGTTTTCAGAAGTCCTTTTTATTGGATTATTTACATATTAAGGTTCAAACAAAAACAACATAAAACGAATGTGACGTCGTTTTGTGGCGTTGCCAGACTCGTGCAATTCGTAGTTGCTGCGGGCTGCCATACCACGATATTTTGTAATATGAAATTCGTCAATTTTGATATTCCGTTTAATATTACTAGCTAGCTGGGACTCTCAGCCCAAAAAAAATTGTTTTATCCAATTCCTTAATGAATTTTGTTTAGGATTGGCTAGTTTTCAGAACTATTTTTAATCGGATTGTTTAGGTAATAGGGTTCAAACAAAAACGGCCAAAGCATAAAACGTAAATGTTGACTAAATGTGACGTCAGTGTTGCTGGTCAACCAAGTTTATTCTTTGCGTATGTACTTTTGTATACCCTATTTCCTTTAATTGATGTTACATTTGTTGTTCCAAGCTCCATTGAAACATTATTTATGATTTTATACTAGATTGACATGTTTCTTACCTCTTAATGCATATGTTTGTGTTTTATATATACATTTATCCCGGTTCTGATACCTATTATTGGAACCCGTGAGCTGCCAAATTTCGTTAAACAGAGACTATGTAGTTTCTGCATTAATTGGTGCCTGAAATTACAAACAATATCTCAAGTCCATAATATCCATTTTCCCAAGGTATGCAGATTGTTGCTCATTCCGTGCCAAAGTTGCACAACAATGCTGCTAATTCATTTCCCCATGTTGCTACAGTCGGCTGTAGCTGAGAGAGAAAACTGAGAGAGAAAATATTTGAGGAAATAATTATTCTCTTCTTATTCTGCTTTGATTCTTTTTCGTACATTTTTGCAGGCTTTTTACCAACAACATTAGAAAGTAAAAAATCCTCTCTTTTTCTCTCTTTTTAGTATTTATAAAAATTTTAGTATTTTAGTTTTAGTATTTTATGCTAGTGTCCGACTTAACCCACTTAACACCCATCTATTTAAAAAGTTGAGCACCCTGTGTTAAACCGCAGAAAATAATACTGTTTGTAAAGGTTCCTTGTAGCTCCATCCGCCTCTTTACTTAAAAAACGAAAAAGACCACCGAAATCGTTCACCTGTAATGCGTAAAATATGTTAAAGTTACATAGATCTCGTGGAAATATAACTGGTCGACAATGGGATAATAATTAATATTACTAGCTAGTTAGCCCTCTCAGCCCTAAAAAAAATAGTTTTATCCATAGGGTTTAAACAAATACGAGTTAGTTTTATGAAAAAAAGTACTGGAAAATGCTGCAAAGCTAGGCATGCATTATATGTCGGAAAATACTAAATTTGGGGCATGTTAGTGTTGGGAATCGATTAAACAGTATTTTTGGCCTCTGCTTCGCGTTCTCCGCACATTCGTACCGTATTTTATTAAAAATTTAAAATAACATTCCCAGACTTGTTTTAAGTATTACAGAACTATGTTTATTGTGGCCGTAACTGGAGGCATTGCCACGGGCAAGAGTACCGTTAGCAAAGTGTTTGAACGGCACGGCATTCCCGTCATAGATGCAGATAAAATCGCCAGGGAGAGTGAGTAGACGAAATCTAAAGAATAGAATCTGTTGTTGAGCTGCTGTAATTGAGAGCAATTTCCGTTAATTATCGCATTTAATTTACGTAGTCGTGGAACCAGGTCAAGCTGGCTGGGAACAGATACGCGCTGCTTTTGGCGAGGACGTGCTGCTCCCCAGCAAGGAGATAAACCGTCCTGTCCTTGCACGCATGATTTTCGAGGACAAGGAATTGCGTGGAAAACTGAACCAGATTACGCATCCTAAAATACACCGTAAGATCTTCTGGCAGGCATTCAAACTGTTTGTCACAGGACATTCGTGGATTGTCCTGGACCTGCCGCTGCTCTTCGAAACTGGCATTCTAATGGATTTTATCTACAAAATTGTTTGTGTTTCCTGGTAAGCAATCTATCGATTCCATCATTCAATTTGAACGTATTCTCTAGATGTGATTATTTCAGTGATTCGGACAAACAACTCCAACGCCTGATTGCCCGCAATGAGCTATCCGAGGCAGACGCGAGCCATCGGATCAAGTCACAAATGCCGCTGGAGAAGAAATGCGAACAGTCGCATTTTGTTATTGACAATAACGGCAGCGTTGAGGAAACGGAAGAGTCGGCCATACGCATTGTGAGCATGATGAAGGAGTCCAAGCAGCACTGGCGCAATCGTGTCTACCTACTGGGTCTGGTTATGATCGTGGGCTTTACCATCTATATGTTGTTGAAGATATTTAGTCGCGTACCCGACGACATATAGCCATTGTAAGTGTGTTCCGTTCCTGGCCTCCATCCAGCGTGTGCCATTCAATGCTTTTTAGTGTGTTAGTGCAATTGAAACCAAATCTTGCTTCATAAGGGCAGCAAAATTATACAATTAGTGCGATATTTGATCGCCTTTTAGTGAAATATACAAGTCGGCAAAATTTGTATTTGTTTTGTTTTCTTGTTGCCACAAACGTTCGGATTGTCTCCTGCTGCAGACAAGCGAACGTTGCAAATATCCGATTTATTTACAATAAGAAAACTCTGATAAACATCAATTCGAACCTCAAAGCATGCATCAGAATGGGGGAGGATTCTGTTCTGTTTGTGTTTATGTGCGCTGTCGCCAGTTGGTCGATGGCTCACCCATCAGAGACGCCGTCTGCTGGCAATAATCTACAAACGACTGCAGTGCATATCGTGTTACCGCCTTCGTTACGTTATGATTCAACTGCATGGGATCCTGGACAACCATTGGCTTGCGCAATTGCAATGTACTTTCGGGATTCTCCCGAATGTATTGGCTATAACTACAATTTAAAATGAATAATTAGCACACAGAATACTGTTAATGCTGTAGATCTCTTACCGATTTGGCATTAACTTCTCAATATGTTGAATTTGGACATCGCGGCTACCAAAGTATGGGCACACCAGTAAGCGCTCGTAATCAAATGTGGAGTAGAAGGTAAAGAAGGCCCTCAAAAGGTTGCGAACTGCCGGCACATCGGTATCGGCTTCCGGAAGGCGCAGCTCTTGCAGAGTTTTCTGTCCAAAGTTGACAATCCAAGCTGAAATCGAACAAACACCATTAGATTCATGCTACACTGTATGCCGTGAAACTCCGACGACTTACGTCCAACGAACTGATTGTAAGGCTGTTCATGTTGCAAGGAAAAAATTGAGGGCAGAAAGCCGTGCAGCTGCATGAAATATATCACCATCAGTGTAATGCTGTAAGTGGAGATGTCCGTCAGCTTGCAGCGCTCCAGCCAGTTTTTCGCATAGATGCACATGTATTGAGCTGCCCCGCAAAAGATAAGAACAATCATTGATCAGAGGAATGGAACGTGACTTTGTGACTGTTTGTTTGTGCGCTTACCCAGCGGCTGTGTCTCGAATATGTACTTTAACAAGTTCGTGTTGCAGAAGCCCAGGCTATTCAGGCATATATCACACTCTATGCCGGTCAGCAGATGGGAGACCTTGATGATGGGAACGCGCGCCTGCTCGATAACCTGCTCAAGAAACCCACAATTTAGTATGAAAAGGAATGACGTATGTCTAAGGAATAAGTTACATTGATGATGCGCCACTTGTTGCTGGAACAAAAGACGGGACGCATGGCCCGCAGCTTGCCCAACGTGTCCTTGGAGGCGCGATGTTCAAATGTTTCGAATGTGTTGCCTGTCAATGCAATGCAACCGTCACATCAATCATCATTAGTCGGGATCAAGTGAGTGAAAGCACTTACCTATATCCACAAACACATCCAGATCGGAACAGCGTGTGCCAATGCCAGTTATGCGTGAACCGAACTTGTAAATGCGCATCTGGCTATTGGGAAACACTGGCGTCAGCACCTTTATTAGATCCGCCTCGATGACATCGTATTCGGGTATCACTTTCAGCTTGTCGGCCACACCATATCTATCCTTGAAGATTCTTGTGAGATCGGACGTAACCAAGGCTTTGGCTTCTGTAAAACAAAAGAGCACAGACGGTCAGATCAAAGCACACACAGACGCTCGCTACTTACTCTTGGGCAGAATGTCTATCAAACGACCGCGTGGTGCCACCTTGGTCGGTACCCTATCCTGCTTCGCCTGCTGTGCTGCAGCCGCTTCAGTATTCGGATGCTGTGCTGCAACCGCTGCATTATTCGGATGCTGGTGCTTTTCGGACAAATGCGTTACAACCTTGGAAATGTGTGTGCCAACCATTTGATTGGCGCATGCTATGCAGTTGAATGTGCGTTTGATTTTCTGCAAATCCTGCGGAGGCACAAAGACCACACCTTCACCGGCTCCGTTGGCGGGCATTATAAAAGTGGGCTTTCGGTCCAAATACTTTTCGATGCCCAACATAACGCGCTCCAGAATCGTGGCCAAATATTGATCCAATTCGAGTTCGTTGTTGCGGCTCACCTCCTCCAGGGTCTCCAGGAAGAAGTTGGCCTCCAGCGTGAGGGGATTTAACTGCAACGCAACGCATATGATATGCCAGTGCATATTATATTATAACTCGAGTTCAAAGTAAAAGCTCACTCCCACTCACGTATAGTGGATTTGGTGGATTCTGTCTTGCCGCCATCGCCTTGATTTTCTTTTTGCTCTTTCTCGTGCGGACGGCGGGAACCTGTACGGGACGGGTCAAAGTAAAAGATAATTTTATAAAGAATTATGTGCGTTCTCTGCCGCCGTGTTTACGACTGGCCCGGCTTGTTGATTTTGAGTGCGAGAATTTTTAAACTGCCAACTACCAGCTGATATGTGAGGGGCTGCCAACTAGGTGAAATTAAACCAGTACGTACACATACACAAACACATGCAAATCAATTTGAGAGTAATTATGAAGTTTTAGGCATTTTAATCAAGTGCAGGGCACCATGGTCGCTTATAGTGATGGGGAAAGCTGCATACCCGCTCTATTATCTGACTTTGACTCTCGTAGTATAACCTCTCGGCATTGCTGCAAACAGTCTTTTTCAACCAAAACGATTCCGATGCTTCGATTCTCATTGTCTCTCTAATATAACTTATTAGTTACTAACTAATAATTTAAAAACAAACTCTAGCTGTCACTAAATCTAAATGGCGTCGGACACGTAAATTTACACACACATAACACATACTAAATGCGTAGGCGGTAGTGTGCGTGGAGCCCCACTTTTGACAGCATATTCAAAACAAGTTGGCATACCATTCGCAAGGTATAACTTTTTAAGGTAGGGTTGTTTTTCTTCTTATTCCTGTTTGACGAGTTTTTTTTTGGCCTGTTCGCGTTTCGACTTCGAATTATTTTATGGTTATATTATGGTTATGTTATGTCATAGTTATGCTCTTTCTCTTCAATGCTAGTGCTCTTCAAGCAGTGCCAGAGCTCCCACAAGCCAGGTTGTATAAAGGAGGGTATTAATTTATTACGTAAATTCTGCAACCAGAATTGGTTTAAATTTTCGATCTCTCAAATCGTGCTTTTCTGCATCACTCGAAAACTTTCCTTAATGTGTTCACACTGGATTGCACATATAATATGTATTATCCTTGTATCTATTTTCAAACATTCTACTTTGGCGCTTGGAATCGGTTAAATTTTTTCTGAAACGTACACATTCCTCGCTAGTGGTCTCTGTCGAATTTTACATAATTATGTAGTTAATTTGTAGTAAATGTGTAGTTAGCGTTTAGTTAGTTTCCATCAGATTGATTTTTGTTTAATCCTTATTTATGAATAATTCTAATGAAAATGAGGACTTATGATTGGCAAATCTTTAAGGAAATTGATTAATGAATCGTAGAAAAATATATTTTCAGCGCTGAGAGTCTTAGCTTGCTAGTAAAATTACACCGAATATCAAAATCGAGGAATATCAATGCATTTTGTCGTGTCCGTCAGTATATTATACGGTATATTATTTAATCAATAATATACTTTTCAAAATGACCGCCAAACTCCATTTAGCGTACAAAAAAGACTGACATTTTTCGCTCTCAAATCGTGCTGGTGGTGTGAGCCACATGTATCTTACGGGAACCGTAGCAACATGGGGAAATGAATAGGCAACATTTTTCTGCAACTTTTGCACGAAATGAGCAATAATCTGCATACCTTGGGAAAATGGATATTATAGAATGGAGGTATTGTTTGTAATTTCAAGCTCCAATTAATGAAGCTACTACTCAGTCTCTGTTTTAAAGACATTAAAGAAGTTTTGCAGCTCACGGGTTCCAATAATAGGTATCAGAACCGTGATAAATGTTATTATAAAACACAAAAAATATTCATTACTAGGTAGAAAACATCCCAATCTAGGATGAAATCATTATTAATGTTTCAATGGAGCTTGGAACAAAACATTTAACATCAATTAAAAGAAATAAGGTATACAAAAGTACATACGCATAAAAGAAACTTGGTTGACCAGCAACACTGACGTCACATTTAGTCAACACTTACGTTTTATGCTTTGGCCGTTTTTGTTTGAACCTTATTATGTAAACAATCCAATGCAAAAGAGTTATGAAAACTAGCCAATCTTTTACAAAATTTATTGAAGAATTGGATAAAATTGTTTGTTTAGGGCTGAGAGTCAGCTAGCTGGTAATATTAAACAGAATATCAATATCAAGGAATATCAACGTCGAATGTATTGAAAAAACAATCGATACTATCGTGACAGTATCGGGCTAAAAAATTATTAATTTTTTTTTTTTTTGTTATTTACTGGTTACTGGTTCTCGGTTTCTGAGGTCACTCGACAAAACAAATCAAGTTATTTTTCCAAATATTAAGACACATTTCAAATTGACCGCCAAACTCAATTTAGCGCACCAAAAATACTGAAGTTTTTCGCTCTCAATTCGTGGAGAGTTTGCAAAACTCGCTCTCAATTCGTGGAGAGTGCTCTCTTTTCAGTGGAGAAAAGAGTGTTTTTATGGAGACTTTCCCCTCATTTTCGTGGTGTGGCAGCATGTTGCTGAAATTTTTCCCATACAAAATCAAATGTATCTTACGGGAACGCGTATGGAATAAAGATTCATTGTTGCGTCATTCCATACGCGTTCCCGTATGATACATTTGATTTGTATGGGAAAAATTTCAGCAACATGGGGAAATGAAGTAGCAGCATTGTTGTGCAACTTTGGCAAGGAATGAGCAACAATCTGCATACCTTGGGAAAATGGATATTATAGAATGGAGGTATTGTTTGTAATTTCAAGCTCCAATTAATGAAGCTACTACTCAATCTCTGTTTTAAAGACATTAAAGAAGTTTTGCAGCTCACGGGTTCCAATAATAGGTATCAGAACCGTGATAAATGTTATTATAAAACACAAAAAATATTCATTACTAGGTAGAAATCATCCCAATCTAGGATGAAATCATTATTAATGTTTCAATGGAGCTTGGAACAACAAAATTTAACATCAATTAGAGGAAATGCGGTATACAAATGTCCATACGCATGCAGAAACTTGGTTGACCAGCAACACTGACGTCACATTTAGTCAACACTTACGTTTTATGCTTTGGCCGTTTTTGTTTGAACCTTATTATGTAAACAATCCAATGCAAAAGAGTTATAAAAACTAGCCAATCTTTTACAAAATTTATTGAAGAATTGGATAAAATTGTTTGTTTAGGGCTGAGAGTCCCAGCTAGCTGGTAATATTAAACAGAATATCAATATCGAGGAATATCAACGTCGAATGTATTGAAAAAACAATCGATACTATCGTGATAGTATCGGGCTAAAAAAATTATAAATTTTTTTTTTTTTGTTATTTACTGGTTACTGGTTCTCGGTTTCTGAGGTCACTCGACAAAACAAATCAAGTTATTTTTCCAAATATTAAGACACATTTCAAATTGACCGCCAAACTCAATTTAGCGCACCAAAAATACTGACATTTTTCGCTCTCAATTCGTGGAGAGTTTGCAAAACTCGCTCTCAGTTCGTGGAGAGTTTGCAAAAATCGCTCTCAGTTCGTGGAGAGTTTGCAAAATTTGCTCTCTTTTCAGTGGAGAAAAGTGTGTTTTTGTGGAGACTTTCCCCTCATTTTCGTGGTGTGGCAGCATGTTGCTGAAATTTTTCCCATACAAAATCAAATGTATCTTACGGGAACGCGTATGGAATAAAGATTCATTGTTGCGTCATTCCATACGCGTTCCCGTATGATACATTTGATTTGTATGGGAAAAATTTCAGCAACATGGGGAAATGAAGTAGCAGCATTGTTGTGCAACTTTGGCAAGGAATGAGCAACAATCTGCATACCTTGGGAAAATGGATATTATGGACTTGAGATATTGTTTGTAATTTCAGGCTTCAGTGAATGCAGAAACTACTCACTCTCTTATTAAAAGACATCAACGGAATTTTGTAGCTCATGGGTACCAATAATAGGTATCAGAACCGGGATAAATGTATATATAAAACACAAAACATATGCATAGATAGGTAAAAAATAACTCAATCTTACGAAAATGCAATATTAATGTTTCAAAGCAGCCTGAAACAACAAATTAAACATCAATTAAAGGAAATAAGGTATACAAAAGTACATACGCATATAAGAAACTTGGTTGACCAGCAACATTGACGTCACATTTTGTCAACATTTACGTTTTATACTTTGGCCTATTTTGTTTGAACCCTATTACCTAAACAATCCGATTAAAAATAGTTCTGAAAACTAGCCAATCCTAAACAAAATTCAATGAGGAATTGGATAAAATTATTTGTTTTGGTTTAAGAGGGCTAATTAGCTGGTAATATTAAACCGAATATCAAAATTAAGGAATATCAACGCATCCGTCAGTATATTTTTGGTATATATTACTATTGACAAGGTATATTTCAGTATATTTTGGTATATTTTCGAGGGTCAGGCGGTATATTTTCCAGATAAGTCGCCAGTCACACTGAAATAAAAATTTTAAAAATTTATATAAAGCAGGCGCAGCGTTTTCCCAGCTTAAGTTTATGTTTGTGAAGCCTCATAACCGGTAGTTCGAACGTAAACGCTCTCCAAGTCAGTCCTACTAAATCACAAGTTTTGTGAAATTTCCTTTTTGTGTGTGAAAGTAAACTAGAAAAAACTCGATATGGTAAGTAATATACACTAATTGTAGTTGGTACATAGGGAATAAACGAGAATTCAGACTAAATTAAAGACAGGCGTCGCCTGGGTTTTCGCAAAATGGCGACTGCACGCATTTTCGGTGAAACAAGAAAAAAAGATATGATGACGTCATGCACGAAACTAGTAGAAAGTTCTAGAAACGTGCTAAAATTTGGGAAAAGTAGGAAAAAGTGTGCAGTAGAATTGTTCTAACGCGAAAACCGGCAAATCGTATAGATATTTAGTGAACGCATTCGGAATAAAAATGAGGCGTCGGCAAAAAAAAAATCTTTCTTTTTCTGGTATACCATGTTGCCGTCTCGCTTGCACAGACATACATACAGACGTGTCGAGATACAGGGGCGCATCATCTTGGGCGCGGCTCTGCGGACTATTGATTTTTTGGTCGGGCGTGTAATTAATCATCATTTCCTTTTTCTTTTCTCCTCCGCCCACAGCGTGAATGTATCTCTATCCATGTTGGCCAGGCTGGTGTCCAGATCGGTAATGCCTGCTGGGAGCTGTACTGCTTGGAGCACGGTATCCAGCCCGATGGTCAGATGCCCTCTGACAAGACCGTGGGCGGTGGTGATGACTCGTTCAACACCTTCTTCAGCGAGACTGGCGCCGGCAAGCATGTGCCCCGTGCCGTCTTCGTCGATCTGGAGCCGACTGTGGTGGATGAGGTCCGTACTGGTACCTACCGCCAGCTGTTCCATCCCGAGCAGTTGATCACCGGCAAGGAAGATGCCGCCAACAACTACGCCCGTGGTCACTACACCATTGGTAAGGAGATCGTCGACCTGGTGCTGGACCGCATCCGCAAGTTGGCCGATCAGTGCACTGGTCTCCAGGGCTTCCTGATCTTCCACTCCTTCGGTGGTGGTACTGGCTCTGGATTCACCTCCCTGCTGATGGAGCGTCTCTCCGTGGACTACGGCAAGAAGTCCAAGCTGGAGTTCGCCATCTACCCAGCTCCCCAGGTCTCCACCGCTGTGGTTGAGCCCTACAACTCCATTCTGACCACCCACACCACCTTGGAGCACTCTGACTGCGCCTTCATGGTCGACAACGAGGCCATCTACGACATCTGTCGCCGCAACTTGGACATTGAGCGCCCCACATACACCAATCTGAATCGTCTGATAGGTCAGATCGTCTCCTCGATCACCGCCTCTCTGCGTTTCGATGGTGCCCTCAATGTGGATCTGACTGAATTCCAGACCAACTTGGTCCCCTACCCACGTATCCATTTCCCTCTGGTCACCTACGCTCCAGTCATCTCCGCCGAGAAGGCCTACCACGAGCAGCTGTCCGTTGCTGAGATCACCAACGCCTGCTTCGAGCCAGCCAACCAGATGGTCAAGTGCGATCCCCGTCACGGCAAGTACATGGCTTGCTGCATGCTGTACCGTGGTGATGTTGTCCCCAAGGACGTGAACGCCGCCATTGCTACCATCAAGACCAAGCGTACCATCCAGTTCGTGGACTGGTGCCCCACTGGCTTCAAGGTCGGTATCAACTACCAGCCACCCACTGTTGTGCCCGGCGGCGATCTGGCCAAGGTGCAGCGCGCCGTGTGCATGTTGTCCAACACCACGGCTATTGCCGAGGCCTGGGCTCGTCTGGATCACAAGTTCGATCTGATGTACGCCAAGCGTGCCTTCGTCCACTGGTACGTCGGTGAGGGTATGGAGGAGGGAGAGTTCTCCGAGGCCCGTGAGGATTTGGCTGCTCTGGAGAAGGACTACGAGGAGGTCGGCATGGACTCTGGCGATGGTGAGGGCGAGGGTGCCGAAGAGTACTAAACGCGTCACACATACGCACAGCCGTGGGCGTCGCTGGTGGATGGGGGCCCAGCCTTCGTCGAAACCAGTGTCTACGCCCAAAAAAGAAGAAGATGAAGATGAAACTCCACTGCAACACAAGAAAAGAACCGCTAACACGAGAACAACAACAAGAAAGTATAACCCAAGAGTATTTTATTAAAACACAAAGACACAGCGCAGATACAAAAAAAAAAACTAAAACGGCGATAAATTGTGTACAAGAATAAAATCGGCTGAAAGCAGTTTGGACAGCAAAAGAAAATCTCTCTATTCGTTGTTTTTCTTTCCCCATCTTTTTCTTTTCAAACTTTTCCAGCACAAGAGAGTTCACTGAACGGAGGAGCTATAATTACGGGAAAGCGGACCAGCCGCAGCTCTCTGTATCTAATAATAGTGGCGCTTTCTAATTTGCTCCATTTCATGCTGCATGTGGCAAGTGCAGACTGTACCAGCCCAGGGTGCTGCATGCACTTCTTGCTGCAGCCGAATGCCTAGGGGGAGAGTGGTGCATACATATACATATCGATTCTTTAGTCGCCTGATGAGTCATTTGAGTGGGCCGCATGGAGTTTAGGCCGTGGCAGCATAATAATGGTCGTCGCCATAACGACGGCCAATAACAACGCCAACTCGGCAAAAACATGCGATGACATCATTCCCTAACTGATATACAGACGTACATACATACTGGCATGACACGCAAATGTACGTGTATGTGTGTGTGTGCCATTTATGGGGGTTGCTTTTCCAAAAACGAAATTGAAGCCTAGGTAAACCGGCTTGTTGTTGTAAAGGCCGCCCAACCTCCAACCTCTGCCTGCGCTGCGGCATTTTCGAGAAGCAGACCGGCAGCTGCTGCAGATGTTATTGAATTTCCAGAAATACACAAGAAATGGGCAGGAAATGCAAGAAAAGGGCCCACCAGGCCATTCACATGCATACATACATACACAATACACACATGTTGAAGTGCCGGCAGAGACCGGCGACCTCGATTGAGGTTATGTTTGATGCCATTTACTGCAGATGTCGAGTGAAAAGCGATTTCCTCGAAAAGAAAAGCAAACTCTGCCCAGGACTTAAGCCTGTCGTAAAATTTACTGAAAACTCAAGGTTTTAAGCCGAATTTTAAATGTTATTACCATCAAAAGAAGCTGTTTCAGCAGAAGTCGGGTAGCAGCTGGCTTTGCGGAGCCAGAGCTTCATACGTATATACATATGTACATACATATGTACATTGCGATGTCAGACCATATATGTACACTTGAGGGGCCAAGCCAACGCATTCAATGATGACGACAAGCCCCAATATCCGAGATGTTTATGGCGACTGTTTCGTCGTGTGTTGTGGGCGGTAAAATTTGTGTGAGCAAGTTGGAGCTCTCGCACAGGAAGGCCCCACACCCACCTTTAAGCGCTTGAATGAGTTTTGTTTTGTCATCAAGAAATGTTTAATCAATAAAGAAAATGGATCATAAAATAGGCTCAGCATATGTAAATATGTATGTATACGTTTACCTAGATAAATATGTACGACAGGGTGCGACAGGGTGAGTTAAGGGGTATATTGTATTTGCGGTAAAAGTGGATGTGTACAACGCAGAGAAGGACTCCATAAAGTATACATATATATTCTTGATCAGAATTAATGGCCTAGTCGATATAGCCATGTCTGTCTGTCTGTCTCGATGAGCGCCTAGATCTCAGAGACTATAAGAGATGGGGCAACCAAACTTGGTTTCCAGACTCATGTGATATCACAATGCTACAAGTGTATTTCAAAATTTCGCCCAGCTCCCTTCCGCCCCCACAAAGGACGAAAATCTGTGGAAGGACAATGTTGAAGATACGATAAAACTAGAGTATCGTAGAGAATGACAATATCTACCAGATTGCCGTACCTGAATCAGATCGGACCATAATTATAGCCAGAATGAAGAAATTAATTTTCAGTTGCAAGAGACTCGCTACTCATTATACCCGTACTCAAAAAAGAGTTAAGGGGTATATTAGATTTGTGGTAAAAGTGGATGTGTGTAACGCAGAGAAGGAAACGTTTCCGACCCCATAAAGTATATATATTCTTGATCAGCATCAATAGCCGAGTCGATATAGCCATGTCTGTCTGTCCGTCCGTCCGTCCGTCCGTCCGTCCGTCTGTCCGTCTTGTTGAGCGCCTAGATCTCAGAGACTATAAGAGCTAGGGCAACCAAATTTGGTTTCCAGACTCATGTGATATCACACTGCTACAAGTGTATTTCAAAATTTCGCCCCGCCTCCTTCCGCCCCCACAAAGGACGAAAATCTGTGGCAGGCACAATTTTAAAGAAACGATAAAACTAAAAACGCAGTATCGTAGAGAATGCCCATATCTACCAGATTGCCAAATCTGAATCAGATCGGATTATAAATATAGCCAGAATGAAGAAATTAATTTTCAGTTGCTTCCCCTCCCCCTCCCGCCGAGACAACACAACTCATTTTCCTTCTCGCTCGCACACTCTGCCGCGTTCAGTGCGCGAGCAACCCCTAGCGGAGGAGATGTAGAATATGAATGGAACATGTACAATCTACATGTTAGATGTATAATAGACATTTTATATGTAGATGTAGATAGCATATGTAGCAAAAAAATGTAAAATGTAAAATGTTTTTTTTTTTTTTCTAAAATTCTAAAAAATCATAAGCTCAAAAGTGTATGTATATACTGACTGAGTACGGGTATAAGTAGAGTCGTGTCCCCAGAAACGACTCACACGTTCCTTCTCGTTATTTTTTTTTTCGCTCGCACAGGTTATAAGTAGAGTCGCGTCCCCAGAAGCGACTCACACGTTACTTCTCGTTTTGCCTGCTGTTTACGCACACAATCGCACTGCTAAACATGTGTGTTGTGTTGCGTGCCGACTATTGACAAGAGCGAGACAACAATATGCTCAAAAAGTGCTGCTAAGCGCAAAGAAATTATCAATGCCTGTTAACATCAACATTGCCATGAGAATAATTTTTAAATAAACAAAAAAAATATTTGAACAAACTCGAATCATGCCGCACAGCAAGGAAATTGGCACGGATGCCCAGCCAAAGAATGATGTTAAACTCACAAATTACGAAAGTGTCGCGTAAGATTGGTTAATACTTGAATTGTAGATTGTATTCATTTAAACAAAACCACCATAGCCTGAAGGACCTCTTGCAGACACGTCTTAATGAATGCGGCTGGCGTAAACAAATTGAGCAATTTATTCGTGAAACAATCGCTGAGCGCGGCAATCAGACCATTACAGCCGAGGAACTGGCAGCCGAGATTGTGCCGCAAGTAAGTGATAACCAAACAGGATTATATTCTATATTAATTCTTGTGTAATTCTGTTGGACAGGCTCGCGCCATGGTACCCGAGGACGTGCGCAAAGAGATGATGATACGCGTGCGCGAAGCCCTGGAGTCGTCGTTGCCACGAAAGCAAAGTCCCTCCCCCCCACTCCAATAGTGAAATATAGAAGACTCGAATAATCTTAAATTGTAGCACATGTGTGTATTCTTCGTTTATTATCTCGTGTTTAAGTAGATATTTACATGCTTAAAAGCTAATTATGAAATTGCGCCACTAGTTGTACAGTATGTATGTAATAATAATAAATAAACAGCCTAATTGTAATGCATTAGAATACGTTGTTTGCTATATATGTTCATGTTGTGTTTATCGGTACGATTGGCTAAAACAAAATTTGTGTGCTTTCTTTTCAGGGGTTGTGGGGTGTGGTGGCAGTGGGTTAAATTAGGAACGCGGTTTGGGCTCTTTCTTTCGTTGAATTGTTCTACAAAAAATAATAGGGCTACATTTTAAGTAATCTATAATTTCATAATTTTCTCCATTATTTACTCCTCGTTTCGTCGTTTTACTTATTCAATAGCGAGTCAATTGAAAAGTCTTTGAATTTGGCGTTGGAATCATCGTTAAATAGACCCGGTTGCTGCTGTTGCAGTTTTTCCCTTGTTTGTTGTTCCTGTTGTTCCTCATCCTGAACAACTATTGTCGTTGTGCTGCTGGTGGATGTTGTTGTTGGTATTCCGTTGTCCATTGTTGATGTTGTTGTTGATGGCAGCATTTTCATTAGTTTATTCCGTGGCTTGCGCAGAAATTTTGTGTTTATTTGAAATTTTTGTGGCTTGTGATTCGATTGGACTTGTAAAAGTGGTGGTGTGGTGGTTGCTGTTGCTATTGCTATTGCTGTATTGGTTGTGTTTGTTGTGGGTACTATTTGTATTGTATTGCGATAATTCTGACGCCAGCTACGCAGCTCTGTGCTTGGGGATTTGACAACATTCAGGTTGCCTGGTGGAGCTTGGCCCACAGCTACTGTGGTTGCTGTGGTTGCTGCTGGTGTTACTGTTATGGTGGCTGCTGATAAGGCATTGGGTCCAAAGCATTTTAGAAAATTCTGTACATGTAACAAGCTCTCATTCTCATCCTTATGCTTGGGCCTTCGTTGTTTGTCCTCGTTCTCATCCTCTGCTTCATAGTCCACCGAAGATTCCTGCTGTGGCGACGAAGAGGAAAACGTGTAAGAGCTGCTGCTATCGCTGCTGAGCTGTAATTTGGACTCCAGTTTAGTTCTTTTTATAGGGTATTGATTGAGATGGTTATTACTCACATCATCATCATTTGTATCGCGCAGTTGCTGAAAGCTTAGTGGATCCGCTGGCTTCGGCTTGCTGTAGTAGGGCGTAGGCTTGCTGCTGCTGTTGCTATTGCGGCCTCCGCGTCTGGCCAGGATTGGTTTCTTTTTCGGCTGTGGCTTCTGCTTCTGCTGCATTTGCTCACGGTATGACTTTCAGCTGGTTTTGGCGAGGTTATCGTCGCGCCTTAGCTGGGACTGCAAAACATAGGGATACACATTTATGAGTTGGATTCCAAGTGGGTGTTCTACATATCGTATGGGGATACAATCTATTTGTATACAATATAAAATGATCAAAGTCTTCTCTTTCATCCTGGCACACAAAAAACCAGATCGAATTTTGGGTTTATCTGCCGTGAAATGAGATATTTATAATGCAAAAGAGATGTGGCTAAGCGGATGGGTACGATTTGTGTGTGTGCGTGTGTGTGTTTAGAAATTTCTTTGGGGCAATGACTGATTGATTGATTGAATGGCTGTTTGTCTGATTCGTAATGAATGCAATAGATGTGATTGGGGGGGCACATATGAATCATGAGCATAAAATCAAAATGAATGAAAATTGCACAAAGCCTCGTGGGGGGATGGATGGCATGGTTTACAGACACACACAGAGAGTTACAGACACACACACATACAGGCGCGCAAGCACACAACTACCTGATGATGCGTGCTGTAGAGATGCGCCGCATAGGAGGAGGTGGAGGTGGTGGTGGTGCTACTTAAATCGCCCAGGCCCAGGCCAAGGTTAACGCCAAGGCCAATGCCGCCAACGCCAACTCCGCCAACGCGGAGTGGCATGCCCACTGTTGTTGTAAATGTAGTTGTTGTTGTTGTTGCTGTTGATGTTGCACCAGCTAGAGCTGTCGCTGACCCACCTCGTCCAATATTGCCGCCACCAACCGCCGCCGCCACTCCACCAGCACCGCCCATGCCCATGCCCACGCCCACACCCACACCGAGCATATGGGCGGCGGCAACAGCGGCGCTGGCATGATGCGACGACGACGACTGTTGCTGCTGTTGCTGCAAATGCTGCTGTACGACTTGCTGTTGCGACGGATGTGAATGGTGCTGCTGCTGTTGCTGCTGCTGCTGGTTCTGGGAGGGATGCTGATGCAGGCTGTTGCTTACGCTGCCACTGTTGCTGCTGCTGTTGTATGCCGCATGGGCCGCAGAGACATGCCTATGGGGAATAGAGATTACGAATTAGAGATATGTTTTGTCATCCCCAGAGGTGTGGGGAGTGGCCACTCACCTTAATCCCAGGCTGGCTGCATTGCTCATTGTCATACCGCTCAGAGACATGGGGGTGGTTGTGCCCGAGCTGACATTCGAGGATGATGTTGCTCCTGCCACGCCAGGATTATTGCTCATATTGCCATTGTTGTTGCTGTTGCTGTTGCTACCGCCCGTTCCCGTGCCCGTGCTCCGATAGTCCAGCACACCGCTAGAGCTGGCCGGCGCCACAGTGGTGCGACTGTTGACCATTGTGGGCGTGGTCGTATTGATGGCTGTGGTCGCCAGGGAGACGGCTGCCGCTATTGTTGTTGCCGCATTGAGAACACTCATGTTGGAAGCTGCTAATGTGGAAAGGACAGAAGTTGTACAAGTTGTTGATGATGTTGTTGTTGCTGTGGTTGTTGAAGTTGAAGTAGAAGTAGAAGAAGTTGTGGTTGCAGCTGTAAAGCATTTTTTGTTGGTTAGATTGTGAGTATTTGTATCCCCCCCACCCTCACATTGGTTGTAGTTTTCTTTACCCAAAAATGTATTAGTTTGTGTGTGTGTGTTTATGCGTGTGAGTGTGTTGGTGGTGGTGTGGCATGCAACACAACAAGTTTATGAGCTAACTAAAATCGGGAAAAGAGAGAGAGCGTAGAATCGTTTCTGTGCACATCACCAGTGTTGGAAAACGTAAATGATGTAAAATTTTTCAAAACTTAGTGAAACGAATTTAGAATTTGTTCGTTTTTAAACAATTTATTCATTTTTCAAATAAATAAAATCGAAAATGATTAGTTTTTAAGTAAAGATACATAAACTTGTAAATATATTAGTGTGTTTTATATGGTATAATTAAGGTATTTATCGTGTAATATTTGATTAACTTAAGAGTGTTGTGTCATGGCAAAGAAAAATGCATTTAAATGAGGAAATTATCTGATCATCTGACTATGTTATGCAGTGTACTGTAGGTGTAGGTGTAGGGTGTGTAAGTTGTATATTATATACATTTTATCTGAAGTTTGACTGTTAACTTAGGATCAACTTAGGAGTAACTTGAATAACTTAAGACTATCCATATCATATCGATTGATTCAGGTGCAATTTGTATGTACAACGGATACGAACAACAGACAAACAAATTATAAACAAAAATTCAAATAATAAACTTATAAATTTGGTCTGTTTTCAGTGGCTGTGTGTGTGTGTTTGAATGTTTGTGGGATGGATGGATGGCCTGGCATGACAATCCTCCTCTAGTGCCAAGTGCCATGTTGTGTCATGTGTGTGTGTATGTGCCGACACCAAGTACAAGAGAGATCGGACATGGTATTGTTATGCCTTCTCTACTTACCATGCGCCTCAGCCTTGTTGGCGATCGGATTCAGTGGGATCTGTAGGCGGGCATTCACCGCCAGCAAATGATCACGTCGCGCTATCAGGCTGGTCACATGCTCCTCCAAACGCAGATTCTCACTCTGCAGCTGATGCAAGCAATTCAACAGGGATGCAACTGCATTGAGGAGGAGATTAAAGATTTTTACAGATTAGAAATTCGCTACAGGACCTCCTCAATGCGACTCATACTCACTGTCAAAATGCTGCGCCTGCTCCATGAGAAACTGTGAGCCCTGTTCCCATTGGCGCTCCAGCAGCTGCTCTAAGCTTTGGGGTATCGACATGTTGCTATTCATTCCGGCACCGCTAAACATTGATTGCAGTGGATTCGCTATGGGTGCGGCATTCATGGAAGCGGCACTGGTATTATTTCGCTGTGAATATGAGAGAGAAATATATAATATCTTCTTATGCGGAACTTCTGCTCCTGCTTACCTGTTTCCCAGGGAATGGCACTCCCGCGAATTGCGAACTCATCGAGTCACTCGTGTAGACGGCATGATCCTGCACTTCCATGTGCAGCTGCTCCGATAGCTTCTGGGCCACACTGCTATTGGGATTCACATGATTGCCCAGCATATGGGTGGCCGTGTGCGCAATGATCGAACTCGCCGACGCCCCAGACGATGCAGGCGTTGCCGGCGGCGTGGGTGTACTTATCGGACCACTGCTGGCAGCTCCATTTTGCAGGATGCGCACATCCTTGAGATCTGGCTGCTGCTGTACGTTTGTGGCAGCTGCTGCTACTGCTTGTGCTGCCGCTGCTGCTGCTGCTGCCGCTATCGTCGATTCCTTGGCCTTGCGTCCACGCTTGCGTACATTTCCTGGCTGGGGAGCGGGTACAGCCACAGCTGTGGCACTTAATGCTGCTGCCGTATGCAACTGCGTTGTGCCACCAATCTCTGATCCGGGCGAACTGGGTGGCGAGTCCTTGATGGAGCTTACCGGTAGCATGGCCACATCCAGGTGCTGCTGCGTCTGACTCTCGTAGGTGAACTTGAGGCCACCTCCAAGGGGCATCATCGATTGGTTCGACGCTTGATTCGTTAGCGTTGTTGTGCTTGGCAGTGATGACGATGTCGTTGCGGCCGATGTTGTTGCAAGATCCGGAGTTCTGTTCGATTTCGTGATCGTTGTTGTTGTTGGCGCGGATGTGGAAGAAGGATTGGTAGGAATCGAATTAGTGAATTGTAATATTTCTAGATCTTCATGTTGATTCTGTGCCTGCTGCTGCTGCTGTTGTTGCTGTGGCTGTTGCAAGTGCATAAAGTTTGCCTGAATTGGAGCTGTGGCTGTGGCTGAGCTTGAGGTGGAGGATGAGGCTGAGGTTAGATTTGTGGGGGATGTGGTTCTAGCGGGTATTAATGGTGCATATGTCTGTGGTTGTTGCTGCTGCTGCTGCTGTTGCTGTTGTTGCTGCTGCTGTTGGAACAATTGCGTTTGCTGTGCACGCAGCATTTTCTTATTCAAAGGCTTGGTTGTGCCACTGCTGCTGCTTCCGGCAAAGTTCCCGTTCCCTTCAGGAGTTGTTCCCTTGGCAGTGATCGTGCTGCCCCCTCTGTAACCCACTGTCGATGGCCCTGTCGACATATTGACGGGGGAATCCAGAAGATTCACCACTGGGACCACACCCCCACTCGAGGACATGGACGAGGACGATGTGGAGGATGAGGAGCAAGAGGATGAGGTCTGATCCCCATTATGATTGCTATGCAGTAGAATGCTGTTGCTACTGTTGCGTGTGCTGCGACTGTTTGGAGGGGTGGGTGTTGTGGTTGTGGCTACGCCTCCTGCCACTGCGGGTGGCGAATCAATCGACGATTGCGATGAGGACAGTGACAGCACCACAGGCGATGCAATGCCTCCAGGCAGACCAGCACTTGGCGATTGATGTGGCGAACTATGACGACTCTGTTTCTCCGCTACGATTGCGCCTGCAGCTGCTGCAACATTGCCTGCCGCTGCTGCTGCTCCCGTGGCATTGGTTTCGTTTTTATTGAGTGCCGCTCCACGCTTTTTACCCGAACGTCCACCCGATGGGGCTTTGGTGTTCGTTGCGTTTGTGGCAGAGCTACTGACGGGTGTATTGGGGGTGGTCAAAGAGGTGCTGCCTGCGCTTGCGGCAGAGTGCAACGATTGTAGCGATGTCAGCTGCTGCGGTTGCAATTGCTGCTGCAGCCCCTGTGCTGAATGATGTGGGGGGACAATATTGCTGCTGTGGTGGTGGTTCTGCGAGTGATGATGATGATGGTGATGATGACTACTGGTGCCACTGCTCTCACCAGAGCGCGATCTACTTGTGTGGTGTGGATGTGGGTGTGTTGCGGGGATTCAATATTGTGGTGTGATTTTGTGTTATTGGAAGACATTAAGCAAATCGAGATAACAAGAGAGATAGAGAGTGGAAGAGAAGAGAGAGTAATTTTGTTTATAGATCGCAGCTTTATGTTTTTGTTGAAATGAAACACAAAAAGCTGCTGCTGCTGCTTCTGCCCGTTGGAACCAAAAAAAAAAAAAACGAATGAACCACACATGCCCCGCTCAGCCTTCCGCCTCCTCCTCCGGTGGTGCAGTGATGGGTGCAAAATGATTGATTACAAATTAAACACAACCTTCTAAAATATCTGGACACAAAAGGCACATAAGAGCAACAGAAACAGGAAAAAAAAAAACACAACACACCTTACAGGTAACCAAAGAACAATCAAGGTATGGAAGACATCTCTAACGTTTAAGAGTGATTTGTAAACTAAAAGGCAGCTTGCACAGGCAACAAAACATGAAGACACTTGTCGTATATCCCTCCTTCTCGCAATACTCTGCATACCTGCTTCTGCGCGACGTCGCTGGCGGTGCCTCCTGCTCTTGCAGCTGTTGCACACGCGTTGTCTGCTTCTCGTAGCTGATCTTCAGGTTCCCACTCTCTGTGGTGGTGGCCGTCAGATTTCCAGTGGACAGGGCGCCGCTGCTGCTGCTGCTGCTGCTACTGCCCGTGCTGGCGGAGATAATGCTGCCACCGCTATTACCGCTGACTAGGGAGCCGCTGCCGCCCAGAGCCGGTGACGATTTCCCGCTCTGATGCTGAATGACCGTTGAGGCGCCACTTGTTGCTGTTGCATACGCTCCTCCTGCAGCTCCTGCCGCACTCAGTGCTGACAGATTAGCTGCAGTCTGCTGTTGGGTGCTGCGTGAAGTTGCCACCGCATGGGGATCTGTGGAGAAAGGATCGTTATTTCTGTCTTTAATCTACGGATTAAAATAAAAAACTTACCACCGCTGGGATTCGTGGTGGTGGTGCTGCTGCTGTTGCTCGATGGCAGATTGATTCCAGGTACATTGGCCGTCGACAGCGGCACAGAGACATAAAGGCTGGGGGCATTGCTGTTGCTGCTGCCACTCCCACTCGCAGGTGGAGGCGGATTGCTATTGCTGCTCTCCTTAATACCACCACTGCTACTGCTGCTGCTGCTGCCGTGTTTGCTGCTGCTTCCGCTGGTATTGGCTTTACTCGAATCTGTCTTTGGATAGCCACTGGCACCCACTCCTGCTGCTCCTCCGCCCACAGCTGGTGATGTAGCCAATCCTCCTGCTGTGCTGCTGCTTGTGGCATTGCTGCCCAAAGTGCTGCTGCTGCTCGTTGTGGTTCCACTCGCTATTGATGTCACTGCTGCCGTTGCACTCGCTGTGGCAGCTATTGTGGCGGTTGTGGCGGGTGCCAATGTGGCATTCACTTCAGCTGTGGCGGATGTTTGATGGGTCGGCGGACTAAGTTCCGTTCGTTGCTGCAAAGAGGGGGTGCAAAGAGTTTTTGTTTGTTAGTTTTTTGTGATTCATTTACAAGTAAATCCACTGCTGATAAAACTCTCGACTGATAAGCGGACGATCATAAAAAACGATCATCAAGTGGCTCATATTTCATGTTACAACAGAAAAAAAAAGGGTTTGCATGACATTGTCAAGGGGTTTGGATGAGGTATTCCTCATTTTGGGGCAGGAAATGAATATTTTTACAAGAACTTTTCCCCCTAGAAGTGTATTCCCCGCTTCGGTGTGAATCCAATGCTCCACGTTTCTCTTTTAGATTTGCGTTTTGGCTTTGCGGTCATTAGCAACATCCGGTGGCTGTCGTTGGATATGTGTTGCTGTATTTCTGGTAAATGGTTGATGTTTTTTGATGGTGAGGCGTGTAAACACATGTTTACAACCGAAAGAATAAGCAAATACAACGCACAAATACAAAGCAGAGAGCAAGGGGGAGCAGCAGCACCACTAACAGTGGGCCACTTCGAACAGCAGGGCTGTTCATACCCTAAAAGAGAGCTTCTAGAGGGTATTATGGAGAAACAGCAGTGGTAGTACAAATTACAGCACTGGGCAGAGGAGTAGAAACAGATGTAGGGAGAGCAGGGCAGAGCGGAAGAGACCGCGATGGCAGGGGGTAGGGGGGTTTGACGCCGCCGCATGTGTTCCAAATAGATTAAAAGCTGCCAAAGGGACGGACAGACACATTAATGCAACTCAAAAAGCTCTTATCGCTGATGTTGCCTGCTGTTGCTGTTGTTCTGAAATACAATGAAAAAACGACATGCAACATGAGTCACAGAAGAGTCAAAAAGAATGCAAGGCAACTGCAGCAGCAACAGCAGCAGGCAGTGCTGCATGCAGCTGCAGTAACAGCAAAGAGAGAGAGAGAGAGCAAAACACCCACCCGCTCTCCACACTTCACAACTCACAGTCTGGTATGGGAACAGTTTCTCACTGCCATGGGAACAGTCTAAGAGCGAGAGAGAGAGCGAGAGGGAGTGTTGCTGCTGTTGTTGCACGCTGTATGTACCCCCATTTACAATACAATGTAATTTTCGGTCACGTAGGCCAACAACAAAAAAAAACTATGAATGGCGTTGCCACCTGATGACATTTGTTCCAATAGGAATTGCTCCCTAGCCCTAGAGCCTGTTGCTGAAGGGAAGAGAGAGAGGGAGAGAGAGCACGGAGGAATGACACACGAATGACATTTTATAAAGTGTCAAATTTCCAAGCAAAAGAAACACCTTCATGCCTCATTAGATTTGGGTCAAGAGATACAAGGAACAAATACATTCTACATGCAACATGCTTCTCTGGGTGTGTGTGGTCAAGTCCTTACTTTTTGAGGGCACCTTTAAGGAAAGGGGGTCCCTAAATACCCTACATAGAACATGTATTGATTGCAACTATAATAGTAATATGATATAAGAAGAATTCAGCAAATGTTTTTAGAGGCTTTAATCCATAAAGCTTGAATAAAACCCACTTCTCATCTGTGTCAATATAAAATAGTAATTCCAAACACGGCTCTTGCGATTACCATACTTTCACTAGCCAAAATAATTCTCTTTATCCGCCCTATATCTGGAAATCTGGAAATATGAGAGACTAGGTTGGCATTTAAAAAGAGATTAACAAGTGGACGACAGACGGTCAATGCTAATCAGCAAAAAATTATATCTTTATAGATGTGTCCGCCCAGTGGGTCTCCCTCCTCTTCTGCATCTGGTCAAACATCTGTTGAGAATTATTAATACCCTCTGCTGCTGCTGTTCGGGGTGTGATAAAAAGTTTCGTCTACTACCATTTCATGGCCAAGTTTCTGGAAGATTTTTGCAGTTTCCCGCTTCGTTCTCTCTCACGTATCGTATCCCACACTCTCTCTTTGGCTGCTTCGGGGGCAGCTGTCGGACAAACAATGGCGGAAGGTTTCAGGCGCGCGCGTTTTGATTATCCTGTTGCTGAAGCTAATGGCCCACAACCCCCAGGCCCAGACGAGGAGCGCAACGCGATACCGGCAAGCGAAATCAACCCCTTTTCTTTTTTGGTTTGTTGGGAATTCGCTTCCGCGACACATTTCAATTTTATTTCCAACAAAATTCAATAAGAAGAATTGTCGAGCGTAGCCGGAAATAAAATACCAACTATAAATATTATATTAGCGTGTGTCTGGGATATTTCCCCATCCACACACATCCCCTCTCTATAGAGCTGGTACTTCCCTTTCACAACAATGCTGTGGGTTAATGGTCGCATAAAAGGGTTGTCCTTGTCCCCTTTTTTGGCGGTACTGAAGAAATCATGAGCGACGATTCTTACAACAAATAAACGATAGAACGATAGAATTATTCAAATTGAATTGAGAATTCATTCAATTTGTTGGGGTGCAACTTGTTGGGGGAACGCGATATATCAAAAGAAATCCCAGAGATTCCAAGGAATTAACAAAGGAATGTCTAACAAGTTTGGGAAGTGCTCGTAAAAGATGAGAGTAACTTTTGGGATAATCATCAAACATCAAAGGGCAGTAATTTATTTAGGATTTCCTCATAAAATAGTGGATTTTTGGGGCTGCAAGAAGTCCAAGGAATCCATAGAATATCTCTGTTACAACAAGTGTTTTTTCAAGGTCTTCCACAAACAAAGCCTCTAGAAAACATCTTTAATCTTTATAATCCCAAACAGAGGAAAGAAACCGTCCAAAGTTTATACAGAGATATCTTCTTTAGCTCTAATCCTCTAGTTTCCTTGGAAATGCAAAAAGGTAAACGAAACAATGAATGCCAATTAAATTAACAATTAGAGCAAGAGTTGAGAAAGAGACGACTCGACTCGACTCGTCTTGGGCCTGTCCTGACAGACAGAGTTCGAAGACATTGTCCTCAGGTAGGACGTGAAAACAGCAGCTGTAACCAGATCGAATGGAAGGAAAGGATCAATCAGCCGCCCAGGAAGCAACAGCAAGTACAAAAAACTAAGGGTAGCTGTAGCTGCAGCTCTAGAGCCAAGGGGAAGAAAGAGCGAGGTTGAGCCATGAGGCAAGAGAGGCACAAGATAAAGAAGCATCTTGTGGCAGCTGTCGTAAACTAGGCGCAAATGTGCCAACAATACAGATACAAAGGGCTATCCGATCCAAGGATATTGCCAGTGAAAAACCGGCCTTGGGCTCTCAGGGAATAAATATGTTTCCTTGCACTACCTTCAAAGGACAAGAGGCTACGTGATACGTGGCACAACAGCTGTCTGTGTCTTCCCCCATTTGGTAGGCACTTACACTAATCAATAATACAAACTCCCTTTTCGATAAATGTACGTATATACGAATATAAAAGGATATGCACTCCCCGACAATTGGAGCATTCAGTGTGGATGTAAATGCGGGCAAAGGCGGGGCATGGGCATAATTGAAGGTGTCTCTTCCCCCTCTCTATACAACATTTCTTTTGTTTTATGTCCCTGTGGCAGGTGGCTTGCTCTCACCGCCTCCAAATGCATCCAAAGTGGTGGTGGTGGATGCAGGTGCATGTGGCACAGCGCACACAAGTGGCATATAAGCAATGCGGTTAAATAATTGATGGAGTGTCAAAGACATAGCCAATCGAATTGGGAAAAAAACAACATCGGGGTTGCTTCGATTAACCGATGGGAATATCCACTGGAGAATACTCTCCATAGAATAGAGATCCTAATGAGGGCTAAACATTTTAGGCTTAGGCAAAAACAGTGAACAAATCAATCATCCTATCAATCACAAAGATTTTGTTGGAGTTCTCGAATGGCCTTAGAATTTTCCAAGATATAGCCCTGTCCTTGGAGAAAATATTTCTGTTTTTATTTGCATTTTTAGAGGATAAAACCCCACTATTTTGTGACACTTAGTTCTGGAGCCTGAAGATTTTAGCCAAGAGATCTTTTACTCTTAAAATAGATGAATATTCCATTGAATTCTCTCTTCTAGCATTCCTTTTAATCCAGAATAAATGTTGCTTGCACTTTACACCAGTTGCTGCTCTTTCCCCTCAAGAATCTTCTGGAATTTTAAGGATCCAGGAATATATTTTTCTTTGAAAGAACACTCGCAACATTTATATCTGCCACAAGAAGACAGCACCAGCAGCGTCTTCTGCCACAGAAAGACAGACAGAAGTGTTCCAGGGATTTCCCGAAATAGATTTTGAGGGATTGGCATGGACAGATGCGACTGTCAGGCGCCGTAGATCTACGACCGTTTCTTACCCCGGAAAGCAGGAAGCGTATTTTTAAATTGTGCGGATACGTGGTGGTGGCTGTCGCGGTGGTAGCTCCTCCGCTGGCGCCGCTGCCTCCTCCTCCGGTGGCAATTCCCAAATAGGATGGTGATGCAGAGGCCGAACCACCCACATATTCGATGGTCGCCGAGGGTGTCGTGGAGGCGGACGAGGGCGAGGACGAGGCGGATGTCGAGTGCTGGCTGCTGTTGTGAAGATGATGCGACGATACCACCTCTCGCTCCCGCTCTCGCTGCTCCCGATCGCGATGCCGGCGATGTTCCCGATGCTCACGATGCTCCCGATCCCTGTGCTTATGATGGCGATGCTCCTTGCCCTCCTTCTCCCTCTTGTCACGTTTCTTCTTTTTGTTCTTCCGATGCTCCTTATACTCCGCCATATCGATGTGATTGTTGTTGCTCTCCGCTGTGGCTGCCATCGAGACCATTGTGGCGGTAAAATCTACTAGAGTAGCGCTGCCCACTGTGGTGGCGGCCACGGCCATGGCCGGTGCCACATCCATGGGCTGTGATTGGGATGTGGTGTCCATAGTGTCCATCATCATCATTTTGTTGCTGCTTCTGCTTTTGGCCCTTTATACTTCGTTTTGTTCTTTATTCTTATTCCGTTTTGGGTTACTTTTGTTGTTGGCCCTGTGGGCCCGTAAGCCAGGTTTGGTTTCGCTCTCTCTCTCTCTCTCGCTGTGCTCGCTCTTTTAGCTTCAATTTTGTTTTGTGGTCTGTAATTAACTGGACGGCAGCAAATAGTCGTACCCAGAGGTTGGGCTCCAATCTCAGTTTTTCAGTCTTTTTGGCTCTCTCTCTCTTCTTCCTCTTTCAATATTATTATTTTGTATGCTGCTTTTGCTTCTTGTCTTTTGTATTCACTCGCACACACACAGTCACAAATCACAGCGCGCATACGTGAGAACCAAAACCGAACAACCAACCGCCTCCACCTCCACTCTCCACTCTCCGCAATCTCATGCGCTCTCACTCACTCTCTTTCTCTCTCCACTCTCCCGCTGGCTGGTAGCTGTTCTGTTGTTGTTGGGGTGAATAACTTGCGTGGCGGCGACTGGGCTAGCTCGCTCTCTCTCCCTCTCTCTCACTCAATTCTTTAGGCTCTTTCACTCTTTCGCGCTCGCTCTCGGGCAGCGTTTAAACTTATTCGGTTTTTTTTCACAGAAATTTAATTTCTTTTAAATGGAAACTTGCGACTATATATTTTTTGTGGGATTTTCTCGCCAGCTCTGGGAGCATGTGTGTGTGTGTTGGCCACGTGAATGATTTAATTTTGTTAGTTTTTCATACAGGGAAAATGTAAACGATGTAACTTTTGTCTCACGGGAAAACGTGAATGATTTATAATAGTATTAAATTTTTCCAGACAGGAAAAGCCACTTATTATTGGTTTGCGCGCTTTTTAAATTGACAGCAACAAAAAAACACCAACAAATTCACTTCTTTGAGAGGAAACAACAATTGCCACTCGAGGGGCTGGTTGCACATGCACGGAAGCTGCAGCAGCGTTGTTGCATGGCCGTTCGGAGTTGAATTTGTATTAAACATTAAACTCTGCTGCCTTGAAGCGTTGCACGCACCGAAAACGTTTTGCAGGGAGTAAGCCAGAGAGAGCGCTCTCTCAGAGTGCGACGAAAGAGCACGGCACAGTGTGCATTGTTGTTGCTGGCAATCCGTCGCAAGGTAGAATTATAATAGGTAAGGGAAACTCAGCAAGACCAGTTTTGGCCGTCACGTGAGCAGCGAGAGAAACAGGCCGAGAGGAGGGAGGACCGTACCTTGTATTCCAGTTATACCATGGTCCAACGTCTGTCGTGGCAGCCGGTTTTCAGTGGGGGATTATGGAAACGTATATATGTACATGTGTATATATTTTTTGAGAGTGCAAGAGTATATATGTAGGTGTGTGCTATGTCTGCACGTAGGCCAGACACGCACCAACACAATCACACGTATACCGGTGTGCAGACAATAGCACCAAGAGCATAAGAACACACGGCGGCAGCATAAAAATAAACATACATACAAACGTATAGTCAGCGGGTGAGGAGAGGTGAGGCGCACAAACGGAGGCACAAAAGTTAACTGGAAAAAAGTCACCCAGAGAGCAAACAGAGTGAGAGGTAGTAGTCCTAGACAATGTCTTGGTGAGCAATTAGCACCTTTTAAGAGATTGTAAATAATGTAAAGCTCAAAAGCTATGCAACTTTGAAGCCCATTCCTTTTCAAGATACATCATCCAACACCATCGTATTAAACCACCTGACCTTTAACTCCAAAAGGTACTCAAATTATATGACTTGCCTGGGGTTAGCCCACCTTCAAATTTAATTTCATTCAAACTGTTGACAGTTAAAAGCCAGCTCAACATTTAGCCATCATCCAAAATGTTCACTGTGCAGCAGTCACAAAGCAGAACACATAAAAGTGAATCTTTCACAAACGCACACACACAAGAGCAAGCAGATACAAACACAAATAAAGATTCAAATGCAAGACAACGACTGCAGTGTGCATTTCGTAATGCTGTTGATGTAATAAAAAAAAAGCACACAAACGCGCAACACTCATATACAGAGAGAGAGACAGCGCAACGACAATGTTATCAATGCAGACAGACAACTGTAAAGACCAGGAAGAGCGATGACGATGACGAGAACAGGAGACAGGAAAAGCTGAGCAAAACAAAATGTGACAAAGAATGAGACTAAAAGGAGAGGAAAGGAGACTTAGGGCAGTGGATAGGTACCGACTTAAAGAAGGGGAAACGAAATCAATGGGCACGAAACAAGTCTAGACCAAAGAGGCGAGTACCTGTGCGTAATCAACTGGAAGCAGGCATACATACTCGTAAAAGATACTTTATGTATGTTCAAGTACCTTCCAGCACACTGCAACATCTGCTTTTTATGAGCCCCATCGAAAATGGCTTTGAAGAGGTTTATCCGTTAAAAACATCCTTCTGGTGGCCTATGGTTATGGGGCAGAACCACTGTTCCCAGGCCAAAATTTACCTGAGAACAGTTTTTTGGCTAGACAAACAGACGGAGAGAGAGAGAGAGCCAGAGAACGTAGTAGTGAGAGCATTGCATTATCAGAGTGTGAGAGCGGAAAAGCATTGCAACATAAAAACAACAGCAAATGTAGCGGTGGTCTGCTCTCAGCTTTGAGTGTGTGTGTGTGTGCTTTATGCAATGGGTCTGTCAACGAGGGCGGTCGGTCGGTCGGGCGGGGGTGTGCGGGTGACGATTGCTGCTGCATGCAGGTTAATTCTTCTCTCTCTCACTCCCCTGTGGTTTTTGTTGCTGGTGGTGGTGCTGCTGCTGCTGCCAGACAGCGGCGACAGCGATCCAAGCAAGAAGACAAAACAGGAAAATGAAAAATAATTGAATTGTAAGGCAATATTTACAGGAGAGGAAAGAGCGAGAGAGAGACACACAGACTGGAGGAGCAGCAGCAGAGGAACCACCGCCGCCGCAGACGTTTGCAATTGGCAATAAATAAAAAAAAGAAGCACCATCAGACGAAGAAGATTGTTTGCAGCTGGAACGGAAAGAAGAAGAGGAGGAGGAGGGAATTGGTAGAAGCAGAAGAGGCAGGGGAAGATGAAGCCACATCGCGAGCATAATTTGCGATGCAAATAAATGGGGAATGTGGCCAAAGCCAGAGCCCAAAAAATCATGGTGCAGAAAATAAAACAAAGCACAGAAAAACGAGGAACGTTAAGTGGCATTTACCTGGCGACGGCAACGCAGACTAGAGGACGGGGGAGCTCGGGTGGGTGGGTGAACGTGCCTGTTTTACAAAACAAACAAAACAAATTGGCAGCGACGCCGCTGCATAGGAACGGTACTAATGTTGCCGTTGCCACATCGCCCCCCATACACATCACCTGACCAACCGACCGACCGACCGTTTCGTTTCCATAATCAAATCATAAGAAAAGGTGGCAACAATGGAACGCCGTCTTTTGTCGCCGAAAACGGGATAATTAATTTTAATATGTAGTTAACATTGTGGTAGGTGCTATACCCTTTAAAAGGAGGTTACTGTAATACTGATGAGACATTTACAATGCAGAAAGGAACGCCCTTAAAAGTATATGTATTTTATGTAGGAATTCTACCTTTATAGCTGTAGATTTCTTTACATCCAAACTTTATAGATAGTTCAAATAATTAATATCAGAGTGTACCATAAGAGTGCCACCATAGAAATTCTAGATATGTTAGGGTATCAACAGCTTCTGCAACCCAAAAAAGAAAACTTTATTCTGACAACAAAGAAAACATCATTCTGCGGGACGCGACAGCTCCTTCAAAATTTGGCATGCCTAATTAACAGACCCTAGAACATAAAGACCCCATAAAGCATATTAAGCCACATGCATTAATTAATGCAATCCCAGGGCTCAGACAGGTGCCTGATGTCTTTCAAGTCTTCTACTTCTTCGTTTGGGTTCATTCAACCCCCTCTCTGCTTACAGATAAAAAAGGGTTTCCCAGGAGCAAGCACTCAAGGCATAAGCATAAAATGAAATGTGCAAATATTGAGACAGGCGCAACTGCCGTCAACCGTGCACATTTTTAACTTTGCACACGCCACTAAACAAACCCATTTCGTACGCACTATTGATCATCCTAAAAGTGTGCACAAATGCACAAGAAAGGCACATAAAAGGGTATGTAAATACGTTTCAAAAAATCAAAATTAAAATAAAAATACTCGTACCAAAAAAAATGTCAACAATCAAATATTTGAACAAGTGGCCCAAGGAGTGGTGGTCGAAGGATGTGATGGCAGGAGTGGGAGTACTGCCAGGTCGTGGGAGAATATGCATAGAGGTGTGGTTGTGAGCGAGGATGAGGCAGAGGCAGGGTTGTTATCGATGTTAAGAGCTGTTTAAGCACTAAGAGAGATATAATTAATTAACAGTTCCAGTCCATGGCATAACTCTACCATACAATCACTTAGATTATATCTAGCAAAAGTATCCCAAAACCAACATTAATACCATTATGATATACACAGCAAAAGCATTAACAGCCACGGTAACTGTACTTGAGATCAACATTATTTAGTACAAAGAGTCACGGCAATAAAACGCAATACCGGGACACGTGTCGGGCCCATGAATATGACAAATTCAGGCAACACACACGCGACCCAACCGACCCAGCCGAGAACCCACAGCACACCCCAGCTCGACACGCAAAAAAGGTGTTGTATGGTGGACTCTTGAGCAATCATAAAAGGAACTGCGTGGTGCAGCTCATAAATTAATTGCTTTAGGAAAAACGTATTTGTCTAAATGATTTGTATGGTCATTTAAAGGGAACCGCTTAGCAGATGGACACCCTAAACAGAGGCGACTTACAGGAGGCAATGCCATAAAAACCGGCATGGTTTTTGAGTGCGAGTATCATAAACAAAAAATTGTTTTATTATACTATGTGCACCTATGGAAGTCTATGGTAGTCCATGGCAGCACGTGTGTTTGGGCTCAGTTTTTCTCTCTCCTCCCTCTTCTTTGATGTCTGTGAAGAACCGCTGATAATTGAAACAGTCAAGAGAGGAAAAAAATTATGAGTTATCGCCGCCCTACCACTCCCCTCCCCAACTCTAAGCACTACCGTTACCGCGAACCTTTTCTTTCCACCACTATCGACAAACAGTGTGCACACACTACCGCAAAACAGCAAAAATAAAAATCAGCATGGGGTCCTTTCCTTCCGTTTGATTTCCGACTGCACACCCCGCTGATCCAATAAATGTGGTTGTACCCAAGGGGTTGGGGGTTGTCTTCTATAAAGAATGGACATGCCATGAAAAATAGCAATCGCAATTTAGAATTTATAATTTTGTCAGCCAAAACGCGAAGCACAGCAGAAGTCTATTCGCTGTTTCTGTGGCTAAGGGTTCTAGAGTTTCATTTCGTTCCGTTCCAGTCGGTTGGGCACCCTCTTCTTCCTCCCTTCCCACCGCCCCAGGCCGATTTGTTCTGACAATTTGTAATGGGAAATCAATAAGTTGTGGCCCCCCATTAAGTGCATGTAAGTCACGTAAATGTAATAGATATGATGGATATTTGGAGCGTATTTCCACTTCCTGAATCAATCATTTTAATCGGAGAACACATCTCCTTTTCTGTAACATCTCAATTTGACTTGAAACCTTGCGAAAATCTCTTCCGTAATCCAAAAACAACAAAAATCTAAAAACAAGCACATGTTCTATATCCCCAAAGTCATAATCGAGTATACAAATAGTTGCATATTTCAACAGGCCATAAATCAAATCGCACCATTGAACGGGGCACAAATTAAACATTAATTAAACAGTAGAAATGCCATATAAAAAATAAAATATGTATCTCAGTATATTTAGAGATCATCAAGAATCCACAAACAACAACAACAACAACTAATTCTGATCAATTTTTCAAGTGCTGTGTCATATGCGAAACAATTTCAAAAACAGAATCCCTCCAATCAAAAATAGACGCTGACTAAAATGAAAAATCTATAAATATTCGCATCAACTAACAAAAAAACACACCTGGCCCACAACTGCCATTTATTTAAAATATTTATAACACAAATAATAATAAATAAATGATTTAGTTTTTGGCCCCCAAAACAGCCCATGGCAACATCACGTCACAAAAAGAGGTGCTACCCTCCCTGCCTATAGATATTTGCAAAAAAAGAATTATTAGAAACGTGAATAATGTTTGTTTCGGTTTCGGTGGTGGGTGTGCAAAGTACACGAATAGTTCTTAAGTGCATGAACATTAATTTTAATATTTGCGACCTTCCGTCACACGAAAATGCACTTTATTCGAAATAGTATTTCACTTAAGGATCGTTTCTCTTGAGTGATTCACTTATTATACAACCATTATCAATCAGGCACGTGGTAAAAACATTTCTTATAAACAAATTCCAAGAAGCTCTTTAGAGATTCAAGAGGTTTTCCTCAAAGTTTAAAGAGTTTTCTCTCTTACGTGTAGGATAGTTCTCTTGAGTGGAAAATCTATGAGTGAGCTTTGGGGATATGAGCATCAGCATCATATTTATATTTAGAAAATCATTTGGATACGGCGAGTTATGGAACATTTTCGAATGTGTTTTTCTCTCAAAAACACACAAGAGAATCTCTATGTATATTTAGAGAACGGTTTTTTTGTTGTTGTTTTTCTTGTGCGTATAGTTGAGAAATTATTTTTCATGATGTTTAGTCGGTCGAGAACCGAATCGAGGAGAATCTATATATAGATCCGATGAGGTGGCTCAATTCAAAAAACCGAAATCCACCCACCCACCATGGATACCACCAGGTCATCATCCATTCCATTCAATCCATCTATACGTCCATCTACTAGATGTGGCCATTCAAACACACAGCACAGGTAGGCAGACAGGTAAAGATATCTGTGGTATGTTGCACCCAATTAAATCAATTAAAACTACGAAAAACAATTTCGAAATTAGTTTTTTTTTGTTTTTCATGGAACCCACTGGGGCTATATATATTATTTGGATGTTATATGTATGTGTGTATGTTTGTTGTATGATATATAAGTAATTTTTTTCTACATCCAAATCCGTATTGGAATTTAGAGCGATTTTTTTGAAGAGATTAAAGAGTGATGAGAAATTTGTTTGAAAATATTTCATTATAAATAATCAAGATTTCGTAAGTTTATATGTATCGTAAGAACTAAAAATCATCTAAATATACATCATCGTCATATATCAATCATCATTTCTTCATTTTATCATTCATCGTTCATCTTTTATCGTATCATGAGTAGTAAATAACATTTTTCAAAGTATGTTTCTTTGTTTTGGAGCATGAAACACACTTTGCTTTGTGTACAAAAAATAAATATAAACGACTTTTTGGCTCGCTTCGTTTCCCTATAATTCCTCCTATAAGTCCTGTGCGTTTGCTGGGACTGTACCTCCACAAAAGTTAAGCCTTAATTCATGGGCCTCTGCCGTTGGTTGTCGTTCTAGATCATTAGATCATTGGTTTCGATGTTTAGTTTCGCTTTTCGATTCGTAAGTTCTTTTGGTTGCAGTTTTCAAGTATTTTTTTGTTCAAGTTTTTATTATTTTTTTAAGCTTATTCTCACATAACCTAAAAGAAAAATAGATTTGTTGCATCGTTGATCGAAATATCGTTGGAAGAAAACGAATACTAAGTTAGCTAATTGCTGTAAAAGTTAGTTAAAACAAGTAGGGGGATAGACAGAGGGGGGATAGATTAGACAGAAAATTCGGAACGGAACGGTTCACAGATATAATCGTTTATCTTTTAGAACGTTGTCAAGGCGCCCGCGCCGATACCATATCCGCATCCCTTGGTTCCATAGTTGCGGCCATAACAGGCCTTGCAATAAATATCACCATCGGGTCCGTCGTTCAGATTCGTCGAGTCCAGAGATTTGCGACAGTCCGAGCAGTAGAAGCAACGCTTATGCCAGATTCGGCTCTTGCTGATCATCTGTTCGGCGGCAAACACGGCAAAGCCACAGCGTGGGCATCCGCCCGAGGTGCGTGCTCCGTTCAGGGGACCGCCATCGGGGAACTGAATGGTGGACTCGCCGCTGGTCGACACCAGAGTGGGGGCATGGCCATAGCCAAAGCCCTTGGGTCCAAAGTGCTTGCCATAGCAGGCCCGGCAATAGATATCGCCATCGGGTCCATCGCAGGCCAGCATCGAGTCCAACGGGCGGTGGCAGTCAGTGCAGTTGTAGCACTTCTTGTGCCACACCTTGCCCTTGGAGAGCTGCTGCTCGGCAGCAAAGACAGCGCCACCGCAACGGGGGCAACCCTCGCCCTCGCGCGCCTTGATCGATGTGGTGTCTGGGTTGTAGAAGGGACGATTGGCGCTGATCTGATCCTCGGTGAGGCCATCGGTCTGCAGGAAACCCGAGCCGCAGGCAAAGCCATAGCCATGGGGTCCCCACTTCTTGCCGTAGCAGGTGCGGCAGTAGACATCGCCATCGGGTCCATCGCTGGCATTGATCGAATCGAGCGTCTTGTGGCAGTCTTTGCAGTTGAAGCACTTCTTGTGCCACTCGCGACCCTTCGACAGCTTCTGCTCGGCGGCATAGACCATGCCGCCGCAACGGGGACAACCCTCGCCGGGACGGGCCTGGATCTTGTCCACATCGATGGCGGCACGGATCTGCGGTGCACCATCGTCATGGGCATAGCAATCGGACTGGAGGGCGCCGCCGCCCTGGCCATAGCCGTAGCCCTTGGGGCCGAATTTCTTGGCATAGCAGCCCTTGCAGTAAATGTTCTTGTCGGGCGCCTCGCAACACAGGATCGAGTCGAGTCCCTTCTTGCAGCTGCCGCACTTGAAGCACTCCTTGTGCCAGCCTCGACCGCGAGCCAGCATCTGTTCGGCGGCATACACAAAGCCGCCACAGCGTGGGCATCCCTCGCCCTCGGGGGCACGGGCAATGGCACGAGGCTCCAAGCGTGCGCCATTCCTCACCGACGGACCATCGCCATTCTCACGCAGGAACTGTTGTCCATTGTCCATCGACAGTGTGCCGGCACCGGTGCCAAATCCGTAGCCCTTGGGCCCGAACTTACGCCCATGGCAGGTCTTGCAGTACAGCTCCCGCTCGTGCTCTGTGCAGTTGGTGGAGTCCAGCGATTTGTTGCACATGCCGCACTTGAAGCAATTCTTGTGGAATGAATAGCCACCGGCCAGACGTTCCTCGGCCGCGTACACACTCTTGCTGCAGCGCGGACATTTCGGAGCCTCGATCGTTTGGAAAGGCATTTCTGTTTCGTTTTCTGTGTGTGTTCGCTATCGAAAGGATCTACTCGAGAGTACAAATTACTATTCTTATTATCTGAAAGTGCACAGAGAGAGCAAAAGAGAACACATAGAATCGAATTTTGGGGCTTTAGCGTGGAATTGGGGGACGAAAAGCGTTGTGTGGTTGATGAAAGCAATGAATGAGGTAAGCACCTGCCTTTTCTGCAGCAGAAAACAGGGTTTTTAAAATTAAGCAAATTTTTGGTACTGATCTAAATCCGAAAAGTCTGTAGATAAATATATAAAATGGTTTTTTATCAACCCTACAACGCGTAAACAAGCTTTAGTACATTTTTAGAACCGATATATAAGTTTAGATCGAGCTTTAAATCAAATTTATTCGTACACATCTGATTTTAAAATGTTGCAAATAATTTAGTATACGTTCTAAAATCATAAACATTAGTTTAGATCTATGAATAACATCTTCAATTCATCTAATTCAATGTCTTTAGTACATGAACTAAAACAGTCGAAATCCCATGGCGGCCTTCATCTGGGTCATCTTGTCTGCGTTCATTGAAAAATCAAAGTGATCTTTTCACTAATTTATCCCTCAATTTACATTATGTAGATCATCTATCAAAAACCTTATCTGTCAGTCGTCAGAAACGTCATCGCCTGGTGCTTGAAAAATTACCCAACCCAACCACAGACGTATACGTAATATTAATGAAGATTTTTCCCTCTTTATGCTTTCTTTCTCACTTTTTCTCGACGAAAAATTCAGGGAAAATTCTTTAAACATCACAGAAAAACATGAGCAATAAATGTGTATCTATACAGAATACAGAATATTTTTGTATAAAAATAAAACCCAGACAGGTAGAAACACACAAAAAAGTGACCGCGAGGCTATGACAGATATATGGGATATGATGTGATGTGTGAGAGTGTGTGTACTAAAAACACTTTTGAGATCTGAATCACCGAAGCACACAATCTATGATATCTAGGTATCGCTTGGGGATGGTTTAGATTAGAGATGCAGATGCAGGTGGGGGTTATGATGCAGTTTACAGACAAACTGTGCAAATATCGGTTAAAAAGCTGTGTCTAGATATAGATATATGACCGAACGGGAACCTACACAACGCACTAAAACCACACACGGAAGCGCCGAGTACTGAACTGGAAGATTGCTCAAAGCAAACTAATCTATATAATTCTGAGTGCACACGGCACGGCCGAGTCCGAGATGATTCTTCCTGCTCACAGTTTTTTTGAGTTGAGAAACTTTAGATGCGGCAACAGCAACAGCAGCAGCACGGAGCACTTTTCCTTCATTTTCATTTTCAGTTTTTCATCTAATATCATCTCGCCCAGAGAGTGGGATGGAAAGAAATATTATGATTGTATTGGGGAGCAACAGCAGCAGTTCTGCGGTTTTTCAACTTGTATTTTGTTCGTTTTTTCTTTTTTATTCACATTCTACAATCGCTTCTTCTTGCCTCTGGCCGTTTCAGTTTGTGTTTTTTATGTTCGCTTAGTTTTTGAGGGTAAAAATGTTGTGTGAATACGCTTTTCCCCCTGGGGGTGAGAAGGGAGCAAGATCGTAAAGTTTGCGGTAGCTGCATTTTCTCGGTGGGGGTACACATACTATAATCAACATAATTAAGCATCTGGGAATTTGTTTATATCCTTTGGCTGTATTTTCTATGAATTTAAACGCTAAATACTGAAATCTAAATATATGAAACGTTTAACTAAAACGTTTGGTAACAACTCATTTAGGTATAAATTTCAATGATTAAAGATTTTTAGAACATATCCGATGTGGCATATCTGGTCAACATTAAGTTTTACTTATGTTTTCCCATTTAAACTTATTTGACTTGATTATCTTCAAATTATTTGAATATGTACCACCGTTTAGTACATGTACTAAAATGTTTTCTACTGTTCACTGTGCCGAAATATGGAAAAATCCCCATAGACAATTCAAATTTCATTGAGTCAGACAGCTGCGTGTATAGGCTTTTTCCACTAAAAAATATCCAAATCTATAAATAAGAGTAGGAGTGTGGAGCCACACAGCATTCCTCCCATCTTTTGTGGGTCACATGAATATGAGTCAAAATTTCACACAATTTCTAAAATTAAACTGGAGAAAACTTGGGGACAAAACTTCATTGCTTTAACCGATATTTTTGCACAGGCACTGAATTGTTGGAATATTTGGATTATATGAGAATACAGATGGGGGGGATTGTGATTGTCCCTCAATTGTATGATGGTTTTGCATATTTACTTTTCGTTCGTAATAATAAGATTCGCAAAGGAAAAATATATTCTTAATTTTAGTTTTAGCTTCGATTAACAACGATTTTCGACTGATCGCTCTACAAAATTGTCATAATTCTCGATGCTGTCGCTGTGGCGCTGCCTATGAGTCTTTGTCTGCACACGGCACAACGGCTACAACGACAACCACATCGAAATGTCGCCAAAAGCCACACGATAGGGATGACTATATAGACAACAATACTACCATCAGTAGCACAGAAGAACAACAATAAATACATGAGCCAACAAACCCAACAAATCACCAAAGTATATATACATATTATTCCAATAAATTTCATCTATGAAACATTTTCTTTCTGAATTTTATTCAGAATTTTTCCAGGTGGAGGCTCTTCTCATGACAAGGCAAAAAGAGATATACATATGAAGGTATGTATTTCTGTTATACTTTCCGTTGAATCAACAATATGGTAGGTGCTGTTGTCTGATTCAAAGTCGATGTCGATCAATAAATTAACATGTACATTTGCATTTAATTAAATTTCAATTCAATGGTATTTTTGCCATGCATTTTTGTGATTCAAACAGAAAATTAATGGGGCATGGGGGTAATGTCGAGTGTACATCAATCAAATCGGGGAAAATGGAAATAGACAAGCGTGAAAAAGAGAGACTATGAGACTGTAAGGTACCCTAGAAGATAGTTCTTTAATGCATTCTTTATGTGCGCCTACGATCAAGGAAGGATCGGAGTAGTAACGATAATGATATGGTGCAGTACTCGTGACCCTTGGAGCCGAACCGCTCGAGATAAAAATCAAAAATAGTTCATTCATCTTCAGATATGATTAATACAATAATTTCAGTAATCGTTTAGGAACGAAAAATTCTCCCAATCCCAAAGTCTATATCCCTCCACAAAATACTTTAAAGGGTAATATGGAAAAACAAGGAATTCCTTTGAGTTCCCACTTTAGTATAATTCCACGCACACCTTGCGCTTTCGATAGAAATTCATTTACAGAATAATTGCATTTTTTTTTTTGTTCTTCTACCTATAAATATGATACGAGAGCGGTAAAAAGCGCCTGCGCCCTAAACTTTTGGCAAGTGAAACGAATATATAGATATTTTCTATAACTAATATTATAGTGTATTCTCTCTGGCAAACAATATGGACATGACATGCTCTAGACAAGTGTAAAACATCATTCAAAATACAACATTGTAGCCAGAGAGAGATCGGAAAAGTATTACAGAAAAGTCACTCAAGAGATACAAAAATCAATAACTCAAGAGTGAAAAATCTTTACCATACTCTTTGGTTTATACATTCAATTGTTTATCAGCCTATTTATAGAACACAAAAATATATACTTAAAGATAAACAATTTGTTGGAATAAAACTTACCCTCTTGGAGCTCTTTTCTATTTCCTTTTCAAAATCTGTTAGTGCCGTCAGAGTCACGTGTGGATCCTTGATTATTTCACGAAATGAACTATTGAATTATAAAAAACAGAAATCAATAAATAGTTGATATACAAATTATTGAGATTTAGGGTAAGAAAATAGGTCTGATACGATGTTAGTCGAGTCGATTAATAATTTCTACAATTAAAAAAAATCTGCTCTCCAATGAGAGACCTTTACAACTATTACAAAATGATAATTATCGGAAGTACAGGTTTCCCAATGTCTGCTGGGTAAGACGTTGGAGAGCCCTTATTAAACTACCAAAGGAAATTTGGAAAAATTGTAACTTATAAAAGACCTTTTCTTTGCCGTTCTCGAAGCCCACCTATTGCTATCGTCCAAAACCGATGGGGCGATAATGGGGGGGCCGCTGCCGCTTGACTGCTTCACCGAATCGGCTTTTCGTTTTTTGGATGCCACACTCGTGGTTTGTGTGGGATTGCTGGAGGAAGACGACGTTGATGCTGCTGCAGACGATGATGATGTCTTGTTTGTGGTCAAATTGGTGGCCACAGTGGAGGAGACTGCTCCTCCTCCTCCGCTTAAATTCTGGCCCAGGACTGCAGACATATTACTTGCAGACGAACCAGCGCCTGGCAAAGTGTCTGCACTGCTGCTTGCCGCAAAGGCCGAAGAAGAGTCATTCAAAGCGCTACTGCTGCCTGGACGCAGTTCTGTACCAAATCCCGTGCTGCTGCTGCTGGCATTCAGATGTGTGCCTACATTGCTGCCTGCTGCTCCTCCATTCGTACTGAGGTTCTGGGCATGATTCGAGTGACTGGCAGCTGCAGCGGAAAATATGGCAGTCACAGAGCTGCTTACAGCGCCAGACCCATTGGCGGCTGTTGAGGTTGACGAACTGTTGCTGAGCTGGGTATTGCTGGTGTTGGATGCGCTGATACTCGAACTGCTGCTTGTGGCACCCGGCATTTGAATGGCCGTGTCCTTGTTTTTCAATAATTTCGATGATGACTTTTCTCGCGACGAAGAAAAGCTGGTAGATGTTGAGGTGGCTGTTGAATTGGAGAAACTGCTTATTGTGCTGCTGCTAGGGGGATTGTTTCCGATGTCCTTGCTGCTATCCTTTTCCTTGCTTGAATTTGATTGCTTGCTCAAGCTTTTGCTATGCTTATCCTTGTAGCTGCTGCTACTGCTCGAACTGCTGGCCGAAGATTTTGTTGTGGCGGCTGTCGATGTTGTCGACTGACTGGCGTTGGAGGCCTTCTGTGAGCCAGAGCCACTGCCAGAGGAAGGCAGATTTATTGCACTTGTACTTCCACCGGCCACGCTACCGCCAGCAGCTGCTGCTGCTGCTCCAGTGCCAGCCGGCAGACTGGTGCTAGTACTATTACTAATATTAGTAGTGCTACTACTCGATGGTAGTAGGCTTCCTCCGACTGGCAGATTGCTGGCACCGCCCGAGATAGCGGTACTGGAGGATGGATTCACCACTCCCGTGGATGATGATGAGGAGCTGCTGCTGCTGCTACTCGATGACTTGCCCGATGCATTGCTCTTTCGCTGCTTGGACGATGAGGACACACCACTGCCGCTGCCTCCAGAGACTGCCACCAAAGTGCTGGCATTCAAGGCATTGCTGGTGGCGCTACTGCTACTGCTGCTGCTGGTTATCTTAATGCTCGTTGCCGAGGTAGCTGCTGCATTCATTGTGGAGTCAATATCCTTTTCGGGCGACGAACACGAATCGGATGAGGTGTCATGTTGTATGGGTTTGTATGGCGGTATGGTTTTGACGTTGCCGCCCTTTTTCTGCAAAGTTGCAATCAGATTAGTGTGGAGATCATAAATATATTCCCCCCACATACTCACCAGTTTGCTATAATGATGCTGGCAATAGCCGCAGTACTTGACATTATCCAAATAGTTGCCAGCCTCCTCGCAGAGCAGACCCAAGCTTTGGGCGCATGTGACATGGAATTGTTGCTTGCAATTTGATTTGTTGCACTGCATGCAGGCACCCTTAGTGGAACGTCCTGACTTCCCAATCTCCATGCATATGTAGCAGGCTGTAAAATACCAAAATGTATATAAAATATAAACATCTAAAGAATACCATTCTACTCACCTTTGTGGAAACGCTCCTCTGGTATCTGCGACATGAGTATTGGCTCCATGGTGGTCACATTACCGAATCGCACTTCGGGTATGTACAGGGCACACACGACATGTGCCCATTTGTTTTGATCTGTTTTCTTGAGCGCCCCATCCTTTGAGGGGCACAAATGGCAATGGACGCGGGAAGCGGGCTCTTGGGATTCACATTTTCGACAATACCAGGGTCCGGTGGGGACCGTCACAATGCCATAGCATGCCTGATGCACGGCAACCATGCAGTTTTGGCCGTCACAGTAGACGAGCGGGTTCTCCGGCCACCCCCGCTCGTCCGAACAAACACAACAGCCGCCCACCATTTCCTTCATATCGTCCAGCTTGAACTTTTTAATCTTGACGAGTTTTTTATTCAAGTTTGCGGAGTGAATGGTGTCGTCTTTGCTGGAGTCTAGCTCCAGTTTTGTATTAAATGAAGATGGAATTGTGTTGGAACTGCAAAGAGAGGAAGGACACATTATTCCCGGTTATTGATAATAGCTATTGATGCAGTGTCGCATTCCAAGGTTACACGCAACAAACATTCTCAATTATGCACTAACTCCTTCAAACATACATATCCACATGTATGTATGGATGTGGTTTTCACGACACCAAACAGCTGATTCAAAGTAGGAGATTCTCTGCCGCTGCGCTGCCACCAGATTGAATAAAAATCGAAACTAGAGCATATAATTCTCTCGCTCACACTACATGCTTCTCCCATTACATTTTTTATATCAGATTCCACAGTGTCTGAGGGAGATAGCACATGGCAAGGTATATAAAATAGTAGGTAAGGCAGTCAGCCACACCTGCCCGGGTGTGCAAGAACTTCACAATGAGAGCGAGAGAGTAGCAAAATATGACACCCGAAGAGCAGATATGCCATACCCTGACTTTAATATACCTTGGCACATGGGCTCCATTGGCAAAATATTGACACACGCACAAACCCCACATTCACACAGAGACACTGCTGTTGTACATGAAAATCTCTCAATGTCAAGGTAATTTCGCTGAGTTTTAATAAGCCACGCAATTCTTTTTTGTTGAATCATTTATGTAAATCAAAATGGCCATAAACAAATCAGCACACGTTGCCACCACATATTGATATTTAATTTATTGACGGTGATAAAATCGCTCAACAAATTTCGGTAACATTCACACACACGCTCGAAAGGAACAAACGTGCACGCACACACACACACATTTAACACCCGAAGGCATTCCATTGGCTGCTGGTTCATTGAACTTGAACAACAAAATCGCTTTCTCGATATAAACAAAAGGCAGCACCAAAAATAAAACAGGAAAAACGCTGCATTACAATTCGGGGGATAATTTTGGTTCCACTGTGCAGCATCTGCATATACGTACATACATACATACATACAGACACGGGCACATAAGTAGCGGGATTATGTGGGTCGCCGCCGCAGCATCTGCAGAGATTTCACAATAATAATAACGGCATGCGGGCGCTGTTTCTGTTTCATTCATGCATATGGGCTTTCTCGGTTGAAGTTCTATTCTACCGTTATTGGGTCAACGTGTTGCCAACTGCCGAAAAACGCACTGCGCGAGCACTTTAACTTTAACGGTGTAAAAGCCCATAAACACACACACACACAAACACCTTTATATATGAAACGAGGCCGCCGACACTCTCCACGCCGCTTTTGTAATGTTTACAATAAAGAGGCGACGGGGGCAGAGCAATGCACTTTCCACGGAGCACGCCTACAAAATACACAGAGTCAGATACATTCGCACACACTCACTCAACACACATATAGAGAAGATGTTACATATACCCATTTATATGTACACATGTAAAATGCCGCAAAAGGGGGCGCGTTGGGTGTTTTTGGGGGAGGAATATAAGCGGCACGGCACTCTACTCTATATATTTTCTTCGTTCCAAAGATGCTCTCAATGGAGGGAGGCGAGTGGAGTCAATGGGGGCGGCTGGAGTGCGAGGGTGGTTTCCCACGTCCGTTTTTCTCGCTTAAAGCATGTTAAATTTCTCCAAACGGAAAATGTGTGTATACCCGAAGCTTGAATTTATTGATTTTTTCGGGAAAATTGCTTTAAACTTGTACCGTACACACACAAAAATGGCTTTAAAACGTCATCAAAAGGCAAATTGTATTAAAAAAAAAAACTAGTTTCGGGCGAGGGCAAAATGCGCGCGGTCAAAAGTGGTCAAGCAACGCATATAAAGAGATATCTCTTTTTTTGGGAGCGTCGTTTGGGGGGAGGGAGGTTCACCAAAAACTTGAAATTCTTTCCACTCTTTTTTTGTTACACTATTTTCACACAGTACTTTGTGGTTTTCTGATTGGGGCGCTAACAAAACACCTTTCGCACAGGGAACATAATATTGATTTTCTTTACCCAATTTGACACTTGAGCAGAACTTTAACCAGCCTTAACGAGCTGGCCGGGGCACTTGTGGTTTGTTGGGCTATTAGTTTATATTTCACTTTTCGCTTTTCCCCAATATTTTCCACAGCCGCCCACTAGAAGAAAACGCACGCAAGTAAAATAATCAACACACGAACAAAAAAAGGCGCTGAACATCCACCAGCGTACAACAACAACAACAACAACTGTATTTACAACACCAACACACACCTTGTAACTTGTTTGTTGTTGTTTCGCTCGCACATCAAGAGCGAGCGTGCAAGCCTGAGAGAGACAACACCACCTGCTCTGTATATAGAGGTGGAGAAACATCGATTCTTGATATAGTCGGCGACAAAAATATCGAACCGATAATATCGTATTAAAAATAAAAAAATATCACCTGTTAGCTAGCGAAAATATGTCATAAAGAAGGGTCACACTCAACGGATGCGATTTAGCGCAAAAAAAATACCGATGCTGCCTCGATCTGGATGCAATGCAAGATCTCCTGCTTGGCCCAAATGTCACTGGCCGAGGAACCTTGTTCCGGATATCCTCGTATATACGCTGGGCGCAACGAATGGAGCGTCATCTTGTGCTGGGCTAATTACGGTATATTTTGGTATATTTCTGAGGGTCACACTGCTTCAAACAGCTGTGGGAAGGAAAAATATTGATTTTTGAATCCATCTGCAACTCCATTTCAAGCGTTAAATTAACCGAAAAAATGTCCGGCTTCAATTTAACCTCTCATTTTTTTAGTGGTTTAGCCTACTTGTTGTAACAGTTTTTTTGAAAAACACAGCTGACGCTGTCGGTACCGCCCGGTGCTGCCAGCTCGGTGGAAAATGGATGGACGCAGAATGAGAGCACATAAATGGCTGACTTTGCGGGTGATTTTAAATTTAATTTAAATTAAAGTGGTTTCTGAAATTTATGCTGCTGTTGTGTGTTTTGCTAAACTTTGAAATGTAATCTAACAATATATGTGCTGTTGAGAAATTAGTCGCTTAGTTTTAGGTCAATATTCATTCATATAATAGTTGCCCTAATCATATGCTCGCTATTGTTTTGCCCGCTGTTCTTATTGCTTATGTCCAAAAACTTAACTGTAACGTTCTTACACGTATAGCCAAAACGAGCAGCTACCCACGAAGACATCGATGTGCACCGTCTTTGTATTGGAGGAGACGCGCCCAAGTCGAAAACCGTTAAATTTGTTCAGTGCTGAAATAAATAAATATGTTTTTGTATGATATTTCCCCGTTTTTGGTATAGGTCAACTGAAGGAAATTATATTATATTATACTTTAAATTAAAAGCAAAAATACAATAGGATTGTATTTGTATTGTTGTATTTATTTGGTCGAAAGTCAAATGAAACTTTTGCATCGTCGCTATGGCCTGAAATTTACATAATTCAATTAATTTTACATAGCATAGCTATTTTTATTACATTTTAATGCACTTATTAGGAATAATTAGGAATATTCTTAGAACAGAACAAGCTTAGAACAAACTCCTGTCGTGTATGCACGAAATGCTATTTACTCTGCACCAAACGTGCAGAAATATTTCTCGTAATTCTCGTACGGACGCTTGTCGACAAGCTGAAGGCAAGGCGTTCCTCCACGTACACACGAAAACATTTCATTTCAATCGAGTCCTCCTGTATCTCCTCCTTGAAGCACTCTTCCAGCAGCGTCTCGCTGTTCGAAGCATTTCCCTTGATGATCGACTTGGCCAGACGCGAAAAGATTTGTTTGAATTTTTATTTCGCTTTCGTAGTCCATGGCGTCCAGGGCGCGGGACGGCGTGCGGCGCGTATTGAGAGGCAGGGGAACACTCTCAGTGGACAGACGTAGACTTTTGCTTGTAGACGCGACTGGCTCCTTATTTTTGCCAGCAGCAGAGCTGCTATCCAAGCGGATAACCTGGGATAGTGGAACATCATCTGGGTCGGGAGCGTGATCGGTTGGCCTCTTAGCTGCTGTGGCCTTTTCTTTGGTATCTTTCTTCAACTTTGCCAACTCTTTATCCAAAACTTTTGGGTGGTTCTTGAAGAATCGGAACATCTTCTTTTTGTATCTATTAGTAGGAAAGGGAACAGAATAATTTTTGCACTGTAAAAGGTTCGTCACTTAACTTACACAGCTCTGCCCTTGGCTGCTGCTTCCATGTACGGAACGTTGCGCTCCTTCGAAAGCTGCTGCCATTCCTCAGCAAAAATTTGATTGTGCTCCAGGCCCGTACGGTGCAGCCAGCCAGGCTCGCGTTTCAGTTCGTTGTGTTTTTCCATCAAGAACAGATGATAGCCAGGCAGTGGCATTTTGGGGGCTCCAGCGACATTGATACGGCGCCCAATAAGTTTGATATCTTGATCTATAGAAAAATGAATCAGTAAAACATTGTTCGAACAATGTTCGGTTCGTACTTACAAACTTCGTCGTCGCTGCTGTCGGAGCTGTAGCTGGATTCCGAGTCCGAACCAGAGATTACGACAGGCTCCTCGTCGTGGCATTCATGGACTCACCTGAGATGCCTTCTGATAAGAGAGCGCTGAGCGCTCTTATATGGACAGTACAAGCATGTGAAGTTTTTTATCTTTGGTCCAAATTCACAGTACAATTTTCTGTGGCTTGCTAAGGATTTTTTCAGCATAGTTCTTCGGCATCTTGCGCATCTTGCGAATCCGGATTCTGGTTCGCTCTAGAATATATAAATAAATGAAAATATAAAATATATGTTGATATATTTACTTTACTTTACCTCGCTGGAACTTGAAGAAGTGGAAGAGCTTGAAGAAGCATGGCCATACACTTCAACCCATCTTCTAAATGTAACGGGCAGGTCTTTGTTCCATGGACGCTCGTCCCATGGAGGTAGAGGAGGGCTGTCGGCTTTGGGTTGTTCTGGTCACCGGCCATCTTCTCTTCTGGAAAAGTAAACTAAACTAAACAAAAACCGGCGCCGGTTTGCAGAAAAATGAGTGTGACCAGATAGCAGATGAGATGATGCCAACTCGGTAGAAAAAGGATGGACGCAAAATGCTCAAAATGAGAGCACATAAATGGCTGACTTTGCGGGTAATTTTAAATTTACTTTAAAGTTTGTTCGCTCTAGAAAATATAAATAAATGAAAATAAAATGAAATGTAATCCAACAATATATGATATGTAGCTTGGCAGGTCAATTTAAAAATAAAATATATATATTTATTTTGTGCTCAATAATTGAGCCGCCGCTCATTTAGCTCAGCTCAACTCAACTGAACGCCCGACCACGTGGCGTCGACAACGCGGCGTCTTCTAGATTTTTCCGCGGCTGATCGCATTTTTTGATCGGAGCTGGTACGGTACGGAGCAAAAAAAAACACGTTTCTGCAAAAAAGATAAGTCGTAAGTTTTAAATATAATTTATTCTCTATATGTATAATATATCCTTTTTCATTTCCTTTCCTTTCCAGATGTCGTTACACCAACATTTCCACTTTGGTGGCCCTGGCGGTGGCCGTACACGTGGCGGTACGACAACGTTGAGGGAGAGGCAAGAGCGCCGAACAGCCATTTGTGATCGAGCCTTCGCAATGATGATGGCCGCCCACCATGGCGAAATGGGCGGCATGGCGGACGACGGCCGCGCCTGTGCCGGCACAACGTAATTGTAATGGCCTACCCCTACCATTACCAGCAGCAGGCCCCCCCCAGCATGCCCCCAAGCAGGACCAACCCCAATGTACCTTTGCAGCGTGTGCTGTGCGACAGCAACAACAATGAACCTGCTTGCAAGAAGCCGAAGCTCTTCGAAAAAACATCCCCGTCGCATTTCATATGAGATTATTTCGAATATAACGCGCAAGACGATACGGTAACATGCCTCAAGTTCGGTAGAAAAACACAACCGTTGTTACGTCATAAGCGCGTTGCATGTAAGGACTCGACGTTCGTTGAGCCTACAAATGAGACAAACGAAGTCAGTTTTATGAGAAAGCCGAGTCCTTTTCATCCCATATGAGATTATTTCGTTTTTAATGAAGAAGTGGGCACGGCAACTTGCACGAAATGTGGATCAAAATATATGAAAAATATATGTTCGTTGAATCGGCACCACCTCAGGTTTCACCATGAAACGACAAGAACAATCACTTCAGACAGTCACGGTGTTGGAATAATTGTACAAAATGACCGACGTATGTTAAAAACTTTTTCAGAAATCTCTTCTGTAAATGAAGAAGTTGAGACTAATACAAAAGTCGACGATTTGATTGGAATATTAAAATCGTATCCAATAACTGAAAACATTCTTGAAGTAACAAAAAACAGAAACGTTCTTAATAAAAGTCATCGATCACAAATTGTTAAAACAATTGGCCAATATTATGTGAAGAAAAACCTGAAATTAAGTGCAGCAAATAGGAAAACACTGATAAAAAGTATATTGGCTTTCTTTCCAAAAGAGCAAAGCTGGTACTGGCAGAGAATGCTCACTACCTGTGCCAATAACACTACTCGACAAACCCGAACTTTTTTTTTCCTCAAGGATCCAAACCGACTTTTTCTGATAGATATGGGGCTTTAAAATTTTTTAAAGAATTATGGTTTTTTTTCTATGGCAGAACTTTTTTTTGAAGAATTTTTGAAGTCTGGTATTTTTTTTTTAAGCTTTTTCAGAGGTAGCGATAGTTTTTTTCACATAACTTTAATATCTTACGTCTGGTTGTACAGAACTTTGCTATTTTGAAAAGTTAATCAAAACAGCTAGAAGTTGAGCCCAAATACTTTGTGATTTCAGCTTACCGTCTGGGAAATATAAAGCATTGAAATGCAAAAATGATGTTTTTTGTGGGGTATTTTTAACGAAATTTTGACTTTAAAAACTCAGGAAAAGTCGAAAAAAAATTATATCTTGTGTCCTCTATTTTTTTGTGTATAGGTGCGTTAATTTGGCGTCGGAACGCGATCAGGTACCAAATGTACAACCCTTGCTCGTTTGCTTTGTTCCCAATTGGCAGTTGGGCCCGCCGCCTTCAAAAAGGTATTTTTTGTTCATTTTTTCCATTTTTTAGGTTTGGTTAACGAATTTTAGCTCCAAAGTCTCTCCATAGATTTTAATGAGCGATACCTTAAACGACGCCAAATTAACGCACCTATACACAAAAAAATAGATAACACAAGATATAATTTTTTTTCGACTTTTCCTGAGTTTTTAAAGTCAAAATTTCGTAAAAAATACCCCACAAAAATCATCATTTTTGCATTTCAATGCTTTATATTTCCCAGACGGTAAGCTGAAATCACAAAGTGTTTGGCATCAACTTCTAGCTGCGTCAATTATCTTTTCAAAATAGCAAAGTTCTTTACAACCAGACGTAAGATACTAGAGTTATGTGAAAAAAACAAGCGTTACCTCTGAAAAAAGCTTTAAAAAAAAATACCAGTTTTCAAAAATTCTTTAAAAAAAAAAAATATCATCAAACCATTTCTAAGCCCCAAATCTTTAAGAAAAAGTTCGTTTTGTTCCTTGAGGAAAAATCGTGTTGACTAGTGTAATGTAACCAAGATGGCCAAATCAGCTGGAGTTGAGTTCAGCGAAACGTATATATTAAATTGCAACCCTAATAAAAGAAAATAAAAAATTTAAAAGCAAGTTATGGTTTATTGGTTATGTTTAAATATTGCCATTAGCGATGGACTCCGTCGTAGCGCGAAGTCAGGATCAGAAGGATCGTAGCAAACATTTTTGCAATGAAACTGCATTTGTCTTTGCGAATAGAGTCATTTAAACTTGGGAGCAGCAGTGCATGGCTTACTAAATTTTTATATTCATTGCAAGCTTTTGACCCCAAGTATTCTAGCTTGTCGTTGCTAAAGCTATCCAATTTAAAGGGTTTCTGTGAATACTTAAGCGCTTTTTCTACAGCCGCCCTTAGGCTGTCGATATACAATTTATCCTTTTGGATGTTTTGCCATTATGGAGCGACGATGCCGGGTATCCCATATTAAAGGTATGCCCGGCCATCGGCCACAATACCCACTAATTTCTCTTTATAGCCGAGGCTCTTTATTTTTTCGTACACCATATCGATGGCGAATTGTATTTGACCGGCGCCTATCATTTCAGTGCCCACTTCAACCTGCCAGTTCACCAGGCAGCGCCCCACCAACAGCAGGCTATGCCAGCTCACCAGGCAGCGCCCCACCAACAGCAGGCTATGCCAGTTCACCAGGCAGCGCCCCACCAACAGCAGGCTATGCCAATTCACCAGGCAGAGCCCCTAAATCTAACTAGACATTAAGTCAATAAATATTCATATTCAAATAAAATAAGTTAATAAATATTCATATTCAAATAAAACCAATAGTGGGTGTCATTGCGGATGAGGGCCGCTCACTATTGAGGCGGCTACGGCGGCATCACATTGCCATTAATATGGAGCACCAGGCACCCAATGCAGGCCCACATGCAGGAGCTGGCCCACATGCAGATGCCGCAGGTGTATTTGTCTGCTTTAGCGCCTACAAGGCGTCAGCCCAGTACCAGGAACAAGCTGTGGGCCCTGTGCGACCGGCAAAGCCTGGCCGGATGAAGAAACTAGCATATCCGAAGAAGCCGAACCAATACACAAACCGCCACCCCGGTTGTCCCATGTTTTACCTCTTCAAATCATTTAATCAAGTGGAATTTAAAGCTAACGATCTGAAAAACACGATCCAGTACCTCAAAAACCCGAGTCACATAGCAGATGTGAAAATCGGAAAAGTCAATTTGGTATCGTGCCTCACATATTTTCGAAATGAAAAGTTTGTAACAATATTAGACGAGTATCGTCTTTCCCATGCAGGAGCAGGCCCACATGCAGATGCCGCTATGAACATGCTCCTAAACTTAACTAGGCGCTAAGATTATAAAAAAAGAACATATTTTCATATTCAGAACAAGCTTTAATTACTCCTTTCGTGTTTCCACGAAATGCTATCGTTGAAGACGATCCTCGTGTATCAGTTTCGTCCAACAACGAATTCATGTACTGCGTAAACACAAAACAGATGATGGCTGCAATGAAAATCAGAATTAATGCTGTTCAGGGGGTGAGAATTGTTCCGTGTCGTGTCGCTTACCTAAAGTCATTTCCATGATGAAAAACATAAGCAGACATATCGAAGTGTCGAAACGCAACCAGTCGCAGGCCGCCAAAGAGCCAGAAAGAGAAGTTGAGCAGGAAGACCGAAGCCTCCAAAGCGTTCCCAATTCTATGGGACAAAGAGCATTTCAAGAAGGAACTCGCGAAACGCATGCTCACGGATGTTACGGTAAATTTGTATGGAAAGTATACACTAGACGACCTCTTCAAGTTACAAGTTTTTTTGTTACAATCTCAAACAAAATGTTTTGAAAATCGTATGGGGCGCTATTTTAGTATTTTTTTGTTACAATTCCATACATTTATAATTAATTTATTTTTATAATAATTAATACAGTTAAGGAACATTTATAATTAATTAATTTTTATAATAATTAATACAGATAAATTCAGATAATAAGGAACATTTATAATTAAGTAATAATAATTTATAATAATTAATACAGTTAAGAAACATTTATAATTAATTAATTTTTATTTTAATTAATTCAGATAAATTAAGATAATAAGGAACATTTAGAATTATTATATTTTTATAATAATTATTACAGTTAAGGAACATTTCTAATTAATTAATTTTTATAATAATTAATACAGTTAAGGAACATTTATAATTAATTAATTTTTATAATAATAATATAATTTCTGCGAATTTAGGCGTGTTTAACAATATTGTACCAACAATACGGGTGACGTAGTATAATTGGTCATCTTTTAGCTCTGCCATTCGGTGAGCCTGCGTAGTTGCGTACGCCATAACTTCCTTCATGTGCTTCTTCAGGATGCGGCCCATCATTTCAAATTGGCTGGAGTCGATGCGGGAAACATTTAGTGGAGATCTATTCGGCGCACAGTGGTTGATTCTGCCTATCTGGCAGGCAATAAATCAAAAATTAAAATGTCGAATCTTGTTAATTTTTTTTAATTTTTGGAAAGTAAATATCCCACTGATATTTATTGCTATATTTATATATTTTTCGTATCGATAGTCCAGTACCTGCACGCGGTTGAAACGCAAAAAACTTGTATGTCGATACCTAAGTAAATTTTACCGCCTTTTTATGGCTTTTTGTAAAGCAAAATAAATATTAATGTTTTTTGAATTGTATTAAAATTACCATCCATTTTGATCATAGGTGGTAAGTATTCAATAAAAAATATTTGACTTCCGCCCCCTTCCGCCTTCAATCTTTTTTTATTTATGAAACCAGTATTTTTTTAATCTTCTGTGTTAAAACCAATTGCAACTACATGCAACTCGTTAATTTATTTGATTTTGTAGGACAAATGTCAGTTTCGAAAAACGCGCTTTTTGCAATGTTTCGTAAAAAACTGAGTAAGAAAAAAAGCTGAAGCGAGTTGGATCAATGTTTTCGCTCAAATAATTGATTATTGATAAAAACAAACTCAGCGAAACTGATTGTTAGCGAATAAAAAATTAATTAATTTTGCCTCTGAGTGAAGTGTGCAGCAGAAATTTAAAATACTTCAAAAAACAGACCATAAGTTTTAATTTTGACCTATACTTTTTTTGTATTAATATAAAGTGTTTATAAAAACATTTTATAATATTTTGAAATAAAAAAAATATATTTTTTTTTTAAATTTATTTTTAAAAGTTTTTAAGTTAAAAAATAAAACTTTAAAATTTATTTAAATACTCCGCGGATTTATATTCCAAAATACAAAAATATTTTTAAAAATGTTACTCATTTATTTTTTGAGTTATTAATTATTGCCTGCCAGATTGGCAGAATCGACCACTGTGCGGCGTCGAGAAGTACTTCTCCACCATCTTCCGGATGGCCTCCACCTCGATCCTATTTGCATCGTCGGTCGGCGTCCCTGATAATATTTCCGCCCAATTAAGGGCAGTATATTGTTGCTCGTATAACTTCTGTACCGTTGCATCGGTGTTCAGGTGTGCTGCTGCAACATTACGCTGGTGGAAGATATCCCAAATGACTGGGTACTCCTGTGCAGCCGACATTAGGGCATCCATATTCGATTTATTGTGGTCGGACACAATGGCCATTCGATTTTTGTCCAGGCCCAGCTTGGAGGTTTGCTTCAAAACGATCGTAAGAGCCGATTTTATTTTATCCTTGCCAAGCTTGGATCTACGGTTCGCAGCTATATCAACATATACTGTTACCTGTTGAAATATATATAATATATATATATATATATATATATAAGCGAAATAATTCAACGACGCGAAAGCAGAGGCAAAGGCTAGCCTTAAAGAGAATGGAAGAAATACCCCGCGCGCCCGCCGCAACATCAGCTTTTCAAAACAAAACGAAAAAATATTTTATGAACGGGCTTCGTCAATGCCTCGACTCGACGCGGGTCGGGTCGACAGAACACACCAAGAAAATATGAAGTCTTACGACGGGAATAGGTCCAGGGCCGGATTAGTAGTTGCCTAGGGCCCTCGTAGAAATAACAGAACAATTTTGTTGAAAAACAAAACTCCAAGTAATGAATAAAAAATAAAATAGCCACTGAGAAAAATACAAAATAAAGGAGGGCCCCAGATTGATGGTTGCCCAGGGCCCGGTTGAGGGTTGATCCGGCCCTGAATAGGTCGCTACATCACATCAGGACTCAAAACAAAACGAAAAACCAATTCAAGCGGCCAAAAATTGTAGAGCCCACACACAAGCATAGTATGTGTGAATACATGGCACACACACCCCTGCAGTACCAAAATTCATTTGTCACGAGTGATTCATTCGGTGAATCACTCGTGACAAGTCCCTGTCCTGTAGTGACTCCCTAGTGAAACTCCATATGAATTTTGTATGGGATGTCCGCCAATTCACCAGTGACACCTTCATATGACATTTTCACCGAATTCACCCTTGATTTCATGAAGAAGTAAGAGGGAGAGGGAAATCTATGGATATCTGCATCTCTTTCTTACACATCCGTTTCGGTTAGCAGCAGTGAAGCTTGGAAAAATTCTCTGCTGACGTCGACGTCGTCAACGGCAGCGAAGTCGACGTCGACAAATTTTTAATATGAATTTTTTCATGAGGTGACTGCCTGAACTGCAGGGACTTTTACGTAACCTGTAAACGAAACTCAAAACAAACTCAAAACGTTTTCGGAAAATAAGAATTGATACAAAATTTTGTCGTGTCTGTTTACACACATACATTTGCAATTCTCAGCTTGCTTTCGCTTCCCGACATGAGTCATACATGCCGAACGGCTCAGCTCCCGACCCGAATGGCCTGGCTCCCGACCCGAGTGTCTCAGCCACACAGAGCCGAAGCGCCGGGAGCCGGGACAGAACACTCAGCTTGCGCCCCTTTTGTTGTTTGAACTGGCACATCTATATACTGTATGGTTAGTGCTTTAACGATACAGAAAGCCGATTAGCCGATATGTCTGAAATCGATATGTCTGAAATCGATTTCTCTAAATATCTTCACTGTTTTTTCTACAGAAGCAACAGGTTTTAATAGTCGTATTGTTGTTGTGATTTTAAACCTAAACCGCCAACATGAACTTTAACAAATGTCATACTGTCAACGTAACAATAAACAAATATTACAATCGGGCCGATTCCGATGAGGAGGAGGGGGACAAGCAACAGGAACAGGACAAAAAACAGGATGATTCATCATCAGAGGCGAATGAACTCCATCACGAAGATGAACACGAACGGGACCAGGAACAGGAGCAGGAAGATGAACAAGCTGATGAACGGCACGGAGCATGGCCACCTGTATACATGGAGTCGGTGGAGCAGGACAACACCGCCCGGGATGTCTCCGATATTGAATCGCAGTCAACATCGTTGACGGTACCTACACCGTCGACGACACCGCCCTATCATCGTGGTCCAATCCTAGTTGAAATGCTTGCGGTGAAGCCACCCAATTTATAAATCTCTACTCCATCCTATGGAATGCTAATGAAAAGGACCGTGGCAAGCAAATATTGAACAGAGCAAATAAAAAAAAAAATTATTTAAATCTCATGCCAAGCTTATGTCAAAAATAATAGTGGAATATTTTGTAAAATATAGGCTCCTTATGAGCAAACGGAACGCCAGAGATATCAAAATATTATATCCGTTTGAAAATCAAAATTGGCAATATAAATTGTATCACAGATTCCGAGGAGGAAAGGAGTACAAGAAGCATATAAACGAGGAATGGACCAACTGCTGTATTACAGAACAGAACAGATAACTTCTGTAAATTTGATTCTGATCATTTCATTCTGTTCATTTCATTATTATTATTATTATTATTCATTTCAATGTTCATGTTTCATATTATATTATTCATATTCATATTATATTATAATATATTATAAACGATACGCGGTGTAAGATGTTTTCAGTATGGATGGGTTATTGGGATCGGCAACAGCTTTGGCCAGTGATTGAGTGATTGATTATGACTAAATGGGCCTCACCTTTTCCAAAATTAATTGATCTGGTGCTATTTCCCTGTCCGTCTGCCGGTGCAATGGAAGGATCGAAGAGCCCAACATTCTCTTGCGCTGGTGCTGGCACTGTCGCTGTCGCTCTCGCTGACGCTGCTTCTCCAGCAGGTGTGCAATGATGTAGTTATTTTGCATTAAAAGAACTGCACATAGTTTTTTTCTTCTTTCTATTTGCTGCTAGGGTTGGGAAGTCAACGAAGTTTCAAAAACTGTACGACAGTGAGCTTCGAAATTTGAATATTATTATGGAGCGCCATTTCGCCATTTCATCGGATCCCTTAAAACTCTATACAGTGCACAGCAGAAGATTGGAGCACCTAGGCAAGGCGCTGATCCCAAATGTGTACGAAATTATGATGTACGCTATAAAGCTTCTGAAGGACCCAATATATTATATAGCCCGTATGGTTGGGCTTATGCTTACCACCCCAAAAACATTTAGCAATAACGCGTAATAAACAAAACAAATTGTGTTAAATTTGTTTCCAATTTTTCAATTTATATAAAACGGCATGCAAGTGTACAGTTAGAAATTAGTAGAATACAAAAAGTGCCAGCCAGTGACCAGAACAACGATGGATATACAGCAGAGGCCGGCCGCGTCGTATGCACTGTGCATAGGTAAAAATTTCGGGCAGCGCAGACGGCACACGTACAGCGTAAAGATTTCGTGTGGTTTCGTTATTCTGCGCTGCTGACGTAGCGGCAGAGAACATGCTATGCACAAACGGCTTCATATTCTGTTCGCTTGCCTCAGCGGCAGAGAGGCATTCGTGTGCCCTATGCACAATTGCTCGGCTTTCGCAGCGGCAGAGAAATAAGTAACGTATTTGACTTGTCTTGGCACACAAACGGGCAAAAAAAATGTGTGAGTCTGTGTGCCGACCCCTCTTATAACGCTAACAGATTTGCAAAGCGGTTGCTATCCATAATCACTAACCATACAGTATATAGATGTGCCAGTTCATACAACGAAAGGGGCGCAGTTGAGTTTGCAGCGAACGTTCTCAGATCTTCGGCTTTGGGAATGGCCGCGTTCGGCTCATGACGTCACACGAGCCGACTGGCAGCAAGCATGCATGTGTTGTGATTGTATGCATAGAATAATTTTTAGCTGCCGAAACCGACTTTGTTCGAGATTTCAGTTTACGTAAACGTGTGTGTGCCATGTATTCACACATACTGGCTTGTGTGTGGGCTCTACAATTGTTGGCCGCTTGAATTGGTTTTTCGTTTTGTTTTGAGGGCTGATGTGATGTAGCGACCTATTCAGGGCCGGATCAACCCTCAACCGGGCCTTGGGCAACCATCAATCTGGGGCCCTCCTTTATTTTGTATTTTTCTCAGTGGCTATTATATTTTTTATTCATTATTTGGAGTTTTGTTTTTCAACAAAATTGTTCTGTTATTTCTAGGAGGGCCCTAGGCAACTGCTAATCCGGCCCTGGACCTATTCCCGTCGTAAGACTTCATATTTTCTTGGTGTGTTCTGTCGCTCGACTCGACGCGGGTCGGGTCGAGGCATTGACGATACCGAAAGCAGAGGCAAAGGCTAGCCTAAAAGAGAATGGAAGAAATACCCCGCCCGCAACAACAGCTTTTCAAAACAAAACGAAAAAATATTTTATGAACGCTTTGAATAGAATAAATGTACACATCTAGTAGAACATTTTCCAGATCTTTAGCGAATCTAAAATTCAAGATAATTTTAGTTTAGGAAATATGAGCAGAGATCCTTTATTTTTATATACATATTGTATTTATTTCCCACCCCCACCCACTCTGCCCATTCCTCATTTATGTTGCGGCAGGTCAGCTCAGTTCGCTACATCACATCAGCCCTCAAAACAAAACGAAAAACCAATTCAAGCGGCCAAAAATTGTAGAGCCCACACACAAGCACAGTATGTGTGAATACATGGCACACACACGTTTACGTAAACTGAAATCTCGAACAAGGTCGGTTTCGGCACCCTGCAGTACGGGTAAGCGATGTGTAAGCAACCACACATCGATGGCAACGTCATGCAGCTCGATGACATAAGCGATGACCTGCCATACGATGGGCTGTTTACTTTAACACAGGGATGTCCTAGGAGCATAATCGATGACATAGTAAGCGAGAATTAGCCGAAAGTCAGGCCTTAATAAGCGATGAATTTCCCTTAAAAAGTAAGGCCTTAATAAGCGATGAATTTCCCTTGAAAAGTAAGGCCCTAATAAGTGATGTATTTAAGTAAAAATTTTTGATATTTTGATGAAAAAGGCATGGGTAAATTCTGTTTTAAAATATTAAATTTCTTTTATTTATTGTTTTCTTATAAAAATGTATACATATTCACATTTTTGTGCTGTGTGTTCTTTTTTCCACAGAACCTTTTTAGTTTTTTGATTTGCTCATGATCGTAAGGTCGTCGTGGTCATTCAACTGTATCGCCTTTAAAATAAGATGGGTTAATTAAAATATTTCTCAATTTGTTAACAATGCTCTCAGTAGATCAGCAGTGCATTTGCGCCAAAAACAAAACACTCGCCAAGATATGTACCTGTTCGACTCAAGACTCGCAAGAACCAATCGGGTGGTTTTTTTCTGTTTTCGTTGTTGGAAATGAAAAATTTCGTCCAAAAATTTAATTTCGCACTATCACATTTTCTTCATTTTTTACAACGCACAATAGACTATTTTTAATTAAATGAAACACTGCACTTACCTGATAATAATTTTGCCCAAAATAAACAAAACCTGCGTCTCACTTTTCACCGCATAATTCTAACAACGTTGTCGATGCCGACGGCAAACCCGAATTCTGTTACGGCACGAGTCGTAACAGAAAGAAACAAAGAAAAAAAAAGAGTTGTCAGACCGACGCGTCGATCGCGACGTCGACGTCATATTCTACTCGTCTGTTGCAGCGGCAGAGAAAAAATCTTGAATGACGCGTAGTTGACATTTGTCATCGCTCACTTCTGGTACTGCAGGGCAGTTAAAAATTATTCTATGCATACAATCATATATTTTGGAGTGTACACGTACACAACGCATGCATGCTTGCTGCCAGTCGGCTCGTGTGACGTCATAAGCCGAACGCGGCCATTCCCAAAGCCGAAGATCGGGGAACGTACGCTGCAAACTTAGCTGCGCCCCTTTCGTTGTATGAACTGGCACATCTATATACTGTATGGTTAGTGACAATATGTAATTTATAAAAGAAACCTGTCTAAATTAGGGATATGTATATGTAGTGTGCAATTTCAAATAAATAAAACAAATAACATATTTTATTTTTATATTTTATTTAACTTGCAAGGCACTATGTTCCATTATTTAACATTATACTCTCCGACTGGAATAACGGTATATTTTGGTATATTTCTGAGGGTCACACTGCTTCAAACAGCTGTGGGAAGGAAAAATATTGATTTTTGAATCCATCTGCAACTCCATTTAAATCGTTAAATTAACCGAAAAAATGTCCTCTAACGGCGAGTGCTTTGTTGTTCTGCCTGCCAACTGTGTCTCGGGCACCCTGATTGTTGGCCGCAATGCGGAGGACGAGGCTTCTGTGGGCGTTACTTCAGAAGTATGCTACTATGATGTCAGCGAAGGAGGGGAGGGGAAGGTAAAACTTCAATTCTCGACACTCGAACTCGATCAATGACTCACTTCTTTTGCACTGTTAACAGACTGATGGCGGAGCTGCTGCTGAGTCGAGCAACGACGGCTTGCGTGTTATATTGCAAAAACCAAAGCCCGGTCTCTGGGGCGGAGATTTTGGGGCCAACGAACGCGGCTTGGCCGTAGGTCTCACCTGGACGGCTGGCGAGGAGGAAGATAGCGATAGTTTGCTGGGCACGGATATAGTGCGGTAGGTTTCAGTTCAAACTCCATTTAGAAACATTCTTCAACTAACATACTCTATATATATATATACTATATATACTATATACTCTATAGATTGACTTTGGCCGTGTCCAGTGATGTGGAGGCTGCCGTGGACCATATTGGCGGTTTGATTGCCAGCCACGGCCATGATAACTCCAAGCTCAACTTTATTGCGTGTGATTCCACGGCCGCCTGGCTCATCAGCTGTGCCGGCAAGGTCTGGGCCGCCGAGAAGGTGGAGTCTAGCTTCCTGCGGCTGCCCAGTGGCGGCCTGACCGTGACCACCGTCATTAACAAGTCCAGCGAGGGACTGGACGCAGAGGCCAGCTTTGCGGCGGCCCATGATGCCGAGGCGCAGACGCCAGCCGAGGATTGGTGTGGTCCTAAGCCATCGGGCGATGGCACCTACACTCAACACGATATGTTCGAGACGCTGCGCGCCGCCAGCAACGAGAGTAGCTCCAGAGCGGCCACTGTTTCTGTGCTGTCAGCCAAGGGGATTTGCTGCCATTGGTTTACTGCCACACCCAATGCGGCCGAATCTGTGTTCAAGCCATTCGTTTTCGCACCCAAACCCCGGATCTCGCCACTAACGGCCGTACAGCCAGAGGCTGAACTAACGCTCCTACACAAATTGCATTCGCAGCGCAAGCCAGCGGCCCTGGAGCACTTGCGTAGCCTGGAGCGCTCTTGTGTGGACGAGTTGAACAATTACTTTTCGCTGCAGGATCATGCGAGCGACGAGCTGGACGAACTGCTCAAGGACTGTGTCGAGGCGGAGGTCAAATTCTATCGCTAAACGATACTAAAAATATTGATATATTCCAGAAAAAAAAAAACAAAACAAAAAACTAGCTTGCAAGCGCCTTTATTGAGCCTTGGGATTTGACTTTGATGCATTTTTTGATAGGCTATACCCAAAACACATGATTTTCTTGTGCAATCTTTCGAACGATTTTCATTTCGTTTAGTTTTTATGCTTTTGCGTGATATTTAAATAGTTATTTATTTACGACTATCTACTTACTATGACTTGATTTTGAATATAGTATTATTATGTGACATTCCAGTTTTAGTTTCTTTTAAAACTTGCATTAAAATATATATATATACACACACATATATGGCTCTCAAAGTAAAAAAATAAAATCTGCATTTATAATAAAGAAAAAGGTGACTCCAGTCTCAATCAGTATCTGCGTGATTGACCAAGAACTCTAATAATAAATTTATCAATGATTAATCTGTATTGAAGATTGAATCATTATATGCTTGACACACCCTTTAAACAATTAAAACTTCGTCTACTTCATTGCAATATATTTACACATATTTGTTTAGACAGATTCTACAACCAAATTAGTTTTAAAAATTGTATTTTCATTGTGCAGTGCCTCTAGTTTGGTGATTTCAAACGCCTGATAGATCTCGCGAAAGTCCATTATATTGCGTGGATCGCTTTCCATCCAGAAGCGATCGAATTCAAAGAACAGGTAGCAATACAATTTATGGAAATCCTCTATGGTGTTAAAGTCCTGCTTATGCAGGGCCACCACATTATAGAAATGAGTCTTTGCCTGGCCGGTCTTCACCAAATTGTAGGCCATCGAAGTGAGATTGATGCCCACAATGGCATAAGTATAGCCGCGTGTGGGATGCATTGAGTGGAGCAGCACATGCTTGGCGGCATCGTTGTAGGCGCCGGCGAAATACAGCAAATTCTCCAGCCCGAGCATGCCCATGCCACGGAAATCGGTTTTCGGGTCATCGCCTTGGAATCCAATCTCCTGCCATTGTTTGCTAACGCGTCCGGTTAGCGGCGCCTCTGGCATCAGCAGTTGCCATAGCTCCAATAGCTGGTACTCGTGCTCGGGATTATCCGAATCGTATTTCTCTGCCCGCAACTGTTCCACCTGGTGCATGAGACGTCTGTAGCCCCAAATGGTGGACACACAGTTGCTAAATAGACGGGCGAAGTCCGGATGGACATTGTTTTTAATGCGTTTTGCCTGCATAACAACGCGCGCGGCACGGGAGGCTGCAAAATGAACAAATTGATTAGGCAGCTGAACAAGAGGGTGATGATGATGAGCTTACAGAACTCCAGAAGCTGCCTGTTGTCCGCATAGGGGGCTACTTCATCCAGGTCGTGAACCACGCGCTTGATTTCATACGATTTGGACAATGTTAGCGATCGTTCGACTAGTCGCACCCGCGGTGCACCCGCCCGGGCTCCATAGCAGATTCTCTGCAGCTCGGATAGCCGGGTAAAGGCGTGCAAAAACCACTTAATAAACGGCCTAATATAGCTAAATATAAACGGCAATATTCTGTCTAGTATAAACATATTGCTAATGAGATTTTTTCAGAACTACTGAAAATTGCCAGAGTTACGATTATGTTTGTTTGTCCATGGGTTTCCAAGGCAACGTGGCCACGATGCGATGGTTGTCTCTGCCTGCATATAGAATATTTAATAGAGTGTAACAACTCTCTTTTTTAACCTGTCTTTTGTTTAAACTTTGCAACAATAACAAAATCGACCTTAAAAGTTTGTAAACAGCTGATTTTTAGAGTGCAGTGCTGCAAAACGGTGAAAATAGCGCGTTTTTATAATTTTTCGCAAAATACCAAGAATTAAATAAAATACCGAATGCGGTATTTTTAACTTTTGGAAAATTTGCCCTCGGGCGGTCTGGCATCCCCAATGTTAAACACTGATGAAGTAAGTGGTTCGTGCACACCCTACTGCCCCCGTGCCTGTGGATCTGGAAAAATGAAACGAAGTAGCGCATCCACTAGCAACCACGTTACAATATGCAAGTTTTCGCGGGAAGAGAGTCCTCCTGGACGGATAACAGTGGACGATCAGATTGTCAGGTTGAACGAGCAAATGGATTTGGTACTGGAAAACCAAAAGCAAATCATAGAAACCTTGAGAAAGTTGACCAACAGCAGCAGTCAAGCGGAAGAGTCACAAGAGTCCCTGCTCGAAGAACAAGAGATGCAAAAATTTCCTCTAACTGAAATAGAGCAACTGGACATAGTCGAGGAGGCTCTCAATGACCCGGAATCTCGTTATGTAAGTGCCGTGCGTAAATAGATTTCAAAAGTTATTTTTAACTATGCGCATCATTCTCGTCCCTCTTTTTGCAGTTTCAACAAATGAAGGACATTATAAAGCCGGAGAACAAGCCGCGTCCTGGGGGCCTTAGAAGACACTTTCATCTGCTAATGACGGCGGACTTTTTTGTCCAATTCAATTACGATGGCATCCACAACAAGTATCCATTTAAGAAGTACAAAAACTTCAATAATGCCATATATCGTACGTTTCCTTGCCTGTACATATTTGGATTTCTATATATGGTGCGTTTCTTTTGCAGGCATCCAAAAGCAAGATGGATATACGGAAGATGATTATGTTACGGAAATAAGAGCCGTATTTCGTGCCTATAAGAATCGCAAAAGCAAAAACAACTCGAATGCAAGGAAAAAACTTAAGGAAGCGCAGGCCCACTTTGAGCCAGAAATCGATTTTGAAAAGATCCTGTGGCCAGATGAATAAGATATGTGGGGCTAGATTATACTAGGGCGATCAACTGTAGTTATCAATAGGTATAACTCACGTGCTGAATCGATTAGATTAAGTTATGCATGTGTTGGTATATTTTCGAGATTACCTTCCAGCCTGCGTTTCTTTTGTTGCCGTGTGAAGGCAGGTACATACATATGTAAACAGTGAAAAACCTGTATCGGCCTCAGTTATAAACCAGCAGTTGACGAAGCTGAAGCTATATTTAAAGTCAAGCGATAAGAGTCCGAAAATGCGTGCACAAAATGGAAGAATCTGGGGAACTTTGCACGATGGTGTGTAATTTTAGCAAAGACTTAAAATTTAAATAAACTAATCTTATACAGTTTTACGTTTAATTAATGATGTTTTAAGGCAAATTCAAAGTGCAAAGTGTAACCGCAGCTGATCTCGAAGAGGCGCTTAATGTAAGTAAATGGTCATAAAATTAAAATCTTTGGTTGGATGCTGTGGGTAGAAATTTCTTTGAAGACTAGCGCTGCTTCGGCAGCAGAAAATCCTCATTGGGCTGTCAGACTAATGTGGCGTCGGTGGTGTAATGGTCAGCATAGTTGCCTTCCAAGCAGTTGACCCGGGTTCGATTCCCGGCCGACGCAGCTCGCTTTTTTGCAAAATTTAAATATTTGTTTTATTTTTTATAGCTTCTAGATGCTTCATTTTTCATTAATGAATCAGTCTGCATTGCCTGTGGAATTAATTTACCCCAGAATGCTCAGTCCCGCCAAGAGTTACGAGAGCTGTGCCAAACAACTGCTCAGGATGGGGTTTCTCTTTTGGTTAAGGAGGTGGCTACGGGACAGACTGTGGCAGTGTCCTTTAATAAAATACAGGTGAGCTCGCTATGGACTGTCTCTTTGGATCTGTAAGTTTGAAATCCATCATTCTTCCAGTACACCCCACCGACTGGCGAGGATCATTTCTTTTTGAAATTCCGCAATGAGGTCGCGCAGAGTGATCAGGCCCGGCGTTTGATGGATTTTATGATTGAAGTCGACGAAAGGATCGATGTTTGTGCCATGTACAATATGAATTGCTTTTGTGAGCTTATGTTTTTGGCCACCTTACCCTCCCATGAGCGTCTGGGGCTTGGTCGGACTTTGGCCAAATATACTATAGAACTCACTAAAGAGCTGGCGGAGGGCAAGGGTGTGGAGGACATTGATGAAAAGCTGCGTTGCCTACGTCCAGCGGCGGTGACAGCCCTATGGACCTCCAGTTTCTCCCAAAAAGTTGGCCGTGCTGCAAATTTCAAGGTTCTTAATTCCGTTTCCTATGAGGATTTCCAATTCGAAGGCAAGCGTTTTAGCGAGCGCATCAGTCCCTTGCATAAGATCTGCGAACATGTCATATATAAGTTTTAAAAATGTTAAATAAATAAAGGTAGTTGTACAACGGCCGGGAATCGAACTCGGGTCAACTGCTTGGAAGGCAAAGAGATCTGTGCACATGTCATAAAAAATAAAAATATTTAGTTATAAGTTTAAAAAATGATAAATGACAAAAAAAAACAAAAAAAAATTAGTTGTGCGTCGGCCGGGAATCGAACCCGGGTCAACTGCTTGGAAGGCAACTATGCTGACCATTACACCACCGACGCCCCTTAAAGGTAATGGTAATGCATCCTAAATGACCATTTCGGTTCAAATAACAAGGTGCAATAGTCTGGCAACTCTAGCTACGAATATGTAAAATGTAAGCTAGATGGCGCTGCAGTTCGCAGACGTTAGCGGCGCCACCTGCCGCGAACTGGCCGTTTGATAGTCCATTTATCGATAGCTACCAGTTGTAGTTACGGTCATACTTGAAGTAGCCGTTGAGTTTGAATTTGAATTGTTTTTCTGTGCAACCGCTTCCCTCGCTATTCTTTAGAGAAACAGAAAACCGTAACATTATCATTTTACATATTTTAAGCATGTCGAAAATAATTAATTTGTGTAAAATAAGCTTTCGAGGACTTACAAAAATGGACTGTATAAACATTTTAGATGGACAATATCAGATTCTGCGCGTCACAACGGACTTGTATGATGAAACTGAAGGGGTAGGCATCCTCCATTCTCCGCACCTCCCGCTACGACATAAACTCGCGTTTTTGCAGTTGTTGGCGGATGTATCGGTGAACCAGGAATTGACATGCCTGGCAACCACACTGAAAGATTTGCCCATGGTCAAAGCAGAGTTGCGTGCACTAATAAGACATGTAATGTCATGTCGCATCTCCATTGCCAATATAATCTTTGTGAGTGTCTCCTTGAAGTTCCTTTGTACATGGATCTCATTTATTTTATATTCTTTCCTAACAGAATGAAGAAAATGATAGCATTTATAAATTGAAGGACTTTAAATGTCCCAAAATTATTAAATACAACATATTTTGGGAGGCTCTCGAAGGCAGCTACAACATCTACAAAGAGTGTACAAAATGCAGTTACAGATTGGGCTTGGAAATGGTCAAGAAGTGGCACATATCAGAGTGGGGACTCGTTGAGCTTCAAGCGATAAAGTTTTAATGTTGTCACCTTTCTATTGGTTATAATTCTCTGAAACATTTGAAAAGTTATAATCCATTTAGAGCTGTTCTCAACCCCTTTATTAAATTCCACTTCCATTGTTGATTTCAAATTTTTGCACTTTCGAATCGAAAAAAAACTTTTCAAATGAGATTAAAATCCACATTCATCCCATCCAATGGGTGCTCGTTGAGGCATGCACTCAAGAGGATTTCCCGAGTCCTTTTCCGTTCACTCTCCCTAATGCTCAGTGTCAACACACAGACAGACAGGGGATCGGGGTAGAGCAGTGTGATAAGCATTTCGATCCTACTTTACCTCGCTGTCTGGATACCTCAACAATGCATTTGGGTTTTTAATTAGAATTGAAATAACAAAAAACTGAGAAAGACTTTGCCAAAAAGGAGGCAACGGCAAAGCCCACGGCCACCCCTTTTGCGGCAAAGGGCAATTGCGTGTAATGACATCGGAGAGATCATATAGTATAGGATAGTATACGTATACGTATAGTTGGTGCTATATGGGGTTGTCGGGTCGTTCAGTCGTTGAGGCGGTTACGCTTGATTGTGTTATATGACGTGTGCATAATTCGACGAGTGCCGAGGCCAGTTAATACTTAGTTGCTTTTGGTATGGAATATTATTTATTTTCTCGTATGGGTGGCGCCTAATTATATAGCCAAGTTACTGAGTTCTTGTGTGGGAACTAATGCCTGCAGTTAGCCAAAGCAGGTTGTTTATGGAAAATATGGCAAATATTGTAGCTAAAGGTTGGAATATGTTCTGAGTTAAATTGCTACTTGGAAAGCCATGAATCAATGTAGGAAGATTCTAAAAGAAATCTATGTGATTAAGGAGCTTGGGTCTCAAAGTGTAGAGCCTATCTAAACCAAAAAGCTTTCAACCCACAAAAATGGCACTGCAAGACGACAACTTGATAAAATTGAAAACTAATTTGTTTATACAGCTGCACAAAACGAGCAACGCCGAGCAACGATAACAACTCAGAAACAAAGGCCCAGAGAAGGGCCCACAGGATGGGCCGAATAGGATGGATGTTAAGGCTAAGGGTAAGGGTAAGGACCTGGGCGCAAAGGACAAAAACAATTTGTTTATCATGGTATCCCTAGTGAGGTTGTCTGATGATGAGGCAACAACAGACACAGCACACACAGCAGAGGCACACACAGGAAAAAGGACAACAAACAGTGAGCAAGGAAGAGCCATTCAGGGGTGGGCACTCTACCCCTTACCCCTAACCACTTGGCAGCATATTTTGACACCCCTGTCTATGGTTTTTGGACTCCGTAAAATATGCAGCAAATATTGCAAAACACCCAAAACGCATTTTAATGGAGTTGTTTCCCCCGTCATCCCCCTTTGAGGAAATGGAAATGGGAAATTCTAGACAGTGCAAATATTTGCCAATGTCTTTCCAGCTAATGCTTAAAAATTATGCTGGTTGACAAATTCCATTGGCTGTTCTGTGTTTGCTTTTGTTTTTTTTCTGTTGGGTATTTGTTTGACTGGTTCTGTGTGTTTGGTTGAAACAAATCATTAATTAGACTTAGGCGCCAGTACTAATCTACATGGTGTGAAAGAACGAACACAAAAGCTGATGATTATTCCGACATATCATTGTGGAACTTGTGCAGCTGCCATACAACGCACCACCTCTCCCTGCCACCCTTCCCTGTGCGACAATCCCGCAGGCGAAACACTTGTCTACAACGGAATATCAACACCTCTTCCATTGTGAAGCACTTGGGCAATAATTCCGCTTAAACAGATAAACCCGAGCGACTGAATCAAAAAACAATTTAATGTGCAAAAACACCAACCACCACCACAGAACGAACGCCCTTCCTAATAAGCTTTTCCACCCCTTAAAAGGCTACCCAAAACTTTGGTTTTCCTCGGCTCCGATTGGTGGAGCATTTAACTCCGCCCATTTGACTGTACCTTTTGATGTCCACCGCCATTAAAAGAGACTGCAACTCACCCTCAGTTATGTGTGTGTAACACTCTTCTTATCAGAGAAGTCCTGGCATTCATTCGCTTTCCGGCTGTCTATGAGTTCGCAACGAGGACGCGCTTCGATGTCAGTGTCCGCCGTGCATTGAAAAACGTTTCATCAGGGGATATTCATATATATCTGGGGTCTAGGGGGTGTTCGAAATAGTCATTCGTTTCGTATGTGTGTGTTGAAATATTTAGTGCTATAGTGGATGTGCAATTTGAATAGGTTTAAAAAGTAATTGATTTTGTGAATTTGGAACTCAATCTAGTCAAAAGGATTATTGGATATACTTTGGGTGTGCCTGTGAGGTATGTATATGACATGATTATTGGTATATGAATTTATAATGTGATTGCAAATCGGCATATATGTAGAGTTTAAGTTTATCTTCAAGTTAGGAAACAATTCGGAGTGCAATATTCCGCAGATTCTTATTTTTGGTATACCAACAGAAATCCAGAAGAGTGGAAAATTATATTTATTGCCACATTATACAATGGGAAAAAGAACAATCGTTCATCCTTTTAATCATTTCCCTTATGGGTATAATACGAAGATCTGAAAAAGGAATCATACAAATTTAATAAGCTTAGCCCGAGACTGGATTTAAAAGCTGAAATAAAATGTAGAAAGTTGTTTGTGCCTGGCACTAACAGATTATAAGGGTATGTTGCTTTCAATTGATCTTTGTAGAAGGCAAGGAAGAAACTTCAACGATCATTCATAGGATATACAAATATATGTACATATATCTTGAGTATCAACATCTAAAGCGACTTTAGCTTTTATTGTCCCTCTATATATGTAGATTTTATAAACTTTAAAAGTAAAACAATTTGTGATTATAGCCAGGAATCTCGCTGCATGCGGAAACATAGATCTGTTTTATTTGTTAGCTGATACAAAATAGGAAAGGACGGGATTTGCTTTCTTTGATAAAATTTAAACTACAGCTTCTTTAGGATTCAGTTTAGCTCTCTATAATATAATGGATTTTGGTAAGAGAGATTTGATAGAGTTTTAAAGACTTAGGTAGAGGAAAAGATACACTCTTAGGGTGGATTTCAAACCACATTAGTAATTAAAATAAGTCACACTTTTGCGATTCTTTTCTAACTGAAATGTTTTTCCATGTAACTTGACACCTTATCACATATCTATTAACAACACTAAAATCCATATCTTATCTAATCGGAAAAGAGTGTTTAACATGTTTATTATCGCAATCCAACAACTGAACAAGTACAACAAAACGCTGATAAAAAAAGAGGAAATAACACCCATTTAATGCTCTTTTATTTCCAGAAAGTGAGAGAACACAATCAAAAGTCAAGAAGGACGCCACTTGTCAGCCACTTTGTACACCCACCCACTCCCCAGAAGAGCGGCACGTGCTGGTCACGCGTCGGCAATCAGGGGACAAAATCGGAAGCGGAAGTGTTAGCTTAACCGTTATGCACTTGTCGGCCAATTAGTGTGTGCAACTAACGAGTAGATTCCATAGTATACGAAGGCAACATGTTTTCCATGGACAACTTTGATTTGGAGGCCACCATGGCGCGTCACTTCTTCGAAGGATCGCAGGCCACCAATGCCTCCACCTCCAGTTCCGAGTACTTCTTTGGCGACGAGCACAGCTCGGAGAGCGATGACGAGGATGATGCCTATAGCAGTGGCTTCAACAGCGACCAGGAAAACACCGAGAAGACGTAAGCATTGGGGGTTTGGCTGTGGGGATCGTTGGGGCCATGTTTTTAATTAATTCCAGCTTCTCGTTTAGACGGCGCAGCCACAAGCCGCGTCGCTTGAAGTGCGCCTCCCAGATGGCCCAGCAGCGGCAGGCAGCCAATCTTCGGGAGCGACGCAGGATGCAGAGCATCAATGAGGCATTCGAGGGACTGAGGACCCATATACCAACGCTGCCATATGAAAAGCGATTGAGTAAGGTGAGTAAGGTAATGCATGGGATAATCATTTTGGGATGATCATTTACCCCTCCTTATATTTCATTCTCTCATACTATTATTCTATCATTCTCAACGATCAATAACCTTTCAAATTCAAACCCCCTTTCAGGTCGATACACTCAAGCTGGCCATCAGCTATATAACATTCCTCAGCGAAATGGTCAAGAAGGATAAGAATGGTAATGAGCCAGGACTGAGCTTGCAGCGTAATTATCAAAAGGAACCGCCCAAGAAAATCATCCTCAAGGATCGCAGTAAGTTGTCAATCAATCAAAAAGTGCTACAATATATTGTGGGTGGATTCAGTCCACATTTAATAACATAATTCGCACGGGTGGGGCAGCATATTTAAAGGCCATCATTGAATAGGAAAGGTGGCTGGTTTTTGGGTTCACAAAACAGATCGTGCAGGGGATGCATCTGGATGGTACGGGATTCTCAGTCTCGGGGTCTGTTCTGTCTCTGCCTAAGTGTAACTAATTAGAATTTTCACACTTCTAGCACGGGGATGGGTTCGGTTTGGTTCTCTTTTGCGGGGCTTTGCGTGACTGCCAGTCAAGCAAATTGTTTTGCTCATTGCCGTCGCATCGATCACTCGGGATGTTGGATGCGGCTGCAAAGGTTTTCCACAAGTTTCAGTAGGGGAACAATGGCTATTGGATTAGGGGTTCCCGTCTGTGTGTGTGTGCCAGCCTCACAAAAGTTAGTCACGGTTTTTTTGGCTAATAATTTTTCTATTCAAAATGTATGACGCTGCACAGGCCTGGCTACTGCCACACAGCATCTGCATAGCTAATAGCCTGGGCACTTGGAACCCATAAAAGGGTGTCGCGTATAGCAAAAGGGTTTCGCGGTTCCTCATTGAGTGTTATGCATAGCTAAAAAGTATTCCCAACATTTTTTTATAGTTTTTTTCCGACCAATGTATGTCAAAACAGAAATTTCGATTTGCTAAAGTTGCGCTATGAACTGGTTTTAGGTTGGAATATATCATGTAAAGTGATTAAGGGGGGTAAATTATATTAAAATTGAGTGCCTCTGGGAATTTGGAATTTTTTTTTGGGTACTCTGCCCTTTTTTCTTTGGGTATTCATTATTAATTAGGGTTATTTATGGGTCTATTTAATTTTAAATATATTTTCTTTATTAAAAATCACCAAGGTAAAGGAAGAAAATTATCCGAAAACTTGAGAATGGATGGAAGATGTTTAAAAAAATGTTGCTAATAATAGTTTCTGTTTTCTTTCATTATCTTATAAAAATTATTGCTAATTCCAGCAAAATTCTAGTTTATGGTTTTATATGCAATACATTTAAAAACCCTAAGGATACAGTCTCTTCAGTACATAAAACCCAATGATTGTGATGATTAGTTGCCCTCCTTCTTAGGTAGTTTCTGAACGAACTACCAAACAAAATGAACATGCAACCAGAGCGCTGCTGATGTATAATTTGTTTTTTCCCGATAATAAATCCCCCACATGGCCCACACACCTTGCCATCTCTCACCCAACAACCATTGACAGAAGGACAGACAGACAGACAGACAGACAGGCAGATAGACCGATCCGACAGTTGGGGGGAAATACACACAGAATAGTAACAATAAAGGCAGCAACAACAAAGCACAATCGACATAATCATAGCGTGAGAAATTCGTTACACTCTAGCAGATGTCTACTGTCGCCATCCATCCACAGACAAGGTTCTCGGTGCTCGGGTGCTCGGTGCGCTCGCTTAAAGGCCAAATGGATGCCGACCCGGGCACAGGACCCCAAAGCCATGGGAGCTGATGGCAAAAGCGTTTTCATGCTTAACGGGCATTAAAAATGTTGCAGCAAAAACAAAAATACATTCCGTATATACTCATAGATAAAATCGCACAAAAAAGGAAACTTTCCGGGGGGCAGGCAGCTACCCAATGAAACGCCCATTTAAACGGGTGCAAAAGAGTGTGTGGCAGTGTGGCACGCGCCTGGCATATGTTCACACCAACTTGCAACAACCCACGCTGGAAGCTGTGGGTGGGGTGGGTGGTGGGTGGTGGGGGTCAAATATTTGAGCAACACCCGCATGAAGCACTTGAAATCCTTGTGGAGTGCTACAAATTGCCCATTCCGGGTGGGATTTTTCTCTGTCTGGGATGCAAGCTGATTGGACGACTGACATCGCCAGGGATGTGGTAGGATGTTGGGTTTTGGGTTTGGGTTCTTGGGTATTTGGGCTTTGGTTTTGTTTGTTCAAGGCAAATGGCGGTGTGCGGCACAGCAGGGCGGCAGCTGCAACAACAAGAAGGAAAGAAGGAAGGAATTGAATGCGGAACGAACCCTTTTTCCCATTGCTTGTTTGCTCTGCATTGCTGATGGGCTTGTAATGTGGCCGCTAATGGCATTTGCTCAGTTTTTGGCAACAATTTTAATTGTTTGGGCGGGTTCTTGACTCTTGATTGGAGGTTTTGTATACCCATCTATTAGGGGAAACATTCTGTAGAGTCGGGAAATTGAGGAAAAACTGTGTAAAGTGAAACTTGTGGAAAATACAGAAAGATTTTTATGATTCCATATATGAGATTCCATTTCTGATGTAATTTTCTCTTTAAATTATATTTTTAATCAATATTTTTCCACATTTTACTCATTTTCCTTAACTTCTCTTCCTTTCAGCAGGCGGTGTGGCGCATTCCTTGTCCTGGTATCGCAAGGGCGATCGTTATCCGGGCAGCAAGCTCTATGCCCGCACCTGGACACCCGAAGATCCACGCGGACCCATCGCACAGATCCAGCCGGTGTACAACAATTCCAATTCGAATCAAAATCAAAATAGTAATCAAAGCAGCGACGATTTCAATGGCAGTGCCGGCTCCGCTGATATGTCTGATCCGGGAGTAGGGGCCAGCATCTATGGCAGCGGCAATGGCATGTGAGGAGAAGGCGCAGGGCACAGGCACTCAACCCTCTCATAGAGAGAGAGGAAACAATCCAACTAGTCAAGCTTTGCTAGTCATTGCATCTATAACAACATATTAATCAATTTAATAATTATATGAGAAAAACAACATGTTCTGTGGTATTTAATTGCTCTAAGTTCGCTAATATCTAAATGTTATATACTATACTTAGTGGTTTAGTTTAAATCGAATAAACATTTCAAACAAAATCTACAATACAATCAATCCATTATCAACATCAGTGTAATTGTTGTGGGTTCAAATGCCCGGGGGCAAAAGGAGCAATTTGTAGCTAAATTATAGAGTTATCAGCACAAAAACATATTGAACACCTGGCCCCTGGTTGGCCTCTCGTACCCTCAAATAATTGTGTGTGTCTCCCTCTTGTCGATATCATTAAAAAAGCAAGGGCAGGGCAGGGCAGACAAATATCATATGTAGTACAAGTGCAGTTCACATTTTGGGGGTGGGTGTTGTGTGCTATACCGGCGGGTGTACTAGAAAATTATTTCCGGTCTTCCGACATGCATGCAATGCACACACGCCAAAGACAATTTTTCCTAAAAAAAAAATAAAATGAAAAATTATTATTTTTTAAGCGTTTTCAGTGTGCCATTTAAAATATCATTATGACTGTCAATCGTTAGACGGACAGATGTGTTGTCCTCGTGACGCGTTTGGTTGAACAATTTAGATGTTTATCAGCAATTAGGATTAGCTCGTGGCTGGAGGGGTTGCTACGAGTGATGACGTGATTGAGCGGTTTGATTGTGTCTAGCGCATTTGATCTATCAATTTCATCATATGATATGTAAATTTATGCCCTCTGTTTTGTGTCTTTGTGGTCGGTCAAAGATTTAATTAACTGAGGGCGGACACGGACACAGCTGCAGTCATCGATAATCTTGCAATTCAAATCTGATAAGAGTGCCGCGCATGGGGTTGAAATGGGGGAAATCAGTGGGCTTAAAGTCGAAGCCGTTTAACAACACTGCAACGTTTTTATGGTATATCGGTTTGCAGGGTGACGTCACATTCCGTACAGACTTACGATTTAGGATTTTTCCATTTGGGTTTGAACCTTATTTTGTCAGCAATCCAATAAAAAACAGTTCTAAAAGCCAGCCAATCTTGTAGGAAATTGATTTATCTATTGGATACAATTATACGTTTAGTGCTGAGAAGGCTTACTAGCTAGTAATATTAAACCGAATATCAAAATCAAGAAATATGCTTTCCGATTATCGCAGACGACTATTAACCCATTGTCGACTAGGGGGGTTCTAAATATTCCCGCAAGAATAATAAAACTTGAACAATTTTAACGCAGTTCAGGTGAAATGTATTGTGGTAATTTATTTTTTTAAGTGAAGAGAAAAGATGGATCAACAAGAAGAATTAGCAATTAGTATTATTTTCCGCGGTTTAACTTAAGGTGTTAACCTGTTTAAATATAGCGGGGTTAAGTGGGTTAAATTCGTATATCAACGCACGTTTGTTTTGTTTTGGCTATTTCCTAATTTAACAGCATGCGATTTGCTCAAATAATTGTTGGTCCTGCGGGCAGCGGCAAGGTATGTCCTGGGAATACTCTGCTTGTGCGAAATCTCATTGTTTCCTTGCGTAGTCGACCTACTGCAGCTTTATGCAGCAGTACGCCATGGACGCCAAGCGAAATATTCAAGTTGTCAATCTGGACCCGGCAGCCGAACACTTTACATACAGTCCTCTAGCGGATATACGCGAATTGATACACCTGGACGATGCCATGGAGGATGAAGAACTGCAGTACGGTCCCAATGGGGGATTGATATTCTGTCTGGAATTCCTTATCGAAAACCAGGACTGGCTGAAGGCGCAACTGTGCGGCGGCGACGATGAGCTGATGGTGGGTGAACCGGACGATGATTACATACTCTTTGATATGCCGGGACAAATTGAGTTGTTCACTCATCTGAAAATGGGCAAACAACTGGTACAGCTGCTAGAGTCCTGGAATTTTCGCACCTGTGTGGTATTCTGCCTGGACTCGCAGTTTATGGTGGATGGCGCCAAATTCATATCGGGCACCATGGCCGCCCTCAGTGTGATGGCCAACATGGAGCAGGCGCATGTGAATGTGCTGACCAAAGTGGATCTGCTAAGCTCTGAGGCGCGAAAGCAGTTGGATCTCTACCTGGAGCCGGATGCACACAATCTAATGGGAGAAATGACAATTGGCTCGTCGTTTGGTGAGAAATATCGCAAGCTGACAGAGGCAATTGGTTCGCTCATTGAGGATTTCAGGTGAGTGGAAAAAGTATATGTATATTCATATATATTGAAAATGTTAAAGCAATAATTACAATCATAGATAATTTTACAAAAACTCCGTTAAACCTAATTAATAATTCTCAAGCCTTGGACTTGCGCGTCGGATGAAATGGATGTTCCATTTCAGACAAATCCGGTGGATTGTGCTCAAAGGCATTTATCTCCTGCATTCCACTGTTGGCAATCTCCCACAGCTGCGGGTATTCTTCCTTAAAAGTACTGTACCACTTGTTGACCAACGGATAAGGCGTCAAATCAAAATCAATGGCCTCCAGGCAAATGGTGGCCGAGATTAAAGCAAAATCAGCTATGGTTACATCGTCGCCAGCGGCATACTTGGAGCCCAATCGTTCCAAATATGTTTCGAACACCTCCAGGGCATTTTGCACCTTCTTCAGGGACATGGGCGTCCGCTCGTAGTCAAAGAAAATGGGTGCCATGCTGTGGGCTGAAATGGGGGCATAGTAGAATCCCATGTTGAAGCACAGACGCTGATTGACCAATGCCCTGTTGTTCACATCCTGCGGATATAGCGTCGAGCTTGTTGCCGCATATTTATCGCACAGATATTGCATAATGGCAATACTCTCCGATAGATAGAAACCATCATCGTCCAGTACGGGTATTTCCTTTTGCGGATTCATCTGAAACGAAAGCATACATTTTGGTTTATTCTGTGGCACCCTTTTTGTTGTGTGTACTCTACCTTTGCATAGTCTTCGGTGCGATGCTCCAGGGCACAAAAGTCCACGTTAATTAGTTGATATTCTATATCCAAAGCTTTTAAAGTCATTCGTACGGCCAGCGAGGGCGGTCCATCGGATACGGCATACAGTTTCATCGTGTATACGGGTCTGTTTTTTTGAAGAAATTAAGTATTAGTTTTTATTTTTTGTTGAACCGGTTTCCCTTTTTATGCACAAAAAAAGTGAAAGTAATTTCCTCTAGTGCGGCGTTTTTTCCTAATGAATTATCTATTTTTGTTGGCCTCTTTCGCTGGTAGCTATTTTTGGTTCTCTACTTTTTGATGTGTTGGCAGTTTGTGGCTAGCATATTCATAATTTACCACAATCGAAAGTCACACAAAAATTATACAAAGTGCGCTCGCGCAGCTCTCAAATACTACTAATGGCGAGGCGGTTATTGCTTGAAAGATTGAATTATAATATGTTGCAGGTGTTCAGGCTAGAGGTGGTGCACTTTCTGTATACTGTGAGGGCTTAAAGCATAGCTACGACACGCTGCCATCGCCAGTTCAATGACAATTCAAACAAGTTTCAATCAAAGCTAAACAAATATTATTTATGCGAAGATAAAATACTCTTTCTCCGATGTTCCCTGCTACATTTCACATAGTCTACAGGACTCTTATTCCTATCAGTTACAATTTCAAGGGTAATACCTGGACTGACAGATAAATACTTACTCATTGGCAGCATAGCTTTCCATTTCATCGGCAACTTCTTCCACAACCTCAATGATGGCATCCGTATTGTCATGCTCCATTTCTATGTACTGATCATCTATTACGGAGACTTGTTCATGCTGTTCCTGCTCCTCCTCTTCGTCTTCGATCACAACATCGGCCTCCTCACCTTCCTCCAGCGGCTCGGATTTGGTTATAGATGTCACAGAGTCTCTGCCACTGCCATTCTTACTAGGACTTGGTAATGGTAATCTGGGCTTTGTATGGACCATAATGTCATTACTGATGTTGGACACACTCAGACGCTCGATGGCCAGATCGCCATACTCTTGCTTTATCTCGTCCAGCGACTTGCCGATGAAGTGGAGTGGCCGAAATTTGAGTTTCTTGTTATTTTGCTTGTTGATCTCGTTGAACAGGCGCCGTTTGATGTCATCCTCGCTGAATGGATGCGTGTGAACGTTGTAGACGCGCAGGACACGTATGGAGCCATCCTTTTGGGTGGCTGTGGATATGCGACTCTTGCAGTTGATCTCCGGATCGCGACTCTTGATGCAGACCCAATAATTACGCGATATAACGCCACGATTCTTGGCATGATATATATAACCATCGACGCACAACAGTTCGCTGCCTTTGGCCGAGCGTAAAGTGCAGATTTTCGTTAGATCCATATCCGGATGGAGTTGCTCTTTTGCAGGCTCCAGAATATCTCGACGGCGACGTATATTCGTGATTTCTGGCTGTGGTGGTCCCTTGGGCAACGGTGTGGATGTGTTTGTCCTGTGTCCGGTGTGTGTTTCGGTTTGGCCATCATCCATTTCATCATTGGTCGTTTCTTCAACCTTGGTGCTTATATTATCTGCACCAAATTCGACATATTCCGCGACCATGGACTTGGTGGTGTCGGGTTCCATTTTGATGGCGCCATCGATGCCGATTACCTTTTTCATCACAACACTTGCCTGCGGCTCTTGATTGTCCTGGTCCTGCTGCAAGTGGTTCTCCAGTTGCTCGTAGCTGCCATCGGCACTATGTTGCCCAGTATCTTCCTCGCTATCGTATTCTATCAACTCCGATATGGTCAACTGACGCTCGGGCGGATTATCACGTTCTATTTTGGCCTGTTGGTTGATTCGTTTCTGGATTTCCTTGAAATCTGGACCGTGGGTGTGCTCACCATTGATGCGCAGCACCATCGGACCAACTGGCGTCAAGGTGATGCGCACGTGACAGGCGTACTGCTTGTCGCGTCGCATGATGCACGTGAAGAACATGTGGCCGTTGGACCGACTCTGCGAGTCAAAGTGAAACAGGAATCGATTCAAGCAAAGCACCTTGCGGCCCTTGGCCGATGGCAGAAACGTGAACTTGGTCAAATCGGTTTCTGTCAGTGCATTGTAGCCGGGCGTCTCAATATAGTTTGCTATGACATCATGTGCCACAGGCCAGATGGTCCTCTTGTATCGTAGGCGAGGCTCCGGTTGTTCCTCTTCGTTCTGGGACTCTGCCAGGTCGCCAGAAATCTCTGCACTCTGGTCATCGTCCATGTACACATTATAGTTCTCCTCACAATCCTCTATAATTAGCGATTCAATATCGTCACACTGCGATATGTCAATTGATTGATCCGGGTCAAAGTATTCTATATTGGGGCACTCCTGAAGGACGTCATTTGTTTGTTCGTCTTCGACCAACAAGATTTTATGCTTGGCAAACATTTGCATCAGCTTTTCGGCCGAATAATGTGGATGTATGTGAGCGTCCGTCTCGATCATATGCAGACGATGTCCCCCATCCAGTGTGGCCTCCGTGCATATCTTGGCCGTACACTCAATGTCCCGCTTACGGACGCATGTCCAACGATAAATCTCGCCCTTGTATGACTTTCCGCCCAAATAATACAGATGTCCATCGATGCAGACCATAACACGGCCATCGCGACGTCGCAGCATGTACACACGGTCCTTGTCCTGCAAAATATTTGAATTTTATATTAAAATACTTATCTATGCCACTGCATAAAGTGGTATAAATGTACCTCAAAGTCGACTTGAAAAGTCGTTTCCAGAGATGTGATGTCAATGCTGCTGGCTCCATTGCAAATAAATTCGGGTGGATTCAATGTTCCCGATGCCCGTTCATACTGTCGCGCTCTTTTCGGCTGTGTGGAACTGTACGCATCGTTCTTCTTCATAATGGCGATACGCTTGCGTTGTGCCACCTTGCTAACCTCATGATCGCTGCAACGGGGATGGATGTGATTGACGGGAACATCCACGACAACGTGCCGCGTCTTGTCCAGGCCATTGGCCAGAACGGTGCATATGCGAGATTTACAGGGAGTCGTTTTATCTTTTCGTCGATTGCAGAGCCACCGGTAGGTGTTGTTCTTGCCAATGCGATCGAAATGGTACAGGTAGTCGTCCACACAGAGCATGTCAACGCCTTTGGCGGAGCGCACCACGGAGACCTTGGTCAGGTCCATTCCATGGTCGCCGCTTCCTTCGTCCATATTTTTGAATATTGAATGGCAGTAGCGTTATTCGTTTGACCGGATTTTCCGCGTTTTTTTGCCCGAAAAAAAGTGTTGTACCGTAATTTAGGCGATTTTTGTCCCGGACGAACACGGGATTTTTTGGTGGTATTTTATCAATACAATTATGGCGCGCAGTTTTTTAAATTGTTGCACAATCATCTAAATTGTTGTTCCGCACTTTAGTCCGTACTAATTAGTGGTATTACTTTTCATTGATTTTCAGTTTAATCGCACATTTTACTTTGGTGACGCGAAAAAATGCTTTTGTTCGTGGTGCCAGGGATGCACTAACAGCGGTGCTGCCACCCGTCATCCTTTCAAATTAATTTATTTTTATTGTTTTTAATTGTATTTACAGTTTGGTTCGCTTCTATCCCCTGGACACGCAGGATGAGGAGAGTATTGGCGATCTTTTGATGCAAATTGATAATATATTGCAATTTGGAGAAGATGCCGATGTCCAAGTGCGAGACTTTGATGAGCCTGATGCGACCGAAAGGGACCCAGAAATGTAAAGGATCCGGTCTATAAGAATACACATGTTTAAACTATTTGCTGTAAATAAAAATAAGAACAACCTTTAGTAATTATAGTTTTAATTATTTTCTGTTGCATCCCATCCCTGGCTGGTGCTGCCACCTACTCGCCGACGTTTTGCAGCACTGTTTTCCACATTTTTAAATTCCAATACGCGTACAGCGTCTAAACCAAAACAAAACAATCAAATTTAATGTGAAACCATTATGCAGAACGATGGCGAAAACTCCATTGCCCTTGCGACCAGCCAAGAGGATATAACGAAGCGCCTGGCGGCGCTGAATCGTTGGCAGGATGAGCAGAAAAGACTGCTGGAGGAGCGTCAAAACAATCAGCGCGTAATGCTCGGCATGGAACAACGCAATATGTACCAATTGTTGGGACTCATACACAAGGAGGCGGAAAGCGCTGAGAGTAGTATTTTAGAAGAATCCGATGTAGAAGATGACCAGGAGCATCGTACAGATGCATCCATACAAATGCCCAGGCACACGGAGTATCAGGAGGAAGAAGGCGGCGGCGACAGTCAGCCGTCTGCGAAGCCCAAGCGTCCTTTTCTGCGTCGTGGCGAGGGATTGAAGCAACGCTTCAAGATCAATCCTGATCAGCTGCGCTTGGAGAATTTGCCACGCTATAAATACGCGAATGCGCATCCACAGTTTCGCACGCCCACGCAGACGAAGGGCATTCTAAAGACGCGCAAGGAGACGAAAAAAGTAAACACTGCACAGCCAGCTATAAAGGCTTCTGGTCCTGCTCCGCCACAGCTAGACCTCAATGAGCAGCGTTTCCAGAACCTTCTGATTAGCTCTAAAACTGCCTGCAATTCCACACCAGACCTCAAGTCTTCCTATGCATCCTCAAGCACAACCAGCGTGTCGCCGAGAGTTCGTTTCGCGGAGCAGAGGAGCAGAGAGCATGCTGCCGACGATGAGCAATCCTCTGAGGCAAGTCCCCTGACGGGCGTGTGCTGGGCCAAAGTTTTGAATGCACAAAGCATCAAGCCAGTGCCCCTCATCCAACGGCGCACGGCCCAGATCCGGCTGGAAGATGACAGCAATGTGAGCATATTCGAGTTGTTGGAGCAAAAGGCACAGGAGGGGAATTTCGACATGAACTCCAGTTGCATACGGACGTTCATGGCCCGCAAGGAGCAGCGCCGTCAGATGGCAGACGACACCGATCAGATTGTGGTCACCCAGCAGGTGAGGCAAATGCATTTGCAGCCAGAGGTGGCCCAGATCACAGAGATAGACGACGACGATGACGACGTCGAGGCGGAGGAGGATCAGACGAGCGACCTGACAATGACGCCCATTCAGGTGGGGAAGAATCAAGTGCGAGTACGCTTCTCCGACTCGAATGACACGCATGACACAACCCTTGGCGATGGCTCCAACGTGCAACTCTTCGAGCAGTTCAAGTCCGCGCTCTTCCAGGCCTTGGAACAGAAGAAAAAGTCATCGAGTCCCACAAAAAATGCAGACGAACCTGAACCCTTCAGCAAAGAACTTCAAGAGAAGGTAAATATTGTGCGCACCCGACTCGAGGAATTGGAAACGGAGATTGCCACGTTCAAAAAACAAAATATGGAACTGCTACGCCTCAAGCAAAAGCATGAACTGGAAAAGGCCAAATGCGCTCAAGACCACCTGGAGGCCATGGATCGTGTGCACGATGAGAAAATCCAAGCGGAGATCTACTTGCACGATGAGCGCATGAAGATCGAAGAGGAACGCCGCAAGTTTGATCAGCAGATGCGTCTGCAAAAGAGCAATGCCAACAGCAAAGAGAAGAAGGAAATCGCAGCCCTCAAGCAGGAGGTGGAGTCACTGCAGCTGCAGCTCAAGCAGAAGGAGCAGACGCATATCTCGGCCCAGGCACGCCTGAGAGCCCAGCTGCGGGCTGGCGAGAAGGAGCAACGTCTCTATCGCGATGAGATTGAGCTGCTGGGCAAGGAGAACAAGCGTCTGGAGCAGGAGCTGATCAAGGTTTCGCGCGAGAACAACTCCAAAATGCTGCAGGAGATCAATCGCAATATTGCTAGACTGGCGCCAAAGGTGGTAGGTATTTAAATTAAAGTTAAAAGTTCACAGATATCAATCAATTGATTTTCTTAAAGCTGCTTCCCACGGATTCATCTCAGCCAATCGATGAGAATGGGCGGCGCACCAAGTCCTTGGATGGACCAGCCAAGCAGCGGGAGTCCATGAGCCGCCGCCAGAGCAGTGGCAGTGCCCCGACACGTGGCCAGAGCAGTGGTTATGGACAGTTAAATCGCAACCGCACAGCTAAGAAGAAGCCAGAGGTACTGGACGAAAGTTATCCCAGCAGCAGCGCCAGTGATGCAGAAGATGAGCCGCAAACAGAAATGCCAGCTGTAGCAGCAGCAAAATCCACAGTCGAACCCGCAGCGGCTACCGACTTTAAGCGTGAGATTGTGAATGCAGATGGCAGCAAGGACATTTGGTATCCCAATGGCAATCTCAAGAAGATCAGCGCCGATGCCATGACCGTGCGAATGTTGTACTTCAACAAGGACATCAAGGAGTCGGACATCAGGGAGGGCACCATCAAGTATTACTATGCGGAGACCAACACCTGGCACACAACCTATGTGGATGGCCTGGAAATACTGGAGTTTCCCAATGGCCAGACCGAGCACCGGCACAAGGATGGCACCATTGAGATACGCTTCCCCAATAATACCATCAAAATGGTGGATCCCAGCGATGCAGAGGTGCAGGAGGAGTGGCGCTATGCGGATGGCACGCGTCTCGTGCAGCTACGAAATGGTGATAAGATTCTAAATCTGCCCAATGGCCAGAAGGAGATACACACAAAGCTGAACAAGCGACGTGAATATCCCGATGGCACCGTAAAGCTGGTCTATCCGGATGGCAGCCAGGAGACGCGCTATTCCAATGGACGCGTGCGTCTCAAGGACAAGGATGGCAAACTTATAATGGACACCGACTATGCAAAGTATTAGAACACAGATTTCTGTTTATTTATAAATGTTTTAAGTGTAAATTCGATATAACTTTTATTCGTCGAGTTCTTTGGCTATCTCCAGCAGTTCGGAGAAGTCTGTTGGGTGCTGCTTGAGTATCTTAGAAGCGAAACCAACAACTTGCTCGTACGTAAACTCCTGTTTGGCGCGCAGCCCCCAAAGTATGTAGGTCTTGGCCTCTTCGAATGCACTATCTGGCTGTGAGCGCTCGCGCTTCACATAATGCTGCTTGACGAACGTGTCCTCGATGAGTTTCCGCAAATTGCTGCCAAAGTAGGCGTGCTCCTCGTCCACACGGATGCCCAGTAGCGCCAACATGGCATAAAGCTTTGTATCCTCGACTCGCATCTGGCGCAGGAATATATACATCAGTACGATGTACAGCAGCGTGAGCTGGGGACGCTGCTCGGGCGTCATTTCGTGAATGGAGGCCATGGGAGCCTCGGCCATGCAAATGTACATCTTGGTGGCGTCCTGCAATTGATGCAGTCGAATGCCATAGCGCTTCGCCAGCAGTTTGGCCACGAGCGGCAGGCGGCATTGAAGCTCGCTCCTTGTGCCAACCAGCGGCACCAAATCCTTCTCCTTCATGGGTATCTTTGCCGCTGAATGGTCCAGAATGTATTTCATAATAAGACGCACTTTGTCATCAATTTGCGTGACTTGTGCCGGCTGCGAAGACTGCGACTGAGACAACTGGGTGTTATTGGCCCCACGAGAGGTGCTAGCCCGGCTAGCACGAGAGGTGCTGGCCATCTTTTATATGCAAATAAACAATAAACAAAATTATAATTGCGCGGGATGCAGCGTGACCGTTTCGATAACGATAAAAAATACCATCCGGCATAAACGGCAATCCTGCGATCAAACGAGACTTAACCCACTTAACACCCCTCTATTTGAAAAGTTGAGCACCCTTTGTTAAACCGCGGAAAATAATACTGTTTGTAACGGCTCCTTGTAGCTCCATCCTCCTCTTTACTTATTGGATTCTTTACATAATAGGGTTCAAACAAAAACCAAATAAAACTAATATGACGTCGTTGTTGGTGGCGCTGCCAGACTCGTGCGATTCGTAGTTGTGACCCGTTTCATTACCGATTCGCTTTGAAATGAACAGGCAGCCGTAATAAAAAAAATCCGCAAAAAGGAAGAGGAATAAACTTTTTTTCGCAAAAAGGAATTTTCCTCAGCGGAAAATTGATTTGTTTTGTCGACTGGAACCTCAGAAATATACCGAAATATACCACATTTTCAAAATAACCCCGAACCACTAACCATACAGTATATAGATGTGCCAGTTCATACAACGAAAGGGGCGCAGCTGAGGTTTCTGTCCCAGCACCCCCAGGTCTTCGGCTAGGGTGCTGGGACCATTCGGCTGTGGTGCTGAGACGTTCGGGTCGTGGGTCTGAGACGTTCGGCATTTTTTCGACATGTTCGATCCATGACGAGATGCGAAAGCAAGCTGAGAATTGCAAATGTATGTGTGTAAACAGACACGACAAAATTTTGTATCAATTCTTACCCTGCAGTACGGGTAAGCGATGTGTAAGCAACCACACATCGATGGCAACGTCATGCAGCTCGATGACATAAGCGATGACCTGCCATACGATGGGCTGTTTACTTTAACACAGGGATGTCCTAGGAGCATAATCGATGACATAGTAAGCGAGAATTCGCCGAAAGTCAGGCCTTAATAAGCGATGAATTTCCCTTAAAAAGTAAGGCCTTAATAAGCGATGAATTTCCCTTAAAAAGTAAGGCCTTAATAAGCGATGAATTTCCCTTGAAAAGTAAGGCCTTAATAAGCGATGAATTTCCCTTAAAAAGTAAGGCCCTAATAAGTGATGTATTTAAGTAAAAAATTTTGATATTTTGAAGAAAAAGGCATGGGTAAATTCTGTTTTAAAATATTAAATTTCTTTTATTTATTGTTTTCTTATAAAATTGTATGCATATTCACATTTTTGTGCAGTGTGTTCTTTTTTCCACAGAACCTTTTTAGTTTTTTTGATTTGCTCATGTTCGTAAGGCCGTCGTGGTCATTCCGGGCACTTCAACTGAATCGCCTTTAAAATAAGATGGGTTAATTAAAACATATTTCAATATGTTAACAATGCTCTCAGTAGATCAGCAGTGCATTTGCGCCAAAAACAAAACACCCGCTTAGATATGTACCTGTTCGACTCAAGACTCGTTTTTTTCTGTTTTCGTTGTTGGAAATGAAAAATTTCGTATAAAAAGGGGTTTAATTTCACAATATCACATTTTCTTCATTTTTTACAACGCACAATAGACTATTTTTAATTAAATGAAACACTGCACTTACCTGAAATAATTTTGCCCAAAATAAACAAAACCTGCGTCTCACTTTACACCGCACAATTCTAACAACGTTGTCGACGCCGACGGCAAAACCGAATTCTGTTACGGCACGAGTCGTAACAGAAAGAAACAAAGAAAAAAAAGAGTTTGGTCTGACCGACGCGTCGATCGCGACGTCGACGTCATATTCTACTCGTCTGTTGCAGCGGCAGAGAAAAAATCCTGAATGACGCGTAGTTGACATTTGTCATCGCTCACTTCTGGTACTGCAGGGTATTTTCCGAAACCGTTTTGAGTTTGTTTTGAGTTTCGTTTCCAGGTTACGTAAATGTGTGTGTGCCATGTATTCGCACATACTGTGCTTGTGTGTGGGCTCTACAATTGTTGGCCGCTTGAATTCGTTTTTCATTTTGTTTTGAGGGCTGATGTGATGTAGCGACCTATTCAGGGCCGGATCAACCCTCAACCGGGCCCTGGGCAACCATCAATCTGGGGCCCTCCTTTATTTTGTATTTTTCTCAGTGGCTATTATATTTTTTATTCATTATTTGGAGTTTTGTTTTTTCAACAAAATTTGTCTGTTATCCCCAGGGGGCCCTAGGCAACTGCTAATCCGGCCCTGGACCTATTCCCGTCGTAAGACTTCATATTTTCTTGGTGTGTTCTGTAGCTCGACTCGACGCGGGTCGGGTCGAGGCATTGACGAAGCCGTTCATAAAATATTTTTTCGTTTTGTTTTGAAAAGCTGATGTTGCGTCGAGCGCGTAGGTTATTTCTTCCATTCTCTTTTAGGCTAGCCTTTGCCTCTGCTTTCGGCTTCGTCAATGACTCGACCCGACCCGCGTCGAGAAAATAAGAATTGATACAAAATTTTGTCGTGTCTGTTTACACCAGGGCTCGGCACGGCCCTATCCCATGGGTGCGGGACAAGGCGCTGCTGCTGCGCTGCCGGTACACCGACAGTATAAAAAAGCAGCGGCGCTTCGTATGGCTTCGGCAATGCGACTTCGGCACTTGTTGTCTCGTTTTCACACCAGATACAGAACGAAAATGGCATCAGTTGCTGATCAGCCGTCATCAATGTGAGACCACGCTACGCAACTACTGAAATATACACTGAGACAAAAAATGTTCGATGGGAATTGGGAAAACAAATTTTTCTTTGTCCAAAATATGGATTATGTATTATTTTGCTTTAAACTTTTGTTTTCCTTGAAAGTTTCAACACGAAATAATTGCAGCATCAACCACAAATAGATTCGTGCAGTGTAAAGCAAGAAACCGGTTTCGGCGTAGGCATCTTCGTGTTTTAGCTACGCACACAAGCGCACTTCACTGTATGGGTGCCGAGCCCTGGTTTACACACATACATTTGCAATTCTCAGCTTGCTTTCGCATCTCGTCATGAATCGAACATGTCGAAAAAATGCCGAACGTCTCAGACCCACGACCCGAACGTCTCAGCACCACAGCCGAATGGTCCCAGCACCCTAGCCGAAGACCTGGGGGTGCTGGGACAGAAACCTCAGCTGCGCCCCTTTCGTTGTATGAACTGGCACATCTATATACTGTATGGTTAGTGCCCGAACACAGTGTGAACGGACTCGATTGCTGAAATACTGCCCTGAAAAAAACGTTGCCGTACCCGATTAATTAACTGATGCTCTGAAAACAGCGCTGCCAGAAGACAAGGACTTTCGCCACCAAATTCAAATTCAAATGCAAACCGAAAATAACCATACACGAAAAAATTCAATAAAAATATAAATAGCAGCTGCTCTATCGAAAAATTTCGGTACTTTTGTGCGATAATCCCAAGTCGTGACAAAAAGCGTTATCTGGCGGGAAGCATCGATAGCCACATTTGGCGTGCACAACCAATTTGAATTACTGGGACACTTACTATTCTATTGTTGAAAACTTTTTGTTTCCTTTCTCCATCCGACTACCCTTGACAGCTACTCTTATTGCTGTTCAAGTGCAAATGCTCACTCAAAAGGCTCGTTAGAACGTACAAAAGTGGGTTAAGCATGCCTGAAGTGCCACATCCTTTAGTGGGTTACTATTGATTGATTTCTTTATGCTGGACAGACAGCCTTTCCCCTGTCGCTCAATGCATTTCACTTTCAGTATGCCCAACAGCCTTTCCTTTGATAGAAAGACATTTATCGCTGAAAGAGATTTTTCTTTCCAATTTTTCCACCCGTTGAGATGAGCATAAAACTTGCACTTTGCATAAGGATAGCGGCGTCTCTGGAGGTGATGTGTTTTTAATTAAAATGGTAAAATTGCCGCGACGCGACGTGGACTGCAGGAAGCAAACAACTTTCAAAACTAAACTCGAATGACATGCACGGTCAACATTTGCCGTCGAGTCAACAAACAAACAAAACTACGAAATGGATGGAGTATTGCAGTCTGTGCAGACACGCGCCCAGGAGTGCACTTCCAGACGCAAAATGCAAAAGCAAATGTAGACAGAGGCCAAACCAAACTGCAGCGCACCGCACATTTTATTGCCTTGAATTGTGTTTGTGTTTTAGGTGGCTGAGGTGAAAACTAGTTACCTGCGGACTGACTGCGTAAGCCGGCATAAAGTGAAGTGCTCTATCCATAAATAATAAATCTACAGGCGGAAGACAGACAAAAGTTGACTGGCCAGGCGGCAAGCTTTAATTGATTTGCCATTGTTCCGCCTTAAACAAAAGCCAAAAAGCCAGCCAGCAATCTGCAAAAGAATTCACAAATTTATGCGTCTCAAGTCTTTTGTTAAGTTCGAAACTGAAATGGATATCCGTTTGGGTGTGCAATTTAATGCTCCACCAGGGTTTGTAATAACTTTAGAATTTGCATAAAAAGTGCCAAAAAACTCTGCGGTGGCATCTTCGCCTCTGGCTTGGCCAAGGCAAATGTCTCAAAGAAATTGCGAGTGAGTCAACAAATAGTAGTCGCTGTCAACGCTTTGACTTTGACTTTCTACCAACAGATAAACATTTTTGCTTTCAACTTGCGCATTGTAACGTAAACTTTCAGACCCTGTCTCATTTTTTTTGTTGTAGCCTGGCTAATTGTGCTCTGTAGTCTCAGAGTCGGATGCAGAGTTGAAGAAATGTTTTTGTTGCTTTTGCTGAAAAGAAAGTCAAGGTCTTTGGGTAAGTGGCTGTAGCAGCTTTTGAGACATTTTGTGGCCATTAAAAATTAGCAAATGGCTGGAGCAAGTCATTTAGAATTTTCATGATAAACAAAAACCCATGACACCAGCCAATAGAGCCAACGACAGCGACCAGTTTTGTGCTGCTGCTGCTGCTGTGCTCACACAATGGTGGTAAAAAACTATTAATAAATTAATAACAGAATATCAAGCAAAAGGCCACACAAAAAAGAAAGCCATCAAAGGAATGTAGGCGAGTGTTGGATACCCTATGAAGTGTGGCTGGGGAATATGGGTTTCCATTCTATTCCCCATATATATGGCATATTTCCCGCTCTTTCTCTCATATGTTACAACCTTATAGAGTGTATCGATAATCCCCGGTTTTTAAAACAAGAATTCAATCAACAATAGCCGCGGCTGTTCGTTGACTCAGCCTCTGGTTGCGTGCCGTTGCTGTTACTTCAAAAGTGGACTACCTTCAGCGGAGTGGTTTGGCATTCTTGTCGAACCGGGTGCCAGTGCCTGTGCCTGTGCCTGGCTCGTGGCTAAGTCGAGTCCCCCCGAGACCGGCACATCGATTAGATTATGATTTGCAGCAACTCTCTAAGCAACCAGTTCTCCTATAAATGTCAATGGGTTTCACAATTAGCAACATTTGATATACATATGTATGTGCATACATATGTATATAGGTACATACATATTCATATATGCATGCGGCGTCTAAAGTTCAGTTCTAAAAACAAAAGAGTTGACATGTTCTTTGCCATTGGCCTCCTAATTAAGACCATGGCCTAAAATATACGAGCCTCGTTTGTATTGTCTTTCGACCTTTTACACTTAATAAATTTCGATGCAAACCAGATGGCCGGCTCCAAACTTATAATGAAATTAAAGGCTTATCAAAACGGTTTTGCCAAACGGCTGCAACAATCGCCATAATTAACGACAGACAAATGAGGAATGACTTGACTTTAGTCGAGGGCCAGGATTACTCGTGCATGACAAATCGCACAAACGCACTATAGGCCCGGAATGATGTTGAATGAAGCTGACTAGAGATGTATGATGAAATCCAAACCATGAATGGGGTAGCATAGCAGTTCTGAATGTATAAAATTAATGGCCAAACGGATCTACAGATTGGGTTTTGTGACCCCAAAATGATTCCTTTAAGCAAACTTTAAGCAATTAATTTATTTCAATGACTAATACTTTTGTTTGCTTTTTATCCGTTTTTGATTCAAATATTTTTGCAGCAGCAGATTTGTTGAAGGTCATCTTGAAAACCGTTTTTATTTATTTCTTTTGAATCTTTCTTGGTCTCTTCAACTTGATCTTTTTACTGTCTTTCAATTTTTTTCGTGTGTTGTGTGTTTTTATTACCCTCGAGATTCACGATACGATATCTCGTTTTTGGGGTATTCTAAATGGTTTTATGAATTTTTATAACCCCCGTGCGTTTCGATGACTTTGAAGTGGGCAACAGAAACTCACATCAGTTAACTGTTTGTATAACCATTTAATAATTATTATTAATAATATCATAAATAATGCCATGGCATGCCGTTTTGTAAACAATTAGGCATTAAATTCAATGTTTTTTTCATACACAAATAAAACGTAGCTGCCCCGAAATGAATGCCTCTGAAAATTACCCAAATACTGAGTCATGTTCCGCGTAATTCTCTACGCTAAGTAAATGCTAAATAGACAGATGTCCGTTGCCCGCCAATTGGTTCATAAAAAATCAATTAGGTTTCTCTGGAACGCCACGATTTTTCGGTGACGTTTTCGGCTTACCTTGTGAAGGTCGATTAGCAGCTTTACGTCGAGTACTCGTCACATGTGGCGAAAACTGAATCACAATTTTGCGAAATTTGTATGCAGCCCGCAGCGTTGTCACTGCAGCCTTGACTCAATTCACCCCAAAAAATCCCACTTTGCATCGTACAAAAAAAAAAACAACTAATAAACAATAAATTGTTGCATAAATCTGTGGCCCGTTTCCTGTGTGAAAAACTTTCACAAGACACATTTTTTGTTTTGTTTTGCCAAAAGGCAAATAATTTATCATAATTGTTATTATGAAGCCCGATGTCGTGTTACACATGCATCAATTTGATGAATTTTCGTTGATTCAGCTTTGAAAATCGTGGGAAGAGAGTCTCTTCGAGAGTCATGGTCATGGCCAAGACAGAGGACGGACTGGGGCCATTGCAATCCAAAGAGTTTGAGTTATTTGTTTGAATATCCGTAATTGATATTCTGTGAAGAAATAAAGATCGTATAATATTAAGAAAAAATTAAATTGTGGCTGTTATTGAATATAAATTCAAATGAATATAGAAAAGGATCTCTGAATTATATCAGATTAGCATTTAAAATGCGCAAAGAAGATTTCTTCTGCATGGCAATTGCCTTTCATGTCGAATAAGATATTTTGATGGATAGAATAGGGCTCAAAATAGGTCTCAAAATAGCTCAAGAATATCCTCCACTAAGCTACTTACTTTTCTAAACTTCTACCCCAAACTATCACTCCATATTCCTCACATAAAAGCAGTAAATATCCCATAAAATATCAAAGCTTTATATCTCTCAAAAGAATTCCTTGAAATATTTCCTATGTCACAGAATTCCCAGGCCAAGACGCTCGTTTGAGTCACTCCGAATACCCCTATATATTGTACGATTATTCAAAGAAATGCTGCTTAAGCCCAAACTTAAATCTCTCAGAGCAGATTATGCAGCCAGTGGCCTATGACATCATGATGTCTTCGAAATAAATTTTGAGTTTTTTGGGTTTTTTTTTTTAGTTTTTGTTTTCTTTTTGGTTGTTTATCAGCAGCCGAGTATCGGTCCAACAGGCGCAGCGGCTTTTTTGAACGCATTTCATTAGCGGGTTTATGGATGTACATATGCATATATATATATATGAATACAGCGTATATACATATATAGCAGATATATGTCTGGTGTCTGGTATATGGTATCTTGTCTGCATTCACAACCGGTGTGTGCTGTGCTGTGCGGTGCTGTGGTGAGGCTTGTCTTCGCACCGGCTTCAGCTTCGGCTTGTCTTTTGTTTGTTTTATATGATGTATACATATACATATATATCTCTCCTTCCACCTCTACATCTTTGCATTTAAATGCATTTTCGTATACATATATATGTACATATATATTACATTTGCTTTACTTTTACTTTCATATGCAACTGGTTGGCGAGTGTCTGCCACATGTTGTTGGTGACTCTCAATGGGGAAGTGTGTTGCATGTGTGTTTGGGATCTCTCTCTTGTTTTTTTTGTCGAGGCGAGTTGCCAAGTCTTGGAGCTGCAATGAAAACTGTTTGTAAAGTGATTGTCAATCATTTTTGGTGGCATGTCGCTTAACCGCTTTGACAATAAATAGTAGCAGCAGCCAGCAACCAGCAACAACAACAACAATGGCAGCTGCTACACATTTTTTCTTGGGTTTGGGCCAACGTCAACGTACGCCATCTGATTTGTACAAGTATTTGCTCAATTAAGCCATTTTAAACTTTATATATTGCAAAAGATACGGGTATAAATGTTTAACTCAAACAAATGTGTGGATGAGGCAATAACTGATGAAGGCAGGGCTATTGGAATTTAAAAAAGTTGGGTGATATATTAAAAAAAAAATCGGAGATCTTTAGATAGCTGAAATTTCTATACAAAATTCTATGATAGATATATTATATAATTGATCCTTAAACACACTCGTTAAGCGGAAATGTTTATGTGATAGAAGAGTCAGAAGACTCTCCTCCTCTGCTAAAAATCTATCCCGAAATACCTTTAAAATTCCTTTGCCCAATTCTATATACCAAAACTCAAACTCCATTAATAATTGCCACCATAAATTGCCACTAAAACTACTTTCAAATACATAAATCTTCGAGTCTTAAACACCTTTTATAATTCACTTATTTATGACCCACCTGCCTTTGATTTATTTGACTTTAATCATCCAATAACCAACAATAAAAGTTATGCCCAAGCCCAAACCAAAAACAAAAACGGAAAACGAAACTCCTAAATATTGACGCAACACTTAGCTGCAGAGCAAAGCAAATTGGTTAAATGCTTTTAATGAACAAATAAGGAAAACTAAACCAATTTAAAACGCGCACTGAAACTTTGTTTTCGGGTATCTTTTGAAACAAAGTTGGATAGTTGGTTTTTTTGTGGGAGATTTCATTCGCTGCCATGGCCTTAATTTTGCCAAACTCTCTTAACTTTTATCATCATGAAATTTTCATGTGTAACGCGAATGAAGACATTACCCCGCCGCCGCAAGTGGAAAAACTTGGCCTCTCTCGTTTCATGTAACACATGCAATGGCATTCGAATAAAACTTCATTTTTAGCGTTTTTATATAATGTTGGAATGAATTTTTCATTCAGTTTTTGATTTGGCATTTTCGCTAATTTCGAATTTCTATGTAGATTATACTCTTAATTTAATCCAATTATAATTAGGTATTTTTGAACAACTTTCGCTGCCTACCCCTCTCGAGCCGCTCGATATTAAGTTGCATGCGAATAACTAAAAAACAAATCACACAAGTATCAGGTTTTCCTTCATCGCCTCTTGTTGGATGGGGGAAGTGGGTGCTTATGTCTGTGGCAAATTGGTTCAAGTCGTTTGCCAAAGGGGATGCCCATGCCCGCTCTAAAATTGGTCACATTTTGTTGGATGCTGTAAGAGTTTTCAGTGCTGGAGGGGTCCTAACCCTTCACTGGCACAAATCAGGTTTGTCTGTAAATCATACTGTCTTTAAGTCTCTTTCTAAGATTTTATCTTGGACTGCAGCATCAAAAATATAATTTGGAATTGCTTTTTGGGGTAAAATAAAGCAAATATTTTGTAGTTTTTAATTGATTTCTCTTGGGTTGCAGGCAGGGGCTATTTATTTTTGGACAGTGCTCTCTGGTTTCTTTTTTGTTTGGGAGAAGAGTAAAAACTTTCCAAGATACTGGGCAATCATTTGTGGTTGTTCTAATATTGGTTAAGAGTTAGTGAATGTTTGCTCCCCCAGCAAAGTATCTTAATCCCTATTTAAATCGTAGAGAGATCTTCAATTGCATATCTAAGCATCCATTTGATATCTATTACGCTTCGTTACTGCACTTCTTTGTGGCTGCTTCTTTTCTGCCAAACTTAAATATTGCTCCATTCAAAATATGGCAGTGCATAAACTCAAGTTGCAATATTATTATTATCTCTTTTATTTGTAGTGCTTTTTTTGTATATTATTCTGTGGCAGCAGCAGCAGCAGCTGCGATAAGGCCCAAACAAACAAAAGCACACAAAACCAGAGACAATGCAACAGTGGCGGCGGCGGCACTGTTTGTGCAACACCAAAAGCGCATTCATTTCTGAATCGGATTTTTTTGTTTTGTTTTGGTTGCATTTTAATGTATGCAACCACAGGGGGAGGGCAGCAGTATGAGTACGAGTCTAACAAAGGTAACAAAAACAGACCCAACAGACACTACACTCCAATGTTTGCACATTTGATACTCGTATCTTTTGACGTGAGTCGGATTTTGTGAGTTCTTTGAGCACACATTTCTTTTGACTGATGGAATATGGAATATTCCATATGGAATATTGGTTAACCAATATCTGACTGTCAGCCTGCCAGCATGCTAGCCTGCCCCTTTGGCCATTGATGTGTGCTGACGGTTTCTGGGCGCGTCGCATCGCGCTCTTCGATGAGGCATTGGATTGATATTTGCATTGATGGCATTTGATGGCTGGCCTGGCGGTTTGATCAGCGGAATTATTATTTTGGGAGCAGCAGCAGCAGCAGCAGCAAAAAAACCTTGGGAATTCTCTGGGATTTTGGTTATGTGGGTTCGTTGGATAGGAAGTGGTATTTCTTGTTGAATGTATTTTAAAGATTTGTATCTATGATTTGGGTTGGGTTCTGTTGGATGCACTGCCTTAAGCTTTTATATCCCAGATAAACAATTTCCAAAATGTGATGCTCCTAAGTAGCCCTGAATCTTAAGTACTGTACTCCCTCTGCATTCATTCCAAATGACATCAGTGATCTTTGAAGTGAGACCCCAACCCCAACCCCAACAAACAAAGAAGTAGAAGAAACCGAAACTGTAGGCGTAATCGTAGCAATGAATGCCAGCCGTTGACTTGGGGCTTTTTCCAATGAGATTGAGTCTTTTTCCCTCCCCAGCCCCCGCACAGCAATTGGTCAGGCAATTGACAATTGCAAGATCTGGAACCCCAAAAGAGTTGCCTTGCCAAAAACCATAGTCAGAGTTTTGTCTGCATCATGGTCGTCGTCTGTCTTCTAGCGAGAGAGAGAGAGAGAGGAAGGTGGTACACCCACAGATGTCAGACCAACAGGCACACCTGATGAGAGTGGGTGAGAGAGAGAGAGAGAGCGCTCAACTATTATGTCAAGCGAAGCTTACGCTCTTTTACCTGTGGAGAGGGCCATATACCTGTTGATCTTCCTCTCTCGTAGCTGTGGCCTGTTAATCTCTCTCCCTCATAGGCATACCTGTTGATCTCTCTCTCTCTCGTAGTCATACCTGTTGATCTCTCTCTGCCTTATAGCCTCTCTGACTCTCTTTCGCTTTGCTCAGCTGAGCTGAAACTCAACACGGCTATTACCAGTTACCTGTTTGGGCGGTTGGCCCTCCTTCTGCAGACATCTAAACGTGGTCTACACTGCTGTGGTGGAATACCAAAATCACGCTACCATCCCATATCCATGCCAGCGGAGAGATCAGTTGGTGGACGTGCTTCAGACGGAGCGGTTTTGGCCCCGGTGCGAAAGCGTATACAAAAAATATCTCTAACTCTCGGTCTGTGTGTGCGTTTCAATCTCCCCCTCTCTTCCTGTCCCTGTGTGTTGCTCTCTCTCTCTCTCTGTCTGCGTCTATAAACGTGGCCAGATAACAGATAACCTTTTGCCGGTTTGGTGCTAATCTTCAGTTCAAGTGATATTTCATTGGATATTTTTTCACCGATTTATGCTAATCTTTTGCGGCTTTCTTATTGAACAAACAACAAAAAGGCTGGCCTGCTGGCCACTCGACAAATACAAGTGAAATGTTCAGAGGGGGGGGAGGAGGGAAAGGCAACATCGATGGACAGTAAAAAAAATTCCATTTAAAATACCAAAAACAAGTTTTCTCTCTTTCTCTCGCCATGCTATCAACCTCTCTTTCTCGCTACGATCTTACCATCCCCTCTCTTTCTTAACGATCTCTCCCTCCCTCTTTTTCCTTCCCCCTCTTATTTGCTTTTGTTGTTTGCTTTATTTTTTTGTTTGCCATTTCTACATAAAAGGAGTGAGAGTGAAATGTGAAATGTCAGTGCACACACAAACACACACAGACCCAGACAACCCCAATAACTTTTACAATGACATCATTTGTTTAAGCAGCAAAAACAAAAACTATAACAAATAGCTATAGATATGGTAGCGTAGCAATTGGCAGCCTGTGTCTCAGAACCCGCCTTCTGTCTAATTGCAGCTTTGCAGCTAACTTGGCCAAAAAGGCATTGGAGTGCATTCTGCGGCTTGCAGCCGTTTTCCCAGTTGCTGCTGGCTGCTGCTGGCTGCTGCTGAAAACCGGTTCAAATATTTTCGCTATTGCAATTTGGGTCTTAAGTTTTTTTTTTTCGTTGTTGTTTAAAGCCAATTGCATGAGCATAGTTTCCTTGGCAATTTAGTTGGCTTTTGTCTATCTTAGGGTTTCTTGGGTTATTTGCCTAGTTTTCTGTGGTCTTTTTGCACAGTTTTTGAAGTTGGTGAGAAACAAATATTATGGCCACAAATTAAAGATATTTATGGGTTTGCCCTTGTCTTACCATTGTTTCGAGAGCTGTAAATCCATCTTAAATATGTTAAATAGGTTTAAATATTCTCAGGTCAGTTCATCCATCAACTACAGTTTTCAAGACACTTATGGTATATCTTTGAATGGAAATATATGCACAAAGAAAGGTTTAGCTTCTGCAACAAACAAGAGACTTGGAACACAAACTTGTTTGAGAAATAGAATAAGTTATGAGAGGACTTTGGATGGATATCGAGTATTATTTTTGGCTCTACTATCACTTTATTCAATGATGACTAAACCCAAAATTCGTTTGAAAACTCAAACAATTTCCAAGAGACTTTAACCAAATATTTGCAATAATCATTAATTACTTTGTAATGGCTGGCAAATGACTAGAGTCTAGAGTCTGACTATTCCTTTGAAGTATAGTCATAGTATTTGCTTAGCAAACAGTACAGGAAAACTGAAATATCATTGTAAAGAAATTTCCAAAGGTTCCCCCATTTTTCACCTGTTGAATATTTTTGCAACTTTCGAAGTAATACCAAGTATTAACCCAAATGTGAGCGCCAAACAAATCACCCAACAAATTGACTGACAAAATATAGCACTTGACATAGCCCACAAAAAATCATTATTCAAGCCGACTTTCAAACGGAAATGACAGCATTTTGGGGGGGTTACCAAATCCCACAGAAACCGCTACAAAATAAACGCCGTGTAAAGCAAAACAAAAAAAAACCGCGAAAAAACGCATATATAAAACAAAAGAAAACCAAACCAACAAAAAATCCAATGAGTGCCCTAAAGTTAATGATTGAGACCTTTCAGCAACTAAAAAGCAGATTATAATACTTATTGCAAATTTCATTTTTTATAGAAAATCATTAAAAATTAACAATAAAAAATAAAAATATAAAACAAGTGCAAACGTGTGAAAAAAATAAAAGTTGAAAAAATGCAAACGTGTAGAAGAAGAAAAGCCGGAGGCGATACGGCCACGATCTTGTGGCGGAGACTGTGTTTGGCCAGTCTCTTGGGATTATTGCTGGTTGGCATTCAAATTGAGCATGCGGCGTCTGCGCCTGCAGGCGTGGATGATGCAGCAGCCACAACGACCATGCCACCTATACCACCTATGGATGCCACAACAGTCTCTACCACAGTAGAAACAACAATTGGCGTAGAACAAAGCAGCATCAACAGCACCAGCACCAGCACCAGTACGAGCAGTACAACTGAGGAAACGGATAGTTCAACGACTTCAAGCACTACAGAAACGTCCAACAAATTGAATGCGGCCGAAGCTGGTGAGTTATACAAAAGCCAAAAGCCATGAAAATTATAGATGCCGGCAAGACACAGCGACGACGACGATGGCGATGACGTTGTCTAGGCCTCCAGATCGTTCGCCAGACACTTTAATCTCACCTTACTTACGGCTCTGCGGACTGACTCTCTCAGACTCTAACTCTGGGCCGTAATCAAATTTCGTTCTCTGAGCCACCAATTAACGGCCAGGCCTCCTCACATCGTGAGCCAGTGCGTGTCTTGGGTGTGTGCTGCTGGCTGGCCCGGCCCGGCCCTGCCCTGCCACCAATTTCGTTTCGATCTGTAAGACATTTCTCCATAATTATTTTTGATTCGCTTAAATGGAGCGAACCAAAAGAAATTTTTGTGTTGCTTTGGGATTAATCATTGGTAGAATATTTGTATTTTGTGGCTACAACAAGTTGTTTCCTGTTGAATTACTTAGTTAATTGTGCGGCATATCAAAGGGAAATTTTTTGAGAAAATCTGAACATCATTTGACCTGAAGCTAAAAGGCAGAGATTTCCAGTTTGCTGAAGCTTGAAATGGGAAAGTATCATAATAATAATTTAAGTATTGCTTGAGAGAGAGAGAGAAAATTAACTTTTAATGTGTGTATATAACCGAAGGGAATACCGAGTCTGAAGAGTGTTGGTCTACAACATTCCAACACGTATTACATCTTCAGAAGATAAAAGAACTTTTCTCTAGTTAATCAATCATTTATATTTATATTTTAAATATTAGAAAATATGAATAGATAATTGCGGCCACATGTATAACTTTAGACCCAAGAAAAGGTTTCATTTAAAAATTTATAACAAAACAAAAAACTGATTAAAATTAATTCAAAGCCAAGAAAAGTTATTCAAAAATGGATTAGAGTAGAAAATTGATTTCTAATGGGACACATTCCAACACGTTTTGAGTTAATCATTTAAGCCAAGAACTTTTCCAGATCAAAAGTGAAAGGCTCCATTCCTCTGAGTACTCTCAGTATACATATCTTCTAAGCCAATCAAGTTTTTCTTATACAGAAAATGAGGTTACCAGTTTAATTGTTTCGGTTCTTTGTGGCCACCATGTTATAATTAGCTTGAGTGTAGTTTTTTTTTCGGTTTAATGTCAGATGCACATCAAAAGCATCACGTGGAGAACGTTGACATGGCTCATAAAAAAAAACTTCAATTTGTTGTATTTTTTCCATTGTTGTTTTAGGGTTTCTTACTTCTCATCTTGTTGGTCCATTGATGACTCGATAAAATGAGGCCGAAGAGGTGGCCCACACACAGCTATCAGATCTGTTTCGGCTTAGAAAAGTGGAAACACTCGATGGGCTGCGAGCCCCAAATGCCAAGGGAATAGTTAATAAGATTTTGGGGCTAGACCTACACAAATTACTCAATTTATATGCAAATTAGGGAATTGCACTGACTCATGATCTTAACCTACGTGCAATCCAAAAATTCGTTGTATTTTAGCTTCAGGGATTTTTGGGAGTGGAATGTCTTTATCGTGGGGGTTAATTATAAAAAGATGTACCCAAAAAAAATTAACAAAAAAAATATATTCAGCAATTAGTCATTTGGTTTTTGGGTTTGTAACACCCACAAACTATGCAAAGACACACCACACCTGACGATCCGCCTCGGGATGTTCCATTGATCTTCCCCCTGCCCTGCCGAAGAGAGTGGCTTCATTAATTAGTCAGAAAGTGGGCAGCCAGCCATCAGATTAAGGTCTTACGTTATGTAAATATACAGAAACATTTACAAATCAATTATTGAGCAAGACTTTGGACAGTTGCAAAACGGGTTTGTGTGTTATAGTTACAGCCAATGGAGACAAGTATTTAAAGTGTCAATGGATCAAGCAATTATATGCATTAATATAACATATATATTCTATATATAAAAGCTGTCTGTCGGAATGATTCATCCACGCACAGCCGTCAGCCCAAGCGGATATGCTATCAAGAAATCTCCATTTTTGTCTCTGAGTGTAGGCGAACACACAAAAAAAGAAACTTTGAACTTCAAATAGCTCCTGTGGCCATCAAGAACCAGCCATAGAGTTTAAGCCAGCAATTCATACATAAATAAAATCTATAAAATTGCATTGAATATTTTTCAATATTTTCCAATCAAACTGCTGCGTGGTTTTTCATGGATTTTCCCCCAGTTAGTGCTAACTTAAAGCTATTAGCAATGTTTTTTCCACTGTTTGACAGACAGCAGCCAACTAGTTTGTAAAATACAAAAAAAACCCCAAAGCCGAAACCAGAGGCCAGTAAATTGTTTGCTAACTAAGGAAAATCGACACATAGCCCGTACCGAGCGAGCGACTTTAATGAGTTGGAAAATTGCAGAGCACGGCGGCTGGTGTACTTGAAAGTCGAGTATATAAATCATTTATGTTAATTTTCCGCTGTACTGTGCGGTTATTCCCAATCGATCATTGAGTGCAAAAATTATGGCCTTCCATTGAAACAAATTCCTATTGAGCAATTTTCAATGCGTTGGCAAGTCAATGCAAGTCAGGGCCCTGCATTCGATATGGTGTTGCCAAAAATAAATACAAGCAAGGTCTCTCTCACTTGCACAATACATATACTTATTTATATAAAAAAGACGAGACTGAACGACCTCAATTACCAGATTTACTTTCTTCAAGGGAAAACCTGCAGCCCAGCCGTACAACTTCGCAGAAAAAATTATCATAAATTATAAACGAAAAGTGCTGAGGTGACCTGCTATTATGTGGACCTATGTACCTGCTGATTGTTTATTATTTTTACAAATCATAGCAAAAGGGAAATTTACATATTTGTGGCACGATAGTCGTGAATTTTGAGAGAGGAAGTTGAGTTGGAGTCAACATTCAAGCGAAAACATCAAGTTTTGCATGAATGAAATATGCCCCAAGTTGCCATGGAGATGATGTCCCCTCCTCAAGTTTGTTGCCTCAGTCTTTTGTTTGTGCATGGACTCCCATGGGAGTTCTCGCTCTGCCTCTCCATCTCCATCTTTTTGTTGATTTTTTGTGTGTTGTTTTTTTGATGTTTATTTTCTGTCTGCGTCACTGAGAAATTCTGCAGAAAAAGCCAGGCAGGCAAGCAGGCAGACAAGACTTTTGTTTTCGTCGGAGTTTTCAAGGATACAAGTTTTGTGTTGTCAGAGTACAGAGTGTGAGAAATATGCCAGAGATATATGCCCTCTGTAGAGGGTGTGGCCGGGCCCCAGTGTATTCGGTGCGTGTCTCGTCGTACCTTTCGCTATGGCGGGGTTCATGCTCGATTAGCTGGCGAAAATTGTTTGTCTGGCGATCCGCTATAATGAACCGATAAGTAAAAGTAGCTTAAAAAAGCAAGAGAGACTTTTCAACAAGCTACACAACAAATTTCCAAATGTGTGGAGTGACACCAACACCTGAAAACTGTTGTTAATTGTTGGCCGTTATTATTATTATTATAACTATTATTATTATGGCGTTGTACTCCACACACACAAACACACACACAGCATCGTTAGAGAGGTTGAAAGAGATGCGTGAAAGTGCAGACAGAGTCAACAATTAACATTTTGGCCATAAATATGGCTTACAGATACTTCGAACTTTAGTGTCAAAATACAAAGACAAAAAAAAATGTGAACTTTGAGTGGGCTTACCATGGCACCATGGATTGGCTTTGGCTTTGGGTGCTTTCTCCCAATCGCACAGCATTAAAGAAACTCTTCAAATTCGAATAGAACCAAACGGGTTACACAAGTGAAAACCTGCCCACCGGCCTCAGTCTAAATCTCATTCGTATTTATGTCAGGGGCGCAAATCAAAATGCATAAATAAGCTAAGGAAAATTAAGTATAATTTAAACTCGTTTGAAATATGCATTAAGCAATGGCATCAATTCCACTTAGAGCACAGACTTATCATGCAATTCCTCTGCCACCTCCTCTGCAGCTCTCTGCAGCTCTCGCGGGGTCTAGACATGCGTCTTTGGCTGTCTTGCATTTTTTTGAATTAGATAATTTTTCATACTATATACATATATATAATGTTGTTTTTTTTCTCATACGAGTGGGAAAAATGTAGCACAGAAAGCCAATGTGCGGCTAATTAATGCATTTTAATTGCACATACTTTTGTGGCTTAGTGTTTGCGGGTGTGTGTGTGTGTGTGTGTGTATACTGCTGCAATTAAGTGTGTCATTGAACGGTGCAAAGATACAGATACTGAGGAGTCGGCAAGAGAACGTCAGACAGGAAGTGCCGCGCCAGGCTTCAACTGGGAGAAAGATAATTAAGAATAAACATTAATTTAATTATATGTTATGAATATTTTTCCACTGTTACTCGTAGGTGATTTGAGACTTATACGAGTATGAATGGGTAGGAAATATCTGTTATATAATGATAGGGTACAGAGTTAGAGGAATCGGAAGGAAATCGTTTTGGTTTATGCATTTAAAGAACATTTAAACTAGTTCGACTGCGTCTAAGAACGGTTTTTATTTGTGCTTTTTTCTTATTTAGCTTGGGAATTAAACGGTTAATATTTATATGGCTGCATCGAGGCATATTCTTAGTCTTTAAAAGTGTTAATTTCCATGGATATATATCTATATATTAATGGGAAATAGCAAGCTAAAGATGTAGTTCATTTTAGGTCGCTTTTGAAATATTTCGGTGATGATAATTTGACGAACGTTTCCCCCATGCCTTTGCTCATTACTAATGCGCTTAGCTTTTGCTTACTTTATTCCATTGATAGCCCCTATTTTGTCTATACACAACATTCCCTTTCTACCCCATGTTTTGCTTGCCCGTGCCATTCAATTGACCTTCAATTTGCAAACGCACTTGCCGCTTGCCACCACAAAAGTTACAGAGCAGAGCAGAGCAAGTCAGCTCAGCTCAGCTTGTCAGCAAAAACCTCTCACATGGCTAACTCCAATTCCAATTCCAATTCGATTTCATGGCCGGCCAAACAACTCGCATTCACTTGGCTAAAGACTCTCTGTGTCTGTCTGTCTGTCTGTCTGTTTGTGGGGTGTCATTCCATTGAGATCAGATACAACAGACACCAGCTACTACCACTCGGCACAATATTTATACAACAGCTAAGGGGCTTAGTGTTTAGTTGTTCATATTTTTGCTAGAGGTCTTTGTCTTGGCTTTTAACAGTACTCCAACTCCAACCACTAAATGGACAATGACACGAGCCTCATCGTCGTCGCAGCATTTGAAACTTGTTTTTTGTTTTGTTTTGTTTTGCCGTCATAGCATTAGATACGATCCGCCCTCCCATAGATACTACAGCCTCCTACACCCTCTGCAGTTCCCCTCTACCTTTTTTGCAGCAGGTCAAACTGCATTTTTTTTGTTGTCAGATGCACATGAACTTTCGAGTTGAAAAAGGTCAAATGCTATGTTATGTTGGGAAATAATATTGCTGTGACTTGTCTTCCCCCTTTTTCGCTGGTTTCCTTTGCTGTTGTTGTGTGAAGTGGAATTCTACCCTATCAGAAATAACTGAATGAATGACCGCTGGGCATTGCCTTTCCACTGGGCACTCTTTTTATGTCATTAGCCAGATAGAAAGGCCGATAAAAGGTCTCGTATTTGGGTCGTTTAACTGCAATTGAGATACAAACTTATGATAGAGAGCCGTGTAGTTGGTAGATTTTTGTGGGATTCTTTTGTTATAGAATAAAACGGGGCCTTAAATGTATTTCAAAAGTGTAAATGAGCAAGAAAATACCTAAGACTGATGGCTCCATCAAAGTAATGTTAAATATAAGTAGAATAAAAACTACAGAATGATTTCTTGAAGATTTTCTTCCGCAATCTTCTGCTGTTTCTTCTGCATCCATTCCTCCATTCACTCTCTCATCACATCTCAAGCATATCCCTACATTCATTATTGAAATTTAACACTTGGTTTCACAAATTTCCATACACGACTTTTGTTTTTGAGTGTGTGTGTGTGTCTGTGTGGATTATCATCTTCATGGACAAAAGCCATCACAATGAAATTTCATTAACATCAGCACCAAATTTCTAAAGCAAATACAATAGAAAAAAACATCCAAAACTCTGGTTTTAATTAAACCCAAAAAAAAGATAATCAAAATTAACACCCAAGAGGTGGGGAATAAAGTAAGCTGAAACTGCAGGCAACATCCAACAAAAATTGCGTAATCAATTTCGAATTTGTTTATAATTCGAAGTCAAAACCGGACCAACAGCTGCATAATACAATTCGGATATATATGCGTATGTATACCTATATAAATACATATATATTATGGATTCATGACACACTCTGAGGCATGACCGTTACATTGCCCGAAAAAACAAAAACAAATATGGTCAGACCTTTCGCCCAGTCCCCTATTTTTACCCTTTTCCGATCGGTGGAGCCGCTTCGTTTTGTTGACACTTTTTGCGCGTTACAAAATGCGGCCAATAGTGTGGGGAATGGTCGGGAGGGAGTGGTGTGGTGTGGGGGGCATGGGGACCATTGACCATTCATTAGGCAGGTTTCATTATGAAGCGCTGCTTCCGGTTGGCTGCGTCGAAGCCCCCAGAGCTCAAACATCAAACATCAAACACATCTATAGATACGGAAATTGGTGGAAAAAAAGAATACGAGGGGGTACAGATAATGAACCGTTTAAGAATGTTTATAAATGGATTATTATACCTGTTTTATGCGTAACAGAACCAGAAAGAATGATAGAAAACTTAAGCATTTGATAAAAGTACAAGCACAATGGGAAATATTTCTTTAAAATTAAGAAGTAGCAATCAATTCGTTTCAATCTTAAGTATAGAACATTTTCTCTTTAGCGAATTTCGATGCCAAAGCAAGGCAGCTAGAAATCAATAATTTATAGCTCCCAAATGTCGTTTCCCAAAGTCTTTTTCATATAGGTATCTACCTCATTGTCTACTCCAATCATTTTGATCGCCTTTGCAGCTGTTCAATTGACCAAGAAACCCTTTATTCTCATTTCAATTCTAACGTGTACTTTGGGCCATCATCAACTCTAGATCAAGACCATCATCATCATCATCATCTTCAGCAACAACAGCAGCAGCAGAAGAACAGCAACTATCCCACCCAACAAAGACATCCGGTTAGCAATGCAACGCTTCATGGCAGCTTGTCAATTCTAAGCACATCACTTATGTAGACTCCCCCCCTGCATGTACTGTAGAGGGGTAGGGGTGTATATCCAACGATCTCCCACTCCTTGGGACTGCTGTCCGGCTGGCTGTCCGATCATTTGTTTGCTTGTGTGAGCCGCAGAACGTGCGGCGACTTAGAAAAACCGCAAATGAGTGTTGCTGTGGGACTACCGGACAGGCGGGCGGTCAGGCATTTTTGCATTTTTCTGCATAAGTGGATTTGGTCTTGTGGTTGTTGTTGTTGTTGTTGATCGCATTCATTGTCGTTTGCATATATGTATGTATGTATGTATATGGAGTCGTATATATATCATAATCAAGACTGGCTGACCGGCTTAGCTTTTGAGTCATAAACTATGCTAAACCAAAAACCCATTTTGCATTGGCCAAGCAACATGCAGAGCGAAAAACGTAGCATAAAAGATACAGCAACTCAAGTTCGTTGTTTGAGTCTTTTGTGTGTGGCAGATGCAGCACAGAAATAAAAAAGAAGGAGACTTGCATAACGGAAAGACCACCAAACAAGTCCCCCCATCTATACGGAATACATAAGGCATATATACATATATATACAATATATATATTCTAGTATATATACAAAAATAAATTGAAGATACCTTGGCTGGGCTTTAACGAGTGCCGAGTGAAAAATGAAAATCAATGACAGTAAAAGACAAATTGTGCGCCAAGTAAAAACAGACAAAACAAAAGGAAAGGAGCCAGCCAGCCAGTCAGCCAGCCAGGCCACAAGAACTTCGAACAGTTGGCGTATTATAAACGGCTAACCGTGACAACAGGCCCGAACCGAACCGAACCGTACAGAACAGCCAAGAACTGCAATAGCAGCTCCCTAGCTGGAGTTGGTGCTGGAGCTATGGCATGGCCTGGAGGCTGCCACAAAGGTAAAGGCAACAGCAACAGCAACATCAACATCAACAGCAGCATAACGAACTGAAATTCAAGGTTCATGTCAGTAACCCTAAGAGTTCTGGTCTCTCTCTCTCTATCTCTCTCTGTCTTACCATTCCACACAACAATAAAAGCAACAGCTAAAACATAAAACACACACATAAAGATCTGTTCTGTCTATATATATTGTCGGATGTCGACTAGGGTCTCTTTCTCTTACTCTTTTCTCTCTCTCTCTCTGGGCTAACGAACTGTTTGGAAGTTCTTCTACGTTTTGTATACCCTTCCCATTGGTGTGGGGAAATATACATTTATTTTGGGATTGAAAAATGGAAGGAGATTGAATTTTGTAGACAAGGGGGGAGGTGTGACGCATTCATTTTCGGATAGGAATTTGTTGCACTAATCTTTGCTGGAATATTTCTTAGCAGTCCACAAATAAGAGCATAAAAGTGCTCTGCCTTGAAAGCTGCGTTCTTTGCATCCTCTCGATGATTCTTTGAGGAAAAACCCTGTCCATTTATCCCCATTTCTTTCACTTCCCCTAAATCACTCTTTTGTGGCCAATAAATCTTCAATTTTCCTTAATTTTCTTCTTCTTTGGAAACCTCATTTAGAGCATTCTCAATTCGTTCTATGTAAGTTCTCTACTCTCAACGTTTCTTAGCGCTAAATTGGCGTCCGTTGCATGCTGACTCCGAGACTCTGTCTTTTGAGTCAGACTTTGCCTCTGACTCTGACTGACTGCCTCCAAGCGTATATTTTGTACCTTTTTCTTATTGGAGCGACGACAACTGGGGCCTAGGGTCCGCTTTAATGCTTATTACCACGCATGCATGACAGTCCCAGTCGCCAGTCGCCATTCTCTCCCCCAACCGCCTACACTCCAGGGCCCCCTCTCTAGGGCCTGTCTAGGCGTAGGGACTTGACTGGATAAATGCCGTCCCCATAGGGTAGCATCGTCAGCGGGTGTTTCCTGTTTCCCCCCCGTACAGTCTGCACAAATGAAAGAGAAGTACGTCATGAGTCAGCGGAGTACGAGTACGAGTATACATATATGGTATATATGGTATGTGTGATGGAAAGGGTTATTTACTTTTACCATTCGAGACTGAAGCCTGCAATGATGGGGTGTGCAAATCATTTTGCAGCCAACCACTTTGAGTTATTACTGAAAAATGGTCTGAAATATGCAAAATGGAAATTCAGGAAATTCTTAGAGCTATTTAAGAGCCATCAAACATAATTATGTTCATATTTAATGCGTATTGATTGACTTAATAAAGGGAAATTGTGAATAGAACTTTGATGGATGGCTTACCATCCACTTACTTTAGATCTGATAAACCCCTTTTTGGAAGTATTCCCACAAGTGCTACAATTAACGCTGATGTTCAAGTTCAAGTTCCAATTAATGAATTAAATTTTTAATTGAATGTTTTCTGTGGTCAGCAGCAAACTTAATTTTTTGCAGCAGCCACGGGGCAAGAGACAAGTGTTTTTGGGGGCTCCACTAAGGTCAGCATTTATTTATGACATGAATGCCCGAATATAAATGTAATTATATAAGAAAATGTGGAAGATGGAAGAGAAAAAAGCACAAAAAATAACATCTTTGGCAGGCCGTCGCCTAAGCGCTTTACAAGTCAAAGAAGAAACCCAAAGAGAAACAAGAATTATATCATAAAAGATGTGGCTGTGCTGATATTTTGGCTGTGGGGCTTGTCCCCGCCACTGGAGCTTCCAAGAACGGACGACCAACCCGACCCATCCGATGATTCAGCAGGCAGCAGGCAGCAGACAGACGGAGAGCTTAATGAATACCTTGCAGATTTTGAGGAATTGATGCTGCCTGCTTGAAAGATGCTTGGGCTTCGGTTCGTTGTGTGGCAAAAAAGCGAGACGCGAATTGAGAACTGAAAACAGAAATTACCTTTCAATGATGGCATGGCCAATGCGGAATTGCGGATGATGTGGCTGATGATGATAATGATGATGATAATGATGATGATGATAATGATGGTACGCGTGAGATATTTCCAATACGATTTGCCATATTTCCGCTAGAATTGCGCAAGAAAAGTTCTGTTTTTTTTTTTACAGTCCATTCAGTTACCGTAAATGTGGGACAAAGTCTTAAGAGTTTATTTACCCCATTCGGCGAGGGGGAGATGAGTCAGTATTGATAGGAAGGGAATATTTATAGACAGATGTCGAAGGAGAAGGAGAGCCAATGGTTATGGTTTCAGTAAGAAGCGTGCTCCAGGGACTGCCAAGAGATATTTTGCTGTAACCTTATTGCTTCCTTTTACTATAAAGACTATAATGTTTTACCTTTCTTCTACCTTTTTCAGAGTTAACCACAACATCGCTGCCAACTAGCAGCAACAGCAGCTCTCTGCCCACCGCTGCTGTGGACCCAACCAGCAGTTCCTCTGTGAGTTCCACCAGCATTGAGCCCATCACCTCGACAGAGCCCACAACAACGCCGCGACAGGAGAGCGAGGGACCCGAACAGCATTTGATCTTCTCCCACACGGAGGGGGATCAGACCCACATACAGCACATACCCCTGAGGGATGAGCATGCGGAGAATAGTGGAGCTGATGCCACCACCGAGGCGCTGAAGGATCCACGCGAAGATCAGCTGCTCAATCAAATATCCAATGAGAACGATGATGTGGTCAAGGATCTGAATAATTTCCGACATCCGGCGACGCTGATCACGGCCAGCAACAGCAACAGCGAGGAGAACAGTGACGCCTCAGTGAATCCCAGTGAAAATGAAAGTGAAAAGATAAATGAAACAACAACAACAGCAGCAACGACAACGACAACGACAGAGGCAACAGTGCAGCAGCGCGAAGAGCGCGAAGAGGATCCCTATCATGTGCATATACTGTCCGAGAATCATGATCGCCTGGCCGAACACGAAGATTATCAAATGCTGTCGACCAGCACTGAGGAGTCCTCCGCGTCATCGTCAGCGTCCGAGCCAGCTACAGCAACAACAACAACCACCACAACCAGCACAGAGAGCGGCTCTGATGCTGCTGGTATTATTGTCAGTCTGGAGAACAAGGCTACAGCCGAGCCATCCACATCGACATCCACTGAGGGTACGACTACAACCACAAGCACAAGCACAACCACATCTCGAGCACGCGCCATGCATATGAATGAGGAGACAGAAATCGATGCGGCGGCTGACACTACAATCATGCCACCATCAGACAACGAATCGTCGTCGTTGGGTCCAGTGATTAACATTGTTGAAGGACAACACATGCAACAGGAGGAGGAGGAGTCGGAGAGCAGCACCAGTACAACCACCAGCACAACGCCAGCCACCACAACCACAGAGGAGCCATCGCCATTTGTTGCCTTTGCCGGTGAGGGACGTTCAGCGGGTGGTGGTGCCGGCGATGATGATGCGGAGGAGCTCTTCCTGCATCGCAATGCCACAACGCATGAGCAGCTCATGGATCTCAGTGATGTTAGCATGGATGAGGATACCAAAGAGAGTAGCAGTAGCAACAGCAACAGCACCACTACAACAACAACCACAACAACAACAACAACTGTTCAACCGGAAACGGAAATGCCCAAAATCGTAGAAATCACCGCCAGCGGGGATACAATGCAACGCGAATGTTTGGCCAACAGCAAGACCTACAAGGTTAGTATCCACGTATATAGAAAATAAACAAATATAAATATTTATGTATATATAGAAGTTTGATCAGCGTAGAGAAAGCGCAAAAAACGCCTTCATATTCATTCCTTTTTGTGTGGCATGGCAGCCAGCCCACTTCCTGGCACGCAACTCCAAATTGGAGCTGCTTGTCGTCACCCTGGAGATTGCATAATGGCCAACAAGTTTTGGGACCCGCTGCCACTGCTTATAATGAAACCGGTCAGAGCACTGGGCTCCATATTCATCCAGGCTCTCAGACTCACTCTCAATCCCCCAATGCAGCTGCTGCTGCACTCCAAAAACAAAAAAAAATGAAACATATTTTCGGTGAGCTGCTGTCGCTGTTCGACCAAGCAGCAATTATGCAAATATTTGCGCACCTTAAAAATAAAAAAGAGACAAAAATGTAGAAACAAATTTCAAGACAAAAACAATAACAAAACGTGCAAAGAAAATTCCAGAAAATTGCTGGGTTGTGATTGATGTTGACATCGCCTTTGTGGTTTTGCCCCAAAGGCGGCAGATACAAACGGCACTGCGAGAGATACGAGCGGCAGAGAGCGGCTGTCCATGCCCAGAGACAGATGCAAACAAACCAATCCGAAACTACTCTCAAATGCAAAGCCCATGCCAGTTTGAACAGAGGAATCCATCAGCAATCAACTCAACAATGTGCAAATTGTTGGCATTTCAAATAAATCACTGGATAAATGATTTGCATTAGAACTATTTGGTTAAACAATGCATAAAGCTGTAGTGCTTGTATCTTTCATCTCTAAAATAATTCATCTAATTAAAAGCCAACGAGCATTTTCCATCATTTCGAACACGCCTTTGTGCGTCTGTCCAACTGTGACGTGTTCATCAAACATTGCACTCGGCCACAGAGAGGCACGGAATGGCCAGCAATCATGAACGCTGCTCATGGCTTACATCGGTTGTAGTTATATATATACTATACCATATATATATATGTATATAGTGCAGTTGTTGCAATTATTGCAGCTGTGGACTGAAGCACTACTGACCAAAACCCAACCCACTTTACTGGGTTGGAGCCTGCGCCTGGGCTTGCGCTTGCGCTTTGGGCCTGAGTCTGAGTCTGGAGTGTTGATTTTGCTTTAATTAAACGAGCGTTTGGCTTTTCTTTTTCAAGTACCCTAATCAATAGAGGGGTATGGGCACTTTGAGTTTCATTAAGTGAAAGTTCGTCTAAAGAAAAAACAAATCTAAGCTATCGAAAGGGGAAATAAAATAAATGTTTGCAATCTCCAAAGAACTTTCAAATAATTTCCAATATTATTAGCACTTTTAATATCCATAAAAAGAGTATTTCTTTGCCTTTATAAACCTCCCTACCTGTTTTATTCAATATTTTTTCTTAATCTTTTAAATTGTTTGTGTTGTCGTTTTCATAATCGAGTTTGCGGTTCGCCTTCGATATGAAATAATTTTTGCTTTCACTTTTAATGAATTGTTACCGCGCCACCCTCTTTCCCTTTAAAATATTTTTTTATAAATTGCCATCGATTGGCGGACACGTGCAACATGCCAAGCCGCATGCCACAAATGTTTTTCAAGTGAGCAGACACAGCAGCAGCAAAAAAAAAAAAACTACACAAATGGCATTAATAAAGTAAATTGCACAGTTTAACTGATATTTTAGCTTGGATTTTCAGTAGTTTAATGTGGCAAAGGGGGCGTTTTTATGTGCCGCCCGAGGCCCCAAAAGTTCACAAGAACTTTGCTCATTAGCCAACATAAAAGCAGGGGGCAGAGGCACACCATAAAAAGCTTTTGGGCGTGAATTTGCGCACCTGAGAGCCATATAAATGGCTGAGAGAGCACACAGAACCCTAGACCCCGATGTTCCCGACGTTACCGACGTTTAATTAAAAGAACAAACGACTGCCTAAAGTCTTTTCCCGCTAAAACAAAAGACTTGAGACACGAACTTGTGCGTGGGCATCGCTGAAGTTGGCTGTAGTATTTGACATATTTGGTTATTGGAGCACTCCATACCAGAGAGCAGGAAATTTCAGCTCATGATTGCCTTAAGTCAACAGCCGGTTGATTGATGATCAGCCACTCCAAAACTTTAGTTTTATTTGCCTCTTTGCCTTCTTGCCTTATGCCACAAATTGACGTAATTTCTGTGCAAATAGCTTTCACGGAGCACACAAAAATTGGCTGCAAAAAATGTCTTTGCGGATACAAAAAGAGATTGGAGAGAGAGAGAGAGAGAACTGGCACAGTAGGTCGATCTTAAGTCATTTCCCCAAATAAATGATGATAGAACGAACCTTTTGCCATTGCAGACAGGGAAAGTTGTGGGAAAGAAAGGAAGAAACTTGATTAGGTTTTGATTGAATGGGTGAAGGGAACTAATGGGACTGAACCATGGGACACTCCATTGCTGGGAATATTTATAGAATCATTCCTAGATTTATATTCTCAAATAAATTTAAAATAAATCCCATATTTTGCAGCATGGCGACATCATGGAAAGGGAATGCGATGAGCGTTGCACCTGCAATCGCGGCGACTGGATGTGTGAGCCACGTTGCAAGGGCTTGAGCTATCCCCGTGGCAGCCAGCGCAGCATGGCCAATCCCAACTGCAGAGAGCGTGTGGTGGAGGAGGATGAATGCTGTCGTATGATGGAGTGCAATGAACCACTGCTAGAGCCTACAGTGGCCATAGCCGAGGGAGCGGCAGCTGCAGTGGCAGACCCAGCAGCAGCAGTGGAAGAGGAAGCCACAACCATTTCGAGCAGCGATGACGAAGGTGAGTTTTCCATTAATCACTAGCAGAAGACTCTAAGCAAAATGAAGCAGAAGTAGTAGCTTTTGTTATGGCTTTCTTTGTGGCTTTTACATGTCGATATCCTTTTTGGCCAAAGCTTTTTAACATGCTGTATGTTCTCTATGCATTCCATAAAACGTGCCTCACATGCCACACCACCACCACAACACATAAACACTCGCCGCACACACTCGACTCGACTGCATTCCCTCCCCCTCCCATTGCATTGCATTGCCACTGCACCCACATAGCCACGCCCAAGCCGAAGAATGATTGCCATTACATGGGCGGCGTCTATAAGTTCCGCGAACGTCTGGAGATCGCCTGCGATCAGATCTGCCACTGTGCCGAGGGTGGAGTGATGGACTGCCGTCCCAGGTGTCCGGAGAGGAATCACACGCGTGCGGACAAGTGTGTGTATGTGAAGGATCCCAAGGATGTGTGCTGCCAGCTGGAGCTGTGCGATGTCACGCTGGATGATCATGAGCAGCCGCAGTCGCCACCACAGAACAGTGTGAATGAGGATTCGGAGGAGGAGCAGCAGCAGCAGCAGCAGCAGCATCACCAGGAGCATGTCTATGGGCTGCAGGAGCAGGCCAGAGATGCGGGAGGCGCCTCATCTGGCTGCACCTTCAAGGGCTCCCAGTACGAGGTGGGCCAGCAGTTCCGCGACGGCTGCGAGCAGTTGTGCATCTGCAACGAGCAGGGCATCCACTGTGCCAAGGTGGAGTGCCCCTCGAACTTTGGCTTGGACGTGCAGGATCCGCACTGCATCCGCTGGGAGCCAGTGCCCGCAGACTTCAAGCCCATTCCGCCTAACTGCTGTCCGGAGAGCATGCGCTGCGTGGACAATGGCACCTGCACCTACAAGGGCTTGCAGTTCGATAACTGGGCACCCATTCCAGCGAATCTTTCAGGTAACGTTCATGCATCCCATTCATTCCCCCCACATACAGTCGCCTCATGCCTCACCCTTTTGGTTATCCGTTTAGGTTGCGATCAGCACTGCTATTGCGAGAATGGGCGTGTCGAGTGCCGTCCGGCGTGTCCGCCAGTGCTGGCATTGCCGCCCGCCGATCTGCCCTGCCATCCGGCGCAGGCCCGTCTCCTGCCCATACCCGATGACGAGTGCTGCAAGCAATGGAGCTGTGCACCGTTGGTGCCCAAACTAGGCGCTGCCGGGCAGGAGGAATCCCTCGAAGAGTCTTCCACACAATCCACGGGCATTTCCAATGGTAAATAGAGATTTTGCATGTCTTGGGATTAATCCTTCTCCTTTTTTTGGGGAAACTGCATGCAATATAGAAACGATTTTTCCATTTTCATATTCATTCGTTTGAGCTTTTTTCATTTTCAAGTCGATTTTTGTTTATTGGAAATTAATTGACTTTTCTGCGCTTTTTTCTGCTGCTTTTACTTGTCTTTCTATCTGCTATTTTTCGAACCTTCTGTTTTTGCATTTTAATTGCTATTTACTTTCGTTTTTACTTTACCTTTTTTGATCATCAATTCAATTATAAATATAAATATTCACGCTACGCATTTTTGTAAATAATCAAACAACATTCAACATGCAACAAAATAACAGAAACCACAACGACTGCGACGACCACGACAAGTACAACAACCACGGGCAAAATGCCGCCACAGAAGAAGCAGCAGCCCTCATCGACAGGTGCCTTCTATCCCACGTTGGATGGCAAGCCACCAAAGTCCGCAGGCGGAGGTCTGGGCATATTTGAGAAGACAGAGAAGAGCCACGAGAAGGGCCATGAAAAGGGACACAAAAAGGTGCAACACCAACACCAGCAGCAGCAGCAGCAGCAACAGCAACAGCAGCAGCAACAGGAACAGGAGCAACAGCAGCATCAGCAACAGCAGCACCAGAACGATGTCATCTTCGATGATCGTGAGGCACACTTGCAGCAGAATGGCGGCTTTGCGCCCTTCCAGTTCGGTCACCAGCATCCGCACCAGCAGCACCTGGGACCCTTTGGCTTCTACAATCCCGTGAAGCCTGTCTATGAGGACTACAATCCCTACGAACCGTACGATATCAATCCCAATGGCACGCCCCAGGGCAAGCCGCCACCAGTGCCCACTAGTCAGTCGGATTTGTTTAATATACTGGGAGCAGAACAGCCAGGTGGACATCCGGGGCATCCAAATCATAATGGACATCCCGCACAGACCCAAAAGGATAATCACAATCTGCCCTCCCAAGTGAGAATCGAACAGATTCTGCAGCACTTGCAGCAGACGGTGCCCGGAGGACCGCCATCCCAACAGCAGCAGCAGCAGCAGCAGCAGCAGCAGCAACAGCAACAGCAGCAGAATCCCGCACATTATGTGCCCATTGTGCACAGTGGATTGCCACCACCGCCGCCAGCACATGGCATTGCCATTGTCGATGGCCAGCCCGTGGCATATGAGAGCTATCCGGTGATACCAGGCTTGGGAGTGCCGCCAACAACAATCCATCAGCAGCAGCAACAGAAGCAACAGCCACTGCAACAGCAGGCCACAATACTGCCCAGCTCCAGCACCACTTCAGGATTGTCCACTCAAGCCAGTGAGCATAGTCTGCACCAGAATCAGGAGAAGCTAACGAAGCAGCAGCAGCAGCAGCCGCAATCCAATCCAGGTTGAAACAACAAAATATTCTATAGCTACCAACACTCCTCTTAGAACTCTACAACAGCCACAACAGAACACTGCGACAGGGTTTTTTACTGTACTAACTGTCGACCCACACACAAACAAACAAACAAACACAAATTATACTATACACACACACACACACATTCATATATAGAACATCCATAGATCAATCCATCCATCCATTCATTCATCATTGTCATGCTTTTTACGCTAATCCGAAAATTGAGCGATTTTTCCAAACCCAAATTCGTTAATTATTTAGCGGGGCAAACAAAATACTAATCTCGGAATATTAATTAGTGGCTGAAAACTAACCAAAAATTCTTATATACCCCACAAAAGGCAATAGCAAACTGCAACCAGACATTGAGGTGCACACGTTGGAGGCGCTGGATGCGCGCACCATACACATTGTCTTCACTGTACCCGAGGTCTATGTGAATCTGCACGGACGCATTGAGCTGCGCTACACGAATGGCCCCAGCAATGACACCTCCACGTGGGAGCAACAGATTTTTGCACCGCCAGAGGATCTGCTGGCCACCTCGCAGATGGAATTCGATTTGAATTATCTGGAGCCCAATTCCCTGTACAAAGTGAAGATCACATTGATCCTCAGGGATCTCAATTCGCAGCCATCCAGCACTGTGCATGTGGTGAAACTGCCAGCGGAAAGGACAATCACACCGCCTCCACCCTTCACCGATTACAGACCGGACTTCCAGGACATCTTCAAGACCGTGGAGGATGCCGAGCTGAATGTCAGCGAAACGAATGCCACGTGGCTGCAGTTGACATGGAAGAAGCTCGGCGACGAGCAGATGGAGTATGTGGATGGGGTGCAGCTGCGCTACAAGGAGCTCACGGGCATGATCTACTCCTCATCCCCACTGATACACCGCACCCTCACCAGCTACACCATCCAGAATCTGCAGCCGGACACGGGCTATGAGATTGGACTCTACTACATCCCACTGGCCGGCCATGGGGCAGAGCTGCGTGCCGGACACATGATCAAGGTGCGCACAGCGCCCAAGATCGATGTCTATGGCTTCGACGTGACCGTGAATGTCACCAAGGTGAAGACGCAGAGCGTGGAGATCTCCTGGAATGGTGTGCCCTACCCGGAGGATAAATTCGTGCACATCTATCGGGCCATCTACCAGAGCGATGCTGGCAAGGAGGACTCGAGCGTCTTCAAGGTGGCCAAGCGGGACAGCACCACAGGCACTCTCATTATGGACCTCAAGCCGGGCACCAAGTACCGCCTCTGGCTGGAGATGTATCTGACGAATGGCAACACCAAGAAAAGCAATGTGGTTAACTTTATCACGAAGCCAGGAGGACCAGCCACGCCTGGCAAGACGGGTAAGAGTCGGGAGGGAATAGCTATAGCAATTTTACATGGATGACCATTTCATTTTCAAGTCTTGCAATTTTTCGAAAGGATTTATTTGGGTTTCAAGACATTTGGTAAAAGAAAAGAAAAGTCTTCTCTCAGTTGTAGTTTTGGATATTTAAGTACCTCAAACATTCCTCGCATTAATGCCTTTCTTTCATTATTATAGGAAAACTGCTTACAGCAGGCACAGATCAGCCTGTGGGCGACTATTATGGGCCCCTGGTTGTGGTCTCTGTGATTGCCGCTTTGGCCATAATGTCCACGCTGGCCCTGCTGCTCATCATCACCCGAAGGCGAGTCCATCAAACGGCATCGATTACACCACCACGCAAGAGCGATGCTGCCTATGATAATCCCTCATACAAAGTGGAGATCCAACAGGAGACTATGAGTGAGTACACGAGAGAAAGAAAATGCTATTCAATCTATACGAATTTGTAATAAAAAGTACTCAAAACCCCTCCTTCCAGATCTGTAACTCACGAATCTGCCAAAAACAATTAGTTTTAAAACAGATTCTTGTAAATATTTAAAGAAGGATGCAAAAACGAAGCAAAAGTAATGGAAAAACTCAAACTCAGTGTCAGTAAACAAACGATGGAAAGATAAAAAGAAAAAAATTTTCTTAAGCCGGCGCAAGATCAGTTAAAACATAAAAGAAATTGTCCCAAATGTGGAATTCGGCCGCCATGTTGTATGTAGTGTTTAAGTAATCTACACAATTTTTTGTTAAACAATTTGTGACTTGTGTATATAGAGAGAGAGTGAGACAAGCAAGGAGGATGATACCCAATGGAAGAACTAATTGATCAAAAACTCCACACAACAAAAATAATAAAAAGAAAAACGTATAACCCGAGCGCATTGATTCTTCTAGCGATTTCGAAATGCATACGAGTTTAGTTAGTTTAACTTGTAAATTTTAGCTTTACACCTAACGTAATTTAAAGGCGCCTCATCCTCATTCAATCAGTGGAGCAACACAATCAAAAATCAAAAATCAATAACTAAAGGAAGCGAATCCACAGAAGCGATGATGCGTTTTTCAATTAACAGTCCATAAATATTTAAAAGTAGCTCGTAAAAACACACGTAAAGAGATATGCATATACTCGTACATATGTATGAATAAATAAAGAAAAAAATTATAAAAAACTATTAAAATATATGCGATTGTCTTTGATTTAAGAACATAAAAAAAATATAAAATAAAATAAATAAAGTAAGTACCTACTCAACACTTTCCACTATTCACCTGAACAAAAAAATTAAATTTCCCGCATTTATTATAAAAATAGATCATATATTTTATTAATATAATTTAGCTGTGTGTTTCTTCCTGACCATTTATGACATTTCTAGACATTTATACACCTTTAACTTTACGGATAGCTTTCGCCTATTTCTGAGTTTTGTTTTTCATTTTACATTCAATTTCCACATATCGTTTTTCCATAATTTCATTTATTTTCTTTTTTGCTTGCAGCACCAACAATATCAATATCGTATCGTATATCTATATAAACATATATATGTTTGTAGATATATATATATATATGTTTTTGTATATATACAAAATGCACAACTAGATTTCGCGTTTGTTTTTTTTTTTTAGAATTCAAAATTCAAATATTTGTTACACTAAATGCTAAAGTTCTTTGTATTTTTGTTTTACGTGTTAATTATAGACAAAAGTTATTGTAGAGCAAAGGAAAAAGGATATTTTAAATACTCTTGCTCATTTTGGCATAAACAAATCTTTGAGTTTGCTTTTTGTTTTGATATATAAATTATTGTACAATTAATATGTATGTAGACATTTTATAATTTCTTGCTTTTGTTTTTGTGTGTTTGTTTTTTTTTTTTACAGTATTTCTTTGCTTTGTTTGTTTCTATTTTGTATTTTGCTTTTATGTTTTTTAAATGGTAAAAGTAATCACTGTTTAGCCTCCGTTCTTTGACATTAAGTTGGTTGTGTGTGGTGTGTGTGTGTGTGTGTGGTTTGTTGTTACGGGAGGGTGGGGCATGTAGGATACAGAATGCAGGACATGTCGATGTGTCTACTTGGTGCTGGTGGTGCTGATGCTATTGCTGGCAGCCGTCTCGCTGTTGCTGCACTGCTCGATAACGCTGTTGCCCTCCGCCTCGCTGCTGGTTGTAGTCGATGAGGCAGTATCCTCATTATCATCATCCGCACCGCCATCATCATCGTCGTCGTCGTCTTCGTCGTCCTCGTCGTCGGGCGCATAGACCGCCTCATTTTCAATCAAACGCATGTCCATGTCCATGCTATCGAATGAATCTGTTATGACACTATCATCATCAGTCGTTGTCTCATCCTCCTGGCCGGACGTATCGTTGTCCAGATCCATGTCATCATCGCCGCCCTGTCCATGCTGCAGCGATGGCGACTCCCCGCCGGCAGTCAGACGCATCTCCTGCATCAGCTCCTGGATCAATTCAGTCTCTATTTCGGTGACGCCCAGATTCAGATGTTTCTTGGTCACATCCATCAGCACATTTTTGACATTGCGGGCCAACAGACGCAAATGCTCGTCGCTGCAGACATTCGGATTGGTCACATAGCGTATGTAGTCCTCCAGGTAGTGGGTGTTGAAGCTTTCGCGGCACGGCTCACCGCTGGCAAACTGCTGGTGCGTCAACAAAAGCTGATTAATCAGCCAGTTCCTGCCGCCCTTGAGCACCTCGATGGCATCTCGCACACACTGGCGCCCGAGCTCAAAGTTGCGGAACAGCGGATAGGTTATGGCACGGCGAAGGAAGGCCACCAGGACATCCCTGTAGTTGTCGAACTGCTCGTAGTAGCAGAACAAAGGACACAGAATGCTGCGCGTCCAGGCCGATTCGCAGGTGGGATCGTTATTGGTGGTCCGCACATCGTAGCAAATGGCCAGCATAATGCTAATCAGGCCGCAGTCAATCTCCTTTTGCTTGAGCCTCTCCAAGGGGCTGTCTGGATCGCCTGGCTCCTCATCCGTCTGCTGTTTCTGCAACGCCTCTCGACTGAGATTGTGCAACAGATGGGCCTGCTCTTGGGTCATGGAAGTTTCAAAGATTTTGGGCTTGTAGCGCAGAGGATTCTGATGTCCGGACGGAACCTGCAGCTCCACAAAGTTCATTTTGTATTGGTCGCGCGAGAAGCGTTTCATTTCATCGACAATACGATCCTGCAGACGCTGAATGGGGCTAAGGCGATGGGGCTCCAGCACACGGCAAGTGGATTTATCCACCTAACGGGGAAGGAGAGTTTGAGCTCAGAATTTAGATTGGATTCTACTCTACTTACATCGCTTATCTCCGGCGGTCCATTGTATTTGCTGGCATAGCCATAGCCAAAATGATTTGTTAACTTGTAGATGCGCTCGCTTCCCTCGAGCTGCAATTGGCACTGATCGGTGATGCGTTTGAGTTTCCATTCCTGAACAAGGGACTCTTTGTCCGACAGATACATGGCATCGGCCGTTGCGGGCAGCCGCAAGAAGGTGGCAATATACTCCTTGCGCACGGTCTTTGGTTTCGGGGCATCGCCAATGCTAGAGGAGGCTCCGCCTCCTCCTCCTGATGAACCATCTTGAGTGGTGGCCGCAGTGGCAGCCGGCAGGCAGCGTAGGCATAGCTGGTAATGATTATCCTCTGGATTGAATTTTATCAGTAGTGTTTTCAGCTCTCGCAAATCAAATGTGCGTCGGATGTGGAATCTGTTGGAAATACAAAGGAAATGCCATACATACATATATACGATATGGATAATGGTTGGATAATGACTCACTTGTACAGCTTGACATCGGCATAAAAGTACAAATCGTGCGAGTCAATAAATATATCGCAATTCCTTATGCGATCCACATGTAATGCTTCCGCACACCCCGCATCGGCACCCGACTGCGCCGAGGCATCCACAACCCCGCGCCCAGGCTCTGCTTCTGCTGCTTCAGCCTCGGCTGGTGCTTCTGCTTCTGCTGGTGTGGGCGAGTGGGATGGCTTCTCCCTGGCATGGGGATGTGGTATCAAAAAGGTGCACGTGTTCTCCTGATAGGTGTGTGTGATCTGTCCATATAACATCTTTTTACTTTAATGCGTTTAACTACGTTTTAACTACTGTTTTTTAGTGTAATTTTATTTATTTTAATGACCAGTCTGCCCGTGTACAAGAACCTAAAAAATGTTACAAGCCGCGTTACGTAAATACTAGAATGCAACGTGACCGTAAAGCGAAAAATCTGGGTATTTTTAGGTGATAAGTCACGGCACACTTTTCTATCTTCGATAAATTCTAAATATATTTTTCATATTATATTCCCTTCTCTAAAATAGAAGCGACATGACACGCTATTTTAGCTCTCATTCGGTGCCGATCATTAGCATCTATAAACATTCAGTTTTAAAGGTATAAGTAAAGAACATAGGGTATATAAGCTTCCATACGCGGGATTTTTGCTTTTTCGTTCTTATAATTATTACCTTGTTAGAACTTATGCCGGACAAATTTTGGTTTTGAGCTGAACTTGTGGTTATTTTTTTAAATATTACTGCGATAAATATTGGTGGGTATCTTTTTACTCGGAATATTTACGGTATATTTTGAAAATGAGAAGGTATATTTCTTAGGGTCAGGCGGTATATTCAGTCGATGAATCCGCGGTCACACTGATCCCTACTGTGGCACAAGAAAAATATAGATTAAAAATTAAAAAAAGAGCCTCGCGTTGCAGCGTTAGGCACCGGTTAGAGAGAGTGAAATCAAAAAGGAGCCGTTCAATTGTGCCCAGCTGCTGCTTATCAAACCAAACTCCTGAGCCGTTGTCCTCCCCAATTGTGTCGGTCGTGGCGTTCGCGTAGCAAAAATTTCTATAACAGTTCTCAATCAATCAATACCTCTGTCTCGTTCGCTCTTTCGCTCGCTCTCTCTGTCTCTCTGCCCCGTCTTTCGCTGTACGTGCGTGCTGGTGTGTGCCTGTGTGCCAGTGTTTTTGTGTTTGTGCGTGTGTGGTGCTGGTGTCGTCCACTCCTTGGGTGCATAATTAAATTAATCAAATAAATAAAAAATCAACGTGTTGAAACCGAGAAGAGCAGCCACAGTGCAACAACAGCTTCATCATGACCATGGCAGGGCAAACAATCAACGACAGGCTGCTAGCAGCCCGTCACAGCCTTGCGGGCCAAGGACTGGCCAAGTCCGTCTGCAAGGCCACTACTGAGGAATGCATTGGACCGAAGAAGAAGCATTTGGATTGTAAGTGCATACAAACGATGTGATGGCGAAAGGGAAGTAGGTGCCCAAGGAGAGAAGAGGCTGAAGAGGGAGATAAGCAATCACCGTTACATTTCCTAGTTACAACAGTTACACACACACACACAGCGTGTGCAGAGGACAGAGAAGAAAAATGTGTCTTTGCCATTCATTCACACACACATAGTGGCAGTCTCCCTCTCCCACTCTCTTTCTTACACAGCTACTCCCTACTCCTCTCTCCCACAAAATTTTTTTGGGGATTTGTGTGGTGTGATAAATTACAGTGAGTGCCAAAAGTTTATGTGACATGGCGAAAAATATATATGTAGGTGCCCAATCCCCAAGAGCCCTTTTATGCTCGCTCTCGTTGCCTCTACTACCCCTCTGCCATTGCACCTGCATCACACAGCTGTGTTTGTGGGCTCTATTCAGCATTAGCCTGCCTCCTCCTCATCGCCCTCTCTCTTTCACACTTACTGTTAGGCGCCTCTCCCTCTAATGTTACGTTTCTCTAGGCTAGGCTCTCTTTCTAGTGTTACGTCACTTTCTCACGGCTGCACGTGTGTGCCAGTGTTTGTGTGTGGAACGCCTACAAAAGCCGCAATTGTTAGTGGTTAGTTTGGTTTCGCGGTGTCATTGTCTTGTAAATTTATGCTCAAGTTTTTCCCTCATTTCGTGCACTTTTGTTTGTTGCTAATTTGACCATAATTCTGATTACATTTTGTATAATTTTTGATTAAACAATAATTTAAAATTAACTTAACTTTTATATGACAGTAACTGAGAGCCACCACCCCACCATAAATAGCTAATTCACATCTAATACGATATTCACATATGATAAGACATAGAATCCACAATATCTCCTATATCTCCTGTTTAGCAATCAGCTGATAATCACTTGATGACATTCTTGTTGGATTCTGGGTTTTTTAGAGCTCATTTCTGGCTCTCTTTATGGCTCTATGCTCGTCTTGACCTGTTTTCTGGACACGTTTGCAAAAAGCGATGACTCATATGAAGAAAAAAGAGGCCAATATCATTATTTGCCACATAATCATCACCACCCGCAGCCAAAGACTTCGCTCTTTTGCATTGTCTGATTGGAGAATGTGTCAACGATAGAAAATAAATTGTTTCCAATTGTGGTCCACATAAAATCCCCTACACAGCGGGTGCTGCCCTCTCTCTCACAGCGTCATGGGGCTCTAAGGGGATATTTTTAAGAAGAAAATTTAAAAAAATTAAAGCTAAAGTTCTTAAAAGGTTCCTGCAAGCTCAACTTCTGTAATCAATCGTTTATTATCCCAGCTTAAACCTGATTTGTGAGTACGATAGTACTCGTTTGTATGTAAAGACCCTACAACAGGTAGAATTTCAGCTTGAAACTTTATTTGTTTTACCTTTGCTCTCGCTCTCCGCCTCTCTCTCTCTCTGTCTGTCTGTATATTCTTACGCTTTATAAATAAAACAAGTTAAGATTTCACAGAACCAACAAGAACAGAACCAAAGAATTGAAGACAAAACTCTACCTTAAAGTAGAAGAAACGCTTAAAAAGTAGAAGAACCGCACTTCAGAAAGAGCTGTAAACAAAGGGAAGCAACTTGTTAAATTAGCTATCAATGGGGAGTCTCGACATCTGATCATTTTACAGCTGTGACCTATTTAAATTTTACTTTCATTGAATTGCCTACAGAGAAAAAGTAATCAATTGTCTGTAGTTTTATGGACATTTAAGATGTTTAGGTTTTTGATTCCATTACTTGTTGACTTTTATTCTCAATTTTATACTACATAAAACAGTCAATAGGAACAACCCTCCCCCTTAAAAATCAAACATTTCTCATCCATAAAACTCACCAAAGACCAACGTAAATTGATAAATTTTCCACATTTTCCATTGCTTTGTAATTTGTTATGCATTCATTTGTATACCCTTTTTCCCTCTCTATTTCTCTGCCGCTTGCCATATGAATCATATGTGTCGTCTGCTCTGTTGATTTTCCAAAGCAATGCAAAAGCAAACATCTGGATGTAACGCCCCTTCGAATTGCATTTGTTTATTGTGTCTGTCAGAGTTTTTGCTAAATGAAATGGGAAACCCAGATAGTGAGAGAAATTATAGCATTTCTTATCAAAGCTTTCCCGTTTCTTCTTAGCTTTGTGGCTGTGTGTGGGGGGTTTGAGTCTGTGTTTCAGTGTGAAAGCTTAAAGATAAGCTCGACAATATAAAAAATACGAGTCGCGACCGATAAGAGAGTGGCGTCGGTCGGCCCAACAAAACAGCGTTGATTAAACATTTGTTTATATGACAATTTTTTATGATGATTTTTAAATGATTTCTTCAAATGTTTCTAACCTTTGTTGTATTCCTATTTCTTTGCAGATTTGGTGCACTGCACAAATGAGCCGAATGTCTCGATACCTCATTTGGCCAATTTACTTATCGAGCGTTCACAGAACGCCAATTGGGTGGTGGTCTACAAGTCGCTGATAACCACACATCATCTGATGGCATATGGCAATGAGGTTTGTATCTCGTCTTATCAGTACTCAAAGAAGGGGCGTAATTTATATGCAGATAGAACATTCCATTAGCAGTAGATTTACATCCGCCTATCAGCCATGAATGGCATCTGTTCGTATCGAATTTAGCCTATGGTATGGTTAAATTTGTACAGCGATACAATGTCTTCCGCTAAAAGACCCCTAGCAACAGGGGTATTATCTATGTAGTTCTTTTTACTTTAATTTCATTCTTCATATGCCACTGTAGTCTTTCCTTTCGATATCATTGTGGGGCGCGCAATATTCTTTCCACTTCAAAAGGTCACGTCTTTGGTTTGTCTTTTGCCTTTTTGTTGACTCTTTTTTATGTTTAACCATTGCTCCGCGCTTCACGCTTATTGTTGTGTGCTCTCTTTCTTTCTCGGAGCTTATCTTTAATTGTTTTTCCTCTCTCTGTGGTTTTATTTGTTCAGTCTTTTCGTTTGTGGTGTTTATTTGGCGACATAATGGCAAGCTTCCTCCAACCGATGGACATCCATATGACGCTGGACATATGTATGAAACTCTGTAGGGGGAGGGAGGGAGGGTCAAGCTCAAGTGAGAGATTGTGCCACAAATGAAATTTGATTGCTGGAGGGCTTACACCCAAAAGTTGAAGATGCTTGATGGGTTGTATGTAAATATGTGAATAAGAATGGAAGCACAATATTTATATGACCAGAGGGCATGCCGTTTGGCAGAGATGATTTTGCACTAAAAAGAGATTTCTTTGTGTGTTTTGGAAGATAATATTTTTAAAATGTGTTGCTATGAAGGCAAATATTCTTCAGCATACAAATTAAAAAAATTCATAATGGAACATTTTACATGGGTGTCAACCCAGATAAGCCGTAATTCTTATCGTATTTAATCATCATTCTGTGTCTCTAATCATCATTCTCTCTCTATCTTTGTATCTTTACAGCGTTTCATGCAATATTTAGCATCAAGCAACTCTACATTCAATCTCAGCTCCTTTCTGGACAAAGGAACTGTGCAAGGTATAAAGATATTGCCCTTGACTAATACTCAAAAAATCCCGACTAACCATTTCCATATCCATTTCCATTATTTGAACAAAAGAATTCATTTAAAATTATAAAAATAAAGCTTACATTCTGTATTCCTCTCTCTCTCTCTTTCCGTCTCTCATGCTGCGCAAACGTTTGGCTTTTACTCATTTGTATTATTTTTTACATAAATTTAACAAAATTAATTAATAAATTCTTAACAATAAATACCAAAATGCGACGCTTACTTACAAAAACAAACACATGCCACATTCATATAAAACAACAACAAACATTTGCTGGCTAACAACTCGAATCGAAATACTACAAAAATATCAAAACTTAATAATCCAAAAGCAGATGGTGGCATGGGCGTTCCAGGTGGCAGAATGGGTGAGTATATTGCAACAAGCTCTGCTATGTGGGAAAAATTGGCTTTCAAGTACTCTCCTTAGTTTTTTTGCGGGGGCCCTCGTACTCTCTTTTTTACTGGTTTTGTGACTAATTTTCGTTTTTTTAGCTAAAAAGAAAATCAAAATTTACTAAAACAAAAAAATTAATTATTTTTTTGGCATTGTTTAATATTTGTGTTTGTTTTTCACAGTTTTTTGATAAGAAATGTATTAAATATTGATTTAAAATCAACAGGTTACGATATGTCCCCATTTATACGACGCTATGCCAAGTATTTGAATGAAAAGTCGCTCTCCTATCGAGCCATGGCCTTTGACTTTTGTAAAGTCAAGCGAGGGTAACTACTAGTATACCATATAATATAATTTATATCATCGTATGACTAATTGATTTTTGTTTATAGCAAAGAGGAGGGCTCATTGCGCAGCATGAATGCGGAAAAACTCTTGAAGACTTTGCCAGTTTTGCAGGCACAATTGGATGGACTTTTAGAGTTTGATTGCCAGTCCAATGATTTGTCCAATGGTAAGAAAATACCCATACATACATTCGATTTATTTAAATGATATATATATCTATTTGTGTTTGTTTTTTCTAGGCGTCATTAATATGAGTTTCATGCTCTTATTTCGCGATCTCATCCGTCTGTTTGCTTGCTATAACGATGGCATCATCAATCTACTGGAGAAATACTTTGATATGAATAAAAAGCTAGCACGCGATGCATTGGATCTTTATAAGAAGTTTTTGATTCGCATGGATCGTGTAGGGGAATTCTTAAAGGTGGCAGAGGTGCGTACACTCTCTCTTCAGAGGTTTCCAGATTTTTTATGTTTTATTTATTTTACAGAATGTGGGCATTGATAAGGGTGATATACCCGATTTGACCAAAGCCCCAAGCTCTCTTTTGGATGCCTTGGAGCAGCATTTGGCCACACTGGAGGGTCGTAAAGTATCTGCTGCCAATACTCCCACACAGTCTTCGAGGTTTGTTTTACATTTAGTGGAGTATTCTCGCCTTTTTGTTTATTTTATATTCGATTTATTGAATTCTTCTGTTGTTTTATTTTTGATATTGTATATTATTTAATAATTTGTTATTTTCTTTGATTTATTTTTCTTTGGTTTCATGTTTTGGTTTCGATTTCGATGATCAGTAGCCATCAACGCAATGTAAAATCCGCTGTATCTGCACTTTCTTCTACCAGCTCGGCTTTTGGCACTGCGGCCGCTTCCAGTAAATTCGATGCCACCAATGGGATTGATGAGCAGCTCAAGGCACAGGTACTGGCCGAAGAGGAGGCCGCCATGAATCAGTACAAAGTAAGTTGTATGACATTATCGGTATACATGAATAAAGATTAATATATTTCCCTGTTTATTTCTCTATTAAGTCCAAGGTATCGTCGCCCACTAGTAGCGGTGCTGCTGGCTCTAGCGCTGCACTAACAAATCCATTCCTATCGTCACCGCCAGCCTCATCGGCTGGCCAGCCGATAGTTGATCTGTTTGGTGCCGCGTCGGCACAGCCCGCTGCTTCTGGAGCAGCATCCCACCACCACCAGACGCCACAGGCCACCACCAAGGCCTCTGACGATTTATTGCAGCTGGGCAATCCCTTTGCCGATATGTTTGAAGCCAGTGCCAATGCTGGCGGCGGCGGCTCTAACGCTGCAGGAGGTGCCACAGGTGCTACACTCAATGCCAATAATTTGTGGATGCATAATAATGGTAGCATGTTATAATTTTCCCTTATTATTTCCTAAGTTTTTACTAGAGTTTTAATTTTTATTTATAATGCTGTATATACATATATACGAATCAGTGTGTAAGTGTAGTATGTATTTCTGTTGTATCTGTATCCTCCGTAAATGGTTCAGAGCTAAGAGGAGAGCGCACACTTTTCCTAGTGGCGCGTCCTAGACGCCCGTCGCCCCCTCTATCTGTATATTGCACCAAAGACTTTCATGCACCATTTACTCTCTATCTCTCTCTCTCATATATTTAGTAATCATTTTCGTATTGAATCGTATAAGTTTTCTTGATATTGATCATTTTTGCTTACATTTTTGATTTCTTATGAATTTCTGTCTAATGTATTGTTACTTCTTCATTTTTTTCCATCACTATTTCTTTTCCAAAAAAAAAACCCGAATACAAACAACGACGATTACCGATAATGAATATACACCAACTCTTCGATACAAACTCGATTCAAACCCACAAAAATACATCAAAATATCGCAATGTACAATCGCCCACAAAAAACCAAAAAACAAAAAACACTTGCAAAAACCAATACAAAAAAATATGAAAAAAACCTAGGTTTCAATGGCGCTTCAGTCTCCTCCGCTGCTGCAACAAATGCATTCGTTTCCGATAGTAATTTCTCATCCGTTTTTGGTAACACGGAACCAACAGGTAAGTCCTTCAATGGCCATCCAAAATATTCATTCATTCCATTAACTACAACCACCGCTCTTCTATAATACTTATATATTATACAATATACGCTTTAAATTGACTACATTTTTGAGTGGTTTTTGTCTAAAATAATACTAAAACGATATGAGGCTATCATTATGCTAAAATTTAACTAATAATGGGTTTTAATATTGGTGCGTGTCTTAAAATGAAATTAACTAAATGTTAGCATGATGTTAATGTTAGATATAAAGCGATTTTTTGGGTGTGAAAAGCAATTTGCACACAAAAAGCTAGGTTTAATTTCTGTTGAGCTAGTTCTGAGATTTTATGTTTAATTTTCAAGCTAAATGTTAGTTTAAACCTAAGATTTATTTATATATTTTTGTGTATATTATTTCTGTTGTATATTTATTTAAAATTGTTATCCTGTAAAATGTCTGTGTGTTGGACTTTATTCAGTATCGATGCCGTTGCCCCCCAATCCATTTTTCGATGACGCAGTCGCTGTTGCACCTGTTGCTGCAACACCCTTTGGCAGCAATAACATTTTCATGGATCAGCAGCAACAGCATCAGCAGCAGCAAGCAATGTTCTACATGCAACAGCAGCAGCAACATCAGCAGCAACAATTGCAACTTCAACAACGACAACAGCTGCAGCAACAGCAAGAATTTCCACCAGGTGAAACCTTTGTCCTCTCGCCACAAAACGAAAGCCATCTGTCTTTTTCCCACCATTTGCCAGGCTTTGGTTGTCTGTACAAAGCTTTTCCACCTGCCATTCTTGCTTGTAGTGCTGCCGCCGCCGCACACACAGAGAGCACTGTCTCAGCCTTCAAGCTCTGTCCTGTACAGTAGACACTCATTGACATCTACAAAAGAACACGCTTTCCCCTCCACCACTGTTGTTGTCGTCGTCTGCTCGCCTCGTGTTTTGTGAGTAGTTTATTTTTGATTGTCCTGCCATTGAATTTTGAAGATCCTCTGTTGCTCTGTCAAATATGTGATCCTCTGTTTGGATCCAATCTGCGTTGTTGTTCAACTATTTCTTTAGTTTTTTTTTTGTATAGTTTAATTCATGTTTTAATGTAATTTGTATTCAATGTTGCTTTTATTTGAAAGAATTAAATATTTTTTTGACGTATTTAATGAGTAATTTTTGTGTATTTAATGTTTAATTGAAATTAATATTTATGTGCTATATTTTTATTTTTGTGTACAAGAAAATTGCTGTTAAAGAAACATATTTTTATATATTTTGTGTAAAAGGATATATTTTCTAAGAGATTTTAAGAGGTCTACAACTTCTAGTCAACCTTCCAAAGACTTGATATCCATAGTTTTTGTTTTAATACCTACAAATTCGAACCTCTTCAACGCTTAACAATCCTGCAACATTATTCATTCGGTGTTTTGCCTGCTTTTTGTATTTAATCAAAGCCATAAGTCATGTATTATACATATCATAAGCTATGGTGGATGTCATAACTAATCCCAAAACGCAAACCATTATTTAGGAATAACCAAAACCAAATATTGATAAATATTCTATATGCAAAGAGAATTCATGTTATTTATTTTGTAAATGTTATTTTTTCTCTTTTTCTCTCTTTTTTATGTTTTTATGTACTTAAAAAACAAAACAAAAACAAAAAAAAAACAAAACTCACATTGTCTCATGTTAATGTTGGTGGCACAAAAATTCATATACGAACATTTTCTAATCTACATAAATATATTATAATACGCTAAAACATTTATCCGTGTGTTTGTGTTGGCAAAAACAAAAAAACGGAAACAAATGAACTCCAATGAACATAAAACGGGAAAACAAACTCCGACGATAAATCGACAAAACATCATCAACAAAAAATACTACTTCTGGGCTTTCCATCCATCGGCTTCCATTGTCTATATCTACTATACATATATATATAAATATCTTCAAAATGTGTTTGTCTCTGTGTATAAATGTCTGCTATATAAACAAATCTCGGTGCATTGGCTATCTACAACAACAATAAAACCATCAACCATCGTGTGAATTGTGTGTACAAAAATGAAAAGGTTTCGATGCTTTGGGCGATGTACTGAAGCCAGCTTCAGCCAGCAATCAAATGAACGTTGTCGCCACCACAGGTGTCTATCATACCGGCAACAGCAGCGGCAACAGCTCATCGATCCTTGCGCTACAGCAGCAGCAGTACCTTTTGGGGCAGCAGCAGCATCAGCAGCAAATGCCATTGCAACACCAGCAACTCCAGCAGTTACAACAGCAGCAGATGCAGATGCAGCAGCAACAGCCACAGCCAGCGGGCATTGGGAAGATAATTACCGGCGATTTGGATAGTTCACTAATGTCACTAGTTGATAACTTAAATATAAATAAAACGGCAAGTGCAAAGTGAGTAAAACACCGAAAAACTCTAAAAAAAAAACCTAAATCAAAAACGATCTATACTACATACTCGTTTGTGCGTGTGTTCGAAAGTGAAACCAAAAAAGACAGAAAACATAATCTCATTTGTTTGCCCAAACTCCCCCATCTACCCGTATTTACCATTTGGAGATATACAAGTTTCTACCTTGATCCAAAAAACCCCACAACCATTGCCCACAAACCTCCCCCATTCGTTATTCATGTTCCATTATGTGTACATAAAATATCCATCCATATTCCAAAAAACCAACAAAAAATTCCAAATAGTTCGAAATCACGCAGAGAAACAAATTTGTTTAGAAGAATGTGTATAGAGAAATACAATTGAAATGCCGTGTTCATATCCATTACTCTCTTACCCCATTATTCTCATAGACCTGTGCAATGGAATTCACCTAAAAATACAGCGAAACCAGGTGCTAATTGGACACCACAACCAATGGCGGCTACAACTGGTGCTGGCTATCGTCCAATGGTGAGTTATGCCACTCTAACTCTCTAAAAACTCTACTCTCTACTGTCCGAACTCTACTCTAATTAAAAAAACTACTAAATACTATTCGTACTCGTACTACTACTACTCGAAAGCAAGAAAGATCCAAAAACTCCACTTTTGCCTGGAATCTGAAATCTGAATCGAATTCAATCGAAACACTATAATAATTCGTATATATACACTAGAGAATTTGTGCCGAAAATCAAATGAATAATTGAAAAACGAATGCCAGAAAAAACAAAAACTAAGAAACGATACAACAAAACACATGACAATTTTTTTGTTAAATGTATAGAATCGAAAAAAACACAAACCCTTTTTTTTTAATTTTATTGTCTTTATTTGTGTAATATTTTCGTGTCACCCTCAACACTTTAGGCATTCACCTTCATGTAACACCCAATACCAATTTTGTTTCTAAGTTTTTATGATTTTTGCTTATATTTTCTGAAAAAATGCACCATGCAATATGCGATATTACAGCCTCAGCTACTTGGTTCTCTCTTTGATTTCCTTGTGTATGGTCTTGAAAGTTTTCTATTAATAATATTAATAATAATAATAATAATAATAAGATTGATTCCTTGGCTTGTTTGCAAAATCGTCATTCCAAATCTAAATGTTGTAATATCCAAGAAAAGTACCAAAACCAAGTTGTTGCGGGAGTTGTAAGTGTTTCTACTTTTATTTGAAATCTTGGCTAAGGTTCTTCCAAGGTTTTTTTCCCATATACCCTCCCACCATATAATACAGCACCTGAACACAAAGCACTAGGTCTATCTTATAACTTATAACTTTTGTGACACATCTCCGGGAGAGTGTAGTTCGAAGAGTATAAAAAAAGAAAAAACGAAATACAGACACAATATAAAAACAGGCCACAAGAAACCACATACTTTCTGTGTTTTTTATTTTCAATTATTATTTTACACTTTTTTCTTTTGCATTTATATATATATATGTATCCTTAAAATATAAACTATCACTTACTTTCTTTTCTTTATTTTATGTTTGCTTTATATATTCTCAACTATCCCCAACGCATACCGCAAAAAATCGAAATATCAAATCTAAAAAACCAATCAAATATATATTGAAACCACCCAACAAACAACAAATCTCACACTGCGCCTGTGTCTGTGTTTCAATATATATTCTATCAATCAATCAATCAATATCAATATAGGCACATGGCATGACCGTAAGTCCTGCGCCAATCACAATCAATCATCCGTATATACATGCTAGTTATCCTGTAATGCCAAATTATATGCAGGTAAGATGATGCAACACAAAAAAAAAAAAATCAACCCCAAACGAAATCAACATACTATAAAGAACCCCTGAAAAACCAAAACAAATAATAATTACAGATATATATATATATATATGTATATATATAGTAAAATATATATAATTTTGATTTCGACCTGAGTTGCCGTTTTATCGTTTTTTAGTTCTTTGATCATTTTTATTTATTATTTCGTTAACCAATCTTTAAGTTTCCCATTCGTGACTATCAATCGAATATCTAACATCTTCAGTACTACTAAATAACGTATAAAGCGACATATACGCCAGTTTAATCTCCTCCTAACTCTCGAAGCAAAAACCATCTGTTCTATCCTCTGAAAGCCACAAGCGTGTGTTCTGTCTATCTATCCTCTTCTCCTGATTCTGGTCTCTAAAAGTGTTGCACTCCCTTGTGATTTCTTTAATGATTAAGTTATTGTTTTTTATTTGCCCGTAGATATATTCAGTTTTACAACCAAGTTAATGTAGAATCTCCACTAACTTTCGTATGTAGACCACTGTTTTTCCCCCTCCCCACCAGCTCACGGCGGCCTAAAGCTCTACCAAAAGAGAGAGAGAACTATCTTTACCCTCTACCACTGATGAATATATATATATACTTTGTAGTCGTTGCGTCTGTCCTAGCAGTTTAAGAAGTATATAAATCTCTCTCCCCACCAGTGCATGCGGTTTTTTTGATACGATTATCGTTGTATTACCATTACTTACTCCTGTTTTTGAATGACTCTTGTAGGGGATGCCGGTGATGGGGCAAGCCCCTTTGACTGGGGTGCCACCGACGATGATGTCGGCGCCGCAAAGTAATTCCTCAACGGTATCAGGAGCAGGAGCGACGGGAGGCATCATGCAGCCCATGCAGCCGACGCAGAATGGCAGCGGCAATAAAAGCGTACCACTGGATCCATTTGGTGCGTTATAAAGGGGCACTCATCCAAGCACACACACACACACACACCCTCAACACACTTTAAGCGCTCTAACCTCATAGAAAGCAGACAAACACCCACACACATAATTAAATATTATAAATTATATATATATATATATATTGAAAAACTCAAAATGTTTACACTATGCTACACAGAAAATCTAAAGCAAAAAAATGTTTATGGAAAATGGCACTAAAAGCCAAAAGAATGGAAAAGAAAAGATTATATTATAATGTTGAACGAAAAAACAAAACAAAACAAATGCTATATACATACAATATATACGAGTATATATATATATATATTTATATTATTACTATTTAAATGAAACAAACAAAACAAAAACAAATAAGTTTGACTATTTATATGTATACACCAATTTATATACTATGTATGCTAAAAAGAACGAATGAAAAACGAAACAATTTCCGTAAATAGCTAAAAAGAAAAAGGCAAAAGAGTAGTCTATGTGAAATATAACTACGAAAACTCTACGATAAGTATAAGCAAAAACCTGTAGTTGTGTCCCACGCCAATCACACGTTCAACTATCTAAATTATGGAATACTAGTAGTGGAAAACACTCAGTTAACTGTCGCAAAAAAGCGAGCGGAAAAGCCAGCGTCCCCGATACCCAATTGCAATATTTTAATCCGTCTATACGCAAATCTATAGTTTTTTCTGTTATTTGTGGTTAAATATACTATATATGTACTACGTTTTTAAAAACTGTTGTTAAGCAAATTCTAATTTTGTAACTCAAATAATTGTAAATGCATTCCAAGCTAGTTTCAATTTTGTCCAAATTTAATTTGCAAAAGTTAAAACATTTCTAATTGTTAAGTATTATTTAAAATAAACTAAAGCAACGCTGAATATTGATGTAGAAACGTGTGCTGATGATACGATTATGTTTATATGCGATATATAGAACGCGGCGTAAATATTTGAATATGTGTTATATACTCTAGAGCCATTTATTTAATTGCTTCGAAACCCTACAACACATCAAGATACGTACTTTATTTGAAGATTGTGTATATACAAAAAAAACAAAAAGCATGAGGCGTGTGCGTAGGTTATTTCCTATTGCCCCCACCCACACGCTTAACTATGTCTAAATAAACATTTATATATAAATTATACAAAGTATTTTCTGTTATTTATTATTTCTTTTTAATGTTCTGCGTGTGGACCTGGATGGAGCAGGCCAAAATGACTTCCATTTAAACTCTCATTATATCTATCCCACCACCTCCATTCAGTGTGTAATTGTTTTTCTGATGATTCCAAAGGTTTCTTCAATCCGCTTTCCTATCGTTACTATCGCCATTTCCAAAGTTTATGTGTGTCGTGAAAGATAGTTTCATACCTTCTACGTTTTCTTAGTGGATCAGTAAATCTTTTTAAAGCTGAAATATGTATCTATCGCTTTTACACGCGTGTACTTACCAAATGTATAAATACTCAACGTTTTGAGCTGAAAAGTAGACTATATTTTTGCACAAGTCCAACAGGCAATTCCCCATTGCTCACAAAAGTACATAATACTATATGATCCTGATCTGCATCGAAATATGGAACCAAAAGGAGACATGCCACATTTCGGGAGATTCGAACAGGAAGATTTGAAATCCATGGAAAATTTTGTCAAATTTAAGTCAGACATGTCGTTGGGGGTTGTAGATATTTTGTAGCAAAAATTGTTCTTTTTTGGATAAATATCTACGTCTATGTTGGCCCGGTTCTAGGGATATTAGGGAAAGGTTGAGGATGAAGGCGAGTATACAGCACCGCAAAATGCAATAAAATTTCAAAGCAAACAATCATATATGATATTTTGTCATTAAAGCTAAAGCAAATGTAAAATCAGTAAGTAGGCAACAAAAATCACCCTGAATCAATGTAAATTTAGCTAAATTATACACTCAAAACAAAAAAACAAATAAAAACCCATACAAAAATCGAAACTCAGAAAATTACAAAACAAAACAAAAATAAATGTTTCATGACAATATTTATACGCTGGTGTTTGAGCTAAAACTATACTCATACTTAGGATCTAACTAACTTACAAACTACAACAATTATTATATCGTACCCCTGTACGGCTACCCCCCACAAAAATGATGTGAACACTGCGACCACTCAATGATCCTTCGAAATGGGAGATCTAGTGAGCAGAATAGAAAATATAATACGCGAAATGTTTTCAAATAAAGTAAGCTTAGAAAATGTATCTATAGGCCAGGCAATAGAGAAAGAACCATATACCCATGAGCTCTTCATATTTCAATGAATGTTGTGTTACAATTAGTTGATTATTATATCGTAACATTACATGCTACCCGCCACAAAGATGATGTAAACCACTTAGTGATCCAGCGTAATGGCATGGATCTATAATATACATATATAAATCATAAAGATATTACTTTGTCGTACATGAAGCATTAATGCATCTGTACCGGTACAACAAAATGATGTGAACACTGTGACCACATAATGTAACTTCAAAATGGAGCATCTAGTGGTGCAGAATATGAAATATAATACGCGAAAAGTTTCCAAAAAACCTAAGCTTAGAAATGCATCTTTAGAGTATGCATTATACATGTACTATCTCTACCTATGAGCTATACATATTTCAATCAAAATGTTGTGTTTCTATTAGTCGAGAAAAGAACCCTATTGATACATTCGCAAAAACACCAAGAACTTCAAAATTCTATTCAAGTAAATTCTCATTGAAATTGACAACTAATTAGGTCTGTACACGTATATGCACACACACACACACATTCTCATCGGATAAACATAGATATTAAATATATATATTGTGTATTGTATAAAATTTATGTTGAAAACAAAACCAACCTTAAAAAAAAAACAAAAATGAAATGTTAGTGCAAAATAAATGTGTAAAATAAAAAGATCTGAGTAGTTTTCATCTATAACTTCAATTCAAGCATTTCGCTACATTAAAGTGTATAGTTCGTCGTGAAATCGTCACCTGCTCGTTAGGTATTCGTGTGTGTGTTTTTGAGATACAGATACATTCGTCATGCCTTGCACTTTACGCCAGCGTGGACTGGCCTATAGGCCACGTCGTGACAAGGAGAAGGATGTCCTGGCCCCCAAGCCAGTGCATCCGCGTGCCCTGCGCTTCCATGGATTCTTTGGCATGTCCTATGTCCGCCAGCATGTGATGGTCGATGAACGCTGGACACCCAATTCACTGACAGAGCAGTTCAAGGGAATGACCGACTTGTTGAGTAAGTGTCATTCATTACGATCCTCTGATATATTCTCTGTATCCTTGGCTGACCTTTAGCACGCCGCTTGGTCTTCAAGAGTCATGAATCGAAGGCCAATCGCTTGCGTTATTTCCGCGAGAATAAACGCCTAAAGCTGCAATGTCGCGATGGACGCACAAAATTGCAGAATATTCTGACCAATGATAATACCCACAAGATACGGAATTTCCTGATCAACCACAAGGACATGCAGCGCTTGTACCAGAAGATGCCTATCCATCTGGTGGTGGACAATATCAATCAGCGGACCTTTGTGATGCGCAAGGAGCGAGATCGTCTGGAGTTTCGTTTGGATCAACTGAAGAAGCATTACAGGGACTTACTGGTACTTCATCATCATTCAAGTTATCCTAAAACACCATTAAACATTTTCCTTAGCTCCAACGCGCTGTGCTGGAAAATCGCATCAAATATCAAAATGAATTTGTATTAGACGAAGAGCTCAAGTCTCGGGTTTTCCTCAAGAAAATCGAGAACTCTAATGTGCGTCTCAAGGCCATAAAGACCATCAATAATACGTATAAGAAAATGATACAAGTTCTGGTACATGATGAGATATTTTATGAGCCTATTTTGCGCTCCCTGAGCGGTGATATGGAAGATCAATCCAATTTTATCAAGCATATACTGTATCTTGGAATGCCAGCCATATCAAAGTTCAAGGAACTCAACGATGAGTACCGACACATGGAGGATAAGTCCCGCAAGAATCTCCAAATGAAGCTACAGATGTTGGCCTCTCTGAAGAAGCCGCCAATGGCCGGCTCTGTAGTACACACGAAGGTCAAGGAGGAGGCACCGCTCACCGCGAATTTGAAACGTTATGTGCGAGAGACACAGAGCATGATGGTACTCAAATTGGAACTGAAATCGATTGAGAAGACCATCAAAGAGGTGAAGTTTGTGACACTGTGCTCTCAGGCCAAGGAAATATATCCGAGGTAAAGAATTAAATGGAAATCCCCTCCCAGAAAGGGGATTTAACGTTTCCCCATTTTCCAGAATGAAGAGCCAAGTGGACAACAATGACAAGTTGCATCGCATGATAGTCAACGATATGCTGGCCCACGAAATGCTGGAAACTAAAATGAAATGTGCCAGCGTCCTCAAGGGTGTGCTGGTCAATAATCTTTCTGAAGAAGAAATCAAGTAGGTGATTTTTAAAGTAAAGTGAGATCATATTCTAATCATTGCCATATCTATAGCCGCCTGGAGCGCATCAAGGACTTGAAGAAAATGCTCCGTAAAGATGAGGAATTCGAGCAGGATACACTGCAGCATCTCAAGAATCGTGCAGATGCTTATGTGTTGCTAAGGTAAGTTAGCAGCGACCTTTATAGGATATCACTTATGAATTAATATTAATGGCTTAATAGATTGACAATTTGGAATCTAGTGGAAATACTGCGTCATGTGGATCGTCAGCCCAAATTGATTCGTGCACAGTATCCCAATTCCTACTTGAAGTTGCCGCTGCTTAAATTTGAAATGCTCAACATGAGGGCCGCAGCACCAGAGCTCTACGAGGAGAACAGTTGAGTGAAGAATAACATTAGCTAAATTCTATTCTATACGAACTCCTTACAGTCGACAACATCATGCACATGGTGAAGCGTAAGGTCTATAAATTAATGAAGGGCTACACTGTGGAGCTACGCCCTACCACCATCAAGCGTAATGTTGAGGAATATCATGCCGATTTCCTTGCCAGCCTCGATATGTTCGAGCCCATTGATAATGATGAGCAGCAACAGGCCGTGCCCGAGGAGGATCTGCTGCAGGAGAACAAAACGATGGCCAATGTACCCAATCGCAAACAGATCAAGGCCCAAAGTGCCAAGCTTGTGGAGGAATTATCCAAGCGTGATGAATAGAATTAGTTTTTATTTTTATTTAATTGTTTTTTTTTTTTTGCTAAAAAGATAGAAATTTAAAGTAGTACAAAAATCAGTTGCTCCAAATTTTGCTAAGTAAATGAAAGTGCCTTCAAAATTTAAAATATTTCTGTGTCCTGACGGAAAAAATGCAAATCCATTTCTCATAATTGTTGTCTTCTTTTTGGCCATAATAAATAGCAGCGCACCAACAAAAAAAAAAAAAAAAATGAATAAATCGTGAGCCGAACAATGGAAGCGCCTTCATATAATTGATCTGAAATTGCTGCAAACGTTTGCTTCACCTGGGGATCTCTTTGGGTCGTTTCGGATCGGATTGCTTCAACTTTTGCCTTTTGACGACGACGACGGCGACGACGCCCTGCAGTTTCGGTAGCTCTTGTTTGGCTGTTGCCAACCGTAGAAATAATGGCTAGGAAGAATTATTGTTCCATTGCCACATCACATAATTGGTGGGGTGGCTGGAGTTTTCTTTTTCTCTCTGTTGAGCTGGCTTTTCTCAGTTTGATTTGTGTGCTTGCTGTTGGCCAAAAGTGTGATGATGGGACTGAGATAAATTTGTTGGGAGTTTTTGGAGGCTAACCTTCTATCAATTATTCCGCATTCGAATGCATCAATAGCCCATTAATCATTTCCTGGCCACTCCACAGCTAAAGCTAAAGCCACTTCCTCTCTGTGCTCGATCATCATCCCATCCATTCATGCCGCACACAAAAAGGTCAATCGTTGTCATAAAAATGTTACAACTTTATTCGACTGACGATGGATGAAAAATCATCACTGCCACCAAAAATGGAAGTTTTGACTGGAGATGGGTTTCATTTACTGTCAGAGCCAGAGGAGTGCACACACGTTTTCAGTTCAATCTTAATGCATACATACATTCGTATTTACCTGTTCCCTACCTGTTTTCCTATCTATCTGTATGGTTATATCAGCGTACACGATATCACGCCGCCGCCGCAGCCACCGAAAAACCTGGGCACGGGAGCACGCGAGCCTCTCCATAAGCCACTCACAAATGAGGGTTATGCAAGCCTTACATTACACTCGTGTCTGCCTCCCCGCCATGTTTATTCATATCATCCACACTCGCATTCACTCGAACATACTCGGATTCATGTGGTTTCCTTGGTAGACAAATTAGCCACCGACTGGTAGTGTTTGGGTGATGATATTTTCGGGGGTCTGCCCTTAAAAGTTAATTTTGTGGTCAACTTTCAACACTTTGCGAATTAAAGGCATAACAATAAAATGTGTTACAAATATTTTGATTCATTTGCTTGTGGCTGATTTGTTGTGTAAATAAAATGAAGAAGATTAAATGGTTTAATTTAATGTTCAAATGTGGGCTAGGAGATGTATTTGTGGAGTTCTTTAAATTTATTGCATAATTTATGCTCTTTCCTGTATGGTTCGATTAAAAATACATTCATCAACAGATTATAATTAATCACATGATCACGGAAATATCGTAAATTAATTAATCCAATTGACCAACGAATCTAATTATGGTTCCGATCCAAAAAAGATGAATTTGTTATGGGGGTTGCTGTGGCTGCGGCTGCATACAAAAATAGGTTGGTTAATTATCAAAAAATAATGTCTGTTGGAAAGTCAGGGGCGTCTTTATTTTACAGGAGCCAAAAGCGAATGCCATGCCTCATTTGACCATCGTTAATCTTCATAACCGAAACAAATGCAATTGCCATTGCAGCTTTTAACTGTCTGTCGAGTAGTCAAAACCTATTTAACCCGCCACTTTGCACTCTTGCCCTGAAAACCAACGATGAAGCTGGAGCTGGAGCTGCTGCTGTTGCAGTTCCTGTAGTCATCGCTCAAACGGTTGCAAGTTGCAACATTTCAAGAAGCCACAGCCCACCAGCAGCAACAGCGGCAGCAGCAGCAGCCACAAACGTTCGCTTAATAATTATGAACCTTCTTGGGTTGTTGGCGGCAGTTTGTGTTTGAAATAATTCGTGGAGTAGCCCCGGCATCCATCCAGTATCCCAACATCCAACATCCAGCATCCAGCACTCCGATCCAACAGTCGTGGCAACAACAATTGGTAGTCAGTCAAGTTAACGCGGTCTGCGAAACTAGCCAATTTCTGTGAGCCGTTTTCTGCTGGCCCGAGTCGTGGCCAAAGGTTTTTCTTTTCTTTGCCATTTTTTTTGCTCGTACAATTTGTAAAACGAAGACGAACTACAGGGAGAAGCAGGAAGGAAGGTTGTCGACTGGCCCTAACGATATTTGAATGCTCTAACCCAAAGTTAAAGTGTATTTTGAATGCCTAAGAGAATGTTAGATGCAAAGAAAGTCTGCATTAATTTAATTTCCAAATTAATAGTTTCTTTGTATGACTAAGAGTTCCTTGTATGAAAGGGTATTTAATGTAGGATTTACTGGCCATTACATGGAGCACCCCCAGGAAATTATCTTGTCAATGGCTATGGCTGGGCTTCAATTGCAGTCCAGCTATGGCAGAGGCTTTGGGGTCTCTTTGGGGCCTGACTCTCTGACTTCAAACTTTGCCTGGAATGGACAGTAGCACGGACATGGGACGGGACTGGCAGTAGTTCCCTTTTTTCCATCGCTTTTTTAAGGTGTGTTCCTTGCAAAGCGCATGATCTCAGCCATATTTCTTCTTCATTTGCTGGGATAATTTACATATGGTTATATAAGCAGCGGCAGCAGCAGGAGAAGGAGAAGCCAGTCAGCAGTACATACGAGAGTATCCATTGCAAAATTTCAACATGTTTTATTTAATTGCCAAAGGAAAAACGACAAAGAGAAAGAGACCCTCAAATTGAGTACACATGTAAGAGTTAACATCCGAAGCAGCGAACCATCCATCCCCATACCATCCCATTCATCGATCCCCATGCAATTGGTAATTTCTTTTAGGGCTCCGAACGTTTTGTCTTCGGTCAATGGGTGCGTAGACAATTTCCTAACATGTTGCCTCAACAGGGGGCCAACAACAACAACAACAATCATTAACTAAAGCTGCACCAATTGTCAATGCTTCTACAGAAATTATACAATATATTATATAAATTGGTTTTGCTCCAGATAAATCTCTTCACAATTAATTGGGGATGATATTGAATTCATGGCCAATTTGGGCTATTATATCACCCCAGTCTTTCACACCCATTTCTCTGGCCCAGAGACCGGCTTCAGAACAAAAGTTTTATAAATAAATCTGTGTCACTGGCAAAAGCCACAACACAATAGGCACACACAGAGACGTTAAATTAATACACATCAAATCATTCAAGATTATGCAATTTATAAGAGTAAATGAAAATATCAAACACGCAACCAAAAGCGTAGCCAAAGCCAAAGAATAGCAAATAAAAGAAACACAAAAGACTTGAACAGAAAACTCGTTTCGGTTCTAAGTGTAGAACAAGTTTGTCGGCGATTGGTAACTTTCCCACTGTTCTTTGAAGACTTTTAGGACCAACTGCCGAACTGTAAATTTACGTGGCATGCACACTGTAATAATGTCATCTTTCTAATTAAATGAGCTTCATAAATATTCAATCCAATAGAAAATCACAGATAAGCAGAACTTCTCTTCCACTCTTCCACTGAGTGTCGGCAAAATGTTTCGTGTTGCGATGCCATTAAGTCTGCGGCTTTTGTGGGTTTTGAAATCACTCTCTATAAATATGGATTTCTCAAGAGCTTTGCGCTGTGAAAGAGTGTCAGCATAATAACAGATTATTTTAATTAATTTTCTAAAAAAGACAAAAGCTTACAACGCCCACATGCCAATGGCAAAACAAATGCCGAAAAAGCAAGAACTATCATTGCTTTGTGTTAGGAATATTGTAATTATGCAATTGTTTGCCTAGTTCTAAGTTCTATGCCAGCTGCTGCTGGTTGGTGTGCTGCTATGCAAATGTTCCTTATGCTTATCTCTATATAATTATACGAGAAGCAGCTGCTGCAGTTGCAGTTATCAGAGAACATGGCTCGACCTTAGACAACCTTAGAGGCATGCCCATGCCCATGCCATGCCCCACCCTCTAGTTGCCCTTCAGGCCTTACTGCAATTGTTCAGTTAGGCAAAACATTATACACTTCATTTCATTTGGTTTGCCTTTGGACACGCTGCGGCGTCTCTCTCAATGCCTCAATTAAATCATCATGCGCATGCGCAACTTCTGTTTTGTGGCTTTTTGTTTTTCTTTTGCTTTGGCATCTTGTGAAGATGCCTATCACAGACCTACCCCCCTTCGCTCCAACTAACACTTACACGCCGATCTACAATTTTCGAGATCCGAGATACCAGAATTTCGGGTGCCTTCAGCATTGAGGAGCCATCAAGTCGTGAATCAGTTAAAAGTTCTCGCAAAAATAATTGAAAGGTTCCCTCCGTTCAAAGTACTTGAAGGAATTACCAGCTCTGACAATGGCTTCATTTCCATGATATAAGGAAGTGGCTGGTGTTAATGTCCGTGTGAATAATATTTTGGAGCAAAGAAAACAAAAATTATTTCAATATTTAAATTTATTATTACACTAGCTTGGTTGACCTCTGTGTAAAAAAAAGTTTGCACCACTAGTTCTTGATGACAAAGTAACTGATGGTGGGACTGTGTTTTATAGTTCCTTCAGTGTATTTCTTTGTGTATATTTTGTGTATCCAGAATTTGCCTTCTCTCACATTTCGCGGCGCTTCCTTACTCTGGAACAAATCAATTGCTAGTATACCCAATAGCTTATAACTTGGAACTTAGAACTTAGTCTTCAGCTAGTCGATCTTGTAGGTATCGCCTAAAAACATCTACAAAAGTTTTGAAGGCTCAATATTGATGCGGGACTACAAATGGTTTACTCACCCATTACTCTGGTCGATGGCGTCCGTTGCACTTGATTGGCGGCATCCGCATAAATATTGGAACGATCCTCTACTTGTGTCATCTTCGTTTTTGCGTCCGGATCGAAATACTGCATTTCCGGCTCTGGTGGGTACGGTTGATCTGCCATTTCTGTGTGCGGGTATGGCTGTGGCTGTGGCTGTTCTTCCTGCGGCTTCTTATTGCGAATGAGATACAGCTGAATCCAATGGCGGGCGCGATAGCAGGGACGCGCTGCTACCGTCGTTGGCTCCTGAAGTGTTATCTCCGAACCATTGAGAGCCCGCACCACATGTTTCCACTCGCCGCCATCGTCCAGCACAAAGAAGATGCCCCAGCCGATGAGCAGAGCCGCAAATATGAGGACCAGGAAGAACAGAAAGTCCTGAAGGAGTCCCTTGACATAGTCCGCGCCGCTTTGCCTATTGTCCTCTTCGGGAGTTTGCCTTTCGGCCTTCGAAAGATCCATTGAGCAGTTGAATTTTGATCTTCGCCAAAAGAAGAAGGAATTTTTGAAAGTATTTAATTTTTTTTGAAAGTTTTGTATAGTTTTGTATTCCTTAATACGTTCTCAACTAGAAACAACTCAAAATAGTTTTTACGATTTAGTTTTCAGTTTGCTTTTAAATTTAAATTTCGATTTTCATATTTTACCGAAATTTTGTTTGTTTCCAAACAAAAATTTTAAGACCGAAAGATTGTTGACTGGCTCGACGAACCAAATTGAATGACTGGAAAATGTATTTACAAAAATCCTGGCCTACTAAATATTTATCAAAGAAATTGTAAGTGCTTCAGGGCCTGCTTTGATTTAGCTTTTCTCATGATGGGCTCTCAACTTTCCCAAAGTCGATTGGAAATTGGTGTAATTGAAACTCTTTAACAGCACTTTGGTGCCCATCAACATGGCGTTGGATGTGATTGAATTATTGGACACTTAAATGGGCGGCAAAGTCGTAGGGGGAGACTCGACTCTTTAGCGCATTTATCCATTTGCACCTAGGGGCTTCGACGACGACTCTCTCCTCACATTTCTTCCATGTTGTAGGAGCTTCAACACATTTCTTCCCTTTTGGTGAAGGCCTCAACACATCTCTTCTCTGGCCATACACATCACTCAGTCAGTCAGTGCTAATGAAGATGTTTCCCCCGAGAGACAGAAACTGACTCTGACTCGGGCACTGGCACTGGCACTTCATTAGTCAGGAAGCGTTATACATGATGGAGACGATGCATGGGACTGTAATTTGATTAGGGACAGGGGGTATATACGTATACGTATATTATATAAATGAGCAATGATTAATGAAAATTAAGCAATGCAATTGTAGATTAATAAATTCGATTTCCTCCAATCTGTGGCTTACAATCAATTAAATGCCCCGCCAGCCAGCTACTGCGTTATACAATCCCTCTGCCTGGTAAATTTACCTTGTGTACTGATAAGACCCGACCCTCTCCATCCCCCCACTCTCTCTCTCTCTCACTGTGATATCTGACTCCCCCTAAAGCTAAAGAAAGAAAAACCTAAAGCTCAGGGCAAAATCCAACAATGGCAAAGCGGCGTCGGAGACATTACATAACCAGGCACAATAACCTACAAAAGCAGTCGCAGCCCCCAGCCCCCAGCCTCTTCCCCCGTGAAAACTAGTGAAAAATCAACGTAATACAGTTAACAGCTTCTAAGAGAAGAAAGAAACGAAACGAAACAGACAGAGTTGTGTTTGTGTTTATGTGTCTGTGTGGGAAATTACGACAACGACAAATAAATTACAAGCAAACGCTTAAGGTCAAGCGATTTGTGCAGAAAATGAGGCATATAGAAAACATATTGTGGAGATCGTTGGCTTTTTGATAACCAAAGAAATGAATAGGCCCAAGCGGGTGAACTGGAGTCTCGACTGTCGAGGAAACGTGGCTACCACACAATTGCTGCGGGGTCAAATGGCGTTGAGAGGTAACGAGTCGAGTTAAATCATCGACTTTAACTTGGGAGTCAACACGTGCAGACGGGGGTTCCATGCCTCTGGCTATGAGTCTCTGAGTCTTTGGGTCTCAGCCTCAGTCTGGCTCTCGCTTAAGCTCCAAATCTAGTTGTGGCTTTGGCTCGGCAGCCCAGAATTGATTGCCACTTGGGAAGGCCATTTCGGTGTCTTCGTACATATAAATCAAAAGAATTTTTTTTTCAAATTGCAGTCTACGGTTCGGTTTGGCTCTTCTCTGCTATGATTTAGGTGGCACGGATGAGGCCCGCAGACTGTTTTTTTTTTTTTTTGTCTGACATTAGAGATCCGCCGCTCTATGGGGGGATATTGGGAGTGCCAGTGCCCTCGACAAGGTGTCAATTTGGCGTGCGAGGCATTTTACAATGATTTTTCGGTAGTTTGGCCATCAATTAAATTCGCATTAGACAGTCGATTATTCGGCGGAGTATCTATCTGCCATGTAGAAGAATCCTATTAACTTTTGATTGACTGTGAAGATTTCTGAGTGAAATCAACTAAAAAAGAACTATGAAAAAGTGCTGAGACATGACTAAAAATTGGGGATTTTCACGAAAATCTATTGGTTGTGTATACACCATTTCGGGGTATTCCCATTTTCCCCGTCCATACCGACCCTTTTCCTAGGTGAATGGCTAGCTGGCCAATTTCATAACCCCTCGAAAATGTACTCTCATCTCCAAACTACTTTTGTTTTTTTTTTGGTCTGTCGTGTCTTCATGTCTTCATTTCACCCACCATCAGTCGACGCCACCACAAGATTGTGTTAAAATTTTATTTTTGCATAATTGAAAAAATTTAACAACTTTAAGCAAACAAATTTTATGTTAACTGTTGAGCATTTTGTAATTTTGCTCGCGTGCACATTTCTTTTGCCTCTGTGCCTCTGACCCATTCCATTCCTTGGCTTAACAAAAGCAAAGAAAAGCTAAGAAAAATCCCAACATTACAACGTGATTTCCGGAAGTTGAAGCGCAACAAAAGGCGCCTGTGCGACTGAGCGACTGAGCGCCTGCGCAAATGTCGTCGTCGCTGCTGTCGAATTGATTGTTGGTAGGAGTTGGAGTGCTGGTGGTACTGGCGGTGCAGGAGTGGTTTGGTTGCCTCTGCCGAAGAAGCTAAGGAAAGTCGTGCGACAACAGCTGCCATCCTGCAGCCTGCCTGCCTTTCGTGCGAATAATGTCATTTGTGTTTGTTTTATAACCAAATTTACAACAACTTGCCACAACATCAACTACCACACAAAAAAAAAGCGAAAAGGCGAAACAAAAAAATAAAAGCTAAACATGCACTCAACATAATTGCATCCAATCCAAGTCAATGTTGTCAATGAGGTGCACTTCCAGAACTGCCAGTACTATACCCTTTTAAGGAGCAATATGCAATGCCCCCAAGCCAGGCCAGGCCAGGCGAATCCAATGACAGCTGGCGGCAGCCTTCAACGGCAGACACAGAGACCCCACACAGACGTCAGGGAAATTAGCTGACAGGAAAAGCAAGGCAAAAAAAAAATAAATAAAAAAAAAGTTAAACCTTTTCTCTAAACAAACACCTGTCTGGCGGTTTAACACTGGCGGTTTTGCAATTCCCTTTAACAGATTGGCGTGATTTGAATTTTTGCAATAGATGCTTCCTGAAAGAGTGAAAAAAGCTTGGACTTAGGCTTAGAGAAATTCACTTTTAATACAACTCTCGCCTTGGCACTTTCACCAACACGCAAACCAACCAAGGAAAGTTCTCTACTCTACCCTTCAATTAATCATAAGATAACTTTTTCTCTCACTTCTAGAAACTTTAATGCTTCAACAAAATCTTTTGGAAAGAAGCGAAAATATTTATTCAAAGAAGAACCTTTTCTTCCAGATTATTCTTTCTCTTTCAATAATCTTTTGCAGAAGAACTTTTACCTCATCTTTAAGAATAGAAAACAGGCAAAAGTTATGCGCAGAAGTTGTGTAATCTTTTAGATGCAAAAAGACTCTTGCGTCAGTTGTTCGTTTGCGCTTTTTATATTCGAAAGAACTTTGTTAATTCCATATTAATAGGTTTTCTTCTGTTGCCTTCTTACATAATAATTATAGAAATAAAGCTGTCAGTGGCAACATAAATTAGTCTTATAGAAAATAGAAAGGTTTCCTCTGCCAAATGGTGCTTTTGCCCTCGCCACAGCACAGCAGCCATTCACATCCACACATTTGACCATTCTTTTGGCTAATTTTATGCCATGTCTCGTTGGATTTCATAAATCTTCTGGGCTGTGTGGCGAAATTTCAACCCAGAGTCTTTAAATTAATGTTCTAGCATAAATTTATAATTCATGGCGAAAAGCACTTCTATCGCGTTGTTGTTCTATGTAAAAAATGATGTCTTCCACGAGTTGAGGTCGACTTAATGACCTTTTTGTGGTGTGCCTGACTTCTACCTACTTATTAATTATATTATTGGCAGACGTTTTACAAATGCTTCACTGACGGTTGCCGTTGCCGCTAATTAAAGTTTAATATTTTATGCAATTCTTTGTCTAATTTTTATAAATTGTTCGGCAACCCGTTTTGGATCCTTTTGGCCATTACTTTTGCTACATTTGAAGGCCATTCCAATTATATGAATACGATTTTCAGAAGAGACGCAAATAATTTTTGTGTGCATTTTCAGGTTTTGATATCTTTATGGCCAGCACTTCACGCACTTCTCTGGCGGCCAGGCCAGTTGACCTTTCAATTAATCATGGCTAATATATGTGTGCATGGGAGATTTTTCCAGTCTCCCCTGTGGGCTAACGGTAGCTTCTGCTGTCAAGACTTGTGTTTCATCTCTCGTTTATCTTAAAATTTTCACACCAAAAGTCAGGTTTCTATTTGAATATACATATTTAAGCATTTATGTTTATATATGCTGAATGTTGAAGCATGCCTAAAATGCAAATCAATTGGTTTGGTGGATGTATAAATTAAGTCTTCGACTATTTTGCTAAAAGTTCAGTCAACTTTGAAAGATAGTTTTCGTTATGCAAACTCTTCTCCGAATAAAAAAAAGAACCAACTCATTCGATCGTGTTGTATGCCCCACAGCTAACGGATTGTATAATATTTTTTGATGAATTGAAAACGCGGAATTCGGTAACCCAGCACCAGCAATACCACCATTCACCCATTCACAAAATTAGAGCAGATCAATATTTGAAATACATTTTTTACAATTACCGAAATCGATTTGCAAACAATAGCAAACTCGAAAGCATTGCAACAAATGAAGAAAATATGAAATCAATATTTGCAATGACACAAATAAATAAAATCGAGAAACAATTTCTCTTGTCATCCCCGCTAAATGTTATCAATGGAGATCACTGGGTGAGTGGCGGCACACACACAGCGCTAATTGTAAATTATGGGGTCTGGTCTCGAAATATGGGATTTGGAATTGCTACCGTGTGCGACTCCAACTGGTCTACTGTCGAATGACATTTTGCTTTGATATAGAAAATTGCGTATTAATCGTCATCCCAGCATGAGGGCAGCATACAATGGATATGGCTGCAGCTTTCTTTCAACAAATCAAAGGCAAACAATTGGATTCCCTGCAGCCACAAATCAAATGCTCGTAATCGTAACAAAGAGCAATCGCTGGATCGCATTAGCCACAATTGTTTTGGGCTCTTGGGCTGTTTTTTTTTTGGGAGCGGTTGCAACAGTGGGGGCCACACACACACACATGATGCTGATGATGATGCCCTGGGGCACCACCACTTCCGACAAGTCATCCAGATATGTATTTATCAGTTGATAATCAGAAAACAGCTAATTGCAGTAGTCGTCTCTGCATTTGCACTTAACAAAGTGCAGCTAAAAATGGAAAAATTGTTACAAATTTCCGCTTGTCAGCAGAGGGCCAGAGAGCCCCAGTTCCCATTTTCCAGAGTGACAGAAAAACGTGTGAAAATTATGAAATTGCATTTTGATGCAACCTCTTTTTCGGTTAAGTGGATGGACGGATGGCTGGCTGGACGTGGGGAGCAGCTGCTCCCGAAATAAGAGCTCTTCTCCAGCTCACAAAATGTGAGCATTTATTTGTCTGTGCCTTTGTGGACTTTTGTGGCCCATTTTTAAGTCTCTGCTGCTTTGTCTGTCTGGATATCTGAGAGAGATCTGAGATTTGTGTGTCCTGTCAGAAAGATCAAATTTTCTTTTCTTTTGAGCTTCCCTTGCCGCTGTTTAATTTGCGCTGAAAATGCAGAAAAGTAATTTTTATTGTTGGTGAATTTATAAGTCATTGTTTGAATGTTTGTTTGGGGCTTTCGGACTGGCTTTTATCTTCTACGACTTTGCGAGTTCATTAATTCTGCCCCAACGCAGGGAAAAACAGACAGGGAAAGAGTAAGTTTTCCCCCAAAGATTTTCCAGCTATCCAAGTTGGGGTTTGAGGATGAAAGCATTGCTTGGATTTCATTGATTTATTATACGTAATTCAATAAACTAATATTAATAACCTACTTAGACCTATTTCACTTACAGTTTGAGCTCATATCAATCACAAGATCACAGACCCGACCCGACCTGAGAGACTTTCTCCCTAACAAAATTAAATTTCTATTCCCCAGATGATCCCCAGCAGACAAACAGCAAAACCAAATCAAACCCAACCACAGCGCAGTACTCCAAAAATTGAATTAAGTTCAAGAGTTCAGGATGAGCAGCCACAAATTGTCGAGTCCCTTATGCAATCAATGGAATTCGCAACACAAAGGCAGGCAGGCAGGCAGGCGGCAAGCAAAGAGTTTTGGCGTGGCCGGAGGTTTGATGTAGAGACATCATTGATTTTCACACGACAAACAATCGGCATCAGTGCGTCATGAGGCGGCCTTTGGTCTCCGGCAGATAGAGTCCCAAGACAATGAAACCAAACAGGCACATGCCCGACGACATGAACATGGTGGCGGGCAGGCCCTCATCGTAAATCATGGTGGGATAGATCTTCAGCGATATAAAGATGAACGCACTGAAGGTGGCCATGCTCAGAGAGGTGCCAATGGAGCGGATCTGCAAAGAGGATTATATGTCAGTACCCCCGAGTCTTTAGAGTCCAATCTGTAGCCTACCTTTGCTGGCAGCAGCTCAATGATGATGATAAAGATCAGGGCTATAACACCCACGGATGCAATGACTGCCACGAAGCACATCACCACCAATGGCAGCCAGCCGTTCTCTTCCAGAAACTCCGGCGAGCAGCAAATCTTCAGCAGAGCAATGGCCAGCTCGCCCAGACCCATGCCAGCCATCGATGTGAGTAGCAGCACACGACGTCCGAGGCGATCCACCAGGACAACGGCACAGAGTATGCCAAACAGTTGGGCAGCTCCCACCACAATGGTGCAGGTATTCGGATCCAATTTGTTGCCCAACTCCGCAAAGATGTGCGATGTGTAGTTGAAGATGGCGAAGCTGCCCGACAACTGATTGCAGATAATCAGCACAAAGATGAGTCCGAAGATCTTCACGGTAGGCACATTGACTGCAAAAGATAGTTGGGCATGAGCGGATGTTCAGCGGAGTCTGTTCCATAAATTCAGAGATAATCTCCACTCACAGAAATCTCTCCAGGTAATGCTCTGTGTGACGCCGCCACTGAGAACTTGGAGACGGAACGTGTCAAATTCCATTTTGGCTGCATCATGCTGTGACGCCTCCTTATCGCTGGCGTCTGGTGGCGTGAGGTTCTTGTAGAAGTAGTAAGATCTCTCCGCTTCCCCATCACGACCATGCTTCAGCAGATATTGTGGCGTCTCGCGAAGTCCAATGACTGACAGCATAAATATCACAGGCAAGGCAATGATAATGCAAGGCATCACATAGTACGAGAGATAGGAGGCCAATGCAAAGCCTATCATCATACCCATGCTAACGTACATCATGGCCATGGATGATAGAGCACCACGAACGCTGAAAAGACAGATTGTAAATGTGATTTCAGCACTCTAAACCAATTTATAATAGAATAATCCCTCCATGGGCATTTCCATATTTTTCATATACACAAATGGGAAGTAATTCACCGAAGTACTTAAATCTAATCACTTGAAGTAGACAAACGAGTAGCGATATTCTTGGAAAGTGAATTCTTTATCGTCTGCACGTAATACTTGAACTAATCAACAGTCAATGTTTAACACTAAATCATATTTTAAATTCGCTCTTGGGCACACTTCTGCCCCACTTACCCATTGTCGGCGATTTCTGCAATATAAATTGGTAGGACAACATAAACACCGCCGCCTGACATGCCAGCCAGAAAGCGGCCCGCATATAGATATGTCACGTCTTGGGCTGTGTAGATAAGGACCCAATATGCCTAAAAAGAAACCAAAATAAAAGTGAATCAGACCTTGAGGAAACCCCTTTAGATAGTGCTTTATCTGCCTCGTCGTACCATATTGGGTATTGCCAGAATGTACATGCACATTTTTCTTCCTATACGATCGAGTAGCAAGCCAAAGATTATATTGCCCGTGAGAGAGCCCAGACCAATTAAAGAGCCAACCCTATAACAGAATTTAATACTATTTAGAATGGAATTCTCTTTGGTTTATAGTAATCCACATACCAAGAGGCCTGAACAATGGTCAATGGTGTTCCCAGTGGACTATTCTCGGAGCCCAAAAGCCTCAACGTTGGTGACAGCCAGCCCACCGCAAGGCCATGTGTCAGCGTCATGATGTGCACTAAGGTTTATAGTTGGTAATTGATTAGTGCATGTTTTAACTAGAACACCGAAATGGATTACCCACCCGTCATTGTGGCAATAAATTGCCATCGATAGCGCGCACTAAATATACTCAATTTCTGCGTTTGACTCGGCTCGAAAACCATCTTGTATGTGTTCTTAAAATATTCTAACACTACACTTAAATTTTTGGAATGGGAATGTACTTGGTTTGGCTGCCGTTTGCCTACTGAGAGCTACCACAGCGGGTTGCAGACGCTTTTGTAGTGGAAATCACGTCCAGATATGTACCCCCTCAATCGCTTTGGGTGCTCTTAACACTCTTATAATGATTATAAAATTATTCAAGATTAGATTGTAGGCCGCTAGCCTACTCAAAGCTGTTGCATGCTGATTAATACACTACACATTGCCTTGGAGAAGGTCTAAAAGGCGAAAATTTACCTATATTAAGTAAAACTCATGATTTTTGGTCCAATTTTAATAGCTAGACTGAACTATGTTCTGTTTTTGATAAGAATGAGTAAATTTAAAGAGCCTTTGACTGCATTTAAGCACAGATGAGCAGAGTCATTGTTTGAGGGTCATAAAGTTGTAAAACTAATCAGCTTAAGCAGTGGGGCTTTTATTGTATTAAGGGGTTTTGTTTGCTTTTACATATAGTAGACAAAGTCATTTAGTTTTCACTTTTAAAGCGTCACAGAGAGAGAGAGAGAACTTGCGTGTTCGACAATAAACATTTTGTATTGGCTTTATACAACTTTCAAATGCAATTAAAATTGAAAAATTGAATAATAATCCTTCACATATGATACTGGTTTTTGGTGCAGCCTCATTTATCTGTAGAGCATTTTGACATCTGTTTAATGCCAATCCAAATAATCTGTGATATGATTTAGAGATCATAAAACCAGCTACGAACCTTTTATCTAAAGTGCAAATAATAGCCAACTAATATATCAGAGGTGATGCTCTACCTTGATGCTGGCTCACATTCTGACACCTAGGCATTTTTAGAGCATATTTCATGTGGTTTTGAAACTAGCAAAAGGTTTTATCTTTTAGCAATTAAGTTGTTTGCCTTTCGCAGAATGATTATCAAGCGGCAATATAACATGGTTTCATCATAAAAAGAAAATAGAAAACCAGAGACGCAACAGCATGACAACAAGTTGACGATGGGCTTTGCCAGAGAGGTCTTTCGAGAGGGCCCCCAATCAGCGATCGTGTCACAATAAATGATTTTCCAGTGATCAAGTTATTATCTACCCGTACCCTGGCCTCAGTCAGTCTCTCATCGGCTGTCGTAGTCTCGCTGTCTGCCGGCTGCTTATATCGATCGATAATGATGGGTTCCTGTGCTACCAACTCTCGGCAGACTCTTACATAAATCTTCGGTTGCATCGAGCGGAGGCTGTGCTGGTGCTGGTGCGGTAGCTGTTGCTGTTGCTGGTGCCCCTGCCTCATCGTGATTCCTTGTGGAGGAGACTCCGTCGTCTGTCTTCGTGGCTGGAGTTGTGCACGGTCGGAGGTCATGCCCTGAGGTTTGTTGTGCAGTTTGTAAAATGCTCAATAAAAAAAATATCAAATTTTTTCTGTGTCATTTGCATTTGGCAAGCCGTGACCATATTATATTATCGTATACCCTCGTCTGTGGATCTTTGACACAGCCAAGGCAATGAATGCATCACCACCCTGGTACGGATGCTAGTAGCTTACCTGGTGGCCAAAATCCTGCCTGCCTGCCTGCCTGACTGCCTGTCGGCCTGCCTGCCTGTCTTTCATCATTAGCACACAATTGTTTTATAATTCCAAATGCTTAGATATCACTTCGGTTGGTTCAGCTGTCGTTTTGAGATAGATTGCACGCTCCGAACAGACTACTAGCGCGGGTTCTTTGGCATTGAAATCACTTTTCACTCGTTTATCTTACGAGTGTGTATACTTGTTTTTGTGTTCACATTCCAGGTGGATGATGTGACATAAAATCGTAGAGTTTCCAGTTTCGGAGAGATTTTTGGCTATCAACTAACGATGCTGTATTGTCTGAATCATTGCAATTAATTTGGTGGGTTTTTTTTTGTTGAAATATATATCTCTTGCGAAACATTAAAAAGAAGTCAAGTCAAGTGGAAGTTGTTTAAGAATTCTTGGTATTCGAATTTCATACCTAAATTCAATCAGAACATTAACATAAAAACCCCAACATATGGCATGTTTTGGAACCAGATTAACATTAATAAAAATACAAATAAATAAGTTTCCTGCCTCTTAGAAAGTCTGAGAAACCTTCAAGATATTCTGAGATATTTATAAATATGTTTTAAAAATGCCAAAAAAAATGTTTTAAAATGTTTTGCTACACGAGAAACATATATCAAAGCTACACAAAAAAAAAAAAAACCCATAACCTCCGACCATTAATCAGGGGGTTATCTCTATCATTGATCTTGACAAATGTGGGTCGAGTGCAAAAACACATTTGAAACTCAGCCGCCACGACACATGCTCGTAGAAGGGCCTGGAATGTAAGCAAATTCCCCAGAAGCTTGCCTATAATCCAGCCGCAAAAAATGCATAGTTGAAAATCCAGAAAAAAAAAACTGAACAATAAATTGAACAAATTGCTGCTGCCACTGCAATGAACTCTAGTGAAGAGGCGCTGCATGCTGCAAGCAGCCAAGTGCCGAATGAATGACGACATGAATGGATGAGTAATTGAAGGCAACAAAGTATTGTTCTCATGCTGTGAGCACGTTGACAGTGTGCTGCTGCTGCTGCCAGTCGTGTGTGTGGGTGCAACATACCATGGCGTATCTGGCAGATACTTTCGGCAGCACAGCATGGGGGCCCGGGCCCGCTAGCCATGGCGAAAATCGCACGTTTCTATGCAAATCTTCTTCGCTTTTCAATCATCTACACGACTAGACCACGGCGGCTTCTGTTTTTTTTTTTTCTTGGATTTTTTTTTTTTTTTGTCTGGAGACGTTTTTGGTGGCCTGTAGGCAATAATTATCGCTTGCACTACGGTATTTCGGCTGCTTCTCGCTTTTGTTTTCGGCTCTGGGCTCTGTGTGCCAGTGTGGCAATCTAACTGGGGTTGGCATAGAAAACAGGCGTTAAAATTAACGGGAGTTAAATGGTTTTTCAATTTACAAAAGGCAAAAGGCTGAGACGAAACAAGATTGCACGTACATAGGGCCGCCACCATCCCGGCATACCCATGCATCTTTGATGGATAGTTTGGGGTTAAATATAGGCTAGATGACTTCTGAGATACTTCTACAATGATTTGACACTTTGCCCGATCCACCACCGAATTACTTTTCAACAACAAAATGGCCAAACGACCTTTTAAGGTTGTTGCACAAGCTACCAAAAGGGGGCTTGTGTACGTGTATTTCTTTTTCATGTGATCTTTAGTTTTGGGCCAAAACTATGTGCCAAATCAATTAGTTGTGACAATGAGTTCTCTACAATAAATTGGCAAGCCATTTTCGATGAGTATTGAGCGGAGAAATGTCCTTGAAAATATTAGGGAATGTTCTGTGGAGTGTAGGAAGTTTGAATAGACATTAAAATCCCTTACTTAACTTAACTTTACGGTAATCCATTTACATTCCTGATTGTAATCATAAAGCATTCCCCATTCAATGTCAGAACCTTTAACGGAAGACACTAAGGCTATACAATGATTATTTATATATAGTATAAACTCTACTAATGCTTGTTAATCTGTTGAACACTATCAATTGAGCAATTCATTATGATCGCATGCAGCCAGCCTGCCATTCTTAATGAGCAAAAGCCGCTAACTCAATGTCATTTGCATCACCCCGAACAGCAAACAACTGGCAAAAAAACAGAAACATTGTCAATAGTTAATAATGGAAAGGAGTCAAACAGCCAAAGTCGAGAACCGAATCGCCATTAAAATCACGTTAAGCAGGCAACTGGCAGAAGGCAGAAGGCAGGCGGGCCATTACGACCATCACTTCTGATTTTGAATAGAATCCAATGTTAATTTTACATGAACTACTCATACCAACGCTGGATCACTGGCTGGAGATACCACTCTATGGGCAGGCCTTAGTGGAAAATTTCGTGGGAATATTTGTGACTGCGATTATTTAAGCATTTTTGCTACACCAAATCCATAATCGCAGGCCCCAATGAATCGGCATCTGCAGCAGCATTTGCTGCTGTTGCCTTCGTGTGGAGAAGGAAGCAGAAGTTGCTTCCAAGATGAGTCCAAGAAGAGGGAGGAAGCATCATCCAAAAACCAAACGAAAATCAAACAAAATTATTATGCAATCGAGGCGATCGCTTGCCAGGTTCCCTCCTGGTTGTGGGCCCCGCAAAAGAAGCTGGCCAAAAATCATCATAAAAACTGTCCACTGTCAACTCCTCAGCTGTCTTCCCTTTTGCCCCATTGTTTTGTGGTTCAAAAAAATCAAACTCAACCAAGAAACAAGAAACGCCTCAAGTCAAAAAGTCGTCACTGCAAGCATTTCGAATCTTTAATTTGCGATGTTTTTGTTTGCTCTGCCTTCCACGGGCAATCGAGCAGTCGACCCACAGACCGACCACCACTCCAGGGTGGGGAGGGGAGCGTAACTCTTCGTTGCAAACCCTACAAGTGCTTCCCCTTCCTCATTAAGCGTTGATGGATTTTCAAACTGTCATCCCGCTGATTGATTGAAATCTATTTCAATTGAATGTGAGCAGCATTTAATGCAATTTTAATATTTATGCAATTTTATGGAAAATTATGTGAAAGGAGGCTAATCCCTTACGATATTGACAAATACACAACATAAAGTATGATAAGTGCAACAGTCCTAATTACACAAATATTGTTTTGAGCAATTAGATGGGTCCTTAACTTTTATTTCTACCTATTTTGTTTACTTTAAATATCTTTTAAACTTTATAAAATACATTAGATTGCCTTGAGACAGGTCACACCTAGTAGAACATTTATAAATAATTAAAAAAACAAATATTTATACATTAAAAGTAACCCATACATCATTCTTTTGTAATTAATTATACTGAAATAAATCATTATTAAATCTATTTATAGTTTAATTCGTATGAACCATGCCAAAAAGTGAGTAACTCCACAGCTGAAAATACGCACGCTGTTCTTTTCCTGAAGACGAATTCCAAAGCTTTACGAAGTACAGACCAGACTACATGTGTTACACGTTTGAAAACAACAATTAAATAAAATATTTCAAATCTTAACAGCCACCTTGACAGCAGTAACAGCCCTAACAGCGTTGTTAAGCTTTATCAGTCGTAAAGCCCATGGCACTGTTATGCTTCGGCTGCCTGCCGAACACCAACTCTCTTCTCTCTCTGCAGCAGCGACCGGTTGCAAAGACAATTTGTGTTTGGTTTTTTGTGTTTGCGGCTGCTGCTGCTTTTGGGCTTTGAGGAAGATGTGGCAAAGATCTTCGTTTTGCGGTACGACGACGGGGTGCCGACGATGACTCTGATCTCTGTCTTTGCGCCGTGGCTTTGAGAGCGTTTTTCGCTAAACAAAGTTTCGAGTCCGGGGCCCGCGAACCGCTCAACTACTACTAAAGTTGGACGCCGCATTTGCCAATTGAAACATTCAAATGTGAATATCGTACGGGTGAAGACGTCTTCTGTTCGTCTGGCTCCGACTCTGGCTCTCATCTGAGATTCCTCGTACTGTATTTTCCAAAGCTAATTTTATGTGGATAATAATCTTAAAAGTGATTCAAGTGCCTGAATTTTTAAACATTTTGTGATCATAACTGATAATTTTTTGTCAAAGTTTTTAAGGATAAAAATTATGAAATATTAAGGAACTTATGATAAAGAAAAGGATTATATAACGAACCAAAAATACATATAACAAATCACTTCAAGTCTTTCATAGTTTTTGCCATCAGCTGCTAATGAACTTGGCCCAAATCCCTCAGATTACATATTAAATTAAATCAATTCACTTTTATCCAACTGTTGATTTACCCAGCTAATGATATCTTCATCCCGCTGACATGAAAAACTTGAAGTGATTTTGTGTTGCCACCGAAAAAAAAAAAAACCATCAACTAAATCGTGATATCTGTGCATTATAACATAATTCCACTCTAGCCCCAAACAAATAATACACCAAATAATCGACAATAGTGAGACAACATTGCCACAACAGTTACACGAAAAAGTGCAACATTATAACTAATATTCACAAGCGAATAAAAAAAAGAGAAACACATCAACTTGGAGAGCGGAAAACTTTGTCATAAATAAGTTTATAGCAAAACCTACATATTGCTTCCATCACGAAACCGAAAGCAGCAAAAAGGAAGCTGTGGAAGATTGAGTTGCTGCCACAGTTACTGGCGAGTGTTGCTGCTGCCACACAAACTGACATTCAGAGCACCGCTGCCATTGATGCCGCTGATGCCGCTTAAAGGTGAGTGAGCAGCCTGAACCCCAAATGCGTTTGGGCCCAGGAATTTCGACAGCACAGCTCCACAGATCGACAGCTGAATAGACTTCTAATAAAATGCCAAACGCATTTCGTACGCATGAATGGACAAAAATTATGTACATCTCCTTTCACAAAAGCCTCATCTTACTTAGATTTATTGTATACATTTTCTACTTAATTTTATTACTTGTTTTTGGCCAACTCGCCACAGGCAAAGCAACAATAATGCCTGCTGAAATGTCAATGTGTTGGTTAAATATTGGACAGACAGTTTTTTATGGTGGCTCTTGTACGGCTATAAGTTATGCAAGTCCACTTGCCACTTGTCTATGATGCACCATAAGCCAAGATACAAAAATTTCAAATAAATTATGATACTTGACCAAGATTTTCAAAAGTAAAAGGAAGTGAAGGCAAATTCTTGGGAATATACCACTTAAAAAATTCTAAAAAAAGATGAGTGTCAGGTTCAACAGAAGTACAGAAGTGAATAACTTGGTTTTTTTCCTTAAGTTATTAAAAGCGGATTTTTGTTGAAATGTATATTAGATGGCAATTGAGATATGAGCTCAAGAACTATTAGCTGAGATAAATATTTTGATTTTATGAAGGAAAACAGTAGATGGTAGAGCAATCGAAAGCAGTAGATAGATATCTGTAGAAAATTTCAAGCATGTTTTGTGGGCCTTCCTTCCTGCGAGAAATTCACACAACATATCCAAAGGATCTTAATAACAACTCTCCTGTAAATTATCTAATATACCTTCTGCTGGCAATGCAAAAAAAAAACCAGGAAGACTTCCACATAACACAACCTTAGTTAAAATTGTCCAAGAAACATTTTGCTGTGAAACATTTTTAATTAACCGATGAAGAACTTAATTAAGTTGGCACACAAACCCCCTCAAAGTCATTACTATTAAAAACAATTAGCATTAGCTTTGGTTTAGCTTCTTGTCTTCTTCTTAATCAACGTAAATATTAATCGGTTCTGGGCGAATGAAATGATGGACAATTTCCATAAATCTAGCATTAGCCAGAGGCGACTTTTGGCTCGATGATTAATTTGCAAAATTGTTGGTTACCATAGATGAATGGATACAACAATTAAAAGCCATGCAAAAGCCTCAAAATTGCCGGCATGCATTTCGGTCTTTTCCTTTTTTTTTTTGTGTTTTTCTAATTTTTTTTTTACTGCATAAATTTTGTGTTGCAAAATTTGCAAACCACAATTGTTGCCGCGTCTTGGCATTGTTATTAACGAATCTAAGATAATGCTGGGTGGCTCAGTGGCTGGGCTGAGCACACAGTTCAAGGATGATTGCGGCCCCCAGTAGCACTCAGAATATAGACCCTTGGAATGGGGGGAATGCAGTGCTGTATTGCAGCTGCAAAGAGTTTTTCTGGTTTTTTTTGTTTTGTTTTTTGTTAGATAATTCCAATTGGTGTGCACTCTGTGATTACAGGCAGAGAGCCTCACAGAAAGTAGTGCAGGGAATTGGGAAATGCGCGCGCCTTAAATGTCAAGAGGTGCCACAGTTTTGTTTTCTTCTTGTCTCGTGGCGCAAATGAACAAAAGAAAAGCGAGCCGGGCCCAAAAGAAAAGACAAATTTAGGCCAAATGTGTGACTTAACCGTCTTTCACATCACATACACCTACACCTAAAACAGGGTCGGGTCGGAAGAAAAAAAGCAAGGGCCAGGGATAGGGATGTACACTCGTGTACACTCGTTCACTCGTACTTTGTGTTTTATGTGGCAGGGGGTTAAAGTTGACTGGGGAGAGACCGAGAGACGAGTCTTCGGGCCGAAAGGCAGCTGGAAAATAAACCAAAATGTAACAAAATGAATGCTACAATATAATTTTTTTATTTCTGTTGCCTGTTGTTTTCGTCTTTTCCAGTCTGCAGATGGCCAGATAAAAGTTCAAAATGCGAATGGTTGTTGTTGTCGTTTGTTGTTGTAGTCTTAACCGGGTCTAAGTCTGCGTCTGAGTACCGGGCCCTGGTCTTGTTCGGATCTTGGCCTGGTCTGGTCTGCTCATTAACGTTTTGCCAGCGAAAGAAATGGCAAATAAATTAAAAAGTCATTCAAGCAACAATACCCTCAAAAGGAGGATCAATCCATCTCTCTCTCTCTCGCTCTCTGTTGTCGTTGAACAGGGAAACTTGTTGGTGTAGTCTTTGTTGGTGTAACTCCCATTGGCTGTGCTGTTGTTTATATTTCTGCTATAATTTTAGGCATTCTAATTGTTGTTATTAAATTTTTGTATTTCTTGAAGTGGATTTTATTTCTGCTGGCATTAATATCGATGTTATTGCTATTGGTGTTGCTGTTGAAATTGTTGTTGTTGTTGTTGCTAGTGATATATCTTGTACTCCATTCCAAGTGTTGATGCGTTAACTGGCGCTGCGTGCGCATCGCTGAAAACTCAATGAGCCGCAACTGAAAGACGAAACGAAACGAGATGAGACGAGACGCCATGGTGCCCCCCCCCCAAGTAAAAGTATCCCACAACGATTCCTTATAGACAACACCATACAAAACAACCTTACAATAGCTGTTGTTGCTGTAGTTGTTGTTGTTGTTGTTGCTGCTGTTGTTTTTGTTAGACCATCTTTTAGTGATTAATGAAGTGTAAATAATGTTGATGTTTTGTATTGTTTTTTTTTTTTCATGATTTCAACATACATATTCTAGGCGGACTTAGTTGGGGTTTTTCCTCCGGCTTAATGCTTCGATCTATCATCACTTCAGTGGCTGTTCTTAAGGTGTTCATCGAGGGAGCTTATTATGGCAACAACAACGCCAGCAGCTGCTGTAAAAACAAAAGACTTTGACAACGAACTTGCTGCTGGCCGCAAAACCGTAAAACTGCAGATAAAAACCTCAGCTAAACCTTAGTTTTTTTCTTGTGTGCCGTATTGTCATTTGGCCAAATGTCAGCAAAGTGCACTGCAGTCATAAATAAACCATTTGTCAATTTTTTCAATTTTTTTTCTTGTAGTTTTTCGGGTTGTTTTTTTGGTTTTGGTGGTCAAACAAAAAGACGTTTAAGACAACGAACTTGAACTTTTCCAAAAGGAATTGTGTTGCTGGAGCAATGGGACTTGACGAAGAGTGAAGTGCTGAAGTGTTGAAACAATAACTTAAGCTGTGGAAAATGGTGAATGCCTGAGGCTTTTCCTCGCTGCAATGGTAATTTGAAATGCCTTTAAGCTTAATCATAGTTATCCACTCGAATGCGTAAACTGTTCAATTACATCATGATTTTAAATATGATCATCAAAGCAGCATTTACCAGCTAAATGCCAGCTATGCTAGCGCTGGAGATTCTGAAATCGCTGCCACAAACGACACACGTGCGTCGCGAATTGCGCGTAGCCGTTTGTCAGCCTTTAATGGATGGACTCCAGCTTCGAGCTGCATCCAGTATATAGCCATAGTCATAGCCATAGCCAACTTTGATATATGGCCCCAGAGCCAGTTGCCAGCAGCAGGCTAAATGTCAGACTGAAATGCTGACCTCCATGGCCTGACAGGCTGCGTTTAGGCCATTTTAGGGCTGCCTGTTGAATGGCATTTTGATCTGCATCCACGGCCTGCATGGTCCCCACATGAACTTCATTGCAAACAGCTGCCAAAATAGGCAATCGAAAGCCATTCATTGGCATATATATCAATTTTTTGGCTTGGAACTCTTTTTAGTGTTTCAATTTTGTTTCGGTTGTGAATTTAGGCCAATGATTTGTTTTGGGTATCAGTTCTGGAGGGAAACAAATACAGTTTGCAACAAATAAAATACGAGTTTAATGGCAATTAAGCTGCATTATCGATGTTCCCATATTCAGTTGGCAAAACAAAACTTCAGCACGCATTTAGCGCCCGCCAAAACGAGTTTCGTATTGCGCTTTCTTTGAGGGTTTGTCTTAGTTTATTATAATAGATATTTTATATGGTTATTTTACAGCTGTTTGAGAACTTGTTTCCAGCATATTCCGATTTATATTTGTTTTTGTTTTGCTTGGGGCTTAGGCAGGATCTAAATCGGTCGAATGATATCATACGGGGGGGTTTGGTTTCGGGTAAAGGATGCTCATCGAATACGATCAATAAACAAGTTGTTCTCTGTATGATTCATAAAGCTTATGTACACAAAATATGAAGACACTAATGTGCTTTATAAATAGGTGTCAGCCAAGGCTAGAATTCTTAAGCTGCCGTTCTCACAGCGGGTCGGCTGGGCCATAAAATTATGATCGAAAAAATATAGTATTTCCCACTGAGATTTGCCCATTAAAAGCTGGCATCATTCAATGTCTGCTAAACGATTATTACCCAATGGAAACAAATAAGAAGAAACTGTCAATAAGCGTCTGTCTGTCTGTCTGTCTATTGGGGCACTACAAATCGATATCAATTTCAGGCAGCTGACAAGCAATTAGAGACGCCTCAAAACACACACGCTTACTCTTAGAAATCAAAACATAAATCATTGAATTCAACGAAACAAATTCCGCATTTAATTCCTTGATACTGTTTGATATTTTCAAGCACAATCAAAATGCTGCGAAGGCAGCCAAAAATGACAAGAGCTTTCAGCAGTCATAATAGTCAATGATACTCGCACAAAAAAAAGACAGAACAAAAAATCTATGATATTTTGAAAACTTGTTGTCGCTTACAGCAGCAACAGCAACAGCACAAAGACTTTTTTTGTGGATGTCAAAGTCAAGTTCGTAAGCTGAGTCTTTTGTTTAAAGGCTCTAGAATGGTATAATGGAGTTATGATTGGTTTAATGTCTCTCAGTCTTAGTTTTATCGTCGAATAAAGCAAACAAACGAAATGTAATTTTCCCGGCCATTTCCGCTTGAACTCTTACCACTGACACGCTGAACAGAAGCAGAAAACCAAATCAAAAGTGACTTTCATTTACGTGGCTGCGGCTGCGGCACACACAAACAAGAAACAATTACTCTCCCCAGACAATAAGCGACTAATTCGCAGCTTCATTTCAGTTAGGCGGTAACATATATGCATATGTATATATATACATATATATACGATACATACATACAGACAGAGACTGCATAAAGATGAGTGCAAGCTGAAGTAATCATAAAAAGGCCATCGCAAAGAGGAAAACTGAAAAGAAAAGCCACAAACAACGTGAAAAAGCTGCCCATTGTTGCTGTGGCTCTAATTAGAGCCTCCTCCAGTGAGGTGGGAGCAGGCTGGATTATTTAACCAGGTGACATAAATATGCAGCCACCCTGATAAGAAACACTGACCCAAATAAGTGTAGTATGCGTAATTTGTAATCGAGTTGAACAAAAGAATCCAGACAGAGTGCAACAGTTTCCCTCCCTGTGGAAGTTGCTGTTGATGCTGCTGCTGCTGCTGCTGCCACTTGTGGCGTCAACAGCAATTACCTATTAATTGCCACTCGTTTGGCTGCTGTTGTTTGTAGTTGTTACTGCTGCAACTTTTGTTGCCGCCGCCAAAGTCTCTGTCTCTGTGTCTCTATCATAAATTGCACGAATATTGCCTCATATCAATCGAAACTGGCTGAGCGGCATTTTCAATTGTTATCTTTGGATATTTCTCGCTTCTTTTTTTGTTGTATTTTGGCACATTATCTAGCCAAAAGATATAAAGATATATCTTCTTATTGACAACTCAATTGTTATGTGAGCACTCGAGATGGGGTGTAGGGGATTTATTTCCGCGTGTGTGTATGCCCGTAGTGACACCGCGAAATTGGCATTCGAGTAGGCCTTTTCCAGTGTAGTAGGTGGAAACTGGTTTAAGCAGAGTTCATCTTCAATTGAATATTATATTTAGTAGTACACTTTCACAATTGGATAATAAATGAAGACCTGTTTTTTGAAAGCAATTGCGTAGCAATTCAATTTTGAGATATATTGAGTAGCAATTTTTTTAGAGGTAAATTTTGCATTTTAAAGATACATTAAAATATATATTTGTGAGGTTAAGTAAGTGCAACTTCTAGAACTTTTTAACTTCACACGAAATCCAGTTTGTGGCTTTAGTCTTTCGATTCATTCAATCCCCTTGCACGAGAATTCTTTCCACTTTTGTTTTGATCATTCCACCTGTAAGCCTCTGAATTTTAATTTTTTACCCTTGATTTCTTGTTGATATAATTTCAATATTCTCTTTTTTATTATGATCTGGTTTAGTCGTTCATTTGATGACAATTTAACATCTTTTCTTGGGTGGATTAAGACTTTTTATGGACTATTATTGCTGCATTTGATAAATGCCAATGAATAATTTTTGCATGGCGAATTGGTGTATTGGCGTATCAGATTCTAATATTATACCTTAAAAACTTGAAATGGCTTTAAGTGGGTGCAGCTTCCGGTTCGTTATGGCTGCTCGTAACACGAAAGAAACTCTGCAATTACCTTGGAAAATTTAATGATATACTTGGTTAACCCTTGTTATTACAACAGCTCATTTTATGAACTGCCAGACAAATAGTGTTTTGTGTTTTTGGAGAACTGCTGAACAACCAAAAGGAAAATATGCTTAACCGATAATTAAGTAGCATCCAAGTGCCGTCCCTCGGGGTTGGCTGCGGCTGTGGCTGCGGCAGCTGCATGCAAATGAATATGAATTGGGGCAGGTTCCAACATCAGCGGGAGACTCCATATGACCCGCGGCAGCAGCAGCAGCAGCTCTTGCATGAAGAATTGCTGGGGCGCAACAAGACGAAAATAAAACCCGAAAATCATCTGCACACTCGGTGCTAAATGTTTGCTGCTGCTTTACAAATCGTCAGCAAATTTAAATCCCATGTTAGCCCAGTTCCAATTCCCAATCTCCCATCCCAATTCGCTCTCAATGGGCGGTCTGGGCATGTGGCCAAGTGTGAAACAGCTGACAGGCGGCTGCCACGAAGCGTCAAAGTGACTTTGGCTATGCCTCCAGCCTGCCACAGAGTTGGCATTTTTTGTTGTTGTTGCTGCCTCTTCGTTCTTTGCTCTAACAACTACACAAATTGCAAATGAGGAGTAGCAGCGAAGCCCACAAAAAGTGCTTCACGGAAATGCACAAGAATTCTTGTGCAAAAAACTAACCGAAAAATTGTATCAACGAGGGCGAAAAAATAGCCAGTAGCTGCAGAAGCCTGAAAACGATTGCATTTGACCTCAAAATCTATTAGCACGTCGAACTCTGGCGGCTATGAAATGCAATCATTGCCGCGCCCCCTCAGGGGTGCTGCATGCGCCCCCCCGAAATACTGTGAAGTTGCGGCAATAATTGCCACTAAGAGTTGTGTACACCCATGTCTGAGTGCATCTGCGACACGTAGGTCAGTGCATCAGCAGCAGCAGCAGCAGCATCAGAGACAGCCGCCGCTGCTGCTGTGGTCTGGGTCTGTCTTCTGTCTGGGTGCCTTCCTTGGCTATCTGCCGGCCTTTGGCTGAATCTCTTAAATGAAAAACAAAAAATCAAAAACAACTACAACCACAACACGAGCTACAAAAAGTTACGTTATTGCAACATTTACATGTCTTCTTGTCTGACGCATATTCACACTTGGGATTTTTCATGCATTTTTAGTTTTTTTTTTATTGCTCCGCAGATGAACTTTAATGGTGGCTCACGGGGGAAAGATTGGTGAGGGATAACTAAATACTTTTGAAGTTTCTGATTAATTGTTGAGAAAACGAAATGTCACAGCGAAACATCAGGTCATAAATTTATCATTTTATTTCTCATTTTGATAAAGCTACCCCCGACCCATTTGTCAGGGCCCACAGCAGCTGCCAGTTAGTATGAGATATGCAGGTACCATTACTCAGATATTTTCTATTCGGTAATCCCATTATGAATTTATTTGGACCTGCCCCGAAATATGCGCATGTATGTATGTATTGTGCAAATACACGTATTTAAACGCACATCATTTGAATGATTTATGAGTCCGTTCCCCCGCTACAATGGGCTTCATTTGAGCTATCCCGAAAAAAGTTATCTCTATCGCTGTGGCGGGGATGTGCCAATATAAAATAAGCTTTTAATTGCTTGCTTGCTGCGCAACAGTTTTATTTTAGAAACAATAACAAAAGCAAACAAAATGCCTGCTTGCCAAATCTCTGCTGTAAAATAAATAAAACCCAAAATGCACAATGGGCGGTGCGGCGCGGCACTTTCAAAACATTTCCCATGGGAAACCGAAAACGAAAACAAGCCGAGTGATTTGCCTAGACTTTTATGCATTTATAATGACATTTTTCACACAATTTATTTGCCCAAAAAAGCATTAGCTGCAGAGCATTTGCCATTTGAAATGTTTAACAATTTAATTCCAGTTCAGTCTTTGCCAGAATTTTGGTAGCACTTTGGTGATGGGTAATTAATTATACAAAAATTAGCATAACATTTTGCTTATGTCAAAGTTTAACACTAAAAACAGGAACTAGCCGGAGAGGGATGGGGGGCTGATGAATGGCAGCAGAACCTGCAAACTATTTTCTAAATATTTTTTATCTGCACACAATTTGAGTTCCCAAGGATGCCAGTGGCCTCTCCACTTGACTTGCATTCACAATTTCTCTCCCACCATTAGCCAAATGACCAGCATATCCATCCGCACCTGCATGGTGGCACTCCCAGACGCCAACCAAAAAACAATATACAGAAAAAGTCCCCCGCCGAATCAAGTTTTAGATATTGTTTAGTTTGAAGATGCGCTCCGGCTGACTTTATGCAATTTTATGCAACGGGAATTGGCAGGCAGATAGTCAGGCAGGCAGGCAGGCAGCCAGGCTTTTGGCTTTGCCTGCCGTTTCATAATGAATTTTCTGGTAAAGGTGAAATTTTCCTGCACACGAGCTACAAATAAAATAAAATAAAAACTACGGGTACGAGTATTTATCTGCTGAGAAGGCCACACAAGTGTCAGTGCAAGAAAGGTTGGCTTTCAGCAAATAAACCGCCGGATAAGCCCCCAACAATACGACAAACACGAAAAACCTAAAAAAAATAAATCAAATCTTGGAATAACACGTATACGACATGCAGCACATTTTTGCCTTAGTTTCTGTGTATTGTACGGGTTTCAACACTCTCCGCTCTCTGTGTGTGCCACAACACAATGTGCGATGTGCAGTTAACAACAACAATGACAACAAAAAAATGGTACAACAAATGCTTCCTTCATGTCAGCGCCAGCGACCGTAAAGGTTAAGCGCCAACTTGACAAAAAGGTTAAAACGATTTAACAGACATTTGGCTGCAACCCGAGAGGGAGCGAGAGAGAGAGCCAAGCACTGATCCACTAATGCATCATCGACTGCATCCTTAGCATATCCATCTCTTCATCTCTTCATCTCTCCATCTCTCGATCTTTGCAGCTTCCACTCTGCCCACAACTTTGTCTTTTGGTTGATATCTGCTCAAGGTGTTGCATGGCATGGTATGGCATGGCATGGCGCATGTGTTGAAGGCGGAACCAAATTTTTGATTGCAGAGACCCTCAGCGCGGCGGCGTTCGGCGTGCGACATGCCTCAAGGAAAATGCAAGGCAACCTCTGTTGCAGACACTTAACTGGCGCTAGCTTATTATTTTTGTTGCTCGCTTCAACACCTGCTGTTGCCATGGCCCATGCCATGGCATGGCGTTGACAATTTTTTCGTTGCTGCTGCTGTAGCTGCTGGTGATGATACTGGTAGATTTAGCGGAGAAACTTCCTTATTTGTCATTGTTGTCGTTGACAATTTTTTTGTGGTGCCTGTGACTTGAGCATCGAAATGCTTTCCCTGAAGATTTCCCCTTAAGAGATGATTGCACTTCTTCAGTGGCCTTCTCGGTGCCGTTTTTCCAAAGATGATTGAACTTCTTTCATGGATTTCGCTAAGCATAAGCCCACAGCCAAGCGATTCAACCTTCATCAATTGATCGCCAATTTAAATCCATTCAATGCACAAAAGCCTTGACAATGACAAAAAACCTCCTCTTTTGGTCGTGTAATTTGCAAATTGAAAATCGTGAATTGAAATTAAAATCTGAGCAGACAAAACGCGAGTGTCCGCGACTCAACAAAACCTCTTGAACTTTAACTAAATGTTTTGGGCTAATCGACTTAATTTACAATCTTTTATTAAATTTTTTAATGTCAAGTCTGCTGCAACTTACCATTGCATGATGACACTGCCGCAATTTAGTTTTCTGTGTGTACATTACGTTACGTTATTTTGATGAAACTTAAATTTAGGTGTGAGAATATTTGCCATGCAGAGGAGAAGCGAACCCCCAACCCCAACCCCCAAGGCAATCAACTAATTTAAATACAAAAAAGCAATTTCGGCAACCGAAGAATATCCAACAGTTAGACAATGCTGAAAGGCAGAATCTCAGCAGCCACCCCCTACTCCCCCTCCCCCACCCACTGCTGCACCTCTAAAGCTGCAGCTAATTTAAATTTAAATTTATGTTTCGTTTCGAGATTCTGTTCGATTGATGCTATTGTTATTGAAAATGTAACTACGTGTTTTGTGTTTTTTTTTTTAGGATTACGTAAAGCAAATAAATTACTTAAACCATTGAAAATGATTTAATTGAAACGAAAAAGAGTGTCGCTGGGCGCCAAGCCGGTTCGTTGGCTGGTGTTGATCTCTCGTGTTGTCTCCCCAATGTTTTTGATATTGTTTGCTGTGTTGTGCAAATTAAAACAATTATATGAAATTATGCAAAGTACGCAGAAACTACGGGAACAACAGCAGCAGCAGCAGCAGCAGCGGCAGTGGCAACAAATTCAGCGACAACAACAGCTGCAGAAACGAGCTGACGGAAGCCAGCGATACCCAAACGATACCCCAAAGTGAATGTCTGAGGAGGGGACTGGAGTGGATTGGATTGACTGACTGCCTTACTGAATGGCTGAATGACTGACTGACTGACTGACTGAGGCGTAGACTGACAATCCTAGTCGGAGGGAGGCATAGCAGCTGCCTGTGCAGTTCCTGGTCAGACCTAAAATGTAATAATTTATGGCGCATACGCCCTGTGGTACACCAAACCCAAAAATGCAATCTCCCCCCCAAATCTGCATATCTACCCTTTCCAATCTGCATACGAGTATCTCCCCTACCCAATCAGCCCATACGACTATCTATATAAGGTGTAGAGATCTCTAACTATCTGCCATAAATTTCGCATCTTCTGCATGCGTCTGTGGGCGTATCTCTCTCCCCCTCTCTCTCTTTCTCTCTCAACAAGTTATGCAATCGACTGTGAGCCTTTTTGTTCGCGTTGTTTCGTCTTCCATTCGGCACATTGACAACTCTTGGGGCTGCTTCTCTGCCTCTCTGATTTGTGCAAGCCCAGAGTACATTTATTATTTCTGTTTGAATAATTTCTACTATTGCCCAATAAAGTATCTGCCGGTGTATTTTGTACGTGTTTTTCTGCTAATAATTATTTATTTTGTCTTCTTGCTCTTTGGCTTCTCCCACGCTCTTTTGCAATAAATATTCATAATTTGTTTTTAACCGGCTAAAATATTATTTCTCCTTCTTTAATTCCAGGCAATTCCAAATACAAAATGCGGTGTACGCAGCTCAATTTGTTGTGTGGTAAGTGAATGTGAATATGGTTATGAAGTGTTTACCCAAAAGATTTCTATCATCAAGAAACCTATGTAAAATAATAACACAACTATAGAAAATATATTTCACCCCTTTATCTACATATAAACTATGACATCCTTGACCTTGTCAGTCTCATAATTTTTCCCATGATAGATCTTCCACCCAATGGCATATGCACATCCACTACGCTCTACGCTCTTGACAGCCCAAAGGCAACGCATTTTGGCCGCCGCGTGCGTGTGCCATGGCGGGGGCGGCAGCCCCAACCCAAACTCAGACCCAAACCCGGCCAAAGATTGCGTTAATATGCCTTTGTCTTGGCCGGCAGTTGCGTGAGCTGTCTAGTTTTTGTTTTGTTTGGTTTTGGCGTGCGACAAAAATCGTTTGAAAAAAAGAAAATATAGGTAGACTTAGATTAAATGTGACTTTGATTTGAATTAATGGATCGGACGAGATGAATGCTTGGGAAATGCAATTTTTAACGGCTCATTAGGACGGCCAAGACCCAAATGCCAGAGCCCCGACGCACCAGTGACAGCTCATCTCCCCGAGAGCGGCAGTGTGGTGGGCAAAGTCAACAATAGTCCGATCTTTGAGTAATTACGCGCCCATCGACAGCGCCTCTCAATTAAGACCCATACCCATACGCTGTGTGACCCGCTGTGAGGCTCACGAATCGAAAAACCAAACCGAAAGAAACCCCCAGCCCGAAATTGATGTACAACGTGGCGTATGCTTAATGCGATTGGACCGAATCGAATTTTGACCCCCGGTTGCCAATCAACGGACATAAATTATGGGCAATTGTTTAATTTGTTTAAGGCAGGCAGCGGCTGGCAGCAAAAGCAAACACCCTCAACGTCTTCGTCGTTCGCGGGGTCTCCCATGCCATCCCATCCCATCCATCGATGATTCATATAATCACTGTGATTATGCATCAAGTGGACCTTGAATCTGGTGGTTATTTTGGTTATTCAATAGCCTGCCTCCCTCTTCGGACAGTCTGTGCATCTCTGTTGGTGTCGCTGACATCTTCTTCTGTGGGGCTACAGCATGACTGTTTTTTATCTTTCCGTTTCGTTTCTTTAATTGTTTTTATGGCTTAAGATTTAATTGTTGCACTAGGAGGAATACCCTTAGAGAGGGGGGGGGGCCGGGGCCTAAGGTCAGTCACATCTAATACCCATCCCCAGTCACCGGTTGCGTAATTTGGCAATGTCTGCATATGATATTTGCTTGGAATGGCATGGAAAAGTCAAGGCCCGAGTGTAGACATTCTAAACAGAAGAGAATCCGTAGCCGAAATGTTAATGAACCAGACATAATTAAAGCAAGCGAATAATTGCTCATTTAAAGTCTTAAACGGAATGAATATGTATGAATATATTTTATGGAATAGGAAGAGATATCTAAAAATTATTTTATTGTGCATTCCTTTAATTATATTTCATTTATACTTCACAGCTCTTCTCCTGCTGGCAGTTCTAGGCCACACAAGCGCAGAAACCAAGGTATAATTATGCCCTAAAAACTCTATCCAGTAGATCCCTAAACATTTATTCCACTTTCTGCTACAGTACCGCACACCTGCACGCATTTTGGCCAAGCAAACGGGCGCCACCCAATTCGAGGAGGAGCGCTACGAGGCGCACCCGAACTGCAATGAGCACAAGCATCACCTGAAGAAGCGCGCCTCCGACGAGGATGTGGACTATGAGGTGTACCAGGGCGTGGTGGGCAGGCCGGGCATTGACTTTCCCATTTACCCAAGGATACCCAAGACCTCCTTTAGCTGTCGCTCCTTTGGCAATGGCTACTTTGCCGATATGGAAACGGACTGTCAGGTGAGTGGTGCAACTCAGTCCGCAGAGAATCTTACGATTAATCTACTCTACTCCCCTTGCAGGTCTTTCACATCTGCGAAGAGGGACGCAAGATCTCGTTCCTCTGTCCAAATGGCACCATCTTCCAGCAGAGCGAGCTCACCTGCGACTGGTGGTTCAAGGTGAACTGTTTGGGCTCCTCCGGCTACTATGCAGAGAGCGCTGAGATCCTCAACAAGCAGCGTGTCCATCGAGTGCGTCCCTCAGTGCCTGTCCAGGGCTTCAATATTGTCGGTGGCGGCCTGAACATCAAGCCAAAGGTCACTCCTGTCGCTGGCCAAGCGCGGGCTGGTCCTCGTAGCAAACCCGACAGACGCATCGACTCCATGGAGGATGTGCCCGCCTCCGTGGAGAGCGTGGACTTTGACGATGTGTCCGGGGAGAAGCAGCGCAAGGTGCTGCCCAGCATCGACAACAACAGCAACGATCACGAGACCCAGATCACCGCCGAGAGCTCCTCCTTTGTGAGCGGCTCGGGCAAGCGTCGCAACAACAAAGGCAGCGACTCCAACAGGAACAGCAACGATGATGTCACTGTGCTGAAACCCTCCAGGAATAGGACGCCATTGGCTACACAGGAACGGACTCCACTAGCCACTCAGGAGAGAGCTCCAGTGGCCTCTCAGGAAAGGACTCCACTGGCTTCGCAAGAAAGGACTCCACTGGTCTCACAGGAAAGGGCAGCCTCTCAAGAGAGGGGAGCACCTCGAGGCGAATCCACGGAGCGCGCAAGGCAGGGGCAGCGCGGACAGCATAGATGGCGGGAGAGCGGCAGCGAAGAGCACAGCAAGGAGAGAGAGCGCGAGAAGCCCATTCTTTCCTTCAAAGAGAAACCCACCGCCAGCTCCCAGCAGAAAGAAAAACCCACCGCCAGCGCACAACAGAAGGACAAGCCCACCGCCAGCTCTCAATTCAAGGACAAGCCCACTTCTGGCTCCCAGCTGAAGGACAGGCCCAACTCTGGCTCCCAGCTGAAGGACAAGCCCGAGTTCTATGAGGCGCACTCCACGCGCTCCGTGCCACACACGACTCCTTACTTCACAGCTGGCAGCTACTCCACCGCCCGTCGCCTTGAGCCCAGCAAATCCACGCCCTTCTACACGCCCACTGTGCCGAGTCTGATCAAGTCCAAGACCACGGAGGGAAAGCTGAACTACATCAAGGGAGGACACTCGGCCACGACACCCAATCCGAATCGCTTTGGCGGCGCCAGCTCTGGCATATTCCTGGAATCATCGGTGGCGCCCAAGATCAAGCCCACAGCGAGCGGAAGCATTGAGCTGGACAGCACCTACAAGCCGGTGATCATTGGCATGCGGCATCACTACGATGTGGCGAGTTCCGGGGAGTTCCGAGCGCCAAGCAAGCTGAGCGACTATCTGCCAACGACGCCTGCTCCCTCGGCCACGAGCAGTGGGCCCACCTACCTGCCAAAGAGCGCCATATCCCCGCGGGGAAATGCAGCAGCTGCAGCTGGAGAGGATGCCCTGCTCTTTGCGCCCAATCCCGTGAAGGAGGAGTCTGTGTTCCGCAATGTGCAGGATATGCTCAAGACGATGAACCTGCTGAAGGATCAGTTCGAGGACGTGGAGCTAAGTGGAGCGGCAGCTGCAGCGGCACCAGCAAGAGTCGGCCTGGAGATTCCACCCTCCTCGGGACCCGATGCCTTGGTGTCCCTGGCCAAATATTTCGCACAGGAACACAACGAAACAGTAAATGCTCTGCTGGGCAAGCCAGAGAAGTCCGAGAAGCCCGAAAAGGTGAAGACGAAACTCTCGGTGAAGCCACCGCCGCTGCCCACAGCCAAGCCATCGGACACCACAGCCATTCTGACAACGTCCGAGAATCCGCCTGCGATCAGCGAGAATGCGGATGACATCAAGCACAGTCTGCTGAGTGACAACACCGTCAAGAAGTACAGCAGCCTCTTTGGCTTGAAGCCCGCCAAGGGTCGTGTCGCTGGGGAGACGGAAATCAGCACCGGCCTGCTCTCGCCCAAGCCAAACGAGACGCAATCTCTGCCTGAGTCCGAGCAGGGTTCACAGTACCAGCAGTTCCCACAGATCGGAACCACTGGCTCTACCATAGGCGCGCTGGCCGAGAAGCCCGAGTCGCGTAAGATTGCGCAGATCTTTTCGAATGCTTTGTCCAGCTATCTGGATAATCCTGCCACATTCCGGGCTGAGCTGGCGGCCCGTGCACGCCCCACAGAGCCACCGGTAACGCCCAACTTCAAGCCAGTGACCACCACGGACTCCTCGCTGTTCAGCGACGGTACGGCCAAGTACTATCTGCCCACCAATGCCGTGCCCGTGGCAACCACACCCACGCCACAGAGCATTGCAGTGGAGATCAATCACAAGTTCGATTCGACGCCGGCGCCAGAGTACTCCACCACGACGGAGCTGTACGAGACTAGCACGACCCGGGGCCAGGAGCTGGAACTGTCAGCAGAGCTCTCCCCGCCCAGCGCAGACTCCGGAGAGGGAGACGAGTTCCTGCAGCAGCAGCAGACCCAATCCTTTGTGAAGTCCCGCAATGATCTGCTGATAGATTCCAGGCCACAGAAGCTGATCACCACCCACAAGCCCACCGAGCATCCGTGGACACTGAAGTCTCAGACCGATTTCCTGGATCCCCTGACCATCAACGACGGCCTGATGAAGGAGCAGCGCACCTCAACGACCACAACGTCCACGAAGGCACCGTTCACATACCTGCCAAGGCTGCTGTCGGGCGTGGGCACCACAACGCCCACACCCTCGCGCTTTGAGTGGGAGGACATCTTCAGGAGCTACGACATACCCAGGGATGCGCTGCCCTCGAGCAGCGGCCTTCAGCGCATTGCCAACAAGTTGTTTGGCGGCCTCAACGAGCAGGAGGCGCTGCATCTGCGCAATGTGATGGCTAAGGCGGAGCACGATCGTCAGGTGTTGAGTCTGCTGCTGCTGCTCATCCAGACCTGCGACGATCACAACGGCAAGGCGCTGGAGCGTTCCAGGAAGCATTTGCTCAATGCTCTCATCGATATTGATAGCAAAGTGCCAGCAGGTGCAGGGGCAGGGCCAGGGCCAGGGAAACCCTCCAGACAAAGGCTGGCCACCACCACCACACGCATTCCGGTGACCACATTCCGACGAAATGGTGGCGGCGGGGAGTACTTTACCAGCACCACGCCCGGCTATACAACCACAACGGATGTGCCGCTGTTTAGCACCACAACGGGGTCGGGCAGCAACGAGGAGACGACCAAATTTGAGATACGCGTCGAGGATATTGAGGATGACTTGGGGGCGGGGACGGCGACAACAATGGCACCCACGCTGCTGCCATTCGAGGGCAACTCGGATCGTCGGGCCCTGGAGCTGCTCAAGTCATTATATTCGCTGGCATCGAAGTTCAGCAGCAGGCGGTAAGGCCGCAATGAGATGAATCGTTGGCGGGTTCCTAGCGATATGCGAAAACTTTTGCGAGTTAATGCCTAACTTTTAGTCAACTCCACTCCACACTTCACACACCACACTCCAACACTGCAACACTCCACACTCCACACTCCATACCCTTCACTCTTCAGTTTGATTTATATTTTAATTTAATTACAATTACAATTTACTTTATGAGTTTTCTCCACCCATTTTCCACTGTCTCTTGTTAATTAATTTCGTTTAGCCAATGCAATTTTCGCAAAAATAGTTTGTAAATATGTAAAAGTTCGAAACGAAATGAAACGAAGCGAAATACTCCCCTGAAATACTCTCGAGGCATAGACTTGGTCAATTCCTGAATTAAGCCCAGCCAAGCAGTTTCCGCATTAAGTATACAATTTACTATACACATAATCGAGCGATGTATTAAATTAGTTTCATATATTAGTCTTAACTAAAGCAAAAACACACACACACAAAAAACACAAACCACTTTTCCATCCAGTATCCAGTATGAGCGATCTATTTTGTATCCATCCGTTCTGTATGTCTTGCTGTTCTGTTTGTAAATATTTATTTAAACTTAATAAAGTACATAATAAAAATAAATACAAAATATATTTAATACAGGTGTTTTTACTTAAAGAATTAATGGAGAAATTGGGGAAGACTTTAAAGATTTAAAAGTAAAGATTACAGGTGGGGAGTGCTAGTAAATTACACAAAAAGAATTCTTCCTGAAGTCTCTGAAGAAAAGAGCTTTCTAAAAAGATAGAACCAAATTTAAATGCCTCAAAGCAGAAGAATCAGAACTAATCCGATTAAACCATTACAATATTGGTCAGAACAGCCCATAACTCCTCTGCTGTTATCCCAAAAAAGACGCATCCAAAGATGTCTCCTTGACACAAAACGAATGACGAGTATGATTGCTGCTGCTTTTGCCCAGCTCTAATATAAATCTTGAAGACACCGCATCGGGAAGGTCAGCCACAGAACAAATGACATAAAAATCCACAATGTAATCAAACGAAATTTAAATATTTTTGTCATTTTCGCAAGCGAAGAAACCGCATCCCGGGATCCATTCTAAAAAAGCGCTGAAGGACAAAACCAAATCAGATTGAACATTGTACGAGTATTGCACTTGAAATGGCCATAATATTCAATTGATCGGCGCGGCGTCGATGCAGCTAAATATTACGTATACGTAATGCATTTTATTGCTTGTACAAATGGCATAGGGTCCGGTCGGTGATATATGAATTCTGATAACTGGTAAACCGAAGCATCCCCCGCCCCCACCATAACAACAATGGACAATCCAGGGGTCATAAATCTGCTAAAAGCGCAGGCACCAAACGAACTGACGAACTGTCGTCGTCGTCGTCGTCGTTGGTCGTTGGTCTGGGGACAGCTGCCACATAAATATGGCAAAGATGCAGCAGCAGCATCCATTGCATTGGCTGAGAACTGCAGCGAATTTAAAAATTGGTATAAATTTCTAACAACGTTCTTGCTTCGCCTACAGTTGCTATCGACGGGTGCCCGAGTGAACCACGTAGGCAAAGGATTGAAAGGATAAACAAGATCACATACAGGGAATAGATTCATCCTCATTTTGGACCAACATTATGCAAGTTCATCGCTGCTGCTGTGGCGTCTTGGCAGGTGAGTCTTGGCCAATGCGTTGTGCCTGACCCAGACCCACTGCCAGTCCACCCAAAGGCCTGCTGCCTGAGGCGGTACTCAACAGTGACGAGCGATCGGCTGTCCGCCCCATCATTATTAGCACTTCCTTTTTGGAGGGCGTCTGTCTGTCTAAGTTTTTGCTGCCTTGCATATTTACGATGCATGCGTCTTGGGGCAGCGCAGCCTCTTGTTGTTGGCAGCCAATTGATGTTGGAGTGCGTTCTTGTTGCAACAGGCACAGTGGAATAGGCCACAAAATTAGCAAGTATAATTTGGATTAAACTGCGAATGAACAGAGTAAACGGAGGGCTACTTCGACTGTCTTTTCGGATACTTTTCCTCTCGTTTCGAGAGTCATCTTTGGGTAAACTTTTAGCAGTTTAATGCTCAGCAAAACCCTTCCAAAAACCCTCCCAATTCTTGTACCACTGTCTGCCTGTGGCTGAGTAGGAAGCTGATAAATAAAGATCGCAATGCAGAACCGTCTAAGACGCGCGCTATCAGCCCGCTAGAATCGCAACGTACTTGGCCTTAATACGGATACGAAACTCTTCTCTTCACTTCACTTCGCTTCGCTTCGGTTTTGCTGTCGATCTGTGGCTGGTGGCGTTCATTTCGATTTGGCGCGTCGACTGGCCCACAGCACGGAGAGCACACGGAGCCACCACAGAGATCTTAGCCACAGTTTCCACTCCCACTCCACACACACACACACACACACACGTTAATCGCTTTCTAATGTTCGTTCCAGTTCTGGTGCTGCTCTGGAGCGGTAGCTTAGCCCAACTGCAGGTCCAGGTGAGTGCGTGAAAGAGTGCCGTCCCCTGGCATACGTTGAAATGTGTTCTGTTGCGCAGGCTCAAAATGGCTACAACTATGGCCGACCGGAGCTGGCCAGTGCCGGAGGTGTTACAGCCGGTGGACGGCTCAGCCCGGGTGCCTATCCCACAGGCACAGCCTTGCCGCTGACCCCCGCCCCCGCAACGACAGCCTATGGAGCGGGTTTGTTTCCTTCTCCGGCTGTGGGCTTCACGCCCAGCGGACAGGCAACGACTGCTTTTGGCGCACCTGCTGTTGTGGCCGGAACCGGAAGTATCCCGAGGAGACCCGCGCCAGGTGGCATTGCAACGGCGCCCTCTCGCAGCGGACCCTACGGACCGCAGACCTCGCAGTACGGCAATGCTCAAGTGTCCGCTGGCCGCGTGTCAAGTGGAACCGGCGGCGATGGCGACTACAGCGATGGAGAGGGCGACTATTCGGCCATTCCGGGCACGCCTGGAGTCGATTATCCCGTCTACGCGCAGGTGCCACGCACAAACTTCGACTGCACCCAGCAGCCGCTGCCCGGATACTATGCGGATATCGAGGCCCAGTGCCAGGTCTTCCACATATGCGCCCTCAATCGGACCTACTCCTTCCTCTGCCCCAATGGCACGGTCTTCAGCCAGGAGACACTCGTCTGCGTGTGGTGGAACCAATACGACTGCGTCTCGGCCCCCAGTTTGTATGCCAACAATGCCTACATCTACGACTATTCCGGAGGCAGTGGCGCCAGTGTCAATGCGAATGCCTACCGTCAGGGACAAGTGGCGGCAACGACGGCATATGGAGCACCTGTTTCGGCCACTGCAACTGGAGGCGGTGCCCTAAGAGCCACTGGAGTGCCACAGGTCGCTGGCTACAATGCCGGTCGCGGCTCCTATCCCTCGCCCACACCCACGCCCGCGGCACAATCACAATCTCCGTACGGCGCAAGTGCGCTAATTCGTCCTGCCATTCTCCCAGGCAATGTCCAGGCTTCGGCTGTCACCAATCGACTGGCAACCGCTGGCGCAGCTGCTGGTCTCCTGGCCACAGCCGCCGGTGTTCTGCCCGACAACGGAGTGGGCGGCTTTGGCCAGCAGCCGATTGTGGCAGGTGGCAACCGAGAATATTTGCCGCCAGCTAACGCTGGACAGCGTCAACGAGGCGCCGTGTAGGAGACGAGACGAGACGAGACCCTCTGGCACTTGTACCCGGTTATATGGCAATAGACACTGTGCATACCCTAGGCTTAGGCGACATTTGCAACATCTTACTAGATTGTTAGGAGCTCCGAAACACACACACAAACACGCAATTTAGTAACAGAATCGTTGTACTTTCCATTCCATTTTAAATATACCATAATGAACGTTTTTTTACTGTGAAATTGTTGGAGTTTTAGTCTCTTTTTTGGAAGGATTCTGCTGCTATATTCCTCCCAAACGGAATACCTCATATGCATGCACAAATTTTAGCTCTAAGAAACACTTATACTGCCTGCCATAATCTTTATCTATCGCATTCCATTCGCTCTTTATTGTAGCGCACTTAGAAAATCCAATTGCAATGTTTGCTTGTCTTTAGAGAGTGCCAATTTCCCCTGTTTCAGCAGCTGGTTGTATTCCTGCTTGAAGTCCGAGCGAATAAACATGGGCTTGCCTTTTTTCAGCTTGGGTTGGCTTGCTTTGGGCAGCGCTATCGTTGGATTAAAGGCCATTTGCGTGCTGTCGTACTGTGTAAACAGTTCATGGGATGTGCTGGAAAAAGCAAATACAAATTAAAATCAAGCAAGAAGAAGGGAAGAGGCGTAAGTTTCACTTACAGTTTGCCAATATCCGTGGGCAGTGCACCCTCACCCGAGGCGGGCACACCATTGGCAATATGCATGGCCAGTCGTCGCACCGTGGGATGATAGTGACGTGCCAGTATGGTCAGCTCGTACAACGACGTTGCAGCCGCATTGCAGAACTCAGGATCCTCCAATTCGGGATCATAGCGACCCGAGCCAATGGTGCAGTCCGTGTCGAGCAGAGCATCCAGCACGGAAGTCAGCTGGAATGTCTGCTTGATGGTTCCCAGTGTCGCCAGAGTGCCATTATGCAGCAGATACAAGCTGCCTGTTAGCAGACGCTTCACAAACGCCATCAGACGCTGCTGGCTCATGTTGCGCCGCCGCTTGACCAGCACCTCGTCGAGAGTGCGCAGAATGATGGTAAAGTCAGCGTGATTCTTGCCCGCCTGTACGGCCAGCATGTTCCGATAGAAATGCTGATAGAAACGTATGGGATCAATGTTCAGGACCTCGCCCTGTCCGGATAGGATAACAAAAATTGTTTGTATACAGTGCAGACGCTCCCGATAGCCCAATTCGTCCTGCTCCTCTAGTATCTGATTGAGCACGTTGATAAGGTCAGAGAAAAAGTCCAGATTTATGACATGAGCAAATCTGTAAGAGAAATTGGAAGATTAAAGAAGCTTCAAGGGCGGGACTAAAAGCTAAACTCACTCTGCTAGGCCTTCCAGTATGGCGCTCAGCACACGCGATGTGGGATCATTCTTTAGCACGCGAAAGTAGATGGTGAATACCATTTTGATGATCTCCGTGAGCTTCTGTAGCTTCACTTGCTTGTTCTCCTCAGCGCGGGTCTCTTCGAGCTCTTTGTTGAGCTCCGTCAGCTTCTTTCTCCGCTTGCGTTCCTTCTTGGACATGCTAATCAATCGCTGGCGATGCGATTCCAGCTTCTTTTGCTTCAGTTCGTTCTCCTTCTCGGCATCCAAATTGACATTCTTGATCTTGAGACCCAACATGCAGGTGATGCACTCCACATGGACATTGTTCTGCTTCGTCTTGATCAGCTGATTGATGCGACGCACAATAAACAGACTCATATCCAGCTTCTTGTCGTTGGCAAAGAGCGAGCGAAAGCATTGATTGACGGTCTGACGCATGGTGCCGTAGTGGCAGTTGAGCATGTAGACCAGCAGTTGGGCAATGTTCTGAACGTAATTGAAGTACGGATGGGCCTCCAGCAGCTCGCACATGCACTGCACGGCCACGGTGGCCAGTTTCACGGTTTGTGGATTCTTCAGGCCTCCTCGTTTGTTCACCTGCGCCGTGAACTGTTCCAGCTTCTGCAGGAACTTCTTGAACTGCTGCAGCAGCGCATTCTCGAAGGTGACACGCTCCAGCGTGGCCTTGCGCACGGTTTGCATTTTGGTGTCGATTTGTCCCACACGATACTCGGGCAGGATGTCCTTAAAGATCTCCGTAACCGAAATGATGGCCAGCTTGCGCACTGGCATTAGGTTGGGCAGCCCACTGGCCGGGTTTATCTCGTCCATTAGCTCGTAGAGGGCGTGAAAGTTGCGCATCTTATCCTCTGGCTTCTCCAGCATGCCCGAACAGATGATGCCGATGCGATACTTTTGACGCTCGATCTCCTGCTGGCGGGCAATCAGCAGATCTGTGGTGGAAATCATTTTATTTGTGGGCTCCATGGTGGGTGCAGCCTCATCGTTGACCACATCATCATCGCTGTCGCCAAATTCACTCGCCTCGTCGTCATCCTCTTCGTTAATCTCCACATCCGAATCCTCCTGCTGCTTCTGCAGCTTCGGTTTGGGCACGTAGTCCACTTCTGTGGTTCTGGTTATAATCTCGCCATCCCTGGACTTTATGGGCAGCAGATTCACCTTAATCTTTTGCGTTTGCTCCTCCTTTTTGGTGGCCGTGGCGTAGGCCCTCTCGAGGCCCACAGACTGCTGCTGATCATCCACATCTTCGACTGTCTTGGCCTTCCGTTTGCGCTTGTTTTCATTGAGCAGCGCCAGATCATCTCCATCCAGCATGTCCGCAATGTTGTCCAGCAGATCGTCATCATCCCCGTCGTCGTCGTCAGCATCGAGTGGATCCAATCCCAGGGAGGACAATTTATTGTGCTTCTTGCGCTGGGCCAAGTTATCCCGCTTGCGTGCCTTCTGTGAGAATATACTGGGGCCCTGTTCGCGTTTGGAGCTCAAGTTTTCACGTTTTTGTTTAATTTTATTTTGTTGCTGTTTTGTGAGCGGCGTTTTCTTCGACTTCAGATGAGCCGCACGCTTCACCGAGCTGATTTTCACCTTTTTCTGCGGGTAGAACAGTTGCATTTGAGTAATGTGAGCTTAGTTGTGTTTATTTTACTACTTACCACCGCCATTATACTTTATTTAATTGATAAAACGTGTAAATAAAATTAAATGTTGATTTCCGAGCACATGGCACATAAATGGGGCTGCCACACTGCAGAGAAATGAAACAGCTGTGTATTAGGGTTGCCAGATTGTTGAACTTAAGTCAATAGTGCTGCCACATATTTTTGCGTGTCACGATTTTGTCAAAATAAAGGCAAAATAACAATAATGTCTGAAGATGAAGAGGATTACATGTCCGACAAGTTCCTAGCGGGGTAAGTGTGCACCCCAAACAGCTCAAACCCTAAACTAATGATCCCCCCACAGCCTGCAGGATGTGCGCCCCAGCTTGGTGCAAGATCGCGGGAAAAAACGAGCCATCAAAGTTCAGACCAAGCAGCAGGAAAACCGTAAGCGGCAACGAGAGACTGCTGCAGCCACCTCCAACTTGAATAATGATCGATTGCAGCAGAATCTGAACAAACCGTTGGCTGCGGACAACAAAGGATTCCAGTTGCTGGCCAAAATGGGCTACAAGGCGGGCAGTGGTCTGGGTAAACAGGCGGATGCACGCATCGAACCCATTGGCATAACGATAAAAAACGATCGCGGCGGCTTGGGCAGAGAGGCAGCAATCGCGGAGCTAACTGCCAAGCGACAGGAGCTACGCCGAGCTCACCTGCTGCACAGGGCGGGAATCGATTCGAGAGAGGAGATCAGCACAGAGGCATACCGGAAGAGAGCCATGCAAAAGGCAGAGGAACGCAAGCTGCAGTACGATATAAGGCGGTGCCAGCAGACCTGTGAATCCCTAGATGTTGCCACGAATGTGCCAGAGCCTGATCTAGAGTTCTTCTGGCCACCAAAACCAAAGGAGGAAGAGGAGAGCGACAGTGACGTAGAACAGGACGCGCCTGAAGAAGAAGACCTTCCAAAGGAGGAGCAATACAGTGCCGCCGAGCAGCTGGAACTGCTTATGGGCTACCTTCGCACAGCCTATACCTTTTGCTACTGGTGTGGCACACGCTACGACAGCGCCGAAGATCTGGAGACCAACTGTCCCGGTCTCACCCGCGACGACCATTAGTTGGGGGCGGGGCACAACAAATACATTTATAATTATTAAATATATATATAAGTTCACAAAATCTCTGCACGTTTACAATAATTTACAATAATACGTAGTCAAAAAACATTTAGCGGTGTGTTAGGGTTCGTTACTGTATACAAGAAAGGAGGGGGGCTATAGACGAGTTGGAAACGACGTGGGCGTGAGGCGTGTATGTGAAATGAGCAGAAGAGAAGCTATACGCGACCCTCCAGTTTCTGTATCAGATCGTGAGTGCGTTCAATGACGCTGTAGATGAACGGCCGCTCCATGGGATCCGTGCGCAGCATATAGTTTATCAGGTCATGCATGTCCTAAAGAGACAAATTCGAGGAATTAGCAAAATAAAGCAGTAATGGAGAAGCTTCCGCCGTACCTCTGTATAAATGGAATCCTCTGGAATGTTTATATTGCCGCTGAGCACGGCCAAGGCAACGCTATCACCACGCTCATAGATGGGATCGAATGGGGAGTTGAAGTAGCACATGGCATACAGCACACAACCAAGACTCTGCAAGAGAAAATGCATTACTAAATGTTCAGCTATCATCAGAACTGATTACTCACCCATATGTCCGTTCTTTCGTCAATGGTGCAGTAGCTTTTCACAGTAAACAGCTCCGGGGCACGATACACAATTGAGCTACGCTCCTCGGCCTCATCCTGCAGACGCTGTGCATCCGATTGGCTAACTATCTGCAAGCGTGCCTCCGTCATGGAGCCCAGATCCACGATAATGGGCTCAAACGAATCCGATAAGCATATGTTGGCAGTTTTCAGATCACGATGGGCCAGGGGCACAGGCTTCGCCTCATGGATGGCTTTGACGCCCTCGCAGACGCCCAGAAAGATTTGCACAATCTGCGCCTCGGGCATGTGGTCCTGCTTCCGGGACCGCAACTGCAGATGATCCAATAGTGCGCCATGCTTGTAGTACGGCAGCACAATGTACAATGTGCTCGTTGTGTTGATGACGATGTCAGCCTGACCCTTTAGCTCGTAATCAACCACCCGGATCACATTTTCCGAGTCGATTTTCCTGCAATTCTCGATCTCCCGCAGAGCAATGTTCTGGTCGTCGATGCTGTGGCAGGTGATGCGCTTTATCGCATAGCTCCGTCGGGTGCTTGGATTCTCCCCAAGGTCTATCAGACTGAAGCCCCTGTGTACAGCAGATAGGAATAGATAAGATATTTTCAGATTCATGGAACAGAGAAATTGTGTCAGAGGTTACCCCGTTGCCAGCCTTTCGCGAATCGTATAGCGGGAGCCATTGATGTTGAGCGTCTCTTTTCTGCAAAAGCAGCCACGTTTCATAATCAGGGTCCAACCAATGCTTTGCATTTTGTATCTATTACACTATATACTTGATAATTTTAAGCCTAACAACTAGTTTAATTCATATACAAAACCTAAATATAAAACAGTTTGGATCTATTAGCATGTTTATGCGGGGTAATGTTGCCAATTTACGGTGATTGTGAACTGAATTTGTTATTGTTATGTGTTTGCTGATTATGATTTGTATGTTTTAAATCTAAGGTGAATTTATTTTGGTAAAATTGTATTTTATTTGTATGTATTTGAATAACTAAAGAGTGAAAATTAACGTACTAAATTAAAGATTTCTAAAATCATGAATATGCAACCGCATAATCAGAAAACCTATTCGCGCTGCGCAGCTGTTCCAAAGACAGGGCTGTTATTGTGGACATGTGGCTGCAGAGCGTTGCCACCTGGCCATCGATGGTTTTGCCGATTCGATTCCAAATTAATTTAATTTTAATCTTTAATTTAATCAATGACAACAATGGAGGATGAAGCCTGGCGGGATCTCATTGGCATAAGTGCAGACCCGCCCGACGGACGCGACAAGTGCGAACAGTGCAAGTGAGTGAGAGTTGCCTAAATCTGTCTCTGAAATTTCAACTCATTGTGGTGCTTCTTTTTCTGCAGGCGACCCGCTGTTGTCTGCTGGTGCTCCGCCTTACCGCAGCCACCGCTGTTGGTGGCTTCGCAAATTGTGATACTACAGCACCCTGCCGAAGAGAAGCGTTCCCTTCGCACTGCCCTGATGCTCCAGCTGGGCCTGGAGCCGGGAAAATGCGTTGTCTACAAGGGCAAACGATTTCCCAATAACAAAAACTATGCGGAACTGCAGCAAATCTTCGATTCGCCGCAGACGCTGGTTCTGTATCCTAGTAAAGATTCTGTGCCTTTGGAGGAGATCGATCGCAGTGCCGGTCCATACACTCTGGTGCTCATCGATGGAACCTGGCCGCAGGCAAAGGCCATCTACGCCAGCAGTCCCGCCCTTCATCGCCTGCGTCAGGTGAAACTCATATCTGTGGGCATCAGCGACTATATCATTCGCACCCAGCCCACGGAAGGTTGTCTGAGCACTCTGGAGACGGCAGCCCAATGTCTGGCCGTGCTGGAATCCCAGCCAGAGCTGCGAAAGATACTGGTGCGCCCGTTGCACGCCCTGTGCAAATACCAGCTTGACAATGGCGCCGTCGAGCATCAGTCGAAGGAGTTCCTGATGAAGACAAATCAATATCCCAAGCCCATTGGCAAGAGATTGAGTCGCCTGCTTAATCAAACCGTGTGCGGACCCGCGGAAGAGGAAACGTGATAGAGAGAAGGACACTAAACAGTGTAGTTTATGCTTTTTACATAGTTTTATAGCGAACTCTGTGCACGGCCATAGCAATATTTAGCCATTTAATACAAATAATTTGTAATTTTGTACCCAAAATTTGAGTAGTTTACACAACTGGAATGTTCCTGGCATCTGTGAGGGAGCGCAGGACAACGCACTTGATAATGGCAAAGCCTCTCTCACAGGCATTCGCTTCTTCCTCTACGGGAATTCAAGTTTTTGAATGTATTTGGAACAGTATATTCTGCGTGGGATTACTTACTGCCCTCTTTCTCGCAGGCTTCGATGGAATCGCCAGTGGCTGGCCAAACATATTTGCGCACAAGATCCGCATTTAGTTTGTAGTTATCCATTAAGCCGGATTTTTCAAAGAAGCAATGGAAATAGCACTAGAAATATGGCAGCCAATAGAATCTGGTATCAGAAGGTGCTCTTTGATTACCCCTTACCATGCTCGTTTTATCCTTATCATCCGGCAGAGCTCCTGTGGTATTGAACTGCAGGACACTCGCTGAAAGAGTCGATAGTTTAATACCCTAAATAGTGATCCTTTCCTCCCCTGACTCACACATTGGTGTGATAAAACTTGCATTGCAGTTCCGCGTAACTTCATCGAAATCCACATAACCAGCTGCCCTGGGTGCTGGTGTCGTCGTGGATATATCATCTACATCGCCATCGAAGCTGTCATAGTTAATAATGAATATATCGCCAGTATCCTTGGCATGATCCTGCAGCGCCTTTATAGTGCACAAACCGAGGCTCAGCAGAGCAACGACCGCCAACGTTTTGAACAGTATGGAAAGCATTTCGCACTTAAATGATTTCTGGTTTGGTTTTTGGCTTGGGGATTGTTGCCCTTTTATAGGAAATACTTTGATGGCTTGGAACATGCAATGCATGGAATAATATTTGCGGAAATTGGCCAACAATTTAAACACACAAAAGAAACACATTTCACCCCCATAGATTGATCAATTAGAGATCACTTTTATGAATGATATATTGTGTGATCTACTGTATGAATCTCTTACCATATGTAATCAAATTCTCATCCGCACATTGCACTCGGATCGATTTGAAAAATGCATGCATTTCCTGCTGCTTTTCCGGATCATCGAGCACGATGTCCTGGCCAAAAACCAGCAACAAAGATACAAAACTAAACACAAAAATAGCACGAAACATTTTTTCGACTGCAATCCAGTGTAACTCTGACTGGTCTGGGGGACATACGAAACCCTTTTATATGATCTTTCGATACGTGATCAAAATCATGTGATAAATGCTTTCCAATTGATGAGAGATCATTAGGATAAATTAAACTAAATAGTTGTTGCACTTTAATCGAACAATAAATACATGCATTATACATATAGAGAGAGACAGAGAGAGTGGCATACGAAATTTGGTTATTTCAATGGGTGGATTTTCACAAGAATTAGTTTAAATAATACGAGTAGTAAAGTACAGTTAAATGGTTAAACTTATCGAGGGCATTGTCAGAGTCGTAGATCGCGCAACGCAGAGTGCTTAGAGTTGGAGTTTGGGATCGGATTGGAACGGGCCAAATTGGGTTTTATAATAGGTAATACGTGGAAAAAGGTTCGAGTTTCCTTAATAATAATTTTCGCTTAAATTTGAATTTGTAGTAATTTGTGTGTTTCGTTGAAATTTTTGCATTAAATTACTCTATGCAACGTCCACGTCGCATCCACACGTCAGACCTTGGCGCCCCAGGCACGCTTCAGCAGGTAGGCGCCCTTCTCCGCAATCATGACCGCTGGGGCATGGGTATTGCCCGCCGTCACCTTGGGCATAATGCTGGTGTCCATCACACGAAGTCCACGCACACCATGGACCCTCAGCTCGTGATTAACCACCGCCATGGGATCTTGGGAGGGACCCATTTTACAGGAGCCCGCCTGATGATTCTCCGGCCCAGTGTTCTGACGCACCGCGCACTCCCAGTAGGCATCGCTGGCAAAGGTGTGCGACTCACAGCCCTTCACCACCGTCTTGTCCAGCCGCATGCCGTACTGCTTCAGGGGCGAGGTCTGCGATAGCCTTATGACAAACTTGATGCCCTCCACCAGGGTCTTGACATCGCGCTCATCCGTCAGATAGTTGGCGAAGATGCGTGGAGGATCCATTGGATCGGCGGAGCGCAGGGTAATGTAGCCCCGCGACTTCGGATTGAGTACAGCAGGAAACATCTGTATGGCTCGGGAGCTGTTGGAGAGCAGCTCGCCCACCTGCCCGGTGCGGGCACAGCCGGCCAAGTAGCCGCCAAAGTAGAGCTGCAGATCGGGCAGATTGGGACGATCCGCCCAGCGGGTGGAAATCTTAGCGGTGACATCGGAGATGCCAGTGCCCGACATTAGGCCATCGCGGAAGAGCAAGTACTCCATGGCCGTGGCCCAGTTGAGGGGCGCCGTGTCCGCGTCATCGATGAAGAAGTTCGTGAAGTAAGCCACATGGTTGTGCAGATTCTTGCCCACGCCCGGCAGATGATGCACTGAACGGACATTCACCTTTTGCAGATCCTCCTTGGGTCCCACGCCACTCAGCAGCAGGATCTGTGGCGAGTTGACGGCACCACCACTGACGATGACCTCCTTCTTGACCAGGATCTTGCGCATGCTGCCAAACTGATCGCTGACCTCCACGCCCACAACGTTCTTGGTGCCCGGATGGATGAGCACCTTGGTCACGGTGGTGTTCAGCAGGATATGCAGATTGTTGCGCATGCGTGCGGGCCTGAGGAAAGCCCTGGCAGAGCTATATCGAATGCCATTCCTGGCCGTCATCTGGGCAATCATGAATCCCGTCGAATTCTGTCCGTTTAGATCCTGCACAGAGTAGCCCATCTCCTCGCCGGCCTTCAGCAGGGCATAGGAGAGTGGCGGATTGTAGGGGAACTTGCCCACTGGCAGCAGACCACCCTTGGCATGGTATTCGGTGCCCACGGCATCCAGTTCGAGATTGTCCTCTGATTTCTTGAAGAACGGCAGCACATCCTTGTAGCTCCAGCCTGGGTTGCCCAGTGCCGCCCAATCGTCGTAGTCCTCGCGATTGCCGCGTATGTACATCATGCCATTCAAGACCGAAGTGCCGCCCAGGACCTTGCCACGGGGCCAGTAGCAACGCTGCTCCTTGGAGGACAGGCAGGCCATACGCTCGGGCTCCGTGTTGTAGCGATAGTCAATGTCACTGCTAATGAAATTCAGGAACATGGAGGGTATCTGTGCACCCACCGGTTCATCGCCACCTGAAATGGTACGAAACAGAGGAATGTGTTTAAGTCGTGAGCAGACAGAAAACCCTATCCATACCCCCCAAACCCTCCCATTATTTAAGAGAGCAGCTTCAATAACCTTCTGCATCTGGGTGGCATCTCAATTAGATGCTTGCAACATCTTAGGCACGCTTTCGCTTAACCCGCTGGGTAATCGATTATAGTTTGTATTGCTCCAATCAGCGAATTCTACTCGAAGAATTTCCGTTTCGAAGAGTCTACGACTCGTAATTAATTAAATCCCAATCACAGATGGAATCTTTGATTGTTTTAACCCCAGCGTGGGAGCCGAAAGTTGTAGCCGCAAAAATGCCTCCACACAGACAAAAGAAATTAAATTATACCAGACCAGCTCTGATTCATTGAGTATTAGCGTTATATATGTTATCCATATTGTTCATAACTTGTTCTGCAGCGCCAAAAAACACAAACGCAATAAGAAATAAGAGACAACAATTAGCACCGCAGCAAGACGAATTCTAATTAGCTGCGGAATATAACCCCACCAAAAACACCATAAAAAAGGTAAAAACATCTACAAATAAATATGATCTTTTGAAATTAAGTTAATTTTCGATTGCTAAACAACATTTTAAGAGAGTAACAAACGATTGGCGGTATCATAAACCATTAACATTGCCTTTCAACACTAAACAAATATAATCCAAAACTTGTTAAAGTCTTGGCCGTTTTTAATCTAATCAGAAATGTTTTCTCTTTGGCAGATTTATTTTTGTACAATTTTTAAAAGCCAGAAATGAACGTTTTTTTTTAAATTTGTATTTAAGTTATGCAAACAAAAGACTCAGAACCCAAACTCTGCACAAAATGAAGCCATTAGCCCCATCACAATTGAGGGTCATTTGTATTAGCTAAGGCAAATCTCTTTAAGCCAAGAACTTGCTTAGTTTGTACCTTTTTCCGGCATGTATTTTGACATTGACTAAACATCTGATGATGAATTGCATGTCTAATGTCAACCAAGATTAAACCATTCCTCTGATGAATATGAGCTTTTGAGTCTTTTAAAGTATATTTTTTTTTCAAGACAATAAGCCAAGTAATGGCCACAACTAATTGCACTTCAGCCTGGTGTCTGGTGTCTGGTGCCTGGGGCCTGGGTCATTGTATAAGGTAACGCCAACGCATTGGCAACTTTGAAAATGTTTCTCTTTTCCCGAGGGTTTCATTATGCAATTAGTGTAATTAGTGACTGGGCATAAAAATTGTCACGTATATAATTGAAAACTATGTGTAACCCACAAAGTAAACTAAGCAGAGAGTAGAATGCTGATAAGGCAAGTCTAATGGGATTTATGAGAATGTTTTTCCAGCGATATAGAGAGGTATTACTGTAAGTGATTTTCCAACGGACATGAATAACTAATTAAGTTATTAGTGATGAATGGTGAACAATTATGATGATTAATGAGGTGTTTTTTTTAGGGCTCTGCGAAAATACAGAGACACTGTTTTAAGAATTTCTGCTTAGCTAATGGTTCGAATTTGTACCAAAAGAAATGTTTTGTAAATAATTTTAATGCATTCCATAAATGAATTAAATGTTCCATTAATACTATACGCTAATAACTGGTACTATAAATCCTGTTTACAAATTAACAAATTTAATGTAAAATTATTCAGTGCTAAAAAGCGTCTTCAGCAGAGTTTACCGCATGTTTGTTTCTCATTAAGGTAAAGTGAATGCCCTGCATTGAATATCCCCCCACACACACACACACACACACACACACACACACTCGTTCCACCGTATTATTCATGCATTATAATTCATTCATAAAAAAAGTGTAAGGCAAAAAAAGCCAACAATTATTCCAATGCAAAACAAAGTAAAGTCAAGCGGAACGTAAAAAATCCCCCATGAGGCATTGTAGGGGGCATGCAGCAAAATGCTACATAGAAAGAAGACATTTGCATGGGGCATGTGCATTGCCTTGGGCCAGCAAATGGAGCTGCTGCCGCTTGAGGTGGCAGTGGCAGCAGCTCGTTTAGTTTACATAATGCTCGTGGCAGAGTTGCGGTTGCCCAAGTCTTAGCTGCTGCTGCTGCTGCTGCTGGTGCTGGTGCTGCAGTTAGGCTTCAATTACTTCTAAACAAATGCCACATAACCGTGCATCTAATTGCCCGTGAGCACACTGTGTCTGCACAATGTGCCTGGCAACAAGTTGCATGCAACACACACACACACACTTGCTACACGACACGAAAACAACAAACTTACCGGCTTCGATCAGCAACACCTTCCACTGGGGCACCTCGGAGAGACGTGAGGCAACCACAGAGCCAGCCGAACCGCCGCCAATGACAATGAAATCGTACTCGTAATCCGGCTCCGATCGAAACTGCCAACAAAATGAATTGAATGTGATCTGGTTAGGCACACGCCTTGACCATATACGGATTGGCTTGGCTTACCCGCGTGCTGGCCCGTCCGCACGGATCCTCCAGATCGCATTGCGAGCGTATGAAGACCTCCAGGAGGCCCATGAACAGCATAAAAGCGCTGCCGCCGCAGGTGGAGGCGAGGGTGGGGCCCGTAGGCACGCCCACTAAACAATCGCAGGAAGATGGACTGGTGGACATTATGTTAAGGCTGTGTGTGGAATGAAAAGAGCAGAAAATAAAACGAACTTGAGAATTAAACGTCTACAAATTATAATTCAATATTTAAATGCATATTTTTTTGTTTGTTTTTATAATTTCCAGTTGATTAAACACAAAGCCAAAGGGCAAAATCATAAATATAATTCCAAATTCCGCAATTCCAAACTTCTGTTTAACCTTGCCGATCTATGGGGCATGAAAGACAAAGACCAAAAAATCATCTAAGTAATGCTCCAGCAGCAGCAGCAGCAGCAGCCACACTGCAATTAATAAAAGTACCAACCGCAGCAGACAATGGGCGTCGTCGCAGTCGAACAAGTAAAACAAAAGCTAAATAAAATGGAATTAAAATCAGCAAAAGATACTTCTTTGATATCTGTTGGGCATTTGGCAAAAACAAACGGCAACTGCCGCCAGCAGCGGCAACAGCAGCAGCCGCAGCAGCATTGGCAATTACCAAAAGGCCAAGCCAGACAGAGCTCAGCTCATCATCTTGGCTGGGTCTTAGCTCTTGGCTTTTGTTCAGTCAGCTGCATAGTTTCACATGACCTTAGCCCCGGATGAGGGGCTCTACTGGCTCTGGCTCTGACTCTTCTCTTTTCCTATTTGAAATTTCAAAATTACTCCCCGTACTGTTTTGCTGCCTAAAACAGAAGCAATGAGAGATTGAGTAATGTCCATTATAATTATGTCATTTGGCAAACGTTTTTGTTGGTAGCACCGCTGATGACCTCTGGGCGGGTGAGATTTGAGTGATTTTTAAGTGAGAGTTTTGGGGAGACGAGCCTGATAAAGTTGCTCAATTTGTCAGGCCACACACAGACCATTTCCAGACATGATAATTAGACAAAAAATGTTATTTAAAATCCCAACCCACAAATCAGCACATTTTTGGGAAGATGCTGACAACGTTTGTGACCTCAATTAAATCGAAACTTAGAGCTTAGAGCAATCAAATTGCAATTTGCAAGCAAACCAAAAGTGGAAAACCCAAAACAAAAACAACAACCAAAAGCCTGAAACTGAAACCAAAAAGTCAGCGTCAGAGAATCAACAGAGAAGATCACGCTACAATTGCTACAGTTCGTCTGTGTTTTGTTTTTGTTTTTTTGGTGTTCGCATTTGACATTTGAAACACGATTTTTCATTCAATTTGAATGGGATTTTGGTGTCTTTTCTTGTTTTAAAGTTGAAGGATGCCATGAAAGTAAAGCAAAGTAAAGCCAAAGCAAAAGCTAGAGCTAAAGCTAAAGCCAGAGTGCATACGCAACTCGGGCAGAAAGAGAGGCAGTTGACCTCGCAACAAGTTTTCCAGGCAGCCTATGAAAAACCAAGTACAGGCGAACTTCACAAAAGCCAAAGGAAAAACGCGTACAAAAGTCGTGCAGCAATCAGAAAATTAAAAGTTGTTCGGGACAAGTTTTTGCATCAGTTTTGGGGGCATGGAAATCTATGAAAAAGCTTTAGGGAAATCCTAAGAAAATGGTGGTGGGAATGTGTGAGTAATTATTCAATTTATTAATGACAATTTTTGTTGTCTCTTCTATGGCCTATTCACACTTCCTTTTTGAAAACAATGTTATCTCTGTGAGTGTGTGTTTTTTCTTTTTTTATAATTATGAGCAGCTTGTTTTTGTATTAACAACTTTATCGGATGTACATAATACTCGTATGTTGTGCACTGATGCGATGCGTTGCCCGCATGTCGATTATAATCGGAGTTGCAGTTGTCTTCTTGTGGTTTTTGTATTGATATCGCTTGGCATTGTCTTCATTGCTGTAATTGTATTTGAAGGTTTCTTTCAGCTGTCAGTCAGCCAGTCAGCCAGTCAATCAGTCAGTCAATCAGTCAGTCAGTCAGTTAGTCAGCTAGTCAGTAAGTCGGTCTTGTGCTCAGGGGTGTGAACAATACCGCAAGACAGCGTTGGTTTGTACCTTCTTTGCCATATGTTTGGCTATGGTCTCTGCGGAGAGGAGGGCGCTTATTAATGTGGGAACTGTGCATTTATTAGAATAATAATCATAAAGTAATGCAATTTATGCGTGCCATGACAAAGGCGCCAGATAAACCCATGTGATTATAGTGCGGGGATTGTGCAAGGGCCTGGGCCTGGGCCTCTCTGCCACTTTGGATGGGGTGAGAGATCTTTGGGACGACAGCCGTCATAATAATAACTACCCCATCAAACTCAAAAGCTGTGAAACTTTCACGCCATACTTTGTAGAACTTAATTGGCATCCATCCATCATTCAATTAAATTGAGACTTAAAAGCGTCATAAAACAATTCACATAATCTCAAGAAATTTCACATCTACTTTGGAGTCAATTTGCAACTTCCTCTCCGCCTAAAACTGGAACACAATCAGTGGATAAAAACTATAACGAATTTAATGCTCAAACACATTGCGGCAAATTGTCGTCATTCATTTGGCCAATGGACCTCCAACTCTGAACTGGAACGGGTTTTAATTTGATTTTGTCGATACCTTTTTATCCGCTTTATTTCTAACAAAGTCTTAACTGTACACGCTGCGCAAAAAAGAATAAAAAATACAGAGAGAGAGAAAAACCAATAGAGAGATAAAATAAAACGCAGACCATAAAGTGTTTCACGATCGGTCATCAAATTGACAAGAGCTCTGGCAATGCTTATGCATATTTTAAGCGAAAAGAGCCAACCAAATGCTAAAACGGGTAAAAACAATGTAAACAGATTTCGGGGTGGTGGAAAAAGTTCATAAATTAAGCGAAACACGTACGAAAATGTGGGTAGGTGCAACATGTTGCCGCCGGTCTTTCACAGAGTGCGGCAATAAATTAACACCAGCAACAACAACAACATCCATCTTCGGTTGCCCCCATGGAGAGGATAACGAGGCTGCAAATGCAAACACAATATTGATGTTACGCAGTGTTCACAGTGTGCTCTGACCATTAGAAAATTGGCCAAGAAATCAAAAGAGTGTGGAGCTCCAGTTTCAGCTACAACGTGCAACCTGCAACTGTCGGCAGCGGCGGCAATTGCATTGGCAATAGGCAGAGAGGAAACTGCATCGCAATGTCTGTGTCTGTGTCTGGCCAACTTGGCCAATGTCTGACTCAAAGTCTGAGGCTGATGTTGCATTTGGTTGTTCCCGCCGCTGCTGCTGCTGCTGCAACCATTGCCGGTCTCTCATGGCTCTTTGGCCATCTCTTGACTTCCTATTTTCACTTTCATTCGTCATGCGCGTGGCGGCAAATAGAAATGCAACAAAACAGCAAACAAAATCTACTGCCCAAACTGCAAACCCACTTTGGTCTTTTCTTGTAGCTTTTCTTTAGTTTTTCTTGTAGTCTTTTTTTCGTCGCTGTCAACAATGTGCGAATATTTTGTCTTGTGTGAGAATCTGTTGCTGGTTTTTTGCCTCATCGTCATCTGCCACATCATGGCAATATTTGTTTAATGCACTTTACATTTTGTTTTATGGCCCACAATGATGGGGTTTAATTTTCAGAGATTTTCCATTATTTTTATTGGCTAAATTCTTGCATGTGGCACATGTGCTATTTCCCTTGTGTATTTATTGTGTCTGTAGCTCCATTGTTCGTTAAGTCCATTTCAATACTGATTAGATCAATAAAAATCGAGAGGGGAGAAACAATAAAAACGGAACTCGTGTACATCTGCATTGATTGGTAATTGTAATTGTGTTTTTTTTTTTTATATATTTTTCCAGATAATTGCGCATTATAATTTATTTAGATGGCTTTGGCTGGCACGATTTTCAATGGATATTTCCACTCTCCCAGAAACAGAAACGGAAATACCCCAACAAGTGGCCACAATTTTTGTAGAAAATTTCGAAAGCAGCAGTACCAACAAAAAAACACCAAACTGCTTTACATAATTTATTTAAATTTTGTGTGTGTTTTTTTTTTGTGTGGATGCTATGTTGCACGAACTACGTGATTGAATATTTACAACATTTTGTTGCATTTCGCCGAAAAAAAAACAGAAACAAAAACAAAAACAGAGTTGCAGCAACTCTGCATGTAATACCCTTGGCGTTTGCCAATTACGTGGCCACAGCCACACAATTAAGTTTCAAGTGAAATTCTGCAATTGCGGTGTGCGCAGCGCATCATTCGGGCCGGGCGATTGTCAAAGACTCTCCAGATGAGGCTTTGTGCCTTGATTGATCGCTGGTTACGTGCTGGATAAGGTAAGAAAAAATCAGGCAACAGCAACAGCACCACCACCATCTCTTTGGTGGCCCCCGAGGCGGATGCAAAGCCCCACTCAACGATGTTGTCCGGGAGCTGCCTGTCAACTGGGTTGCCTGCCATTCCATGAATCTCTGCGATCTCGGCGGGGCTATTCGGGACTGTAACAACACTTTTAGTTTCATTGCTAAATGAGTGAATTTGTTAACAGGGTTTTGTGGTCGCCGCCGTTCGCCAATGCCGTAATTGATGTTTTGCCAAAATTTCTCACGCTTTTCGGTAAGGATAGCCGACACCTTAGGGGCTAGCTATTCTCCACAATGATCAGAGATGGCTACACTCTTCTGCCATGTGGCAATAGGATAGATGCTCCATGGGATAGTCAATATGCTAATCAATTTCTTATGAAAATTTGTCCCATTTCAAACTTTTGTCAACGTCACGTTCCAACGGGGCTGTCTTTTGGCCTGCAAATGTGCCATAACGAATTGTTAACAAATAAAAGTACAGCAACATTTAAATGGCAAATGGCAGAGATCAGACACATATTGCAGGCACACAAAAGGAGGCACACAAAAGGAGGAGAAGTAAAAGGCAGCGAAGGGGAACCGAACCGAACATACTACTCGCCACATCGCCACATGCTGCAGATTGAATGAATGAATGAATGGCCAAGAAAAAAAACCAAAAAAGGGAGCAAAACAACAAAATAGCAAACAACAGGCAGCAAAAGTCAATCGATGTCTTTGAAGAGGAGCAACAAAAGGCAAATCTTTTCCACCTATTTTGTGTCCGTTGTATCCCCCGTACACCAGACGGTAAGAGAGCTGGGGACCCCCGAACGAGATGCGATATAGCGGCGACAGCACGTTCCCAAAACATGGAGACATACAAATTTTTATCTGTTGCTGACATTTGAACATGACTTCAGCTATGAAGGGGACGGCGACTCCTCGTGTGCAAATAGTTTTCGTTGGCGTTTTTTAAGGTTTTTTTTTTTGTGTGCTACAGAAAAGAAAGCGCTGCGGGGCCCCCTGGGCGTGGGTGTCAGCCGGTCAAAGCACTCTGCTCTCCATGTTCACTTATATCCATTGCCATTGCCCCCCGACCGAAACCCCCACTCCATTGGCACGAATATCAATAACTTTTTATTGAAATGCTCGTTGGCCACTGTTTGCCCTCAATACAAATTTTGATGGATCATCGCCATCTACTTTAATTTTGCACTCAATCTACTCAATAAATGTATAAAATGTTGTATGGTAGAAAACAAGCAAAACTAAAAAGATCTCCCCCCAATTGTACATCAAATTTTGATATGCAAATCGAGCAAAAATTATCTTCACAGCGGTCGCATGCCTTTCGAATGCTTTTTTTATATTTTTAATGAGTTCATGCATAAAATCAGAGCAAAGCAAATGTTAATGTGAAATTCTTTTTGATTTTCTGAATTTATTGTTTGAGTTTTGATTGCTTTTACTTTGGGCTTTAATCAGCTGACAGATTGGGTGAGTTTTAGGCACTTTCTTTGGTTGATTGGATGACAATTTATGTCGAAATATTAGCATTTCTTAATCATACTCTAAGATTTTTTTTTGGGTATTTGGGAATCACTTTTTCAAGAAAGAGTCATCTATATATGACAAATATTTTGTTATTATTATTTTCGTGGAATTATTTGAGAGTATTTGTATTTTCTTTGGGTTTTTTGGGAGTCACCTTTTGTGGAAATATTTTCATAGCCTTGTGACAAAAATGTTGATGTTGATTTTTATGCAAGAAATTCGGGCGTTAATGTGAGTCTTGGTCTTTTTCTTTGGATATTCGAAAGTCACATTAAAGAATTAATTTCTCAGCCTAATAGCTAATATGCCATCATTTCCTGTAATATTCATAATTAATGATTATATTTCTGAAGATTTTATGCCCATTTTCACCTCATCAACATTAGCATATGTAGCACCAGACTTTAGCTTCGACTTTTGTTTAGTTTACAAAATAACTCTAAGAAAATCTAAGCTGATTTTCCCCTTTTGGAGGTTTGAAAAGAAAAGCTGGCGCATAACGGATATTTCCATTCATTTTGGATCAAAAGGCGAATTGTACCCACCATAAATAAGCGTAATACCACGGGTTTCCGTCGAATACAAATGAGGTGGAAATGAAGCAGAGGCTGGTTTTGTGGTGAGGCGACGAAACCGGGCTAATTTCCTATTACACAGTAATGAACGTTTAATGAACTGGCAATGTGAAACACCACCATAATATAAAAGAGTCTGTGGCACAGAGACACACCGAGGCACAATACGAATAATACGCCATGTAATTGAGCACAAAAATCGAACAGATTAGTGATCATATAGAAGGCAAAGACAGACAATGGGTGACCGATTTGATGTGTGTGGAAAAAGAAACCAGTAACTAAGATTAGAAACGTGTCTAGAGGCAGAAAATCGTGAGACATACACTGACGGCAAACAAAACGAATCGAATTGGAATTGGAGCTACTATTGCAAAAAAAAAAAACAACAGCGCCAACAAAAATGCAACTCAATTTATCGCCATGAGGCATCAGAAGACCAACAAACACTCTGTGGAAGTTCCGTTTCTTGGGCTTATGACAATGGTAAAATTTCCAGCAGTCCAAGAGGCTGGCCAAAACAGTTTTCGTTGAGCTTCCTCAATGCCAAAAACGGACATGGCCGAAACAGCAGCAGAAATTCAGCGAAATAAAAGAAAAACTCAGGCATTAGGCATTGGGCATCAAGCATCAGGCGATTGCATCAACTTACGGTCTATGTCGGGTTCGGGTTTCCTTTTCTGTTTTGTTAAATTTTTGGAAAATTTAATTATTTATTCCTTATTGAAAACAAAAAATGCCTCTTAGCCAATTGCTCAATGGCATGGGGATGATACAAACGACTCGTAAAAAATGCACAATTGTGAACAATTTATTTAAACGTTTCTTGTTGCAGTTTTTTTTGTTTTTACTTCTTTTATGTTTCTTTATCTTTTTCTTGGACACAACACAAAGACACTCACGAGTACAACGGTGTTTGTTGTTGGGTTGCCTTCTAGGGTTTTTTTAGTGTTCCCCTCTTTTGAGCACTGGGTCTCGTTTTTATTTTTTCAACCTGTTTTGAACTGCGCGCAGACGCAGACCGTTACCGACTCAGCCTCTGGCCGGCGAGCGCGAGGCTTTTTAAGCTTACCAAAAGCCGCGCGCCACTGGAGCGAGCTTTGGCCTTAACGAAAGTTTGGTTTGACGAAGCGACAGCTTAAAGCTGGTTAGCAAGCTTGCTAGCGCGCTCGCTCTTTCGTTAAGTTGAGTTGGGCTTTATTCAATTTTGAGTTGAACCAAAGAGAGTTTATTTTATGTAAGAAAAATCATTCTCTAAAATTAAATTATAGTTAAATTAAAAGCTTCTTTCTTTAAGAACTTTTCAGAATTTTTGATGACTCATGAAGCTTTCGCAGTGCTGGAAAACTCTAGTTCAGGTGAGCCACCCCTATGTTTCGCCAAGACGTCACAGGTTTCTTCAACCCCCGCTCTCAGACACAGCACACAGCCCACACAAAAAGACCTCATTACGCGCAGAGCGCCTGCGCTGGTTTAACGATTTCCAAGCGTACCCGAACAGAAGTAAAATAAAGTAGCTCTGTGTAGAGGAACTACGCTGTAGGATTGTTGTTTTGGCCAAGCTTGGGCATTGAAAGTGGCAAAATATTTGCAAAGGTTTTGATAAAAAAGTAAGAAAATAATATTAAATAATATTGAATGATAAAACCATTAATATTTAAGAGTTGAAAACTGCCAAAAAGTTATGGAAAGCTAAAGAAAATTAGATGCATGTATGCTTAGAGGGAAAAAAAAAAAACAAATAGATAAGAAAATTCGATGTGTGCTTCCATATATAATACTACAGTAAATAGAATTGGAGCATTTATATGAACTTCTATAAAAAACAATTTATAAATTAAACTTTAAAGCTACAAAAAAATTAAAGAAAAAGTAAAACCCAGTGAGTAACGAATTTTGCATACGAGTTGTGCGGGGGTTGTGATGATTCATGCGTGCACCCAGACCCCCAGACGAGAGCACCCATATAACGCGTGTGTGTATGGTATGGAAGAGTATCATCTCCCACTCCGTCTCGCTCTCTCTCTCTCTCTCTCTCTCTGGAAACCCCAAGTAATGCAAATAACAACAAAACCCAACCAACATCAAGCATAGCCTGGCAGCTGCTACCTACCTACTGCCGATGAAAAGAGCATACATTTGTGCGCAAAATCGATGTACGAACATTTTTCACGTGCCACAGAAAGTAGCAAAAAGAAATACCAAAAACACTTAAAGCCAGTCCACACAGAAAAATTTTTTTAAGCGAACTTTCCTTCGAACAAATTGTGACTAATTGTTATTCCACACAGCTACGCAGGAACTTCCAGAAGGAAGAGCAAACTGAGAGAGGCTGAAGCCGAATCCGAATCCATTAAAAATGGCTGAAGAGTATATGCCAGATGTCAGCATGATGGACACAAGTAAGTAACATATTGCCATTTTATTTGAGGGGTTTGTTCATTAGAAAGTTTCTTTGAGAGCTGTGAGAAGCCCTTTTGGCAACTTTTTCAATTGTAATGAATAATTAAATGGGGAAGAGAAAGAGGAAACGTGGTTGATGTAACCATTTTCATGGGGGAGGGCTATAAAATTAGAGCTGATTTCCTGTTGGGTTTTCTTTTAGTACTCAGATAGTATTTATTTACTAGAGTAAATATTTATTTGATTTCTTCTCTTTTCATTTAGTTTTGCCCGCCATACTGGGACTGACGGCAGCTGCAGTTCTGTCATCGGTGGCCTGCATCTGTGCCAAACAGATGCGCATTCGGAACAAGAAGCAGAACCAACATGATGCATCGTTCCCATTCCAACCGACCCGACGGCCGACTGCAGTTCGTTCGCCCAGCGGCCAGCCGCCGCATTATCTGAAGAAGTCGCCATCGCCAACGAATGGCAAGCAGATGGGTCTACTTTCGCCCATGCAGGACCAGTCGACGTCACCAATCGCACCACCGAATATGAAATACACCGAGGAGGATGAGGCACCCATGCAGCAGGACCAGCCGCAGCAGCAACAGCAGCAGCAGCAGATGGGGAACAAGCTGACGGTTGTGGATGGGAACGGAATGAAGCAATCGCTGCACAATCACCACTCGCCGGTGGAGACGATTGCCAATGGCAATGTGACAATCACCTTGGACGACCAGGCACTGACCAACGGCAAGGAGCTGATCGTAACCGATCAGTATGGAAAACTGGGAACGATCTACTTCAAGTTACGCTATCTGGCCGAAAGGAATGCCCTGATGGTTTCGATCATACGCTGCCGTGGATTGCCCTGCAAGGGTGGCTCGGGCGGCACTGGCGACATACCCACTGGCATGAACGGACGCACACAGGCGGCCACCGATCCCTATGTGAAGCTGCAGCTGTTGCCCGACAAGCAGCACAAAGTGAAGACCCGCGTGGTGCGAAATACCCGGAATCCAGTGTACGACGAGGACTTTACCTTCTACGGCCTGAACATCAACGACCTGCAGAACATGTCGCTGCACTTTGTCATACTCAGCTTCGATCGGTATTCGCGGGACGATGTAATTGGCGAGGTGGTCTGCCCATTGACTTCTATTGAGATCGGTGACATTTCCAAGGAGGCCCTGTCCATCAGCAAGGAAATCCAGCCGCGCAGCCTGAAGATACGCGCCCAGGGACGAGGCGAACTCTTGATCTCTCTCTGCTGGCAGCCAGCTGCCGGACGTCTGACTGTGGTGTTGCTCAAGGCCCGGAATTTACCACGCATGGATGTCACAGGTCTGGCCGATCCCTACGTGAAGATCTATCTGTTGTATAACGGTCAGCGCATTGCCAAAAAGAAGACGCACGTGAAGAAGCGCACTCTGAGCCCAGTATTCAATGAGAGTTTCGCCTTTGATATTCCCGCCGCAGAGGTGAGTCAGGAAATAAACACAAACAGGGAGGGCGAGGGAGAATTTTACACTACTTTATGTTTATTTTTGTTGACATTCCAGGGCACTGGCGCCAGTCTGGAGGGCGTCTCCTTGGAGCTGATGCTACTCGACTGGGATCGCGTGACCAAGAATGAGGTAAGTTCAGGGTTAAGGTCGGTCTCACCCTCTGACTAATTTCACCCTAATTGCCATTGTTTAGGTCATTGGTCGCCTGGAGTTGGGTGGCCCCACATCCAGCAGCACCGCCCTGAACCACTGGAACGAGGTGTGCAATTCCCCACGCCGCCAGATTGCCGAGTGGCACAAACTGAATGAGTAAATGAGAGGCGTGCAACTAAACACCCAGCCCTGAAACGAGTGCAGCCCCGGCGCTGGCGCCACTTTCGGAAAAGAGAAGCGAAGCAGGGAAAACGCTCCCGAGAGTCATACGATTCATGAGTATGAGCTCGCTAGCTATTCATTTATGATTCGTTTTCTATACAGCTTATAATTTTATATACTTTACATAATTTGTTACAAATTTTGTTACCTTAAAATCGCTTAAGTTTGTATGCGAGGCATACACCCAAAAAGAGATGGAGCAGAATTATAATATTTACCAAAAACCCCAAAGCCCCCTAAGTAAATTAAATGTATTAGAAAATGTTTAGGACATAAAAATGCATGTAAGTGTAAGATAATTCCAGGACATCGTAATATAAATATATATATGAATAAAGGAAACAGGTAAACCTTCGTATAATGGACACTGGTTATGTTGCTGTATAGAACTTGAATTCTCCGCTTTATAAAACCTCGATTCGTTGCCCCATTGTTTTCCATATCAATCGATTGAATGTGCCCACCATGAAGAAACCTAATTTCATTTTCATGCTACAAATTATTAAACCCAGGCATATATACAAATGTATAATATATTTATGATATAATATCCCTAACTTTTAAGCATAAATCTTTGTGTATAATGTTTTGTTTTCACTGTTTGATTTTTGGCGGCTTTCTGTTCAATTGTAAAGAAGAAATAATGATCCGAAACACACAGCAAAAATCAGCAATGCACCGACAGAAAGGCCTCGAAGTGTGTCCAAGAACAAAAATGCTTACTGCTTTACACTTTATACGAACGTATTCTTAACAAAAGAAATGATTAATGTTTAAAATAGATGATGAAACCTAATTGAATCTAGAGACGAACACGCAGCTGAATGCTTAGCACCAAAAAGATACAAAAATCCACACACCCACAAAACAAATAAAAAACAAAAACGAAGAAAATTCACGAAAAGAAACCAAAAACACAATACGATACAATAATTGTAAGCAAAAAAACATAGGACATGTAGAAAGCAAAAATACTTATAAAATATATACTCTAGAGTATACAATCCACGAATAGCTCAAAAAAACGAATGCAATAATCAGTCGAATGGGTGTCTAGTGGCATCGTTTATAAAGATCCCATTCCACAATCACACACAAAAATGGAAAAGCGTAGCTTGAAGAAAATGCAACCAACACACACACAGACACACACATTATCCAGCGTACTGAATGCAAATTATGAACTAAAACTACATTTAATAGATCTTTACAGACATCAGCCTGCGCTTCTACATATATTTTATAAGATGAATGTTAGAGCATGAAAAACCCCCCAATTATATAGCTACATACTTACATACATACCACATAAAGATATACATACAACCATAGAAAATACAACTTAAACTTTGTGTCCATTCAAAACTTCAATTCGTCTAAAAAGGGAAAACAATAATTAATGGTGGCATTAACCGATTCATATGTCATGGAACAAAGCATACTTATATATGAGAGATGTGTATAATTCTACATTATAATGTAATAGTAATTGTAAGCAAAACAAACATCAAATGGTTAATTTCAGTAAATAAAAAACATATTATACAAAATACAATGACGCATCAGGAGGATGAATTTTTTCAATTACCAATGATTTATGTATATGTTTGGGATCATATAGTCTTTATGTGTACAATGTACATTATATTATATTTTTCAGATTTTTTTCAGATTTTTTCAGCTGATTTCGACAAATTTAATAAAAAAATTGTTCGTTTGGTTAATTACAATAAAAAATGAGGAGGAACGTTTGAGTCGCTTCTATGGACGCTGCTCTACTTTTATACCGGTACTCAATCAGTATATAAATTTTTGAGCTTATGACCGCGGAGTTACGGATAAAGTATACCGCCTGACTCTCAGAAATATACCAATATATCATTATCAAAATATACCGTAAATATACTAACTGAATAAACTGAACCCCAAAAACACAAAAACAAGAAGAAGACAACCAGAAAAACAGAAAAAAAATATATAACGAGAAGGAACGTGTGAGTCGCTTCAGTGGACGCGACTCTACTTTTATACCTTTACTCAGTCAGAATATAAATTTGTGAGCTTTTATATATTTTACATTTTAAATTTTTTGGCTTCATCTGTTATATACATTTACAATGTCGCATTGCACAGGGCAGAGTGTGTGCGAGCTAGAAAGAGAATGAGTAGCGTCAGCAGCGCTGGAGGAGGTGGGTGGAAGCAAATGAAAATTCATTCTGGCTATAATAATGATCCGATCTGATTCAGATTCGGCAATCTGGTACAGTCTAGTATAGTCATTCTCTACGATACTGCGTTTTTAGTTTTATCGTATCTTCAAAGTTGTGGCTTCCACAGATTTTCGTCTTTTGTGATGGCGGAAGGGGGCGGGGCTAAATGTGGAAATACACTTTTAGCAGTGTGATATTAAATGGAAACAACATTTGGTTGCTCTAGCTCTTATAGTCTCGGAGATCTGGGCGACAAACAAGACGGACGGAAAGACGGACTGGAAAGACTGACATCACAATATCGATTCGGCTATTGGTGCTGATCAAAAATATATATACTTTATGGGGTCGGAAACGTTTCCTTCTCTGCGTTTAACACATCCACTTCTACCACAAATACAATATACCCGTTAACTCTTCGAGTACGTGTATAAATATGCATACAATTTGTTGTAAAAAGATGCATCAGAATTTAGCCCAACATAATCGGAAAATGTGGTACTTTTTTTTTTGATACTTCAATTCCTTAAAGTACTAAAATATACTACAGCCTGAAATCTTCATGCTTCTCAGCGGGAGCAAAGAATTGATTTTAGACAAACAAAAAAATTCTTATAATTTGTTCGTAGATTCCGATTATGCTATACGCTTATCAGGTTTTTGTCCCCGATGATTCCAGTCCAAGTCGCGCATAAGATGGCTCTTATCAGTACAGTTTAAGCTCCCGTTGTGATCGGTACAATAATATTCGCGCTCCATTGTTACTGTACAGTATATCTATTTATTTTAGATAAAGCAACGATATCTGAGTGATCTGCTATGATATTGCTGAACATTTTGGCATTTATATGCCTGCTATGTAGGGTGGAATATGGTAAAGTGTTTGCGACTATATCTTGAAATGTGCTCTTGAATACGAAAGGTTATCATTATGTGGTTAATGGCAGCTGTCATATGTACATATATGTATATGTACATATGGCTGTATTCTGCGATTTTAATAGAGTTTTAAGAAAAAGATTGCAATTATATTTTCTTCATTTTATTTGTTTTTAATTAAATTCTTCAAGGATTGACCCTTGCGTTTGAATGCCCCAGCAAAACAAATAAACCCGTTCAGGACACTCAGATATGCAATGGAATTATAGACTGCCTGGATAAAAGAGACGAAAGTTTCGAGTTGTGTTATAATAGAACATGCAATGATGAGAAATTATTTCGTTGTACCTACGGCGGCTGTTTGGATATAACGAGAAAATGTGACAAAAACATTGATTGCTGGGATTCCAGTGATGAAAATCTATTTGAGTGCGTGGAGAACGAAGACGTGTTCGAAGACCTATACAACGATTTAGAGGGAGAATGCGAGTGAGTCAGGATCTGGGGATGGGGATATTGTGGGATTAGATAAAGTCTAAATCTGAATGATTTCAGAGACAAATTCAATTGCAAGGAGAAGTGCTTGGACTGGAGTCAGGTGTGTGATGGCCAGGTCGATTGCAGGGATGGCAATGATGAGAATAGCACTCTGTGTTCCACCATCGACTGTCCGTATCCAGCATTCAGATGCCTCTATGGCGGCTGCATCACTGATGCTGCCTTGTGCAATCACATACCAGATTGCTATGATGCCTCTGATGAGCTGCCTGCCATATGCCTCCATAAGATGGATCAAGATCCAACCACAAGAGATGACGATGAGCAGAGTGCTTCACCACAGATCTGGGAGGTGAAGCACTGCAAGCTAGAGGATCTATCGGGAGCCCTGATTGCGGAGAACTATGTGGGCAGCACCACCTACTGCAGCAATGCGACGGTGCGCGACCAGTCCGTTGTGACGCTCAGGTGTTCCCACGGCCATGTCCTAATTGGGGAGCCGAAGAATATTTGCGATGGCGAGACTTGGCGATACGAGCTGGCCAAATGCGTTCCGCAGTGCCAAAACATCGGCAATATCCTGCACGAGAGGCAGTGCACCCACCAAGGACGCCTGATTGACTGTGATCAGTCCGTGCTGCCGATGGACACCCGAATGGTGGTTGGCTGCGCCTCTGGCCATGAGGCGAATGAAAAGTCCGGTGTTCAAGTGTGTCTGGGCAATGGTCGTTGGCTTGTGGAGCAGGAGCTGCCCAAATGCGAACCCATCTGTGGTGAGTGGAAACTGAAGGACCAGGGACAGGAGCACACAACCTCCCCATGGATGGTTAGCATTTTTCAGTGCGGCAATGAGCCTATGTTTGAGTACCGATGCGTGGCGACCATTTTGTCACACTACGTAGTGATTACATCGGTGGACTGCTTTACAAATAAACCGATAAAGGGTGCTCCAGCCACAGAGCCAGTGCTCTATACGGTGGCCGAGGGCGAGGTCTATGGGAATACTGCTTTCAGGTCCGGCGAGGATATTGGCTACAAACTGCACAACGTCTCCTATATACACAACATCGAGTAGGACATAAAAACCTTTTGCCTTAGCAAATTTCTAACTTTCTGATCTTTCAGGCGCAGAGATGGGGACACGGTTTCTGCCCTGGCGTTAGTGCAGTTGATCCAACCCCTGGAGTTTAGTGTACGATTGCGCCCCATTTGCCTGACCAGTGATACGCCCGACAAATGGCAGACAACTGAAGATTTCAGTCAATATCCAAAGGGGGTGCCGATCGTCAATGAGAAATCCAATCGATACGAACTTACAGAGATTTTGGCCAGCGATACGGCCAGGTATCACATCAGTGCGTTCATGGAACCTATACGAAATTATATAGCCGAGTGCCAAGAGAGGGGAAACATTTAATTCACTTTATTATGGTTTGCGTTTTCGTGGTTAATCAGAAATCAATGTACATTCAACTGAAGGAAACACACACACACATCTACTATTGACAATTATACTCGTATATTGTATGTATGTATGGGGCATTTGCATTGGGCTATTCATCGGGCCATCGTTCACCGTTCATCATTCACTATTCACCGATCGAAATGCCACCAAAAATGTTTAATGTTTCTTTTTAATTAATGTTCCGATTTCAATTTGCTATTCATTTTGCTGCTGCCTGGATTCCGTTCATTACATTGAGATTGCATTCTGGAGTTTAAACACTAACTATTATAGGTTATTTGTTTTTGTTAAATTTAAATTTAAATTACAATTACTTTAATTAATAATACATTACATTTGATGTTGCTATACTCGTATTTTAGATTTAGTTTATTTTGTTTTAGTTTTGTTTCTCTGCCATTTAGTATGAAATTTTATAGGACACATTCAGTTTGCTTAGTAACTGCTGTAAAAAATCTCTCTTTAAAATGTTCTTTTCTCTTCGCATCTATGTGGTTTGTGGTTTTCTTTCTTTTTCTTTAATTTTGATCACTTCAGTCTTTCCAAAAAGTATTACAACATCTTTTCTATTTTCTTTTTGCAATTGCCAACATATAATTAGAAAATGTATTAGTTATTTCAAAATAGTTTTGTTTCTTTTGTTTTTTTTGTTTTTTGTATCTATCGCATAGTTCCATCTATAGTTGTAAACACATTTGATTTTCATGAAATTCTGTGTGTGCTCTTATTTACTCGTACTTAGTTTTCTTTCAGAAATCTTTCTGTATTCAATACACGGATAGACCTAAACAAATATATATATATGGTATGTATATGTATAGTAATATGAATGTAAATTACGTTTTGGAATAAGTATCCACTTTAGGTTCTATATATATATATATATGTACATATATATCGGTTTTAGTTTGCAGTTGCTTTCATATTTGATTCAAGACTGCGAGATCCTTTTGTGCATTCGAATATAAATACATTTTTGCTTTATCCATCAATTCTTCAATATATATATTTACATGTTCTGCAAGCGACGAGGTCTGTCTGTGGGGAAAGAGAACTAAGTTTTGGATGTTTTAAAAGATTCAGAATCCATTTATGCATATATTTTAGAGTCAGAACTTAGGTATGGACGGTGTTATTCAAATAAGAATACGTATCGTTGGCCATTTACAGTGTGTGCTTATGCCCGATATAAACTTAAGCCCAATATAAAATTTATGTAGATGTCGCTTAGGCGCTAAGACTCTAGCTACAAATTAATACTGTACAGGAATGCACGCCTCGTCAAATGATACAATTAGTTACTATATTTATAGCAATGTGTGTGGATAATTTACCAAACTTAAAAGTAGGACCCTAGCTACCCTTTCTCCTTGCCCGGACCCACACTCACGCCCAACAGATGCTCCCCAGCCATCAGACCCGCCGGCTGGTGCGCATAGTTGCGGATCTGATGCAGCGAGATCAGCTGATTGGGGAATGCATTCGCATTGTTCTGGTTGACATTCTTATTGGGGAAACTGATGGCATCGTAGAGATAGGGTCGCTGTGCCATCGGATGGTGGCTCAGCGAGTTCAAGTGCGGCGGCATTGAGTTGATCGGCGTAAAGGCCGAATTGCTGGTGGTTTTCGTTAGGGAAGCGGCATCATATGGACCCACAGCACTGGGTGTGGATACTGTTTGCAACAAAATAGACAAAGTATGATGGAATGATGTCAAGAACTCCCCATTAATAAGACTGTGGCACTTACCTATATCCTCCCTCACCGGATCGGGCATGCGATGATGTGGCTGCAACTCTGGTCCATGGCCATTGCTTTGGGCACTGTTTGGTGCCGTCGGCTGGACATAGTGCCCCTCCATGCTGTGCTGCGGCGGTGGCTGTTGCTGCTGCTGCTGCGGATGATGATGATGCGGGGGCTGTTGCTGTTGCTGCTGTTGTTGTTGTGGCGGGACATGTTGCTGCGGTGGAACTCCGTGCTGCGGATGATGGTGATGCGTCTGATGTTGCTGCTGCTGTTGTTGCTGCTGCTGCTGTTGCTGTTGTTGTTGCTGCTGCTGCTGTTGCTGTTGTTGCTGCTGCTGTTGCTGCTGCTGCTGGTGCATCACTTCCATGGCATTGGCAGCGGCAGCCGAATCAGGACTCACCTTTGGCCAGTAGCTGCTCTCGCTTGGAGCTATCGAAACCGGTGGCAGTCCCAGATTATTGCGCTGGTGCTGGGCAGGATTGCTGGCCGTCGGCGGACCAGTAGGTCCCGCCCCAGAACTGCCCGCGGCGGCGGCAGCAGCAGCGGCAGCAATGGCTGCTGCACTGCCCGGCGCAATCGGTGGCCGCTTGTCCGTGCGCTCCGCATGCTTCTGCATGTGCTTCGTCAGGTAGGTCTCCTGGGTGTACGACTTGCCGCAGTACTGGCAGATGTGCGTCTTCAGATGCTTGGACTCCTTGTGCTTGGGTATGTGCTCCAGCAGCGAGGGCTCGTCTGAGAAGCACTTGTAGCAGGAGTTGCACTTGAACGGCTTGTCCGTCTGATGGCAGCGCGAGTGCGACTGCAGATTCGAGAGCTGGGAGAAGGCCTTCTGGCAGCCAGGATGGCGGCACTTGTACGGCTTGTCGCCCGTGTGGGTCCGTATGTGCTGCTGCAGGTGCGACAATTGGGTGAACTTTCGCTGACAGATCTCGCAGCGGTACGGCTTGATGCCCAAATGGATTCGCGTGTGCTGCGACAGATACGACGAGTTGGCAAAGGCCTTCGAGCACTGGGTGCACTTGTACGGCTTGGCCTCCCGCATATGAATCTGGGTGTGCAGCTGCAGATCCGCCTTCGAGCTGAAGATCTGCAAAAGTCAGGGAAAAGTTTGGTAAGTTTCGGGGAAATGAAAGTGGGGGGCAGGGAATGTTGTTGCTGTTTGCTGAAGAGCCTGAATTCTTAATGATAGATAAACCCTATTCAAAAGTTTATATTTAATTCCCTCCCATCACCTTCGTATCCTTCACATCCAATTGCGTCATATGGTGCGGCGAACTGGTGGAGGAGGAGATGCCATTACCAGGAGCCGCAGCTGTGGGCACAACTCCTCCTACGCTTATGGCAGGTGGAACTCCTGCTGCTCCTGCCACTCCTGACACTGGCACTGCGCCTGTGTTCTGACCATTCCTCTCATTGATTGTGGCATTCTGCATCCGTATGCCGCCATTGTCCACACTATTGCTTGTCACGATGATGTGTTGATTGGGATTGGGATAGATGCGTGACTTGCGACCACGTGTGGAGCCCGTGGGAGTATTTCCGGTGGAGGTGGAGCTGCCGCCGCCACTGCTGCTGCTCACGACGGCATCGTTCACGTGCTTCTGGCTGTCGGAGGAGGGCACACCACTGCTCTCCAGAGTGGTTATGCTTGGCTTTGGCTGCTGCTCCAGTGGCTCCACTCCACCACCGCTCAGGTGGTATTGATGCTGTTGCTGCTGGTGTTGTTGCAGGTGCTGCTGCTGTTGCTGCTGCTGTGGTGGCGGTTGATGGTGCGGCTGGTGTGGCTGTTGGCTATAGCTGAGAACGGAGCTCCTTAAATCGGCCGTATTGGAGAAGACACTAAGTGGCCCCAGGGCCCCTCGCTCGTTTAAACTGTTTCGCAGATGATCAATGGATCTGTGAACCGCGTGGGAGTAATCTCCACCAGCGGGTGGTATCTCCCCAATTAGCGGAGAATTGTGGTGGTAATCGAGGCCCCCTCCAATGGGCCGATATTCTATTAGACGTCCTTCCATTTCACTTTTTATTTAATCACTTCTTTTTTTTTTTTCTTTTTTTTGGTTGATTTATTATTGATTTTTAATTGTCTAAGCACTTATGATATCTGCAAAAATATATTTCACTTTAGTCAGTTGAAACACTTGGCGTATGCGTGATATCGAAGATTTTTCACGATTTTTTTTTTTTTTTTTTAAGGTGGAAAAACACTTGACTGGGATTTATTTCTGTTCTTTTCAGTTCAAATATAGAACAGTAATGTTAAAAAAAATAGATTTTCAACACAAAAGGGGTTTGATCCTCTCAAAAAAAAATGCCTAACAACTTTTTAATCCTGAAACATTCCCTTTTATATTCTTTCAAACATTTCGATAGATCCCTAAATATTCCTGAAATTTTGAACAATGTCAAAGCTAAAGTTTTTACAAGAAAGCGAAGCGTGAAAATGTTGAATATCTTTTAACTCTCTGTTGACATTCTGCCACAACTGCCAAAGCCAATATTAAATAAAGGGAAAATAACAGAAAGAGGAAAAAAGAAGAGGAGCTGTGGAAAACCTGTGAGACGAGACCACAAAAACGCTTTGGTCTCGACTGGCTGCACCGCGCAGCCGGAAAGGACTTTTTGTCTTTGCTTTTGTTTTCCTAAATCTAACGCTATTTTTTTCGCCAAGCTCACTTTTTATTTCGCATTTTCAATTGCTATGCCTGTTCACATATTTTTTTTCCCGCAACGCTTTTGGCGAGGCGGAAGTATTTTTTCCACACGAATTTGACTTGTATTTGACTTTTTAGCACGCGCTTTACCGCTCTTCCACTTTTCTATTTTCTATGCATTTTTTCATGTTTTTGTGCTGCCTTCGATTAGATTTTTTTCTATATATTTGTATAAACGCTGGCGGCGCTCTCTCTCGCGGCACATTCAGGCGCAGACATGCCGCAGACATCCTGTGTATTTTTCCAGGTGAAAGTCCTCAATGGATGCGCTGTTTTTGTTTTTTCATTTGCATTGCTCCAATTTGAGAGTCTCTAGTTCTAAACGCGACAAATTATTCATTTATTTGTGGAGTATTTTATTTGTTTTTATTCCCATGTAGTCGAATTTTTTTTGTTTGGTTTTTTGTTGCGTTTAGATTGATTTTGTAGATGGGATTTTTTTGTGCCATGTCCATGCCCAACATTGACCTTGAACGGTGATTTTTGTGGGTTAGATTTAGCATATTTCAAAAAATGATAGAAGCAAAAAACTAGATTTGTCAACAGCTTTGGCATTTGACATACAGTTTGGAGGGCGGACACATTTAATTATTACAAGTGTTAATGCATGATTAACAAATTATTTATGGAATTGAAATGCAAGAGTTGAGAGGTTCTCTGAGATTTAATTGACATGACAATAAGTGGAGGAGCGGATTCCCGTCCCTCTGTGTGAAATATGTGAAATGTGAACAGAATTTTAATGAATATTCTTTTCGTTAAATTCCTCACATTAATTAATGGCTATATTTTATGGGGATTTTTTGTTTGTATTATTAAATGTTCGCAGTGCTTTCTAACGATTTGATGATTGTAATATGTATCAATAGCAGTGGCTTTTAACGCAATGATATATGGCTATTAGGTAATACATTTTTCATTCAATTTCCATCCAAAAACACTCATATATAATCTATTTCCCATACTTTCTCTGGACCCTCTCTCTGGACTGGACTGCGATTTCTTTCCTCTTTTATTGGTTAGCTAAATATTGACTTTTTTTACGACACGACCATTTAATTTATATAGCTGGCTGAGCAAACAGTCAGCGTGTGGGTAAGTATATAAGCGGATTGCATATACATAATGTAACCCAGGCCTAAACCCAAAAAAAACTACATAAAAATCACAAAAATAAAAAAGGAAAAAATGCATGAAACTGGGGAAATTATGATGCTCTCTGTCTGTGTCTGTGTTTGCATTTGCATTGGGGTTTGAGTTTTGGGGTTTAGGTTCGGGTTTGAGTTCCTTTCGGGTTGAAGTTTGGGGTCTGTGGGGTCTTTGGGGTCATCAGGGCTGTGTTAATGCGTAGTTTGAGGCTTTTAACTAATTAACATTTAGCGGTTTGGCAATATTTTCACTTGGGCTCTTCGTCGTCATGCATATTCCCCATACACATTGCGTTGGATGTTATTAATTGAAAAATATGTAAAAAATTTGCGCGCTCTTTTATTATTCATAATTTTTTTTGTTCCTGTTTCTGGTTTTTGTTTAATTCTGATTAATGCATTTTTCACACTACTCTTTAGGTTTTTCTATTAAGTTGTGTCCACCGGCAGCACTAGGATATTTTCGCTTTTTTTCACACTTTTTATGCAACTTTTTGCAGGCTGTTGATGAAAAATGCATTGGCTTGATGTTATGCGATATAGTTTTATATTTCAATTTTTTTTTTTTTTGTTAGTGTCCAGTATCCTTTTTTACATCACTGGTTTCTTATGCATTTTAATGATATTTAATTTCACATTCGCCATTGGAGTTTGTTTTGTCTGCCTGTTTGCACTAATCATTAATTAATTTCACATCACTTAAAATATGCAATTAATATTCCGTGTTGTCTCTTAATTAAAAATTATATTTTGCAGCCTATTAGAAGCGTACGCCCGTGGCTCCTCTCCTCCGATTATCCGCGTAAACGATGTGCACGCTGCGCTAGTCTTTGATTAACTGATCACTCGAACGCAGCCAGCCAGAGCATCGAATTCAGAAAAGAAGGCAGAACGGGGAATTGCGAACAGCTGGCCAAAAGGGTTTCACTAACGGCTCATTCTCTGGGCAGCCAATCAGTTTATGGCCATTTCACAGCTCGGCTCTTGCGGTGGGCTCCAAAAAGATCTTCTCAGCATATCAAATATCGAATCGAATGCCCCAAAATCAGGCCCATGGACCAGCTCCGGAATCAGGTGTTTGGTGCTGCCCAATTAGTTTCAAGTTGATTGGATCTGCCAGGAGAGCCAGATAATTCGGGTCTCGAGTTAGTGAAGTCAACTAGAACAATATTTGGTCAACGAGCTTATGGGATTATACCCCATAAGAGTTTTGGGTTAGGGACAAGCTAACGGGGTTGGATGTTTGCACGGCATTTGAGTTGGGCAATGGTGACAAGTCAGCGAGCTTTGGAGCTCAAAGAACTTACAGTGAACTTTTAAATTAGATAGCAATCATAATAAGCCACAAAAGAGAACTTCCTTGGGGATCAATAAAATGTAAACTCGATTTTGTACGACAAGCATTGATACATTAAACTTAAACAAGAGCAAAATGACTGTAAACTAAATATAAAAGTAGTTAAATAATATGCAAATGGTACCGAAATATTGAATTTCTTTAGTTTGAATTTATAATACTTCTATGCAGAATTTCTTCTACACCAGAGTAGAAGACACGTAACTAGTATTTAAAATCAATTTAAAAGTATCAAAAAATCGTCAAATAAATATAGAAATTAATCTCGCAAGAAGTTTCTGAAGAGCTCCATTATTTTAGCAATTATTGAAGTTATAATTCCCAAAGCTCACTGATATCTATGCCACAAGTTTACTTTAAATTTCTTCAGTAAATTAAATGTTTGAGAAATGCTGCTGTTTCCACGTACCGGCAGCGGCACTGGTTGTTTGAGATTTATCCTGACCTTGATATTGAACACAAGAAACAGCTGATATGCTGTACAAACACAGACACACAGGGCACAGACAGGGAGACCGACCGGCGAAGTACATTTATTATTTATATGAAAAGCCCGCCAGCTACACACACACACACACACACACTCATATATATACCGAGTGTGGCAAGCAAAACAAAGCCAGCTGCTGGCTGCTTGACTTTCTTCTTAGTGTCTGCACGTGACGACGACGACGATGCCAACGACCAAGACAAGGACGCATTGCGTTAGAAAAACTCGCGTATCCTTAAGACACACACACACATACAGGCAAGGAGAAACACATACCCACACCCAAACTCGCGTTTGATATTTTTTCTTGGCCAAACAATAAATAAACACACACTGCAAAGAAATCGAATGGCAAGGCAAGAGCGCGCGCAAGAGAGTGAGAGAGCAGAGCAGAAGGCAAAAGCCGGAAAATGTCTAAAAGCGCGCACACGTCCCACCGGAAACGGAAACCGAAACCAAGTCAAGAAAAAAATCGTCTTTCCCTTGCTGCTATTGTTGTTGTTGTTGTTTTTGAGTTGCTTTCTTTCTTTGCGGCTTGCTGCTGCTGCCTCCACTTTTTCTTTTGCTGCTACTTTTTCTTAATGCTGCCGCGAGCAGGCGGTAAAAGGAGTACGGGGACGGGGTCCGAAGACGTTTTGCCGTGGAAAGCGCTTGTAGTGGTTACTGTTGTCATTGACGGGCTCGGTGTCGGTGTTGTCGGTGTCTCGGTCTCGGCCGTGTCTCGGTCTCAAGGAACATGTTGCGCACACAGAAAAAACTAACAGCAGACTGAATGAAATGTTGTTGGCGCGCCTTTGGACGGGTCTTTAGGACGAGCTTTAGCGAGCGGCCGAGCGGTTTTTGGAGCAGGCAGCGCGTGCCGGAGCCGAGAGCACGATCCGTCACCAATGTAAAAACTCAACTAAAGCGATGATGAAAAAATCTGAAACAATATATTTTTGGGGGGCGCCAGCACCAGCACTCACACACACACACACACAGGCACACATACAGATGGAGAGATGCAAAGCGAGGCGGCAGAGAGCTGCTGGCCAAAGCATCGACAGGCCGCAGAAGGCAGACAGACAAAACGCGCACCAACACCAATGCAGAATTTCAAAACGCAGCAGCAGCGGCAGCAGAGTCTCTATGTGTGTCTGTGTGTGTGTGTGGGTGGTTGGGTGGCAAGGTGGGTGGTGTGGCGGCCTGGCTTACTAAAGGCCGCCGCCGGCCGACACAGACAACAACAAGAGCAGAGAAGGAAGGGGAAGGGGGCAGGCAGCATCATGGGGAAAAACCCCACTCGCACACAAACACAATCAAGCGGTAAAAAAAAAGTGGCGGCCGCAGCAGTAGCAGCAGCAGCAGCGCCAGCAACAACAACAAACTAAGCGAAAAAAAAAAAAAAAACCGAAAAAAGTACGCCACACGCACACAGAGGCAAAAAAAAAGTTTTGGTTGCATAGGCGGCGGCAGGCGCCGGCGTCGAAGCCAGCGCCACTGCTGGCGCTATTCAAATGCTGCGAAGCCGGCAGCGCAGCCACCTGCCAAAGCAACAGCAGCAACAGCAGAGCGCCAACATTGACCCAAACCCAAAAAAGGAGGAATGGGGTGTAGAGGGGGGCTCTAAAAAACGCGGAAAAAAATTGTGTAAAAAAATAAAAAAGGGGAATTTTTGCGCCGGCGACAAACCCACGCACACACACACACACACAAAGAGAGAGACAGTGAGTGAGTGAGAGAGAGAGAGAAAGAGAGAGACACCGACATGCCAGTACACTCATACAAATGCAGGGGGAAAATTTTTTCGCTGTTAGCCTTTGCCGCCCCAAATATCCTGTCTGCCCACCCCCCTCCACTCCACCCACTGGTTTTTTGCATTTTGTTTTGTTCGACTTTGATGCGAGCGCTTGCTTTTTTTATTGAGAGCGAGAGGAGAGTGAACAGAGCGAGATGGAGAGGCCCAAACAGAGAGAGAGAGAGCGAAAATTTTTGACTTTGAAAATTGTGTTTTGGTTTTTGTTTTTGCCAATTTTTGTTTGTTAATTTTTTAAGCGCTGGTCAACAATTAACAGAATTATTTTCGAAGCAATAAATTGTAAACCATTTGGTAGCAAATTAATCAAAAACGTGCCCCCAATAAGTAGGCAGAGCTGTCTGCCCGTGGATGCGAGCTCGTGCCTCATTTCTGTGGTTGCGCTTTCCAGCACTCAATCAGTCTGGGGAAAAAGGAATGCCCCAAAACAACTTGAGAGCAAATGCAAATACAAAAAAATAAAAAAGGAAACAGAACAGAACAGAATAAAAAGGAAAGGAAAGGAGGCAGCAGCCATCGCACACACGAGCACACACCTCAGGCAGCCTCCGCCCTGACCTAAGCCACCGCGTTGGCTTAACTGCCAACAGCAACCACCTCACATCGAGCATTCAACCACCCACTCATCCACCCATCCACCCACCCATGCAACCAACCCACACTCTCAAGCTCACTCTGCCCCTTCTGCTGACGTCGACTCGACGCTTGTGTCTGACGTCGCCGACGTTGCTGCTGCTGCTATTCCTAAGTTCTTTTTTTCGCATTGCAACCTTGCCTCAACTTCTTCTCAGCTAGCCATCCCACTCCACCCCACTCCACCCCACTCCATCCCACTCCACCTGCTCTCTTTCTCTCTCACTTTGCACATTTTTTCCAGAATTTTTTCCATTTCCATTCGCTGTGCATTTTTTTCTCAGTTCGTCCCTCTCTCTCTCCGCTTTCTTTTTTCTACACTTTTTTTTTCTTGCCACAGGAAATAAATTTTTTCCTTTAGTTCATGCCATCCCGCTTGCACGTACTGCAAGGATGCTTTGTGCATTTCGACCCCCGCCCCCCACCACATTCGCAAAACACAATCATTTTTTTTTCCTGACATTTCCCCAATCCCGCGCAGCCCCTTTGCAGGGATGAGTGGTGTTGCTGCTTTTGTTGCATTTGCTGTTGTATTTTCGCTTTTAGATTCTTTTTTTTAAGGTCTCCTTTTTTTTTGCCTTTGCTGTTGTCGTTGCCGTTGCATGTGTCTCTCTTGCCGATGGGGCAAGAGAATCTTGCAAAAAATTGCAGAGTTGCCATTGAAAAATATAATTTATTATAAATTGTAAAATTGGGTTAAACAATGTGCCAATTGTGGCAGAAGGTTGTTGAAAAAGGATCTTGAATTAAGTGAGCAATTTTTGTGATGTTATAGGAATAATTATTACAGATTTTCCATATGAAGATCCTTCTTTCTTAATAAATTGTTTAACAATGATTTTTAGTTTATTATTTTAGTCTTTCCTTGAAGATTTTTTTCTGAAATATTCTATATAGTTAAACCATTTTTTGCAGTCTATCCCTGCCCACAAAGTTTTGGAATTGAATAGTTTTGTAGCAGCAGCAGCTGCTCAGAAACAGTTTTGATCGCTCAAAAGTCAACTCTGGCGTGTGTGAAAAATTAATTATCACCACGTGGCAACACTGTCAACGTGCTTTGATGCCATTTTTTAACCACTCGTTTTTCACTCGGCTTTGCTTCTATTTTTTTGCACATGTTTTGTTGCATGTCCAAACATTTTTTATGCTGTTTTGTTTTTTGAATAAGCAACGCAGTGGACAGTCATACATACACACAGTTTGTACACACACACATAGATGGTCATGGGTAGAAAAAGTACAAAAAAAAGTACATTTTGGTCAGAAGAAGGCTTGGTGGGGGGGAGGGAGTTTTTGGGCCTATACACAGGGGCTAGGGCTGACTGCATGGGCTTATTGCGATGCGTGACTGGCATTTGTGGACTTTGAATACAAACAAAACAGTCACTCGCATACATAGATAGTACACACACACACTCACACAAGTGCAATTATGAATACCCCTCACAAAAGAGAGACAGAGAGATGGATATACACTCTCACTCACAGATAGAGAGCAACACTCTCACTCACACTCACATGTGCATTTCAATACGCATTAATAACTACGAATTCAATGTGGCAACCACTCCTCATGCTCCCACACTCCACTCCAGTCATCACTCTCGCAGCCCACACCCAGCCCCTTGACGCAGTCACACCGACAGGGAAGCGGCGTCGCTGCAGCAGCTGACGCCTAAAAAACGACTACAAAAAATATAAAAATCAAATTCCCCGCCCTGTTCGTTAATTTCACCCTGGCAGGGTAGTCAAAAAAGCGAAAAACTGAACAATTATATTCCGTTTTGCAGGCTGTCTTTCTACTCTGAATGCCTCCCATCTACGTACTCCCAAAGATCTGAATAGCTGGGGGGAACAGTATCATTAAACATTATCTTAACATGAAGATCAGACTCCCATTCCCATTGCCAGGCTTCAATTGAGCCATTGCTTTGTGTCCTGACATTTTTCTATTTCTAGTTTTGTTTTTGAGTTTCAACATATTTGCTTTCTGACTATATTCGTCGTGCAAATTCCGCGCTCTGGTTCCCATGAACTTCACTCCATTTTTTTCGTACAATATTTTTCTTGGTTGTTTTCCCTGTCTGGTGGCCGCAAAACGTTTTTCCATGAATTTTTCATCCATTTAGCGTTGCCATTAAGCCATTTTCAGGGCGCTTAGAATTCATTGATACTTTAGCAAAATTGTTTTTTTTTGTTCAGGAGTTTCCCTTGATTTTTTTTGTGGATTTTCCAATTTGTAGCGTGACATTGAATCAGGAAAGAGGTGAAAGTTGGTTCTTTTATGGCGTAAATAGTTTAAACGAACTAGGAATCTGTACTTCATTTGGTAGCTTTCGCGTGGTGGCTTTTTAAAAAATCCAAACCGCTATCAGTGGCATTTTCTGTATAAAATATGAAACATATCAGCTTTTAAGCAGTAGGCAATGCTGCAATTAGAACTGATAAAACATTGGAAAATTCCAGTAAAGGCGCACTCAAGTAACGATCATACGCCAAACGAATGTTTGTTTATAGAAAACATATCCATTACAGTAGCCCCTGGCCATGTAGCAACGTCTAAATAAACAATTCGGAGCGGAGCTAAAATTCTCAGAAGCTAAAAACGAAACGCAAAAACTTTCAGTCGCTGACTCAAGGCGGAGGGAGGGAGGGTAACTGCAACTGACCAACAAAAAAAACAGCTGGATTCAAAATAGATTTTGTGGGACTTTTAATGCTACTTCATTTGGTGCCCGACCGTCAAGCCATGCAGAGCAGAGTGGGAATGTTGAGGGAGTTTAGCTCCTACCATGATCTAAGCGAACATTTTCGCATGTATAGATCTCAGTCCATTGATACCCTAGACAATGGCATTGATATGAACCCGAGTACCGGCGATGGAGTGTCCAGAGATGGCATCGACGACTGCTACACAACCTGCTCCCAGTCGCACTCCGGTTTGCTGCGTGAGCATAACTTCAAGGTGAAGAACAATTACTTCCACGTGGGGAATTGTGTGCACTGCGAGAAAAGGTGAGTCACCCGTCGTCGTTCTAATAGAGGGATTCTGATCTCATTGTGCCTTGCTTAGGATTGGCTTTGGAACGGCCAGCTTGCGTTGCCGGGCTTGTCCGCTGCGCTGCCACATCGGCTGCTCTCGCCAGTTGACAATCAACTGTATTCCCCAGCCGCAGATGAGCAGTAAGCGTGGAAGCCTCAGTGATTATGCACCCACGGTGGCGCCCATGGTGCCGGCTTTGATAGTCCATTGTGTGACGGAGATCGAGGAGCGTGGACTGCAGCAGGAGGGACTCTATCGGCTGTCCTCGACGCGGGAGAAGTGCAAGCAGTTGCGGCAGAAGCTGCTGCGTGGCAAGTGGACACCGCATCTGGGTAGCAGGGACACAAACACCCTGTGCTGCTGCATCAAGGAGTTCCTCCGCCGTCTGGTGCATCCCCTGATACCCATTTACCACAGGCGCGACTTTGAGAGGGCCACCAGCCACAGCAATCCGTCAGACGTGGAGGAGCATGTCTATCGTGTAATTCAGATGCTACAGCAGGCTCACCGTGACACGCTGGCCTACCTCATGCTGCACTGGAAGCGTGTGGCAGATAGTCCGAATGCCCGAATGTCCATCAACAATCTGGCCCTAATATTGGCCCCAACTCTGTTCGGGGATCTCGACTTGACGGTCGAGAATATCACAACCTGGACAAAGGTACTGAAGGAGCTGCTCCTGCTGCCGCATGTGTTTTGGGTTCAGTTTCTGGAGGTGCAACCTGCACCTTTGTCCAGCGATTACCCGGACGATGATCGGTATGGGCACAGGCAATGGGATCATCATGGCCACAGGCGCTGGAGCACTGTTAAAACCTATTTTAGATCTATGGTAAGAAGACTATAAGTCTGCACTTGTATGCATTTTAATAATGTGCTTCCATATTGCAGGTAAATCTCTCCACAATCAGATGAATCATGTTTTGTTTATTTTTTATTTGTTTATTTTATCGAGTTAAGTTCGTTCATCATTGGAAGATTAAAGGTAACTATTTCATTTGATTACAATTGCTAGATATCATCTGAATTGACGTTTAAAATGTAAATTTAAAATTTAAATTTTAAAGTTTTTTTTGGCAAATAAAATAAAAACAGCTGGAAATCATTTCCACCAGATATAAATAATATAGCATGGCCCAAAGCTTGGTAATCTTTCGACAATATATTTGGAATATTGAAACATTTATTAAAATTTTAAATTGAATTTCAACTTTTTTAGCTGAATGTTGATTAATTCCCCAACCCATAGGAAAAACCGTGAAGCGAAGTACAAAATTAATAATTTCCATTTGGCCATGCGAGTATTTATGTTTATGTGAAGCGTAAACCAAAACACAAAGAAAAATATTATGCCAGCGTTGGGTGAATGGACCACCGATTCTATATTGAAAGAACTGAAGGCGGTAAGAAAAAAGTTAGTTTGGCGTTTTAAAAACAATTTGCTGAGTGCTGGTAAAAAATTTGTGTGTGTGGCCATTAAATGCAAAAAACAAGCAAAGCAAAACAAAGCACTCGAATGCGTTGGAGGAGTGCATAAATAGACCCATACGCACACTTATATAGTACACACTCACGCACACCACTATACGCGTATACAGGGGTAAAAAAGAATGTATAATAATATCAAAAATAAACCTAAAGCGAGACGGCGACAGAGTGCAATGCGATTCTGTTGCTAACCGCTAAAAACGGGGCTGCAGTTGCAGTTGTTCCATCTGCCACGTTGTTAACGTTAACCAAATGCTAATGCCACACACACGCAAACGCACACACTGATACACCCAGTCAGGGGCAACTGCAACTGCAGCGTGCACCAATACCGTGGCAGAAAAGTGTAGCGCAAAAATAAAAATAAAATAATAAAAAACGAAAAAAGCTGAAAAATAAATAAGCAAAACAAAAATAAAAATAGTTTACATAATTCATGTATTATATCGGATCAAATTTTAATGCCTGCCGTAGTCCGACCCCAGTCTATGTGTGTGCGAATGTGTCCCATGCATGCGTGTGTGCTGCTGCTGCTGCAACAGCAACAGAAGCGTTGCCTACTTGGGGGCGCTTGTTGGAAATTGTTTAACAAATGGCATGATTGCAATATATGTATGCAAGTGTGTGTGCGTGTGCATGCATAATTCGCAGGCAGTTTTTACTTTATTTTTTAGACTTTTTTAGCCTATTTTTATTGTTAATTAAATGAGGGGAATAACAGACACAAGCCGCCGCAATTGTACTGGTATATACATACATATATGTACATACCTATATGCATGTACAGGAATCGCATGTGTGTGTGCTGCTCTGTCTATGTATGTGTGGGTGTGCTTTGGTATGCGCAACAAATTTTTCGCAATTTTTCTATTTTCTCAGCACTTTTTCCGCGTTGTGTGTGTTGGGTCGAGAGCATTTTACGCTCGTTGTTTCGCATGTAATTCACTAATTGATAGTGTGAGCCCTTGCCCAGCACCCGGCACCCCCCCCAACCAGCACACCATCCCAGCTTTGGTTCCTTTAGCTGACCACTCGTGTAATTGTGTTAGTGACTGGACACACACACAGAGGAAATGTTGAAAGTGCAGGAAAGAAGAATGGTGGAAAAAAAGTAAATGCAAATGTCAAATAAAACTAAAAAATTCACGTTAAAAATAATAAAAGCGTACTATGCGTGTGTGTGTGTGTGCAAAAGGGAGCGAGAGTCTCGCTCTCTCACACACACATAGAGACACATGAGTGGCGTTGCGCTAATAATAACATGGTGCAAAAAGCGTTGCATACTTTTATGCTTATTTCAGTTAATTCTGCCGTTTTTTTTTTGCTGCCCCCTTTGCTAGGCGTGTTCTATAATTTTATGTAAACCGTGTGGCGGTCGACCGAAACAAGTGGGCGCGGCATGCGGTCCATATACAGCGCCCTTTTTTTTTAACCAAATAGTTATTTTTGTTTTTGTTCACAAGACAAATATTTTGCTACAAAAAAAAAAAGAGTTAGTGGCAAGTACATGATTAATTTTAATGCTAAAGGACTTAGGTTGAATGGCTAATGTAATTCAAAGATCAAAGGTATAGAGTGTGGAATTTATGCATAATGTTTTGGCATTGCAAAGTTCTTTTTCTAAATGAAATTCCCAACACTTTGAAACCCATTTAATCATTCGTTTCTCCACAGTTTTCCCTCTCTTTCCATTCTGTTTTTAATTAAAGTATTTCAGCCTTTTCTGTGTTCAATCTTTATTCTGATCCAATTTTTATTAAACAAATAATTTTAAAATAATTTATTTTCCTCATGCTTCCCGCTGCTATGCAAAAGAACATACAAAATGAAGACCCCTCCTGACATGCGCCCAAAAAATGGTGAACATAATTTTTCGGCCAGCTCCAACAGCAAGAAGAGGTGGAGAATAGCAGCGCAAGGCTACCCCTTCCCATCGTTTTTTTCCATTCGACAGAAAAAAAAGATGCAAAGAAAGTGGCCGAGCAGAGCACACACTAACATGATAGGCTGGCTCTCACTCACACATGAGCGTGGAGCGGGGTACATACGGAATACGAGTATGTGGCCAGTGCCAGGGAAAAGCATAAAAAAACGAAGAGCTGAATGCTGCTGCTGATGCTGGTTTTTGTTCGGCCATCCCAATGTGCGGATGAGAGTGCCAAGTGTAGTAATTCCAATTGAGGCAGGGACTGGGGTACGAGGCCGATGCCTGACTGCCAAGGTCCAGCTATAGGAGCAGCAACAGCGTCAGCGTCAGTGGCAGTGGCAGGATCAGAAAAAATTGAAAGTGTGGGTAATTAAAAAAGTAGCAGCAGCCGCTTTTGAGCGTAGAAACGCACTAATTTTCTGTAGTGCATCCCACACACTCACGCACAGTAGTATGTGTGCCAAAAGGAAATACAAAATTGACACACACTTACACAAGCACGCAATGACAGCTCCCACACACATACACAAACGCATGCAGGCAGCCAACAGGCAGAAGAAAAAAAGTTGGGAATGTAGCATACTTTTAGGCATGCTGCTATTTCACTTTGTCTCGCACAAATGAACACCTCACCACCTATATGGGCACCTCTCTTCCTCTTCTATATATGTATGTATATATGTGTGTGTGAGCAACGCTCATCAGCGCTGCAAATGCTGTTAGCTCCGCACCGCAATTTGTGGGTATTGTGGGTGTGGCATATCTGGCCGGACACATCATTCGTCCAAAAATTCCTACGGCGTCAATGCTGCTGCTGCTGCTGCTGTTGTGCTGCACAACAAAACTGTAACTACAATGCAGCTTTTTGTTTTGTTACTGTTTCGCCTTTTGGCATGAAGAGAAAGTTTCTTTTATTGCATAATTGAATACAGAATTGAATTTTTGTGTAATTTTATAAAATTTAATTACTCAAACGGTCTTTGTGTGATCTCTCATCGGATCTTCAGCCCACCCAAGGCTGTGTCCCACGCATATCGCTGACTCTCTACCAGAGATTTCATTACCACCTGTGACAGCTGGCACCTGCCTTGGCCGCCGAGTGTCCTGCCACAAATAACCGTTAAAAAACAATAAGCTCAATTAGCAGCAATCAACACATGCAGAGGGCCGATCCGATGCATAATTGACATTTTACGAGGCAACTGCAGCTGTTCTGCTCCCTGGCCATGGGCCCTGGCCCTGGCTCTGGCTGTGGTTCTGGTGCTGGCTTGAGTGTCATGCCACAGAGTGCGTGGGGCATGTGAGCCGTGAATGAATGTGAGAAAAAGTGGAATTCGATATGAGAGAAAGGGCTCTGCTATCCATCCCAAACCATTGAAATTCGACACTTTTCCCGGAGAATTAATCAACTGGAAAATTGTAAACAAAAGCTGGTGTGTCTCGCTGGAGTGTCCTCTGAGGCCGCGAATGCGACGCCGTCTCCCCGGTTAACTGGGCCAGGATTCATGCAACCAACGCATTGGTTGCCAGCGGCATCAGCATAATTTAACTGTTGCAGCCACTACCCTTAAGATACGAACAGCAACAACCGAGGGGCGGCGTAAATTGGAATCGGGACAATCGTTTATCGACTCACCTGTGGGCACATTTTGCACTGATACTTGCGTCCACTGCCGCCGCCTGGAGCATGTCCACCGACAGTCCCTGCACCGACACCGCCCGGTCCGCCGCCCATTTTGCTGGCATTGATGGGCTGGGGCACGACGAGCAGAGAGGCTGCCGCCGAGGCAGCTGCCACAGCGGAGCTGTGATGATGGGCAGCAGCAGCGGCTGCGGCGCTCACATGATTCCCATGATGCGAAGGGGCGCCAAGGCTCGAGTTGCCACCGCCAGAGGCACCACCACCCGCACCGCCATTGGCGGCACTTCCCAGACCCAGGCCACCTGCAACAGGACAGCAGAAAGGAGAGGTTACAAGTGAAATGTGATCCAGAGCTAATACCATCCCAAAGATGAGTCATCTCCCCTCCTTATTGGATGACTGCGACATGTAACTCACCTTGTCCGGCCACCGCATGATGCTCCAGACGATTGTCATCCAGAAAGTGACCTGCAAAGGCAATTGAGTTGTTGATTTACTTGGACTTGCGACTTGTGACTTGCGACGAGTTGTGTGTGTCAGCCATGTGGCGCCGTCTAATGCTGCCCCATGGTTGTCCATCAAGTCTTGGCTATGCTTCAGTTCAGTGCGAGTCTGAGTCGGAGTCGGAGTCAGAGTCGAGTCTGATGTTGCCGCAAACGTTAACGTTCACTCACGTTGACCATGTCGCCACCTGACCACACTGCCACCACATCATCATCCTCTCTGCTATGGCGTCTCCTGGCTATCTGGCTACTCGTTTTCCGTTGTTCGTTGTTCGTTGTCCGTTGCCTGCTTTTTCCTCTAATTAAACTGAGACATTAGTTGGCCCCACTGATTGCCACTGGGAAATCGCTGGACTGTGCTGCTGTTGCTGCTGCTGTTGCTACGGTGAGGAATTATGTGAAAATAGTTTCACATTTGCACGAGTTTTAGAATTTTTTTTTTTGCTCTCGACTGACTGCCTGGGGGCGCCGCTGGATGAATGGCTTGCTTAGGCCATTTGCGTGCAAAAATTGTGTGAGTCTGTTAATGAGTTTGTCTGTGCAAGGGTTAAGCAGGATTTAGGGCAATCATCTACTGGTTATGAACATAATTGCCAGCTCTGCTCAATGCTTAATGAGGAAATTCTTTTGATAATTCCCCACTTGTGGCGCCCCAGCAGCTATGTCAAAAACATATCTCTAATAAAACATTTGCAGATAATTGCCTGGCATATAAATACAAACAATATTGTATATCCTTTCACCGGCCTGCCTCCGCCCTATAAAAGTTGTGTTAATTACAATTACAAGAGCTGGCCAAGTGGCGCCAACCATTTGCGGCATTTCAAATGAAAGACCAGTGGCAATATGAGCAACAGATATATGGGGTAGACCCATGGACCATCAAAGTACTAGTAAAAGTTGCCTTTTTGTTTAATTTGTTCCAAAGGAGTGGAAGAGAGAGAAGGGAGAGAGAGAGCTCGAACTCGAGAGACTGCTACAAAATCGCACACAGATCCGAGTACATCTACATCGATGGTAACAATGTGGCCTGATGCTTATCGCAGTTGCAGCAGCAGCAGCTGAAGCAGAGGCAGCAGCAACAACAACCTTATTGGCCAATTGCCTAGCGTTGACATTATCGGCCTGAGATCATTGCCGCCAACGTCAACGCCAACAAGCACTCGGGGGTCCAGCCACCAGCTTCCTAGCCTACTCCAGCCTATGGGCCACAGTCTCCGATCTCCAGTCGCCAAACGGGAGCGTGTTGCTGTCAATGTTGCAGCAGCAGCAACAGAAGAAGGAGCAGCCGCAGCAGCAACAACTAAAATGCTGTTTGCATTTTAGGAATTTATGTAAACATCTTGTAAGCATCTTGCGGCATCAGCAGCAGCAGCAGCAACAACTGCTGTTAAAGGTCAATTTTTGGGCTGCTTTGGATACTCCGTGGGAGTACATTGTCTTTGGAGGCTTTTGTTGTTCCGCGACGGTGACGGGGACGGTGGCCCGCACGCGTTTTCCAATTTAACTTTTGCATTCTTGCCCCTTTTCAGCATTCAGTACGAGTACGAGTAGGAGTGGGAGTACGAGTACGAGTAGGAGAGTATCTTTGAGTGGGGCTTACGAGTAGATCGGTATCTGGTGGAGATCTCTGGTTCGCGCGCCGCGATCTGAATCTGCCTCCATTGAGATCGGAGGCCCTGTGCAAATTCGTGATTATCGTTCGATGTTTTTCTGAGCAATTAATTAACAAGCGCATTGTTGTCAGTCAGGTTTTGTCGGGGTAGGTCAAGTGATTGGGGATTGGGATTGGGATAGGTCCGCGAACAGTCCGGGGAACGTGCATAAGTTCTGCAACAATGACTCACCTTTCTGCAATTGGTTGTGGTGGTGATCGTTCATTTTGGCCTGAAAGGGAGAGCATAATTCATGACTAATCAGTGGCATTGGCTTTGTAGGGATTCAATTGATTCGATTTGCGACTGCTCTAGTGTCTAATCCAACAAATGCCCGCTAATTGCTTGCTGTTTAATGTCGCTTCATAAATATTCCATACACATTTAATTAACCTCACCAACCTAACATTATTATTAAATATTCATTTTGCCCCTCGACAACCAATCAAATGGCCATAAAACAATTTGCACAATGCTGTCAAAATATTTAAACAAATTTCCTAATGATTTGCCTAATCGTATTAAAAATGTTGCACATTGAAAAACCAAACGCCATGTGGCATAACAAATGTTTTCGCCGGCTGTCAGGACGAGTCAAAGCCAGCAGCAAAACCGATAAATAAATGGGCGAAAAAAGCAAATCGAATGCGTGACAAAAACCGTAGACCCATCAAATCGAATAGTAAAAGAACCATCAAATGCATAGCTACAGACCCGTGAAATCCATAGCGAACCGTCAAATCCAATGACAGAGAATACCCGGCGAGAAAATATAAATAAAAATTCTAACCGACGGCAAAGCGAGAGTGATAGATAAAACGATGAGAGAAAATAGTACGAGAAGCGTAGAAAAAAATGCCACACAGCTTTCGATTGCATGTAAATTGTGAATATGGGTTAAAGTCCTCTAGCCAGCAGACATGACCTAGGACAAACCCCAGACAAACACACAGACAGACAGACTGACGGAGGGACAAAAGGACGGAAGGACTATCTATATCGATGCCTGGAAAATGGAAATCAAATAAAATAAACTCCCACTGAAATGCCGCATGCCGCTGGCTGGCTTGCTTTCAAAAAATAAATGACAGCCCGGCGTTTTTTTCTAAACAATTTCAATATGCTTAGAGGAAGAGAATAGGTCAGGAATTTTCCACTGCCCCCCAACCGCCAGCCCTCCCTCAAAATGCAACAAGAAAATATAAATACAAATATTGCAGCGGCAACAATAGAAAAGCAAAAACTCACAGAGTCTGGCAGCCACCAGACACACAGTCAGCTATAAAAGTATATAAACCAGGCGTTTGTGTGTAGGGGGTGGTAATAGGGGATGGGTGGGTGCCATGGGTCGGTGCCGAGTGGCAAATGATGGGGAGGGGCTGTACAAAAGGAAGAGGCAAAAACAAATCCAAAACGTTGGCGGCACGCGAGCTTAGAATTTGTTTGTTCTGCTCTCGTTTTCCGCTGTGTGGTTGTTGGCTGTTCCAGGGTGGACGGGTGCGGGGGTTATGCATATGCCATAAAGTTATTTCCCCGTTTGTTTTGCTAACATTTTGATACGGATCTATAGATAAAAGCACCCATATATACATATACATATATATGTGGGGGGACACTTACCTCGTATTCCTGTTTCAGGGACATTGGATGATGCTCGCTGGCATGCTGATGACTGCGCGGCGTCGGCGGCCAAAGATTGTAATCGCTTATGTCTTTGGCATGCTGTGGTTTATTTTTTTTTGTTTGGCCATGTTTGGTTTTGTTTTATGGCCAGCGTTTTGTTGGTCAATTAGCGGCAGCATATGGAAATAGAAAAGGCAAATATGGAATGAACAATTTAGATTGAGCTTCACGTTTGAAAATGGTAAACAAAGGAGGGACTCGGGGACTCACTGGCAGGATGTGTGAAATTGAACAGCAGCAACTTGCTCATGTTTTAATTGGTTAAATAACTAAACTTAAGCTCAAGTTAAGGCTAACAAATCTATGCCTTAGCTTGCTTTTTTTACTAAGTTTTTTGTTAATAGAATAAACAAATTATTTCTACTTAATTATTATTTTATATTAATTATTAATTTTTTTTTTACCAATAAAGGACATGTTTGATTGGCAACCCAACGATCCAATTTATTTTAAATACAACCTCGTTTATAAAAGTAGATTTAAAGTTGTTTTTTTTTTTATACTTTACATTCAATTTTTTGTTTTTTAACTATTTTATTTCAATATTTTCCTTTGTTAGTTCTAAATGAATTCTCAGTTTTTATTTAAGGCTATTGTTTTGTGCCACTTCAACAAATTACAAATCATTAATATCTGATATCATAAACATTAATCCAATGTTTCTATTTTCAAGAGGCTTTTTTTATAACATTCCAACAATGGAATCGAATCCTTTTTCGATTGATCTACTCGAAACCAGGGCCTAAAAACCCAGAAATTTCCCCCCAAAAAAATTGTCGACCCTGCTCGAACCTGAAACCGGGAAGAGGAACAGCAAAAAAAAAAGAGTGGTCGAAAGGCTCGGTTCGAAGGACTAATACAAATAAATGTGAGTGTCAATTGAAATAGAAAACCGCGTGCCACGCAATCGAGGTGTCAAAGCGACGGCGACGGCGATGCCGAGGAGACCGGCAAAAGTGCGGCGGCTTTTGGTGTTGGCCAAACGCAACACAACAAAAAAAAAATAGAAAGAAACAGCAGCAGGAGTAAAAAACAAAATAAAACTAAAAAAGAATGTGTTGCATAGCGCATGGGGGAGTTGGCCACTGTGTGATAGGCTCTCACATACATATGTGGCGCGGAGTGTGTGTTTGTGTGTGTGTGTGCGTTTTTGTATGTGTGTGTGGGTGTGAGCCGCTGAGCGTTAGCACTCTTGTTGTTTTAGTTGCTTTTGTGGAGGTTCATAGTTGACCATCCTCTTGGATGGGAGACCAACTACCCACCCATTCAACTCTCTCTCTGTTTTCTGTCCCATACTTTCTCGCTCTTTCTTTCTCTATCTGTGCCCTCGCACTCACACACTCTGCACATCGTGAAGCTGCAGCCATGACTAGTTAGTAGGTGGGCTAGGAAAAAATGCAAACAGAGACAGGCAGACAGACGGACAGACAGACACAGACGCACACACGCAGCTGCTGATGAAGATGACCAGAGCCATGGACATGGCTGTGGACATGGACGGAAGTCCTCTCTAACCAACATTGCCAGCCATACAGCCAGCAATAGGAAGGCGACGGCCTGTCCCCCCACACACCCCGCCATCCACGAGCGTCCGTAGTTTGGGTTTCCAGCACGCAGCAAAAATGAACAAACACAAAAAAAAAAAGGAGGAGAACCAAAGAAAAATTTCGAAAAGAAAAAAATGGAACAGCGCAGCAGCAGCTTTCTCTTTCTCTCTCTGCCTCGCACACACACAGAGACACTGTGGCGTTTTTCTCCTTCCCCCTGCACTCCTTTTTGAAGCTCCAAAACAGCGAAAACGTAAAAAAATTTCTAGAGGAAAAAAATCAAAACAAATTTTTTAACCCCTTCACAGGGAGCAGCAGAAGCAGCAGCATCATCAGAGCAGAGACGTCGACTTGGGGCAGAGCCAAAGGGGAAGGATGGTTGGGTGGCACGGACGGGGAGGTTGTGGCTGCTGGACAGGGGGCAAGGCAGCAAGGCAGCTTCTATGCAAAATAAAAAAGTGCAAAAAATTAGGCGGAAAACGTTGAAAAATTCTCTTTTTTTGGTTTTTTGCTTTGGTTTTTTTTGCAATTGCACGTCCAGACTTTAACAGAAACTCAAACCCCAAAGCGCGTTGGGAACATTGTAGCAACCTTTGCAGGGATCTACGCCCCCACACTCCTAAGACATGCCCTGCTCTGCCCTCACCTTGGTTTTGCATTGGGTTGGTGTTTTTTTTTTTTTACACTCTTTTGTGCATTTTATTTTTTATTTAACTTCTCTTGCCTTCACATCTTTTTAGTCATGTTGCCACTGTCTGCTTCTATTGATTTTTTTCGCATTTTAGAACTGAATTTTTTGTTGTTTCGTGTTCAAATGTTTGACCATCCGCACTTGTGTTTCATCTTTTGTTTTTTTTGTTTTGTTTTTGTTTTTGTCGCTAAACTGCTGCGTCCTGCTCCGGCTTCTGGGCGCTGAGGTTAGCAATAGGTCCTTGCTGATTTTGTTGTCACACAAAAATTGTGTTCAACTTTGCTGCAATTACTTTAAAAAATTGAAGTTGCTTGCGGTTTTGGCGGTTCTCTTTTTCGCTTCCCCGCTTCGCTTCTTTTTTCTGGTCTAACTCCATTCCCGATTCGTCCTGCCTTTGTTCTGAGTGTTCAGAGTCCTGCCGTGACTCTGGCCCCATTATTCAGCTACAACAGCTACAACCACCAGTCTGGACTTGGACTCGCATCTAGTCAGAGTTTTTGGGAGTTCATGTGACTGGCTTTCATTTCGTTTCGCATTTCGCATTTCACTTTTTTTGTTTGCCATCACATTGACGGGTCTCTTTGTTCGCCCTAATTGAAGCATAAGTATTAATTGCAAAGCTTTATTTGAAAACGTGCCGTGGTTAAGGGTATACTCTTTTGGTTTTGGATGTTCTGAATAATTGAAGTATATTGGAAACAGAAATTGTTTGATAAAAAGTTAATTTTAGTGCTTCAAACTCCGCTGTAAAACTGTGGTTTATATAACATAATGGTTTTCTTCCATAATAAATGTTCTTGCTAAGAACCCGGCTAACCAAATCCAATTTCTTACAAGTCAAGTCTTGGGACAGGGCAACAAAATTAAGTGCAATTGCTTTCAAAATTAATTAGTGAGCTTTACTGCCAACTTCGCTTGCTCCGCCGCTTCTCTCTCCTGGCTAACTAATTTCGCTAATGCAAGTGACAACAACAGCAAAAAATATCTTGATTGTTGAACCAACAGAAAGAGAGAGAAGCAGCGAGAATGATATAGAAAGAGAGAGAGAGAGAAAGAGTGAGTAAGAGGGCATGAGGCCATTGTTCAACTTTAAAAATTAATTAACTATCCTTTAAGAATCATGCGGGTGTAGCAAAGTTTTTAAATGGTTTTTCCCAGAGACTTTGCTAACGAGTCAATTGAATGGGACACAAGAGAGTGAGAAGGAGCTAGAGAAAGAGCGAGGGAGAGAGAGTAAGGGAGAGGAAGATATTAAGTCAGAAAGAGAGAGAAAACGAGGCTAGTGAAGGTAAACCTTTCTGCCTGGACACGTCGTTGTCCTTGGAGACAATCAATCTCCATTCAAAACAATAATTTCGCTGCTGCTTCCATTACAAAAAAAATGTGGAAAAACTGACAAAAAACTCGCCGAAGCACAATGAAAAGCAAAAGGGAAAAAAGGAAAAAATAAGATGAAAACAAAAACAAAGAAAGGGAAAAACTCTACAAAAACAATGTTTAACGCGTTGCGCAAAGAAAAACTTGTTTACATCTTGAAAAACGCAGAAAAAATTCTATAAAAAAAAAGAGAAGTACGACCCCAACCCTGTTTCTCCCCCCCGGTGGCACGCGAGCAGAGAGCGCGACGCGTTCAAGGAGATTTTGTGGCAGGAGCAGAAGGCAAAAACAGAGCAGAGAAAAAACTGCGAAGGAGACGGTGTGCGAGCGGCTAGGAGGAGGGGAAGGAGACTGCGTGCTGCTCAAAAGGATTTTTTTCAGCGTCGCGTCTGCTGTGGCAGGGGTAGGCGGATGGCGGATGGCGGAAGGTCTAGTAGAATGGGCCAGGATGCTTTGGCTTAGCTTCGGGTACGGTTTTGGGCATGTAGCAACAGACAGCAAATGGTTTGAGTTCCGGCCGGCCAGTTGTTGGCCTGAAGTTTTGTCGAGTGAAAGTGCAGCCCCAAAAGGGAGAGGAAGTGGGTGGCTTGGCAGGCAGGGTCTTTGCCACGACAGCGTAACGAATCGCTATAGATGAGCTGCTGAAATTACTGGCAAAAAAAAAGGGTTCCGAGTCTCCAGTCCATGGGAATGGAATGATGGAATGAGTTCGGTAATGAGTTGACCTGAAGCTGGGCTTTCCACTTCGCAGAGGGTTAAGGTCGTTGTCTTTTTCAACTGAACTTTGCACAACTTTTCAGCTGAAGTTGAAGTTGTTGGATACAACGTCTGATAAGATCCCACAGCAACGTAATAAAGTGTTCAACCAAAAATAGTTGATAAAAATCTCTAAGACATATCAAATTAATCTTAAATCCAGTTAGCAATGGCGCGTTTTTTTTTGCATGCATCACTTATTTAATTCAGTTAGCAAGAGAAGTCCGCTTGCATCTTAATTATGGAGATACTGTGGAGGGTAAGTCCCCTTCATTGGACTCCGGCCAGCGAGTGGAAACTGCAAGTGCCAACTGCAGAGGGAAGTAGCAAACTTTTTCTTACTTTTCGCCCTCATTCGCTTCTTAACTACCAAAAGTTTGTCCTTGCAAAAAGAAAAAAAGAGGGCGAAAAATCACAGAACAAACTTTGGCGACAAGTCGAAAGTTGCTGGAATTAACAAGTGCCACGCCTACAAGGACTACGAGAACTGCCATTATACTCACATCCACATTGCCGTTCCACATGTAGTGCATGCCCACGGCTGCGGTGGGATCATGGTGCGTCTGGCCCGTCATATGCTCGGCCATCACGGCGCTCATCCAGTGGACCAGTCCCTGGGTGGGATTCTGGCCCTGGACACCGCCGATCGGCATATTGGCAGCGGCAGCAGCAGCAGCGGCGGCAGCGGCCACAGAAGCGGCCCTCGAATTTGGACTGGAAACGGAGCCGGAGTGATGCTCCTGGCTTTTGCACGTGGCGGCTGCCGATGTGGCGCTGGCGGTGGTGGTGTTGGTGGCCGACTCTGGTGGGGACTTTACGGCGCTGCCAAAGTTCGGACGCGTCTGTGATGCGGGTTGGGTCTGATTCAAATTAATTGCGGACACTGAAGTCGCTTGGGTGGCGTTGCCTTCGATGGGTGGCGTTGGTGGTGTTGTTGGTACGCCTTCGTTGTTGTTGTTTTGGTTGTTGGATGACCACGAGTAGCTGTTGTTGTTGTTGTTGCTGCTGCTATGGGGTTTCTGCAATGAAAAATTATTCCTTGTTTTAGTGAAAAGGGTTTTTTGTTTTGTGTGTTGGTTAATGTATTGGGCATGAAAAATGAAATTGAATGAATGGAGTTGAACATTTTTGATGATATTATTGTTGGCGGCTAGACCTGCCCTTTTTTACGAAACTTCCTGCAGGGTTACATATCTAATCAGGCTTTTTTGGGATGTAATTTTAATTGCTAGGGGGAGGCGGATACTCGCATAAGTATATGTAAAAGTAGCTCTTAGTGGTGGTTGAAACTCTCTACAGAATACTTGTGTTTGGGTATTGGGTAGTCTTGACCTTTCTGCACGGGAAGCAAACATAAATTGGCTTGTGCAAAGCCGTCAATTATCGCCATTCAAAAAAAAAGAGCAAAGGTTAATGTAGTATTAAGCGTTTAAGGCACTTCAAATTGGTTCCTTAGCATTTTTATACAAATAGAAGATAAGCCCCAGAAACTGGCCAACCCCAATAGCCATACTAACATGCTGTCGTCCAGTGCTCTTCTCAATCACATGCTGCTGCTGCTGCTGTTGTGGCTCCTCCTCCTGGCTAGCATCTCCCTGTGGTTCCTGCGGCTCCTGCTCATACCGCTCCGTCTTTACCTGGGGGCAGCGCTTCGCTGACGCCGATGCGGACTCTGCGGCCGCAACACAAACAGCCGCCGCTGCCGCCGAGGAGAATAACAAATTGCTGGGTAAATGTGAGCGGGGGGCGGCGGACGGAGATGGTGTCGAGCTCGAGGCTGGTATGGGCGATGGTGTTTGGGAGTAGAAGCGGATGGCATCGCATTTCTGCTGCTGCTGCAGAACGGCGCTGGCCAGCAGACTCTTGTAGAATTCGGCGGGCATCAGAAAGGGCGATGGGGATGATGAGGAGGCGCCCATGTAGCTGGTGAGCTCTTGGGTATGGTGCCGCTTCAGATGATCCTTCAGCCTCTCCATGTCCATGTCCATGTTCGGATGGCTCGTATGGTTGTATTTGCTTATGAGTTCGTGCATGACAAACGCCCAAGCGCCCAAATGTAGGCAACAGTTTTTATGTTCCTTTTGTAGTCCTTGCCGTCGATTTCACTTTCAAATGCTGGGCAAAAGCGGACAAATCCGGAACGGGCCAAAATGGCAGCCCCCACGGCTTGCAGCAATTTATCTAACTGAAGCACAGTTTGTTTGATTTTCCCACAAACACACACACACACACACTCACACACATGTGGAGCAAAAGAGTCGGAACAACTTTTCCACCAACAAATTCGATGTCCTTTTATTTTGGTTTAACTTTTATTTTATTTTAGAACGTGAAAAGGGTTGGTATGGGCGGGGTGGGGTGCTATTGCACTTCAAAAACTTTTTGCTACTCGTCGAGATATCCGCTTTACCATTTTTTAGATGCACACAAAATTGAAACAAATGGCAATGATTTGCCACCCAGAAACTTGCCACAAATGACCTTGAAAAAGTTTCTCCTTAGTTTTTTTATTACGATTTTTCTATATGTGTGTGTGTGTGTGGGGTTTCGGTTTGCCTCATGATGGACATGTGTAGAGGAGATCCGTTTTTGTATTATTTTGAATATATTTTGTTAGTCTTATTTGTTGCGGATGTTTTGCTTATTGTTTAGCAAACAATCTCCTGTCCTCTCGCTCTCTGTCTATGATGATTTATTTGTTTGGTTGGGTTCTTTATTTGTCAGTTTGTTGGTTTACTTTTCATTCATGATGGTTTCATTTTGCGGCCGTTTGATGTGTGGCAGCAGCTTAGGTTTTTATATTGGTTGACTGCGATTTGTCACGTGGTGAGTGAGTAAAGTGTGATCCAGTAGGAGGTTTACAATATTTCCCCGAAAATTCTCTTTAAATCTTTTGCAAAATTTAATTCCTGCTTTATCGTTTAAGCTTCGAATTTTTGTACAATTTTAATATCGTTGTTTATATATATATATATATATTTTTATTTATTTATTTTTATTTGTAAATATTGTAGATTTTATTTATTAATATAGAATTTGCACTACGTGATAGGAACTTTGCGTTGCATTTTTGGTTGATTTATAGAATAAAAGTTTACATGGTTATATCTAATATAATTTTTTTTGTTTTGTTTTTTTATGCAGGAACTTCATTTAAGTTTTTAACTGGGGCGGCCACTGCGAATGGAAGATAGAGGATGAGTTTTATGCGCATCACGTATACGCCACCGACACCGACACGGTACGTCCTTCCCGCCGAGACGCTCTAACGGTTTGCATATCACATGCTGTAAGCCGGCTTGTGTTTCGTTCACTTAAAGTATCAGTTAAAGTGTTGGCCCCGGTAAGATGTCCATTTTGTTGCTGGGTTTTTATGTTTCTGTCTCTGTCCCTGTATGTCTCTGTGTGTGTGTCCGTCTGCGTCCGTCTACGTCAGGGGCAGTCAGCAAGCGTGGGATAACTTGCAACAACTGAAAAACCCAACTGGAACTCAAAGTGCAGCAGTAGCAGCAGCAGCAGCAGCTGAAGAGGCATGAAGCTGGGAAGCTGCGGCAAAAGAAAATTGCGAGCGCGCGCGAACCAAATGTATATACAAAGACATACACACACACACACACACACACACCAGCACACACATAGATAATGTGTATGTGTTAACGGCGACTCTTGTGTGTTGTGAATGTTTTGTTGCTGCACCGTAACCTTCCTTCAAGCCAAAGCCTCTCCCTCCTGATATTCCGCTGCTGCTCCTTCCTGCTTTTTGTTGTTTCTGGAGCTTGTTCTCCTTTTTTCTTCCTCCTATTTTATTTTATAATTCTCCCCCTTGGCCCCTTTTTATATGCACGCTGTCCCGTTATAAAGACATACATTTGCAGTTTCAGCGCGGCACTGCAGCATTTTCCTTGTAAGAAGCAAACGAAGAATAAAGGAAACAAAAAAATAGAAAATAAAAGCTGAATTTGCGCGACGCTGAGTGCCGCCAAGGGGAAGGATGGCAGGGCAGGGGCAGGGGCAGGGAAGGATGTAGGTGCTCCTCTAGCCAGGCAGATTGATTTTCTTTTATACGGTTTGCTCATGTTTGTGATTTTTATTATTTTGATTCCTCTCCATTTCCTCTTTTTTTCCGCTCCTGTGAGAGCGTGGATGTGTGTAGGTTCTTTAGGAACTGTAGCTCTATGTGTGCTTCTGTATTCTCAATTCTCTATAGCTGGGCTGCTGACCCTTCTTTTCTATAGATGTGATGGCCGTAGGCGTGGACAACAATAACAGAATGTGCCACATTTCCTTTCACAATTGAGTGACCCCGGAATCTGTTCTATGGTTTCGGGGGTGGGGAGACTTGAAAGGCAGCCAAAGTTCAGTCAGAAGGCAATTTGCTGCCAAGTTATGAAAAATACGAAGGGTGTGCAATAATAAAGCCAGAGAAAATGTTTTATTGAAGGGTTTGGATACCTAAAAGGGTCCTTCATTGATAACACTATACTTTAGATCTTCGTTCTGCATATAACATTATTCTGTGTAACCAAGAAGATTGTTAGCTTACTCTTTCTCTTTAATCTAGTTCACCCCTCCTCTCATCTGCTGTCCCCTAACTTTTCTAGCTGCCAAGCACAACGAAACTAGACATGGAATACCCCTACCATGATACATCTGATATCTCCCCTAGGAATAATTCTCTACCCCATTGGTTCTTAGAAATCTGACACTATTCTCTTTGGAATCCTACTCCTATCCTCCGATTAAAAGCTAAAATCGTTCTTCATCCAGTTGACCCTCATCCACCATCGTACGATAGCCCCTCGTCCTGTCTTGATTAATTACGATAGCAGCCCTGCCTGCACATGTCTGGTGGCGCCATCTACTGTGTAATCGCGGCAGCTGGTGCTGCTGCTGTCAACCGCGATACCGTTAACCAAAGCGAAAAGACGCAGCACGGAGACGCGAACACCGCGACCAATAGATTTGGCCAAACCCCGGCGAACTGAAGACAACGACAGTTGCACTCCCGCCAAAGGCAACAAACTCGGGCTGTGCCACATGCAACAATCGCAGCGTCGGCGTTGACTGCGGCAGAGTCTTGCCAGGAGCAGCGGCACAAGCAGCGAAGCGACAGTGGCAGTGGCAGCGGCAGAGCAGGACAACAAAAAAATAAAAAAAAAAAAAAAAAAAAAAAACAGACAGCGGAAGCGAGCTATTTGGTCCGGTCTCGGGACTCTGGTTGCGGGATCCATGGGCCACGGAGCTACGTTGCTGCAGCTCCAGCTCCAGCGACTTATGGCCATGTTTGTTGTAAGTAGTAGTGGAAGCAGCAGCAGCAGCAGCAGCAGTAGAAGCAGCAGCGAAATGGCGCGCGCGAAAAGGAAACTCAAGAAGTAGAGCTCTGCAGCAGGAGTGGCTAGAGGAAGGGGCAGAGGAGCAGGGGTGACAACCGTAACAAACACACACACACATACATGGACATGGGAATGGACATAAAAAATCCAAGTAAAATTGTATTTTTTCTTGCACATGAAGCACAAAAAACGGCAGCAAACTGAAAGAAATACATTGCAGGCAGCGGCAACGTCGAGCAAAAAACGAAATAATAGCAAAAAGTTGTAAAAGAAAAGCGAAACCGTGTGATGTCCTGGCGCACACATAGAGACACACACACACACACACACATATACATATACATATACAGTTACAGGATACCAGCAGAGGCAACGCCGCGACGACACATCGAAGAAAGGATAAAAACCATTCAGTGTCGCTGCTGCTGCCCACGTCGACGACGCCGTCAACGCCACTGCGCTGCCAGCGTTACAGTTCCGTTCCGCTGTTCAGCGCTATGCTGGCCCCCCCCACCCTGCCGCCCCACACCCCCTTAACAATTCACGAGCGCCAATTTCTTTTCCTTCATTTTGTTTATATTATTTCCCGTTTTTCTTCTCACTATTTTTTTCTGCAAGCATGCAAGCAAGCAACCTTCAGTGTGCTTGGCTGTTGTGTTTGTTCCAGCTTGCTCGGCAATTCCTCTGAATTTTCTACCCTATTTTCTGTTTGCATTTTTTCTCTACTTAAATTGTGATTTGTTTGTGGAGGGGTGAAGAAGAGGGGGAGGCCCAGGCAAATCATTCACGTATTGCCAGGTCAAAACAAGATCAAGATTGGGAAAAGGGTATCCGGATTAAGATAGAATCAATGACTGCCATGATGATATACTATTTTATCCTTTCCAGCAAATCCTTGTTATACAGAGGATATATTTTATGAATTTTCATAAATAGAATTCTGCTTTTAGAATTTTTTGAACTTTTCTGAGAATTTTCATCCGCTAATCGATTGATATTATACGTTTACTGGAAGTGTAAGAGTATCATCTGGGTATCATATCCAACATATATATATCTATCTTTTATCTTTATTGATATCTTTAGTAGATCTTATAATCAGTTGGGTCACTACATCACTTTCACGTGATGGAATTCTCAACTATATCCAAGATTATTATGCTCGTACTGCAAATGCATTTTGCTAAGCCGATTTGCTCAAAAAGGAACTATGACAAACGGCAGGGAGTCTCGAGTCTCTCTGTCTCTCTCTCAACCTTCTGCTGCCACCAAGCTCTGTTGCAGTTGCAATTGCAGAGCTGCTGACGTCGCAGTTGACGCTGCGCGGGCAGTGAGCCAGCGCATGGTGGAAACGGTGGGGCAAAAAAAAAACCGAAACTAAATCCTGTCCAGGAGCGTATGTTTTTATGTGTATGTGTCTGGAGCGCTGTTTTCCTTTTTATGTGCAAGGATTTTCGAGCTGCCCTTTTTACAACCAACACATGCATGCACATACACATACACATACGTAGTGTGTGTAAGTATCCTTGTGCGATGGCTGATAAGAGCAAGGAACGTGCGTCCTTTTTGCATTGCGGGCGAGCTGAAGCTAAAGAAAATGGTCTTGGCCTTTAATACACATGCAGCAGGGGGTCGTGGCGGGGTCTCTGTACAATGAAGATATGGCAAAAGGAATTGCTTTTCGCTGATAATTGAAATGTATGCCAACGGATGTGTGTGTGTCCTGGTGTGGATAAAGATCTGGCCATGAATAGGACATGTAAACGGGAGATGTACTCGTAAAATTAAATGGCTTTGCCTTGCGGGATAAGGTAATTTAATCTAGAGCTTATCTTCTGAATGTTTTCAAAGGATTCGCATCAAAAACCGTAAGAGTTTCAGTTCTCACATTTCATATTCGGAGACTCCACAAGTGGCATGCAACCTCTTGCCATAGCTAAGCTTTGCAAGCACACCACCCCCGCCCTGGCGCACCTTTCATATGGCCACCTGTTGAGGTCCTTTATCCTTTTGCCACTTGACCTCCAAACCATTAGAAGCAAACACTCTTCAAGTGAATGGCCATTAGTTAACGGAAAGCTCTGAAAGCCATATAATTATGGCATATCCTGTGCACGAACCAGGGCGACAAAAACGTATCCTTGGCAAGCCCATAAAAACCCCCCGCCAAAGCTTGAGTGTTTTTCCCCCCCAAAAAGTGCCACTCGAAAGCACTCGCTCGCTCTCTTACACTGCCTTGCCGCTCTTACACTCCCCCATAAGAGAGAGAGAGAGATAGAGAGACAGAGAGCGGTGTGTGTGCTCTTTTATGTGGTCGCTCTTCGTGTTGGGGGCGTGTTTGTTTTCACGTTTTTTTACTCGCTTTCCACTTGCGTCTGTCGTTGTTGTTTTTTTTTTTTGCTCGAGTTTTAAGTGTTATTGGATGATTTTATGGAAATTGATTTGGGGCACGCCCCTTGTTCGGTGTGACTGGTGAGGAAGGGAGGAGGGTTGGGTGCTGCGTGCTGCGTGCAAGTGCAGCAGCTGCTCGAATGGGGTTTTTCTGCGCCTATCCCTAACCCCTTATTTAACATAATAACATTATCTCTACTCGTACTCGTACTCGCACTCGTACTCTGACTTGTACTCACCCGAAAGTTATGCGTATGCTCGACGGGGCAGTCAAGGCTTAGGGAATAATCCTCGACGACGGCTCCCAGGGACGATGCCTCGCCAAAGACCTGCTCGATCTTGATCGATGGACTGGACAGCAGGGGCGTATTGTTGTTGTTGTTGTTATTGTTGGCTCCTCCGTTCGTGGCAACTGTGGCTGCTGCTGCAGCTGCAGCTGCGGCGGCGGCGGCAGCGGCAAAGGTGCCCTCAACGATTAGTGGCTGCTGCGACCCCTCGCCGCCACTCTGACAGGCACCGACGACTCCAACTGTTGGACCAACGTTGCAGGGCGTTGCCGGGGCGCAGGGTGTGCACGGTGTGGGCGTGGCCGGGCCCGGAGCATGTCCATCATGGTAGGGTGTCACCACGAACGAGGGATACGATCGAAACTGATGGTAGTCACTGTGATGGCCGTGGTGGCTGTGCCCGGCTACTGCTCCGTGATGGGTATGGCTATGGGTGTGTGGATGATGCGCCAACTGTGGTCCTTTGTACCAGGTACCATGCATAATCATTTAAGCAAGTTCGATTGGCGGTTGTGTGAAGCGAAGCTCACTTTCCTATTAACTCTTTTGGCCTGCTTGCACTCTGCTCTGCTCTTGGCTCTTCTCTTGGCCTGGCTTGGCTTGACTTGCCTTGGCTTGTATGTAATCAATATTCAATTTAGCTTTCCATTAGGTTTTGGTTTTTGTTTTGGTCTTCAATTGATATACGAGTATTCCGTATTTAAACTCGAATTTTTGCAATCACTTTGCTTGAGAAATTTGCTTGGAAATGGGGCTGAGGAGAAAGTCAATTGGTTAGCCAGTGCAAAGCATTTGGCCCATGAAAAGTTTGGCAATTGAATGAAAAACCCCAAAGGAATACGGTCCTAAAACGATTGTGTAAGCTTAATTGATTATGGCGTTTATTTGATGACTGACTTGGGCTCCATAAACAGACTCTTTCTCAATGGACTTTCCATTTATGTTGATGAAGTCTCTGCCGGTCCAAAACTACACCCAAAAGCCGCCATTAAATACTGCAGTACTGACGAAATGGCCTATCATGGAAATTATCTTATGGAAAATGGAGTAGAGCATATGGCTTAGAGATCTCTGTAAGCAGAAAGGCATTTAACATACTGACAAACTTTTCATACTTTTCATACTTTTCATACAAAGACTGACCCAGCAATCCAAGTTTAGTCCTACAATTTATCTCTGAATTTATCCCCACATTAAGAAAGAATTTTTGATCTTATATTGTTTTCTTTTGCATGGTAAATACTATAATCTGGACTGTAAGGTGTCGCTTTTATCTTTCTTTGTTCTGATTTATCAAATATTGTAATACCCACTACATATTTCCTTTAATCTTTCTCAGTATATTTGCATTGATTAACCATTCGACTTTTTCTTAGTCTGCGCACTTCATTTATTTCTCATAATTACCACTTGTGATGTGGTGGGGAGGGGACACTTCAAATATTTAATATTCATTCACTTGCATTCACTTTATGCGCACTCTGACCCTTGTTCACAGCTGAACACTTTTTAGAACCCGTTTTTTTCGGCTTTCAATGTATTGACTGGCACTTGGGGTCTTGCTACCCTTTTTTTTTTTTGAGGATTATTGCTCCTGACGTGTGGTGATAACAATTTTCAACTTCACTTTACTCGATTTTTAATTGTGATACAGAAACAGCTGCACTCGCGGAATGATGAAAATGCATTGCACTTTGCGACAGAATTCTTCACGGATTCGCGGGGCAAAAAACTTGCACTGGCACTGCCACTGACACTGTCACTGGCGTTGGGACTGAAACAGAAACAGAGCAGAAACAGGGACACTGCAAACAGACACTGGGACTGGGACTGGGGCTGGCACCACGACGAGTAAAACTGCCACTGCAGTCGTCGAAGAGTGCACTTGGATGAAACGCGCGCGCGAAAGTGGCTTGTGGACAGTGGCCAGCAGTTCAGTTCAGTTGAGTTGAGTTGAGTTCAGTTTAGTTCGGGCCAGGTCGGTCGTCCAGGCCGTGGCTTAATTTGGCTTAGCGGCAGGCAGAAGAAGACGGCTGGAAGGCGGCACAGCAGCAGGCACAAAAAGTTGCTGCCAGCTCGCAAGAATTCCGAACTCGAATGCTGAGTGCGGCCACGAAAAAAACATTCAAATGCCTCGCACGGTACGGCTCGCCGCCAAATCGCAGCGACGACGATAGCAGCAGTAGCAGCAGCAGCAGCAATCGGCCCCACAGCTCTCGTTCTCTCTTTCTCTCCAATTCTCTCTGTCCCTCTTTTACCTGCTCTCTTGCCGTGGCAGTCGTGCACTCGCTCTCGCTCTGACGGGTTGAGGGGGGGCCAGCAGCCAGTCTCGCGGCTCAGTCATGGGGCAGCTTTTGGGGCAGACGGCGACGCATGCGCAACAGCTTTTTACTCCTTCAGCACAGCACACAAAAAACTAGTTCTCTCTCTCTTTCTCTGTTGGTCTCTTTCTCTTTTCCTCTCTCGCTCGCCCTTCCTCTCTCTCTCCCTCTCTGTTTGTCTCTCTAAAAAATTGTTTGTGGTTTTTCGTGTGCTTCGTTGCTTGGGTTTTTGTGCTGTGGCTGTGGCAGTGGCAGCAGCAGCAGCAGCGCGTCTCTTGAGCAAACTTTGATTTGATTTTGGCCTTTTTGCTTGAGTGGATTTTCATTTTCTCTTGACTTTGAGCATGAATGAGCATGTTCCGCGCTGTTTTTATGGCTGAATCTTTATGGCAAGGAGGCGTGGGCGTTATAATGACTAAAAATGAAAGTTCAATGCAGGAAAAATTACCACCAAGATCATGAATTACAAAACATACTCATCAAGCAATCGTTGAGTTTGTTTTCCATTTCATTACATTTCATTAATATCTGTGAAATAAAATTATGAGTACTAAATTTTCTGTCGTCTAATTGTCAGCTTTGCCATCTTTTTAATTCAATATGTCTGAAGAGGCGCAGGAGTATCAGCCAACTGCGGAAGGCTCGCAACAGAAACTGGAGGACGCTCCAAGCTCTTCTCCAGATGCTAACACGAAGGGAGGTTCCGATGCTGAAACTAAGGGCGCTAGCAAGCCGCCCTCCAAGCCTGACAGCGAGCAAGCCATAGGTGATTCCAAACCCAAATCGTCGGAAAAGCAAAACGCAGATAAAGATAAAGATAATGACGGTCGTAGCTATTGGCAATTGGGTCGAGGGATCATATTCTTTTGCATTGGCAGCTTCATCGCCCGCTCTCTGACGGGCATATTTATTGTGAATTAAGAAACAATTTCGGATGCAATCTAAATTTGAGTGCATAGAAAAATATAGAATCGGATGAATGGCGAGTGCTGTGATTTTGTTTGTATCTGCTTTACTTTGCAACATTCAGCTGGCAACCAGCGGTGGCAATGGGCCTAGAACGCCGCTCTCCTGTCAGAGCGCAATTAGAGGGAGTCACCGTCACAAAGCCAAACGCTGGAAGGCACCACTGGCTGTACCATCTTCTGGGACACAATGATCTTTTTTTGGTCATAGTCCAGCAGCATGCAGAATTGTTGCAACGGTATAAATAATGGCACGGCTTACCGGACTCTGGATAGTCAAGAGTATCGCTCGTCGACATTTGCTGCTGACTGTGTTAGAGATATCAAAAGTGAAATGAAGGAAAAAACCTTCGACATCTACATCCCCCCGTCAAGTGCATAATTTTCATAATTTTCAAGCAAAAACCGCACACACACACAAAAAATCCGCATCCGTCGTCCATTAGCCCATTGACCAACTTCGATGGCGCATCGTACGCGTAGTAATGAGTTTTTAATACATGTAATATTCAAATTAAAAATCCACAAAAACCCCGCAAAAGGCAGCGCACAAAAAAAAAAACGGATTGCAATTTTTTGTACAGCTAATAATCGCACACACATATTCATTTCAACCGCCGCGGCGGCAAACCAAAGGCGGAAAAAAGCATATCACTCATACGCAATGTAAACCAAGCTCAAGAGCACGCAGCACAAAAAACCAGCAACGCGCTCTTAAAAAAGTCTACAGCACAAAAAAGAGAGACAAAAGGAAAGAGAGAGCATGCTAGAGAGAGAGAGAGAGAGGGAGACGGAGAGATAGGAATGGGGTATGTGCGAGTGTGCGAGCAGTGCGGCATTCAGGCGAAGGCGGTGGAATTTTTATTGGAGCACTTGGTTTATTTCTTTTTCTGCTGCTCGCCTTTGGATTGGCATTCTTTTTTTGTACGTATTCTGTTGTGTTTCTTTTTTTGTTTTCCTTTTTGACATGGCATTTTTTATGGGCACAGCAGACATGTGTCGCTGGCGGGTGGGAATCGGCCATCGCCAGGAGGGAGATTTTTGCCCGATTTTCGGCCCCCGGTTCGGCTCTGTGACAACTGCAACTGTCAGTCCCTGGGGGTGCAGCAGAGCCAGTCGAAATACATGAAATTAAATGGGCAGAGGAGCTCCTGCAGGCATAGTAGGGCCGTTTATTTCAGTTAATCAATGCAATTGGCTCGTCGTCCACCTGGGCCGCAGAATACCCATAGGTCTGAATGGAGTATGTCAAATATGCTGTAGGCACTGCCATTGCCCCTCTCCCACAATGTTGCAGGCTTCTCCATTTTTGAATTACTAGGAAATTGCTTCATTTAGCGCTGTGTTCTGCCATGGGTCTGCCGTCGGGAGGTGGTCCGCCATTGGCTGCCGCTGCCACAGCCCCTGCATTGCACATCATATTGATGTCCTCCAGTTTCCCTTGCAGTTTATCGACTAATTTGATTATGCCACCTAATTGCCACCCACCCACTGCAATTACCTATTTTTTATGGCTTGTCATTTGGCAGCATTTTCCCCTTTTTTTTGTATGTGGTTTTCGTGCGGGTTTTCATTTAGTTGAGTGCCATACAAATTTCCTTGTTTGCACTGTCATCAATGTCATTTGGTATTTGCATACGAGCGGACATTTGAAGCGATTTAAATATGATAAGAGGCAGCCATGAATGTTGGGTTTTGTAGAAAAAAATTTGTTTTATTAATTGAATAGATTTGTTGTGGAACAATTTTTATTTATCCTACGGCAGCAATAGCTCAAATAACACAAGCAAATGGAATACTAGTTGTAAATTAATTTTTGTGTTTTATCTGACCAGAAATCGAGCAGGGGAAACGTATTTTTCTTACGGATTTTGAGTCGGTAAAATCCTATTAGCTTATAGGAATTCATCTCTGCATTCTACTCAAGCATTTAGATATTTTAAAGTACTTAAATCAAGAAAGTGATTTCTTGGGCCAAATTTTTGCATGAGTTAAAAATCTTAAATTTTAAAAGTTATTCAGTGAAATGTTTGCTTAAGAAAATTCAAAATCCTTGGATTTCATGCAAATATTATCTTAAACTTCTCTGTTTGTTTTATAAGCAACTTAGATTTGGAAATTCTTTAGCAAAAGTCATTAAATCGACTCCAGCGAACACTTAAACACCAGAACTTCCATTTAAATTTCAAAATTTATCATTTGCAACCGCAATGCCATACAAAATTCTACTCCAGTTGCATGATGAGATATTTATTTCTCGCCTCAAACCGCTGCCGGACAGATAAGTGATGTTGCTGCAGATGCCATGGCGGTTGCAGATGCAACTGTGCGGCGCCATGGACTTCATTGCCTCCGAGCGAAATGTCAAAAGGCCAGCCGCAGTGAAGCCAAAGCCAAAGCCATAGCCATAGCCAGGCCGAGAGCAGCCGTCATGGTTGGTCATGGACGCCAAATGGTTGACAGACATCCAGAAGAACCGACAGAAGCGGCAATGGCGCAGGGGCAGGCTATAGGGCTGGCCACCGCAGTGGGAAGCGAGGGCGAGGGGCAACTGCATTGAAGGTCCGAAACCGGACTCCGCCTTTTTGTTGTATGCGCGCATGGCGCATTGAAGCGCTTGCTCCGGATTGGCCAAAGCGGACTGAAGGCAGCCAACGAGTGAGACGGCTATGGGGCATGGCATACGCTACCCCCAGGTGGGAGCGAGAGGCAGTCGTTGCAATGGAGGCTCGAGTGAGACAGCCAAAGAGCTTGCTGCTGGTGCGAGCGAGCAAGCCTCTGGGCCTTAAGAGAGCGCGTGTGGAGCCTGTGGCAGGCAGCGCTCTCTCTTAGCCAGGCGGCGGCCGGGCCCTTGCAACACGTGTTGGCGTGTTGGCCTGCGTGCAAAATAACTGAGTTTTTGCGCCTCTGACTCTGTCTCTGTCTCTGCTGCTGTTCATCCGTCGCGTATTTTGTTAATTTAATTAAACAAAAACGTTTTGTTTGTGTTTTTTTTTCGTTTCGTTATTTGTTGCACGTTGGACGAGCAAACGGTTTCTGCTTTGTTTTGTTTTTTTTGTTGCGTTTTCTTTGCCATCGAGCAGCACAAAATGAAATTGGAATCCCGCTCGTGCACAACTTTGAATATGTTGAGCTCTCCACTCAAATGGTTGTTGTTGTTATTGTCGATAGGTCGTCTGTCCACCTGTCCATCTGTCGCTGTGCTCTGACATTTCAGCTCTTTTTGTGGCATCTTGCTTGCCCCTCGGCCCCAGCCGCTCTGCTGCGGCAATGCAAGTTGTATTTGTCATTTAATGACTTGCGCCGTTAAATTTTAATTGAAATATCACACATTTGGAGGCTGCAAATTGCACTTGTAACTGTGCTGCAGAAGAGACTTTGCTTTAGGATACAGGAAATGGGCGGAAAATTCTACGAAACTGGGCTAATACGAGCACCAGTGAAATTTTCTACTCCAAATTATAAACGGAAGTTTTCTGGTACTCTAATTTAGAACAACGATCCATTAAAACTGAGAAAGTTTTCCCAAAAAAAAAAAAAAACTTCCGCACGTGACTTCCTCCGCGGCCGATGGTCGATCTGCCTTGATGAGCTTCAGCATCCACAGCATCCAGCAAGACCATTGAAGACCAATTCAACTAGAGATCGTCTTGGCACCCAAGCTAAGTCCCAGCCTCAGACAGCCTCAGAAGTTAACGATTGAAGCGGTAATTGGAGGCCCAGACAGTCCGTCGAGGCGTAGGCGATTAAAAGACGATTATTTCAATTGTGCAGAAGATGCGAGCAGAGAAAATAATGATGGCAGCAGGCACTGGATGGATGGATGGATGGCTGGCTGGCTGGGACAGAGAGAGACAGACAGTCACCTGTCAACGAAATCGGCTTAGCTGTTATGTTAATGCGCCAAAAACGTTGACATTTATTGGCAGTTATTTATGGCGGACACTTCTCGCGCGGACACAGAGAGCTCTCAGCTCACAGCTCGCTCTTGGTCTGTGCTCTGCGCTGTGGCGCACCTTTTTGGAGTCTTGCCATTTTGGTGGCCGCGCATTGCCCGATTATGGAAAATTCTATAATTGTGCAGGTGACAACGCGACTGGCACGCGCTCCTGACGCTGATTAGAGGCAGCTGCAGGCTGCTGCAGTCGACTCTCTATCTTCGACTTCAGCCTGCAGTCTGCAGTCTCTAGTCTCCAGTCGTTTCGAGTCACGCTCGTTTGTCTACAGATATATGACCATAAAAATATTATTAAATATGACAATATTGGAGTAAAAGTGTTTGCTCTGAGGCGTAGCCATAAGCGGAGTGCTGCGGAATGGTGCACTCCCTCGAGGATTTGCCAGAAACATGCCACACATATCCAAGAATACATTGGAATAAAGAGCTCTGCTAATTATGCACTCATTATGCAATAGAAATTGGCTTATTCTCTGGCTTAAAGCTGCCTTAAAGCCTGGCAACGCACTGCACTATGTGAGATTTGAGTGCTAAAATGCTTGACTAATGAGTTTATTAGCATTTATATGGTTCGAGCCGTCTGCCAGTCTGCCAGCATGAATACTCGTATTCAAATGGAATGACCATTCCAACTGCCATTCTGGACTGCTGATGCTGCTGTTGCTGCTGCTGCTTTGGGCTTCCTGGAAATATCGATATCGAGGCACGCGTCGGACTGTGGAGCAGCAATGTCCATATCGGATGGGTGTTCGATTTGTCACAGCCGCCCGAAACGGGCATTCAATGCCGCTCTCTGGCCAGGCCGCCCCAGAAAGGAGCTGTGGAAATATTTCACCTCTGCCGCTGCTGCTGGGAATCTAGCCTAGGAAACCTTTAATATTCAATGGTTGCGAAATTAACATTTCTATTTAGAGCTACAACTCATCTTTGGTTTGGTTGATCAGTGTGTAGCGATGCGGGGAGGGCAGCAGCTGCTTGAACTGCGATTCGGGCACCACAGCCGCAAGAATTTCGTCCTGGGTTGTGTCATTCTCCCACATCGTTGTGGGTAGCTCGCCACCGTAGTGGAAGTAATGGTGCAGCTTGCCAGTGAACAGATCATTGACGAACTCCTGCAGCACGCCCGGCTTGTGGATGTCCTCGTAGCGGGGAAACAGATACATGTGGCGGAACGAGTCGATGGCTATGACGGGCAGATCGGCCATGGTCTTGCCCAGATGATGCAGCGGATGCGTGAAGAGCTCACCATCGGCCGTCAAATAGTTGACCATGGACGTATGCGACAATTTGGTCTCGACCACCGTCTTGAACTCCATCACGGGCTGCAGGTTGTTCTTGTTGTAGAAGAGCATGACAAAGGGCAGACCCTCCTCGGCGATTTCCTCGGCATTGTCGAAGGTGATTTCCCGCACCAGCTGGATGCACTTCTCATCCGTCCAGGTCAGCAGTTCGTCAAAGTTGCTTATGCTGCCCGTGTACTCGCTGTAGTACTCCCTGTGGCTGGACTTTGTGGCATCGGCGCGAAAGATGAGCGTATTCTCTCCAGCCGGATGGAGTCCCTCCGACACCTGGCCAAAGCCCGCATAGAACCGGCATTCCCTCTTCGAAATGCTCGCCACCTTGCGTAGGTTCTCATAGTCCGCGTTATTTTTGTCCATGAAGTAGCCAACAATAACGCCGGTGTCGTCCTTGATATAATGCAGCTCCTCGAGTGTGAGGAACTCCCGGACGGGATCGGCGAGCTCCTGCTCCACGAACTGGTAGAACGCCTGCACCGACCTCTGGCCACGGTACTCGCTCCTGCCCATCTGTCCATGGCGCACCACCCTCAGCGTGGGATACTTGATAATGTCGAATTTGTTGGCCACATTTTTCTCCGTATCGCAGTTCACCCTGCCCACTGTCACCCGTCCCGCCTCTGGGAACGTGGCATATACCTGCCTGGCCGCCTCCTCGAAGATGGGCGCCAGTCGGATGCTGAAGGGGCACCACTCCGTGTAGAAGTTGAGCAGCACCAGTTCGTTCGACTCGAGTATTTGGTCGATGTTGTGATCGCCCACAACCACCGAACTGCCAGCAATGGGCGCCACTTGGTGGCAGCCCAAGATCAGCAGGAGAGCCCAACAACAGGAGAGCTTTCTAAGAGCCATTTGCACTCGACTAACGATGTTCTACCAGTGATTGGTGATCGATAGGGAAGTTGTCTAATTGCAAGTGTGAAATTCATAATTTTTTCGGTTTTTTAATGCATTCGCTACGTCTACGTGGGACTGACACAAATGGAGCTTTAATGTTGGTTTTTGTGATCGTTCTTCTGGCTATGGGAGGCACTTTAGATGGCAAACGAACTTTAAGCATAGAAGTATTAAATTATAGCTTGAATTTAATACTTTTACCAAGCTATCGATCGGAATTCTAAGTCAGTAAAATAGTTCGTTAACCTCTTATTGATTTCCCTACCACTTGCAGCCTTAGAAAATGTTTCAACCACTGCTGAAATTAGAATTAAATATCTATTTCATTGCAAATCCAAACACGAGCCCTGTCCAGATACAGTTACAGATACAGATACATAGATGCAAAGATACTCCTCGCACTTGGATGCTAATGATGCGTCATGGTCATGGGACGATGTCTGAAACTTGCGACTAGGAATTTCAGCAGACAATTTGGCAAGCTGTCAACGCCACTCACTCTGCCTGTGAATGGGGGCGTGGCACAGAGTGGAGGAAGAGGATATACCCAAACCCAAAGAGAGTAAAGGAATCGACGAATTCGAAGCTAATGATTGTCTGAGAGACGTTTGCCAGCAAAGACATCAATCAATCCAAAGCCGAAGCCAAAGTGAAACCACCCCCAAGGGAGGATACGCAACGCACTGACTGCCGCCACCCCTCACCCTTCCAGCGTTCGACTCTACGCAGCTTAAATAAAAATAAGCAAGCAAAACTTATAAACTCATTCGCATCATATTTAAAAATCATGCAGCAACAGCTTGCCCCATGCGCGTGTCCATTCATGAATTATTAGTTGGAGCTTATCAAACGTGACCAAAATCGGAACTCAAAAAAAAAATAATAATATTAAAAAAAAAAAAGGAAAAACAGTTGGCCTCCGCCAGCTGTTGCTGTGGACCCACGGACCAGGCCCAGGCAAGTGTGAAAAATCAGCAAAAACGAGGCCAAGTCAAACAGGAAAAACTGTGATAACTGGCAGCGCGGTCCCCCCCCCCCAAGGCTAGGCTGCAATTTTCATTGTGGAAACGGGAAAAGCTCACATGTGCCATGCCGTGCCGTGCCGTGCCATGTTCTCGTTCTCGTTATTATCTTTTGGGGCTGACCACAAGACGTGTCAACTTGTGGTACCATCTCGCAGCAGCCCGACTTCAGAGGGGCACTCCAGTGCCAGATATAAATCAAGTTTTGGGGAAAAACTTTGCCTGTGGCGGACAGCAGCATCAGCAACCCCACCCGAAAGTGCTCGTGGAAGCCGCTTATAAATTTTTGAGCAATTTATTCCATTCTAGAAGAAAGCAAGCAGCTTATTGACAAGTCGTGTGGGAGACAGTTTAAGCAGTGCATCTTCGGCTCTTAGTTGTGGTCAAACGGAGGAGTCTTTAAAGTGAAACCTTCAGGCCTTTGCAGCCCAGTCCCTTCTAGCTGGCAAGTTGTTGGGTGTTACGGGCCATGACTGCCACAAGGTGACGTAATTATAGATGTACTTGCACTTGTAGTAGTTCTGCCGGAGTCAGCCCACACCCAAGGTGCAACGCACGCAGGACAAAGCCACCCCCGAACATGCAGCTAAGAGGCAAAGGCGACTGGTAAATGGTATATGCTAAATGGTGAGTAGTGAATGGGGGCAAAACAAAGTCAAGGTACTGCAAAAGGGTTGGCATGATCCACACACACAAAAAACATAGTAGCCAAGTGGGCGTAAACCGACGACGCGGTTTTTCCTCCCCACCCCTCCCTAAATATAAAGCGTCTGAGTTGCAGTCTGCAGGCCATAGTCGAGTTTGGTGTATCTGTGGTGTACACGCTCTCCAGCTGGCAAGAGTTGAGTTGTCGCCGCTTTGGTATCTTGTAATCTTGCAGCTACTACAAGACGCTGCGACACATTAGCATAAAATCATGATTAAGATAAAGAATTTCAACTGGCAAATGTCGCAAATGGCCGTAGTGCGTAGCCAGTACATTTTAATGAGCCCAAGTACGTACGTATATCTTATGGGTAATTAACACAGCAAACCTAAATCAAGGTTATCTTCGCAGGACACCAAATCCTTTTGGTGAAAAATTGCATTGCAGACCAGCGACCAGCACCATGAATCCGCTTAAAATGCAATTTGTAGACAATTTTGTTTCCTACTTTTTTTTCTTTTTCTTTTTTTTCTCTCTCAATCTTTTTCGGCTAGACATTTCCGTTTGACGCAGCAACAGCGACGTTACTTTTGTGGAAAAGTGTCCTTAGCATTGATTAATTTGTCCCACGATTTACATGGAAAAACAATCAATCAACACGTCGTCGTTGCTCATTCTCCATTAGTCAATCTTGAGATTGAGATGCCAGTGAACTGGGCGGGCGGCCACTTGAACTCTCTCTGAGACGAGTGTCAACCAGGCAAAGCCATGCCATGCCAGGCGATGCCTTCGCGTACCCTCCTGTTCATTCATTCTTTCATTCTATCTTTCCCTTGGCCATCTATCCAACCATTTCAGGGACATTAGCAATCACAATCGTCTACCATCATTAACGCTTTTGTTGGGGGAATGGGTGTAGGTGTGGGTGTGGCTTGGCTGGCCAAAATCTTTATGAAGCTGTGCTGTTGTTGCCAGTTTAGGTTTAGGTTTAATGAATTACCAGGCTACCGTATGAGACCAAAAGTTTCGAGCTGTTCTGAATGTAATTAAAGCGCTGGCACAGGCGTAGTCTGAAGGGGGAAACTCAAGTGAAATGTTGAGCTAAATATATTGAAGGTAGGTACTCCCTTGTGAGCTGCTGCTATGCCTCAGCCAGATCATCTCTGGCATAATTAAGCCACATCAATGTCGTGTTAGAAGCCGGCCAACTAATGATGGCCAACATTTTCAACAAAAGCCAATTGTTGCAGAGGCAAAAGAACAACAGACGAGAAATCGGGGGGGGACTTTAATTTTTATGCGTGAAAACACACAGAACAACAATTCCCAAAAAAAAAACCCCACACTTAAAATGCGAGGCAAACATTTTTCTACGAACAGCAGCAGCAAGGATGAAGGATATGCGGAGCAAGGAAGGACACGTGGACAGTGGCGAGCTTTCAGCATGGAAGAAGAGGAGTAGGAAATTCAATTAGCCTGAGAACTTTCGGGTTGGTTTCATTCGTTCAACGTTTGCTTAGGTAATGTTTCAATTAATTCATTTGTCCCCCCCATGGACCCCAGATGTCCGGGGGGAGCGAGACTGCGGCTAATGATGTTTGGGCTGCTGCTGGGTGGTCCTTACACATGCGATAACATTAGATGATATTTAAGGATGATGCATGGGATATCTCTATCTGCCTCTGAGGGGGGTAGACCAAGCCCACAAAACAAATCAAATCAATTGCCCACAATTAATAACACTCGATGCGAGGAGAGACTCATCGAACCGGCGAGACTGGGACTGCGAGACTGCGACAGCATTTCATTATTTGTTATATATTTGAAAGATATTTATTTGATAAACGCCGCCGTCAGACGCCAAAAATCTCATCGCTTTAAGTGGCTCATTTCGGGAGCTACGTATGAGGATTGCAGATTTGGAGATGGGTACGGGTATGGGTCGTGGATCGTGGGTCCTCGCCCAGCCATAGCCGCAGGCAACAAACCAACACCAGAAGGAACAACAAAAAAAAAAGAAGGAGATGGAGATGGAGAAGAGCTCCAGCGAGCTACCGGGTAACATATCAAAACGCCGCAAATGGGCAAAGTCAAACCCAAAAAGTAAACGCAAGGCGAAACAAAAAATGAAATCATATAAAAAGAGAGTGCCAAAAAAAGGCAAACATGCGACGTCGTCTAAAGGACTTGCCCCATGGCAGGCAGAGCAGGCAAACGGCAGCCAAAGACAAAGTAGCTGTGGACACAAGCAAAAACCCAAAGCCAAAGAGAGCGAGAGACCCAACAATTTGCTGAGCCAAGACCACGGACTGGCTGTGTGTGTGTGTGGATATACTCGTACTCGTATATTTTTGGGAATTTATGCCGCGATTTTTGAAATGAAAAAAAAGTACGAGCAAAAAATAAAAGTGAAATAAATGCAGGGAGAATGCGGGCTTATGGCGGTGGCGGCAGAAGTCAGAAGAGAATCGCGTATTCGGTAGCCCGCATATGTCAACGAAATAAATTTGAAGACTTTTTGGTTGAAGATTTGTATGCTAGGGTCTAACCGATGAAGCAATGCGCTACAAAATAGGAGGGAATTAAAAAGAAATTATTTCTAGATTATTAGAACTATTTCACAGGGATACAAAAAAATCCACCTAAAGATGATTGAATTCTGAAATAAATGTAGAACTTTTCGATAATGATAGGAAAGTATTTTGTGATTTCCTTCTTAAGCCATAAAACTCTCCCTGCAGGGTATCCCCCAACTCCCCAGATAGTCGCACCTCAGACTCTTTCCACCCTGGCTGTGACTCACTTTGGATGCTCATATGTATGTACTGTGGCCCTTACGCCTCATACGTCAGTCACTTCGCGGTTCACACTAGGCTGCGTTAATCCAATATGTGATTACGAGTGTTCTGACTTTAAGCATCTGTTAAATTGGCTTAATCCCCGTCTCAGTGTGCGACTGTGAGTGTCTGTCTGTTTGGCTTTCCCTCCGTCTTTGTGTGCTCCCCCCGGCCCACTGTCTGCTCTGGCTTTTGTAATACTCATAGGTATTTGTGATTGTATTTGTATCTACCGCTGCTGCTGCTGCTGCTGCTTCTGCCACTGCCACTGCCACTTTGTAACTGTTGTCATTTTTATTGCCCTGGGAATGTTTTTTGTCCACTTGTTCGGAGCGCACACGCCCCGCAAAAGAACTTTTTTTTTCTCTTCATCTCCATCCATATCATGTCCCCAGCCCCCACCCCTCCCTTGCTGCTTCTTCTTCGGTCTTCGTTTGGCTTTTGTGGCTGGGTGTCCTTTGTACTCTCCTTTGGCCAAACAAAAGTTTTGTCGTTGATTTTATTGACCAATTTTTGGGTGCGTAAGTTCTTTGAGTTTTTTTTTTTTGTTTTTTTGTTTTCTGTATGGAAGTTTTTTGCATGCCCGGGAATCGAATTCGGGATTTGAGTTGGTTTCTTTTGGGTTTTTTCTTTTCGTGAAGTTTCTTGAGGTTTTTATATGGTTTTATTGCTTCATCTGTGGGGATTTAAAGTTTTATTGTGATTTAAACACTTGTTAATCGTGTGTGCATATGTCAATTTGGTGTCGTCTTCGGATAAGATTTGATTCTCTTTTTTTTTGGGGGGGGGGAGAGGGATTAAGATGTTATGGGATGTTATGACGGCTCAAAAGAGAATGGAGAAGGGGACACAGTATTATTATTCAATGAAATATGCATTTGGTTAGTTCTGTTTGTTGTTTATTTTGTGTCCAATTTGTGCTGACATTTTGCACATTTGTGCCGAAATTTACATGCGCCTAATGCCAGAGACACTCGCAACGACAAATCCATCGTTTCATTGATAAATTGTAGCATGTGAAACCAGAGACAGAGACAGAGACAGAGAGAGAGAGAGCAAGATCTGGGCCAGTGGACAGGTACACACACACACAGGGGTAATCACCGCACTTCAATCTACTGGTGCGAGGAGGCATTGACGGGCGGGCTGGCTGCCTGCTGGCTGGGATCTGTGGCATGGCAGCCACATCTGCCAGCCGGACGAACGATTGTAATCAAAATACAACAAATTAAGGAGAGAGAGGAGGCGGTGTGTGTGTGCGTGAGAGAGAAGAGTGAGAAGAGGGAGAGCTGGAGACAGGCTGGATACCTTTTTTAAAATATTTATTTATGCAATTATTTTGCAAGTAGCTCAAAATAAATAAATGAAATGAAATAGCAGAGACCAGAAGAGAGAGAGCCAACGACACAGCCGCAGCCACAGCTACAGTCAGAGACAGATACAGATACAGGGACTGGGACTGGGACTCGCAACTCGCGACTGGGAGACGAGTTGCCCGAGCCAAGTGCCCGAGCACGACTTCAATTGACGACGCAGTAAATTAAAATTTAAATTTATGCCATTTGCCAACTGAAAACTGAAAACTGCTGCCAGGTACACCAGGTAGAGTGCCCCCAAAAACAGAGGCACAATTAGAGGTAAAAGGTAGAGCCAAAGGTGCGCCACAGAAGTGACTCCTGGTGCTGGTGCTGTGTGATGATGATGATGGCCAACATCACAGGGAGGGCAGCGAGGAGCTGACACTATCGACCATGTCACATCACTTCTATTGTCATCATCATCATCTTTTCCCCTCATGCAATAATGCCCCTGGCATTTGTGGTGTCATCTTTCTGTCAAAATTGTATTTATTTATTTATTTGAGTATTGCAGTATTGCAAATGCATTTACCGCGCGAGAGACCTAAGTGAAACGTCATTGCGGCTCACCTGCCAACAGGTGCTACAGTTCTGACCCTCTCTCTCTCTCTCTCTCTCGTTGCGGAGTGCGTTACATCTCGTTTTTGACCCAATTAGTTTTTGTGGCCCGCTACAATGTAAGCAAGCCTTGAGAGTTTATGGCTCGTAAATGTCTTGTCTGCTCGGTTTCCATCTTGTTGCTGATTTTAATTACAGCGCAAAGCCCACCTCGTATACGTAATGTCTGGTGCCTCGTTGAGTAAGGAAAACTGTTTCGACGCCCCAAAGAAAGTACACAAAGTGTATCACTGTGTATCAGAAGAACAGAACAGCTGCTGAGCTAATCGTTTCACACAATTACCAAAGATTATGGGTCTGATTTGCTGCTCCACTCATTAGCCGCAATCATAACTGTGAAGCTGTAAAACCGCCAAAAAGCAAAACGAGAGGAAACCACCCATTTCCCAGTGCCACAAAGACATCCTTCCGTCCGCCAAAAAAGCGGTAGGAGGGGGCAATAAATGGCAATCAACGTACAATCAATGGGTTAAACCCTTTTTGCTTTATGATCCGAAAACAATTTAAGCTTTTATTTGTTTTTGATGCCCACCACAACAAGCAATCAGAAGCCGCCAACTTGTCTTCCAAATGGTAGCAAATCAAATTGGCCAACAAAGAACGAGACTGAGAATGCCAGAGCCAGAAAAACGCGGGAGAGCAGCGCAAAGCAGAGCATAGCCAGAGCCAAAGCCAGAGCCAGAGCCAAAGCCAAAGCCAGAGCCAATGCAATGAGCATACATCATGGACAACTGTTGCATTTGGACACTGGGACACAACTGGGAGTACAATTGATGGATCACCCAAAACCATCTGACTGCTCTGCTGCTGGCCCCAGACGACTGGCCATTGTCGACAGTACTCGTTCTCGTACGTCGCTTTAGTAGCTGCTGCTGCTGCTGCTGCTGCTGTGGCAGTTGCCAGAGCCAAATGAGTGGCAAAGAAGTTGCGTAAAACGAAACCAGCGATAATGATCATGCCAGAGCGCAAGACGCGTTAAAGATTTCAACGTCGTCATCAGCAGCACAAGAAGCGACTGTCTACAGTGGGTATTCGGCGGGAGGAGTGCTGCCTTATGACTGGGTTCCTCTGCACGGTGCAGCAGCATTCACTGTAGCAACGACCGGACGTAGTCGCCCAGCCAAGTGCGATTGCAAATGCACGGAATTCACATTGAAGAAGCCCCCAAACGCTGGCTGGGCTGTGCTTTTGCTTCTGCTTCTGCTTTTGGCCATTAACGCGAGTCGAAGTCGGAGTTGCCACCGATCGGCTACCGTTGCTACCGGTTGCTCACTGCCTCCTTCCTCCTGCCTCCTGCCACATCTCTGCTGATGAGTTTAGTGCCGCTCACTCGTCAATGATTTGTAATTTTTTCCTGCTGCCGCAATGCCGCCTGCCGCCTGCCGCCTGCCGGCTGCTGCCTGGTGATGCTGCCCGCCGCCAGTCGAAAATCATAATAATCATAATAAAATGCAGCTATATCCATTTTAACACCCAAAATACGAGTATGTCCCGCACAGGGCTCTCTTTGAATACTCCGTGTGAGGCACATACTCACTCGTAGTATTGACGTATTGCCTCTCTGTTGTCATGTCAATTTTTGCCAACTTGCATGCCCAAACCGGCTGTCGCATTAAAGTTGGTAATTTGTGCTAAGCACCCAACGCTGGCTACCAGTCTTTGGCAGCCACACAGACTTCTGGGTGGTTCTGGTAATTAAGTGTGCTTTGTCTGTCGAATGCCATGGCAAAAGGCTAATGGAAAACTTCTTGCAAAGCTTATAATTATGGGTTTGAGAGAGAGAGAGAGATCTCTTTTGTGGTGTGATATCTAAAAGAGAGTGTTAAGTGTTACATTTTCTAGTGCTTCCCCGATTTAAATCTCACACAATTAGCAGCTGAGAGAAGCCAAGAAACACTTGCTGAGCCGCAAAACAAATTTAGTTGCAACAGTGTTACAGCCTAAAGCAAACCGAAACCGTTGGCCTGCCCCTGCAACTGTGCCTCTCTGCCTCTTTGTGTTTCTGTGTGTGTGTGTGAGTCTGCAAGCATTGATCTTGCAACGCTGTGCAGGTTCGTTGCATCGATTGATGTTGTCAATCAGAGCAGCTTTAAACGAAGGTTAAGAGTTGCATACGTTTAATCGGCAAGAGGCAGAGTGGTAGAGGCAGACAGTCCGAGACTCGAATCAAGACCATGTTGCGGCATCCGCAAGCAAATCATTGAAGCGCGTAAAGCAGAGTAAACCCAAAACCAAAGTCCGAGCGATGCGACGGATGCTGCAACGAAGCAGGCGAACGCGAACCCCAATCCGAGTCATTGGTAATGATGCAAGCTGCTGCTGGCTGCTGCTGGCTGCTGCTGCTGCATCAATGATTCAATGCAATGCGCTGATGTGATAGAGATGCAGCGCCGTTGATTGCAATCGGTTGCTGGGGGATGGCCGTGTACTGTTCGTGCATTTGTGTTGCAAATTTACAGCTCCATCAGCATTGCATCGGTTGGGTTCGGTTCAGTTCTGTTCCGTCTGTGGCTGCTGCATCATTAGCTTGACCAAGGTCATAGCAGCAGATCGATGAGGCAATCAGTATCAGAAGGGGGCAACAACAGCAGCAGCACAGGCAACGGCAAATGGCAACAAATTAACCAAAGTGATGATGCGTTAAGTGGCAAAATGGCGCAACACTGCGGCATCCAATAGGGAAATTAGTTTTAGCGGTTTATGCTAAATGATATTTTTGACCTCCCGCCAAGGGGTTGCTTCCTGTTCTGTGTTCCTGTGACAGCAGCTGCGCCCACATTTTGGCCAATTAAAATCAAATTTCAAAAATGTAGCCAACATTTTTGGCACAACTGATGACAGTTTAATTGTTTTGTGCTGACAGCTGCTTTCACTTAGGCACGAGTATCATCATTTCACTTTTGGCCTTAGATCTGGAGCGAGTTGATAAACAGAGAGCGAGAGAGAGAGAGAGTCAGGAGGAGAGATGAGACGCTCCAGCGATAAGGCCACTTTACAAATTTTTGACATTAATTACTCATCAAATTATGGCACTTTCAAAACTCATCCTGCTCGTTGCTGTTCTTTTTTGGGCAAAGTCATTGTCTGCTTGGTTAGGGGTTGCTAAATTAAATATAATGAAGAGTATCCTTGGCTGCTGCCCCAACTTTGTATCACTCCCCTAATCGAAGTCTCGATTAACCTTGAAAGGTCCTCATACTTTGGAGTTTACTCATAAAAAGCGAAAGCCAACGAAACTCCTCAATTAGTTATATTTTTGCTTGATACATATGCAAATGGGCCCAGGCCAGACCAGACAGATAAACACACACATTTCCAGCTACCAACTAAATTCACGCACTTTTGGGCCACAAAATGCATTCCCGTTAGGTCTGCCGAATTTGCATGTGAGACAGGCAGCCCCTGATCCCTGATCCCTGGGAGCTGTAGCCAGTAGCTCCAATAATTTCAAATTATAAATCATAATGCAGCTACGAAAATTAGAATATCAAAATTTGTTTTTTGTTGTGTTGCGGTCTCTGCTCATCGATGGCTACTGCAATTTTGAAGGTTTTTTTTTTGGTGGTTTGCCGCCGCTAAATAAAATTGGTTCAAGGCACGAAGGTCCACGAAATTGGCCGCCGATCATCGCGTTTCGGGCAGATAACTGTTGTTGTTCTTTGATTTTGCATAATCGACGGGGCACAGCGAATATATGCTTTTCCCATGCAGATTTGGTCAATTGTAATTAGCCTTAATTGATTGAACGATTATCGTTGATGATGCCACAACACATTTCACTTTCAGTCGGTGGCAGCCAGCAATTGTGGGACTTTCGGTCGGAGGCAGCCGACAATTGTGGCACTTCCGATTGGGATTGGGATTACAGTGGAGAGTGCATAGAATCTCTGGCTATCTGTGGCTATCTCTTTGCGTTCCCAGTTGGTGCTCTGCATCGTAGCTGTTGTCTATCATTAGCATCAAAAAGCTATCATCATCATTACCCAAGCGAGGAGGAGGCGGGCCGCACGAGCCCACACTCTGCACGCGATGGCTGCTGTTAGATACTTGCACACACGCAGGCAGACAGGCAGGCAGACAGACAGACAGACAGACTGGCAATAATCATAGGCCCAATCATAGTTGCTGCTCAGAGGTGTTGCTTTGTAAAGTGCGGCATAATCAGTGGGTAGCATGCAACATAAGAACGCACAGCACTGCACGGTCTCAGTCTCAGTCCCAGTCTCCGTTCTATCACTCTTGAAGGCTTTCAGCGGGCACTGACATAAGTTGACAAACTTTAGAGCTGCCTGCGGCATTAATCGCTCAATCGAATGGAGCTCGAAATATAAATGTATCAATAGCTTTAAATATAAATCAATATCGTAGCAAATGGCCAACGGTGCATGTAAGCACTAAATCAAAGTGTCAATATGGGTAACTGATACACTCTGGAGCGGACGGAGCTGGGTCCGAGCAGCGGAAATTGAATTATGCCCCAGCCAGAGTTGGAGTCGCTCAAGCTGAAGCTGCAGATGGAGTTGGAGTCGGAGTTGGCTCTGCGACATGCATGAACGAGCGTTTGACTGAATGGCTACTGCTGTGTGCTGTGGCTGCTGCCTTGACTGACAGACGGTGGACAACTGCTGCTCGAATCGGGTGCAACCACTTTCGTTAGCCAGCGGACATTGCCGATTGGCGACTGTGTGAATCTGAGATGTGGACTTGTAGCTGGTAGCTGGGAGCCCCCGGGACAGTGGACTGTAGACTCTGCACTGGGAGTCGGGCAAATCTAATGTCCATGTCTGTGCGGTTTCCTCTGCAAACCCGTTTCGGCCGGGGCATTAGATACGATACGCATATGCGATACTATAGTTTATGGTCTACAATTAAAAGTGTATGTCCCATACAGAGCTGTGGCACACGAAGGGGCTTTTGGGGGCTTGCTCTACTGCAACTTTAGACCCCTTTGCAAGCTAAACCACTGGCCTGTGAGTCCGCGACAAACGCATTAAATGAAAATTAGTTGCAATAACATGAAAATTCATAGCTTAATATGAGACAAACACACACAGGCACAGCCACGGCTGCACAGGTTGGCGGACAAAAACATATACAAAAAAAAAAAAAAAAAGTCAACTCTCTTACTTATACATTCGCATTCGTAGATTGTGGCAGATTGACATGGGAAAATGCTTATAAAAGGACTGTGTGAAGTGTTGAGTTATGATCGCAGTTTTTGTGCAGCCTCCGAAACAATAAATATACTGATTGATTGCAATTGTTAGCGGCATTTAATAGAGAGATGATATCGAATCGAATTGGTAATCTAATTAACAAAATGAATTCCCATGATCTTTGGATGTATGCGGTGACGAAACCGAATGAAAATGAAAACGAAAGTGTCGCACATTTGAATACTGCTCCCAGTATTTGAATGGCCTAACCGCTCGAATGACCACTTTCAATTATATCAAAACGGAAGTTGAAAGTGTTGCAATTACACAGCTCCACAGGGTGGTGGAACGGTGGAGGAACAGGAGCGAAATGGGTGCCAAGCCCAGCGATGCAGCAATGTGTTAACAATATGGAAGCATTTGATCATCATTTGTTTAATCAAACATAATTCTTTTAGGCCGAACTAAAGAGTGCCAACCACCGCACCGCACCGCTCGGCCAATTAGAGCCAAACAGGGCGCACAGACTAAGGCCATCGCATCGAAAGTTATTTGCCCTTCACATGGATGCCACACATTCTACTCTTGCTCTTTCTTTTTTTTTTGGGGGCCCAGACAAATATATTTGGAAATATTTGTGCCCTTAGATTAGCGAACAGTTTTTGGGCGGTTGCTAACGGCGTTTCGGCGTTTTCGCAGGCACTCGAAAAGAAATCCATCAAAGGATCATCAAATTCAAGCAGTGACGTATTGGCTTTTTCGTCGGGGTTTCGTCGGCCAGACTTTGGCTCTGGAATGTGCGCGGGTCCAGAGCCCCAAAAAATAATACCTAACTAAGAGAAAAAGAGGCAAAGAGGCAAAGGAAAAGGACAAAGAAAAGGGGCCAATAAAACATCAACACGAGCAGAATGATAACAACTAAGTAAACGTCTGTCACTCAGTCGACGATGGACAGAATTTTGATCAGCAGCCAAAAAGGAGAGGAGCAGCCGAGCAGTAGGCACAGCAGATCAAAGGAGCTCGGAGGACGCAGCAAACGGCAGCTGATCAAAGGCCCCCAAAACGCTTGATTGAAGGCTAAGGGACAACACTGACGATTGCAGTGCAAATGATAATTTATTAGATTGCGATCTTTGGCCTGGGACAAAAATGCTACAGCCAGCCAGCCAGGCAGCCAGCCAGCCAGTCGAGGGCTCCTTTGGCATTTTTATTGAATTAATTTTAGTCGTCATTGTCTGCATTTCTAATTAAACCGAATTAATCATGAGCAGCCAGAGTCAGTCGTTCGAAGAGTCAGCGTCTCGCATTGCACTAATTATGCGTAGAGTAGAGCCAAACTGGGCTAAACCAATGAATAGAGTAGAGTCGCGAAGTGAAGTGAAGTGGAGTGGAGTCTCCATTGGATCGTGGAAGGAACTATCGTACATTAGTTGGAGCCCTGCAGCAGCAGCAGCATCATCAGCAGCGGCAGCAGCTGCTGGCGGCAGTCTCAAAAGCATTTTGCGACAATGATGCTCACGAAGAAGCTCCCGATGAAGATGATGATGATGCCCACGATTATGATCAAACACTTGATACCGCAATCGCAATGGGAACTGGAACTGAAACTGAAACTGGAACTGAACATTGTCAAAGCTATGGACTGAACTCGATGCCAGCACTGACTTTGATCTCTACCGACACGCACGACACGCTTAATGTTATTGTTTAGACCCCGTTGTTAGACCCCAGACTATGCCCTTGATCTGGAGCACAGTTTTGTTCCGAAGAAATGCTCTGAATCATCAAGGAATAGCCCGAGAAATTTCCAAGTAACTGCAGCTAAGGATTATTGAATATTTAAACTCCCATTTACAGCATGTAAATTTCCACACAATTTGTTTATTTAATGCTCCAGAAAATATACTTCTAAGCCAGTTCTAAGCCACTTGTCACACAACAAAAGAGCCCCCCCACCCACAAAAGCGTCGCAAATATTAGGCTTAGGAGGCAGGGACGGGTACGGGGACGGGGGACTTGCTCCTGCCACAGACATGTCAGGTATGCCCTGAGTGTGTGTGTGTAACCTGCCCCCTTTTTAAACCGCTTAATAAAGTCACTTAAGTCCGACCTTTTGACTACGTTACAATTGACACCAAACCAACACACAAACACAAACACACAGGCACACAGAGGCACAGAGGCCCAAGCAAAGCCATGACGCCGGAGTGTTTGTGTGTTGACAAAAGTTGTCCAGGACCCTGGGGCGCGCTGCCATTGTTGCTGCTGTTACAAGACACATACACCGTGTGGAGGGTATGGTATGAGGGCAACAGACATGGGAGACACACTCGGCAGAGGCAGTGGCAGAGGCAGAGGCAGTGGCAGAGGCAGTGGCAGAGGCAGCGTGACAGGCTGTCTTTTGTTGCGGTCAACCGGAAAACTGCAAAACATGTCGCCGTAGCCCAAGCCCAAGCCCGTGCCGTTTCCTCCCTTGTTCTTGCCGCACGTTTGTCATAACAACAGCAACACCATGCAACATACAACAGAAAAACAAAAAAAAAGCAAAAAAAAGGCAAAAGGATCAGAAACAAGTCTGTCAAGTTTTCAGCTTACAAAATACCTGTCGCCGCTGGTGCTAGTATGCGTGTGTGTGTGTGTGTGTGTGTGTGCAACCTACTACTCAGATGTGATAAATACGTGCAACATAAAATTGTGAATCATTAATAAAAAGGTTTCGTCCTGCCAACCCCTCAACGACGGCAACGACGACGATGACGTGGACGGGCCTAAGCAAACAGCAGAAATGTTACACGAAAATGATTCGATTGCAAAGGGAAAACCTTTCTCTGCTTCGCTTCGTAGTTGGTTGTGGTTAAAGTAATTTGTACCATTTTTCAGCCACATCATGTGTGTGTGTTTTTGGTGGGGAGGGGAGGGGTTGAGGTCGGGGCTGGGCAATCTGCGCACCATCATCATCATCAACGGACTCTGGCGTTGTCCTGTGGCCCATATGATGGGCTTCTTGTTGGTCATTATGGTCATTAAGCCCCCCCCGATGGCCGGCAGCAACTGCTACTCGCATCTTAATCCTTGGCACATTTGCCAGGATACTCAGCTGGACAGACAGTCCATGTCCATGTCCGAGTCCAGTCTGTGGCTCATTCTTTATGACAGATTGCCCCGGAATTGTTACCTTTAATTTGATCAGATTTTGTGAGCTGGAAAAATAGCCAAAACATTAATCTCGTTTTGCTCGTTTTGTAGGTCAAAGCTTGAAGATGTTTTCCTTTTTCTGTTTGTTGGTTTGCTTTAATTTAAATGCTCTTAGAAATCTGTGAAGCTCTTTGGAGCTTATCACCTAGGAATACCCTTCATCGCATTAATTAAAATGTAAATAAAAAGCGCCTGACACTGAGGTTGAGACTGAGGTTCAGCCCCGTTCTAAGGAAAAGTTCATTCTTTTCATTACATTTTTTTGCTCGCAGCTTAAAAATGTTTCCCTCTCTCGCTACACTTGTGGGGTGTGTGTGTGTTGCTCCTATAATTTATGTGCCATATGTTGCCAGGGCAAAAGTTACTATGGGACACAAGGTGAGTAAAAATCTGAATAAAAACAGCGTGCCGGGAAAGTGAAACAATGCCGTGAAAATGCAGAAATTCCTTTGCCACCTCTTTTTCTGTTTGCCCCAAAGAATTTCACACTGATTTATTTGCTTGGCAAGTCAGCAATGGCAGCAGAAATAGCAAACCATTAAAATGAGATTATAAATGAGGATTCCGGCTACGAAAATTCTACAGTTCATTGACCAGACCAGAGATGATTCACAAAGCACTTGACAAATGAATTAGCCCTCGATTCACTCACAATATGCGATACAATGCATGTCTTTCAATGCCAAAGTCAAAGTGTCAGGCCAAAGTCAAAATAACAGTTGCCAGAGCCCCAGCAGACATTGCCATACAAACAAATTGACAAACAAACAGGCAAACAAGTCACACAAACAATCAAGGGCTTCCTGTTGAAACATTGCAAACTTCCGACAACATATGCCGGCAGTGTGGGCAGATATTCCACCACCAAGAGAAGCACCAGAGCCACACAATCGAAAATGGAGCCAAGGAGTGTAGTTGAAATATTTTTGGTGATTTATTTGCAGCGCGTAGTTTGTGGCATGTTCGCCGACAAAAGACGAGAGCCCAGCGCCAATAAACAAATTGCCGACGCATTTTGTCAGCCTTTGCGCTGCGGATCGGGACAGGACAGGACAGGACAGGGATTATGTTAAACAGTTTTGCCAGAAACGGATGGCTGGTAGCTGGTTGAGACTGCCTGTCTGCCAGTTGTCTCGCGACTCTGTGCGGGGGGCTCAGGCGGTTCAGGGGGTTCAGGGGGTTCAGGGGGTTCAGGGGGTTCATTGTGTGCGCCGTTTGGAGACGACTTTGGCAAGTGATTTAAATGAGGCGTCTTTATAGCGCCACTTAATGTGCCATTGAATTTCAAGCAATTTATAAAGGTTCTCTCTCCTGTGCCTCAAATGATTGAAAGCTAAGTGGTTGACATCTTTTTTTTAGGCTGAAATCACACATACGCCTCATTTGAATACTCGAAAAAGAATTGGTAGACAAGGCAATCCATTCATATTAATGCTGCAGTGGCAGTCCTCCCCAGCTGACAGTAGCGCCTCCAGTGATATAAATCACTGGACAGAAATATGTCTTTCATCTTGGCGCTGGCACTTCGGTCTCCAGTTGGTAGCAATCTCACCGCTGCTGGTGCTGGTGCGCCTAAATGCAGGCCATACATCATCACACATGCCAGATGAGCACCGGCCACGCCCACAGACGAGTGTTTGTCGCCTTAATTACTAGCCAGAGCAGCGCAATATTTGTACAGTTTGTAGTTTTGTCGATTGCCAGCCTGCCAGCCTGCCAGCCAGCCAGCCAGCCAGCCTGCCTGCTGCCCCACAGTGATGCTTGATGAATGAAAGGCGCCCCCTGAGTGAGAGAGAGCGAAGTGGTGATGCCTGCCCCCTTGACTAGATCATTTGTCAAGGAGCTGCATAGAATGTGAGCAGCCCGAGGCTGCTGCATCAGCGGAAGCTGTAATGAGTTATTCAAGTAAAGCGCCAAGGCAATTAACTAAAAGAAAAAAATATAAAAAAAAAACAGAAGTCTATTTCAAGGTCTGCTCTCCCTCGGCATCCAACCACTCCCAACCACTCCACTCCACTCACTCCCACATAACTTGCTGTAAACCGCTTTCACATACACAATGTACCTTGACTTTATAAACCACTAAAAATAATTTACGACTTTCTTAGGAATTTAAATTTCAACGCCATGCCATGCCATCTCACAGATACTTGAGATACTTTTTTAAGCCGCAAACGGCGAAAATTTATGCGCTACGCTGCATGTGTGTGTTTGAGTAGGGGCTTGGGCGGGGTTGGGGCTGGAAAACAACCTGTTTTCCACTCACACTCAGTGAAACACGGAGAACGCTTCTATTTCCGCTCAGATAAGTTTATTTCATAAGCGACACTAAATTATGTGCCAAGCCAAGAATGTGTGTGCTCGTTCGCTGGTCGCCGTTTCTGGTAGACATCTTGCTTATTGTTGTATCTGGATCTGGGGCTACGGCTGGGGCTGGGGCTGGGGCTGTGGCTGATTCTCTCTGTTATTGTAATTTATGCAAAAATATTTTGGTTTGAAAAATACTCGTACTCCTGTCTCTTGGGCTCTTGGGCTCTCCTGCCTTCAGAGACGTCAGAGATGCGGCCGCCTGGTCGCCTTATCCCACATCCGTATCTGCAACGAGAGCGCTTGCCTTTGCACGTACAAAGAGTAGTTTTGATAAATGTTCCTCACAGAGAGTGAGAGAAAGAGAGAAACAGAAGGAGAGGGATTCCTCTACCAGATAATAAAATACACGTATTCAGGTCTTTGGTTTTTTCGGTGGTATAGGAAGATCTGTTCATGTCGTATGGAAAGTGTAAGGAAATTAAAGTTAATTTGTATACTTGTTGGAGCTTAAGGAAGGAAGGAAGGAGGAAGGAAGGAAGTCTTTTAAAATTATAACTAATTGAATTTACGCAAAGGTTTTCCAATTTAATTAAAACTTCTTCTACCAAAAAAAACATTCAGCATAAAAACCTTTCATCAGTGCATTGTCCGAAATGCAATTTCTCCCAATAGAATAAATCCCAAGCCCCCAGCAACCCCCAAAAGACAAACACGAACAATTTGTGTCCTTTGTGGGCGTTGCCCAGAGCGCATATGCCGATGACGAGTGTGTCCTTGCAGCGTCTGCAAAATCTGCATAGACAGACGCCTACCGCCTCCTTCGGGCTGGAGGAGAACGAACTTTTCGGGTGCGCAAGTCCCTGCCAAGTGGAGCCACGCCCCTCTCACTCACTCACTCACTCACCGAAAAGTGCAGCAACAAAAGGACAACAACAACAAGTTCAAGTTGAATGGAGGGTGAATTTAATAAACGAATTTCCAATTTCCACAGGGCCAGCAAAAACCAAGTGGGGCTGACTGGGAAAATGTGCAATGTAAATGGCAAACAACAAAGTTGACATTGATATCAGGATGGGCAGAACATCCTGAAGTTGCAGGAGCAACGATAAGGCGCTGCTGGAGAGAGGAATTGAACACAAGACTTAAATTTGTAATGGATAATGGATAATGGTTTGCAAGGATACTTTGTTGGAGTCACGTAATTAGCTATAACGGCGAGAGATTTTAATTGATACTTTGTATAATTTTTTGATCAGCTAATAGGATAAAGAAAGGAGAAATATTTTCAGATATTCACGATTGAGAAAGTCGTTCATTTATATATTTTATCAGTGCAATGATAGAAGTACCTACTCCAATTGAAAGGGCAACGATTTTAAGCTAGGAAACCTAGAAAAATGTGGGAAACATCCTACATTTCAAAGTATTCTAGGAAGTGTCAATGGAATGCTCAACTGAGAGCTTCTCAGCGGAGCATCTTTTAATGAGAACTTAGATTTTACAAACATAGAATAGATCATGACTCATGACTATGCATGAGGGATGTCACTCCAAATTTCACTGACTTAGCAATGATCCACGATCGAGTAATACAATCATACCCTTCGCTGCCAGAGCCTCTCCTTCGATGTGTGGACTTCGTTACGCTGCAGCGACTATGTCTGAATATGGCAGCGACCAGGTAACAGCAATAGCTATAAGCATAAGCCCTGTACAAGTACTCTCACAGCCAGTAAGCACTATAATCAAGCCACACAAACCCACCGCTTGGCTGGCACTTTGCAGCTATTAAGCCATAAAATCTGAGGGGGAGAGAGAGAGGGAGTCTTCCAGAGAGAGAGAAAGAGGCTCTGCAGGCGGGAGGCACTGCCTGGCTACAGAGTCTTGGCCGGCCACTGCGACTGTGGCTTTTAATTATTGTTTACATTAAATGGTCATGAGTCTGCTGCTGTGCCGCTGTGCAGCGTCGATCCACGTCGCGCCGTTCTTTGCGGACATTGGGCGTAATTCGCATTTAAGCCACAGCCACTACCGTGTACTTAAACAGCGATTAGGCCTGGTCAGCAGCAGCAGCAGCACCAGCAGCAGCAGCAGGCCCGGTTGTCTCGGTCTCTGCCACCGCCACATGGGTCGCTGGTAATTAGCGACAGACGATCGGCGGAGCTGTGAGAACTTTTGGATTTAGTGGGGCAACAGGTCAAAGCGATGCCCCAAGCCCTGTCCCAGTCTCTGTCCCTGTCCTTGCCGAAAAAGAAATCCCAGCCGCGAGAAATGATGGCCACTTCCTGTCCTCCTTTAATGCGCTTTTAAATGTGTTGAAGTTTTTAATTAAGCACTTGAAAGCTGTGAAGTGTCGGGGCGGGGGGGTTTGAATGCCAAACGGGGTATTCGCCTCATCATCATCCTGTGAAATTTTGCACACGTCATTTCCCGCCCGGCATGAATTTGCATTTTGTTGCTCCTCTCCTCTCCCAAACTCATTTCAATATCCTTTCGCTTGTTTTCCCTTTAGAGTAAACGTTGTGGTGGCTAGTGGGTGGGGGGTTGTACGGGGGTTCCAGAGACCTAGACGATGACAACGACAACGAAAACGACGACTGAGAGGCGAACGGAAGTCATTTATTTAATATGCGCCGACATTATCCTTTATTATGGCGGTTTTGCATTTCTCTGTCGCTCCCTCTCTCTCTTCCTCTGTGTGTGTGGCTTATGAACTGGCACGGCATCTGGCCAGCAGCGGGGCGAGGGGTGCGTCTGATTGGCTCTGCTTTTTGGAAAATTCAAATTCAAATTTTGGTAATGCTTGTCGGCACTTTTTCCAGCCAATGTCTGTGGAAATCAATTAAATTTAAATTTAAATTTTTGTGGAGTAGTCTTTAAAGGGAGTTAATTTTCTCTTTCTGAAAGTATTTTGCCACAGAACTTTTTTGTTGCCGCTCCAAGGGTCAATATCTGTAAATCGTTTTATGACCAAACATTATTGACAATTTCACACCCCACAAAGGGGCAAAACTTTTTTGCTGTCTGTCGCAAAACTTTTTATTGGCCCTTCGACACTTCGGAAAATGGAGAGAGGAAAACTATTTAAGTTGAATTTATATTTAAAGGGAATTTCTTTCCCAATCTTCCATGATTGGTCTTGTATTTTTGGCAAGATTTATGGCTTCATTGCTGTTTAATAATTACAGATATAATTTCTATATCCCACTGCGAAATGTCTGCTCCTTCGGTCTTTATCCCTCCCCCATTTGCTGTCTCACATATTATTCTCACATTTGTCGCGCTTTTCCAACTCCAATTTGGTTCCGTTCTACTTAAGCATATCACCAGATTCTCATATGGGTACTGGGTGCTGGCTGCCTGGGTCCTGCCTTTCCCCCTAACAAGGATCCTTGCTTTTTCGACTCGGTTCACATAAATCATTATTGTCGCTGCGTTTATTTTTGACTTTGACAGGACTACCACTTATGTGTTTATGTGTGGGTGGAGAGAGCTGGAGAAATGGGACTAGACGTACAGAAAACGAAAGTGTGGGAGATGAGAAAGATGTCTGGAAAATTGTCCCCAGGCTGTTAAATGATTTTTTATCGGTGGCATTTTTATTACTTACTACTTTTAAGATTTCCGAGTTGAAGCATTAAAAAATAAATGCCGACTTTAAGAACTTTCTTCATGGACCATTTAATCCACCATTCACCCCTCCCTCTTGCTACGACTATCCATCTCTCCCGCCCATTGTTTTGTGTACTCCACTTGGGGATACATTTTATAATTAATACATTTTATAAATCACAAGCAAAGAGCACGAGCACGAGCACATCCCCATCTTCAGAAACGATAAGCTAAGGGTGTAGTAGAGCAAAAGTTGCTTACAAATTTGCATGGCTGGACATTTGCTAAATGACCACAACACTTAGGCCAAGATTTATATGCGTTGACCGGCTCAGATTGTTGTTGTTTGACTGCACACACACACCCACACACAGAAAGATATGAATACTCTCTCAGTTGTACTCTTAATTGAAAGGGGTCTGCGTCTGTGCACACTTCATTTAGCCTCTGGCCCATTCGTTGCCTCACACCCAGCGCCATCTCCATCGCCCATTTGCAATCTCCGACCTTACTGCCCACATTCCACAGTGTCCGAATTAGGGGCGTTGATTAGTTTGCTTAGCTAAAAAATTAACCCAACACCGGGGGCAAGAAATGCAAAGCAAACTTGTGCCACTAAAAAGTTATGAAGGGGAAAGAGTTATTTGCAATAAATTTAAGTGTTGGCTGGACCGAGTGGAGGGCCCACAAAAAGTCAGCACCATACAAGTTACAGTTTCTAATTTATGACAAATGCACATGCTCGTCTTGAAGTTTTTGGCCGGACAGGGCTGCTGCTGCTGCTCGGTTGGGAAAACTTATTGGGCGATGGGTTTTGCGGTTTCGCAATGCTCGAGACTCGATTTTCAATTTACTAAAATTTTGCATTTTCAAGTATTGCATAAAGGTTTTAGTTTTTAGTTATGATAAATGGCAGAGCAGGCGGATACAAAAGTTGAGTAATTAAATACATGGGAAACAATTGGAAATTTCGTTGCTGCACTGCGACACTTGATACCCTATACGAGAGAGTGATGCACCCGGCCCGCACCCATCCATAGTTTGCACTGAAACTATAATCAGTGGCTACAATCGCAGGCACGCCTCTCTCAGGGCCCTCTCTCTCTCAGTGCCAAAAACTATTTTCAATTACGGAAACAAACCCAAAAGGAAGCAAAGCAAACCGTAGTACACCTCCTGCAGATACGCTGATACTCTGATATGAGAGCCAACGGGTAGATGGCAGTGGAAGCAATTTAATCACAGCATGTGGTCGGAATATCAAATTTTCGTATCGAAAACGAATAACTCACCGCCGAAATGGCAGAAGTCAGCAATTACTTAAAAAGAGAGTCAAGCAGCAGCAGCAGCAGCAGCAGCGACATCCTGCGAAAAGGATAATAGTGCTGAGACAAACAATTTGCACGGACCAATTTGGAATGTGTCCCAAAACCAAAACGAAAACGAGAACGAGAATGGGGTGCGACTACGGGTATTTGGTATTTACAAGAGAGAAACAACATTTCTAAACATGACAGCAAGCCAGAAGAGAAGCCCATAAATCACTGCGGCCCAGGCACAAAGAGCCAAAAAGGATGTGAATTATATACAAATGATTTGACATGCTCTTTGCTGGTGGCCAAGAGACATCTCGGGACCCTTGGGGGGGTTGCATAGCAAACATATTTTTGTGCCATCGCCGCCACCGAGGCGATGCCAAAGTTCAAGATAAGCATTGCTCCTGGTACCGAAAAAAAATCTGTAAATAGACAGCAATAGGCAGCTCGGAGGGAGCCACTTTCATTCAGCGAGCCTCCACCTTAAAGAGCCAAGCAACTTATTCATTCATCTGCTATTCGAACAGCTTTTAATTAGCATTAACATTCAGGCCTGGACTGTCCGGGAGGGACTGGGCAACATTTTGAATTTTCAATCAGAACGTTTACGTGGCGATGGCGCTGGTTCTCTGGCTCTCTGGCTTTCTGGCTTTCTTTGTGCGCATTTTAATTGCCTCAGAGTGCAGGCGAGACTCCTCCTGGGCTGGGCCTCTGACATCAGCTATTAATGAAATGCTTTTTAAATTATGTCATTAACATTGCAGCCAGTGCCGTGGACTGGTTTTGGTCTGGTTAACCTAAAGCCACGGCCACGAACAGGAGACGGCCAGCGGCAAACGCCCAGCGGCAGATGAGCAGCAGCAGCAGCACTAGAGAGTGGAGTTCTCTATATAATTATGGCATATTTTTATTGACTGGCCATCGAATCGGAATTAGATGCTTGTAAATAGCTAACATCAATTATTTCATTAGGTCTGCCCAGCAGCAGGCTCAGCAGTCTGCAATCTGCAGTGCATCATGTGCCAAGTCGGACTGTAACTGGAGGCTAAGCAGATGATAAACGGTGAAGGCAGAACCGAGACAGAGAGAGAGCCACATGCGGCAGCGGTCATATTGGGGCTTATTATAAATGACTGAATGTGAACTGCCTGTCATGTTTTATCTTTATTTTCGTGCATTTTCGGTTGGGCTGGGGAAAGCACAAGGTGGGTGCGGGGGGCGGGGCGGGGCCTGTGTGTCTGCACATTTTCCGAATCATATTTATTTTTTTTTTCTTTCCAGCCAGAATGGCCGTACAACACGATGATGATAATGGCGCTTGCAGGCCGACTGACGTTTCTAACAAAGTGACTCGCATTAAGGATAATAGAGGCGGCTAAGAGCCAGAGACAAAGCTAGAGACAGAGCCCCGCAGCCACCGCCAAAACATGAAACAAAGCAGAGCCGAGGGCTGGGCTGGGCTGGGCTGATGGACAGCGATGACTGCCAGCGATTTGCGCATCATTATCCTTACAGGAGTGGGTCTATGGCCCCAAGACGTTCGCTCATGTCCATCAACGGAGCAGAGCTGCACTGCCGCCTCCTTACGGTCGTCGGTCGTTGGTCGTCGGTCTTCGTTCCTCCTTCGCTATCCTTGCGCATCCTGTCTCCGACATTTTCGTCGTCATCTTGGTTCAGCGTTCAGCTGAATGATTTATGGCCGGCAGGGAAGTGGAACTCAAGTGTCACACCCGCACCGCACCCCCAAAAAGGCAAAGAATGCCCTGCAATTGACAATTGTCCATTGTGTGTGTGTGTGCAGATCCTTTCCAGCACCCCCATGACCACACAACCTGAGCGGAGAGTAGTCCTGAAACTAAACAAATATTTATTAAGCGAATTAAAGTCGCGTCTCACAAATTGCCGGCAAATCCCCCGAATACAAATGACTGGAGATTTCTCATGGCTCTCTGAGCATTTGATGCAGGTCATTTCGACACCGAGGCTCAGGCCCCCCTCCCCCACCGCTCAATGAGTTGGCACTTTCCACCAGACCAGCGAATTATGCGCTCTAACGCTTCATGTTCTCCGCTCCTCTCCTGCAGCCAGAGGGCCGAGGCCAGAGCTGGAGCTGGAGCTAGAGCCACAGCCAGAGATCTCTTCTGTCATCATTAGTCAAAGCTTTAAGCCGATTTAATCAATAGCATAGCCGAGCTATAGTATCGAGACTCTCTCACTCTCTCTCTCTCCCCTTTGCTTGCCTTTTGTTAACAGTAAACATATTGCGTGGCGTGGCGTGGCGGCCCCAAAGATTATGAAAATTAAATGGAGCCCTCACGTGCCATATGCCGAACTTAACAACCAGTCAGCCAGCTGTGCGAGACTTCTGTCGTTGCCATCAGCAAGAGAAGACCAATAGGGCGGCTACCAGGAGACACGCAGCAGAGAGCATCAGTCCCATTAAACAATTAAAGTTTTGCTGCTCTTTTTTTTTTTGGGCAGACTCCATTATTATTTTTTGGCAACTTTTGGCCCTTAAATCAGGCCACTTTAAGCCACGAACAGATACGTTCTCCATTTTGTCTGCTACGGGGACTGCTGCTACTCCATTGTTGCTGCTGTTCATATTTTGATGTGTCTTCGAACAGCAACAAATGACTTATGACAGCCGAACAATGGCAGACAAAGGCAAGCCAGTGACGGCTCTGATGTGGTGAAAGTGGCAGCGAGGCAATCGGAATGTCATGCACGGATTCTGAGAGGGTTACGAGAACAGAAACGTGCCTTACTCTGCTTCATTTAGAAGCAGAAAGACAGGCAGAAATGGGGAGTACAGACACCCAAGGCAGATCATTCGCTTTCTTGGGCAGAATGCGCATAAAACTGATCTTTGTATAAAGCGCCAACAAACCCAATGTTATATTTATAAGATGACATAAGCGATACTCTTATACTCACAAGCAAAAAGAGAACAGAACAGAACCTACCAAGTACACCTGGAAGTATAAGACACAGCCACAGAGAGTCCGTGGCAATGAGCGTTTCATGTGCCGCATAAAATTCAATTAAAGCGTCACATAAACACGAGTATATTATTCTTGAACTTTCCTAAAAGCAACTGTTCAAACATTTGCGCTGTGGCAAAAACATTCTTCGACACACCGAAGTTGGCACTGAGTCAGAAGCGTTGCATGATTGCGATCAGTTCTGGTCTGAACGCCGATTTGGCCAAATATACCCCACAGAACTCGTGCTCATTCCACCACCGACCATGTCTGGACGTCGTTTGGTCCAAGTTTTATTCCTCGTTGCCCTGCTCGGACTGACGCTGGTGCCGCTCAGCCAGGCACGCCCAGGACGTGGACGCAAACGAGCTTTCGGTGAGCTGCAAATTTTCGCTGCATATTCCCGAAAGGTAACCTCAATAGTTGAACTCTCCTTCCGGCAGGCGTGGGCTTGATGGGTGGCGTCCTGGCGGGTGGCCTGATTGGCCATGCGGTGGCCCAACACCGATCGCCAGCAGCAGCGCCGGCACCAGCAGCAGCTCCGGCCCAGGTTCATCATTACTATCCAGCCGCCGCACCAGCAGCTCCAGTCCAAATAGTCGCACAGACCGCCACACCCAATCCCAGAAAGTTGACCGTGATCGAAACAGGCCAGCCCGATGCCAATGGCTGCTACAAGCAGATCATCAGGGAGCCCAATGCCAGCAACCCAAAGACCTACACGGAAACGGAGCATCTGATCTGCCCCACACTGACACAAGCCCACCAGCAGCCGCCTGCCATTGCCATGCCACCGAGTGCTGCATTTGTTCCGGTGATGCCGCAACCTTCAGCCGTAATTCCCGTCCCAGCGGCTCCTCCTGCTGCTGGCTGGGTGGCACCCAATGCTTCGGTCGCCACCAATTCCTCGTCCATTGCCCATCATTCCATTCCTGCTCACCCAGTAATTCCTGCTCTTCCAGCACATCCAGGCCACAATGCAGCTGCAAATGTCCCAGCCCCTGCCACTGTGAATGTCCAACAGACGGCGCAGCCTAATGCACCCGCCCCGGCCGCCCCGGCCCAAACGCCACACGTGATTGTGCTCTCGAAGAAAACCGTTTACTATCCGAAAAAGCGATCATCGGCTCCATCGCTGATGATTCCCCAGGGAGTTCTTGCCATTATCGCGATTTTCTATAGCTCTAAGGCTTTTCTGCATTAAAGTGTTGCTAAATCTTAACATTTGTGGAGGATGGAGCGATACGGAGCGAGATATTTGTAGCTAAGATTAGCATTAGCTGCAGCTAAGAATAATCGCAATAAAATGTATATTTATCAAAAGAGGATCCACTCCACTGCTAAATCGCATTATGTTGGTTTGGGCATCGAAAATTATCTGGACTGCAAGCAAACCGTAAATATTTGAACTTGGCGCCAACTATTCTACTTGATTTTTACATTGACACCTAAGAGTATGCTACGATTTTAATTCGGTTGCATTTCGGGATTCAAGGTTCCATTTATGGCCGCGCTACATTTAGTGGCGCTGTGTATATTTAATTAAAGGAAAAAGCCGCTAGAGGGCTATTTGCCGCCAGTGTCGCATTGTTTTCAATATCCCTCAAACTGTAAGTAAATGAAAATTTTACACCACATGTAGAAATGGCGCCAGTGTAAGTATTGTAGTTCCACGCTACACTTTGCGTTGCTTAGTGGCGCCACTGAGTCCTAACCGTTGCTGTTTGAATTTGAATTTGGAATCTAATTGAGAAATTGCGCAAGATTTTCGTTTTTTAGTGCTTTTAATTTGTATATTGAAGGAAATCCACTTAGGTCGAAGGGCATGCTGAATGGCATGGCATTTATTTACATAACACACACACACACACACACGCAGACTCACACTCACACTCACACTCTTGTCCGCTTGTTTCTTGGACCACTTCAATTACGTAATTTGCCTGTTAACCCAAATGCAATGTCCTTTCTCAGAAACCAAGAAGAGTTTCCACACTATTTTATTTTTCGGCGACTTTTGGGCACACAACTTTCCATTTTCAGCACTTTTCACTTGGTCCTTTTGTGCCACGACTCGAGCGGGACTCAAAAGGTTTGCCGCTGCCGCTGCTGCGGCTGTCGCTATTTTTGTTGCTGCGCCGAGTGCAAAATGAGTTACAAATTATTAAAAGAGCCGTGGACACGGCCGCCCACACACACACACACACACACTGGTAACAGTTATTCCATACCGGCCGCAAGGAAAAAGTCGAAGAAAAAAGAGGAAACTAATGGAAACAAGAAGTGGTTGGAGGAAGTTGCCGCTGCTGCTTGCCTCTGGCCGGGCTTTGGCTTTGGCCACGGCTTTGGCCAACTTCAAGATGCTGCTGAGTTCGGGGTACGTCCGGCACCATGGCACGAGGTAGCTAGCTAGCATTGGGGGGCATGGGGCAACCGGCACTCGCTTTTCACTTTCTTGGCACTTTATTTTAATTTTTGAGGCGTTCCAAAGTTTTCTCTTCAGTTTTTTTCCAACACTTTTCCATGGCGGTCGTAGTTAGTTGTGGCTAAGTAGAAATTACTTCAGCATGCGGTTGGGCTGCACACTTTTTTCAGGTCAACTGCCCAGCAAGAAAAAGACACTGCCTGGAGCGAGAGAGAGTGGAGAGGTAGTGGTAGGTTAGTCCCCGGGAGTACGAAGAGAGAGTATGCTCCCAGGTGGGTGATCCGTCCGCAGAAAAAGTGCATAATTAAGATCTCAACAGGAAGTTTTGTCCTTCACGGATTTATGTGTCCATGCGGACAGGACAGCAAGAACCGCATTTTGTTCTTCTTTTATTATCATAACTTTTGACCAAAGCACTGAAATTAACAAGTTTCTAGTGTGTGTGGCTCGGCGGGAGGGGGCCGATCGGGAAGCTACTTGGGTGGTGGTGGTGCCTCAAGCTCCGACTTATTGCACTGCTCGTCGATGTATTGAACGGCAGCTTTGTAGAACTCGGTATCCTTCATGTCCTGGTTCATGTCCAGGAAGGTCTGCAGTGTGTCGTTGAGTATCTTCATCTCATGATGATCCTGTGACAAAAGCCAGCGCATGTCCTGCACCTTGCCCATTTGCTCGATTTTCTTGTTAGCTGCATCAGTCGTCGCCAGAGTCTGCTGCAGTTTCTGCTCCTCGACGATGGCCTGCTGCTCATGCGAGGCCTTGCGCTTCTGCAGAAAGCTGATGGCGTTTGTCAGCTTTTTTAGATCGCTTTTGCGTGGATCCTCCATTTGGAAATTATGAGAATGAAAGCTTGTATATTGTATGGGAATTTTTAAATTTGATTTGATTTTTGCTCATTGATTTTGTGGCTTCAAATTCGAAGCTAACTTGACGCACGAGATTTTGGATTGTTTGCCAGTCTAATTTGCCCTGCGAAAAGTTGCAACTTATGAGCAAATGCAATTTATAGTTTCCTTAAATTGCTATATAAAAAAAACTTTGGCATATAAAAACATTTTGCACTGCAACGAAACCCAGAAAAAACTCCAACAAAACTAACTTTTTAGTAACCTGCTTGCCATGCCCTGCCCTGTCCTGCCCCCTAAGAAAATAAGTTGAACTGTAATCAAGGCAACAAACAGACATACATACGTATTACGTATATATGTATGCATGGTTAGCAATAAAACAGGAACGATAAAACTGCAAACAGTTTGAATTGTTGGACAGCCAAAACAGAAATCAGAATTGGTGAGGGATCGATGCGGAAAGTATCTACAGATTGGGCAAAGGGAGTGGTACGTGAAGATACTTAGTTGCCATCTCAAATTAGATGGAAATTGTGTGGAGCTTATCTATTTTAATTCGCTCGTTTCCCCATCGTGAGAGCCAGCAATACACACACACACACACACACATACATAAAAACGCTGGAAATCAGGAAATGACAGAATGCAGGGTGTGGAGTGTGGAGTGCATAAATACAATTTATGTATGCAAGTTTTGTGTTTTTTTTTTTTGCACCCTTTTTCGTTGCTCTGTCGGGCTGGGATGGGCTGGTTCTGTGTGGATGTGGCAGCTGGGGGCGTGGCAGCAGCAGCAGCAACCATAAAGCTAACAAATTGCTGACACAACATATGAATGACAATATATCAGCTGTGGAACAAGCTGCAGCTGCAAACGGTTGTCTGTCTGTCTGGCTTTAAGCGAGCAAAAATGGAACAAATGCCATGGCATCACCGACTATTAAAATGATATTCCCAATTAGCTAAACTCTCTAGTGCCCCTTCACCATCCCATCCTCGAGTGCCATTTGTTGGTGTACTTTGGGTCCCTCACCTCACTTCATCAGCAACTCAACACGCTCAACACTCTTTCAGCATAAATTATCCCGTCAATTCGAGACTCGAGGGGCAATTGAGAGGCACGGCCACGGCACAGAGAACAGAGGACACGAAAAAAAAACCCCTCAAATCATGCAAAAACTTAAAGCTTAAATTGATACAAGAGAAGCCCAGCGCACAAACAACAGATTTATGCATGTGTGTGGGATTTGGGTCAAGCGGAAAAATTCATTTCCGTTTTAGTGTGGAACATTGAAAGTGTGGACGAGGACGAGCAGGACGGGGTGGCGCTCTGGAATGAAATTCTATAAAAAGCAAGGGCAGGCATTATGCAACATTTTTATTGAATTATCATTTGGCCAAGGCCTCATCTTGGGCTTAGAAGAGGTTTCGGTCTGAATCTGGGGGAAACCTCTCAACAGAACGCTCAATTAATCAAATTGACACTTGGATCACTGATAGTCTTTGGGCATCTCTCAGTTCTCTTCACATACACATTTATTGGCGAAACGAGAAACTATTGGGATACATACCTAACATTAATAGGGGGAAATGTGGACCCAAACCTACTGCTCGGGGGGTGGGGGCTGCTTCGATTCGCCACTTTATGCGCACGACGAGAGACAGACAAATGTTGTTTAATATGCGACGTTTGACTTTGTGGCCCATGGAAACAAAAAACAGGAAGTACGAGTGAGTGGCTTGCGTGCGAGTGGCATGGCCTTGTGGTTACTGCTGTGCTGTGCTGTCCTGTGCTGTCCTGTCCGGTGGAGTGAGAAATGGCTGGGTGGGTGGCTCACCTGTGCGAGTGAGTGTCCGTTCCTGTGTGTGTAGCGTGTCCTGTGGTTGGGCAAAGGCCGAGCAAGAGTCTGGTGCAACTGACATGTTCCTTCCTGTAGCTTAGAGGGGGGTGCTACGAGTCGCTCCTTAAGCTATATCCTTAGTGCGTTTGGGCCGTGATTTATAACTGAATTTATTTATTGGTTGAAAGAGGTAGGTTATCTGCAGATATCTGACAATGAAAATAATACTCTGCACTAAAGAGAGAAGTTATTAGCTTACCGTCAGAGTTTACATCATGTATTGTGGGTTTTTTCTATTCCCTTTTCCATTCAGAGTTGTGGAAAAGTGCTCTGGGACCATAATCACTTCCACTTAATTACAATTACCCTCCAGGCATCCGACAATTAAGGGACTTTGTCAAGTTTCGGACAGTTGCACATGACCAGAAGAGTCCACAAACTGAGAGGCATGCCTCGGGTTTGAAGTTGTGTGAGCCCTTGAGTTGTATTCTAAATTGGGGAAATTAACTTTTTCAGACATTCCTACAACTACTTTCAGATGCAACAATCAGGCAATCAGGCAACAAAGCAACACGGAACCACAAATCATAATCAGCAGGAGAGGCTGGGCGGCAGGCAAATATTAATGGCATCTCGGCTGACCAACTGGCCAACCAAATAATAATCAAGAGCGATTATGGCGATTTGTCAATGGTGCAGCTTCCCCCACATTAAATGGCCAGCCAACGGGAAAGTTTAAAGCGACTTAAGGGAAAGGCGAGCAACTTTTATAATTGATTGCCGGGGTATTTGTTTTGAGTTTAGTCCGTGCTTCATAAAGAATATATAGAGTGTTCGAATAATGAGAGAAAAATCCATTTTCGTTCCTTTTCTTGTGCTTTAAGCTGTTCCTTTGCGAATTTACATTTCCATTTGCGAATTTTGCAGCATAAAAGATTTGATGCAGAGGCATAATCAGCCTATAGACACCTACACTAATGCGTATTAAGGACGCACCCAGAAACACACACACAAGAGCATAAGAGCTTACATCGAGGATTGCCTAAGAAATTGTTGCCTATTTAAGAGACAAATCCTGCCACACACACTTTGCCTCACTCACCCTCTCACTCTCTCCACTCAGTCAAAGAAAAAACGGAAATAAATTACATCATGCGAGGATTCAAATGCGGAAAATAGAGTGAGTCAGTCAGGAAAACGCTGCTGATGGGAAAATAAATAGGATTGTGAATAAATCAAAATGTCCCCATATACTCGTAATGGATATGGAAAATGGGCAATGGAATGGGGGTGGGGAGATGTGTCGTAAACTTTGAAGCTTTTTTGGGGAATTACAAAGTATTACGATTTCTAACATTTAACTAATTACATTGAAATACGTTTTTTTGTCATTCAACATTCAACATTGTTCAGTATGCGACAGTATCTGCCTAACACCACCAAGGGCGTGTCTGTCTTCCTGCCTAGCAACTGCAGATGAGTGATACCTGTATTAAGCTTTACATATCGCACTTCTTCGTTTAGTATAGCAAAAGAAAACCCAGCAAAAAGGCAGAAGGAGACAGTGAAACAGTATGGTAGGTTGAACCTTTTTATACCCTTTTCGATTGATCAGCTACAGGATATACTTATTCTATATATTTGACTGGGATTCTGGTAAAGCAATGTTTATTGCCAATGTTTTTGGGTAAGTTTTTTCCTTCTGTGATTCATCGAAACAGCCGCTCAAAATTATAATATCCCCTTCAAGGGTATCAGCAACGGAACAGGCAAGCTGTTGGATTGAGCCGCACAGCACAGCAGCAAAGCAGCACAGCAGCTGGTGGCGACACCTTGCAACAGTTGCGTTGCTTGTTGCCGTGTTGCTGCTTGCTAAGTGGAGAGCGGAAGGCATCGGGAAAAAAGACCTCGTAAAGCTCACGTTGCTAATGCCATCATTTCCAGAGGTGTGAGTGGGTGTACGGGTGTATGGGTGTGTGTGTTAGCCACCATTCTGCATACATATGCATTGTGGTTAAGCAATTTGCAGCAAACGAAATGAAAGTGCTAAGCGCATTGGCCGTCAGTCGAGTCGAGTCGAGGCTTCACACCTCCTGCCTGCCTGTGCTGTCCTTGCATTCGAGTGTGTGGTGTGCAGCAGGTGCGATATGGTAAAGCTGTCACATAGCTGGATGTGTCACTGTGTGTGTGGGTATCTGTGTCTGTGCTCAATGTGTTTTTTTCCCTGCCAACCAACCAGCCAGCCAGCCAGCCAGCTCTGTGGCTTTGCGCTAAATTTCATAATTTTTACCAGCGACTGCTGGTGCCTTTTTCTACTGCTGCTGTTGCTGCTGCTGTGGCTCCTACTCCTGCTGCTACCTCCTTCTACCGTTGTCTGCTGTGTCTCCCAGTCACGTGTCATTCATATCGCGCCATAAACAAACCCTGAAACTCTCTGCTGTCCCCCCAATCTTTCCGTCTGCGCGACCAACCGCTGGCCTCGTTGGCATGGAGCATCGTTTGTTACCCGTCGACGCCACCGTTTTGCAACTTTGCCTTATTTCGATTTATTTGTATGGGAATTTTCTTGTGCATTTTGCTTTTGCATCCCCCTCTCTCTCTCTCTCTCTCCCACTCCAACCCTGCTGTTTTCTCTTTCTCTCTGGCTCAACCCTCGGCACTTGTTAACTGAAAATATTTTCTCATGCGTAAAATGCATGACAAGCGAAGCAGACACAGACGTTGACGCATTGAAATATGGCAGCAAAAGGGGGAGGATAGGATAGGGCAGGTGGGTGCCACCAGGCTCAGGCTCAGGCTCAGGCTGTGCTGCTGGATATGGTAAATGGGGAAGGGGCGACATCCGACGCCACCCCCAAAAGGTTATCGGCTTTAGCCTCTACCATAAAGAACCCAAGAAATGAGCGAAGAACCAAACAAAGTTTTCCATTTTCCCACAATTGATTTAATTGCATAACAAGACCGGGGAGCGAAAAAAGCGAATCATTCAATTAAATATGCAAGTGAAATCGAACCCACAAATAAATGCAAAACAAAAGTACAATTTGCCGGAGCACAATATCAATTGTAGCTATAAATATTCAGCGGAAAAACTGCAAGCACAATCGAAACTTTCACCGCAGTTTGAATATTTAAATGCCGCGAAGCAGAGCGAAAAACAAGCGCAACAAAAAAACAGAATATAATAAAATAAACAAGATAAAGTTGCATCCGACGGTTATAAACAATAATTAAAAGGATCCCTTGGTCGGCGGTAATAACAACCCATCAGGCGGCAGATGGGTCTGGGCTCGTGGGTGTAATCACTGCCCACCCCCCACGTGTTGGCCCAACACAAGTAATTACGGTTGGAATTCATTAACCCTTGACCCTGTGGTGGTCGGTGATAAGGCTGGCGATTCGGCGGGCAAAACTTTTCATTTTGTTACCGCCACTGTGTTGATTTACAGAAAAGTTGATGCAGAAGTGGAGCCAGAGGAGAGTGTATGAATATGAATGAATGAAGCTTGAATAATTCTCGAAAATCAAGGACTTGTAGGCTTTTGTAGGCATATATGTATGTATATGTGTGCTGCAAGAGCTACAGATCGAGTAGGAAATCCTCCTTTTTCAGTAATTTCGTAAGGTTTCATATGCTTGTTGCAACAAGCATTGGACTCGTATCGGACTCCTTTATCACCAAAAGTAAAAGGGATAAGTGCAGGCCAACACTCGTCGAGTTTCTAAGTAGCCACTGGAGAGTCCGGGCAAACAAAAATTTGAAATTTTCAAATGCTGTGCGAGCAAAGTGAAATGGAAAAGGCGTTGAATATGCAGTAGCAGCAGCAACAGAAAACAGCAACAGAAACAGAACTACGACTACGATGAGCAGCAGCAGCAGGAGCAGCAGCAGGAGCAGGAGCAGGAGCAATGGCAGCAATGGAGAGAGGCTGGGGGCCGGGTAACAAATGTTTGCTGGACAATGTCCGAGGCGGGCCAAGAGTTTATCGCTGGACAAGTTTTATGTTAACACTGGCCGCAACAAGACCAGTGGCAATGGCACTGGCAAAGGCAAAGGCAATGGCAGAAGCAGCAGATGCTTGACTCTTTGTTTTTGTGCCTGCTTAGCTCCCAAATGTGCCACAAATATCGAGGCTGAGCGGGGCACTGCCTGGCCTGGCCTGGCCTGTCCTGTGCTGTACTTGTGCCGGAGCTGAAGCTGAAGCTGCCCCCCGAGCCTGATAAGTAAATGAATGTTGCACACTTTGGGGCGCGCTGTTTGCTGGAGATTTTCAATCATCAAGAAAGAGAAAGCAGGCCAAGAGGGTGTTATTAATGCTGCGTTATCAGCTGTCCAACCTCCCCCTGCTACGCCCACTCGTGTACACTCATTGCCTGTAAATTTCAGCGTTCTCTCTTCCCCATGGCCACCGCAAAATGCACAGCCGGAGCAGCAGCAGCGAAGCAGCAGCAGCAGCAGCAGCAGCAGCAGCAACCGACAACAACAGCTGCTGGAGGAGCAGCCTCCACCGCGCTGGGGGGATGTGATGCAGATTTCTGCCCCATGTTGGCATCGTCGCTGGCTGCATAAAAACCCAAAAATTAGCATAATTTCAGGCACTCGGGCTGCGATGGCGCAACACTTGCGACCGCAGATAAGGCGCAAAATGAACGCAGCGCGCGCGTCTTCCCCATGTGTGTGTGTGAGAGTGTGTGGTGTATGGTGCGATTGTGTGTGCTTTGTGTGTGCGCCACAGTGTGTATGCGTGGTGGTATCCACATGCATGCCTGTTGTGCGCGCTGTTCATCGCTTGTTATTTCGGGTGCGTTGTGTAAAAGTTGAGGCATATGGGAGAAGGCAGGACAGGGCACGGCACGGCAGGGCAGCGAGATAGCGACAAATGAATGCCCTAGCTGAATCATGCAAGGATTTCCCTATACTCCTTTGGCTATTACGAATGAGAGTACTCGAAAGTCAGCTATCTCCAATCGCTGCTTTGTTCCTGTTCATTTTTTTGGTTAGTTCGGCCACGAAGTTGCCCCACTGCCGCACAAACAGGGGAACACAGGCACACACACAGAGAGGGGCATTTCCATAAATGCACAACAGCGGCGGAATGGCGTAGCTCAAGATCCTGGACAACGAAAGTAACCTGCAACAGAGTGTGCCCCCAGAGTGGTGGTGCGGCTGCACTCGATGCTGCTGGGGCATAAGCCAGTGGGGACAAATGATAATGTGGGCGGGCTGCCTGCATATGCATGAAGCTGTCTTCTGGCACTGGGTTTAACAGAGAGCAGGCAACGTTCGATTCGACTATAAAGCTGCGATCGTCCCTTTATTGGATTCGCTGAAAGACAACAGCAGAATCCCATTCTTAGTGCATGAAGGAGAGCTCAGAGTAGGCCAAACGTAGGGCGGTGTGAAATGCCATCTTGACGAATGTCTTGAAGATCTTCTTAGCATAGCTGCAGTTCAAGTTAGTCTCGAGGGTGAGTCGCGGCGACAGTAACGTTCGTCGGGGCACATGCTGTTGGCGACTGAAGTGCGGCTGGGCCTCACTCCAATGCCTGCCCAGCGAGAACAGTGCCAAGTTGAGTGGACCGTCGTGTTCTTCGAAGTGTTCCGACTCATTCTCATTCTGTTCCAACTGCTGGCTTTCGATGTCGTCCCCTATCCACTCTTCGGCATCGCCGCCGCCTGAGTAGCGGTGTGCACGGGGCCCCTCCAGCTCAAAGTTCAAGGTCTCTGTGATAAAGCGATATTCCTGAGGTGGCAGATTCGGTCCTGGGCCCACACGCACATGCAGGCCATCGCCGATTATTGCAGCCTGCGCTGCCTGGCGAAAGGCTCTATAATACCGTAGAATCAGTGCCATGCGGCGACGCTCATTGTTGATTGCTGCGCTACAATACCGAATATTCAGTTCTATGCGACGCTCATTCATTTCACGTATTTCCTGCAGCAGCGACATTCAGAATGGTCTGGGAAAATACATAAATAAATTTAGAGCACGTTAACTACCGCAGATAGAGAGTCTTACGTTTTAGTAGAAATGGATCAAAACGTTGCTGCCAATAAAAGTAAACGGAATTAATTTTGGAAATAATTTTAAGCCAACAAGGACAAACAACTTACTACAATTTAGAGATACTGATACTCGAATGACAGCAAAAGGAAACAATGACAAGTTTGAATAACTCGAATTTGATGCGTTGATCGATATCTAAGTTGTGGGAATTCCCCAAACAAGTCCAATTAACATTGATGCGGCAGCATATGTGTGGCCTCGAATTGCTGGTTAGCTCATTCGCCTGGAAATCCATATGACCCTGATTAAGCGTTTCGACTTGGATGCCAACAGCAGCCTCAGTCGAGCTCAAATTGTAGCCCTTTCTGGCTCTGCTGCTGCTGCTTCTGCTGCTGCTTCTCGCATTGCATGATGGGGCAGGGCAATCCATTTGCATGCCACTCAGATACCATGCCTCCGCCGAGAGCCCGCCACCTCAGTCGATCTCTCACATTTCCCCCAACTCGATGTATTCCCAGCACAGCGTCATCGAGTTCTACTTGTTCTGGCCACTGACTCACATGCAGGCTTCATGTGTGGATGGCACGGGGGGGCACGAGGGGCAGGGATGCCTTCATAATTCAGCGTTGAAAGTGGAAAAGTCGACTCGGAAAATGAATGATGAAAATCAGTTCCCCAGGCATTTACCCCTGGCATTCTAATACAAGTATACAATAAACAATTTGCCTGGTTTTTTTCCCTGATTTCCAGAATGAATTGAGATGTCAGCAATCAGAAGCGCTCAGCCCACAGCTCTCAGCTCTCAGCCCTTTTGCCACACTGCACTCCCGAGTGTAGGAGCGGAGCTGCCATTAATAATTGACTATGGAGTGGGTGGTTCACAGGGCGTATGAGTGACTTGACTTGTAATCCACTTTGATTGGCTCCTCCACACTGCGCCACTGCGCCAGTGACGGGCGTCCATTTATTTTGAGGCACTTGACACTAATTAAAATCCCCTAGTTGGCTAATTTAAATGCTGCGACTGACACTGAGACTCTCTCTCTCTCTCTCTCTCTCTCACTCTATGCCTTGACTACTTTTATTCTGCAGCTGCATTGGGGCAATTACCCAGAGCATGTTGGCATAAATTAACTGCTTCCTTTGTCCCCATGGTACTTGAGTGTGTGTGTGTGTGTGTGTGTTGCTGTTGCATGTTCCAAGTTGCAGACTTAACCTGAAGCAGAACCATTGTCGGACTCAGGGATGCTTCTCTTTTTTTTTTGTTTTTGCGATTTCGTTCGTTTGGCATTTGCCATTAGCTCAGGCACCAAACAACAACACACAAGTGTGTGCTGCTCCATGGACAGGATACCCAAGTGCGCGTGTGTGGATGTAGCTATGTGGCTGATGCATGTGTGTGGCGTATCTGTGTGCATGTCATCGGTAAGTCAAGCCGCCCTCTCACTCTACTGAAACGGAGCAGCGTCTACGCATTGCCAGTGGCATGACTGCACCTGCTTGATTTTTTAATGAGGTCTTCTGCCTTCTGTCTCCTCCCCCCCATTAACCACATTCAGTTTGGCACCCAACCTTCCCCCCATAATGAGACAATGTTGCCTTTTGGTTGGGCTTTGATGGTCATTAAGCATCAAAATTTGAACGCTTTAAGCCCTGTTTATTGCCGTCTCAAATTAAAGTTCGTGATTCACGGTCAGATCCTTCGATGGCATCAGCAATATCCGCAGGGTCCGCAGCACGATCCACATGGTCCACAGCATGGGCCACAGCAGGGGCTACAGCAGGAGCTGCCACAGGGACCACAGCATGGGCCACAGGAGCCGCATGGGCCACAGCAGCCGCCGCAAGGTCCGCAGCAGCCACCACAGGGTCCACAGCACGGTCCGCACATTTGTAAGCCGTTACGTTTCTACAAAATATTCAACAAAAAAAAACATTTTATTATTTTAAAAATTTTGTCAATTTTGAGAAATTTTTGTACCATGAACCAGAAAAAAAATTTGAGACTAAACAAAAAATGTTTTTGAGACTAGTCAAAACAATTTTAGGTGTTTACGCCAAGAGCTGCCGAATGTGAATGAGAAAATATGGGAGAAAATAGTAGAGAAGGGAGCTGACACAAGGACAAACACATTGCAAAGAAGACTTGATGAATATTTTTTTTCCAGATTTATGTGGTTTTTGTTTCGAGCTGTCGCCTTAGCAATGAAAATTCCAGCAGAAACTCAGTGAAACTTACAGAAATAACTAAATAAGCCCCAAAATAATCTTTTTCCCATAGTTAATAGGGAATTGAAATGAGATTTCAATCAAGAAGCATCAATCATTTTAGTTTCAGTTAAAAGTTAGAGTTCAATGCACTGTTTTCGGGGTACGGGGGGAGGCAAGTTCAATCTTCACTTCAATCTCGGATGTGTGTTCATGAGTAATTGTTATCAAAGCAAAGTCCCCAGAGGCTTAGCACATCCTTTGCTTAACCTTCAGACAATGGGGACGAAAGCAAACCAATCAGTTTAGGGATTGCGCCGGGCGGGGTTCACACTAACAAATGAATTGAACCGTAAGCTTTGTGGCTCTTTTGCGGATTTCCAGGACACTGCTGGCGCTGCAATTTAAATAATGCATCAAATGAATTAAGTTGCCACCCAAATGAAGACGACAGCACTTTCCATTACATTCCGGCAGTCGGCAGGCAGGCAGGCAGGCAGCCGGGGCATGGTGGGATGGGGTAGATGGGGAGGTGGGTGGGTGCTAAAGCATTTGAGGTAAATGGAGCAAATCCTTTTTCTGGTGCAATAAAAATCGAATCATGTTAACAAAGGAATGAAATGAAGCGCAGACAAAAAGCCAACCAACTAAGATGGCGACTGATTGTGAGTTTTATGTCAGGGAAAAAAAAAATTGCACAAGCGAAAAAAAGTATCCCATCTCCCCTGCGGCTAAGCAATAGTTCTAAGAAATATTTCTATAAAAAAAGAAACTCAGTCCAGTCGCTTGAAATGGCAACCAGAGAAGGGGCAAAAGCGGAGATCCGGTTCTTGTGTGTGTCATTGATATATCGTTCGACCCATCGATACAGGAAACCCATCCAGACACAGAGGATGGCAATAAAAGTGGTAATGACGTAGACGAGACAACAAGAAATATATATAGAACTCCGAGAGCACACCCGCACTCGTGTAAGGATGTTTACCACAAGTTTTAAACAGCATCGGCTATAGCTTGGTTGAGTCATTGAACCCAAAACCGACTGGTTGGTGGTGACTGCTGAGTGCGGAGCGCCGACTACTGCCACACATTCGCAGGGCCACAAAATATTATTTAACATTCACATTTAAATGCGGTAGCTTAATTTTCACCTGTGCGGATGTGACTCGAACACAAATCACGTTGCAAAAACTGCTGAACAGACTGTGATGCGGTGTGGGGGCGGCGACATGCGACATGTGTGTGTGGAGGCACGGAACCAAGTCCTAAATAAAACATAATAGGGGTATGTCATCTAATTAAATATATCCGTGTGTAATTTTGTAGTTTAATTTCAGTAGATGTGGGGAAACTAAAATGCAAAATACACGCAAGCAAATTTTGCATGCGTACAGTGGCCACCAAAGGTATGTAGATCTACATTAAATTAGCAGAAAATATGTAGATGCAGATTTTAAAATGGTTTTTATTTTAGTTTTATTTAATTTATTTTAATAAATTTCATGCAAAACCCAAGTGTGGCGTATACTTTTCGAAAATACTGTAGCTACTAGCAAATAAGCACATGTGGCAAACGTGCCTCGTAGAGGGTTCACACACACACACACACACACAGACCCTCACCGCTTCCGGCAAAATATTTCAGTTGAAAATTTTTAATGAGCTCAAAATTGTCGTTCGCTCGTAGAAAAAAAAACTGTATAAAAATGCTGGAAAATAGCAGAAAATAAAATCAAATAAATAGAGTAGTTCCCCCAAAAAAAGATGTATGTAGATGTCACTGCAAAATGAAGAATAAATTATGACATATGATACATAGTTAATGCCACACACACACACACACACACACACACACACACACCAGAAAGAGTCATTTGTTGGCTTTATTAGTAGAAATACTAACCAGAATTTGTATTCCTACTGCTGCCTCATTTGTAGCAAATAATATGCATGCCAATTACACGTACATTGCAACACCTTTTCCCTCCACTTCGTGAAAATACGCGAGGATACGCGCAGAGGATGGGTTTGGGTGTATCCTTCTGCTTGGGATTAAATCTCAGAAATATAACATGACGAGAGTCAGTAGCAGCAGCCGGATATGTATCGTATTTGTATTTTATCTGCATACACAAATGAACAGTTGACGGATGTGCCTGGGCCTGTGCCTGTGCCTGTGCACCACTGCCACATGTGGAGTGGCAGGACAGGGGGACAAAACCACCGACAAGAACCACAACAGCAAAACAAACGTAAAACGAGCCTCCCCCCTTCTGTCTGTCTGCCTGTCTGCCTGTCTGTGGGCGTGGGCCACATTTTGTTTGACATTTTGTTTTAATTTCACAGATTTACTTGTAGCGTTAAGGCTGGCTGAGCCGGGCGGTTGTAACTGATGGGGGGATAACGATGATGATGATGTCTAGAGCCAGATCTCTTTATTCATCAATGTTGCAGGATTTTTAAAAGTTGTTTACTGAACACATATATTTCCATTCATAAATTTAATATCTCGGCGAACATCTATGAAGCTGAAAGCAGTCTTACGTATTAAGAATATGCTCAAATGATGTACGCTTTCCCGTCTCACATTACGTGACCTTTTGTCTGGCAAAGACGTACTCGTGCTTCCGGCTTATACCCTTGGATATTGACTCGTTACGTATCGCTGATACGTACATCCGCATCGCTTACCCAACACAGCGTGCAATCGAATTTTTCTAACGAACAATTTCCCGTTTCCTTCTCTTCACGCTTCAAATCAGACCAAAAGGCCCATCCATCGCACATTGCACAGTGACCTGAAAGGTTACACAAAATGCCAAAAGATACTTTTCTGTATCATTTGTTTGAACATGAAAGCAGTCTACGGTTTGATGGCAAAGGTATCATAAAATAATTAGCATAAAGAACGGAAATTAATTTGTCAAAATGTCGTCGCAAGGGAAGCAATATTGAGAAGCTAATTAAAAGGATTGGCATACAGCAAGTAATACCTTTTCCCTTTTACCTTTTTTTCTTGGGATGTACAGCCTGTGCTTTGCGTTGCCCTGTCAGTCTTTCCACGGAGATGAGTCCTCGCTGAGTGGTTTAGTTCAATCCCCGTGTATCCATCCCATGGTCGAGTGGCGAGTGGCCAGTGGAGTTCTGCGGCCGATATTCTGCGAGTCTGTGATAGGCCTGTCCGAGGCTCTCGCTCCCTGTTTTTACGACAGCCTGCGTACACGCAACGGGGAGCCGGTGAATGAAAAATGAAAATAATTTTCAAAAACGGCCAGCCACAGGCTAAAATTCCCCCCCACTGGGGTTGGCTCTTAGGATACATTGGGGTGCGTGGGTCACGGCTGCATCGCCACAGCTGCAGCTGCAATTGCAAAACTCGAACCGGCCTCAAAGGCGTTATCTCTGGCCGGAGTTTGGAGTACTGGCTCTGGCGCTCGCACGCACAGGTATTATGCCGCTCATCCTAAATCCACCATGGTTCGGCTATGCGCTGAGTATTCGTGGCCCTTGGCTGCTTCATCAACTGCCACTGATTCAGTGGGATTTCCCCAGTCCCAGTACCACCAGCGCTATTCCTCCTTCAACATGGTATATTGCATTCTCCCACTCGCTTTGTTTCGAATTAAGCCTGGGGCAAGGGCAACGATCTATTGTCAATGGTGCGTATACGTTTTTATTTACTGCCTGGCCTGCCGCTCCATTGCTTTATCTGACTTTGGGCATGAAATTTTCATAATTAAAAATACAGGCATCCAGAAGTGGGAACAAGGAGTAAATGCTTCCAGAGAGATGTTGTGGCATATTCTCCTTTCACTGGAAAGATTTCCTGGCGATAATCGCTACACCTGCTTGCTTTTGTATTCCTGGCATGGCATTCCATTCCCCCACATTGCCTTCATTCTTTGTCTTGGCCATTGCAACTACATCATTTGCCAATTACGCCCACAGACAGTCTTGTCTATCTGGCGGAATCAATACACTAGCCAGGTGGAAAGACTAAACAAAAAAATGGCAGCTACACGTCAGCTTAACACCTTGAGGTTAAACCCAAAAGTACAAACCCATCAGGCAGAAGTAGAAGCAGCAACAGAAGCAGTAAGAGAGCAGCATGGATATGTGGATGGGAAAGGAAAACGCATTGGGGCAACATGTGCAATTTAACCTTAGCCACGCACGTCCGGACAGACGGATGCTTTCGAACAAAAGATACAAAAGGTATCTAGAATGTGGCAAAGGGGGTGAAAGAGGGAGAGGGAGAGCAAAAACCGGTTGCTATTCGGGGCCAAAGGTAAGCAAGACGAAAGAATGAAACAATTTAGCCAGCACTTAACCGTTTAAACCCCAACTGAACCGAGAGCACACGTTTGACCCGAACAGGGACACAGCGAGGACATGTGGGAATTGAACCTGGACTCCAGCTTCAGCTGCAGCTTCAGCTTCAGCTCAAGAGTAACAAGAACGAGGCAGGAGTAAGAACAAACAGAAAACTAAACCTCAAAAAAATTAAAACCACGCAGGGCTTAAATTTATAACCAAAGCGATGCGATGCTGTGGCAGCTGACCATTGGGAGGCATAGTGGGGCTGGATAGTGTGGCATTGTGGGCGTGGCCAGCAAGCACGAAAATGAAAGCCACAGTGAAATGCATTTTGGAAGTTGCCTTGGCGCTGACCAACAACAAAAAAAAAAAAAAAAAGAACCGAGCGAAGCGAGTGCACTGGAAAAAAGTGGCACGGTTTTGTGTGACGGCGACGATTTGAAGCCGTGACCCCGCGCACTGTATGTAAGGCAATTTTTTGTTGCCTCTTCTGGGTTAGCAGAGTTTGATATACAAACTGTAAAATGGCAGTTCACCTTAACTGGATACCCAAACCGAACGGGACTCGAGCTGTGGCAGCTGAACTGTTTTTGCCGCTTTCGACGGCAACATCACACACAAGTCCCCAGTCCCCAGTCCCCCCATCCACCTTCCACACAAAAACTTGTCACATGTGCAACGCAACATTTCCGCTCCCAGTCGCCCCCTCTTGCTGACTGCATGTGTGTGTGTGTGTCCCTCTTTTTGTATGCTTTTAGTCGAATTTCAAATGTTGCTAACTCTGCCGGACATTTGAACGTTGGACGTGCCACCGTTGTTAGTACAAGCTTTTCGCCCTTTCTCACATTTTGGTAGAAACGCCTTTGACACAAAAAAGTCGCTGCCACTACACTGCCACTGCTGCTCGACTATTATTAAGCAGATAAATTTGCAAGTCTGTCGCACAACATGTCGTATTAGTTACTTCCAGCACCCTCACACGAATGACACTCTACCCACTCTGCCACTCTATTTTATGGAGCTGCCTTGTCGCGGATTTTACACATGTCGCATCATCTGTTCACGTTAAGTATCTGGAAGTAGTTGGTTGCCACACTCGGTATTATTACTTATTTCTGATGCCACAGCATTGTTGGCTTATCCCCCTGACAGCTAACATTCCCTCAGCCATATATCTGGCAGAATACAGTGGTTGCGGTTTTTTTTTTTTTGGGAGTGACCTTTTATGAGAGTCTGCTACTTGTTGGAATGGCTGATCGAATTTACAATAAATCTAGATATATTATTTTCCTAATTATAGATCGAAAATGGCTGCTATCTTTTACGATTTTTAGTTTCTGTTCTAGCACCGGCGCACACTGTGCCCATGAACTTTTTGTTGCTCGTAATATTTTGCACATTTTACACAAACACACATTAATTTCTGCTGTAGTGTGTTACTGCGTGTTTTTTTGGGGGGAGAGGGGGTTTTTTGGTTTAGTTGAGCTGACAAAAAGCACGTGATTTGCTTATTTGAGCAGCTCAACGGGGGCTAAAGGAGAGAGCGCTGGCAACGAAGGTGTGACACACAGGTGTGTGCGGCAAACTGATTTGTTTCGTTGGTTAGTGTACAGATTGCATAACTCGCTGGGATTTGATGGCAGCTGTTGGAAATAATGGCTTAAGCATGCCCGAATTTATCGAATGTACAAGAACTAAACAAGAAGAAACTTTGTCTTACCCAACTCCTTGGAGAAGTCAAAAGAATTGTGTAATAAACAACCAACCCGTACGATGTGTATAAACACAATCGATACAGCGTACAAGTTCCACTGACAACTGTCAGTGGAGCCAAAGCTAAAGACCAGATAAAATTACAGATCCCAAACGTAACGAACGCCAGTCGAAAATATAAAGTACAAAGTACGAAACTGCAAACCAGCTTTCGATATCAAAAGCTTTAATTCTCCATCCCTCACTCTCGTATCCTAGTTTGGGCTCTTGGATAAATTCTTTACTTTTAGAGTACGGTAGTAGCTCCTTCCTTGTTGATGCTGCTGCTGCTGCTCCTCCCCTTCCACTTGCTGCTGCTGCTCTTGTGGCATGTTCACGCTGGTCGACGCAAACACAGAACGCAATGTAAGACAGACCAATAGACAGGCCAGCGCGGACAGTCGACAGCAGACAGCCAGCGCCAAAACAACAATGTCAGTGCGTGTCTATGTATTAGCCGTGTGTGTGGTTTCGTTGTTGCCCCTGGCCCCTGGCCACTGCTCTCGCTGGTTGGCTTTCCTTATCGGAAACAAGCTTATTCCGTTCAATGAACTGAAAAATATTGTTTACCTCTGTGTGTTCCTGCTACTGGAAGTTGCTTAAATTGCGTACACGATTTGCAGCTTTTCCAGTCAAAGGAAAGTGGCATTGCATTTCGATGTACTTTCATTGTATTTCAGCTACATTTGTCATTATATCACATTATACTCTAGAGTCTTAGCCAGAAAGGGTCTTTCGAATAAGGTGCAGACAGGTGAGAAGAGGTTAAGAATTGTTTTTTCCGTGCTGCATCAAAGTTACTTGCAAAAGTATTTCATGTGGTTGCGAAAACCCTTAACAAATAAGTTTTTAATTCCAAAACATTTCAGCATTTTTATGCCAAAAGAAAAAGGGTTTAAGCCGAAACTAGGAAAAACTTTTCCTTTTCCTCCCTTTAAACATGACATTTGACATATTTCAGCAAAAAAGTTGTGCTGCCGCCGCATTTTCAACCCTTGTCAATTAGGCTGACGCGGCGTATGCGTAATGTGTGTGCGTCCCAGTGTCTGTTGGTCTGTTGGTCTATTTCTCTGCTCTGTCTCTTTTGTGTTTTTGTTGGTCAGTGCAGGGAAAGAAAAATGATATGTACGCAAAAAGCGAGAATGTTGGCAAAAACTTTTGCGTTTGCATTTAAACTTTGTCGCACGCAACACAAAAAAAGGAACAATAGGAAAAAAGGAAACGACGGCGAATTACGAATCCTTTGTCAAAAATTTGAGACAATTTGCCAAGTGCAGGGATATCCCCGAAAAACAGGGCCTTTTTTTGTGCCCCTGTGGAATGGAATTGAAGGTAAATTAATTGGATATTTGATAAACGTTATGCGGAAATTTGTTTTTTTTTTTTTACTTTATTTTTTTTTAAATATTTATTTTTATAGATTTTTTATTTATTCAATTACCATTGTCAGCAAGTACCTACAAGTTTTTTACTCACCGTAAACTTCGACTTATCCCTGGATGATTTTTTCCACTTTGTTGGCAATTTGTTAAACTTCTTCGGAGGCAAAAAAAGCAAAAACTTTTCAACTGTGGTCAATAAATGGTCAAAGAATGAATATCGAGGCTAACACAAAACACTTTTGACTTGGGCAAAGGTGCAGGAAACTTTCACAAGACAAATTTGCGAGTATTTGTGCTTCAGTTTGGCCTGGAATTTGCATATTTATTGGCTCGAGGAATGTTATGTGCGAGAACGTTATGGGAATGAGTACGAGCAATCAACACTTGTCATAACATAGCGCCATTTCCTGAACTTAAGTATCGTGTATATTTATACACATGTCTGTTGCTGGTGCTGGTGCTAGTCTTTGTTTCTGCAGAACAGCTTTATCTGAAACGATAATTTTATTGGACATTAAAAACATTTACGTGCCACGACATCAGCCCCAGCCAGAGTCACATGATATTAAAAAGCCATACCAGTAAAAATATGATACAAGGCATAAAACAAAGGCACGAAACACGAGGACAAATTTCTTCAGTTGGCTCCACGCCACGCCACTCCACTTCATTGTGCGTGTGCGCCGTAATGACCAAGAAAAAAATGAGCGACAACCGAAAGTTGGTCAGTAGGGGAACAAGTACCGTGCCGAGTATGAGTATCATATATCAGGGCCCCATCAGTCATAAACTACCCGTAAAGAAACGGAAAATGCTACATGTTTCAGTGCCCCATCATCTGCTGCTGTCGATCGCCTTGACGACTTTTCTTTGTGCCAAAACATGAAGTAAAACGTAAATGGCATAAAAAGCTATAATGTTCTGTGACTTTCGCGATAAACAATATAACAGGCGGAAAGACAAAGACAAAGATGAAAATGCTGCCATGTAATATTTCAGCCTCAGGGCGTGCGACATGCAAAGCCCCACAGCAGGACATGTGAGGGCCTTTTGACTCGACCAATTGATGCACGGGACGTATTCCAGATGCGAATGCCAACTCTCTTACGTGTGCCAAAGGAATGCTGTAGTCTACGTGACATTGTGGTGAATTTAACCCGAAGAAGAATAAGTTTGACTTGAAAAGTAGCTACAGCCGTTCTACACTTGTGTTGCTAATTCTAGCAAACCTTTTGCCCATAATGTTTCACTCCAGAAATACTCTTTCAGGACAACAACACTCCAAAGAAATCCCTGAAGGCAAAAAACACTTATATATTTCTTGTAGCCACGCAAGGAAATTCTTTATCTCTATCAACATAATGCTGCCAAATGTAAAACACATAGAATAAAATTTAACGATTATTTGTTTTTCGAGAATGATATTTATATTGCTGTTAATATTTCCCCAATGCTCACAATTTGTTTATGGTCTATTCGATTTGTCTGCCACGCGGCAGTGAATTTGAATTTTTTGCGTGTACACTCCTACACTCCTACACTTCTACTCCTTTTACTCCTTTTCCATGACAAATGGCAACTTAATTCAATTGAGCATTCTTTTTTTTCCCTGTTGCCAATTCTTAGACGCCTTTAAGTTTTTGTTGGTGTGGCAAAAGTTTGGAAAAGATGTCGATAACTGAGGGCAGCTGCAAGTCAACCATGACTGTGAGGCAGACAGCACGTAAGCTAAGCAAAATAATGTATACGCATTGTGGGCCAGAGACAGAGACAGCGACGATGGCGATGGCGATGACGACGATGATGATGATGATGGTCGCTGAAGCGTGGAATTTATTTCAGTTGGGCAAACATCCAAGGCAGCAAAAACTGTCAATAAAAACAATTTCCAAATATATCCATTGAAATTGCTTTGGTACATTTTTAAAGTTACATCAATATGAATTAATAAATCAATTAAAGTTTTACACAATTTTGCCGATAGCCATGGATGAAATTCAATTCAATTGGTTGCCATTCGATGCCATTCGATTCTATTTTTCTATGAATTTCACACGAGGATTCCGTGCAGTTTATTGGCTTTACGAAACCATTATCGACTGTACGATATTTTCAACACACAGACCCATGCTGTATGCTATAGAGTATGCTGTGTGGTGTGGATGCTGTGTGCTATATGCTGCATGTGGAAATAAAAATAACCTTGGGACACAGTTGATGCTTCATGGAAATGGAAATGAACAACAGATTTATGTTGTAGCCATGTGTTTGTTCGACTGCGGTTGTTTATTTATGCGATAGTCGCAGCATTATTGAAATATAATAGATCCCTGCCGCAGGTGTGACAGTGCTGCCTCTTCCCATCCGATACTCTTTCTCTCTCTCGCCCTTCCTGGTCAGTTCCATACCCTGACCACACTTACAAGTTGTTGCGCCCACAAACAAGCGCTCAATAACTTAACACGCCCATTCATGCCACAGAACACACATCTGCCAGGGGCAGGGCCTCGTTCCTGCTTCATTTTGCCTGCCTGTGTGTGTGTGTGTGTGGTTATTGACAAATGTATTTCGAATTGTTTCACAGCTTCTCTCCTTCTACACCCACCCTATCTGCTGCGCCATCTCTGACTGTCTGATCCACCTGATACGTGCCCCTTATTACAATTTCACTCTACTGTTTGTTTGCCTCCACGTTTTATTGAGCTGCAATAATTTCCGCTCAGCTTTTTTCAACCCTCCCCCAATTTCTTTTTTTTTTGCTGTTTCTGTTGCTGTTTCGGGGGGCCAGCCCTAACACTTCATTGAGGTCAGGGGACATGTGCGTATAATGTATTGGGTATTTATATAGGGCAAACATATATTGCCCTCGATTACACCTTTCACCTACATACCTTCACACCTGGTTTGCAAGTGTGAATAAATATGTAATTGAACGCTCAATACGAGTATGAAAACCAATTCAAGTCAGCTTTTTCGATTAGTTTTGCAGCAATTTCCATTGTAGGAGGAATCCGTAGAGTTGTTGCGAAGCGAGTGGAAACTTTGTAAATTCAGACACACACACACAAAAATGTCTTTTATTCTATTTTGCTCGCTAACAAGTTTGTTCAATTTTTGATTTCACTGGCAATAAAAACAATCAAATATTCACTATAAATGCTGAGTTATAGTTCAAAAGTTTAATATATCAAATGCCTGGATGGCGCTTTTTCCATCTCCAGCCCTGTCTCTCTCTCGCTCTCTCTTTGTGGATGCTGCACATGTCTGGCATGCACACGGTTGCCGAGCCGAGCCGCGTATACGTAATGCAAATGTTTGTCCCAGGCACAGGCAGCGGCACCAGCTCCACCTATATGAAAGCTAGTTACGGCATTGTGTGCCTTTATTTTTTGCAATTCTTTATTGCAAATTTTCTGTTTCGGATGCTATTTGGTTTCTATTCGAATTGCAACGCATCTAAACAAAAAGAAAAACAATACGACAAATAAATGAAAATCGAGGCCCAAAATTGAATATTTTCCACTAGCAACTGCCAACCTGCTGAAAGGTGGAAAAAACCAAAAAGAGACAAACTAAAATGCAAATAAAATTGAATTAAATTTTAATGGAAAATTTGACGATTTATTTACCTATTTGTTTGTGTAATATTACAGACAGAAAATGTATATTTAAATTCAGTTGATGATGAAAATAAATCAGTTCTGCTACTTCTTTGGAAGGCAATCGAAAATAGACTCCAAGTTAAATTTGAAATTTGTCTACCAGTTTCACATTCCCATTTCCATTCCCAAAAGAATTTGTGGTTTCCACTGCCACTGCCACTGCCACAGACGACACGTTCCAGCAATTTCCACCACCCACAGAGATGAAATATTTCCCAAATTGATCTGCAGAGACAGACGCAGCAAACAGAAACAGACAAAAAAAGAGAGAGAGAGAGGCAAACAAACAAAAAATGGCTCGGCAATTAAATTGTATCAACAGTCGCATATTTTTGGGTAGTGTCAATCACGAGAACGGAGCCTAAATTAAACGTCAGTCACAGCCACAGATGCGGCAGTTGTCCGTGGCTCAAATCAGAGCAGAGAAGGATGGATGAATGGACGGATGAATGGCAAGCCGAGTGCATCTTAACCGATTGCCCTGGCATGGCCATGGCCAAGACAAGAACGCAAAAATTTGCATAACAATTCATTTCAATTTGAATTTCACTTTCTTGCCCTATAAACTCCCAAGGAATTATTAGCGAGTGAATGCGTAAGCAACAATTTTGGGGTTAAATAACAAGCAAGCGAACAGCTGCCACTAGAGGGATAAAAGGGTATGCTAGGAGGATCACAGGAACGGGAGTTGGACCATGATTTAGGGTCCTGCTGCAGCCAATGCAAGTGGCAATAAATCAAATGAAAGCTTCTTTTTCAGTGGGTTGAAAATCGTGGAATGAGGGCAAGACAGACTCTAAGGATTGCAGCTTTGATGCTGGCTGTTGGTTGCTGGCTGCTCCTGGCTACTAGATACTGGATCCTGGCTCGTTCCTTGTAGCCGACAATAACTTAATTGCAAAGTCATGTTTGCATTGTGGCCATGTCTTGGATGTCGGCTACCTGATACAGTTGTTGCTGTTGCTCTTGCTGTTTCTCTCAATGCAGCTAACACAGATAGACACCAAACCAGACACACACACACAGCACACAGACACACAGCCAGAGACATCAAAGCTCCTGGCGGCAGCTCGTACATGCCTGCAAACAGAACATGGCCAAGTGCAAGTCCTTTGCCTCTCTGCCTCTGCCTGCCACTCCCTTTTGAATGAAATTTCAGATTTATGTTTTGAGTTGGAGTGTCAGGGCGTGGGGCCAGTGTGTCAGTAGATGGGAAAACGTCATTAAAGCTGATCAATAATAATCTTGGGCATTCCATCAACTATCCACAGCTATGAGATAGCACAGATATGGACCACTGCTGTAATATATGTAGATCGGAAATATGCCCAGTGTCAAATCATCTTTGAGTTTACAATGCATGTACATGCATTTATCTATCTATCGATTTTCAGTCAGGCAACTCTTACTTTCCACCCACATTTGAGTGTTTTATCTGTACATAATTCAAGCCAATTGTCTGAATGGCACAATTAAGCATTAAATAACATCAATTGTTTGCAATTGCATGGAAAATTAAGCAAAGAATCAAAGCTTATAGCTTTTATTAGTCAAAGAAAAAGACAAGAATTATTAAACACAGGCAATTGTGTCTTTCATTTCAGTTTACTTGAGCTTAATATGCTGCATGCTTCGCTCTATTTAATTAATATTTAATTCCAATTTCAGATTGTGCTAAAAACTTCCACTATTCGACCAAATTTAAATCCGAAAACCCGAACAAGTACAAAGTGCTATTACCAGGGCATTTCAACTAAATGCATATCAAGAGCAGGAAGAAAAAAAAAATACGAGCAGTGCGAATAAATATAAAATAAAATAAATATTTGGCCAACATTTCCTCGTGCTCGTCGTCCTGTTGTTGCTGCCTGCACATGGTCGCCGTCAGGCCATAAACTTTAAAATTGAGGCAGCACAAAAAAGCTGAAATACGTAGCAGCAGCGGCAGCAGCAGGCAACTTTTAGTTTTATTGTCATTTCAATGTATTTCCGCACTTTTAACCGCAGTCTCAGTCGCAGTCGGAGTCGGATTCAGAATCGGAGCCGTAGCCGTAGCCGGAGTCCGAGTCCGAGTCGTTGCTGAAGCCGTAACCAGAGTTTGGAGTCGTTCGCATGGCTCTGACCCAGGCATAAAAAGGAGGAAAAGGAAAAAGAATTATTTCAAGCAGTTTCGAAGCCATAAAAAACTGCATTTGGCAGCCGCTGCCAAAAAATATACACCAGTTTAGGCCAGGCCCAGAAGCACATCTCTCGATTTCTGCTCTTCGTATTTTTCATCTCTCCTCCCTTCCCATACACACATATATACATATATACATATATATATTTTTTTGTGTGCCTCTGTGGATGGACATTTCTAACATTCGCTGCACAGATTTGCGTGCCAGCGACATATTTAAAATGTTGAAAATTATTTATAATTAAAAGTTAGAGGCCAAAAAGTTTTTTGTGTGCCGGCCCATGTTCGCGTCAGGCCACGGGCCATTCGGCCGTAGCCCCATGGCCATTTTGCTGGCTCTGGCTGCATTTTGCTTTATGCGGGGCATACTCGTAGAATTTTTTAATAAAAATACCTAAAGTGTGGAAGAGGTCCAGCCCCACACCCAGAGACAACATAACCCCAGGAGCAGTTCTCTCTCGGTTCAGTCAGCCGGACCGGAATGATTGTTATTTACGCAATGGCAATAATAATTCTCATTTTTACACCCCCCACACACACACATGTGATGTCTTTGTGGTAAATTGAATTTTCCTTTATTCAAAATTCCAATAGCTTTTCACTTCAGCTGCCTTTTGTTTTTTTTTTTTGCTCTTCTAATGGATGTTATACATTTTGCTGTTGCTTGGTTTGTATTTCAATTTCTTCACATTCGGAATAGCCTTGAGAAAAACTTAAATGCAAGATTTAAAATGTGTTTCATATAATTTATTAAATTATAGAACTCTTTCCGGACAAAGTCTTGCATTAAATTTCCATGCAATTGACTCTCGACCATGCGAAAACTGACTTATGCTAAGCATTTTAACATACCAACGAGAGCTCCCTGCGAGCCCTCTAGCTGTCCAATAAAAGTCAATAAGCATCTCGGAGATATGTGCATTTTTCAATTACGTATTTGTATGCAATGCCAGCCAGCAAGCAGCAGCATCAGCAGCAGCATCAGCAGCAGCATCAGCATCAGCAGCAACAGAAAGGACAAATTCAAATGACATGAAGGGCACACTCTTCTATAAGGGGACACAGGGACACAAGGACACACAGCAGCCAGCCAGCCAAAGGATGAGCTGGGCTGGGGCAATGGAAAGCCATGTCTTTCATTATGTACGACAAACTGGCTGACACGGGCGGCTAATAACGAGAGGACGCTGCACACAACTGCCACACAACAATAAAGAACACCAACTTACTGACTGCCACTGCCACTGACCCACAAGCCAATCCCAATGCAAATTGGCAATGCACAAAACTAAAATAGAAACTAGATGGAAGCATGCAAAATGGCAGATGGAGGATAACAAAAAAAAAGTAAAAGCCAAATTGACACGGGTCAATAAGCTTGGTGCTTTTGCTTCTACTGCTGCTGCTGCTTCTGCTTCTGCCTGTTCCTAGTTGCTGCTCCTTCTGCTACTTACAGCAAAATCGAATTAGTATTAGACGAAAACAAAATTAAGAAATAAAATGCTCGCGCTTGGCCCTGACACAAACTGCTGAACAGCAAAGTCCAATGCTGCCTCTGTAGCCACATCCTACCTACATCCTCTTCCACTTCCATTACCATTACCACTTGCTTGCACTTGCTTCTCCTGCTCCTTCAATTCGCTTCCATACACATGACTGACCAGCGCTCAACTTTAAATAAGAGCCGGACCAAGTTGGCCCAACAGCTGCTGTTGGCCAAGTCTCGAAGTCTACACTCCACTCTACTCTACTCCACTCACTGCAAAGGCCAAGTCAATGTACTCAGCCCATGTCTGCGAGACCCTTTTGGGTCTATTTTTGTGCGCGTTTAGTGGAGCGTGCACCTTTGGTTTAAGGCCAAGTATTTATGAAGTACCAAAAACTGGGTCGCAACGCAATGAATGGTGCAGAGTGGATGTGCAGGTCGATTGCAAAAGCCCGAACACGACTGTCAATGCAATAAACTTGTCCTGTGGATATCCGTGTCCGTGTCCGTGTCCGTCTGTTGAAATTATAAACCGTATGCAGGAAGCTGCATATTTTATTCATTTCAATGAATTATTAGCAGGAATTAAGCATAAATCATGCGACACAAAACTCGGAAAAGGAAAACCTTTGTGCCATGCCACATTTCAACCTTTTTTTTTCTTTTTTTGCTGTTGTTCATTCTTTGTTTTAATTTCGCATGTAATTAAAGATAAATTTTATCTCCGGCAAGGGAATACATTTGGCATTTTGGCATTTAATATTCCATGAATTATTTACGGCAATGCAAAGACAAATCTCAATCAAATTTCATCAAATTGTTGGCCCAAATGAGTCTTAGCCAAGTCGTTCAGCAGGCAGGCAGGCAGCACAATAAACTGTTACATTTCCCAGTGAATTGTCACCAGCAGCGTATTAGCCATACAAATCACCAGCTTGGACAGTGGTGGTGGGGGCGGCGGCGTACTACCACCACCCACGAGCATCCATCCGCTCTGGTCCGGGGCCTAATCGGGCCTCGTTAGGGCTCGCTAGCGGTGGGTGGAGGGGGAGAGTCCTCGTTCATGGCTATTACTTGATCATTGTGTTATTGTTGTTTTAAATGCGTTATTGTTGGCCAAGGGTACAAACAAGCGCATTAATAACCAGCGCCATTGAAAGGCCGTGTCATCAAATGAGCCAGGACAAAATTCCCATCCTCCTCCTTGTTTCCATTGCTGTCGTCATTTGTAGCTGTTGTTGTCCTCAGCCTCGTTGTTCTCGTCCTCTGGCTTCTGATACGGATGATGATGATTGTTTATTTGTGCACAATGACGTCGAAGCATCATTAAATGGCCAAAAGTCACGCATTTACAGTTACGACTGACAAAAGCCAACGCCGACCTGCACGAGTCATTTGCTGGTAGCCTCAGCATCCACCTCTTCTTGTCCTGTACAGCGATTTTAATGATGGGCCTGCTCTGGCGATTACCGAGCCCATGAGTCCATGATGTTCCCCCGTTTCGCTTCTCTGCTTTCCTGTCCTGTCCTGTCCCGTCCTGCCTGCCTGCCAAAATGTAACTGTGTCGAGTATTTGAAAGTTTGGCTGTCATTACGTGTCAGTAAACCATGATCAGGCCTCATTCTCATGCCCATTATCATCATCGTCATCTGTTGATGACAACTCCGTACTGTAGTAGCCGGGGGTCCAGCATCCAGCAGTCAGTAGCCAATGTTCAGTGACCAGTTCACAGCAGCGGCACACTGTTCACTGTTGGATCAACAAAGTCTAGGGGAAGGCCCTGTTCCTGCTGCTGCTGCTGCTGGTCTCCTTTCCCTCTCCCCAAATGCTAACAATCAACACATCCGTTTCCGTGGAGCATTGAAATTCACAGACGAACAAAGCAGCGCCGCACAGGGGATACACAGTGGAAGAGAGAGAGGATGGACTACATCTCGGCCAAGTTGTTGACCAATTGCCTTCACTTAAATTGGAAATTTCACTTTGGCGAGGGCTGCTTGGAGAGTTGCGTTGCCTCTTTGGACGATCATCACTGAGAGATCTTACTCCTCCAATTGATTTGGCTAAGATCAGATGTATTCAGGGCTTTGCTCTACGAATTTGTAGCTTCATCTGATATCACATATCATGTGTTTCTGATTCTTATGGACCTTCTGCCTAAAGGACGCCCTGTCAATGGTTTGTCCCCAAAACAAGAGGGCTGTACAACAACAGCAAGATGAGCAGCCACTAGCTACCTGTACAGGCAACAGTCAGTGGAACAATTGGCTAACAGGTACAACAGTAACAAGGAGAGTGGAGAGCGGAACTGCCACCACAGCGGCGGTTAGCTTCCGTTTCACTAACTTTTCGCATAGCGCTTTTTCTGGTGTGTGTGAGTGTGTGTGTGTGTTGTAGCCTTTGGCAATTGCTGGCAGTTTTGTTTGGCCTGTTGGCTGTTGTTGTTATTGTTGTTGTTGTTGTAATCCTATTAAAACGCCAGCAAGCTACCTTTTTGCTAGTTGTCCTGCACCTACAGCTTTGCTCCAGCTCCTGCTGTTTCAGCTGCTGTCAGGCTCGCCTTTGTTTGTTGTTTCATTTCAATTCGCCGAAACAAAGACTTAAAGTGCTCATTCACCTGATTTTCTGGTTTTAGTTTGCTGGCGACCCTCCCCCCCGCCACTGCGGTGGCGCAACACTCTTTGCTTTCAGCTCGGACCCAGGAGCAGCTAAAGCGTTCCCTCCCCGGCCATAGTTCGCATGTTTATTTAAACCAAAACCAAACGCCTGCCTGCCCTTTGTGCGTTGCTGTGTCTGGCTGTGGAATTGTTCAGATTAAATAGGCCTCCATTTAGCCGCGGCTTTTCCCCATTCGATTCGTTGATGATGGAGTTAAGTATGTGCATGACACACTTTTCACACTGGATAAACTTAGTTGAAGCGCCTGAAGTGGCATTGGGCTGGGCAGCAGCAGTAAGCCTTTAAATAAGCTCATTGATTGATGATCGGATTAAAGTTTGTTTTCAAATATTACATCTGACTTAATGTACGTTCTGATTTCAAGTGGGAATCGTGAATAATCCACAATCAGCGCATGGCAATGAGCCCTAAAGTAGTCTGATCCTGTGGCAGTGGTGGGTGGGGGGTGGGGGGAGTGCCATCTCAATCCGTTCACCTTGCTGGCTGCACATAAAAATCTCAAGGATTTTATGTGGAAAGCAATAAATTTGAGCATAGCTCACACAACGTTACTTCCGCTATTTATGGCCGTTGCCAGCAACAGTTTCCATATGCTGGCTGGGCATATGCTGGCCCCTCCACCCGATCACCCGATAGCACCATGCCACGCAGCCATTTTCAATATCCTTTAGCCGCCCCCAGACCCTCGCATCGCTGTTTTATTTATTGAAATATTCGCGTAGCTCTTGCAAAAGTTTTAAGCCATTTCGATTGTGTCCTTGAAGCGCAAGGCGCTGGGCGCTGGGTGCGAAGGCGCCTTCGCATTGTTTCCTTTTGGCCCGTAGGCGGAGACGCATGACAAGGCCAAAGTCCTTGACCCCCGGCTGGGAGGGAAATATTCCCATTCGAGTGTAGCCACATCCAGACAAATTGTCGTAAAAACTCAGCAATAATCGTCAGCATCAAGTCAGTCGATTGGGTACCCAAGCCCAAGCCCAAGTCAACCCCACCCCGACCCCAACAAATATTGCATTCACTTTGGCCTAATAGAGAAATCGCCGTAAATTCTGTTGCCACTCATTGTGCAGATCTGGGCACGTCTGTGTGGCAGCTATTGATATATTTGGCCGGCAAAGAAATCACGTATTGGCCATGTTGCAGGGCAGGACAGGACAGGACAGAACAGGACGTATGTTTACGGCTGCATCTTGAAACTCTTTAAACCATAAATAGCCAAAGAACTTTCTCATTTAGCTGTTGGCCATAAAAGTAAGACCCCACCCATCGCGAACGGGGTTGTAGTTATCTATTGCCAAATTTTCCACACGTTTCTGGATATTTACGATGCCTCTCACAGGACACACTCGTCAGCAAAAGTGTGCAGCAATTGTGGGGCACTAAAAGTGTTCTCTCTCATTCGTTAGTTGGGGCAAAGTCTTTCTCTCTTTATATTTTGGAAGAGCTTTGCATACCTGCTGCTGGCTTTTGGCAATTTGTGGAAGAGTGTAATTGAAATGGGCGCCGTTCGCAACACGAATTCAATTGAAAATGCAAACAAATCAGAAAGCGGCAGAGGCACGACATTAGCGCTGCTTCTGCTGCTGCTGCTACTTCCTGCCCCCAACGCCAAAAGCTGCCCAAATGGCATGAAACTATGTCGATGGCCGTTGTCACTGTCGATGATGTCGGCATGGTCTGAGGATGGGGCTGGTGCTGGGGCTGGGGCTTAACCTCGGTCTGGTACTAAAGCCGAGTCTGAGTCTTGCCGGAAGCCAAACGCAAAACATTTCTAATTTCAGTCCTGATGTTGATGAATGGCAATGGACAAGAGCAGGTGGCAAGAGCAGTGGCGGCCACGTTCACGTCCACGGAAGCGGCTAAAATGCGACAACAAGCTTGGTGGACAGCCAGACAGACAGGCAGACATACAGCGGGAGAGACGCACAAATAGATGTGGACACGGAAGCGGCGACGATGGGTAGCTAAATGTCAATTGTCGGGGGGCAAAACTTTGCCCAATGGGAATGGGAAATAGGAGTGTGGGAACCGAGACCATCATTTGTCCAGGACGCCTCGCGGTGACATGCTGTAGATACGTCAGCGCGGGACCTCAGCACTGGGGAATGGATCGATGGGTGGTAACGGTGGGGCGGAGGTATGGTGAGTTGTCTTGAAAATTTCGCATGGCTTTGGCACGCATTGTTGGCGGCTTGTTATGGATTCGGTGTGTGGCGCGTGTTCAGCTGTTGTATATCCTATACCGGTAGAGATATCCGAGAATACCCGGGGAACAAAATCCATGAGTTTGTCAGCAGCAATTACCGTTGATCTCGAGTGTTTTTTATCGCCGCGTGTCCTGTCCTGTCCTGTCTCGTTGTTATGACATCGGTTGGCACGTATTCCCACGTCCAAGTCATCGCATTCAATTTGCTTGATTTTATTTCCGCTTCCTTTTTGCACTGCTGCCCTGTGCTGCCATTGCGCCCATAACGGCGGCTGGCAGCTAAAAGGACGAATAATGGCAGCGAAACTCTGGTCATTCGATAGTCGATTTCCATTTGGATTTCGTGTCCTTCCCCCCCCCCAAAAAAAAAAAAACGTATCTTTGATTTCTCTCGTTGCTGCTGCTGCAACTGCAGCTTAAGTGTGCAATTTGATTTGATTTTTGCCCAATTTTTGAACAGGTCCTTGAGGCCCACAGCCAACCATTGCGCCATGCCCCCCACCCAAACTCAGCCCAGCCCAGCCCACACTTCTGTACGACCTTGTTTGGCACTAAAACTGCCACAAAATTGACATTTTGTTTAATATTCTCGAGTGTGTTTTGTGCTGTGTTTTTCGTTGCCTGCAGCGAAAATGCTGGAACTGGAACTGCTCCTAGTTCTGGTGCTGGTACTGGTACTGGTACTGAGGATACTGTCAGTGCAGGCAGGGCAGCCAGGATGTGGGCCGTTGTGTCGATTGTGTTTGTGTTTGTGCAGCAGCAGGATATGAATTGCCGGGCGATTGGCGTAGAATTGCATTCGAAACTGTGCCACGTGGCCAATCGTTGTTAGGGGGGCTGGGGCTATGCACTCTCCCGATACCATTTTGGGATACCCAACGATTGTTGTTAGTGAAAAAACTGTCAGTGTGTAATGCAATACAATTTGACCCGAATGCATGTTATCGTGTTAAATATTTTAGCATGTGCATAAAGTGGCATAAATCAATCATGCTTAACCCATTAATGTCGGTTCGAATCGGCGCTGAAATTAAATCTGATCAAATGTGGAAAGAACTGCTGCCTACACATCCATATGGCATGTCCCTGTTTCAGCCAGACTCACTTAGCAGTCGTCGCCTTATTAGTCCAACAATCTTCGCTTTTGGGAGGAGCACACGCAATGACCTGCGTTTAGTCCTTGGACAAGATGACAACCAATGTCTGAGGACACTTTCGGGGACATATTCGTGTGGGTCGGGTCGGGTCGGTCGATTTTGCTTTCACTTTCAGCTGTCGTACCGCCTCCAGTCCATGAAAGAAGAGACATTACACAAAACAAAAAATAAGAGAAAACTGGCAGCTTAAATATGGCGGCAGGATTCCATTGTCAGCGCCTCCGAAATCCGCAACTATTTCATTTCATTTAATTTGATTTATTTGCTGTATTTTTATTCTGTTTCGGTTTTTGCCTCTGTTCGTGGGCTTCCCCACTCAATTTTTGCTGTGGAATGCAGCTTAGGAACGCCCCCATTCGGAAGCAGACCTCCTTGGGGCACATAATGAAAACACAAATCCAAATTCGGTCCTTGAGATATGCTCTAGCGCCACGTCCTTGAGCCATAAAGCCTACACACAGCATGAATGGCAAGGGGGCGGAGGCGGAGGCGTTTTGTGTGTGTTAACAACAAATGGGAGAAAAAGTATAATTTCTAGCCCCACCATTAAAGCCATAAATTGAGGTAGTACCAGAGAAAAAAGGTCTCAGTGCCACATTGAAAAGAATTAGGAGTTCTAAGTTGAAGAGTTGCTTCTAATTATAATTTAATAGTTCACTCAAAAGATAAGCGGACAAATTATAGTTTATTCCCATGGAAAAGCGCTTAAACAATTTAGTTTGATTGAATATTTTCGTCCTGCTGCGACCTGTTTCTCTTTCAAGTTTATGAAGTGTGTGGCATTTTTTCCACATTTTTCAGGGCCCACAGAAAGAACCTTAAATTCCAAGCAAGTTTGCCCCCAGCTAAAGAAACTTTGAACGCATTTTTTTGTGGGATCTTCGTGGTCTTACTTGGGATATAAAATCAATGCCATCAAGCAACGGACAGACATACACCACACCACACAACTGACTTTCGGGCCGCTTAATAACATTACGCATACGCCACGTATGCACACATGAACAGCTTCAGCTTCAGCTACAGCATCGCCTGCTCTCCAATCTTTTGAAAGGTTTTCGGTTAAAATATTTTACATATTTTTAACGCACAAAGTATGTAATGTTGAATGCGAAGCCTGCCGGGTGCCCGGAGGCGAGCCTCTCTGTGTGTGCCGTGGCTGTGTTGCGGAAGGATTACTAGAGGGGGAAAACTGTAGGGTGAATCGGTAGTCATTGTTGGCTGGGTCATAAGAATTCCAGATAGTTGATTATTTCATTGTGCTTTAGTGTTGTCAGTCTATTGATTTCTTCAGCTACTTGAAATGCATGAAATATTTATAACTTTCAGTCATTTGGTTTGAATGAATACGAATAAAGGATTCGTATTATGATCAATTTAATCATCAGATTGAAAGATTTATGCCAACGATAAATAATAATTTGTTTATTTTATTAGTTCCCAAGCAACCCTTTTGTTTAACCTTAAATCAAAATGTTACAGAATTAGTTTAATTTGTTTATCTAACACACATAACACACAATTAACCTTTTTTGTTGTCATGGAAGAAACTGAAGACACCGAAGAAAATGTCGTGCAAGCCAGCTCGCGACGATCCACACTGACCACACGCTCACCACGTGCCACACAGTATCAGAAAACTATTGTAAAATATGAAATTCCCGTTATAAGTACACATTCAGAAGTGCAACTACGAAGACTATGTAAGCGTCACGAGTGTGACGAGAAGTTTATTGGTGACTTTGACAGCGGTGCATACGACAATGAAAATGTGTATATGCGCAGAGATAAAAATCCAGATGCACGCGATATCGATGATCAGAATCCCAGCTATACTAAATTCAAAAATCCCCTGTAAGATTCCTTAACATATCGTTAATTTAATATTTTCTAATTAAACATAATTTGGGTACAGGGAAGCGGAATGTTTTGCACGATATACGGAAACTGCAAGGAAGTATAATCGGCAATTTAGAAGGGAGATAAGGAAACTAATTGACTATCAGGGTTCCGCCCTCGAGGCAGCCTATCTGGTGCGGTGAGTCATGGTATCTATCCTTTTATACTTAAATTATTCTACATGTGCATTTTGTACTTCTTTATAGAGTGACAGCGTATACCACTTTGTGGCCACCTTATCACAATGAAACGGAAATATTCAGTACATGCCGAAAATTCTATCGTTTGACACCAAAAGAACAAAAGAGGCTCACACAAATTACTGGCATGCCGTATTCGAAACACTATTAGATCAAAATTAAAATCAAATATAATTCCATAAATATGAAAGTAAGCTGCTTCACTGATTACGGAGTCAAACTTGGGTTCCCCTTTTTTTTTTCTTACCAATTTATTGCTGTCCAACTGTCTGGTGGAGTCTCCAGTATTTATTGCATTAATATTCGTACTTCAGTGAAATGCAAAAGAAATAAACAAATTGCACAGACAAAGATCCCAGAGCACACAGACAGAACAGAGCGCATTGCAATGCAAAATGTCGCAAAGTTCTCGCCGAGTAGTAGACACCAAAAAAGAAAAACTTGAATATTTTTACAATTATAATTTATAGAATAGTTGGTAGTTTATTTGCCACACAGTCAAGAGTGGCGAGGAGCAGGCAAAGGAGTGGCAAAAAAACAGTAACATAAATTCAGGCACAGATACATTCACAAGTATTCACGGTATATTCGATCTGCATAAACAGTTTCCATTTCCTGGGAAAGTCATTTACATTGCAAGTATTGGGTGGAGATTCAACATGGTTTGGTTTTCTCTGCTTTTATGCAAAACTACGCATAACTTTCGGGGAGGAGTCACGGCGTCTGGGTTCCAACCCTGGGATTCATGGATCCATGGTCCGAGTCAACATCAACGCGACCACAATGCTGGCCGGTGCGCGGTGGTCAGTCTGTCATTTACATTAAATATTAACCCAAAATGTTGATAACTCGCACACATTACAAAGCGTGTCGGGGTCCTTTGAGAGCGGGGGACAAGGAAGAAGAAGAGCGGAAGTTGTATATAAAAAATAAAAATGAATTCCTTTTGGGGGGGTTTTATTTTCGGGTAAAATAACAAAAATAAAGCAGACAGTGAGAGAGAGAGAGAGAGAGAGAGAGAGAGGAAAAGAAGAAAGTCCCAAATTTTTCACTTCACTGAATTATTCATGAATGCAATTTTTAGCCACAAATAAAATATAAGCAAGCGAAGAAAAATCGTGGGTGTGGCATGCAGCAGGCACCAGGCACCACTACTGCAGCTGTGCCCCGTTGTGTCGTTCGCTGTCGCCTCAGACGACGGTGCAACATTTAGTGTAAATTAAAAGGGGAGAGGCAGAAGATGAAGTTGAAGGCAAACGAAATTGTGCATGAACTTTTGTGTGAATTATGAAGTCTGTTGTCACATTTGTGCCACAAATATTTGCAAATTTCCCCGTACTGTGCTTAATTTTGTGGAAATATTATATATATTTTTTTTGCGATAGAATTTGAAGACATATTTGATATATTTCCAATCGATGGGATTATTTAAAGCATGGCAGAGAAAATCTGTAACGAATCGTATTAAAAACATATCAATAGCCCTACGCCAAAGTGTTTTTCCCTAGAAACTTTTGGCTCGCTCAACAAAAAACTTTGTCATCGAGCATTTAGTTCGGTTTCACCCGCAACTTTTCAGTTTTGCGGCAAGTTGAAAATTTGAATTTCAAATCGGCCTGCAGATCGCTCTTACACCCACGCCACCCCTCTGGACTGATACCAACTTGTACTCAATGGAACCGGGCTGACAAATGACTTTCAGCCAGAACTGCAGTGGCAAAGTGTGCACCATGAATGACATTTCGGAGCCAAAAGTTTTGCAGGTGTTAAATACGTTTGCATTGGTGTCAGCAATCCATGGCGCGGGAGGGGCTGGGCATAAAAACAAACACGGAAATCATGCACAGCATAAGCACCCATCCGCCTCGAACTTCTTCTTTGGGGGGCATCAAACAACCCGCGAAGAGCCATTAAAATAATCGCTGCAATAACCGCATTTGGTACAATTTCCAGTAGTCTCCTCGCCGCTCTCTCTTTTGTCTTTAGTCTTTTACCTTTTGGAAGTCAACAGAGTGAGGAATGGGGGAATGCAGCAATGGTGATGGCGAAATTTGCATGCATAAGTTATGCGGAGTTTTGGGCTGTGGGACGAGCAGCAGCAAACGTAACATATTGACACAGTAAACTGCTTAGATTGTCAAAGTTCGAGTGGAGCTTTCGTTTGCGACCTGCATCCTTCTGCATCCTCTTGCATCCGCTGCATCCCGGCGGCAGTAAGCACTAAGCAGCGGCAGTTTAAGGTGCATTCAAGTTTTTGAGAGTGCGCGCAAACAGTTGATACAAAATCCTAAAGGGATTGCGTTGCATATTTCTATCTTTGGGTCGCTTTCCATACATTCTCTGCTCTGCTCTGCTCTACTCTGCCCTGCCATGTGTGTGTGTGTATTTGTGTGCCAAGCATATGCATTGAAGCCAAGTCAGCAGCATGTGTGTGCTTCTTGTAACTCTACTACTACAGCCAACACACACGCCACACACAGAGGCAATGTATCAGCCAGCAGTGAAAGAAAATCCATGCCGCTCGGTTTCTCTTTTTGCCATAATGCATCCTCGCTGGATTTTGTTCTTACTTTCGTGGGACCCGAGAGAGAGTGACAGAATGTTTGCCAGAAAAGCGCCATTTAATCCACTGATTTGAGGTGGTTCGTATTTGTCATTCACGAGAGCAAGCAATTGGCAGAGCGAAGCATGCGCAGAGCCAACCCAAGAGAGAGAGCGGAGAGCCTACTCTAAAATAATGGGATATTTCATGTTCTGGATATACTTGGATTAACGAGTATCAGGAACTCCCTTAAGGAATGCTAATCCCAATTAGTGGAGAGGTCTAAATCTATGTAGAGCATCCAACTGCAAAGATAAGTAATAGCTTACCGTTGCAACATAGTAATAAAATAAAACCTTATTTCGTGCTGTTTGCGCTCCCAAAAAAACAACTTCGAAAAGCGGAGAAAAGTTTCCCCTCTCTGGGTACGAATACTGGGAACATATTCCACCCCTCCATTGGAACTTTATCAAATCCTAACAAGTGCCATGCCCCAAAAAACATGCTCTCCATCGAAATGAGAGTCCTCTGGCAGAACTCTCTTGGTGTAGGTCGTAAACAGCTGCAGCTGATGCGGTCGCCTGGGTTCTTCTTCGGTTGCCAGCAACAACTTAGATGGAGTGTACGAAGCGGGGTGGAGTAGGGCTGTCCACTTTAACGAGCGCACCTGACCAACTGCAGCTTATGTGTTCAGGTTACTTTACCCTCCTACACACACACACAAAGACACACACACAAACACCCATACGAGTGAACTCTTACGGGAAGAAAGATTTATATTTTGTCACACTTACTTCAAACGACTTTGGCTGCCACTTGTTCTGCGGTCTATGGCAGGATGAAGATGGAGATGGAGAAAGAAGGAAAGAGAAAGGTTAGAGAGAGAGAGCGCTTGATTTTCGTACCATTGGTTGTTCCATCGTCCTGCCATCAGGCATCGTCAACTATATCGTTTTGGTCGCTCCGTCCTCAGTCCTCTGTCCTATGTCGCTCTGTCCTTTGGGACTGCAGTCAGCAACATTTACTTGGCTAGCATTACCTTTCAGCTCTGGGGCCGTGATGGAGCACCCAAACAGGCAGCAGTTACTGCACGATGGCCACGTGAGTCACGCGACCTTCTCTGGTACTCTGATGCGCTTTATAATGTGCATTTCGCCTTGGCTGCTGCCACACCTGAGTGACTTTAAGCTGTGCCAGTCGCGACGTATGGCGTCGGTAATGATGGTTTTGGCCAATGTTCAGCGTGGCTTATATATGTATATGGTCTCCCCCGTGAGCATTGATATCCATCCTTACTCCTTCCTCTGTACGCAGTGCACTCTCTCCCTGCTACTTTTTATGTGTGGGTCTGCCACTTTTCACGTTTTCCCTCGTTTTCTCTTTTTTTTTTTTTTTGTTTCGAATGGGGGCACATGACTCAATTATGTTGGATTGACATTTCGCAAAGGTTTTTCATCAATCAAGTGTGCTTTTTATACATTACTCTGATACTGCTGCTGCTGCTGTGGCTGCTCCTGCTGCTGCTTGTTTTTGGTGCAACGCGGCGTATACGTAATGGCTAACAGCAATTGCTAACATTGCCATTGCAATTTATCGTTTCGTGTGTGCGTCTGAATGACCTGAGGAAATAGTTCTACCCACCATTCCATTTGACTATATTTATATACTGCTCTTTCGCATTGGATTTAATTTCGATTGCATCTCTGGGCCAAGGCAATTTATTCACATTGCCGCAATGATATATGCACTTTGACGAATGCTGTGCTGGAAACTTAAAGGCACTGACTTAAATATACGAATAAATACACTTCTGTTTACGTTTAAATATTTATTAAATTTCTCACGTAAACCATTAAATTTTCATAATTCATACAAATTTTTGAGCGCAAAAGCCGAAGACGAACCAACCATCAGCTTTGCTGACAACTCCACAATGACTTTTCTTCGCTTTCAACCCTGAAGGTTAACCCCACACCCCAGCTGCCACCCCCTAACTGGCAAGATATTGTTACCTAAACAAACAGAGGGAAAGGAAAACGGGAAAACGGGAAAAACCGGAAGGGAAAATGCAATCACCTGTAACACAAAACTGAATACACAAACAAAACGAAAGGGGCGAAAGGAAATATTTATGCCAGACTTTGATGTTGCCAATTGAAGAAGCCATTGGGCGGGGTCTGGGCTGTGGCTGGGGGTGCTGGGGTATGAGGGGCCAAATTGGTGTAAACGTTCCGTTTTAATGCCTTGATTATGCTACAATTGGGGGAGAAAAATGTAAAAATTAAATGGCAGCTGAAGCGATTTCGGTGTCTGAAAGAGAAGAAGTTTCTCCCCTTCGATTTTCCACTTTCCCAATTCCGCTTTTTGTGTTGCTTATTTATGCACATTGCCTGTGCCGATTTTTTCTTCTCTTTTTTGTTTTTCTGTTTCACTTCACATTTAGGCGGAGAAAGAGTTAACCAACGTTTATTGTGGCCCTCTTGTGCTGGAAATCGAAATGAAAACTGTCTTGGATTGTGTTAGGCTGGTGGCTAAATGGAGGTGCAAGGAGTGTGACTGGGCGGCAGTTCCATCCTGCCATTTCCTTCTTTTGTTGGGCAAAGTCTATGCCTTGTTCTAGTTGGGTCTTCGCTTGCAGTGGGATTGAATGAGTGAATGAATGAAAGGAAGTACATTTTACACAGAATATGCAAATAACGCTGACAACAATGACTGAAGGATGTCGGTTGACGGGGGGGGAGGGAGTGAGTGGCTATGCCATTAGCATGGACTGCACTGACACACAAAAAGCGGCAAATGTTTGGGCCAAAAATATATATTTGCCATTGTGTGTGTGTGTGTGGGAGTATGGTAACAGGATAGCTACCCAGAATGTACGTACATAATGCAGCCAGTGAAAATGGCAACAATTATGTTATTGAAAGAGAAAAATGAAGCCAACCAAATACTCGACATCTTTTGTAAGACCAAAAGTATTTGACTATTAAATATGGGAAAGGGTCTCATAGCTTAAGTGAAAGAAGCTTAAGGACACCCTAGAAACTTCACTTACAATTTGCGACAAATTCCTTGCTGGCTATTCAAATTTCTTTCGATATTTTTCGCTATTTTTTGCCAATGAACATTTTTTGCGTTCTAAAAATATTCCGCGCTTACACAAAAAAATCCAATTTCCAACTTTGCAATACCTCCAGGCTCCATCCCCGCCCCACGCTGTTAGTGTATCCAACTTAATCGCTTTTCAATTACTTAACCTTAACCACTTAATTTATTCATTGTATTACAGGTGTCCAAGCTGGCAGCTCGCCCAATCAGCGTGCCAAATCCCGGCAGGTCCGTTCGCGGGGGCTAACAAAAAAGGTAACACAGAGAAACACATCTGCCTGATGGCTGGTATCCCGGCATGCCGCGGGCATCAGGCGGGAGCGGGCAGCACCCTTCCGCCGCCCGAACACTTAGCGTTCGACATTCTCTCTCATTCTGTGTGCGAGAGCGACGTCATCGTTCGCCTCGATGCCATTAATCCACGTGAAATGAAAGGTGAGCGATTTTTCCCAAATCCAATTTGTTATACAAAAAAGAAAGGAGGGAAAAGACTGTGAGGGAGAGGGAGCTGTGTGAGAGATTGAGCTGTGAGCCAAGCCCACTTTTAAAAAGAGTGTAGAGCGAGAGTGGCGGGTGGAAAAAGCATTTTAAGGGTTTAACCAGCTTTCTCCTTGTCGGACCCCGTGATCACATCTACCCGCCTGCCCATCCCAAGCTCTTTCCGCCCTATGCACCTGTCAAATGTGTTGACGTTAAGTGCAGTTTCATTCCATTTATTTGCCAGGCTTATCGCTTGTAAGCGTCTAATGTGTCAGCCTGTTCTGCGAGGCCCTCCATTGATTTTGCATAACTCACTGAATGGCTTCCAATTATGCAGCTGCACTCACTGGCTCCAGCTGCCTTTCGTCTTTCGGCTTCATTTTCCATATTGGCGCACACAAAAAAAATCAATAAGGTTGCTGGGGGGGGCAGCAGGCGTGGGCACTCATCAACAAAGGTCGTTAGTTTGATAAACCCTTGGGTCTTCCCACTTCCCCAACGTCCCGAAAAGAAACTTGCAAAAGTGTCTCGAGTGCTTTAAACTTCTTCAAACTTCTCGCTGACGCTTCCGGCTGGGCTGGGCTGGGCGGTGCGGTGCGTGGCGGTGCCCAAGTCGGGGCCCAGGACAAGACGATGATGCTCTGTGCCATTTCCGCGTTTCTTGGTCGACTGATTCTCAAGTGGCCAGTGGCTGAAGTCTGGAGTCTCCTGCCCCGGCCAGCCAGCCGCATTAGGGCCAGGGCCAGGTGGAAGCTGCCTGCCACCTTGTTGAGTCGAGTGTGCGGTTTTGTGTGCGCCAAAAATGGCCAAAAGGTGAGCGAGAGAGAGAGAGGGCGGCAGGAAAGAAACGGGACGGTACTAGGTCGGTAGCAGGACGATAGAGAGCTGCAGCCACATCTCGAGTGCGCACTCTTCGAACGTTCTTCGATAAACTTAATGGCCATTGAGAGAGGCCCTGGCCTCCTAGCTTCTACACTCCTACACTCCAACACTCGTCCACTGCTGCCGCCCTCTTGCCCCGCTTTGATGCCTCGCGAAGCCGTTAAATGATTATGAAAATTGTTGGCAGGCCCCTCCGCAATGACCTCAGAGGGTAATGGTTTGGCCTGGTCTGCACTGCAGCCACGCGGCTTTGGCAGCTGCCGCAGGTCACGCCCTAACAGTTTTCAAGAGTTTTTCTTTTTGCGAGTCAGTTGAAGAATTCCCAGAGAGTACTCGTACTCTCCTTTGCGGAAAAAAGTTCATTGAAAATTGCAATCAAAGCGCCTATTTAATTATATTTAACCATGCAATTTACATATTTATGGAAATAAATCAGGAAATTTATTAATGAATAAATAACTAGTCGATTGAATGAAATGCAAAATCACATCACAAATCATTATGCAAACAGAAAAAAAATATAATTGAGTGTGTAGTTGTTGCTTTTTTTAAAGTTAATTTCCAACTAAATTTGGTTACATTTAAATGAAATTGATTCGAACATTACAGAAGAAACGACAGAAACTGTTAGACTATCAGTAATCAATTTTTATTGTCCAATTTTTCCATTAACTTTTTCTTGAAAACTCTTTCAAATATTTTCCATATATATAATATATATCCCAAAACCAATATATATTATTCCAGCAAAAGGAAAGAAAGAAACAATTTAAAATTCGTCAGTGTTTTTGGCTCTTCCTGTTGTTGTTCGTTACCAACAGTCATCAATTATGGCCAGGCCCATGGATGGCATAGGATAGGCCGTTCCGGCCACCCTCCGATCCGCCTCCGGGTTACATTGCCCGTCCCCCGTACCCGTAGCCGTACCCGTTACCATTCCCGTTCCATGCCACCAACAAAAGTGTCACTGGCGGAAGCGCCCAACTAACTAAACTATGCAAATTGGTTATTTTATGGCCAGAAACCCTTTTGTTGTGTGGCACGGGGGCACGGGCAGGAGGTTACACGACAACGCGGCAGACAATGCTGCAACAAAAAATAAAGGAGGCAGTGGCATAGAATAGTATGCCAACAGCAACAAAAACAACAACGAAAAAGGGAAAGCAGCAAGGACAACGGCTACTAATGGCACAATTTAACCAACTAGCTGGATGTTGGAATACTCGGGGATCCTGGGGTTCCTAGGGATGGATCCTGGGCTTCGAATGCGGATGCGGATATGTGAGAATTCAATGAAATGGAAACTAACAAAATCAAATTGATGGCAAAAGAAGCAAGACAACAAAAACAAGAACAAGAGTAAGCTTTAAAGGACACTCAGAAAAGCTGCCGACCTCGGACTCAGCCTCAGACACAAGGCTTGGACTCGGACTCGGATGAAAAGAAATCAGCGCAAATCAAACGAAGCAGCGCAGCAGGAAAAATTGGGCCGGCACCGCCACTGTGCGCTGGACTAAGGCAAAAAAAAAAAAAGTGGAAAAGCGGAAACGCAGCGACAAAAGGGCGGCTCCATAGCAGCCGTCAGCCTCCATCGTACTACTCTTTCCCTGCATCCATAGAAACAACAAAAGATGCCGGGAATTGCCGAAGGAGCCATGACATGGAACAATGCCTCTGACTCGGCCTCTCGCTCTGCCCTTGGGCCGGAGATGAGCGGTGGGCGGATAGGCGGATAGCACAGGCGCTGGCGTGGGTGGGTGGGGCATTGGGGTGCATAACTTGTGCCCCCTGCTTCCGTTCAATTTGAAGCCTGTTTGTTGCCCAAGTAGAAGAAAAGCCAAAGCGAAAAACAAAAGCGGAAACGAGCAGTTGGCGGCCGATTGGAACAATTGCAGCAAAGGCGGCAGCAGCATCAGCAGCGGTAGCAGCAGCAGCGGCAGGGGCAGTGGCAGTGGCAGGAAATCAAGACGCAGCGGTGGCAAAAATTAAACAAACATGGCCGACAGCGGAAATGGCCAAGAGAGAGTGAGAAAGAGGAGTGGCGGAGTGGAGCTACTTGCCCGATCCGATCCATTGTTTGAAGTTATTATTGGTGCAGTCAATCGAGTCGAGACGAGTCCGGCTGCGGACCCAATCATCGGTCGGACTTGTTATTGCCTTTCCCCTCCCTCCCACCATAGCATATCGCCTGATTTTTCCCCTTTTTTTTCCGCAGCACCGGGACTCTATATAATTTTCGCTCTCCTCTTCTGTTTGTCTTTCCTTTTTCGCAGTTGGCATGTGAGCGTATAATTTGTGAAAATTATTTGCTCTGCTGTCGTCCGGCAGAAAGAAGCCAGCCCCTTGATCGGAGTCCCGTTGCTCGTCCCTGGTTGCCGCCCGGAAGGACGGAAAATATTTTTTCATCATTGCATCGCAGCAACCGACAGACCCGACCGACCGGTCAGGGACGACGACAGGAAACGTTGCGGTCGCCGCCTCCAGCAAAAAGGGTTTAAATTTTAAATTAAGCTCCTTTATTGCTGACTAAAAGGGGGGGGAGGAAACAGGAGCGAGCATCCAGGGCAATACCTCTTGCGGTGCGATGATTGTCAAGCCCTTTAATTGCCTCAAGTGACCCAACGGAACGAAGAAATCAAAATGGACTTTAATTGGACCAGAGATGATTTTCCGATCAGTCCTTCAAGTGGACAGGCTGTCCACTTCTGCTGGACTGCCGGCTGCTTAGCCACTTGGAAAGCCCTGAAGAGGAATGGATACTAAATATTTGTCAGCCAGCTTTATATTTTAATCAAGTTTATGAAAATGAACGACGCCCTCTGCCATGACAAACTTCACACAATTTCACGCCTCAACTTGAACTCTGGCCATTGGAAAGTCAGTGAGCCAACCACAAGAGCCCAGAACTCTCCGTTTCAGCCAATTCATTACAGAAAGTGGATGGGGCGGTACAACATGCTTCCAGCCATTATGCCAAAGCCAAGAGAGATAGGACTACAGAAAGGCAAGCCAAAAAAAAAGAACATCCCCTCAGCAAAGCAACAAAGGGAATCGGGAATGAGTATTCGCGTAATGGGGTGAGAGGCGCTGATAGGACGCTGATTTTAATGCATGAAAAAAGCGACAGCGAGGCGAATAAGAGTTGGCGGTTACATGGCCAGAGGCCACAGCAGTGGCCATAATGAGAGCTGCCACTGTCACATCGATGACCGTGACCAAGCCAGAGGGAGTCCTACCACCAAAAATTATCAACAAAAAATTCGCCCAAAGTAGGCGGCGGCCGCCAAAGCTTCTTGGGCGTCTGGTCGGAAGTCTGGTAATTGGAAATGATGCTCGAGTCCCACTCAAGTTGCGGGCGAGGGATTAATGATGCTGCAGCCTGAGATTGTTGTCCAGCAGCAGCAGCAGCAGGATGACGATAATGATGGTTGACTGCGACAACGTGTTGCCGCTAAATGAATTGAATGTGATGCCTTTTAGCTGAGATTAAGCAGCAGCAGCAATGCCAATGGCAACTAACTCACCCAGGCAGAGGCAAATTCAGCTGTGGAATGGCCAAGTCAGAGTTCCAGAGCCCAAAGCTCTGAGCTCTGAGCTCAGGCTGCATTCTAAGCCCTGAAATGGCATTTCATCTTTTTAATTGAATTTTAATTTGTTTAGAATGCGCTTAGAGGCATCGCAGGACACGCCAAGTGGCCAAGTGCTTCTGGCCAAGTCCCCACTCCGGACACGCCCTCACTTAATTTACCATGCAACCCATCCACACAGCCCAAGCACTACTTGCAGTTGTTGTCTGGCAGCTTTTCACAAATCGATTAAATTTAATTTGTTTTCCTTGCCGGCTTTCTCCAGCGCTGCCAGTCATCGTCATCGTCTCCTCTTTTTTTTTTGCACTTCCTTCGTACCGTACTTTCCTTTCCGTTTGGGAAAAGCTTAGTTTTTAGCAGTAATTTCATAATGAGTTGACTTTATGCTGGCCGAGAGACCAGGACCAGACCGAGTCCCAGGCGCAAACGTTGTCCCAGTGCCAGATGCAGATGGAAATTTTCGCCCATTGCTGTTGGCAAATAAAACTGTTCACGCCAACATTAAGCAACTATGAAGCGTGGAAGCTAACGAAGGGAAAACTTCAAGTCGGAAATAACACAGAGGTTGGTAATGGAAAATGGAAAATATATAATTTAAAAGTTTGCCAAAAATTATTTAATTAAACTAAACTAAATTTTATTCCTCAATACACCCGCTCCTTGTTTTTGCCCAGCGAGCAGCGAAAGTCGCATATTGTCGTCCCATTCTGAGGGATTTAATTCGAGCTTCGTCCCATGGCTGCAGGGGATTTTCCGCTTTCCTTTTCATTCCTTTTTTGTTGTTGTTGTTTTTGTTTATTTCTTTTGTTTTTGGCCCATGGACAAGTTTTGTCGGTTGGAAGCATACTTACCTACAATTAAAATCCCTCGCAGTTGGAATGTAAAAATAATTATCAAGAAAAATACGAGTACAACGTGAAATGCAAAAATGGAGATTTTTTGTATATTGTTTTTGTTGAGAACGAATCTTATACAATAATAACAATAATATCCTCCATTTTGGGAGTGAAATTAATTAAAAATTTTCCGCTGTTTATTCTCTGCTGCGTCTTTACAACTACATTTTCGGGGAATGGAGAAAATATGTTTTGTATTAAAAAAAAAAAACGAATAAAGCTTTATATTTGTTTGGTGACTTGAATTTAAATTAAAATGCAAAATATTTCTCAACATTTCGCTGTAATAAACACATTATAAAAACCTTTTCTTCCTTTAATTTAATTGTTTCTCGCGCTCCCTTTTTACTCTCAGTGTTGAACATTTATTAACTGTCAAAACATGCCACGTCAGCCGGCAAATCAGACATCAAAATGCACGTTTCTAGGAAAAACATTAAAGATAAATTTCACCTGTGGCCTCTGTGTGTGTGTATGTGTATGCCCCTGATGTGAAGGAACGAAGCAAACTCCTCCCCCGATGGATGGCAGCGACAAATAATATTTTCATATGAGAAATTAAATAAAACTTTTCGCGCATACAAATGTGCAAATGTCTGGCATGTGTGAGAAAATGTCAAGAAACGAAAGGAAGGAAACGGCAAGCCGTAGAAAAAGCAGCACAAAATTTAAAAGCGAAATATTTAAGCGTGCAACATGGCGTATGCGCAATTTTCAGTGGCATTTTTTTGTTCGTTTGTTCGCCTGAGTTTGAGTGTGTGCCAGAGTGTGTGGGCATCGCTTTAATGGCACAATTGCTCCGCTCAAGAGATAGAGAGAAAGTGAATCGCTGGCTGTCTTCCGCATGCAGCTCGCGTATTCGATGAGAAAATCTTGCGATAAAATGTTGGGAAAACTTTCCGCTTTGCAATGAATACATTTGAGAGGACTAGTTGTATGTGCTGTAGCTGATGCTGCTTCTGCTGCTCCTGCTGCTCATTTGCATTTGGCCTTGTGGAAAATGTTTCTTGTCATTACCACGCCCCCACCAGCACAAAAGAGAGAGCCCAAAAAACAAAGGGGGCGGGGAGTGATAAAGGCTGCAGCTGCATCCGCATCCGCAAAAATGTCAACAAATTGAATGTAATTCCTTTTAATTTCAAAGCAGTCTTAAAGTCCTTGCAGGACTCTATCTCGCTGCCATTTTCTGCATTTTCGTTCCGCCTTCTTCGTGTCTCCCTCTCTCTTTCTCTCTCTGTGTGTAGCACGTGGCAAGCTGTCGTGAAGCAAATTGCCCGAATGAAGTTGCCGCATGCAACGCGGCAGAGCAGCCGCGTGCCATGAAATTAAGTTGCAAGCTGCAGGATTTGCTTTCAAGTTTCACAAAATTTTCCGTGCTCACACTCACACACACACACACACACACACACACAGAGGTACGAATACATACACAGTTGCACAAGGGACACACGCTAAGGTCCTTGGCTTCGTTTCGTGGATGCTAACACGCGTTTTTGCCGTTTCTTGTAACTTCTTGGCTGCAGTCGGATAATGTCACGCTAATGCCAGCAGCTTTGTCCTGCTTAATGTTGCGTCTAGTTATTGGATTTCGGCTGTACGCTCACTTTAGTGTTCTAGGTGGATGGTAAATGAACGGCACAGCAGTGAAATTTATCAAAAGTCGTTTGAAATGGACACGAAGTCACGGAATATGTAAACAATATTCTTGATTATTTTGTATTTCAATGATTTTTAATACTTTTTATACAATTACATACTCAGAGAGTTAAAGGGTATATTGTACTTTTGGTAAAAGTGGATGTATGCAACGCAAATAAGGAAACGTTTCCGACCCCATAAAGTATATATATTTTTGATCAGCATGATTTATCAGCATGATTGATCAAAAGCCTCCGTCTGTCTGTCTGTCCGTCCGTCTTGATGACCGCCTAGTTCTCAGAGACTATAAGAGCTAGAGCAACCAAATTATGTTTCCAGACTAACGCGATATCACACAGCTACAAGCGTATTTCAAGACTATCTTAGATGTCTAAAATGTAAAATATTTTAAAATCCTGCATAAATCATAAGCTCATAAGCTGAGCACGGGTATAAAAGTAGAGTCGCGTCCACAGAAGCGACTCAAAACGTTCCTTCTCGTTTTTAGGAGGATTAGCTTGAGTATTTCCCAAATTTTTGTATTCTCAAGCAATCAAAATTGTCGTTAACTAGCAGCTTATATACAACAGGAAAGTTTATTTTCGATCAAGCAAGATCGTAATGTATATGTATAGTTCACAAGAGATTAAGAATGTAGGTCAAGGGGTCTCTCGCTCTCTCTCTATAACTCTTTCGCTGTCGCAAAAAAAATGAACATGCCGCTTTAACGACACAAGATAATTTGTTCTTTCTCTGTTAAGATAACTCTCTTTTTCGCTTAAATACAACAGGAAAGGTTATTTTCGATCAAGCAAGAGCGTAATGTATATGTATAGTTGACAAGAGATTAAGAATGTAGGCCAAGGGGTCTCTCGCTCTCTCTCTATAACCCTTTCACTGTCGCAAAAAAATGAACATGCCGCTTTAACGACACAAGAGAATTTGGTCTTTCTCTGTTAAGATAACTCTCTTTTTCTTTCACTTTTATCGCGCTGCTGATTTCACATGCCTCTTTAACTGGCTGCACTTGTAATTTTTCGTGACGCTAATCATTTTTCAATAATATAAAAACATACAACATTGATAAATAAATTTATTTCAAAAATAAAATAAAAAAATATCAAAAAAATATTTAAAATACCAGTAAAAATAAAATTTTAATTAAAATAAAATAAATAAATTACGGAAAACAGCTACTTTCTCTGGTCTGTGTGGCTAGAACCAGTTGAAAATTGCAAGATCATAGAAATTGGCAAAAGTTTGACTAATATTGCTGTTTCATACTTTTGGTGTTCGATTAAAGGGTTAAAGATTAATTTATACCTATCTCTCGAGCTCTGCTAGCCCTCTTTCTCTCCATCTCTCCCTCTCTGACAAAGTCATGTCTCTCATTTTATTCGAAATCCTTTGTATTACAAGACCAATCTTTTATTACGCACATTTAGCAATAATTCCAGCCATTTTCGCCATTCCTTTCTGCGCACTTTTCTTGTCAACCGCACAATTTGCGTGCGTCCCGGATATATAGTACATGTATCGCTGATATGATAAATGTGCATAAATTATGCACATGCAGATGGCGTATGAAACCCTATAAAAACGGCAGACGCGAAAGCAAACACAATCCGCAGAGTGGAAGGAAGCAGAACTGAGCTTCGAGTCAAAGTGAAAGTGGCCATATAAAATGATTAAGTTGCAAGTGAAAGTTATTTCATGGGTTTTTATAATTTTAACAGGATTTTTATGCACGCCACAAATTGAAAGCATAAATACCAATTTCCTTGAGCTGGCAGCCTTCGAGGACTTTCTGCGGTCGCAGCACTTGCAGCAGTCGCTTGTCGTCCGTATGAAAGGAGATGGCGTTGGCGATGGCGATGGCGACGGGGACTGGGATGGCGACTGGCAAATTGAATGCCACCAGAAATTGTTGGCCAACTATCGTGTGCAATTTTATCAGCCAGGAATTTCCCACAATTTCGAGGATCTCATGTACTATGGGGCACCGCGTACAGCGGTTCTGGTGCTAAAATTCGAGCACCGTCTTGTCAAGCAGTGGGTCTACGCGGTGGCCTCTGCGGCAGGATACTTTAACAATTCGCTGGCATGGTTTATGCTGGGCACCAGTCGGGTATCCCAACCAGATGAGGCACAAATTTTGCAGCACTTAGGTGGCTACAAGATGGGAATTGATGCGGATATCACTGTGGCTATGAAGGCCAGAGATAAGTTGGGCGATTAACGAGGTAACTTTATGGGCATGCAGCTAATATTTCGGATAACTTGCAGCACCTCGTGGCGGCTTTATGATGTGTACAAGATTAATCAGCAAGTGCCAAGTGCCCCCCTGATTGTGCAGAGAAAGGGAGAGTGGTCTCCGTGGCAGGGTTACAAGCTGATGGACACCTTTTGTAGCAGCTGGATAATTCGGAGGCGCAACTTTCTCAATGTCACCCTGCGAGGCAGCACAGCGGTACGCATGCACCCTTTTGGGTGGCGGATTCTCTCATCTTTCCTCAAAATTCATCCAGCTGACAGAGAAACCTTTGGGCTATGAGGACATGGAGTACCTGGCCGACGATAAGCAGCTGCTGCAACTGGATCCCATGCAGCGAAAGACCTATCAATTGTTCCGACTCGTCCAGCGGATGTATAATCTCAGGTGGGAGTGGGGCAGAGTGGTATCCGAGTACGCGCTAATAAGCCAACTTGCAGTTTGGCCATAAGCTTCACGGATAACTGGGGCCAGCAGCTGGCCAACGGCAGCTGGTCGGGTGTGATGGGTCAGATAACCAACGGGGAGGCCGATTTTGCCGTGTGTCCCATTCGCTTTGTCCCGGACAGACAGCACTACGTGCTGTACTCACCCGTTCTCCATATCCAGCCGTGAGCAGATACTTGCTATCCTTCGATTACTTGGGCACCAGCAGTGCTCCAACTCTCTTTTCTTGCAGCATTCACTTTTTGTTTCGCCATCCGCGACACAGTCACATCCGGAACATATTCTTTGAGCCACTAAGCACTCAGGTGTGGTGGTGCGTCCTGTGCCTGATTACATTCAGCACTCTATTGCTGTTGCTTCACATCCGCCATGAGGGGCGCCAGCATGGAAATCTTGTGGAGCGACGAGTGGCCTTTGTGTGGTTCAGCATGCTGGAGACGTATCTGCAGCAGGGTCCGGCCACCGAGCTCTTCCGACTGTTGTCGACCCGTGTGCTGATCAGCTCCAGCTGCATCTTCAGCTACATGTTGCTGCAGTTCTATGGCGCCTTCATTGTGGGTTCCCTGCTCTCAGACAACCCCAGGAGCATTGTCAATCTGCGGGCGTTGTACGAGAGCAATCTGGACATCGGCATGGAGAATATCACCTATAATTTTGCGGTTTTCGGTAACACCAGTGGGCCGCTGGTTAGAGATGTCTACACCAAGAAGATCTGTCGATCTGGCCAGCAAAATATTATCAGCTTGGAGCAGGGAGCCGAGCGGATTATAAAGGGTCGTTTTGCATTTCATACGGCCATCGATCGTCTGTACAGGCTGCTCCTCGAGCTGCGCATAGAGGAGCGCGAGTTCTGCGAGCTCCAGGAAATTATGTTCAATCCCCCCTATGCGTCCGCCTCCGTGATGGCCAAGGGCTCGCCCTGGCGCGAACATCTAGCCCATGCCATCCTACACCTGCGGGCCACCGGCCTGATGCAGTACAATGACCGCTTGTGGTCGGTGAACAAGCCGGACTGTAGCCTCTTCAAGGCCTCCCAGGTGGAGGTGGATCTGGAGCACTTTGCACCGGCTCTCTTTGCCCTAGTGCTGGCCATGATGGCCAGTGCATTGGTGTTTCTGCTGGAGCTGCTGCTCTCCTGGCTGGCTGCCTTCCGGCCACGTTAAGATGGGTGTGGGCGCGATGTCCATTTAAGTAATCAGGCTTGCAGGAGGAGACTTGTCCTAGCACGACTTTCGGCTACAAATTTGTGTGTCGCTTTTAATGTTTTCTGCATTTTTAATAATAATAAAAAATTTGTAATAATGTCAGCTTCGGGTACTTGCAGCTATTCCCATTGCTGCTGCTCCGCAACGCAGAACAGCGCAGAAATTAAAAATTCCATTAAACTGCAAACACTTGCATGTACTCACTCGCCACCATCACCATTCCCATTACCCTTTTTCTTTCACCCATTCCTCTTTGGTATGGGGTGGGGGTCAAGCCAAGTTTTCTACACGAAGCGAGCTCTTCATTTAGACTTAATTATGAAGGACCCTAGCATGGTGCAGGCGGAAAAGTGCTGGAGGAAAATGTCACTTGTTTTCTATTAACTGACAAGCTTTTAAGGGGGTTGGGGAGGGGAAAGCCCCTGAATTTTCAAGCGCTAACAAGTAGAGGGGTGCCTGTCCACTGCCTCTGCTGCTGCTACTGGTTGAGTGTTGTTCCTAGTATTTATAGCTATAAGATCTATGAATGCCCATTGTGTTCCACTCTCATGCTATTGCAATATCTTAATAAATACGTCAGCAAATTGTAGCAGTAATCACAAACCTAATTGTAAAGTAATCACATTTATTGCAATTGAATGCGTTGTCGTTGTCGTTATCGTTGTCGTAGTCCCTGCCCCAGCGCTAACCATGAGACGAGCGATGCATGAGAAGCTTCCATCTGACTGTGGTCACGCATAACCTTCAATTAAGTTGTCATAATGTCTGACAGGGCACGGACAATGGACAAGGGACCACGGCTAGGGGACCATGAGACGGTGGACTCCCACTGCAATATAATCACATCTATATGGGTGTAGTTTAGAATGAGATTGTGCAGTCACGACTGGTTCAGCAATTGCAGCACAGTTCGTGAGCGTATAAGACTTTTATAAATCGGTTGATTATAAGGAGTCTCTCCTCCATTGGGGGATAGCTTTTAGCTCTTTACGTGCTGTAAGTAGTGCTAATTATTCAAATTAAATATAAGTTTAGAACTAATTTTCTTTTGTTATAAGTCTAAAAATATATAGAGCAACATATATATTATATATCAATTGGATACCACACACACATATAAGGACACTCCCCCCACTCACATACACATGTCAAATTATGCAAATTTACAACATGATTAAGCTCGTTTAGCCGGACTCCCGTCCAAACTCCGTGTAGTAGGCCTTCAATGTCGTCAACGTTGGGGTCTTCGCCTGTGTTTGTTTTGCAATTCAAATGAATTTGCTTCGGATCCGTAGGGGGTTTTGCTCTGGGACTGGGTCTGACACTGGGACTCTCAACAAACCAAACCGCTCACTCCGCTCCCTTCCCCCTCGCACATTTTGGCATGTTTGTTTCAATGTTTAGTTGTGTGTGTGTGTGTATTGTGTGTTTGTCTGTCTGTATAGGTCTGGCTGTCGCCCTACCACACTTCCGCTTTGGTTATATAAATTCGTACAAATCGTTCGATGGCCGTTTGCTCTGTTCCTTTGGTCGAAGTATCAATTGTTTGGCATTGGTCTTTATTTATGCATTGTTGTTGGCTTGCCATCGTTGTTGTATGTCCATGGCCATGTCCTCTCCTATTCTGGTGGCCTATCCGATGTCTGCATGGTGGTCTGTGTATTTTATTGCTTATGGTTATAGTGGGGATAGTGGCCCGCCCGCACTCTCTGAATGAATTTATATTGTTTTTGAAGTGTTTAAATGTTTGTCCATGTTTGTTACAGCGCCTGCCGTATGCGGGGCGTATGCGTAATGCGAATTTATGCAGGCTTAATGTTAATGCGGGGATGGGTTGGTGCTAAGGCTGAGGCTGGGCTGCCTGGAATGGATGGAAATATATGCAGAAGAAAGAGAGAAATACTCCAATGGCAATTTCCTCACTTCAATGCCAACAGATTGAAGTTTATGCAAATAAAGCTTTGAGCAGCGAGAACTTTGATATAAGTGCTAATTATTGAAGACAAAGTCAACTTTAATTCGCTGCTAATAGACAGCAGCAAAATGTGGCATTCCAATGAGAGAATTTTCTGCTTAAGCCCCAAACAAAATTCTGACCAAATAGCCACAACAACTTTGAGAAAATCAATATTAATTGCTGGAATTCACTCAAGCATCAATTTATTAATAAGAAAAAAAAGTTAAAAAAAGCAAGCGGAAAATTGAGCAGAGAGCAAGCAGCAAGAGAAACAGCAATCTGTAATATTTTCACAATTTATGCTGCTTGGGGTTTTCACTCGCCGCTTGACTACTTTTCCGCTTTCCATTCTTTTGACCGATTGTCGTGGAGTCGTGGAAAAACTTTTGCAACTTTTGCCGTAGCATTTGTGCAGCATCCTGAGACCGAATCGTCTGTACAGCTAATGCCTCGTACTCGTACTCTCTCTCCCTCTCTGTCCAGTCCGCAGTCCCCAGTCGTTGGACTGCTCGCTTGTGTTATGTGCTTATTATAAAATAATTAAGTCCTTTAGGAAATTATAGTTCTTGTTGCTCTTTGCTTTGGTCTGCAATCTTTGCCCTCGTTTTTATTCCCTCCTCCTTGTCGCTCGCTCTGTGATTTCTCAGCTTTTTACCCTCATTGTTCTTTTGCTTTTGTGTATTTAATAGTTGTGGCTACACAGGGACAGCACAGAATGCTTTTAATTCTCCTTTTTGCACTTGATTTCTCATATATGAGTGTCTGCAAAGAATGAATTAACATTGAAATGATTACGTTCAGTTTCAAAAAAACTCTACATAGATGTGAAGTAAAGTCACAAAATGGTTCTCTTTATTTTATATGTGGGCAGATGTGTGCTCCATGTCATTCTCTACCCACAGGCCGACACACACATAAATTCATTTTGTCTTCATTTTACTTGTGGGCTGCCACTGGCATATGAGTAATTTATTGTGTATCTAATTAATTATTGCTGTCTGCGTAATTTTTGTGCCCCACAGAATGAATGTGCCTCTCTGTCGGACTGCGTACTGCGGACTGCGGACTGTCTGTTTGAATGCCCATCAGTGTGTGGTGTTGTGTGTGGGCAGCAGCTTCGTTAGCATTGACTTAATTGCCAAACCACAGAATGACTCTATTAGGAGTTGAAAACCTAGTCGTATCTTGAACCCACAGGCAGTGCCTCGCCTCGCACAGGACATGATCTATGTGTATGACATGTGCCCTGTAGCTCCTACAACTGCACTTAAATTGATGTATTCTGTGGCCAAAAACAGCTAAAAGTTCTCTTTAAAAATGCACTGCAACGTCGCGTCGCGTCGTATCGTACGTTGGTCGTGCCAGACTGGAGAGACGAGACCCATCACATCCATTTTTACATGCCACCGAGTATGACAAGTGTTGGCCAGCTATAAACAGGAAGCAGGACACCGAGAACAACCCTTGGACCCTTGATAGAGGCATGGCCACTGACACCCTGCTAACGTGCCATGAATGGCCCTTTAGTCAATGTCGTCCATGTGGGTGCAAAAGCCGCTTGAGTGTGTGAGGCATTCCACTTTAGAGGTTCCTTTACAGAGCTGGTTACTTTTAGGGATCTCTACGAGCATTACACATTGCACTTTAAGATACATAACAGTGCACTGACAGCGATTATCGAATATCAATTACCCAATTCATGCATTCGGAGCGCAAACACGCGCCGATATTGACTATAATCAATTTGGCAGGCCAAAACCAACCGACAGGATTTCGCATTCCCATCATCACAGCAAGGGGGCGGCGCTCTTCTGATTAGGTTTGATGTGAGTTTTGGACTGGTTGCTTGTGCATTTACCTGCAAGGAGGCATTCCACTCCATTCAAGCGAAATGTTGACCCAGTAAACAAGCGGTACAGCAGCAACAGCCGCCCGATAATCAGGGTGCAACGCGTTTTGGTCCACTCCACAAAACGTGACAAGGTTTGCAAGGGCTCTACTGGTGCTGACCTGTTAGCGGAATGGAAAGCAAACAACCTGACGCCGACAAAAGAAGCTGCAAACTCCCCAACTACCGCCCAAAATTCAGTCGGCCCCTGGCCGAAGTTAATGAATCGTAACCCACTTGCACCATATGAAAATTAATTACCAAACTAGTTCAAAAAAGTTTTCGCCGCAGCACCGAAAGTTAAACGCACCGAGAAAAAAAAAAGTTAAGGGGAAGCCAGAGCCATAGCCATAGCCATAGCCAGAGCCAACCAATCCATTTTCGTCTGCGACAAATGGAAATGCTCCAAATGGACCAAAAAATCGTTAATCAAATTAAAATTTATTTCGTATTTTGCCCGCAAACTGCAGCGAATTTATCATCGAAGAGCCAGTGTAAAATTCGGCATCCACTTTATCTGTATCTGTATCTAAATGTGTCCATGTGTATAACTGTGTATGCGTGTGCGCATAATTTTGATGGTACATTTCGCAGAGGTTTTTTGGCCATTTTTCCTTTGTTTTTGTAGAGCAGGCGGCGCATAAATTTGCATCTCGATTGGCTGTTGCCTCTGCTGTTGCTGCCCCGCGCCTAATGTTGATGTGCTGCTAGTTGACCAGTGTTGCCAAAGTCCTTGTTGTGGCTGACGATTTGCCATTTTAATTAGGCAATGTCCTGTCAAAAGCAAGCTCTGACACTGGCTCTGGTTATGGGTTGTTGAGATATAGACATAGAGACCGTGATTTGACGGGTGTTTCCGGTCAACTGTTTGTCCAGTCAAACAAAGTGCGAACGAAATCGCTTTGCTATTTGGTTGACCCCCTTAATGGGTACCGCCGCAATTGATGGCCAGCGCAGATAAGTTAAGCTACAGGCATAGATTTAGTGCACATTTATTTGCTTAAATTCTGAGGAATAGTAGGAGTAGTTTCTCTTAGAATTCTGCATATAAATTAAATTTAAATTTAAATTTTAAATTAAAATAAATTTTAATAAATATTTTCTCTAAGCTTTAATTAATTTTTCTATTATTAAAAGGTTGTGTAATTCGAAAAGTTGAGCTTTCCTGTATAGTTGTTCCGTTATTTAAAGTACAGAAAACTTTTGCATCCGTTTGACGTTCACACAAGCATACAAAACTGCAACTAAATAATTGTCAAAGACTGTGCAAACGTCAATATAGTAGGAGCAACCCAAACGAATACATGCAAATACACACAGACAGGTCACCAGTGGGACCGCGTGGCCATTGCCGTTTCCGTTTCCGCCTTTTGCATGGCGAGTGCGTGTCGTCTGCGGCTTTTGGCCATGAGTTTTGCATGGCTGTGTGAGGTATTGTGGGTGACTGTTGACAATTTTGTGGTCAAGTGGAGTCAACAGCCACACAGTGGCACCAAATTGCCACGAAAGATGTGTATATTTGATGCCAGGGGAGAAAATATTTAACCGTCTGTGAGTGGTAGGGAGAAATAATAGAAATTTCTTGCTCTGCAAAAAACTGATTTATTTAATTTTACGTCCACAAATTGTACTCCCAAAGTTGCCCACCAACGTGTTTGGACTGCATAAAGCACTCTCCATTCAAAAAATAATGTTTGAATGTAAAATAACTTTAAACAAAATTATAAAACATTAAACTTAATTATAAGGTGCAATTTTGTGGCATTTAACTTACCAGAGAAATGTCTCCGCTAGCAAACTGCAATTTCTCTCTATCTCTCTCTGTCAAGCTACAACTTTATGAGGCTGGCCATTTATTTTGCTGGCTCACTTTTTAGCCTAAGCCCAAGGCTTCATTAAGTTTTCCCATTGCGGTTTTTAATTAATTAATGTCTTCATACGACTACATATGTGTGTGTGTGTGTGGGCTGCGGCACAGTTTACGACTTAGAAGGCTGAAACAGCAGCCAGACAAAGTATTAAAAATAAAACCTGAGCGTAATTAAAAAGCGTATTTCGTCCTAGACGAAAACTTATGCTCAGCCGAAGCACAGACCCAAAGAAACTGGAAACTGAGTCAACAACTTTCTATTTTGTCAATGAGCTGCAGCTGCAGCTGCGGAGTCAGAGTTAGAGTTTGAGTTAGTGGCATGGACCTCCTGTAAGTGACACACTCTGCATATGAAACGAAAAATAATTTTTCAATTCACAAATGAAACTTTTGAAACACACATTCCAGACACAGATACAAAAAGGAGAGCAAATATTAAAGTTTGCAATTGCAGCAGGGCAGCAGTATTTTCCCAATGTAAAGTGGTAAACCAGGAGAAGGAGGAGCAGAGCAGTAGCAGGAGCAGTAGCAGGTCCAGCTGCAATTGGAATACTACTGTTCTGTTCTGTTCCGTTCCACAGTGAGGAATATGTATTTCTTGGGGTTTGGTGGGTTTTTTTTTTTTTTGTGGGACTCCTTGTTGTTTTTCTTTTAGCCACGGCACAAACTCCAGAAGGAAATTACAAACCAAACCAAAGTAAACGCCAAGAGCAGCCAAGGAAGTTGTTGACGCAGGACGAGCGCCGGCGCTGAGTGTCAGTGTCATATCCTGTGCCAAAAGTGCACACAGAGAACTTCAGACCCCAGGCCAGGCCACCCATAACCGAGAGCCAAGACCGAGCCAACGCGGACCCGTACCCGGACCGAGTCGAGTCGAGACTCTGAAACCCAGACAGAGACTGAGGCTGCACATTACAAATGAATAATTTATGCGCGCGCTCTCAACGGCAGATGGATGTGGGATATGGATGAGAATGAGAGAATGAGAGCATGGGGAAGATGGGAAATGGGAGCCACTGCAGACTCCTGCCACCCATAGACACAGTCACGAAGGACTGCGGCAACGTCCAATCCTGGTCAATGCCAAATGAGTTGTGGCAACGTCTCGCTGGTGCCATAAAAGGGAACAAGGCAAAAACGGGAAGGCAAACGGGAAGCTGTTGCTCTGCATAAACTAAAATCTTTTTCACCGAAAACCCCCTCTCTACACTCTACCACTCTCTCTCTATCCAGCATGCCAGCAGCAAAAGAGGAGCAGAGCAAATTACATGGCTCTGGTGTGAAAATTACCTCCTTGGCAAGCCGGCAAAAGAAGACGGAAGAAAAGCGCAAACTCAAAAGTTATTAGAGCAAATTTTTGCCTTTTGCCTAAGTAATGGCCAAGTGCATATCTCTCAGCACATATTGAGTTATGACTTAATTGGATAAGAGCCCCGCTTTGCGGAACTTTGCACTCGCCATTCGCCCCAAACCCACTTGCCCATAAAGTTATCCAGAACCCAAAAGTTTAGACACCATTTTTCCTGGTGTTTCGCTGGTGTGCGGTGGAATGGATCTCATAAGACTGTGATTATTTTCTTTGGGGAAGCCTAAGTAATTTCTCCTGATTATCTTGCTATTCCACAGCCTCAAATGTGGGCCGCAAATTTAGCTCGCTCGATTGTGCTGTATCGCCGCTGAGTGGCATATTGCCATATATACAGCTGTGGCATAAATAATAGCACCTGACACTCAATTTTCTGTATTGAAGGATTATGTTTAGACAGTAGTATTATTGAACGGTCTTAGAACTAGTATATATACTTTAGGCTGTAATTTAACGTATCCGAAAGAATTATTCAGGAATTGAGGCGGCAACAAAAATAGCACTGATATCAAAAAAATTACAAAAAATACAAATTACAAAAAAGTTTTACAAATTCTGCCTTAAAATAAGTTACTTTAGTTGTATTCAAAGGTTAATATTTTGTTTTAAAGCCTTTGGCAGCAACAACAGAGGCTCAGCGTCTCGGCTTTGGAATAAATATTTTGTAACGCTCTTGCTACAATCGACTTAAGCCACCGATTATTAATTTAATCAAGAACATAAAACATCAAAAAGCTCGGAAAAGTACAAGTTCTTATAAAAAACAAATTTTAGTGCTATTTTTGTTGCCGACCTCTTTCGCTTATTGTTTTTTTTTAATTGAGTAAAGTAAAATAATAAGAACCTTTAGGAATTTCAGAGAGAGGAGATATGTAAGCCTAATTGAAATATGTTCTTGGTTGGTTAGAGATCATATTTTGCAACAATAAAGACTGTGGTACCAAACAGTGCTATTATTTCCTCCGCAACTGAATGTAGGGACTTTGCTTTGGTCTGATAAATATGTATGACGTCAAACAAATTTGATAAGGCTCATGCTTTGTTGGAATTGTTTTGTATCGGAAATACCCAAAGGCCTACGAATTTTAAAGTGATTAAAATAACAAAAATTTGTTTCTGATATTTAAATGATACACCCCTTAATTTTGTTATATTTTTTGTTATTATTTTGTTTTGTTATTGTTTTTATTTTTATTTAAAAATTGTTTTAGAGGATGCTACCGAATTTTACTTTGTTAGTTCATTAACAGTAAAAAGAATAAAAGTTTTTAAATATATTATTGTTTCAATTTTATTTGAAAAAACCGACGAATAAATTTTTGAAAAATTTATATTTAAACAACAAAAATTAATTTAATTTTGTGGTAGCAACTCTTAAACATCAAACTAAAAATTTGAAAAAATTATTTAATTTTATTTCCTAACAAAGAACAGAATAAGGGACAAAAAAAATGTAGTTCTTAAATTTTGGCTCAGTGGCTCATATACGCACTAAAAGATACTGACTATAATCTCACAATGAAAGCAACACAAAAGAATCTCCAATCAAAGCAACTTTAATGCAAATACGCAACCATTTCCCCAATCCATCTCCCTTGAAGCCGCTTCCGATAACAAATACACACAACAAAAGCAAGGGATAGAAGCAAGGGATAGAAGGAATCAAGTATAAAGAAACATCGACAGAATGACAGTACGACTTGTGCTCATTTGTCAATGCACTGGTATTGGTGTGCTACGTTGCCGTTCATTCATGTCAGTCCAGATAACGTACTTGCCCCTTTGGGCATGTCGACTGCCACCTGCCCCGAATGCAGCTCGTAGCTGTCTTTGCATTTGTCGATGTTGCCTGCCATTTTGTTAGAGCACGAAACACGGAACAATACCATTGCCTGTTCTTGCTTGGTGCTCCCTCTCTATCCATTTGGCACATCAAACGTCGGACGCCAATGCTGTTGGGATTTTAATTTATAATTCAACACTCCAACATGTCGTCAAAGAGTTTCATCAATATGCACTCTAAAATCAACAGCACAGGCGATGTAAGCCGATTAAGCTATTCGGTTATCCAGCGACTCAATGGGACTTTTTCTGCTGTGTTGGAGCGGGGGGCAAAGTAACCATTTGCCTCTGGCTGTAAATGACTCTTTCAGCTAATATTTCATTCTGATTAACTACACTTTTATACCCGTACTCGAAGAGTTAAGGGGTGTATTGTATTTGTGGTAAAAGTGAATGTGTGTAAACGCAGAGAAGGAAGATATAGCCATGTCTGTCCGTCCGTCCGTCCCGATGGCCGCCTTGTTCTCAGAGACTATAAGAGCTAGAACAACCAAATTTTGTTTCCAGGCTCATGTGATATCCGCCCCCTTAAAAGTCGAAAATCTACGCAGTATCGTAGAGAATAACCATATCTACCAGATTCCCTAATCTTAATCAGATCGGATCATAATTATAGCCAGAATGAAGAAATTTATTTTCAGTTGCTTACCCCATGCCCCTCAGAGCAGCAGATGCTACTCATTCTCTTTCTCGCTCGCACACACTCTGCTCTGGGCAATACACGACCTTTGCGGAGAAGATGTAGAATCTACATTGCAGATGAATAATCTACATTGTGGATGTATAATATACATTTAAGAAAATGTATGACAGATGTAGCAAAAAAATGTAAAATATTTTAGAATTCTATATATATCATAATCTCACATATTTATATACTGACTGTTTATACTGTAGAGTCCACAGAAACGACTCCCAACGTTCCTTCTCGCTATATATATATTTTTTTTGCATTTAAAAAGCACTCAGTGGGTTAAAAGCTGTCGCAGAATTTTGTTTTGGTTTTGTTTATTTGCACGCTCTGAAATTTATTTAAATCCCAAGAGAACAAGTAAATACACTTTCGTATCTTTCCAAGAATTGTTTACTTATCCATTATTAAAATCTTTGATGTGCAATTTCTGTCATGAATCATAAGAAAATACAAATAAATCAGCAATTGACAAAAAGAAACCGGAGAGCATAGTCATACCGCATATGCATACAAATCAATCAGCAATCAACAAAAAGAGAACGGAGATGACTCTCTGTACTACTCTCGCGCTCTCTTTGCGTGTAGATTTCGTAAATAAAAACCATTCCATACGATCCATTCGTATTTCATTCTTCTTGGCATCGTTGAGCAGAGCAGCTCGCAGCGAAATCTTACAAAATGTTTCGGCGTGAATTTTTAGTATCAATTCTTTGTGTTTATTTCGGTGCGTAAAAAAGTTTAAAGAAAATAATTGCATAACCAAATATTTATTTCATTTAAAGTTGGTCTACAAGCAAACTGGAGATGTAAAAATGGACAAGATTTCATTGCGTTTAGCCAGAGATGCGATGCCCGAATAGACTGTCCTGATGGCAGTGATGAAACCTTTGCCGAATGCCACAATGCAAGCTGCGCAGAGCATAAGTGCTCGTATGGGGCCTGCTTTAAGGAGCGGCAGCTGTGTGATGGCACCCCTGACTGCTGGGATAAGACGGATGAGCAACCACTACTTTGCTACAAAGAGCAAATGGCAGAGCCAGAGCCCATGGAGACTGTTATCACGTCGACATGCCCGTAAAGAAAGGTGTATTGATTACCATAAGAGTTCCTAATTAATTGTGTGTGCTTCCAGAGACAATCATAGTCGATGCCCTCAAACGGATGAGTGTCTGGAGAAGAAGTTTTTCTGCGACGGCATCAGCGATTGCCCGAATGGAAGTGATGAATCCAATGAAAGTTGCATTGCTTCCAAGTGCCCCAGCGACACATTTCGTTGCGCCTATGGTGGCTGTCTGGCCAAGGCGAAGGCCTGTGATCATGAGACCGATTGCTGGGACGGCACCGATGAAGTGCCATCCATATGCTTTGAAATGCGTGGAATGCCCAAAAGCGAATTGTGGCAGAGTCACACTTCGAAAAGGAATGCCACAAGCCGCACCACACCGACAGTGCTCGTTTATCCACGGATCAGAACTCCCTCCAAAGACAGTGAACCTACGTCAGCGAATGGCTGCGTTATTCCAAGAAGCATCAAGCATGTGCAAGTGAAAACTCTCTTCAATGTGCTGCCCTACACGTCGGGCTCTGCGATAGCCGATTCGGTTGTGGTGCGATTGAGCTGCGACGAAAATAGACAGTTAAATGGCAACGATCTGAACCACTGTTTAAATGGTACTTGGCAGGGACCCTGGCCCGAGTGCGTTCGCACCTGCAGTGATAAGTCATTCCACACAGATCTCTCCATTCGGGCCGTCTGCAGCTACAAGGGTAAGATCAAGAGCTGCAAGAGCCAGGACACCAAGCTATTCATTGGCACCGAGGCCACTGTAACCTGTGCTCCCAGCTACAAACCGCGGAATAATGCTATAACTTCAGAAATCCGCTCATGCCAGAGGAATGGCACGTCTGAAATCCCGTTCTGGAAAAAACAAATGAATAAAAATCATCAATTAAAGTGCGTTCCAGAATGCGGCAAAATACTACCAACCGTTAAGAGTGATCCATGGCTGGTTAGCATATTTAAAAGTGACATAACACTGTCGAACTATACTTTCCAATGCTTTGGCACAATCATCAGTCCATGGATGGTTATCGTTGACAAATACTGGATCGATGGGGAGGATGTGATGCACTATGCCATTGCCGAGGGAGATCAGAAAACCAGCTTTAGGAAAAATGAGGAACATCCCTATGCGCTGCACAACGTGGCCCTAATTTCAAAAAGGTATGTACATATATGCCATTAATCTATAAAAATATACTTGAATCATTAACATTAATCAAATACATTTGCAGCCAAATACAAACGCGTCTACTTTTGGTTAATCCCTTCATACTTTCGGCATCACTGCGACCCATTTGCCTTCCTCCACTACCTAATGTGCCACAGAAACGTCATCCGAATTGGATCATTTCTATTACCACTGCAGATAATCAAACTATATTTTATAAGTGTATTGCCGAAGAGTTTTTAAATCAAAAAAAAAAAACAAAAGGAAACCGAAAAGGTGGACTTAACTAACAGCAAACATTTTTTATTTATTATTTATTACCGGTTTAAAAATCCCTATTCATAGTTCTCCGACTTTTCTATCAAAACCGTAGACACACACACAAATTGCATTGATTTTTTTACATTGTTCTTTTGTACTTACACTTTTTGTATTAGTTTCGCTTTTTTTATTGTGATTTTTCTACCACTACGGGTATTTGCAATTAATTAAACAATTAATAATGGGTACGCAATCGATAGTTTCTGAGTCACGAGCACCGTCAGCCGGAATTGTACCGCACCTGAGGCCATGGGAGGTGATTGCTTGGTCCCAAGAGCAGCTCGGAGGCATCTACTCGGACTGGGGACTGTACTTTAGTCGCCAACAGCGCTACTCGAACAGCATTCAGTATTTGAATAATGCCTTGAACATCAATGCGTACAATCCGAATGCGCTGATGCGACGCAGTAGGGTCAAAAGGATGAAGGGCATGGCACCCGAAGCTCTGCAAGACTGTACCCAGGCAGAAGGTATGAACGATGATCGTTGATGTTGAATCACTTTTACTTCGATTTGTTTGTGTACCTACAGCAATTCTGGCATGGTCGGTTCCACCCATTATCAATCCAAGCGTAAGCCTTGAGATCTCAGATGCACTGTACGAGTCAAATCGCTTCGAGGATGCCAAAATTAATCTTCACAGTAGTTTGGGGCTATTCAGTGGCGCCCAGGCCAAGCCCAGCATCAATCGCTTGGATGTGGTATGTAGCTCTCTAAACTATTAATTTGTGATCCCCTCATAGCCTCATTGCAATTCTCATATCTTTTTTAGGTCGATGAGAACTTTAGGGACATGTTGAGGGATGAGACTTCACCGGCAATACAGCGTCTGATCAGTCGCATGCAGAGACATCGGGCCAGCCAGCCAAAGCCAGTCAAGGATGATTGCGATGTTGTTAGCATATTGGAAATTCCGGTAAGTTAATTAAAGCATTTAAAAAAATATGTATACGAGTGTGAAAAATATCTCGAATGTTTTTGCGGGTGTCTCAAATCTAGGAAGTTTTTGTCTCTCCACTGGAACAAGCCAGACGCAAGCGTTGCTTCAATATCTACAATCAGACGTATCTGGATAAGTGCTGGGTGGATATGGCATATCTAAAGAAACTGCGTGGCAATCCCAATGTTCTGCCGCAGCAGGCAAAAAAATCGACACCCTATTTGAAGGGTCTAATGGATTCACATTATGCTTCAGCGCGCACTTTGACGGTTCGACGTTTAACATTTTGCTCCAAAAAATTTAACTAAAAATTGTTTTTTTTTTTTAATTTAGAAAATGCTTCAGGCACGGTGTCCCATGTACGCCAAGTTTTCACAACGATATCCCAACGAAGAGCTGTATAATAAACAAAAGGAGGAAAATCTGTATAGAATTCAGTATCAGACTAGGAGAAATATGTTCAAGATATTGCGTAGCATACGTCAGTTGATACGAGTTGGTTCTTTGGATGTGAGTATTTGTGGGCTTTTTGGGCTATTAATCCCTTTTTAATATTTTCCTATCCACAGAAACTAACAACATTTATTGAGGAAGTAATGGGCGATTATGTTACCGTTAAGACGCATCGCACAATGCCATGGAAATTTGAATTCATTAATGAGGTCTACAACTACTTGGGTTTGGCCCGCATTAATGAATACAAAATTCCCAGCGATATGACCGTCTTGCAGGGCAAACAACGTCTATTGACACTCTTTGGACTGCCCCAAGAATCGAGCATGGCACTCAAAGAAAAGGAGAAGCAACGAAAATTGATGTACGTACCAAGGACTGACCTGAAGGATCCCAAGACAGAGATGTTTAAGTGCGTATTTCAATTCCAATGTTTTGTATATAATTTAATTTTAGTTTGAATTTAATTGCTTTGCTAGGAAACTATCTGCACGCTATGAGAGTCGCATGAGATTCGCCAAGTACCCCATAGAACGTGCTTATCTGCTGCATGAGTTGGCCCAAGCCCATTTGAACAATAATTCATTTAATATGGCCGTTTCACTGGCGCGCAAGGCAATGGAGGGTAAGTCAGGCAGAACTAGAGATAGATATAAATTCCAATGCCAATTCCCGCCCATTCAACAGAGGCCACCAGATGCAACAGCATTGTGTGGAGCTTCTTGAGTCTGATTGTCATCTGCAAGGCGCACGCCATTGTGGAGAAAGTCGAACATCAGAAGGATGTACTCGCCGAGGCCTTTGAGTTGGCCAAACGTATGAAGAATCTGGATCTGTGCCTGTTCATCGATATATGCATAAAGGTCAATTCAGAGGAATTACATATCAAGAGGCTGACAACAAGAAGGTCAGGCTTAAAGTCGGGTCGGGAAACGTCCGAAGACAACTTGTACGTATAAATTGCAGAAAGGACGCTAAATGTCCTCACGGTCTAGAGTTCCCGCTTCGGGCTACTGCCCAAGATGGATATGGATAACACAAAATAAGTCACAGCTAAATTACATAGAAATAACTGTAGAGTCTGTAAATGTGACAGGGAAATATATGCATTCCGTGTGTAATCTTTTATAATACAATACAAGCTTAATCATTTATCCTTCCCCTGTGTAGTGGCACAAGTTTGTGCCCGGAAAAAAACTTTAAAGTGGGACTTTGCTCTTGTATTTCCGGCAGGCCAACAAAACTTTATCTCAATGAGAAACCTCAAACACATTAACGGCTGCTGGTGTTGGCCATTCAATCACGGCAAAGTGCAGCTGCAGAACAGCAGAGCAGAGTACAGACTGCTCTGCCAGCACTGGTTCTTATATATAAATAGTTGATGCTGCTTCTTTTCCGTCTCCGACTCCGACTCCAACTTCTACACTTGATTCCGTGCTGCTGCTGCTGCTGCTGTTGGAGGCGGCTACCTTTTCAGTGTAAACTTTGCACACAATTTCGGATTTCAGATGGCGAGGGGTAAAATGCTGGATCTAAGCGTGAATCAGACTCTTCCTATCTGGCTGTGTCGCTTCCTTAGTTTTTCCTGGTGTCTTGCCACCTGGCGGCAGCAGGAAGTTCCGAGCCGAGCCGAGCCGAGCAGCAGCAGTAGCAGCAGCATCGCACACAAAAGACGCAAATAAATGAAGCCATTTGTTGTGTTGTTAGCTGATTTTCGATGCAAAGGTTTTGGCCAAAAGGTGGCAAAGTTTTGCACCACCTGGCAGCACCTGGCAGCACCTCCTTTGCCTTTGCCTTTGAAAATTGTTGGCAATTCCCATTAGTTGCTTGTCATTTAAATTTTTTCTCTCGCGTCTCTGACTTGCTTCGGGCTTCGGGTGTTTCAAGTGGATTTTTAAATCCGGCACGCCCAAAAACTTTCCGCTTTGACTTTTGGCGCCCCGTGACTGAGGTGATGTACATGCTACAAATGATGCTGCCTGTGCTACATGCAACGGAAGTGAAGAATTCAGCAGCGGAAATCATTTGTCGACCTTTTTGTCAGCTGTTAATTTAGCAATATTTTTCACCGCCTCCTCGGCTGTGATTAATTGGAATGGTGAAGCTCTCAAGATTGCGCTACTGATTGCTAAGTAGTTGGAAATTATTCTCTATCTTGTGTATATTTGCCATGACATTACTCTCCGCCGGCCCCAGGTGCCTCATTATCCACTTTAAAAAGAGCTTTAAGGCAACCGCAAAATGTTCAGATCCCCATCATTGGGTGGCATGGTTCCAGCATCGGGGAATGTCTGCTGCATTGTGCTTTGTGTGTTTTATGAGGCAAAATTACACAAAGCCAAATAAGAACAAAGAATGCAGAAGGCAGGCAACAAAGAGAAACAACAGCAGTAGCAGCAACAGCAGCAGCAGCAGCAGCAGCAACAGCAACAACAGCAGCAACAACCTCGACAGCAGAAGGCGCGGAGCCAACTAAAATTGCAACTCAACTTTGTAGACACACCGGAGGCTGTTGCTCTTGTTGCAACTGCCATTGCGGCTGCTGTTGCTGTTGTTGTTGCTGCTGCTGCTGTTGCATGCCATAAAAAGGCTAAAGAAATTGCTTGCAAGCAATTAAAAGCGCAGCAAGGCAAATAAATGGCCACGCCCACGATCAACGCCCCAGAACTGTAATAGACTTAAGCTAAACGGAGTCGTCAGTGGCTAGTGGCTGTTGCTGTTGCTGGTTGCTTGCTGCCTTGTCACAGGCTGCTGCCTTGCTGTAGTTACCAACTTGACGTACTAGCTGACTAATTAGTCATAAAATTACACGAACCCAGGACGGGACGGGACGGGACGGCACGGTAGAAAGTCGAACAAAGGTCTGGCAAACAGCAGTGAGGGAGAAACAGAGGGTGACGGGCACAGGCTTGCCAGTGGCCAAGTCAAAGTGCACTGAGAGACGCCGGAAGCAGTTGGCGGTGACGGAAATGCGTGCCATCTCCTACACCCACACACACACACACACACACACATATGCATTTAAACATATATGTGTCGATGCCTGGACCTGTATCCTGGGCATGGTGCTGGTGCGGGTGCTGGGCCTGTGCCATTGCTTATGCTTGGGGCGTTTTGTCTGCCACTAATTGCTGATTTCCCGTGCCGCTGGCTGTGGAAACGTTCTGAAAAACTGGGTGTGAGGCATGCCACACTCACGATTGCATCACTAAGGACGGAAACAGTGTGACCATCCCCCATGAGCGCGCCACACAGACAGACACTTCAAACTCGCCTGCACACACACGTAACCAAAAGCGAGGCCACACATTTGCCACATCACTTATTAGCTTTATTGCTTTTAACAATTTCAACTTCCACTTCCTGCAAACGGGCTGGCAACTAAAACGTGTGCTGATTAGTGGCACATACTCATACACACACACACACACACACACACACCACACCGCCCCAATGCCAGACACAGAGACAGAACCTGCAAGCGAAGAGGCAGACCCATAAATTCCTGAGCTGCAGGCAAAACTGCAGCCAAAGTCAAAGGCAAACGAAACCGAACCGAACCGAACCAACCCACACACACACACACACACGAATAAACCAGAATGATGGTAATACGAGGAGTGGAAAGAGTGTGGGTGAAAGAGGAGGCTTGGCCCAGGCAGAGAGACACATGCAACATTTAACATTGCAGACAATTTATAAGGACATTCATGGCACACGGCAATGGCGATGTGAGAGTGGGCCAGGCACAGGCACAGGCACATAACTTGGCACTCGGCACAATGCGAACAGCTCCGTTCTGCCCCCATCCGGTGCGGCCATGTGTCCTGTTTTAGTTTTTCTTTTTTTTCTCCCTCCCCATCCCACTCTAAGGCGCCCACTGGGACAGCCACTCTCTCTCTCTCTGGTCCGCTCGCATTGTATTTGAAATTCAACATTTAAGCCACTTATGGGGCAAGTTGAACTGGCATTTCAAAGGCTGCGTTGCAGCAGTAGCAGGAGCGGCAGGACAATGCCGGCTGGCAAGATTTATGGCTGACTAAGAGCGTGAGTAGAAGAGCGCCAGGAGAGCGCCAGCGGAGCCAGTGGCAATGATAAATGCCACCACGAAAACGTTTAAAATGAAGCAATAATATTTAGCATGTAATAAATGGATTAAGACAATTACACTGGGAATGCTCTGGGCGCACTCTCGCCCAAAGACCGGACAAAACAGCCAGCCCGAACCGCAGCAATTTTCCTTAACCAATCTACGGCCAATCGCATCCAATTTGATATCCATTCGATGCACCCCAAAACTGGCTCAATCTGTCAAACCGCCGGACACTTAAATCTGCCAGGGAGAGAGAGTCAATTTTATGGCTGCAACTGCTGCAGTTGCCACAACTGCTGTACGAGTAGTTACTTTTTGTAGGTTAATGCATCGAAGACAGGGCACACACAGGGCAGCATCCCAACGACCCAATCCAGTCCAGAGTTCCCCCCCTGTTCGGGCCAATTCTTTGGGGGGACAACTTAAACTGCGAGGAAGAGTGGTGGGTTCAATGCATGCAAATTAGATTCGGGCGAGATAGCAATGGGGCCAAACCGTTGTCCAGCCAAGCGACAAGGATAACTAAGCCACAGCCGCCTCGAACGGTAAAACGGGAACGATGCACTCCTGGCTGGATGGCACTACTTGGCTGGGCTGCACAACAACAACAAAAAATCCCTAGGAAATCTGCGGAAAATTAGATTCCACCTACTACGTTGTGTACCTCCTGCACCCAAAAACTACCACTACGTGCTGGCTGGCAAAACCAATTGTTGGGTGGGTGGATTGCAAACTGTATTTATGACACGTGACCAGATGAAATTATTTGCAACCTGGCATTCTTAAATTGTAATTGTGGCATTTCAACCTCCTTTTGTGTGGTGCCGTCACGACATGAAAAAGGTGGACAGCTCAGGCACACCACAACCACACAAATTCTGAATTAAGTAAAATATACACACAGAAGAAAGACGAGTACGAGTATATGCAAAGTTTGGGGTAGTGTCCTTCGATTGTAGAGTCCTACAGTCAACAGAGGGAATATGCGGCTATGTCTGTCTCTGACAGTTGTTCTGTTCGGTTGAGCCTTGGCTTTCTCCGGCGATGTCTAGATAATAAACTCCCCTGACAGCTCAGACGTCATATTCGTATTTCTTATGAGATCCGCACAGCAGCGATTATGCGACAAAGGAAAGAAAAGTCCAACGGGTGGCGGTACAAGTATTGTGTCAGCGAAAGAGAATAAACAAAAAAAACAAAAATAGATGAAATGCCAGCAAAACATTCTACATATTTATTTGCCAAATGAGCTGCATACCACAGTGGGACTCATTAATATAAGAAAAATTATATATTCCCCCCCAGTGAAAAAGACGATGCATTCCACAGTAGCTCAGACATATCCTGCGGCGTTTCTTTGTGCGTTGTAAAACAAAAGCGGGAAAGAACCTTCCGAGTCAGTGCAGCAGTAATAAACTTCACCTCCCTTGAAGCCTTGAATCCCTAAGTTTGATTTCTTTAAGAGCAAAAAGTAAATCAAATGAGTTCGCATGCCGCTGACAGATAGCATTGAATGCAAATGGATCTGCTCTGGGCCGGGCCACCACCCATTTTATATAAAGACAAAGCTTATAAATGAATAGCCAAAAAAAAAAAGCAAAGAAAAAAGGGAAACCCCACCGCCCGAAACGAAAGACAATTCAATGCGTGACTTGACTGAGCAACTGACGGATGTACTTGAAGTCAACTTCATTTTAATCAGCGACTGACAGCGACGCCCAACTATTAAAAGAGAAACGTAATAGTGTGTCTCCTTGGACGGCGCCCCGAGGAGACCGAGACCCTTATGCCACCCACCTTTAACTGTGGGATAACGATGAATTTGATAAGCCCCCGGTGATAAGGCGGCGCCGGCAGACGTTCTTCGACTCGACTTCAGTTCAAAATGGCGTCACAAAATACATTTTCAAACGAGCAGCGAAAACGTGAGTTGATTAGCAATAACCCGCTGGCTCTCTCGCTCTTCCTGTATATGTATATGTATGTACGAGTGCCCTGTGCCATTGTATTGGTGTGGGTGTGTGTGTGTTTGTGTGTGTGTGGGGGTATCCTTAGCGCCATTTTGTTTCATAGCCGAGACAAGTTTAATGGGCGCCTCTTAAAAGGTTTTCCACGCACCGAATATGCCACCGACACATTAGTGCTCGAGCAAGTCTGCTGCTACTCATCGGATACCACAAAAAAAATTGTGTGTGCATCAAGATATATGGTAAGCACGTGGCTGCCATATGTCAGAGCGCTCGCCTTTATTAATATTTTATATTTGTTTTTATCAAAAACCAAACAACGCAATGCAAACACTCGCCCAAAATGTATATGTTTTTGCTTATTTTCGTTTTCATCGCCCTGATGAGTTTCCGAATGGAAATTTATCCACACGCATGCTGCATAATGGTCGAAACAGTTTTTTGCCGGTTCGATTTTTGTTTTCAATTAAACGCTTTTGCAACTGTCAACTATTTCAATATAGTTTGATGGCATAGCTTATATTGTTAGCTGCTTTAATTTGCCATCGGCTGTCATTTGTCACAGTTCGAGTGCCCTTTTTTGTGTCTCCTTTTCATCTCCATCTCGATCTGCATTTGCATTTATTTTTATCGCTTTAGCTGTCATTGCTTACGCTCACTTGCCTTTCGATGGCCATTGACATTGAAGGCCATTAAACGGCATGAGGCCTTTTTTTGCAGCAAAAAATATAAAAAATTAATAACCATGCAACTCAGCGGATGTCCAAACAAATCTAAAAAAATATAGTCGAATGATGAATTTCAGATATAAATTAAAGATAATAATAGCGATTCATTTATGCGTTTAAAAATAATTTAGTGAATTTTAATTAAATCCGAGATAGTGCAATGCTGAATGATGTATGGATAAAATTTCAGGAATCCAAAAACTGCTGAGAAAAAAGCTGAACCATTCCCCGAGCCAATACAACATATTTCCCTACAAGGTCTTCACAGAAAAAAACTCCATCAAAAAACATACAAAAATAAAATGAATCTCAGCCAATAAACCATAAAATGACAACCAACCCGAAATTCTAGGACATTGACAAAGCTCTCCAAGAAATTGGCCAGGGCAATATGCATGACTCCGTAAAGGGGCCAAAGGGCAAAAAGGAAGAAAACTGAAAAACACAATCCAAACAAAAGGAAATTAAAAACATAAATATAAAAGTCAACCCACATACGCAAGGGTCGGTCAGTCGGTGGCAAGGTGGTGCTGCCCCCACACAACCAGTGAAAATTATGAGTCAAAGCTTTTCGTATCTGTGTCCAAGGAGTTGTGTAGTGTAATTCATTTGCTCTGCTGTCTTCAAACACACCAACAAAAAAAACAAACAAGCAAACAAAAAAAAAAACAAAAAGAATTAAAAGCAAACCATGGCGACAAACTGCAGCAAATATTCAACACTTTTCCAAAAGGGGAATTGGTTGGAAAAAAAGGATTGGGACTACTACGGCAGCGGAGCGGACTCTGGTTATGCGACTCCGGTCGCCGTTGTCGCTTAACATAGATAAATTGCGTTAGAAAAAGAGGCGGCGGTGTGTCCCCGGGTCCATTCGTATAATTCACTTTTGTCAGACTCATAAAAATTGTTGAGTGACATTTGTTTGTGTTTCCCGTTTCCCGTTTGCCATTTGTTCCCTGTTCTTTTGCTGTTCTGTTTCTCTCTTTTCACTGATTTTGTGTCACACTGCAGCCATCTTTTTCTTTTCCACTAGACTACACACCCACACCCACACCCACGACACACACACACACGCGCACTCTCACCCACACACCGAAATGACAGTGTTTTGCCATTTCGCTTTTAGCATTTTTCTTCCCTTTTTTGCGAATGCGAGCGACTGCCACTGCCTGCCGCCTGCCGCCTGCCTACCAGGCCGCTCTCGTGTTGCCTGCCCGCCGTCTCTTCTGTCTCCACATAAAAGAAAATTAGTGAGTTTTGTTGCAAAAATATAAAACATTCCCCTGCACAGGACTATGCCTACCCCTTTCCCCTTTTTGGTGTTCTTTTTTTTTTTTGGTTTTTGCTTTTGACATTTCTGTTGTAGGTACATAATGACAAAGGTTTCCGTTTTCAAATGGCCCAACACAAAACGATAAAAAAGCTTAAAACTTGCCTTTGTTTTGTTTTTGTTTTGACGTTTTGTTTCGGAATTTGAATAAAAATTGCATGGAAATTGCATAGTTTTGAGCAATTGGAGCCCTTGTTTGCCCAGAGTCTCATGTGTCTTGGATGATTGTCGCCCTGTCTTTTTTTTTTGTTCTTTTGTACAACAAAGGCATGAAAGTGAGTAGAGAATGTTTCACTCTCATTTAACACTTACATATGCAGAACAGAACATTGCTTGTTGGGTAGAGATACTTCAAACCAATGCGATTTTTATCTCTCTTCCATCCACATGGCAATTAGGATTCTCCATTGTGCATTGTCCTTACATGGCATGCAATTTACCAGAAATATGCTAGTGATTTTTGAGTCAACAGACACAGTTCGTCTGACGGTTTGGCATATTGAACTTTCAATCGCCACCACTTGCTCTTCTAACGAACCACAAAACGTCCACAAATCACGACCAATACGTGCATTCCGAGGACAACCAGCACTCCACTACACTCCACTTCATTTCACTCCACTCCACTCCATTTCCGTTTCCATCCACCTTGCACTGCACCTTCGCTTATTAACAATCCTTGGAGAGATTTTTACTGTACTCCATCTCTGGCCATTCGCGTTGGCCATTTTCCATTTCCCGTTGGCAGCGGCTGGGAACAGGGGCAGGGAACCATTTTCCACATTAATGAAGTGCTCTGCTCGTGTGGGCAAGTTGTTACATTTTCTTTCGCTACGGCGTTGATTACATGAGAAATTCATGTTCAAATTCAAATTTAAAACTTTTTGCCAACTGACGGGGAAAAACTTTGCTCAGCCAGGTAACCGACAAATAGAAAATAAACCAACGAAAATGGAAGTTTTCTCAACAGAAATTTTCAGCTTGACTTGTGTTGAAGTCGTGCCATTGCACTTTTCGGATACTTTTGGAGAAGTTCCCCATCCTCCTTCTCCGTCCATTTGCTGTCTTGATTTTATTTCTGTCTGACCATCATTTTGTCGCTGGCCATTGCAGTGGAAATTTTTGCCCCGGTATTTCTTTATTTTTTTCTCAATGTGCTGCCGGCTGCCTGCTGCCTGCTGGCTGCATTCAAATATTATCAATTTCTATGGCTAACGATTTTTTTCTTCTTGCCAACGCTAACTGATTGAATTGTTAGAGCGCTTTACGTGTGCGGCATCGAAAATGTGCAATTGAACCTGAAACGCTGGTACGAGAACCCTTCCTTTCCCCATGTCTGCCACTCATCGTGAACTATGGCAGCGGGCAAAATCAATTTTCGTTGAAATAAATTGTCGAATTTCGGGTATAAATTGCAATCGTTTGCCAACACTTTACCCATCACCCCATCAGTACCGACCATCGACCCCCGTTCTCTGACTAACTGATTTACTTCTTCTTTTTGTATTTGTTTGTTGAATGTTATGTGTCTACCTACCCTTTCGCGGTCAGCCAAAATGATGTTTCGAAATGAGATTATTTATGATTGTTGCCGCCGCACACAAAAGCACAAAGGGGCATTTCATTCGAGGACTATAAATATCCATTATTTGTTAGCAGCCGCGCAGATAAATCAGGCATGTACCAGGCACGTCATGGCGGTGCCTCTCCACATGCCTCTTCATTTAACCCGCTCCATTAGTCGACCATTAACCTATTTAATTATTTGGTCCAGGATACGCACGATGCTAATATTCATTAAAGGTGGATATGCATTTAAAGATTAAGCCAATATTATTCCAAATTAATTAAAAGCATTTCTCATATTTCCACAGCACTCCTGTGGAACGCAATGATTGACGTAGAGGCAATCATTAAAGCAGAAAAGAAAAGTAGTTTACCCAACTAATGGATGTCTCCCAACCCTTTTTCTTCTTAACTGAAATGAACAGCAGCTTCATTATATTTTTGTGTGTGTTTTGCTCTATGAATATCATGAACATTGCTCATACGACATGGGTGCCATGGATTTGCTGCTCTCCTGCTGCTAGCCACTGGCGGCTGTGGCTGGCTCTCCTGCGTTCTCTGCTAATTGTGCCAAAATGACAATGCAAATTTGTACAAATTCTCAATGCTCACCCACATAAGCACACACACACACACACGCACTCACACTCACACAATGACATAAAACGCTTTGCAAAATAACCGAAAAATTTGTGTTAAATAAGCGAATAAAAGCAATGAAAGTTTTGCCACTTGCCTGCGTCCGGTTCGCTCATTCGTGTGGCGTGTCCATCCATCCGCTTGGGGTACGCTTCTGTGTGGCAGGCACTCTGCCGTGCACTGCTCCTCCTCTGCTGTTCTGTTCTGTACTGTTCGGCTGTGTTCTGTTCTGGCCACGTTGTCGGTCATTTCCTGTTTTATTTTGCCAACTCATCATCATTGCCATTGCCATCCTGGATGGTTAGCATTAAATTTAAAGCCTGGTTGGTTGCCTCTGCTTCGGCCTCGTCTGCCAGCCCAGTCCAGCCCCCCCGTCAGCCTCGTCGCCACGGCTCTTAAGTGGTTGGCACGTTTCAGCATTTTCAGCACTTTATTTAGGTTTTCATTTTCATTTGCCTCTCGCGTTCGCGTTCACTTTCGTTTTCGTTTCGTTTTCAATCCAAATTGTTGATTACTTGCCAGTTGAGCGCTGATTGCTTCACGTGATATGCACATTAGCATTTCTGATTCAATTTGGTGGCATGATGTTTGCCCTTGCCTTTGGCTCTCTCATTTCCAATACATCTCACACCCCCTTATAGCTCGAAGAGTTAGAGAGTCCATTATAGTTGACAGCAGCAGCAGCAGCATCAGCAGCAGCCCTGGCAGAAGACAAATTCATACAATGTCAACACAAAACCATTTCCCAATTTCCCATTTTCATGCACAATTTTTTTTTCGTTTTTGTTTTCCACTCGTAACCCTCAAGGAAGCACACAAAAAAAAATTTGTTTAACAAGCACTTATTTAGATTATATTTGTTGATTTCCACTTATGGAGCACTTAATGTGAACACGACTTCTGCCCACAAACCCCACCGCAATCTAGAGCTGTGTGGCATGGAATGTATCTTCTATCTGAATGGCTCTGGCCTGGTATATCTATCAGCGATGACAGTTTTTACCCCAGCTCGGTTACAGTTTCATATTTCTTTGGCCCAGTGGGCGGGCGGCCAACAGTTGTTTGCCACTCAAGTATGATTGATAACTCTGATGATTCATGCGTGTAATTCAGCTTGGGGGTTTTTCTGGTTTTCTTTTGCTTTTGGGGTCAGCGGCATTATGTTGTGACATTTACAAGAAATTTATTTGGTTTATGATATCTTTGATTGTGTTTTTCCTTGTGGCAACTCTTTAAGAGCTCTCCTTTAATCATGTCTTTAAATGGGCTCTCAAGTTGCGTCTCGCCTCTTCTCTCTGCTAAGTAAATTACCACAACTCATTAAAACGACGCTAATTAAAATTCAGCACGTTCTTCTAGTATTAAGTTGAGAGTCATAAGCCGTGCCATAAAACAGCCAAAGCGAACGACCGCACAGAAGCCATCAAAAATATTGTAACACATTTTGCCTATTAATTGCAAGCACCAGAGCCAGCCAGTCCAAGCCAGTCTGGAAGAAGAAACCCTGCCAGTCAGTCAGTCCGCTCAACAGCTCAGCACAGCATCCACACAATTTTCCACCTTTACCTAAAGCCACTCCCTGAGCGCTCTTCTTAATGAAATTTTGCAACATTGTTGAAGTAGCTGTTGTCGATGGGGCATGGGGCATCTGTGCTTTCGTTTCATCTCTGTCCTTCCCTTAATAATGAAAACGAAAACTATAAACTCATTTGTGTATTGGGAATCATCGGAGTGGCTACGGCTACGTGATTCGACGTGGCACAGGTCGAATTTGCAGCAGGTGCAGCAGCAGCGGCTGAGAAGTTCGTAAAACTTTTAGATGCCAAAAGGGTGAAGCGTTGCTTGATTTCGATTTTGCTTAGTTGACTGCAAATAAAATCCCGAAAAATTGCAAAAATTCCGAGTGCAGAAGTGCAGGAAAAAAACTCTGAGTGTGTGTCTCTTGAAAGAACCTATTGAACCCGCACATAGGTTAACATTTATGGCTGTAGACAAAGTTCACTCGCAATCGCAACACTTTTGTCTGTCATTCGAGCCAATTTTTCAAATGTTTCTGCCCTCACAAAACCTGCCCTAACCCTGGTCCCCGATTCGCTTTTCTGGCCCGCATGACCCGTTGCCATGACAGTGGGAATGAATTGCAAACGCAAAATGTTGTGCGCAGGGTAAACAAATATCTATGTAAGCAAATTGCACACACACACACACACACTCAGATGTACTGTGTGAGACACAAAGATACAAAACTTTAGTTCCCCAGTGCGGCACAGACGAATGACGAAGTACGCGACCTCACTTTTTTTGGCAGGGAATGACAGACCGACTGAGTGACGGGCAGACTGACTGCAGCACTGACTGACAAACAGGTTGAAAACGTTAGTGTCTGCACTGAGCGAAAAGTTCAAAAATATTTATGGTAATTAAAATTGATTTGAAAAGTTTGGATTGTCTCTGTGTGGTCGTAGAGTCAGGTAGAGTCTGCGCTCACTGGCAAGTGTGGATGGTAAAATCTCTTCAAAATTCACAATGTTTCAGAGTGTAGTGTGTGTGTGTGTGTGTGTGTCTGACACACATCATTCCACATCCACACACCCACTATACACCTCCTATGGCAGCCATCCGCCATCCTGCATGTGTGACAAAACTTTCTAATTAAAGTTGTTGCATCCCCGAAAAGTTGTCAAGTTCTCAACGTGTTTGTATTTGGTAAGGGAAAAGTTTTTTGGGTGTCGTCGGCTTTTAGGCGCAATGCGTAATATATTTTTCGTTGGCTTGGCTGGTGCGCGGTTCCGATTATGCAGGCAAACTGAAGTCTGAAACTGAATTTTAATTAGGTATCTGGGCAATTAGGCAAGTGTTAGTGTCATAGCACCAATTAGAAGGTCAAAATGTTTGGTCCTTATAGAATTTTAACGCACACTTAAGGGCAGTTGTCTTCTTTGTTAGATTTTTTACTTAACTGCAATGAAAATAAATAAAACTAATGTAATTTGTACTAACCGAAAAATATCTTTGACTCAAGAAGACCCTTTTGCTCAAGCAACAAAGCATCAAAACCAAATAAAAGTAACTTATTTACTTAAAACCAAATTAATTTCTGCATTGGACCACAAAGACGTTGAGCGTTGATGGTTCGAATCGAAACAAAACTTGGCCAACTTTGCCAGTGCGCATTTCTGAATGAAAATAGAAGACAACAACAGCGCCAAAAAACTATCCGTTGGTTTGCTCTTAAGTTTGCAATATTTTTTAAGTTTCCCATTCAAATTGAATTAAATAATATGCACTCGACTCGCAAACAGAACTTTCCCTCTGAACACAGAACTTTCGCTGGGGCTGGGGCTGGGGTTTGGCTCGAAAGGGAAAGGCACAGAGGGTGAGAGAGAGACAGAGGGAGAACGGGTAACCCAAATAAGGCAGAAAGGAATCTTAGCCATCTCTCGCTTTCCGCACACTGCAACTGGAAACAACTTTCATAATTCATTTCTGCCTGAGTGTAACAATTTTTGCACTTTATGACTTTCGAGTGCGCGCTGTGCGAGTGCCTTGAGTTTGACTTGACTTTCGGGGCACTGCAAATCATGCAACTGCAACAGCACAGCGGGACCAGGAACTCAAGTCAGAGAGAGAGAGAGCCAGTACCAGAACCAGAACCAAGAACAAGACCGAGAGAACTTCAAGTTGGAAACATTTTTGGGGTGCATCCTCCATTCCCTCTTTCTCTCTCTCTCTTGCTACTCCGCCCCATGATTTTTTGTGCTAATTACAGGGGAAGCGAGGCTGATGGACGGCGCACTCCACTTGGCAACAGCCGAAAACAAACTTGCGGCCAAGAACAACAAACAGGCAACCAGAAAGCGACGATAACCATAAAGGCCAACAGAACAACAGCAGCAGCAGCAACAACAGCAACAACAACAACTACAAAAGAGAAGCAGGCGAAAAACAAAGAGTCAACGACAAGCCAAAAGGCAAGGCCAGGCCAGGGCAGGGCAGGCCAGAAGCATGACCAGGAAGTTGTAAACGGCATTCAGGCAGGCAACCAGGGAGTCAGGGAGCCAGGGACACCAGCTCCACAGAGTAAAAGAGACGGTACTGGGATCGACTCCAAGGCAAAAGGCAAGGCAGAGGCAAGACAAAGCCCAACCGGCAGATTCCGTGAGCCGTGGGGCCAAAACAGACTGGCAGGCAAAACGACCTCGAGCTGCTGCTGGCCAAAAGTGCTAGTACATGTTCTGGCCCAAGCAGGTAGGAAGTCCGGTTTGGATTCCTTTAAGTTCTATCTCTGTCTCTCCTTCTCTCTCTCTCTCTCTCTCTTTCTGAGTGTACACAACACAGCACTTGTTTGCTTGTGAAGTGCCGGCTTGAAACAACAAGTAGCTTACTCCCTCTAAAAATATACCAGCTCAAAGGTAAAGACTCTCTGAGATCATTTACTGTGGATGCCCTTGAAATTCGCTTCCTCAAGTGCGCCCCCAAGGCAAGGCAAAGGACTTTCATTGCTCAAACTCCCACAAAGTTTCATTAATTATGCCAACAGCATAATGCCAAAGGCTTGAATTGATTTAGACAGGGCTTTCATTTACATGCTGTCGGTGAGGAATGATTTGTGGTGCTTTCACCGCCGATGACAGTTGGAAATAACCGCAATTTATGAAATATTTAAATCAATTTTTGTAGAAGATGCGCAGACACACATCTTCACATCGACCCATCTGTTATTTTGTTGAAATTTTCATTGTTTTTGTGGTAAAGTTTGAGGTTTCGATTTCGTTTCGATTTCATTCATACATAAACATTGTTTATGTCACGCATTGACACGCGTCGTCCTTCTTCGTAAAACAACAAAAATTTTCGATTTATATGCCACAGCACAGTAGCAGCAGCAGCAGGGGCAGCAGCAGCAGGAACAGCAGCAGTGGCAGCAGCAGTCTCATACAATGCTCGGGTCAGAGGCCTCACATAAAGACAATTGAATGTACGCGACTGGCCCCAAAACAGTTCATACTTCTCTTTCTTCTCCTGCTGCAGACGGCATTCATCTGGTAGCCAGCATTTCCCTTATCGCATACACACTCCCCCACACATAAATATAAATAAATACATATAAATAAATAAGAGGCCATGGAGAAGTAGAGCGGGGATATGGAGTCGGAATATCGAGTCGTGTGTATAGCACAATCGAAAACAATCACAATGCCACAGGAGCAAATAAAAAAAGGTAGAGAGTGAGACCGAGAGAGAGAGAGAGAGAACGAGAAAGGATACGCAATGGCAATTTGTGGGTAAGTGAAACACTTGAAGCCATTCAGCCGTTTTGGGTTGGCATCAATAATTTCCATGTTAATGCATTTGGGTGTACGTGAATTTTCAATAAACCAAACAATACAATAATTAACGTGGAACCCATGGGGGAAACCTCTACATATAAGTATTTAGCAACTGATTAATTATATTTCGAATGCGTAGCGAATCTTTAAATCTCTAAATAAAGACCGCTTAAGCGCACTACAATAGACGATTGAAATCTACTGAAAAATGTATCCACTTAACTAGCCAAACACTTTGGCTAACACAACACAGCCAAACAAATTAAAACTATTTAGGTATTTGCCAGTTCTTATCAAAAAATACCACACGAATCTTGACACAGGGCTGCTGAGCAATTAATCTCAAAGCACACAAAATCCGAACAAAATACAAAACATATTAAATCCGGTTGGCATGGCTGTGTGGCTCCTAATGCTGTTCATAATTTATGTGCCTATGCAGTAAGTCTTTACACACACACACACAGAAAAATCAACGCTCATATAATTTGCATAAATTGAAGATGTATCAAATTGAAATTGAGGTAATAAACCCAGCGACTGGGACTTGAGTTTGAGCTTTGATGGCAATCTGGCACTGGTATCGAACTGGAGAACTGGAGTAATTGGCACTAATTTGCTTTCACTCCATTAAATGAGTGCCTGCCTACCCACAATCTAGATGCAAATGAGGGCGTTCCACTTGATAGATACAAAAGAATACATACAGGTTCCTTCCTCCTGCTGCTCTGCATTCCATTTAAATCAATTAAGACATGGAAATAAAATCAATCTTTGGCTATACTCGTGCACACCCACCCGCCCAGTATAGTATGTATGAGGAAGTGACAAAACCTGCTGCTACGTTTTTTTTTGTTAAACCCAAATTTATGCAAACTGCTGACAAAATGTTCAAAATTACATCCGCTCGTCCCCCCACCCAAAAAAAAAACGGAATGAAACACCTGTGAGTATGTGACATCCCGCGCATCTTATCACCAGAACCAGAGACGACCGTGAACCAAGTGGCAAGAGTTCAGCGCGAAATTGCCTCAGGTAATCAGCTGTTTTTCATGCTGAAACTCAAGACTAAGCTATGCCATTTTCTGACGCTGATGCCTGCATTCTTGATATATACAAAATGTTGACGGAGCAACTTAATTGACCAGACACTCGGAGCAGACAACTCTCTGGCTGGCACATCTTCGGATTGGGAGCTGAAAGAAACGTCTCTCGAAATAATACAAATAAAATGCCCCGTTGCTGGACAGCGCCGCTTAATCCGGTTATTAAACTTTACACTGTCCGACCAGGTTGTGTGTGTAAGTTCCCCTCTACCCTCATTTCACATTTTATTTTGTATTATTTTGAGAATTGGAATGGTTTTTCAGCGACTATAAAAATGCTGCGCATGCTCAGCGACGCTTTTAGTTCATTCAAAAATTTCAGACCGTGCGGTTGGGACTGGAATAAACCCATCCATATATACGATATTATAACTAGCAGACATGTCTCTAAAATACGTAAGTTTCGAATGGGTTGGCATGGAATGCTGTTGCATTAATTAGACAGTTCTAAATTGGCTGCAGCCATAAATGAAAGTGTTTTCGGTTAGGTTTCTGGTCTTTCTGGATATTTATTTAAATGATGCAGCAAATTTGTTCTAATTAAGAATTTGCATACGTATAAATTAGTGACAATATCCAGTTTGAGCAAACACAAAATCATTTATCGTGACGTAAAAGATTATGCAATTTTTGATTCTGACGGGCAGGAAAAAATCAAATATTTACATATTAATATCATTTGCTTGGTGAATTAAAATAGATTTTGAAATAAATCAGCTATTAAATATTTATTAAAGATAAACTCGTGTGTGTGTGTGTGTATGTGTGTGTGTGGTGACATCAACCATTGTATTTACATAGACATATTTATGGCTAAATAAATTGCTTTATTATCTGAGGTGTGAATCTGCGAACCATGAGCATAAGATGACAGATAACTTCGTTCTTTCTTTTCAACGACCAAAAATTTGCATACATTTCAAGCTCGATTAGTTTCATTATATTGGATATGTTAATCCGGGTCTAATGACCTTTCCCCCAACACAAAGGGAAAGGCAGCTTGCTTCCGTTAGAATGGGCCATAAAATATGTCTATCCAGTTTCCAAAAAGAAAAAAGACATCAAACAATGCAAGGTTTTTGCCATTTTTGGAGGTCGAAACCGAATCAGTTTGAAATGCCTTTTGCAGCGCCCACACTTCCAGAGTTAAATTTGTAGCCAAATTTTCAAACTGGAACAAATCTATTTGGAGTGGCTGTGACCAAAGTCAAACAATGGGTCCATAACTTAGAAGTATTTTAGCAAATCCAAACTGGATCACTGCACAAGGCTTTTGCATAATTTGAACTAATTTTCGCACTGATTTTCCAGCTATTAATCGCATCTGCATTGCTGATCGGCGTGTGCCTTGGGGATGTGTCGGAAATAAGCGACCAGAAAATCGATCTGCCATTCAATGACTTATTGCCGCCACTGCTGGATGAATCAACCACAAGCTCAACCACAAGCACCAGCACCACAACATCGACCACAACTACAGTGGCACCTCCGCCGCCAACTGCTGCCATAACGAAACCCACAAAGAAATCGTATTACCAGAAGCCCGCTCCACTCAACAAGGAGGATAAATCGAAGCCCAGCTCTGGCAAGCAGGCCATACAGCTGCTCTCGCTGGACCTGCTGCCACCCTTCGAGGATGAGGCCGAGCCGGAGGAATCAAAGCCCCAAGAAGTAGCCAAAGTAGTGGCCGTAAGTGAGCCAAAACCTGTGGCCAAACTGGCTCCCGCTTTTCCACGGGCAGTACCGAGGCCCCAGCATGTGGCCAAAGTCGCCCCTCAACAGGCAGCTCTGAAGCCACAGTATGCACGCATTGCCTCCCCGGCGATACATCCCACACAGACCTCCATTGGGGGTGGTGGCGGCTATACCTCTCGATTCTCAAACTACTTCCTAACGAGCACCCCGCGACCACGACGCGGACCCCTGCCCACACTGACGCCCTTTCCGCGCCACATCAAGAAGTAGAAATCAATTTAATTAATTTAGATAAGAACTTAATCAAAAGCAAAGTCAACAACAAACATAAAATTAATTAAACACAACACACAAACTGAGCGAAAAACAAAGTGAATGAGTGGAAAATATTCTGTATTATTTATAAGCGACAGTTTTAAGCGCTACAAGTAAATTATGCAACTCTGAAAATATACATAAATTAGAAAAACAAAACAGGCGATCGAATTTTGAATAATGGCTGATGAGGCATATTTAGTGGAATGGAAAACATTTAATATCGATCGCAAAAAGTACATTTTAGGGCAAAATATGTGAATGGGAAAGAGCTGTCATCTCCGGACACATTTTATGAAGGTCAAATTTCAAAGGAAAATGGAGCAGAGAGCTGTCAAGCAGTTGACAGCTACATTTCAAAATGTGTGATATGTAAGGCAAGGTGTCAGCCTTCCTCAGCACAAGTATCTTGTTCGCAATTACTTATGTCTAGCCTGTGTAACCGCTCTACCTCTTTGTAGTTTATACTGGCAGCACACTGGCTGACACACTCGAATGTATACCACAAAAGCGGAAAGCAAATTCATCAACGGCATTTAATTAATTGCCAGCAACGTGCAAATAACTTGGCGCCACCGAAACTGAAACCGAAACTGAATCTGACACTGAAAGCCGCTGTCAGCTGCCAAATAGCTACAAACGCTCTTAGCCTCCGGCTAATATACATACGGGTATTATGGCGCCTACCCTCACCCAATATACCGAATCCCAAAGCCGTACCGAACCCTCTCTCTCTCTCGGCCGCGTCTCTTGACAGTCGTTCAACCTGCTAAATGCTAATTATGGCCCTCGTCGACTTGGCGTTGATGATGTTGCCGGCAGAAATTTGTCGCATTCGAATAGCAGCGCGCCCATTCCATTCCCGGCTACCGGACAAGCCCTGTTGAGCCTGTTGTTGCAGTGGTAATCGCATAGCATGGACGATCTAATCAAATCAAATCATTGCCATACCGATTAGCCATATTTATGGGTCCCGTTTGTCACTCGACATTGATATTGTTTCAGTGTCTGTCCATTTAACCGCGTTAATTACACGGCTGATTAACATTAATGCGTTTGCCCGTGGAGGGCATGGTGATGCCCCTGCCACTGGCGATCTTGATGCAACAGCTGATGCAAATTGATATCTGTCGAATGGCAGATGCGTAACAAACATTTTTCATTGATTAATGATATTAACATAAGTTTAAAAAGCCAAATTAATGAATGCTTTTGATAAATGTTTTATGCATTTATTTGTTTGAAAGGGAAGGGGCACATTCCCTTGATATATCTCAGCTCAGTTTTGATTACACAATTTCATGTTTTATTACTGTTTGTTAAACGAAAAATAATAAGCAAATGGCATTAACTTTGGAGAGATCGGTTTATTGTTTGTTCAAATTAAATATGGAACTCATATATAACTCATGTTTATGCATGGAAGATGGAAATATTCTTAGTGTTTATTTTTGCCATGCAAAATTAAAAGAATAAATCATAAATTCATCAACTATCCCACATTGAAATGTTCAAAATTCATACAAAAATCACATACATATTTTCATTTATTTATGATTTCATTTCAGATACGTTGCTGCGTAACTTTTCAATTAAACTGTCCAACAGGCAAGCAAAAATAGTATCCAAAAATTGGTTCTTCCCAATTAAGTGTGAAATGTATAAAACGCATTTTCAATTGCCATGACAACTTTATAAGCCGATTCGCCTGCAATGCTAACTCGTACTTTTGAAGCTGAAACTAAAACCGAAGCCCCTCAATGTCATGCCGTGACAAAATCATAGCGATTTAATGCGCTTCAACTAATTACTGCCAGTGGCAACAATCTGGCTGATACTCGTACTCGTAGTAGTCGGTAGTCCGTCCCCTGGCAGCTGTGGCCGGGAGCTGCCAAGCCGAGCAACGATTTAAATGACACTAAGCGATGCCGAAAGGCGATTCGAATGATGGGAATTTCCAACGCCAGAACGAAGTCTGTGTACGCTTAATGAGCTCTTAATGGTATGCTAATGGTAATCCAATAAAGGGGCGGCGGTCTGTCAGTTGGTTTTGATTTAACCCTATCTTACCAAATCCAACCTCAAGTCAAACTTATCGTATATCACACATTTTAATTGGATTTAAATTGGTTTGAACTGTTGATAATCCAATTTCGAAGCAGCTGTGCGTACGGTTAATGAGATTTGAATGGATATTATGATTAACATAATTCGCTCATTTGTTATACTGAAAGAAAAAAATTTCTTACGCGCAGGTTCTTATATCAAAATGCTGTATGCTTGATTAGTTTCGAATGGAAAATCCATTTGAAGAGAGACTTTTAAGATAGTTTTTCCTCTCCTGTCCCAATCATTCGTTTGCATTATTAATCACAAATTCTAAACCAAAGTTTTCATATGCCTCTCGAAAGGGTATCGGCCTGATGCGCTCTCATTAAAAAAGTTTTGCGTCTGATGCGTGGAAAGCCATTAGATGTTGGCCCTGGCATTGGAGGGAGCTTTCCACACTGCCTCCCACATTCCCCTACCGCACACACACACACACAAACACACACACATATGCATGAGTCTCATGATTGTCTCTGTGTGTGTCTGTATGTGTGGATATCGTGGCAGCATTAAAAATCGCTTTTAACAAATGGTGCCATAAGCTCTTAGGCAAACTTTTAATGTGCACACATACTCGCACATATAGTGGGGTATCGTTTGGTGTTGGGCGGGGGTGTAGAGAAAGATTTATGTGGCCAACGCTGCGTATGAGCGTTGCAAAGTATTTTCAACTTTAACACGCAGCCTGGAAGAGTGGCCTCATATTTCCCCTGCACACCGCACCCCAAACCCCACTGCATGCTCGTAGCAGAAGAAAAGTATTTAGATATATTAAAAGTGTCTAGACATGGCCACATTAAAACAAACAATAAACCATTCACATAATAATAATACAAGAGAGTAGAAATAACAACTAAATTAAAATATATCCCCCATGTTCGAGTGTTCGAGTGTCCGAATGAGGTTCTTGGAGTGTTCGAATGGAGTTCTTTGAGTGTCCGAGTAGGTTATTTTCATGGTTAATAAGATCGCAATGATATGGCCAACATTTATATTCAACTGGATGCAAATGAGTGTCAAGCAGATACCCATTTAACAATCATTTTTTACGCCAATTTAATTAAATTTTCCTACTTGCTGCCACGGTATGTTAATTTTATTTTCGAACCTCAAAGCATGAGCGAGACAGAGAGCGAAGAAAGACGATTTTCACTTTTCGCAGCTGTCACTGAATGAATTAATGACCTCAAGTGGATGGTCGAAAGGACAATAACTTCCTGCCACAATACGGCTGCTGCTGCTTCTCCTGCTGCTGCGTACGTACTGCTGTAAATGTTTGCGCAAATTTTAAATTGATAGTAAATATTAAAGTTTGCTTGCAGATTCATGGCGCCCGTGCAGCTGCTGGATCCTGCTGGGTCCTGGTATCCTGCTTTAAATGCACTTTTGGCGCCAACTTTTTTCATTTTGGGCTCCGGCATACAATAATAATTTTTAATATGGCCATGTTGCAGGCCCGTCAACCAAGAGGGATGTGAAATGTGGTATATGTGTGGACGTTGATGAGGTTATCGTGCAGCTGGCCACCCCCATATCCCTTTAATTACACTTTACCATCAGAGTAACGAATCATGGCTTTGTATATTTTTGCAGGGTATGGCCAAATTTACATAAAGGGCACAGCACACCCACCGATTGAACTATCGATTGTCGAATCAATGTACCGTCAACGTTGCCAACGTTTCTCTGGCTCAGAGCCATAGATGTTTCACCCAACCGTTAATGCCTCGCTTCAGTTACAATAACGGAAATGAGTTTTAATGTGGAAATAATTGCATGTCATTGACGTTGACAACAGCAACATCCACACACACACACATATACCCACACAGAAACAGCGAGACAGATATTCGTACTCGTACACAAACCAACAAACAAATGTGAGAAATGTTGATATACAATAATATCATTAAATTTCATTTCATATTTGCTCTCTGATGAATGGCAGGCAGTTTCAGTTGCTTCTGCCACTGCCACTACCACAGATACTCTGTATCTGTTTCTGTGCCTGTATCTTCTTATGAATTGATTGAAATCGAAATGCAAAACCTTGACTCACTTCTGGCATTTCTTTTGATTCATAACATTTTTTGGCTTTAATTGAAAAGTGAAATCCACAAGTCCATTCAATTATAAATATTTTTTTCTTTTTATCCTCTGATTTCTTTTGCTTTTTTGTGCCTTGATTTTGGTATTTGCAATTAAATGTTGATGGGGAAATTGAGAACACATTTGTATGTAAGATATCTGGTGCCACTAGAAAGTCTTAATATATACACAAGAAAATTTTTAAAATATCTTAGCAGAAATGCATTACATAAATTCTGGAGCTGTCCAAAAATGTATTTCCATTAAAAAATCACAAAATTCTTTGAAATTTATAGGGGTTTAAATAATGCAAAGTTCGTACATCAGATTATTATTTTCCACTTTTGAATTGAACAAATTTCTCAATTATATTTCTGTAAATATTTTTGTAGCTTTTACTGTACATGCAGCAAAAGAAAATATAAATAATCCAAATCTGTGCCAGCTGCTGCTCCACTCAACCACTTCACTCTGCTCTCTCATATCTCTACAGAATATTTTTACTTTATCTTTATTTGTACTGGAAAATTCAAAATTCAAATGTGAAGAGCAAAAAAACAAATCATTTCTTATTCGTTTAATGTTTCCAGACAAAATGGAACTACGCATGAATAATGAATACTGAGCATCCGTCCATCATAAACTTTGATTACAATTTGTATCGGGCCTATGGACCAAGCCGACAAACAAATTGAAGAAAATGACAAAATAGATTATCACTGGAAAAACAAGAAAATGAAAATTGGACAAAAATCAACGCCCAGCACGTCCCAGCAACCAAAAAATGAGTTGAGTCTGGAGTCGGAAAGATAGAATAGAAAAGAATCCAGCAAACAAATACAGTAATTGACCGGAGGAACAGATATATTTGACATTAAAATAAATAATTCATTTCATTCAACGACAAAACCGTGTAAATTCGCAGAGTCAAGAGTGGGCTGGGCTGGGCTGGGTTGGGCTTTTGGGGGTCTCATAGAAATTATTAATAATTTATTTTAGCACATTTCAAGGATTTTGCACGCCGGCCACACGTTTCGGCAATTTCCGGGGCAACAAAACCGGCAAAATACTTGAAAATGTAATAAATTTCGAAAGACGTGGGGGCTGGGAACTGGGACCTGGGACTGCGACCGAGAACAGCCGAATCCGATCCCCAGCCGGTCCCTGTCTGTTTGTGTGTGTGTGTGTCAAGGGTCGACAGCTGTGCGCCCGGGCTGGGGGTCCTGTAGAGCGGTTCAAATGTGAGTGCTTGACAAACTGTTGCCGCCGGGTCCAAATCAATGACAAAAATTACACACGAATGCCTTGGGGTATTCCTGAAGAGATTTGCAAACGTAACACTCCCACACGCCCATCACGGCCTTGGGGAAGGTGGGAAAATTAATTTTATTATCAAGTTGTGCGCCTGGTTAAGTCCTCCAGACAAATGGCAATTTATTTAATGCCATGACCTTAACTCTTGTGCTTTCAATTCAGTTTTCCGTATACTTCTCTCATTAAAAACTTTGAGACCTTTGCTTTCCTTTCGCTCACAAAGCCAATTAAATGAAATTGTTTCAAGTACTTGGGCCATTCGTGAAAATGAAAGCCAAAAAGGGCCCCAAACACACAGTTTTTGTTTTGTGTTTGTTGGTAAATGAAAAGTTAAATCTATATATACAATAACACTTTCACAGGGCCATAATTGTATTTCATGTTTTTATTTAGTTACTTCTATTTTTGTGTATTTTTTAAAGCTTGTCTCTCTTTTGGCTCTATGAAAACTGATCACATCTGAAAGTCTTTTCACTACAATGCCCAAGGAAAGTAAAAAGTATTTAACAAAATCAACAAAGAAGTCCCATTCCACTTCCACCCCACCTTGACCACTCTGTGAAATGAGAGCAAATGAAATCCAAGGGAACCTTTTGTATAAATTATTTTCCGCGTCGCAGACACAAAATACAGAAAAAAACGAGAACAAAAAAATAATAAAAGCGAACTGCCTCTTGCTGGGGCAGTCTTAAATCAAAACACCAAAAGCTTTTCAATGCCACGTGCTTGGAGGTCAAAAAATGAGCAAAAATCAATGGCAGGAGTCCGGGACAGTATTCCCGGGGCTCTGAGACTGAAACGGGGGACTGAAAGTAGCACTGGCTGTTGGTTGGATGCGTGCGACTGACGAGCTTAGCTGAAAAAGACCATTAACAAAGTAAACAGCTGCAGAAGAGCCCCCGAGAGTCTGTAAAGTCTCTCCCCCAGAATACAGTCGAGTCAGCATTATATTGTATACAGAATGGAGGGGAAAATTAAAGAATTCTCTTTGTTTTGACACCTCATTCTGAAGTTCTTAAAAGTGGGTACTCTTGCTGCTGCTGTTGCTGCTGTGGTTGCTGCTGATAAAAATCGACTGCGTAACATATTAGCATAATTTTTAGGCAAGTTTTAAATAAACAGCCATAAAATTCAGCCCCCAACTAAAGCTCACAAGATGCTACTTGAACAGAAATTACGCTCCGTTTTTTTGTATTTGGGTCAGCAGAAGCCAAGGTAACCATATACCCTCTTCAGATATCTGAGAACATTCTGAGCCAGTGCTTATCTCGCCGCATCTTGACAAGTAATTGCTCATGATGACCCAGATTAACGAGGATAGAAATGAAGAGGTTTTCTAGGTTGAAGTTTTGCTCCAGATTTGATTAATTTCAAAGCTAAGTTTTATACCCCGCTGGTTAAGTTTGATACCCCGCTGGAATTGGGACTCCATTAAATCAGTGGGTATTGTGTAGTAGATCTGGCATAAAAGAGCCGTCCCAAATGATGCTGCCATTTCCTTGCCTTATATTTCGAGCCACGAAGTACCCATAAATATCATAGAGAGATGAGGGAACTGTTTGCCCGGCTTGAATATAAATAAAAGCCAAACCAAAATCGATGGCTCAATGGCAACCGCCACAAGACATCCGTCAGTAATGGTTGGTATTGGTGGCGAAATGACCGAACGGACGATCCACAAAACCGAAAACGGCACATATCGGTTATTGAAATTGTCTCGCAGGTGTCATTAACGTTGGCAGCACTTTACTGCCAGCCAGTAGCCATGAGCGAATGGCAGTGGCCATCAGTAGGAGAAGGAGCCTGTAGCAGCAGCAGCAGGTGCTTCCATTTGTGGCCATGGCATAAACGAAGGCCAAAGTCCGCAGGGTCCGCAGTCAGCCTTCCCTCCACTGCCAACCCCTCGTGTCCACTCTTTGGCAATGTCATTAATTTCGATTTATGGTCATTAAGCTGAGGCATCGGCCTCCTTTCTATTTAATATGGAAAATGTTTAATGAGTCCTTATAATTTATGCGCATTTTTGTTGCGTGTGATTTACCCAAAAAGAAAGAAGAAGAAAATATCTATATATAAATTATGAAAAAATTCTCCCGCCTGTCGATTTGAGTTTACGATTTTAATTAATGCCCTGCCATTGGCCATGTCCTGCCACATTCTTGTCGCATCATCAGCTTTAATTTCACACTTAAAGTGTGTGTCTCTTCAGGACAGAAAAAAAAACAAAAACTTTTGTTTCATTTGCCCCCCGAAGCAGAGGAAAATTATGAAAGAGTCGCAGCATATTTTCTTGCATACTTTTTGCACAAATAACAAACCATAAATAATGTCATACGCTCGGCCCGAAATGCCAGCCAATGTTTGCCACGCCCCTGAAGGCAGCCCCCAGCCCACAATTCCGACCAGAAAACATCCTCCCAGTAGCCCCTCCATACATACATATATATATATATGTTTCTTTCTTGTCGCCTTCGGTTTGCTTTTAGGCCAAAGTTTTTGAACTACTTGCACGTCTCTTTTTGTGCGACGGTTTTTTTTTTTAGTGGTGAGCGGGGGGTTTCTCCTTTTTTTCTGCTTCTCTTCCCTGATTTTTTTTCGGATGTTTTGGCAACCCTGCTGTTTTGTGTCTGGGCCGTTTCTTCGGCAGCTTGGCCCGAGCATCTTCATCTGCTTAGGGCTGGCACGCCTTCTAGAGCAGGCTACCCGCTGCCTGTCGCTGCTTTATGTTGCCGCCGTCGCGCGAACCCAAAACTTCAATAGGGCGAAAATGATAAATGGCCATGCTGGGGATTTTTTCCTTGTATGTGTGTGTGTGTGTGTGAGAGGAAGCTAACGCAAAGAGAGAGTGAGAAATGGAAAGAGCATAAGAGAGCGCATAATGTGTGGAGAATAAATAGAATCAAATCATTTTTTGGATACTTATTGCAAGTAAGAAACTCCGCTTAAAGCAAACACCAGCTTAAACACTTTAAGAATGCAATTTATTAAAGATTGCGATAAATAATCCATCAAGCAAAAATCCACAACACTTTAGACTTTTCCCACACAAACACACACACACACACACAGCTTAAGCTGAAATCCATTGAATATTCATCATGATTACATCGAAATAAATTATATTAACACAGTCCCTGTAAAAGCTGTAATCATTTTCTGTGAACCACGTACACTGGTGTTGCAAGTGGAAAATCTATTTAAATTTCCTGAAAGTAAAATTTCACGTCATGCAAAATTCAGTTATTTTAAGATCCATCTAATTACAGCTTACAGCAAAATCAATAGGAAAACCCACATCACTCTCTGATAACTTCATTAGAAATGCACAGTGCTTTGGTTACAAAAGTGTAAATACTGCGAGTGCTCTTAGTTGTTTTTGTGTGGGAATTGGGGTTGAGGTTGGGGTTTGGGTTTCTTCTTTGAGCTTTGCAAGCCCAAAAATGTCCCAGCCCCCTGCCCACTACCATGCGAATATCCGACAAGTGAAAAGCCAAATGCGTTCGTACGTTTTCCCTGCATGCTTACACAATTCAACCGCAAAATCCTTTTGTTTGCCAAATATGCTCGGCGCTCTGTGCTCTCATCCACGTGCGTATCTGTGTGTGGATTTTCTTCTCTCTCTATCTGTGTGTGTGTGTGTGCAATGCATTGTTCCCTGTGCACATGCAAGGTGTGTGCGTTTGTGGGACGGGGGACTCTCTGCCTTGTTTCCAGTCTTAGCGATAATGATGTTTATTTAATGCATTTCAGGTGCAAGGTGCTATTTGCCATTTGACGTTTTGCGCGCGCCATCGTACGTCGGATTTCAGTGCTACCCCAGAGCGCCCAACCACCATCTTCAACCAGTAACCGCACGCTCTCTCGCTCCACTACAGACACTAATGCCCTGCTTGGGCCATTGGCTTATTGGTAGTGGGTGTGATAAAATGGGAGTTCAAAGGGGGACGGGATGATTTGGGTGGTGAGCATTGTGGGTGGATGGCCGCTCATTATGCCAAACGTGGCTCCATTCCATGCGCCCGAGCAGCTGCGACGTGCATGCGATAAGCGAGAGCGTTAGCTCAATGTCATACGCTGCGTATACGTAATGCCTTGGTTTGGATCAGTTCGGTTCGGGCTTGCTTGCTTGCTCCGCCCTCGACCCCTCTGCAAGCACATTGTCCTTTAAAATGCAACACACGTTTTTGTGGCACTGCATTTATCGTCCCATCACATCCCATACCCATTTCCATCCCCATTGCCCTTCTCAGCCAAAGGCAACACTCTACCCATAAATAATGCGCATAATCACATTTAAATAAGTAATTTAATTTGTGATTTTCACATATCGTTAAGTTCTTAAGCTACATAATGAAAGCGTGGCGATGGGTTGGTGCGGTGAGGTGAAGTGAAGGTGAGGTCTTCATTGCATCTCGTTAAATACATGTACATTGGGCTCCCTTCGTGCGGTTAAACGGTACGAAACTGATAGGTTCTTATTATGTATGTTAACTGTGGGGTTATCGCTGCAGGACAGCGCGGGAGCAAGTACTGTGAATTTTTGGGGTAGCAGACAATTAAATAAGTAAAAGTCTTGGGCTATTAATATCATTTGATGATAACAATATTGCTACTATCCATAGCTCTCAAGTAAATGTGCTGCCTCACTAGTGTAGTTTCCGTAGTGTAGCGGTAAAAAAGTTGCTGCTGGAAAGTGTCAAGCCAATCCCGTTATATGAGTTTCCGTAGTGTAGCGGTTATCACGTTCCCATCACCAAAATGAAACATGAAAATGTAAATGCAGATTATTCTAAAAAAAAAGAGAAAAACAATTTCCTTGCCGGGAATCGAACCCGGGTCGCCCGCGTCAGGGTCGGTTAGAAAACCACTAGGACAATAGGACTGAGGACTAGGACTAGGACTGAGATTTTTGGAAATTGAAAGATCGCGGGCGACTTGAAATTGAAAGACGCAGGAGACTCAGATTTTTGGAAATTGAAAGACGCAGGAGACTCAGATTTTTGGAAATTGAAAGACGCAGGAGACTCAGATTTTTGGAAATTGAAAGACGCAGGAGACTCAGATTTTTGGAAATTGAAAGACGCAGGAGACTCAGATTTTTAAATTTAAAACGAGGTATTGAAATGAAAGATCCTAATTCACAGTGGAAATTGAAAGAATGTACATAATAAATTTCATCATTGACTCAAAAAAGAGAAAAAAAAGGGATTTTAGCACAGCTGTCCACCCCGGGAATCGAACCTAGACCCCACGGAGTGAGAGCCGGATGGGAAACCATTTGGCCAAGGATTCCATAGACTGAGATTTTTGGAAATTGAAAGATCGCGGGCGACTTGAAATTGAAAGACGCAATGCACTGAAACTGAAAATTGAAAATTAAATTTTTATGACTCAAAGTAATTTTAATTAAACTTATTTTTATTCTATTTTAATTAACGTGTGCTTCACACGCACAAGGTCCCCGGTTCGAACCCGGGCGGGAACAAATACTTTTTTTTTTATTTCTTATACCTGTACTCGAAGAGGTAAGAGGCATGCCAGCTTTTTGAACGAAGTGTATGAGTGTAACACACAGAAGGAAACGTTTCCGACCGCATAAAGTATATATATATTCTTGATCAGCAACAGTAGCTGAGTCGAGATAGCCATGTCTGTCTGTCCGTTCGTCTGTCCGTCCGTCTTGATAAGCGCCTAGTTCTCAGAGACTATAAGAGCTAGAGTAACCAAATTTTGTATGAAAATTGCTGTGATACCACACTATTTCAAGTGTATTTAAAAAATTGTATTCTCTATCTTTCTCGCTCTCGTGCAGTGTGCGCTCTCTGGCGGAGTAGATGTGGAATTTACATTGTAGATGTAGATTACAGATGAAGCGAAAAAATGTAAACATATAAAATATAGTTTAAAATTCGACAAAAATCATAATCTAACATATGTATATGTCATATATGATCGAGTACCGGGTATAAAACGTTCACAACGTTCCCTTTCGTTTATTTATAGAAATATTTTTTTTTTTTTATGTATATATTTTTATTAATAACCCAGCCACCGAGGCATCGAAAGCAACGAGATAGCGGCCGTTCTGGCTAAGGAAGACGTCAGGCTGGCTGGCAAACGACAGAACAGAGAACGTGCCCGTCTCCCGTAAGAACGCTACAGAGCGATTAAGAGAGACGGGCTGACACACATGCCAGAAGCAGGTGGAGGAGTACCACCATCTGCAGAACCTCGAAAACCACGTGCAGAGAGCGAAATGGAAAACTCAACCACTACTTACTGCACCTAACACGGAAGGACTGCGGAATGTTAGTGGGAATACTCACAGGTCACTGTCTGGCAGTGGCGCAGGCAGTTAAACCAGGCATCAGCAACAGTGGCAACTGCAGGAAATGCGATGAATCCGTGGCAACTGAAACCCTGGAACATCTCATCTGCAACTGCCCGGCTGTCTCACGGGCAAGGAGAAGATACCTTGAAGATGCCTCCAAGAGGACGCCAGGACTTCGAAACCTCGTAAATACACTCGAGAGAGTTTATAAACCCCATCAGGACAACTAAAGGCCATATTAGCCTATGCGTGGACAAAATAATTAAATTATTTATTCTCAGATTAATTACTAAGAGGTAAAGGTTCTTCGTTATTTTCTGGAGCTTCCATGGAAATCCCATGAATAAATATTTCAGATTTATCGTTTTGATTTCCACATCCCCAGTTCCAACCAATCTTAAAAAAACCTTTAATACCTTTAAACCATCTTCCTTCAGACTAATCACCACAAATTCCCCGCAAAACCAACATTCCTCCTTCGTTTATCTACTTTGCACTCCCGCCCGATGATACCCTCCCGCCAAAAATAAAATAAAAACATTAATTCACATTTATTTACTGTATCAGCTGGCTGCTACGAGTGGTCTTGGTATTGGGTTGCAACTTTTGCATACTTTGCATTTTTATTGCACAACATCCGGTAACAAGGACTTCTCGCAGCATTCAACTGTGAGAGATTCCAGCGGGGTGAGGGCGATGGCGGCGCAACCCCAAGTCAACCCCAAAGAGCCATTACCACAATGCCAGGGCGGCTGCAATTACAAACAGTTGTTCAACTGCTTGACTTGAAATTCAGCTGGAGCTGCTGCCCCAATATGCAATCCATTCCCCTGCTGCCCACCCCCGACTCTCGTGCTCCGCCTCCTACTGTTGTATCTGTATCTGATGCCGTCGTTTGTGGTTTACAGATTAAAGCGCGTACATCCGTGGCGGCGTGGAAAAGCCGGATGATGAGGCAATGGCAAGCCGCGCATGCGTCTCGAGCATTCCAAAAAAAAATGGAACAATAATAACAACAACAACAACTAAGGGGTAACCCGTACCAGGACCGGGAATCGGGTTCCGGGATACACTGGGATCCACTGGGGTCACGCGGCGGGAGAGAGAGAGCAAAGAGTCTGGTCAATGGCGTCCGGTGTCATTGCGTTTCCGTTTGAGTTGGCAATTTATACAATTTTCGCTGGCGCTGCTTGTAAAATGGAAAAACTGTACCACCGCCGCCGCACATTTACTTACTATGCGGCATGCAGCACGGCTACGGATGGCTCTTGGATGGGCACTCGGACTTTTGTCCGGCCGCGTTTTTGGGGGTGGTGGTGGTGGGGTGGTGCTTGGTTGGTGCAACGTTAAATTGATTTATAATTTCTCTCAGAGTCGCATTTTAACTTTTCCTGTTGCCGTTGCACTCCTCCACGAACCGTGCGTCCTGTTCCCGTTCATTTGGCATTTTTTAATTCGCATTTTTAACGCTCCATCCGAAGCCTCCAACGAGGCTTTGGCTATCCAAAGAGTGGCCGCAGCCCCTCACCAGCCTTCCCACAACACACACAAATGCTTGGAAAAACATTCTTTACAGCGCAAATGTATGCGCTTTCCAGGCGGACCGGTCCCTCATGTTTGTATGAATTTTAACGCCAAATTGGTAACTGCAACAACTTGCATCAGCGGTTCGTATCATCCATATCGATGATGGCCAGAGGGAGAGAGACAGAGAGAGAGGGCATATTCCTTTCCTTTTTTGCAACGTACACCCTTTAATTAAAAGTCAAAAGTTCAGCAATTGATATTGTAATCAATTTATGAGCGTTGTGCTCGTATTTTATTTATCCTCTGGCCTCTTTGGTAGGGTAGCAGTAGCAGCAGCCCCAAAAGTCCTGGGCAATCAGAATTTATGGGTCAACAAACATTTCGGCAACTGCGGAGGCGAATTCATAAATTTTGCTCCTTATAAAACAAATCAAGTATGGTTTTGCCCAGGGATTTTCGTTTCATCAAAGCCACTTTTATGGCAACGTTAATCACATTAATAAGAACCGAAAATATCAGCAGTGAATGGCCATTAAAGTGACTGGATTCAAATGGAACTGTAAATGAAATCTGCCATCGGAAAATCAAAGAGAATCTCGCGCGCGCGGATTCGCTGAGCATAATGTCCTCACAAATAATCAGAATAATGCAGGAGACAGTGGGTATGAGAGTAGTAGGGATAGCCACAGTAAATGACAATAATGACATAATAAAAACGACTGTTAAAATATACAAAAAGAGAAGGAGGGTGCGCTCCAAAGTCGAAGTATTTTATACTCTTAGAAAGCAATGCTATTGTATGGCAAAATAATCGAATAGTAAAATCAGAATACCCTCTGCAAGCGTATACCAAACATGAAGACAGACAGAAGCTGCCACTGCTGCCCCATTGCTGTGCTGCGGCTAAGCAGCATGACAATAAAATAAACGTTAATAAAGATAAGATAAGACGAGCTCAGACAGACATTTGCTGCGGTTCTGTGTGGTATGGGAGAGCAAATGTTAAAACAATAACCAGCTAAATGTGCCAAATAAGGAGGGGGAGAGCGTGACCAAAGACTTGGAATTTGTCCGCCACTAAGCTGTGAAGATGAAGACGTTACATTCCGTCCGTCCCTCACGAAATGAGTGTCACCAGAAATGTTTTTCTAGCAGCTAGAAGATACCCTCACCCCCGCCCAAAATGACATTAAATTCGGTTTAGCAGAGGGGGAAAATATTTATATCTATTTGAATTGTGACTGTCATGTCAAACAATGTACTAAGGCTTTAATAAATTAATGATAATATCTCGCCTAATGACTCCATAAAGATGATGAAGATTCATGCCACAAATGGAAAATTCTTATATAAATTCTTTAAATTTTGTTTACTTCCACATGCTCTTCCCTAAATACCATTTGACAAATCGAAAAGTTTTCATTTTAAAACCCAAACCTAGCAGCAACCCCAAACACAACATAAACCTTAAGTACGCTCCAATGATTCCAATTCGGTTGTGGGTTGGCCTCCGAAACTGAAACTTTTCCTGTACCTGGACTTAAAGTTTATGACGCAGGTGTTTGCTTTGGATTAGAGCAGCCAGTCAGGAAAAAGGCCAGGACAAAAAAAACGAAGAGAGCATAAAAAGATGGGCTTACCTGTCGTGTGAGCAGGCAGGGGGGAGAAGGTCCTGAGGTGTGAGGGTAAGTGTTACAACAACCATTCAAATGAGGATACGGCTCGCTGCTGGTCAGGACCTAAAAACCTCAGGATTCATTTTGCCAGCTTTTCAGCACAAACGACCACAACAAACAGCCTACATACAATCCTCCACATGGCTGGGGTGTAGACTGTGGCTCTGTATCTCCCCATGTTTGTGGATCGCCCTACAAAATGTTGACAAAACTATAGAACAGGCCTTAAAATTGTTTTTAAATTGCCGATGAAAGGCTGAAGCCAAGTGCGAACAACTGAATGGACAGCACATGGAAATAATTGTCTGATTTTTCGTTCGTTTTCTCTGCATTTTTTTTTTTTCATCTTTAAGCCTTTAAGTTGGCACTGCTTTCTGGGTGTCTTGCTTGTATTTTAATCTTATTCTGCTCATTAATTTTTCACACATAATTTGCTTATCCTTGCATCGAGACTTAAAGCCATTTTGTGGTTGTCCGTTTGGTGTATTTCCTGCGTTGTCATAATTAAAATACTTCTCTTTTTTTTTGCTACGAAGACATACGCATTAAATATTATTTATAGGCATTTGTTCGATGTTTTCGTAGATTTATTTATGACTTTGCGGGGACTTGTTAATATTTTGTACGCAATAAAATAATTAATAAGCGACAGCAAGCACCAGCGGGACAGTATTAATTATATCGGATTAAAAATACATTAAAAAAAACCAAAGAGTGGGGAAATAAACATATCAGCAAGATGCATATAGTATAAGCTATAGTAAATGTATATACATATATAGGATGTATGAACATGTTTCCTTTCCAATAAGCCTTTCGTATTTGGAATTTATATTAATTTCGTTGATAGCAAAAAGGATACAACTTTTACGATTCCGGGCCGGTATTGGCCTTTTAATCAGCTTTATTAATAACAGTTTATGCAAATTTAAATATAGTATTAACCTTAAATCAATAACACACCGGAATCCTTTTACATTCGGTAAGTATTAAAAAAATAAAAATGTCGCATTTGTTGGGCCTTAATTAACGGCGACATTTTTGCCATACAGTTTTCCCATTAATTGCTGCATCAAAGTGGATAATCCTTTCCGGTATCATGGGCTCTTTTCCGCTCTGCCATTTAGCTAATTATCGAGTCAATTTGTATGCCATCCTCAAAAACGATTCCCCGGCAATCTTTAATGAGACAGTTTTTCTTACTTCTTTCTTTTCTGGCGGAAAAATTAAATGAAATTGCATTAACATTTTCCAAAGTTTCCAATTTTTTGCAATTCTTTCAGCTGATAGCAAAAATGCGAATGAAATGAATGCATAAAAATGCACTTATTGACAGTTTTTCCCCGAGAGTTTTTTTCCGCATGGGCAATGAATACCAAAAGAAAAGTGCCTGCATTTGACAGACGAAAACAATGGCCCAGATAAAGGCGTGGGGTTGGAAGTGCAATTGGCAGTCGACAGTCGGCAGCGGGGAGTCAAATGGCTGGAAAAAAAAATATCTTTTTAATTTCATTGAGTGTCGTGTGCCATCGTAGAGACAGGCGTTGGGGTGCTGCGATCCCTCGGTACTGAAAGTGCTAGCTCAAGTGCTGGGCTCATAATCGATTTCATTATTTTTGCAAGCATAGTCAAACTTTTTAATTACACTTTGTTACTGCATTTGCAACTTTTGTGCTTTGCAAAAAGGTGTTATTACAGCCACACCCGCACCACCACGATGATGGGCAAACACTCCTGCACTCTGACTCTGACTCTGAGCAGCAGCTGCAAGCTGCAGTCCCTGGAAATCGTTCTATAATAACAGAATGAAATTTATGCATCCATCTAGAGTCTCTTGCACTCCTACTGGTCCCTCCTGCTTACTCTGGCTTGAGCACATGACACAAGTTTGTGCAACACTTAAACTTTAATTGTGCAAAGTTTTTGACCATGTCGTGTGAATGTCCTGTGCATTGTGTGGGCCTGTCTCCTCCGACTCTCTCCTATCTCTCTGTCTCCCTCTCTATGGGTGTGTGCTTTGATAGATGGTGGAGAGAATTTTGCAAATGGGGTCACAGTCTACGTCTGGGATACCAAATGCATAAAGGATTAGATACGCACACACACACACGGTCGTCCACAGCAGATTGCACGACTACTGCTGAAAAATAACTGCCAGAGAGAGAGAGAAAGAGAGAGGTGGGTAGGGAGGTGTAGAGGGAGAGCAGCTCCTTGATGTCTGTTTGCCAAATGGTTTAGCACACTCATTGGGTCCTGACCACAAATTCAATTTGCCTGATAAGATAGTAAAGAGCATGAGCACACAAAAATGAAACGAAACAAAAGTTAGCCCAGGAAAAGCAAACACTATAAGGAGAGAAAAAATAAAGGTAAGACGAAATTGCCAAAGGTCAATTACCATAATATTCCTTTGGCAAAAGCAAAAAATAAAGCATTTACTTTCCTTTTGTACTATATACTGGATTTCCTGTATACATATATCATTCTACATGCTCGAACGCTACTCAAGCCCAAAAATGTTCGTCCAAAAACTAAATAATGAGATGCAAATATTTTAATGGGAACTGTTCACACGCACACTCCAATACACACAGACACATCTATGCTTAACCCAACACACAGAAACACACACACTAGAGACGGACCATCCTTTAGCCAGTAACTTCATTTATTTTGAAAAGCTTTCCTTTGGGCAATTTGGTTGCCTGGCGGGGGATAGCGGACAGCAGCAGACAGCGGACAGCGGACTGCCGGAGAGCTGTCCTGTCGTCGTTGGCCCCCCAAGTGAGAAATATTGTTTTAGTTTATCATGACAGGACTTTTACAAGTTTAAACTGCTCATACATTAATTAAAAACTTAATAAAACACACACGCGCCACAGCAAAAAATTAAATAACACATGTGGAAAAGCTAGAGCTAAAAAAAAAACAGATGTAGCAACGAGTATGTAGATGTGTGGGGGGTGGTGTTGAACATGTGTAGCTCTATTAATTGCTTTCCTTTAGTCTTGTTTTATTTTTTTGTGTGTGCTAGTTGCTGCTGATTAAGCGATGTTTAAAGGTAGTAATTTGCCCATTCTACCTCTCTTAACGGCTGTCCTTCAGCTCCGATTAACCTGTGCTTAAAGGCAGCTCTAACCCTTTTGCTTCAGCTTTGTCCACACTGCCTCTGAAAGAGGTGAACATACCTTTCAGTTCTCTCCTAATTGCACAGCAATGTTGTTGACACATTTGACCGACGCAGAGTACACGTAAACAGGAGAGAATGCCCACAAAGGAATACCAAATAAAATTTGCTTACACTAGGGTTTTTATTTTTTGCCCCAGACAAAGTACAGCTTAAACGAATGCTAGAGTTGGGAGAGCATGTTGGAGTTGATGTAATATAAGCACACTTATACGAATTTGTTTGACAGAAAGATATTCTTTTGTAAAATTCTCTGACAGAAACTACTTATTGTTCACTGACTTGTACGTATATTATAGAACTCCACTGAGATGCAGTTTTACTCATATTAAAAATGCATGGAATTACTTTATTAATTCATATAAGAAATTCTTTTCCATTCCTTCGAGTAGTCCTTTACTTTAAAATACTTTTGGAATGTTTTCTCTGTGGAAAACGTATGGGAACTATTTTATATTTTAATTTCATAACTCAACAGAGATTTTAGACTTGCAAAAGATGCCTTCGAGCACTCTTTTCGCCCAGTCAGTTTCATAAAGAAATCCCATACTCGTATACGCACACAGATTTTGCAATTTAAAAGAAACAAATTTGTTTCTTTCGTTTGCAATTTTAACCATTTCGTATACATATTTCTTGGCTGTCCTGCTGTTCCTTTTTGTTTTGTATTTTTTTTATTTTATTTTTTCTCTTTATTTTCAGTCTTGTTTTATTATTTCTGATGAATTACTTTGCATAGAAATCGTTGAAAAGGGTTTTTGCACAGCTCGCTTCCTCTGGCTGTTTCCGTCTTGATTTATTACTTCACAGAGTAATCGAGAGAGGGAGTGGAGAGAGAGAGAGAGTCGAGAATGTCTGTAGGGGTAGTGCGTGTGTGTGCGTATGTGCTCATATGCGTATGGGCGTTTTCCAGTTATTGTTTTTAAATTCATGCATAATACGACATCCGTGAGTTATGAGCCTCTCCGTCGTCTGTCGTCTGTCCTCTATCGATGCGGGGGCCGCCTTGTGGGTCAATAAACTCTTCACCGATTCGGATGTGGCGAATAAAAGGCCAAATCCGGTCTTTGCTCTCCGCTCTCAGATCGCGATAAAGTCAGAGACAAATTTTCTAATTTGTCAACTATAGGAAGTCCAAGCAGAGAGACAGAGAGCGATATCTGATCTGATCCTGCACTTGACTCTTACATATGGCTGCAAGTCGTCGTAGGACGACTGCAGTTTTCCGTATGAAATGCTCTGTGTGCTTCCTGTTCTGGTTCTACAATTGTTGGTGTTGGTGTTGGTGCATGTCAAGCGCTTGACTTCCGCTCACACATACACACACTCACACACACACACACATAGAGGGACAGACACTCAGACATGTCGTCTCTCTGGCCTGCATTTAACAGTCTCGGGACACACTCACAGTTGGTTACATTTTTATTTCAAATTGGTCATTTCCGATCATTTTTGCAATTTTCATTTGTCGCTCGACTGGAGTGGAGTGGAGTGGAGTGGCGAGTCCGGTGTGGCCAGGACATGTGTGCTCCATCATGCAAGTTGACTTGCCAACTTGTTTCCGTTTAACATTCTGCTGAATATATTTCATATTTATATTCGAATATGTAGCAAGTAATATGGAAATAGAAAGAGCAGCCAGCCACAAACACAGGAATTTTCCTTCTAAACAAAAGCCATTTTCCGGGCACTTGAATATTCGCCTGGATTTCCTTTTTAACGAGCTTTCACTCCTCCTATCTACTGCTCCTCCTCCTTTGGAGTTTATCCCTTGCACATATGGCTGGCACCCTCACGCTGTTTAATTTGCATTTTTATCGATTCGGAAAGGAGCTTAGCTTTGTCTTTGCCATATTCACTTGATTCACATAAAATACCCATAAAAATGTCAACACCCAAACCCCCCACCACCTAAACTTGCAAAAACAGGGCCCAACTCTCTCTGCCGACTAAGCCACACTTTTAAAGTGTAAGATTCTTTTATGGTTTTGGCACTTGGGCTGGCGGTTGGGATTTTAAAACACAATCAATTTTATTAGTCCAAATAAATTCCATACTCAGCTGACGGGCATAAACCAGCAGCAGCAGAAGGCAGCAACTGAACTGCATTAGCCCAGATTTCATATGAATTTCATTCAATTAAAGTGTGGACAGACAAAATACTCGAACAATATGCCAATTGGCATGACAGGGAATAGGACAGGACAGGACAGGGCAGTGCAGTGGCTTCAATCAATATTAAATATTGACAAGTGCAAGAATCGAACAAATAATAATGGCTTGTGTCTGTTTCTTATTTATGCTGGCCGCAAAATTCATTAAGCCACAATACAAAAGAGCAGAGGGCCATAACAAACAGGAACCGGAAGTGGGTAGGCCTAGGACCAAGGGCAAGGCACCAGACAATACTCGTATATGCAGGGCAGTGCAATGGCAGACAATGAATGCATGCCGTTGCATATTTAATTGCATATTGAAATTGCATACAAAACAATCATAAACTTGTAGATTTCAATTAAATAAACCCCCAACCAAGAGAAAGAGGGAGCAAAGCGTTGACAAGTCGAATGGATAGCAGAGGAATGTATGGATGGGTGAGGCGGTGTGATGTGTCGGGGGCTATGGGTATTTCAATGCCTGTACAAATAATAAAACTAAATATTTACATTTTCCCCCATGCTCTCATGTATTTTTGCTGCATACTGTGTGCTGTTTGTTTATGCCTAGGGAGTAAAAGTAACTGGCTTATTGGTGAATCACATTACGCATACGCCCCACATGCACCCCACATGCGCTTCGACTGCAACAAGCAGAGCAAAAGCCAAAGCAAAGACTAAGCCCGGCTAATAGCTTTAAATAAATAAAAAAAGAACAACACAATAAAATGGAATAGAATAAAAGCAAGCCGAGGAGCAGAGCATGTGCCAGTATAATGCCGGCCAATATGCAGTACATAATACAGAGTACAAATAACACAGGACACAGATCTCTAACAGAGCTCGCTGGCTTTACCGGCTCTCTATGTCTGTCTGTCTGTCTGTTTGTCCGGCTGTATGTCTTTGCATATGCCAGAGGCTTAAGTAAAGCCACTTCCGGCTAAAATGCATTTAAAGCAATTAGCAATTGTATGCGCTACAAATGGCATTACGACGACAACCGAAAACCGAAAACCGAACGAACGACAACTGGTGGGGGGGTATAGGAATATCAAACATATGAGTGCATAAACATTTTCCCAGCCATAATCTATTACCCAAGAAACATTTGCTGATGGCTAAAACCCAAGAACAGATAAAGCTACACATGGACTTTCGATTCTTAGTAGTTCCAATCAAAGACAGAAATCAATTTCATCAATCAAAGTTGAGTTTTGATTGCAAATTGCAAAGTCTAATTTGGATTCCACATCTTCGGTACATTGTACTCCAATAGGAGTTCATTTTGTATATATTACTGCTCACATATATCTCCTATATTTACCATAACCAACAACCTACTGCATTTCGTACTCCCAAATCTAATTCTCATGTATTCTTAGTCCAAAAACGAGAGACAATTCAAATGCAATTCCATTCCAATTTGTTGACCACAATGTTGACTGGGTTCTGGTTTTGCTTCAGCTGCACTTTGGGCAACGGGACTACGAGAAGGCACTGTGTGGAAGTTGCCAACACAATCACAATACAAATAATAACAATTCCGAGACCGACAAACTTAAAGATACAAAATAAATACAAGTGTGTATGCACTCTTTCTCCCTGTCTCTCTCTTTGTCTGCCAAAAAAAAATGCACCAAAAACAACATCAATGTCACTGCTTACATTTGTAGCTAGCAGCAGGACACAACAGTCCCCGAAAATCTTGGAACAGGAACAACATTTCGCCCCAGAGGAAGGTGGAAAAACGCAGGCAATTATAATAAGGCATGGCAAACCGGCAGAAGGAACTTGTTGTTGCACTTGGCTCAACACACACACATACACACACACACAAAGAGAAAGGGGAAGAGAAAGTTGCAGAATGTATCCTGGTTGTAGGATTCTTGTTCTTCTGGTTGTATTTGTATCTCCGGCAAGTTGGCAACACTTTTGTTTGCTTTTGCACATTTCAAAAGCAGCAACAGAGCCGGAAACAGTTCAGGGCGTTCTTCCAAACGTTTTCAACGTGATATTCAGAAAATGTAGCCGGCAGAAATATGCTAAAAAGTGACAAAAAGTAGTAACAACATTTTAGATTTGTTGAATTTTAAACGAAACTGCAATCGGGAAGGACAATTGTTGGTGCCGGCGCCTCTTTGGAAGTAACTATTTGGCATGCACTGGCTGCAAATGCATTCGGCAAAACAAAAGTCTTGGCTGCACACACAATTATATAGAAAGTGCAGAGCCGAGGCAGCCAGACAATAGACAGACCCCCCAAAAAGGACAAGCATTGTAATAACAATTACAAGGACAAGCACTGGCAGAAGGCTAGCGGCTACTTCTGGAGTGCCATTGCGCCTCATTCTCACTTTATTTTGAGCTTAGCCTGGGTGCCATCGTTTGTTGCCATTCAAGTTTAATTAACCTAAAAGTGCTTGCATTATTTAATTTTATTTTGCTGTCATTGTTGCTGCTATTGTTGTCTTGTGCTGTTGCTGCTGTTGTGAAGCGACACACAGACAGATACTAATTTAGTTGAAAGCAAAACTTCATTAGCAGTGAAAATGTCGCGTGTGAATATATTTATCTTAAGTCCTTTTGTTTTTGTGCTTGCATTGAAATGGAAATTGAAATAGAGTTATTTAAGCTGCAATCCATACACAGATACCTAAGCTTAAACATCAATAAAATAGCTTATGAAATAATTTCAATCTCTTTAAATTCCTGGCTTTTGCTGCAAGCAAGCTGCCATAGGCGAAGACAACTCCATTATCATTTATGAAGCACCCCCCGATCAATCAGCCATCACACAGTTCATTGTCCGCGCATGTCGCAAGTACAATGCAATTTGATACACTTGATAAAACATCCATTTCCCCCCGCATGACCTTACACCAAGAGTCATATCTATCTGCAGTTGAATGCAAAATATTATTCGCGCTGGCGCTTAAAGAGGAAATGAAATCAGCCAGCAGCAGCAGCAGCAGCTCCCTTTCCTTTGCTGAAATTGGCATAAAGTCAGCGCCAAAGTGCGTTCTCTGGTCATATTGCATGATGATACAAAATAGCGAGCCATTCAAATGCTGGGTAAGATATATGTATATATATATGTGCGGAGAATGGTGCGGAGTGTGGGGCGTGGGGCGTTGGCAATGGCGTTTTCATGCTCCTTGGCTGTTCAATCATAAAAAAATTTGATTTTCGTATGGCACTTGGGGAGCAGAGCGCACATAATTTTTCTTGACTCCTTCCTGGCTTCATTGCATTGCATTGCATTGCATTTGCCAGTCATAAAAGCAGAACAAGTTGAACTCTAAAGGGAAGCAATCATTTGTGCAGAATTTTTAGCTGCTATAAGGCATCGCCTTAATTATAGTTATTGCTTTTTATTGCATTGCATATAATACGCTATGGAAATGCTAAGAAGTAAGAATTAAATAAGAAAAACGAAGGCTGAATGCCCTTAGGCAAAGATTGAAAATGATTTAAATTGGTCTATTCCTGCAAATATCCCTGAAAGGAGCCAACGACTATCATCTGGCTAAGTTATACAGTTCTCAATTAATTAAATAAACATTTAAGCTAATGAAAGTTTTTGCCTAACTATAGCTTGAACTTTATAACATATTTTAATCCCAAGAAAATCCCCCTGAGACGGCACTTCAACTCTTTCGTTCAACCCAGTGCCTGTTAGGGGGAGGAGAAGTGGTGGTTATGTATCCTTGGAAATTAATAAATATCTGATGCTGCAATCAACATTAGACTCGCATGGTGCGAGGCGTTCGTGTAATCGCAAATATCTGTGCAGCAGCAGTCGCATTAGCAATAAGCGGAAATGGCCATAAAGCTGCTCTCTCTCACACAGACACACACACACACACCACATGTATATTTTCAGACATGTGTGTATGGGGCCCGCCGCTTCGCTGCATGCAATCTAGAAACGATTCTAAACAAAAGAAATCCGCTTTCATAATTTCCCTATGGAATGAGCATTCTTTTTATTGCCACTAAGCGACCGAACACGAATGAGAACGAGGCAATGGGCAACCCATCGACCCACCGCTACAGCGCGCTGTACGTAGAAATAACAATGCAAACAGACTCGCTCTCCCTCTCTCTCTTGCGTTTCGCTGTGCACACTCACACCAAGACAGTTAACACACACACACACACACACAAATACAGATATTCAGGCACACACACGCACACATCCACAGAGAGACAGTGAGGAGGAGTCTCGGCTCAATTACAATTGCAATTGTTTGCCTGAATGCGTTTTGGTTTCGCGCTGTTCACCGCACGGCCGCATCCACAAATGCCGAGCCATTTTTATAAATGATGTTCGCCGCAGCTTATCCAACGACGACTCTGCCCATTGGACCACCACCCTATCCTTTATTATACTGGGGGTTTTTTTTCTAAGTACAATTGCATTCTTGTGCTAGATTTTTGCCTTGGATTCGACTTTAATCAATGCTGGCGCAAGGCTAAAGGCAACTTGGCATTATAGTTATAACAGGTCTCTCTCTGATGGTAGATTAGCTTCGGCGGGGATTATGTGGTTCGAGCTATATATGCCCTCTGCTAACAACAAACAAACAAACTTAATTCAAAATTAAAATCACTCATTTGCCGCAGCGCTGTCAATGGAATGTAATTTATGCAAATTCTAAAAACCAGGCCAAAATATGTCGCTTATCGGCCTGTCATACGCATTTGGTGGAAGGGTGGAATGGGGTGGTGGGGGAGGAGCTAAACAAACATTCCGTTCTAATAAATCAATAAAGGCGAAATTATGACAGTCTGGGCTGTACGTATACGTAATGCGAGTGCTGATTAGACAGACAGGCAGGCAGAGGCTCTCCACTAATTCCAATTGAAAGTGGAAACCTCCAGCCTACAGCCTACAGTGCCTGTGCCTGTAGGTTCAATGGCCGCTCTCTAGGGCATATCTGGGTTATCCCTGGCACTGAGTATGTTAAGTCTAATAGCTGTTTTGCTGCTGCCGCAGTTATTAATAAGCAAGAGAAGAGGCATCATCAGAGGAGCCAGCCTCAGCCATCCAGTAAAGTCTGCCACAGTAGGCGGTCTCTGAAGTTAGGCTTGGCAGCAGCCACCACTGGAATGGGCGTTTTTAATTTTCCACAACGTTGCGCAAAGAAATAGTTTCGGTTTCTTACATATCTACTCCATAGCCCCCCTTCCTCACTTCAGGGTCTTTAGCTTACCCCCTTTCTTGTAGTCACTCAAGTGTCTCCCTTGGGAGTCATAAGTTTTTTCTTCCTTCCGTCCTAACTATCTTTTATTTTTGGGTTATGCTTCGCGTTTATGAAGCGTTTGATGTTTGTGGGGAAGGCAACAAGCCTCAAGCTCAATCTCAGCATAGTTCGTCCTCTAGAAATTGTTGTTCAATCAAATTTTTCTGCTGCTTATTGATGCGGTAATTTAATATTAACTGGTTCGCTGATGCATTCAATTTTTGGTTTGGCTCTTACCCACATTTTTGTTTCCATTAATAAATATCAAATGAGAAAGGAAACACACACATATGAGTTTGACAGCAGCAGTGGCCTTTTGAAAGCCATTGAAGGTTGATTTTCGATGTGTAACAGAGTGCATTAACCTCTTTTGCGGTTATTTCTGATGTAGTAATCCCTTGCGGTTACTGCGGTTTTGCTCTATACGTAAAAGCAAACCGAAAGGAGTCAATACTTTTATGCTGAGGCTGAGGCAGAGGCCCAATCAATTATATAGCGCCCACACACACACACACACACGATGATTTGCATTCAGCATTAACCAAATGGATAATGCAATTGTTGTTGGCCATTCATCAATCCTCGCACATAATTGCTGCTCGCTCCATTCGCTGCTGTTGCCTTTGTTGGCACTGAATGCCAGTCCAAATCACCGAAGTTGTCAGTGCGGTTTTTCGGTTGAAAATAAAGCGAATCCCTGCAAAAGTAAAGTTTAGTCCAGTGACAGGCAGACAGTAAAAATGCGCCTGACATGAGCCGAGCGGCGGAGGTCCATTGTCTGGGCAGTGTCTAAGGAAACATTGCTAGATGTTTTCTTTCTTTTTCGTTTGCTGACATATTTTGTGTACCCAACTGTCTGGCAGAGTTGGGGGTCGGGATTTCGTCCAAGAGGAGTGATTAAAAAAAAAACAGAAAATAAATGGAAAATGTATATAGAGACTGGGTGGGGGGACTGGTACTGCCATTCACCCAGCCAGAGAGAGAGAGAGAGGTTAAGCAACTCTCGCAGTTGGCTGACAGCTCCTAATCCTCTGGCCCCAGACACAGGTGTGCGTTTTGTGTTGAGACAGCAATTTATTGAGCTCTGATAAGAACTGAATTGTGTGTGTGTGTGTCTGCAACGGGAAAATGTAAAATGGGAAAAATAATTGAAAACAGTTTTGCACCAAAGTTACAGAAAAATATGAGGCTAAGCTAGAGACAGAGAGAGGGTGGGAGAGTGGAATTAATCAAGCATAGAAGTATTTATTTAAAGTGTAATTTACGTTTGAAAGATTAAAGAAAAATACATTTCTCCATATAGGTATGTACTCCCTATGTACACCACTTTGCCCTGACAACAAACATTTATCTTTTCTCACCCTCAAGAGTTTTTGTGAGCGTCTCTTGTCAACAGCTCGACACAGAACAATTAAAGTACTTAAACGTTTCATGGGGGCACCGTATGGAGCTTTCTAAATATTCAAAGAGCAACTTGTCAAGCATAGCAGGACGAACCCCACACGCACACACTCACACACATCCATACAGCCCGAACATCCTGTTTGTTTGCGGTGCACATGTGTTTTGTGTGCGTCTGCCTGTCTGCTTGTCACTTACTTTTGATTTCTTCCCTTTTTGGGCCGTTCCGCTGCTGCTACCGCTTGTTGTTGTTTGGGCATACACTACCAAGGGGTAGGGTAGGAAACATTATTTCTTTGCACTTCAGTGGAGTTTTTACTAGATATAACCCCCATATATAGAATTTATCTACTAGAGTATCCCAAACTTCGGCTCTCCATGCCAGCATTCCCCACTTGTTTTTCTTATTTCACTCCTCATGTTTTCCCCACAGCCAAAAATTGTCTAGCTTTGATTTATGCCACACACATGCAGTGCATACGTTTCAGCAGCCACGCCACCCGACTTTCAGACATTTGCTTGATTTTTCTTTGGCTCTAGCTGTTTTTTCTCTCACTCTCTGGCGGCCATTTTTTGTTTGTTGTTGCTGTTGCGTAATCTTTTGCGAGTTGTGCTCCAGAAATTAGATTTGCCTTTCGCCTTGTTTGCGCCGCTTGCGTTTGGTGGTAGCCAAACAAATATCAACAGGAGCGGAGTCGTCGTCGGTTGCCCAGACCAACGGGGGGGGGGAATAAGAAACGTGCGCGAGTGCGAGTCAGATGATGGAAATTGCTTCACCAAAGGCGGAACGGAACGATATCCATTTACGCCAAGTCTTCTTCTCTGCCAAATGGCTGTCATTTATTAAATATCAAGCATACGCATGGTGTGCGCCTTTAAATAATTAAAAGGAAAACGCTGCACATTAGGGGGCATCATAAAACGCATTAACAGCCATTACAACGTTGTGTTTCAGTGCTACAAATCATTTGGCAAACACACACAAGCACACAAAACAACAATTTAAAGTTGGCTTCAAACAATTTGCCCTAATATTAAGTTTATGATCAAGCAAATGGCCAAAGCAGCTGCTAAAAGAAAATGTTTCAAATTGTTGTTTCCGAAGGTTGTTCTCGTTTTGAATATCACTGGAAAATTACAACCACATATAGTATCAATGGAGCGGCTTTGTGCCGTATTAATGCGGATTTTGATTTTCGAAACAACAGAAATGGTCACAGGTCTCTCTCTGGGTATTGTGGTGGCTACAGCCAACAACTTGAACAGCAATTAAATTACAAGAACAATGAGGCATAACAACTGGGGCACACACTCAGCACACACACAACAAGTGTGAACTGCAGCAAATGTGCAATAGGTTTTTGCGAAAAATTACTAAACAGAACCGAAGCATAGGAGTCCTGCACGGCATTGTTTTTCAGAGCTCGAGCTCTCTCTCTCTCTCTGTGCAACGATTTCCAAATGCTGCACGACTTCATTACAATGGTGCGAGAAGCCCCTGGAAAAAGGAGCACAAATTGATGGTGGAATGGAGTGGCTGGTAGTTGGCTGGGGGTAAGAGGTTTGCAACCGTTTCGAGCAATTAGCGTGTGCCACAATCTCGGCAAAAGGCTAAAAGGAAGAGGTAAATTCCACAGCTACGATGCAGACACCCAGAGCACAGATACACAGACACAGACAATTTTAACAAAATTAATTGCCCGACAGACATGGAAGTACATACATACATACATGCTTTGGAGGATTCTGTGCAGAAGGAATGTTGTAAAAATACAACATACTTCATTAATTGAATCCCCAAGGGAGAGGCAACTGCAAAAAGAGATTTGTTTCCGGCTTGAAACTTTCATGGGATTTAAACTATAAATTCTTTACATAGAAAAATTGTACAAAGTTATCAAATATTTCCGAGTCTTGGCAATCTTGTACTTCATGTACTGGGCGCCCCAGGGGGTTAACCAAGGCAATTGTTCAACGCTCCAGCTGCAGCTTGGAACTCTGAGCCGGAGCGCGAGCCACAGCCACAGTTGGTTGTGGATGCAGCGCCCGGATCCTTGGCATTAACTTTTTCGTTATATTAATTGCCAACATTTGAACTTTTATTCAATTTACGAGCTTGTATGCGGCAAGCGAGCCACAGCTACAGCCACAGCATCCCCACCCACCCACACAATCAGCTAATACAAATGCCAAGGCGTGCCAGCAAGAAGTGCAGCATGGAAGAGCCAGAGATAGAGCCAGAGTCAGAGCCAGTGAGAGACTTGACTTGCACTCGAAATATGTAAGTTCCTGCCTGTCTGTGTGAGGGTGTGAATGTGTGTGTGGGTACTACACACACACTCGTACATGCACTCGCACATAAAACAAAGAACAGGCAGAAAACTGAGCATCAGCCAACATGGCGTATTAGCAATGTGGAGGCCCAAGTGTAGGTCGTTGGCGTGCTATAAATACGTGTCATGTCTGCCTCAGTCCTTGTTCCACCACTTTGCCAGGGACACCAACCTCTAGATGGCTGGGAGGTTGTAGATTTATGTAGAGCCACATACGCGGGTTATTTCAGGCTCATGATTTTAATTTTGCTCGTAGCGCGAAGGTTAATTGCCATTAAACTTAAAATGTTTTACTTGTACCCAAAACGGAACTCGGAACGGAACCCTTCAGGCCGTACAAGTCCTCTAACTAGTTTTTTTATGATAAATTTGGGAATTGCTAAGATTTTATGCTCACTTTGGGGCCCATAAAATGTGACGGCCAGGCCGAAGTTAACCCGATCAAAACATTTATTCAAGCTGTTGCTGTGCCAAACAAAACAAAAACAAAAAACCTATGCCTGCCCATCAAAAGTTTTAGCATTGCAACAATGTTTTTAGCGGGTGTGCAGAGGGGCCGTGTACATTATTTTTGCATATTTGCAGCCATTTATTTGCAACAAGAGGCAGAAACAAGCAGTCGGGAGAGCACAAATAATAAAATAAAATGGTTAAATTATGCATAAATAGCGCGAAATGTTAAACTAAGTGGGAGTGGCAAGCAGCTGACTCCTGCCGCGGCAGCAGGACCTGCATCCGTCCGTCCGTCCGTCGTCCTGCTGCTGCTCTTGCTGCTCCTTCTGGGCCATAATTCTTGCGAGTCTGCGCCAACTGAATGCGTAATTAAAATGTTGCACAAAGCAAATGTTGCACTGCCATCCAAAGACGAGCACGCAACAACAAGAAGAACAACAGCAAAAAAATCATGAAAGAGGGCCAAGGACAGTAATATAAAGAAATTATGACTTGGCACTACACACAAAAAACAGAGTGCAGAACGTGCCCGAAAATATGCAAAAAGGAAAAAAAGTTTCCGAGTTTCAGTATGACGGAAAGGGAGTTTTTAGACAAGAGAATTTCGTATGACATTAACTGCAGTCAGCATCATACACAAGGCCAAGGACAATGGGTTAAACTTAATTGTTAAGAGCGAGAGCTGCTGACCTGCTGCTAAATAGTTGTTAAAAAGTGTAAAAAGCTGTAAATCTTGTACCCATTTTGGTAGTTGATTTGCTTTAGTTTTTCCCCTTTTAACCAAGAAACTAAGAGAGCTACCAGTTGTACATGTCGCAATAACATTTAATAATATTTTCATATAAAAACGAAATTCCGAAAACCTCTCAAATAATACCAACACAAATGAGTTACTTAATTTGGAAATAAACGCTAAATTTTGATGTTTGCCTCAGGATGTTTTGGTATTAATTTTGTAGAGCCTTCTTGCGCTGACAGTGCAGACATATCTTATGTCCTGGTTTAGGCTTCACGCAATACTTGAAGAAAGCGCCACCAGATCTGCGCCCCTTAGCCATCGAATGGCCACCGCTTTTTTTATTGCGGGCCTTGGCAGACTTTCCACGACGGGCACTACGTTCACGACGAGAAGTAGAGGCTGCGGTCATCAAGCTGTCACAGTCCATCAGTTTTAGTGCCCCGCGACGGTTCTTCTTGCGCCCTGTCACCCCTTCCACACTAAATGCAGCTGAAGTATGGTCCACTGATTTGTCGATGTCACAGCAGTTATCCGCCATATCTTCAGCAGTCAAAATGGTGAGCGTGGTTTCTGGAGCTAGCGGAGACCCCTTAAACTTGCCGCGTTGATTGCGTTGTAGGAACCCAAGCTTAACGGCAGCATCCAGGGTTTCACGCACAGTCCTGCGTGCTGGTGTGCTCAGTTTCTGCGCTGTGGCATCCGCCATCATCTGCATGATATACTCGTAACCAATGGGCTCATCAATGCATTGAACCAAGTCCACCAGCAGTTTTCCGGTTGTGTTGCGGCTGTTCCAAAAAAACAATTACACGATAAGCAAAGCAAATTCCAGAGATAACTAGATCAGATTAATTTTACCTTGTCATTTTGTGTAAATGAAAAAATAAAAAAAAAATTCACTGTGAAAAATATTGATCTTTACTGTTTGGCGTTCGGATTGACAATAAAATAAATTAGGAAATATTTAGACTCCTGCTATACAAAATATTTTACAGCCTACTATGACACAGAAAAAAACATAAAACATTGAAACTTAGAACGGAAAGTAAATACATATAAATAAAGTAAAAAATAAATATTCTACTATCATAGAGATGATTTTTCGGTACGTAAAAAAGGACATTTTTTTATTGCGCATCGATTTAAAGCATATTTGATTGCGGTTACCTGTCACACTAAATTATATTTAATTGCCGAATCACCTGTCATCAGTGTTTGCCGGTGGTTAGCTTCAGTTTTTCATATAAAACTCTGAAAAGTAAGTTACAAACTGACCACTGCAGAATATTGTTCAATATAATTCGCATTTAATTTGATTTTCAATGTTGAATGCACTAATACTTATTAGGGGCAACAAAGTGTCATTTCGCATTTGCCAACAGTCAATAGCCAAAGCTAATCCATAAACGATGCTCTCTTTTATTATATTTTTTTGTATTTGATACTTTTTATGCGCATGCAGATAATTAATTTCATTGCACATTGGCGCACATTTGCTTGCTAATTTAATAAAATCATGTAAAATGGTGTAAAATGCTTTGCTGACTTTTCCCATTGACACATTAATTAATTCGATTGTAAATCTAGTGAATAAAATTGCTAAAATTCGTTTCGAATTTTTGTTCATTATTAGAAACTAACTTGCTAAATTTTGTGTGCAGGTTAAGTGAACTGTAAAAATCGGTTTTGTTTGTGTGTGGGTTATGTCAGTGAATTCCATATAATTATAAAGCCAAAAATCGCATTTATAGCGGGTAGGATTTGGCTACTCATCCCATCCCCAACCCACCTCATGCTAACACTGTCATAAAGTAGAAACCTTTATTGCTTGTACTTGGTTGAACAACTAAAGCCTGCGGGAAAACTTAAACCCCCATCACGCCCACCACATAGAGAGCACACAACAATACCGAAAAGGGGAGACGACACACACACAGTGTGCAATACTCGTAAACTTTTGCTCAAAAGAGTCAACCGAAAAAAAGGTAGGGAAACGGAATTCAAATGACGAAGTTTTAGGTACCCTTACGCACCTTTCTTTATATCTTTTTAAATTATAGATAGATGATAGATCACGAACAACATACTTTATATATACTTGTACCAAAATGCATCTCAATCTGCATGGCAAGCATATGAGCCCCTCTGATAGGGTTGCTCTTAAACCACTCACACTTCAGCTATATACTCTGCCATTTGGTAGGGTACTAGTAGTACAACAATGACTGAAAATGGGCGAAATGTGTAACTCGGACACCTAAACAAACAGTGCATACTTCCAGGCTCTATCCCTGTCCCTGCTCCTGTCCCCCACCACTGTTGACACATGCAAGGCGTGCAATAATGCGAGCCACTGGGCGTGGTGTTTACCGTGTCAGAAGTATTTTGATTTGAAAATTTAAATTTTCACCCCCACCGCACCAAAAACCCACGCCTGACTTATGCACAGAAACAACAACAACAACAATGTAAAGAAGCCATGAAAAAGGTTGCCTTAGATCGGAGGTGAGAAAAGGCACAAAAGACAAACAATGTTTGGTGGTGCCTGGCAACAAGTTTTTTTTTATTGCTTACCAAATGAGTTCATGGATGGGGAAGGGTTCTTTGGATCTTGGTGTTAAGTTTGAACCAATTTTAACTTTTCATATGCCAGCAAAAAGAGGATGGTGATGGGGAGAGGATAGGGGCCATAAAATTGCATTCTTTATTTGGCTTAGAGATTTATTCGTTTGCCAACGAGTTGCTTATCAAAAAAATAAACGTAAGAGCGAGTCAGAGAGAGTGAATGTGTGTGCCACGCAAAACGCGAATTTCTTTGCACTACGTGATTTGAAATTTTCCAATTTCCCAAGAGCCGAAAAATAGAGTTAGAGCTTTGCCATGCTCTCCGCGCGCTGTTTCACTCTTTTGTGGCATATCAAGGCGAACGAACGAACACACAGATAGAAATGCGGTTGTCCACACGGCAAATGTCGGCTGCCATTTGATTTTTTTTTTCCCCCCCCGTACTGCTCGGCAATTTTATTTGCCAGTCGAGTTGCGTATTTTATACATGACTACAGCGGTTATTCAGTTGGGGAATTCTGCATCTAAAGTCGCTCCAAAGTGCTGGAAATATTCAATGTTCACTAAATTGATATTTATAGAATATTTTCGGCTTTGGAAATCAATTCAAATCCCGTTATACGATACAAACCTAAGAGATCTGCTTAAACATTAAAGTTTTCAGAATTTTTCTGTGTTACACTTAGTCAACTATTACTGTTGTTTGGGGCCTGTCAGTGATTTGGTGGCATTTCAGCTTCGGTTTGTTTGCACTCCTGGCATCCTGCATTTGTATTGCATTTTATTTACGATTTCTTGCCCTTCCTTATTGCTGTTGTTGCTGCTGCTTTTGCTGGAGCATTTCCCCTACGCGATATGCACTTCCTGGTCTGATACCTCAACTTTGTATTTCCGCCATTTCTTTAGAATTCCCCCTCCCTTCTGCAGGAGTGGAGTAAGACCAGGCACTGTGATTTCTATTTTAACGCTGCCTTGGCTCCGCTCGAGGCAAATAAATATTTTTTGGCGCACGCGAGACTTTCTTTTCTTATTTTTTTTCTGTACTCTCTGCTTGCCTGGAGATGTTTCTTTTTCGGTCTCGGTCTGGGGTTCTATGTGCTGATGTCCGTCAGTCCTGCCATTGTCTGCCACACCATTTAATGTGTTTACCAGATAATCGAAATCGGGGCATTTTGTTTAGTTTTATTTTTTGGCATTAACACATTGAAAACGCAGACACTTTGCCCTGCCCGTGCCAAAGGAATTTTGGTCTATTTAAGTTTACTTTCTAATTTGTAGAAGTGAAGCCCCAGCCCCCCAGATAAACAAGAAATATTTCTGCAATTACTGTGTGGCTCTTCAGTTGCTTCTCTACAGCAATTTTCTATTGTAGAGTAAGTCGTTGAAAAGTTTTGTAGATTTGTAAAAGCAAATTCATGGCACATACGATACATAGTTCGACTCGTCAAAGGTTTTAGGCTGCTGCTGCTCTATAATTAATTTCCTTGAAGACAAAAACTGAAAACTTTTATAATTTATACGCGCATGCAGTCGAAAACTGAGCCGAGAGAGCCGCCTGATGTGTTGTCAGGCGATAAACACAGTTGTCAGCAGGGTGGCATGGGTGGCGCGGGTCGGGCAGAAGTTCAACTATTAATTACGTAACGGAAATGTAAATGTTTCGAGCAATTTGTGCCCCCAAACAAAACACAGCTACGTGCAACACTTGCAGCATTTCCCCCGACACGAAGTAGATAATTAGCAAAAAGTTGCAGCTAAAATAAAGTTGCTGCCTCACACCCTCTGCCTCTGCCTCTGTGTGTGTGTGTGTGTCCTTAGGTTGCCAGGGTCTGCTGACAAGGTGTTGCCAACAATTTTTGCATATGTCTTCCTTCCATTTTTGGCAGTTGAGCAGCGGAAATTGCTGTCGGCACAACTTTCCTTTTTTGTGCACAGCGCACAGTTTTCCGTACTAGAGCCTGCCTGTGGGTAAAAGCGGAAAGGAAAACGATTTATAATTTAGCTAATTTGATAAAGATGTGTGTTTGCGTTTTTATATTCGTTTAGCTCCATCGTTTTTATTTGACTTTCCCTTGAGGCCCAAGGACGCTTTAACTTTTATCATATGGCAAATATTTTCCATGCACTTTTATTGTTCGAAAAGTTTATCCAAGTACAAATGAATGGGGGGGATAGACAAACTATTGAGCATTGTTTTACTTTTGTTCCCAGAATGTTTGCTTGTTGCATTCGATGAACGCGGGTGGTTGCAAGCTTTTTTTTTTTTTTCAAAGCTTTTGTAATGAGAAAAGTTTTTGGCATTCCAACAAATGTTTTCGCTCTGTCTGTGTTTATATATTTGTATTTTTGTTTTTAATTTTATAAAAAAATCATTTGAAATATTTGCATTCAAGATAAATACAAAAATGTGCAATAATTTTTGTTGCAGAATGTCAAATGCAATGTCAATTTTCAGGAATTTCCATTCTGTTCCCCATTTGTATTTATCTTATTCCGCTCTCAATTTTAACATAGTAAATACTGTTCGAATACGGTCATAGGGCCATGGCCATAAAACCCTTGTACCAGTTCCCAAAATCCAAACAAAAACACCGAATATGTCATTACGCATACGCACGGTGGGCGTTAACCGTTAGAGTTAAACAAATGCGGGCACTCAGGGATATAGAAAAAAAAAGAGAAGCAGATCGCTGAAAAGCTCTCACTGCGGCAATGCAAAATTTAATTTCCCCACCAACGGGCCATGCAGCCCAAAACTGTTCGAGGCAGAGCAACGCCTAATGTCATGCAGTGGGGCGTAGGAGGGGATGGAATATTGTCGGTTCTGCCCCTACGACAGTTACAAGTGCTGGCAGATACTTGCCAAAAATAGTCAGCCAGCCCTGGCCAGCGAGCCAAACAAGCCGCATTAATTAGTGGCCAAGGACATGGACATGGAAGTTCTGCAGCTCGCTGGGCTTTCGGCTTTCGGCTCTCTCTCTCTCTCTTTCTCACTCGCTCTCAACTTTTGCGTTTTACATTAAACATTTTTTTTTCTGTAGTTCGCTGTTGCTTTACTCCTGCTGCCATGACAAATTGGACGTGCTCTCTGGAGTGTCCAAAGTGGCGAAGTTATTACTACACTATGTAGTCCTTGGACCCAGGGACCTCCCGCCGCTTCCTTCAAACAGTTGCTTTGGTTCTGTGCTGTGTAGTGCTGCGCATTTGTTTAACGATATTTCCGCTTTGGTACAGCGCTGGCTGGCAGCTGGCGATGCCCTTTGGTATGGCTGATATGCATTGAGTGCATTAGTTGCATATGTATGACTGTCTGTCTGTATGTTGTATCTGTATTTTAGATAGAAAGAGAGTATCTGTGGGAGTGTGTTGCATCGCTGTGTGTGTGTGTTTGTGTGTGTGTGTGTGGGTACAGACTATGTTTGGCTGGGTGTTTTTGTACTGTTATGTATTTTGCGCTGACACTAAAAGCTATTTGTAAATTTCGTGGCTGCAATTATGTTTGCTGTTCTGTGCGGCCATCACACAGTTTCCCCGTTTTTCCCACCACTTCTACACCACTTGGCGCACTTAACACATTCCCAACGCTCTCTGCTCTGTCCCTCCTACACCACCTACTCCCACTATCCCTCTTGGCCTGCTTCTTTTTTTCTGTTGGCTGGCCATGTGGCTTTACTGGTTATTATTAGTTTGCTGCGGTTTGCATACTGTGTCCTGTGGGGTCTATCCTGTCTTAGTGCGTACCCACATCATGCATTCATATATGCAAATGTACTCCGTACATATAAATGCTTGCACTATCGGCTATAACGTTTCTCTTGCTCGCTGCTTTGCTGTATTTGGTTTAACGTTTGCTCTTTAAAGTTTTTGGCAAATAAAAACGAGTTCTAGTAGCAACATTACGGCTGCCATTTTTGACACTTTATTCTGAATTGCATGCAATTATTTTCCCTATGCTCGTGTATATAATACACACTCTTTTCCTGCCACATTTGCGTTGTTGCATAAATTTAAAGTTAATTTTCAGACATTTACGTCAGCTTGTCGGAAGTGACGAGCATAACATGAATTGCCTATCGGCAGTTTAACCGACACGTGGCCACTTTTTTCACACACTCTTTCGCTCTCTCTCTAGCAAACCCTCTTGGGGCGATATGAACAACTGCAAACATCCGGTTGCCATTTAAATTATTGCATCCGTTCCATTAAAAAACAAAAAAAAAGAGACGCTATAAATTAACAGAAGCCTCAGGCGGCTGGTCAGCCAGGTAGGCAAAAATATACATATAAAGTGGTATATCTAATAATTTGCCAGTGTCAGTGTGTTCGGGCAGCAGATGCTGCGGTAAGGTTTACTTAAAATATGCCAAACAAATTATGTTCACACTTCAACGGAAGGCCGAACTTCGATGGCGCCAACGCCTGCCTGGCCCATATCGAGAGACCAGACCAGAGCTGTGCCTGTGCCTGTGCCGCCGCCACCCATTTTCCATTTTGTAGGTTGCCGCTACAAATCATTCCGAGGGGGCATAAAATATTGCTGGTGGAGCTTAGAACGTGCTCACAGCGTTAAAGTGTCATTACTGGGCTTAATGAGTCGGCCAACTGCACGAGAACGCTCTCCAGCACACACACACACACACACACTCCAGACATAAAGTAGAGACACCAAATGAAGAGAGAGACTGTAAAACGAGACAGTAACAGATACAGAAACACCAAAAAAAAAAAGGCTGAAGAGAGGACGGACAGCAGTCGGAAAGAGCAAAAGATGGCGTGAAAGTGAAAAAATGTGTAGCATGCAAACAGGCGCAAACTACATTGTTCATTGTCTGCCTCTAATTTATGTGGCTGCTCTGTTGGTCAGCGAGGGCCAGGGCCCAATAAATAATAGTTCTTGCGGCGCGGAGCCACACTTAAACGATAGGGTATCCGTGGGTGTATTGGGACATTTTCTATAAATATTTTGTATATTTTCTATGCTTAATTTTTAATTTATTGTAGGGTAAAATTCCTTTTTGACATACCATTTAAATTCTGTCCCAAACAACTGCTTCTTGGTGAACTTTTAATCATTTTAAATATACCCCATCCAGGGTACCCCCTAGTTCACATTTTCTCAAATTTCACTTACTTTTCAGCAACATCCAAATGAAATAGATGACTCGTCTGCAGCATTGTTGCTTCTGCTCTTGATTAGTTACGTCCTGACGTGGAAAAACAAACCCATTAACACTCATACGTCACGTTGTCTGCGGCGGAGTGCAATTCTAAGCATCTCGAGGAGGCGCCTCGAGTAGCAGCTCTCACTGCCCCAAAACCCCCGACGCACTCACGACTCCTCTGGCCACATAAATTGTGGCACCCAAAATGCATAAACCAAGCATGTCGCGCAATCATTTTCAGCTGCCACGTGCCCCGGCATACATTTTGTGCATTTTATGGGGAGGTTGGACACTCAGACTCAGACACAGCCTCCAACTGCTTCGCATTCGCCTTCGACTGCTGCTGCTGCTGCAGCTGCAGCTTGCGGGCTTCTTTCGCCCAAAAAGGAACAAACAAATGGCCAGAAAATGGAGGAGGTATGGAAAAGCTGGAGCTAGGGGTTAAGAGTTGGAGTTGGGTAGAATTTTAAAGCTGATTACTCAATAACTTTGCCTTGGAGTGCATAAAATGCGAAGAATATCCTTCGAGTGCATAACTCCTTGCACGCGACCCCCCTCCTCTCACCGTGGCACGAGCAGAGCTTTCAGCTGCCTTGCCACTCGTTTTATGTGCACTTAAATTGTGTTTGTTATTAAAGTCTGTACGGAGCTGCTGCTGCTCCTGCTCCTGCTTCAGACCCTGATTGTGCTCCTGATTCTCCATTGGTTTTTCGCCTGTTGTTCTTTTTCACCTGGACCAAATGAAATTTATGCTCAAATTGAGTTGTGTTTCGTGTGCGTCGAAGTGTTTCTCCGGGTAAAATGCAACCAGCTTCGGCTACGTCTCCGTCTACTACTTGGCAACCTTTTTCACATAATTTGAGACACTTAAGTGAATAATTTATGCTTGCAACATAATTGAGTTGCAGCTGGCTCTGGCTCAAGCAGCACTTAAACCTACGAGCAAAACACTTTGAGGTCACAAAAGTAAGATGCACAAAAAAATGTCAACAAAGAAGCAAAACTAAAAGAAATATTCTTGTAAGTTTTGAGTAAAAGAAAAGCTGGGTTTTGATTTAATGAATATGTTAATGGAAGTTAATGGAGGGTGCAATACCTCATCTAATACTTCGTTTGGCATTTAAATATTTAAACAAAAACTGCAAGCTTTAATAGAAAATTGTATATACATTATTTTACATGTCTGGCTGAAAATTAAAAAATTGTTTTCCTCGTTTTACTTCCATTCAATAGCAGTTATTCAATTTGAAAATTACTAAAAAATATGTTACATTTTTTTTCAACCAGAGCTGTCAAAGTCACTCCAGTGATTCCAAAACCACGCAAAAAAAAAATGTAATAAAAAAGGATTTTCGTGTATATCCCTTTCTAACACAGCCCAATTTTATGATGCTTCTATTTTATTATTTAAATGTGCAGTAAATTCAATTAGGCCAGAGTTAAAAATATCAAGGACACACAGACACACACGCACACACACACACGGGAAAAATAGTAGAGTCCATGCCACATGGCCGAAATTCAATTACAACCGCTAATGCCACTTGTATTGCAGTGAAGTTCCCGCGCGACCGCAGACTCTGTTCAGCTCTAAATACCTGTAATCCGGCAAATTTAATTTGATAAAAAGCTGAACTTCAATAAGCGACAAAGTTTCCCCATGGTCGTCGGCCATTATAATTGTGGTCTGTCTATCTCTCTCTCACTCTCTGTCTGTGTGAGTGTTGACCCGTTTTTGTTAAGCTTCCACCGCAGTGCAGACCGCAAACAAATATGATCAGACATCCGACGAGTGACGGGGGATAAGCAACAGCCAACAAAAAAACAAAAAGAATGGAATGCCCCCGCGTCAGAGCAAGTGGCAACACGGCGGATGAATACGGCTTATGCAAGCAAACGGTACACACTGACACACCTCTCACGCACACTGACAGCACTCTTAACAACACACAGACACACCTCTACCACACGCACGCATTCACACGCGCAAATATCAAAAAAAAGTTAAGCTAAAAAAACACATAAATGTTGCATACTTTTCTGCGGTGGCTGAAAAATACACAACAACAAAAAAAAAACACATGCACCCGCATAACTATGAAATATATTAAATTAAGTGTGTGCTTAAAAATAAATTTATGAAATTAAGCTAACAGCCATTGGGATGTGCAGTCTGCAGACTGCATTTTAATTTCATTTAGTGCGCTAAATTTATTAACTAAAAACCCCCCGACTTACAAATAAATTGAAAAAAATATATATATATATTTAATCAAATGCCCTGGGACACAGACACAGAGAGCACATTTTATAAAAACGAGAAATCGCATTCTCAAACAATTTTGTGCAATGGAAAAAATTCTAATTTATTGAGTTAACGCCCATTTTTACACCCTCTGCACATGAACAGGATTTAGCCATTGGCCCACGGCCACCCACACCCAACGCTCATATCCACGCCCGGTTGCATTCCACCAGCCATGACCATAACACAGTCTAAAATTCTACATGCAAAAAACAAAAAATAAAAATTGTTATATGTACGTACCATATAGAGGGAAAATTTAACGAAAAATTGCCCAACTCGCTGCTGCGACTTTGGCCCCCTGCCTGTCGTCGACAAATGAAATTTTCACGTTGCTGATGAGAGGCGATCCGATCCCAGAGACCCAGAGAGACAGAGAACACACACGCATACACCGAACAAAACCTTTCTGGATTTTTACCACACAAACATTTTCGGCTGTGCCCCGGCAAAAGGCACACAAAAAAAAAAACAAAAAAAAAAGCAAATTAAAAACTTGCAAAAATTTTAATGGAATTTTTTTTTCCCTCTATTTCCACGCTCTGCTCTCAATCTGCCACTCCCTTCAGCTGCGCTTCGCTCCAGTTGCTGGGTGTCATCCAGGCTGTCGTTGTTGGCGGTGGCATTGCGGAAATTGTTGTCCCCTTTGATTGTCAAGCGTCGGCTTACACACATAAATGTCACATCAGCATACTATACGGGAACACGGGGCTGTGGAAGTGACAGTCAGGCAGGAATTAGGGTTAGATGGGGCATCAAAAATAAAAGTTTAGAAAAATATCCGACAGGTTTAGTGAAATGCTGTCTTAACTGGCATTGGGAACTTTACAGCTTTAAAGTGGGTTAAAGTTAATACTTAACGAGAAGAGAAATCTATACATGGTTTCTTTTTATCAAAATATTATATTTCCTCCTTTAAAACTCCTCTTATATTATCTAAAATATACTTTTCTTGTCTTGTTTAAGAACTTAATACAAAATATATGTAAAGAATATTAATTTAAAACAACAATTTCAATCTTACAACCCGAATATATGTACAACATATTTATACAATTGCAGAACAAATTTCTACAATTGAGACAGAGCTAAAGCTATGGAACCCCCCTGCACTAAATGGAACTACAGTTTATCGGGAGCATAAAAACTGTTCCACACTGGCTCAATCTTCTGCAGCTCTGGCAGAGTTTTGTATTCAAACTCTTCGCCAATGTTCAGGCACTTGATATCGGACTCATTCTCAAGCGGTGCAAACTTCAGCGACTTGATGCTCTCACAGTTGGGATCTCCATTGGCGGCGAAGCTCGTCCAGATGTCGATCATGCCCATGATTACCTTGTGCTCGGGCGAATCCGGTGCCGACTGGTGTGACAGCATGCTGTGGAAGATGTAGCACAGATCATCGCCGTGACAGACGCCGCGCATTTGATGGCCGCAGAGCACAATGCGAATGGCATTGCAGAGCTTTGAGTCATAGTCGAAGCGGTACAAATAGGTGGGCGCACTACCCTGACGCACACGGTCCAATACGGCACGATAGATGGGATGCCAGAACTCGCGATAGGAGCTGAGTTCGAGGAACTTCATCATGCTGGCCTCATTGCAGCTCTCCTCGCCAAAGTAAGCGCGCTTCAGCTGCAGGCCATAGTTCTCCCGCAGCTTGGGATCCAGATTGTCGCTTAAATCGTTGGGCAGTAAATTCTTGCAGTTTCCCACCTCATCCAACGTGGCCGTACGACGGGAGACCTCTAAGTAATAAAGAAAAATCATGTAAGAGAGTTCCTTTAGAAGCGCCAACAAAACTCACCTGGATAAAAGAGCAAACCCTCGAAGCTGGTGCCTCCGAACATGATGGGCACCCTGTTGCTCCAGCTGTTCTGCATTAAATCATGTGGTGGCTTATCAATCACGGTGTGCTCTGTGCTGTAGGGCTCCACAACGGGTCCAAAGGCAAATAACACTCGATTATGCTTCTCTTCCTTGCTCAAGACTGTGGCCGAGGCCTTGACTAGTTCCCCACCATTTACAGAGCTCAAAAACTCAAAGATTGGCTTGTCTTTGTTATCCCCCGTGTAGCCCAGTTTCTGGGCCAGACGATAGGCCCAATCATTCCTGGGAGGATATGCCCAAGGACAGAATACACTGCCCGACATAACGATGGCCTTGTGTATCAAACCCTCTGTTTGATGGCTCAACGTGAGGAAGTGAGTCGAGGCACCGCCAGCACTCTCCCCAAAGAGCGTGACATTCTTGGGATCCCCACCGAATGCTTCGATGTTCTGCTGCACCCATCGCAGGCCCATTATCTGATCCTTGAGCCCTGCATTTCCTGGCACATTCAACTGCGGATCATCGAGGCTAAGGAAGCCCAGGGCGCCAAGTCGATAGGCCACTGTGACCAGCACCACATCCTTGGACATGAAAAAGTCCGGACTGTACATATCCCGCGAGGCCTCACCCACCTGGAAGCCACCGCCATAGATCCAAACCATCACTGGACGCAGTTTATTCGGTTGTAGCTGTCAGAATTAATCCAGAAATTAATATTTTATTGAAATAATTTCACTTTTTTGATCACTCACATCCTTGGCATACACATTCAGATACAGGCAATCCTCTGACCCTGCGAACTTCTTAAAGAACATGTGTGTCTGCAGTGGTTTGTCGGCTGCCGATGTGCAATCCAGCTCTCGATCCCATGGCTCCACTGGCTCTGGCGCCTTGAAACGCAGCTCGCCCAATGGTGGCTTGGCGAATGGTATCTTCTCGAAGCTAATGTAACTTCCACCCCAAATGGTATTTCGCTTCACACCACGCACAGTGCCCAAATTGGTCTTGACCACAGAATATATGGCTGTGGCAAGTTTGCGCTGTTCGTATTTGAAACTGAGGACCCTGAAAAGGTGCAAGAAAATGTTTGGATTAGATATGAAAAGTGTAATGATTTTGAACAGTTTTAAAATGTATTTCTAGACCATTGTTATCGCGAGTTTCATTCCTATCTTGGATCTAAAAGTAATACTTTCGTGTGCGAATCTAACCCATTGAAAGGCTGTCACGCATTGGGGCCATGCCACCCGGGCGTAGCCATTTCAATGTCATTTTGTGGTGGTCTCTTTGTTGTTTTGAAAGTCTTACGAATTGTCAAAAGGCTTTTGACCAACCTCAACGCGACGCCCCATTCGCTTAACATGCACAAACAGTCTTCTACTATTTTTCTATATAACTCTCTGTTGTGTATTTTGATTTTTTTTTTATGGATAATTTGTGGGCGGGCGTGAGGCATGATTTTTGCATTTTATGGTTTATTTTTATATTATTTCCACTGCGCACCTTCGGTATAAACAAACCATTTTATATTTAAGTGGCATTCTGCAAGTGCACTGACACAATTCGCTCACCATTAATGGTACCCGAGTGCATACAAATCGGTAATTACAAATTGTATTCAACAAACAGAAACGAGAGAAAGGCAACTGAGATCGAATCGGTGCTGCAAAGATTGGAGCTGGAGGAGAGTACGTGACTGCAATGAGGCTGAGAAAGTCAACAGAAGGCCAATAGAAAGTATAGAATTAATCTACATTCAGCTGTCATTAACAACTGCATTTGAAATAGTTGATGCAAGCAAAAACTTAACAAAGCAAAACTAATTAAGGAAATAAATTCGAATTTTATTAGTACTTTGTTGCACTCATTTAACAATTGCTTTGAATAGCTTTAAGTACAAGTGTAATGGACTTTATCTTATCAGTAAGTATAGCTACAGATACTTCAACAAATCAATAAGACAAAGTGTGTGTTTTTCGTCGACTAGATTACAGTTTGAGCTTTATTTAGCTATGCTTAAAAAAGAGATGCCTAGCAACAAATACCAATGACTAATCCCATTCATTTCACATAGCCTATAAAATAATACATATGTACATATATTAATTTCTACGATTTATCTATCGAACAACACTCATCGAAATAGCTTATATAATTTTTTGTTGGTACTAAAAACCTGTCGTGTCATGCCCGTGGAGTAGAAATCGTCGTTTATCACCTGAAAGTGAAATGAACCCTGTACCCTACAGACTTATCAGTATGGTTGCTACATTTACCTATATGTATAAAAAACAATTAAGTTGTCTGGAAATTATACATACAGTATATACAACTTGTTATGGAAGTTTTAGTGAAAAAAAAGGTTTACAGATAAAAGACGCAAACGGGTATTAAGAGAAATGATTAAAGAAATTAAATTAAATAAATAATAATTATCATTTTGTATATAATTGGGATAAACCCAATAGAGATATGAGTAGAGAGACTTGGAGCTATCCTCCTATTTAATTGCATGTCTTTATGTGTAAGCGTATAATTAAATGAAATAATTGAGTAAATAATGTTTATAATTAAATTAAACCTCAAAATACCAACAATTAAGCCAACAGTAGTCCAAATCTTTTACTCTTTGAAACTCTATTGATACTCTTTGGTGAAAAGCTTGAAAGATATTTGCGTTTTTATGAATGCTGGCGTGAAAACTGATTACTAAATTTTTTTAGTTGACATAGTAACAATTTCTCAATTTCTCTGTTAATTTTAAACATAATCCACACAACCAATACACACTTTTCCATTTTTCTTTGCTCTGCTAGGGCATTCACACTTCGACTCACACAAAGCACGCACCTTTCTTTTTATGCTTTTCAAATAAAATAAAAAACACCATACAAATATACGCGTAGCCAACCCGCACTTTAACAAATATACATATATATTTGCAATTAACACAATTGCATGGCTTTGCAATAATTTATGTTAAAAATACTAACCATCCGCAAAATTGCTAATAGACCTGCGGAAAACGTGCAAAAAATAAGCAAACAAATGGAACAACGGTGAAACAGTAAAAACAAAACAACAACAACAAAAAATCACTAACGAATGCCGCCGCAACAATGGAAGCATCGCGCATGAATCAGACAGAGGGAGGGCGTAAGGGAAGGGACACAAAAACAAACGGCAAAAGAGGAACAAGACAAAAAAGAAGAAGCAGCATCATTAAGTTTATGCAAAACAACAAAACAAAAACACCAGCAAAATCCACAAAAACCAACCAGCAGGCAAAAGTTTGCGCAACAATTTCACCAACACAACATATACGATATCATGTGTACGCATATTTTAATGCATGTCTGTATTGCAAAGCCCCCTACCCTCCAGGCACCAGAGATAGAGACCACAACAGACACAGAAAATCATTTAACGCTTCAAGAAAACGAGGAAAACCCAAGAAATAAACGTGGAAACACTCGAACTCGCACTCACTTAAAGGTCAGCTTCAGCATATCCATGAAGCGTGTGGCCATCTTTTCCCTTTAGTTTTTCACACTTTTATCACAATTTTCATGAACACGACGACGACACAAAAAACAAATTGAATATTTTACAATTTGCTATGGGAGCGTGGCAGAGATGCAGACACAATCTGACAGAGACGGAGACCCACAGAGAAAGTGTCACAATGTGCAAACTCCAGTTAACGCGAGACGCGGTGGAGAAGTACGCAGATGGTATAAAACGCTTCACGCGAGAGTGCGGCAGAGACTGACAAAATTCGGGCCGATCGTGGGGTATCCATATACTAAGCTCCACCACCACCAGTTGCTCACACCCGCCGCTCTCCCACTGATTGCTCGCTCAGAGAATGAGAGAAACAGCTGTTGTTTTACCTGCTCTCTGCATTCCGAATACCAGAATGAATATACCGGTTGCGCATATGTAAGCTCTGAAATCTAAACAAAAAAGCTTCTTCTGTATATTAACAGCGCTGCACTGTTAATGATAACAGTTCCATGTTAACAGCAGATCGATCGCTTTTGAGACACATAAATACATATACATACATATCTACATGTTCCGGAACTACATCCAATAAAAAGTGTGTTAACCCACAAATAAACCAGCTGCTTGTGAATAGCACGTCCGACAGCCGAACCACCTTGAAAGTGAACCTAAACTTAGGCTAATTAACAAAGCAGCAGAGCAAAGCAGACATACCAGCCAAACGCTCTCAAAAGCTTTTTTTTCCAAAGCACCACTTAATGAGTGCACAGTATAGCTGTGCCGTAGTGCCCCACTAACTAGTGCATACACGCAGACATTAATAGGTTTTTTTCAACAATATAATGGCACTTGTGACTGTGAACTTGACTTTGGGCTGTTAATTATGCAATTGACATGTGTCAGCAGAGCCCACCACTCGATACGATTGAGTAAAGAGTGCTGATGCGTTGATTTCTTTATTGAAAAGGGGCGGGGCCTTTAATCGAAACATTTCCATTATAGATGAAAGTCATCTGGCGTTGTGTGGGCTGGTTCACTTTGTGTTATAACTGTATCTGCCTCTGCGGATGGTACATCATCGCAAAGTATGGATTGTAGGCAGATAACTAAAAGTAAACTAATACAAGGAAAATAAAATACGAATTGGAATAGGAATAAAATTATATACTACCTAAGCAACAAGTAAAATCCAATTGCTGTAGACATTTTGCTGTATATCGTTGCCTGTCACGAATGAAACTAAACTGAGGAAATCATTCAAGATTATTTCTAGCAAAACGATGTCAGTTAATAGTAATGATGTACTTTAATGATTAGCACTGATCAGCTGATTCAGACAGTCGCTTGCATTATCCATCCAGACTCCCATACATTTCCATCCCAAATAGGTTAATGTGCTCTCTAATTATACAATAATTATAACCGCCAATCAACGTGACAAAGCAAAACCAAAAAAAAAAAAAGAATACCATTTTAATGGTAGCCAATTAGCAAGGAATTAGTCATGCAATATTAAATCCTACGATTTATCTATCTTTGAGTATTAATTTTTGGAACATGTGCGATAATTTGCAGCAAATTTTGCAAGGGGGTAGAATTTTGTGATATCTCCCAGACGGTCTCCATGACGTCTTTGGTTCCAGATTTATGCTCCAACAAATCGAAGTTTTATTAGCATGATAATGGCAATGCAGTCACATGGCGATAATTTAAGGTTTTGGCTGATTCATACTTACTTTTGTATAAAATCCCAGTTGGTTATGATCCGCGGAACATCACTGCTTTGGCGGAAACTTAAAAATTTCACAGCAATCAATAGTTTTCTCATTTTAAATATTTGATAACTAAATCAAAGTATTTTTCCAATTTATTTATATCGTTCCTTTTCTTTTTTTGGCTTCAAATACATTTGAGAGTTTTTCTTTTTGTGGTTTTATGTTGTTTTTTTTTTATTAAAATATGGATTTATATACCTTTTCAAATTACATTACATTCATAGTTTCATTTGCATCACATGACTTTGAAGCTTTTGACAAAAAACGGACTCAAAAACATACAGAAGTTTCTTTCATAAGGAATATATGTATATATTTTGAAATATATGCTTTAAACATTTAAACTTCTTGTGCACATTCCTACAACAATTCTCAAGTTATGATCAGTTTTTTGTTGTTGTTATTTATTAGTTTGTTTTTAGTTTTTTTTTGTTTTTTATCTATAAACATATTCTAAAAAAATTATGTAAAACTCTTGGACAGGTTCTTTTTTTTGTCTTATTTGTTTTGTTTGTTCAAAAAAACGTATGCATATAAAACAGGTAAATATCCAAAAGACTTAAGCTACAAATATATAAATAAATTTTCGGATTAAATATATTTAGGTATATGTTTTAAAAAAACACAAATGGAAAATGATTGGTATTTTACTGGGGGATAGTGTAAGATTGTGCGCGGCTTTTGCTAATTGGAAGAAAAATATATAATTGAAATCCTAACTAAAATTTACATATGTGTGCGTTTCGGAGGAGAGGGGACCTTAAACGTATATCGATAGAAAATATGCTTGATATATGTTGGTTGGTTGATTTTGTTTCATTAGCGACGCGACTCATTTAAAGGAACATTTAAATTAGATTTATAACATTTTCGCTTAGCTCAGATTCCTTGGCTGTCTTTGATTACTGTATTTGTTTGTTTTTTGTTTTTTATTTGTTTGTTTTTTTTTGTTTGTTTTCTTGTAGTTTCTCATAGAAGGTACTTCAGTTGCGACTTGTGTTTCATACTCATAACTATTGCCTGGCTTACATAACGCTTCCCGATATAGTTCCGACCTATTCCAGATAGATTTCGAAGCTGCTAAAACTTTAACACACTTAAATAGAATCTTTCGATATTGGCAAAAACTTAACAACAGTAGAGGGGGGGGCGGTTTTTTTTCTTTTTCTTTTTTCTTTTTGTTTAGGTCTAAAGCTACGCTTTTGCATTGTTTTGAACAGAGGCTTTCGAACATAAAGCTGTTAGAATCGTACAGATAAAGCTACAGATCTACATCTAAGTGGAGATACTCCACACATTCCATTCCACACCAATCGCCAGTCGCAATCGCAGTTCCACACACCTCAAAGCAGCTCGTCGCGTCTGAAGAAACTCTCCCAGACCATCAGCTTACGCAGCTCGGGCACATCGATTATTTTCAGCTCATCGGATATATTAAGGCACTTTAGCTGATGCTTTTCGACGGACGCCGCAGACACGGGCTGCCACAGTTCCGACTGATCTGGGTCAAAGTTGGGATTGCCATAGGCAGCAAAATGTGTCCAGAGACCCACCAGACGCTCAATGCACTTGTATTCGCGCGTATGGATCTTCTGTTTGCGGGCCAGTGAATTGTAGAAGAGATAGGAGAGATCGTCGCCGTGGCAGGTGCCACGCACCTTCTTGCCACAGCTAAGGATACGCAGGTGATTGAAGTGCTTTGAATCGAAGTCAAAGCGATACAAATAGGTGGGTGCACTCCTGGCATACTCCAGGCGGGACAATACTGTGCGATAGATGGGGAACCAGAAGTACTCATGGGAGACCATCTATAAAAAGCAAAGAAAGATTTATATGTATTTTATTGTAAAAGAAAGGCAGGAATATGTGTGTGTAACCCACCTTTAGGTACTCGTGAAGAGTGTCCAGACTTGGCGTTTTGTCGCCATAGTAGCACTCCCTCAACTGTTCGCCATAGTCTTTGCATAGTGCACTATCTCGATCCATATTCAGTTCAATGGGCACCACAAATCGGCAATCATCCAGCTCATTCAGACAATTTGGCTTGGCTTTGGTCTCCGCATACAGCAGTAGACCCTCATTGGAGACGCCACCCAGGATGAGGGGTATACTATTGCTCCAAGCGGTGCGCATCATTTCGATGGGCTTCTTGGGCACCACACAGTGGCTCGTTTCAAAGGGTTCGATGACGGGTCCAAAAGAGAAACCAATACGCTCCTTTTTCTCGGCATCGATGCACAGATCGGCGTTCGCTTTAATTATGTCCGAACCCTTGGCATTGTTGAGAAACTCCCAGACATCGCGGGTATTATTCTCACCCGTGTAGCCCGCCTGGACGGCAAGACGATATGGCCAATTCCGCTGTGGCGTGACCGCCCAGGGGGATAATGTGTTGCCCGACATGCAAATGGCCTTGTGGAAGAGGCCGCGTGTCTGCTCTGTGATCATCATGTAGTGTACGGAGGCGCTGCCAGCGCTATCACCAAAAATAGTTATGTTCCCGGAATCACCGCCAAACCGAGAACAATTGGCCTTGACCCAACGCAGGGCCATCACCTGATCCTTCAGTCCAGCATTGCCGGGTACATCAAGCTCAGGATCGTCTAAGCAAAGGAAACCTAATGGCAAAGCAGTCACAAAGTTAGCTTAAAATATAAATACATTTTGCGCTAAATTTACTTGCCTAATGGACCCAATCGATAGTTGATGGATATCACGACGACATCTTCGCGCAGCAAATAGTCGGGACTGTAGCACTCGCGGGAGGCCTCACCAAATTGGAAGCCCCCGCCATAGATCCAGACCATCACTGGCATGGGTTTGGTGGGATATAACTAAGTGAGATAAAACCTATTAGTAAATTGAAATCTAAATATTTAATCATCCACCCAACTCACATTCTTTGTGTAGACATTGAGGTACAGGCAGTCCTCGGAACCATCCGTCATATCGAATACAAAATGCTTTTGCAATGGCTTTGGACCCTGTGACGTACAGCTGCGCACCTCCGTCCAGATCTCTGGCGGTTGTGGCGCCTTATAGCGTAGCTCTCCGAGAGGTGGTTTGGCAAAGGGTATGCGTTCGAAACTGAAATATGGCTGGCCATAGATGGACTTCCGTTTGACACCTTTGATGGGTCCATAGGTAGTGCTAACGACAGTCTTTTCGCTGGTTCTATAGCGACGCTGTTGCACCTTGAAGTCCACCATTCTGTAAAGAGTATAGAGGCAAACACACACAATTTAGAGCGAGCTGCTAAAATACTTATTGAGACTTGAAAATGTAATCAGCGTAAAATAAAACGAAATGTTACCATTAATCAGTAACAATAAACGACGTCAGCTTTGCTGATATTGATGGGACTGTCTTTTCCGTTTAACTTTATTTCATGCTGATAAGTTTATTTTTTATCAGCCTTTTTTTTTTTGGTTGCCCCAGGTGTGTGCCATTTATCAGTGCGGCAGAGACCCAAACCCAAACACCATAGACCGTCTCGAATCATATTAAAACGGTAAGCAATGTTGTTTTTTTTCTTGTATTTGTATTTATTTTGTATAAACAAAATCCACTTTGCTCTGGTATCATTCGTCTCGCTTTTGGTATCACATGATAGGCAAAAGAATGAAAAACATACAAATTTCCCAGAGTGTAAGTCATTCAACTGGGGGAGCAAACCCAAATCAAGGGCAAAAGGCCATGGGAATTATATTTTTATTAAGGTTAATTTTTGTATATAACTTTGGCAGAAAAGTGAATAGATCTGATGGGATTAATGGATATACACGAAAATAAAGAGTGATTTTATGTTCTGTACGGAAATTGGGTTAATCGGTATACAAAAAAGACCTCAAGGTTGTACACTTGCTGAACGAATTTATGAATTCGAGATATTAATAAATGTACAAACTTGTGAATCAAGGTTTTTAGTTTATTGATAAGCTGTACAATTTTTGTACTTAAATCTAAATTGTATAAAATAGAAGAGACCTTTTATGCCTTTCTGCCAAAAATAGCGATACAAATTATATTTAAATGTATGACGACCTCAAGGTTTTATTTTTATTGATAAGGTGTACCAAATGCTCGCAGTTTTTGCTTAGTTTTTTGCACTTAAATCTTGATTTTTATGAATGTTTAAATACGAATTTATGCCACCACCATATATGCCCCTCTACCGGGGCGGCTTTTGTTTATCGATTGCCCTTAATGGTTTCATCAGGTACACAAAATAAAAACGATTCCGTCTTAGTATTTTCCCATTTTGATTGCCTGATGCTCAGCAAAGCAAATGAAACGTGTTTCAAATTTGAATTATGCATTTTATGGGTACCCCCCCCCCTCCCACACACACACACGCACACATGTCATAAAACCGAAAGGAAATAAAGAATGAACTCAGCCAAAACGCCAAATGATCATCTTCTGTCTTTTGAAAGGCTTTGTTTTCTTTTGTTCAAAAAAAAAATGTCATCAGCAAAAACCAAGGACAACCGAGAACCGAAAAATATATATCAAAATTTATGTTTATTAATAGCCGTAACGAGCTGTTGCCCATTTTTCGACACACTTGCAAGATGAAAGTCCCCAAAAAACGCATGATGTGAATAATACATCCGGAGAAATTTTTGTTCTATCGTAGACCTTGGCCTTGAACTTCATGCAAAGGGGGAAATTGTTTGGGGCGAAGGGAATGGGAACGCTTAGGCTAATGGTCGGCACCTATAAAAAGAAAGTCAATATAAATAATGTTTATGACGGAGGGGCGCTCTGCTGTAGTCATAAAAGATTATGTCCTAATGCCAGGCTTGCGTGTAAAAGTCCAATTCCTCATTGGTGCACACACCTAGATGGGATCCTGGGGACTGCCCATTGGGTTTAAGGGTCAGTTGTAAAGTGCTGAAAGCCCAGAGGAACCTCCACAAATTAGCTGATGGTTGATTCGTTGAGCCTTTTGTGTCACAAATTAAACAGAATATTGAACACCTACTTTGATGAAATCTTTAATATTCCATGTAATACTTAATTTGTTTTGTTTTCCATTTGCTTAGTTTTTGATCTTCCTTTCCTCATTCCTTTCTGATTTTCATATTTTCAAATCTTGTGGAAAATCTTTGTGCTAAACGATCTTGTGTCTCCTCTCACTGATTTATGTGTTATTTTTGGCCGCTGTACAAAAAAATCTCAAACGATAAATTTGAAGAAAAATAAACAAGAACGAGATTTTTTCTTTTTTTTGCTTACACTAGAAGGCAAATATTCAGCTGCTTATGAGCATGATGTGACGACAGCAGATCTCGCCAGAGCAGGGCAGAAAATACAAGATCCCAAAAGGCAAATAAACTTTTGTGCAAACAAAGACGGAACAGAAACAATATAATGCTTTAGTTTTATTATTTCCGAATTCGTTAAATTGTAAAAATAATGGAGGCAACAGCAAGTAAGGGAAGAAAATAAACATAGAGTACCAAGTGAGTTTTTCGCGCAAATTACAGGCTTAATAAGATCTTAATCATCACAAATCTAACTAGTGTTATGTGACCCCAAGTGAGTCACAAGAATAGGGCAAACACTGTACATAAAATTTCTACTTTTGGTTTCCGCTGTATTATTATGTGTTCTACTTTCATAAAACTCATAATCTTTTCGGTGCGATAATTAAAAGTCTTCCCATTTAATTTAAATGAAAAAAAAATAAAAGCATGAAAACAATCATAGAACTATAAAATAAAAACCAAACATTCATAGACTTCTCTTGACATCATGTCAGGCATTTGGAATCTCATTGAAGTCGGGATTGCTGCTGTAGAACCCCAAAGATAACAGAGTCTTATCAGTTACGGCTTTAAAAATTTGTTTCAGCGCAGCTTGAACAGCATTTGCCGCAGGTTTTTATGCCACTGGACTCGACTTATGTCATAAGTGAATCAATTTATTTTCCATACACCACACTACACCCCGGTCCTTATCTGCCACGCTCCGTTTTGCTATCAGCTAGACGTAGGACAAATCCGTCCCGCGATTACCCATATAATCTAGACAAGCATCAAATATTGTCGAAATGACTAACTGACAGACAGCCAGACTGACAGACAGAGACACAAAGACAGGCACAGAGACAACAAGTCATGGTCAAGCCAGTTTTTGGCCAAAATAGCGAACGTTCAAATATGATTATGGGGAATCATAAAGAGCTCAGAGACAGGCGCAGACATTAAACACACCCCAGAGAGCCACATCATAGAATTTAATTTCCGTTGCAGAGTAGCCATCAAAAAAATAAAAAATAAAAGTAGTCATCTATTTGTAGAGCATTTTACATGAGAGAGTGCGGCGGACATGGCTCTGACCTTGGCAAGGCTGTCCAAAGCTCGTTGCTCAATGAAAGCTTCTCCCATTGCGCCATGAATGAATATGATGCAGAAAGCTTACAAGGATACAACAACTGACTGCCTGCCAGAAGGTTCTGAATGGAATGTGCCCAGAGATATGTAAGTAGAGAGCAGGTCAAGGAGTAAGCCGAAGGCCAAACCCAAGTATTTAATTTCCACTCTTCATACATATATAATTTAATCAGAAAATTAAATTTGATTAAGCCTAATGGTCTAACAATATTAAAAACAAACTTTTCAGCTGCTGCTTAATTTGATAAAAGAGTTGCTAAAAATTTCAACTCATTCATTGAACAATTCATATAATATATTCTGCTGCCATGCAAACGTAGCTGTGAATATATATATATCGTATATATATATATATATATATATATATATATACTTATCTGAATGATTGCTCTTGTTGCGGCAATTCTTTCATTCTTTATTCACTTAAAACATTTTTTTGCAGCCACACAAAAGCTTTTTACACAAATAAAAAAGAAGAAATAATAGAGCAAAGAAAATGCGGCAAAATTAAATGAAATTGACATGGTTGTATTTGTATTAGTTTATGTGTTTACGTACATATAGCTATGTGTGCGCTTGTGTGGGCGAGCGCACGAATAGCTAGCGACAAAAAAAATTTCGTAGAATTCAAGCGAAAATTGTATGCCATGCCACGGACATACCCGCCGTATGGGCAATGTTAGAAATACATGCACACAAAATATACGAATACTTAGCAGAAGAATGCTGATAAATCACCGAAATGTGAAGGGAATAAATTATGAACAGGTGAATAGGGGGAAGCTATCAAAGCCAGCCATACTGTTCTGTACACTTTGCAACACTAAAATAATTTTCAGCGCTGATATGGGAAGAAAATTGACTACGAAATGCAAGAATTATGAGAAGAGGAATGACTAAATAGTAAAGGGTACCTGTAGATTTCATTCCAGCCCATTCCAACACTGTTTTTCGTGCTAACCAACACTGAAACTGTTATATAATTGATGCACAAAGAATTTCTTATGTGATTTCATATTTATTTCGTGTGCTGACCATTTTTTTAATTAAGTTAACAATGTACTGTGTTTCAATTTTGATTCGTCCCATTTTTCAATTTATATTTGAATGATTTTCTTCAACCTAAAACCCAATTCCGATTGTCCGATTGTTTGATTCGCTTCTACTTCTTGCGCTGATTCTCGGTGGCAAGAATCATGGCAATGCGTATAAATATATTGAGAGCATCCATATATATGGCCAGAGCCATATTGATGGGATCAAATTTGGAAACGCCATGCTGTGGATGCAACTCGGCTGCGCGTACGATTCGCTGCGTGTCGTAGAGCAGAAATCCGCTGAACAAGATCAATCCACCGTAGAGTGACATGCTGGCCAGGCCAGCGCCCAAGGCCGACGTCGGTGGCAGCCACATGCCCGCCAAAGATGAGGCAAAGACCACGCCCAATCCAATGGCCAATGGACCGCCCAGGTGGAGAAATTTATCGCTTGGTGCACACGCGGCCACCGTGGATAGGGCGCCAACAATACCGCCCGTGTAGAGCATGGCCCTGGTCAGAATCGGACCACCCAGGAGGCACATGGGAGCCAGCACGGCGCCCAGAACGGTACAGTGCGCCAGCCAGGCCAGCTGCTTCACCCCGAATCCTTCCTCGTATTCGATTGCGTGGGTAATGGCACCAGTGGCCATCACCACGCCCAGGGTAATGAGCCCGGCAATCATACCGGAGCGTGTCATCAGATTCATGATGGCCTCAGACTGGAAAAAGGCAGCCGCTGCAGCAGCTGTAATGCCACACGATGCCCCAAAGTACGCATAGGTGGCATGGATGCGATCCCTCACATACTGCGGCCACATCATCGAATGATCATAGACACTGGCTTGCTTGGACAGGCCCAGACCGTAGTAGCAGAGACCCACGAGACCCATGAGGGCAGCTCCTGCTGCCGCACCTTTGCCCATCGAGTAGGCATTCTCGCTGGGCGGTCCCATCAGGCGATCCTTGAGCGAGGGTCCACGCGTACGGCTCTCCAGATGCGAACGTTCGCGATCCTTGGACTCACGTGAATAGTCCCGTCGCAGCATATTCTGTAGTTGCTTCTTTGGTATCAAAGACTTGCCCCGTCCCATCGATGGCAATGTCCAAGGATTCTTGTTCAGCAGCGACATGACCTTGGTCGATTGCCATACCCGCTGCCCTGTGATCTGGCCCAAGAGAACGCTTGACGAACGTCCTGGCAGGGCGTGACTTAAACGCGTCAACAGCATATTTTTCAGTTGCCCAATTAAATTTTTTTGTTGAAAGGCTAAAAATAAGATTTTTCTGCCTTGTTCGGTGTTTTGTTACTTGTATCGGAATGATTGAATGAATAGAAAAAGGCTACTAGAACTAGAATGAGCCGAGATATGTTCGTAAAGAATCAAGATTGGCATCAGAATTTCATTCGCCAAAGAATGCACAAGAAATATCTGCACGTGCCGCACAAAAGACTTTTAAATGATAGCAGCTGAAATATTGTCACAAATTGAAGGTTAATTGCTTTCCCACAGATGAATTCGTTGTGTCAATTAAGACAGAAATCCAAATTGATTTTCGTTCAATAAATAAAGTGTCCATTTGATCAATTCGAAATTATAATTTTAGATGCCCCCAAACGAGATTGTTTCTGTGAGGTGGCAATTTAGCCAATGAATATGGAAAATACATTGTATAAGAATTGGCAATTTATTTATGCCACAAAATTGGATTGAATGTGGGCTTGAATATGCCATTTCAAACTGTCACAAATCAAAGACAGAGAATAATTGAAATATGCAAATGAATGCAGAATGCAAATGTACAGAAAAAATCATGTATAATATAATACATTTATTTTAAAAAAAGCATCACAACCATCACAAACAGCAACAAAGAAACATTGAAAATAACAATAGAAGCAAACTATTTTGCGGGAAGCCAATTTCATTAATCTTAAGTTTTCTTTTCCCATCAATCGACTAATGAAATCATCGACCTATCGACGGGCCTGAGAGACGGCAAAAACCAAACCAGTTAGGCAGCCAAAGCCGCTGCTTCTGCCTCTGATCTCATACAACATTCGCCCTGTCGCTTTTTAGGTTTATTTTGCAATTTGTGAGTCAGCCTGGTTCTGCTGTTGCTGCGCTAGGCTTACTATAGTTTTTACACAATAGAATAATTTACATACCCGTACATCCCGCAACGAGAGAGAGAGAGAGCAGAGAGGAGAGAGCAGGGGCCGGCGGTCTAGTTTTGCTACCTAATTATTTGCGCAGTTTAAGTGTCGGCACAGAAAAAGCCAAAGACCCCCAGACCGGACTCATATGACAGACAGCTGTGGCTGTGGCGCTGCGGTTGTATCTGTGTGTGTGTGTGTAATATTGTCCCCGTGTTTGTGTGTGTATCTGTGTTTGCTCATTATGAAGACGAGAACTAGAATTTCCTAGAATCAATAGAACGCAAATGAAAGGCGATGCGCCGTCATTAGAAGCCTGCGCTTGAGTCCACAACCCCTCCCCGGGGAAGGATACCCTCTCAGGTTATTGTTGTTGACTTTTACATAATTATATATGCGCATGTAGGACCCCAAGGACGAGCAAGCTCTTGGGGGTAGATATGAGATTGTCGCAGCAGCAGCAGCAGCAGCTGTTGCTTTAATATTGAGGCAATTTAATTGTTTCCAGCTGCGCCTAACGTCACAGGGAAAAAATGTACAGGGGTAAAAATATATATACGGATTTACCCAGTAAATTCTTATCGGTAGACTTTAGGGAATACATGAGTACGAATATCTTTATCTTTTGGCGCATTCTTGCAGGGGGGAGAAGTGGCACGTCCCCCATCATCAATCAGCGAGAACTAATTCAAAGAATTCGCAATTGCTGATCATCAAGGGGAATTGACGTCAAAGTGGGTAGGATCTAAAGGCTGAATTTAGGCATACATCATTGGAGGATTGTGTGCCCCAAGAGAACTACATATGGTCTGGGGCCTACATGAGGTGTGCAACTTAATAATATAGTGTAGAGTGCCTTAGATTGGATGACAGCATTGTGGCTGATGTCATGTCCCAATGATGAGAGACTTGCCTAAATTGGGTAAACGTTAAGGCAAGCCATTTAATTGAAAATTCACAATATCAAAGCGGGATCTTATTAACTTTAAATATAGTCATTGCTTAAAATATAATATTTAACTTACTTGAGTCCAATTTTGAACTGATCAAATGCAGCCATGGAAGACATTTTGGTGTTCTCTTATGTTCCGGGCTCAAATTCAATCAAAAATATTGTATTTGGTTTTTCCTTCTTTTTTTTCTATTTATTATTATTCTATATTTATAAATTTTTTATTTCTTTTTTGTTGTTCTTTTATAAATATTACAAAAGTTACTTTTATTTGTATCAAAAAGTGTAGGGTTGGTTGTACCACTGCCAGCTGTTTTATTTTTTGTTTTTTTTTTGGTTGGTGGCCTTGCAAGGACTTGGCGTTGTATATCAACAAAAATACAGTCTCTGTAGCTTTGCTACTGATAAGAAGCTTTTATGTCCTGCGCACAAACACAATCACAAAGCACCCACAGGATGAACGACCCCCTTTCCCGCACAGCAGGAAAAAAACACACGCGCTAAGGTACACGCAGGATAATTTACACGGCGAAAAAAGCACAGATTCCGCCACAGCATTTATCACACATAACACTAACACACGCGAAAAACAGTCAACGTTTTTTTGGGATTGAAATTCTTTGAATACTACCACACAACTATTACTCGTTTTCGTCGGTTTTTATTAGTAGTTTGATATATATATATAGTTTTGTTGCTTGTTGTTGATGGTGGAACGGTGGAGCAGTGTGTGTGCTTTGTCGGGTCCGGATTCTGTATTCAGTTCAGCTTTTGGTGCCGTTACGCGTCCGCTTGGCGTGAAGGCAGCTCATCAACTGTGCGCAAAAGCACGCGCTATAAAAGTTCTAAACGAACCGAAAAAAGCTTTACCCACTCAAACATAAAAGCATTGCGATACGATTGCAATGCGTTGCGTGTGAGATGAGGTGAGTGGGTGGTTGGCTGGCTGGCTGGCTGGCGTATCTATCAACGTTATCTATAATTCAGTAGGCCTCACAATTATGTTTATTGAGGCATTCTTCTATTGAACTTGAGTCACACTCGCAATTACATGGCAAAAAAATTTCGACTTTGTCCTGCGGCCTTTATCGATGTGCCGCTCCTCATATGAGGAGCTTTATCAGTGCCCCTACAAAAACAACAACAACAAAAAATAATAAATAGTAGATAATAAAACCCATATTGATACGGCTGTGGCGGGGTAACAAGTTGTGATTTTGCTGATTCGACACTGAAATTCCATGTGACCGTGTCTCTTTTTTTGTTTGACGATGGATGGACATGTGGCGTATGTGTTTAATCTTTATGGCCCACTCATCGTGTGATAAGAATGTGTGAAACCAATTTTTCGAATGAGTCAGTTTATTGTACTTCCAGCAGGGAGTACTTCTAGGAATCTGCCATCGATCTTAGGCAAAACGGGAAAGTACCCACTCATGTGTGGGGTTCCATAGACTATCATTAAGTAGTACCTACAACAAGTAGTGTCTAGTGCTCAAGGGGCAGCAATACGTGGGATTATCATGGTACTCTATGGTTAACACTCTCAAACCAAATATACTTTCATATTTCTTTAATTTTAAACTTGAAAATTGTATCTGGAAGCAGCCTTAAGGGTTCCCCCTTATTTAATTGAGACTATTGAGATCGTCTATATCTGTATAAAATGCGAAGAGTACAATTTTCAAGGTTTTTCAGCTAATAAAGTTAGATATAAAATATTTCTAAAGTTCCTAAAATTATTTCTTTGATGACTTCTTTTATAATTCTTTCATTTTCAGCCTGAAACTACCTATGACTTCATCGCAACTCAAATAAATGTATATCCATGATCTCTCCCACTCTAGACCCTGCCGTATACCAGGAAATTTTGTATTGCCTCGGATAAAGTCATTCATTTTAAGTGGGGCATGTTGTTGTGTTGTGGTTTCAGCTGTCACACGCGCCGCCGCCCATGTCCCTTGAGGCAACCCAAACAAAATCAAGCGGAAAAAGCAAAATAAGGGAAAGTAAGAAAGGAAAGTCAACAACACGCACAGTTACAGCTGATTGCAAGGAGCAGGAGCTGCTGTTGCTGCTGACTGACTCCTGTTGCTATTAAAAAGCTTTCTGTTGAACAAAAGCTCAAAAGGCTTTTTCCATAGCTTTTGCAGAGCTTTTTAACAGTCAAAGGTTTACTTTGATTTGTGATATATTAAGTTTGGTTCTTTCCCGAGACATTACCATAAGTTGTGGTCAGTTCTGGTTTTGGCTTGGATTAGTCTGGTATTCAAGTTGATTGGACTTAATAAGTAACTACGAGCATATGAATATGAATGTATGTGTGAGTGTGAATGCGAATGCTGTGTATGGTAGACAGTTTCTGCTTTTATTTATGATACATTAAATAAATAACCTTGGCTGAGGGGGGTAATATAAACTCTCGTGACTTTTGGCGCTCATGTTGCCATGCGCTGAGTGAGTGAGTGAGCAAGCGCGAGCTTTTCCTCTCTGTGCTTTCTTGATCTCTTGCTCTGCTCTGCTCTCTCATACGATCGCGTGCGTTCTCTGGCTGCTCTTCGGGCACGTTTTACTGCTTTATGTTCTTTAATTCATTTAAATCAATTTAGATAGAGTTCTTCTTTTTGCGACTACGACTATTTCTGTCGCACAATTGTTAGATTTTAAATGATTTTGATTAAACCAAACTGATTGCAATCAGCAGCACAGCAAAACCAAAAAAAAGCGCAAAACCTTTTAATAATAATAGCAAAAATTCTGCAAAAATTCGGAATATTGCTTTATGTATTTACGTTTTGCCATATGGATGGGGCATGTGAGTTTCTCACGATTTTCACCCGAAAAACTTTTCCACTGTTGAACTTTAACAAATGTTTTATATTTATGTGGGGTAGAAATTTGTGCGTGCTTCAATCAGATTTCCCTGGAAAATTGGTTGGGGCAGTGAGTAAATGTTTTTAGCAGAAACCAGCAATTCCAATAAATTAAAAATTCATTTCCGTTAATCTTACAACTTGCGTTTGCCCCCACCAACACCACAACAACAACAGGAACAGCTCTAGGGACTCCAAGGACCATGGCTAAGAAAATGTAAATGGAATATCAAATGTCCAAAAACCGGTAACAGAAACAGCAGCCAAGGCACCCATCGTGCCGTGCCATGCCCGTGTTCAGGGTTGGCTTCGAGTCGCACATGATAATCATAAGCATTTCGCGCCGCGCAACAATTGCCTCATGAATTTTTCAAAGGCAAATCAAATCAAATGGACGCCTGCCACACCCCATACTCATCAGGATGCCCGCACCCCGCCACTCACTCCTCACACTCCTCCTCTTCCTGTGTTCGCTCCTTTGGCAAGAAGTCATAATTTTCCGGCTGCTCGCGTGACTTTTCCATGCCATTTCGTGACTTGATTACATGCGTCCTTGTTGTTGCCGCCATTCCTGTTGTTCACGTTGTTCTCCTTGTTGTTTTCCTGGGGATAATTGGGGGTTGGATTTTTCCCCATTTACTCGTATGTAGAGTTCACCATTCGCATTCTATCGACCTATGCACGTGACACACAGACACTATTACTGTCTCTGATTTTAAAAATTCAAAACAAAAAATAAACTTTTGACACAGTTTAACACACACACACACACATGGCTTACACGTCGTCTGTGTGGTGGTGAAAGTATTGCTTTTAAAGGGGTATTGAAATAAAAGATGAGGTCTGAAAAGGCTTACAGCTAACTTTTTTGATCAATTTGCTTGAGTTTAAAAGAGTAGAACACTTAAGTTTGGGGATGAGACCCATTTTGACCCACTTAAAGCGGGATATACTATGAATGCCCAGTGAGTGACTTTTAAGGCTTGGACATTCATAAATTGTGGCTGCTAGCAACAGAGCAACACACTCTTGGCTTCAACCAACTAGTTTTCCCTTAAGATTCACATTAAATACGTTGCTGCTTATGCTGCTCACATATTTACACACAAAACTTTGCAATGAAACATTTTTGTTGAGGGGATTTCCCAGCATTAAGCGTACACAAAATATTCACCCGAAACCATTGCATACTTTGCGGCTGCCACTGAAATTCCAAACATGATATTCAGTCATCCCCCAAAAAGCCGCCACAACCGCCCAAGTAAAACGCACAAATTTCCAGCAAATTTTGCTAAGCACCTGTAAATAATAATTACAGTATTACAAAACATAAATAAAATGCCGAAAAAGAAATACAAAATTAAAAAACAAAACAAAAAGAAACCTCACCCCAACAAAATAAAATCATGTTTGGGGCAAAGGTCAACGGATGCCGAGTTGCTGCCGGGCTCCCTAAATGTGAAGCACGTGTAAGTTTTTAATTACAATTAATGGTTGACAAGCTGGGGTAGATGCGGGAGTGTACACTGTACAGGATCGACTGTATGTGTCTGTGTGTGTATGCTTGTGTTCATTGTGTTTTAAGCGGTCTTTGAAGTTGCCATAGACACAAGCATCGCATCTAAAACCCTCCACGATACAGTATGACAAGAGTAAAGGGGACAGGTGTTCGCAGGCTTTTGGTTTTGTCGCTTGACAGCACTCATATGTATCTATTGTATGTGTGGCTCTGTGTGTGTTTTTTTGTAAGTGTGCGTGTGTGTGTGTTTGTGGGCAGGTGTTAATATTGTCATGTTTGAGCATTTAAGTATTTTTAATATCATAACGCGTTGCATACTTTATGGCGGGAGCTTTGCTTACCGGGGTATAACCCAAAAACTCACACAAGCGTGATTAGACAGTGACCTACACGTGTATTGGAGAGTATGCCTACTATATATGTAGATTCCCGATTCCCCGTGCATAATCAGATCAATGTGTGGCCTTTGTTAAGTTAAAGCTTAGGGCAGGGTTAATCGGCTTAGTTTTTCGATATGAAACCAAGCGTTGAGAGTTCGTTCGTTACAGCTAAAAATATATCAGTAACTGGACAAAGTTCCTTTAAATTTTGCTGCTAGAAAACTTTAAAACTTTGCAATTTATTTAAAGATAGTAAAGAAGAATCTCTCTCTAATTTATGAAGTGGAAAAAGATTTTATAACTGTGTACCGTGAAACCCAAAATAAATCAAACGCTTATTAAGCATCTAGCTTATACCAAAAACTTTTATTCATATTGCTAACAATACATTTAACACATGTTTTTTCTTCTAACAAATCAGTCCTTAAAAATAATATTCATTTACAATATTCAAGCCCAAAATACACAAAATATTAATTCCCCTGCTCACCAAAAGACTTTTTTGTTGCATTTGATGATAGCCAACGAAAATTTGTAGCCAAACAAAATATTTGCCTAATCTTGTTTACAGTATTTTTTTTTGTATGTTTCTTTTTGTATTTACTCTTAAGGCTAAGCCATAAAAAAATCGCTATTTACATATGTACATTTGATATGCTTTTAAGGCCGCTTCAGGGCCGGCTTAGGGGCTACTGCTTCTGCTACGGCTATGACTATATCTAAGGCCTACGGATTGCTAAGGGTAAATAAGCAGCAAAGCTGCCTGAGAGTTTGAGGGGGCAACAGAATGTGTGATTCAGTACAAGAGTCGCCTGTCATAGATGCTATCCCAGAGCCGCAACTTTTCGGCCTCTGGCAAATCAATCACCTGCACATCATGCGATATATTCAGGCACTTGAACACCGCATCCTCACGCGAAATGGGCAACCAGGTGGCTGTGGATGTGCCGTTGACTGTGCCCTGTGGCAGGCACGGCTGCTGTTTTTCATCGTGCGTGACCAGCGGTATATTGGGATCGCCGCATATGGCAAACTGCACCACCATGGACACCAGACGTTTTATCGTCTTGAATTCGGCCGTGCGTCGCTTTAGTTTCTTTGCTGCCGCATTGTAGAACAAATACGACAAATCATCGGCATGACATGTGCCTCGCACCTTGCGGCCACAGGTGATAATCCTCATGATGTTGAAGTGTTTTGAGTCAAAGTCAAAGCGATACAGATACGTGGGCGCCTCTGGAGCGTAATGGGCACGCGAGAGCAATGTCCTTTGAATGCCATGCCAAAAATATTTGTACGAAAAGAGCTGCAATCGAAAAAGAGCAGAGCATAAAAAGAGGGTGATTATTACGGGTGTTAAGGGTAAAAAAAAATTATCAAAAAATATAGAAAAATTGCAGTAATTATTCCTTGTTGCCCACTTACATCACTGTACTCCAGAATAGTGTCACGACTGGGTTTTCTATCGCCAAAATAGGTTTCCCTCAGCTGCTTGCCAAAGAACCGCTGCTGCTCCTTGTCCAGCTGCGCATCCTTGGGAGCCAAATGCTCACAATCGCCCAGCTGGCACAGCAACTCCGGCCACTTGTTTACCTCGGGAAACATCAGCAGACCCTCAAAGGAGTTGCCGCCAATGACCATGGGAATGCTGTTGCCCCAACAGTTGCGCATCATCTCCAGCGGCGACTTGGGTATCACACAATGATCCGTTTCATAGGGTTCGATGCTGGGTCCAAAGCAGAACATGGTCAGGCGCTGATGGCGCTCCTCCATGGTGATGATATCGTCGGCCACCTTCAGCAGGCTGCTGGCCTTGCATTTCTTGAGATGAGCAAATACCTGGCGATCGTTAAGCTCCCCGGAGTAGCCGGTGGCCTGGGCCAAGCGATATGCCCAATTGATATGCATCGGTGTCTGTGCCCAAGGGGCCAATGCCGCACCCGACATGATCACAGTCTTGTGGAAGAGATTGCGGGTCTGTTCCGTCAGCATCATGTAGTGGGTGGACGCTCCGCCTGCACTCTCCCCAAAGACTGTGATATTCTCTGGATCGCCGCCAAAGAACTGACAATTCCGCTTGACCCAACGCAGGGCCATGACTTGATCCTTTAGGCCCGCATTGCCGGGCACATCCAGCTCTTTATCGTCGAGACTGAGAAATCCCAGGGCACCAAGCCGATAGGATATGACAACCAGGACCACATGCTCCATCATGATGTAGTCGGGACTGTAGAGATCCCTTGAGGCTTCGCCCATTTGAAAGCCACCGCCATAGATCCACACGAGCACTGGCACAGGTTTATTGGGGTGCAACTGAAGGGGAAAAAGAAGGCTTAATTAATATTTTATCGATTAAACATCGTTAATTCGCACTCACATCTCTGGTATACACATTAAGGTACAGACAATCCTCGCTACCCTGCACCAGTTTCATCACAATGTTCACCTGACACGGCTTGGAGCGTACCCTGGTGCATCGCTTCACCTCCGGCCAATGGTCAGGCTCCACGGGCGCCTTAAAGCGCAGCTCACCCACCGGTGGCTTGGCAAATGGAATGCCCTCAAAGCTGTAGTAATTGTTCCCATAGATCGACTGCCACTTGACGCCCTTCACCTTGCCATAGACGGTGTCGGCAATTACCTTGTCATTGCTCCGTAGGCGCTGTTGATTCGTCTTGAACTTCACATAGCTGCAATGAAAGTGGGCAAATACACAGATACAGATTAATACAGCTACAGCTACACACACCTCTCACACTCTCGCTCAATATACTAAGTGCTTTTGGGGTCTCGTATCCCTTTCCTTTCATTTCATTTCCTTTCTTTTTTTTTTTGTTTTGTTTTGTTTATAAACAAATGCGAGTACTTGAACGTTTTCTAGTATTTTTTGCGAATTTTCAATTAGCGCGCAAACAAAACAAAAACTATAAATAGCCAAAGAGTTAAAATAGAATGGCATAGGAACTGAGCGATGCCCTATATGTATTTAAACTAAAGGAAATCGACAAAAATTACTAAAAAAAAAAAAACATAAATTTTAATTCAGCTTGCATGGGCTAAACCGCTCATTTGATTTAAACAAAACCCCTATGGAACTGGGGAGTTCCTATATAAAATTAATAAAAATAAAACCTTGGCAGAGTTTCCAGGAATAACTTTTTTAAGTAAAGTACAACCCATGTTCTCTCAAGAGACCAAACGTTTCCATCAAACCAGCACTACCCATTGGCATACCATTATTAATGAGTATTTGCAACTAGCATCACAAAATACCCAAAAGTATTCCAATGGAGGCGTGCCCCATTTAAATTTCAAGTGCGTTTCCATTTAGAAACGTGCGCTCTAAACGACGCGTGAGCCGATCCACAACAGACCGAAACAGCAAATTTTCGTTGGCTGCAAAATTGTAGAATATTCTATGATAGAAGTTCTATCGTACATAGTAAAAAGTAGACGCGGACGCGTTGTCCGATATGATGAGCACAAATCATGGGTTGCCACAAACGCGGCAAACAATTAATTAACAGCTGCCCGGCGTCTTTTGACTATTTTCTGTGGTCTAGGGGGCCAAACCTTGATGGGGGATTCCAGACAAACGTATACGAACTGCAATTGGTGTGAATTGTTAGACATCCAGTGCTAATTGTAAGTTTCCAAGCGGATCGAGGTCAAGCCCTAAGATTCCAGTTGTTGAATAATAAATACATACATAACTCTAGAAGCACGAGAACCTGTTATTGTTTGTTTGTGAATTATATTATACCATTTTTATACGAGAGACGGGTCATATAATATAAGTATTCCACATGGACATACGCGGGTAATCAAACAGCAGTAATTTGTCAGAGCAGCAATTGTTGCCGAATCACAATTAACAAATTTAGGAAATCTTAAAACAATTCTACAAGCATTTTATATGCTTTTAGGAAAATAAACAGCGGAACTGTACAGTGGCATATCCAAAATATTTACAAATTAAAATCCATTTGAAAGGAAAAATCGAAATTGAAATGGAAATTTTCAGCAAAATCAATCAATATCCCAATGCATCATGGCATCTTGTTGGGCCTTGCAGGTCAATGGCATTTTGCTTGAGTGCATATTCAATATAATATATCGTATTTTCCCATCAAAGAAAACCAAGAAAATATAATATTCAATATTTTTGCCATTTATCAAATTCATGCATCCATGTGTAAAGTGATGCAGAAGCAGCAGCAACAGCAGCAGCAACAGCAGCAGAAATTATAGCCAGTCATTGATATTCGAATACATCGAGAGAGAAAGCACACACTATATTTATTTTTCATATCATTAGGTTCTTTTTTATCTGTTGAAAATTGAGTAAAATATTTGTGCAATATTTTTAGTCGAATACTCGTAATTGTTTAGGGCTATTGAAAAAATAAACAAACTTGTAAGGTGAAAAAAAAGATAGGAACATTCTGCATTTTGTGAGTGGAATTAAATTGCAATATTTTTGGAGAGGAAAAACGATTGTTAAATTTATTTCAAAATTGTTTTAACAAATTAAATAGTGGAAAAATGGCTCTGTGCATTATCATTCATGACACAAATTTTAAAAAAATTGTAGGTGCATTCGCGTATTTTTCTTTGATTTTTTCTTAGTGTTTGCTTAACGTTTTTGCTTCTTCATTTAATGTACATTTTTTGTTACTTCTCGTTTCGGCTTCTCAATTTTTGTTTATTATTCAACTTTTCAGCAGAGTTTGCAAAAAGTCTTGATTATTGCCTTGACATTTACCGCAAAACGTGAGTCTGGCCGCAAAGAATTTCACCAGAGTTTCCCATTATATTTTATCATCAGGTACTTGTGTATGTACACAAATTAATTCAATTTCACAAATAAGTTAGCTGATAAGGTCAGCCGCAGCAGCAAGCCCCTGAATTATATCACTAGGCAGTAAAACAGTTAAACAATCCCATGGACTGACGCACCTGGAAAGTCACATTAGTGGGGTAGCACTTTAACGTTAAGCCAGGGCTGTTTAAAATCTTATCGGTCTGGTCCCCATGTCTGATATTGATAATAATTTATAATTAATAATGCAAACAAAGCACAAATTCTATCAGCGTCGGGTTTAGGTAGCTCTTCAAGAGCTGCGTCGCTGCGATCCCTCAAAGTACAAGGTACATTTCGTGACAAGATGTCTGCTGGTCTGCTGCTTTGCTGATCATTCTGAGATGTATTTTTTTTTGTTTTTTTGGCAATCAGCCTTTGGCTAGACTTTGAAGCAATGACGTTTTGAGTGGCAGACGAAGATGCGGATACTTAATATGACTGTATGACTGTATATGATAGCCGAGTCTTATCAACGACAGCTTTACGGCTATTTATAAGACCCCTAATGATGAACCGGATTTTCGACACCAAGTCGGTGCAGATGTAGCAACAGCCAGCCTGTAATCTCTTGATAAGAAAGTGCTCCATTGGCAGGGCCGGACTTGGCGGCTTATCAAATATTAAAAAGAACAAAAATAGTGTGTGTTTCTATGTACTTGAGCCATGTACAGCATATGGTCATGGAACGAACTATGGAAAGGAAAGAGCGACTTATAGTCAGATTCAATCAATGACATGAGATTGGCCTACATGGCTTGATTTATGCATAAATCTATTTGCATCTATAAGTAATCAATCAGGAAATGCAACGAGAAATATTGGAATTCAATAAAAACAAAAAAAACTTACTTCAAGGCAATGCGCATCTGATCGGCCACCGCTATATCGAATGACATCTTGCTGTGGTCTCACGCTGCTCTATGGCCAATCGATTCCCTTCTGGGTATATTGTATATATATATATATATATATATGGAATATGTCGCGTTTATAAAAGCGTGCCAAACTATAAAATACAATCCGCAAGCTGTTGGAAATGCCAGGGAAAATAAACGCAGCACAAAACGCGTAACTAAACCGAATTAAAATAAGAAAAAATCTCTAAAATAAACGACTGGACGACAACAGGGCGAAAAATCCTGGCGCGAAATAGTTTTTTTGATTTTTTTAAACTTTTATTATTTATGTTTTAGAATTGTTTTTCCCGATATTCACATACACACAGAGAAACACACAGCATGTCACATTACTTGTTGCTTTTTTATTGTTGCTTTTGTTGTTCCACTTTCAGTTATTCTTTTTAATTGAAAAACTCAGCAACACATATTGACATTGGTGGGCGGGAAGTAGTGGGGCTTGAAAATATATATGCCAGCTCTGGGGAATAGCCTAAGGCTTTCGTTGCGTTTTGTTCAGGGGCTGGTCGGCAACTGAACATTTTCAAGTAAGCGCCGGCTAAGTTTAGTGTTTCGTTGCCGTCGCCTCTGTCGCTGCTGTCGCTGTTGTTGTTGATGATTTTTCCACTCATTTGCTCATTTTATGCCGGCTATGGGGTCGTATGAGTGATATTCTAGCTCTAGCCCGACGCCGCTTGTGTGCGTGCCTGAGTGTGTGTGAGGGTTTTGCATAGCTGTGTGTGTGTGTATTGCTTGTGTGAGGGCTTTTGCATGTGTCTCTGTCTCTGTCTGTGTTTTGCACTCAGAATGAATGCCTGTGTCTGGTGTGGTCGAGTGTATTCGCCTGCTGTCCATGCTGGGCGCCGTTGTTTTGTTTAAACGTTATCGTTTTTGTTGCTGCTTGTTTTGTTTATTGTTTATAGCATATTTCACTGGTGTCCGTGCCGTCCCCCCGCCTATCAGCATTGCTATATTCCTATTGTTATAATTATTGTTATTTTCCAGTGTGTTTGTTCTGTCTGAATTTTGGTTTAGGTTTAGGGGGGGGGGCTCGTGTTTATGTTTGTGCGGAAAACAGAACATCTCTGGCTAGCAACTGAGAAAACTATTAATTAAACTGCATTGTAGCTCAAAAGGCACATTTTCCATGCGTTCCAATTAAACTAGATTACTCGAGCATTACAATTATTTCCATTGAGTGCCATTGAGTACAAATAGACTGCCCTTAAGTTTTTTTTACTATATAATGCAATTAACTAAGTAACTGGCGATAATATCAGTGAATTAAATAATTACAGGCCATCAGATTATACGAAAACGATACAGCAAATGCGTTGACCATCACAAAAACACTCCACAAATTACTGGAGTCACAAACTATTGGAAATATTGGTAAGAAACAGTATCTAACAACCATAACATGGTGGATTAATATAGATAAACTATTGCTTTAGCTTTTTTAAATACGCAATATTTTTAGAAAATAATTCCCCAAGTAAAAAAATGCAGAACAAGTTCAGGAAAAGTACTGCAAAATAGTATTGTTGACTATCACAAAAATAGCTCCAGAAAATCGTTCGCTAAATTATTAAATAAAATCAAAAGTAGAGAAAAATTATTTAATATCCAAAGTCACTCCACAAACTACTACAAGCTCAACTCAATACAAATATAACTATAAAACAATACTCTAAATTATATTATTAAGAAAAAAAACACAAAACAAACTGCAAAAAATATCACGGGAAAAGCGTTGTCTAAATTATAGTATAGTTATAGAGAGTAATTATTGTGTCATTGCCCGGTTCTAGCACGCCATCTAACGTGTTTGAAACAACTTAACTGTATAACCAGCTAACTATTTTTACTATAAACTCGTGTGTATATATATTGCAGCACTGTTTGCATTTATTTTTTTTATATTCATATATTATTTAATTGGTCAATTAATCGTCAAGTAAGCGATAGAATTTCCTTGTTGTTCAGTACCAAACTGAAACTTGTTTAGTTGATAATTTATTTAGACCTTCGATAGGTTCTAGGCCCTGGCTCCTCCAGAAGGCTCATCACCTGATTTTAATGAATTTTCAATTAGATAGGTTGCTCGTGGAGTGTCCACAGGCACATTAAATGTTAAATGATGGCCCCCAAACTGCCATTGGCAGTGAGAGTAGAGACCTGTGTCCAAGCTGGGCTATAAATTATGGAATAAGCAGCCCAACAGAGCAATGCACATGCACTCTGGTAGATACACATTAATAAACCACTTCGAACCAAGATAATCAGCATTAAAAGATAGAAATGTGAAGCTGTACTTTATATGTATACAATTTTTGTTTTAAGCTTTAAGCAATTTTATAATTTTGACAATTTTCGGACTAAAACAAATACGATTTTTTTCCCAGCACTGTTGACGCCTATGATGGACGCTTCTCGGCATTCTTTTTGGTAAACTCCTCCGCATTCTTCATGAACTTCTTGTGATCGGTGACAAACTCCTCGGCCACATCGACGCGCAGCGGATGCTGTGGCTCTGGTTCATGCAGGATGCCCACCAGTGCCTCCAGAATCTTCTCTGTGCTGGTTGTGGGCTTCCAGTTGTCCGAATTAATGATGGGCAGGCACACCAGGCCCTTCTCATCGATGTTGGGATGATAGATCTTCGTTTTGAAGATGACCTTGGGTGGCTGGAAGGGATACTCGTCGGGAAAGTTCACCTCAATGCGAAAGGCACCCTTATTGTAGGGCGGACGCTCTGGCACCAGCAGAATCTTCCACACCATTATGGATTCATCGCTGGCCTGAATGTTGCACCAAGTTTTCTTTTTGCCAGATTCAAGCAGATCGGCCAGCTCCCGTGTCAAACGACGTGAGGCACTCATTTTTGGTGAGGGTGGGTAAAAATTGTTTTTATCGAAACAAAGGTTAAGAATTTCCAAAGTTAAAAAAAAAAAATACGAAAAGATGTTTGCTAGTCCGAGAATAAATTAGAACTGGGAAAGGGGAGACTGAAATAAAGTTGTGGGATTGAAGCTAATCGAACAAAGCCTGACAGCAAAGTCCAGGAAAACACACACAAAGAAATTGTTAACTTTAAGGATTGTGCCACATTCCATTTAACTATATTTTTATATCTGTCCATACCAGATACTAAACGTGCTATAAGATATACCCCTCTGCACTGGGACTCGCTGCTCAGAAGAGCAGCTCCTTATTGTCCGCGTAAAGGCTCTGCCACACCTTAAGTTTGGGCCACTCGGGCAATTCAATGCTCTTAAGTTCATCGCTAATATTTAGACACTTGAAGACCTCATCGGATTTGCGCACTGGATCCCATGTGAGCGTATCCATGCCATTGATCTTCTCACTATACGGATTACCCGTTGCCGCAAACTGTGTCCATATGCCAACAGTTCGCTCTATGTTTCGGTATTCCCTGCTGTCCTTGGGCAGACGACGGGCCAGCAGACTGCTGAACTGATAGCCCAATTCATCGGCATGGCTCACACCCTTGACGCCACGACCCATGCGCATAAGCCTATAGGGGAATATGATCTCTTCGGAATCGAAATCATAGCGATAAAAGTACACAGGAGCGCCAGCGGCATGGGCATGACGCGAGTGAACGACACGCAGCGCAGGAAAGACAAAGTAATAGATGGAACACAACTGAAAAGCACAAAAATTAATAGGAAATTCAGTTAAAGATGGGAATAGCTTACATCCATATAGTTATCAGCGCTGGCAGCATCCCCAGTGCGATGTGCATCTCGTATTTTGGAGCTCCACAGCTCAATCTTTTCTTTCGCGGGCTCCGTGGCAAGCAATTCACGTGGTATAAAGGGCGCACCAGCATCCACTTGCTGCACAGTTTGTGGCAGCATTTTAACCTCTAACAAAAACCAACAAAAAATACAAATTACAAAGTCATTGCAAGACTTTCTATAGAAAGGGAATACCCTACCTGGCAGCCACAGGAGACCCTCGTAAGAAGTATTTCCTATCAGCATGGGTATGCTATTGCTCCAGGCGGTCTTCATCATTTCGATGGGCGCCTTGGGCACCACACAATCGGCGGTTACATACGGCTCCAGCGATGGTCCAAAGGCAAACATAATCTTATTCATACGATCCTCCAACGTGAGTACATTCTCCTCCACACGTATCAAATCTTTGGCCTTGACATTCTGCAAAAACTCCAGCACCTCCTTGTCCTTATCCTCGCCTTTGTAGCCAGCCAGTTTTGCTATTCTATAGGGATTATGGGTGATGTCGCCATTGTAGGCCCATGGTGCGATGGCACTGCCCGACTGCAGGATGCCGCGTTGGAAAAGGCCCTGCGTTTGATCGGTGATCATCATATAGTGGGTGGACGCACCTCCGGCACTCTCTCCAAACACAGTGATGCAATTGGGATCGCCACCAAAGTTGGCGCAATTATTTTTGATCCATTTGAGGGCCAACACCTGATCCTTGAGGCCCGCATTGCCAGGCACATTCAGCTCAGGGGACTTTAAACTAAGGAAACCTTGAAAAAGAATGTACAAAAATTAAATAAAAATCCTTTTTGGAAATGTATTTCGCTTACCCAAGGCTCCCAGACGATATTGTATGGTGACCAGCACAACATCTTCCTTGATTAGATAGTCCGGACCATACCATTCCCTATTGGCCTCGCCAATGATGAAGCCACCGCCATGTATCCAAACCATAACAGGACGTGGCTTACCGGGGTTCACCTTGGGGGGATGGAGGGAGATATGAGTTATATGAGTTTTTGTGTGGCAATAATCATGGAAACCAAATCAAATATTAATTTACTACTCACATTATTCGTATAGACATTCAAATACAGGCAATCCTCAGAGCCCTCGACCTTATCGAAAACAAATTGCACCTGGACGGACTTATCCCTGGCCTGACTACAATCCCTTTCCCCCTCCCATGGGGTGGGTCGCTGTGGTGCCCTGAAACGCAGCTCACCAACGGGTGGCTGGGCATAGGGTATGCCCTCGAAGCTGAAGTAGGGCACATCGTACATGGACAGACGCTTCAGGCCCCTCACTTTACCATACTCGGTGTCGGCAACAATGGTCTCATTGGTGGTCTGACGATACTGCTGAAGTTTATGCTCGATGGTTCTGCAAAATGTACGAGACAGGGAGAGTGGGAGAGAGAGAGAGAATAGTAGAATGAATGCCCTGTACTAGTGTACTATAATTAGCATAACAATATTGGATCCGGTGGGTGGATAATTTGATATTTTTGTCACAGAGTCAATTATTTTAATTCGTTCTCAATGCCCACATTCCAGTGGCTGTCGGGAGGGGGGAGGGTGGCACACTGCAGGCATTGCATTAAATTTAAATTGTTTTGCTGTCTGCCCATCCCATCAGATACACACACAGCTACAGTGGCAGGCACTCCAGCTTCCAGTTGTCTGTATTTTGTGGTCCACCTGCTAACCCAGGCACGCCTGTCAGTGATAAATTAACAGACACTCTGCTGACTATATTTTGGCAACAAAATTTAAAGCCATTGAAATTCCTAGAGAGTTTCTAAATCATTTTGCATACCCCTTTGGACTCCACACACCAACACAAAATAATGCATAATCTTGTGAATATATTATAACCATAAGCCATTGTTCCTACGCTCTCTCTTATCTGTCACTGCTGCTGCTGTCACTGTGTTATCAGTCCACAGAGAGAGCTCTTAAGTAGACTTAATTGCTTTACTTTTATTTAAAAAAAATTAAATTGCAATCATGCGATTGTACTCTGTGGAGGTCTGTCTGATGTATAAAAATAAACATTAATTGGAAATTATTAGCCTGCACACAAATTATATTATGTGTATGTGTACGGAAATATGAATAATCAAGTTAATATAAAAATTTGTTCATAATTATACGCAGCCCTCACGTCAGACTGAGTTTAATTTTAATTACATTACAAAATAAAATCACACCTATTTTAGCTGTCAATCTGATACAATTTTAATTTGCCATTTAAATTGGCAAAGGAAATAAAGGGTAGGGGAAGAAAAAATGTTTCAAATGCGATAATCGACTACAATATCAAGGTTATGCACTGATAAGAACTATAGGGGAGACTGTGGGACTGTGATAACTTGAAAAATTAAATAATTATCACTGGAAATTAATTCTGATTTCACAATTTAATCAAATGTTTGCTTTGTACTTGGGAGTGTTTCAATGTTCTGGGTGCAGCGCTATAATGATATTCTATTTACAGATAAACAACGTCTTCAGTTACAAAACAAAGTACGCGAAAATATATAATAAATAAGTAGCCATTTATTTATGCAAAGTCATTACTATATTGATTATAGAAACAGTTGCGCAATTAACGTTCAGACCTTAAGAACCTATGGGTCATAAATCTTACACGTTAAACTGATTCCAGCAATAAGTAAAACCATTTTATGAATTAATGCTAATATGTGACATTTTTACAGCCGCAGACATAAAAACTTTTTCGCATTATTGGAGAAAGTTTTCGTATGATTCGTTTGGTAATATATTGAAATGTTTGGATTTATGGACTGAATTGGATTGGATTTATCGCTGAATGATTTGGGTAATAAAAATCAAAATTACTTGCAAAATTTGCTTACAATTGTTTGTCAATGGGATTGTTTCAGCCGTTTGGCTAGCTTCAATTATGGTTCGTTCGTTCTAGTCATACAATTTCTCTAAACATTTTTAAAAAGATTTAAAAATTCTGTTACTTCGTTGTCTCTAGTTTTCCATACAAAATTAATGTTTAATATTGCTTAAAAGTTAATTAAAAATTGTTTTAAATACTACAAACGTAATCTTAGTTAAATTTCCAGCCCTCAAATGCCAGTAAATGATGATCTAAGTCATTTTCTATATTCGATATGCCCTCCAGTTTGCGTCATGCTTCAACGTTTAATCTTTCAAACACCGCAGACAAAAAAAAACCTCAATTAGATCACTAAATATTATTAATTCCTGCCATCCCACAGCGTTAGTCATGCCTGACAAATAACGAGAATTGTTAAAAAGCGCCGATCGCGCAAAATAACACGAAACCACACAACAAAATTGACAAAAGCTAACCGCAAGACTAGCAAAAATAGTAACAATAATACTACGTGTAATGCAGACTCCCCCGACATTAATAAAGAATAATTAAATATAGTGATAACTACTCGTATTTGGATTAAGGTCAAACATTTCGCTACTCACTTGAGGCGCCATCGGAGGCGCTCCACAAAGCCGAGGTTCTTGTTCATATTGCGACGGACGGTCTAGTTAACCATAAACGACGAACCGATCAGTTTTTATTCTATAATTAGATCTTCCACCGGATCCACGAATCTACAAAATGCGTTCCGTTGCGTTTCAGCGACAAACTGAAACTGAAATTAAAAACAAACTTTTTCATATGGAATTCCAGCCGGCGATGAGAGCGAGCCAGCAGCAAAATAGGCGAAAACAAGTGGCAAAAAAAAAAGCAGAAAAAATATACTACATTAACACAAATATCGAAATACAAATTAAACAAAAAAAAAAACACACAGAAAAAAGAGCGAAGAACGAGCGGGGGAAGAGAGAGAGAGAGAGCAGAAAGAGAGGCAGAAAACAGATATTGTATTTTCAAGTGCGGAGCCAGAGAGATAAACCAAAAACAGCAGTAACAGAAACCAGAACTGGAGAAAAAGAGAGCTGCAGAGTCGAAGTATCAGATACCGCTACATATACTAGATTATTTCTATAAGAAATAGTCATCGGATATTTATAAATTTTTTCTGAGTAATATATGTAGTTATAGTTGAGCTGCAGAGTCATATACTAGATTATTTCTATAAGAAATAGTCATCGGATATTTATGAAGTTTTTCTGAGTAACGAAGTTATTGTTTACAATGATATTTATAAAGTTTAGTGGGATTATCTTGAGTAAAAACAAAGTTATACTCACATCAAGTTTATGTTGTTCTCAGCCTTGAAATGAAATGGTATTTCAATTATTATAAAATTTATAAGAGCAAACTAATGAGCAACAAACATTTCCAAAGAATCAGTACACTCTGCCATAGCTAGGGTATCCAAAAATCACAGTAACAACTACAACCGATCATTGAGCGCCGCGCCGTGGAGAACGTGGAGAAGATGAAAGCGTGGGCTGGCCTGTCCGAGTGGCGCTGTGGAGAGCTTTGGTTTTAGTGTGGCTGAGGGGGCACAACGCCTCTTTAGACGCGCCTCAGGCGAATGCATAATGAATCAACACTGCACAAAATTCAAATATTTATTAGCTAAGCATTTTTTTGCACTGTAGGCAGAAATCTCAGGCGAAAAGCCGGTTGTCTGTTGATTGGGTGGTGTGTTTTGGGTCAACGTCAGCGTCAGCACCCAAGCAACACTGTGATCGTGCCGGCAAAAAAAAGTACGAGCAATGTAAACAAAACGAACACAATTTTATGGGCTAAATTGTACTCACCGCTCGGCCAGAAGCTCGGAGATGGCGCAAAAGCTGCGGAAAAGCTTGCGGAAGAGTGCTTTAAGCCACTTGGACAGCATTTTACGCTCTGAAAGTGTACGGCTTATGATAAATAAAATAAAATCTATAAGTTCTATGATAATTATCTTAAAATAAAGAAATTTTGACACATAATGGATACGAATAATTGTTACTGCAATTTTCAGCAATATTGATGGAAAATCATCTACCTTAAGGCACTCTTAAATGTAGAATACTTTCAGGAACATAATTGTTCCCTTTATTTATGCCCTTTTTAGCTACCATAAAGTGTAATTTCATTATCATACAAACGATTCCACACTTCCAGGCCATCCTTTTCGTACTGCGTTATAAACTCCAGCTCATGGCCTATATTCAAAGCCCTATAGGGCAACTTTGTGGTGACTGGTGACCAGTCCTCTCCCTCCGTTTCACAACAGTTGGGATCTCCAGTCTGAGCAAAGGCTGTCAGAATGCCCACCATTCTTTGTATCGTGAGGTATTCAGCAGAATCCAGCGGCAGCTTCTGTACGCCCTTCTTGTGAAAGACATAGCCCATGTCATCGGCATGACAGACACCCCGCTTGATGTCATCGCCGCATAATTTATTACGCATTAGATTGAAGCTCGGAGAATCAAAATCGAAGCGGTACAGATAGGTGGATGCCTGGGCATGGGCCAATCGAGAGCGCACGACGCGATGCAGGCCATGCCAAAAGAGTTTGTAGCTGAAGAGCTGCAAGAAAAGGGCACTAGAAAAATATCTAGGCTAAAGTTCGATGACTACTCACATCTAAAACCTGTGTCACATTGTTTTTGGTTATTCCCCGGGGTCCATAGTGATATTTAACGAGTTCCTTAGCTTTAGTCTCACGCACCTCATCGGACATCGAGAGGAACAGCTCATGGGGCAGCACCAACGCTGGTTCCTGCTTGAGCAGCTCCAGCATAAAGCCATTGTTCAGCTTGCAGAAGGGATAGTAGACCAAGCCCTCGAAGGAGGTGCCGCCCAGCAGCAGGGGCACCTTTACGGACCAGGCATCCCGCATCAACTCCAGATATGGCTGCTGCACCAGACCACTCTCGCACTTGGCATCCTCCACGCCGGGCACAAAGGGATACAGAAAGCCAAAGCATCGATCGTGAAAGGTGAAGAAATTGTGAGCATATTCCAGCAATTTGTTGGCCTCCAACCAGCGAAGGTACCGCAGCATATCCTTCTCCCTGCGTGGTCCCACATAGCCAGCGGACAGTGCCAATTGGGAGTACAAACAGGCACGATCGGGTATCTGTACCCAGGGAGCCAGTATGGAGCCAGACATCATGATAGCCTTGTGGAAGAGGCACGTGGCCTGCGGCAGGCACATCATAAAATGCACGCCCACAGCCCCAGCACTCTCGCCAAAGAGCGTAATGTTCTCCGCATCACCATTGAAGTGTTGAATGTGCTGCTTGATCCACTTGAGGGCCAGCAGTTGATCGTGCAGTCCCGCATTGCCAGGCACATTCGATTCGATGCTGGGCAGACTGAGAAATCCGAGAGCGCACAGTCGATAGTTGAATATTACGTACACAATGTCCTTGGCCATTAAATAATCCGGACCGTACTTGTTTCGAGTGGCACCGCCAGTGCGAAAGGCACCGCCATAGATGTAGACCATGACGGGCAGAGGAGGCTTTGTTTTATCAAACTGAAAGAGAGAGAAAGAATTTGCTGAAGGGGGATTCAGATCTGCTGCTCCTCCACTCACATGCTTGGTGTACACATTCAAATAAAGGCAATCCTCACTGCCAATGGTCTTGCCTCCTGAGTACTCCATTTGCAAGGGTATATCCCGCTCCTGTTGCGCGTCTAGCTCCTGGTCTGTCCACGGCTCTGCAGGCTCTGGTGCAGCAAAACGCAGCTCACCCAGCGGTGGTTTGCCGAATGGAATGCCCTCAAAGCTGTAGAATGGATCGCCGTAGATGCCACACTGTCGGCGACCCTTCACACGACCCATGGGCAGATGCACAATCTTTGTTTCGGCATAACTACGTCGCGGAGTGAGGCGTAGCGACCTGCCGACCAGCTGCTGATACTTGCTGTGGTTACGTGCTGCCACATAATTTTTCCACATTTTAAAATCGAATCAATTGAAACTTTTGAAGGACTTAAACTTAAACCTAATTTGATGGCCAACTGAGATCAGCATTGCATATAATTATAGTGAGCAGCAAAAATACAATATTTTTTTTTTAGGACACCAGTGTCAAACATCCAGGAGATCACATGCAGTCAGGGTCATGCTGCTCTTCAATCGCCTCGAAGTAGTTGAGATTCTGTTCCTTGGGGGGTGTGCCTTGCTTGGGCATCAGTGTCACATCGAGCAGGTCACATTCAACACAGCTGCAGTCAGGGTCATGCACCTCCTCAAACATAGCCAAGAACTTCAAATCCTGATTTTTCTTACGATTATCTTCCAAATTTGCAACTGGATCTTGTTCCTTAAGGGATTCTTCTTGGGGTTCTTGCTCGTTGGGTTCCTGTTTGGCAGCAGTGTGAGTGTGGGGTGCAGCTTCTCGAGCCAAGAGTTCTGCCTCATGAGCCATAAGTTCTGTCTCAAAACTCTCGTGTTCAGCCCCCTGCACGGGTGCTGCATCTGCAGCCTTTGGTTCCACTTCTTGGATCCGAATAGCGCCCACTTCGAGCAGCAATTTATCAAACGATGTCTTCCTTAATTCGTACAACTTTGGCAAAGTAAACAGCAAAATGTGACCTTAAAAATATGTTAAAAATTTAATTTTTTAAATCTGTAAAGACTGTGCTGTGGAAAAAACTCACCTATCAGCAACAGAGTCGTGACATTGAAGTAATCCCCCAGCATATTGATGAAAAAGAGACCGGCCAGCAGCTTAAACGATTCGCACAAATCTTTCATCAGCAGCAGCTCAATCATTTTGTTAACGAATGCATTCAACTTGGCGACAGCCACACCAGCCAGACGCATCGTCTCCTCTTGCGGTATGTTGCATGTCAGCAACACATCGAAACGATAGGAATAGTATTCCTCCTCGTTGTTCCTTCTGTTCCACAATTCCATAACTTCAACGAAGACGCGATATCCCGTGGCGCCAAGGATCACGGTAATGCCCAACATGCTCACCACACTGATGGCCGAATGGTTCATTATGTCCACCAGCAGTATCAGAATGCTCGTAAAAACAAACATTGTGCGGGGAATGTTGCGCCACAGCACAAGTTTCTTCAGTTCCATTTGCAGCTGGCCAGCGCCTTGATCCTCCTGGGTGCGTGGATTATTCGAAATCGCGTTGGGGTTAGCCATTTTTGAAGTTTTCTTATTAATTAGAACAACAAAAAAAGAGGAAAGCGCACTCGTAAATATTCCAGGAATTTAAATTCTTTTAGTAATCCGAGAAAACAATTTTTGCAAGGCCAACTAGAGATTTTGAAATCACAATGATAAATGGGAAATAATCCAAGGCATTGTGTATGACACTTAAATGCATAGATATATGTCTTGAAGAGTACTAGATCTATCATTTTCGGTCTATTTATCGACAGTTGCCAGGCACATGGAGGCACTGCCATTCCAGGCACAGGCCCAAGCCGGCCGAAGGGCACTGCCGCATGACGCGTTACTGGTATAACCGAAACGATTTTGGACATGCAGAAAATTATAGAGATTATTAGCAAGTTACAAGAAATAGTTGTCGACAGTTTTTAGCACAAAATTTAAACGAATTTCCACGGATTTTTCATAGATGTTTACAGAATTTTTCTAGGTGTTTATGGATCCCTAGAGAATTTTCTTTTGTTACAATAAAACCTTAAATCAAATTATCTAGCTTGTAGATGCTATCCCACACTTGAAGTTTCTCATATTCCGGCAGATCCACAATCTTCACATCCTCACTTATGTTGAGCACACGCTTGGGCTCCGACTTTTTCGCTGGCTGCCAATTTACTTCGCTTATTTCGTCACAATTTGGATTGGAGCTGGCTGCAAAGGCAGTCCAAATGCCAATCATTCGCTGTATTGTGCGATATTCCGCTGAGGATTTTTCCAGCTTCCAGGATTCAGAGTTACGAAACAAATAGCTCAGATCATCGGCATGGGCAACGCCTTTCTGGATATTGTCGCCACAGAATTTCTTACGATAGAAATTAAAGTTGGGCGAATCAAAGTCAAAGCGATAGAAATATGTGGGTGCACGGGCATAGGCGAATCTTGCCTGCAATGTGCGACTCAAGCCATGCCAAAAGACCTTATATGAATAGTACTAAAGGGATGAGAAAGATAAAGATTAAATAGAGATAAAGATAACTGATAGATAGCTGCACTCACATCCAGCAAATTCATAAATAGTTCCGAACTGGGCTTAGCATTGCCAAAGGTCATCTTGAGCATCCTCTCGCTGTACTCCAGGTTCTCCTTCTCCGTGCTAATCACACGCACATCATGGGGTACCATTTTAAGGGGATCCTCGCTTAAGGTATCCAAACTCTTGAGATTGGCCGCCACACCGGGATACATGAAGAGACCCTCAAACGATGTACCACCCAGCATGGCAGGCAGTTCGTTGGTCCAAGCCTCGCGAGCCATTTCCACTGGTGATTTGGGCACCACACAATCCTCGCCCACATACGGCTCTATCGTGGGTCCAAACGGAAAGAGCATGCCATTCCGGCGATCCTCTGGCGTTAACAAACTGTGGCGCACCAGCTCCAATGCCGGCACACCGCGCAAATGTTTAAGCACCTGTGCATCCACATTCTCTCCCGTATAGCCATGATGCTTCGCCAAACGATAGGCAAAATCCGACCTCGGTGTATTCGACCAGTAATTGTGAACAGTGCCCGACATGGGTATGGCTTTGTGGTAGAGTCCACGGGTCTGCTCTGTGCACATCATGAAGTGTGTGGAGCAGCCGCCTGCACTCTCGCCGAAGATTGTTATGTTGTCGGCATCGCCATTAAAGTGTGAAATGTATTGCTTGACCCAACGTAGTGCCAGAACCATATCCTTGAGCCCTGCATTGCCTGGCACTTTGAGACTGGGATCCGTGAGCGAGAGAAAGCCTGCAAAGGAAGATAATGAGTACTGATTCTTTCTGCTTTCAGTTTGCAAATTTGATTAACAATTATGACAAATATTGGACTATCATATGGCAATCTGGATGATTTTACAACAAAAAGATAGCATTAATCACAGATAAGATACCCACTCCCACTAACACACTCACCCAAGCAGTCCAAACGATAATTGAGTGTCACCAAGACAACATCTTTGGCCATAAAATAGTCAGGACCATACAGCTCGCGTGTGGCCTCGCCCACAGTGAAGGCCCCGCCATAAATGTAGACCATGACCGGCAAAGGTTTCTCGCTCTACAAAACAAAAACATCAATTATCATAATCAATGCGATTGAATTGTAGCTCTCTTTCTCTCCCTCACTTTCAGCTGCTTGGCATAGACATTCAGATACAGGCAGTCCTCGTTGCCATCGATCACCTGTGTCATGAAATTCTTTTGCACAGGTTTCGCCGCATAATGGCTGCAGTCCAGCACACCGCTCCACGGCTCTACGGGCACGGGCGCGCTAAAACGCAGCTCTCCCAGCGGTGGCTTGGCAAAGGGCAGACGCTCGTAGCTGTAGTATGAATCATCGTACAGCGTTACACGCTTCACACCCTTGATCCTGCCCAGCGGCAAAGTAATTTCACATTCATCTGCGCTGTGAGGAAATCACACTTATTTAAATGAAACGAGAAGGAACGTGTGAGTCGCTTCTTTCGACGCGACTCTACTTTTATACCCGTACTCAGTCAGTATATAAATTTGTGAGCTTATGAAGGGGGCGGGGCGAAATTTTGAAACGCACTTGTAGCAGTGTGATATCACATGATTCTGGAAACAAAACTTGGTTGTTCAAGCTCTTATAGTCTTATAGTCTTTAGACTCATCCACTTTTACCACAAATCTAATATACCGCTTAACTCTTTTTTGAGTACGGGTATAACAAGTTCTGCATAATTTTCATAGACATTACTTACGCTTTACTCATTTTTCTGGTGTGTCGATCTGTTTGCCGCGCGTGTTGTCTGTCAACTGAAACAGAAATTAATGAACTCACAAAAATAAAATTAAAAAAAAAAAGCTCGACAGTTCGAGTCGCGTGTGTCCACTGATAGAGCTTTTTCGTTTTTGTAGTTATCTGGAATTAGTTGTAGTGCTATGGGGTCTCTTATCAAGCTATGGGGTTAATTCGCATAGGTTATTGTTGTTCCGGAGATAACACTAGGGTTGTACTTTTATAAAACAATTGTTTCCCTGTAAATTATAATTAAGTTATAATTGTATGCAAAGAAAGGCAATGATCAGGGGAGTTTATGCTTAAACTTTTAAGTTTTTTTAAGGGTATAAATAATAACAGCAGGAAGAACCAACTGAGGTGCACTGCTGCATTACGCGTGCGTGTATGAAAGTATGACGATTGGATAAACAATAAAGGGCTACAAGTTAATTAAAATAATAATTATTATTTAAACATGCATATTAAGACACGACTGCTTCAAAAAGGACAGGCCTAAGCTTTTTTCGTGCAGTAATGCGGCCGAGGTGCGCTGCAGCATGGCGGATAACACTTGCTTAGAGGTGTTACATAGATTATAATATATATATTAGATTCATTAACTATTTAAATTAATTTTGAACTATACATTAAGCACTTTTAAAGGCTTGAAACTAAGAGAAAACAATCGAAATAATTTCTGTAGAGGTACACGTGCCTCGACATTAGTATACCCAGTACGAATAATTTTTGTATGTACTTATGTATCTCCTATTTGAATTTATTAAATAATCGGGAAATACATCCTTCTGCACATTACCCTAAATTTGAGGTACCCTGGCAGGCAGATCCGGACGCAAAAAATCGTGTACCATAGAATTTTATGAGTGTTATGCAAATTTATGTACAAAAATAATTCTATCTTATCCAACAAAATTGTATACAACAAAAAAAAAACTATGGCCTAGTTTTGGATATAAAGCAAAATGTTTAATTATCTTTTAAACAACAAGCTAATAAAATAATTCCAGAAACACCTTCAAATATCTTTTATCTCAAAGCTAACCAAAGCTCTTGTCTTTTACATATAAAAAACAAGTTCAAGTGTCCATCATATGATTTGGATTTGAAAAAGCTTCCTGAAACACACACACACCCGCCATTTGATAAGCAATCGATGATCAGCAGATTAGATTTTGAGGTTTATTGGGTCTATTTAAAACAGAGCCACGCCCGCCTGCTCGTACAGGCGATCGTAGAACTTTAATTTCTGCCGCTCTGGCTGTGGCATAAACTTCAGTTCGTCACTTATATTGAGGATCATGCGTGGTCCGAAACGTGTGACTGGCTTCCATTCCGCCAAAGGTTTGGTTAGCTGGGCATTGGGATCCGAGGTGGCGGCAAAGTGGACGAGCATTGCAACCATGCGACAAATGGTAGCATATTCTGGTCGGGATCGATCCAGCTTAAAGGTGGAGGGCAGCACATAGATGTAACCCAATTCATCCACATGGGCGACGCCGCGCTGCTCCTTGCCTAAAAACCGAATGCGATACAGGTTGAAGTCCGGTGAATCGAAAGCAAAGCGATAAAGGTAGGTGGGTGCCTGGCCATACGACAATCGTGCCAATACCAAACGCTCCAGCGAGTGCATCAAGTTGTGGGTAAACAGCTGGGTCAGTGCAGCCGTGTGCTCGATGGTCAGTTGATGGCCATGCGCCTGACAGAAATGATCGAGCAGCGACTGGCCCAGCTGTCGCCGCTGGCCGAGATCGCAGCGATTGAGCAGCGTCGTTGGCAGCACACACTCTGGATGCGTTTGTATCTCCTGCAGAGACTTTGCATCCTTTAAAACCCGATTAAAGAGGAGTCCTTCGTCGCTGTTGGTGCCCATAATTACGGGTATGCGATTGCTCCAAGCCGTACGCTGTAGTATAATCGGCTCCGACAGCAGCACCGCTTGGCGCGTCACATAATCCTCCACTGACGGCACAAAAGGCATCATGTGGCCCTCAACCTTTTCCGCTGCTGTCCAGAAGTCCGCAGCGACCAACAGTTTTGGATCTGCCGCTGCTATAAAGTCAAAAACTTGGGAATCGATATTCTCGCCCTTGTAGCCCAAATGCTTGGCCAGACGATATTCCATATGGGGCAGACGATTCAGCTCTGGGCAGAAGCCAGCCATGAGCACGGCCTTGTGGAAGAGTCCCTCGGTTTGCGGTGTGACCAGCAGCATTTGCACGGCCATGCTGCCCGAGCTATGCCCAAAGACGGTTATTCTCTCGGGATCGCCATTGAAATTCCGGGCATTTGCCTTGATCCATTTGAGGGCTTGAATGATGTCCTTAAGGCCAGCATTGCCGGGTATCTCCAGCGATGGATCCGCAAAGGAAAGGAAGCCTGTAAAGAAAGCGATATAAGATCTGCCTGCCCTTGGAACTGCACTCACCCAATGGCCCCAAGCGATGGCCAATGCTTATGTGAATAACATTCTCGCGCATTAAATAGTCGGGTCCCCAGGCGCGACGTGAGGCATCGCCGCCCTTGAAACCGCCGCCATGGACATAAACCATCAGCGGCAGGGGCTGTTCGCTTTTTAGCTAAACAAAATAAATCCATAAGAAAGAATTCTCTGATTTGAAACCCCCAATTTCGTACCGTTTTCACAGAGATATTCAAATAAAGGCAATCCTCCGAGCCCTCCACTTGCTTTGTATAGCTGCTCACTTGTATGCACTTGTCCAGCGGCTTGCTGCAGTCCCGTATGCCATGCCAGGGCTTCAGTTCGTGAGGTTCCTTGAAGCGGAGCGTACCCAAAGGGGGAACAGCATATGGTATGCCATCAAAAGCGTAAAACTGCTCCTCATCGTAGAGTGTTCTCAGCAGCACACCACGCACGCGGCCATGCGTTGTCTGCACCACGGGGCAGGTAACTTCACCTTCACTGCTGCAAAAGACGATAGAAAAATACAAGTACTAGGCGTACGATTTGATGGTTTGATGAATATAGAATACACTTACTATTCGGACATTGTATCCGCCTGCAAACAGCCTCAAGCATAGACTGAACCACCCCCAGAGTCCATAACATTATCGAGCAAACGGATTGAGATAGCAGCAGCAGCTTATCAACCTCCTCCCTCTCTCTCTCTGTCGTATCTCAAAGCAACACACAAAAAAACCCAAAAACAAGGGCGAGACAAGAGGCAATCGTGTGGACATTTTTAATGCACTTGGAATTTCGACAAAAACAATAGGAAAAGAAAATCATTTTCTGAAGCTAGTCTTTGATTTGGCAGACACTCTCCCACACGCGCAGCTTCTGCAGTTCCGGCAGCTCAATCAATTTGATGCTCTCCGATACATTGAGGCATTCCACGTTGGACTGACGGCTGTCCAAGGGCAGCCATTCCTTGGTGCGTGGCAGCTGTTCGGCGACTTTCGGGCAATTGGGACTCGAACTTCTAGCGAAGCTTGTGACAATATCAATCATCCGTTCGATGGTTTGAAATTCTGTCGTATGTTTGTCCAATTTCCAGGCGAAGCTGCCAAACCACAGATACGAATGATCATCCACATGGGCCACGCCACGTAGCTTGTCACCCACATACTTGATGCGCTGATGATTGAATGTTGGCGAATCGAAATCAAAGCGGCATAGGTAGGTAGGAGCCATACTATGGCGTAGGCGCGAACGCACTACCCTCATAATGGGCAGCCAGAAGACCTTGTAGGTGGCGTACTGCACAAAAAAAAAACAAAGAAATAGTTCAGAGACGCCCTTAGATTCCCAAATAGATTCCCTTACCTCGCAGTAGGCCAACACTCCCGCTGGCGACAAGTCTATAGCGGCGCTCTCTCCGAAATGCGTCGCCTGCAGACGCTTGCCCAAGTTTTGTGCCACAGCCAGGGGCAGGGTACGCTTCAAATGCAACGGCAGCATATGCTCGGGCTGATCCTTTAGGTCGGTCAGCAGATAGGGTGCCACAAAGACGCGACCATACATCAGCAGGCCCTCGAAGGAGGTGCCACTCATCAGCAGTGGAATCTTGTTGCCCCAGGCAGTGGCCAGCAGCTCAGACGGCTGCTTGGCCAACACACAGTGATCCGTTCTGTAGGGCTCCACCATTGGCCCGAACTGGAACACACAATCGTCCATGTGCTCGGCGCGACTCAGGAGATACGGCTTCACCAGCTGCTCTCCCGGCAGAGCCTGCAGATAGTCCAGAATCATGGCATCGGTGGCGTCATTCACATTCTCCATTCCCAGATTACCAGCCAGACGCTGCGGCATGTCGTTTATCGGACATTGGGCCCATGTGCACAGCACATTGCCCGACTGCAGAATGGCCTTGTGGAAGAGTCCCTCCGCCTTGGGATTCAGCATCAGATAATGGACAGACGCCGCTCCGGCGCTCTCCCCAAACGCCGTCACATTATTGGGATCCGCATTGAAGCTGGCCGCGTTCGCGTGTATCCATCGGAGGCCCAGCAGCTGATCCTTGAGCCCAGCATTGCCGGGCACGCCCACGGCGGGATCTTTGAGCAATAGAAAGCCCAAGGGTCCGACTCGATAGGAGATCGTGACCACAACCACATCCTGCATCATGAAGTAGTCGGGCCCGTGCAGATCCGTGGTCGGATCGCCCTTCTCGAAGCCGCCGCCAAAGAAGAAAACGATCAACGGCAGAGGTTTAGCTGAATGGAGCTGCAATAAGAGTGAGTCAATATGTGCAGCCAAATCATAAAGAGAGACAGCCCCACCTCCTTGGCATACACATTCAATTGCAGGGAATCTTCGACGCCCTCTAGCTGTTTGCTGTAGTGATTGAACTGCAGTGGCTTTGGGCCCTTCGCCCGGCAATCCAGGGGCTCCGTCCAGGGTGTCACCGCCAACGGGGCCATGAAACGTAGACGTCCCACTGGCGGCCTGGCATACGGAATGCCCTCGAAACTCACGTACTCATCGCCATAGACGCCCCTGCAGCGTCGCCCCACTACAGGGCCACTCTCTGTCTGCACCAGAATGCTGCCATCAAAAGATTCCCAGCTGTTTGTAGCGCAAGAAAACAGTGGAAAAGTACTCACCTCTCCATGTCTAGCGATTGAATAAAAAAACTCGACACTTAGCGCTTTTTATCTAACGAAATGCACATATTTATGGCATTTGTTTTTATCGCGCAAAGCGAGCGGCGGCGGACCGACTAGAAAAAAAAAACAACAACGACAACAACGCGCACGATGACCGCACAAGTTGACTGAGACAGCTGATATTTCACTTTTGCTTTGCTTTGCTTGCTTTCTCACAAAAAGCTTTGCATACTATAACTTTTCATTTCAGGTTTTGTGCATAGTATTTGTTTATTAGTTTGTTGAGCGGCGCGTCGCGGCGGCGGGCGATATCAGCGTGACGCCGACGACTTGTGCCGTTATAAAAAGAGCTGCCAACTGCGCTGGAACTGACGGGTTGGCAGCACTAAGCCAGGGCTGCTGTAACACTATTGTTATCAATATATTAGAAAATAAATTAAACTAATATATAAATATTTTAATTAAAAACGTTGAATAATCAGAAATTACCGTTTACAATATAAATTTAATGTTTAATTATTTTTGTAATGCTGCAGCCCTGGTGAACCAAAAAATTATGAAAATATACAAATTAAAAACTAATGGCATTTGACCAGTTTTAAAATGAATCCATCATTTTGATGATATCTTTCCTTATCTTTAGCTTGTTTCTGTTTAACTAAATTATATGAAAAAATTAAAAACTTCGATTTTGATGATCTTCTCCCACATCTTTAGCTTGTCCAAGCCCGGTAACTCGATTATTTTAATAATGTCGGAATGTCGCCATGGCTTTGGCGTGCCCGGATTACCTTCATTATTGGTAGCCAGAAGTGCTTGTGGCTGATGTACTGTGAGAATATTTCGAAATAGTTGACAGATCTTTGCTGCATCACAGGAATAAGCTCACTTCTTACCTTGTAGAAGCTCAAGTCTCCCTGCATCGGCTTTATAGGCCCAACTTTCGGGCCTTGACCCGCGACAGGGAACGCTGTTGATTCAAGGGAAGCATACGTTGGGGCTGTTTATTTAATTATAAACAAAAACAAATTTCTTAAGACTCATTTGAGTATTGCACTGCAATGTAACCCTTGGTGTATTTTTTTGTTGGAAATAAAGTGCCAATACATACAAACATACGCAACTACACTGCAAGAAACAAAGTGGGAGCTTTGCAGCATCTAAATATAAGCTTTTTCTATGCTAAAATTAGGTTTATTATAGTGCGAATGTCAGAGCAGGGCACCGTTTGAGCGCAATTCTATTTTTATTGCTCATTTCGCTTAAATGCAAAGACGCAAAACGGGTAGCGGTGTGCTGCATACATATGTACATGCATATTTATGTGCACACACACGTACAGAACGCCAAACAGCTGGGGTCGTGTGAATGTATTCACGTGCGCGCTGCTGCCGGCTGTCGGCGTCTATCTTTCCCGGAGCGCCAAAAATGCCGGCGAATCTCAGTCGCATCCGAAATGCGATTTCAGTCGCATCGCAGTGGCCAGCCCAACAATATTGGATCTGATCCAGCAGTAGTCCGTAGTACCTTTGACAATCCAAATACAACTAAATTCCCTAGAATTAAATTCGCAGAAACACACAAAATAAATTATGGAAGTACAAGTAGGCTGGCAAAAATTGCTCAAGATGGGCGCCAAGTGAGTACAAGAGAGAGTGCCACGGGGCGGTCCACAAGTCCATTGCGCCAGGTCAGGGTCGCGTGTGAGACTTTGCACCTGAGAACTTCGTGCGACCTCTACCCGACTGGACGATGTGGGGGCTATCATTAGATTTCCTTATCGCTTGTCATACACCCCACGTCGTGTCAGTCGCTGGTCTAATCACTAATCATAGTACTCTACCCTCGCAGGCTCGTGGGGCACAAATTCCAGCAGTATCGGCTGGCCACCAACAACACCATCGTGCTGGACACGGAAAATGGCCAGGTGATGGGTCTGCAGCGCAAGACCCTCTACGACGAGGAGCTGTACTACGCCTTCGAGGGTATACCGTATGCCAAGCCACCGCTTGGGGAGCTGCGCTTCCGTGCCCCAGAGCCGGCCGAGTCCTGGACGGGTGTGCTCAACTGCACCACCTATCGATCGAAGCCCATGCAGCGGAATATGATAATGGGCATAATCGAGGGATCCGAGGATTGCCTGCATGTGAATGTGTACGCCAAGACGCTGCAGTCGGAGCAGCCACTGCCCGTCCTCGTGTGGATCTATGGCGGTGGCTTCCAGAAGGGCGAGGCCTCCAGAGACATCTACAGTCCCGACTACTTCATGAAGCAGGATGTGGTCTTTGTCTGCATCAATTACAGACTTGGCGCTTTGGGTGAGTTGTCGAACGGAGTCAATCCCCTTCCAGCAATTTCTTCTAAAGAACTTTTCTCCCTTTTCAGGTTTCCTGAGCCTTAAGGATCCCAAATTGAATGTGCCCGGCAATGCCGGACTGAAGGATCAGGTAATGGCACTGCGCTGGATCAGCGACAACATTGCCCACTTCAATGGCGATCCCAACAACATTACGCTGATGGGCGAAAGTGCCGGTGCCGCCTCCACGCACATCATGATGACCACCGAACAGACGCGCGGACTCTTCCACAAGGCCATCCTCCAGTCGGGCTGTGCTCTCAGCGAATGGGTGGAGAGTCCCGACCGCCAGTGGGCCTTCCGGCTGGCCCAGCAGATGGGCTACAAGGGCGGCGAAAAGGATGCCGAAGTGCTGAAATATCTGACCAAAATTTCGGCTCGCCAGATAGCAAACACTGACCAGGATATCATCACCAGGGAGGAGATACGCAGCTTCCTGTTGTTCGCCTTTGGCCCTGTGGTGGAGCCGTACGAGTCGTCGCACTGTGTGGTGCCCATCAGGCACATTGAGATGCTGCCCCATGCCTGGGGCAATGATATTCCCGTGATTGTGGGTGGCAACTCCTTCGAGGGCCTCTTCTCGTATCAGCTCCTGCGCGGCGATCCCTGGGCACAGACGCATTTCCACAACATCATTCCGCGGGAGGTGAGCGAGGCGGCCACCGAAGAGGAGCGCGACGAGCTGGTGCGACGCCTCAAGAAGGTCTACTTTGACGATGAGACGCGCGAGAAGATGGGATTCTTTGAGGCGCTGAATATCTTCTCGCATCGCCAGATCTGGCACGATCTGCATCGCGTGGTCATGTCCCGCCAGGCATACGCACCCACACAGCCCACCTATCTGTATCGCTTTGACTTTGATTCGCCGCACTTCAATCAGTTCCGTCGCTTGGTCTGCGGCGATCGCATTCGTGGCGTCTCGCACGCCGATGAGCTCTCCTACATGTTCTACAACATTATAGCGCCCAAGATAAGCAAATCCTCGCAGGAATATCGAACCATTGAGCGCATGGTGGGCATGTGGACAGCCTTTGCAGCCAACGGAGATCCCAATTGCCCGGCCATTGCCCCGGCCGAATGGCTGCCCATTCAACGCACCGCCAACGGTGTGGAGCATTGTTTTAACATTAGCCAAAAGCTGGAAATGATTGAGTTGCCCGAGGCAGGCACCCTGGCCGTCTGGGACAGTTTCTATTCCAAAGAGTCGCTCTATTAGATTTAATATTTTTAGGGTGTATTTTTTAATTAGGTTTTCTGCTGTAGTTCCAAAGATTGTTGCCAAAATTTTCCATGTACAAAAAGTTTTTGTATTTCGTGTGTAACTAAGAATTAAAAGTGATAATTTCTATACCGAAAATATTCAGATTTTTCCATTTAAGAATTGTTTGGGTATAAAATGTAATAACTTTATTTAATAGAGGGTTCATGTGCGCACTTTCCTGTAAAATTTAAAGCTTAAAAAGTTCATTTCTCTAGGTAGAATCTTCCACCACGTAACACTGCCCCCCAGTCGCTGGCCTTTGAAACATTTTTCACAGCGTGTTTTAATTAATCCACATTAATTTGTTTAATTACATCCCATTCAGTTATAGACATTTCAAAGGCCAGGCAGGGGCCAGACGAGAGAGAGAGTCATAATTCCAGGGGCCACACGGCCAGCGAGTGTCAAGTTTAAGGTGACTTAATGGAAAACTACTTGGTGGAGGCAGCCAGACAGCCAGCCCCCGGAATTCGAATTGCAATTACACAAATAAACCAGTTCTGGGACTAGGCTAACTACAGTGGGGAACCTAGTTGGGGTCTGTCTAATTTAATTGTTTATAAAAATAAAAATTAATCTTTATAGAGTTATCCACTGGGCACTTAACCGACTGACACACCTCTCGCTCCCCTTCTAGAAATAACTTATTCTATTTCATTATTATTCTGCTTATCGTAGAGTCGATCCCACATGTGCAGCTGCTTCGCTTCGGGCAGCTCAACGAACTCCAATTGGTTGCCAATGTTGAGGCACATCTGTGGACCATTTGTGTCGAGTGCATCCCACAGCACAGGCGAAATCTGTGGACAATTGGGATTATCGTTCGCAGCAAAGGAAGTCCACATGCCAATCATTCGCTCAATGGTGCGATACTCCGGCGAGGACTTGTCCAGCTTGGTGGCCAGCAGCAGGTAGAACAGGTAGGAGAGATCATCGCCGTGACTGACGCCGCGCACATGGCGGCCACACATCACCGTGCGGAAGTGATTGAAGTGCGGCGAATCAAAGTCAAAGCGGTACAGGTAGGTGGGCGTGGTGGGGGCGAGCGCCAGGCGGGAGAGCACCGTGCGATGGAGTCCATGCCAAAAATGTTTGACGGACAGCAGATGGAGGCACTCGTTGAACTCCATGCGTCCGCGTGTGGCATCATCGAAATTCGAAATCTTAAATTCTCTTATCAGATCCTTGAGCTCAGCGGGCGTCACCTGGTTGCGCACCTCCCTAGGTATCAGCGCCTCAAAGGCGCTGAGCATGTGATCCGCATCCTGCATGGTGGACTGGTAGGAGAACAGACCCTCAAACGAGTTGCCGCCAATGATCAGAGGCAGCTCGTTGCCCCAGGCATCGGCGACCATTTCGTGATGCGGTTTGGGCATCACACAATCGCTGGTCACATACGGCTCCACCACGGGCGTAAAGGTAAACAGGACATAGTTGCGTTTCTCCTCCTGGGTGATCAGTGAAATGCAATGCGTCGCCAAATCCGAGGCTGAGGCGCTTTGCAGGTACCGAAAGACCTCCTTTTCGTTCTCGCTGCCCGAGTAACCAATGGCGCAGGCGAGCCGGTACGCCCAATTTCCACGTGGCTCGCTGGCCCACTCGCTGTACATCGATCCCGACTGCATGATGGCCTTGTGGAAGAGTCCGCGCGTCTGTTCGGTGGTCATCATCATGTGTGTGGAGGCGGCACCAGCACTCTCGCCCATCAGCGTGATATTATTTGCATCGCCATTGAACTGTGAAATGTTTTCCCGCACCCATCGCAAGGCCATCACCTGATCCTTGAGTCCCGCATTGCCAGGCACATCCAAATCGCGATCGGCGAGGCTCAGGAAACCTATAAATAGATATTTTAGTTATATATAACTAATTATTGTTTAAGGGGCTGCCAACTTTCGGTAATTAGTTTGCGTTAAATAAGCAGTTCAAGCAGTTTTAAACGCTATATACATATGTACGTCATAAATTGATTTATGAACTTTCTGATTGATTGAGAAAGTGGCTAAAATATGCAATTAAAGTTTATAGCCTTGGGAAATCTTTTTGTTTGCAATTAAGTTAACATGCCATGCAATTAGTAAGAGGGTGGATCTGGGCGTGACGTCACAAAAAGGCTGCAGTTGCCTCAGGCTATTAGCTGCCGAGAACCACATTTATGCTGTTTTCGTTTAAAATTAATTTAATTTAGTAAAATAAACTATGCCTCAGGGCAGGGCAGCTTGTTTAAAATATATTAAATTAAATAAATAGTTATTTTTACACCTGACAAATCAAACAGGTTGGCAGCGCTGTTTAGTGGGCAGCCCTGTAGGCATTCAAAATCAACAAAAAAATATTGATTACCAATTGGATTTTCGGCAATTTGGACTCACCTAAAGCACCCACGCGATAGTTAAACGTGACCAGGATCACATCCTGCTTCATAAAATAATCAGGACTATAGAAATCTCTGGAGGCTTCGCCGATCTGAAAGCCACCGCCATAGATCCACACCAGAACCGGCAGCGGCCGCTCCGTGTCCAACTGCTTGGCATAAACATTCAAATACAGACAATCCTCGGCACCCTCGACGATGCTCAGGACGAAATGCTTCTGCATGGGCTTGGCCCGCGGGTATGTGCAGTCGCGTATGCCCTGCCACGGCTGAGCAGGCTGTGGCGCCCGGAAACGTAGTTCCCGCACCGGGGGCTGGGCAAAGGGTATGCCCTCGAAGGCATAGTACAGCTCCTCGTCGTAGAGGGTCTTGCGGCGCAGACCCTTTAACTGGCCATTCCTGGTGCTGATGACCTTCGTCTGTTTGGTGGCCAGGCGGTATTGTACGATCTTGTGGCCCACCAGCCTATGGAGGGTTAAGAGCACAAAGAGAGAGATAGAGAGGGAGAGAGGGAGAGAGAGAATTGATTTTTATTAATGAGTGTTTTTTGTTTGTTCTAATCTTATCGCCACAGAGGAGGGGATTTCGCCGGTTCCACATATTTGGAAATCTACTTGAAGCAATCAAGGGTATAATTGGTGTATGTACACAAGGGAGCTGATTGACCTACTTGGTGCCCATTTTTAGGAGATCGCCCACGCCCACACGTATTTCCATTTCTTGCGTTTTTTAGTTATTAATTTATTTGTATTTTTAGGGTTTAAACTTCCGGCGCCGCAGTTATACAGTTATACACTAGAACCAGACCAGACCGTTCCGTTCCCGTCCGATCTCAATCTATCAGTTCGACTGCGACTACACGTCTGAGTGTAGCTCAGAGTGCAGCCTCAATTCCGTTGTTGTGGGGTTTTAATCACGCCCGACCGACGCTTATCGCGAATGTGCCAAGCGAAACATATGGTGGGCACTTGGTGGGGGGAGAATATCACGATTGATAAGACGCCACCACACAACAAAGAGAGAGAGAGAGAGGGAGGGAGATGGAGCGAGTGAGTGTTGCTCTGTTCTGGAAGACAAGCGCAGAAGCAGCAGGCAGTATCACAGATGTTTCGTGTACAAGTTGTAATTGCTTTTTAATGATCCCAGAGTAGTACGAAGTCGGTTTTTATCTGCCAGCAGCCCCTCCATTTACGATCGAGCAGCAGTCAAAGTTCAGGCATTCAGGCAGGCTACTGAGATACTTTTTTCAGTAATTTCATAATTGACACTCGCTCAAAATTGTACTATTATTATTACTTTAATGAACCGACGACCGCTTGACATCACGCGGGAAATCATCATATAATATCATGCGAATGCTTGAACGAACGCTTCAAAAGTGAAAGCTGAGCGCAAGCCGATAACATGAACACTGCTTGTCACTGCTTGCATGTGCATGCACTGCGCGCAAGCTGTTAGCGTTTCAAATTGCAATGCAATCTAATTTGTTGTTTAAATGAAGAAAGACTGGGTACATTTTGTTTTATACCATATTTCTTAGCTTAAAGTGACTTTTTTTATTTATTTATTTTTTGTTTATTGCATATGAAGATTATTGTTTATCATTGGGGAGACTTCTTAGCTTTATATTTGCGGTAAAAAAAGCGGAGATATCATAAAAGAAATTAAAGCGCATGCAAATGGTTTTACCCAAAAAATATATCTATGGCCATCAACAGGTGCGTCAGATAACTTTTTGAGTGGCTTCAGGCAAATCCTAGCCAGATTCCTACCTCAGTTGCTGGCTTTGCGATAATTTCGCTCATATAAAATATAAAAATATTTATTTGTAATTTTTATTTTTTCCGCTTTTATCATTATTTATATTTAGTTATTTTTATCCTATCCTATAATAAACAGATAATTGTTATAAAATACCACCTAAATACCTAAAGGACACCTAGATCGTAAATTCCATTGAAAATAAAAAATGCATGATTCCACGAGCAAATTTTCTGAACTCCCTCAATTCGATTAACGCAAGTCCTGGAACTTTTTTGCAATCATATTTAATTGTTGCAGATTTCTGATGAACTTTTTTCCTTTTTTTTTTGTGGAAAGTTATCAATCAATAAAAAAAGAATATAAAACTCGTGTAAACTTTTAACAAGTGAAATTAAAGTGAAAAGCCATAACTTTTACAAGCAACAATTTTCCTGAATATATTAAAAAAATCTTCCATATGCAATTATGATTTTGCTTCATAGGCAAAAATTAAAAAAAGTTTATTTACGCATAAACGATTTTGATTAATTCCCCAAAGAACTCATGCAGAGGAGCGGCTGGGGGCCTGGGCTCAGCTAATTAAAAAATTGTCATAAATCCCCAAGAGTTTAACCCATTTTCAGTCGACTGGTCTGTTGAGAAATGGCCAAAATAAGAAAGGGATTCGCTACCCCCTCCATAGCTACTTAATTACACTTGCGCGCACTTTAATTTCCATTTAAAAAAAAATGCTCACCCAAAAGAAAATGTTAATTTTTGTTGCCTCCTTTTCTGCCTTTCCCTTTGAAAGAAGAAAAGTCAAGGCGAGCCGAAACATTGTAAATTATAGGCTTAAAAGAAGGGCACGGCATGGCACGGCAAAGGCTTCTCCTCCAGAGTTGGTTACATGGCAGAAGCTTATTAAATTATCCTCGAAAGAGAGTGAGAGCGGAGGGCGTGTGTAAGGTGTGGGGTGTGGTATGGTCTTAAATTTCCAACATTCCTAATCTCGATTTAAGCCATGGAGGCAGGCAGGCGCCTCCTGTGCGCGGGGGGCATATCAAGTGAATTCAATGTCAAAAGGGTTAATTGAAAGTGCCAGGAAATCGGAGGAGTCACAGGAGTTGGAGGACACACGACAGGAGTAACCCGAGAGGGAGAGCGAGGGGTGTGGGTAGCCCTGGAAAATGTGGGTTTCTCCTGACAGGGAATCTGCAGTAGTCATAAAAATCAAAGTCCATAAACCGGTGGGACCGCACCGCAGTGCACAAAAAATAAAGTTTTTTTGCCTTTTGCGTTTTTTTCCTTCTTTTCGTTTTGCTTATTGCAACCCAAGGGATTTACCCATATAGAACATAAAAATATATCCATAGTAGACCCAGCCCCCTGCCGCCCCTACATCAACTATTTAGAGAATTTGTAATGCAGACAAATTTGTATGCGTCAAATCAAAAATAATGCCGTTGTGCGGGAAAAGCCCAAAAATGGACTGCCATTTGATTATATTTTTTTGGGCAGCATTTTCTTTCATGGGAAAACCATTTCAAATGTTGATACAATTTTCTATTGAAAGCTTTTCCATACCATTGAAGTTTTTTTTTTTAATTCGCTGCTTTAATTACACCAAAGAAAAGCCCCACGCAAAAACAATTGAAAAATCGTAGAAAAAAAATAAGAAAAGCCTCCTGCAGCTGAAGGGTTAATATTACGAGTAGCAAAATGGAAAACCGTTTTCATAAAGTAATTTGGTTACCAAAAAAAAGAAGAGTAATTATTAAACGCGGGATACACCCAAAAAAAAAGGTGCAAAAGGTACCTGCCATAAAGTTAACTTTCTTTCTTTTCTTTCTTTATTTATTTTGGTGTTTTTTTTTGTGGATGAGAACTTAACTTTTGTTGAAGATTTCTTTTGGTGGGCAAGAAAAGGACTTTCCCGCTAAGTAGTTGCTGTCCCATCAATGGCTAAATAATGGACTATCCAATCCCCATCGTATTATTAAGTGAATGCTTTTTGATCTTACGATGGCAAATTACAAGCTACAAAACACCCGGCATTCAGTGCTACTTTTGCCTACTCCTGCTGGCTGGCTGCCTCCTCCAACAATGAAACATTATCCAGTGCCGTCTTCCACTTGGTGTTATATATAACACTTTCAATTTGATAAGCAGCCTGACTGCGGGGGGGTGCTCGTGCTCCAGTGGTCCATCGTGCTGCCATCTTCATTCACAGCTCTGTGGCATCGTCGTCATTTGCCAAGTTTCCACTGTCATTGTCTGTGGTGGCATTTGTAATTCACTTTGATTAAATATGCAAGGGGATGCTCTATGGACTGACTGTGACTGCCTGCCTGCCGGCCTGACTGCCAGACGAGGACCGCATTCAAATGCCGCAACAATGCAACGACGACGACAGTCGAGGGACATTGGGACACCATGACGAGAGTCCAGAAAGCAGAAACCCCAGACCACCGCCAAAGGATACAGGAGAAGCAGGCAGCAGCAGCAGTAGGTGGTGGAGGTCCTTTAGTCAGTCGCCAAGAAAGCGCAAAACAAGTTTGTGAATTTTCGGCTGTGGCAATGGCAATGGCAACGGCGTGTCCTCTGACAGGATATAAAACAATCAGTGCAAGCTAGCGGAAACGGAAGCGTTGCCCCCCGCCCAGCCCATGCCACCCTTTCTCTTTCTCCTCTCTCTGTTGTGTGAAATTGTCTAAATTGTGGGCGTGGTTCGGGCTTTTGTGAAATGTAGTCCAAAGTTGTGTGCTTGTGGCCCCTTTCTAAGGATAGCAGCCCCCTGACTAAACCATACTTTTGGATTCATCCTCCTTGCATTCTCTTTCGTCCTTTGACAATTGTCTATGTATTTTTCTGTGTGTCGTCTCCCATTTCAAGCGGGTGTCCTGATTGCATTCGTAGGGAATTTTATCCAACAGTGGGGTTTATTAATGGTTTAAATTGAAATTTCACGCATTGCTGCGTTACGGCTGGCGGGATCTCTGCTTTGTCCGTGGACAGGTGCACCAAAGAGGTAGACTTGAATGCTTGGAAAATGTGGAAAACCTTAGCATTTATGTTTCAGCGTAAATTCGCAATCTAACATATTCCCATCTACCTCCCAACAATCAAAGAATATTCAGCGAAAAAAAAATAACAATATAAACAGAGATGTCAATCTGCAAACGAAGAGTAGTTTGTTATTGTTTTCATGAACCCTCTAAAGAGATTTGGAGCAATCCGTCTCTATTTCTGGAATGTTTCCGTGATTGTTGATGCCTATGAGATGTACGGGTAAGTCGCTTATACTACAACATAATATTTTAAATTTTACATTCCACATTTCTGCATGTAATTCTACATTAAATTCTACATTTCACAAGATTTATCACACACATTCATCCTCCCCTTAGTTATGGTTTTCTATTGGGGTGAAAGTAGGAATAGGCGTGCCAAAATTGTCAAGCACACAGATTGACTGGGAGACTTTTACTTTCGAAATGTGGACACCCCTCTACCGCAATGGACATTGAAAATTTTCGTTGCTGCTGCTTTTCGGATGACAGGCTGTCAGGGACCTTCCTTGGTGCTGTTTTTCGGAAGGAGGCTGCTGCCCTTCCTGCAGCATGCATCCAAAGGGAAAGTAAAGCAATGGAAACGAAGACCCCAACAGTTTTGTGGTGTGTTCTTGCACTTCTGCCGGAAAATATCTGGGACTTTCACCATCTCTTTCTCTGTTGCAGTAGCTTCCTCTGAGTCATTCTCTGGTCATTGTCTCATTTTGGTGGTTTATAAATGGAATGGCCTTTGTTCCTGTTGCTGACATCCGTTACGTCCTTTACTGCTGCTGCTGCTGCTGCTGATTCGGCAGTGAGAAAGAGAGAAATAGAAAGATGTGGAAGAGATGGACAGTCCTTTCGGCCACAATGATAAACTGCTGCGTTCTGGTCCACTGGTGGTGGTGTCGGTGGTGGCTTCGGTTCATGGACATTTGGGACTATATTTTGTTGTTCTGCTCTGATGTTTAGTTCATTAGTTGTAATGCGGTTTGGGGATTGATCTCTCACTGGGGTTTCCTTATCCTAAATATTTCTCTCCGACTCTGTCAATTTTCCCTATCCATCCACATTTTGGGCAAGTCATTTTCAATTTGTGAAATTACTCGCTTGGCAAATGCCTCAGTCGCTCTGTTTTTTTTTTTATTAATATTTAATGTTTCGGTTGTCTGGAAAATTTCCTTATTCACTGCGAAGCTTTTATGTGTCTCACGAATTTAATCTGCCAAAATTACCACTGGCAGTTGACATGCATTTTGATGAATAAATAAATTTTGATTTTGATTTGTTATATTTTCCACTCTGCTTTCGGCTCTGCTTTTCTTGCCTTGCCAATTAGAGGCGATGCGACTGTACTGCCATTCACCGATGCCACGAAGACAACTCTAATTAGGAATGGTATAATGTGCTTAGGTGTGGTGTCACTGGTGCCGCCCAAACCACACGCATTTCAGTGTCATTCGCTCTGACTGTCGCTCCTCCTGCCCATCTCTCGCTTTTCCTGGTGGCTGCTGCTCTCTCTCTCTGTCTCTCTCCCTCTGACTCTTCCTTGTGCCTCTGCTGCTCTGCCATAAATACTGAGTGCAACCGAGTTGGCAGCCAGCAGCCTCCCCCCACAGCCCCTCTCGTGTAAATGTACTACATTCCGGTGTACAGTGGCGCTGCCGCTCCTTGCTTGACATTTCTGCTAATTTAAATTTATTGGAACCAAATTTATGCCGCGCAGCAGAGTTGCGGAATGGAGCAAAGGGATGGGAGACTACCGGGAGTCCTGCTGCATCTTCTTGGTCGTCTGGCGGCGGCTTGTATGCAAAATTTATGACATTTGCCTGCATTGACACTGGCAGCGCAGGCCTCGAACGCAGTCGTACCATTTTTGTGGAGTTTGGGGTTGAAGGCGGCCACCATTTCGTTATGCAAATGTTGCGGATCGCCGGATTTTTGGTTGCTCTACCTAAATTTAGGGTGAGAATGTTCAGTTGGGATTGGGTATGCTGCTGAGGAGAGGATCCTGTGGAATGAAATAACAGAAGTACGTTTACTCTGAAAAATTTGATCATTTTTTTGCCATCGGAGTAGAAAAGAAGCTTCACTTTCATGGGAAAAACTTATATCTTATCATTTTCAAGAATTACATACGCCCCCAAAAAAAATTTCTTCCCGCCGCAAACACACTAAATTTTGTTATAATTTTTTTTTAATGCTTATGTGTGTGTGTGTGTGGATGCAAGTATATTTTTTGTTTGCATATTTTATAATGTAATTAAAGCGATTGGTGGAGAGATTGGGACCGGACCCTAGGCACAAATTGCCCCAGTAGTTCTGTGGCTACGGGGAAAACCTGGTAAAGAGAAATTTTAATTGAAATTATAATAGCCTCATTATGCAAATTCCCTTTTTGTTGCTTATTTTTCCACCAGTCCACGCCCACCCCACAATACACACACGAAATTCAAAATGTTGCATCCATTCGCCCCTCTTGTTATGGGGGGTTTTTGTTTATTTTCTATTTGTGTTAATAACATTTTCCGTTGTTGTTTTTCAAGAGGGGGGTGGGGCATTCGAGGAATTGTGTTTGTTTTGTTGTTTATTGCAATTCTATTGTTTGCATATCGAAAAGAAGCTTTGTATTCATTTTCTACACTTTATTATTTAACATTTTCGATTGTTGTTGTTTAAGTTTCTATTTAGTTGTGCATAATATTCAAAGCGAATGTTGGTCGAAATTATCTCCACGTGAAACATGGAAAACTGTAATCGTTATATCAATGAAAAAATATTTGAAGCATTTATTTGAAAGAAATGTGAAGTAAATGTGATGCTTAACCATACTTTTTTTTTACTGACGAATATTCTACGAACGTTAATTTTGACATTCACAACGATAACATTTACCATTATCATCTACATAAATCAAGTCGGTTTTTTTTGAGGTTTTTACACCTACAAATCCCAGAAAAATATAATAAAAATGCATTCTCTTTATGTTTACAAGATAATGGCACTATTTCCCATTAGTTTTCCTCCCCAAAAGAGTATCGTTGAACATTAGCTACTACAAAAAAGAATAATTATAGCCAAGTAATGAAGTTTTATTATGTATACGACCTGTATCCCTTTCCATTAGCCTCGCAACCAACGCGAATTACCCCAATTTCGTGCCGCGGACTCTCATTTACCAAAGGGCATAAATAATATAAATCTAAAAACAAATTTTTAACGACACAATTTTCGCCCAACTAAATGTAAACAAAACGGGTGGTGGAGGGAGGAGAGGAGACCAGTGCACCTGTGCCCTAAAGGGGGCGTCCCTTTGCAGGACTATAGTGTACAGGTCAACGACCCCCATACCCGTTGCATGCCTCCTCTTGTCCAGCCTCGCTCGGTGGATGCAGTGCGTGGAACGTGTGAGTATTACCATTTAATAGCATTAACTTGAAAATATGTAAAAACAAACCCAACTGAATAATGGAGCAGAGGGAAATTTCTGGTTTGTTGGAGGAAAACTACAGCACTAGAACATAGGGCATATGAGAACCGAAAGATCATCGGAAATTTATTTTCCGAGCTGCAGTTTGTACATCAAAAAATATTTTTATTGAGGCACACTTGTCTATGATTTTCCGGTTTATCCACTGAATAAAGGCATAACCATATGTTTGGATAACAAAGCAATTTCCCAATAAAATAATCCTTTTTTTTTAAACTATATTTGCCTGCATTGGTTATTATATTTCCCTTTTCGAACAATTAAACTACCCTTAAAAGCTCATTCAAAAGTCGCTTTGAACTCGTTGGCTCGTTTTTCGCGTAAATGTTTTCCGCTTTTCCGTGGACTATCAAACATGGCCGAGCGGGGAAAATTTTCATAAATATACGCCACCAGAGAGGGAACGATGCAACGATCCAGGGAAGCGAAACCAATGAAAAATTCTTCCCACTCCCACAAATTCATGAATCCACACACAGAGAGATGTGCAATGGGGCGTTGTGTATAGCATAAATATTTAGTGAGGCGATGCATTAAAATTTATGCACAACAAAAAAAAATATTAACAAAACAAAGAACAAAATGCGACCAAATATTCAACAATTTTTGAATATTGAATGGTAGAATGGCAGAATCCTTAAAGACAACTCACCCGCTCAACCACACTCTTCCCAATTGCCAATTAAATGGGGGGAGGTTAAGCCCACTTCTTCCACTTCCAAATCGATGGGCATTTCCATTTGCATGGAAAAGCATGTTCAAATGTCACATTAAAAATGGTTGGTTGGCTGGCTGCTACTGCTTTTTGCATTAATTAAGAGCGTACGATCGATCCATCCATCGTTAAATGCGGGTTTTGGGGTTTATAACATTTTCCCTGACATCAAAAATAATAACAATTGGCAGGCGGTTCAATACTTATGGGAGCAACTATAACAATCAATCGAGTGGAAAAACGAGGGGAGTAAAACTGCAAAGCAAACCGCAACAGAAGTCAATGAAAATTAATTGTAATTTTAATGATTCCTTTGTTTTTCTTGTATATATTTTAATTGAAAAAAATGCATTCAGCTTAGTGTTTTTTTAATGTCAAAAACTACTCAAATTTGGATTTAATTTAAGTTAAAAAATATATATTTGAAAATAACTGAAAAATTCAACCAAAAAATGCGGGTTACACGGTAAACTTTAATTAAAAACATCATAGAAGGAAATATGTGTGTGTTTGTTTGTCACAACAAAGCACAAAAAAGCAGGCGATAATCCCCTCATTTTCCTACATAAAATATGTATTATTATTTAGTATTATCGCATCAGATACATCAGGCAAACAATTTGCATTGTTTGCATTGCGCAAAAAACCACACCAAAAAGGATCAAAAAAAGGGAGTGAGATAGAGAATGGAACCCACATAATTGATTATATTAAATTAACATTAAGCAAACATTACAAAGTAAATATTTCAACAGAGAAATCTAATACGAAAATTGTGAAATCAAGCGTCAAGTCAAATGGGGAAAAACTAAAAGATATAAAAGGCAAGCCCACACATAATTAAATGGCAAACATTGCGGCGTAGGAATCGAATTGTATCAAATATTTATAAAACATTTAAAGGCTTAGAAATCTTTAGCAAAAAAACCTTTGTTTATTGAATTGACAATTGATTTTGGTTATATAAGGCAACACTTTAAATAAATTTAATATGGAGAAAAATATATTCTCCAGCAATTGAAGTAAAACTCGTTTAAAAGCTTAACATAATTGCCAAAATTTTCTTATATTTCATATAACTGTCTTTCATAATTTTAATTGGAAAATTCTGTTTTTTGGGGTATGAAACCATATTTATGCGATTTTTACACCGCACCTCACTTTATTTATGCTTACGTGAGTGCCTTTATCCAGAGCCAAAAACATTCCTTATTCACATAGTTTTCAATGTAATTTTTCTAGCAAAGTCCTTGTGGAATTTTACCCCACTTAAAGTTGGCCCCAAAACAGAGAGAGAAAATTCAATTTGTAAAGCTGAGAAATTTTCCCTTTTGTTGTGGTTTTTTTTTTTGTCACGAGACGTGTGAAATGCATTAGTTGCAGATTTAAATTCGAACTCAATGTCCAACCCGAACCCAAAGAAAAGAATGTGTCCAAATCCTTTTGTAGCTAAAGGCAGCAGCTGGCTGCTGTCCCTTCAGTGAGACAGAGACAGAGAGAGCTTCAAAGTGCAGGACACTCGAGTGTGACCTTGTTCTTGGTTTTGGGGTTTTTGCCTAAGACTCTTAGTGCTCTATGCGGCTTTTCCTTGTGGCTTTTCCTCACATGGTGCGTGCGACTCTTATTGCTTGACTTTCAGCTGAATTTTCACTGAGGAAAATGTATTGCACAGCAATCCAATATTCGGTCTTATTGTATTTCAATCCCTTGAACTTTCACACTTTCTCAATGTCTCTCAGGGTCCTCCACTTAGTATCTTTAATTTCATCGCATATTATTTATTAAATTTATGATCAAAAGGCCAGAGAATAGGCAAAACGGGAAGGGTCTCTCTCCCTCTGCAGACAGACAGTCCTTGGGGGCAGTTCTCTTTTCTACTGCAGAAATGAGCAAAAGCAAAGAGAGAGGGTGCCCGAAAATTGTTTGATTTTTCAATTAATTTGCAATGAGATTTTCTTTGACTGTCACTCCTCAATGGATTGCTGTCACGTCTCCACGTTGCACGCTTCGTTGCGTCTGTTGGCGTCCACTTTGCGCTCGAAATGATTTCAATTTTTAGATTTGTGTTTCATTAAAGAAACAAAAGGGATATAAATGTGAGAGAAATATTTGGAGGGTTCCAGAGCGTTTTCCTTCTGTTACTTTCTACGTTAAACCTTACTCTCCAGGGTACCGCCGGCTGCCATCATCGTTTTCACGGTGTATTTTATTTCTTTCTTGAAATATTTATGAAAGAAGTTACCTTGGCGGCTGTCTGTCCTGTCTCCTGGAGACGGGATGGATTGGAGGGCTCCTCCTACCTACGGGATAGATTGGATGGCTCCAGGATGGATGGGCTGCTTGGGTTTGCATACCGTTCGTTGCCTTTCCTGCTGCCCCTCGTTCACTGCCTCTGCCATTAATTACCAAACTCATCCGAAAGTAATTCTATGGGAAAATTAGTTTAAGCGGAGGCTCTGAGCCGTAGCGTCGCATCGCATCGCTTTGGTGGCTGATTCAGAGCTGTCAGAGTGTGGATTGCCACGCTACCACTTGGCCCGTGCACCATGCCCCGTGCTACTGCTGCTGCTTCTGCAATTATTATGCAATTACAGCGGGGTGGAGGGCGGCGGGAGACAGGAGGCATAACTACATAAAACTGTTACCTAAGCAACCTGCTGCATAAAGTTATGCCCCCCCACTCGTGGCAGCAGGAAGGCAATTTAGCGGTAGAGCAGTCTCTCGGTCCCTATCTCTTTTTTTGTTGTGTCTTTTGTGTTTTTTATGCCTTGTCGGTGTAGGAATTATGCTCTTTCTACAGGGTATTATTAATTTTTAGTGCAGGACCCTAAAAAGTGTACTTCAGCTGTACAATCTTTGTGCCTGAAACGTGTAAAAGGTCCTTCTTTTTAATGCCAAATGGAGTCTAAAAGAAGGAATTATTTTTATATATTTTTTAATAATAAAATAATGATTCTGTTTAATACTTTCTATAGTTTCCATGGGGAAAATATTTTTCTAAGGGTATTCAAAGACTTGCTCTTTACAAGAAACTCATCTTCCATTCCTGTTATTTTTTTTTGCTCTCTCAGTCGTTCGCGCGCTATCTGACTTCTTTGTTCCTCTTGCCGCTGCTCCTGCATGTAGGGAAAAGGCTCATAAAACTTTTTCAATTTCACTTTAAATTCGCCGCCATTTCGCTCTCCTTTCTCAGACTCCTCAACGCTTTATCTAGCAACAAAAGCATTTGTCGAATGGATATGCCTCTCTCTCTCTAGGGATTTTTAGTTGGAATATTCAATTATGTGCATTACCTTTTTCCCATACATACATATATAAATAATATCTGAGTGTAAAAGAGAGCTCGAAGGTTGAATGAATTTTACTCGTGCCTTCCCCCTCCCTCTAATGACAATCAAATTAGCGGAGCATTTTTTTCTCATTGGCGCCAAAAACTTTTTCCATTAAACGTACAACATTTTTTCAAACCATTTTTACACTCAAGTTTTGCTTCAAATAAATTGATTGGCCCCCAAAGTTATGCCTGCTGCGTTTTTCCGGATGTTTTATTGTCAGAGTAATTTTCCCCTCACCCAACTTGAACTGCACTTTGGGGTTTACAGCTAAACTTTCGGGGCAGTATCCAGTGTCTTACTCGCCTCCATTCCCCAAATCTGCCACTCGAAAATGGTCGTTCCTTTTGGGCGGCCATGAACTTAATCAAAATGTTTCGCCTCTAATTGAAGTTTCTTGTTATTCGATTTAATTTCATGTTCATAATCTTACACTAAACATACGATTAAGTTTTCGAGAGAGGATTTCAAAAGGTTGTTGTTGGCTTGGTTGTCTTCTATAGCTATACTTAGCGGTGAAGCAAACAGTGCGTTTCAAAAGTGTATAGTGTAAAAGCCATACAAAACATACGCATTTGTTAAATGCGTTTTTCAGACACAAAAATTAACCGAGGAGAGCTACTGCATGACGCGTGCTAGCTAGATTTCTTAAAAATAATTCCATAAAAAACTAATTGTTGAATGAAATTTAGTTTATTTATTGAAAATAATTTGTTCTTAAGGAATTCATAATAGATATGTGATGATACGAATATTTCATGGATCCAAAACGGAAAATAAACTGTTTCGGATCTATATTCCATTTTTCGGAAAGCCTTTTAATCTATCCAAGAGGATCTTTCCTGTTTCATCATTGAATATATTATTTTCCGTAAGGAATAATATTTTTAAAAGGTATTTTTATCGTTTTGATAAAAGTTTTCTTCATTAGAAAGGTTTTAAGCTGTTTTAATTTGAGAGTTTAAATAAGTAACAAATAAGTAAAATGGGGCTTCAAAATTAATTTAGTTATACCCATGAAACGCACTGTATTAAATCCACCTTCGACTCTAGAACATGTACACACACTTAATGCGTTTCGGTTAACAATGGCAATGGTCATTTAGTAATTAGAGGCTTAATACGCGCGAACCCACTCAATCGTGGAGTGCTGCCTGCATGACGCTCGAGCCTAAAGGAGCTTCTATAATTCCTAATCCAACGATAATTTATAATATTTCAATCTTCAACCAATTTGATGGCATGGAGAAACACATTTCAAAAGCAGATCCTATATTAAGTGTAAAAGTTAAAGGGGTGTAAGGGGTTGGGTGACGGGTGTAAAAAGGTGTAAATGGGTGGTTGGGGGTGGTGGCTCCAAAAAGAAGAAGGTGAATCGTTGGGCGAACGTCATCGCATCATAAACATGAATAATTGCGATGCTTAACGGTCGTTGAAAGCTCTGGAGACTCTGGAGATGTGAGAGACCATCGTAGTACTTCTGTCTTGGCTGTGAATACCCTGGATTGTAGGGGTATGATGATTTTTGGCGGAAATGGTTTTGATGCGGGAGCGGTAAGCTTTGCTTAGCCTAAAAAAAAAAAAGGGTTTTGTGGAACGGAATGCCTACTAACAGGTCATCCCATGATAACAGGGACCGAAAAAAAACCGAGGTGCGCATGATATCTAGATATCTTCTGCTTTGAGCCTCTACCATCACAGGAAAAAACCAGGGAACCGAGGGGCACTCCTGCAGTACACGTGAAGCGTTTCAAAAGTGTTTCTGTAGCGTTTTAGCAATGGGTATCCTATGCCGCGACCCTTTCCTTGTGCCTCATGTCTGTTCGTGCGCAAGTTCGAAGTTTCCCCACAACTTGGTGGGTGGCAGTGGAGCGTACTGTCAGGGTGGTTAGAGGTTACGGGGGTTATACATGAAAAGTAGCTTAACATTAGACAGGACGACATACGACACTTGTCGGGCAGTTCGGTGCCGTGGCTTTCCTTGCAGCATCAGAAGCAGCAGCCATCATAGACAGCCAACGAGTGTGACCCACAGAGGGACTGAGAGTGGCAGGGGCAATGGAGAGAGAGAGAGAGAGATATAGATAGTTAGAGTGCTGACCTACTCTTCAGATTTTCCCCTCCCCTGTAATTGTGCGCTGCTGCTGTTGCTGCTGCAACGGATGTAAGCTCCTTCAGCGCTCCAATCCCCTGCCCTCTGCTGCCTCTTCATTGCCGTTGCATTTGTGATTCGATTTGATTTGGCTGAATGGATAGATTATGGTCTCCTATGCACACACACACACACACACAGATCCCCCCTATATCTATATCTATATCGTATGGGAAATCTAGGTTAGTTGGAGATTGTAGCGTATGAGTGCTGCTCAAGGCTGTTGCTGCTGCTGCTGCTGATGGCATTGGACCAAAAATATTAGTGCAATATTATCTATACCCATTCCCCCTACTTTTGATTCCCCCATCCCTCCAAATCCTGATTCTCACCCTCTTTTCAAACTGTGATTTTATCCCCCTACGAATGAATGGTATCAGTTTTTTCATAATGGAATGGAATTTGAGTGGGAAATCCTCCTCTCGACCAATTAGTGGGGAACTTGTGCACTTAAAATGAGATTGGAGATCCAGGATTAAGTTTTAACCACAGAAAATTATAGTTTTTCCCATTGCAGAGTGGATAAAGTTTTGAAGAGCAGATAGATATCTGGTCGAAACAACAAAAAAAACTTTTCTATTCTGTGTGTGGCATTCAAAAAGTAAACCAAAAAGGTTCAATAAAATATTTAAACTAGCAGCTAAGACACACTGGGAGAGAGAGAGAGAGAGAAAATACGAATAGAGATGGCAGAACTACAGGTCGAAAAGTAAACAACAAGAACAATACAAAAAACTAAAAAATAAATGTAAGTTTAGCCATTGAGAAAAACTATAAAAAACGATATAATGTTTGGTTTTTCCTACTTCGATTTCATTTGCACGTTTTTATTAAAGTTTTCCACCAAACAAATCGAAAAAAATAAAAAAAAATTAAAAATTAACAAAAAGAAAAGGCGGAACTTTTTTTCAGCAATTTGTTCCACCAATTTTGCAACACAATTTTAGTGTATGTGTGTTTTCAGTTCTTTTCTGGAACTCAATTCTGTTTGGGATTAGCGCTTGATGTTGCCAATAAAAGTGAACAGAAAAGTTTTCCACTTTATGAAGCTTTCCCTGTCCAAATATTTTTGTTGTTGGTCAAATGGAAGATCAAGGAAAAAGTGAAACTGCAAGCGAATTTTAGTAGCAAAAAAAGGATAGCAGAAAATGTTTTTTTAAATGTTTTATGAACTTTAAAACTCAATTATAACAGATTTTAAGTTTTAGTTTTTCAGGGAATGAAGGAAAATACTTTTATTAGCGTCTAAAGAAGTTTTGAACAGATTTTCCCAATATAAATTATCAACCTGCCAGAGAGCTTAGACGGGTGGAAAGAGGGGAAAGTGCTTCACTCTTTTTGGCACCCTTTAACCCCATGACTCGTGACCTTTTTGGCAGCATTAAGAGTGATAATTTTCAGTCGAAAGACGAGAGAGAGACAAATCCTGAGAGCCACTTGGAGGGAAGACTTTTATTATTTAATTTTGCTCTGAAAACTTTTGTGCTAATAAATTAAACACAGCATGGGGCTGCCAGACACCAGCCACGCCCACTTTTCAAGCACATATGCAAAAAAAATAAAAAGAGAGGAAAATGGGAATTAAGTGCCAAACGATTTTCCCTTCATTCCTCCATTGTTTTTATTTTTGTGAGTTTTTCAATTGGATTTTCTTCATTTCTAATAAAAATCGAATTAATCTTTAGCCAAAAATAAACGAGGGGTGACAGAGAGCGAGAGAGAGGATTTCCCCGAGTGAAAGTATAGTTTGGGAAATGTTTTGATTCAATTATTGCGCTAAGCATCAGCGGCATCAGCATATGGGGTAGGATATTGCAGGATGCAGAAGCAGACATTTATTCGTTTATATTTCGTTTGAAATTAAGCTATAAGTCCTTGCGATATACGCAGAGAAGCAAGGAGAGACTCTTTGTGTGTGAAGGAAGCAAATTTGCATAATAAATATATTTTCAATGGATTTTCTTTCGTACTTTAAAGCAGAAGACGACGACCCCCCATACATTGATGTGTCTGTGAATCTCTCAATTTCCATTCTATAGTAGGATATACAGAGTATCTGTATATGTGTGTAAAAACGCATATGTGAAACCATTCATCGCCTTAACTGCCGTTTAAAATAAAAGTTCTAGCTACTATATTGAATTTCGTGTTTGCTTGGGGGTTCTGAGTGCAATTGAAGACGTGTTTAAAATTGGATATCTTTATCTGTGAAAGGAAATGAAATAGGAAAATGCATGAAATTCAAGGATTTTTCTAGTCAAATTTTCGTATAGAATATGGGGAACAATGAAGAATATTGTACTGGGAACAGATAGTATAATAAAAAGGCATAAAAATTACAGATGCTTTCTAAAACCAACCAACCTTCTTACCATTCCTCCCAAGAAAAAATTGTATTCTTTTTGTTTTATAATTTTTATAATTTTTTTGCAACTTTATTATTTACTTAAATTTCAGTTTTCATCTTAAATGTATGCCACTCTTCTTGTATGCTTTCATTTTCTCTTATTTAGCTTTTTGTTACTAAGTTTTCACTATTTCTTTTTCATTTTAGTTTGTGGAATTTTCATATGCTTTAAACACTAGAGAATCCCGTTGCGCACACACTTTTCTAATGCCATAAATTTTCATGAATTTACCAGTTTTAATTATATCGTTATGCAGCACATATATATATATATATATATATATATATATATTTGTGTATATATAATTATTATTTTATATGATTTTTATTTTGCTATTTATGCTAGAGGTTTACATCATTTTAGTTATAGAATATATATATTTATAGATGCATTTTTTGTATATTTTCAATGTTTTTGCCATTGGGGGGTTTTATTTCCCTCTGAATGCGTTTTTATATATATTTTACAAGTGTTTTTCATTAAATTGTTTGCAATTTTCGCACTGTTTTCCTTTTAATGATCTCTCTCGTTCGCTCGTTTTAAATATAATTTCCATTTTAATTACAATTTTCGGGGCAATTGTTGAAATTAAAAACAACAGAAGAGGCAACAAAAAAAAAGGACAGAGGGGGCGGTGGAAAACTATGTATATTTGCTAGGGGTTTTTCCGACTGCTTATTTCAATTGCCTTGCCGCTTTATTCCTAATGGAATTTTTAACTATTTTTCCACATAGAAATTTCTAGAGAGTGAGAGAGAGACAGGGCTTATGTGTGGTTTTTCTGTTTACGAGTTTATATCGTATCTTATTTAATGTTAATGGCTATATAAATATTTATTTAGTTACATAACAAAGTAGCCTGCATGCTTAATATTAACAGTTTTTTAATTTACTATTTTTTCCTCCTCTCTGACCAAAAGTTTAGTTTTCCAGTGTTTAGTTTTTCCCATTAAAGTTTACACAGAGCCAAAGCCAGAGCCAGAGGCAGGGCCAGGGCCACACCTGTACATGATTTGATTTCTTGTTCTGTTTTTCATCTGGAAATTATATTTTATTTTTTGCGAAAGTTTTTGTGTAGTATATTTTGCTTATAGTTTTTGGTTTTTTGTTTTATTATTTACACGCAATACCCCGTACTCGTACACAATTTATAATTCAGTCTTTGGAAGAATAACATTCATGTTTCTTTTTTTTTTTACATTTTTTCATAAATTTTTGTTTGTTTGCATTTTCTCATTGTCTACTAAATATTATTATATTTCACTCTAACAACAGAACGGAATGTGGTGGTGAAAATTTCTTCATAACATGGAATTGTGTGTGTTTTTATTGGTCCTAATTGGGTTTGAAGAGACAGGCAGTAGGTGTCAGGGCTAACCATTGAAAGAAACTATAAAATAGTTATCGAAATAGTCGTCGAAATAGTATTAGAAATAGTTCTATATCTTGGTTGAAAAAGTGGTAGAAATTATGGTTAAAATAGTATTCGAAATATTGATTGAAATTGTTGTAGAAATAATAATAATAGGTAGAAATTTTAAGCCAATTATCGAAATATAACATTTTTCAGTTCAAAGTAGTCGAAATATTAGTCGACTAGTAGTTAATATATTAGTCAAATTAATTTTCGTGAATGGTCGAAAAATTAGTTGAAAGTTATGCCGGGCGCATCAAATTCCTTACAGAATCTGTTTTTTTTCTATGCTAAAGACTTGTAAAAGTCTGTAATCAAAAAATAATAGATAGTTATAGTTCTGTAGAGCCCTGCACCTCTGCGAAAAAATGTCAAAGAAAACATTAGAAAATATAAATCTTAGCTGAAAACATAATTCTCTTTGATTTATTGACAAAAAAAAAATGTTCTACCAAGTTGGTGAGTGTTTCTTTGTTTGATAATGAATCCTAACAACAATCTCTACTCTTTAGTTATAACTATATACAATATATATACGATCTATATATATATTTATATATATGTAAAATCAACTAGCAACAAAGTAATAGCTTGGTCAGCGAGGATTTACATTTGATTTTAAATCCTGTTACATCAGGATAGAGCATTCATACGTACACTTAGGCGCTATATAGAGAGAGAGATTTAACCATTCATCCAGGGGATATTGACACAGACACTCACCGACAGCTGAAACATGTAGGGAAAATGGGAAGGAAGGAAGGAGATTGGGCAAGGGTTATATATAGGCTATAGGTTATAGAATGGACTGTGCGCTTAGAGATCACATTTAAAACGCACGGTCAATTAATGTCACACACGGAGCTCATCCATCAGTGGATGTTGCTGCTGCTGTTGCTGTTGGTGGTGCTGCTGCTGTTGCTGTTGCTGCTGCTGTTGTGTGGGGGCTGCCACAATCACTGGCACTGTGGGCGGGGTGGGCACCACCAATCCACCGGCTGTGGTGAGAACGGTGGTCATGCTTTGATTATGATGATTCTGCAAATGTTGCTGATGTGTTACCACGTGCTGTTGCTGCTGATGCGGCTGCTGCTGCTGCTGATGTGACTGATGCTGCTGCTGCTGCGAGGGAGAGTGCTGTTGTGCCTGCGCCTGTGTCTGCTTCATGCAACTCTTTTTGGTCAGAGTCCCGCACTGATTGCCAAGCACTTGCAGGGCATGCGTTGGGGCGACACCACCCACACCGCCACCCCCTGGATCCTGCATCGTTTTCATGTGCTTCGGAGGCGGCGGGGCACGATGTGGAATGTCCGCAAATTCCGGAGGTGGAAGCTGATGATGCTGCATGGCATGATGATGGGATAGGATCGTCCCAGGGTCACTCTTTGCATGGATTGTCAGCGTCTCCAGATCCCCACAGATGCTGTTTGGAATTTGGCCATTCTCCTGCCGCTTCAACTTTGTCTGCGGTCGGGGCTCACTCAGACGCGTCTTGTCCCTCTGATAGTAGACACCCGCAAAGATCAGGACATTGAGGATCAGCAGGGAACAGCCGATGGCAATGGTGACACTCAGGGCCGTGGAATATGCCGCAAAGCCATCGTTATCCTGCGAGGCACTGGCCGCTCCCCCGGCCGCATGATCCGGATCCATCATGTCATCGGGATAGACCTTATTTCCGCCATAGCGAGTGCCATTCCGCTGCAGCGAGGACGACGGCGAGCTGAGATTCAGCAGGGAAAACACTTGATTTGTGAAAATCGTAAAGTTTCCCATTGCCGCTGCATTGGCAGCCCTCGAGGTGTAGGGGGGATTCAGGGGCTTTACAGAGGCATCATTCGGTATATTGTTATCCTCCTCGTCGTCGTCGTTCAGCTGATGATGGGCGGCGGGGACATTATCGCCCCCTGGCTTGTGTAGATCCGGTATGAGATTCAACCAAAACGATAGACGATGTGCCCGATAATGATTCTTTAGCTTTGGTTTGGTGTCTGGAAGGGAGAGAATAGGGGATATATTTTTGGATTAATCGAAATTTTAGTTATTGAAATATTTATCCATATTTTTATCGATATATTTATAGATGTTATCTTCAAAATTTTATTGAAATAGTTAACGAGGATGTTATCGAAATATATCGAAATAATTATGAAAATTACTATCGAAGTATTTATCGAAAAAGTTATTAAAATATATTATTAATATATTTATCTAAATATGAATATATGTAGTTGATGAAAATATTTCCATAGTTGTTATCTTAATTTGTATCGATTAATTTATCGATACATTTATCGAAATTCCAATATGAATTCAATACTAACCAAAATTCAAGTACTTCTTGTGCACACTCTCATATGCCGTCCACTCGATGGTTTTGTAGCGACTCCTCTCCTGTCGACTGCTGTGCTCCGTTTCCATTTGTTCATTTGGATTGCTGCATGGTGAGAGAGAGTGGTAAAGGGTGAGTGCGTTTGGATGATTAAATGTGAATTCAGTTGCATATGAGGCAGCACCATCGCCAGGTTGCCAGGTTAGATGACCACAGCAGTGCACTGCCACTGCCACTGCCACTGCCAATGGCGTGGTCCTGGGCCATTTACCATTCCCTGGCCATTTACTACGAGTAGTACTTACCCAGTGCGCACAAAGTTGGCCCAGTAATACATGACCACCTCCGATAGACTGATTTCGGTTTTCGTATAGTTGCGCGTGAAATGATTGAAACCACCAACGAGCGGTGCACCAAAGATATATGGCAGGTCCTCGCCATGGATACAACCCTGACGCTGCAAAATGTACAAAGAGGGGAGAAGAGTAAATTTAGTAGCCACTTGACCCTGATGCATGTAACATCTCTCATTGGAGCTTAATGACTTGAGTTAATCAATTGGAAAGCTGTTCGCTTAATGTTACTCGCAATTAATTAATGGTACACCTTCTATCAGATTAAATCAAGTGAAATCCCAAGAGGACAATAGAATTAGAAGTAATGCCTCTTCGACTCACCTGCGGATAGTCCCCAAAGCGCGTCTGATAGTCGAAAACATATAGATACGAATTTCGATGATCTGCCGAATGCAAATCAACAGTTTGTGCTGCCGGTGCCACAACCTGAGCATCGCTTAATGCCTCCAGTGTTTCATCGCTATAAAAGAGAGGGGAGAAAAAAAATGCAGGCATTAAAATCAAATAACAATTTACCCAACCCTCAGACCGATGCAATTTTCCGGCTATTTTCCTCCATTACCTACTGCAATGGCTTCTTTGCTTCGCTGCCATCGAGAGTTTTATGCTCAAGTGTGCATCTAACAAGCCACTTTTAAGGGCAGCCACTTTGGTTACCAGTTTACCTCCAAAAGAGGGGAGGACTAAGCCTATTTTCGGGACTGATTTGATGCTGCATTTCTCTTCTTCTTGTTTTTTTTTTTTGTTGTGGGGAGCCTGTCTGGGCGAATCGTTGTGTATATTTTTTTTCACAGAATTTCAAATGCGAAAAGCGCAAAAATTTGAATAAAAACCATTTGCATGGATATCTCCATCAGACTGAAAATACTGTACAAGACTCGGCTTTATGTCTGCTGCACATTTTAGACATACAAACATACAAATAAATACAATTTCCTGGCTGTGACAGGGTTTTAATTTTCCCCAGAAAAAATGTGTACTCAATGTTGCTACAATTATGGTGGAAATTTTCAATTTAAATGTACTCTCACGACTCTTTTACTTTGAATACCGCTTCTCCGCGTGCACCTGTAGTCAATACTCAAAAGGAGCACACGGCACTCTCCGGCCATGTTCCACAGATGAAGCATGAAACGTTGCAACTTCATGCACGTCTGCACACATTTCCGTAGCAGACCAAACCAAAGAAATATTTAAGCAAAATCAATTGATTTGTTTGCCCGAAAAATATGGAAATGTAATTCCGCATAAATTATGCAAACACACAAATAAATTGTAAATCGAATCGAATCAAATGGTTGAAAGTCGCAAAACATAAATATCGATTGGAAATTGTAGGAAAAAGGCAAAGGAAAAACCATTTCCATAACACTTTTATGCACCATATGAAACAGAATGCAGGCAAACTGTAGCAGCATTATTTATGAAGACTGGCAGGTGGTCAAGGAGGGTGAGGTGCCCCGACCGATTTGCATTTCATTTGCCATAAGATTGAAATCAAGATTTATACAAAAGCCGCTTTAATTGAAAACCTCACGCGCTCCGTCGCTCCATCGTTCGCTGTGTGTGTGTGTGTGGGAGTAAGAGATCTCCAGGACATGCCATTGCGCATTTAATTAAGAAGGAAATATTTATTTGGCATCCACTCTCCACTCCACTCTACCTCTTTTTGGTAGAGAATCTCTGCCTGATGTTGCTGCGGGGGCATGTTGGCATGGGGGCACATACAAACGCAATTACTCACCGGATATTAATTGGATGCTGGACGGGTCTCTCCCAATCCGTATACTCGTTGACAATCGTTGCGAATATCTCGTTCAAATGAAATGTGTACGTGTTCCTCACGTAGGCCTTTAAAATTCTCGACCTTCGATCTGCCTCGATGCCATATTGCACATCACCCGAATTGAAGCTGAAAAAGGCCTCGGCACGTGTCACACCGGCCATCAGGTCGTATCTGCATGTTCAGAGGGGGAAAATGAGTAAAGTGTGAATAAGGATGAAGAATATTCAGCAGCAAGAAGGATAAGTATGGAAGTAAATGTGCGTGTGAGGGCAAAGGGTTGTCCGTGTCCTGCAAACCCTATTTTTGGGTACGCGGTACTCGACGGAATTACTGCAACTGGATAAGGGGTGTGTACTGTATGATAAAGAGTGTGCCCCACCCTTAACTATATAAATTCTTGATCTGAATCAATTTCCGAGTCGATGCAGAAAAACCTTCCGATTGGTTGCTAAGAGAGAAGAAATTAATAGTAAAATCTGATTTGCATGCTCAAAAGAAGGTCCTAGAACTTAAGACATTAATTTAAAATAATTTAATTTAAAATTTGTGTTAATATTTTTTTTTTTCGAAATAATTATATTTGTTTCTAATTTGATTTGGTTTTAATAATAAAAAAGGCGAACAACATAAAAATAATTATTAATAAATAAATAAGTGATAAATAATAGCCCAAAATAGGTAATAATTTTATTTTATATTTAAACTTTCTCTCATCATCGCTGCAGCCATAATAACTTTGGCTCTGGCTCCCAATTCCCATTGATTCGTTAAACTGCTGTAGCTGCCTCACACTGTCTCTTTCTCTCACTCTCTCTCTCTGAGCTGTATTTTCTGTGGTCAGTCGCATGCATTTTCCCTGTTTGTTTTAAATGTATATTTTTCTTCTACATTTTCGTGGCTTATTTGCTTGGGCGATGCAGCAGCAGGATATCCAAAGGATATTTTGTGGATTTTGTATTTGTTCTTTGTGTGCCATGTGTTTAATGGTTTTCCTTTAGAGGTAGGGATCTTTCTCTCTCTCTAGTGCTCTTCTGTGTGCATGAATGTGTGAGTGGGAAATGCTTTAAACTGCACACAAACGAAATATTTATACCCCTTTTATGCACTGACTAATAGCCTCTTGGGCATTGATAGAACACACAGAGAAGTAGAAACCCGAATCCTGCATGCCGATTTGTACAGATAAATTCCTAGTTTCATCGCACTTAAGTGGTGGAATATCTATGGGATTTCTAGCTCAAAGGTTGAGCTCGTAGTTCCATGATAAACTATTAATTGGATTGAGTTTTCTGTTAATTATAAAACCCAATTCAATTGCATTTCTCCCTTGCAGTCCGTAACCCAGTTTTAGGTTTCTAACATCAAAGCGTACCGCACATCAATTATGTGAATCGCAGCTCTAATTAGCTGTTAATAATATATATATTAACATTTTGTAAAATGAGCTGCTGCAACAAACACACACACAAAGTGCATAAATCAAGTGGCGGCACCACAATCGCCAGAGGCGAGGTCTCGCTCTGAGCCCCAACATTTGCGTGCCTAATGTGAATAAATTAATTACACTTGCAGCCCGGGATGCAGGTGTGTGTTTCATGAGCTAGTGTGTGTGTTTGAGTAGTAGAGTGTATGTATTTTTTGTATAGTTAAATCTTATCGGTGGCTTAACTAACGACACTTTTGAACGCCAGATAAAGGGCAGCCTTTTGACAGGAAAACAACGCAACAACTTTGCCGAAAAGAACGAAAGTAGAAACGAAACTTTAAATTAATTATGTTGCAGTGTTTTTTCAAAAAAAAAGAGAGAGTGAGAGAGAGCACTGGTACAGTGGGTACAGGCTTGAGCTAAAACAAGAAGAAGGGGGACTAGTACAAGGTATGTGATTTATTATCTTCATTATTTAATGAGTAATTTTTGATGGGGATATATTTTTAAGCGAAGAATAATGCTATAAGCCGACTGTTAGGACTGTGGTATGCCCATTGGTAAAAGGTAAATCACCTAAATTTAAGAGAGGACCCTTCTTTCAGTATTATATTTGAAATTCTAGGGAAAGCCCTACTCTGGATACAAATTAATTGACTGATTTCTGAATAATTAATATTTTTAATGCTCTCCCACGAGTGTTGCCTTTTCCATATGTTTCCACTTTCGAGAGTTTTCCTCTTTAGAATGTTTCGCTCTCTCGATTGTTCACTCCTTCGAGTGTCAACTGTACATAGCATGTGATGTATATGATGGGTGTGTGTGTAAGTGTGTGCAAGTGTTGAGGTGAAAATAATTAAGTATACGCCTGGGCCTGTGCCGATGCCGTGGCTTGGCTTTGGCCCCACAACTTACCTTGACAACTTGTTAATGGCAGTTTTTCTCATTAATACTGTATTCATTAAAAACAGTCCGTGCCATGTGTGAAAGGGCACATATATGTGTGTGTGTGTGTGTGTGTGTTTGAAGTGGCAGCAGAATGAGGAGAAGAAACAGCATTAAAAGATGGGAAAAATACATAAGTTTAATTTATTTTAATTATGCAAAGGAAATAAACGTTAAAAATACGTAAAAAAATAAGGAAATCTCAGATATTAATATCTCACCGATATTCTCCAGTTGTCCGGGCGTGCCCCAGCCTCCTGCAGCGGCAATGCCTGCCTCTCCGCCGAGGCCATTCCCAGCGGCTGTGGATGCATGCGCCTGAGCCTGAGCTGCCGCTGAACCTGGCGCTGGGGGTACATAATCTCCGCCATCGATGACCACACCATCGATGCTCGGCCCAAAGGCGAAACCGAATTCGGGCGGACGGATGGGAACGCTCAGCAGTTGTTCGAGCGTCTTCTCGCGCAGACACTTCATCAGATGGGCGTGCGGCAGGTCGGAGGCACAGTTCACATGGTGGGCCACAATGGCGGCATATTTTGCCGGATTGCTGACCAGCGACCAGGGGGCCAGACCCGAACCGGACATGAGGATGGCGCGATTGAAGAGCAGGCCTGTCAGGAGACACGAAAATGGAGCAGGGATTTCAAGCGAAATGTCTTGTGCAAGAGGTGCAAACACTGCTTACCCTCTGGCACGGCCATTGATGAAATGAGAAAGTGGACACATGCCGCTCCAGTGCCATGTCCGGCGAGGGTTATGCTATTGGGATCACCGCCAAAGGCAGCAATATTCTCCTTGAGCCAATGCAATGCGGCAATGATGTCCATCAGGCCATAATTGGCCGGCAGCTTCGAGTATCGGTCCGTGTTCGCATTCAGAAATCCTGCAAAAAAATATAGAGTTTATTCCTCACATAATTGATGATTCGTTTGCCGCCCGTAATGAACATTTAATCGATTTTGAGTAGTCGTGCAGTCAGTCGGTTGTGTCGTTCGTTGCCTATTTAAAATGTCCAAACGCAATGGCATCGGACAGGCGACAGGCGACACTTTTTCACTGCAAAGTCACGCGTGCAAATCATGATGTCAGCACTTCCGTTTCCTCTGGAACAGCAACAGCAGCAGCAGTAGAGGCAAAAGCGGCAGCAGCAAACGAGTGGATGGAGCGCTCAAATGAGGTCGCCACTAATTTCACCAGTGCATTTGAATTTGCACAGTGTTTCGGGGGCACACAGTGGCTTCAAAGTGATTTCTTGAGGTGGAAATTTTAAAGATATTTTTGGGATTTCTCGGGGGAAATATACAATAATTTTCTAACATTTTTTCAAGGTATTTCTAATATTTTTTCAATATTTTTCAAATATTTTGTAATATAATTCTCGTATTTTATAATATTTGCTAGTATTTTCTCGCTGTTTTCTATAATAACTGTTATTGTTCTAGTATAATCTGATATTTTCTGGTAGATGAACTAATATGCATTTAACTATTATTTTTTTTTTTGCTATTCTTTCTAATATTCAAACTTTAATTTCTTTATTAACTTAATCATAAAGATTTTGGAATGCTCATTCAATCCCTTTTTGGCGCAACTTTATACCACAGTATCCTGTGTGAATTTTTGTGTGCCTGACTGTAACTAAATTAGTTAGATTATGGAATAAATGTACGCCTCATTGCTGCTGCCATTGTTGCTGCTGCTGCTCCAGTCGTTGGCTGCTGCTGCTTCTGCTGCTGTTGTTCAACGGAAGTGCAGTTGATGTTGCAAGAGTGCTGCTGCTGGCATCCAGTCACTGGCACTGGCACTGGCTTAAAAGCCGTTGCTCTGCACAGTCGATTGGTTGGCGGCACGTTTGCCTCATTGCACCGACGTCCTCCACTCCACACCACTTTTCACTCTTCACTCTCAGAGGAGGAGGAGGCGCCGCCTGTCGTTCGTCGTTCGTTGTCGTCGACTGTCGTTCTCTGGTCATGCACTCAGCATATCAATTAGCATTAGGATTTGAGTGTGCAGAGCACTTACCCAGCACTCCGAGGCGATAATTTATGGTTACCACCAATATTTGTCCATAGCTTGCCAGAACGGAACCGTCGTACGGATTGCCGCTGTTCCATTCATATGATTCGCCATGCACAAACACCAGCACAGGATATTTTGTAGGATTTCCACTGCCCGAAGACGATGATGATGATGATGAGGAGGAGGAGCTGGAACTGCCACCAGAGGAGGAGCCACTGCCCGTGGAATCACGTGAACCAACTGCAAAGAGGAAAATCAAAAAGAGGAAAAATATGTTAATTGACCGATCAAGGGAAAAAAATTGATTCTCCTTCGGTAGATGGAATTCCCGAGTAATATTTCAAGACGTAAATAATTGCATGAAAAGATTTACACGAACGACAAAACCCACAAAGCCAGCCCTTAAGCCGCCTCCATTAATCAACTGGATCGCTTGTTTCTATATTTTGCAAGGAAAAGGAAAAGACTTTCTCATGTAAACAAGGCCTTAAATCAGCCATCAACCAGGCGGAGGCCGGCAAAAACCGTAAGACAAATGAGCGTCTAAGCCTCTGAAAATAGGCAAATTATATCCGTAAACAACTCTTTTTTTTTTGCTTCTTCTCGTCTTGTGACGAAAAGCCAAAGTCATCGATGGAGCAGCAGCATCAGCTGCTGCCCCTTCAGGTCGATTGTTTCTTTCCTAATCTGAGTGGACACGTTTTCAGGCTTAGGGAAAAGGCTTTTCTTTCGAGAGAGAGAGAAAGAAAACAATCATTGGATTGGATTTGCCTCTTTTCCTGCTGACGTGTGAAGTGTGTGTGGAGAAGTTGTCGTGGGACTCGAGTGTGTGTGTGTGTGCGGGAGATTAAAGGTAACGGAAGATTGATGCATGGGCTATATACGGTATAAAGATGGACCCGAGAATAGTACCCTCTATATACGGGGAACAGGTAGAATTTTAATGGGGTTTCAAGTAAAATACCAGAGAAATGATATCTATAATATTTCGTTATATATTTAAACCACAATTTAAAGCAAAAACTATAAACTAAATTCCCAAAAAGAATACACAAAAGCTGCAAACAGAAATCTATCCAACCAAGAAGGAGCAGGGAGTGCAGGGATTGCAACAGGGCCAAGCAGGGTGGCTGCATCTTTGTTAGAGATATGTACATATCGTCATGTATCTGAGCGAGAGTGCATGGCTTGTATCTGACATCAGTCGTTCCTCCAGCCCCACCCTCCCTTCTATGCTACGCTAGAAGTATAACAAAAGCAAGCGCATGGAAAGTTCTCTACTCTCTCTTCTGTTCTGGAACAAAAGAACTTGCTTATCAAAGCGGAAAAAGAGTTGGCAGGGTGAGCCGGAGAATTGGGCGGAGGGAGGGAGGATTAGGATGTGGCTGAAGAAGTGCCACCAAACGAGCCACCAGGAAACCAAGTTACTGTGTCACTGACTTTTATAAATAGCGCGAACAAAGAGAGCGAGAGAGACTCGTGTGGCAGACACAATGAAGGAAGAAGGGAGCAGGATGATACCAAAGGACTTGCCCATAAAAACCTAAACCAAATAGGAGGTTGAGAGTATGGGAATCAATGTCAATATCTATATAAAAATCTTCACACTTTGCAGGCGCTAATTCAATGGATAGCATCTCTGGCTATAAAGTGGGAAAATATTCCATGGAAATAAAGGGGAAGCTAGAAAATATTTTTGTAGCGCAAGAACTTGGCCAAGTATTTTAACAAATTACCAGACCACAAAATGGCCAACAATTTTGGGCCAATTTCTATATTAATTCTTGGGTGGTGGTGGGGTGGGAGTGGCTGAAAACTTTACTAACTGCAGCCTATAAATGAATTTGGTTTGCCACAAAAATTGGCCAACAAAAAAGGTTGCCGCAAAAAAAGGGGCAAGGGTGGTGGAAGGGGTAGAGGAGGAGGCATGTTTCCACGCAACATGCAAACAGCATTTAAAACTTGTGTCGCTCTCTAAAAAACTTTTCTGCAAGTAAAAAGTTTTGTTGTCATTTCAGCACAAAATGGGCGACATTTCTGTATGTCTGCATGTTGCATGTGCCCCCAAGGAGGGAGGAATTAAACTTTTATGACTGCCCCCTAAGAAAGGGGCAGAAGGAGTAGCAGAACAAAGTCAAACCAGAGAGAGAGGGTGAGTGGGGGGTGTACCAGACACAGACAGTTGTTCAAAACCTTCCCCCCCGAACAAATGTCGCTAGTTTTTCCCCCGGAAAGAAAGTTTCCTCTGGCATAATTTTGCTAGAGGGAAATGTAAATATTTTGTACATATGACAAGTCGTGGAAGAGCGATGACTTTTGGGGCGCACTGTACGGGGGCGGGGATATCTTGTTAATAAGTTGAAACATGTTTTAATTTACATGGATCCACTGCGCGTCTTTGGGGGATCCCTAAGCCTTAGGCCCCATCATTGGTGGTGGCAAGGAATGCCATTAGCCATGCCACACTGCGTGGAAGGCAGTGGAAAGTTTTGTGTCATTTTGGTCGGTGGAGGGGCTGTGTGTCGACAGTTTTATGTTGTATTTTGACTGGCATAAATTTAATCATATTTTCGGTAGGGATGCGTACACAATTTTTGGGAGGCACTGGGAGTGACTAAATGGAACTAATGTGATAGACAGGAGCAACACCCTCCACCCGTGCAAAACTAGAAGGTGTCAACGAAAGGGAGAATGTAAGAGATAGAGGTGTGAAGAAGGAAATGGAATTTCCAGAGAGAGTGAGTATCGACAAGAAAGTTTTTTGAACATTGCTGAAATGATTACGCATCAGATTTTGCTTCTTCTTCAAGCGGAAAATTACTTAAATTATGGAAAACTTTTCAATGAATTTTCGGAGGTTCCGAAAGGAGATTCACATTTTTAAAAAAATGCCTTTAAGTTTTTTTTATAGGAAAAACATAAGAAAAGTATTTTTGGGAATGGACATCACAAAATAGATTTTTTTATACTTTTTTCTTATTTACAAAAATGTATTATTTGTTTTCACAATTTCCTGACCACACATACACACACACATGCATTTTCTTGGCTTTTCTTTCGTTGTTCTCGCAATTTGTTTGATAATAAAATTTGCTGCTATTGAAATTCATTTTCAAGTATTCTATTGGTTGTTTTGTGAGCTCTGCCACAGCCCCACACTCGAAAACATAAACTAGATCTCAGCTACCCCTACAAATGGAAAGAAAAACTAACAAAAACAGAACCGAGGAAAAGCTAACAGAAATAGAAAGAAAAACTAAAGGGAAAAACTATGTTGAGGCCTTGAGGCAATCCGAAAAAAAAACTAGGCGAAATCAATATCCTCCAACTCATTTTCCTGTGGCCTTCTCCTCCTCTTCAAAACCCCTTTTGATTTCCTGTGCTGCTGCCACCAAACAATTGCTACTTGTGTTCGATGCTGGAAGACGTCTCTGCCCCACTGCCACCTTGCACCTTGCCACACTCTCAACACAGAGAAAAATGTAGTTCATTTCGTTTTATGGTAGTTGCGAGAAAATTTCATTTCGTTTGAGCTTCAAGTTTAGTGTCGCCTTTTGTTACAGTCGAGATATTGTTGTAGATGCTCACAAGTACAGTGAAGGTTCGATCAAGGGTTAGCCTTAAAGGTAGAAAATTCATGGAATTTGTGTAAATATGAATTCATAAATCTCTTCGAAATTTGAATTATAAAGGAATGTGTATATATATTGTAGTCTTTAAATCTGAATACAATTTGAGAAGGATATGCTGACCAAGAAAGCAATTAGCAGCTGCACATTACGCTCTCCCTCCTGGTCTCTCTCCCAGTGTGTCTTAGCAGTAAAGGATCTCTTACATTATTCTTTAACATTTTCTTCTTTCTTTTTTCAGCTTTTTCTTTTCTTTTCAATTCTTTCTCTTTTAAATAGTCTCCACTGTCTATTTTTACCTGTCTTCTGGCGCAGGTTTTTTTTCACACAATTTAAAGTGTTTGTCTAACATACATATATTCTCTGCTTCTGCTTTTTCCTTCTGTCTTCTCCTTCAATTTATTTTTCTTTACGGATTTTTATCGATTTAATAAATTGCAGAGTCGCACTTTGCTCTACTTTTTTTTATGTCTTCACTTTTTTTCATGTTGTTTTTTTTTGCAGAGTTTTGGGCGAGTTTTACAGGTGACACAGTTTTACAACACGTAGATTTTCATCCTTAAAATTTTTTGTTGCCATCATTTTTGTCATTTGGCCGTAAATTTTGTATCCTTTTAATGCATCGAGAAATTTCGAACTCCTGAAATGTTGATGTCTATTGAATTTGAAGCTATTTGTTCGCCGGAATTCAATTTTTTTTAAGTCATGAATGGAGCCTGTTTTTGTCTTCATCCTTTGCTTTTGCTTAAGCTTTCACTTATTTCGCTCCTTTTCCCGCTGTTCTCTATTTATACTCTTGTCCCTGCATTTTCTTTTATTTCTTCTTCTTTTTTTCCTCGTTTTTCACTAAATTCTTGCTCTTATTTATTTTTGGGAAAATGTTTTCGATTTTGATCACAACTTTCGGCTTTTGGCTTCGAGAAATTAATGGATTTTTTTTTTCTTAAGCTAAATTGTCAGCTTCTCGGTGGCGTTCACTTTGGCTTTGGGGTTCAGGGGTCATGGGGCGCAAGTGACGTTCAAAGACAGGAAAAACATCTTTATGGGGCTACAACTTCTTCAGCAACTGAATAATTCAGTAGACAAGAGCATAAATGGGATCCAAATGGGGATTTCTGGTTGAACAGGGAAATGAATTTACTGGGCAAACTTGTGCCGAAAGTCAATTGAAATATCAATTAAACTTTTTGCGGTATGTAGTTGATTTTTCTTTTCTCGATTTTTTACTTTTTTGGTTAATTTTTTCTTGATTTTTCTTTTAGTATTTTTCTAAGGCACGCATGAATGAGTAGTAGGACTGAATAAAGAAGTAGAATGAATGCTGTAAAAGTTGTAAAAGTTTTCCCCATAGTTTATTTGAAGAAAAGTTGAACTTTTGCTGCCACATTTAAGTGTGGAAATGTTACAGTAATTCCTCGCTAAATGAGCCATCTAATCTTCTGCTTAATCTGTATGTAAGGTTAATGTATGTCACGTACTTGAGAAATATATTAGATGGAAATGTTGCCACAAGGAGCCAGCCGCAAAGGAAACAAAATGTCAAAACCAAAGCGAAAGCGAGCGATGAAAATTATGATTTTCGTCATGGAAAATGCCGGTAAAGACTCATAAATAAGTACCCAACCATATACTCCATCCACTCACTTACACTCTCTCACTCTCCTCCTTACATAAAAGCTCATAAAAGAAATATGAATGGGGCAGGAGAGAGAAGGAAGGGTGTAAGAAGAGAGCAAGAGTGGAGGGAGAGAATGAAGTTATCACGTGGACTCCCTTACGCACATTGCAGGCCATAAATTACAAAGTACTGGGCCTCCTACCACCCCACGGCTCACGCCCCCACCAAAAACTCAATTTACATTCATTGTACAGTCACACACATGCGTATGTGGCCTCTTGCTTGCTTCCTGACTGATAAGCCCACAAAGTGAATGGGGAAAAATGCCAAATGAAAATGGGAAATCCCCCCCATACACACACACACACAGAACAACAACAACGAGGCGGAAAAGTCAAAGGAAAGACAGCGCAGCGCCAGGCCAAGTGTGAAGAAAAAATTGTTGCATTAAATTAGGCGCCACAACAACAGAGTGAAAGGTGAAGAAAGGGCAGTACAAAAGAGAACACAGCATGGGATACCCTTTCAAGATGCAGCATTCTAAATGACAAATAAAAAAATATGTAGATATATAGATTGATAGATAGATAAATACTAATTAATATATTAATTCTATTTATGATATTCTCTGGGTCTTAGTGATTTAGTTACGGAAGATTCCTTATTATATTGCAAACACCTTCAATGAGTAATCCTACCCATCATTAAAGAGTATAAAGAGCATCAGCAGCAGCGGCAGCCAGAAGCAGAAAACTTTACGATGCGTCACTTGTGTGTGCCTCATGCCACATTTTAAGGCCGATAAATCATTAAAACAAACATTAAAAACCATAGAAAGTGTGTGAGGGAGCAAAGGCGAGTGGAAATGCAAATGGAAAAATGTTTTCTACCAACTTTGCTTGATTTTTTCTTTCGTTTTCTTCTGTTGTTGAACTTTTTATAACCCACAAAATACGATTTTTATTGCAATTTTTGTACGCCCCCCTGGCAAGCGTCTCTGGCACTTCATAAAAATGTAAAATATTGTGATGCCTAAGGACACAGTCAACAGTCAGTCAAAAATTGTATGAGTGATCCCCTCCCCCTGTTTTCTATGGAAATTTTGAAAATTTTTTGGCCAGTTTTGAAAAAGGGCCTACTTTTAGAGTTTCTAAATTTTCTAGGGAGATGAAATGTTAATTGTTTGGAAAATGTCACGGAAATTTGGAAATAAAGATAGCCTAAGGCCGAAACACCTGTTAACCTAAGTAGCTGGCAGTTAAATGTTTGTATGCCCCACAAAACCACACACAGAAGCCACAATAAATTGCCACAGACACCAAATGGAGGTTCTCCATCGAACGTAAGCGTCTGGGAAGCGGGAGCTGTGGGGCCACTTAATCTTAATGCATTCTACCGCTTAAATCCATGCATCAGCTTAACCCAAGGCTTAAGCTGAAGTCAGTGGCAGGGCCACAGACGGTGTGTGTGTGTGTGTGTGTGTGTGTGCGGCAAGTACGAGTGCATTTTAACGAAACCAATATTTGCGGCAGACACCTGGAGGAGAGTCCTAAAAAAAGCGGAAAAAAATGGAAGAAGCAATGGAGCTTCTGGTCTGTTACGTCCTGCCCACTACCCCCCACCGCCCCATGAATGTTGTTGCAAATTGAAATATGCAATTTGTCGTAAGAGATTTTGTGTGGCTTTGCCACTGACTGTAGCTGCTACCTCCTGCTGTGGCTTGGTTGGGTCCTGCCAGCCAGTCCGCAGCAGTGGCTGCGTCTTTTTTTTTTCATCCATTTTTCCCATTTCGTATTATCGTTTAACAACATTATGTCAGCGTTCGGGCGTAAAAATGCTTAAGAAAATTGCAGAAAGAATTGTAGGAAAACGAAATCGAAGACCTTAATAGTTTTTCACATTTTTCAGCTGCAGCTGCAATTTATGGCTGCCACACACACACACAGACACACACACATAATTGCAATTCCAGTTATATGTTGGTGGCAGTTGCAGGAGCTATCATCGGACAGAATTGCAGCTTCAAAGCGCGTCTCATAAATGTATCTTACAATGTTCCCAGAGGGCGTACAACAGGATGGGGCGTATGCATAATGTGGCATCATTTTTATGCTGCATTTTAACGACTGACAGTTGGAGGAGAAAGGCAGGATATAATTGATGGCCTGCACATGGCAGCAGCAGTAGCTGCAGCAACAGCAGCAGGAAGGAGGAGGAGACTCATCAATAACTAAACGTATGACGTATGCGTTATAAACAAATAAGCAAAAGATACAAAAATAAAACCATTCATTCATCCTCTACGACATCATCAATATCCGCCTAGATATCATCGAAAATTGTCAAAATATTAATGGCCATCAAGTAGTTCTGCTGGGTCTGCTGGGTCTTTTCGGTCCCTGGGTCTCTGGGTCTCTGAGTCTCTGTGTCTTGTAGCAAATTTATGTCTATTGCCTACAACTATTCGAAGTATTTTTTTTTTTGTATGTGTTGCTGCTGCTTTTGCTTGCTTTTCATGATTGATAAATTTACTTTTACTGCCTGTCGGCATTCTCTGGTTGCTTGCTTCTTCGTAAAGATTTTTCCTTGTGTCTGTGCCTCTCTCTCTCTCACTCTCTTATGGCTTCGTTAGTAAATTATGGCCACTTCCGTCGTTTTTGCTGCTGTCTAATAAACTGAAGCCGTCATATGTTGTGTATTAGTGTCTGCTAAAAGTATCTGTATATCTGTTTGTGTGTGTATCAGTTGTGTGCTTGTGAAAAAAAACTTTACTTTTGTTGTGGCCACTGCCGAGAGAAAACAAATTGACGTAAGTCGTGTGTAATTTATAATGAAATATTATATACGCTCGTTTTGGCAGTTAGGCAGTCAAGTGTACTCTGAAGGTAATAAATGACAATGTCACGTGGGTGTGTGTGTGTGTGTGTGCGTATCAATGATGGTTATTTTCCTCTTACAAAGTATCTATGTATCTTTGTATCTTCAGTTACAGAGTGTGGTGTAGTGTGCAAGCGATTTAAGGACATGAGCTACCGAAATCTTGAAGGCTTTTGACAGTTGATTTTGATTATCCAATCGATTAGACTTGGAGTTTCTGGGCAAAAGAAAACATTGTGGCTTTTGGAGTGGCATTTGAAGGGCCGGGCTAGAATTTTCAAAGAAAAAAATAGACAACTTTTGAGAAAGGTGTGAAAAATGAAAGACTAATTAATGGGAGTGAAATCTCTGAAAAATGAAAGGAATGACAGCTAATGCAAACAGTTGAATATAGCCACGGTGGCAGCTGTGTACCCCTCTGATTACTTTGAGATTGCTTTCGAGCACAACGCGTCACCCTTCAAGCAAAATAACACCGAGTTTAAATCGCCTTTGGGAAGAACGAGAGAGCAATAAAAAAACATATAAGTTGTGGTTTTTCTTTGCCCATTTATGAGAAAAAAGGGATCGGCAACGAACTTGAATTGCAAAAAAAAAAATTGTTCATCACTTGATTTGCTCCCTGCGCCTTTCGAGGCGTGATTGAAAATGTATGAGCTTGCAAGCCATATCAAATATGATATTTATCTTTTTATTTCAATGAGAATTATTATTTCAGTATCCCCATCGGCTATAATATTTATGACAGATCAGCCGTGATTAAACATTCAAAAGCAGAGGCAATAACAATATCCCCATCAAGTACGACATTTATGTCTATATTTGTATAAGAATTAATCCCTCAATAATTAGGCAACTTTCTTCCCCTTACGTTTTTAGTGATTTCAGAGATTAGCGGCTTTCATCATAAGCTCTTAAATGTGATTCCATAAAACCAGTTGGCAATCCTCTATTTTTAATACCTCTTATCGACCATAAAATTTGTTTGTGTGTTTCACCTTCATTTGATTGCCCGCCAAACTATCAAAATGCAATTTTGTTTGCACTTAAAAGCCAAGATTATTATGCATGCATTTCCCCCAAAGGCAGAGGGCAGGACCATGGAGCTCCCCATGGAATATTCCTACGAGTACGAGAATACTTTGGGAGGGCATAAGTCAACTGTTCATTTTGTGAGGGGTCTCTGGTCTCTGATTTTTGTGTGTGTCTACAAATTCGTGCCACACGGCGGGGGCATACATATGTATATGGCTGGGATCTAACGTATCTAATGCACTCGTAGCATGCAAAATAGCAGTCAGTAACGCCCTGTAATTAGACTATGACACGCTAAGTGAACAAACACTGCCACTGCCACTGGCACCGGCACTGGAACTGGGCAAAAGAAAGCACAAAAATAAGAAAGAAAATAAACGTATCTTATGGTGGAAATGCTTCAAGTGCATGCAATGAGACGTTACTTTTCCGCTCTGCTTTGCCTCTCTATTTGTTTCTCCTGGCATTTGCACAATTTCTATTTCAATTTGCACCAACCCTCGTACACACATTTTCCGCCTCTCAACCCGAAAATACGAGCCACAAAATGTTTTTACCTTTTTGTGCCTAATTCCTCAACTGTTTCCCTTTTTTGGGGGGGGGAGGTGGTGGTGACGGCATTTCAATTGCCACATTTGTTGACCCACACATCCAGGAGTTTGGCATGCAGGCTAAGAAGGGCCTTAATATGGCCAATTATGAACTTTGACTTATCAATTTCTTGGAAAATGTCCTCACACACCGGACACATTCTGTTGGTCACATTTAATGCGCAATTTAAATTCAATGCCTTGAATCCATTTGCTTTACTATATGTCCTCTCCTGTCCCGTGTCCATTTCCTGACAGTGTGTGCGTGTGTTTGTGTGTTTGCAGGACACACTCTTTGCGAGGGTCAAGTGGCTATTGAAAAGGTGAACTCACTCGCTCTACGACCACTTTTCCCCGAGATGTGACAAATTTTTGATGCATATTTTATACTCGTTTGCCCGGACTGTAGGCTTTTACTTCACTGCAAAGGCCTTCAACGACGACGACGACGGCTGCGACGGACGATATGTGTGGGTGGAAGTGGGGGTTTTGATGAAACAAAAATAAAATACATATTTCAGAGGAGGGTTTTTGTTTTTTTTTTTAGGATTGGCGGCTGCTAGGGGCGGGTGGGCGGTTGGTTTTGTTGTGGGTTAAAAATAAAGGCCTTTCTCGCTTTAAAAGCGCAATTTTCTGTGTCAATATTGGAATATTTAAATTTGCATAAAAAAGGAAATATCAACAAAAACAATGGCACTGGCAATCGGGCGGGGGGTCGTGTTTCGGTGACTGTGAAGTGCTCTACAAAGAATTCGGGGGGAATGGGCTTAAGTGTTCTTTTGAGATATTATTAGAAATGCCTGGGTAGGAAATCGCATTGTTATGGGGAACTGTATTTCAGCTTAGTGGATCAAAATACTCGTACTAAGTATTATTGTAAAAAGCTCTTTTATTGATAGGGATAGAATAAATTTTAGAAAATTTAAAATAGAAAAATTAAAATTTAGAAAATATTTTTTTTTTTGGAATCGAATTTATTTAATATTGTACACTAATAACGTTTAAGTATAACTTGCAAAATAAGGTCATTCTCCAATTAATCCATAACATCACAAAACTATCTTTCTTTTCGAATATCTAGCTTGATGTCCTTTGGAATGTAACCCTACCAAAAGAGAGTACATGTGTCCCCCAAGTTTATTCCCGAAATATGAAAAAAATATCTAAAGTGCCAGGCAACATTGTTTTACGAGTAGTGGAGGCTGAAGTGAAGGCGGAGGCTGAAGTGGAGGTGGAGGCTGAATGAGGAATGTCAGACGCACACTTGCAAAACAAAACAAAAAAACAAAAACAAAAAACACTGATGCAAAAATATACAATCATACACGTACAGCATACATCCATTCCGCACACTCATACACACACATAAAATGCCTGCAATGGCGGCGGGGTGGGGGGCCATCAGCAGAAGAGACTTTGCTTTTCATACATATTTTGTAGATTTATTGATAGCGAACACACCCACACAAGCAAATAGACATACGCACACATGTGCACATGCAGGGGCGGCACACCCATACAAACACAAATACACACACACACAAACACATACACGCAGATACACATGTCTGCACCCACACAGATACACACAATCAACATAAGCGCTTTCTGTTAAAGTCAATATGTAGTCAAGCGCTTCGTTTATAACACAAAAAAAGTTGACAAAAGTTTCCGACATTCTCCTCCTTTTTTTCCCCTACCCTACTGCCGCTGATGCCTTTCTGCCTGTAAATGCCATTCCAATGTTTTTTTTTTATATTTTTACTGCCCGGAGTATTTATGGAGCTTCCATCGTCACTCAAACGCTGAAGGTACGAGAAGGAGTAGTTGTTGGGATCCCAAGTCCTAGGAAATTGCAATCGCAAGCAGCAAATAGAATCAGGCAACACAAACGCAGACACAATCCCATCAGAACGGGGGGTGACATGAAGCATGGAACAATTTGATGTATGGAAAAGCCCTAAATGGGATATGATTTGTGGTACGAAAAAAATGAAAAGAAAAGGGAGGGGGAAGGCTAAGACTATAACTAATTGAAAACTGATTGAAATTGGAGTCAAAACAAAAATAATAAAGTAAGGTATGGTATTAGAGGCAGAAGCATCGAATTTAGTTGTATATTTTGGAATATATGGCGAATATATTAGAAGATTACGACAGTGAAAGGAACGTAGAAATTTTAACTGATTATAAAAGTTTCAATATCATAGTGCCTTCTGGAAGGCCTTTAAGCTCCCTGTCAGCGTTACCTTTAATTTCAAGTTAATCCTAGTATATTTTTCAGTCATTCCTTTTGATTCAAATAAAAATTCCCTTATTCACTTACATATCCACTGCTCCAAATTCATATCAAAGAATCTGAAAAGATCAGAGCTCATAAAAACCTCTAAATGGAAATCAGATTTCTAGGGCAAAATGATGAATTTTTGGCTAGCGCCCTCCCCTGCATCTTTGGTCGGCATTCATTTGAATTTTTTGGGTTTTAGATTTCATTTAGTTTGCATTTAAATTGCTTTTTTAATTAGTAGCCTAGATTAAAAAGTTCCACCAAATGACGAGTGGCTGTTTATGAATGCTGGAAAATGTATAGAAGACGCCGCCTATGCAATGCGCACAAGGCATTTCTCGGAGGGGCCAATTGACATTGAATCAAATGAATGCTTAAGAATTTCCCATGCAAATGCTGGATGAAAAAGTTGACACTAAATGGGGGGAAATAATAAATGTAATTTTCAAATTTTACGCTTTCCACTCAGTGTCGTTTTTGGCTTAAGAAAATGAGCAAAAGCAAAGTCCCTTCTTTACTTTTTCCTTCATTTCCCCCCAACCAAAGACAGACTGCATTGGGTAAAAGTTTTTCCCCCCAGTCAGCATACAAAGTAAAAAGTTAACTTGCTTTTCCTTTTGTTGTACTTACAATTTTCTTTTCCTATTTTCTGTTTTTTTTTCTTCTTCTTTTTCTTGTTTTATTTCTGTGTTAATTTTGGCTTACAAAAAAATCAGATATGTGGGTTCCGTGCTGTTATTTTTAGATATTCATATACAAAACTCTTGTATTGTCAGCAAGTGAGAGTACGGTGGTGCAGCGAAGTGGGAGAGCGATTTAGAGGTAACAAAAATGGCAAAGAAAACTTCATTTCCGTATGTGACCAGAAACACGCGCCATGGCAGCTCTCTGGAATCGATTTCCGTTTCCGCCTTTTTTGGGGGTCAGCAGCCGCTGCTGTTGCGTGTTAAAAGCGGCACGCATTGAGGAACACATCAATTCCATGCCAGCAAACCTCATTAATAATGTATTTTTTGGTATGGGGAATTTTCGGGAATGGGGGAATTTCATGAATGAAAAAGTTCTGTAAGCGATCGACGAGCGAATTTCATTGGAAAGAAATTCATCATGTATATTATTTTCTTTCGTTGAGCTTCATTTACCTATGTATACTATTCCATGGTCTATATTTATTCCAGAAATTCATTTTTGCGTATGATAAGTATTTGTTTATTTTACCTACGCAGAAAACTCAATTCAATCAAAAATACAAAGAAGGGAAATTTTGTTATTATTCCGATTGTGGATTGTGGTGACTGGAGTTTATGCGTAAAATATATAACCACAATCCTGTCATAGAGACAGCACAAAATAAAAAATACAACAAAAAAATTATTTTAATTGTTGACTGACTAATTCTCATACAGAAAAACATACATACATAATAAATAAATCAACATTTTGTGATAATTTTCAAGCATTTGTGATGTTGTGTATGTGTGTTTGTGGCTGGGTCAAAGGTCACGACGTGTACATTTATCAATTGGTCAATGGCCACACAACACAATGAATGGCCCTGCCTCACTCATAATGCGCCATTAAGTGACGCTCAAGGAAGTTAATCACATGGAAATGCCTAAAGATTAGAAATTATGACATTAATTTTTCACCAAACAAAATCCTTAGATTTCCAGTCATTTCTCATTTTGAGGCAGACAACAAAAGTCAGTTAAGCACAAAATATGGCCAACATTCAAACATAGCTGATAGATAAACTTGAAATCTACACACGAATGAGTGCGACCCAAAGAGGACATGGAGGGGGAAGATGAACCCCTGAAAAGCGGCAAATCATGCTTAATGTGGCATTTGTATGTTTCGAGGTCCAAGAACTTGAAAGAAATGCCAACGGACAGTAATACCATAAAAAAAGAGGCTGAAAAATAAAATAAAAATGAGAGACAGACCCGAAATGAAGGCCAAGGCAGACAATAAGCCATAGAAAGAAGGCAAATACAAACCACAGAGGCAGAGAAAAAGACTTCATTCCAAAAAGGAGAGGCAGAGCAAAGATGATATAAATTTTATTGTCATGTCCAAGTAGATTAAACTATAGCCTGCATGTCCTCGGAATCCCCTGGATGTCCACATTCGAGAGCGCCCAACAAAGTAGGCTATACAAAAGGCAGAAGAGATTTATGTGTGTGTGTGTGTGTGTGTGGCTATAAAAAGTATATTTTCTGCATTTTTTTTTTTGGGTCTCCCACAAAATCAAGAGAGAGAATTTCATTAAATGGAAGGAATGGCATGGAATTAGTAGACATGGAAAACACCTCGGAGTGCTGTGCTTCTTCTTTTGGGTTCTTTTTCAGGGATTGCTTAGGTATATCTCTTGGCTGCTTATCTGGCAATTCACTTCGAATAAATAATGATTTATTGCACCTTTTTTTTTGGTTTTGCGGCTCTGTCTGACAGTTGGGAATACGCCCCCCAAAGGCTCATTAACTTAAACTGTCAAAAATTTACATATTTTTTGGGGTTTTTCCTCCTGTTTTTTTTTGTGGCAAAGATTTATTATGAAATGTTCAAGGAATTTAAGGACATGGGACTAAGTTGCAGACCTTCGTTTTGCTACTGGTTTTTCTTTCTGGCGGCTGCTTATCCAATTATCAAAACCAGACATTTAATTTTCCCTTTCACTTTGTGCTCTCGACCCACAAATTGCTCGTTCAATTAGCCGCCGCCGCCACCGCCGACGCCTTTGAGGCCGTGCACTCAAAATATATATACATATGTATGTACATATATATATATCGTGTATATATCTCTCGTAAAATCTCCAATTCAATTTGGGACCTCAGAGTGTCTCAAGTTTCAGGCTTCAAACCATTTATCATAATTTCTTATGAGGCAAAAAGATGAAAACTCTTGCAATTTCAGCAAAAGTTGTATCTTCCTTCATTGGCATTTTGGGGCGGGACCTTTATTTATTTCGTGGCATCTGCCATCGCAAGACAAATTGCAGGTAGAATGTTACGTCTCTTTCATTTTCATACTTGAATGAATCTGTGTTTATTTAAGAGTTTTTATATGACTTTGGAATACCCTTAAGAAAATAAAATCGAGTGTATTTGTTATTTATGATATGACCATATTTTGTAGAGTAAAAGTAATACAGAAAGATATCCTGAAATGATCATCAAACTGATAGAACATTAGTCATCAAAATCGGTTCGAAAATGGATTAAAATAAATTGATAAATAAAGATAATAATTAAATTAATAAAATTTATGCAACAATTAGATAAAATGAATTCGAAGAGAAAAAGAACTTTATTTTTCACTGCCCTCAAAGGGTATATCAGTTTAGACTTTCACAAAAAGATTTTATGACTCAGTTTGATTCATTTTTCATATTTTTCAGGCACAGACGACATTTCTCTTATCACTTATCACAATGGAAATAACAATGGAAATTCAGCTAATTGGAGGACATGTCTATCGAAAAAAAATACAATCTAAGGCCAAGTGGCTTGGAGAATAAAAAGTGCGCCAAGAAGAAAACAATTGAATGAAAATCTGAAGAAATTTGTGAATTCGGAAAGGTAAGTGTTGCTTAAAGAGGTTTCTTGGGATTTTTAATATATTTTTAGTAGAAATACACAATTTTTTGAGTTTTTATCTGAGTTTTACACTGTTATTATTACCCAGAAATATATTCATAACGCAGGCATGACTAAATGGACAAGTGGCCACAAAATATAAGAGATTCAAGTGCCCTTGCAAAAATATATATTACGTATACGCCCAGACATTCTACAAATTAATTGAAAACCAGCGGAAAATCAAGCCAACTGTCTAGCCAAGTGATGAACGAGTGTCTTGCAGGGAAATGGAACTAAACGACATACGGAATGAGAGACTAACTGAAGGGCTAACAGGCAGAATAATTGACGGACTGAAAGACAGACTAACAGACAGACGGATGGACGCTTGCTTTTGTGGCTTGAAACTGCAGTGGTATATCAAAATGTAGCTCTTAACGGTCGTTGATAGACAATCAAATTTACTTTCGAATCGCCTGTGCATTTCACCATCCCCCGCAGAAGTTTTTCTCTTGCTTCTATCGACTGACAGGTGCCGCAGCAGCAGAGAGTGAGAGAGCGACTGCTGCTGATGGGTTTCCATTAAGAGTACGCGCTTTTTCCCTCCTCTTTCCCATTCCTTAGTTTGGAGTTTTAATTAAAATGTAATTTACTTCCATGTCGAACGGAGGAGGAGATGCCGAGTGAACGAGCCCTGCTGCACATTTCCCAGCGGCAAAACTGCTGCTAGAATTGACTTGATTTTTTCGAATCTTTGGGAAGTCTAAAACAGGGAAATCTTCAGAAATCAAATTGTGGCATTTAGGGCACTAATTGTCTATTGAATATGAATGAACGTGAAATTCGAATTTAAGGAATTTTCATTGCATTGTTTTTCGCTATTTTCTCATTGAAAATTTGCGAAATTTTAACCCTCTCCTTGTATATTTATTTCTCCTTCCCAGTGTGACTTAGCATTAAAATTTGTTTTTCTTCTATTTATTTTCTTATTTTACCAACATACAAAAATTAAATATTCTGCCTATAAAAGTGGAAAATGCTTAAGGTAAGGATTCACACCAGCAAAAACCCAGACATACTTTTAGACATACATTTTTTGGCCACTTTGCATTGAAATCCTTCCACAGGACCTTCTTTGCAGCTTAGCAAATGCCCTTTTTTCTCTGTGTGTGAGTGGAAAATTTGAAAAATGCCAAAACATTTGTTCCATTTGCATCAGCAGCAGGAGCAGCAGCACCCGAACGGGAAGGCCAGAGAGAGAAAGTGAAAACCCAAGCGAAATTTTTAAAAAACTTCGGCCTTTAGATGACCCTTTTTCATCCTGGCGTTTGGTCTGAGGGATTAACGTGCAGAAAAGCCGAAGAAAAATGAAAACGCGTTACCCCACACACACATACTGCCCTGCCGTCTGGCAGCCTCTGCCAATTTATTCAAATGCCTGGCAAAGTGCTAAATAAACAAGACTCTTGTGCTGTCATTTTTCTTGGTTTTAGGGCGAAAGAGAGGCCCAAAAATTATAGGATACTTAGGCATACCCTCATCCCCTCCTTGCTTCACCCGCACACTCACCTTGTATGGGCACATAAATATTTAGATAAAGACAATCCTCTGATTGATTCTGCAGATAAGGCAGCAAACGCTTTAGATACTCCAGACGTCCCTTGGGCATTCGTTCCAGCGTTGCCGTCTCATTGTGAATGTCCGGCAGACGTTGCGGGCAAACAGGACTGAATCTGGAAACACAAAAATGAGAAATTATGAAAAGATTTCAAAGATTTTCATAGAAATATTAAAGCGCAAAAGCTTGATTTTTAGCTTCTGTAATTTTTCTTCGATTTCGTCTAATGTGGCTTAGCCCTAAAGATAATGTTTTGCACAAATACAAAAACCTTAAAACATACCTTTAAAAATAAATATTCTTAAATTTTATTTGATTCTATCTCTCCCAGTGTGGCTTAGCATTTGGTTAAAAATTATATAATGTATGCCACTACCATCAGAAATGAGTGTTTAACTTTATCCTTCTTTACATTATCTTCTCTCTCTCTCTCCCAGTTCGGCTTAGCTGACTTAAAAATAAGTTTTCTTCATATCTTAATATTTATGGTAAATTTGTTTTCGATTAAAATTTGTCGATTTTTTTTTAATTTGTACTCTTTTTTTTACCAGTGTATTGCTTAAGCTTGTTGTTTAAAAAGGTTTTGCCCGCACAGAACGGAAGAAACTTTTTACGTTAAATAGGCTTATTTTTATGCCTGTCCACGAATGTCGTTATAAATAGATTAATTTGCTTCAAATTGTGTAATCTTTTTAGGGGACATTCAAGAAAATGAAAGGAAAAGAGAAGACAAAGATTGGAAAGTGGAGAAAGGGAAGAGAGGAGTTCCAGGGAGTATGTATGGGTCAACGACTAACGTCAACTTTGGTGATTGTCTTTTGGCCATAACAACTTTTTGATTTGAGGACGAACGCAAGAAAAAACTTTGGCTTTTAATTTGTTTTTCTTTTTGTTTTGGCCCACCCACAATTTGCTTGGGGTTTCCCCCCTTTTTCGAAGCTTATTTTCGATTGGTTTTCGATTTGGTTTTGTCCGGTTTAGTCCCCCTCAACATGTCTCGTTATCCCTCTTCTCTTACGTTTTCTGTGTGTATTTTGTGTGCAATTTTACTGATGATTTCTATCCTTCTTTCTATTTTCATCTGCTTTCTCCACCCAAAATGCAATGTCCAATGCATGGCAATGTTGCCTGGTAGCGTTTTCCCTCCCTTTGGCCTTGCGCTCATTTATGAATATGTGTTTCTGGGGGGGTTCCTGAGTTCCAGCAGCTGCCTTGAACTACTGGCATTGTTATTATTTGTTTTTAATCTCATCCATGTGGGATCCATGTGTCCCTCCATCTGCAATCCAAAACTGCATTTTCTGTTGAATTTCTGTTTGAATTTTCGATATTTGACTTGATCCCCAGATTTCTCTGGAATAAAAACCTCTTTAAACTGTCGGCCTTAACTCATTAGCTGCTGGTTCCCTTTTGGGGCTCTCTGGGATGCTTCTGAGCTGCCCATCAAATTCTCATAAAGCGAAAATCAATAGCCAATGGGAAATCTTTTCGCTTTTCCTATCTGCCTCTGTGCCATTATGACGCGGAAACCCCGAAAGCAGAAAATGCATTAACATTAATGACATTGCGAAAATGAAAATGAGAATTTATTTTATTTAATTTCCTTTAAGTTTATTTTCTCGCTGGCCCTTTTTTATCGCTTGTTGCTCTTGTTTTTCTTTGTTTTTACTGCGAGTATATTTGATTTTGTTGTTTTTTTTTAATGTCATTTCAAATGGTTTTTGCAGATCTCCTGTGGCTGCTTGCGCTCTCTTGCACAGTGTGGCTTAGCCGTAGAGTTCCCAGAAAGAAAGAGTGAGAAAGAATTGTTTCGGACATGGCAAAAATTATACGGAATGGGTCGTCCACCCATGAATGGGTCAATGGGTGATTGTGATTCCATCTGTGGGTGGCTGCTTCCATCAGCTCCCGTTTTAATGGACGCTTGTGGTCGGTCGTGGTGGCTCCTCTGCGATTGCCATAATAATCATTAATTTAATGGCAAAACAATAAGGCAGGTAATAAAAGTTTCATTTTCGGGGGCTCTCTGGCTTCATTTTCGCTTCGGCTATAAGTATATTTTCTCTCACTCTTTCTCTCTCTGCCTTTGGTTTTTTTTTGTGGCGGGAAATGGGTGACAGTATTGCCAGCAGCTTGCCCAGAGAAAATATTAAAAATAATGAAAGTGAAAAGTTTTTATGATGCAGTTTCCATGCCAGAGAGAGTCAAGCTGTTCAGCAGTGGTTCAGGTTATGCTCTCTGAATCTCTCTGGTTGTATCTCCCTCGTCACCTGAATGTATCGCTGGTTTTTCCTCCCTCCCCCACTGAATGTATCTCTGGTTTCATGCCACCTCTCCTGTTGCCTCCTGGTTGGGGACCATAAAGGCCACATTTTGCACATTTTTAATGCTGCTGCTGCCAGGGGCACGCAAACGAATTGTGTGTACACTTCTCAAGTGATCTTGTTTATGCCACTTTGCAACCGCTGAACTTTTCCAGATAACAGTGAATGGGGTGGGGGGCGAAAAGGGAGAGACAGGTGTGTGGCACGAAAGGGGGAGGCATTTGCTAATAAAGCGAATGGTGCGAATGGCAATTAAGGTCATTGGGGTTGGGTGTTTGGTGGGGTCGATATAAACATTCGCGCAAATGGCCAGACACTAAAAAACTTGATAATTACTTGCTCATTCTATGAGCATGAGGAGAATAATCATGAAATGGATGGATGGGTTCCCTAGAAGCCAATTTTGGTAAGAAAGAGTCATTGCCATGCGTTTTAGTACACTTTCCTCTGTTCGAGTAAAGTTTTTACTACAACTTTTTTAGTGTGGTGTGCTCTATAAGGAGTGTTTGGGGTGCCAAATGAAGTTGTAGAGGTTTTATTTTATAGAGAGAGAGAGAGAGTTATAGTTTTTTAACGGAGAGATTCTGAAAGGGAGTTCTGCCTATTTTAGAACTTTGCCTTAGAACTGACTCAAAATTATCTAAATTTAAAGTGTGGAAGTTTCTTTACGCAACTGGAGCTAAATTCTCATATTTTGCCACTGTGGCTTGGCAGAACATTTGGCGATTTAATGCGACTATTTACCTGTTGATGGAAGAGAAGAAATCTTTCTATTGCTGAATTTTCACCTCTGAAAACTTACTGCCTATGTCTTTTACTCCCTCTCACTCTGCCAGTGTAGCTTGGCAGCAAAGGAAATTCAATATGGGACAGGCAGAGAGATTTCTGGATTTATGGGACCTTCATTACAATTCGAAGAGGAAATAATTTAGATTGAAAGTTCTGTCGGATACTTGCCAGCGAACAGTTTGCATCTCCCATCTGCCAGGTTTTCCCTACCCTCTCTGGCAGGTCATACTGCTGCTCCTGCTCCTTCTAGTGGCACAACCTACTCCTCTGCTCTGCTCTTGCCTTGTATATTCCTTTGTGGCATCTGCTGCTCGTCTGATCATTTACCACAAACAGATATCTGTTGGGATTTTGTGTGCAAACATTTTGTGTAGTCCTGTACGACCCTGACCAAAAGGCCTTCCCGATTTAGCATCAGCATCAGGCAATAGAGGCGGCAACACGCGGTCTCAAGCAAACAAGGTCCTGCCACATCCAACTCATAAACGGAGAGGAGAGAGAAGAGCAGAGGAATACATGCAATTTGGAATTCACAAACAAAACGTAAAGGCAAAAAGCCAAACGTTGCTCCGAATTGTGTTTACATTTTGGAATGGAAGCCAAGGCTAATCTGCATTCAGTGGCATGAGGCGCTGGGGCATGACCATGGGGCAAGGACCATTTCTCTTTGTGGTCCCCTCGCGTTTTGTGGCTTAAATACATCAAACAAAAGCATAATCTCGACGAAGCAGAAAAGTACACGCATCCCAGAGACTTCAATTGGTGTCCAGTAGAAGCAGTGTGGTGTGGTGCGGAGGATGCTGCCACAGAGAAGGGGAGTGCCAGTGTGGCAAGAGCTGTGCTGTGTGGCAGCCATAAAATTATACGCGACATTGCGGCCACGTCAAGTAAAATAGATTAATTTTACCTGTGGGCAATGTCCTCTCGTCATCGTCATCTCTGTCGCACCTTCTCTCACACCCTTCTCTCTCTCTCACTGTCTGTGGCACACACACAAATTAGATTGGTGGCAGACACCACCATAGCAGCAGTATGCCCCTTGCCATAAAGCTTTTGCTTCTTTGCCGCAATGTCAAATTAAATAAAATCCAATTTAAAATGAATTTTCGCAATTTCATTTAAAAACGCGGGGCAACAGTTTGTCGAAGCAGCAGCAGCAGCAGCAGCAGCCAGCAGAGTCTAAGGCAATTTATGTGTACTTGCCACATGCCCCCACCACCCGCCTCCTTTCCACCTTTCAGAGACACGCCCGTTCACCTTTTTGACGCACGCCCTCTGCGGTTGCCCGCCTGCCACGCTCTTGAGTCTCAAATTGGAATTAACGTTTTTAATGATGGCAGAAGCAGCAGCAGCAACAGCAATCTACCTGCCACTTGCCAATGTCCCACAGCCACAGCAGCTACTGTGCCTCATGGCTGATTCCTGCCGCCTGCAACCTTCTGCTGTAAAAGAGGATTCCTCCTGCCACCTTCTGCTGTAAAAAAGGATGCCTCCTGCAGCACTGCTCAAGTGGTTGCCTTGCTGCACGCACATTTTGAAGGTCTTTTCATTAATGCGCTTTTTTTTTATTTTTCTTATTAGGAAAATCGTTAACTTGAGTTTTCCTCCACTTAGCGTTTTTGCGTTTTACTTTTTCTTCTTTATTAAAAACTTTGGCGTCATGCATAAAACTCTCGCTCGTCGTCGCTCGACGGTTTATTGCGATTTTTACACTTTGTTTATGAGGCACGAAAGCAGAGAGAGTGAGAGCCACAGCCCCATAGTGCTACTTGCTCCACCGGCTCTGCTGCTTCTGCAGGTTTCATGCGGCCTGGTCAGAAGGTTCCCGGAACTCTTGGGCCTTGCCGTTGCCACTAATCCGCTTGTTTTTCATAATCTTGACGCCACCATTAGGGGTTACTGGTGCTGGAAAAAAGTGTAAAAGTGGCTTATACCTGGTACTTCAGGGGTAACAGTGGGTATATTAGCTGCTAGGATATGTTTGTAGGAGCCAGAAGGAAGACAACTCGAACCCAGAAAGTATATTCGAATCTGGATTTTGGTTTAGCTCTCTCTTTCTTTCAGTGTGGCTGAGCAAGGGTCAGTATTTGGTTACCTTCACGTTTAGCTTCCTTATAGAGAGAGAATGAGTAGAAAGGAGACTGCGTGAAAAGAAAATGGGGGAATGATGGAGCTTCTGTTGCAAATAATAAGAAATGAAGGAGGCTCTGGCAAGGAGGAGGAGAACGTCAGAAAAAGGGGGATGCCAGAAAGAGGAGCCTAGCAGAAGGAGGAGAAGAGTACGAAAAAGTAGAAGGAGGCTTTCAGTGGTAGGAGTATGGTGGAGGTTGTTGGAAAATGGAGTTCCTCTGCTGGTGACACGCGTCGCTTGTCAAAGCCATGAAAACAGCTGCTGCGGCTGCTGTTGCTTCTGCCTTTGGCGGCCTATGAAATGTACTCGTATATGTGGACACAATTTTTTGCGTACTTCCTCGCTTCCTCACCCCCTCAACATTTTTTGTGGTTGCGAAATTATTTTTGCACTGAGGTCGATGAAAAGTTGAAGGTAGTCCGGGGCGCGGTTAAAGCGGTTACTGCGGTGGTGGCAAGCAGCACGAGTATGTGACACGCATAAAGTTCTCTCTTTTTTTGTATGTACAATTTTTAGAGTTTTTTTGTGGCTGGGGTAGGAAAAATTCCATTCAATGGAAAGTTTTCTTCAAAGAGAAAACTACTAGCAGAAAAAAAGCTGGAAAAAGTAAAAGAGGATATGTGCAGACAAATGGAATGAGAAGTATGTGGCAAAAATTGTGAGGAATTGTAGGACCGTTTTTTAGCCATATTTCTTCCAATAAACAATCATAAAACTAAAAAAAAAACCTTAAAAACCGATTTTACAGATATTAAAAGTGAAATCACACTCTAGCGGCAATACTAATGCGGAAAGTGGAAAACTTTCCAACCAAAAAATAAAGTTTTTACACTTGAAATTCCTGTAGGAATAAAATGGATGCGGAGACCCTCATCTCTCACTAATTTAATGAGAATTTCTTTAAAAGAAACCAACTTTAACAGATGAAATGTTTTCTCAATCTAAAAGCGTTAAATCATTTCAGTGGACCCCTTGAAAAAGGGTTTCCCAAGTGCCATATAAAATTATCAAAATGTTATAAGTCAAAAGCAAGGGGAGGCTCTCTACCACTCGTTATACTTTATGTTGACTTTCTTTCTCAGTCTGGAGAATACAATTGTCACCTCAATTAACTTGCTCATCATTGAGTCAAGTGCGCCAACAAACCCCCGAAAATGTTGAATGAAAATAATGGAAACGCGACAGACAACAATAGCATCATAATGATAATGGCTTTTAGAAAAAAAGGAGAAAATACAAGTCAAAGGTCAAGCTGGGCTTCCGCTTGAAATATGGCACAAATTAAATATTTACGCTGTCGCTGGGACACAGAATCAAGCAGCAGCCAGCAGGCAGCAGCCAGCATCTAATTTACAAATGCTCCCAAGTGGCAAATCATTATTCACGAAAAGATGCCCCCCACGGGACAAAAGGACACCGAAAAAAGGGATTGTAAAGGGCAAAAGTTTTCACCCTTTTTCCCTGCTAATGAAAAAAGGGACACGCGACGCGAAAATCAGGGAGGCCCCACAAAAAGCGAATAAAATATAATTTTTCAAGTTTAACAATGCTCGCGGCGGCCGAGAGCAGATGCTACCTGCCCCCATGATTCGCGCATTCTCTGCTGATGGACAGGCGGATGTCCTGCCACGTCATCTTCACTTTTATTTTATTTTGTTTCTCAGAAGGTGAGCGAGCGCAAGGGGCCTTATTTTTGTTGACAGAAGGCGGGGGGTGCCGTGCCAGTGACTGGTGCCAGTGCCCCGAAACGAGCGCCAATAAAACGGCTTGAGTAATGTTCTAGAGATATTTCAGCGTGTCAGCGTAATAAAGTTGTCCATTGGACACAGAAGGTCATTAGCCTTGATTTTTCGGGTGCGAAAATGGATTTTCTTTCAAGGAAATTGATACGTATACAAAGGTTGTGGCATGGTTTAATGGCTGCTTCACGGAATAGACCAAATATTTAGATTTATTTCGTGGTTTTTGGGTGGAAAGAATTTTGTGGCAGGCGCAAAGTGAAAGATGGTTGAAAATTGCTGTTGGAAGTAGAGGAAACCTTAAGGAGGATGGTATTTTTGTCTCGATAAATAGGTGTTGAAAATTATCGATTTTTCGTTTGATATGAATTATTTGATTAATATTTATATAATTATAGATAATTCGACAAAATATTTAATTTGATAAAATTCGATAGCTCGATAAATTTCGATATTTTTATAAGTATATGTAAATTGTTTGAATAAACGTCGATTTTTCGATTAAAGTCGATAAACATAATTCTTCAAATATCTTGATTATTTTCTTCCCGACACCCTAATAGAGTCTTTAAGCTCACCCCGCACCGAAAGAATAGAATGACCATTTTCTGTTTTGGGTAAGGGTTAAGGGGGTGCTCAACCCTTGTGTAGATTCGACTTACCTGTCCGCCTTTTTGACACCCGACCACATGGCCGCCGAAACGGGTGGCATGAAACGCAAATTGCCAACGGGTGGCGAGGCATAGGGTATGCCGCGATACGCCTCCACCGGATCCAAATGCCTGCCATCTAATTGGACAATTACGCCCGAGATGGCGCCATTGCGTGTATGGATGATGCGTGAGGAGAGTTGGGCGGGTAATTGATCATTCGTGCCACTTGATGCACCCCCGCTGCTGCTGCTGCTGCTCGCCAGGCGACCACTGCGGTTGTTGCCACTGTTTGAGGCGCCACCAGACGAAGATGAACTGCTGCTGCTGCTCGTGGACGAGGTGGATGATGAAGTAAGGGATAATGAGGGCACGGAACTCGAGCTGGAAGTGGAGCTGCTGCTGCCGATCAACACGAGTCCTCCATTATTTGTTGTAGAAAGGGAGCCACGCTGTGGGGCGCTCAGGTTGCCACTGCCACTGCTGCTGCTGCTGCTGTAGCTGTAGCTGTTTCCCGCCGCATGACTGCTGCTGCTCAAGAGCACTAGCATTGTCATCATCAGCGATGACCATGTCCTTGTTCTCTCAAGTTTTCTTCTCGTTCTCGATGATGATGCTGGTGCTGCTGCTGCTGCTGCTGCTGCTGCTGGCGGCAGTTGTCGCTTCGAATGCAGCAACATGACCATTATTATTATTGGTCAAAAATGGCTGTTGGATTACTGTGCTTTTTTTTCACTGTATTTATTTTTTATATGTCCGCTGTTCGAGTTGTATAATTGACCACAAGATAGCTGCTGTTTGTGGCGTGGCCTCGTTTTTCGCTTACGCTTTCGCTTGTTTTCTGTAAAGATTTTTCTGCACTTTCCTCTCGTGTTTTTTGCATGCAGTTTTTTATTTATTATTAATTAAAACCAGCGATAAGTTTGTGTGCAATAAAAAAACGTGGCAGTTGTTGAACTGGAAAGAGAACAAGCAGAGTGAGAGAGAGAGAGAGAGAAATCAATATTTATGGCTGAAGGTTATATGAGAGTTGCCACATAAAGTTGTAGCTGATGAAATTTTCATATTAAAATCATGTAAATAGTTTAAGTTATTCATGAGTATTTCTATGGATTCAAAGGATTAAACTGTTAAATGACAAAAGTTGTGGGTATTTATAGGGATCCAAGGAATAATTGAGAAAAGGATAACATCAGAAAATAAATATAAATAAATATAAAAAAAATAATAATAATTAAATTTCAATGTCTACATGGTTTTGCTCACCCCTTAGATTCTGCCTAAATCCTTGCCACTTTATTAGATTAAATATTCTGTTCATAATTTAGGTAAGAGCGAGAAATTCCATCAGGCCTCTTGGCCCCACATGCAGTACTCTTCATCATTCAGACAGACAGACAGAAGGACAACTCTACCACTCTTCTCTTGGCTCTTCAGCCAATTCCCCACCACCAAGTGTGGTGCAGTGTGTGTGTGGTGTGTGCCTCGAGGCATTTTCAGACGAGCACCGGACCTCCCCCCCCAAAAAAATACATGCTATGCCATTTCGTAGTCGCTGAATGTAGGCACGCACCCAAAATAAAAGAACAAAAAGAAAAGACAAAAATCCACCACTTCGTCCATTCCATTTGTTTTTTTTTTTCTGTAGCCTTGTTTTTTGGGATGTTTGCTAGCTGAGGCATCACCTTGTTTGCACTTGGTGTAGTGTCCTTGCCCTTGTTGTTGTCATCCAAAACAACAGGAGGAGGAGGAGGAGAAGGAGAAGAAGAAGACAAAGGATGGGTGGCCAAAATGAGGAGGACAGTTGGCATTTTGCATATGCCAGACATGTCAGGCAGGCAGTGAGCAGGGGACGGAGAGACTCCTGACAACATGAGCACAAGAATGCCTACGTGAATGTCAAGGAGGAGCGAGTGGAGGGGGTGGTTGAATCCTTTTCATTGTCTGGTGACTGGACTGACATTGGGTCATTGGAATGAATGGTCTCTCCATTGAAGGAAGGACACCGAAGGCAGCTACCGGAGATAAGGGATAATGTACTCGGCCCTGCTGAAGATCTGTTTTCGGATTTGTTTCCACTCAAAGGGGATCATCTACTGCTGCTCCACAAAAGATCTCTCTCTCTTTCTTTCTTTCTTGAAACGTCGCTAGTTGTGTCTGTAATTTAATCTCCTATTCAGAATGCAATCTGCAACCCAATCAGCAGCAGCAGCCATATTTTTCCTCACTCTCTTTCGCTGCTTTTGTCTTGAGTAATGCACTTGACAGCGCCTTATAAGCCCTGCCCCTGCCCTGTTCTGTTATTCTTTTTGTGGTAGGAGATGGGAAAAAATTCTACGTATTCTACTTACTTATTCCATGCGTTGTGCCGTTGCTCCTGTCTGCACCGCCTCTAGTGCAGGTGCTAAGCCTTGCTTGGGATGACGATGATGATGCTGTCGTGCATGTGTCCTTGCTCCTACTGCGGATGCGGATGCTGTTGCAGCAGCTTCTTGAGAAACACTTCACGTACGCCTCGCTCAGCTGCGTTGTCTGCTGCTGCTACTGCTGGTGTTGTTGCTGGTGCTGGTGCTGTTTCTTCTGCTGCGTTTTCTGAATGCCGGCACGCTACAATTGTCATGCAAGCGTACATTTTACAGAGACATTCACGTGCTCAACACCCTCGGCACTGGCTGCTCCTGCTCATGTACGAGTAGCTGCTGTTGTGCCATCGTGGCGGCTTCTGCTGTAAAGAGTGAGAATACTTTTTTTTATTAGACCCTCTATTCTCTCTCGTAGTATATTTTATGCCACTTAGACTATGATTAATAATTGAGCGAGACACGCGCCATTTGAATGCGTATTTAGTGCGGGTAAACAATTTACTTAAGACAGCAGCAGCAACACAACCACCGGAAAGGGCAATAAATAATGAGATATTTACGTGGATGAGTGCTCTTTGCAGAGATTGATGTTGGGTGTGTACATGGGATACATTTCATCCAGAAATATTAGATTTTAAAATATACAAAATTGATCATGATCGATATATCGATTACCAATAATTTGAGAAATTTATATATTTAGATAAATTTCGATTGTTTCATTAATTTAGATATTTTAATAGTTCGAAAAGCATCGATAAATGACAATTATTACATAAATTTCAATATTTTTAAATGTCTGAAAATTTATCATTTTGTTTATTGAGATATTTATATGATATTTTGATAAAAAGATGTTTCGATATAGATTTATCGATAAATATCAATAATATCTAAAATAGTTATATTCTGCATTTTTCCTCCATCCATAAATGTAAAATAAATCCAATCTTCCCAAACAGATTGCCAGCTCCGACATATATATCCTCTGGACTTGACTCTCTCTCTTTTGCTGCTCTATTAAGGGCAGGGTATAATCAAGCTCGTTATCTCGTGGCAGCCTCTTGGATATTTTAATTATATGATGCCCTCAAGTGTAAGTAAATTATTATGCAGATCATTAGCAAAGTAATTAGGATACCAGCCGCTCTGCTATGCCTCTGCTATGCGCCAGGATTCTGCCGCCATCATAATCCTTGGCTCACTAGGTGAATTAATTGTATTCGTGGAAATTGAGTTATATATATATTTCCCCACATTCTAACAACGCCTACCGGCTATACCTAGTCTGCTCTCTCTCTCTCTGTGGCTTGTTGACTTGTTTTCCTCGCATTTATTTATGCAAAATTCAAATGAATTTCCCGCAAAATAATGTCGGCCCAAGGGCATGAGTGTGCTCGTAGTTGTAGAGATATATATGTATATTCACTGGCAAAGCAAATAGCAGCAAAGAAGCTTAGTTTTCGGTTGCGTACTCGAAAGAGAGAGTTCTTAAGTTACAAGAATAAATAAGGAGTCGCCCAGAGTCGGAGTCCTGCCAGTCACTGCTGCCGTTTAAACATTGTAAATCATACGCAATGTTGAGTCCTTCTTTTGTTTGAATATTGTAAATGAGTTAAGCAACTCATCTCTTTCCGTACCATGTGGCATATTGTGGTCTGAGCTAAGCTCCTCACTGCGTTTATTTGTCAAGATGTTGCAAGCTGTGCGGCGCCTTCCACTGATTGTTATTTATGGCCAAGAAATATCGCAGTAAAGTCCTGTAGTATGCATATATATAGCCAATACCCACTGTACCAAGAGTACTTAAAAGGGAACACACTGTAACACTTTGTTGCAGTGTTTATGCAATAAACATTCCCAGGCATATTCAGTGCGACGAAATACGATCACACATATATGCCTGGTACTACATTAGTGCAGCGTCGGCATGTATAGCATAGCCGACGGCACTTGAATATGATCCACACAAGCATGTGCATATTCCCCTCGCGCCCCCCGCTATCAACAGCGCTGGGCATATATATAACAAACATATAAATGCGGCCGCTCCGCTGCCGGCGTTGCTGGCGGCGCAGCTACGCTGGCCCTCAGCCAAGTAGAATTTAAGAAACATACAAAAAGATCATTCAATAAAATTATATCAGAAATGACGGATGTCTTTTCTTTAAAATCCCTATCTCTGGAAGTTATATTTACATGGCGACCGTGACAATGAGACCAAAAAATAATTCTGCAAAAACAGTTTTCACGCAAAAACAAAAGAAAATGTGCATTTAAAATACACTTCCAAATGACCGTGACAATGAGACAAAAAAAAAAAAAATAATTCTGCAAAAACAAAAGAAAATGTGCATTTAAAATACACTTCCAAATGACCGTGAACAGTGAGACCCAAAAATAATTCTGCATATCCAAATTTCACGTTTAAATTGCCTCTAATAAATTACTGGATTTTCAAAAAAAAAAAACAAAAATCCAACCGAAGCTAATCATGTGTTCTAAAAAAAAAAAAAATAATAAACAAGAAGCGTGCTGACATAAAAGAAGATAAAGACCTGAAAAGGCACCGACAGCGCTACATAGAGCGTACGACGAATACCTGTGCGACGACCGGCACCGGAACCGCCTGAGCCCAGAGGCCCAGGACATCAGCAGCCGAAAAATAAATACGCGTGAGAGGCCTAACGCCCCTTACGCCACCGGTGGATGCCAATCTGGAATCAGATTTAATAAACGCTGCTCCCATCGAGCAAAGGGACAAGCCAAGCCTACAGGAGGCTCTGGAGGCTTGTCCAACCGATGGACCACGCCCACTCTTGTTAGTTCCAAAAAAAAAAAAAAAAATCATTACCAAATTCGGAAGAAAAGAAATGGCGATTAGTAATTGACTATCGCCAAATCAACAAAAAACAACTCTCTGACAAATTCCCGCTCCCCAGAAATGATGATATTTTGGATCAACTAGGCAGAGCTAAATACTTTTCATGCCTTGACTTAATGTCAGGTTTCCACCAATTTGAAATTGAAGAAAATTCAGAAATATAACATCTTTTCCATCTTTCTAGATTATGTTCCTTTTGAATGGTCAAGTGAATGCCAACACGCATTCCAATACCTTAAAGAAAAGCAGACGCACTTTCGCGTATTAATATAAAAGAACTCAAAGATATGCAACATAAAGTCCTGAAAGTCACTACCAGGCGACAAAGTAGACAAAAAACCTGCGCAGGTTCAAACACAGAATTGCAAAAGCAATCGATCTCTTCAAAGCCCAATATATACAACGTCATACAAAATGATGATGTTAAAAAAGTAGTGACCTTACATTTATCTTCGACTAAATGTTTCTTTAAACATGGGAAAAAGATATTTGTAAGAATTAAAGTTAGCGACCTTTATACTAATGGAACCTTCGACTTAGGTCAATTTTTCCAAAGGCTTGAAAAAGAAGCCGGTATAAATAACGTCAGCCAACTTAAAATGGCACCGAGCGAAGAAATCTTTGAGAACATTTCAATAGATTCTTTTAAGAACAAGGGCAATAAAATATTAAAGAATTTAAGAGTAGCGCTACTCAAGCCGGTGACCACAATAAAAGAAAATAAAGAAAAAGAAGAGATACTGTCTACATTCCATGATGATCCAATTCAAGGAGGTCACACAGGTATAGCTAAAACATTAGCGAAAATAAGAAGGCATTATTATTGGAAAAACATGACACGTCAAATTACAAATTATGTGAGAAAGTGTCCCAAATGCCAAAAGTCCAAAACAACCAAACATACCAAGACCCCATTGACTATAACTGAAACACCACAAATGGCGTTTGATAGGGTAATTGTGGATACGATCGGTCCACTTCCTAAATCAGAACAAGGAAACGAATATGCAGTCACTTTAATCTGTGATTTGACAAAATACCTTGTAGCCATACCAATCAATAACAAAAGTGCAAAAACAGTAGCTAAAGCTATATTTGAAGATTTTATTCTAAAGTACGGTCCAATGAAGACGTTCATTACGGACATGGGAACGGAATACAAAAATTCAATAATTGAAGATTTATGTAAAAACTTAAATATTCAAAATATAACATCCACAGCACATCATCACCAGACTGTAGGAACCGTGGAGCGAAGCCACAGAACTTTTAATGAGTTCATACGCTCATACATCTCAACTGACAAAACAGATTGGGATGTATGGCTACAATACTTCGTATATTGCTTCAACACAACCCCCTCTATGGCACATGATTATTGTCCATATGAATTAGTTTTCGGTAAGACTTCGAACTTACCAATACATTTTAATAGCATAGATAGAATAGATCCTCTCTATAATATAGATGATTACGCTAAAGAATCAAAATTTAGACTAGAACAAGCTTTTAAAAGAGCAAGATTAATGATAGAATCTAATAAACAGAAACAAAAAATTAATTACGATAAAAACTGTTTGGATTTCAAATTAAAAATAGGAGATCAGGTTTTATTAAAAAATGAAACAGGTCATAAGTTAGATTTTAAATATACTGGACCATATAAGGTAGATAGTATAGGAGAAAATGATAATATAACAATTTCAAATATAAAAGACAAAAAACAAAAAGTACATAAGGATAGACTAAAACTTTTTTACTCATAGATAGAATTAGTATGGCCATACATAAGTATATCTATAGGAATATATCAAATCTTTTTAATTTTCTTTACTAAAAAAAAAAAAAAAAAAACAAAAAAAAATTTTTTTTTACTTTGAACTATGGGATATATATGTATTAGTATTAAATTCATATAATTAAAAAAAAAAAAAAATTTTTCTTTTTCTAAATATATTTTTCTAAATAACTATCATATTATAATTACAAAATAACTTCATAAATATTACGTTATTTTTCAAAAGGAGGGAGATGTAGTATGCATATATATAGCCAATACCCACTGTACCAAGAGTACTTAAAAGGGAACACACTGTAACACTTTGTTGCAGTGTTTATGCAATAAACATTCCCAGGCATATTCAGTGCGACGAAATACGATCACACATATATGCCTGGTACTACATTAGTGCAGCGTCGGCATGTATAGCATAGCCGACGGCACTTGAATATGATCCACACAAGCATGTGCATATTCCCCTCGCGCCCCCCGCTATCAACAGCGCTGGGCATATATATAACAAACATATAAATGCGGCCGCTCCGCTGCCGGCGTTGCTGGCGGCGCAGCTACGCTGGCCCTCAGCCAAGTAGAATTTAAGAAACATACAAAAAGATCATTCAATAAAATTATATCAGAAATGACGGATGTCTTTTCTTTAAAATCCCTATCTCTGGAAGTTATATTTACAGTCCTCTTTTTCTTCAAGTAGCACTCGAAAAGGAACCCACTACCCATGTACACAATAATTTCAGACCTTATTATATGACAGCACAAAAACCATCTTCAACTTTTTGGGCTAAAAAGTTCCGCTCATCCCCCCGTGCAAGAAAGTTGTTCTGTGTGGAAGAAACAAAAAGTTGTCAAAAAGTTCAAATACTTGTGTATTTCGAAAATGACTTTGTTCACATTTGTAATTTGTATATTTCGCTCGCTCTCTCTCTCTCTCTATGTCGGAGATAATTGGATTCACATTCAGATTTACATTCAGATTCAAGTAATGTTGTTTGCCTAATTTAATTGCAAATAAACGAAACGAAATTCCATTTTGAATGTGAAATACTTTTGCTTTAATTAAAAATCAAAACGCGATAAGCGGCAAAGGGAATTTCCTTGAGAGCTCTGTGGCAGCCGCAGGAGGAAGCAGTCTCTTGACTTTCCAACTGGCCGCAATTTCCGTCTTGCCGCAAAGTTGTTTTTTTTTTTTCATTTGCCCTGCCGTGCCCCATAAATTTAGCGCCAGCTAGACGGGGTTATCCGCGCACAGCCACAGTCGCGTCCGAGGGTCATTAATTTGTCTTTTGTGTGAGGGGGGTAGATCTAAAGAACAGGAGAAGTCATTGCCGTTGCCGCCGCCATGGCATTAAACTGCTTAAGTAGCACAACTAAATTAAGAATTGTGGCCCAAGCAATTACAAGTAGAGAGAGAGAGAGAGAGAGAGAGAGATAGAGAGAAGGAGCTACAATACTAATGTTCAAATCTGAGGTATGTAACGGATATATCGCGGATTTGGTAATGATTTTGTGATGGCAGCATTCTTATAGTAGTGCCGTTCCCTCAAAGAGATCGCACACACAAAAGGACAAAACCATGTTCGGCTTTTGCTCTGCGTGGTCCCACACACACAATGCGTATGCGTTATATTGAATGTTCTACTCTCTCCCTGTCTCTCTGTGCAACCCACAATGAATTGGGGAATGGGCGAATGGTAGAGGAGTCGTACAGAAAGAAATTGCTTCTTCATATCGATTGATAAGCATGCAGACATGTATTTCCGGAAATTTAATCAGTTTTTCGTGCTTAAACCAGTTGTGGAACGGAGAACGAACGAAATCTTTGCGAAATAATAAAAAAAAGACGAAGCGAAGCGAAGAGAAGAGAAATTCAAAGCCAAAGGCAAAGGAAAAGCGAGAGCAAAGGCATGTGGAGAGCAGCAGCAGCAGCAGCAGCAGAGGAGAAGAAGGATGAAAATTGTTTAGCAGTTGTCTGCCTGCCTGCCTGCGTTCTGCTCTGACTGGGGGAAATGGAAATGAAAATGTTTCTGACTTACTTGCCTTGGCATTGTTATTTGAGTTTATTGAAATGACTGTCTTGCCCGAGAACCAGTCCCTTTCCAGGCTTTTCCCCGTTGCTTAAGTGGGTATGAAAATACCAAAAGGAAAAGAGCCCAGGACCCAGAGAAAGTGAAAGATGAAAATGGCTTTTCGGCTTTGCTTTTTGTTTGCTATAAACAGCAACAACAAAAAAAAAAAACAATAACAAAAACGATGGATGCATAAAACTAAGTCAAATGTGTAATTCTATAGTTGTTCTCTTTTTTACGGCTCGGATCACTAAAAGTCTTTTTCAGAATTTCTTAATCATTTCTCAGCATAAATAAAGAACAAACAAGAAGAGCCTAAGGAGCCACCGAAACTACTTGCAAGAAATTTTTATAGTTTTCCGTTTGATAAAAAGTGGGGAGAACCCCGAAGAGCAGCAGTAATTTTTCATGCAAATTTATGCTAAAAACAGCAAAAAATTGTGAGTGGAAATTTGCTTAAAGAAAATATCAGCGAAGAAAAATGCAATCTGTAAAAAAGAGTTGAAACACAACAAAAAAAAGAGCAGCACAGATAGGAAAATGGAAAATGCATGGAAGAATGAAAAAAATGGAGAACTTTTGAATGTGATGGGAAATAATGCGACTTTTTAACTTAGTTTTTTCGCTAATGCATTTTGCATGTCAGAGTTCGTCTCTTTCATGGAGAAACTCTTCCTCTTGTTGTCTCTCTTTTGCTGATTTTATTTTTTTCTATTTGTATCTTTCTCCTTTTCTCTGTATCTCCATATCTCTTGCCGGCAAACTCTTCATTGGCTTAATGGTCTCTCGATCTCTCCTTTTCTCCTCTTTGCTGCTGCCTGAATTTGAGGCTGGTGCTTTCATTATCCAGCAAACAAAGGATTATAATTCGCGACCACGTCTTTTATTTTTATACATATATATATATTCTCGTACTCGTTTGCATTCGTTTCTTTAGCAAGCGACTCCGCCCTGGCCATGTCCAACGTCTGCCTGTCTGCCTGGGAGGCTAAGTAGTCAATGGGAAAAAACAATGGAAAAGCCAAACCAACAACGGCACAAATTAAACTGACTTTTCATCAGAAAAAAGCCCCGCCACAACAGACTGAGAAAGAGAGAGCGTGAGAGGAAGGGAGGGAGAGGGAGAAGAAACAGAAAATAAGAGAAAATTATAATCCAACTGGAAAATAAAATGCAGGAAAATAGTTTCCTTGGAGCTTAAGCTCTAAAAGAAAAAAAAGGTACTTAAAAATTTGCATAAATTATGGAAAATAAAATAAAATAAATTTATATGGCAAATTTCCATCTAAATTATAAATGTAGATAATTTTCAATCAGAAATGAGAGTGTAAATGTGTGTGTGTGGGATAAATTATGCAAAAGTTCTTGGGCGATTGGAATCTTTTCCCACGCGCGCACACACACACACACACTTACACAGACACAAACACGGGCCAACCGAAAACATTAGCCAAAGCAGCAATAAATTTCTCCGCACAATTGAGCCTATGGAAAATGCATGGGCGAAAAATTAATTTCCCTCTGATTTTACATGGGCATAAATTTTCGATGCTCGCGGCATTCGAAAGCAAATTTTCGTGCTGAAATAAATTATCGTTTAATATTGGCAAATAATTTCGGCAACATCCCAACAGGGCAAAAAAAAAGTTTTCCTTGAATTTTCGGCAAATTGAATTCGTTATTCGGCGTCGCATAAAATGATTTGCCCCTTGGGGGGTCACCGACAACAGCATCAGCATCAACAGCAGGAGCAGCAGCGGCAAATGGCGAAATAATGATATTAAAGCCACATTACTCCATTACACACACAAACACACACATAGTCATGCAAAAATAAATGACGACAATGACATAGGCTACGCACACACTCACACAGAAACAGATACATGTGGAAATAAAGACATTACGCATACGCCCCGTAAGCAATTGCCAGACTAAATAATGAGGCTAGAGAGACGGACATTTGAGAGGAAGAAGGCCACCTATGGAGAAATGTGGCATGTAAGAAATGAGAGATATGTGGGGTAAAAAAGATGCGACTGAGAGGTATCCTGTAAGTAAGAGCGTGCAGAAATAAACAATAAACAGAGGAAGACCGCTTTTTGTTTATTTTTCGCTGTTATTTTCTGTAGGACGAAGTCTCGACCATCAATTGCGAAAGGAAATCCACCAAGAGCACTAGTAACTCCAACATCAAGTGTCAAAATCAAAGCAAAGTCTTGTTACGCAGGGCACCCCAATCAACTGATAAGCGCTGCTGTATGACGCATAAACCCAAATTAATTCTTCTGAATTCCCTTACAAATTTTGCTACATTTTGATAACAAATGATGTTGCCCACTATACAAAAATCCCCCTCTGTTCACACGCAGACAATTTATGCAGCGACAATTTCAAATGAAAATCAATTTCCCACACTCAAGCACACACACACACACACACACACACACAAAAACCCAAAACACACCCATTCGTCGGCCTGGCTAAAGTCTTAATTAATTTCAACTCATGCCGAACATATACCCCTGGCTTTGTTTCGGGGATTACTTTTACTATTTTTCCTAGATTTGCCGAGTATTTTAATGACATTTTCATAAACAGCCGCCGCTATTCTGTGCTCTGTGCTCTCTCTCTGCCTGTCTGTCTGTCGTGTCTGTCTGTCAATGCGTTCCTAATTCCTTTTTATGCCACGTGGCCGCTCACCCTCTCTCCCTTTCTGATGCTGGTATTTGTTTTTTTTTTTTTCCTATGGCTGAAATGGCAGATAAAATAATTTATTGGGTAAAAATCGCTGGCCAAGAGCTAAGCGTTTTGGTTTTCCCTTCGTTTCGTGTCTTTTTTTTTTTTGTGTTCTTTGCGCTGTCGTTGTCGTTGTGTCCTCGCCATTGTCTTTCGTCTTTTGGCTCATGTTATCTCCAATGGAATATCTATTTTGGCCATCGCTTTTGGCCCTACCATAATGTTGGCGCCATGTTGATGTTATCTTAGCGGAAGTGTTGACTCAATGTTTACTCAATGAGGGCGTTTCTGGCGCTCTGGCGATATGAAGGTCCCTCTTTTGTGTGTGTCTTTCTCTCTGTATGTGTGTGCCGGTGGTCATCTGTGTATTCCTTCCTGCCTGCCATTTTGTTTCGCCCATTTTGGCTCTTTGTTTTGTGTCCACCACTTAGTTAATACATTTACTTGTTTCGCTTTTGGCCATATAAATATGCAAAAAGCCCCAACCAACTAAACGTCTTTTACTGTCGCATAGTGCAAGGTCAACCCCTCCTGACACAGGCTGGGAGTTATGTAAGACAATGGCCAAACCTCTGAAAAAGACCACCCCAACCAAAGCAATAATTGGCAATAGAACGGCTTTCATTTTGGGGCCAAGGGAAAGTTTTCATTGAGTGGTTTTGGCCGCACTTAAAAAATGAATAAAGGCTTGGCAGAACAATGGGGTACAATGATCTGGGGGGCTCAGCTTGAAGGTAAACAATTTTAAAGAATTTTAAGGGAACCCAATATATACAGTCCATTCCGTTGATAAGCAAAAAGAGAGGAGATCGCGAATCACCCCAAAACTGCGAGGCGGAAACTATATATAATAATAATAACTTATTATAATTATAATTCTTATAGAAATAAAATAATAAATATCATACCTACTTTGGCTATTCACTACCTCTTCCCTTTCAAGCCCATGCATGTAACATTTGCTTTTGCTGTCTATGCTGATCTGCTGATTTTTTGTGATATTTGCAGGTAGAAGACAAAGCTAAGACTACAGCATACATATTTTTGTTCTATTGCTCTCTCGTTCTTTCAAAAGAGAGCAATGCTTGTTCTGTGTGTAGGAAGAAAATGAAGAAATAGAAAAAAAAATTCAGACATGGTGCTCAAAGTGATCAAAGAAATCGAAAGTACCGTGTGCCATTCGACATTCGACTGGGTGTTCACCCAATGCTCTATTTCTGACCTCAAGCCCGCAAGCCGTAAGCTGCTGCTGTTATTTCCAGTAATATTTCAATCTCTGTAGCTACAATCTCTGCTTACCACACAGGTGAGCCTGTTACACTGCCCTAATGAGCAACACCTGGGGAGACACATAGGAGAGACAGGAGCAGCAGCAGCAGCAGCAGGTGTGGAGCAGCAGTTGCAAAATTTACAGCACAGACAACAAAAAATCTGCTTAACCACAAAACTGTGGAGTGGTGTGAGCAAGGGATGGTGGGAGGGGGTGTTGTATGTGTAGTTGGGAATCTAATGGGACATCTCCAGGCTATTTGGGCTTTGGCTTTTGTGTGTCGGTCGGTGCTTAGGTCCTTCGTTTATGCTACTGGTCCCCGCCCCGTCTGTCCCTCTGGTCGGTCTCTGGCTTTGTGTGTTTCCGTAAACTGTCATTTCCGGCTGCTGCTGCTACTCTCTCTCTCTCTGCTTTCAATGCACAATAATTGTTATCTTCAACAATTTGCGGATGTTATAAACATATACGACTGCTTCATATTGTTGTCTGCATGTAAATACAGTAGAAGCAGCAGAGCCAGAGTATTTGGAATGGGTATGGGAATGGTATTTTGTGGCTCTGCGATTTTCGGAATTGGTTACGGGAAGGGAGAAGTGTGAGGAAGCATCAGATTCACAGTCTATGTTTGCACTTGTCGTTGCTTTTAATGGCTAAACCAAAAGGAGTGCACCTGCTCTCGATGACTGGCTCCTATGGCTCCTTATCCTGCTAGCCGCTATACGCTTTCCCCACTCCTTATCCTGTTCCCTGTGCTGCTCCCTTTGCTGTTTCTACTGCTCCCTTTACTGCTTCTACTCCACCCTCCTCGTAGTATCTGCTTTCGCCTACAACAATCGACTTGCCTCTCACAAGTGTAGAACTGGCACGGAAGACATTTAGCTAAGCGCTTCGCTTGGCAAACAATTTTCGATTTCAGTCGTTTCTTCCACCCCAAAAACCCAACCGACACACCCGCTGGAGCCCCCTGTGGAACATCCCCTGCCAGATCCTGGCACCCTCTTTCATGGGGGGATACGCGCAATTTGAAGCTCATGTGCGAAAACTTTCAAGCAGTGAAAGTTGTGAGCTCTCTATCTCTCTCACGCTCAAACAACAGTGGAAAAAAGGACTCTGAATATCATGGATTATCCAAGGAGGTTCATGGATAACGGAGGTTCATGGGAGCAGGTTCCTTGGGGGTTACGGATGGTATTACACGCTAAGCTATGTTGTAGCTCTCTCTCTCTCTCTCCATCTCTCTCTGACACTCTCTGGCAGTAAGTTTTGCCTGTAGTTTTCGATACGAAAATTTGTTACAAGCGAAATATTTCCTAAGACTTTTCTTTCAATTTTCTTCTATTTTTTTTTAGCTGTGCAGCGAAGTTTATGCGAAGTTTTTAGCAGGAGAAATATTTATGCTCTTGGATTCTCTTAATAGCTTTCAAAAGTATACGAGAAGCTGTAGCGTTGCGTAGGACTTGGCTTTAATTAAGAGCCAAAATGGAGATATTCTATCTGTCGATTATCTGCTTATGCATTACGCATACGCCCCATTGTCTAGGTGTCACGTAGTCGTCGTCATTGTCTGCTGCTGCTGCTGCTGTTGCTGGCATTTGGACCATTCTACCACCTGTTTGACGTTGCGCTTACTCATACGCCTACGTGTCTCATTAAGCGCTACCCAATCCCTGGACTTTTGGTAATAGAAAACTTTGCCATAAACTTAATTAACAATCTCTCCCAACCGTCCCACCACCCCCCTCCGAAAAGGTAATCGACAGGCGGTCGCTCAAACTGCTGCTACAAGCCGAAGGTTTAGCTTCTTGTCCATTGTTTGGGCCATTTCATTTGCAAACGGGTGGCCCCATTCTTCTCTATCTCCCCTCTCTCTGTGTGTGAATGGGAATGGTCCCCCTTCTGTGTGAATGGGAGTTGCGGATGGGTGTGGCTGTGGCGCCCTCCTTTACAGCCCTACCATTAAATTGGTCATTAGGCGTCAAGTGGCTCTGCCGCTGTCGCTGTCGCTGCCGCTTGGTACCTACATGGCACAGTCCAGGGGCATAAACAAAAGGCATTCGAAATTGTTTTGGCTTAATTTGAATGCCTTCTCCCAGCCCCCAGGCTACTTTAATTACTAGCCATGGGCACAGCGTGCCGTTGCTTTGTGGCGCATCGTGTGGCAGGTGGCTTTAAAATTTAATATATCAATATATTTCGTACAATACTTGCACTCTTTCTCCCTCTCTCTCGCTCTTTCTCTCTGTCTTTCGATCCGTTAAAGTTGTTCTGTGAGCTCAAAAATCAACAGAAAAATTTGCTTTGGAAAACAAATCTTTTTAATTGTTCTTTTATGCGACGGCACAGGGGATGAGGAGTGGCGATGGGGATGGTGGGATAGGGGCAGCAAACGGAAAAAGTTTAACGTGAAATTTGTTGAGAGAGCAAGTTTTTCTTTCTATTTGGCTTGGCTTTTCCTACAGGCTGGCCTTTTCCTCCTGGCTGTGTATGTCCCTGGCACGAAAACAAGAAAATTAGTTAAAAACTTTTTACGGATGTACGTGGAGAGAGGGCAAGCGACAGTGGAATTTCCTCGTGAATTTCCTCTACACGAAAGAGAAAGAGAGAGAGCATGAGGTTAATTTTGGAGTGTTTCGAATGCTGGCTACACTCGTGAAAATTAATAATAGAAAGCTTGAAAGCATCTGAAACTAAAATAGAGTGTCGGCTGAAAGATTGGCTTTCCATTTTAAATCTACCAAAATGTCGCTTTTCCGTTTTTCCGCTTTGGTTACCGCCTCTCACCCATTTTATTTTCTTCTTTTTCTTTTGCATTTATGGCCATAATTCTTATGTTGCACTTTCCGCATTCTTGCATTCCTTTTGCATAAAACCAAAGAATTTCTGAATTATTTCCATAGTTTTTGGGGGTTTTCTTTTTTGGGTGGCGGGGGGTCTACAGCATATCCATATAGAGTGATGGTGGAGTGAAAAATAAGCTCATAAATAAACCATTTGTTGTGTTTAAGTAGATCCCCGTGGCTTCGGGCCACGCCCACATATGCGGAGCATAAAGAAAAATTTGTGGTATGGAAATCTGTTGAGTGGAAAATTACGAAAAACTGCACAACGCTGCGTTTAGCCAGCATGAAGTGAAAAAGAGCAAGAAACGGTTGATGGAAGGGTGGTGAAGGGGGGAGCACAACAGAGATTAAAGCGGGAAAAGCAGAACGAGAGATGGAAAATGAAGGTAGAGCGTCTCGAGCGGCGCGCCGAGGCGTTTGTCGGACGACCCACATGTGTGTGTGTTTGTGTGTTGCTTTTAAGTATTTTCGGCAAGTTGTGCATATTTTAATTAGTTTCCACAGGCAGCAGTCAGCAGGCACAGGCACAACAGGCAAACAGTTTTTGCCTAACAAGCAGCATAAGGAAACAGCAGGCAGACAGCGGGAAAAGGAGAAAAAAAACAGCAGAAGGAAGGCAGTCGAAAGGCAGGCAGAAGGCACACACCAAAGGGCAAAACAGTTGGAAAATGAGCGTAAGACATGGCGTATACGCAACCTGTGAAGGTAACTTTTGGAAAATGTGGTGGGTGGGAGGCCAACTGGAACGGGATGCAGAGGGTTTAGATGTGTGTGGGTGGGTATAATTGTGTATACTCGTACCCCTAATTACCTCTAACCCTTGTTGTTTGTGCTCCATTTTGCTGTCGTTGCTCCCCTACTTCCTCCACTTCCAAGTCCCTTAAATAGGTGCCATCCTGCACTCTTCCAGCACTTTATGCGCTGGTGCGCTCTCTTATTCTTAACTTCAAAACATGACTCTGACTGGTGCCTCCTGGCTTTTTGGCCCCCTAAGAACTGCTTCTACTAAAATGCACACAAGTTTTTGATGTGTAATTTATTCGCTTTCACTGCTCTGCTGCCAGTGCGCTGCTGCTGCCTGATTTTCCCTGCTTTTCCGCTTTTGCATTTAATGCCAAAACTGGCAAAAGTCAAACAAATGTCAAAGGCTAGAAACGCTAGATTACATTTGTGTGCTCCTCAAACTTCAACATTTCATGGCTAAAACCTCAAAGAGGCTGAGACCCCAGCCCGTCAAATGCCTGAAACCTCTACCTTGTTATGGCTTAAACCTCTCCTTGCCGCATAGCCAACATGACTCAATCTTTCTTAACTATTTAGGCAAAGGATCTACGACAAGCAGAGCGCGCTTTGATTGCCTATAAGCGTCTCTGCCTGCCATTTAGTGCCCGACAAAAGGCCAAAAGCATATCAATATGCCATGGCGCAAATACACCAAGCAGAAGGCAAATACACGCAGAGAAAGTCACACTCCAACAGGGAATGGGCGGGGGTGAAAGCGTAGGAGAAAGTCACATTCAAACAGGGATTGGGGGCAGGGAGTAGGCGAAAGTCATGCTCATATGTGGAGCACTGGTGGGAGCAGGAGAGGAGAGCAGCTTTCTCCTACCTATGCAAATATTTCAGAGGTCGGTCTCCTTCTGCCATTCAGGACTTTCTGCTTCAGTTCACAGAGAGCTGTTGCCATTCGTTGTGCTCTCGGTTTGAATGTATCTTGATACAAGTGCTGCAATTTGTACTCGTCGTAGCCTCAGCCTCAGCGTCTGCCTCAAACTCACACTTGACTGCTCGTTTTGCCATTCAAATCTGCCTGGGAATCTGCCCGAATCGAAAACTGCATTGAAACCCCAAAGCATTCTTCTGCATCTCCTCCTTTTGGATTGCCTTTCGACTCTTGTGTTTCTTCTCTCTCTCTCTCTGCTCTGCTCTGGCCCTGCTCTGATGCTTTGGTGCGCGTTTAATAGTCGCAAATTGGTTCCATCACACACTTGGAATTTCGATTGGCTGTGTGATTTGACTCTCCACTGTAGTGGGATGAATGCTTGGCTACCAGACAAATGAATGGTGATATGAGATGCGAGCGAAGGTCTTTGTACCCATAATTGTATTGCTTTCTCTGTATGTCTTTAAGAAGGATTTACTCCAACAAATGTCAACCACTTATCGGGCCACAGAAACACACAAATAAAAGAAGGATTTCGAAAACAGTTTGTTCCCCTAAAACCTGAAAAAGCACAAACAGGCAAACATTTTATTTGCGTGCGGGTTGAAGCCCGAATTGGGGCAAAAATAGAACCCGCAGAATGGGGATGCTCATTAAAATTTGTAACCCTAAAACACTGATATAAAGGTGGATTTGCCCTGTTCCCCTCATGTGTGTGTGTGTTTTGTGGTGCGTGTGTGGTACCTGGGGAGTCGTGTATGTTGTTTATGGTTCTGTCTTCTGTTTATCGGCTCTCATCCTAAACCAAAAGTCATCAAATATACAACATTGACACGCTCTCGCACGTATGAGGGTAGATTTCTATCACCTTAATTTGTTTGGCTTAAACTTCGGAGAAAAATTTCCATCTGAATGGTGAATTATTCTTTCCAATTCCACAATTTGATGAACTTCTGATGATGGGATTTCCAATGACAGACATATTTCAACGAAGCGTGCTTATCAAAACATTCTTCAATTGTGATTTCTTATGTTTTTATTTCCTTTCTCTTGTATACTCTTACTAAAAGGTATTCCGATTTGGTTGATCTGTTTGTGGTAGAGAAAAGAAAGGATTTTCAATGCTGAAAGAATTCTTGAAAACTATTCTCAAATAATTCATACCACAAAGTTTATTATATGGTATATTTAGTATTATTGCGGTATTTTTATACGGTATTTTTCATATTTTTCATATTTTTGTTTGATTTTTTGTGAGTTATTTTTTGTTGGTATTTATTAATTTTTAATTTAATTAATTTAATTTTTATTAATTTGTTTGTATGTTTTTGTCTGGTATAACCTTTGGCTCAAACCGTATCACTGCATTACGCATATATTTCCCATCAAATTCAAAGATACTCGTATGAAAGGGTATCTAATGATTCGTGAACCCAAATCTGCGTTGTGTTCTTTCTTATTAATCCTTTGTTCCTGTTTACCATGGACTTGTGTATCGATTTTCAGCGTATTTTTGAGCAAATTCAAACAAAACTCATTTCGCATGAGCAGCAGCAGTAGCAGCAGTAGCAGCAGGCAACAGAAAGTAATAAATTACACATCAATTGTTCAGTCAATGTCATGTTGCCCTGTAAAAAATATGTGTTGTGGCAATAGATTGCGTATCGTCTTGATTCTTGGAAGCACCCACTGTGCACACCCCACTGTACACGCCACTGTACAGTGCTGTCTGCCAGTTACTGGCTGGCAGGCGGCTGTCAAATCAAATAATTGAACTTTCATTCCATTGTGAAAAATGAAGCAGTGGATTCAGTGGCAGTGCCAGTGGCAGCCACACATTAAAAGCGATTAAAAAAAAAAAAAAGGAAAGAAGAAAGAAATGGAAACCGTGGAGCACCGATATGAAATGGAAACCAACTCTGCTTGTGGGAAAAACCTTCTCATCCGTGCAGCGGGAGAGCACACACACACAAATACATTTTCTTCTTAATCCATTTTTGTACTCAACGTTAGCTGATGGATTACTCTCGTTCAAATGTCGAATCTTGTTAGTGGAAGCTTTTTCCCACCATCCTTTTGCGCCGCTTCCTGCCTGCCCGTCTGCCCCAACATATTGAAAAAAACGAAAGAAAAAGGCGGAGGAAATACAAAAAAAAAGAACTGTGCCTGGGGGCTGTTTCTGATACGCGAGTCGCTGACATTCCGCGGGGGAGGCAGAGGCACACACACACACAAGTGTCGTCTGTCGACAGATTTTTCACGCTCCAGATTTCCAGAAAATCATTAGGAGTCCTCCTCATATACTATTTTCCCTTTATTCAAGAAAGTTTCTGCAAGAGAAAAGTTTCTCTTTAGTCAACTTTAAAGCCAAGTTAGCATCTCAGTCCAGCTCAGCTGTTATTCTTGGCCAGATTTTTGCCTTATTTTGTTTGCCCGATAATTACTAGCCAGAAACTGCTGCTGCTGCTGCTCCCGTTTGGCCATTTAATTCCCTCGGGCCAAGGACTCTTTAGCATCCGAGGTACATGGAATCGTTTTTTTTTCTCTGCCTGTTTCCTCGTTTTCATTTTCTTTGCATTGTGTTTTTCCCCTTGTTTTTTTTTCCTTGTTTGTTAACATTACCATTTTGATGTTGCCAATTTTCTGGCATTTTGTTGGCATTCCATTCCTGTTCTAATTTGTTGTTTCTCTGTTTTTCTGCTGCCTGTTTTTTTTGTTGCTCCTCAGTTTTCTGTTTCCTGGGGAATTGCATAACAAAATGGAAATCTGTTAAGGCCATGCATGGGAATTGTTTGTTTTGTTTGTTCTGTCGTTGATTTTATTACTTTAGGGGATTTATTTGCTCTTCCGTTTTACCTTTTTTTTTTAGTAATGTTATCAGACGTTTTCGGTATCTTTCTAGATTTTTATACAAGTTAATTGATTTAAAATTTAATTCATTTTTTTTATGTTTTTTTAATTAAATTTAATTTTTAACGAATTCATTAATTAATTATGTGATTCTACTAGATTATTTTTAAATTAGTATCAGGCCATAAACTTTTGTTTTAAATTTACTTAATTTCTGCCGTTTAATGTCATGTCCACATCCTTCATAGTCCACGATGCAATCCTCTCGGGAGCATGGCAATAAATTACGTTTAAAGTTGGCCTAAGCTGTCTGGATAATTAGTTGGAATAATAAATTAGCGATGCAACTAAAGTGTACCCTATAAAATGAATTTTGTATTCCGAAATAAAATATAATTATCCAATAGAAGCTCTTTCCAAAGGCAACCTTTTCCGTTCTCTTAGTCCTCATATACTCTTATGCTACCGTATATTTTGACTAGGCCAAGCATAAACGGGCCTAACCATCATAAAGAGCGGACTTCCGCCTCCAACACAAAAACCACAATGAGGGAAAATCCCCTTGTGTAATGGCCGCACCTGCAGTGCGTCAACTGAGCGCGCACAATTTTCCTTTTTATTTTTTTTAGGGCTTGACCAGCCCACAAGCCACGCCCACAGTGCCACACTGCCACACACACACCCATACATATGCAAAAATAAGCGTTGAATTTAATGACGTCGTAGTCGTTGGTAGTAGCCCCCAAAGTTTGCGTCAATTTCCAGGGCAAGCAAATCGCACAAAAGCTGTCATAAAAGTGTACGAGAGGCAGAGTGTGTGTTATCCTGGATATATGCATGTGTGTATAAATTGTATGTGTATATATAGTACTACGATACATACATATACTTTCAGACAATAAAGCGGTTTATGTTCTAATTCTATTAGCTCAAAAGCAAGTGGTTAGGTGGTGGTCAGTGTGCGTCGGGTGGGCGGGCAGTCAAACGGAAGTCGTGGAATGCGTGTAGCAATTACCGGCACACATAAAGAAGAAACTCTGACAAAATGAGGGCCCCACATGCAATTGGCTTTTCTATGAAATACTCTGAGATATTAGGGATCTTCAAAAGAAATGGAGTTTCTTGCGGAGTACTATTTTTTTCTTGAAAATTAATTTTTTTCTGCTTTGAAGTTTTTTTTTTCTTTTTTTTTTTATAATTAATTTTTGCTGTATTTTCTGGTAGTTTTTCTCAAGTAAATTTTATTTTTTAATTATTTTTTTTATTTTTTTTATCATTTGTAAGTTATATTTAGACCCTCTACGGGAGGAATGGGTCTTGTAGAGTGGACTGTGAGAATTTACTTTTATTTGACGAGCTCAGATATTTTTCTTTCTTACAGACAAGTGAGAGATACGGCTTGGTGTAGCCATGGGAAAGACTTTATGTCCATCAATGAAGAGGACACCACATGACACTCGTAAATTCAGCAAATCCTTAAATGAATGCCAGCCAAACATTTACGATACTCTGCTGGTAATAGACTCAATACAATTTTTACCCTCTTCAAACCCCCAAAATGAATCAAATATTAAGTAAAATAAAAATGTCAGCACACAGTGATTTTTAGTGTGTGTGTGGTGCCATTTTGATAAGTAACTGAAGGTTACATTTTGTGGAAAAGTGTGTGGAGGAGCAGGAGAAATGTCTTGCTTTAAGGCGAAAACTGGCAAATGTTTTCATTAGTTTTTGGGTTTTTGTTTAATGAAATGGAAATAATTGAGACGGTCACTTGTTTTATGGAGCGTGGCATAAACCGATAGAGCAATGGAAAATTATGTTAGAGATGGGTATTTTCTTAGAGAAATCCATGAGAACCTTTTTGCGTAAACTTAATTGAATTATAGAAAGAGATGGGCATATTCTTTATTGATTTACTGAATTTGTATCTTTTTGTGCCTGGAATAAGTGTAAAATACTAAAAATATCTTTACTTCTTGAGGGTTTTTACCGCCCTCTAGCACGTTTCCTTCTTTCTCTTTACAATTCGTTTCCTTTACAAAGTCCCCAATCTACTTTTAAAGGTGCCTTCTTTTAAGGTAAACTAAATTTTCTATTATTTAATGCATTTTATTTCCTGAGAGTAACCCCGTAACTTATTTATGTGCACTCTTTTCCCCAGAATGTGCACTCTTTCTTGCTCTACTTACAGTAGATTTCAGTTTGCAACCATCCTGTATGTTTTCAATATAAATTTATGCTGCGCTTTCCTTGCATATATCCTCACATTTCTATTGCATTTTCTCTTTCATTTTTCTGCATCTTTTATTCGTTTCTAGTTGCTTTTCTGTAGATAAATTCAATTTTATTCAACATTTTAAAGATACGATAGGAAGGAGGTAGGTGAAGCAGTAGTAGAAGCAGCAGCAGAAGCAGCAGCAGCAGTAGCAACCTATTGTCAATCAACTCTTGGTCAAGTTTATAAAACTATGCCATAACCCAGTTATAGCTGGAAAATGTCCGGAAAATATATGTATTTTCATGAGTATTCTTTAGATTTTTTTCTTTCATTCTTTCATACACTATCCTGTGGATGAATGTATTCATCTGTGTGTGTGTGTGACATTGGGGTATGAGGGGTATGGGTTCTGCAACATGCTCAAGTGCTTGCTAACAAAGTTAACACAAGATTACTAATACGCACCATTGTACGTGACTTTTTGCTGTCAGCGTAAATCAAGTTTCATTATGTGCCAAGGGGTGAGCAGCAGCAGAGGGTGAAAATGATGATGAAAATCTACAGATAGTAGAAGAAAATGTTAGGAGACTTTCAACCTGCAGGCAAAACTTTTGTGCTAATTGTGGGGCAGACAATGAGAGAGAGGGAGAGAGAGGCAGAGAGAGAGAGAGCGGGCAGAGAGGCATACGCTTATAAATACTACGCCAAAATGGTTTTTAGTCTTGAGAGAGTCGGTGGCAAGTTTGCAGCATAATTAAAGCATAGACATGCCTCCTGGGTTAAGGACTGCCACTAATGGCATTTGCATGTGAGGCACGCACACACACAATGTCTATGGCAGGGGGACAGACTCTACCTGGCACAGGCAATTAATCGAATCAATGTCCAATGGACTTTCACAAGTGATAGATAGAGCATATCGTAGAAATATCCTTCTATATATGGGTAGAAATGCAGCTGGGACTGCTTATTATAGGATGCATCCCCAGAAGAATATCTGGGGAAAATAAACACAAAAATATGTAGAGTGGAATAGATATGCGCTGCCATCTCTCCTCTCCCTGTGGGGCGCACCAGAAACCCCAATCCAAAGACCGAGCTTGGCCTGATTTTCCGTTGGTTTCTTTTCTATGGGGTTTCCCCTTTATGTGTAGGGGGAGTTCCCTGCCCTGCTTCCCTTCATGTGTGAGTGGGTTTTTCTGTGTACCTTTTGTATCTCATATTTTGTGTGTGTGTGTGTGTGTGTGTGGTTCGGTGGAGGGCGAAAAGTTTTATATTTGAGTTCAAGTTTTTAAGAAGCTTTTAAATTGCAGCTCGTGACACATTGATGGCAAATTGGGGGCATGCCACACACACCTCTTTGACAGGCTCCCTCCCTCTATTCATTCCAATGAGGATCTATGTTTATGCCAGTTATAAGCCTGAGCTGCTGGCTCTTAAAACAAACATCGACATCTACTCTTGAATTTCACTTCATTAAAATAGCAATAATATAGGATATGGAAAACAAATGCCAGCAGGCAGCAGCCTGAATTTATATAGTGATTATATGCAGGAAGCACCCATAAGATACAAGATTAAATATTCAATTATATTCAGAGAGCATTTTCCTGGTGCATAAATAATTCAGGATATTTAACCACAAAATGAAATATAACAAAGATACAGATACTACGTACAAATATATAATGATAATGAGAATTTATAGAAATTACAACTACACCACAAGAACTGCAAAGAAAATGTCCCAGGTGTATGCCACCGCAAGGCATGTGTGTGCGTGTGGCAAGGAATCAGAGGAAAGGACCAGAAGGCAAAGAGTCTCATTAACCGCAACAAAGAGGAAGGAGGCTAGAGAGCCAGCAGCCACAGCAGCAATGCATTATAAATTTATCTGCTCTCTCTCTCCCTCTTTCTGCCTTACGGAAATGTATCACAGTGTATCTTGCTCCCTTGCTGCCTGCTGCCTTGTGCCGTAGAGTGAGAAAACATGTCGATGGCAGGTACTTGCTAAGTGAAACAAATATGAAATCATTTGACCAAACAAAAGGATATATTGGATACGCAAATATATGCAAAATGAAAACCTCTTAACAATAAGGAAAGACCCAGAGTTAACTCTGTGAAAACCGCTTTACTCTCTGCCTTGTGGTTTTGCTACCATTTGGCATTATCTGGCGTGGCGGGTGCTCTCAGGCCCAATCAACTTGGCCAAAATGCATGAGGCATGCATGAAATGCGTTTGAGTGATTTGCATTTTGCTCTTTATGCAGGGAATGAAAGGCAGCCTCCTTGCATCCTGCACTTCATCTGCATTTGATGCTGCTGCTATCAAATATTTGTCCTGACTGTGGCAAATGTGGCTTTTGTGGCCTGAGCTTCAACCGCATTGCAGACAGTAATTCAATTAATATTTTACCTTTTCGTGCATCATTCTCAGTCAATCTTCATGCCACACATACCTGAAAAATGCAGTGAGAGAAGGGAAATACCATTGTTAATATTATACACTCTTTGGATGCTTTAAAAGTTTTCAAGTATTACGCTTAACTATAACACAACGTTTTATGCTACTACTACTACATTTTGTTAGCCCCTAGAAAACCCCAAGCACTAATAGCACGGTCAACGAGACGTATAATTAACGTGGGAGCAAAGTGGGAGACAGTGGCTTGAGGGAAAGTTCCACTTGAAAGGACGGAATCTGGGTGAGGAGTGAGCGCTTAAAACTAAAGAGAAAGCCAATCATTTGTCACTTTGGAAGAGCAAGAGCAAGAGGCATCTTTCTGGTATTCTGTGAGGTATTTTTTCGGATATTTCAACAGATATTTCAGTCGATATTTTTAGTACCATCCTTACTAGTAATCCTTACTAGTAATCCTTACTAGTAATCCTTACTAGTATATCCTACTACTACTTGTACTAGTAAAATACTAGTATTAGAATATTAGTTTTTAGTGTTTAAGTTAGTGTTTTCTAGTATTTTTGTATTTTTTGTTTCTAGTATTCTTCTGGTATTTTATCTAGTTTTAAACTGATATCCCTACTCCAGCATTATTATACCATTATTTTTTTTATTCTTATTTTTTATTTTATTTAGTGTTTTCTGGGCCATTAATCTTTTTAAAAATGTTATATTATTGTTAAATTTTTTATGGTATAATTAGTATTTTACTTTGCATATTTCTGATTTTGAATCTAGTATTTTATTGTATATTATTTCGGTTTTCTTTTAATGTTTTTTATTTGCTTATCTCCCAACGATTTCATGATTCACTTGTTTCTTTTTAATCGCAATGTCAGGAAATCGGTCCCAGGTTTCGGCCAAAAGGGATACTGCCACTACCACACTTTGCCGCAAACTTAAATAGTTGCACTTTTGTTGGGGTGTGGCTCTGCTGGCTCCCTGCTTCAGTCTCCCATCTCTTTCTCTGTGGCTGTGTGTGTGTGTGTTTGTTAGTCATTAAATGAATGGCAGCACAGGCAAAAACCGCCGCCAGAATTCATCGCAGCACATAAAACGCACCACAGGCTGAAGAGTGCAAAAAAGGGAAGGAAGGAGGGAGTCACAGAGTCACAGTCACAGCGAGTGAAAAAGCGAGAAGAGTCGTCGCAGTCAACTGCCAGGCGTGAGTGAGTAAGTGAGCGAGAGATGAAGTGGCCCTGTCGCTGCTTTTGTCTTAAATTGGCTAATAAACTGCCATCTGTTGGCTGGGCGGCGAACGGACGCTGGACGGGTTGATATCTGGGCCATCTTCTGCGGTGGGTGGGTGTCCTGGGCGTGTGACTTTATGCGGTTGGCAAAGTTGAAATGCTTGCGGCTTCATTAAGCGCTCATAACATGAAGCGCATGAAATTGAAATGTTTCGGGAGTCCAGGACCCAGTGATTTCTGGTTTCAAATCTCTGCGCTGCACAGTGGACCAAAAACTATCCACCACAAAAAAGTGTTTACATTTTGTAGAGATTTTTGCGAGAGGATATGAGGTTTTTAGAGAGTTTTATTGAAAGCAGAAATCGGAAATGGTTTTTATTTGCGTTTGGTTTGGTATGTTTTGTGGGATAATTCTGGTATTTTTTGTATTATTACTAGTAGGACTATTATTATCCCAGTATATGTCTATTATTTTGGAGTAATTTTTTTTTATAATATTTTCCTTGCCTTTGAATCCAATTTAGTTGTTCTTTAGACTTTAAATAAATATTCTTTCAAAATTCTTGAATATTAATCTGATAAAATTGTCGACTGTTCTTCCCTACTGTCCTCTCTTCTGTCTTCTCTTGTCTTTTGGATTTCCATCGTTTGCGGCGTCACCATCGTTATGTGTGTAAAATGTCTCTAATGAAATATTTCTGTGGCAAAGTAGAAAATTTTAATTAAAATTATAACTAACGTGCCACACTGCCAACAATGGCTACACACACACAGCAAACATAAATTGAGTTTTATTGAAAAATACTGGGCGGAACCAGAGAGAAGTCTGGGCCTGGCTTGTTGTTGTCGTGCCACTAAAACTAATAGATACAAAACGCACATAATTAAATCATTGTGTGGAATTCCCATTCGAACTTATTGATTTGCTCTTGTTGACTGCATATTCATGGGGTGTGGTGGGGGGGACATTCATTTCAATTGCAAATTTCATTCAGAGACGGAGAGAAAAAGAGAGTCCACAAAAGTAAATGTCTTAATTAAAAGAGACAGCATTGATTAGTTTTTGTTGGCCATTAGATGTAACCTAAAATGAAGGACATAAGACTCATTCTTATGAATAAATTTGTGAGAAGTATTCCCTTCCCCCCACATAAAAGCAGGGTATTTCCCTTTGGTTTTATGATATGGGTCGATGGATTAGGAGAGAGAGAGAGAGCGATAGAGTAAGAGAGAGATTTCCTTGCCACACACACACACACAAACAACTTTGTTGCGGTTTAAGTGCCGCGGAGAACACATAAAATGTGTGCGTGTGTGTGTGTGTTTGCTTTTGTTTTATGTATACTTTTTGGCTCATTCTCTCTCTATGTCTTTTTTGTTGCTTATTGTCAAAGTTTCCTGCCGGTTGTGCAGGCCAAGTAGTGCGTAAAATTTCGAATGCGAAACGAAGTTGAGTCATAAATTTCCAAAATTATTGCCAACAATTGAAGTTCTCTGAGGATATATCCGGCATGGTTTCACATGGTAGGCTCACAGGGTTCAATAAATATCTTTTGTTGTTTGTATTTTTATGTGCTTTTATTGAGTAATGTCCTTTGAAGCGATTTTATGGGCTGATTTCTTGAAGATAATTCTTAGATTAAAGGAAATTTCCCCTAACTAATGACAGAGTAGAAATGGTTTGTTTGGCTTTCGTTTAAGCATTTTCCCGTTCACTAGTAATTACAAGACACACATTCGGTCTTTGGTCCAAGTTTCTCTACAAGCAAACATTTCGCTTTCAGTGGAACTTGCATCCTGTCTCGCCTGCTTCTCTCTCTCGCTCTGTCTCTCTCTGTTTGTTGGCCAACAACTTGTGCAACAACTTCTGACAAACTCATTAACTCATTATCTGTGCAAGAAGTTGACACAACGCTCCAGTAACTTTTCCAGAGGCGACAGAGCAAATGGCAAATGATCATCCACAGCAAAGCAGCAGCACATCAGCAGCAGCACAGCACACACACACAAACTAAGCATCCATTTGCCTTTAATTAGTTATCATTTGCATATGATGATGAAGAACGTTCTGGAAATTGCATTATGCTCTTCCAACCCGCATCATCCCTGAGATTGTCTCATTCCTGCCGCCCGCCTGCCGCCTGGCTCATTGGACACCTTAATTGCTGCTAATTGATTGAACAAGGACGCTGATGATCCCGCTGTTCTGTTTGTTCTGCCCCTGCCTCTCGCTGATTGCCTTCGATTTACGATTGACCAAAAATTAAATAAAAGGAAATTACGAGACACACAGAAAGAGCGGGTGCGCTGTGTCCTGTTGTAAGTCCTTTCGGCCTGTTATCGCATTTACAGGGAAAGGCGGTCGTTTAGCCCTCTCTGGTCAACAGATTTTTTATTTCATTTTCCGCAACAAATTTGATTTAATTTTGGTTTATTTCGGCAGCCCGACAGAGAACCCTTTTGCAAATCCTTGTATGGAGAAAATGCTCATTGTTGTTGCTTCAATAACAATTTCCACACAAAACAGCAGGGAAACAGAACACACAGACCCGTCCATGTCCATGAAAATGGTGGCATGTCGAGTGTATTAAATTGCCATTTATTTGATTTTTGTTTTTTCCCCGATTTTCCAGCTATTCTGTCCTATTTTTTTATTGTTGCTTTCGCCTGCCTTTAGATTGGTATTCTTGGTGCTTTTTTCTGCCTCTTTTTTTTTTTAGTAGCATATTTTTTGGTGCGCATTTAAATAATGTTTATATTTGTACAACGGCATGGATTTGTATTGTTTTCTGATATCTGTCTAAGGCTTTTTTTTGGGGGGGCTTCGTGCGCTCGTGTGCGTGAGATTTGGAGATGAATCAAGCTGTGAGTGTGCCTTGGGGTTTGTATGAGGAGGAGCATGGATTTGGGTAGCAGCTGCGTGGCAGAGGTCTCTGCAGAGGATTGGATGTAGCAGCTTCCTAGGGGAAATGGATGGATGACACGTGGAAGCTGAAAATCCGCATGGACACCAGTGGGATTTCGTTCTCATTTAGCTGGGAAATATTTTTTGTTATTTATACAATTATTAATCGTATTTTTCGAATACTTATTTTTCCGGCATTTTATGGGTATTTTATTGTCTTTTATTAAAATTTAATAAATAGGATTTTCGGTAATTTTTTTATTATATGTTTCATTATTTTTTTCAGGTGTGAATGTCAACAGAGGATGTATCAAAAATCTATTCATTATCTATTGGGCGTCTGATATTATGTAAGTATTTATTGTATATATTCAAGTTTTGGTATTTTCTATTATTTTTACCTATATAAACATAATATCTTAATCTCCTTTACATTTCATGAGTTTTTAATGTTCCACCTTTGTTTTGTTGTTTTTGTTTTTTAACCGAATTTCCTGTCTCATTTTCTTTTGGGTCAAGCAGCGAAGAAAACCCAACGAATCGACTTGACTTTTATGGCGGTCATAAAAAGGATTTTAATGTGTTTTATCCCCCCCGCCGTTGGCCAAAAACGGAAGTGTAGCCAGCGAAATGCGAAAGCAAACTTCTGCTTGCTGTCCCTCACATAAATCGACTCCGAAAAACATACACACTACGGGATACGGGAACTACTACGGCGGAAAGTGTGGGAGGGTTGGGCGAAAGTCCAATGGAATTATGCGTGAGCGCACATCAAATGGGGAACAAACGATGTTTCTCGTTTTGGGCTACTCCTGAAATTTATGGCAGGACTTGGCCAGGACTTTTGCGTGTGGAATAGGGATTGTGGATTGGAGGCCTTTAAGGCATTGACTTTTCCCGCATCCAAATCAAGTTGTCAAGGACGTGGCCGGGCGTATGGTTTGTCGATGGTCCTAGGAAAACAGTCAAATGAGCTGGCATAAATCCTCGCCCAGGGGCCCAGTAGTCTGCCGCTCTCGCTCCTCTCTCTCTACAGGAAGTTCTGGGTCGCTCCGCTGACAATCTGTCAGGTGCCACTTAACATAAAGGTTCCGTTCCGGGGGCGGATGCGGCAGGCAAGCAATGGGGCGCTGTGGACCTGGTTTTGGTGTTTACCTTTAGCTTTTAGCATGCATGGAAATCCTTCAAAGCAATCAATTTGTTTTTATTGAATTTTCGTTGCTAGCCAAAAGGAACCCCAGGCAGTAGGGCTCTCTCCACTCCACAGTCTCTGTTTCCTGTGGCAGCACGAAGGACATTCATTTTGAGAACGCATGACACGCCTCACAGAGAAGGCGGGAGGACCAGCACCAGTGGCAGTTGAAGTTACATATTCTGCCGTGGTGCTACCTGGGCGTATGAGTGACGTATGGGCTAAGACTTAGCTTTCGTGTCGAGTGTACCCCCAATGGTTGGGTTCTCTGACTCCCTGGATCTCTGTGTGTAGTTTTCTCCTCAAAAGCATCTCCTTTTCATTGCTTTTTTCCTGATGGTCAGGGCAATTTTCATGTGTCTCTGCATGTCAAAATTCTGTCTGCTACAAAAAAAAATCCAACTAACGCTAAGTACACGTAGTGTGTTACAAAACTTTTCTCTTTCACTCCCTACAGCTCTTTCCCATCTTATTGTGGGTTTGTTTCCCTGTTTGGGTTCCTCCACCCATTGTTTGTGTTTGCCTCAACATTTCCTTGCCTCCTTTTTTTGTTGCTGTTCTATACCGCTGGCACATTTTTCAAATTGATGTCTATCGGTCTTTGGCTCCTTTTCAAAGTTTTTTTTTTTTGGCATTTTACATGTGCTAACCAACAAAAGAGCACACCGCTCCGCTCCCTCTTTCTCTGTGGGTTTGGTGAACGGACAACGGTTAAGCGGGTGAATGGGGAGCGGATGAACGGGTGAATGGTGAGCGGATGAGCGGTTGAATAGGTGAATGAATGTTTGAGTGAGTGGTGTAGCGTGGTGTGTGGCTTTGGTGCGGCTTTGAGTGCTGTTGGCTTTTGCCGCCCGCCCTGCCTATTGATTGTTATCCCACACTAAAAGTTGAAAAAAAAACCAGCAGCAAAGTGGCATGAATCAAAACCATCAATCGGTTGCTCTGTTTGTTTTTGTTTTGCAGATACTTTCAGAGATAGTTTTGGTGCGAAATTGATTGCAGAAATTCTATATATATAATTATGGGTTTCTATTTGTAGGTACATATATTATTATGGCAGTATCAATTGATTGTTCTGTTGATTGATTTTCATATCGAATTTGTGTTTGAATTTCTATTTCCAATTTGCATGTGCAAATCCATTTTCAATTGTCTAAATTGTGTTATATTTTCTCTGAATTTTGCGGGGAGGGGGAAACTAAGTGGAAACTTAAATATGAAGAGGGTTATTTGATTGTTTAATTTATTGTTAACAAAACGGGTGAAGTTTAACATTTTGTGGAAGTTGTTTTAAGTTCGTTAAATATTTACATTTATTTGTATTTGTATTTATTTTAGAAGAAGAAATTTGGTTGAAAGAAAGTAATTTAACGTAACAATAAGAGACAACAATTGAAGAATAAACTGGCTTGAAATTAAAGAGTAATTTATAAACGAAATAAATGGTATTCTATTCCTATTTTCATTCTTGTCTCACTTAGCTTTTGTTCAACAAAAACTAAGCCATTTTCTCATGGAAATTTTATAAAGAATAATGTTATATAGAATACATGTCCCATAGCCATGCCCACATTTATCACCCGACCCCCAAAAACACTCTAATTGTTTTTGTGCGAGTGTTGGTGTTGAAATATTATTGTTAAGGGTAGCGGGCGTAGCGCGTGTAAAACAATTCTTTTCTTTTTTTTTCGGCGGTCTGTGCGACCATTTCTCTTGTTTTTCTGCTGCCCCTCTGCCTGCTATTTCCTTTCATTCTTCCTTCCTTCGTCTCCCTCCACAGTGTGTTTCTATTTCTTGCAATTATTATAAAATGCCGCACACCCCAACCGTCGAAGGACAAAAGCCACACAGTTCTTGATGGTGGCGGTGGCGGTGGTGGTGGTGCCATCGCCCTGCTCCTTGGAGACTCATTTTCAAGTGCTGGGCCGACACCGCACCGCACCGCTCTGCCTCAGCAACAGCCTCAGCCTCAGCCATTTGCTCAAGTGGGTCAGCGGCAGTCGGTCGCCCAAGTGGTGCTTTAGAGAGGCAGCAGCAGCAGAAGAAGGAGGAGGCAGCAGAAGGCAGAATGTGGCAACAGTTCAAGGATTTTATTGTGGCAAGAGCATTGTAATTGAATGTGCAATGGCATTACACAGTGGGAGCGAGAATCCAACTGCTGCCATGCTGTGTGTGCCGCCTATTTGTGTGCAACATTTAATTGCATTTAAGTTCAGAATAACCCTATTCAGTATATTTAGAATTTTTCCAGTATTTCCGGAGAACTTTTTTAGCCTTGCGAGTTATTTCTTTCTTTTGTTTTATGCAATTTTGAGAATTTTCGACAGAATTTATGTCCATCTATCTATCCATCTATGTATCCATATATGTGTCCATATATTTCTCTATACATTAATCTATCTATCAATCTATGTATCTGTATGCTATCTATTTTTGCAAGGTATTTTCCCAATAGATCCCTTAAATCCTCTTCAAAGCCGCTATAACACTTTTTTCATTCGGTTATCTGTTTATTTTTGTTTCCCACATCTCTCTCTCTCTTTCTCTTATTCACTTTATCTCTGCCCAAAAAAAACCAACAAAATTGTACATCCAAACACGTGCCAAAAAACTAACACAAAAAATAAACACCAGAGAGTCAGAGACTCTTGTTTCAGAGGCTTGTTTTCATCACTTTTCACATTTCTCTTTGCCCTTCTGTTCGCTCATTCTAGTGCTTGCTACTCTTTTCTACTTTTACTACTATTTTTCTATTTTGTTCCCCCTTTTTTTATCAACTTAATTCACATGCCAGACGGTGACCAAATCTCCTCTTGTTCGTCCCCTGCTTGAACTGCTTCCATCCTCTATTTCCACTCAGAACTCAATCAACAAACTGAAGGACCGGACTGACCCACATTTTATGGCAAATTTTGGCCAAAAAGCACAGACAGGCCAGGCCCTCACTCTCAAAATAAAGCCTATAAAGTAAACCCCCAAAAAAGGCAGAATATTTCTATATATAGTATTTCGTATACATATATCTGTATGTATTTTGGGGGGGGTGTGGTGGCTGAGGGGGCGACGGCTTATCACTCGGGTTCCAGACCATTGCGTATTAAAAACATTTTTGTTACGCCAATAAAAACGAGCAGGAGTCGGAGGAGTGCAAAGAATTTTGCATAATTCGTGGCCATAAAAAATGAGACTAAAAGCAAAAGTTGCTTGCTGTTGACAGAATTTTCTTTTTGGCTTCGAGGGGAGGGAGAAAAACTACGGAGGAGAAATGGGTTTAACTTGCGAGTATAACGCCATTTGGTTTATAATTCGAGGTCCTATTTTGATGTGTGTCCTTCAGACAGTGAGGATTTTTAGGCTTTTTATTGGCTACACTTAAAGAAAAGAGGAAATAAGGGGGAAACTTGAGATGGAAACTTATTGATACTAATTCTACAATTACATGTAATAATAAACAAAAATTATAATTAAAACATTTTAATACACAAAAAATAAAATAAAAAAATAAAATAAATATACAACAAAATATATTCCAGACATTAAAAAATTTAAGAAACATGTTTAAAAATATAGAAAAATAAAAAAAATATTTTCTGAGTTTTTGAAAATGTTTTTTTGAAGTTTGGCTTCGTTTTTATTGAAAGATGTGAAAATCATCTGAAATATTTTCAAATATGCTTTTTTACCACTGTGTTTTTAAAAATGACCCAAAAGGAAACAGGGACAACACGAGCTAAAAAAAATGGAAAAGCATAAAAAGTCACAGGAGAGGCAGGAAAAGTCATAGAAGTAACAGAAAAATTTGTAGAGGAATACAAGTGCCGAAGGAGTAGCAGTAGAAGTTGCTGGAGGTCCAGAAAAAGACTCAAACGAGGAGCCCTAGTGTGATCAAAGATGAAGCAAAAGATGACCCAGGAGTAGAGGGAGATATGGCAGGAAAAGCACCATGAAAGGGGCATCCGTAGAGAATGTGCCCAGCAGACCCGTGAACATCAAACTTCCCTCCTGATGCTGTTCCCTGGTGCCTGGTACCGCCTGATGGACGCCTGATGCTGTAAATGTGCTCGTAGATTTGAGGCCATTGGGCATCCCAAAGCCTCCTCCAGGCGGCCACCAGAGCGTTGGCCATTTGTTAGATGAGAAAAAAAGACATGGCACAGAACTATGTAGGTATGTATGTATATTGTTTGTCATTAACAAGGTCGAGCAGAAGGATGAGCAACAGCAGGCAGCAGCATGAATGAAGCAAAAACTAAACTCGCTTTGATGAAGGAAAGCTGTTACAAAAACAGAAAAGGAGCAACAGAGAGCAACAGAGATAAAAACAAAGCGAGATAGATGGGGGAAAAATGCACAGGACAAGTTGTGCGGAAAGTGTTAAGCGCGCGGACCGTTGCTCCTGACCCGCAAAAAAAAAAAAACAAGAAGAAAACGCCTGACATTAATTTTGTTTTCATAACGTGAATGCCAGAGCCCCCTGAACCCTTGCAGGCGTTGCAGTCTTTTTGAGTCGCCTGCCTGCTGCCAAATGAAGACACTTTGTTGCACTGTTGTTGCCCCTGGTTTTTTCTCTCTTTTCCAGCTTTTCCTCTCACTCTTTTAGGGTTTTTCCAATGCTTTTTTTTGTTGTGTGTCTCTTTTCTAGCCAAAGCGAGAGCTTGATTGACATGCTGTCTGTCTGCTGTTTGCCCTGCTGCCTTGCCTCTGCATCCTTTCATTTCTTTTTGTCCAACTGTCCGTGACATCAAAAAAAATATAAAAAAATATACAAAAAAAAATAAGAAAAATGAGTGAAAAACCCAACGACAACAAGTGTAAAAACAAAAATTAGCACACAGTTCTGCTGCTGCACAGGGCTGCTGCCGCTCGTTGCATGCTGGGGATTCTGATGTATTTTTGACAATGAAACAGCTGATGATGCCCGCCCTGTCAAAGGCGACAACAGGCAACAAGTCAAGGCTGAAAGAAGAGGCTGCTAACAGAGAGAAAAGTGAGATGTAATGGGGGCTAAAAGTGCAGAGAAATGTGAGGAAAAATAAAGGCTATAAAAGGAGAGAAAAGTCAGTAAAAATAAGCTTCCTTGTTGAGGATCTTTCGCAAGGGAACCAGCAAACCAAGAGAGGCTGCAGAGGCATTTCCACAGATCTGGATAGTTCTATAGGTGCTGAAAGTATCTCAACCAAAGTTGGAATGATAGGCCTGAAGGCTCTAAATATACCTAAAATGTTTCGCCTCCAAGTTCATCTTTCCATCAGGAAGCATGACCCGCCTTTTTCCGCTGTGCATTCTTCTGTAAATTAACTTGAATAATTCTCTTCCTACCCAAGAAAAACTGGGTTACGGGAGTAAATAACACACGAAAGGAACTCAACAATTTCTGAGGGGGCCCTGCCTGCCTGCTATTCATGCCACTGCTTCAGAGTCAGGAGGGTGCTGCTGCTGCTGCTATTCATGCCACAGATGTAGTCAAGGGGCAAGCCCCAACACACATTTCGTATTACATTTAATTTATTTAAAGCTTGCATTTTCGCACTTCAATGCTCCTGCCCTCTGTCTCTCGACAGTGAATTTGGCCAGCAGTGAATACAGCATCGAAAAGCCAGGCAAAATGTTTTTGGGTTCCCCTTTTTTATTTTCGCATGTGGTTTGTATTGTTTCGCTGTTGATTTCCATAGAAATCACAACTGAAACGAAGGAACAAAAGCGGGCTTTAAAATTGCGGCTTTTCCTGCAATGATTTCAAGGTTGCCGCACACGACAAAAAGAAAGAGGGGGGGAATGGAAAAATGGAACTGCAAAACGGAAAAGTTCTCTGTTTTAATTATGGAAATTCATGGAAAAATTATTGCCACACAGAGAGAGAGAGAGAGATGACTCTCAGATGAGTTTCCCCATTTTCCTCATTGCTCATTGTTTTCTCAATGTCATTGTCGCTGGTGGATGAGGCTGCTGCCGCTGCCGCATGATGATGTTGCATGCATTTCCTCCTTCCATAATGTGGATTCTCTGTGTGGCATTGTTTGGAGCATTACATAGTGATAGTTATGTGCCGCTTTTATGTGTGGCATGCCTCATGCTGCGATGTCTCCCCTGCTTCCCTGTAGCGTATGATTTTCCAATGATTTTCCTGTGATTTTTCTTTGTATTTCTCTCTCTATTTTTGTGTTCTTTTTTTCGTGTGTTTTTTCTGTTTCATCTTCAATTAATCACAAAACCTTCCCCCGAGTGAATGGTTTGTGCCACATAATGTGGCATATTTCAAGGTCTCTTTCTCTCTCTCTATCCAAGTGAATGCCACTGGAATATTCGGGAACTACAGCGAGTGAATGAATGACTGAATAAATGAATGATTGAATGCGAGGAATATTAATTGCCATTGCCCCCCATAATTCTCTCCGGTTGCCATTGTGTCTTCTTTTGCTGCCTCTTTTTGTTGCTGCTCGATTGTCAACGGCATTGTCTTACGAGAAGAAAGATTTCTGCGCCTGCTCCTGCTCCTGGATATTATTGACAGCGCAACATAATAAACATAAATCAAGTGTCGCATTCGCTGGTAAGGTATAGTGCTCCCAGAGTTTCATCAGGGGCCGCAGGACGCAGAAATCGCCGAGCTGTGTGCCACACATTGCATATCATACTCGTCATTGTTTTTATTAACAAAATAAAGGAAAGGCGAGTGGCAGCAGAGTCCTGGTGGCCGCTCTGTTTCATCTCGTAAATACAAGGAAATACAATTCCGCTCTAATGAAATCCTTATGGGGTGTGTGTGTGGACATGCTCCCTTCTTCTTGTGTGGCATGTGGCATGAATTTTACTGCTTACTTTCTCTTTCTCTGGCTTTTTCTCTGGCTTTACTTAATAGATATTTATCTACAGATTTTGTTGGTTCCCTGAATTTATTTTTCTTACAGGAAATCGATTCTCAGCCAATAATAAGCAAAATTCTGGCTAAATTTGTGCTCCAATTAAAGCACTTAAGAGTAATGCATACATCATCAAAAAAAGTGTGCCCCAAATGATTTTTAATCATGCTGTGTAAACATGTTTATCATCGCGTTGTCAGACATAATTTTAAGCACATATTTTGACTTTGTTTTTGACACATTTTCCCATATACGAGTATATGTGTATGTATTTTCTGCAAAGATATTAACTCATTGTTTGCAAGTCACTTAGTAACCGCAAAAAAGAAAATGTCAAGAGATCCCTCCAAAGGGGAAATAATTCCAAATTAAAATTCTGTAAGTACAAAAAGACTGAAATGGGGGTTCACCCCAACGACCCACACAAGCGGAATGGGTTGTCTGTTGTTGTCTTTGAGACACTTTGTCTGTCACTTTTTGTCTCCGAAATTTCAGTCTCTTAGGGGAATTGATTAAGAAAAGTATGGGCAGAAGATACAAGAAGATATGACAGTAAAGATGTGGCAAGTAAGGAAGTGAAAAATGGAACTGTATGTCGAGAAGTATTTTTGGGGCCTACGAATTAAAACTTTTTTTGGTCTTAATATGGGGAAAGAGGGAAAGAAGGTGCGACAAAAGAATGTCATAACCGGAACGTGTGCCTCAGTGATGTGTGACCCGAGGAATTGTCTTCATACTTTGGGTAAAGGAAACCATTTTAAATAGGGGACGGAATTTAAATATTAAAATGTTTGAAGAGGACTTCTGACCCGCTATAACGAAACCCTATATGAGGGGTCGATTAAGGTATCTTGAAGGGATACTTCCATAACTTATGTATGCTTAAAGGAGAGTCCTATAGCCGTTGTATGCTTAAAAGAGAGTTTTAGCTTAAAGGCTAGCAAGTCAGCGCCTTAGAGTCTCAGCTATTTTTATTAAGCCGTATTTTCATGACACACATCTGCCTTGAACCTCAAAAACCCGAATTGAAATTGACAGACAGAAAGAACCACCCTCCCTCCACCGCACCACAACCGTCACGCATTGATATTTTATGGCACTTTAGAGGATTAGAAAATTTGACTTGGAGGAGCGCTTGACTATTCCGCGGGAAAAACGTTTAACGAGCGCCTTGAGACCAGCTCAGAGAAATTTAAAATGTGGCAGAAATGTGACAGAATTGTGGCTACATGTGGCGTATACGTGATAAATGTAACATTTAAATCGCATTCACATTTAAATCAATATTAAAGAGTGGTTTTTTGGGGGCTTTTCCCTTTTTAAATATATTTTTTTATGTAAATATATATTTTTATTAATTATAAGTGCAATATGGATGCCACACAGTGGCTGTCCACAGAATGTATCCAGAGATTCATTTATCACATGAGCCATTTTTTTGTTGTTGTTAATTTTCATTTAATTTTCATGGAAAAACGAATTGCTGCTCATTTAATTGCAGCCACAATGAAAATTTACGAGTCGAAAACTGGGCAAAAGGAAGTAGTCTATCTGTAGAATGAATTACAACCAAATGGTCCTTTATTCTACTCTCTTAAATATCCGATTAATCTCCACTTCAATCTCCTTTTTCCATTCTTCTGAATAGCTGACATTTTTATGATAATTGAAAGTGAAAACAGATTGCAGAAACATCTCATAAACATAAACATACATCCTCCTTCATAAAAACCGAAAAGTATCTTCGTTTAATTTCGTTAATCAAAGAATCCCCCCTAACACTCATAAAAGTTACACTCGTAAACCCCACACAGGGCCATACCCCTCTGCTACCCCTTTTTTTTTGGTGGCTTTCAATTACACAGACTACCAAAAAAATGTGGATATATCAAGGCATTACAAGGGGTTCAAAAAAAAGGAGTGGAAAATCCTTAATTAATTTCCAATTTTTGTCAATCAGAAGAGCAGCAAAAAAAAATTTCATAAATGTGTGATTTTATTTCTACATATTTTGTGGGGGCTATAGTACGTGGGGCGGATACACGAGTAAAAACTGTAAAATATATGTTTTCCCTGGTGAATAAAAACAATTAATTGGAACTGCAGACCATTCAGCAGCAGCAGCAGCATCAGCATCCATTCAGCATTCATTTCCATTATGAATATGTCAATGCGCGGGGGCGAAACCCTACTAACAATGGAAAAAATCTCCCAAGATGAAAGGTTCAGAAATGGAGGAGTGCAAGAGGAGAGGTAAGCTCTCTCATGTACCCCTTCACGTATGTATGCCACATGTGCCATGTTTTAAACGAATTTAATTATTGTTCATGTGCTGAAATATGAGGCAACATTTATTTATGGGGCTCCATACTATATGCATGCAATGGATACAGGAACGAAGGACTGCTACTCGTTGCCTTTGGATTCGAGTAGGAAATCTGCTCGTTTGCTGCTCCTCCTGACGCCCAGACCAGACAGAAACACGGAGCAGAGAAGCTTCTCTCCTGTCATTTCTGTCTCTTTATTTTTAGTGCATGTGTGTGTGTGCATTCAATGTGGATACCTGTAGGAGGTCTGGTCTGGTCTCCTGTCCAATGCCCTCCTTCTGTGCCCTCTGTACCCTCTGTTTCATACTCTCTGTGGATAACTGGGCGTATGAGTTATGGTCATGGATGGATATGGGACTGCGACTGGTAGAGGGGTATGTGGGGGCGCATGATTAATATTCAATTACAAGAGAGATTCTCTTTTGCACTGGGAAAAAAACTCTATGTGCAACAGCAGTTTCCTCTGTTTGCGCTGCTGTGTGCTGTATCGGTAGGAAAACCTTTGCTAATTGCCATCATCAATGGCACCAGGAATGGCACTTTTCTGTGCTCTTTATCGTGAAAAAAGGAAGCCAAAAGTACAATAAAATACGATTATATTGGAAGTTTTGTTTCCCATTGATACCCCCTAGAAAAGGGCGTCCTAAACTGCGGAACAAGTCATGGAATTATGGCATTTTCTCTACTTCCATGGGAAGAGGCCATTTCTGCAACTAGTTCTGTCAGTTTTCATTAATTTTATATCAAGTCAGTCAATAAAAAAAGGAACTTGAAAATCGTTAAAAAAATCAAGCATTACGCCAAAGTTGAGTGAATTCAAATTCAAAGGATCCATTGAATTGTAAGAGGTATCTTACGGGTTAAAGGTGTCTTTGAGGTATCTTTTAGGTATCCTTTAGGGTAGCTACAGTGGCGAAATGTTTATACATTGTTTTCCTTTTGTTTTTCGTATCTTTTTGTTGTGTACATTTGTTTTTGTTTCTGCTGCTGCTTCGTTGGGCAACATGTGCCTCCATTTGATTTAATTATCACCGCAGTAAGTGGGGAAAGGGGAACAACACAATGTGCCACAATCCACACGTCCCCCACGAAATTCACTCAAAAAGAGAGGCAAAATCTTGGGGCGCAGCGAATTTAAAAATCAGGCCTAATGAAAATATATATATTTTTTAAGCGAAACATAAATTTGAATAATATCGAAAATGATTGCAGAAAACACAGATATCGAATTTAAATAAATATTAATTGTAGATTTATCGTTATTATTATTCGGAAAAAATTTTGAGTATTTTCTTAGCCAAACTAGATCTAATAGGACTCGAATTTTTGGGAATTTATTGGGGAATTTTCTTTGGTTTTCTTGAATCCTCAAGGATTTGTAGATTGCGTGTAGTTTTCGCATGAAAATGAATCAAAATTCATTTGGCATTTGACAAGGCCAATGTCCCATGATTTATGGCTACCATTATTTTATGTTTAGCTGCACGTTTTCTCTAGGATTCGTGACATAATATTAAGTACTGCAATTGTTTTTCTGCTTTATTTTTGGGGCATAATTTCCATTCTTATCGTAACGCAGTTTATAGTAGCAGTTTCCCTCTCTATGAAAACGTGAAAATAGTGCTCGTGTGAATAGTTGTTCATTTCCCAATGGAATTTTGTTTGTTTTTTGTTTGCCATTGGAATTAAAAATTAATTGCCATTTTTATGGCCAAAACCCAAAACCTTTTCTGTTTTTTTTTATGTGTGCCATTTTGCTTTGTGTCCATTCCTTTCTCCTTATTTTGGTCTCTGTTGATTGTATTTTTTAATGACATGTGCAATTATTTTTGTTTGTTTGTTGTTTTTTGTTTGTTTTACAAATAACAAATGCAGCACTCGCGGCGAGCGACATGCAGTAAAATTAATTAATCATTGTATTTTAATCAACCTTTATTTTCAATTCAAAGGGAAATCTTTATTGCTGCATGAACACAAACAGCTCAGTGCTCGGTGGCACGCGGTACTGCTTTTGGTGGCTTCGAGCCGCATCAAGAACAGAATTTATCCCCGTATATTCCAAATAGTCCCTCAATAATCATGTTAATTTCTCCCTAGCCGGCTTTGAGTAAATCATTGAGCTACTGGCTGTGGATCAGTAGAGCTGTAATTTCAATTTTAAGTTAATTTTACATTTCCATTTTCCATTTATTCATGGAAATGATGGAAATTTCATTTAGCAACGTGACATGTGCCGTTTGCTTAATGAGCGACAAAACTGAAAGCTTTTCTTAATTTATGCATTTAAGTGGATGCCAGATTGCAGTTGTGTAACCTGTAGTTGCCTCTTTGCCACCGTCGTCATACTGCCACAGCCTGTCACACTCTGGGCTCTGGTTCACAAAATTTTGCATATTAATTGCTCATTAATTGTTGATTAGCTCTCAAGTGGCGGGCCACACACAAGAATCTCGGGCTTAGGCAACAACTAATCTTTGGCTCAAGGCATACGAAAAACTTACTTGCGACAAAATGTGGCAATCAATCAAAAAGGCTGCGGGCGGCCGTGGATAGTCCGTTCCGATACTTTCGTCAGCAGCAGGGCAAATACTTGCAATTAAGCATTATTAATCACAGCGACTAATCAACACAACAACACAACACTGGCGGGGGCACTTCCGCCTTTTGGCAAATAATTACAGTGGTCATCGCCCCAGGATGTGCTGCTGGCTATGGTTTATGTTCTTGGTGCTTGGGTATCCTTGGGGTTTCTGGTCACTGCGCTAATGTGTGCATATTATTTTCTCATCAGAATTAATATTTAATTAAAAGTCAAGTGCGTGTGTGGGGGTTGCGCAAAGAAAAGTTCCATTTCCCTTCCAAGGAAATCCATTTGCCTGTCGTCATGGTGAACGTTTTTGTTATTTGCTATGCATGTTTTTGGGCATGAAATTTGAATGCTTAAAGGGAGTATTAGAAGGCGGATATTAAGGTGGGAATTAAGGAAAAGGTAAGCTACTTTAAGGGCACTTTTAAATCTATTATTCATCTACATTCGTTTCGTTTATCCACTCGAGCGTAAAACCAATTCGATTATGAATAAGCAAATGAATTCAAAAATCCAAAAATTACCCAAAAACAATTGAAATTCAAATGAGTGACAATGAACGCCACAGAACAAGAGTTCATATTGGTGTGGGGAGCGTTCAGAGATCGCAATCCGATTTATGTACTAATTGCGATGCTCATGTCAGGCCGCTGTCGAGTGTCGTCTGTCGAACAAAAGAATTATGTGTGTGTAGTGTGGTGGCATCAATCGAGTGGCACAATAATTCTTGGCCAAAACACTTGACTTGTGTGTGTGTGTGTGCGTGCCTGCCCGCAAATCGGCAACTAATCAATCAATTGGAGCGGGGACACGCTCCACTTTTTTTTCCGTGGTGGGAGAGAGGCCTAAACGATGGATGTTTGAGTGGCATGCCCATATGATGGATTGGATTCGCGCAAAGTTTGATTTTGATTTGGATTTCGATTTGATGGGGAGGCAGCGAAACTCTCAATGAAACTTGAGAGCAATCAGTGCGGGGAAATCTGCCATCAAGCACGAGCAAAAACTCGCCATCAAAACCTAGAAAAAACTCGCAACAAATCTGGGGAAATGCTTCAGTATCTTTTGCATCTTCTAAATCCCATTTCAAGCGTTAATCTTCCATAGCAAAATTTAGCAAAAAGAAAAGCGGCAGTTTTCCTTTAATTATAACATGATTTATGACTCAATTACCGTTTAATAGTCCGTTCAAGGCGTTTCCTTGACTTTGATTTGAACCAATGATTTTATTTGGTTTTACCCAAGATGTTCCTCTCTCTCCTCTTGTCACACTTCACTTCACGCTTTTCAACACCATTTGCGAAAAGGAAAAGCTTTCTGCTGAAAATTTAATTTTCTTTAATCTTTCTTTTCACTTCTTTTTCTTCTAGAGAGAGACGAGACGAGCCTCGATTTAGGCATCCGCTGATGTTGCGGCCATTTGGCGGCCTCTGACTATTTATCTCTATATATATTTTTATTTTTTGGTGGGGCAAGTTGGCGCCTAAGCCACACACACACGCATACACGCACACTGGCACACGCACACTTTGCCCCTCCGGAAAATGGGAGAAAACACTTGAAATTTGTTGGCTGCTTTCGCGCGACTTTCCGGTTAGCGAATTCTTTTGTTTGGGGTTTTTGTATCTTTTTTTTAGAGGATTTTATATCTCTTTTTTTGTGAGGGTATCTTTCTTGTGTTGGAATCTTCTTTTAGAGGGTATTAGGATAGGTCCAAACTGTTGGCCCTGCTACTTTTGGATGCTGTATATCCTGCTGTTTGGTTCCTTCTTTTCTTTTTTTGGGGCGTTGCTTTCGCTTAATTTTGTTGGATGTTGCAAGTGCAACAAGGGAATTCCCCGTGCACACACACACACGCACACAGCCTTAATCCATACACTGAAACACACATACACACACAGATGCAAAAATACACTTCTCGATGGAGTTTTGTGATTTTTTTGGGTGGAAAATGCGCGACGTACCGTTCGTACCCGTTTTGCTCCGAAGGAAGTCAGGCGCTGTGGCGGACGCCTGCTGCCGTTTCGCCGTTTCACCGTTAACCGTTACGTGTTACCACACAACACAAATATCGAACGTGAACTGACGACAAGCAGAACAAAATCCGAGGACATTGGAGGATTTTCAATGGAGGCATCCAACGAAACACGCGACACACAGAGCCTGAGGAGATGTGTCTGGTCTGTCGTTCGTTTCATCGGGTGGCGGCTCCTTCGTTCTTCGATTGCGAGCACACTGGCGCCAAACGGTCATTGGGGGAACTACAGAGAGAGTCAATAGAGAGTCTAAAAGAGAGAGAGAGAGAGTGAGTAGGGGAATAAATATATGGGGTAAAATGCGGAGAGAATAAGTCCATGTATTTGCAGGGGTAGCACAAAAATATCCCAGAATCTGAAGGAGACTCTCATAGTTACCCATTCATTCAATCAGTTTTTTTAAGGGAACATTTCACCCAGCTTTTTGGAGCTCGAAAAGATTTTCGAATTATACTTGTTGCTAAAGGAAACCGCTTTATGGAGTTTCCAAAGCAATATCCGATTGAAATTGAAGTAAATCGAAAATAGTAGAAAATAATGTATCTAATAGTTGGTTGGATATTTGGTTAAATATATATTGAAACTAAATAGAATTGATTAAAACATAAATGAATTAAAATGTATTTTTAATACGGACCAAACATAAAATATTTATTGGATATATGAAATATTATTAAATAAAATATTTTCAAATTAATGTGAATCTGGATATTAATAAAAGTGAAAATATTTTGTTCTCTTGAATATTTACATGTAGAATTTTATTTGTTTATTTATATTTTTAAATCAAAGTCTAACTATTTCAATTACAGATATTTTTGACTCGCTCTATGTGCAAGGAAATTGTCGTATTTATTAAGTAAGTACACACTAAATACAGTAGAGATACAGTAAATACAGCTGGTACACACTCGGATATTGTATTGTACATTGTACATTTACCTTACTCTAGTCCCATGAATTTACCTTAAATTAGCTTCTGTCAGCATTGCTTGTTTATTCAGTCAAAAACCATGTGTCTTCATTCTCTATTGTTCAAATATCAAAATAGGAGAGGCATTTTTTATTTCAACCAACAAAGCTTTTAGGAATCGGGCTTTTAGGCAGGACACATTTCTCATTTTCACCGACATCCAAAGCTACTTGAAAGTTGCAAAAGCTTTAGACTGGAAATAAATTCTTCAAGCTTTTGTATACTTAAGCTTTCACAGCTTTTTTGAATATATTCTTACTTGGTTGAAAGTTTTCACTTGAAAAGTTTGATAAAAAAGAAAAGTTTGAAAGGAATATACATTTTTTGTTATTGAAATTTTAAGTAGTTAGAATAGTTTCCGATAGAAAAATAATTTATTTGAAAGTGGTACGCTATTTTTCCGATAGCAGATACCTGTAGTTCTAGTTGGAAATTTGTCCTTTCAGACTTAAAAACGTTTCGTTGCAGGAAAAGATAATTAAAACCAAGTAAAGCGGTCTGCTGCCGCACTTATAGATGGATATTTTTCTTGCTCTCCTAACATTCAGATTCATTTTTGTTTGTCCATAAAATAAACATTGGAAAGGTCTCCTCTTTACAGTTGAGCAAACCCATAGTTTTACTCCCTTTACACAGTGCACTTTGTCATCAGCAAAAGTCTGTGAAATTCTTCTGGTATTCTTCTGGTATTTATGGAGCGACAGGACGGCAAATATTTCGATAAAAACTGCAGCCAGGACTAAGATGCACGAGGTAGAGGCAGGGGGCCAGATCTTGTTGGCAGGAGCCGGAGCTTGTGGGAGGGGTCTGGGGATTGTGGTTTGTGGCTTTTTCCTTTTTGCTTACTGCTCATTTTTCTCAAAAACCAAAAAAAAAAGAGAATATATGTCATCTGCAGGTAAAAGCCAATGCATAATTCAATTTTCGATATTTCTTCGATTTTTCTTCTATATTTTGCTAAATGCAACGAATGACCTGTGAATGGCCCACTAAAAATCGAGGTCAATGGCCAGAAATGAGTAACAGAAAGAAGAAAGTGGAGACCCCCAAGGCGGCGGAACTAACGAATGATTCGGTTGTCGTTGGGCAGGGTAGCTGTCTGTGGCATTGTGTGTGTGGCATGCATCCTGCTGCCGTAAGTGCAACTGTTGGCTGGCTGACTGGCTGCTGCTGCTGTTGTAAGCCTGACCTTATAAATCATAATTTCCAACAAATAAATCCTTCACGGACAATTTAACAGTGCGAACCGGCTCCACGAAAAAAACTGCAACAGTCGTCGAAGCTTTTTGGGGGGGTGAAATTTCAGTTTCTGTTTCTGATTTTGGTTTTTTCTTTCCTTGTTGCTTTTGAGATTTGTTTTTTTATTTTGCCAGGGGATTCAAAGGGGAAAGCGGATATGGAAACGGAAGTGGAGTTTAATGTGTATGTGTGTGTGCGGGAGTGGATGATGTATTAAATGTAGGAAGTGGATATTAATTTGTTTGGCTCTCCCATATGCAGCAGAGCAGTGATTGATGGTAGCATTTTTCCTTCGTGCCATTCATTCCCTTCATTGCCATAACCTCATTTCGTGGCTCACCTTTCGACATTGAAATTAGAAGTAGAATCCCATCTGAGGAGCATCCCCTTTACCACCTTTCACTTCATTTGAAATGTGCTTTGTGTGTGGATTCCACAAATATGCTGATGCATTCGTTTATAGACGGGTGGTTGGTGGGGGTGGAGGTCCTGTAGCAGTATTTTGCAATCTCTGAAGCCACTTATCGACCCAATGAAATGCAGATAGAAGGGATCCCAAGTTCTGCTCTGGTCTTTCTATTGCTGATTTGATGTGTGTGTGTGTTCTGTGGTCAGAAGGAGCTACCCGAGGGCTGCCATCCTTTCCTTCTGATGGGGCCTGTCCATATGTCTGCATCTCTGCATCGATATTCAACTCATTCCAAAGTTTGCGAACAAAAATGTAATTTACGCACATTTCAGAAATGGATAGAGAGGGAAATGAATAGCCAGGAGATGGAGGGGAGTTTAAGAAGAGATGGAAGGAAAACCAGGAGAGGGCAAGGAGAAGCGGGAAAGTGTATAGTTGTGGGAGGAGAATGAAGAGTAGCAGCAGGCGGTGTGGTGGGGCCACATGTCAGTCCGAATATTTGTGTAATTTTGAACTTGGCATTTGCACAATTGTGTTTGAATTTGATTTGTAGTCCATGCAGCAAGACCCATGGCCATTCCATACATACCCCCTGTTGCATGCCGCTCCCCGTTGCATTTGGGCCCATGCTCTGCCTCTCTTAACCGATTTCAAATAATCAAACATTTGCCTCGCATTTTGGCCCATTCGTGCAATGTGCAAGGCACCAGAAGGGGGTGACGAAAACACCCAAACAAAAACACATCCAAAGCACGTTGACATGTGTGCTGTGCTGTGTGTGCCAGCAGACCCCTAATCCCTCCCTTCGTTGCAAGAGCTAATTAAAGCGCGCACGCGTGTGTGATATGCCACGCCAGATGTTGTTGATGCTTGTAGATGTCTCAAGACCCCAAAACACCAGAAGCAGCAGCAACAGAAGCAGAAGCAAACAACAACAGCAGCAAAAGGGAGCATAAGCGGAAGGGCAATACGTTGAGGGTAGACACAGGAGATACCCTGGAAGATAAAGATTTTAGGAATTTACTTATACGATGTATTGCTTATAAACATGTCTTCTGTTTTGAGTGAAAAAAGTCTGTGAGAGACGAGAAAATTGCACAATTTAATCCCAAAACCAAATACAGAACCCCTCAACAAACGTCTGTCTATAATCATAAGTCCCCCTCTTTCTGTGTTGCCCCACAGGGTACCAAATGCTAAATGTCTTAGTGGCAAAACTGTAGGAGAAACAGTGGCAGGCAGCAGCAGAAAACAGAATCCATGCCTCCCTGCGCTTTATTCTAATCTCAACCGCAACATGTTTTAAATTTAGCATAACATTCGGAGGCATAAAACACAAGACAGGGAAGTGGCATGGACATGGGCTCTCCACTCTCTCTCTCTCTCTCTCACTGACTCGCTGGAATGGGCTGGTGGCACTCTATCTACGGCTCGTGTGGCAACTTTATGCAAAGGTCGCCTCATCAACAACATCTTGGGGACCTTTCGTGACTGGGGGAAATGGAGTATTGGGAGTGGAATCGAGAGTGAAACTTGGGTCTGGAGGGGGAATATCTACCTTCGGGGTGTTTGAACTGCGCGAAGATGGCAGCAGTAGAAGCAGCAGCAGAGGCAGAGTGCCTCGCGTGGCATTGCGTGTTGTGTTTTGATTTGATTTTTGTCGCCGCCAAAAACGACGCCATCAAAAAGGTAAACAACAAGAGTTTTTTTCTTCTTCTTGTTCGGCTTTTTGTATTTGTTCTCTCTAAGGCTGATGAAAAAGTACCAGAAAAAGTAGGAGAAATATTAAAGTGCACCTGATATATTAAGTATTTCTTGATTAGATCTAGAAGTTGTAGCTAGAAAATTGTTTAAAGAAAATATATGAATCTTAATTGCAGAATATATCTTTTGAAATTTTTTTAATACTCTAGACATTCGCTAGTTGCCTTAGAATACAACGTTTTTGCGTATTATAATATAATAGAAAAAATATATTGAAATTTCAAGAATATTTATCTTGTTGGCAAAAATAACAAATAAATTTAAAACAAATATACCTTAAACGTAAACAGAATATATTTCTTGAATGGAAACTTCTTTGAGTATTTGGAAATAAATAAGCAGAAAATTGTAGCAATAAAAGTGTCAGTAAAGGAAGTGGCATATTCTAGTTTACTATAAATATTTTACACTGAGATTAAAGATAAAAGCATACAAGACAAGAGCAATGGAAAGGGGAAATGTGAGGTGCACCCGACCATCCATTAGCATTCCGTAATCGTGTTCTGCACAGGCTACTAAATCATACAAATTTCCACTATTTCCATTTGCTGCTTGCCACTAGAGTATTCAAATTTCGTTGAAAATATGCTGCTGGATGGATATCTAGATGGTGATTCTTCCCCATTTAGTTGCATGTTGCATGTTCCACCCCGATGGCAGACGATGCATAAATTTGCAGCCATTTATAGCCCATGGGGGGCACGCAAGCCACGCGGCACTGCTGCTGCTGCTGTAGCATTGTGTTATAATGATTTTCCAATGATTTTTTTATTATTAATAAATGAATGCAATACACATTTGAAATTTGAACAATATTATCCTCAACTATGCAATTTTTCACTGTTCGAAAGATAAACTCAGCCCATCGAATGGGAAATCAAAAATGCATTCAATTGGAACAGAACGGAATGGAAGAGGGACTCCTCTCAATATGGAATTTCATATAAAATATGCAATTTTTGAAAAAAAAACTTTAGAAATATATAAAAATATGCGAGCGAGTCAATTTAAAAATATTCAAAAATTTCCATGCAATAAAATGCAGTAAATACACTATGGAAAATCAAGAGGAGCTTTTACTTTGAGTAGTGTAAGGACATCATTAGAAGATGCTTCACAAGAGCCTTATTTATGGCAAGTAAGTTCAGATTGATTGGGGAGTTGGTAGTGAATTAAATCAGATGTAAATATTCAAAAAAATTATGGAGGATTGTAGTAGCTTCAATGTAAATATATTTTTAGAAAGGTGCTTCAAAAGGGTCTTGTTTATCAACTGAAATGAGTAGATCACAAATAGAATCGAATAGAACATATTAGAAAATACCAAAAACTTACTTTGCATTTGAAATAATCTCTAGAAATATGCTGAAGAAATATTGGTAGAGCGAAGAAAGGAATAGCTAGAAATTTAGAAAGCTAGAGTTTGATTGATTGACATCAAATCATACAAAGAACACGCCATAGATAGTACCATTTACTCTAATAAATTCATTTGTTATTTCTACACTCAATTGGAGAACCATTTCCAACCGAAAATTCCCCTTTGATTCCAATTTGATAAAGTTATTCAATGCGGAAACAATTTCTGGCCGTAAACTGACATACGATACGAGTATATGCAAATCCATAATCCATTCCATTGACACATAAAGGGAAAGGGCATCCAGCGAGAGTCCTCTGTGCTGCATAATCCTTGTCGTAAACAATATCCATCCTACGATTATTGTTTACCAAAAACTGCCAGAACAAAAAAAATGTTGCCGCGCTGCATAAAATCCATAAAAATATTAAAAGAAAAAAATGTATAAAAAATATACAACATGCAACATGCGGGGGTACACAATATTGGCGTATGTTTTGGAGCAACAAAAAAAGGGGGATTTATATTGTATGTATGTATAGTGGAACCCATAGATATTATGGGTGTTCTTTTTGTGTCTTTTTTATGGCCAATTGTTTTGTTGATTCCTCCATTTGGTTCTTTTTTTCACTGCGTTAAATAAATTGCACTGTGAAAAGTGCAGGGAAATAGTTAAGTGATTGATTTAGTGCTGCCTGGGGGCACAGCCCTACCCCCTCAGCCCTGCCTGGTGGGGTGGAAAAAAGAGTTGCAAACGAAAATTGATTTCAAATTGAGAAATTGCCAACTGGAAATGGGTTGAGAGAGGGTGCGGAGGCTGTGGCCCCCGCCTCACAACATGAAGTGGGGCATTCTCCATGAATGAATTAAGCGCGGAAATTTATTAACAATGATCGGGGGGAGGCATGAGGAGCAGAATTTTCAACTCTCTCTCGCTCTGGCTTTGACCGGCAAAACATTTTTGTGGCAATTTTTGTGGGGAAATAAAAACGAAAATGATTATAGAAGAGGCTGAGCAGACAGGGGGGATTTTGGTTGATTGGAAATTTGCATTTTGCTGGGTACATTTTTGGCCAAAAATTGATGGCTAAATATAGTAGAGTGCTTTGCCATTCAAGCCACAAATCTATACGAGTATCTATGGGTTCCCATCCAATGTTTTCAGTTTGGGGCAATGGATCTTAAATGTCTCTCTGGTGTTTACCCAAAGTTTTGTCATGAATTCCGTGGAGTCATTGGCTATTTCCAGTGCGAGTCTTTAAACCATTTTCAAAGCTTAGAGGAAACTTTTTGGTTTAAGTAAAACTTGTCTCGGTTTTGCCTTAAATACTTGATGACTTTTAGGCCGCCGCACTTTCCGCTTGCCACGCTCCATGGATCTGCGTGGAGCTGCGTGGCACTTGAGCCGCAAAGCGGCCATTAGGCAACTGATGTAGACAGATGCCACAGCGACACGCCGACGAGGAGGGAATGGGGGAAAAGCGCTTGGTACAGGGAAAAGGCTGTGCCAGGGAGTAGGAGTAACTAACGGCATGCAAACTATCTTGCCACTCAGTCAAGCAGCAGCAGCAGCAGCAGCAGCAGAGGCATCATCCACTTGAGTTATGCTAGGAGCTGGAGGTGCAGCAGCAGTGGCGAGAGATTGAAGGAGATGGTAATGGTAATGGAGATGAGCAGAGAGGAGTTGCAAGATGAAGATGAAGAGCAGCGGGAGTGTTGCAAGATGGAGAGCAAAGGGAGAGTGTTGCAAGATGAAGTTGCCTTTAAATGAAGATGTAGAAGAAAGTGGCAGAAATAAAGACAAAGAACAAAGCAATTGTTGTCTCTCTACAAAGTAAGCGAAAACATCTTCTTGTTCCTTCTTTCCTTCTGCTTTTATTTTATTACCAACAACATTTTGTAATTAGCCAAAAGGTCGTCTAACCATTCAACCTGAGGATTACCTTAACATGTTTCCTATGCAATTATTTTCCAAGCAATTGGTATCCTGTGTGGTCTCACGTACAGCCTCTTAAATTCTTAGATGGGTCACGTGGCAAAACGTCTCGCCTTTTTTAATCACATGAAAATTGCGCTAAATCATTTTCTAATTGCCTCTTATGGCATAAACAGTGACTCTCTAATGAGTTTGTGACCCCCCAACACCCTCCAGTCACCAAAAATGACGCCCCCAAAAGCTGTTGGAGGCATACGTGTATTTGTGTCTTTAATGTATATTTAACAGAGAGGCATTACCCGCACATGTGTCAATAAGAAGAAGAAAGTATCTACTGTGTATGTGTGGAAGTATCTTAAGAGGGGAAGAACATATTTGAAAAAGAGTATCTGATAAAGAAGATGCAGAAGAATAAATACCTTTAGAGGGAGACTATCTAAAGGTGAAGTATTTGAAGAAAAAGAACGCTTTAATAAGAAGTATCTTAAGAAATAAATTAAAGAGATGTATCTGAACAAATATATGAAAAATAAGTATCAGAAAAAGATGCAGAAGAGTTAGTGGAAAAGGGAGAGTGCCATCTTTTGATGCTGTGAAATGGAATTATTTTTGTCAGTTGTTATGATGGAAATAACCAAAATTATTGCTAATGGAAAAGAGGGAGAGGAGGTCTCTTCTGGGACCTACACTAAGAGTATCAACTTTTCGACTTTCGATGCAAAGGAGCTTCATTTCTTTTCTAGAGCTCTCTAAGAGTCATGTTTGCATACCCAGGGGCATCAGCATCAGCAGCAGCAGACTGTGTGCTAATTATGCTCAAAATGTTGGGGATTTCATGATATTCCTCCCTCACCACAACAGGCTAATCCTCCCAGTTGCCTCTCTCTCTCTCTCTGGACTCTCTGGTGGGCGCCCAACCAAAGTGTCTCCTAAGCGGACTGCTGCAGGACAACAACCCATTGTGGGACTTTTGGGGCCCATAATATTGCCATGAGATGTGAACGCTTGAATGGGTCATTAGCTTCCAATTAGTTATTGTTAATTTGTCGTTTTTCACAGGAGCAGGAGTAGCACCAGCAGCAGGAGTAAGGAGTGTGTGGCATGCAGATCCTTGTGGTAGCAAGTGCTGCATCTAGAAAGAGAGAGGGAGATGGTTGTGCTTATGCGGGGATACAATATTAATTATGGTTTGATGGCATCTGATGCTACGTTTTCCCCTTGCTTGCTACGTTTATCCATTGAGTAGTTTCATAATTGCTTTCCTTATGAATTTTGATTGTGTTTTCAAGGAAAAGCAAAGACAAATAAATGATGTGGAAGTGAAGACAGCAGAGCGAATTTATGAGAGAGATATGAAGGATTTTTGGGGCAAAGAAAGCAAGCAGAATGGAATTTATTATTTAAACAGAAATAATATGAAACCAAGATGTGCAGAGAGATAGAACAAGTCTTCTATATATAGATAGAGATATGGATTTAGATAGAGCCCTCTATCTATGACAATTCGGGGAGAAAACATGTCTGAAACTCTGGCCACACTCTGCGTTCTTCCCTTGTTCCATGCTGCAGAGTGTTTGCGCATTCCCCCTCTATTCATTGCCTTTTCCGCCTAAATTGCTACACTCTCAAAACGAGGGACAACCCTTCCTTTTGGCGAACAAGAGCAACGGCGACATGGTAGATGTTTTGTTTATTTTTGTATCCATGCGCTCGTGGCAAGTGCAGCGCGTAAATGTGGCATCGCATCGACATCAGGCAGCAGTAGCAGCGGCAGCGGCAGGGCACGTATTGCCCCAACCTGGAGCCAAGTGGAGGAGTCACTGCCACGGCTGCTAGGGGCAAAAGGGTTGCAGCACCAGCAACAGCATCATCATAGAGGAGGAAACTGCATAAATAACAACACGAACGAAAGAGCGGAGAAGTCCCACAAAAGAACGACAAAGTTGCCGCTGCGGCGGCAGCAGGAACTCTCCCTCTGACGATGATGATGTTGATTATGTGGCAGGGGCAACATCCATGATCCCAGGCACTAAACGACCCTTGCAGCACTCGTGATTGGGAAACAGTTTGCGGCATGATTGATGCGTAGTTTGTGTGTGTGTGTGGCTTCAATCAAAATATGAAACTGATTTTAGAATAAATATGTTTATTCCCCTGTGAGGAAAATGTTTTAGAAAACTTTCGAGTTTTTCCTTTGTCATGCCGCGACTTTTGCTTGTGTTTTCCCCGACTTTTTCTAGTTGAAAAATTGCATTTTCCTCGACTTTTGCTTGTTGAAAAATTGCATTTTAATTAAAAAACAGCTCAAGTGCACTTAAGTGTTGTGCTGCCGCTGTGCTCTCCCATAGCCACGTCAACAATCGGACAGCGAAAAGCAGGAAAAAAATGCAACGGGAACAACAGGCACAACACGGGAAACAGTGACTACAAGTGCAAAGTGCAACACCCACACACACACACACGCTCACGCACACAGAGTCCATGCAACAATGACAGCAGCAGCAACAATGCAAACAACAAGAAACAGCAAAAGCAATGGAATGAACGGACAAACGCCCAACAACAATTAAGACAACAATACAAGAGAGACGCGAAGTCCTCCCGGAGTTTAAGAAAAAAGAGCAACAAAAGGGGGAAAATAATATAAAATATTTACGAACTTTATGAATAAACGAAGTTTGAATGCACTTTTGAGGTGTAGCAGTGAAGGAGAATAGAATGTGTATTTAAAGATGATTAAATGTACATTAAATGTAAATTTCTCCCAACAAAATGCCACGCTTGTCATTCCACGTTCTTTAAACTCCTCTCAGATCTCATTTCCCATAAAAATGATATACCCCATGCCATAGCCAATATACTCTGGCTACCCCTTAATGTATCTCCAAGAAGTTGCATTGCAAATAAGCAACGAAATTTATATCATTTTGCGCCGATTTACACAGCGCAGCGCAGAGCTGCCTCTGCTCCAGGAGATGGGAGAATGAGAATCCTCCCGCTTGACTTACGATTGCCGGCAGAGCCTGTGTCGTGTAATGTGTCTGTGAGACACATTAATGAGAAGAAGAGTAAAGGAGTTGCAGTGCGCTTCCTTTGTGGCACTTGCAACCTGCAACGCTGATAAGCTGCTACTGTGTATGTTTGTGTGTGTGTGTGTGCAATGCCTGCAGGAAACAGGATATGACATATTTTATAATGCATAACAGATGCGCGCAACATTTCGGGGCATCATCATCCTCCCACTGCATCTCCTCTTGCCTCCTGGATAAAGCAATTTAATTTCATTTTTATCCTTATAAAGCGAAGTGCCTTTCCTGGCCTGCAGCTGCCTTTGACGTAATTATGAAAATATTCTTAAGGAATTGGTAAAAAATCATTTGCATAGCTACTCAGAAAATATTCCAAAAAGCAAAAAAAAAAATGCACAGAGGTAGACAAAAAAGTGGTCTTAAAATTTAATTTGAATTGCAAAATATATAATAATCACGGGTACTGGGGGGCGGGGAAAAAACGTGGGATTATAATAACAAAATTGTTAATTGAATGCAAATTCGGGAAGAGACAGTTCAATTAATTAATTATTCAACAGCGAAAGGTACTCGTATAACTTGGAAAAGAGGGATTATTCGCACCTACATACATATAATGGAAAGAAAAAGTGTGAAAATATTTAAAAAAAAAGCATAACAAATTGGTTAAATTATTAACGTTATTAAACAAGTGATTATTAAATTATTTTTTTACTTTCATCACTGAACTTTAATAAATTTAAGAAATTATTCTTTGAGTGTATTTTTGAATTAATTTAAATCACAATTTAATCTCAGCTAAAAAATGCTCCGCCATTTACATAAAAACACTGGCCACAAGAGCTATTTTGACCACATTTAATGGAGAGCTTTGACCCCAAACATTGAATGAGAGATGGAGTAGAAAATGTCCAAAAACTAAGGGGTGACTGCAATGGATAGATGGAGAGTCCCCCGACAGATGACAAACACGTAAGCCGCCACGCGTAAGCGGAAACTGATGCAACTTTCCCAACCACCCACAATCCACGCTCACCCCGTGACCACTCTTTTACACTATTTTTTCGAGACTTTTTCTTTTATTTTATAAATGCAAAAAAGTGTAACTGGAGTACGTGGCGAGGTTACTGCTGATGCCAAACAAAAGAGAGAGAGAGATAGAGAGAAAAGAAAACTTGTTTCATTTTTGCAGTGGAAAAAGTTTGCGGCCGCCACCGACGCTTTGGGCATTAACAACACTTAAAATGCCTGCAGCGTTTTTCCTTTAATACAAGTGGACGACAGGCAGGCCAGTCCACAGTCGACTATCGTCCAGTGTGTGGTATTTCCTTCTTTTTTTTTCTGTGTGTGTGTGCCCCAAAAACTATCTAGCAGTACGCTTTTAGCCTCTGGTCCACTCGAAAGCGAAGTTTCTAGGGTCCGGTACCAACTTCCACTTGAAGAGGCGGCAGTCGGCTCTTTCATGCCACTCCAAAGTTCTCTTTTGACTCTCTCTCTTTCGCTCACTCTCTTTCTCACTTTCTTTTTGATTTAGTCCAACGTTTAGTTGCGTCCTTTTGGGTGCCAGATTTTATTTGGTTAGACATCTCTTTTGGGGCATCCAAAGGGCGGGCAGCTCTGAAGTGTAAATGAGTATAATTTTTTTTCCCCCCTGAAAAACAGATTACGAAACGAAGGACGCACACTGCGGATTTCCGCAACGAATTAAAGCTTCATCTTCATTTGCATAAGGAATCCACAGGCCACCTACCACATTTCACATTCCGTTTTGGATGCCACAAACAAACACGCACACAAATCTCTGGCTAAATCTGTTAACGGTTTAGTGAAGTTTAGTTAAACGTTCGTTTCGCTCTCTCTCTCTCCGGCCTCAAAAATCAATAGCCTACTTTACGCCAAATTTACTGCCCAAAAGACCAACGAGTGAGCATTGCTTGGGGCTGATGATTCTGCTGCTTCGGCTGCTGTGTTTTCTGCTCAATTGAATTCTTGAAGTAGTTTTTGGGATATCCGCTGGTAACCCTCTGTCCCTTTCTCTTTCTCTCTATTTTCTTTCTGTCTCCTCTGATTAGCGTAAAAAGTTTTGAGGCCAATGAAATGACAAAAAACTACGATTACAAGTAGTTTTGCAATAATTCAAATTTTGCATTTCCACGGATCTGCGGGCTCTGAGTAGTTGAGTTTTGCAAAGGGTATCCTTGGGAGAGGGTAGAAGAGGTAGAGAGGTAGAAGTAGAGGTTTGCAAGGTAGTAAAGATAGGTTTAAGATGCTTTTGTGCTGTAGATTTATTAGCCATATTCATTTATTAATTTTAATGAAAGCTTCTGCCTTAATTTTAAATCTATCTGCATAAGACTATATACTATAGAATGAATACATATCGCAACTCAAAAAACAAGCAATTAATTAATACACTCTTTCCTTTTTTTTAAGCTGCGGTTGCCTTCTTATATATACCACGTGTGTTCTACATGAGGATGATCTCCACAACCAAATCTGTTAGAAAAATTAATCAAAATTGCAGCAGTATTCAGTTAAATGCAAAGATATACAAATTTAAGATAGTTTCATCATTATGGAAGTGTATTCTTAGTTTCGTCTTGTGCATCTCTTTTTTTATTTTCTAGTTTTTCATTATTTTCTTATATTTTTTATGCATTCTTCTTGTGTACTTTTTTTTCGTGGCAAGAGCCAAAAGTTGAGTGCATTTCTTGGGGCAGTTTCTTGAGCAATTTTTTGGCTAATTTATTTGCACTTCACTCTGCGTGGCGCTGCCTCAAGTTAAACACTTGACTGGGCAAATACTCGGAGACTGGCTCATACTCTTGGGTTTTGCTGTGGGTTTTCCTGGCTGGCTTTTTCTCTGGTTCCTTAGCTTTTGCATTGCTCTGTTCTCTGGATTTGCACTGGCTTTCCTCTGGCTCTACCTCCGCGCTATTCTTCTGGTAAATACTTGCATTTTATTAGATATCTTAAGAGGGTCTTAGTGCATTCATAATTCCATTTTATACCAGACCAGTGGCTTACGGATTCAGGCATATAATTAGCAGCCAAAATATAATTTTGCACTCGAATTAAATCATCCAAAAGCAGCGACTGCTTTTCCTACTATCTGCGGGACGTTTTCCTTAATTTCTGGCCAGAAAAAAAAAACACTGTGCTCATTTTTCCGTTACGCTTTTCTTTTGGTCTTTTGGTCATTGCTGACTTAATTAGAGTTGGCTTTTCATTTGGGGTACCGCCAGCCGTCTTTTACTTTGTTTTTTTTCCTCTTCAAGGCCTTCGCTTAACTGCTGCCACATGGTGCAAGCATCCAACCAGAGGGGCTCCATCCCATTCTCTCCTCTTCTTTCAAAGCAAAACACAATTACATTCGTATTCTCTTCTTTTTTTCTTTCTTTCTTTTGCTTTCGTTTCTATTCTTCTTTTCGCTATCCTTTCGCTTAGAGGCAAAAAACTTTCGGTTTTAACTTGATTTTTATGTTATCTGTGCTTTTTTCTTTCGTTCGCTTTTTCTCTCATTTGTGTGGGCGTGGCATGTGGCAAGAATTATGCGCCACGAAATGCAATTATGCAAAATGTCCTCTGTCCCTCAGCTGCCGCTGCTGCTGCAGTAAGCGGAATCGAAGTTAATTAGATTGCAGGACACCCAAGGGGGAACAAGAGAGAGTCCTGTCTCTGAATTGGCAGCAAATTAGTGAAGCAAGAAATCGAAAAGGGTTATAAAAATGTCCAAAGCTAAAGAGCGAGTTCGTTTTATGAGCTCTAAAATGAGCTTACGCATGGGAACATAAGTAATATGGGGCTTATATAAGGCAAGAATATGAGAAAGGGTTGAGAGAAGGCGGTAATATGGTCAAAGGAGTAAGAGAAAGTGGTAATATGGCTAAAGGGGTAAGAGAAAAGGGAGAACATTTAGTAAAGGGCAAGAAAACGAGAACAAAAGATACAGATTTTTGACTGCGACTTATTTCTTAAATGTAGGGATTTCTGACTTAAAAGCAAAAAAAAATTTTCAATCAGAATTTGGGAATACTTATTCCCATTAGCTTTTTTGTGTATCTTTATGATATTTCCATTAGAGTTACACCATTTTCCTTGTACATTTTGCCATTCACATGCATCTCAAATTGTATGTTCGATTACTTTGTGGCACTTATCAAAAATTTGTATTCAATTTGTTTGTAGGGAAAATTGCTCCCGTCCAAAAATTTGTTTATGCAATTTATTTGGCACCTCAAGCGTCAGCAAAGAAATACTCGAATTATAAATAGAAACTCAATTTATTTAAATGTAATTATTGGGTAAAAACATGCAGCAAAAAAAAAAAGACGAAGAAAAACACAGGGAAAAGACAGAAAAAAGCAAGGGAAACATTTGAGATGAATAATGTATTTGTTGATAAATTGACAGGCAGACAAATAGACTAACACAATTTTTGGTTCAAATTTAGACCAAAAAAAGGCAGAAGTTGCAGTGCAATTGTAAGTAAATATCGAAGATTTCGCTTCCCGCTGTCTGTGGCTGCTACATAATATCTGTTGCAGCGTTAAATCGTTCACTAACTTACTTACTAACTTAACTTTAATTAACTTAAGCATTTTCCTCACTTCTTACGCATTTCTCTGCATTTTTATATGATTTCTATATATATTTTTTTATGATGCTTATATTTTTATGTGTTTTAGTTCATTTATAAATGTGTTGTGTAGCCTCGTTGTCGTCTTGGGTTTTATTTTTGGTTCCAAATGCATGACGTTTTTTTTTCGTTCTTCACTTGGAAGTTCGATTTTTTAATTAACTTGCAATTAAAAGGAAAATTTATAGGCGCACTTTGATGCTCGTAAATTAGGACTTGCCACTCGATGGCAGTCTCTGCAAAATGTCAGATCGATGGTAAATCAATTTCTCAACATCAGGGAGACCCGGAAGACCCACCTTTGGGATGAAGGTTTCCGCTATTTTTAGGAGCCAAAAAAAAAAAAACCAAAGGTGGAACTGGCATGCCGCTCTCTGACATGCACTGACATTTGTTGGAGTAGGAGAGCCTGTGAAAAGGGAAAAAATTGGCCATAAAAAAACATCGTGTGTGTGTGTTAGCTTGAAGTCGTCTGGCTGTAAACGCTTGGGTAGAAACCCACCCAAAAGTCTCGTCCAAATTGGCGATGAAGTGGCAGTAGACACAATGAAGAAGTCAAACAACTCACTTAAGGGGTTTTCCACTGGGAGACGAAGAATAGAGATGCAAAAACGGTAGGACTTTACCTTTCTCTTGAGTGCAAGGAACGAGATTTACCTTTCTCCACTCTCTTTCTGGTGGATGCAAGAGGCACTCTACTTGTCTCCCCTCTGCCATGCAAAGCGAGTGGAGTTGGCTTTTTCCGCCTCTTTTTCTTTTGTTTAGGTTTCTCTTGGCCAAAAGCCAAGCTGATTTAAGACTTTAGCCGTTGCCTCCTGCCTCCACAATTGCAGCCAGGCAGCAGGCAGCCACTCAGACCCAAGTGCGAGATTTGTGGCAGGAAGTCGACGATAAGAGACAAAAGAGAGAAACGGAACAGGGAATCTTTGCCGTAGGATCAAAGATGAAGTTTAGAGCGGAAGTTTTATGGGAAGAAAGTTGAGGAAATGCCTGAGAGATGATACGGAAAAAGATATCATCAAAATGAGAAGAAGGCAATTAATGGTAAGGCAGGCGAAATTCCATTGAAATTTATATGATTTCCTCAACATTTACCCCACAGATAAATAGAAGAGCACCCAGCCGACACGATTTATGCCAGTTTATACCAAAAATTATCTCAAGAAATGATAAATCTCTCAAGAGAGAAACGAGAAGCAAATTTCTTAGAGAAGAGAGACACAACAGCTAGGAGAATCTAGAAAGAGAAGTGCCTGCCGTCAGATGGAGGGCGAAACAGTTGCAGTTTGAACGTCGATCGTGTCGCATCGTGTGGCATGTTCGCTCTTGGATCGTGCCCCTCGTTTCGCTTTCGTTACGGTTTTTCTTTTTGGGGGGACAGCACTGAAGTGCTCTTATTCCGAACTCAAATAAATCTTGTGCATGATCCAAAAATAAAACCCCGTAAAAAAGGGGGACAAAAACAAAAGAGCGTGCCAAGAAGTTTCCCCTCCCAAGTAAAAATCGAAAAGTGAAAATGTTTACGTCTCACGAAATGTTAATCAAACTTAATGAAAAGTCGAGTGAAACGCTCTTCAATCAACGATAAAGCCAAGTGACAAAGAAAAATATCTGCGAATGTGTTTCGTTGCGAAAAGTATCTGCCAAAAGCTATCTGCCAATTTGTTATTTCGTAGCAGATCAAAGATTCAAAAATATCCGTGTGGGCCATAAAGCAAATCAAGTGGAAATTTATTTGGTAAATGCCAGCGAAAATATTGATGAAAAATCTACAGGCCAAATAATGATGAACCGTGCAAAATGTGTTTACAAGAAAATTCCCGAAATTTCAATGCAATTTTCATTAATTAAAAAAGAAAACTCTTTCCACTCTTGGCTGCATAGAATGTGTAAAATAAATTTCTGTGGAAATATGTATGTGTGTATTTTCATAAATCAGGAGAATCGTTAAATATTAATTTTCGTTGATTTTTGTGCAAATGAATTTGAATATCATGTAGAACATTTCCCGAAACAAAAGAAGCAAAAACCATTCGGGAAAATAAAGTGCTGTTGTGTGACGCTCGTAAATAATTCGTAAATATCGTAAATATATAGGGGGAAATGGCAGGCAAATATTTCAGAGATATTTGTATTTTATATTACGGATAAACAGTATACATAAAGAAGATAGATAGAAAGGTATAAAGAATAGAAAAAGTCAAAATATATCTTAAGTAAATCGGACAAAGAATACAGAAATTTCAGATATTATTTTGCAAGATTTTGCATCGAAGATTATCCCAGAATTTGAGTATGTTCTTAGCTGTTTTTATTAGCCATCAAATGGTGCTTTTATTGAGTTGATCTGACCATAATTTCTATATATTTACATTTATTTTTCACCCAAGTTGAACCCAAATAAACAATTGTGCAAACAATTTAGCATTTTTGTTGTTCTTTTTCGATGATTTATAAATAAACGCTTCACTTAATTTGCATGATAATGCGAGTATGTGCCATGCCCATTGGCCCCATAAGCCCACTGTGCCCCAAAAAAACAAAGTGCACCACGTTTGTGCATATAATACCCTCTAAAGAGGAGAGGGTATAGTGGTTTTGTCGGGGTATTGATATATCGGTATGTGTCTTTCCTTTCGTTGATATTGTATTTTAAAGGGTGTCAAAGCTTCAAGACTGTTCATATTCTTTTAAAAACCTATTTTATACAAGAATGTCAATTTGTATAGAAAAACCATTCACTATTTAGATTCTTAAACAAAATTCTTACTATCTAATGGCATCTGATCTCGTAAAGGAATTTTATATTATCTTCTAGCTCTGAGTTTCAAGGGTATTTCAATATTCCATACCCAAATCTCTCCACTTTTCCTCTAGTTGTAAGTGTGTTTATGTTTTTCATCGACCGAGTGAAAATCCCAAAAATAAATCTCATAATTCTCTCGTAATTCTCGCCCCAATCTTTTGCAATTTGAGTTTCTGTTTCGCTTTTGGGGTTTGTTGAACTTTTTGTCGCCTGTTTTTGCATTTTTGTATATCTTTTTTTCTGTTTTGCATTTGCAGCTAAAATTAGGTGCAACTAATTTGTTGTTTGTCGATGGGTTGGTTGGGATCTCTTTTTCGTTTCATTTCGTGTGGCAGAGCCGCGTGTCAAATGTGACAGCTTTCAATGCGCATCGAGTTCGGGAATATTTCTCTCTTTGTATGCTAATTATGCAAATGTTCAATGTACAGTCGAGAGGAGAGTTTTTGTTTTGTTTGGGCGGCCTCTCTGTGGCCCTTTTCTGTCATTCATTTGCATTAAAAAGGCTTTGGTTTACGATATTTCAATGGGTAGCTACGATGAAAGCATATGATTTATGACACCTTTCGTGTTGTGAAACTACAGCGAATAATAAGCTAACGATTAAAGATACCTTTAGTTTTTTTAGTTCCAATTTCTGTTTACCTTTAGTTGATCTTAGTTTTCTCTGTTTTATTTATTTTTTAGAGTTTATTTAAGTGAATCGCGTACCTCCATTGACCCACAAATTGTGTGTAGTAGTGCTGGTGACTTCATCAGAGTTGAAACGAGTCGGAAAATGCATTTTCCGAATTGTTTTGACCAAAAGCCAAGTGGCGGATCGGAGCCGTGGAATGGCGGATAGAAGCAGAAGTGACTTTCGCGCGGAGACAAAATAATCCAAAATCAAATCACTTTACTTAAATTCCAATTGTAGTTTTTTCCGCCCTGTTTCCCTTTACGCTTGTCCACTCTTTTCACTCTAATTTTCCCACTTATTTTCCTCCATTTTCTCTTTACTTGTCCCCCCAACTTATTTGCCGCTCTCTTGTTTCTTTTCGGACTGCGTTTTCTCAGTCTCTTTCAACAGCTGCCAAATGCCGCCAAATGGCAGAGTTTTTCTTGTAAATTTTTTGTTGTCTTTTATTTTCTTTTATTTTCATAGAATTTTCTTTTATATTTATTTATCCACTGCCGACATCCACTGGTGACGACATTTTTTGGATGAAGCAGCGCCACAGAGAGCGCAATAAATGTGTATAGTGGAATTCCGTGAATATTTCTGCTCGTTCGTTTTTATTTTTAAACATTTTCGCTGTGTGTATTTTTAATGCTGTTCATTTTGTTTAAATTTGCATTGACGCACCCCACTCCGCACCATTCCGCTGTGTCCCGACAGTATTTATTTTTTATTAGTCGTATTTTTAGTGCACTTTTCAGTTATTCAAGAATTTGCATTTAATGGACGGCTGCTGCTGTCTTAATTTACTTTCACTTAGTGGATGGATGGATGGATGGATACTCGTGTGTTCGTTCCTACGACACACATCGATCCGAAAATAGCATTGATTCTACTTTGAGGTCTATAAATAATCGCACAATATCGCAATATCAAGAGAGGAAACACTCTGTGCCTCTATCACCATTTTATTGATGTTGACTCAATTAGCTTTTGGTTTTTGGGATATTTATGTGATTTTCTTATGCAAGAGAAAGCGCTTTTCACGCTTCTGTCTAAGTGCTCGGATAAACTCCACTTCAACACCCATTTTCCACCGTTTTTTTTCCACCCTAAGGCCATAAGGTCAATTTTATGTATGTTCACAGTCGATGTACCTTGACGTTTATGTGTGTATGTTTGTTGGTGTTTGTGTTTGCATCACACATACATATACATTTCCGGATACACCCACACATTCACCCACACACACACAGATGCCATAAAAAAAGACGAACGCGTTGAAAAAAGTGTAATAAATAACAAAATCATTTAAGAGAATATTTTTTATTTTCTATGTTGGCACACATTTGTTATGTGGCTTCTGCTGGGGAAGGGTATATGGGTTTTAGGAAGGAATATAAATATGATTTAGCATGAATTTTAGATACTTTGGATGCGCTGTTGAGGGGAAAATACGTAAATAAAATTTTAGAGGGATGGAGATTTTAGGGTGTGAACAAATTATGTAATGTTTGATTATTTCGTGTATGTCTTGAAAATAATATAGAATAAATATAAAATCTATAAAATACGAGGAAGATAAATTTAATTTTGAAGAAAATATTCTTGTGAATGGACGGTGTGTGGAATGGAGCTTAATAATATTATTACTATCCTGAAAAATCTCAAATAATTATTCAATCGTTGGTAGAATTTAAGATTTATTTCATCCATTGAAAACCTTTTAAGTGGATTAAATGGTTTCAAACAACTTATAGGGCATTCAGACATCTGTAAGATACTTCAATACCAGATAGGGCATTAAATCTTCGTCTCTACTTTTGCTCTACCATCATATTTTTGTTATTATTTCTTAGATTTACTTTTTGTTCTATTTAGTCTATCGTTTGTTGTTATTGTGAAAAATGCTTTTAGTGTGCCACAGGGCGTTGCGTGGTGTTTATTTTGATACGAGCACACATGAGCACATATATGTATAACCGTACCCGTAGTATTCACGAAGAAAACTCACACACAGAGACTCTGTCACACATGGCAGAGCCCTATGCACCTCTCCTCAATAGGGGGCTGCTCGTAAAAAAACATTTAAATTCTTTCGTTCCTTTACGTTACACGTTTTCTAGAATTTTTGCATTCAGTTTCAGTTTTTATTGCGAAATTAGCTCACATTTTGAGTGCGAGGAAAACAGCGAAACTTAATTGAATTTTCATTGGTATTTTCTGTATTTTTATGATTAATCGTCATGGGAAATCTATTGGTTATGGCTTTTCCACATCCATTTGCTGAGATGCTTGCTCTTTTGTTTACTTAACGCAAAATGTGGAAAAACAACACTGGCACTCATTTGGCAGATGTCAGATGTACTCTTCAATGACGGGCATTTGTTTAACGTATTTGGGTGTGTGTTTCTTGTTGTATACAAAAATATCCACATTTAATGGCAACTTCTCATCGAATATTTCTGCCTCACAAGTGTCGGAAGTTTCTTTCATTTTTCCTCATTCGGTTTTCATTCCTTTTTCACTTCACTTGAAACGATTTGACAAAGTCTCAGAGTCCACTCTCCAATCGCATAAGTAATGTTGGGTTCTCTATAAATAAATGACTGCCGCCATTTCATACGAACAAGGTCTTAAAATAATATTTGAAATTCTCGAAAAAAATGAACAGCACACAGCATATTGATTGCCCCGAAAGAACTACGACGAGTACGAAGCGTGGCTGTCAATGAGGAACACGATTTCATTTTTTCCAGGCTGAACGATGACTTAATCAGAAATGAAAACTGAAACAGAACAGACCATTTAATATTTTATATTTTTGGGGGGCTTAATTTTGTAGTGCTAGAATGCGAGTGATTCACACCAGCAATAATGGGCCACAAGTTGACTTCCAATTTATCAAAAAAATGCTGAAAAAAGATTAACAAAAAGACAACGTTTGAAACAATACAAAATAAGTGCAGTGAATTAAAGAGAATAAAGTGAATAAACTAAATGAATTTGTATTAAATAGCAAACACACAATAAAACAATCAAAAAAAAGTTTAAACAAAAATTAAGTGAAAAAGGAAATTGTTTTCCCATTTATTCTGCCGTTTTTATTCTCACCCACATTTTCTTGCTGTTTTTTTCGTTTTTCTTCCCAAAAGTTTAAGACACAGAAAAGCGTGTGGGAAAGAGACGAGACACAGAAATGAAATGCTGCGTGTGGCAGGGAGGAAAGAGGAAACTTTTTGTAGCCAAATGAAATGAAATGTACAAAAGAGAAAGTTGCTAGGAGAAGCGAAAGCGAGAGGACAAAGAAATCCGAATGCTAAAACATTTCAAGTAAATAAACTGTGAGGGAAAGCTGCTACTACTCGTATATGGCAAAGGAAAATCCAAGGAAAATGTGAGCGATTCGGCTTGGTTGTGTCCAAAACTAAGAAAAACAAAAAACAAAAAGAACAATTAACATCACGAGGAAAACACGCAAAAGACAAACAACGAAAACGAAACACAAACGGAATGTGCGGAAAAGTTGGAATAGAAGTAAATAAAGCAAAAGTGTAAGACCGAAAATAGCAGTAAAGCAGCACCAGAAGGAAAATCTCATATACCCCAAAAGACTCCCAAAAGCAAAAAGACATGAAGTTTCGTTTAGCAACATTTTGGCTATTTCTGCTGACAATTGGCAGCCACGGCAACGGCGGTAGCAGGGGCCATCACAAGCAATTAAGCCTTGATTGCTGCCAGGGGCATGGGCATGCCCCCACATGGGGCGTGGCAGCTGCAACAGCAGCTGCAGAATCAATCGCCCCACAAGACAACGACAACAACGACAAAGGAAATGAACTGGAAAATGCAATGAAATTGCGTGAAACCTCAAAGCAAAAGCAAACGGAAAGGCAAACGCAGGTTATTGGGGACATCACAACAACAGCAACAGCAACAATGGGGTCAACAAGAGGGGCAACAACCGCATACCAAACGGCAGAGGATGCCACAACACTGGCGGCGGCATCCAAATCAATTGGCCAGCAGGCAGTGCGACGTGCCAAGGACGCCGCTGCCATAGCTGGTATCCAAAATTTGGAACTTCACTTAAAGCAGAGTGTGGCAAGGCTCTTCAACAGCGATGAAGAGTCCAACGAGGGTTCTGACGTTGAGAGTGACAGCGGAACAGCCTCAATATTGGTCACAGATTCAACAGCCACAACGGCCACAGCAGCCATGGCCACAGCTACAGCTACAGCCACGACGGTGACCACACATCATCCTGGACGGCGACATGTGGTACCCGATAAGCTGCAGTATACCAAAGAGATACAAATCAAGCAGGGTCGCCTCATGGGCATCACACGTCGCTTTCAGGTTACAAGCGGCCTAAGGGAGGTGGATCAGTATCTGGGATTGCCCTATGCCGAGGCCCCGACAGGCAATCGACGATTTATGCCGCCAGGTGAGTGCTGGAAGGGAAATATATAACCCTTTTTCATGCAGTAATGAATACCAATTGATTTTTAGGCTTAATGCGGCTTAGCAGAGAGAGTAATCTTTATTTTCCGACTTGTTAGCTTTTACTTTGGCATTTTCCCGCTGTAGAGTGGCCAGCACTGTTTGAAGACCGCAAATATGATGGCAAATTGCCACTTTGCAGCACCCAAAAACCCCAAAATGAAAAGTGTGGAGCTGAACAGGAAAAAGGGGGAGCAAAGGGACGAGCAGGAGGAGCAGCAGTATAGGCACTCCTTGAAATTGCCAGAACACATGCTGGCCACACATTTCTCTCCTGTTGGATGTCCGTGTAAGAATGAACAGCCTGCTTCTTCTGGTCCTGCTCCTCCTCCTGAATCTACCGCTTCTTGTGGCACTTAGAATTTAGCCTGCAATTTAAGCAATTATCGTTGGAGCCGTGCCCCTAGCCCCAGCCTTAGGCTCTCAAAAGCCTGACATGTGGCGCCTGGCTCTCTCTCCCTCTAGCTCTACACCTCAGGATGTCCCAGAACTTCGCTCGGTTCTGTGTTCTGTCTGTCTCGATGTGTGTGCGTGTGTTTTCCTGCTTGTGTTTTCCTCGACTGGCTATTATTATTGCAGCTTGTTTTTACATGGATTGCAATGTACATTTTCAAGCCCCTCCCTACATTTGTTTGCCATATTCTGGGAAGATTATGAGCTTGAGTTTGAGGCTTATGCTTATGAATATTTTCCATGTATTTTCTATGTATTTTCGTTATATTTTCCTATGTTTAATTAAGAGAGAAAATGGCTATTATTGTGTGTGTTTAAATGGGTTTTTAATTTGTGTGCTTATACCCAAAAAAAAAGCACAATACCCCAAAAATTTTGTGTGAAATTTTGGCGCGGCACTAAGTTTGCGGTAGACAAAGTTGTGTGCGTTCTTTTGTGCTCTCTTGAGGGCCATAAACAGACCGCGGCCTTAGCTGTTTGTACCACGAAAATCCTCACGACAGCTTGCTTTTTACACTGAGAGAAAATGGTTTAATTTTTGTTGATTTGTTGGTTATTAAGTTTACAATATACAGATAAAGTTTATCTATAGATTTCTAGAGGAAATATAAATGGAAGCGGAAATGAAAGTAGAACCCATAGATTGTTCCCTCTTTTTTTTGTATTCACAGTGCAGTGGGGGTGCTGTCACTCCTCCTACGCACTGCAGCATGGATCCTTCTCTTGTTCCCTACATTGTATACAGAGTGTAGCTCCTCTTTGTCTACCCCTACAGTGTATGCACAGTGTAGTACTAAGCATTCGAGCCGCGTACATTGCATTACGTAAAGACAATAAATTAACACGCGCCAGAGGCTGTTTGTTGGTTGCAAAGTGTTGTGTTGTGCTGTGTTGTGTGTGTGCCTGCCACGATTTGTATATCGGATTGCAGTTGCTGCTACTGCTGCTGCAACAGTTTCGAGTTGCCACAGCAGCAGCCTTTCAGTGTGTCATCGCGTTTGGAGTTTATTGAGCACTTGAGTGCCGTGCACTCAATCCAAACGGACAGACCTAAGCGCCCACCGACGACAACGACAACGACGACTCTGCCATATTTGTCAGCGGAAGTTAGTTCGCCGTTTGGTTGTTGTGTCGTTGGATGGCAAACATGGCGCTGTCGTTTCTCGTTTGTTCTGCCTTGAAATTCGCCTGGCAAATATAGGAAGCCAATGCAAATACGCGCCCACGTTGCGTATGCGTAATGTGTGCAGAGAGTGGGGGAGGCGGAGAGAAAGCAGCCTTTTGTCAAAGGGGGGACAAAACTCATATACAAACAGCAGCAGGAGTAGAAGGGATATCTGTGATAGATTTTTTGTGTGAGCGCGTACCGAAAACCAAAACAAATATACCAAAAAATATACGATATTTTTCGATTTCTACATGCTGGGGGTTCCCAATTCTGTGTCCCAGTCAGCGGCTTCCTTTTATTAATAACAAAATGCAAATAATGCTGTGTACTCCCGGCGAAAATTTCATATGAATCTCACACACACACAGAGAGTGGAGGATTTTTCCTGTTCATTTTTTTGTTGTTGTTGTTTATGGCAGACAATAACGCAACGAAATGAAATGAAATGTTGTCTGTGTCCCTTTCGTGTCAAAGTGTTAATGTTGCCTATACTCGTGTTTATGTGCGACGAAATGGCATTGATTTTTGTGCTTATTGGAATTGAAATTCGTGGACTTTGTATCAATTATGTTTGGAAGTTTGCAATCAACAGATAAACCAATACATACACAGATACAATGCATATCCGGAGACTTGATTTGCCTAAGCTTTCTATTTGCAGATTACAAAACTATGCCAACATTTGCATATCAATCAATCAATCGATATATTATGGCCACAAACCACTAAACAATCTCTTCGATGCACCGAAACAATGTGGGTGTGAATATGTGTAAGCGATTTGACACAGCATAGAGAAAGTGCTGCTATCTATCCATGGTTTTCGGGCGCTCTCTTTCTCTCCCACTGCTACTGCTATTTAAGCCACACTTCAGGATTTTGAATGCAGAATCCGTACTAACTTGACCAATTCGTGGTTAGCAATTTACCCAACGATTCTCCGCATCTGCGAGCACAGCTTTGACGTTAACACCAGCAACGTAACCGCAGTCAACTCCGAGTGTCCTTCCTATTCATGCTCATCCTCCTCCTGCTCCTGCTCCTCCTTCTACTTCTACCACCTCCTGGCACTTGTGTGCAGGAAATCCGAGCATTCTGTGGCGTTCGTATATGTGTGCTTGAGTGTTTGCAAACGGATATGTGTGTGTGTGTGTGTGTGTGTGTGTCCTGTTGTGGTATGGTGCTTGTTTATGGCATTTTCAAGTGCCTGTTGACCGTGTTACATAAATACGAAATTGACTTTTTGGCCAAACACTTGGTGGGGGGAAAAAGCAGCAATCGAATGTTGAAATCTACGATGCAAACATTGCTTGGTTGGATACGTACATATGACATCCATAAAGACCTATCTAAGTGTTTTTTTGCACTCTCTCTTACTGTCTCTCTCTCTGTGTATTTTTCAGGTGCACCATTGCCATGGCAGGGCCTAAAGATAGCGCGTCATTTGCCCCCAGTTTGCCCACAAAAACTACCAGATCTGACGTCTCATGGTAGCGTTAACATGTCACGGGCCCGTCATAAGTATTTGAGTCGACTGTTGCCGTACCTGCGGTCGGAGGGCGAGGACTGTCTGTATCTGAATCTGTATGTGCCGCATGAGGGTAAGTGTCTGTCAAATGAAAAATAGAAAATATTTCACAGTAGATATATAGGGATGGGGCTTTAGAGGTGGGGTAACAGGAATTGAGAATTCATAAATATCGAAATCTAACAGTTATAGGAAGCTATCGATTTATTTTTATAGATTTCTTCAATATAATCTTATTTTGAACATCGAAGATAAAACTATAAATAAATATTTACATTTTTTATAAATTTTTTACTATAACGAAATTTATCGGTTGGATTATAATTTTGTATGAGAAACAGGGAAATTTAAACCCTCGAGAGATATTTTAATCGGAAGTATTGATTTTTTGAGATATTTATACAGATATTTAATGGATATTTTGATTTTTGATCGATTTTAAATTTATTTTCGTGATTTCTGCGGGTATTTAAAATAAAATTTTGTTTGATAATAATACCCTTTTATGTTGTTTTCCAGAACCTTTGGTTGCCCCCAAGCAATATGCAGTACTGGTCTACCTACACGGCGAATCCTTTGAGTGGAACAGTGGTAATGCCTACGATGGATCTGTACTCTCCAGCTACGGCGAGGTAATTGTCGTCACCGTAAACTACCGATTGGGTGTACTGGGTAAGCACTAGAACAAAAGATATTCCCCATGGGATCTTATTCTTTGTTTTCTTCTCACCTCCTACGCTAGGTTTCCTGCGCCCTAGCATTGATGCCCATAATATAGCCAACTATGCGCTACTCGATCAGATAGCGGCCTTGCATTGGATCAAGGAGAACATTGGTTCATTCAATGGCGACAATACGCGTGTGACACTGATGGGTCACAGCACGGGTGCGGCATGTGTCAATTATCTAATGGTGTCGCCCGTGGCCTCAGGTAAGAGTACGCGAATAATGTGATTAGTGGCCATAATCCATAATAACATACGACGAGTATTTTGCAGGCCTTTTCCATCGCGCCATCCTCATGTCGGGCTCTGCAATGTCCGACTGGGCCTCCAGCAATCAGTCTTTGCAATTGACAATGCAAATCGCCCATGCCCTCGACTGTCCACTGAGCGGTGGCGGTGGCGGCGGCGGTGGCGGCGGCGGTGACGAGCATTTCGATGCGGATGATGAGGATGCCCTGCTCGATTGCTTGCGCCAGCGTCGGTGAGTAGTACGGGGAATCAGCGAAGTTATTGAATTATTTAGTAGGCTTCTGGCCTAGGAGGTTTCTGGTTTGATTGGTGGATGCGTGAGGCGATTTGTGGGCACATTATAACCAGCTGTAATGCCATCTAATGCGTTGAATGTGCGTCAACTTCATTAGCGCTGTGTCGCATCTTCCGAACAGGAGAATCCTCTGTCTCTGCTGTTGCGTGGCCCGTGTCCTGCGCTTTTGTCCAATAGAATTTCGGAGCGCCTTTTGTGAGGCATGGCCTGACTGCGTCTGCCTAATGATTCGGTAAATTTACGAGCTACCAGCCAGCACTGCGACCTCAATGAGGCGTAAAGTCCTCCCATCCTTATCCTCAAAGCCATGGCCATGACTAATCACGCGTAATGTCCTTCGTCCTTTTGGGGGCGTGTGAGTGTGCGCCTGTCCATGCGGCATTTGCATTTCGATTACTTGTAATCTGTGTCCTGTGTGTGTCTCTCCCTTTTTGAGAGTGTTGGTCAAAACTCTCACTTCTCAATCAACGAGGCGGGCGTGTGTGAGTGCGTGGGCGTGGCGGGGCAAAGGTTGCGTACAGCTGATGAATGGCACAACTTTAAATTAATTGCTTTATAAGTGATTCACATTTTTTTATAGGCACTTGTAGGCTGTTCTGTATTTGGGAGTTTTAGATGGGAATTTATATGGTTTATTAAGGGATCATGTAAAGGAGACCTTTTTACAGTGATTGACAAGTTAAATGTTAGCGGACAGGGTGTCAGGGTTGTAAAATGTATAAACGAGGGTGAAAAATCGAGCAGAAAAGGTTCCTAACTTTGAGGGACTATTAATCAAGACCTATAACAATTAGATTCCTTCAAAAACTGCCACAACCTGAAGATGTTTCAGATACGAGTAGCATTATACTAGTGATTAAAGTTTAAAGACTTATACTAAATCGAGTCTGAAAGTGCAAACAACTCTCTTAGTTTCTATATATTTGTATGTTTATTGTGTCCATATTGGACTCATTGAAAATTGTATGGTTAAAAACACAATCCAATAATTTATAACAATATTTCAGCACCAGAAGCAGCTCCATTTTTACATGGATATGCATATACATAGCCTTACCGCAATTATTTAAACGGCATATTCATTGCAGATATTTCTGCGGCTTATCCAATCAGTGAGTGCACAAAGGGTAGGAACTGCATACGCCGATTAAAGCATCATCGACAAAAAAAAAAGAACACAAAAAAACGAGAGAGATCGAGGGAGACTTTAATGCTTTTAACGAATATTTTTTTGTTTACACAGTACTTTAAGAGTAAACACAATTTGTGTAGATGTGTGTAACAGGCAGAAGGATGCCTGGCAGATGCACTATATGATTGGATGTTAAGTATAGCCAGAATTAGCGAAGCAAGTTGCAGTTTTGTGCTGTCATTTTGGCACTTTGAACACCTGGGCATACTGTTAGGGAACACAGTAAAGGGTATTTTAATGTTGAGGTTCGCGTACCGCAACTACTCGTATATTTAGCCGCATTTAATGCATATTTTTCTATGTGTGAAAGCATGTTTGCATGTGTATGTAAGTGTGTTTCTTCCATGTGTGTGGGGGCGTATCTGAGGGGTGGAACACTTAATTTATATGCATTGAATTGTACAGTAGAGGAGGGAGAATAAGATGGCGCACAGAAGAGAAGAAAACTGAAAAACGATTTGCATACAAAATGAAAAAAAAGCGCATAAAAACTAAAAATGTATGTAAAGCTAAATCAACAAACGTCACAATAATGGTAATTATGTTAATTATGCTAGGCATACAGACAGACAAAACACACACACACACACACATAAGTATATATTTTCACACGATTATGCAACATGTGCATGTGTATCTTTGGGTACTTGAGAAACTTTCCCTACTTGCTTTTCCTTTAGTTTCCTACTACGTACAAATTGGCACAGTGGCAACTTGAAGATTCGCCAGAAAACTAGAAAATTCAGAGAAGGAAATGACGTCAAAGTAATGAGGAAAATGGTAATTAGAGCAAAGGGAAACGTAATGTACTCTAAACGGAACAGACTGAAAGGGAAATCTACAAATAATTGGGAACTTAAAGAGCTAGAAATGTAAGACGAGCTGTACAAGTTTGAGAAGTGTGTTCAGTTCACTGTAAAGAGGAGATTTAAGACACCTAAAGAACTATTTACATAAGTAGAGGCCGATGTTGTAGAGAATTTCGATGTTAAGCCTTGAATAATTGTACCGAGCGCAAAGGCAATCGTGTCGAAACTAATATACATATAAAAGCACAGATAATGGGAATCTGTGCTGTCGTTTAGTGCTAATGGCTTTGAAGTCAAATCAAATTAGATGTAAAAGATGTGTAGAATTGTTTAGAATTTTTCGGGATTTAATAATACAAAATTTTCATATAAAATCTTGGAGAATTTTTTTAGAAAAATATCTTAAAAAGGGAATTTTTTTGGGGATATTTAAGTTTGTTAATTAAATACATTAAAATACAACAAACATAATACAACTATTTAATTAGAAATTGTTGTTTCTACAAGTCAGGAGCTGTATGAGTGTAAGCCTTTCCTCACGAGTAAACATCTCTCAAAAGTGTGGGAACCCTTTCGCTTGGAAGTGCATTTTCGGAATGTTTTAATGAAGGAGCTAAAGCTTTGGTTTTGAGCCTGAGAATTGCAACCTCGTGTGGCAGCTTACTGAAGGAATGGAACGAAGGGAATGAAGGGCATAGACGGAGTAAAGGAATGAAGGATGTGGGTGGGGGAATGAGGGAAGGTAAAGGAAGGGTAAATGTGTGGGTAGGGGAAGGCGTAGGGAAGCACTAAGGGATTGAAGGAAGGAGTGAAAGAGTAGGAGAATGAATGGTGAATGAATGAAAGAAGGAGTGAAAGAGTGAGGTAATAAAGAAATGAACGAGTGTATGAGTGAGTGAATGAGTGAGTGTTTGTGTTTGGGAAGGGGTGTGGACTGGTGTGTACGAGTATGTGTGTTCGTACGAGCAAGTGCGAGTGTTAAATGAATGCAATGAATTATGTATGAATTACTGAGCAAATGTGCTCATCGCTTTTGCCTACAAAGGCACCACCACACCACACACCACACACACACACACACACACACAAACTTACACGCACACACACTGACAAAGAAACACAAACAGGTAACAGAACTACTTGAGCAAACAACGGACTCAGTAAAGGCACAGTAGCCACAGTAGCACATTTGTTTGCCTGAGCCACACACACAATCCCCTCCCCTTAGAAACTTACCCTCTCCCCTTTCACTACTACGGACTTGAGGCTTTGTCTTAAAGAAGAATTTAAATATTTAATAGAAGTTTTCTCTCTTGTTTCGCATTGATATCCCTTTGCCCTTGGCCCTTTTGCGCTTTGCTCTTTTTCCTTAATTTATTCAAATTATTTAAACATTGCCGCCTAATGTGTTTGCCCTGCAAACATGACTCTTGATCTCTGTATATATTTGCTTGCAGGCGAACATCCGGCCAATCGATTGTCCATTTTTGCCCACCTGCAAAGTGAGCATTTTCCTCGCCGTCTTCAATTTTCTATGTTTTCCTTTCCTTTGTTTTGCGCAGATTGTTTTGCTTTGTGTATAAATATTTATTTAAACTGATTATAAAGCATAATTCCTGGTGCAACTATTCTGTTCTAAACTGCATTTAAATCCAATTGTTATACACAAAAATATTTTATCGCTAAGCTGCTTTTAAAATGTAACCAAAAGGGGGGAAAACTCTGGGAAAACAAATCGAGCAGCGAAGAGAGCTTACAAATTTTTCATTTTCATTCGCTTTGTGTGCATTTAATCCTAAAAAAATCCACCATAGTGGAAGAGCGAGAGAGAAATGTCCGCTAGAGACAAATGTAAATATCAAGCATACGCCACGATGCGCCGCCATCCACACAGCCTCAGCAGTAAACACAGAATGCAGCTGTTTTCCATTTGTGCTTCTAATTGACACAAATAAAAAGGAAGGTCTAAAGCATATTAAAAATTCATTAAATAGAAAGCATAAGGACAACAAAGAGATATCAGCAGAAGGACTACAGACAGACAGGCTTAGAACTGAAAAGCAGAACTTGAGGCAGCTGTGGAGACGATAGAAACCGATAGAGGCAGAGACAAGGCTAAAACTGTGGCAGGATAAATGACAGAGGAGTTCTCTGGGGCACTAGACTCTCTCTAGAGCAGTAGTTCAAGTAGCTGCTTGCTACATGCAAGCCATAAGGAATACCATCAATCTTCGTTCTTCTGCCACAAGCACACACACACACACGCTGACAAATTGTATGTGCAATGTGTCTTAGTGGGGGCAGCGAGTGCGGCAGTCTATGCTGCTGCCACAACACTGATAGAAAGAGGGGGAGAAGAGGAAGAGAATATATATTGCAACATATTGTAAATCTAAACGAGTTAATCGCAGTTTGCAGCTCAACTTGTGACAGTTTTGTGCGGCAGCTAATAAGAAACAAGAAACAACAAGAAGCAACAGTGGAATAAAGTCTTCTTTCATATAAGAAATACCATCATAAATCACATGTGAAAATGAAGCACGAACACACACACATGACACACGACTTTTCCAGCAGCAAGTGTTTTTTCTTTGCGAAAGTCTGAGGCAAAATCCAGCAACCAGCAAAAGTCTGAGTCTGTGTGGAGTGGCCATAAACTTGACACACCCCCCGCCCGTTTTGACCACACACTAAAAGCCATGGGGATATGTGCGCTTAAAGTGCAATGGCCTTGCAGATGGCATCGATTGGATTGCTGCATCCTTAAATGGATTACCGATAATATCATCTTGAAATGGGGGATTTTCTGAAGGTGTTGAGTGAATTAATACTGCACACACATACACAGACAGACAGACACACGACATACACTCATTGAATTTTAGGGATTTTTCCATGGCTTAACATTCGTATGGCTTCTCCTGAATGGCATCCTTGGCATCTCCTTTTCTCTCTCTATGGTTTTCAATTGAATTTCCACCAGAGACACAAAGACAATGAGCTGCTTTGACAACATCCGAATATCCATTGAAAGCGTAATGGATGGATTTGGATTAATACCCAAACAATCCTCTCATTTAATGGTGGGGAAACCCCCAACAAATCGGTTATAACAATGCCAAAACAGAGGGAACACCCAAACATACCAAGAAGGAATGTTCCCTAAATGAATGTTCCACCTCTTCCGCACAACAGCTGCTGCATGGACTCCTTCCTACATGTGAGCATGCTCTGCTCTTGCTGTATTCAGGTTTTGCCTGCATTTCCATGATAAAAATTGCCCAATATTTTCTAGATTTTTGCTCCTTTTCCTTTTCTTAATTTGTGCCAATTTCTGGTGGGTACTTCAGTTGCTGCTGCTGCTGTTGCCTTGTGCCATGTGGATTTTTATGCAAACTATGCAACTGAAATTGCACCCAACAGAACCTTTTCCATGCCACTGCCACACAGCAATTTTGTATCAATATAAAGGCCACTACCCCGCCCCAAAGTATGCAAAAAAAGAGAGCAAAAGCAGGAGCAAAAGCAGGAGCAAAAGCGAGAGCTCAAATATTTCCCATTGAATTGAAATGCTTTCCCACACAGGCAACATCCAACAGAAGCAAAAGTTTTCTATATATATAAGTCTGCTGATTGTATTTCATATATGTAGCACTTTTTTGTATCGGTAAAATGGAATGGGGTAGGGTTTGCCGCTTTTATTTGTGCTTGTGTGCATATAAATCTGTGTGCGTGTGAATTGGTTTGCATTGCGGCTCTATTATGGGTTTTTATATCAACAAACAAAATTCTGATAACTTCGGGATGTACAGAGGTGCAAGTGCCTGTCGATAAGGAGGCAAACGGATGTGTTTGGTTGGCATTGTACGGTACCTATTTTGAGCTGAATATTGCAGAATTTCGGAAGATATATTTTGTAGTTTTGAGGCTTTTGCATTAAATATTTGATGAGAGAAATTATGGTTTTTATTGGTACTATTTAATTTTAGTTTTGAATACGGTTTTGAATTTTCAAAGAATTTTTGATTAAAATATTCTTTGCATTTCGCTAGAATTAAATTTAGAAATTATGTTTACAATTGTCCAAAAAATGTGTACATCCAATTGAGTTCATTCAAGAGCTTTTTTTCAGAAAGAAAAACCCATGCTCTTTAATACTTTTCACACTTCCACCCTCTCTCGAATCTTGAGATTTTTTTTTCCATTTACTCCATGAAATTGTGTTAATTTTTTTTCGGTGCCCCTAAAGACCATATGGGCATCGTATTTGGAGTATCTTTATGTGCCACACGTGTGTGTGGAAAATATCTGTACGTGCCGGCCAGTGTGGCGAGTGTCCAATGTCCAGCCAACAAATCAAACATAAAATTTATTAGAAATTTTCTCAAATCAAAGTGAAAAGTGGGTCCGCTGTCATGATGTACAGCTGAGGCGCCACAATAGCCGTTCCCTGGCAGTCTTCTGCCATATTGTATTTTGAACCTTTTTTTTATTTTTAACGCATTTTGTTTTCTCACTCTCTCATACTTCTCTTCGTTCTGCTCTCTCTCTCTCTTTCTAGGTATCAGGATATCTTGCACATACCAACATCGCTTCAACAATTTTCAACATCATTGGGTCCAATTGTCGATGGACATGTAATACCAAATCAACCGTACAAGGTCATGGGGCATTATACGGAGCATTTCAGCCGGTTTGTTAAGCAATTCCCTTACCCTACCTACCCTCCCTCACCCTACCAGTACCAGTACCATTACCCTCTATAGCCACTGACCCCCTATGCCACAATGCCACAATTCCTTAGCGTTTTGCTGCTTCGGGGAGCTGTCAAACATTCCTTTTGCTTTTCTTGTCTCTCTCTTTCTCTTTGCCGGAGAATTTATTCTGCGTTACTTGATTAGACGTCTGGTATTTCTTTCTTTCCTTCGCTATTTCGTTGTGTGGAGGGTGGGCTGTGGTTGGAAAGGCTTTCTTTTGCCCTCAGGTGAGAGTGAAATCGTCTGTAAGGAATCCGTGAGACGCAAGACCATTTAACACGGCTATTTCTGCGTTGGCGTTTTAGGGCTATCATCAAGCAAATTACATTTCGAATGTCACTTAAGGGGTGTGGGGGGCACTCAATGGGTCCTTTGCTGCTCCAAAAAGGTCCTGCAATTGAGCCTTGAGCGTTACAAAATCAATAAGGATATAAGGACATACCGCATCGTAGGTAAAAAAAAGAAAACAAATAATTGAGAGAATATATCGATCAAAAAGGTAACGGGGCACCCTCTGCCACATAAATTATGGGCCATCCATCAATCAACTTCTGTCTTTCGGAGAAAAGCACTCGCGAGGCCAGGCATTAGCAGTAAGAGGCACGTGCTACAGAGGTACAGGCACAGGGTAGACATAAGCCCCAAGGGATAATCTAATAAAATGCGTGATTAATTTGATTTTAATTGTTATCCTTTTTGGCGCGAGAAGAGTCAAACGTGCTTCGTTCTGAGAATAGAATAATAGCTGCCACAGGAAGAGAGCCATTAATTACGGGCAGACAGACAGGCAGACATGGTGGAAGGACAGACGAGTGTACGGGTGTACGGGTTTACGGTGCAAAAAGTAAAACGAAAGCACGTTTCACACGATTGAATGTTGGGTTTTGTTGTTGCTGTTGCTTCCGTTAATCACTTTAATCAGCGGATGACTTGAGGATTAAAGCTCTTATAGTAATGAATGGGAGAGCCCTTCACTCCACTCTCTGTCTTGCTTTTTCGCTGTGGCATTTCTTTTCAATTTAACAAGTTTTGCATTTACTTTTATCGACGGCAGCAAAGTTTTTCCTTCTAGAATATAAGTTTTAATGCGCCTCTGAGCTGTCTCTCACCCTACCTCTCTCTCTCCCTCTCTCACGCTCTCGCTGATATCTGCTGTGAAGCAACAGGACAACAATGGTTAAGGCAGGGCTCTCGGGAAGTGGCAGCAGCACTTTTCATAGTTGTAGAACCATTTATCAGGCGGCAGCGGCGTAACAAGTTACGCGCCACAGGACGAGGCATCGGCACTCGTTTTATTTTTAGTGCTCTCTGCGTTTTATGGGCATTCATTGGGTTGTTCTTTCGATGGCTGTGCAGAGTGTGCACTGAAAGAAATTTTGGTGCATAGATATGGCAGGGATTAAGGTAGAGATTGGTGGGACATTTTCGCCAGTGCATAAAAGGAATGTAAAAAAAAATATCAGCCATGTTTGACCATCCTTTTTGACTGTGGCTCTGGACTAAACCTCTGCTTTACTCGAACTCCCTCTCTCTCTACGCATAAACCTCAACTCTCTCTCTCTCTCTCTCCCTCTTTGCCTCTCTCATTCTAGTTATGATTTATTATTCGGCATCACGGAGTCAGAATCCTATCACACACTGGCCGCATTAGCACTCGAGGAAGGATTACGTGAAAATGAACGCGATAATTTATTACGCTTCTATATGCAGAGTCGCTTTGATGTACGCCCCGATTTGGCATTGGCTGCCACGCTAAAGAAGTAAGTGAAATTTATGTATATCCCACGCCAAACCAAAGCCATAACCCAGGCCAGGCAGCAGCCATTGCTGAATGGCCTTCAGGCAGCAGGCCCAGGCATTCGGCCACACCACTTTCTCCGCCCACATTTATAACTTAGTTGCATTTAACATAGTTCTATGGTGTGTGTGTGTGTGTGTGTGTGGAGTGTCATGTGGCATGCTACTACTGCTTTGCATATTTACATACATATGTATATATGCATGTACGTATGTACATACATGGAGGCTATAGCCATATCGTTCATCTCAATTAGAATTGTTTATGTGGGGCAATTTGTTTGCTAAGTGCCGCGGATTAGCGACGCCTGTCACGTCAGATGCGTTTGCCAGAGGCGGCACTCTGGCATTGACGTCAATGAAAGGGAGATTTTTGCTTAAAGTAAATACTTTAAATTGTTATTTATACCGGGAAGACTGCTTAAAAGATAACCGATTTTGTTTTATTGTGTTCTCCGGAGGGTCCTGGGAAAAGGGACTCTAAATTGTAATAAATGATGCACAGTGAGGGAGTGGGAGTGGGCGATTGGGAGAGTAAATCTCTCATGAGTTGGCTACTTATTACTGCCTGGCCAGTCCCTTGGGGCATACACGGACATTACTCCCTTCATTGCATTGCAAGACAATGGACTATAGAGTGCCACTATCTCATTTTCAACAGAAGTTCGTTCTTGTGTCCTTGTGTCAGCCTCTTCAGGGAAAGTTTTGTGTGCAATAAATAAATTGCACAATGCACACAGGACACTGGACACTAGACACTAGGAGCAAATGGAACCGCCTGATGCACTGCTTCCAACCCCCCCACCAACCCTCACTTTAAACTCTTGAGGGGAATGTCCAGCAATGGGGTTTTAGTATTTTTCTTTTTTGCGTGTCATTCTATAAAACTTATTTGCACAAAAGATGCAATTGTTTTCCGAAAAGATGCAGCAGCGCGCAAGGATTATAAACGAAATGTCCAAGCCATTCAGTAACACACATGTGGCGAAAATGGAGAACGGACAAGAAGAGCACAAGTTAGAAGAAAACGTACAAAAACGAATTTTATATATGCTTCTAAAAGCACATCTAGAGCTGGAATTCTCTTTTGATTAAAGATTTTCCTATTAAATGATAGAAAAATATATCTGGAATCAATCGTGAAATTTAATTTTAAAAAAAGCTGGCTTCGATGCTGATCTTTTCTAATACACATATTTCTAATAACTTTAATGGCTTGGAACAGGTTTTATTTTATGTGTCAGTGATTTTCTATAAAGTTCTTTCAACAAAAGCTGCAACTGTGTAGAAAAATATATGAGAAAATCAATAATAAAAAAATAAGTAAAGTCAGCAGCGACTAGCGTACAGTATAGCCTTTTATATCTGATTTTGGGAAGGTACTTGAACAGAGAAAATAATAGCTGATGGAGTGACTTGATACCCTTGATTTTCATATGAAAATTTGAGAACATTTTTAAAGATTATTTTAAGAGAAAAAAATAAAGAACAAATAAAGCTGAGATTGATTGAAAAGATATTTGGTTAGACTTTTAGCCAATACACTTTCTTCTCGCATGTTTTATCTGTATATTTTTCTGTATAGTTTTCCTTTATATTTTCCTGTATTTTTTTTATTGCTTTTACTGACTCCAAAGTCATGGAAAACTTTCAGTATCCAACATTTTGAGAAGGTGAGAGATACTTGCAACCGAAAAAACGTATCTAAGCTTCGGGGCAGGCAGGCCGGCACTGGCACTTCGCCTGAAGCGGCGGATAACAGCAATAACACCACGCAAACAACAAACAACAAAAGCACTACAAAAATAACAACACCAGCAACAACCAAACAACGCAACAACAGCAACAAAAAAAGGATCTGGAATGAATGGGAAGGGGGGGACTGAACGAGGGACAAACAAACGATTGAAAGGAAGTTCACACAATCAACAACAGATGCGCTTTTTCACATACGAAATAACTGGTGGAAAAACAGGGAAAAACTCTCCAGGGGAAATTGTTTTGTATGACGTTGCAAGGGTGGTTGCTGGTGGAATGTGGCAGGCAGGCAAGCTTTGCCTGCAGCAGCAGCACATATTTGTAGCACTTCTCTCTCTCTCACTGTTAACTGCATCCCAGTGGCAAATGCTTTGTTGTGTCCGTCATTGAATTAAATGGCAGCCCCAAACAGCATTCTGCAACAACGGACAGAACAGAACAGAACGGACAGCAAGACAGCAAGACAGACAGACGGATGGACAATCCGGACACATTGACGAACAATGGCATTGCTTTTTGTTTCGTTTCATTTGTCCCTTAGAGGGGTGAAAATTAGGGAGAAAGTGAACTCCACTCCCTGAAAAAAATTCCAGAAATGGATGCCCAGATTGCAACGGAAAGAGAAACATTTCCACATGAAAGGATTATGATTTTGGAGTACCTGAAATACCGACTTAATCTTGTTTCATGCATCATTCCAACAATAACTTGGGCCTAGGGCCACATGCTAGCTCTGTAGGACAATACATCTATTGTTTTCCAATTTGAGTCAAAAATGATGCTTGGAATGGGTTCATGTTGCGTATCAATGCATTTATGGAGTGCTATCAACAGAATGACAGATGTTGCATTGTTTTGTTTTGAAATTCATGGGATTGCATTTCAATGCAAATGTCTATTTGCTATGAAGCATATCATTGCATTGCCTCAGGACTTACAAGAATATTTCAGCACTGAACAATTCATTGAATTATGGTTAGAACTCCTGGCGTATGTTTGCATGCATTTTCCTGTAATATTGAGCATCCTTTGCAGAAAGTCCTAATGTTCATTATTCCATCAACAAGTTTGAACGAGAGGCCTCTTATTCTATGTCAAATTACACACCCTTGGAGCACATTTTGGATGACTTTCACTCAAGAAATCACAAGCTAATTTCATTTGCTCATCTCTCAGCCGTAATTTCTCTCATAATTCCCTTTGGCCTTTGAGACGCCTTAAAGCGTAGACAATTTCTTCCGCAACTTTGCTTCAAATTTCATTTTGGGTGCCAAGAGGCGGCAGGCATCAGGCACCGGTATGAGCACCAACACCGGGGCCGGCACCTTCAGCGTTCAGCAAAGAGGGTCCTGGGAAAGGACCCTCCAGTGTGCACTCTTTTTGCCATTTTATCTGTGTGGCCGTGCAAGTTTTTAAGGCCAAACATTTGTAACTTTTAGGCATTTGCTGGGGCACTTTCAAAAATTGTGTGCTTTATGGCAGGTCCTTTCGGGCAGGCCAGCAGCAGCAGAAACAGCAGCTAGGTGTAGAGGAGAGACCTGTTATCCGACCCCTTTTAGCATGCTCGAAGCGTGTTTTCCATGGGCTGCACTTAATGGCCGCCTAGATACAGTTACAGATACAAACAGGGAGGTGTTCTTCTCTATCGCTTTGCCTCCTGCTGCTGCTGCTGCCCCCCATCCTTTGTGGGTGTGCAGGACCTTGCCACTGCTAGTCCCGTGTGGGTGTTTGCCGGACCCTCTTGCACATGTGCGCCCCCACAAAAATTAGCTTCTCTAACATCAAAAATTGCCCCCAAAACAGCAGCAGCAAAAAGAGCAACAACCAAAAACTGTCCAGACAATGGCTTAAGATTACACTGTGAGAAATCTGGCCATACAAAAAAATAGATGCACTCTATAAAGTTTTAAAATTTACTTTTAAAAATTTCTCTTTATATAAAACATTTAAAAAAAAATTAAAATGAGAATTAAACAAAACAATTTGTTAAAAGTAAAATATTACAAAAAAAAATTAATCATATTTTATTTGTTAAGTTTTTTATGAAGAATTTTCTCCATACAATAATTTTCTATTAAATGTTTAAGTTTCCTCGAGTTTTTGATTCGATTTTAATTTTTTTCTTCTTAGCAAAATTTTGTTAGTCATAGTCTTATTTTTGTTGCAGTGTACGAGTCCTATGCCACAATAGAGGTCCCAGGATGTAGGCTCCAGAGCCTTGTGCCGCATGTTAATGAGTTGCATGGCAGGCAATTGGCCCGAAATTGTTTTTGTGTGCTTGTCCCTCGTCTAAATAGCTTTGTCCGCTTATGGGCGGTGATCCTGCAATTGCCCATCGGGGGTGTGTGAGGCGGTGTGAGGGTATGGATGGATGGTGCCCCCTAATTGCAGGTGTTTTTGATTTACACTAGCCATGAAATTGGCCATTTTGGCATGTCTGTCTGTGCTTTTAAACGAACGCTAAGCTGACACACATTCGCTCTGGCAGCCACCGAGATTTATGGCCATTCGAAATTGTCTACCAGTTGCCTGTGGTACTTAGGGACGAGTACGAGTAGTAAGAGAGCTATCCAAGGCTAGCTGCTGGACCATTGAAAAGGCAATTATTTAGTGCTGGCATTCGTATCCGTATCATCTTAAGGATTTAGCGCATGAAGAGGGGTATCCACTTTCAGCAGCAGGAGCAGGAGTGTTCTCCACCAGAGCAAGATGAAGCTTTAGCACATTTCACTTGAGCAATCCTCATTGTGTGTCTCTGTTTCTCTCTCTCTCCCTCTCTCTCACTTTTCCTTGCAGACATTTATCTGTTTGGCTCTGAGCGAAATTGCAGGTGCAATCCCTAAGACTATTTTGTAATAAAATTGCATTTTCCAAAGGGAATTAAATTTGCCAACTCAATTGAGTAGAGAAATGAATTTGAAATTAATTCATTGTAGACAAAAAAAAAGGAAAAACAGTTCCTAACTCTTCTGTTCCTCTTTATCATTTTGGCAGTATAACCATCAAAGACTTCTCTTCTTTCACTGAGACACGTTTAACTTTCCACTTTTATTGAAAAAAAGATTGCTTATTTCTCTGCTTTAATTGCATTTACATTGCTCCATTTTTTCTAGGCAACCTTAAGCCTTAAGTCTTTCATGGAATTTCCCTTATTCTTGCGTTTTCTTTATAAACTGTTGCTTACTCGCATAATCTGGTGGCTTATCTCTGGCCCCCCCAAAGGACGCAGAAAATTGACCCAACTCAAAAGTGTCGCTGACAGCTTTATATTGTTATTTTAATTTCCAGCAATTTATAAACCGCAGCGAGCGCTTTAATTACCGTTCTGGCCACAAAAAGTTGTTGGGCCACGAGACGCCATAGATAACAACAAGGGCTGGCACTCTGTGGCAGAGAGTGGGAGACTAAGGACTCTCTGCGGCAGTCTGAGAGGCAGACAGAGGGTCAACAGGGAACAACAACATTGCCAGGGGCGTGTGACCAACCCAGCTAGCAGACGCTTAATAGCATAAACTTATTTATTATAATATTATTTATACAAAAAAATATGCAAAACGAAAGCAACGCTTGGGTCATGGATATGCCTCAGCCTCAGCCCTCAGTTGGGTGTCAGCCACGATCCTTGGCGACAGACGGCGCTCGTTCATTCGTTCGGGGTTGCTTAATTTATTGTCCTAGGGCCGTGCTACAGGAAGTTGCATACATTATGAGAGTGAGGACGGACGGACGGACCCACAAGAGAATTCATGTGGGGTCTCTGTGGATGCTGGATGATGATGTGGGTGGTGGCTATACAAAAGCCATAAACTTTTAAATGGCATCGCTTTTGGCTTTAACATGCATTTGGTTGCATGCCTCATAACCCACTCTCCAAAAGGGACTGGAGCATCTGGAACTAGTTGCTCCACTTTTATTCGTTTCATTTGGGCCTTTGCCTCCCCCGAAAACTTCTCTCGTAAATATTCGGCTGTGCACTCCAAAAAGTTTTCTTCTCTTCTCTTCGGTTTTTTTTGCGTTTTGGAACGTGTTGTTTACACGCTGAAACATCATAAATTACATGCGTGTGGGGCATGCCACTCGCACTCAGAAAAACACGCCTCTTGTGTGTACGCGCGCATACGCGGGCTACGATGCTTAAACTCAATCTGGTTTTCGTGGGGATTGCAACGAGTACGAATATGTTCCCTGCCACACGCATGGGACAGGGCAGGGCAGCGGACGGCACGCCACGCCACAGCCCAGCAGACCAGATGACTCCTGGGATCTCTGGAACACTCTGGATCTCTGCCGCTGACATGCATTTTGTAGAGCTTTCGATTATGCAACGGCCCGAATACAAACAGTGGCGCTTCAAGCTTTTGAAAATTATTTATTCTGTTGTGTTTCGATTCTGTTCTGGCAGCAAGGCATAAAAATATGTAAATTGCAAAAACCATTTTTCGAGTGTCGAAATTATATTCATGATTTGCAAAAGCCTCTTGAGGTTTCAGGATACGTAAAAAGTGGCTGAATTTTTGTGTGGAGCTGCCTGAGAGTGTGATTTTGGAGTATCTGTTGATGATTTCCTATCATCCAATAATATCTGTTGATCCGATCAACCATTATGAGGTTTCAAAGTGTAGCAAAAATGTGTGTTTTGTGGTTTTAGTTATTTTTGTTCATATTAAGTTCCCTTGTTAGTCAATCACTCGTTTGGAATGTGGAATTCCAATTAAAACATTTTTGGTATAGCATGAAATGAAAAAGAAATATTTTTCCTACATATTTTTAACACTTTTTTTATGGTTTTTTGTGGTCTGAATATTTCCCAATTCTGTTTTAGTGAACTGGTTACTAAAAGGGGCGCTTTGTGGGTTTAATATTTTGCTCGGTGATTCCATGGTGCCATTGTTACCTTTAAAACGGTGTGCGTAAAATATAAAAAAAAAACATTTTTTTTCGCTCAAGAAAAATGTGGTATAATTCTGGCTTATGCGACTGCAATCTCCTGCATGGATTTCCCTTTAAGCTTCTTGTGGCAATCTGTTCATCCGCTGCTCATCCCTCAGATCATCCCTCAACTTGGTTGCACAGTGTAATAAAATGATGCTTATTGCACATCTGAGTGTCACACAGGCAGTGATAGAGAAAGGGGAGGGAAGCATGAAGCACTCACTCATATGTGCTGCTGCTTGCTACACCGCTGCCACGCTCTTGGAAATGGTGTTTGCATTCCAACCAGATCCTGTGCGTTGCAGCTGCAGTTATTCATAATCGTTTGCCTGTGCCTGCCACACATAACACACCCACACACTCAAACACTCACACACACACACACACCCAGAGAGTGGGCAACACACAAAGCGGCCACAGCATGCGGCATAGCAATTTAGAGGCTAAACAGCTTGGGCGTGTGCAAGGGTGCGTATACGCAATATATTACATGAATATTGTATGCCGCAAAGCACTGACCATAAAAGCCAAAAAAATGTGGCGTGGAGGGGGTTTTGTAAGCCAGCACCAAACCGCGTCGATCGTAACAATAAATAATTAAAAATCTGCGTGGCCATAAATTGTTAAATATCTCAACAATTACCATGTCAACGAAGTGCATTGGAGGAAAGCGTATTAGCTCTCATTAGGGGCTCAGATACGCGTGGAGTGTCATGTGTATCTCTTGCTAGTGTGAGCTTGCCTCTTGGAGTCGCTTCACGCAGAGACAGAGAGAATAGCAGCAACAGCGACAGAGACAGAGACACTTGATGTGTTCAACTCCTGTTCGTATATATCGCCCCCTGACAATTCGAGTGTGTTGGGGTTCATGAACCCCAACAGACGTGCCACTACTCGTGAGGCATTAACGCCAGTTAGTGTTCCGTATCCAGGACTACTCTCGTTTCGCTTTAGCTTTGGCTGTGCTTTGGCTTTGCTTTGCTTGTTGTCTGTGTGGCATATCAGATGTTGCTGCGCGAGAGTTTTGGGTGATTAAATCGATTTGATTTTACTCGTTTTTCCCTCTCTCGTACTACTGCCAGCTGGCCAGACTTTGATTTAAACCACAGCGAGAGAGTATCTGTGTTTGTGTGTGTGTGTGTCCCTAATGATGTTTGCATATTTAAGGTTGACTGGGAATAGGTGGTGGAGCCCCTGAGAGCAACCCTTTAGTTTAAGGGCGAAAAAACTTTAATATACCTTTAAAATCATTCATTTCCATTTTCTAAACATTAAATAAGATTAGTTCTTTTTGATTACACTTTTATTTTAATGAAGAAAACTACCCAACTGAATGCTAAATAAAATGCAAAAATATTTGACCACCAATTTGAGGTCTCAACTCGTGTGGCAGAGAGAGAGAAAACTGTCATTAGAAGCATATCCTCAATTTGTGTGCCAAATTCAACTTTAATGCAATTTGAAGCTGAAAATTGCAGTCTTGAAAGTCGTCTCCACCATTTCGTACTTCATTAGCAAAACTCCTCAACAAATTCATTACAGACTCTCGACTCCATGGCCCCTACATCCATGCAGCAGGAGCAGCAGCAGCAGCAGCTGCCAAATATCTAGGGCACTAGAAAATGCTGTTTACCCAAGTGTGGCAGCCAGACAGAGGAACACACATCCGTATCCGTAGTGTTGGTCGTATCTGTATCTGCATCGGAGTCAGAGTCTCTGTCTGTGGCTGTGTCCTGTGTATGCTCTTGCTCTCGCTCTCTCTCTCTAGTGGCAAAAGTGTTTGTTTGAGTGCGGAAATATTTAAAGTGTCACATACGCTCTTCGGAAATTAAATGTGAGTGTTGTTCTTCACGCTCCAGAAAGGAGCAACGGATTTCCTGAAACCTCCCCTAAACACTGAACAACCAGTAAATTAAGGAAAAGACTAAACACTAAACACTTTCGAGTGGCTTAACAGGGAGATCTTCACAGGGGGTAGAGGGGTTTGACTGAAGGGTGCTTACTCAGGATGCACTCGCAATGATATCAATTAGTAGTTAATTATGGTACAGGAATAAAAAAAAACTATAGGAAATATGTTGATAAATTTTAATAATTTTTGTAGACTGTTGATCCACGGATATATATTTGTTTTATTTTATTTTGTATATATATTTTTTCCTGCACTCTACATATTCCCCACTCCTGTTAAACAGTGTTCCCTTCAGGTAGCACTTTCCTGCTAGATTTGATCACACTTCTGTGGGTTGTCATGGGCTTGGGCTCTCTCGCTCTCTGAATGGTCATTGCTTTGAACGCCGCTGCTTGCTCCTCTCAAGGTGTGTGCCTGCCTGTGTGGTAATGGGCGTGGCTCTGGCCCCCCAAAAGCAAATAACGGTGTCTGCTTTTGTTCGCTTTTCCCCTTTTTCTTTGTTCTGCTGTTGCTTTTGCTTCTCGGTTTTCTCTGTCACTGCTACCGAGTGTTTTTGTTGTGCATATTTTTCGGTTGAGGGGCCATTCATGAGTGTTTTGTTTGCGTGTATTTCGAGTATTTTTGCGGTTAGTTTTTCCGAGTGTTTTCCAACGTATGTGTTTTTGGTGGCCCTCTTTTGTGGCTGCGTTTTGCGGTGCGTATACCTAAAATTCATGCCATACCCTTACCCGTACATGCATACATATTTATTTAATTAGAGTTTGTTTTCCATGCCACTTATTGTTTTGTTTGTCAGTCTGTATGTCTGTCTGTCTGTCTGTCTGTTGTCTGTGTGGTGCATTTGAAATCAGAATTTCCCATGAGATTCTGAAATGTTATTAAGCCGCCCCCTTGCGAATTTTCGGACAAACTTTTAATTAAGCATTTGTGATGGTCGCCGGTCTGGACGGCTCTGCTCTGTTTGCTTTTCTCTCTCTCTGTCTCTCTTTCAGGAATTCACGCAATTTCCAAATTATATTTGTCGCCGAATCGCCAGTCGCATGTTTGATGGACAACTGAAAAGTTGTTCCACGAATCCATGAATGTTAATTCGGTTTTTCCCATGCATTTTTAATTAATTATGTGTATTCCCAGAGCAACCCCAGAGTGAATTCAATGCGGATTATGCGCGTATTAATGGCATTGTGGCAACAAATTTAAAGCAGATCAAAAATGGTAATCTCTGCCAAGCTTTAAAGGGCGAGAAAATCTGTCTGAGCATCAGATCTCTTTGGGTTTTTATCTGCATTCAACTTGAGGTATTTCCGCAGCGAGGGCCAAAACGCTTGAAGCGTCGGGCTCTGGCTGTTCAGCATATGTGAGATTATATACATAATAGAAACCGCAAATAAATATAAAGCGTTGCCACTGCTTCGATTCCGCTCTGCAAAATGCAAACATGTGTCTCCGGCGTAGAAGGAGACCAACACATCCTTGCAAAAAGCAACACAAAATCACAGAAGGAAGCCTTCCATAGAAGCACACACGCAGAAAAGTCGGGCAGCAGCAACAGCGAAACAGAACCGGTGGAAGAATAAATGCGAGAAAACATCGTCGTCTTTTGAGCCACGCCCCCCCTCACCTTGTGCGGCCCATGCTCGTACCATACCATTCATAAGTGGCTCTGGACCCTCCTTTTTCCTTTCGCTCTGTTTCGCCCGCGGGGGGTTCTCTCTCGACTGCTGTCTGAATGGAGGTCAAAGTGCATAACTTAAGTAGCCGACAATAAAATGCATAACATGGCATACAAAACACAAACAGACAGTCCAGGCAGTCAGCCAGCCAGCCAGCCAGCCAGGCAGTCAGGCAGGCAGTTAAGGAAAAAGCCAAAGGAAAACTAAGTACAAAACCCGTACGAAAATGTGAAAAATATGGCTCTATTTATTTGTACATTAGGCCAAGACATTCGCTGGCCTGACTGCCTGCCTGCCACACATTTTGTACCTCTTATAGAAATACACATGTATTGGTGTGTATCTGTGTGGTGTGTTTGTGTTTCTGTGCGTGTGTTTGTGTGTTGTATGCCTCATGCTGTACCTGCCTCAACAGCTGCTAGCAAAAGGCCAAGTGTTGTGCTTGACATGTACAAGCCCCAGCCATAGCCCCAGCTCCAGAGTGAGATCTCTCTTTCAGTTTTTGTATGTGCGGCTGTTGCTCCCGCTGTGCCATAATAATTTCATGCTGAGCTGGACTCACCCCTACATCATCGTGCCCCCCATATCGTGCCCCATCTAGTGTCGTGTCGTGTCGATATATCTAATGGAACAGTCGAGTGTCACATGGACTGGTTGCAAAAACAAATTTATTAAAGGGAAACCATAGAGAGAATCCACAATGTGAAAAAGGCAGAAAACCTGAGTGGAAAATGTTGGATTGCATGGAATACAATTTCGTGTAGAGAAAGGGAGGATTAAAAAGTTGATCAATGTAAAAAATTGCTATAAAATTCGGTAAAGTCTGTATAATACGCTTAAAAAGAAGTATATGTCTTATATTTTAAAAAATATATTTTATTTATTTTTTTTTGTTGTCTACTTCAAAGATATCCTGTGTTAAATTTGTTTAAATGTATTTAACAGTCAGAGGAAAGTGTTTCCGTGCCCATAAAGTATATACATTCTTAATAAGCATTGATATCAGAGTTCATGTAGCCATAATTGTCTGTACGTCTGCTTGAGTACCGACAAAAAACATACCAAATGATATTTCCGTGTGTAAAGGAACATAATATAACATTTTTAGTTTAACATCTTTTTACTACGTTTAGCCATTGGAAACTTTTTGTAACCCATTCCACACCCATACTCATAATTTTATATCGATCTCTTTAAGTTATTTTAAATGAAAATCCACTCACAGACCGCACAGAAACTGCCTGTCGAAAAACAAAGGCAGTAACACACAGGAAGCGACTGGGGAAAAACGTTCAATTATTCCAAAGACCCCACAAATCTCCAATAAAATTACATACCAATCAGCGAAAAACCTCCTTTGGTTGCATTAGTTGCTCATTGTTGTCCGGTGGTTGGGTGAGGACACATGCGGCACACTGACTACCCGCGTGGACTCTCTCCGGCACAAAAGCCAACCGCGTAATTAAGCTTTACGTTCCACGAGTAAACACAAACACTCTCGAACACTCGAAACACTCACACGCAAGCCAGGAGCCACCGAATGTTAACAATGCACATTACGCATACGCCACGTATGCCGTAGCTATGATGCTCCACTTGTTTCATGATGCTATCTCTCTCTCTCTCCCTCTCTCTTGCAGATACCAGGACATGTACAACAATCCGATTAAGGCCACTAATTTGGAGCATCGTGATGTGGTGCTGGACATACTGTCCGATGCCCGTGTCGTTGGGCCTCTGCTGCAGACTGGAATGTTCCATGCGGATGTCAATCGGCGCAATTATATGTACGTATTTGGCCATAACAGCGCAACGGGACCGTATGCCAACGTAAGTATTTGCCGAAGGGATAGGACTATCATACCATATTCCAAAAAGAGCGAACCAATGGCCGCTTCCAATTACGTACTCCATAGCACTTTTAATTTAAACACTCGTCGCTGGTGGTCACGCGAACCAGACCCCTTCCTGCGCTTCCCTCTTCTCGCTGTGTAAAAAAATACCCCAGCATGAGGTTTGGAGCGGCATCTAATGAGTTTTCATGATGTACTCCTCTGTTTGGTCTGTCGTGCCCAATAAATGGACAATAATGCTGAAAAGTTTTAGGCGGAGCTCTGGCTGGCTTGGTGGTTCGAGGAGGGTTCCTTCCTCATTGGCTTGTTATGTTTTTTTTGTTTGCCCAAAAACAATTCACAAGTTTTCAGGCAACAGACAGACAGCGAAAGGCCGCGAATAATCGTAATAAAGACAATGAACCCCAGGGCAGAAAAAATCATAGTCAAAAAAAAAAGGGAAACACAATAAAAAGGGCAAGGGGTTTTAGATACCCTAGACATTGTTATTTTTTAAGTATATATTCAGATTTAGGGATTATTGAAGAATATTCAATATGTGTTATGATTTCAGAGGGTCGCAATTTATATACATATGTAGTTTATGCAGAAGAAAGTAAAGTATATGCGGCACAAAGATAAATTAAAAACAGGAGTGACTAATTCCAATAAAAAAGGATTTATCAGTACTATGTTATTGTTCCACAATATACATATTATATATTCTCTGAAAATATCCCAAAAATACTTTCTTACTTCTCTCCAAAGAATCCCATATACCCCTTTCATTGTTAGGGTACCAAAAAAAAAAACAAAAAATCAAAGTTGTCCTTTTGCTTCTTTCGGCTAAATAGACGGCATGGAATCCCTCTTGACTTAGGGTTCATTTGTGTCCGACGACGGGTCACTCTCTTCACCCAAACGATAGAGTGAAGGAGGCAGTGTGGGGGCAGGGCGGAACCCTGGGTTATTTGTGTCTGACTCTCATAGTCCGCTTGGTTTGGCTCTTGCCAGAGTTTTATGGCTCTGTCATGCTTATGGATTTGTTACTGATTGCCTGGCCAAGATAGCTTTGTGTTGCCATGAAGTCGACTGTCCTCTGTCCTCTCACTGTGTCCTTTGTCCACTGACTGTGTCTCCTCTGTCCTGTGTCCTGTGTGTTCTATACTCTATAAATAAATGGGCATATTGATTTGTCATCAAGATGATTAAATTGATAAGCAAATTAGGGCGCACAGAGTACATTGGAACAGTCCGCAATTGTTATGGAAAGTTTTTGTTTCCAACGGAGGGAAATCCTTTTCCCCCTCCTCCCCGGCAAAGGGTCCTTAAAGCATCTATGCTTCGATTTCATTTGGCAATTGCTCCTTCAGACACTGACATAATGAATTTGGAAAAAAACAACTCATACTCGTAGAAGGAATCCTCAAAACAAAAGCGACACTCTTTCTGTACTCGTAGCATGGCTGAAAGAGAGAAAAAGTTATTATTTTGTATTATATATTTTTGCTGGCAACTGTTGGCTAAGCGAATTTTTATGGCCATAGTTTTGCGGCAGCAGACAGCAGAGCAGAGTGTGGAGGGGGGCAGCCATAAAACAAAACTGCAAACTGAAACTGCAAATAGATGAACAGCTTAGTGTCCTGCAGTCATATCCGGGCGAATGTCCTCTCTAAATGCGACAACAGCTTTGGCGCATAAGCGGGGTGCAACAACTTTTTAATAGCCCCAACAATTAAAGTATCGTAGGCAAAAAGACGACAGACAGACGGTACGAATAAGTCCCACTGATAAATTGCTGGGCTGCCATTGAAATAAAAGTAGCCAAATAAGAGGAAAGAACATGTTTATGCCCAATGCCCCAAGCTGTTGGCTGCTGCTACATGCCTGATATATGAGCAGATTTCCACGGCTTGGTACGCATTAGTTGCAGATAAATTGCGAGAAATAAAATTCACTTAAATATTTCATGCTGCCGCCGCTCGCTCGCTCGCTCATGGGCGAAACATGAAAAGAAGGATCTCAGGGATAAGCGGAATGCTGGCGTGCCTACAAATTATCGTTGTGTGGGCCTGTCCTGTCGCCAAAAGCAACCGAAAAGCAGGCGGTCGGTCTTCGCCCAGACAGAAATAACAGCAAACCGGCAAAACAAACAGTCAGACAAGTTAAGACACAGACAAGCACACACGCGCGCGCTCGTATCGACTTCAGACTTCAGACTACAATGCTGAAATGTTTTTGATATCCCTTAGACAGGTAGGGTATTATGATTTGGGTGTTGAGGTGCAAGGAACTGCATGATTGTCAGTTTGTTGCCCTCTCGGATTGTGAGTAGTTCGTTGATAAATTCGAACCGAAGATAGCACCACTATCCTGTAGATATCTCTCCCAACTCCCATGAATAAACGAATAATCTGCGAGGATATGCCACACTTTGGTACATTCCCAAACCTAAACCCAAAGTTATCCTGTTTTTCTACCATTCTATGAGCATCTCGCAACAACAATTTTTTTGTGCAACTTCTCTTTCTTTCTCTTCTGAGAAAGAGAGAAAGAGAGCGATCCCCGGCTGAATACGAATGAATTTGTGCATAAACTGCGCTTCTGTTGCTGTGGGCTGCTGCACTCCATCTCAAGCGTAATGCTTCAAGTAGCAGGCCACTCACTGGCTTCCCCAAGAATGGACCACGCCTCCATGCCCGACTATATGCACATATATCTTGTTGAGTCCTCAGCCGCGGGCATATTGTGAAACTTTTTGGCACATGTCTTGCATGTCTTGCAGTTGAGATGCTCAGACCTCAAGCTCAGACACAGATACAGCTACAGCTACAAATACAGATACAAAAAAACGTTCCAGCCCAGAAAAATGCTCCAAAGAGACTACTTACATTCTTTGGGGGGAGGTTCTTGAAGTGTTCTATCCGCTTGCGGCCTTCCATCTCGGAGGAGCTGTTATTTGTTATTGTGGGCTTATGGCAATTGTTAAAAATAGCGAAAATTATTCCAGGCAATGATATTATTCCACCCGCCCACAAAAAAAAGGGGATTTTCAGCTGAAATGCGATTTGCGGGTAGGATAACCTAATTGAATTTAATCCCAGAGACAAAAACACTCAAACCCACACACACATACATTAAATGTAGAAAAATAAACAAACGACGCACAGAAAAGTCTCTGCTCTGCCTCTTGGGAGATTTAGATTTTCTTTCGATGTTGCCATTTCCCTTTTTAATTTCCCAAACTCCTTCCAAGAACCATAAACCCAACGAGCCGAAAACTTTTCCACAAAACAAGTTCCAATTTATTTCATCATTTAGGCCAGAGCCATAGAAGATGGAAGGCCATCCACTCGATGTCTTGAGGACAGTTTAATAAGTTTTCCATATTAAATTCAACAATTTGCCCCAAAAGCCACGTAGTCGACAAACGTCATTATCATCGCATTCTAAACGCGGTCAGTATCCCAAGAATTTTGCCACAGACCCGCAAATAAACAAAAAAAAAGGCAAAATAAAAGGAAAAAAAACTTGACCCGTCTGGTGAATTTTTCTTTCTGGAAAAGTTCTCTGTTTTTTTTTTTTGTGGACCCATTTCCTTATGCCGCCCACACACTTGCTTTTTGATAAGAATGCGAAATGGCTGTTTGAGGAAGGAAAAGAAATTTATGAAAATAAAATAAATATAAACCGAAACTAAACTTTTATTTTTGGAAACACACAAAAAAAAAATGGATGCTGAAGACTTGAGTCTTTGGCAAATAGCAAACAAAATATAGGATATATCTATCCTTCTTCTGAGAGAGAGAGAGAGAGAGAGAGAAAGATAGAAATTCCTTTGAAGAAATAGAAATTTCTAATTATGGAAGGGCAAAAAGTATTCAATTAATGAGCACCTGGATGGTGCCTGTATCCTAGTGCTAATCTTATAAAATTACATAAAGAGGAGAGTGTGGCGGCGCGTGCCTTGCCACGCTTCTGCACATTCCATAGCCCCAAGGGCGTCTGGCCCCACCCACTCTCTCTTTGAGCCAATTTCAGGGGCAAATATTTTTGGAAATTTTACACGCTCCGAGTGCCATTAACTCCATTAGGTTTATTACGACAAATGGCGCTAAGTCAAATTGTTGCTTCCGCCCCATGGCCGTGGGGCACAACATTTTTGGGAGCATAAATTACAAAAGTTACGCATTAATTTCAAAATTGAATTTCCGCCTCCGTTGCCGGTATTTTTTTCCCAATGAATTTCCTGCCACTTTAATATTAAAAATCGCCATGAAACTGGAGATAATTTGTGACAGGATGTGCGCCGCCCACGGGTTTTGGATCATTGAAAAGAATAAATATTTCAACAATATTTTCTATGTGAAAGTTATGAATATTTCTTAATTATGCATTGCGTTATAAATTGATTTAAAGCGGAAATAAAATGTTTTGTAGAAGTGAAAAATTATTTATGGCAAAATCTATTCATTTTATGTATAAAAACTAATAATAGTGCTTTAGAGCGACACCCAAATTGATTGATATGAATATATTGCAGGTTTTTCTCACCATTTTCCATAAATATTAGACGCAAAAATAAACATATGCTAAAGTGTGTGTGGCGGATCAAAATCAATGGAAAAAACTTACAAAGAATCACTTTGATTCTGTCTGGGTTGAAAGGTTATCGAACCGTATATTCCATCAAACGTTATAATGTTTCTCTTTTTTTTTTTTGGCTCAATAAAAATCCCGAAGCTTAAGTCGCCTTGTGTTATGAAAAACCAATATTGAATTCCGTCGTTTTGCTCATTTCATCAAATTCTCACACAATTGCCAGAGAAATGAAAATGAAAATCAAAAGCGCAAAAATTCATCATTCATAAATGCCATAAAAAGAACGAAGGACAGACAGGATGGGCAGGCAGGCAGGCAGGCATTCAGTCCGAAAGGACACTTGCCAGGACAGTCTCAGACAGCCAGCGAGCGAAATGCTTTGTGACTTTGTTACAATTTTCATGGCGCAACAATAAAAAACTTGGCTTTATTACCTACTTACATACAGAGAGCCATTCCAGTCAGTCTCTTCTGCCTGCCTGCCTGTCTGTCTGTCTATCTGTCTGTCGCTTTTGGCCTTGTCTGTGCGCTTGGCCAAATATTTATGCATTCCGTCTAAGAAGATTGATGCTCGGGTTTTGTGCTGCTGGTCACAATGTCTCAAAAAACAAAAGCGAGAGAGGAACATTTTGCACTGATCGAAAGGGTAGCGCGGAAGCGGAAAACCATTTGCAGCGATTTTTTATAGATTTTTGAATGGCGGGTACATAGCCTTTGCGAAGTTGCTTTCAAACTTACTTTAAATCCTGCCCACTGCTCCTTTTATACCCTTTAAATGCTTCCCTGCTTTGATCCCCCACCGTAACAATAATAAATTTCTTTCCCTTTCATCGATGGACTGCTAATTGCCGCTACTTTAACCCAAAACTTTCAACAGCTTAGCGCTGATAGAGGAGAGTATTCCCTTTGCAGCTTGATTTACTGACGATTCTATGGATAATATATATGCGAGTATATTTCACTTACAGCTACCGCATAGCATTATGGGCGAGGAATTGGCGTTTATCTTTGGTGCGCCTTTGGCTCCCGCAGGTCCTTTTCCCAGCCATAACTATACGATGCAGGAAAAGCTTCTTTCAGAGGCGGTAATGGCATATTGGACGAATTTTGCAAAGACAGGGTGAGTACTGGTCTTCGAGTGGAAAGTGCATTTTGCGGAGCGAGTTGTGGGAAGTGAAGTGCAGAGGTTGGAGTAGGAGTAGAACGAAGAAGGGAACATCAACACGAAAAGAGTCACAGTGCCGCATGCAAATGCGGACTACGACGGGACTACGAATGCGATGCGGATGCGGATGCAATGTGGGGATATTCATGAGTTTTTTGGAATGGCTTTGGCTTTCGCTTGGTGGCGCCCGCCGTGTGGCGGCACGTTTTGCAATCTGCAACGCTTGGACAGTGAAATGAATAGAATTTTTACTGCCACTTTTATTATTATGCCCGCAGTGAAAACATCGGCCATGAGAGAGCGTTGCATGCAAATATTATTAGTGGTTAGTGGCTCTGGGAGGGATCAGAGAAATAAATGGAAATAAAAACCAGAACTGGAAATCAGAGTTCTGATCGTTAGCCAGGACAGAGGCAGAGGCAATCACAGGCCCGACTACCCATAACCATGTCATTTAAATGGAGAAAATAAATGTTCGGATTATGCCCATAAAATGGAATTGTTTTGGTTAATAGTAGCAGGGGTTGGGGGGCCTCATTAGTGTTGGGTGGGGCAAAACTCTCTAGCTATAATTGGAAATTGATAAACATCCGAATTTTCCCACACACACACACACAGCAATCCGAAGGCGCCATGGAAAGGCATCTTCCTGAATTCACATGCCCTCGAGTGGGATCGCTATGACCTCGACTGGCCGGAGTTTAATAAGCGAGCCCAGGCCTATCTCAATATTGGTGAGTAATTATTCCATTCCACAATGGAGACGCAGTTCCCCTGACCTGTACAGTTTCCATTTCTCGATGCAGGAATCCCACCGACTGTGGGCTACAAGTACCGACAAATCTATATGAATTTCTGGAACAAAGAGCTGCCCGATGAACTCAATCAAATTGCAGCACTGCAGGAGCAGCTGCATCCCGGCAATGAAGTGATTACGGGTCACATGAGCAAGTACGGTCCGCGGGACAATGGCGCTGAGGACCCAGTGCGTACGCTTAAGCTGCTGCTGCAGGAGCCCAGTCTGGCCAACAGTCCGGACTCAACGGAAACGGCAGCAGAGAATATGTACAATGCACCGCCCACCTTTGGGCATGTGATGCACAAGCAGCAGCCACAGCAGCAGGAGGAGGATCTGGAGGTAACCTCTGCCACACACCCAATGGAGGACCAACCGGAGACGGTGGCCAAATCGGAGACTACGTTGCAGCTGCTAATTGCATTGATAGCCCTGATTATTGCCTTGAATGTGATCATTTATGGCACGTTCCTGATGCGGCAGCGTCGCAAGAGAGCCAAAATGTTGCCGTTTCCGGCGCCAAAGCTGAATGGGAACATCCTCAGCTACGACGGAGCCAACGACGATGAGCTGAAGCGCTGCAGCAAATCGCGGGATGGGGATGACAGCTACATCATGGACATGGCACGAAAGTCCAACACTTATGAGGCCATCAAAACGAGTCAGCGGTCGGCCATCAATGGGTATGCGATCCAGCGGCAGCTCAGCTGCTCGACGGTGGATACCCACACGAAGGTCTGCGAGTGGATGTCGGGACAGGAGCAGTTGCCAAAATCTGGCAGCTTTGCCACACCCACTGCGACGACACCCACGGCAGTGCTTGCCGATGGCCGGATGATCATTTGCCAGGACATTGAAGTGGCGGATGCTGCACTGCTGATACCCCAGCACATGCACGAGCCGCAGCACTACGAAATGCTGCTCCAGCGACAACATTCGGCCCTCACCGAACCCAGTGAGGATGTTCTGCAGCAGATGCCACTGCATCGGCACGCCCACTCGGATCCTGTGGACATGATCCTGGCCGCCGACGAGCAGGTGACCAGCTTCGTGCACGCCGACGATGTGGACATTAATGTGACGAGTCGCGATGAGGATTGTGTGCTGGCAGTAGTGCCCCTGACGGCTGCCCAACAGCTGGAGCTGCTACGCCAGCGTAACTATCCCAAGGTGCTGCCCACTGCCCAGGATCTGAGGGATAGCCGTGGCAGCTACAAGCGGAACTCTTTGCCGCCGCAGAACTTCAGCGCTCCACTGCCACCGCCGCGCACCATTAGCAGCACTTTGGGGCGGCGGCGACGGGACAGCAGCAACATTACCACATCGCCACTGCAACTGGCGCAGGATCTGGCAGGGGAAGAGGATGAGCCCGGGGAGCCGCAGATTACCCAGAATACACTAATCTTCGGTCCCATTGTGCCCAAGTCGCCGGCGACCTCGTTAAAGCGACAGAGACGAGCGCCCGAAGCGACAGCAGCGACGACAGCTGCAACAGCAGCAGCAGCAGCAGCGGCGACGGCGGCGATGACAGCACTTAGCGGATCCTTCCAATCCTTTGAGTCGGTGCCGCCGGCTCATGAGACCACACCGCCGCAGGGCGGTGAGCGTACCGAATGCATTTACTCGATTGAGGCGAGTCCTGAGGCGTGTCCAGGCAACGATGGGACGAGCTGGTCGGCGCCCAATGGCGATTTGTATGCGCAGCCGATGAAATCTCCCTCCAGGACATCGCTCATACCGCGCCTCACTCAACAGCAGCAGCAGCAGCCGCAGCCGCAGCCGATGCCACATCTTCATCAGGGAGTAGTCGCAGAAGGAGGAGTAGAGACACCAGCTGCACTGGTGCCTGGAGGAGCATCATCAATGGCCACCGTAACACCGACCCGCATACCTCAATTGTTGCAGCGTCAGGCTTCCGGCAAGGATTTGCGCACAGCAAACACCGCAAATCCCATGGGAAGCCAGCAACAACAACAACAACAACAACAACAACAACACCAACAGCAGCGCACAGACTCCACAATATCATCAGATTCGTCGGCTTCGGCGGCATCATCCACAGCATCAGCCTCCACTTCGGCATCATCGTCGACATCCTCATCCTCATCCACGAACACGGTGCGCACCGAATTGCAGCAGCATTGCCAGCAGCCTGGCAAAAGTATTACGACCAATATATAGGAAAAACAAAACACCCAGGAGGAGCAGCGACCAGCTAGCAGCCAGCAGCCAGCTGCCAAGAAGTTCTTCAATTTAACGCCAGAGAGAAAGAGAGTGGAGAGCGACACGAGTTAGAAAGGATGAAGGTCCCGCTGTGGCCGCATTGCGGCGTACGAGGAGCAGCAACTCTGACAGCTGCCTGCCAAATGCCTGCTGCCCTCTCAGAATCTCCGACTCTCCGCCTCGCCATTGGGGTCCACGCACACAGGCTGTCGGAATTTTATAGAGCTTGCGTAAATTTAATAATACATTTTGGTATAAAGTTTATCTTTGACTTGGCGGCGGCGATGGCGGTTAGGAGCTTCCACTGCAGTTTGTGTGCCCTGAAAGGAAAGTTTTCACCCATCGTAAATTAGTTTCGAGAATTGCAAAGAGAGAATTTTTGCAGCAAAATGTTTCAGTGGGCAGCATCGTATCGATATAAGCAGAGGGAAAGTCTCATCAAATCAGAGTAACTTTTGAGTGATGAAAGAAAAGCATCTGAGTGGGAAATATCTTTGACAGATGGAAAATAGATTGGTTTATGGTTTGAAGGGGAAATAAGAAATAAGAAAAGTTGCAGAGATATTTATAATTTATGTATAATTTAGTCATAATTTTATGCATTACAAATCACAGTCATTATTCTGATGTAAACCAAAGAAAAGCTATCCACAAATTGTACAGCATGGGATGGATCCCCACAGCAAGTATTATAAGTTAAATGTTCTTTCTATTAAATAAAATTAGGTTTCTTGCCATATGACATAACATAACACACACACAAGACACTCATCGATGAAGGCAATTTGCATATGGCTGATTTTTGCATTTGTTTCCCCTGACAACCGACACAAGCAGAAATTGCCAATAACAATGCCTTGCATTTTGCCACTTCCACACCACGCCACACCACACACAAAAGTTGCGTCAACTATTGTTGCCGGCAATTTACCAAACAAAAGCTACTTACGGAGCGTCAGTTCTGTTTCGGAAATACACTTCAAGAGGGTGCCTCTGATATTTGAATGCATCTATAAAGTAGTAAATGGATTGATCAGTAGTGCACATCCTTGCCTATGAGTTGGTATCCTCCCTACATCATACACTCTTAGCTGACATTGAAACTTCCAACCTAACTCCACTCCGTAGGAACTTCAATGAACACTGAAAAACTCCAAGTGTATCTATAGCTTCTGCTTGCAAGTTCAAACTCTCGTACTCTGCTTTCCTTTCATGTGTGTTGCTGTCTCTATTCTTATTGTGGCTGCTGCCAATATTCTCGGAGGAGCAGAGCCAAGGCAATTTTGTGGTGCCTGCCAACTTAATTTGCCACAAAATTTCAACAGCAGCGCCACTACTGGAGCACGCTCTGTGTAGCTCTGTTGCTCTGGATTCACATCAAAATCAGTTGAAATGTCAACATTTCTATAGCTGAACATATTTCAAATATTTGGCATTTTCCCGCATAGTTGTTAACTCTTTCTCCACTTGGCTGTTTCTGTTGCTGACTCTGCCCCCCATGGCATCAAAGTTGTCGCCACCGCCGCAGAATAGTTGTGCGTTTTGTTGCGCCAAGCTTAAGACCATATCCTGCAGGATTTACTGCCTCTGCCTCTGCCTCTGTCGTTGCCATAGATGAAAGTTTTGTGGACCCAGCTTTTATGCCTTATTCCCTTTGTGGCACATTACTTTTTTTTTTGGTTTTTTTTTTTTTTGTTTTTTTGCTCCAGAGATTGAGTTATTGTGTCGTTTCGCTTTTGGGTCCGTTATGCAAATTGTTGTGTCTTCAAGTTTTTCTTGTTTCTGTTTCTATTTTGTTTTTGTTGTTGATTCTACAACATTTTTATTCGCCCTTTACGCAGGTTGTGGAACAAAACATCGAATGGCAAAGTTTGTCGCGAACGAAAATTGAAAATTCTACTGCACCACCCCAAGAAATGTTTCCCCAAAGTATAAGCGGGGGCGCCACGAAAGTCGTAATTAAATTGTTTGCCCCATTGGATTGTTTTTACGCTTTCATTTTGGCTCTCTCTCTCAAGGCCCTCTGGTAGGTCCTTTTTGTACGAATATTTGTTTGCACACTTATTTTGTTAAGGAATGAGGACGGATGGACGTAGCCTTAGAGCAGCCAGACCATTGCTTAATTATGAGAAAAGTCTCCGTCTGGACCTACCCATTTTAGCAGCATAAGAACCACAATGTACTTTGCATGGGGGCTTATTTGATCGGAATGTTGAGCACATATATTAATTGATTGAATGAACTCGATATGACCCCACACAGCAAAAAGTGTCGACATTTGTTTGCACTTCAAAGAAAAAACCTTATATGAGATTTCCATGCCCTAGCTCCCACTCGCCTGTCTGCTTGTCCGTCCATCAAGTCTGGCAATGCTGTTTGTAATTTTCCTCAATTGAAAAATGCCATAGGGCGTTACACTCTTTGCTGAAGTTCTTTCCTTTCCCCCCTTTATATTCGCTTCTTTTGCCTTGCCATGTACTCGTATCGTTTTGCTGTATTTTCTTTTGTGGCAGGCATTCTGCTGCAGTCTGCTGAGAAGTGTATGAAATAGTCCTTAAATTGAATAAACCCAGAGATAACTTTTGTGGCAAGTTATAAAGTGCTAAATGGGAAGTTTGTTAGCTTGATATGCCATTTAATAGAATTGCCCAATGCACATTTCCCATTCACCATTCGCCACTTGGATATAAGTGAAAATTCTTGGGGGGGAAATGAAAAGCAAACGATGGCAATTGAAAAGACAACAAATCTGTTTTGCTCTCAGGGCAATCCACGAGGATATGGCTAATTCCGAAACCTTAATCACTTCACCGCAGGGCAAAAACACTTATACACCATTAAATATGTAGCATTCGAATCAATTTGGTAGATATCCACTGGCCTGAATAATTCATAAACTACTAGCAGGGAACTACTACTACATACTACAGAAATACTCGGTACTTGCAGAAATAACCGCACAAGCCAAATAGTTTGGACCCAACAAATCAAAAGCCACAGCCACAGAAAAACCAAAACAAAAATCAAGAAAACTAAACTACGAGTACAAGAGGAAATTCCCAAAAGCAGCTACACAAAATACAGTCTGCTTGCTCCTCTGAATATCTTCGTAAATTTGCTGACAACCACAAATTAGAGTAACTCAAGAGTATATTAAAGTCAAATATGCAGAGGGCTGGGCTATGGAACTTCCATAACCCAACCCAAATGTAAGAGTTGTCTCTTCCCCTCCTCAACTCGCCTCCATGGAGTATGAAACTTCCAGAACACTGAGACAGAGACTGGCAACAATTCATGCATTAATATGTAACGTTCTGGTCCCCGATTTGATTTACTGTTTGGGGACTGTTTTGTTGGTTGCTCCAAATAAGGCAAGGAAGTGGCACAAACAAATGAAATCTTATGAGAGTAAGACCCAATAGAAACAATAACAACAAAAAACACATAAAATATCTTTAAACCATAATTTAAATTGGATCATTATTGTAAATAATAAAAATGTTGTTTAATTAAAGCAAATTGACAACGACATGCATATGCTATAGGCACCCCACCCGTTTCCCCTTATTTTCATTGTTAATTAAGCCGCTTAAATGCATCATAACTAATTAATGTACTTAATAATTAGTATTATACGTTTATTTATACATTTTCCGCACCACAACGAATGGATTCACTTGGGTCTTCAATAGCCTCAAACAATAAAACTGGTTAAACATTCCACAAACCAAACAGAAATGAGAGAACCGAACCAACAAATACATATATACATACATATGTATGTATGCAAATTATGTTTCGTTATTTTTAGCCCCCTTTGACGTTTGTTTGACTTTTTAATGAAAGTTTTAATAATTTAATAGGTGCCAAACGGAAAAAAACACACACACAATGGACACACAGCAAAGTGTAAATAATTTATAATCCAAACAATTATTGTAGCAATGTAACATTACACAGAATAAAAATGGAAAAGGACAACTTTTGAACAAACAAAATGTGTGTGGGGGAAAACGTTAAAGTAAATGTGTGGGGCGTACATTTCTGACTGGCGGCTAAGGGTTTAACTTAATTCGCTTTGACCCTTTTGGTTGGGCTTGGTTCCCACCCTCTGCCGAAAGCTTATTAATTATAGCTGGAATTACATTTAATGAGCTTTTGACCAAAACAGAATATTCCTGCTGCCCAATTACAACAAAAATTTCATTTGATTTCATACAATAATTTTCGTAAAATTTCATTCAAACGAAAATATCAATTTCATGGCTACGCAAAAGGCAATATTCTGCACAAAAACAAAAACGCTTAATTAATTGTATTTTGGGAGACTAGACACAGCACAAAAACTAGTGGAAAAATAACAAATGTCATTAGCGACATCAACTGCATAAACGGATTTGTTTGGTTGATAATTTTCCCGACTGCCTGCCGACCTGCGAGAATTAAATGTAATTTTGCGGTGTAGCCCACGCGGTGTGCGCGTTAAATGCAAATTACTCGCATCGAAACCTCAATGAATATATATTCGAAAATGAACAGCAATCGCACCTCGGAATATTGGACAATGGTTGCAGTACAATAAAATAAATATTTAATTAAATATATTTGACTTTATGTGCATGCTGTGCGCCCTGCCCTTAGGTTATTTTTCTTTCAAATTTTTTTTTTTAATATTATTATTCTGCTGCATGGTTTATTTGTTTGCTTTTGCGGCCGAGAGTTCAATGGGCTATTAAATTTTAACGACATAAAAGCCATAAAATAATATGCAGAAAATTGATTCAAGCTGAAGATTGTTCTTTATGCAAATTATGCAGAATATTCTGTCTTGCTGTTAGTTACATTTCTGATCAAGTAGGCGAAAGTGAAAGTGTTCAAAGTGTTGAGGCAAAAACCATTCATTTATGTTAATAATTTTCAATCTGAAGAGCATTTTCCAAGCTAAAACTCGTGCAGAAAATGCTTTCCATTACTAGAGATTTGGCAAAACAGATTTAAATGGCAAAACATTTTGTTGCATATATTTTTCACCAGATTTTCCATCGTTTTGTGGCTGCAGTAACACATTGCCAGGGAGTTAGACATGTAAACAAGCAACCCATTTGCATTTACATTTTTCATAGTTTCTGTTCTTTTATTAAATTTATAAATTTATCCCTCTGCGGCCATGGTGCTGGTCCTGCTGCTGGTACTTGGCACGAACACGCTTCTCGCAGACCCTCCTCACACGTATGAGATTTATGGCAAAGCGCATTTTATTTATATATATTTTATGACTTTTGTTGTTTTCATGCTACTCGTACTACTATTTTTGCTCTTTCGCTTTCTCTCATGGCTTTCTGCCCGCAAACACATTTCCATCATAAATATTTTTCCCGTTTTTGCTGGGCGCACCCAAGAAAACCGAAAGGAAAACTACAATTACGAGCAATAGGGAAACGGGCTGGGTGAAATGTGCGAGAAAAGATCTTCTAAAAGTAAATAAAAGTGTGGAAAAGCGCAGGAAACTTTGTAGAACGTGACCTGCACGAGAAGCAGTCAGGCGTTGCCATTGAGCTTTGCCCCAGGAACCACACTCGCCCCAGCCCCAGCACCAGCCCAAGCCCCTGCCCCCGCTTTGAGTAGCAATTAACACCCATGATATTGCCGTTCGGTTGCATGTGGCAGCATGTGGCATGGTTTGGCTCGGGCTGGGGTGTTAATGCGGCAAGTCACTCGAATTGGCAGTCGACTGACTTTTTATTGTAGCATACTTTCCAGGGCCTTGCCGCCTTTCCGTCTTTCCTTAACGTTTAATTTGCTTATTACCAAGTTTTCGCACAGACAATGTGCCGTCGCCATCGCCATAGCCATAGCCATAGCAATCGCTGCTCCACTTTCATTCAAGTTTGTTGCAATTTGCAATTTGGGTCGTTGTCTGCCCCACGCTTCTGAAGCCCAGTCAGTCCCCAGCCTGCCGCCACACATTTGTCGCTAATTTGGCGAGAAAAGTCAGCAGCCTTCCGCTTTTGTAGGAGCTCCCTCCCTCCCATCCCATCCGCACCGCCATCGTAATTGTTTGGCACCAATTGTTTTAAATGCTCGTCGAGCGTTCCACAAATGGTTTCCCAGGCGTCACCACTGCCACACAGAGAGCGGGCGGCACAGACAGGGCTGAGTGCACTCTACTACACTCTCCGACTGTCTCGAATATTCGATGGGAATCGAGTTATGAAAGTTTAATTGAAGCAAACACACACAGATACTATTTGAGTTGACTTCTGTAATATTTTCTTTAATTTGCAAATATTTATTTTAACTTTCACAACTTGTGTGTGTGGCTGTGTGTGTGTTGCATAGTGTTGCTGCTGCCTTTGCAGTGGCACGCAGCAAGAAATTGCAAAATGTTTTTATTATAAACAAAGAGCATGAGTTCGCTCGTATGTGTGGGTGAACTTTTGTCCCTTTCAAGTCGAAATCGATGCGCATCAATATTCAATATGTTGCTTTTACTCGCGCCACGCCTCAACTGAAGAAAGGGGGAAAAAGGCAGCCACAAGGAGTGGCAGTGGAACAGCAGCAGCAGCATCAGCAGCAGCATCAGCAGCATCAATGGGAGCAAGAATATCCATGGAAGATGGAGAGATGGAGGGAGAGCAGTAGCGGTAGCAAACCCAATCATGCAACGCAACCAACGCCATCTGATGTTTGCTTTACGTAATGGAATTGTGCGGTGAATGCCGCGTGCCACATTTTCGCCTTGTCTTGCCACGCCCTACGCCCTACGCCCTGCGCCCACACGCTCTTTGTGACTTTTTACCGTGGCTGTGTCTGCGTCTGTTTCTGTGAATTTTCCTTGTCATATGCCATATGGCTGTGTGTGCGTGTGGGTTGAATCCCTACCCAAGGACTTTGCCTTTCAATTGCTTTCTACCGACCCGCCGCTGTCTCCATTCCTTTTCGTTTTTGCGTGGGCGATTGTCAACAATCTTTGGGCGCTGCAATTTACTTTCGATTATTTTAATTAAATAAAAATATGCACATGAGTTGGGAAATTAATGGAAACTGCATTGACATAAGCTGATTATAATTTGAGCAGCTGCTGCTGCTACTGCTGCAGAGGCAGACAGGACAGCCCAGCCCTGAGCGAATGCTTGGCTCTAATTTCCATTTAGAAACCATTTCACGCCAAAGTCGATTAACAGCAGAAATTTCCAATTATCCAAGCATTTTAATCAGAAATTGAATGCGGTTCGAGACTTTGGTTTGGGGAGTTTATTTTATATTGAATCAATCTCGAAGGATGCTCTGCCGCCGCTCTCTCTCTCTCTCTCTCTGCCTCTATCTCTCTCTCTGCTTCACTCTCTGTTGTGCAACAAAGGAAAACACGTGCTCATATTAGCAACCAGCTAAGTGCTGTTATTCTACAGTTTTACACCACAATTACCAGCTCCCACGCACACACACACACACATAGACACCCACACAGACACCCACACACACACTCACACCCACTGGGAACGTGTCAAAATCGACACCCAGCACATGGCTCCATGCTCCTGCGACCCCGATAAGCCATCGTACCTCGTAACTCGTCCACACCGCGCCGGATCACACCAGCCCTACGTGCCTCCAGGACCCATGACTACGTGTCGAATTCCAAATAGCAACGCCAGTCATAACTGTAAGACAATGTCTGCATGTGATGTGATGACGGTAACGTTGTCACGCAGTCGATTCGGGTGCGGGGTGCTCTGCTCAACGGAATGAGATGCCAGCTAAACCTAAGGCAGGGGGGCGTGGGCGGAGACGGAGGTGAACGTGAAGGTGATGCAAAGCGTTCGCTAGTTAGTATGTCATGTGCATGTTGTTGTCATGGCATATTTCGCTCAAGACTTTACCTTCTGTTTTGCACTTGCAAACAGTTTTAGGGGATTTTATGTTAGGATACCCTTTTAAGGGGTTATTATGTGAGATTTGACAGCTGTTTCCAGGGCAATAAAGTAGGAGACTTCAAGCCTTAAATGAGCATATAAAAAGGCCATCTATTTGCAGTTGAAATGCAATCGTTAGGAGCTGAGAACAATCCTCACAAGTACCTCTCTGATGTACACATCTTTCCATATCTTTCAGCCCACAATTTCAATTGAAATAATCCCACTGCCAGTGTATCTTTATCTTCGGCTACTTCAAATAGATTACTGTGTTTTCTGTTGTTTTTTTCTCTTTGGTTCATGGCTTTGCAGAAAACTTCTGCCTGCCGTCAGACTACGTCGTAATCATATCAGGGCTACATTCTGGCAGCTCCGCTGCCTCCTGCCTTCTTCAGGCAAGTGTTTTCTCATGTTAAGCAGAAGCGCTACAACGTTGCCTGGCCTGGCCAGGCCTGGCCCTGGGTATGGAGCAGATCCACTCTCGGTTGTTTTGCTTGTATTCCACTTGGCCTTGTCTGCAGGCCGTGTACGAATTGAAAACAATTTAACATGCAAAAATATTTACCAAAATGAAAACCAAAATTGAATTTAAACTAATCTACAAACCGCTTTAGAGCTAATCGTTATGAATCAAGCACCTTTGCCACGGACCAATTAGTGAAAGAAATCTGAATAATTGAAAGCTTCAAGGGGTTTGCCAACCATCCAACCATCCATCCATCCATCCATCCATTTATCTATCAATCTGTTTGTATTGAGAGTTTTTCCCCCATGTTGCAGCATTTCTTTCTGTGTTAATAAAGTGACGACAGATTGTGGAACATGTGTCAGTCACACACACACACACACAGAGATACACAGATACACAGACACACATATGCAGATACGAGTACAGACACCATTTTGTTGTCAATTATTTTTGCCGCCAGCAGTCAACATGTTTTGAATTGTACGTAGTCCGCCACCCACATAAACCAGAAACGACCGAACGACTGAACCAACGAACAGGAACCCTCCTCTTGTGTCAAAGCACTCAACCTTTGACACAGTTGCAGTTGTTGTGTGGCCCAGGATGACTTCGAACTCCTCTGAGAGGAGCATACAGATCCCCCGATGCTGCCATAATGAACACAACTGGCGCCAACAGCGCGCGCCATCAGCACAGAGCGAAGCGGGTGAGTACACTGCATGTTAATTTGCCAAAAATAAAATAAAGCCAGAAGCGACAACAATTCCGGAACGGAATGGAACGGACGCGTCGCCTTTTTTCTTTTTGTTGTTGCTTTACTTTGGCACAAAAGTATTTTAATTGCTTCGAGCAGTCAGTCGCTGGCGGCTTGGAAGGAAGGAAGAGGAAATTAAGCAAACGACTGAATGTTCGTTTCGTATTTGTATAAATAAGTTGTGGGGAGGGGGGCTTTCCAACAAATGGAATTTACAATCATACGAAATTAGTGAGGGAGCCTTGATTATAGAGTTGCCACCCATGCAGCAGTGTTGGTTAGCACGTTTTGAAACCAGAGTAGCGTCTGTCAGCACTAACAACCAATGACATTTGCATTTTCCTTCAAATTTCCAATGACATTTGGCACTCAAACTGAAGGAAGCGCTTTCTAGTCTCTGAGATGTCGACGGAAGAAAAAGCCGCGGGCAGTCCAGAGGCCGCTTCTACCGCTGATCCCGGGGTCAATCTGAGCCGTGGACCACGTGCCACTCGACCACAAAGGAAGTCCGGCGGCAGCAATGGCAGTGATGGCAGCAGCAGTAATGGTGGCGGCGACATGGCGTCCAACAAAGAGCACACCCAAAGGAAGGAAGTCGCAAAGCCCAAGAAGCTGCTGAACGATCCACGCTTTCGCATTCGACCGCTGCAGCAGGTGGTCTCCGCCTGCACGGGTGCCATGATCACGGCCCTGTTCATGACGCCACTGGACGTGATTAAGACGCGCATGCAGACGCAGCAGTCGCCCACGGGCAAGTGTTTCTTCTATTGCAACGGCCTGATGGATCACCTTCTGCCCTACCGCCCCGATGGGCCGCAGCAGCCGCCCAAGCCGCTGTTCACCAACTCCTTGGACGCCCTGCTCAAGATCAGTCGGAACGAGGGACTAAGTGCGCTGTGGTCGGGCCTGGGACCCACGCTGGTATCGGCACTGCCCTCGACCATCATCTACTTTGTGGCCTACGAGCAGTTCAAGGCCAGGTATATCAACATCTATGAGCAGTACTTCAAGGAGCAGACCAGCGAGCTGGAAACGATGTCCTCCTTCAAGCCGGGAGAACTGCCATTGCCTGTGGTGGTGCCCATGCTTTCTGGTGTGACGGCGAGGATCTGTGCCGTGACTGTGGTCAGTCCCATCGAGCTGGTGCGCACCAAGATGCAGGCCCAGCCCATGTCCTATGCCCAGATGTTGAGCTTCGTGAGGAATGTGCTCGCACTGCAGGGCATCTGGGGACTGTGGCGAGGACTGCCACCGACAATACTCAGAGATGTGCCCTTCTCGGGCATCTATTGGCCCATCTACGAGCACACGAAGCGGCGTTTTGGCAGCAGTACTCAGCCCTCCTTCGGTCTGAGCTTCGTGTCGGGTGTGCTGGCGGGTTCGGTGGCTGCGCTGGTCACCACGCCCTTCGATGTGGTGAAGACCCACGAACAGATCGAGTTTGGGGAGCGTGTAATCTTCACGGATTCCCCAGCGAAGGATCTGCACAAGCGATCCACCTTCAGCTGGCTGATCTCCATCTACCGCACGCAGGGCTTGTCCGGACTCTTCGCAGGCTACGGGCCCAGGCTGTTCAAGGTGGCGCCCGCCTGTGCCATCATGATATCCACGTTCGAGTACAGCAAGTCCTTCTTCTTCTACTACAATGTGCGGCAGCACAACGAGGCTCTGCTGCTGAAAAACCCCACAGCCAAGCTGGTGGAGGAGGACGACATAGAGTAGGAGTGGAGCGTCGTCTCCATGGCAGTGGGTCCCCCAGTCCCCTTTGTAAATAAACGCCGCATATTTTATGTAAACCCAATACCAAGGCGGAATTCAATATCCCAATTAAGTTGCGTGACGCTTTACGTGTTACGTCAATCAGTCGCGGGGAGGCGGAGGGGTGGAAAATCAATTTGCATTTTCACAGCCTAAAGACTCCCAGAATCCAAGGGATCCTGTGGCCTGTTGCTTCCTGCTGCCGCTGCCGCTGCTGCTGATTCTCCTTCGTTGACTTTTAATGGAATATTCATTCATTTGCATTAACTGCAATTTAAGCGAGTGCCAAGGAAATTAAATGAAATTCCCAAAGAACGAGTGCGAAGACGAAACAAAGTGGTGGTAGGTACAACGGAATGAATCCCTTAAAAATTGAAAACTTTTTTCCACACATCTCGAGGCTTTGCTTTACGCCCCCTTCAAATGCATTTTCCACTTGAAGTTTTTCCCTTAGCTACTCGTATAATCGAATCGCGAAACACTTTGTGTGTGCGAGGCATTCAATTGTTTGCCCGGTCACGTTTCGCTACAGTTTTCCCCCCGCACTTTCCAGGCACTGCAAATGCAATTGGTGCGCTCACCCGAGTGACCGAAAATTCTATGATTGAGTGGGGATATACGGGATACGGGGGATATATATAAATCACAATCGAGAAATATTATCAAAACTAAGCAGCAGTAATTAAGGGGTATTTTTGTTTGCCCCTAGCCACAGGAAAACTTAATTGCATTTCAGTTTCAGCAGTTCTCTCCCCCAAAAGCAATTTCCCAAATAATTCGGCAGCAAAAAACTGTCCAAGCGAATATTTCATAGCATTTTTTCATTATTCTCTTTTGTTTTTATTAAAGAGCAAACATAGAATGAGGGGAGAGACAGAGTACACAAAGCATAGCCAAGCACAAAATACCAAAACAGGCTGCACAATAAAAAAGAGAACAAAATAATAAGAAAAATATATATTTTGTTATTTCCTCCTTTTATTTTCTTTTGCTCAACCGAACAACAACAAAAAAAAAAGATGAGGAATTTCCCCAGCCAGTGATGAGTGCGGGACACGCTGGACAGTGACTTTCACAGAGATTGAAAGCGTAACAGAGGGTACTATATATTTATATTGAATATTTGACAGCTAGAGAACTAGCAATGAAAGTGTGTGGCCACTTTTGTGGCTGTCTGTTTAATTAATTGAATGCCCACTGATGCCCACGGCACAGATCTCTCTTCTGTCTGCCATAATTCATCATATGCTCATTTCCGATTCAGAGCAGTATGATTCCCCGAATCATTTGAAGCAAATGAACTTTTAATGGCTTCCCATTAAGCAATTCACAAAAAGCATACTAATTTCGTGGCAAGTACTTTTTCTGCGCTGTCTTTTTGTGCAGTTGTTTTCCATGAAAATCACATTATTATTATTATTAAAAAATACTTTAACATCCGCCTGGTGGTATATCCCACAAGCACAAGAAGAGGCCACCCTGGGCGAAGGGGGCAGCATTTAATGTTTAACATTTTATTTCCCCCTTTCTCCTTTTGTATGTATTTCCTTTATTGGTCTTCTTGTTGTTATGCTCTTGTTCTGCTGCTCAACGAAAATTGGCAATAAAGAGAATTAAAATATGCTTTCATAAAAATAATTGAAATTAAATTTAAGTGAATATCTCATTTGTGTTTTTCTCTGCCGGTGCGCTTCGGGGAATTTTTCACTTAACCATACACACACACACACACACACACACACAAGGACCTCTCCATAGTCCTCTTCTCATTGTTTTTCCCTTTCCCAGTTACTTTACCCCACTGTTGTAGTTGTTGCTGTAGCGCTAGGGTTCCTGGTGTCGGTTAAGTGGGCGTGGCTCTTGTCTATATATTTTCTGCCGGCTGTTGCTTGCTTCGTGCTGTACTTTTTTGTTGTCAGCATCAAAAATATTTTTCCCTGCCAGAAACAAGAAGGAAAGAAAAAAAAGTGTAGAAAAAACAGACAGGAAAAAAGCTGTTGATAGGAAGAGTCCGTCCGTCCGTCCATTCATCCTACCGTCCTTTCTGGTTGTCCTTCAGCTGTCCCTCGGCCATCCTTCAACATTGGGCCCGTTGTCAGTCGAGCGCCCAGGCAGGACTCAGAACCAGAGCAGAGTTTCATTCCCTCCCCCCTCTCTTGCTGTATTGTATTTGCATTTAATTGTGGCATTAAAAATACACGAGAATACAACCCAACACTCGTACAGCAGCAGCAGCAACAGCACCAGGAGGGCCGGGTCGGGGATCTTTATTTATGGCCCATGGTCTATCTCATTCTGGCCATGTTTTTTTTTTTGTACGCTTCAGCCACTGGACATTGTGTGGGCGTGGCCGTGCGAATGGATATTCGATTTATACACGAACTGTGTGGAGCGCAGTGGGGGAAAATGATTTAAGATTGGATTATTGGGTGACAAAGTGTGAAGACATTAAGGCATTGACTCGCTTCGAGTCCATCCCCGATTGACAACTAATGAACTGTTAATTGACTAATCAAATCACAGCGTCTAAGCAGCTGTAAATAGTCCTTGCTGCTTGCCCCTTTGGCTCTGGCTTAAAGACACAATAAATATGTCTCAACTTGCTATCCGTTTTTCTTTTGACCAACCAACGCGCAGCAGCAACCCCTTTGGCATCAACTGCATTCCCCTTTTGAAGTTTTCACAAATAATTTGCTTAATTGTTTAATTTTATGCGCAGAGTTTTGGCTGGCTGAAACTTTATTAAAACGCGCAATCCTATGACTTTCAATGGGAAACCAACCGGAAAGCCTTCCAGGCTTCAGTTAGTTAACATTTCCCACGAATTTTCTATTTCTATTTCAGTTTCTGTTTCTGTTTGTTTTTATTTTTTTTTTCTTCTTTTGCTGCTTGGCCAAACATCCGTTTTGGGCGGCGTCCGTCCGGGGTCCTTTTGATGGCTTCTAATTGTTGGCACTTCCACTTCCAGTGCATGAAAAAGGAAACAATTTCCACGCGCCTCGCCTTGCGTCTGACCTTGCCACACCCCCAACCCCCCACCTCTTGCGAGTGTTTAATTAATTTCTAGAAAAGAGCCAAATAAATGGCAGAAGGTGCCCTGCCTTGCTTTTCCTTTTCGAGAGTCAAACACTCTGCAGACTACAAAAATGAAATAATGGTAGAGCGGGCCAGCCCACGTCTATTTAAAAATGAGTCCAAATTTTTCACACTTCATGGCCATGCATCACAGGAATCCATCCAGCCCATGCCTTAGATGTTAAGGCGAAAGGAACCGGGGGCGGGCGCTTCCACCAGCATCTTTAAAGGTCGAAGGAAAGAAAATTTTATTTTTTTAATTAGCGAACCCTTTTGCATTGGAGCTGCTGGCTGGTGGTGTGGTTGGTGTTTGCACTGTACCTGTACCGGGGAACACGCAGGATTTTTAATTAAAAAATACAGGCAAAATTGACAGGATGAAAAAATAATGTTTACCTTGTTTGCCACGGGTTGGTTGGTGTTCGGCGCGTTGGCGTTCGCTTTATCCTTTCCACAGGGATTTGTTTTTTGCCACTTGATTATTCAGATTTCACATGCTGAAAACAGTTAATTGTAATCATTGTGGGCCATTTTCTACTGACCGCTTTTCCAAAAATCTTATTGCGGTTAATTTGGCTCTTTATAAATGCAGGCCTTTTCCCCTCACTCTTTTCACTCTTTTTCCACTCTCTGGGAAGACCACAATTTATGCTAGTAATTTTCTTCATTCTTTTTTTCTAGCAATTTTCCCTTTTTTTTCGTATTATTTTCCTTTCTCTTGGCCGACTAAATTATTTAAGCGATAATGGGGCGTAAAAGTCATAACTTTCGGGGGGTTTCCTTGAAGGTCTCTTTAGCAGCGACCGGCGGTCTGCCACTGTCAAGTGCATTAAACATGAGCCAAGAGCTCTCCATCTCTCTCTTTTTCTGTTCATTGTTCATTTCAGGCCAAGAGTCAATTTGCTTAGCCATTTGTTCTGGAACAAAACAGAACAGAGCAGAATGCTCTGCCCATTTCCCTGTTTTGCAGCATTTCAATTGTAATTTATGGTAATCGCTGTCTTAATAACAAACCAATTAGAAACTTTGCCATAATTTAATCTGATTTTCGTATTTGGTAAAGGTTTTGCTCCGGGAAACTTGTCCTTCCATCTCGAGTGTTTTTCCTAGCAAGAAGAAAAACTTAACGATTTTTTCCCATTTTTTTTTCTTCTTTTTGTTGTTGTTGTTTTTGTTGCTGCTTGTCTTACTTTACGCTACGTCTGCTTCGTTTATGAATAATTCATGAGGTAACTTTATAAAAATAACGCACAAATGGCACTAAAACAACCTGGAAGGGAAGGCTGAAGGGCTATGCCGACCTTTGAGCAGAATTTTAAATGCCCTAAAAGTGTTTTAGTTGTAAGTGGAATGAATTGAATTGTAATGCCAAGTCATCTATGTATATTAGGGAAATGTTAGGAATTCCGTTCTCTAATACTACATGACAAATTGCCATGAAGTGTAGCCAAACTAATGTGCCATGTCCTTCCCTTCCCTTTTCTTTCTTCGTTAGCACTACAACTATTAGGAAAAGTACTTCGCCTTTCTCTCCCTCTCTCATCAACCTGAGAAGATGATGTTTAACATTTTCTAGATGCATGTGTACGTACCAACAAAAATATCGTTTATTATGTACACAGAAATATATACATACATATGTATATTTAAACAAGACAAAGACTGTACTGTAAACTGGCAGCCAGCGGGCATGTGAGGGCAGGTCAGGGGTAAACAAATCTGAAAGCAGCTTTAAGCTTTAAATAATGTGATAAATTATTAAATTTATTTAAGAGTGAGAGACAAGAGCAAAGCAAGAAAGAAACTTTTGCCATGGAAATTGGCAGAAATGGTCGTCTGGCAATCGTTTAAGTGCAAATTTGCATATTCAACAGATTTTTCAACAGAAACGAACAAGGGTCCTAGCATATCATATTATATCAGGAACAGAGTGGAGTTGGCGTGTGTTTGGAGGGCACAGGAACAAAAAACTTTTGAGTTTTACCTTTTGGTTTTTTTCTTTTTTTTTTTTGGGGCTCATTAAAAACTTTGCTGCGGTTTGGCAGTGTCTGTTCAATTTGCATAAGAGACTGCCGGGATGTGGAGAGAATTGTTAAATTTTTATTTTGATATCACCTCCTCATATGCAAATGAGTCTGACAGGAAGCAGAGTGGTTGAACTTCCTTTATGAACAGAACAAGTTGCTTCATTATGTCAGAATGCGGAAATTAATCAAATTAAGATCAGAGAATGCTGATGAGAATAAATATTCCCAGATTGCCATTAGAATAATGCATAAACTTTGGCTCCGTTTTGCCAACAATCTAATTGTGGTAATTGAATAATAAATCTATCAAATGATTCCCATTTTCACATTTTCCCAACTCTGATGTTGAAGCTTTACGTGGAATCAAACGCTGAAAATCCACTCCCCCTAATTAGATGAAATTGTATAAGCTGCCAAAAATGCGGTAAGCTGATTATAATTCATGATAATAACCATCAGTATTGCTCAAAGTCGGTGCATAATTATGTAAGCGGCTTTGAAAAATATTTCATTGTCATTGTTGTAAGGAGAATACGTCATTAAGCTGATATTAATTTCGCTTGCTCATTTTAATTGTAACTTTACTTCCGTAAACGCTACATGCCACATGCCACATACGCGGTAGAAGGTGGCACTCGCGCTCCCGCTTCTGGTTCTGGTTCTGTGTTTTGTGGCTTAATCTCATATCGTTTACCTTGACAACAGGGAACATGGGTACATCACCACCAACACACACACACCAAAGACGAAGGTGACTGGGAGACAACATGATGACGCTGATGGGCAATGACAGGGAACGGCGACACCAGCATGGACATGGCTCTGGCAATGGCAGGCAATGTCTGCTGACAGTCAGCTTTCGGAGCCATGCCACGGAACCGGACCCAAACCCCACCAATGTACTGACATGAACAGGCAATGGAGAGCAATGGAGGCAGAGAGAGTGAGACAGGTAGAGAGGGAGCTATGGCATCAGGGCCGGAGTCAGTCTGTCTCATAAAATATGTTGAGCACTGTACAGCGTGTCAGCACTAGGTAGCTTATAGCTTATTTTTAAACATATTTCTACCTGGGTTTAGTTACATTCTTCGCTATAAATAATACATTTCAACGGACTCAAGTTTAAATTACAATCCAGAATGGAAAGTACTGTGTCCTGGGGCAAAACTTGTCAACACTCGTACCCTCTAATCTTTTTTGCAGCCCTTGTAATTTAGTTTTCACTGTTTTTTTTCTTCCCCCGAGTGCTAGGGCAGAGTGGAGCTGGAGACTACGACTAATGACTTGGAATTTGTTGCCCGCCAGCCAAATGAGCATGTGTGTGCCAGAGTGTTTGCCCTGCCCTGTCTCTCTGGCGGATGTTGTCGCCATTAACGCTTCGCACAGGCCAAAAAATAGAGCAAAAACTGCAACTTAAGTGCAACAGAAGCGTAAAAATCATTAAGCTCCAGCTGCTGCACAGAAACACATACAGAGGGAGAGAGAGAGAGAGAGAGAGAGAGTGAGGGAGACTCCCAAAGAGACAAGCTAACTGACAGAAACAGAGACAGCGAAGAGACACTACTCTCAGCTGTATCCTTTTTGCATGCCATCCAACATGACGTATGAGTTATGCAGATAAATTTCATGCCACATCACTCATACGACCCATCAGCTTTAATTACATCAAGCGCACACGAGGCACACTTTTAATGCAAAAATGTTGTTAATTCTTAATAAAAGTCAAAGGTGGTGGCCAAAATGGATTTCTATATATTCTCTATATAATATAGAAACAAAAGAAATAGGGACAGATCTGCCAATGGATTGCCACTTGCCAACTTGAAATGATTGATTAATATCTTTAATCATATTTCGGTAATTTAGTTATAAAATCCCCTAGGGCATTGCGTATCGAATTCCATATTCCACCAAACCAATCTTTGACGGGAGTGTTCGCAGGAGGTTTTTTGGTTGATTTCAAAAGCTGCAGCACCATTTTTTCCAGCTCTTGTTCTCGGCAATCTAAGTGGGATTTTTTCGGGGATTTTCAGTCTTTAAAAAAGAATAATGTTGTTTGTGCGCTTACTCATAGGCGAATCAGCTGTACAATTGGAATTATAGTTATCTTGAGAAGGGGCAGCATCCACAGTTCCAGTTGCAATCCAATTGGGGCGTTTAGTTCGTGGCTCTGCGGAAACATTTGCCAAAACAATCGATAAAATGCCTGCTGCAAGGAGAAATGGACTCGTCATCTTGAAAATTCTTTTGGAACTAAACCAAGAAACTGCAATAAATGAAATTTTCTGCTTAAAGATCTCATTACTGCCGCATTTAATTCATTGGTTCAGCTCTTTTTTTCACAATTAAATGCCACAATTTCCACGCTTTCACACACAACAGAAGCGGCCATAATCATGGCCATAAAAGGGGCAAACCGCAAAGCCAACTCGTTTGTTTGTTGCACAATGCCGCCTTAATGAACAACGGAAATTGCTGGCCACTAAAGTGCAGTTGCCCACTAAAATCGCATAAAAATAAATCAAATGAGCAGCCACTTAGAAAGGGCTGGGATAGGATAGCCTTTTTTTGCACACTCTCCAATAATTGATGATACTTCAGCCAACGTAATCGCTTTTAAACAAAGTAACAAAGCATTCATTTCCGTTGGGCTTTTACTCATTCTCACTGTACAGTCGCATATCCCCTTGTTTTGTAGGGCAGTGTGTGAATGAACACAAAGAGCAACAAGCAGCGACACATGCAATTGCAAATTTCATTTGTTGTGGCACTTTTCATAACGTGCCTAAGAGCAGGGCCATGCCACAGCACTCCATTGTGCAACGCTTCAAAAAGGACAATGTTCTGACATTGCTGCTGCTGCTGTTGTCAGACACCATATAGATACACACACAGATTCCGGCTACAGCAACCTCGTACACTTTTGCTGACTGATAAATAACGATGCAATTGACTTGAAATCGTGGCCGCATTTATTGTACAATGAGTGAAGGATGCGCTGATATGGAAAATGAAATGCTAGAGATGGGAATGTGAATATCATGATTTAAATGGCTTGATTATCTGCTACAGAGGTCACTTTGGCAAGGGTATCAATCCCCTTCAGTAATCTTTCCAAGGATGGTAATGAATTTCTGGCTATTTATTACTTCAATATCCAATACTCCATCACTGGCGCAGTGATATCCCTTCCCTTCTGCAATCTCTCGATTGTTCATCTACAAGGACACACCTTTTATATTAATTGACGCGATATCCATTACGATACTTCTCCATATCACGCTGTCATCTCTGGATCTCTCTCGCGTCTCTCGGGTCCCTGGGCCCCGTGCTTTATTGTTGCCTTTTCACACACGCTTTATTTATTTATATATTTTTCTCTTTGCCGCTCGTCTCTTTTCAGTGTTTCCCCGCCCCATCGCAGTGCTCTGGCCACATCCCCACTTTGAAACCGTAAGCTGTATTCATTTTTTGTTTATCAATATTTGCTTTTTGTATTGATATGGAAAAAAAAAACGGAAACTTTTATTAATGACCAATATGCGCAGATTTCCTTTTCGCAGCCTGTTATTTAGTTAGTTCACTCTCAACGGGGATTTTTCCTCTTTTCGAAAATGATTCAATGTAAATTTTCATTTTAAAAGCTTTTTTCATGCCTTTAAGTGCGTGTCTGTCGCTGCGTGTTTTTTAGGTGTATAAAAATATTGTTGCACAGTGATATTGAAAGGCTGTCAAATATGTATATGCATTGTATACATTTTCACGATTTTTTATCGCGCGCTCCCTCTTTTTTTCACCGCTCTCCCTCGATTGTTCGGCATATTATGCATTGTCCAATTTGGCATTAATTTAAATGATTTATTTTGTTTCATTCCATTTTACGGATATGTTGCCAGCCACACAAAAGACTCTGCCGGATCATGATTGATGGTCAAATGGGTCGTCAACATTTTTCCAGCCACCAGCACTAGCACCAGGCAGCGGAATCGGCAGCAGGCGCACGGATTTAATTTGATTGAAAAGCAAACCGAAAAATCAATTCAAGCTAATGGATTTTTCAGCACCGCACTAGGCCATAGATATACGTATCTTCTGCTGCCTCCCCTCTCAAATTTCAGAGGGATTTTCTTTATTTTTTGTTCCTGCTTTGGTCCTGCAGTCATTTTGCATCGACATCTCGGCAATCGATTTTGATGGGAGGGGTGGGCTAAGCAATTTTTCAATAAACAATTTACAAAGAAAAAAAATGTTTGGCATGCCCCTTGGGGTATACGAGTATCCTTTGTTGTTTATTTGATGCCTGATCTGGTGGCGGTTTGCTGGCGGAAAATATCTCGAGGCCAAAAGCCATTTGAAAATCCTTTTTAAAGGGGACAGCCCAGCACAGCAGTTATTCATGGCTCATTTGAATAATATTCAATGCTCGTTCCATTTGGTGTCGTTGACACTGACGTCTGCAGAAATTCGGCCTTGGCTTTTTGGCTTCATGTTAATTAGTTGTCTGCGCATTTAAAACTCAATTAAACACTGCCCTGGCGCTTAATTAACAGTATTGGCAGCTGGTAAACTTGGGACTGGTATTTCAGCTGCCAGAAACAGACCGACCAGTGGCCTGTGGCACACGGGAGAAACAGAGTGTGAAGTGTGTTGCCACCTAACTGTCGGGCTTCATTAACATTCGGTTCACTCGGTTCAATGGAGATGTGGCATTGACAGCCCGTCTGCCAGGATTGGCAGCTTCAAATCAGATCAAAGAATGGGTAAATTATTTTATTTCCTTGACTTACATATGGATACAGTCAGGGCAAATGACTTTAAGTTTAGAGAGGCATTCCCCATGGAGCTACCAGCTGAGAGTGGCGGCTGCCTGTCGCTGGCAATTAACCATAAAGCTGTTGTCATTCCTTCGCGCCATTGTTTGTGCCTCAACTTGTGGATGTTGATGGTTTTTTCAGTGCAACACTGTTGCTCTTGGATGCTGTTGCTGTTGCTGTTGCTGCTGTTGGTTGCTGGTGAAAAATGCATGAGTTAGCCGGAAGCGGCAACCACCAGCTGCGTTTTGCCCGTGCCCCCCTGCCAAAGGGCCATGCGGGATGGATGCCATGGCTGCCGCATGGTTCTCTGTCCCTGTGATGGCATGTCTCTCTATCTCCCTCTCTGTCTCTTTTTCTCTCTCTGTCTCTGGAGAGTGCATCTCTCTGTGTGTGTGGAGGAAGAGAATGCTGGAAATTTATACAATAAACGCTTGGCAAGTTCAACACAATTTCCTCATGCATCGGTCGGTCTCAACTTCACTTCACTGTTGTCCCCGAGCTTGTCTTTTCTTCGCTTAGCTTATTCCTACACTATTTTTCCCTCTTGTTGCTCAATTTTTCCTGCTCTTCTTTCTTTATTTTCCCTTCGTTTTTCCAGCAGTTTCCTCTTGCTCCTGCACACATTTCTCTTTTGCTTTGCTGCACAACAAAAAACATAATTAATTTTTATGGTTTTGTCTTTGCGTTGGCACCTTTTTGATGCGCTTCTGTGGTCTGGTCAACAGGGGAAGGGACGCGTGTGGGTGGATTCCCTGTGCTATAACTATATTAAACGAGAAGGAACGTGTGAGTCGCTTCTGGGGACGCGACTCTACTTATACCCGTACTCAGTCAGTATATACATTTTTGAGCATATGATGTTTTAGAATTTAAGATCTACATTATCTAATATCTACATATACATATACAATGTATATTCTACATCTAACATGTAGATTGTACATGTACCATTTAGATTCTACATCTCCTCCGCTCCTGCAGAGTTTGCGAGCGAGAACAGTGTAACAGTGTGATATCACATGAGTCTGGAAACCAAATTTGGTTGCCCTAGCTTTTATAGTCTTATAGATCTAGGCGCTCAACAAGACGGACAGACAGACAGACATGGCTATATCGACTCGGCTATTGATGCTGATCAAGAATATATACATATACTTTATGGGGTCGGAAACGTTTTTTCTTTCTCTGCGTTGCACACATCCACTTTTACCACAAATCTAATATACCCCTTAACTCTTTTTTGAGTACTTGTATAAAAATAGCAAAATAGCACAAGAAGAAAATACCTGAAGACCGCCAAGAAGTCGCCAAGAAATGAAATGCAATCCAATAAACCAAAAAAATAAAATAAAAGCCTTCACTGGAACAAGCAAAAAGCAGTTTAATTTTCAGAAATTTTCCTCCGCTCATCAGATCAGAGCAGAGCAGAGCGGGGAGTGTTCTGAATATATGTATTATAGGTATTATAGGTATTATAGGTAGATAATTTCACACTCTCTATGAGTTGTTTTAGAGCTTTTCTGTGCTGCTTTCTGAGGCATATGAGTGAAATACAGTCAGTGGATTACCTTCAGGCGTATCTATCAGAAGTTGCTGAGACTTCGAAGTCAGAAGTGTGGCGTTCTGCTGCTTTCAATTTAAAAGAAAATACAAAAATTCTACCAAAACATAAACTGACAAAAATCAATAGATTTTGCATGTGTTTTACTTGCATTGAAAAGTATTTCATCTAGTTAGCATTTACTTTTCTGTTCGTATCGTTTGATTTGAGGCTGGGCAATATTTCATTCTAACACTGATTTTTGACCAGCACGGAAGTTTTTATTTTTTTTAATTTCAATCGTTTAAAAATGTTTAAGTCTCTGACTGTTTCAAAACCAAATGAGCAGTAGGCTTACCAATTTCAATTCCCATCCACGTTCGGACGAAGTCACGCATCAGCCCGATCTGCTGCGGCTGCGCCCTATCCGGCACCTGCTTCACATCCACCCGCTGGCCAGCCAAAGAGGAATTTTCTGCCTCGCGTCGCAGGACTCAGCCGCCGTGGTCAGACCCTGGCTCGGCCAGTGCCCAACAAGAAGGCGTCGCCTCATCCTCAGGAATCGCCGAGTCCGGCGGTGCTGGGCAGCGCCAATCCCAGCACCAGTGGCAGTGGGGAGACCGGCGAACTGGTCGCTCAGATCGGTCTGGCACATGGCCAGCGCAGGGGGGAGAGGCACAACTCCAGCTTCGTGTACCTGACGGCAACGGATGCCAATGCCGAGGTACCCCGACGGAGGTACGATTCTTATTTACACAGAAGCACGAACAGTCGTGCCACCCATATCACCGACCTGACCAACGATGTTCTCATCAATCAGAATGCAAATCAGATGTCCGCTGCCGCGAGCTGGAGCGATCCTACCTGGGACCAAGGGGACGTGGAGGCGTTAAACGTTGGCACTATGACGGCTAGGCCCAACCGAAAAGAGCACAAAAGGAAAACGGCACCAATAAATATACATCTGAAAAGGAAGGTAGAGAAGCTGAGAATGCTGAACGAACAGATGCGAGCCGATATACGGGCCGTTATCAATCCCGGCGGACCGCACTCAAGGAGATGTTGATGATGAGATGATGGTGGACTCCAGCGATAACTGGAGCAGCTCGTAATGTCCACCATCATTTCATCATCACCATCATTTCCTTCAGTGCGGTCCCCCTGATTGATCCGTGTGCAATGCCCCTCGTTACGTGGCCAAGATCCACGATTTAACCAGTGATCAATGTTAGAGTTTAATTGTTTATATATAAATTGTATGACAAAAAATCATATCTATATAAATTTTAATAGTATATACATATATGAATGTATTAAGTTTATTCAAGCATTTATTTAGGTACAGCAACTGCGTCTATGAGTATATGTAATATGTATGTGTGTGTGTGAAAGAAGGTAGTGGAGAGGGGATGATGGTAGCTGCGTTGCACATATCCACTTTTACCACAAATCTAATATACCCCTGAACTCTTTTTTGAGTACCGGTACACGTTCCTTCTGGTTTTTATTTGGTTTTTTTTTACCCGTTTGGCCATCTTTGCTCTCCTCTACCATCATCCCCTCTCCTCTACCTTCTTTCACACACACACGTACATATTACATATACTCATAGACGCAGTTGCTGTACCTAAATAAATGCTTGAATAAACTTAATACATTCATATATGTATATACTATTAAAATTTATATAGATATGATTTTTTGTCATACAATTTATATATAAACAATTAAACTCTAACATTGATCACTGGTTAAATCGTGGATCTTGGCCACGTAACGAGGGGCATTGCACACGGATCAATCAGGGGGACCGCACTGAAGGAAATGATGGTGATGATGAAATGATGGTGGACATTACGAGCTGCTCCAGTTATCGCTGGAGTCCACCATCATCTCATCATCAACATCTCCTTGAGTGCGGTCCGCCGGATTGATAACGGCCCGTATATCGGCTCGCATCTGTTCGTTCAGCATTCTCAGCTTCTCTACCTTCCTTTTCAGATGTATATTTATTGGTGCCGTTTTCCTTTTGTGCTCTTTTCGGTTGGGCCTAGCCGTCATAGTGCCAACGTTTAACGCCTCCACGTCCCCTTGGTCCCAGGTAGGATCGCTCCAGCTCGCGGCAGCGGACATCTGATTTGCATTCTGATTGATGAGAACATCGTTGGTCAGGTCGGTGATATGGGTGGCACGACTGTTCGTGCTTCTGTGTAAATAAGAATCGTACCTCCGTCGGGGTACCTCGGCATTGGCATCCGTTGCCGTCAGGTACACGAAGCTGGAGTTGTGCCTCTCCCCCCTGCGCTGGCCATGTGCCAGACCGATCTGAGCGACCAGTTCGCCGGTCTCCCCACTGCCACTGGTGCTGGGATTGGCGCTGCCCAGCACCGCCGGACTCGGCGATTCCTGAGGATGAGGCGACGCCTTCTTGTTGGGCACTGGCCGAGCCAGGGTCTGACCACGGCGGCTGAGTCCTGCGACGCGAGGCAGAAAATTCCTCTTTGGCTGGCCAGCGGGTGGATGTGAAGCAGGTGCCGGATAGGGCGCAGCCGCAGCAGATCGGGCTGATGCGTGACTTCGTCCGAACGTGGATGGGAATTGAAATTGGTAAGCCTACTGCTCATTTGGTTTTGAAACAGTCAGAGACTTAAACATTTTTAAACGATTGAAATTAAAAAAAATAAAAACTTCCGTGCTGGTCAAAAATCAGTGTTAGAATGAAATATTGCCCAGCCTCAAATCAAACGATACGAACAGAAAAGTAAATGCTAACTAGATGAAATACTTTTCCATGCAAGTAAAACACATGCAAAATCTATTGATTTTTGTCAGTTTATGTTTTGGTAGAATTTTTGTATTTTCTTTCAAATTGAAAGCAGCAGAACGCCACACTTCTGACTTCGAAGGTAATCCACTGACTGTATTTCACTCATATGCCTCAGAAAGCAGCACAGAAAAGCTCTAAAACAACTCATAGAGAGTGTGAAATTATCTACCTATAATACCTATAATACCTATAATACATATATTCAGAACACTCCCCGCTCTGCTCTGCTCTGATCTGATGAGCGGAGGAAAATTTCTGAAAATTAAACTGCTTTTTGCTTGTTCCAGTGGAGGTTTTTATTTTAATTTTTTGGTTTATTGCATTGCATTTCATTGCTTGACTTCTTGGTGGTCTTCAGGTATTTTCTTCTTGTGCTATTTTGCTATTTTTATACAAGTACTCAAAAAAGAGTTAAGGGGTATATTAGATTTGTGGTAATTTTTTTCCGACCACATAAAGTATATATATTCTTGATCAGCATCAATAGCGTACGGGTATAAAAATAGCACGAGATGTATGCAGAGTTCTCAACTCTTTTTATGCCATGTGATGTGAATTCTTTTGGTTGGATAAAGATATTCAACAGAATGATTGAGAAGGAGCATCCTTAAAGAGTGCCAGCGCTTTTATTTACATTTATTTTCATATCCTGAATATTATTCATTGAGTTTACACCCAGTTAACCACATTTGATGGCCATTAGAGGCTGTCTATAAACATTTACTGCCGCCCCACAATAATAACTACTTACGGCTCCATAAAAAGAGTCAACCTCAACTCTTCTGTTGACTGTCCCATAAAGAGTAAGTCCGAGTCCCAGAGTCCACAGTACACAGAGTCCAGAGCACTGACCGAGTGGCTGGCCATTTAATCCTGGCTCTTCCAGGAACCCATCCGTTGGGTTTCTTTTTCGCAATGATGTTATGGCTGCTGCTTGGCCATCCATTGCTGTGGCAAGCAGGTGAGAAGTCGAGCATGGCACACACTTCACGTGGCAGCCACAGGAGCTGCAGCCATGCAGAACCGCAGCAGCAACAGCCACAGCAGTAGCAGCAGACCCCGACCCCATCCTGCCACAACCACACCATCCTCCCACCCACTCCCCCACCCACTTACTCACTCAGTCATTCCTTGTTGCCATTCCAGTTAAAGTTTCGGTTTGAGTTCCTTTGTCTTGCCTCTCATAACAGTAAAAACTGTAATAAGAATAATAAAATAAAGGGAAAAGCAGCAGCCAACAACATCGCGAAGGAGCCGAAGCTTTAAATACACTTTAAGATTGGTTTTTACTGTGATAAATTGATGATCATTTATAGGAGTTAATGGCAGTGTACAGCCTGAAGGGACAACGAATAAAGTATCTAATTGTCATTAAGACAAAATAATATGATTAATGCAAGTGATGCTGATCGCAAATATATATATATATATACATATATATATATATATATATATTTGATTGCTGAGTTGCTATTTTTCTAGTTTCTTGTCTCTTCGCTGAGTGCCAGCTACCTTCCGCAAGGGAAAATCCAATAAAAGATGAAACTACAAGAGAGGGAGAGCAAAAAAAAATGAAAGAGAAAATGCAGACTTTTACGCTCACGTCTGTGAAATATTTTTAAATATTTTATTGTTTAATTCGGGTAGGTGTATGCAGTTGTATGTGTATATGTCTTGTGCGAAAAGTTTAATGGCCTGCAACGCTTCGCTTCACATTATCATTACAATTACGAGTATTCCGCTTGAGTTTTCCCAGTGGAAAATATCCTACCCCTCCAAGCCACTTTTCCAAGCCCACAGCAAACTTCGCCCACTACATATTTTGCACCACATCTCTCTCTCTCTCTCTCTTTTTCTGTCAATTCGAGCAGGTATTAATTATAAAGCCTCCATGGAGGGGTCTTGGTCATAAACACAGAGCATCTTGCGTATTGCAGTTCATTTTCTGCTTGGATTGTGGTCCATTAACCGTGGGTCTCCGCGTAACCGCGGATCACACAGATACTTACAAACACACACACACACACGAATCGCATGGACACGCACTCACACACTCATACGCACTTATAAATACTTATGTGAAGAACAATAAAGTGCAATTATAATGCGTTATCCGAGAGCGGAACTGTACTTGTGAAATAAGCATTTTAATTAATATTTTTTCTGCGAATTTCTGTTGATCCTTTAAGAGGAAAGGAAATGCTGCTGTCGCTGGCATTTTTCAAGGCATTATTTTGAGTTATTTAACTCATTGTAAATGCTGTTGATTCAGCGGCAAGCAAAGGAAGTGTTCCTTAGGTAGTTTATTCTCAAAGTTTTACCCAGTCTGTTACTAATTTTTCCAATAATCCAGCTACAATTATTAGGTCACAGCCAGTTGAACTCTCCAGAGGCTATCAACTTTTCACACACACACACACTTGCACATTCGTGGCTTTCCCAGTCCACTTTTATATTCAAGTTTTCCATTTCCGCTTTGGCGCCTGCTTCCTGTCTGCAGCCTCAGCACAGTGCCCATTTCCACTTTCCACATTGCCAGTGCCAGTGCCACTTCCAGTCCCAGTTGCATAATATTTTATTATCCCCAACGCCTATCTGCATTGTCCTGGCTGGGGTCCTGTGTCTGCACTGCTCTTGCCCATCGTTCCAGGATATCTGTAAATATCCTTATAGTTCTCTTGGCCGCTGTGTAGCAGAATTATAATCTTACAGCGGCTCTAACAAGTGCAAGTGCGGCTCGAATTTAATATTACTCGCACTCGCACTCTCGCCCACTGGTACTCTCTCCTCTCGCTCATCCCTTTGCCTGGTTGTGTCCTTGCTGGTTTGTTGGTTTTAAGTTTTTGTGTATTTCATTATATGGAAAGAGAAGGGCTCTGAGGATTTGGTTGCTTGGGGATTGGATTGGGCTGCTTGCCTTGCTTCTGTGTGTGTGTGTGTGTGTGTGCCGTGCCTCTTGCCACATTCAGCAGACGCTTAAATCCTTTACACAAGCTGTTTGCCGCGCATAACGAAATAAAATAAATAATCCCTTTTAATGGAAAGGCACCGAGAATGAGCAGCGTCAGAGACTCAGAGAGGCAAAAAAGGAGAGACCGAGTGGCACAATGGTTTGGCGAGGTAGAGTCGAAGGCAGAGGCAGAGTCGAAGCCAGAAGCAGCGGCACACTGGGGAGGAGTGGCAACAGCAATGCCGCACAGCAGCGCATTTCCTTTCCAATTTTCGCTGCCTGCTTCTGCTCCTTTTCACCATCTTTTCCTGCTGCTGGTGCTGATGCTCCTTCTGCTGTTGTTGTGGCTCACGTACGCGGCTTAAGATTTTCGCCATTCATATCGAGTGCTGTGTTGCCTGGTGCTGATTTAAGGGAAGAATGGAAGGACTCTGTGCCTCTCTCTACTTCCCCACATCGACATCCTGTTCAATATGCATTTGGCTGTAGTTAATGCCATCTTGGGAGTAACTGATTGCCACAGTCGGCACTGGGACCGAGACTGCTCCCTGGTATTATGCATTCAAATTGATGCACGTTCGCTACTTTTTCTACCTTCAATTCAGCCACAGAATGCACAGCACAATGTGTGTGTGTGTCAGGCGCTGATTACAGTCTGCCACATACACGTAATGCGAGAACTTGAGTCCTGGTTGAGTCCCTGACTCTCGCACACACAACCCACTAACTTAACGAGCACTTAAGTGGCTTCGGGAGCTCCACTGATGCTCTGGCACAGCGCCTGCCTTCGGTGTCAGCTTAGCTCTAAATATTAGTTTTAATTAAATATGAGCTCATAATCGAGTGGATGTCCTGTGTCCCGGAACATCTGGCCTTCTGCTCTCTGCTCTTTCTCTCGCTATCACTTTATGGGGCACTTTATCTGCTTAATTAAAAGGTTGGGCTCTTAATTGAAATCGCTTTTGATATTTGAGCTGTCACAATTGCCAGCTGACCCTCAGGCAGAGGCAGCCAGCCAGTCAGCCAGCCAGCCAGCCAGCCAAAAGGCGGAGTGGCTATAGAGGCGAATGATTTGTGTAATTGCTGTGGGGTGGGGAGGGGACATTCCAGCAAAATTATTATCCAATATGTGTGTGAATTAACCTCGAGCAAGTGCAAATTTATCGAAGCATTTCTTGGGCTTAAATATCAGTCATGCCATTGAATAAATTATGTACAGTCTTCTGCCATTCGCAATCGTTTTATTGGACAATTCCCAATTGACCAAACACAAGGACCCCCCGTCCACTGACACATTGGATTTTGATTTGGCTTTTTCCCCGGGAAAAACATATTTATCAAGCACGAAGGCGTCGCTCTCTCTGTGTGCCAAAGACTTTTCAATTTGAATAAACGAAATGTTGGGTAAATATTTGATTTATTTTCGGGTGACCTTTGTCAAATAGACACAGACAAAATCCGGCAGATTTCGCAAACATTCCCACAGACAGACGGACGGACGGACAGCACATTTGTCTCTTTTTATCTGTTTGACATATTCTGCATAGAAAAGTGCCCAAATTCCCTGCCCCGAAATTCAATTTACGCATTTCCCACTCGCTTTCTCATTCTCTCTCTTTCTGTCTGTGTCTGTCTCTGTCTCTTTTGAGGCTATATAAAAGTTGATAATTTTCATTTGTGACAAGCAATTTTCGCTTTATAACTTCATTGCCTAACAAGGTCAGGACCGGACCCCCATACTGAAAGTAGATTGTGGAAACCAATTCGGTATAATCTAAGCCAATTACCGGCAACGCTCTAGAGTCGAGTCGAGATCTCTGGCCACACACAGAGCAAGGTCATCGCAGTCATTCCGGGAATACGAGCAAACGATTATTACTGCATTAGGAGAAGCTCCGTTCCGTCCCGGCTGAGCGGTGGGTGCTGGAAACGCACATGTGAGTCGCATGCAGATAAGCAAACGTAATAGAAACAGATTACGCGCGCGGTGGCAAAACCCACCCAGACCCAGACCAGACTCACTGGGGAACCATCTCCCCCCCATCTCTCCCCATTCATCCGTAACATAATCGTAAAAGTCAAAGCTGAGCTCAATGTTAGATTGCAGCGTTTTGTGGGTGGACAATTTTTTTTAAAAGCAAACTGTCAGAGATGCTTTCTGTGTAGCATGAACATGAACATGTGACTGCTTGACAAAAGTCATTAGAAATTCCATAAAAAGAGGAGAAAGAGCAAGAGACACAGAGCATCTCTTGTGCGTGTGTGTGTGTGGCCATAAGCTGACATCGTTTCAGCAATTTTGTATTAGAAAAGATTAACTCCAAGGCAAATGTGGGTCTGTCGTTCCTTTGGAAGGCAATGCAAATTACCCAGCGAAATCTGCTCCAAAAAGCGAAACAAGCTTCCTTCTACGAGTATCTTTGGTTGTCTATAGTTCTAGTTGGGTTTTGCTTTTGCCTTTCGTTTTCTTTTTCTTTTTCAGTTGGCAACTCAATTGAGTGTAAAACAATTTCATTAAATTGGCAGTCACACTGGGTGTGGGTGTGGGTGTGGCTGTGTGCTGCTACGCCACTCTGTTCGTTTGTCTGGGCTGGGTCTCTCCTTTTCCCTCTGGGGGCATGTGTTTGTTTTGTATAACGTCGCAGCGTCGCCCTCCATTTGGCCACATTCATTTATTGAACAGTCGCACCAGAAACCGAATGGAAACCCCTGAAACTAAACCCAGAACTGAACCGAACCCAATGGCATCACACACTCAACCTCATCATTGTCGATGTCGTCTGCTCTGCCAGCTTTGTTCTATTTTTTTATTATTATTTTATTGTCTGGCTGCAGCAGAAGCCATCGTGGGACATGTGGCTAAGAGAGGAGAGAGAGAGAGACCCAGACCCTGACCGAGGGAGGACCCTCCATTGCCATTGCAATTTATCGCATACGCTCGGAAAACATGTTCGCAGGCATTTTTATCATTTCCGCATTTATATGGTTTCCGCTCGAGCTGCAAGCAAACTAAGAAGTGGCTTTCTGCTTTATTGCCCAGCGTTCTACCTCTCCATGTCCTGCTGCTCCTACTTGGTTATATGTCCTCTGATGGAGCTCGCAGCTGAAACAGAGACAGCCTGGATGGACCTACGATTACTCGTGCAGGAGCCGAGCAGTCGAATGAATTGTTTAGGTTTAATTTATTGTACCGAGATTGGTTATGGGCTTTTGGCCCGGGTCAAGCCTCGAAGCTCACTGCACACTGCTCGAAATAGTCGCTCCATTCCCGGGGGGTCGTCGTGGAGCACACAGGTCGAAGGTTGAACAAGTTTTCGGTTCGGTTTTTACTTTGATGACATCAATTTATTCTTATGAAGATAAATGTTAGTTTTTTGTTGCCTTCAAAAAATATGTATAAATTTGCATGTGCAAAGAAAAGGAAAACTATGAAAAATCTACCCAAAGGAAAGGCAATTAAATAAAGCTAAAATCAATATTCATTTTTTTTTTATTTTATTCCCTTCTGGCTTTGTTCTAGCGCTCACCTAAAAGTTCTTTCCTGTGTAATTTTCAATAAAAAAAATATAACACTAGAAAGAACAGGCTGCTGGCTACCCAAAAAAGAAAATACATCTCTTATATGGTGTCCTGCCTCCAGCTCTTCTTTTGGGGGAAACGCACAAAAAAATTGTGAAAGCACTGAGAGGAAAGGACACAAAAAGGGGCATGCAACCAGCCGGACAGCAGACAGCGGACAGCGTACAGCGGAGACTTGTTAAGGGTCAGTAATAAATCTCGGCAGCTTGTGCTGTAACTTAAATTAAATGCTGCAAAATCGGCTGGGCCGCACGGACCCCTGGAAAAGAGCGGCAACGAAAAAGGAGAAGGTGAAGGAAAAGGAAAAGGCGAAGCAAAAAAACTTCCCGCTGCACGCAGCACGCAGCAGAGATGAAAAATGAGAGGCAATGAGGAAGGGACACGACACACACACACACACACGCAGAGAAAAGTGCACTGAGACGTGAGCAAACCGAAAAACGAGAACGAAACAAAGAACAACTGAAATTAAATAGAGTTTTCACAAAACAAGCGGCTAAATATGCTGCAATTGTTGCCTAGGCTAGGTTTGCCCGTCAGGAGGATCAGAACTTCCGCTTTGGTGGTATGCAAACACACACACACACACACACGCACACATGGGACAGGAAGTAGATTGGATAGAAGTGGAGTGGAGGGAGCCCAGAACCGCCTCCCTGATGGCATGTGTAAAAAGTCAGGCAGCCAAAAACGAGACTGCACGTGGCAAACAAAACTGTTGGCCACTTTTTAGCACAAAAGCATGCTAAAATTTATGGCTGCCAGCATTTGCGTGTTGGCAAGTTTTTTGCTTGCCCAAAACCCACCTGCAAAAAGATGAAAATATTACATTTCACGCACGTATCACATGGAAGAGTTAAATTGCCAGCTAAAAATAGGTAGGAGAATAAATGAAATAAATAATTTTGGGTTATTAAAGGGGTTTACATGGCTTTGCCCAGTGTGCATAATTTTGAGGACTATTATACGACTATTCAATTTGCATTAATGGCCACCGCCGACCAGCTGGAAAATATCTATAAAGGTCAATTGAGGTCCTCAATGGGGCATGCCATAAATACATATTTCAATGGAATTCCTAAGTATATGCGATGCAAAGCGGCTTACATTTAATTTGATATCGTGGCTCGCACCATCAGCAAATTACATACATATCGGTGGTGTGGTGTGGGGGCTAAACATCAATTTCGTTTGATTTATTTCATGCGGGTGGTGGGCCTCGTATTTACGATATGAATTATGTGCCACAAACTACTTAAAATGGACTTTAATTTTTCTCGCTCCAATTTCGGTGGAAAATTAATATTCCAATGCCCCGAAACTTTGATGCCCCCGTGCCGCGCGGATGCCAAAAACCAATCAAAAATTCTGCACCCAAAAATGCATTAACTGAAAACAATTTTTGGGGGTTGCGCAAAAGTTTCGGCTTTCACCATAAATTAAATGCTGGCGAAACTATAAAATTGAAATTATGGCAACTGCCAACTAATGAACAGCAATAAAAATAAATACATTCAAGGCACGGGGCAGGGGCAGAGGCACGGGGACCCGGAACTTTCTCCTTTCAACTCTTGCATTGCACCTGAATGACTTTGAAGCCAGCCAGAAACTATCTGAAACTGAAACTATGTCAATACATTCTGCTACTGGGCTACCAAAGTCAGAGTCAGGGCGAGTCCTCCTCCACTCTTGAAGATTGCCCCATTTTCTCGTAAAAAGTTTTTCAACTCTTTTCGAGAAGCAACAAAAAAAAGGATGGCGTACTTTGGTGCGCGACTGGCAGTCCTTCGACTGCCTCACAGCAAAGGACGAGCCACACTGAATACGAAGCTGCAGTCGGCAGCCGAATGCAGTTCGTGTGCTCGGTGCTCGGCTGGCAGAGCTTTCGCTCTCTTAGCCTTTGCAGAACTCTCTTTGGTGTGCGTGTGCGATGGCGATATATTGCTTGCGCCGCCAAAACGAGATGGCAATATGTGTTGCTATCCCACTCGCACCGCGGAAGCTGTGTGTGGCACCGGGCGAGTGCCACTTGTGACGCTTGGGAATCCCAAATGTTAATAAAGCATGCAACGGCAGCAGCGGCAGCGGCAACGCAGTCTCGACTCGACTTTCTCGCTGACTTTGGTCATGTTTGTCCATGCGGAGGAGACTCTGCCCATGTTTGCGTGCTTGCGTATGTGCGGCTGTGCCACATGCAACATTTGGTGGCATTTGTGTGTTAGGCCTTGTTGACTTGTTTCCTAGTCGCCGCTTGCTGTTTAGGGATTTGCGTCAGCGTCCAGCGATGTAGGGCCCGTCTGTAGGGGGCGACAGTGAAATGCATTTCAAGTCTACGCGTAAGTGGGGCAGGGGGCCCTGCAACTGCAACTGAAGCCCCATTGTTGTGCTTGCTGCTGCTGCTGGTGGATTGTTTGTTGCCTGCACACACAGAAAAAGGGAGTGGGGGCGGTCTGACGACACAGTGAAAGTCATAAAGACGCACTGAGACATCTAGCAATGGAGACAGCTAAATGGGTAGACAGTTGAATGGCGAGTGGGGGTGGGAGGTCACGTCTGAGCATTTAAGCGGTACAAAAATGTGGGTCAACGGGTTTTTAGTTGCGCTTTTAATAATGCGACTGCACAGCACAAATTGTTTTGTTTGGCATTACAAATTGCTAATTAAATTGGATGCCATGTGCAAATGGGTTTGAAGGATCTGTAAGGGGTTCCTGGTGGCTCAACTCAGGGATGAAGAGCTTCAAGGGGTTGCTTGAATCATTCAGGCAAAAGATAAGATATAGATATCTTTAAGAGGTTCTTGGGTAGAATGCTGGATAAAGATCTTCCTTCAATAATTGCTCTTGTATTAACTAACCCCCCCACAAAGCAGGTTATAAATATAGCCAACACACTAGAGTATACAGATGCAAAGCTAACTTTTAAGTAACTTAAGCCAAGCCATTGATTTTCTATACACAAGTATCTATCTGTGCATCCTGCAAAGGTTCTAGCTCATGCACAAGAGATTCTGTTGCTTAGGTCACCTGGCGTTAAACAAAGTTTAAGCCAAGTTTTGAAGCACCTTAAGCCGAGGCAAACAAAAACAATAGGTGGGCGGTGAGGGTATGTGGCTGGCGCTGGGGATGGCAACACGGAAGGAACAACAAAAGCCAAAATCCACGAAATCCCTGCCAAAGTTTCTGGCCAATGCGGCCACATAATAATGGCAACAGTTTCGTTTCACACGCTCCACTGATTAACATGGCCAGAACCCACACACAAGCACACACACCCCTCCTTTGCTCGCCTCGCCGACGTGTGTGTATGGCTAATTGAAATTTAATTTAATGAGCGCGTGCTGGAAAACTCCGTGTGCTGGTAAAGTGTGTGGGAAAACGCTCTTGAAGCTCGTTTTCCAGCTCTAATTAAATTGCAAGCGATTTATGAATTGCATTTGCCCTACACTGCATAAAAAAGAGAGCAGCAGCAGAATACACAAAATGGTGCACTGACCAAACCATAAAAATGCCACACAAAACTGGCATTTAGCTAATTGAACATGTGTTCTACTGTACATGTACAGTGTGCACTCGCACTCGCTCTCGCATGTGTGTTTGCTTTAACCCTAATACATTTGTTTAAGTTTATTTTTTGTTTTCCCCGTTGCGAACCCCTTTACAGTTCATTAATATTGAAGGGGAAAGGGGCTAGGCGACGAGGGTCAATTGCAAATTAAAAGCCAACTACATTTGTGTGTGTGTTTCCCCGCTACGGTTCTCTCTCTTTTATCTGTATGTTTTTCACATTTCCCCCATTTTCCCATTTCCCGAGTGCCAGCTAATTTAAATTTTTTGCTTGTTTCCTGCGGAATTTATGCTTGACAGCAGGTACCAGCAGAGAGCCACACAAATTGAGGCATAAATTTCGGTGCATTTCTATGCATTCCCCCAAAACTCTTTTTTGTTGTTTTTTTTTGCTTCTTTTGTTTAATTAAAACATTGTTCTGGCTGCACAAAAATAAACATACATACACATACATATATCTAATAAATATTTAAATTCTGGGGGACATTCTGACAGCTGAAAACAATTCCAGTAATGGCCATGAAATTCTTATAACTTCTGATTACTTTTGGATTGAACTCAGAGTTATAATTACCGGCATGAGTCTGAGTTGGCCCTTGATTGGACACTCGAAAGTGTTTTCAATTTCAATTAATATACAAGCCACTCGAACAACCCAGCCGCAACCCCATTGGAATCCACACACACACACACACACACACAATTGAATCCGAGGACTACTACTTCGACTACTTCGACTACAACTACTCAAGCTTGATGGCTCCTTGCTCGACCGGAAATCAACTGAAGTGCTGTCTGCCTTTGATGGCTGTCTTGCTCCTGCATTTTGCTGCTATTGCTGCTACTTCTGCTCCTACGCCACTGAAGATGCCTGAGTAAATGCTTTAAACTTTGTTTAAACTTTTGCAACAACTTCAGGGCAGTGGCAAAGAAAATTAGCAATGATACCCTATCATCGGCTTTGGAGCCTCGCTGGGGCTCTCCTCATAATGCCATCATTATGGGGGGCGCACAGAGGAAAACTTAAAGTTTTAGTAGCAACAGCTTTTGTTGAGCAGAAAAAAAAATAGAAGAAAAATTCCCAACAAGACTTTTTGTGTGACGCCACCGGTGGCTGGAAGTTCCGGCATGCTGCCACGTAAAAGCCCAGGTCTAAGCAGGAAAATTATTAAACAATGCCCAAGAGGACACGCAGACGGACACTGCAATGACTATGGAAGATGGAACGATGACAATGGGAGCCATGAGCCATGGTGCATGCAGCTATGAAAATGGCAAAATGGCAAAGTGCTGACCTAAGCCCACAGAGCGCAAAAATGGGCCCAGTCAGGAGTCAGCCCAGGAAAAGGCACACAAAACGACCAAATGGGCAAACACATAGACAAAAAAAAAAAAAGGGGGAAGAAGCAGAAGAATGTAGTGACACTGCCACTCATCACAAAACTGGAAATTCCGACTTCGTCTGCGACTCAAACTGGTCCTAAATACTGGTACTGGTAACCCGTACCCCGAGTACAAGTGACCGACAGGCAGGCCGGCTGGAAGGACGGCAGGACGAGGACATGACGAAGTGTCACTGGGTTTGAGAGCGAGAGTTCCTCTTTGGCTACAAAATCCCAATGTAGCCGGTGCTAAGGCCAACTAGGACTAGGGGGGAGGGGCCACGTGTTTGCTTTTCAATTTCTGTGCAGCCATAGCCATAGTCAGGGATGGGCGTAGAATTATGAATAGACAAGCAAAAAACAAAGCTACCCCGCAAGCAGAGAGGGACTAAGGGGGAAAAGAGGCATCCCAGGAACGGAGTGGAGCGGAGCGTTGGAGCATTCATTGAAGCTAAGCAGGCTGAGGGCGGACGCGAGGTGGAGATGGAGATGGGCTACGCTTCGATGCCGAAAGGCAAGAGGAAAAACCAGTTTTCCGCAAAAGTTGTACTCGATTTTTGCTCCACTTTGCCGTTGCCGCTTGTTCTCTATGCTCTGGGGTCTCTCTTTTGTTTCCATCTGTAACAAGATGCATCGAATGAAATTAAAATTTAAATTCCATACTACACGGTTAAGGTGAAACTAGAGAGATTTCCCAATTTGTCAGGAATATGCAGCATATAAATAAATAGATACGAGTATAAGAAGAGCAGCAGCAGCAGCAATATGTTGACTTTCTGACCCATAAACTTCAGTTTGCCATCCAGAAAGGCAACGAGTCAAAAGCAGAAGGCCAAGACGCCCAGTGAGCGTAGCAAAAGGACCAACACGATGCACAGAGAGTGTGGCAGCAAAAGAAACAAGACGATGCCCTGAGAGTGTGGCAGGAAATGCGGCAGAAGTGCAAGCTGATTTGGCTCCCGTTGCGAGTGAAATTGAAGGATGCTGATGGCAGATGGCTCTCTCTCTCTCTCTTGTAAAACACAACAAAATATATATATTTTATTGCAGCATAATTCTGCACAGATTCATACTATTTTCGTAGACATTATCTTGTCGAAGCGCCTCTTCTCCTTTTTTGTGAGCTGAAAGAAATTGGCATCCGTGTATTTTAGCTCCGCATGATTATGCATCGGCGGCCACAAAGAGGTGTATGCCATATTCCTGTAAACACAAAAAACCTTTTCATCATCTTGGTTTACATCTCGTTAAGCTCTGATTAAGGTTACCTAACCAGGCTGACCATCTCTACGGCAGAGTTCTGAAAATCAATCAGATTAGCAATCTCCCGCTGAAATTGTGCCTCATAATCCCTACAGGACTTCGAATAGCGTTGATGGCAAATCACAGAACTGCAAAGGGCAGGTGTTTGAGGAGATTAAACTATCCCGTGGAGAATTACAGAATTTAATACTTACTAATTGACCTTAAACTTTGTGTAGCTGGGAAAGCGACTCATAACATCGGCCTCATCGTCGCGTGGCAACTTGTTACCCTCAAACTCATATGTCTCCTCCACGCTCCTCGCATTGAATTGCGAGAGTTGCGTTTCTGTATCCAGATTGGGATAGTTATAGGAATCAGTGTAGCGAAACGAAGAGTGACGCCCGAAGTTCATGGTTTTCTGCCCTGCGGCCACTCTGCTCTTCCTTTTCATAGGTTTCTCATCCGCCATTGTGATGGTTATTTGTATACAAAATATAGGGACATATATTGCTATTATATTGATGTAGTTGCTATGACTACTGAAGTCTGTTTACTTATATGGCTTTCGAGTTAAAGTGCTAGGCAAACTTCGATCAAGATCATCCCATCTGATCAGAGTAGGCAAAGAATAAAGTGTAATCATTCCACACTCATAAAATAATTCTATACCGTCCACACATAAACAGGAATATACATTTATAGGCCAGCAAGATGGATGCCAGAGCTACCATTGGCAGTAGAAAGACATTAGGACCTAGACGGTCCATTGAAACAGGAACGGCTGTGCGATACTCTCGCTGGTCCTCCGTTTTCACAATCGATGAAAACTTTACAGCTGGTTTTCCAGAAATGTGTCTGCGTCATCCCAAGGACAAGCGACACATTGTGCCGGATTACCAGGACGTGCCTGAAGAGTTTTATGATCCAAAATTTACGCCACCTTATTGTGATGATTTGGAAATGTTCATCGATCCGGATTTTGCAACATTTCATGTTCCACTGTAAGTTGCAGAGCCATTTCGTATATATTTCTATTAACGTTTTTAACGTTTTCATCTAGTTATGTGCGCTGTCTGGAGCGCTATGGCGAGGCCAAGCGCCTGTACAATCGGCAACTCAATCGAGAGATCAGAAAACATATAGACAATCAGCCAACGGCAGATTGTGCCTGGCAATTTGTGAGGTAAGTTCTAGTGAGCATAGATCTTAAGCTTTTCGTATTTTCATTCTATTTCTTTTCAGAACCATGGCCTATACCACGCTGTGGCCACCGCTGCACACCAGGGAGGAGTTGAAGCTGTTTGAAAAGGGTTTCTGCAAGCTGTCGCCTGCGGAGAAGCGTCACTATGATAGGATAATGAAGACCACCTTTACTTAACGCCAATTTGGCATCAGTTGGGGAAATAGTTAAAGTTAGTTAACGCTGAAAAAACATTAACCAGAGAAAAAAAATAGTTTTCTAGTTAGATAGCGCAACGCTGCAGCCATTTTGTTATCGACATTAAACAAGAAAAAACTATAACAATGTGACACCTAAAAACAACACAAGGAAAATACCAAAAAAAATATTTTAAAAAAAACATAAAAATAAAATAAAAATAAAATAAAAAAAAGTATATAAAAACAAATAAAATATGAAATATGAAAACCAAAAGGAAGCTCTAAATGTATGTATTTCACGCTCGCTCTCCCAAACCCCTGATCAAAACTATCTCCCCGAATCGCATGGCGGTATTTAAAGGCCTCTCGGAGCCGAGTTTGCAATCAGTTGGTCAGCGTCTCAGCGCGTTCGTTTTGTCTCCATCCAGCTGAGTCTCCCTCCAGCTCGAGGCCGTCGATGTGCGTAGTCTGTCCAGTGTGTGTTTTGATTTGATTTACTTTGCGTGTTTTGTGTGCAAATTGTGTGAAATACCCCCAAGATGAAGTCAACATTCCAGTCGCTGGGGATTTTTCTTACCCGTCTCCTGGCACTAAACAACGTTCTAGTGGAAGCCCAAGAAAGTTAGTAAGTATTAATCAAACAGATGTGTCCAATTTGAAGCTAGAGGAATTATCTAACTATCAGTGAAGAACTAAATTAATTCCTTTGTTCAGAAAAATGTTATCAATAATTTAGTGAAGTAATCTTTTTTCGAGAAAAAGAATATAGCCCTAACTGTGGACACCCCTGAACAATTCGCTTAAAATAAAAAAAAAAAATGAAAGAAAGTCATCACAAATTGGAAGTTTATTTATTTTAAGAGGCTGCTGGCATAAAGAAAAAGAAGGATAACACTTTTTAACATCAATCATCGGAATCAGAGTCTTGGCAGACGGTGCAGACAGATGATGCAAAAATCCTGATCACCGTCCGAAAAAGCCTTGGTTCGCTTATCTGCTGGTTTGGCTAATGATGCCTTCCGTCCACGCTTTTTCTGAACAGAAACAGAGAGACAGAAGGCCGCTCCCGATCTGTTCGGTCTTATACCGTATAAGGGTATTATTTTTCTCTTTCTCTGGGTGCACCTTCTTGGTACCCTATAGGGTCATTGGGGTAAGGGTAAGCATATGGGACATGTGTTTTGGGGCAGTAGCAATAACGTGAATAAGCGTTTGTACTCACTCATATAAATACGTCGGCGAAAGCGCGGAAAGTTAGTTAGAGCAGAAAAACATTAACCAGAGGGTTAGTTAAAGCTAAAAAAAAATTGTTTTCTAGTTATTAGCGAAAAGCTGATTTAATTATCGACATTAAACAAGAAAACACTAAAAAATGTGAAACCCAAAAGCAACACAAGAAAAATACCAAGAAAAATATATAAAAAAAACAATAATTCAAATAAAATAATAAAATGCAAAAAATAAATAATAAAATACAATAATAAATCCAAAAAGAGGCTCTCAAAGTTTTTTCTTTCGATCACTTTTGAAGCTTTTAATTCTGCCGCTCAAAAGCTTTACTTCAGCGTTCTTCTCTCGCTCCCACTCACAATGTTGCTCAACCGGCTTTACTTTTCTTATGTGTGGAATAAATATCTCTCACGCCCGCTCTCCCAAACCCCTGATCAATATTATCTCCCCGAATCGCATGGCGGTATTTAAAGGCCTCTCGGACCCGAGTTTGCAATCAGTTGGTCAGCGCCTCAGCGCGTTCGTTTCGTCTCCATCCAACTGAGTCTCCCTCCCGTTCGAGGCCGTCGTTGTGTGTAGTCCGTCGTAGTCCGTGTGTTTTTATTTGATTTGATTTACTTTGCGTGTTTTTTGTGCAAATTAAGGGAAATATCCCCAAGATGAAGTCAACATTCGAGTTGCTGGGCATTTTTGCTACCTGTCTCCTGGGACTCAGCAACGTTCTAGTGGAAGCCCAAGCAAGTTAGTTACTAAATGTCATAATTTATTCCCTGACTCATTGACTTTGCCTGGGGGATAACCCCAACGTCATTGTGAGAGAGAGAGAGAGGTGTGAGAACAATTGTTCCGCCGCGTCTACGTGCAGTGAATGACTCGAAATTGTTCAAATAAAAAGCAAAATTCCATTTAATTTTGAAGCGCTCGCTGCAGAGCAGATAGCTTTATTGAACCTAACAGAAAATGTATGAGTTCACATCAAATTTTAATGTGTATGACAATGAAGCTGTTTTTGTTATCAATTAAATTCTTGCTGGAGTAATTAATTTATGGCACGGCTCGGCAATGACTTCTCGGGCGAAAACAACAAAAAAGAGCGACAACAAACTAGTTTCGATTCAAACAAGTTGTCATGTAAATCACTATACGATGTGTGCACTCACTCGTCTTACAGTACAACTGCTAACCATTAACTACTATCAACTGTTTCAGGCTGTAGAAATCCCAATCAGCGGCAAGGCCAATGCCTATCGATCTATGACTGTCCCAGTCTGTTGGGTCTCGTCCAGGAGAGTTCTCTGAGCAGCGATGATCGGGCTTTTCTGCAAAACTCCCAGTGCTACAATGGCGTTGGTCGTCAGCCACATGTCTGTTGCACCAATGACAGGGGCTTTGGTGCGGCAGATACAACCACTCAGCGATCGGTGGTTCTGAGCAGTAGACCCACGCAGAACAGTGGCCAACAGGGATCAAGTAATGGCAATCTACTGCCAGTGCCACCCAAATGTGGTCCTCATTCCTTCAGCGATAAGGTATACAATGGCAATGATACGGCTTTGGATGAGTTCACCTGGATGGCGCTCTTGGAGTATGTGGATCGTAAGTTGACACAAACATAACCATAAAGAGAATTTGCCTAAGCTTTACTCTTTTGCAGGGAAAGGCCAACGACAGCTAAGTTGTGGTGGAAGTCTGATCAACAATCGCTATGTTCTGACGGCTGCACATTGTGTCATCGGAGATGTGGCAGCACAAGTGGGACAATTGTAAGTAGCTTCTACTTTTCTTCCTTAGCCCCTTATCGATCCATTTTCTCTTCCGTTTAGAACCACAGTACGCCTGGGAGAATACGACACAAGCAAGGATATTGACTGTATAGCTGGTGATTGCAATCCCCCATTTATAGAGCGCTCCATTGAGCAGACTATTGTCCATCCGGAATACGATGCCACGAGTCGTCATCGCTACCATGACATTGCCCTGCTACGTCTGGCACAACCGGTAACACTGAACGAATACATTCAGCCCGTGTGCCTGCCTCTGTCCAGAACACGACAGGCGATCAATGTGGGTGATCAGCTGGTGGTCAGCGGTTGGGGAAGAACAACCACAGGTACGTTCGATAAAAGAGATCATGGAGAGTTTTTACTATAAGAGAATCCCTCAATCTTCCAGCACGCAAGAGCAACATCAAGCAGAGACTCTCCCTGCCCGTTAACGATCACGAGGCCTGTGTCCGTAAGTTTGCCACGCGACAGATCAATCTGATCGGCGCTCAGCTCTGCGCGGGCGGTGAGTTCTATCGGGACAGTTGTGATGGCGACTCTGGGGGTCCGCTAATGCGAAGGGGCTTGGATGCCTGGTTCCAGGAGGGCGTGGTCTCCTTTGGCAATCGCTGTGGTCTCGAGGGTTGGCCGGGCGTTTACACCGCTGTGGGAGATTACATGGACTGGATCGAGAGCACGCTGCAGCCCTGAGATGAATACGTTGCGAGGACTGCGTATCTTTTGTTCAAATTAAGTTTTAATTAAAGTCAAGTCGAGTCGAGTCGAGTCGAGAGGTTTCTTTTTTGGCCATTGCGAGCCACGTCTTTTAATTAACTTGCATTCAATGCGATTTTATCAGCTGCTGCTACTGCTGCTGATGCTTCTGCAACGCTGCGTATACGTAATGCGCTTACAGCCGCGCAGTTTGCGGTAATTAAAATCGTTGTACTCGCCTGAAAAGCACGAAAGACGCGGTAACTGCATGGAATGGAGTGTGGAGTGGCTGGGAGAGCGAGTGCGAGTGCCTTGGTGAATAACTTGAAAGATGCTGCCAACTTGCCCGCCGGCACCTTCTTAGCACCCTCAACGATTTTCTATGTAATTTGGCAATGAATTTCTATTATGCAAGACCCTTTCTGCACCTCCACCCCTCTCACCCATTTTTGCAATCTTGTTTTCAGGCTGATTGCATTTTGGTGGCGAGGCGGAACGAAGTAGACAATAGCCGGTGCCCCCCTCATTATTTGTGTGCGCAGAAAGGTTAATGATGCCTGCAGGATCCCAGGAGTAAGACAAAAGGGTTTAAGCATCCTTTATGGCTTGGGTTGCATTTTGACCGAGCCGAGGCCCTCACATGCTTTCTAGATAGATTTTCACACACCTTAAAATCTAATTAAATGTTCCAGTAAATACTAAATTTTAATGACAGACTGCAGCTCTAAACTCTGTTTCCATTTTTGACTTATCTTTTGCCAGAAACTTGGCTCAACTTTTGGCCAGAAAAAAAAGAGAAAGAAAAGTTACACAAACTACTCTCTGGTCATGTGTGTGTGTGTGTTTGGGATAAATGCGGCAAATAAATACAAAAAACACTTTGGCTAAATGCAACCGAAAAACTTGTAATTCAATTTTGAGGGGGAAGAACTTCCGAACTTTAGCCCAAACTGCCAGCCAAATGTAATTAACACGCACACACAGAGAGAGAATCGGCGATAGAGAGAGAGAGAGAGAGAGGTAGAGTGATGGAGGGAATTGCCCAATACCAACACAGAGAGAAAATGTTTGCAATGGAGTGGCAAAACGACTTGTCCACCTACCAGACAGGGCAGACAGGGACAGGTGTGGTATACAGCCCACTGACTGCACTGCCCACTGCCCCATCGTCAATTGGCCCCGGAGTGTGGAACTGAACAGTCCAGGACCGGGCCCAGGACTCTAAAACGATGCAAATTTTCTGGTATGTAGAAGGTAGAGGCAGGTCCGGACACGGATACCAATACCCATGCCAGCACATTTTACCTCCACTCAGTTACAGGCTTAATTGAGTTGTGTTGCCAGCATTTAAAATGGCCAGCAGCGCTAACGATCCCTGCAAATACCATGGGAAAAATAGCAAAGCCAAAGGCCAGCAGTCAAAAGAAATAAATTGCAAACAATTCATATTTCACTTGAATGCAAAGCTACATCTGCCTCTCTCTAGATGAATGCTATCCTCAATCTCGTTTTAACAACTATATATACAGCACATTATATTCGACCACATTGTATGCACAAAAGAGAACGAACGAACCAACTCTTATTTAGCAAACTCAAATATAATCTTTCAAAAGTTTCCACAGTGCCCGGGCTATGCAGTACACAAAATTGGATTAAATGCCGACGATTTGCAAGCCGGAATACCAACGAATGGAGAAAACAGAATTTAAGTTTAAGTGGAAAAAAGAATTCTACAGTTCCAAAAGGAACCATTCGAAGTGAATATTTAAACAAAATAGATAATTTTTGCAAACATTGCAAAAAAAAAAATTACCTATATGTCGCAGCATTTTGGGGAGCTGCTGTCGCATAAATCTAATCCAGTTTTTAGCGAAAAATATACATAGTACGAGAAATGGGAGAGAAATTCGGTGATTGATGAATTGAGTAAACGTTACGCATACGCCATGTGGGGGTTTGCTCTGACAAAAAAAAAACACGTTGCAATAATTTCATTTAACATGCATAGCAAAACTGCCACAGCCACAGCCACTGCGACTGCCACCAAAAATCCCGAAACCGAAGCTGCAACTGAAACTCGCAAACGCTACCCGATTCTGATTTGAAGGCATCGCCTGAATCCATTCCATTTCCCCCCCCCCCCCCCCCACCCCACCCCAATTTCTGTGAAATTTATGACTTTGGCCTGAATACACTCATCGCCGGGATCCCCGTCACAAATGCCAAAGTCGATTTCGCAGCAATTTTCGTGTTGACCCCCCCAGTCTCACTTTTGAATTGCGTTTTTGCACTGAGGAAATCTCTATGGATGAGGTGGGAGCTGCTGATGCTGCTGCTGCATTTTTGAATATATTCATGTATGTAGGTAGAAAAAGAACAAGGTACTTTTCGAATTTAAAAAACTCTCTCTCCTTTTATTTGTTAAATAGTGTACAGAGAATGTGTGTGCATTTGATTACCGCTTCAGCAGAGTGAAGGAGGGGACGACACACAAACACACAGACAGAGAGGTCAGGGAGGGCAGCGTAATGCGATTTGAGCCTGGTTGGCTTGCTGATTGTTACCACTGCTGCTGCCGCTGCTGCTGCTAGTCCGCCACATCATCAGTTGCCGCTTTGCCGTTTGCCATTTTGCCATTTGTGCCATTTTTGCCGTTTTTCGCAATGACGTTATTTACTTAGCATTGCCATTTGAATTTCGAATTTGCATTTGAAATTTTGCATTTTGTGCATTGCATTGCCAATCGACTATGCACACAACACACACACACACTCGCAGCAGGAACAGAACAGAACAGTTGATTTTGATAGTCGCTGATTGTGTGTACATACATACATATCTACATACATATGTATATTCCATAATGTTTATTCGCTTGCAAACCATATAGATGACACAATTAATTTAACAGAAATCAAAGGAGTCAGTCCCTACCCTACGTGAAGCAAATATAGCCACAGAAAGTCCCTCTCAACAAATAAAGGGCAATAGCACTGCCATAGAAAGTCAAAGGACAAAGGTTCTCCGTGTGCTTCCATCTGCGTTTTCCTACTCCCGATTCGCTGCGTGGAAAATTCAATTTGCTTTCCCTGTTTGTTTTGCGTTCGTGTAGATTTTTCTATGTGCAAATAGAATGCTTGAAAAATATACGGAAAACATTTTTAGCTGATGAAAACCTGAACCACCTGCATGAAAAGTGGGAAAATTATTTACATTTTTAAATGGTAAAATATTTGATTAAAATTGCATGCTCATCAGTGGAAAGTTCTCGGGGGGTTATACAAAGCACTTTCCATAAGCATTACACAGGGCCACCATTCGGCATTCGAGAAATGAAAAGTTTCGAATCATTTTGACTTGAAATATGGCTCGAAAGGTAAATGCGATGATGAGGCCATTTATTTGTGTGTATTTTCAGCCTTCCTTTTTCCCGTTTTCCCGTTTTCGTTCTTTTGTCAATATTTTACAGGAATCATGCACTCAAGCCGGGCGACCCATTCAGATGATTAAGTGTTTGCTGGCAGGGAAAATATTAATAAACTTGTAGAGCGCACATACTTATGCAGGAGTGTGAGGGAGGGGGAGAGTGAAAGTGAAAGTGAGGCAAAGAAATGACCAACGAGCCGCAGAAAACGACGCGTAAAGGGAGCGACAATACTCGTATAAATTAAATTTATTTAACAACCAACTTGTTAAAATCGTAAACTGAGAGGAGTGCACAAAAACCCACCCACACACAAGCTGAAATAAAGCAAGCCAAATTGCAGCTCCGAGCAGTCGCAACAACAACATTAAGTAGCTCATTAAATTTCCTTAACCAACAGAGAACACCACCGAACAGGACAGAAACGAATCGAAAGGAGAGGAACTGGAGAACTGCACAACTGTAGAACTCAACACCAACACAAACAAGCCAGTGGCAGACCCCGAACAAACTGACTTTTCGTTTTTATTTTCGTAAGTAGGAAATATTATAGTAGAAAAACGGCGCCAAAAGAAATGAAATCGCCCAGCGAGAGGGCAAGAGGGCGGAGCGAACTCAAAGCGAGCGAGCTGTAAAAAATCCCGTAAGTGTATTTTTATTGCGTATAAAATGCATTTTGCAATGCCACACAAAACTCAAGTGGTGTGCGTCCTGAGCGGAAGTTACGACCAGTGGGGCAGGAACCAGGACCACAACCAGAACCACAGGAACCACAGCGTCGTGCAAACACATAAGAAATGTTGTGTGTTTGTGAGTGTGTAAGGCAAAGAATGTTGATGATAAAAATTATAGACTAAGAAAATTAGTGGAGGAATACAGGAAGTTTCTTGGATACACTTACATATGGGATTTTGGAATGATTTGGATCTTTCTAATAGCATCCCTAAATATTTTAAAGCAGAAACCGCCATAAGCTGTGTTAATGGCCTCCCATACTTCACCCTTTCAAAATAAAAACACTTTCCAGCTCTTTGAATCTCCCAATTTAAAGAGAACGCCGAATACACTCGTACTCGTATATTTTTAACCCTCAAAATATCTGCACAAATTGAAATATCATTCAACTGTCTCGCATGACTGCATCCGATACGAGTTTACCCTCCACAGAAGCAAACTTCTGCTGGCAGGGCAAATACCCCACTTAAGGATTGTATAACAAACGAGCTACCAGGCAATGAGTGCTCAGGATTGCTACTCCGTACTTGTTGTTAAATATTATGTAAGGCAAACAAACAACATTCATTACACTGATGGGGAGCTGGAGCAGCAGGAGGAATCCTTAGGAATCAGTCAGCATTTATGAGTGGCTGGGAAATTGGCTGTGACGCATAAAAAAATAAAAACTGTTGCTTGAAAGGTGAACATTTCAGATGCGATCTTGAGAAGGATATGTAGTGCATGAATTTTAATGGAATAAATGGCCCTACACAGTATTCTGGTATATTTTTGTGGGGGGTGAACTACTAGTTGACTGTGGCTAACAGCGAGAATTAGTGATGTTAACTATTTACGGAATGGAATTTCCGCGTGGCAAACACTGCGTATGAGTTATATTAACTATTTATGGAAGGAATTGTTATCCCCCCCTGCCTTGGGGCAAAACACTGCATATGAGAGATATTAACCATTTGCCTGGTGATTTCAGTTTGTGGTTTAGCCTGCTTTAAAACTATGCAGGTATTAGTTTTTTCTTGTATACTTTTTCAAGCGCAATTAATTATAATTTTCGTGCCAGCGGCTCTTCTGGCAACATGTGTATGCATGAGTCCGGCCAGAGAACGAACCAACCGACACGAATACGAACAGAGTACCTGTGCAGGGGCCAAACTATTTTTTTTTTTTTACAAAAAAATTTATATAAAAGTACGCAGAAGCTGACACCGAGACCGACACCGACACGAACACAGACATTTTCACATATGCCGGAAATTGGCGCACACCTTGCAGCCATGCAGCAGTAAGGAATTTTTTTCCATAAGCATCATAAAACCGGAGAATGACCGACCGGACGACGGACCAATGGGATAGGACGGGTTGGGATGGTGATGATGGTGATGGTGATGGTGCTCCGCAGAGAGGTGTGTGTGGTGGGTGTGGGCGAGAGAGCTCAGCATGCGGAAATTATAATTTATAGCTCAAAGCTGCGGATGCCAGAGCACCTACTGTGATTTTCATTTTTTCATTTAAAGTCGACTTTAAAATTGGTGGAACTTTGAGCCTTAATTGAAGCAGACTGCTGGAAATGGTTTGGATTGGGGGTTTGCGTTGGGTGTCTGTTTGGAGTTGGAGTTTCCGGTGCTATTCCCTGACCACTGAAGCATGAATCATTTTCTATGGGACTTTCAAAGTGTCAAAGAATGAACATAAAAAAAAAACGAGAGATACAGACAAAGTTTTTTGTTTCATTGCATGAATTGGGGCGGAATATTTTCTTTTGTGATGCTAAAACCCCATTCTGGTTGCTGGACTAATTGTGTGAAATTTTTCACCTGCCCCCCCCCCCCCGAAAGAGGCTTAGCATAGTTTCAAATAGGATTTCAAATAAGCTTTAAGCCATGCCAAAGTATTTAGTTTATTGGAATTTCGCCCATGATTAAAATCTACTCAACTGAAATGCATTTAAATGCACTCTGAACTCCTTTGGGCAATTATTCATCATATTGTTTGCTTAATGAAACAATAAATTGTAAAGCTAATTGATGAATTTCGTATGGAGAATTCTGGAAGTCCTGGGGCCAAAATCAAATTAAAGTGCAACATTTACACAGGACTCCTCTTTCTCTTCTCTGCCTTTTGTCCATTATTTCGTTGTGCAAACATTTGTAAAGTTGACCTTTTTTCAGGTGTTTACGCAGCGCAAACCAAACTGGAAAACTGGCAAAGCAAAAAAAAGGAAAACTGCCCATAAAGTAGTACTTGACAAATGACGTACTTCCTGTCAGCACACACACACACACGAAAATGCGAATACACTTGCAGCACGGCATAACATTTGTCGCTTATCGGAAATGTATGTATGACAGCAAAAAAAAAGGTCGAGCACTCAAACATTCGCATAAAATTTCGCACATTGTTATACACAATTCAACAATAAAATATTTCATTTATTTGCTGGAATTTATTGAATTTATTTATGAATGCAAATCAAATATTTAACATGAACAAATGGATGAAAGTTTACTTAAATTAAATGTTGTTGAATGCAAACAACTTAAATGGGAGATAGTTTTGTTGTTAAATTTAATCAAATTACAGCTGGAAAAGCTATGAGACTTTAAATATTTGATGCATTTTTACGAAACCTTTTAACCAAGTAAATATCATATTTCCAGCCCATTTTTGCAATGGAAATATATTTATTCAGACCCTTTTTCCCTCTACCTTTTTTGCATGAAAATCATGTAGTTTATTCATAAATCAAAGCAAACACCTTTCAATTGCTGACATAAGCTTCACACATTTGAGTACAACTGTCTAGAATAATAGAATTAGCTTATAGCATAAATGAAACAGCTTTTCCACACTGGCTTACCAATTTTAATTATCTGAAATGATTTTCCTCGTTACCTTTTTTCTCATATCGAAATCTGTGAAAGCCATTTAAAAAACCAAATTAAATGTAGCATATTCAATGAGAATTATATTTATTGTTTGTGAAGCGTAGCTTTTTTTCAAAGACTAATTATGTGGAAATTGCTTAACATAATTGCGAATACAAATGTGCTAATTAAACAATTTTCATTTGGAATAATCAGCACAATTGCATTTGTAATTTTATCAATGCTTTTTCTGCGCTCTGTTGTTGCTCTCTCTCTTGAGGGTCTACGATCCCACACTCAGATCGGTTTTCATCAGATAATTCACGCGAGCCTTTTGTTTGGGTGTCAGCTGAAAGAACTTTGTAACAAATCGGTTTAATTCCCGTTGTGTATGCAGTGGAGGCCACTGACTATTGTAGCAGAAGATGCTGCAAGGGAAAAACAATGTATAGAATATACTTTCGAGGATTTTGGATGTTTACCTACCGCCTTAATATAAACTGATTGATAGCCTTAGATTGACTAGTTATAAAGAATTGCATTTCACGGTGGAATTGCCTGTCGTACTTCTCCTTTGCCTCCAAATATCTCACATAGCAATTCAGATCGCTGTTTGCAGAGGAACATTAAATTAAATAAATAAAAGATTTGTGGAACTTACTAGGAGAACGACTTAATGTTGTAGCTGGGGTGTTGACTGACATCCGCCTCGTCCTTGAAATGTCTTTGACGCAGCACCCAGTCTTCGTGGTCCAGCTGAGTGGTATCCATATACCGCCTACTCGTGGTGCTCTGCCTGAACACACTGGACATGGATTTGCTGAGTGAGTGCTCCACTTCCGTTTTCAAACCAGAGACACGGGCCATGTCCACGGACTTTGGTGTTCGATGTACGGGTATGGTGTGTCCTCGCAGGGCAGAGGCAGCCGACTTGTTTGACATCAAACTGAGACCACCCACACTGCCACGACTCTCGCGATGCGAGGGCCTACGCTCAAAATCATCGGCCGACATACTGGCAATTTTTCCTGTATTCTTTGTGTATTAATAAAAAAGTTAAGCCACTTTGTGCCGTCCTGAGATATTCTCCCAGGCACACTTCTCATTGATTGTTTAATTTATAAAAAAAATAAAAACACTTAAATCGATACGAGTATTATTCGAATATCCTTATTGCCAGTAATTCATCATTGGCGGATGCCTCTTAGCAGCGGGTGTTAATTAATAATATGCGTAGAAGAAGAAAAACTGACTACGAAATTTCGTCCCTGATTTACCCGCAGAGATATCTGGAATTGAAAGTGCGGCAGCATGCAGCGTGGGCTCTTTATTGACGGAGCCATCCACATTGGCATTTCAAAAATCATGCATTAATTTTTAATTTCAACAATCAGGCGCACACTGGAGGCTGTACGTAAAAAATGCAAAAAATGCTGTAAAAATATTGCACACAATTAACGACAGCAGGAGCAGAGCGAAAAAAATCAACGTCAAAATCATTCCACACATTTTTGCCCCATTAAATATGTATTCACGCGTTTAATTTCATTTTGCGGGCAATATGATGGAGCAGAACAGCACAGAACAGAGCCATGTCAGAGCCCGACCACAAAAGTGGCTCATTGAGAGGCACACAGAACCAGGACCAGAGCCAGAACCAGGACAGACTCCACTCCATGCCAAATGTTTACCAGGCAAAAACATGGCCACAAATGTTGAGTCTATTAACCAAAAGCCCCACCAGATGCCTGATGCCTGATGCCTGGGCACGTGTGCAATGAAAACAAACGAGCCCATTATTGTTACACTTTCTTTGACTCACCACAGCCCATTAACGATGTGTTGTGGTCTCAAGATGCCGCTCATAGACGGGCCTTGAACTTTGACCAGTCAATGGGCCAGGCCATCTGAATTGAACTCTAATTGTACATAATGAATTGCACACATTAGGTCAACGAACAGACCTGCGAGAGAGAATGCGACAGAGTGGCTAATGGAAATGCAATGAACTATTTATGAGCAGAGGGCCAGGCACTTACTCTAGAGAATGCCAGCAATTGAGTGGCCAAAGTTTGATCACGAACACAAATTATTAAAGCAGGGCAGCAGCACCTGAATTCCCTTTAAATTCTCCTGGCTTTGGGCCAGGCTGGCAACTCCCCTGAACAAAACACTGACTAAAATGTTAACAGCAAATCCAATTTATTACATCGAACGGCCAGGCCAGGCCGGTCCAATGTGCCGATGGACATTAATTAGCAGGCCGGACACGTAAAAGGTATTAAGTGCAAACTCAATTGACCAAAAAGGTCGGTTGGGGGGGTATGGCTATTCCGATCAAATTTAATGACACACCGCAGGCCAAAGCAGTTGGCAAAACCATCCAAGGCAGTGGAAATAAATCACAAATTTTTTGCTGCCACTTTAAGCTCTGTTCTGGTGGCTTTAAAGTGCATTTAATGCAAATGTCCGTCAAACAATAAAACAAAACCCACAACGAAAGCTGTGGATAATCAATGCAAATGTAAACGAAATTAAATGAAATATGCTAGGGGATTACGAGTGTAATTAAACACAATTCTGCCAATCGTCAGTGACCAAAGTTATTCGGAAAAAAAAAAAAACAAATGGTTTAACCTGCAGTGTGGAGTGCATATCGGAATGTGCTTTGAAATCCATTAAGGTATTAAGTTCACTTTCCACTTGTGCTGAATATTAATAAAATATATTGTTTTTTCAATGGCAAAGTAAAACAATTTCACTTATGCGACAGATATTTCATTTTGTCACATAAATGCATGGAAAGCCCCTCAACATCAATGTCGCCCAAGCCCCCACACAAATTCTCATATGTATTATCTGTGTCAAACACACACCCACACAACTACACAGCTCCAGCTGGACAAATGTTTGAACAGCTCAACGGAGCAGTTGGTCATCAGGCATCTGGCAACTGGTTTGGGAGACATTTTGGAATCTGGCTTGGGTCCATGGACAAGTCAAGTTTTAATTTATTTGATAACTGGAAAATTGCACACCTTCTCGAGTAGAAGAATAAAGATGACTTTTGTATATAGTTTCGCAGGCAATTAATTTCAACAATGGAGTCGGTCGTAGCTCTCTCTCGTAGCCATTATTCACGTCAGGGCGAACATATTTTAATTTGATGAAGACCTAATAGTGTTCAGCAGCATATGTGCGGTGCCCTTTGCAGAACTTGTGCAGGAAGGGGATAACTTTGAATGCAAATGAGTTTGCATATTGCGAGTCTGAAAAACTTCAAGTTGAACAACAGACATACACACACACAACAAATGCAGGGGGCGATTCCCATGGGGATTTACTCCCCAAGCAAGCATCTGCCGAGATTCTAGGATATAAAAGTTAGCCCGTTTCGTGGCGAAATCATTTGAAGGAACAACACAAAACGCCTGGCATTCCCACTGAGTCATCAGGTTAATTCAATTTGAGTTGTAAGCAAATTTTGCACAAATTAAATGCATAAACTTTTGCCATTGACATAGACATACCCGCACACCACACACACACCACACACACACACACACATAAAGAGAGAGTCAGAGCAATAAATTTCAGAAAAGTGTTTATGTAAACGACTCTGATGCTGATTGTGTCAGTAGAGAGAGTGCCGTGCCAGAGTGAGAAAGACCCATCGTATCGTATCGTATCGTATCGTCTGGTTGCACTCTGTCACCAGGGAAGCGGAACATAAAGCCGATTTTTTCGCCTGGAAAATGGCAAAGCGATAATAAATCTTCCGCTCGAAACAAATCACAGCAATTCCATTATATACACATTTAATGATGTTGAGGCGGCAGAATGCCATTTCTATGGCGAATCCCAAATCCAAAATCCAAATCCCGAGCCAACGAGCCAGAGACAATTACTTGCAGCCCGCGAGCAATTTGTACGACTTCTTCTTCCTCTTCTTACGTCGCCGACAATGGCTGTGTGAAGCTGTGAGTTTTCAGCGAATGGTCGGACGGTTGGTCGTTCGCCACGCCGCCTGCAACATGGCCAGCAAGTTGTTAAAATAATCACAAGAAATGGCATTGCACAAGGGAACACAGCGATGAACAGGGACAAAGTTTGTGCAGCCTTTTTGCTATTGCTATTATTTTTAATTAGCGAAATTTCTTTATGCATTGACACTGGCCGCCTGCCTGCCAGAGGAAAAGGTAGTGGAAAGCGTTTCATTAATTAGTGCGCACAGCCGCAAAGTATGCAGCTGTAGCCTGGCATTTCCTTTGCCTCAGCCACACACATACTCGTACATTGGGGAGCAGAAGCACAGGAAAGGAGTGCTGCCACATATACCTACCTACTCTTATATGTGGACACTAAACTTTTTGCCACCTGCATTGCCTCAGAGCGTCATCACCTTTGCTTTATATTAACCCATAAATCTGCCACGAAATAGAAAAGCAGCAGCAGCGGAAAGGTGCGAGTTCTTCCCCACTCAATCCCTGGGGAGACAGCTGCTTATTAGCTTTGACATTCGAGTGCAATGCACTCCTCCTACAGCCAGAGAGCCAGAGAGGTGTGTTTCGCTTGATGGCTAGCAATCTTCATTTTTATCAACAAAATGTACATATTTTTCGTTTCTTTTTACTGCCACATGAAGCGAGAACGTGGAGCAACAGCCCGAGGACTGACATAATTTATTAGAGGTTTCCATGCAATTTTTAAAGTTATGCCAAAAAAGTTTACCTTTCTCCTTTGTTTTGATGACCTGGACCCCCCACACCGCACCCATTGGCTGTCAGCGAAGCATTTTGTGTCTGGTCTGTGTGTTCGCCTTTGCAGCGGTGGAAATTGTTGGCCAAACAACACTTTTGACTCCTGACCATTATGGGACATGGTTTTAAGGTGGAACTTCAGTACTTTGACTCCTCCAAAAATATGGGTCACCCTTTTACTGCTGTGGCTGCGGCTGCGGCTGCGGCTGTGGCAGCCCATAACCTCAAGCAACGACGCATCGAATAGCTGGCTAACTATACACCAAAAAAAAACAAGAAGAATATCATAAAACTTTTCAACTTTTCCAATTCACTAAATTGACAAAAAGGAAGGGAAGAGAGAGAGCACAGAGGGAGAGAGAGAGAGGAAGAGACAGATAGCTGTGGCTCTGGACCCTGTCCGAAATGCCACGCTCACGTTGCGATGTTGACCGCATCACGCTCCAGAGCATAAAGCAATTACAGCATCGTGCATGGAATCCAGGAATCCATCGACACGCACCTCCTGAAGGCACTTTGATTTATGAAATTTGCCGAGCATCAACCCAGGGACTCACGACACCGTAGAACAGCAGCAGCAGCAGCACCAGCAGCAGCCACTCAGCCAAAGGGTTTTTGTGGCAGCAGCAGCAGCAGCGGAGAGAAACGGATAAGAAGATTTGATTTTGCGCCAGTCATTGACTTTGGCTAACCAACTTTCTGACACTCACGGCTCCCTTCTCCACACTTCCACCCTACCCACACGTGTGCGTGTGTGTGTGTGCGGAGTACCTGCAGTCAATTGAATAGAAGAGAACTGAGCCCTCATTGCGCGGCTGCACTTTCGAAAGGAAACTCTCAGTGAAAAACTTTGCAGCTGCTGCTGCAGCTGCAGCTGGCTGTCCTCATCCTCATCTGCTTTGTGGCTCTGGCAAAAGTAGCTTAGACTGTCGTCGACATACAGAAAACTTCAGTCAGAGGCAACGGCTTAAATCTTGTCAATTGCCATTTTCGTATGGGGGCTTTCATCTAGTTTGTTGTACGCTCTTCTCTACATTTTTCTTTTTCTATTTTTCGTACATTTTTGTGTGTGTTTTCTCTCTGTTTAGGTAACAAGTGACAATAAAGTTTTTAGTTTTTGGCTGAGAGTGCGTGACGGGTTTCTGCCATTAGCAAAAAGTTAGGCAGAACTTTTTCTGGTTTATAGAGACACAGAGCAGAGAGCAGAGGGAGAAAGCGGGGGCAAACCATAGTGTTAATGAAGCTATAATGAGGCTGAGGCTTTGCAAAGTTGCGCCATGATGTACGTAGTACAGCCCAAGAATAACTGCAAACGAGTGGCATTTTTTCAAGGCCCTTCTTAAAGGCAAAGGCATAGCCTTGATAGTTGTTCAACGAAATTGGTTTTCTTTTTAGGCGGAGAGGCAAACAACAGGGCCACCACCAACACTAATCACAAGTGCCCAATCATCTTTATGGCTCGAGTCAAACACAAACACAAAAAAACAAAAACACAAACCCAAACACACTGTTGTCGATGTCGATGCCGATGTCGATGGCAGGACCTCCGCAAAGATTGCTGCCATCAAAGCCGCTGAAATTCGTTTGTTTGAAAGAAATTCACTTGCGATTGTTGTGCAGAGCAGTGTGTGTGTGGCTGGTGCCACCACAATCAATGCAGCAACAACAAGAATATGGGATTGTCGGAGTGGCAGCAAGAACCTACAGCAGCCAGGATATGGCAAGGATATAGCATGGTGGCATAGGATGCTGAATGCTGGATGCTGTATGCTGGGAGGTGTGGCACCCAGGCAGTGTGCGCACCGAGCAGTGAAATACCCGTGAAAGCCGCAGCACACCGGCACACAGAGCCGCAGAGTCAGAGCTAAGTAAAGGAACAAAACTGTAGAACACTCTCATCCGTATGTGTGTGTGTGTGTGTGTGCCCTCTGTGGTGGTGGCATGGCGCAAAGGTGCAAAGCATTGGGATAAACAAAAAACACGTTGCGAGTGAAGCACGAAACAAAAACGCAGCCAACAGGAAACGGAAGCCAACGGAAAAAAAAAACGTTGTAGACAAGCCCCAAACGAAACCCAATCGAATATACAAAAAAAAAAAATAATAATAAAAAGGAAGAAAATGCTAATTTTGTTTCGCTTTTTTGTGCGTTGTGTGCGCGCCATGAAACCCCAAAGAGTAGCGCAGACTTGGCCAGCAAATTGAGCCAAAAACATGTCTATCCATATGGCTATATGGCTGCGATTGCGAGTACGAGTATATGGCACGTAAAGTAAAAGTATCTATAATCCATTAGATGCGGCGAAATCAGCTCAGACAAGCGGCAGAATCAATTGCTGGCACTTGAAACATGAATAAATGGCTTTTAAAACAGACATCGGAAATAAATTAAATTATAAAAATCCCCAAGCAATGCCGGGGGATTTGTTTATCGTAAAAACTTACCCAAAATGTTTCGTGTGCAGGAACCCTTAAAATTGTTATTTATTTATTTTACAAACATTTTCTATAACGATGCTGTATGTTAAGCCATTCCTTTTGGCCCCTTGCAAGGCCTTGAGGGCATAATCTCAACTAATTTACTTTTTCCGTTTTTCCAGTTGCCACACAAAACCGAAAAACCGAAAAACAAGCAAACGAAACGACTGAAAATGTAGCTAGAAAACTGTTAATGCCATGCCGGAAAAGCAGCAGCAGCAGCGAGCGAATCCCTTACACTGGTTATGCATTTAGTTTAGTCTAGAGTTTGGCACTCGGACATGCCAAAGCCAAATGCCAATTACCACGAAAATGCCATTGAGTAAGCCATTTAAATGCAAGAGGGCAAACAGAGCCGAACCGAGCAGAGCAGAGCAGAAGCAGACCAAACCAGACCAGACAGAGGAGCGGCGCTCCTCCGCCGTTGGGGGCATTCGGCGCGTTGGAAATTAGTTAATGCCGCCATTAGTGTTCAGCGCATTTGCTTAACTCGACTTGACTGCCGCCACTACAACCTGGTAACGTGGCCCAAACACGCATACCTCGAGTACCCACCCCTTAGGTTGTGTGTCTGAAATCCCTGCGAAACTGTAGTTAACGTTAACCTCTCCTCCGGTTAAATGAATGACTGAGGAGGGGGCACACGGCTAATGCTCACAGCTTGAGCAAAGCTGATTAATAAGTTGGGCAAACTGTTTCCAATATTTAATGCCCCAGTGTCAATTGCATTTAATCCGTTTACACTTCAGCCGGGAATACTCGTACTCGTACTCGTACAGGTAGAGGTACCAGCAGCAAACAAATGAGAGGTTACGAGGGGAAGCATTCAAACAGATTACCAACTGGAAAGTCGTGTGTGGGCAAAACCGGAAAAACGGGGAGTTGGTGGATTGGGGATGAGGTTTTGAGGGTGGTAGGTGGTGAAGACCGACCACGGTAAGTACGGGTCTGCTAACAAATGCACGAATGATAAAAACTAAACATGTCCGTGACTCTCTGTGGGTGGTCCTTTATTCTCTCGTTGCCCAGAATATTGTTATTGTCCCCGGTTGCTGGTTGATGGCTTTTTGAGCGTGCCTGGGGCTAAATTTAAGCATTTGCACTAAACACAATAAGGGTAGGTAGGGGTGGGAATATATATGTAGTCCCTGAACTTTTCTAAAGGTATTATCTGATTTTTCTCATTTTTTAAATTATTGTTTTTTTATTTAAGAGAACTTTTCTGACTCTAGAATAAAGCCGATTCTGCTGAACAAAGCAGTGCATTTTTAACAGTGCATTTTGGGACACAATGTTACACGAATGTACATTACGTTACATTAACACTAACGTTGTAGAAGAAAGTTTTAACAGTCACTTTCCGCGCTATAAAATGCAAGGACTTTGGCAACACGCTGTTAGTCTTTGGCATCATGTTAAGTGTTGGCAGCATGTTTTTATTAAATTGGCAACATGTTATTTTTTGGGCAGCATAATTTAAAAAAATTGGCAACATGCTAAGTTGTTGGCAACATGTTATATCGTTGGCAGCATGCTGTTAGTCTTTGGCAACGTGTTAAGTTGTTGGCAACATGTTTTTGCAACTCTGGAACAGCAATAACAGACACCTGCTATGTTAGCTTAACAGTTGTAGCGCAACAGTGAAAGCATAACAGAGCAAGCAGTGCACTGCTTCAAAGATGGCGGTTAAATTTCTATTATTTTTATTATCTTTAAAAAATTGGCACTGCCAGCTGTTTATTTCTCAAAGCTCTGATTGACGAGCCCTGCACTCCTCACATTCGCAGAGAGTATTGGCGTGGCACTTGGCATACCGTAAACGGGATACAGAGGCGCAAATGCGTTGATGCCAAAAGCATGGATCTCCTCCTCGTTGATATTTCCGCGCGGAGTGTGTATGCATTCCTCATATGTGGGTGCAGCTAAGGGATGTGGTAACATAAGTACAGGAATTATTATAAAGTCTGTTTTGCACTCACATAAATCATTCCCTTGGCTGGGCGTCAAATCGTTGGGCACAGCCCCCAGGGCCGTGATCACAGGCAACTCATCTGCGGGGCCATCATAGCGAGCACTTCGTCGTGGTGGCTGCTGGACAACAATCCCCGATACGGCCAGGGGCATGGTGCCAATCGTCACGGGCATAACCATCAGCTGCTCCTCGCGGAGGCTCTTGACCAGCGCCTCCACCTCCACCTGGTAGGCAATCTGAATGAGATTGCTCAGCTCCACGCAGGTGGGTGGCGTCGCAGGTACGGGCAGGTCAATGGTCAGGGAGCGGGTGCACTGCTTCAGCACGGAGTCTCCCTTCGCTCTGGAGATGATGATGCGTTCGACGCGTGCGTGATCCGGACTGAGGCTGAAGTAGCGGATGAGCATCACCAGGGAGAGACGCAGCTGGGAGACGGCCACACTGGTGTTGTTCACCACCACAACGGTGACGGGTATCTTCTGTCCAGGCACATAGCCCGCCTGGGGCAGATTCAGCTCCAGCTTCAGCGGATCCGTCTTGCAGGGACCGCAGCAGAAGGTGCGATACCCCTCGCTGTGTGCCGCCAACTGGGGAAGGGGCAGGAGAAAATGAATTTCTCCGTCACTAAAATCATGACTTCTTACCCGCAGCTGTGGGGTCTCAAAGTTCAGATCCATCATCTTGAGCACTGTGAATCCCGTGGTATAGGCCTGATCGTATTTCCAGGGTCGAATGAGCAGGACTTTCACTATGTATCGTATGCAGCCGTAGCGACCCTCGAAGGAGGAAGGACACTGGTAGGGCAGCTGGCAGGAAAAATCATAGTTATGCACGCCAGCCTCTATGCTGTGTCTGTTGTTGTCTATCGAAGGAGACAGAGAGAGAGAGAGAGATGTAAATGTATCTAGTTTTATTGGATTTAATGACTCACTTTGCTCGGACCCCACCAGATAGGTATTGGACGATAGATAGTCTTCTCTGCCAGCATACTGCTTAGTGGATCCCAGACTCTTCTCACTCCACTTGGTGATGGAGTAGCCAACTACCTTGAGCAAGATAGCTACAAAGAGAGAGGGCAGAGAGAAGAGAGATTAAGTATTTATCTTGAGAATTAATTTAAAAACTGTGGAGAGAGAGAGAGATAGATTAAAGTAGTTCTAATCTTAACTATGTTACCAAACCCTCAAAATGAACTCAATTGAGTGCAAATTTCCTCAATTTATGTAACATATATATTCAAATTTATGTATGTCTTAAGTTCTTTCCATTAATCTGGGAAGTTCCCCCATTTGCTAAAGCGAAAAGTATTTCCGTTCTAATCTTATAGTTTTGTATATTCCTTTTTGGCGACTTATCAATCAACTTCACACATTCCCCAGACCAAAAGAATTCCACAATTAAAGCCAATGTCGTCATAAAAATACATATACCTCGCGGGTACATACTATATACCCGTATCGTTATCGGGGAAATATTTATAATGCCCTTACTAATCAGAACTAAAATAAAACAACTGAATTGAGACACCTTTCAGTGCAAAGAACACTCCCAAATGGGGGAAACTACTCCTAATCCCACTCGTATATCTAACTAATTTATTGATAGATCTTTAATGTACCTTGAACTTCCTTTGGTTTGTCGGACTTGAGTGTTACACTGCCACCCACCAGCTGTCCGGCATAGAAGGTGCCAAATCTATTATTATCGAAGCTGATCTCACACGTAACAACCATTTTTCTTGATGTTACCGAACCGCGCGCCACTCACTCGAATCAACCAACAGCCTGCGACTAAATTAAATGCACAACTTCTGGACAGGCAGGGTCGTGGTGGCTGGTCGTGGTGCCTCGACCACCTCCTAAGATAAGCGATAAGACCTCTATAGCCGAAGGCGCGAATCGTACTTCTGAGCACGATATGTGACCGTTTGAGAGTGCTCGCATCGGGCATGAAAATTGGTATAAGAGTTTGAAAACTACGCAAATTGTGAGCATTGGGAGGTAAACGACTGGAGAAGTGGATGTTTGGTTTGCTATCGCATTTGAGAAGTTAGGCCTTGGCCCTGGACATGTTTCTCAAGAATCTTTCATGTTTTAAGTGATTTTGATAAGAATTTAGCATTAAAGTAAATGTGGAGGCATATCTTTTAAAGAACAGAGTGGAAGTGCGTACCCAGAACATAGATGAAGGGTGATAGGGAACACAATATTGTGATATTTACCATACAACTTTAAGGGCTTTTTTAATAGTTTCGGATCGTAAAAGTTGCAGAGTTCTAAACACAAAATCACAGCCACATTTTTCGCGACTTAAATGCCTCTAACACCATCTTATTACTGTCCTCTTTTCACGCCGTATAACTCATAATTATACCCTGACGATATAGAGTTATATCTGTAGAAATGTAAGCTGATTTCGCAATAAACTTAAACCTGTAGCTACAATTTGTATACATTTTATATGGCTAGTAATAATCTTTATTTTAATCGTTTATTTTTATTTTTTTATTTACATAGTTCGCTGCATATACAAATTATTTAATTTATACTTTTAATGCGTCGCTTTCTCTTAGTTTCGTTGTTCCCTTTTCAAAGCCAAGTCCCCTTATCCTTGTCCGCATCCGCAGCTGGATTCACAAATGCCCTTTCGGCCATATAGTTCTGCGTCCAATCGGATGGGGCTGGAGCCGTGGGACTGGGTATATCGAAGACCGGATAGAGCGGCTGGTAGACGCTGCCATCGGGATTGAGAGTATTTGGTTGTACTGGCTCTGGATCGTCGTCTGTGTCGTTTGTGTTGCCGGTAGAGGCAGCAGATCGCATATGGATGGCCTCCTGATAGTTGGGAGGAGCTGAAATGGCAAGTGGAACCATTAAAACTCATTCCAAAAATTGTGTTTTCTTGTAGAAAGAACTCACGTATATCCTCATCCACAGCCCAGGGACTGGCGGGATTTGCTGGCGGAGCTGAGGCCAATCCCTGAACATCAAGTGGCTGCTGTGGCAGGCCGCGTGGCTGAATGTGAACGTGCTGCGACAGGGGCACACTGCCAATGGTCAGTGGCACGCTCACCTGCTCGTCGGTGTGGCAACCCTTGACCTTGGCCTGCACCTCCACCTGGTAGGCGATCTGTATGAGGCCGCACAGATTGAAGCACGTCGGCGGCGTGGCAGGAACCCTCAGCTCATAGTTGAACAGCTTCTTGCAGTTCCTTGGCACGGGATCTCCCTTGACGGTGGTCAGGATGTACCGCTCGGAAGTGGAGTTCGGCATCGATGGCGGCTTGCTGTGATACGTGACCAACATGACGAGGGTGAGCATCAGCTGCTCCACTGGAATGTGGCTGTCGTTGGTCACCAGCACGCTCAGGGGCACACTCTGGCCGGGCACAAAGCCTGTCTGCGGCAGAGTCAGCTGCAGGGCCAGCGGATCCGAGGTGCAGGGCCAGCACCAGTAGGTCTTCGAGGTCTCACTGTGTGCGGGCACCCTCAGCAGGGGACTGTCAAAGTTCAGGTCCATCACTTTGAGTACAGTGAAGCAACGCGTGTAGTTCTGATCGAATTTCCATGGCCTAACCAGCGTGACATTCGTCATGTAGCGCACTCGTCCATGCGTGCCCTCAAAGGAGGAGGGACACTCTGTGGGTATCTGACAGGCAAAGTTGTAGACATGTACGCCCGGTTCAATGGAGCATTGGCCTGGCAAATAAAGGATATTCGTAGTTGTAAATATAACCAGAGAGACAGAGATATCTGTGTGCACTTACTGCTTAAATTGGAGCCCACAAGAAACGTTTTGGATGCTATATAATCCTCACGACCATAGAACGTGCGTCGTGCCTTGCGATCCCTCGAATTGCCTCCCCTCCTCTCGCGCCAACGCGTCTCCGAATATCCATTTATATTCAATGTGACGGCTGCAAAAATGCAAAGGTAAAAAGCCAAATTTAATTCCCATTAATGCCAAATCATTGATTACTTAAAAATAATATTAATCTTATCGCATGCAAATATTTATCAGGCATGAACACTCCTGTATTTGCGCTGGATTTCGCACGTGTACTCGATCAGCTCCGCATAAATAATATGATTCATAGGCGTTGCTCTTGGATCTCTCTGGAGTACAAAAATGTTAGACTGCACTTGAAAATTTCAGCGATAAGATAAGGCCAGCCAAGAGTCGTGAGTCATGAGTGAAACTGAAAAGAAATGGCAGCATACCTTTCACCAGCTTCACTTTGTCCAATTTGAGAGTTACCCTGCCCGTTAGAACTTGGCCCCCGAAATACGTTCCATGGGGATTGTTATCGAACTCGATCTCACAGGTAACAGTCATAATGGGTGTGTGTCCTGGAGTATCTGTATTCGGTATCTGTATCTGCGTATCTTTATTGCCTTGCGGCCAGCACGTAACACAACTGATTTGATTTTAATGCCAGCCTATGTGTATGTTCTTTCCACACAAAATATTTGCTCTCTGCACTCGGTTCTCCCCCGCAGAAGAATTGTTTGTGGCACAACAGCAGCAGCAGCAGCAGCGATAAGAGTGGAGAGGAACCCGCCCGGTTGGCTGCCAGAAACAAACTGAGAATGAAACAAATACTGCGCTGGGGTTATATTCGTACTCGTAATCGTATTCGTATTCGTATTGTATCATATATTGGTAGCCGCAATGGCCAGGCAATTTCTTTATCTTATCTCTGTCACAATTTTGAATTATACTCGTATAAATTTCACACAAAGAGCAACTCTTTCAAGGTGTGCAATCCTTGAGGGGGGGGGTTGTAAATTTGATTTTTCCAATTTTCTTCATTTGAAAATTGGTTTCTTCACTTTTTTTTTCTCCTCGGAATATACTGAGGGGTCTTCCTTCTTCTCTGGCACATATTCTGCCGGATATTCCTGCTTCCCTTTTGCTGCAGTTGTCAAATCAAAAACAGGGTACAAAGGCTTATAGGGCAATTCGCCCCCCAATGGGCCTGCATCTGCTGACATTTGATTGGCCTTCGCTGCATCAGGACGAATGTGCATGGCCTCTGAATAGCTGGGCGGAGCTGTGGTAGATCATCAAAGTTAGCTAGTAAGATGCAAAAACAGAACACATTAAAACTTACCAATTGAGGGATCATCTGCCCAGGGACTATCAGGAGCCGTTGGACCTGCAGCACCTTCCACACATTCCTGGCAATCGCTGGGAGTCAATGTCAAGGCTCCTGGATCTGGCACTAGTGGCTTGTGCTCCTGCGGCTCCTGCGGCAGTGTCTGTCGTACCTGCGCTGACAGGGGCACACCACAGATGGTCACTGGCACATTGAGTGTGGCATTCACATGCATGCCCTTGACTTTGGCCACCACTTCCATCTGGTAGGCAATCTTTATGATGCGACACAGATGGAAGCAGGTGGGCGGTGTGGAGGGCACTTGCAGCTGAAATTCGAATTGCTTTCGGGTGTTTCTCAACACGCCATCGGCCTTCATTTTGACAACTGAGAAGCGCTCCATATTGTGGCCAGCACTCAGGTCGCTGTAGTAAGTGACGATCATGGCCAGGCTCACTTTGAGCTCCTGCACCTTGATGTTGCTGTCATTCGCCACCAGAACGGACAAGGGCACCGTTTGGCCGGGCACAAAGATCGTTTGAGGCAGCGTTAGCACCAGGCTCAAAGGATCCGACTTGAAGGGCCAGAAACCAAAGGTCTTTTCGGACTTTGCCTGCACTGGCACCTGAGTACAAAGTAAATGAAAACTAAGTACATTTTGGCGATGAAAAACTCACATGCTCAACAGAATTATAGGTGAACAAGTCCATGGTTTGCAGCACAGTGAAAGTACGAGAGAACAAGCTGTCGTACTTCCAGGCTTTCACGATATTCACACCAATCCTGTAGCTGATGCGACCAATGTTACCCTCGAACGAGGAGGGACAATGGGCGGGTATTTTACAGGCAAACTGGTAGGTCCTAGTGCCAGGCTCAAGGGTGGACTCTGTGGGAAAAGAAAAGATCCCATTGAAGTGGTCGGACACAAGTATGAATCTCGAATCTTACCAGCGCTAGTACCCGATCCAAAGAGATAGACTTTGCTGGACATATACTTCTCAAATCCATTGTACGACTCCGAGGTGGATTTGTTATTCGAATCCGTGCTGCTCTCCGTCCAATGCGTCTCGGCAAATCCTCTGACCTTCAGGAAAATGCCTGATAAAAGGGGATTGGATTGGGAATCAAATCTGAAGCACTTTTGATAGCTCCCACACTCACCCTTGACTTGTTTCACTGTATCCGTGCTGAGCGTCACCTGGCCAAAAATCGTTTGTCCGGCATAGTAAACCCCATGGGTATTGTTATGAAATAGAATTTGACAAATTATGCCCATGATTCAATGCAATAGATAATGTTGAATTGTAATGGGATTCCAACTGGCTATTGCTTTTCGTTTGACTGTAAGGCTGTGCCTGTGCCCGTGCCCTCTTCGATGGCTAATAGCGAACTGACGTTTGCCGCCCTCTTTCTAGTTCTTTTTGTGCTTTTTTTGGTGGTGTGCTTGAATTATCTTATCAAAGCCATCGTTAATATAATTCTTGGTAAACGAAACAACAAATTTCTTTTACATTGACATTTACGTTCTCGCTTACAGCAACAAACAAAATTGTGCGAAACATTATCGGTGGAGCCCACAATAATGATAAGAATAGGTAATCAAATAGCCGACTCGGGGGGTTTTTTGGTTCCCTACGCGAGCAAGCATCGAGTCATTTGAAGCCGCACCACTTCACTCAACTCAAATAACTGATGAGAGGCACCTGTTTGCCCCGATAAGATAGAAAGCCGCTCAGTAAATGCCCAGCAATGGGCGCATTAAGTCGCGTGGCTTCAATTGAATTTCTTTATTGGATAGATTTCAATAATTTATTACAGCCAAGTGCTCCTATCGATATCCTCGTTGACAAAACCGCCTTCAGTCTGATAGCCTTTTGGTCTCTCAATTGCATTTTCCATTTCTGTGGACAGCTCAAAGACGGCATACAAAGGCGTGTACACAATTTCTGCCGTTTGGTCCTTCTTCTGCGATTTTTTCTTCGACCTGGAGGAGCTTTCCCGCTCCAAACGTATATGTTTGGCCTCGTAGAAATTCGGTGGGGCTATAAAACAGACACAAAGAAAATATCACTAGAATTCAAAGTGAGGAAATTAGTTACTCACTTATGGAAGGATCAGCTGCCCAGGGACTGGGTGGACAAGCTGCCGCATCGACTGCCTCTTCCTCTAACAAAATCAAAGCCTTGGCATCCACTTCTGGTGGCAATGGATCTCCCTCCCAGGTCCTGGGCTGCTTCTGCAGCTGCTTGGTCAGCGGTACGCTGCCTATAGTCACCGGCATATGCACACTCTGCCCCGAATGACAGCCCTTGACCTTGACCTCAGCCTCCACCTGATAGCCGATCTGAATGATGCTGCACAGGTTGAAGCAGGTCGGCGGTGTGGCTGGCACTTGCAGATCAAACGTAAATTGTTTTCGACTATTCTTGGAGACACCCTCGCCCGTCCTCTCGGCCACCACAAAGCGATCCTTGTTGGTGTCCGGACACGGGGGCCGACTGTAGTAGATCACCACCATGGCCAGTCGAACGGTGATCTCCTCCACCTGTATGTGACTGTCATTGGCGACAAGCACACCCATGGGCATGGTTTGTCCTGGCACAAAGCCACCTTGGGGCAGGGAGAGGCGCAGACTCAGTGGCTTCGAGGTGCAGGGAAAACAGCAGTAGGTCCTCTGGGACTCGACTTGAGTGGGCACCTAGAAGGCAGAAGAAATCTGGAATCTAAGGGAGATTTCTGCCCCCAATACTTACACGCAACATCAGGCTCTCCGTATTCAAGTCCATCACTTTGAGCACAGTAAAGCATCGATTGAAGTGCTGATCGAACTTCCAGGGACGTACAAACGTCACATTTACAACGTAACGCACGCGACCATAAGTGCCCTCGAAAGATGAGGGACAGGTCAAGGGTATTTGGCAGGCAAATCGGTATGTTCCAGTGCCAGGTTCAATTTTCACTTCTTAAATCGAGACATTAGACTACAAATTGTTTATTTTGTTTAAGCTTAATTATGATTTTACCTATGCTGGAGCTCGTTCCATGCAGATACGCCTTTGTGGCTAGATAATCCACATGCCCGTTGAACGACGAGCCACTAGATTGATCCCCCGAATCGTATTCGGGATCTGCCCAATGTGTTTCAGCATACCCTTTGATTTGGAGCACCACCGCTAAATATAGACCAGACATTTATCAATGGATTAGTTTGTTAAAGAATTTTTGGCAAGCCACTTAATGCCGTCTGCCACCAAAAGTTCCCCCCACCAAGGCCAGATATGATGATATGACTCACCTTTTACCTGCTTCACCTTATCCGTTTTGATCAGCACCCGACCGGAGATCACCTGCCCGGCATAGTAAATACCCTGGGGATTGTTATTAAACTGTATCTCACAGATAACCATACTGCAGTTTGATTCCAATCGATGATCACGCAACGAGTAAAGTTTGTTTTGTGGCCTTTCTGTATCGTCGTCAACCAGCAAACTGAAGACAAACTGCGAGCATTATTTATATTTTACTTTTTGGCCAACATTCTGTTGTCTGTATTTTGTTTTATCTTATCAAATGCGATAATTATTTCTGTATTTAAAAAGTTAATTTATTATGTTACTGTACAGAAGTATTTACATGTGTAAATGCTGGACATGAAATGATATGAGGAAAAAAGATTGATTATGTCTGCCTGCCGCTGTGGTGCTTCCCGAAGGTTGAGAGATAGCCATAGAAATATATGAACGCACATAATTATCAGGGGGTTGTAATCTCCAAAGTTTGCCCTCACTGAATTGAGTCAATTGAATTTTCACAGAAAATTGTTGGGTGCAAAATTTCCACTCAAAACTCAACTCAACTCTCTCTCTCACTCATTCTCTGATTTTTTTTTCGCACTCCTATGTCGACCATTTTTCTGTGGGCTTTGCAGAGAGTTAGTGGGGGGCGATAAGATAATGCCAAACAAACCCCAGTAAATATTTGTTACGGGTCCGTGCGCATAGGCCTGGCTAAAACCAGAGATAGCCTTCAGTCTACGCTGAGCAACGAGCGTGTGCGGATCGCTCACAAAAATATAAAATAAAAAAAAAAACACCTGATATCTGGAGGCGGAGCAGCTCCATTCGTCGAAATGTCCAAAAACTGCATGATAACATTCGATCAGAATGAGCATGGCACCTACTTCACCGGCCAGGTGATAACCGGAAAAGTGATAGTCAATCTGACAAAGACCAAGAAACTGCGTGGTAAGTGAATCAGAATGGGATGGCATCAGGATCTGTACACCTATCCTTGGCACATTTCATTAACTACAGCCAGGTGGCTGCTGCTTATCTGTTTCGGGGCATATCTTATCGGCTTGGATAATGCAAAACCATTTCTAAAAACCATTAAAATGGCTAATTTAATGATAACCACAGCGTGGAATCTATACATGTCTGATAATTGATGATGCCAGCCATAACAAGCCCACCCCCACTCGGCTGTGTGTGCGTAGGGGGATGTACACACAAAACTGATTTAATTTTGTAGACATTAAACTAAGGAAATGCCAGAGGGTGTTAGTCATTATTTTGGTGTGGGTTTTCTTGTCTTTCAGAAGGTATTAAGTGCAGTGTTTTATATTTATGATAACTTTTTGATTTCTCTACTTTCTTTGCCAGGAATCAAACTCCAACTCAGCGGCTATGCCTTGGCCCAGTGGAGGGTGCGAAGACATGGCAAGGCCATGGCCATACAGAATCCCAAAAAGCGAACCAAACACTTGTACAGTGGACGTGAGGATTATATAGCCTCGACGACCTATCTGATGGGATCGGAGCAGGGCAGCTGCTTCAACATTGATGCGGGCACGTACACCTACACCTTTGCCTGTCCCATACCCAGCCACTGCCCATCGTCCTTCGAGGGGGCCTACGGACACATACGCTACCTGGCAAAGGTCACATTTCTGAAGGCAGGCGCCTCCAATCGCACCCACAATGTGGGCTTCACTGTGCTCAAGCTGCTGGATCTGAATCAGGAGAGCAAGATGCTCCGTGAGCCAGCAAGCAATGAGGCGCTTGAGTACTTCTGCATGTTGCACACACATCCCGTGGAGCTGAAGGTCACACTGCAGCAGCAGGGCTATGTTCCCGGGCAGTTTATGCTGATCCACGCCCAGGTGCGCAACGACTCCAGTTCCGACTGCAAGAAGCTGCTGATTATGATCCACCTGCGGGCCACCTACACGGCGGACCAGCCCTCGCTGCGCACCACCTCCGAGAAGATTATGTTGGTGAAGCGCGAGTGTGGACCCGTGGCCCATCATGCCCAGAAGATCTACACGGAGACGCTGCGCATACCGGCCACGGCGCCCACCTGTGAGCACCTCAGCAAGGTGGTGCGTGTGTCCTATGAGGTGCGTGTGGTGGCCGTCATGAATTGGCTGATGTCCAACCCGAGGGTCGTCATACCCATTACCATTGGCAATGTGCCCCTAACCACAGCGGGTCCTTCGTTCCCGCAGACTCCACTGCCATCGGATTTGCCCTGCACTTCCACCCGAGCCATGGAACTGGCACAAATGGGGCTGGGAGTGGGAGGTGTGAATAATTCTGGCTACGAGCGCAGCGAATCGCTGGAAGATTTCGAGCTGCCAGAGGATGGCGATGATGAGCTGGAAACAGCCGATGAATTTGTCGCCGATTTACGTAGGTCCCACCGAATAAATCCCAAAGTATTTCCATTAATTTTGTATGTTTCTTTAGCCCCTCCCACCTATGAACAGGCCATTTTCATGTCCACCGACATAGCCGACACGGATGCCAATACCGTCAGCGAGGCCTCCCAGTTTACGCCACGTTATCCCGTCTTCGATGTGGATACCTTCCAGACACCAGCACCGAATCCGCCACAGAAGAAGCGACGTCGTCGTCGCCGAAAGCCCGCCGAACCGGGCCAGCAGCAAACAAATCCGGAGAAGCAACAGCTGGAGAAGCAACCAGTCGAGTCTCCCGTGCAGATTTAACGGGGGCGGCTCGACGCTTATCGCGGCAAATCACAACGATATCTTATCTCTGCAGTATTTTGCTTCGTATTTCGGTGTCCCAAGACCCAAGAACTAACCAAACTGTTAACATATATACTACATATATATATATATACCTACAATATATACAAGAGATACCCCCGTTAAATAAACAAACAAGGGAATAAAAGTGTCTGCCACGACTCTGCGATAAAATAATGCTGTCTTCAGACGCGCAGCAACAAATTTAAAGCTTATCGAAGCGTTGAACAAACATTTGTATTATATCAAAATTATTTCACTTTGACCTTTGATTAATACAGAGAATATACAAGCTCCCCATATCGCGCGGATTGCTGTAATATTTTTGTTCTAATCTATATTCAAGTTTTATAATTAAATTCCGGAGCAACGCAAGTGGAATCCACATACAGTATCCGCGCAGCTGTTTCTGATATCGAAGCTTTTTGGAGCTTAAAATATCATTTAATTTTATGTGATTTTTTTTGTTTGTTTATGTCTTGACCTCGTAATTCGTAACAAAAGCCACGAATATCAGTGGGAATAACAAAAAAAAAGGGCCCACACAATGTGACGTATCTTGGGGAGAGCGCACGCCCCAAAGCTCCAGCCAGCCGACAACAACTTTCGCTCTCTCTCCCTCTCTCTGCCCAACTGATGATGTCACGCAAGCTTTACCGCTCTCTCGGAGATTCGTTCTGAAACATATTTTGCCCGCAGCTCCGATATCTCTTTTGCATTTCATTTTCGTTTCGTTCGCGTCGGTTGTTTGGTCTGACTTTCCGCCTGTATATGGAATAAAAATATAATCTAAACATGTGCCTTTAATAATACAATTTTAAATTGCTTTCCGTCACGGCATTGGAATATTGAGAGTTTAGTTTAGAGGGCAAAATGCCAACTGTGTGTAAATTTGAATTGGATCACCGTGATCCTATTTACTATAGCGGCGAGGTAATCAATGCACGCATTAATCTTCATACAGATTCCAACAAGTCGGTGAATGGTAAGACTGCAGTTTATATATATAGTTTGTTTGTGTATTAATTAAGTGTTCTATGTAGCATTTTGCTATGGTGATAAGTATTGTTTCTGTGTAGCTAAAACCGGTTTAAAAGAATGTTGACAAGTGAAAAACAATTGCAAGATGCCATAAAAATATTAAACTTTTTATTTATAGGGGGAGTACCATCTAGTTTGATAGCTGTTTATGAGCCTAGGCCCTAGGCCGTACCCTATTACACATTAAGAGAAGACTGTCACATTTTCTATTGCCAACAAAAAGCTTAGTATATATGTACATACATATGAATGTATGTACACATTAAGATAATTATTGTTTTGAATTGCAGAAAAAGCAACAAGTCGAAACGTGCCAAAGTACAGTGGGATGAATGAAAGCTCCGACGATTGCTGTGTGCGTTCATTGGCTTGTGTTCGAGTTATATTGACATTCATCCCACTGTATGAAACAAAACAAATCGAACAGAACGCCAGCCGGCGGAATGTGAACACAAAGAGAAATTAGTCAATAAAAGTGAGAGTGTACACTGTACAGTGCTGCCCCGAGAGTACAAAATAAAACATGATTAAGTGTACTTCTTGCTCTTAACATTGGGTAAAACCCATTGAAACCCTCATATTAGTTTTTTTTTCCTTTATCGAGTGTGCCCTGTATAATTGTTGTTTATTTTTATCCCTCGCAGAGGTCTACATACTCTTTCGTGGCGAGGCAAAAGTGAGTTGGAGCGAACACAAGACGAAGACCATCAATGGAACGCGGCAGAACTACACTGAAAACTATCGGGGCAAGCAAACGTATCTGGACACACGCACCCAAGTGTTTGGGTCGGGGAATCTGCTGTGTGGCGACCACCAGTACACCTGCAGCATACCCCTGCCGCTGGATTGCCCCACTTCGTGCGACATGAAATATGGCAAGATCCACTATGAGATCTCGTTGGTCATCGATAAGCAGTGGGGCTTCAATAAGGACTACACGCAGCCGCTGACGGTCATCCAAACCTACAATCTAAATATGTCCCCAGAGTTATTGGTGAGTATGGGTTATGCATATATAGAATCCTGATCCACTGCCGCTCTCTCTATAGATTCCCCTGGTGCGTGAGGACGTTAAGTATTTCTGCTGTTGGCCCTGCAGCTCCGGTCCGGTTCTGTCCACCCTCACCATACCCTTTGGTGGCTATGCGCCGGGCCAGAAGATACACTATAGCCTGGAGATAGACAACAAGTCGGGTGGCTATGACCTGGACGGCATTGAGCTGCAGCTGAAACAAGTCAGCCAGTTCAAGGCCCAAACTCCGCTGCACAAGACCCGCGATATCGAGAAGGCACTGCATGGCAGCTGCCAGGGCGAGCGAGTGCTACGCTTCTCCAAGCGCATCATCAATGGCACTCTGCTCATTCCGTCAGTGCCGCCCACCACACGGACCGACTCCATCATAGCCATCAGCTACAGGGTACTCTTCTCGATCAAAATGGGCGACTGCCACATGGACTCGGAGTTCGATATACCCCTTGTGATTGGCACTATACCGCTGGCCCAGAGCGCTGAAGATCCCACGCATGTGGCCGAATGGATACCCCAGACGCCCGACACACCAGCGGGAGCGACGGGTGGGGATATGCCGCCCAGCTATGACAATTGCAGTAAGTGCCGATTGACTCTTTCGTTTGTCTGTTATTTCTGTAGCTGTTTTCATTTTATTTATAGAGCCGCCCACCTTTGAGGAGGCCACGAACCTGGGCGACAGGTTCATCGACACGGACGTGGACGAGCGCCATCCTACGAATGACTTCATACCCCGCTATCCCATGTACACGAACTTTGCTCAGCCCACGGCACCGCCAGAGGCGAGCGACTCCCCGCTGCTGCCACCACAACCCTCTGCTGTACCAATTCTGTCGCTGCCACATGGCGCCACTGCCGCACCGACTGCAGAGAACTCGAATGTAGCTGCAGAGAGTCGAACCTCATATGGTTGGAATGCCAATATATAGGAGCGGAGTCTACCTCAGTCAGACTTGGTACTAAATCATAAGCTTTGAAAAGATTTTCTTAGCATTTGTATCTCACTTTTAAGGCGCCCTTAAGTATGCAACAAAATGCTTGCTTGAATGCTTGTAATTATTTTTTTTATAATGATTTTAAATGCATTTAAGAAACATTTTTGTGCCCTCTGATCAATGATAATTAAGGATATACCTACTCCCACTTAATGCAACACAAGCAATGCATTTAATATTGTTTCGATATATTTTGTTGGACATTTAAATGTTTTTTATAAATCTCAGTGATAGCTACAAATTTTAATTGTAAATGAAGCACACCTTTCTGACCAATTTTAAATGAATTTCCTTAGGTTAAAATAAATAATATGTGATGTCAATGCACTGCTCCACTCAATGAGCTGCTAGCTCTTTCTTTGTCTGGTTCTGGTCAGGTTCATAGTAGACATAACGTGGCTTAAAGTCCAGCTGCTCCCCGGACAGAGCATGCTTGTTGCTTTTGTTCAAATTGGTGGCCGTCATAAATTCGGCCTCGCGAAAATTGGAGGCTAAGAAAAGGGTGGGGTAGGGTGAGCATTAACTTGAGGCCGAAATCAATCAAAATCAAGAGGAGACAACATACCCAATGAGGTCATGGAAGCGCTAAAGTCGGGTGCCAATTTCGTGGCTGTGCCCGGCGTGGGCGTCTGTTCCGGGGCTGAGGCTGAGGCTGCCAGGAGATCCCTTGAACGGATGGCATTCGGACAGGGTGGCGTCACATTGCCAATGGTAATGGGAACTTGTGCCATGATGGAGCGCTTCTCCTGCTGCGTGCGTACCAGCACCTCCACCTCGTAGTTGATCTGTAGGCAGGCGCAGGCCGCCGAGGATAGTGTGGCCGGCGTCTGGGGCACTTGGAGCATATGAAGATGCTGGAAGTGCTCCAGTTCGCTGCGGGGCAGGCTGGCCAGCTCGTGGCCGCTGCTCAGCAGAGATTGCCTCTCCACTTTGATGTCCCGACGCTTTGGTTTGTTCCGCTGCAGCCCCACATAGCTGCTGACCATGTTCAGCTTGTAGACCACCTCCCTGAGCGGCAGCTTTTGCGGATTGTGCAGCTTCACATGCACTGAAATGCCCGCCCCGGGCGAGTAGGCCTGGCGGGGAATCTGCAGTTGCAGCTGCAGGGGTCGCTGCCAGAACTTCGTCCGTGGCGTCTGCTCCAGGCACTGCACCTCGCCACTGCGCGACTCCTTGCACAGTTCGCTCTCGGCGTACACCTGCAGCTGGCGTGTGTGAATCACATCGATGGGTTGCACCGCACTGCTGTGCATCAGCAGCTGCAAAGTGTAACGAATGTGTCCATGGACGCCCTCATAGCTGCTGGGGCAGCTCTTGGGCAACTTCACATGGAAACCATAGCTGTAGGTGCCGGCATCCATGAGCTGTGGCTGTGCCGCCTCCGATCCCACAAAGTAATCGATTTTGGCAAAGTAATCCACACGCTGCTCAAAGGCCAGCGACTGCTTTTCCACTTGAAGATTTTGCTGTTCGGATTTCTTGGGTTTCGCTGCCTTTTGGGGCTGCTGCCATTCGGTGGCTGCAAATCCATTTGCCTCCAGGGAAATGGCTGCAAAAATAATCAAACAACTTTGAACACTTCGGAACACTTAGCAGTAAATATTGATAAGGTTATCAACCTTGGCAATCAATAAATAAAGCCACTTTCACTCGGCCCCAGTGCCCCTTATCCTAGCAGCCATACCAGCCATACCATAAATGGAACTTGATCTTGATGCACGGTGATTCACCACGCACTTGAGGGTAGTTATCACCGGAGTATACCCCCATGAGTCACACTCTCTTACCTTTTATTAGGGCACGCTCCGTTAGGGTTAGATAGATGTGACCATTAACCGTCTCCCCGGCCCGATAGACCCCACTGGGGCTGTCCAATTGCATGTCACAGCGGTGGTTCATTCTGACTGTCTCCTGACTCGACGACTGCTCGCTGATGTCTGCCACTTGTCGACAATATGTTCGCCCATTAAAACAGGCAAACTATTCCGGCCTTATCGGTTATACTATAGGTGTGAATGCTACCAGCGATACCATGGTTATTATCGCCTCTATCTAATCTGGCAACGGGGCGACGCCACTGCCAGTCCGCTCTCGCTTTTGGCGAGCAAATTATAATTTAATTAAAATGCACTACATCGAGTGTCTGGTGTAGCATACATATGGGGCTGGAGGCGCACCTCCTCTGACGACTCAAGGACGATCCAATTAACAAATTGTTTTCTCGTATACGAGTACATATATCTTTATTTATTGTCCACTGATGAACACCTTTTAGTCTGTACTTAGTATAATTATTGTGTAATAAATCGTATATATGTATATTTAAATTTAAAAAGAGCAATGAGAAAAATATGCTAACTATATGCTAGAAAAATTAATGTTTTTGGCACTTCAATTAAGTTCGTTTTGCGCTCTAATTCTAGTACGACGGACTGGGATCCACCCTTAATATATATATATATACATATATGTATATATATATATAGTATGGTTTAAGCCTTTTGGTCTGAACACTTATGTTACTGTTACTTAGGATGTTAATACGTATATCGCTATCGATTGAAGACACTTTGATTTATTCCTAAAATAGATGCTCATCCTGTATGTCCTCTGTACTCTGGCGCACGCGTGCACGTGGATGATGCACTTGTGCTGGCTCCACCTGCACCTGCACCGCCAGCTGCACTTCATTCGCCTGCTCATGCTCAGCCTCTAGCTCTACTTGCTCGGACAGCGGACCACACAGTGAGCCAAAGGTGTCCAGACTGCGACCCGTTTGATCGGTGTTCAATGAGCCGTACGAACGATACAGCTGCATATCCAGACCGGAATCCTCCATGCCCTGGGTCGGGGCCCTGCCAATGAAGGTGCTGAAGCCTGGAAATTTGGGCATATGAATTTTATGGAGGATCACATGCTGACCGCCGTGGCTCTCCAAGGTCTGTTGACTGCCTGCCAGAGTAGCAAAGCTGAAGGAAGGTGGAACTGCAAAGATACTCAAAATGAAAATCGGATCCCAAACACCTTTCTCTTGCTTGATTGCTTGACACTCACGGCAACTGTCGTACGAGGGCGGCTCATCATCGTCTATGCTCTGATGCGGATCATCCGTGGCCGCCTCCAGGCTGGTCTCCTCCTCCTCCTCCTGCTCGGCCACCACTGGCGGACGGGGTGACACTCGCTCTATCAGTCGCTGCCGCTCTGGGGTCGTTGTCCTCGCCGTCGGCTGTGTGGTGTGGACAGTGTTCCGGAAATGATGCAGCGGTGTGGTGCCCACAACAATGGGCACCGACAGATCTGTGTCGTAATGGAAGCAGCCCGTCTTTAGCTTCACCTGCAGCGTGTAGTGGATAAAGACAATGTAATTGGTATTCAGCGTGGAACGGGGCGTGTCCATGGGCACACAGATGCTGGACTCATACTGCCGCTTGGACAGCCGCAGCGTGCGATCCGTGATCAGTTCCTTGGTCAGCGTTTTGGTATAGAAATTTCGCTTCACGGGTTTGCGTGAGAGGAAGACAAAATGCTGCCTGATGGATACCTCCACGCCAATGATGTCGTAGTGCGGCGATTGATTGTCCACCTCCAGGCGGAAGGGCACTTCCTGCAGCGGCGTAAACCCAGAGGCAGGCAATGCCAGAGAGGAGCAAATCGGACCCGAAACGCACGGCCAATGGCACAGATATTTAATGTTCTCATCCTTGACGGGCAGCTGCAGATAAATGGAGAGTCTTAGATGTAATAGAAACGTCTCTCTGGAGTTCACTGAACCCACCGCAAACTCGGAATTGAAGTTAAGATCCAATGTCTGCACCACTGTGATGGGCTTGCGAAAGATCTCATCGAATCCCCAGGGCTTGTCGATGGTCAGGGAGATGGTGTAGGCAATGTAGCCGTAGGGACCCTTGCAGGTGCTCGGACAATCGGGTGGGATGCGCAGTGTCAGGACATAGACATGGACGCCAGCACGGAACAGTGTATTGTCGAAGACATTGGTGCGGGAGTGCAGGTACTGCTGATGGCCCGAATAGTTGGCCGTCTCACTCTTCCCGCTCATTGTCCACTGAACCTTGGCCTCGCCCTCCAGTGTCACATAGACCGCTGGCAACAGAAATTTTGTAGGAATTGTAATGCCTTTATTGGTTAGTATTGCTTTACGGCTCACCATTGACGCGCTTCACCTTATCCGTGCGTAGCAGAATGCGTCCGCTTATGTACTCGCCGCTGTTGTAGATGGGATTCAGGCGATCCAGCTGAAAAACACAGGTGGTGGGCATGGTGCTGCAGCTTCCGAATTCTTTTCACTTCCACTGCATTCGAAAGGAAATCAACAAAAGAGAAAACCGCACAGCAGCTCGAACCCAACTTCCACACAGCCAGACGCGCACTGAGCTCTCGCTCTCACTACGGCACGGCACGGACCTCTTTGTGTTGGCGTACAGCATCCGCCACTGCCGCCACTGCCGCCGCCATCGTCTTTCAGGCTTTCTCTTTTATTTTTCGGGGGTTTGGGGACAGTATTGGCGTACTGGCGGCGGGGACACAGCGAAACGAATCAATAAGTTGGCGCCTTGCGTCTGTGCAGCCTGTGTCTACTGCCTACTGTCTACAGTCTGCTTCTGGTCTAATATTTCAACGCGAATCGCTCGGAAATGGAGCAGACGCCATTGACTCTCCCACTCGCTCTCACACTCTCTCTCTCTGTCTCTGTCTCTGTCGCTCTCTCTGTCTCTCCTTTCAGTTTCCTTTGTTGAGCCACAAAACGAAAACATGGCCAAAAACGCAACGGGGCGGATGCTGGCGAGGTCAGGAGCTACATACGAGTTCGAGTACGAGTACGAGTACGAGGAGCATTACCATACATCAATTCTTGACCAAACACAAAAGCAATCAAAGTGCGTCACAGTCAAGCACTTTATTGGGCGAATGTTTGGGTGTTGGCCCTCAACCCGTTCGCACATTTTGCTGCCACATTATGGGGCATAATTAAGACCTCGACATCTTTTTGGGTGGGTTTGCTCCATTAATTTTGCATGCATAATGAAGTGAAGATTGGCTTAAGGGTTGAATAGGCAGACAATGGATGAAAGATGAGATACGTAGGAGAGTTTGAGATTTTGGCTACTTTTATAGACTCTTAATGGGGTGACAATGAGATTGGTTACAGCATGATAGAATGAGATTCTGAGGTAAATGGGAAACTCCACTCTCGGTGCCACTTGTTTAGTTTTAATCCCTCACTTGGGTTGGGTTCAATTTAAATTCCATTCATTTTTAAACGTATATCATTATAAACATGGAAATTCCAAGGCATACCCACATTTAATAATAATATTATTATTGATGTTCCCCTGTGACAGGCACGTGCTAAGGCAGCAATCTTTTATAGAAATACCGCATTAGCAATTGCACATACGACTGTTTCTTCTGGCACTTCAGTAATTTAATCCGTTCACAGTGTTTACCCAGTGCCAGGGCGCCAGTTTCCTGGGAATGGCAGCTGTGGGCCAGTAGCTGATTAATTGGCTCAAACAATTCACTCTGACTCAAAGCTAAAAGTAGACCAGGTGTAATGAGATCATTATATCAAAACAGTACTCGTATGGGCCCATACTCACCCAAATTCACAAAACAAAGACGCGAAGATTCGAGGCTACAAATGGCAGGTGGTGCTGAAGTTCCCACACAAATTGCCAGCCTTAGAGGTGGTTTCATGTGACTTACAGTCTCTACATAATAGCTGATTTCTATGGGCTGTGGCTGCCTTTCATCAGTCATAATGGGAGAGGTCAAAGGCAGCCGAAGTTCGGCTTGGAGTTCAGAGCACTCCGATAGGATACGTATCACTTTCTTTATCTTTCTTTCAGGTTTCTGACACTCATAATTGATGCACTGGCATAGGCGTGTGATGGCAGCAGATCCCTCCTTCGATGCCACTGCGTAGCCAACACTTTGACCTGGCACAAAGACACTTCTTGGTAGTGAAAGTCTCAGCAATGAATGCTCCTTCATTTGCGGCTGGAGATCTGTAAATGCAAGGCTTCTTCTGATGACCAAACGTTGCGTGAAGCACTTGTAATGCTTGCTCCTTCGTTCGATAATCACTTTAAGGGCATACTCGACAGAGCCATTACCCACTCGACAAGTGGCTGGCAGACTGTCGGGCAGGACAAATTCAAAGTTCCACACTTGAGTAATGCCCGGAAGTAGGCGTTGTCCAGCAGTCAACTTCTTCACTTGATTTATGTGAACTTTGTCGCCTTTGTAATCCACTTTCGTAGGCTCCACGCAGCTCCTGGAGCTGTCATTATGTTCAATTTGTGGTGGCCCAGCCAGGGACTCCTGCCAGTGTACATGGCTGATGCCACTGAGTGTAATGCTGATACCTGTGAAAGGTATATGAGATCAGTATGACCGATGTGTCCGCTTATCTAATCGCTCACGAACGGAGAAAATCTCCAAAGATATAAAACTAATTTGCCTAATGGCAGCTGCCACTTACCCTCCACGGGAACAGCCTTCTTGCGGTCCACTCCAATGGAGAGGGTACCCAAAATTTGTTCACCCGTGCAGTACACGGCAGCGGCACGCGATAAATTAAATTCACATTTTATTGGCATTTTCACTGGCCATTCGTTTGGAAAATTTCATATCATTAACAAACAGAATTTTGTGTAATTTGCACTACACGCGATTGAGACGAGACTGCCCCGACCATGGAGGCGACTCGAAGTGCGGCCGTGTCGACAGGCGGCTGACAAGTGACTGCGACTAGTTTGGGGCCTCTGATGGAGCTCTGAAAAATGTTCCTGTTCCAACTGTTCTATCCACACGCGCCACAGCCAATTGTACTTACGCGCACAACAGATTTTGTTGTTACTTTTTGTGATTTTGTGGGTCGACGTCTGTTCTGGCTGGACTGGAAATAAAGATAAATTACGTTTATGACTTGGCTTAGGGTTTGAGATTTCTGTTTCTGGCGGAACAGATGAATGTATGCCCCCCAAAAATGTGAAGGAGAATACAACGAACTCTAATCAAACTCTTTCTCTCTGTTTTAGGGTATAGTTCATATACATATATGTATGTTGCTTTATTGACTTTGGATTTAACTTAATTGAAGACAGATAGGACTTAGGCATATACTTATATGATTTTTGGTTAGACTGGACATTTTAAAATCAAAGAAAGTACAAAGTATACATCGAAATATAAAGGTAGAGCAAAAGACACTTCACTTTCTTCACATATATATAAATATTCTAATTAATGTGTTTAATATTTATGTTTAGACACCTAAAAGGTTATGATGATGATGCTACAACTAAAAATTTCATCATGAGAAATCATAAATAAACGTAGAAGAATTTGGCTAAATTTTGTGTAAATTTCTCATATATATTTTTGTTTTGTTTTTTTTTTTTAATATTCTATACATTGAATATTTGGAAAATGCTAATTTTGTATATTAATTGTTGTTAATTCTTCGGTTAAAATTGTGCAGATTTGTTTTTGGGTTCTGTTTTATCGTTTTGCTTAGGCCTAGAAAGAGTGTTTTTCTGCTATGATTTCACTACGTTGTTTTCCTTTCGTATATATTTGTGGCTCACAGTGCTCACTGTGTTTGTGTATTTTTGTATAAATTTTTGTCAACTTTTTAATTTAATTTGTTTAAAAGAAATGCATGAGAAACGCCATTCTTTATAAGGGAAAGATGTTTAGACAAGAAAGAAAATAAAGACAAGAATTTAGTCGTAAGTGCAATTTTAGCATAGTTTAAAGTGAAGGTTAGAAAGCAAAGTTAAAATTTATACGATAGAAAATAAAAATCATATTCAAATCGGTTTACTCTATATAGTTTCTACCCTGCTGTAAAATATATTCTCGTATACTACTCGCATATCTTCTAGTTGTTTTTGATTCTATAAAAATGTTCGATTTTCTATCTCCGATTTCCAATCTCCTTTTTTAGTTTCTTTTATAATATTTTGATTACGAGTAAATATGTAATTGTTGTTTGGTGTTTCCTTTTTTGGGGTATTCATTTCTTTTCATAGCTAAAGCATGGCTCTCCTCCGGCCGGTGTGCTGGTGGTCACCTCCTCATCCATCATTGCTGCTGTCGCCATCTCCGTTGCCGAATCCGGGTTCAGGGCGAGGCGCAGCTGGGCATTGGCCTCATCGTAAAGCGTCTCTGTAGCAGGATCAGTATGAGTATCATATATCAGCAGAGTTCAGAAGGAGATGTTCAGGTGTCGTTGAGGGTGTGGTCGTGGTCGGTTATGGACGGTACACAAAAATGTGTGGCATGTAGCATGTTGTGGGGAGCGGTAACAAGAGAACAAATTTACAAGTTAAGCACATTTTTGAAAAACCCTTGCAGTTGGCTTACATTTAATTATAAGAAAAATGCATAGTAAGTAAAGATGGAAGTTGAGTAAAAAGATATATATGTATATGTATGTTGCAGTTCTTATATCATAAATCGGTTATTATATATTCAGCTTAAGGTTTAAACAATGCTCAAAGAAAGCATTGATTTCAATATAATGATATTTGGTTGTTTATAAATATATGTGTATATATATTTCTGATATCAATTGTCAATTGAAAATATTAATTTCTAAATTAAAAACTTTTATATAGTATATGTATTTGTCATCGAAATATATGTAACGGAAATAATGGAATTATTTGGAGCAAACGCACAATAATTTGTTGTTAATTTAATGGAATAAACACTTGGACAATTTATATATTTAATTATAAATATGATAAAACGTGCAATTAAATGTATTACAGAATTTCATTTATAATAAGAATACGAATAAATATTGAATATGATATTTGAGTAAGTAATATTCTGTTAAGTAAAGAGATTTCAAAAGAGTAAGATATTGGACGGGACGGAACGGGACAGATGGTAGAAGGTCTCGGAAGAGCACTCTGAAGGTCTACAAAAAATGCAGCAAGTCAGAGGCAGACAAAAGAAGATCTTGAAGAGATCTGTAAATATTTTAAGGAATTACAGACAAATACAGACAGTTGGAATTATGCTCAAACAGACAACGATTACGGATCATCGTATATGGATCTTTCTCTCTCTCTCAATACTTAAACAGAATACAAAAGATTAAAGAACAATTTTCTAACTACATTTAAGTAATGGAATAAAATAAGAATTTTGCTGTAGAAAATGCCACTCAGCCATTCATTCAATTTTTTTTTTTTAGCATTTTTTTTTGTGTTGGTTCTTTTGCAGTTTTTGTTAAACAATTTTAATTTTTGTTTTTATGTTTTGGAGGGGATGTTTTATGTGTCGGATTCATTGGAATCATCACTACCGGGCGGTATGGTCGGTGTCTCATATTCGTAATAGACCGGATAACGCGGCTTAAAGGGCTCACTTGTGGTAACATCAGCCTGAGCGGACATAATGCTGCTCATGCTAACGTTTGTTAAGAACTCAGTATCATCGCTGAATTTCTCACTCAGAGCCATGGCATCTTCATACGAGGGAGGCACTACAAAATGGAAAAACATATCCCATTAGAAATGGAATTTAAAGGCAGCTTCAAGCATACTTACTCATTGGTATATAATCGGGAGGATTATCGCTGTCGCTGGTCACCAATATCGCTGGCAGCATGGAGGCCATTTGAGGCCTAAGGGCGGCAGTTGTTGGCGTTGATGAGGGCGTGGAGCTAGTGGGCGTTGGACTGGCATTCACTATCATATTCATATTGCTATTGGTCGGCAGTAGTCCTCCACCCACTAGACGTCCATGATTGTTGTTATTAATTGTAATGCTACTCAAATGTGTTCTCTGCTGTGCGGTTGGTGTCCTCTGATTCGGATCCCTATCCCGATCACGATCACGATCCCTATCACGATCACGATCTCTGTGTCGCGGCCTTTGTTGCGTTGACATTTGTAAATTTTGACTAACTACTTGGTGCTGTTGCTGCTGTCGATTGAAGCGCAGCAGGGCCTCCGGTCCATCCATAATCGGTATGCTGCCAATGGTCAGTGGAATCTTTAGCTTCAGCTTCCAGTGGAATTCCGTTGGATTGACAATGATCTTAATCGAATAGTTAACACTAATGGGGCATGTGGGCTTCACCGATGTCGGCGGTATCGATGGCAGATCCAAAAATCCCCTATACACCTTTCTCGACCAGCGCAGGACATTGCCAAACTGTTTTTGTGCTATCAGATGCTTGTCGTAGCGATACTCGTGATGGGGATCGTGCGACTCGTAGCTGACTTCCTGTTTCAGCTTCACCTCACACTCGGTGATGTCGATGGAGGACTCGTTGTTGATGTATAGCACAAAGTGGATCTTCTGGCCGGGTGCATAGCCGCAGTAGGGTGTGGAGAACTTCACAGTCAGCGGTCCCGTGGGGCAGCAAAAGCTCCAGAAACGCTTACGATCGAGTATCTCCAAGGGCACCTACAAAACACAGTCGCAGTTAATTAAATAACTTTCGTTTCAGAGGAGAATATACTGTGTACTCACTCTGTATATAGCATCGGCATTCAGGTCTAATGGTTGTATCACGGTAAATGGCAGCTTGAAGACCTTTGGATATCGGCCGGCCCGCTCGATCGTCGTTATGATCTCGTAGTGTATCTGTCCATATTTGCCATCGAACGATGTGGGCAGATTGTCGGGCAGGATGACATGGAATGTGTACGAGTATTCGCCGGCGGGCCAGTCGATAAACGAGTTGCTCGCGCACGATCCCAGCACATACGATCTCGATGACAGATACGATCGATAGGCACGGCACATGGCGCGCTCGCTATCGCGCGGATATCCCTTTTTTATCCAGCGTATCTTGGCATAGCCGCTGACAGTGACGTGGATGCCTATAGAAGAGGGAGACATGAACGAAAAAGCAGGTCAAAAACAGTGCCCAAAAACTATGACTAAGTTTGCCTCCAAATTAAATTGCAATTCGGCAAACAACATCATCATTGTCGTCGTCGTCATCGTCATGAGTAGTCATCGCCGTAGACACACCAGCCACGCCTTTAACGAGTTCATGGATAAATAAAAATGGCGGAATGCCAAAAAGAAAACACACAGCACATAAACGAACTGAAAAGTACCACAAGACTCCGACTAAACAGGGGCCTAACAGTAGAGGGGTAGCCGTAAACCACCCCTCCCCACGTTCCGGCAGGAACCACGATTAATTGCATGGCACATACAAAATGGCGTCGCTGAGGGCTCCCCAGATACATTTTAATAATGGCATTAGTTCGTGTCCTTCGTGCATTTAAATGCAACTAAAATGTTAAGTGCTTTTCCGCATCACGCATACGCCCCGTGAGTCATGAGGTGTCAGAGCGAATGTTATGGTATTTAAGGAAATTAAATTAATATTTAAAATTAATATTAGTAAGGCATGTATGGATGCACTTGCATCAAGCCAAAGTACAACCCCCCAGCCGCATCGTCATACCCTCCCCCTTTTGTTCTGGCTCACCTTTGATTCGCTTGGTGGCATCGACGCTGAGATCAACAACGCCAGATAGCTCCTGTCCGGCATAGTAGACACCTTGTGGATTATTATCAAATGATATAAGGCACTCAATTGGCATATATTGCTATATAGTTGTCGTGTGTCGTGTGGTGTGTGGCGTGTCTGTGTCTGTTTTCCCCCCTGTGTCACTCTGTGTGTGTGTATTGTGTGTGTGTGTGTGTGTTGTTTTATACTGTGCAAAAATCAAGCCACAGTCGTAGAAAATATCACTTTTGTTGTTGTTGTTGTTTGTTGTTGGATTTTTGGTTAGAGAATATCAATTGAAATGTTTAGAAATACGAAGTTCATTTGCTATTTGATATCAAGCCATTTGCATTTCGTTTTTGTTGTCGTCGCCTTTGTTGTTGTTGTTTTTGTTGCACGCGCACTGCATTTGCAGTTTCTCTTGCCCCTGCGGCATACACACATGCAGCTCCAGCCACAAAAACCAGCAAACCCGACCAACCGACCGACACCGACCTCCAAAATGTGGCTAAAAGGAAAGCCAACAAAAATTTCCTTTGCTTTCTGAATCTGACTTTTGCCGTCCCTCGCACCGCTTTAACCTACTTTGCGACTGCCTTTGAGGTCCTAGAACTTTTTTTCACAGCCACAAGAAAACACTTGAAACGGCACTGATTTCGTCTTATGGCGATATTTCTATAAATATCTTTGTTAATATTAAATTTTTCTTCACGGAATTAGAATGCTCCTTGCCCCCGCTTTGCCTGTCTGTCGTCTGGCCTTTCTCTATAATTTCTCGCTTGCGCTCCGCACTCGATTCGCACACGGCACACGTCCAGCAGCAGTTCGTGTTGGATTTGCTCTATCTGTATGGCATCATCGTCGCAGGACTCCAAGCCCCAAATAGTGGCAACAACCCCTGCCAAAAGGACACACACTGAGAGGGTGGTTCTGGGCCTGACGTCACAAAAGCTGCAGTTGCGCAGCAGGCATTTATTTTAAGCTGTTTTCGTTTAAAATAAATGGAATTTATTAAAATAAACTTTTACCATTTTTTGTGTTTGTTACGCGTTATTGCTAAATGTTTTTGGGGTGGTTAGCATAAGCATAAGCCCAACCACACGGACTGTATAATATGGGTGCATGTGGGTGCAAGTTTATCGCGTACATCATAATTTCGTACACTTTTGAGATCAGGGCCTTGCCCAGATGCACCAATCTCCTGCTGTGCACTGCATAGAGTTTTAAGGGATCCGATGAAATGGCGAAATGGCGCTCCATAATAATATTCCAATTTCGAAGCTCACTTTCGTAAAGTTTTTATAGCTTCTCAGACGCTGAGTCGTCCAACTTTGGCGCATTTTCCAACTTACTCTTCCAGTCGTCTTGTGTATACTTTCCATGCAAATAGTCCGTAACATCCGTGAGCATGTGTTTCGTGAGTCCCCTTGAAATGCTCTTTGTCCCGTAGAACCGGGAACGCTTTGTAGGCTTCGGACATGCCAGTCAACATGGCAGGACGGTGATCAGACACCATTGCCACGAGGTTGTTTGAATATCCCTATTTATTATTTGTTTTACTACAAGGTGTAGAGCCGAGTTGATTTTCCTCGAACCTACGCTGGACTCCTTTGTAACTGGTACCTGTCAAAAGGACGAAAATATATGACTATTGGATGTATTACCAGAGCAGACCAGAGACAACTTACCGCACGAATGTATTAATAATGGAACATAGTGCCCTGAAAGTTGAATGCAGCTATTACAAGTACCTTCCATTTCGGTACGGGTAGAAAAGTCTGCAAACATAAATACATATGTATATTAATTATAATCAGCCAAGCTGTGGGATATATAAATACCATATGGGATAGATGATACTCGTCTAATATTATTACATTATTAATTTCTGCGGACGCGCGCCAAATCGGCTTAAACTCGCTTAATTGCCTAAACTAACTACGTACCGTGCAGTAACTACGTAACGTTAACTTAGTTAGTAACGATATAGTACCAGTAAATGCCTTGCCTGTAGCAACAGCCGGAGCATCCCATTTTGAGCATATAGTGTGTGTGTGTGTGTGTGTGTGTGTGTGGACGCAACTCCAAATCTTGACCAGCCCGCCGCCACAGGTGACAACCATGTTGACCATGACCATGATTACGCTTCAGTGCCAGTCACCGTATTCAAGAATGTAAGTAGCGACGACGACTTCGATGTGACGTCGAGCAGTGGAGATTCAGATTCAGTGGTGAGGCCGACCACATTTAGCAACAGGACGCCGCATCCAAGTACGACCTGGACGAGGAGCACAAGATGACGCTCCATTCGTTGCGGCCCAGCGTATAAGGATGAAAACTCACCTGAAAGCTGCACATCTGGCTGTCCCTGGCTCATTCTTCGCACTGTTCGCAGCAGTTGCACTGTTTTTTATGGGGTACATACGGCCAGTGACACTTGGAGACACAGACACAGGAGATCTTGCGTCCAGTTCGAGGAAGCACGCGCGCGCTCTTTCTTCTTCTTCGCCAATTTGTTATTTTACACCTGACACTTGTGACGTCACAAAAGCAGCAGTTGCGCTGCAAATCAAACAAGTTGGCAGCCCTGTTGGGAAATTGTGAACTAACAAATGTTAACTTTTTCCAGCGAAGTGGCAACTCTGCCTAACAATCAGCTGTGAATTGCAATTGAAACATCCAATCTACATTTTTGGATTGAATAAACAAGCCAGATAACGTTTTAGCAAGCACTTATCGTGAGATCTCACCTTCTAGCAAGTACGTGGCCGTGTGGTCGTAAACGCAACAACTAACTAAAACCCAAAACCCCATAAAAAACAGTGCGACTGCTGCGAACAGTGCGAAGAATGAGCCAGGGACAGCCAGATGTGCAGCTTTCAGGTGAGTTTTCAATGCAATTGAAGCTAGGAACTGAGAATAATCATAAATATTGTGAATTCCCCAACATAAGCTTTGCGCCTGAAGTACCACGAGCGCAAGGATGCCTTTCTGGAGGAGAATATCAAGATAAAGAATCCCTTTTGCGTCTTTCGCGACTGGTTGGAGCTGGCTCTAAAGACGCCGGAGATCCTCGAGCCCAATGCGGCAGCCTTGGCCACTGTGAATACCGAGGGAAAGCCCTCCAATCGCTTTGTTCTGGTCAAGGAGGCCACCGCCGAGGGATTCACCTTCTTCACCAACTACGGCAGTCGCAAGGCCGACGAGATTTTGGCCAATCCAAATGTGGCCATATCCTTCTACTGGATGCCCCTCCGGCGCAGTGTTCGCATCGAGGGAGTGGCAGAGAAAATCTCCAAGGAGGACTCTCTGAAGTACTTCCATGAGCGGCCAAGGGCCAGCCAAATCGGAGCCGCTGCCAGCCCGCAAAGTCAGCGCATTCCCTGCAGAGGCTACCTGGATGAAGTGGAGGCCGGTATCAAGGCCAAACTAGGACCAGACGGAGAGGTGCCACTGCCCAATTGGGGTGGCTATCTGGTGCGTCCCAATCTCATAGAGTTCTGGCAGGGACAGACGGATCGCCTGCACGATCGCATTCGCTTCAGGCGCGGCGATGGCGTGCAGTCGGAGGTTGATGGCAAGCTGGTGCATGGCGGAGAGGATGGTTGGATCTACGAGAGATTGGCTCCTTAGGCAGAGAAAAAAACCACTTGAATAGCTAAGTTCCAAATGCATTCGTAATGTCTTCCAAAGCGCTTAGAGGTAGCAATTGAATTGTCATTAGAAATATGAAAATATGAAATTTAAAATCAAAATGTCCATTCGATTCACATCATTTAGAAAACTCATCGTTGAAATTCCAATCATGTCCCCAGTTTTGTTACCCAAATTGTGGGAGTCGCTGGCCTCGGGCCCATTGCTGTGCCGCCTGCGGCAGGGCAACCGATCGACGGGCCTTCGATTGGCCAGCACACAGCCTCGCGAGGAGCACAAGACGATCGAGGAGCCCTACCTGATCTTCCAGCAGTGGCTGGCGGCTGTTCAGCAGCGGGTGCCACAGCTGCGACCCCGACTCGCGTGCATGGCCACCGTGGACAAGGCCGGCGAGCCGGTGACGCGGCTGACCAAAATCGAGGCTGTGAACTCCAATGGGATCACTTTCTACACGAGCCTCGGCAGCCGACAGGCGGGCGAGATCAGCAGCAATCCGCACGTGTCGCTGCACTTCAACTGGGCACCGCTTATGCGCAGCGTTCGCATTGCTGGCCTCGCGCGGCAGCTGAGCGCTGAGCAGGCGTTGTACCAGTTCCACAAGTATCCGCGCCACATCCAGCTCAGTCTCGCCTATGGCCCACAGTCGGCGGAGGCAGCCACCTCGGGCATATCTGGCGTCTTCCAGTGGTTCGCCGAGTGCATGAACTCGCTGTTTGGTCAGCAGCAGTCGGATATCCCCATGCCGTCCAATTGGGGCGGATTTCTGCTCACGCCATGTCTCTATGAGTTTGGCATGGACGGGCCAAATGGAAGGACATGCATGAGGTTCAGGCGCTGCCTAATGATGCCACGGGTAGGTCCAATCGATCTTTAATTGTGCTCAAAATGTATTCCGATAACTCTTGCAGGGCGCTAGAGCTGATAACATAAATGCGGAGAGACATGACTGGGTCTATGACTCTTGCGTGGAGCCCGACAGCTGAAACTGAGGTCCATTTCTTTTTTCATATTAATATTTGGCATTTATCCACTAATCATTCATCATCTAAACAAAGTTAGACCGAAAACTTGCAGTTCTAAATTCTATTAGTGAAGTGGGAAAGAATCTTCAGACGGGGAATAAATTATATTCTAATTTAACTCTTAAATAAAGCTTAAAGTTCTTAAATGAATAAATAAATTTTAATGGTTAAGTGCATCCAATTAACGCCATTCAATTATCTGGAACGGGAGCCCCCGCTGCTAGTGAAGGAAAACTTTCATTCATTCAATTACGTGAAAATAATGCCCCAAAAGGTCAGGGAGAAGCTCTGTTGGGAAATTGAATGCATTTAATGACCTGTCAATCTGGATGGGGAAGCCTTTGGAAATTGAATTAATAGTTAACTGGGCGAGAGCTTATGTCATTTCCGGATTGTTGCCAGATTCAATTTTAAGCGAAATGTTCAGCATGGGGTGTGTTCGTTCAGCCTGGTGACTCAATCGCATTTAAAATGCATTAAAAAAACTCAGCTGGCAGTTTTCCTAATTGAAGGAAACGGAAAAGAAGGCAAATATGGTGGGCTGCTTCATCTGCTATTTGTTGTGTGTGTGTGGATGGCTGTGTGTGTGTGTGTGTGTGTGTGTGTGTGTGTGTGTGCATGTGAGCCACGTGAAAGTGTAATAAAATAAATAGGGAACTGCAGTCAAGCGTAAAGAGTAATGCCCGCCGGGATGGATGTGTGGGCCGTTTGCCGGATAAATACACACACCGCACACACACACACACACACAGTACAAGCTGTACAGGTGAGGTGAGGGGGCGTCAGCGACAACAGCAGACAACAAATAGTGAAAGCCAAAGCGCAAGGCCGGAAAAGCACACACCCCTTTGGCCTTTGGCCACCCATCCATCCAACCATCCACCCATAAGCCCATCCACCCCACTGGGGTTGCCACTCAACAAATTTGCTTTTGCACTCTTTTGTAATTGTGGCCCATCTCAGTGTCGGGACTTTGCTTCTGTTCTGTTCCGACATTTTTGCCTCTCAATTTTCATTTTTCGGCTTTCCTGTTTACTTTGTCCTCGTCTGCGCTTTGCTGCTCGCTTTCGCTCTCCGGCGTTTTGTTTTGCTCGGCCTGTTTGCGTGGGTGTGTACTCTCTCTTGCTGCTTTTACCTCGCTTTTCGTTTGAACGAGCCTCTCTCACACGAATGTGGGCCGCAAAATGAAGAGCACAAAAACTTGTTGGCCAGGATAATGAATCCTGCCTTTGCTGTTTTTGTGCTGCAGAGTTGCCAGCGCCTCTGAAGTGAGAGATAAATAAAATGGGTAAAACCGAAATAGATAGATATGTAAGTGGAAACATTGAGCGCAAAACAACACAACATATCTTGAGAAGAAGAAATTAATGCTCCGAAAATTGTCTTAAAAAATTACATTTCAATCCAATAACAATTTTAAAATTTGTTCCACCAAATTAGTTAATCAAAATCCCCAAACAAGAGCCAAGTGCTATCTTCAACTGATATTTTTGGCCACCCCTGACAACCCTATTTAGCCAACAAGGAGCCACAGAGTGTTTGGGGCCCAAGCTCTGTGCCACACTCGGTGGCAGCTGACAGTGAGGGTTGCGGTCTCGTACAGTACGCCGCGCGGCTCCGACTTATTCAGTCCAGAGCAGAGCAGAGCACATAGGACACACAGACAGGACAGGCTTCACGCAACACACAGCACACAGCAAGGAAAATCGAATGGAGAAAGGGGAAACCCAACCAGAAAATAAAAATAGACAAAAAAAAAAAAGGAAGAGCAAGGAACAATAGCTTCAGGCTTCAGGCGCGGGCAGTGCTAGCAGAGTAGAATATTTTTTTAAACCCGGAGTTGGGGCAAGCATAATTAAGGGAAAATTTCAATTATTGTAAACGTAATCGTGAATATATATATATATTTGTATACTCGTAAATGAGAATTTGTCTGTGTAAATTCGAGAGTGTTATTTTGTGTACGACAATTTTTTGCTAGACAATTTTCTATGTGGCGTTAAATGTTGGCGGTGTACTCGTGACTCGAACTCAAACTCCCGACTTGTACTCGTGTACTTATTGAATTGATTAACGTTTTTTCCAATTGCAAAAATTAGTTAGTGTTGCTTAAACAAATATATACATACATATACAAAAACATATACATAAATAAATATATAAAAGATATTGGACGGTATATACATGTGTTTATGTGCAAGTATTTTTGCTAAATTTATTGATATTGAATGTATACACTTTTTTGTGCTACGGCGAAAGGACGGACATTGATATGCTCGTAATATCAATTATTGTAATATCATAAGCCACTCTTGGACCAGAAGCGTGTGACCCTTAAGCAACCAAACAAAGGACATAGAAACACACACAGATACAGAGACAGAGACCTAGCTATAGGAATTCTAGAGGTTGGGGGTGTATTTCCTCCATTGTGTGTCAGTGTTTGTGTCCCGGCAACTTTTTACATAAGCACGAAAAGCCACTGGGGACTGCCACCTGCGGCTACTGGTGCGTCCACTCTAAGCAGGGTTCCCGTATTATTATTTTTTTTTTTGTATTCAACGCTCTGCGTGCTGTGCTGCGTGTCCTTGCAACGTGACAGTCGCCCCAAGGAAGCCGCCCCGTCGCTGCCGCCGCCCGCCTGAAAGTATGCAAAGGAATTTTACAAAGCCAAGAAGTAGAAGAGAAAACGTAGACGTAAACGTGAACGTGAATGTAAGCGAAACCCGACAATGGCCCACTTAAAATTGGACACCCTCCACGTGGCCAGTCCCCGCAGCCCGAGGAGTGGACGCAGCCTCTCTAGCCTCTCTGGCAGGAGCAGTGGCTGCAGCTCTGGCAGCCTCTCGCCAGTGCCCATCATACCGATCATTTCGATTAGCCGGGATGGCGATGACACCGAGTCGGAGTCGGAAATTGAAACGGAACCGGCACGCCTCTTCCAGCGTCGCATGTCCACCAAGCGCAACAATAATCTGGTGAGTATTGGTAGTTTCCTCCTCCTTCTTCCTCCCACCGGCAGGGTTTGTTTCCCGCTGGCAGCTGTGCCTGTGTTTCCTTCACTGGGTGCTTCCTTTTTACAGTCTTTTCGCTGGAAGTGTGCCTCTGTCAGGTTTCCCTTTGCTAGTGCTTCTTCTGGCAATAATCCTCTGGAAGTTTCTCCTTTCGAAGTTTCCCTGTGAAAGTCTTCCTTTTGGAACAGAACTTCCTGACAGTTTCCCTCTGACATTGTAGCTCTGGCAGCAGTTTCCAGACTCAATTTCCCTCTGGCTGTATAGCCTGCACTGCACTGCCGCAGTGAAAAGAGTCCTCCATGGCTTTGTCAGCCATGCAGCGATGCAGCAGAGCGTCAGCTCTAAAGTTTCTGGAGCGGAAGTTGCATGCCACGCAAAAAAGAGTGAGGTAGGAGGGATAGGGCGTTGCGTGTGTGTGCCAGAGGGTTTATGTTGCAAGTGGCGCCAGCAGTGCTGCCACTGGCAGTGCCGTTTGCCAAAGGTCAGAGGCGCAGTTCAAGAAGTTGCTGAATATTTTAATGCCGCATTTCAAGTGTCAACGTCATCTCGTGTCACATAGATCAAGGGTCGCGTCCCAAAGCTGCTCCTAAAGCTATCATAATTTGCATCGAACGTCAGACATCAGACTTTCAGGCGCTGGCCACAAAATATCACCTCAACAAAATGAGAGCCCCACACAAAACAAAACAAAAGAAAAGAAGGCCATTAAACCATTCATATATTTTAATTAAATGTTGCCATAGTTGCACAGCGGCTTTCTCAAAGGAAAGTATAAAGCAACGGAAAGGAAAGAAAATAAACAGAAAGGAAAGGAAAGCCCCTAAAAAACTCCGCGAAAATGTTGAAGCGAAAAGGAAGGAAGCCCGAGGAAAGCTTCAATTAAGTTCTTTATGGTTTTGTTGTCACTTTGAAGCGTTCGACGCACCTTCTGCAAAAACCTTCCTCTCTCTCATTATCCCCTTGGACAACGAGTCGTTTCAATAATTTGTTACAGTGGCAAAAGTTCAAACCCCCCGCCACCACACGCCCACACTCGAACCGCGTTGCTCTGGCCATTTGATGTTAATTATACGCATCGCTGCATCTTGGCCTTTTCGAAAAGGATTTTGATTGTATTTTTAGTACAGCCAAGTCCAGGCAGGGGCTCTTGACCTCTCCGGGGAATACACTCGAATGTATGAGAGAGCAAAATAAACAATATAAATTCTAGCAAATACTTTCGCTACATTTTCGCCCGCAATTTTCCCACAATTTTTCACGTTTGCAATTTGTGCTTTAAGTGCAGGCATTTATTATTTGTGATTTATTTCGTTTTGACGGCTGAACAAAACACATTTGCCTGATTGTGACAGACAAGCAACATTCAAGTGCCACCCTAAAGGAGATGGAGGCATGGCTGTGGTCCTCCTCAACACACACATTATCGTATGTACATGTGTGTTTGTGTGTGTGGGGGGGTTTACATATGTCAAACCGCAAAACAATAAGCAAAACGTTAAACAAAAGCTTCTTAGTGCTTGAGCTGGATGGCAGCACAAAACACCGGCAGCAGCAGAGAGAATACACGTAGAACAATAGAGATGGAGAAGTGAAGAGCGAGAGGGCAGTCATGAAAACCTCAACAGTTGGCAGAACAGTGCGGTTCATAACCATAGATACGTTGGCAGATGAAAATCCTCACACAAAAGAATAGTTTGTGCTTTAAGCAGAATAAGTTTGTTTCAAAAATTAAAATCTTTATTAAATATTCCCCTGAAATGCGATTAACCTGCTTCTATTTGCTTTAATTGCCTTACATATTTCTCTCCCCCAGCTCTCAGCCATTTAAGTCCAACAATACAGAGAAAAAACCTACAAAATAAACAAAGCCAAAAGTCCTGGATAGCATTGTCTGTCGACTGCTTTTATTTGAGCCCACTTTTGCAGACTTTTGCCGCAATATCCTCGAGACAGGCCCATTCAACTCACTCTTTGCCCTTGCCACGTGCCCGTGCCCATGTCCGTGCCTGGTGAAGAAGAACTTTTGAATTATTTACGACTATTTACACAGACAATTGGCCAACTGTTTCTTGCTACTCACGTGAGCCTTCGCAAGATGTGCTCCTGCTGGGTCTCCTTGTTTATCCAACTGCTAATTTCTATAAACTTCAGGCACAAAATAAAATCAAATAGTCAGAGAGAAGGCAAACGTAGCGTGGATATTGGCGAAAGCTAAGCATAATCCTAATACATAATGTAGCAAAAGAGGCAATAAAAGATCGAGAAGCTAAGTCAAACCAAAGGAAAGGCCAAACAAAACGCTAAGGAAAATCAAAGGAAGAAAGTAGCGTAAAACCCAACCCCCAATAAAGAGAGTGTGGGAAATTTGTACGTTATATTTACGCTGCGTAACTGAGAGAGCAGCAACAAGGGAAAATCATATCCATATCTATGGACCCTGGACCGGTCTTTTCTTTTTTTTTTATTTATCTTGTATCTTTTTACCTCTAAAAAAAAAAAGAGAGAGAAATGAGGGGTTGGGCCAGGGACCAGGCAGCAGTAGGAAATATTAAATCAAAATCAATACCCGGCTAACGTAAAATTTCAAACTTGCTTATCATCATCTTTTTTTTGGTCTTGCTGTCTTGTGCCTTGTGCCCTGATGGACGGCCGCTGGCTTTGTCGGCTTTTGGCCACTTTGCCGTATACTTAATGTGTAGCCATGGCCGTGCACACAGAATGATTGATTGACGATGATTGATCTTGATATGATAGCACCGTAACTTTGATTTTTACTCACAGCTTGAAAGTGGCCAGCAGAGGAGTAATTTTCCAATTGAATTTTCCCACGGCTTTTGTGCGGGGTCATTCAACCTAAGTGGCAGTAGAATTTCTTTAGAATTTGTGTGTTAACTTTTCAGTACAATTAAAGTCAGAGTTGGCCATTAAAAATAGCTTTTAGTTGGCCACTCTTCTTAGCTGCGCAAACATTTTCGCTCTTCCGCTTTCCTTTCCTCAATTTTGCTGCACAAACAGAATGGAGAAAATAAAATCAAATGGAATTTTCTACAACTTGATTCGTTGCAATTTCTTCTAAAGATTTTTCCATTATTATTTGACGTTGAATTTCCTTTTAGTCCCCCAAGGAATCGTGGCCGGTGGATGGGGTGTAGGAGTGGGAGTAAATTGCGCTTGATCTGGCTGAAACGAAACTTAAACGGATTGCAATTGTGCGCTTTTTAGCCAGCGGCATGGCATGGCTATTCTTATTCCTATTCCTTTTTCTCTTTCCATTCTCATCGATTTCTGAAGTGCTCTAAAGGAGGGAGAGTGCGAGAGAGTGAGAGCTGTCCAACTAAGTTGACCAAGTCGCACAATTTGCTCAAATCAAAAGGTTTATTTGTCATATAATTGGCCCAGATTATTGTCACTTTTGTCGCCTTCTGGCCCCCGATGCTTATTTACACTTTTATATTTCGCTTTTCCCTCACAACACTTTCACACTGGCATTGGCTTTTGTCCGCGGCTCGCAAATAAGTGTGAATGGGGGAGAGAAAAATGTGTCTGTGGTTGAGTGTGATTGGCCTTTGTTTGCACAATTGATTGCTCGCCATATTGTTGCCCCACACACACACCACAGCGGCACAGAGCCACACTTGCCATTGGCCTTTGTTAGCCTGCAGCCAATTATGTTTGACATCCAGCCGTAGATTGCAATTGACGGTCGGCACCACAGACCAGACCGGAGCGGGTTCATGTCCATCTCCAGTTACAGGTCCCATGTACCTCTGGGCGCTGTGACATGCCATGTGGCACTCATTATTATTGACTCTCCAGTGTGAAGTGCAATGTCAGCGCCATCAATGGCTAATTGCCATTGGAATAAATGTTTTTCTAACTAAGTGGAAACGTCTAATTCGACGCTGTTTAAATGCCCGCATCTATTCTCTTTATTTTTCTTTAGTCTGCCATCATTAAAGAGGGTTTCCTGCTGAAGCACACCTGGTCCTTTCAGCGCTGGCGACGTCGCTACTTTCGCTTGAAGCGAAATAATTTATTCTATGCCAAGGATGAGAAGGTAAGTTTTAAGATGAATGCAAGAATTACACAGTAATCTGAGTGGGGGTGGGGGGGAAACTGTTACTACGCTGCTAATCAAAGCTCATCAAATGTCAACGTAAATAAGAGAAGCCTGCGATATGATTACGCTGCGTATACGTAGTGCCAAGGTACCCCACCTGCATTGCATGACGATGTTGTTGTTCAAAGGGTTCCAATTCCAGGTATCTTGATTCCAATTGGGGGTAAACGTAGATTAAAGAGAGCCTACATGAAGGGAACCAGAGATGAAAGACCCCTCTGTAGAACCAGAGATGATAGATCCCTTTGTAGGACCAGAGCTGATGAATCCCTTGAGGGGAAACTGCCTTCCCTTTTTGTGATTTAACCGGAGATGATAAGTGCTTTTGATTGGCCATTTTCCGCTAATGAATTCCATGCTGGCTGCGTTCCAATGCAGTTTGATGGATGCCGGATCTATCTTTGCCTCACTCACTGTGCCTTCTTCTCCTATGCTCCCCCTCTCTATGACCTTTCACATTTGCCAGCTGCGGGCTGTGATTTTTTTCTCCATCAAATTGCCCCCAGAGCAAAAGCAAATTGCAGGATACAATTACCAAATGAAATTACCGCGCAACTTGAAAGCAAAACAATGAAAGGTTCAGTGTGGCATAGATAGGGAGAGAACGAGAAAGCAGTGTAGCACGGTAGCAAGGGTATGAGGAAGTGGAAGGGACAGGGACAGGTAGAACGAGTCAGGGACAGAAGACTGAAGACAGGTAAGGCAGACACCGAAATTGGTTTACTGCGTGCACTACTACCCTCTCTCTTTCTCTCTATGGCAGTCATAATGAAAGCTTTTAAAATATAGCCCCCGCATACAATGCCATCCATCCTCTAATAGAATCAAAGAGGGAGAGATAGAGTGGTGGCTGGCTTCACTTTCGGGTTGCCTAAAGGTTATGGGGCTGATTGCAATGGCTTTTGCTTTTAGTGACTCAATAAATCGAGGGGGAGATTCCAGCAGCGGCTCGCTCAAGGCAGCTCTGCTCGGCTCTTGTTTCAATGTCAAATTGATTCAATTGTGGGTCTGGCATGCTCGTGCTCCAACCCCATCAGCCATCATTAATCATATTAACGAGACTAATTGACCAGACAAATCAATAATTTATGGTCAAGGTTCAAGTTAAAGTCGAGGTTTGTATAACTTTCATTTTGCAGGCAGACAACAGGACTTCTTAAGCGGATTAAACTCAACCCAAATAAAGCCGCAAAGCTTTCAATCCTTCGTTAACCAATCCCACAGTCAAGAGGCGAAACCCCAAGACTGACGTCAATGGTTCATCATCAGAACATGCAACCCGCATATATACAAAACTCTTGCAAATGCAATTATTTTGTAAACTTTCGAAAAACAAACGGGGAAGCACTTGAGCATTTCAGCGGCTTGGTTATGGAGAGGCGTCCCCATACAAATGTTGCGTATACGTCATGTATGGCTTTTATATTTATACAATCTTAAGCGGTGTAGAGGTTGAGCGGAGTGCAGGGGGTGGTAAAATGCATGTTGCTGTTGCTGTTGCTGCTGCTTCGACTTCGCTGACGCATTTCCATTATGCAACAGGAGAGAAATAAGTGCTGATGCTGCTGCTGCTGCTCCCCCACAGATCGTTTGATACAACCGCAGAGGTGGGCGCAAAAGACTACATTGTTGCCATGATAATGGCTGCGACATTCCCCCCATGGAACGACCCAAGAAACCACCAAGGAACCAGCGTCAGTTATTTTGATTAAAAATTCCGTTTGATGCTCGATAAATAGACCTTAAGGTGGCTCCTTATTAAAAGGTTAATATCACCGTTTAGACATTTACGTCCAAGGACTATGCCAAGCAGAGAACTCATTAACTGTAGGCACGAAATTTCAATTATAATTACGCATACGCCATGTTGCGCCCAAGTGGCTTAAACGGCTGGCAATTTGTTGCCTACGGCTGCTGCTGTGCTGTTGCTGTTGCTCCCGCCATAGTAAACTCTAATAAAAAGAAAAAGAAAATTCTGCGGGAAAACTGCGAGTACGCGTGCCAGACAAATACGCAAGGCGTGAGAAAACCAGCCAAAGGCCGAGGACCAACTTTGGGTTCTGTTCTAAGTTGAGGCAAAAGAAAGGATAAGACCTGCCTGCCCGCTAAAAAGGAAAGAATGACGACCGGTAATTTAAGGGTAGGAGCTGGGGATGGATGCTGGAATGGATGCTGGGAATGGATGTTGATGCTCATGTTGATGATGGTTGCTTTGCTCGTAAAAGCGCAAATTTTTGTTTGCATTGTTTTCATCGTAGTCTTCTTCTATGTTTATCCCTCTCTCTATCTCTCTTTCTGTCTCTACTTCCACTTTTCTCTCCTTGTTTTGGCTTAAGCCGCTGCCGAAGGTTCTTTCGGTATTTTCTTCTTCTGTCAGCCCACTCGCACGCGACCTGGTATTAGCGGGGAATGGGTGGGGGGAAATTCACCACAGTTGTAAAGTTGTAGAACTCGGCATCCGGCCATGTGCGCGCTAACCCAGCGAGAGTATGAGGATGCTGTGTGGGTGGTTTGTTTTGAAACGTGAAAGCTTCGCTTCAGAGAGAGAGAGCGGAGAAAAGCTTTTCCAAACAGGGTTGTCGGGCTATCAGAAAAAGAATGAACCTACAGGCATAAAACTTAATGTTCTACCAAACAAATATATACGTTATGGATGAGGGAACAAGCGTAATAAATAATTATAAATGTTTTGAAAAATAAAATAATAATTTATAACTTACAAGTATACATATATAACGTTTTTTTCTTGTTCTTAAGTTGATTTGTGCTACAATTTCTACCATAAATCAAAATCCATACTAAACTGCATCGATACTTGTATTCATTTTGCTATTTGCCTAGTGGTATACATCTGTCCCAGGCTATATAACTTTCTAAATCTGTGTTTCCTTTGTAATATCAAATAGAGTCCAAGTTGCCTAACAACTTTTCTCTCAGTGAAAACGCAAACATCTTTTAAAAATAAGCTTTTTGTGCCCCTTGCCGCCTTTCAGCTAACCCCCAGACCCCAAGCAGACCCATTCCATCCCCACACAGGCACCTGTAAATATTTGTATCCTTTCGGGGCGCATGGCAGGCAGTCGGCCAGGAACGCAGCAGCGGCAGCCCCCCAGTCTGTCCCTCTGTTTCGTGGTGGGTTTCCTTCTGGCGGCCAATAAAAGCGCGTGCCAGGCAGGACTTGAGCTCAGTTCAAACTCAACGAAGCAGTGTTCCACATCTCAGCAGCAAAAGCAGCAGCAGCCACAACAGCAGCAGCAGCCTCCGCCAAAGAGGAGACACACAAAACAAACTCAAGCCAAATAATTAATAATTCATCAAGAACTCAAATATTCATCATAGACAAAAGAATAATTTAAGTTTTAAGTGAACAAAAAAACAAAACACGAAAATATCCCTTTTTATTTATTTCGCTGTGAGGCGACGGCATTGAGGTTGCCCATTGCCCAAGCCTCAAGCTCTCAAGTTTTAAAAGATGTGAACTCCCCGGAAGAAACGAAGCCATAAACTGAAGAAGCAACAGTGCCAAAACCATAAACTAAAAGCCTAAATCACCGCTAAATCAATATTCGGTTTGTGTGTCGCTGTGTGTGTTTTTTGGGGTAAGTTCTGTACAGCTTTTATGCCCATTTCATTTTGAATAAACATCGCTATGCTTTGCCCAAGCATAAGTGATTTGCTTTGGGGTTTTAGCCCAAAAGTTTCCGCCGGCTTTTGGCATTAATGCTAGAACAAACATATTTATTTGCTGTGCTCCAAATCCGAAGATTTGTAGCCTGGCCCCAAAAACTTTTAATTGGCTAATTTAATTAATGTGCGCTATTTGAGCTTCTTGCGAAAGTCGTCCTGATGGATGTCTGATTGAGATTCGACTGCCGTCATTAATTTAAACTTTTGGCGTTGATGAATCTGCGAGTGCAGCAGCAGCAACAGCAAAAGGGAAAGCAGTTCTTATTTCTTAACACATTTACCTATACTCGTACTCGTACTCTTATTATTATTATATTTGTTTCATATACAATTCACTCTTGTCAGACACATACAAACATCCCATTATGCGAGAGAGAGAGCCGCATCCATTCAGCAACAGAGCAGTGACCTCTTGTCTGAGTCTGAGAGCAGTAACAGTAGCAGTGTTTGTATCGGTGTCTGTGTCTGTCTGGTGGGAGTCTGACAACTTCTCATTAAACGGTTGCCTAGTCGTCCCCTTCTCGTTATTCCAACAGTAGCACTTTCTGTCTAATTACTTGCCCACACACAGACATACAGCCAAACACAAACACTCATATGATATAGACAAACATATGTGTATGAACATCAAGAAGAGACTGCCAAACAATCAGCCAAAGTGACATTTATACAAAGATAATTATACGCATATTTATGAAGAGAATAGCAACGAGATAGAGACGAAAATGTGCAAATTAAAATGGGGGCAGGCAGAACGGAGAGATGCCAATGAAAACGATACAAGAATAAGCCCTGCGGCCGATAATGGACTGAACAGGACTCACCTGAAGGATATTGTACTCGTGCTGCTGCTGCTGCTGCTGCCTGTGGCAAAAATGGTTGCGTGCCTCGAATGAAATGCCATCCATGGCCATGTGCGTGTCCCAGGGTGTCCCAGGCACACACATGCACACACACCACACACACACATATATGTCAGTCCCATGAAGAGGATGTTATCCTACGGCCATGTGCAAATGTTTATTGTGCTCAGTGTGTTGAAAAATTTACATGCCACAAGTACGAGAAGAAGGACTTGCTGCTCCTTCTCCTCTTCTCTTGCTGCTGCTGAAAGCATGTAATGTAATCGTTGGACAATGAGCACATTGCCATGTCGTTGTCCCCTTCGTGTCCTGTGGCCAGGTGTTTTGTCGAAGCAGATTAGATTCTCCCTTTCAGACAGGACTTGCGTGCATATGTGACGCTCTGGGGGTCTCTCTGGCTTTTGCTAATTTTTGTTGGAAGCCTCGTGGAGCAGCAATAAAATTTGCCAAATCATTTTTGGATATTATTGTAATCCCTGAGAGCACGAAGAGAAAAATGAAATGAAACAACCCGACAACCCCAGGAGAAATGTGCTGAAACAATGGCGCTTAAAGGATGAGATGGGTAACGTAAAGCTTTTGAAAAATTAATTCGATTTCGAGCATTCATATAAATAATGCAACAAACTTCATGGTCTGTGCTTCAATGGCGCAATTTTGCATGTTAAAATCATAATGGTGTATATAAATATGCTCTTGTTTCCACAGAATAATTAGGTAAATTAAATCACTACAGTAATGTGTAAAAATAAATGCAGACAAATCTATTATATTCGTATTTCACACAAAACATTTATTACACTTATTTCAGTGCTAGACAATTACCTAAAAATTCATTAGTTTTATGAATTATTCATGATAATATTTCATGAAATGCAATCACTGTTGCAATTAATATTCCAGGATAAAATAACCATTGTTTAATTGCCTAACATATATTGAACATTTATTTTATGCATTCAATGATTTTCAATTGCCACAAAAGAATTATCATAAAATAATATTTATTCTCTGGCTGTAATTGATTTATTCAATGAATATGTAACATGAGCCACTTTAATCAGCGGCAATTAAAAATTTAATTCCGAACTTTCCTCCGCAAAACTACATTCATTAGCCAATAAAAATAGTACGAATTTCCGAATGACGTCAGTAGCCACCATTGGGGGGCGCGAAAAGCAGTCTGACACTTTTACATTGTGGTATCTGTTTTTTTTTTCTGTAGCAGAGGCGATTAAGTTTTCATAAGCTGAAAAAGTGGTGGATAGAATGTATTGCCTTGGCAATCCTCAGCGGCATTTTGGTGTGGCTCTAAAATTAGCCACAAAGGTCAAATACATGGCCTGCAATGGAGGTCGAAAAGCACACGTGTATGTCTTTATTAGAGGGCTGTCAGGTGCATGGAATCCTACATAAGTAACTGCAGATTGCTCGAGCATTTTGCATTAATCTGCATGCTTATTATTGGAGAATTCATTGCAGAAATCATTGACGCAGATAGTACTGAGTGTGCAGCAGACATTGCGAATGGGCAATGTTTTCTCTCCTTGAACATATTAATTAAATGTTGCACATGCCTGGGGCAGTACTCAACTGCAGACAGTAGACTAAACGGACTGTAAATTCTACTAAATAAACCAGAGATTGCACACTTTTCGTTTGTCCAATTTGCATATTATTTTGCACATGTTCTGTGGGAGGGACCGCTCTCAGCTGGCCATAGCTGGTGCATAATTTGCAGGCTTAGTTTTTCGAAAAGGTTTTCCATTTTGGTTAATTTATGGACACATGAGTTCGCTGCCCGAGACAACCCGAAATCAAACAAAAATGAGGTCACACATGGCCTCTAAGGCTACAAAGTCACGTGCCAAATACAACACAAAAGCAGGGGAAGGGGGAAACTTTTTAGGATTCGGTTATTTTGGCAGAAAGGCCAAAATCAATATTCTGATGTGGGTCGGGCCTGCAAAATTGTTGTAAAAACAATGAAAGCGGCCACATGTGATGCCAGTTTGATAAACTGCATAAGCTGAAAACAGTTTGGGGATTGTGTGTGTGCACAAAATGTGACAATAAATTCAAATTAATTCCACTCAAGTGAATTTGAATAAACATTTACCTTCGCTTCTGTCTGCTGGTCTCAGTTTTTGTTTAATTGAACAATATCACACAATGGACCGGCCCATAATCCAAGGCCAGGCAGGCATTAATACGAGCAATATCTCATGCGAACGGGTGTAACCATGACATTCAACAATTCCCAACTGTCACTCGGAGAAGAAGAGAGCATTGCCAGTGCGTTGCCATGAAAGGCTGCAGCCAAATGAAAAGTGTCAACCAGATGGAAGAGGATGTAGGCGCTGGGATTCCCAGATCCCTACCAGCAGCAGTCGCAGCGCCATTCCCTTTGTTTGCATCAGGCATCCAACTGACGTGGATGTCAGTCTCGCATGATGCCTTCCAGTGTCCAGGGACGGCAGCTGGCGCTAGTTTAATCAGCATAAATGTGGCGGCATCCCTACTCATGGGCGGAGCTCCCCTCATATCCACCCACGTATGAGACATTCTGAGCCTCTAGTATGCCTACTCCTGGGCCTACTCATTCTGCATATGCGCCGTAGAGCTCTTTATTGACTTTAAACATCGACCCGTAGTGGCACTAGCACTGCTCTAACACCCCGCCCCATAAAACATCCTGCACTTAATGAACTTGTTCATTTGTTGCACGTGAACGGAATAAAATCCTTGGGGGGAGTACATCTATTTCTATATTTCTTCCGTCATTCAGTGCTACGTGACAAGATATAATAGGTTCTTTCCCCCCACCGAAAAGATGATGATGATGCTTGCCATTTGCCATGGAAGGTGTTTGGTGTTCTTATCTTAATTTCATATTTGTATTGGGTGATTTTACAGCTGAGTTCAAAAGGGAAGTGGCTGGAAGTGCCACACATGAGTGGCAGTCAGTCCACAGCCCTGACATGACCTTCTCTGTCTTGTGTTAAGTAAAGTATATTATTTTAATCAAAGAACGAAATGAATTCAATCGTAAGTGAAACAAATCAGCAGAATAATCCAAGTATGACGTGTCAGTGGCAGAACTTGTCGAATTAATGCGATCGCCAACAAATAAATAAATACAACACGAACATAGGATATTGGATGACATTGGGGACAATGGACATAAAGCAATTTAATGCCCCATTTGAAATATTACGCATACCACCACACGCTGTATCGTCAATGCCAGCACAATGCCAGCACACGCACACGCATATTGTCAACGAAACGATATTAATTCTGAAGCCTGGTCAATTGCCATGGCCCCTGGTCATGCTCCTTCCACTTTTGCTCCGCTTTTCCTTCTCCTTTGCCTCCCCTTGCTGGCCATCATAATGTCTTAGGAGGCTTAGCCGTCATTTATGTCGTCAACATCTGCGTCTGAGGCCTCACGCTAAATGCCTCAGGTCGCCTAATCTCCTGTTTGTATGCAGCCCGCAAGACTCACTTGGGAAAACTTTGCCATTTCCTGGAACAGGATACACAGTCAGTCCCCTAGAGAGGGAGAGTTGGCAGTTTTCTCTTGGGCTTTCTCTTGGGAGTAAACTAATAGAATTTTCACTTGAAAATTTGCTCTCATTTATGCATTAACAATCGATTATAATAGATTGCTTTAAGTGAATAATCTTTGCAAAACTGTGTGCGTTTCATATGCAAATTTACGACAGGGAATCAGCGACGAATCTCTCTCCCCACTTAAATTTCATAAATTTTATACAACACGTTAGTGGAAAATCTTCGAGCTTGGCAGCGTCTCCAGCCAGCAGCTGCCTCCGCAGTATATAAATTTATTTAAATGAAATGCATACGACGGGGAAACACCGCAAAATATGCCAGAAGAACGACAACGCCAGCGATGGGGAGTCTATGGGGGCTGTTTCCCCACTCACGAAGGAGGCGGAAGTGGATGCCTCGGGCCTCAAGGGTGCATTAAGCTAACAAGCGTACTAAATGTAGTACAAAACGTGGCTAGAACCACAACCCACAGAGACACCGTGACGTTGATGTTGAAGTGTTGCCAACACTCTATGCATGTGTGCGGGGAAAAAGTGCTCGGGGAAAACTGTTGAGGAAAAACTTATGCAATATCAGCGATGCCACAAAATAGATTGAAACCAACTGCGGTCATACCACAACCCATGCACTCATTAGTTGCCTGCCAACTAGCGAGAAATTCATTTGTTCCACTCAGGTATCCAGCGCATCAGTCACTGCAATTAGAAGCCCAAAGGCCAACTGGAGACGCCGCGGCAAAGGCCAATAGCAGACTCCAAACCACGAGCAGCAACGGACCAGCGAGGACTTCAAGCCATGCGCTCGCCAAAAGCAAAAAGGGTGGGGAGGAAATGTAAGAGAGCCATCTACCTGGTGGCCCGAAACGGAAATGGAAACGCTCTCGCAGCCACCGCAAAAGCCGCAGCCCCACCGAATGCACTTTCTGAAATGCGAGACTTCCGGCGCCGTGGCACCACGTAACTTTCAAGGTTGCTTGGGGGCAAAGTCAGAGCTGTTCTATTAACATTTCCGTCGGAGAAAGCGACTCCCATTCCCGACATTCCCATTACCAATCGCCATTTTGAGTTATGTTCGACCAAATTGACATTTCACCTTGATTAATGGCCAGCGAGGAGAGAGAGCACAGAGCCCCCAGAGCCACAGCCAGGAGGTGGCAGCTCAATCATCGGTGTCGTTCTGGTGCTGGTCACGCGGCTCCAATCCGAGGTCATTGTCTTTTGTGCGGGTCTTAAATTTATTGTAGCGCATTAATTCGCTGTCCACCAAATCCCAGGCAGCCAGGCAGTCAGGCAGCCCAACCAGAGCCCGCAGCGGATAAGCATCTACGTAAATGGAAAGCAATTACGGCCAGGCGAATCTTTTGTTGTGAGCAAACCATTCCATATTTGATTCATTTGGAAACCAAAAAGGGTTAAGTCGGGCGCATGAATATTTAATTGATGGCCAGAGCAAAGCCTCCGGGTGGAAAAGGTGCTGTGATTGTTCTTAAATAATTTCTACAGCCCAAAAAACATTCCCAGACAATTCAATTCAATGAGAGAAAGGAAAACTGGTACAGCCTCAGGCGGCAGGGCTAATAGCTCATCCGTAAAGGGATATTACTTTAAAAGGGTTCGTCTTCTTATTTTAAGTATTTCTTTTCGTTAAATTAATGTATCATAATTATTTGTGCACTTTTCGCTTGGCCCAAAAACTTTCTTTGAAATATTCCATAAAAAAGAATAAGCTTTCCCCCCTCCATCCATTTGAATGAACACAGAAAAACCGAAATTTTAAATAATGCAAAACGGCATACATTTACTTTGGCCGAAAAACCGAAATACCCAACAAGATGGAAAGGTTGAAACAACTTTCTTACCCATCATTTGGCTTGGGTACCCTCATCGGGCACTCGTGCGGCAACAAAATGCTTAGGCACAAAAAACTTTTTAGCCAAAGACAATTTCCACCAGCCTCTCTCCACCACAGAAGAAAAGTTCGCAGCATTCAGCCACCGAAAAGGTAATGAAAGAAATGGGAATACAACAAGGGCGAAGGCGACTTTTCCCTTTTTTTTTTTGGTTGGTCTCTGAAGAGTGAGGAATCCTTTGTGTGACATTTGTTAGGTGGGGGGTATTGGGCTGTGGGTTCGTGACAGCCGCATGACACGGGGCGTGAGAGAGCTGAAAGCCAGCTGAAATTTCCGGCCAGAGCGTTGCCAAGGAAATCTCCTTACTAGGCTGTGAAATAAATGATTTAGTGAGTGACACTTGAGACCAGCGTTCGGCCTTCAGTTCGATTCGATTCGGTAATGTGTCAATTATACGGCCATTTAGTGCAACCGACTTGTGAGACTAGATTCGATTTATAAATTGTATTAACGAAAGACGAGACCTGGCGATGACGACGACGACGCTGGCTAACTTTTTGATTGAGCCTTTGAGTTCGTAAATCAATCAAAATTCTGTCAACAACATCCAATGAACTCAAGGTTCAGTTTTCTGTTCTGCTGCTGCCTGCCTCTTGACGTTTGAAATTTCATCGACAGTTTATTAAATTTATTAGGGGATCGTTGCCCAAACTGCCCCAAACTGAATTTAGCAAGTAATTCATGTCCAGAATCTAATGAAAACCACATTTTGGTGGTCCAACTTTTGCTGCTTTTTGTGGTTAGCAACTTTTGCTAAACACCCTAAAAATAACTAAAAATAAAGTCATTTTAGGTGCGCTGCGAGGGATATTGAAAAACTGGTTTACCATGCAACATGCAGCAAAGATTTTAATTTAAAGCATTTTCAAACTAAAAACAGGCACCAAATTAAAATAAAACATTAACCAAGCTTGGCCAAAGTTGTGCAACACACTCACCACAAAAAGTTCCTGCCAAAATACATTCAGAAAATGTGGCAAGTTATCATTAACACCTCGCTGATCCTGCCCCAACTACAAGCTGGACCTCTGTAAAATGGTAAATGGCTGTGGGAGGAATGGACCGACGGACCTAGAAAGGTGTTGGCAGTCGCTCTGGGGTAGCGCGTGATTCCCAAATTGATGTGCGGCACACTCTGCTCTGGTTACGTGGCATCAACATTTATGCCAGGATTTACGCTCAAAATATAAATCTTTCAACGGCATTAAGGAGATGCGTGCTCGTTGGTAGGATTTACAGCCATTACACTGCAAGGAAGAAAAATAATCCAAAGACTAAAATGAATGCACAGTAATAAAGATTTCCATTAGAAATAATTTCAAATTGATTTAAGATGGTCGAATTTTGAGTGAAGATTGTGGAAAATAAATTCACCGATTTATTGCTCAGTCTCAAGAAATGTTTAAAGATTTCTCAGATTTTTCTCTCAGTGTATCTGTACCTTCGGTTTCATGCTCCTTTTCTTGCTGATTTCGATTTCGAGTATAATTTTGTTTACCGCCCTGCCTCTCGTTTTAGAACCTCGTTTATGAACATATCGTCTGGTTTTAAGTGTTTTATGCTTTAATGTCAGCTAAGGTTGACCATTTATTGGCTTGCAAAACACTATCGTTTATTGAAAAAGTTCCCAACATAGAACCCAGAAAAGTTCATCCGTTTTTAGTCGGGAAAGCAGGGACCCCCCCGAAGCATCATTTACTATTATTTCGCATGCTGTCAAAAAGTTGGAGGACCTCGTGAACGGTCCTTGCTAAAACTTTTCTACTTGTCCTGCGAATAATTTATTTGAGTACACAGAGCAGCATATAATTTTTACTGTCTGCAAACTATGCATGTTTTATATTAAGTGGAAGTGGCAGGGAAAAAACAGTCAACGTAAATGTTTAATTTATAATGTGCAGACTCGTTGGCAGAGTCAGCAAGGCACAAAAAAGACTCTACCATGAATTTTTTTTTTTTGGACAAATTAATGCACAATTATTAGAATGAAAAAAACTGCAGACTGGCCAGGACGATAAAGCATAGAGCGGTCCAGCACATACGTAGAGAAAAGTTTATCAAAGAGGATAAGCCGTAGAGGAAGGCTAAGGATATGGTCCATGCGGATAATGCATGAAAAGCTAGTGGACTGACTGCCCATGTGGATAAGACTCATATAGGCAGTATACTGCCAGGAAGACCCGCACTGGACACACAGGAAAAGAAAGAAAAAAAAAGTTGGCTCGTTGTCGGGCCGACGGATCTTGGCCGGAAACATTTTTGGTTTTTATCAAGCATCCAGTCCCTGGGTCTCTTTTTCTCTCTCTGACGTGTGTATTTGTATGTGTGTGTCTGTTAAGGGAAATATAATTTTATCAAGCCCGAAACGAGGTCATGTGGGTTTTTCGTCGTCAGAACCAGAATCAGGACCAAAAACCAAGCCCAGAAGCACAGGAAAAATGCTGTACTTTCCCCATTCCATCTTCACTCTCATTTATACTGTGATTTTTTTTTTTTCGTAAAACATAAAAATGAAACTCATAAATTATGTTGCATAAATCACGGCACAGCCTTCAGTGTGTGCGTGTGGGAAAATGTTATATGGAAAATATGTGAATGCCAAATATGTATATATATGTATGAAAAATCGACCCCCTGAAATCAATTAGCAAATTAATTTGCTTCTTTTTTGCAAACAAAAAGAATCCCTTTCACGTTTCTTGGTTTGTGTTTGTTTGTTCGCATCAGATACTTGTAGTACGAGTATTTATCTGCATTTTATGCGCTGACATTTAATAAAAAATTTTCTCTCATTTTTGTTATGTGGCAAACAGTTTTAAGCTCTTTATAAAAGCAGAATAAAGTGTAAACCTTTTTAGGAATATCATAATGGAAGCATCCGAGCATTTTATTGCATTTCAAGAGCCGAAAAAAACAATCGAAAAACACATGAGCCACTCAAATGAAAGCTTCAATATCTTCTTTTTCTTGATGCTGCCTGGCATGGCACTACTTAAGTGTTATTTATGCAGAATTTCATGCTGAAACTGAAGAGCCAAAAGTTGAATGTACTACAATGGTCCTTGTACATACACCACTAGAATGCGAATGCAAATGGATGAAAAGCATATCTGCGGTCCGCCAGAGGATAAGCCAATAAATTCAAATAAAAAAGGCATCCCATTCTCCTCTTCTCTGCTGCTCTTTCTCTCATTTTTTTCCGTGTATATATTCATCAGCATTACATTGTGACAATGTGTTTTTCGTGGCGTATACTTAACGTGTGTGACTGTCATTAATGCCTGAATTCGAGCCACAATAACGCCACTTACCGAATCGAATCGGAATGGCCTCCAAAAAGATATTCGCTGATGCCGCCCCTTTGCTATTAATCACAATTATTGTCAGCCCGTCGGTTGTCGGTGGAGGTACAGGAGCAGCTCATATGTTCCGCCATCTGTGGTCCTGAATCAGGTCACAGCAGTTGTTCCGCCGTCGCTGCCGTCTCTTTCTGAGCCCCCTGACAAATTGCTCACAGGCTCTCAAAGTAGGTTACACAGCTGGCACTGTGCCCTGTACAGGTCCCTGTCCTTCTGTGCCACATACTCCCAGCCCGAACACCCAGTAGAACGACTAAATGCTTCTAATTGCTGACTGGGGCTTGGGGCTTTGTTTAAAAAACGTATGCAGTGGGGAAAATGTTCATTTCGCAATGAGTGGGTCACAAGTAATTGCTTGTGCGGATGATATGGGAGGCGTACCAAGAGGCGTAACGCTTTGCACTGAAAGGAAAATTTTTTCAAATCAATATTTCATGAGGAATATGTTTAAACTGATCTGAGAGGAATCCGATTCAAAGGAATACTATTATTACTCTCTTCATATACGATTTTTAATAGTTTTACTTACATTATTTTTATAATATATTTCCTAGAATTTCCAACGAATATTTAGTTATCTTTTGCCTATTTATAACCTTACTCAAAAAACAGTTAAGGGTGGATTATTTTATTTTATTTTTTTGGTTTATTGGATTGCATTTCTTTTCTTGGCGACTTCTTGGCGGTCTTAAGGTATTTTCTTCTTGTGCTATTTTGCTATTTTTATACCCGTACTCAAAAAAGAGTTAAGGGGTATATTAGATTTGTGGTAAAAGTGGATGTGTGCAACGCAGAGAAAGAAAAAATGTTTCCGACCCCATAAAGTATATGTATATATTCTTGATCAGCATCAATAGCCGAGTCGATATAGCCATGTCTGTCTGTCTGTCTGTCCGTCTTGTTGAGCGCCTAGATCTATAAGACTATAAAAGCTAGGGCAACCGAATTTGGTTTCCAGACTCATGTGATATCACACTGCTACAAGTGTATTTAAAAATTTCGCCCCGCCCCCACAATGGACGAAAATTTGTTGCTTCCCCCGTCTTCCCCTGCATGAAACACGCTACTGATTCTCTTTCTCGCTCGCAAACTCTGCCGGAGCGTAGGAGATGTAGAATCTAAATGGTACATGTACAATATACATGTTAGATGTAGAATATACATTGTATATGTATATGTAGATAACAGATGTAGCAACAAAAATGTAAAAAAATTTTTGTAAATTCTTTAATTCTAAAAAATCATATGCTGAAAAATGTATATACTGACTGAGTACGGGTATAAGTAGAGTCGCGTTCCCAGAAGCGACTCACACGTTCCTTCTCGTTTTTCTCTCACTGTATTGCTATTAGAACAATCAATAATGTATAGCCACTGGGACACACATATTTTGATTACAAAAATTCCACAATTTCTAATCCTAAATATTCAGTTTACCCGAAGGCTTAGGCTCTGGCTCTGATTTATGTCTCATGTTCTCCATTAAAATGGAATTTTGTCTTGAGATGGTAATTTATGGCACCAGCGGCAATGCTTTATTTAGAATATTGTAAATTTAAATCAAGGGTAGCCCCCAAAAAGGAAGGTGGTATGTGGCAGGAACCAGCCACTTGCACGGGCATTAGCATTTTGCAAGTATTTAAATGCGAGGAGCCTTCTCCATCGGCAGAACACAGCAGGGGATGGCCGGGCTGCCGATGTTATGGCACATTAATAACTAGAATTTGGATCGAGGTCTGGGTAGGCAACTGGGAGTGGATGGGTGTGGTTTATTTGAGTATTTTTGGGGGTGCGGCCACCAAGTTATGCCATTAAAATGTCAAAATTTTCAAGCTTCTCCACTCCGACACGCCAAATGAAACGTGGCACGCCCCCGCAGACACCTCTAACACGACACCGCCCATCTTGCCACCCAAAAAGAGAATCTCCTACCACAGAAAATGTGCCTTGAAGGGTAGCCAAAAGCTATTTAATACAAATTATATTCCGCCATCATTACAATGGCAATGGAACTGGGGAGGAGCCTATGGCCCTGTCCCATTTGGGAATACGCCAGGCAACTGTTTCCTCCATTTGTCTTAGAGAGCAAACTTTTCTCTCGAGTGGAAAGATGCAAAATGGACTTTGGGAAAGTCACAGCGCAAATGTCTTTAATATTTGACTTGTTTTCAGCCGACTGCAAATAGTTGAAATGCAATTGCGAACAAAACTTTACCCGAAGTGACATTTCAAAAGGAACAACTTTATCGAGAGAGAGAGACAGAGAGAGAAGAGAACGCTGCAGAAAGGCAGGAAGTACGGAAGTTGGTTGGGGGGCTACCCATCAATCTGATATCAATATGGAAATGAGATTGCCTTGAGATTTTTCAAAGAACTTTTCTTGAAGCTTTTCACTGATTTTCCCTGATTTTGCTCTACTTAAAGTTTGAGTAACCTGTACAAATCTCTACCGAAAACGGTGTTCAATTAGTTGGCGGCTTAACGAGTCAGCAGTTTCTTTTGCAGTCTCAAATATACTAAATTCTAATGACTGCCAGATCTTTTTTCCCCATTAAGTGATTTGGCGTGCAAAAAATGGCCAAGTCCACCCGCCTCCTCCCACCATACAAGGCGAAAGTAATGCCATGAAATTGATATGAATGGCCGCCAACAGCAAAAAACTTTTCTGCAAGCTGTACACAAACCAAGCAGAAGAAAAAGCAAAATAAATGAGTAAATAAGCAAGAAAAGGAAAAGCATTTTGTGCGCCAGGTGGCAGAGACCCAAAAAAAAAAACCAAAAAAAAACCCTTGAAAGTGCGCAAATTAATGATTATTTGAGGCAGTTTTTCTCCAACAAAAAAAATCTCTGTATAATGCAATCAAAGTTGGGTTAGTGCCAGGGGACCCGTAGCCCGAAGCCGATAACACAGATAACACAAAATTAGCAATTTGCCTTAATGTGATGTCTGTGATTGACCCCCAAAGGAAACCAGACAAACACACACACAAAAAATGGTCTCTCCCCTCCACAAATTCCCCAATGTGTGTTGGGTTTTTCCACTCAAAAATAGCTGCAGCTTTCTTACAGCTTGTTTTTTTAATAATTATTTTATTGATTTTCCACACTCGAATATAATCAAATGTACAAACAAACATACACACAGCACAACAGAACAGCGACAGAATAAATATTTCTTTTCGTTTTTGGGCTTTTAATGAGATCCCGCCCGGTGCTGGAAGGACTTGTGCCGTCGGCAGGCTAAAGATTTGTGATATCAATTCAGGCGGAAAATGTCTGGGACTCACTTAATTTAACAAGTGCGGAAAACGCAAAGCAAACAGGAAAACGCAGAGACTGTTGAGAGCAGATACAGCTATTAGAGAGTGCCAAGAAATAAGGCAAGAAAGAGTAGTCGAAGATTAAGATACACTTGGACGTACATTTTTAATATTATTATATATATTTTCTGTATGAGAGCAAGAAATCATTTTGAATCCATTCTACATTAAATCATCTATAGAATTCCAGTTATTTTAAAACAATAGAAGTTTCCCTCTTTTGTACAAAATCCCAGTATTCTTAGTGTATTAAATCAGCCATCCAAAAGTTCAAGCTCGTAATGGAGCCCTGGCCAACAATTTGAGTTCTGAAAGTACTCGAAATCCTTGCTGATTTTTAACGATTGCTGCGCGGAGTACAGCACATCCTTCAGACGCGAATATGGTTGGTAATTTTCCCCCATTTCCTGTGCACATTCATACAATGTACAAGTGTGTGTGCCAGTCCTTCCGTTTGCTGGTTTGCTTATGTATAAGTTTAATTATTGTAATGCTCACTCTGCCGGATTAAGCTGCTCCCTCCACCTCGAACAGCATACAGATGTCTGTATGTATGTACATATCCACTCTAGGGTTTTGAGTGATGGCTGTGTTTTCAATCAATTATACGCCAAAGCAACTTATTAGGGATTTGTGGCAGGAATTGGGGTGTCTCCTTATTCAATGGGAAAACCCAGAAACACAAAAGAAATATGATAGAACGAGCTCTGCTGAATACCTGAAATATGTACCTCGAAATGTAAATGGAATTTGAAGTACTTAGGTGTCATAATAAGTCCATGGTCTCGCAATGTGCCACTGACATAATTCAGCAAAAACACCAGCAGAGCAGAGCACACAGGAAGTCCACACACAGTGAGCCACAGAGCTGTCTTCCCATGAATAAATTATGCCAAGGCTGAGCACACAGAAAAATATGAAAAACAGAAAAACAGAAAAAACGGAACAGACAGAGATACCTTGTGCTTAGTGATACTTTTACACGGCGACGGCAGACAGGCAGACATGCAGCGGGTTGACATACAAATGCCATTAAAGTGGAGGTCGTATCACACACACATGCACACGGCGTATGCGCAATATTAAATTGATTTTTGTACCTCACTTAAAGTTTACGTTTTCCACAAACAATCATCAAATATTAATTGGTGTGGGAATTGAAGCAAATAAAATAAATAACAGAGAAATGTATAAAAATAATACAAAACTTGTTTGCTTACCTTCACCTTGGAGCAAATAATTTTCGGTCTGTGTTTCTGTGGAGGGTCTTCAACTGTTACCTTGGGGGCCGCAAACAAAATCAAACTTTTTGAAGCACTCGACGAGTCAAAAGAAAACCAATTTTCAGCATGTTCAAAACTACTTGGGCATACGAAAACCTTGGGGATCGGGCTTGGACTCTCTCACTCTCTCCCTGTGTATCCTCTGGTCTTTGGGTTTTGGGTACGGACTGGATTTTGTTTTCGGGTTTGGCTATTGGGTTCTGAGTTTCTGTATTGGCCAATGCCTTGTTCTCTGGCCGGCCCATTGTCACATTTCTATTATGTGTTTGGGTACGTCGACAATAGCAGTTGTTGCTGGCTTTTGTTGCCTCGTAAATATCCATTTATCTGCCGGCCTCTCCAACGCCGTGCTGTACTGTGTGTTTGTGTGTGCGTGAAACATTTCAATTTCCTAAAGGACCTGCAAGGCATGATGCTAGCATGCTCTGCATACATGTCCAGGGCATGGGCAAAAAGAAAAAAAAACGAGGCCGTCAGAGAGTCTGAGTTCTGAGCCACATCAAAATAGCCGGCGGCCGTCGGTCGGCTTTAAGCATTCCATTAAGTCGGAAAACACAACGGAAGATATATACATATTTTTCGCCTCTCATTGCTTGGCTCTGTGCCAACATCAGAGAAAGAGCGAAAACCTAAACAAAGTAGACGCAACACAAAAGAAATTTTTTGTTACAAAAATTTAAAAAAATATTTTATTATGTGGCAAAAGGGTTGTGTCCTTTTGACTGCTGCCTAAATATTTATATCAATTTCTTATATCTAAATATTTTGCATATTTATTTTCAGTGCGATGTTTTCGATGAGATTGACCTATCGGATTTGTGTTATTTTGAGTGTGGAATCAAGAACGTAAATCATAGTTTTCAGGTAAGTGAGAAGTACCAGTAGCGACACCGACTGCTGCATAAAATATTCCTTAGACATAATTAACCAATACGAAGCCATAAAAATGTAATGCGAAAAGTTGGTCCTCGGTCCTTCACAAAAATTTTTGGTTTTGCGTAAATATTTTATTTGGCTTTAGGTGCTTCGGTCTAATTAGTTTGGCAATTTATTCGGCCCACCTGTTTCATTTCAACTTATTAGCTATTAATTTGGCAAACTTCTACTTACATTTACCTGCCGACCTTCGTCTGCCTGTTCCAGAGAATCAGTGTGAAGGGCAGCAGAAGTAACTAAAACAAAAGAAAATGCTGCTGTCAGAGCCGAAGGATAAACATACTCGTATAGGCAAAAGTATCAGACACTTCCTGTTTGTCATCATTCCTCACTCAGGAAAAGCCAGATCAACCTTTGGGTCTACCTTAAGATTTCTTTCTTTATTTCTATATAAACGATATCAATACAGCCACAAAAAAGGGGGAAATCCCGGAAAAGCCAAGGCGGAAAAACAAAAGAAATCGAAGCAAAATTCATGCCAAATTAGCATAAGTAGGCAGACTCCTGCCATGAACAGAGTCTGTTGCTCGTATTCCTTATACATTTATTTAAATTTTGTGTCTTTTTCTGCTTTTCACACGAATGCGCAACATTTGATGCGAAAAATTAGGGCATTTGTGTGTCTGTGTGTGTGAGGAGAGATCATGGGGGGGAATTGGAATGCTTAGCCGCCGAATGGGAGCTTCCGTTGCGTGAACCTGCCCAATAATAAAAATCCGTATATATATCTTATATCTCTTTATAATATAAATAATAAATTCGACGAGCCGAGCGTATACGCGTGCTCAGGAAATTGCCAAAAGGTTTTCTGTTGCTCTTTCTGATTTTTTCCCATTCTTTCGGGGAAAATGTTATTAGCTAAAGGCGACGCCCATCATCGTTTTTTATTGTTTTTTATCTGCTGCTCCTAACTCTGTGAAGCCCTCGGAGAATTGGTTTAGGTGTTATCTAAGCAAGGAACCCACCCTCCTTTTGAAGGACTCACTTAAAGCCAGCGGAAAATTTTTTTTCTGTCTGCACACTGCTTAAAGTTTTATGTGTGAAACTCTCTTTCTGTTTGGTGCTGCTTAAAGTTTTATAGCGGAGGAAAAAACCACAACAATGGTTGCCAAGAGGGTTTTTTTTTTGGCATTCAATTTTTATGCACAAGGAGAGTACACAAGGCTGGAGTGAACGAGTATCCTGTCAATGGCAAATGCCTGTCAGTGGCAGTAAACCGCAGCAAACATGAGAATCCAAGCCTCGTTGCAGCTACAAATAAACCAATAAGCGGAACATTCAATCAAAATTTATATAAAAGAAAACAGTTTATAGAAAAACCTGGCATTTCCGTTGAAAAATACGACTAAAATATAGTATTTCTATGCACTGGAGTGGTGTGCAAATAGATGACATTTTAGACACTCTATTCGCGTTCGAAAGCCGTTTAAACTTTGTGTCAGATATTTAAGACCTCACGTAAGCGGCAACTTACCTGCTGCTTGCCACGTGCCGCAAACTTCTGCACGCAGACACATAGACAGACACGACACCCGTAAGAGGTTTGTCGAGCGGTAATCGCATTGTTAACAATCCCTTTGCCAATGCTGTTTAAGCCTCAAGACGATTCCCGATGTGCTTCACAGTAGTACTTACTTGGCAGTGGGAATGGCACAACATGTTGTTTACAGATTGCATAAGGATTGGCTTACATGGCTACAAAACGGCGTGCAACGTGGTGTATACGCATTGTTGGCATCCCCTTGAGGAGTTCGCTCCCATAGAAACCCTGCTGAGTCGCAGTTGAACTAATCTAAGAATAAAAGTGGCTCAAAATCTAGTTTTCATTTGCTTTTGCATTTCCGTTTTATTTCTACAAAAGCATATTTCGTTTAGTAGAAATTTTTGCTGCTTTCTATTCATGAAACTATGGAAAATAATATAAGACAGTCGTCAAGTCAGATCGAGCAGTGTCGACAATATTATTCTCTTACTTTGCCAGACTACCGCGATATTTATAGTAAATAAACACTCAACTAAATAATATATAATATTTAGGAATGGGAACGGCACAACACGTTGCTTACAGATTTCATTAGTATTGGTTTACATGGCTGCAAGACGGCGTGCAACGTGCCATATACGCATTGTTGGAATCCCTTTGAGGAGCTGTTCCCATAGAAACCCTGCTGAGTCGCAGTTTAATAATGTAAATCTGAGAATAGAAGTGGTTCAAAATGTACTTTTCATTTGCATTTCCATTTAATTTACACAAAAGCATCTTTCATTTGGTATAACTTTTTGTCCTTTTCTATTCATCAAACTATGGAAAATATTGTTTGTAAGAGAAGTTAAAAGGTTAAGATATTTCCTTTTCTTGTGCCATTGTCTGGCTTTTGAATGGAAGTTTATATAATAATGACTGACTCGTTACCATAATTGTTTGTGTCTAACAAGTGGATTTTAATGAGCTAATCGGCTTAGAGGCAGACAAGGCAAGCACCCACCTTGATGTCTAAGTGCATTTCTGGTTTCTGTAATTAGGTTGCTAATTAAATAAAATTACTGGCACCTTGAGAGAGTGCTTTTGTTTGAACCCAGCGAACTACTTGCATATCGAAGGGAGGAATGCGAGCGCTGGGTGAGCGCTGTAACAATGAACATTCTGGTAGCATGGTAGCAATAATTTACGCACTCCATTTAACGAACAATTTTCAAATGGTTGCTCCTTGCTTGTTCTCGTGGCATGGAATTTGTAATAGCAATCAAGTTGATTGATTGCCTTCACCACGAACACATCGAAGTTGCCAGCCTCTTCGACATCAATTATGCAAAGAGGCTGTGGTGGGGCCCCAACTCTTGTTCCTTGCGTATACGCAATGCAAGTCCTTAGAGGCAGCTGCTTCCACCGAAACATTACATGTTCTTTTTACAAATTACGCAGCATCCACAAAACTTAATTGATTTCCAGAAAGCCACCAGAAAGCCAGAGGAGTCAGCAAAAGTTATGCCCACAATCACAAATATTTCCATAATTGAATGGTGGATGGATTCCCATTCTGGTTTCTTGTTTAACAAACATCAACTTTGGAGTCAACAATTTTGAATCAGACTTCCACTGATTGCCAGCCATGGGGCAGTGGGAAGCAGTGTGAAAAGTTTTGAATGCTCTACCAAGAATATAACCAATTTGTTGAATGTCAAGTGACATTTGCTTTGTCAATTAGTGTTTGTTAGGCTTTGGTTTTAATTAAGGGTTTGCCAAATCTATTATCTTTGCTGCTGTATTGTGTTGTGGCTCTTATGGATGGCTTGGCTTACAAAGATTGATGAAAGATTTCGTGGGAACAAGCATAATTAATAAATGAATGTCTGTGCGTGTGTGTGTTGTCAAATGTTTTTTCACATATTCTGTTGAAAGAATTTTCAAATTAAATTTCAATTTCAAAGCTACTACATACGAGTATATCGTTGACTTTGTTCATTCATATTCAGTTGGTTTTGCTTTCCAAGAAAAATGTTCAAAAGGAAACCCAATTGAAAAACGTACAAAGCCAAGCATTGCATTATTAGTTTCTTTCTTTCTTTTGTTAGCTTGGCCCGCCCAGTGGTTGGAATATGTATAAAAATTTAGAAACAATCACGGGCAGGACCTGTGTGTGCCAGGTAATTGTAACACACTCTCCTACCCAGTCCTCAGTTCTAAGGTCTGCTGAAGGCTGTCCTGTCCCCTCACACACATGTCCTTGAACTTTGAAATTTCTTTCAACACAGTGAAACAAAACTCATAACATTTTAGCCATATAAATGTTTTGTGTGGCAGACAAAAAAAAAAAAAGAAAACTCTTGGTGGAAAAAAGTTGCCAAACAACACGAAGCCAACGCAAATGTGTTAATAGTCTTTGGCAAAGTCTATAACTTTGGTAGAGTTTATGTGTTCCTGCTTCTATAACGAGGATCTCGTTGGCCAATTCCTGGAACTCTCTATTTAGACGCGTGGCAGGTCTTCAAATCCAACAACAAACATAAATAGAAATTACTTTCGAGTGCTTTTTATTTTCAGCAATTAAAAATCATTAGACTTGCAAATGAGACTGTGCCTGTGACTGGAAGAAGAAGTAGAGTCAATTTGAAAGGCAATTATGGAAGTGTTTCTCTTATTCATGGAGTGCATAAGATGTTGGAACTATGTATATATATTTCAGCCTGTAGCATACAATTCAGACGCAAGTTAAAGAAATTTGCAACCTGAAACCTTTCAAACCAATTCCAACTATTTCATAAACTCATTCAAATTCGAAGAAAACCTAATGATTCATAAGCTTCCAAGTATTTTCCCACTTGAAACACTTTCTTAAAGACAAACAATTTGTATACAGCTTTGCCATTGAAAAACTTCAACACGAATATAAAATTTTTTAAGCAAAAGTTTAACGAAATTTCCATACTATACCGAAAACTTTGGTCGAACAGCCAAAGGCCTTTTTCCACCAAGGCGGGTATTAAAATTTCAAAAGTAATTTTAACATTTCTTTTCCTTTGACTCTGCGGTGATAATGAAAAAATAAGCATGGGAGCGTGTGTCTGCCTCTCGGGGGCTTTACTAAGAAATAAGCCAAGGAATATACATAAATATATATGTATATACAGATATATATGTGTATGTATGTACAAACAGAAGACGTGTTTCTGGCAGAGACACGAAAACGGTTTTGATGTGCTCACTGGGGGACAATGCGGCGTATGCGTAATTTGGCTGCTGTTGCTTCTTCTTGGACTTCTGCTCTGTTCTGTTGCTCCTTGTCATGAATATTTGGGTGGGCGCCACTTCGGTGTTTGGGCCTAATGAATTCTGGCATATGTCGCCTTGGGTTTGAAGTGGCACAGTGGTGCACAGGTGGCTCCTAAAAGTACTTTAAAACTATACATTTCTACCTTGAAAAATGCTTATTAAATATTCAGGCATGTTCCAAGGATGTGCGTCAGCTTCTGCACACTTGAATCCTTTAAAGAAATGTTCAAGTAAACCTTACAAATATTTACCCAAAGTTGAAGAATATCCAAGAAAGGTTTTTCCACATTGCACGTCAACAATTTCAAGAGGAACTCTTTCAACTCTTGTTGAAGGGGTGCGCTTCTCCTTTCGTTTGAGTATCAGCCAGAGCTCTAACCATTTCCTAACATGATAATGCAGACCACTGTGCATGTGTCTTAGCGGTTTCTTTTCTGTTTGTTTATGTGATTGGAGAGCGCGACCTGCTGAGCCTTCGAGATGAGGCTGCTGCGGCCTGTGTCAATAGCTTTGGGCGATTTACGATTACACATACCAACCGAAAATTTAATGCGATTATATTGGGTTGACACGCCCACAACACAACACACAACACAGATATCCAACCAAAAAGAGCTTAATGCTTGAAACTCAGAATTGGGAAAACTGCGCAGGCAACACGGGAATAACTGATTAAAGCCTAATTCAATATGAATTAATTCTGTTGTTTAAACACCCAATTAATCGCTCAAAAGTTTTGATCCTTTCCATTTGAATGGCACTCGTTGCGCTTGGCTGAACATCAATTTGCATTTCAGGAGGTCATAAATAATTTTATTGATTGGAATATTGAAAGATTTTCGCCCGTAAAATGTTTGTCGCCGAAGTGGAGGGGGAATCTAGGGACCTGCATTGTGTGTCGCTCCGCATTGGCAGAACAGTTAGCAGCAGCTGTCGCTGCCAGTTTTATGTTGTACCGTGTGCCCTGTTTTTACGGCCACTCTGCCACATTTTTCTTTCGCTTTTTTTTTTTTTTGTGTTGTTTGCAAGTGGAGACCCGCTGCGATGACGCTACACACCCATGTAGTAGCAGCCACACACACACATGTTAGAAGAAGCGCAAAATTGCAATCAGACACCGTTTGCCGAATGGGTCAACACAAAGGACACGCAAACAAACGAGAATTTATTAACCCGCAGATTGGATTCTGCCGTTGACGCCGATAGGTGATGACCCAAGGTGCCAGACATGGCATAAAAAGTGAGAGCAATGAAATATGAAAATGTGATTAAAAATGGCAGTCAGCGGGAGCTTAGCCTTTGAATAGGAGATGCCCCCAAGGGAACACCTTTTCATGTTGTTCTTAAATTTAAATTTAATTACATTGCGGCATCCATTAAATGACAGAAAATCCCCTACTATGCCAATAAATTCCGCCCACATTTCGACGAGAATAAACCTCAAATGGTCCCAAAATAAATTGGAAATGAAATGCAGCTGCAGTTCGAATAAATTTTACAGTTTTCGTGTGGCAAAGGGGAGGAGAAGGATGCATGCGGGCTTTGGTAATTGGCGGCTGACTGACAAACGAACTGAACCGCACGCTCCGGATTTTCGCTTAAAAGCAAATCCATGTTGCAAATGTCAAAGTCAGAGAGTGAGAGAGAGGACCCCAGGCCCCAGGCAATATCCCAGACCCAAGGCACGTGCATTGGGAATCACTTAACCATTTCACATTAGACTAATTGAAAAAACAGGAAAAAGCCGACAGACGTGGAAGTTTCGGTGGCGGCGGCAGTTGCGGCAGTGCTGCTCCTCCATCATGGTGCAAAGGCAGAGGTCGTTAAAATGCCACAGGCAGGCCATGAGGTTCGATGGGTGATGGCGTTGCGGCTGTGGTTGCACATTAATTGCAACATTGAATATGCAAACAGGCGGCTGGCGCTGCGGTGGCAACAGAACCCATCCGACCGTGCCAGACCACTTTTGATTGCAAATTCCAGGAGCATTGGCTGAATGGAGGAGCCCGCAAAACCACCAACCCCCACTCAGACTCAGGCTGAGAGTAGTCGGTGTGTAATTAATGCGTTTAAAATGCAATTAGTGTTGCGGTTAGATTCCATCTTGAGGTTTGGGGTTGGCATCAGCTTCTTTGGGGGCGGCACACGGATGATTTATTGATGATAATATGAAAGCCTCAAAGCTAAAGAGCTGCATCCGGGTCAAGTCCGCTTCTGGTTCTGGTTCTGGCTTGTGGCCAAGTCTTGTCGCCACTTTGGCCCCCAAGTCGATTGGCTCGGAGAGCTCACTTTGCTGTCACAACAGAGACCGACATTGTGCGGTTTATGGCATGAAGGTGAGCCAATTGCACTCGCTTTGGCTCTCTCTGCTCCACTCCACTCCACTCCATTTAGAACCACTCTGCACTCATCACACTCCATACTCCACACTCCACTCACTCTGTGGGGTCGTCGGTTGTCGTGTCACAGCTCCTGACATTGGCATGTCAACTGGTCATTGTCGGAGCTCTTGGTTAAGTCAACTGCAGTTGGCAGCGGGAATACGTACTCTGTGGTGCCATGGAGTGTGTGTTGATGCCATCCTCGAAATATTTAATACCTTTTTGTCTCCCTCTGTCTCTCTCTCTCTCTCTCTCCAAGAAAACTTAATTACGAAATCTAATTAAAACAGAAATTAATGGGTAATGGGTAAAGAACAAACACAGTCATAAGTTAACCGTGTCTAGACAGGAGAGCAGCAGTCCATTAAGTCAATAAAATACCTTATTATGTACCCAACAAACTTGACCGCAAAATGCGATAACTATGCGAGCGAAAAATAAAAATAAATAAAAAAAGAGGGTAAAAAATGGGAAGAAATGTAATGAAAACATGGCCATCGGAAGGACATGCATGTGCGTCGTAAATTCTGAGCAGAGAGAACAACCCCATCATAATTCACTAAGGTAGCCCACGGCGGTTTCCCTACCCTCCTACGAAGGTCGAAGGTTGGATATATTAATTATGCTTGCGAGTCTTGTGTTCGTGGGTGGGGTGGCTGGTTATGGTTATGTTATGGACACTTGAATTGGCGCTCATACAGCGGCTTGTACTACTTAGGGGCTTGGCACTGACTGAAATTCGTGTATGTCTCTGGCTCTCAGCTATCTGCGCATTATCCTTTAACAGGAATACAGGCATTAGCATATTAATGAGGAGCCTCCCTCTCCTGCCCCGAACACTACACGAATAAACCCTCATTTGATTACACAACTAATAAGCTGGCCCCGTCATCCGTGTGTGGTATGGCTTATGTACATTACGACGATGAGTATGTATACCAGTTTCCGTTGCGGGTTAAGTGCTAATTAGAATTGTTAAATATTTGACTTGTCTTTGAGGCACTGACATAATCAGTGGACCATCCCTAGGAGGCAACACTGAAACCTTCTGGCTGTTCCTGGTCTTAACGGATTCTACTCCCATTTCTAATCTAATCGCTAATCTCTAATTCTCTTGCAGATAATCACACCCACTCGCTCGCTGGTGCTCTGCGCCGAATCCAGACGCGAAATGGAGGACTGGCTGGGCTCTCTGAAGACGGCCACGGCCCCGCAGCGTCCGCGTGGCGACAGCTTTCTCATCGAACAGCATGACATCCTGTCGAATCACCATCACTGGTATGCCACCTCGCATGCGCGACCCACCTACTGCAATGTGTGCCGGGATGCCCTCTCCGGCGTCACATCCCATGGCCTCAGCTGTGAGGTGTGCAAGTGCAAGGTGCATAAGCGTTGTGCGGCCAAATCCATTGCCAATTGCAAGTGGACAACGCTGGCGAGTGTGGGCAAGGACATCATTGAGCAGGCCGATGGCATCATTATGCCGCATCAGTGGATGGAGGGGAATCTGCCAGTGTCCGCCGTGTGTGCCGTGTGCAAGAAGACATGCGGCTCGGTGTTGCGACTGCAGGATTGGAGGTGCCTCTGGTGCCGGGCCACATGCCATGTGGCCTGTCGACCACAGATGGCGGTGGCCTGTCCCATTGGACCGGCCAAGCTATCCGTGGTGCCGCCGACCAGTGTGCATTCAATTAGCACTGATGATGCCTGGGATGTGGCCAGCCCCAGGGGCAACTTCTCGCCCCTGCTCGTCTTTGTCAACTCCAAGTCCGGCGACAATCAGGGCGTCAAGTTCCTGCGACGCTTCAAGCAGCTCCTCAATCCCGCTCAGGTCTTTGATCTGATCTCAACGGGTCCCAGTCTGGGCCTGCGACTCTTTCGACATTTTGAGATGTTTCGCATTTTGGTCTGCTCGGGCGATGGCTCCGTGGGTTGGGTGCTAAGCGAAATCGATCGTTTCAATATGCATGTGAGTCCTCAACGAATCTGCCATAGTCAACCTAAAATTTATTCCAAAACTTTGCTCTGCAGAAACAATGTCAGGTGGCTGTCATGCCGCTGGGCACTGGCAACGATCTGGCCAGAGTTCTGGGCTGGGGCTCCAGCTGCGACGATGACACCCACTTGCCGCAGATTCTGGAACGCTATGAATCGGCCAGCACCAAAATGCTGGATCGCTGGAGCATCATGGTCTTCGAGAAGGCCATTGCAGTGCCAAAGATACCAAAAATGTCAATCACCACGGAACAGGAGGCCATGCTCACCGGCATGGTGACCTCGGCGAATCACCATCTGCGCTTCATTGTGGAGACGAATGATACCCAGACGCTGATCACTTCGACGCGTAATCTGTGCGACACAGTCGACGATCTGGTGTCCCGCATCTCGGAGCATCACAAGGAGGACGAACAGTTGAGCGTCAAGTGCGATATACTGAAGCAAAAGCTGAATATGCTGCTCGATGCCCTGCAGGAGGAGGAAATGGGTGCCCATAGTGGCGATGATTTGATAGCAACCATAAGGAGTCTCATAGCGCGTAGCATAGCATCCACCTCGGGCGCCAATCCATCCTTGCTGTGAGTTTACTTTCTTTTACTTTTACTCCAACTTTTTTCTAACTTCCCCCACTTTGCTCTCAAGTAACCCAAACATATCAATCGAAAAGAACGAAAAGGATCAAATCAACTCGAAGGAGCGTCGCAACAGTCGCTCCTTGCGTTCCAGCGAGAAGGAGGCGCTCCAATGTCGTGCAAATAGCGTGAAGCGTGCCATCTACAATGTGGTGGAGCATTCGGAGCCGGGACGACCCAAACGCTATCAGCGTAAGCTCTCGATCACGCCCTTTGAGTCGCTCAAATTGCCAACGAATACATCTGGCGACTCCACGCCCTGTGGCTCCCCATTGCCCATAATACCACCCATCAATATTATATCGCCCACAATGGAGACTTCTCGCCTCACCTGCATCTCTCCGTTGCCGGACACGCGCCGTGATTCGGTGGACGAGAGCTTCTTCAACAGCATTAATCTGCCAGCACCACGGCAATTTGCGGACAGTCGCAGGAGCTCGGGAGTGGATGTTATCCAGGAGATGGAGGAGGGTCCCAATGGGGAGACAGTCTATCGCATGGGCCGCATGTCTCTCAGTGGCGGGGCCAACATTGACGATGCTGGCAATCGTCTGTCGCCCAGCAGCGATGCTGGCGACAACACGGCCACCGATCGCAAAGTGGACTTCCTGCGAGTGCCCATAATGACAAGCGAACCGCTGGTGGATCCCCTGTCCGACTATAGACCCGTCGAGGTGTTTGAGCGCACCTACTACATGACGCGCGAGTTGGATAACGCCAAAGATAAGGAAAAGGAAATGGAAAAGGGAAAGCTGTTGAGTCAGGAGTCGAGCGGCACTCTAGATGTGGAAAAGGAGGACAATATGCTCACTGAAAAGCAGGCGGCATTGGTACACACTTGTAATCTGCAGGTACCCGGCATTGTCGTAACCCCCAACTCCCAAAATGTATACTCAAGCGCCAGTTTAACAATCATTGATACCGATGCACAGACCACCACTGTACGTTTGCCATCTACCAGCGGAATAAAATGCCATTCCCTAACATTCCTTAACTGTTTTTTTCTGTAACTGCTTTCCAGGATCAGTCCTCTTCGGATGAGATGGCAGGCGAAGCCAGCGATGTGCTGTCGGCCATAAGCAATGAGGAATGCAGCGTCGCCTCGGAGATATTCGACAAGCAAGATGCTGGTCAGACTTTGGGCGACATTATACAGGTAAGAGATAACTCAGATCATAAAGAAAACATATATTCAACTTCCCCTTCGATAGAATCTCGATGCCAGCAATTTTACGCACATTGATTCTCCCGAAACGAGCGATGAAACGGAGGCCATGCCGGGCGAGAGTATTATGGATGACATTAGCTCCGTGCTGGGTCACGATATAACCTATGCGCTGCAGGACACCATAACCGATGATACCACCACACTCTGCTCGGAGCATATGGGTCCACCGAAGCCGCCGCGCAAGAAGTCGCTGAGTGCCTTGAGCCGCACCCAAACGCATCCAAGGAGACGCAACTCCTCGCCGCCCAGAATGGCAAGGCTCGCCCGCATGGATAGCGATGAGAATCCACAACAGTTTGGATTCGAGAACATTGTCTTTGAGATAGACAATCGATGCGATGATCAGAAGATGAGGGAACCGCCGCGCTACTGCAGTTTGGCGCAGTTCGTGGAAGGTAACGATATAGCGCGTCAGAGCTTCAAGGTATGTCCTAGATCCTAGTCTGCCATAAAGTATAGTATAGTATTGTATATAGCTTAAACAGTATATAAGTATGTAACTGTAGAGCTATTCTATGGTGTTATCGGAAGTACTCAGACATGGCCACTTATGGTAAAAATCTTTGTTGCTCTCCGTTTGCTTCTTCTTTTTTCTTCAAACGTTTTTCTTTTTGTTGTTCGTGTGTAATCGAAACGAAACTTGCCTCAAATCAATCAAATCAAATCTAAACAATCCTGCAAAAATCACCACCAACCGACCAACCAACCAACCAACTTCCTGTGCCTCCTGTGCTACTATCCTCGACTCGACTTGATCGACTCTACTACTCTACCAAATCTCTCAATGAAACAATGAAAAAGCGTCCCAAAAAGCGCACTTCACTGAAACTGAAACCCAAACCAACTACAACCAATGAACAATCCTCCAATCAACAGCAGCTAATGCAAGAACAACGGAGCAACAACGAAGGCAACAATCCAAATGCAGCCAACGATAATGAAGACAACGCCGACACGGATATGGCAGCAATGCAAACGCCAACGAATGTGCCCCAGCCCCAATATGTGGCAATGCCACACACAAGCGAGGATGAACTGTCCACACAAACGGCAATTAAAATAGAAATACACGATGTTGACTCGACTGTGACAGGTGTGCGCAATTTGACCAGCAACATGAAATCGACATCGCCCACCAAGAAATCGGGCCATGGACAAGATGTAAAGCGCATTACTTTTGATGAGTCGTGTAAGAAAGAATCCTTTGATGATGTAAATCCCAACTATCCACAGATAAGTGTTGTTGTCAGACCGCCGACACCGTTGCGCGGCGACTGCATCAAGCCCGTTGCCGTTGCCATGTTGTCTGCCACCAGCTCATCCGGTGGCAGTGGCAGTAGCGGTTGCGGTGGCGGTGGCATGACCATGGCCTGCACGGGCCTGCTCGGCGTTCGCGCCATGAATGCCTCCGAAATTCGTCGGCATTCGAGTCATGCGCCCAGCAGTCTGGCTGTACGTGAATTCGACAAGGACAAAGATCGCCGTCACTCCGGCTTCAATCCCAATCAATTGACATTGGATCCGGAGCATGCGCGTTTTCTCAGCAGCTCCCCAGCCGCCAGTCGCAGGATTAGCTGTGGCAGCCTCTTCAAGGTAAGTCTCCCGCCCATTGTTCCCCATCCACGACCTCGAACTCGATCTCGATCTCGAACTCGACCCCCCGCAAAAATACCCCACATATTTGACTTACATTGGCACTGCATCGTCGGCAAAGCGCGGCATAAAGCAAAAAAAAAAAACAAGTTTTGAAGTATGTGAATCGATGGTTGTGTCAGGCGAGAGCAATTGGTGTCAAGTGCAGAGTGCAGTTCTCATACAGCCTTAATACACACTTAAACAACAACAACAACAACAGCAACAGCGACTTTAGGTAATTGTACTTATAAGTAAACGCAACCACCACCACAACCACCACAGCCACAGCCACAAGAGAGATTTCTGTGATTATCGTATGTCTGCTGGACCTACAAATTCAATGATTCATCACAACAGGTTTTTAGTTTGGATTTTACACGAGTTTTCCCTTTAGTTTATAGGTTTTTGGTTAGATATTATGTGCAATTGAAAGGGAAAGTAATTTACGAAAATTAAATCAATACTCACATTTTTTTTCGAAAGAGAACAAAGTATTAAATATTAAAAACCATAAAAAGTCGAACAAAGGTACAGCTCTTATTCAGCCAAACTTAGATCAAATTTTGAATTAAAACCGTTTGCTAGTAAAACAAAATTCGACAGAACTTTCCTTAACATAATCTTTAAAAAAATAAAAATAATTATGCTGTTGAAAATTCAAAATACAAGATGTTCGTAACTAACTTTTCAATATCCAAAACACCATTTTAATCGCACAAAATATATCTCCAAAGACTGTTCATTATGATTTGCCACATTATTTCTGATTTAGCCACAGAGTTTTGTTGCCACGTTTAAGTTCCTCGTAAAATTATGAACCACAACAAAATTAAAACCGAAAAAAAAACATCCATGTATTGGTTATACAATAAAGCACAAACAAAAAATTGGTATGTATTTCAAAATTATGTCAAAACTATATAAAATTATGATTTGGAATATACTTAACCTTCGAACACACAGCCCACAACCAATATATATAATAATAAATAGCCACATAATGTACTATACTCGTATGCATATACACACGCAACAATTTTAAAAGCAACATAATACTAAATGCATTTTCTTAGAAGAAAAACCAAAAGGTTGCCACGAAACGGGGCTATGGATTGTTCAGAGTTCGGTTCTTTGTGGTCGCCGAACCAGATATTCGTTTGGCCACACTGGCGCTTATCAGGCCGCTCATACCTCTGGTAAGCCAGTCACCCCCCACAGCCGGGGAAAGGGTATCACCCAACAATTGATATCCCCAATAATTTCTGCGTTCCTGCGTTCGTTCGATGTGTAAATCCCCCCAGCAAATGCCGCTAAAATACTGATCTATAAAACCAATTGAATGAGTAAAAAACTTCGGTGCAACCGAGCTGTGAAAACCCTTAACAAAAATCTATCTTAATTTACAAGTAGTCCGTTTATCAAAGACTAAATGTTTTCCCTCAATTTGTGTAAGTGAATTTTTGTTAAGGGTAAATCGAAAAATGTGAAAATCCTATGTACAAAGCGTGTGTTCCAGTTCCAGTTTCCGTTTCAGTTTCCTCAGCACCTGCGTCAGTTTTCGCTTTTGAGTAGTGTTGCAAAAGTAACCAATAAGTAAACAAACTCTGTTAACCAACACTTAAACAAACAAGAAACCGATAAACATGTAGCTTCTGCTTACCTGCTACCTATCCAACCTACAGCTATGATTTGGTTTGACTTTATGATTTATTTGTTTTCCAGTAGTGTCTCTGTTACTCTCCTCTGTCGCTCTCCTCTCTCTTGCTCACTACAACTCTCTCTCTCTCTCTCTCTCTCTGAAAAAGTACTTAGCAACCCTACGAACAGTAACTGCAAGTCACACTCACCCCAGCCAGCAATCACCAAACACCACACAGAGTTTCACACACACTCAAAATCACATCCACATCCACACCCACACCACTCCACATGTTTCTTTGTATCGTAGTTAGTGCTGACTTTCCAGTTGCTCTTTGACACGTACTCGATACTTCGACCTGCAGTGACCCCCATGTAATCGATGCATCTCTCTTGCAGCCGAACGAAGGCCTGCCCAATCTACAGACCCTCAAGGGCTCCAAGTCGAGCCTGTTCATGGGGTCAACGCTGTTCGGCTTCGATCACTTTGCTGCTGGCGATAAGGACGACAAAACGGGCAAGGACAAAGAGAAAACGCCCACAGAGGAGACCACTCGAAAGTTACCCATCATCAATCCATTGGTTCGACTGCCCAATTGGCCAAGTAAGCATAGCCTGCCCATCTCTCTCTCTCTCTAAACCGTAAGTTTTTCATTATATTTACTCCTATTTAGATCTCGCTAATGGTGGCGGTTTCATCTCGAAATGTCTGCTGGCCAATGCCGATACTTTGTGTGCCGCTGTCAGCCCATTGATGGATCCGGATGAGACGCTCCTGGCCGGCTACCATGAGAAGTGCGTAATGAACAACTACTTTGGCATTGGTATCGATGCCAAGATCTCACTGGATTTCCACAACAAGCGCGAGGAGCATCCAGAGAAGTGCCGTTCCCGTGCTCGTAATTACATGTGGTACGGGGTACTTGGCTCCAAGCAGCTGCTCCAGAAGACCTGCAAGAATCTCGAGCAACGGGTGCAGCTGGAGTGCGATGGGCAAAGGATTCCGCTGCCAGAGCTGCAGGGTATTGTTATATTGAACATACCTAGCTTCATGGGCGGCACCAATTTCTGGGGCAACACCAAGAAGGACGACATCTTTCTGAGTCCCAGTTTTGATGATCGTGTGCTCGAGGTTGTCGCTGTCTTTGGGTCTGTGCAAATGGCCGCCTCGCGGCTGATCAATCTGCAGCACCATCGCATTGCCCAGTGCCAAAGTGTGCAGATCAATATTCTGGGCGACGAGGAGATACCCATTCAAGTGGACGGCGAGGCATGGCTACAGCCTCCCGGCATGATTCGCATCCTGCACAAGAATCGCGTACAGATGCTCTGTCGCAATCGGAGTCTGGAGCTCTCCCTGAAGAGCTGGCAGGAGAAGCAGCGTCAGCACAGCATCTCCATACAGAGGGATGCTTCCTCCACCGCATCCGAGCACGCTGTCTCCACGGATGAGGTGATCTCCGAGCGGGAGTGCTATGTCCTTCTCAATTTCATTGAGGCTGTTAGCTCTCTGGTCAAGTGGGTCAAATTCCTGATCATCTCCCATCCCGCACTGCAACACGATCTATATTGCGTGGCCTGTCGGGCCAGTGAGGCTTTGGAGAGCATTCATCCGCAGGGTAAACTGCTCGAGGGTCCCTCTCTTCGCACCAACTTGGTGGAGGTGATTGATTCCTCGCGACAGTTGTATGACGACGCTTGTACCTTGCTCCGAGATCGTGGACATAGTCTCATCCTAAGAGAAGACCTGGAAACGAAACTGAGTGCTGCTCTGGCCAATATGGAGATGGAGCTAAAGAAGTGTTCGGTGCAGAAGTGCATTGATGGCAAGCTACGGGCATACTTTAATGTTCTGGCACCCAATGAAGAGGTGAGTTTTGACACAAATTCAGCTGATTATGGTTGTAATCGTTCATTTATTATCCTCTAGCCCGATGGTCGTCGCAAGTCTAGACCCTTCTGGGTCCGCCTACGCTCTGGATCCACCGCTGGACAGCAGCAGTTCAAGTCTCCCATCAACAACACGCGCGAAGCGGCCAACAATTGGAGTGTCAACGAGGTGGTTACTTGGCTGGAGACCATGCAGCTATCCGAGTATGTGGATAGCTTCCTGAAGAACGACATTCGCGGCAAGGAGCTCCTGACTCTGGGTCGCCGTGATCTCAAGGATCTGGGTGTGGTCAAAGTGGGTCATGTCAAGCGCATACTCCAGGCCATCAAGGATCTCAGTGAGAATTAAAAATAATTGCAAATATAACGAATGGTTCCTGTTGTTAAGAGAGTTAAGATGTAGAAGTGAAGGTGTACAACCGGCTAGTACAAAGCAAATAAGTCTTCGAAATGTGCTCTTAGAGTTGGCAGCGAGAGATCAGATATGTATATGTATGTATGGATACGGATATAGAGGAGAGTGTATGACAGTGTACAGGTGAGTGCTTAGGGACTGTTAATTTTTTTAGAGGGGGCAACCAATGCATACAACAATCACTAATTTATAGGCTAGCTTAGCTAATGTCATGGGTATGCGGGAACCAGGGCGACAAACGAAAGAAAACGACGATAACGAAAAGAAAAACGATAAACGTACACAATACCGTTTATAATTCAAGCAAAATACTTTTTGAAAGATACTTGTAAAAAATTTTCTGCTCCTAGAAATGTAAGATAACCCCGATGGAAGACAAAACTGATGTAACTTTGATGTTTTATGTGTACTCATGTCAAATTCGAGGATTACTTAACAAATAATTGGCAGTTAAACGAATTTAAACGTAGTGGCACATGCAAAGATTTAACAACAACAACAACAGCAGTTAGCTTTTAAGTGTTTGAAAATTCAGCCCCAAAACCTTAACCTAATCGAAATAGATGGAACCTCACAGATAATCCCTACACTTACCCTTTGAACCAAGTCCTAGATAAACCTAAGCAAACAACAGAACCCCAGTTAATCATTTAACCTTATGACTAAACACACAAATATGATTCTAAATTTAAAAGCAATTTAAATTTTACAAATTAAAAATCCAATGAAACCCCCAAAATCAAAAAACAATCTCAACATTATATTAAATATACTTATACATATAATTGTACTTGTACTTATATATAGTTATTGGAAATTAAATTTAAATGTTTAGCCCCTACTGATACTAACCTTATGGGCATATACGAGAACCATTACTCTCGTAGAAGCTGCAACAAAGAAAAGTCTGTTAAAAGTGTCATTTTTTGTGGTAACCGAAAGCAACTCTAACTTTTTTAATTTAAATGAATTTAGTTGTTAAGTCCAGCAACGTTTTTTCAAGAATAAGTTTATGTAGGTAAGAACCCTCCCCTTGGGTGCGGTTACATTCCCTGGTGCCGGATGCCAGGGAAAACCCCCCCTTAAAAACAAATTCATTTTTGGTACTATATACAAGGATATGGTATAGAAAATTAGCTAGCATTGGGAACACGGATTTGGGTGTTCGGAAAAAACCTTTTTGGTATACCTTTTAATTGTTTAATTTTAAGTGAAACCAAAGAAAACAAAACCCAACTTTTATCAAACAAAAGGAAACGTTTAATTGTTAAGAAAAAAATTGTGCTAAATATTTTTATAAGTCACCCCCTTTTCGATTTGAACCATTACGTGCAACAGTTTCTCTTCCCAAAATATAATATAATATAATATACATATACATATATAGCTGCATAATGAGTAGATTTTAGGTAATCCACAGATCTAAATGTCCCCCCGTTTTCTGCTCTTCAAATGTTTGCTCAAATGCCTCCCATTGAGTGAGCATTTGAAATGGAAAAATCTTCGGCAAAAATATAGCATACTTATATATAACAAATCACTTGAGCGACGTCTATAATATTATATTTTTTGATATATAAGTATAAATGAGCCCAGACCAACTCGATTGATTTGTTGTAGTCCCAAATAGAATCCTTGTACTATTTCTTCTGTCCCCAAAATGCACAATTAGCAATACCCATGATTTATAAATATTCTGACACATATTTGTGAAACCATTTACGCTTACGATTAACCTAGATAAAACAGAAATCAATTTCAAACCCTAAATTAAGATAAAAACCAAGAACTATAATAAAAACAAACACTTAATATAATACAAAAATACTAAAAACAAATTTAAAAATTAAAAACTAAAAGGTAAAAAATAAACGAAAAACACATTTAAAACATTTTTTCGACACATGTATTTTCGAGCAAACTTTAAGAAACTTAAAAAAAAAAAAATTAAATGCAATCATAATACAATTGAAAATAGTTATAATTTATATATTGTAAAGTATATACTACATACATATATATGTTTGTATGTGTATCTGATCGGCTTTTAGTACTTTCTGAATTCAAAAACTTATAAGTTAGACCCATTATCAAACTCTAATCATTTCTCCTTAATTTTAGTTTCAAAATACTGTGATAACAGCTTTCTATATTCCTGTAACAAAACAAAGAAAACGACCTAAAAACTAATATAAAAACATAATATAATAAGTCATAAAGTGCAATAATAACTGAACACAAAGTCTTATAGTTCGTCTACAATCAGTAAAATTAGGTAATGCCTATGAAAACCATTTACCAGCAATAAGTGTTTAACAACGTGTTTTAATAATTAATGGAAATTCAAATTTAAAAACCAGAAAACCCAAACAAAAAAAGATTCCCAAGCAAATGTATAAAGCTGTCTCTCTGCAAATATACTTACAGTCCCAGATAACACCAGAAGAATTCCGATGATATTGTAAAGTTAAAAGCAAAGCCATAAAGCAGATAAATACGTATATTTCCTACCCACAATAATACAGCAATTATAATAGAGAACATTTTCTTGAAGAAAAACTTAATACCAACAATAATAAAAACAAAACACAACAAAAATGTATTTGTTTTATTTTGGAGTTGGAGCAGTTTTGCGAATAGGATTTCATACAAATTCCTTGAAGTAAATCCATCATTAGATTGCTCAAATTGCCAGATAAAGTCCGCTATTTAATCACCTGGAACTGCTTAGCATTATCTGGTCTTGAACTGCGTTCAGAAAAAATTCGCTGGGCCTCCATTATCAACGCAGAAAGTGCACGCACCCTGCACAAAGGATTTAAGACCCGAATGCCTGTCGTCCTTGCTGCACAAGACGTTGGAACTGGAACTATCAATCCTCCAATCGATTGTATTTACCCGCCTTTAAAAAACCGTTTTGTAAAACGTTTATATGCATTTTTCATTTATTTGATTCATACAGTTTTTATAATCACTTGTTTTTCTTTTGGTTTGGTTTTTTGGTTTTTTTTTTATTATATATGTTTTCTTTTATATGATTTTGTTACTGTTTCATCCAAGTACATATATAATTTTATTATATCGTGTTATTTAGCATTTCTATCAAGGCTATTTGGTGTGCCTATCGTTTATGACAATTTTAGAAAAAAATCATCAATCGGTTTTGCATTTTGTATTAATTTTATATAATGGGATTTTTGGTTTTTTGGTTTTTAATTTAAAATTTGTGGCGCATTGAGGCGTGAATGTCAAATGTAGTTCTCATTTTGGAATGTCTCAAACGGAAATGTACTTTTATTTGTGACACTCATATAAGTAGTTCTAAAAATGTATATTGGTTTTTGAAGAAGCCTTTTTTTGTGGTGCGCCTTTTGGTATCGTTTTTGTAGGGTTTTAGTGTTTCATTATTATTTCTCATTTCATTTCCTTGGTAAACAAGCTAGAATATATATCAAGTTTGTTCTTAAGTAGATTCATATTAAAGTCGCCTAAAATTTGTTAAATACGATAGTTTAAAACTAAATGAGTGTCAAGTGTTCTACTTGTTTTTTTTTATATTCAACTGTTACTGGAAATATTCAGTTTTTATGTGTGCATGTTGCTGTCTGTTTTGTTTGGGTTCTTTTGGATTTTTTGAAGATTGCCAGAGAGTGTCATTAAGTTTTCTTAATATTTTGTCTCTAACTAATGCATTTTGGAGTAATTCAAATTTAATGAGAATTAATAAACAATTTAATTACTTGTCGGGGGTGTGGGGGCACTTGTAATATCTTGTAACTATTCATAGGGTTTCTGTAATCAACTCATCATTTCCAACTAACAAACAGGTCCATTCATGAAAAACATATACAAAATATTCAACTGTTTAATAAATACCATTGAACTGTCTTTCTCAACCTTCTTCTTCTCTTTTTTTTTTGTGATTTTAGTTTTTTATTACTATGTTCTTCGTATTAAAAAATATATAGACAAGCAACAATTAAGCTCAATACTGAAGTTAATCACACAACTTATGGGTAATGAAATTTTAACTTCAGCTTACAAGGGTATACCGTTTCTTTTTGTGTTTTTTTTTAAGATGTATAACATTTAAGCATTTCCAGTTTCGCGAAGGAAAGTGGTGTCGTGTCTCGCAGATACACATGAGGAAACGAAATCTAACAAAATTCCCATACATTAATCATGATTTCATTTCTCAAAGCTATGGCCCTTTGGGAAGCATTTGTTTTCAATCAATTAGCGCTTAACTTGTAATCAAAATCCGAATGAATTTGATAAGGTTTCTCTATCTTTCATATTTGTCGACTATTCAGACATACATATAGTTATAGTTATATAAGAAATGTACGTATGTCTCAAACTAGTTTCACAGCTTTCCAAAGCATTTTCCTTCATTTCATCCATCATTTTTCCTTGTGTGTTGTAGTATTTTAGTATGTTTCCTATGTGTGTGTTTTCATCTTTTTCTAATCATCATTTGCCATTTATTTTCATGTTTTCTTTTAGCCAAAAATGTATCTTAATTTATTGTTAATATCATCTTTTGTATTTTTGTTTTCCTTTTGTAATTCATGTGCAAAATCTATTATCAACTTTATATTTTGGTTTTTGACGGATCAGCGTAGATCACCTTTTATGCATTACCCAAATATACGGCTTGGTTTTTGCTCGATTAATGAAAGTTACAAAAATGTGAGATATATTTCGTATTCCTGTTTCGAATATGGCCTCACTTTTTGGACGGGTCTTTGCGGTGATGTTTGTCCCATTTTCTATATTTATTTTTATTTTTATGATTGCATGATGTTTTCGAAATATTGCAAAGTTCTCTTGGTTTTTTTTGAATGCAAAACAACAGTATGATGTTTATTCTTTTTCTTTTTTGTTTTGCTTTGTGGGGAAAGGCAGTGAAAGTGTTTTATAGAAATTATTTTTAATAGGTGTTCATGCAGCTTCATGATATTGCTATGAAATCAAAAGTTCAAGCATAGTCAAAGTGGGGATTTCGCATAGCTTTTGGGTATTAGAGAGAGTATTATTCATATATGTTTAGGTATTGCATAATGTCATTTTTGTTTTGTTTTGTAGGCTGTATTACGTATTATAATTGCTTGCATTTTTATGCTTTTCAGGCGAGTGTCCTCTCGTCTGCTGTCGCCTAGACACTCTCCTCCTTGCTGGCGCTGCTGCCCCAGAATCGATCGAAACGGTCGCGTGCCTTCTCCAGCACCTCGGCGGCTGTGGTGCGAGCCGTCGATGCAGTGCCCGTTGACGAGGACGATGACATAACCTGATCCTGCGGCTGATCCACCGGCTGCTGCTGGCGCACAGCTCCGCCTGGAGCTACATGGGGCGTCAAGGTTTTGCCATAGACAGCACCTCCACTGGTCGTAGGACTGGACGACTTCCAGGCTATGGGGATGGCAGTGGTTTAAGAGGTTTGGATAGGGGGGGAGATAGTTTTGGAAATAGTGTTTATGTTACGCAAGGATCTACGTTTATTTTTCGATACGCTATGTGATTGGCTTGCACTTTTTAGGGTTTTGGTTTTTAGGGGTTTACAGAGAGGCGGAACTTTGCATTATATTTACGCTTATTGAGAGATTTTGGCTTGATTTTTGCTGGTGTTATTTTTTTGTTTTTTTTGTTTTTTGAAGAAGTTGAACGTTTGGCTAACGATGATATCGATTTTGGTATTTGGATGATGGTTTTGTGAGTAGCGATACATACATATACATATACAGATACATATATAAATACGAGTTAATATATAAATATTTGTAAAAGCGATTCGACTTGGTTTGGTTTTTTATGGTATCATTTTTGTTGGTTGACTTCGTTTTTTTATATTTTTTTGCTGATACTTTTGGTATGGAAGTTTTTTTTTTTGCGTTTTTTATTGAAGCGTGCTTAATGGCTTACCGTCCATTTTAGCCTGTTCGGTTAGTTGTGGCGGTGCCGATTGTGGTGGCGGTGGTGGTTTCTCCACCGGTGTCGATGCTTTTATCTCGCTCTGAGGTCGGCTATAGTTCTCTCCTGAAAATAGACATAAATTTATAGTGATATTCCACAAATAAATTCATGTATACTCTACCATCTTTAACATTCTGGGTAACCGTAAAGGTCTTGCCCGTATCCAGGGGCACAGTCCAGTTGACTGGATCGGGCGAACGCATTATAATCTGCTCCGGCGACTTTACCCGAGTGGGTTCCGGTGGTGACTTCACCAATGGCTCCTCGGGCACTTCGGGTACCAATGGCGGCTGTGGACTGCAGCTGGAAATTGAAATTGCAGTCTCACGACCATCCTCGCCATCGTCTGTTGGTTTTTGCAAAATATCCAAAGAGATATATCAATTTTAGGTATGAATACATTTGTGGAACGAGTGAAACTATGAAAATAACTTGATTATAGGCGCATTTTTTTATGTTTGATTTATATCTTTATATTGTATATGCTGCTGCAGCTGTAGAACTTCATATATATCTTCTTTTTTTCTCTTTTCTTTTTTTTATTGTTTAGCAAAATTTGTGATTGAGTTTTTACTGGTTAGTAGTTGTAACAGAAAATCGAAAATGAACATCATAGATCAAACAAAAAATATTAAGGGAACTTAGGAGAACTTAGGTATATTAAGCCGGAAGCTTAAAAGGCAACAAAATTGTTAGTAGAAATTAATAAACAAAAAAAAATAGAATTCTCTTGCTTTTTTGTTGATTTTTTTTTGTTGAGATTTTTATAAAGCGCACAACATGAAAGAACGGCATGCCACAAATACACAAACAGACACGCAACATTTAAAAGCGTGAAAGTTCTAAAAAATGCAGGGAAATTAGAAAGGGGAAATAATGTTATTTATGTTTTCTTATGGCTGTTGTTTGCTGGGTGAAAAATGTAAGAGGCAGAGACGACAGGCAACAACGACGATATCGACGACAGCTTGGGAATGTATTAAACCTCATATGAAGAACATCACTTTATAATATATCAAACCAACCTTTAAATTAACCATTTTTAAGACTCATTTATGCGCTGAAATTTTCTGATATTTCTATCTGGAAAATTGTATAGAATCTAGGATCCATACAGTTGGATTTAATGTTGTAATGGAAATTTGGTTCATCTCTGAGTAAATTTAATCCCACATCAAGAGCTAGATCCTTTAACTTTTTTCTAGATCATTTCTATTAAATGTTTTTCTAGCATATATATCTTTTCTTCTAGTGTCTGTGTCTAGTATTGTGTTCGAGTGTTTCACTGTAGAGTTATGGTATTCAAAATCAAACTATGAGTAAGGGATCTCTAGACAAGTATGATCACTACTTTATAAGTATATATTTACATACACAAAAAAAATAAAGAATAGTAGAGTACATAGAGTAGTACACACAGAACAGAGATTTATAGCCACATAGAGAACACAATGAAAAAACTACAAATGATGAGACGCATAGTACTATATATGCAAACGATCTTAATACAATATATACATAGACACACGGCTGGAATACACTACATTTACAAACATTGATGACAACAACAACTAACATTTATTAACAATGCATTTTGCTCTTTGGTTTTAACCACAATTGTTTGCAATAAAAGAATTTTGGAAATTTTAATGAAATTTTGAATTTCTTTGGGCCAGTGGAATAACGAGGTTGCAATACATTTTTCAACACAGTTCTAAACTACAAAATTTTCACAATATAATTTCTAATGCCAATCGATCTAAGACACACACATGATTCCACATGGCTCGGGGTTTCAGAACATAAAACATTTATTGGGTAGGCTTGTATCTAATTGTGAAGCCCATTCTGATGCCAATTTTTTAAATGATAATATGGTGTACAAACAGTTTTGGCCAAGGTGTAAAATGCTCAATTATTAATAGTTTTTTTGGTTTTTTTTTTAGTTTTACAAAAGTTGCAACACAAACATTTCGCGCATCAGATGTCATTTTACAGCATTTTCCGTATATAATTTATGTATTTTTTTATTTATTTTTATTTGGGATTTTTATTTGAAGAGATTTCAAGATTCAAGTTTTCGGTGAAACTTTACTCACTTTCAGCCAATTTTCTATCCTGACCTGGTACCGTGAGCCGTTTGATGTTGATGGTTGCAGGCCGGATGGGATTTTGAGACGAGGATGTTGCTGATTGAGGAGATGCTGATTGAGCTGTTGATTGAACTACTGGTTGAGATGTGCCTGCCGTGGCGGCTGTGGCTGCTGCTACTGTTGTTGATGTTGCTGCTTGTGTTTTGTCTGATGTTGCATCAATCTTTTGTTGCTTTTCTTGCTGCTGTAGTTGCTGTTGCTTTTGTTTGTTCTGCTGATTTTTGACACTATTCGTCTGACTACCGCTACCAGCACCAACAGTACTACCAAAACCAATGCAACTAATATTCGATCTATCTTTGTCTGTCTTACGCATTTGCTGTTGTTGCTGTTGTTTCTGCTGCTGTTGATGTCCCGCTGTTGCAGATGTCGCAGATGATTTCAGAATTTTGTTGGTTCTGCTGGGTCCATGGGCTGTCTTTGGTTTTGATGTTTGTGATTGATTGGCATGAGGCTGATTAGCATTTAAAGTTGATTTTGTTGCAGATGCTGCTCGGTTTGCTGTTGCAGTTGCAGTTGCTGTCGGCGCAGAGGCTACTCTACCATTAGGCGGTGGCAGGGAACTACTTTTAATGCGGGATTGGAATGTTGTGGATAGGGTGGCTATAAAAACGTAAGCAAGTTTTCGGTTTTTTGTTTCGGATATTTTTCGTCGGTTTCGTATATATTTTTTTTTATCATTTTTAAACCGAAAACAAAACGCACATGAAAAAAATATATTGTTAAATGTATTTTTCATTAGAAAAGTTGTTCTTTTTTTGGTTTATGACGAATCAAGAATACAATCAAAGCAAAGACTAAAGAAATATTCAGAAAATCAAAGATTAAAAAAAAAGAAAATCTTTCAAAGATAAACAAAAATCAAATGGTGTTAGTGAGAACACGTTTGAACTTAGTTTTTGGTTACCAACTTATAATTGTTAGTATTACTTAAATAGGAACATCTATTGGAACGATGGGGTTTCATTGTTGGCTGAGAATATCTCATGAATACTGTGCCCCTATTTTTGTATATTTATATTCATATATTAACAAATATTACACAATATCTAGGGCTGGTTTAAAAGCCAACAACGTCACACACTTAAGGTTAGTTTTTGCTTTGGGGAAAAACGAAATAAAAATTAAAAACAGAGGCAACAACACTCAATTGGAATTGTTAGCATTACTTTAAATTACTTACAATTAAATTTAATTGTTTTATTGTTTTAGTTTTGTTAATTTGTTTTGTTAGTAGTTTGGTTTTGTTCGCTTCAACATGCTAAAAACTATAGATTTTAGTTATTATGTTACTCGAAAGACCAATCAAACGCTTCATTACAGAGAGAACAATGGAACCGAACTCAAGTGGGGGGAACAAAACGAATATAAATCAATGAAAAACTGCATGACCAGAGACTAAAACTAACACAAACAAAGTTTAAACAAAGTACTGGTTAATGATTCTGTAATTATGTTAGTTATTAGTTTCGTTAGACACTTATCTAGATTGTCGATTGTTTCTAGAGGAGAGATGTGTTCCAAAAAACTAACTGAGACTATGAACAGATCTTGCAAATCAAGATTAAATTAATGCTAAAACCAATGAAATAAAAATTCCAATCAACACATGACATTATGCAAACTAGGTCTAAAGTAAGTTCCAAACTAAAAATAAAAATAAAGGCAATGAAGGCCTCTCGTTACGTCGTTTTTGTGGGGAAATGCGGGGAATGTGGGTTTCGGTAGTGCTGCTCTATTTTTGGACTACTTACATGGGCGTGTCTTACGCTCGCTTCCGGCCGCTGTCGTGGCTGAAGTTGGTGTCTTTTTGCGGCTCGCCGTGGGGGCCTGTGAGGCCGACCGTATCTGTCGCTTTGGGGATTCATTCTCAGCGACGCCCGGACCGACCGACTGGGAGCGTGCTGCACGTACAGCACCACACACATTCCCAACATGGCAACACCGAACAGATGAGGATGGTTTTGTTTTCGATTTTTGATCGTTTTTTTTTTTTGCATTTCATTTCGTTTGGTTTTTTATATTTTTTGAACGATTTTTGTTGTATGGTTGGTGGTGGTGGCGGTTTGATTGATGATAAAAGTACGGTTTGGTATGTTTTAATTTCAAAAATTCGCATTTTTCATTAGAATTTCATATTGCTTATGATTTGTATTCTCTCTACTGGTGAAGTTTTTGTGGTGGTGTGACTTATTGTACAAGAGAAAGTGTTGTTGATGCAAGGTACTACAAAAAAATACTCCCTTAATCGTTAATTTCTGGCAGAATGTCAAATATTCGGATGCGCAACAAAGTTCTAAAACGATTTCTGACGACATAACCTGTGTATGTCTCTCTACTTAAAGTTTAGATTAAGCTTCACTATCTCTACCGCCATCTCCTGCATTTTCATTCGAAATATGGCTTCAATTTATCTAATATACAGCCACGACTATATGCCTTGACTAAGTATCTTAATGGCTAGTTAACAAAGAAAATAACGCAGTTTCAATTAGGTTTGTTTCTAGACTTCTCTGAAAAGCTAAAATTTCCATAAATTCTTGTTTAAACCTCTGTATCACAAGAAGAAACCTCAATCATTAGAATCACACTTTCAATATTTACAGCTAACTGTCAGCCTATCTTCTGGTATCTTCTTATCAAGAAAAAAAAAACAATAAAGCAATATATACACCATATAGCGACATGAACATGAGGGCCACACATCGATCAGAGTAGCCTTAACTTAAAAATTAAACAAAGACAAAAAACTCCATTACTTACAACCTAAGTACGTATCTGCAAAATTGTCTCTACAAACATGTGTCCGAAATGTATTACATGATTCAAAACTCTTTTTTCAGAACACAAGACCTCAAGGTATATAGAAATATAAATACTTATAACAAGGAAACTACATAAAAGTTTTGTGCAAGAAAATCTCATAGCCCAACAAGTAGTCTTCGGTGCACACTCGTAAAGGATGTGAAACAAATCGAATCCTTTGCAATGAGTGGAATGGAAAATATATAGGTATGCAAATCAAATGATTGAAGCATTTGAGCAAACTATGGCAAAAAAGGAAATCATAGGATAACGGGGCGTATACTTATTGTTTGGGAGCGTGTGTACAATTGTTCTGTGACAGCTTCTGTGTTGCACTTATGAGAGTGTGCATATATTGTTGTGTACTTGTGTCATTTTGTTGCTTAGAAAGTACATTTTTCTATTTCAGCTATGGTTAATTTTGTCGGTATTTGGATGTGTACGAGTATATCTTCTTCTGAAGTCGAGAGAACAAATGGCAAAGAGCAAGAGCAGATGTCTACTCACATTTCAGAACCTTCTTGGGACTGCCTTTTTGGGGACTGCCCTTCTGGGGCGATCCATGCCTGGAGAGTGCCGTCTTTTTTGGGCTACCTCTCTGTGATTCCGATTCCCTCTTGGTTATGGCTGGCATCAGTTTCTCGCGGGTGGGCGAAGGCAGCAAGGCGCCCTCTTCCACGTCTAGAAAAGTGCCAATATTAGTGGTTTAAATGGGGAAAAACTAGGGGGCTGGACCAACCCGGACCCGTGGTGCGTTCTAAATGATGGCGTATATTGCTAAAACGTGCTGGCAGTGCTGAAATCTCATCTTTATTATCAACCAAATAGGCTTGACCAGGAACTCGGGGCTTAAGTGGTGTCTTCGGCAATGGTGCTGATTTCTTATTATTTTCCTGTTCCTTCTCCTCCTTTGTAATGGGTCTTTAATAGAGGATTTTAAATGTATATTATTAGTTTTATTTAGGATCTAGGGCGTTTAGTATTACCTATGCACAGTCGAAGCTAAAGATAATGCTGAAAGGGAGCTGCGCCTTGAAACCTGATCCCACAGATCCTTTTGCTTCTTGTACAAATCCGGATCAATCTCCCTGCCCCAACCACGGCTCTACAATAGGAGAATATATAAAGATACATAAAAGGAATATATATTATATACTCCTACCTTATATTCCCCAGCCTTTTTGCGTAGTTCAACCATATCCTTGAACCACAAATCTAAATTCGGTTTAGAGTGCGGCGGATCGGTGCCATTCATGACCACCACATGGCCGGAATCGGCTGAATGTCCATGCTTATTGTCCACCTCATCCTTGAAAGCGGCATCGGTAAAGCCAAAGTTCTCCTTTTTCGTAATAAAATGATTCACACGCTCGTGATCGATGGCCTGCGAAAATGGACGTGACTTCCGCTCCACGATGGTCACTTGTCTGCGAAAAACATATGAAAAGGATCATAAGCTTTGTGGAAAAACTATAAAAAGGAGATAGGGGAACAACTGTGCATCTTGATGGCTGCTGGCATGCAACACTTTGCAACATGCATGTGGATGAGTGGGGAGATTGAGATGTGATGCTGCTGATTTCGGGTTCGGGTCTACATGAAGTGGACATCATCGAATGAGAATGGCAGAAGCTCTGACTGTCGATTGGGTTTATCTAAAGTGAGGTAAAGCAAACGTGTACATACTTCTCGTGCGTTTTTCTATCATCCGTATCGCTAACCAACGGCTCCAACTCATGTAGAGTAGCTGAAAGCACACAGATATGAAATTTAATGCTGCTATCCATACACGTTCGAAAGCTTTATACAGATTCATCCTGCATGTACATTAAGATAATCGAAAATATATATATATATTTATATGTATTTATAGGAGAAACTAAAGGTGGAAATAAAGGAGCTTCAGCAAAAGTTAGTTTTGTTGTTGTTTGTTTCTTTTTCTTCTTTTGCAAAGTGTCTAAGTTTTGGGAACTCAAGGGAACAAAGTTTTAATTAAGGTGATCTTCTTATTAATTGTACAGCAAATAATTGAGCCGGAAGCAGCGCCTTGGTGGGTTAGTGGTTTAGTGATTCAGTGGTTTGGTGGTTGGCTTTTACTTTTCGGGTGTTTTTTTTTTTTTGGAAAATGCAAAAAGTAAATAACTTTAAATGAAAATCAAATTTGTGTGTGTTTGTTTGGGTTGGCATTGAAACAAAACAAAAATAATAAAATTATATGTCGAAAATGACTTGACTGAAGCGTGTTTGGCATGGGTAATCCTTCAATTTTGGGTTTGCTTTTTTGTTTGAGAATATAGAACGAAATTCAAACCAATTTATTTTTATGTAATATATTTTTTTATGTATAAATTCGAGTTGAATGCACCTTATTAGTAATATATTTTTAGTTGCTGTAAGCACTACATCCAATTTGTTTGTACACTATGTGAAGCTCGTTTCGCTGTAAGCTGAAGGCGTCGCAAGACCAAAGCAGTTTTTTATTTTGCATTTTAAAGCCACTAATTTTGCACTGAGATGCAGATGCACTTAACGATTTAGCAGATATATAGAGAGTAGAGGGGATAATGGTATTTCTATTTCCGTTTCCATTTTGTCTTACCTATGCGCTTGCACTGTTAATTTTGTTTTTGTTTTTGGAGAACGTTCATGTTAAAGCCCCCTGCCAATTTTCCTAACTGAATGATACATGTGTGTGGGTAAACGATATACATATGTATATGTACGTATGTATGTATAGTATGTTATGACTGACTGATGGATGGTTTATTCTTGTGGTATGACACTCTAGTAATTTCGTTTCACACATGCAACGAAACTAAGGCCAAACAACTCCTATTCCTCCAAACTGAACTGAAAATGTACTTATAAAAGGTATCACACAACCTCTGCGGCCACAACATGCTCCGACTACACTTTTGCTAGTTCATCAATTGATTCATTCATCCCGGTTAAATTGCATTGACATCCATACAATATTCATTATAGTTGAAGCACGTACTCGTATTCGAGTTCATTTTGAGGGCTCATTCAAGGCAATTTAACGGTTAGCATGAATACAAAAATTTATGTGTCTTTTTTTTTGGTTTCGTTAGCACTAATATTAATGAAATTTAGTTCAACACTTACGTCAGCTTTTGGCTAAAAAGATATTCTTGAATGTGTTTTTAACTTTTGTTTATATGTATGTATAGTTTTCGGTTTTTCTTTTTTTTCATTGTAAAGGAATTTAGCATAATTTCGTTCTATATGAAATAGATTTGAAAGATAGTAAAAAGTATTTTGCTAACTGCTTGAAATGAAAAAGTAAACATTAGTCCATAAAAGCGTTCAACAAAATATTGGCTTGTATATACAGAAATCATAAAGAAAAAAAATATTAATAAGTTATACTAGGAATAGTACGAGTATCTATCTTAAAGCTGAGAGCACTGTATACATATATAAAGAGGTATATATGATAAAGCATAAATTTACGACGACGTGTACATAAAAAACTTGATTTAATTCGCATTTTTTTAATAAATTGTTTTTTTTTTGTTTTCTTTTAGTTTTGTGGCAGTGCTGAGAGTTGGAGAAAAGTTTTAGCTACATTTACCAACACTATTCAACAAAGATTTCTATTCGATTTTTTGTTCTTGTATTTTTTTTTATCAATGCTGCTGGCACTGCACAAATTTTTCATTTAAAAATCATCTTGAAAAATAAACAAATTTACTCTTTCCACACACAAAAAGGTTAGTAACACAAGATAGTTAGTTTTTGTTTCGTGAATTAGTTGGTTACGTAAAGAAAATGATTAGAAATCAAATGGAAATTCATTTTTAGTAGTACGCTCATTGGATTGTTTTTTAGTATTACATATAGAGAGTATTATTTGAAAGAAACTATGCGCTAATAGGAAATGTATTCTTTATCAGTTTTTTTTGTTTGTTTTTTTTTTTTTGTTTTTTTAGTATTTTAAATAAATGCTTAGCGACGACAATTTGTTGTCGCACCTTCTTTCTGATTTGTTGTACGTTTTTTATGCACCGTTGGCAGACCTGCACCCATCACCGAATGATGGGCTTGACTGTGGCCGTGTGTCTGGGTCTGGTTTAGACTCTGATTCTGGCTCTGAGCGTGACTGTGGCTCTGACTGGATCGCAGGGCGCCCAATGAGATACTCTTTCGAGGGTAATCGCCGGCCGCGGCCTTAGGCGTCGCCTCGCCGCCGCCCTTAATCCGCCGGACATTCGGCCAAACGAATTGCAGGCGGTACTCTGTGCTCAGTTTTGAGATGGTCTTTCGAAATAGGCCATTTGACTCACCCGCCTGCGAAATAGAAGAGCAGAAATAACACATAACGCAAAAGGGGTTGACAAAATTAAGGGAGAGAAAAATGGAAAGAGAAAAGATAGAGCATTGCATTGTCGCATTGAGTGTGAGAATAAGTTATATATAAATATTATAATTTACGTATAAATATTATCATTATTATATATAGACGATGATCAGAGAACACATGTAACATAGAGAAGATGAAGACGAGACCGTGTGTAAGTCATGGAATAGTCATGGAAACGGAGAAACAGAGAACGAGAACGAGAAAGAGAAAGAGAAGAAATACACACAATACAAGTATAAATTGTAAATTTTGAATATCTATCACTAATTGATTGTTTAATATTCGTTTTAAATTTATTGATTAATGCGGATACATAATAAAATAATAATGATAATATATTCATCCTTATAAACCTCCCAATCTAATCTACATGTACTCTACATAAATCACAGACAGAATTCCCACAGAACGTTGCAAGTATTGAAAGGATATCAAGGATGCACAAATGGAAAGTGCCTGCAACGGTTGCAACAATAAAAAGAAATCGATACACAACTTATGCAAATGTTGAAGAGTTTTTCAGATTAAAATTGTACATTCAGGTCGAGTACATGGCTGACTAACTGACAGACGGACTGACTTGATTGTCTGACAACTTCATGGCACAGCTACACACTGCATGAAAGTGCAAATGTACATGAAAATGTTACCCATTGCCACAAATGGCGAGACGAGTTACAGAATGTTCAACAACATGTTCAGCACATGGAAAATGGCCAACAAAAGGGCCCCAGAAAAGTTATAGACAGGAATGGCGGAGGGAGAACGGACATTCAGGCTGATAGACAGGACAGGCGACAGGACTAATAGAAATTGTTGCGCGTTGGACGGTTGGCAGTTCGCAGGTCCCGGTTCAATGGTCCGAAGCGCGTCCTATCTCTGATCGGAAACAAGAGACAATTTTTTCTCGCTTTTCATGTTTTTTTTTTTTAGATGGTTCTTTATGTGGCGCCACGAAAGAAGAGGCAAACAAAATGATGGGCGTTGCCGCTGCAGGTATATTTCCGATAGGAGTCTACTCCTAATGAGATTCACAATTGATGTCTGCAAACTGATATCGACATGCATTACATTCAAAACTCAACCCAAGTATAACACAGACAGATATATATATATATATTCGGATAATGGATGTGAATCCAATCCATTTGACAATTGTGTACCTGTTTTCTTGTGGCTCCATCGATCTCCGTTGCAGCGGGATAGGCACGTCCATTGGGCACAACGGGTGGTCCCTCCGATTTGCTGCGACGCGAAGGTGTCCCACCGCGCTCTTCCGACTGCAAAATACACACACATACACACATATATATAAAGGTTTATATAGTACGATGTATAGTTAATTAGCTGGTCATTAATATTACGCATACGCCCTGTTGACGTGCGTCATCAGGTGAAACTCAATTAATTATGTATTGTCAGGGTGTGCATGATAGTATGACAAAAGCAAACAGACCCTACGCTTGGGTACAGGTATCTCGAATGTCCTTGCAACACGTGCCGCTCGCTGTGTGCCTCATTATTAATTAGTCTAGAGAGAGAAGCAGGAAAGGACCAGGGCCCCACCTTATATGAGATTTTTTTTGTGCTGTGTGTGTGCTTTTCGTGGCACTTTTACAAGCACCACACCACGACTTAAGCGAATTAACCCTAATGCCAACCCTGGCATAAAGGCAAACCCCATTCAAATGCAAATAAATATGGCAGTATATAGAATTTCAAACAAACATTAAAAAAACCATGACCTGCAGTGAATGCTCTTTAATTTCTAATTAAAATATAAATTTAAAATAATTGTCAGAGATAATTAAGTTCAATAGCTTTTCACACGAGTTTTGTAATGATAAAATCAAATGGCATTGAAATTAAATATATGGCAAACGATTATATGACCAACCAGATTATAGAGTATAACAAATATACTACCCTCTAGTGCTCTTTTTCGTGCACTTTTCCATTTCCCTCATGGACCTCTTCAAATGTCAAAAGAGCATTAAGTTTGTATGTGGGCCATAAAATGAAAATACCATTATATACTCGTACTCGTATGGAGGTCCTTCTCATAGAATTCTGTTCTAACTCGTTCATGGGCACAGCGAAATGCACAATAATTTTTGCATTTTTATTTGCAGACAACCTAAGCTTCAGCTACGAATGCTCCCATGAGGATTTGAATTTAAAAGAAAAGTACGTGATTGCATTAGGAAAATTAAACGTGAGAAAATATCTGGTACTTAGGTGAGTTTATATCGATAAAGAAACGAAAGCATATGGCTGCCCATTAATATATGGAATACCTTTGAATAGATGGAATACCTTTGAATACCTTTTCTCCATTTTATGCCCCAAAATATCCGACAAATAAAGACCCATCTCATAATATCAAGACCCTTTCTTATTCTGCTTCCTTGTTGACAACCTCATTTTATACGAATTTCTCCACATAATAAATATGAACAATTCGCAAAGATTCTCCCAGCCAATCCACTCCTCTGCCTTGACTGCAAGTCCTTATCCTTTCTCTCTTTCTCTGGGTATAAATATATCTTGCACCTGGCGCATTTTTCGCAAGGGAAAGGTCATGGCATGGTGAAAGGGAGGCTCTGCGAATCGAGTGAAATATGGATTAAGGGATGAGAGAGACACTTACCCTCGCCAGACGATGTGCACTGGCATCTCGTCGTGCATCTGTATATTCCGAACCTATAATAAACTCATGCGATTTATATGCTAATTCTGGACATTTTTTCCGACGCGGCATTGACGGCTCATTTGTCGGACCTGCAAATGCAGAGAATCCAAGGGAATCGAATAAGAAAGAGGTCAATAAATAAGGCTGTGTGACATGTCTGCCAAGAGAAATGTCTTTCAATATACGCACCATCAAATTGACTTTGATTTGGGGCTGGCGCCCGTCGCACAACCTCTGGCCGCGAGTTGCCCGTAAATTCATGCCAACGATAAGTGCTCCTATACTCCGAGTGGAGCTGCTGGAAAGAAAAGATATGGATATACCATGGTTAAATCAGGCATTAAATGGGGTATTTATACATATATTTTAATTAAAGATTGTCCTTGCTGTTGAAAATGTTCGATTTTAACAATTAAAAGTAGGAATTAAACAAAGGATTTCAAATGTTAAGCTATTAAGAATGAAATACGGAAGTATTACGACTAGGCATTACCCACTATAGAGATTATTTCATTGCTTAATAGAAACAACTACATTTCTGTTCTCAAAAACTATTTAATCTGAATAATTTTTGGTAGATAGCTGGGAACACCACAGCCTTTTCTATGGAGCCCATTGCTAAAATGTTAAACGATTAAAATGTGTTTCTACTTTCAATAATGACAGTACTAAAGCTTTAATGGTTTCTGCGAACAGAGAACTACATCCTTCAACATGAAACCGCATGCCCCATCATTAATGGGGGTTTCTCTATTCATAAAAATAATTACAAGTACCAGCACACGCATGACAACCAAACAATGGAAACCAAAAGCCGCACCACAGTCACATATGCCTGACATGGAAATATTTTCATTTGCCATGGTCAGAACCCCTCTGGCCAGAACCGAGCTAACAATTGGCCAGTTAGTCAAACGGGTTTCGGGCGCTCGGCCAAACTGCGGTTTGTGTCGCATTTCAATGCAGCAAACAGTCCAACTGTCCTCCCACTTTCTCTCCATTGCGACTGCAGCCATTTGATAATTGCGACAACTGCCAGTAAAAAGGAAAATCCATATTAATAGCCAATTTTTCCACCAGTACCAGTACCAACAACACTTACTGGTATATTGTGCTACTGCTTTTATGGCTACGCCAACCGCGTATCGATCCTTAGCCAAAGGACTTTGAGACACTTGCATGTAAGCTGTAAATTGGGTTGAAAACTCCACGGAAAACCCACTAAGACAACCGACCGTCAGACATTTTCAGGACATTCTAGTGAAGCAGTCAGGACAGTAGTCGATTTAATTATGCCTCAGCTTGGAGTGGAGTTCCTTACCCTTTTCGTTTCGATGGAATTTATATCTACCGTGAGCTTAACTTTCGTTGTCTCCTTCGTCGTTTCCTGTTCCACTTTCTGTGTGTGTTTAGAGCGCAAAATAATTGGCTACCAGCACGCAATGTCAAAGGACAAAGTACATCAGTCATTTGCTCTTTGCCTTCTTTTTGTTTCTCGAGTTTAATTTTAATTTTTAAACAGATAACCAAAGCTAAGCTAATTGGAAGACATCAACAAGAGTCATATAAGCTTTTAAATGTACAAAAAAAATGTACATCAAGTTCAGTGAGTAAATATTTGAAAAGGTTGCCAATGTTCTCATTGGTATTGAATATTTATTTAATTTAATTTTAAAATATATTTCTAGCAAAGGATCTCATGATAAAGATGAGAACAAGGTATATCGGAATATTATATAAATATTCTTAAGTCTTATACTCTCATTCTTATTTATTATTAACGCAGATTTCTAGCCAAAGCTGTTAAAGATCAATAAACAAAAGCCATTTAATTTACGCTTTTAATAAGAAATAATTAGGGTCATTTTAGCCCACCTCCTTCAGCACGCAACGAACCATAACTTTACTCAATTAAATACCATAATTAGACCACAACAACACTCACGCTCTCACTCTCTCGCTCTCTCTCTCGCTCTCTCTCTCTATTAAGAACTTCCCATCAATTAATTTCTGCTCCCCAATCAATGACCTCTTGAACAATTAACCCAATTGCGGCCTAAAACTTCTTCTTCCGTCTAGACGCACACTCTCCAGCTATCGACAAACGCTTCAACTCCCCATAGGCAAAGCAACCAATTAAAAACTCCATTACAAATCAATTCCTTGGGTAATAAATAAGGTTTATTTGGCACGGAGGAAACCACCTTTAAGGGTGAGGTAAGGTGTAAGCGTAGTGCCGCAACCACTCCAAAATACCATATTCCGCCCGGCACGCACTTCATGCATAATTTAGTCGTTTGTCGTGTGCCGGTAGCTCACTGTAATCGAGCCTCCAGTGAAAGAGTGCTACAGAGAGGTCTATGAAGAGGTGAGGCCTACTACTATGAGGTTCGTTTGTCATATGAATTGGTAGTTGATGTCAGGGGCGTCGCCATCGAGCATGATGCTAATGGTTTTGTACGGTATTCGATGGAGGACTCTGTCTGAGGTATTGGATGGGCACTCGAGTGCCACGTGTCGGTGTCTGGCTCCCACACCTGCACCGCACACTCACATTGTTAGGTACTATATTTATTGGCCATCCTGCTAGTACTCGTATCTCTTCGGCAGCTGCAACAACTATTTATCATGGATATGGCAGCAGCAGAAATAAAACAAAAAAAAACACTTATATACATATATATATCTCACCCTGATTTATGTTTCGTGGTGGCACCAATTGATTGCGGTTGCACTCTGGCATAAATATTTAAATATGGTTTTATTTTTGGGTAGGTCTATTAAAAATGTATGTGCAGCAAACTACATTTATGCCATGCGTTTAAATCGTGTGGGAAAAACATTTTACCTAAAAATGTTCCAACATTTATGCTAGAGAGAGAGACAATCCCACCGCAGGGAGACACTTAGCCGCAGACGCAGCAGTAGGTAGTTGGTCTACGTGTCTGCTCAGTGATGTTGAAGTCCTGATAAGCCTGGTGACATCGCAACTATCCCCCACAGAGAGTGGCAGACAGACCAGTGAGACATGAGATGAGCAGGCTTGACATATTTTAATTAAAATTTTAAATTCTGAAGAGTTTAATTATGATTTAAGAGCGGAAAAACCTTGGATGCAAGTGAATTTTTATGGCCGGTTAAAACGATAGCCATTTACATGTCACTTTATTTTGCCAAATGCTCCAATTTGTGGGGTAAAGTAAGTAAAGAGTTGTAAAGAGTTAATGTTGGAATAATATACCATAATACCACTCATTTTTAGGCTACAAAAATGGTTGCAATCCTTAGATCAATGCACCAATTTGTTGTGGTTCCTGTCCCATAAATAACCACCGCTGCTTTTGAACCCCACACAATCTTAAATATTGCTTTTCTTGTGTATGACCAATTTATGGGATAAGAATGTCGGTATGAGTGCAATATTTTTCATAGCATACTTTCCAGCGTCAGCTTACACTGCACCATAATCCCCACAAAACCCACACACGCACACTGACCACATATTTATAGCAGTCACTATATGTGTGTGTGTGCGTCTGTGAGTATATTTGAAGAGTATTCGTGTGCGTGTTTAATCTACCCAAAGGGACCTTTCAAGTTTTATGCGGGCCAAAACAAGCAAAATGACACCTTAGAAGCATAGTTATCGCCTCACAGATCCCCCCCAGATCCTTGTTTTGCGGTCATACATGGGGCACTGTCTGTCTGTATTTGTGCAGGGGTCTGGTTTCTTTGAAGTGGAAACAAGCATTTCTGGGAAAGCAAACGATAATTTTCCACACCAAAAGGTTTGTTTGAAGAGTGTGTGGAAAGTTAATAAGAATATATTAGAAAATAAATAACTACATGCAGGCACGTAATATTTCCTAATTTCTAGAGATCTGCCTAAACCTTATAAGGCGCGTTAGATGTTGCACTCTAACTTCTACCTTAAAATTAAACATTTCCCTTATGCAAAGTTACATGTAAAATGTTGCACTAAAGTTTTCCGCCGCCATCAAATAGTAATTTTCTCTTATCTTAAATGAATATTTGTTGAACAAACTTCCATTGTTTGGGCAACTTTTGGTGCAGCCCTCGCTTAGTTGTTTGTAAAGTTTTTTCATTTACATTTAGTTTACGATGCATTTTTGCCATTTGACACCATTTGGTCTGGCAAAGACACCACCTTGTCTGAGTATCGTACACTTATCTGTGTGCCTGCGCTTTCTTTTATGGTTTCCACCTGGCAAACACTCACACACACACACACGAAACACCTACTCTGGTGACCAGCTGTGTGGCTGACCGAACGAGCAGGTTGGATGTCTGCCACTGCCCCAAACACACACACACACACTCACACACAGTCTTTTCTGTGGTGCGTGCCTTTGTGCCACTGTGGTTTAGTTTAGCTCGATTGCTCAACTAACCAGCGCCTATGGGGCCCCTGGCTGGTACTCACAGTTGGCTGCCAAGACTCGATGGATAGGCCTGGCTTTATAGCCTATCTCTGTCTGCTTGTTTGCATTTTGTCTGCAGCAGCAATTAATATACTCAGGATTGGCCCCTGGCCCCCAGGCAGAGGCATGCCACTGCTCCTGGCTCAAATTTAATTGCCTTTGCCTTCCTTCTCCTCCCTGTGCCTGCACTGAAATGAGACAGGCCCCAAAAAAAAAAAACACCCAACAACATCCTCCATGATGGAGATTGACTTGCAACTGGCGCTCCAGAGGAGCATACAAATGACCATCTGGAGGTCAGCGCTTAATGAGGTGGTCCCGGGTCGGAGGTTGCCTTCATTAAATTAAAGAATGCTGCTCATTTGCATGGGCGTCTCTCTCTCTGGCATTTTGCCTTCTTTTGGCCATAAATATGGATTAGGTTGCCCCCTGAAATGGGAGCAGAGCAACCTGCTGACAACATTTAATTAGTTGGGAATTAATTTATACCCATTGCGAGGCTTTTTAATAAACTTGTACACAGCAAATAGATGTACAAGAGATGTAAGCAGAAATGAGGAAAATGCAGTTGCTTAAACTTTAGATGGAATATGAAAGTTAGGGTAAATAAGTTAAGAAAGATTTTGCATAAATGCTCGGAGGGTTTGTTGTATCTTTAGGAGGGTATAATTTAGTATTCTGATGGCCTACTGCTAGCTGATAAATATTTAATTATATTTCCAATCATAGATAGTATTTTCCGTACTAACAAGCCAAAACTTAGTCTCAAGCATATTTAACTTGATTAAAAACTCTCCAATATTCATCTTCACACAAACTAAAATTGATTGCAGTGGCAAAAACTTTATTGAAATTCTGGCACGAATTTCGTGCTCATACTTTTATGCGGTTTTCTGTTGCCACAAAACTTTGGTTAAGGCCAATGGGCTACAGCAATGCAACGAGTTGTGCAACAAAATTTAATGTCAACACACAATTAAGCTCTCGCCAGAAAAAAAAAACAAAAAAACCAACACAAGGCGTTGAAAAGTTTCCATTAAATGCAATGCTCGGGGATATTTGCCTTTCAGCCAAAAGTCGGAAAAACCACACAAACATTCAGAGAGAGGGTGGGTGGTTGGTTGGAAAACAGGGAGACAGACAGGAACCGGAACGACTGACATGTGGGACAGACGACAGCTGAAAAGTCATTTGTATGCAACCGCAAATCGGGGGACATTAAACTTTTAAGACGCTTTTATTGCACGTGTAACCTACCCTTCGACAGCTCTCCGACTGTGTGTCCTTTTCAATTCTAATCCTTACAAGCGTACCTTTCGACCGTATGGCTCTTGGCTGTGACTGTGATGGTGACTGTGGCTCCTGGGTTTGGCTTTGATTTGACGGCTTAGCGGTGACATGGCTGTCGATGTGGCAATGTGCTTGATTTATATGGCCGCACAGGCCATGGGGCAAAATCTCAGTAGCAAAAGACAAATTTCTATAAATTCTACATGGGTCTGGGACCCCGCCTGAACTTCATTTCATTTCACTCAGCTGCTGGAGAAAATTCACATAAATTCATGTGCTGTGCTCCCAAGCACGTTTCTGCAGCACACCTTTCGTGCCACCGGGATGAAAGTCTCTGGCCACAGTCTCTCCTCTGGTACATGGAATATGAAATTGGAAAAATGCAGAAGTTTCTGAAGTGCATTTGTGGGATTTCCATTTGATTTCATCTGCATTTGCCGTCTCAATTTCAATTCAGTTTGTACTCTCAATCAAGCAACCTTTTTGTGGGAATTAAAATCCATTTAAGTTATCAAATTCCTATCCCCAGACACAAACAAAACAAAGAGGCAACAACTTTTCACACACACTTGAGCTGGAAAATTGCAGCACTTCCTGCAGCAATTTATGCTGGCACAAACTTTTCACACCTCCCACCGCCGCAGACAGAAGAGCAGCGTCTGGGTTCTGCCTTCCACTACCTCCCTCATATTTGTGGGTCTGAAATTATGTGCATAACAGTGCCGCCTCGAGGAAAGCAAATAGCAAGCAGGGTGGTTGGGGGGGAAGCCATATTTAATTGCATTTTCCTGTCTGTCCCTGAGCCAAACTTCAAATGTCTGCAGCCGACAGCAGCCGACAGCAGCAGCAGCAGCTTGAATGACGAGTTACTAAGTATCTGCGTATCTGTATCTGCATTCGGATCTGCATATGCATCTTCTGTGCTCTGCTCTGCTCGGTTAAGCGTTATTCAATGTTAAACAATTAAAACGAAATTCGATGCCATGCACCCGCCTCTGAGCTCTTAAAAAAAAACGAAGCAAAAGGAAAAACTATTTTCCGCCGCTTGTGCGTGCTTCGAAGCGTTCTTTTGTGTTTTTGTTTTCCCTGTGCAGGCGATTACCGCACGAGTGCATCTTGTCTCTGTGTGTGCGGGCGGGTGAGTGATTCTTTCAGTGTATACCAGCCGCTGTACGTGTGTGTGTGTGTCTACGAGTATCTATGTGAACTGCTGTGCTTAGTGCACTCATGTGAATAACGACGATGTCGACAAGGCGACATTGCCATCGATGGCACGCGCTTAGTTTGCGATGTTTTAAGGTTCCCCAATACCCTGCCATAAGGTTGAGGCAGCAACTAAAATCAGCAGATGGGAATTTAATTGCAGAGAAATATATTCGAGGGAAAGATGATCAGGCAATGGATTCCAATGAGGGACATTACTTAGAACCTAATTTGCTTATAATTTTATTGGAGAAAACTGTAACTCACCAAGAGATGATTTAACTCGCATAATTCCTTTACATTTCTGTTTAAAATTTCGCCCTAAAAGAGTGCATTCCCAAGTCGTTATGCACCCATAAAGTCACTTTGTTTCCACATCGATTGGTAGCGCTGCCTTTAGAGTCTGTATCTATCGATGTCTTCAATAGGAGACACGGCATTGGAAAGCTCATCAAAAGAGTATTAATACACTGCTTTACTGACAAGTTTCAAACTTACAACAGCGCATTCCCAATTCGTTTTCAATTCACTGAAAATCCACTTGATTTTCTACTATTTTTGGTGGCTTTTCTCTACTCTTTGGGTGGCTTTCCTCTACTGTTCGGGTGGAGCCTTTCTTGTTGGTTTGGTCCTTCCTTTGCTGGTGTCTTTATCTAGCCGCTGAATCTGCTGGCAATTTACAATTCCTCGGGGCAGCAATCAAAATGCATTCCCCACGAAAATCTTCACTTATGTAAGGCCAACAAAAAAAAATTGCGTCAGCAAAAAGGAAATGAAAGAAAATGCCCCAAAAAAGAAAAACCAAATATGACGTCAACTTCTTCATCCGCTCTCAAGCATCCTCTTTCCAACTGAATGTTTAGTCATCTGCCGTACATTCTTTTCTACTTTTCCACAAAACAAAGTCAGGTCATTATGCGATTTTCACACAAACAACAGAAAGGAAAACTTTTCGCAGTTTTCAGCGCATTAAGATTATGCTCAGGCTTTGTTTCCCTCTTTTGAGATGGAAGTTGGCGCTATAAAATCATAAGCAAAGCGGAAAAAATGGAAAAAAGTATGACTAAAATGCAGAGATATTTTTTCTTCTTTATGTTTCTTGTTTCTGACAGATTTCTGTGTGAATGTGCCTCAATTTGGGGCATGGGTGAGCTAATTTGATTAATGGAATTCACAATTATAGTTTGGGTTTGTGTTCAAGCCATAAATTACATCACGGCTTACGTCAATGAACTGTTCGGCAATGAATTCTCTTTAATTTTATTTAATTCCATGTATTTCTCTTTATATAAGTTCAATTCTTGGAAACAGCTTTCTTTGCCAGCTAAACTTTATTTAAATTTCATTCTTTTGGCAATCGAACGCAGTCCACACTCTGTTTTGCCTGGCTTTTACTTTGTGGTGTCTATGCAGGAAGCGAGCAATCGGAAGCGTTTATTTAGCGGCGATTTAGGGGAAGACGATTGTAGCATAAAACACAAAGACAGACAGTGAGTTATATATAAATTGATGTAATTTTATTTCGGTGATTTATAACAGCTAAAAGTTGATGAAATATAGAACTTTAAAACAGCTAAAAGTAAATATAATATAAAATATTAAATATATGATTTTGGAACCTCATAAAATATATTAAATATTGAAAAATCCCCCAAACAAAGGATAAAAAAATATATTTTATTTAAGAATAATGGATAGAATTAAATAAAGTTTTTTATATGATGAATGTAGATACATTCAATATAGATCTATCCCATTATAGGTTATCAAAGTGTGGTTTTATTCGTTTCACATCTATCAAATGTAGCAGTCATTGAACTTGTTCTGACTTCGCACAAAAGTTCAACGCAAAATTTTCAGAATTCCGACTTCTTTCCTTACATTCAACCACTGGGATTATGTATTCTATTGTCATTTACGATTTGATCTTTGGTACATTGCGCAATCAGCGCAAACTTCACTAGAACCAGCACACAAACTGAGCTGAACTTTGGATAACCTTCCACAGCGAGACAGTTGGCTCATTCCTCAATGATGGCTTGCAATTGAAAACAACATGGGATGAACGAGAACGATGCTTGAATGCCATTAAGACAATGCAGCATAAAATGGCACTGCAGCATACAGAATAGGAATACGAATACGAATAAGTATATTTGTGTATATATTCCACTCTTCCTGCATGGCTGTGTGCAAATAATTGTCTATTGTGTGAGCTGCTTATTTCTCTTATTCTTATTTTCCGTATTTGTGCAGTGTATTTTCATTTTAGCTGCATATCAAATTGCAGCCAAGACTGAAGGCTGTGCCACAGCACAACAATTGTTGTGGCAAATGATCGTAATGCAGCATGGCATTGGGAGGTAAATAATATGAAATTATAGCCAGCCAGCGAATGACAAATTTGCCAGACACAAGTAGACATTTTCCAAGGCATGTCTCTACAGACTACAGACTGGATGCAGCTTTTTCTTGAACAAATATTTGCCCTAAAAAAATACTTGGCTTATCTTTGGAATTTCTGAAGTTTTATTAAGATGATGACAGAAGCATTCCTTAAGCTAAACTAACTCTTGGTTTTTAATATTGAAATTCCTTATGTTAACTCTACTCTTGGGTTCTGACATCATTCTCAATAGTTTACGAGTCTGCACATCCATATTCCCAGCCAATTGGCAATGGATTCTCTTGCGTTTGCCAAGACCCGAAAGCTAACACATTACTTATAAGCAAATAAGGTCAAAATGAGGGGTAGAACATCCCCGTGGAACCCCCCCTTCATGGCCACTTAAATATTTTACGCTTTTGTATTGTTGAGCAAAAGTTTTTTGTGCCCCACCAACGTTTTTGTGCTTTCTGTTGAACGCATAAAAAATGCATACGCACACGGTTTCCTTTCCTCATATCGTTTATATAATGGGATTTCCACACACACACAAACTTACATATATATAGCACATTTTTAGGTTTTTATAGAAAATGAAAGAAAAGCGCAGCAAGAGGCAGTCACCAATCCACTCTAAGCGGAGAGCTGAAAGCGTCCAACATTTAACTTTTTATGCAAAAGAGTGCATATTTTTGTGTGTGTGTTTTTTGCCCAAAGACTGAACAAGTGGGCGTGTGAGGCTGCTGTCAAGGATTGCAAAAAAAAAAGGTAAGAACATCTGGATTATAATACTCGTTTAAATATGCAGTTTTTTTTTTGCAGAAAGGTAAAAAGTGGAGGTGCAACAATTTATGGCAGATTTAGATGTGTAAATAATAGCGCATTTATTCAGGGAATTTAATCTTTAATGGGGCTTAAGTCAAGCTATTAGAGCTGCATGAACTGGGATTAGTTTTAAGATTTATTTTTAAGATCTATTTTATTAAATTGCAGCATAAAATAATACAGTTTTAAATCAAAAATAGTTGGGCAACATTTTAATTTAATTTAATTAAATAATTAATTAAATGATACCTAATTAAGCCATTAAATACGATTAAAAATACATCTATAAATGCCACAAAGTAAGGCAACTGCCACTCTTGTCATTAGCTATCAAAAGTATCAAGTATCTGAGTGGTTGCAGATTTTCATGCTCTTTTTAATTTATGGTTTTCTCAATTTCTGATATCATATTACACAGTCTGGGAGCAGCCATTACACTTCCATAAACATCACCATTAGGGATTCCTTTTAGAGCTCTCCTTGACGCCCAGAAAAGCCCCCCAAAAACCGTCGAATGAAATTACTATCAACGTCAACAGCTTCATGCAACTTGGTCGTCAGCCAAGAGCCTCAAACACTTTTTGTGGGGAGAGGAAAGCACCCGAAGACTGCGTCACGATAGAGCCAGGGCCGCAATGCATATAGCACCTGGCAGGCTGGCTAGCAGTCAGGCTGGCAGTCAGGCAGGGAGCCTGGTGACTGGCCCTGTAATCCATTCACTTGCGAAGAGGAAATTATTATAATTGCATTAGTTCCAAAGGCAGAAAATTGAAATTGAAATACGTTAGACGATGTCGGGCATGACCGGATGCTGATGGATGGGCAGATGGAAAGATTGGATGAGTGTTCACTTGCTACAGAGATGGCCAGATGGAAGGGTTGACGTAATATCTCCTGCTGGCTGAGGCGTGTCCTGGTTCCATATGGACCCATTCACACGGTTAATGCTTCCCCTTTTTTTTGGCTCAAAAATTAATCAAAACTGATTGAATCTCTGTTATTTTTTCTCAGGCGAGGATATGACCTTAGCTCGTTTAATCAGATAAAACGGAAGTCATCAACAAATTGCTTATAATTGACATTAGATACTCATTACGTATACGCCACCAGGCACACATCTGGGTTGTGCCTTGCACTTTAATGGGAAAAGTTCTGTTTTATGTGTGTGTTGTACTCTCTGTACTCTTTTATAATCGCCTGACATTGATGGGGCACAACTTGATAGACATTTCGTGCCTGTTCCGACGTTCGTGCGCAGTATTTTTAATGGCTGTCGATAGGGAAAATCAATACGAAAATAGGAAAATTATTCCCTCTGATTAACACGGAAAATGCCAGTCAACCAAACAACAGCACGAAACATGTCCAAAATATACAGGGTTACAGGGAAGTCAGAGTCAAGGATCAATGGCCCATTAAAGCTCATTTTATCAATGAAAAAAAAACCAATTTACCATACAAAAAGTCTCCCACAAAAAGTACAACATTAAAGAGCCATACAAATATTTGCTGAAAAATTCCGGAATATGTAAACAGTAACAGAAAAAGAAAACAAAAATATAAAAACTTCTGGGAAATGTAAAATTTGTATATGCGCGCTGCATGCGATGCTCTGATTTGCGTTGAAAATATGCAAATATCAAAATGAATGAGTGACTGACGGCGGAGGAAACCTGAAAATACAATCGAAAGAGCCGGAAAAGCGAACACAGAACACAGAGATGGAGGGGGCAAGCTCTCGTGCGACATGTGTTTCAACATTTCTACCTGTCAGGAGAAGGTTATATAAATTGCAAAAATGTTTGCCATTAGCTGGCGCAAAAGTTCAACTCAACTCGCACAAATGTTGAACCTCTTTTGAGGTGGCAGCAGTACAGGAGTGTAGTTTACATTTTTGATTTCGCACTAACCGCAGCAGCACCGAAATTGTTGACCCCAAGTAATTAGAAAAGTTTTGTGCTCCGCCAACCGTCTGTTCCATGGAGATTGCTGTTGCTGCTCACCAAAAGAACTTTTCACTCCGTCCAAATCCTCTAAGGATTCAGCTTTCAATTTGCCTTTGGGTTTCCTTCACAGTTTGCTGCCAGTTCGGTGTGGATTATGCTGCAGTGGAAGAAATATGCGCAAATTGCCTTCGTTAGATGCATTGAAGGGGGGCACTGGCAGACTGGGAATTGCACACTTTGGTCAGACAATTGAAATGCCAAGTTTTCCATTATATAAAGCATAAATGAATGCTTTGAGAAAATGCAGAACTGCAGCGAAGAGCTTAGAAATCAATCACTTTTGAAGTGGCAAATTGTTTAATTGGGTTTTTGGTTGATCGATTTATTTAAGGATTTTTACATTTCTCTTCGATACATTTCGTTGGATTAAAATGGAATTTAACGCAATTTATCCATGGAGATTAATTTGGAGACTGTTCTGGGAGACAAACCGCATGCGAAAATAGATTGCGAATTTCTTTATTCACCTTAATCTATTATATATGTTTCACTTCACTTCTTCAATCCACTTCAATCGATTCTATTTCTTTTATACTTCAATCGACATTAATCTATTCTATTCAATTTCTTTCTATTCTATTAATATTCTTCATTCCTTATTTTCAAATTTAATTTCCCTTACGAAAATGCAACCATAAAAATATCTAATAGAAACACTTCTCCCACAATTCTGCCACAATAAAATGCCAACACGTACAAAAAAGTATCCCAACAAAAAATAACGAAGAGAAATGAATTTGGTTAGCATTCAAAGTGGAAAGTGGAAACTGTCAGGCAAGGACGACTCATCCTCAATTCTTTTCCCCACAGTTTCCTGCTCCCATAAGATAAGACGAGGAACAAAAGACAGTAGTAGCAGCAGCATCCCACACACACCCACAGCCACAGACAATGCCTTGCAATGCCTTCTGCCTGCCATAGAAACCTCCAACAAGTGCGGATGTGGCTGCGGCTGTGACTGAAGGAGGACTGTAGGAGTGGCGATAAACCCAGCATAAAATGTGAGTAAGTGAAACTACTTATGCAGCAGCAGCAGCAGCAGCTTCACCACCACTAACCCTAGCCCTGGGGCCGACGCCCAGCTGACTGCAGGGATCGATCCAAAGGAGCAGCTCAGAAGTAGCAGAAATACAAACATATGTGTGCGGCGGCTGAATCGATAGGCGTGTGGTAGCTGACGACTGACTGGCGACTGGCGACACATAGCCGGCACTTTTTGTTGTTGCTGCTGTTGCCACACAAAAAAAAGGAGGCGTGGAGTCCGTTGGTGGGTGGTTGGTTGGGTGGCAAGGTGTTGCAATAAAAACTTTTGACTGGCTGCCCTGACGCTGATGTAATACCGCAAGACAGTTTTCCTTCCCTGCTGTACGTCATATGGTCGAACAAGCGGCACAAAAAAAAAAACAACAAAAACTTTGAATAAAACGCCGGCTGAAAAGGTGCTGTGCTCTCTGGGAGAGTGTACTCTCTCTCTCTAGTGTTTCATTCTCTCTTTCCCTTAATTTCTCCCTCTCTCTCGCTCTCTCTACGTTGCACATGCGCGTCATACAAATTGTGTGGCTCAATGCGAATTTGTGTAAAGTTTTTAACTTTGCAATTACCCAGCGAATTGCATTTTCTTTGCCTTCTTTCATCTATAGAATCCTCCATCCTCTTTCCGCTTTCCGCTGTTGATGAATCAGCTGTTTTGGCACAGCCACTGGAATAACCTTAGTGGAACTTGCTTCCACAGTGAGTGAGTGAGTGTTTGTCCATTCCATGCCCATTGAGTGAGTGTTCCAGTGAGTGGCGACATTCATTTCGGTGTCGGTGTCGGTGTCGAGCCTGCTGCCGGTGGCTCCCCATAGTCCATGGGCACCCCGGCCGGCCACCAGCTGGCTAGGTACCCGTGCCCCCGGCCGCCGTGTGAGCACCGCTGCTGTCTGTGCCACAAGCCATATGCTATTGATTTTCTGGTGGGGTCTTCTGCCTTCTGCCTTTTTGGCCATTTTTCTTTGCCTTTGCCTTGGGTCTTCTTTGGCCCGTGTTTCTCGGCTTACTTCGCGTTTTGCTGACGCGCTCGGTGTCCGTAATGTCAGTTAATTTATTCTCCAGCCAGAGAATATTTTTGTGTTATTTACTTTATGTCTTTATAGTCGTTTATATACATACATATATATTCTTGTTGGTCTACTTTTGGTTTGGAGTTGAGTTCTTGGCCTGGCAAAAGTAAGTACAAATAATGTAGCATGACTCTCCTCTGGGTCTGGCTTTGTGGCTGTATGTAATGACACTCCAAGGATTGTAAGGTGATATTGATCAAAGTTATGAAAGAACTAGTAGAAATGTGGCCAAAGGGAAATCAAAAGAGATGGATGATGATACAAAATGGTAGAATAGAAGAGGTGTAAGGGTAAATACAAATAATTAATCACTTTATGCGACGCTTTAGAATTTCAATAGAAATACCAACCGCAATTTTGTAGAATTATGAAAGTCATTATTTACGATTAATTTCACTAATGCCCCGGAAAATATACTTCTAGCCAGCCCCAAAAGGGAGAACCCTTCCCACGAAATGTGGTATAAAATATTCATATATTTCGCCCGAAATCAAAAATGCACCCTAATCCCACAATTCTTTTTGGACGAGTCATAACTCAGCCGAGCCCGGCTACGAGTCACCCCCTTTTTTGAGGCACTGCATCCACCCACCACCCGACCATTCCCATCCCCATTCACTTGTCGCCTGCAAGATTGCAATAAAAATCCATTACTAACACACATACACACACTCTCCAACAAAAGACAGACACAACTGTCGACGATAAATCAAAAGGAAAGAACTGTGACAATATAAATGCAAATGCTCGCAGTCTGTAAAGTGGGCTAACAGGCTAACAGCCTTCTGTTGCCTTAAACGCAAACGCAAACGAAACGAAACGAAAACCCTTAAAAACATTCAGACAAATATGGCTTTCAATAGATTATAAAAGATAGCATGGTTACCCATACTATACTACTCACCTTGTCTACCGGCATTGATGGGCACGCTCTGCACAGATTCCAGAATGAGCCAATCATAGGGAAATGCTTTTGATGTTGTACCAGAAAATACGAAATTAAATTCAACACGCGCACGTAGGCTTATGGTATATTCTTCTTTTTCCTTCTTAAATTTTAAGTTTACTTATTTTATTTGCTTGCTTTTGGTTTTTTTTTTTTTCTTTTGTTTTGGGAGCAACAACCAGGGGGACACACAGGGAATCACACGCGCTTTCAGTTCGCTTCCGTTTCCGCTCTATCTCTATATATCTCTCTCGCTCTCCCTCTGCTCTCTCTATCTCTCTCTCTCACTATCTCACTCACTCTCTATACGCACACGCACCTGGATAATGCGTAGCGTAGAAAGTGCGTTTGTATTATTGTCATAGGCCCAAAAATTGGATGAGATTTTTGCCTGAAGAAAAAGGAAGTGAAGTGAGCAAAAGCATTGCATACCAGCAGGCGCCAGTCAACGGTACTTCTGTTTTCCACTGATGATCTCATGCACAAACACGCACACACACACACACCCTCCACGGGGCAGAATTTCTATGAAAATTTCGGATATAAACCCACTGAATATCCTAGTAATTAGCCAATTAAAGGATTATGGGCAAATGGAGGAAAACAATTTTTATTGACTATAAAAATCCCATAGCATCGACACCCTCCCCTAGCACACCCCCGCGCTCGTTCGGTCGTTCGTTTCGTTGTATTGCTTTTTATTTTTATGCCCTGGCAAATCGATATCTATTTTTCATGACAGCCCCTGTGGTATGCAATACTTTCTTTTGCCGCCTCGCATTTGTACTGCAATTTTGCGATAATCTCTGGGTTTTTCTTTGCTTTTCTTTACTTCGGATATGGCCACTGGAGCGAGACTTTTTTGTGGTTTACTTTAACACCGTCTTGAAGGGGGCGAGGGGGGCTACTAGCCATACAACAACAACAACGACAACATATATTAGAAGTTCACAGGAAAACACACTTTTTCAATTTGTATTGAGTTTTGCACACTGCTGCTGCTGCTGCTTGGTGGACTCTGCTGCCTGCTATGGATATTGCTTCTCCTTTGGTTATTCTTGGGTTTTCCGTTGAGGGGTTTTTTTTCACCGCAAAAACGTTGGCCACTCGACGACGGTACGAACACGAATGAGTCCCCAGCTTAAAACGTTGCGAAGTCCCCCAGAGCGTCGGCGTTGGAGTTGACGCAGGGCTTGGAAGTTCTCCATATCTCTCGGCTCGCCACCCCGGCGGCTGGCGGGGTGGCTACCGCTTTATGGAAATTTTGATTGGAATTGGGAGAGAGTAAACATATGTTTGCATAGGCGTTGAAGTGCCCAGATTTGATTGATCATTTCTCAGTTCAACCAGCTAAAAGTTTCAAACTTTGAAGGTCTTTAAAATAATTTTATTTTAAATGTTTAAACATTTGCAAAACATCGTTAAAAGTTAAATATGTTTAAACATCGATAGCACATATTTGATCTTTTTCCAGCTATCTGGCAGCCCCATAAAGGCTGCAAATGTGTAGTTACCGTGTAGTTACCATGTAATTTGCCATCAGAAGACCATTTCCTCTACTTGATTAAACCTTATTTGTGAATAATTCAAATGAAAATGAGTACTTAAAGTTAGCAAATCTTTTAGGAAATTGATTAATTAATCGTAGAAAAATATATGTTCAGCGCTGAGAGTCTTAGCTTTCTAGTAATATTTAGCCGAATATTAAAATCGAGGAATATCAATACATCACAGCTTGCCGTGTCCGCCAGTATATTTACGGTATATTATGAAAATGAGAAGGTATAATTGGGTACATTTTTGAGGGTCAGACCGTATATATTGTCGATAAAGCCGCGGTCACACTGATGCTAAATTTTGTTTACAAATGAAATGATACGAATCCGTCGCGCTATTTCTGAGCAGGTGAGCTCTTAAACCCATTAAACGTCAATATATGAACGCTCCCAAGACTGCTTCCTGTAGCTGCCACAGCTGAAGAACATTTACCATGCCCTGGAAGTGCCGCTTAAGAAGCAGCAGCTGCAAAATGCCCGGCGGCCGACTCTGGAATGGACACTGCCTGCTGCCGTTGCGCAACAGGAGCAGGAGCTGCTGGATTCCCTGAGAAGTCACACCTTCGATGCCACCTACATAGAGAAAGTGCGCGTGGTGCCCAGCGCTGGACGCAGTGCTGCCAAAGTAGAATTCCAGCTGCAGCCGCAGGCCTTTGTGGAGCAGCTGCTGCGGAAAAGACAGCCGGAGGCCCAGCCACTCTCCCCCACTGACGAGCATGTGGTTGTGGAGTACAGTTCCCCCAACATTGCCAAGCCTTTCCACGTGGGCCACCTGCGCTCCACGATCATTGGCAATGTGCTGGCCAATCTCCACCAGCATTTGGGCTACCGCACGACGCGCCTCAATTACCTCGGGGATTGGGGCACACAATTTGGTCTCTTGGCACTGGGCGTTCAGCTGAACAATGTCAGCGATAAGGATATGCGGAGAGCGCCCATAGAGACGCTCTACAGATCCTATGTGGCGGCCAATAAAGCGGCTGAGGAGAACCCAGAGATTGCACAGCGAGCTAGGGACATCTTCACAGCCCTGGAGGCAGGAACAGACGACGCGATGGCCCAACAATGGCGGCAATATCGTCGGTACACGATTGAGGAACTCGCGGGGGTCTACAATCGTTTGGGCGTCCACTTTGACAGCTACGAATGGGAGTCGCAGTATTCCCAGCAGCAAATCAGCGATGTGCTGGCGAAGCTACGCTCTGCGGGGATTCTCCAGCGAGAGGTGGATGGCCGCGAGATTGTGGTGGTGGATGATCGACGCATTCCCGTAATCAAAAGCGATGGCTCTACGTTGTATCTGGCAAGGGATATAGCGGCGCTCCTTGAGCGGCATTCCCGTCTGCAGTTCTCGCGCATCCTCTATGTGGTGGACAATGGCCAGGCGGATCATTTCAATGCCTTGTTTAAGACAACGGCTGCCCTGGACAAACGACTGAGTCTGGAGCAGCTGAAGCATGTGAAATTCGGACGCATTCATGGCATGAGCACGCGGCAGGGTAAGGCCATATTTCTGCGGGATGTCCTGGACGAGGCACGCGATGTAATGCGAGAGAAGCGCCAACAAAGTGCAAGTATGTGGCGGATATAATTCCATAGGAATTTATTCTTTATAATCCCTTTTTTAGCCACCCGAGCGAATAGTTCGCTGGATGATGACGATGTCTGTGATATCCTGGGTGTTTCAGCGGTCCTCGTGAATGTCCTCAAGCAGCGACGGCAGCGGGATCATGAATTCAGCTGGCAGCAGGCGCTACAAGTCAATGGGGACACGGGCATTAAGCTGCAGTACACACACTGCCGCCTGCATAGTCTGTTGGAGAACTTCAAGGATATAAAACTGGAGGACATAACACCCGATTGGCTGCACTACAGCCAGGAGCCAGTGGATGCCTTGGATTTGCTGTACGAGCTGGCGCGTTTTGATCAATGCATTTGGCAATCCAAAGAGCAATTGGAGGCCTGTGTTCTGGTTAATTATTTGTTTGGCTTGTGGTGCGTATACCAAGAATCCCAAATCCCAGGTGCCTAGAAGTTTTTAATCCTTTCTGTGCATCTCCTCTAGCAATGCCACAAGTCGTGCCCTGAAACGTTTACCTGTGAAGCAGGAGAACTGCCCGCTGAAGCAATCGCAGCGTTTGCTGCTCTTCCAAGCCGCCAAGCAGACGCTGCAGCAGGGTATGCAGCTGCTGGGCCTCAGGCCACTCGACCAAATGTAGAGAAAGACTCAATCTTTAACATAGTTTTTGATGTTTATTAAACATTTTTGAACTGAAATGCAACGTGAGAGTGAGCTGTGCCGCGCTTAGCGCTTCTTCCACGTGTACTTGCGGCGTGCTCCTTCCTGTCCGAACTTCTTGCGCTCCCGCCGGCGATAGTCACGTGTCAGCAGACCGGCTGCAAGCATAAATGGCAACAATTAGCGGCAAAATGGATAGAGCAATGGAGCAGGGGACTGCTGGCACTTACCCAAACGCATTGACTCAATCATCTCTTGATCAACGAAGCTGCGCAAACACATGGCAATGCCCCAGCGTATGGCGCCCGACTGACCGGATGGACCGCCGCCTTCCACATTGGCCTCCACATCGACTTTGCCCAGCAATTCACTGTAGTTCAGCGGGAAGAGCAACTGAAAAAAACCAGAATACAAGAACACAAAAATTAGAGGGAATGAAAAATGGGGCCACCCGTTAGATGTCAAGTTCAGATGTCGCCCCTGGCCCCGAGACATCCATTGTATGGCGAATAGAAATCTATATAATAGTTATTGTATTTCCCCGAATGCAAATGCAAATGCGGTAGCGCTTCCTGTACAACAATAGATAATGGCCAAGTTGTTAGCCAAATTAAATGTCTGTTAGCCGCAACGCCACAAAACTGCAGCAAATTGTTGCATGTTCACCCTTGGGGCGTTTCGTCGGCTACGGCTAGTGTGAACTGTGCGAACTCACTCTAACAAAAGGTGTGATGCCAATTATAAGTGCAGTTGGCAGTGGTTTGGGGTATAATTGCAGAGCCGCAGGCCAGGCTCAGCAGCACGCGCGGCCACCACAGTTGTAAATAATAGGGGGAAATACAGAACAAATAAATATATTTATGTATATATTTGTTGATTTTTTTTGCACGATTGTGTAAATCTAAATGAAAGCATTTTCTAGAAAAAATGCTATAAAAAGGAGTAAAAAAAAACTATAAATTATGTATAATAAATGAGAATAATTTTACACGGATAAAGGAGAAGACGTGGTGTTCTTCTGACTATAATAAAGAAGTCCCTTTAATATGTTCTGTATTCAGCCATAAGTACAATCAATTGGAAAAAGTTTTCAGCAAAAGAATTAAGCCCTGACTTTCATCAAAAATTAAATCAATCAACAACTAAATTATGGCAGATCTAAGGGCAAATATAAAAGGTGGTTAAGTCGGGGAAAGTCTCAACGAGGAAGAAAATGTATTAATTGATTCATTGTAAGTGTGAGCATATCTAGTAATTTATTCTGGCATATCTAATATTTATGCATAGAAAGAATTATAGCTGCTTTCCAATGAAATGAATCCCCTTTAAATTCATTCAAAAAAATTCCCCCAATCACCTCCTAAATTCTGGGAATATTGAATATAAACTTACAATTAATCACATACATTCGTATTTGTTGCATATTAAAAAAGAAGACTGTGACGCCAGTTTCAAAGGTCAAATAATCCAACAGATCAGATCACAACAAATCGTAATTCAAATTCTGAATTTGGTTTGTCGACCCGATTGCGTGGGAAATAAAGTCCAAGCCCTCTCGGTTCCACAATGGTCCACGGCACACAGACAATAAACGTTATGATTAAAAAACAATAAACAATAAAAATGCTCAACAATCAATCGGGGAACAGCCAATTTTTTAACTGTTTCTGTTTTGGTAAACCAAATTGACAAACGACAATCAATCAAATCAAAAGATTTTCGAGATGAGAGCCCGCTCGAGAGAGCGTACAAATTTGTGATTTGTTTAAACAAATTGCTGGGATAGATGACTTCACGCTACAGCGAGAAACATTAAAAGGCTTTGGGATTGCGAACAAGATTTTTAAATTAATGTACACACACAATTAACGACAGCAACACAAAAATGCGATAAAAATAGCAACCAATTTGCAAAAAAAAGTGACGAGGCACACGAGAGATTAAAACTGGTTTTAATCCCCTATCTTTAGGGGGGGGTCCCGCAACCCAATTTAAGAACTATTTTTACAGAAACTTATTGTGCTTTCTACTGTAGAGAACTTAAGGGACACTCGCCTAAGGTCTTCCCCCAGAAATTTCTACTAGAACACTCTCTTCTCTATCTTTCTCAATATAATATATGTAGGGGTGTAAATTCCAAAGAGAACCCGGCATTTTGCTGGCACTTTAAGAACATTCTCGGGTACCTTTTATTATGATTTAAATGAATTTTATAGTTTGACACATCCAACGAAGATGTGACAACAGTAGGTACATCAACGACGACATCTTCGTGGGCTATCGTCGTCGTAAAAGACAGTCGTACCATATATAGTATATATACTAAGTGTACTGTATCTACATCTTCATTGACGCGTCGCTCGGGCGCTTAGTTTTGGACACAGACCGGAGACTAACGGAGAACAGAATATCATTTTGGCGCAGTTCTTTTTTATCAGTCGATTCAACGTCGTTGAGCGTCCGCGTCTCAAGTGTCGGGAAAATTTGTTGAAGGAAAAACCATTCAAAAGAAAAAAGGAATATCTTTCTTGGCCAAACATAATGTCGCGTCGATCAATCGATCAGCCACGGCACTGGGCCTGTCATTAAAAGAAAGAGTCAAAGACTTGGAACAAATGTAAATTGAAATTTTAGTGCTAAAATATTACAGAAAAAGGACTCAGAATAATATTAGAAACTATTAGAATGTTTAATTAAAACGTACTTTGCATAAGAGATAAAAAATAGATCTATATATTTGGTATATATAAATTTAAATAAAATTCAATTAAATTAGAAATGAAAGATTATGAAATATAGATCTATAGATGTGCTCTACAGAAACCCTTTTAGTTAAATTCAATCTCAAATATCTGCACAAATAAAAACGCTCTTTAGATCTGTAATAATACTACGACAGAAAACGAAAAAATACTCTGACAAATGGAAAGCTCCCACCGCTCATGAATAACAATTGAGATTTGTTTACTACGTTTGTTATCCTTTAATTGGTGCACTATGGCACACAAAAATTCAATTGCAAGCTGCATGCACACACCATGAGAGCTAGATCTATTCGTAGGTACTTCTGTACTCTATGTACTATATCTCTCTACTCTATATAGTTGAGTGCGGGCAATGGGGGCATGCGATTCAGGTTCAAGGGCATTATGAAAGCAACGCTACAAATAAAAACTTAACTCGAGCCAATGCGTTTGCTCGTCTCACCCCCACCCCCCTGGAACAAACCATTGTATCCACAAAAGAAAAAGTAAGAAAATAAAAAACTCAAATTGATTTCAATTATAATTGAATCAACGCTCGAGCGATAAGAAATACACGAGAAAGTAAGCGAACCGACGAGCACAATCGTCGTCGTCGACGTCGTGTCGTCCGTCGTCATTTCCCTCCTGCTTGCTCGATTGCTCTCGATGGCGTCGCAGTTTTCCCAAAATGGCCGTCGCCACGACCAGCAGCAAAATGGCGCTTCCGGGCCATCCGTCGAACAGCAATTAAAATCAACAACAAAAGCATGCCGCCCGTTCCGTTCCGTTCTACTCTCCGATAATCGTTTGCTTTTGCTCTATTTAGAGAATGACAAACAAAAGGTTTTTTTTCGTACCTTTTTTTTGGCTTTTGTGCCAGTGCGAAGAATTCATCAAATATGTATTAATTGCTTTTGCAACGAAAAACTGTAATCACACGGGGGCGTTGTTCAAACGAATATTGGTTTATGCTGTTAGCGACTTTTGGACTCGCTGCGACTCGACTCCCCCCGCCTTCAAGCCACAGAGCAGACGATAACCAACAGAGCACAACAGATCACAGATCTCCTCTCCACTATGGAGCTACGCAAACTGGTTTCTCAACTACGCACAGAATTTGATTAATTTGCTCGCATAATTTAGCCCCCAGTCGTCGGTCTTTGGCATTTTTTTTTTTGTAGCCTTGTTTATCACCAGATTTGTCTAATAAGTCAGCAACAATTTTTACGCAAAGAAAGTTTTTCATTCGCGTTTTGTCGCCGGGCAAACAATCTCTTTTTCTTTTTGTTTTGTATTGTTGATGTGATTTTTGTTTATATTTTTGCAAACAGGTTCGAAAGATTCCCAGAAATTCTTGTGGGGTAATACGATGCCAGATGTAAAATTCAGTAAATGGAACCTAAACAAGCTTAACGCTTCGTTGGATAATTGAATTTGAGATTTCAGACAACAATTAACTTGATTCTGGGCATTCGTTATATAAATAATGGGGAAAAACGAGCTGTACAAATATTAGAAATTTATTGAGCATTTTTCTTTTGCATTTTTTTAACAGAATAAATGTTAAAATGGGTCTTTAGCAAAGTTTTCTTTTGGTTTTAGTCCCAAAACTGAATGAACAAGAGGCCTAATATAATATCTAAAGATAAATATATCTTAGCGATAAATAAAATAATCTAACAAAAAGATAAACCAAAGAAAAGATTAAGATAACAACAAAAATAAACAGGAAATAAGAAAGAGAATCAAAGACGAAGAAAACCAATAGAAATACAATAAAAAGAAGCAACTAAATATCGCTTAAAAATATATAGAAAATACTTTAGAAATCGAATTATTCTACTCTACAAAACCTTCTATATATTTATCGAACCGCTCCTGAACTTCCCTTTAAGTAATTTGCACTCACATGAATGAGAATGAATAAGTCTGTAAACTTTGCCTCTCTCGCAGGTTGACATAAATTGTAAATAATCTGAACAAACAAAATCAAGTAAAAAAGTAAGCAAACAAAGTGCATGGCTGGGGTCCACAGAGGGGCTAATATTACTAGAAAAACGTAGAGAGAGAACCCCCTTTACGAGCAGCAGTAGCACTTGAAGATAAATCTACCCAGATTGTCTGGCTATCACTATGATTATGATGATGCTGCTATGATGATGCTGGTGGGGACTGAAACTGAGGCTTATCAAAGGCTGCGTCAAATGGCAGGCGCTTAGATAACAGGCCAACAGCAAGCAGCCCCACGAGTCGAGTCGAGTGGAGTGGAGTGGATTGGAGTGTCGCATTCCACGCAAATCAGAGCCAAAAATTGTGGGCATAGTCACAGAGCCACAGAGACTCTTAGAAGCCAAAAGCCAAACCTTGTTATCTGTGCAGATATTTAGAAGAAAGTAAACCTGAAAGATCTCTGGCATTCAGTTGGGTTTGAACGCTCTGCGGTAGCGATCACTGGGCGGGGGGTACACAAACCAATCTATAAACTTTCCATCTAAACTATCTGTTGCAGAGACACCAGCTGAAAATTGGGCTATCAATTAACGAACTGCTCACCGTCTACTGTGTGATTGGAAAGCAACATTATTCGTTTATTTATTGGCAATTTGAACGGCGTTGAAAACGCGTCTTAGCCAAAGTGCATTGTGCATTGAATTCCGTTGAGTGTTTTTGCGCATTTTTGCTCGTTTTGATTGCAACCAACAAAAAGAGAACGACGGAGACAACGACAACCAACCCATCGTCTTGGCCATCGTCACCGTCGTCGTCGTCGTCACACCATGGAGAATCTTGGCTACAAGGAGGGCAGTACGAAACCCCGTCGCATGACACGTTCCATCAGTGTCGTTACCAAGACCGAAGTGGAACAGCCGCTCAATGACAATAATGCAAATAACCGGTAAGTGCCACCAATTCGAAAATAAAGTTAAAGCCAGCTTCTGCCTCTGCTTCTGCTTCTGACTCTGACTCTGTTGCAGTTTAAACTGAAAGTTTACAATTCTCTTATGTGCAAGACTCCCCCAGAGATAATACTCGTAGCATTAATAAAATATGAGAATAAAATATGCGAATGTGTTTGCCAAACCCCCGAAAACAAAAAAGCCACGGAAGCATTTTAATGATTTATGTGACAAATGAATAAATTGCAATACAAAATAAAGCTAAAAAAAAAACAACAGTCTGATGTTTGCATATTTCTATCTACCCAGAGAACAACAACCTTTTTTTGTTATTTTTTTTTTTTGTGGAAAGTTTTCACGTGCAAAATTATATTAGATAATTCTAATTAGTTAAATTACTTCACAAGCCAGCAGTCGAGTTAATTATTACTGATTATCATTGAATAGCAAAATGGAAACCAAAGTAGATAAATAAATAAAATAAAACTAAAGTAAATTTAATTAAAATGAAACTAAAGTAAATTAAATTAAAATAAACCAAAGAGTAGAGATGAAGCTTTACATATTTGGTACGTAGTTTTCTCAAGGTTTTCTCATGTAAATCTTTCTTCTTTTTCTGTTGAAAACCGCTAAAATTCCATGGAATATTTTAATACTAAATTAATTTTAAGACAAACCTAGAACAATACTCTAGATAAATATTCCTTTTTCCTTTTTTTTTAAGTTAAATTTTTGAAAGTTCATGAACTTTTTGCTCTCTTGCAAGATGTTTTTATATTTTACACTTCTTGCACAAAATATCTTAAAACAATTCCCAATTTAAAGCTACATTATTTTTAAAAAACGTCTCACAAAGAAAAGGGAAGGAAACACAATTTTTTTCTGGTTTAAAACAAAATTCCATCAAACCCTAAAGCACTTTAGAGGTCAATAGCACAACTTAAATCTTAAAAGTACCAAAGACTCAGTGGTGCTGTATCGCTGCTGTATTAGCCATATTAATTTTGATATTTTTCTCTACAAAATTTAGTTTTCCCCAAAGGATCTTAAGCCAGTCCCCCGTCTTCTTTTAACAAAGAAAATACCACAACCCCAAACAACACTTTCCAAAAGACCAACTCTCAAAAGTCCAAAAAGGTTTCCACACCCACTCGAATTTCACAAAATAATTTACAGATGATTTTTGGCCATCTCTCTCTCTCTGTCTCTCTGTGTGGAGCTCTCCATCTATATAGGGTTAGCTCTCTACCAGATCTCTCTGCGATTCTCTCTGTAGTTTACCTCTCTTTCAATCTCGATTGACGACTTAACCACAACGGCTTATGGTTTTTCATCAAGCGCTCAGTACGGAGCAGTCGGCAGTCGGTTTTGGAACAACAATGCAGGCGGACGCGTTTGTGGCTTGACTGAAAATTCAGACCGAAAAAAAAGGCAAATCGAAAAACGCGTTCGTAGTGATTATAAAACCAACAACAACAAACAAAAAAAAAACACACACAACAAATAGAAAACTAGAAAAACGCTGTAGAATAGAAGAAAAGAAGCAACAACAAAACGGAAGTGAAAAATTCGCGTTTTTTCACACAACATTTTTGCATTTTCCGCCCGTTAGAGATGATCACAATTGTATAATCACCACAAAAGGCTTCCATTGTAAGCCACTTGTCCCGTTCCGTTTCGTTCGACTGCAACCACCCAACCACCACCACCACCACCCCCCGATCGCCCCACACTGTCTGAACCGATCCGATACGGTCCGGCCTGGTCCGTAGTCCGCATGGCATTCGGGCGGTGCTTTGTCTCCCATGTATTTTGGAAATGAAATTAGAAATTGAAAATAGCTCATTGGCGAATTGGCATCATCCGTGGATATGGCTGCAAACGGTGTACGTATTTTCAATGAAAGCGACAGAGTTAAGTGATCAACAAAGAAAAGTCAGGAATGCCCTTACCCCCGCCGCCCTCCTTGTAAGACCCACCCAAAAGTTATACAACAAACAAGTGCATGGACGGACAAGGTCTAAAATTATAAAAAAAAAACAAAATATATCAACCATAAATGTTCAACCATAAGCTTTTGGTCTTGGACTTTGCCAGAGATCACACAGCCGGCACTCAGACAATCCATCAACGTAAACCAAATATGAAATAAAAAAGTTATAAAGAAAGAAAAAAATATATTGACAACTTTGCATAACTCTGAAAAACCAAGAAAAAATAAAATAAAATTATTTAAAATTATGCATGCTCTCGGTAGTAGTTGGGAGAGCAGACGAGAGTCAACAAACAAAACAAAACAGAGTCTCGAACTTAAGTGCTGCTCCGAGTGCCATTTACAAACAATGAAAAACAGATTTACAAATCTATACAACAAAAAAACAGCAGACAGAGATGATGATAGCCCAGACAACAACGGCGACTTTATCAAATGATCCAAGTTTTAATTCAAAGTGAAATGAATCATTAAGCACCATACAAAAACTACACAATGGTAGAACTTATTTTGATATCAGGGTTAAAGCAAAAAAAAACATTTGCTTGTAAACAGCTGAAGAAGTGTTCTGAGTACCATAAGCAATTTAGAGCTCTCTTAATCGACTTTCAAGCAAAGCTAAGAATGTTCTTTAAATGTGGAAAACAAAACTAGTCAAGGCTGGAAAATATATGTAGAACTTTTTTGACTTTATGGCTAATGAAAAAAACAGAGAAAAGAATAATCTTTAAATGTGCAAAAAATAAATCAAAGACTTTTAAGGTATTCAATTTATTCGTGTGTATTTCCAAGAGTAGCTCTAAAATTACTAAAAAAAAAAAATGTCCCAAACAAACGAATTTGATTCCTTTACCAAAGCTAATCTTTATGGCAAACCAAAGACATGTTTGGAATAAGTTAAATAAGTTAAATAAACTAAAAACTTAAGTTCTTTAGATCTTAAAACTTGCCCCTACTTGCCTGACTTTAAGTACCTAAACGTGTGTCTGTGTGTGTAAAACTAATTAAATTTTCAACCTTCCAAACAATTCAAAACTATCCCTCACTAATCATAGAAAAACATCTCTTCAACATAGCTTCAAATCGATTCCACCCAACCTGATGGTGCGATGGCGGAATAACAACACTGACGCCATGATCGAAGCCCAGTACCCGACAGCTGGAGAATTCGAATACATGGAGTGTGGACCGTCACCGCCGGCGGAGAGTGCACCGTCAATGTACGACAGCTTTGAGGAGCCCACAAGCGAGCTGAGCGTTCAAATCTGCAATGATACGCTCCGCATTAGTCTCATCGATCAGATGAAGAGTGCCACCGGGCGTGTGCGTCTATTCGAGGATATTGAGCAGGGAAATGTGGTGGCCGAGAGCACAAAATCGCATTTTGAGTCTGCCTCAAAGTTGGAGAAGAATCTCTGCTATTTGTGGGCTGCGTTCCTCAAGCGCTGGGACCTCATCGAAGGCCTCATGGAGGTGGGCGCTGATCTGCATTTTTGCGATCAGAATGGCATCTCCTCCATGCACTTGGCGGCGTTCAGCGGTTGCCTGGCCACGCTGGGATTGCTCGTCTCCAAGGGCATGAATGTGAATCTGCAGTCGAAGTGCTATACACCGCTGCACTGCGCGGCCTTTGGCAATGCCGCTGAGGCGGCCAAGTTCCTGATCAACAATGGGGCCGACATCACCAAGGACACCAATAAACCGAACTGCGAGGAGAGTCTCCTGCACTGCGCTGTGCGTTCGAATGCCCTCGAGTGTCTGCAGATCTTCATCAGCGAGGGAGCCGACGTGAACTCCCTCAAGCCCAATGGCACCAATGCCATCCATTTGGCCGCCGATCTGGGCAATCTGCAGTGCCTTGAGGCCCTGCTCAATGCCCCCAATGCGGATGCGAATGTCAGGATCTGCATTCGCGAGAAGGAATCAACGGCTCTACATCTCGCTGCGGATGAGGGCAACGTGGAGTGTGTGGATCTGCTGCTGGCCAAGGGCGCAGATGCCAAGCTAAAGAATCATCGAGGCTTCACGCCGCTCCATCTGGCCGCACGCACATCGAGTCTGGAGTGCGTGGAGTCCCTGCTGCGCAACGGGAATGCCGATGCCAATGCCGAGGACTTTGATCATCGCACGCCGCTGCATGCGGCGGTGGGAAAGTCAGAGAATGCCTTCGACATCATGGAGACGCTCATCCAGTGGGGTGCCAATGTCAATCACAAGGATATCTATGGCTTTACGGCTCTCCATTTGGCCGCGTTGGATGGCCTTGTGCAGTGTGTGGAGATGCTGATATACCATGGGGCGGATGTGACCACCAAATCGAAGAAGGGCACATCCGCACTGAATGTGATCACGCGGAAGACACCCTCATCGGTGGCCATGATACGCCAGAAGCTGGATGCAGCCATTACGCTGCACCATTCGCAGGTGAGTAAACCGAACAGGTGGACAGATACGAAGTTATTTAATGTGCGTTTCCCCGTCCCCCCTTTTAGGATCCTGTCAATCGTGAGGTGGAACTGGAGCTGGACTTTCGCCAATTGCTGCAGCATTGTCATCCCCGTGAGATTAGCTATCTGAATACCTTTGTGGATGAGGGCCAAAAGGAGATCTTGGAGCATCCGCTCTGCTCCTCCTTTCTGTACATCAAATGGGGCAAAATACGCAAATATTATATTGGACGCCTGATCTTCTGCTTCAGCTTTGTTCTCTTCCTAACGCTCTACGTGCTGACGGCTCTCGCCCACAACTGCTACAACGGCAGCAAGGATGACAATACGACCATTCAGGCCCAGGAATTATGCCAAAAGCAGTCCATCCTCGGGGATATGCTGCGCAACAATCCGTTTGTGATGGAAATGCAGTGGTGGGTGCTCGTGGCCATCACCATAGTGGAGATATTTCGAAAGGTTTACGGCATAACGGGCTACTCTTCGTTTCGACATTATGTGACACAAGTGGAGAACATAATGGAGTGGTTTGTGATCACCAGCGTCTTTGTCATCTCGTATATCTACACGAACAAGACGTACACCTTTCAGAATCACATTGGCGCCTTTGCGGTGCTCTTGGGCTGGACAAATCTCATGCTGATGATCGGACAGCTGCCAGTGTTCGATGTGTATGTGGCCATGTATACCAAGGTACAGGGCGAGTTTGCCAAGCTCTTTATGGCCTACTCCTGCATGCTGATTGGCTTCACCATTAGTTTTTGTGTGATCTTTCCATCGTCCTCGTCGTTTGCCAATCCATTTATGGGCTTCATTTCGGTGCTGGTCATGATGATTGGCGAACAGGATTTGTCGCTGCTAATCAACGATCCGGATGGCAAAGATCCGCCCTTTCTGCTGGAGGTCAGCGCACAGATCACCTTTGTGCTGTTTCTACTCTTTGTCACCATAATCCTGATGAACCTGCTCGTGGGCATTGCTGTGCACGATATACAGGGTCTCAAAAAGACGGCCGGACTCTCCAAGCTGGTGCGACAAACGAAGCTCATTAGCTACATCGAATCGGCGCTGTTTAATGGATATTTGCCCACCTGGTTGAGAAATCTGCTGCACTACACAGCCTTGGTGTCGCCACAGGCCTATCGCGTGGTCTTGTGCGTCAAACCGTTGAATCCCAGCGAGAAGCGGCTGCCCCGCGACATTCTAATGAAGGCCTATGAGGTGGGCAAGATGCGTAAACAATTCGGGCACACCATATCCTCGAAGAACCCAGCGGAGAACTATCTGTCCTACAAGAACAAGTACAACAACAGCACGAGTAATGGCTGCGCCTCAACGGGCTATGTGCTCGCCGGCGATAACGATCCCGATGCGGGACAATTCACAACGCTAACGACCAAAATCGATGAGAATGCGGATAGGATTGAGTTTCTCACACAGGAGATACAGGAACTGAAGCAGGCACTCATATCGCAGCAACAGCAGGCGAGCAAAGTGATTGATAAGCTGCTGATTGTCATTTCCAATCAACAGAAGCAGAATCTGCGCAAATAGTAGCTAAAAGCATTTAGTAAAAATCATACAAAATAATCGATATACATACATACACATATATATATATGTTTAGAATTGAAGTTTAAATATGTTTAAGTGTTTTACGAACCCCGGCCCCGCCCCAGAAGATTGTTGATATTATCATAGAAGAAATTTTTGATATTTGAGGCGCTTGGCGCATATACCACACACCATATACTACTACTACTATATACATACTATTATATATATATATATACAACACTATCTGTAATCTAGAGTTTAGATAAATTAGAGAGAGAGGAGGAGTGGCGTGCAGTTTTGATTTGTGGCTGGTTTTAGGCTGTGTCTTTTGTTGTTTCGATGGAGAAATCGTTTAAATCATAATTTATAATCTTAAATAAAACCATATGCTATATCTATTGTTACATCCACATGCACTCACCTGTTCCCTGCTGTTTTCATCCTCAAAGTACGAGATATCCTGCCTATTGATGCTGATCTTGCCAGTGCCTGGCATTCGCACAGTGACATCCGCACGCGCCGTCTTGCGCAGACACTCATAGGTGGTGATGTACTGACGTCCCTGCTCATCGATCTTTGGCTTTGGCACCTCCAGCTGCCTGGACTGATCCATCAGTGGCTTCAGGTAGCGCTCAATAAATGCCTTGCACTTGTACGCGTAAGGGGAGGCAATCAAACGATCCATTGAGTTGGAAAAGTTTGTGTATTCAATGTCCGCAATGCTCTCCACCAGCTGCGTCTCCAGTTGATCTTTAGGCAGCACCTGAAAGCCAGCAATTTCTCTGGCAAATAAAAGATAAATCTCATTATATAACTCTTATGCAATGAGCTCGTGACACCTACAGCTTTTGGTTTTCATCGGGCTTGATGCCACGACGCAGCATGCGCTCCTCTAGTTCGTACAATTTGTTGGTTTCCTCCACAATTTCCTGGAATTTCATTATACAAATATGAATTCTACTTAAATGAACTTAAATATTAACTTACATGTAAAAGCTGAAAGAAATTTGGCTTTCCCGTATAGAACATGCTATGAAATGGCCTGCCCGTCTCATCGAACTCTGCTGCCTTGCGGGCGGGGAAAACTTCCTCTGGTGTCTTCATGGCGGGCCTTGCTTTTGGATCGTACAAACCCGAGGGAAACAGATACGATATGGCCTCCTGCAAATGAGATTTCGTTAGTTTAAGTCCCATATCTATTAAAGACGCACTCACATTGATGTCTTCCTGGGTAAAGGTCTCGGGGTCGGCACCCATCATATTGGCCAAGTGCCGCTTGCCGATTTGGAACTCCAGGTGCTGCGTTTTCATGAACTCGTCGTGTTCGGTGGCACGTTTCAGATAGGCCTTCATGGCTTTGCTGACCTTTTGCTTTTGGATAGCTGCCGGTGAGCCGTGGACAGTCACTTCTGTGGCAAACGATGCCGCCGCCAACTGAAAAGGTTATGCAAACGTTTGCCATTATTAGAACAATCGATTTGAGCGCATGGCAAGCACTGTATCTTCACTAAATCTACTTGCCGTATGGCCTGCAGGCATGGCCGTTGCCTTGCATGCATTTTGCAGCAGATTTCTGTTAGTTTTTACTAAATTTAAACCAAAAACACGCAGGGCCATCGTTTCGGTATAAGGCGCAGCGGCAAGAGGAAGAGACAACAGCTGTTTTTGAACAGCGGCAGTGTGGGAGAACAGTAGTATAAAAAAAGTGCTGCACAGCGACGATTGAAATGAGCGTGATTTAAAATAAATAATAATTTTATTTAATTATGATTACGACAAAAAAAAAACATTTTATTTACCATTGTCCTCCTTTACAAATGCATTTATTAACTAAATTTTAAACACACAACTTCAATGCTGATATTTTTCATATATGGAAAATTGAAACATACACACAAATCAAAAAAGGAACATAAAAATGCAATGAATAACCCTTTTTCAACAGCTAATTAGAATTACATATTTTTGTTTGTTGATTTAACGCTATATAATTAATTATAAATAATTGCCTAGGCCTTAGCGTTGAGAAAATATGGTTCATCGATTGCATTATTTTGGATTTAATGCAGCTACTAGAATTATGTTATGTATATTCAATATTCTCATCGCTTCTAATCATTCCTTTTCGCGTCATCATCATCATCATCCCTTGTTGTATTTGGTCGCAGTAAAATTGTATATGTATGTATATAAAGCAATTATTTAATAATAATAATGCCCACCACACGCCACGCCTATTTCCACGCCTGCTTGAGCAATTTACGCGACGCTAAATGCTTAACAATCAACGAGCCCGATGTGAGAGCGACTAGCACTATGGAAATTAGTATATAGTCAAAGTCTTCTTTCAACAAATCGAACGTCTTCGAGGGCGCAACGCGGGTAACGAACAAATCTGCAATTAAAGGATACAATTAGGGCATCCCGATGGATAACTATAACGTTTAGTGCATACCCAAACCCGTGGCAACGACTAGACAGGTACTCTCCAGACCGCTGGGCGCAGTGTAAATGTTACGCAGGCGTGCCACCGTCTGGTTATAGTTAATATGGCTCTCCGTGGGCAAAGGCAACTCGGGTATATAGGGAATGGCCCCCTCTTCGCGTCCCTGGGTCGTGGAAGCAATGGGACGGCGAGGATCCAGCAAATGCCATGGCATTTCAATAATGGAACCACTGGCAGTGCCAATTAGCACATGCTTATTGGTAATTCCGCGCTCGGTGATTGTCTCGCGTAGCGCTTCGACAATTGCAGGTATGATATAGGATTGACGCTCCACGAGCGGCATGGGCGGTGCCTGCAGGGAGCTCCAGACGCTGCTGTTTGCCTGCCCCTTGCCCTCGTACAGTTCAATAGTGGCTATAAAATTAAATATATTTCGTATAAAATAATCAGATTAAAATGTTTTCTTTTTCACTTACTAATCTCTGTGCGTCGCACTTTCTCATTAAAGTACGAGTAAGCGAGCCAATTTTCCGCGTGTACAATGGACAATGGAGCGCGCACCTTGCGATGGGTCATCGAGAATATCACAGAGCCCGACACAACATCAACCAAATACAAATTAAGAACGGCTAAAGGAAAAACAATTATTTTTTAAATTAAACTAAATACTTTTGGCGCTGGCAGACCGAACTTACATTTGTGTGTGGCATCAGGGGCCTGGGTAACGAAGGCCACCAAATTGGGATTGATATATTTGTAGAGCACAGAACGATCGCCCAGCACACGGCCCTGGGAGTGGACATGTTCGATGGGATTCTTGCCGGCCACAGCAATGATTTGTTGCTCTGAATTATGACCGCCCAAGCGGGCATTCCAAATTTGTGTGCACGACAGTTTCTGTAGAGGAAAAATATTAAATTAGTGGATGATTCTACGCTCAGAAGTTGCAGTCACTCACTCCACCCGCATATTTCACAAAGTATCCCTCGAGTTGTGCGCTTTTCACATCAGCAGTGTACAGATACATTCCATTGGCCTGCAAAATATATTCATAGAGAGGGTCAAAGGTCACTTTTGGGACAAGATATGCTTTCACTTACCAATGGTGTGGCATGCTGGGGATACACATGCACCTTATTAGAGGCATCCAGTATCAGTATGCCCTTGACAAAGTCCTTTTCCGTCTCGGCCAGCAATGAGAGCTGTTTGATCTTAAAGTCGAGCTGCAGCAGGCCGCCCTCCGTTGCCTGTCCCGTGATGGGATTGAAGCGATACAGCACCCCATTGCCATTGATCTGTAGATAAATGAGAATTTATAATACATAATTCGAAGAGTTCTTTTAGGCCAAAACTTACAGAATTCTTGGCCAGAATGGCGCACAGGGGCTGCAGTGGAAAGTGCTTGGCCGTGCGCTGTACAATCAAACGCATTTGCTCGGCATTGTCGAAGCCATTCACTTTCGGTAGATAGAGCTGCCAGTGATGTTTGCCCGAGATGTTGTCGACGCCAAATATCTTGCCGTTGCGTGTGAGCAGCACGAGCATCTTGTGCAGGCCAAAGGAGTCGCGTACCAGACCCGCCCGCTGTGTATCCGTGGGCGGTGGACCCAGACCGATGACGTGCAGAAATAGGCTTCGGATTTGAACAGCCTGCGTGCTAATGCGACGCAAAAAAGCGCTGGCAATATCTCCTAATGAGAGAAAAGTCAACAAATTAGATAAAAGAGGCTCGTAAAGATGCAATTAAATAGAGATTGCGGCATATCTTACTGTCAAAACTTGTGGAATCCACTTTTGGTAGGCAATTTTCAGGATTAAACATTAAATAAACTAATTCTTAGCATTAAGTAAACGTAACCTACCAGCTTTGCCCTTCATTTCGCTCTCCAAAGTGCCCTCGGTATCGGCCAGGGGCAGATCCATGAACTGCGAATCAATGACATTGGCCAGCGCCTCCTCGCGTGACCAACGCACTTTTCCCTGCTGCACGGCCACAATGGACTCGGCGCTGGTGCTGAACACAAACATACAGCTCTTGCCATCGCCCTGGCGCTTCAGCTTGCAATCAAAGCTGTTTAACGTGGGAGTGCCAAAGTGCTCGGGGAACTGTAGACTCTGCTGCAACTCGGCAACGGGCGTGCAGTTATCCAAATACACAGCATTGATTTTGAGATTCTAAACAAAGAATTTAAATATTAATAAGCATAGAGCGTGGAATCTAGCATGAATAGGGGGGAACCTACTCCTGATGTGAGTTCCGCAGAGACCACAATTTTGCGATAGTTAAAGCTGCCTACAAGATAGCTGGAGCCCTGGAGGGCACGGCACACGGCCTGATTCACATTGACGCTCACGAGTTTGCCATCAACAATCACCACGCCATTGAGACCCTGTTGGGGAAATTGCAATTAAAAGTTAATCTTTCGCTACTCCTTCCAGTTCCAGGAATCCTTGTCCCTACCTCTACTGCCTGAATTGTTCCCTGAGGCTCAGTTTCCAGCGCTGTTCTTATCACTTGTGTGCTCTTTGAGACCAAATCCAAGCTAATCAACTGCTTGCCGTCCACACAAACGTAAAAGGTGCCGCTGAGGGTACAGCTTTCTCTTGTGATCCAAGAGGCCATGATCTTGCTGGTGCTGCCAGTGCTGTGGCCAGAGCTGGCAAAGTATGCGGTGACCTCGAGGTGGCTTCGCCAAGCCGGCACAATGTGATACAGAATTGAATTGCTATAGAACCAGACGGCATCCTGGGCCTTCTCCGAATTCAATGGATTTATGGACCACTCCCATTCGATTGTGCCAATATTGGTGTTCCAGCCACGCACCAGAGCCGGCGCATGGCCCTGCACGGTGAGCATATCGAATCCCAAGTTGGTGCCAATTGGTGCTGCGGCCGTATCGCTGCTGTCCACCGAGAAACCGCTCACTTGGAGCAGCTTAATGTCGCCGCGCGGCTTCTGTTCGAGCACCTGTCGCCACACAATGGCGCCGGTTTTCGGGCATAATAAGGCCACGACATCCTCATGAGTGCTGACCAGCAAACGCGGTTGAAAGTGATTTAAATCGACGCGAGATTGCTTCAGGGCTCCCACATGCACGCTTCGCCTGGTTATAAATTATGAACATACGACTCGTTACACAGATGGATGTGGTCAATGGTCAAATGAATGGGTTGTGTTGTGTCACTTACCAGTCGAATTTCTTAATCTGGTCCTCGTACAGCGCCGAGCAGGTGCTCAAAAGTAAGAGCGCTATGGGGATACCGGCTAAAACATTGATGCCTAGCATTTTGTGTGTCTTGCTGGTTTGCTTCCGACTGCCACAAGCACAAAAAATTTAACTACAAATGCGTTTTTATGTTATAAATTATAAAAAATCCACATTAATTCGTGTTTTCCGTCATGGCAAAGGGGGGTGGTAAGAACAGTGTGACCGCGGTTCGGTTAAAAATACCGGGAAATATACCGTCTCATTTTCAGAAAATACCGTAATTAAACAGAGGAAAATCATATTCCTTCATCTTGATATTCGATTTTATATTGCATTATAACTAATAGCTCCAGTGCTAAACAAATAATTTCATCCAACTGATGAATCAATTTTCTAAAATGTGCATAATTTTAAGGACTGCGTTTTATTGGACTTTTTATGAAATAAGAGTATAAGCAAAAAAGGTCAAAAAAAATTAAGAAGAAATTGGAGCAGTTATCGATATCAGTAAGTGTTGAACAGCTCCAGATTTTACAGCACTAACACAAAAACCACAACAAGCATTTGTCCACGATTTCTGGAAAAATCGCCAAGTAAATATATTTAAGCGCTAATAAATGTTCGAAAAGAAGAGCGACAAGGCCAAGGAAAATGAGCGTAAGCCGCGCGACGATGGCATTGAGCTGGAGAGCCACTTCATAATGCGTGTACCGAAGGAAATGGCCGACACTGTCCACGAAGCCATCCAGGCGGGGAATATAAAGGATAGATTATCCATACAATTGGATCAGGATCTGCGATACGGTGAGGTGCGGCTGGACGACCAGCTGCTCTACACGAAGCTCGTGGACCTGCCGACGGTTGTGGAGAGCTACAAGACAATTGACAACAAGAGTTTCTACAAATCGGCGGATATTTGCCAAATCCTCATCTGTAAGGAGGAGCCTGATGAGGAAACAGAGAAGGAGTCGCCCAACAAGAACAAGAAGAAGGATCCCAACAAGGTGGACAAGAAGTATTTGTGGCCACATGGCATAACGCCGCCCTGCAAGAATGTTCGCAAGCGTCGCTTCCGCAAGACGCTAAAAAAGAAGAACGTGGAGGCACCCGAAATCGAGAAGGAGGTCAAGCACTTGCTGCGAATCGACAACGAAGCGGTGCGTGTCGACTACGAGATAATCAATGAGGAGGACAAGCCCTCCGACGATCTGGATCAGTCGGATATCAAGAACTACAACGACGCGGATGATGAAATGCAGGACGACAACACGATGAATGCCAGCGAAAAGGCCATCAACGAGAGTGGCATGCAGCGCGATATCAATGTGGAATCGGATGATGATGATACCAGCAACTTTGCCACTCAGCACCGTGCTCCCAACATGGGCGTGGCAGCCCACGACATCTTTGGCGAGGAGGTATCCACCACAGATGACGAAGACGAGGGCGAACAGCGGAACAACACGATGCAGCGACGCGAACTGGAGGATTCATCCCGCCTTTCAGCAGACGATTCACGGATGTCGGACTTCTTTGGAGCCAGCACCAGCGGTGCGGGCGGCACCAGCGGCATGAAAATGGAGCAGAACGAGTTCACCAAAGCCATGTTTGGCCAAGAGCCGAGCAGTCCCAAATTGAGTGCCGCTGGCTCCAGCTCGAATCTGGCAGCCCCAAGCGGCTTCTACGACAGCCAAATGCTAACGAAACGGGAAGAGTTTGAGAACATGGAGTTTATGGACGAACCGCAGCCGCAGTACACACAACAGCAGGTGCACGAGAAGATCAACCAGCTGACTCGGCAGCTCAGTGAGCTGAAGTCACAGCAGACGCAAAAATCAATGGAAATTGCATCCATTCAAAATGCCACACTTAAGCAGCGCATGCAGGAGACTCTGGATAACTTGTATACGCAGGTCATTGAAAGAGAGCTGGAGCTTAAAGACTTTGAGAATATGCTAGAATCCTAGGTAATACATATTTTAAGTAGAATAAGTTTAAAGTTTTTGAATGTAGCTGGATGTGTAGCTGGTTGTGTCCCTGTATGGTTTATTGTTCTTTAGATCTGGTTCGGATTGGTGCCAAGATCAAGTTAGTGTACCAAGATATCGAGATCTAGTTCAATTACTAATACAGGGCTGACAACCAACTGGCAGTCCAGATCTGAAATGATGCATTACAACCATTGACCCAATGGCGGCGGCTGATTGAACAGACCTTGCTATGATGCTGATGATGATATCTGATATCTGTACTGCCAATTTTTTGATGATGTATTTTTCATTGTTTTCTTTATGATTAAAATGTCTTTTATTGGCATTTGCAATTAACAAACGTATTATGATATTCAAAAGTAAAGTGCATTTTGGCACAGGTAGGCAACATAGAAGGCTACATTTTGTACTATGAGTATAGTGGATGTCTTTTTAGAGAGCGCTCTTCACTTACGACCTAAAATAGTTGTTAGTCTCTAAAAAAAATAGTAAATAGTAGAAGCGGAATGGGTTCTAAATGCATAAATTTGTGACAGCAAATTGCGGGCCCTCCAATGGCTTTGATACTGTTTGTTGCATATTCTTGTTTGGTTGGTGGGTGGGGGCGAGCGTAGAGGAGTAAATAATATATGGGGGTGGGGCGGGGGATGCAAACTGGTTTCCAGAACCTACATTTTTGAACTACATTTTCCGAACATTTTCCTTCATCGTCTTTTTCATCCCAATCACCAGCTCAGTTCGTCGGGCAGGCCGCCTGGATACTCGCCGGTGAGGCAAGCGGTGCAATGCCCCATGGCCTTGCCTTTGCCCTTGCCATCACCATCGCCAATATCGGCCGACTGCTGCTTCAGCTGGACAGCCTGCACCAGACCGGCGACACTTAGATAAGCCAAGCTGTCGGCGCCCACATGGCGGGCCAATTGCTCGGCATTCAGCTTGTTGGCAATCAGCTCCTCGCGCGTGGGTATATTGATGCCCATGTAGCAGGGATATTGCAGTGGGGGGCTGGCAATGCGTATGTGTACCTCGCGTGCCCCGGCGTCGCGCAGCAGCTTGATAATCGGCCCGATGGTGTTGCCCCTCACAATGGAGTCGTCGATGAGGACCAGTCGCTTTCCGGCCACATTCTCCGACAGGGCACCGAATTTCTTGGCCACTCCCAGCTGGCGGAGGCGTGTGGAGGGCTGGATAAAGGTGCGTCCCACATAGCGATTTCTGCAGAGCACTTCGGCAAACTCCAGACCAGATTCCCGGGCATAGCCATGGGACGCCGCCGTGCCAGACTCGGGCACCGAACTCACAATATCCGCCTCGACGGGAGCCTCGCGCCACAGCTGCCGGCCGCACTGCATGCGCACGGAGTAGACCATCTGACCCTCAAAGATGCTGTCGCCACGGGCAAAGTAGACGTACTCGAAGATGCAGAATGCCATGCGCTTGAAGTCCGGACGCTCGACAATGTCCACAGTGCGGTAGCCGCTGCGTGTCAGCTCCACGATTTCGCCGGGCTCCACTTCGCGCACATAGCGGGCTCCGATGGAGAGGAAACCACAACTCTCACTCGACACCACCCAGCCGTCGGCCGGGGTCTCCGAGCTGTTGCCGTGGCCCGCATTGATGGGCACAATCTTTCCAATGCACAGAGGCCGATTGCCGTAGGTGTCGCGTACCGCGTAGATCTTGTCCTTTAGCATGATGACCAGCGAGTAGGAGAGGGGAGCCAGCATCATGAAGTGCCTGATCCTGGCCGGCCAGTTGGGGCCGTCCAGCTCGGACACATCCTCTGGTGCACAGCACAGCGACTGGGCAATCAGCTCACTGTCGCTGTGGGTGGAAAGACCCACACCACGGGCCAATACCTCGCGGCGCAGAGATTCGTTGTTGACCAGCTCACCGTTGTGAGCCAGTGCCATGGCACCGTGGGCCGTGTGCACCACAAAGGGCTGGCAGTTGACCACTCCCGAGCCTCCGGCGGTGGAGTAGCGCGTGTGTCCAATGCCCAAGTTGCCGCGCAGCTTCTTCATCGAGTCGTCGTTGAAGAGGGTGCTGATCATGCCCATGCCCTTGTGGACGTTGAAGTTCTTGGAGCACTTGCCTTCGCTGGTGGCAATGCCAGCCGATTCTTGGCCGCGATGCTGCAGTGCCACCAGGCCCAGGCAAATCACGTGCGCAATGTCCATCTGCGTGGGCCAATCTCCGCAGGCAATGGCCCCAAACACTCCACATTCGTGCGTCAAACCGGTTAACTCCTTGCTCTCCCCAATGGACGTGGGCAGGGCAGTCAATGCCGAGGCAGCCTCCACTTGTTGCGCTGTTTCAACCACGCGCACATGTTGTTGCTGCTCCGGTGGCGTCGACATGTTGTTGCTGCTGCCGCTGGCTACAAATGCAGTTTGATATTCTAGTTAGTTGGGCAGTTGGACCAAAGCGTCGAATGATTTACCTGTTGATTTACGCAACGGTTTTATACACGAAAATTCCTCGCACGCTTCGCACGCGCACCTTGCTTCTTGGTGTCGGGGGGGTGGGTCGTCCGGTCCGATCAAGCGCAATATCGATATGCTATAACTATCGATACGCGACTTAGAAAACTAAAACTATATAAAGAATGCAGACTAGGTTGAGAAATGTAATAACTTAAGTCGAAATTTCAGATGAGTAAAGCGCAATCTAACCGCAGTGGATATTTATCATATTAAAGTGTTTTGAAGGAAATGTGCATCTATCGATAAGAATACGCGATATTTTTAGCCAAACAAATTATTTAATAATAAATAAATTAACAAATCGGAGACTTTCAGCCATTAAATTATGATAATTAAAGCTATATAATTATGATTGAACTAATAGCGGATCTAAATCTGATGCGTTTGCAGTTTTCCATCCCAAGGGCAGGTTAGATTGTTATTTTTAATAAGGTTAATCATTTAGATTTGGAAAATATGGAATTATATGCAGGTATATGTTGTACAATTTATTTTCTTGTCATGTTGAACACCCAACTTAAGTACCTGAATCGATATTCGAACTCACTTATGTACATAGTGCTAATTAAATGATAAGATACGTGCTGGAATAACTATTTACATTCGCATTCGCTAGGATTTTTGTCAAAGTAGGTAGCCTCTTTTAGCTTCTTATTTTCCGTCGAGTCGAGCTTCGTTTTGGCCTGCTCAATGTCCACCTTGATGGCGGTTATCAGTGCCTCCAGCGAGTCGAAGCTTTTCTCCGGTCGCAGATAGCCCACGATGCAGATCTTGAGTAACTGGCCATACAGATCGCAGTTGAATTCATGCAGCATATGCGTCTCCACGCTCTTTTCCGTGTTGTTGTAGAAGGGATTCCAACCGACGCTGAGAACCATTTTGTGTACGGGTCCGTTGTCCACATTCGCCCAACCGTAGTATACGCCCGTGAGCAGGGATTCGGGCAGAGACTTGACCACCTCCAGCGGAAAGTTGGCTATAAATAAAATTGATGAGTGGTTTGGTTATCTATTGGAAACGACCTTCGCGGTCATGGTACAATTCCCACGAACCTGTTGGAATGCCCAGCTCTTTGGAGCCCCGGCCAAATCCCCTTACAATCTCGCCGCTGGCATAAAGAGGAAGTTGGTTCAGCATTTGGTTGCTCTGGCGGCTGCTTGTCGTGTTGTGGTGGCGTTCAAAAGTCTTCCAAGTTCTCGCCGAGTTGCGGTTGAGCAAAATGCAATTGCTGATTGTTGGCTTCCACTGGGTGTGGATCACGTTACAGGAAAATTTATTCAGACCAGCAAAATAATGAGACATTGATCATCACTGTATCGCTCGCTTTGATTGCCGCAGCACCACTCGCATAACTAATATTATAATTAATTATTATAAAGCTAAATTTTCAACGAGCCGAAATCAGCTGACTGCTAAGGTGCTGCCAACCTGTTTGGTTTTGGTTCGGAAAGTGCGCGTGGATTTAAAAAGGGCACACAAAAAAGCATTGAAAAGCCCCACAGAAATTTTATAATTTTTAATCTGTTGATCAACAAGATTAGATAAGATTAGCTTGTATTTTTTACAAGTTAAATGCGCAAACTGCAACACTCAAAGTTTAATTTAACGGTGATTTGAGCAATTTATTGCGCCAGATTGGCACGCTTCAACACTTCAAAGTTGCCAGCTAATCGGTAATCGGAAATCGGAAATGGAAAAGAATGGACGCGTTAATTTTGCCGCCGAAATTTTAACAAAAATTAGATTAAGTTAATTTAGTTTGATGCAAACCCAAAGGATGGAAAATGTGTGCCGAGTGTGTCTGGACGGCTCCGTCACACTTGTGTACATTTTTGCGGATATCTGTGATCCCAAATTGGACCGCATCGCCTATGTGCTGCAACAGTGCTGCAAAAACTATACTGTGCAGCGCGGCGACGCTATGTCTCAGTATATATGCCTCTCGTGCATTCAGGCCGCCCAAAATGCATATCGTTTCAAGTTAATATTGGAACAAAGCATGGCAAATTATCGTCAACTTACCATAAAAAAAACAAAGAAGCCACCTGCGGCGGCCACCACACGTTGTCATTTAGTATTGGCAAAAGTTTCGGATAATGAAGAAACGTATACCATAACAAATAGCGACGAGGAGGAGGATCTTATGCGTGCAAACGAAAGCAAGGAGATGGAGCCAGAGCACGAAGTCGCGGTGCCGGCCGATAAGTTGGACGACGTAGTTGAGCATTACATTTATGATGAGTTTCGCAAGTGCATCATCTTTCCCTCTGAAAGAAATGAGAAAGATCCAATGACTGAAATGCAGACGGAGACAGTCCTCACTTTTAACATTGACACGGATGATGCGGTTGAGGAAGACACTTGCATATTGAGGAATCCTCTAACGGAATTCGCTGATAGACAGGCTCGTATGAAGATGAGCGTTGAAATGGAACAAATACCCGAGCTGGCTCAGGTGCCAGAATCAACACTTAAGAATGTAATATTAGAGAACGATACCACAAAAGAGGAGGCACGCATATGCAAGAAAGTAAAAAAGATGCATGAAACTGGGACAACTGATCGGCAGCATTTCAATAAAGAGGACTCTCCAGATGTGATGGAACTTCTCATGAGCATATCAACGGATACCGAGAAGGGCGAAACTGATACCCAGTCGAAGTTAATACCATTTGAGTGCAGGTGGTGCAGCAAGGTAATTTCGCGCGAAGAAAATATAAAATGGCATGAATTGTAAGTATTACTGAGCAGAGTTTGTACACACATAAATTATAATTGATATTATCCCCACCCCAGGCGTCAATGTGGCAAGGTGTCGTATGTCTGCCAGGTGTGTGGCAACGCATTCATGACTAAGTTCCAGCTAAGTAGACACACGTCCTGTCACAATAACAAGCAGACGTCCAAAAGGTAAGCCACTTGGCTCCTAAAACCTAATTATTGCTAAATTTCGTTTTATTTTCTCACTAAAAAATCGAAAGAAAACCTCTTGGAAATAAGAACACGCCGTCACCCAAAAAGAAGAAACCAGAAGACAGTCACAAGAATGATCGTCAGGATCGTAAGGAGAGCATTTCTCCCAGAAAAAATCGTAGCACCGAAGAATTTCCATGTCCGGAGTGCAACAAGAGGTTTGACTCGAAGGAAAAGCTCGATTTTCACATGAATGAGATGTGCCATAAATGTCCCCAGTGCTCACGCTTCTATGCAAATAAACGCAGTCTAATGCGACATCTCAAGGATCACAATACATTGGAACTCTTTGATTGCCGCCGTTGCCCGCGCTCATTCACGGAAATCGATGACTTCCTGGTGCACAAGAACACCCACAAAAACGATGGACCATTTAACTGCATTCAATGCAATGCAGAATTCAACGACGTAATTTATCTGCAGATCCACGCTAAGCTGGAGCATAGCCAAGAAGTTACAGAACCTTCAAAACTGAAGCAAAGCCAAGGAGATACTGGAGCTACTCCCCGTAGTTCCACGAAACGGAACAAATCGGATCACCATCAAGAACAAGGGCAACTGGAGCGCAGCCAAAATGATACATTAGCCTCAAAACTGGAGCGCAGCCAAGGAGATACAGAAGAACTAAAACTGGAGCATAGCCAAGGAGATGCAGGAGCATTAAAACTGGTGGATAGCCAAGGATATACAGGAGCTACTCCCCGTAGGGCCAGGAAACAGATCAAATCGGATCGCCATCAAGAACAAGAGCAACTGGAGCGTAACCAAAAAGATACATCACCTTCAAAATTGGAACGTAGCCAAGGAGATACAGGAGCTACTCCCCGTAGTGCCAGTAAACAGATCAAATCGGATCGCCATCAAGAACAAGGGCAACTGGAGCGCAGCCAAGAAGTTACTAGAGGTAGTCCCTGTGGGGCCAGGAAACAGATAAAATCGAAGCAGATTGATTCAGAAATGCTTTCCCCAAGTCTCTCAAGGAGTCCATCATTGCCAAAGAAGTGGGTTTTTCAATCATATCGATTGGTTGAATAGACATTAAATATTTTTTTGATCCCACCAGGATGAAGTGCGGCGACGACACCGACGATACCGACGACACTGATACATTAAGCCATACCAAGAGCCCATCACTGCCAAAGTAAGACCATCTGCTGGCCTATTAATGCAATTTCATATTAACATTTTATTTTATACTAAACAAGAAAATTGAATTTTGCGTGCAAGAAGTGCGATGAGAAATTTACGTCAGTAACTTCACTGTCTGCTCACACTCATACGCACTCGGACGTCGGATGTCCTCACCACGAGTGCACGTTTTGCAAGAAGACATTTAATCGCAAATATAAACTGGTTGAGCACATTCGTAATCACACTGGCGAACGTCCTTACGAGTGCTCGCACTGCGACAAGAAATTTCAGCTCAAGCGCTCCCTGGATAGTCACAGTCTTGTCCACACTATTGGGGATCGTCCTTTCGCTTGCTCGCATTGTAGCAAGACATTTTTGAGCAAGTATGACCTGAATGAGCATGCTTGTACGCACTCTGCCGCTCGTCTTTACGAGTGCACACAGTGCGACAAAAAATATACGTCGAAGCAAAACTTGGACAGGCACCTTCTTTTTCACGCTGGGAAACTTCCTTACAAGTGCTCGAACTGTGGCAAGAAATTTGTGAGCAAGCATGAATTGATTGGACACGCTCTTACGCACTCTGACTCTCGTCCTTACAAATGCTTGATTTGCGAGATGCCATTTAAGACTAAGTATTCGCTACAAAGGCATGGTCTTGTACACTCTGGCAAGCGTCCTCACGAGTGCTTGGATTGCGGCAAGAAATATTCTCGCAAGAACTCTCTAGATAGGCACAGGCTTCTTCACATTACTCTGGTTCGTCCTTTCGCGTGCTCGCATTGCGACATGAAATTTTTGCGCAAGGATGAATTGAATGGACACGTTCGTAAGCACTCTGACGAACGTCCTTACGAGTGCACGCAGTGCCACAAAAAATTTAAGGCCAATCAATCGTTGATTAGGCACACTCAAATTCACACTGGCGAACGTCCTTACGAGTGCTCGCAGTGCGACAAAAAATTTGCGAAAAAGTACGACCTAAAGGAGCACACTCTTATTCACATTGGCGAATGTAATTTCAAATGCTCAGATTGTGGCTTGAAGTTTCTGCGCAGGCGTGACCTGGTTGCGCACGCTGTTATTCACACTGGCGAACGTCCTTACAAGTGTTTAGCTTGCAACAAGAAATTTCGATCAAAGTATTTCCTGGAATCGCACACCAGCAAGTACACGGATAAAGGTCCCTACAACTGCAGGCTCTGCGGCATTAAATTTGAGCAAGGGTGTGTGCTAAATCAACATGTTACTCTTACCCACGAGTCTCACGAGTGCTTGCCCTGCGACAGAAAATTCAGTTCAATTGCAGATCTTGACGAACATATGCGAGGACGAAAGTTTCAAACTGGAGATGCACAAAATGGCGGCGTCTAACAACGTGGCGAGCTTAACTAAAGAAAATATGCATGGAAAGCGTTTGGTTGTACGTTTGCCTCGTCTAAAATTGCCATTGAATTTTTAATTTTTTTTTGGTTTTGTTTCTTTTGCAGGAAAATCAGGACGATGAATGTGCTTGAAGATTTATTTTTTACTTAACGACATTTATTTAGAAAAAATTTGCAGAACTTTAATGAATAATTCTGTGGTTAGGTTTATATTTTTGATTTCGCCAAAAAGACTGGAAGTTGGTTCCTAATTTTGTTAACTATTCTTACATTATATAATACTCATATCGACATGTTAAATAAATTCTTGAGCTGGAAAGCATTTTTGTTTAATGCTGGAATCCACTGGAACGCATTCATATCCTTGGTTTATACCATTTTCCTATTCTCTCCTTTCTCTCTCTTTGAATATGTAATTTTCTTCTGCGCATATGTAGTTAGTATGCTACATATGTGTAGTTACCATGTCCAATTTGACATTTGTCTTGACTTTTTTTATTTAACATTTTTTTTAAAAGCAATCCAATAAAGAGGTCTTTAAAGTTGGATAATCTTGCGGAAAATTTGCGGACAATTATATGTTTAGGGTAGAGTGTCTTGGCCAGCTAGTAATATTAAGCCTATTATCAAAACCCATGAATATGATTTCCGATAAAAAAAAAGAACGTTAGCCCATTGTCGACCAGGGGGGTTTTTAGCATTCCCTGTTCAGGTAAAGGATATCGTCGTAATTTTTTTTTGTATGCAAAAGGGAAGGATATGATAGAATGGATCTACGAGATGAATTTACAAACTGTATTATATTATATTATATTAACTAAAGTCGTTCCACTGTTTAAATTGTGGGGGCTTAAGTGGGTTAAGCTCTTCTTTCCGATCAGCTGTACGAAGCATGATTATCTAAACATTTATTTCGGGGTAAAATTAATAAAAATGAACGTAAGCAGGGCTATGAGCAAAAGATGGGCACAACAGTGCGCCTTCAATCGAATCGGTACGTACTCTTGAGCTTCCCAACGAAAAACTTACATCCAACGCCTTTTTTCAGTCACTTTTTCCACAAAAACCACGCAACATGCCGCTGCCGCTGTTGTATCGGATGGCGCCGAGCCGCCAGCCGAACAGAAAACTGTGGCGACTCCGCCAGCTGCAGCTCAGCTGCCGACACCCGCACCCACGCCCACAGCGGTACGCAAGCCCATCGTGCCCTCGAATTATCGGTTCATTTATCCCGAATTCCTGCCCGATCCCAAAGTGGAATGGCGCAACCCGATCCGTGAGAAGCTGGAGCGCTTAGATATGCTGGACCGGCGGCGTCAAATTGATCTGCCGGAGTTCTATGTGGGCTCCATAATGGCGGTGACCAGCTCCGACCCCCATGCTGCGGGCAAGACCAGTCGTTTTGTCGGCATTTGCATCAATCGTGACCGTTGCGGTCTGCGCGCTCGTTTCGTACTGCGGAACGTGATTGATCACCAGGGCATGGAGGTGGTCTACGAGCTGTACGATCCCACCATCCAAAAAGTGGAGGTGCTGCGTCTCGAGAAGCGTCTGGACGACAGCCTGTTTTACCTCCGCGACGCTCTGCCGGAGTACAGCACGTTTGATGAGAGCATGGAAGCCGAACATCTGGAGGAGGGTGCTCCAGTGCCGGTGAATGACATCAAAGTCGTCCTCCGTCCGCGGCCCTGGCTGGAGCGTTGGGAGCGTCAAAACCTAAGCGGCGTGGCGAATATTGATCAGTATATTAAGGACAAGCATCGCAAATCGGCGGAGAAGGTGCAAAAGCCTTGGGAGAAGTACGATCTGATGAAACAATATCGCTCCACCATACCCGAGGAGGAGCAGACGGAGGTCTTTGCCGAGGTTCACACGGAACTGCACAGCTTGGAGCTGCAGCGCAAGCGTAATAAGCGGAAGCGCACCTTTGTAAAGCCCGAGCAGCTTGCATAAGAAATGCATTTGTTATCCATAGATTAATAAACCCAAAACGTGTTGTATGATTGAAGAACTATTAAGAACTTTGGATATTGCTAGATCGTTTAGTTTATTAGTCATAGTCGTAGATGAGTGGAGAGGGTGGACTTGCTTAGTAGCTAAAAGCAAAATAATTTACAATACACATTGGGCGTTTAATAAACGCGATACTTGTAGAAGTTGACAAAGGATATCGTGGCATTCCAGCCAATGATTGTAACGACCAGATACAAAAGGAAGATAATGGGCAGCGCAATGAGTATGAGACGGGTGTTCTTCAGATGGGGAATGCCTGCAAGAGAAACCCAAAATTAATATCCTGCATTCCCATGTATGTACATCCTCCCCCCCAACCATTTACTCACAGTTGTAGCCCAGGAAGGTGATATAAACATAGTAGCTCATGCCAAATAGCCAGAAAGTGTTGCCCAGGAATCGCGATATGAACCATGTGTGACTAATCAGCCAGTTGTAGAAGAATAGCTGGATGCAGTGCAACAGCATGAGGGGCGGAAAGAAGGCATTCAAATGCACATCGAAGGCATAGCCCCACTCAATGTCCGGCTCCAGGCTGTTGGTGCGCAAAACGCGATTTGTAATCGCCCAAAAAAATGATGCAATAATAACGCCAGCTAGAAGACAATCCACGCCAATCACATAGAAGATGAAGCCGATGCTCTGCCAGAAGCTCAGGCCCAAGACATAGGCAAATCCCAGAGATGTCACTGCAGAGTAGAGCACAGAAATTAGCATACAGAAACTTTTACTATGGTGGGGAGACGACGATGACGAGTGGGTGGGTGGGCCGACACTTACCACATAGACAGACAATCAAGAGCACCAGAAATGCCGGATCGTCGCGGGCGAATTGTGATTTGGTTTGTTTTCTATAGTTAAAGTTCCTATACACCTTCTGGGGTGCTATTAGCAGATATATCATTTGCCATAGTGCAAATTCGAAGTCCATTTGATTGAATTTGAGCAGGCGGCGCAGATATTTGTAACTCTTTGTTGTCGCTGACAGGCAATCCTTTCGATGGTTCACTGGGGGCGGCAGGTGCGAGTGGAGCCGCGAGGCGCTCGAGTAGACCGACACCACGGACGGTGTAGGCGATGTTGTATACTTAACGTGGCTATATTGGCTCATTTTTTGTTTTGTTTTGTGGATTAGAGGTGTCAAACCATCGAGGGCACTATCGATAGTATCGATATTTTACTGATTGCCCCTACTATCGACAGTTTTCAGACTATCATGATAGTATCGAGCTACAGTCGTTGCGCTTTTGATATGTTTGGATTGGCTGCTATAAAATACGAAAACAAATTTGTAAAAAAAATCGACAGGTGGCATCTAATTTTTACAATGGACAAGTTCCTAAAAGGTTTCAATGGGTTTTTAATAATTATTTCAGCCCGATACTATCACGATAGTATCGATTGTTTTTTCAAAACATTCAAAGCTATCGATGGCTCAACTATCAATCGTTTGACAGCTCTATTGTGGATATTTGGCTGTGGGTTTCATTTATTTTTATTTATCAATATATAATATACCGTCATACCCTCAGAAATATACCGAAATATACATTCTTATTCTAACAAAAAATACCAAAATATTAGTTCATGTAACTATCAACAGAGGGCACCACCATCATATTGCTGGATAATGGCGGCAGCTCTGCCCCCGTTAAATTCAAATTTTAATTGACTAGTAATTTTGAAATATTCATAACTGTTTTGAATATGACTGTAACCTAAAAATGTGTGTGCCAATTCCTCAGTCTGCACTTCTCCTATAACAGGTTTATAGTCATAAATTAAGGGATTACATATGTACGATGCCCCAATATGTATCGCACAATCAAAAGCGAACCATTTAAAACCGGCAAAACATACGTTAAACACCCACAATTTCTGGACATTGATTCAATGGAATCGGTCAGTTTCAGCTGCCGGGCAACAATTAAGGCATCATTCAGCGTAGACCCAAAAACCCAATGAGCAACGATCAACGGTCAGCGATCACCGGGCTGGGCTGGACCTAGGGGCAATTTATGGCACGGTCTCCAAGCAATTGCTCGGACAGGGACAAAAAACAATCTTTATCACATTTATTGCAATGCCCTTTGCCTTTTGTCAACGATGCCAGCGGCCCAAAAGACAATGGCAAGCGGGTGCCAAAGGAGAACGGCGAACGGCAGAAAAGGTCACACAATGACCCTGCCAAAGGAAGCGGACAAACAAAAAGGAGCAACCAGAGCGCGCGCGCGCGCGCACTCGCTCGCTTGAATCTCTCTCCCAGCCGACATTGAGGTCGTCTTAGAGGTCAAGTTTGACCTTACTTAGAGGCAACCCCTATGGCTGGTTAGATCTCCCCGAGATTCACTCAGTTTTTGAGCTGATCCCGCTGCATCTCCTAGGGGTAGATTTCTCTCAAAGAGAGAGAGAGAGTCTCTCAGTGAGCGTTTCTCTCGCTCTCCCGCAGTTTCTGTGCTGTTTGAGTGAAACACTTGGGCGATCGATCCTTGTCCACGCAGGACACTTCCGGATTGCATTCAATTGTAATTCTGCAACAATTGCGCTTTTCTCTCATTGTCACAGTTTTTGTGTCTTCTATTGGTTTTTTAGCTCATGTTACCTTCTTTGTTAGCCCTGAAATATGTCCAAAATTGGCTGGATATCGCAGCAACCAAAAAGCAACATCAGCAGCAGCAGCCGTTGGTTGTCTGACAGTTTTTGGCGCCCATAAAAATTAAATGAAAATTAAGCGAAAACATGAGAATTCTGTCACATAAATTGCGCCAGTCAGCCGTCCCCCTACCCCCCCTACAACCAGACCATTTCTATCCCTTGAAACCTGCACCTTGCCTCTCAACTATTTTTAGTCCTTCGGGGCAGCTGTTGCCTCTACTCCACTCCACTCGACTCCACTTCTCGTTGTTACACAAAAATTAGTCCATCTGCAAAGGGCAGGGAGCAGAGAGCTGCTGAGGTTGCTGCTTGATTAACACATGTCCTGCCCCATGCGGGCGTATCCCTGGCGTATCCGAACAAGCACTTCGCTCCTTCACATGGCACACAGGCGCAGTAGCCGCGCGATCGATATGTTCTTGCTTAGTTTGTTGATGCTCTTAACTCATTCATTATGAATTGGAGGTGTTAAATATGCCACATGCATCATGTTGCGGCTGCTGCAGGGGTTTCAGATGTTGCTGCTTTGAATAGTCCAAAAGGAGAAGGTTTAAGGGAAGGATTGAACATGGAAGAATTGAACGTAATATCACATGTGAAAGAGTGACTTGGGGGGTTCTTAAAACATCTTTAGACAGAAGCATTGAATGTACTTCTACGTCTCTGACTGACTGTTGACTATTTGACTTTTGGAGTCTGGTATTTTTCCTATTTTTTAAATTAAATTTACGCTGCGGTTGCTTCTAGATTATTCAGATCATACCCCTACAAGTAATTTAAATGGCTTTAAAATCTCTGATAAGCAAAAGCATAGAAGCCACATGTATAGAGCGGCTGTACTACACTCTTAAAATAAAATACAGATGTTTATATATCACATTTCAGCTGAGATAATATTTAATAAATTATTTACTTTATTTATTTACAATATTTTAGCCTAGGATTAATCCTACATTTTAATTAATGTTTATAGTCAGAGCAGCAAGGCCTTCCAAGCTAATTTAATAGATTTAATAAATTTAATTATTTGTTTATTAATTTATTAATTTAATAATTAATTAATCACAGAAGATAGTCTTAACGTTGATATCAATCTAGTTCTTTATTTCCTCCCCTATGGCTGAATTCAGCGCTTTATAATGCTCCAATCATAATTTTTAAACCATATAAATATAAATTCTTTAATTAAAACATACCTAATCTCTTTTAAAACTCTTTTGCGATTGAATATCAATAAATCTCTTCGCTTGTCCGCTTTCTTTTCTTTCCAGTTAGTTCAGCTTTTTCTCGATTTCCATTCAACCACTAAACAACAATCACTGACGATCAATTCTTTATGCCAAATCATGAATCACTTCAATATTTTGTCAAACGAACTACTGGAATGGCAACCCACTCCTGAAATCCCTACCCACAAAGAAGCATCAAAGATTAATCATGCTTGCCATAGAGGGAGAATGCCACAAGATTGTGATCGTGTAACATGGAGAAATCATGGGAATAACAATACAAAACAAAACACTGAATCAATCATAAGACGCGAAAATCCTTAAGGATATCAAACAATAGTCTCAAAAAGTGAACCAAAGAACTCGGGGATCAGTCAGGGGTTAGGAACGACGAGGGTCTCGAGGCACTCGTGTGAGGCAATGTTGCGCGTGCGCAGCGCACGCTCCCGTTAAATGTTTACGCTATTACGATGCTAAAGGAGCAGGGAGCAGGGAGCAAGGAGCAAGGAGCCAAGGAGCAGGCAAGGAAATGAGCCTATTATAGGCGAACCCCGACCCCCGACCCCTGAGACTGGCATTGCGACCCCGGAAACACACAAATCTTACGCGCCAATGTCGCGTCTCCGAACACGCGACATTTACATTCCGAAAAGGCGACCCCTGGACCCTTGTGGACCCTCTTGCCTTAACCCCCGAGTGTTTGCTCTTTCGCTTTAAGGGTGTCTCACAAATGATTTTCTTATGTCTGCTCCTTCGGGAATTTGGAATTTGTGTTTGTTTTTCCCGGGAAATGGAATTCCCTTTCATTCAAATGAGTTGAGCGAAGGCGCAGCTCCAGCTTCTGCTTGGCGACGCGACGATGTTTAGTGTGATCTTTAGCAGATCTTTGACATCTGCCCCTGGTTCTGGCACTGGCACTGGCCCTGACTTGGCTCCCCTCTCTCTTATACAGAGAAGTAATGGAGTTATGCCCTAATTTCTGGTAGTTTTTGGGTAATTTTTCAAGTTATGAAAATTTGTTGTGCTCCAAAAATGAATGGAAAAATTAACTGCTGCTGCTGCCATTCGTGATGCGACGTGGAGGTCCTTCACTCCTTCAACAGCTGCCAAAAATGATCGTAGAAACTTTCCAACTCTGATTGAGACCTGGGCTAAATGTCAGCTCAGATTTAACGCCAATTGCGTGGACATAAAGAAAGTACTTAACGAAGAAGGCATACAATCAAAGCTAGCCCATCGGCTGAATGGACTCTCATTTCATGGCTGTCCTCTCGGCAGAGAACGAACGCTCCAATTAGCCCAGATAAAAAACTTCACTTCTGCTAATCCCTTCAGCGTGTGATTGGCCTCAGACGAAGGCAAAGATGTCCATCGGCCATCGACCATCAATGGAATGAATGGCATACAGATTTAGATCGCCAACAATATGAAAATGTCACGCTTATCGGGGCACAGAAAGAAACCTGAACGTCACTCGTATCGGGCAACAGGATCGAGATCAGGTCTTCACCGTCCCTCATCTGTTGTGCGGTTTGGCGGCAGAAAGGAAGTCGAGACCGCTGGGCCTCGCCTCAACCGTTGGCAGTGCCACTGCCAGTGGTCCAACTTTGTCCTCGTCATCATCATTGTCGCCTTTGGATGTTTTTCTAGCCGTCCATCAGCTGAACAGCCCAAACCGGATGGAAGCGGAATATAATAACAATATATATGAACATGTATCCTGTGCCCAGGATATTGCCACGCCGCCACGCCGCATACAAATCGTATTCGAAAGCGAGAGAGATTTGCCATTTGCCATTGCCCCTGGAAATGAGATGCAGGCGTTGCTCCCACTCCACGGAACTCTCATCCACCTTTTCCTACTGCTAGAGTAAAGGTACTCCCACTCCGTGTGCTAGGACTAGGGCCCGTGCCTCGTTCTGGCGGCCCATTGTCCGCACAGCCGTTATTTGAATGACATTTGAATTTTGTGTCCTTCAGCCGCTCGCTTGTTGGATTTCAATTGTTGGCAACTCTCTCTCGCTCTGTCTGGTTCTCTTTCTGTGGCAATCGACGGGACATGCGATCGGGATCAGCATTTGATGTGATGAATTCATTATAAAGACAAAGGCAGCAGCAACAGCAGCAACAGCAGCAGCAGCAGCAGATGGATGTCCAAAAAATCTAAGGAAAATTTCCATTTCATGGAAATGGCACAGGATCTGTTGCTGGAGTAGACGGAGGTTGGATTCTATTATGATTAGCAGAATGCGGGCTGGCGCTGGCGCTGGCTCCACTTCAAGACTAATCTAAACTGCTAAAAAATAATCAATTATGGAGGATCATCTATGAATAAATTATGGAAGTCCAAAAGGATCATCTACCACAGAAAGATCAACCACTTTATCAATAATAGAACAATCAATAAACTAATCAGCACTTATCCCCTCATTACCCTACAACCCCCAGAACACAACATAAAAAAAAAGCCATCATGTCCTTAAAAAATATCCGATCATGCCACGCCCATTCCCTGCATGGCCCCTGCTCTCTCCCCGCAAAAAGGTCAATTACATAATCGTGCCACACAACGCGCGGCAGCAGCCAGCAGGATACACCAATTACCATGTTCGTATTTTTTACCCTCCCTCCCCATCCATATAAAAAAAAGCAAAAAAAAACACACCCTATGCGCGTATGTAAAAAAAAGTGCCCTCCTATTAAGTGGCGCTAAAAATCAAATTAAGGGTGTTTACTTCTCGATTACAACATCATCTAAAAAGTCTATATGGAGGGGCATGCAACAGGCAACAGACAGAGCACAAAGGATCCGATAAAGGGAGCGGATGCGGATATAGAGGGGAAAAAAACGGAAGGCACTTTTTATGAAGTGTTGCCTTTTTATTGGTGGTTAATTTTCAGAGCTACGCACTCGAATGTTTGACGAGGGTAGCAGCACGATCATGCATCATGATGATGCAACAGGCGAGAGAGAGAGAGATATAAAGATATAAAGGAAAAAAAGGGTTCGGGCATGCGGCAACAATCGGTTTATATATAGAGAGCCCCTTAGGGGAAGGGCGGTGCGTTCCAAATGTGTTGAAAGGGTAGAGGCAAAAACGTGCCTCATCTTCGGCTTCTTTTTCAAGTTCAATGACAAAGATCTTGTGGTGCCACACGCCCGAAAACCATCTAATCCCTTGGCGTTGATTGGCCCCCCGTCTGCCAAAAGAGAGCGAGGGGTATCCAAAAATAAATAAAAACAATGAAAGGGGGGAGCAATGCATAGCCTTTAATTTCATTTTGTTTTTATTAGGCGCTGTAAATTGTAGTTGAAAACGAAGGGCATCTGCAGAGGGAGCATCTGAAGTGTGTGTGGAGTGTGTAGTGGAGTGCGTGTGGCAGCAACAAAACTATTATGAAGTGTGGCTGAAGACAGGCGGAAAAAAATGGAGTCTCAGAGAGCCGAAAAAAGGGTGAGTTCTGACTCCAAAATGGCGCAGCTACTCTGAGGAAAAAGTTCATTGAAACCAAGGGAAGAGTAAAATGTTTCCAGAAGCTAGTGAAAGGGAAAAGTTTTTGTGGGAAATGAAAAGAAGCTTCTACAAGGTCATGTTAGGATAAACTTTTGAATGGTTTATTAGATAAACGGCCGTAAAAGAAAGTTCTTTGGGCGTGTATGAAAAGTCTTTTAATTATAGAAAATGGCAGACTTCAATAAAGAAACAGAAACAAAACAGGGTTTAATAAAGAATTTTTCTGGGAATTCTTTCATAAATATTTTACCCAATTTTATCAGCATTTTTTCTCCACTATTTTTTCCAATATTACTCTTTTATTTCCATTCGAAAACCAGCTGTTCCAATTAGCAACATTTACTACAAAAAAAAAGTTACCACCGAGAAGGAAACAATACTACAAATATTGAAAAATAAAAGGGTTTACCATTGTAGGTAAAAATTCAACACCTTTATTCAGATTGCAATGTTCCTCCACACCCTCGGCAGAAATTATTACAATTTTCCAGAGAAAAACCAGTGAGAGGAAAAGCAGAGAATCATAGAGGGAAACCTATTGACTGCTTGTTCCCCTTATTGTCAACCACAATGACCAGCTGAAAAATGCAATTTAACCCTTGGCAAATCGAAGCAGAAATGCAGAAATTTATGCACTTCACTTTCGGGGCAAAATGTGAAATTATTGATGGATGTGTGAGACGGGAACGGAGCACCTGCGGTAGGGGAAAACTCAAAGGGAACTGGGAGAAAGGCTTGGGCTCCGGAGCAGCTGAAAATGCTAGTGAATCATGCAATTGCCAGATGGGACACAAGCCAAATTATGGGAGTGGAATCGAACTTGATTTAAGCTGAAATTGGAGACACCATATCCGCCCGCCCATCAACCACGTATCCATAGAGCCGATGACAACTTGTGCGTATCCTAAGTATCGGTTGACACCTGTAGACGACCACGGATACACCTCCATCAACATCTACAACTCCCTGCGTTACTGATACTTCATCTTCAGCCCGTCCGAGAGACTCTCTAATTGCTCACATTACAACGCTCTGCTCTCCCCCCTACAGCTGACATTTGCACCTCGAACCTTTTCACAAAAGACCAATAAGTCGATTTATGCCAGGAAGAAAAAACCAACAAAAAACACAAACGAAATTCTTTTCTATAGAAAAAACACATGTTGCTAAAAAAAAGTATCTCTTACACGCAGGAAAACCTTACCCGTACCCTTACCTGTTTTTTATTCACATGTCGAAGGCATCCATTCATTCCCCTCGCTTAGGGTATATGTGTATCGATCCATTGAGCATATTTGCCAAATGCTTCCCCGGATTCTTTTTTCATTTTCAGTTTTTCTTTTTTCCTTTTTTGCAACCCCTCTTTCAGCGGGGTGGTTGCAGTGCCCTTACCCTCCCCATCCTCGTATTCCCTTATCACACACATTTTTGGGTAGTTTTTCGTTTCAATTTTTTTGTACTACGGTTTTTTCATTATTTTTGGTTGTATTTTTTGTGTGAGATCTTTTTATTGGTTGTTATATCGTTTTTTGCATGCAATTTTCGGGGAAATCATCTGGGATTGTGTAATAGGCGTTGTTTTGACTTTTTGACTAGATTTTGATTGGTTTTTATTGGTGTTTTCTTTAGGGAGGAACTAAGGGAAGAGAATTTGAGGGTTACATGATAGGATACAGGTTACCTTTGGAGTAATTTTATTTTTTTTAAATCAATTAAAAGTGCATCTTTAAAGTGAGTAAATTAGGCACCTCTTTAAGCTTTGGAGCATCTAATGCCCTAACCATTGATTAGTTGTAGTCCAGTATTCCCCACCATCGAGCTCAATTCTTTATTCCACACATCCACAACTGCTACTACTCCTTTCATTCTTTGTCTCTCAGGCTTCTTTGATTACTCTATTTGACATTCTGTTCGGATATTGGCATCTGGTGTCGCCCGCAACCCAAGGCAAACATATAGAAAAAGGCTGGAAGGAGTACACGGAGTATCTATATGGAATCTCGAATTCAATCGAGAATAACCCACACAAAAATTTGTATTGTTTGTAGCAAACTGACCAAATGAAACGCAGCAAGCGGCGGCTGGCTGAGGTCCGCATTCAGTGCAAATATACAGAACGGGAAATAGAGGAGGACTCTACTCTGCCAGTAGGACACGCGTATGTCTGTGCAACCCCCACACACACACACACACAGAGCAGAGGCACACGCTGTTTGTGTCCTGTAGTATATCCACTTCCTTTTTTTTTTTTTCTCTGTGTGTGTGTCTCTCCATAACGGATGCTGGACATTATCGATGAGCATAGAGCATAGGGCATCGGAGTCGTGCGTCCTCTTCTCTTGCATATATTTTTAACCTTTTGTTGTTTTTCGTTAACTAAAGTGCCATCAGGGGCAGATGTTTTTTCCATACCAGTCAGCGGTTCTCCTCGCTATGATTTTTTTTTTTTTTTTGGGTTATTTGTACGCAGAGTGGACGCCTGATGGACGCAGCTCTGTTTGTGGAACTGTAAAAATTGTATCTGCTATCTGCTGTCGCGAGTTTTTCCTTGGGCCTTTTGTTTATTTCCCTAGTGGGACTAGTGTCTGCTTTTATGTCTTTTATGGATCTCCACCACCATCCAGCAATCATTTATCTATATATCCATCCATGACTTTAATTCCATACACTTTTGCATATTCATCATTTGAATGCGTTTGCAATTAGTTTTGGTTTTTGGAAAATTTACATAGAATTTTGTGGTCAATGGAGGAGGTTGGGCCATGCTGGGCAGCCCATTCATGAATGTTCCATAGAATTGGGTTGAGTCTATGTGTGTTTGGTTTGGTTTTGGTGTACAATGCACAACTAAAGCTAAATGCAGATTTGATTTGGTGTCATATTTAGTCATAGTTAGCCATAGAATGTGTATACCAGCGCTGGATAGTTGCTTTGACAATTTGTGGGAATAAAATAAAACTTGCAAATAGTTTTATAGTTTTAATAATTTTTCGTAGGTTTTAAATATCTTTTTGAATTGGTTGAATTTTAATATAACGGTTTTGCTGCCTTAGAATAATCTAGAAAGTGTTTTGGATAAGTTTTACTTATATTCTGGGTCCTTTCCTCTGTTTTGACGCATAGATCTCACGTTTGCTTCGACAAAAACCTCCAGACTCTTGCTTTTTAGTAGCAAATCAATTTTATATACTCCCAAATCCTTTTTTACCCATTCCAAACGCTTCTTTAACATGCAACATGTGCATCTATTTATCCCAAAATATTATACACACGCGTCTAACAAGATCTATGACCATTAGAGAGCCTGAGCCTGAGCTCAACTGGTCAGCATAAGATCCTTCAGCCCCTTGTTAACGGCAATGGCAGCGGCAGCGGTGACCACTTACGGATTCGCTACACCCACCTTAATCCCACATAAAGGACTTGCAGACCTCTGGTCAGCTGTTGGACGGCTCTGATCGTAAGGGGAACGAACTCTTTTGGCCAGCCAAAACTCTCCCTTTCTGCGTTGCTGCTGCTGCATTTCCAGGGAAAAACTGTTTACAAAAATAAATAATCGACTGTTCAACACAAATCCTTAAGGTGGGATCGCACATGACGTCACGCTTGAGATGGGAAACGGCGAATGGATAATTAACCCACACACACAGATGCTGGTCCCTCTGGCCGATCCTTACGATCCTCCAACTCTGGCCATTTTCATAATTAAAATGCGTAAAGTTGTGGAAAAAAGGAATGGAACGGAGAATTTGTAGCAGGCAGAGAGAGATGAGATGTGGGCGCCGGGAGAAAATTACTGATGCAATCAACAGCTCATCGAAAGGCGGCGGCTGTTCGATAAGGGAAGGATAAGGAGTGGGAGGTGAGAGTTCTCTGTATTAATAATGGGGGGTGTGAGGGTGGTTTGCTAATCATCACCCAACCCAACCCCCAACAGCGCGTTTCAATCAACTAAACACCCAACCCACACCACACCACACCACACCACACTCAACCTCATATGCATCCCTTTTTCGGTTACAACTATTGGGAAAAACTAGAGTGAAAAACCTTGTAAACCCCTTCCCACACACTCCCTCTCTCTCCCCCTGGAGGCTATTTTTGATGTGTGTTATTTTTAGTTATAAAGCTAAAAATGGCGCACCACTAATCCTTATACCTATACCCGTGCCAAGCCGTAACTGAAACCATATTCAACCCCATCCCAAACACCACTGCAATATGGCGATGGCGTTGCCAAGGGGGAGGGCTACATAAATACAGAATTTATGGCACTGTGGGAGATTTTTGTACAGCGATATGCCCTGATATTAATAATACTTTTTCCTTACTGTGGTTTTTACAGTGGGGAGTGGGTGGATTACGGATGGCTGGGGATGGAGGTGCCCACAAATTATGCAGTATATTTGGTGAGTGCGTGCCAGACGCGTGTCCCCTGCGTCAATCACAGTTTCTGGGAGCCCTGGCCTGGCATAGAACAGCTGCACAGGCGCAGAAACAAAAAAAAATTACACCTTTCAAATGGTCAGCAAGGGTCCAGCAATTGAAATATTTGAAGAACTCCCAGGATACAAAGTGGCAGACTCCTCTTTCTGCTGCGTTTTTTGTGTCTATTCCGCAAACAATGAGACAGCAGCAGCAGCGGGGAAAAAAAGAGAACGAAAGAAGATTCAACAAAGCCACAAGCTGAGGATAAGAACCCGACAAACAAAACCAGAAACTAGGGATCGTTAAGGTCAGGTCAAACAATAAGTTAGAACGGACCCGACCCGACTCGACCCTCTCTCTTTCATGATAAACATCTTTCGCTTGCTTCAGCCACAAGCCAATGAAGGAAAAGGAAAACCAGTACCCAGAGGACAAAGGCCAACGGCCAAATTGCCAACTTAACTTTGCTCAAATGAGCAAAGGATCTTCGAAAGTCTCAAAGGGATATATGCAAAATCTAATTTGCGATAAGATCTGACGCTAAAACCATCATCTTAGCAAAGTTAGATCCTTTGACTTTTATCTAAATTAATTTCTGGCAGCATTTCCAAGTCTGAAATTTAATTTGGCTCAAATCTGACTTATGTGAGAGCCCCTTAACCTTTATTTTAGTAAAAAATGTTACCCTAACTTTTAAACAAATTAATTCCAGAAGTGATTCCTTCCTGCAACTGCAAGGTATAGCCTTTTCCGATGGGATCCGAGACCCAAAGCCAACATAAAACCAATCATAAATCTCCCAACTTTTATCCAAATTAATTTTCAGCCATAAATTTCAATTATTATTATAAATTTTTAATGAGGAAAAACGGCATTTAAGTGAAATTTACATGGAAAGAATTTCAAGGGAGCGCATTACGAACCAAAGAAGCTACGAACCAATCAGAGGCCATCCCCAAAAAAAAAAACTATTTATATGAAATTGAGTGAAAAACTGAACAGAACCAACAGAAAATTTCCCTCCAACATCCACGCGCCATTTGGTTGAAGTGCGCACGACGCATGCGCGCCAACCCGGAGAGCGATCCCAAGTAATCCCAGACCATGATCCCAAGGCGCATGATCGCTTGCTGCATCATCTCTGGCATTGTGAAAGGCGTTGCCCTGCCGCCACTCCTCCTCCCCTGACAACTCCAACATGCAACGCGCGTGCTCATGAGTTTTTCATTATTATATAATTCTCTCTCCCCCAGCCTCTCGCATATGCAATGCGAATTGTGCGTTTTCACGCAAAATGTCAATAATCCATCAAAAATTCTTAAGAGCGAAAGAGCGATCCCTTGGCGATCTCATCCCTTGCTTGCCGAAGCAATTTGTTTGGTTTCGCCCGCACACAAATTTCTCAGTCTACATGAATATGTTTTTCTTTTCATTTAATAACTTGGGTATTTAGCCAATGATGGAGCAGTTTTTCCAATAGAAAAGATGAAAACATCCATACAGTTTTCCACATTGTGGCTGCTTACCATTTCGTATGATAAATCATATGGCAGAGATCGCGTGTTGACAGTCAGGGAAACCTTGGACATATGGTTAACAGCTTTGGATAGATTATAATTGGATATTATTTTGAGAGAATGAATGATCGTAATCATGGAAAAATATAGTTTAAAAAATACGGGATTCTCTTTTAAAAAGCTGTCGAAGAGTTTCGCTCAAGATATCTCAATGGAAAGAGTAAATGGAAGCATATCTGAAATTTAATAATTAGTAAGTAATAACAAAACCTTTTGTATAATATATTTTTGTTTCTTTATTACACAATTACATAAAAACATTTCGTTGCGGAAATCTTGGGCTTACAAATATCTATACCTAAAAAAAGGAGTACGAGCATATTTCAAGGATTACACTGGGGGGCGGGGCGACTAAAGTGCCGAAAGTCCTTTCTTTCGAGTAAAAACTATTTAATTTTGATCCATTTGCTCAGCGGCCTCTTAAAAATCTCTAAATTTGTACTTCATTTTCATCGTTTCATTCGAAAATATTGTCATTTGTGCCGAAGTTTTTTCAAATAAATAAAAATAAAAGTTTAAAATAAAAAATAAAAAAATGATCTGTTAAATTATATTGAATAAATTGTATTTATTTGATTCGTTTTCGATTTGAATTTCGACTAAAACAAAATACTGAGTGAGAGAATACCAGAGAGAGAGGGGAAAGCATTAAAAATTAAGATTAAATATTTATTTTTATAAAATATATTCATATATTTATTATAAACCTAAACATTATTACTCGTAATTTGACTTTGGACTTTTTGACTTTTCTTACAAATTATTGTAGAGCTTTTTTTTATGTTTTTTTGTTTCGAATTTTTTGGGATGATAATTTTTTAAACCTTTTTCAGGGTTTGTAGTCGTATATGGAAAAATGGAAATCAGCAGAAGAAAAGGCAGAATTCTAGATAGTTGGATAGAGAGTTACCGAATAGGTGCTACAGATAGATTCTAAACTTAGTTCTACGATTTTTGAGGGTATGCATTATTTACAATTCTCGACAACAAATTAATTAAATGAAAAACTTAATGCTACAAATATGTACAATTCAGGACAACGATGATGGATAATTATATATATAAATAATAATAACAAGGGGTTGTGGGTTGGTTGGTGTGTGTTTTTTGTTTAGGAGTGCGCATTGCGTGCCATGTGAACGAAGAGGCCGACGGGGCCGTCGCACTTCTCGCCGCACATGTTGCACTTGAACACATCGTCGCAGCTGTGATAGCCCATGTGGATGGTGTAGAGCACCGCATCCTTGAAGAAGATATCACAGTACTTGCACTCGTAGATGGCCCCTGCTGCTGCGGGTGTGGATGCCACAACGGGTGCTGCTGCTGTTGCACTGTTCGAGCTGCTATTCCCATTGCTACTGCCGCTGGCATTGGAGCTATTCCCCGAGCTGGAAGCCGTCGAACTGGCACTCGTATTGGCCTGAGGTACATGCGCCGTCTCCATCGATTCATCCGCAGAGCTGGCACCCGAACAATGCTCTTCGGGCAGCTGTTTGCGTCCTGCTATGGGCGATGATGCGGTGGGCATAACCTTGACTTGCTCCGGGGATGTCAATGCCGCAGATTTCAGTTGCAGGAGGGTGTCCAGCTTGAGGACACGACCCTTGCGACGTGAGGCATTCGTGCTGCTCATCAGAGGAGTGGCCTCCTCCTCGTGCTTCAGATTCATCACCATAGCCAGGGGCTTCTGCTGTTGCTGTTGATGCTGTTCGTCTTCTTTTACGGGTGTTCCCTGGGACAGATCCATGGCAGAATCCACCGACTTGCGCTCGTACTCATCATCCTGCTCCTCATCCTCATTGTCGCTGTGCTGCGACTGGGAGTGGTGCTGTTGCTGCTGCTGCTGTTGGAGCTGCTCTCGCATCCGTGGGGAAAGTTGGGCCAAAACTGCGGCCTGCTGCTGTGCGGCCAACATCTGCAGATTGAGATTCCAGTACGGGAAGAAGGCCATGTTGCGATTCTGCTGCAGAAGGCTGGCCAGCGGGGGCAGAAGATTGGCGGCAGGTGACTGCTGCTGTTGCTGTTGCTGCTGTTGGTCCACTTTGCTGCTGTTGCTTGCCACACTCTTGGCAGGAGAGGCGGGCATTACGGGCGACGGTGCTGCCACCGAAGTGGGGAATCCTTGCAGAGCGGCACTCAGCTGCGAGGTGACTGCTGCTACTGGTGTCTGCTGCTGCTGCTGCTGTTGTTGTTGCTGCTGTTGTTGTGGCGCCACTGCTGCCACATTGCTCTTGCGACTGCTGCTGCTGCTGGTGCCACTGCTGCTGCTTCTGTCAGTGCCACCATTCTTGCTCTTGGGACCACGTCTCGTGCCATAAACATCAATCACCAGCGAAGGATTGGGTGTGCCATCCTCATCCAATACCATGCCAGGCTTGTGGCCATATTTCCTCAGATGCAGCTTGAAGCTGTGGCAGTATTTGGTGGCATAATCACAGTCCGCACAACGATACTGATACACGGATGAATGCGACTTGCGGTGGGAGTTCAGCATGGATTTGTTCACGCACGTGTAGGAGCACTTGTCGCACTGGAAGGGCTTCTGGTTCTTGTGCTTCCGGATGTGATACTCCAGATGATGCTTGAATTCCGTCACAAAGGGGCACTTGGAGCACTGGAGGATCTTGTCGGGTTTCATGTGCGTCCTGGTGTGCGCCCAAAAGTCCACCTTTGTGATGGCCACCACACCGCATGTCTTGCACTTGTAGTTCTTCATCTTTCCATGCGAATTGTAGATGGGCATGCGGATGTTCTGATCATCATCTTCGGACTCTGCCATATACTTCATGTCCTCGCTCGAGTTGGACATCTGATCGTGCTCCTTCTCGTGGTGGAGCAGCTCCTTTTCCATGGATTTCGCTGGTGACTTTGGTGGCGTCACATCCATGGGTGGGGTCAAAGCCTGCAGTTTCTCCCCCACCTGGGTGGGTGCCACCACTTGGGTTGCCGTTGGCGTTGGCTGTGGACTGGGCCTACCCAGATTGCCGGCATAGAAATGCTGCATGGGATTGGGCAAGCCTGGCGGTGTCAATGGATTGAATCCGCCTAATCCCAAATGATGATGATGATGGTGCGCCTGCTGCTGCTGCTGCTGTTGTTGTGCTGCCTGAAAGTGTTGCTGGTATTGCTGCTGTTGCAGCAACTGTTGCTGCAACGTCACATCAAAGTGCTGCAGACTATTCTGATCATTCTGGCTCGGAGACGGTGTCATTGCTGCCCCACACAGGGTATCCATGGGCTGTTGGTGCAGCTGTTGCTGGTGCTGCTGCTGTTGCTGTTGCTGCTGCTGTTTAAGGTACTGCTCCAAGTGATTGCCTGGCGAAGGCAGTGGCGACTGCCTCGGGCTGGGGCTGCCACTTGCCACACTGTTGCTGCTGTTCAATCCCGGCTCCTGCTTAATGTTTGCCGCAAACATGCTGCTGTACCATGGATTATGCTGCTCGTAGCTGGCGGCCGGATTCGTCTCCCAGTTCTGCATCTTGGCGGCAGGGCTCTTCAAAGGCTAAAAGAGAGAACAAAAATAGAGAGGGGATGGTTAGTGATTGTTGCGCCTGCGTCAGGTTTTTATTTCCCTTTTTTCTACATTTATTCCTTTTTTTTTGCTTTTTTTTGTACGATTTTTATGCGAGAGAGCCACCCCTAAAGGATGGCTCTGGACGGGAGAAAGGATGCTGGGAGTAGGGTGGCTTTTTTGAGTGATTTTTACACAACAAAATGGTCGCAGTATGGGACACAAATGGTGGCAAAACAAATATCCATGGCTTGAGGCTTTCACCTACCGTTTTTGAAGCCGCTTTTTCTCGTTCTTTCGCTCTCGAAGATTAATCCAAATGTTTCGTAAATAATATATATATATATATTTTCCCAAGAGAATCGTTTCGTTGGTAGATGTTGCGTGTGCGTTGTGTCGCTTGTGACTGAATGTGCAACTGCAACTGGCATTGGCTTATATCTGCCTCAGGTAGTGGCTGTGTGGCAGGACGCACGCGTCATGGGATTAGAGGGAGATGAAAAGTCAGGTACAGGTCGCGGGTCGCGAGTCGCGAATCCTGCCGCGAATCCTCATGGCTTGATCCATTTTTGGATTAGAGCAAACAACAAAATTTGTTGCAAAAGACAGAAAAATACACGACACTTGGATTTGGATTTGTATTGGGATGATCCGGGGAGCTTAACGGACTGGCTATCCAGATTATGAGGCAAACACGCGAAGCGAAACGAATTTTCCCCGTGGCATATTCAACGCGAGGATTAAACGTAGCAAAAGTAGGAGGTGTCCTAAAGAGAGACACGGCTTTTCTTTAATATAATAAAAAGTAACAAAGGATTTAACTAATTTAAAGGACTAATTCCCCAGAGAGAAAGAGTGTGCTGTGTGTGATATATGTACCTAAGGGATTCTACAGAGAAAGAGCTGTACAGCTGTTGGGATTCTATTTTTTTTGTTTTGGCTGGCAAGTGGCAAAGCATTCTCTCCCACAATATCTTTACACTTTCCATACATTATTTCCTTAGTACAGCTCATATATTGTTCAATATATTGGTTTATTTTTGGTATTCTTTAATTTCTTAAAAGGTTTATATATAGAGAATATATATGCAATATAATTGTAGAATGCTAATTATATTTTTGTTGAATAGTTTTCATTCTTTTGTAAAATTTCAGAATATTTGTAAAGACTTTCCATTTAAAATAACTAAAAAAATGAAAACGAAACCATAATTTAAATTATGTTAAATTGTTCTACCCATTTGAAGGCCAACAATTCCTTAAGCTCTATTCCTAAATATTAAATCGAAGAAACGTTGAACCGAACGAGGGTTTCTATATAGAATTTCGTTAGAAATTTCTGCTGCCATAATTTTCCCTGCCCCATATATTTCCAAATGCACTTTGATTTGCGTAGTTTCCACAAAGAATTTTCCTATTCAAGAGCAATAATTTTTAGTTTTTTTTTTTTGCTCTGTGCAAAATGAATATTTTTTTGCCGATTTAATTTTTCCAAAAATTAGTGCATTTTCCTCTGCATTTTCGATGCATTTTTGCGCAATTGTTTGTGCTTCGAAGTAAATATTATTAAAAACGCAAAACGTCAGCAGTCGAGAGGGGGGAGGGAAGTGGCTGCAATGGCGGGGTGAGATGGGGGGAAAGTGGAACATACTCTTGTGTGCACATAATTGATGGTACACGGAAAAGTTTTTCCCATGCTCTTTTCCGCGGAGAGCGAGCAGAATAAATGCAAATGCATTTTTCACATTGCATTTGAACATATTCGTATTTGTATTTATTTAATATTTTGCCGTTGTACAATAGAACTTTGAAAGAAAAGCCAAAAATTAATTGTGCTGTATGCCACATCTGTCTCTCTCTCTCTTTATTGCTATCTCTATTGCCGAAACAAAGAACATTTTTGCGGTTTTCTGGGCGCTTTTTTGTACAATGCCCAAAAACAACAGGAAAGGAAAGTAAGGGAAACTTTGCATACCGAAACTTTGGATACCCTTGAATAGTTATCATTCATATGGGAACTATGCTGTGATATACTCATAATATAGTCGGGAGCAGTAGTGCCATCCTTTCCTTCCTTAAAACCATTATACCCCTACACTCTTCAAGGGTATACCAACAAAAGCCAAACTAAAGGCCAAGTGTAAAATTAATATTACGCCGGCTACAAAGCAGCGAAAGAGGATAAAGAGCAGAGAGAGCTGCTGCTGTAGAAGGTGGTGTAGAGAGGGTGTTGATAAGAGGGGGGAGCTCGGGGCATTGTGGTTGCACCGTGCAGCAGTGAGGGGCAGAGAAGAGGCAACCGAAACTGCAAAAGTAAACTAAACATGTGCTAGTCGTTCTGCTGCAGCCCCCACGCACTCCCCCCTAGACACTGCCACCCCACACCCCTTTTTTGCATCTTTGCACCTCCCTCCCGCTCCATGCCTCTGGCTCTTTAGAGCACGTAAAAATATCATGAAAATTGCAAAAATGGAAAATCTAGCAAAACGCAGAAAATGCGCCTTACACAAAAAAATGTGTGTGTTTTGTTGAATAATTTGTGTAGAAAAAAAGTCAGAAAAAAAAATGATGGCGAAATGGTAGGAGGAAGGAAAAGGATATATAAAACATTTTTATTCAGTAAATTGTGTTCCCCTGAGTCTAGCAATGGCATCTATACCTAGAGCAGATAATTGAGGGAGTATAGAACGGATCCCACTACTGGCTTTAAGCTTAAGCAACAACTTGTTGTGCATTTTTTAAAGTCGAGTTTAATTCTTTGAAGCTTTTCAAGCCTTTGCAGGCACATACATAATTGCCCAAGAAACTGCAACTGCTTTTCAATGCCATTTGCGTTTATAAATATATCTGTTCTAATATATATAGATATTTATTTATACATATATATAACAAAGACTCATTTGTTTGATTTATGCCTCGCGTTTCTTTTTGTCAGAAAAACATTAAAATAGTGAACCACAATCCTAACCCATCATCATTGGGACATCGGACTGACAATCATTTCGAGGGAAGAGGCGAGAACTGATCTTGTGATGATTCCTAAAAAAACATTTAGAAATTATAACATTTCTCGTTTGCAGTGGCAGTGGCAGTTTTCGTTCGTGTTAAATATTTATTATAGTACTTGAAATGCATTTTGGCAAGTGCCAAACAATTTGCCATTAAAAAATTGCAAAACGTTGACTTTGAATTATAGTTCGATGTCTAAATTTAAATTATTAAAAAAGGAAGAGACTGCAACACACAAAAAAAACACAGAGAGCGAGATAGCGAAGAAAATGTGCATACGGCACAAAAGAAAAGCCCGAGAAAATGCTAAAAAGTGTGGGGTACGGACTGGGGGCAAAGGAAAAATAACATGAAAGTCGACATGTAAACAAATAAAATTAGCTGTCAGCCAGAAGGAAAGTAGGGGAGGCCTTGGGGAAAAACGGAGGAGAGTACACCGCTCCCTCCGATATGTGGCTGCAGCTCGGGGCCCACAGTAGACAGGAGGCGGAACGGGCATGAAGGCAAAAAACAAGTTCAGCCAAAAGATCGGCCAAAAGCCAGACAGATTTTAAAATATTGTTTTAGAATTTTTGTGCCGTTGCATTTTTAGCAAATGATTTACCACATAATGCTATCTCTATCGTGTGCCTTGTGTGTTCTTATGGTTAGACGGAAAAAGAAGCACACGAAAAAGAAACAGAAGAAAGTTCGGTTCGAAAGATACCCTACCAGTGCAGCAGAGGGTAGTACGCTTTTATGCAGAAGCTTTTAAAGCAGAGCATTTTTGGCATAGCAACTATGGCGAAGGGTATTCCAAGCCGCGGCCTGCCGAAGCTAGGCTTCTACTCATTCTCTGAAGAGCTAACTTAAAGAAGAGAGCGAACATAAACTACAACAACTGCTTTCAAAGCTTTCGCTTAACAGTTTTAGTGATAAATATCACAATCAAAGCTTAACTTTGGCTCAAGTGAGGATCAGGAATCTGATACTAATCTTTAACTCCCGCATGCCTCAACAATTTACAATGTGCCCCATTCTAGCCCCGGCTAAAGCGAAATTCCTAATTCTTGTTTATTTGTTTATGCACCACAGAGTGGATGAGGGAAGGGAAGGGAAGCTTTTCGACTTGCATCTGTGTTTTTTTACATTAATTGAAGGTTAAGTGGAATGTTTATGGGAAAATACCCCCCAAAGATAATAATTTCGTAAATAATATTTACTTACCTTCTTCAAATATGGGATTTCTCCAAAATTGGATCCAAAAACGGGAACCGTGCGAGCAGCAAAGGTGCTGCTGCTGCTCTCGCCTTTCCAGTCGCGCTCTCACTCTCTATTTCGCTCTTTTGTGCGTTTCCTTTCCTACACTTGACCGCGGCACCGTTATAATCAACACCCACACTGCTGCTGCTGCGATAACGATGCGTGTGCGAGAGAGGAGCAGAGTAGAGGGGCCGGCGCTCCTTTTCACTTCTCTTTTTGTCTATTTTTTGGCTTTTGCTTTTTAAGCTTCCTTTTTTTGCGCGAAATTCGCGCATGTGCGGGAAAAAAAGTCGTTTGACAAATAAAAATTGTTTGCTTGTTTTTTGTTTTTTTTTTTAAGGAGTAGCTTTTCTTTTAAGCACAGTCACTAAGAGTTTTTCTTTTGGTTTTTTTGGATGGCAAAATTTCGTTTTTAATTTCGTTTTAGCGCCCAACACTCGTCCGTTCTTTGCTCTTTTACTGTTCTATGTTTTTTTTGGGTACTTTTGGGTTGTTAGAGTCTCGGAGCACGACTGACACGGACCCGTGCTCTACGGTGGCTAGTCATAGCCGAAAAACGCACTCAAAATCACGAATCACACTCAAAATCTCAATTGCAAAGAAGAAACAAATGCCAGAAATGCACTGCCAGACTGAGAGAGCGATTCCGTGTCCAAGAGAGCGTTACAAGAGAGCACAAAGCACTCAACGAGGCTGCTGTAAGTGAGTGGAATTTTGGTACAGGGCGAGTGTAACGATGCGCCCCATCCCCCAAAAGGCAACCCCAAGGCTCTCACGCTTGCTCTCTCCCACTCACTCTCGTTGCCCTCTCTCACTCTCGCTCTGTTCTGTCTCTGTGTGGCAGGCAGCCTCTAATGTGGCATCCTTTCGTGCCTTGCTGCCACGCCACGCGCGCTGCATTTTGCTACATTTTGCGGATTGCAGCTGCCTCTTTGGCTGCGTTTTTTGGCAGCTTCGCTTCAATATTGATTATTGATTTTTGTGTCCACTGCCGAGTGGGGATTTATGGGGGCGCCTCCACTTGGGCCTGGGGTTTGTTGGTCTCCTCTTTGGCCACTGGACACTGGCCACAGTCTTTTTTCGTTTGGCTGCAACTTTAAGCCCCAGACACATTAACGAAATTTGTCTGTTTTGAGATTTCGTTCTTGTTACTTTAACAGATTTTGCCCCTATTTGTTGCATCCACACGCACAGAGGGGGTGGCAAGGTTGCATGTGTGTGTTGGCTGGCTGCCACTGGAAATTAATTGAAGGAAAAACTGTGTGGACAGCAGGACAGTTGACTGTCTGACATTTGAGAATCTGAATTGGGGAAACACTTTGGAATGCGGAGTATTTTATGGAAATAATAATGCAGATTGTTTAAATATTTTTTTATTACGCAAAAAAGTTCTTAAATTATGAAATATTTATGTATAAATATTCAACAACTGATAGGTAGTAATAAAATGCATGGAACTACGAATATTTCTAACATAATTCCCTTAAATCTGAATAACATGAAAAACAATCAAATAATTATGATCTAAAAACCGCTCTAAGCCGCACATGTTCTCCCTTAATATTCTATAAAATAACATAATTTAGAAACATATTATATCTGCCGCTAAAGCAAACTTTCAATCAGGTTTAGGCCATGTATTTTGGGCTTAGTTTCCGACCAATGTACATACATACATTCATACATATGTATATACATGAATTATAATTACAAAATTTGTACCTACGAGTATGGTTATGACACAGAGGGGAGGACGAGAGCAAGGCATGGGCGTGAATGTAGATGTGCCAGAAGGGGGAAAATTTAAAAGCAATATTTACCAAACAAACTATTGCCACAGAAAGCAAACAAAAACGCGCACTGCAAAATGCAAATTACACACAGGACGCAGGACATCATGCCACAACATGAGGCTGAAGGAAGAATCGCTGAAACCAGGAGGCGGTGGCACAGGTAGCAATGATGTCTCATGGACGTTGACACTGTGGCAACCGGATTAGAAGAACTGCAACCGGATTTAGCAGAAGAAAGGATTAAAGGAAAGCGCAAGGACTACCTGCATGCCGACACGGGCCTGCTCGTCCTCGTTCATTAATCCGCGCATTCGAAGATGCAGTCACTGCCTCTGCCTCTACCGCTGGACTGCATCCTCAGAAGGATAACTAGAGCAGGACGATAGACCAGATTTAAAAGTGATTTAAGAGTTTGGTTCAGTGCATAATCCAACATTACGCAGTACTCGAGGAGTAGGCGGATCATCAGTGATCCTGTTGATCCTTCGAGCGATTAGCGCGCCTGATTAGCGTTGATCAGCCTGATTAGCGGCAGGGCGGGTGTTTTTGGAGCACCCCTGGTGCCTGATGCGTGATGCCTGGATTCCTGATTCCTGATCCCTGGCCAAACCCCTGGGCCCAGTACCAAAAGTTATGTAAAGTTGAAGCCAAAGGCATAACAAATGTCCCGTCACGCTTGACCTTTTAATTGAAAGACATAGACAGAAATGTTGATCTCTGTTCGAAATACAAACACAAACACGATCATGATCATGATCGTCTAATTGCTGAAAGTCGCAGTCTCGTCCTTCGTCCTTCTCGTCCCATATGCAAATGAACCCTCACCTTTTGGCCTGTTGTTGATACTCAAGAAGATCTCTCAATAGATCATTGGACTGTGCCATAAACGGGGAGGATCCTGTCTTCATCTTAGCATCTTTTGCATCTCCCATATGCAAATTGAATCACACACAAAATGTGCATCGAAGCGTTTAAGGATTTTGTGGTTGACCGAGTATCCCCCTCGAGAGGGATACACTCTCCCTCCCTACTCCTGACCTTTCTCCTACTCCCTTTTCCCTTTCCCTTTCCATTTTCTATTTTCCTGTTGAGATATCACCTTGAGTTCGTAAGCCGATTTCATGCCAAGGATGATTTGCCATTTTATCTTGAGTTTTTTTCTTTCGTGTTTTTTTCCATTACTGATTTTTTGTGTGTGTGTGTTTTTTTTTTGTGGTTTCTTTATGGGGTTTGTGGTGTGGTCTTTGATCTTAAGTGCAAATTGGTTTTGCTAACCAATTACTTGCTTTTGATGTGCTACTGTTGATGGTATGGTAATTTTATGGTTCGATTTTAGGATAAGATTAGCGGAGGTGAAATATTTGAAGATAAAAATTAGTTTACGGTCGAATTTTGGTTTGTTTTGATTTGGGAAAGATTTTGAATTTGATTTAATAGATAGTTAATGGTAGAACTATTATAAAAACATAAGAAAAACTTCTTTAGATGCTCTGAAAATAGCTTTGACTCTTTTAAATGAAAGATTATTTCTGAAAAGTTTCTACAAAAATGGAATATAAGGTTTAAGCTCTTTTTAAACACTTCAATATCGAAAGAAACTCTTTTAATCTTAATAGTTTCTTTGGGTTTCCGGATCTTCCATTCCTCCTTTCATAATAGTTTTATGTTCTTTACACTTTCAACTCCCAAGGGTCAACAAAACTCTGCAAAAAAGACTACTACAAACCCTGTTCATGATGTATGCTTCAAAACACTGCCCTTTTCAGGCCGGGAGTTCCTTAACATGCCACAAAAATTTGCATATTTCGCATAAATCAAATGTGAAAAGTGCTCGCGACGTAACGCCCACCAAAGGAACATGCGACCACGACGACTGAGAGGAGAGATAGGCATAGGAAAAGTGAGAGAGATGGATGGAATTTTCGTGGAATTATTATGGTAAACAGACTGAGAGGCAGACCGAGGCGAGGCGATGCGAGGCGAGGCGGTTCGCGTCAACATCCGTAAATCCTTTTTTAGCACGAAAAACCGAAGGATTAAAAAAGGAAACTAGAGCAGAGGCACAGTCCCACACGGGGACTTGGGCAAATAGTTGCTCTAATTTTCATTGTTCCATCTTAATGGTTATGCAGTAAAATTCGTTGCAAGGACAACCGGCAGGACATGGCTAACAATCGTTGCGATGGTATTTTCATCCCGGGGTTTTTATGACGCCAGCGACTTGCTTTCTCTTGTAGATTTTTGCCTTTGGCTACGGTCTACGGTATGTTTTTGGTTTGGTTTTTGCTTTACTGTTCAGGTAATGGTCAAAGAATCGCTTAGAAGAAGAGCCTCAACAATGAAAATAGCTGGAAAATCGCGAGAAACATCTATGCAAAGATAAAGATACATGTATCTGAGTATCTAATGGTCATTAGAACGGACACTGTCGCGCTCCGCTCTACTTACAATTGTCATTCCAAGATACAGGGACATTCTCCTCCCCACACACACACACACAGAATGACCAACCACCCAATAAACGAGGTAAAAAACTGCACAGAAAAAAAAACTCACTTCCGCGTAAAGGATTCCTTTTTTTGTGAAGACCATAAAATATTTAATTTTTTATTGTCATCGGTGGGAGATCAGGTAGAGATGCTTGTTTTTTGCGTGCTGTCCCTTAACCCTTTCACCATTAAGAAATATATCCTATCCGGCTATGCGCAGTGTCCTTGAAGGTTTCCCTCGAAAGTGGCTCACAATTTCTGTAGTTTTCTCTTCTTTTTTGTTTCCACTTAATGTCTGTTCCATTGTGTTCTTTATGGCTCATCGGTTGTGTATTTTTTATGGCATTTATTGTTTCCATTTGCATGGACAATCTTCATTCTATGCAGACACTTCCTTAACCCTTTTGCCGCTTTGGCTACGAACGGGTTAAATGAAATTCAATTTTTGTTACTTTTTACAAGCTGCAATTTTCCTGGAATCGGGTGTTTTTGGTCATTAGAAGGCAAAAGGGTTAAGTTCTGTGTGGATTTATTGGGTGTAAAGGGTTGAGAATAAGTAAAGGTTTAAAAGAAGAAATATTCGTGGTTGTGATCATTTACAGCCTGGAAATCACCGACCAGAACTTGTAGAGGAATGGCAGAAATTGGTGTAGGAAAAGGAATTATTTTTACTGGAGATTTGTCTTTTTGTAGATTTTTAAAAACTTCATTCGCTTAAGAAAGAGCTTTCACACCCATGCATTTCATAGACTTCATTCAACTTAAGAAAGTTAAATTTACAATGGTATTTCCGCTCTTCCTTTGAAGTCTTCCAAAGCTCACCAACACCAGTAAATCCCCTAACATTCACACATTGACAATGGGAAATCATTTTAATAATCCTATTCATTAGTAACCGTTACAGAAATATTCTAGAAAATCCAGAAAATCACATAAATTAAATTCGTTCTCTTGGCTGAACATTTGTCCTGTCCCCCGTTTTACATTCGTAATTCGCTGGAAATTAAGGCCACTAAGTCGCCATCGAAATGCATTTGAACAAATATAAAAATGTGAGTGAGATTTTTGAGTGTAGCTACCCAGGCCCAGGACCAGGCATTCATTCATTGGCTTCCATTGTCCGGTTGTCCATATCCCAAAATCCCAAGCTTAGGCAATTGGGCATTTTTGTGAATTAAAGCGCCAAATGCATTCCATGGCAGTTCCCACCCCAGAAATGATCCTTAAAACCCAACCATCTAATCAGTCCACGCAGCAGTTACACATTTTCACACTTTCGTGACCCCTGCGGCGGTGGAAATGCCGCCAACACACACACAGATGATGCCCCTGCATGAGGGTTGGACGGCGACCATTGGTCAGGGAAAAGGAAACAAAAAATTCGGACTGAATAAAATAAAATAAAATTGAGAACGCGCGCCATCGATGGTACGTCGTGACCCCTTGTCAGCGTCAGAGAGCCAGAGGTTAAAATTAATGCGAATACTGTGAATGTTTCAGGGGTTTCCAGGGTGGGGGGTGGAGGAAAATTGCATGAAAATTCGGGGTCACGGCTAAGACGATTCGGCCTCAAGGAGTACCACATATAGGGGTGGCTCTAGGGTCAAATTTATAGCCCCGACATTGGACATTGGAAAACTGTAACAACTGCAAAAAGGATTTTCTATTTGGGTGAAAATTTCAGCTTCATTGTTTTGCATAGTGAGAAATGAGGTTTCCACAGGGATGGGTGGGGGGGGGTTTTGATTTTTGGACCTATTTTAATTGACCATCACCCTGACCCTCCCAACCCCGGTAGTGACCTTTTTTCCGTCTTGTGATACTATTCCAAAATTTTAGCACATTTAAATAATTTTTCATTGCCATGCATTGAATTTTTGTTGGAAAAAGGATCTTTGTTCCGGCATTTCGATTTTTGTTTTTATTGCAAATGGCATTTAATTGTTGACCCCTCGAAACGGGAAGGGAGTGGGAGAATCATTTCTCATTCGGATGACCCGGAAAATGTAACGTATTTTCACCCAAGAATTTTCATCTGCAGCTGTGTGGAGAAACTCGACCGAATTTTTGCCAGAATTTGTACGTATGTACGTACCTCACCCTCTCTCATTCTGTCGCTCTGTGAGCCAAAGAATTAGCTAATGGCCAGCACTCCACACACACAGACACAGACTCTTCACTCTCTTCTTGGCAAAAGGGAAAATGTTTGGTAATGGTCCTGTGGAAACTAAGCCGGAAAACGTACACAGGAATAATGCGAATAAAAAATTGAACTTCTTACGATAAATATGCGAGCCTATTAGTCGCACAGTAAACGGCAAACGAATCTCAGCCAAAAACATGGCCAAAAGGCTTTTAGGCCCAAGGCCCAAGACCCAAGTCCACGTCCCAAAAGCCAAAGCCAAAGCCCATGTCAAATGTTGAATAAGTAATTCACTCTCCCGCTCTCTATGCAGTACATGGAGGAGCTGAAGGCTACAAAAGGTGTGGGAGTCAAAAGAACAAAAGGCATAAAACGCTAGCACTACTACGTAGTGCAAAGATGCCAAAGGACAAAGCAGAATATTTTATTTTGTAATAAATGCGTTGAAATGCCAGATTCCGGATTTATTCTACACGATTTTGGAGGAAACTAGACTATGGGGATACCCTGCATACAAATAGGCTACAAAAGGTTTAACAAAAGAAATGGGAGAACATTCTATATTGCATTGCAACAAGAAATTGCTGATTGAACTAAGATAGAGAGTCTTCTCTTCATTTTATAGTTTGTGGAGCATTTGTATAAGGTGACTTGTGCTTATTTGGATGCTAACTTATTGGATGCCAGGTGGATATTCTTTACACGCAAAGATAAACAAAGATACCATTTAATACACTAAATATATCTATCTATATCTATACTCTTAAATAATGCTTTCACAGTCACTCGGCTCATAGACACAAAGTAAGTTCTACTCTCATCAATATTTTCCTTTATTCGTATGGAAGCTTTTGAAGCTTACCAGTACAAGCAAATTCTTGACATTCACACCTGAAAAGAAGGATGTATGTAGCTATTCCTTAACTTATAGTTCTCTTGTAATTAGCATATCTATATTCATAGGAGGAATAGCACCGTACCCAAGTTTATCCATATCATTTCTCTAATTTAAATCCCTAGCTCTCTTTCATGGTTATATCCCTATATGTTTCCATTTGCCTCTCCAACTAGCAATGCCTGGCATTCTCTCTCTCTCTCTCCCTCTCTGTCTCCATCATTGTTATAACCAAATCTAAACCAATAAATGCCTCATATCTATGCTACGCTCAACTAAGAAGCTGCATTAACACATAGTCTTTATTCTCCTCTCTATCCTCTGTAGTCCTGCTCCGTGCCTTCGCTGCCGCCTCCTCTGGTATTCGTTCCCCTCTAGTATTCCGGTGTAAACACCACTGTCATTTATTTTCGTATTATCATAATGAGGACTCGTATATTTTTATGTGAATTTCTTGCTTTTTGTGCCAGAAACAGCAACCACCCCAAAAAAAAAAATAAGGGGAGTACACCGACGACCACACATAATACCCATCCATGCCATCCACCCACATCCACACAGCCATGTGTCACTGTGTTCCTCTGTATTGGTGTGTATCTGTGTGCGTGTGTAAAAAAGGCAAAAATAAAACTAAAATACTCGTTTCGCATTCGCATTTCGGTGGGTTTTTGTTTTGTTGTTAAATTATCACCCAGTTTTCTGGTGGGAACCACCCCCAATGGCTATGGCTATTTATGCATCCAATGCTCCCCTCACCCCTCTCACCGAACTACACCTTAACCCAAAAGCAGCACCCACACAAACATACTGGAGCTCAGAGGCATTGCATGGCTTTCTAAGGGGGGGTTTGAAAATTAAATATGCCGAAAATGTGGGATTTAATCAGAAGTAAAGCTTTGGCGGTCTTCCATTTCCTATGTCTTAAAATGTTCCATTAATAAATAGCTAAAATCCCCCTCTAAACTACGCCCATGCTCACACACACATTCATGCAGTTCACGTTCGCATTATTTGGCATCCCATTTGTTTTTGTTTTTTTTTCCTTCCTTCCATACACCATTATGGGAGGTTTTTCTCTGTTTTTTTTTGGGGGGGGTCTGGGGTTTTTTTGGGGCCAGAAGATAAACACTTGAGTGGCTCAAAATGGGCGAGTCGGTTATTGTCTGGCTGAGAATCGAATTCAGCGGAATAATTTCCACCCAATCATTGGAAAAATTCAAGCATAAAAATCACTGAAATAAAATCTATTTGCCATTAGGTTTCCCAGATTAATTTTTATCAGCGCCTTCCCACACACTCTACAGCGACTTTGCCTTTGTGTTTCACTATCAGCATTTTTAGTGCTCGACAAATATGCAAATATAAAAATTGACTTCTGTTAATCCGTAGTCTCAATAATCACAATGACAAATCAGTTTCAAAAATATATAAAAATTGTTTGTATTTTTGGGGGTACTTGGAGATCTTTTGTTTGCTTGCACTGATAAAAATACAAATGCTGCTTGGCTGCCATGGAAAATGTATGCGTTAAGTGCTGATCTGCGGAGGCGGATCTACGGGAGTTAAGTGAGGAGCAAAGAGCAGCTTTAATTGGCAAATATTTCAATGCTTGATCGTTCTTTATTTAGGGTTCTACCGAAAAAACAATGATTACAATTGGAAAACATTGGAAAATCTGTCGCTGTGCATACATCACTGGGAAAGCGTACCTGTTCGATAGAAAACCTATCATATCTATCTATTGATCTAAGGACTTGACGATCATTCTTTTTGGATTAATTAAAGCTTCGGGATGCTTTTCTTCCCTACATTTTGTGCATTCCTGAACCTCTAGATCCCCGCTTAGCATCCAGCCAATAACAGCGTTCGATGCCCAGACCCAGCGCCATTTCTATCAGCAGCGAACCGCATAAAAACTAATTCCACTTAATGGCCCAATCTACATAAAAAATCGCTCCTCCCCTCTGCGAACAAACCCCGAACCACAAAAAATCGATGAGCAGAGCGAGGGGTATGAGTCACTGGGATGGCCGCCTGCCTGCCTGCCACTGCCACCCCGCATAAATTTCCAAATAATGTAATGCTCAAAAAAATCCACACAAATAGAAGGAGCAAAAGAGAAGGCTATATAGCCAGGGGGGGTAGGGGAGGTAGGTAGGATTGGGTGGGCAGCGATTGGGGGAGCGAAAATAAAGTTGGAAATCATGAACCATACAAAATGAAAATCCACCCTCGGAAAAAACGTTGCCAACGGTTTTTTCTTTTTTTTTTTCCCTCCCCCCGTTTGTTCGTTTTATTTTGTTTTCCTTCGTTCTCTTTTGTTTTGTTTAAGTGGGCAAAAAAGGAAGAGCACAAAAAGTATCTGTGTGAGAGGGTGGGAAATTTATCTGTGTGTGTGTGTGGGTGTGTGTGTTTGTGTGGGGAAGAAGTGTATGAAAGTGGGGTAGAAGTGGGTGGAAGGAGCGGGTGGATGATGGTTCTGTGCTGCGCTGGGCTGTTTCGCTTTGTTTGCAAAACAATCAAAAGCGAACGGAATCGTCGTCTTCGTCGTCGTCGTCGTAGCCGTCGCTGTCGCCATGCCCTGTACTTTTTTTCCTTTCCCTCCCATTTTGGGGTTCAATCTCCCCGTTGACATCGTTGGCGACATTAAATATTGCTCCGAGTTCTTTCTTTTTTCCTGGTATCCCCTTATCCATCCCTCCCAGTTCTCTCTGTGTGGCGTTGCCTTCTTTTTGTGCCCCTTGTGCCAAACCAATTTCTAGCATATTTTTATGAGTCCTCTGTGCTGGCGAGCCCTGTTCTTGTTTCTCTCATGTGTGTGCTGTGTGGCAGGCGCAGCAGCTTTCGTTTATTTTGCAAACGTGTGCCACCAGACACGCCTCCAACGCCTCCAACGCCCCCAACATGGTTGCCGTAGCCATGTGCGAGACGCTAATAACGTTTGCTTGCCAAAAAGCAGCAGGAAATGAGCCAGAGCCAGAGCCCCTGCCAGATCGTAGCAGGGATGTACAGCCTTCCTGGCAGCTCTTCCATATGGCGGGTGGTTCCTGTGGCCAGACGTCAGTTGGGCATTGAAGCGGGGAAGATTTAGTGCGTTGGAGAAAAAAGGGATGCGCTTTTGGGAGAAAGAGGAGATCCTCAACCGTTGCGCTCAGAAGAAAATAATAGTCCACTCTAAAATTTATTCAGACTCAAATCTATGGAATTTTGTACTAGGGAATGTGCTCTTAATTTGTTCCGATATAAGTACAAAATTCTTTTAGTACATAGTAAGCTCCTTTAGTACCAAGGGGTACAGATGCATATTGCCGGGTACCTATAGCACCTAATGAACAATAGATATGTACACCAACAATCTTCACTGAATGCAGTATGATCTAGCTCTCTCTACTCCATTTCCACATCCATTTAATACCCCCAATCATCGCATATGTACGTACATCAATTCATTAGTTTTATAGTTCCGTTCTCCTTACATTTTCACTGCGTTTTATATGGCTTTTTAGTAAATTACAAAAATGCGTCATTTTCATTTTCAATTTCATTCTTTTTTTGGTTCAGGGCACACAGCACACAAAATGGTGTGCCTATAAACCAGAAACAACACAACGGCAACGGCAACAGCAAACTAAAGCCAGCAGCCAAATAACGGAAATGACAAAACAGAAATACACAAACACACACAAGCATAAGCACACACTCACACAATAACCGTGGAAGGCGGAAGGGGAATTACCCACATGCCCAAAAATATGCAACATTTTTTATATGTTTCTGCTTCACAAAACTTTTTCGCAGGCAGCATCATAAAATTTTTTTCTGCTGCTGCTGCTGTCACTTTTTTCCTCCGCCGCCGTTCTGCGGCCATGGCTTTTATGTTGCCTCTTGCATGTGTATGTGTGTGTGTGTGTGTACTGGTGTGTGTGAGTGCTTTTTATGACCCAATATGGCCGCCACAGTGCGGAGTACGTGTCCGGTCCATGCCGTTCCGTCCTCCCATTGCGGGTTTATGAATTATATAGATTTTTATGCGGTCGCATATTATTTTTGTGGCCTTTTTTGGCTCTCCCTCCTCTCATCGTCCCTTCTCCTTTTTTGTGAGTGTGCTTTTGCTTTTCTTTTGTTCCTTTTCTTTTTGTGGGCAGGCAATAAAAATGTCTTTTTATGTGTACGTTTGTCTCATACCATGGCTATCCCGCGGCCAAGATCTTTTGGTTTCGGTTTCGCCATAATGGAATGGCCTTCAGTCAGGAGGTTTATGAATATGCCTTCTACTAGATACGGCCTTATTCTATATGTAGTATATGGTTTGGGCTTTACGAGGTCCTGCCGCAGGCACAGCTTTTATTATTCCCATTTTCATATATTACGCTCTCCATTTTCCGTTTGTTTCCTTCGTTCTCACGCTGCTTTTGTCATTTTTGCATTAATTTCATATTTGGTTTATGTTTTGGGTAGTTTTGGGGCGGTCGGGCTCGTTGAGTTTTTCTTGTCGCTGCTGTTTATTTCGCATAAATAATATATATTTTCGGTTATTGCGTCTGCACGGCATTAATATTATTTCCAACAGGCACACGCAAACACACACACAATCACATTTAGGTATAGTTGGCTGTGCATCCTGCGAACCGCAGGACCTCATGGCCGTGAGCTTTAATTTTGGCTCATTTTTCGCTATCAAAACATTATGTTTATGCGCCTGTATTTGTTTTTGTTCCACTCATATGTACATACATATTTACATATCTATGTGTATATACTTACACACTCGGCGTAAATATTTGCAATTAAATATGCCAAAAATACACCAGAAATACACCAGATATACACACATGCATATCCCTTCTTATTTTTCCCATTTTGTGGGCATTTTGATGCAGCTAAAAAATACATACATATGTATGTACATATATAGTTTCTTATGTAACTAAAATTTTCGGTTTTATTTTTTGCATTTAGAATACAAAAATTCTGGAAAATAATATGACGACAAATGGAATAACAATAATTTTAATAAAGAAATAAACTGCATACAGAAATCCGAGCCCAAAAGAGCTGTCACTTACTGGCTTTCCAATTAAAGTTACTTTTGCCACCTTTTATGGCACACTTTTTCCAGATAAAGACACATGATACTCATTCCTTACACCATGACGACAGGTGTTCCACCTGCTTCCCCACTTGGATTAAAGACGAAATACCTCTAATCTTAATTGTTTTATTAGATCGTATTAATACAAAACATGAACTTTGCCAGAGATATCAATGGATGACAAGCCACCTACAGTAATCAATGTACTGTAAGGTGGTAGACCTTATTTTATGGCTTTCGTAAGTGCAAGTTTTTGTTCTACATACATATATCTGATCCCACTGTGCACAGCCTGCAATGGGGTCGTGAGAGCGCCCAGCGTCATGTAAACAATTTGAGTGCAAGTGTACTCGGACTTGCAAGCGCTGCTGCCCCGGCACGAGGCCAATGAACAAAACTGCTTATCAGTGGCGTTGAATATAAGAGACCCACATCAGAATCTGCCGCTGGATTGATTAAAGTGCCGTTGACAGCTAATCGTCTCGCCTAATGCACGAGATATTAAACGGAATGTAACTACAATTTCCAATTGTTGAGTGTTTCTTTCACACATGGCAACACGAGTGGGAGAGAGAAGGAGTGGGAGAGCGCACCCGCACCATCTTGCCAAAGTGCCGAATCTAATGTAGAGTGAGAGCAAAAGAGTAAGTCTTAGCTTTGACAACCAGTGGCGTAGGGCAAATGCTTCAAAGGGGATTATATTTATACCTTATTTATATCACTACACAAATAATTTCAATCATAATATATATATTTCAAGTAATAAATACAATAAAGTAATGCAGAGATCCGATCCCCCTTTAACTACGCCACTGCCTTAGTCATTCAGCCAAGCGCCGTTATCTTCGTGAATTTGAAAACAACGCGGCGAAAGCTTTGGAGGTAGAGAATCCAGAGCCCAAGTGCGTCTCGGACGCCTCGAGACATTGTGCAAACTGACGTCCCACGGGACAGTCGCAATAAGATTATAATTAATTGAGTAACGCGGCTATAAAAAAAACGAAGTGAACATAACTAAGGACTAACAAAGGAACAAAGGCTAAGCTAAGCGCACAACAACTTCAAAACAAAGCCATGGCCGAGGGGACACAGCAGCAGCAGCAGCACAGGGGCGCGGCAGAACTGACCGAACTCAATTTTGTGCGCGAAAAATTGCAAAAATTCCAATCGAAAATGCTGGAAGACTTTGAAAAGCGCCTGTCCTGCATGGTCGAGGATGTCCTGCAGGATCTGCGACAACGAGAACTGCGCTCACACGAATTTCGCAACTTCCAGAGCCCCAATGGGGGAGTGAGCCAAAACAGCGCTTGGCATAATCGCATGCCCAATCCAAAAGTTCGAGCCACCGCAGACAGCGACGTTAGCGATAGTCCAAATGGTCATGCAAATGGTGCGACGCCGGCGCCACACCAAGGACAGAAGCGACCACAGCGACGTCAATTGCCCGAAAAAGTATTCGTGGCGCGGGAATCGTACCTGACCGCACTGCTCCAGGTGGATCACATGCGTACCATCTATCACATCTTCTACATTATTCTGGTCATGTTTCTGCTGAATGTGATCTTCTACGACTACTTTGTGAAGGGGCGCATCGATCTGGGCCTGGGCACGTTTCAGGGCGGACTGAAACGCTTGCACTGGGTCTTGGGTGTGTGGCTCCTGGAGCATGTCTTTGTCCTGGCACTCTACTACGCCTTCCAGGGATGGGCTTTGGTCAGGCATAAGCTAAAACAGCATAGTAAGTACTGAAGGGAACTCCATGGAGCTCAAACTAATCCCAGATCACTTCCCTTGACAGGTGCCCTTCAACGATTCTGGTCACACAGCTGCCTGATTATGTACATCAGCTCCCAACTGGTATTTTGCTTTGTCTCCACCTCGCTCTGCCTTAAGTTTCGCCTGCCCTTTGTCAGCGCCTGCATCCTTCTGCTGGAGAGCACTCGCCTGCTCATGAAGATGCATGCCTTCGTGCGATACAATGCACCTCGCGTGCTGGTGGGCAAGGAGAAGACAGATGACGACAAGGAGGCCGCATCGGCCGGACGACCATTTGTGCCGCCTGTGCGCAGCTATGTGTATTATCTGTTTGCACCCACGCTGATCTATCGGGACAGCTATCCACGTACCTCGCACATACGCTGGAAGTTTGCGCTTAACAGATTGCTGGAGGTGGTGGCCGTGGCATTTCTGTACGCCTTTATACACGAGCGTCACATACACGAGCACTTTGGAGAGTATGGCAAGGAGGAGATGGGCCCATCGCAGTTGATCCTGAAACTGTTTGGCATGATGCTGCCCAGTGCAGTGATATTCCTGTGTGGCTTCTACCTGATCCTGCACTCGTGGCTAAATTTCACGGCGGAGCTGCTGCGCTTCGGAGATCGCATGTTCTACAAGGATTGGTGGACATCGCACACGTACGACGCCTACTACCGCAACTGGAATGTTGTGGTGCACGATTGGCTGTACGAGTACGTGTACAAGGACATGTATATGCACGTCTTCAAAGGCTCCAAGGTGGCCGCCTCGTTGTCGGTGTTTATGATTTCGGCTCTGGTGCACGAGCAGGTGCTGGGATTCGCCTTGCAAATGTTCTTTCCCGTCATGTTTTTCTTATTTGGCATTGTGGGCGTCACCCTGGTGTATCTGATGCGAAGTGCGCCCAAAGTGCTGGGTAACATGTTCCTTTGGTTCTCCCTCATCCTGGGCAATGGGGTATTAATCTCTCTCTACGCCATGGAATATTATGCAAAGAAGAATTGCGATCTCAGCAACAAGAGTTGGACCGATCACATCGTGCCGGCTGTCTGGCGTTGTTATAACTAGCTTTAAATGTACAATACTCCTTCCTGCTTTTAAACTGTTTGTACACATGGCGTACATTTGATTTGTATTTTAGGTAAAGTAAATAACTTAATTGAAATTAACAGGAACGTTTCAACACGTTAAACAAACAGTTTTGGAAGTTTGAACTTTTGATCAGCTGCAATGCTCCTTAAAACTAATGGATTACATACTTATTTTACATCAGGATGTCCTGATAAACCTGTCTATCTTATGGAATACTTTGTGAGTTGGTGGGTGCTGTCATCTCCATCCCGACTATGTCTCCTCCTGGCTTTATGCACAGGCCGCCGCTTGTTTCGAAGATCCCTGCGAGACGGTCTCTTCCTCGACGCGTTTGCGACGGAACAGAATCACATGGGGCTCCGGAGCATGCATCATGTAATGGACCCAGCCGGGACTCTGCTGTACGCCAAGATTGCGCCACTCCGTTTCAGTCATCAGGTGTGCCTTGGGCACATGCTTGGCCAAATCGGAAGGCAGAATAACATGCCTGCCGGTTGGGGTAAAAAACGCTGTTGTTAGCAGTTGTTGGTCTGTTGACTGACGCGAACTCACCTGTATTCGAATTTGTCATCAAAGTACTTCTCCGAGTACTGGATTTGATCTGCCGGCATTGTGGCAAAGTTAAATTAAACCCCAAGTTAAATTAAGTAAATTAAAAATAATACGAGCAAGGCAGGGATGGCACTACGACTATTTCGATAACACCAGTAACAGTTTCGCTGTGATTGGCAACTATTGAATAAACTGACAGCAATCGATAACTAAGCAGATGATAATTTTGGAACTGAACTGGAATGTTTAAAGACTAATTAAATGTGAATTTGTTTGTAACGCAACTGGTTAAGCACTGGGCTTTGTTTTAAATACGCATTTCGTAGCGTATTCTTTCTGGCTGGAGCACATCTGTTGCATTTCAGGGTAATCGATTGAAATAATTTGCATGGTAGAGAGGAAGGTTTCCAGACAGGGTGGCAAGGCCGAGGTTGAAGGGATAGTGGTGAGCGGATGGTGGCGCCCCCTAGTCGGGCGATCTTAAAACTATGAGATCCGCGCGCTCTTGAATTCCCTTGTGGAGAGAGGAGAGCCGGTGTCCCGGAGCCAATTCACCCACACACGCTTAAGGGGAGAGAGAGCGGTTACAGGAAGAGTAGGCCATGCCCTTGAACCTGGTTCAAGGGCAATAGAAGAGATCGATGGGGCTTGGCGACCAACGATAGAGGTATGGGAAGCTTAGGCTTAGGCTTAGGAGATCAAAAAAATCGTTGGCGGAAGACGGTACAAAAAAAAATCGGTTACGGATCGGGTCTCAGAGAAATAAAAATAAAAATAATTAGAAACAAGGAGGAAGTAGAGCTGCCTAGCGGGACCGATGCGGATATATTAGAAAAGCTGGAAAAAAAAGGAACAAAAACTGTGCCCAGTTCCGCCGTCCTGTCCACAGCGGCATGGTCCTTCGCCCGGCCTAGAAGTGGACCCCGGAATATCGTCCCCGTCCTCCAGCAAAGATGTTATTAAACCCGATTTAAATACCTACATGTAATTTAGAACCCACTAGGCCGTCGCATATCTGTGTATACACTTATTTATTTATTTACCGTTAATTATATTTATTTATTTGTTCTTATATATGTAATTGTCACTATTTATAATTATTTATTTATTTAATCATAGTTAATTTGATACGCCCATGCCCATAATTTAGGTCACAGAATAGAAGAGGTTAGGATGGGGATTAGGAGGTCGACCTAAACCAGCTAGGAGTTACAGAATACCAAAAGAATGTGTGAAAAATGTTATTTAAAGTGAAATTATAACGTTTAATATGAATTGCTAGTGTGTTTAGTATGGGGGGGAAAGGGGACCACAGCGGCGAAATGGAGATCGGCCGCTACACTTGAGGAAAAGAGGAGATGTGTAGTTGTTCCGCGTCGGAGAGATGATTGTCCGTGAGGTTTAGTGTAAAGTCCGTTGGTTTGTTTTGAATCGTCGTTTTGTTGTCATATTTGTTCGAGATGCCCGAACAGCTGGTTTGTTGTGCGACCTGGGGGCCTGGGAAAAACCTATTCCTGAGATGACTGGCTAGCCGGCCTTGCCCCACCACTAAAACAGGTTCGTAACAATAATGGCGCCCAATCTAAGACAAATTTGTGAGTCGCGGTCCGTTCTCGAACACGAAAGTGGGAGAGTACGGCTGCGAATCACAAAAGTCGAGGAGGTTATAAATGTCCAGCCGAGAGGAACGATCTCGAGTGGTAGTCTGCAGTAAGGGTCCGTCTGTGTTCCGGTGGCCTGGGAGGAGCTGTGAAGGTTGGCTCGCAGATGCACGGCACTGAGGGATCTGAAAATGTAGGAATCCACAAAGTAAATTGTTTTTTTTGTAGTCTGTGTTTAAACTTATCTGACAGAGGGAAGCCGGAGCTCTCAAGGGGGTGAGGTTGGCACTGACGGAGGAGAATCCTCAAGCCAGTTAGCAACCGACCCGTTGCCTGGTGGACGAAAGAGAGCCTGGAAAGAAAAAATACCCAAAGTTAGTTAAGGTCGAGTAGTTTTTGTTTGCGCTGCTTCCCCTACTTACCGCTGGAGGAGGCGGGAAGGTAGTATCTCGTAGAGATTTTTGCTGTAGGTGGCCCGTGGGGACATTTAGTCGGTCACGCGATGCACCTGGAGCAGCTACAGGATCCCGAGGATATCCTTCAGTAGAGTAGTGGGACAGAAGCAGCTAGGTAGAAGAGTGAGCGCCCTTGACACTTAATCTTCTGTAGAAGATGAGAAGTCAACAGCGCTCGCGACTAAGAAGGTAGACGTTGGACAAGCAAAGACGTAGGGAACCAAGTGCAGATGGCTCCAGTAGCAGTTGTGGTTACTTTCCCCTCTTGTGGTTGATCTTGCAGTTTTTTTATTTGTTTTTTTCGTGTTGAGTTTTGTTGGAGTTAGGTAGTTATCTGTGAAAGAAAGGAAAGTTAGGTAGTTAGAAAAGTTTATGAGCAGCTACAACTTACGGTCAAAAGGGAAAATGACTCACAGGACTCCTCCGCCAGGAAACCTGCCTGAACAGATGCGAGGAGGAGATAGTCAGGGCGCGGAAGGAGGCGAGAACGACAGCTGGAACCCGCCGAAGACCCCAAAAGAATTGCCGTCGGAAATTCTTTCGGGCATAAACGTCGCCATAGCACAAGCGCAGGAGACGCAGAGAGGTGCTATGGCAGACACCATCAGCAGGACGCTGCAAGAAGAGATCCGTCGTGGATTTATGGAGCTGATGGGTGCCATAACGGAGGCAATGACGCCCCTGCGCCAGAAGGGAGAATTGATCCATGATCTGAGCTGGGAGAAGGGTCCAAATGGCAGAGAAGGCGGTCCAGCGGCTCCAGAATGGCGAAGACAGAGTACCGGCACCAGACCCAAAGGTTCCGTGGAACAACAGGAGCATATTCCACAAGCGCCTCCAAGGAAGCCGGAGAGACGGAGCCAAAGTTGGGCCCACATGGTGGAAGATGGCGGTCTGGAAACGAGACCGATGGAACTGGAACGGGAACCAGCAGGAGACGGCGGAGCTCGGCGATTCACGACGCCCTACGAGAGGCGAGACGAGTGGAGAGAGCCGAGATGGGGACGCGTCGACAAGTGGGACATCCATTTCGACGGCGACCCAGACCCAGCCAAACTGACGGTGGAGGATTTTGTCTTTCGGGTCGAATTTCTCCAGAGGCAGAGTCGACGCTCGTGGGACGAAGTCCTCAATAATTTTCACCATCTGGTGAGAGGACGGGCTGCCGAGTGGTACTGGCAGTTTGTCCGAGAGAGGCCTCCAGAAGTCTGGGAGGACTTAAAGGACGAGTTGGTGACCCGATTCCGTGCAGTAGGTGGGCAGTACGAGCGGCTGCGTGCGTTGCATGAGCGACGCCAAGAACCTGGAGAATCGGTGGAAGACTACTTCCGAGCTATGCGGAGGCTGGACGCAAGGCTTATCACACCGATAGCGGATTCCGAGATGGTCAGAGTCGTCAAGAAGGGACTCGAGGAGGAGATCGCTCGGTATGTGTACGCGATCCGAGTCCGGAACCTGGAGCAGCTGAGGGAAGAGTGTGTAGAGGTGGAATACCATTTACGCAGACGTGAGCGAAGGTCAGCTTTTCGCCCGACGACAAAATTCCAACAATCCGGGAAGCGAGTCGAGGAGATAGAGCCAGATTCGGAGCTGTTGGAAGGAAAGGAAGAGTTGATGGTTGAGGAAACCCACCTGACAGCGAAGCCGAGGCTGGGTTGCTGGAATTGCGGAGAAGTTGATCACGGGTTCCGAGAGTGTATGGCAAAGGAACGCAGAGTATTCTGTTACCTCTGCGGAAAGCCCGAAACGTACACGCCGAAGTGTCCCAACTGTTCGGGAAACGCAAGAACGGGCTTGATAAAGGCGGGACATCAGAGCTCGGGACGAAGGCCCGCGAGAAAGTGAAGGATGCACTGTTGGAGTTTGTAAAAATTAAGCATATTAACCCAAGTAGTGTAGAAAAATATAGTTTAAAATTCTTACCGGCCGAAGAGAGGATGAGGAGATATACACAAGTCCGAAATCGGATCTTTGACGGACATCAGCTGAGTGGAATGCGAGGTGTCAGCCGTAGACTCCAGAAGGCCCGGGCACGCTTCCGGCAAAGGAGACAGACTCGCAAGGAGGTGGCTGAAGCAGTCAGGCGTGGAGCAGGACGTGACCCAAGGGTTTTTGCCAAGGTGCAAATCCTAGGACGGAAGATTTCCGGACTCCTGGATACTGGGGCATCCGTAAGTGTCCTCGGAAAGGGCAGTCGTGAGCTCCTAGACGACCTCGGGGTGGAGATGGACAACTATGTCTCGATCGTCAAAACCGCCGCAGGAGAGGACCGGACCATAATCGGCAAGGCGAGAATCCCTGTGGAGTACAAAGGAATCAGCAAGGACGTTCTCTTTTACATCTGTCCATACCTGGAGCAAGTCATGTACTTGGGTGTCGATTTTTGGAGGTCGTTCGCGTTGGCTCCCACAGTCCTCGGAGCTTATCCAAGTTCGCCCAGCGATGCCAAGATATCCGAAGCCCAGATGTCACAGATCAGCCAATATGCCGAAGACCATCAGGAGAACGTACATGTGGACGCGTGGGACCTGGAAGAGAAAGAAGCTGAAGAACTAGAGGAGGTGAAGAAGGAGTTCCTAACTTACGAAGATGCCGGATTAGGGTCAACGACGGTAGAGGAGCATCGGATCCAGTTGGTAGAGGGCGCGGAGCCGTTTAAAGATCGACACTACCCTCAATCCCCAGCGATGCAGGAAGTGGTCTGGACCGAAGTGGACAAGATGCTGGAACTGGGAGTGATAGAGGTTAGCGATAGTCCGTGGAGCAACAGGACGACGGTAGTGCGGAAGCCTAACAAAAACAGATTTTGTTTGGACGCGCGAAAGCTGAACCAACTCACCGTCAAAGACGCATACCCTCTTCCTAGCATCGAGGGAATACTGTCCAGGATCGACCAGACGCACTACATTTCCAGTGTAGACCTCAAATTTGCTTTCTGGCAAATTAAGCTGGATCCAGAAAGCAGAAAGTGTACCGCGTTCACCGTTCCAGGTCGTCCGCTGTACCAGTTTGTAATGATGCCCTTCGGTCTGTGTAACGCTGCACAGAGGCTATGCAGGGTGATGGACAAAGTGATCCCGACGCAGTTGAGATCAAACGTTTTCGTCTATCTAGATGATCTCTTGGTGATAGCTCCCGATTTCCAGACACATCTCCGGTACCTTCGGTTGGTGGCCCAGTGCCTGCGAAAAGCAAATTTAACAATAGGCTTACAAAAATCAAAATTTTGCTTTAGGTCCCTGAAATACCTGGGATTTATCATCGGAGGTGGCACGTTGCAGATGGATCCTGAGAGAGTTTTGGCCATTCAAAGGATTCCCAATCCGAGTTCAGTGAAGGAACTAAGAAGCTTCCTAGGAACCGCAGGATGGTACAGGCGCTTCATCAAGGATTACGCTTCCATTGCAGTGCCGCTGACAGACGCGCTGAAGAAGCATCCGCGTGGAAAGTTTTTCCTGTCCACGGAGGCCGAAACGGCGATAGGATCCCTGAAGAAGGCACTCACCACGGCTCCGGTATTGAGTCATGCGGATTTCAAGAAGCCTTTCTACGTACAGTGCGACGCATCGAATTACGGAGTGGGAGCGGTGTTGTTTCAGTTGGACGTCGAAGGAGCCGAGCGTCCGGTGGCATTCTTCTCCGCCAAGTTAAACAAGCATCAGCTAAATTATTCTGTAACGGAAAAAGAGTGTTTAGCTGCGGTGTTGGCCATTGAGAAATTCAGACCATACGTTGAATTGATGCCCTTCACGGTTATCACGGATCACGCCAGCCTGAAATGGCTCATGTCGTTGAAGGACCTAAACGGACGTCTTGCGAGGTGGTCATTGCGACTGCAGAGGTTTGACTTTGGGATCGAACACCGGAAAGGAGTCGATAACGTCGTGGCGGATACGCTCTCACGCTGCATCGACGAAGTGGTGATAGATCCAACGGAGATCCTCGGGTTCCAGACGACAGAGTTTGAGTCTTCAGAATATCAGGAGCTGAAAGGAGAAATCGGCAAGAATCAAGACATGTTGCCCGACTTACGAGTGGAAGGGGATTTGATATTCAAGCGGATGGCCTTCACGCAAATGGACGACCAAGTGGAAGGGTCCATTTGGAAATTATGGATTCCCGCGTCACTGACGGAAACTCTCATCTCCAAGGCCCACGAAGACCACACAGCTGGACACGGCGGACTTAAGAAGACCCTGCATCGGCTTAGAAGGCAATTCTACTGGCCAGCGATGACGACACAAGTGCGGGAGTATGTCCGGAATTGCGATGCATGTAAGGAGTCCAAAGCTCCCAATTATCGAAGCCAGGTAGGGATCGGTCAGGAAGTCGTAACGGAGAGGCCGTTCCAGAAATTATACATCGATTTTCTGGGAAAGTATCCCGGTCAAAAAGGGGACAAGCCTGGATATTTGTCGTCGTAGACCACTTCTCTAAATTCACCTTCCTGAAAGCGATGAGAGAGGCGACCGCGGCGAACGTAGTTCAATTCCTAGTACAGGAAGTGTTCTACAAGTTTGGGGTGCCCGAGGTGATCCACTCCGACAACGGAAAACAGTTCCTGTCGAAGATCTTCCAGGACATGATCAGCACCTTTGGCGTCCGACATCTGCGCACAGCAGTCTACTCACCACAGAGCAATGCCGCCGAGAGGGTGAACCGGACAATATTAACTGCAATCAGGACGTATTTAGAGAAGGATCATCGAGACTGGGATATATACCTACCGGAGATTGAAGTGTCGATCCGTGACTCAGTGCACGAAGCAACAGGCGTGACGCCGTTTTTTGCAGTTTTTGGACAGCAAATGTTCCTTAATGGGAACTGCTATAAGTTGGCGAGGAAGCTGCAGTCGCTGACGGAGCATGAGGTGCACGCATTGGACCCCGCGGATAAATGCCACATCATCCGGGAACGTATTAAGGCCAACCTTCACCACGCGTATGAGCGCAGCAGCCAGCGCTACAACAAACGGGCCCGAATATTCTTCGCCAAACCTGGGCAAGAAGTATACAGGCGCAACTTCACCCTCAGTGACTTTGGGAAGAGCTACAACGCTAAGTTCGCCCGGAAGTTCCTGAAGTGCCGAGTCGTACGCCCGGTTGGAAATAATGCCTACGAACTTGAAGACCTGGCGGGGAAGCCGGTGGGGATTTTTCACGCCAAAGACCTAAAATTGTAGGAGCAAAATTAACACCAAGATGTACTCACGTATTAATTGGTAGAAGAGTGGGTGTAAGCCTACGTTGGGGCGCTGTAGGCAAGGCCGACGCAAACTTATAAGTCCTTCAATGTTGGTGAATAATTCTTCGCGTCCATGGTCCCCCGAATTTTCACTAGGTGTTGCATTTCAGGGTAATCGATTGAAATAATTTGCATGGTAGAGAGGAAGGTTTCCAGACAGGGTGGCAAGGCCGAGGTTGAAGGGATAGTGGTGAGCGGATGGTGGCGCCCCCTAGTCGGGCGATCTTAAAACTATGAGATCCGCGCGCTCTTGAATTCCCTTGTGGAGAGAGGAGAGCCGGTGTCCCGGAGCCAATTCACCCACACACGCTTAAGGGGGAGAGAGCGGTTACAGGAAGAGTAGGCCATGCCCTTGAACCTGGTTCAAGGGCAATAGAAGAGATCGATGGGGCTTGGCGACCAACGATAGAGGTATGGGAAGCTTAGGCTTAGGCTTAGGAGATCAAAAAAATCGTTGGCGGAAGACGGTACAAAAAAAAATCGGTTACGGATCGGGTCTCAGAGAAATAAAAATAAAAATAATTAGAAACAAGGAGGAAGTAGAGCTGCCTAGCGGGACCGATGCGGATATATTAGAAAAGCTGGAAAAAAAAGGAACAAAAACTGTGCCCAGTTCCGCCGTCCTGTCCACAGCGGCATGGTCCTTCGCCCGGCCTAGAAGTGGACCCCGGAATATCGTCCCCGTCCTCCAGCAAAGATGTTATTAAACCCGATTTAAATACCTACATGTAATTTAGAACCCACTAGGCCGTCGCATATCTGTGTATACACTTATTTATTTATTTACCGTTAATTATATTTATTTATTTGTTCTTATATATGTAATTGTCACTATTTATAATTATTTATTTATTTAATCATAGTTAATTTGATACGCCCATGCCCATAATTTAGGTCACAGAATAGAAGAGGTTAGGATGGGGATTAGGAGGTCGACCTAAACCAGCTAGGAGTTACAGAATACCAAAAGAATGTGTGAAAAATGTTATTTAAAGTGAAATTATAACGTTTAATATGAATTGCTAGTGTGTTTAGTATGGGGGGGAAAGGGGACCACAGCGGCGAAATGGAGATCGGCCGCTACACTTGAGGAAAAGAGGAGATGTGTAGTTGTTCCGCGTCGGAGAGATGATTGTCCGTGAGGTTTAGTGTAAAGTCCGTTGGTTTGTTTTGAATCGTCGTTTTGTTGTCATATTTGTTCGAGATGCCCGAACAGCTGGTTTGTTGTGCGACCTGGGGGCCTGGGAAAAACCTATTCCTGAGATGACTGGCTAGCCGGCCTTGCCCCACCACTAAAACAGGTTCGTAACACATCTACAAATTCCATGAACGCACAAACGATATACTAGTGTTGGTAGCCGTCGCGCAGTGGTATCAGTCGAATCTTCTACCCCGATATCGTCGCAGCCTGAAATGCTGCCTTCACATGTTCAAAAATAAACCATACACCATCCAAAGAAAAGGAAATTCCCCAGCAGCAACATCACATCCCACAAAAGGCCTAAAATATATTTTGGATATTATTAATGGTGCAAATTCGTTGGCCATTGGCCCCTGGCGTGTGTGTGCGTACATACCAAAAGAACTGCTGCCGTCGCTGTTGTTGTTGTTGTGTGCGTGTGCAGAGCAGAAGAGCATAGAAATTGCCAAACGTTTTTATATAAGCTCCATGTTCTATGTTTCCCAACATACGCATATAAATGTGAACGCACATATTTAATATTAGCATAGAGTTGTCATTCATTCCCCCCCTTGGCAACCGACGCGCTGGGCCCCTACGGCAATAGCAACGGCGAGAGAGCAGCGGCAGCAACAGCAGTTACGATACGAGTAAATATACACATGAGGAGGAGAACACAATTAAAAATACACCAAGAGCTCCATTAACGCTGTCCCCAGCCACCCAGCGCCATACATCCCACCATCGCACACAAATGGATATATGGAAGTGCGCGTGCTAGAAGCGAAGCCACCACCACCACCTGCTGCTGTTGCTGCTTCGTGGGACTGGGACTAGGATTAGGACTAGCACTAGCACTAGCACAACGGATATTGGCATTGCCCCACCCATCCAGACAGCTGCTTCAAACTGCGCCGGTGACGACGAGCAGTTAAGGGCAGCAGCATCTCTGCCCCTGCCCTAGCCCTAGGACCTCTACCCGCCGAGTGGCGCAGGAGCAGCAGCCAGCGGCCAGGAGAACAACAGCCGCCGACGCCGCCGCCGCAGTGCAATGAACGCCAGCCTCATCTATGAGATACTCATGTATCTGAATTCATTCTACTTTGGCATGTACGCCGCCTTTGAGGTGGGCGTGGGCGTGCTAAAGGCAATCAATCTGAACTACGGCGAGAATGTGTTGTCGCGGGAGGCGTCCATACTGCTCTCGTTGTGCATCATTGAGACGCTACGCATTGTCTTTGGCCGCAAGAGCAGTCTCAGCGATCGTGGTGAGTAGACAAAAACCCCCTGCCTTTCTTAAAGGAATCCTAACCAGAGTTCGGATGATGACACTGCAAAATTATGGATGAGAGCTTCGTCATTGTCATAAACACAGTCCCCCACACTACTCATTACCGCCTGCCTTTTGCTTGCAAACGTCAGCCGCCCCATAAACGTTTCGTTGTATATGTACATATGAATGTACTCCTCTCCCATCCATCGTGGCGAATGCGTAATTATGGTCATGATGCAGATGAGAAATTGTAATCGGTTAATGGCAGGGCGACAGGACAGAGTGACTAAACATTCTCCCCTTTACTAATCTAATCTAATATATTTTTCTTTGTATCTTTTCTTTTGCAGGATGGCAAGCAACCGCATCCGTAATATTAACACTGCCCAGTCTTGCTATTGTTATATATTTGTGTTGTTTTCAAACCTATGTTCTCAAACTCGAAATGATTCTGAGTGCCTTAATGATCACCCTACAAGGTGCTGAACTAGTCTATGCCAGCATATTCATTTGTACAATGTGTCGACCCGTAACATACACCTAGCAGTACGACTACGACGACGACCACGACCAAGCCATCATCATCATCAGCATCAGCACTAGCACTACAAGAGGAAGCAGCGGCCGCCGAGGCAGTGCGACGACGAAGACGAGACGTGGCTTTCTCCTGGCACTACTCCATCAGACATCTAGACACTACTAGACCACCACTTTAAGGACACTCTACTCCACTCTATCGACTAGCAACTAAAGTAAACGAGATATTACAACCAATACAAGGATACGCTGGCGTATTGCTGTGTGTGCCCTATGTCCATAAACCAAAAAACCGAATCGATCGACTGGCACGCCGCACTCCGCTCCACACCGAAATGAACCCACGCACACACACACACACACACACACACCTTCAGATGCAACCAGGAGGCTTCCTGCCATTAAGGTAACTGCTATTCAAGTTATATAAGCCAATCCGCGCGCACAGAGAGATACAGATCAGAGATCTTATTCGCGAGACCGACGCGTCCGATTCTATCAAAAGCAAAGCTGCATTTAATTTGAATTTCTTGTTTGCATTCTTTTGTCTGGCCTTTTGTCGCCAGCACCTCCCTGCTGCTGCTGCTGCTGCTGTTGTTGCTCTGCCTGGCGTCGTACGCGCTCGTTGTTGGTATTTTTATACGCTTATGATGGTCTAAAATTATATACGAACTGAACTGCTGTGGCTCGTGTCTGTCCCCTAGGTGCAATGCACACTTCTAATTCAAATGTAATATATACGCCGGCTGGGACAGACAGACACCTTCGGTCGGGCCAGAGCACCGATGAGAGGGGGATACTTCGACTACGAGGGTCTCGGTGCTCTCGTCTGATGCCTTTCGGTTCGGTCTTTGGCCCCCCAATTAGCCCCTTCTTTTGGGCCAGGTATTAGTTAATCTATTCGGACACTTTCATGTACCCAGGGGCAGTGTATCTGTAGATCATCTGTGGCCCAAACTATGCCAGAGAAAGCCACTAAAACGGCGACAACGACCAGGCAGAGGCACGGCACAGGCACAGGCACATTATTCAAATTTCGCAGCTACAAACCGTGCTCGACTGCCCGTACCCGCTGCAACATCTAAAGCAGAGGCCGGCAGGTTCCCACCACAGACCGACAGTCTATAAATATAGCGCCCAATGTGAGCAACATCGTGCGCGGCGATCTCTGGGGACGAATTATTGCCTTCAAATTAAAGAGCGAAAGGTGCAAAGGTTGTTAACAGGATGCCGCCAAAGCGACCGCCGCCGCTGGTGCCGAAGAAGCCAAATCCCAGCATGAATTACGAAGTGTTAATCTACTTAAACTCCTTTTACTTTGGCATGTTCGCCTGCTGCGAGATGGCGATGGGTCTGCTGAAGGCCATCAATCTAAGCTATACGGGGAATACCCTGACCATGGATTCGGCGGTGATGGTTTCATTTATTGTATTGGAGTCAATACGCCTGATAATGGGTCGCAAGAGTTCGTTGGCCGATCGAGGTAGAACTATAGATTCCTCTCTTTGTCTCTGCTTGTCTGCTCTCTCTTCTAATTTTAGTCATTTGTTATCAATAAAAATAACAACATTTCTCTGTTTATTTCACAGGTTGGTCAGCCATATTGTCGGTTTTTATGACAGCTCCCTGCTTCCTCGGTGTCTCCTATCTGCTGCTGCTACAAACCTACCGACTGCGCCTGGAGTACTGCCTCTGTACGCTGCAGATAGCCCTCTATTTCACCGAAGTGTGGTATGCCATTGTCTTCGTTTTCTCACTGTGTCGTCCAGTAACTTATGATTAGTAAGAAACAGAAACAAACAAACAAACAAACAGCAAAGCAAACCGAACAAAAACATTTATACATTTAGTACTTACAAAACAAGCGAAAAGTTTAGCAATATACAACCAAAAAGAATGATAATGATTGATAGATTGATGACGATAAAGATAAAGATGAAGAGAAATTGCAGTAGGCAGTCGAGACTTGCTCATATGCCCAAAACAAAAAAAATACACAGAAACTTAGATGAAATGAAAAGTGGAAAAACAACCAAAGTAAACAAAATAAAACTTGTGTAGTTTATATGATATATAATTATACCTACTTATGATAAGATTTATGATAGAGCGAGCATACACACACACGGTTTTATATACAAGAATTGTTAACATTTAAGCATCAATTGGAACCAAAACGAGAGACAAACAAGAAAGCTTCAAAACAACTTTGATGTAAAACTTGAAAAATAATTTTCACAATTTTTAAGATGACAATTTTTTTGTAAGAAAAAAAAAACCATAAATTGTATGTGTGGTATAAATAATCTAAAAAATAGTTGAAATAATAACTCGAATCTTTACACCAAATTCTAGTCACAAAAATCATGTAAATTACGCTTGAAATCCATTCAAAAAAAAAAGAGGCGGCAAAAAGAAATAGTTGATTAAACAATGAGAGGAAACCCCAAAGAAAACTTAGCAAAAAAACACCCCACAAGAAAAGTCTAGACGATGTGTGTACTTTAATGAAGAAATACTTTATATAAAAACTAGCATATAGCAAACAACAACAAAAGAAAAGGGAAAGCAAACAAAAAATTTAGAGAGTGTTAACATAGGCAAAAGAACCTCTTTCCCTGCCCCCATTCTTCAAATGTATTTTTTGTGCCTATTCGTAGAATGGAAACAAACCAAAACACCCCCGAAATAAGTGAAGCTCAATTATGCCCGCCTCAAAAATGGAACAGAGATTCTGCTAGTCGACAACAATAAAAAACCAAAAACCAATAATAATTATGTATAATTTGTAAGACCTTTTTGTGGTTTCATAGCCTGATACGCGCACAAATGGTAGATCACAAAATGAAACACACACACTTAAATCTCATGCTTTTAAAACTACAATTTTAATTAGAGAAAACAAAAATCTAGACAGTTTACCTTACCAGCTAGAAACAAGGAAAAACCAAAGCCACAAAATCCTTTTGTTGATTTAATTTATTTCTATGTATAATATTTATGTACTTTCGTTGAATGCAAAAGATGTTAACAAAACAATTTAGCTAATAAAAATTAAAAAAATACAAGCAGAAAACATAAAAGATTTTATGACAAACATTATGCGCACAGAAAAGTAGGCGGCGGCAATTGTATGTGAGGCATTTTATTTCAGTTTCATTTCAGTAACACCTTTACACACACCCAGATATATCGATCTCGTCCAAATTTATTTTCGTCCGAATATTTTACAAATTTTCAGTCCAAATTTTAAATGCAAAAGGTTTACGAAACGAAATACTAAATTTGAGTTGTACAAAATTTGCAAAATTCCCAATGGATAAACAGCAGAAGTCCGGTAAACATGCAAAAATATTTATATACCATGAACAGTTCTCAAAAATACATTACCTTATGATTACAGACGCCTCTTGCGGCCGTTCCACTTCGAGCAGCAGTCGTCGCGTCATGTGGAAAATGGACGCGGCCAATAAGGATGATGAGGAGGTCTTCGATTCGGTCGTCACCTATCGCTGGATGCCAGCAGAGGTCACCGTTAGCACTAAGAAATCGAAAAGCAATCCAGAGGTGGCTGGCAAACGAGAGGTAGCCAACAAAAACTGGCGATTGCTGGTCACAGAGTTGGTCAAGCAAAAGGAGCTGGAGCAGCCGGTGCAGCTGGAGCAGCCGACAACATCGCGTGCTGCTATACACAATACAAATTCTTTGGCGAAACTTGATGGCAAGGAGCGCGCCAAGGTATATTGGCAGCATCTGTTCAACACAATTGTTAAGCAGAAGCGAGTCAACAAAACGGCAATGCCGCAGGAGGAAGAGGAGGAGGAAAAGGACATTCCTTTGAGCGGTAGTTCCAGCCTGGCCCTGCGCTACAAGCCATCCCATGAATCGCTCAAGTACAAGCGGAGCAAGGACCGAGGCGTAAATCAAGATCAGCAGCAGCCGAGCACCTCCCATGCGGCGGCTGCCAGCTTAAACATTGAAACCTGTGACCTGCCACCGCACCAGACGTGCGTGGTGCGTGAGCCTCCGCCAATGTTTGCTCACCGCGTGCGCATCTCAATGTCCAACGACACAGATTCGTGCAGCTCCGGGGAGGTGGAGGCGCAGAAGAACGGCACTGCATCTGATGGCAGCAGCGTGACCGGACTATCGAAGCATCTGTTGAGTGTCGTGGTGACGACGCCCGCAGGCACCGCCTTTTCAAGCGATCCTCAGGTGGTGGTACCCAAGCGTGACACGACGAAGCGTACAAAGGCACCATCAGGCAGAGCACGTTCCCACTCGTCGTCGGGCAGAAAATTGACTAGCCCCAGCAACAGCGGCACCGCAGAGTCGAGCAAAAAATTGACTGTCCCCAGCACGGCTGCAGGTTCCCCCTCAGAGTCGGGCAAACCATTGACCAGCCGCAGTGGTAGCAGCACGGCACGTTCACCTTCCGATTCGGGCAAAACCAACAACACCACTGGCAGCGTGGTGCCTAATCTCCGCCAGCGCCAGCAGGAGCTCCACCATTACCGTGTCCTCATCGAGAAGCGTCGCCTGAGCTTGCTTGAGCTGAAGATTGCTCGCGAACGTGAGGAGACTCTGCACCAGGACATCCTTTTTCACAAGGACTTGCAAATCAAAGAGAATCTCCTGAAAACCTATGACGACAACGATGTCTCTCACGCTTAGGAACTCCATTGCAGTACGCAGTGTCACCCCACTCAGATTAGGAATAACATTTGCAATAGCATGAACTCAATTCGCCAAGTACCAGTACTTCAAAAATCAGATTAAATTAATAATAATAATATTAAAATAAAACCAAAGAAATCCATAGACCGGGAAAAAACGATTTTGCATTTTTTGATTATCAGTTATATGTATAGCCTTGACGTTTGACAGCACTGGTATTTGTATTCTGATGTATTCATTTTCTATGGTTCAACTTTGAGCCGTTAAACTAACGAATTATATAGTAATATGAATATGACAAAATAATAATATGAATAATATGACAAAAACATGAATCACCAGACTATGGCTATTGTCCTGACCAAATAGGACTAATTTATTGGCTCAAGTAGTCGCTATGGTCCAAGCTCACAGCAAGCTGTAGTCAGGAAATAGCCTGTAGCCTATTTTGGATAGATATATAGATTTTACCTTATTATAACATGTATCGAAGGAAAAGAGATGGAAGAACGTATTGTAGTTACGGCAAAGGCTACGGAAAGATCATGGTCAAAATAATTAGAAAGACAGAGTTGAATATGAAGTGGAATGTAATGTCTAGTCGGGCGGGAAGAAACAGAGATGCTAATAGGGCTACTGAGGGCAGTGGAATCAACCAGAATCTCACCAGCGAGAACTTTGCGCACTACATATCGAACACACATAAACGTAATGCTGCGACGCAAAAGGAGTCGTCTCCACTAGATTTATAAGTTGAAGATTCCTTGGATATTGTTGTTAACTTTTAAATCCACTCCGTAAATTGGCGCCCTTTGAGGCAGCAACGACCAATAAACGCGTCTCCAAGAGAATGTCAGTGCAGCTGCTGCTCCAATTTACATGGAGTCTGCATTCCATTTGGTCGAGTTTTACAACGAGAGAGAGCAGAGCCCCAAAGATGTTAATAAATATGTGTAGAACTTGTGGCAGGCGCAATCTCTGTGACCAAAGCATAAATCTTTTCGAACGTGCCAACAGGAAGATGGTGCGGTATATTTTTATGATTGCTGGAGTTCGGGTAAGCCGCCGCCGCTACTTACTGAGAAATTTAAATTTACATATGTATCTCTATGGAAATGACTACAGTTGAAAGATCTGTCGAACGTTCCCACCTTCATCTGCCATTGCTGCAAGTCGGATCTTTCGGCTGCCATAACTTTTCGAAAGCTGTGCCTAAAGACCCAGAAACGATGGCTGCCCAAAATTGTGGTAGACGAAGACTCCTCGCTAAGCGAATTGGAATGCCAAGCAACGACAGACAGTTGCAGCAAAGTCAGCACATTCAGGGAAACTGATGACGAGGCAAAGGAGCCGGAAGAACCTTTCCTAATAATGCTGGAGGAGCAGCCAACGAACAGCCTCTTCGTGGATGAAGATAATCACTTGGACCTGGATGTCGATATAAAAAGCGAGCCAGAGGAAAGCTGCAGCAAAGCGGAGCAGTCAACGGCTGATCCAATATTAACCAAAAATACTAACTTGGACCTGAATGTCAATGTAAAAAGGGAGTCAAAGGACAGCTGCAGCAAAGCTGAGAAGTCACCTGCTGATCAAAAATTAACCAAAAGTTGCCACAAAGCTAAACAGAAAGTCGAACCCTACATATGTGAGCAGTGTGGCATGCATACCCATTCGAGGATTGTATTTGGGCGTCACATGCAAAAGCACACGGGCGAGCGCCCGTTTGGCTGCCTGTAAGACTCATAAGAAAGCTGAGAATGATGTGTATTAAATCCCAATTATTATGTTTTGCAGGGAGTGTACTGCAAAGTTTATCACGGCTTCCGAATTGCAGTCGCATCATCGTGTCCATACGGGTGAGCGACCGTTTGCCTGTCGCTATTGTGAGCGGAAGTATGTCAGCTTCATGGGCAGATTGAAGCACGAGAGAATCCACACCAACGAGCGGCCTTTTGTCTGCGCCGAGTGCGGCAAGACATTCACCGGTTCCTATGTATTAAAGAATCACATGCTAGTGCATACGGGCGTGCGACAATTCCGATGTGATCTCTGTGAGCGGGATTTTCAGCGTAAGACGCATCTGCAGGCGCATTTCAAATCAAACACTCACAAGCAGAACATCGTCAAGCAGCAGCAGCAGCAGTAAGACGGTGTCTTGTGATTTTAGAATAATTTGTAGTTACGTATACGCAGGGAACCAAATATAATCTTAGTTTAAACGAGAAATGAAATTCATTTGTGGTCTTATTTGGAGCCAGTGTTGCACGGCGTCGCCTGTACGTGTGGGCGTTGCGCCGCGAATGGTCTTGGTGTACAATTGGTAATTATTAAGTATTATTAACAATTTTTCGCACTAAAATGCTGCAAAATGTTTGTCGCGTATGCGCCAGCAACACGGACGACAGAAATGCATTGAAGCTCTTTATGAGCAGCACGCGGGGGCTGGTGAAACAAATCAATTTAATTGCCGGCATATTGGTAAGCTTAAAGGAAACCAAAATGAATATTTTTAAAGCAATAATTTTCCCCACTACAGCTTCAATTTGAGCCCGATTTACCAGATTGGATATGCGAACGGTGTCAAACAGCCCTACAGAGTGCCATAGAGTTTCGGGAGCAGTGTCTGAGCAGCCAAGAGAAGTTAAATGGAATGCTCAGTAAGTGTTCCCGGCCTGTACGCCGTAGTAAGCGCTCCCAGAAACACCTGGAGGTAGACACAGCGCTCAAGAGTCCACCAAGTCCCATAGAAGTCATGATCAAAATCGAAAATCTAAGCAATGGCGATGAGGAGGACGATGGTGTAGATCATCTAGACACCAGCAACGATGCCGATCCTGATTTCGTAATTAAACAGTTGCCCTTGTCGGAAGATGATGCACCTGGATCACCAGATAAAGTCCGAAAAGGTCGACGAAAGAAGTACTCGAGCGAAAAGCGCCAAAAACCAGCCCTAACCGTCTTCTTCTGCGATCAATGTGGCACAAATGTAACAGGAAAAACATCCTTTGAGCGCCACCTGCGGAAGCACAGCGGCGACCGGCCCTTCCCGTGCGAGTAAGCTGAGAAAACTAAGCAATATCATTGCAGTTTGTAATCTTGTTGGTCTTTTTAGACTCTGCCCCGCCCGCTTTCTATCCGCTGGGGAGCTGAAAAGCCATCAGGTGATGCATACGGGGGTTCGAAACTTCCCCTGCCGCTACTGCGAACGCAGCTATGTCAATTACAGCGGACGGCTGCGTCACGAACGCACTCATACCAATGAGAGGCCTTTTGTATGCTCCCAGTGTCCCAAGAGCTTCACCAATTCGTACATTCTAAAGAACCATATGCTGATCCATACGGGCGAGCGCTTGTTTAGGCAAGTAACCCACTCCACTCATTGTTGTTCAATTTTTTGCATTAACAGCCTCATTTGCAGATGTGAGCTGTGCCAGCGTTCCTTTTCGCGTCCAACCCACTTGAAGACCCACTATCGATCGAATACGCACAAGCACAATCTGGAAAAGGCAAGGGTCGAAGAAGAACAGCAGCCAGAGGGCTTGGAGATGCCTCTGCCACAGCAGACTGGATTCCTGGTGGAGCAGCAGCCGTCGATGGCCTTCACGATAGAAGTGCCATTGCCTGTGGAGCAGGATGTAGCCACTCGACAGCTCTTGGGCCCAACAACCTTAGTATTTAGTGCGAGTTAAACCAACGACAATGTAGAGCCAAATATTATTTACATATACTTTAATTCACTTAGCTTAAGGTAAGCCTTGTAATAAGGGACAATTGACTTGATTGGAGGATAGAATTTATTAATGATTAAATTTGTATTACAACTCAACTCTATTATATTATCGCTGAAATGCTACTTGTCTGTGTAATCCGTCATTGCGCCAGGACTAATCCTAAATTATTAAACTATCTTCCTCCACCTCCTCCAATTTAAGATCCTTTTTCTGCTCCCTTTCCTGTGTAATTCCGGCCTTCTCCATATGCCTTTTGTGCACGCCCGAACGGAAATGTGTGCTCAGATGGGTGGGGAGCATGAAAGACTTGTCGCACAGCTCGCACCTTTGAAAATCGAATCGAGTCAAAGCAATTCCAGGTAGCCATTTAGCATATTAACTCACCTGTATGCGCGCTCGCCGGAATGTATCAGCATGTGGTTCTTCAGAATGTACCCGGTAGTGAAGGCCTTGCCGCATGTGCCACAGACATAGGGTCGTTCATTGGTGTGTGTGCGCTCGTGCTTCACGCGAGTGGTGTAATCGGTGAAGCAGCGTCCACAATATTGGCAAGCGAACGGGCGCTCTCCCGTGTGCTTGCGCATGTGGCGCTTCAGCTCAGATGTGGTGCAGAAGCGAGAATTGCACAGTCTGTAAATGAATTAGTATAAAATTTAATGGAGATTGCAGCTGCTGTCGGGTGGGAGATATACTCACTCGCAACCAAACTGCTTATCGCCTCGGTGACGACGACAGTGCAGCTCGAAGGCCATGCGGCCCTTGATGTGATTGCCACACTGCTCACAAATGTACACGCCGCCAGTTCCACGGCGCCGTGGATCATCGGCGCGTATTTTCGGCTTCTGCGGCAGACTGGACTTCTTCACAACGAGGTTCTCATGCTCGTACTCATCGTCCAAGACATTGTCCAGCACGGCCACTTCGTCATCAGAGTCGTAGACATAGCCGTCATTGCCATCGCCTGTAATGAGTTCCCCAGAAGCATCTATCATTTCTTGCTCCTGATGGATTTGTTCCTCATTATCGTCGTCCGCCATGAGGCTTTCGTATTCGGCCTCCTCTATAAGCGATGCCCCGTCGTCCTCTACCACGTTGTTTTCAGCCAAATCGTAGAAATCATTGTCATATTCGACTTTTGCATCCATTTCCTCCTCCTCATCCTCCTCCTTTGGTTCGATATCAACATCACGATAAGTTTCTTCAGTTTCCCCGTCGTCAGGTGGCTGTGCCTTCTTGCCGTCGTCCTCCTCCTCGAGATCAGTGCCCATGACGGCAGCCTTGTAGAACGCAGATATGCCCTTTTGCTGTGCTGCGGTAAGACCCAACAGCAGATTCCGCTGGGCGACAATGCAACGCTCGCGAAATTTAATAGCAGCGCTCAACTCCATTGTACAGCATTCGCAAATTAGATCGGGGAGACAACCATAGGGCTCCAGCTATATACCAAAAAAAATATGGTTGCTACAACTATGCACAATAATTTATGGCCAAGAAATACTGTACCCGCAGTCCGGTGAGCGTCTCAATGTTCTCAATCATCTTTGGATTTGATTTGTCAAACAAGCGCGGTGATCTTTTAGTGCTTGCATATTTCGCACACACCCGGCAAGTGCTGTTAAAGTGTTTTAACGACGACTTGGACATCTTTTTGGCTGCAATTGTAACAATTTGTGCCTTTTTTGTAATAAAATGCAGTGAGCTCAAAAAGTAAACGCGTCGCTTGTCAGCTGGATTTTGCCATTCACAGTTTGCGCATTCGGCACGAAGCTGTACATGCTGAACGAACAGCTGTGCTGTGTCTGTGATGCCGACAACAACAACCAGGACGCTATGTCGAATTTGGATTGGTTCGTTTTCAGGGAAAATGTACTACTAATTGTTGATTAACTGTTCCATTTGACTGCAGGGTGTGCGTGCCGCGTTTGTATGAAGTGAGGAAAAACCACTTGGCTGGCCGTGCCACGCTGGAGCACCCGCTAAAACAGCAGACAGTAACGGTGAGTATGACGCCCACTTGGACTTTAATTTATGAACACTCGTCATTCTTGTATGCAGGTGGTCGACAGCAATCCCTTGAGCCTGGCTCTGGAGGGTACTGATCCGCTCTCACAATTTGCGCGCCAAGATGAGGAACTTAATGATCCACTGTCCCAAATGGTCAGCGAATTCGTAAGTGCACCACTAATGCCCCCAACCACACATGAACTGAGCCGCCTTTGTCTTTTAAGGACCTCAAGTCGAAGCGTCGCGAACGTGATAGGGCAGAGCCAGAGGATAATACCCTGCAATGGAGCACAAGGCGCTTGGGTATTCTCAATCGCTTCACCACCAGCGAGAAGCTATCGCTATCGACTAGTTTTCTGGTCGCCTCTGGCAGCTTGGACGGCGGCAGCGAAAGCAGTAAGTCTTGTGGAGTGATTTTCTGCCCTTTCTAACCCGTTCAATCCCCAGTCAAAGCACAAACTGTGGTGGCAGACAAGACCAAGTATCGACTGGAGCAGCTGGATCATTTCGATGATGGCACTATGCGCCACATGATGGACCTCACGCAACCGGAATACATTCAGAGATTCGAGCAACTCAAGCAGGAGCTCACCCAATCCTGGCACAACGATCAACGCGTGAAGGCTCTGAAGATTGCCATACAGTGTGCCAAGATGTTGGCGGACACCACTGTCCTGCAGTTCTATCCCAGCCAGTATGTGCTCATTACGGACATTTTGGATGTCTTCGGAAAGCTAGTGTACGACAGATTGCGTGCCAAGGCATCGGGCCTGCCGGGCGCTTCGGCGGCGACATTGGAACGCGAACGTGAAGCTGCTCGGGATACGTGCCAGAATTGGTTCTACAAGATAGCTTCCATACGAGAGCTGCTGCCGCGCTTGTACCTGGAAATGTCCATCTTCAAGTGCTACGAGTTCTTGACATCCGATCGCGAGGAATACGAAAAGTTACTGCGACGTCTAACGCACCAGTTGAGAGGCATTGCGGATCCCCTGGTTTCCAGCTATGCGCGCTGCTATCTAGTGCGCATGGGCGTGGCTGTGACGTCCAGCAAGACATATATTCGTGAGAATTTCGGGGATTTGTTCATTGTTTATCCTCAGGTGAGTGGCAGTACTCTCTAAGTAGCTTCATTTGCTCAACATTTCTTTGATAGATCTTTCGCTTTGTGGCACGTTTCAATCTGCATCCGGAGATTGTCACCGCCAGCTCGTATCTGCAGCTATATGCGCCAGCATTCGACTATATGCTGCTGTGTTTGGTGCACAAATGCGAGCTGCACACGCAGGATATGCTCAACGAATGCAAAAAATTGAAGAACAAGTGAGTGGGAGTCTATATATCCTTCAATAAAACCCATTCAAAACTCTTTTATGTCTCACCAGCGGTGCAATACTGATGTCCATTCTGAGCTCCTTCAAATCCGAATTCATTGCCACAAATGCCTTGGAGTTTGTAGATCTGATAAATGCCTCAGAAACGCCGGGCATATCCAAATCCCAGCTGCTTCGTTCACTGGGTAGCTCCGTCAGCAGTTGTGCCCCGCTGCAGGAACAGCGTGTGTCATTTCTAAAGGCTGCCTTTGAGACCATCAACAAGCTCACGGATCCCAATGAGTACATCAATTGTGTGGAGACCTGGGCTGTGTTCGTATCACAGTATTTTACGGTACGGTAGTAGCATGATTTAAATGCCAAAGAATGTTAAATTATTCTTTATTATGTTTCCACAGATACACGAAGTGAATCGTTTGCTGGGAGAGCTGAATACTCGCATGTGTTTGGGCAAGGCCTATGAGAAGCACTATCCACAATTGCAGAGCATTCTTGCGAGGATTATGCAGAATTATCGCAGCATTGAGCTGCTGTTAATACAGCCAAATTTCTTGCCCTATTTGGATCTGTTTCAAAAGGAATCCGTACGCGTGGAAGTGTGCAAGACAATACTCACATACTACAAGCAAAACAGCGAGGAATACACCTGCGATGCGGTGGTCACGAATGCTCTGATGTATCTGGGAAAGATTCTCAATGATTCTGTGAAGTAGGTGCATCTTTAATGATTCAGAAACCTTTGCCCAATTGATATTTATGCTCCTCGTGCAGTGCTCTGTCGGTGGAAGACGAAAGACGACAAATATCGCAGCTTATAAATGTCTTCATACACAAAGTAAACTTTGGTCGCGACTTGGAGCAGCAGCTCGGTTTCTATGTGGAGGCTAGGGGCACCTTTAGCAATCTGGATGCGGTATATGTCACCCTGGTGCATGCTGCCTGCAAGCTGGCCACGCGTAATACCTCAAAATCCACGGGTTTCATCAAGGCCTGCATTGCCTACTGTTTCATAACCATTCCGAGCATCAGCGCTGTCCAACAGCAAATGGATTTGTATTTGCTTTGCGGCCAGTTAGCTCTCAGGCATTTGTGCTTGGGACAGGGTAAGGCATTTCCTTTAATGAATAACAGAATTTCTGTATAAATAAGTTTATTTCTTTTTAGCTGATGCCTGTTTTGAGGCCGCCTTGCAGCTGGTAAATGAACTGCCTGCCGCCACCGTCGACTTTGAGGGTAAGCCGCGCAGCCTGGAGCGCTATTTAGTCACGTATCTGTGCAATATGCTGGCCACGTTGATTGTGGTGCCCGATAGTCCAGAGCAGGGAGTGCTGTACTTTCTGCGGCTGCTTCTAGATGTCATTGGCCAGCATGAGTTCAAGGCAGACAGCACGGCGCCAAGCGTCATCTATCTGCATGCCTTGGACATGCTCTATGTGCAGTCCCTGGAGAAGTATCCCTATCACATAAAGGATGTGGTTTCCAATGATGATTTGTACGGTCATGATCCCAAGTTTCTAGTGGAGATCAACAATCTGTGTGTCCAAGTGGTGGATGCCATTCTGCTGCAGCTCAAAGCCCTAGGTGTGGCCCATCAGCAGCGACAGCAGGCGGAGCTATCGCTAGATCTGTTCTTAAGGATTGTACGCTATGCGGACTTGGAAAAGGAAACTGTGGTCCAATTGGCATTAAACCTCTGGATATTGGCCAACAAATCGCAATCACAATTGGATGTCAAGACACTAGTATGTATTGGACATAATTTATCTCTTTTTGTGATACCTTTCTTATGGATTTACTCTTCATTTTGCAGCCCCAAACCTTACGCGTTGTCGAGCATTTGTACAAACAATTGAGGGATGTGGCACCTGCGCAGGCACAGGCCATTGCAAAGCTACTGCTGCGCATGCGCAACAGCTGAGAGCTGGAGCAAAGCCGAGCTGCCTGCTGAGATTATCTAATATATTCTTATATTCCCCATACATATATGCATATGAATCTTTTACGGATTCACGGCCTGGATTATACCTTACCTTCAGTTTTGTGCTTTTTTTAGCTGACATTTTTGTGTGCAATTACAAATGTATGTGTATGTTTAATATATATAAAGACTTGATACAATTTTTGACTGGAAAAATGAAACGAAGTTTGTTGTAAAAGCGCAGTATTCCAATGCGTTTTTTATTCAATAATAAAAATACGATTGCCGGGAGGCCCATTTGCCACAGCTATCATTTAATTTAAGCTGTGCGTTTACCAAAAATTACACCCTGCTGTCTGTCAAATGAATGTGTAGAGCACACATGCAGATAATTCTTGTGTGTTCTATAATCTTTGATTAGCACCCAAAGAAGGGTCTGTTTAAAGCATATTTCACTTTCCCAACAGTTGGGTTCGGTGTAAAAAGGTTTACGAATGAAGGACGAGGAGTGTAAAAATATGATTTACATTTTGTGTTCAGTTTTTCTTCTTATTATTTTTTTTTTGGTAGTTTAAAACATTTGAGGCATTTCTGTCGTACAAATAAATGGCTACAAAATCTATGGCTGACAAATGAGTAGCATCGCATATTCCAGGAAATCAAAAATCAACAAAACTTAAAGCGTAATTTGAATATCAAAGATATATGTAGAGATACAATATGCATATAACCTTAATTCATGTATATCGGGTGTGTATATATACTATATATATATATATATATGTAGATTTATGAGTGAGAAAAAGTATATCCAAAAAGCTTGTTCTGCAGTCTAGAAATTCGTCTCCTTAAATTCCTTGGATTGTAGCACGGGGGACGTCGTCGTTGTCGTTCCCTCATTTCCATTTCCATTATGTGATGTTCCCTCCGATCCCCCTCCACCCACTGTATAGGCCAGCACTGTGGCATGATCTAACTTCCCGGGCAGCGCCACGAAGGCACTGCTGTCCACAACCCTCTTCCTGGCCGCCCGATGCTGCATTCGATTGAGCTGTACCTCCCGCTTGGCGCCATCGGGTCCCGTCGAGAGCTTGTAGAAGAGCTCTCGCTGCTCCAGGGTCTTGCGTCGCGCAGACGTTATCATCCGCACGAAATCGATGAGCAGGTGGCACAGCCTCCGCGCCGAAATGCAGGGCGAGAAGGTGCCATTGATGCCATAGCTGAGAAGATCTTCCAGGCGATACAGCGTGAGGGCATGCCTTTGGGGTCCTGTCACAAGGGGCAATCCGGAGATCGACTTTGGTATGCGCTGCGGTGTCGTCGTCACAGAGGCTGGCGCTCCCAATCCCTGACGTGGTTCAATCAGCGTCTGGGAGCGCATGTACTTTGGACGACTGGGCGCATTGCTGGGCGGACTGCCTGCCTTTACTTGGCGCGCTGGCCGTGTGGGTGGCGTCGATGGATGCAGACGTGCGTAGATCGCAGAGGCACTCTTATTCTGCCGCTTGGGCGCCAGGCTCGAGGGTTTCCCCACTGATGTCTGCAGCTTAACGTCGGGTGTCCAGGCCTCAGCGAATTTCCCCACCACCGGATCAAAGTTATCGCTAATCCCGTCCGATGTGAGGAAAACAATGTCCCCGCTCTCGATGCAGCTCATCGTAAATGTGAGATTACTCAACTCCGGCTTGTTGCCATCGGCAGGGCCCAGGGCTCCCAGGGCATCACGCATATCCCTCATGGAGCTGATGTCGTGGGAGGCTTGGGTCAACTCCCTTACGCCATGCTTCTTGGAGTACACATATCCCAGGGAATCACCCACATTGCAGGAGCACACCACATACTTGCCGGATGCTCCGTCCAGCGGCAGCACAACGGCAATGGTGAGGGTGGACAGTGCGCCTCCTACTTCCAGTATGCAGCCATGGCCCTCCCACAGGCTGCGCAGAAGACTGACAAACACCTCCTGCGTGGTGGTGGCCCTGCATTCTTGTGCTTGTCCGAATACCGCACGATCCAGGTAGTCCAGGCAGCCATGGACCGCCGAACGAGCAGCTAGACGAGCTCCATCACCTGTAAAAGGAGTAGGGATTAATATCAAGAGGGGTTTATCCAGCTCTGGTAACCTTACCCCAATTGACGCCATCTGCCATGGCCATTGCAGCGGAATCTCCGCGCACTACCATGCCATAGCAATCGGCAATGGGATTGCCCATGGGCTCCTTCGTCAGCATATTCGTTTCGTAGAGGGACACAGAGATGCCATAGGCAAAGTCGCATTCCATGCGCCAGTTCTCCACGCCAGCAACGACCGCAGGAGGAGATGTGGCGCCGGCGGAGGAGGAGGAGCCACCCTGATTGCTAACAGCCTCGCGGAGCAAACGCTCCCTTTCCGAATGTGGATTGGCATCCGCAGAGGCCTCAGTCTTTGCATTCAACAGATTTCTGTTGTTCTGGTCCTGCGCCGAAACACAGGAAGTGCTGGCCTTTCCGGTCTCTCCAGAAGTCGCAGCCGCCACTGCTGCCGAGAGATTTGCAATGCTGCTCTTGGAGTTCTTGCGCGAACGCATGCCCGAGGTGGAAGCTGTTCCTCCCTGCTGGTCGCCAGCATTGCTCTGCCTTCGAGAACCACCGCCGCCGCCGCCTCCGCCACCCTGTGGCCTTCCGAATTTATTCGTCAGCCTTGTGGCGTTGGAGCTCTGCTGTGTGGCTGTGGCAGGCGGCCGTGCCGTTGCATAGCAATCCTCATTCTCCTGCTGCGTATCAATGAAGTCAATGTCATCCGCATAGCTGGCACTCAAATGCAGTTTCGAGCGCTTGATGCCCGTCAAACCCTCGTCGGGCCCCGTGCAGGCGGCAGTGATGGTGCAGGTGCCAGCCTCATAGCCACCCAACTTCAGGACTGGCATCTCTGTGGGATTCTGTCCATTGTAGATCTCTGGGCCATCCACAAATTGTCGTTGCATGCGGCTGCCACACAGAGAGAGAGGGAGCGGGAGATTTCTATTAAATTTTCGACTCAATTTATGATTGGAATCGCGCGACTCTTACCCCTCGAGATATTTGGTTATGAAGTTGCCATCGTCATCGCCATCGTTTGCATTGCCACGGCGCCGACCCTCGCGGGGCTCCGCAATGAAACTCAATTGACGAAAGTACGTGGTGACCTTCTGACGGAGCGACGGCATCTTAACTCCCAATTAGAGAGAGAGAGGCGGCAGTGCCTCTTAATTACTGGAGTGCGGGGTGCTGCTGCTGGGATGCTGTAGGGCTGGAGGGATAACCAGTGTGGCAGTTCGTTCACCTCATCTGCAGGGCAATTGTTGTGGGAGTCACTGCAGCTTCTGGCTCCTACAACCAATGAGAGAGAGGGTTTTCGTTTAATTATCAATAAATTATGCAATTAAATGAGGCATAAAAAATTAAATTGCAATAGAAGCAGCAGCCAGCAAACAGCCAGTCAGCATCTCTTCGCAGTTCTAATTACAGGATGTTCTTTTTAGTTGCCGCAGGCCATCATCAGCATCATCATCCCCCTGCCTCATTAGAGGTAGAGAACGAAGAGGAAGACACAGACAGAGCAGAGCCTGGTCTCCTGCAAAAGCCCATTCATTCCCTCGTCTGGCGACTCATTTCGTATGCAACCCCCCCACACACACTCTACTTCTCTCTCTCTCTTTGTGGGGGTTTGCTGTGTGTGCGCTGATGATTAATGAATGAACAGAAACAGAACCCGAACCCGAACCCAAACCACAGTCCGAGTCCCCGCTGCAGCAGCTGTTAAGTTTCAAGCTCTCAAAATTTGTGGCTTTCAACTGAAAGATGATATCATATGGGAGTTCCATGGGGGAACAGCAAATAAAAGACAGCATTTTGAAGGATGATAGACATTTGAAGGGTAAAAGCATATGAAAGGCAGGCACTTGAAGGTCACAAATGCCTCAAACGGAAGCCACTTACACGCTGAGTAGTAATAGATCTACCTTTGCCTGTACCTTCATTCCCATTCTAATTGCCCTAAACACACACAAACATTATGCAAACCTCGTCGCTATAATTTTCTCCTTCTTGGAGACACCACAATAAATGCTAATCTTCAACAACAATTGCTCTCTGGAGAGCCCTGGAGATGAGGCTTTTCCTACACACAAAACGATTTATATAAACGATCAACAACACAACAGGCACAACCACAACCCACAAACAGAAATGTGTACAGAGCGTGAAAGTGCTCTTGATGACAGACAGGCGGCAATTATTTTCAGAGCAAAGCAAATAATTTCGCACAAAATGCTTCACATCATATTGCACAATAAAAAATAAACTACAATAAAACTTGACTTTAATTTATGGCATGAAGAGTGTGGCACTTTACAGCGTGACAAATGTGTGTGATGAATGATTAACAGCGACAAAAAAAAATGGTGCAAGATGAAAATAATCGATTAAGAGGCGCCTGCCTTTCTATGCACTTCTCATTGTTTGCAGCTAAGTGGAAGAATTAAACATTGAACTCCCACCGATTGATTGATAGCCTCATTGAACTTGTGCAGACTTCGCATTGATCGCTAATCAATCACGTATCAATCAGCAGAACAGTACAGTACAGGCACTTAAGTGTAATTCAATTGAGTTCAATCTGTGTGCAATTTCTTGGCAGAGAGAGAGAACTGATCTGATCTCCCCATCCACATCCACATCCACTGTGGGTGCACGTAAATGCATTAAAATCAAATTAACCCAAATTACATTTCCATTTTGCTCTCCAAGATACAAATCAAAATGAATTGAAAAAGTCAAGACAAAGCCAGAGGCTAAACATAGAGGAGTGGGAAGTGGCACAGTCAGAGAAGAGGGGAAAGTGGCATGGGCCTGTTGTTGGTGTTGTTGTTGCTTTCAAGCCTATTGAAGTGCAGCCAACTGCATGCACACTCGCAGCCAGCTACCAGCCACCAGAGCCAATGGCAATCAATCGGATGATTGAAAAAGCCTCCACTCTACTCCACTCGGCACAGCCACAAAGCTACTCGGGTGCCGCCGCCTCAGCCTCCACCTCCACCTACGGCAGCCCCTGCATAACATTTCAATTTGGCCACAACAATGTGTACTGCAATATGCAATATGCGATTAAATGTGCAGCCAAAGTGAGATTACAAGCCACAGGCGGCACCGCAAGAGTCGCCTCCGCCACAAACATCAATGCTCAGGCCACAGTTTTGCATTCTGCCGCTGCCTCTGCCCCTACGTCGCATGTGCTCCAGTTTGTGCCCCACCTGAGCGGAACTGAGCTCCAGCTTACAGGCTGCTTTTCTGCCCACAGCTCACACTCCTCCATCTCCGCGCCAGAGCGTCAATCAAAGTCATCATCATCATCATCACTTGACATACAAAAGGCGGTCATGTCACAGCGCGAAAAAGACTTCAGGAAAGAATCGAGGCTACTCTTAAGACTACTACGATCTTATGTAGAGAAAAGATCTTAAAATATGCTGGAAACTCATAGAAATGGTAACAAGAAACACAGGGAAGTGTCTAATGAAATTATTTCGATCTAGAAACAATTTTAACGCTGGTAGAACGAGGCAGAAACGGAAAAACTAACCGAGGAGCGCTGCTGCATGACGGAATTCAAGTGTAAAATAAAATAGTTAATACAAAACAACAACAGAGATCTGAGAATATCTATTTTAGCACACAGTTTCCAGTTTTTAAGGGCTCTGCCCTCTTTTAATGTGTATTAAATTCTTATTTTTCTCAGTGTTTATCTTCTCGATTCTCGTTTGACTTTTGTGTTCCATTCATCTTCTGAAGATGACGCTGACGATTCTGACAATGCTATTGTGGGTGAGAGCTCTCTCACATAATAATAATATTTAATTTGAGGCCATTGTCCACCTGACAAGAGCACGTGCTGTGAGGAATGAATGGGAAACCTCAAGTTAAATCATAAATACAAGTGGGGATCGTCAATTAGAACGATCTCTTGCATAATCTAGGCATTCTTCAGTATAATGACATTCTTCCACAACAACATTTAATCGTTTCGAAAAGGCGACACTCCCTCTAAATCAACATACGATCCCCACTAAATTTGTGAGGCGTGCGCCACAATCAATCGACACTTTGATCGGGCACATCGAATGTTTCAACACTCGAAACGAATCAAGCATGGAAATGGGGAAAAACTACTCGCACGAATACTCGTAAAATCAGCAGCAGCAGGCCGTGGCAAGAGGAGTATTGTGCAAGGTCTGGGGAGGGGCACAGCAACAGCAGCAGTACCAGTGTATAAAAGATCGGGCATATATAAATGTATGTGTATAAATATTATCTCAAATGTGGAGCACATCTCGTGAGTTGCTGCTGCTGCCTGCCACATCTTGTGTTTATGCGCGAGAAAACCCAAAATAAACAACGAAATGAGTTTCCTCAAACTATAAATAATCGAGACGACTGGGCCAACCCCTGCCGCCACATATGGGGGCCATCAGAGCACCAGATCCCAGATCCCCGACCCCAGACTGATTCTTAACCTCATCTCTATCTTTGCATTATATTTTAAGTACTTCGGAGTAAAAACCTGCTAATTATTATAGAGTAGAGTTGTTGAATTATATTTATTTAATAGTCAGAAGTAACTTGGATTATGGGACCAAGTGTCGCGCGTCATGCGGCAGAGCTCCTCGGTCGTTGGACTGCGCTGCTGGCTGAAAAACGAGTGTAACAACAACGATGCCTTTTAATCTTCTAATTCGGTGATCTCTTTCCACAATCTATTACAGATTTAAATTCTTAACAGGTATTATTATGGTCCATAGCTTTTTCTTTTTGTTTATAATTCGATTTTCATCGAAAAGTTTGAAATGATTTCCCTGGAAATATATATACGTCAGGGCTTTTAACCGCATTTCCTGTTAATCAATTCACACGAGAAGTTAATCACAGATACTACATATTTACCACGGGAATCTGTGTTTACTCTGTGGGTTAATTAGATGTGGTATCAACAGACGACAGGGCAAGGTCTCTTCTTCATTTGAAAAGAGTCTTTCGTCGGAGGTTTCTCCTCACCAGAGCCATAGCCCCCATCCCAGAGAGATTCTTTTATGTTTGTTTTTGGCCTTTGTGCATATTCAAAAGTGTTGACTTAATGCCATGGAGACCCCCAAAGAGGGGAGCAGAGCGGGAGAGACGTGCTAAAGCCATAAACAAACAAGTCGTCAGAAAAGTGGGGTTTAGTGTGAGAGAGAGATAATGTCTCGGTCGTTTGGACTGCACACATTTTGCTGCATGGCAAGCCACGAGCAGTAGAAGATGGTGACAACAAGTTGCACAGAGACAAAAAAAAAGAGAGAGAGATGTGTATAGCCCCATGGAATCTCAAGGTGCAGCCGTTTTCTATGGTGGGGAGGGGAGGTCTTAGCACAAGTCAAGTGCATCATTCGCTGTAAAGCCAGAGCCAAAGCCAGACAGAAACACAAAAGAAAAGCAGAGACACACACGAAAGTGAAAATTTGTGGGCAATGCAATGCATTCATTGCGTGTGGGGTGTGGTGTGTGTGCTTTCCACACCCAAAAGAAAGTTGAAGGCCGTCTGAAGATCAAGATGGAATAGCAAAACTGAAAATACAAAATAATTTAAGTTGAAAATGATATAGCAAAAATAACTGGAACACGAAATATTTTCTAGCTGAAGATTGGGCTACGAATATTCAATTATTCAATCATTTTTAGAGAACTCTTTAGGCCCTTTGATACTATATTTAACTACGATTAAAAAATGCATTCATATTCTTTATATATGGAAAACCGGTTCTATAAACCACAAATGAGAGCGACCCCGGGAGTCAACCGCAGAAACCGACTGAACAATAATCTCTCGAATAAAACCAGATAAAAAGCTTAATTTTCATTTCCTGATTTGCCATAATAATTTTCCATTCCCCTGAAGGCCTATCAAGCCATAAATACGAATAAGAAAATGAGGGAAAAAAAATAAATAAATTCATTAAGAAATATGTATGCATATGGGTAGCTTTTTAGGTCTTTATATGGGGATTATAGAACACTTTTTCGCTTTAATTCATGGGCAAACGACTACAGGGAGCACTCTTCTATATACGTATATGCAATATAGAACTCTTTCCTCAATCATTTGACCATGGAACAGCACATTTATGCAGCTCAAAGAAACCCTCCCAATTTTTCTATATATTCTCTGCTCTTTTGCCATGTTCCTTTACTTCCCCTCCATTAGACAAGAGGCAAGCAAATATGTAAACAGGTGTTGGACCACTCATTGGAAAAGCTGTTGCCTGCATAAATAATACACTCTTAAACCGCCCCTAAGGCGCACACACATGGCCCACCAACTCCTCTGCCCAAAAACAAATACAAAGCCAAGTGCCGCTTGGGGCTTCATTAAAATCGGGCTATTAAAATTTTACATAATGTAAACCGCTGGAAAACAATCACAAAAGGAGGTTCCTTGACCTCCAGAAGGGGATGTGGATCGTCGTTTTGTGGAGGTCGACGACATGGCCAGGCGGCATATAGCGTGTCGTCGTATGTGGAGAAATAAATATAAAGAAATTCACCAAACATGGGCGAAACATTTCTTAAATTGCCATCTAATTGGCATTTTTTTTTTTCATTGGGTGCGTGGTACGCTCCATTTTCTGTTGCAACAATTTGAATTAATGGAGTTTGCTGCTGCTGCTGCCCCCAGCTGCATCCACAATCCCCACATCCATCACCCCATCTCTGTGAGTGGCACTGCAACTCAATTCCCACTCTAAAAATTGACAGCGCGGCGAAACTGAAAGTGCAACCCAAAGATCGGGGGCAGGTTTCCTTTTGTTTTATTGCTTGCCAACGATGGGGACGCTCCATTCACACTTCGTACGGGTATTTCTAAGAAGGGAGGATTCCACCCCTAAAACTCATTTTCTCTCGTTGCAATTTCCAGCACATTTCCGCTTCCATGCTTTTCACTCATTCTCCTAGAGCTTTTGAGGTCGCGCTACTTGGCCCAAAATGAAAAACCATTTGGTAGGGCGGAGGCAGAGTTTTCCCCTCCCCCCAGCAGAAAAACAAGTCGCAGAAGTAGTTGGTACAATAAAAGAAAATGTGGGGCAAGGCAAGGCCTAAGCCTTAGCAGCAGCTGTTGTGAAATAGTAACGAAAAAGGAGGAGTGTGTGTGCCTGAAGAAATGTCTATTGTTTTGGGGCAAGTTTCGGTTTGAAGTTGGTGAAAAGAAACAACAGATTGTGGGGGGATAATCCGCTTAGAATTGATTAAAGAAAAACCCCATAAAAGTTCTCACACTGATTGGGTATGCCTTATACATATATCTGGCTTCCTTCTTAAAACCTATTTTTTCCTCGCACAAAATAATTTCCATAATTGAATTGGAAGTCCAGGTAGCCGCCATGGCTGTCGTCAATGTGTTTGTGGCGATTTATACACGACAACTAATCCTACATGAATAAATTAAATGTAGAAGCCTCCACAAACTAAGACTGCCTCTTGGGGTTCGGGTTTGGGTTTGGGGGCTTGGCCCCGCGTTGTGTGGCATACAAATAAGAGTCGACGCCTCAACTCAAACTCCAACTCCTGGCTATGCAAATTTGTTGTAGTGAAACCCGTCAGACGACTGAAGTTATAGTACGAATATCTGTGGACTGAGGGGACTGGGTGTGGGACTTACATATTAAATTAAATGTTAGTGGACAAAGACAATTCAAACGGAGTCAAGGCCCGGGCAAAGAACTGTGTTGTGTGGCAGCAAACACAAAGAAACAACAAGAGACTGTGGAGACCCCTGAAGCAATTGTAAAGCCACTTTGTCTGCTGCCTCTTGTCCAAAAACCTCGCAAAGCAACGCAACTCTTACTCCCAATCCAAGTCATGGTCGTCATCGTTGTCGTCTGCTTCTGGTGTCAAATGTCTGCCCACTGGATGGACAAGCGTCTGTTTTCCAGGTGGTTGGTGTCTCTTTCTGTCTCTATTGCGGGGTTAAATGACCCCTGACCGTCGTCTGTCTGTCCTTCTTTTGGCCACGTTTTAATTTGAATTTTATTCGGTTTGTTCCCCTGTTTGATTGTTGAGTCATACTGACATTTGGCTGACTAATCCCATGGGTGGGGGGAAACGATTTGGCGCGTGCTTAGACAAAGCCAAAGAAAAAGGAGAAACCCAATAAATATTAGACTTTTAATTCATTTGTTTATCTAAACGAACTTGGAAATAATATTTTTAATTTAATACTGAGGGTTCTTTCCTCTTTTCATTGAATGAACTTTTTGTTTGCGTTTTTCTCCATTAATTTAAAATTGGCAAAATTTGTTTGTATATTTAGCAAAAATTTGTTTGTGCATTTTTCTGCTGGTCGAATGCTTCCGCTTCGCTGTGGCGTCTCCCTCTGGTCTGTTCTGGTTTCTTTTTTTTTGCTAATCGTTTGACTTGGATGCTCTTCTCTTCATCAAAGGCCACACAAAAAGACCAAAAAAAAAGTTCTATAAATGTTCACCAGACAAATTGTTTTTAATGAGCTGGAAACTTTTTCGGCTGAATAGAGTTTTTCCATTGTGGAGTGAAGAAGCAGAAGAAGCCACTTAATGATGGCGAACCAAACCCCCGCTCTGTATGCGAGTTAAACAAATATAGAAATTCAATATTTATACAGAGCTTCTGCTGCAGGGAAGCCAGCTCCTGCCTCCTGAGCTAATGCGTTAAAGAAGAATGAACTCTTCCCCAGTGGAGCTGCAGAGCTCGGGCAAACAAACTTCTCAACTTCAACATCCACACGAGCAGGACCATGGACTACGGACCAGAACTACGTCATAAAACCAGCCATCGAGACAACAAAGGATGGTCGTGGTAGAGGCTAGAGAGCATGGGGGCAGAAGCCTGGGAAGACCGCCAGTTGGTGGCTGGGAGTCCCAGACAGAACAACTTCATGCACGCCACCAACATCAACATCACCCCCTCTGGGAGCATCAAAGCCAGACGGCAACAGACTCCTTCTCCAACCGAAAACCAGAGAAAAGGAGAAAATAAAATGTGGAAACAAAATATTCCATGAATAGTTCAAAGTTTGTGTGGGAAAAACTAAGAGTAGAAAAAAGTTGGAAAAAAGAGGAAAATTCTTTGGTTGCCAAGCGAAAGTGATTGAATTCCTAGGGATTCCAGACTGGCGCCGAACTTGGGAAGGAATTTTCCATACGTTCTTCAAATAATTTCAAGTTTTCCTCCAGAGTGGAAAGAGTATGAAATGGGCAAAAAACAATGGAAATATTGCACAGCTCAAAGTTTGAGGCATTTCCAATCGGAAGCCCTTCAACATTTGATTTGATACTGCGAACAGATTTTTAAAAATAAAGAAAAGTAAAATAAAACCCGTTAAGTGTAAAACCATGAAAGTTTGAGCAATTAAAGATCTCTAGTTCTTAGATATTTTAATGGTTTTTGAAGCTTGTACCGAATGCTGACTGGTCCTGTCAATCAAAGTAAATGTTTCTGTTCGCTAAGGGGAACTTTGTGCAGCTAAACAACGTAATTCATTTCCTATTACAACAGAAGCACACGATGTCTTGTGTCACTAATCCTCCTGTTTCATAGGCAAAACAACCCCGCAATAGAGTTATCTTTCGATGCTATCTTGAGGACAAAGTGGTTGTCAGCCCACTAAAACGTCGCCCCAAAAAAGTGTCCCCTTTAATTTACGGTTTATTTCCGGCTGATTTCCCCCTGCGTCAGTTTTTACCGCAATTTTTGCGCAAGCCGACAGACGACAGACGACGGGTTGAAAGTTCCCATTTTCATTCCCGAGCCAGGCGCCACATCACGTGCCAGGAATGGGTCAGTGCAGGGGAGGCATGGATTCTCCAAGGTATTGTCGGTCTTTGTTGAAAATCGATTTTGCGGCATGACGAACGTGTTATCCTTGGAGCCGCAGTGCCGTGGAGGAGAGTGTGTGCAGGAGTTTATGTCCAAAGAAATTGCCTGCTACTGCATTTCCTCCCCTCTCCCACTATTGCCTTTAGTGCCGTTATGTCGTGCCAGAAGAGTAGGTGGAAGCAATAGAGGCAGAGATAAAGAGGAAGCTTCATCATTTGCAGGCAACGGTAAAAATAAAGCTTGGCAATGGAGTGACGTTTTAAGTGGCAAAGTTTTTGGGTTGTTTGCAAAAAGTATACACGTATGTACTTCCTGTGTCTGCCAGCAGAAATAGGGGCGAGAAATAGATTAATTTGCACTGCGGCTCTTTTTTGAAATTATCGCTCTTTGGCACCCGATTAGTTTTCTTTAATTGTTTGCGAAAAGCCGCCAACAACAACGAACACAACAATAGCAAGCAGCAAAAAAGTTATTAGCACAGTTTCGAAATTCGATAAAGGAAAAAAAAAACCGGTTATTGCTCTGCCATAACGAAAGCTGCTGCGTCTTTATTGTGTGTTACGGTTGTTGTTGTTGTTCGTCGCAGCAGCAGCTGAGAGGCTGGCAGACATAACAAAGACAAGGCGACGCTTTTGATACCCTTTGGGACCTTTCGGTAATATGGATTGGATTGCAATTGGTTTAACCTATGAAGAAATATATAAAACTAAGGTGTGCAACTATATTCTCATTTTTATGGAATTTTCTGTGCAAACAACACATTTTACTTTCTTCTCTGCGTTGCAAACACAAAACTCCAGTGGAAATAGCTTTAGTTAGGGTATCAAAAATACCTCAGCAGGTGAATCAACACACGCACTCCATCTCCCTCTCGCACGCTCTTTGAGGACTCAATCTAAGAAGGAAATAATAAAGCACACCAGACACACACAAAAACATACAAAAACGCATAAAACAAAACAAAAACGCGACAAAAGGCGGCAAAAACAACTGAGGGCCAAAATCGAAACAAAAATCAATAGCAAAAGAAGGAAAAAAAAGCAACAGCACATAGGAATTCTCTTACAATAATTTGAGTTGTTGTTGTTGGGCTTGTTTCGTTATCGCCGCTGCTTCTCCCTTTGTTGTTGTTGTTGCTGGCGCCGCACGTAATGTGCGTTTTGCGGGGGGTCGGCGGTCGTGCGGTGGTGTGTATAAATATTTAACAATAACGAAGGGTTGTTTACCAAACTTTAGCTCCGAAGCATATTTTGAAAGGAATTTCAATGTAACAACTGTGTTTAGAGCTGCTTTGTTTTGTTTAATTCTCAGTTATAATTTATGCATTGCACTTGTCGTTTATTCAAATGGAAACTTTAAACGTTTCTAAAATGCTCCGCGATATCACGCTTCTTTCAACAACGCGCGTCCGCAAGGTCGACCGTTCGGGCGGCAATTGGGCGGGAATAAAAAAATTGACGTCCGTGGAGTGTGACTGCGGATTTATCGGTCAAATATACCGTGAGACCCTCAAAAATATACCGAAATATACCCTATCCGTTTCAAAATATACCGAAAATATACTGACAGACACTACAATAGTTGATATTCCTCGATTTTAATATTCGGTTTAATATTACTAGCTAGTTAGCTCTCTCAGCCCTAAACATATAATTTAATGCGATTTCTCAATAAATTTTGTTCAGGATTGGCTAGTTTTTAGAACTCTTTTTCATTGGATTGTTTACATATTAAGGTTCAAACAAAATCAACATAAAACGAATGTGACGTCGTTTTGTGGCGTTGCCAGACTGGTGCAATTCGTAGTTCCTGCGCGCTGCCATACCATGATATTTTGTGATATGAAATTCGTCAATTTTGATATTCGGTTTAATATTACTAGATAGTTAGCTCTCTCAGCCCTAAACATATAATTTAATGCGATTTCTCAATAAATTTTGTTCAGGATTGGCTAGTTTTTAGAACTCTTCATACTTCATATTAAGGTTCAAACAAAAGCGGCCAAAGCATGAAACGTAAATGTTGACTAAATGTGACGTCAGTGTTGCTGGTCAACCAAGTTTATTTTATGCGTATGTACTTTTTTATACCTTATTTTTTTTAATTGATGATAACTGTTTTGTTCCAAGCTCCATTGATACATTAATAATGATTTTATCCTAGATTGACATGTTTTTTACATATTAATGCACATGTTTGTGTGTTGTATATACATTTATCCTGGTTCTGATAGCTATTATTAGAACCCGTGAGCTGCAAAATTTCGTTAACATCTTTCAAAACCGAGACTAAGTAGTTTCTGCATTAATTGGAGCCTGAAATTACAAACAATACCTCAAGTCCATAATATCCATTTTCCCAAGGTATGCAGATTGTTGCTTATTCCGTGCCAAAGTTGCACAGCAATGCTGCTAATTCATTTCCCCATGTTGCTGAAAATTTTCCCATACAAATCAAATGTATCATACGGGAACGCGTATGGAATGACGCAACAATGAATCTTTATTCCATACGCGTTCCCGTAAGATACATTTGATTTTGTATGGGAAAAATTTCAGCAGCATGCTGCCACACCACGAAAATGAGGGGAAAGTCTCCACAAAAACACTCTATTCTCCACTGAAAAGAGAGCACTCTCCACGAATTGAGAGCAAATTTTGCAAACTCTCCACGAATTGAGAGCGACTTTTGCAAACTCTCCACGAATTGAGAGCGAAAAATGTCAGTATTTTTGGTGCGCTAAATTGAGTTTGGCGGTCAATTTGAAATGTGTCTTAATATTTGGAAAAATAAATATTTCACTTGATTTGTTTTTTCGAGTGTGACTGGAACCTCAGAAACGTCATTTTCATTATATACCTTAAACATACCGAGGAAAATCATATTCATCAATTTTAATATTCCGTTTAATATTACAAGGTAGTTGGCCATCTCAGCCCTAAACAAATAATTTTATCCGATAGATACATACATTTTATAAGAGATTGGCAAGTTTTCAGAAGTCCTTTTTATTGGATTATTTACATTTTACGGTTCAAACAAAAACAGCATAAAACGAATTTGTCGTCGTTTTGTGGCGCTGCCAGACTCGTGCAATTCGTAGTTGCTGCGGGCTGCCATACCGTGATATTTTGTGATATGAAATTCGTCAATTTTGATATTCAGTTTAATATTACTAGATAGTTGGCCCTCTCAGCCGTAAACAAATAATTTTATCCGATAGATACATCAATTTTGTTCAGGATTGGTTAGTTTTTAGAACTCTTTTTCATTGGATTGCTTACATATTAGGGTTCAAACAAAAACGGCCAAAGCATGAAACGTAAATGTTGACTAAATGTGACGTCAGTGTTGCTGGTCAACCAAGTTTATTTTATGCGTATTTACTTTTTTATACCTTATTTCTTTTAATTGATGTTAAATGTTTTGTTCCAAGCTCCATTGAAACATTATTTATGATTTTATCCTAGATTGACATGTTTTTTACATATTAATGCACATGTTTGTGAGTTATAAATACATTTATCCCGGTTCTGATACCTATTATTAGTAGTCGTGAGCTACACAACTTTGTTAATATCTTTAGAACAAAAACTGAGTAGTTTCTGCATTAATTGGTGCCTGAAATTACAAAGAATTTCTCAAGTCCATAATACCCATTTTCCCAAGGTATGCAGATTGTTGCTTATTCCGTGCCAAAGTTGCACAACAATGCTGCTACTTCATTTCCCCATGTTGCTGAAATTTTTCCCATACAAATCAAATGTATCTTACGGAATGAAGACTCATGCTGCTTCAGACTCATTGTTGCTCGTCACTCATGTTGTTCGGTCATAGGGTTGCCAGGCTCTGCTTATCGATATGTAAAATAAGTTGGCACTCCGTTCCAACTATCGAGAGCTAATTCTGCCGCGAAAAATGAGTCTATTGACTGGTATATAGTTCGTGTGTAGTTAACATGTAAAAAAGGGACATTTTTGTTGAACCTCTTTGTTTACCCTTATTTTATATAGAACCCAATAAATGAAAGTCCTAAAAATAAGCCAGATTGTAGAAAATTGATTAATCTATCTGATTAAATCGTTTATCAAAATTGATATATTTGCGGTATATTATGGAAATGAGAAGGTATATTTGGGTATATTTTTGAGGGTCAGACGGTATATTTTGTCGATACATCGGCGGTCACACTGTGCTCGATCCGCAATTTTGTTGCAATTTTTTCGTATTTTTCGTACTTTAAAAGTGTTTTCTGTGTACAATTTCAAAGGCCATCAATTGAGTGAATACGTTCCGCGTAAATAAAGTGGAAATAATCCAAGAATTGGTAAGTTTTTCCCCCTAATTCGGTTGCTAAATGCCGATGCACACACGCATTGACTCGCACACACATACTGGCACAGCGACACGCGAATTTGCGAATTTCGCTTTGGCCTGGCTTTGGCTTTTGTTGTTGTTGGTAATATGTTGTATGTGCTAAACATTAATTAATTGTCGCAATTTCTGTTTCGCTATAAATATGTGAAACGTGTTGTCGGCATTTGCTTTAATTTAATGGGCAATTGCGTTGCTTTCTTTGCCGGTATTAGTGCGTTTGTTGGCGCGGGCGAATGGCGGGCAATTACACACACACATACTGGCAGTTGTGCAGATAGTGGTTTACGTTTATGCGATGTTGGGTTTTTATATTTTTCAATCAACTAGGAAGTAATTTTAAATAAAAATATCATTTTGGGGGTCTGTCTTTTGGATAATTTTGGTGCTGTTTCTGAGACGCCACATCACGATCAGTGTAGCGGGCATCACTGATCGCGATCGCGAGCGAACGCATAAACGCCACACACACGGGCACAGCGCACACACAGGTGAATGAACTTTTTTGCGTTGTTTTGTAATCTCAAATTGTTGCTGTTTTTTGTAATTGTGTGTGAATTTTGTAATTGTTTTGAGAGCGCGCGCAAACAAAACACACACATGTCGTTTTTCCTTTTCTTTCCATTTGCTTTTTTTTCGCATTGTTTTCAATTTGCCGCCCCTGGCTTTGGATTCCCTGTTCCTCTGACTTCGCAGCTGCATTTGCACACGAGTTAGCTATTGATCTCGCGTGTCGTGTTTTTGATACCCTTCCTGGCAGTTCACAGTGTTGAAAAAAGAAGCATCTTCTTTATACGTATTTTCTCAGAAATATGCCCTCAAAAGGTCTTAAGATCCCTATATCATATTAAGGGTATACAAAAATTCGGTTGCAGAACCAACCCCTCCTGCTGGTATTTCTTACATTTATTTTTTTATTTTTCGCGAGAGTTCATTTGCATGTTTGTTCAATTTGTTTCCACAGCAGCTCTTTGCAAATGTTAATGAACCTGCCGCCTGACAACTGAAATTTGCAATAAAATTTTTACCAAAAATGTGAATACATTCCACATAAAATGTCATAAATGATCTGTCGATCTGCTATTTATGGAACATAGTCATTCTCTAGGAAAACCCTTCCAAAAAAAACACACCATTTCCTGTAAACTTTTTAAAAGAAAGTATTTTTCTTGTATTTAAATAATTTTCTTTTTATATTCTTTTTTATTTTATTTTTTTTTAAGGCAAAGCGTTTGCATAAAAATACACTTGTTGTTTGTTGTCCATGTTTATACTTGTAGCTGCTTTTGTTTTGGTTTTTGATGCTTTGTTTTTATACAATATGTTTTGTAAACCATTTGTTCTAAAGCACTAGATGTTCTCAATACATTTGTTGCTTAAAAGCGTCCCTACTTTTTGTGTTCAACTGTACGTACTCCAGTAGGAGCTCTCTAAGTAGCCGTAAAGTTATACAATTCGTGTGACGTGACTTCTGTTTGTTGTGACACTTTCTTGAAATCCTGCCAACTGATGGAAAGGCGGGGGTAATGTAGAAGCAGTTTAGTTACAAGCTTTGTTCGGCACTAGTTGCTTCTCTCTTCCGCATGGATTGTTTCTCCATAAGATTATTGCTAAATTATTGCAGTTTTCCAAGTGCCACACACAGAACAGATATTCTCTACTTTCGGTTTGATTAACGCTATTGCAAGCGAAACTTTTGACTAGAAAGCACTTTAAAGCAATAGCCTCTGTATTTAGTTGTTGTTGTCGTGTAAATAAATGTCTCACATTTTACATATGCATTTAAAGTTAGTTATAGATTAGAATTAGTTGTAGTATTAGTTCTGGTGTCGTGTAGAATCGTGTAGAATACAAAAAAAGGGGTAGGGGTTTTGCTTGTAAAGAGAGAGAGTGTAAATTGAATTTACATTTTGGTTAAAGTACAATAATGTTCCACAAGAGTAATTTATAGTTTAAGTTGTATATAAGAACAAGGCAATTGAGTTTTTGTGTTTTTTTTTTTGGTACATTAATATAAGATTAAGGATTAAGAGCACTCATCGAAATACGATTCCAAATAAGTTTGAGTATAAATTACACCAAAAGACGGAAACAAAGATAGATAAGATAGTTTGAAGCCAGGGGGGACAGGACATAGACAATACATTCTACAGAATGTATTTACCCTTGTCCCCACGATGCTCCTTTTGCCGCTGCGACGAGGTGACAGCTGCCAGCAGGAAACTGGAGCTACCACCGCTGCTGGTGCTATTGGTACTGCCGTAGCTGCCGTAACTGCTGCCGGCATCTCCATAGCCGCCGAGCGGCAGGGCGTTTAGCTAAATCATTAAAGCCGAAAATGGGTTGTACCGCATGATCTTTGACAGCAAAATCCACAGTACCGAGGTGATGGCGCACAGTACAACGCCGCCCCAGCCCAAGTCCAGGCTCCAGGACGTTAGGAATATGCGTGCGCCTAGCAATGGCTTGGCCATGATAGCCACTCCGCCGGGACGTGCCACAATGCCATCCACAGTGCCATCATAGTCGCTGTCCAGCATGGGGCGTCCCTGCTGTCGCTTAAAGTGGATGATCATCAGCGTAAAGAGTGCAAAGAGAGCTGAAAATCAGATATCAGATTTATCAACGTTTGAGTGGATAAGGCGCATCTCCAAGAACTCACCTGCCAGGAGATACATCACACCTGTGATGAGGATTGCACTTATCTGACGCTGGCAGACGCCAAAGGCTCCAACCAAAGCGGCGCTGCCCAAAATAATGAGGCACACCAATGAGCAGGATATGGAGAGATTTTGCATTCCTAAAAGATGATGATTTCAATTAGATTAATTCTGGGATTTTCTGGGATTTGATTTTTTAAGCAACTGCTTAAATCTGTGGATTATATTGATTATACATTATATATGAGTAAAAGGTGGATTGGCAAAAGCAAAAGCAGCGATCTGCGATGATGATTGGTGTCTCTAAAATTGTTTCCTCATCCAATTGATTGGAAAGTTCAGGGAAATTCATCAAATTAGCAAAACGGGTTGTACTGCTTTAAACTTAACTGTTACTAAACCTGAAATTAAAAGAGCAGAGCAGCGTACGAGAACGCCTGGAATCATAGAAGTGCACATCAACTCTTTTTCATATCTAAATCGTTTCCCTCTTGTGGTTTAAAATCATTTTCTAAAGCCCTTAAATTCGTTTGTGGCCATAAATAAAATATACCTCTTCCATTTCCGCTCATCACGGGGGGCACAGGCGGGGCACACACACACACTTTCACAAACACCTGTAAAACCAATTACCCAATAGACGACTCGTTTTCCGACACTACCAGCAATTAAATCTCATATGTATGTGTGGTGGTGACTGAGTTCCCACGTAACCATATAAAGGCTGGGAAAAGTGACAAATGCGATTTTTAGAACGCAAGAATGGGTAGGGGGTTGGGACGCAAAAAGGTAGATGAACCAAACCACTTGGTGACCTATATTTCCCCAACCAATTGCTAATCCTCTACCCGCAAGGGTAGTTGCTGCACTGCCATTTGGTTCACCACCCACCGAGTGCCCCTCTTATTGCTGCTCTGCCACTTGCTGTACCTCTGGCTCTCCGTTTGCTGCCCCAAAGCATGCAACTATCGACACGGACATGTTTCATCTGCAGGGAGAGCGCCAGATAGAGAGCCGGAGCCAGAGGATGGACTATATTGACAATATAGGAAACCGGAGCCAAACTCTGTTAGCTTTTGTGGTAATTACTTTATATAGTAGATGGTGCTGCTACAAGGCCGCAGGACACTGTCGGTTATGCTCCTCCTCCTCCTCCACCACTGGGCATTTGTAGCTGTCTTTGGTTTTCATTTTTATCTGTTCTCTCTGCTCTGCTCTATGGGAAATGGGATTTGTGGTAATGACTTGTGAAATGTGCGACAGCTTGGAGCCAACATTTTAAGCCAGAATAAATGGTGGAATGGTACAAGAAAAGCAAGCTTAAGCGGAAGCGTGGGAGTAGAGTGAGAATGCCATTTAAAAATTGTATGTTTAAATATAATGGAAAAACATTTACTGGTGGTCTTCTACATACATCGAAAGTGACGTCTAGGGCACACACAACCTACAAATGTTGTTTAGGGTTTAAGGAAACGAAAGGAAGGGACTACAAAATCAGGACAATATTCGTGGGATAAATCAAAAGAATACAAAGCCAGCTAACCCTCACAGTATCTCTTATCTCTATTCCAGATCTATCTACTCTTTGCTGCATTCAATATAGAAAAATAATGTCTGCTGAAGCTGAAGCAATTGTCACAACGGCCGCTGCCGATGCCACCACATCACCGACAACAATCAAGAAAGTAGCCGCCGTCGATGCGGACACCACACCCGACAATGCTGTGCCCGTGGCCACAGATGGTGCCTCCGAGGGAAACGGCAAAGTAGAACAGGAGCGCGCCGAAAAGATACTCAAGGGCAAGGAGCTCTTTAGTCAGGGATCGCGTAATTTTCTGGTCAAGAGCTACGATGAGGCCGCCGATGAATTGAGCCAGGTGTGCCAGCTGTACGAGGAGGTGTACGGAGAGCTGGCCGATGAATTGGGCCAGCCCCTGCTGCTGTGAGTGGACGACAGATGATGGAGAACGGCTGTAACTTTATTAATCTTGTAAATTTTGTCCCTACCCTGTAGATATGCCAAGGCGTTGATTGCCATGGCTCTGGATGAGAACAAAGTGATTGATGTGCCCGATGAGGCAGCCGATGACGATGAGGAGGATATGGACGATGATGATGAAGCTGGGGACGATGCAGATGAAGCTGCAGAGTCCAAGAAAGAAGCTGGGGAGGCCAAGAAGGGGGCCGGAGAGGCCAAGGAAGCTGGCGAAGCGAAGAAGGAAGCTGCCCCATCCAAGAAGGAAGCCAATGGCGCCAGCAGCACAAATGGCAAAGCGTTGGACAGCATCAAGGAGGCCTCCGATGAAGCCGATTCCACTGTGGATGCTCCATCAGATGAGAAGAATGCCAAGAAGTCATCCACTGGCGTCGAAGAAGTTAGCAGCAGCAATGGCGGTGCCTCGGTCAACGATGACGAGCGTCCCAGCACCTCGAATGGTGAGGCTGCAATCAGTCCCAGCAATGGAGCTGCAGCTGTAGCTGGCGGAGAGGATGAGGAGGAGACCGAAGAGGGTGTCAGTGGCAGCCTGCAGCTGGCCTGGGAGATCTTAGAGGCAGCTGCCAAAATCTTTTTGCGCCAGGGCCTCAATGGTCTCCCGTATTTGGCAGAGGTTCAAACGGAATTGGCAAACATTGAATTTGAGAATGGTATACTTGAGGCGGCACGTGAGGATTACGGTGAGCAATCCTTGAGCCAAAGATGCTTCGTTTACTAACTGTGGAATTTCCATTGCATTTTCCAGAGAAAGCGCTCTTAATTCTAAGCGATCTTCCAACCAAGAATCGTCGCGCACTCGCCGAGCTGCACTACAAGATTGGGCTGACATTCTTGATGGCACAGCAGAACAAGGAGGGCGCCGCCTCGCTGCGTCTATCCAGTGCCTTGATTGAGGAGGAAATAACAGAGATCAAGGGCAAAGAGGAGCCGCTCAGCGAGCGCGAGAAAAACAATATGTTGGATTTGGAGGAGACCAAGCAGGAGATTCTGGCCAAGATACAGGAAATTGAAGAGATGCAGGCTCAGGTAAGGGAAACTTCATTACATATTTCCACCGTATAATTATTAATTTAAAACCAATTTGCAGACCATCGCCGAGGTGCGCGCTGCCTTGGATAGCTACATCAAGCCAATGGGCAGTGGCAGTAGCAGCAACGATGCTGCTGCCTCTTCATCCACCAATGGAGCGGCAGCCAGCTCTCCATCATCGTCGTCCAGTGCTGCTGCTGCTACTTCTGGCGCTACTGGTGCTGCTGTTGCTGCCAGCTCGTCCTCGTCGACCATTAGCAGCAGTTCCACCGCCAAGCCCACCGATATAACGCATTTGATTAAGCGCAAGAAGCCCGAGGAGCCTGGCTCTGAGGCCGAGGCCCTGTGCTCCCCAGCCAAGCGTCCCGCCTTGTAGGAAAAGCAGCTGCACATTCCAGTGGCACACACTCAATCACCCCCCACCCCCATACATCAGCTACTTAAAACCCCACAACTCCACGAAGCATGAAGGAAAAACACCTTTTATCACACACTTGCATTTTATAAAACACAAACACTGTCCTCCCCATGCAGGATCTATGCTGCCCTGCCCCGGCCCCCGCCCCGCCCCTATTATGCTCCTATTTATGCTTTTTGTTTGCTGTTTTTTCTACCAAAATTCTCTATAAGTCTCTGTAAGGTTACAATCACAATTTAGTGCGTAAGAAGTGCGTAAAAATAAACGAATGTTTTGTATTAAACAAAAAGGAAACGGAGAGGAATAGAGAGAGAGAGATTGGATATGGATTCAGGATGGATCACCCACCACCAGATACGTACTCAGATGCGGCTGCAGAGTGACGGCTTGTGACTCACTGTGCTGCCAATCGTTGCGCTGCTCCTCCCCGCGTGCATTCTCCATGGAGCCAGCCAGATAGTTGACACATGGCGGGGCTCCACGTGGGAATTTCGGATTGCGTCGCAGCTCCTGCAGCTGCTGAATGGGCAGATCGATGCACAGAGTCCAGATGCCACCATGCATCGGCACCAGGAATACAGAGTCGCGACGAAAGCGATGATCGGCTGGAGGGATATCCAAAAAATTGTTAGGATTACGATATATATGTAGATAGGATTGATACCTACATCTCTTATCCGGCTTGAGCATGGCCACCTGATCCTCTAGCAGCCACTCCAGATGCATACCCGAACGATTCGTATAACGATCCAGACTATTCCGATCCCATGTGACATGCTCCCAGTGATCCGTCATGATGGCGGCACACAGCATGGCCGTGGCACTGGTGGTCATCAGGAGGGTAACAAACAGAAACAGCACCGGCGGCGGACCCATGCAGCAGCTGGAGCAGCAGGCACTGCCACCCGCCGCACTGCCCATGCCCAGGCCGTCCATGTGTGAGGCCAGGGATGTGGGGGAACTGCTGCCGCCGCTACCGCGACGTTGGATTACCTTGGCGCAGCTGTTCTGCCTCAACAGGATGCTGTTGCTGCGCCTCAGACTCTCGACGGCCGCCGCCGCAACGGCGGATGTGGCTGCGTTGGCGCCCGAATTACCTGCGTCGAACTGCAAGGAGCCACCGACCACGGACGAGGGATGCTCATAAATGCTGTTGTGGCGACTGGGTGCAAAATAGTAGCAGGTGGTTTGCCTCGGCTCCGTTAACTGCTGCTCGCCGCCGGGCAGATCCTCCTCATTGCTGCTCGAGTAGACGATCGACTGCTTGAACTGATTCGAGTAGCAGTTCTGCTTGAAGCTCTGCGATCCCTGGGGATGCTGCTGCTGCTGGATGTACAAAGCCTCGTAGTCGCAGTGATGCGGATTGCGATAGATGACCGGCCAGGAACGTGTGGTCTTTGCGTTGCGGCTATAGCGATTGCTCGTGGATGCTACTGCTGTGGCAGCGGCGGCACTGGCGCTGGGCGGCTCCTCCTCCACTAAAGGTGTTAGCTCGTTGGGTGGCTCACACGACGCCTCCAAAGTCAGCGGCAACTTCTGTAGCGGTTCCCGTTCTCGTTCGCTGTCCAAATCCAAATCCAGATCCTCCTGCTGCTGCTGCTGGGGAACGATGGTGGTGGTGGCCAGCTGTCGCTGGAGCACGTTCTTCGCGGCAACACTGCTGCCACTAGCCGCTGCCAAGCTGAAATCCTCCTCCTCGACCAGAGTGGCGCTGCCCACAACAGCAGGGCCTATGCTGCCTGCAGGCGTGGAGAAAATGCTGTTAGACGACGACGACTGTGCCTGTGGCTGTGAGCGACTGCGTTGTAGCAGCGCAAAGTGTTTCGCATTGCTCTGTGCCGCCTGTTGTTGTTGTTGTTGTGGCTGTGGCTGTTGTGCGATCGAGATGGGACTCGGCAGCGGCAACGGTGCCTCATGGAGGAGGCCACCACTGGTGGGCGATGTGATGCTCACTTCTGGTACACACGTAACCTTGTACCGACTGCCGCTGCCAATGCCAGCGCCCAGATTGACGGTGGCATGGCCATGGCCCTTTGAGCGCATCAGTCATAAGTCGCTCGAGTTTTGCTTCTTGATCTTATTGAGGCTCATATTGTGGTTCGTGGTGGTGGCGATGGTGCCTGTGGCTGTGGCTTTGGTGGCGATGGTGGTTTGCTTTTGGTTTTTGCTTGGAATGTTTGCTGAGTTTGTCGGATGGATGGTTGGTTTGGTTGTCTGTCTGTTTCGTGTCTAAAAGTGTGCGGCGCCTAAAAGTCTACTATGCAAAATGGAACTTTGCGCGGGTGCCTCGACAAAAGAAATTTCTATGATTTTTGTATCTACTTGGCGGCGTTTGTTCTTGTAGTAGATGTTTGTTGTTGTTGTTTGTTGTTTCTATCTTTTTCTTTTACTATTTTTGTTGTAGTTTTTGCTTGTAGTTTTTGCTTGTAGTTTTGTTTGTTGTTGCGGCAACACAACACGCCTTTTTGTTTGTTTTGCGAGTATTTTGTACCAATTTACAGTTATGTTATTTTGATTTTGTTGCTCTTTCTTTTACTACTTTTAGCTTGAAAGCTATATTATAAAAAAAAGAAAAGAAGTAGAAGAAAACAAATGTACAACATGAGTTTTGAAGGAGAGAGAGTTAGCAGTAGGACAAATCGACAGACAGATACGATACTAGTTAGTAGGTGCCGTTAGAAATTCTACAACTACGTAAAGAGAGAGAGACAGAGAGAGTAAGTGAGTGCGTTAGAGATGAGACAGTATGCAGATCGTGCCATCGATAGACTGTGTACAGCTGAGAGGGAGAGATAGATATGTGGGTGGGTGCCCATTAAGTGATTTAGCTACAGAGAGAAAGAGAGATGACAGTATTAGTTAATATGCAATAGCAGCTATCGTGCAATCGATAAATGATCGAGTAATGCTAAGAGGTTATTGATAGGCAGAAGCAATTACCGTGCTAACAAAAATTCCATGGAATAAAAAAAACATATGCTAAAAATAACGATTATAAAATAAAGATAAATAAATTTGCCATTTGCATGCACCAATTATCCTGCCGCTGCCTAATGGACCACTAAAAATTCCACAAATTGCATTTAAAATTCGTTACGAGTTATCTAATCTAATTTTAGAGTTTTCCAACTCCATGGGCCAGCCGAATACTCGGCACAAAAATTTGAATTGGCGCTGAGTATGCCCGAAAATTGCCCAAAAATTCAATTGTGCGCGACCCGGATCCGAGTCCAACGACTGGGAAGCGGAATGAAGGCTGTTGCATATTACATGAGGCTCTGGCCGCTGGCCCCCAGTTCCCAGCTCAGCGGATATCCGCTGGCCAGGCTTTTGGCTGCTGGTTGGAGGTTCCTCTAGCCTGGCAGCCACTCTTCTCCCATTTTCGACGCGAACAAATTGAATTTTCTGTGTGTGTGTGTGTGTGTGTGTGTGTGTGTGTGTGCCCCGGCCCCCCATTAGGAGGTGCACCAGGTGTAATATTAGACCAGACCCCGTAACGGAACTCTCTAGTCATATGCGGATGTTTATGCGGGCTGCTCTGGTTCCACCGCATATAAGTTAACACATATTACAAGTTATCGCACCCCCTTAACTTCATCATCTTGCGCCACCCCACACATAACATCTTGCAGCGCTCAGTTCAGAAAGCTGACACAGCACTGACGCTGTTGTGGGCCGTCCCTCACTCCATTGGCCAACGGCCGTCGCCTGATTCTAGCGGATGTGCTGTGGTCAGCGAATTCCATTCTTGCATGAATGGTTCGCGAGCGGGGGATCTGGGAGTTAAGTTTAGTTTAAGATTTTACAAATAAACGAACGGTTCGTTCACTTCTACTCCGACACATGTCGTAAAACATTTATTAACTTGATTATATCGTTGAGCCTTAAGGGCCAGCGAAATAGAGGGCAGTCACCCTCTCAACGTAATCTCCATAAGAAGACCCAGTTGCCAAACGGCAACCACCGCCCCCCCGCTACAAGAGCGGGACACGGGAATCCGATCGCTGCCGCCGGAGCCGCAGCTCGGACCAACACCAATTCAAGCCACCTCCCCCCCGCTACCAGAGCGGGCCACCGGAAGCCGATCGCTGCCGCCGGAGCCTACGCACCGGACCGCAGCTAGGACTAACATAGATTAAAGATAATTGGCGCCCAACGGGATTGGAAATATCCTAAGAGAATCCACGTCCCCAAAAGATAAAACCATGTAAGTGACTGTTCGCAAAAGATAATAGATTTTGAAAAAAGTAAAAGAGAGAAAGAAAAATAAAAAATTAAAAAGATTAATTAAAACCACTCAAGCTGCTGCGTGAAAACGCTGCTTGAAAAAAAACATAATAAATTTAAATATCTGACAGTGCAAGTGTGAACGTCACGCAATACAATAAGTTTTTGTTTTGAAACCGAATGAGTGCATCTGTGTGGTTAAATAAATGATCGCCCGAGTTTGTTCATTTGATATCTTGCTGTGTGGTTTGATTTTTTCTCAGTAATTGCCCATGAATTGGAGTTATAGGGAACAAAAAGTACAGTCCGATAGTGACGAAAGCTTAGACCTAGGGTATCGCCCCCCACAGCCGAAACAAAATCGGTCAGAAATGGATGCAGGAATGATAAAAGCATTGGTAGACGGCGCGATCGCCAACGCCCTCGCCGAACAAGAACGGCGTTTAACACAGGATTTCAGCAGTGAAATCCAAAGAATGAGGAATCAAGTGAATGCCCTAACTATAGAAACCCCTCAAGTAGAAACCTTTAAAAGAGTGACCATCGACCCTAACATAAAGTGCGAAGTTAAGTTAGACATTGTGAAATCGGTGCCGACCTTTAGCGGAAACCATGAGGAATATGTGTCGTGGAGGCAATCTGCCGTAGATGCATACGAAGTCTTTAAAATTTATGTAGGTAGCCAGGCACACTACGAGGCTGTGGCCATTTTGAAAAACAAAATTTGCGGTACCGCGCGAGCGCTACTCACGTCCCACAATACCGTGTTAAATTTTGATGCAATTCTGGCCAGGCTAGATTGCACATACGCGGACAAAACGTCCCTACGCGTACTACGTCAGAATCTGGAAATGGTTCGACAAGGTGACGCCGACCTTATGGCATACTATGACGAAGTCGAGAGGAAACTCACGCTCGTCACGAACAAAATAGTCATGTCCCGTAATGCGGACACGGCAACCATCCTGAATAAGGAGGTTAGGGACGACGCCCTCCACGCATTTATTGCAGGGCTCAAACGGCCGCTCAAATCACTGGTGCTGCCAGCACAGCCCAAAGACCTCCCGTCCGCGCTAGCGATAGCGCGGGAAGCCGAAAATAGCATTGAAAGAAGTGCATTCGCGGCATCCTACGCAAAAGCGATAGAGGACAAATCTATTGGTTACGAGGGCAACAAACGCAACAATAAATTTCAAGGCAAGCAATGGAAAGGTGAGGATAAAAATCCACACTTCATTCCTAAGCAAGGCCAAGGCAAGCCGCAAGAGGACAACCTCTGGCCAAAGCGCGGGGATACCGAAATTATTGACCAGAATAAAGTGCAGCCTATGGAGGTAGACCCTTCATTATCCAAATTTAGGCAGGACACAAGCTGGGGAAAGCCTCAAAGTAATAACAATTACAAAAGGCCGAATTCGTCCCAGCGTCAATCGGGGCAGAGACGCCAACGGGTAAATAACATAGTGCAGCAGGCCTATAACCAGGAAGAACAAGAGTACTCGAATACAGCCGAGGCCGCAGTCGCCGAGATCGACGAAGAAAACGACCCGACCGGCAACGACTTGCTTAATTTTTTAGACAGCGCTCCCAATTGCCGTTCGTCGAGCGACAATTGGCGGGCAAAACACTAAAAATTCTAATCGACACCGGAGCGGCAAAAAATTACGTGAAGCCCATAAAGGAGCTAAAGAACGTAACTGCTGCTGACTCCCCCTTCACAGTGAGCTCAATACATGGCTCCAGTGAAGTAAGAAATAAGTGCATAATGTGCATTTTCGGGCTAAAAGCCCCATTTTTTTTGTTGAACACGCTAAATACGTTTGATGCCATTATAGGTTCCGATTCACTAACGCGAGCGGGAGCGGCATTAAACCTGCGCGACAAAACAATCAAATACGGAAACGTAACGGAACAGCTTCAGTTCCACGAATGCGACAGTGTAAATTTCACCCAAGTCGACGACCTAACGGTCCCAAATGCGGTAAAAGCCGAATTTAAGAAAATGATACTGAAGAGAATTAGAGTTTTTTCGACCTCTAGCGAGGCGCTTCCCTTTAACACCTCAGTTATCGCCACCATTCGAACCGAGAGTAATGAACCAGTCTACTCTAAATTGTATCCCTACCCATGGGAGCAGCAGACTTCGTGAACAAAGAAGTCAAAGAACTACTGAAAGACGGAATAATCAGGCCATCTAGGTCACCGTATAACAGTCCGATTTGGGTCGTAGACAAGAAAAAGACCGACTCCAACGGCAACAGGAAGAAACGGCTGGTAATCGACTTCAGGAAACTGAACGAGCGAACTATCGCCGACCGATACCCTATGCCTAGCATACCCATGATTTTAGCAAATTTGGGAAAGGCAAGGTTTTTTACCACCCTAGATCTGAAATCAGGGTACCACCAAATATATATGGCGGAAAAAGACCGGGAAAAAACTTCGTTTTCAATAAACGGAGGAAAATACGAATTCTGTCGCTTGCCCTTCGGACTTAAAAATGCGGGAAGCATTTTCCAAAGGGCAATCGACGACGTTCTACGCGAACAGATTGGGAAAACATGTTATGTCTATGTAGACGACGTAATAATTTTTTCCGAAAACGAAAAAGACCATGTCAGACACATCGACACGGTACTGAAATGCCTGTGCGAAGCTAACATGAGGGTGGCCCCGGAAAAGACAAAGTTCTTCAGAGAAAGTGTTGAATTCTTAGGCTTCATAGTGACCAGGGGCGGAGCCAAGACAGACCCAGAGAAGGTGAGGGCGATAAAGGAATACGCTGAACCAAAAACACTGTTCAGCCTCAGGTCATTCCTCGGGTTAGCAAGCTACTATAGGAGCTTTGTCAAAGACTTCGCGGCAATAGCAAGACCCCTAACTGCCATACTCAAAGGAGAAAATGGCACGGTCAGCAAGCACATGTCAAAGAAAGTTTCGGTTCAGTTCGATGAAACGCAACGCGACGCTTTCGGCCGCCTGCGAAACATACTGGCTTCAGAGGATGTCGTACTAACGTACCCAGACTTTAAACTGCCTTTCGACCTAACCACCGATGCCTCAGCAAGCGGCATCGGAGCGGTGCTTTCCCAAAATGGCAGACCAATAACAATGGTGTCGCGCACACTTAAAGATTGCGAGCTGAACTACGCCACAAATGAGAGGGAACTACTAGCCATCGTTTGGGCCATAGGGAAACTACAAAATTACTTATACGGTACTAAGGAGATACGAATCTTCACTGATCACCAGCCCCTGACCTTCGCCGTGTCTGAAAAAAACACAAACGCGAAAATTAAACGGTGGAAAGCCTTTATAGAGGAACACAACGCTAAAATTTTCTATAAACCAGGGAAGGAAAACTACGTCGCCGACGCTTTGTCCCGACAAAACATTAATAACTTACAGGACGAGCCACAGTCAGACGCGGCCACTATGCACAGCGAGCTTTCACTGACCTACACAGTGGAGACCACCGATAAGCCTCTAAATTGTTTCAGAAACCAGATAATTCTGGAAGAAGCAAGCCAGCCGCTACGGCGGAACTTCATTATCTTCGGCGGGAAAACCCGCCACATAATCCATTTTAATAACAGAGACTCCCTGATCGAATCAGTAAAAGAGATGGTCAACCCGAATGTCGTGAATGCAATTCACTGCGACCTTCCAACTTTAGCCTCCCTCCAACACGACCTAGTGCTGAGGTTTCCGGCAACCAAATTTTGGCATTGCAAAAATTTCGTGAACGACATCACAGATGCAAGCGAACAAGTGGAAATAACCACAACAGAACACAATCGTGCCCATAGGGCTGCGCAGGAAAACGTTAAGCAGATCCTCCGGGACTACTATTTCCCAAAGATGACGAAGCTCGCCAATGAAGTAGTCATAAACTGTAAAGTATGCACCAAAGCAAAGTATAATAGACACCCTAAAAAACAAGAGCTAGGAGTGACCCCAATTCCGTCGTATGCAGGAGAAATGCTGCACATCGACATCTTCTCTACAGATAAAAAACTCTTCTTGACCTGCATTGACAAATTCTCAAAATTTGCCATTGTGCAACCCCTAGCTTCCAGGGCAATAGTGGAAGTACGTGCCCCCATCTTGCAATTGATGAACTTCTACCCGAATACCAAGACCATATATTGCGACAACGAAGCCGCCTTTAGTTCCGAGACAATTACGTCTCTGTTAAAAAGCCAATACGGAGTTGATGTAGTTAACGCACCTCCTCTTCATAGTAGCTCCAACGGGCAGGTAGAGAGGTTTCACAGTACCTTGGCAGAGATTGCAAGATGCATAAAGATCGACAAAAAAATCGACGATACAATCGAACTAATCATGCGTGCCACGGTAGAATACAACAAAACGTTGCATTCGGTCATAGACGAGAGGCCGGTTGAAGCAGTTCATACCAACAACAAAGATCTTAAGTTGACAATTAAAGCCAAAATCGACAAGGCACAAAAGGACAACCTCGGCAGGATTAACCCCGGTAGACAAAACAGAGTCTTCGAAGTAGGTGAAAAAGTATACCCAAAGAATAACAGGAGGTTAGGAAACAAGCTAACCCCGTTGTACACGGAAGAACGGGTGCAGGCAGATCTGGGAACATCTGTCCTCATTAGAGGGAGGGTGGTCCATAAGGACAATTTGAGATAATCAAACAACAATTACTACAAATCTGATTATCACTCCCACAGGTTGGCCGCGATACTCCTCGTACTCCTTACCACAACAAATGCGCGGATTACCGACTTTTCCCAGGCGAACTACATTCCGGTACGGGACGGAGATGTGTTGGTGTGGGAACAAAGAAGCTGGGTGAGGCACTCGACAAATCTGACCGAGTTAGGGAACATCATAGATGATACTGCAAAAATGTCCGAGTTATTTCCCCAATCACATATGCGAAAGCTGTTAGAAGTAGATATAGAACACGCGAAGAACATATTGTCCGCCCTAATGATACACCATAGAATGGCAAGAAGCCTAGACTTCTTGGGAACAGCACTCAAAGTTGTTGCGGGTACCCCTGATGCATCAGACCTCGAAAGAATCAAATTAACAGAAGCTCAACTTATAGAGTCAAACAATAGACAGGCAGTGATCAACACAGAGGCACAGAGACAAATCAATTTGCTCACCGACACGGTTAACAAAATATTGAAAGAAAAACAAGGTGATCTGGTAGACACCGCTCACCTATATGAAACATTACTAGCAAGAAATAGAATGCTTATCTCAGAAATCCAGAACTTGATGCTGACCATCACACTTGCCAAGTCAAACATAATAAACCCTATCATATTCAATCATAACGACCTAAAGTCTATCTTTAACGAACAGCTCACGGAGGTCCCCATAGTTAGTCTTATGGATGTATCTAGAATTAAAATTTTTCAATCCAATATTGTTATCCATGTCTTAGTTGAGTATCCTAGGATTAAAAGTAGATGTAAGAAAATCCTAATTTTTCCCGTGGCGCGCAACAACACCGTGCTACAACTACAAGACAATGTTGTAGCAGAATGCGAAGAGGGGATCCTGGCGGTAACCGAATGCGTCGCCACCAACTTTGCGACATTCTGCAAGCAGGCCGCACACAGCACTTGCGCCCGCGAGATACACGCCGGAGGCGCAGCCTCATGCCGCACACAACCGAGCCACCTGGAGCCCGTCACACTGGTGGACGATGGCATAATCATCATCAACGGGCGGCCGGCGAGGGTCAGCGTGGACAACGGACCTCTAGTAACAACAAGAGGGGCTAATCTCGTTACATTTGAGAGCAAAGCCACAATAAACGACACCACATACGTGAATCTCAACGGAGCCGTGAGCAAGGTACCAGGCACCGCGGCTTCCCCCCTACTCACCATAATAGGGCACGACGAAGTCCTCAGCCTACCACTCTTGCGACGGATGAACGAACACAACATTCAAGTTATAGAAGAGCTAAGGAATGATGTGACATCCGGCGGATCACCCAAGATCTGGTTTGCGGCAGGAGTAGCCGTCAGTTTCGCGCTTTGTGGCTTGATGCTTTTACACCATTACTGGAGTCGGAGAACCTCCACACTCAGGCTCCAGAATGTCATCAAGGAGATTGGCATCCCCGAGGACAGGGATCACCCAAGGGGGGAGTAGTTAACACATATTACAAGTTATCGCACCCCCTTAACTTCATCATCTTGCGCCACCCCACACATAACATCTTGCAGCGCTCAGTTCAGAAAGCTGACACAGCACTGACGCTGTTGTGGGCCGTCCCTCACTCCATTGGCCAACGGCCGTCGCCTGATTCTAGCGGATGTGCTGTGGTCAGCGAATTCCATTCTTGCATGAATGGTTCGCGAGCGGGGGATCTGGGAGTTAAGTTTAGTTTAAGATTTTACAAATAAACGAACGGTTCGTTCACTTCTACTCCGACACATGTCGTAAAACATTTATTAACTTGATTATATCGTTGAGCCTTAAGGGCCAGCGAAATAGAGGGCAGTCACCCTCTCAACGTAATCTCCATAAGAAGACCCAGTTGCCAAACGGCAACCACCGCCCCCCGCTACAAGAGCGGGACACGGGAATCCGATCGCTGCCGCCGGAGCCGCAGCTCGGACCAACACCAATTCAAGCCACCTCCCCCCGCTACCAGAGCGGGCCACCGGAAGCCGATCGCTGCCGCCGGAGCCTACGCACCGGACCGCAGCTAGGACTAACATAGATTAAAGATAATTGGCGCCCAACGGGATTGGAAATATCCTAAGAGAATCCACGTCCCCAAAAGATAAAACCATGTAAGTGACTGTTCGCAAAAGATAATAGATTTTGAAAAAAGTAAAAGAGAGAAAGAAAAATAAAAAATTAAAAAGATTAATTAAAACCACTCAAGCTGCTGCGTGAAAACCGCTGCTTGAAAAAAAACATAATAAATTTAAATATCTGACAGTGCAAGTGTGAACGTCACGCAATACAATAAGTTTTTGTTTTGAAACCGAATGAGTGCATCTGTGTGGTTAAATAAATGATCGCCCGAGTTTGTTCATTTGATATCTTGCTGTGTGGTTTGATTTTTTCTCAGTAATTGCCCATGAATTGGAGTTATAGGGAACAAAAAGTACAGTCCGATAGTGACGAAAGCTTAGACCTAGGGTATCGCCCCCCACAGCCGAAACAAAATCGGTCAGAAATGGATGCAGGAATGATAAAAGCATTGGTAGACGGCGCGATCGCCAACGCCCTCGCCGAACAAGAACGGCGTTTAACACAGGATTTCAGCAGTGAAATCCAAAGAATGAGGAATCAAGTGAATGCCCTAACTATAGAAACCCCTCAAGTAGAAACCTTTAAAAGAGTGACCATCGACCCTAACATAAAGTGCGAAGTTAAGTTAGACATTGTGAAATCGGTGCCGACCTTTAGCGGAAACCATGAGGAATATGTGTCGTGGAGGCAATCTGCCGTAGATGCATACGAAGTCTTTAAAATTTATGTAGGTAGCCAGGCACACTACGAGGCTGTGGCCATTTTGAAAAACAAAATTTGCGGTACCGCGCGAGCGCTACTCACGTCCCACAATACCGTGTTAAATTTTGATGCAATTCTGGCCAGGCTAGATTGCACATACGCGGACAAAACGTCCCTACGCGTACTACGTCAGAATCTGGAAATGGTTCGACAAGGTGACGCCGACCTTATGGCATACTATGACGAAGTCGAGAGGAAACTCACGCTCGTCACGAACAAAATAGTCATGTCCCGTAATGCGGACACGGCAACCATCCTGAATAAGGAGGTTAGGGACGACGCCCTCCACGCATTTATTGCAGGGCTCAAACGGCCGCTCAAATCACTGGTGCTGCCAGCACAGCCCAAAGACCTCCCGTCCGCGCTAGCGATAGCGCGGGAAGCCGAAAATAGCATTGAAAGAAGTGCATTCGCGGCATCCTACGCAAAAGCGATAGAGGACAAATCTATTGGTTACGAGGGCAACAAACGCAACAATAAATTTCAAGGCAAGCAATGGAAAGGTGAGGATAAAAATCCACACTTCATTCCTAAGCAAGGCCAAGGCAAGCCGCAAGAGGACAACCTCTGGCCAAAGCGCGGGGATACCGAAATTATTGACCAGAATAAAGTGCAGCCTATGGAGGTAGACCCTTCATTATCCAAATTTAGGCAGGACACAAGCTGGGGAAAGCCTCAAAGTAATAACAATTACAAAAGGCCGAATTCGTCCCAGCGTCAATCGGGGCAGAGACGCCAACGGGTAAATAACATAGTGCAGCAGGCCTATAACCAGGAAGAACAAGAGTACTCGAATACAGCCGAGGCCGCAGTCGCCGAGATCGACGAAGAAAACGACCCGACCGGCAACGACTTGCTTAATTTTTTAGACACGCTCCCAATTGCCGTTCGTCGAGCGACAATTGGCGGGCAAAACACTAAAAATTCTAATCGACACCGGAGCGGCAAAAAATTACGTGAAGCCCATAAAGGAGCTAAAGAACGTAACTGCTGCTGACTCCCCCTTCACAGTGAGCTCAATACATGGCTCCAGTGAAGTAAGAAATAAGTGCATAATGTGCATTTTCGGGCTAAAAGCCCCATTTTTTTGTTGAACACGCTAAATACGTTTGATGCCATTATAGGTTCCGATTCACTAACGCGAGCGGGAGCGGCATTAAACCTGCGCGACAAAACAATCAAATACGGAAACGTAACGGAACAGCTTCAGTTCCACGAATGCGACAGTGTAAATTTCACCCAAGTCGACGACCTAACGGTCCCAAATGCGGTAAAAGCCGAATTTAAGAAAATGATACTGAAGAGAATTAGAGTTTTTTCGACCTCTAGCGAGGCGCTTCCCTTTAACACCTCAGTTATCGCCACCATTCGAACCGAGAGTAATGAACCAGTCTACTCTAAATTGTATCCCTACCCCATGGGAGCAGCAGACTTCGTGAACAAAGAAGTCAAAGAACTACTGAAAGACGGAATAATCAGGCCATCTAGGTCACCGTATAACAGTCCGATTTGGGTCGTAGACAAGAAAAAGACCGACTCCAACGGCAACAGGAAGAAACGGCTGGTAATCGACTTCAGGAAACTGAACGAGCGAACTATCGCCGACCGATACCCTATGCCTAGCATACCCATGATTTTAGCAAATTTGGGAAAGGCAAGGTTTTTTACCACCCTAGATCTGAAATCAGGGTACCACCAAATATATATGGCGGAAAAAGACCGGGAAAAAACTTCGTTTTCAATAAACGGAGGAAAATACGAATTCTGTCGCTTGCCCTTCGGACTTAAAAATGCGGGAAGCATTTTCCAAAGGGCAATCGACGACGTTCTACGCGAACAGATTGGGAAAACATGTTATGTCTATGTAGACGACGTAATAATTTTTTCCGAAAACGAAAAAGACCATGTCAGACACATCGACACGGTACTGAAATGCCTGTGCGAAGCTAACATGAGGGTGGCCCCGGAAAAGACAAAGTTCTTCAGAGAAAGTGTTGAATTCTTAGGCTTCATAGTGACCAGGGGCGGAGCCAAGACAGACCCAGAGAAGGTGAGGGCGATAAAGGAATACGCTGAACCAAAAACACTGTTCAGCCTCAGGTCATTCCTCGGGGTTAGCAAGCTACTATAGGAGCTTTGTCAAAGACTTCGCGGCAATAGCAAGACCCCTAACTGCCATACTCAAAGGAGAAAATGGCACGGTCAGCAAGCACATGTCAAAGAAAGTTTCGGTTCAGTTCGATGAAACGCAACGCGACGCTTTCGGCCGCCTGCGAAACATACTGGCTTCAGAGGATGTCGTACTAACGTACCCAGACTTTAAACTGCCTTTCGACCTAACCACCGATGCCTCAGCAAGCGGCATCGGAGCGGTGCTTTCCCAAAATGGCAGACCAATAACAATGGTGTCGCGCACACTTAAAGATTGCGAGCTGAACTACGCCACAAATGAGAGGGAACTACTAGCCATCGTTTGGGCCATAGGGAAACTACAAAATTACTTATACGGTACTAAGGAGATACGAATCTTCACTGATCACCAGCCCCTGACCTTCGCCGTGTCTGAAAAAAACACAAACGCGAAAATTAAACGGTGGAAAGCCTTTATAGAGGAACACAACGCTAAAATTTTCTATAAACCAGGGAAGGAAAACTACGTCGCCGACGCTTTGTCCCGACAAAACATTAATAACTTACAGGACGAGCCACAGTCAGACGCGGCCACTATGCACAGCGAGCTTTCACTGACCTACACAGTGGAGACCACCGATAAGCCTCTAAATTGTTTCAGAAACCAGATAATTCTGGAAGAAGCAAGCCAGCCGCTACGGCGGAACTTCATTATCTTCGGCGGGAAAACCCGCCACATAATCCATTTTAATAACAGAGACTCCCTGATCGAATCAGTAAAAGAGATGGTCAACCCGAATGTCGTGAATGCAATTCACTGCGACCTTCCAACTTTAGCCTCCCTCCAACACGACCTAGTGCTGAGGTTTCCGGCAACCAAATTTTGGCATTGCAAAAATTTCGTGAACGACATCACAGATGCAAGCGAACAAGTGGAAATAACCACAACAGAACACAATCGTGCCCATAGGGCTGCGCAGGAAAACGTTAAGCAGATCCTCCGGGACTACTATTTCCCAAAGATGACGAAGCTCGCCAATGAAGTAGTCATAAACTGTAAAGTATGCACCAAAGCAAAGTATAATAGACACCCTAAAAAACAAGAGCTAGGAGTGACCCCAATTCCGTCGTATGCAGGAGAAATGCTGCACATCGACATCTTCTCTACAGATAAAAAACTCTTCTTGACCTGCATTGACAAATTCTCAAAATTTGCCATTGTGCAACCCCTAGCTTCCAGGGCAATAGTGGAAGTACGTGCCCCCATCTTGCAATTGATGAACTTCTACCCGAATACCAAGACCATATATTGCGACAACGAAGCCGCCTTTAGTTCCGAGACAATTACGTCTCTGTTAAAAAGCCAATACGGAGTTGATGTAGTTAACGCACCTCCTCTTCATAGTAGCTCCAACGGGCAGGTAGAGAGGTTTCACAGTACCTTGGCAGAGATTGCAAGATGCATAAAGATCGACAAAAAAATCGACGATACAATCGAACTAATCATGCGTGCCACGGTAGAATACAACAAAACGTTGCATTCGGTCATAGACGAGAGGCCGGTTGAAGCAGTTCATACCAACAACAAAGATCTTAAGTTGACAATTAAAGCCAAAATCGACAAGGCACAAAAGGACAACCTCGGCAGGATTAACCCCGGTAGACAAAACAGAGTCTTCGAAGTAGGTGAAAAAGTATACCCAAAGAATAACAGGAGGTTAGGAAACAAGCTAACCCCGTTGTACACGGAAGAACGGGTGCAGGCAGATCTGGGAACATCTGTCCTCATTAGAGGGAGGGTGGTCCATAAGGACAATTTGAGATAATCAAACAACAATTACTACAAATCTGATTATCACTCCCACAGGTTGGCCGCGATACTCCTCGTACTCCTTACCACAACAAATGCGCGGATTACCGACTTTTCCCAGGCGAACTACATTCCGGTACGGGACGGAGATGTGTTGGTGTGGGAACAAAGAAGCTGGGTGAGGCACTCGACAAATCTGACCGAGTTAGGGAACATCATAGATGATACTGCAAAAATGTCCGAGTTATTTCCCCAATCACATATGCGAAAGCTGTTAGAAGTAGATATAGAACACGCGAAGAACATATTGTCCGCCCTAATGATACACCATAGAATGGCAAGAAGCCTAGACTTCTTGGGAACAGCACTCAAAGTTGTTGCGGGTACCCCTGATGCATCAGACCTCGAAAGAATCAAATTAACAGAAGCTCAACTTATAGAGTCAAACAATAGACAGGCAGTGATCAACACAGAGGCACAGAGACAAATCAATTTGCTCACCGACACGGTTAACAAAATATTGAAAGAAAAACAAGGTGATCTGGTAGACACCGCTCACCTATATGAAACATTACTAGCAAGAAATAGAATGCTTATCTCAGAAATCCAGAACTTGATGCTGACCATCACACTTGCCAAGTCAAACATAATAAACCCTATCATATTCAATCATAACGACCTAAAGTCTATCTTTAACGAACAGCTCACGGAGGTCCCCATAGTTAGTCTTATGGATGTATCTAGAATTAAAATTTTTCAATCCAATATTGTTATCCATGTCTTAGTTGAGTATCCTAGGATTAAAAGTAGATGTAAGAAAATCCTAATTTTTCCCGTGGCGCGCAACAACACCGTGCTACAACTACAAGACAATGTCGTAGCAGAATGCGAAGAGGGGATCCTGGCGGTAACCGAATGCGTCGCCACCAACTTTGCGACATTCTGCAAGCAGGCCGCACACAGCACTTGCGCCCGCGAGATACACGCCGGAGGCGCAGCCTCATGCCGCACACAACCGAGCCACCTGGAGCCCGTCACACTGGTGGACGATGGCATAATCATCATCAACGGGCGGCCGGCGAGGGTCAGCGTGGACAACGGACCTCTAGTAACAACAAGAGGGGCTAATCTCGTTACATTTGAGAGCAAAGCCACAATAAACGACACCACATACGTGAATCTCAACGGAGCCGTGAGCAAGGTACCAGGCACCGCGGCTTCCCCCCTACTCACCATAATAGGGCACGACGAAGTCCTCAGCCTACCACTCTTGCGACGGATGAACGAACACAACATTCAAGTTATAGAAGAGCTAAGGAATGATGTGACATCCGGCGGATCACCCAAGATCTGGTTTGCGGCAGGAGTAGCCGTCAGTTTCGCGCTTTGTGGCTTGATGCTTTTACACCATTACTGGAGTCGGAGAACCTCCACACTCAGGCTCCAGAATGTCATCAAGGAGATTGGCATCCCCGAGGACAGGGATCACCCAAGGGGGAGTAGTTAACACATATTACAAGTTATCGCACCCCCTTAACTTCATCATCTTGCGCCACCCCACACATAACATCTTGCAGCGCTCAGTTCAGAAAGCTGACACAGCACTGACGCTGTTGTGGGCCGTCCCTCACTCCATTGGCCAACGGCCGTCGCCTGATTCTAGCGGATGTGCTGTGGTCAGCGAATTCCATTCTTGCATGAATGGTTCGCGAGCGGGGGATCTGGGAGTTAAGTTTAGTTTAAGATTTTACAAATAAACGAACGGTTCGTTCACTTCTACTCCGACACATGTCGTAAAACATTTATTAACTTGATTATATCGTTGAGCCTTAAGGGCCAGCGAAATAGAGGGCAGTCACCCTCTCAACGTAATCTCCATAAGAAGACCCAGTTGCCAAACGGCAACCACCGCCCCCCGCTACAAGAGCGGGACACGGGAATCCGATCGCTGCCGCCGGAGCCGCAGCTCGGACCAACACCAATTCAAGCCACCTCCCCCCGCTACCAGAGCGGGCCACCGGAAGCCGATCGCTGCCGCCGGAGCCTACGCACCGGACCGCAGCTAGGACTAACATAGATTAAAGATAATTTATACACCTGGTTGTCCCCCCCCCTCCCAACCAGGCTTTCACCGTCAGTCCGCATATCATTTGGTTTTGGTCTCCGCTTCTGTGGCACTTGCTTTGTGTTTGCATTTTTGTGGTCCGGCAGCTGGGATTGCAGCAAGAGGTTTTGCTTTTGGCCTTTGCTTTGTGGCTGCCACGAGCGCACGGGAGAATGAGTTTTAATTTTCATTTTAATGAAACACTTGCATTACGCAAATTAGGCCAACTTTTGCTGGTTGAAGTGGCATTTTCGTATGGAAGGCAAAAACACATTTAAGCGGTTTAAAATACATTAATTAGAATTTTTCATTTGATAAAATATTTGAAATTTGGTGCACATATTTTGGAGAAATATATTTCTGATTTTATAAAAAATTTAATTAGAGGAAAGCTGAACATTAAAGCAACTATTTTATGCCCTCGTTCTGATAGTGGAAATTGAATTTTTATTGGAATTAAAGCTTAAACAATAAATTGCAGCAGTTGGAAATTCCATAATTAAACCTTGGATTTTAGCGAACGTAATCCCATGGCATCAAATGAATTCGGGCATTAATTATGCAGTATTACAGAACAGTATTATAGTTGGACAGTTAAATAGTTTTATGGATAGAAAATTAATACCCCAGAGATATATTTACCCATGACAACTCTCCTCGCTTAACGCTTTTGTGGCTACCACTTGCCTCCGAAATGTATGCTATGAAAAAAACAATTGCACATCATGCAGCAGACGCCCCAGGATCAGCACCTGGCACGTGCACGTGGCTCAAGCCTCTTTTCGTGTCACATTTTCATGGCTCGTTTGGCTTGTTCAATTCGTAATGGAAACGAAATAAGAAATAAGCCGCCACTCCACTCGTTTGCATAATTGATCAAGTGGTAAGCGTGTTGGGCCCAGACCGTATGGCTGGGTCGCCTCAGTTCTGGTTTGGTCAGTGGCTCAGGTCCAGAGCAAGCAGCAGCAGCTCAAATTAATTAACACGCATGATAAGCCACCTGAAGCCTGTCAGCCAGCTCTGTGGCAGATGTGGCAAGCACACACTCACACAATGCGGCCCCAGCACGGGGTATGGGAATAATTTGATTATGCCAGAGAGTTGGCCACTTGGCAGTCGGTTCAGCACTTCCTTTCAGAGCGGCAACCAGCTCCTTTCTTCCTTCCTCCTTCCCTTTTCCCTGGTCTGCCTGCAGCCTCAATGTCACACACTTACGCAATGCAATTGGCAGCCGACACGTTCCAAGAACACACACAGAGGCACAGAAGCACAGAGGCAGGCTGCAGCTGCAGCTTCAACGCTGTGTACGTGAGAGTTTTACACAAAAGTTGGCAAAAAGTGCAGCAGCAGCCGCCTCCTCTCCACCCCAAACATGGGGTACTTAAAGCGAGAAAGCGAAGTGGATTGAAGGAGGCAGGGAGGTTGGGTCCCTTGTGTGTGGTTCTGCCTGCCACAAGAGCAGATTGCAGAATGTGGAGAACTATGGAGAGTTGTGTGGAGAATGCTTGTGGCAGTGTTTACACTTCTAACGAGTAAAAGACGAAGAAGCAAAACCGGAAGACAAAGCAGAAAGGAGGTCCTGGAAAACTTACGAAAATATTTTCCATAGATGAAAGTTTTCTGAATAAAGCGTAGAAGCTTGGCTTTATTTTTAGTTTACTGAAAACTCTCAGACGCCACCAAAGGCTCTTCGTAAGGATGGTGCTATCCAGTGATAGAATCTGCCACAGGGCTACATTATTTACACTTTCCTTAATGCCCTGCTAATATGACTTTATTAGGTTTTAAAAAGAATAAAACGCCCCTTCTTGGTTCAAGGATTCTACTCGTATTTCCAGACCTTTCTTCCATGCGGACATTACCCTTAAACATATATAGGTACACCTCTCGCTTCTGCAACCCCAAGCAACAATTGTTATGGGAGGAAGTGGCCTTATGGCTAATGTCTTTATTTTTTATGCAGGCAATTAAAAAGCACACTTAACATACATATTCTCCTTACGCCACATGTGGCAGTGGCAGAGTAAAGTCTTTGTGCCGTGTGCCTTTTGTTGTATTTGTTATAGTTGTTTCCTGGGCAACGCGGCCACACGGTCGCCTTGACAATCAACAAACAGCGACAGCGACAGCAACAGCAGCAACAGCAATAAGAGGAACGAACTACAGCGAATGGAGAGAACCCAAAAAAGGGGGTCAACCATAAATTAAGAGTCCAAGCAGACAGTGGGTTCTGGCTACAGCTACTGGTACTGGTCCTCCTGCTGCTCCTCCTGCCTTCCTCTTGCTGTACAAATGACGCAATGCAAATGAAAAATAATGAGCGAACATTTGGTCAGAAAAGGAACACGAGCAGGAGCTCAGAGCGAGCGACCGGGACAGGGCCAGCAACAGAAGGAAGACCAGGAGACGCCGCGGCGCACGACCAACCACAAGCACCGCAAGTAAGAAATCGTTGCCCGCTTTTGGGCGGCGCACGAAAAACTTTCTTCTGTAATTCCCCCACAAGCTTCGTCTACTTCCTGCAATTCAGAGGTTCCTGCACCTCTGAAAATGATTCTTCTCTCTGCACTTCGAAGGATGGATGCTCCTCAGGTACTGCCATGTTGCCGATTCGGGTACGTCTTGCCACTGCGGATGCGGGTGCTCGTGCACAAGTTGAAGTTTCTTTTGGCTTTTGGCACGACTGCAGCCCAAGTTATTTATTTAGTATTTCTGGTTGGCGCTTCTGCTGGTATGCTTCGGCTGCTACTGGCACAGAAAGTTGCCCCAACTAATTAAAACTAATCTTATGCAATTTCTGTGTAATTATGCACATAAATCACACCATGGGGATGGTGGTGTGAACAGGGCGAATAAGGGCAAAGGACCTGCTGCCAAAATATGTGAAATTAAATTAAAGGCTGACACAAGATTTTTCCCTTTGGGGGTAAAGTTTTCAAGTCAAAATGGTTAAGTGTTTACTGGTTTATATTATAAATACTAGCAGGGTGATCGGAAAGGCTTTCCTCGGCTATTTGGGACTATGTTTAAGTTCTAATAATCTTCTAGATTTACTCTACTTAAAAAGTCATTTAAATATGCTATTCCCAATCAATATTCCAACTCTAGTTCTAAACCATTTCAATAATGCATGAATTATTCACCCTTACAGCCATGGCATTAATTTCACTTGCATCCAAAAACCACTTATATAATTATAGGGGACAAACTATCACTTAGATATCTTTAGATATACTCTGGCTTGGTCATTAATTCATGGGTGTCCCACACACACACACACACACATGTGGCATTCGAGTCGTAATTTAGTCACAGCCATTTACCAGCTACCTACCGGTTTTTATTTTCTCTCAGCCTTGTGCTTGTGTTTGTGTGTGTGTTTTTTTCTGGCTCCAATGACATAGAAAACATTTCCACTAAATTAATGGGTTGTCACATACACAGACGTGTGTATGGCAAAGGCAAAAAAAACTAGATAAAAGCAGTTAATTTTGTAAAAATTTCCACATGCAACAGAGTTGAGTTCTCTGCAACGCCCCACCACTTCCTAGCTGTGTTTGTGTTAGTGTGTGTGTGTGGCACTGACTCGCATTAATATGAAATTTCATACCCATGGCGGGATGGTGGGCTGTGTGCGCTGAATGTAATCCCTTCTCTAATTGCAATCTGCATTACGAGACACACACACAGACCCAGGACACACACACATATATGCAATAGGATTGCTGCGATTAGTTTGTATGGCATTTCCCATTGGCCCAGTTCTGTTGAAGTGGAGTCTGGTGCTGTGATTTGGCCAATTGCCCAAAGCCAAAGCTCTTTAGACCCACTTTCACTCTCTGCTGCTGCTGCTGCTACTACTACTGCTGTGCTGTAGCTCTGTTGCTCTATTACTCGCACCGACATGACGTATACGCAATCCTCGCACTGACTCTCTGGCCAAAATGTAACTGCATTCAAGGGCGCGCCACCACCAGTCGACATTTCTCCATTTTACTTTTTTTTTTCCCGGTGGCATCATGGCAGCAGGCAGGCTGGCAGGATTATTTATATATCTTTTGGGGCGCCTGCTAGATTACATTTTCCCAGCGATTTTTCACCCTCATCCTCAAGGCCAAAGTCGTAAAGTTTGTGCCAAAAACTTTTGCTTAACGCGCGGATTTTTATGGGCAGCAAATGCATAAATCGAATTGAGACCGGAAGCGGTTGCTTTGCTCATCGCTTAGAACATCGCTTGGTTTAGCCAGCTCAAGTGTTTCGCCCACAGCTTTCTTATCAGCTTGCGACAATACAAAGCTCATTAGAGCGGTGCCCCTCTGGGCGGAAGTTCAAGGCAACGTGCAAGACAGGTCAAGGCAGGTCGCTCTCTGTGTAGTTTTTCCTTCTTTGCTCAAGTTTTCCCAGAGTGGCAGAGTGAGAGGCAAACTCTAAGCCAGCGATGATGTCAAAGGTTTCTGCTATTCGGGTCAATCTAAAAAATTTATGAGGCAATCGTCAGGACATGCCAAGACAGGCTGGCATCATGTCAGCACCCACACAGGGGGGGTGGGACCACTAGGATGTGGATAAGAGTTTGAGTAGGGGGTGGTCTGAGCCAGCTCCGGGACATGTTCGTGTCTCGTGCAATGAAGTGTAGGATGTTGCACACACACAGAGTAATGCCTGAGGCAGCTGCCCCGTCCAAGGCCTTGCCACACGAAAAATGTCAAATTGAATATAAATATTTCAAGTCAGCGGGAATGATGCAGCACAAAAAGTTTGTTTTTCCCTGGCTTGAATTTTACGTTTCCGTTTCTCGATAGAAATCGATGGCGCGCCATCTAAAGCAATTTCGCAGTTGACTTAGGACCTTAATCCCAAATGAAATATGAATTGTCCTGTGAACGCCCACACTCGGGCGGGGACACGCCCCCTACAAAAGCACACTCAAATGTATGGTTTAGCCACTTAGCATTTTCCATGACCCCTCTGTCACCCCCTCCTCGCAGTACAGCCTTCTTTATATGATTAGCCACTTTGCTTTTCAGGGAGGAAGCTTTTTGGCATGGTGTTTGATTAGCCCATAAATAGTACACTGCGTTTCATGGTTGTAAGGCTAGGGCTAGGAAAGTTATGGCAGAGTGTAGCGTAGTTTATTGGATTTATAGTTTAGATTGATTTTTCTTTGGGAAAACAAAGGAAAGGAATATGCCCGATTGTACACTGGTGTTAGGGTGTTTATTCCTATATATTTGTATATATATTTATCTATTGATCTATATATTTTTCTTTAAGACCCCGTGTCCACGTTTATGCTCCTGAACACACAATTTAAAATGTTACTCATACGACATGTGAGTCCCTCGATATTGTAATTGCATTCGACAGGAAGTACTTTCTGCTCTCCCGCTCTCTATCACTTTCCCTTTTTCTTTTCACCTCTTACACAGACATTTGTAAATGTGTGTGTGTCAGAATGTGTGCGTGTAAGTGTCTTAACATGAATATGAATGGCTTAGCCATGTTTATTGAACGAGTGCACAGCAGACATTAATATTCATATTTTCCCCACCATCATCCCAGCGTCTGCGGATGTATGTGTACGAGAGGTATCTGTGTTTGTAGAGGGCGTAACTGTGTTTGTAGTGGGGGTATCTGTGCTTGTAGCTGGTGTTCCTGTGGTTGTTTGTAGTTGCTGTATCTATGACTCACAGCACTTCATTTCGTATTCAAAATGCTTATCTCTTTACACAAAATTTAACAATTCTCTCTACTAGTTTTTGCCCATACGACAATTGAAGTCGATTTATTTATGAGATTGTCCCCGGCATAAGACCCATTTATGAAGAGATTTCTGTCTTTTGGTTTTTATTTTTTGGCACATTCAAAAAACTTTCATAATTCGGATTATACTGTATCCCATTTGCAGCACTTTATTTGGCCAAGGCTAAGCTTACAAAAGAGTTTGAGTTTTGGCAGCAGCTGCGGCTACACAAATTTAGGCTCTTTCGCTCTTCAAATATTAAGTATACGCCACGTTGTTTGCGTTAGGAGTAACGTGCGGGAAAAGTTGGCGTATTCTATGGATTCAGCTGATGCCAGTTTTAAGAGAAACGTTTTCATATATCTCCTAACCTATTATCTAAGATTTACCTCGCTCATTTGTTTCTCCTCTTGCATAATTCATGCACACAATTTCCTGTGTGTTTCCTGCCCCCCATGCATCATTCTTTTATCGATTCGTTGCGCAGGCTTCGTTTTCTGTCTGAGCCAAGTGGCCTGCCTCAATGGCACAAATTAAAGTTGAAATTGAAAGTTTTAACTTTTTGCTGGACAGACAGCAATTAAAACGCTCTGCGGACTTGAATAATTTTGCATAAGTTCTGAACTTGTTGAAGTCATAACTTCAGTGCTGCAACCGAAGTCATGTCCTGCCAGCCAGCAGTGCCCCACCCCGTAGACATTTGCGTGTGCACTCGAATGCATTTCGTAAATTGCAAAAAATTCTTAACAAAATTGCAAATGGGTGTGCAGAGAAGGCGGCTGCCTGATGCGTGTGTCATTCCACTACTATTTGGCGCTGGCGCTTTCCACTGGGTTTTCGCTTTACGTTTTCCGGCGTTTCAAATCAAGCGAAATGTTTGCATGTCCCAGGGGTCTATATTTAGTCCGTATATATGAAGGTACACTCATTTAGGATTGTGTGTGTTGGTTTGTGTATTTGAGGACCTGCATTGACGTCAAGCTTTAATTATTTAATAGTCAAGAGCTGCGGTTTGGGCAGCCATCACGATTCGATATGAAAAAAAGTTAATTAAACTCTCTGGGTATCATGTCAAAAGTTTTTTCCTTGTGGCTTATATTGGATTTTATTTTGTATTAGTTTTATACTTTCTATCTCAATTTTGTGGAATTTTTTCGAAATGAAATTGAGCTTAAAGTGGAAAGTTTGTTTTTAAAGAACATTAAGAGGGTAAAATATGCGCCAAAAACCAGCAATTTAATTTTAATTGAAAATTAGACCTTGACATTCCCTGAGCTATTTATCATTCCCAACAATTAATACACATTAAACTTTAAATGAGATCATTTCGCTTTGAGATAAACGACCGTAATCCGCCCCTGGCACAAAAGTCAAATGAATTTTAATGAAATATTTAAGCGCAGCAGAGGACGAAAGGCAATTGAGCGAAATTATTTAGTTGCACGAACAACGGGGCGTATGGAAATGGCCATCTGTTTTATTTATCATGCTGTTTGTGTACTATTTATTTGCCTGGATAATTCAATATGTTCTGTGCTGTAAATACAAAACGGTAGACAATCAATTCGATGCCGGGTCTCGTATTTTGCAATCAATTGCCCGAGCCCGAGCCCAAGCCAAGCACTTGTAGCATTTAAGCCATACTATCCAGTCTTTCTTTGTTTGCTTATCCTTCAGTTTGTTTATCGTTTATATGTATATACAGTATATACATATCTGTGTGCTTACGGAGTCGAAAGTCAAGTCAGGCAATTTATCAAGTCAAAAGTCCATGGGGGCCCTTGGACCTGGCCATTATAGCCCCCACGCAACGCAGGTCAGAGACGCCGCACTGTTTGCCGCTCATTTTTCAAGGCATGCGGAAAGTTTACCCTCTGTAGCTTTATTCTGCTTTCGTGCATCTGTGTCTTTACAATTATATTGAATTTCCAGCACTTGTTTTTGCCAATTTTCCAAATGCGAATCTCAATTGAGCGTGGCCCCGGCCCACCCCCCTCGAAAAGTTTCCTTTTCAACCAGAAAACACACAGCACAAAAATAAAAAAAAATACAATGAGGTTAGCAAAAAGTATTCGTCTTTGGTTAAAAAATCCAGGTAAACCAAAAGAGTGGGCAGAAAGGTAAAGTTTTCTGCAGAAAAATCAGTTGTTGTTTTTTCGCAAATGAAGCCAAAGATTTGTATACACTTTTGGAGGTTACCAGAAAGGTTATTTAATATTTTCAGGAGCTACGAAGAAAAGAGTTTGAATAAATTACAATTATTAAATAGCACACGTCTTTTTGAGATTTGTTTAAAGACTTGCTCAAAGTTTTCACTGTCCTTCTTTTTTTAACAAACGAAGCCTCTACCTTTCCTCTTGCTAAACTTATTATTGAATATTTTGACTAACATTTTTATGATTTATTCCACATTGTTTTAGGGCATTCCATGTCTCTACCTTATGTCAGGCCAACTTTTCTTTCATAATTCCATGTGCCTTACGAAGTCTTTGGCCCCTTAATGAGACCACACCCACGAGGCCAGCCCCAGTCGTTGGCTCATAATTTGATATGGCAAATTGATATCAGTATATATACAGAATATATATATATATAAATATATTTGTATCTGTATCTTTGGCTGTTGCTGCTCCTTGCCGGAATTCTTAATGCCACTTTGCTCTCACTTTGCATAATGAAAAGTTGGCCAAGTTCAGACATTGTTATTGCTGTTTTAGCCGCTCGCCTGTACGCTGGCTGTACTGGCTCTTATCCTCGGCGAATGCTTTCAAATTAAGGCTACAAATGTCGCATGTCTTGCCAAAGTACAATATATGTATACGAATTTTAAGAGCATGTACGAGAAAACAAAAATCCCCCAAATAAAGCGAGAGAATAATAAGCAGAGGACTTGGCCATGGCCTGAACCAGACAAAAAAAAAAAACACACACAGCTCGAACCATAACCATAGGCAGATCCCCCCCCTCTGACAGCAATTACAGGCCCATGTTTGTGGCTCTTTGTTGCTGTTTGTTTTTCCATGTCAGATGACAACTTTTTGCAATAAATCAAATGCTGCCAACATGAAATAATTATTTATGATTACGCCTAAATATTGTGTCTATATTTGGGGAATCTATACTCGTGTTGCATGTTTTATTGGGTATAATTTAAGCATAGTTTGGGGCAACATTTTGCAGCTTTTATTAGGCAAACACTTGCCACAAAAACAAAGTCAACTTCTGACAATGAAACAGTTGCAACAATGGCGGGAGAGACACCACACAACATTGTTAACCAAAAGATATTGTGCGAACAAAATGAAGCACAAGGCCAGGCAAGTTTCAGCCAGACAATGGCCATAAAGGAGGCAAAGACCGTCAACGAATGATGCTATGGTGGCGCCACAATGCATGCCCCACAGCTCCATTTCTATATATGCTTCTTATACATACATATATATTTATATATATATATATACATTGAGTACTGTCGTGTAAGATTTCCTTTAGAATCCCTGACTCACACAATGCACCAGCGCTTGATGCAGAGGAAAGCATTTGAAAAATTCTTGGCAATGGCGAAGGCGATGGCTAGATGTCTAAGATGACTCTTCCTACCTGTTTGGCATGCATTCAAGTCATCCACACAAACTCGCCTGCTCCCATTCGTACAAATAGACAGCAAAAGTCCTCTTCTGTCTCCTTCGGTCTCCTACTGTCTCCTCCTATCTTCTGACATGTTGGTCACATGTCAAACGGTTCGATTTTTATACCCCGTAATTGTAGAGGCGTACAGAGGATGTGATGTGTTCGTGTAGCTGTGCTACAGGGGCAGCAGGAACGATACCCACACCACGATTAGTTTATTTTCTCCCTCAGCGTCGACAGTCACGAATCAAAGACCCCACCAGAGCTACAGCAATCAGATATCGGGTTTCTCTCATTGTATGCAAGCTCTTGAGATATTTTCTCCCTTTAAAATTCCTGCTACAACATTTTCCACTTATCACGGAATAAAATTCTACAGATCAAGCCAGGCTCCCAGGTATTTCTTAGCCCAAAACCACATCTTCCTTGCACCTACCTGCTTTTTCTCTTTTCACAAATAAAAAACTTTTAGCCCCGCCAGGAATAAATGGCAGTACTACGAGTAGCTGCCGGAAGAGCAGAGCAGATGTGGGATGATGCCAGATTGACATTGCTCCTTGTTCCCTTAGATATATACCCAATTCCCGTGCCTGCCTTTTGCGAGTGAATTGCATTGTAGTCATTGCACCTGTTTGGAATGTCATGCTCCATGCTCCATGCTCCATGTTCCATGGCTGTGTATGTTGCCGCCGGCATCAACGGATGTCGGATGTCGCCTCTACACACAAATGGGAAAATGTTCAGATTCCGAATCAAAGTTATCATTTACAAGAGGGAACATAAATCTGACAAGCAAAAGGCTTACGGAAAAGTTGATGTGTGTTCCAACATTAAATGGTTGTTTAGCTGGAAAATGTGTTTCCTCCCCGTAAATATCTACTCTTTAATGAATGGCTCTCCGCCCTCTTTTCACTCAAATGCAGCTCATGTGTCAGCGTAGCTTAGGAACCGTGGCATGAACTATGCAAATTAATGCGCTTGTCAGCGTAGCGAGCAGGCAGAAACCCCTTCTACAGCTTTTACCTCTCGTCATTCGGTCTTTGAAATACTCTTTGGATAGTTTTATAGACTGGCACTCAGTTGCAGCTATTTCATCACCAATGAAAGGCAATTAAATCTGTAGATTTCTTTAATTTTACAGACTTAAAACAGTAAGGATACAGTAGGATATTCTACCTCAAGTCTCAAGGTTAGTAATAGTTTTTTTAAGGGTATTTCTCTCTTCAGTTTCGTTCTTTCCACTTCTGTCCTTGTTCTATTAAGAGTCTGCCGTTGTTCCAGTCTGGATGTGCATGCATCTGACGCGTTTGCTTAGCTGATTACGGTCCTTATGACACAGCAATAGAGGGAACAGACAGTGGGGGCTACGGCTACGAACTCATATCTCTTGGCCACACGCACGCTGGGCATGTCCATGTCCTACAGAAGATGAGAAAACAGAGCGGAACGACGACAACATGCCATAACAAAAAGCAAATTATATTTTCATATAATGCGACAACGCGTCGTATGAGTAATCCCCCCTAGCACATGAAAATGTCATCGTCAGTGGGCCCAGTGGTCTGTCTGTCAGACTGGCTCTCATACAACTCGTATAACTCTCATTTATTTATAGAGTCCTCGAGAGCTGAGTCCTCGCTAATGTGATTTCCATTGGCAGGACGACAAGATTGGACAAGAGGATTAACAGGAAGCGGCAGAATGTTAAATCAAAATGGTAGATCGGCATAAATGTGTGCGGAAATTGCTAAAATATTTATAGACATAAATGGTTGAACGGGTTGGTTGCTGGCTAAAGGAAAAGCATACAAATTAAATGGCATTCCATGCCATATTGAAGCTGAAGGTGTCATAAATTTGTATTGGATTGTGAATATGGGGTTCAAATGAATGTGAAATGAATGAAAGTATGCGAGTAAATATATATATGCCTAAATGGAGTGTTTCTTTATGTATAGTATAGGAGTAGGAGTATTAGGCAGCACACAGACAATGCAAGCACTTACATACATACATATATATATCATATATTTATATATCAAATTAGTTTGGGGGGGATTATAAATAGATTATAGACTGAAGGCTCAACAACACTTACGTAAAACACGGCACAAAACACCTTCAGCCAATTAGCTAAACAAATGCAATGCACAATGCACGATGCTGCAACGGTATTGATGTTAATATTTGGTTACGATTATTGGTATGATTGGGGCACATGCACAGCGGATTGCTTCTTGGACACAAATACAGAGACGGTGACGGAGACGTAGACGTAGACAGAGACACAGGCGCACAATGGGACATGGTGTGTGGCAACAACAAACTTCTCCTTCTCGCTCCCTCCACTCTCTTCACTTTCTCTTTGCCTCTCTCTCTCTCTCACTCTGTCGCTTTCTCCCCTTTCCTTGCTGCTCCGCTAAATGTAGACAAACATGACGTAAACCCCAAAAAGTATGCTAGCAATTCTTTTGGGTTTATTATGCTTGTTTCTAGCACTTAATACTTAGGGGTTGCTTGTTTTTTGTTGCTTTGCTGTTCATTGAATTTTTCTATTTTCTATTTTTTTTAATTTAGATTTCTTGCTCGCATTTCCTAGAATTTAACAAAAAGAAATACAATTTAATGTGAAGAAGGCATTCAAGCCGCTAGGCGTGGCGGCAGTCAGACACGGCGACGGCGACGGCGATGACACCAAGGCCATTAGGCGATGTATTAGGTCCCAAAGTACACACAATAGTCACAAAAATATATGTCACACATAGACACGCACAAACACTAGACCGATAGCCACGAATCAAAGCAACTCTGCTGATCGAATAATCCACTATGGTTGCACACAGATATTACACAACACTGGCCCCCGTGAAGTTCACTTTGGCACAACGGCTGCAGCTGTAACTGTAACTGTAACTGTTACCCCGGAAGGCAGTTCAGTCGATATTGCAATTGGCAATGGGGCCTTTGGCTTTTGACTTGGCTAATAGCAAGCGGTAACAACACTAACACTATCTAGCATTTGGGAGGACAACTCAGTGTCTGTCCTGTTTCGTGTGTCGTCGTTCGTTTTGTTGCTACCACCAGCGCTTGTTGTTGGTTATTACTTTATTGAGAATTCTCTGGTTGCCAAGCGCCGCAAGCACGTCTGTTGCACACGAAAGCCGAGGACGGACTGAAACTGAAACCGAACTAAAACCAAACTCCACTAAGGACACACTCGCTCGGCACACTCGGGTGCTGCCTCGGCACTAGAGGACTCGGACTCGGACTGGGGACTTGAGTGAGTTTTTGGGTGCCCACTTTTGAGTGACTTACCCGCTTTCGCCCTCCCACCCAAAAGCCTCTTTTTGGCTTCCTGCCATTTGCCGCTTGCATTTTTTTTTTTTGTATGGGGCCAGTGCGACAAGACACATTTCCGGCTTCCGTTTGGCATTAGCGGGTGGCGATAAGGGGTGGGGATAACGGGGTAACGTTTGCCTTCATCCCCCACCAAAAATGATCAAATATATACACCAAACATTTTATTTATTTTGGTTTTTATTAAATTTTCCACAATTGGCCCAAGAATCATTAAATTTGTATACAGATTTCACGCCATCAAACGGTGAATAAGGGGGTGGCAGTCCTCTAGGGAAACGGATTGCAAATGAGCGGGGTCGTCGAGTGGCTCGATGTCTTACATCTATACCCTTGCAGTACCCTTGGGTACTTTGATTTCGATAAATATTTTGTAATGCAGAAAAGGCCTTTAAGTAGTAGAAGGTTAAGTTTCTTGAGATTCTGCATTGGCTATCGTTGATTTGATTGAAATATTATCAGTGTATATTCTATCAATGAATATCCTGGAACTCGGCGTTCTCTAAGAGTATAAAATGCTTCGCTGTCTGACGTTCGCCTTTCTCTCCTGTTGTTTATTGGCGGGACGCAACGGTTAAGCGAACAGCAAATGGCCAAAAGGTGTCTGTCTGTCGGTCTCCCTCTATTGCGCCAGCCTTCCTGCCTTTGTGTGTCCTGTTTGTGCTTGTCTGTCTGCCTGTCTGTGTATTTGTCTGTGTGTTTGTGTTTGTGCATTGAAGGCAAACACATGTCTTGCTGCTGCTGCTGTTGTTGCTGTTGTTGCTGCTGCTGCTGCTCGTGGCAACCTGTTGTTGCCTGTGCGTATAAATTTAACTTACCCTTGCTGTACATACATATGTATGTGTGTGCATCTGTGCGAGGTCGTATCTGTGCAAGAATGTACCTTTGTTTTGTTTTTGTTCGGCTGCTGTTGAATAATCCACTCTGGCTGGCAGAGCACCAATGGGTCGTAAGAGCAATTATTTCTCTAATGACTTCAGCTTACAGCTTAACCCTAGAAAGGTAGCATGAATCCAGAAAGGTTTTTTTTTAGCAAAATTAGAGCCCCAAAAGCATTTTCCTTTTTTAGGTGCTATAATTTAAAAATATTTCGGCATTCTGCAGCAGCAACGAGTCGTATGCGCAATTATGTAAATAATAAGTAGATTCACGTAGAAAGCATGTATAAATTATGTATATTTCATGTGGAAATGTAGCAAGCATGTACAAAACACGTAAGTTGTATGTGGAACATGTAGATACCATGTAGATTTCTGTTACTACTTTGACTCCTATTTTCCCCCATTTTGTTATAGCTACACTCCCCAACCAACTTTGGCGTTGTCATAGCTAGAATTTAATTCGAAAACTCGTATCGAACAAACAAATTTAAACATAAATTTAGTGATATTTTCGCTATAGTTTATACCAATTCGAGAGCCAGAGGACAGACAACCGCCTCGCAATGTCATTGACTAAGCAGCACACTTATGCGTCGACGGTGCGCCGCACCATTGTGGCGCGAGCCAATCGGCCCATAATTAATCGCATGTTGCGCTCCGCGCGCATGGAGTCCGTCACTCAGGCTCTGGTCGCTTACCAGAAGCCCACAGAGGTGAAGCCGATGGTGCTGCAGAAGGAGCACTCGACCAGCAGTGGCATGAGCGACTTTTCCAAGCTCAAAGAGCGCAAGGGCCTCGAGGGTAAGGCCTACTGGAACGAGGTGATCGATGAGGTGGTGCTGGCTGCGTCATGCCGCACCCGTCCGCGTATTCCAGTGGTGGATTACTCGCTGGTGTTGCCGCCACGACTGCGCGAAAGGGTGAGGCGCATTCAGGATTATGACTTCTCCAAGTCAGATGATGATATCTACATACGGGATGATATGCGCGAGGAGCGGCCCGAGGACTATATGAGTGCCAGCACCCCAGACAGCGAGGAAGAGGAGGTTCCCGTTGTAAGAGCCTTGATCCTCCTTGAGAAGTTTCTTCTATTAATATAATCCTTTGTTTTTTTTGTGGACAGCTCATCAACCTGAAACGCAAAGTGGTCGAAGAGCAGTTCAATGAGAGCGAACACTCGGATATTGTGCGCATGGATCATGAGTTCGAGAAGTTTGATCTGCGGCTGGACGAGCCCGTGGGCCACAGCTATCGCACTGTGGACAAGTCCAGCTGGTACGCCAAATTCCTGTGTACTCCCAGCGACAAGCGTGTCTGCTGGCAGTCTCGCGTGGAGCATCCCGGCCAGAGTCACTCCTTCTACACTCTTGACGAGCAGGCGGAGGATCTGATGGATGCGGCAAGTAGCATTTGGAAGCTTAAATGCTCGAAACTCCATCTAATTATTGTATAATTCCCGCTCTCATAGTCTGCAGAACGTTTTGTGGAATGGTTGAACTCCTTTGGCACCATGGAGAGCAACCTAACGCCCGAGAAGGTCAAGAATCTGTTCTCCATCAAGGGAGATCGCACGCTGTTGGCCTCCGTGAAAACCGATCCCAAGGAGGTGAATGCCATTGCCCAGACTGTGGCCGACAAGTGGAATAAACCTCATGTAGGTATCTGGAGAGGAGAGGTTTCTTCTTGGAATATCTCTTTCTAATGCTCTTCATTGCATTTCTAACCAGATGGCCATTGAGCTGAAGTATGAGAAACACATCAACGATCAGGCCTCACGCGTAAACAAAGTGCCCATCATCAGCGCCTTTGGGCGCACAGTGCCGCTCAAGGAACGGCCGTGGGTGAAACGATCCAATGACACGGCCATCAAGACCGTTTATCCGGAGGAGCTGTTGACACGCGAGAAGATCTTCAAGGGCATCACCCATCTGCGCAGCACCACGGCACTCATTGACTTCTATCTGGCCAATCCGTCGCTGGAGCGTCCCGACTATCTGCTCCAGAGCGGTGACTTTGAGGAGTCGAGTGCCAGTGAGTCGGTGGTTGAAGTGCCGCTCTATGAGCTGCTAGGATTGCGCTATTGATGCTTCAATTTACTGATCTTTCGAGTATATTTTTAATATAATGTTTAACAACTTAAGCGTAGAGGATGGGGTCTAGAGGGTCAGTGTCGTTTGTATCCACGGTAGATAGGTGCCCACATTCACATAGACACCGGGCACCCCAGCCTGTGCGCAACCAATGCCCCAGGCCACCAATCCGACGACATACCACAGCCCGTTGCTGGTGCACACAAGCGGAGAGCCACCATCACCGGTGCAGGCATCCTTGCCAGCTTCGCCGCCAGCGCAAATGAAGGATGTGGGACTGAGGGCAAAGGAGGCACCCAATCGTGTGGCCTGCAGCGCTGCCTGACAGTTGGCATTGGGTATCAGTGGGACATCCACCTGCCGCTCGATGGCCTGGTAGGCACCCGTCGCACCAAAGTCATTCTTGCCCCAGCCGGCCACCCAGCAGCGTTGGCCCACAAAACTGGTGGTTGGCAGGCAGATGGTGCCCACGGTGGACTTGCTGGTGAGGGATACGGCCTGGACGAGCTTCAGTATGGCCACATCGTTCTGCAGATTGTTGGGATTGAACGAGGGATTCACATACACATTGGACACGTACACATCCTGGGCGGGAATCGGTTCACTGGTGCTGCTCGCATCCCACTCCCCCAGGCGCACCTTAAACGAAGTCAAACTGAACCGGAATGAGGGAGGATCCCTGAATGGGAATTCCTTTCAACTCACGCTAAATTGTAGACCTTGTGGGCAGCCGTCAGCACATGCTGTGCGGTGATCAGTGCTCCCCCTCCCAGATATACATCTGCGGTGGTCAGCAACGCCGCCTGCCAAGGGTATGCCCCGAAGTTCGCCTGTCCCGCGCCTGCCGTGGCGGAGCCTAGTGGCGGCGGGAAGCGGCGACCACACTGATAGCTACCCGCCTGGCAGCAGGCCACCTGGCCATAGCTGCAGGTCAGGGTAGCACTGGTGCTCGGGATCGATGGCTGTACGAAGAGGATACTGGAGATTAGAGAAGGATTTATCCCTTCAGTACTCACTCACATAAGCTCCCGTATTGACGATACGAATGTCCAGCTGTCCGCTGCCATCGCTCGGCACGGTGGGCAGTGGATTCGCACAGGAACCGGGTGGCACACACTGGCAGTAGCTGGCTCCTCCTGGTGCCACAATGGCGGGACTTGGCCAGGGTCCGGGAAATTGTGGCGGCACCAGCGTGCCCACAATCAGCTGTCTGGTGAGTACTAAAGAGAGCAGAGGCACATCGAGAGCGTTGTCCTTGGGGAGTCGCATCGCAACTTACTCGTATGATTCGCCGAACTGGCCGCATCGCTGGGCTGTGGCGCATTCTCTGCCTCCTGCACTGGCCCAAAACTCCAGCCATGACCGCTTTCGATGTGGAGCAACTGCAGCAGCAGTGGCAGCAGCAACAGGCAACTAAACTTAGTCATAGCCCTGACCAAAGACAACTAAATCGAGTCGCCAATACAGCGCCTAACTATATAGGGCTTGGGGGTTTCAGGCGGGCTGTGGTTGGTCTGTTCTGCCCCCAGCAGTAAATTGCCTGACAAATGGCCTCCTCAGCTCAGGGATTTTCCAACCAAACTGCCACAAACTGCCACAAACTCCAGCCGAGCCACAAAAAGCAATCATAAAAAGCAAATTAGGGTGAAAATTGTTGGCGGATGGCAACAACAAAAAAACAAACGAATATAAAATTACTCTAGAATAATGTTTACAATAGAATTTTCAGCCATAATTATCAGTTAAGAGTTGCAGTAACCACAAGGGGAAAAAACTGAGTAAAATACTCAGCAAACACAAAGCTCATGTGCAAGTCGATATGCCCCGCCCGCTGGCACATAAAACCCAGTGAGAAGTCAAGCTAAAAAAATTACCTATTCATAGCCAGCAGCTACGCTTAGGAGAACTTCATTGAGAACTACTCGCATGTGTATAAATATGTACTCGTATTTGTGTGAAATATATTAAATGAATTAACTTTTGAAATCGCCGTGTGGACAGCTCGATAATTTCATTCAGCTCTAAGTTCCCATTGTTATGCGTGACATACGCGTATTTGTTGCTGTTGCTGCTCTATATTTTGTGTGGCATTTAATTTGATTGTAATAACTTAATGGTTTAATTGGTAACAATTTGATGTCGATTTTGGTGTTGACACTTGCTGCGCTTGGACGCCCCTGCAACCGGCAGCTGCCTGCCCCTGCAGCCACTGCCACACAGCATATGGTTAACAATTTAGCGCTCGAACTTGGCTACATGACACATGCCGTTCAATCTTAACACTAAACCCCCGCCCCACAGAGCTGTTTACTGAAATCTAAAAAGTAAAACCCCGCCAGAGCTGTTTAATGCAGATAGCAAAAGCTCGCTCTCTCGCTGCATATTTTTCCAGTTTTCCTCTCTCTTTCAGAGCTTTCGTATCAGCCACAACGTTGACCAATGTTCCATTTCTAATCAGTGCGTTTAGCAAAGCGTAACAAAATGGGCCACATTGAACTGGATTACAGGGCCATACCGAAACTACACGGCTGTAAAAACTATTGGCAGTGGCGCATCCTTATGCGCACCTATCTGGAGAGCATCGAACTGTGGAAGCATAACGATCTCAAGGATGTAAGTCCCATCAACCACTTTCCATACTCTATTCTTTCTTTTATCTATTTATTTTGGATTATTTTCCGCAGACACCCCAAACGAAATTCCTGATTTTGTCCGCCGTTGAGGCCGATCTGATTGAGCCCGCCTATGACGATCAGAGCTGTAAATATATATTTGATAATTTGGAGAGCCGTTTTTCAGCATATAATTAAATTGCAATGGTAAATAAATTGTCTGAAGTATTTAATAAAAATTAAATATTTGTTGCGCTTTTTGCTGATTTCTTTCGATTTCTTTGTGTCTTTGTCATTGCTATTTTTGTCTTCGTTCTATTTGTCTTTTTCATCGGATTTTTTTTCCCATTTGCATCCTCCATCGCCGCCACGCCCACCGCCTTTACCGCCTCCATCGCCTCCTTTACCACCCCCGCCGGATCCACCGTCTGCTCCGTCTTTTCCACAACTCGGATTGCTTTCCTTTTCGTTCTTTTTGCCATCTTTTTCTTGATTTCTTTTGTCGTCTTCCTTGGCTTTCTGATCATCTTTATTTTCTTCCTTGCTGCCTCCTGGTTCACCAGCCTTTCCACCTTGCCCGCCGCCACCGCCGCCGCCCCCTCCTTGACCGCCCTTTCCGCCATCGCCACCTGTCCCACTGCCACCAGCGATGGAGCGATGACTACTTTTGTCCACCGATTGCGACATTTTCTCACTGTATAATTTAGAGTTATTTAAACTGATATTTTGTAGAGAACTCTAACGAATTAATAAACCGAACTCCATTTTCTCCAAGCCTAATGATGACAACCTTTAAAACATTTTCCACAACTTAAGTGGATTTTATGTGCCTACTATCGGTTATTTGGAATAAGGTTCAATAAATGTTCCCGCATCCTGCAGCAGCCCGATCCGTTTCAGCTTTTTAACATTCGATCCATTTGTTGTTGCCTCCAACAATGAGATTCTTGCATTTTTTATTCATAATCGGGGGGCGGTACCCTTCCCGAACCTACACAGGGCGTGTGCCAGAGATCTGTTGCTGTGGTCTTTGAACTGCATGGAGATGAAGCGCGACTTGCTTGCCGTCGGCACACGTATGAAGTATAGCGCAAGCACTTCGTGGGATTTCAGTAGCAGAACTCGACTGCCGCAGCGGCTGAGAAGCAAGCTTCGGGCTATGCACAAACGGCTTTATATTCTCCTCGGCAGCGTCGCAGCGGCAGCGGCAGAGGCAGAGGCAGAGAACAATAAATTAATTTGCTAAGAAGTGAAATGAACAAGACCTTGCTGCGACACTTAATGATCTTTTCCGCTACACCCCTGGTGTAGATTGTTTCCCAGCATATACATATGTGGGCTTGGCTGTCTCAGTGACTCACTGGACCGCCAGGCGAGACAGGCAGAGCTCTGGCGAGTCTCTTCTTGTCGCGACTATTAAGGCATGCGCCTGCCCATCTGATCCAACTCTGCAAGCGGAGTGGGAGTGCCTTGTTGAGCACCTCTCGCGACAAGCTGCAGTTTGCCTTTCGAGCCCGAGAACATAAAGCTAAATATAGTATATACAAACTGGTGGGGGCTGGCCGAGCGGCGTGACAGGAATCAGAGTCACCGGCGTCGTCAGTTCGAAAGCAGCTACAGCATATTCAGTCGCAGTCTGCAGCGCCAGCAACAATGCCCCCAGAGTCAGAGACACGCGGCTGATACGAACCAGAAAAAGCCGTCACAGCAGTTCTCCCATATGAACGAGCTGTTGCGGCGTCCTCAGACCGCCCAAGAATGTTCCACAGTAGCTTCTACAGGAGCTAAAGAATCACACAAATGGTGTGCCGGCACAGCTGGAGGATCTGCTGACAAAATTCGAGCAGTTCACAGAGAACGCCACACGCAAATTAAACTAAACTAAAGCGCCGAGGAGCTCCGTCGTATGCGCCAGACTCAGAGCTGAGAATGGATGATTGTGCACAGAAATGTTTCCAGCTTTACTTTGATACAGAAACCATTAAAGAACAGAACAGAAATACTCGTAGTTAGGCTAGGTGTGCACCACTCCCGATCAGATTGCTTGAGTGCCTAGCGAGAGCTGGTCAGCCATTTGTCGTTAGCCTTATTCCAGATAAGCGTCTCGTCATTCGGTTGCGGATCACCAGGTGCTACAAGTGTCCAAGTCTGCGTTTTCGGATTATATGCAAAGTTCTTCGAGTTGGAAGGTGGCGGTGGCGCAGTTTGAGTCACGAGCGGCGGACGAGTGATGGGCACAATATTCGGATATGCGTTGGCGCTATCAATTGGCAGGCTATTAATGTACTCCACCTGCGACTTGGGATTGTCCACAGGCGCTGCCTTCACCCCGCCCAGGTAGATCAATGCCACAAGAGCTGTAAGAACGATCGTCAATGGGTTTTCTACAGAGATATTGCGTATCAGTCTTACTGCAAATGTGGCACACACCGAACAGCGACATACTCGAAACACTAAACAGACAAACGGCGCGATTGCGACTGCTTCATAAACTGAGACTCAGGCTGAGATTGTGCGATTGTGAGTCGGGGTCGGCCAGAGATACAAGCGCGAGATTTTTTGTGTGTTTTATTAGCTTACGACACTGCTAGATCAGCTACAAGCTGAGATTTTGTGGGCTTCGCCCAGAAGCATTCATTCTCGTTATATCAGGACAGGCATCAGTGGGGGTTAGGGGGGTTACACTATGTATTCCGACAAGCTCCCAAATGTATCCGTCGAATATCTACAAACGTTTCATGAGAACTCATTAGCTGTTGATCAGCTGCAATTGGGAGCACTCATTGGGACTTACTCTGCCCACATCTAACGGCGCAGTCGAATTTGCCGCCATTGTAGTAGTTCACGTTGTCGCTGCCACAGATGGGATTGTACTCGCTGGTCGCCGGACACGATTGCAGGCAGGACAGGTACTCCGGCGACTGGGTAGTGGGCGTTGGCCTGGCAGTTGTTGTGCTGCCACCATTTTCCGGCTGGGGCTGCGGCGTTGCCAGCCAGGGGTTGCCCAGCTCGTTACCAGACTGAGGATAGGCCGAGAGCCCGACAATCAGCAGCGCAATGCCTAGGAAGAGTACGTTAGGTCCTGTCCCATTGTTGTTGCCGAATAGAATATATTTAACCCACTCAATAAACCAATGCTTTCCATTTCAAACAAGCCCTGCACGTGGCGGTTGTTCTCGACTCTGAAACTACAACAAGTCTGACTCAGAGCACGCTTCACTGGGCATTTATAAGCGAACAGAACACCTTATCGGATTTCCTATATTGACCCTCTGCTAATAACAAAGAGCACTCTTCTCTCTCTCTCTCTCTCTGATGCTTTTAATATTATTTCATACCTATGTAGACATTCACTTAAGGGGTACTTCTGATAGCGCGATACTGCTAAAAGGAACACTTTGTTTAATTCGGAATCGCTAAACCTGTATTGAGAGATTAATGTTTTCTTTGTAATGAGAGTGCGCTTCATTGGGCATTTATATGCGAACAGAACACCTTATCGGATTTCCCATATTGACCCTCTGCTAATAACAAAGAGCACTCTTCTCTCTCTCTCTCTCTCTCTGATGCTTTTAATAATATTTCATACCTACACTGATAGAAAAAAAAGACATAGTAAAAATAACTACAATCATATTTGAATTTAAAATGCGATTTTAAAATACAAACATAGTAAAATTTAATAGAATTCACTTTGATTCAAATATAAATGTATTAAAAATACTTTTTTAATATAATATATAAATATTATATAAATATAAATATGAAACATATTAGATTTAAATATTAAACATATTAAATTTAAATATGAAATATATTAAATTTAAATATTTCTATATTAATATCAAAATTTATGTGAAAAATATTCTATTTTAATACAACCAATCTTGGATGAAAATCAATGGCATAAATATTAAAATCTAAGTGAAAATATTAAAATTTCAGGGCTTTCTTCTATCGGTGTACGTAGACATACACTTAAGGGGTACTTCTGATAGCGCGATACTGCTAAAAGGAACACTTTGTTTAATTCGGAATCGCTAAACCTGTATTGAGAGATCAATGTTTTGTTTGTAATGAGAGTGTGAGAGAACCGGACGGACCTGAATATATTTCTATGTATAATTTCTTTGTTTGTGCGTATGAGATACTTACAGTTGACTTTGGTGACTTTGATGTATTGTTTGGGACATTCTTGCAATTTTGATTTAATTTCTAAAAGCTTCACAGTGTAAACAAACGCTCATAAATTTCTACAGAGCTCATTAAGCATCACAGATTTAATGTAGGCCTAGCCCTTGCCTAGCTAGGTGTCAATAATAATGGTGTCCATCGCGAATCAATTTTGGTACGAAATTTGGGATCAGTTATGTATGGTTAACGACTGCGGGCAAGGCTATACTGATAAATAGTATGCATAGTTATAAACTGTAGCTTTAGTTCTGCTGCTGAGGGTTTGGGTGGCGTTTGCTGTTTGCTTTCGCGCCGCCTGCTTTTGTTTTGTTGCTGGTGGAGGGCCTTCTGCATTTTGTAGTTAATGCTGATAACATGCCCCGATTCCAGGGTAACTACGCTCATGCAGACTCGCTGACAAATTGCACGACTCCTCAGCTGCATTTATGCATTTTTTGTACTTGCGCTCGTTCGCAATTTTTGGCAGCTCAGCGGAAGTACGTGGCACGGTGTCGGGCAGTAGTTAAGCGCAGCTGCCAGTGGACTAAAACAGCAGATAAAGAGTTATTAAAAGTATGGAAATGCACAGCATTTACCCATGCACCATTATGTCGGGATAGCGACGAGTCGGGCTGATAAAGTTGGTGTAGCTGGGATTGGAATGGGTAAGGCGTAGTGCCACAGATCAACCGGTGCTGGAATCGAAAGGGTCAGCGTCACTTGGTTAGCCCTCGCCATCGGTTTCAACAGCAGGCAGTATATGCCATATACACGCGTAAATAAAGCATAATGGTAAATAAATTGTATGCAATATTTAATACAAATTTAATATTCGTTTGTGCTGACGATCTTTGCTGATTTCTTTCTATTCCCTTTGGTTTTTTTTTCTTTTTTTGTCTTCTTTTTCTCTGATTTTTTCTTCTTTTTCTCTGATTTTTTCTTCCTTTTTCCTTTGGTTTTTTTCTTCTTTTTCCTTTTTGTCCTTTTCTCTTTTTTCTCTCCATTGGCAACCTTCAACTTTTCCACAGCTCTCATTCTTATTACCATCATTGTCTTGGCCACCGTCCTGTCTGTTATCGCCTCCTGTTCCACTGCCTCCAGCGTTGAAGCGATGAGGACTTTGCTCCATCGATTGCGACATTTTTCTGACTGTATAATTTGGAGATTTTAAAACTAATATTTTGAGGAGTTCATAAACCGAATTCCATTTTCTCCAGGCACGATGACGTTGGAACTTCAAAACATTTTCCACAACATACTGCTCTCAATTAAACAATCACGCATCGTGCAGCAGCACACCTCTGTCTGCATCCGCAGACAGCTCTAAAAGACTTGATTCATTTGTTGGCATCTCTAACATTGAGATTCTTGGTTTTCTTTATTCAAAATGATTTTGGTGTTGTGTCAACTAACGTGTGAAGAGCCCCCCTAAGGGGTGCCCTATATCTTAGGGTATTATCAATTCTATCAATTCATGTACAATGCAATGCTCTCCCTCCCTCGCTTTCTGCTTAATAAATACGATTATAATTTAAGGCACTATTTAAAGCACTACAAATACAATTCTAGTCCAATCAATCCTTCAATTCCTTAAGCGCAAATAGGCGCTACACAACTCTCTCCTCTCTCTCCCTTTATTCTTTTTGTGGGGGGCGGGTGGGGCGGTGTACATAACAAAACAACTCTAAAACAAAACATCTCTCATGCAAGTAAATCCTATATGTACAAGCTAAAAGTTTGATGCGTGTGGCCGGGGATGGGATTCTCCCATTGGTGCTCCCCGAAACCCATTTTGATATCTGATTTATGTTTGACTAGCTCGCCTCGCGCCTGACGACGGCTTGATGCCCACGCTGGGATCATAGAAGTAGATGCTGGGCGACCAAGGTCTCTTGGCGCCGACAGCCATCTCCGGATGGCTGCTACGCGCCACCGTTTTGCAGTTGCCCACTGGCAGATCATCGCCTGGAAACTCCTGGCCTATGGCCTGGGCACGCAACACAATCTGATGTCCCTTGGTTACATCCACATTGGCCACCACATCGGCGTCGTGTCGGAAGCTGTAAAGGCGATTCCTTAGATTTCCATCCACGTAAATCTGCGTGGAGTAAAAGCTGGAGTTAGGTACGTTTTTTGTGTTAAATATTAAGGGCATTGCCTCACCTCATAACCGGCAATGCCGGCACAGTCCTGCACGTCCCATCTGATGTAGAGAGCGGAACAGCCCAAGCTGGAGACAGTGCTGATGGTCACGGGGTAGCTGTTGCCCGGCGCATTGCCCGAACAATTTGCTCTCACATCCTACAAAATATTGTTAGAGAATCTATGCGACAAAAAACAACAATCATTTGTTTGCAGCTTACCTTGGCCCGTGCCTGGTTTTTGGCCAGCACATGGTCCATGACTTCCAAATCCACAATCATCGAGTCGATAAAGTATTTCTAAAATAGAGTTTAAGCATCAAGACAAAGATCTATGGGCTGCGGGCGGCTTACCATTTCACAAGCCGGATCGCACATGGCCGATCGCAGAGTCTTGGACACTGTTTTGCATTCGCTGTCGCTTCTGAGCGCACGACAATGACAGCACTGGCAATGGCCTGCTCCTTTCGGTGCTGCTGCTCCCTCTGAGCTCTGGCACGACTGAGATGGCGCCAGCTTATCACATGCACCGCAGTCCACCAGCGCCTGGCGCAGCAATTTCTCGCACAGCTGACGTGCCTCTGGACTGAGCGCTCCATCGGGCAGCAGATTGCCAAAATCTCCGCCACAGAGCTGCTGCTTGCTGTCGTTCTTCTTGCCCTTATTCACAGAGGTACAGGACTCCGTCTGCTTGTAATTCTCAACCTTCACACAGATCTCTGGGTGGTTGGTGGCGCTGGGCACTTGACTGGGGGGACATACCGACGTGCTCGTTGGACAGGGCTCGATCTTTGCACATATATCCTGTTTGGAGCAGTTATCTTTGGGCTTGCCATGATCTAGTGGGGCCACAGGTTTCTCTTGAGAGGCACAAATATCCACCCCTTTTGGTGCCTGCTCCAATTTGCAATTGGAAGGCATCACCTTAGTCTCGTTGGATTGGGGTTCCGTCTTCTTGCATGACTCCAAGTTGGCATAGGAATTGCCATCGAACTTATTGCGATCGTAACTGCCACAGGGCTCGACAACTTGCTGCAATATCTCCTCACACATGCCACACTCCTCCGGGCCGGGCTCCCCCATTAGCTTTGTCATCTTTTCGAGCAGACATTGTTTGCTATTCGACTCGTAGCAATCCTCGTCGTGGCCGCAGCCCTGTCCCTCTGCATCCTTGAATTCTGTTGAATCCGCTGGTGGCAGCCACAGTTCGCAGGCATCGTCCATATCCGAGTCGGAGACCTGCTCGAATCCGTAGATTTCCACCTCTGGCAGCTGTCTGGCTTCCCGCTTCATGAAGCACTTGCGCACGGCATCTTCCAGCGTTTCGAAGCACTCGTTGCGGCGCCGTTCCTTTGCACCTCGTGTGGCATGCTCGTGCGGCGGCTGGGCGACACATTGCTGCTGCACAGCGCAGCACTCCTCGAAGGTGGGCTTGGGTGGCTTCAGCTCGTCCTGCGGCGCCACAGCGCGCTCCTCCTCCATGCGCAGCATGAGGGTTAGCTCCCGAAACAGATTCTGTATCATGGCCGGACGATCCTCGTTGCATTCACAGTCGGCGGCATCGCTCAGCTGCTGCACCATGTCCATGATGCGCTCCTTGCGGCTCTCCACCACCAGCTCTTTGCAGGGCGGATCCGTATAATCGGTGTAGGCCGAGGTGTCCGGCGAGTGATAGAAACCGGACTCGCTCTGCTTATCCAACGACGGATCGTAGCAGCTCTTCATCTCCATGGATGGGACGTCGGATTGCCCGTTAGCGTCCTGGCCGCAAATGCACAGCTGCATGACAGATGTCTCAACCTTGGAATGCTCCTCAGAGTCGGTCTTCTGTGATATGCCACAGATGCCGCACGGGCACACACCCGCCGGCTCAGCCACCCCCCCATCCTTGTGGTCCTTGTTGCTGTAGCAGCTGGTGATGATCGGCAGCGACTTATGAGTGTGATGGCTGGAGCACGTTGGCGATGATTTGTAGGACAATCTGCGGCCGCTCTTCGACTTGGTGGACTTTGTGTTGGAGTTGAAGGAGGCGCAGTCGCGAAACACATCCTGCTCCTCCGCGCACACTTGCTTGGAGCTCTTCATCTGCGTGATGGTGGTGGTGGTGGTGGTGGTGTGGGACTGGCTCTTCGATTGGCTCTTCAGTGCGGCCTTGGTCTTGCACTGCAGCGCACTGCAGGTGCACGTGGACTGGGCGCACTTGATCTGCAGCGGCCTGGCGGGCGCTGCACGCAGCTCAGTGCTGCCAATCGACTGCATGGGATCGTGCGGCGGCGGACATACCTCACAAATATTACAATGATCGGAATTATTCTGTAGCAACAGCTCATCCCCGTACTGCACGTGGCCCTCTTCGCGTGGCCCCTTCTCGAATCGATTGTTGTAGATCGACTTTTGGTCCGAGGAGCACAGGCAGGTGATCTTGTTCACAATGGAGCGTGAGCGGGAGGTGGCCGAGGTCTGATCGTCGTAGCCAAACGACGATGGCAGGCCGTGTGTGAGGCCGGAGTTCGTGTAGGTCGTCATATCCTCCTGGTTGGTCACATCCGAGCCGCCGGCATCCAAATTGCTCGCGGGCAGCACGCTGATCTGGGTGCCACATGTGGCTTGTTGTGCCATGGTATTTATGGAGCTGGCATCTGGAAAGCAAGGATTCGAAACGGCCTTCGATGCACAGGAACAGAGCTTCGATGGGCCGGGATCTACATGGCCACGGGATGAGCAAGGATCTGGCGTAGCCTTCGATGCGCAAGTATCTACCAGAGACTTCATTGAGCAAAGATCCGCAATGGCCTTCGATGAACAAGGATCTGCAATGGCCTTCGATGAGCAAGGATCCGCATTGGCCTTCGATGAGCATAGATCTAGCACAGACTTCAACGCACAAGGATCTGCCAGAGACTTCAAGGAGCAAGGATCCGCAATGGTCTTTGATGAGCAAGGATCCGCAACGGTCTTCGATGAACAAGGCTCCACAATGCCCTTTGATGAGCAAGGATCCACAAAACCTTGCGATGCACACAGCTCCTCAATGCTCGTAACCGGACAAGAATCCGATTTGGTGCCGCAAGTGAGGGCACTCTTGAAGCCCCTGGATGATGCAGCCTCTGCCAGCGCTGTCGAGGGGCACAGATTCCCGGTGCTTGTGACTGGACAAGGACTGGTGGAGCCAGACACCGTTTTATCGGCCCACGTGGTGACGCTCTTGTAGTCCTTGGACGAACCCTTCGACGGGCATATATCGATGGTGCTCGTAATCGGACAGCCGCTGGTTGCACTGGAGCAAGGATGCTGCCCTTGGGATGCAAATGTCGTGACCTTGGATGAGTTCTGCGTGTAGCAAGTGTTGGCTGCACTCTGGTAGGAGTTATCCTCCTGGTTATTCGGCATGGCAATGTGCTGTGCATTCGAATTCTGCGTGTAGCAGGTGTTGGCTGCGCTCTGGAACGACTGTGCCTCCTCGTTATTCGCTGCCCACTGCAGGCTGCAGTTGGTATCCGCATTCGAGAGGGCTATATGCTGGGCATTCGGATTCGGGGCCCAGGGCGGCAAATTGCTCTGATGCTGGCCGCCACAGAGGCAATCGTGGAATGTCATGGGCCGCGGATCACTGGCAAACGGTGGCCGGTTGTCCATCTCTGATCTGGGCAAATAGTTGTGCAGACTGCAGCCACAGGACGTATGCCGCGAAGAGTGAGCAGCGCTCCTTGTGCTGCTGCCACAGGGCGTGCGATAGAAATCCGCTGTTGTGGCTTTCGAGCTGCATGGACATGGACATGGTGGTGGACCCCGATTGCTTGCCGCCGAGTAGACTGTTGCCTCCCTATCCTGCTGACTCTCGCATGGTATTACATTGGTCTGTGAGGTTGCCTCCTGCATGAGCTTCTCGTGCTGGCGTTTGTAGCTTTCGTTCACGTAGGATCGTTCCGTCTGCGAGTTCTGGCTGCTGCGCGTACCCTCGGACTCGTTATCCAGGGCATCTTCGAACTGTGGCTTCTGGTGGTCGCGCAGATACGAGGTTTCCGTTTGGGATGGCCTGTTGCAGTCGGCTGCTGCCCCTGCTCTTGATGGGCAGCTCACTGGTGACTGCTGTCGGTGCTTTTGTAGGTACGATTGGTCGGTCTGAATATCCTGGGGGCGGGAGTGGGCGTTGCTGTTGTTGTGGCATCGGCATTCGTCCTGCAAGTACGTCAGAGCTGGGTAATCTGCGGATGAAACGGGCGGGGGAGAGAGAGAAAAAAGAGACCGATTAGATTGCTTTGGCTTTGGATTGTTTGGCGAACACTTTATTCTTCGTTTTGCGCATTATTGGAGATGGGTTTGCTCTGCGGATAGGGTGTGAGCAGTTCCTTGATTTCCGTCAGCTGCACCTCCCGCCCTCGGATCATTTCCGGCTCTGACCACATCTCGCAGTGGTACAGCTCGAGGAACTTTGCCTCCGCCTTCTCGCGGCACGGACACAAGTCAAACGATGAGGTCGTGCTGCAGGTCTCCCTGTCCGCGAAGCTGGTGAAGATTGTGCCGCGCGTGATGCAGCGGCACACCTTCACCTGTGTGTGCTCCACATTGTCCTCGAAGTTGCGCGGCTTCCACGCGCACTGGCAGCAGCCGCAGTTGCCCGGACAGAACACATTCCCCTCATCGTCCACAATGGGGCTGGGGTCGTAGCGGCAGGGCGAGCAATTGGAGAACTCCTTGTGCTGCGGCCGTGCCAGATAGTAGCGCTTTCCCTGGGGCACTGCCGGCGCCGGCTCTGGCTGCGGCGCCTCAATCTTTGGTGCGGGCGCCGGTGCCGGTGGCATTATTTCCGGTGTCAAGGTCTCCACAGATGCCGTCTCTGAAATTACTGCAGTTTCAGTCGTCTCCGACTCTGTCTCGTACTCCTCCAGCACGGGCGGGAATGGTTCTACCGGCGGCGGCACAACCACAGGCGCTGCTGGCTCTGGTTCTGGTGCTGGTGGAGGTGGCAGCGGTTCCGGCACTGGCACTGGCATGGCACAGGGTTTCGGACAGGGTATGGCTGTTATCGAGATGACCTCCCGCGAATCCTGCTCGTACCAGCAGGTGTGCGTTTTGCAGCGACATTGCGTCACCACGCGAGAGGTGGTGTCGCCACAGCTGCCCAGGGAGGAGGGATCCGGATCGTAGGCGTAGAAGCCCTCGCTATCCGTTTGACACGAGCCGCACGAGTCGCAGGTCATGTACTTCTCGCTGACCATTCGATCTGCAGTGGAGTCGCAAGCAAAGAACTTTTCGTCGGCGGATTTACCTGTGGGATATTTCTGCGGACCGGTGGATCTGCTACCACAAATGGAGGCCTGCCTCTGATGTCGATGCTGCTGCTGCTGCTGTTTCCCCCCCCCCTTTTTTTTTTTTTTGGGGGGGGGGCCCCCCCCCTCGGCCCCTCCCCCCCCCCCCCCCCGCCCCCCCCCCCCCCCCCCCCCCCCCCCCCCCCCCCCCCCCTTCCTTCCTCCCCCCCCCCCGCCGGTTTTTTCTCGTGGCCGCCCGGCCGGCCCCCTTCCGCCCCCCCCCTCTCCCCCCTTTTTTCTTTTTTTTTTTTTTTTTGGTGGCGGGTCCCCCCCCCCCCCCGCCCCCCCCCCCCCCCCCCCCCCCCCCCCCCCCCCCCCCCCCCCCCCCCCCCCCCCCCCCCCCCCCCCCTTTTTTTTTTTTTTTTTTTTTGGCCCCCCCCCCCCCCCCCCCCCCCCCCCCCCCCCCCCCCCCCCCCCCCCCCCCCCCCCCCCCCTTTTCGCCTCCGTCGGCCCCCCCCCCCTCCCTTTTCTTTTTTTTTTTTTTTTTTTTTTTTCTTTTCCCCCCCGGAACGGTTCGAACTGATTTATCCAAATAAATTCCAAACTTACATGAAAATTTAAATTTGTGTTTAGGGTGTTGCCTACTCAACGAAAACTAAAAGAATGACTCGAAACGAAACTCAGGGACAGGTTGTAAGGAATTCCCAGCCCACTCGATTGCTTTGTTTGTCGTTAAAGGGATAAAAATATATATTTATCGCTAACAGGAGCTACTCTCAAGCTCAAAGACAAGAAGAATCTCTATGGATCAGTGGAAAAAATGTATTCAATTCGTTTCATAATTTTCTCCTACAAAGGTTCAACATTTTGATTTCTTTTGCTTTCTTAGCCATCTGCTCGCGGCTCCTCCTTGGACCAGCGCACTTTGCGCACGGAGGAGGAAGACCTTCGCTTCTTGGACTTGCAACTGTCGCCAGCAGCGTCGGGCACGCCAGCGCCACCTTGACGGCCATCACTGATGCCAGGCGTGGGCCGGAAGACGTTCACCTTCACTTGGCCGCTCTCGGGATTCAGCTCGATGGGCAGCTTGAGTTTCACCGGACCGCCGCGTAGTCTGCACTGGCAGTGCTTGGGGCATCTGCACGTCTCCTCCGTGTTGAGGGTCACCGATACCTCCAGCGTGGCTGGATAGTACAGCACCTCGCGTGGCGGCAGTCTACGCACAGTGGTGGGTGCCACGGACGCCACCGCCCGGGGGGGCAGAGCACGCTCCAAAACGGCCAGCGGAGGATCCTGCCGATTGCTGACCCGGCACACCCCAGCACACTCCGTGTCGCTCTTACCTCCAGCGTGGCTGGATAGTACAGCACCTCGCGTGGCGGCAGTCTACGCACAGTGGTGGGTGCCACGGACGAACCATAGCAACTGAGCAGCTTCTGGGTGGCGTGCAGAGCACGCTCCAAAACGGCACGCAGCTGGACAGGATCCTGCCGATTGCTGACCACCTGGCCATCAGCCCCAGCATCATTCTCACCCTCCGTGTCGCTCTTACAGTCGAAGAAGCATTCCGGCACCGTTTCCTTGGCACCCTTACAGGCCCACTTGCTCGTGGTGCACTTATGCATCGTGAGGGAGTGAAAAGCAAAGCGAAAAATTTGGAATATGATCAACTGTGTGTGGGGTGTGTGTGTGTCCTGCTCTCAGAGGAAAGATTAACTAAAACGAAGCTATGCCCCACTGCCCCACATGAAGCTACAGTCTAGGCCAGGTCTGATCGGAAAGGAACAACAAATGACTGGCCAGTCGGTTATTTATTGCAGAAAGAGCGGCTAGGGTTAGGGTGCAGCCTCAGCGATTCGATTCATCGAGCATAGTAGAATTTGAAGAGAATCTCTGTGGCCTTGAGGGCGCGCTCCAGGACATCTCACCTATCGATGGGACCCGCAAAGCGAGTGAATGGCTGATGAACCACCTCGTAGGCATAGCCCACCACATAGTCCTCTGCTTCGTTTTCACTGCTCTGGCAATCGTAGAACTGATCCCTGTCGCTATTCATGATGTCGAGCAAGTGTGGGAATAAATTTGGAATTTAGTACAGTAAAAAGTGGCACCAGAAACGAAGCTGTTGTTCGTTAGTTGTACGAAAGTAAACTCTAGGCCACCCCACCCCCACCCCACCCAACGATAGCCGCACCGATGACAAACGAATGGAATCGATAGCCGCACCGATAGACAAACGAATCGAAACAGCAGCTCTGTAATCAAAATTCATATATTGGCAAGAATTGGCGGATTACAAGCTATACCCAATAGCTCGAATAATGGATTTGGTCGTGGAACATGTGTGAAGACCAGACCCATTTGCTGCATCGCCTTGACCGGATTTTCCGGCTCGGTTTTCTTCGCCATCTCGCTGTGCAAGTGCAGCACGCGTTCGTTGAAACGCTGCTCGATCTTTTTCAGCGTAAATGAAGACTTCGGCTGCATGGTGGCAGCCAAGTCGCGCACAGCTCCCATCGCACTGGCAAATACCTCCAAGCTTTCCACGGGCGGCGGCAGCTCTGCCCAGTACAGATCCTGCACCAGTTCGATGTTTTCGCGAAAGGACTCGCTGCTCTCCCACAATTGCAGCAGACTGGCCCTGAAGCGTGGCACATCCTCCGCCTCGCACTGCAGCATCTCCACAAAACGGCGCGTCCGCTCCGGCAACAGCAGCAGACGCTGCTCCACATCCACACGGTCACATTGAGTGTAACACTCTGAGGTCTCGAGCTCGGTCTGCACCGCCTGGACGCTGGTGGGCATTGACTCCGTTTGGACAATGGACACGTGGTACGCTGTGGCAGTTGGCACTGCCTCCAAACTCGCATGCTGCGAACGGAAGGACAGCATCGATGTATCCGAGTGGACGGTGTGAAGGGAAGTCATCGAGTAGAAGCTGTTGCTCGACAGACTCCGCGGCAGCGCACGGTAGCGCACTCGGCCGCGATAGATGCGGCTATAGGTGAACAGTTTGAGCATGTTCCGCTTGCGTCGCCTCGAAAAGAGTTGCTGCTCATGCTCCATCTCTGGCTGCTCCATGTCCTCAGCGACTTCGAAGAATGATTCCATGGTTAGGCCAGGAACCTCGTTGAGTGCTGGAACCTCGTTGAGTGCTGGAACCTCGTTGAGTGCTGGAACCTCGCTGAGTGCTGGAACCTCGTTAAGTGCTGGAACCTCGTTGAGTGCTGGAACCTCGTTGAGTGCTGGAACCTCGCTGAGTGCTGGAACCTCGTTGAGTGCTGGAACCTCGTTGAGTGCTGGAACCTCGCTGAGTGCTGGAACCTCGTTAAGTGCTGGAACCTCGCTGAGTGCTGGAACCTCGCTGAGTGCTGGAACCTCGTTGAGTGCTGGAACCTCGTTGAGTGCTGGAACCTCGTTGAGTGCTGGAACCACGTTGAGTGCTGGAACCGCGCTGAGTGCTGGAACCTCGCTGAGAGTCGCCACGGCGGCAGGAAACTCGCCGAGAGTCGCCACGGCGGCAGGAAACTCGCCGAGAGTCTCCATGGACACAGGAGGCTCGCCGAGAAGCTCCATGGACACTGGTGGCTCGCCGAGAAGCTCCGTGCCAGCTGGAAGCAATGGACTGTCAAGAGCCTCGCTGATCTGCTCTAATCTATCCTTGGTCTTGCTCGATTTAGCAGCATGCAAACGTCGATATCTGCGTAGTGCTGCCAGCGATTTGGCAGACCTGGGGCTGGACAATTGACCCACAGCTGCTCCACCCACACCGCGCACATCACCTTCTGCCACTGCTTCTTCATCCGCTGCAGTGAGCGTCTCTTTGGAGTTGCTGGAATACATGGTACTCACCTCGGACGGACGCTTGGCAGCGAGTATTTGGTCCGCCAGCTGCTTCACGCTGCATGCTATCACCTGGAACTCCTTGTGTGTGGGAATATCTGCCTCGCTCTGCCGCTGTAAAGAGAGAGAGAAAAAAGAGAAAAAGAAAAAACTATCAGTCTCATCCACATGTGGCACTCCTCTGCTGTTCACCCACCTCAACGTCGCGCAGGACACAGCCGAGTTGCAGGCTTGCGGACTGCAAATCCTTGATCTCCTCGCGTTTGGCCCGCTTGGCCGGACTGTCGTAGAGCTCGTGGGCGAGACTAAAGCCCTCCGGGAAGACACCAATTTCACGCTCCATGCGCTGGCACAGCTCATCCTTGGTGCGCAGCTCATCCTCCAGGCAGCGGGCTCGCTCCTCGGACTCCTTCAATTGCGACTCCATCTGCCGGATCTTGTTCTCCAGGGTGCCCACCTCCTCTTTGAGCTCCCCATTGGTGACCTCGATGTGCATGAAGCTCTTGCGCAGATCGTACATTTGGCTGCGCAGCGCTTCGGCCTCCTGCTCGGCCTCGGTGCTCGCCTGCAGCTTCTTGGCGAAACTGAGGTCATCGATCAGCGCCTGGCTGCGTCGCTTCTCGGTGTCCAGGGCCACGGCCATCTGTTGCTCCGCCTCCAGCTGCTCCTGGGCCTTGTGGCACTCCACTTGCGAGCGCAGCACGCGATTGTCCTCGAGCAGATCGCGATGCTCTTTGGTCAGCCGCACCAGGCAGGTCTTCAGGCCCAGTTCGGTCTCCTCCAGCTGCTGGATCTTCTCCGCTGCCGCACGCGAATCCTCGCGCAGGCAGTCCTGCAGCTTGGCAATCTTCTGCTTGAGGGACACCTCCTTGGCCTGAAACGCCTCCTCGCGCTCCTTGTGCTCCTGCTCCTGTTCGGCCCAGTGCGAGTCGGCCGACTCCATGGCCTCGTAGTGGCGTGCATCGAGATCCTTTAGCTGGCTGCGCAGCTCCTTGACCTCTTCCCGCAGGAAGCTCACCTCCCGCGCGTCACAGCTGTGCCGTGGACTCTCGCCCTGGCTGAGTGTGTTCTCGGGCTCGGCATCGGCATCAGCAGACTGTCCGGACTGTCCGGAGTAGAGCCGGGCACTGGGACTATCGGTGGACATGTCGTTGCCCATTTTGGCCAGAGCCAACAGGCGACAGATCAACAGCAGTGGCAGAGATCGACGCAGTGCCTCCAACTGTCGCTTCGTTCGCTGACGCTCCTCGTGCAGATGCTCCAATTGCGTCTCCGCCGCACCCAAATCCTCTCTCAGTATCAGGCACTCGGCGCGGCAGTCCTTGTACTTGGCCCCCAACGCGTCCTTGCTGAACTCTAGCTCCACGTTCCGCTGCCGTGTAATCTCCAGTTCCACCTCGTTGCGCTGCAAATGCAACCGCGTGTCGTTCTCCGCCTCCTCGAACTCACACTTGGCCTCCTCCAACTGGGCGTTCTCCTCCACCAGCTGTCGCACTCGATCGCTCAGCTCTCGCGCCTCCTTCTCCAGCAGCACCTCTCGCTGCAGTCGCTGGGACTAGTGCTGTGCCTGCGTCTCGCCGGCACTCTCGTAGACCAGTAGCTTGCGCTCCAGTTGGTCCAGTCGCTCCTGGTAGTACTGCAAATGCGGATGCTGGTAGACTGCGGTGGATGTGGACAGATCGCACTCGACGAAGACGCCGCTTTCGCTGAGGCTGCTGCTCTGCCAGGCGACGATCGACGATCGCTTGCTGGGCGTTGGCGGTGCACTGGGCGGGGCACAGCAATTGCTATACGGCTGAACGGTGGCCACAATGCGCTGGTGGCTCTGTGTGTGCCGCAGACGCTGATCTGCTTTGGTCTGTCGAGAAACCGAATACCGAAAAATTTAACTTATTTTTTTGTGTATCGAGTTCAAGTGTGTGTATTAATAAATTTGTAAAATAAATATATGGCATATCCCTGGGGCTTGGCTTGGCTGGGACTTGGTAGTTCGTGAACTGACATAGTGGCCCCAGCTTGCTACACACCTGTTCGGCTGACGGCATCATGGCATCTAGATCCAATTGCTGGACACATTGCAGCAACTGTTGCAAGCAGCGTTTGTCCCTGTCCGCCAAGTGCTGTGCGGATTCCTCCAGCAGATGCTGCAAACGCTGACAGTGACCCTCGCAGGTGCTGCCGTCCATCTGTGGAATGGCCAAAAGGGGAATACACACGTATTAGATTTTGTCTAATCTCTCTCTATAACAGTTTATTTGCACAGCTTCGCTTCACGAAGCACTGCAGCACCACACACTGCTCTGCTCTCCGCTCCGCTCAGCTCCTCTTCTGCCTCTGCTAATTTCACTTTGCTTCTTTTATAAATAATTACTTTTCGGTTGTTGCAATTAAGCGAATGAATTTGATTTTCAAGCTGAACGACTTTGCAGCCCAGCTAGCTTCGAACTGAAAGACCGAAGAGCTGAAGAGCTGAAAACTGTTTGGTGCGTTCGGCTCTAAAAATCAAAAAGGTATCAAAACCAAAGCAACGAAACGCAGCAAGCAGATGCGACCTGTGCTATACCCTCCCTATCTTGGAATGGAATGGATATCATCAAACCATTTCTAAGCCCCAAATCTTTAAGAAAAAGTTCGTTTTGTTCCTTGAGGAAAAATCGTGTTGACTAGTGTAATCTAAATAACAAATAAATTAGTTATACATAAAATTAATAATTATTAAATTATTAAAATATTATTTAATAATTATTAATTATTATTATAATATTATTATGATTATGAATTAATACTTATAAATTAGAATTATTAAATAATGAGGAGGGATGTTTCTTATTAGGAGGGTTCTTCCTTTGATTTGTTCATTACTTTCTGTACTAAACACTAGAATTTTACGTCTGCTTGTTGGGGATTTATAGACTTATGATTGTGAAAGATTTTACCATAGGCAGTGCAAAATATTGTGGCTATAATTTGTGTCTTAAGGGTAGCCTTCAAGTAGTTGTTACTAACTTTGTAATTAACTTTTCAGATAACATACAACGAATTCCAATATTTGTATATATGTATCTTTCTACTGCTTACAATTATTCCCATATCTGTTATATTTTGTAGCATTCACCCAAGCAACTCCAACATACCCTTACAACTAACATTTACTGTGTACATTTGGGTTTAAGGCGTGGGTCACACAAAGGCTTAGCTTCGGCCCCTATATATGAGTAATAGACACAAAATTGAATGCAAATCGTAGATGGTTAGGGCCTCTCGTCTCTGGCGCCTTATAAGCAAAACATATTTAAGCACACTTGATACTGTTTTTGGTTAAAACAACTCTTAGGATGAAGTAACCCCTCGATGGAGCAGCAAAGACCAAACCATAGTTGGTCAGAGTCTGTCTTACTGTCTGTCTGTCTGTGTGTAGTCAATCATTCATTCAATCAATGGTTAAGTCACACTAACAATTGGAAAGTTTAACCGCAAATACTCCAGCAATTGGCTGAATACTCGTATTTTATAATACAAAAATAATAATGAGATTGGCCATTAACTGGACTCCACTGCACTGCTGCTCCACTAAGACAATTTTCAAATTGCTTGGAAAAACAACAGAGAAAAGATTGGATTGCTGGCTTGGCTTGGCTTGTCTTGGGCTGATTGTTAATCGAATACAACAATTTCCGCGCTCGCACTCGCACTCGCACTCGCGCGCTCTCTGCCAGCTGCCAAAACAAAACTGGCGCCCATTGTTCCACACGAAGACCAAAAAAGCTGGCCAAAAGCTGATCCGCTCAATTCAATCCGAAACGAAACGAAACGAAGCGAAGCTCTAGCTCTCTGACTCTGACTCTGACACAATTCATTCATAAAACCAAGAAAAACTACGCTCAGAGACGCTCGTTGAGTGGCACAAAACTGGCTTTTGAGCGTTTCTGTTTGCAGCTCAACTACTCGTACTGGAACTGGTACTCGTAGCGTTACCTTATCGCTATCATCCTCTAGTTCGAGTATGCGAAACTCGAGAAGTTCATTCTGTTCGCGCAGCTCGTTGGACTCGTCGCTGTTGTGCATTTGCTGCTCCTCAAGCTCCTTGATGCGCTGCATCAGCTCATTGATATGCGTGTGGCTGATGGCTGCCTTTTCGGCGCTCTCCAGCTCCTGTTTCATCAGCTGCACTTCGGCTTGCAGACGTTCGTTCTCCTTGTGATACATTTCCGCTTCCTTCTGCAGTTTGTCCAGATCCTGCAGCTGCAAGCATAGAAAATGTTGAGGGTGGAAATGAGTGCCTGAGTGCACCTGTTTGCTAGGGGTGTGTTTTGGCATTGCACTTACAGTCTGCCAGATGACACCGCTGTCGGAGCCACTTGAAGGCGGCTGTGGACTAATCGAAGGCGGTGCCGATGAGAGTGCCGAATCCGTGTCCGAATTGTTGTCCTAAGTGTCAGGAAAGAAAACAAATAAAATCAAAAGTGGGTTCAATGGGTTTGCTCCATGGACTCACCTTTGTCTTGGCTGTGGCATGGCCATTTAGCAGCGTTGTCATCCATGTGGTGGCTCCATCTTCAATCTGCTGCTGCTGCAGCTCCTTCTGGCTGTTGTTGCTCTTCAATGTTGTGCGCATCTCGAGCGTTGATTTATGCGCATTTTTCGTATTGTTGATTAGCTCAATGTTCTTGAGTTGTGTTATCTGTGTGTGTGTGTGGAAAAAAGAAAAGAAAAACGAATGAGAAAATGTCGTGCCTTAGTTTCATTCCCTTCATTAGTTTTCTCCCTGCATTGCCCTGCCACTGCCCCAGAATGGCAATTAACAACAAAAGAATTTGTTCTGCTCTGTTCTCTGCTGTCTTTTATATCTTTAACTCTCTGCGTTGTACATTTCTACGCTGCGGTCTTCAAATCGAATGAATGTCTTTTCTGGTTGCTTGGGGCATGGCATAGAACCCGCTTTTGTGGCTCTACACATGTGTGTGTGTGTGTGGTGTAAAGAGTCTAGAGAGGGGCCAACAGTTAACAGTTATGACTTGATTTCTTGCCACACAAAAGCAGAGCATTGCTAAAAAAAAAGAGCCAATTCATCACAAGTTACTGATAGACAGACAGCCACACGGTTACTTTTCGAACAATAAGCGCTGGGTTCCAGAGGCTCGCTTCAGGTTCAATGACATCCCCCCTCCCCCCACCCATTGCTTTTTGGAAAGATCAAAGAGTCAAATAGGTTTTGAGTCATTTTTATGGCTTGTATTGTTATCAAAAGTTTTTGGGCCCAAGGATTGCCTGGTCGTGCCTCCTAAAACCCTCACGAATTCCAACGCACATTTAAACATTTAAAACAATTGCATCTGTGCTTGTGTTTGTCTTCTTCCATCACGAATTTTCATGGTCACGATGCCTCGTTTCCCTTTAGCTGATTGTCAGCTAATTAGCCCACTTAAATGCCACTCAAAACTCAAACTCCCCCTGCCTTATGCCCCCCACACATAACTTTAAATCACTTTCCAATCAAGCAACGCCCTGTTATATGTCTTACTTTCATGTCAATTTCAATTTTTTATGTAACATCCATATAATATAATGGTGCGGCTTGGCCGCTCTTTGCTGTGGCTTTGCTTATTATTATACGCATAATGCTGCCATGCATTATGCTAATTTCTGTGTGTGGGGCAGCAGGGCAGCGGCTCATTGAACATGTGTAGAGAAATCATTAATCAATTGTGAAACGAGGGTAGGGTTCAGCCCAAACCAAAACAAAATATATATATGAGTGGTAACTACATACATATGTATGTATGTATTTAAGTATATTTAAAGAGCACAACCCAAGCGGTGCAATGACCAATCGAGTCTCTGCCTCACTGGGTCCCTGACTCCCCATAAAAGTGCCCAACAACCCCAGCTTACAGTTGCGATCAAAAGAATAGCAACGAAAAGGGTCTTATCTTCTTTTGATTAGTCTACTGTAAAATTATTTGAGTAGAATTCAGCATCAAGTGTTCCAAACGACACCAATCCAAAGGTTGTTACTCCCAAACGACCGAGGGGCGCTGCTGTATGACGCGTGTTCTATCCAATTGTTATGATTTTTTAATGCTATTTAATTACTTTACACAAAGCGAGCGAGAATTAACTTAAGAACCTTTCAGTTGTTAAATCTTATCAGACTTATTTTCATGACCGCCATTATATAAACACATGTGTATATCGTATGCGATCGATCGTATAATTTCCCAACACAGCCCCGGAGCTGCACATATGAATACTGAACTGAATCAGAGGCCCAGGGCACAGGAGGCCGAAAATGGAGTTTGGCGTTGGTGTCGCATGCCTGCACGTCGTCACCATCGTCGTCGTTGTCGTCGCCGTCGCCGGTTGATTGGAAATTATCAACAGTTTGATGTCTGAGAGTGCCAGAGGATAGATAGCCTGAGAGACGACTCTGCGTGGCGACTGTTGGCTAACAGTTATGGTAATTTCTTGAATCGATTCCAAAAGAACTTTTTTTTTTGCGTAACGTAACGGACACTGATGTTAACGAACTGCCTGATCAACGTGCTCGGCAGATTAAGCAATTTTTTTTTGTAACAATCAGTTTTAGCTCCACTCCCCCATTGACTTCTGAGTGTGTGGCTGGGTATGGGGGATTATTTTGATGGCTCCATTGATGGTACAATTCCGCACAACTCGCATATTCAGATTGCGCTAAATGCAGCGCCAGGCAGACGTTGCGAGACGGCGGAGAAGATGCGCCACCAGGTAGATTTCAAACGCGGGCTGGCTGGCTGGCTGGATGGATGGATGGATTGTTTGTAAATCTGTCGACAAACTCTCAACCTGCTGAGCCATATACAACCAGATATGTATGTATGTATGTATACAAACATGCATCTCAAATGTATGCATAAGGTTTATGTGTTTATGTTTTGCCGTCGGGTTTGTATGTCTGTCTTTCTGTCTGTCTGTCTGACTGTTTGCACAAGCCGCGGGCCAAGTGATTGTGATTGTGTGAAATGATTTTCCTTTCGGTACGGACAGGTTTCACTTCGATCTCCAGTGACTGCGGACTGCGACTGCAACTCACAGAGCGACTGCAGTTTTTAGGCAGCAAACGTCGCGACGTCGCGACGTCAACGTTCCGGGTTCGACTCCCTGGTCCGGTGCACGATTACGTGTCAAGCGACAGTACAAAATCTGTAGGCCCGCGTACCAGCCCCAGCCAGCAGCCAGCAGCCATCAAAAGGCATCGAGACGCGATGCTTTATGTACAGACATACATATATACAGAAAATTTCCTCGTATTTGCATTTGGCATTGTAATTCAGGTTTTTCAGTCTGCACAAAAGACATTGCCTTTGATTTGATCTTGCGAAAGCGAAAGTTTATATGCCGCTAATGAATTATATTGTGTATATATATCGAAAGACACTACTTCCCAAGAGTTTGCTGCTGCTGCTGCTCCTCCTGCTCTGCTCTGCTCTGTAGGCAGCCCCACCCCGAGTGGCGCAATCCCCCGGGGTGGTCTTCGGGCGGGTTCTGCAGCCAAGCGTTACACTCTACAGCGTTCGGGGGGATACGATAATTGAACTAATGAATGGATTTGAATGGACTCTGTTGACATGTGGGGGTTTTTCCCCTCCAAAAACCATATGCTCATTAATTTGTATCGATATCGCACAACGAACCCCGAGGATTAATCTTTGGGCAGGCAACCCAACCATGGAAGATAGTCGTCCGAGGCCTTTCCCTTTCGATCTGCGATACCACAAAAGACAGACAGACGATTATTCATCCGTATTTTATTGTTGTTGTTGTTGCCTATAGAAAATTTCGCCAACATTTCATTTAATGTGCGTTACAGAACTGTAAGGCCATAGAAATTATCAAACTCTCTGCGCAGATTCTTCCCCCAAAATAATTTCTATAATCCATAGCCATTAATCATGTTTCCCCATCACTTTCCATTCAATTCAAAGCTCATTCCGTATGTACAACACGCTGTATGAGCAATAATTGTGGAATTGCTTGTGAAATTCTCGGAATAAAAATTGTTTAAACTATCATAAAAAAAAAAAGAAACATTGTTTCGACTTTGCCTTAGACCCTTGTCCAAGGGGCTGGTCGTTCATACCTTGACATCTCGGCGGTTGTAGTAGTAATCCATTGTGTCAGGTGTACAGATATTTATGCATTATGTAGATTCTCTCAGGCGAAGAAACCAAAAACAATTAACTAAACAGTTTGTCAAGTTTTAAAGTAGTTTTCACCGTGGTAATTTCACTAAAAAAAACACATCAAAATTTATAGACACATATACACGATATACAATTTGCATATGGTTCACATTTCCACAAATTTCACACACACCCCTTTTTTGTTTCCTTTCATGAGTTGTTGGTGGGGTCTGTCTTTTTTTCTTTGATTTTTTTTATTTTTGTGGTGCTTTGCCGTTGTGATTACTTTGCATATTGGAAACGTCCGGCGTCTACGAGTATGTCTTGTTTTAGCAACATCATCATCATCATCATCTTTTTGGTCGCTTCGCTTTTACTGTCGTTTGGACATGGCGATGGATGCGATGGGGAAGAGGAGGATGACTAAATTTTTGCAGCCAACATAGACACATATCGTATTTAAAATAGCGTTAACATTTTAAAAGCTTTTCACTGACCCCAATTGGTGGTGTGCACACCACAGCATAGCACTCCCCAGAGCCACCAGCCACTCCACCACTCAGCACACACTTTCCTTAAAGACTCTCTTCTGTGTGTGTGTATATTTATTGATGCCACCCCGTCTGTTTCTTGTTGCCAAGATGACATCGTTTTCCCGATTGCTGCCGCTGCCGCTGCTTCTGCTGCTGCTGCTGCACTTTTGCTGTATGCAAATTATGGCTAGTTTTAGAAAACTAAAGAAAACTTGCACATGGGCTGACATCTGAGCATGGATTAAAGACTGTGATCTGTGATCTGTCTGCGGAAAGGCAAAGCCAAAACAAAACATCAAAAGTCATGGCTGGATGATCCCTCAAGATGGCAGATGGGGGCTGGATGGAGGCAAATATGTTGCCATAATAGATTCTCGATTACTTTTGGGCCAATCCGATGGAAACAATTACGGTACAGGCGGCGATTAATGAACTGTAAAATTGAATTCGATCACTGGAACGGAACGATGCAGCAGCGAAGGCAGCCCAACGGAAACTTTTCGGGGAAATGGCAAAGGGGTGGACGGTCGGGACCGTGTGAAAGGCAATTAATTTTGATTGTTTTTTTTTTTTGTTTTTGGCATATTTCACTAATCTTTTTAGTGCAAATTCGGTGAAATTATGGGTTCGTGTGTGCGTTAAACAATACAAAAGAGAAAGACAAGACAACACACAAGACAGGCGGCTAGGCTGTAAAATAAGTTTTTTTTTTTCTGATGATTGTTGTTGCCCCATTCGATTCCAAATGGCAGTAACAACAACTGAAACCGATTGTTTGTTGTGGTTTTTTTTTTTTTTTTGTTGGTACTATTGTACAAAAGTATTTTTCTTTTCTTTAGTATTTTGATTTTTTTTTATTGTGTCTGTGGTTCCTTCATTTTTGGCATAGTTACACACAGACAATGCACTTTGATGCTTTTGGTTTACTTTTCATTAGCGGCTCTTCAAAAGGTGCCTCCGTCAAATTAACAGCAAATTTCACCTAATTATGCTGGCACTCGTTGAACTCTGCGTGCACTCCTGGCCCGTCCCGAGTGCGAGTGCGAGTACGAGTATTTCTTTTCATTTGATTTGTTAATGTAATTCACTTTTTTGTTTCTTTCTTTTTCCCAGTATACACTTGACACCGACTTTGCCGCAAATTGTAAGTGGAATTGTGATACTACGAATTGGATGGGGCACCGTTGCGCACCTGCGACGCCTGCGTACTCTGAAAATCAACTGACGGTACCGGGGCTGGCTATCGATGGACGACGCTATCTGTTGGGCCATTCATGCGAGCCCGAACCTCAGAGCAGAGCTAAGCCTCGCACTGCGGTAGAGGCCAGGGTGGGTTTAACAGAAGGTGAGGCCACTACTCTCTATCTCTTTGCACATGCGCTGCCTGGAACGCTGATGCTGTCTGGGCTTGAAGAGTGGAGAGCGCAGGTTGTGTGAGCATTCCACTGCTACGCCTCACCTTGTTACGCTACACCCTTTGCACAGGCTTCGACTGCGACAAACGGCTGGCTGCGTCTGCGCGCTCTCTTCTCACTCTCCCCATAAGGTGAGAGAAAGTGAGTGTGAGTGCGAGTGTGACGACGTGCAAAAAAATAAAACCAAAAACCGGCTTGCTTAGGCCTGTGTGCTCTCTCTCTCTATCTCCTCTCTCTATGTCTGTTTTTTGTCCGTTTTGGTGTCTGCATTGCCTGCGATCCACTTGCAACACTTGCGCTGCTGCTGGTGCTGGTGCGCGGCTGCAATTTCTGCTGCAGTTGCTCACGTTTCAGCAGAGCAGGTTTTTTGCTGCTGTCTGCTGCTGCTGCTGCTGCTGTTGCTGCTGCTGCTGCTGTGTCTGTTGCTCTGTCTCCTTTCTGCCGAAGCGATTGTTGTCTTTGCCATTCTCATAACTAACGCAAAATTATATCATAGATCATGCCAATAGTGCATAACCGCAGCAGACGACGACAGGACAGGAGAGATACAGATGCAGATCCCGAGACAGATACAGAGATACTCGTTCAGACGGAGCTGGAGAAACGCCAGCAAAACAGGTAACCAGAAGGAGAGACTGCAGGCACAGACCGAAGATTTAGATACACTTAAGAATTGATTATTGCAGGCCTGATTATATTTTAGTAATAGATAATTATCGATTGTTATAAAAGTAGAGAAATTTTATCGATTATCTATGAGTTCCTTATGAGTAATTGTTCTCTCGGTTGTTTAAGTGAAAGCTATATGCGTAGTGCCTCGATCCTGCCGATTCCTACAAGAGATATTTCTACACAGAAAATATAACTATGCATACACAGAGAGTAGATTCTCCCCTTCCATAATATACAACACATATTTTACGATCTTTCCACAAATATCATAGTACCCCCAAAGAAGGGTATTTGCATGTACAAAATATATACAGCTATGTACATCTGTAGCTGCAGAGATACGTATCTGCAAGAGAGCTCTTAACATTTAACCCAAGTCTCGAAAATGCTGGCGGCACAAGTTCAAGTGCTGCCGCACAGCCCCCCACCGAATACGAACCCGAACCCGAATCCGAATCAGAGTCCCACTCCAACCCCAATACAATCCCGCGCCCCCCACAAGATACAGTCAGACAGACTTACCTCAGGTGTAACTTGAGCCTGGTGTATGGGATTTGTATCTGTATCTGGTTCGTTTTTAGCTTTTGTTGCTTTAGATATTGTTGAAGTTGTTAATGTTGTTGCTGTAGTTGTGATCGTTGTTGGTTTCTTTGGCTTTTGGCTCGTTTCGTTCGTTTTGTGTTTCATCGTCGTTGACATTTTGGCTTCATTTGAGGTCCTTTTTTTTATAGGGCCCTGTGGGCCCTGCAATGTCAACAAATCCTTTTTCAGTTGTCCTATATTACGTTCTTTGGTTTTGATTTCCTCTAGCTGCAAGTAAAATAAATTTAAATTTAGATATATGTACGTAAATATGTATGTAGATATGTATATAAAGTTCCAATGTGAAATATGAAAAGTTGCCTGAACCGCTTCTCTCGTATGTTTTGTGGTTGTGTCTACTCTTTGGCGTGGAGTGTGTGTACGCACAACTTACCAAACGTGTTATTTCAATTTTGGCTGATTTTTGTATCTGAGTCAATCGGTTTTCATATGCATTCTTCAATTGCCGCATATCGGCAGCCTTGAGTCTATCAGCCTGCCCAATAATCTGCAAGAAATTGTCATATCATACATATGAGCGTTCCACTAATCAATGGAGCAACACCCCCACCCCCACCCCACCACACGGCAGGGGGGACGGGGATTAAAAAGCAAGCCAATCCATGCTGTTAGTTTACACTTTGCGATTAGGTTGCGCGGCATCCATTAACCAAACGAGACACAGAAACACACATATACACGTATACACATCGGAAATAACTGGAAAAAGATGTTATCTAGGGTATACGCGAAGCTTTAAATACCCTTGCAGGCGAAGCAAGAAATATGGGATTTACTATGAGGCCCTTTGGATATGCTAAAGGTAAAACAACCGATGGGCGCTGCTGTAAGATGCGTGAGTATCATTTTCAACGAATTCTGGTTTTATTTCTTCACAAATCTTTCTGAATTCATAAGAAAATAGAAACTGTAGGCATGTGCGCCGCGACAAAAATATTTCGAAATCTTTAAACAGGGTTTAATAGTACGTAAAGTATAGCTAAGACGAATTAGAACTTGATAGCCTTATAGGTGACACTCTACCTTCTATAGATACTCCTCTAAAACCCACATGGACATCCATTTTAAACCTTCCAACTTTGGCACAGGGTATCCCGTAAAACACAGGATACTACGCCACTCAAAACAATATTTGCTTAACGTCCCTACCGCTGATAGAGACAGCGCATTAACGAAATTGCCATATTGAAATTGGTGTGGTCTATAAAAACAAAGGTGCCATCGTGTCCCAGCCAACAGTTTGCATTGCAATGTCCAATGTCCAGTGGCTGAAGCACCTCCTGCTCGTTGCATGGCTATGCCATTCGGTTGACGGCACTAGTGAGACTCGAATACCGTTGAACCTCAAGATGAACTCGAATTTAATGCTGGAGGTGAGCAAAATCTTGTGCAGGGCCCGCATTAAGGTGCTGTTTGTGTACTTTGAGAACGAGACATCGCATCAGCACACCGGACAGATACTGCGGGAGGTAACCAAGTGTGATATATCCTACATATCATTGAGGTAGGCCTCAATATACATAGTGTAGTCCAAAGTGCAATCGCAGCTCATGTCTCGTGTTGACAGGAACCAATTGCATCCGCTGGAGGCCGTCAAGGATGATGGAATACTGATGTACATGGTAATGATCATCACGAACATCTCACAGCCTCTGGAACTGTCGCTCATTCGTAAGAAGTCGGCAGCGAAGCATCTGTCGCATGTCTTTCTGCTGGTACGGGATGCGGACACAGTGTCGGATGCCTGGATGAGGGCCAGCTTTCGACAGTTCTGGAAGATTTGGCTGCTCAATATCGTCATCGTTTACTGGCGCAACGATCGCTTGCATGCCTATCGCTATAATCCCTTTACGGACAACTATTTGATCACCGTATCCCATGAGACGAATCGCCTGCCGACTGTCGGTGAACTCTTTCCCAAGACCATACCGAATATGCAGCGCAAGCCGCTGCGGGTGTGCATCTACAAGGACGATGTTAGGGCCATATTCCGATCGAAAGGCATGATTGTCGGAACGGATGGCCTGATGGCCACCTATGTGGCCGAACGCTTGAATGCCACAATGATGGTGACGCGTCCCTTTTCCTACAACTATAATCTCAGCTCGGACATTTGCTTCCTGGAGGTGGCCAACGAGTATGTCGATATGGCCATGAATATACGATTCCTTGCACCCGACACGTTCCAGAGGCTGGCGGAGAATACCGTGGCCCACACCCGGGACGATCTGTGTGTGATTGTGCCAAAGGCAAAGACTGCGCCCATCTTTTGGAACATTTTCCGTTCGTTCAGCTGCTGGGTGTGGGCCCTCATCCTGAGCTCTGTGCTGCTGGCGAATGTGTTTTGCTATTTGGTTCATCGACAGCCAAATGGCGGTGTTGCTGGAGTGCCCATGCAGCTGTTTGCTGGTGCTCTGACCATGCCACTGACGAATATTCCACGGAGCCACTCGCTGCGGCAATTCCTCATCTTTTGGCTGTACTTTGGCATGCTCATCTGCAGCGCCTTCAAGGGAAATCTCACCAGCATGATGGTCTTTCAGCCCTCGCTGCCAGACATTGATGATCTGGGTGCCTTGGCGGAGTCCCCCTATCCCATTATGATACGACCGCGACACATTAAGCACATTGAACACTTTCTGACTTTGGGCCACCAGCATGAGGCCAAGATACGGCAGCAGATGATGCAGGTGACGGACGGAATGCTCAACACACACATAGAGCACAACGATAAGCGGTTTGCGTATCTGGAGAAGTTTCATATTGCCCGCTTTCAGGTGAACAATCGCCAGCATATGGTGCTGGGTCGGCCCGTGTTCCACCTGATGGACAGCTGCTTGGTGCCCTTCCATGCCGTCTACATAGTGCCCTATGGATCGCCGTATTTGGGCTTCCTGAACAGCCTCATCCGTAGCTCGCATGAGTTCGGCTTCGAGCGTTATTGGGATCGCATTATGAACACGGCGTTCATTCAGTCGGGTGCCAAGGTAGTGCATCGCCGGCACAACAGCAACGATGATCCGGTCGTGCTTAAACTAGAGCACTTTCACGCCGTATTCTCGCTGTGGTTCATCGGCATGGGGCTGGCGTGTGCGGCATTCATCTGGGAGCTGTTAACCCACAACTACAACTGGGCCATAACCAAGCGGCGGCAGCAGTAGCAGCACTAGCAGCAGAGGAGAAGCAACAACAACAACAACAGCAACAACGATGCATGCAACAAGAACATGGGGCGACAGATTTGGGTGATCTGTGTGATTTGGCCACTTACCTGGGACTTTTCCTCCTTCATTTTGTTTGCTTCTTTTAGCACGGCAATTTCGTTTGTCAGTCTTTGAATTTCATAGTTGATGAGGCCATCGGCCGTCGTCACGTGTGTGCTAGTGCTGGTGCCGGTGCTGCTGGCATTGGTGGCCTCGATGGTGGCCAATTCGTTGGGTTTCTTTGAACCAGTACACTTTTTTGTTACGTCCAGCGTATGCTGAAGTTTCTTAACATCGTTCTTCCATTTGCGGCTATCGGCATCGTTTTGGGCCCTAAACAAAAAAAGGAGGATCGTTAATCGATCGATAAAGCATCGATAATTATCGACAACTAACCTTAGGGCACGCACCGCACCGCGTTCGGTGATCAGGCTGGACTTTAGCTCGTTCACCTCCAAGCGTAGCTGCTCGGTGAGTGCATTCAGCTTCTGTATGGTATCCAGATTCTCCTGCAGCTTGCGCTTTATACGCTGCGGCGGTGCCGTCTGCACATTGGTTGTGGTTACGCCCCCAATGATCACCGGTGGACGCTCCACCTTGGCGCAGCTCTTGGTAGCTGCATTTTGTACTTTTGAGGCATCCTCAAAAGTGTTTGTATCCCTGGCGCGCAATTTGCCGCGACACTGCAAATGGATACCCTCGATGCGGGTGCGTTTCTCCTGATTGACTGTATCCCCAACGGACGTCAGGGATGTGCTCAGCTTCTTTTTGCGTTTCAATTTATTTTTGCCGACGACCAGCGTCTGCCAGTCTTCCTGGAAGCTCGCTTGGGCCCTGCCTTGGGGGTCTGTTCTGCTACGCACGCCACCTGCAGCCCCAGCATTGTGGGGCTTGAGGATCTGTGGTGCGTTCAATCTCTTCTCATTGAATCCTTTGCTAGAGGTCGTTTTTGTTTGATTTTCAGCCATTTTTGATGTATCTTTCGTATACAAAAATGTAGCCGTCGTTTGTTTTTTTTGTTTTGTTTTGTTTTAAATTATTATTTTTTTTTCTATAAGTGCTGCATATGCGGTGTGTGGTCCGACCCTGCCGAAAGTCTTTGCTATATTTACTTCACCTGGTCATTGATAGATTCGCCTGAATCTCATTCAGGGTTTATCTGGAAATAGAAACAGAATAACACAACCATTAGAAAGGGTTCCGTAAAGGCTTCGGTTCGCTGGGGTGCAATATTCTTGCTGTGTCATTTTTTTTTTTGCCTTTCTTTGGCTTCTATTTAGCCACTAACTTCTAAGCTCTTTTCTTTCTTCGTTTGCCTCATTCCCTTTGTTTTTTGTGTGGCATGCAACTAATCAACAAGTTTTCGCGCCCCCCTTTATTGATTTCCATGGCAGCAGGGCTTTTTCTTTCAGTTTTCTGGGAGAGGCCATCAGTCCACACATGAATGAAATGAAATGAAAATGAAATACGAGAGTATCCATTGTAATGGTTCGGGAGAACTAGCTTATGATGTGAATTGTTTTTGTGTGGGGGTGTGGTGGGGGGTTTACTAAATAAACTACTCCCAAATGCCGTCATGTGGCGCGCCCAACAAAAAAAACACATGTGTTTTTTAGGAAACCCAAGAGAGCTCTTTACACGCAATAAAAATGTACATATTTCATGGTAGTTTGCCCCCCTCCGCACACACACACACACACACCAGCCACACTGCAGTAGCCAGCCTACTATTAGCAACTAGAGCAAAAATTCTTTGCATTGTGCAAACATCCGTTCGAAAGATTAAAACAAAAGCATCTATATATACAATTACTATAAAGCAGAGATACGAACGACCGACCGACTGATCGCCCTCAGTTCATATGGATGATCATCTTTATCAAGGCCACCGATCAGTCTATATATATATTCAATATATATATAGAAAAATGTGTGTTGGCAACTCTCCTGAGATTTATTGGAATTTGATTTGTTTTTCCAAAACCAATTCATAACGCCATAAATTCTGGATAAGTGGTTTAAGTTTTTTAGTGGGGGGGAAATGGATCTATATGGAACGCCGATGTTGCATTTAATTAAATTAAAAATTGTTGCCCCAATGTCCAGCGTGTTAATAAAGTGTTTTTGGGGTCGACACACGCCATGGTGACATCACACGGGCTTCGCCTTGCCTTGCCTTGGTTTCTGGTGGGCGCCCACACCAGATCCACTAGAGAGACATCGGACCAGAGACGAAAGATGAAAGTTTTTGCTCTTTAAGTATGTATATTTTCAGACATTTTTCAATTTGATGACACATGTTGCCAAACGATGGATGAGTCGTACCGCATGTACGTACGTACAGCCTCCGCTGTCCCCACAAATGTATAGTTCTTTGCCTGCCAGCCCCCTTGCTGATTCAATGAAGATCACGTATACGCACCATTAACATTCAAATCCTTGCGCAAACGTAGACCAAAGTTTGGCATTTGCCTCGGCGTAATTAACATGAACCAAAATTATTGTTTACCAGCTTCACTCACTCCACACTCCTCTCACACAACGAGGCCGAAGACTATGTTTTGTAATAGGTCTATACTCGTACAGTTTATTTACTTCTGCTACTGCGGCAATTGTTTGTTTAGCATTCTTTCTTCCAGTGTAATTTCTCGAATTTCGCAATGACGTCAATACGTTAATTTTTTTCCGCGCCGCACAGAATAAGTCGAATTTCGTTGGTATGTGGAGCAGTTCATTTACAATTAAATTTCTTATGTTTCCTTTCGTTTTCTTCTGCACAGAAATTGGCTTTTACAGGAAGCTCTTGGTTGTTACACTTAGTTTAAGTTGAGGATTGTGTCGAAAATTAAGTTATTTAGGCGTGTGGGTGGTTCGTTATGTTAAATTAGTTGCAATCAATTTAAATTAAAATGAAACGTTCTATTCTAATTAAAATTTCGTTTTTGCTGGGCGTATATAGCCAGAGATCTTTCGTTTCGGCCGGACACCGTTTGACTGAATCGGCGGACGAAGCTTTCGCAAGCTTCCCACATATGTATATTTGTTTCCATTTCCATTTAATTAAAGAAAGCTTTGGCATTTATTGATGCAGTTTGTGCGCGCGTGTGTGTTGGGGGGTGGCAAAGCTTTCGCCTGATTGTGCGTGCACAAAAGAACTTCTGACCCAACTGTAGTGGGAGGGGCAGCTGGGGAGGCGGCACGGCACACAAAAGCAGCCGTTGGAAGCCGGAAGAGGCAATTTATTGAAAGCTGAATCTTCATATTCATAACAAAAACAAACCAGCGGCGCGCATACGTACAAATACTTATACATATATGTATTAATAACCCAAAAGAATAGAGGAATATGTATCTATAAATGCAGGCTTCTCCTGCCTGGCCCCCAACAGCTGAAACTTCACAAATCACACATACAATTTATGTAAATTTGACAATGCCCCATAACGACACGATGAATGATGGACACAATTAGAACACACTCGGATTCCAGTCTGTCAACAGCAACAAAAAGGGGGGAACAAACTTGGAACTAGGTTGATGCCTTATCGTCTTATAAGTGTGTAGTTTCAATAAACTTTACTCACTCTGAATTGACATTTGTCATGTGGATGAAGATCTCTCTTCTGTGTAGAGTGTCCTGTCCTGACTAGCGTTTCGTAATCACTTGGCGAGTTTCGATTGAATATCCATTGACATTTCTTGTTTGGGGTTGTCTTGTCGTTAACAGAAGCCTTGAGCAACTAAAATTCCAATTCCACATTACCGAATTAGATTTAGATCTTCTTCTATTTCCATTTCCATTTTCAATTTGCCTTTTTTTATGGGCTCTATTTGCTCTGGTGCACACAAACTCACTCAAGTTGAGCGGTCGGAACAAACTGAAGATGCGCCGCATATTCTAAAATGGAATAAGCGACAGGCGTGCGTGCACCGTGTGGACGATCGCCAAATTTATATAAATAGCTAAAGAAATCACAAATCTATATTTGAAGTTAGAAGCAATTTCAAAAACGCCGCTCAACGGTCAACATGTGCGTCACAAGCACACACAAAATATCGATTGCAGCTATGCATCAACTATCGATGCAGGGCAAGTGTGACCATTTCAATTTAATCGGCAGCCCGAAACTACGAATTGTACGTGTCTGGCAGCGCCACAAGAAACGACGTCATATTCGTTTTATGTTGTTTTTGTTTGAACCTTAATATGTAAATGATCTAATAAAAAGGACTTCTGAAACTTGCCAGTCTTGTAAAAAATGTATGTATCTATCGGATAAAATTATTCGTTTAAGGCTGAGAGGGCCAACTAGCTAGTAATTTTAACCGGAATATCGAATTCGAGGAATATCAACGTTGAATGTTTTGAAAAAAAACAATCGATACTATCGTAATAGTATCGGGCTCAAATAATGGAAAATAATGGTCTTGTAGAAAATGGCTTTATCAATCGAATAAAACTATATGTTCAGTTGTGAGGATTTAAGTTATAATGTAATATCAAATCGAAAATCAAAATTATAGAATATGATTTTCCTCGGTATATTTACGGTAAATGTTGAAAATGAGAAGGTATATTTCGGTATTTTTGTGATGATTCAGACGGTAGAAATCCCACGCGGTCACACTGTCCATCCAAAAACGTGAAAACCCAGTTTTGCCGCTGTCTGCTAGGAAATTGATTGTTTTAAGCAATATTAACTTGAAAAGGGATAATACCATCACATAAATATGGTAAGTCATCCCGTAAATAGCCAACCGAGGGCCCTCGGAGGTGGAAAAGTGCATTTGCCGAGGGATAGCATGCGAATATAAACATAACCTTCAAAGAAGCTTCTGGCAAAAGCCGACATCTGGCGCTGACTAATAATGAGCTCGATTTGGAATCCGTTTTCAGCAACCGCAAATTGTGCTGCTCAAGGAAGGCACGGACACGTCGCAGGGCAAGCCCCAGCTGGTGTCCAACATCAATGCCTGTCAGATGATTGTGGATGCCGTGCGGACCACTCTGGGTCCCCGTGGCATGGACAAGCTGATTGTCAATGCCCAGGGCAAGGCGACCATTTCGAATGATGGCGCCACCATCATGAAGCTGCTGGAGATTATCCATCCGGCCGCCAAGACCCTGGTGGACATTGCCAAGTCACAAGACGCCGAGGTAAAAATTCTATATGAAGCTCTTGAAAATTTAAGCACGTGACGACTGACTTTTCCTCTCTGGTAGGTGGGTGATGGTACTACTTCGGTGGTTCTGCTGGCCGGTGAGTTCCTCAAGCAGGTGAAACCGTTTGTGGAGGAGGGCGTCCATCCACGCATCATTATCAAGGCCATCCGTAAGGCTCTGCAGTTGTGCATGGACAAAATCAACGAAATGGCCGTACACATTGAGAAGCAATCGAAGGCGGAGCAGCGTAGTCTGCTGGAGAAGTGCGCTGCCACAGCCATGTCTTCCAAGCTGATTCATCAGCAGAAGGACTTCTTTGCCCGCATTGTTGTGGATGCTGTGCTTTCGCTGGATGAGCTGCTGCCTCTTAATATGATTGGCATCAAGAAGGTCACCGGCGGTTCGCTGGAGGAGTCTCAACTGGTCTCTGGTGTGGCCTTCAAGAAGACCTTCTCCTATGCCGGCTTCGAGATGGCACCCAAGTCGTATGAGCCCTGCAAGATTGCCTTGCTGAACATCGAGCTGGAGCTGAAGGCGGAGCGCGACAATGCCGAGGTTCGGGTGGACAATGTGCGGGAGTATCAGAAGATCGTGGATGCCGAATGGCAGATTTTGTACAACAAATTGGCCAAAATTGTCGAGTCCGGTGCCAATGTGGTGCTGTCCAAGCTGGCCATTGGCGATGTGGCCACACAGTATTTCGCAGATCGTGACATTTTCTGCGCTGGCCGTGTGCCCGAAGAGGATCTCAAGCGCACAATGAAGGCCTGCGGCGGTGCTGTGATGACCACAGCCAATGACATCAAGGCCGAGGTTCTGGGTTTGTGCGAGACCTTCAAAGAGGTTCAGGTGGGCGGTGAGCGCTTCAATTTGTTCCAGGGTAAGTCGTGCTCTCAATACTGATGCCGCTCTGTTGCTAAATGGCTCCCCTGTGTTCTGTAGGTTGCCCCAATGCCAAGACAAGCACACTGATCCTGCGCGGCGGTGCCGAGCAGTTCCTCGAGGAGACTGAACGTTCGCTGCACGATGCCATTATGATTGTGCGTCGCACCATCAAACACGATTCGGTTGTGGCCGGCGGTGGTGCCATTGAAATGGAACTCTCCCGTCTGCTGCGCGACTACTCGCGCACTATTGCTGGCAAGGAGCAGCTGCTGATTGCAGCCATTGCCAAGGGACTGGAGATCATACCACGCCAATTGTGCGACAATGCCGGTTTCGATGCCACCAACATTCTCAACAAGCTGCGCCAGAAGCACTCTCAGGGTGAGTGCACATACAATGAATAGACAATATTTTTTGGAGGGGGCTGGTTAAACAATTTAATCATTAATTCTGTTTATACAATGAATGGTGAGGATGGTTCTACTTTTTGAGCTGCTCGTGCCACAGGCGGAAGCAGGGATCCTGGCACAGGCCTGGCTTGTCCGGGCAAGAGTTGCACATGTATTTGCTGTACTGCAGCATGCCACCTTTGTGGCAGTAGCGACAGTTCTTGCGTGCCGGCTTCCCATTCTGGCGTATTAAGATCGGGTCGTGGCGTATGGCCGTGATTAACTTAATCTCCGGTATCGACGCCGCCTTCTTGCTCTTCTCGGGTATATCGGCTTTGTTTGGGCTCGTTGCAGTGGCAGCAGGCGGCTCCGTGCCACCCGTCTCCAGGCGAAGCAGCGACCGAATGATTGCCACACGAAATTCGGCATAGTTGCGATACTTCAGTGTGACATCTCCTCCTCGCGGCGGTGGGGTGTTGTTCTGGTACAGCAGATACGAGTTGTAGACAATCATGTTGAGCAGAAAGATGGCCAGTTTTTTGTCCGACTGCAGGCCCTGGCAGGTCGGCTGATACTCAATCAATTGCTGTCTGACTTGATTGGCCGGTCGCAGTTGCCGGTCTATCTCCTGGATGAGCTTCGGGCGGGCATTTGTCTTTTGCATGGACATCTCCTTTGAATAGATGGCCAGACAATCGGAGCTGAAGAAGTACAAACTCTTTTCGCGACGCCGCCACTTGCCCATCATCAGTGGGGGAGTGGCATACCACATGACAATGCTGTTCGATGTGAGCTGCTGATGCACCAGCGCCTTGCTGTTGCCATACCTATTCCTGTCGAGCAGTCCAGTGCAGTAGGTGTTCCTATTGGACAGCTCAAAGGCGAGGCCATAGCTGCCATAGAACTTCGACGCGTACACAGTGCGTCCCTCCTGATGCTCCCCCACCAGCTTCAGTGCCAGCTTATTTCGGTGTTCCACCAGCTGCCGCGAATTGCGCACCCATGCGCACGCCTGCTCACGCTGCACAATCTCCGGCATCACTTTAACGACCAGGCCACTCTGCTCCGTGAGCATGTGCAGCAGCAAAGCATTGCTACGGAATTTGTGTGCCAAGTCCTGATTGTAGCTAAATCTACCCTTCCATAGGGTCACTGGGTCATTGAGCACCAACTGCTGGCCGCACACATACAGCTCCGCCATGCGTTCGTTGATGAAGGTCAGCAATTTATTGTAATCATCTGCCTGGCTCTTCGCCTTCACATCGAGGGCATCAAAGTTGAGCCACTGCATCAGCTGGCGATAGCGTTCCAGGGACATCTTCTCCTTGAAGCCAACAAAGCCAAAGTGCATATTGTTGCTCCAGTAGTCGGACAGTTCGTTCAACTTCACATCACTCATGAGCAGGGAGAGGCCCACAAATGCCTCCATTTCCTCGGCTTGGGTCAGGGGGCAGCCCTTGGGTGCACGCGTGTTGCAGCTCTTGGCCAGCGAGAAGAAGAACGTGCCCCGATGGCCGAGTATCTGATTGAAGTAGTGCTGGGGGCCCATGTAGTTCTTGCCGCCCTTCAGGCCCGTCAGCTGCAGCGGAGTGTTGAACTTGAAGAGCAGCCGCGTCGTCTGCTGCGTTGTCCACTCCGGATCATAGTCGTCCACTTCGTCTGCACGGCAACAGCTTACATAAGTCAAGGGTGGAGTTGTTAGGGGAATAGGAGACTGCTGCTTACCTTGGGTAAAGACATCGGCCGCCTCGTAGTTTATCTCAGAGTACCCGTCCTCGTCCGAGTCACTCTCCTGATTGTCCAGCTCGTGTCCACTGAGGGCTGGCGGCTGTTCGCGTGCCGACGCCGCCATCTCCAGATGCAGCTCCGTCAAATCGGGCTTGATGTCGGCGCTGCTCAGGTCGTAGTCGGCCAGCGCCGGGTAGTCGCTGTCGAGCGGCTCCCTTTTAATGTCCACATTGCTGCGCTTTATCGGCGATCTGTGATCGTCCTGGCGCGGCTTCAGCTGCTGCTTGCGCTTGCGTCCCGATGTAGACATTTTTTCCCGAAATATTACCTTTTTTTTCAAATATATCTCCAGAATGCTGTCTCTGCCAGCAGCGCGTGTTTTTCTTGCCTCTGCCAGCTCTTTCGTTCGCCGCACATGTGCTATAGTGTGTGCTCTTTCGCACAGCTGCATATTCGTGTGTGCGCGGGCATTGTCGGTGCTGCCAACCCTGTTTCGAATGTTACTGTATATTCAAAAAATGTAATTTAATTGTTTTTCTTCTGTTTCCAGGCGGGCAGTGGTACGGCGTGGATATTACCAAGGAGGACATCTCGGACAACTTTGAGCAGTGCGTGTGGGAGCCGTCGATTATCAAGATCAATGCGTTGACTGCTGCCGCCGAAGCCGCCTGCATGATCCTGTCCGTGGACGAGACAATAAAGAGCCCCAAGGCTGGTGAGGCTCCCATGGCGGGCGGTATGGGCCGCGGCATGGGCAGGCCCATGTAAATCGAGCAAGGAACACAAATATACTACACAAAACACTAATCATCCACACCCACACTCACTTGCATTTCTCTCCTAATTTAACACGTACACTACACGTATTACTCGGTCATAGTTCGCATTCACATATGCAGGCTTTTCGCGTTGCACGCCCCTCAACAGCAAAATTAATCAACTGACCTCTCTGTATATGTTTAATAATAAAAACAAACTAAAAACATTTTCAAAACATAAACAATTTGTTTTATTGGAACAGGGTTGGTCCCGGTCCCTGTTAAAGCCAACAGCCAAAGCAGCGTTTAATTTGTGAGGTTGGGCGGATTAGTACAAATTTAAAAATCCTTGATTATGTGATTGAATAGATCTCACGTAAAGCTGTACAGGAAGCATCTTTTCACCGATTTGTTTGGTCAGTTTTGCTAGTTCGGTTTTGTGGCGGCTGCCGGGGTGGAGAGTTCCACCATCGCTGCTGGGGGTTTGGGTGGGACGCTGCTGACAGACTTCATGTCAACCTTGGCGGCGTGTTGTTGGGTCCTCGACTTGAGTCCAACGGCAAAGTTAAGGGCAAAGACCAGTGCCTTCTCATCCGTCTCGAATGGCACTGTGTACTAAACGACGCTGCCGTCTCAGGTCACTTCAATCTCCATTCTGCGAAAGTTTTAAGTGTTATGTTGAAATTATTCCGCTAAATTTTCTACAACTTCTTCATGATTCAATTTGAGTTTGAAAAATAGTGCCTTGGAGTGCCGTTGTTTCTGCCATTTTCCTTTCTTGTTCAATTCTTTCATGCCATGCCACAGACCGTCGCTCCGAAGACGTAGCATCACAAAAAGGATTGCGCAATTTTCATTTCGTCGCCAGTTCGATCTGGGAGCGGCACAATGGGCAAAACGGGCAACTTCGAAAGTACAGGGCGACTGTAGGTTTTTACCAGCTATATTGACCGTTTTTCCCACTGTGTCACTGTGTGCCGCGTAACGGGATTTGAACACGCGCAACATTCTGTGAGTGGATTCTGAGTTTTATCGGAAATTGTATATTCTGGTGCAAATTTAAAATAGATCTGGCGGAGTGTTCACATGCCACCCACTACTATCAAATACGTTGAGCGTGAGACCTAGAATTAAACTGCAGGGTCATCAACATGGTGTTTAAATTGGATTATTTCAAGGACCTGTCATTTCTCCTGATTTATTTTTCTTTATTACCACAAGTTATTATTTACACACATATTTAAGTTTCGCGCCATCTTTAACATAGAAATAACATGGACATTTAACATTAACTTAAATATCGCAGTCGGTATTTTTTTGAAATGCTTGGTATTTTCGGCCTAGAGCTGGGTGACAGCACAGTCTCTGTTAAATCCAACGGCCATAACAATTTTCTGTAAAGTGGCCAACAGTGCGTGCGCCGGCATAACAGCGTGCTGTAATGCGCAGTGTTTTTTTGTTGCGCTGTTAAGTTGTTTAATTGTTGATAAATTATACAAATAAACAAAAATGGGAAATCACAAGGTACTTAGGACCGCTGGATCAAATTTGCGGTACTCCATGTACGAGTTTATTGAGGCCGTGCACAAGCGGACGATTATCTGGGAGCGCAGACACGCAAACTTCCATAATCGGGAGCTAAGGGACCAGGCCTGGCAGCAAATTGGCCAAGAACTTTGCAAGAACTTTGCTGCAGCCAGTGATGCCGAAAAGAACGAAATTGGTAAGAAGACCCCGCAAGGAACCACTGCAGCTGGTTAATCTTTTCAATAATTGCAGCAAAAACCTTAATGAAGCGTTGGAAGAACACGCGCGACAGCTATTTGCGTGTGTACCGGATGCGACAGAGCGGCAAAGATGTGGTGGTGCGGGCATCCTACATATACGAGCAGGAGCTCAGCTTTCTGCTGGATGTCAAGACTGAGACCGATGATGAAGAGGAGCCCCTAAAGGAGGAAACCAAATCGACGCCCAAACGGAAGCGCCTTTGCGCACAAAAAACGCCCAAAAAGCGGCGAAGCTCAGAGGAGGAAACGGCCGCCACGAGCGTCTCTTCATTGCCAAATAATCTGCATTCCTTGCTGGACGATCTCAACTGCACCACAGCAGATAACTCAACGCATCCCGAGTGCGGTGCCAGCCTCGCCAAGCCAGCAGTCACTCCGTTCACAGGAGACTTCGCCAGTTGTACAAATGCCTCTGCGCCAACATCAGCCAACACGGATGCGGATCAGGCGTTCTTTGATAGCATTAAGCCGCATATGCAAAGGATGAATGCCGATCAGAAGCTCGACTTTCAGATAGAAGTATTAAAAATACTTCGCAATTTCAAGCCAAATTAAACGGTAGTTAAAGGGAAAAATCCATAAAATGTGTCTTTATTTTAAATTTATTATCTAATTTGATTCGAGCTTATAATTAAGAAATTGAAGACAGTTGGAGGGATTCTGTATCATAGCTGAAATAATGAGAATATAAATACCAATGAGACAACTGAAAACCATTGCAAATAGGAAAATTCCAGTCCCCATATTCGTCCTACCTGGATCAAATCCAATACTAATACATGCACTATGTTGCTTGTCACATGCAGCAATATTTAAGCAAAAACATAAACTGTCAAAAAGATACATAAGCCATCGCATAGCCGGCCATCTAAAGCGGTTCGACCAGTTTCGGTTTATAAATAAATATTAAAAAAAAGAGCTTAAACCTGTATACCTTGTCTCTTTTATGCCAATCGGGTTTCCTTTATGTACACCGATGATTTCTTCATGGTTTTTTCTCGCTGCAAAACTTACACATAAATATGTGCATACATACATATTTATATATTTATAAGTTGCCACTTCAGATTGCAGCCAACCCTTTATTGTATAAAAGAAATCACTGTGAAAACCGTTAAGGCTTCTTCCCCCTTAAGTCAAAGAATTTCTGATTTCGGTGTCGTTTTACAAGGGGAGAGTTCCAAAGTCGACTCCCTATGTGGTACGGTGCCATACCCTCTTAAACCGCCCTCAACTCCACATACTACCATTTCACATATGTATGTACGCTGTTAATAATTGTATTTTTAGTAGTCTCCCCACTCCATTTCCCACTCAACTGCTGCTGCATATGGAAGTAAGGATGATGGACGATTGTGTTTCGTGGTTGTTTCGAGTTTCAGGAATTTCGAGACTACGATCGGGACCGACCCGTTCCCTCCACGCACACACACATCACATTAGCCATGGCTCTGCTCTGGCAGCTGTTGTTTCATTTTAATGCTCCCTTAGCTCTGTGTCGCCGCCTACCTGCATATGCCTCGCATAATAACGTATTCCCAGCGTGTGTAACGTATTTTCGATCCCATAGTCAGGGAAAGCCGAGCCGAGCCGAGCCGAGAGAGGGAGATTTAGGTCAACCCCTGTGTCCTGGGTTGATGCCATGCATCATGGTATGGTGGTCCCTATACCTGTATCAATCCTGAGCGTTCTAGTGGAACCGAATAATAGGCAGGAAGTCCCTTTGATGGTTTTTATTTTTCATTTCAAGGGTCCCGACGGCCGCCCTTGCTGCTGGTGCAGCGATTGTATCTACCAATTGATGCTGGTCTTTGTTTGCTCTTCTGCTGTCCCTGCACTTATAACCTATGCACTACGATCTACAATGAAGTCTACGTGTATGTATGTGTTAGTGTATGTGTGTGTGTTTGTGTGTAAGTCTATATCCAAATGAAATCTCAGGTTGAGTTCGAGTTCTCCAATAGAACCACCTGCGTGCTCTTATAGCTCGTCCAGGCGTTCTCCGCCCGCTGTAAATACTCGCTGATCTCCTGCCGCTTGCCATTCAACTCGTACCTCTCCAGGGCCAGCTTGAGGAGTACATATTCAAGGGATCGAACGCCCCCATAGTTGGTGGGCTCTTTTAGGGCATCCACTAGGGTGACAAACTTCCGCAGGAGCTCCACAAGCTGTCCAAAGTTGGAGAGATCCTCAAGTGTGGCATCCACTTCGTTGACGTAGCGCAGGCTCTGCTTCAGCCGAATGGCCAGATCATTGCTGCGACCCACCAGGGGAGCCAACTCTGCGTTCAGCTGCTGTACCGCCCGCCTGGCCTCCACCACCTTCTGCAGAGTAGCCTCATTGTATTGCTCCTGATCTGTCCACTGGCCAATTGGTGACACTGTCGTCGGGTCGTTGTCTATCACGGATATTTGATTGTTCTCCACAAGGATGGTTTTGTTGATGGTCTCATCACCGCCATTGGACGGCTGCTTCACATGGAAATCCAGCGTAAAGTGGAACCGCACATTCGCCTGCAAGAGATTGTCACATAAGATTGTCTGTATCCAAATGGTAGAAAGTTTGGTGTCCTGCCTGAACCAAGGAGAAGGTGCACACGATCAGCCAAATACTGGCTGCCACAACAGCCACAGAGAGCGACATCTTGCCGGGAGACTGGGAAATGTTTGACTGGAGTCTCAGCATAGATCACACCACTAAATACTGATGATAGGAGGGGCCTTATCTGCCCAAAAGGTCATCGATGGGGGCTCATCATTATCAGTCGCTTGACCGATAAGAGAAATTCATTCAATGAATGCGATTGCCATAGTGTTTGGAGCGTGCAAGCTGAGGTTATTAGTCACGTGGTGTGAAATCAAAATTGAGTACCATACTGGTATACCTAGGATTTTACTGTACGTGAGAGCATGCACATACATATGTACATATGTGCACACACGTGCAAGTCTACAATACACAAATCGTATTCAAATTTGGACTCTCACGTAGAAGGAAGGGCCACACCAATCACAAACGCAAATCCATATAAATCGTATAACCGTTTTTTTTTATTGTACAAGTCCATTGAATTTATACCAAATAACCCGCATGGTTATTTCCAATTCATGAATCATCCACCTTTATTTTTGGAAACTCGTTTCACCACAGCAAAAATTGTTGTATTTTCACAAGGGTTCAAAATATGCTCAATTGGGGTTTTTAGCTTATCAAAAAAAAAGGGAAACAACAATTCCCAATCGCGCCTATTGCTGTGTGAACGCATGCCATAATAATTAAAATGTACAAAGAACCACTATAAGCGATAAGGTGCGAACCGCTATCACATCTGGGGAATACATACATACATTCCATATGTACATGCGAACGCAAAACAGGCGACTGTGATAGGGGGCCAACCGAAGAGGAGCATACAACAAATAACAGGGAATCAATAGTAGAAATTGCGCAGCAAATATAAAATTATTCCATAGAAAGAAAAAAAATAAAAACGAAAATAAAATAACCGTTGACACGAACGCCACATGCATACATATGTACATATGTATGTATGTTTTCGTGCAAAATATACAGACACACATATATAGATATTACACTGATGGTACAAATAATTAGTGCACATCTCGAATTTAAAGGAACCTTTCTAACTAACCCTTTTCCTCTTAAGCGCTGAGCTGTGAAATTTCGACCCATTATTTAGTTTCTCTTTATTTTCCAGTAGGTTTTCCACCCAGATTTAATCCCTATTAGCTTCGCTCTTTGACTTATTTTATTTTAAATGTAAGTGGTGGCTGAGCTGAGTACTTATTATTTTGAACATGAGTGTGCATACAACACATATAAGTAAACGAGTACATATGTACATATATGACGCCTCATACATATTCAAATTTCGTATTCCATTTTATTTTTAAAGTTTTTTATTTTGTTTAGCATTTGCGTACTCGACCTGTGTCGTCGTCAGGGAGACCAACGCACAAAGTTGTAAATATGAACATCCATCTTTGGTGGGTATACTCGTACATATGTACATATGTATTTATTTTATATGTGAGCGCGTGTGGTATCTCTGCCTGTGTTTGCATGTATGTATCTCACAGATACCAATTGCGTAGAAAAAACATACATATACCAGACCCCATCCCCGGCCCTGTCCACGTTCCCGCACACGCACACTTTTTGTTTTTCCCCGTCTCGTTTTGATACCCTGCAGATACCGAATAGAAGAGTATGTCTATAGCATTGGATTACATGTCTTACTCGGTTTCTTTTCAGCCCCCTAGTTACCATCTCCGGTTGATATTTTCTTAACAGATCTCTGCCAAAGTCTGTGTCATGGTATACAGGGTATCCGCCCTGTCGCAGCTCCGATTTAATCCCGCTTACTTGTTTTTGTCTTCAGCTTTTAGTTTTTGCTTTTGTTTTGCTTCTTTTTTCCCAGCAACAATCGCGAATCTAAGCGGACGTGCGAGCGAGAGGGAAGATACACTTTTGCGTCGTCGTCGTTGTTACTGTTGTGCAATGTATATAAACTAGTAGGGTGGGGCAGTGCTGGTTACATGCTTAGTTTGCATTCTATTCTACATTTCGCTCTCTTGCAATTTTTAGGTGCCAACGGCTCCCTTAAAGGATGTTTGGCTGGTGAATAGAGGATAAACCTCACTTTAATTTTAATAAACCTTAGTTTGTGCTGTTGCGCTGCTTTCCACTCAACAAATACATACATACAAGCACACACTATCTCACACACATTTATCGTTCGCAATTAGCTTAAAGCAGCGCGCCATCAAAATAAAAGAGTAGCGCAACAGAAAACAAAATAAAAACCAAATTGTTTACGCTTTTGATTCGCTTTAAGTTTGAATACATACCGATATACATACATGCTATGCTTGTATGCTTGTATGTACGAGGGTGGTCTCATATCATTTAAAAACAAAAACATAAAAGACTGTGGGTCTCAGCATAAACTCAATTTAACAAAGGGGGATATTTGTACACACATACGTACAAACGTATGTATATGACTGTTTGATCGCGCATATGTATACATACAAACATATGCATATGCACATATATATGTATGTATGTATTCGTGTACTTAAAACGTAACCAAGCGGTAAACGGCAGCCCATTGCCAACTCTGTTTCGTGCCGTATCTGTCTGTAAATCCAGTTTTCTTTTGCGACACCGATTATACAGAAATAGTGGAAAAAAACTAGAGAAGAAGGCTTGGGGCCGAGGCCTTTCAGATACCCTTTGCATCCATCTTTTCCATGTCAGCTATGGCAACTTGATTGGATTATCTACTCAAGATACTAAATATTTGTTCTCCCAATTTTTTAATTGTCGGTTTCAAATTAGAGTCTGCCGTTCCAAACATCTTGTCTAAATCATCATACCCTCTGGCGGGGTATACGAAACAGAAACGCTTTGTTTGCTAGAGTGAGGTGAGGTGCGCGACAAAGGTGATGGAAGACACGTTCACCATTCGATAGCCGTCTCTTTTTTTTCTTCTTCGAGCAACCTCTAGAGAAATCTCCAACAATGCTGCCCAGAGCAGATAGAGTCCAATCCAAATGCTAGTTTATACTGCGAATGAGTCATGATCATGTTTTTACCCACTTACCTCTGAACTGAACCAGAAACTCTTTCACTCACTCTCGCTCTCTCTCTCTCTCTCATCCACTGGGCGATCACTTTGGCCTGGGGGGGTGGCGGTGCTGTGCCGACATCTGCATTTGCCGTTGATTTTTGAAAATTTCCCAATCTCTTTGTTCATTTCTTTGGGGAATTGGGGAAAGGTGGGTGGTGGGATGTTAGGAGCGGGGTATTGGGTTGGGGTAAGGGTATTTTTGATGATGATCTCTTCTGAGGGGGGGACTTTTACATTGATTGTGTTTTTGATCGTTTAGGCAATTGTGTAATGATTTTTCTTAAGTTTTAACTTGACTTTGATGTATTCGGAGCTCTCTTATCGCTTCATATCAATATATATATATATATATATTTTGTTTGTTATATGTATGTATGTATCTATTATGTGTTATCTGTGGTGTAATAAAACCTTTAAACATTTATCGTTATCATGCTGGGTTTTCGTTTTGGTTTCTTGTGTAAGAATCTATAAAATGCTTAAATGTTGCGTATATAAATTTATCCAACTCACAATGACATATCGCACTTATCATACTGTTTGTCCTACCCCTACAGGCACATATCAACTATGTAGAATTAACATAGGAACAATCAGGATATAGTGTGCTAGGCCACATAGAAACGAAAGGAAAGTGTTTTATTGCTTGTCGTGTTGTTGTTTGTTGGCCGCCCGCAGAGGATATTTACTCTACGGCGCTATAAAGTTTCTCTATCATTTTATTTACGTGTGTGTATTTGTGGCTAGCTGCACATATGTACATACATATGTACTCGTATTTATGCATGTACTTGTACTCATTCGCTTAGGCTAGCGGTTTCTTTCGCTCTCTCGCTTGGAAATTGTGCTGCAAATCAAAGCCTGGAACATGTGAGAACAAACAACAGTGGAAGAAGGCTGGAATCTGTAATCTCATGGAGGAGCACATGATACCAGAGGCGCGGGGTCGTAAAGGGGGCGGGGTGTGCTTTGCCAATGAGCTCTGAAATATAAATCGCCAACTAAAAAAGGGATAAAATGCAAATAAAAACACAAATTTTGATATTTTTTTGTTTAATTATACAAAGCTTTTACTTCATTTCATAAAAGCCGTGTACAATTGTTTATTTTGTTTTTTTTTTCTTCTATTGTTTTTTGTTGAATGGATTTGGTTTTTTTAAGGTTGTTTTTCTTTCGTTTTTCTCAAATGTAATATGTAAGTTGACTTGGATTTAACACAATTCCAATATATTGCTTTTACAAATGTTTATCTCAGTGTAGTATTCACAGTTGTTTTTCTTCTTCTTCAATATAGTTACAGTACTCTGGATCTTAACTCTTCTGCTTCAAAGCAGTGGTCCTCATTCATTCATGGGGATGGGATATTTTGTGTGTGTGTTTGGGGACATTTTTCTTTTTCTCTTCATTTATCATTTGTTTATAATTTGTATATATACCAGGTTTAAAAATATAGCAAAGTATCACAAAAAATTGCAAATTAAATTGTAAATTAGATCAATGGAGAATTAAAACAAATGTATATGCTGCGACGAATCTTTTGGCTTAAAAAAATGGGGGATAAAATTAATATTCGAACTCCAATAGAATAGTTTATTAAATTGTCGTCGTTTTGCTTTTAAATTAAAATGAATTTTCCTCTTCTCCTTCATCATCATCATGGGGAGGGCAAAACCGCTGCCGCTGCCTTGGAACACACGAGGTGGGGTGGATACAAAACGATGGGGGCCCGCACATCGTATAGAGCACTCTTTGATCTTGGCTGGGCTCCAACTTTTGAAATGGAAATTAATTTGTACTGATTGGTGTTGAAAAAGTTACCGAACCGTAACCGTTTGTACCCCCTGCTGCCGCGTGGTTCCAAGGTGGGGCTTTGGCCGTGGCCCTAAGTTTTGGTCTGTTTTTTGTTTGTAGTATTATTATTAATATTATTATTATTATTAGTAGGGTTTTCTGTTTTATTTTTCTTCAATGAAATCCTGCTCTCTTCATCAATTGACGTCCAGTAAGTAACACTTAACAAAAAAATGCAAAATTCTGCGCAAGAGTTCCAGAGGGAATTCTTCTGGAAGGGGAAGGGGGGTCTATGTTGTGTCTTGGGGCGGTGTGGGGTGGGGAGGGGGGCATGCCACGAGCACTGCTCGATCGTTCAAATACTCTAAGTAGTATATATGTATGTGTATGGGGGGAAGGTTTTTGTGTGTAACTTGAAGATACAAGCCTTTAAAGCTACCAATATATGACAACTTGCTCAAGTAAACCTAAACAGTGCATGACTTTTTTTGGCTTTCAACATTTTTTAAAACTATCTCTCTCATCCATCATCATTATCATCTCATCATAATTTAGCTTCAGGAAGTTTTTTGTTTCAGTTAAAACAAAACATAACTCAAATTATTAAGGTGTTCATATTATTTGGGGTTGGATTTTCTATTCATTTTGGGGGGGTATTTCTTTCATCTTTCATTTTTGTTTTTGGCTTATCACTCGGTTGGCCAATTCATTTGGCAAAAACATTAATAACAAAACTCACGCGCTGCTGCCTGCCTGCTTTGCCACATTCTTTCATTTTCTTCTACGCAAAATACATATAACTTTTTGGATTTTTAGGAGGTTTAGGAGATTGGGGGGTGAGGAGGATTTGCTTAAATAATTTACATACATATTAAATGTTAACAATTAATAGTAATGCTAATAATGAAAATAAGGTACTGGGTTCAAGTGTTTCAGTATTGAGCATCAACGAATAGTTTTTACATAAAAGTAGTTTCCTCTCCTCTCCATTTCTTCACTTCTCTCTCTCTTTCTTTCTTTTATCCCTTTTTTGAGGGTGGGGATTGCAACTAATATATTTTTCTTTTATTGTGTTTCACAATCATTTCGTATCATTTCGGCTGTTTTGTTTTTTGGCGCAAGATCAAATATATTTGTTTGGAAATAAATAAAATGTTTGCGCTCTACATATGATTCTTATTCGCTTTTTGTTGATTTACAATTTTGTTTTGATTGAAAACTTTTTTTATTTTGAACATTTTTAGCATTAATTACTCTTCTCGATTTTTCCTCTATGTACAATTCAAGAATGTTTAAATTAAGAATTTTTGTTTAAAGCCATTCGCAATTACAATTAAGAATTTACACATGTATGTAGAATAATAGAGGTGGGGGTTGCGGGGAGGGGACTTTCTGTTTAAAACTAAATGGTAATGGAAGAGTCTCTAATAAGGTCAAAAGAATTACAATAAAGGGGGGCGTGGCGGGGCATGGATTATACTCTATAATCTTAAAATGTAGAAGGGGGATTAATAGGCAAGTTTGAATGCATTTTGCGCTGCTGCTGCTGCTGCTCTGCGGCGGCTACTGCTGCTTGTACTGGGATGCAACGCTGCTTCTGTGGTTGCAACGCTGCTTCTGCTGGCTGCGGCGTTGCGTTGAGTTTTTGTCGTTGAGTTTTTGTTTTTTTTTGTTGAATTAGTCTTTTTTGCGATTTGGTGGGTATACGATTTGTAGTATTATTATTTGTATTATTATTATTATATCATTTATGTATCATTTATTTATTGTTTGGTTTGTATTATTTTATCATATGCATATCAATCTCTCGAATATACTTCTATCATCGTTCTTCTTTAATTCTCATCAACATTTAAGGTACGTTGCACATTTTGTCCGCTTTTTTTAGGGGTGGATAAACATAAACTGTACTTTTATGCTGCGCTTCTAGCGTCCATTTTTTGAGTTTGTTTTGTTTTTGTTTTGAATTACTCATAAATATTATTTATAGTCTTACTTATCAATTAGTTTTCAAGTCTATTTGCGTATCACCTTTAAAACAATGTTCAGTTGTGTGAAGTATCCGTTGTTAGACATATATAATATAAGTTCTTCCATTCCTCCACAATCCAACCATCTCTCATCATATCTATCGTGCGTTACATCCCCCATACTCATATCTTCTTTATCATCATCATTTTCTCTGTTTAGCCAAGCCATCCATCCGTCCGTCGGTACGTTCGGTTCGGTTCGTTAGTTTGTCTGGGGTTTTCCTTTCGCATTTTGAATATTGGGCTTTATAAAGTTTTGTGTATTGAAGTTGACACCTTGATTGCTGTAGTTTTTGTTGCTGTTGGTTTTTTTTGTTTTGGGGAAGGTCTATGGGGGTTTATAGTGGCGTGGAATTTTGCATCTTTTTTGTTGGTTTTGTTTCTTTGTTCTCTTGTCGTTGTTGTTGTTGTTGTAGAAGTTGTTGTTGTGTGAGGACAGTTTTTTGTGTGTTATTTAATCTTCAGTTTTCCCTTGAAATTCTCTTGTTTTGTTGTTGTTTTTTTTCGTATAGCTTCTCTCAATTTTTACTGCTTTTGTTTAATGATACACACTTTTTGAGATCACAAACATTACTCATTTTTTTGTTTTGCAATTTTTTTCATTTTTTTGGTTTAAAAAAGTTCAAAGTTTCGCTTTTTTTTAGGTTTTTTAAAGGTTTTTTCTTTTTGCATTTTTTATACTTTTGTTTTTGATTTTTTTTTTGTATTTTTCTCTTGTTTTACATCATTTTGTTTAATTCTCATTGACGGGTTCTGGGTCCACCATTTTCATTCCATTTCGTCGGTTGTATCGCCTCGTGTGTGTTCGTTCGTTGATCCTTAACGCCTGATCCTTCCTGCTTTAGCCACCTGTTACGACTGCACATTGAGCAGCAGCTTCAGATTGTGCGTGTCAAAGTCATCGAGGAGATTGCGCTTCGAGGACTTTCCTCCCAAATGGAACCTGGGGCTCGACAAATACTCGCCGCCAGTCCGCATCAGGCTCTGCAAGGCCGGACCAGCGCTGCTGGCCAGCTTCTCCTCGGACTTGGACAGCGTCCAGTGCTGCGGTGGCTTTGGCAGCGCCGTTGGTGCTGGGGCGTCGAAGCACTTGCTGCCAGCGAAATGCGTCAATGCGGTGGGTATGAGGGGGTGCTGCTGCTGGGGCGATGCACCGAAGGCGCCAATGGTTGGTGGACTCTTGCGCTGCTTGCGCGCCGATCCGCCGTTGATGGCCATTGGCGGGGAGAATCCGCCGCCCAAAATTGTCGCTGGTGACTGACGCACCACCATTCCCATTCCCTGTGGAGACCTGCCGCCGTTGCGCTTGCTGGCGCTACCGTTGTTGTTGGCAAAGAAGAAGGCTCCTCCTCCGCCGCCGGTCTGCTGTGGCGACTGTCGCTGCTGTTGCTGCTGGCGGCTACGCTGGGCGCAGCCCGCCGACTGGGACTGGGACTGCTGTTGCCGCTGCTGGCGGCTGTTGGGCGTTGTGGTGGTGCTGCTGGTGGTCAGGGCGGACAGGCCAAGGCCGGAACAGGTTGTGGGGGATGCGGCAGCGCTCAGGGATTGCTGATGGAAGTGGCTATTGATATTTGTACTGCTGGCAATACTGTTGGAATGTGCAGTTACCAAGGGTGTTGTGGGTGCGGATGCGGTGGATGTTGGTGATGGGGTTGCGGATGCGGATGGGGACGCAGCAGATCCTGCGGCGCCCTTTTTCAATCGTATGGCCTTGGTGGCCGATGCTGTTGTCATTCTGATGTTGTTCCTAACGCTATTGTGCGAGTATGTCATAGTAATTCCGTCGTTTTCTTCTCCTTGATCTGGTCTTAACTTTCTTCTCTTCTCTTCCGTCTCTTTTCTTATTGAGAGCTCTACCAAGCGCGTTCTTTTTTCTACTTTCTTCTCTCTCTCTCTCTCTTCTCTGTCCTCTTTAAAATTTCTGCTGTTTTGCCTTTTTTTTGTTTTTGGTTATTTCGCTAAATTAATGCTTAACGTTAAATATCACACGCACTTAAATCAATTTATATTTTTGTTATAAATCGAAACCAAACTCGGGGAGTGGGTGGCCTCTTGCTCTCTTAAACAAATGCCACGTGTTATAATTGTTGATATTTTCAGCTGCTTCTTTGGGTCTTTGGTTGTTGTTGATTACTCTCTGACTGCTGATTCTCCCTTTTTCTCTCCACTGCTTCCAATCGACCAATCGATCTGCAAGATCTAGTGCGAGCAACGGGCGGCTGGGCACGTAGGCGCTATGCTCCGTCCGGTTTGCGTCTCGTTTTTCTTATGTACAATTCTCTGTTATTTACTTTTATGTAGTTTAACTTTTGTAACGTTATGTATTGTTATCAGTCTGTTGAATTATCTCTGTTATTCTGTTTAAGCTAATCCTTAGCTCTAATTTTGCAAACTCCTTTTACCAAAAACTGATTTCCACCGCTTTTGCTCCTGATGCTGCTGCTGCTCGTTCGGGAATGGTCCTATTTTTGGGAAAAATGAAATAAAAGCGAACGAGATTTTGAGCAAAAGAAAAAAAATATATATATATATAGAAAAGAAGGAACAGCAGGGGGGATAGAAAATTTCCCCACTGGAGACGGCAACCTGTAGGAGGGGGACTGTCAACATCGTTATCTCGTGTGTGCGTATGTGCCATTTACGTCAACAAAAGCTACGTACGTACGCTATGTATATTTCCCCTCCCCTCCCCAAGACTTACTTTTTCGCTGTAGACCTCCTCTTCACACGAATGTGCTGATGCTGCTAGTGCTATCTCGCTTGCTCCACTACGGGTTTCACTGTATATTATATGTATACGTGTGTGTCGCAGCTATCGATTTGCTCGCACTGCAGGCTGCGGGGTTTTTCTTAGCCACTTTTGTTATACAGATTTCGGTTACACAAAATGGTTTTGAGTTTTTGTTTTTTGGATTAAAAGTTGCCTTGATTTTGTTGGTTTGGTTCACATTAAAATGTTACGGAAATGTTGTGTTGGGGCTTTTTCGCTGGATGTGTGTGTGTGTGTTGTGTATGTGTTTTTGTGTATGTATTGTAAAATCACTTTCAAAATGGCGACGGGCTGGCTTCGTATTTATTTATATGTAATTCCGCTTAAAGCTTTCTCTTCACTTACAGACAAAGGCTCAAAAAAATCACACTTTCAACTGATTCGGATTTTTGTTAAACTCTTTTATGTACACCACCGTCTGTCTATTTCGCAGCGTTTTTAGTTTTACAATTTTTTTGTGTGGTTGTTTTTTATTTTTGCTCGCAAAGTACCCCGTTTTTCTTTGTGTGTGTGTGCGGTTAGCTTCACTCGTTGTACTTTGACGCGTATTAAAATATTAAACGTTACACATATATATTTGATTTATATCACTTAAATTAAACACATTTACAATATATAATTACATATATATATTTTTGTAGCAGAAATTTTAATCAATATTTAACTTTATCTTCTTCGATTCTTGGCGCATCGGTACGCTCTCTCAAATTTTCCAACCATGACTCTTGCGGTTCTTTCAGGGTTGCTTCGTATTTATGCTGGCGATCAGTGTGACCGCGGACTTATGGAGGGAATATACCGCCTGACCCTCCGAAATATACCAAAATATACCAAACATATACTACATAATATACCGATACTTGGTTTTTTAATTATTATTTTAGCCCGATACTATCACGATAGTATCGATTGTTTTTTCAAAACATTCGACGTTGATATTCCTCGATATTGATATTCCGTTTAATATTACCAGCTAGCTGGGACTCTCAGCCATAAAGAAATAATTTTATCCGATAGATACATACATTTTTAAAGAGATTGGCAAGTTTTCAGAAGTCCTTTTTATTGGATTATTTACATATTAAGGTTCAAACAAAAACAGCATAAAACGAATTTGTCGTCTTTTTGTGGCGTTGCCAGACTCGTGCTATTCGTAGGTGCTGCGGGCTGCCATACCGTGATATTTTGTGATATGAAATTCGTCAATTTTGATATTCAGTTTAATATTACTAGATAGTCGGCCCTCTCAGCCGTAAACAAATAATTTTATCCGATAGATACATAAATTTTGTTCAGGATTGGTTAGTTTTTAGAACTCTTTTTCATTGGACTGTTTACATATTAAGGTTCAAACAAAAACGGCCAAAGCATAAAACGTAAATGTTGACTAAATGTGACGTCAGTGTTGCTGGTCAACCAAGTATGACGATGGAATGACGCAACAATGAATATTTATTCCATACGCGTTCCCGTAAGATACATTTGATTTTGTATGGGAAAAATTTCAGCAACATGCTGCCACACCACGAAAATGGGGGAAAGTCTCCACAAAAACACTCTATTCTCCACTGAAAAGAGAGCACTCTCCACGAATTGAGAGCAATTTTTGCAAACTCTCCACGAATTGAGAGCGAGTTTTGCAAACTCTCCACGAATTGAGAGAAAATTTTGCAAACTCTCCACGAATTGAGAGCAAAAAATGTCAGTATTTTTGGTGCGCTAAATGAGTTTGGCGGTCAATTTGAAATGTGCCTTAATATTTGGAAAAATAAATATTTCACTTGATTTGTTTTTTCGAGTGACCTCAGAAACCGAGAACTTACAACAATAAAATGACCACCGACATCTTTCACCAGTTATGCGTAAAATATGTTAAAGTTACATATATTTCGTGGAAATATTAAATACCCCCTGGTCGACAATGGGCTAATCCACCTCGATTTTGGTATTTTTGTGCACTAAATAGAATTTGGTGAAAATGCAAGGAAAAAACGTATTTTCCTTAATTTTGATATTCGAGTTGATATTACACCAAAACTCCATTGAACATATAATTTTAGCAGATAGACAAATTAATTTTCTACAATCTTGATTAATTTAAGGACTCCTATTTATTGGATTCCTTATAAAATAAGGTTCAAACAAAAAAGGTCAACAAAAATTAGTATTTTTGTACACGGTAACTACACATTTGATTAATATCAACGACTTATTTGTGGAGTATGGCACTTTGTATACCCTATTTCTTTTAATTAATTTTAACTTTGGTTATTCCAAGATGAATTGAGACCTAAGGTATAATGACTTTTTCTCGTATTGACATGTTTTTGACCTAGATTGGATTGCTCTATTATTTGGTATCTCCCGTAGTCGGTATTTTCGTGCGATAAGCACGACTGTGTGGTATATAACTATCTCGCTCTTACCAATTTAATATACCTGCTTCAGGTAGGAAATAGCTGGAAGGCTCTGGAACACTCCTGTTCGCGCGTGATTTGAAATAAATATCCACGAGCCAGGCAGTGCCATAAAACAACATCTGCAGTTTATTGTTATTGAAGTTAATCGGTTTGTTTGTGTTCAGACTATAAAAATTCCTTTCAAAAGAGAGCAATAAACGATCTAAAGGGGCTCATTTTGGTTTCCCCTACTTAATGATCTTTACCAGACTTTAATCGCCCCAACTATGAATAAAACCAGCTTCACTACCATTTATATTTGCTTTACTTTATTCGAACAGAAGCACATATTCACTGACTGCCACAGATATCTCCAGCTAGGTAAAATCACATACATCTATTTTAAATAGTAATACAAAATAGTTGAAGAGTGACATGAAAAGGGCTATATATCATTATTATTATCATCGGGGGCCGAGGCGCTTGATACTCTTGCAGATCCCTCTGCAAGGGTGTAAGCAAACAAATAAAAAAAGAGCATAGGAGCAATGAGAATTCTCTTTACATGCGATTAAACCCTCGTGCGTTGCACTTACGAACATTCAGATCTTCACGTTTACATTTAGGCTTCTAGCTATGGCTACAGATCCTCGTCCATATGCTCATCAGACTTGTTTAAATTCACATTGCAAGTGTTGTTGTTCTCAAAGAACTCCAAATCATCGTCGTAGTCGTCGAGTTCATCTACAGGGAGAGGTGGTGTCGGGCCCAGCAGGTGCATCGGGTGCGGCGGTGGCGGCAGCTTGGGCACTGGCATGGGGATTTGGAGTGGAGATGGCTGCCATGGAACCAGGGCTGTGCAGGGACGGGGAACCGATTTGATGAGCCACTCACGGGGTATGACACCAGGGGCCAGGGGGCCCGGCACAGATCCCGGCTTCAGTTCATCACAGATTATAATGCGGTTGGCATTTCGCAGTTTCTGCTCCAGTTCCAAGGCCGCCATCTGATACGCTGGATTCGGGTGATGATGCGTTTTGCCCGTACTGGTGGATGGTATATCGTCGGTGGCCAGGCCGCCGGTCACAATCGAGGCGCTGTTGTTGTTGCCTGGACCACCACCGCTACCGACGATGCTCTTTGCGTCGGCCGAAATCTGCAATCCACTGAAGTGCTGTGTAATTTGCTTCTCCGTAATTAGCATTTTCGGTGGGCTGCAAAAAACAGAATTCTCGTTAGTGTCTGGCGGCGATTGGAGCGGATGGGCGAGGATACGGATACTCACAGCACTGCCGCCTGTTGCTCGGACTTGCGTTTGTGCTGCGGCCACTTGGTGGTGCACTCAGACTCGGTGTGGAAATTTGTATTTGCATTGAAACCAAAATGCATGGTTGCGACTGCACCAGGTTGCGGGGGATTGAACGGAAACGATTTCCTCTTAGACTGCGAGTTCATTTTTCTCGCAGAGCGTCTTACTGCATAATAGCAGAACAAGTCCTCGCTGGTTGTTGCTTTGCTGATCATCCAAATATTCCCCAATTGTACACAAACTGGGAATTATACAAATCCAATTGGAGCTCACTTTTTGACGAATAAATGAGACCGCACAATCAGTGCTGCCAGCTTTTCATCAGGAAAAAAAAGCCATTTCTGACTTGTACAAGACCCAAAAAAAGCTGAAAAATTACAGAAAAAACATTACAAACATTGCAATTAGAGAACAAAAAACCAAATGAAATATTTTAATAATGAAGAAAAATAGAATCTAATTAATGCAGCATTATATAAAGGACAATTATATGGATATTATAATAATATATTTTTATTAATTTTCATAAATATAAAACAAACACCTCTGGTCACACCACTGGTCGCTCGAAAACTATATGAAAACTGTTTGCTAGCAAACAGTTTTTCGATCTGAGTACTAGGCTTAAAGGTTTCAATGGTTTCCAATAAATTTTTGAGCCCGATATTATTACGATAGCATCGATTGTTTTTTTCAAAACATTCAACGTTGATATTCCTCAATTTTGATATTCAGTTTAATATTAATAGCTAGCTGGGACTCTCAGCCCTAAACAAATAATTTTATCCGATAGATACATAACTTTTCTACAAAATTTGCAAGTTTTCAGAAGTCCTTTTTATTGGATTATTTACATATTAAGGTTCAACAACATAAAACGAATGTGAAGTCGTTTTGTGGCGCTGCCAGAATCGTACAATTCGTAGTTGCGGGCTGCCCCGATGATATTTTGCCACCCGTTTCATTACCGATTCGCTTTGAACCGATCTGGCAGCTCTAAAAACAAAAGTAGGCAAAAAAGAAGAAGATATATTTTCCGCAAAAAGGAAAAAGAAGAGCATCTGCGGAAAATTTAGAGTCCGCAAATTTGTAGTCAAAAATACCGATGATGGTGTTCTAAGAAAATTCAATTTTTGGTATATTTGGTGGTATATCAGTTCACGGTCACTCCTTTTAGTACACGATACTTTTCGATGCCTCGGTATCGCCAAAACTGAGCTAAAAAAGCGATATAAAACCGCAGCAGCCCGCAGTTTTCAAATATTTAAACGCGAAAACGTGCAAGTGCAACAAGTTCAACAAGTGATTCTCTTGAACATTTCAAAGTTAGTTACAACCAAATAAGTTAATTTTCAATCCTGTAAAAAGATACTAAAATTCCTTCAAAATGCGCTTTACAAGGTAAGTTTAAAATGGTTTTTCTGTGTAAATTTCCACATTTAGCTCTGCACATGACATTAATTCCATTCATTGCCATCCCCACTCGCACTTTCCTTTGCTTATCTGAGGTTTCTTTTCGAAAATAACATGTTTTTCAACCCAAAACCGAACGCAATCTTTACATGGGGAACAACATTATTAATGACGCCTGCCGGAGAGCAGCATGGCTGCTGTTTTCCTTTAGCTAAACAAATATCGTCCGATCGCCAGTTATTGTTACCAGGCGCCCCACGCTCCCCCAATAGGTATGGCGTACGAATCTGAGGGGTTGCATCAAATCAAAGGCTTATCAGGCCAAGACAGCCGATCCGACCCCCTAGGGATTGAATTGACGTCACAGACAGACTGCAGCAACGCATCGTTGTGCCGCAATCGTGCTTCCGAATTTCGTCATCCGCCGGAGAAAAACAACTGGCTGGAAAATAGCTCGTGTCTAAAGGTATGGAACGAAATTTTCCAACCTTCCTAGGGAGGGTGCATTAACTATTTGCGGCACGTGTTTGAGCATTTTGGCTGGAGTAGAGTGAAACAGATCGATCGCGCTAAGTCGCACTCCATCTCTTTCTGGCGCGCTTGAGTAAAAGCTTGTATCCAAAATTTGTTTCTGTTGTGTTGTGTGTGCCCAGCAACACGTGTGGGGGGAACATATATTCGGTGGCAATCAGACCATATTTGGTGCAACAAATCACTCAGTCTGGTGCAATCCAATAGTGCAGTTACACTCTTTGTCCCTAGGGAAATATTCCAGAATCTCAAAAGGTACAGTGCAAGTGAAAAAAAAAATCCAAATTAATTAACAATTTGCTGATGGGTGCAAAATAAACCATATTTTTATACGTCTGGGCATGGGTATTTTTAAACCTGGCATGCTGTAGTATAGCTACCTCCCAGACATGAAGCTGGGCCTGACATTAGCTAATTTATTATCAAAATAAACAATCCACTGATAACGTGATTCACACATGGTCCGCTCCGCGACAGACACTCTCCCACACACATTCATACATATGTATGTATATGGTTCTTGACAACAAGGGGGGTGAGGGGTCAAGGGTGTGTGCAATTAGTTAGTCCTATCTATTTTCTACTAATAAAAAGTGCAACAGTGTCATAAAATCAAAAGTATTTTTAAGCTTATTTTTGTCGCGTGTGGAAATCATTTATCAGTTTATCGCCCGCGGGTCAAGTTCGATACCGAGTTCTGCGTATCTTGTTTATATGTTAAGTCGTACGTGAAAATGCTTAAATGCTTAGTCACCTCGTTGGCGGCTGTGTCCGGACGCAGGTATGCAACAAAAGTATTATTTAACAGCAGGTGCGTACAAAGTAATTCCAGAAAACGAAACGCGATATAAAAAGCATATAAGCACACATATATACATATATTTGTGTATGGAGCCCGAACAGCTGTTGCTTGAGCAGAGTTGCCACCAGCGTAGAGGGCAGCTCTGGTGGGTGTGTTGAATAAGTTATTCAAATTAGGCCGTGCCTGTTTGTAGCTTCTGTAAATATAATATAGCTATACTCCGCCCTGCCTGCGACTCGTGTCGGTCAGTCTGTCCGTTTTACTCGTAAAAAGCTCTGCGCCTACCAAAAAGCTCTGCGTCCGCAACTTAAACCTGTTATCAGCCCCGATTGGGGCGGACAGCGAGATTACTTGTTTTACGTTTTCGTTCGTATATATTTCATGCTCATTTGTGCAGTTGCTGCGAATCGATCTTCTGCGGTTCTCCACGCCGTTTGACGAATTCCCGTATATATATTTACCTAGAATATATACATACATACATATATTATAAATGTGTATAGTAGATGTGTTTGCGCGTGTGGGAACGAATACGAATTTCAATACGTTGATAGTGATAGTGTGACTTCTTTATGTAAACAATTTATTCGCATTGAAAATTCCACGAACAACAACAAAACCCCACGTTGCTGCTGAGCTGAAAAACCCATGAGTCACCTGAAGTGTACCCTGCCTCTCTTTCAGCCCGATAATTTCCCCGTCCGAGCACCCAATCAACGTCGGGGAAGTACCTAAAGCCGAACGTTCGACATCGTTACGAACAGCCAACCATTCACAGATTCAGTTTCGTTTTGTTGCTCCAGCGCTACGGGCGCTAAGTTTTTACCCGCGACGCAATTTCAAAAACAAACAGATACATACGCGTGCATATACACATATGTGAGAAGGGATCATTAAGTTGTAAATAAAATGAACCACATCTACGATTTGGACAAGGGCAAGAACGTTCTGTACGTGAACGACGCCTCCAGCACGAGTGGATATAGCAGCGAAAATTCGGCAACATCGACAATGTCACCAGCACAATCCCCCGAAACATTGACGATGCAAAATGATTTTGCAAATCTGAATCTACCACAGACGAACTCACCTCAACCGCCGCCGCTGCAGAGTTCACCATACCAGCTGTTAAATATCGATGCCAGCAATTTTTTGGGCAGCAACGCCACGAATGCCACGGATTTTGGAATTGGAAACATGTTTGTGGATCACCATTACTTCGCCCAGGCCCCCGACACAATACCGAACTTTGGATACCAACGAAGCAATGGCGTGCAGGCCAATTCGGAGTTGGGACACATGCCCGCTGCCCTGCGCATCGTGGAACAACCTGTGGAAAAGTTTCGCTTTCGCTACAAGAGCGAAATGCACGGAACACATGGCTCGCTCAACGGTGCCAACTCGAAGCGCACACCAAAAACGTTTCCCGAGGTGACGCTCTGCAATTACGATGGACCGGCGGTGATACGGTGCAGCCTCTTCCAGACGAACCTCGATAGCCCACATTCGCACCAGTTGGTGGTGCGCAAGGAGGAGCGCGATGTGTGCGATCCGCACGACCTGCACGTGTCCAAGGACCGCGGCTATGTGGCCCAGTTCATCAACATGGGCATCATACACACGGCCAAGAAGTTTATATACGCTGAGCTCTTGAAAAAGAAGCAGGATCGCCGGGTGTTCGAGATGAAGCGTCGCGAGCTGTCCAAAAAGGAGCAGCAGACGCTTCACCAGGAGACAGAGCGCGAGGCCAAGGATATGAATCTGAATCAGGTATGGTACAACCCCCTCCCCTCCCCCAAAGGAAAGACTCTCGTTCGTTACTTACTCTGTGGTACGCTTCCAGGTGCGTCTCTGCTTTGAGGCCTACAAGATCGAGGACAATGGCGATTGGGTGCCCATTGCCACGCCCGTCTACAGTAATGCGATCAACAATCGCAAATCGGCACAAACGGGAGAGCTGCGCATTGTACGGCTGAGCAAACCGACGGGCTCTGTGCTGGGCAACGATGAGCTCATCCTGCTCGTGGAGAAGGTCAGCAAGAAGAACATCAAGGTGCGCTTCTTCGAGGAGAACGAGGATGGGGAGACTGTGTGGGAGTCGTATGCCAAGTTCCGTGAATCGGATGTCCATCATCAGTATGCCATCGTTTGCCAGACGCCCACCTATAAGGACAAGGATGTGGACAGAGAGGTGAATGTCTTCATTGAGCTGATACGACCATCGGACGACGAGCGCTCCGTCCCGCCGCTGCAGTTCCGTTACAAGCCACGCGATGCCATCGCCTCGCGTAAACGCAGGCGCACATGTTCGATGGCCACCAACAGCAGTTCGGGCGGCAGTGCCCAAAACTCGGGAGATCTGCCCAGGACACTGGCGTACCAGCAGCAGGAACAGCAAGTGCCCATGGGGGAAACGTCCGTCGGGTACAACGATCAGACCATCAGCCAGGAGTTTGGACGAGATAGCGTACTCAATGGCCTGATCTCAACGGAAAAATTTCGCGAGCTTTGCGATACGAGAAGCGATGAACTTGAGCGGATGTGTACTCTGAGCGGTCTGGACAGTCTGCTCCACCATCCTGATGGCGTCCTTCAGGAAGATGGCCATGGACAAGCAGCGGAGCGACCGGCTACCCCAGCAGCAGCAGCACCCAACCGCAATTTGACGCCACACTTTTTAAATACAATCTTCAAGATCTACGAGGCACATCGTCGATCACCAAATGACACCTCGCGCAAGCAGGTGGAGGAGTTGTTCACGGAACACGCCCTGCGGAACGATAACAACGACACGCTGCTGCACGAAGTGATCATCAGCCAGCGGACAGAGGGACAGCTGACGCAGGCCATCCGCACCATTGAGGTGATGAAATACTTTAAGCTGCACGATCTGGCGAACAACGCCCTCAATGCGGATGGGGATAGTGCCCTGCATGTGGCCTGTCAGCATGATCGCGAATACTACATTCGCCCACTGCTGAGCCTTGGATGTAGTCCAAATCAGCAGAATCATGCGGGCAATACGCCGCTGCATATGGCTGTGAAGGAGGAGCGAATGTCCTGCATCGATAGCTTCCTGAAGGGTGGCACTGGCACGCCCACCGTACGGCTGGACCTGACGCTCAAAAATGACGACGGATTGACGCCACTCCATATGGCCATTCGGCAGAACAAGTACGATGTGGCCAAGAAGCTCATCAAATATGACCGCAGCTCGATTAGTGTCGCGAATACAAAAGACGGCAACAATGCCCTACACATGGCGGTGCTCGAGCAGAGCTATGCACTGATTGTGCTCATTGTAGATGCCCAGGACACGACCCTCTCGGACATACTAATGTCGCGCAATTCGGCCGGTTATACGCCGCTGGAGTTGGCGCGTTGCAAGGGCGACGAGCAGGTGTTGCAGCTGCTGGACAGAGTGTATTCGGAAAAGAATGATGCGGCGGCCATGACCTGGATACCCAACAAAATCAAAGAGGAGCTAGACACCTCCTCCGATGAGAGCAGCGAGGCAGCGCTCGAGATCAAAACCGAAGTTATGGGCATCAAAACGGAGTCGTCGGAGGAGGATAGCAGCGAAATGGAACTGGACGGCAATGAAGTTGTTGGCAACGAGACGGAAGTGGAGACGACCATCGATTCCAAATACAATCTTCAGCTGCTGCTGAGCAACAAGCAGCGTTTCGAGAAGCTAAAGACACTGCTAAACGAACCGATGGGCAGCGGACCGTATGCCAATCAGCCTAAATGGAAGCATTTGGCACGCATTTCGCACATGGAGCGTTTAAGTTTCTTTTGGATGAGCGCCGAGAGCATGCTCGATTATATACTGAATAATGCCAAGTGTGTGGAGTACAGCACCTTTGCCATGGCCCTCGAATCAATCGATTCAGAGGCATCGGCTCTGCTTAATTAAGTTATAGAATTTAATGTGTTACAAAAGCAAATACATACATTCATATATGTACGTATATTTGATCAATAAATTACTAGTTAAGTTTTCTAATCATAACGACTAAAAGAGCAAAATATATATTATATTTGTATGAGAAAAATAAAAGTATATTTTGAATTGGAAAATTTCCTGGAAGTGATAATTTGTACGTGCAAATCTTTATAGCCGTTTGGGGGTGATGATATCACGTTTACCATAGTATAGATACACCCACAAGTACATTATATATATTTGTCTGGGAATATCATTCGTTCTAGAAAGGGGAAGCACAAAGTATTAAACGTATTCCAACCCAACCTGATAAACAAGCAAGGTGAATCACCGAACCCAAGGGGAATTACAAACAGTACTGCAATGCTTTGGGTATCCCCCCTAGAGCAGCATCTTATCTCTGGCGACATTCCTGCTGCATGACCCTCCCTAACCCACCCGTATTTTTATTGTACCCCTCTTGCAGCAACATGGCACAAATTATTGACGGCAAGGGGATCTCCGCTGAGATACGCCTAAAGCTGCACCAGGAAGTCATAGATTTTGTGAGCTCTGGGAATCCCGTGCCCCATTTGACGGCTGTGATTGTGGGTGAGGATCCAGCCAGCCAGACGTATGTGAAGAACAAAATTTTGGCCTGCAAGGAGGTCGGCATTTCCAGTGAAACGAAGCTGCTGCCCGCCAGCACAACCCAAGAGGAGCTGCTGCAGCTGATCGGGCAACTGAACCGGGATGATTGTGTGTCGGGTGTGCTTGTCCAGCTGCCGGTGCCGGATCACATTAATGAGCGCACCATCTGCAATGCTGTGGCTCCCGAGAAGGATGTGGATGGCTTCAATGAGATCAATATGGGTCGCCTGGCCCTGGACATGGATGGATTTGTGCCGGCCACACCGCTGGGCATTAAGGCGCTCCTCGAGCACTGCAACATCGCGACGCACGGCCGCAATGCCGTTGTGGTGGGTCGCTCCAAAAATGTCAGCCTGCCGTTGGCCATTCTCATGCATTCGGATGGCAAGAATGCCACCAAGGCGCTGGATGCCACGGTGACCATCTGTCACAGATATACGCCGCCCAAGGAGCTGGCCAAGCACTGTCGTCAGGCGGACATCATTGTGGTGGCCGTTGGCAAGCCCGGTCTCATTACCAAGGACATGATCAAGCCTGGGGCCTGTGTCATCGACGTGGGAATCAATCGCATCAAGGACGAGAAAACGGGCAAACACAAGCTGGTGGGCGATGTGGACTTTGAGGGTGAGTACGCCCAGTCATTCCGGGCCCCCCTGAAACTTGTCTAATCTTTACACTTTTATTTCCCGCGCAGAGGTACGCCAAGTGGCAGGACACATTTCCCCAGTGCCCGGCGGAGTTGGACCCATGACCGTCACCATGCTGATGCACAACACTCTCCAAGCGGCCAAGAAACAGGCGGCCAGCCGCCGGGTCTGATGCACTCTCCCACAAAAGGATCAGGCAGATCCTCCATGTCTATGGCATAGCACTTAGGTTCTGAAATAGTATTTTCTTATTTAATCAGCTAACATTTTATAGATTAATAGACTAACTGACAAGCCGCTCGCCTTCCTATCTCATTGGCGGTCGCCAATTGGAGCCACAATTACTTCTATATCGCAAAATATAATCAGAGATTATAAAAATATTTCAGTTATCGCTGTTGGGGTGTCACAAGTCAGGGCTGCATTGAATCAGATTTTCGATTAATTTAACGGAAATTTAAATTCGCTCCCGAAAGCTACAATTGCAGGCTGAAAAACATTTCTTCCACAAGGCTGCATCACATTAAAGCCTTAAAGTGTTAATTTAATAGATTTCCATTCGCATTTCTTATAACTTTTTATTATCACTAAATTATGTATACAATTTGCTTGAATTCTGCTGCTTTTTGCTCACATTTTACAAGTCGAACAACAAAATTTGGTGGCTTAACTTCTAAGGGTCCGCATGGTCTATCAACGTGTCGTAATTCCACTCCTGGTACTTCTAAAGGAAGCAAACAAAAAAGAGAGAGAGAGAGAGCCATGGTGTATACACCATATGCTGGCGTTTCTGTCTAAATATGAGTGTAAAAAGTGCAATTGTTTATTACAAAAAGAGTGACGGAGTCTCAGCGGGGTAGGGGAGGGGCGGTCTCAAAGATCTAAATCTACGTACTCGTATCATTGCAGTGAAGATTACTAAGCAGAATAGTTATATTGGAGTCTAGAACCTCAAATCGGGCTTATACTTGGCCATATATCTGCAAAAAGCAAAAGGAGAAATGTTTATTAATTTAAATTTAGAGATCCTACAGGTGAGGCATACTTGTCAAGTGTTTCCCAGAATTTGCTGAGCACCGCACGATCCAGATGCCTTTTGTTTTGGGATAGACGCAGCAGCGTTACCGACCAACGCTCTACATTGGCGTCCAGTTTCAGCTCGCTAAAGCACAAGTGAAAGGCGCAAACTGCAAGGGAAAAACAGACAATGATTAGTTTCCCCCATTTAGGGAAGAGGAGCGTCGTCAGGCTTACTCTTTGAGAATATCTCCACGGGATTGCCATCCCAGGGCCAGCCTTTGAACTGCCACTGCGGACCCATCACAAAAACAGCCACCACACGCTGCCAGTCCTGTTGCGATAGCTTGATGGGATTATCAATCACGCGATACGACACGGTCTGATTGTTTCGTTTGCGCTGAAGGCCCAACCAAAAACGTTGCAAAGATTAATAAAAACATTAAACATCAAGAGAATGGAGAAATGATCGCACCTGCAGCAGAACCTCGCTATCACGCGGGCAGCCCTGCAATTTCTTGTCCGCGTTGGACATGTAGCGCAGCTCCTGCAGTATATCCTTCACATTGAGCATGGTTATAAGGCTGGTGTTGGCCGCAGGTATAATGATGATGGGTGTGCGCGATGGTCGCTTCTGTGGCCCATTGGCCGGCAGCTGCCTCGCCTGTGCTGTGGGCAGCAGTTCCTTTGGCCGATTGAGGGCTGCGGCCGACGCTCCTGCTGGTCCGGCACCGGGCATGCCCGGTCCGCCCTGTGCCTTGCGCTGCGCCAGAGAGCCCTCCGTCACGGATTTGAGCGACATGCCATGATAGGTACCCAGTGTGTCGATTTTGAAGCCCTCGGTCTCCTCCTTCTGCCTGTTGAAGCGCTCCTGATCGTAACGATTGTATTGGGAGAGCTGCGGCTGTGGCTTGGATATCCTAGCAGGCTCCGGCATCTTGATGGGATTCGGCACCTGCGGACGATTGCGTCCCTCCTCGCGTGCCTTGATGCCCTGCAGCATGGCGAATATGTTTTTGGCAAACACTTTGCCCGTGCTCTGCAGAATGGAGGTGCGTGTGCGCCATTGCCTTTCCCTGCTTATGATATCCTTGGTCGAGTCCACATCGTAGTCGAGTATGGCACGCAGATCTGTGCCCATGGCCTCGTCGTTGTCCGTCCGCTTGATGGTGGTCCTTTTGTTGGCCAAACGCTTGGCCTTAATGGCGGCAATCTTCTCCACGGACATCGTCTCCGACAGCGACTTGATGTTGTCCATATTGACGGCCGTCTCCTTTTGACTGACATCCCAACGGGCGGCCAGCTGCTCGCGCACCTTCTGCACTTGCGTCTCCTCGAAGCGCGCCTTCTTGGCTGCCGTCTCGCCGCTGGTGGCCTCGCCATCCGCCGTCCGCTTCACCTGCGTGGGTATCTCCAAAGGAGCACTCTTGTCGATGCTGGCACATGTGGGCGTCTCGCCATTGAGGTAGGCCAGGAGCTCCTTACGATCCGGACGATTCACAGCGGGTATATCCTCGGCGGCACACTGACGCACATACACCGAGTGCTGGAGCATAACATTTTTCAGCAAATACAGTAGGCACTCCAACGTGTAGTATTCACGTGGAGCGCCCTTCTTTCCCGAACTGCAAATAAAGGTGAGCAGAAAAAATTCGCATCGTTGGCATATTGCACTTTTTGGGAGGGAAATTTACACAGCGACTTACCCATATTTGAGGTAGTTTGTTTTCACGCTCTTGGGCCAGGAGAATTCACCGAATATGATTTGATTTTCACGTTCGATGATTTCCTTTTTGTTTATGTTGTACTGCCGCAAGAGGCTCAAGGGGTCCGCCATTTTCCCCCAGCTATTTTCTTATCTCCAGCTGCAGGCGAAATCTGTATTCGAACACTTTGCGGTGTCCGTAGCTTTTAGGCAATCAAACCACTTAAAACAATAGGATATTTACAAGTGAAAACTGCGTTTTATGCCATTTTTTACACTTATTTTTTTAAGGAAGGTTGCGGAAGGAGTGTGACTGCATTTTGCCAACACGAAAATCGCATACAATTCTCATGAAAATACCACACTTGTCTATCGATAGGTCGATAAAGCCACGGTCACACTTCTCACACAAATTTGTAGGAGGTATATTTTATTTGGTCACACTTCTCATACAATTTGCAGAAGGTATATTTTATATATTTGACAATGGTCACTCTTAAAATTTATATTGTGAAGCCGGTGTCACCACTAAAAAATCGCTGCACTGCCTCCAATTAAATGCTTTAAAATGGTGTATAACTAATCCAAATATTTCGTATAATGTGCTCCTACTCCTGCTCTATTGATCGATTTGATAAAGTGCTTGTGGGGAAGTCGCAAAGGCCCACGGCCACCTGAAAATTCGATGCCAAAGAAATTGTAAATGTGTCGTTGTTGCTGTTGTTGTTATTGTCATTTTGTGCCTTTTCGGATATCAAAGCGAAAATATACAAAAATTGTGTGATTATAGTAAGCAATGGGTCAGTCGGCTAGTAAAATAGGTAAGTCCAAACACCTCAAATCATGAAATTAACGACTTTGGGGACATTCCAATAAGGTTTGTGACCTTCCAATTCGACTCCCACCACCACCACACACACACAGCCAAACACATGGCAGGTGAACAGCTGTTTCGCCCTTAGAGATGGCACAATGCCGGTGTGTGTCGCTGTGGCGATAGTTTTGTGACGTGTACTGGTATGATATTTTCTTAGGGAAAGCCTGGTTTTATTTTATGGTTCGTAAGGGAAATTCGAATTTGGGAGAAAAATAAAATTGTATAAAAAAATCGTTACCCACCTTTCCTATGGATAGGGGTTGATATTTAAGATTTCTTAAGACTTTCACTTCAAAACACACAGTTAATTATAATGTAAGGGTTCCTTAGTCATAGATAGTTATTAAATGCATTTTGGGGGAAGTCTAAAGGTAGGATTAATCATAAATTGAGCTACTTATAGAGAAACCAGTTTAATAAAGGGTACAAGGGGTAGTGCTATTTTTTGAGCTTACTCCCCAATTTATCAGAATTGACGAACATCAAACCCTTAAGCAGCTTAGATACCCCGAAAAAATCACTGATTTGAAGTGGGAAAAATCAAAAAAAGGAATAGAGTCGAAGGGATTCTCTCACAGGGCTATAGAAAGGAGTCGCAAATGAAGGGCGCAATCTTACAGGTGCATTGAATGGATAGGATACCTGCTCTTCTTACCACATCATCATCACGACTCCACAGTCTATGTTCTTCCATCAAAAATCAGTTTCAATTATTCCCTAAGACAGTCTCCATGCAGCTGTAGACAATAAATTATAGGAGTTTATGGCCCAAGGAAAGGACGACGAAGGATCAGAACAATGAGGCAACCTCCAATAGGCAGGCGCTCGGGGCTCAGGTAGGATGATAACTGGAATTCGAACTCTCCTTTTGACCATGAAACACAAAGACACATGCTGTGGGCGAGCACCTCTATGGGTCAGGACTCTCTCTCTCTGTCTCTGTCTCTGTCTTTCTATGACTTGCCAAATGTCCTGTTTGTATCTGCGAAATATGAGGGAGTTTTTCCAGTTTGCCAGGCGGGAAAAAACTGCAATGGAAAAACTGTGTAAGCTGAAACCCCCGATGAAAAAAGGCCAAACATTTGGCCAGCACAACACACACAGTAAAATCCAATATTTTCCTCCTAACGGAATGCCGTTTCCCTTCGATCCCCGCGATCCTGCTATCCTGCGATCGCATGTGTTGATTTTTGGCGGGTATTTCTCTACGATTCTTTCGATGATATTTGATTAGCGTATGAGCATAAGGACGTGGCGGACGGAGGAATGGAGGATGGAGGTTCCGGATACGGATATGATGGGAAGTGAAAGAGAGGGCTGCTGCTGCCTTCTCTGCTGCTGCCAAATGCATCCCTCAAATGAATTCCCTTTTTGTTAGATCTTCGATCGAGACAGAGGCAAAGATGCATGCAGAGTACAACCAACTGCTGCTGTCTCGGCAGGTATCCCAAAAATTGGAGGAGAAGAAGCGATCATTTGGAGAACTCTATCGACTAAAGGATACTGTTAGTGCATAAAGAAATACATAGGGATATACATATTTTTGCCAGATCCCTATGAAAATGGGTAGATAAGTAAACATCGTGCATATATATTATTATCTACAAGTAGTACGCTGTCTCTACACAAAAGTCTAGTTCTTTAATTTCAATCGATGATCCATATGGATTCAAGGATTCGTCATTGCATTACATATATCCCCCAATTTTAATCGAGTACCAGGTAATGGAAAAAAGGGAAATACACAGAATACGAGTACGAGTACATATTGCATATGCTCCTTCTGCTGTCTGTCTCTCCATTCTCTTCTCGTTTCTCAAGTGCTTGCGCAATTCGGTTCTCTTCAATTCCTCTTGTGTCCTGTCCCTGTCCTGTTGGGATTAGTTCGAGTTTTATTTATATAAAACTCCACACACACACACACACACAGACACTCCTTGGGTTCGACTCCTTTGGGCTCGCTGGGATCTGGGATCCTTTCCCTTTCTTCGTTACTCGCTGGCGTTTGCATATGTCGTTTTCTAATTAAACATTTGGCGGCATTTGCTACAGTTTTTACTTAATTATGTTTGTGGTGGGATATTGATCAGTTATCGGTGGACCGAAGAAGTTCTCAGCTGTCCAAAGGATTTGACAGACATCTGCCTCTCATATTTTTAGGTATATAAATCTCTCTTTAAATTATAATAATCACCAATCTACGTAGGCCTAGGCCTATGCTCTATCTCTAGAAACACTTGAAACTATTTCCTCTTTTATTAGATTCTATAGTTGAATTCCGGTTTTTTTTTGCATTATTTAGCTACCATTCCCCATTTAATTTAGATGCCATTCCGATGATTAGAAAACGTTTCATTATTTCTATATATTTCCCATTTTTATCTACTGCCCAGACATGGGGTTTATCAGAGACACTTTTGAGTTGTCGTCGTGCCCCAAGGTGAAGCCGTACCCCAAACATTTGCTTACAGCATGATCATAAAGGGTGGAAGAGGAGGGCTTTTATGATAAGAGTCCCCCTTTTTTATGGATATAATATGCTATAATGTGATATGTGTGTAGGGAAATTCAATCAAAATATCATTTGTGTAACTCTGTTTTTTTTTTTTGTCTGTTTATCTTTAAGGTTTTATTAGAAAATAAATGGAGAGGGTGTGTGTTTCGTTATCTTATAAATGTGACGGAATGGAAATATCTGAGAAATATCTAATGATAAAAACACATTTACCATTCATTGTGGAACCGTTGGTGGAACTTTGTTTGTAAACTGGTCTAATAATTCCTCGTTTTTTCTACCTTTTTGTGGTAGAACTTTTGTTATCTTTTAATCTTGCCTTTTTAGAGATCGATCACATATTTCCCGGACATTTTGTGAAGCATTGCCTTTTATATTTCCCACAAGTTTAGACGGTTGATCTATCATTGATTTACCCTACAAAAAAACTCCCTCTTCTGGGCCGGAATGTATCTAAAGATATATACACTTGGCGTGCAAAATATCATTTGGCATTTTCATTAAACGCTTGCTTAAAAATACATGCAATTATCCACAGACTGGACACAGGGACAGGACAGGGTTTTCTATTTATCAGAAAGGACACCAACGGAGAGTAGCTGGAGGGAGGTTAAGGAACTGTCTGCAAAGGTAAATCGGCACTGTGGCTGTGACATCCACCAAGACAATGGTCGAAAAAGTAGACAATTGTCAGGCCAAAGGCAAAAAGATAAATGCGGGTTTTAAGCGAAGACTGAGGCGAAGAACGAGAGAAGATACGAAGATATTCTTGCTGTTGGCAGATGTTCGTGGGAGACCAGACCAAAGACTACATATGTACATACATATGTTCTGCTAAAGGCATCTTGGGGAGGCCTCCATTTCGGCCTCCCTTGTGCCAAAAATCTAAAATTAAACATAAACAATTTTTAAGCAAAAGGCAAATAAACAGCAGAGACAGAAACAGAGCAGAAGATACTCACTCGTATTGTATCTTGTGTACGATTGTAATATCTCCCCCCCACCCATCAAGAAGAATTGCCATCTGCCTTTGAGAGGGGGTCTGTGTGCCTGTCTGCCAGCCTGCTGCTGACAAAATATGAATATATAAACAGCAGAAATACGCCGTGCCGCGTATTTATAAATGGAGTTCGAGCAGGAGTCGGGGCGGGGAGAAAGAAGTAGCAGCATTATCTATCGACTCGCTGACTGGCAACTGGCGCACGTCTGTCGTTCACGCAGGCACGTGGCTCTGTCTTTAATGTGCTTGTTCCTCCTATTTTCGAAAATCCTTTCTGTATCTAGGAATTTGTACACCTGGAAATCGGCGAACAAACACAGCCAGAGAGCGATCGAAACAGGACAACGACAACGAATGAGAATGCTAAATGTAGACCCCTTTTTCCAGGCCCTTTTTTGTTGTGTTCGAAAACTGCAACCACAGATGGACACCTTTTCTGCTATGGCTCTTTGACAATTTTTTGGGGTTGATCCATGCGCTGGGCTCCTTGCTGGTTGCCGCTGGTTCCTGTTTCGCCAATATATTGGTCCTTTTTTTTTTTGCACACAACAGGCACACAGGAGAGGAGAGATCAGGGGACAGCAACAGCAGCAGCAGCAGCAGCTGTATTTCCAGGACGCACGCCTGCTGCCAGGATGCTGAATATGCATTTCCACTTTAATATCAAAATTTAAATGCTTTCTTGTTCCCCTTCCTCCGGCTGCTTCCTCCTCTTCTGGTGGTTCCGATCTTGATCCCTTCCGATCTTGAAAATTGCATCTGCTGTCAAGTCTGCTTCTGTCCTGCTGCTCTGCTGTCTCTGTCCAAGGCTCCTTGGATAGAGCATTGCTGATGATGATGATGGTGGTGGTCAAAGAGGAGCACTCTCTGAGCAATTATCATCATTTTAGAGCAGCGTGGCATCCATCTATAAAGGATAATCAGGAGTGAAGACAGCAGACAGCAGTTGCAGCACAAGCTGCTAACCGCAGAGCCACAGAAAGCCTCAAAGAAATGCCATCGAACCATTCCTACATCCCCATCATCGTAGGCAAAAATTGTATTTAATTTAAAGCTAAGAATTTCAAAATAATTGCAGTTCAAGGTCTTGGGGTTTAGGCTTCCAGAGAAGATGGGATGTTCTTGTGGTTATTTTTTTTATATCTGTCGAAAATGTAAAGTTTTTCGGTATTTTAATTTAAAGATTTATAAGGAAACTATGGAAATAAGGCAATTATCATCTGCTGAAGCTCTTTCTTTAAAAAATATCTCATCCTGAATGTAAACTTTTGCTCCTTCCAACTAAAAACTATTAAGAAAGCACTAGAATTCTGGATGATCATCATAAAATGGGGATATTTTGAGGGGATATTATCTCTGCCCCACTAGAGTAGCGCAAAGGCACGCTAAAATATTTCCTCAAGTACAAAATTCCCAAACAAAGTTCACGATCAAAAGCATTAAGGGGGCAATTTACATAGTTTCCCCCCAGTTACACTTGATATATACGTACATATATATAAACATATACATACATATGTATGTATATGAGAACCGTCGAATGGAATGATGGACCTTATAACCTTTCCCAAAAACAGAAGAGAGAGAATTGCTTTGAACCTTGGCTTGAACTGCTGCGAAACATAGCCAGTCGGACAGACAGAAGGGAAAACAACAGTTAGTAGAGATCACAGGGGTAGAGCAGAGAGCTGAGTACAGAGCAGAGCAGAGCATTCTGGCCAAAAGCAATATGCAGGCGGCAGGCGTCGTGGCCTAGAAGCAAGAATGCGCATAAAAGGAATCGCTGATCAAGGTGTGCGAGAAGGCATTGGAAGGAGCAAAGGAGAAGGCAAGAGAAGAAAAGGAGAGCCAAGAGCCAAGCCGAGACGCTGCGCCACAAAGGGGAATTATAAGGGAGGGCTCAACGACGATAAACGCGAATGGCAGGCACAAAGAGAGCGAGCGGAAACCATAGTAAATAAGAAACAGCTGCAAGAGAGAGAACTGAAATTCACGCTGTGTTTGTGTTGCCTTTTTGAAAGGTATATAGTAAAAGAAGGTGAGGTTTGACGGAGCTGTCTGTCAATGTATGTCAATATTCTCCTATAATATATTCTGAAAATCATTAAAAAAAACTCTGAAATATTGCACAGTTCATCCAACTTTTGATATGAATTATTTATTTGTTGACTTGCATATGTAACTTGCAAATATCTAATGTATTATTCCCTGAAATACATTTCGTAACTCACTGAATCAATAAATTAATCTTTCAAATGGAGTCCCGTAAAGAAATACGCAACCGAGAGAGCGCACATGCCTCACCTCCTGTGTGATATGCCTTTCGCCTTTGCCTTGCGGGTGCCTATTCGTCTCTCAGCTGTGACGGCGTCCAGCCAGGCAGCGGCTCTACCGTGTGCAGCCAAGACAAGCCAAAGAACAGTTAAAATTTGAACGTCGAAGCAATCGGTTGTTCGCTTCGCTTCGTCTCTGTCGTCTGTCGTTCGGTTCGTGTTGTTGCTTGTTCGAGTGTCCGTTGTTTCGTGTACTTTGTCGTTTGTTGCGTCCAACGAGCACCCAAAACAAAAATCCAAAATGTTTTATTAGAATCGAAAAGAACAATTTTCAATTAATTTAATGCCAAATAAAGTTTGCAAGCAGCTTTAGAGCAGTTCTCTGTTAGGTTTCTGTTAGCGTTTTCCAAACGCCATCACACTTTTCCGCTCACAAGAAAAACCAAAAAAAAAAAAGCAATAATACCTAAGATGGGTCTTTCGGATATACCAGCCAACTACATGACCCAGGGCAGCCATCCCCACCTGAATCATCCGCACCTGAGCAGCCACCATCAACATCAGCATCACAATCAACAGAATCATCAGCATAATGGCACGCCCGCCCAGCAGGCAGCCCATGTCCTGGCCATGGAATCGAATGAGCTGCTGATGAACACCAAAGACAAGTTGTCCAGCAAAAAGAAGATGCACTTGCTCAAAAAGATCAAGAAGCGCTTTGGACTCGGTTAGTAATTACACCATTTATTATAAAGCTATCATTATGCTCGGCTCTGGGAAAAAGTAATTATAGCGTGCGAAAAAACAGAAAAAACTGAAAGGCCCCCCATACCCCCCTATACATAATTCATTAACGACTGATTCCGTTTCCCACATAATATTAGCCGGATCTCAGAACTGAACTGAAACGTTTGTTAATTAATGCGGCAAAGATAAATAAGTAAATCAAAAGCAATCGCGCGGCGCTTTCTGCATACATTAGCATTTTTCCTCCGCCGATTCTTCAAAGTCAAACAAACAAGTCAAAAAACAAAAGCAAATTGTTCCCTCTCAAGTGGTTAAAATTGTACTAAAAATATAGTTAATGTTTTATGAATGGGGGGTAGTGGTTGAATAACCTTAGTTTTTGCTTTGCTTTTTCAAGGTTTCTTCTAAAGAAATTAACCTTAAGAACAACCGAAAGTTAGTTTTTGCCGGAAACGTCAGTTTATTCAAAAGAAATGCACTTTTTCAAGAAACAAATTTCAAAAATTTAACCGCAAATTGTATGAAGAATCAGAGAAGCAAAAAGAATCTGAAGGAGAAGTAGAATCAGAAAAAGAGTAATCTTCCCAAAAGAGGGAACGAAAGGCAAAGGAACCAAACCAAACCAAACGTACGATTATTGTTTATCATAACGATTATCTTCAATGTGGGAACAATTCGGGGAACAATTTTGTTGTTGTTTTGATTGCAGGCAGCAGCAGCTGAAAAGAGAAAAAGCCCCCAACAGGCGCTCGCTCTCCCTCTCTCTCTATTGCATTCCCGATCCTCTCTGAGTACGCTCTGGATTCTCTGGTCTTAAAAGCTAAACCAGAAAAACCAAAGCCAAAGCCCCCAATGACGCATAGGCAAAGACCGACCTCTACTTGTGGTTCGAGCCGGAGCCGTCGTAGCCCGAGCCCCCATATTCCCCATTCAGCATTTTTTGTTGTAATCTTTTTTTGTTGGTACTAAAGGGGGGGCGGGGAAATCGTTGTACGCGAAGCGCCGTTGCCGCCGTCGGCACAAAGTAAAGAGCAAAGAAATAGAGGTAGAAGACGAGAGGCACTCGCACACAAAACAAAAGAAGGAAGAACTAGGAAAGCCGAGCTTTGGATGCCCTAATCTGCTTCTCTGCTTATTCCCCTCTTAAAGGGTATCCAGCAAACGATCTACGAAAAAGAACCCTGCTGCCTGGTGGGGGGAAGCGGCAGGAAGAGGTGTGGTGTGTGCCTGCCTGGTCAAAGCTTTGAAGTCGAGCTTCAGTGTTAGCCGCTGGATGGTATGGTATGGGATCTGATGGGGATGGGTATATGGCATGGTTTATGTCTTCCATTCCATTTTGAACGTGCGTTGCGTATCGGTAATCAATGAAATTACTTTGTTGTTGTTGCTGCTGCTGCTGCTGTCTGGAATCAGCTGGTTTTTACTTTTTTTTCTGTCTTGTTTGTTACCTGCATTTTTACCTGTATTTTCTTTCTATTACATTTTTCGTTATTTGTTGGCCCGTTTGGCTTTGGCTGTTGCTTTGGCTAAAAAGTTTATCTTTGCTTTTGGCTTTTACTTAGGATCGAACGTAGCTGTAGCTTAGCTGTTGCTTCTCACGGTTTACTTTTTTCAGAGTCTCGCCTTTTACGAGAGAGTGCTGGGGCTGGGGCTGGCTTGTTGTACAATAGCGAAGCGACCTTCGATTGTTATTTTAAGAGTGCAAACATATGACAGACAGACACACACACACACCCCCATAGAATGAGGAACAACAATTATACATCTGTTGCGATTTACTTTCTGCTCTCTCCGCACCCACGCTTCTTCCTTGCTTGCGCTCTCCGGCTGTGTCTCTCTTGGTTAATTTTTGTCGCCTTCTTGGGGTAATTTTTTTGCTTCCTCTGGGGTAATTCTTCTCTTCTTTCGTTTTGCTGTGAGCTGTGAGCCTATGAGCTCATGGTACGCGATGTGTCATTGTCCATCTCTTGGGCATTTCGCACACTGCACTCACACATCTGTGTGTACTCCCATCCACTAATAATTGTGACATTAGCTGCTGATAAGGGGAGGGTTGGGTTGCCTGTGGTTGTGCCAATTCTATTTACTCACTCCACTTCTGTTATCTGATAACGGTCAGTGCAAATATTAGTTGCTATTGTTGCTATAAAGTTGGGGCTACACTTGACTGGGGGACTTTCTGCGCTGGAAAATTTGATTTAAAAGTCTCTTTTCAAACTTCAAGTAATTGTTTTATATTTACATCTACAAAGAAAGATGTTCCTGATTTAAGGATGATTCATGTGCAATGTAGAGTTAGTTATCTTTACATTTAAGTGTGGTTGAAAATTGATTAAGGAGCAGTTGTAAATAATAGTAAACTACAACTACCACAAGTGCTATAAATTAGGGGGCTTTTCTGGGGTTTCGGGGAATTTGATTTCAATTTTAGAATTGATAAAAGATTGCCCATTAGATTACCAGAGGATATCGTCTATAAATATGTATCTGCTTTAATTTCAAATAGATGTAGTCGGAATTCCATGGGAAAGAAACTCCTGGTATCGAATACTTACATATGTATATTCCCCACAAAAGAGACAGATCTCCTCCACAGAGTATCAAGTATCTAGTATCACCCATGTGTATAGTTATTCTTTCTCTCGACCCAAATTGTTATTAACTTTTATCAGTTAATTAACCAAAAGATGGCAGCATATGCCTCATGCCTCTTATGGAGTACCTTCTGCATGTATTTCTAGTACAGAAATTGTTAACAGTGTTGTATCTGTATCTCTCGCCGGAGATAACGCACTTTATAGATAAATTAGATACAAAAAAGAAAAAAAAACATAGTCTCGCTGCCCAGGGAGGGAGGCAAAGGGTGTTGCAACAGGCGGCGCGTCGCGTAAGACAAAAGGCCAGCCAAAAACTCACTCAGGTAGTAGCAACAACAGGTAAAACGAAGCAAGAGGCAGCTGCAATTAACTCACGCAACCGGCGAACTCGTAAAAGTGGTGGAGAGGGAGGTAGGACAAATACCTATGTATCGTATCGTAGTAGATCCAAAATGAAAAAAGGCATCTCTTTGGGTCAATTATCTACGGGCCACTAGGAGGGCGTTCGACGGGGAGCAGAGGCGGGAGATCGGGCTGCGATATGCATAAATCACTGCCATCGGAACACCACCTACGGGTATTTAATCTATCGTATTTCCAACGTACAACCAAAAGCAGCAGCTGTCCATCGAGAAACTTGGTCAAATCGGGTTTTTTTGGTTGTGGCTTTATTTCGGCTATTCATTAAAGAAAACTTTAATGTCGTTTCAGGGAAGAACTAGAACTAGATTTAAGATTTTTGCAGCTGTTCCAAATGGTTTAAATATGTTAAATATTTTACAATATTCATAAACATAAGTTGAGCTAGACATTTAACAGATATATTTGAAAAGAAACAAATGCTTGAAAACTGAAGTAGCGCTTGAGAAGTGGCTCTTGTATCCATTGTAATATGTAATAATCACATTATAATGATGTGGAAGCCTCTCTTCTTGAACATATTCCCCCCTTACATACAACATCATTATTTGTTGTATGATGCCCCTACCCTGCCGCCCTTCAACGCTTGAGTGATTTAATTACAGAAAAAATACAACACAAAGACCAACAGACGAGACGAGACGAAGGCGCAGTCGCTGTGCAGTCAAGTGCGGCAAGAAGTGGAAATGCAAGAGACGACGCGTCGTATCATCAGAGGAGGCCTTACATTATATGATATATTATATACGGTCTCTGGGAGAGAGAGAGAGGGGGGATTCTACCCTTTGAAGTAGTAGTTATTGCAACGCTTCGATAAACGCAACAAAACAAAGGCGGAAGAGTCGTCCAAGCTTATCTAAGAGCAAGAGGCAGGCAGCATATATGTAGAAGTATTATATGTCATGCCTTTCCATTTATTCCTATATAAATGCATAGTACACTTTCAAAAATGTACGAAATTAGAGTTATTTTGAATAAAACTTGGATTTTAGGGCCTTATACTTACAGCTACATTCGTTTTGGTTAGATTTAAAGGGTACTGCAGGACAATGTCAATATGCATTGGGGAATTGTTTTAATAGGGAATTATTCATTATAGGGATTTATTACGAATGGAACTTAAATTGGTCCAAGATTTATAGTTGTATTTCCCATTCCATGAGATCTTCTATACATCATATATGTTTGAAAACTCTTGGAGCAACCTATTTTGGTATATTATGATGTGTTGATGTGTCTTATGCTTCCTTCTACGAGTATGTCTGGTGTTTATATATTTAGATCGTGTTTTTATAGCCGCTATACGCTTCGGTTCTTCTTGGTTGGAGCCAAGTGTGGGGCCTGTGAGGCCGTGGGGCATGCTTCAGCGCACAAATGGAAGCGCAACAGCCAGCAGATATAGCATATCATAATACTACATAGAGAGAGAGAGAGAGGTGTTCCCATTCCTGGGGTTGTTTGTTGTCTTGTAAAAATAAAACAACATGTAAATTTGATTGGAGCTCTCTGTCAATCCACCCCCGCAGCTCGCGCTATGCTCTCTTCCTTCTATCTGCTATCCCCAACTCTATCTATAGCATTTTTTACAGCCTTTTTACCCGATAGCTATGCTATGCTCTCTTTCCCCTTAGCCAATTATATTTAGATGGAGTTTCGTTTGTACGAAAAAAGTCTGTGTGCAAAGGCGGAAAATGTATGGTGTTTCACGTGGAAAACACCAGAGGGACATAAGGTGTCATTGAACCCACCAAAACAGAGAGAAAAGGTGGTCAAATGGGGCTGCTCTTTGGGGGCTTCTGGCTAGCAAAGTGCAAACCCCTTGAAATCACTTTTTCCTGCATTGATTTCTCTCTGAATCTCTGTCTGTGTCTGCTGTCGGCTGTCTGTGTCCCATCTTTAATCTGCGGCATCAGATTTCGCTTAATCGCCTCAAAAGTGCATTGTACTTATAGGAAGAGCTTCAGGCCCCCAGCTCCAGCTGGGCAGAGCTGTCCCCCAGACACACGACCATCCATACTCGCACTCGTCGTTTGACCTCTGGTTTCCATTGCATTGTCACTACATTTCTGCTGCTTCTGCTGCTGCTGCTACTGCTGTGTTTCTGTTGTGCAATTATTTTTATTATATTTTTGCAGTCTATTTCCCATTTTCTTTAGTGGAAAAAAAAATGCTACTAGAATTACAGACAGAGCGGGAAAGAGAGAGCAGTGGCATAAAACCGGGCCTGTTGTTGTTGGGGGGGGGGGACAAACACTCTCCTCAGAGACAGAGACAGAAGTTTCTCTCGTCCGATACGATGCGATGCGATGAGTGCGGTTTCCGCTGCACTGACCACCGATTGAGGCATGAACGGAAGTGGTTTGTTTTTTTGCATGCAAGAGGAACTATTGAAAACTATTCGACGAGGCGGAATACTCTGCAGGAAGCAAAGGAAAGAGTATTTTAAGGGAGAGAAATTTGTATGTGTTGGAAAATTCTGATTGCAAAAACAGTTGTGGAGATGAGAATTTTAAAGATATGGTGCAGATATTTAGTGGACTTGTAGGTCTAGATATTGTCTAAATAAATATTCAAAATCTTCCAAATCGGAATGCTATTTCCTACAGGTTAAGCAGATTTTACACCAATATCTTCCACATTTGTGTGGCAAACTCTGTAAACTTTCATCGCCGCTTTTGTTTTGTTTTTGTGATTTATTAATTAACATTCATTACCATTAGCTGTAGCTGTAGCTTCAGCTTCATTTGCAGTTAATTTAAGCAAAGAATTTAGCATTATTTTTATTGATGTGAGAATGAATTTACACAGACGACAAATCAAGCAACGCTTCAGCGAGGGGGCGACTGTGGACTGCTGCCCACAACATTCATCGTCTGTTGTCTGTTGTGTGTGACTCTCTTCTGGTTCGAATCTAATCCAAACAACTAACAAATGACAACCCACACATTGTGAATGTTAGGCGTGTGCTAGGCACCAACTAATTTCAAACTAAAATGTCGAATGCACCTTAAACGGGGAGAGGAGAGGGGAGTGGGGAGTGTATTCGATTCGGATATAAGACTATTTATCGTGTGGCATGTGGGCTGTGTTTTCCATCCATTGACAAGCCCCGCAGTGTAGTCCGTCCGTTGGCCAAAAGCTTGCCTCAATATTCATTCATTCACCCACCCACTCAATCGATCCACGGCCTGCTGACTCGTAGTATTTGTGGCATAATTTATGCCAAATGTTTGACCAATTGATACAATTTGTAAATGATCCAAGAAAAAAAAAAAAGAAAGAAACCCCCCGCTCTGTAGAGGTTTTCCCCCTCCTGTTTATTGGGGCATTTCCGGTGCAATTAAAGGCCGGTTCGGCCTTCGGCCTCGTCAAACGTTGTGTTAATTGTCCGCACACGTTGTCCCCACCCTTGCCTCATGACTCATGCACGTGGGCATACACCCATTACAAAGGAGAAGCACACGGCGGCACGTGACCTATGAACTCTAAAGCAGAGCGAGTGGGCAGACAGGCAACGAGAGACAACGATGGTAATGGATGGGATGGTCTTTTGATCACTTGTTGCTTGGCATAGGCACAACTATTTGAATCTCTCTCTCTCTCTCTCTGCTTTAATCACTCTCTTAATTATGCTCTTAATCTTCCACTAATCCACTGATACTTTTATGACTGAATTCTTCTATGCATTCTTCAAAGATCTCTCGTAAAAGTGGGACACTCTTTAGAGTCCTGCTTTCACCTGCTTTGAGCACATTGTTTTCTCCATTATAACTTAAACGATGTCTAAAGAGATTGCTCTAGTAATTACATACATACTTGAGTGATTTGTTAACACAAATCGTTAAATTCCAACAGCAATAAGCTACCAACTATGGGTGCTTAAGCTCTCCCATCCATCGCATAAATCTCCTGAAGCAGCTCCTCTTCAACTGGAGAGCCACCACCATTCGGGACAGAGACAGACATTATCATGATCGTGTGTCTGTCTGTTTAATGATCTATCTACCCCAGCCACCCCCTCACCCGAGTTAATGTAACTCAATTTTCAACGAATTTTCATTGCATTTTCCTTGGAATTGAGTGCCAATTGAAATCTAATGAGTCGTTGAATGCACTGCACCGCCGATTCCCTTGTGATCTTCATCTTTGGCTTGTTAAAATGATTTCATCTAACGATTCAAATGATTGTTGTTGCCTCACTCTCTGCAGTTGGATTTCTGTTTAATTTTTTCTTTTTATGACACCTGCATGATTTTCACATGATTTTTCCACCCGCTCTTGCTGCTCGTTGCTGCAGCAGCTTCTCTTAGAGAAGATCTCTCTCTGGCTCTGTGTCTCTGTGTCTCTGTCTCTTTCCCTCCATCTCTGGTTGCAATTATTTTGCGGCTTGTTACAGGTTTTCTTCGATATATGTATCTCTCTCTTCTCTTCTATATATACAAATTTGGAGTCGTGGGAATTGTTTCTGTGTTTTCACAGCGTGGGAAATTTTTTTCGTTTGGCTTTGGGCCTCGGATACGGGACGGAACGGGACGATCTGCCTGCCAAACGGTAAATCAGGTTTTTCCTTTTTCCCCCAAAACCGACGAAAATTTGCCTTCTGCCTTCGTGCCACTGTTGCGCCTCTCTGGTTGCACTACCCAACCGATGCGATCGGTGGGCCTTCGGTCTTTTGGTCTTCTTTGGCAGCCCGGCAAAAGCTTGAACTTTTCTCATCTGAACGATTGCCGATTGGTCGTTTTTGGGGCTTAAATTATGCTGCAAATTTGTGTGTGGAGATCTACATTAAAGGTAGAGATCATCAGAAGCTGAGGTAGATCGTCACAGAAGAAAGGGAAGACCTTTAGAAGAGGGAGATCATTAGAAGGGTCGATTAATGAAGACTTTAGCGGTTAGGCCTTAGAATTCTTGCTCTTAATTCTTCTGCCAACAAAGATCAATCCACGATCAAATTAGTTTCATATAATCACGAGGAAAAGCCTCATTTATTTAGAGGAAAAGCAACCCTCATGCATTGTGAGGAGGATCATTAAAGCCTAGAGACAATTCCAACGCAACTTCTGTTAATTAATTGGGACTTGTAGAGGAGAGAGATGTAGGAATGGTAATGGTAATGGTAATGGTGATGGGGTTGGGGTGAGGGTTGCGGGGTTGCGGGGTTTGGCATCCAATGGCTAATTGAAAGTATCGACGCGTCGTAAAACCGTTGTGTGTGGATTGTAAATTCAGGGGAAAAACAAGGAAAAACAGAGACGCCGTCTTTCATTCATGGCATAGCTTCTGTGTATGTTTGTTTGTAAGATTCCATTGACTGGACAAACTGTCTGTCTGTCTGCCTGCCAGTCGTGTGTCTGTGTCTGTGTCTGGGCCATGGGGGCTACCGGCAGCAAAAAGTAGGCGTCGCCACATCCTGCAATAACAGAGCAGCAGCCGCTAATAGCTCCAATACACGTCTGCACCATGGAATATACGTGATTTCCTACTTCCTGAAATGTCGCGTCGCCGTTCCGTCGGTCAATTCATAAATATTGATGGGGCATTCGAATCGGTTGCACATTCTATCAAAGAAAACAGAGGAAGAGACTCCAGTTTTTGAGAGCAACTCTCGCGCTTCTACTACTCCCTGAAGAGTGGACACTTCTCCGTATCTCTCATTCTTCCTCGCCTCCTCCTGGAGTGTAGGAGATTCTAGTTCTATCGATATCTTTCTCTGAAGAGGGGGCTCTCTCCTTCCATCGATCTCTCCTGCTCCCCTTTTCCCTCTCTTCTCTCTCAACCGGAAGTACAGAGAACCTTAGAGATTGCTGCTGCTCCCTTTCCACTTTCTGTGTGATTTTTGTGATTTCCTTCTTCTGCCGAGGGTGAGGGTGAGGGAGACAGAGACTTCCTGTTTCTTCCTGTGCGGAAGTGAAGAAGCACTTAAACGCTGCCAAGCCAAGAAGGTTCCTCCACGAAACGGGGATTTCTCTGTACAGATTTCTGCTGCTGCTGCTGCTGTTGCAAGTCATTGCTCCTGGGTCGCCTGCAGCAGGATTTTTTTTTTTGGGACTCGGGGATTAAATTTCAACCCTCAAGCGAGCGAGAGCGGGAGAATCTTCTGCATTCGATGTATCTGTGTATCTGCGTATCTTGGTATCTGTAGTTGGTTTCATTTTTGATGAAATTTGAACAGCTGCAGTGTCTGTGGAGAGCAACCCCTAGAGCAGCGATCGAAACGAAGGGAAAAAGCAACCAACCCTCCACTCGGCTGGGCTGGACAAAAAGGGAACACTCTGTGGAACGAATACACTCGTCCCGGCTCGAGGGTAGTTTTACCTGTTTCCCCCGATGTACAGCTGCTTCTGACCTTAGCCCCCCCGCCTCCTACTTCTTCGTGTGGCAGCTGCCACATGCCGCCGCTTAAAGCAAACACATTGATCCTCGCTCTGGATCTCCTGCTGCTGCCACGCGCCGCATATCAACATTCAACATGGTAATCATCTTCATCTTTCATGCCTCTCGTCTGCGTCTGCGTCTTCGTCTCCATCTGCCTCCTTTTGTTGCACGTCCGTCCGTCCCATGCTGTTGTGCAGGTCCTTCGTCTTTTTATTTTCTCTTAATTTGTACCTTTATTTTTTGCTGTGTGTGTCTGTGTTTGTTTTTTTTTTTCTCTGTGCAACTGTTGGCGGCATGCCACGCAGTCGCTTTCGTCTGATGTCTGTTGGAAAAACCTGTCCTCTGTCCCTCTGTTTTTTTTTCGTAATTATTTATATTGCCATATGGATTGGTTATAGCTTCCCCCCCAAGCACTTCTCTGCTTGAAGTCTGTGGATTGCTTATAGATCCTTCTGCAAGTGTTTTGCATCCTTCAGAAGTCTTCGTCGTCTGCTGCTGCTGCTGCTGGTAATTGTTGTCGCCAGCAGCTGGTGCAAGGTTGCAAGGTGCTGCTGTGTGTCTTTTCATTAATTAATGCCAATTGCTTTAGGATCAGAATTAAGAAATTGTTGTGCTGTTTTTACGACTAATTTGTAAGGATTCCCTGGGTCTAGAGGTTGTCGTTGCAAAGGTTTCTTAACTGATAGAAATCCTTGAATTCTTTGATATATTTAAGGAGAGTTTAAGCTTCAAATTCAGCTGTGGAAGCAGTGTAAATTATTGCATTTTATCCCCAAATTTCTTTAGCTATAATTCTTAATTCCTTTTCCCGTTTTGAAAGCATTTCCGTACAGTCATTGCCTAGAATTTCGAAAGAACAATATTTTCCTATGCCCGAAAACACACACTCTGCCACATTTCACACTTTTGGAAGTCAGTTTTCCAAGAACTACTTTTGAAAATCCAATAACCATGACCTATGAATGTTTAATCCATCTGTCTATGTGGAAGTCTCTTTTCGAAATACCAGCACATCCGCCTGTTCTCTTTTAAGATTTCTACACCCCTACGAATCGCAGAGAGATCATTTACCCCAACAAAATGGGGATCAATAATTTTCATCGAAGTCACGTGCCATATCCGTAAATGAAAAGCAACTAAATTCAAGGGATACCAGAGGCTAGGCTTCCAGGGGTTTATTGACTTCTGAAAGAGTGATTCAGACCGTGTTCCAGGCTGCTGTGTAATACGATATCTAGCACATGGTTTGTGCAGCTATCTGTGGCATCTTATGCTTATGCTTATGAGCTCTACCTGCAGCACGAAGGAGGCATGTGAAAAACTCTATGGCGAAGAACATTGGCGTAATCCAATACGGGCGACACGACATGACTCTTCTCTCACACAAAAGAGATACAGAAAATGTAGCTGAGGGATAAATGGGAAGAAGAATGGGTAGAAGATGTAACCAATGGATAAATGCAACTGTCGAATATGTATCTAAGGGATAAACACAACTAAGGGATGCATCTGAGGGATAAAATAAGAGAAAAGGGAAGTCTATTTCACCCATTGATACGATAAAGAGGGACTTGCAAGTTTTAACAGATCAAATCCAGGATGAGTGAAGAGAAGAGAAGCGAAACATAGAATCATAAATTTTCCCCCTTAAACGTTTTCTAACTCTAAAATTTTCTTTTTATTATTTTCTAACAGTTCGCCGTTCGCCCTCCTCATGCCCTGGACCCAACAACCTGCCGCCCCTGCAGTTCCACAGCGTGCATGGCGATAATATCAGGATCTCACGCGATGGTACACTCGCACGTCGCTACGAGAGCTTCTGTCGGGCCATCACCTTCTCCGCGCGCCCCGTGCGCATCAACGAGCGGATCTGCGTGAAGTTTGCGGAGATTTCGAACAACTGGAATGGGGGCATACGCTTCGGCTTCACCAGCAACGATCCTGTGTCGCTGGAGGGCACACTGCCCAAGTACGCCTGTCCCGATCTGACGAACCGTCCCGGCTTCTGGGCCAAGGCACTGCACGAGCAGTACTGCGAGAAGGATAATATCCTGTACTATTATGTGAACAATGCGGGGGATGTGATCTACGGCATAAATAATGAGGAGAAGGGCGTGATCCTGTCGGGCATCGATACGCGAAGTCTGCTGTGGACTGTGATTGATATCTATGGCAATTGCACGGGAATTGAATTCCTGGACTCGAGGATCTACATGTACCAGCAGCAGCAGCAGCACCAGCAGATAACCCAGTCCCTGCCCCTGCAACCGGTGATGCAGCAGCAGCAGCAGCAGCAGGTGGCACAAATGCAGCAGCAACAGCAACAACAGATGCCACAACAATCCGCCCTGAATCCGCATCATCCGCATCAGCAATCGCGTCGTTCGCTGCCCGGCAATGGCGGCGTGATCGAACACGATCTGGAGAGGCATGTGATGCCATCGTTGCAGTCATTGCATTTGACAGGAAATGTCACAAGCAGTGTGGAGCAGGCGGCCATCGCCCATGATCTGGCGAATGGTCTGCCACCGCTACGATACAATGCCAATGGACGGCTCATACCGGTGCCCTTTCACATCACCAAGGGCAGGAATGTGCGCCTCTCCCATGACCGTTTCATTGCCTCCCGCACAGAGTCGGACTTCTGTCAGGGATATGTGTTTACGGCCCGCCCCATACGCATTGGGGAGAAGCTGATTGTGCAGGTCCTCAAAACCGAGCAGATGTATGTGGGTGCCCTGGCGCTGGGTCTTACGTCGTGCAATCCCGCCATCCTGCAACCAAATGATCTGCCAAACGATTCCGATTTCCTGCTAGATCGTCCCGAGTATTGGGTGGTCTCCAAGGATATAGCGGCAGCCCCACAGCGCGGCGATGAGATCGCCTTCTTTGTGGCCCCCAACGGGGAGGTGTCGATCAGCAAGAACAATGGCCCAGCCGTTGTGGTGATGCATGTGGATCAATCCCTGCAGCTTTGGGCATTCCTCGATGTCTATGGCTCGACGCAATCGCTGAGGATGTTCCGCCAGCAGTTGCCGAATATGGTGGCATATCCCTCACAGCCGCAGGTGAATGCCAGCGCCTGCAGCACCTCCACCGCTTCTACCTCTCGAATGCTGAACATGACAGAGTCCATGAGCAGCTTGAATGCGGGACAGCTGCTGGGCGCTGCCACCAAGATGCTGCAGCATAACTCCCAGTTGAGTGTGGCCCAGAGCACCAGCACGCTGGCCTCCAACGCTGGAGGGGCAGCGAATGGCAATCGTATGATCAGCATGCCCTCCAACGGTGATATCCTGCAGATCCAACCGAATGGCGGTGGCACTGTGCTGGTCGTTAACCTGCCACCAGCCAGCAGTTCCCATGATTTGAATGGCCAGCAGATGAGTGCAAGGCCAACGACAACGACGGTGACATCCAGTGGAATATTGGCAGGAGCCTGCAGCAGTGGCACACTCATTAGCACAGCCAGCAGTCAATATATTGAGGTGAGTCCAAACCAGAGAGCGAGATATCATTCAGCAGTATACTAAAGTTCAATTTCTTTCGTTTATTTCCGTGTAGCCCGTTGCTAATAGCACAAATAATGCTGCCAACAAATGGAAGGATAGCCTGAGCGATCAGCATAGCACGGACTCGAGTGCCGAGTGCACTATTTGCTATGAGAATCCCATTGATTCGGTGCTCTATATGTGCGGACACATGTGCATGTGCTACGACTGTGCCATCGAGCAGTGGCGCGGCGTGGGCGGTGGCCAGTGTCCGCTCTGTCGAGCAGTGATACGGGATGTCATCAGGACCTATACGACGTAGGAGCCGCCACTAAAGGATTCAGCGTTGGAGCAAGGAAGCGGGAAGCGTTTCAGTTTCCTAAACAAAGAAAGAAAACTTTTAAACTCGCAATCAAATCTACAAACAAAACAAAAATTACTATAAAAACTACACACAAAGATTGTTGCATTTCGTACGAAAAAGAGCGCAAAAAGAGAGCAATTATTTAAAGGAAAGAAAAGCAGCGGAAGAGAGAAAGCAATTATATAAGGTGTAATAGGAGCGAATAGGAGGAGAGCACAGTATGGAATGGATTGCAAGACTCTAGTATTAACAAATAATTAATATTTTTGCAGAAACTAAAGATTACAGAAAGAACTAACTAAAGAGAGAGATTATCTTTGCGCAAGAGGAATGAATGTCTGTCTGCATGCTTCTTATATGCTTATTATATATATATAATTTTTTTGTGATTTTATGAGTATAAGAGTGCGCCCCAAGAGAATATTATTGTATTGTTCAATCGAGATTTTTACGTTTATTTCAATTTTTTGTAAACTCCCCAGAGAATCGCAGGACGTATTTTGAGCGATATACTTATACATTATATGATATATTTATGCGTGTTGTATACCACATATAAAAACCAAAGTATTGTATGGATGGATTGTTGTACGAGATTGTACGAGATGTTGATATTGATCAGAACCGATCCGTTTTTGTATTAAATTTTATATTGTATTGTGCAAAAAAAAATTGAAGGGCAAAAGTTGTTGCAAATTTACCTAGTTTTTCTTTATATGAAATTTTCTATTAAAAAAAAAAACAAAATTATATTTTTCCAATCATTTTGGTGCTAAAAAATGTTTTGAATTTGCGAAAAAAAAATTATGAAAATTGTTAAAGGATTTTGAATGAAAAGTTATGTTTAAGCTTGCAGCAACTACAGCAACAGGATGGAAATTATAGGAATTAAAACCAATGACTACTTTCAGGACAAAAGGAAACGGATAAAAATCTATAAATAATATATTCTGCCAGCACAAAAAGGATTGATTGATCAGAGAAAAAATACTTACATATATGCACGAAAACCAAAATAACAGAAAGCAAGATGCGTGTTAAATCTAGTTTATAGTTTAGGCTTTAAGTCAGATTTTAAGTTAATTTCTAGTCAACGAATTATGCTGAAGTTTAATCTAAAAAAACAAAAAGAAATGGGACTTCAACCAAACTACAAACAAACAAAAAAAGACATGAAAACTATGAAGGAAAACCGTATATTGAGCACACACACGCTAAGCAATTTTAATGGAAATGCCGCATTTTAATGAATTAACATTTAAGTAGTGCACATATTTTAATGACAAAATGATTATATATATTTTAAATGAACAAAAGACTTGTATGTTGTAGTTGTACAGCAGCAGCTTGAAAGGAAATATGTATTGAACACTGGATGCCCATCTAAAAGAACAGAATCATGCAGTTAGAGAATTGCCAATAATTAATTAAAAATACCAAGCAGCAACACACAGAGCAGAACAAACTTTACCTAAGATTGTATTAAAGTAAACGATCATCTAAGAAGCAAAAGAAACAAAGAAAACAATGGAATGGGAAATGAAGCGCAAGCTTACTATTTTTGTTATAAGTATGGATTGGCTTGGATATGGCGAGAGGGATACGATACAATGGAGACATTTGTTATTGCCACTATTTATAATTAATTTTTAATTTTTTTAATGAATACACTAGTTCGTACTATTACGGATACAAATGCCTAGTTATGAGTAAACATTTAAATGTATTTATGAAATTATATTTGATATATGTAAGACAACGCAATGCTGTAATACCATTAAATACTGACAACAATATCAGAAAGCTATGCTGGTTTTAATTGTGGGCGGAAAATGGGTGGGAAATTAATGGACATTCAAGCTGAAGGCGTTACTAATTATTCATTAGCAAACAAGAAGATATAGCAGCCACACGCGCAATGTTCTTAGCACTCTTAAAGTTCAGACTTCAAAGCAAAATTTTGAGTTAAATGATTTAAAATAATACATTTTAAATAAAAAACGATCATTTCGATGTTACCATCGTCAAATGTTACCGTGTAGTTAACATGTAAAATCCCTATTCAGTGGTATTTCTTGCTGACCTTTGTTTAAACCATCTTTTATCAACAAAATTCCATTAAAAAGAGTACTTCAAATAAACCAATCTGAAGGAAAATCGTTTACTTTATCAGATAAAATTAAATGTTCCGTGCGGAGGATCCTAGCTGGCTAGCAATCATAAACCGAATATCAAAATCGAGGTATATGATTTCCGATCATGGACAAAAAATACCCACTACCCCAGTGGGTATTTAAATATATAATTTTGGTATATTTCTAAGAGTTTACTGGTATTTTGGATTGGTAAGGTCACACTGACACGCAGTAAACAGAGATTTTATCGTGTAGAAAAAAACTTGATTTAAACGCTGAAAACGCGCATAAAACAATTGAATAAAGGTGCTTAAATGTGTTTAAAATTACCCCGCTTATATTTAATGTGAGTTGAGCCATGAACAATGGATGGAAAAGTGCTTTCCCGTGCATTTTGCTATAAACACATACACACAACGTAGACAAAATACTAACCCCACCCCCGCCATTTGGCTCTACCAACCATTTTCCAGAGCATAAGCGACCCAAATACAATTAAAGTAGAAGCAGCAGTAAAAGAAGCGGCGAGCGCGCAGAAGAAACGTTTGCCTAATTACGTATTCCAATCATGGACGAGGCGAACATACAGGACAAGGAGCGCTTCGCCAGTCGCGAGAACCACTGCGAGATCGAGAGACGGAGACGCAATAAAATGACGGCCTACATAACAGAGCTCTCGGACATGGTGCCCACATGCAGTGCCCTGGCCAGGAAACCCGACAAATTGACCATACTCCGCATGGCCGTGGCGCACATGAAGGCCCTGCGGGGCACTGGCAACACCAGCAGCGATGGCACATACAAACCGTCCTTTCTCACCGACCAGGAACTGAAGCATCTGATCCTGGAGGCGGCCGACGGGTTCCTCTTTGTGGTATCCTGTGATTCGGGTCGCGTTATCTACGTTTCCGACTCGGTGACGCCCGTGCTGAACTACACACAGAGCGACTGGTACGGCACCAGTCTGTACGAGCACATACATCCCGATGACCGTGAGAAGATACGCGAGCAGTTGTCCACCCAGGAATCGCAGAATGCAGGACGCATCTTGGATCTCAAATCGGGCACGGTCAAAAAGGAGGGACATCAGTCTTCGATGAGGTTGAGCATGGGCGCCCGTCGCGGTTTCATTTGCCGCATGCGCGTGGGTAATGTCAACTCGGACTCCATGGTCTCGGGACATCTCAATCGATTGAAGCAGCGCAACTCGCTGGGACCCTCGCGCGATGGCACCAACTTTGCGGTGGTCCATTGCACGGGCTATATCAAGAATTGGCCGCCCACGGATATGTTCCCCAATATGCATATGGAGCGGGATGTAGACGACATGACGTCCCACTGCTGCCTGGTGGCCATCGGTAGGCTGCAGGTCACCTCCACGGCAGCTAATGACATGAGCGGCGCGAACAATCAGAGTGAATTCATTACACGCCATGCCATGGACGGGAAATTCACGTTTGTCGATCAACGCGTGCTCAACATTTTGGGCTACACCCCGACGGAGCTGCTCGGAAAGATTTGCTACGACTTCTTTCATCCCGAAGATCAGAGCCACATGAAGGAGAGCTTCGATCAGGTGCTCAAGCAGAAGGGACAGATGTTCTCGCTGCTCTACAGGGCACGGGCCAAGAATTCCGAATACGTTTGGCTGCGCACCCAGGCGTATGCCTTCCTCAATCCCTACACCGATGAAGTGGAGTACATTGTGTGCACGAATAGCTCCGGGAAGACCATGCACGGTGCACCCATTGACGCCGCTGCGGCCCACACACCTGAACAGCAGCAACAACAACAGCAGCAGCAGGAGCATGTCTATGTGCAGGCACCTGGCGTGGATTACACACGCAGGGAGCTCACTCCCGCGGGCAGTGCCACCAATGATGGCATGTACCAGACCCACATGCTCACCATGCAGGCGCCAACGCCACAGCAGCAGCAACAGCAGCGTCCGGGATCGGCTCAAAACACACCAGTGGGATATGCCTACGACACAACACATTCGCCGTATAGCGCAGCGGGCGGTGGACCCTCGCCACTGGCCAAGATCCCCAAGTCGGGCACATCCCCTACGCCCGTGGCGCCCAATGCGTGGGGCGCACTGCGTCCGCAACAACAGCAGCAGCAGCAACAACAGCCCGTCACCGAAGGCTATGCTTATCAGCAGACCAGTCCGGCACGGTCACCGAGTGGGCCCACCTACACGCAGCTAAGCGCTGGCAATGGCAATCGGCAGCAGCAACCGCAGCCGCAGGGACCATATCAGCCAGCACCGCCGCCTCCGCCACCGAATGCGCCGGGCATGTGGGACTGGCAGAATGCAGGAGGTCATCCACATCCTCCCCATCCGACGGCACATCCGCATCACCCGCATGCACATCCCGGTGGACCAGCAGGTGCCGGACAGCCCCAAGGTCAGGAGTTCTCCGATATGCTACAAATGCTCGATCACAGTGCACCCACAACATTCGAGGATTTGAACATCAATATGTTTAGTACACCATTTGAGTAATCCCTACAGTCCAATCCAAAACCACTCTATCTGCAGCGTCTCTCTCTCTCTGTCTCGTCTCTCTTGACCATTTCTCAAGTGCAATCTATCGGAAAATTGTTGAAATAATTCAGCCAAAACGCAGACGCATGGTAATCTCGTAAATAGCAATTTAAGTACATAACGATGTGGCACGTACGCAACAATTCCGATATTCGTATCTTTCTTTTTTGTCGGTCCCCTTCCTTCTCCACCCGCTTATTCGCAAAAGCTAAAGGTATTTATGTACAATTAAAGTATATACACAAGAGCGATAATATGTATTCAGAGCCTATGAATTCTAAGCGATTTCTGTAACAAATGGAATTGTTTTACGAGCTTCGGCCTGGGAGTAGAATTCTCTCGTATCTTCTTTTCTCATTAAGTGCTCCAAACATTAAGCAAATTTTCAAGTTCATATGCAACTTATACATTTATAAATACATATACAAATCGTAGTTTAATATACGCAAATTGTTAATTTTAAGCTAAAACAAAAAAAATAGCCTCCCGCCTGAAATGTATTGGCTCCTCCTTCTCCATGCCCTCCATCACTAACATTGACCCCAATTCAAATTCTCCCATTAATTTCGCTCGCTTTCTGCGAATGCAAAAAAAAGTATATCACTCACACACACACACACATGTGCATAGATTCACTTATAAACAAATTCGCTTAATGTGCAGATTTTATTGCAGCGACAACAAAAACGTCAGAACTTTCAAGCTCAATACAGTGGCGCTCAAAATTGAATTGCACCTCCTATATACAGTGGCGGCATAAACTACATTGCCAGCTACAAGACGAATACACATACACCCCCATTTAATTATGACAAGCTAGTTAATTAAGCGAAAACAATTCAAGAAACAAATTTTAAACAAATCTGTTAGTCGCTAAGTTATCCCCCTTTTTGTAATTAAGCCACAAAATCAACGATTATGCTTAGAGTTTTTTGGTATTGAGAACAAATATTTCGGTTTTTAATGAGAAATAAACTTAATGTACTACTAAAAAAAAAAAAATCTGAAGGAATACGAGTTTATCGCTCAGCGGACTTAACTTCGCCTTCGCAGCTGCCACAGCTACGTTTCTGGGCTGCCTTTTTGAAATCCTTAAAACGCGGACGCTTGGCAGGACTGTCATCAGGCGCTGCATCTGGGGATGATTTGCGCTTCATTGCACCATCTTTGTCCTCCTCATCACTGGGGTCGCTCTGCTCAGCCTTGATTTGCTCCTCCCGCTTTTTGCGGACATTTAGCCAGGCCATCATGGTCTTGTTCATGGGTGGCTTGGCGGGCTTTGCGGCCAGCTCGATGGGTTTGTTGCATTCCTCACTCTTGTTGCGCGAGTTGTTCACCAGCTTCGTGACCCGATGCCATTCTAGGGACTTGGCAGGCTGCAAAGTAGCCAAGGCCTGTGAATCGCTCACCCGCTTAAAGTCCAGCCAGTCCTGGTGATACCACAACATTAATTGCATATAAAATAAATTATTTTTGTGACTCACATTCATTTGCTGCTCGGTTTCTAGTATGGCTGGCATTCGGTAATGCATCCAGTCCATGATTTTGCTAGACTGGAAGGTAATAATACTGTAGCTATACATTTTGTCGCCACACTCATCCTCCCACACATCAAAGAGCCCAGCCATGCGCAGGAGCTTCACATTCGATGGTGTCCAAGTGGTCTTGTCGTATATCTTCACATCGCTCTCTTGGGGAACAAAGATCAGGTAGGCTTCCCGCTCAGATGGTTTCTTGGCGGGACCAGCCGTCTGCCATTCGTAGAAACCTTCGCAGAGCACCACACACCGTTGGCCCCGTTTAAAGGGTCCGCGATAGAGTTTTGAGTCCATCAGATGCTCCAGCCGACAGTTGTTGGTGGTGAGGCCGTGCTTGCGGTAGTCGCCCTTGTGCCAGAATGGGATCATACCCCACATCATGGGCATCACAGTGCGAGCACATTTCTGGTCCTCTTGGTCCGAGAAGTGGGCAGCAGAAACAACAACAGGCGTTATGTCCGTGGGGGCTATATTATACGATGCCTCGTAGCGTCGACCCAAGTTGAATTCCGCGCGCCACTCTGGCGTTTCCTTTTTAACGCTGCTGTTTTGATATTTACAGGCACACAGTACCTGATCTGGATCTAGGGTTCTACCGACGATATTAGCAAACTAGCAGAAAAATCATTTAGTTTTGGGAACTTACAAGCAAGTTCGTCCGCACATCTGGATATTGTTGTTATTTATTCGACACCGATAAGTCCAGGGATGAAGTAAAGAAATCGGTTATCTATTGTTTTTTAAATATATTTATTTTTTTATTCGTATTTATCGATCTCGTCAAAGATTTCGGTTATCCATTGTTTTTTAAAGACATTGGCGACACAGGTGTGGTTGGGGAGCCTGGGAACAGCTTCCTGTTTACTTTTTTTTAAACGCTGCCACGGCGCACTTATTTTTATAGCAAACATATATTGTTCCTCGCCGATCAGTCCTGTAATCAGAGTCTTTTTCTACGGGAAATAGGTTCAGCAGCTCACTCTCAAGTGCACGACACTCCTTGAGGGTGAGTTTCTGCTCCCTTAGTAAGAAATGATCGGCGATGGTGTTAATCGCTATCTTCCTCATCTCCGGTGTTAGTGGCTCTGGCTGCCACGCAGCCGTTTTTCCCACTGTGTCACTGTTTGCCGCGTAACGGGATTTGAACACATGCAACACTCTGCGAGTGGATTCTGAGATTTGCGAAATTCTGTGCAAAACGCTGTGTGTTTACTCGTGATTTATATTTTGTGGTGCAAATTTAAAATGAATCTGGAAGAAGTATTTACATGCCACCCACTATTGGCTGGAAGGAATACGTGGAGCGGGAGTCCCACATAATGGAATGGGACTGCGGGATCATCAATATGGTGTCCACTTGCTCTCTTTGTTGCATTTCAGGGTAATCGATTGAAATAATTTGCATGGTAGAGAGGAAGGTTTCCAGACAGGGTGGCAAGGCCGAGGTTGAAGGGATAGTGGTGAGCGGATGGTGGCGCCCCCTAGTCGGGCGATCTTAAAACTATGAGATCCGCGCGCTCTTGAATTCCCTTGTGGAGAGAGGAGAGCCGGTGTCCCGGAGCCAATTCACCCACACACGCTTAAGGGGAGAGAGAGCGGTTACAGGAAGAGTAGGCCATGCCCTTGAACCTGGTTCAAGGGCAATAGAAGAGATCGATGGGGCTTGGCGACCAACGATATAAAGCTTAGGCTTAGGCTTAGGACAGATCAAAAAAATCGTTGGCGGAAGACGGTACAAAAAAAAATCGGTTACGGATCGGGTCTCAGAGAAATAAAAATAAAAAGAATTAGAAAGTGAGTGAAATGAGGATGGGTAGTGGTCATCACTCAAAGTGAATTTTTTTTGTTTTACGTTTCCTCGAATAGCAAGGAGGAAGTAGAGCTGCCTAGCGGGACCGATGCGGATATATTAGAAAAGCTGGAAAAAAAAAGGAACAAAAACTGTGCCCAGTTCCGCCGTCCTGTCCACAGCGGCATGGTCCTTCGCCCGGCCTAGAAGTGGACCCCGGAATATCGTCCCCGTCCTCCAGCAAAGATGTTATTAAACCCTATTTAAATACCTACATATAGTTTAGAACCCACTAAGCCGTCGCATATCTGTGTATACACTTATTTATTTATTTACCGTTAATTATATTTATTTATTTGTTCTTATATATGTAATTGTCACTATTTATAATTATTTATTTATTTAATCATAGTTAATTTGATACGCCCATGCCCATAATTTAGGTCACAGAAAGGAAGAGGTTAGGATGGGGATTAGGAGGTCGACCTAAACCAGCTAGGAGTTACAGAATACAAAAAGAATGTGTGAAAAATGTTATTTAAAGTGAAATTATAACGTTTAATATGAATTGCTAGTGTGTTTAGTATGGGGGGAAAGGGGACCACAGCGGCGAAATGGAGATCGGCCGCTACACTTGAGGAAAAGAGGAGATTTGTAGTTGTTCCGCGTCGGAGAGATGATTGTCCGTGAGGTTTAGTGTAAAGTCCGTTGGTTTGTTTTGAATCGTCGTTTTGTTGTCATATTTGTTCGAGATGCCCGAACAGCTGGTTTGTTGTGCGACCTGGGGGCCTGGGAAAAACCTATTCCTGAGATGACTGGCTAGCCGGCCTTGCCCCACCACTAAAACAGGTTCGTAACATCTTTTAAGGATCAGCCATTTCTCCTGATTTTCGACGAATACAATTTTACCCACATTCCCAACGTAAGCTTTATTATATTATCTTCTTAATTAGTATCAATAGCCGAGTCGATATAGCCATACCCGTCTGCCCGTCTGTCTGTCTGTCCGTCTTGTTGAGCGCCTAGATCTCAGAGACTATAAGAGCTAGGGCAACCAAATTTGGTTTCCAGACTCATGTGATATCACACTGCTACAAGTGTATTTCAAAATTTCGCCCCGCCCCCTTCCGCCTCCACAAAGGACGGCACAATTTTAAAGATACGATAAAACTAAAACGCAGTTTCGTAGAGAATGTAGAGAAGATATGGATCTACCAGATTGCCGAATCTGAATCAGATCGGATCATAATTATAGCCAGAATGAAGAAATAAATTTTCAGTTGCTTCCCCCGCCCCCTCCTGCAAAAGAAACACTACTCATTCTCTTTCTCGCTCGCACACTCTGCCGCGTTCAGTGCGCGAGCAACCCCTAGCGGAGGAGATGTAGAATATAAATGGTACATCTATAATCTACATGTTAGATGTAAAATATACATTGTAGATGTAGATGTAGATAGCAGATGTAGCAAAAAAAAGTAAAATGTAAAATTTTTGTAACTTAGTTAGTTTTCGCTTACTATGTCATCGATTATGTTCCTAGGACATCCCTGTGTTAAAGTAAACAGCCCATCGTATGGCAGGTCATCGCTGAAACATCGCTGACTCGTACTGCAGGGTATTTTGTCGTGCCTGTGTACGCACATGCATTTGCAATTTTGGACTTGCTTTCGCATCTCGTCATGAATCGAACATGTCGAAAAAATGCCGAACGTCTCAGGTCCAACAGCCGAAGACCTGGGGACCTGGGACAGAAAATTCAGCTGCGACACGTTCGGTGTATGACCTGGCACATCTATATTCTATATACTCTATGGTTAGTGCTTAAGCTTTCGGAGCTATCACAGCGAAGCAGAAAATACGTTTTGGGTAAATACCGACGGCGGTATTTTTATTGAAATTTAGTATTTGTGGCCTGAAGCTGTACGGTAGCACTGCGGGTCAGGAAAAGCTTTTCACTCGACAAAAATTTATTTTCATTTCAATTATTAATTTGAGTGCTAGTGCATTAAAGTTACGATAAATTAGACATTACAGCACCATAGCAAAGTATGTTGACGTATCCCCCCACAAGTAATACCAACACTAACAAGCTTGCATGTCAAGAAAACTGTTGACTGCAAACTGCAGCACAGAAGCAGCCACACCAACAACAATAACATCATCATCGACAACTTCTTGTGTATATGGGCTATGAAAAGTTCGCGATGAACAAAAGATTTCAGAGCAATTTGCAATTGCGTAGCATGTGTCATAGCGGTGCAAGTCAATGTATATAAGGAGAAGAATGTGGACAAGAATTGCGCGGTGCCTGTGAATAACGTGCGAAGAACGCAAGAAAAGCATTCGACGCATAAGCTTATAAATAGTGACAAACTACAACAGCACAGCCTACTGTTATTCGCAGCTGCTCAAAGTTCTCATCCAAGGGAGCTTTCTGCGACAAAAAGAAGACAAATATCGCATAAAGCGTTGCCATATATCCGTGAGAAAAAGCGTAATAGCCGTGCTTATGGCATGATTAGGAAAATCTGCAATTTCTGTATAGCTGCAAATGTTTATAAACAATACACCTATTGCCGTGCTTTTATGTGGGTGTGCGGAAATTTTGCGCGATACTACGAACTTGCGCATATCTACAGTTCAGGTTCAGTCAGCAGTGGTGTGGTCACAGGCGGGGGGTGGCGATTGCGAGCGACAGGGGAAAAGCCCACGACATCCACGAATGAGTTGAAAATTTTCGCGAAACCAAAAAGTTAAAAATAAATGTTTACTGTGCTCGTGTTTAACGTTAAAATGGAGGACAAAAGCTGAAAGAGAAAAGGGAAAACTGCAATTGCCCCGTCACCCGAGCCCGTATTCAACAAAGTGTTAAATGTAATTTTTACGAATGGCTCGCGCTCGATTGTATTGAATAATTTCAATGTTCGGTCGGGCCAGCTTGTGGGTGATACGACGGTGGGAGGGTTATACCTTTTTCGAAAGGCACTTCGAAAAGAAAGAACCGTAATCGTGTGGATGAGAAAGCATGGTGCGAAGAAAAGACACATAAAAAAGTGTATGTGTGTGTGTGTGTGTGGAAGTATGGAGAAACACTGAAAAATTAAAAGTGCACAGACCGCGAGAAAACAAGAGATGGCAAAAATGTCTAGGTATCCCGGAATGGGTTGGATGCTATGCCGCTTCTCCTACTCTGAATTTGTTCTTTGTTTTCAGTCTGCGTGTTTTATTTATGGTAATTAAAAACAGCGAAATGCCTCTCTCTTATAGCTCCTCTGCATCCTAAATGTCTACAACATAGCAATCTCAAACGAATCAACCAAAATCCTAAACACACAGCCACTGAACCAGCAGCACAAGTCCAAACAATCATCGGCAAATCATCAAAACGGCGTGAAGAGAACCATAGAACAGATCCACATACCCCATCTTCTTCTGGCACTTGTCAGCGGGAGAGGCTCTGTATCGCGAAGTATAGCCTTGCTGCCGTATAATGAGTCGACATGAAGGTACCACTCCTTACTCCATATTATCCAGATCAAATATCTTACTAAACTGCAATTATCGCCATCCACCCCCCACCATATCCAGGTGTCAGCTGCGATTCATGTCTCAAGAGCAATTTCAATGGACGCCGCTACAAGTGCTTAATCTGCTATGATTACGATCTATGCGCCGATTGCTATGAGGAAGGCGTCACCTCCACTCGCCATCTGGTCGAGCATCCCATGCAGTGCATACTCACCCGTTCCGATATCGAGCTATATTTCGGCGGTGAGATGCTAACATCGGATCAGCCGCAGAGCTTCACGTGTCCCTACTGCAAGAAGATGGGCTTCAGCGATGCCACGCTGCTGGAGCATGTCTCTGCTGAGCATACGGAGACCAGTCTCGAGGTGGTATGTCCGGTCTGTGCCGGCCTACCGGGCGGTGAGCCGAATCTAGTCACAGATGACTTTGCCGGTCATCTAACATTGGAGCATCGGCAGGGACCACGCGAGCTAATATCCTTTTTGATATCCTTTTTTAAACAGTATTCCATTAGATGTATTCGATTAGTTGTAAGCTTTCAGCCCATTGCCATTCTCTTCTGTTGGTTTCACTTAACGTTATAGATAATACGATGAGCCCTCTGCCATTCGTCATGGCGGTGGCGTGCGTCGCATCCCTGGACGCACTCTCGGCGGACCACGAACGCGTCGTTCCAATATGCACTTCAGCTCATCGAGCGGTCTGTCGGCCTTGTCGCCCTCGGGTCGGGAATCGGTTGATCCCATTGCGGAATTGCTCTCTCAGCTATCCGGCGTTAGACGCGGCGGCCCACCTACGTCGCAATTGCAGCAGCTACAGATGCAGATGCAGTTGGACAGGCAGCAGGTGACGGTAAGGGGACGCTCCCATCCTCTAGCTATCTATATTTCTGTGTGTTTTTGTGTGTATAAGGAAATTGCGACTTTTTGTGCTTTTGTTTTGTGCATTATTCTAGGCATCGCGCCAAATCGATCGGCTGCCAAGGCGTGCGCATCCCATAGTCTCAACATCGAATTCGAATGCCGCCATGGCCGAGGTGATCAGCGGCGGCGGCGGTGGGGGAGGCAGTGGCGCAGTTGGTAGTGGCAGCAGCAACAGCGGCAGTGGAGGGCTAAGTGGCAGTGGTGTGACCGCACCGCACAACCTGCGCACCACCGAGTGGCCGGTGACAGCGAGCTTCACAACATCGGCCAGCAATCATCAGCAGACTCAGTCGAGTCTGGCCGCCAATAGCCTCAACGCCAGAGAAGTAGTTCATACCTCTAGCCCATATACCATGAGTGAATTTTCCACTAATCCGCTCTGTCCACTATCATCCTTGCAGGCGGTCGGCGCCACTAGCAGCAGCTCAAACAATGCCCTCGGAATTAGTGTGGGCGTCGGTGGTGCGCCAAATGGTAACGGCGCAAACGGAGCCACTGGCCAGGCGGTTGGTCAGGGCTCGACAGCTGGCGAGGCTTTGTTGTTGGCCCAATTCATGCAGCCCACACTCACAGAGGCTGAGTGGGCGAATGTGGAGTGCAAGCGGGCAGATCGGTGAGTTTTCAGCGACAGTAATACATACTCTAGTTCTGATGCCTTATTGAATCTCTTTTTTTGTTATCCTGCTTTTTAGCTCCATGTTTGTGCAGTCGCTGCTGCTGTCGATGCTCTGCACAGAGTCCCTGGACTTGAATGCTTCCAATGAAAGCATAGATGGCATGGCCAAGAGTGATAATGTAAAAAAGGGGCAACAACAGCAGCAGCAACAGCAACAACAGCAGCAGGAGGAGGAGGACACCCTGCTGAACAACAATGCTGATGTGGAGCAGCAGCAGCAGGCACAGCCAGCGATGGTGCGACAGGTGAATCAAATGCAGCAGACCTCGCCCGAGGATTTTGTTTGCGATGAGTATCGCTATAAAAACAAAAAGGCCAATACAACACAAACAAGTGGCACAGCAGGGGGCGTTGTCGGAGGCGGTGGTGGAGGAGTAGCAGGAGCAAATGCAGCCGCTGTTGGTGCGGTTGGTGGAGCTGGCAGTAAGCCAACAACTGATAGAGGCATCGAAAGACGCGGCCGTCCCCCACCAGTAGAGATGGCAACGGGCTCCCAGCCGCCTCAGCAGCAGCAGCAGTCCACGCCGTCAGCTTCCCAGCAGAAATACAAACAGAATGCAAATGCGGCGTCAAACACAAATCAAATTCCCGACACTAGGTAGTGCCTCTGATGATCGATCACAACAGCAAAGATGCATCAACAACACCACATGTAGCTGCAGCAGCCACAAAACAACAAAACAAATCTATCACCACCACTACCACCACCACCACCACCACCACCAGAATCAGAGGAAGAACCACAGCAACAGCAACAACAACTACAACAAGAAACACAGCCGTATATGTAACAACAACAACCAATCGTAGTAGGGGAGAGGAGAGTATTGCTGCTGCTCCCTGAAGGGAAGGGATCCCAGGAGTTCAAGGAGTTCCCGGGTGTTCCGATTCATCTCTAGCAGCTGCCGCCACAGCAATTTCGTCAAAAGGAAAACTATATTATGTATCGTTTATTAAATATATTAAAATTTATATAATTATAAAAAAAAAACAGGATGGAGAGATGTGCAGCAAGAAAATTATTGTAATCATTGAATTAATAATAATTTAAAGAAACCACAAAAAACGAAAAATAATTGACTTGTGTTCTGGCTTCCTCTCCAGCTAATAGTGGCTAAATTCGTAATCAAATTTGTACAATTTATGTGACTAGTAGTTGGATTATGGCATGGCATTTCTCACACTTCAAATCTTTCCACCTCCACGGGAGGCAAACTTTCGAGATCGTAGGCGTTCTGCACTCCACGCGGTAACAGGCAGAAGAGATGCTCCACCGCCTGTTTGACCTGTTGCTCCGAACAGTACGGATTGGCCATGACAATGTGGTAGGCCATCATCCTGGCTAGTTTCTTGAACAGAAATCGATTGGCAATGAGACGCTCCTGAAGCGCAGCCATCAGATTGCGCACAATCCACGGCCGAATGCGGAGGATGCAGCTGGCCAGCAGTACTTCATCCACCAGATCGATAGAGGGACTGGATATTTGGGCAGAGAACTCATCGTCACTGTCCTCGCCAAAGAGTATGTGAAACTTGTGCCGTAGTTTATCCTCACAGCGCCAGTCGGCCTCTAACAGACGGATCAGACAGGCATTGAGACGACGGCGCTGAGCATAAAGTTCACAGGGCCAGCGGCTGGTGCGTAAATCCGTTTCACTGTGCTCTACAGCTGAGTCCAAGGGCGTGGGCGGATCTTCACTTTCGTCTATGCTGGGCAGCTCCTCCAGGATGTCCGATACCTGAGGCTCGTCTGTGGCAGCGGTGCACTCAATCCCGAAGATTTCATTTAAATCGGTGTTCTCATCGCCAAATAGCAGGGCCAACTCCTTGCCGACTGCATCTTCGTCCTCCATTGGCTGCTGCTGCTGCTCTTCCGGCTGCTCCGGCGGGACAACATGCTTGTTGCGACGAAGCTGACGACAGCGGCGACAAGGAAGCTGCTCATTGTTGGCCTCTGATTTTTCGAGTCGGGCCTGAAACAAATCGATTTTCTGGCGCAGCTCGACGCTGCCATAGTCTTCTTCTCCATGGGAATTACTCTGACTGTGACTTAAACTATCATTGGATGGCTCGTTGCATACGGTTTGCGTTGCCTTATCGACCAAACATTGGACAGAGTTTGCTGGCAGTGTATTTTCCTCGCGCCCCATTAGCTGCATGTTTTTGAATAAAACGTTGGCCAGGCGACACTCCTGCGTATTCCTTCTGACGGTGGCTATCTGCGGGTACCCAAATTGCGTTAGCCTTGCAGCTTGAACAGCTCTTTAGGCACTATCTTACGTACCATCTTGACCATGGCTCGCTGATAGATCTGAGCAGCCATGCAGGCTTTGACAGCCATTTCCTCTAGCTTGCTCAGGCTCTGGGGAATGCAGGCCCACGCAGTGGGCTTGTGGTGATTCCTTGACTTCTTTGCCCAGGCGCAGACATTCTCCTGCAACTGGCGCTCCAGATAATGTACATATTGTTTTCGAACCTTTAAAATTTCGGGGATTAAATGTGTGCAGCCAAAACCTCCCCTAGCATAGGCAATTTTTTCTTATTTACATACCACCTCGGTGAGCACCACAAAATCATTGCAACCTTCAAATGCCATGCTTAACAGCTGCCCAGGTTTGTCCACTCCACGGTTTTAATTGACCTTAATCATTCCTTAAGACGTTTATCACGGGCAAAGTGAGCTTTTTCCACTCTCGTCAGTTCAGTTCAAAATAGTAATTTAAACAATAATCAAGTGTTGCAAACAGCTGATTTTTTTTGCAAACTATCGACTCAAAACGATACTAATCGAATGTTAACTTCCAATTTTATTGTTTTTAATTAAAAATTATCAATTTCTTTGTTTTTTTTATTATTTAAGAATCTTTATGCAATCTCACAGGCAGAAATGTTTGTTTATTAACTAATGACTTGTATATTGTCGGGCTACATAGATTGACTGCTCTATACATGCTCGTAGTAAGGCTCTATATATTATATCGGATAATATATTAGCAAAATTGTTAAACATTAACAAAGTTTCACATACAATTCTTTGTTTCTTGCAGAGCCGCCACTGGAATTTTGTTCCGTGTTGTTTATTACAAATTCGTTATTTTGAATAACAGCAAAAATTAAGCGTGTGAGGGAAAAACTATATTTAATACATGTATGCATTAGTTTAATTTTATTTAAGGGCTACACTTCTTGAGCCAGTGCCAGAGAGATTTGGCCTAATTTTGAATATCAATATACGCATCCTTCCTACCGTTTGCATTTCGTGTTTTTAGCTAGTCCAGAAACATATTGTCGTCATCAAAGGTAAATACATTGTTGCGTGCCGGGGCACGCTCACTGGGCGAGGGACTTTCGGGCGAATCGATAGTGCTGGCTGCGGTTGAGTTGCCAGTGCCTGTTCCAATGGTGGAGCTGCTGGCCCGCGCGCCATTTCGCTGGGCGGGAAATCCGTCGAGCATGACTAGTTGTTCCTCATCGACATCGTGGGCGTCATTCGCCAACGATTTGCGGCAAATGGGGCAAGTACTGTGCAGATTTAGCCACGGCACAATACAATTCTCGTGGTACAGATGCGAGCACGGCAGCTTGCGAACGGTCTCATCCATTTTGAAGTCATCCCAGCATATCGAACATTGCATCTTTTTCTCTACCTCTTCAGAGGTAATCTGCACATTTGGTATTTCATTGATGCGATTGCTCGACAGTGGCGGAGGGCCGGAGGTCTCCATTTGGTTGAGCATCTGGGTGACAATCGTGTCCAATCCCTCGCGTCCCCATGCATAGTCGCCGGGGTTGCCCATGAAAAACATGTGCGAATTGCCGGGCACACCGCCCCCGGGTCCAGTCACAAACTCTGCAGTGGCGCCGGCCAAGGGCAGGCTTTGCAGAAAGTCAAACAGCACGTTGTCCAGGCGATCCAGATTGGCCGGACGCACACGTCCGCCGGCGGTCAGTCCGGCACTGGATGCCGCACTCAGGGGTGTGTATCCTCCCACGTGTAGCACATTAGCCTGTCGACGATTTGGCTCAATGGTGATCTCCAAATTGGGCACATTACGCATGTTCAACAGCGAGACAATATCGTTCCGTAAAGCCTCCACATTCGACTGCGATCCGCTGGACGAGCTGCCGCGACTCAATGTGTCGTTGGAGCCCGAAGAGGCACTACCACTGCTGCCCGCCCGTGCACTGGTTGTGGCGCCGCCTGCTGTTGGGGCCACCAGCTCAGGAGCGTTTGCCGGTAGCTCCTCAACAAAACCATTTGAGCACAGGGGACAGGTGAAGTCCGCGCTTGGAATGTTAATCTCCACATTGCACATGTGGCAAAAGAAACGCTTCGGTTCGACAATGCGATCCGCCATACCCACTGCCTCTGCCATTTTTCGCTGTCGTCCTTTTTTCTTATTGTGCAAGCAGCAGAGCAGTCGGGTCGGGTCGGTAGATTTTTTCTTCAGGTAGATATTGTTGTTGTCCGTCTGCACAAGCTGACAGCCGTGCTGCCTGTGTGTGTTTTAGTTACGGCACGTGTTTCGTTTCACAGATAAGTACAATTTACGCACACTAGGCTCTACTCCAAACATTGAGTTTGACAATTTTGTGAATTTATTTAACTTTTCTAAAAATAAGGCCTTTTTGATCTGGTTCGCATATGCTCTGGAACCAGTTCGATAGTTTGTGCCGCTAATCGCACTTAAGTACCGATTTCTCGTTTAAGCTACCCTGTGCATCGATATAGACAATCCAAAGTCGCAGGTGTATGATTTTAATGCGTGAAACACAGAAAAATAGTCTCAATTTGCTTTAAATTTAGCCAAGTAGTAATATCCGACAAAAATTCCAGCCATTGTCGCAGTAAATTATCACCTACAAATATATTGTCAAAATATAAATATATCGATACATCAATATGTGCTCAAAACCCCAACTCTAGCAGAAACAAAAAGTCATCTTCAGGCGGCGTTTAGCATTTTTGGAAAAAATTTATAATTTCCAGCAAGTTAAATTAAACTAGAAGTAAAGCACAATGTCGATTTTAGCCTACAACGGTGGCTGTGTTGTGGCCATGCGCGGCAAGGACTGCGTGGCCATTGCGACGGATCATCGCTTCGGTGTCCAGGCCCAAACCATTTCGACGGACTTCAAGAAGGTGTTCCACATTGCCCCACGTATGTTTCTGGGGCTCACTGGACTGCAGACAGATATTCTCACTGTGCGCGATCGTCTGATGTTCCGCAAGAATCTGTACGAGACACGCGAGAACCGTGAAATGGCACCCAAGCCATTTTCCGCTATGCTCTCCAGTTTCCTCTACGAGCACCGTTTTGGACCGTACTTCATCGAGCCCGTGGTGGCTGGCCTCGATCCCAAGACACTGAAGCCCTTTGTTTGCAACATGGATCTGATTGGCTGCCCCAACGAGCCCGATGACTTTGTTGTGGCTGGAACTTGCGCCGAGCAACTGTACGGCATGTGCGAGACTCTCTGGAAGCCAGACCTGGAGCCAGACCAGCTGTTCGAGGTGATTGCCCAGTCAATGATGAACGCCTTCGACCGCGATGCCATGAGTGGTTGGGGTGCCACCGTCTACATAATCGAAAAAAACAAGATCACAGAGCGCTCTCTGAAGACCCGCATGGACTAAATGGTGACTGGGCAGTTCTTTTGGTTATTTTGTAGACAACAGCAACGGAAACATACATTTTATACAAATAAAATTTGTTTAGGTACACAAAATATGCTTTTTAATAGTATTTATCATTTATCTTTCCACTCGAGAGACTTCTTGGCCAGGGCCATGGCCGCCTCCTTTGTCTTGGCCCCACCAATGAATCCGCTGTGGTGGACAAATATGAGATCTTTGATCCCTGCCAATTCGCTGAGCTCTTCATCGCGCTTGCCTCTCCAGGGGGTGGGAAGAAACTTGCTTCCCAAAAAGCTACCGGGACTCAGTGGCACTCCAGCCACTCGCCAGCCGGTACCGTCAGAGAAAATAATCAACTTTGGCACGCCTTCCACATGGTACTCCTTTTCCAGATCGATTAAATGAGCCTTCCAGGGGCAGAAAGTGTCCAATAAGAGAATCTCTCCGGTAGGGTAGATACTCTTTGCCTCTTTCAGAGCATCGCGCACATGGTCCCTGGCCGCAATCCAAGAGCAGGCCACCTCCAAAACGTTCTCCACAAACTCTTTGCCAGCTAGATCCATAGCCTGCTTAAAACGCTGTTCGATATCGACTCCCGTGTCCTGCCATGAGGGATTCAGCCGGCCCACACGTGCCGACAGATGACTGCTTATCCTATAGCGTGGCTCGCCGCCATCAAACATATTCACGCCATTATCAATGGCGTCCAGTTCGATGATGAAATTCCTATAGATCTGCACAAAGGCCAGTTGCAGATTCTCTGGCGACAGCTGGACATTACGCTCACGTTTCAGGACACTCTCGATGACCCGCTCGCCGTAGTGGCTATAGACCAGGCCAGCGCTGCTTAGCCTGCAATGGATTGCACTACATGTAAGATTGAATGGTCTCGATTTGTCAGTGCTTACCGAATGTTGAAGTCCTTGGAGACCTCTGGGCGCAGCATGTTGAATGTCTCTTTGAATGTCTCCTGGTGATGATCGTACCATTTCTTGGCATGATCGTACACGCTGCCCACATCCACTATGATGTCACACTTTTCCCTCAATGCCTTCTCGTCACGACTGCGAAAGATCTCCGCATTCTCGTATTCAGGCAATTGCTTCAGCATAAAGCACGCTACAACTTCATCACAGTGGAAGGTGCCGCTGTGTGTTCCAATCCAAACGGGAGATGGGCGTTTCGGAGGAGAAGCATCATCCATTCTGGTTATTTGTCCTGCGCAAAGTAACTATTTAGTGGGTTTAATTCACTCAAAATCAAGTTTAATTGAAACGCACGAAAAATTAGCCGAAAACGCGGTAAAAATCTGGCCATCAGTGTGACCGCGGACTTATCAATCAAATATACCGTCTGACCCGCAAAAATGTGCCTGAATATTCCATCACATTTTTATAATATCATATCCGATATATACCGGTATACCGTTAATATATTTGAGTTCTGATGCGTGAGACGGGTCACGGGGTGTCTGGGTGTTCTCTCCACAGATACCGTTTCTTTGTATGAACTGGCACATCTATATACTGTATCCCGAAAAGTATATAATCTTCCGTCAACGGTCACCCTGCTGGTCAATGAGAGATGAGCCAACGAAGCGAGTGTAGCGAATACGTTGCGATATCTCACGAGCAAAATATCACAGAGTGCCACCTCTGGAAACCGTTGTTTTTCGAACGTTACATTTGAAAATGTTTATATCGTGCAAGATCCAAAAGTTAAAATTTTTCGAAATGTTTAAGTGGAACAATTAAGGGCTGAACACGAAATAATTGTACCAAGCACTGCCAGCTTATTAGAAAACTCAGTCCACCACTCGTTTGCATGGGCGTGTTGATCAAGAAAATTAGCAAGTGTCGGTTAATTTGTTAAACAACAATTTATTGGAACACCATTCCGATATTCATGCAGGAAATCATAGGTCCGAAAGTGCTGAAAATTTCAGATCGGTTTAGTCAGCATCTTAAACCCAAGACCAACACATGGATATTGATTGGATAAGGCGAAATTCAACAAATTAATCAAGAAATAATGGCAGAAGCCCGTTTGCGCAGAAACATAAGTCGGCAAATACCCGCAATGTAAGATTTAAAGAGTAAAATAAACTATAAGTTGGGTATTAACATTGCTTAATATATTGTGGGAATTGTATAGATTAAAAACACATTATTGAACTGGGATTTGTGATGCGTGATGCGACTTATATAACCAGCTGCTGTTGCCTTAAGTTATTTAGATATTGTATTTCCGTTGATTGTGAGCTAGAAATGTGCAAAAAATAATTAAAACAAGCCCCAGTCAATTGTCTGTTCAAGTGTCTGTTGTTGCGTCTCTGTGAAACAAACATAAATCACTGCTGGCTGATGAGAACGATCACGTGTGCGCGAATACACAAAAAACCGTTTAATTCAAATTGTTACAAAGGCGAATTCATTCTCCACCTGTTTTTCCTCTCTCTCCCATGACCTTCGGGCGTACAGAAAGCTCGGAAATCGACAGCTTCAAAATACAAAACGGAAACGGCAGACAGCCAGCTCAAAACTAGTTTCCAATACACTTTTCCAATTGGCCAGACGAAACGCGGATTAAATTATAATGCACTTTGGATGACACCCAACGTCATACAGAGCGCGGGGGTACAGCTGTGGGGCAGGCTGTTTGTCGGCACTGCAGACATCCGCTTATCATGAGACACGCTTATCGTGAACGTGAACCCCAGCTTAATTCAAAAGTGTGTTCTTATCATTTCAATTTCGTTTGAAGTTCATTGCCATTGGGGAGGCAATACAAAGGTATAGCAAAGCGTATTTCCATAATTACCTTTGTAATTATATTTTCACGCCTATGAACAAATAAACAAACAACTCTAATAAACACCTTTTAGTAGGGGGTATTCAAGGGGTTCAGGGGCATATCGTATGATACGATAGATGTGTGGCACGCTCGTCTTTCTATCTATAAGAAAGTTTACAAATTTGAGCTTAAGACTACGTGCTAAGCCACTCTAAAACTTTGTATGTGAATAGTAAACAGAAGAAATATTCCATCTAACTGCCAGTTTCCATAACTTTAGAGCCTTATTTTGAATGTAGATTATTTTCCAGACCCATTTTGATTAAAAGGTATCTTTCGGTCGTCGCCCTGTAATATTTACGTTACGCTACGCCCATTTAACTTAAATTAGCGCCACATTTTTTTAGAAACAAATTGCTTAATAATTGTTCGCACAAATATGTGAGAAATGCTTGAACGCGACAAAACTCAGTTAAGGGCAATTATATAGAGTAGTGTAAGCAAAAACATATTAAATTTAAATGCGATGACTAGTATGTGCTTATACGCAGAATTCCATAAGCAAATCAACAAAAATGTTATTATGTAAATGTCTGTATTTCAATTGAAATTTATACATGAATTTGATTGGACTTAAGAGCTGAGCTGCTTTTATGCTCCGAAGAGATCAAAGAGACGAAGTGTTCTATTCATCTTAGACAGATGACATTATGCATTATGCAAGTATCTTCCGACTTGTACATGTACGAGTAGATGCATTATGCATATTCTTGTTTGAACCTGAACCTCAATCGGAATGCGAGAGCTGAACTTTAGTTGCCTCGTCGGGTATATCTGTCAACTGAGGGGTTGCTGCTGCTGCTGCTGCCTTGGCGGTTTAGCATTTGCGAAACAAATAAAGATTCAACAAAAATTATAAAATTCAGTAAATCGATTCCATTCTGCGTCGATGGGAAGACTTATTGTGTGTTGTGTCGTATGCCGCATTCAGGCGGTAACCGGTTTGTCGGCAGTTCAATTATTTTTCCTGCACACAACAACAAAAACAATAACAACGGCGGAATCAATGGAATATCTTTTAAGGTGTTTTTTTGTGTTTGCCGCTAAATCGATTACCAAATATCCAAGATTCGTATTGACACAAATGCCAAAGCGACAATGCACGGGAGCTTTAGCTTTGATTGTACCCTCTCCTCACCCACAAGTGCATGATGGTTTTGAGTAGATGATGGGTAGAGTCTTCCCATAAGTATCCGGTAATATGTCACAATAAATCTCCAATAGGCCACTCGGCATATAGAAGGAAGGAACATTTAACTATCTGTAGATATTCCATCAGCCATTGATACTCGTACTTATAGTTCCCACAAGACTTCTGATCAGTCCAGGGTAGCAAAAGCTGCTACCTTCCTTTTGTTTCCCACCTAGCTACCTACCCTTCTTTTCTTGTTTTTATTCTGCTCTGTTTTGTAAGCTCAGCTTAATGGAAAGCTCTCTCTCTCTCTCCCTCTCTCTGCTGTTAATCCGAGTATTGTTACCTACCTACTACTGTTTTTGTTGCTATTATTGTTACTCGTTGAATGTTGTTGCTGTTGTTGTGGCTGCTGTTACTCATACGTACTGTTGTAACGGAACCAACCGAAAGCAAGCAAGCACAATACTCGACCAAAGCTCGGTCTCGGCTTCAGTTTGTTTTGACCGCGCGACGCGCTCTGAAGCTACAAAAATCTTCTCCTCCGATCCAAAGCGAACCCCCGCGGATGTGGACGTAAAACAGAAAATAGTCATACTTGTATACTTAACGCTTAACTTATTCTCTCAAGTGCGTGGCGAAAAAGGCTTTAAATTTAGCCAAAAGTAAAAAATTAAAAAAACCCTTTAAATGAATATTCATAAATGTGCGGTGTGGCATTAGTGGCATTGATTACTTAGCTGCCTCTGCAGTGATGTGATTCAACTTCAGTTCCATGCACGCGACTCCGTTGGCAATGCAATCAGAGGCCCCTCCACAGCCCACACAACCCCACCTTATGTGTTACCCTTTTGCGGCATATGGCTACAAGTCTACGGTTGCCAGTTCTTGGCCATTTTTGCATTAAGAATCTTTAATTGCAAAATACAAGTGCCTTTGTTTGTAGGCCAGGGGAACTGTTGCCAAATATTTGTTCTATAAATCCATAAAATAATTAAACAGACAAGAACTCAAACAAAAACTCCAATAAAAATAGCAATTATAATAAACGAAAGTATATACATATATCAGCAAAAGAACATTGAGATAGGGCATTATTGTTTACAACTCTGATCGGTCTGTATTTGTTTACGGTTTTTCGATTCATATATGATATATATAATATATACACCCCCTTGGAATGGAATCTGCTCAGTGTGTTACAAGGTTTCATCTCAAACGGTTCCCACTGAAGATCTGCCAAAAATTCAGTGTCTGCTGAGCGTGTGACTGACTGCATTAAGCGGATCGGTTCATATTAGATATTCAAATCTACTAATGTTTTAGTGTGGTTTTAGGTGCGCCTGATTAAATCATATCATATATCATACGATCTTTCTTTCGGTTCATCTGTGGCGATCAATATCTTAACCGGTTTAAGTGTGGCAATACGCATCTTATTGACGTATGATCTGCCACATCCAAAAAATGAAAAAAATAAAAACAAAAGAAAATAAACTCCAACTCTAACCACAGCAGGCACATGACATCTGAACTGGTTTTAAAAGCATCTTCAAGGTTTTACCTTTTTGTTTGTGGTCTGTTGTGTTATTTTGGCATACTTTGCCAAGTCACATGCAAAAGTTTTCGGAGGGAGCTCAAATGTCAATAAACTTTATACATAAAAGTGTTACAAAGATCTCTCTCCCTTTCTCTCTCTTGCAATGTACTGAGATACATTTATTCTGATATGCAAATTCTTGAATTCCCTGCGAAAAGTGAAAGAATAATATTACGCATAAATTTGATGTAATTTATTGTCAGATTTGTTTGAATTAAAACTGAATGCACTTCCACTTAAAAACCATTAGCGCCACACACAAAAGCCAATGTCATAACGAAACGTATGGACTCTCCTGTGAGTGTATAAGCCAGAAAAAGAAATTATTTCCAATACGCACATATAAACACGTAACATTCATTTGTGTACCCAAAAAAAAAAAATCTTTAAGCATTCCCCCAACCGCATAATAAGCAAAAGAAAGCAACAGCCGATCGATGGCACCACTACGAATATTCAATTAAAAGGTCTTTTGTGTTCATTCGAAAAGATTTTTGTTGCCACTTAGCACTCGCTTTGGAGTCTCTCTTACTCATAAGTAAACATAATGATACACAGATGATGATGGGCTTATAATTTCCAACTAAATGATCGCTAGACAGCAGTGAAGTGAAAACGTACAGCAAACACAATTCAAACAGAAAATCCAGAAGCAAACAAACACCTGATCAAACACAGCGGAGCTAAAGGCGGCGCATCAAGTATACGCCACCATGTCCAATGGCAAGGCTGCTGCCGCAGCTGAGAAAAATGGGTAAAAAATTACAGTGCATTCTCTCATTCCCCCCGCGCAGAACAATTTAAGCTTAAACAATAACCCAATAGTTAATTGCTAACTGAAATTAAATACATAACATTTTCTGTTTGTAGCTCATTGAACGATCGGCCATTGTTCATGCAAAATGGCAATGGGGGACGTCTGGCCCCCGTAAACGATGTGGAAGTCAGCAACTTCCGACGCGCCCTGCCACAGTTTTTAGCTGTTAGTATTAAGAACATATTGCTATTCGGTAAATAAAATTTCAAACTCTGTTTATTTATGATATTTAAAGGGAATGAAATTAATTTGCTAGAGAAATTGATTGAAGATTCGATTTGATAGACGTAAATATGGTTATTGCATGTAATAATTATCGAAACTTGTTAGGTATACTACGAGCGTGTCGGCATATTGCTGGAATTTCCATAAAATATATTTTTTAAATGCCATATGGGATAAATTTGCATTTAAATCTTATTAATTTGGCAGGTTTAACATACCTAAAATTGAGTCTCATTAGCAAGTGTTTAATTAGGTGATTTTTATGTATAGTTAAATATTCCATAAATAAAATTTTGCATTTGATTTTAGTTAAAATTTTCATAAATTTATAATTTTACCAACAAAATTAAAAATATTTCTAGATTTAAATCCAAAAAAATTGTGAAGTTGCAGCATTCACCAGCAGATCCCCCAATAATCTCCAAAATATGCTCCCTAAACTTAATTTCGTTCCCTAAAAACATAACAAAATTTTGTATCGATCCTATGATGCATTTTATTTATTTATATCTACAGGCTATGGCATGACTTTGGGCTTCCCCACAATTGTGATACCTGCCATCCAAGGAGGCGAGGGCCGCAGCGAAACAAACAGTGATATAATCCTCAACAAAGACGAGATATCCTGGTTCAGTAGGTCACAAACATTGAGCTTGACTTTCCTGGTTTACTGATCTCCGTTTGACTTCTTCAAGGTTCCATTAATCTGATATGCGTGCCGCTGGGCTGCCTGTTCTCTGGCGTGCTAACACAGCCGCTGGGCAAGCGACGTGCAATGCAGGTAATCCATTATCTATAACCCACTTAGATGCAATCATCCTCATCATCACCTCTTACCCATGATCATGATGCTCCCTCCTTCTCGGATTACCAAATCACATGGAACATGGAACATTGACACACTGATCCGAAATCGGAGCTGCGTGACATCTACTGACTTTTGTTGTGTAATTATGTTGAGTCGTTATTCCAATGCTTGTGTTGTTGTTTTTTGCAGTTTGTCAACCTGCCCATACTGGCGGCCTGGCTAATGTTTCACTTTGCAACGCGCACGGAGCATCTGTATGCGGCTTTATGCCTCGCTGGTCTCGGCGGTGGATTAATGGAGGCGCCAGTAAGTGTATACCCCAACCACAACAACAAAAACATGTTAATTAATTGCTCTGAAAACACGTGGCTATAATATGTGCTCTCGTCATCATTGTTTGATTTATTGTATCTTTTGTTTGAGCAAAAAATTTGCATATTTCTAGCGAAAAAGGGATTCACATTTTCCCCCAAAAGATTCAACATTGATTTAGGTGTGAAAAAAGATTACAATGAGATAAAATACAATGGAAAAAGGTGCAATGCATTGAATGGAGAATATAGTAGAGGGGGACAGCCAGAATGATAGACATTTAATTTTTAGGCTTGGTTAAAGTTACATTGACTGGATATGGGCTGGTAAAAAAGAGCCGCTTTCCCGGTTTAACTTTATCGTTATAGATACACGTGACAAAGCGTTTCGATCCACTGTTCAGCATGCCGCAGCCGACCTTGTCGGCCCCTTTGTACACCATGTTGGCAAACAATCTCATTTTTCTGGTGGCATTTCTCGGAAAGCGTCTCACATCAATGGGCGTAATTTGTTTGTAATATAGGAACCATTTATATATAAAAAAGTACATGGCCTTGGCAGGATACTCCTCAAGATCCAAAAAGTCCGAATTCTCTGCCACATTGGGAAAGCGGAATGTGTTCACGCAGAATGAGTTCTCAAAATCCAGATTGCATTGATTGGTGATCCGCATCGCCATGACCGCCAGCTCATCGTCCCAACTGACCATTGGGATATTTCGCGCACGAGGCAGGCCATAAACTCCGCCATCGTTCAATCGGTTGCGTACCTTATTGTGTAGCTGGACAATATTTTTCTTGCACTTTTTGAGTTTCACGCCCTCGTGGCTTTTCCCACACTTGGGACCCCACTGGCAAGGCAACAGATATGTATTTTAAATTCACTTAACTGATGGATCATCGATCACCCGATATACAGATACTCACAAATTTCGTATCACAGGTAAGGTGGCGAACTTTCTTTGGGCAGAGCTGCGACATGCAATAGTTTGGCGAGCTTGTTGGCTTGGGAAACGATTTGCGAGCCACGTGAAAAGGCCATTTCGTCTTATAGGTAATGATTTCAACTGAAATAAAATAGAGTTTACTTAGCAGCAACAGCACAGCAATCCAAAAGATGTTCATTTTCAAACTAATGCAGAGATGAATATCACAGGGATCTCTTATGGATTTCGTTTAATTGCAATTTTATGGTTCTATAAATATTTAACTTGATTTCTTACGCTTTTAGAGGGTTGTTTTAGGAATTGGGGACCCAAACAATCCACACTTTATGGGAAAAAAGTTAGTTGCGTTGAACATAAAGTCTCTAAATGTTTTTCTAGTGCAGAAATAGTCAAGAAAAAAACCAATATTCATCTTCGATGCTATAGTTTTCCTTTTGCAACAATGGCATTGTCAATTGTGGTTTTTCGACCTTGACCAACTCCTTGAGAGCTTCAGCTGCCACTTGTGTCTTATGTTCGTGCCACTTGCTAATGCCATTGCAGCCGCCGTAGCAATTGCGAGATGCCAATCGCAGCCAACGCTTAATGTCACTCTGTGTAACGAGCAACCTTGATGCTTCTTTCAGGTGCTTACCTATGTAGCGGAGATCACAGAGCCCAAGTATCGTGGCATACTGTCAGCGCTGGGCACCACCTGTGTCATCACCGGTGTCTTCATACAGTTCATACTTGGCTCCCTGATGGACTGGAGGAGTGTGGCCGCGGTGAGTTCTGCCTTTCCAGTGATTACCATCGTCATGCTGTGCTTTGTCCCGGAGAGTCCTGTGTGGCTGATCAGGGAGCAGCGTTTCCGCGAGGCCGTCAAGTCGCTGCAGTGGCTGAGGGGCTGGGTGCCAGAGCACAAGATCGAGGCGGAATTTAATCAACTGTACGACGAGCTAATCACACAGAAGGCCATCGAACTCACAGCCGATGGAGTGCCAGTGGCAGGACAACGTCGCACTCTGGGTCAGCGTCTGCGAATGTGGCGCAAGAGAAGTTTCCTGGTGCCCTTCCTTTTGGTCTCGTTCGCCTTTTTCACGGGACACTTTTCGGGCAAGACGCCGCTGCAGACGTACGCCGTGCAGATCTTCCACACCCTCAAGGCACCGATGAATAAATACCATGCCACCATTCTGCTTGGTGTGGCCGAGATGTTGGCCACCATTCTGGGCGTAATACTCATCCATTTTACGGGCAAGCGACCGCTGGTGCTGGTCTCCACCGTGGGCACGGGCCTCTGCTTCTTGGGCACTGCCACCTATGCGCACTTTCTCAACGAAGTGCCCGGCTTCACGGTCAACAATGTGGTGGTGAATGCCTCATCGATTTTCCCCAAGGAGGGCATCCTCTCGCAGGCGAACATATCAAAGATCTTTGAGAACGAACAGCAGGCCATTCTACAGGATCAGATGGATCAGCTGACGACGCAGCTGCCAGAGATGTTCGAGACAACCACAATGTTTGATTCGGATTCGTGGAATCGCACCAAAAGGGAACTGGAGACCACCACCGATGGTGCGCCCATGGAGAGCACAATGTGGCCCGAGCCATCGAGCAGTCCGGAACCGCCAGCGATGCCCAGCAGCTCCACAAAGCCACCCATTGGTGAGGAGCTACTGCTGGCTGTGCCGAAGCAAGAGAAAAACTATCTCGTGTGGGTGCCACTCATTCTGCTGCTGCTCTCCGCCTTCTTCTCGCATCTGGGCATACGCATGTTGCCCTGGATCCTGATTGGTGAGGTCTTTCCCGCAGAAATACGCAACAGCGCATCGGGTTTCGCTGGCGGAGTGGGCTACATCTTTGGTTTTCTGGCCAACAAACTGTTTCTGTGGATGCTAGCCACCTTGACGTTGCCCGGAACGTTTGCCTTTTATGCCACCGTTGCCTTTATAGGCACTGTGGTGCTGTATTACACGCTGCCGGAGACCGAAGGACGTACCCTGGGTGTAAGTACATGAATTATCCTACAGTTATATCGATTATAATGTTGCTCTGTTGTTATAGGAAATTGAGGCTCACTTCTCCAAGAAATCCGATATGAATTTACTACGCAAACAGCCGAAAACGAAGACGCCCATCAAAGATGCAATCCAGATGCCAGGCAATGCCATCAATGTGGACACAATGCAGAGTTTTCATGTGCCAATCACATCCCAGCAACAGTCCAAGATTATACATTTGCAGCAGAGTGACTTTACGCCCAGAGCGACACAGAATGGACGAAATGGGGCCACAAATCTGGCGTTTGAGGAGAGCAGCAATACCACACATCTGTGAACCACACATCCCTTCCAACATTCCAGTGATATTTCTGAGAAATAAATTTAAATATTTAGTTATATGTTTACACTATGATGGGCTTTGTTGTTTTTGTTTTTACACTCTCCATTCCAGCGTAAGAATTGAATTTCATGAAGCATTCAATCAATTTGTAACTACTCTTTTTTTATGTGAACTCGAGGACTTTTTTAACGTAATTTAAAGCATGCTTAAAAGTAATATTGTATAACACATTTCCGTAGAGAGATATATATGTATATATATATATAGATTTAATATAGATAGATGCAGCTACTTCTGAATGGTGCTCCCCCTATGTCTCATCGTCCTGCAGCTCAAGGAATTGTGTACAAATGTCGCGACTGCATTCGCCCTTGTTGTTGAATAGGAATTTATAATAATGTCCATCCGCACAAATGGCTGAATCGAACGAAAAAAGCAACCAGAACAAAGGGTAAATGGGAATCCAAGGAGAAAGGATTGATAAGAAGAAACTCACCAACAACCGAATTTGGATCGGCACCAAAGGCACATACACACCGCGGTCCCTGTGGTATGGAGAACTTCACGAAACTCCATTGACTTGAGAAATACTTGGGTATTATGGGTAGCGATGATTCGCGCGGCTTGTTATCCTCCAGATTGAAGACATGTATGGTGCCATGGTCCGAGGCAACGACAACCATGGTGGACTGGTGATTAAAGTTGATGCAAAATATATTTGCATGATTGCTGCCACGTCGCAGCTCCGAGACCTTCTTCCCATTCTCCGTATCGAAGATGCGTATGAGGGTGCCCTTCTCGCCGGCGGTGGCCAGACGTGTGCCCTGAAGATTCAGTGCAATGCAACTGATGGCCGCCTCGTGGGCAATCACCTCCAATGGGGCACGCTCCGTGTTGGCAAGATCCACGATCTGGACATGGCCAGTGCGTCGGCCGGGGAATGCGAGTAGGCTTTTATTGCTGTGGGGGCAGAGCACGCACAGCCCATTGGGATTGGCGCTGGTTTCGAAGACATGCAACTGCTGCGGCTGCTGGGTGAATGTAAATACCTTGATCACACCCTCCAGCACCACCACAATCCGATCCCGACGCAGTCGCACCGCACGAACCGCCTGATTGAAGTCCAACGATATGGCTGGTGATTTTTTCAAATCATCCCAAACGATCACTTTGTTTGGTGGATAGAGCGGCCGTATGCCGCCACCCACTAAGGCCAGATAATTGCAGCGAAAGAGCATTTCCACATGGCTGAGACCGCCTGAGAGACAATGAGTTGACAGTAAAATTGGATTAAACAGGGGGTCTTGTCGCATCGTTTCGTGGGAAATGAAATGCATTCAATGCATGTACATACCTTCGGGAAAGTATTGCCTTTCCTTTTCCTTCAGCGGATCGCAGTTGTAGACCCGAAAGCCCGTGTCCGTGGCACAGGCAAAACATCCTGCAACGCAATAGCAAATTTTTGTCGAAAATATTTATATTATATTATGTGGGTGCGTGTATGTGTGTGTGGAGGCGCTGACTGGCTCTGAGCTGGGGAATATGTAAACAACATACCTTGGTCCTGATTGAAGGCTGCGTAAAGCATCCCATTGCCGTACGGATTTTGCTCCGTCAGATTCATTGCGTTGGCTGTATGATGCTGATGCTGCAGTCGCCGTCTATTTGTCGTTTTAAGTTGGGCAGAAAATAATTATCAGCAGGAGGACGGTGCGTATAAAAACAATAGATCAGTGTTGGTAACCAGCTGGGGTTATATCGATCGGCTATCGGTATCACCACTAACCGTACACATTAATAGGCTGTTTACACTGCTTGCGTCTTTGCGTGCTGCCGGATAAGCTGTTTTTGCAGAATTCCAACATTTGGTTGCTTTCCAAACACATAAATTAGCTATTCTCATGACGCAATAGCCTGTGTCTGCCAGTGTAAGCTCTATTCTACGCCACTGCGTATATTCCGACATCGATAGCAAAACGCGCGGCAGTGCAAACAGGCTACAACAATATAGTATGGGCATTTACAACACTAGACATCTTTAATGTGATTTATTTGCTTTTCTGCTCATGAAAGCCAACAAAAACGCCACAGTACAGCTCAGATCGTGGGAATGAATGTATATCTAATATATATAAATATATGTAAGGCGATCGCAATACAATGGAGGTCTGCACAGATTTCATTAATTGGGGTAGGGGAAGCATCGAGGCGTGTCGCACCTGCGGAACATATTTTGACACCGACGATGGTCTGATTAAACCAATATTTGAACCGACGACCGGTGTCGAAGCTAAATCCGATGTTGGAATGGCCGAAATACTGAAAGAGATGGGCGCCTGGAATTTGTTGGTAAGTAAGCCATGGCCCTCTTTTATTCGGCTATAATCACAATTGTTGTTACAACAGGTAACAAAGGAGGACGGTCGTCCGCAGTACATGTGCATTTCCTGCATTGCCGAATTCCAGAGATTGTTGAAATTCAAGTGTAGCTGCCTCGAGACTCATGAGCAGTACGTGGGGCATCAGCTAACCAGTACTGGGATAAATATCAAAAAGGAACTCGACCACCAGTCGGAGGAGAAGTTCTGTGGCTTCATTTATCTGGACTCTGACGAGGAAGTGAGCGACGAAGATGGCAGTCGACGGGTCTCCGCTGCATTCGATATGCCACATGTGCCCATCAAGGAAGAGCACATGGCCCGAGTGCCGGCACAACAGAGTGAAATGAAATTTGTGCCGCCACAACCGCAGGCACTGCTTCCTCCGCTTCCTCCGGTGGCTGTAAAAACAGAGGACGACTACGAGTTCAAGTTTCAGATTGCTCCCGAAGAAAAATTAGATCCAGATGCTGGTGGCATCCCCTATGCAAGTGCAAGCAATGCCAATGCCATGTCCTATGATAGTGGAGGCAATCCCAATGCCATATCATATGAAAATGAGAGCCAATCAAACGCCGCCATATCCTATGAGAATGAAAATGAGAGCGACGAAGAAGAAGTCGTCAAATTCACCTATGACGATGATGAAGATGCCACGACAATTCCCCAGCCTATAAAATCAACGTCTGTGCTCTGTAAGATCTGCTTCCACGAGTTCCCCAGTCAGGAGCTTCAACAGACGCACATGCAGCACATGCACCTTTTCAAGGATTGGGAGTGTCATCTCTGTGGCAAAAAGTTCATTAATTCCAAAGAGTCACTCATCAAGTTGCACATCAAATTTCACAAACTGCAGCGACGTTTGAAATGTCCGATTTGTGGCTTCTTTTGCAACTCAAAGGAAACCCTCAAGGAGCACAAACGAGCTGTGCACTCGCGCACCGTCTGCCAATATTGTGGCAAAGGTATGTGACATCCAAAACATTGATATAATCATCCTACTATTGCCATTCCTCTCATTGCAGTTATGAAACCCAATATGCTGCAGTCGCATATGATGAAGCACATGCATGGTAAGTGGCCTGGAATTAATTGTGCACTTTATTCCCTTAATTTTCTCATCTTTTGGTTTGTCTACAGAACGTGAAGCTGCGTTGGCCCAAAAGCTGACATCTGCAGAGAGTCCAGGTACTTCTGCTTCAGACCAGAGGCTGATGCCTGTTGAGTGTTTTGGTCCTATCTCTTCACCCAAAAAGAAGCTTAAAGTTGTGAACCATATACGTCCACCGGCTGCAGCTCAGAAACTGACAATTGTGGACCAGCCAGAGACCTCATCTGCAGGCCAGAAGCATGCCTTAATGCGAAGTCCAGTTCCGTTTTCTTCAATGCCTTCTGCTGAAAAGAAGCTTAAATTTGAGGAACTTACAGATGCTTCTCCCATCCAGAAGCAGCAGCAGCTGGATGAGGGACTTCCGGTGACCTTTTCTCCAATTACGCTGCATTCTCCAGTCCAGCAGCATCAGCAACTGCATTCTCCAGTCCAGCAGCAGCAGCAACTGCATTCTCCACTCGAGCAGCAGCAGCAACTGCATTCTCCATTCGAGCAGCAGCAGCAGAAGCTGCCAACCGAGGAACAGGAGCAGGAGGATCAGCACAAAACTGAAGACAGTCCACTAGTGAATTACTCTCCCGTAATGCCCATTTGTGTCATACAATGCGCATTCTGTAGCGATAATTTTGAGGAGGCCCAGCAACTGCAGGACCATGTGCTGGCCAAACACAAGGATATGAATAGTCCACCACCGAAAACCAAGCCACCACCGCTGCTTCGGCCCTCACCAAAAGCCATGGACATAGACATGGACACCGATGACACTTCCTCCCAATCGGATTCAACGATTTCTGCTAAGGAACGCTCCTCCACACTGGGTGTAAGCCAGAATAGCAGCTCTCGCAGCTACAATTCCTCCAACAACGATTCGTACAACAAATCCTATTGCAAGTGTCACATATGCGGCAAGCCATTCGATTTGAAAATCAAACTTAATCGACATCTCAAGCAGCACAACAAGGCGCCCTTCTAGGCGGATCTACGCCACGTTTTTTTTTGTGATTTTTCGTTGTTGAAATAGCAGCACATTCTGGATTGCATCCGTAATATATGTATTCTTATGCGTACGACTGGGTTCCAGTTATTATTGTTCACAATTCATATGCACAAATAACATCAGTTCTTCCTTAGGAAAATGCATTTGCCATGCTCTCATTTATGTACTGTTTAAGCTAATCGTAGTTTAAGCTAAGAATTAAAGTGGATAAATTAAAGATTTACATACATATATACTATATGTGGTACCATAGGCAATGATGCTAACGTTCATCATCAAAGCAAGGATTGTAGAAGGAATCCTTGAAGCAAATGGCTGGCCCCAATGGCCGTCAAGTAGTCCAGCAATAAATAAAGTTTAACGTTTCCACATGGAAATTTAAAAAACAAAATTCTGAATTAAAATCTTCTTTGAACAACAATTTAGAGCATTATTTGGTAAGATGCTCAAGTTCATATATGAATAAAAAATAAATGCGTTTTTTAAACAACTTTACGGCAGTTAATAAAAATGTTTGTTTTAAACAGTTCTTGAGGAATATTCAATATATTTTTTTTATATTTAAAACATTAGTATTTTCTGTAGAAGTCAGGGAGCTGGCTTTAGCCCGTGCAAGTCTACATGTCTACATAATAAAGGTTGAAAGTACAAAAATAAATTCAGAATTTTAAAATTAATTCTGAATCTATTTTTTTTTACAGATAGAAAATGAGCAGCAGTAAAAAAAAAATTTGGTTCATTTGATTCAGTTTGAGTTTTATTGGGGGTTTCTATGTGTGTGTGTGTGTATCAACTCGCGAGAGGACGCGCTAAGCATTAATTATTTGCAAAAACTGTTTGCCTAAATATTAAAATTATAAATTACACGATGTGTTAAGAGTAAATCAAAGAAAATATGTAACCCAAAGTGAAGGTAAACAATGTGATTAACAAGCCTCTGCCACTGGGACTGCACTCCTAATCCTCCTGCTGCTAATTACCATTCCCACTGGCCGCTGCCTTCAGCACTGTTCCCGGCACTAGTTTCTTAGCCTCTCCCCCGGCCGTCGTTGTCACAGTTATCTTGCCACCTGCAGCAGCAGCAGCTCCAGCGGCCGTCACCATGGGTATCACCTTCATGTTGGACAACGGCTTGAGGTTCATTCCCTGCAAACCCTGCGAGAAGAACAACTGTCCGCCATTGCCCTGTACAGCAAACATGAGATTATTGCCAGCCGTTGCGCCTCCAGTGACTGTTCCTGTGGCATTGCCGCTCACCGTGCTATTCGAAGTGCCTTGCTTGTTGGCCAACAAGACATTTTTGGCCAGACGCAGGGTCTGTGTGCCGCCAGCACCAATCAGCAGGGTCTTTGGTGCTGTTGCGATGCCACTGGACGCCACTGTGGTGAGGTGGTTGCTGTTGATGCTGTTGATGCTGCTGCCGCTGGTACTGGGCGCCAATCGCAACAATTGATTGCCCATGATCACGGTCTGTATGGGTGCGCCGCCCGAGCGTGCGGGAATCTGTCAGGGAAATGCATTAATAAAGGATTGAAGAGGGAGATTTCTTTGCTGGTTTGCTTACCGCTCCTTGAATCTTCACCGTCTGCCCGCCAATCACAATGCTCTGTGTCGTACGCACGGCATTTGTTCCCGCTGTTGTGGTGGTCGCTGTGGGTTGGGTGGTCACGACACTACCGCCTCCCAGCTGCTTGATTGCCTTGGCATGCAGCAGCAGTGGCTTACCCGGCAGCACTGTCGTCTTGCCAATGATCTTGGGCACCATTGTCGTTCCTCCTCCTGCACCCGTTGCACTCACAATGCGCGCCATCGTGGGCAGGTGCTTGGCCTGCACTTGAATGGGCTGCGTTGTTTGGCTTTGATTGGGCGTCAGCGTGATGACATTGCCCGCCGAGGAAGTTGCCAACTGAATGATGTTGCTGCCAGCCGTGAGCAGTTTGCCTCCAGTGTGCTGCTGCTGCTGCTGCTTTTGCAGCAGACTATCCAGCGTGATGATGTGACCACCCTGAGTGGCATTCGCTGCTCCTGCTGCTGTGCTTACGGGCGTGCTTGTGGTGCGTATCACACGCGTGGCATTTGTGGCGCTGACCACCGTTGTGACGCCACCTCCTCCGGCCGCTGCTTGCTTAAAATTCTGCAGCACAATCCTTTGCTGTGGCGACGACAGATTACCCTTGACAGCCGCCGTTCCACTGCCGCTGGCCGTTGTGGTGAGTATTTTGGGTGTTGTCTTGGCCAGTGCTTGGAAAACAATCTTTTTGTTCGACGAAATGGCTGTGTTACCTGTTGGGAAAGTATTAGAGTATTAGACACCACAAGTGGTGGGGAGGGCGGTTGATGGGCACTTACCCACTAATATCCTTTGCTGTGGCGTACTCTGCACTGGCGAGGCAATCTTTGCTGTGCCGCCCATTGCCTTCTGCTTCAGTTGCTGCTGCTGCAAAGTTGCAAAGGCCTGTGGGGACATCTTCACAATGGTTCCACCTGCTCCTGCTCCACCGACGGCACTCACGACTGAGCCACTGCTCGTGGCAATGGTTATGGGGGAAGCTGTGCTGGTTTCTATTGATTTATTTGATATAATAGAGACGGCGCCAATCTTTTGCTGCACCGGACGCACTGTCGATTGGGGCACTACACGGGGTCCCAGTATCTGCACTTGCGTGGGCTTTGTGTGTCCCGTGGCTGCCGCACCCGCAGGCAGCAATCGTATTATATTCTTGGGCATCTGCGGGCGTGGACTAATTGTCATAGCCTTGGGCTTGCCCACCACTTGCGGATGTTGCTGCTGCTGCTGTGGCGAGTGCTGCTGCTGCTGTTGGTCCAGGGATTTGATAAAGTTGGCCATTTTGCTGGTTGTCGGTGGCTTTTTGATCGTCAGCTTTTTGTTAATAGCAATCGTTGGGGATGATCCCCCTGGCGTGGTGGCCACATGTACCGTCTGCATGCCCGTGGGCGTCGATACCAGTATGGGTGTGGTATTCCTTTGTGGACTGATCTTCGATATAGCAAAATTGACCGTCTTTGGGCTACCCACAGCCATTGGGAGATGCACTGCACCCATGGGCACGGGCTTGAGCAGGGATTTCTGCATTTTTTGCAAGGAGTTGGGCGAGGAATTAGCAGTGTTGGGCGAGAGTGCATTTCCTACACCCTGTGGTGTTGCGTTGTTGTTGTTGTTGGCAGGTGGTATATTGTACTTGAGAGGCGGCACTGGGGGGCACTTGACAGGCAGCGGAGAGGTTTTCTTCACTTGCAGCAGAGTTCCAGGTGCCGCAGAGACAGGAGGATTACCCACAGAGGGCACCAATGCTGGCATATCATGCAAATCAGTGGAGCTATCGCCATCCTCCTTCTTTGGCTTCGCGAGCTGCTTCCTTTGCTGCTGTTTCTGCTTCACCAGCGACAGATTATGCTTGTGCATCCGCTCGAACTCCTCCTCGCTGCGATTGCGATGCAAGTATATCCAGATCTTGCGCTTGGCATCGTACTTCACGCACGGATCGATGCCGCCATGCATGCGATCCAGTGCTCCACTGACAATCGTCTGCAGCACATTCTCCGCCGCCTGATGATTGACATACTGCGAGCACTTCAGCAGCTCTGAGATTTCCGAACGAGTGCCCTCGCCATTCGGTAGCCGGGCGGTGGCATCGCGCACCAGCGTCAGAATGGTCACAAACGGCGGTCGATCGTCCACCATTACGGCATGTCCGCGAGCCTTGTTCAGCGCCAAACTCTGGGTGTAGATGCCCTTGACGGGACCCACCACACTCTCGTAGCCATTCAGGCGATAGGTGAACGGCTGATGGGGATGCTCGAAGCGTAGCCTCTCCTGCCGCTGGAACTCCAGCATGTCCGCCTGGCTGGCGGTGCGCACCGTCCAGGTGGTGGGGCAACGTGGCGGCGGTGTCGGCGTCAGCGTTGGTGTGGCATCCGCGGGCATGGTCGTCGCAATAAACATGGCACCCGGGCAGGGATTCAGATGCACCGTCGTCGCTGTGGGTTGTTGCTCCTCCTTTTGGGTCTTCAGCCAGTACTGGCAGAGGGTGCACAATCGTGCATCGGAGTCCCTGCCAGCGCCAATCCACTGGTAGATATTCAGCATGGTTTTGTGCTCTATGTAGGGCACATATTCCGCCGGCAGTGGGCCAAAATCAGCAGCCAGAAAGTTGACTGCGGACTGCAGTAGCAGCGACCAATCGGGCTGCTGCATGCGCAACACATCGCCCGTGGGTATGGCCGCATCGGAATGTTTCTCCCGCCAGTTGGCCAACAATAGCTGCAGCTCTCCGTAGGTCAGACGATGCTGCGGCGTGGAAACAAACAAATCTCGCAGCAGAGAGAAGTAGCAGGCAGGGCGAGGCGATGCCGCTGGTCGAACCACTTCCGCCCCTCTGTTGGGGGGACTGCCAACAATGTGGACAGCCGCCTTTAGGGCAGGATTGGTTGGGGAATTGGTTTTAAGATTGGAAATTGTGGTTGAGGTTGAGCCGGGCGTAGGCACACTTATCGGTTCCAGCTTGGGTATCAATGCGGGCACATGAGCAACAGCAGCAGCAGCAGCAGCTGCCACAATTTTTTGTGGCATTTTCTTTGGCATTGGCTCCTTGGAAACATGATCCTGCTGATGATGCTGCTTCTGCTGCTGCTGCTGTGGTTCTTCTTTGAGGAAAGTATCCTCCTCGGGCTCATTTTTGATCACACCAATGGGCACCAGAGCGGGTGGATCGGGATTGAGGCGGGCCAGCAATGCCTTTGGCTTGCGTCCGGGCTTGAAGCTGCCCACAAACTGTGCCCGCGTGCAGATATCCCTCAAGCGCACCTCCGATGTATCGAATTCTGGACTTTCCTGTAAAGAGAGAAAAGTTGGGAAAAACATAACAAGTGTCCCCCCCATCCTTCGGTTTAGCAATGCTTACTGGTTGCTCCACTTTCCGTCGCTTGTAGTCGCGCAGATACTTTTTGAAATTCTTATCATTCAACTGCGGTATCCGGCCAGCCTGCATGGTGCGCAGGATATGCTCATCATCCACACCGGGGCGACGCTTGAAGAAGGTATTGTAAATGCTTTTCTTGTCCGCCGCATTCGAGGATCGCACGGTGGTCGTCTCCAGCTTGGGCTCCGCCGCTTCCATTTTGGGCAGACGCTGCATTAGATCCGCGCACTCCTCGTCCTCCTCCTCGGCACTGATCTCGCCCGTTGGAACCTTCAGCTCTTGCATGACCTCCAGTAGCTCCTGGACATACCGCTTCTTGGCCCGTTGAGAGCACAACTTGTTGTCCATCGCGAGCGCCGGGGGCTTACGCTTGCGCGGGCGTGGCATCGTCGACTTGGAGGCAGAGGCAGCAGGCGCCTCATCCGGCGGCGACGAGGTGTACGCCAGCTTGAGCATGTGCTCGCGGGAGAGGAAGAGCTCCTTGGCCAATTGGCTGAGACGTTCGGCCTGCTGGAAGCGGAATTCACGGCGACTAGAGTGCTGGATGCTGCGGCGCAGCTTAAGGACATCCGGCCGGAGGTTGCCGTCCTCCAACTGCCGCTGCAACTGCAGCAGCGGCGACTGGCCAAAGCGCTGAAGGCCACCGTTGAACAGCTGAACGAGCGTGCGCTGCTGCTCGGCCCCCGCCTGCTGTGCAGACACCAGGCCCGTGAAGTCGGGCAGCTGGGACTGCAGCCGCGCCTGGACATGCTGCGGCAGCAGTTGCCATGTCTCCATCGAGAAGAACTCGTGAAAGATGGTGGAATTCTCGCACAGACCCCGCGGCAGGCGAAAGGTGTCGCGTTTACTTAGCTGCGCCAGTTCCAGTTCATCCGATTGGCATGTGGTGGTATCGTCCTCCGTCTCGGATTCCGTGAGTGCATCCTGCTCGGACATATCCTCGTCCTCGACATCGACATCATCCTCCGGCAGCGAACCGGGTGCGGAGGAACTGGAACTACTGCTGCTCCGATTGCTGCTGGCGCCCGAGCTGCTGCTGCTGCCGTCGCTCATTTGTCCAATGTCATCCTCCTCCTCCTCTTCGGAGTCCAGGCTGGGCCTCAGCATGCTGCTGTTTATGTTTATGTTATTGCTCATTTTTGTGGCAATTTTTGTGTCCAACAGCGTTTTTTCTCTTGTTACGTGGGCAGAGCACCCAATTTTCTTTCTCTACACTAAGTTATAATTCTTGTCTCTTACGCCGCTGCCTGCTGCTGCTGCTGCCTCGTTATATCAAACATATTAGCTGGTTGGTTGTTTTCTTCTTTTTTTATTGCTTCGCAGCATGTCGATTTCGCCCATTTTTAAATGAGTTGGCAGCTCGGGCCCAAACATTAGGGATGAGTCGATATGATGGCTGAAAAATACAGTTGCGATGAAATCGAAATTTAAATTGTTGACTGGGGTTGTTTTAATAGTATATGGAACATGTCGTTTTAATAGATATAGCTATGTTTGTGGAACAGGGATTATAGCAATTGGCCAGTTGGTCGTTAATTACCGTCTATTGATTGCTATGGGCGACCTGGAAAGAGCCGATAGTTGAAAGAATTGAAGAAAAGCAGCGGCATCTGTTGTGGGTTTCGAGAGGCTGGAACAGGGATGCGTGTGAATAAATGTAACAAAATGTATACTGTATACTTTGCCATATATGTGTATATTTAACTTATAAACTACTTTGTAATCCCTGCAAACATTTTACTTTTAAATTAATTAATGATTAAAAATGTCGTAGAGACGCTGCTTCTAAAAACATCGAGTTTGCGAAAAATCATCGATAACATCGATGTTTTTTCCGCTCAGCCCTACTGTGTATACCAAAATTGTGTCGGCGGCTTTTCGCCCTCGGCTTGCAACAATTTTCCTATTTATTTGCAATTTTCGTGTTGCAGAGGTTCACAATTGTACAATGTTTAAACAAAGCCTGCTAGCACACAACTGGTCAAAATGAAAGACCACTGACAGGAATAAAAGGTAAATACGAATGCGAAAAGAGAGCGAAGCGAGTAGGCCGCTGTTTTAATTTAGTGTCAAAAGTTACAGATAAATAATAAATGTGTGTCGTGTAGTGCGCTGTGTATAATCAGATTTGAAAAGTTCAGAAGGCGAGTCAGAGGCATAAATAAAGGCCCCACAGACGCCACAAAAAGAGGCAGAGCAGACAAACTCTCGGATTGCAAAAAAAAAAAAAAAGGAAAGAGGAGAGACAAAAAAAATGTGCAAGAAGAAGCAAAGAGAAGAAGGTGAAGAAGAAGCAGAAACAGAACGCGAACAACGCGCGGCAAATGCTTGCAAAAATTTAGAGAAAAAAAGAATAGTTTTTTTTGTTTGCCTGTAGACAAAAGAGTGAAGTTAACCGCAATCTAAATCGCATTTTCTTGCAGATCTATTGAACATAGTGGCGGCACAAACCCTCCGGTTATCTATGGGAAAGGAAAAGACCGACGCTTGTGAGACAAATGCCGCAACATCGCTGACAGCAGCAACCAAACACCAAGAAGTCACGGACGCCTCCTCCGACTGTGCAAGCAACCAAATCAAAGGAACAGAAACTATTAAGCAATCTAAAAATGATGTTGCGTCGGAGTCCACCACAGCCACCAAGGCAGTCAGCAGCAGCACCAGCGACAAAGAGACCACAAATGATTCTTCCAGTGGAACAGCAGCAGCAGCAGCAGCAGTAGTCGAAGCATCTGTAAAAGTTGAGGCCATCGAAGCCGAAGTGGCCGAAAAGAAAACGTGTAAAATTCGCATTGTGCCTCTAGAGAAACTACTGCCACAGCAATCGCAAACGAAAGAGCAACCAAAAGAGCTACCAAAAGTCTTGCCGCAGCGCAAGTCACGCAATAACACCTCGATTATTGAATTGAGCGACAGCGACGAGACCGAAGACGAAGCGGCCGTTGTGGTGAATCCTTTGCGCAGGAAAGCAAAGGCCACCACCAGCGGCAGTGCCACCATCACTGTCTTGTCCTCCTCCTCGGAAGATAGCAGACCCTTTCAGCGATCGAAGATCAAGATCGAGGCCAAGAAGCGGCCAAGGAATATTGTCAATTTGTTCCAGTCATCCGCCGAGGATAGCGACAGTAAGGCCTTGTGGGTCCGCCAAAAGGTTATCAACGGCAAAGGGAAGCCTGCCAAGAAGAACCTACGCATCGCTTCGTCCCCCGAAGAGAGTGACAGTCAGGCAGCAGACACGGGCACACGCACGCGCACAAAGACGTCTCTAAAGAGGAGAAGAAGCCGATCTCCCAACGCAGCTGGTGGCCAGGTTTTGAAGGCGGCCGTCAACGGCACGAAAGAGCAAAAGGCTCCGAAGAAGACTGCAAGCATCACCTCCCCTGCAGATCGTGTGCTCCTTCAGATTGCAAGCGATTCTTCCCAGGATAGCAACGCCACAAGAAAGCACAAGTCGCCAGACGTCTCGAGATCTGCAGATAGCGACGATAGCGTCGCCACAAAGCAGAAGAAGACTAACCAGAAGAACGCATCAAAGAAAAAGTCATCCAAGAAGACTGGAAGTGGCTTCTCCTCTGTAGATCGCTGGCTCCTTCAGCTGGAAAGCGACTTTTCTGAGGATAACAACGCCCCAGAGAAGGAGAAGACTACCAAGAAGATCGCCAGTGAATCCGCCAGTTCCTCAGAGGAAGGCCAGAAGCGGCAGACGCGCAGAAAGGCCATCAACGGCAGAGATAAGAATATCAAGAACACGAGGCTATCCAAGGAGAAGCAGCCAACGAAGCCGGCTGCCACTTCAGGGGCAGTGGCCCAGCTGCAACAACAGCCTCGACTGAAGAGTTGCTTGGTGCGTCTGAAGCGGATTAAAGGGACAAAGTCAGAGCCGAGCAACAAGGAACCGAAGTCAAAGCCAGAGGCAAAGTCAAAGCCAGAGGAAGAGCCCAAGCCAGAGGCAAAGTCAAAGCCAGAGGCAGAGCCCAAGCCACAGGCAAAATCAAAGCCACAGGCAGAGCCGGAACCAGAGCCAGAGCCAAGCACTTCAAAGAAACGTCAACACAGCATGAGCACAGATTCTGAAGAGGCTGCCACAACCTCGGGCACGGCAGCAGCCAAACGGCAACGTCGCCCCACCAAGAAAAGTGTGGAGAGCGATCCGGATTCTGACTATGAGGCAGCCGAGGCGCCCGAGCCGGCTGATACCGATGAGGAGGAGGAGGAGGAGTATCAGGTAAAATCCGAAGAAGATGACGAAGCGGCGGTGGAGGAGGAGGACGCTGCCCAGACAAGCGGCAGCGAGGTGATACCACAGCGCAAGCGACGCGGTGGCGTCAAAAAGCGAGACACCGACTCCGACAAGGCGTCCTCCGACTTTGAGCCGCACGAGAAGTCCAAAAAGAAACGCAAACGCATCCAAAAGAACTCGAGCGGCGACAGCGATGCGGATGGGGATGATGAGAAGCAGAAGAACAAGCGGAAGACCATACGGAAGATCATTAAAAGCAAGGATCTGGATATGACCACCAAGGAGGCGGCCAAAGAGGAGGATGATCGTCGCCGTCGCATCGAGGAGCGTCAGCGGGTGTACAATCGCATCTTTGACAAATCGGAGAGCATCGAAATCTCTGAGCTGGTGCTGGACTTTGATGAGGACTCCAAGAAGGCACTGCTGCAGGTGGACAAGGGTCTGCTCAAGAAGCTGAAGCCCCATCAGGTGGCGGGCGTTAAATTCATGTGGGATGCCTGCTTTGAAACGCTCAAGGATAGCGAAGAGAAGCCCGGCTCTGGCTGTATACTGGCCCACTGCATGGGCCTGGGCAAGACGCTGCAGGTGGTGGCCCTCAGTCACACACTCCTCATGAACACCAGGCGTACAAATGTGGAGCGTGTCCTGGTGATAACGCCCCTCAGCACGGTGAACAATTGGGCGCGCGAGTTCCTCTATTGGATGAAGTTTGCCAATCGCAAGGACATCGAAGTGTACGACATCTCCCGCTACAAGGACAAGCCCACACGCATCTTCAAGCTAACCGAATGGTTCAAGGACGGCGGTGTATGCATTCTCGGCTACGATATGTATCGCATTTTGGCCAACGAAAAGGCCCGAGGACTGCGCAAGAAACAACGCGAACAGCTGCAACAGGCACTGGTCGATCCGGGGCCCGATTTGGTCGTCTGCGATGAGGGGCATTTGCTGAAGAACGAGAAGACATCGATCAGCAAGGCGGTGACAAGAATGCGCACCAAACGGCGGATTGTGCTCACCGGAACTCCGCTACAAAATAATCTCAGAGAATGTAAGTGAAGGCGCGAAACTCTGCTCGCTGGGTTGCATATTTCATCCTGTTTTTCCGTTTCTCACCACTAGATTACTGCATGATTCAGTTTGTGAAACCAAGCCTGCTTGGCACCTACAAGGAGTACATGAATCGCTTTGTAAATCCGATCAGCAATGGCCAGTACACGGACTCCACGGAGCGTGATCTACGCCTGATGAAGCATCGTTCGCACATACTCCACAAGCTGCTGGAGGGTTGCATTCAGCGCAGGGATTATTCGGTTTTGGCGCCGTACTTGCCACCGAAACACGAGTATGTGATCTATACGACACTGTCGGAGCTGCAGCAGACATTGTATGGCTACTATATGACCACATATCGGGAACAAAATAGCTCCGATATCTGTGGCAAGGGTGCACGCTTGTTCCAGGACTTCCAAGACCTGCGACGCATCTGGACGCATCCCATGAATCTGCGTGTGAACAGTGACAATGTAATTGCCAAGCGTTTGCTCAGCAACGATGATTCCGACATTGAGGGCTTCATTTGCGATGAAACCGAAGAGGATGAAGCCGCCACCAATTCCTCCGACAGCTGTGAGTCCTTCAAATCGGATGCCAGCATGTCCGGTGCACGGAAGAGCACCAAAAAGCACAAGACCCGCAATAGAACGGCGGCTGGCGCCGATTCGGATTCCGATTTGGAGATGCTGCCCTCGGGCCCGCTGGTGCAAAAGGATGACCCCTCCGAGTGGTGGAAGCCATTTGTGGAGGAGCGCGAGCTAAACAACGTGAATCATTCCCCCAAGCTGTTGATACTGCTGCGTCTTCTGCAGCAGTGCGAGGCAATTGGCGATAAGTTGTTGGTCTTTTCGCAGTCACTGCAATCGCTGGATGTCATCGAGCATTTCCTATCGCTGGTGGATTGCAACACAAAGAACTATGAGTTTGAGGGTGAGTATCTCTGCGGTAGCAGTCAGCATAAACAGCTCTCTAGCATCCTTCTCCTGTCTTCCTGCTCCAGGGGACGTTGGCGACTTCAAGGGCTGTTGGACCAATGGCAAGGATTACTTCCGACTCGATGGCTCCTGCAGCGTTGAGCAGCGCGAGGCCATGTGCAAGACCTTCAACAATGTGACCAATCTACGCGCCCGACTCTTTCTCATTTCGACGCGTGCCGGCGGCTTGGGCATCAATCTGGTGGCCGCCAATCGGGTGGTGATCTTTGATGTCTCGTGGAATCCCTCGCACGACACCCAGAGCATCTTTCGGGTGTATCGTTTCGGGCAGGTGAAGCCCTGCTACATCTATCGCCTCATAGCCATGGGCACCATGGAGCAGAAGGTGTACGAGCGGCAGGTGGCAAAGCAGGCGACCGCCAAGCGTGTAATTGACGAGCAGCAAATCTCCAGGCACTACAATCAAACCGATTTGACGGAGCTCTATTCCTACGAACTGAAGCCAACGGCAGAGCGAGAGATGCCCTTGCTGCCCAAGGATCGTCTGTTTGCCGAGCTGCTAACGGAGCACGACAAACTGATATTTAAATATCACGAGCACGACTCGCTGCTGGAGCAGGAGGAGCACGAAAATCTCACAGAGGAGGAGCGCAAGTCCGCGTGGGCCGAATACGAGGCAGAGAAAACACGCACCGTGCAGGCCTCCCAATACATGAGCTACGATCGCAATGCCTTTGGCAATCAGGTGATGGGACAATTTGGCAATGCCTCCGGCAGCGTTACCTCCAACAAGATCTTTGGCTTCCGTTCGGACATTCTGCTGCAGTTGCTCAACATGAAAATATCCAAAGATCATCCAGAGCTCACACAGAATCAGGTCATTCAATTGGTGCCGACATATCTGCAGCAGCTGTACAATGAGATGAACAACGGGGATCCCACCATGTACAAGGATCTGTTGAGTCTGCATGGCAATATTATACACCCGAGTGGCATGTATATGAATCCATTGCTCTATGCCAATCAGCATCCATCGGCGGCTGGCTATAATCAGGGTACAGGTGTGGGTGCGCCACCTGCTGGTGCTGGTGTGGCTGGAGTTGGTGCACCGCCAGTTGTGCCCGCTGCGCCAGGTTTCGAGCCGGACAAGGTATACGAAATTGATTAGGGATACCCACACACAGACACACTCTATGGACAGAGAAGGATAACCACTACTTGCTCGGCCCCACCCCACTCCACAGAGAGAGAAGGAAATATTCCACTACCCTTTCCACATAAGAGAAAACACCCAAACCCAAGCCCAAAACCCATAAATGGGTTGAAATTTCTATTATAATTTTAGTTAATTTCATGTGTGTTTTTTGTTTGTTTGTCGATCCTCACACATTCGTGGGATCTAATCTAATCTAATCCAATAACCAACTTAAATTTCTCTCTCTCTCGCGCGCGCAGTCTAGTTTAAGGGTTCTAAACTGTCCGACGAATTCAGCTGTAGACTTACAATTATATTAGATACAAGGATACACACATAAATCAAAGGCGTTTTTCAGTTATAATATTAAATATAAAGAAACAAACAAATAACAACAAAATACTATTATAGATCGCATAGCTATTATGATTATAATACGGGATGGATAGGAGCCACCCTCTCCCTCCTCCACCTCACACAAGAACATTATTTAAACACGCAACAAAATGATAAAGAATAAATGGCACAGATATTATACATACAACAAAAATATAATTCATATTTAATGGAGGTTTATTTATTTGGGGTATGGGAATGGTAATGATTGGAGCGGCTCTTGTGTGTTCTTTTGGGGTACTTTTGAGGCTTAAATAGGAAGCCGAACATAGCTGGATTATAAGTGGCAGATCTACAAATATTTAATGGTTTAAAGCAGAAATGGGGCTGTAAGAAGTAAGTAAGATCTGGATAATAGGCAATAGATATAGGATGCTGCACAAAGGAAGGGGTAGATGGGATTTCTGAGTTACTTATAATGGAAGATAACGGCTCATAGAGGAATAACTTTTCATGATTATGCAGATTCAGGGCACTGACTGTGGGGTTATGTAGATCGTTTCGCTAATTCAAAGCAGTTGTTGGCGCTTTGAAAGTTGTCCAACGTTTGGATAAGGAAATGCATACGTTGAGGTGTATTAGAAAGATGTTATCTTTTATTTAGAAATTTCCCAGGAATTCCCCATCTAACAGCGCGTTTTATCTATGTTTCCATGTCCCCAACAGTCTTCCCGTTGTAAAGATAAACATTCGCTTGCAGCCGCTTTTTGTGTGCAAAATGCAACCAGAAACCTTGGCCTGGATCAGTTTACAATGCTTATAAAAGCTGCTTACTACAGTAGTCAGTATTTACAGCGAGTACACGAGTATGACCAACATTTTCTATGTTTTAATAGCTATACAAACATATTCGTGTGTTTTGTTGTGTTTATTGAACTATTAAAATTACAAACTAAAACCCCAATTTTGCCCCTTCCATTCCTCTCACTTGGGTGGCAGCTTGCCCATCATGCGCAGCTGCTGCATTTGCTGTGCCTGCAGCATATGCTGTTGTCCCGGTGGCATGGGACCGACTGGTGGCATGCCCGGCATCAGACCAGGACGTGGTGGCACACCACCCATGGGCTGTTGCATGCCAGATGGAACGCCCTGCAGCATGCCCGGGTTGATGGGCGGCGTGGGACGATTGTGGACGCCCTGTTGGATGTCGGAGAGGCAGGCCTTCCATTCTTCCAGGCGATTGTAGTGCTTCTGCAGGAGCGCCTCCTTGCGTTGGATCTCAATGCTGAGATCCTGGTTCTCGTCCTTGATCAGCATATAGGGTTTGAGGGTGGACACGAGGAAGCGTTTCTGCAGGAAGAATGCCTCCATTTGGCGGGCCACATCGATGAAGCGATTTGTTGTCTTCTGGACTTCCAGTTCGATTTCCTCTTTGTTGGTCCCAGAGTTCGGCTCCTGCTTGGTTAGGGATAGCAGGCAGGACTGAAAGGCCTCCTCGAACTCGTCCATCAGGTTTCCACTGCCAGGATCGTTTTGGGCCATGATTAAAGCTGATTTTAATGCGTATTTTTTACGTATTTTGCCGGTAGAGGTGTCAAACCAAAGAGGGCACTATCGATAGTACCGATATGTTGCTGCTAGCCTCTACTATCGATGGTTTTGAGACTATCTTGATAGTATCGAGCTACAGTCGTTGCGCTTTTGATATATTTGGATTGGCTGCTATAAAATACGTATACAAATTTTGTAATGCATCTAATTTTTACAATGGACATGTTCCTATAAGGTTTCAATGGTTTCTTAATTATTATTTGACCCGTAAATATACCTAAATAATGGAGCTGCCAACTTGGAATTGCCCAGCTAGGGATGGGAGCTATGCCAATAGTTCGATATATTCGAGCAGAACCACTGGCTGCTTGCGGCTGTTTATATAAACAAAACAAATTAACATTTAAAATGGCTGCTCGGATGGTGCAACGCTGTCTGCACACAGCGCAGAACTGTCTAAGAGCTCGCGTACCGCGTCGTGCCAATCCCGGACTTGGCTATCAGCTGCAACAGCTGCAGGAACACGAACGGCCAACAGCGACGCCCGAAGCCAGCGAGGATTATGGCGATCTGGAGTCGGATTTCATGGACGTGCAGAAGACCCATCGACAGCATGAGGTGCAACAGCAGGCGCAGCGCGATCGTGTGCGTCAGTTTATGATCAAACACAAGTACTTTCGGGATGTCAAGCTCCCCAATTTGCTGCTCCATGCGGAAAAGGAGCAAATGCGTCTGCTGCACGAACAGCGGCCGGATGAGTGGAGCATCGAACGTTTGGCCGAGAGTTTTCCCGCCACCCCGGAGATTGTCCAGAAGGTATTGCGCGCCAAGTGGCGGCCGAGGAATGTGCCCAGGATACGCGCCCACGACGAGAGTGTCATGCAGAACTGGCAACAGCTGCGGCAGGGTAAATGTGATGTGGCCATACCCTCGGCGTTTCTGCAGCACTTGGAGAAGTTTTCGGAGCGACGACAGCAGGACTTGAAGCAACTAAAGCCCGAGGAGTGGCCCACGAAACCGGCACTTCCTGTGCCACGGGGAACTGAGTTCCGGCAGCTGCTGGGTAATGGAAAACAGACCAAAGAGAGCCCTAATCTTCCACAGCTGCCATCAGGCTATGCTCCGCCACCCGCAGCAGCAGAAGATGAAACTTATTTGCTGGACAAAGTGCGCAATAAGCGAAAGATGCGTCTGCAGGAGCTCAAGCAGCTGCAGCTTGTGCCCGCCGTGTCAGAGGCAGCGCCCCAAACGCCGCCAAGCAATCCCAGCGGCACGGGTTTCCTCTCCAGCTACGTGCAAAAGTTCGAGAGCAGCGAAATAGTGATCAGTGTGGCGGATCAGCGACGCTACGAGATGACCAAAGTCAAGGATCGCATTGTAATACCACGAAAACTGCATCGTCCGGGTGCCACCTACCGCGTGGAGGATGCCTACTACGATGACGATGGAGAGCTGCTGTATCGCGTGCCCGGCATGAAGGGCGGACATGGTGTCTGACTTTTTATTACAAAATTCCCGTATAAATTGTATATAAAATGAAGAGAGAGATTTCCGTTTACTAAATTCAGTTGCTGAAGGCAGCGGCGATTAGATCACTGCCAGCCATTAGAGAGTCGGAGGCCACTGTGATGTTGGCACCCGTCAATTTGGATATGAAATCACAGGCAGCTATCTCCGCATAGTTGGCCCCGCCAACCACAAAGACAAAGAGATTACGTAGTCGCAGGGGGAACACATCCACCGCATCCATACCACCTCCTCCTGGTGGTGTTGCCTTCTGCTGTGCAGCATAGGCCTTGGGCGTCGTCGGCGTCTGTCTGCTGCTATCTAAATGAAGTTGCATGCCCTCGACCATGGCCAGTTTGGCGGACAACTCTTCAGCATTGTTGGCGCGCAGCAGAATGGAGCAAAGCTGTGCCACCAGCGGTATGTAGGTGCCATTGAACACAAAACTGGGGCAGGACTGCACGCCCTGTTGGCCCTTTGAGGTAGCAGCACCATCCGCACCATCGCCGCAGGACGTAAGCAGCTTCAAGCGGTTGGCATTGGCCTGGAACTCTGTTTGCTGGAACTTGGGCAGTGGGAGATTGGCCAGCAGCTTTGTGGGCGCCTTCTTGTCGGGCAACAGCTGAGGCAGCAACGCCGCTTGAGCGAGCTGCTGGAACACACCCAACTCCCGATGGCCAAACATGTTGCAGTAGTTCCTGGCAAACAGTTGCAGCTCCTCGGGTGCCACGCCCGCACAGTGATGGAGCAGGCACAGCAGTCGCAGGGTATTGTAACGCTGGCCATCTGTTGTCAGCAGCTCATCAATCTCTCCCAGGAGTCTCTTCCTCGACACATTATTCAGAATATCCTCCTCCAGGGTCTGAAGTCTACGAAAGTTTCCCAACATTTGGATAACAATTTCACTGGCATTCAAATGCCGCAAGACTTTGGCTTTCAGTTCCGTGAGTTTTGGCAGCTTTCGGGCCACATAGTCGTGCATCTCCTCCAGCTGCATGTCGTTCAACTTCTGCAGCTCCAAGCCCAAGGCCTTGACCTGCGCGCGTATCCAACTGCTGGCCTGCGCAAAGTGCTTGTAACGATTGTCGCCATAGATCTCATCGGAGGCAGAGTTCAGACGCACAGAGATGGGTTTACCGGCGTTCGTCGTCCCCTTGGGCTGCCTGCTCTGCAGCAGCTCCACGCGCTGACTGCTGATCTTGTTCTTGGAGTTATCAACGACAATTTCCCCTGCCCGTTGCTGGAATACCTCCAGCAGCAGACCCGCATAGATGGCGGGCGTGAGCAGACTCGAGGGATAGTCCTTGTCCCGATCGATGATCAGCCAGCCGCCATAATCGGGTGGGTTTGTGGTATTCGGTGGCTTGCCCAGGGCCTGTAGCATTTGCAGCAACTGCGCTGAGTGTGAGCCAAAGCTGAGTATAACCGCAGGTGGGCCACAGATCATTTGGAGCAGCCGCAGGCTCTGAGCCACGGCAGGCAAGGGCGAATTATCGCACTGCAGGTACAGGCACTCGTATAACTAGGGAAAAGAAGACTTTAGAGCGGACTTTAGAAGCTGAATCCCTTACATTTGGCAACTCCAGGCTGAGAACACCCTGGTCAAAGTAAATGAAATCCCAATTGTAGTGATGCAGCTGCACCAGACCCCACAGGCCCGCCTGCTCGAGCAGCGTCTGGTAATACGTATAGCAGCTGGGCACACAGATGATGTGGTACATCTTCAGGGATATGTCGGGCGTCTCCACCGTGGCCAGCGGTTGCAGCTGGCGCAGCAAAGTCTGGTATGTGCCCAACACGCTGCGAATCATATAAATATGCACCTCATCCGCAGAGCGTGGCACAATCTGTTTGGCATCATGCTTATAGATCCTCTGTATGCCCTTTAATCTGCAGGTAAACGCAAGGGTTAAACTACATTTAAGGAAGTGATCGCCACCCACTTTAACCAGGAGGCAGTGCAGACATGTTCCAGCGGTTTAATCAGAGCGGGCTCCAGAATCAGCTCCTTTTTGCCGGGTATCGAACACAGTATAGCTTGCAGCTGCAAATACACCAATTAGACATTATGTATTTGAGTGTTGTTAGCATTACCTTTTCCTGTGCCACCAGTTGGAATCCCTGCAGCTTCTTTTCCAGCGTTAATTCCATATTCTGGGCATCTGGGAACAGGCCAAAGCATAAAAACGTAAATTTTGACTAAGTGTGACGTCGTTTTGTGGCGTTGCCAGACTCGTGCAATTCGTAGTTGCTGCGGGCTGCCATACCATGATATTTTGTGATATGAAATTCGTCAATTTTGATATTCAGTTTAATATTACTAGATAGTTGGCCCTCTCAGCCGTAAACAAATAATTTTATCCGATAGATACATAAATTTTGTTCAGGATTGGCTAGTTTTTAGAACTCTTTTTCATTGGATTGTTTACATATTAAGGTTGAAACAAAAACGGCCAAAGCATAAAACGTAAATGTTGACTAAATGTGAGTCAATGTTGCTGGTCAACCAAGTTCCTTCTATGCGTATGTACTTTTGTATACCTTATTTCTTTTAATTGGTGTTAAATGTTATGTTCCAAGCTCCATTAAAACATTATTTATGATTTTATCCTAGACATGTTTTTTACCTATAAATGCACATGTTTGTGTTTTAGATATACATTTATCCTGGTTCTGATAGCTATTTTTGGAACCCGTGAGCTGCAAAATTTCGTTAACATCTTTCAAAACCGAGACTGAATAGTTTCTGCATTAATTGGAGCTTGAAATTACAAACAATATCTCAAGTCCATAATATCCATTTTCCCAAGGTATGCAGATTGTTGCTCATTCCGTGCCAAAGTTGCACAACAATGCTGCTAATCCATTTCCACATGTTGCTGAATTTTTTCCCATACAAATCAAATGTTCTTAATGTTCTTTTGTTCTTAATCGTACAAAAATATCGATACTATTCGCTCTCAAATCGTGTTGACGAAGCCGAAAGCAGAGGCAAAGGCTAGCCTAAAAGAGAACCGCGCGCCCGTCGCAACATCAGCTTTTCAAAACAAAACGAAAAAATATTTTATGAACCGCTTCGTCAATGCCTCAACCCGCGTCGAGTCGAGCTAAAGAACACACCAAGAAAATATGAAGTCTTACGACGGGAATAGGTCCAGGGCCGGATTAGCAGTTGCCTAGGGCCCTCCTAGAAATAACAGAAAAATGTTGTTGAAAAAACAAAACTCCAAAAAATGAATAAAAAATATAATAGCCACTGATAAAAATACAAATTAATAAAGCAAACATTAAATTTATAAGTTTTTATTTCAAATGAAAGAAGAAGGAACTGGCGTGAAAAAATGGAGGGCCCCAGATTGATGGTTGCCCAGGGCCCGGTTGAGGGTTGATCCGGCCCTGAATAGGTCGCTACATCACATCAGCCCTCAAAACAAAACGAACAACCAATTCAAGCGGACAACAATTGTAGAGCCCACACACAAGCACAGTATGTGTGAATACATGGCACACACACATTTACGTAACCTGGAAACGAAACTCAAAACGGTTTCGGAAAATAAGAATTGATACAAAATTTTGTCGTGTCTGTTTACACACATACATTTGCAATTCTCAGCTTGCTTTCGCTTCCCGACATGAGTCATACATGCCGAACGGCCCAGCTCCCGACCCGAATGGCCTGGCTCCCGACCCGAGTGTCTCAGCCTCACAGAGCCGAAGCGCTGGGAGCCGGGACAGAACACTCAGCTTGCGCCCCTTTCGATGTATGAACTGGCACATCTATATACTGTATGGTTAGTGACTAACCCCAGCTCTATTTAAACAATTGAACAGCTTGATTTAAATCTAGGAAAATATTACTGTTTGTAAATTGTTCTTGCTTCGATATCCTATAATCTTTAATATACCTATTATATTTAAATTTAATAGATTTTCGGAAGCGGCAACGCCGCATATATTCTGAAAAGTACCTTAAAAACGGAATTAAAATATATAATGATAAACCGTAATATATATATATAATATATATATATATATATTATACCGTAGGTTTATATTAAAGATTACAGGGTATAGAAACCTCTTAAACATTTCGAAACTCATGCTAGTAACGCAAAAATGAGCTTGAGAGCGTAAAAACGCTCGGTCATGTCATGGAAAGGTATGGTTAACAGCCAAAAACGTCCTAGGGAAATTACAAGGCTCGTACGAACTTCACCCCGCAGAGTTTGATCAACAATATGCTATAAACTCCATGGTATGCTAAGCAAAATAGGTAGATTTTGCCTTGCATGCGCTCAAACATTTTGAGCCGCCTCACCTGTTGGCCATACCCCTATTTTTCGACAGCAATTTCCCAGGGAAATTTTATAAGCGACGGCAGCGACGCCAGCAGCGACGCTCTGGACATGTCGAGACTTGTTCAGTACATTTTTTCGGCCCCACGAATTCGAACGCCAATGTGAACGCCCTGCCTTTTCTTGTGCCGAGCGGGAATTTCGTGTTTTTGCGTGTTTCGGAACCGTGTTTACCGCGCCTTGTTCGTATATAGATGTTTTAACTAAACACAATATATTACTCCACCGCTTAAACAAATAGCCGTGCTGGGCAGCAGGGGCCAAAGTGCAATCGAGGAACCACAGTCTATTTCATACAGTGTCAGCCCGCGAAATTAATAGGCGCCGTTATCTTGTGGAAATATTTTGCTTCTACATAACAGCCCAAAGGCCAGCGATTCCATTCCTCCCGCTCTCTCGCACAAGAAAGAATAAATGTTTATAGAGAAATAAAGTATATAAATGAATATATATCAATGTCCAGCTGAAACTAGAGGAAATTGAAAAGTGTGTTTATACTTATGTGGCCGCAAGTGTAGTCCCGTTCTCTCTCTCTGTCTCTCTGTTTCTGTGCGTGTGCGTGTTCGCGGGTGTTTGTGTGTGAGTGAGCTGGCAAGCATGTGTTTGTGATTTTATGTTGTTGTTTGCTGCTTTTGCTTTCGCATAAAATCCAAAGACAACAAAGAAGTAAAGCAAAACATAAATGAAATTTTTGGAAAACCAAACTGAATGCCGCAACGACGCCGTCGCCGCTCTCTTTACAGTTACAAGGTAAGAGGATGAGTAATTTGTTTAAAACAACAACAGCAAAAACTGAATTTTTTTGTGCTTGAAAAATTGTTGCACAAATATTTTTGCGTATTGCGGTCGGGTCGTCGTCGTTGCTAGGAAAATGCTTCAAATTGTTGAGCTAATGATAAAAATACTTGAATGAGAGCTGAGGCCTGCCTGCTCTGTGTCGTCGTTGTTGTTGTTGCTGTTACTGCCGCTTGTTGCATGCCTCATCCAACGCCGACGACGCCAGTTGCCGTTTCCCTTTTTGTTTTCATATTCGCCGTTGCCGTCGCTCAACCTGTCGCCCAGTGCACGTTTTCCTTTTTCTCGCTTGCACTGGCGCTCTTTTCTCTACTCCCTTCCTTTCTCTCTCGCTGCCATCCATCTCCTCTGTCTGTCAGTCATTATCTCTTTCGCTGCGTTTTGGCATTGTGGCTTAGTGTTGTTTTTGCTTTTGCATTTGCATTTGCTGTTGCAGTGCTAACATTTGGATGCCCCTGGTAGACGAGTGGTATGATGTGTTATTAGCAGAGAAGGCAGCACTATTGGATCTATGATACAAATTGCCTTTCCAAGTCTTACCATAATTGTTCTCAATCTTATCATAACTTCCCAATCGCTCCTTCTTTTAGGGGGTATCCAAACTTCGATCCTCTGATGGTCAGCCTTCCCGTTCTTGTTTTCTTATAGTCGCTGGCTGCTGATGCTGTTGTCTCCTTCTGTCTGCCGTTTTTTGTTTCGGTTTCTTTGCATTTATTTGTTATACCGGTTTGGATCATCATCAGTGTCTCCCTGTCTCTCTTCCTCTGAGGCTGCAGGTAGTTGTGCACATCGTTTACTTTGAGATTTTCCTTTTGCTTTTGCGCTTCTGTGCGTTTGCTCTTCTTCACATTTTGATCGTCTTCTATGTTTCTTCGTTTTGTCTTCCCTAATTATGTTTTATTTGTCTTCTGGGGGACCCCGAACCCGGCTGCTCATCATAAAATCTGATGAAGATTCTGTTCGCATTAAAAGTTAATTTTCGTTGGACAGCATATTTATTGTTTCTTCTTTTTGTTTGTTTTCTTGTTAAAAATAATTTGCATTTAAATTTAAGGACTGTTTTATATTTTTGTTTTCGCATAAAAGGCTGTTCAACTTTTATTAATGGGGTTTACACTGAGATTGTTGGGGGGTTTCGTCGGGACTTGGGATTTTTAGAAAGCTTTTAAGAAGTAAATGCAACGATCAATGATTAATTAATCTAACATTGCACCACCTGACACACTAGTCACTAGTAAACAAAGAAGAGAGGAATATACACAGATTATATTGAATGAATCATAAAGAAAGGTGCCTGAACAAATCGTAACTTTAGAGTCCGTCATTACAAACAAAGAAAATGAGCAAATAGAGAATGATTCTAAACAATACCAATTATATCGAGGAAGAAATAAGGTATATTTACGCCACTTACAATGTTTCTAACTCGAAAAACTTTCCTCAGACTGCATTCTATTGCTTTTGAGCTGCCAATGATTCTCTAAACATCGATTAGTACCTGATATGGATAACAAATCGACACGCATTACCAATAATTGCAATGGCCAAGAAACGCCTAATGATGAAATTAATCTTGTTGCTTATCGACCGACTCATTTTCACACACAAACACCATCACTTTCCACTTTGCTGACTTCCTCATGGCCAGACACCGACTCGACTGTATGTTCAATTCGATAACAATAACAAAACCAAGCAAATCGAAATAATTCATTTTGCATTTAGATAAATAAACAATTGCTTGCTCCCAAGGCGATAAACTTTAAAGAAACCCCAGCAAGCGAGCGAGACAGAGCGAGAGAGAGAGAAAAAAACAAATTCTTCAACAAAAAATCTGCACTAATTAAAACCAGCAACAAATTACACATCGAAATGGAAAGTGGAAAAGGAACAGAACGACAGGAAACAGCATCGAAAAAAAAACAGGCAATGAAAATTAACAGAACTACAGGAATTTTGCGTAAACACACACGGGTTTTGATTTTTGCAAGCTTTTACTGTTTCTTTTGTGGGGATGTACCCTGTATATTTCATAGAGTTCAAAGGGTATATGGGATAGGATAGAGACAGAAGGTCGAATGCTTCTCTTTGTCAGCTCCTTTTCTTTCAATATTATTTTAATCTGAGAAAACATTAAGTAATTCCAAGTACTGGGTATCTTTCAGTCACAATATCAACATCAATTCTTTTCGTTTTTGTTCTTTTTGGAGGCGTGTGAATTTTCTTCGATTTGATGTCTGTTTTAGCTTCTTTTCTTTGCCCATATCGGGGCGTGACTGCACAATGAGCACACACAACGCACAGACATATAGACACACATACATCAGTGTACCCCCCAATTAGTATTGTTGTTTGCAATCCACTATTGGCATATGGCAAATAAAACTTCGAGTATTTCCAAATATAAGGTCGCTTGCTCTCTATTAGCTTTTCGGTTTTGCGTTTCCTTGCCCACCCCCCGTTCTGTTCCATCTGTTTCTGTCTTTTCATTTCTGTGTGTGATCTACTGTTTAGAATGGGTTTCTTCTCTTCCAATTATATTTGGCGCTTTATTTGTCTTATCGCCTTTTTCGCACACACTTATTCTGGCATCTATTTTTGGAGCTGCCTTTCCTTTCCGCTTTGGTGTATTTCGTATTTCTGTTTCTCATCATCATCATCATCATCATCCATCGCCCACACGTTTTGTGGGGGGGAATTATTGCATTTGTTGCGGTTTATTCCGTAAAAGTTTTTCTCGTTCCTTTGTGCGTAATTACGTGAATGAGTTCTCACACAAATTTTGCAGCATTTATTGCGCATTTCGATGCCCGATGCCCTCTCTTCACTCTCTCTCTCTCTCTCTGTTTTCTATGATTTGTTGCTAAGGAATACGTGATTGGGATACACATAGAGACGGTTCGATTCAGGTTTTTGGATGATGAATCACTAAACAGGGCAGAATATAAAAGAGGGTAACATATGAAGGGTTTCTGGGACCCATTACAAATGTTAATAAATCTACAAATTTAGGAAGATGTACTATGAAAAATTGTGTGTATTTTACGCGTTTTTAAATCAATTTATTTTTTGCAATTTGCAATCACACAAATCATGATCGTTTGTCCATCACTCTCAAGTGAAGGGTGTTTCTTGACTCACTTTTAGGGGTGGTGATTCACGGCTCCAAATACAAAAAAAATAAACAAAAAATCCCCAGAATATATACGTAAACGAAAGACCCAGTTTCCTCAGCATTCTTCAATCTTCATCATCTTTGCATTTGGGGGGAAACAATAAAAAAATGCGACAGGCTGAGGGAGAGAGTGAGACTTCTGGGGATAGGTAAAGCCACATGTGATGCAGAATAGGAAAAGAGGGAGGATGTACGCAGAGGATGGAGTAGGAATAGAGCAGGGCTCGGCACGGCCCTATCCCATGGGTGCGGGACAAGGCGCTGCTGCTGCGCTGCCGGTACACCGACAGTATAAAAAAGCAGCGGCGCTTCGTATGGCTTCGGCAATGCGACTTCGGCACTTGTTGTCTCGTTTTCACACCAGATACAGAACGAAAATGGCATCAGTTGCTGATCAGCCGTCATCAATGTGAGACCACGCTACGCAACTACTGAAATATACACTGAGACAAAAAATGTTCGATGGGAATTGGGAAAACAAATTTTTCTTTGTCCAAAATATGGATGGCGATGCGCAATGCACAATTTGCGATTATGTTGCGTACCGCTGTAATTTATATGTCATTGAAAGACATTACAATTTAAACCATATTGATTATAACTTAATAAGGGGGATTGATCATGTCCAAAAAGTTTTGGAATTGCAGGCCAAATATTTTCTATTATTTGTAGCGGAAGATAATGACAGCCTAGCTTTATTTTATTATTTTGCTTTAAACTTTTGTTTTCCTTGAAAGTTTCAACACGAAATAATTGCAGCAGCAACCACAAATAGATTCGTGCAGTGTAAAGCAAGAAACCGGTTTCGGCGTAGGCATCTTCGTGTTTTAGCTACGCACACAAGCGCACTTCACTGTATGGGTGCCGAGCCCTGGAATAGAGGATGATGAGGATGGTTATGGTATGCTATGCTATCCCATGGTAGATGACTGCGCGCATTGCCTGACTGACGTACGGCGGCCCCCACTCTTGGGGGCAACATGTGTGTTGTGTTCTGTTGTAGAATAGAATGTCGGTGCCTCAAGCACAGTATTTTTTGGCGCGTGTCCAAGAATAAAACAAAAGCAAAGCGCGAAAGGTATTTCACATGCGAAAAACCGTAAATTTATATTTTTATAAAACCAAAAAAATAGATTTTACCAAAAAACTCCTAAGAAAAAAACCCAGAGAGATAAAAACTGTGAATATTAAAAAAAAAATTTATTTTCTTGTAGGACTTTTTTTAAAAAAGTAAAAATCTTTCGCAAACAAAATTCCAAAAGAAAGGCTACAGAAAAGCAAAAAACAAAACATAAATGCTCCCCAATTGAAACGAAATAAATGCCAAATCTGCACCATATCCGTTGAAATTTTCAGATTGCTAGACAAAAGAAAATTTTCTGCTGAGTCAAAAGTGCAGGCAGAATAAAAGAAGCGTTTCGTTCATTCGTTCGTTCGTTCGTTCGTTCGTGGGATGAAGAAAAATCTCTCTTTTCGAGCGCTTTCCCAAGAGCTAACTTAACTAGTTCTCGTTGTTTTTCGCGTTTGTTTTCCATTTTCTTTGCTGTGTTTTTGGGGCCAGCGACATTGCGGAGCGGCGAAGTTTAAACTGAAACGAATAAACAATGGATGGGGGCAAGCGCTTTTCCGCTTTTCCGGCGGCTGCTGCTCAGCTATGCCTGGCACGTTTGCCGTCCGCTCAAATTGCCACGAAAGGTGAGAAATTTGGAGGCAAACGAAACACAACCCACAACTTGAGATTGGCTTCAGTCTCTCTCAGAAACACACAAGAAAAACCCAATTTTTTTTGCCCGCTTCTTTCGTTTCATTTTGGCCGGGGGGGGGGGGTGTCGTCATATTCCGGCGTAGGAAAACTGAAACTGAGATGTGAAAGCCGCGTGTGGAAGAGCCAGCGATTGGTGGTTGGGGGTGGGGGCTGGTTTCTTAATGAATTGGCCATGTCGAAAACAAGTTATCTTAATGGCTGACTGACTAACGACTGATGACTGATTTGCATAGCATTTTCCACCTCTGAATTTTCAATTAAATTGGCAAATTTTTTAACCTTGGATGCCGAGTATTTAAAGATATGAAATAAACTCTAAAAAAATATCCCCATCAAGAAAAAAACACAAGTAAAATAAATGCCTGAATTAAAGGAACTTAAAAAACAACTTACTTGATATACTCGTATCTTCTGGTGTAGATATTGTATGGACACAAATCAGAAAGCATATCATACATTTCTCGATTTAGCTCATACATTTTCGGAAATCGAACATGAATATGCCAGGTAGAAATTAAAACAGATACACAAAACCATTTTTTTTGTAAGTTAAAAAAATAGCCTTCAAAATCATTTTTTGGTGTAATTTATTTGAATACTGGCGTTCCTTATGTGAATTCATTTTATGCTGAATGAACTCTAGACTTGGAAACTTCTCCATGGCCTAGCTTTTCTCTATCTCTCCATTCAACATAAATCAGAAAAAGTGCACCTGCCACATGTCAAACAGAAAAAGTTAACTGACAAAAGATACAAAAATAATGCCAAAATCTAAAGCAAAAACAAGGAAAAAAAAACACCCATCGATGCATTTTGCCTCAGAGATGTTCACTCAACCGAATTGACATTTTGCTTATAAAATACATTTGGAGAAATATGAGAAAGGAAAACTATTTATGTATATGTTTGTTTGCATTCTCTATCCAGAGAATGATGCACCCACCCCCCTCTTTGGGGTGCGTGCGCGTGGCACCAACGCCTTTCGGCACCTTGTTTGCGAAATGTCGAAGAAATATTGCCCCACAAGAAAGAAAAATATATACGAGTACATACATATATTTGAAAGCTACTGCATTTTAACACATGATTTCATATGCAAATATGAACAATGCAAAAGAATAGAACGAGAAGTGGTAGCAAAAGCAGCAGCAGCAGCATAGAGGGTGAGGCATGGAAGAGACTCCCGGAAAGAGACGAAAATTTATGTGAAATCACAAAATTTATGGCATTATGATGGGTGAAAGAGAAAGAGAGATAGAGACAGAGAGAGAGAGGATGAACAGCGAGGAGAAGAGAAGAAACGTGGACTCTGAGGAAAGTTGCCAAGAAGTTGATGCTGATGCTGTTGCCTGCTGGGGCTTTGAATTACCGTTTTTTGGGTGGATACCCTGTAAAAGGGTGTAAAAGGATATTTACATTGTACGGAAAAAAACAAAGAAATCATTTTTTTTTGTACTTGGAAAAGATTTGCGATGTTTAGAGGCAGAACAATTGAATTTTTTTTAGACGTATTTTATGTCTAGGAAGTAGAATTTTCTTTCCAAATTGTTCGACAAAATGTGAAAAATATAATTTTAAAGATATGAAAGCCCATATTTAGTACGTATAGTCCCAAAAAGAGACCCTATCCTATCTCAATAGAATAAGGTATTGGTATACATTTTGGTCTCCCAATAAAAAATACAAAATACTTTTTACACTTATTTTGGGAGAGTTTTCTATACTAAGACGGGGTATTTTTTAGTCGTCATGACTGGACTAAAAAAATCTCTCTTTTCTTATTTGTTTCTTGTTTTGAGTTCATTCTTGTCTCTCTCGCTCACTCGTTTTTCACTTACTTTAGTTGTTTGCCAAAGTTATACAATTTTTGTTGTTACGATTTTTGTATATGTTTGTACTTTTTGGCACGTGACAATAAATTGTTGTTTGTTGCATGCCCTCCCCCCTCCCACCACCCAAACCCCACACATTGTTGTTGCCATCTGAAAAGTGTCTTGGAAAAGGAAGAAAAGTGTGTCATAAATGTCATAGTTAATATTTGCTGCTCTGTAAATTTTGCTGCTACTTTTCTTGTCAGAGACTTATTTTCTTTTTTTTTTGGTTTTATTTTTTTTTTGGCAACGTATGAGATTGGGGGCTTACTACGATTCTTTATACACATATCCGCTGTATGTTCTGTCAACCTTGACCCGCTAAAAAACAAAAGCACTGAGAGAGAGAGAGATAGACAACAACACTGTAGAGAACGAGACGGAGACAGAGAAATTGCAAGGCGAGCAAATTTATGGGATTTTTGTAGCTAAAAAGTCACAGATTCAATTCAAGCGTGCATCATGCCATGGATGGTGTCACTGTCGTCTCTCTCTCTCTCTCTCCCTCTCTCTCTCTCTCTCCCTCTCTCTCTCTCTGTCTGTCTGTCTGTATTTGTGTGTATTCCATCCGATCCATAACCAATAAAACCGCAAAAAGATACATGAGATGCAGTACGGTCGTATTTTTAATTAGAGATTGAGACCCAGAACGAGAGACAGACAGAGAAAAGGGTTTCAATTAGAGATTGATACCCAAAAGAGAGAAAACAAGTCCATGTAAACCGATTAAAAGTGAAAAGAAAGAGACCCTGAAAACACATACACAAAAATGGGAACGAGAGTCTCATTAGGGTAAAGTCGGTCATGTATCATGCCTTATCAATCATCAACTAATGACACACTGGCACACACGCACACCCTGCAAAGCTTGAACAGGAAATGAAAATGGAAAAAAACTAAGAAAAAATTGAATTTCCCCAAATTAAGTTTCTTTTGTTTAACATAAGTTGTTTTCTATATTTAAGATGGTTTGTGATATATAAAACTCAAATAGTTATTAGCTAAAAAGTGTTTTAGGTTGTAAAAACCTTAAGCTATAGTTCTATGTAGTTACAGTTTATATAAAAATAAATTTAACCCTGGAAACAAAACACCTTTAAAATCATTTTTGTTGCTGCTTGTTTCGCAACGAACGTTTTGCTTGAATGAAAACCACAAAAGCTGAAATTCAATCGACATATTGCTTATGGGGAAAAATGCTGGGAGCAACCTTGAACCAAAAAAAAAACTAGAACTAGAATGAAAGATGAGAAGAGCAGAGCAGAGATGTGCAGTAAAGAGCACAGATGAAGGAATCATGGGGGGCGCGGGGGGCTAAAGAGTGGCAGTAATGCACATTAATCTCTCACCTGCTACCAAGCAGCACACCACACAAAAACAAGCTAAAGGAAAGAGAGAGAGAGCAAGCTAGAAATATGATTGAAGAGGATAGAGAGGTGCATAACAGTAGGTTGTAGCTTTGGAGGGTATCCAAAGCTTATGATACCCTTGGCCGGAATATATATTCTTTATGTGATAAATAAAATATCTGTTAATCCTTGCAGCCATTCCAATTTCTATTCAATATAATTAATTGCCATCAGAGAGTTTCTTAAGTTACATTAAACAACTAAACTACAAACAGCTCCTCGAAATCAAAATACTCCCCGCCCTTTACAAGGGCTGTTGAAAGTGTATAATAATAAAAGAAACTGTAAAATTTGTTCACCTTTCGCGAGAGAGGGAGATAATACAAAAAAAAAAAATAAGAAAAAAAAAATCAAATGTTGATTATTGTAGAGGGATTTGATTTTGTTGTTGTTGTTGTTGTTATTTGTGTGCCGATTGTTGTTGCTGGTGTGCTGGTTCTCCTGTTGCTTTCCAATGGCCTTAGTTTTGTTTTTGTTGTTTTTTTGATTGCGGTTAGTTTTTTGCACTCCCTCGCGCTTGCTCCTCTACTGCTAAAGCTTTTCCTTCCCCCTCCTCTTCACTGCATTTTCTCTTTCTGTGGCTCTGCGTTTTTGTTGCTGTGGTTGTGTTTTATTGTTGGTTTTTGGGGCTTGCCTGCTGCTGCTGCTGCTCTTGGCCTAAAGTTGATTGCATGACATTGTTCTTACGTTGCTAAAGCGCTCACTCTGCTCCGCTCTCTGCTCTGCTCTATGCACCGCTCTCTGCTCCGCTCACTGCTCTGCTCTATGCTCCGCTCTCTGCTCTGCTCCGCTCCCTGCTCCGCTCTCTGCTCACTCCTTTGTGTGTGTTTTGTGGATTGTTTATATTTATTTTGTTGTAGTTTTTACAGTTACCTTCAGTATCAAAAGGCAACTTTACCGCCGCCTCCTCACTCTCTCTCTCTCTTTTGGCCATTTACAATATTATTGAACGACAGGCGTCGAGGAGGCTGGAACTAACGAGGCTGGGGATACACTTAGAAATACGATCCCTCCCATGCGATTTATGGATAAAGCTGTCATCATACATTCATATATTTATATTTGGAAATATTATGCAGAAATTTATTCGAGATTGATTGGTTTTATCTACGCGATCCGTTTCTCTCTGCTCCTTATATGATCCTTTCCTAAATATTCCCCCTCATATTTATTTCTCTTCTCCCTTGCAAAGCTTGTAGAAAACCGGATAATACCCTATCCCCTAGAGAGTATTAAAACCACTTGGTTCTGGCTGCACTACCGCCCGCACTCTGCCCCTCCCCCCTTTTTTTATTGTTCGTTGTTCAAACTTTGATTTCTATATCGTTTGTTGTGCAGTGTTTTGGTTTTTATTTTATTTTGTTTTTGGTTGAAAAATACTTGAAGTGCATTTCCCATTCCCATTCATTTTTCGTGTTGCAATTGATGAATGCCCGAGTAATAAACTAGAAAAACTGCCCATTTTTTTTTTGAAAAGCGTCGAAGAGTGCTCAAAGGAAAACTAGAGGAAGTTTTTCTGTAGTTTTTATTTGGAGTGGGAATGCGCCCATGGGGCTGGTCTCTGGGGTCTGGGTGGGGGGCTCTGAGGTGATGATTTAGACAAATAGCTTTTCTCCAACCGCTACACTGGCAAGTGAGGAGAGTGCGTTAAAAATAGTCGAAATATTGAAAATGTAGAACATACATTAATTGGGGCAAAGCGGAAAAATAATTACTGTTTGCGACCAAAAAAAATGGGCAGGGGCACGACAGGAACGGCCCTTTTATGTGTACAGTTTCACACAAAATACAAAATAATAAAATAAACAAATATAAATAAAAAATAATAAGTCGCCTAATTGTTACATTGCTCAGAAATCATGAATATCTTGAAGAAAAAAAATGTTTTGCAGTTTCATATCTGACCGCTTTTTTTAACCGTTTTCCCCATCTTTTCCCTCTACCCTTATAATTCCTCTCTCTGCCTGTCGCCCTTCTGCCTGTCGCCCTTCTGCCTGTCGCCATTCTGCCTGTCGCCTCTGTGCCCCTTTTTTGTGGAGCCTAATGGAGCATTCTCATATTGCATGAACGGAATTTATGCATTTTAACTGCAATTTAATGCAGACATTGATATCATCATAAAAAAATGAGAAAGGGAGAGCTTCACAGGGTGAGAGAGAGAGAGAGAGAGCGGGGTGAGAATAAAGAGTGTAATAAAGAGAGTTGAGTGGAGACTTCTGTGACGGCATATTGTTTGGGGGAGGGGAGGGGTGGGAATCGTAAGACCTGCGCCAAATGGCGGCGGGGAGTCCGCATTATTGATATTGACAATAATGCGACAACATTTTGAAAGAATGCGTTTTATAATAATAGTTAACGATAATATAATTTTGTGATGGGTAAGAAATGAGGAAAATAAGGAGAGAAAGAAGGGAATAAAAGGAAGAAGCACTAGCAGGATGCGGAGGAAATGAAGCCAAAAAGCAGGAAAGGAGCCCATTATGCCCGCCAGCACTTGACTTGCATTTTATGCCACAAATTACAAAAAAAACATAAAGAGGTTAAAAGCGGAAGAGTAAAAGCAATCAAAGGAGACCATAACGAAGTGGAAAAGTGCACTGGAAAATTGAAGGGAAATCTTTGAAAAATTGCTGGAAAATCTGCGAAAATTCTAGAAATTAACTTGAGGTACAAAATTTCGGAAATTTTACGCTTAATTTTAATGGGGATTTTATAAAAACACCATCTCTTATTACTTCTTTTCCTCTGTTTGTTGTTTGTTTCTGGCAGAAATTGGAATTTTTATATTTTCTATAACGAATCAGCGTTACTCATCATTAAATAAATGTTTTTAAGCTTGTAATCGAAAGAGTTTCTTTCCATTTTTTCTCGAATAAATATCGGTGTAAAATTTTGCTATTTCCATGCCTAATAAGACCTCCAAAAGGGTCATCAAAAAGCTTCCATGCTGTTCTATTTAATCTGCGATTGATGAAGGTCTTTGGCTGTTAGATCTCTATATATATTTTATGGGCATCATAAAAATAAATATCCTTAGCTATTTTTTTTTTTATTGAAACTTTTCTGCAGCTGCAACTTACCCGACATTCTGCTGTGTGGCGGACCTCCTCTTGGCATCCCAGCGCAGTGTCAAAAGTGTTGTCAGAGCATCCAACTACAGTGTCAAACATATGTAAATACACACTCAACCTCTCTATATATACATATTGTACATATACATATGTACATATATTGGTAGGGTCAGCCTCTTTGTGTGGCAGCAGCCTTTTTAATGTTTTTTTTCGATGGGCCACTGCCTTTATGACACTTATTTTCTGTCTCTTCCTGGGCAAGCCACATCCTGTTTGCTCTTTGGCATATTTCCCATAAATGAAAGGCTCTTTTGGTGGTTAAAATATGATTTTATAATGCAATTGATGTGTAGCGCACGTTGAATTTTATGTTGGGAATGATGTACAATTATTTTCGCTCTAAAAAATGGTCTATTGCTGGTGGTGTTTTTTTTTTTGGATTTTTTATTGCAGATTTATTGTAATTGTAGACTTCTTGTAGATTGATCGATTAGAGCTTTAGCTCTAGAACTGTCTTGATTGAAGCTCTTAAAGATTGATTGTAGATTGCAGAACTCTAGCAGATTGATTGTAGAACTCGTTTTTGATTGATTCTTGATTGATTGTTGATGTTAGTTTGTAGTGGGGAAAACTAGCTTGCAACTTGTTCGATTTCCCCTTTAATTCCGCCGCTTAAAACCCATGAACCTTTAGTTGATCAGCCTTAGCCAATCCGGCCTTGGTCAGCCACTGGCAAATGTTCTCCCGCTGATCGCCCTGGAGCTGTAGCACCTCGCCGTACTCCTGATGCTCGACGACAGTGCCATTGCAGGCGAACTCCTTCTTGCAGGTGCGCACAATCTTCTTCAGGTCGTACTCCTGCGACAGGCCCTGGACAGTGGTCAACGTTTTGCGGCCATTCCGCTGCTGTATGCGGATGTGGATGAGTCCGTCCTGGATATCATCGTCGTTGCCCTTCGAGGCATCCGCAAAGGGATCGCGAGTGTTCAAGTTTTGGATCGACATTTCGTAAAAAGTCGTGTCCGAAAATTACACGAGTAAAATATCAAAGCCTAAAAACGGATTAAAACTGTTTTTTTTTTCGAAAATTATTTTTTTTTTTTTTCTTTTCTTGGGGATATTTTGGAACGTTCGGATTTTGGCTTTGAATTGAAATTATTTGATGTTTACGAGAGAACTGAGAAAATCACAATGAGAATAGAACTGGGTGGGATAAATGGTAGGTAAAAGTTAAGTAAAATAAAAGTGAAAGGTGGGTTGATTGCATTTTTATTTGTGTGGCATAAGGACCTATGAAAATGTGTGAAAATATTCCATCAAAGAAGGCGGCTAGAAATGCTTAGAAATGTTATAAATCAGCGCCCATTGGTTTGGTTTTTGCACTTTCTGCCAGCAATTCACGGGCTAAAAGATCATCGTGATTGTAGTTTTTCAGGGCATACAAAAAGCGTTTTAAAAGGAGATATTTTCGCTTGCTGTTTGCATTATTTTATACAGAATTTAAAACAGAATTTCGCTGAAGTCTCGCTGGACCCTCGCTTTGGTTTTCGATGCTCTCTGATGTTCCTCTGCTTTTAATGCCGAAAATTGAACATGTCCGGGATATCTACAGACTCTTCTCTTGTTTGCTGTTGCAGTTTGCCGCTTAATTGAAGTGTCATTAATTTGTGGTGCCTCATTATAATTAAACATAATTACAAAAAAGAAAAAAAAAAATGAACACACAGAGAGGAGTGCTCTCTGGCTCCACAAAGATGATTTCAGTTATTGTTTGGGGAGCATTTTCTTGTAGAGCAGATTCCATGATATGACGAAAATGAAAAGCAGACAACGAATAACCCGCTTCGTTGACCCTCAAAAAAGCAAAACAAAATTCCATTAAATAAGTGGAGAAGGGGCCGGGGCCTCCGTTTGTCTCTCTGTTGCGCTCAAGTGATTTACATGGAGGCTTTCACAGTTTTTTTGGGGGGAGCGGAGAGCTTTATCTTCATACAGAGTGGAGAGGGGTGGCCCCCTGAAAAATGTAGAAATTAAAACGTTACCCATGACTATTGTGTTTTATCTTTTATTTTGGGAGTTTATTTTTTTACCTACGCTTTTGACTTTTGGTTGCTGTCATAATGTGGTTGTTTCCTGATTTTTTTAGTGATAATTTTGTGGCACTTCCTGTTTTGGCTTACATATAGTGTAATTCATTGATTATTGCGGTCATGAACTTGGTTTTAGGTGTTTTTTTTTGGGGGTTCAGTGGCCAGCGATGGGCATAAAAATGCACTCGTTGGGTCTATTAAGGCAGGAAATGGTAGAATGAATAGAAATGGGGAGAAAGGCTCAAACACCTGTGGTAGACACAAAATTTAAAATTACAAAGCTCAAAATTGTTACGGGTTTTTAGGTAAATATTTTCTACCTTAATTTAAAAAGTGTTTAATATATTCGGATGGCAGCAAAAGTTACAATTTAAAAGATTTGGCCTCCATATTTAAGATAGACTTCAATTAGGCAATTATCTACTTAGTTGCCAAAAATCAGAATAAACGGATAAACTCTAAAAATGAGAATTTTCTAGGTGTAGAAATTCCCTTCTTTGCCCGATAAATTTCATCTGATTTGCATATATTTTCTTAGATAACAAATACTTGCCATCTTTCTTTCGTATTTTCTGTTTAGTTTTCTGCATAAGAATCCTCCTTTATTCCTTTCCTTTAGTTCCCATATACTCGTGGAGAAGTCACGTACAACCCAAAAATTGGTAGCACAAATTGATTTTCGTGGCCGGCGTCTGTCCGCTTTCAAGCAAATAATCAAATCAGCAACCAGGCCAAACCGAACCGAACCGAACCCCAACCTCATCCTCATCCATCCCATTCATCTCTTTTTCGTATCTTTCTCTTTCCCAAAAATCAATCTTTTGGCTCCGCTATCCATCAGGGTGAAGACGCCCCAGAAATTGTGGTCATTAGTTTTTATTTTATTTTGTATTTTTTTTTTTTTTGGCATAAAGGAATCAAATTGGGGAATGCCAGTTCATGACTGAAACGCCAGCAAACTACTTAGCCAAGTTTTTTTATTTTTCTTGGAGACGGGTAAGGAGTTTTGGGCTTTGTTTAAACTGATTTTGGTAGCGCCAGAACCGTCGCCATCATTCAGTGCCTCTCCAATTGGGAACCCTTCCACTGGCACTCCTGCCTCTCCAATTGAAAATCTTCTTCTGGTGCCTGGTCCCTGCCGCTTGCTGAGTCGCATCAATCAGTGGTAAGGGGCCTTCTACGAGCCATTGTCTGAACTTGAAATTGACTTTTAAACAGCCCCAAAAGGCACGGCAGACAGATATACAGACAGATGGAGGAGACCGCGGAAACCGAGAGAGATTCAAAACGAGAGATCCGAGGCTAAGAGAACCGCAACATAAAAGCCTAATGATCTCCAGCCTCAAGATTGAGTTACATGCATCCGAATCTCTTGCGATCTCTGGCTCGTTCTCTCTCTGTCTCTCTGTGGATATTCCCTACCTCCCTAGCTCCTCCACAGCTTCATCGCTCCATCCACCACCTCTCAACAGTTAATCACGAACTCTGGGCCAAAAGAATGCCGGATTAAGGCGGCGTCTCCCCCAAACACCCCATCCCCACCACACAACTTGACTGGAACCAGTTTTTATGGAGCGCCGGCTTCAAAGTTGTCTGTCGATTGTTTGTGATGCTGAAAGAAGGAGAGGAAATACCCTCCGATTGAGTGTGCAGTATGTGGGTATGTGGATTTGTAGACAGCGTTCGGTTTAATAGATTCCACCATGAAGGATGCTCCTCTGATTGAGAGAGTTTCATCATGATTGCACGGAATTAGAGGGAGTTGTATAACCCATTGATTTATGGTGTATTTCGATTTTTCTTTAGTAGATAGTTTAGCATGTATTTTTCTTGTTGGTATTTTATTAAAAGTATTGAAATTTTTTAAAGTATTTTTCTTGGTATTTTGTTTAAAGATTTCGTTCTTTAGTATTTTCTTTGGTATGTTTGGTATATTTTTTAACTATCTTAAGTATATTTTAGTTTTTTCCCTATGTTTTTGTTTTTTAAATATTTTAATGTATTTTTCCATTTAATAGAGCATTCCGTGTTCGTTTATTTTCATCCATTTCTTTGTGAATGTTATGCTGGTTTTTTTTTGTAAATCAAGTTTTGCAGTTTTTGGAGTCCATGGTCTCGTCGGGGTCTTGGGGTCCGGGGATCTGGCGCGTTTTTGAAATGTTTGTTATTCCGCAAGAGCTGGGGGATGGGCAGACAGCAGGCAGGCAGGCCAACAGCAACTCGTTTATGGCCTGAAGGGTGGGGGGTTGGTAAAGATACAGGAATAGGGGAACTAAAAGGGATAAGAGAGTTGCATTCTGGGATGAGCCAAGGTTTTAGGCGGATGATTGTGTTTCGGGGGCTACTTTAACTTCTTTCGGTCGTTCGGTCTTCGGTTTTTGGCTTCTGGCATATTTGTTGTGCGGCTTGCAGCAGCAGGCAGCAACAAGCAAAACGTGCAACGCCAAAATATGCAACTGCAACAAGATCTTTACCCTGGCTTTCCCCCTGGCTGCTTGGCAATGCAACATCGTTGTTGGAGTCGTCATTCCGTCTAGCTTTTGGGGTTTTTTGTTATGTGGATTCTTGTTAGCCTTCTTTTCTTCTTTTGTTTTGTGGGGTTCGAGTATGGGGTTCCCGACTTTTGGTCTCTCTCTGTTTGAACACTCTGCTGGGCGCTTTGCCCGCTTGGCTATCTGCCAATTGTTTGGCAAATTAACAGCCGAGAAAGGAGTTGTGGCTCCGACTTCCACTCCGACTCCAACACTCCTCTGTGTTGCGTCTGTTCTCGGATCTGTGGCTCTCTGTTGGTTCTGTTGCAAGTGGCCTTTTTGCTGCGTTCCTCTGTAAATGTTTTGGCAAAAATAACATTTAAATATGCCTTTGTTTGGACGAAAAGTCTTTGGCCCTTCTCCTTAGCCATTTCGTACCTCTGTTCCCCCCCCGCAACCAACTCTAGAGTTCTGTCTTTCCCCCCTTCATTGGAGATTCTTTCCCCCTTTCCCCTTTGTAGCTCTTCTTGGCGCTCTTTTTCCGTATGATAATCTCTACGGTTGTTCTTTTTCTTTGTGCGTCCCTGGATACCCTTGATGTTGGGGTATTCTCGATTTGGTCGAAAGTTTGAGTATTTAATTCCTTTAATTCCTTCGGCATTAAATCCAAAAATTGTTGCTCTTTGGAAACTCCAAAAACCACTTTACCTAGGGTATTCACTACTTCGGTTTACGTAACTTTTCCGCGCTGCCTGCTTCCTGTTTTATCTGTTGGTTTTTTTTTCTCCTGTGTGTGCCATTGAATTTGCGATGCATTCATGAATCCTGCCTGATGCATCCATATTTAGTTAAATTACATGTTTCGCGATAAGACAGAAGAATGAATGGATTGAGGATGCATATGCAGCGCGCCATCCCAGTAATCCTTGAGTCGTTCCTTCCATTCCTGTGAAAACTAATTAGCTAAAGGAGTTTGAGTTCCAAGAAAAATAAGCTTACCCGGGTTTTCTCTCTTGCATTTTTCTGGCATACCTAATTAGACGGCCAAGGCAGATTGTTTTTGTTTTTGCTTTTATTTCTGCTTCAGAGAAACTGCAGCAACTGGCTTTATAATGCATCAATTTCCTTTCTTTTTAACGTTAATTTTTCTGCTTTTTTTTAATGCGTATTTTTCTTGTTTTTTCTTGCAGGTAAGCCCCACGCCATTTGCATTGAAGGATAAACTGCATTGAAGCAGTCCATTCAGAGTCCTATCTTGTGGGGGTAAATAACACTAGTCAACACGATTTTTCCTCAAGGAACAAAACGAACTTTTTCTTAAAGATTTGGGGCTTAGAAATGGTTTGATGATATTTTTTTTTCTATGGCAGAACTTTTTTTGAAGAATTTTTGAAGTCTGGTATTTTTTAGCTTTTTTCAGAGGTAGCGCTTTTTTTTCACATAACCTAGTATCTTACGTCTGGTTGTAAAGAACTTTGCTATTTTGAAAAGATAATTGAAACAGCTAGAAGTTGATACCAAACACTTTGTGATTTCAGCTTACCGTCTGGGAAATATAAAGCATTGAAATGCAAAAATGATGATTTATGTGGGGTATTTTTTACGAAATTTTGACTTTAAAAACTCAGGAAAAGTCGAAAAAAAATTATATCTTGTGTCCTCTATTTTTTTGTGTATAGGTGCGTTAATTTGGCGTCGTTTAAGGTATCGCTCATTAAAATCTATGATGAGACTTTGGAGGTAAAATTCGTTAACCAAACCTAAAATATGGAAAAAATGAACAAAAAATACCTTTTTGAAGGCGGCGGGCCCAACTGCCAATTGGGAACATAGCAAACGAACAAGGGTTGTACATTTGGTACTTGATCGCGTTCCTTTGTTCACAATTGGCAGTTGGGCCCGCCGCCTTCAAAAAGGTATTTTTGTTCATTTTTTCCATATTTTAGGTTTGGTTAACTTTACCCCAGTCTCCCATAGTTTTAATGAGCGATACCTAAACGATGCAATAACGCAATACACAAAAAAATAGGACACAAATATAATTTTTTTCGACTTTTCTAATTTTTAAAGTAAAAATTTCGTAAAAAACCCCACTAAATCATCATTTTTGCATTTCAATGCTTTATATTTCCCAGACGGTAGCTGAAATCACAAAGTGTTTGGTATCAACTTAGTGTTTCAATTATCTTTTCAAAATAGCAAAGTTCTTACAACCAGACGTAAGATACTAGAGTTATGTGAAAAAACAAGCGCTACCTCTGAAAAAAGCTAAAAAAAAATACCAGACTTCAAAAATTCTTCAAAAAAAAGTTCTGCCATAGAAAAAAACCATAATTCTTTAAAAAATTTTAAAGCCCCATATCTATCAGAAAAAGTCGGTTTGGATCCTTGAGGAAAAAAAAAGTTCGATTTTGTCGAGTAGTGTAATCATCGTATTTTAGCTCTCAAGAACCTTTGGAACTCGAGTGTTTTGATAACAAATTGACGGTGCATCCTGGGGCGGGGGGCTTCAATTGACTTGAAGTTTTTTTTCTGTTCGAGAATTGAACCCCTCTGATGATCTCAACTTTTATGTTTGCCTTACATGGAATTGACTGAAGTTCTATGCGCTCTGAAAATAATATTTTCCATGAATTATGGGATTTGTGTAAAATTTTGTGGCACTAACGAGAATGAACTTCAGATGAATTAGAATTGAATGAAAACTGGATTTTCAGAGTGCACTAAAGATTGTTTAGACATGCAAATGGGATACGTATAAATAATCTCCCAGTAAATATCAAACATCATTTCCGTGTCACATCGCTTAGATTTCTTCGATTTATCACAGATCTCTTGAGTTACATACATTAATAATCATGAGGATTTAAAATCATGTCCAATTGATAAACTGGATTATAAAGTGTCCAAAGATTGCTTTGGGATGCAAATTAGAAGCAACTTAATGTAAATAATGCACCTTAAAAGACCAGTTCCATGTCAGATCTTTGCCATATCTCTGCACTAATTTATCCACCCCCCACACATCTCTCGACTGTTTCAATTGCTTGCTCGCCTAAAACGTCCTTTAAATAACAGAACATCTCTTTCATATGCTGTGCGCAACATTCCTCTTGAATTCTCTCAATAAAATTCTCAACAAAATTCCTTGGATGTCGTCCGGGGGCCATAAAACAAGTGGAAGATGAAGCTGCAAGCTGGAAGCTGTATTGCTGCCATAAATAATATATATAAAATATAATAATAAAAACGAAGAACTGCTGTGGCAAGTGCAACCTGCATTGCCATCGCCGGTCGTAGTCGTAGTTGCAGCAATCGAAATGTCAGCAAGTTTTGTGCAGTAGTTCAACTTCTTCTTGGCTACGAAACGGCTTTTTCTTTATGACGCTCGTGCTGCTCTCTGTTGTCTATACAAAAGCTCGTACTTCGAGTTCACATTTACGAGTAAATGTATCTGCTAGATACAATATATATATATGTGTACATAGATGGATATATATATTTATATATACGTTTTTTAATAGGCTAACTGCTTTTCGCTTTTGGGCTTTGGCTTTTGCCTTTGGCTGACTCATCTTTTTCTTTACGCTCGATCAAGTTGCTAGATGCACGACAAAAAAATTATGCCAGCTTGTGGGGCCGATGGTTTAATACCCTTGAAAATTGATTAATTAGTATTTTTGTTTTGTTTTAATATTTTCAAGTATTTTTAAATTGCAGCAATTACTCAGTCTCCCTCTCTCTCTCTCTATCTTTCATAGATTCTGGCATTCGTTTTCTTCTCTAGTTTCTTCGTCAGCCTGTCTTCTATTTCTCTATTCTTTTTCAGCTTCTTATGTTAAGCAAACCGGAAGCCGCTAGAAGCCATCAGCTGGCACCCCGAAACTGATGGCAATCGGTTTGATTTTGCTTTATTCTCTTCTTTAACTGCTCTTCTGGTTGTTCTTCCTCTACTTCTTCTCCTGCTGCTTCTTGTGTGTTTAAGTTTCGCAATTAAAATGCCATTGAGGTGTTTGCTTCGCCATTGCCTTTGCCTTTGCCTCTTCTCGTCTTCGCCCATCGCCTGAAGTGCTTCGCTGCTCGTGGCCTTAATCATTTAATGAGCCCCCAATCCCTTCCTCTCTTGCCTGGACAGGCTGGACACTGAGCGCTTGATGAATGTGAGACAGAAATTGTCGTCTGATTGGGTTTCTACGCCTCTAATTGGCAGGGAGGGAGTTTGATCGGCGAGACGCATTTATCGATAGCAGCTCATTTTGTGCGATAATTGCGCTCCACCTGCTCGATAATTGCGTTTCACCTTGCCGATAATTGTTGTTTTAGGACACTATGCAAGGGTTTATGTGTCCCCCACAGCCAGTCCATGAAATGCCAATGCACACAGCAGAAGGAGGAGGAGGAGGAGTAGGGAGGAAGGCGGACGGACGCATCAATAAAAGATGCAAAACCAGAACAACGCCGAGCTACCGCCTTCTTGCTCCCATTTCCCTTTCTCGTTTGCCACTTTTCCCATTGCCATTTCCACATTTCCACATCCATTTCCTTCGTCTGCGTGTGCGGTGTGTGAAAAATGTAACAATAATTGAAATTTAATAGCCACGACGACAGCCCGCAAAACCAAATGTCGTCAGCAGCAACGACAACGCCAGCGACGACGACGACGACGACGAATGCGACATCAGCTCCAGCGCGAAAAATAAAAAAAACTCTGCTGTATGCCAACGCGGTTGCCGCCGGCACCGGCTCCCGAGGTCCACCGTAGCCTGCCCCATCACCAGGACGCGGTTTTCTCTCCTCTGAATAAATGCATAAAGAACGCCCCAGAGAGAGCGGCAGAGAAAAGAGAGCAAAACCGAAAAAAAAGAATTGCATTCACTTTTACTATTATATTCATAGGCGAAGCAAGTGGGGGAGCACTCTCTATAGAATGCAAAAGGTATCGACTGGATGGATGCTCAGTCGTCAAGAATATTGAATGAATGAACGAATTTTATTGTATTAAAAAATAAATAGAATTTTCTATTATTGTTTTCAATTATTATTTTCTTAAATTATTTTCTTGTATTATTTTCTGGAATTTTCTTGTTGGCTTGTGTATATTTTCGAACTTTAAAACTCTTTCATCCCTCCCAAAAGTGCGCCCTAAGCCAGCATACCACACTACCGTACAGGGTATCAAAATGCATACGTTGCTGCTCTGACGTTGATGTTGTCGTCACCATCTCCATCTCCAGCGCCATTGCCCGTTGGCGGTTCATAAAAAGGAGCCTGAAAATAAAAGTGGGTCAAAAACTGTAAATGATATTTGTTCTACTTGGTTTTAAGATGTTACCCTGTACGTGTCCCGCTCCTCACCTCCTCCCTTGCTGCACTGCATGGCTCTTGTTTATACCCTGTAGGTTAGGGGGAGGGGGAGAATGTATCTGAAACATTAAAATGTTCAAATGTATCGCTTACAGCAGCAGCAGCAGCAGCGAAAAAGGTGTAAAATTCAACACGAAATTCTCACACACGACTTGTTGTCATCTCACAGAAAAGATGTGGTCGATGAACTTTGCACGTTGTTTGAGATTAAGGCAGAGAGGGAGATACAGATACACGGAGAGGGAGATGCAGATACAGTTATGGAGATCGGCGGGTCCAGACTCACGTGGCAATTAGCATACGTCTGCCAAATGATCTTCAAACAGGAGAAAAAAAAGGGAGCGGAATGAACCAGAACTCGGACCATTTAGATACAGTATCTAATGAATGTATCTGTGTTAAATCGTCCGAGATTGTGACATCTGACATCTGACGTGCAGATGAATTGCGGTTTAAGTTCTCAAGATAATTACGGCCTGAAAGTAGTGGAAAAATTGCTACAAAAATTATAAACTGAACAAAAGATAAGATTGAATGAGTTGTGGATTGGAATTAAATGGATTTTCTTTGCTGCTTAAAGAAAAACAAATGAGGGAGATTGTAGATAAATGAAAGTCTGGGCAAAAATTAGATTTCATCTCTCCAAATTTAGCTAAAAACCTATAAAAATATTCAGACTTTCCCAATTCCATTCTAAATCAACATTCTAAACCAATTTAATCACATCCAAGACACACAATGCGCTTACCTTATAGAGAAGACGAACAGGCTATTAAATCAAAAGTTAACCATCAAAACCCATTAATTCTTTGGGGCAGTCCAAAACGAGTTCCATAATGAACAACATCTATGATTTATACAGCTTTTGTTTTTTTTGTTTGTTTAGCTTCATTAAGACTTGTATAATTCTAAACACTTTACGGGCAAAAATTTCATATTCAAGATGCAACAATTAGCATTCAGTAAAATTTTCCAGCTCATTAAAATTGATTGCTGTGTCAATTATCAAATGCAAAACAGAATTCAAGTCACAATTTGTTGCCAGACAGAAAGAGCGCGAGAGAGTAAGATTTTTCAGAGGGAAAACTTGCTTGCTTCCTACAGTTTTGTCCGCTAATTGCGGGCGTAAATTCTCTTAAATTCAAAGCCCAAGAAAATAAGGCTAAACAAATCGTGATTTCCTGTTTAGGGCACCCATGGCCGCTGGCCGTTTGGCCTCTGGCCAAAACATCATCATCATCATGGCCCATAGAATGGATGAGGTTAATGACTAAAACAGTACATTAACATCATTATCAGTGGGTTGTCTGGGATTCTAGGGTCTCTGGGATTCTGGGTCTATCTGGGCAGAGGAGCACATCTTCACTCCTTTGGCCTTAGGGCTTCCTTTTGATAATATGAACACAAAACCAAATAAAGTTCGACACAAAAATTTGAATGAAAGCTTAATTAGTGTTTGCTCTACAAGGGAAAAGGGGTATTTGCGAATGTGTAATTCAGGTTTGTGGAAGGTTGGGAGACAGCGAATAAACTCTCTTTCTGGAATATTATGGAGATTTTCATAGAATTAAACACTAAATTAATAAAATACAACAATTATTATAGAATACAAACATTCCCAGGAAAAATACTATTAATAATAAAATAAAACACACTAAAAATACCAAAAAAAAACTTCTAATAAACTTACTATAAAATATAGGAAAAAAATCATAGAAAAAATAAAAATAAATAAATAAAAAATTGTAAAAATATTAAAAAATATAATCCAAAAAATACAAAAAATAAAAAAAATACTTTAGTAGTTTACTTTACTAAACTTTTTAAAGAAATACTTAAAAATACTGGAAATACAAAAAACGAAATAATTGGGAGCTTGAGAAAAACATTTGGAATGTATGAAGAGAATTCAGCTTTCGTCATTGCAAATGTTTTACTTTTTCCTTGCCTCTCGTTTTATGAAATCATCAAATGATGACCCCCACCTCGAACCCCGAAACCGTCAAAAGGCTTAGGCACTGCCCCAACCTATGGCCTTTCTCGGGGTGGAGGAACCCAAACGTGGACTTGGATTTGGAAAACTTTGAGGATTGTAGAGGATTTGGGGGTGGTCTGTCTGGTGCCTTGAGGTCTGGACTGTCAGTGAATCATATGAAAAAAGTGGGTCGGGTTCATTTGGGGTTATGTTTTGCCGCTTAATTTATGCGGTTTTCCCTACGTTGTTTGTTTTTTCCCGCCTTTTGTTTTTGTTTCTGTTTTTGTTTTTTGTTGTGATTTTCCAGCGGAAGTTTTTCTTTGGACTTAATTTAATTAATGAACTGATGATTGAGAGCCGGATCCAATGATTTCAATGCATTTTCCAAAGGTTTTTTATGCGCTTTTTTTTTTAGTTAAGTGGCTTTTTATACCCGTACTCAAAAAGAGTTAAGGGGTATATTAGATTTTTGGTAAAAATGGATGTGTGTAACTTTGCGTCTTGATGAGCGCCTAAATCTCAGATACTATATGAGCTAGAGAAACCAAATCTTGTTTCCAGACTGATGTGATATCACACTGTTTCAAATGCATTTCCAAATTTCGACCAGCCCCCTTCCGCCCCGACATTGTAAATGTAGAAAAAAGATGTAGCAAAAAAATGTAAAATGTATAGTTTTATATACTGACTTTGTACGGGTATAAGAGTAGAGTCGCGTCCAAAGAAGCGACTCATACGTTCCTTCTCGTTTTTTTTTTGTCGATTAATCAATTGAAATTCCTTTGAAATTTTAGTGTTTTGTCGAGCTTTTATTTTCGTTTTTAATTTGCATATTTAATTTATAAATGCAATCCAATTGAATTTAATTTTTCTGCCTTTTTTTTGCGTTGCTATCTTTTTTGATGCTTTCTCTTCAGATTCCTATTTTCCGCTTGAGCTTCAAATTAGCACAGATTTTTTAGAAGAAATATTAATCGTGATGTTTATGGCTCTGTCAAAAAATTATATACATATGTATTAGGTTTATTTTTTTATTTATATTTTTATTGAACTTCGTGCAGTCCTTGACACACAATATTGATGAAAATATGCGAGATAAGTCGAAATTGATAATATTTGAATGAAACTTGAATGACACTATGTGAGGAAAAACATCAAAAAACATTCCCCCAAAATTCGTCAGAATTCTTTATTAATCTGATGCAATAAAAGCGGAATATAATATGACAGAAGGAACTTAATTTTTATGAAATTCGATACATAGAACTAGTCATAAATCTATGCAAAATTTCTTTTTGGATGAACTTTTCTTATTATCCCAATTATTTTGTATATTCCTAAGAAATTTCAGCTGACATTTCTACCCCCAAAGGACGCATCTGTAATTTCCAATTAAAAGAAATAACATTTTCTATCAACACGCGTTCCATTAGGGAGGGGACGGGACACAACCAATCATCTATTTCACAAGAAAATGCATTAAATTGATGTGGAAAATGCAATTAACTATCGATTTTAGATAAGAGTTTCAGATGGCCAGATCTCAGGGTAGAAAAGGTCGATCTGTCGTTGGAAATTAAGCAGTTTAATCATCAGACGAGTACGAGTATATTGGGATGTCAGTGGGGAGTATTTTTTGTGGACTAAGGGGACTTTTTGTAGATCATCCAGCCAGCCACCCCCGAGGGTGTGCGATGAAACCTCCCCCTCTTGAGGAGGGGGAGGAGGATTGACCATTGCAGCAGTGGAAAAGGTGACACAAAGAGAGGGCCAACCCCTGGCCTATGGCTTAAAATAAGAAAAAAAAAAGCGGGGGAGTGCCACACGACAATACGTGCGAAAAAAAGAAGAAAGAAAACCAAGCAGGAAAAACTGTGGACAGCTGTGTGGAAAGCAATTGCTGCTGCTGCTGTTGCTGATGATGAAGAGGGTGCTGCTCTCTGCCACTCCCATTGACGAGGAGCAGCACCAGCAAGGGACTCTTTCTCTGTACTGTTCCTGCAACGTGACTAACAGAAGTTCTTTCTTTTGTGCATTGTGCGGTTCACTTAGCCACGTGTTTTCCACTGTGGTTTTTCCAGAGCTAGACGAACGAACCCCCCGAACAGACCGGATACACGCGCCAGACACAGACAGACAGCAAAAACCGGATGTAATTAAGGATTTTGCGTGTGCCCATTGCAAAAATTTTGTGTGCCCCCAAAGTACCGAGTGTCGAGAGAATTTTCCACTACAAAGAAGGAAAAACACTTGGAAATAAACGTTGCTAGTGTTTGATTAGTCCGCAAAAGTTAAAGAAGGAGAACAAGCATTCATCAGACGACAGAGAGACAGAGAGAGAGAGAGAGAGAGAGGAACTCGCTTTCTTAATTGCTTTTGTTTCTAGAAATATATAGGCAGGGTTTTGGCGATGGAAACAGGGAAGACTAGCGAGTCTGGGATTCTTTAGTAAATCATGAAAATTTGTAGCTAATTATGTGGACTTTGAAAATTCCTCGAAGGGTAATAGGGCTTCTCATTTCCTATGCGTTTGCCGGAAAAATTAAAGAGAAAAAGGAAGCCAAAGGGGAAAGCCAGAGCCAGGGAAATTAATTTCGCACATAAAACACACAGCAGCCACCGGAAAATCCCCACCAGAAAAACATATATTTCTTTTTCGGACATGCCCAGCATAAAAAAAATCACAAAATTAAGTCACAACAAATAATGAATACCCAAAAAAAAACCCATAAAAAATACTGAAAGAAAATACTGAAAAACTGAGTAGGCGGGAAAAATCCTGAATAATCTTGTAAATCCTTTTAGGCAGCGACTGATAAGATGATACCATGAATAAAATTTAAAGAATTCGACAATTGGAAATACCCTGTGAAAATTTTAAATGTAAATTCGTTATGAAGATTATTAAGAATCAGGAATATTGAGAAGAATTTCAAATACAAAGAATCATTAGCTTTCTTAAAGAAATAGAGAAAAAAATAAGGTTTTCCACCCGATTGAAGGCAAATAAAATGTGGTGAAAAAAACCCATAGGAACATTGGTTGACCACCAATTTGGGAGTTACACTAACAAGCTTTCAAAAGAACCTTTAATTTATTCTCCACCTCTCGTTGAACCCTTAACCCCTCTCCAAAGAAACCCCTGCATAAAAAGGGAACAGATGACAGAATAAAAGTTATATTAAAATAAAAATCAACATCATAAAATAAATAAAACTATGGAAAGGGGAAAAAAAAGAAAAACTGACGCGACTTGAATATCAACGCAATTTAAGGGAAGGAGACCCTTCTTGATGAAAAAACATCCATCGAAAGAGAGAACTTTCTTTGGAGAAAATGAGATGGAGAGGAGTTCTCTTTCCTTGCCAAACAAAATTTGGCATAAGAAATGAGATAACGGCCACAAAACATGAGTCAAAAACTTAACCGAAAACCCAACGAAAAGTTGTTGGCTAACAAGTATATAGAATAACCATCTATGTGGAATACACAATGCATATAAAATATACCATGTATATAGAGTATTCCCCAAGTGGAGTATATCTTTGATGACATCTATAGAGAGAAAGAGAGAGAGAGAGAATGAAAAAGGGAGAAAAAAAAAACGATAGAACATTTCAGCGGATATTAAAACAATAACAGGCATAGATTTATCCTTCAGGGGCTCCGATTTTGGCTGCTGATCCCCTTTTTGGCTCTCCTTCTGCCTCCGTCTGCTTTTCTCCTTTTTTTGTTGACTATGGAAACTCCCTTCTAACTCTCATCCTTCTTGTCTGTGGCTGTGGATTCATGAGGCTTCTTTTTTGGACAAGCAACAAAAAAAACTCATTTATTTGGCCTTATGATAACAACGACTACAACAAACGCAGCAAAAACAACAACAACAAAAACATCAGCAACAACAACAAACAAAGAAAAAACGAAAAACACAAGGAGTCTACTGTCAGCAGCATGCCCCCAAAGTCCATGACCAGACTCAAAGCCATAGTCAGAGCCGAGAGTTTTCGGTTTTTTTTTGGGCAATAAACGATGCTCTGATGATACCCTAGTTTTGTTTTTTGGGGAATGGCATGCACTACGACAACAAATGAAGGAGTTGAAATGAGATTTCCTAAGAATACAGTAATAAAAGAGTTTTTAATGGAATTTTAACCGTAAGAAGGTTTTAAAACAAATATTTTTAGATGATTCTTTGCTTCAAATAAATCATTGATTGATTACTGAATCATCACCGATTATTCAATGATTCTTCATTAAAATTTTGCTGATTCCTCATTGCACGATTCACTTATTCATCACGCATTCATCGTGTATTCATCACTGATTAATAGCAAATGCTTAACGCATCAAAAGCCTATGTTTTATTGCTGATTTGTAAGAGCTTCATCGTACATAAGATTCCTTAACAAATTCGTCTTAGTTTTGCCAAAGATTTTAGGGTAGCAACCTAGTCGAACAGTCAATTAAACAACACATTTACTTGCTCCTCTCATTCCCATTCGCCTACTTAATTTTGTTGTGTGGCAAACATTTTGCACATCATTTGATGGCACATATTCGCTGTTGCGACAATAACAATGGCGAAAAAGAACCAGAGAAACCAGCAGCAGCCAGCAGCACGTTTTATATTCCATAAGATATATACATATACAGATACTCGTAGATATATATACTGTGTACTGTATATACTGTGTAGAAGGAGTCCTTTATTGGCAGACGATGTATGGCCATGTAATCATGATTTTAAGCAGCTTTAATATGATATTCTCTGCCACTCGAAGAGCCCCAAAAGGAGGCAATCCCTAAAGCAGGCATTTGGGGAACATTTAGAGAAGGGGAAACAGAAGAAGAGTCTGCAGAGAGAAAAGCCAAAGGAAGCCTCCTCCTCCCCCTTAGGCATGAAATTTTTATTATTATGTCGAAAGTTTGTTCGCTTTTTTCTGTTTTTTGTTTTTGCGGGGGAGCTCATGTTATTCGAAAAAGATGAACCGATGGTCCAGTCAGCAGATAGCGAAAAATAAAGGATGTATGTATGTAGCACAAAAAAAAATAAGCATCTCTCCCCACCCCCGTAACAACCATCCAACTCTCTTTTTTGGGGAGTCTCATCGTAATGTCCTGCATTTAATCTTTCAGTATGGCGTGTCCCTTTGCTGGGCTTTGATTTTCTGGCTCTGCTTTGGTTTCTGCCACCATCCCGTCCCGGACTTTGTTTTCTTTGTTTTTATGCTCGTCAAAATGTGACAACAAATTGGCTTTTGACGTGCTTAATGAGCGGCATTTTCCCGGTCCACCTCTTCCCCTCGATTTACTTTATTCCTTTTGGCGCTTAGTTTGCCCGCTTCCATGCCATTTGGCTCTTTGCTGCTCGCTGAAAGATTTTACGAGAACATTGCCATGTTCTTATCGTCGCATTAGCATGAGAGGCGCCTCATGATGGTCCTTGTCCTGCGACTCGTTCCGAAAGCTGATGCAGAGTATGTAGATTTTTCGATTGCTGCTGGAATTGCCATATGAAGTGCCAACTCTTTGAGGATAAGCTGGCAAATGCTGGTGAATTTTGTTGGGTCAGTGGAACCACTGCTGTTTTTTTTTGTTTGTTTACGAGTGGAATGTTGTATGCAAAGTGTTGGTTTAAGATCGAATATTGAGATTAATTGTAGGTGGAACAAGATTTAATCAATGCTCATGGGTTTTTTTTAACCAAAAGTAAAGATATTTCCATTCGCAAAAGAAATTAAAAATGGGTTTAAAAATGTAGTAAAAATATCAAAATATGCGTTAAGAATAGGGGTTAGAATCTGTGTAAATCTGTTATGAACAGGCTATCACTTAGGTTTCAATTGGGTATAAAACGGGCTAAAAATGGATCATTATGGTACAAAAAATAAAGATCAAGAAAAACATATTTTAACTCCCACTAAAACCATTCGAACAACTTAAATTCTTGAATAAACTTCGCTGCAATCCACAGGCTACAAATTTAAAAAATAAAAAACAAATCCATTAAATTGTTATAAATTTCATAGTGTTCAAAACGCCCACAGCCATCTTCAATCTTCCTCCCACACAGTTGGACGTCATCTCCCCTACAAAATCCCTCTAAAATCTTTGAGCTTTCTGTTCCGTTTCTTAAGCTGCCTCCTTGGCTACGCCTCCCAAGAATCGTAAGTCCCTAAAAAGTCATCTTATCATATGTAAACCATCTAGGGGAAGGGAAGGGCAGAAAACCTAACATTTAAAAGAAGGAAAAAAAGAACACAAAGGCACACAAAATTATGGCGCCCCTGACAACAAAAAAAAAAAAAAAACAACAATCAAAAGAAAAACCAAATAAGAAAGAGGAAATATAAGGAACAGAGAGTGCAAGTGCAGGGCAAACAATGAAAAAAATAAATAAATCCCCAACCAAAAACCTCAATGAAATTTATTCATCATCTATTTATTCATATAATTTTGTTTGTTTGTGTTTGTGTGTGTGTGATGAAAAGGGAATCAATTAATGATAAAATGTCAAGGTTTATGAGGCATCGGGCGAGCGATCTTATCTGTTAATCCCTCCTCTCCCGCTCCCCCACTTCATGTATGTATATGTATGTATATATGTGTAGTTTCTGATGTTTGTTTTGTTTTTGTGGCTTTGCAGTTGATAAGCGCAACATTCAATTGCGTTTATTTATTTTTGTTTGATTGTGCTGCTCAATGCATATAATTAATAATACTTGGAATATAAATAGTGGTGAAATGGGAGGGGAATGTACTATAACAGATATTCGCGTGTGCTCCATTTGACATTCAGAGAGGGGGACATTCCAGGGTCTTGTGTGGGGGTGCCATAAATAATTGATGGAAACTAAATGTAGGACCACAACCCCTACCCTGCCCTGCCCTGCACTTGAACCCCGAGGATCTCTCCTGTTCATTGAAGCGCATTCACATGGAATAAAGTACACAATTTTTCGCTCAAAGAAAAGTGAACCCGAATAAAAGCCATTTTTTCAAAAGGAAATAAAGTTCTTAGTGGAGGAAGCTGTAGAGGAAAATGTGTGGCAGTAAGGGGGCTGCTCATGGAATTATATTTAATGTTTGGGTTAAAAGACCAAAAGATGTGACTAAATATGTGTCCGAGAAACAAAACAAAAGAAATAACTAAAATATGTATAAGGAAAATCAAATAAAAATTTAGTTTTGCGAGTAATTACGAGTATAAACAAATAATAATAATATTAAATCACTCAATAATTTATTTTCAAAGAATTAAATTTATTTTCAATTAAATATTCGAGAAGATTCCTTTAAAATATGCGTATTGAAAAGATAATAAATGTATCTAGTTTTTTTTTTGTCTGGTGTGTATTCTGTTTTCTTCTATTTCACATTGAAATCTTTTTTTTTTTCGTTTCCGAGTTCCCGAAACTCAACAAACTTTAAACTTTTTAAATCAAAAATTATTTCCGTACACTTCCATGCACCCTTAGAAATTCAATGTGAAATTTATACCAGAATCATCACGAGGAAGGAGTGGGAGTGGCCCTCGCAACACTCCCAATAAATTTTCGCTCCTAATTGAAGATTTTGCGCTCATTAAAAGTGAAACATGATATTTTTTTGGCTAATGGAACTATCAATTATCGCTAGAAATTCTGTGAATATTCCATCAAGAGTATTTCATAAAGAGTAATTAACCTGACAATTATACAGAAATTGTGTGTTAAATAATTAACAAAAAATGTTGCCCCATGTTCGGGTGTGTGTGGGGTGTTGTGGGTGGCTTCCCTTATCGATAAACAGATAAGATATCGAAGGTAAAAACAACAATCGATGGCAGCGAAACAACAAAAAAGGTGACTAATTGATGCACAGAGTGGGAGAGAGAGAGAAAGAGAGTGAGGAAAACATGGCATTGGCGTGACAGGAAACCACTCGAGAAAATCACTCGAGACACGACCACAACCACCACAATACTCGCACATATACATACATACATATATACATATCTATCTATCAAGGTGGTAGGAAAAACAGGATTTAACTTGGGGTTAAACTTAATTAGTGGTAGGACAAAAGTGGGGAGAAAAGTGTAAGCAAAAGTAGGGGCTGAACGGAATGACAATGAATACAATTATTATGGCCACACAAGGAGAAGGCAAGGAAAAACCCCCTTGAAAGTGGCGGCAGAGCCGAAGGGAGCGCAGCGCAGGACACACACGTAAGGATCATTAATCAAATGTCCAGACAAGTGTAAAGTATAAAAGGAGCCATCGTCGCGGCACACACACACACACACACACACAACCACAGCCACAGGGGCCGACAGTCTGGAAAAGTCTTGAAAATAAAATGAAGTATGCTCAGACAGGACGTCCTGCCCTCCTGGAAGATGGCGCCTGAAACACGTACCCTACCAGCACCAGCAGCAGCAGCAGCAGGGAGGGGTGGAGTCGCAGCAGCGTCTCGTATATTTTGAAGAGCCCCATAGCCGTAGGCCCAAACAACAACTGCAGTCGGTCTTCTGCTGCCTCCTGCTCCTCCGTGTGGCAAAGTGCCACTTGAGGCACCTCTGCCTGTTGACAATAAACATTGCGATTTATCCACCCCCCCAACGACAGCATGCCCTCCCAGCACCCAATGATGCCAGCCCCAAAACGATGATAGAAAATGTTAGACAACGAACGCACTTTGTCAGGCAGCTGGGGGCACGTTCTGCTCCATTCTCCGCAACAAGACACAGAGAGAGAAAATCTAATAAGCGGCTGTTGAAAACAATATTAAGCAGCAGATGTGGAGGGGAATGGAGGAGGTTTTCCTCAGCTGCGATGAGGAGGAGACGGAGACGGAGACTCGACCGCATTGTTGACACGGATGACATTTTAGTGTGTCTCCTGTACGCCTGGCCTGCCCTGCCCTGTCCTGTCCTGTCCCAGGTGTGATTAATTCACGTATTGTTTGTTGTCGCCTCCACCAAAACGCGCCACAGACCAAATGCTATACTCCCAAGCGCCTACAGGAGCCGGAAGAGAATATTTTGCAGTAGCAGAAGTAATACGAGGAGGTGCAGAAGGAGCCAGCAGCAGTCGCAAAAGCCAGAGGCAGAGGCGTTGGACAGTAGCAAACATTTTGTGTAATGGAATTTTCATGGCTTTTCCATGGTTCATGGGGTCGGAATGAACAATCGTTTTGAGTAGCGGCGGAAAATTGGAACTGTGCGTGAAATTTTGGGGATGTTGTGGGAGTGGGAGGAGTGACAGCAAACACAAATTATGGATGGTGCGCGTAGATGAGTGATTTACGAGCTCATTTCGAGGGGGGAAATTGTGTGAGAGAATCTTGAGAGATCTTGGAAAGATCATTAAGTGTAAGGAGGGCAGAACTTGAATGTTTTTAACAGTTGCAAAGTAAGAGAGAGAGAGAGAGAGAGACAAGTAAGAGAGAGAGAGAGAGAGACAAGTAAGAGAGAGAGAGAGAGACAAGTAAGAGAGAGAGAGAGACAAGTAAGAGAGAGAGAGAGAGACAAGTAAGAGAGAGAGAGAGACAAGTAAGAGAGAGAGAGAGAGAGACAAGTAAGAGAGAGAGAGAGAGACAAGTAAGAGAGAGAGAGAGAGAGAGAGAGACAAGTAAGAGAGAGAATGGTAGAAAATAAACTTTTATTTGTACGTACTTCCATACTACATTTTTTTCTATATATTTTGTACAATTTCCTAAACCCTTTGCCCATATCAATTTAAAACAATTTAAACATTGCAATAAACGCAATTCTACAGCTTGAAAAAAACATTGATTTTACGCCGCATTTGAAATGCAATAGAAAAGCGCGAAAAAATCATGCAAACAATTGTTCTGCTTTACTTTGAACCCACCTGGAACTCCCCTGGAACCCCCCGTGGAACCCCCCTGGAACCCCTCTGGAATCACAACCTTTGAACAAAATTACCTGCCATATTATACGGTTATTAAAGGTATCCCGCCCTCTCTTCACGCTCCCCCTATGGGGTCTCCAAAGATCTCTATTGCTGCTCCCTTCTATTGCCACCTGCCTCACTCTATAGCCAATCCCTTTGCTGCTCCCTCTATTGCCGCCTCTCCATCCATCTCTATTGCTAGTGCCTCCTAGTCCGCTAGTCCCTCTATTGCCATTCGCATGCCATGAATTCCCCATGCAGCACCTGCCTCTCCATTGCTCTCTCATTTATTTAAAGCTCAATTAAATGTTATTTTTAGCATCGTTTCGACTGCTCCGACTGCCATGTAATCATTATATTATTTTAGAGCGTAATTACTAATTTCATGCAATTTTCCAGGGCACGAGAGAGATGGAGAAGGAGAGGGAGAGGCCGGGCAGGGGTTGGGGTTGGGGTTGGGGTTGGGGTTGGGGTTGGGGTTTCTCTCCCTCTCAGGGAATCTGTCTCTCGTGTTCCACAATTGCCGCACTTGAAATGCTGCACACATGTACATGTGTAGCATGTAGCAGCTGTATGTTGCTGCTGTTGCCTCGCGCGGTCTTTACTTTGTGTAAAAATTGAAAATAATTAAACTAGAAATTAGTAGAGCGTAACACTTCACTTGTACGAGTACCGAGTACCGTGGAGTACTCGCCCTCGCATTCGCATACTTACAAAACCTAAACTAAAACACAACTTTACAGCTTTTCTAACTGGCTTTTGTGTTGTGTCCCGAGGTTTTCCATTTATCTGCGACCACCCCTCCGCATTTCATGTGTGTGTGTGGGTGCAAATGGGGGCAAGGTTGTTGCAAGGTGTTGATTTAATTAAATGCCCATTTATCCAACGCTCTGTTTTTTGGGCCTTTTTTTTTTTTGGCACAGAAGCTGTGTTTAGGTTTTCCTGTGGCTTTTTATATAAATTTTTGGAGAAAGAAAAATTGCAAATGCAATTTTTAGAACAATAGTGAGATATTCATGGGCGCAAGGAATAAAAAGTACAACAATTGCATCCCAAATTAATATTTCAGTTGCAGATGTTCAATAATAAATTGCATTGTATGCCGTATCCCATACAAAAAATCCTTTTTAAATCCCTTTTTCACTCTTTAGCCCACGCTTTTAATTATTGTTTTTGCCGCGGGACTCTTCTCTCTCTCGTTCTCTATTTTTCTATGCTTTCGATTACCCATTTGATGCCTGAAAGTAATGCCTCAGCTAATCCCAAAAAACCAATTAACTGCTTCGACAATTGGCCAAATTTAATGGCAATTCCCAATGAATGTTTTTCAACGATAGTTTTCAACGACTAATCAGCACCAGCAGCAGCGGCAGCAGCAGCGGCAGCAGCAGCGGCAGCAGCAGCGGCAGCAGCAGCGGCAGCCGTGACATTCTGAAGAGGTGGCGGGGTAGCCGTGGCAGCTATTGAATTGCTGTTTTGGGAAATACGATTCGATTCGGAAAAGTTCTCCCAAAGTGCAATTGATGGACGGTTCTGGCAGTGCATTTGAGAGCTGTTTCTGACGGTAAAATCAATTAAAATTACGGGGTGAAAATCGGAAAACAAAATTCTATCACGCGCTTAATGCGATGGCAGCTAGAAAATGTGAAACGAATGCATGTTGTTTGTTGTGCCAGTAGAGAGAGAAAGAAATTGGAAGAGAGGCATGTCAAATGCAATTGCAACTGCAACAGCGATTGAGAAAAAGGCATCAGAAGCAACAGCAACGACAGAAATACATGCCACACGACAACAGCAATACTTAAAATAATTAAAGGAACATCGCAGATGTTTTGGGTGTGTTTCTATATGTTTTAGCCAATCGATTCTATTTTAAAAAATAGCCTGAACTCTACAGATGGACAGGAAAACAGAAAGAAAAAAAGATTGAACGGAGTAATAAAGAGTTTAAAGGAAAATTTAAAAGTTTTAAGGACGACAGAAGCAAAAAGATTGAAAAACAAATAGACAACGAGAAGGAACGTGTGAGTCGCTTCTTTGGACGCAACTCTACTTTTATACCCGTACTCAGTCAGTATGTAAATTTGTGAGCTTATGATTTATGTAGAGTTTGAAAACTTCAAGCCAGAGACAGGCTATTGGTGCTGATCAAGATAATATATACTTTATTAGGTCGGAAACATTTCCTTCTCTACGTTACACACATCCACTTTTACCACAAATCTAATAAACCCTTAAATTTGTTTGAGTACGGGTATAAAAAGGAAGGGAAAAATCATAAATCTGCTCCAAGTCAATGACATCCCTCTTCAAAGAGTATCAGAGATGTTCTGCAACAGCAACATTTCTGCACTGGCAGTTAGAAGTACGAGAATGTTGCAAATCGCTTCCAAACAAATTCAAAGAAAAGGCCACAGCAACGCTGAGCAACATTTCTTGCCACTCTTCAGAGTGTGCAACTTCCATCGAAAAATTGATACCCTCTCCTGAGAGCTGAGAGACAGGGGAGATGCGGGTCTTAAGGCTGTCAAACGTTTATTTCTAAATGGTTCTTAAATGTTCTTTCATCGCGTTTAATAAAACTTTACTCATAAATGTTTCAACTTTAGTTTTCAACTGTGCAAACAAACGAGCGGGAGGGTTTCGGTTCTTATAATCCCTTCGGTTTCATGCGGTTTATTGTGTCATGGGGGAGGAAGTTTTCATGTCAAAAGTTATTAAAAATCAATTAATTAACGGCATTTCGGATGAGTGGCACACAAATCTTAAACTTAAAGGAGATAATGTGTGAATATTAAATACAATTTGATAAGCAAAAGCAGGTGAAAGGAGAGTAAAAAATAAACCTCGCAAAGTGATATTTAAAGCTCCACCAAATTATGGCAACCATATCTAATAGATAGTACAATTTGGGGTTACTTTTTTTTTAGCACGATTTTATTGATTTTGGATAAATTGGTAGCTTCTTATAAATGACCGTAGTCTTTATTCTCTCCTAGCCCCAGATGATATTGCTTCAACTATCATGCGGGGCTAATACACCCTTCCATTCGTTTTTATAACTTTCTAATAATTGCATAAATTAGCAGAAAATATAGCCCACCCTTTCACCCCTATATCTCCCGAATCTATATTGACATTCCTCGTATATTTGCCATGAAATTAAAGAAATTTATGTTTCATGTGCAAACATTTGCCAAACAATTAAATATTATTTACGTACTGAATGATGCTTACCATTTCTTATTCTCAATCTTCTATTTGCAGGTACCGTGTGTGTGTTTTATTTTTGTACTTTGACTAGACCAGAGCACTCCGTCTCTAGACGGTGGCCCCCTCCCATATATACGTATCTCTCTTTTGCGAATGCGTAAGTCAAACAATATTTTACTTTTGCAAATAAACAATGAAATACGTACAACAGACAATGTAAAAGAGAGAAAGGAAGAGAGAGAGAGAGAGCGAGAGGGAGCAGTAGAAGACAACAAAAGTCACTGCACGAATATGCAAACAATATAAAATGAGACAGATATCACAATGTAATGCGACTAGAAAACTACTCTTTTTTTGAATAATCATAAAAAATTAATAAATAAATAAAAAAAATATTGGAAAATAACTATTAAGTCAGAAAATATTTTATGTGGACTTTCTACAGTGTTATCTATGATGGATATATTCTTATAATGAGCTGTAGCTGAAAATATGTTTACTTTGAATTTCTTTGGGAAACTTAATTTAATACAAAAAAAACCACATAGCATAGTCTCCAATACTCAATCGTTTTGACCGTTGAAGACTGAAAGGCGGGGTAAAGTACATTTTTTCTTTAAATTAAAGATTTAAAAAATCTGCCAAAAGGTGTTAAGCACCTAATGTACCCCACCCTATATTTTACTCTGTAAATCACATATTTCCTTCTCTTTCCCACGCTCTGAGTGTCGCTTCGATTTATGTGATTCGAATAAATAGCATTTGCTGATCCATTATTATACGTTCCGTTTGTGTGTATCTGTGAGTCGTGTGTCGATTGTGAAATATGCTTACACTTTTGTTGTGTTGTGTATTTCTGTTTTGTGGTGTGTGGCTTTTGATAGCCAGCCAAACTGGCCCAAAACGGCCGCATTATGAACTTGACACAGATCCACATACCACACGGGACGGGGGAGTCCATGGAAAGTGTCATTTCATTCGTACATAAAATGGATATACCCCTCATTGTATTTAGCACTCATTTTATAAACAGAGACACACTACACACGGAAAGTATTCCAATTTCCAATGATTCCCGAACGTGTGAAAAAAAAAGAGTTTATGGCAAGGGGAAAGCAGGAGGGTTTAGAGTTACTGTTAAAGTTACGAGTAGAATTACAAATGAATGTTGAATGATGGAACACAAGTGTGTGGATGTGTGTGTCATCCAATGCAGTGCTAAAGATACAATTTTATGAGTAATTGTTAATTGAATCTATTCGTTTCAAATGCACTTAAGAGATGTTTTTCTCACACTTATTAATCCCAAAATTACACTAAAACTTACCCATATTTATGGCATAGTCTCACAGAAGACAAACGCTAGATTTATGCATTTTGAAATGGGCTGCCTTCCCTTCGAATAACTTCACTTTGGGGTCCAATTTACATAACAAATGAATTTTGAATGTGGTTTGGATTTTCTGTATCTCTCTCAGGAGGTGCTAAAAATATGTACATATTTCCAGACACACAAACTGATGGACGGACCAATCATCTTTTATACATCATGGAAGACAGCCACATCTTTGGGTTGACAAAATTGAAAACAAATTTAAATGTTAATGACGTACCCCAACCTAATATATGCCACAATGTGATGCCGCCTTGGAGATTAATGAAAAGTCAAGCTACAACGGGCTGCCCCAAGAGATCTGTGCTGCTGATGCTGCTCCACCCACTCATGCCACACCGTTTTAATGTGTGTGTGTGTGGCACTCGACGATGTTGCATACAATTTGCATATTATAATATTTAACAATTAATAGAAATAAGTACAAGTAGCTGCTGCTGTATGGGAAAGCTGCTCTTGGATTAGATGCTGCCAGGTAGATTGAGGGAAAATTGATAATCGCTTTGTGTGCGTAGTGTGGCGTAGAGCCTCGAGCCTAGGGAAGCCAGAAGTAAAGCCAGAGAATACTTTAACAAAATTGTGTTTATATGTAGGTCGAAATTTAAGTTTCTTATCATTTGTGTGCGCTTTTCAGTTACAACATCTCTTATCTATAGATTTACTATGTACATAGTGTAGTTATCATTTATGAGAAACAAAATAAATTTTTACTAGAACAATTCCCTAAAAGAAACAAAAAAAATCAAAGAAAATTCAGGGCCAAATCTGTCACAGTCAACACTGTTGGGGCCCGCCACTGTATCATCAAATCGATGTGAAGTTCGATAAGGCGGTAGGAATGTCCCACGTGTGCTGCATATGTGTGCATGCGTGTGTGTGGAAGCGCAGAGTGTAAACAAAACAGCCGTTAGACTGCAGCTCTGGTGAGTGTCTGTCTGGCTGTGCAAGCTATATTAAAGAGAAGGTAAGGCAGACTATTCGCATATGAAGGAGAACGCGATAGAGAGTGGACACAAAATAAGGCTCTGCATAGAGGCATTACCTTACCTTTTGTATGGTTTACCTTGTGACTGCGTTTGCTTTTGCTTTTGGTTGTTTTTGTTGTTGAATTTCATCTCACAGCTTCCGAAAACAAAGAAGAATACAAGTAAAAGCAGACTAAAAATCAAATGCAGTATTTTGTGCTGTGACTAAACAGAAGAGTGAGCGAGAAAGAGAGATGCATAGATAGAGCGCCAAACCCATTGAACTGTGGCTCCCTAGCGTCGGCATTGATGTGGAATTAATAAAGCGTAGCCCACCAGCCCAACCCGAACAAACAATGTGTGGGAGAGGCGAGACAGCAGCAGAACAGGACCAAAGAATATAGGATGAGGCATGGCTAGATACCATTCATGGAGTAATTGCCTATTTTATTATTCTAAAATCGATATGGAGAGTGGCAAAGCAAGAAAGAAATAATATTTGTGTGTTGGGAACTGCCCTACCTTCCCGTTTAACATATCCTGCTTTGAACGACACTGCACAGCAGCAGCAGCACCAGAAGCAACAGCAAAGAAGCGCTGAGAGCAAAAGAGATAATTGCAGTCGACGCGAGAGCCGACGTGTCGGTTCATGTGCAGCAGATTTTGGTTTATCTCCCCCCCCACCCCAAGCCCCTCTGTTCGAACTGGAGTCATGGAGCCGTGGAGGGGTCTCTGGGCACTGGGAGATGCTATAAAAGCGATTTATTAATGTCAGTCAGACAAGTGCCTGGCCTGGTGGCGTCAGTGGGTGAGCGAAGACCCGAGGCGCGGATGGGCGGGGTACATATCGTACAACAGCAGCAGCCAGCAGCCAGCGGCTGAGGCTGATTGTGGTTGCAGGCTCTACGAGTACAGTGGGGTACAGAGTGAAGAAAAGTGCACATGTCGGAATTTATTTTGGTATTTTGTGGTCCCTCTTTGTGTGCTGTCCCACTGTGCAGCATAGACTGCTGCATCAGAGGCGAGGCCCATGTTGGTAATCATGTTGCAAGTGATGAGCAGCTCATGTTGCTGTTGTGGCGACACTGACGACAGCAGCTGCAGCAGCAGCGTGTTTACTCTGTCCCTCTTTCTCTCTGTCTGTATATTTCTCTCTCTTTCACTCTGTGTGTGTGTGTGCAGGCAAACACACTCTTGTGTCGCGGACAAAGTGATTCATTCATTCGTCTGGCAACTACTCGCATCGCATCGCCTCGCCTCGCAGCCAACATTAATGTTGATTACATGCCGACAGTTTTGTACATAGACTTGTCATTTGCACCCAGCAACAGTGAGAGGCAGAAGCAGACGGCTGTCCCATTGACGCCGCCGATACACTAACCAGCAGCAGCAGCAGTTCCCCCTTGCCCCTTGCTGCTAGTTGCTACTTTGGCCCCCCCCCCTGTAACCACAGAAGGAGCCAATTGTCAGCATGTTTTTGTAATTTACTTAAATTTTTTAATACCCTTTCCAGAAAGTATTATGATTTTGAGCAGAAAGAGAAACATTTCCCTTGAAATTCTTAAAAGTTTTTGCTATAAAATCTTTAGTTCTTTCATATGTTGAAAGTTTACCAAAATCTATAGAAAAATTGCCCCGGCAAGGGTATCTAAATATTTCTGCCTTTCTTTTGGATTTTATTTTTATTCAATTGTTGCATTTAGTGAGATTTTCGTTTCGTGGAGCGAAACGGAATGCGGCAATTTCTTTTGTACATTTTACTTACTTAAATGTTTCCCTTTCCTCCTTTATCGAAAGTGTCTCTCTCACTCCCTATTCTGGCCCCTTTTCGCCGCCCCAGCCCCTTATTGCGGTAGGTCTTCCCTTCCCTTCCCATCACCCTCTTTTTTCCGGCTTTCTGTTTGTTTTTCGTAGACATTTCTGTTGTCTGTTTGTATTTCGTGTTACATTTGATAATTATCCTAATTATTATGGGAGAAACAGAGAGAGACAGTTATGGGCATGAAAATGTTGCGTGTCAATTAGGGTGTTTATTAGATTTGACTTATAAAAAGGGTAATGGGTGATTAACCCTTTGAAAGAGAAGCCAATGGAGAAGATATTTTGTGGTGCTACCTACAGCAGATAATCCTTCGAAAAAAAGGTATCAAATTTCGTAGAAATTCAGAGAAAAATCACCTTTTAAATGTGTAATTTCTTTGAAAATGTCTAATATAATTTGCCTAAAAGTTTTTCCCCTACATTTTCTTGCGTTTGAATCCAATTTTCTATGATTAAAAAACAGAAATTATAGAACCCACAAAGACATAAATAAATCCCAGCCACAATCCCAACGGCAAAAGGAATGTAATCCCTACAAAGAAATGCTACTGATAAGGGTTAACAATGCAAACAAAAAAAGGGGGGATGGACGAAGCCCAAATAAAATTAAGGATACCCTAGCCACAGCATCGCATATTTCACGCCCAAAGCCCAAAAACAAAAAAAAAAGGGTACGACGACCGACCCTAATTTTGTTGTTTAGTGTAGGAAACCCCAAACGCAAAAATTATGTGAAAAATGTTGCAATTTTCATGTTGAACCTTGGCTCCTGAATTTGGCTTTGGGGCAAGTTGAGAAACCCAAACCGGTGCCTCATCCAATTCCATTCCCCATTCTAGATTCTCCTCTATTTCTAGCTCCCCTTTTCCCTCTTTTTCTCCTCTTTTTTTTGGTGTTTTGTGTTTCATATTTCTATCCGTCCTACAGTTGAGTGAATTTTGACAAATTGTAAAATCCAGAAGTAATACAGCCAGCAAAAAAAGTACAACAAAATGTACAAATAAAATGGAAGTTCTTGAACAACTTTTTACATGTTGTACTACAACGGCACACACGAGAATACTAATGATTATTAATGTTTCATAAGGATTTTCTGGGTGGAAAAGTTCCTTCGTTTCGTTTCGTCTCGTTTCCGTTTTTTTGTTGGGCCCTCAAAGGGGTTTTCATTCTTGGAGTTAAATTGTCTGAAAGATGAGCCCGCCCTTTTTTTGCTTGGAAAAGTGCCGTGTAATTGAAAAGAAATGTAATTCAATCTCATGGATTGTCGCATAAAATGAACCCTTTTTGGGTAAATTCTCCATAGTGTCCCCACAATCGAATTTCAACAATCTTTTGAACAAACGAACGAACAGGAATTTAATGTGAAACCAATTTATTGGTTCGTTATTTTTATTGACAAATAATGCAAATTCTGGAAATAATTCAAATTACTTTGTTTACTACAAATTACGCGACACCGAACGCATAATTATTTACTAATTAAATCACAATCAAAATAGATGGGGGAAAAAACAGTAATAATAAAATAAATTAATAGTTTGTTTAGGCCATGGATATTGCACAGATTCTGGGTGGGTCGCGCCCACAAATTGATTGCATTTCTAAATAAATTCTCATTTCTGGCTAAGCACGACCTGAAATTCTACCATCAATTTTTATTCGTGTGTTAAACAATAAAATTTGGTATTAAAGTGTGAAGGCCATTTACCACCAGGGATGACTAACGTTGCTGTTAGCCCAGAAATTTATCCAAAAAACAAAGATGTTAATTAAAAATTCATGAGATTTTGGCAAATCAATAGTGACTGTTGATGGTTTCAGATCCAGGCTGTACCAAAACATGATGAGGGTTAAGGCGTAGGTCCAAGCTTAATTTAATTAGTAAGTGGAAATGAAGATGGGTTTTATTTTTAGAATAAACGAAGGTTTTTCCATTGGATTGAAGTAGGGAACTGACAAATTTAAAAAGCATAAATTTCAATAAAGTACAAATGATAATTTTAGAGAAAACATATTTTATCATCTTATTTCATGCCCGTGTAATACCGCTTCATGCGAGACTATTTCTGTAACCCTTTAATTTGTAACATACCAAAACTTTTTCCTTTAACAAATTAGCAGACATATCTATAGCCAAAAGCCAAGACAACCCCCCATTTTCAGAGTTCATTCAACCCTATTTGTCACTCCGCCCACCTCGCCACAACGACCATGACTTTTGGCCAAACAGAACAGAATTCTAAGCCAAACACAGAATTCAAACAAAAGCCAGAAATAGTACGGAGTATTCCCCAATGCAGTGTGGCCAGCACCTCCCCAAATCAGATTTCATGCTAACAACTTCCGTCTTTACCCAAAAGGCAAAAAAACAGAAAACATGCAGACGAAAAAAAAAAAAAATGGGAAACTTTGCCGGAAAAGGAGTCGAGGGAAATGGGGCAGGGGAGGAGGACAAAAAAACCTTCTCTACTGGTCATAAAATAGACTATGAATTTCACTAAAATTTAATGTTCTACAAACAAAACAGGGCCGGGGCCAGCCTCTCTGTACAGAGTCCTCTTTAAAATGTTGTTGCTGCTGCTGCTGTTGTTGCCTTTTTAATTGTGAAACTTTTGTCATGGCTGCAACTTGCTGCTGCATATCTGTACAGCAGGATCCTGCAGGATAGCCGAAAAAAATGACTCGTAGAATGGCAAACAAGAATGAAGGGACGGCAGGACAATGGACAATGGCCAATGGACGACGACAAGTGCAAGTTGTTGGGGCAGTTTTTCACGCTTGTTTTTTTTATCTAGAGAAAGGACCTTCATCAACTCTGTCCTTCACTCGCTATCCTTTATCCTTGCGCTATTTCTCTTTTATTTATAAATAATCTACCACACTTTATACCCTGTGCTTTCGCTGCTTTCTGCTGCTTTCTGCTGCTTTCTGCTGCAGCTCCCATCCAATGAGGGCTTATCAAACAATCATTAGACGACGATGGTCCAAAAGTAGAGGAACAACTTTACTGATTTCGTTAGTAATTATCCCCAGAACCACCATCTAAACGAGCAGCGGATGTGCTCTGTGTGCTCTGTACTAGTGTCATCAATCTTTTAAGTTTACGAGTATCTTTCAAGTTGAAGAATAAGTTTAATTGTTTAACAAATTCGAACAAAAGAAAAGGGGGGGTTAATTGAAACAGACATCTTTGATTAGTGGGAGGGCTGTCGCAGTCGTTCTTTAATGCGGATAAGTTTTCTTCTACAAATAAAGATTTTTAATCTCTATGTAGAGAGCCCATGAGAAAGACCATTAAGCTTTTGTAACCGTATGTGAAGGAACCCCAAAAACTATCTTTATTTTCACACCAAAGTTATCCTTAGATATTCCCCAAACAATTATCAAAGCATCAACATTTTGTGGGAAACACTTACCCCCTATAGCCTCATCGTTTTGGCCAACATTTTGAAAACGTTTTAATGACCACAGAAATGGAACTACACAACGAATAAACTTTCCAACGTCCTATATGAATAACTATTACCACAAATTAACAGAAACATATAACAGCAGCAAAAACAACACAGAAACAAAAGGAACAACAACCCGCTCTAGGGGCGGGGGTAGATTCTCCACGGATAGAGGTAGGGCCTCAACAAGGGGATTTAATTAAAAGTTACAACCCGTTAAGGGACCTCTACATTACAACTCTCTCGCTCTACTCCACTTCTCTCTGCTCTCTCCTTTCATTCCTTCTCTATACCTCTTTTCTTTCTATGGTTTTCCCTTTTTCCGCCCTCAGCTGCTTTCTAGGGTTTTGTTGCAGGGTACGCAAAAATATTGTTGACAACATTAAATTTATTTCACCCTTGGGACGTTTTGATACTGAATTAATTGTACAGCAAAAATCAAGGGAATATTGTGTTTATGTGTTCTTTTTTTTGTTGTTTGCTAGAAACTACGAATTTTTGTTCTTTTAGAGGCTTAAGTTTCAAATAATTTAAGGAAATGTTTTCATTTTTCGTTCCATAAATTTTGTTTCTAAAGTTTAAAGTTTTAAAGTTATGGGAATTTTCCTTTACCTTATTGTTGCTAAAGTTATTTGTTGCCATAGCACCAAATGTCATTACAATTCTATTATAACTATAGAAAGGATCACTAATTTGTTGCGCATGAAACTTGCTAAAAATTGTATTTTGCAATTTTAAGTCTCAAATATAAAATGCAATAAAAGTAAATGGTATACCCCAGTCGCAACACACAACATAAAACCAACTTTCATACATTTTCATGGCTAAAAGGTACAGGCAGTACGTTTCTTAAAAAAAAAAGAGAGGGTGCATGCATCATGTGTGCCCTAGCGTATTCTGTGAACAAAACAACAAAAAAACCCAAGTAAAGCCCTTAGTACATGATGATAATAATTCGCAAAGATTTTAAAACTTTAAAAGAAACTTTTCAACCGAAACACATACATTTTATGTATTCTAACTGAAAGAGAATTTTCACTAAATTTTTGCCACCTGAATGACCACAAATTATAAATTTAATAAACCCCGAACTGATTTGAATGAAAATCTGACAGCAAAAAACATATTTACATACATATGTACATGCAGAGTATTATATACATATATGTATATAAATTTTAAGCCCCTTATCACAAACCACAATATGGGAAATGGTGGAAATTCACAGTTTTCCGCCGGAAAAGCTTTTGTGGGTAAAAATATTTCACGGCTTATAAACTTTAGTTTTGATGGAAAGAGGATAGATAAAATCCTAAACAAAGTAACAATTGAAACGAAATATTTGTATTTAATTATTTTTCCCATCAAACCACACAAAAATTGCGATATTCAATCAAATAAATCATGCAAAAAAAAGACGAAAAAGAAAAAAATATATATTGGAATTTAACCAATTTGCATGACCCCGACGTGATTTGAACACGCAACCTTCTGATCTGGAGTCAGACGCGCTACCGTTGCGCCACGGAGTCATATGAAATAAAGGAGTTCTAATCCTTATGCTGAACGATGAAGTATCAAATGGATTAAAACGGGGAAGAAAATATTACAGGTTGGTGCTCGAATCGGGCGGACTTCTGCAGGCGGAATTTCAATCTGAGCAACATTCTTCCTGGATCAAAAAAGAGAATGATCTTTACAAGGAAAAAAAAAAACCTCAAAGATGACCCCGACGTGATTTGAACACGCAACCTTCTGATCTGGAGTCAGACGCGCTACCGTTGCGCCACGGAGTCTCAGGTGTTCATCATTAATTTTGTTCTCTATATAAACTAATAATCTGATAAGATATAATAACTTCCTTTCCCCTGTACCTCAATTCTCTGGCCCACACTCTATATATTTTTGTTATGCTCTAAAAATAAACCAAATAAACAATCAGCCGGTTTGATAAGGCTACGATTTATTATATATTGCTTTGGTTTATTTATTGCTTGTATTATTTCTTGGAACTGTGATTGTGGATTGGGTTTTATTGTCATTCTGCACTAATTAATTCATTTGCGGGGCGGCGGAAAAGTACATATGGTTCTAATGAGAGATTTGGAGGAAGGAACATATACACTGTATTTGCAGGTTTGAAAAAGATTCGTACCCGATTCATAACCGGTTCATAAAGATTCGTACCCGTTTTAATACAGATTTTTAAAGTGTTCATACCAATTTGATAACCGGATGAAACTATTTATTAGAAATTCAAAAATCTATACTCATAATTCATTTGAAAAATAATGATTCAATATGCAAAAATCTTTCAAATAAAGATTATTTATTTTATTCCAAATTGCCTCATATTCGAAAAAAACTCGCTTCAGTACATGTGCGAGACAATTGAACAACAAATACTGCATAGCTGCGTTATTAAATAGCAGATCTCCGCTCGTTCAAAGTCGTGCGTTTTACAGTTTTCGAGGAATGCCGTGATTAGGTACCCTAAATTCCTAAATACATTCGCCCTGACATTGATATTAACATTTCCCACAGCCTCGCAACAATGGAAACGGAACGAAATAGAAACCGTTTGAGAAATGCCGCCTTTAATTACAAATGCCAGCAAATTATTTACAAGGCACGTACTTCAGTACGTATTCCATGTCTGTTTGAAATTTGTAGCATTCCCCCCACCCCAACACAATGGATAAACAACACAGATAAATCTTTGAAGAGAAAACATTTGGTTGAAGAAATGAAAATAATCTTTGGAAGAACTGAAAAACAGTGCCATATATATATATATATATATATATATATATATATATATATATATATATATATATAAATAGGTGAACTGAAAAGCGAAAAATTGCATGATTCATGAATGAAAGAAATGTAAATTTCAAGAAAGTAAATTAATAAAAATACACGCAACAGTGGGCTTTGGGTTCTGAAAACAAAAGGAAATTCATTTGCATGAAAATTGGGAAACCCAAAAAATGCTTTAAAAAGATAAATAAATAAATAGAAAATCCGGAAATTTCCATGGCTGTGCGTGGTATCTATGTATGTACATATGTATTCATTTTGGTAATTACCCCACAAAAACCCTTGGCAACAGGTCGTATGAAAAGAGGTACATATGCATGTACACACTCTGAAGGAGAGGCAGCATTCGGCATAATTATATAAGTCAACATACAAAGTGCCTTACAGGAGGTGCAGATACAGTATGCGGGAGGAACTCCTTTTAGTTGTTGCTGTTGTCAAGTCAATTGCGTAATTAACATTCGTAGAAGGAGCTTTGCAGGACTAGTGGTCCTATCTGTAGGATATTCAGCAGCTACAGTCGGGTGGTGGGAGGCCTCCTTTCCTTTGCAAACCACTCAACCTAATTGAAATTTTGGACTAAAGCCAAACAGCAACATGCAACAACAGCAACAACAACAACCACAAACTACCCTTTCAGGCATTTCCAAAGCAACATCTATATCTGTATCTGTAATTCATAATTTTACATGACTCTCTCTCTCTCTCTCTCTCTCTGTTCTGCGGATTTACTTGTGTGGTGGCTGCTGCTGCTGCTCAGAACTACTACTACTCTTGTCATTAGCATATGCTATTTCAGCCTTGGCAAATAGTTGAGAGCCTCCTTCACTTAGACAAGATGGCTAACAAAACAACGAGAACATTAACAAGTAAGGAAGGCTAGGGGCTGGGGAACCGAAAGTTTAGTTACCCTTCGAGATTTCTAAGGCAGATATATTAAATTATAATTTAATATAATTATATATAATTTTATTAAATTATTTATGATTATATTATTATATATAATTATATACTATAGACTGGCTGAATTTTGAAAGAATATATACAGCAAACAGTGAAATTTATCCCTCGGAAACGGAGAAATTTAATCAAATTTACGGTCATGCAGCAGCGCTCATCGGTCACTAAGGGACTGAGCTACTTATTTGGTTAAAAACCGACAGAATGTAATGAAAATGAAAGACTATTTATGCTATATTCAATAGAAAATACTTTCTTCTTCAGCATTGCAAAATGCGGACCCTCTTCAAAGGGCATTCCAATTCCAAACAGCAAACATCCTTATCCAACCCTTATCCTTGATGCAGTTGCTGGTGCACTAACAGTTTCAATATATGCTTAATGGGCATTCAAAATTCATGAAAATGTTACATTTAATATTCATATTTCTATATATATATATTTGTATCCAAGCTCCTTAATTGAATTGTAGGCAAATTTGAGCAGCAAATTAGTGTTAATAAATTGTTTTCGAAATTCATGTGTTGTTTGTGTGTGTTTTAACTGCTTATTACGCTTCAATTAATTCAATTTTATCTTCTTTCTCTTTAAAGGTAAGACACATTTCAAGGATAACTTTATATAAGATGGTACATGTACTATTATAAACGGAAGAAGTCAGTAGTGATTGATAAATCAGGTATGGAATGGAAGAAACATACTTTTGGGCAGTAAAGAGGTTTAAAAGTCATTGAAATTAAATTAAAGTTATTTAAGAGCTTCATAGCCTGTTCATAGCCGTTTCATAATCGTTTAGTAACATTTTCTTTACCTTTATCGGTTGCCAATTTACACCCGGTAAACAAACGATTCATATTTATGGGATTCCTACTCGTTTCATTACCGATTGGAAGCGGTTTTAATTCCGTTTGATAAGCTATTCACTTGTTTCAACACAATGCACTTTCTTTTCAATTTTGTTTCCTCTAAGCCACTTAATCGAATAAATCGAATGCCTTATCAGCCCCCAGTGTCTATTGGGGTCAGGCCGTAGTGTTGCTCATGGGGATTGCTCACATAGAAAATCGTTCTCGAGGGACCGCATAGCATATATTTATTAATTATTTCTAATGGCAGTGATTCACGCGGTGCGCGTGAGCACTCAATGGCAAATTCGAAATGGGAAATCACGTTCACGTTCGCGATGTGGTGGTTAGTGGCTTAGTGGGTCTCCAGTGGCGGCAGCTCGATAATTTTCCCTCCCCCCCAATGGTAATTAAAATATCTAAATACCGCAAACTTTCGAGTGTCGAGACATTTTTGACGTTTGAATAATAAATATTTCGATTAGCGTTCAATTGAGTGCAACTAACTGTAGATGAGGAATCCTGTAGCTGAGCGGTTTTAGAAGTGTGTGGAAAAACTGTTAATTGAATTGCTCTAGAAAAATCACAAAAAAAAAAAAGAAATGGTAATACATTTCCATTAGGATGGTTCATTAGGGACTTTGGAGATGGCGTGCAGCCACAGAATTAGATGACGACTTTTTGATGATGTTTTTTCATTAGCGTGGCGTTAATTTGTTGTGTATCTGATATCTGGTGGATGTGTTTCTATGTATATCTGTGTATGTGTTAATTGCCCCGATTGCCGCATATCGTGCCATGTTGTTTGAGCCCAAAAAAGGTTCAGCAACCCATTCAACAAATCATTTGACATCATAATAATAATTATATAAAAAAAAAATGTAATTTATAATTTGTTTGGATTACGAAATGATGCGACAGTCTTTTATCTTGTGGCTGTCAAAGATAAGATGGGAATTCTAGCATAGGATGGTATTTTCTAGAGTCAATAAAACAAACTGTAACTGCCACTGTCACTGCCACTGCCACTGCATTTATTTTGCAGCTTTATTTTCTGTGTTTGTCGCTGTAATTTAATTGTAATTATCGGTTTATTAGTCTGTTATTAAAAGTAACTTTGTATATACATACACATGTATATGTTTTTGTGTTTTCCCCCCGAGATTATCAACATTATTATTATATGGTACTCGCAGAATTGATTATCAGCAAATTATTTAAAATTTCTGTGTCTCTCGGCAGTCGGGGCTGGGGGATTGATAAGCCCTGACACGCTCTCAGCTTGTTTTTCAGTTGTGTTTAGACTTCGCGCTTAGCCGGTTCAATTATTTTAAAAGAGAGAAATATAGATACACTAGCGTATTCAACTGTATATGTCTATGTCTTTGTCCATCTTTGGGGTATGTACCGGATTGAGATTGTAAGCTTTTCCATTCTTTATAAGAATTTTCCCCAGAAAATATTTAGTACAAGGGCCGTGTACTGTGCATTGATAATGGCTAGAACTAAATCTAACTATATGTCTAATCTAATAGATAACACTTGTAATCTATGAATTATTTTGTGCCATAAACTAAATTCAGATTTATTTAAATCACAATTTTTATTGGTTTCTTTTAAGGAGCACTTATTTTAGTTAATTTTATAACACTATTCCGGGAAAATCATACATTTAATGCACTTCCAACACTGTAATTACAGCAGTTGTAGTCGCATTGTGGCACTTCCAACACTGTTTATCATAATTGCACAGCGTTAAAGCTGTGGAAACAGTAGATGGACGTCAGAATCAGTCAGTATAAGCGGTGCATTCACATTTAAGAAGCAGTAACACTCCTTTGGTGACTCTCTAAGCTGGCTTTCCATAATATTTCCATATATTTCTCTACTCATTTATATTTTCCATCAATTCTATAAGCAATAGCCACTCCATAAACACTTGTATTTCATATCAAGCATCTTGATATTTATATAATTTTATTTAAGCAAATAAATCAAACGATAATTTGATGGACAGCCTTGAAGAAGCTCTTTAGAGCAAAAATGCGGCATGACTCAAATATATATTACGCTATAATTAGATATAAAAGCTTAAACTTCCGCACATGAGCCGCCACTTGACATTCAATTGAAAAGCGCTAAAAGATTTTAAGCCAATTTTTGAAATACATTTCAAGGCCTGTTATAGCCAAGGCCACAATTGAGAGCATCTACTGTCTGCCTTGCCTGGGCACATAATGAATACGAAGACAACAATTAAAGTGGCTGTAAAGTGAAGTGAACGAACGGAGAAACGAAGCGGACCATGAAGCGCATTTCAATGTCAACTTCGCACAAGATGAGTTTCAAAAGATGAGAAATGAGGGGCAGGCACAGCCGCAACTTTACTACGATGAGTGCCGACGAGTATCTGTGTGGAAAGGTCAATCTTTGTGCTTCTCAATTGAATTGTGTAACTCGAAAAATGTTTAAATATAATTAAAGTCAGGCAGCAGGCCCTCCAACAGATCGCTTTTGAAGTTTTTCCCAAATGGAGAGGAGGAGAATGAGGAGGCAACAATACTTTGACCATATGTTCGTGCCACAAGTGAACTTTGATCTTTGAAAAATTAATGGATAGAGTGCCTGAAATATTAGTATTGTGATATCCATTAAACGTAGCTGCTTTAAATTGGAATATTTCTCTGTGTGTATTTTTCCACCTCAATGCACCATCATCTCTAGCATCTATTTCCATATGACCTGCTTTTGGGTTTTTGAATTTTTCCTACCCTTTTCTAACACGTCTGTCGTCGAGTATGTGAAATGGCAAACACTCTTGAGTTTTGCTTTTGCCCTCAAGATGCTTTTGCACTGCAGCATAATTTTCAATTGCTGGAAAGTAGGATGGGAAGAGGAAAAGCCTTCAATTTGATTCGATTTTTTCTGCAGGTGACACAGAATGAGTCAGAGAGCCAGTGAGAAAGAGAGTGAGGGAAAAGGTGAAAAGGGCATGCATTTCTTTGGAAATCCATCTCTTGCTCTGATTTTGAAAGCTGCACAAAATGAGCAAAGTGGTGAAGGATTGGCAGGGGATTGGCACGAAAGGATGTCGTGTCGTGCCGGATGTCCAGGCTTGCCCTTTAATTTTCAACCAAATCGATGGCTTGGGAAAGAGTTAGACAGGCGGTCTCTCTCTCTCTCTCTTTCTCTCTAAGCCATATTAATTTGCAACAATTGAGTTTTACTTTGATTTATGGCTTTGGCAATTGATCTTTTTGAGCGCCTAAAATTAATCAATTCATCTGATGGAAAACTCTTGCATACATATAAAGTTGTTGGAATTGAAATGTCAATTTACAAAAAATTAATTAAAAATGCATATTTTCGATTGTATGACATTTATGTAGATTCATTAAAATAGTTTAGATATATAGACGCCATATGAAAAATGAATAAAGTTAGAGGGAGATTTAAGGGAATAGGGCTTCAAGAATCTACTGCTTGACAAATGGAATAAACTGACTTATATCATATAATTAAATAAATAAAATGCGGATCGATACCGATCCACTATTTCCAGTACGGAGACCGGTGATTATAAACTGATACAGTTCATCCAAAGCTGAACCCACTCCTTTTAAGGGCAGCACCCAATGCTTCTAAGACCCTTCTACTCCTTCTTAAACTCAATTAATTCTTCTAATGCTGATTTCTCGACTTCTTAGAAGGATTCCAATGCTTCTAAGACCTGATTTACTGGCAATTATTCTCCACCGACGCTTCTAAGACCATATCGCAGTGCTTTTAAGCCCTAATTTAGTGGATTAAGACCAGATCCTAGTGATTTTAAGACTGAATTAGTGCGCACCTCTAAGACAAATCTTAGCGTTTAATTTTCTGGCACTTTCCACTTGACACAGCAGGTGTCGTTCGCATTCAATTCAATTGTTAAGTTGAATTTGAATTGCACTTGAAGTAAATTTTAAGCAAGTGTCAAACTGATTACCATAAATGAGGTTTCGATTCAGATAATTTGTAGCCAAGAAACCCCCCAATTGTGCTCTGACACAAATGTCAGAATGCAATCATTTGGAGTACGGGTGGTCTTTGATGTGGAACACCTCATGGTGGAATGGAATGTATGGCAAAGAAAGGCTTGAAGAACATTCGTTGCAGAATTAACTGGCGAATTAGCCTTTGATTAATGAGGTTCTCTCTGCGACTCGAAGGCCTCACACACACTCAGCCTCTTCGTTTAGTGGCCGCCATGGAAATTCGTAGCCGCATTTAGCCACAAATTGGAACTCATCATTGGGTTCGGCGGGACGTACCAATTTTCCGCCAAACTTTTATTTCTGGCCCACGCACATGAGTCTCCCGTCGCTCTCTCCAAAAGCCAATTTCGCACAAAAGCCACAAACAGACGAAAACCCACAGAGACGCGAGGGAAAAGCCAGACAAAAATGCGAGGCAAAAACCGGAGAGCCCAGACCCAGATTCATTCGAATGACAGGCATTTGAAAATAATGCGTGGCATTGGGCACCGCACGCACAATGCACTGGCACCTACCCCTCCATCCTCAGGCTGCTGCCCCCAGTACCGTATCCCATATCCCAATCCCATATGCCAATTCCAAATCCAAAAGCCATTCCCCCAGAAATATCTCATGCGCCCCAACCACCACAATGAAGTCTCTTTCCAGGTCCTGGTTTTCGGGGGGATTCCAAATTAGCATTCATGTGGGGTGGATATGTGTGTCTGCTGTGCTGTGTGCTGCAATGAGCGTAATAACCAAAAAGGACAACAAGGCGCCATGCGGTACCAGTTGACAGGAACAGCACCCATACCCCACTTACAGGCTACCAGGGGTTGCACTTGCACCCAAAAACTCGGTTTCTCGGATTGCATTTCTCTGTGTTTTATAGAGGGGTGTAAGGGGGGCAGGCACATGCAGCAGTCTTGCAGTCATTGTGGCCCACAAATTCAATTGCCTGTCAATCATATAAATTGCAACCCCAACCCCACAGCACCCCCAAGCAGAAGAGGCAGGCGGAGCCCTTAATTGTTTTTCCTTGTTTTGTTGTTGTTTGTGTGTGTGTGTGCATAATTTATGTGGTGCAGGCGGGTTGGGCGAAGATAATCCTTTTAATACCCATTTGCATTCTCCTTACGGCTGTCAACTGCAGCCTACATTTTATCCGTAATGTTTAAGAATTATCCAGCCAAAGCCATAGCCACGGCCCTGTCTGCTCCTTTCATCGTTTATTGTGGTTCCTGTGCCTGGGAATTAAGTGAATTGTCAATTTACTTGTCAATTGCCCCTCACTTGAGTGGGCGGTGTGGAGTGGCGCGATGGGGTTGTTTTCGTGGTTTCATTGGGTCAATCTCTGGGGGCATTAGTTGAGGTTTTTAGCCTCCCCGAAGCGGAGTTTATGTGGGTCAAAGTTGAGGAAACTTTTGAGGGGGAATTTCCACATACATGTATGATAGGGTTGATTCAATCAGAGGTGAAGTTTACCGAGGAAGCGAGGATTTAAAGGAATATTTGTTTTGTTTTGTTTAGGAGAATTGTTCATTGTTTAGATGACATTTTAGATGCAAATTAAGGGACATTTTTGAAGGAATATTTGGAGAAATATTGAATGCATTTTTAGGGAAATATTTAGACGATTTTTTAAAGAAATTTATAGGGAAATTTTTTAAAGAATTTTTAGGAAAAATAGAATAATAATTTTAAGATGAATTTTAAAAGTAATTTTTAGATGAATTAGAGGATAAAAAGGCCCCAATAAATCTAAGGTTCTAAGCAGAAGGGTAACCCACAACCCATTCAAAAATATCATCCGCTCTTTTCATTTTTATCCTGCACTTATCACACATTAACATAACCGTAACAGTAACCACCGCGCACTGCCACGTGATGGGGCAGGAGGATGATAAAAACCCAACTCCAAAAAATGGAAATCCCCTTTGACAGCGGGCAGCATCAGCGATGACAGCCACACGTAACGTCCGAGTAATCTAATAAATATGACAGTGTTTATGTGTTTATATGGCAGCGGCAGGTGGCATGTGGCATGTGGCAGAGTGGCAGAAACAATAAATCTCCATTAGAGAGGTTGTTGGAAGAGCTGCCTTTCATTAACGGATTTCAGCGTTCATCCAGAAACTATACACGAGATACAATACGATGTGTATTTCCTGGCTCTATCCAGGACACGTGTGTGACACTAATACAGTCGGTGTGGCGTGGCGTGGCATGCACCTATCATGAAAATATTTGCACAAAATACACAAATATTTTAAGCCGCATTTTGGCAAAGGACTTGGTACACGACGTGAATGAATTCTGACAGCGCAGGATACGGAGAAGGGACAGCAGAGCTCAATGCAAATATGACAGGAAAGGGCTTTTGTTTTTTCAGGACTCTATTGATGAGCGAGGTGTAACCCTGGGTGGGCGTAATATTGGTTTTGTTATTTGTATAAACAAATATATAAACTGTAGCCTCCCCCTTTCGCGTCCTACTGTTTCCATTAAACGGATTACGTTGCAAAATGTTGTTCCGTTTCACAGGATCCCGAATCCATTTTTGTGGTCTACTTTTTGGGGTTTAACGGTGGGGATTATACATGTAGCGAATAAAAGGGCCGCACCGATTTTAGACGTGAGAATCGCTAATGTTTGCACCATCCAAAAACTAATTGCACTTTGCGGTGGGTGGATATGTGCATTATCAAGGGTTCTTGTGGATTATTTTGAATGCCTGAAGGGATTATTAAATGCACTCAAATCGAAGATTATGATTGATACGAGGGGTAAGCGTTTTAGGATTTCATGGCAACCACAAAATTATTGATGTTAGGTATTTATGTTAGGTATTTAGAGGGATTGCGGGTTGAAGCTTACAAGACGATAACAAGACAATAAAAACGAACCACAATAAATAAATATATAATAAATATAAAATAAATATACAATATATATACAATAAATATAAAATAAATATACAAAGAATATAAAATAAAAAATTTAATAAATAAATAAAAAATATATAACATTTTTTAATTTCGATAAAGTTTTCTTTGAAAATAATCATGAGAATATAATTTTTTAATATTTTAAAATAACTCATATTCAAATTAAATATTTTATTTCATTTTTATTTTAAATGTTAAATGTTAAATGTCTTTAAATGTTTTAATAAAATTTCGACAAATTCCCTGAGTGAATTATGACAAATTTTTAATGTTAACGAGTATTTATGATAATAATTGATTAAACATTCCTAACATGCGCATAATGAGGCAAGAGCCTTAAAATTGTAGGTATTATTATTGGCATTTGATGCTTATTTACTCAACTAAGAAGATATATTCACAAATGTAAATTAGTTTTGTTGCACTTACGTATATCGGAAACTAATTTAAAAATTACCTCAATGTCCCACTGCCAAAAGCCAATGAAATAATTTTATTAGAAATAAAGCAGCAGCGCACATCAATTGACATCACACACACACACACACACAGACACGTCGCATATCGCATCAGAGAGCAAATTAGAGAGAAGCACAAGTAGAATTCACTAGCTAACTAACTAACTAATTAGTAGTGCCAGTGCAATTAGCAGTAATTAAATCATATTCAAAACAAGGTACAACAGCCCGTATATCTCTGGCAATTCCTTTTGCTTCCTTCTGTATGTCTCGTGTCTCGTGTTTGTTTAAGCCCCCAACCATCCATCCATCGACAAGGACTTAACCATGCCACACAGAGGCAGAAGCCTGCCTGCCTCTAGGACCTGCCCCAAGAAGAGGGAGACTGAAACCTGCCACAAATGAAATGATAGACAGAAGATGGAATGAAAGGTGAAGGAGGTTGTGGTGCTGCTGCTGCTGCTCCAACACTTGACACACATCCCCCAGATCCAAGACCTCTGCCACAAGAAGACGGCAAAATCAACAAAAGCATAGGAAACAAAAATATAGTGAGGGTTAAAGGATGGTCCTGCTTCTGCTTTTTCTCTGTGGCTGTCCCGGGTTTGCGGGCCAAACACCTTTTGCCAAAGGATTTCACGCTACCTTCTTTATGCTGCAGATAAAAACCAAAAGCCAGCCAAAAGTAGCAGCGTCTTGTGCAATTTTTACAACGGTTGGTCATTAGATTGGTATCTAAAATGGGGTATATGGGCTGTTAAGCGAAAAATGTGACATGCAGACAGAAAGAGGGATAGAAAATGAAAACAAAGCAAATGAAGGAGCTGCAGAGCAATATATCCCTAAAGAGATATTGCTGAATGTGTTTTTGCGACAAAAACGTTAAAAAAATCAAATGCCTCTCAGCACCGTAATGTAATGTAATTTTTGCATACCAAAGGCATTTTATCATCGTATTCCTTCATGAACTATATCTCTACAAAACGACTGCAAAGGGTATCCAACAGTCGACTACTTTAGCTATATTCTTGGTTCTTTTTTTGTGCCTGTTTGTAAGAAGATTTGTTGGCTTTTCGCTGTTTGTTGTTGTTGCTGCTGCTGTTTATGTTTGGCATTTAAATTCTAAGCGCCCTGCAGCTTATTGGGTGTGAAAAATCCCCAGCCAGGAAAAAGTTGTTTCCTCAAAGGAAAACTCAGAGACACAGAAATAGCCAGAGTGAGAGCGAGAGACAGACAGAGGGAAAAGCAAAACTCAGAGACAGAGGGAAATGGGAAATGAAAGAGTGAAAGCTGCTGCAGCAAGTATTTGATTTGCTCTTGGATTTCGATTCCTGCTGTCACGTCTTGTGGAAGGACTTCCCCCATAGAATCGACTCTCGACCCTTGCACTGCACTGCAATCCGCTCTCGATTCCTCTCCACTTGAGTTCTTTTCATTCTAGTGTTTTTCAGCATCTATTGCAGTGGGACCTTTGAGATAATATTTTTTGTTTTTTTTTTTTAGCATGTACTTTGTTGTACTTTAGCACACATTCGGTTTAAAGTTTTCCACTGGAAAACTTTTTCTAAAAAACCCACAAAACTTTCACTGCATTGCACACAAAAGTAGGCAACAAATTAGAGATTAAAGATGCCACAAAAAGCAAGCAGTACACACGTTCTCTTCGAGGTACATTTAAGGGATATAATTATGTGCAAAGAACAAGAAAAGCTTCGCGTTAATTTCCAGCGAATAGATAGGATAAATCTCAATGAAAATAAACATATTACGAATATTTTATGTGTCTGTGTGTGTGGGCGCCCGAGGTCTTAAAATAAGGAGCCGGCCCTATCTTTTGGTATACAAAACTAATTGAGTCTGTCATGCCCTCATTTTCGCTGCTATCTTTTCTTTATATAATGCGTAAACTTTTATTTATATACAAATTTCCCCTCTTTCAATTCTCTTTTTGTGTATCTTTTTTTTCTAGTCTGAAGTCGGTCTGAAAGTCTGAAGTGTTTTCCTGGACTTTTCCTACGCTGCTCCATCAAAATGTAAGTCTTAATTTATGCTTGAAAAGATATTTCTGCGTGTGGGTGTGTGTTATGTCTGGGTTTTTGCAAATGAATGTTGGAAAACTTTTCAGTCAATGCTTTCGAAAAGTTATTTGTTTAGGGCCAAGACAGTGTCTGAGCGGAAAACAGAAGACGAAAGGCAGTACGGTGTGTGGTGCTTAGCAGTGAAAGAGCAAAACAAAGAACCAAATGATGACAAATGATAAATGATTTTCTATCCCAAAGGCCAAAAGAGCGAGTGTCCATGACAGGGGGCCATGGAATTAGAAATGGAAATTAAGACAGTTCTTGCATTTACATATATGAAAGAGATTTGGTTGTGATTAGGAGCGTGTTTTCAGAGATATATATGATAATGACAACTTAAGAAAAAAATAAATAGAAACCTAAAAATAAAAGAAGAATTTAATGTAAAAATGGGTTTAAAAGTAAAACAGAATAAACTATATAGAATAAAAATTAGATTAAAATAAAACAAAACGAAAAAAAAAATAAATAATAAAAAATAAGACAAAATAAAATACAAAATACAGAAAATACAAAATTAAATGAAAAAATAAATACATACAAAAATAACTTAAAAAATTTGCATAAAGGGAAAATTAAAGCTATATTTTCAAAATAAAAAAGAAATGGGTAATGCTAAAAAAATGTAGTGGAAAAAGGTAAAAAAAAAGATGAAAAATACATACAAATTTTCTTTTTAATCGCCAAATTTTGTGTTGGGCAGTTATTTAGCCAAATAAACCTTTATTTCTAACCAAAACTTTATTTCTATATAAAGGCAAGCACTAAGAAGGGATTGAATGAACAGTTTTACTGTAAAAATTACCCCTATTCTTTTAAAAGTTACAGTCTTATTGGGTCTTTCCGCGTTACTCCTGCTATATATCACAATTTCTATAAGCTTCTTTGCCATTGCGCACATTAAGGAGAATAAAAGTATTTTCTGGTATTCTATCAACGAGACAGATGGAAAGGGAGGACCTTTCCCAATGTCACAACAATAAGAAAAAAGGAAGAGAACAAAATTCTAAAAAAAAATATATCACAATTTCATGTTATTGTCAGAGCGACAGAAGCGAGAGAGAAAAGCGGGGGCGAACAGAGGCAACAGAAAAATGTCAAAATATTTTCCTTGTTCCCATCTCCATTCTGCCCAACCCCATATTGAAGTCAAAATGTTTTGCAAATATGTCAGAGTGAAAATTCTAAAGCATTGAATGGAAAATTGAAAGCCCAGAGATGGGAGATAACTATCTCTTGATTCCTTGATGATCTGTCAAACTGATATCCAAGACGATAAACAACAAAGTAATTGACATTATTTTCTGTTTTGGATGTAATCAAAGTTCCAGAAATGTTGCCACAAATTATGGTCCTTTGCATAATGAAATGAGGAGGAATTTCACAACATTTAAGAGAGTTTAACCTGCGTATACGTGATATATTTGTTTGCGGCCACTTCAAAACCATTAAACCTCACATTAAATGGCCTCAAGAGCTACCTCTAAAAAATGGCCAATGATTAGACCAAAGAAAGCAAAGGAAAACCCGCACAACCATAGCTATAGTCATAAATTAGAGCGAAAAGAGAGAGTAGAAAACCCAAAAGAATTGCAACATAAAAACGTCTGTTTTTCCGCTATAATTTGCCACATATTCTGTTGGCCTAACCCACGAAAATCGTACAGGTACAGTGTGGGGGTTTTGTGGCTGGTTGTGTGGCAAAGGATGCATACATCCTGCCAACTAGAGCACTGTTTTGGAGCCATATCAATATATATACGAATATATTTCAGGGCACACAAAAACCACCCAAAAAAAAAGGAGCAGCAACAACTATTGCCATACCTACCTACTATTTTTATGTGCCATCTCCAATCCTATCCTTTCGTTTCGTTTCGTCCTATTCCCAGGTTGATGTTTGTTATGGAAATCCGAGCAGGAAGCCTGAATGGTAATAATTTTGTAGATAGTTCCGTTGGGGGTTTTTTTCGGCCGTGGGCTGGATGGGAGAGATGATATCACGTAAATGGAAATGAGCCCAAAAGGAGATTTGTTACAGAGAGAGATTTGTGACCTGATGAATAGAAATTGAAGTGCAGGCAGGTGGAAAACCTATGAATGGGGGGAAAATTAGACGCAAAGAGGGGGAGAGAACTTGAAAGGAGAAATGGGTATTGAAATTGTGAACAATTTAAAGCGGATAAGAGATAATACCAATATTTATTTGCTAGAACATATATGATGTGATACAAATATAAAATGTTGTATATATTTTCATTCAAAATTTAAATATAAATACTTTGCAGAGATACATATATTCTATGTATTTTACAATTAATACTTTAATTTTTGTTTAAACTTTTAGTAGTTTTTTATTTTGTTTAATATTTGAAGTAATACTTTTTTGTATTTTTATGGTTTTTATAAATTTATTTTTAATTCATTTTTTATTAATTTTTTATTTTCAATTAATGAAACAGTTTATTTTTTGAATTTTATATTAAATCGTTAGTTATTGAGTATCAATCAATATTCTTAGATTGAATTTGTTACTTTTTGTTGTGTGTTTAAATATTTTCTTAGCATTTTTGCAAAAGTAAAGTCAGCAGTTTACCTTTTGGCCTCGTATTTAAACGGCTTTTCATGACTAAGAAAAATTCAGAAAAAAAAAAATCTAACGAGAGAATTCTGTTGAAATAGAAATTGATATGAATGAAAGGACAACACACAAATTGGCAAATGTCGATGGGAGTTTTCAGTGCTCAGCTGCAGAACAGAAACAAGAACTAGAAAATGGCAATTCCAAAAGGAAACCAGAGACACAGAAACACAGAAACGCACACACATAAAATGAAAGACTTTGTAGGACTTGGTCTAAGGATCTGAAAGCTCTATTTCTACGCGTATATATAGACTTCCCTTTTCTCCTTCAAACATATTGGCAAATGTCGCTTGTGTGCAGTCGTTATAAAACAAACACTGGGCACACACAGGACACACAGGACATACAGGACACATAGTCGCATACACAATGCTCGCTCGTCTTCATGCAATTCTAATAATTTAAACTTTACATAAATGTTTTCTTTGCAAATAGAAACGAGTTCACAGGGACAGAGGCACAGACAGACACAGGGAGAATGGGGGTCGAGTTGGGTCTACCGGTTGTGTGTGTATGTGTGTGTGATGGGAGGGGGTCGTTCGCTTCTGCTGAGCTGGCAATCGCATTGCAGTTTGTCAGTCAGCTTTCTGTCTGAAGCGGCTTTTTATTTCACAAATAGTTTTAAGGGTTTTCGCAAAAAGGGTATTTTTCATTCAAGTAGGGGAGTATAAGACTTGGAGTGCAGGAATTTTATTTATTTCCACTACAGGATATGCTCGTAGAGCGCATCTTTTTTGGGATTTAGTCTGGTTCGTTCTGTTTTATGTGTCACACATGTCGTATGATTGATTTATACATTGCAACACAGACACAAAAATTGTTGCACTTTTGTGTGATTTTTCGTGATTTGTGTGTGTCATATTTTTGGGGATACCAACGGCAGCAAACCCTAAGGCCTTGTTTGTGTTTTCTGCCAGCTGTTGCTTTGTTTTTGGGGGGCATAATTAATAGAAAATGATTGATGTGTGATTTGGTAGAGAGAGAGAGGGAGAGCAAGGCATCGAAATTCCCTTAAATTAAAGGTTTCCTATACCCTTTTGGGGAGTGTATGTGTATCCCCCTACTGTGACTGCGATTGGCCTCGCTGGCCAACATTGCTTTTAAGCGACCTAATTGAAACAGCCTTGAGCTGCTGTCAGACACAGTCACAGTCACAGAAAGCACAAGTACTGCCAGAGCAACAAATACATAAATATGAACCCAACACAAGAGCAGACCACACACCTGTACGTGCCCCCAATCATTGCCACGCCAGCTACATCCTTTTTGTTGGTCTATGTGGGTCAGGATACGTACCACGAAATGGCAAACATTCCCCCTGTGGTTCTTTCATAGGTCAAATGTCCCCTGTGTGTGGTGTGTGGCCCCAATAAATAATCTATAAAGCGAAGGATTCCAGTATTGTTTATTTCTGTAGATAAACAAATAAAAATAAAATAAAATCTATGATGCGGCGATGAGACTTTATTTTCTATTAACATACAAAAGATTTTCAAGTGAAGAATTTCATAAAAAATATAACTTACAAAGTTTCGAAACACATTCTTTGAGGTGTTTTTCCTGCCGGAGGTTTCACTGTACTTCAATTACGGCTCACATCCCTTCGTTTGACCGGAAACCTTTTGGTAAGAAATGTGAAAATGTCAGCCATAAATTGAAGGCCAGTCGTTCCGTTTCGTGGTCAGAATTTATTTCTTGGTGTTATTATAGAAAGTAGATTTTAGTAGTTGAGGAAACTCTTTATTTGAAGGATATTACAACGATTTTTGGACTTTACATAAATACCCAAAGAAAACCCGTTCTTAAGCCACAAATTTGGCAGTACTTTAAGTCGTACTTATCCCTAAGTGAGCTGGCCCTTTTGGCACCTTTTTGGAAAAATGCAAAAGGTCTGGGTGCCTCGACAAAAACGTTCAATTTTGTTTTTGTTTTGTTCAAGGCACAATTGGAAGAGATTTATGTGCTGTATGAAGTTGTGTGTATTTATTGCTTGGCTTTTTTATATATATTCGAAAAAAAATATATAAAGCATATCGTATATTACTTTTATTGCAAATGGAATGCCATGCCAGGTGCGCGCCGCACACCTAAAAATGGAACATAAATCTATACCAAAGTTTAAAGGGTTGAAAGGTGAATGGAAAATAACTGGGGGAAAAAACTTCCATGGCATAACTCACTCAATATAGCTTATTCCCTTCCGGATATAGGAAACTCGATTAAAATTGAAAAACCCCTCCCGATAAATGGCCAATCAATCCACAATCGCATTAATATATTTACATAAAAAGGGAAATTTTTTTCAGATATTTTTCTGCTAGGTTCCAACCATCTGTTGTTTCAATCTTTGTAATTCGAATGAGTGATGAAAAAAAGGCAGTGGATAGGAGTATAAATATATCGCTATTTATTTGATGTACGACCACCTGGCTCTCATTTCTCATTCTATCAAACACTCATCTCTCTCCCTCTCCCTCTCTCTCTGGCTCGATGGAATCCCTCACTCGTGCACCTGTTTTGCCATTTCAGTATTTATTTAGTTTTTCAATTCAATTGAATTTCCATTAACAAATTGGTGGACACAAAGTCTTACTCCCTTGCCTGTCTGGCCCAATGTTTTTATTTCATTTGTGTTTTTCGGGCACACAAAATGTCAACAGAAAAACATTCCATTGAAGAATCACATTGCAGATTTTATTTCTATGATTTTTTCTGGTTGTATTTTTATGATTTTTCAGGTTTTATTTCTATGCTTTTTTAGGTTTTATTTCTATGAATTTTAGGTTTTATTTCCATGATTTTTCAGGGAAAATGGAAGTATAGGGAATTCTAAATTTATGAATTTGGTTGAGTTATTTAATGAGAATTATTTTTGAGAAAGAAGATGCCCCTTAGGTTAGTAAACTAAATTTTCATATTTAATATTGTTTAGAAAGTAATAAATTTTTGCATTTTTATATAAAAAATGCATAGTTTATGGGGATGTTCGTGTTAAAAGAGAAAGAAAAAATACCAAAATTAGACAATATAATATAATCTATAAATTCAAGTAAATCCAGCATATAAAAATAGCCCTAATTGTACAAAATAAATTTAAATCTCTCCGCTGTGCGCTCCGCTGTTATGCCAAGCAGCGATATTGGTGTTTGCTGTGCTGCTGCTGCCCCTGCTACTGCTATTGTCACTGCCATTACCAGTGGCGGTTCAACCTGGAGGATGACGAGGCGCTGTCGCGTCGTCTGCAGGCCGAAGAGGATGCGCAGCATCTTCGTCAAGTGTCCAGCGACAGCATCGAGACGAACGCTTTGAATGTAGTCCAAGCGCTGAAGTCCGTGATTCCACCCGAAGAGTCTGGGCCGTACGGCAACTTGAATGGCATTCTACTGATGAAGGTGGTGCCGGCGGATAACTCATGACTCTTCACGAGCATTCGCTTCGTATTGAACGGCAAGTTGGACAACGAGGACAGCGAAATGATGCGGCACATCATAGCGCAGGAGTTGTCCGTCGACACCACGCAGTACAGCGACGCAGTTCTGGGCAAGTCAAATGCTGAATACTGCGCCTGGATACAGAAGGCCGACTCGTGGGGCGGTGCCATTGACATCTCAATACTCTCCAATTACTACGGCATTGAGATCGATGTGGTGGACATTCAGAATCCCATCAACAATTGCTTTGGAGAGGACAAAAACTTTGGAATGCGCGTCTTCATCCTCTACAACGGCGTCCACTACGTTCCATTGTACATGGATAGCTTCCAGAATGAGTCTGCGGCCACCATCTTTCCCGTGGAGGAGATGCGCGTCTACCACCGGGCCGAGCAGATTGGCTTCGAGCCCAACGCCTCAGGACAGTTCATCAACGTGGAAAAATTCGCCGTTCGCTGCCTGGTCTGTGATGCGCTGCTGATGGGCCGGAAGCAGGCCCAGAAGGACTATAAGTCGACTGGAGACCCGAACACTGGAGAGATTTAATACGTACTGATTTTTGTCAGCATTTATGTTTTAGACTTCATTCTATTTGACTACTACCTGCTCACTACCCAATGAACCAAACCGATCTGATCCGTGCCCCAATGTGAGCCTACTGCTTTTAGCTAAGGTGTACACAAATAATTTTTTTCATTCTTAAATTATTTAAAGTGCAAAAATTATAGTATATTTTTTGTTATCCCCTTGCACATTGGTTTACACTTTTATACATTTATTCTTAAGTATTTACTCGGGTGAATTATGACACTAAAAGCTATGCAACTAATAATTTGGTAACTAATTAATTTGCATAATTTCCGTGCATATTTATTGCACATTTCCCCCAGAAATTATCACATTTCCTCTGGCATATTTCTACGAGTATCTGGAGTAAAATCATATTCTATCATCCAACCAAGAAAACCAAATTTTCAGCACTTTGTGGTGTAACCAGAAGAGCACTTTACGTGCAATCATGCTTAATTTACCTCTCACTATCTCCCTCACTGTCTCTTGTTCTCTACTGTATGTTCCTCTCTATCTGTGGCCTTATTTTCCATCTCTTTCTGTGGCCACTTGAAACAAAGCCGTATCTTAGCCCACTTCTTGGCGAGGTCTCTGCCTCTGAATTATAGACTTGCCTTCATTACAGATTCATTCAATGCCTTGACCGCATGACAAGCTGGAAAATTGAGGTGTTGAAAAGACCGCAAGGACATCGAGTGAAGTGAATCCTTTGCCGCATGCCACACTCATTCAGGAGGTGAGGCTTCCATTCCACATTCTGTCACTTGGATTTCAGGGGCTACCATTCCACATTCTTCTCTACTGTCTGTCTCTCTGGGATTTCAGAGGCTTGCCAAAGCCCCATAAATTGTGTCCAACTTTCAAACCAATTAACCCACAAATTTTACACTCAATTAGAGCCGTCTCTTTGCACTCAGCACTCGCTCAGGGCTATCGTACCATCTCCTGCTCTCTTTCTTCGTTATAATATAATTTATTTTACCATGATATTTTATCGCGTATTTACTGTACTTTTCCCTCCTAACAATTAGTCGTGGAAAAAAGCAAATTACTTTCCGCTTTGCAGAGAAGGAAAGAAACAAACAAAAAATTAATAATTGAATAAGTTACTCATTAGCGCGGAGTATACGGGATAATAGCAACAACAACCTGTCTGTGTGTCTCTCTCTGGCTAGTTCTGTCTGTTGTCTAACCTTAACATGCAACATTAAGTGGCATTATCTTCTTGCCTCTCTCTCGCTCTTTGTTTGTCTGCTGTCTGTCTCTGTCTGTCCCTGTGTTTCATGCTGCGTGAATTTGTCACCATTTTGTTGTGGAGGAAAACGTAAGTTGTTCTTACTTCCTTTTCTTTTTGCTGTTTGCTGTTTGTTTGTGTTTTTCTTAAGATTTTCCTTGGGTTCTACCTTCTCCCTACATTTCCTTAGTATTTCCCTGGCTTTTTCCTTAGTTTTCTCATGGCTTATTCCTTAGTTTTCCTCACCGCCTGCACTTTTCCCGCTTGTCATTTATCAATCATAAATGCTGCTGAGTGACTGCTGGGAGTCTCATTAATGTTTGGCGCTTAGCACATTTTTTCCGCCGTCCTGGCAACCCTGGCTGACTATCTATCTCACTTTTTCTCGCTCTCTCTCTCTCTCTCCCTCTCGTTTCCTTTTTCTCTCTCTTTTTTTTTTTTTTGCGTAATTGCTTTATGCCCTGATTTATGCTTATCTTTAGTCATATTTTTACATTTACCTTTTTATCACACCCGCACCATCTGGTGGGAAAATCAAGAGGGTCTCGGCAGCAGGGGCAGGGGCCGGGGTCATGAGTTTCTGCCAGAGTTGACCTAATTTCATTGAACTTAATTTTGTGTGTGTGTCATGAAGTGCGGAGGAAGGTATAAATCTGTGTGAGAGTGTGTGTTATATAGAGGGTGTTTTTTGTATGATGCCTAAGTTTTAAACAGCATTTTGTCTAATAGAACACCCTGTTTTTCTTTTGTCCCGCGAGTGACAATCATCATAAAATTGGCATTAGACGAATAGCTTCACCTGATGATGGCTCTACGTTCTGCGAGTTTGAACGTGGTGGATACCACCGGTGAGGTAAAGGGCTATCCATTCTGATAGCATCGCGTGACGAGAGATGTTTATCCATGAAAAGTGACCATCAGGACGACGATGATTTTTTCAACGCCTAAAACGAAAGTGGAGGGCATAAATTAATGGCTGACAGCTGGGGATTTTAGATGGTGTACGAGTATCTCTCTAAATGAGAAAAGTCACCGAGCAATTAATGTCACTCATTGGAAATGATTTTTATTGTTGTGTTTGATCTTCTCGCTTGTGTTTTTTTTTTTGAGGAGAAAGGACATAATAAATGAAGGCAAAAAGGAGATTGGGAATCGTAATAAGAGAGCAAGGAATAGCAGAATTTAAACAGGATAAATGTAAGATGGAAATATGTATGTATAGAACCCAGTGATAATTCCATAAAAATCAAATCAATTTGTAGATACTCGTGAACCTAATATATATTCTGGATAATGATGTTAAATGTTGAAATTTTTAGATTCTATTGCAATCTATTAATTCACAACCAGTAACCATAAATTCATGAATAAAAATCGGAAACTATGGAAATTCTCTGAACAATATCAACACACAAAAAGTGCAATTCCAATTTTATTCACATTTCTAATTCTGTAGCATGGAAATGCACAACTATCAGTAGAATGTACGAGTACGAGTATTTCCATCAAGTTTTTCATTTTGTCTGGCTTTTATTGTGCTTGTCATATACTCACTCACTCACTCATACATTCAGCCATCCACAGAGGATAAGAGAGAGAGAGAGAGAGAGAGAGAGAAAGAGGGAGAGACATGGACAGGGAGTGCTGCAAAGGGAGACAAACAAACGGAGAGGAAAACTATTTAAATATAAAAAATCCCTAGCATACTTTAAGGCTCAGCAACAGAAAAGTTTTGTTCCATCATCCAAAAAGACTGACGGACAGCAGAGGAGCAGAGCATCAGAGTCAGAGTCAGGGGCACTAGGGGGCACGTGACGCAAGGCACGAGGCACAAGGCAGGCGGACGCTTAAAGAAACAAAGAATTTCAATTTAAGCTTCATGCATTGTCTGCCTCTCTCTCTCTCTCTCTCATCCTCTTTGCTGTCTGACTCTCTCTCTCTCCTCTGTCTGACTGATATCTGTGCATATCTCTCGCTCGCTCTCTCTTTTGCAAACTATTGTTGCATGCATTTAGGTGTTGCAAGCACGTACGCATGCAGCATGCAGACAGAGATACACTCGCCTTGTCCCTTGTGCTGTCCTCCTTGCAACTTGTTCTATTTATGCTTTAATGAAAGCAACAACAAAGCATAGAGGGGAAGAGTGGTGGGGCAGAGTGAGGATGAAATGTTGCAGCTAAAGTCTCTGCAGATTAATGCCGAGTCACGCAGTCCAAACGAGAGACAGGGGAAAGAAACACAGGGAGAAAGAGAGAGAGAGAGAGACACAGGAAGAGAGATGGTTCACCGCTTGACTGTACTTTTATTTAATTAGAACTGAAGCAAAATGCCAGCCACTAGCAAAACGCATTCCAGCATTCTTTTACGGCTGCTAGTATTTTTTTTTATCGTATTTTCTGTGAATTTATCCCCATCCTTTTTTCTTTTATGCGAAACTCTTTACCTAAAATGCGAACTATTTTTGGAACATATGATATGCCCAAATATTTCTATGATATTATTTCTACACAATTCACTAAACTGCTTTTTTTTTGCACTGTTGTTAAGTAATCATAAAGTTCCATTCTATCCATTCCCATATTTTTACTCATTTATATTTTTGTTCCTTGCTATTCCCCGAATGAGCTTCACTGAATTGAGCTGCCAATCAACCTTTTCGACACCCGATGCACACGTAAAATGAAGTAGCAGGCTAAATGGGAATGTTATTTTTGTATAATTGATATTATTAATCAATGACATTGATAAGTGTCATTTTGTTATCGCATTGCGTTTTAATGATGTGCCACTCCCCGAAATTGGATTGACAGCTAACATGGGAAATGAAAATTGCTTTTGCCGTTTTAGCATATGGTTTTAAAACTGCATTTTCAGTTAACTGCATTGTGTTTGTATGCAGATTTTCATATTGTGATGATCCCAGCCAGACAGTTTGTTTGCATAAAAACCAGAAAACTTTTTAATTAAAAGAAAAAAATAATAAGAGATTGAAATTTGCATTTGGTTTGCATTTACAGGGGAGAGAGAGCATAGAGAGCACCTGACACTTGTCTCTCGCTTAAAAACGTTTTTGTCGAGGCACCCACACACACACACATACACACATCTACTATCGCTGTCTCTGTCTTACTCTCTGTTACATATTAGCCCTTCTCTTTCGCACTCTCTCTCTGTCTCGTAGCAGCAATTCAATTAGAATCTCTAGGCAGAGTGCAGCAGGAAGCAGGAAGCAGGCACACACACACACACACACACATTTTAATTAAATAAATTTTGTGTGTGTTTGCCTGATGCTTGGGCGTCATAAACATTTTGAGAGTATAGCAGTAGAAGTACATGGAAAATGAAAACATTTAACTGTTGGTTACGTTAGTTTGTCCTATGGGTTAGCAAGGGTCATACGGTTTGTGTTTGCATAAAATGCAAGAAAATTGCCTCAGCAGCAGCAGCAGCAGCAGCAGGAAAAGCAGGAGTAGCAGCAGCAGCAGGAGCAGAAGCAGAAACCACCGACAACATGGCAACATCGTTTTGTAAAACGTCAACAGATTTGTGCTATGTGCTGCAGAGTGCTGCACCACATAATCAAATTTAACTTGACTGCCAGGCCAGAGAAAGAGAACGACAGACAGAGAGAGAAAAAGAGAGATAGAGAACCAGAGCAGGATGTGGCATAGAGATGAGTGGAGTGCTGCTGCATTTAATTGAACTTCCTGCATACTTTTTGCCCCCAAAAATTCCGATGCCAACACAGACACAGATGCCATGAGATGCCCTGCCCCCTCTATGCCGTACATAATGAACTGGAGCCAATTTGCATCCGCTTTTCGGGTAATATGAATCCTTCTGGTACATCATAAATTGCCAGCCCCTCTTGAGGAATGTAATGCTGCAAAATGTACATTGTGCAATGTGTGCTTGTGTGCGTAATTGTACAGCAATATTCGCTGCGTAGTGTTTGAGGCAATCACTTGATTGAAAGTGTGGAAGAGTTTTTTTTTTTTGGCTGGAATATTCTCTGAGATAAAAAGTGCTGGAGGAAACGGATTTTGTGTGCAATTTCCCCAAACTATTTCCTTCAGAATTCTCTTCATAATTAGAAGCAAAATAAATCCCTAATCCCTTGGCTGCATTCCAGAAACTCTCGCACAAATATTTACCAGTGCCAGCCACAACATAACTTCAATATTTATCCTGCCATCCAAAAAGCGGCATCTAATTAAGCTATTTTTTTACAGTCCTCCTCCACCCACTCTATCGGTTAGCCAACTCTGGACTTTGCATCTGCCACAGGACTCTGCAACAGAGAACGCTTCTGGCATTTGGTTTTGAATGTGGGTTTGGGTCTTCATGTTATCCTGTGGCTTTCCGGGTTTCATAGTAAATTATTATTATTATTATTTTACGGGGGAGTCGACAGCCTTGTGCCTTGTGCCTTCTGCCAGCTGCAGAGCCTTCTGTCGTTCGTGCTGCTACTGGTGCTGGTCAGCCGCCAGTGTTGTGGTGTTTTGTGGAGAACGACGACGACAGACAGTGTTGAAATTAAATACTGTAAGCAGATTTCCAGCAGTAGCATTAGAAATGCTGCTTTGGTTTTGTGGCTGCAACAAAATTATGCAGCCCAGAGACAGGATAATAATTATTTATATTTGAAGGCAAATGAAACAAAAGCCAAGGTAATTGGCTCTGTGGCTGTGGCTCTCCTGCTACTGATGTCCAAAATTTGCATTTTAAAAATTATCATGATTTTTCGTGTGACACGACAAAACGTGATTTTAAAATTTGTATATACATATATAATAATAGTATCTTTATTATGATTTAAAATTTTTTATTTAATTATATATTTTCTAATTTTATTTATTTATTTGATGTTTGTTTTATTTTCTTTTTTTTTAATTTTTTATTTACTATTAATTTTTTTAAATTTATTGATTTATTTTATTCTTTGAAAATTCTGCATATTTTTTTTTATATTTAAACTCATGTGAGGGAGGTGAAAAATATTTTCATTTGCATGAAAATTCGATGGTATTATTTTTTGAGCCATAAAAAGATAAACTTTTGCCTCATTTTTACTTATGTTGCAACATTTGGAGCACAAAAATAATCATAACGCTTAGTGCCGGAGAAAAGTTTAAACTCCAAAAAAAAAAAAATTCCGTAGGAGTCTTAAAAGAAGAATAAACTCGGGTAAACTTTCGGTTGAGCCTCCACAATTTAATGCTTCGTTACCTTTATTCTTGTGTTTTGCTGTTCTGTCGAAAAAGTCTGTCAAGTGGCGGCAACACTCGAGTGGCAGCGGAAGGCGGAAACACGTAGAAGTTTAAAGTGTGTGCTCCCCACAAAGAAAATTGAGTAGCAAGATATCCGCCCCGTTGCTTACCTTTTATTGTATCTGGGGGATAAAACAATAACTAGAAGATTTATTATAACGGGGGAGGCTTCCATTTGGGCTCTCTGTTTTCATTAAACCGAAACGAGGGAGTTTTGCCATCATAAATTTGCCAGCAATGTGTGTACTTACACTTGAAGATGGCGGCTCCTTCAGAACAGGCTCCTTTAGAACAACTTTGAATGATTGGTTGCTTGCTGTAATCAAGTGAGAAACATTGCGGCCCATGTGAGGTGGCAGCCAGTGGCAATGGCAGCGGTATGTGCCCTATAATTATACACCTCAAGAGGGTATCTGCAACTGTAATTTTGCATATGATTATTGAGTGGGAGTGAAGGCAACTTTTGGGCAACATTTTCTGTTGAAGCTTTACTCTCTCTGCTTCTGCTGCATTTTCATAAATATTTCCTTGCTCTTTCTGCCACATTTTCATTGGAGATTATATTTCTTTCTCTGCCACATCTTCATGGACATCTCTTTTGCTTTCGTTTCTGCCTGTGGCAACAAATCCTTGAGGCAAATATCATTTTAACAATGGCATTAAATGAATTTACATAATTAGCTGCAGCTTAGTGATGTGCTGTGCGCCGTGCCTTACCTTGCCTCCTCTCTGGGGACATGTTTTTCTTCACTACACCCCCTGCTGTCTGGGGAGGGGGAATCTATGATGCATGTGTGACATAAGCCAGAGATGAGGTACGTTTATGCCAAATGGTTTTTGCACAGCGGGTGGTTGCTACACAGATTTCATGCCACTTTGGACTGCTTAACAGTGGATGGAGTAATCTTTAAGAGAATGGAAAAGGGGTCTCAAGGTGATTGAAAATATAATTTATTAGGAATATAAAATACTCGTAGATGGGAAAGAGTTCTGATAAAGTAGTTCTATGGAGTCAAAAGTAATATGCAAATTTCCTTTAGCCAGTGGAACTGGAGGATCTGAGAGTAATTTAAAAATTAATCTATATCTCTTCGCTTCTGCCAGTGTTGTGCAACAAAGGCTGAAAAGAGCAGACGAATGAACTAGTTCTAGTACAAAACCAATGCTTGTAAGGAGTAGTTCCAAGAACCAACAGATCTTCAGCAAGCTTCTAATAACTGAAGCATGAAATTTGCTGCCGAACTGTCGAACTCTACGACTAGTTATGGTCCCCTTCTGATAGTTTCAATCTCTTGTCCCTTTTCGTTTAACTTTAACTTTGGTTATCCAATCAAATGAACAGAAAATCCCTGCAGGACACATCCTGCTGCTCTCCCCCTTGGCAACTTCTGAAAATTGAACTCATTTGGCCATTTGCCAATTAACTTTTTTTTTATTCTGGCAAAAAGAGCATTGCCCGATTAGTTATCCCCCACCCCCATTTCTCACTCTTCTTTTGGGGTGTAGGGGGCAATAATTCAAAGCAGCCCGCATGCCACATGCCCCATGGATGCAGCTGCAGCGCTGGGCAGCGTCTGCCTGCCTGCCTGCCACCCTTTTTGGCAGGCCAAAACCACCAAAACTTTGAAAGCCTTTTGGCCGCAGGCTTACAATGTTCGCTTGAACAAACTCTCCCCCCACATCGTTACCCCTTCCCCCTCATCCTGGCTGGCAGACTGCAGGCACCCTCCCTGCTTACACCACAGCCGCAACATTGTGTGTCCTGTAGCTGCTGCTACTGCTGCTGCTGTGGCACACACACACACACACCCACAGTTTTGCAGCCACTGATAGTGACATGCAAAAAATGTACCATCATCTCATTCTGTGGATTATCCCATGGAATGTCCCCTGACCGCATTTGATTTTCATCTATGCAACAGAAAACCCAACACACACACCCACAACTCTGGCACAACACAACCAACACTGTGCCCTGGCAACCCTGGCTGTTAGGAACTTTGTTACGTTTTGGTTTTTAGTTGAATTACGCCAAAGCCCATTACGTTACGTTGCTGTTTACAGAGTGAGAGAGTGAGAGAGAGGAGGAGGCACAGAGGAGTCCTCTCTTTTTCGTACGCTCTGTTTGTTAAGTGCTTAATGAACTTTGCTAAACATTGCTTTTGACTCGACTTGACTTAACTTGGCCTCTAAACTTTCACACATCTCACTTTCACTCGGACAAAGTTCTGCCCCACAGCGAGAAAGAGAAAGTCTGAGAAAAGAGCCAGTGGAACGCACAGTAAAGGAGCCAGCCTCTCTTATGGTAGAAGAAGAGCCAGAAAGAGGCGAGGTAAAGCCGCACTTCTATGAAGAGAGAGATTTAGAGCACATGCTTGAGGCGCCATTCCACCGCTCAATGCCACACATCATTTATGCAATTTGTATGAGTTTCTGGTTTCCGTTTTTGCATTTCCCATCATTAATTAGCTTTCGCAAATTATGCCTTTCATTCGATTTTGGGTTTAAGCTTCAATTATTATGCGAATTTCTATGGCAAAATAAATAAATATTTAATGCGTAATAAGCAATTACCACAGAAATAAATGGAATATATGGAATATTTATAGAAAATGAAGAGAATGCATGGAATATTTATGTTTACCAAAATAGCATACATTTCATATGTTTTTATTTTAATAAATGGGTAATAATGAATGATATTCAAAAGTTTTGCGAATATTTTATGGAATTAAAATGCATTTGAAATTAGTTTTAGGAAACCCTTTAAGTTTGTCTGCATACAATTATTTTAAAAATAAATAGATTCATGGGTTGCTATAAAATCCCCCCTTTTTCGTTATTTTTCCTTATCAAGAATAAGGAAAAAAACAAAACACTTTTCCGTGAGGTGTGCTTCATCATCAACATAAGAGCTGTCTGACACTTGACATGGGCCATGTGCCATCAAGACGTAGAAGCCTAAACTCCAGGACTACTCTTTACCTCATTCCACACTCTACTGTTTTGTCATTGAAGGAACTTCTAGACCTATCTATCTGTCTGTCTGTCTATCTGTGAGTGTCGTTCTTTTTCGGCTGCCATCTGCCATCTTCACTTGTGTGGCCTGTTGCCACTTTTAATATGCATTGCATTAGCCATAGAATATATATATATTTTTCCACCTACTTTTCTTTGCTACTTTGACATATTTTTTCAACCCTCTTTATGTGCTCCTAATTTCTCTTCCTTTTGTTTCCCCGTCTTCCTTTTTTTCGGTTTTCGTTTTGCCATTCTTCTCTGTCTTCCATTTGGCCTTTTCTTGGCATTTCTCTTGGCCATTAGCATAAAATTGTCTGCCGTTTTGCTGTCCAAAAAGTTCTTCCTAATTATCCTCCTGAAATAAATAACAGAAAGAGAGAGAAAATTAGAAGGAAAATGCATATAACAATTGCCCAATAAAATGGCGGAAGTAAAACCTTTCCTTCTTGATGACAATTTTCGGGAAAAACTTTGTTCTTATGAGTTTTTTAAAGCATAGAATGGAAATTTAATGTTTTTTATTAATAGATGTTTTATCTTTTGTTTCTATTTGCAGATACATTTAATTGAAATTGTTTTTTAATTTTTGGTAAGTTTTTTAAACGGAATTTAAGATTATTAAATCAAAGAAGGTTTTATTTATTAATTTTGAAGGGAATTCAATTTGGGATTGAAGGGAAAATAATCTTTAAATGAAAGGCAAATAATATTTAAAAGTAATATTTCTGTCTTCATTTTCTGCATTTATAAATTCTAAATAATTATCGCAAATATTTTCCAGTCAAAGTTGATGGAAGTTTTTGAAAATTCTTTGCTCAAAGAATGCAATTGCTTAAATGCTGATTGCACTGCAAACGGGTATAACTTTTCGGAACCGAACCACAGATGACCTCTTGCAACCGCCCACCACCCCACAGAACCCTCATTATCCAACCGAAAGGATGCAAATTTTGCAGAAATTTTAATTGCACACCGAATTTAATGCCACAGAATATGCTCGCTCTTTGGCTCCTAATTGCTACCCAAAAACATTTGCCTGCCCAATGAAGCATGCCCCCAGAACGCTGCATGCCACCACCATTAGCGATACTCTTCCTATCTGATCTCGGCCATTATGGCCGCATCCTATCAGATATTCAACTCAAAAGAAAACGCTAACGCTAAATTCAGATGCAGATGAAGCCGCAGCGTAAAGCGAAATGTAATTTGAAAATTTTTGTGCGACGTTGGCGGTAAATTTTCTTCTTTTCACGCTGATTAAGCGAGAGCCCGCATATCCAAAATGATAGGTAGAGTAAGAGAGAGAGAGAGAGAGAAAGAGAGAGAGAGAGTGAGAGAGAAAGAGGAAACGGAATGGAACTTTTTGATGCCAGATGATTGGATTTTTGGCATTTGGCGTTGATTTGCTGCGGCAGAGCGGTGGGGCTGCCATTCGTAAAATGTTTTTGGGTTTTTCTCTGCTGCCACAACCACTGAAGTGTTTGGCATTCTGGCTTAATTAACTGCCTCAATGGGGTGGGGGTTTTTGGGGCGTCGCATGGGTAACACAATTATTGGGCTGTAGAGGTGGGACATACAGCCAATATCCTATCCCCTGGATTGCAGTTGCAGATGTCTAATCGCTCGCTCAGTCTATGTCTCGATGTGGATGCTTCAGCAGTTTTTTGTGGCACACTCTATGTGCCACACAGGTAATTTTCAATTGGCATTCAAGCGTTAGTGAAAACTCTTTCATTCACCCACAAAATGTTGTACACTTTTCCAATTATTGCTTGCATTTCCTTTGTGGGTATGAAATTTCATTTTAATTATGGCTTCGGAGTTTCTTAGAAATGTTGTAACCGAATTTCAATTAAATCAGGACCAACCCAAACGAAGCCATCGGCTGAGATGAAAATGAAACCTTTTTCAAAAATTTCTTGCAACTGTTTTAATTATTTTCCCAAAATTGCAATGTGAGGGAAAATTTACAGCAAATAAACAACACGAAATATGTGCAGAATTTTTGTCATAAAATTTCAGAAGCAGATAGCAAAAATTCATGGCCAGAAAAAGTCATAATGTTGGTACGTTCATACATTGATTTTTTCAGCTCAAAATTCATGAGAGAAGAATGTCATTCAGCAAGAGGAGAGAGATGATGCAACGAGAAGGCGCATGGCATACACGTATGCAAATGCAAAACTGATACATTTTCAATTAAACTGGTATTGGTATTGCAAGAGCAAGATAGCATGGGAAAACCCATTCAATTACGAAATTAAATTTTGGTTTTTTTTGAGAAGGAAATTAAATGTTTGAATGGTCCATCCTCTGGAATGACCCAATACCAATGCGCCGCTCAAGTGAGTCGTCACACAGTTTTGTGGAAGGACGGGCGAGCATTCAATTCCAAATTGACACTTGAATAAATATTTGTTCTTCTGGCACACAAACAAACAAAAAAGCAGAGAGAGAGAGAGAGAGAGAGATTCGTTAAATGTTTGCATAGTTTGAGGCGTACAAAAGGCAAAACATTTCTGCAAATTTTTTCAAGCTCGAGTGCAAGAAAAAACTCCAGTGAATAAAGTGTAAAAAATACTCCGGCACAAAGAACAATTAAGCATTCAATTACTTATTCATTTGGCAGCCTAAAAATTTCAACCACATTATGAATGAAAATGCACTCGGGGAGCTAAAAAATAAAATAAAATAAAATAAAATAAATAAAAGTATGCAAAATAAAGCAAAGTAAATATTAAAATGCACAAAATAAATCCACACAATTATTGTGTGGATCCTTGGCCACTCATAAACAGAATATTGTACGTATGGAAAATTTTCACATATTTTTAACCGAAAAAAATATTTATTCTAGGTTATACAAAAGTTTGATTAAAAGGCTATTTAGAGCGGAATTTTCCTCTTTGAATTTCTTATTTGAAATTCCACATAATTAATGGCGAAAACGTGCCCGCAAAATGTAAATACACAAACAATTTGTGCCGCCCACAATTTGTATTCAAATAAAAGCCGATCAATTACTAATTTATTCTATGGCTGAAAGGGGGAATCAAACCAGCGATCAAATCATAGAACAGATTCAATGAGGAAATTGTGCGTAAAAATTATAAAATTTAATTAATGCAACGGCACGCCATTTGTCGCCTCCCCCCCTCCCTACTTTCATTGGCATTGGCCATGCAACAGGTGGTGACGCGTCGCGCCAAAAGGGGTGCTTGCAACCATCTGTGTGTTACCTTTTTATGCAAATTAGAGACGCGTCTGTGGATGCCCCTTGGGGGAAAGGTACGCAGCTGTAATGGGAGAGGAAGTACCAAAGCTCTCGATGGCGCAGAAGTACGGAACCTCTCGATGGGGAACCCCCTCGATGGTTGGGGAGGGGAGTGTGAACCGATTGGAAATTCCACCACCACCACTGCAGCATCGAACGCCGGAACGTGTCTTGGCATTTACAGCGTAGGGCCAGTGGAAAAAGAGAAGAAAATTTAATTGACAATTGTTAAGGTTGCTCAATTTCCAATGGCAACAACCACACTCTGGGCTGGGGCTGTGGATCCATGGAGTGGACTCCCCTGGTTCCCGTAGCACCACTTAAATGGACACAACATTCAACCCTCTTTTTCCCCCCACTAGAAACGGGCTGTGTTGCCCTTTCGTCAGAATTTATGCATGTGGGCGCTTCAGAAATGTTCGTGTGGTTTTGCGTTCATCAACATTTGAGTTTGAGTGGGGGAGTATTGAATCTCCGGTCTCTGGTTGGTATGTACTCGTATCATTATAATTCATCAATTAAATTAGCAGAGGCAGCTTCGAAGGGGTAGTAGCTAATGGAGAAAGGGCGAAGCCAACGGAGAGAGTAAACATAAGAGTAGCTCCTTTAGAAATGGGGGTTTTGGGTTTGTGGTTTAGTTTAGGGATTGTTTTGAATGCAAGTACATATATCTTTCAATATTCATCTCTTTCTTAAGCCTGATATTAATTAATTTTCCTTAGCTTTTATTTCGAATGATGGCCTTCAATTTCTGTCGTTCGAAAACCAAGCGAATTAAGTTTCTGCTTTCGGTTCTGTGTGCAGTTAATTTCGATTTATTTTGGTGAACGTTTTTCTCCCTTGTTTCGGTTTTAAATCCTCTGGCCTTTGAGTAGTAAAGAAATACTTAATAATTCATTACTTAATTCCCGCTTCCGGGGTTATTTTTTACAACCTCGTTTGCATCTCCATTAAGTCTTGGGGCTGAGGACGGACTTCATTGTTCGCAGGCTTTGGCTTTGGGCTTCTTAATAGCCATTTGTGATTGCAACTACAATATGCGGCTGCTGGATGTCAGGCTGGCTTAATGATAAGGCCCAGACCGGCCGTCTGCTCATTTCCTGCCTCTGCTCTGACTTCCCACTCAATTTACGTGGAAAAACTTCACATGACATCGTTAAAATATTTGCGTTGCGCTTCCCACCCATTCCGCACACACGTTTCTTCCTATATTCCCCACTCTTTTGCACTTCTCCCCCATTTTCTCACACTTTTCCCACCCCTTTTTCCCCACCACACCCCACTTTTTCGACATTAACTGCCAGTGTCGTACTTTGTCGCTTAATTGAGACTCTGTCAGTGGGTATGGATGTGGATGTGTGGATGTGGGTGTCACGCTCTCGCTTATTAATTTATTTTTATGTTTAATAACAAGCACAGAGCCTCGATGGATGGATGAGTGGCGCCATTCCACTGATAAAAAAGAAAAACAGCAACGAACCATAACAATAACATTGTGAGTGGGAAGAGAAGGCTGGGCGTCCATAGCGTCCATGTTTCCATGGTTCAGGTTGTAAATTAAACACGATTGAATGGTACGGTGTGGAGTATTAACACTGAAAGGTACCCTGGATTTGAGAGAAATAAATAGATTCATATGAAAAATATATAAGAGTTTTAAATTAAAACTTTTACCTAATAAATAGATGCATATGAAAAATATATAATATATATATAATATATAATAATAAATATAATAAATATATATGTATATAAATAAAATATATATTTTAAATTAAACCTTTTAACTGCTGAAAAATTAATTTCTTTCTATTATCCATAAGGGAAGATAATATTTATAGCCACAAATAAAATATTCAAAACGCAGTTTGATAGCCTTAAAATAACCGAAAATTACAGGGTATCAATCAATGATCAATCGAAAAAAAAACGCCAGAAAAATGGCATGCGACATGCCATCAAAGGCGTTCGTGCCAAACACATTATCTGTGACGCATTTGGATCAAGTTATCTACGAATATCAGCTGTCAAAATAGTTTCGAGGAAATACATCCATAAATTTTGGGACACCATTTTCCCCTGCACAATTTCCCCTGCACTTGCGGTTATTTCCTGCTGTAGTTTCCCTTTAAAATGGGAGGCGAAAACTCACACCATTAAAGCACTCTTTGGGAGTCGCTTCTGTTGGCCAAACAGAGGGGATTATTGATATCGTTAATGGTGGCTGTTGCCACGTCCCTTGTCCTTTATTCTGCGGTCGTTTAATTAATACCAAAGCTGATTAATTAGCAGTTTGTGGGCCCAAGAATCGACACAAGGGAGCGGAGTGCCTTTTCCCCGGTTTAAATTTGTGGGAATTGCATTATTCCCGTCTCCCGTTTGGCTGCAACAGTTGCATGCCACACTGCCAATGGAAATTGCCATTAATTTCATTAGCTGATTGTCGTCATGGCAGCAGCAAAGGCAGCGGCAGTGGCAGCGGTGGTGGCAGCGGTGGTGGTGGCTATTCCCTTTGCGGATTTTATAATTGCCATGAACCACACCCCAAAAAGGATGGTGGGGGGCATGGGGCATGATTGCATATGTTGCTTGCTGTTGCTGCGCCTATAAATTGGTTGGAGTGGGTGCGAAAATGTGCACCACTGCTGCCGGCAATCGACCACCGGCTGTTCCTATTAAAATTCTGCACATTAAGTGGCTACAAATATTTTTTTATCTACATATAGTGTCTGGTTTCCCAGCCTAAAATTCCCCAAACAATTCCTTAAATAATAGGCAGTGGCGCAAAATAACGTAATTCCACCTTTGTTTGCTATTTGCATTTGCCACTGCATATAAATATTGTAGACGCTTATAATTACTAACGGCAGCGGCCGTTCTTTCGCCTCTTTATATCTCATTCTTCATTTTGCTACCGCAGCTGCAGCATCTATGCTGTTCTCTTGCACTCTCTATCTATCTATCTATCGCTCATACTCGGCTCAGCAACAGCACAAGCTTCTATCGTTTCTTTCGTTCTCTCTGTCGCTTGCATTAGGGCGGCCCGCCCGCCCTCTTTTAGTCTTTAATTGATCGTCATCATAATCGCATTCACGTTCTACATTATCTACCTACATTATCTACATTCCACCGTCTTGATCTATCACTCACTGCTCTCGCATATTGTACAGAACCTGCGTCTTCAATCGACATCGCTTTGATTTGATCAACAGGCATAAATAAATTGTACACACATGAACTATATCGAATCCGCTCGACATCTTATTTTACTCTAAATCAACAGCTACTGAAAAAGCTCTCTAACTCAACATATAGCATGAGAACTCTTTAGAAGAAGAAGGATTCAATGAAATTGAAAAGAATTTTGAATACATTTTAAATCAATCTGAAAAGTTGTTATCGACTGAAAAATACCATTGAATGGTTCTTTAAATGTTTCTACTCCTCAAAAGACATTACCCTAATAATTTTCAATGAACTTTAAGTGAAATTTGTAGCACTTTTCTTTCCCCCTTTCTACACCCAAATGAAATGTTTAAATCCCCTTACAAATTTTTTTATTTTCCCCAACAACAAGCACACACAGACACCACACATCCTTCTAATACATCAAAATTTTCCATCAAATCAACACAAAGCACGTGCCACGGAAAAGTTTTCCCACCATTGTTTTTCCTTACCCCTCAATCGTTTTGCTGCCTGCAATCGAAACTTTCTGGATTACCCGCTCGCCACAGAAAAATAAGGAAACACACAAATTTTATGTATGGATTTATATTGCATTTTTATTACCCGAAACGTATCGCATATATGTATGAATGTACCTACTACTCGCACAGATAAATTTGTTGTCAAAGCAGCCCGTCGGGCACGTAACATTTTAAAAAACAATTTTGGACTGATACAATTTCTTGTATTATCACCCTCAACCCCTCCCCCACCGCGAAACAAAAAAAAAAGAAAAGAAATAAACCAAAGGCAGAATGTTGTACGTATGCAAATACAAACGCGAAGAAAGAGAGAAAAATCGGCACCGCAAAACAGGAGACAATATAATACACAGAAACCGTACAGACAACGAGTCGTATCGTACAAAGGGGCGTATAAGCGATTTTTATTTGCATGCCGCTCAGAGGCACAGGCTGTGACAGGGGCAGATTCAGAGGCGTGTGGCGGCGCCAATGGTTGCCCTGCGGCTGCTTATCACTTTATATGTCGTTGTGTGTGTGTGTGTGTGTGTGTGGTGGGGAGGGATTGGGAAGGGTGCACGTGTGTATGGAAATTGCCTCGCACTCCCAGGCTCTGTAGGCACTCAAATGAGAGTTCCATGAAACGTAATCTACGTAAAAGTTTTGTCAAGTAATTTGTGAATATTTCGAATGGAATACGAGAGAATTTTATTGATGAAGTTATTTCGCGTTGTATTTGTTTTCGAATTTACTATATGCATCTCATGGTTAATACAGAAATAAGGAATATTTTTCAGTAGTTAATGTAGTTTTTTTAAGTTTTTATTTGTTCATGGTATTTTTTTTTTTAATTTTGTTTATTTAACATTTTTTTAAATATCCTTTGGTGTTGATTTTATTATTTTTAATTTATTTATTGTTTCAATTATTTTCTATATGTATATCGCAGTGTTTAGTGTTTTTGGTATTTTTATCTAGTATTTTCAAGAGATTTCCCATTTCAGAACAATCTGCATCATTTTTGTGACATTTTATATAATTTTTACTTGCACATAAAATCAACAAAAGATTCGCGGGGAAGTAAATAATGTCAGGCAATCTTATCGGATATATGTGATGGGTTGTGTCAGGGGCAAGGAGAATATGACAGCCTGCTGCAGCGGAGTGGGGTGGTGGAAGGGAAAAGTGTGGGGCTGCAGGGGATAAAGTTGTTTATGGTCTGACAAGGTGGCGCCCTAAATGCGTTTTCATGCCTTATTTAAAACGATTTTTCGAGTTTACCACTCGGGAAATTACTTTCATTTATTGTTTTTATTTGGCAGTATTTTCCACAGGGGGATTTTGCTCTATATATAGCCACTTGTTGCAAGGGAATATACATATGTATGTACATGTATCCCATTGATTTTCCCTCCGTTGTGGTTAAAATTTCCTTTTTGAAGCTCAAAGGCAAACCAAAAGCTCACATGAAAATTAATTTGAAAGCAAAAAGAAAGGAAAAAGGAAATGCTGTGACAGACATTGTAAAAACCACAAAATTAAAACTCAATATGTGTGGCCAAAAGACGACTAACTTTGGAGACGTTTCCAATTAATGGAGTGGAAGCACACACACACACACACACATAGAGAGGGAGAGAACTTTCGCTGAATTAGTGGCAAAAAGGCAAAAGGCAAACATCAATATGTGTGGAAAGCGACAAGTGGAAAAGAGAGGCAACAGACACAGTTAAAGAGGGGCAGAGAGAAGGCAAAACTCTCAAAGCAAAAGTAAGAGACCGCCCCCGAAGGCGAAAAAAAAAAGTTGAACAACTTTTAGGGCGGACAGGAAAACCTGCTGACAGCTTCAGCATATTGTTAGATTGTGATATGGGTAGCAAATAGATTTTCTAGTAACAAAAAAGGAGCATATATTATATATTATATATATATTATTCAACATTTCAATAAGAAAAAGCCTCAAAATGCAATGGGACATTGCATAAGTTTGCCATTAGAAAACAATCCACATACACAATAGAGATGAGAGAGAGGGCGGACTCCCACCCTTCCCTAGAGTCAAATCAATGTCTAAGTCTACGCCCTTTGATGTTGTGGGCGTGGCCTGAAGCAAAAGTAAACGGGAAATCTTCACTGTAATTGAATGTGTGTGTGCTGCTATTCCTGCAGCTGTGTGGGTGTGTGTGTGCTATGCTAAGCCTCCGCCCTTGGATATGTCTCTGGGCTTGTTGTTTAGCATAAGTTTCACTCGAATCACATGCCACAGATCCCTGCCCCCTCCCACATACATACACAGCTCTTTATGCAAATCCGTTGCCACTTTATTGCTTTTATTTATGTAATTTGTAGCATCTAAATGTCATTTACTCGACGCAAACATTTGCATTTGCATTTTCCTTAGACTAAGCTGCTGGTTGGAAATAGTTGAAAAAGCTTTGGCATGTGCAGTTTTTTAATGGACGTTTATTTTGTGGTTCAATTGAGATTATTTGGCAGAATTAAAGGGTTAAAATTACTCTTATTTATTTCCAAAGAAGGCTATATTTAATTCCTTTATCTTTTACGATGTTTACTAATGAAAATTTTAATTTAATTTAATTTCAGGTAAGTTCTCTCATTCGAAGAACCACTGGATGGAAGCCCCTCATTAAAATAAAAGCCAACACAAATTTAAGAACAGTCTCTACCATATATTTCTTGTTTATTTATCAGGCAAAATTTCCATGCAACCTGCCATCTGTTTCCATAACATCTATCTCTTGTTTTTTCTTCCTGATTCCTTCGGGGAACACAAACATGCCTTTTTTTGTGGCAATTAGACACATATTTTGTTGACATCCTTTTGGTTATATTTGCTTAAATACCAACACAAAATGTGCCCCAAGGACATGTTTATGCATGCCACAAAAAGTATAACTCCTGCCAATAAAAAAAGGGTACACAAAAAAACAGATGCCTGGCAGACAGACAGTCCGCCAAGAGGGGACCACCCGTTGGGTTTTTTTATTGTTATTGCGATGTGTCCCCCCTCTTTTTTCTGTGTGTCGTCTGAATCCTTTTTTCCTGTCTCTGGAACCAATCATTGGACTAGCGATGCCAGAGCCCAGAACCGAGAGATGGATGCTGCAGCACAGAATCGGTGTCTGGAGTCCAGAAGGGGCGGCATCAATCACGTTATTCCTCGGTTCTCCACTTCATTTTTGTCGATTTCGTGGGTAATCAAGCGGAAATACTCTGGAATGCTGGCAGGACTTGCCGGGACTACTTTGGAACTGATTCTCATTCGGTATCATGCGGAATGAATGCTTTACGTATTTATTAAGTCATGAATGGGAGAGGGCGTGAAAACAATCACCAATCCCATACCGTTTGACAGTTCCCATTTTCATCATCATTCCGAGGTTCTGCGTCCTGTTTGTCCTGCATCTTTGAATGTAAGATCCCTGTGTAAAATGACGTTTTTTCTTTTTTCATTCAACGAATTTAATTTTCCGCATTTGATGTCCTTTTCTGCTTTTCTGCTTGATTTGCGACGCTTTTCCTTGATATTTCTTCGCTGTGCCCCGTGTTTGGCTTTCATTGTGAGTGGATGGACGTTTTTTTTTCCTGGAAAATCATTCAACAGTCACGCCTTAGGCATCACAAATGTTCTGGTTATGGTAATGTATATGTTTCCCCTCCATTTTTTGAACCAGAAAGTAATCAAGTCTATTGATGCCTCTTTTTGACAAAGGATTTTTCATGTTTTTTCTAGGGAAATGCGAGTGTTTAGAGGTATATTTGTGGGATTTACTGTGAAAGCAGATAAAAGGGATATGAAAGAATAATGGAAATAATTTATTTAATATTGGGGGAATAAAGTTTTGTAATCTAATATGTTCTATGTACTTTTAAAATAACATTGAACATCTCATGGAACTCTTACGAAATATTGAACTTTTTATAGAATATTTTTTATATAATTTTCTCCTAAAAAATAAATGTAAAAACTCTTCTTCCTGTCCAGAATTTCCACTACATTTAGCCCAAACAAACATTTTCTTAAGAAAAAAATCATTTAAAGTTTTTGGTTTGCATTTTCTTTTGACATTTTTATGATTGTCACGACTTTTGGCCAATGGATATAGCTGGCTTCCCACTCTCATCTGTTTTGTCCATCAGTGGCAGTGGTGCCCCAAGGCAGGGCAAGGCCAGGCCTGGCACAGCCAGACTCTCATTAGTTGAACAACTGAATTTGCCAGAGGCCACAACTGTAGGTCTACATGTCTTGGGTCTTGGCATTTCAATCAATGGTGGATGGAGGGGAAAAGTTTTTCATTCCATTCTTGCAGCCAAAACGCATACTAAAAAGGCCGCCAGCTGATGATGATGATGCCGATGCTGATGGTGTGATGCCAATGGCATTGGAAAGTAGAGGGAAAGTTACGCCAAATTGAATTCGTGCAAAAAAAAAAAAGAACTGAAAAAGTTTGCCATTTTATCCATCTTTTAATTCAATCTACGACAGAGTGAGGGAGAGAGAGAGAGCAGTAGATCTCTTACTCCGGAAAATTTGTGTAAAATTTATTGACGTCTTGTGTAGGCGTATACTTAATATTTTTTAGCATTTTTTATTATTATTTTTTTCGTTTTGAGCCGGAAAACTCAGATTTTTGTTCTGCTAAATGCAGCTGCTACCACCCGCGGCAGAACAGGAAATGAAAAGTCGTGGAGTGAGCAGTTATCCTGCGTCCTGCTCTCATCTTTTGGGTTTGTTTTTTGTTGAGTTTTTTGTGGTTCTACTTTTATTTTATTATTATGCTTTTTGCTGCTGCTGACTCTGCCTTTAGCTTTTGGGTTCTGCGATTGAGATTGGTATTCCTTCTTTCTACTCCACATTTGCATATCAATTTGTTCGCATTTCGTGTGTCCTTTCTTTTGGCTATTCTCTCTCTCTCTCTCTCTCCATTTCATTGCATACTTTTGGGAGTCCCTGCTAAAGTGCATTTGCCATTGTTGTAGCTGCTGCTGCTGCGAGTAGTAGGAGGACATCTGAAGAGTGAGGAGTGGATGGAACGTCGTCTAGAGAGGCAAGGGCGTAACATCTGAAGTGCAAAAAGGCGGCAGAACATCTAAAGAAAAAGTAGGTAGGATACTCTAAAGAGCATGGACAGAGCGGAAGAGACTGAATTGAGAGGAGGAGGCGGAACGCTTCTGTAGCGAAAGGAGAAAAAAAAAAAAAGGAGAAGGGAGGAACATCTAAAGAGGCAACGAGCAGCTCCTTAATCAGGCAAAAATCTGTTGTCTAGCTTTTGGGTTTGTTTTTTAGCTCGGGGATAGGTTCTTATGGGGCTTACGGTTATGGGAATGGGACATTTGGGGACTCTCTCTTGCATTTGGGTTTTCCCATTTCCATTCCCATTCCCATAATATTTTAGTGCCTTGTTTATTTGCCTCCATTCTGTGGAAGCTTCTGCTCGTTGTATATTTGCTTATCGTCTCTGACAAATGGAATTTCTCTCTGGCTTTCAAATAGAAGATTGGCTTGGCCTCTGCCGCTTCTCTCTGCCCACAATTTGTCTAGTATTTATGAGGCATAAGTCCCCTGGAAGTCGCTGAAGTTGATTAAATGTATTTGTTGAGACTTGATAAATGTTTGGGTGGCAAATGTGGGAAAACTTGTACAAGTTTTTGATAATTTGCTACAGTCATATATCATAGAAATTTCTCAACGTTTTTGCACTGAAATTTAATGTTCAAAAATCGTGCAATGCAATTCTCTGTGCAAAAACTCTTTCAATAATTGGTTTAAGCTTTTTTTCTGTGGGCTTATTTTTGTTGTATAAATACTAAATACCTTTCCAAATGGTTATACAACAAAATATAAATAAAAAGTGCTGTAGAAAATCTGCCAGTTGCCAGTTGCCAGTGGAAGTCGTAATTTGTTTTGACATTTCGCTAATAACTGAAAATTAGTGTTTCCCGCCAGTCAGCAGTGGATTTTTTTTTGGTTTTTTTGTTTGTTAACAAATCCCAATGGAAAAAAGCGTGTAAAATGGGTTAAATTGGAAAGGCAGCAAGCATTTTCCAGACTCAAAAGTGCGGGCGTGGAGGGGAAAGAGAGCACACTGAGAGATAGAATCTCCATATCAGAGAAATATTTTTGGAGTCCTGGAATTAAATTCTTAATTAAAATTAAATTTTATTAAAATATTTTATTAAAAGCATCTGAATTGGTTTTCAAAAACACATTTAATTTGCTCAAACCATTCCACACATTCAAATAATGGTTTTTGAAGTTTAAACCAATTTTCTTTAGTGTAGATTTGGTTTTTTTTTTTTGTATGTCACTGGCTTATGATGCAACAAAGCTGCATTTAAAAATTGTTTACTTGTGCAATTTAGCCACTTAGAGCGAGTTGGCAACTGCGAATTTTCATGCATATGCATGAGGGAAAGGATCACACACTCACACACTCTTCACCTCTCTATCACACACTTGTGCTGGCATTTATCTCTTTCCCTCTCTGTCACACACACTGTTCAGACATCGCTTCTTCTCTCTCCCTAGTGAGAACATAACGACAATATGACAACGCTAAGCCTCTCGTTCGAGTGGCGAGCAATTCGAGCATTGAAGAGGAATGCAGAGTGTCACTGCCGCCGCCGCTGCTGCTACTGCTGCTACTGCTGCTGGGGCACAATTTTTGCAGCATCAGCATTAGAGATGGAGGGGCTTTTATGAGGAGCCACTGATTATGAAGCGTTGTGCAAATATGGCACAAAAAAAAACCGACAGAAATCGAGCACTGAGAAGAAAAGATATAGCAGAGCTGAAAGACCAGAGCGCAGAGGATATGCCGCAGCTGAGCCTCAAGTGTCAAGCAGAAGTCATGCTCGTCACCCGCTCTTTCTACTCTTTTTACTGTCTCTCTCTCTCTCTCTCTCTCACAGAGAAAACCCACAACTATTTGTCATGGAAAACAGAGGAAAACTTTCGCAAAAATAACAACAAAAACAAAAGTCGGAAATTGTTACAGGCGTAAAGTTTCTAATTGTCTAAATTACATAGACACCGCAGTACACTACACTACACCTACGACGTAATGAAGGGGCGGCAAACTACACTACACTGCACTACAAAGTGGGGGGGAGTTGGACTGGATGGGGCGTTGGGTTGCTTTGTGTTGTGTGGTGGTGGTGTCTGTGGCGTTTCGTTTGTTTCTGCTACTGGTGCGGCCAGTGGTGGCAGCTTTGGCGCAGCTTTTCAGCTTTTCCTTGTTAATTTTTATTGACATTGTCAACTCTGTTGGGGGGTACAATGGGGTTTACGGTTTAGTTCTTCTACATTTTAGTTGTGTAGAGGAATGGAGAGAGGGGGTTATGTTTGTGGTTCTATTGGGATTTGGTTAGAGTCCTGCCACGGGCTATCGCTTTGTTCTACTTTTATTGGTGGAATTTAGTGGATTGCTATTGCATGTGTGTGTGTGTGTGTGTGCGCATCAAAACTATTTTGATGTGGCTCTAAAATACTCATAAAAATCAATTAGGATTATAGTAATCAGTCGGAGTAGAATGATTTTAAATTTATGTGTAAATTTAGAGACAGTTTTTGATTTTTGGTATCAAAACTTTTTTTAAACGGTTCTTCATTTTTTTAAATTTTTATTTAGTTATTCTTTATACGTTTTGTTCTTTTCTAAATGTCTTACATTTATTCTTTATCACTTTATTAAATTAAGTATTATAATATTTTATGTACATTTTTTATTTTTCCTTTATTATTTATTTTTTTTCTGAAATAATCTTTTCTTTACTTTTTACTTTATTATTATTTTTATTTTGTTGATTTGTATTAAATTTTTTTATATTTTTTTTTTGTTTTTAGTAGATTTTGTCCGTCAAATGTTAAATGTTAGAAATCTAAAAACAACTTCTCTTTGGAATATGCACTTTATGCTAGAAATATTTCTGCATTTACTCGAATGCCAAACTTTTGGCAAAGAATCCCACAGATACAAACAAATAACAGACATGCTGAAAATGTGCTCTGCATAGTTATTGGACCATGCTAAAATTATTGGGGCACTCGCAAACACAGAAAATAACTTTGTTTGCCACCATTTTTGGCAGTATTTTGTTGTGCGTGTAGTCGCGTGCGGTCTCTCTCGCTCTCTCTTTGCAGCTGGAGAAGTGGAGCAGAGAGCACTTGGCATAATAATGAAATATTAATCGGAAAAAATTCGCACAAAAAGGATTCCTCCGTTGCATACATTTGGGCGCCAGGCTTAATTGAAACGACGACAAACGAGTGAACCACACAGGGGGAGATGGTCAGAGAGAGAGAGAGAGAGAGAGTGAGAGAGGCAGGGATGCAGAGAGTGACAGAAAAGAGAACACGAATAGACACGCATAAATTTGTGAACAAACAACGGGACAAGGATGCCCCTGCAACCCTCCTACCGCCTGGTAAAGTACTCGCAACGAGTACACCATTCTGTGAATACTAATGGAAGCGGCTGCCTGAAACTGCAGCCACTGGCTGGCTGTTGGTGTCGTTTGCTCTGGTTTTTGGGTTGCACCGACTTGGTGCCCCCGCAGATTACTGATGCCACCAACAGACCAGCGCGCACCCCCCACCCGGCTGCCACTCGACGACTCCCATGTGGATTACCCCCCACTCGGGAACTGTTTTGGTGTTTTGTCGGTATGTTGCTGCAGTTGGCATTCAAAAATTTGTGCATATTAAGTTGTTGATTTGCTGATTTACACTCTGGCGGATCTGCGAAACAGAAATGCTGCCCCCCCTTGGCACACACCGAAATGTCAGCCACAAAAACTGCGATTTAGCTGCCAGCGAAAGGGAGGAAGGGAGATACATAGATATGCCACAATGTGGCACAGAAAAAAGAGGGAAGAACAAACAGTTACAGTGCAGAAAACAGCAGCTACATTTTCATTTACATTTTCATTGTCAATGTTAATGCGAAGGGCCATCAAGAGCGTGAAAATGGACCGTGGAATTTCCACTCAAACCGAAAAGTGGACACAGGACCTCGAATTTTTGCTCTGCCCTGCTCTCTGACTGCTCCTCGACGACTTCTGGTCTTTAGACTGCGCCTGGCCTGTCCCTCTGCTGCCTCTCTGGACGTTTGCCACTTTGCCACCCCTCCTACTTCTGCAGCTCTGCTTCCCCTGCGACTTCTGGCCCTTTGCTGCCGACGACTCCTGGTCTTTTGTGCTTTTTTGGTCTCCCTCTACAAACAGAAGGCAGGCAACAATAACCTTCATCTTCATCAGGAGCCCCACCAGCAGCAGCCACTACGTTCTGCCATCAGCATCCTGAATAGTAGCAGCATTGCCCTACCATCTTCATCAGCTTCATTGCCACCAATTCCCTGCCACCACCACCACCATCATCAACATCAACATCCATCGCTGACATCGTTGTCCTGCTCGTCATGATGCTGCTCACCTGTGTGTGTCGTAGCGTCGCATTACCCATCTGCATTTCCGCTGCTCAAAGAGAGAGAGAGAGAGAGAGATACAGCGAGAGGGAGAGACCGTGAAAATACTGTTGCAAGGAAATTTCTGGTGCTACTGACTTTTTCTAGATGACTTCATAGTCACGTCAAGGATTTTGCTAGGCCAGGCAATGGTCAAACGGAATTTGTATGGCTGGTGTTGAGTTTATGATTTTCAATGAGTTTTTGAATGATGTTCAATGCAATTTACTGGTAATATATGAAGGATATTGAGTGAAAAACTGACTCTAGGAATAAATTCTGGCAGATTAAATGCACGATCTGGACATTTGAATGTTCTTTGATTGTCCTTGTAGCAGAAGGAAGCTCTACTGTAGCAGCAGCTCCCTCCACTTAGACAGTGAAAGAGCAAACAATAGATCCTTTTAGTCGCACCTCTCTCTCTCTCTCTCTCTCTCTCTCTCTTTCTTTCCTTTAATGACAATAATCCGCAAATAATAGGGTACTTTAATCTTCGTTCTCTCTTTTGAAAACTAGAGAAAAGAACTCGTAATTATTCCCCACCTGTGGGAGAAAGTCGAGTGTTTCATTGAGTGGTGGCTGGAGAGCGGTCCTGTAGAGGATCTGCCCTACCTCTACCTCTTTTTTCACTCTCTTTCCCTCGCTCTATGAGAGATTGCACTTCAGGTAGGTTCTGTTCTGTTCTGTTCTGCTGCTGCTGCTGTTTTGCTTTTTGTTTTTCTTCTGTGTACGAGATGGCTTGAGGCGGCTTTTGTTTTGAATAAAATTTGTAAGGACTGCCTTTCTCTTATCCTTTTTTATTTTTGCATATACTTTTAGGCGCACAGCTGCACGCCTCTTTTTGTTTTTGTTTTAGCCGCCTTCAAGGTGCTTCTTACATTAAGCGTTTTCCCTGCCATTTTCCTCGAGAGTTAATTTCGCAAATGCAACGCAATGAAAAGAATGGAAAGAGCTCCATGGAACAATGGCTGCATGGATGCAAAATCCCAGCACCACTGTGAAGACACATGTTTGTGGGTATGCAGCGGGGGGGCATGGCATGCATCATGCATATTCCTACCATTTATCTTACGCCTGTGCCTGTGTCCTGGGATGCAAGGATGCCGTCCTGTGCTCTGCTGCTGCAAGTGACCAAGCAAAATCAATTAATGCTGTCGAGGCACTCAAATTGCGTTGCATACCGCAAGGCAAGGCAAGGCACGGCATGGTTTCGTTTCTCCTTCTCTCCTTCTCCTTCTCCCTCTCTCTCTATCTCTCTCTATCTGTGCGCTATTTTTGGCTCTTTTTTTTTTCATTTCTTTTTGGTTCTCCGTTGCACTTAATGCGCATTCTTTACCCTCTGTTTGCACATTAAAAAGCAATCCGCAAACCCGAAAGGAAAACGTAATATGCATTTCCCTGGGAAAAAATACCTTACGGATACACCACACACACACACACACACGCGTATGAGTGATGCACACAACAATGCAATATAATTACAATTTCTGTGTTGGTCAGGAGGCAGAAGGCAGGAGGCAACCTTCTTCTTTGGTGCATTTTTGGTCTGGTGGGGGTCATTGAGGGGGATACATTATCGCATGAGGTAAATAATAAAATTACTTTCGTTCATTTGTTGTTCATTCGCGTATTGTTTTCCTCAGGTAAGTTTGTGTATGGCCCTGCGAGTCGAGTCACTCAAGAAATGAATGAATGATTGATGGGCTGTGCGGCTGTGGTTGTTGTGGCAACCGAGTGAATGAAATTGATTCAGGAATACATTTTCAGACTGAACAAATACGTTTTTATACTCGTATTGTGCATAAATATTGATTGAGAGATTTATAGGGCCTGTTTCTGTTTGTTGAGTAAATGTTATTGAAGGAGGCTATAAGTCCAGCTATAAATATAATCTCAGTTATTTTCGGAAGCAAATAAATCAAAAATGTATAAGGAAGCCAAGGGGTAGATCGATACGCGTGCTGGTTATGCTGCTGTATATGATATCGAATTGTAAAGGATAAATGGATGCAGTAATACAACTTGGACTATTATTAATCACTTTACTTGTTGGTTCGTTTTAAAGCTTCTTTTCTTCCATTTTACACTTTTCCACCATATTTTATGCGCAACTGTACCCATTTTATGGGTTTTAAATTGTTTCCATAGTAATTTGTACCTTTATCTGTTTTGGCTCTTGCATCTCTGTGTATAGTTCCCATTTGAAACCCTTTTCCTTTCAGTACTCTCTTCATTTTCTACATTTTTCCCCATTAACATAACCTGAATAACCATATTTTGTGTGACTGTACTTTCTTTTAAGCATCATTCAACTCAAAAAGCAAATGCAAAACCTTTTCATTTATAGTTTTCATACATTCCCCATGCACTTTTCATCTTTTCTACTATTTTTTTTCCATAGCCATATCTGTCATGACTGTACTTTTTTTTTCCTGTGGGCTAGGCTGGCATCATCACATGAATGAAAATCCTTTGTTGATTTGCCCAAAAGTTAACTTGACCTGACAGCTCCCTGCTGCTGCTGCTGCATCCATATCCTAGGCGAATTCTCACACCATCAGGTGTCAAGGTGTCATTTAGAGCTGCAGATGTACGGGGTACAGTGCCGCGGCCTGGCATGCAGTTGGGGGAAAAAAGGATTTGGCAGGCCGCACAAAAGTATGCAACGGCTTTTGTTTGGCGATCGTGTGCTAATACTCCTCCTTCCTTCTACCTTTCTCCTCCACACCCCACACCCCACACACCCACCGGACTTTCTTTTTGTGCCTCTGCTGACACTTTGCCACCTCTCTGCTCTCTGCTGTGTGTGTGCGTGTTTTTCTTTGCTCTTCCTTTTTTCTTTTCTTTCAGTCACCGCTTTTCTGCGGGCGTTAACCGCCGCTGCCTGCCCCGTTTTGTTGTTGACTTTGTGCTCCAGTTGCGGGTTGCGCGCGGAAAAAAAAAAGCTAAACACGCCCATGGAAAAGCCAATGGGCGCGCGCGTTAGAGAGTGCTCACATTTGTGTGTGTGTGTGTGTGGATAACTATCATTAAACAAGTGAAGCCACCAGCAGAAAACTACAGCCACATGCCATGCCACATGCCTCACCTCAAAATCCACCCACACGAAACGCATTAAAAGCCGAGAGACAAACAAAAAGAGGCAGCAGCAAAAGGGAGTGAAAGAGCCTCAGCCTCTTGACGCCTTTTGACTTCTTGCCCTGCAGTTGTGTGGCCGTTTTTTTTTTTTTTTCAAAATGCACTTTCCTTTCACAGAGCTCCCCTTTTTTTCGCATGGCTCCTTGGAGAGTTGCGGAGTTTAGAGTATCTTAAGCTGCGACTTCTGAAAGCTGCAGCTTTCTTTTTAAGCCTCTAACTGCTTGTGCTGCTGCGCTCAACGTCTGCTTCTGCTACTACTTCTATTGCTGTTCTATTGCTTCGTTTTTCTGGTTTCTAATGCTGCTTCTCCTTTTGCTTCTACTGCTTCTCCTTATGCTTATACTGCTTTGCTTTTTGCCCGCTTCTGTTCCTTTTTCCTTTGGCTTAATGTGTTTTGCTGTATAGTCCTTTCAGTCTGGCCCTGCATTTGACATGGCGCTTTGCATGGGCCGCTGATCCACAGCAAGAAGAGTTGTGCAGCTGAAAGTGCTGCGCGCCCACAAAGGATGCCAAAGCAAGCCAGGCAGCAGGCAGCAGCCAAGTGTCAGACTATTTGCCCAAAAAATGCCTCAAGGATTGTTAAACCGATGCCTGGCATTGTCATCTCTCTCTTTCTTTGTTCTCTCGTCTTCCCCCTTTTTCCAGACTTCCTATTCCCTGTTGTCATGTTTTCCTGTTGTCCTGTTGCCTGTGGCTAAAGCAATTTAAGGATTTTAGTTTCTGCGGTCATTTCTGAGTGATTTCTGATTTGTGTGTGTGTGGAAACAGACACGTTCGGGGAAAGAGGGGAGAGAAGAGTCAGGGAGCAAACGGAAGTAGATTGCCAGATAATGTAGTAAATCTTGTGGAAGGCATTTCTCCGGTTTGCATTGAAGAGCTAAATGGGGGCTGAAGTTCTGCTTTGGTTCTGCTTTTAGAATGTTTGCTCGAAAGATGAATGAATGGAAATCGATTATTAGAGCGTTTCATCGTTGTAATGAGAAAACCCTGGGATCAATAGATATGGCAATCATTCCGATTTTAAAGATTTGTTGCATATTCGGATTTTATTTCGATGAACAGATTTGATAGACATTTTTAGATTTGTATAATTTGTTATCGAATGTTCGCTTAATCCTTAGATTCATCCTACTATAAATAATGGATATAGGCACAGCAACAATCGATAGAGATACTCGGCTGATTGCTGACGTTGAAGAGAAAATTCATCGGAAAATAATCGAAGTACAAATATTTAATCGAATGCTAATCCTAATCCTATTCCTAATTTAATAAAAACCCTCACCGAGCTAGTCTCATGCGCTCCCTGCAGGATAATTATACGAAACATTCACTTGGAGCCTCTCATCCTTGGCCAATTAGACCTGCAAATGGCCTGCAACAGACACATTCAATTTAGCACTTGCCAGAGACAGCCGCAGTGAAATATTTTGTCTTCTTTTGGGGCACCAAAAAGTGGCAACTGATTGATCGAATGACTGTATGGCACATAAGCAGCGCATCATCACCCATTAATTGGGGGAAAATTGAGGAAACAGCAAAAAAAAAATATTGATTGGCCATTTGCTAGGGGGAGCGTGGGCGCGGCAGCATTGTTAGCCAACGTTTTGATGTGTCCCCCAGAGCGATGACTGTGCCCACATTTCCGACAGAGTTCCGACACAGCGTCTATCTCGGTCGAAAAGCCATGGCCATGGCAGCAGCAGCAACAGCAGAAACAGCAGCAAATCTCACTGATTGTCAGCCCCGTGGACAAGTTTCGATTGCAAATGAGTTCCAGGGGTCGAGAGTGGATCCAAGTGGATCCTAGTTGGACGAGTAGCTTCTGACTAATGCCCATTGTCAAAATATGCCCATGACTGATGATGGCCCAAAGGCAGGGGGCAGAGGCAGGCAGCAGCGAGCATCCGCATTGACAGGCATATTTCATCTATTGATGAGAGGATTTCTGGGATTTCTGGATATACAGAAAGTGAGGGGCAGGGGGTGGCATAATTAAAGCCGAGTGATAGCGGAAATGCCAGGGTTCGCAAGGAGATGGATAGATTTGTACTGCTGCTGCTGCTGCTGGAAGGACAGAACGGCAGGAAGCCAATGGTGTGCAGTGTTCAGGGTATGAGGCATGCCCCCAGCATTATAATCAATGGCTAAGTGGATAGGAAATTGAATTTGTGTGTGTGCGTGGGCTAACTGCGGAAAATATTGAAAGAAAAGTCAAATTTTAAATTTAATTATTTGGGGAAAGAAATTAAAATTAAAATACATTTTTTTATGGAAAGTAAATACCACGAGCAAGAGATGTACAGAAAAAAAAATGAAAGAGACAGACAGCTAAGGGAACTAGAGAGAAAGAGAGAGAGAGATACTGGCGACTCTTTTACATTGCCTGCTGCCCCCTGCCACTGCCACTGGTGGATGCACCTTTTGTGCCTGCCAATTTCTTTCGCATTGAGTCATCGTCAACGCCATCTACATCACTGGAGGAGTGTTCAGGCTGCTGCACTGCTTCCTCTGCTGGCGGTGGCAGCAGTCCCAAGGACTTTGACTTTGAGTGACGGCATTTGTCAGTGGCAGACACAAAGTAATCATTACTTGCAGCAGTAGCAGGCAGCTCCTGCCGCTCCTCTCCTATCCACCGCCAGTAAGCGTATACTTAATAATAAGAAAATAAGTGCCATGTCAACGTGGAAAGGGGCAGGAGGCAGGGGGCACACCGAGGCCCCAGGACCTACTACATATCTCGCTCACATGCTAACGAAAAGTGGAAAACGGTGTCAAAGTCAACGACAAGAGCAGCCACTGGGCGGCATCCTACGGCATCCTACAGCATCCTACAGCGGGCGGCAACTATGGATGCACAGTTTCTGATGCTGATGAAAGAAACGTTCTTGTTGTTGTTGGTGGTGGAGAGCGAGAGAGAGAGAGGGAAATGGGGGCAACGTTGCGACTTCAAAGTGCAGCAAGGAACAACCTGACGTGACGGCTGACATCTTGAGACAAATTGAAAAGTTGTTTCTTCTGTTTATAAAGATAGCTCGTAAAAGCAGAACACAACCGTTGCGATGCGATGCTCTGCGTTTTGGCCTTTGGGGTCGAGAGGCAGGGCAGCAATTGACATCAAGAAAATGTGCAAAAATAACTAAAGGTTTCCATGGCAATCAGCGGTGATGCTGAAGAATATTTAAATGAGATTTCAGAGGTGAAATGATTGCATTAGAGAATGTTAACAGTGGTGGAAGCCAAAGGGAAATTAATTATATATAAATGAATGATAAAATTACAAATTTTATTATATATAAAAAACCAACAGCATTTTTCTGCATTTCATATTAAAAATTATTGAGAATTAATTATAATTAATTATTGTAATTCTGCATTTCATATTAAAATTATTGAGAATTAATTATAATTAATTATTGTAATTAAATGGAAAGTCTGGCCATTTTAGCACTACGCTTAAAAGTATGCAACATTTTTCTAATAAAATCTCCCTCTCTTTTGATTGTCTTTACAGCAACATCACAGCTACAATAAACAATAACAACAACAAAAACTACTCCCTCCTACCGCTGCCAGCATTCCAAGAACAAAAATTGGAAAAATCTACACGCAACATGAAAAACGACGTCGTGCGATGGAGCAGGCAGCCAACAAGCAACATCATTAGCAGAAATATCAGCAGCAGCAGCAGTAGCAGTAGCAGCAGCAACAGAAACCACACCAACAGAAGCAAATGCAACAAATTGAATGTGCAACATGCTGCGAGAAGGAGAGCCGCCTCACACACAAATGTTGCATGGAACAATGCCTGTCAGCAGCAGCAGCACGAAGAAGAACAACAAACAATCATTGAATGTGATATAAGAAATTTCAATTTCAATTGCAATTTATTCAAAATTAGTTTTTTACCGCATTGCAAAACGAAACTAAGTGGCAACAACAACAACAACTACAACAAAAATAGTAGACATTCAACAAAAACGAAAAGAATAACAACTAATGCAACATCGGCATTGCTGTTCATTTTGCAATTTAGTGCCGTAGTTTTTTTATGTAATTTTAATGTCGGTTTCGTGGATGGAAGTGTGGCAGCAGCCTCCTCCTCCTCCTCCGCCGCATCAGCGCCACCAACGCCCGCTCCTCCATCACTCAAAGTGGATGCTGGCCAATCGCCAGTGCTGCCACCCTATGTACTCGATTATGAGTCGGGTGGCAGGGCCAAGTTGACTCCCAACAATGGGGCAAAGTATGGCAACTCTGGTGGCAGCGGCAGCGGCAGCAACAACAACGCTGTCGGACACTATACACACACCTGGGCGGTGCATATACCCAATGGAGATAATGGCATGGCCGATGCGGTAGCCAGGGATCATGGTTTCGTCAATTTGGGAAAGGTAAGTCCAAGTCCAAGTTATAGCGAGTAAATTTGATTTGATTTTTTATTAGTTTATAAAAAGGGAAAAATCTGCGTTGAACGGGAGTATATATTAAGGTTACATAAGGAACGAATTAAAATAGTGGTTATTTTTTGACCTAAAGAAGAAAATAAGAATAAATAAGAAACATATAGATGCCGTCTAATTTACATACTTTTAAATGGGCATAAAAGTCTTCAAAGAATACACTTCAAATGTGACATAAATATAGTATTTTTCCACTAGTTTTTGCTATTTATTTACCGTTATGTTTCCTATTTTTATACCCGTACTCAAAAAAGAGTTAAGGGGTATATTAGATTTGTGGTAAAAGTGGATGTGTGTAACGCAGAGAAGGAAACGTTTCCGACCCCATAAAGTATATATATTCTTGATCAGCATCAATAGCCGAGTCGATAGAGCCATGTCTGTCTGTCCGTCTGTCCGTCTTGTTTGACGCCTGGATCTCAGAGACTATAAGAGCTAGGGCAACCAAATTTGTTTTCCAGACTCATGTGATATCACACTGCTACAAGTGTATTTCAAAATTTCGCCCCGCCCCCTTCCGCCCCCACAAAGGACGAAAATCTGTGGCAGCCACAATTTTAAAGATACGATAAAACTGAAAGCGCAGTATCGTAGAAAATAACCATATCTACCAGATTGCCGAATCTGAATCAGATCGGATCATAATTATAGCCAGAATGAAGAAATGAATTTTCTGTTGGTTCCCTCTCCTTCTCCAGCGCTGCTGACGCTACTGATTCTCTTTCTCGCTCGCACACTCTGCCGCGTTCAGTGCGCGAGCAACCCCTAGCGGAGGAGATGTAGAATCTAAATGGAACACGTACAATCTACATGTTAGATGTAGAATAGACATTGTATATGTAGATGTAGATAGCAGATGTAGCAAAAAAATGTAAAATGTAAAATTTTTTTTTTTTTTCCAAAATTCTACAAAATCATAAGCTGTATATACTGACTGAGTACGGGTATAAGTAGAGTCGTGTCCCCAGAAACGACTCACACGTTCCTTCTCGTTTTTAGTATTTTGTTTTTGGTTTTTGTATGCTCTATTTGATATTGTGTGCATTACATTTTCTACTACTTTTCTAGTATTTTCTGTTATTTCTGGTATTTTTTTAACTTTTTATGACGCACATTTTTGTATATAAAGGGAAATTAAAATTTTTCTCAAATATAAGTAAACCAAATAAATAAGCTCTGATTAATGCTTTTAATTAATGCTTATATATTTTCCTCCTACTTAATATTTTAGACTTTTCTGTACTAAACAAACTACCATTCCACCGCTTATTAAAGTATATCCTTCTTAGTATTTAGTTTTTCATCCGCTGCTGCTGCTCTGTGCCCGCATTCCTCATTTGTCAAAGAAGTTTTCTTTTGGCCAACACCTAAAGCAATCCACGAGTCACGAGTCGAAAGTCGGTCTGTGTGGCACAGACGGACACACAGTAGACTCGTTAGTCAGTTTAGCATATCATTAGAACACTCAAATGTGAGACTATTAAAACTTTGTCGCACACACACACAAACACACTCGCAGAGAGAGAGTCCACAGAGAGGTAGATAGAACTTTCTCGTTATGGAAGAAAGAACTTGACTCCTGAGGGGCGGGACAAATGTTGATATGGGTAGTCGGAGTAGAGTGCATCTCTGGACAAAGTTTTTCTACACCGTAGTAGAAGGGAACTCAGTGGCTCTCTCACTTGGCTTTTCCTGCTGCTCGGCTTGTTTGCTTGTCAGTCAGTCGAGGGAAGTAACATTTTTGGTGGGGTACGAGTAAAGTGAAGTCGACTCGAATTGCACAGGACACAGGTGTTGCCGTTGGACAAGTTTAATCCGCAAGTACATTTCGACCGCTGTACTTTCCAACTGATACTTTTGATACACCACACAATACCACACCACACCACACCACACCATACACCTTCTGCTGCTATTTGTCCTACTCCTCATCGTTGGATTTTTCCCCGCTCCTTTAAATCGTAGAGCAGACGCGAACCCGCTAAGTGACTGTCAAGTTATCGTGGCAACGGGAATGGCTAGCACAAATGGAGCTCAAATCGCCTTGTAATGGCATCGTTTGCGATAAAACAACGCACCCACCAAGAGCAGGAGCAGAAGTAGGAGCAGGAGTAAGAGCAGCAGGAGGAAGAGGCAGTAAGAGGAGTGTAGCAGTAGCAGCTGAAATAAGTGGAGTGGAGTGTGGAGCGGTGGCGTGCCAAAGGTTGCCCTAAGTATGGGATTTACAGATGCTTCAAGTGAACAGCACACTGAGAGAAAGTCTTTTTGCTGGTTTTAAAAAATGCGTCCAAATAAAAGAATACAAAAATTAATAAATCAAATTAATATTTAAATAATAATTTAAAAAATTAAATAAATAAATAATAAATAAAATACTCCAAGGAAAGCCTATAATTTCGGTATTTCTCTCTTAATGCTCCTTGGCCCTTATTCAAAAAGAAATAAAGAATTAAATATGTGCTCGCTATAGAATTCGATTACTATATTTTTTATTACTAATTCAATGCAAATATATTTCCTGCAAATTCCTTTATATATTTTTCCGCCAGTGTGAACATCTTCCATTCACCATTCAATGGAACATTTGAGAGTAAAATGCATACCAAACAGTTATTTTTGCGGCTGCCAAGGGTTAAGTCTGCCTTCCAGCCCGCCACCATTCTGCTCCATGATGCTGTCTGAGCCCTAAATGGAAGCTGGCATTTGAGTTTTCAATTGAGGAACTGCACACGGGGCAGGCGGTGGAGAACCTGAGCTGCGAAAAGAGCTCAACTGTGTGTCGATTTCCATTACACGGAAGGCACACGGCACTCTATTGTTGAATGGAAATTCCTCCCCCATTCAGGGGAGAGGGTGGAGAGAGGCACCGGCGCCTAAGTAGCCTACGTGTCCGTGGCCAGTAGTATCATTCCTACAATGGCTATTGGGCGGCCTTGTCCGGGAATTAATTGACAGAAACAAAAAGCGGAAAATTCAATTTATGAAAAGGCAAAAGGACAAAAGTTTCGCAACTATAAATGGCAAATGGCAAGTGGAGAACGGAAAGTGGGGAAATGGTTGCTCCTGCGACTCGACTCCATTCAGCAAGGGCACAGATGGACGAGGCGAGAAAGTTAATTGAAAATTAATTTTAAATTGGCATTGTTAAAATGAATCCAAGGATGCGAAGCAGCGTCTACGAAAATGAAATGTCACCTCTTCGCCATTTTGCATAATTAGGAAGTGGCTGTAAAACTGTAATGAGTGGGCGGAAACGGAAATGAATGGTCCCGTCGAGTTGCTTGGGTTTATTAATTGCTACTAGATGGAGGGAAAATTATACTTGCAAATAGGGACAAGAGGGAGAGTCTTGGAGATTTTTCAAAGTTAAACGCTGGAAGTTTCTTTTACGTCGAACTTCTACCTAAAGCCCTGTCTTACATGCAAAAACTTCACCAATTAAAATGTGATATATTGCTCCTCCATCTAAAGTACATTCCACTCCCTTTATAGAATAGAATGTCAAACCTACTGTGTGGCTTCATATATCAAAGGCATTTTTGCTAACGGGCCAGAAGTTGTTGATGAACTTTCTTTTGCACCTTTTCAATTGATATTAAATGCTTTGGCCAGCAACACACGCAGAACTTTTTAAGCCCGTTGCAGCTGTAAGAGAACTCTGCCCGTACTCTACACCTTTTGAACTTTGGATCTACCAGAACTCTAACGCGTTGGGCGCTCTCCAACTGCCAGACAACCGCCTGCCACATACCCATAGACATAACCTTCTGCCACATGACCTTTTTCCCTATTCTGTAGAGAACATTTGGAAACATAACTCCTCTGGCACAGAAAAAAAAGTGTTGACAAACATTTCGCACTTTGTTGTTTGGGGCAAATGTTTTTCCATTTCTGTTGCTGTTGTTTTTCCCTCCCTCCCTTTTTTTGTTTTTTACAAGAACTAAAAACCAAACTCTGCGAAAACAAAGTTACAAGTGCAACAACAATTAATAAAAACAGGAAAAAAATAAGTCGCCTAGAAGTCCTGTAACCATGAAAATTGTACGATTTTTCGCTCATGCAGAGGAGTGTTTGTTTTTGCCAACGGGGGAGTGACAACAGAGGCAGCAGGAGCCAGGAACCAAGAGGAACCATCAACAAATTCGTTGTGTCAGAAGTTTTAATGAAAACTATGCGCGCTCTCTCTCTCTTCAGATATATAAAATATATATATATATATATATATATATATTTATATCTGTATCTGTAGTATCTGTGGGAATACCGGCACTTACTTTGCATCAAGTTTTCAGTGCCTTTCGCTTGTTCGCTCTCTAAACTTTTTGGCACTCAAATTATGATGATAAACTAGAGAAACAAAAAGTTTTCCTTCGCGAACGTAATGCACATCGTAGTTATTTTCGGGGCTAGAAGTTGGCAAAATTCTCATTAACTTTACTGTTAATTTCATTTGCGTTTCTTTTGCTGCGCTAATCAGTGAAATGACATGGAGATAAATGGGAAATCTAGTTGGTAGAAAAATCGCAAAGATTTTATACAAAATGCAGTTTTATTCTTGGGCGGATGTCCAATGGTGTCTGTATTCTGTGCCATCTTTTTTTTTAAATTTTTCTTTAGGTTTTCGTTTCCGGCTTTTCTTAAGGTTTACTCCACCAGCTGCTGTTTGTCATTTGCTTATCTGACTGAAGGTTTCTCTTGGGTTCCTTTTGGATTCCGTATCTCTGGCTACTGCTGCTGCTTTATCCTGCTCCTGCTGCTCTTCCTCCTTTGTTCATCCGTTTGTATGGCGTCATTTACATAACACTCTCTGGCTACAGCTTTCCTGTAGGCTATCCTTCAGGCCGCCCCATCCTTCAGGGCTGCCGTCCATCTCCTTCCACTTTGTGTGTGTTTGTCTTCTGATATCTATTGTTGAACGACTGCTTCCCTTTGCTGCTGGATGGACACTGGCTGATAAATGTTATCCCCTTTGGAAGGCCACTCATCAATTTAATTGGCAAGGCAAAAAAGCAACGACTTTTACTTTACGTTTTTTTTTTTCTCACTTATTTGCCTTTTCGATCATCATTATTTTTGCTTTCTGCTCGTCTTTAATTAATTTCAGGCCATTTTCCTTGAAGGCTTCTCCCAATTCAATTATTGATTGATTGATTTTCGTGTTGTGTGTGTGTGTGTGTGTGTGTGTGTGTGTGTGTGTGATGTGCCCTTTGGCCTTTTGGCCCCTGCGGTTGAATTCGCTTTTGCTTGTTGCAGCATTCGTTTGTAATTAAAATCAGAGCGAAGAGAGAGCGAGAGAGAAAAGCCCTCTGGGTTCACTGTACTTTGGAGAGGACATTTTCCATTTTCCACCTGAAGGAAATCTCCACTTTTGATGGAGGTCAACGCTGGAGAGGCTCATTATAAGGGTGCCTGGCAGGCCCGAACCAAATGCCACCCACCCTCCTGGCAACGGGCTGGGCTTTGTCTTAAGCTTAAGCTGAAATGTGGGCTATATTCTTACCTTTCCTTTATGGTTTCGTTTTCTTTCAAAGCAAAAAAAAAGGTTTACTTTTTTTTATTTTATTTTTGAGAAAGGCTTAATTGGTTAACAATTTGACAAAGTTCCAGGTAGGAGGCGTCGCCGCTCAGGTGACACATTCGAAAAAGAGGAAAAGGTGTTTTATTAATTAGAAAAAAAGGTGACCCTCTTTGTTTTAAGACCTGCTTAAAGGTGTCATTAGGCTTAAGAAAGAATATGAAAAGAACATGAAAAGTAATTACAATTTACAATTACAATTTATTTCAATTTACAATTAGCAGTCGGTTTTTTTTTTAACATTTTAAGAGCTAACAGCTTAAGGAGCATATAGGATGATCATAGTTTATTTGTAGCTCCATCTCTGAAAAGAAAATCTTACAGTTTGAGCAGCAATGTTCCGCACAGATCAGATGAACAGAAAATTTCCCTAAGTGTGATTTATTTGATCGGAAACGACTGTCATTTCACCTTCCACCTTACCACAGGCTTACCACAACTTTAACCCTGCAGTTTGTCCACCACTGTATCAACTTTTAACCCACAGTTTTACAAACACTGACACTGACTAACTCTCTCTCTCTCTCGCTCTCAACTTTTAACACCAGCAGAGTTGACAAATTTTTGCAAATATTTTTCTGCACTTTTGTGCATGTCGGCGCGAGGAACTTTTTTGGCCCTCCCCAAAACAAAAAGTTAAATATGTATATGCTGCAATGTGTGTGGGCGTATCTGTGTCTATTTAGTCGGTGTATATGTGTGTGTGTGTGTGTGTATCGGTGTGCTGATTCGCTTGCGTGTCCTTTGTTCTCGCTCTCGTGTTCTCATGGTGTCTCGTGGCTGTTGGGGCTGGGGCTGAGGCTGGGGCTGAGGCTGGGCAGAGGCGGATATCGTTGATAAATTTTAAGTCAAAAACTCGGAAAATATTTATGACTTAACTTTTTGTTTAGTAACAAAAGCAAACACGCACACACGCATACGCAGATAAACATCCACACCCGCACACACGCAAACACACACACACAGTTGGAGATGGGGACAAACACACAAATGCAAAGGCATTTATCTTCTGGCGAATCTCCGCCATATACTTTGCTGCCCCCACTCAACTCTCTCTCCCTGTGTCAGAATTGTCACAGAACTTGGGATTCAGCTATGCAAATAGCAGGAAAAGTGTATGTGGATTTTCCCTTCATTTTCCCACAGATACAGGGAAAGAGAGAGAGCGGAGTTTTCTGTAAAGCAGAACTTGAATCACATGACATGGAGAATACTACTACTCGTATCTCAAAAGTTTACATCATTTTCGTATTTTCTTTTTTTTTATTTGTGTTTGCCATTGATCCTGGAAGGGAAAGTTTTTCCTGCACTGCCTGCAGGAGACAGCAACAGCAGCAGCAGCAGGCTGGGATGCGAGGAGTAGGAATGAAGCCTAGCCTCATTCCTAATTGAATATGTAAACCCACGAAATGCGATTGAGTGTGAAATGAGTGTGGACCCAAAGTAGATCCAAAGTAACTCTGCAACGGGAACTTCCATCTACAAGTACGAATATCTACTGGGATCTACATACTCACACGTACATATCCTTGCAGGCAGAAAGTTTTCTCTTTCGTTTTGCTGGCAAGAAGACAACCAATTGAAGCAGACAAGTTTTTGATGCCTCGCTATTTGGGGAGGGTAGACAAAAGGGTACGTTCGGTTTACGTTTATGAAAGATCATATATGTATAATGATTTTAGCTACTATTTTACAAAACTTCCCTTCTATAATATTATTTTTAGACTCTGGAAAAAGGAAAATATTAAATAAATAAATAAATATTAAAAATATTAATTAATAAAAACAAATTGCCAGTCGTTTTCTCTCTGCCTCTCGGTGCCTCTATTTCTAAGTGTCTTCTTTGGTTAGTTTCCCGTTGGGATAAAGGGTATCTGATAGTCTTAAACCCTCTAGTTGCCTTTATCCTTTGCTTCGTTTCGGCTGCCTTCGATTGAAATTAAGTTTGGTACTTTTGTGTGCCGCAAATGAATCAATGATTGAGCCCAAAGAGTGAGTGGCGGAATGGACTGAAATGGAATGAATGGGGCAAATGCGAAACTTTTCTGCATTTGCAAATACTGCGGAAAAGTTCTAGCTGCTGGCTACTGGCACCAGTGGAGCTAATATATATTTCGCAATGCATTGGAAAGTTTTCTGTGTGTGACCCCCAGAAAAAAAGTAGGAAAATTTACATGCCTCCCAATCGATTCAAATATCCGTGAAAAGTGTAAGGCCATTGAAATTACAGCACTCCACAAAGAGGACATTGTCTGCGAAGCTCAACCATGCCCACCTCCTGCTGCTGGCTCTCCTCCCATCTCCTGCTGCTGGTGCTGCCCCCTGCTCTGCCTCTTGTGACTCTCTTTCCTGTACCTCTAAAAGGTGCCTCCTCAATTAACTTGGTCCATGTTCTCCCGTTCCTCTGTTCTGCTTGATGGCTCCCAACGACATCCACAATTTCCTGCACTTGTGGCCAGGAAAAATAAAACTTAACAGCTTCGCTTCTGACACCTGACCTCAGACCTCAAACGAGATGCTGTAGATGTAAGATGCTGGAATGCTTAAATGTTTGGCTGCTGATGAAGATGATGATTGGTCTGTTTGCCCTCCTGAGAGCTGGCTGTAAAATTAATTAGCTAAATTTATGGGACAGCTGCGTAAGGAAGATCCTGTCTGCGTGCTAATTTATGATTGAAATGAATGCCAGGTGGAAGGTTGCTCTGCTGAGCACTCAATTTTTAAAGTAGGAGCACTTTAAATGCTGCTTTTCCTTCCCTTGCAATTATTTCTTTAAATATTTTTGGATTTCTTTTTTCATAAATATATTATAGATGCCTTCAACGCTCCATTGCGTGATCTCTATCGACAGAGCTCAATCATCTTTTACCCTTAAGTAAACTTTACTCTTTTGCATTTTTCTGTTTCCCGTTATATATATTTTTTTTTTATATATTTTTAATGCATATTTTGGGGTGTTTCAGTCGTTTTTCGTTTAACAGCAAAATCGCCAACAAAACATGAATAACGAGAAACGAAGAACGAAGAAGAAAATGCGTAAGAAAGTTTTCCAGCCAGCTCCCTGAGTTTTCCCGCAGAGTTTTTTCTCTGTTGTTAACGCCCAATCGCATCGTGTTTACTTGGCTTATCTTTTGGGATGCTGACAGTTTTTTTTTTCTTTTTATGCTTGGGGAAAATGCTTGAGAAAATATTTTGTAAAATAGGAAAATAAAGCAGACGCAGAAGCTAAAGTAAACGGGCGGTGGATTTTTTTCGCCTCAGCTTAAGAACCACGCCTCGCCTCTTAGACTTAGGCTTGTGAAAATCTTTGAAGCTCTGAAGTTGTGTTTGGTCTGCCATCTTTCGCTCGTTTTGAGAGTCTCCCAAAAATCATTAGAGAAACGCGTTTTAGCTTTTGTCTGGTGTTCGGACACGCCCATTGGCTTTTCTCAATGATCTGTCGCGCTCCGTCCCTTTTACTGTACAGAGAAATTGGCGTCAGGCCTCAGTCGAGTGGAAAATTGCTAATGGCCGAAGAAAAAACCAAAGAAACAACAACAACAAATTGTGACTTTTGGTAAATGGTCTGCCTGTGATTTTAATTAAAAGTCAGCGACCAAAAGTCGCCGTGGCAAGTGGCAGTGGCAGTGGCAGTGGCTGGTCACTGGAACAACAGCAGGAGCAACAAAAGGACTTCCTTTAGGGTCCTTTCTAATTGCCCGTCGAGTATAAAAAAAGTGTAAAAATAAAAGGAAAACTCGTCGTAAATTTATACATTGCTCAATCAAGTGGAACATTTGTGTATTGCACAGGAAAAGGCCATATACAAAGAGAGGGGAAAACCCAGCAATGGCGGAAAAGAGAAAGAGAGATAGAAAGATAGGGAGAGAGAACGGGAAAATCACGGCAAATATTTCTCTTGCATAAATATTGAACACTTTTGTTGCAGTCATTTTGGTATTGTATTTTGGTCGTTGTGGCCCCTGAATTTGCCTCTTCGTTTTCCTCTTTCTTTGCCCTTCTATTTTGTCCACTTTTCCGTTCGCCCCTCCATTTTCCCAGCCCATTCGATTGTATATTTTGCTTAGTCAAACAAATCGTTAACAATTGCACTCTGGGGTTGAGGGTCGTAGGTCAAATCAAATAAACACTTTCCACTTGATTAGTCCAATATGGAAATTTGATATTTCCCAGGCACGAAATGGAGGGACAGTTTTTGAGGGCAATTACAGAGAAATATTTTTGGGCAGCATATAAAATATATATTTGTATATTTTGGAAATATTTGTAGTGGAATGGAGTTGGATTTTAGTTCAGTTATTTTTAGATGAACATTTTTTTAGGAGAAAATAAAATATGGTATATAAAATATATGGTTTTACGTTTGGGTCTCTCTTTACGTATATAAAATGAATAATAAATGGAACTTTTTGAAGATTGAATATCATTTAAATATTTGGAAAGCAGGTTATCGATTGAAAATATATTTCCCATTTAAAATGGACCAAAGGTTTTTTTAAGTAATTTTGGAAGAATTTTAGGAGGAATTTTTAAGTACAAGGGAAGTTTTTCTGCATAAAGAGCTACAAAGTATTTAATATATTGTTTCATTGAATTTTAATATATTTGTATGAAAGGCGTACACATGATAATATCTAGCATTAATTACGTATACGCAGTGAAGCTCCCATTATTATATTTGTTTCACATTTGTACGACATTTAAACTTTCTTTAATTGCTTATGTTCATTTGCTTTCAATTGCATTTCTAATGTATAAATCTTTTAGTCAACATTTACCTCCGCATTCCACAAAATTCACCCATAAATTACGGACTATCCTTCAATTCTACCATCACACCCACACGCTAAAGGACGATTTGAGTTATTAGACCCCCTCAACACCCCCAGATGCAAATGCATATATCATGGTTGCAAAATAGATTGGTTTGGCATTTTAATTGCCGTCCAATTTCAACGTTCAAGTGCCCGCCGTTTATGCAATGAGTGCGGGAGGGGCTTTTCGAATGATGAAGAGATGGTAATTGAAGTGCCTGCATTAGTTGGAAGTCTGACAGCCTGGGGAAACTCTAAAGGAAATTATGTGAAACTCTTCTGTAGAGTTCGAATTGTCTCTATAAATTAAAACATAATTCAATTTCTGTGTTATCAAATGCGCTTAACGGAGAGTATAAATTGTGTGTGTATTTTGATTGTTAATTGACAGATTTCTCGGCGCTCGGCTTGCCATTCCAATCGATGGATTCTGAATGGCAGTAAATAGTCTTTGCATTTTTAATGCCTCCTTCGAGTGTCCATTCCTGTTCGACTTTTTTTTATCCTTTTCTTAGATCGATTTTTCGTTATTTTAGATACATTTTTAATTAACTTGATGAAAGGCTTTTTGCTGATGGCAAAGCAGAGCAAGTGGAGAGTGGCAGAGCCTATAAATCTGCCAGCAGTTTATTCCTTTGTGATGGTCCTTTCTTTTCCCTTCGCCCTTCTCTCTTGTCCTCTCTTTCCCCCTCTCTCTTGGGCAACGTTTTGTCCTTGTCATGATTTGGCATGCATTCAAAATATAAAAAAAAAGTTTCCCAACGATACAAAAGCGCTTTTCTGACATTGAAAAAATAGGAGGAACGCAGACGCACCCAAACGGATGGCAATCAACGGCTGCAATTATGTGTTAGAATGTGTATCTGTGTGTGTGTGTGCATCAGAGAGTGTCCCTGTGCGTGTGTGTTTTATTGAACTTGCCGCTGACCTTAGCCTGCTTTCAGCACTTGGGGCTTATAACGTACTTGCTTAGTCATTTTGGCACTAGAAAAATCGCAAAAAAAAATATATGAAAAGTGTCTAACGAACGATGAGATACTCTTTGAGATTCATTTTCGTCTAGGCTGGCTATAATATATAATCATTTGTGACTTTTATGATGAAAAAACCAACAAAATGCGAACATTATCTATCAGATATCAGATAAAAATGAAAGATTTTTAGGGACAAAAGCCAATAGAGCTCTATTAAGGATATATGTATGGATATATATTGATTCTGCTATTAATCTGGATTAATATTAAATATACTTGAAAGCATCGAAAAGGTTAACTTCCCCTTTAAAAATCAAAATCCCAATCACTCTTCTTGAAGGGCATACAAAACTAAGAGTCCATGGAAAATATGTTGCATATTTTTAGGCTGTCCTTACAATACACCACATGCTTGCTCTCTCTTTTTGGCCCCATCACACCCCTCACTCGCTCTTACTGTTTCTATGTCTCGTTCATGGCCACACATGCCATGCCACACACACATTGGCATCAGCTTCAACATCATCGTGGCGTTCAACGTCAAGTGGCCCACTCGGCATTCCCCACTTGAAGCGTAATGAAAGCATTTTTGCCACTAACACATGTACTAGAGCCCTTGGATAGAGATGGCAAGATAGTTAGTGAAAGAGAGAGACAGATAGAGAGAGAGAGAGAGCGAGACACATGCTCAACTTTGAGTGTAGTGCGACATCAGATTGACACTTGTCGAAATGATTTTTTGTGTCTACCACTAAAGGGAAATTTTCGTGCTCCCCACAGAGAGCTAAAAGAGCAAGCAAGAATTTAATTCTCCACTTTCTAATCTGTCTCGCTCTCTCTTCTTTTGTCTAGTTAATACTCTGCACACTTTTCCCTCGTTTGGCAGTCCTTTTCAATCGGGTTTTCCCCCTTGACCTAAAAGACTCACAGATTTGTAATTCCATTAAGATTTCTGTCTCATTGCACACAGAAAGTCAAGTTCATTTATTTGTGCAGAAGTCCAATGCTTGCTTGCTTGCTCCTTCACCTGGCTGCCGAGAGAACAATAAAACACATTAACACCTATTAGGGGGCGGTTTATAAAGGGAGGAGTGTGTGTGTGTGTGTGTGTGTGTGTGTGTATGTAGCAGGGGGCGTCGCATGGCACAGAGGCTATTGTGTAAATGGGAACATAAATAAAAGCGACTGTCTGCCAAGTTATGAATAATAATGACAATAGAGACAGAGCGAGAGAGAGGGAGAGAGAGAACGAAAGCTAAACTGCTTCTGCGAATGAATGTGTACGAGTATGTGTATAGTATGTGTGCTGATTATGTGTGTCTGTGTGTGTGTGTGAATGTATAATGGTAATTAAGCTTTTGGCCTTAGAATCCAGGAAGGCAGCGAGAGAGCCGACAGCACGGCTCCGCTTTGGGCCATTTTTATGGTCATTTGTGCAATGGAATGGAAACGGAGGAACGGAGGAAAGAGGGAGAGAAGAAAAAAACCGAGAGAAAAACTAGAATCGAAAGCAAGGGTTAGGCAAACGAAATACCTTATATAAATCTACGGATACCATAGATTTAGAGAGCCGAAGAGCGAGCCATAGAATGGGATGTACCCTAGAAAAAAAGTGCTTCAAAGGAGGTTGAAATAAGTCTGCTGAAGATCGAGTGCGAGTTCGATTTTATATGGGTCATATATGGGTTTCTGGTAATTTTCTGGTATTCTAGTATTTGCTGGTCTTCTTCAAAAATGCATATTCCATAGTATTTGTACGTAGTTTTAGTTTTATATTTATTTTTCTGTTATTTATTTGGTAATTTATGTAGTATTATTATGGAATTATTTTTGGTACTGATTTCCACAGACCGAAACGCAAACAAACCCTCTGGTGCACCCAACAATTACCAGGGTATACAAAATAGAATCTCGACCAGACACCACAGGAAACAGAATACACAGGTGGGGCACATAACAGAGGACATGGTCTCAGATAAGAACCGACCAAAGGATGAACCTTCCTCCAAGTGTACTGCATATGAGGGAGAGGGAGTGGGAGTGTGTGTGGGGATGTGGTTGTGTGTATACAAATCTCTGCGCTAATTAAAAGTCATTAGAGGGGTGGTGGTGGTGCTGCTGTAATTGCATCTAAATGAAATGCCAGGCTAAAGAAGGGCCTTCGTCCCTTCTCCTTGGATGCCCCCCTCCGGACGGAGATAAATCAGTTAGAGCTTTAAGACCAGATACCCAGATAATTATGTTAACGTTATCTAATTACATTTTTCCCTTTCTCATTTTGTGTGTCTCTCTTTACAGGTAAGCAACAGAACATTCAACGCCATGAAACATGAAGCTCCTTTCCGGAGAGAGAGAGGTGTAAGTGAATATTTTCAGGAATTAAAAGGCCTCGTTGCAAAAGTTCAAAGGGGAAACCGAACGAATGAATATTTCACCAGCTCACTTTCATTTAGCACTTAGCCAATGTCCTGCCCTGCTGTGTGTCCTGTGTGCGGTTTCCATGAAATATGAATCGGAATTACAAATGCAAATTCAAATGCCTAAAAACGAATGAATAAGTAATCATCGAGTGTTTCCATCGAGTGCGAGAGCTATTAGATGGCATGCCTACGAAAGGTTTCCGTTAGTCCTTCAAAGATTCAATTGCGATGGCGATGGCAATGGCGATTGCGATGCTGCTCACTTTGGTATTTTCTTCTTCATAAATTTGCAGCTGTTTCTCGGCTCATGAAATATGCAAGTGGCAAAGCTGGCATGAAAATGCCGGCGCTTCCGTTGCAAGTCCATTCCGGACTACAGGGGGGGACCCAGGGCCATTCTTTCGCTCTGTCTTTTTTTTTATATTTTTTTAATATTATCTTTGTCCAAAGGTTCTTCGTTTTTTTTTTGTTTCTACTTTTCTGTCTTTCTCTGGGTGTGTGTGCTCCTTGTGCTTGCTGTTTTGTTTAAATTGTCAGTTTGCACGCAAAACGCCGTAGTTCCGGCCAGTGTTCATTTCGCTGACTTGAACCTCCTGCTGCCTCCTGCAAATTACAGCCAGAACTTTTGTTCTTTTACGCCGCCGTGATGGCTCCTCTCCTCTCCTCTCCAACCCACTACACTTGGCTATTTATCCTCGTTTTCGCGCTATGCTCAGATATTTCCTTCCTGTTTCATATTCCATGGCAAATATTTCTCTGCAGATATTTTTTAATAAAGCATTTCTATACCATGGCTGGAGGAGAGAGGCCATGATTTGCCTGCGAATAAAGTGGTTGGAGTTTGAGGAGGAGCTAAAGCAGCTTTGCTCTTTTGCTCTTGTGTGTTTTATTTGTTATAGATAGTTTTATTGGTATTTCTTGTATTTTATACAGATACTGATTTTTAATTTCATCTCCAAAAAATACGCCTTCGAGTATTTATTAACCAAATGTAATTTCCCTTACATTTGAATGCCAAAATACCTTTCTCTCATTATGCATACCGACACGTGGCAGCCTCATCATGGACCACATCAAAGTGTTGCCAGAGAAAAGATACTTTCCCAGAAAGAGACAGAGATAGAGAGAGATAGAGAGAGTCATTGCCTAAGACACACGAAACACGCGTCAGAAATATAATTTCTACCTTATTCCAGCTTTTGGCGCCCTTAACACACACACTTTATTATTTATTGGCATAATCATTTTAATGGCAAGAAGGCAGCAGCAGACAGCAGCAGGCAAACACGATAATCATATTTATTATTAACATTTTAACTTAATTCAGCGTTTGGTCTGAAGGTTCCTCCACTCCTTTTCTTGGTGTACGCGCAGGGAGTGGGGAGATGCAAGATATCCTAATCATCAGTCAGCAGCAGTCAGCAGGTGTTTGTCATGACACTCATGAGTGAACGACTGAGTGATGACAAATATTTTAATTCAAATTTTATTCATACACAAAAAGCACACACCACACACAAGAAATAAGGAGTTTCTTACGCTCATTTGATTACTTTTTACTCTCGGTTTTTTTTTTCCTTTGCTTTACACCCAAAACAATATTTTTCTCTCTGTTGCTTTATGTAGCCTTAGGTTTTTAATTTTCTCCACGCCATGTACAGATAAAAAATAGATCTTCTTGACTGTAGAAGAGGTTGGTGGTTGCTCTTCCAACGATCCATCATAGCTTGAAGCCCATGGAACTGCTCTCTTCCTGCGCCACACACATATGTATGTTCATACATATGTAAATATGTACGTATGCCTGCCACTGAAAGCATTTTCATTTAATTGAAACAAATGCGTGCTGCGTATCAATTGAGGCAAAGAGGCAAACCATACATCGTACTCGTACTAAAATAAATATGTGTCTCTAAGCAATAAAATCTAAATGACAACAAATTCTAAAAAACGACAAAAATAGGGGCGGCATGACACCATTTATTTCTCTGGCTGTGCTCGAGCAAAAGAGAGGGCAAACATTATGTCAGGTGCCGCATTAAACGCGTTGTCCACCAATTGAGTGGCCCGTCAATGGATGGCAGCAATGGGGGTATGCTCGTATGTTTCCACCCCCTAGATGATGGCTGCTGATGGTTTATGTGGTGTCAAAGTGATATTAAAATCCATGTAAATTACACACAATCATCAAACCGCTCCTCTCCACATGTGCTCTGGTGTGGCTCTGTGTCTCTGTGAGTGTGCCATAAAATGACACCAAACACGAGCATATGGATCGACTTTTTATGGGTGCTGCTGACCATTTGACATACTCGTTACAGCAACAGCTACAGATATGAGCACAGCTAAAGCTACAGATACAGCTACTAGTAGTACAGATACGAATACAAGTACAGCTGCAGCTACAGCTTATGGCTCTTTATATTTAAAGTGCAGCTGTACCCATATATTCTCCGTATATTATATCAATTTTTTCACTCTTTATTCAGTTTTAGTCCTTAACTTTGGTAACCATTATTCGAAAAGTGTTCAGCATATTGCGGCTTATTATTATGATTGTTGCTCGTCTGCGTATACCAAATGCTCTGCGGGGTATTATGTGAGGGCTTCTGGGACTGAGCATGAACAGCAGATTCGCCAGGGGTGCCAGGGGGGCCACGTGGACCACGTGGACCCGTGGGTCCGGCAGGGCCACGCATGCCAGGCGGCCCTGGCGGGCCAGGAGGCCCGGGCACGGGAATGGGAATGTAGGCAGTGGGTCCCATAGGCTCCTCCTTTTCGGCGGCAGAGTCGCCATTCGAAGGGTTCAGCAGATTCAGATTGGGCCAATTTAAGCCCGATTGTCCTTGGAGATTGAAGCCCAGCTGGACGCGTGGCACCATCACATAGGACAGACCCGGATTGATGCGGTTTTGGTTCTGATTCTGATTGGCGAGGAGGGAGGGGCCATAGGCCACAGGATAGGCAGCCACTTGGGGCACCACATACTTGACATTCTGATCGTTCACCATGGGAATGGAATTCGAATAGAGATAGTCGGGGACCTTGCGACTGTCTTTTTCTGCACCGGGTTTTGCTTCGATGATTTGTGGCTCCTGGAAGGTCACCTCTTCGTCATCCGATCGCTTGATGTGTTCGCCCTGCGAGGAGTAGATCACAATTTGTGGCTCCTCCAGAGCACTGCGACCAGAGCCATGGACACGACGAAGTCCCGAAAGACGGGCCTCAATCAGCGGGGAAAGGAGACCCAAAAGAACTGCAGAAAGAAAGGATTTTATTTAGTTGGATTTATTTTGCTGTGAAGATTTGTTCGGTTTTCTTACCCAATATTTGTACACTTGGCTTCATGTCGGACAACTGCTTGAATTCGCTTGGTGTGTGGCCAGTTTTATACCCAAAAAATACCCGATGATAAGATCTGCCAAAAAAAAAAAGAGTTCTTGGGAGTGGTTCAATCAATTGTTGGCCATCTTTGGGCCATTAATTTAAAGTGTCTGCTTGGAAGTGGGTCAACATTTGGAACCTGTTCTAATGAAAAGGTTCAAGTTATCCGCAGATCTCAATCATTACTCAAAGAAGAATTTCGCTGTGGAAGAACGAACCCTTCTCTCTCTCTCACTCTCTCATCATCTCTAGCTGATCTCTTTTGCTATATATAAATCACAGAACTGTGAGCTCTCCCCCTATATTTTTTTTATTTATATTTTTTTTTTTGGCATTTCCTACTTTAAAAAACATTCATTTTCATCAGTGGATAAAGCAAAATAAAAGCAACTGGGGAAATAAGCCAAACAAAATATATATGTATACATAAATGCAGAAATACTAGAGCCAGAATGAGTGGAAATCACGAATGAAATTGAAAGTTCAACCCATTCCCATTCCCAAGTATTATTTTGTGTGTGGAACAACCAAGAGGAGTCCGTCTCTTAATTGAATTAAATCACAAAAAATAACGATAAACAAGAACAAAAATGAAACCACAATTAGTGGGAGAAGCGAAGCCCCTTTTTTGTTTTTTTTTTTCGTTGTTGTTGCTGAGTTGCTGTTGCTAAAGCCAGCACCCGCATCCGAGGCATGCCACCACACAGCAGTAAAGCAGCACAACAGGAACAACAGTATCGCAAAGGGGTCGACCACTGCGACAGTTGTCTGATCTACGGAATAGTTGTGCCACTTGCGCCGTGGCGTGCGCGTCGTTGGGCGCTCACCAACGCCAACACAACACCAAAAATAAACAAAAAAAAAAAAGAAAACAAACCCAAAGGTGTCCTTTCTACCGTACAAAATCTCGCGGGTGTGTGTGTGTCGTCGGTGCCATGCGGCTGTGGCTGTGGCTGCTGCCACTTGTGGTTGCTTGCTGGCTGCCACTTGTGGCCCCAGAGCCTGCCTCACCAGCGGCAACGGGGGGACAGCTGCGTCGCCTTTGGCTGCAGGATCACTGCCATGCGGGAATCTGCACAAATGTGGAGATCGGTCGCAGTGATTATGTGATTCTGTCGCAGGCCCCCATACCAAATCAACTGATGCTGACGTTCATCAATTCGAGCATCGCCAAGATACCGCATCTGCTGTTTGACACATTTCCGGATCTGCAGATGCTGCGCATGGAGAACTGTTCGCTGGAGACATTCGAGAAGCCGCAGTTCGAGGGCGCCAGCAATCTGATGAGCCTCTTTCTGGGCCTCAATCGTCTCAAAGATATACCAAAGAATATATTCCTGGGAGCGGATAATCTGGCCACGTTGCATCTCCATGGGAATCAGCTGAAACATCTCTCGAATCACAGTCTCCATGCCCTCAAGGAGCTGAAGGAGCTCTCCCTGGCCGACAACCTGCTGGAGCAGCTGCCCCTGGGCCTCTTTGGTGGCATGCGAAAGCTAATGGACCTAAATCTGGCTGGCAATCGCTTGGCGGCACTGCCCCGCGGCATCTTTGATAAGAATTTGAATCTGACGAGAATCAATCTGGCTCGCAATCGTTTCACGGCCTTTGAATCGGAACTGCTGAAGCTGCAGCCACGTTTGTCCCTGCTCGACATCTCGGGCAATATTATCCAGGAGCTAACGCTGAATTTCAGTCTCCTGGAGCTCGCCGTGGCCCACAGCTGCGATCTGAGGCGGCTCACAGTGTATGGGATAGTGCGAGAGCTGGATTTGCACAACAATTCGCTGAGGGAATTACCCCACATACCGCAAGCCATCAATGTGACGAGCTTGGATCTGTCGCAGAATCCCCTGGGCAATCTGCAGGGGAATCCGCTGAGGCGTTTCACAGCTCTGCTGCGACTCAATCTATCGACAACCAATGCCCATGAGCTGCCCGAGGGTATACTGAAGAAGCAAACGAGTCTCCAGATGCTGGACATATCAGGCAATTCGATATACTCGCTGAAGATCACACTCTTCGATAGTTTGAAGGCCCTGCAGTATTTCTACTTTCAGCAGAACAACTGGAATTGTGATTTTCTGCAGCTGTTGATGAGTTCCTTTGTCAAGCGAAAGGATCTCTCATTCATGGAGGACATCACGGCACCCGAATTGGTTGACGATTATGTGGATGGCATTGCCTGTTGGTATGAGAGCGATAAAACATCCAAAAAGTGCGATGCCAGCAGCTCCGATGCGGCGTTGGAGCTATCTGTAGTGCGGAATGAGATCAAGGCCTTCACGGAGGTGGTGGAAAAGAAGTTCATCAAAGTCTATCGAATGTTAGAGGAAATGAAGATGAAGCTATAACCAATCAATCTATAACATATCTATCAAATATTTAATCAAACCCACCACATATTTAATCCAGTATTTAATCGCATTATTTAAACTAAAATTTATTTGACACAACGACAAGCAATGACATGGCTATTTTTAAGAATTAATGTTACACATTTATACCATTAATAAAGTTCTTCTTTCGGGATATCTAGGGAAAACAAAACAAACACAACAGAGGAATGGTGATTCTTGTTGGAGAGGGGATTTGCTTCGCTCTTAATTGTTATTATTTTTGTGTCATGAAAGGAAACCTTATGTGCCTTTTTTTACACCTCTGTTTGCAGCTGCTCCCAAATGGCTTTTAAATGTTTTCCCCAATCAATTTTAGCCACTCCACAATTTATTTAACTGAATTATCATACATCCCATACATCATATATCCCACGAATATTTTCCATACATATTTCTATTCCATAACCAAAATGTCAAAAGGCACATTACCTTATGGCGAAAATTCCTTTATGGTTAAACATATTAAAACGGTTTATCAGGCGATAAATCCCACCGCAAATATTGGAAAATATTCCAGCATTAAAAAACAAAATATTATGCTCTTCTTTAACGCTCAATTTAATGCCATAAATATTTTATGCAAAACACGAGGCAAGCCCATGACAGCATAAAGAAAAAAATAAAATAAAATAACAGAATGGAATGGAAAAAGTATTTATGGCATAACAAAAAAATATATATATTTTTTAAATATGAAAATTATCAGCGTAATCGGAAAGAGGGACAGAGAGAGATGAGAGGATGATACAGACAGAGCGACAGAGACACTTGAAAACCGACAAAACTTAATTAAATGCAGACACACACAAAGAGAGAGAGAGAGATAGAGAGAGAGAGATAGAGAGGGAGCAAGCGAAAAACGAGAGAGGTGAATACAGAGAGAAAAAGAGAGAGGTGCGACACCAACCATCTGAATGGCTATGAGAGGTGGAAATATATAAATACCCTTTCAAAGAAGTAGCTAATTTATTCTTAAGGAATATAAAGGATTTAAGGCTCTGAAAATTCAGAAGATTTATATCTGGATTCTCTCTTTTCCTCTTTCAATGTCTATAATTATTTTACACTCTCTTGTGTCACATGGCGACGTAGCATTTAGCCGCCCTTCTATTCGCTTCTCATAAGTAGTACCTAACCAGGCGGAGGTACATCGGTGTGAGTGAGTTCTTACTCCTATCCTCCCTTGTCTATCTTTATGGCTACTCTCTTGAAGAAAGGGTATAAGCAGTGCAAACATCAATGGCATTCTTTTTCTTTTTTGTTTAAGCAGCAATCATTGTACAGCGCATCTGATCGCTGAAAACAGTGCAATGATAATAAATGCATTTTGTAAATATTTTTTCAGTGCCTGTTTAATATGGAATTGCCGTCTCCTGCAACTGTATTTGTATCTCTTCATGTGGGTGTCTGTGTGTGTGTGTTGCTAGTAGAGTAGAGTGTGTATATCAAATAAACAAACACAGAAAGCAGACAGCAGACATCACACACACACACTCACAGACGTGCGGCATGGAATGGCATTAAAATATGGCTTACAGTTGATTGGACAGAAAATTGTGTGGTGCAACTTTTTTGCTTGCCTGCCAGCCAGCCAGCCAGCCTGCCTGACTGCCTGCCTGCCGCCACAGAGATATGCAACTTGTGTGGAAACTATGAAAAGTTTTGTGCCAGCAATGGAGCTGACAATGTGTTCCACGATACTGCCCAGTTTTTGTGCGACTTCTTTTGTTGATTTATAGTAGATGATGGGGTGAACCTCGTGTCCCTTAAAGAGCCATTTCTATGCCTCCTTCCGCACTTATGCTGTGAGCTGTGCTCTGCTTCTCTTATCCGAAAAGCCCATTTTCCAATAAGCATCATTTGCATTTTCGATGCTTTTCCGGCTTTAGCCACCCCCACACTCTACCCTACGCGACCAAAACGACGGACAAATGACAATTTCTATGCAAAAATCTCTCTGGCAGAAAGATGAAAGGGCCAAAAGTACGGGCCATAAAGTATGCAACACATTTTAAAGCTTAAGCCATTAAGATCTCTCTCGCTCTTTCTCTAGTCATACTCGCTATACCCTCTATCTGCACTCTTCTCTCTCCCTATCTCCCTCCTCTTCTCTCTCTCTCTCTCTCTCTGTCTCTCTTTCTCTGTTCTGTATCCCCTCGTAGTGTTCATCTGCTGCTACTGGTGCTCATGCTGCTGCTGCTGCTGCTGCTGTAAGACTCTTACTACGCTTGTAAGCAACTTCCGTTTCCGTTATCCGACGCGTCGTTTGTTCTGCCATTGTTGCCACTGCAGCTGCAGCTCCAGCTGCTCCTGCTCCCATTGTTGCTGACTGCCACTGCTCCTCCTCTACCTCCTGTTACGCCATAACGTAACGTTAACAACGCTTACGTGCTTACGCTACGCAACATATGCACAGCGCTCTCCTCTCCTCCCCTCCCCTCTCCACCCATCCCCTCTAACTTTTGTATCTTGTCTTGCAGCTTAAATGCATTTTGGCCAAGTTTATGAAATTGTTGTTGTTGCTTGTTTGTTGTTTTTTGTTGGCCCCGTAGTTTTATTTCTTGTTATTGTTGTTGCTGCCACAACTCATTAAGAAAACAAAAGCTCTGCACAAAAGTTAGTCGTTAGCCAAAGGCCCCACCTTTTCTCTTACTTTCTCTTAGTTTTTGTTATAATTAAGTTGACTTTATTACCCCTGCCCTCGGCCCCCCCACTCAAACAAAATGTTGTTGTTTGAATGCACATTTGGCCTTGGATTTTAGTGTTTTGCGCCCCACCCTGTGGGGGCTAACCGCTTGAACATTTATTGAACTTTTATAATGGCGATTTTATGGTCAAAATTACAGGCAGAACTTCGCTTATTACCTCTCCAGCTGTCTGGGTGGGCACTTTAACTTAAGCAGGGTGCGAGAGGTGAGTGGTCACTTTTGAGGGGGGAGGAAGTGTAGTAGCAGTATAAAAGGAATATGGGGAAAAGTACTCCATTTATCAATATTTAAGGTATGAAGATCTGCTCTAAGTGCGCTCCGAACATGCTGCTTTCTTTTATATATTGTTACTCATGTAACAATATTCGCCCCCCCTCATGTTAGTCTCTTATGCTCGCTTTATAATTTACTTATATAAGGGGGAGAATCGCTTATCCCTTAGCCGTCCCTCACGTTCCATCACTCAAATGCCCGTTACGTGCCACAAAATGGAATGCGTGCTCATGATTTCCACACACAAAACACACACAAACACACAAAAAAGAGACCCTCCAGAGACTCTTTCCATTTGAATGCGTTGTGTATGCCTGTAGAGAGAAATTTAATATTTCTAATTTCGGTCCTCCTACATATTATAATCCAACAAATCATTCCTGTTGGAGGGGAAATATATATTTGTTTTTTTGGCCATTATCCATAAACAATGCACACGCTTCGCCTGCAATTATGTGCGCAATTAGGCGTTTGGAGTAATTTTTATCAAAATTTCTCTCGCTTTGCATGTCCACACAGGAAAGGACAGACAGAGAGCGCTGCGCTGCACAGAATGAGAAAGGCTCATAAATAAAGCTTAATGGCAAAAACAGTTGGTCAGCCTCAGGCGGGAAGTACTGGTGGTAGGGGGTAGGCATTAAATTAAAAATGCCGCCCAATGACGGGAAGAGAAGCGCAGAAGAGAGCGAGTAAAAAATATGTTGCCTACTTTTGTGGGCCTGTGCATAATTGGGCAGCATGAATAATACATGTATTTATATGTGTATATGTATGTGTGGGTATGTGTGTGAGTGTGTTTTTCCCTGCGTATGTATGTGTGTGTGTGCGTGAGTTGCTAGTTTGGCAAACGAGGCGTGTGCACAACATGCGTTTGCATAAATTCACGCTTAATTAGCTCTCACTTCGCCCTCTCACTCTGCCATGCACCCTCTCCCTGCTGGTACACCCACGCAATCCCTCATTCCGCCACTTAGTAGCCGTCCACCTACCATTCGTAGCCACATTATCCAGCATGGAAGCAAGCTGTAACGCTTCTAATTAGCGGTTACCAAACACTTAAACGCGCTTAAATCTAATATAATAAAATATTACAGAATATTTTTACATTCCAACAGGAATATACACTGTGACATGGAGGAATGTTTCCATATTTAGAATTTACTAGCCGACCCGCGCGCTTCGCTGCTTACTAAAGGCATTTAATGTTTCGAAATTCTTCGAAATTAAACAATAATACAACAAGAGCAACAAATATATTTACTTACACAAATTTAAATTTTTTCAGAAAACAATTTTTCATACAAAAAGGTATTAAAGCAAATTCTATCATAAAATGTTCTGTTCTACAGAATAACACAAAATTAAATTAAATAGGAGTTTAAGCACACATTTTTACACCAATTTGTGGTTTTTTGTATAATTTTTTAATGATGCCGTTTAATATTCCTACCGCAATAATGTCCTTAAGAATAAGAACTTAATATATATTGTTTTGTATTAAGGCTACATATTTCCATCGCACTTGAACTGTTTTCCCTCTAAACAACGCTACAAAATTAATTTTTATAAAAGATTCATCAAGAAATATGCTATAGAACTTGGATGTAATGGAATGTAGCTATAGAGTAGAGGGAGTAGACGCAGTAGAGGCCTCTAGGATGCCATATCACTTTTATTAGAAAGAGCATTTTCCACAGTGTACCTGTGAATGCAAACATACCTGCAGCATTCTTATCAGAAGAAAAGCTAATTGGAGAACAAAATGGGGGGAAAAAAGGGAAGAGTAAAGTTCCAGCACAAATTCAATTTCATTCAGAAACACAGTTCGTGTGTGTTGTTTGCGTTTTGGTTGCCATTATTAACTGGCTTTTTGGCGCAATTAAGGTGCCACCGAACTCCATGCCCTCCATAGCCCCCACCCCCACACCCCAACCACGATGCACGTGTGCCGTGTACGTGTCTTTGGCGCATTTACGTTTAATTTGCAGCTACAGTTGCAGCAGCAGCAGGAGGCGGAGGAGCAACAGGAGTGGCAGAAGCAACAGAGGAAAGAGTTAGAGCAGAAGGAGCAACAGTGGGAAACAGGAAGCAGCATCAGAAAGTTCCTTCAAGTATTTTGACTGCTAATGCACGCACGTTTTTTGCAGCAGGACGAACAAGCCAGCCAGCCAGCCAGCCAGCCAGCTAGCGGTGTGTGGTGTGGCGGTGGTTCCTATCCAGTGTTTTCTCAACTTTTAACCAAATTGTTTAACTAAGTAGCAAAAGCGAATAAAAGCACGTAAGACAAATGCACATACACGGGGGCCGCCAAAGGAGACTAGAAACTTGGCCAAAAGTGCCAAAAGAAAGCGGGAGGAACACAATGAATCATCATTTATGGTGCATGATAAATTCTTGGGAAATTTTGAAAGTTAGTTTTGCGGATAAACCACACAAAAAAAGCGGTGATCAAAAGTTGCTACAAATGGGAGTTTTCTGTTGGAAGATAAATGCATAATGGCAAAGAATAAAAAGGCATTCAAAAGAAATATTGATACTAAAAATATATTTATATTTGGAGCTAGATCTTAACAATGCTTAAAATACATATTTTTTGTCTGCATTTGAAGAACACATTTTTATTTATATATGAATACCCTTAGAGTAAAATTTATTTAGCATTTAAAAACATTTAAAGGAGTCTTAAATCTTCGTAAATTACTTCACTTTGCACCATCATTCCCATCTGCATGCTGGAACTTCTCTTAATTCCCCTATTCATTCGACCATTCACATTCAGATAATCTTCCTGGAAGTTTCATTAGCAGAAAATCAAATTAGTCGACCAATCATTGGAATGGAACCTGGAACACAAATCAGTAGAGAAACCATGTAAACCAAAGGATACAGACACAGAGGAAACAGAATAGAGAATGAGAACCTTAGCCAACTATTTAAATCTCCATTTGGGATTGGGGGATATTCGAACCATTCATTCGAACAGCAGACAAAACATTTACCCTGCTCTACGGCTATCCTCTTCGCTGCATTTGTCATTGCAAATTGAATCCAACATCCAACATCTACGGAGAGAGCAGAGCTAACATGACAAATCATTTACTTATTATACCCAAAGGGGTGCAGAGAGAGGGTCGAATTTTTCTGCATTTGACAGTGTGAGAAAGACCAGAGAAAAGTGGACATTGTGCCACAGAGAAAGGTAGAGAAGGGGAGATTTTGCCACACAAAAAGGTGGAAAAGAGCATGGAACTTTCCATGGAAAAGGAGCGGAAAGAGGATGTTCCACCAGTGAAAGGTAGAGCAGCAGAGGATGCCCCAGCAGCAGCAGAGGATGTCCCCACCAAAAGGTAGAACGAGAAATCAAAACCTACAGAGAAACACAGGATTAGATAATGGTTTTCGTTCAGCAGCAGCATCAGCATCAGCAGGAGAGCTTTTGCTTAAAGCCACCTCGCAGCATGATATTGGCAGTTGACCAAAAGAAAAGGTGCAGTGGCATGTTGGCCAAAAGCGTTTGGCTGGCAGTACATGCATTCCACTTGAGTTGACAATGCAGCAACACCCAAGCCATGCACCATGTACCACCCACTATACTGCATTGAGCTGCACTCACATGGAATGCGCAGCTGCACAATTTATAGGATATCCAAAAGGAGAAGGAGAATGGGGAGGAGTAAAGCTGCACGGAAGGAAGGAGATGGGTAGTGGTGGGAGAGAGCTCTGATAACAAGCTTACTCTCGTCTGTCGTGTCTGTCGTGTCTGGTGTCTGTGTCCCGTAAAATCGTATAAATTGCAAATTGAATTTAACGATAAACATCGGGATGCGGCTGCTGCCGCTGCAAACGGCATTTGCCATATTGAAATCTGTGTGGCTGTTCGGTTCATTGTTTGGTCCACTTAGAGCTGCTGCTGCACTCCCTTAACTCCATTTGGTATGCTTAAACTACAACATCCTCAGTCCCCCACTCCTTGTATCCTTATAGTCCGATTTCCCTTTCTTGTTCCATTATAGTCCGGTTCCTCTCTCTGTGTATCCTTGTCCAATTGAGACTGATTGCATTTGTCAACTGTTGTCTGTGTTTGTGGAGTTAAACAAAACACACTTGAGCAGACATTTGTAGTTTAAGCACTGAATTGATTTCCAAATTGACATTAATGTATCTTTTCTGATTTGGTTTCTCTTTTGTTTCTTTGCAGGTGAGTTGAATAATCCATGATATCACACACACACACATTTCGGAATCAATAAAAGCCGTAAGAAATAATCGACTGCAAAGTACTACGTCTATATATCCCCCTTCAATCATCATCTGTCTGGCAAATATCATCATGTCTAGACCACTTTCTTTGCCCCTTGTCCGTGGCTCACTGGTGTCGCCTCCACTTTGCAATTATGTTGCCCGGAAACACAGTTACCCCACAAAAACCCACCCAAGAACTTTTGTTCATAATTTATAGAACCCCCAAAAAGAAAAGGCAGGGGCAGGGAACAAAAAACAAAAGTCCAAAGACCAGACAGCGTGGCGACGACAATGACGATGGCAAACGTTTTCCAACAGCTGGAAAAAGAGGTAACACCCGGCAATAAAAAAAGGGGAGGGTTATAGCGGAATTTAATGTTAGTTGAGCGAAAAGAGACTAAGGGATACCCTCTTGAAGAGTTCAAAATAAAACACTAAAGTTTGTTGAGTTCTGAAAATTGTTAAAGAAGGAAATTCATGCTGAAAAAAGTTCTTATCAATTTTTAATTTTTAATTTTAACAAAGCAATAAGACTTGATTATTCATATTAAAATGTCCATGCAATAAATTCTAATTAAATTCTCTGATATTTCCTAATATATTAGGTCCCAGTTGATCCATTAAGAAGGAGTATAAAAAAAATACAGAAAATCATAACAAATATTCATTAAATTCGAAATTGCACGCGTCATACGGTAGCGCACCTCGGTCAGTTGTGGTCGATTCCGCCTGGGACGCGCGCGTCTCAAGCTTCGGTGTAGTGTTGCTTTCTTCCAATTGATCTATTCAAAAATATTCTATTCTATTTCAATTCTTCTGGCTTCCCTTTCCCAAAATCCATCCTACCCCATTTGCTACCCCTCCAAAAGAACAAAAAAAAGAGAGAGAAAAATCCCAACGAATTCTGGCAGCCAAAAGTCAAAAACTAACTGCCTTTTGTTTGAGACCAATGCGCCATGTGTCCTTTACGGACACAAACTCCTCTTTCTCTCTGTCTATATGTACGCGTGTGTGTGTCTAACGAAGTGCTAGTGTGTGCGTGGCTACCCTCTGCTGTTCTCTGTCTTTGTATCCGTGTGGCACGTTCTACGGTTTAACCTTTTTTTTCTACCCCTTTGGCCATATTGTTGCTCTGTTGGCCCCCATATTCTTCTTGTTGCTATTGTTGCGGGCATAAATAATTCAGAAAACACACACAAATTTACACAGATACAACTAGAACCTGGATACAGATACAGCTAGACCTGAAAACAGATACAGATACAAATACAGCTAGAATCTGGTCATAGATATACACTCGGAGCAGTTGGCCTTTTCATTGTTTTTGCCTTTTGACTTTTTTCATGCCTACTTTTTGATATGTTCTTTTGTTTAAGTAAAGAGAAATGTGGAGAAAAGCCCAGAGAGAGAGAGAGACAGTGAGGGAAAGGCAATAGGGAATGCCAGAGAGGGAGAGAGAGAGTCGAGTGATTTGTTGGATATTTGCTTCTTTAACTGCTTTCTAAGTCGTTGATTTCTACAGATATACGAGCATTAAAATGCTTTAACCTACAGTTTTTATTTGGTTTACAGTTGAAAAATTCTTTTACTTCCATTTAATTTTACTCAAAATTCTACTTTTAATTTTACTTAATTTAATATTTAAACCACTCGTCCACTCTATGCATTTCTATACATTAAATAAGTCTAAATTGATATTAAATACTTTTGTACATACATATTTATTTAATGTTGAATTATTGTATATACGTGTGTGTCTAACGAAGTCTGGGCCACACATTAAGATGGTTGTGTGTGTGTGGTGGAAGCTGTAGGGGAAAATTCATTTTCACATTTATGAAATACTTGCTGAAATTTTCAGCCAAAAAGTTGCCTCCTTGATTCCCTCACATAAATTTCGAGCAGTTTTTCATGATTTATACACTCGGTAGGAATATTTGCACTGCTCAGCATTTTCCTCTGCTCTCCTCTGGCAATTATTTGAAAGCCAGAGTTTCTGTGGCACCACCGCATATGCGAGTGTGTAGGTATGGTTGCACATACACTCCTAAGCGATTTCTCAATTTGCATATGTTTCGCACACACACACACACACCCAGTTGACGAGGAACGAGAGTCCTTAAGGGACCCTCTTGAGTTCTGGCCTGGCCTGTCCTGGCACTCAATTTGTTAAATAAATTGAATTATGTTACAGTTTTCGGCAGTCATTTTTTGCTCTCTCTTTTTGGTTTCGTTTCGTTGCGGCCTCTAGTTGACCTTTGTGTGTGGGCGCATAGGCGTTGGGATGCTGCTAATAAAATTATTCGCACATATGCGACAACTTTGATGGCCAGAAATCCGTTGCCTTATGGGAGACGTGACAACGATATCTCCTGGGCATATTGACATTGGGCTGCTAGTTAAGAACTAATTACAAAGTTTTTGGGGCGACTTAAAAAGCAATGGAAAGCCACTGAGCGTCTCACAGATGGGAGATTTTCCAGCTATGGTTTTTGAGGAGAGAAAAATAGCGTCGGTGAATAATAAATTTCAACAGAGCAAAAAAATGTATTAAAAATGAAAACCAAAGCCAAAATAAATATCTCCTTCCTCCAGTTGCATAGCGGCAGAAAAAAAGTCGCAGTGGATATGAAAAATTATAGCAATGTGTGAATGGCATACACATACCCCTCTCTTGGGGGGTAGAAGTTTTCCCCAGCTTTACGCAATCGCGAGCATAATTAATAACGAGGGCGAAAGCGGAAAAGCAGTGCACGCGGAAATCCAATTAACATTTTAATGTTTTTTTGTGTTGTTCTTTGGCTACTTCCGTTTCCGTGTCCAAAAAAAAAAGGAAGAGTTTATGCGAATTTTTAAGCAAAATAAAAGAGAAATTAACTCCGTTCGAGGGACACCAACATGTGGTATACGTAATATGTGCGTGGATTTTAGTGCCACATCGTAAAATCCATAGCCTTTTTGGGGTAAAGGAATCTTTCTGTAGAGAGACAGGGAGAGAGAGCGAAAATCCAATTGACAAACTTCGGTCCTCTTTGTCGGCGTCGTCTATTTTTTATGACTCTCTCCAGCAGCTATTAACGCGTTCATGGGCCTCTCCTGCATGCAGCGCCTGCTGCTGCTGCTGCCTAATTAGATTTGAGGCTGTGCGAGTATGCCCTGAATGTCCTGTGGAAGGGGGGGTCTGTCTGCGCTGTCAAGTGTGGGACTGCTTTTTGGGCCAATTGGCGACCATAAAACGTAAGCGTAATAAACCGTCTACTTTCTTTTTGGTTCAGAGGCAAAGTGAAAGCATTGCTAATGGAAATTAATGTTGTAGAAAAAAAAGGACTACAGCAAAGGGAAGAACCAGTCGCATGAAAAGAAAGGGCAGACGCACAGGACTGTCATTGGTAGTAAAATAGGGATAAAACAGAAAAGGGACTAGGCACTAGGAGGAGGGAGTCATCAGTGGATTGGGCACAGCCAGACAGGCAGGCAGGCAGTCATTTGCGATAACTAGGCATATTCGTAAGTCACTTAATTAAGTTTCAGGTAAAGTTACGGGGCAACAAGTGATGTTAGGAAAAGTAAAAGAGACAGCGAGAGTACATAGAAAGAGAGTACGATAGAGAGAGAGAGAGAGAGAGAGAGGGCGAGCGAGAGAGGTAGGTAGTCGCAAAGAAAAGCTTAGCGCTTAAAGAGGTTCTACTCGTATAAAAGTTGGTTCCTTTTGGCTTAATTAAAGCATTTATGAAGGGGCAAAAGTTCTCTTATTCGAAGAGATGCTTCAATCGTTTGCCAAAGTTGTTGGCCAGGAAATTCAGTTGCTTGGAAGGGATTTGTAAGCCCTAATTAAGAGAGAGAGAGAGAACGAGAATGGGCGATCCCAAAGGTTAAGAAGTGATGGAAAAGTCTTTGAGTTGAATCGAATTAGCTTTAAGAAGTCCTTTTTGTAATCATTGCAAAAATTTAATGTTTTATAGCATAAGCAAAAAAAAAAAGGAAACAAAAATTTATATGAAAGAATTTCGACAAGAAATTCCTCCGAAAATATATTCCAGCTTTTTCGTAAGTCTATTTTTCTTTCAGACTGTTTTCTATTTTGGAAAGACCACAAATAAAATAATCTCCGCTACCAACTTCAATCAGCATTTCCCTGAAACAACAACAGAAGTGATTCGTTGTTTCTCTTCTTTTATTATTATTCCTTTTTTTTTTGAGAGAGCAACTCATACTTTTTGGTAATGCCCCAACCGTAAGCTAGCCACAGAATTCCCCCACTGATATATTTACCTTTCATCGAATGCACCATAAAATCCAACAGAGTATTTTGCCACCCAAAAAAAAAAAGAAGGAAGTAAAACAAACACCAGACCAGAGCAGACCAGACCCGCGGAACAGAGAGCAGAGGAGTGGAGGCTGCTGCAGAGACACGGTTCATGGGGCTGTGTGAAAACTGCTGCTGAAAAGCGACTTTCAATTAATATACGAGTATGGAGAATCGGGAGAGAAAGAGGCGTTTAAAATTCGCAGACAGTAGCCGCCGCTTGGTGGGCACGGAACCCCTTTAACAGGCAATAACGAGGCAAGGCAAAAGCCACAGGCCAAACACGCACATGTCCTGTAGAGTCCCCGTTCCCCACTGCTCCTCTGTCCTGTCCTGTCCTGTCCCATGGTGTCGGCGTCCTGTGTTCTGTCCGCCTGTTTGCAACATTTTCTCGTTTTTAAAAATACTTTCAGAGGAACACGCACTTGTACTGCACTCCCCCGAGGTACTCGTAAATTGTGCAATTTCTTCATTGTTGCTAATTTATATGACACGCCAGAGTGCCCCACACAGCAAATCAGTAAAAAGATAAAACGGCAGAAAGGTGGGAAGGTGGAAAGAGTTCAGAAGCGGGAAAGTGCAGACAGAGAGAAGGATCATCGCAGGACAAGGCGCTAATCCAAAGCAAATAATGTGCCATACCAAAAAATTGCATGTTTCATGGCCAAAAGCAAAGACCCCCAGAAGGCAGAGCTAGAGAAGCAGCACACAGAGGTGGAGAAGTGGCAAGAGATGGACAGGACACCCAGAGCTGGAGAAGTAGCAAGAGAATTTAAGAGAGAGAGAAAAAAAGACAAAAGAAATAGCAACCAAAAAAGAGGATGGGGAAATAAACCGAAAAGCACGTAACTTTTGGTTAACCAAATGGAATATGACGGTGCTCCTGACCCACCCACTCTCAGCGGAGAAGAAGTCACCCCCACTCTCAGCCGAGAGAGAGAGGGAGAGGCAGCAGAAGGGAGACCTGCTCCCCAGGCGCAATTCCGCCCACCGTTTGGTCTGTTGTGTTAGTTCAAATTACCTGAAAGTCCTTTTGGGCTTTTGAGTTTTTACACACACACACACACACAGGGTTGCAAGGCGGCTAAGGGCGGAAATGATAGAGGGTGGATGGGTAGAACTGAACTGCAATTTGCTGATTCTTGGATTTGGGAGTCACTGGGAATATGATATACATATGCATGTAGGGTATTAAGTGGCATCAGAGACGGCTTAAAGGAACCCTTGGATTGGCCAGCAGTAAGGACATTTGTTACAACAGGAAGAAGAGATTAAGGGAGATTTCCTTTTGGTGTTTGGGCAGTGGGGAAAGTGCAGAACGTAGGGAAAAGTGTGTGTGTGACAAAAACGGGAAAACTATTTTGGTGGCAGAGGTCGGGTGACCCAAAAGCCAAAAGGCTCCCTAATTGATGTTTTTTATTGACACCAAATAGGTTTCTGAGTTGGAAAAGCATGGAAATCTTTTGTGGGATTCCAGGAAATGCCTTTTTAGTAATAGTATCTATAGAGAATTCTTTCGTAGAAAATTAAAGGGAAAATAAAAAAAAAAAAACAGTTTTGTACTTGTTTTACTTTTGCTTAAAGAACACTTTAATTTCTGTATAATTAAAATTTAAATTTAACATTTAAGTTCCCTGAAATTCCTTTAAAAGCATTTCTACTTTTCTCCCAAAATTCCTCGAATTTTTCACCTTGAAAGTGTATCTCCCGCTTAATCCTCCAACCACAATTACTGTGCTGAATCACAATTAAAATTGTTAACCGCAGAAACACAGAGGAAGCAAGAGCCACCACCAACAACTACCACCACGTACTCGTAGCTCGTGGCTCGTGGCCCGTACTCATACGAGACTATGAACCTAATTACCAAGTTTCCAAATCTAATAACTTTATGGCTCTCTGTCTGTCTCTCTGTCTGTGGCTTTCGTTGGCAAGTTGCTGCTGCTGCGCTCTCGGACACAATCCGCTTAAGTCGCAGTCCCAGTGAAATTTGTGTGTGAATTAAGAGATTTTTATACCCCTCCACCACACATCCAACTTATGTGCAAGCAAAAAGATGAAAACTTATTTAGACATTACATCTGCAGGGGATCTGACTCTATCCCTCTGTATCTCTCCCCCTTAATCCTGGCCAAAACTTTGTTGCATTATTTCAAGACAAGTTTTGAAATAAAAATGAGGCAAAAAAAATGTATTTTTCCGGTGAGTGGCAAGCTCTATTCTGATGAGGAGAACGTGGAGCATATAGAGGATGTAAGCAGTGAGAAGGAGCAAGAGCAAGAGCAGCGATGACTGCCAGTAGATGTTGAACAGGCTGCTGCTGCTGGGCCACATTGTATGAGGTGCTGGATGGGATATTTTTGCATGGAAGCCCAAAAGTTGAAAGAATATTTAGTGTCCTGGCCATAAACTGAACAATTTGCTGTCAAATTATGCCTTTCAAAAGGCAAGGCACGACACGGCCCAGCACAACTTTGTGTAGGGAGGGGCATGAAGTGGGGTGTACAGTGTACACTGTACAATATCGTAAAAAGCGCATGAAACTGTGGCAGCACTCGTGGCAAACACACAAACACACTGAGCGAGAGAGGGAGAAGAAAGTATATGCAACATTTTTGGACATTTTTATGCGAAAAAGGCAGCGTAGGAAATGAGACGACGAAGAGGATGAGGACTGAGGACTGGACACCAAGTGATACAGGGCGGATAGGCACTCTGGCAGGATATTTATTGAACAACAAACGGGGGAAGGAGCCGCCAACGTGGCTGAAGTAGGGAAAGGGGGCATGAGGCAGCGTTTCTATGCACTTAATATGTGTGAAAAATGCGTTCAAGGCAACAAAAAAAAAAAAAAAGGGAAAGGCAAAGACGAGTAGAAGCCAGGTATAAGGTCCGCTCTTTCTTGCTTCTTAGTTTTCCATAGACTCGCAATCTATGTGTGTGTGTGTGTGTATATGCCTGTGTGTTTTCCATTTTTCCCCGTCCCATTCTATTTTTCCGCTTCGTTGTGGCGTTTCCCCTGGCAAATTGCCATACACCAAACAAGAACAACAAAACAAAAACAGAAAACAGAAACAGTTTTCAAGCCTCACAAAATATGCAACACACAAAATTTTGCGCATACCCAACGCTGCGTATGTATGTGTGTATATATGTGTGGTGTGCATGCGTGTGGCATGCCCCACAAACCATGTTAAAATGTGGCGCATTGCATTTTCTTCTTGCATACTTTTCCACAGCGGCTTGGCTGGTGGCCGTTGGATGGGGGAAACTTTTTCGGTTTTGAATTAAACAACGCACGTATTTCACACCTTGCCCCAACAACCATGGCAACATACCCACACACATACATACATACATATCATTTTACGCTGGTGTTTATGTGGTTGCAGTGGGCAGAGGGAAACCTCTACCTTGGGGCTAAACGAAACGCGTTTACCCATATGAGTGACGACTGACAATTGTGTGTGTGAATGAACTTAACCGACTGAAGTGGATTGGATGGCTGAATGCCTCGTTGGCTCCTCGCTGCTGCCTGCCTGCTGCAAGCTAAATCCTGCAGGGAAATGAGTGATAATTCTGATGCACATGCGATGAGTGTTTGGGATTTTGAATAGTGCAGCATACAGGTGCAGGGAAAACTGCAAATAATTTATTCATGCGAGAAAGCAATTTAAGTTCCATTTACTCGAAACATTTTCCACGCCGATGGCCGGCAGCTGCTAAAATAAATTCGTTTTTATGGCAATTGTATTATATGAAGGAAATAATAGGTAATGCCAGAGGCTGTGAGATGTCCGGTTGTGTGGTTTATATCACAACTTTGCTTACCGTTCGATCGTCACATGTTCGTTCCATGTTGCCATTTGACTGTAAATACTTTGCCAATAAAAAATATTAAATGTATTCCTCTGCATCACAATATTGTGGCTATATTTTTATAGAATCAATCTAATGGGTATACTGGGTAGCTATATCTACTAGTAAATAAATCTGTAGCTTTAGCCTTAACCCCTACATTGCCAATTGCTTTAAAATAGCTAAAACTATTCTCCCCATTTTATTTGCCAAACACTTCAATTGTCAAGTTTTCTAGTGTCGCTAGTCTTCAGGCTATTAACTGCCACATCCTGTAAATTGCAATCCTTGTAAACACACACACACACACATGTACGCATGTAGCATCGAACGGTAACTGCCTTGTGTCGCCTTTTTATTTGTAGTTTTGTGGGTGTGGCAGTTGCAGCTGTGCCAGGGAGCAGACTGTGAGTGAAGTGTAACGAAATTGAAGCGAAGGGAAGCACATCAGCTACCTCCCACATTACCCCCCGCTGCTTTACCTTCGAGTCACGCACAACTTTCACTGATTGTTTAGACTGCCAACGCGCATCGGGCGTCGCGTCGCATCACCTAAGTATGCAACAAATTGTTGTTGCAGCTGGTGCAAAACGTCGCACCGCACCACCGAAAACCCACAGTTCTCGAACAGTTTCCCCCTTGTGTTTTGCTTTTTTTTTTGGCACTTGACTTGACATGGGGTTACGTTACCGCCTGTTTTTCACCTTCTGCTTAACTTGTTTTAGTTTCCACAAAACTGGGGCTGCGATGAGTGCACTGTGCGGACTAGTGGGAGGGTTACGGGTTAAGGGGTGACTGGTGGCAAGGGTTACGTGGTAAGCCGTTAACGTGACGCGTCTCCGTAGTTTTGCTGTTGGTTGCTTCAGTGTTGACTATGTTTTAAGTGCTTGTTTCGGAAGGAGGCTTCCACGATTTTTCGCTTCATTAAGCTCTGCATTTTCATTGCGGTTTTTGCCCCACATGCAGCAGCTAGTGGCAACAGGGGAACCCTTTCGCTCTGGTTCAGTGTTTGCTGTTTTTCTTTTTAATTTTGGGAACCCATTTCGGGGGGATTCTTCCTAATTTTGGGCATCACACTTCAGGCGCTTTTCTTCCCATTTTTGTTCACTGTTCTTGTGGTTTTTCTTCCTATATTCTTCCTTTAATTCCACTATTTTCCACTAGTCTGCCTCTTGTCTGTGTTTATTTAAGAAAACATAAATTCGCATCTTGATCCGTGGCGGCGAAAACTTTCCACATCATTCACATTCGCTTATTTTGCTCAGTGAACAGCACTGGAGCTACTCTGTTTTCCTACTCATTTCCTTTGCACTGCCATCCGCAGAACTTTTCCTCTCTTTTCCACACTTGCGCACTGCATTGTTCCCCGCTTTTCAGCACTGAGCACTGCTTTTCATACGCTACAGCCAGCGATTTTCCTACTCTTCAGACACTGCTTTATTCCCTCTTTTTCAAATAGATTTTTCCGGTATTTGAATTTTTTATTATTTTAGGAAATTAAACAAGGCCCCCCGAAGGCCCCTTCATTCAGTGTCTAGACGATGGCGAGAAAGACGAGAAGAGCAGAGAAATGGGGGGGGAAACGTTGCTGCGTTATTTGTTCATTATACGAGTGTATCTATGTGTATGAATGTGCATATGTACGTGTGTGTGTGTGTGTGTAGGAGGATTCTATGCGTATGTGCGCTTCCTAATTTCCGTTATCGCTGTGGGCCAGAAAATTTACTTCTCGCTTTTATGGTGTGTATTTTATTTGAACATAAATCTAAAAACCTTTTCCTTTTGTTTACCTTCCGATATCTGATGTCTGCCCTGAAGGGTCTGCCGCCGCCCCTCTCCAAATATCATAACTCTTTGAATTTACAGTCGAAAAGATTGTGTTTGAGTGTGTTTGTGTGCGAGTGTAGGCCGATATTTTAATTAGTTTTTGCCCAACAAAATAATGACCTTTTCTCTTTATCTATTAATTATGATTGCCCCGCCTCGCCACACAAAAAACGAAAACTCCTCTCGTATTCCACCTAAAAATATGATCTCCCTTTGCTTCATGGATTACCCAGCTCCCATTTTCCAGCACACCCCCAACTGAAAAGCAAATTGAAACCTCAACACCCACCGCACCCCCTGCAATCACCCCTCCGCTACTCACAGGAAACAAAATAATAGTATTTTCCTTTATTGGAAAAACTACCAACCCCCAGCAAAAAAGATTTGAAGCCAAAAATCACCTCAACAAATTTTGATTAATGCATTTCAATAATAATTTTTGCCATTCTGCCCTCTGGGTGACGCAGGGGAGGGTGGCACTGAAATAGAGATTCCTCGTTTCATTTATCCTCGTGAATTCGTTTCACATTTGCAACATTTGCACTCTAATGGTTTCATTTCGTTGTGCCACGGGACCACGGGGCACGTGGAATGAATTGCAATCTGCTGCTGCTGCTGGTGCTGGTGCTGCCGCTGCCACCCTTTTGTTGCAGGCGCAACTGCTACCGCTACTCGTATAATTTGTTATAGAGTTACTTGCGATTTTCTATCAGGGTAAAAGTTTTTCAATCATTGCAGTTTGAATCGAGGAAAATGCACACGAAAGAATCAGAGGGTTCAAGCAGGAACTATAAAGCACTTGAGAGGATATTTTTGTATAGCTCAGCCCCACACACACACACTCTTTCTCTTTCTTGTTCTCTCTCTCTCTCTCTCACTCTATTCGCTCCCTTTCATCATTAATTGTTTGCCCTGGCAGCCTTTTGTTTAAAAAACTTTTTTAGCTTCTCCCAACAATTACATTATTACCCCTTCTGCTCCTCCTGCTTCTACCTCCTCATCTCGCTTAAGTTTTAAGTAATTTAACTTCTGACGAGCTTTTGCCACCTCCCTCTCCCTCTCTCCCCTGAAACAAGAAAAACTTGCCAAAAAGATTTTATGCAAAATTTTTGCTTTGGAATTCTTTTTTTTTTTTGCGTTTTTTAACTGTTCTGGCTGCCAAAAACTATGGCGAAATTTTTGCCAAAAGTTCATTCAAGTGTAAATTGATTTTCATGCGAAAAATAGTTAAAGGAAAAAATGGAAAATTTATCATCTATATCATAGAGAAATTCTTTCAAAGAAAGCCGTCTGTGGGGCACCCTTTTCCACTCGTATTTCTGTTCCACTTTTGATCTTCCTTTTAGGGTAGAAATACTTATCAAAGTTCTCTTTCAGCTGCTTCGAAATCCCTTTCACTCCTTGAGACCCCATTAGTATTTCCATAAATTCCTAGAAATAAAAGCAGAAATACACATATAAAATTCTATAGTGGGGAAAAGCCCACTCAGACGACGATGACTCGTAAAGTGCCAAAGGCTGGGTGGCTGGGGGGCGGCTGCGGGGGAGTAGACCCACCCACACTTGTGTTTTATGGAGTAACCCTTGCACCCCACACCCACACACACATCCTGTATTTATGATTATTGTTATTGTACTACAGGTAAAATAGATATATAAACATATATTTATATAGAGAAATATATGTACGTATATGTATGTATATCCTGCCTGCATGACGCCATCTTGCGTGCACCTGATGTTGTTTTTCCGGCTGTCAGAGTCAATTTGTGTCAGCCCGGAGGGGTGGGCGGTGCGCCACCATAAAAATAGTTACCGGAGGCAGAGAGGCAGAAACGTGTTAGATTAGTCGTTGAGAGTTGAGTTTTGCAGCTGGCTGAGGGGATAGAGAAATGCATTTATTTTAAGTTCAATCATAGACTGGCAACTCGTGCAACAGGATGGGGCAATCCGGTAGATAAAATATTGATGGGGAAAAGCAGTTTTCCTTCCCCTGGGAGGGAACGCCTTTTTCTGCTGCAGAAATTATTTGCTCCGGTATTTGTGAGAAGTTTTATTTTATTCCAAGTATTTTCATTCATATTTTTGTTGTACTTTTTTCCGTTTGCTGTTGAGTGTTGGTGGTTTTCACCTGACTTTCTTCTACTTTCTAACTGCCTTTCTTTTATTTGCCTATCTTCTACTTTTCATGTACGCTTTTCAGCAGGTTTTATTCCATATTTCCACACATCTCTCAGGCCATTGGAATTCCTTTGACATTGAAGTGCTATAAAAGCTCTCTACCTGCTGCCCAGAAGTGTGCAGCATGTCTGGAATGCCTCTCGCCACATGAAATTTCCAGATCGCATTCCTTTTGAGAGTGTTCCTTTAATGAGTATAAACTTCAAAGAGGGAAATCGTATCGAAATGGTGTTCCGAAAAAACAAAAGAGAAAAAGTAGTGTGCACAGACAGCAAAGGAAGGGAAGGGTCAGTGGCAGTGGCAGTGACAGAGATTGGGGAAAACCTAATTTCAATCAATTTGTGCCCCTAACAAGCGACAGATTGCCAACCTAACGAATCAATTTGATTTCCCAAAGAGAAAGACAAAAGAAAAACGACGACAAACGGCAGCAAATTTCGCATTTCATTACTCGAACAAAACTAAAGGCAGTGTGCGGAGATGTGGGATATTTGGCAACAGATGCGGGCTGAAAGGGTTTAAGAGGCGAAGAGGCGAAGAGGCGAAGGGGGAGAGCACAGCTTGCACTACAAATCGATTTGTTGCAGTTGCAAGCAGCGTTAAACGAGCCGCAGCAGAAGCAGCAGCAGCAGCAGAAGGAGTGATGAGAGATTGAGGCTGTTGGAGTTGGAGGCGTCGTACGATACAGCAGCAGGAGCAGTAGGAGGCGAAGTGGCATCATTACTCAAGCAAATGGGGTCATCATCAACATCCCAGAGAGTCGAAGGGTCAGGAGCCCCGAATCCAAAACAGCCAGACAACAAGTGCAATCAATTTTTGGGGGTAAAAGGCAATGCGAATGCATTTCCTCACTCATTCATCCTCAATCCTCAATCGCCCCAGACCCGATAATCCCTTGCCGTTCTCATTCCGTGCTCCATGGCCTGATGCTGGCAATTGAAATGCAAAAATATTTGGAATTTTCTTGCTGGAACCTGCCACTATCAGAGGGAGTGAAGTGAATGCGGTGCAAGTGCAACATTCTTGCGGCTAATGAGCATATCCTGTGTGCCCCGTCAGCCCCCCCGTCCCATGCAATTATAATGCACTGCCTTTAAATGCTCATCGATTGGAAGGAGAGAAGATATTTTCATGATTGATCGGTGCCCATGTGCCGTCTAGTGTTTTGTGCGTCCCTGCATCCCTTTGATGGCTTTGCTTAATATCGGAATGGAATGCAGTTTTCGTACTCGATTCGATTTTCTTCATTTCAAATGCAAACATTACCTGAATTTTCCCTCTCGCTTTAACTTTCGAGCCACCAAAAAAAAAAAAACAGTTTGACAGTCCAAAAGCCAATAAATTCCGTTTGCTGTGACTGTGTCCTGTGCTCCTTCTTCTGTATGATCTGGATGTTTGCTAAAGGACAACGAAGTTCCCATGCAGGTGCAGAAAGACTGCAGGGACTGCCGGACTGCAGGACTGTAGGACTGCAAGACTGGAAAATGGCCAAGGCGGCCTTTTATTTTGTTTGCTCACGTGGCTTCCTATCTCTCTGTCCCTTTCCCTTCTCTGGCAATGCAAATGGAGCTCCAGTTTATTCCTCGCTGAATTTTCCACAAAATAAAGAATTGGCTCTATAAATGGAACGTTGTTTTTTTTTCACTGTTTTGACTGCATTCTCTGCGGCAAGTGATTCATCAAATGCTGCACTCGCCATATATTACAGATGTATATTTTGGTCGAGAGAGAAGTGCCTGGACTGACTGACTGACTGACTGCTCTCCACTGTCGTTTGTTTGCTCGGCTGACAGCGAAGCTTCTGCTTCTATCTTTTTTTGTAGAAAAACATTCGGCAAACCAATTTGTGAGTTAAATCTCGTTCAGTTTCGGTCTGCATTTGCATGCTGTTGCAAATGGGAAATGGTTGGGAAATTATCAATTCATTTGGAATATTAATTTTCCAAAGCCATCATTTAAATGGACAATGCTCGTAGATGTATTGTCAATAAATACTCCACATGAGTTCGGCCATTAAATGCGAGAGTAACATTTCATACGTGATTCAGCAATTCAATGGACATCAATTAATATGTAAACACATTTTTATCCTGTCGCCTGTCCCTTGCTGTCGTTTGTTTCTCTCTCCTGCTGTCAATGTCATTTAATATTTCACAGCCCCCACACGCATGGCACACGCTTTGCTGCATAATTTAATATCAAATTACTCAGGGGGTGGGAAGGTTTTTCAATTAATTTTACAACAATAAAATGTGGGGAGAAAATTAAATTTACCGCATTTATTTAAAAGAAATATTACATCAGCAAATGAATCGTTAATGCGGGCGGTAAATCAATAAAAAAAACAACAACAGCCAAGAACAAATGCAACAGCAGAAAATTACACGCAGTACACATAAGTAATTACTTTCAAACTGTAAAGAAAAAGTGCGTCTCAAACGGGGAAAACAGGCGGAGGCTCAAAGTGGAATTTCCGAATTGATAGATTTGATTTACTTATAACACCATCAGTTGCTTAAAAACTGTGTGTTCAGTCAGTCTCCATAAAACTGTAATACAATAAAAAGTGCAGCAGGAGAAATTACCTGTACAGCCGGAGCAATTATATGTTCAATGGATGTAAAACTGTAATGAAGCAGTTACTCTAAAAATGTAGTAACTCCGTGGCTGTTTACCTGAGCAGAAAGAAGTTTGTGCCAAACGTTGAGACCAGGTGAAAAGCGAGTCTGCTTTCCTTACTGACATCAGTGGCTGTGGAATTGTGGGGAAGTCCGTGGATTCCAGATGGGGGCAGGCAGCTACTGTAAAACTGTAGTGTGAGCAATCACCGTAAAACAAATGCCAGTGAAACCGAAATCTGAATGAATTCTTATTGAAATCCGAAACTATCGCAACATCTTCATCATCATCTTCATCCACCATATCCACTATCGCCACCATCTCCATTGGGATGGTATATTTGCAAGGTCCAGAGGACACGCTTATTTGTTGTTTTTCTTCTTGTCGGACTCCTTTGGGGTATGTCCTAAGTGCAGTCACTCTTATCCTTCGGCTTTGGTCTGGCAGCAACCCTCGTAAGATGAAGATTTGCAAAAAGAGATATGTATTGCTCCCCCAATTGCTATTAAACAGGGCGGAGAGTACTCGTGCCGAGTGGGGCACTCGAAAAGGTCACAAACTTACAACAGCTGATCCTCTGGGTTTATTAAATTTTCTCTGCTGTCTGTCTGTCTGATGTCTGATGTGTGCCACCCTCGGGGGACAGTTTCTGCAGGGTTGTGGGCCTTTTACCTTATTGGAAGACCAGAAAAGGGACGACCGTCGGCCCACAGTCTCTCTCCCATGGAAACAATTATGTATTTTGGATGTCTAAGAGATTTCCATTTCCTTATTCGCTGAGGGTAGGATTTTTACCCTCAGGCTGCACCTTTGAGGAAAGCAGGAGAAAAACAGTTTTGTTTATCCTGCCATAAAAGTAGCCCCGGGTTACAGCCACCGCCCGTCACCCGCCCCATAATGGAAGGTACATCTATGGGTGAAAATGTTTAACCAAACGAAAAATATACAGAAAACGAGAGAACAACGAATCCATAAATATGCAATGCAAAGTGCGTGTGTTCCCTCGAATGAGCATAACTTTTGGTTGGTCTTTTACTCCCGTAAATGTACCTTTACAGCCGTACGCCCGTACACCCGTGTTCCTCGCTCTCACTCAATTGTTGTTTGGCACAAATTGTCGCCATTTTCTATAAATATTTTAACAAAAGCAGACCAAGCAGAGCGAAAACTTACAAAAAACAAAAAAAACAAAAAAGGTAAAGAAAAACCCTGGAAAACATTTTCATTTTTATGGCATCGTTGTGCTGATGAGGGAAACAGGAACAGAAACAAACGAAAAAGGGCCACGCAACACAGCACACACAGGAATCCAATATACATATGCAAATGGCAACACTGGGTGGTCTCGACAAATGATTGGACAACACTCTGGAGCAAAGGCCACCCACCTTCCAAGGGTATAGGGGGTGCTCCCAAAGAGTACTCTCTCTGTCCTCCAGCGGTTCTCTGGGGATCAGAAGTGGAAGTACTTTGGAATATGTTAAGGGATCATATGTTGAAATAATGCTAAGGGAGACTATTCCCTGGCGTAAAGTGATGGATGGCACATATAATGAGAATTTATGCATTTTAATCCTCATTTACGCTCACAAGTGTCGCGCAACATGCAGCAGTGCCCATCAGTCAGTTCGCTAAAAAAGGTTTTCTGATAAAAAAAAAACGCTTAAAGAGATTTATTCCGCGTGAAAATACAACCGAAATGCACAAAGAATATACATATATATGAAAAATCCTAGGATCAATATAAAAATATTTCGCTGCCATTAAATCTTTAAACTCCCGCTTGACAATGCAACAGCATATTTTTTATGACTGTTGAATTATTTTTAACACTTTCGGAGATTGGCAGTGGGGTGTGTGGGAGTGGGGAGTGGGGATCAGGGCACTTCCCGCAGTCACCTTTCGCTGCTGTTGACACCTTTTTCACACACAGCTTTTCCTGTGTGACAGTTTACAGCTTTCGTAGCCGCCGTGCGCTTTCACGGCATTTCACTTGGTGGCGCCCCCGAGAGAGAGAGAGAGAGAGAGAGTGCTTCAAGCCTCTCACCAGCACCTGTCACAGGCGTTAACACTGTGTAATATTTCCCTGTTTGGGAGCAAAGGACTCGTACGAGTACGAGTCGACGAGACTACTTATGCCCATATTCCAGCGACTTTCCGCATCCGCCCACTTAATTGAAAATCCAAACTGCATTTCCCCTGACAGGGGGGGTGGTGGAAATGCTTTGCCTTGACTGGAGTGGCAGCTGGGTCTAAATTAATTAGCAGCTAATTAAATGGTGCACATATTTATATACGAGTAGGGTCGTCCTCGTTGTTGCTTCCTGTCTGGCTGGCTGGCTGTCTCCCACCTGGAGGATCCTACTGCCTGGGGGTCTCTGCTTCCTGCTCTCCCTTCATTTGCGGTGTTAAGAAATTAACCATTCTCATTGGCAATTGAGCGCAGGGCTTGTGTCCTTTTTTTTTATGTGTATATGCATATATATAAACCGCATTCAAGTCACATTGCCACCCATGATGCCGCATGGGTTGCAAAGGTCCTCCAGCTAATTCTTCCTCCCAGTTTCAGCAATTTATCAGAGACGCCTCCATCCGTTGGCTGCATCCACGAGTTGATTAATTAAATTGTTGACAATTTTAAAAGCTACTCCATGGCGGAAGAGCGGGCATTATTCACAGCTTAACATATCCCGCCAGCTCTAGCGCTTTAGCGCGCTCTTTCTCACCAGCATAGAACTCTCCTCTCCTCTCTCTCTCTCTCTCTCTCTCTCTGTCTGTCTTTCTATTTGGTTATTTTCTCGTGGTTTTATTGCTTTTCATGTCCATCCATCGCCCATCGTCTGTTGTCGGTGACAAATGCACTAGAAAATTAGCTTGCTCTTGCGGTTTGCTGTGCAGCATGCGAGAGGGGAGAAGTCCCCGTTCAATAAACAGCTTTGGATATTAGAAAATGTAATCCAGGAGTGTGTCCCCTTCGTTGGGGAATAAACCATATGCTTTGCACGTCACTCATTCACTCTGATGAGTCTCCACTGAGAGAGCGTCCAATGGCTTGTAAAAGTTAATATTCTGGCACATAAAAGCGGAACGCCGCTGTATCTCCCCCACTAGCTATTAATGTATCTACGTGCAATGCTGTGGCACTTAAATTTGATTGGAGCCAGAGCGGCAGGAGGCGACAAGAGCAGCGGGAGCAGCAGGAGCAGCAGGCGAGTGTCGTTCCATAAGTCAATTTTAATTGAAACCGCAACAAAACAATTAAAACTAAGCCCATGGCCAGTCCTAACCACACGTGAAGGTTTAGCGTGTTTGAATACCCTTTAATGGGGCGGGTATGATGGAATGTAAATTCAAACAAATATTCTGATTCACCATTTAAATAAATAAAATAAATAAAACCCTCTGGGTTCGAGGGTTCTGGGTTCATAGAAAATCTAGGTCCAATACAAACTGTTTCAAAATATAAACCTACAAGTAGTGAGAAATTGTGGAATATTATTCGTTCAGCGAATTCGGCATAGCTTCGATTATGGCTGATGGATGCCTAGGCATAGCCATAATTTCCACAATAATATCGCAAGAGTATCCATACCCTCGCCTATCATAGCACAGCCCTTCCTGCTTCCCGTTTTATGATGATACCCTTGGGCTGCTCTACCACATGCGTGTGTGCGTGCTGCCTGGCTGTGTGTGTGTGTCTGCCTGTCTATTGGGAGAGAGTAGGAGGACGAGGACACGAGAGAGCGAGGTATTAACTTAACTTTTTCCACCAAACTCAATTAAAATGTTGGACAAAAATTGCATATGCATGGCAGCAGGCGGAAAGTAAACAAATCTATTCAAGTGTCTGTGTATCTGTGTGCGTGCGTGTGTGTGTGTGTGTGTGTGTGTGTGCTGCATAAATTAATAAACTTGATAGAGAGTTGCAGCGGAAGGGGGAAGAGGGACAGGGGGGCCCCTACCGGATGAGGCACTCCACGAGAAGCATAAAAACTAAACGAGCTTTGTGGCCTGGGAAGGGGGTCACACGTACGTACGCAGGGGCGGAGATAGAGACAGGAAGCTGCTGGGAGATACAGAGAGAGGAGGCTGCAGGAAGATACATAGAGTAGCAGCGGCAGGGAGAGCAAGCGGCAGTGGTAAAGCGGATGTTAGAGTCATAGAAAGAGAGGGAGAGAGAGAGAGCGAGCGGATGCTGAAGTGATACAAAGAGAGAGAGAGAGAGAGGGGGAAAGGAATAGAGGAGTGGCAGCAATTAAAATTTTAGTAGTTGCCCAGCCGCGTGGCATGAATGTGAGGGGAGTGATGGGGCAGGGGTAAGGGAGCCCATCCATGGGGAGGCCGGTGTCAACACGTATGTATGCCCCCAAACGCTCGAGTCGCATCCCATTCATGACAAACACATGCCAAGCACACACACACACAGACACACAGACATGGAGGAAATGAGAAGAGGGAGAGCCGCTTCCGGTGTTGCCAAATCGACGGCGACATCCTGCCGCTGCACTATGGTCCCAACAACCACTTTTGTTGGCCAAAATTAATAACTCGAAAACGAAACAAGATTTTTCAAATTAGTTTCTTGTATCGTATATATATAATCAATAGGAAGAAGATTTACAAAAAAAAATGGGTGTGGCACCGCCTTTTTTTTGATAATGCATATTAAAAAATAGTTAATGATAGGGAATAGGAAGTAATTATAACAGTTTTATTAAGAAATTAGTTTAACTAATTTTTATTAAAATTATAAAGGCGTGGCACGCATAAAAACAACACAAATTTTGATTTGAAAACAAAAAATTTTTGTAATTGTTGCCACCTAGGGAAAAACCCTTGTGTCAGGGTGGAAAACGCGTTTTCCAGGGTGCTCGTTGGGTCAGAAAGTTTGCGGTTTTCTTACTGGGTTCTGTACAGCCTTGCGAATCAATTAAGCCTTCTCTGGGCATTCAACTTATTGTTTTAGCACAAAAAAGAACGCCAAACAACTCTGTATTGTTGATTTTGAGGTTATATTCTACTAATGAAAATTTTAAGATTTGTGGTCAAATGTGGTATTTCTTACTATATACATTTCAACAAGAATTTATTAATCTACATCACACAATAGATTTCAAGGTGGGACTAGGTGGGACTCACTAAATATACGTTTTCAAAAATCAGTTTTCAATCAAAATTGGCTAAAAAAAAGGACTCATTTTAACCTAAAAGTACTAAGACATCACAACTACGAGATACAGTTAACAATACAAAACACGTAGTAAAAACCCAACAAATTAAGATTCAATCAAAAAATTTTATCGGTTAATCGTATTTTTCAATTTATGAGAGATTTAAAACTGTAATTAAATTGCCACTTTTTCACTGCGCGTGCTGTTCAGCAAGAACAGCTGGGTTGCACAGCAGATTTTGCGAATGTGGCGCCATCTATGGAAATTTCTGGTACGCAACTTATAAGCTCACTCTTTTTCTAATACAGAGTGATCAAAACCACGGTTATTTTTTAACTTTTGAAAAATGGGTTTTGGCCAACAAAAGTGGTCATTGGGACCATAGTGCGCTGCTGCTGCTGCTCTGCTGCTGCTGTTGTGGCAGGGGCAGGCATAAATAAATTGCGTGCTGCATACTTTTAGGCGTTCACCTGAAGACCCACTGGCCTACAGGCCTGCGCCTTCCAAGCTATGTTAAGGTGTTAGGTGAGACCTCTGGGTAGGCACAGCTGTGCACAGCTCTGATCACTTTACATATTCCTGCTAATGGATACGGCAGTCGATCTGCGAGTAGAACCGTCACGCACAAGGCGTGTATTTTGTTGTCGAGCATGCTCGGGCATTCTCTTTGTCGCTTTTCAACGAATAAATTCCGTAGCGCAGCATAGATATCTGCACTCTCTCCTTCTCCCACTGCCTTACCGTTCATGGCACATAACCTGCCATGGGCCCCTAGTCCCTGACTCTCGAATGATGTTTGCAAAGCGCTTAATGATGCGTTCAAATGTATGTATGGGAGGTGCTTTGTAATACGCTGGCCCCTGTTTATGGGGTCCAGACAGAGAGAGAGCGAGAGAGAGCAGCAATACACTTGCAATTAAGCAGCAGTCATGTGCAAGTTTTTGGCAGTGTGAAAGGCGCCCAATTTTCGACTGTCAACACCACAGATACTGCCTGCCGACTGCCTAGTGCCGACAAGTGCCGACATGGAATTTTTAAGCAGTTTCCCAAAAACTTTTTACCATGCATGCATAAATGTATGGATGCAACATGCAAGCCAAAGGATAGCCATTAAAATTGGAGAATCCTTGGCCTGGCAGCAAGATTTAAATTCCAAGCGATGGCATGGCCATACATAACTAATGCTGTCAGCATAATGGTTATTGTAATTACAAATTGTTTCTGGCCTTTTGTGCGCAGCCTTTAAATTACAATTTGCTAAAGAATTTGCCCGAAACAATGAAATTCAATTAACAACAAAATGTACAAGCAAAATTGTTGGCGCAAACATGTGGCACGGCACGCACAGCGGAAAACACACAGAGAGAGAGAGAGGAAGAGTAAATCAGTGGAATTTTTGCATGAATATTCCAAACAATAAATATCCAAATTTTAATTGGAATGACACGCACAGCAATCTATGTATGTATGTAGTTGTACCATGTACATGTAGTAATTAAATTTGAGTGACTCTCTTAGCGATCTATCTCGCCAAAGACTATATCGAGGGAACCAATAATGGCCACCACATCGGCCAGCAAATGATTGGGCGCCAGCTTGGCCATCAGCGCCAGATGGGCGTACGATGCCGGACGTATTTTGCAGCGATAGGGACGTGTGGTGCCATCGGACACCAGATAGACACCGAACTCGCCCTTGGGCGACTCCACAGCGGTGTAGGTTTGGCCGGGCGGCACAAAGATGCCCTGGGAAAAGTGCTTGAAATGATGTATGAGATCCTCCATGCCTGTCTTCATGTTGCTACGCTGTGGGGGTGTTATCTTGCGATCGTCCACCTTGATCTCACCCGGTGGCATGCACTCGATACACTGCAGGATGATGTCCAGCGACTCGCGCATCTCACGCATGCGGACGAGATAGCGATCGTAGCAGTCGCCATTGGAGCCCACAACGACATTAAAGTCCACCTCGTCGTAGGCATCGTAGGGCTGCTGCTTGCGCAGATCCCACTTGATGCCACAGGCCCGCAGCACGGGACCCGTGGCTCCGTAATTGAGGGCATCGTGCGCTGTGATGCGCCCAATGTCGATGTTGCGCATGCGCCAGATGCGATTCTCTGTGACCAGATCCTCCACCTCGTCCAGCCGATCCTTGAAGTGATTGATGAAGTAATACAGATCCTCGCAGAAGCCCAATGGTATGTCGGAGGCCACACCACCCGGACGGATGTAGGCGGCATGCAGACGAGCCCCCGAGGCACGTTCCGAGAACTCGTAGAGCTTCTCGCGCTCCTCGAACAACCAGAAGAGCGGCGTAATGCCACCACAATCCAAGATCGAAGACGATATGGCCATTGTGTGATTGGTCAGGCGCATTATCTCCGCGAACATAGTGCGTATGAAGCGCGCACGACGTGGCACTTCGATGTTCAGGAGTTTCTCCACTGCCAGGGCGTAGGCCTGCTCGTTGGCCATGCAGGAGACATAGTCCAAGCGATCAAAGTAGGGCAATGCCTGCACATAGGTCTTGTATTCGATCAGCTTCTCAGTGCCGCGGTGCAGCAGTCCAATGTGCGGATCCGCCGAGAGCACCGTCTCGTTGTCCAGCTCCAGGATCATACGCAGCACGCCATGCGCCGCCGGATGGGCGGGCCCAAAGTTGATGAATTTTGTGCGAAATGTGCGATCCACTGGCGGTGGCGTCTTGCCCGTTGCCTTGGGCCGCTGCTGCCACTGATGCCCGGTGGGATACATGACCACGCTGGCATATTCCTTGAGATACTCCGGATCCGGATACCAGTAGTGTGTGTCGCCTGGCTCGTAGGGTGGCCCTGGCTTGTAACCATAATCATCCTCACACTCGGGTGCGGGTTTCTGTTTGGGACAATCTTCTGCTGTTGCTGTGGGCATTTTTTTTTGGGTAGAGTAGAGTTCTATCAACTTTCGATGGGGTTTACCACTCACTCTCTTTATGCGCTGAGAAGAAACGTGACTTTAGGTTAGTGCCCAGAAATTGTGTGCCAAAATTTGTCTTTAGTTTTGCCATATTGAAAAACCTTTGACTCAGGCGGTTCTTCATGGCCAGAAAGCGTGTAATTTCCTTGGGTGTGAACAGATTCTGAGCCAAGCGACGAAAGCCCTCCATTGTGAGCGAAAAAAACTGTTTGGAGCACGAAAAAGTTGACTTTATGCAGCACAAAAATAAATCAAGACTGAAGTTCGCTTCAGTTTGAATGAAGTTTCTGGAAAATATTACCTTATTTTTTAGTATTGCTTTGTTTATTGTGAATTTAATTTAATTTTAGAAGCAATTTCTAATACAATTTTCCACCCTTTTTGCACTACTTTGGCAGATCTTTGAGGATCATTATCACTTTGCACATCACAAGGTCTCGAAGCGTTCCCTCACACCTGCCACACATCACCAGACGCGTCTCGATGACGATGAGCGCGTGCATTGGGCCAAACAGCAAAGGGCCAAGTCCCGAGCCAAGCGAGACTTTATACGCATGCGACCCTCCAGAACCTCATCGCGTGCCATGTCGCAGGTGGATGCCATGCCCTTTGACGATGCCAAATGGCCGCAGATGTGGTATTTGGTAAGGGAACAACAACAACACAGATCCACCCAAACAGCAAATCAAAATGATTGTCTCTCTATCCCCAATCCCCTAGAATCGCGGCGGTGGCCTCGATATGAATGTGATACCCGCCTGGAAGCAGGGAATAACCGGCAAGGGTGTGGTTGTCACCATACTGGACGATGGCCTCGAATCGGATCATCCAGATATCGAACAGAACTATGTAAGTAAACCGCAAACTATGCTCATCCCAAAGGAAACTAATTCGAACTTCGTGCTCTGTGCCTTGAAGGATCGCAAAGCCTCGTATGATGTGAACAGCCACGATGATGATCCCATGCCGCACTATGACATGACCGACTCGAATCGGCATGGCACACGGTGTGCTGGCGAGGTGGCTGCCACGGCGAACAACTCGTTCTGTGCGGTGGGCATTGCGTATGGGGCAAGTGTGGGCGGGGTGCGGATGCTGGACGGTGATGTGACCGATGCTGTGGAGGCGCGTTCGCTCTCGCTCAATCCGCAGCACATTGACATCTACAGCGCCTCGTGGGGACCGGACGACGATGGCAAGACGGTCGACGGACCCGGCGAATTGGCCTCGCGCGCCTTCATCGAGGGCACCACCAAGGGCCGTGGCGGCAAGGGCAGCATCTTCATTTGGGCGTCGGGCAACGGTGGCCGGGAGCAGGATAACTGCAATTGCGATGGCTACACCAACTCCATTTGGACGCTGTCCATATCGAGTGCCACCGAGGAGGGCCATGTGCCCTGGTACTCGGAGAAGTGCAGCTCCACCCTGGCCACCACCTACAGCAGCGGCGGGCAGGGCGAGAAGCAGGTGGTCACCACAGACTTGCATCACTCGTGCACCGTCTCGCACACGGGCACCTCCGCATCGGCCCCGCTGGCCGCCGGCATTGCCGCCTTGGTCCTGCAATCGAATCAGAACCTCACATGGCGCGACCTTCAGCACATTGTGGTGCGCACCGCCAAGCCAGCAAACCTCAAGGATCCCAGCTGGTCGCGCAACGGAGTGGGCCGCCGGGTTAGCCACTCCTTTGGCTATGGCCTGATGGACGCCGCTGAGATGGTGCGCGTGGCACGCGACTGGAAAACAGTGCCAGAGCAGCAACGCTGCGAAATCAATGCCCCCCATGTGGACAAGTAAGCGAAGGGAGTCTCTGCGGGGACGGAATATCATTGGCATACTAAATATGGGATTTTTTTATTGTCTGCCTCGTTTAGGGTCATTCCGCCGCGCACACACATCACGCTCCAGCTGACTGTCGCACACTGCCGCTCTGTGAACTACTTGGAGCATGTCCAGGCGAAGATAACGCTAACATCCCAGCGAAGAGGCGACATTCAGCTCTATCTAAGGTCGCCAGCCAACACCAGTGTGACGCTGCTAACGCCGCGGTAAGGATTTATCTTTTGGAAAAAATATGTTTTCACCCAAATAATACCGCTACTATCACCCTACTATCCAGTGTCCATGACAACTCGCGCAGTGGCTTCAATCAGTGGCCCTTCATGTCGGTGCATACCTGGGGCGAGTCGCCGCGTGGCAACTGGCAGCTGGAGATTCACAATGAGGGTCGCTATATGGGTATGTACTGAACTGAACGCCGAGTGTCTGTGTGTTTCCTTTATATTTTAAACAACGAAACGTTTTACATGCTGCGCTTTTGTGGAACTCATTTCCCCTCACCCAAAAAAAAAAAAAAAACACCCACAGGCCATGCTCTGCTCAGAGAGTGGTCTTTGATCTTCTACGGCACCACACTGACCATCGATCCCAATGATCCCATTTCGGTGCCGCGTGCAAATAGTGCAGAGGCCACCACGCCCAATACCAGCAGCAGTGGCACCACCAGCAATCTCCATCAGATCTACTCGCCGCAGTATCCGCGGATATCACCGAATAACTTTGGCAACACACCGGCGAATGGGGCCAAGTTGCCGCTGGGCGGAAAATCAACGCCGAATAAGTCCAGCTTTGTGACGAATAATCCTTTGATTAATTCGGGACCCATCAAGCAGGGCTATCAGCAGATCTCGGCCACGTATGGTGTGATACTTGGGAAGAATAATCACAACAACAGCAACAGCAGAGGGAACAATCAGAAGTCCAATAACAAGGCCAACAAGCCCAAGGGCGGGGAAAGTGGCAGCAACAAGGAGAGGAATGGCAAGAATAACAATGCAGGAGGCAACCGAAAGGAGCAGAACATACAGAGCACCACAGCAGCCAGCAGCAGCGGCAGCGGCAGCAGCACCACCAGCAGAAATAAATACTATCGCATATCGCAGCAGCAGGCGAAGGCCAACAAACAGGACAGGAATGGAGTGCAGACACCGCGACCCAAGGCCAATTCGGGAGAGAAGTCCTCCTCCTACGAGGACAAGGGCCGCAAGGTTGTTGGGGAGATCAATTCCAGTGGCAGTAGCAGCAGCAGCAGCAGCAACAGTGGGGGACGCAACTCCTCCGCTTCGCAGAATCTGCCTGTAAAGGCGACCAAACAGGTCAAGGGACAGGACACCGACTCGCGTATACCCAAACTCTTTGAGCGATACGAGAAGATACAGGCGATATTCCCGGAGCTGGAGCCCTACGAAAGCACTGCACCAAAGACCAAAGCCAACAGCAACAACCAACCGCGCAAGCAGGGCAAGCAGTTCGAGGTGGATATGTTCAAACCCACAACGGGGGGGAACAGTCGTCAGGGGAATACCAAAAAATCGCCATCGGTGCCGCCGCCATCCTCACAGATGCAGCAGCCTCTTCAGCCGGAAGATCTGCCAGCTGGAGGGAGTCGCTTTCTGCCTGATTTACCCGCTGGAGGGAGTAGCTTTCTGCCCGATCAGAAGATACTCAAGAAGCAGCAGCTGCTAATGGCCGCCGCTGGGGTCATGGCACCCGTCGAAGTGGAAGTCCAAGACTCATTCTCCTCCTCCGCCGCTCAGGGGAATGCCAGGAAGAACAGCAATGGACCAAATGGTAGAAACTACTTTTTTGGTTGTCATTTATGGTTTTTCTTTTCGTTAGGGAGTAGCTGCTCCCGTTTCGTTTCAACCTTTGCTTTTTATTTTTTTTAGGGTGCTTGTCAAAATTCAAGTTTGACAGCCACTGAGTGGCAGCACTTGCTGGCTGCTATAGCAAGCATCAATCAAAAGTGCAACTTTAAAAATGATTTTTCCAGCTCTTGCTTTTGGGTTATTCTCTTCTCTTCTTTTTTTTTTTTTTGTAGCTGCATTTAGCCTTCGACACTTGATTTTTGATATACTTGATATACTCGTATATTGGCAGATTTATTGGCCCTTCACTTCAGTTGTTTGCACCCGCAAATTGCAAACTCGAATATCGCTGCAATATATCATAGAAAATTGTGCAATATTTTTCATTTTCCATTTGATGTTTGCTGTTGATTTTGTATAGATTTTCATGTAGTATTCTCGTATCTCTTGTATCTATTTTTTTACACATTTTATATTTCTATGGGTTGCTATGGCAATAACTAAATGCATTTCCAATTCTCCCCTCTCTCTTCTCGCTCTACCGTGACTTTTGCAGCACAAATCACACAATGGGACATGATATTCTATGGCACGGAGACGCCCGCACAGCCGGAGGACCAAGCGAATGTCAACCAACAGAATCAATTTAATTTATATGGCAACGATATGGCACACAATGACATCGAGTACGAGGTCACCGGCCAATGGCGGAATATGCAGCAGGTGAGTGGTTTGCTTACGGTTATCCTTTACTGGGTTATCCTCACATCCGACGCAGGATGCGGTGGTTGCAGCTGCAACTGCAAGCGCAAGCGCTGATGTAATTGCAACTTGTAGCGTGGAATACTCTTATCTCAGGGCTGCATGCATAGCTATGAATCACTCAACGCACAAGCAGATTGCATTCCAATCAAGTTATGCATACAGTGGAGGCTCCTTTGAGTGGAATTTGCAGGAGTTTTAATGAAATTTTAGGAGTAGTAACCATGGAAATGTGTGCAACAGCCAGTAGAAAGACTTGAAGAGCTCCCAAACTAATAGAAGAGTTGCGCACCGATAAAAAAGTTGCTCCAAGAAAGAATTATCTAAAATGCAAAGGGTTTTTTTCTTTTAGAGGAGCTTTCACTGTATTTCACCCCATCATTACCTTTGTAGTTTGGTTTTACATTGTTACTGGCTTTTTGTTTCTTTTTTTTTTTTTTTTTGATTTTTTGGTTTTGCAGTGCTTCGTAGATGGTTGGTCGGATAGCGATCCCAATCCGCATCCGAATCGGGGCACAACATTGCGTGCTTGCATGTGGCTTTCTTGATATACATATATTTACTATGATATATGGGCAGTCGCTCTACAACTATATCTAATGCTTTGCAAACTGTGTGTGGCAGGTAGCTTTATTCCTTCGAGTTTGAGTTTCAAGTTGAGTTTAAGTTTATTTTGGCAGCATGCATCTCTTCTCTTCTCTACTCTCTTTTCTTGTTATTAAAATGAGGTAACTCCTTTGCGCAAAATACTCCCTCAATAGGTCCCATAAATTTGCAAATACTTAGCATACCACCAGCTCCTCGTCGAGCATATACTTTGGTCTCTGTTCGCTGCATCTTAATTCCATTTTTTTTTGGCAACCATTTTCCAGGAAATTTCCTTTGCGGCACTGGGCAGAGAGCCAGCGTGGCCAAGATTTCGCTTGTGTCAGGGGCAGCAGGGCATAAAATACACCAATTTTTACATATTTCCTCGGGAGTTAACGAAAGGAACGAACCAAGCGTTCAAGTGCTGCAGGCACCGGTGCCCGGGGGGGGGCAGGCAACCCCTTTTTAACCTTTTGGCACCTATTGTGCCTTTAAAAAGCCGTCCTCTTGGCCTTTTTTTGCATTCTGGGGTTAAAAAGGATGTGCCCGTGCCCGTAATAAAGGAAGAGTGCAGTGACCTTAGTTTTTTATGTCCTGCCGCTTGGACTGGCAGCAAAAAAAACTTTTCTTTTTGCATAACAAACAGTTTTTTAAACCCTTTGTCCCGCTCTCTGGCGCTCTCTGCACGCGACGTCATTGCATGTGAACTTAGATACCAACGAACGGGTCGGAGAATCAGAGGACAGAGAATAGGCACATCAAAGACCGGAGGACAGACATTTTTGGGAAGGGCAGCCCATAAATAAACACACACACACTCACGGAGACACAACTGAGGCACGAGGCAGGAGGCAGACATACACCCATACATACATAAGTACTTAAAATGCCAGACAGTGCGGCAACATGCAATGAACCACAACTATGAGTAGCACTAGGAATACTCGTACTCGTCCAAGTGGCGGAATCAGACAGCGAAAATGGGGGGAAAACTTTTATCCAAAAAAAAAACCACAGACAAAACTTAAACAGATTTTAAGAACAATTTAAGCTATAAAATGGGTGTACCAGAGCCACAACGTAAAATAGTCTTGAGAGTTTTAAATAAATAGAAATTAAAGTATCAGTAAACGATTCATGAAATTGTGTAGAAGGCAATGAATAAAAAGATATATGATTTAAAATTAATACCAAACGGAAGGACTTTAAACATGGAATCATGATCTAAAGGTGGTAGGCTCCTTTACGAAAACTAATAGTTCCTAAAGAGAAGAAGCAGTTATATCACTCAGATCCCTAAAGAATAAGTTTTAGATCCAAAAAGTCCACGTCTATAGTGCATGGATCTCTAAACTCTAAACTCTTCTTCTTTTAATAAATACTCTTTACTATATCTACAAAAAATATATCTTTATTCACATAAATCCATTTTCCATGTTCTCTTTTTGCTTTGTTTCATTTTCTTTGCAGGTGGGCGATGTGGGCATGACACAAGATCGAAGCAACACCGCTGCGTGCCTTAAGTGGAGCGATCGAAAGTGCTTAGGTTTGTCAATACTCTTTATTACGATCATGCAAATCTTCTATCTAAACTTTAAACATGCCAACAACAACAACAACAAGAACAACATCATCAAAAGCATTAGATAATTTAGCAACAAAAAATAAACAATTAAAACAGAAAGAAAGAGGGTAAAAATCGATGTATAAAATCGAAATATAAATCGAAACTCTGTATAAAAAATGAGAGAACAAAGAAATTCCAATTAAAAGTTTGATGGCAGCTGAACAAAAAAAAAACAAAAGAAAAATAGAGTAGGAATGACAACAAAAAAAAAAAAAGGAAAAATCACTGCAAGTCCAAAAAATATATACTAAAATTTTTGTAGTTAAATTTAAATGTAAGCGTAGTTTTACAAACCAACACACAGATACATATTTGTAGGCGTGGTCGGAGGATAAAAGAAAAGAAAGGTTGTTCTATTTTTTTTTTTGTATTGCTTCGTTTAGGAACCAAGGGACGCACAAAGCAAATTTTGTTTGTATTATTTTCTTAGCAATTTATACACAGACACACACAAACGCATCTATTTTACAAAACAACAAAATATATATAGTTTATATATTTACATCAATTTTAATTTAATTTAAGAGTTTAGTTCAAATTTATTTGATTGTTTTACATTTTACATTGTTTTATTTCTTTTTAAAATTTTGTTTAGTTTTTTGTTTTGTTTTTTTTTTTTTTGGAGTTTTTTGTTTTGCCTGTGCACAGTTTTTTGTGATGCACTGTCTGCTGCAACTGGCTGCTGCCGATCTGTCCGATCTGTGTGTGTGTATATAGATAGTTTATCTGCTAACTAAATGCATTATTTCAGATATTGCCAAGCCAGGAAAGTAGTTTTGCAACAGAACAGCCACAACAGTACGCCACAGCTTTTCCAGCTTATGCTTTTCCGCCTTTATGCCCCTTTGAGAGTCCTTATATTTCGAGTAATTATTGTAGAGAGCAGAGAACAACCGCATCAACAGTTTAGAGTTCATAGTAAAAGACTGTTTCTTAAAATTAAAAAAAAAAAACAATTAACTAAACAAAAAATCTTGGAACAGGGGAAAAGATAAACCAAAACTAATGTTTCTAGTATTTAAGGAAAAACAAACAATTTTTGTAATACGAAGAACAAAAAAAAAAAACAGATAAAAGGTCATAAAAAAAATAACGTAAATTCTAAGGGTGGAAGGGGGATAATGAAACCGTAGGCAGCAACCGATAAATAAAATAAACCAATAAAAAATTTAATTATAATTATAAATATACTTAAACAATTTATACAAAAACAAGTTCCTGCAGTTTTCAACAAAGTTGCAACATGACACAGAATCTTTAACTCTTCTTCGCAAAGTCATCAAAAATAAGTCATCAAAAAACACTTAATAATAATAATGATTATATAACGAACAAATCAACTTTTGTTTTATCCACAACGCACACACACACACACACGAACACACAAAACACACACACACATATCTTTGTTAAAAATTTGTTGCTTAATTAAATCGTATATTAAACACAAAACAACAAATCAAAAGGCAACGCGAGTGCAATAATTATATTTAATTCTCTCTTAAGCCACAGTCGAAAAACCCCAACTAAAAGGGAAGAATCGTTTTTTTATAAACAAAAAAGCAGCAACATATCATTTATTAGGTTTTTTCTTTGAGTCTTTTCTTCGGTACAAATCATAGTTTACTTAACGAAAATTCTACTTGAACAATTACCTGATTTCCATGGTCTTTGCATTTTGCTTTTGTATGAATAATCATATCGTAAACCGCACAATAAGCATTAAACATTAAACCTTAAACAATATCAAATGTTAATTTTATAGAAAAGTAAAGAATAACTCTTTTGTTGTTGTTGTAATTAGCAAAAAAAAACACACATTTTACATAAGAATATACATAAATGAAACTAAAGAAAAGAACTAGCATTTCTCTCTCAACGAACAGAATAGTAGTTGAAACAAACAACCTTTTTATTCTTCAAGCATATACTTACTATACTTACACTAGCAGAAGGAAATATATTAACCAAAACCAGTAAACAAACAAACAAACACACATGCAGAACAACAACACCACGTATTAACAGCAGATAGATTTCCATTTCCAAAATCCAAAAACCCATTTCGCTCTATACGAATATTATTTTCTATTCTTGTCTATCAAAAACGCACACAAGCACAATGGATGCAGTACTTATTTATCTTCAAGCATAGGGAAAAAATGATGAGGAAAATTCTAATAAACTCTGAGACACGATCACTCATCCACAAGTAATTAGCAGACAAAAAAGCCAAATTAATATTTAAGCCTTATACTAAAAAACGAACAATTCAATGGAGAAAATTAAAGCATACAAATAATAACTGGTACTAGGGCCTGGGGTAGCAATTAGCAATAATAAACAAAAATCGTATTAACTTTAAAGATTTAATGAACGAAATTGTAAAATAACATTGGAACAAAACAAAAACAGAACTAAATTAATGCTTACACGAAAAAATGAAATTAAAACTTTTATAATTGTAAAGAAAGTGAAAATGAAATTGAAATTGAGAATGCCATTCGCGTCATTCGAGACACTCAACCAATTTTGTATGTATGTTTGTGTATATATCTATCTATATAATATAAATATATATATCTACTGTATGAGTAATTAATAAATGCATTGAAAACGTAAAAAGAAAAGTAACACCAAAGCTGAAGCAAATTTATTATCCAACAAAAAGTTAAGTTCAAGCAAGCGAAACATGCTCCAAACAAAACAAAAAAAACATGCCAATCGTACGCGGAGGTTCATTTCAGTCCTCCATACTCTTCCAAGCTCTCGAGCTTTGACTGCATTTCAGAATTACAATATTTTCCCCTTGAGAATTTGAGAATTGATTGAACGACAAGGTGAGTTTCGCACAACAAATTTTCCTTCCATTCTCTAAGTATTTTTTGTTTTTTTTTTTTCGTTCACTCTCTTTTCTGGATTTAAACGGAAAGTGAAGTCCGACATTAACCCACTGCTAATTTCGTTTATTTCGTTACCGTTAACCTTCTATATAACACTGTTTCACTCTGTCACCTCCTCAATTCCATATGTTCATGAGTAGCTTTCCAACACTGGTTTGGTTTGGTTTGGTCTGGTCCTGGTCCTGTACACACACACAAACATATATCGTACAATTGCGCACACTGCCTCCTTTTCTTGCTAATTTTTCGAGCATGTTTTTATCGGACTGATCGCTTGCTTTAACTAAAACAAACATTTTTTTGAATTTTTTGTTGTTAATAAATTAGATGTGTTTCAGAGAAAGAGATACGATACTATTCCAAAAAGGTGTCCATTCCAACAAAAACAATCTCCAATACATACAGAAGTTCTCTTTTGTTGCTGCCATTTCTATATAATCTATTTTATCTATATCTCTCAAGCTTTCTCTCCTCTGAAGCTCAGCTTAATTATGGCATAGCTTTCAATTCCCTGTTGAGCTGAGCTTCCATGTTCCATTCTGTTCTCTGCTAACCAACTAATTTCCAATTCTTTTCTTTTCCATTAATCACTGTCTCTGAGGTAAATCCATCTCTTAGCTTATCCCCGATACAGAGATGCAACAGTTACTAATGTGTGTGTGTTTTCTCTCGCTCCCATTTTTCACAGAGTGCCAGGATCCGGCGTACATTTACGAGGGCCTCTGCTACGATCAGTGCCCCAGGCATACCTATCCCCATGACGATGCACAGGATCAGGATGATATACTGGATGATGCCAGCACAGAGGGCAGTACCACCAGCATCGGCACAGATCATCACAACATTTCCAACAGCATAGACGACAAGCAGGACCCTCTGCAGGCAGAGGACCGTCGTCGTCGTCGCAACTCCCCGCTCATAACGCCACTGCTGGTGGCACAGAGCCGGATATGCGCCGTGTGCCACAAAAGCTGCCTGGCCTGCTACGGGCCCCTGGCCGCCCAGTGCAGCACCTGTGCGCCAGGCAGTCAGCTGCGAAAGACCCTCAATGAGACCTTCTGCTATGCCTATGTGGTGCGCAGCACGGGCATGGCCACTGTCGTAGAAGTCTCCGAGGAGGAGGCCAGTCACGAGCAGACACTGCAATACATGACGGGAACAACGGTGCTGCTCCTGATTGTCGTGGTGCTCACCCTCATGGGTGTGGCCGTGGCCGGGGGCATTGTCTACAGCCGGCGTGCAACGGCGGCGCGCTCCAGTGAACTCTACTCGCGGGTGGCCCTCATGGCCGACGACGACAGTGACGAGGAGCACGAAGACGAGCTCTTCAGGACACACATATTAGGTAAGCCCAAGGAAGTGTTGGAGTATCGGGACGAAATACAGCCGGAGAAGGCGCCACCCGAAGACATTTCCGAAGCAGGCAACGACGATGATCAGCGGGAAAACAACCACCTGGCACCCTAGATAAACATACATATTATATATATATTTATTTGTGTGAGTGTGTAGACCTCATCTGCATTTAGCTACTTTTACCACCAGATCAGCAATGGGTGAATATTTCTCAGCAAACAAACTGATTGACGGATTCACCATTTTTGGTTAATATTTTGTTACATTTTACGCACACTATTACACACACTGTTATACGTATAAACCAAAACTCCGAACATAGATTAAAAAGTATTAAAACAATCAAAAAAAAAAAATAAATTAAAATATATATGTTTAAATTTAAACATTTTTTTTCTCTTGGCATCCCAATTGAATTAAACACCAGAACTTGAACAATTTTCTTTTTGGAAACTACTAGACAATGGAAACCTGAAACTAATAATTGCGAAATACAATGCAATACAATAAAATTCTTTTGTTATCCCAAGTGTTTGACGTCCTTCAAAATCTTGGAAAATTTTGTTCTACTTAGTCATTGGTCACTGATTACGAATGCCACGAATGCCCGGGGTGTTCCTATCTTTATCTTTCCGCTAGGGAACTGCAATCACAGTGGAAAGCTATCAATTAAGTAATGTGTATAATACAAGCTGCTACCTAGGCTATCATTCAAGTCGTAGATGTTAGGGCTTATCTGGGGCAGGTTATCAGTCGTGATTTTCTCAAGTGTTCCCACACTGAGAGCACTGCCTTGACAATTCTCAAGAGCTTTATTTGTATGTCACGACTACGCTAAGTGTACTATGGGACCACACGGCTCTGCGCTGTTTCTCAATCGATTTCCTTATCACCCGGGCTATAAAAAGCATATAGACTCCCACCTGCGCTGTCTGCTCATCAGTCGTTCCCAGTGAGATCTACCTTTCAGAATGCACACGAAACACTTGCTACTCCTGGTGGCAGCCGGCTGCTGTCTCTGGAGTGTGGCCAGTGCCTGCCAGAGCATCGAACAGCGCTACAAGTTCCCCAACAGCAACATCTATGTGCGGCTGCGACGCGGCGACAAACTGCAGTACGAGCTGATGAAGGGCGACAAGAGCCTGCAGACGGTGACCTTTGACAATTTTGCCACGACCAGCGATCTGGTCGAGACGGAAAAGGGTGGCTACCAGCTCACCGATGGCACCAACACCATTGAGTTTACGCTGGTCAAGAGCGGAGTCGCTGTGGGCACTGGCAGCGATGTAACCCATGTGCGGGTGGCACGCGATCAGGTGCTGCAGGGCCAGCAGCCCAGGGATTGCTTCTCCCTGAACACGGGAGCGACCCATTGGTTCAGCGGACCCGAACAGAAGCAGCACTACTGGCCCGTGGAGCGTCAGACGCACAGCAACTACTCGTATCTGCCCAAGGAGCTGGACAACTTCGGTGTGGGCGAGCGCTACTGGCTGAACAGCGCTGGAGTCTTCCTGTATGTGGAGAACAACACGCCGCTCTTCATCGACCAGAACTCTGCGGGCTACGAGGGCAAGCTGTGCTTCAGTGCCATCAGTGCCCTGCCGTACGATCCGCGTGTCACGTCCGCCAAGTTCGTCTACCATGTGGCAGTGGCCAAGGATGCCAAGGCTGCGCACAAGTATGCGGTGAAGACCTTCTTGGGACAGCCCACAGGATACCCCGACGAGCGAATGGTACAGCATCCGGTATGGTCCACCTGGGCGCTGTATAAGGCGGAGGTCGACGATACCGTCATACGCGACTTTGCCAAGCAGATCCTCGACAATGGCTTCAACAACAGTCAACTGGAGATCGATGATGACTGGGAGGATTGCTACGGTGCCCTGACATTCCGAAAGAACAAGTTTCCGGCGACCAAGACCCTCACCGATGACCTCAAGGCATTGGGTTTCCGTGTTACCCTGTGGATTCATCCCTTCATCAACAACAATTGCACGGCGATCTATGACGAGGCCAAGGCACTGGGCTACCTGGTACTCGACCATGAGGGCAGCTCGGACACACAGTGGTGGAACAGCAAGCCCAAGGATGCCGCCATTCTGGACTTTACGAAGACTGAGGTCCAGGAGTGGTTCACCAAGCGTTTGAGGCGGCTGCAGGATGAGGAGGGCATTGACAGCTTCAAGTTCGATGCCGGAGAGGCCAGCTGGCTGCCCAGTGATCCCGTGCTGCAGGACGGCGGCTCCATGGTGACTCCACTGCAGGCCGTTGGCGACTATCTCCGTACCGTGGCTGCCCTCGGCGACATGGTGGAGGTTCGCTCTGCCCAAAACACCCAGGACCTGCCCATCTTTGTGCGCATCGTGGACAAGGACTCTGAATGGGGCTGGAACAATGGCCTCATCACGCTGATCACCACGATGCTGCAAATGAACATGAACGGCTATCCCCTTGTCCTACCCGACATGATTGGCGGCAATGGCTACAACGAGCGGCCCCCCAACAAGGAGCTCTTCCTGCGCTGGCTGCAGGCCAATGTCTTCATGCCCGCCCTCCAGTTCTCCTATGTGCCATGGAACTTCGATAACGAGACCATTGCCATCAGCCAGACGCACACCAAACTGCACGCCGACTACACGCCCTACATCATGAAGCTGTTCAAGCGGGCCGTGGAGACGGGCGAACCGGTGAATCCCCCGCTCTGGTGGATTGCACCCACCGATACGGTGGCTCAAGGCATCTACGATCGTGAGTATTAGCTTTCGAATCAATGTGTTCTCTTCCCCAACACATTTATTTCTCTCTCTCTCTCTCACTCTCTGCAGAGTTCCTTTTGGGCGATGATATCATTGCTGCTCCTGTGGTTCAGGAGGGCGCCACCCAAAGGGATGTATACCTGCCGGCCGGTGAGTGGAAGAATGGCAATGGCGATGAGGTGTACAGCGGCCCCATCTGGGTCATGGACTACCCCGCCCCACTGGACACACTGCCCTACTTTGTGCGCGTGGGATTTCAGTTGAACTGAAGAACTAAAATTAAAAATTAACATTAACATTATAATCGCAAAATTTTATTACTCAAACAAACAAAACTGAACAAAGAAAATAAACAAAAAATTCGCACAGTTAATTTGGTAAAAAAGAAAAGACACGACAGTCGCTGCAGTTCACAAATTGCTGGAACTATCGCCCGATCCGGTCAGGGAGCTAACAGAGAAACTTGTCACCCCATTGGTATGGCGTAGGTGTCCGAACTCCTCCTCAAACTCTTGCATGTCCTTGGTCAGTATTTGCCGCAGATTAAACGGACTGCAACGAAACATTTGTTATGTACAATAATTTACCTTTGAATGTGTTTAAGACCCCCTTACCCTTCATCCATTTGCGCACTCTTCTCGTGCATGGCCAGCTTCAGGTCGTGCACTTGTTTGGCCGAGCGACGCCATTGCTTCTTGTAGCGCTCCTTCTCCTTGGACAGCTCCACAAATCGATCGTTCTGGGAGCGCATTTCTTTGAGTATGTGATTGAGGTCCCTGTCATCGGAGCCCTTGCCCTGGCCGCGCAGCTCGTGCATCTGTGTCTCCAGGTGAAAGATGCGCTCTTTCAGCTTCGTCTTCTCCATTTCCAGCTGCTTGTTCTCCTGGCGCATTTCCTGACTGCGACTGGCAAAGAGGCGCACCTGTTCATCAATCTCCGTCTGCAGCTGATTGATGTGCTGCTGCAGTTCCTTGAACTTGGCCTCGTAAGCGTCGATTGCCTGGTTCCTGGCCAATGTCTCATCGAGTGTTATGTGCTTGTTCAGCTCCTGGTATTCCATTTGCTGCAGATCGTTCTTGTACTGCTGCTCCTTGCGCTCGAGTTCCGCCTCAAAGAGCTGTATCTGTTGCTGGCGCCAGGCCTTTAACGTGTCGCCCACATTTTCAGGGCTAAAAAATTGATCCAAGGCGCTCACATATGATGTCCGTTCGAGTGACTTGCGGGAACTGGACTCCCTTACAGATTTCTTGGATGATTTCCGCTCAACCACTGTCTCCATGGACGTTACATCATCGTCATCTTCTGATTGCTGCTGCATCACGGGCTTTGATCGCTTCTTCTTGACTTTTTTCTTGTGCTGACTCTGAACTGGTTCCTCAAACTGCTCTGATGATTCCACAACTTCGACGGGTATTTTTCCACTGGATTTCTTTTTCACGAGCTTTTCTGGCAACACATTGAACGTTCCGGGTGCAACATTTTCCTCCTGGATTGTTGTCTTGGACACTCTCATCTTCTTGATGATCCGCTTTATACGCTTTTCGCTTGACTGTGAGCTGATCACGTGCAAAGAAGAGCTCTCCGAGCCCACAAAGGACACGGAGCTCTCTGCCGACTCGACTGGAAGTGCAGCATTATTTTCCCTCGCATTCCCAGCATGCAAATTGTCTTCGGCATCGGAATCCCGTTGTATTCGCACCTTACTCGACCTCACTTTTGTGATATTCTTTTTGGATTCGACCAACTTTGGCTGCTCCAAAGTCTGTTGCTCCTCACGCAACTCGGACTGGCATGTCTGTTCCAGAAACTTTTCCGTTTCATTCAGGGCCTGCGCCTGTACCTTGTTCACCTCGACCCAACGTGCCCGCAGGCTGAGCTCAGTCATGGACATTTTACCCTTTCTTTTAGCCTTGGTTGGCTTTCCGGAGACTTGCTCTGTGCTGGACTCTGGCTGCTTGGGCAGCCGCATCTCGGATTTCGATTTGCGCTTACCACGCTGAACTTTGAACACCTCACACTCCGTCAGGCTATTTATATCTATGTCGCTGTGCTTCACTTTGACTTTGTATGTCCTTTTTAGATTCTCCCTCGGGGCTGGATAATCCTCGGGCCAAGCAGACTCCATGCTAGCGTCCGTTTCATCCACACGACTTTCCTCCACGACTCGTTTCTGTCCCGAGGAGTGTCGTATTCGCTCTTTTGTTTCTTTGGTGTGTGATAGGTTTATGGACGTGGCAGATCTCTGTTCCGTTTTCGAGGACTTCCTCAGATGTTTTCTGCGAATGGAGCATAGAGTTGAATCGCTTTCGAAGGGATCCTCGTCCAGATCTATTTCCATCTTTCTGGATTTTCTATGCTGGCTTTGCTGGCTTCTGTTCTCGATAATCTCAACGCTCTTCGTAAGCTTCTCCACCTCCTGCCCCAACAGCTTGGTCAACTGCTCCATAGAGACCTCCGTTTCAGCTGCCCTGCTGGGATTTTTGTCCGCCTCTGACTTCATTTTGGGTCTTTTGGCTGGCACTTGTTGGCTCTCGATTCTTTCCACATTATTTGGCGAAGCTTCTACCTTTTCCTTTCCATCCACCATGAGCTCTTCCTTGGGCCCTTCGCTGCTTTCGTCTTTTGATACGTCATAATCGAATTTTTGATTGCTGTATATGGCTAGACATTCAGCAGCAGCAGCAGGCGCATTGCAATCATTGGAATATTGGAACAGGGAGTTGCTAATCCTCTTTGGCTTATCATTCGATTCAATCGGTTTTCGCGCGATTGTTGAGGACAACTTTCTGACCAAGCCCTCCTCGCTGTCCTGGCCGCATTCAGGCTGGCAGGTCAGGCTGGTGGACTTCTTTCGCCTCCGAAAGTCCTTGCCCACGCACACAGGATCGCCTTCTGCATTCGCTCGTACATCCAGGACCTCTTCCGTGGCAGCCACATTGAGGCTGCCATTGTCAGGCGTCGGATCCTTGGAGTCACTGGGCTGCTGTTCTTTTGTAAAAACAAAAGGCGCTGCCGGCCGATACTGTTCCGACTCCTCCAGAGCGTTGGTTGGCCGTGAGTAAATGGCCTTGAGTTCCACACTAAACGAGTACTCCATCTGCGGCTTGATGTCCCGGGAGCTGTCCATGCGCCCAAAGCGGTTGAAGGTCAGGCAGCCGTTGCGCACAAATTTCCGATTCTCGGCAAAGTAACTGTCCGCCGGCAGCAGCTTGCCAAAGTCCATGCGGTAGTTGGCTACAATTGGGCAGAAATCGGGAGTAAGTACTGTAAGTAATCTGCAGGCTAAGTACTCACCAATGGCCGTGCCATTCACGTACATATTTATGGGTAAATAGAATATGCGCTGGAAATAAAGACGCATGCTGTGAAGGGAGGACTTGAAGCGGAGTCCCAGCACATCGGTCAGCATGTAGGCATCCGAATCGTTGGTCTTCAGCTCAATGTTGGTCACATTGCCAACGAAATCGAACACCAGCGTAATGGATTTGGCTGGCTCCTTGCCGTTGCTGAGCGACTTGACCAGCTTGGCCAAGTTTTTGAGCTTCTTGAACTGCAGCACCACCTCAATGATGTCGCAATCGATCAGCGGATCATTGCCCACCTGCAGCAGACCCAGTTGCACAAGTGATTGCACATATACATTGGCCTGTGACTGCAGCATGCTGGCAGTGATCGAGTGACCGGGCGACTTAAGTGGCGGCGTTGGTGGCTGCTTGATCTGAAATCGAAAAACGGGGTATATATATATATCAATATAGCAGTCGCAGTCGCTTCTGGCTTACATGTGAAACCTGCAGCAGATGCTCGAAGTCCTTGTTGTGCAGTATGGACTTCTTGATGATGGCCAGCATGAGCAGCACTTCGGGCTTGTGGGAGCGAAACTCGGGACTGATGCAGATCAGCTTGTGCCAGAACATCTTCAGCTGCAGCGGGGTGGTGTTGCTGGTCGAGGTCAGGACGGGCAGGCCACGCACGGGCAGCAGAACGGTGCCAATGGGCTTGCGCTGCAGGTGCTTGCTGCAGGCGAAGAAGGTGAGCTTGACGGGTCGATGGTCCGTCTTGATGCGCTTGATGCCCGCCATGTCGCACTCCCAGATGCAGTTGCTGTTGAAGATTATCGTCTCTGCCGTCGCCGAGGGTGTGCCCTCCACCTCAAAGTCCACCGTATTGAGGGCGGCATTCATCACGATAGTTTCCCGTTCGCCATCGCGTCCAATAAAGTTGATGGCTATTGATGGCGAAGGTACACATTAGCTAGGAGTACTCTTTCGAGTATTTCGATGTGCGTCTTACCCTCCACAACGTGCAGCACCACGCAGTAGACCTGATCTTGGTCCTTTTCCTTCGCATCACCTTCGCCCAGAGACCGCGACGCCTTGGTGCGATTAACCATCGTCTGTTGTGGTGTGTAGAATAAACGAAACTCTCCTACGAATAACTAAACAATTTTCAAATACAAATTTGCACAACTTTCAAAACGAAATTTAAACTTGGCGCCACCGCGTTTGTTGGTATTTAGCGTATGTGTGTGTGTGTTTCTGCGATACAGTTTGACTGAATCTGTTCTCACTTTTGGGGCTCGGCTACTTTTTCTGTTGATGTTTGGTTCCCAGGCGCCTTTTTCGTTGACGTTTTGCCTGAGTGCACACGCCTCACCTGCTGGGTTGGGGTTCCGTTCCGTTGCCAAGGAGTCGGCACAGGTAGGAATTTACTTTTAATTTTACAAGGTGTGCCAGCACAGCGAGGTGGCGACAATCATCGATGCGACACAGCTATCGATACGACACAACTATCGATACGACAGTCTGTTAGTACAAGATATCCCCGTTGCCTACATGAGGGCGGCACTGTTACATGTAGATGAGTATTGGCGCTGTAATAACAGAAAATTAAATTTAAGGACATGAATCGGACATGCATCGGACATGTTTTGGACATGAATCTTACTGAAAATAGTTCATGAACTAATCGCTGTGGGGCCGCCACAGATTGACCGTTATTTTCATGCCAATTTTTAATTAAACCGCTATAGTTCCGCCATTTCTGTTTCGATCTGGGCGTGTCATGCCTCCTTGTGATCGGGAGAATGTCCTTGATCGTTTGAAATTTGCTCGTGATCGGGCGAATATTCTGAAACTTTTGGAGTCAGATTGATAAATGGATAAATGTAACTTAGCTATTTACCATTCAACTTGGCGTGCCACGACTTCCCACCGAACGATCTAAGCCGCATTGATATGATATGTTGCCCATAACTGATTACGCTGTACGCTATGAAATCTGGGCGCGATAATAAGTGAACCCAAAACAAAACAAACCGTTTGAATTATTAATGGAATATACTCGTACTCGGGGCAAAGTTAATTCAATAAACATTATGCAGATAAGCCAAATGTGATTAAAAGTCCTTAGAATAGCTACTAATACAAGTACTTACTTGTGTAGTGCCTTTTGGCACTGGCTTTCGACGTTTTTATGAATATTTTGGCATGCCAATCGTAGAGATGCTTATCCATTTGGGGGCCTATCTGGATCTGGAGTGGGATTTCGCCACTGTTGACCGGGCGTGCAGCTGATATTATTATTATCAATAAAGCGTTATCATGCCAAGAGCTATTGTAAAACTCTCGAATCGAATTGATAAAGTGGCAGGAGAAGGTGGAAGTGGCACATATGTATAAAACATGGATCCCGTGCGGTGGGTGGCACATTGTGAAAGTGAAAACAAACGAAATTTAATACCATGAAGTACCTGCTCAGTGTTGTCTTGCTGATGGCCATCGGTCTGCAGCAGATCGATGCCCACGGCATGATGCTCAATCCCCCAAGTCGCTCCTCTCGCTGGCGTTACGATGGCAGCGCTCCCCAGAACTGGAATGACAATGAACTCTTCTGCGGTGGTTTGAATGTGAGTTAAATGGGGATGCCAGCAATCAAATCGCAGAGGCTACAGCCCTGACATCTCTTCTTTGCAGACCCAGGCCAACAATGGAGGACGCTGCGGATTGTGCGGCGATAATTTCCTGGATGGACAGCCGCGTGCCAATGAGATCGGCGGCAATATTGGTGGCTATGGTGTCGTTACCAGAAGCTATCCCGCTGCCAATGCCATCACCGTGAGCGTGAAGATCACCACCAATCATTTGGGCTACTTTCAGTTCCATTTGTGCAACCTGGATGCCTTTGGCAATGAGTCCGAGGATTGTTTCAATCAGTATCCCCTGCGCTTCGCCGATGGCGGTGAGCAGCTGTACATTGGCCAGCAGAGCGGAGAGTTCGATGTGACTGTTGTCCTGCCCCAGGATCTTACTTGTAATCACTGTGTGCTCCGCTGGACCTATGTTGGAGGTTAGTCTGAAAGTGTTTTTAACAATAATTTGACTCATAATTGGATGTCACTCAGGAAACAACTGGGGTATCTGCGATAATGCCGGCAATGGTGCCTTGGGCTGTGGACCCCAGGAGACATTCAAGAATTGCGCCGATGTGAGCATCAATTGGGGCCGTAACATCGTCAAGGAGCTGGCTGACTCCGATGTGGATGTCGTTGTGCCCCTTGAGGTGGCCTAAGCACGCACTCCACACCCACAACACACGAAAAACGAACTGCCATTCAAGTCTAAAAGTGTCAAACGCCAAAAAGACTGCCAAAGTCAAATAAAGAACTGAACATTTACAAAAAAAAAATCGTTTAAAGCAGAGGCCTGAAAGTATGCCTTAAAATTCTGGGAGCTACCGTTGGAGAATCTTACCTACTCCCATTTTTTCTGGACGTTGATATGCAATGACTGCACCATCAACTGCACAAAGCGACCGAGGGGCGCTGCCGCATAACGCGTGACGCGTGTTACCGAACCGATCGCGAGCATGCAAGAAAGATATGTAGATGTTAGATTAAAATTCGAGGAAAATTACAGCTAAGCTCAACTCAAAGAGCTAAACATATAGCTAAGAAATAGTACTAATTACGGGAAAGGTATATTAGTACTAGTGATTTAAGAAGAGGAAAACTAGTGGTGGATATTATATGGTAGAGCGAGTGGAAGTCCGAGCATAGGACCATACTGATACTCATAAGATAATGTACGCAGGTAGAGTTTCCTAAGAATTTCGCTATGTTCTCACTGCTAGAGCTGACAAACCGCTCTTATCTTTATGGGAATTCCTTTCGAGTTCAATCACCGCATTGCATAACCCCTTGCCAGCTACATACTCGTACGTATGCGTTGCTACTATCCTACAATGCACTTGAAACGCTTTCCAACCTTGGTTAACAAGTTCCACTTGAAGGTGAATTATACTCGTAGCCCATGCATTGAACCCTTATCACACTGGCATTGGCACTTTCTGTCGAATCAGACCTACTTTGTGCTAAAAAAAAAATTGATTGTAAACAAACCAACATTAGAATGATTCAATTACCAATAATTGGACGCCTGTTTATATGTGTCATAGCTTTTTGGACGACTCCCCAGGGTCAGGTACTACGATTCGCCCAAAATTTTGGGCAATAATCATAAAAATGCATATACACGCATTCGTACATATGGGCAGATAGTACTGTGATAAGAATTCTTGGCGGATATTTGATGAAAAATCACAATACAAGCATAAGCCGCCTGGTAGCTGATTAGATTTTTAGGAATATGGACGTATATAAGCCATGCCACCAGGCCAGATCCGAATCAGACCATAGTGAAAGTGAAAACAAAATGAAATACTTCAAAGTAATCCTGACCATAAGTCTGAGTATTTGCTGCCTGATGGTAGAGCTGGAGGGCCACGGCATGATGTTGGATCCCGTGGGCAGATCTTCGCGCTGGCGCTCCGACTCTTCGGCACCCAAAAACTACGATGATAATGCATTGTATTGCGGTGGCTTGTGGGTAGGATATTGCTATTAAAAATCAACTGCAAATATTCTCGATGCTATTCTTCGATTGCCATTGCAGAAACAAACCGAAAACGGAGGACGCTGTGGACTGTGCGGCGATGATTGGAGTCTGGCACAGCCGCGACCCAACGAACTGGGTGGCAAATATGGCAGTGGAGTCATTGTGAGGACCTTTGCTGGCAAATCCGAGGCTGAGATTAACGTAAAGATCACGGCAAATCACTTGGGTTACTTCACGTTCCACATCTGTAACCTCGATGAGTATGGCTCCGAGTCGGAGGAGTGCTTCAACAAGATTCCTCTCCAGTTTTCCGATGGCAGTCTCAAGTACAACATCAGCAGCAGAACGGGCGACATTCCGGTGACTCTTCAACTACCCACGGATCTCAACTGCGTGCACTGTGTCCTGCGCTGGACCTACACCGCGGGCAACAACTGGGGCGTGTGTGAGAATGGCACGGGAGCCATGGGCTGTGGCGATCAGGAAAACTTCAAGAATTGCGCTGACATTAGCGTCCTATCTTCGGCTAGAAATCTGTTCCATGAAGTTCCAGTGGAAGTGGTTGAGGATGCTTGAACTAGTAGTCCACAGTACTTCTTCCTTAGTGTGCCAAAGCAAACCAAAATTAGTTAATCTCACTCAAAATATATATACTAATAAATTATTACAACTTTTTACCCTAAGAATGATGCCAAAGAGAGAAGTTTATGAATGCATATTTTTCTTTTTATTCAATAAATTTATCATCGTATATATATTTATATTTATATGTATGTATAAATATATGTTCGTGTGTGTGTGTGTGTGTTGGAGTGTGTGGGAATGGGAGTTATTGGGGTTCTTGGTGTTGGACCGTAAAGCTCTTGAGAGCAACCCTGTGCTACGATGCAAAAATCTCTCGCTCTCTCTCTTGCTCTTTCTCTGTGGAGGACAGCTAAACAAATTAAAGATTTACCTTCGAAATCCGCCCCACCCCCGTTTCTCAGAGCTTCAGTCCGAGTACATATCCATAATTAAATATTCCGTATTTGGATTTATTCTATCCTGTATATGTGATGCACTTGTATATGGTATTGTAATATTTTTGTAAGTCGTCTCGTGTGTGGTTCGTGGATGTGAGTGTGTGGGATGCACGGTTTTCTCGCTTACAAAATACGTTTCACAATAACTGGCTTAAGAGTTAACTTCACAAATAAGTTTTATGTATATATATATATGTATCTGTATATATAATTTGTTGTTAATACATATTTTACAAAGCGTTCAGGTCAATTGCAAATGATAGGCTTATGAAATTTCACTACAAACTCAATGGATCTTTTTTCTTTTAATTGTAACTTTAGATTTGTGCAATGCAATCTTCCCGGTTTTTTTTTTTTGCACGTTTATCTTTTAACAATTAACTAAACAAACCGCAAACAACATGGGTGTAACCTTCGATTGCCACTAGAAATGTCTGCAATCCTGAATCAGTAATCAATCAGTTATATGTATATGTAAATGTATATGTATATGTATGTATATGGTAGATGTATATTTTAGCTCTAGATTTTTGTAGGGAGAGGGGAGTTTGGCTACGATTTAAAACGCCCTCCTCGATTAAAAACTATAAAAAACCTCACCACAATCCATTGTCAAACTGTGCAAATTTCTCACAACTGAATTACAAGAGTATTGTTGACCTTACGTCCCCCGCCCCGTCCACCATCTGGGGGGAAGATCTCCATTCGTTTCTTAAGTCATTCCACTTTTAAAAGCATTTTTAAAATACAGTTGGATGCCTTTCTGACAAAAATATATATGTATATATATATATATAGAGAGTGTGGGAGGACTCCAACGACCTTCGCTTCACTACCAAATATTTTGTTGTTTGTAAAAGCACCTTATAAATTGTACACATACACACATTGTCGCCTCGCCTCCTCTTTTTTGTATAAATAGCTAAATAGTTCTTCTTTGAATTTGTTTACTTTTACTTATACTTTGTTCCAAAAATTTTCTTTAAACATTATACAACACTATCTGTATTTGTTTTTGTTTCCTTTTTTTTTATATACCTGAATTTTAGAATTTTGTATCCGAAACGCCATTTCTTTTTTGTTATATTTTTTGTTCTGTTACTGAGTTTGTTTCCGCGCCAAAAAGTTCTCGTTTTTGTAATTGCCAAAAGTTTACTCTTTGTTTTTCCTTTAGTTTGTTGTTGCATTTTTCTTAGTCCGAAATGTTTGTTGCCAAAAATGTATTTTGTGGTTGTTCCTTTAAAGGTTTCTTTGTATGTATAAGTTTTTTTTTTTTGCCATGTTTGGTAGGGATCAAAATAATTCTCTCGGTTCTGTTCTCTGTTTTGCATTTGACTTAATTGACAAACATGTTTTGGGGGTTTGCCTTCATAATTTGGTTAACTCTCTACTGAGGATCGTATTATATTCTATTTGAATATTATCTGTTTAATTTGCTTAGCTTTGTCATTGGCACAAGGTTATTTTGCTGGGGGGAAAGACAGGGTAGGGGATCGGGTATCAAACAAAAGCCTTCTGTGTGTGCTTCTACTAAATACAATTAAGTTCACACCTCCGGTTCTGGAATTTGCTTATAAACTTTGTTTTATTCTTGTTTTGTATTCTTTTTATTTGTATTTTTTTTTAACATTAACACACTACAATTTACGCTCTCGTTTTTTGTTTGTTTTATCATATAAAATTTCGTTTTTTTGTTCTCTAATTAATACAAATAACTAATGGATAATTATGAACTAAACATAATGAAAAAACTATAATTAAATTATGAATATACAAAAAAATTTGAAAAGCCTACGTGAGTTGGTATTTAAAATTGTATATATGTACTTCTAGAGTTGCAGTATCCAGCAATGAATAAAACTAAATGTAAACGGCATACACATTTTATTCACTGTTGTTGGTGTATAATATTGTGTGAGTTTGAAATGATTTTAATCAGGGATCGTAATGATGATGTGCTTTGGAATTACAAATATGAAACCCGAAATGGCAGGAGACAGATTATGACAGTGGTACAGAGAAGTAGACAATGACTGAAACAGAAATATATTTAAGAGAGAGGAACTTTGAGCAAAGAAAGAATTTGAAAGAATTTAAATCTAGTCTGACATAAGAAAAGGATAAGTTAACACTAATTTAAAGACAGAAAAAACATTTTAATTTTCATTAACCGAGAATACAACTTTGTTAAGGACCCCCTATATGGACATTCCTTTTATTTCCGATTTATTTTATTTACGATCCCTGATTGCTTTTACTAGTATGTATATGAACTATTATTTCCTGCATTAATAATTTATTTTTCTGGCATATCAAGACTGTCTATCTGTCCGTCTGTTTTTGTGTGGCTGCAACTGTTGCATATTGGGGTATTAGAATATTAGAGAACACAAAGAGGATTACAAAAATACATGGAAACTGTGACTGACATTGAAAAACGGGCTAAAATTATAGAACTTAAGTAATAGAGATACAGACATAGGTTTGTACACAACATTTAATAAATCAATCAACAAGCCACAGAGTACAGGGTACAGGGTAAATTTTGCCAAAACGAGTGGATTTTGTGGGTGGTGCAGTCACACGCACTTAAAATTAACTTTAATTTACAACTAAATTTAATTTAATTCAACTGAATATTAACACAATATTAAATAGTATATTGCAGCAACAGTGGAAGACAGTTAGTTCTCGCTCTCTCATTCATTTCTTTTCATTTCTATTCAATCATTTTTCTTGTGTCATAAATTGTATGTATTGTATGTATAATTATTTTATTTTTCGGTGTGTGTACAATTTAAAAACAGGTCTACTCTACGCTAAAATAATATTAAAATAAAAGTATATGCATATATGTATATATACTATATAAATTATAATTCAATAAGACAACAAGTGCAAAAAGCCAATTTAAAATATAAAATGTACATACAATTTAAAAAAGGTTCAAAGGTTTAAGAACAAAAATCAAACATTTTAAAAGCATTTAGATGTGTGTGTGTGTGTGTGTGGAAGTGTGTTTGTGTTTTGTTTTGCGTAAATTTGTTCTTTCTTCTTCGTTTTGTTTTGTTGTTTTACATTTTATGACTAAATATACAATACAACTACGTGTTCTTTTCAAGGTTTTTTTGTTTTTGTTTTTTGTTTTATACAATTCTTTGCCTTCTTTTTTTCTTGTGCTAAATACACTTCAAAAATTAATGTGCAATTTAAGGTTAAAGCTACTTCAATCTCCGTCTCCTCCGTGCAGTTCTTTCTGTAAATTATCAACCTAATCGTTTAAGCGGGGGATTATACAATCGTTCCATTATGTATTTATGCTCTCTACTACTCGATTTTTGTTTTTCTATATGTGGTATGCATGTACTTCATATGTGCTTCAAAAGTTCCCATTATTCAAAAATTTTCCTCTACTGTCTACCATTCCATCCATCCATCCATCCTTCTCTTCTATGATCTTGTGATTTATTAAGCTGCTTAATAAATTCATTCGTAATCGGTATTCTCCTATCGATATCTCTGTTGCATGGTGTACATATTGTATATTGTATTGTATTGTATTTTACTCGTATTGTATGCCTATTGTAATTAAAAATTTGTAATTTTTTTCTCTATTTTTCCTTTTTGTTTCATTTGAATAAAAACTAGTTAAACATTCATCTGCATCTCATGCATGAGCTGTATGTTTATCAGTATCTGTATCTGTATCTGCTGCTTCGGCTGAATTTTCTTTTCATTCCCTTTTATGAGTGTGCGCTGCTGCAGGTGTTTCTGCTGTTGCTTTTCCTGCTGCTTTCGTTGAGTTTACTCTATCGTTAAGTAATTTTGTCACTTTTGGCAGCAAAACAATCGGTTGTCGTATCCTGTCCTTCCTTCCACTCTCCTACGTTTCATTTGCTTTGCTTTCAGGCTGCTGCTTCAAGTCCTGCCTCCGCTCCTTCTGTTGAGGATTCGCACCTGCCGTTTAGTGATATTGAAAAACATCTTAACAATGTTTTCATTGAGAAATGGAAACTAAATTAACAAACAAATCGAATTGGAGAGGGGTGTCACACACAACAGAAAGTCAAAAGCAAGATATTCATTAATAGGGAAATTACAGATTTAGTTCTTGGGTAGAAGATATTTGCAGAGCGCCCTCCAATTACCTGCCGTATTCGGTGTCGCATTGCTGGTGTGTGCACTATTGGCGCTCAGCGTCGTCGACGATGAATTCGAGTCGGACGGCGTATTGGGACCGGCCGAGTGCGGTGTGCAGGATGCCTGTCCCAGCAGCTTTTGTCGCACTTCGCGTATCTTCAGCTGTAGATCCTGTTTGCGCGGAAACACATCAATGTGCTTCGTCTAAGGAATACAATAAAAAAAAAGATTCCAAAATTACATTCACATCCAAGGAGAAACACTTTCAGGGGGTGCGGGGACAGTTACTCACCTGAAAGGCAATTGTGGCCTGTGCTGTTGGGAAATTACCGTGAACGGCAAACAGCTGCATAACCAAATTGCGACGCGTTTCCAGCACCTTGCGATGCCCCTTCTCGCTGGCATCCGATCTGGCACTCTGCAGCGGCGTCTTGGGCGTTCGGGGCGACCGTCCCGTCTGATCCGAGCTCTCGAGTTCTGCAAAGCATTGATCTACATTATACATAGAGGATATACACTGTGCAAAAATATTATTAATATTTACCCTTCAGCTCGTTGTTAAAGTCGGGCCCAAAGAAGCGCTGCGTTGTGGTTGGCGGTGCCGAAGCGGGCTCATCAATCGAATCGTCTTCACAAACTAAATAAAAATATCCGAAAAAATGAGTAAATAAAATGCCCAAGCACTGCCCAAGACTGTCTGTGGCTGACTCACTTAGCTTCTGCACTGGCACTGGCGCTGTATTCTTTTTGCGATAATTTGTTCCATACACTACTCGCGGCGAGGAGGCCACAGCTATGGCACTGGGCGACTGGCAATCCTCCGGCTGAAACTGCGGCAGTGCCTTGTATTTCTTCTCAAAGTCCACCTGCTTGAGTACACTGCTGTAAATGGCATAGACACCAGTTAGTATAAATCTAAGGAAATGTGTTGCTCCCACTCCGCCACTCCGCCACTTACTTGTTCAATTCATCGTTCTTCTTTTTGTGGGCCACTGCTGCGGCTCCTGCCGATACTCCCTTCAACGGAGACTTTGGCTGACTGTTGCTGTTGCTCGTTGTGGGCGTCAGAGGCAGCTGCTCATCGCTATTGGGTGTCGTTGTCGAGGAGGTGGGCGTGGGCAGTGCCGAACTGAGGCTGGAGCTGTTCACAAGGCCAATGATGGGCGACGAGGCATCCATCGTTGTGGGGGAATGCAGCTTTCGACTGATGTGCTGTCCGCCCCCATTGCTGGCCCCCAGATTCGCGCCAAACGATACATTGCTCTCCGATTTGCTTTGAGCTACAAAAATAAACCAAAAAAAAAAAGAGAATTCCATAAGTTCCGATGGATATCCAGCTCTCGGGATTCACTCACATAAATTCTTGCGCCGCTGCAACGGTGCTCGTCCCAATTGTGCTGGCGTTGGTGCCAATATAAACTGCTGTCCATCTGCATCCATGTCGCTCTCATCGCCTCCAGCCGCTGCTCCTCCGCCTCCGCCTCCTTCCTGGCCGGCACGCTCTGGCGGTGCACTCATGTGATATGTCGCCGACTTTGGGGTGGAGGGCATCGACTTGTACGAGGGCGAACTCGCTGGCGGCTCGGCGCTGTGACTCGGCGTATAGCCATGGAGCAGCATTGTCGGTTGGGCACTGACTGGTGGCGGCAGTCCGTTGTGATTCTTGAATATGTAGCTGCCCGCAAACGCCTCCAGCTGCAGATGCTCCAGCGAGGGTGTACCCGGTTGGTGGGAACGCGGCAGCAAAGGGTACTACACACACATATACAGAGGAAACGGAAACCACATTATTCTCACGCTCTCTTAAACGTTTTGCTTTCCCCATCCATTCACTCACCTGACTTGTCATGGCAAAGAACATCTTTTGGCCTGGCGCTGGACCTGCTCCCATTATCTGTGCTGGTGCGGACGCCGGTGGCGTGGCCATATTGGCCGCATGTCCCAGACTCATGGCCGCCGGTGATGAGGGCACACAGGCCTGATGCGCGGCTGCAGTAGACAGAGAGACAGAGATGGTGGAGGAGGAGGTAGAGGAAGAGGAGGAGGAGGAGGAAGAGGAGGGAGTTGTAGATGAGTTTTTGTTGTTCATGACATTGCCACTGCTGCTGCCGGCCACTGTTTTAGTGGCAGTGGCTGGAGCAGCCGCTGTTATGGTTATTTCATTATTGGCATTATTAGTACTATGATTTGCTGTGGCTGTTGCTGTTCCCGGTCCCGTTCCCGTTTTCCCCGCCGCCTTGGTCAGCACTGTCAGTGTGGCGGCGGTGCTGCCTCCCGCCTGGCTGGTCGCTGTGGCTGCCACACCCGCTGTCGTTGTGGCCGTTGCCGCTGTCAGTATGCGGGCATTTGCAGGCAACGCAATCTTGTTGCACGCATTGATGCTGATAAAGGACACTGGCCGCAGGGTGGCTGCTCCCCCACTGACAGGTGTCCCTGCCGAGCAGCTGCCGTGATGATGATGATGCTGCTGCTGACTGTACGCATTGCAGTCGGTGATCAGCAGCATTGTGGCTCCACCTCCTGTTTTTCCGCCAGACTCCTTCTTGCCCAATCGCTGCTTCTCCTTTCCTTCAGCTTTCTCCTGCCCATCTTCGAGTTGGTGGTCTTCATCGTCCTCCTCGTCCTGGCCATGCAGCGTGTCCAGCACAAGGGCATCGTACAGTATGGCCGCTCGACCTGTCCCCTTGTTGTTGTTGTTGTTGATGTTCTTGATGTTGTTGTTGTGGTGGTGACCATCTTGTTGTTGTAGAGTCAACAATTTTCGTATAATGGGCGTGGAATTATTGGAAAACTTAGTAAGGGCTTCGTTATTGTGTGCTGTAGCTGTAGCTGTGGCTGATCCTACTGTGGTTGATGTGGATGCTGTTGGAATGGCTGTTGCTATGATTGGTGAAGATTGGTGAACTTTCTGCTTGAAAAACAAAGGCGGCGGTGTATTGTGTTGATGTTGATGCTGATGCTGATTCGATGGTTGTGCTCGTATGATTGTGAAATGATTAATGGTGGGCGTCGGCACACGCGTTATGACCGTCGGTGGCGTCTCCACGCGCCGTTGATGCAAATGCTTGAGCTGTTGGTGTGGCGAATGTGACGGTTGCAACGGCGTCAGGGATCGCACAATCGTAAACTGTTTCCGCTTGATGGGTGTCACAATTGTTGTGGCTGTGCTGGCTGTGGTGTTTGTTGCTGTTGTTGTTGTTGTTGTTGTGGCTGCTACTGCTGCTGCTGGGGCTGTCGCTGTACTGGCCACTGGAGGCGTTGTGGGCGTTGGTGTGGGTGTAGCCCTCACTTTGGGTATGGTATAATGCATTATGTCATCGAAATCGGCATTAACACTGGCCAATTCCTGCATAAATTGCTCATCATCCTCATCATCATCATCTTCATCCTCATCCTCATCATCATCATCATCGTCGTTCAGGTCCGCCTCGTTGAGTAGATTTTCCACATCCTCATTTTGCTCATTTTCCTGATCGTTTGCATGGACTGCTGCTGCATCTCCTTTCGTATTCTTCGCATTTTCCACTGGTTCTATGTTTGATTTATGGTTTTGGGGGGGCAGATATGTGTATGATATGGATGACATCAACAGAAAGGAAGTTTTGTGGGGGCGGGGGAAGATTTTCCAGTGTGTGTGTGTGTGTGTGAGAGAAAGTGAAAGAAACAGAGAGAAAGATGTTATGCCCGACACAAAAAAAAAAAAAACAAACAAACAAAAAAAATCTTTCGTTAGAAAAAAGGCGACGTAGGCGACAGGTGGGTGAGGGGGCGGCGAGGCGAGGCGATGCGATCGATGCAGGTGATTGGAATGTTTTTCACAAATTTTGTTTTCGATTTTGGATTCAAAACTCAAAAACAGTAAATTAAATTATAAAAATCTATATACAGAATACACACAACATAAATCATAGTATAAATAATGCCAATTGTTTTGTTCTAAATCTTAAATACAACTTAAAATTAATTAATAAATAAATTACATAAATTATACATAAATAAAGAAAAGTATTCTACATTTAAAAAGGGCAGTCGCAGACTGTCTACAATTACAAAAAAAAAAAAACATACAAAACTCAATGAATTCCCAATCAACTACAGTGCGTTTCGTTACAGCAAGAAGACAGTTAAGAGGTTACACATTTGATTGTGATTCTATGTGGAATATCTATAAAAGTATGCCATATTTTTGCTGAATTTCTTCTACTCCGCTCTGGATTGATTGGAATAGTGCAAATAAATATCATAAATCACCTTCTATGGCTTATCATTTCATGGAAATTATTCAAACATATTTACAATCTCCCCTTCAACTGTCTTAAAGTGTTTGGAAAGCCACTGTTTATTATTCGTTTCACTCCTTTTTTCCTTTCATCTTTTATCGCTATCCTGCTCAGTGAATGGATTCTTCTTGCCACATTGCACACGCTCTACTCACCTCTCAGATCCGTGGGACTGCGATGCGTGTGATGCATGGGATACTGGAACTGCTTCTGGCTGAGGGCCGTTGCTGTTGGCACATTGAAATTGAAGATGGCTCCCACACCGCTCCCCCCACTGTTGGGCGGCGGTGCACTGTTGACCACACCGGTTGCCGAGATCGAGCCACCGTTTAGTTTATATGGCGATGGTGGCTCCTGTTTAATGTCCTCCTGCTTGATATGTGGCTGCAGTGTGGCTGCCTCATCGGATTTGCTGCCGCTGCCACTGCAGCCCTTGGGACTGATGGGCATCGACTTGAAGGCGCCGCCTGTACAGAGCACAGAGAGAGAGAGAGAGATACCGAAATGAGCATGGCTGAGTGGGTGGTTGAGTAGCGGGTGGTTTGCTCGCCTGTGGGTTGGAATGGTGTTACACCGATTGGATTCTTGGGACTAGTGTACTGTGTATAGATCGACATCTGGGGATATGGCAGCATGGTGCTCTCCAGCACCGGATGGGCCTTGATTGCCTTTGGCTTGAGCGTGATCTCGCGATCCCCACCGGTATTTGGCGGTGCAGTCATGGCCTGGCCATTGGCACCAACCGCATGATCCTCCTGGGGGCGCTGCAAAGTATTACAAAAAATGTAATTAAAATTGAGTTCCACTTTCAAATGGGGGGGTTGGTTTCCTACTCCCTACCTGATCTTTTTCCTGCTGCTGCTGTTGTTGCTTGCGGTAATCGTAGGGGGCATCATCCATGTCCGAATCGTTTACACGTTCGCGACACTGCAGATCGAGCTTCTTGGAGGGTGGCTCCTCCACCGTCAGCATCTGCTCATCCTCGTCCGAGTGCAGCTCGTTCTTCAGCAGCTTTCCCCCCTTGCCAGAGATCGTGGTGGGCGCTTCATCACAGGCGCTGTTGTAGTTGTCAATTGTCAGTGGGATGATGTCGCCCTGGTTATCGGAATGGCCCACTTGCCCGCCCGGCGTATTGGGGCACATGTCGTGCTCGAGCGAATCGGAACCGTCCACCGAGGCCAAGCGAGATTTGGCATCGCCTGCGGCAGCTGCAGCTCCAGCTGCTCCTCCTGCCTTGCCAGCAGCCGTCGTTGTGGAGGACTTGCGGCGATCCTTGGAGCACCATTTCCACTCGGGATGCTGCTTGAAATGCTCATCCTTGACGACGCTCGCCAGCTCATGGTACTGGGCCTTCTGTTCCGGCTTCAGGGCATACCACCATTCGCCGAGGATCTTGCTGACCGTTCGATTGTCCTGATTCGGATGCTTCTTGTGGACCATCTTGCGATGCTTCTTCGAGAAGATCATGAATGCATTCATCGGTCTGCGTATCTTCTTGTTCGCTGCCGCTGGCTGTCCAGCCGCTCCTCCTCCTGCCGCCGCTGCTGCCGCCTGCTGCTGCTGCTGTTGCTGTTGCTGTTGCGCTGCTGCCTGTTGCTGTTGCTGCTGCAGGGCGCTCAGGGATTGACTCCTCCGCTTAGCCGCCGAGGTGATGGGTGCTCCGCCATTGGCCCCGTCGTCATGGCACTCCTCCAGCTTCCGGATGTTGCTGTTGCTGGTGTACGTTTGCAGCCGCATGGCTGCCGTCTGCTTCTTTCCATTGGTTGTGGCCGGAACGGGAGTGGGCGTGGATTCGAACACATCATCGTCCAGCTGGTCATCCTGCTCCTCCGCCGCCTGCTGATGGGTTACCGCTGCGGCGGCTGCTGCTGCAGCAGCTGCTGCCACCTTGGCATCGTTCATGGAGCAGTTGAGCGGCTTGCCGGGCGACGACAAAGGATTGGGCACAATCAAATGGTTGTTGTTGTGATTCAGAGATGTATGCTGCTGCTGCTGCTGCTGGACAGCACCTCCACATCCTCCTACTCCTCCCAGTGGGCTCTGCTGGGGCGATGGCTGCTGCTGCTGTTGCTGCTGCTGTTGATGCATCATGACCACGCTGTAGTTGCTGGCGGTCGTTGTCGCTGTTGGTGTGGCCGGACCCTGTGGCGCCTTGGTCATGGGCGGCATTTGTGGCAGAATCTTGTACCAGGGATGGCTAGGCGCATTGTAGCCTGCGGGATAAGAGAGATTATGGTAATCTTCACTGCTGATCCTACTTCTATATAGAATCCTACCGTTTTTTGTCAACACCTTCTCCTGCCCGTGCCCTTGCCCGTGTCCGTGTCCGTGGCCATGCACTATCGACGTGACTGCCACCGATGTGGTGTTGGTGGGCGTATTGGGCTGATGAAATGAAACCGAAGTGTGCGGCACCTGCTGTTGCTGCATCATGGACTGCACCGGCATGGACGTCACTGTCAGCTGTGTGGCATCCACAATCACGGGATGAAACGTTTGGTTCTGAGACACAACCACATGAGGATGGGAATGCTGCTGTTGCTGAGGTGTCGCATGCTGCTGCTGCTGTTGCTGTTGCTGCTGGCTGCTGGATATGCGTATCACGCTGGTGGCATGCCCCACACTGCTGGGCGGCGCTCCAGGTCCTGGCAGTGCATTGAGGTGTGCGGCAGGTGGTTGTTGATGTTGATGCTGCTGCTGGTGCTGCTGCTGCTGATGCTGCTGCTGCTGCGGCGGTGGGGCGTGCATGACCAGCGACACGGGTGTTGTTTGTGGCGGCATTGGCAGTGGCTGTGCTCCTCCTCCTGTTCCATTTCCTGATGCTCCACTGTTGCTGCTGTTCCCCTCCCAACCATTGTTGTTGTTGTTGTTGGCATTGTACAGGACCGGACTGGGTGTAGTCTTCCATTTTCCCGTATCCAAAGGACCAATCGATGTCACAGATGTCACGGCAGCAGGTTGTTGTTGCTGTTGCTGTTGCTGCTGCGATTGATTGGTGGCAGCAATGGGCGTGAAAAAGTTCTGCCTGTATTGGTTCGAGGACACATTGACCGGCGAGTGGGCGATGGCATTTAGCGGCGAGGCGCCGGCATGATTCACGGGTGATGTATACGATGGCGTGGCCGAGCGTGAACTGCTCAGGGATACTGTAAATAGAGAAAGACGGAGAGACGATATACGATCGCAATTAGTACTATAATTAATCCCTCTATAGATCGTTGTAGATAAATAAATCTCTTCATATTCCATTTAGATATATGTATGTATGTAGTTAACATTTTATTACATAAGCACTGTAAATATAATTTCGCTCCCAGCTCGAAATCCTGGAACGCATTCATGACGTTCGTCGGTCTCCTATCCTCGAATGGAAACTTTCATCACTCTCTCACTTGCACATTTCATTGGATTTATATATTGTACATATATATATATTTAGTGCATACATACATATGTATGTATGTAGCTATATGTACAGATATTTCTTCGTTTTTTTTTTTTTATTGTATTTAATACACTTTTCTGTCGTCGTCGTCAAATTCGTTTTGTGCTGCATTCGCATCGGTTTGCTTTCTGTGTTCGGTTCTGTGTACTGCTCTGGCGCTGCTGCCTCAGTGTGCTCTTGACAGTTTCCAACATAAAAAAAAAACGGGCAGCAACAGCTCACCAAGGGCAGCGACAGCGACAGCGACGTCAGCAGCATAAATTGAGCGAGCGCCGTGCCATGCCGCTCTTGCTTACGCTCTTTATCGCATCGTTCTCTCCCGCTCGCACTCTCCCGCATTGATTCTCCCGACTTGAGCTGTTTACCTGCTCCGGGAATGTCTGTGTCTCTGCGCTAGTGTGTGTGCGTGCCGTGCCGTGCCGACTGCGGGCTCTCAAGTGCATTTTTGTTTAGGTAAAAACGAATCAAAGGCAAAGCAAATAACAAGAAAAGAAAGGAAAAGAATCTGTTGCGCTTCGCACGCAGCATTCCAGCCTCTGCCGCCTGGGCCCTTTGCTTTGTTTCGTCTCAAGTGGCGGCGTCGCTGCTGCTGCTCCTGCTGCTGCTGTCGCTGCTGCGATCATTGCGTGTCTCTACCTCTGCAGGTGAACTTAGGAATGCGTAAGCATCCCTCCGCTGCGCTCTGTCGACGTCGCTGCGTCTGGCGTGTAAATCACGCTGCGGTCACACTTTCAAGTGGCCCATCGGCAGAGGGCAGCAACGGCGCAGCACAGAACATAGAAGATTTCTGGAACAATAGAACTCTTGATTCGGGGGATCGGGACAACGGCCACGACGACGACGACGACGACCCCTCGGTCTCTCACAGACAGACACCTTTCATGAAAAGCGACAAACGACCTTTGTTGAGGTGTGTGAAATGGTCAAGGAAAACACAACGGCGACGAGAACAGCCCAGGCGCTGGTACAATAAAATTTTATGATATGCATTTTTATGGTGAATTGGAAATGCATCGACCCCGAAAGAGCGCATTAGGGAGCTGAGAAAGTTTCAGCCATAGCGACTGCCCAAAGTGCGCTACCATTTCCAAAGAATGTTTTTTGGGGTCTCTGAACTGAATGAAAGACAGCCATAGGCTCGCTCGCTCCTTTGTTCAACATTCCCAAGGTGCATTTTAGTGGGGATTAAGATGGAAATGTGTGCAATTGATATGCCACATTAAGTATGGTATTGAAAGTTGACTAGATTGAGGAAATATTTCAAAGCAACAGGAGATGAGTGTTCCAGCTTTAAAGATACCGTAGTTTAAAGTGCGCTACCATTTTCAAAGAATGTTTTCGGTTTGAAATCCGGTTATGCCCTGAATGAAAGAACTTGTTCTTACTTCTACATTTCCTAAATATATTTTAGTAGGGGATTAAAAGGGATAAGCAGTGGCAGTGAGAATATGTTATGTAGGGTGCCTGAAGAGTTGACCAGTTTCGAAATAAAATCAAAGTAAATCTTTCTAGATGCGACGCGAGGTGCAGGAGATGGGGAAAATGGCAGCTTTTCATGCTTTTTGACTCTGAACCAACGCAACTTGGTAGAGGATAATAAATGAATGGGTATTAATTACCATCAAGAAGCGAACTCAAAGAAAACTTACTAAAACTGCTAGATAGAATAACGTTTTAGCCATATGAATAATCCCAAATTGAGAGAGCATGTCAGGGTACCTGAAAAGTCGACCCAGCCCAAATGCAAAATCAAACAAAATCTTTTTGCAGAAGCGCCGCAAGAGCGCATAAGTGGACTGAAAGCCTCTCTCTGGCTCTCCCAGGCTGGCTCTCTGCCCTGCCCTTTTCTCGGGTTCTGCCTGATTGTGTGGGTAATTGCGTGAACAGAGAGATAGATTAACAGTTAAGCTGGCGCTGGTGTGTGAGAGAGCGGAGCAGCAGCAGCAGCAACAGCAGCAGCAGTAGAGGCTGGAAAGGCCAGCCTTGAAATGAATTGCAGCTCAAAACTATGAATAAATTTCCACACAAATTCCAATGTTTAATGCTTTTATGAGGCGGCTCTTAGACTCTCTATCCCTATCCCTATCTCTCTGTCTCTTTCTTTTATTTTCGGTGGGTCATAAAAAGTCAAAAAGGTGTGAGGACTAATACAGAACAGAGAGACTTACCCAGCACGGCGGCCGCATCGGTGTCCTCCTGATCGTAGCGACCCTTGACCCGATAGTTGGGCGATGTCTCCGAGTCACGTGATGTGTCCTCATCGATCTGTGTCTTGCTGCTGGAACGACTATCACTAAAAGGGGATAAGTGAGAGATGGATCAGTTGGGAGAAAGGGTAGAAGGAGAAAGGGGAGAGATGTACAAACCTCAGCAGGCGATTCGGACCCGTGGACGAGGGCAGGGCATTGTTACCCTTCTGATTCAAATGCCTCGAACAGAAGCCCCTCCTCTGAGATTCCTTCGAGCAGAGCATACAGAGGCGTCGCCACTGCTTCCCATTGTACTTCTTGCGCACGCCGGACTCCGATTCCACGATGTCGCCCTTCTTGAAGCGATGCGGCGTAGTAGCCTGAGATCTGAGAGAGAGATTGGTTTGGAATGGATTATATAGAGAGAGAGAGAGAGAGAGTGAGACGACGACGATGACCCACCTTGGAGTTGCTGGATGAGATCGTGGTGTGAGCCTCTGATCGAATAGACTGGACGTACTGCCGCGGCTCTGCATGCTGCTCCGTTTGCTGCAGGCGCTCATCTTCTCCGTGTCCAGGTCACCGGCAGCCGGCGAATACCCGATGCCCACCACATTCAGCTCGTCATCCGACTCGTAGTCGTCGTAGCTACGCGTCGCTTGCTGCTGCTGCTGCTGCTGTTGCTGCTGTTGGGTTTTCAGGTGCTGCTGCCCATTGCTTCCCGGAGAGATCACTATGTCCGGCAGGCCGTTCGCCTGCACCGCCGTTTGCCCCGCGGTGGTCGTCTGCTCCACATGGCCGCCCAGCCCCAAGGGCGGTCGTGCCGTTGGCACCACTCCGCTCTGGAACGGCGACGTGGCCGTCGACCGGTAATACTCTTCTTGTTTCAGATGCGGCTGCTGCTGCTGCTGGGAGCTGGACGTGGTCGTGGGCGGTGCTGTGGGCAGCTTGCCATCGTACCGTGTGGCCACAAAAGTAAGTTGTGTTCCTGTGGCCACCTTTGGGTACACAATGTTGCCACTGGGCACGGGCATTGCCTCTGCTGCTGCGGCTGTTGCTGCTGCTGCTGCTGCCGCCTTCCGCTTGCCACTTGTCGTCGCTGTTGCTCCCGAGGAGGGTGACAGTTCGCTGAGCTCATCCCACCAGGGTGGCTGCAGCAGACGGAGATCAGCACGACGCACAACCTTTGTGGGGGCCTGAGAGTATGGTGGGGGGGAATTGAATTGTAAATCAATGCAATAATATCCCAACCCATAAGAACATACCGAATCATCGCCAAACAATTGGACACTATATTGCTTTGTGGCCTGATTGATGTCCGTGATGATGCCCTCCACATAGACGAAGCTACCAGAGCTGCGTCCCTCCACACGCTGTCGCACACAGACCCGGGCATCCAGCGTGATCTATGGATATTACAACAGAAATTGTTCTTAATAAAGGATTCACAGTTTATAGCTTACTAGAGGGGTGGGGTGTAGGGTGGGGAATACGTACATCTGCCATGGGTGGACTGGCATCGAGTATCACATGATATCGTCCATTGTGGAATACATCCGGATACAGTAGCAGTCCCAGTTCGGTGGAATCGAATTCCACGAGTATTGAATCGGGCTGTGCCTCCTGCACTTGTCGTATAATCCCTGGGGCATAATGATTATGGATTTTAGCTAGGACACGGGTATTGTTCCACTCGCTGAGATCGAGTAAGGATTGTTGTTGCTGCAGCGGCTGCTGCTGTTGCTGTTGCAACGACTGTTGTTGTGGCTGTGGATGTTGCTCCTGTACATGTTGCTGATTGTGAGAGTTTAAGATAAAACGTTGCTGCTGTTGCTGTTGCTGCTGCTGCTGCTGCTGCTGCTGCTGCTGTTGTTGGTAGTAGACAGCAGTTGTGGGCGTGTGTGTGCGTTGCTGATGATTGATTGTTGCCGCATGGCCATTGTTGTTGTTGCTGCTACTGCTACTTCCGCTGCTGCTGCTGCTGCATGCCACATGTTGCTTGTAAGTACCACTACCGCTGGCATGTTGCAGCGGGGATGCAATTATAATACGTTGCTGCTGCTGCTGCTGTTGCAGCTTGATATCGCTGGCGCCTGCACCGCAATTCAATGCCGAAGGACTCACAATCATGCGATGTAGCTGCTGCTGCTGTTGCTGTTGCTGCTGCTGCTGTTGCAATGTTGCAACATTGCCATTGGTCGTCTCGCTGCTGCCATTGGTTTCAGCCGATTTCTGTTGCTTCTGCAGCGTCACAAGATGCTGCTGCTGCTGCTGCTGGGGATGCTGTTCGGCCTTGTCCAGCTCTGCTGGATCAAATTTACGCTTCTTGGGATGTTGGCGCGGCTGAGGTGGTGCCTGTTGCTGTTGCTGAGGTGTGGATGTTGTTGCAGTTGCATGTAAGTGCGGCTGAAACAGTACATGGTGCTGTTGCTGTTGCTGTTGCTGCTGATGTTGTGTTGTTTCTGCTGCTGTTGTGGATGTAGTTGTTGCTGCTGTTGTTGTTGCTCCTGTGGCAGGTATCAACATTTTGTTGGTGGCAACAACAAAATGTTGTTGTTGTTGTTGCTGCTGCTGCTGTTGTTGTTTCTTGTTTGTTATGACATAAGTTTCGGTTGCGGCAATCGCTGCTGCTGCTCCAGCTCCTGCTGCATGTGTGGCTGTTGCATTGGCAGCGCTGAGCATTTTTGTTGCTGCAACATGTGCAACATGTAGGCTAGTGTGTGTGTGTGTCTGTGTGTCTGTGTGTCTTTATGGTATGTGTGTCTGTGTGTCTTCAGTGTTGCAACAACAACAACACCAACAACAACCACTGCCTCATCGAGGACTGCTGCTGCTGCATCCTTCCTTCTTCACGATTTTGGTCCTGCAAAAACGAGAGAAAATTTGTTAATTAAGTTGACAACAGAAAACCATTAAAATCAACGACGTCGCCGTCGCCGTCGCCGTTGCCGTTGTCGATGTCATTTCATAATTAGTGTAATCCGCATCCTGACAACTCTGACATCCTGCCACTGCCCGATCCACTGCAGGACGACCCGCCACCAGGCTCCGACTGCCCGCGCCATTGGCGCCCGTCCCATTGCCCGTTGCCAGGCAATAAAATTCAATCTCGACACAAATATACGCTCCACTATAATCCTGCCCCTCCCCTCCCCTCCCCAACCCATCATCCTTCACTCTTTGATACCCTCTTTATGTAGAGGGGTCTATAAAGATTTTGATGTCAGATGTTTGCAATTGAAAAAGGTTGCAGCAATACCCAGAAATTCGATTGGTTTCTAATAGGACGTGGCACAGACACTCGGAGCATTAAATCAGATCACTATATAATATTTGAGAAGAAAATCTTTATTATTTCTTAAGATATTACAACGAAAGTTTGTATTAAGCGGGTCAATATGTGGATTCACAACTCTGCGAATAAGAATTCCAATCGGAATGGCTTTATAGATTCAAGAAATTTCAACAAATCTGTAAAAAAAAAAAAAAAAAAATTATCATAGGAAAAACTCTTTCCTAAATGGTACCAAAGCTTCGACTCCGAATCTGGATTTTTCTCTCTCGCTCTTGCACTTTCCCCAGCCCCTTTATCCGTCTCTCCGTTTCTCTGTGTATGTGTGAGACGACGACAACGGAAACATTTTAATTTGCACAGACGTCCAATGGTCTGGGTCTGGTCTGTGGGTCTATGGTTCTGGTTTCGGATACAGGGCCGAAGGGCCTGCAGCATTGCCAGCATTCAAAAAGAGTAAAAATGAAATATAAATGACACTTGAAACATTTTATGCCAAAGCCAAACACACACAGTCACAGACACACAGTCAGCCCGTCAGCCATCGCAAACGAGTGACAGACGGAAGGACGGACTTACAGTACAGTTGCATAAAAAGTCAAAATCATCTGGCAACCACAAATACACCCACACAGGCAGACACACAACAGACGCACACACAAACACACACATTGCAGCAGCAGCAGCAGCAGCAGCCTCGACTTTGATGAACTTGTGGCAGGGCAGGGCCGTAGGTGCAAGTACGAGCGAAAAGGGTTAAAGAGGCTTGGGAAAAAAGTGTTAAAGAGGTGCAGGGCTCCGGGGAAAGGGTAAAGGGTGCAGCTTTATGGATTATACAGTCGCCTACGCTACGAGAGCGGCGTTGCTGGGAGAAATGAATCTCTTGTTAGGCTCAAGAAACGAATGCTAGGCGACATTTTCCTGAATCTGAGGAGCATTTGTAAACTCTAATCGCATAAGGAATTGCCAGACAGACAAGAGTTCCTTAAAGTTGTGTGTTAAATGATTTTAATAAACACAGAAGTAGGCTCCTAAGAACATTTTTAGTTAAAGTGAACAATTCCCAAGGAGATCTTTCACCTTTTATATTTATAGAAATTAAGGATAATATTATTTTAAAATACCTTTGAGTCATTTTTAGTTAATTTATGCACTGAAATATAATTAAAAATGTCTCAAACTTTGCAAAAATTAATCTTAGTTAAATTTTCTTCAAACTCTACTACTACTTATATTTATCAATGTTTTAACTGTATTTTAATACACCATCGATTCCAGCCCAAAGAGATCTCTGTTTTCCCCAATCAAACGAATGCAAACTCTATAGACACACCCCCATCCATATCAAACACACCACCAAACACAGCCCAGCCCCCCCAAAAAAAAAAGGGTTTGAAGTTCGAGCTGCATCTCTAACTCCGAAACGAGACCGGGCTCCGTTTCAATTCATTTCAAAAGTGTTGCATACTTCTGGGCATGACACGTATACGTGTGCGCCTGTATTTGTGGCAGTTGACAACACAGAGTTGCCATATCGCTCGCTGTTGCATTCTGTGTGGGCAGATACGGCTTATCAGGAGGTGGCCAGAGCCTTCCTTTCCAGCAAACCAACAACAAGCAGAGCCATTCTCTGTCCTCCATTCTCCAAACTCTCTCTCCCTCTCTCTCTACAACCCTATCCCATTTACCATTCATCTCCATCTCCTTTTTGTGTCGTTTGTGTGTAGGCGTAATTGCGGGAAATGACTGCCACGCCCATTGTGGGCTAGCACACACACACACACACACACAAGCAGACAGAGGAACACGGATACGGGGAGGCACGAAATGAAGCTAAATTGAAGCAACGTAGCAACCAGAAATGAATCAGGAAAAAAACGGAGGCAAAAAGGAAAGGCCTTGGCCATATTGTGTTGCCTTCTGCCACTGCCGCTGCTGCTGCTGCTGCTGCTGCTGCTGTGCGATGGGAGGGACAAGTGCAATGATTGCTTTATTTTTTTCATCCTCAACTTTTTTCTACACTTTTTAAATACCCTATTTAGGGGGATTACCAGACCGAATTTTAGCACAAATTGAAATTTTAGAATTTTTAATAAATTGTTAAAGTTTATTTATATTAGTGGCATAGAAATAGTTTAGGGAATATAATAGTTTGCGGTTTAACCCCAACTGCAAAGGGTATCCGATATTCGGTTGCATTTAAGCCATCTTTTATGCAGTATTTTTGTTGCTGTTGTTGCTGTTGTTGTACAACTTTGCTTTTCATTACTGTGTGGCCTGGGCTTTGGATTTTCTGCTGGTTTTCGGTTGCTAGGCTGCCTCTTGCAATTGTTAGGAAAAATCCAGAACAAAACTGTCGGATCGGTGCACTGTGGCTGGGGGAGTGGTGGATGGTTGAGACATAGACATAGTGTCTGGTACAGTTTTTTTTAACAGCGAGAATGTTTAATTTGAAGAAGCAGAACATCAGCCAAGCTGACGACGTATGAAGCTCAAGCTCAAGCTCAAAATCAGGCTCAGCTAGGAGCTCAGGGGCTCAGGGCTCAACGCGTGGCTTTAAAAAGTTGAGCCCGTGATTAGTTGGACATATGCTCACACACACCCAGAAACGCGAGCAAAGCTTGTGCACATATTTGTAAAGCTTTTATGTAAATAACTGCACATCTTCTATATTTGTTCATGCGTTGCAGCATAAGGCAGATGGGGGGCAGGGCAGGGCAGGGGAGACACTCTGTGGGAGTGTTCTCTCTTGCTCTCTCTCTCTCTCTCTGTTCCTATCTCTATGTGTCTGTGTGTGCTTAGTCACAGCAAAAGGTATTACGAGTGAGCCAGGGGAAAGAGTGGCGGGGCGGGGCGGGGGCTTTGCTCTGCTGCTACCGATGCGTGCTTAAGTAAATCTAACCGTACACCGTACACCCACGTCACGTCTGTCCGCCCGCCGCCCGACTGTCTGTCTGGCTTAGTTGATGGGAAACCATATTCTTTTGAGTGTAATTCACAGCTTCTGGCTGTAGTTACAGTGGCGTGCAGCAAAAATAGTATAAGATCAGACATCGGATTGTACTCCACACTCGGCTCTCCATTTCCATGCCATTTATATGTAAACTTTTACCACAGCCCATTGATGATTAAACCTACCCTAATTATTTGCCCACAACTGTGCCATAGTCTCAATGTCCCACTGCAACATATACTACATAGTACGGTTCATTTGAGATCTAACTGGCCGCAAATGCAAACAAGCAAACAATAAAAAAAAAATACACAACTGGGCAATTCTGGTGGAGAGTCGAGCATTATTACAGTTATCTGTTTATTGTAGTTTCGAGCATTGCCAAAAATATTCCCATCTGCATTGCATGTGCATGTGCGAGTGAACGTGTGTGTGTGTGTGTGTTTATGAGAGAGTGTATGTGAGTGAGTGCTTTGTCAATTGCCATCAGCATCGTTTGTATCATCATTATCATCTGCATCTGCATTGTCTTTATTGTTGCATTTTATGATGTGGTTCAGAGACGACTGCATTTTGGCATATGTACATATGTATGCATGGTACACACACGTGCATGAATATTCTAGCTGTTGTTGCTCTCGTTCCCAGTTATATTTCCACACAAATTGATATGTATTTACACTGATGGAAATTATATGGAATATTATGGATTTTTATCTCTGTACTCACACGGTATGAATTTTATTATTTCTTCCAAAATTTCCTTTTCGTTAAATTTCGCGAAAATTAATTTCAGAACAGCACTGCTTGTATTTATTTTTTTGTTGATCCTGCTGCTGCTGCTTTTGTTAATTGGAATATTCCGTTTGGCACACATAAACTATAAGCTCGTATCCCACTCACACTTCCAATGACACGATCTGATCTCAATGCAGTCGTTGCTGCTGCTGCTGCCAAATTGAATGCAAAAACATGCGTAAGAGCGAGAGCGAGTCGCGCTCATATACACACACACGTAATAGTATTAAATTTGTTATGGATATGCCATATGCGAGAGTTGTGAGTGCATCGTAATTAGACAAGAGTTCTTTGAACCCTAACGGTTGTGTACGGCTAGCTAGGCTACTCTTCGTGTCATTTGTTTTGGCGCCAAATCCAAAACGAAAGCGAACCGAAGCGAGGCTAGGCGAGGCGATGCGATGCGAAGCGAGGAGAGGACAGGAGAGGCGCATTGAAGAAGGCAAAAGTGTAGAACGAAGCAGAGAGCAATAAAAGCCAAAAAGGCATGCAGAAAGTTAATGTCGTTGCTGGCGACGTCGACGCACTTAGAGCAGAATGGCACACACACTGCACTTGGCAACGGTAGCCCCACTCACACATCATCATCATCATCTCTACTCTGCTCTGCACCGATGTCTACGTTGCTCTCTGCCGGGCTGCTGCAATGTCAGTAACCCCACTCGTGGACATGAGACAGGGAGACAGGGAGAGAGGAAAAGAGAGCGAGCCACACTATTAAAGAGTTTGGCTAGAGTGAGCGAGCAAGCAAGCAAACGAGTGCAGTTAGCATTTCAGAATTTGTGTGCAATGATTTTTTTTTTTGTTAAGTACTTTATGTTGTTGCCAACTCCTGTTTCGACTGCTATATCCCCCCTACCTTCTGTCTTTCCCTCTCTTAGTCATTCAAATCAAACTCTGCAGCAGCAGCAGCAGCATCAAGTGAGAGTGAGTTGTGCGCAGAGGCGGCTTAGGCAAGCCCCAGTCAGCCCCCCATCCCTCTACCACCAAGCCATTACTATCCCAGTGGAGAAAAATCAGAGAACGAGAAGGAATGGAACGAGGGAATGCCGCTCATTTGCGTAGAGTAAATGCAAACAGCTCATCTCCCTCACACACACACACACACACTCTGGCACGCATGAATGCAATACGACGCTACTGCAGACCCAGCAGCAATCGCAGCAGCAGCGTAACACAGTGGCGGTCAGAAAAGTGGAATACTTTTAATGCGTATTACTTTGATAAACTATACAGCTCGGAATACTTCCTCTCATTTAATGGCTTAACCCTTTTGGAAGCTTCCCCATATACTTAAAAGGTTTCCCCGTTTACCAGCCATGCTTATCAGCCCACCACTGTGATAGTGTGCAGCCTTTACTCACTTTTAGCTTTTTGCTCTTGCATGGCGTAAATTATTTGTATGCGCTGTGCTTGAGCGCAAAAAAAAAAACAAAGAGAATGCAGCGGAGAAGAATGAAAAGGCTGCTGCGCTGCGCTGCACTGTTGCTGGATGCGATGCTGCTGACGAAGGCGACGCATTGGGGGTCGGGTCGGCGGTCGTTGTTGAGTTGTAAAGACGACGACGGCGAGTGCACGATAAGTTGTGTTTTCTGTGTGTCTGTGTGTGTGTGTGTGTGCTGGCTGTTGGAAGACGGACACGAAGGGTCCCTCCCCACTCACGTTTCTTAGCCTGGCAACACGAAACGCCAAACGCGCGAAAATGCTAAAAGCAGAGGCAGGAACATTTTTTTTTTATTTACTTTATTTCTTCTTGTTGAGAATGTGGAGCAGCAGGAGCAGGCAGGGTAGCAGGGGGACGTAGGACTATGACGACGTCGACGACTGCGAAGACTGATTGCAATGGGCCCCCAACGATAAGATGACGAAGCGAATACTGCAAAAAGGCAACAACGAAAACAAGAAGAGAAGGCTGGCGGCCTTTGGGGACGAAGTTTTTAATACCCTTGCATATCGAATGAACGTTTCAGCTTTAAAACTGAGCAAACTGATTTGCATAGAAAGAGAAAGACAGAAAGACAGACAGACACCAGACAGAAGGATGGATATGGATATATCGACATGTTTAATATATGTACATACATATGTATGCATGTACATATATTGTGCATATACTTCTCTGAGTTACAAACATCTGATTTAACTTAGAATACCCTCTGCAAGGCTGTAAAAAGTACTAAAAACCGTGGAGTGCGTGGTGAGAGAGGGAGGCAAAAGGAAGATGAGATTCTTCTCAATGCTCTTTCAGTCCAGACGATGGTTCTCTCTCTCTCTCGCTCTCCCTTTTACGTTGGCTCAGGAGGAGTTTGTTGTTCTCTTGATTACAACAACACCAATGGCCGCAACAATAGCAACAGCATTTTGGCGCCTTCCACAAGTTTGTTCCCCCCACAGAAACATTTTCTTCTTCGAGTTGTTTCTGTCTTTTAATTGGCTTTAATGCATTTCGATTAATTTGCCAATGCATTGGCGAAAACTTCGCCTAGGCCTCCAGACTAATTAAAATTGTTGTTGTAGCACCAGAGACACCACAGGAATTTTTTCCAGGGCATCCACAACCACAAGCGCAAGCACACATTATCATCATCGTCATTCTTGCCAACTTAACGCTGCACGTTCTACTTGGCCGTAATGTCGCCGTCATAGTGTTTACAGCTAATTGCAGTTAAGCAACAATTTAGTACTTAAAATACACTGCACTTCAAATTATGGTACTTCAATGGGCTTTCTTTCTGTTGGCCAGGCTGGTGGGGAATGTAGGGATGGGAAGGATGGATGGATGGATGGATGGATGGATGGTTGTATGGATGGTTGTATGGATGTGGAGTGTGTGAAGTAAAAGATCAGTGAACTTATAATTATGGGAAAGGGATAGAAACAAGGAATAGATAAGTACTCGTACTGTGAGAAATCATTTGCGACAAGCGTACAGATTTTTATAGATTTTACTAGAATGTTTCCCTTATTTTAACTTGAAGGTTGTGGTATGAATAAGTACTTGCAAATAAACATACATACATATATACATATGTACATATATGTATATCTCGTATAATAATGGTCTCCAATAATAGAAATGTAAAGCTTAATGAAATCAGATTGTATTGCTGGATAAGATATCAATCGTTGTTATCGACAAAACTACGACTAATTATATGTATGTACATACATATTCCGCATACGTAAAATCCAAGGTTAGGTTTTATTCATAACCAATTTTAATTTATTTTTCGCAATAAATTCGATTTTTAAACAATTACTTCTGATATATAAAATTATTCCACGTATTTATGTGCAATAAACAATCATGAATGTTTCTCGAAAAATGTCTCAACCCTTCTTTGAAGCACTCCAATTACACATAAAAAGAGAATTTTCTATATCTATCCCCACCCCCCTCCCATTAGGGGAATTTGAGAGCACCGTTGCAAAATGTATTAAAATGTTGGCAACGTTTTGTTGGGGTTGACAAACAATGACAGCCGTTGATGATCATGATCAGGAGGGGATTACGATGATGAAGATATGGAGCAGCCAGAGACAGCGTGACGGAGACAGAGAAAGAGAGAGAGAGAGAGAGAGAGAGAGGGAGAGAGAAGACAAGAACAGAACAGAAAGCGTAGCGAAGGCTATGGCAAAGTATGGCGCATAAAATTTGCATTAAATCATTTCGCTTTTTTTTCTTTTTTTCATATACCCTTTCCAGAGGATATGATGATTTGAGCAGATGTATGGCGGTTAGGAAGGTTATTCAACAATTCTTAACAACTCTCTCTTTCTCACTTCATCAACTTTTAAGCTTCCCTCCCACTCAACTTCCTCTCTCACTTAACTCTCACTTTAAACACAATTTTAATCAAAATCGGATGACAATTACAAGGGTATCATAACCATCGGTTCTACCGTCCAGAGTATAGCCTTCCTTTCTTGTTTCTTTAGGTCTCTCCTCAGCCTCCGCCAGGGCCCAGGGGCCCCGCACCAAACGTCAAACGGTAGCCAAAGAACCAACAAAGTGGAATGTGTTGCAAATTTCAATGCAATATGCCGACGCTGACGAAGAGGAACACAGTATGATGATGATGATGATGATGATGATGATTGCGATTGCGATGATGATGAACTGGAAGACAAAACAGGCGACTAAAGGCGGGGGTCGATTGGGGGGTCTAAAGCAAAGAGTTAAGCGCAAAAAAAAAAGCAGGAAAATAAACAAAAAATATGTTCAAAAGAATAAACAGGCAAAGCTTTATGCTTGATGCCTCTCTCGCCCTCTCTCCCTCTCTATCATCTCTCTCGTGGTCTTTGCTGCTACTGTTTAAGGATGAATTGTGGGTGGAACAAAATGAAAAAGAAACAAGAACGAAGGAAAGGCAGTAGACGACATTTGTAGTACTCTAGGATACAGATTCATAGTTGCTAGTTGCAGATTTCCAATAAGTTAACCAAAAGCTAAATCTCCTCAAAATGTCTTCAAATATTTTTAAAGAGATCAAAATTTTCACGGAAAACTGCATCCCAACACATACTTTTCATAGAGTGGAGCATACCTTTTTTGATCTTTTAGCAAAGGATATCAAAAAGCTATGGGCGTCGGCAGCTCTCTCGTTCGTGTCAATAGCTCGCGGTTGCCCACAAAGAAATTGGAACTGTGCCTAAGTCTGAGTCTCTGTCGTCTCCTCTTCCTGTGCCTCTGACTCAGCCGCCTCCCTCTTCTACTAACTGTTTTTCACTACTCTATTCGTGGGTGGGCCAAAACACAATTTCATTTCCCTTTGTGGACTGCGTAAGCAGAAACGTCGACGTCTCTGGGCAACAATGTTGTCCACTGTTTATGTTTTTTGGCCCAGAGAGGCTTAACGTCATCCGATGATTTAGGGGCCAATGGAAATGATTTAGAAATATCAGCAAAAAAAAAAATCGAAATAATAAACAATAAGATACCTAATGGGATTGGAATTGAACATGGGCCACATCTGTGGGTATATTTTACGTAGAACAAAAAATAAGAGACACAATTGGTTGCTGTGCTACTAAATATCATTATCGTTACATTGTTCGATTTAAAATCGATATTCAGGACTGATTTGCATGTGACTGAAAGTTTTCCCATAGGAAATGGTGGAAACATTTACATAAAACGATATCTAAAAAACTATCAATAAATAAAATAGTTATATAAATAAGACGGAAAGATCAATAAGAAGTAAATACTTTCTAACAATTCCAACAAATACTACCTATACCTATCTATAATTAAAACAATGAAATAAGTCAGTGAAATAAACGTTTAAATCCGTAATAAAGACGGAAGAATCAAAAAGAAAAAAGGTTATAAACTTCCAAACACGCCATCGAAAAGTGTCAACGAATCAATTCATTTGAAAATCACCTCCCCAAACACACCTTTCAAAGTAATTTTCGACACTGTTCCCTAATAGAATTTCTCTCGAAGGCAACGGGTGAACTCTTATCGATTACTGTGCCGCCTGCTAATTTCACAAAACAAAAGCCATACAAAACTTAATGACTTGATTACAAATTGAATTTAAAATTCAAATTGCGACAATAACAACACTTGAGAACTTTCCCATGGAACGAATGAAACTTCTAACAAAAGTACGGGCGGAGGGAGTATAAATAATTGAGTTAATACTGGAAATCAATGTCTATAGCGTATGCTATTTATACTCTCACGCCTCCACCGCCTCTGAATATGTGGTTTGTGTTGCCATCCCATACATCCATCAATTGTGCTGGCAGCCCTGTTCTGCTTTGGAGTGCTTTTATTTTAAGAGTTGTGCATTTCTTATGCAATTTTCACCATTTTCATCATCAAATATTTATGAAAGCAACAGAAAAAAAACTGCATACAAAATGCGTAGATTCGTTAAAGTATTTTTTTTCTATGTGCTTGTGTTTTTCGTTCTATAAAAAACAAAAAGCAAAGGCAACTGATTGAGCTGCAAATGCAAATTTGTGTGTGTTCTTTTGTCACTGCGCGTATTTTGTTTTCATTGTTTGAAATATGCGTAAGATTTGCCAATGAATATATTTAGGATTCTGTTTATACGAATATTTTTTAGCAAATAAGAATATACATATATGCAGCACATTAAGCACGTGTCCTGTTAATTGCCACGCCCTCAACCTAGATACAAAATAAAATGTCATTCCGCAATTGCTAACAATTGCAGAATAATTGAAGAGTATCATATCTATATGATTATCGAAACTCATGGCAGCTGGGTCATCATTATAGACAGAATAAACAAAATAAGTTGAGGTTGCGGCTCTTTGAACACCTGGTTTCTGTTGGATTCGTATCTAGGAAAGGTCTCAGCAGATTTAATACTAAAAATGTTGTTTGTTTTCTTGCAAAAACGTTTAAGTTATTTTCTTACTGTCCTAATCGTCGTATTTCCCATTATAAATCTCATAAATTATACATTTTCTTCCGGCTATAGCGAACTTTAAAAATAATAAAAAAAGTACGTTAAAAATGCCATTAAATTCGAATGCAAAACTTCTTTGGCTAGAACATTCCTCAGACCTTAACCAAAACAAAAGTATATTTCTACATCTATGATTCATGTTCAAACAATTTCTAGCTTAAGTAGCACTCAAAGAAAGATAATAACTTGGAAAGGCTTTTTTTAAGCAAACAAAAATAAGCAAAAGTTGTATTTAATCAACGATAAGAACAACAGTTTCTCTCTGTCTATCAGAGGGATGAAACACACACCAAAAAATACAAATAGATCAATATTAATTTGTTTCTCCTTAAATTTCCATTTAATTTTCTCAAATAAAATTCGAAAATAAAACACATAATTGAATTGGCTGTCCAGAGAGATAAAGTACAGATATCTGATGGATAATAACTTACCCTCCAATATACAAAAAATGTGAATGGAAAAATCAATATACAAAATTCCACAACTGCGCTTCGGTGGCAGCCAATATCCAACTTTTTATTATCAACTTTTTGGCCAACTAACAAAACGCTAATGAGGCTCGTAGAAAAAGTTTCGACTCGGATAAGGCTTAATGGGGCAGGGGAATAGGGTGGGGCAGGGGTGCTGCAGCTTAGTAAAGTGATAAAAGTTTGTTGGGAAAAACTCGGTTGGAAAACCAAGTTAGTGAATGGCAGACCAGGGTGTGGATGGACAGAGGCAGGGAGGAGGGCGACTTCTTATTGCCTTTTGGTTTAGATAAAATTGATTTTCATTTCGCAATGTTTTTTTTATCGCCTCTTAAATGTTTAATGCGCGAAAATAGAACACAACCCAGGCTACAAAATGTAAGGCGCAATAAACCAAAATAAAAACTTAGCCCCCATCAAAAAAACCTTTTTTATTTGCAGGAAAATAAAGCATAGAAATAGGAAAAAAGGTAAAGAATACATACATATTTTATATGCAACATAGCAGCAACATATGTATGTATATCGGTTATACAGCATATTGGTGGGAGAAAGAAGGTAACGAGAGCCATCGACAGGGGCGGCCCAAATATCAAACGTTTTTTATGTACACAACAGAATTCATGTTGGGGTAGCGTTGAAATGCGAAACAAAAATAGGGGAGCAGCACAAATATTAGATGACAAGGTAGGAGATGTGTATACTCTTTGGAAATGCACTTTAAAAAAATGGCAAAGCTATATTTGACGATATTTGATACTTAAAGCAACATGTTCCTTAATTCCAAAACGGATATACTTGGAAGTACTGGACTCAGTTGCTTGTATTTCTCTCGATAAATCCATAAAAATATTCAAGAAAATCTGGCAATATTTAAGATTAGAAATTTACAATTAAAGATTTTATACTCTGATGATCATCTGTGGAACCATTATTGTGTCTCAAATTATAAAAATTGTTTTAAATATGTATTGGTATTTTATAATTTCAGAGATTTTGTTTTATAACTTTTAAGTGCACAAAATTTGCTGCATCTGAAAGAGATTTCTAGAATTACAAAAAACAAGTTCTTCAAAAATATTTTTTTGCTTGTGTAAGTGTAAATGTAAATAAATAATAAAAAATAATTTTCGTGACATTTCACTAACAATTAAAACCTAAAATTCATCCATGATATATTTAAAAAAATGTATTCATTAAAAAAAAATCTCTCCAAAGAGAGAGCATCCTTTAGAACTGCTCAAATGGAGAACCTGTACCTGTGTAGTGACGCCAGTCCTCCCTCTAGAGATTCCCCTAGCGCATATCTCTTCCTGTTCTTCAGCCTTCGAATGAATGACAGTCTTGCAGGGGCTGCTGCTGTCTACCCTTCGTTATTATTAACCCGTTTTCTTTAAAGGTTCCCCCCTTATACGAGAACCCACATGAAAGAATGGGCAAACAAAAAATACAAGAAAAATAGGGGAAAATCTTTAGAAATGTGTTTTTTCTTTCCTTAAGTAAACCGTCAGCAGACGATGAAGACGAAGGAAAAGCAGCAGGAAAATCCAAGCCAAAGGAGACTGAGCAGCAGTACTCGTAAAAGACCTGCCTGCCTGCAAAAGTGATTAGGGGGAAAGGCTTTCTATTCACAGTAAAAAAACTATTATGGTCAAAAGTGTCAAAGGCAGCACGGCCATCCGCAAGCATCATTAGAGATGTGCAAAAGTGGGGCTTGGGGGAGTGGAATGAACTGTGGCACACAGAGCCACTCTTTTGTGGCCGTTTCCTCAACATCAACAGCGTATGCCACAAAATTGATTTACTCAAAAGAGCAAAAGAAAGAAAAGAAAAAATTCAATTGCCTATTGGATGCAGGAGGTTCTTTTTTCCCGATGTTTTCGAAACGTGCGCTTGCATGATGATTAGCATGGGGCAAGGCAGTCACCATCGTCATCATCTCAAGGATGTCCATAGTTCACCCTCATCCTGTGCGTCAGCTGTTGCCCTAAGTGGCTTTTTCCCCTCCTCTTTCTCCTGCTGCTCCCATTCCAATTCCAATTCTCTTTGTGCCTCACCTTTTGGCCTGCCTGCCTGCCTGCCAGCAATGGGGATATTCCACCTCCAATAAAAGGAGGCGGTGCCACGGGTAGCTTGTGCTGGTCAGCAGCTTCTAGAGAGAGAGAGAGAGGTGTGGAGTGGTGTGGCATCCTGGCGAGTGGTGTCCTAACCCACTTAGTATCAATATAATTGCCTTGAAGTGGACTCGGTAGAGGTAGAGGAGATTCCACCTCAATTAGCTATAAATAACCAAAGTTGGCAAATGCTTTAGTATACAAATAATGAACCACTTTCAGAGTTCCACCCACTGACTGGAGGGGAAATCGCACAGCAGCAGCTGAGTGTGGCATCTCGTGCCGGGTGGAAGGAATCACTTTAATAAGGGTAGAAAGTCCACTACAGAGGCAGCGAATTAATTTTTAGGAAAATCACTTGAGAAATTTATTTAAAGTAGTAGAAATCTCTGAAGAAATTTTTAAAGGGAGTAGAAAATCTTTGAAAATGTTGAATATATAGTAAAGTATAAAAGAAACACCTTGTACAAATAGTTTCAGGATTCTGTTTAAGGGATTAACTTAAGTTTTTAATGATAAATATCTAAAAATAAATGAAGCCGCCTTCCAAGTTTTTGCATACTTTTCCATCATATTTTTGGTTGATCTTCACAACACCTCAACTTATATTTCCATTCAAACGAGAGATATGAGACATAAGATAAAGAGTTCTCCTACCTCCACAAAATTGAGAAAAAGAAAAAAAGTGTTGCCCCTCGTTCCGTGTAAAAGGTAAATAGAAAATCGAAATATAATATCATGTAAATATTTGACACCACTTAGCAGAATGCGTGTGTGTGTGTCGGTTCTGTCGTATCGGTATCGGGGGTATCTTGTTTTGTATGTCGTGCGGTGTCTGCCCTTTTCACGTACCACATTTCCATTTACCTATTCCCTATCTTTAGGGTTAGCGTTGGACCCGAAACTGCTAGACACGACACGAGGAAATATGTACAGATATAGCATATATAAATAAAAACAAAAAAAAAACACACACACAAAATTGAAGGCATTTTGTCGCGGGGCTTGTCACTCTATTTACTTGACCACAAAAACACGACAAACGATGGAGACTTCTCGCTCTCACTCGCGGTTGCCCCTCTCTTTGCGCTACTCCTATTCCTACATCTAGAGAAAAAAGGAATCTTAAAATTGAATTATTTATACCTAGATTAATAAATGTATACCAATTGATTTTCCCGAGCGAAATTTCCTTCACTTACATTTTGAAAATAATATGAAATTATTTGATATAAATAATTTACATATTTATATTAAATATTTTGTAAATACATTTATATTTAAATAAAATGGAATTCTATTTAATATATGTTTTTGTATATTTATAAGCAAAATATTTAATTTGAATATGATTGTTTATTTTTAATAAGCCACTTTTTCTCTGAGTGTGTAAATTTCCAATAGCTTTCTGCTGTCTGTTTATACAGCGCCTAATTGTTCCATGGGCTTATCTCAAATTTCAGATCACACAAAAAGAGAGCACCCCTCCAAAGCCATAGAACATCATCATAAATAAGGTAGAAAAAAAGGTGTATGGAGTACGGAGCAACAGTTTGAGGAAACACGCGATATGATTGAACATTGAATAAATATTTGAGTTGTAGATAAATGAAATCGATTTTGTGTTGAGCCACAAGAGAAATGTACGGTAAGAAAAGGTTTTAAAGTAGAATTAAGGTAAATGTTTCTCCCATTTTAATGGAATTTATTGCTTAAAACTTCAAATACAATTTCCCATAAATCTTTCAAATATTAACTTAATTTCTGTGGAAACTCTTTTGGATTTCAATGCAATTTGTGTATTAAAAAAAGCCTCTTTAATATTAAAAAAAACGCAAATTCCACTCTCAATCCAAATACAGCTTAGAATCTCCTTTTGTAATTGGCTTACTGGCCTTTTGGCCTTTTTGGGAGTCATCTCCCAAAAGCCACAGAGCAGCAGCAGCAGCCACCGCCTCGGGGAAAGGCCAACAAATAAATACCCAGTACCTTGAAAATTATTTATTTAAACAAGTTAATTTTTTATGGCCCTGTCTCTCCTCTGCCTGTTTATTGACCAAAAGACGACCTAAACAAATATGTGGCGACCTGAGGACCAAAGGACTCTCCAAAGCTGTTACATTTCTGTGGTTCTGGGTTCTCCTTTGCTTCTTTCTTCAAACAGGAGAGAAAAGTGCGAACAATAAGGGATAATGTCAAAAACACACATACACACAGATAGAGGTCGAAGGTTATCCTCACCACAGCTACAGCTACAGTTAAAGTCACAGCTACAGATGACAGCTAGAAGAGGGAATTATTTGTTCATACGTGTTCTCGTATGTGGCAATGGTCTTTCTTGACATTCGTTACTCTTAAATGTTATGTATGCTCCTGACATTATGGTTGAGGTTTATCTCTTTTCTTCCGCACTCCATGCCTTTTCCCCTGCCTTTTCCCTGCCCCAAGTCACTTGTTTAAGCAGGTGCCTGACTCATTCATTTGTTGGTTAGTCAGAGTCAGAGTCCGCCTCACAGTAGTCGTCGTCGTTGGTTCAGACGATGCGTAGCTAAAGTTATGGCACCCCCAAGGCGGGGCTTATCGTTCACAGAGTGGCACTTTGGCTTTTTGTTGTCGCTCTCAAGCTATGCCTCTGGTTTTTGGATCTTACTGAACTCAATCCCCAAGATGTCACTTTTCTTTGTGTCTCTCTCGTTTTGGTGGAATTTCACAATTAGTGGAAATCCCAGTGATTGGAAATCGATTCGGATGATTCGTGATTGAATCGGTGTGTGGGTTGCCATCAAGATAATATAATTAATTTGGAAATTAATTTCTGGCTGGCTATTGGCAAAGGGCATGGCCAATGGAAATCTCATCAATAAATCGCGTGAGGGTGGGTTGTTTCTTAGGAAATTAGTTTGAAATGAAATTTAAATTGGTTGGAAAATATATTGAATTAAAGTAGGGAAATGTTTATAACTTGATAAAATGTATTTGGGTTACAAGTAAAATTACAATCTTTTATACTTCATAATATCAGCCGGAAATCATTTAAAACTATTAATGAGATTGATAGATAATCTTTTTTTTCTGTCGAAATCTGTTGAAATAATTAAATGTAACTCATAAGAAACTAATTTTAATACGGTTTTCCTATGGGAACTAACATTTCTCTTTCCTGGCATGGCCACATCTATGTTTAAGGCCAAGAGAGACTAGAATCAAAGATAGAATCAAAGGAACCTAGATATTCATTTTAACTGATTCTTATACCTTTTTTAAACCACATTAAAAAGAGCGACTTCCCCCTAAGACTTTTCTTTTATCTTTCCAGCTTTCAAAACGTTGAAGACAGTTTTAACCGAAACTCATAAATATTTTGACAACAGAAATGAGTGCCACTTTTTATAATCAAAGCTTTTAAGACACTTTTATTCACAAGACGATAAGTGAAAAATCATAAACTAAAGGCCTGCAGCCACCCACGCGACCACACGAATCAGTGATGGAGGAGCGCTTCTGTGGCTTAAAAGATAATCGCTGGAGGAGGCAGGGAGGCGCCGCCAAAACCCACGCTTCTGAGGCATGCGGGGGGGGCCACACATTAATTAATTTCATTGAATCTCTAAGAGCCAACCCCAAGCCCACTCAAAACGCGTTAGAGGGAATAATGAATCGTGTCAAAAGTTTAGAGAACAAATAAACAGCATATTTTTCCACTGTGGCGGCGAGTGTAGGCTGCTGGGAGTCAGTCGGCCGACGCTTGGGCTTGACTTTCAGTCATGCGTGGGCCGGCCGGTTTAAGCGACTTGGATATATGTTGTATATTATATGTACAAGTACGCTATGGCAAATACTACGATCTCGTAGTACGAGTAAATTAAAAGTGCAGTCACGACACAAACCCCAGAGCACGTCGACTGTCTGTCGCTTTTGTAACTGATAAATACAGAATAAAATATATTTACATATGTACATACATATATTCATGCCTACATATATACTCGTATTTGTAGTATTCGCATAAAAAATTAAATTTTGTTGATGCATGCGAAATATGATGACAACTGCACCACTGGAACTCATGAAATATCAAGGTTAGGCACATAAGAAACGTGCCCCTTGAAGCCAGCCAGCCAGCCAGCCCAGCCACCATGTAATAATTGACCAAAGTTCACTCAGAGGGAAATCAGTTTATTATTAAAATATATATTCTGTACAGATTATCTTTATAGAGATGATCTTGGTTGTAGATTCTAGACAAATTACAGATTGCATTGCAAGGCATGAAGGAAAAGAAGGGTGAAGGAAATAGGCATGGAAATATATTTCTCTAAGCGAAAACAAACATTTTTGTTAGAAAATCAGCGTCAAAATAAATAAATAATTGATAATAAATCAATAAAAACTCCTTCAGAATTCATATTATTTAATAGACTATTTTCTCCTTGAACTCATTCTGTTTTTTTTAGACTGTTAAACTATATGAAATTAAATTTGCTTATAAATATATATAGTTTTCCGATACTAGCAGAGTTTCAGGAGTATTTTCCCATAGATAAATATACCAATCCGTACGTTATTATGGATTCCCATTGACTTTCCATTGCAAATATGAAACCATTTAATCAGTACAACTTACTAGTTAAGTTTTGAGTGAAGATTTCTCTACTAAAAGTAGTTTTTTCCCTCCAATTTCTCAAAATTTTCCATAGTTCTGACAGTTTTTCTATTGCCGTTAGTAATCGTTAGAACATACCTGAAAATACAAAGAAAATAGAAAACATTAATAATTGCAGAATAAATAGCACTTATGGTGTTTTTTATGTGCTTTAAATATCATAAATAAACGATATCCGTGGTTCCAATTACAATAAAAACAAAAAACTAAACACCAAAAACAAAATATCATACGAGTATTTGATGGATCTGCATGTCAGCATTTTCCGAAAGGTTTTTTGTGCTTTTAAAAATACCGTTTAAGGTCGCTCCTTTAACGCTGTACATTCGGTATGTGTTGTATTTCCAAGAAATTAACAATAAATGGCATTCTTTTAGCCTCTTTTTCGAGTGTTTTAATTATAGGGCGAGAGAAGAGTGTGGCGTGGGTTTTATTTGCTCAACTTTTTTTTGCATATAAAGAAGGGGGGGCCCCCACAGATATCTGCTGCTGCTGCTGGCTGCTGCTGGCTGCTGCCTTTTGTGCCATGTGTGAAACTTAACACAACTTAATTTTATTTTTTGTTTGGCCAAAAAGGCGGCTTTGGCAGATAGATATGTACATATACATATGTATACAGATATCGTAGGGGCCTGTTATGTGTATGAACGTTGGTATATATTTTTGTTGTATAATTTATTCACAGACGACAACAAAAAAAAACTGATAAAGATAAACATGTAAATCAAACAAGAACTTTGACTGATGGCGACACTGCGACGCCTTTGGGTAGTCTGTCCCCCCTTCTATCGTTTTTGGTGTGCCCCTGATTGAGTGGCGCCAGCAAATTAATAACTCTTCGAGAGAACGAAGACCCCCCTTCCGTTCCCTTCCACACATTATGCCATAAAAACTACTCGAATCTAACGTTTATGATGTGTACGAAAAATTTTTGCGTTTTTTTTTCCCCTCTCTCATTTGCTTCTTGCTTCGGTGGAGCATGGGTTTTTGGCGAATTTCAATGCAAATTAAAGGTAAATAAGCTAATGATTTATCAGAAAATTAATATACTAAGTGGTGTATATTTAGGGGCACATTTGTGGGTACATTTTGTGGCTATTATTTCTAAATTTCAATTACTTTTTGCTAATGTATGTTATGCTGATTAAATCCACATAAATCAATGCTGTATATTATAAAATGTTCAAACGAAATAGATTAATTTATTGCATCTAGACTCAAATAATTTCTAAATCGTTTTTGGCGTCATGCAGCAGCATCCCTCGGTCGTCTGGGCTGCATTTCTGCCTGGCCCAAATGCACGGTGCCAGCCAACGTTCAAATATATCAATAATTAAATGGGCGATAAATTTCATATTTATTTTTGCTTATCATAAATTACTTTTAATTTTATAAAATTAGACAAAATATACATTCTGATTTGTGTGCAATCTATCTACTAGTATTTCTATTTATTAGTATATCTATCTATCAGTGAAATCTGCCTCAATTTGTTGCATTAATTATTTGAATAATTTGAAAACTCTTTAATAATAAAAAGAATAGAAAAATTATTCTATAAATTCTCGATAAATACCATTATTCATTCATGCTTCGAGTAAGTGTTTAATACATCCCCATTAATATTAATAATAATTCTATTGATAATTTTCTGTCAATATTTTTTTTCCCACCTCAAATAAACCCCAAATAAATTTTCAGCTGAAAGCAAAGTACTCACACAGCAGTTTTCCGGCACTTGCCAAAAAAAATGTATTTGCATTTATAGATTTATAATGAAAATGTTAGGTCTGGGGCTAGCTTCTGCTCTTCGTTTTTCCGCTCCCCCCTTTTCCTGTTTTCCACAAGCATAAATATAGAAATATTTCGGTATGCACGTGGATTGTTCAGATTGTGTTTGCTTTATTTACGCAGCATTAAAAATGTGTTTAAAATGTTGAACAAATATATACGAAGGGGTGTCTTGTGGGGGGGCTGACTGCTATACGCTTTTGCTGAGAACTTTAGGCAGTGTGTAGCAGGTGCATGTGTGTGCGGAGGGGAAAGGGTAGCGGTACGCGCATTGACGCGTGTGGAGGAGCAGCGTACGAAAAGCGGACGAGCGTAGGGAGAGGGAAGAGTGTGTGTGTATATATTTCTTTATCGAGCATAATAAAACCCGTACTACGTTCAGTATGTGTAGATACAAACACAAAGATACAGATAAACAGCAACAGATACACATACAAATAGGTAAATACGCTTGTGTGTGTGAGTCGACAGATTAGCGCATGAATGAAAAAATTGTGTAGCAAATTATCAGACGTACACGTCTGTATATACGTACGTACAATCCGTATCAAATATATACATGTGTATATATCTTTCGTTTAATTTAAACCTCAAAACCTTATCGAGTCGCAACGCGTTTTAAAATATTTTTTTTTATAAATTACCTGATTATAAGATTCGGCTTAAAAAATTTAAAAATACAACTTATTCATTTCCCCTCGTTTTCAATTATTTTCAATGCTATAAGCAACAAACGACAGATATAATACGCATAGAGCAAAAGTTGGGGCAGGCAGACAGACATACATAAGAAAGAAAGAGCATTCTTTGAATAGGGTATATTGAAATGGTTATAGGAGGAATGTACGTAACTTGACTGCACCTATACACTAGAAACATACGATGTGATACTACAATATAGTTCAGGGATTATCTAATCTATTTTTCCAATTCATTTACGCACTCTTCATCTCCCAGTCAAAGCAAATAGGCACAGAACTATTTATTTAAACTATGAATTAAACAATTTTCCACAAAATATTCCATTCCAATAATATTATCGGTATATTTTCTAGTCGGTTGTCGATTCTTTGTTGCTGCTGTTGTTTTTTTCCTCGTTCATTTGTTTTTCTTTGATTTTTGCTTTATTTTTGTCTGGGTTCTTCGTATGGTTCTTCTCTCGAAATAAGTTTCATTAATTAAAAATGAACAAAAACGTGTTGTACGTTGGCGTTTTCTTTTGCTCTTGCTTATATATTGTGCACACGTACCCCCCTCCAACTACTACTACTCGTAGAAATTCACATAAATATTGTATAAATATTTCTTGTATTTATTGTATTTATTTATTTATATAGCTATTTTTTCGTATTTGTTGAAGAATTTTTATCAGGCAAAATGTCGTCAATAGGTAATTGAAGTATTTTGTGATTTTTGAGAGAAGTTGCTTCCTCTCTCACACCCTCTGGGGAGCCATGGCTTAAGATAAGAATAAGAGAGAAGTCTCCAAAGGGTTCGATACAATTAATCACAAATTAATCACGGTGTATATGTACAATGTGCATGTGTGGATTTGGAATAAACTTTCCAACAATCAAAGAAAAAAAAGAAACAAAGAACTTTTTTATAAATAAACTCTGTAGGAATGCATTTTTTTTTTTATTTTATTGATAAATAAATGAGTATGTTCCATGCAAGCTTTTTTCCTTTATCTAAAGCAAATATTAATATTATTGGCAAATGTGCAAATAAATATCAATCGCAATGAATGCAATTGCAAAATATCCACAAAGTCAATAGAAAATATTATAAAAAAGTGTTGTAATCCATCGAGGAATATGGGGGTTTCTATAATGGCATAGAGGGAGTGGTTGCTCTCAAACAAAACGGAGGATTCTATGCTGATTTAATACCTGACATGTTTAAACATATTTTATATTGGTTTAAAGTTATCCAAATATTTTAGTTTTTGTTTAATATAGACGGGAAGTATTGCAAGTATTATAGGATAAAAATCTCTCTCTACATAGTAAAAAACAACGATCCAAGAACTCGATGAAAAACAGAAAACATTCATCTGCAATCCGTTTCGCATACAATTTCAGAGTTTCAGTGGATGTGGTGCATGCACCAAACAAATCAATTTGAAAGCAAGAAACAGCAGAAACAAATTCTGAAGAGAGAATACATAATAAAAATTGCACATAAATGAATATTAAATGCAGACAGGAATTGGAATCGGAATCGTCTTCCTATCTCCTTTGAGATGATGTGTGTGTGTGTGTGTGTGTCTGCAAGTGAGGGGAAACACTCTTTTGCCACCACGTACACCCCTATATACCCTACAATTACCGCGTTATATATGTACATATATCGTACCCCACATATGTACATATATATTTTTCCTCGACTCATACGCTTTTTATTTTTTTTTTACGTTTTTACGCGCGAGTCGAAAAGAATTTTTACGCAAACGACGAGGCAGAGAGACTGGTTCTGCAGAGGCCTCCTGCCACAAACAGCATACAGCAGCCAGCAGCCAGCATGTGGCATGTATCTAGATACTGCCCCATCGCTTCGTTTCGTTTTGGTTTCGGTTTTTGGATTGGGTTTTGTTTTGGCTTGTGTATTGGATCTCTCCGACGGACAGCGCGCGGCTAACGATGTGTCTCTGCTTCTTATTTTCCTTTCATTCTCGTTCTCTGTTTTCTTTTATTTTCTCTTCTCTTTGGCTTTTCTTTTCATTCTCTCTTTCCACACTCGTTTTTTTAAGCCAATTTTTCGCTGGTACTCGCATATGTTTTCCTTTTTTTACGCGCATTTGTTTACTATAATAGATACACAACAAACTTCAAGATACAAAAGACTACACTCACACACATAGAAAGATGCAGATACATCTATAGACACATGTGTATGCGCTACTGTATCTGTATCTTTCGTTGGCCATTAAAGCTTGAATAATACAACAAAAAAAGGAAAGAACAAATAAATAAATAACACGCGAGATAGAAATATTATTTTTCAAACGAAAGAAACAGCAAGTTGTGTGTAAAAAAAAAGTATCTAACAAATGCCACACTTGTTCTTCATTTATGTTTGCCTTCTTTCACCCTGCTTCTCTCCTCTTACCCATACTCTTTTCTCCCCATCTCTCTGTTCCGTTGCCTCCTTTTTGTTTTGGTATTTACTGGGGCTTTTACTTAAGTGAATTTCATGAGCATTACATAAACAGGTAACAGAGAAGTGTTGTGTTGTTAAAGGCCGTGGCAGCGAAAGAAAGTGTCGAATAGGGAGCTACCTATTTCTTACATGAACATAATTTTTTCAGGATATTTTTAATAATGTCTAAAATTTTAATTTAATTTTAATTTAAATTAATTTTTAATTCAAAAGGTGTTTTTTAAAGCTTTTCTCCTTTTTTTTCCTTTTTAATTTCTGAAAAACACTTTCATATATTGCATATACCCTAACTGTAAGCTCTAATGGGTATCAAAAGTACAGACCACAAAACTTAAAAGATAAACCGAGATACTCCCTCCTCCAGGGTGGCTACCGTGCAACAACAACAACAGAAACACAAATGAACCACAAATACCACTAAAATCGAATTAAGAGGCAGCGAAAAAGGGATGAGGGGAGAGGCACTTAGGTTTATTTGCTTTTTGAGTGGAACCAGCAGGAAAGCTACCGAAGAAAGGGACCAGGGGGTGGGGCTCCTCTGTGGTGTGTAATTTGGTAGTTTACTCAAAAGTGTGCCTGCCTCTCTACCGTGTGTGTGTGTGTGGATTATTTACCTTATAATTTAACAGGTAGCCCCCACAGCCACAGTCGACCCAACACAAAAGTAATCTTATGTGAAAGGGCGAGGGGAATGGGAAATGGGCAGTGGCATCCCAACGGGGAAATCAAATGGTACATATACCATTTGTATTTTGTAGGTTGGAAAATCTACCTGCTGTTTGGAAGCAAAAAAAAAATGTAATTGTATTTTTTGTTGTTTAAATAAAGTTAAAATGTTAATCAAGCTCCGTGGAACGGAGATACAATAAAGCTACAGCTAGTTTTTCTACAGCTAGCTTTTTCTATATGTCAAAATAAATTTTTAAGTCTGAAACAAAACCGTAATACGTAATATTTCCATGTAAAATTCCTTAAAAAAAAGTCCATTCAATTCCTTAAATTTCTAGAAATCTCATCCTATTTCCAGTAACAACAAAAATCACTCCAAGAAAAGAACTCAAGAATTGGACATGAATTTGTCTTGATATTAAGTAATTTATTGCTTGATTTATGGGCTAATTGATTGATGAAGTTTCATTGTGAGGATTGATTGCAAACGATAATTTGTATGATGCCCCAAACATCTAGCCCATCCAATCCAGCCATTGCACCTGCTACCACTTACGATTATAATTTTTGAAAAGATTAATGGAAATCAGCAGGCGTCGGATCGTAAACAAATTTATAGGAATTCCGGGCATGGAATTATTTTTGGCTATTTAGAAAATTAAAACTAAAGTAAGGCAGCGGATCAGGAAATTCTAAGTGGAGGAATGTAGAAATAACCATAAAAGAAATGCTATAAACTCCAATTGGGAAGTGTTTTCTATTAAAATTACATTTAAATGGAAAATATAAACTTTTCCCACAAGAAAACCAACTGTAATAGTTGATTTTATGGTTTATACAACTCCCTAGATGATTGAGGAATGTGTAAAGTGTTTTTCTCTATAAATTTTAAGCATAAAAATCTATGAAAATTCATGGAAGATTATTTAAGAAGTAAAACAAAATAGCCAGTAATTCTCAAAAACTTGCCACATTGCTTTGTTTTATTTTTCAAAATGCAAAAAAAACGTAAGTAATAATGATATATCCATTATATCTATACATACTGCGATACAATCGGCTATGACAAGCCGAACATTTGACAGCTAAACACAACTCATTAATGAATAGCAATACAAGCCATAGCTATAGCAACACTTTTAAGCTTATTACGGAACAACAAATAGCCAGGCATCGTACAAATATACATACAAATATCTATATGTTTATATGTACAGACATATGCTCGTATATATTCTCGTTATATGTGGGGTAGATATAGTGGTAGGTAGATTCCGTACAGCACAATCCATGAGTGTGTATAGCACTCGAAATGGCAAATGAATGACATGACTCTGCGTACAACTAACAAAACGAACGATTGACTAACCGACTGACTGAATGACTGACTGACTGACTGAGCAACCAATCAACCAGCGAACGAACGAACAAACGCAACTGAACAGCCGACCGCCAGACGAGTTAAGATTAATCAGAAAGACCCCCAACCCCCATAAATACAAATATACGAGTGTGTGCAAGTATATTGGGTATGTACAGTGAGTGACAGAACTGTTGTGCCATTAAAAGGAAATGTAGTTCAACTGTAAATAAATGGAGACGAAAATAAGAGAATAAAAAGAATTATATAAAACATTTTTAAATGTTTCTTCAACTGTAAAGTTTATAGAACCTATAAAATATGAAATAATATTGATATCTCTGAGCATCATGCCATTTTAAGCCAACTTTTACTGCTTATGACAGAGAATTCTCTTTAAAAATTAACAAAGGTTACTTAATCCTTTGAATGGCATATGTGACAGTCACATGTAAACGGTAAAAGATTAAAGCACACACTTTTAACTGCTGTTTTTGTACCATTTCATTTACTTTGCTCGTTCGAAACGCACTGTACCTACCACAAACATGAGTTGTATGCGTATGTGTATATATTTTTATAATTCTTTTTAATAGTGCATGGAGAGAGAAAGAGAGAGGGAGAGATAGATATGGGGGTAAGAGAGTGCGACACAATAAACGATGGTTTAAATGCCATATCAGCAGTGGAAAAAGAAAGAAAACAAAAGTAAACGAGTAAAATGCTGAATACAAATTACAACACCAAACCACCCCCTACCCTCCTACACAGATATTAGTACGGTATATATTGAAGTATATGGAGATAAAATAACAGTCGATTCTCAAGCACCCAAATAATAAGAAAAAGAAAAGAGAATAAAGTAGAAAAGAAAGAGAGAGAGGGAGAGAGAGAGAGAGAGAGCTACTCGTACGACAGAAACAAATACAAAATTTATTGTCAACAAGTTTGCGACGTAAACCGAAACATACACACGTTCCCTCCTCCCTCCACCCTCCTCCCCCTACTTCTATGCCCCCTCCTCGTTTTAGCCATAATTCTTTTTTGTTTCTCTTGTCTTTTTAGCATATCTTAATTTCGAGTTTAGTTTTTCGTTACTTTTTGCTTTGTTTCGCGATTTTTCCGTTGATATTTTATTTATTGTATTTGTTGTGTTGTGACGTGCCGTGAGTAATAACTATATAGATTAACCGATCTCCGAGTATACCCCCTACAAACCACCCGCAATGCCCGCCCCCTCCCCTATACAACTGTCGAAAAACTTGAAGAACAAAGCATTTATTCGGTGGATAGCACGCACGCGGGTCGTCTGCTCAAGGAAACTGCTTAAAAATGTTAAATTTTAACGTGCGAAAAAAAACTGTTGATGGGTGAAACAATTAACCATTTAAAATGAAATCAAGAGCACAGCCCGCTGAGTTGGTAATGAAAGGTCTTGAGAGCATCGTATTTCTGGTAAATATTTAACCCAAGAAAGTGGGAAAATAAAACCAAAAGAAAACTAGTAATCAAGCCCCATAGAGGAGGAATTAAATGACACATTTAAGTGTGTTTTTACGTAACGCAGAAAACGTATCTAAGGATTAGGGAAACAATGAAAATTAAGCGGAACAGATTGGGCTATTTTTAGGTCTTTGAAATGTTCTAACATATAGTATGTTAGCGATTAAAGAGCTCATTTCCTGGCACTTCACTCTACTGAATGATGAATCTTTACCAACTAGATTTAGTTCCTAGAACTTGAAGGCATACTTGTTGCATGAATGAGTGATATATTGTCTGAGGCATGATTATAAGGAACTTATTCAAGAAAAAGTGATTAAGCATTCCACTCTTCGGAAATGGCAGAAATATTCAAAAGAAAAAAGAGTGTTCTTGGAATTAAAAGTGTGATAAGATGTACAATTTATTTGCAGCCATATTCTCGAGCATTATGCCATTCTACAGATCTCTAAAAAAGTTTTTTTTTGCTAAAAACCCAAATACACAACACAATAAAAATAGGTAATAAATTTTATAGCAAAATGGTCTTTTCATTCATTTCTCGAGCAAAGCAAAAAAAGCAGATAAAAATTTGTAAACATATGTACATATATATACATATATACACGCCTCTATATATATATTTCTATGGATATATTTTGTATCTGTTTGTAGTTATTCATTAAGAATGAATTCATCATTCGACTGTTTGTCAGTCGGTTTGGCCATTTGTTTGATTATTCGGAGAGAAAGAGAGAGAGAGCCTGTCTGTGTATCTGTATCACTATATATGCACATGTGTATCCGTAGCTGTATCTATGATGCATTACTTATAGATATTTTGTATCGAGAGAAAGAGAGAGAACAAACAAACAAACAATTTCCGTAGAAATAAATCACAAAACGAAAAGGGAAATAATAATAACAAGGAATGGACATACAAATGTATCCATGATGTGTATCTATGTATCTCTAACCAAACATTGGCTATGACCATCGATGGATAGATACTTCTACAGAGAAAACGAAAAACTATTGATTTTTTTTGTAATTAAATATTTAAAATTTGTATTTTTCAGAAAACTTTTGTAGTAAAACTAACTTAATTAATATTATCAATAAATTATTAGACCTAAGAAATCCCGTTATTTCACTATAATTTTACCTCCAATTGTATAGTAAAAACCTCTCTATATCTATATCAATATAAAAAGCATTAATGTCTGAATAAAAACTGATATGATTGATACAACAATTCCGATTCCCGTTGCCATTCCAAAGCGCGTCTCTAGGGGCGAAATGTTTGACCAAATGACAAACTGACAGAGTGAGTGATGAGAATCAATAAAAACGTTCTCAATCCATAAAAAAAGCACATACAAACATCTATATATATATATATATATATGGAGTGTATAAATGAGCATTGCCTTATCATTATTAAAATACGAAAAAAATTGAAATTACATATTGACTTATCAGCGTTTGTCGGGCAGGGCAACTGTATTGGTTTATTCTTTTTTTTATTATTTTGAATTTTTGCCTTTTTCACCTCTTCATGTATTTTATATATATTCTGCCAGATAAGTGTTGCCCCCGATGTTTACCTCGTCAACAATTTTGCATTTTTCTTTTTTTATAGAAATTTTATTATATTTTAATGCTTATCAAAAATCTACAACATCTGAAACTATCTGTCTGTCTGGCTTTATGGGCTTCGGGTTTAAAGATCAGCAAATCAAACCTTATCAATGTTTGTTTCGCTTTGTGGTGGAAATAGCAAGAGGGCCCCCAAACAATATCTGGTTTAATCTTGATTCCACGATTCTACCGGTTCTCCAAAAGAGAGAGAGAGGGAGAGACTGGTAGGAACGGTAGCAACAGGCAAGCATTTAAAGCGGTACACCCAAAAATATATTTATTTTTTCCGGCTTGTTTGTGGTTTTTATTACAGCATAGATTTTGGGTAACAGGTTTTTGAAAAAAAATATGTTTTTTTTTTGTTCGCATACAAAAAAAGACCATAATTTATGACAAACATTTGCCGGCTTATTGGAACGTGTTTTCTTTATAATAAAGGATAAGATATCCCATAGAATTTCCATAGAAATTGAAAGCTAGAAATCGTTCCATCAATCGTTGGATGGAAATGAGTAATATCTGGAATTGCTAATGAGACCGACCGCAAAGCCTTAATCATCAGATGGATGGGAGAGAATGGTGCGGTAGGTGGAGTCCACAAATGGAGATAAACCAGTTCATATTTCCCCTCTCATTCCTGATATTATTATCATTCTAATATGAAACATACGTATACGTATATCTATCTACATTAGATAGAACAAAGATAGAGCAACAAAAAAGAAGTTTTAAAGCTCATATTTGAGAGAGTTTTCGAAAGACAACTTCTTGTTTCCTTCTTGAATATTCCGGTTCTTCAGGGGCCAAAGAATCTCAGAGAGAGAGAGAGAGATACAGAGAGACCTGGGCCTCTCTCTTTAGAGCAGACGTAATTAATGATCCCGAAAAACGTTGACGACGGGCCAGCAGGCAGCAGCCAGCAAACCCCATGAACGAGGCAAAACGCATGTTTTTTTTTACCCTTTTTTGTCGATGGCAGATACAAAAAAAAAAAAAAGTGGAATACAGGTGCGGATTAAGGTCAGATGCGGAACCCAAGAGACTTTGTCTGATTTAAAGGCATATCAATTTTGGGTTTTTTTTAAATTTGTTAAATGAAATGGAAATTTTTCAGTCAGAGATTTGTACTTTTCTTTAGGGAAAAGATTGAAGAAATATACAAGCATAATTTAATGACAAATTATGAGAGATTAGCGTATTAAAACAGAAATAGTTTATGCATTTTTTTATTACATTGCTTATGAAAAGAGAATTCATTGTGCTACATCCCTTGAATCATTCATATAAGTACAAGTATTCTGTGCAGCAATATCTTTCTGTAAGATGGATAAAAATGTTGATTCATTTTGGTTTTTTTTTTCGTTTTCTTTAAATGATTTAACGGTGGAATTTAAAATATTTTAACATAAATACACTGATCCAGCACTGTTTTACTGCATTCGAACAGCAACTACTCCAGCCAGAAATATCTTTACAGACTCCGAGCCACACACAAATGTGGATATGGATGTGGTGGGGGATGGTGGGGATGCCCATATAAGAAGTTGTAGTACAACTCCAATGTTTATAGTATTTGTAGAATGCCGAGGGGCGAGTCTGCACGACAGCAAGGCGTACTACAAGATACAAGAGCCAGGCCAGGCCAGCCAGCCAGCCAGCAGCAGCAACAAAACTAACGCAACATGGAAGAAACCGGTTTGCGGTTCGGTTCGGTTTCCAGGCGCGCAGGCACACATATTCTGGCCCACGAGTGTGTGGTGTGTCGTGGTGTGTGTGTATATTCTGGCCCACGACTGTGTGGCGTGTGTGTGTGTGTGTGCGGCGCGAGTTTGTGGGTAAATCAAACAAGAAGACGAAGACATAACAAAAGAGCTTGCTGCTCTTCCCCGAAACTGAGGGAGGGGAGCGAGAGAGAGCAAGAAGACCTAACAAAAACATTGGAGCTGCTCTCCCAAACAGAGAGGAGCAAAAAGTTGGAAGAGAGAAGGACGATGCTCCACAGAACAGACAAATTATTCTCAAGGTAGATTCAATAGAACGTACCGGTATTCGCCCTCTTCGACTATTCTAGTCTACGACGGTCTAACCTTATCTCAAATATGCCTTGCCTCTGCTTCCACAACAGACAGGGAGAGAGAGAGTGAGAATAGCAGCTACAAGAGGACCAAAAGCGGAGGACAAAAGAGAGAACTACAAAAAGACCTTCGAGCAACATCCACACACTCGCACTCACAACACTACTACTACTTTTGGCTGCCTTTGCCTTCTTCGTGCTTTTCCATATTCTTGAACTTCAAAAAAGTACAACAAAAACAACAAAAAACACAGCATAAACCGTATCCACATGATTACCCAAGGCTGCAGACTGGATGAATACCCTTTACAGAGACCCTTTTAGTCTGGGAGTGTCTTTTTGTGAGCATAGTAATCTCTTGATGGGACTCCATTCTCTGAGATCTTATTGGAATTTAAAAAAAAACCCTAATAAAAAGGGCCCTGGTTACATATCTCCCCACAAACACAACCTACTCTCATACCCTACAACCAGTGGGCACAACAAAAAAAAAAGACGAGGAAACAAACAACAACAACGCAATGTTGTCGGCGGCGGCAGTCAAGCTGTCAGACAGCTACTGGTGTTAAACCCCGTAGTACATAGTAGTAAAAAATAAGGCAGAAAAAACAACAACAATTACTACTACTCCACGCACACTCACACATAAACATATCGGTATGTATTTTATATATATACCACGCTGCGTATACGCCATGTCTGGGCTCTGGGCTCCGAGCTCTGGGGCTCCACGGCTTCTTGCTGCCTTCGTCTTATCGAATGTTGTTCTTCCTCTTCTACCTCATCGTATTTCTTCTTGCGCTTTTGCTTTGGCTGCTTCTTTTCAATCGCACATTTGCAGCTAAATGCTCATTGCCTCCGATCATTATAATCATCATCGTCTGCTGGTAGGATTCATGGCAAAATTATATTCCATTCCTCAGTTTCCACTATCAAATTTCAATGGCAATCGAGAAAAAGCGCGTGAAACTTCATGGATTTGTAATGCCCTCTCTGAGAATTAATCGGAACTCACAATTACTGCACAAATCCCAAGAAAAACCTTCACATTTCGCTTGAGATAATGTCATAAAATCAGTGAACATAAATAAATAATTGGGAACATATTATCAAAAGCGTTGAACTTTTGGGGTTTTAGGGTACACTTCTCCTGCCTTTTATTTGATTTGTTTGATGTTTCTTTAAACTTAACTTAAATCACAAGTTACCAAATGTATTCCATATACATACATACATATGTACCCATCTACAAGCCAGACAGACATCTGTACACCATTCCATAGATCCCCATCCCTGCCAGCTTCTTCTTTGCTTTTTCTCAACTCTTCTTTTGGGCTCACATTCTTTGTAGTCACTGTGTAAGAGGGCTCCACAAAAAAAAACAGCAACAGCAACAACAACAACAACAAAAAACCTAAAGACCATCCATTACAAATGCTTTTCTTTTCATTTTCATGTTTATATTTCGATCTAGGGGCTCTGCTCTGGCTTTCTGCTTTTAATGCTCTCTACATGATCTTGTTTTTGTGTGTTCTGGGATTTAGGCAATTCCAACTTTTTGATGGATTGTTATTGAAGTTTATTTTTTATTGTTTGGGCTGTTTGTTGTTTTCTGGCAGTTTTTGTGGCTTATTTCAACTTTTTTAATGGTTTTTCCTCTGCCCCGAACAAAAGATCTAGAGATACAGATACGTTACAGCTTGTAAGATTTGTAAAAAAAAAGGAAAAAGATGATTTGTTCAAGGTTCTTACATGATGACTTTTTTTTGGGAATTATGCTCTGAGGGCAGGAGCTGAAGTTAATGACAAAATTTAATGGAAATTTACAAGGCCACAGAAGGGTTTATACCTTGTATGCCTATTGAGGTTTGCTTCCTCGTTAACCTCGTTTGATTTATGTCTCAACCATACAGTTTTCTCTCGGTGCATTGGCCTAATTGAGAAACTAGCTTCAACACCAAAATTGGCTCATTGTCCTGGCCATAAAAGGCACGCACCACACATACTCGTAAAAATCATAGAAGAAAAAACGTGCCGTGCCTCGCTTGCGTATAATGAAGTTAATAATAATAAAAATGAAGAAAAATAAAATAGCAACAGCAACAACATTTTGCCGCTAACGATAAACCAAATTTGTACAAATAAAATAAATTAATAAACAATCAACGTGCGAGCTTTTTTTCCATTACCATTCGTTTATTTATTTTGTATTTTTTTTTTTTGCTTCCAAAACGGGGGAACATGCCATACGACATCATCACAGGCCACAGAGCTATAGAGGTATAGGTATGAGTATTTTCCTGTGTATTTGTATGGGCGAAAGGAGGGGGTTTGCTTAATTCATAGAACTGCTCCATTACCGTACCGTTCTCTATTCTGTTCTGTAATTACCAACAACCGAGAATATTCTTGCCATTGTTAATTTATAACTATAGAAAACCGCAAAAATACACTCTGACACACCAACTCTGGCATGATGATGGAATGACAATAAAATGTATATAATTATTAACAAGTAGGAACGTTATAGTTCGGCTTTTATACTGTATATTTTGCCAGAATTGGATTTTGCAACAGCTGCGAACTATTTCCAAGAAAGATTCAGCCCATAGAATGAAGCTAAAGGCCCATCTGACCATCACCCTGAGATATCCAATACATACTCTGCTGCGTCTGATTTGGAAAAATATTCCCTTGCCAGTATCCTGCAATTGCAGGGTATAAAAAACACACCTTACTTCAGCACATGCAAAAACAAAAAGGAGAGGCGAATAAAACGGCGTTAAGAACTCTACATTACTCGTATGAATGTCAATTGAGCACGCGTTCTTGTTGCTTTACTCATATATGGTGGCTACATATACATATAAATATAGTATTACATACTGATGTACATATGTACATAGTAGTATGTATGTTTCCACATTTTGTTGCTTCTAGTGTTGTTGCCAAGTGCATTTTTAGTAATTTGCTGATAATTATCAACAAAACAAATGCGCGCTCCACGCACATTCAAATGTAAATCAGAGACTGCGAGAGACAGATAGAGAGGGAAAGAAAGAGGAACAGAGAAGGGAGAGCGAGAAATTGGGGCCGGGCAGGCAAGGCAGCAGAACCAGAAGCAAACGCAATGCAGCTCGTCTCGTGTGCGATGCAGTTGGTAGCGCTAATTACACAAGTGTATGTGTGAGAGAGAGAGAGAGAAATGTGCATGTGTGTTGTGGGGGAGAATGGGGGTTAATGGGAGAGTTCGGTCGGCAACAGTGGTTTACTTTAGAGTGCAGGCAGGAAGGCCGGGCAGAGGGGGGCACAGTGGGACACGCAGGCAAGGCACAAAACTCGAAATACAACAAAAGAACAACAAAGTCAATGTTTAACGAAAATTTCAGTAGCTGCTAGAATTTGAATTTGCATTTCAAACTTTTTTTTTGCAATTTAACATATCAATGATACAGACACTCACGCATCCATGTATTTTTTAAGGCCCATTGTTCAACTTTAGTTTTTGTGTTCCCCTTTTTTTTCCAGCTTTTTATGAACAATATGATGTGCAAATTATCCAACAAAATAGTATTGTTCCTAAAAGTTTTATGTAAATATAGTAGCAAAGAGAAAGAGAGAAAAAACCAAAGCAAAAGAGAGACAGAGATAGAGAGAGAGAGAGAGTGCGAGAAAAGCAAAACAAGAAAGGAGCGAGAAAAAAACAATAGCACGCTCTCAGCTTTGGTCACACTAAAACTCACAGAGAGAGAGTGGGAGAGCAGGCGCGTGCATTGGTATGTGTGACTGTTGTGAATGGAAAGACCAGCGCTGCCGACGCCGACGTCGCCGCCACTGCGGCTGCTTGCCAACAACGTAAAAGAGCAAGTGTACGAGGGAAGGGAGGGAGGGGAGAGGCAGGGCGAGCGCAAAATGAAATAAGAAATTTTCCAATTGGCAAGGGAGCGGGGGCGGGGGCGGCATGCAAGAATTTTAGCGCTTACCGTTTTTACTTATTGACGTAGGCGTCCCACCGTCTCCTGTGTGTGTGCCTGTGTTGGTTGGCTGATGTGTGCGTGTTTTTTGTCACTCGTTTTATTTTCGCTGGCTCTTTCCTCCTATTTTCCCCCTGCTCTTTCTGCTGGCGTTGTTTTTGTTATGCAAAAGGGCATAGAATATTTACTTTATTTTTTTTGTTATATACACGATAAAATCACAAAACACTTTCAAATTATTTAACTCTCTCTCTTATGGCCGCTGCTGCTGCACATGCAATAGAAATTTAAGTATATACATTAGGTATTTGGTGGATTTACAACTTTTTTTTTGTGGCAGGCAAGCCTTTGGGTCGCGTAAAACGGGGGGCAAAACCAAATGTGGACGCAGCGCGCACGACGACCGCGTAGCAAGCACGAAACGACGAAACGAACCGAAAAAACACTTTGCCGTGAAAAATTTTCATTCATTGAGGAAAATTGAAATGAGAGAGCAGAGCAGAGGAACCTTGCTTGTGACTCTCTCTCTCTCTCTCAGTGCGTGTGTTTGTGGATTCTCTCTCTCGAATAGTGTTGCCAACTCGGCACAAAAACGGCATGAATTTCAAAAAGTTGCATAATATATTTTAATGTTTTACAAATATCTTGCAGTTTTTTGTGTTACGTTGAGTAGATTTTTTGAAATTTAACAACTTTTCAAGTTAAAGCATGTTTAGCAGGTTGGCAACACTGGCACGAGCTCCACTTCGTTTCTGCGTGTGTGTGTCTTTATTTGCTGCTCTCTCTGCCACTCTCTCTCTCGGTCTTTCCTTCTCGCCTCACACGCGCTTTGGGTTTATTTTTTTGTTGTTTCTCTCATTAATTCAATATTTAACCAATATTTAGTTAGTATTTTCGTACTACACTTAATTAACCGTGAGTGTTTGATGCCCCAACACTGGGCCACACCACACACTTTTTCACTTGTTCTCACACACGCACGCACATGCTCTGCACTTGTGTTTGTGGGTATTTATTGTTTATTGTTGCTTTTGCCAGAGCAAACTTTTGTGTGTTGATACCCATTGAAAACCGCACCATTTATACAGGGTACTGATGCACTTGGAACGTTCTGGCACTTGATTTTGACCAACAATTTACAGCAAAACAAAAAATCAAACACGCACAAGCTCTACTTTGAATCGAAAATGTATTATTATGTTGATTTCCGCACAGTCGCAACCAAATGATTTTGCGGCAAGTTGTATTCTTCAATGTGCAGACGTACAATATTATAGTTTAGATACCGTGTTTGCCTAATCGCCGGAACAACGTTGCGCGTCCGTTATATATTGTTGTTAGGGGATCTTATCTATTAGTTATATTAGAGGTGTCAAACCATCGAGGGCACTATCGATAGTATCGATATTTTACTGCTAGCCTCTATTATCGACGGTTTTGCGACTATCATGATAGTATCGAGCTACAGTCGTTGCGCTTTTGATATGTTTGAATTGGCTGCTATAAAATACGAAGACAAATTGGTAAACAAATCGACAGGTGGCATGAAGTTTTTTAAAATGGACAAGTTCCTAAAAGGTTTCAATGGATTTTTAATAATTATTTGAACCCGATACTATCACAATAGTATCGATTGTTTTTTTCAAAACATTCAACGTTGATATTCCTCGATTTTGATATTCCGTTTTATATTACTAGCTAGTTGGTCCTCTCAGCCCTAAAAAAATTATTTTTTCCAATTCCTCAATGAATTTTGTTTAGGATTGGCTAGTTTTCAAACCTATTTTTAATGGGATTGCTTAGATAATAGGGTTCAAACAAAAACGGCCAAAGCATAAAACGTAAATGTTGACTAAATGTAACGTCATTGTTGCTGGTCAACCAAGTTTCTTTTACGCGTATGGAGATTTGTATACCTTATTTCCTTTAATTGATGTTAAATTTGTTGTTTCAGGCTGCGTTAAAACATTAATATTGCATTTTCGTTAGATTGAGTTATTTTTTACCTATCTATGCATATGTTTTGTGTTTTATTTATACATTTATCCCGGTTCTGATAGCTATTATTGGTACCCATGAGCTACAAAATTTCGTAAATATCTTTAAAACAGAGACTGAGTAGCTTCTGCATTAATTGGAGCCTGAAATTACAAACAACATCTCAAGTCCATAATATCCATTGTCCCAAGGTATGCAGATTGTTGCTCATTCCGTGCCAAAGTTGCACAACAATGCTGCTACTTCATTTCCACATGTTGCTGAATTTGTTCCCATAAAAATCAAATGTATCTTACGGGAACGCGTATGGAATGACGCAACAATGAATCTTCATTCCATAGGCGTTCCCGTAAGATACATGTTTCTCACACCACGAAAAGTCACCACGAAAGCGATCTCTTCACCACTGAAAAGAGAGCAAATTTTGAAACGCTCTCCGGAATCATTTCCGCGCAAGCATAAGGAGGTATGAGGTGTGAAGTATGACGTCACAAAATTCAGAGCTTTCAAGGAAAAAAACCACCTCACTACATAACTCGCCGTGGGGGATTTTGTGCTTTCGCGCACCCATGGTATATTTAGTCCGTCGGTGCTAGGGTGAGGTCCTTACGAGGCCCTTAAAAAAAGTTTGGCCATCTTAATACTGGGGCCATACCTTGCCAAGGCCCAGCACTCAAAACTCTCTCCCGACTCATTATTGCGTTAAATTGTGAGCCCCAAAATACCCCAGATATATACCGTAAATATACCGCACATATACTGTAGCCGTAGTTCCAAAAATGTCCTAAATACTGGTGCGCCACTGTGTTTGATGGGTTTGCAGCCGCAATCTCTGTTAACCAAACTTGCGCCAGAACAGCACTATGTGTGCTGGAGTTAACAGAGGAGGCACGGAATGCTAGATGGCGCTATTGTATGCGCGGTAAATTTGTATGTTTGTATGACCGTAAACTGAAATCAAAAAAATCAAGATTTTCAATGTGACCTTAAGCGAGACAAACAGAAACGTAAAATTGCGCGCACTAATTGAATAATTTTAATTCCATTAAATTACGCTCTTTTACGGACAAAATATGGCCCACACCTTATTTAGTACACAGAACGATTACGAATAAATAATTTCCACATAGTCCAAACAATTTCAAACGAAAAAACATTCATAACCAGATGCGTTCCGCCCCTCTGTTCAGAGGAGCAAAAATAAACAAAAAACTGCAAACATTCATCAAATTTTCGCTGGAACTTTAGGAATATAAAAACCGCGCTATGTGACCCCCGGTGCACCTGCTGCCGCAAAGCGACATAAATTACGCATACGTCGTGTTAGCCGTGGGAAAATATATTAATGTTTCCACCCACCCACTCACCAACACACACACACACCACACCACACCACACACATCAGCAGCAGCAGCAGTGGGAAAGAACAGCAACAATTTGTTGTACCTTCTGTTGCTGTTGCTATTATTGCCATAACTTTAGACTTTTATGAGCAGCCAGGTCTCAAGGAATCCCCCAACCAGCCAACTGCTTGCCACCACTCCTCTGATCATCAACTTGCAACATTTTTACACTCGAAAGTTTAATGAGGCGCAAAGTGCAAGTCGCGAAAATGAGGCAAAGGTCTCGAAAGTCCTTGTCGTTGTCGTCGTATATTAGATCCAATTAATTAATCGATGGGTGGCTGGGATTTGCTCTTGAGTGGCGCAAAGCAGAGTTATGATTATGATGAAATTACTTTCACTGCAACATTATTCAACAAAATTATTAAAGCTCAACAAAATAATAAAAATATATCATAAAAATTATAAAAATAATAAAAGTATGACAAAGATTTTGAAGAGGGTTTGAGCGGGCGTATGTACATATGTATGTATGTGGTTCTTTGTGGCATTTTGAAATAATAATCATAATTTGCTACACCTGTCGTCAAGTTTTTATGTGCCCCAGCGACTCTCTGGCAAAAAATGTAATTTGTAAAATTTCCACCTATAAAACATTTATAATAAAAAAGGCAGCCGGCAAGTGTCAAACGAAGACACCTCTAACATCCAAAGCCCTCCTGCAACTTTGCGAACCCATTTCCCTGCAACTTTCCCTGCCCATTTCCCCCTACCCCACTTTCCACTCGTGGACCAACACATATTTCGCATTTAGTTTGTAATAAAACAGAAAAACAAAAAAACATTAAAAACGAATATTCACTTGAAACCGACATTAGGGAAAATTGTGTGTTAAAGGGGAAGTTACAGGGGGGTTACAGGCGGGTTACTGCGGCAGGTTGGAGTTTTTCCTGTGGTAATTGTGATAGAGAACTTTTCTGCTTATTAGTTGGCATTTTTTTGTTTGTTAAATTATAAAAAAAATATAATTCAAGCGAGCGGATATCCTGTTAGCTAATTGGGGGTTCCAAATGGAAGGGGTCTTTGAACTGTCTTTTTGTACGAAAAAAAAGAGGGAAAAAAGTGTGTAGTGGAGTGTCGAAAAAACTGTCCATGCTATATCAAATTAAAAACAATTTAATTTCAGCTGAATAAAATCAATTAATAACAACAAAAAATATTGAAAAACAATGACAATGTTTCTACTCAACGCGAGTGCTCATCAAAATGTTTTAACCAATTTGAAGTGTGTTTAATTTTAAATTAATTATGCCTGCGAGCGCTGCTTTTGTCACAGCGCCTGACACACATGTGCAGAAACACGTACTTGTATGCTTACAAACACATTTTAAATAATGAAATTTGTGCATAAAACTTTCGCTTTGGTGAAAGGCAAAACGAAAAGCCAACAAACAACAAGAACAACAACATGAGAGGCAAAGAGGTTTTAGCGCTGATTGTCGAGGCTGTAGATACCCTAGAATATTGAGAAATTCTTTGGAAGAGAGAAGATATATTAAACAGATTTGTTTTTGGAAGAATTAACCCGAAACAAAATGTAATAATTAAACTTCAGAATCTTCTATACCCAGCATACCCTTGTTCATGGCGGGGTACTGATAGCAAGTAGAACAGCTCTGTTGCATGCAACACACATCAAGTAAAAGCAAACAGTGTGCAGGGGTCAGGGGGCTAGAGGTTTTGGTCTAGGACTGGGCTCCACAAAAGAGTTACAAAATGACCGGCGGGCACTTTGCCTTTTTTAGTTTTCTTTTTTTTGTAGAATTCTTTTTATTCTTTATTTTTCCTGGAGAGTTAATTGGAATAGTTTTGCGCCAAATATAAACAAGCTTCAAGTGCAGATAGTTAGTGGGGGGGGGGAGCGGTTAGTGCTGGTTGGGGGGTGGTTAGCAGCGGGGCGTGGTCGCTGGGGTGTGGTGGCTAGTGGAATGATGTTTGATGTTAAAGCTTTTGACCTGACCGAAAACTAAGCTCCATAATAGAAATTAATTCCCACAGAACCTTGAATTTTATGTGGAAACAAAAACTTAACAAAACTTTCTTTACTCTCACATACCTTTCTCTCTCACTCGCTCACACTCTTCTTGGCATATGCTGGGTGTGGTGGGGTGTGGTGGGGTATGGGCCATAAAATTTGATTTAATAACCACTGCTGCCTGGCCTCCGCTTGTTACCATAAAAATGTCAGCCATTAAAATGGCCCCAAAAACAAAAAGAAAAAACAAAAACAAATACAACCAAAATATGCACATAAACGAAAAGCATTTAAAATGAAATGAATCCTACAATCCCACGGGGCACAGGATCGGGTTCGGTTTCGGTTTCGGGGTTCGGACGGGTCTTAAGGTCTTTATTAGCCGTTTGGGCAGGCCATGGCACTTCCCAAAAGTACATAAGTTGTCCATAGAAAATTGACTTTTCTTGTGGAAATTCGTTTAATGACAAAGCTTTTCCAGCTTTGGGAGTCTGTTTTCGGGTCATTTATATTACCTTTATTTCGTTTTTAGTGACATATTATAGGGTAGGATAAGTATAATAATCAATGCTAGCACCTTCTGCATGACAAAGTGGATACCTTTCAATGAGGTGTTCCGATGCGGTCCGTCTTTATTTATCAAATTATTTCCTGGGTTTTTCCTATAAGCTGCAATATCTGTTGCTAAATTAGTTATACTTCCAGTAACCCCCTTTTCCCAACCAGAGAAAAAAACATACTTTGTTCGTCATTTATTTAATTATTTTTATTGTTTTTAGTTTTTATATTTTCGTTTATATTTCATTTTGCATATTTGTTATTTTTTGTTTTGTTTTCATATTAATTGTTTTCACTTAATTTAATTAGCTTTTATTTGTTATAAACTAGACGATTATAAATTTGCACTTAAATATACAAATATCATAATTTGTCTTTCATTTTTGTTGGCGACACTATTAATTGCGTTTTTATTTGAATATTTTTACAAATTAAATGGAAGATTTTTCAATGGAAATAATATTATACACCGTACGTATACTTAATATTTCGTTAATGTGTGTGTGTTCAACTGAGCGTAGAAATTGGCAGTTTCTGTTAGGTTGTGTTTGCATGGTTAATTGTGGAAAATGAAACAAATGAGAATTTGAGCAACAATTGGCTTGCTGTTTGCTACAATTATTTAAATTGTGTGGAAAATATTCATCAACAAGATGGATTTTTTATGAAATTTTCCATTCATTTCTTGCTGTTTGTTTTTCGTTTTGTAAACAGTTCAAAAAAAAGCCGCCATTTTTAATGTATTTATCTTTTGCCAGAGCTTTAATTAAAATAATTAAATATGTTTTTGTTTTCAATTATTAATTTTTGAGCCATTTTTTATTTAGTGTGAATTTTTCGTGTTTTTTCTTTCCATTTTTCTTTTTGCTTTTCATTTTTATTTTATATGTTTTTTACTTGAAGTAAATAATACCACAATTTATTTGAATTTTCACTAGAATATTTACAATGCAGTAAATAAAATTATACTGAGCTGCTGTTCAACGATACGTTTTTTACCGATGGGGAATGATTTTTGTCCTGGAGGATAAAAAAATCCATTACAAACGAAAAACAAAAGGGATTTACATTGGAAAATATTTCAAATGGGGTGAATGGCAACATTTATCGATGTGATAGCTGAAGCGTTCCTGCATAATACTTCAAAATATATAGGATAGCCCTATTTAATCGGATCCATCTATCAAACAAAGAGTTTTATGTAATTTTCAAGGCATAGTACTGCAAGATGTCAACGCAGGAAAGTAGAAAGGTGTTTTGTGACTGCGAATAGTGAGAATGGCAAAATTACGTGAAAGAAAAGAAGCTGCATCGGTGAAAAAGTTATCGTGCAACAGCAGCGCTAATAACAAATTTTGTTCTATTCAAAAAATGATTTCTTTTGTGCTACACTTAACTAACAAATTGTATTTTATAGCTTGATTATTATTCCCATATATATATATGTATATAGTATATATGTTTCACAACAGATCTAGCGAGTAACTAAACACAGATTAACTATATTTACAGTTTCCCTTAGTCCCTAAGTTTTCGCTACAGTAATTTCTTGATTTCTGTTTTGGGGTTGGTTTTTCCTATGATTTGTTTTAAGTTTTTTTCTTAGCCTATGACTAAACAGAGATTAGGTGCAGTCTAGTAGTTTTTGTTTTGTTTTTGTTTTTCCATAGATTTCTCAATCGGAAAAATTCTTCTCATCGGAGAAGCGCACATGATGCTGCTGCTTGAGACGCGGGCCACGACCACCTCCTGATCCTGATCCAGTGCCAGCTCCAGCTCCAGCTCCATGCGGTTTAACAATACCGCTTCCATTTCCAGTTCCGTTTCCCCTGCCGCTGCCAGTGGCATTTCCGGTTGGCAGTGTTGGCGACATGGTTGCCGATGTGGTTGTTGATGTGGGCGAGGATGAGTTGGTCCACTGCTCATCGCAGGAACAATAGCCCCTGGCCACATCGCCGCCCTCCAAAGCCAAAGCATGCATCTCCCGCTTGAAACGCAACTTCTTTAGCTGCTGCTGCTGCTGTTGCTGCTGCTGACGTTGCTTGTGGTCAGTGGATGCCGCTGATGATGGTATTAGTAGTGCTGTTATCCCATTGAGTTGGCTGTCATCTGGGGCAAGGGCTTGGGCTTGTAGCAGCTGCTGCTGTGGTAGCTGCTGCTGTGGTGCCACCTGCTTTGGTTCATAGAAATCCTCGGGCGTTTCCGCACGCAGAGTTTCTATGGAGCTGCAAAAGGAACACAAAAAACAGAGTTGGAGATTTTCCATTGTAAAATCACTAATTCATCATGTGTTTTTGCAACCAATTTAAGTTGAGTAAACAAACAAATATATCATATAAAATATATGTTATGTATATGTATGTACGAGTATAATGACGTGGTTAAGCATATGGAAATTATCTGCCATAAATATTCATGAATTATGCGATAGTTTGAGAGGCGTGGGCAGGGAGGGAATATTAATTGCCATTCTCTAATTACAAATGATACATGGGTGTGTGGAAAACGGATACATGGTTAAATTACAAATATATTGGCACTGGCCACAGGGGATCCATGCAGATCGATGCACAGCAAAGAACTTCTTCTAAAAGGACATCTAGAAATCTTTCCTCCCGTCTACTCCTTCTGGCCGTTGCAGCCATCAACGTTTATGACTTATCCGCTAAGCCACTCATGCCCCCAAGCCACACAGCTAGTGGCACTGTCGTATCTTCAGTCACATGATGCATACGAGTATCTGTTCTATGGTAGCATTTAGCTCCATTTGGCTGGAGTTTCGCTGATGCTGATGCTGACGCTGATGTTGTTTTTCCACCTCTGTTCTCATGGTCATACACTTCATTGCGCTCTGGTTGCTATTTTCCACTTTTGCCAGTTTCCATTCTGCCGTTTTGTGTTTGGTTTAAAATTCAACGGAAAATCTTGTACAGCACAGCAGCAGCAGCAGCAGCTGTAGCTGCATACCATATTTATTCTGCTGCTGCTGCTTCTTCATTTGCTTTTACTTCTTCTTTACATTCCTCTTTTTCTACAACTTTTCCTACTACTTGCTGCGCTTCTACCTCTCTTCTTTTTCTACTACTTGCTGCTGCCTCTCTTCTGCATCTGGTTCCTCCCACAATCTCCAGCTTTTTCTTCTTTCTTCGCCCACCACTGTTTGTGTTTTTTTCTACCCTGTGGCAGCAAAGAAATAAAGGGTATATTTTGTCACTCTAGCGCCTTGGTAACATATAGAACTATGGTCCTAAAATAAATGTTATAAGCGTAGATTATATCTGCACAAACATTTTGAAAACCAATCAAGGCACTACATAAATAAATTCCTAGTGAAACCTACACAATATTTGCATTAGAGGCTATCAAAGTAAGGGGTAATCATAGGGTCTAAGACCCTTCCTCTTACGAGTACATTTCTTCCAACATTTTTTTAAAGTTTTTTTTCTAGCGTTTGGTCTCTCCTCTCTCCTGTGCGTGCCCATTTGCAGTGCAGTACAGTAAACTCCGGTTGGGCGAGAGAATTTATGCAAAGAAAGCGAAAAGTGCAAAGTAAAGTGCAGTTTGCGAAAAATGCGCGGCTGCCTTTTGTTTTGCCAGGCTCTTTGGCTGGGCAGCAGGGGGGGGGGGGGGGGGGAGCACTGGATGCAGGCTTAACGGTGAGAGTGGTTGCAGGAATAGAGTGAGAAATAAGGGTTAAGGCGGAGGAGGATGCTGCCACAGTTGAGCGCACAATTTGGCGCAGATTGTTGGCTGGGGAGCAACGAAGAGGCGCACCGGCTGTGGCAGTAGAGTGAATGGATGGGGTGTACAATGTAGGTGGTCGTCAGTGTGCTTAGACTTGACTTGGAAGAGATACCAAAAACTACACACAAGAAGTAGCAGAGATACCAGAAGCGGCAGGGACACTGGCACTGCCACTGCCACTGGCAGCAGCAGCAAAATGAGTGAACTGAGTAATGCGCGTAATGCAAATCGTGGGCTACAATGTGTGCAGGGGAAAGTCCCCCATCCGCCCACTCTTTCACAGTTGACTAGCAACAGCTGAGGGGTGGGATAAAGAGAGTAGTGCCAGGGCTAGGGACCATCATTAACGTATTACGCGCATGTTTGTGCAGCCACTTTGCATATCTTTCGCGGCAGCTACCGAAAAGCAGGGGGGGGGGGCGAAAACTAACTCAAGAAATAATAAACATTAGTCAAGTGTTGAAACATTTTTGCGCTCAGGTTCATAAGCTCATTATCATGCCCCTAGCGACAGGTGCGCAGTGGAAATCACTAGACCCAAAACGAGTGAGCATTCAATGAATTAGCGCTACCAATTTGATTGATATCATTACAGCTAAATAAGTAAATTAGCCTCCACAACTGCTATTAGATATTCTAATACTCGAATACCTTATTCACTTTTCCGCTGGAGCCGCTCTGGGGTTGGTTGCAACTTGAAAACTTTTGCGCTAATTACACAACACATTCAGCCCACAGGGATGCGGGTGTGTTTCCCTTACAGAGTGTGTGTGTGTGTGCAAAATTGCATAAAGTTTTCACCGCATTCGCTGCAAACTTTCACCCTGTTTTGCGAAATATTGTAATTCCCCAAACTAATCACAATCGATGGCAGGCGGCATGGCATGGCAGGCGCACATCAGGGCAAGTGGGAAAACCAAGCAGAAGCCGCATTTAATATATAATTTCCTTGGGAAATTTACACTCGATTTATGTGTTGACTCAATTGATTAGTGGATACGACTACTCGTAGTCGTACAAGTACAAACAACTAAATTGCAATTATTAATGTTTGCTTCCCTGAAAATTAATTGGAAATGCAGGCCATAATTTCAACATTTCTCAAATAGTTTCTGGTGATGCTGCTGCTGCTAGATTTGGCTCTTGTTTCCTCAATGGTTTGTAGATTTCGTTAAGGATTTTCCATTGGTTAAATCCTTAAATTATGTTGCTCAAATTCTGTTCGGTTTTGGTTTGCGTTTCGTAATCAAAGAAAAAGCCTGTGTTCTGTGGCCTGGCTCTCTCAGGCCGCACAAACTCCCTTGTTGGCCGGCTGGCCCGTGTGAATCCACCCACAACTTTTGCCTTTTCTGCTTTTCCACTCCACTCGCAAAAAGTCTCAAGAACCTTTTGATCATAATTTAAACAACTGCCAAAAATATTCAACAACCAAGCAAATAAAATGCGAAACGAAGGTGGGTTTGGTTTCGTTTCGTTTTTTGTGTTGGGTCTACGAATGTTTTGATGCCCTTTCAGTATGCTGATTGTTACCATGGATGTCATTCAAAAACTGGCTGGTATTTCTTTTTTGTGCTTTGCATTTTGTCTAAAAAAAAATTCTGTATGTTTTTGTATGCCCTCTGTGTTTATGATAATTTGGTGCCCATCATGTTTTTGCCTTTTTGCCTGATAAAAAACCATAATACCTGCTGATTAAAAGGGCATACGAGATATGCGAGGGAAACTTAAACAACAGTTGTTGGGCACGGGACCCCAAAAGGAAGTAGAGTGGCTAAAGGAGCAAAAGAAGGGAGAGAGGGATAGAGAAAAGCAAAAAGAAAAGCAAAAAAAAAAGAAGAATGTAAAATTAATGTTTATTGCGCTTTTAACACATATACACTTCGACACGCCCCCGTCGTCGCCCTTTTGCCGTTGGCCCGAGACTGTGGGTGTGGGTGTAAATTTACATAAAAGTTGCCATTTGCCGTTGGCCCCCTTTCACTTTAGCTGGCAAGGAAAATTGCATTTTCCACGAGCGACCAGCAACGCGTACAGCATACAGCGTACAGCGCACAGAGCACAGAGCACAGAAATGTTAATCAGCTAAAAGTTAAGGAAGCTGCGGAAAAGGTGGAGTGAACCCACACCCCAACCCACACTGTAGGTAGAAACAAAAAGCGAAAGAAATGCAAATTTAATTATATGCCACGTGAAATAGTGGCCCCTGACCCACACACACACACAAACAGACACAACACATAAGTACAAAGTGGATACATGCGAGTGTATATGCACAACGATATGTAAATGGCAACGGCGCAGCCAGATGTGGCAGCCAAAAAGTGGACAGCAGATAAAAATGCTCTTTGGGCAAGTAAGTGCCCTTCCACAGTCCCCCATTCAAGTAGGTTGATCTTTTTGGTGTAAGGCTTTGGGCTTTGCGATTATCTGCCAGGACAATCAGCAGCTGCTTGAAATAAAATCAAATTAGAGATTCATTTGCGCCATTCAGTGTGTGTTTTTTTTTTTTTTTTGGATATGTTGCACTTTTTGGCAGGATTTTATAAGGTTTTATATGCCGCCTGTAGTTGAAGCTTTTTAGGTATCTGCAAATTCCTTAGGGAAAGCAAATTTTACGCCTTCGAAACGTGGAGATATTTCTGTATAAAGTGCTGCAAATAATATCAGTATATTTTTAATTTCTCTTTATAAATATAATCAGCAGAGTATTCGGCAGGAAAGGAAACGCTGATATTAATCTGTTTTCCTGCCTTGAAAATTTCTTTAATTTTTTTACATTTATAGTTTTCTGCTGCATTTTCTTTAACGATTATTTCTCTTGTATGCCTTAAATGCTGAAGACTCTGCTGAATATATTTGCTGGCAGAGTTTTCGGCTTTAGTGTCAATAAAACGCAGAAACCTGTTGAGATTTTATGATCCATAATTCCGCAAATAACTTCGCCTTCGACTTCGTATTTTGGCTTGTTTAATTAACGTTTCTCCGCTTTGCTGCTCGTTCCGTATAGGCTGTTGTTGTTGTTGTTGTTATTGTTCCTGCTTTTTGGCTGTTGTTCCAAAACTCTTCTTAACTGGTAGTTAATAAAATTTTAACTCACTTTTTTTTTTTGGTTTGGCCACCTTGCAGTTTTAATTTGTGTGTGTTGAGCTCAAATTACGAGTACTCGGTACGATAAATTAGTTTTGGGGGCTGCTCTCAGGTTTCAGGTTGCATGCCGCAAATTACCTTGCCACCACAGGCACCCCAGGAACACCAGCCACCCGGTTATGGTCTGGCCTGCTGACTCTCTTTTCTATATAATTTTGTTTTATATTTTTTTGCATTTTCTTCATGTTTTTCCATGCCACTGACTGGCGACATTTCCGTTCCACCTTGGCCCATGAGAGCCCATGAGCAGCCCATGAGCAGCATGTGCGCTCTTTCCTTGCCTTTTATTTATATTATTTATGCTTTATTTTTAAGGAAATGGCCAGAGAGGGAGAACATTTTTCGCAGCTGAATGTTTGACATGCCGTTTGTTATTTTTTGATCAGAGACCCCGGTGTGCGTACCTTTTTCTCCTTTTTTCTTCTTTTTTTTGGGATGCCTTTAAAAGGGTTCCACATGTTTGCCATTTCATAGCATTCGCCCTCTCATTTGGCGAGGGACCTTAAATTGGTAGTCACTTTGAGTTTTGTGTCGTTTTTTTTTTTTTGGGAGAGTGTAGAAATAATACCATACCAGAAATATTTTGGAAATATCTTCCTTCATTTTGCGGTGATGGCAAAGCTCACGTTTGCCCACTACTTAACACTGGCGCTGAAGAAGTTGGATCCTCCCACCGAATGGGAGGATATTGTGGAGTTTGTCTTAATCACATTGGATTGCACGTGGCGACAGAAGTATTTCACCAAGCAATTGCAAAAGGCCCTCGATGTGGGCCTGCGTTTCGGCATTATACGCGAAATGAATAATAAATATTATCTGTATGAATATGCGAAGGTCAATGCGTGTGGGGAAATTACATACAAGTTTACACAGAATCCCCTGAGTTCTGAGTACAAGGAAATGAAAGAGAGGCAGAAGGAGGAGGAACAGGAAGAGGAGGAAGAGGAACAGGAAGAAGAGGAACAGGAGGAACAGGAGGAACAGGAGGAGCTGGTTAAGGTTAAACGCACAAAGAAGAAGCAGGTCAAGAGCATCCACAAAAAGTCGAAATCAACTAAGAATAAATGCCGAAAATGAAGACAAAATAGAGTGCATCGGATGCATCTCTCGTTATTATTCAAATAAAATTGCAGTGTGTGTGTGTGTGTATTTTATGTACGCTTAATCCTTATGTTCGACTCGCCCCCCTTTGCAGGTGTACTTACCCCTCTGATGACTATAAGTCCAACTCAAAGACCGATACCTATCAGACGCGCATCTCATCGATGGCCGCCTGTGGCACTTGCTGCTGCTGCTGCTGCTGTTGCTGGCCGACCATGCCTTGGCCGGAGGAGGTGGTCATGACCATGCCCTCGCCACCGTGCTGATGCACCAGGTGCACACCCGAATGATTGTGCGTGTGTGTGTGGTGGCCGGCGCCCTTTGAGGAGCTGGGCGCGCTGCTTACCCCACTGCTGCTGCTGCCGCCGGAGGGTGTTTGATCCAGCAGTACACCGCCCCCGGCCACGCCCATGGCCGAGTTATTGCTGCTGCTGTTGGTGGTCGTTGATGAGGCAGTGCGTAGCGGTGGGCGTGGTCCGCGTATATGATGCGACGGCATTCCGGTCAGAACATTTCCATTTGCCTGATGTTTGCCCGATTGTTGTTGCTGTTGCTGTTGTTGCTGCTGTTGATATTGCTGTAGTTCTGCAAGTAACAGAGTGGGGGGTTGGGGGAGAGAGAGAGAGGGCAGAGCGATGTAAGCTACTTATGTACGTTCATACGTTATGCATATGTTGGCATATTATCAAGCAAATGTTTATTGAAAGGCAGTAGTTGTATGTAGTATTAGGAGGTAGCAGGGAGAGCAGGAGGCAGGAGAGCGAGCAGCAGCAGCGGCAGCCTCCAACAAAAGTCAATTTGTAAACAACAATGTCAACCATTAAACACACATGCTCCTCCACACATGCTCCTCCTTCACCTCCTATCATCGAGCCATTGGCATCCATCGTTCTCATGAAGAGCAGCGGCGCCAGAATTGCGAGTCATCAGAGTTGGTTGCACTTTTTGTTCCATTGAATTGGCCTTGTATGTATGTATGTGTTTACATATATGCTATGTAGTAGGTTTCCTTTCAGAAGCCAGAGCCCAGTTTATCAGTTAAGACTGATAGCACTGAGAGAAATAGGAGCACGGCGTAAAGAAATCAACAAAAAGCCCTCAAACTCAACGTATTAGGTAATAATTATCTTATTTACTGACTGACTATGGCCACGAGTCGAAGGACAAATAAACGGAGGGAGTATGAAATATTGAACAATTTACACTGGTCTACAGCAAAGACTCTCTGCCTGCGCGCTGCTATTGCTCTCTCGGTCTCTCCACAGCGAGGCTCAAAGAATGAAGTCAGGCAAAAACGAAGACTGTGATCGTACGAACTGATTACCGAGTACCATCGAGAGTACATACATAGAGAGAGCTCCAGTTCGAGCAAACTTTCATTCATGGCTGCTCTTTGCTCTTTTTCTTTCAGTGCAGTTTCACAGCGCCCCCCTTTGTCACCTCTTTGTCTGTGTTGATTTTTAGCTTTGGATGTCGTTCAACTTGTCGCCTCGTCTCGCAATGCAAAAGTGCAAAATGTGCAGAGCCATTGACGCGTCTAATATTTCGATGCTCTACCTCCCCCCCCCCACACCCACTATCCTTTTCCCTTCTTTTTCCTTCTATTACGATGTGTGTTTCTGGATAGAACTAATTTGTTTGCCTTTCGCTCTGGTTTCTATAGACACAATACAGTTTTATTGGTGTGCTGGCAGAAAAGAACAGAGAAAAGGACAGAGAGGGCAGGCAGGGAGAGAACGAGATCGGTGCAGTAAATGACGGAAATGAAAACATGAGAAGTCTAGTCTGTGCTCTAATAAAAACTGACGAACAGTCGAATAAAATCTTAATACTTGATGGGATTGCTGAGTGGGTTCATTGAGTAGCTCACGAAGTTCATTCAGAGAAGGATTTTAATAACGTTTTGGCAGGTAAAAAACAGACACTTAAGGGAGTATATTTTCGTAGAGGATTTCCCACGCAGCTGAGACTTATTTAGGGACTGCCATAAACTCCATCCCAAAATGTTATTTCGTAAGTGTTTAAGCAGCTTTTTCGTGTGACAAATCTTTATAAAATTAAACGAAAATTTTCATTACTCATTCAAGGCTTGATGTCCCTGCTCAAGCCTGCCAAACACCAAACCCCTAAGCCATAATCCCTGCGCCCAAAAAACCGACTTTCACTAATTAGAGGAAATACATTCAAGGCGAGTGAGTGGGTTGGAGCTGGGCTTTCTGTTGCCCTTTTTGGTTTTTATGTTTATGGCTTGGACTTTACCCCCGGCAGGGATTTTGTGCGCAAGTCAAGTGGCCGAAACATGGACTACGTCTACGACTATGCCTAAGAGAGCATTCAAAGTGAAATGTACCGGATTATGGTGCTTTCTTTTGGGCTTTTGAGTGGCAGAGTCGTCCGGGCTACAGATCAAAGCAGAGAGACCAACCATAAGTCCCAGGGTCTGCAAACTAAGGGCATAACTTCAGCCAGCACAAAAACAGATAGAGAGAGAGAGAAAAGTGCGTCATGCAATTTCCCCAAGGATTTGTTGCGGGGGGGCCGGCGGTCGGCGGACCATCATTTATGAATATAAAATTAACAAAACCCTGCGTATGCGTAATTCGCAATGAAAACCACCAAGCCCCATGGACACCCCCTGGACACGTGTGTGTGTGCGTGTCTGTATGGTATGCAATAAATTTTCAATTTCCATAGCTAAGAGCGAGGAGTCCCGAAAGCAAATCTAATTTATATGCACACATCACTTATACGCACTGTATTGCAATTACAATGCAAATGCTGCAACAAATGCGTATAATGCGCCATCGAAAATACCATTACAATCAACCCATTCCATCCTCACTGTACCCCACTCCCCACTGTACCCCACTCGCCACTCGCGCCATGCCACGAAATAATGCAGTCGCAAAATGTTGCCCGAAAAATGTTGTTCCGCTCAAACGGATGTTGATTAGTATGAAATGACAAGACCGGAAATGCCTGCCCCGCATCCACGCATCCCCTGTGCATAACTCAAGCGTGCAAAAGTGTAAAACAGAAATGCCAGCCGCATGAAAACTCACTTAAACCGCCATGAACATAGCGGAGGGGGATCGTGAGACCCAGTGCAGGGGGATGTCAGTGGAGTGCAACCACTCAGCCATGCTGTGGATATTGTGGCCCCCAACTAAGTGGACACACAAGTGCAGCCAATGGTCCTGTCTAAGTGGGGCGCGCCCGTTTGTTGCATTAATGAGCCTCGGAATGGAGCCCGCACCGCCTGAATTTATTGCTGAATTTTTGCCATTTCCTTCGTGACAGTGGGTGGATTTATAAAAAAAAAAATATATGCGCGTACCATACTTATTGGGGAGATCTAATATAGAGGGGGAGTGCGACAGAGATGATGTACTTGCATGGAATTTATGGTCAAGAGATAGTGAAGGGTGCACTTAATGACTCTGCCATCGAAATGAAGAGCGGTGCAACGTGCTCCCCCATATGGGGATTAGCTGATTTATGCTAATGCCAGAAGGAGAAGCAAGGCAAACATATGGGCTATGAAGGATTAGAAGATTAGCAGAGAAAACAAGCAGTAAACGATTTAAAAGTAGAAGCAAAAGCTGTTTTTGTATCTGATTTCTGTAGCTCTTATTGGGGAAAAGTAAGCCCTAGAGCACACTTATCCACCATTTCCCAGACGATTGATTCTCTTTGGTTTAACTAGAAATCTGACAAATTGTTTTTTAACTGCCAAATTTAACTGAACTGAAACCTAAAATGGCTTTCAAATTAGCCAACATTTAGGGCAGCATTTAAATGCGACCGCTCGCTCCCCACCCCAAAAACAAAAGTCACAGATTAGCATACAATTTAAAGCATTTCAATCAAACATAAATCACAGCAAGACACTCACAATGGGCACACTGGACTTTTAACCTGCAGGATCTCTGGCAAAAGGTACGAAATTGTGCGTAGTAAATCAAAGGAGGATACGTAGCAGAGAGAGACAGGCAGAAGCAGGTTGCCAGAGTGAGAGAGGAGTACAAAGAGCAGCTTTGGAGCTGTGGAAGCAACAGCATAAAAAATCTATTTCTCAAAATGCAATCCAATGGAATCTCAATCCGTAACAGGAAATCGAAGGGGACGTCGGGGGGCACAGGCAGTGTAGCGGTAGCGGAAATTTATGTGCGTCTATTTAGCATTGAGTTAGAAGAGCAGCGCGGAAGCGGAATTGAGCGCACGAACGAGCAAAAATTTAGTATACGCCAGCGTGCACTCAAGCAGCTCATGCGTGTTCGAAAATACCCTTACAGCCAAGTGGATGGGTGTTATTATCCAAAAAGCATATGTTTTTTGTTTGATGTGCAGTAAAATTCGGCTGTGGCAACCAGTGTCCTTTGGTGACTCATTTTCTATGTCAAATTTTCACTAGGTTCTGCAAAGGGTATCTTTATATTCGACCCACCAAAAACAGACCTCTCCTTCATGTTCAAGCTAGTTTGTGTGTGTGTGTGAGTGAGCAGCACAATTAAATTGGATTTATGGCGCGCATGATTGCAAAATGAAGTTAATGTGCATACAAATACAATCGGTGGGGCAAGGGGAAGGGAAGGGGCGCCAGTCCTGGGTAAGAAAAATGATGTTCGAACTTTGATGCTGGCCAAAGCGAAGCGGAAATCGTACCTTGTTTGTCATGTCATCAATAATCGAGCAGGATGCGTGAAGGGTGCGGGGACGGGCACGGGCACGGGCACAGAAAAGTAAATTGAATGAGAATATTAAAAAAGGGAAAGTATTACGACATGCGTCTGTCTGCGTTCCACGGAAGTGCCAAGGAAATGAACGTCCCACACATATTTCAGCTACCAGCAAAAGTTGAAGCAGAAGAATGAAGAATGCCAGCCAGCCAGCCAGCCAGCCAAACCCCGCTGAAATATTTATGAGCTGCCCAGGCCAGAGCCAGAGCCCAGGCTCAGGCTCAGTCCATGGGCCATTCCATTGAAATATTTATTAGTCGCTGTCGTCGTCACAGGACTCTCTCGCTCTCGCTCTCGTTTTCGTTCACGTTCACGTTCTCGGGTTTAATGTTAGTTTATGCAATAGTTTTGACATCTTTGACAAGAGAGAAATTCATCCTAATTGATTGATGACAAATGGCCACCAGCTGGTGAGAAAGTTATCAGCAAATATGCAATCCATTTATCTTGGAAGCTGTGAAAGTTCATTGAAAACTTCCAAGTTATCTTTTCAGCAAAGAAAGTCCTTTAATTGTGTGCAGAACTGAGGCAATGACAGCAGGAAATAAGGAAAATTTAAGTGACGAATGGCAGTAGAATTGATGCAAAAACATTTCATGGCCAGACCACAGAAATATTTCGCTTTAACTGAAGTTTTGTGTCGCCAATAAAAACGACCCTTCTTCTTTGCCTTGACCACTAAGGGGGCTTCGAGGAGTATTGTATGGCCATCTACATTTGCCTTTTCTGCCAGCCCCTTTTGCTGCCATGGGGCAATAAAATAATATTGTCTTATCTCTAACTATGTGCGCAATGCACAACAACAATAGAAGGGACAAATGCGGAAAAAAGTGCGACAACTATTTTTCGGTAGGGGAGAATATCAAAGCAAAGCAAAGCAGCAAAGACGAAATAATAAAACTAAAGAAATGAAAGAGGGGCTCACCAGGAATAAGCGAGAGAGAGGTGGAAACACAATGCGATGACGGACGCCCTTCGATGGGCATCGAATAATGTTTTGCTTTGCTTTGCTTTGGTTTTTTTTCTTCTGCTACGGAGAAGTAGAGGCACAATTTTTTGTCGGTTTTCTGGCAAACGGCAAACATATGTATGCTGATGGAATGAAAGCAAATGGTGTAAGGGAAATGGTTTGCAGAGGACCAGGACTTGCAAATAGATTTTTCATCATTTTTTTTTTTTTTCTTGTGTGTGTCTCATACCCACACAAAACACTTTTTGTGTATTGTACTACCCTCCTACAGTCTCCGTTTTTGCTGCCTTTCACTCGCACTGTGCAAATTTCAATAATAACATTTGTATGAAGCTGTTTATGTCCTGGCCGTGGCTGTGGCGGTGGCATCGTCTGACTGTTGTTCTGCGGTTCTGCCGCTGCCTGTCGCTGACAATGTGCCTGACAATCATGTCACGTCATGTATAAGGTGGCACAGTGTCCCCCTGCCTCCTCCCACCAACCACATATCTTATGCTTCGGTCATATATTCCTTTCGCCTTTTCTCTTCTACATGTTTGTGCCGCTTAACAGGCAACTCGCGTTTGCCTTTTGTTTGCTGCCTTATTTTTATTTTTTTTTATTATATTTATGCAGTCTCTCACCCACCCCCTCCCCCCATTCCACACACATGTCAGCAAAAATCGTTTACGCTTCATTGTTTTTACTCAATTTCGATGATTTTTGTTCCACCCAGTATCCTACCCTACCCTCTCCTCTTTGTCCCCATTTTTAGTATGGAAAAGTTGTCGGAAAAGCTGAATAAATTGAAAAGTGCCACAAAAACAGATATGTGAAATAATGCCTTACTTTGAGTGCTTAACGCTGGGCTACAAAGAAGCTCAAAGCTCTGTCAAAAAATTGTAAAAATGTATGAAAAATGATTAAGGAAACATCGCACAAAAAAACAGTAACAAAAAAAATGCTGACTGTGGATTTTTATCGATTGAATGGACCAAAAAAAAAAAGAGAAAAACTTCTCAATGCCAGAGCTTAGTTTTAAGTCTCTAATCAAATTTTTGCCGAAAACCAAAAAGTTTTTTGTGTTCTGCTACATAATACGCAGGAATTTCCAATTTCTACGAAAAAGTAGGCAACACATTTTTCCATTCACTTTGCATTTCCCCTAGAATGAACTTTTGTGCGGTGTGTGTCGGATGTGGGGGCTGTGGGGTGGGGTGGTGGGTGTCAGGGTGTGTGTAAAAAGCGGATAAAGCTTTTTGTTTGATGATTTAGTAGGGGACTGGGGCAAAGGTATTCTGTTATTATTAAAGGATGTTCAGGAGTATTAGAATAGTATTTTTATGGGGATTATGGTAGTATTATACTAACAGCAGTGTCGTATTATTATTCTAGAATGTAGGTTTTTTTTTTCAGTATGTTTTCGGGTGTTTTTCTACTACTTTTTAGTGCAGTTTTCTCTGGAAAATATAAAGTCTCTTAATGCAATTGAAACCTCAGTTCTTTCTACTCTTTAAATAAAGATATCTTTGGTATATATCTTTTATTAAATGATGTAATTCTGACAAGTGTGTCAGCACTTCAAAGCATATTCAAGCTCAACGTGAAGTCCGACTAAATTATGAAATCTTTTGGCAAATATATCGACAAAGTCCAACACACAAATATAAACGAAACCCAACTTAAACTAATGAGGCATTTATATAGCTGCCGTTGAACAATGTCAGCAAATCTCAGTTAATCCAGCAACCTTCGTCTGCGCTGCTGCCAGTGCCTCCGGAATGTGCCACTGCCACTTGAGTGGCACAAATCTCAGAGCAAACATTAATTACGCAAGGATTTTCGGCATCAGACAGAACTTACCGCTGACTTTAATATTTATAGTGTCCTTTTTTCACAGCTTTAATAAATAACTCGACGGAGAAAAAATACAAGGAAACACGAAAGAAAATTGAGTGAGTGTGGGGAGTGGGGTGTGGGAAGATGCTGAAAATATGCGCCCACGCATAATTATATGAAAATTCGCAATAATTATAAATAATGCAGAGAGCGCTCAAAATGCCAACAGAGAAAACACTCGCCGCTTCCGACAACGTTGCCACCTGAAAGGCAACACCAGCAGCAACAATAACAACAGCAGCAACAACGACATCAAACGACATCATCATCATCATCATCATCATCATAATAATCAGTGGCAGCAGCAGCAGCAACAACAATGGCAGGGGCAACAACAACATCAAGTGCCACTCCCCACCATCTTCTACTTAACCAAGGCGAAATTTCCGCTTCCGTTAAGGCGCGAGCGTAAAATTAAATCATCTACGAACACGAAAATATTCTATGCAAATCCAACAAAAAATAGAAGAAAAATGTGATGGAAAATGTATATTTGGCTCATATTTTCAACGCCCCACCCCCCTCAAGCACCCACCCCAAGCATCCGCTTTCGCTTGTGTTATTTTTCCAGCTTTTCAGCCATTATCGACCAGCAATTAGAGAGCGAGAGCCAAGTGCCGAGAGTGCTGACAAAATTGGGAAGAAGTGCATAGACCTGCTCAAGTAGCTAAAAATTGGATTCCGATTCCCTGGAGCTTGGAAATTGGTTCTGTGTGGAGTGGCCAGAGTGAAAAGAGTGATTTGAAAGTGCAAATGGAGTGAAAATTGTGTGCCAAATTTGTGATTGAACAAATTTAATTGATTATGGCTTCAAATGAAACTTGGTAATTTCTTGAACAGCTTTTCCGGTATTTTATGTAGTACTTTTCTGGTATTATCTCTAGCATCTCTCTCTTTCAATTACTTTTTTGTAATTTTTTATTTTATATTCATAGGAATTTTTGATATTTTTAGAGCACTTTTTCTAATATTTTCCGGGTCTATTTTTAGAATTCTTCTTGTATTATTTTCCTATTTTTTCTAATATTTTCCGGGTTTATTTTTAGAATTGTTTTTGTATTATTTTCCTATTTTTGTTGTTGATATTTTTCTGTTATTGCCTCTTTTGTGTGGTGTAGCAGATTTCATATATTTAATTGTTTAATCAAAATCTATAATTGGAAAATACAGATATGTGTTCCCCCCCCCCAAAAAGCTTGACATATTTCAATTTATAAATTTCCCCCGCTATTCCCACAATTCAAATTTATTTCTGTATAAATTATACGTCAATGCCAAAAGCTGGACAAATCTATCTGCTGGCTGGCCTCTCCTTGTTTATTTTCGATGATCAACCCTAATTTGTTTATGGTAAATGAGAGGTCCGCTCCCCTACCCTCTTCACAACTGCCAGTGGCAGGTATATTTTGTTATTTGAAAAAACAATTGCTACGTATTTTGCGAAAAGCCCCTGCTTTTTTTTTGTTTCGCCTGTGACCAGTAGCTTTGTACGTTTTCCATTTTTGTTATTCCATTTGTTATCGATTTCCTGAAAATTATATTTATGAAACAAATATGTCAACAGCAGGCGCGAGGGCCAGTTGCACAGGCGACACAGAGAGGGGGTTGAGGATTGACGAGGATTTTCCACCGGTGCGGGTTCTGCCATAAAAATCACATAATTCTGCAGAATTTTCCCCGCTCGTATTCTGAACCGCTGGCTTGGTTAATGTTTTCTCATTTTATTGTGCATAAACTAAAAACAACCAACAGTTTTATGCGTTTCTTTCTTTCCTTCTTATTGGTTTAATGCGATTGAAGTGGAGTGGAGCCACTCACAAGTAGAGCGGAGGATTGTTTTATGGCTAACGCTGCCGCTTACCTTTATGGAATAAATGGAATCGCTTTAGATTTGTCTGTCGATTGAAATTGCAAAAATCTTATCATAAAAATCATGTTGTTTCGTGACGAACAAAAAATGGTAATGTGCAAGATACAATCGCAAAAACGAATCTTTATTTCATTTTGTGGGCATGTTTTTCTTCAAGTGGTTCCATAACGACTTCATTGCGTGATGTCTGTGTGTGGGGGGCGGCGAAAAACTGTCAATGTCTGGCACCACCCCCACTCCCACCCCACCGCACCCACCATCATATTTAACAGCTCATCAAGCAAACAGAAGTCTGGAAAAACCTTGGCAATCAGTGGAGCATTAATTTGTACAACAATTTCCGCTGTAGACCCGATGCGGGGCCTTCGGATCTGGAATTAATCCCCATGTCTGGGAGGGGTGCTGGGCTTTCGTTTTGGTCAAAAGTCAAAAGTCCGTTGACCTTCAGCGAAGCGTAAATGTTTTTCTCCCATCGCTCCGCCTCTCCTTTTGATGGTTTGTTTTTTTTTTTTTTTTTGCCTTCTCTCTGGTATTTCGTTATTCCTTTACAATGATTCAATGACACGTGTTAGCCGCCAGCACAAGTTCCTCCCACTCGGACGGACACATGGGCTGATTAGAACAATTTCAATTTTCACGCGGACATTTTCCTCTTTTTTTTTTTGGGATTTTCTGGATGCTTTCTGCAACGTCAGACCTTTCTTCCCTTTATTTTTGGGCACACGAAGGTCATTCGATTTGATTAAGCAATATTTTTCGTTTGTTTGGGATGATTTAGCAGGAAATTTATGTGTGTTAAAGAGCGCTAGTGGTGTGTATAGGAATAGGTATAGGGGGTGGGGGGTGTATTCTTGTGACAGGTCAAACATTCCTTCGTCATTCTGACAAAACAGATGGGCGTGGTAGAAACGGTTTCAGGCCTTAAGTGGGGCATTGAGTTCTGTTTTTTGGGGGCTTAAACAGTTCTGGCAAAACACGACATTTTTGTACATGAAAATAAAACTTTAAAAGTTCTTAAAGAAATGCGAAAATTTCCTTCCTTTAATTGGAAATAATATCGAAATACATTTGCGGAAACACCTGAAAAGTTGAGAAAGTTTTCCTTAAATGGCTGGTTGGCTGGCTAACGAATAATATTTGTTGTTTATTTTATTTTATTTTGGTTTTCCGTTTCAATAATTCCACAGAATTCAATAAAGTTTTGCTCTGGGCGCGGGGGAAGCCACCGCATAAAAGTTTTATTTTAATTTTATTTTATTTGCCGCTGCTGTTTGTGGAATGCAAACTGTATTTGATATTATTGCCAAGAGCGTGAAATTCTCACACAGAAAAATACTTTTCAATCTCAAAATGCATGTGCTTGAAATCGAATAACGAAGAAAACAAGCAGCATGAAAGCAAAGAGAAAGCAGGCAGGAGAGCAGCGAGAGCTGTGAAGAGTAAATGAGGGAGAGAAAAGAGCATGAAGAGCCACGCGGCACGGGCACTTCATAATGAAATGAAATCTTATCAGATTTCAGATCTTGATTGCTACACAGCACCACAATATTGTTGTTGCTGCTGCTGATGCTGCTGCTGTGTGGCAAGCAGCAAAAGGACGCCCCACGCCCGACTCTTGCAACTTTTGGCAGCAACAGCCAATTCAATTGCATTCTCGATTCTGCTGTTGCTGCCACATCTCCTGCTACAAAGGTAAAGTTATTTTTGTGTGTGTGTGGCACTCACCTGTCGTGGGATTGTGTCGTCCTGCGGCAGCCAGACTGAGATTGCGTGGCAGAGTCATACAATCACCGCCACCACCGCCACCGCCACCGCCAACGCCCGAGGAGCCGCCTGCACCCATGCCCGGGTGTCCGCCCACGGGTGCCACGCTGGTGAGCAGAACATTGCCGCGGCTATCCACCAGGGCAGTGCCCCCACCCGCCAGATTCAAGGCGTTTCGCGCATAATTCAATGTTGCGGCATGATGCAGCGTGCCCGATTTGGGGAGCGTCATCATGCCGGGATTGTAGCTGACGCTATTACCGGACACGACAACGGAGCCCGATCCAGAACCGCCTCCGCCTCCGCCACCGCCGCCTGCTCCGCCATTGGCTGAGTTTGAGGTGCCCCGGCCAAAGGTTTGCGTGCCACCGCCTTTGATTTGCATATGTTCCCGCTGCTGTTGCTGTTGCTGCTGCTGATGTTGCTGCTGCTGCTTGGAGCTGGTGCTGTAGGTGACATTGCCCATGCCATCTGTGGCCACCTTTGAGCTTTCGATTGGGCCATTGTTGCCCCCCTGCTGCTGCTGCTGTTGTTGCTGCTGTTGCTGTTGCATGCCCGTGTTCGAGCAGATATGAGGTGGCGGTGGCTTCGCCTCATTTGCCGCTGCTGCTGCCGCTGCAGCGGCCGCTTGCAGCAGCATGGCTGCCTGCTGTCCCGCCTGTGAGTCCTGATGACTCTCCACATCCACAATAACATTCGCGGAGCTCTGCGAGTGCCCCATATGGTAATGGGCGTGCTTGATTGGCTCCGGGGGATACGGCACCTGCTGGTGCATGCTCCGCTGCTGGTATTGCTTCTGCAATGTCTTCACCTCCAGCCGCGTCTTGTCACGCTGATAGTAGACACCCGCAAAGATGAGTACGTTGAGTATCAGCAGGCTGCAGCCAATGGCAATCGTAACGCTCAATGCCGTCGAATAGGCTGCATAGCCGGCCGCCTCGAAGCCCGAGGCCAAAGTGTCCGACGAGGCATTCGCCAATGTTGTTGGGGCAAACACGCCACCACCACCACCGCCGCCGCCGTTCGTATAATTTCCTCCAATTGGTATACAGGTCGTATACATATTGTTGGGCTCCACGGTGGTCACTGCAAAAGAGGAGAAGGAAAACAAGTGAGCGGAGAATGGCATATTAATCTCTTTGCTTATTTTCTTTTCAGGCAGTCCATCGTCGTCCATGGGGTCGTATGAGTAATGTCCTTACTCGTACAACGAATGGGGACGACGATGAGGCCTCCTGTGGCTGCGAAAATATTGCGTCAGGTGACACACAATTTCCACTGCATTTACAAGTACAAGTACAGCACTTTCTTTTGGTTAATTTACAACTTTAAGGCATCGAAATGAGGGCAAATCGATGCGCTTAAGGGTGTTAATTAGAGCCGCTGTCTTAACACTCCCTCCCACTCTTTCGATATCATAAAACGTTGAAAGATTTAACGAAGGAAGTACCGAGTACCACTCTAAGTATATTCGAGTAGGACTCTGATGATTATCTCTAGACTTAACAGTTTTAGCTGCAGCCTTTTTGGCCTTATTTAATGTTCTTTCATGTGCCTTATCCCATCATCAATTCTCTCTGCCATGATGAAGCCTAAGCTCTGGTTAAGAGTTTTCCCAGAACAAAAACGAAAATAAATAAACCCGCACCCACACACACACACACACACATACACTCTCTCTCTCTCTGAATCTCTTTCTCTGTGTGACCTGAATTCCAGTGAAAAATGGGAATAGAAAGTAAAATCAGGTAACAGTCGGTTGCTTGGCGAGAATAAAGCAACATGTGGATGGGTAGGAGGAGGAGGAGGCTTAACCCACGAAAGACTAGGAAAGGAAAATCCCTGGCACTGTGAGGGCTGATTAAGCTGAAAGGGAAATGTCAAACTATCACTGAAAATTGAAATGGTTCACTTAATAAATGTGCCCGACCAACCGAATGTCCTTCGACGGATGGTAGAGGCATCAGCTGAGGCTGCAGAAATATCTAATTTATGCAAGGACATTCCATGAAGCACCCACCCTCCTCGGCACCCTCATTTCCCAGTTTGATTTGATGGCTTGGGGTTGCTCCTCCACTTTTCTCTTCTCTTTCTCTTCTCTTCGTTTATTTTTTTTGTTTTTGTGATTCCACTAATTAAAGCCACATTAAGCAGGGCCCTCGCTTTTCTCTCTATCTCTTTTTGGGTCTCTGTCTCTGTCTCAAGCTCAATGCTTCACAGAGGCCATGTGTCCTCGTAAACATCATTATCTGCTGCTGCCTGCTAGAGGCGGGGGGTTGGTCCTTGAACGCAGAGCCAAACGAAAAGCGAAATTAAAATAAAAATAAAAAGGAATTAAAACTAAGGGAAAAATCACGAAATGCTGCACACAGACTGAAGCAAAAGTATTTTTCGTAGTTGTGCGCAAAATTAAATGCAAAATGGAGCGGAATGATAAAAAGCTTAGTGGCCGAAAGGGTCGAGAAAAGTGCCTCTAGAAGGGGGATTTGCTCCGCAAGAAGGGTTGCCATTTGCCACACACACAAACACCCACAGAGACAGAGAAAGAGGGGAGCCAGCGAGTCTCAAGTGTTTCTTCAGAGTGTAGACAAGTGACAGGTTGAGAGCCACCCACACACACACACACACACACCCACACACAATCATGATTGATGGCTGAGAATTATGTATAGATTGAGAGGCTAATTCCAAATTGGTTTCCTTTCCTTCTTTTTTTTCGTATCCCCACCTGATGGCAAAAGTTCTTTTGTTAACCAAAAATCTTGAGTAAATTAAATGCCACACTTGAATGGAAATTGAAAAAGCTCTCCTGTCTCTCTCTCTCTCCATCCTCAGACTTTGAATGGCAGCTGTGAATCTTCGCACGATTATTGAGAGACAAAGGCAGATGAAGACTGACTGGGGGTGAAGAGATTATTAGGAGAGATTTATTTGGAAAATATTTATGCAAAATACGTGCCACAAGTCTTTAATCTTGAGCACAAAAATTGTGTGTTGATATGCAGAAAATTGAAAAGCAAAACTTGACAGACAAAAATTCCATATCCCACCCGCAACCCCCACACACCTTCTCCATTATCGCCACATCAAACATATCCTCCCCACACTTGATACAAAACAATGCCAAGTGTAGGAAGCACTTGAGTAGGACTCCAAACGACTCTTCCAGTGGAGACTCCAAAACAATGCCAAGACAATGACAAATACACATTTTCCAAGGGGCGAACGGGGAGCGAGCGCCCCAACGTGGGGTAAACCCATTTGTTTTCAAAGACATTTCCACACAGAGCATTTTCCAACTCCTTCAACGTGCTGCAACGTCGTACCTTTGGTGGATACAATGGACCTGAAGAGGGAGGCGCCTTAAGTGGTGCATGTAGCATAGAAAATGGAAATAATTTTATATTCTGGACAGTTGAATAAATGAGTAGGGAAACATGTAAGAACTCCACTTGAAAATGATTGCAAAACTCAATCTAAGTCCCAAGGCAAATGCTAAACATAACTTGTGGCAAATATTAGACACGTTTAGGCATCGATTTGGCGAGAAAGAAAGCCGAAAATTATGGCAGGAAAAGTGTCAGAAATCTGCAACTGAAACAACGAAGTATTTTTTGAATGCTAAGCTGCTTTGTGAGAGAAAAAAGTTTATTATTTTACTCCTCTAAGCTTCATGTTTCAGTTGCCAACCAATTTATCTTCTTCAAAATTCGTTTTTAAACCCATTTAAGCTATAAAAATGTAACTTCAAATAGCTAGCAAATTTTCACAAAAAGATTCTCGAGGATTCCGTCAAAATGAAGACACAACAGAAACATAAACTACGAAAAAAAAACTAAGGAAAAAAACACACACACACACACACACACAAAAGCCAAGCACTTCAATTCCTTGCACTTTTTTTTTCACGCCGCTTGCGACTTAAACTTCGTTGCAAAAACTTGTTTTCCATTTTCACATGGCGTTTTTCTTGGCTTTCAGCTTTCAGTGTGCACGTCTTTCGATTTGTATTTTGTTGCGGTTGCTCGTTCTTGTGGATTTTTTGGCTTTTAGTTGCATATTTCTGTCGCCTCTTTAGAGTCAAAAAAGGGGTAGGAAAGAGAGACAGACAGTGCGGTTGTATAACCAAAGGCAAAGGGACCAGCAACGGCAACGGCGAACGACGAACGGCTAAGGTGACGACGTTGACGACGACAGTTGGAGACCAAGGGGCATGGGGCATGGGGCAAGGCATGGCAGCGGCACAGTTGGCAAAGTCAACGCTTAAATGAAAAGCATGTCAAAGTATGTCGAGTCCATATGACACTGTGACGCTCGGGCTCTCTGTCGCTGAGTCTCTCTGGGTCTCTCTGCCGGTGCCTCGCAGCGTGTCTGGGGCTTTACTCCAATCTAAAATCTCTAGACTCCTCACCTAAACCGCCCACTGATGGGCGTTGTTTTTTGTGGCCTGCGTCCGTCGGCTGTCACTCTGACAGCTGTTTGTCGCATTTCAGGCATTTTATCATCTTCTATTCCCACTTTTGTGTCCGCTCGCTGTCTACTAGATTTTATACCATTCTCCCATTCTCCCATTCTATATTTCTGTCACTCGCCTCCATCTCCATTTCACTCTCTCTCTCTCTCTCTCTCTCTCTTTCTCTCTCTACCTCTCTTCTCTCTGTCGCTTTTCTGTTTGCCTGTAAGTTTGTTTTGATGGGCGGAGGATTTAGTTTTCGCAGCAGCATTTGTTGGCTGTTGGCTGTTGGCTCTGCCCTTTTGCACTAATTGAAATGAACATTTTCTGTTGTCTTTGTGGCTCGCTCTGTGGTCCCAACACTCCCTCCCACCCGCCACCACTCAGGCGACAAGGCCACCACAAGTCATGCTCTCCTGTCCGCTGTCCTGTCGTTCTCTGATGTTCTCTGCTGTTTGTTTCGGTCACAGATTAGTCAGGCAAATTAAATTTTAAAGGCAGCCCCTTCCAATCAATATTAAGTGTGGAAAACCCAGGACAAAAACAAGTATTTTCTACTCTTCCCATAAAGGAAAGAAATTGTCTGAATTTCTGAGGGACAATTTCTCATATAAACAGACAGACAAACGGACATTTGATGTGACTATTAGCTGCCTTGCAATCCCCTTGAATGCATCACGACTCGAAAGATGAAGAGACGGAGAGAGCAAAACGATGCAAAATTGTTATTGCAATTTATTGGTCGTCTCAGTTCTCGACTGATCTACCTGCTGATAAATATTCTCGGATGTCTCGGTAGAATGAAGGACTATAAAAACGGAGACTGCGAGTGATCGAAAAGTGCCACAGCGGGTATATTCGACTGTGCATACACCTTCGCTTCCCATTGCCTGAATTAATTTATATTTTTTTTTTTTTATTTGGCAGTGAGATAAAGGAGTCCTCCCTCGTACAATTGCCACGTCCTGGTCACCCCACTTAGCTAATCCTAATGCATTTTGCATTGGCCAACTTAGCTTACCATAGCGGGAATAGAGGGTAACTAGAGGGGTGTAATGGAGGGATAAGTGTGTGCCATGGGGAGAGGGTCTTGTAGTGGAACTGCGCGAAAGTTTCGCTTAAAATTGACTGTGTCTTAGTTTTGACTTTGGGATAAGCTAAAGGCAGGGACAGCGACAGCGACAGCGACGGTTGAAGTCGCAGAAACAAGGCCACGCCCATCAGGCAGCAGCAGCAGCAGCTCACCACCCACCGCCCCACTACCGCCAAATGCAAGCATTTGATGTTTGAGTTGAATTCTCGCTCTCCCCCTCTCTCTCTCTCCCGAAGGAGTTTGTTTCCCAAGCAACGCAGCTGCTGCCTTGAGTTGCACTTGCCACACACTGTGGGGAGCTGTGGGGACAGTTTATTAAAAAATGGCGAAAAAACATAAAGGAAAAAGCGCGTGGAGCGGAGCGCGCAGGAAAGTTTGCTGTTAATTTGGACTAAGTGTTGAAAAAGTTTTCCACCAACGAGTTTTACATAAACTGGTTTAATGACTTGCCATCCTGAGCTGGCGGATGATACGCTGGGGGGAGGGATGATACCCGAGGAGAAAGCAAAGCAAAGTAACTAGAGAGTGCATTAAAATTATGCGCTATTTGCATTTGTGGCATCCTAGACATCCCAGACTCACTCCAAATTCAACCCCAAAACGAGAAATTTATGCCACAAGCAGAGAGGGAAAGTGGTGGGGGATGGATTGAATGGATGGGGAGCCTCACAAAAAAAGGTTACACACACTTAATACTTGTAGAGATTACAGTTGAGTGCATTTCCAAAAAGTCAGCACTCGGCACAATATAAATTCAAAAGCTAAAAAATCCCCATATTCCATGTCCCCCTGTCCCCATGTCCCCATGTCTCTCATCTGCCATGGCTGGACGTAATTTCAATAAGCAACCGGCCACGGGCCCCCAGCTGGAGGTCCGAGAAGTTCTTTGGGGTCAAAGATGGAAATGTCATGGCACCAAAGAGGGCTGTGGGGCCTGGGAGTCACAAAATGCCAACTTTGCAATTTCCACTTTGCCACAAAAGTGAAGTAAACAGAGGGACTAGGCCCAGGACGACTACGACGACGACGACAAGGCACAAGGCCGAGTAAACACAAATCTTTTGCCTAGCCAAAAAAAAAAAAAATAAATAAAGTGTTGATTTTCCACAGAAGGGGAGAAAAGTAAAAGGAAAGAATAAATAAGAAGAGTTTTCTCGTTTGAATTTCGGGGGGGGAATTCGATCAGAACCAAACATTTATCCGACCACACATGGCGTATGCGTAATATACGAGTATTTCGCTTGCCTCAGTTATTAGGCAAATGTGCACATGTGCGTACACATTTTTGTGGGCATGTATCTTCCAACATTTGATCATCTAAGCAGCCAGCACTGAAACGTTTCATTTAAGGCAGGTTTTGTTTATTAAAAGGGGAGGGAATCCAGCAGGAAACGACTACAGGGTAGTCACCATTTCAGCAACAAATAGCAGCCAAAAGGGTAGGTAGACTGCTGAGTGCGACAAAGCGTTAAAGCAGAAATCGAAGGAAAGAAAGTCTTGTTGCCTTATTTTAATTTGTCATTTTATGCAGAATCCGCAATTAAATAAAGCTCCTCATCCAAAAGGCCACAGACTTGGGTCCTCTCCCTGTTCCTTTTCCTTACGTTGAGGTTTTGGCCTTTGTCAAATCACAGTATTAAACTACAACTGCAGAATGCTACAAAGGTCCAAAAGGGACATTGACAAAGGCGATGGGCGATTGGGGTGTTGCTCCTTGGGGAGCTTTGTGGATGCGTGTGTATTTAAGTGGCAGGGAAACCCTCGGAGTCGGACAACCCATCCCTGTCATCCCGAACTTTGTAAGTGTGTTTGTTTTTGGTGGGTGGGAGTTGTGGTTAAGCGTACACTTACCACCCAATATGCCATTCAAATAGGCCGAAGCATTCAGGCCGCGTCCCTTCTTCATCATCAATTGCTCATCGACAAGCAGGAGGCGCGACGACGAGCCCGAGGATGATGAGGATGTGGCTGTTGATATACCGAATGGATCCGGCTTAACAGGTCCCTCGTACAGGTCCATATCATCGTGATTACGAAACAGATTGTGTCTAGCAATCACATCCTCCATGCCAGCGCGATGTAGCTCCGGTATAAGGCGCAACCAAATGGAGAGTTGATGGGCCCGAAAGTGATTCTTGATACGCGGCTTCATTCCTGCAAAACAAAAAACAAAAACAAAACAAAAGGTAGGGTAAGCAAACATCTTCATTTTCAAATCGAAACATGCATGCAAATATCCCATGTCCCATGTCTTATGCTCTAAAACTATTCCATGTTTGGCTTTTGGGCCACTTTCCACGAGTCATTTGCATGCCAAAAAGGTGAGCGACAGCGACACTTGGCCTGGCCCTCCTCCTGGCCCAATTGAGGGCAACTGCTGCTGCTGCTGCTGCTCCACCTTCCCCACTCTGATGTCTTGTTTATTCTTAAAGTGGGGTGCAAGCGGCATAAAATGTTTAATTTTTGATGGCTCAGGCAGGCTGAGCTCTTCGTGTGGCAATGGAAAATAGGAGCGCGAATGAAAACTCTGTTGAGCGCACTTTTATCTCATATATAAATTTAATTTATAATATATGTGAAAAGTAACCATGGAATATGACTCTCATATATGCAGCAGTCACTCATGAGTGTGTGTGTGTGTGTGTGTTGGGGCATTCATAAAAAAAAGAGGAATCTCAAGCTTCAATCGAACGAGATTGTGAGAGAAAATGCGAAATCTGAAATCCGAAATAAAATACGAGCATTGCAAGCATTTTGGTGGTGCTGCTGCTGCTGCTGCTGCTGGTGCATAATTTACGCCAGAGAGAACTTTCGCATTCAGAGATTCTCCCATGACCAGGCGAGAGGCTTATGCATAAGATATGCTTATAGTTCAATGTATTTTCCACACCGTATTTTCCACAGCTGGATATCCTTTGTGCATGTCCCTTTTGTATGACGCCCCACACACACACTCATTTCTTATTTGATTTCGATTTCAGTTTTGCACTGCGAAAATCCTTTCAAAACTTGAGCTTATAGAAAGAGTGCCAGAAATCTGTGACGGAGCTGCCTGACGGAGTATTCTGTATAGAAAGTGTCCTTTCAATTAAAATCAAACATAAAAAAAATCAAAAGCATAAAAAGAAAAAAAAAAGATAAATAAGGCACACAAACACGCCAAAAAAAAAAAAGAAAATAGAAATTTAAGGAAAAATGAAAGAGAGGTAATGGCTCCAGCAGACGACATATCTTTTGATATGCATCGTCCTTCGTTCTTCAATGTTTACGTGTGCGTAAAGTGCGTATCAGCAGGCACTCGCCTTCCATCTCCCCCTCCCACCCTAGTCTTTCCTAACATTTTACCTTTTTAAAAGCCATTCGCCATCGTGTACACAATGTTAAGGCAAAATCCATTGTCATAACCTGTGCGTAATTTTCATAAACCGTTAAGCGCGTGTATATCTGTCGCTATCCTCAATGTGTCAGTATGTGTGTGTGTGTTAGCAAGTGAATGACTGAAAGAGTGAGGGACTGAGTGGCAGTGCGTCTGTGTGCGTCAAGTGGGGTATATTGATTTTCTTATTAAAATGGAAAAATGGGAACCACCGCAAAAGGCTTTTACTTGAAGAGGGAGATATATTTTTTATTGGGTCTCAAGTTTTCAATGCAAACAGAAATATATTTTAGAAAATAGATTTTAATTTTTGCAAGCAATTCTTTGTTACATTTTTATATAATTATTGTAAGGGTCTACCATTTTGAAGTGTTAAAATGGAAAACTTAAGTGTCGAAATGAATTTTTGCACAGCGGCATTAAACACTTTGGGAATACAAATATTTCTCTGGCTTCACTTACTCATTTGTTGTGTTATTATTTAAAATTTAGAGCTCATATTTACTACACTGATAGAAAAAAGGCATAGTAAAAATAATTACAATTATATTTGAATTTAAAATGCGATTTTTAAATACAAACAAGTAAAATTAAATAGAATTCACTTTGATTCAAATATAATTGTATTAAAATGGCTTTTTTAATACGGTCATATTTAATCTTAATACAAAACACTTTAAAATAAATATAATATACTTAATTTTTAGTTTAATATGTTTCACATTTAAATTTAATATTATTATGACTTGATTTAAAAATTTTTTTTTTAAATCAAATGGAAAACCTTTTTATTTTAAATATTCCATATTAAATGAAATTAAATATTTTTTGTATTTATTTTAAATATGTTTATATTATTTTTTTATGTCCATTCGAATTCCCAACTGGTTCACGCTGCTGCAGCCTTGAATACACAGTTTAAATTATCTTTGTGCAGGGCCATAATCACAAAAAATGCAGTTCTACTCATGTTGCGATTATTTCTAGTTGAAAACTTCTACTTTGTGAATTTCACACCAAGAGGACTTGAAATGTAGTCCGCGTAGGCAAAATAATAACCGATTAGTTTAAAAATGAAATATACTCAATATAAATATGAAGCATATTAAATTTAAGCATAAAATATTTTTAAATTAAATATGAAACATATTAGATTTAAATATGAAATATATTAAACTTAAATATGAAATATATTCAACTTAAATATAAAATATATTAAATTTAAATATTTTCATATTAATATAAAAATTGAAGTAAAAAATATTCAATTTTAATACAACCACTCTTGGATGAAAATCAATGGCATAAATATTAAAATCTAAGTGAAAATATTAAAATTCAAGGGGTTTTTTCAATCGGTGTAAGCTCATGCCTAAAGCTAGCAACTAATAAATATTGATGACTCAATTAAATATTTCTTACTCTAACAAACCTCAAAGATTATATTTTTATTTGGGGAAAAACAAAATAAAAACTAAAAAATAAATTAAAAATGAATAATTAATTTTGATTTATTGAATTTTCAAACACAAACATACACTTTGAAGGGTATTTATTGCTGCCTATAATATTTACATATTATTTTCTAGACGCTTTAGGTGTGTCTTGTCCCTGTCCCTGCCGCTGGCGTGGCATACAAAAGGTGTGAAAAATTTGAAATTAATAACATTTTCGTACATTTGACATGGAAGCAATGGCGCCATTTTAACACACACATAAAGCTTTATGTCGTAACACAAACACCCCTACGCCTGCCCACACATTCCCCACACTTTGGATCTGAGATTCTAACATCTTTTCCCTCCTTCCTTCCTGCATTTGCCATCCGCCATTGACAGTCTCTGGGCGTTTTGATTGCCCGTCCGCCCATCATCTACCTGGTGGATGGAAGCTGCTCTACTCCTTCTGTTGCTGCTACTGCTGCTTCGCCTCCTGCTGCTGGTCCTTTTCTGCCTCACTGTGCTGACAGTCGCCCCTTGTAATGCCACATTTTTTCCAAGTACTTGTGTTTGCCTGCCCTGCCCGTGGCGTTCCCCAACCAACACTCTTTGCCATGTTTTTGGCAGGCAGAACATGTTCCAGGCGTTGGGCCTTCTTTAAAATTCAAATTAAATTTGATTCGCTCTTTCTTTTTGTTGGCATGGAAAATTTGTAGCTTTTAGAATTTTGGCAATTCCATGAATTTCTTTTTACTGCATTTTGCATGTCAGTTATGGGGTGAGATATATCCAGAAGAATGAAAGCTACTTGCATATTAACAAGGATCCGATTTGAGAGCTCGGATTTCCACCCAAAACGAAAGAAAAGTTTTGTCTGCATCAAATGCTCTTTAAACTGTCTCCACAAAAGAAAAAAAAAAAGAAAGGAAAACAGAGCAAAAGCCAAGTGGAAAATACCGGAAAAACTTGCTGTGGTAGTGGGACTCACCTATTTCTAAATACTTTTGATGCAGGGGATCATAATTTTCCCAGGTGATGCTGCGAAAGCGATTACGCTCCTTTGAAACAGGCAGCGACGAGTCCTGGCGATGGTGTTCATTCGGATTCCTGCAGCAGAGAAAGCAAAATGAAAGCAACGAAGAAAAGAAAAACCAAGAAAAATACAACAGGTTAAGTGGAGTTTAGAGCAAGCGGAAAGAAGGAAGAGCTTAAAGTGCAGCAGTTGCAGTTGCAGTTCAAGTCGCTGTCGGACAGCAGGTGTCCTAAGACTTTTCTCAGCGACACTTACCCGGTGCGTGCAAAGTTGCTCCAAAATATCATCACAGCCTCGGACAGCGCTGTCTCCGACTTGGTGTAGTTCTGGGGAAAGTGGCTAAAGCCATCCACCAGTGGTGCCCCAAATATATAGGGTAAATCCTCGCCATGCACCGTACCCATGCGCTGGGGATAATCACCGTCCTTGGTCTGATAGTCGAACACATAGAAGTAGCAACGTCCCGCCGGCTGTGTGGATGTTCCCGCCGATGTTGAGGCAGCTGGATTTCCGGCTGCCGAGGAGCTTGCCGGCGATGAGGAGCTTACTGGCGGCGGCGATTGCGATGCCAGGATGTCGCCCGTTCGGACAATCGGTGCCACAAACTGGGCATCCGATAGAGCAGCCACAGCGGTGTCTCGTGTGTTGATCGGATGCTGGGAAGTGCGATCCCAGTCCGTATACTCGTTGACGATCTGCGCAAGGAATTTGTTGCATAAAATACATTCTCAAATATAGATATAGAGAGAGCGAGAGAGAGAGAGAGGGATTGGTTGCATGTGTGCAAAGTCAAATCCTTGCTGGATTACATGGGGATTTCTACTGTTTGCATGTCCTTGTTTGCGGTAGCCCATCCAGCCCAGCCCAGCCACAAAACGATGGCGTATTATGGCAACGAGCAGAAGGACGCTCTGACGCTCTGATTATTTCTGCCAGCATGCCAGTCTGCCACAAATAAACGACCACAAAAATGCATCTGTAAAATCGATGTCATGCATAATTTAAAAATTTCCCCCCCAAAAAAGTATTAAATGAATTCTAACAATTGTTATGTGTGTGTGTGTGTGTGTGTGTGTGTGGAATATATTTACATGGGATTGTCTCTGATTCTCTTATATGGAAGGGATTGTCTCTGGATTTTACCTCCAAATATTGATACTGATACTGACAAATACTGCAAATATATTTGGGGGCGGAGTTTCCATTGATTTTTGGTTGGCAAACAATTTTAAACTTCTCATTTTTGATTTTAACTTTTAACTATAATTCTAGTGGGTTTTTTTTGTGTATTTGAAGTTTTAAAAAAAATAGAAATGTTTGAAATTTTAATACAAAAATTCGGATCTAATTATTTGTGATTAATATAAATATTTATTGAGCAATTACCGAATTTTAAGACTTTTCTTTAAAGCTTTCAGTTAATTTGAGTATTAAATTTAATTTTTATTTTAATGACGTTCATCATTATTTGTGTCGCCATATAAATGAAGGCTTATGGAAGATAAATACTGAATACTGAAGCCAGTGTCCTCGAGTGTCCTGCTGTCTGCGCTGCGGTTACGCATAAGTATAATGAAGTAAAATAAATACGGGCTTTAAGCGCTATAATCGTGATATATGCCGTCGGCAATTTACGACTTCTTCACACATATATAAATATATATATATATATATATATATATATCTGGTGAAATGGTGACAACAGCAAGGCTGATGCTGAGGCTGAGGCTCTGGCTGAGATACAGATACAGAAATCTGACTTCTGACGTTGGGATGCTTGCTACTCGTTGGAGGTTTCTCCTGATGCGGCGGCTGCTGCTGCTGTTGCTGCTGCTGTTTGCTGTGATTTGGGTTAAGTGCTGCTTGTGCGCTTTTAAGTAGGTATGTGTTGGCACACTCATACGAACACATGTATGTATGTATGTATGTATGTGTGTATGTCTATGTCCTTGCACACATTTGCCAAATAAAGCGTGTTAATGTTTGGCAGCAATGGCGTGTTAACTGCCTTCCATTTCGCCCGCTTGCACAATGAAAGAATAAAAATAACATCGCCAGTAAAAGCATTAAATAAATATATACAGCAGCAGTAGAAGGCGGCAACAGCAACAGCAAAAGTAACAGCTAAATGTTAAAAAAATAATAAGCGTTTCAAATTTCCAGAAAAACATGAGTGCATAGGATGAAATGCAGACAGACGCAAGAGCATCTACATACACGTATGTATGTATCTGTTGGAGTGGTTGCAAAAAATGTTACTCATACGCAATGTGTAATTATAATTACACGCTCGCAGCTACAGTTACTCAAAGCAGTATGTGCGAACATTTTAATTGACTTTTCTCTTGCAGTCACTGTTGTTGTTTTAGCTGCCGCTTAGAAGTGTTTCATTACACTGGCCAACAAGAGTGCTTTTAATCATTTTAATGGCTACAAAAAATTACTTAAATTAAAGTTTGCTTCTTAAATATTTAGAAAGCAAACAGGAGAGCGAAACTTGAGATACTCTAATAAATTACAGGTTTTGCATAATTGAAAGATTCGTCATGCCTGAGAGGGTATCTACAGTAAGTCTGTATCTAAGTACATATTTCTTTTCATCTGGCAACTGTCTATAAAGTTTTTAAGTGCAAACTTTGAGACAGTTTCTTGAGGGGGGGAAAAAAAAATAAACCAAAAAAAAAAAAGTAAAAGTTGAAATGCAAACTGCCAGATAAAGGCAATAATTAAGCTTTAAACTGATGCCAAAAGTGGAACGACAGACAAAATCTGATAGCCAAGATTTATGGGTCGCAGACCGCACACCGCAGACACACTCACAACTCTCTCGATCTCTCTCTCTCTCTCTATGTAGAACTTACCGTATAGAATATCTCATTAAGGTGATAATTGTATGCATTGCGGACATAAGTGCGGATAATTTTATCTCGTCGCTCGCCCTCGAAACCATTTTGTATATCATGAGCACTGAAGCGCCAAATCGATTCGCCCGTAACGACGCCAAACAGGACATCATAGTGACCGCCCATATTTGGTGTGGCAGAGGCGCCACCGCCAAAGTAGCTGCCACTGCCACCGTTGAAGGATGCGCCACCACCACCACCACCACCACCACCACCACCGCCAGAGCCACCATTGCCACCCGGTGATGTCTGGAAGCCAAAGTCCGCTGATGAACGCTTCGAGTTGCGGGCCATTAAATCATCGATATCGAGATTGGAATGTCCGGGTCGTATGACAACGCCATCAACCTAAATTGAAAGCAAGGGAATCGCAAGTAAATGACAAAAGTAGTGGAAAGGACACAAGGAGGTGCCCGCAAGACAGAAACTTGAAGTTGGCGAAAAGAAGGAATGGTACAACGAGAAGTAAAGTAAGTAATAAAGTCCATTGAAGCGAAGAAGCGGAGGACCAGAACAAAAGGAGGAAAAAAACCGAAAAATAAATGTTCATTGATGGTAGGGAGCGAGGGTGGGAGGGAAGAGAAAACTCTCCACCCTCGCTTGAATCTCCTTCGATTTTTGTCTTTGATTTTACCGATGGTCCAAAGGATGTAAGAAAGTTTGGTGCCTGTATATCCGCACTATACAAATCCTCCAGCGGCACATCCCTCAGACAGTCGACTATTTGCTCATGATGTCGATTCAGGTCCTCCGGTATTGTGCAGTTCACTTCCTTGGCCAACTTGATGGCAAACAGCACGGGATCCTCGACCAGTGCCCACGAGGAGTACGCCGAGCCCGACATGAGTATGGCACGATGGAAGAGCCCTCGCACCATCGTTGGCGATGTCATCAGATAGTTAATGCACGCCGCTCCCGTGCCATGTCCGGCAAGGGTAACGGCATTTGGATCGCCACCAAATTTCTGTATATTCTGTTGGATCCAATGCAGCGCCGCCATTTGATCCATTAGCCCATAGTTGGCGACCCTGGCATGGGCATGTGGATTTGGATTGGCATTGAGGAAGCCTAAGCAAAAAAATTTGTATATATGTATAGTTATTGAGACATTTTTGGGGATGAGTTATGCTGTACCTAATATGCCCAGGCGATAATTGAGTGTTACCACCACCACTTCGCCATAGCTGGCAAGGATACTGCCATCGTAGGGATTGCCGCTGCTCCATTCAAAGGATTCGCCATGAATGAACACCATTACGGGCAGCTTTTTCTCATTGGCACCAGCTACAAAAGAAAAAATATATAGAAAATACAAATCATAAATTGAAATCATTTAAAAAAAAACCAAAAAAAAACAACTTTGTGATATCTCAATTCCTTTCCCCGCACGAACACTCAACACCAACACACAAAAGTATACGCTCTCTCAGTGCGCCATTAAATGTTTCCGTTTGCGTGCGAAGCGGATTTTGCCATAGAAATCGCTTCAGATTAGTGGGATTCACTTGGCCCTGGCCCCGTGGATTTTGTGGCAGCTTTTCGGGGGGCACTAGAACTGGAGGGTGGCACTTACGATAAGATTTTCACTGCGCAATGGTTACGTGAGAGCAACGCTTTGGCTTGCCTTGCCTTCGCTTGCCCTTCTTTTATTTTTTTTTTTTGTATTTTTACGTATAAATTATTGGCATTACGTGGAGTACGATTAATCTTAATTAATTGAATTTAAATAAGATTTATGAAGAGCTTAATGTACGCTTATATTTTTCTCTGTTTGGCTTGTGATAAAGTTTTTCGCCCCTGTTTTCTTTTGCTTACCATTCACCGGGGAAAAGACATTCAGGTAGAGGCAATCCTCGGATTGGTTCTCCAGAAATGGCAGCAATCTCTTCAAGTACTCCAGCCGGCCCTTGGGCATCTTCTCCAGTGCCGCCGTTTCGTTCTGTATATTTGGCAAGCGCTGCGGACAGACGGGACTGTACTTATCCGAGATGCGAATGCCATCCCAGGGCGCTGGTGCACGCGTGGGACTGAATCTGTATTGATTTTTAATATTGCATTGTCAGCACAAAAAAGGGAATGGGAATGGAATGCCATAACGTACCGATTTTGTTTGGTGGGTGGCGTGGCATATGGCACTCCGAGGAACACCTCCACAGATCGCAGAAATCGAAAGCTATCCAATGGGAGTATCAGGCCATGCAATCGACCATATCGCGTCTGCACTATACGATGCCCCAAACGGGCATTCTTATAGATGTCCGATGTGGAGGCCTCCACCATGTGTGGCCTGCCGATAAGCATGCCCGGAAGCAGCAGTAGCCGCAGCAAAATCAACAGCTGGCTTTCTCCCATTGTCTTCGCAGTGCTTTTGCTTTATTTTCGAGCAATTTAATTGAATTCTATTATCCACCTGCTCCCCTATATCGATGTGGCTCTCGATGGCAGGGAGTTCTTGCTGTTCATTTACACTATCTATCGGTGACGTGGGCTGCGCTGAGGTTTCGAGTTTCCAGCTGCACGGCTTTCATTTTGATCTGCATATAAAGAGGGAGAGGTAAAAGCGTTTTAGTTTATTTTTCATTTCTAATATTTTAATTACTATTTTGCAAAGTAGGGGAAGATTTAATGTCCAAAATGGAGACAACAAGAACCATTAGAAAAGATAGTGTGGACACAAAAAAGTCAAAAGAACTCGGCAGTACCTATCGCTTACTTTACTTAGAGATTCGTAACTCTAGCAATCATTTGACAATTTTCATAATTAATTATCAGCTTGTTTTGTTGGGAATTAACACAACTATAGATATAAATTCTTAAAAAATGTCTTAGCATGCAACAAAATATTTGTAAATTCCAAAGTTAAATAAAAAGAACGACAACATTTATACATTATATGAACACAAGTGAAAAATCATCTAAAAGTCACACACATTTATCTTTCAAACCCTTTAATTTGGTTGGATGTTGGATTTGTTGATGCTGTGTGAAATTTATGAACGACTTTTAGTGTGAAGCATAATGTACAATCGGACGGATGTGAAGTGAAGAAACACTACAGATTTATTTGTGTTGGTTGTTGTTAACTCCTGAAATAATACTCCGAAAAATTATGCTCCAAAAAATGTAAGTCAAAAGAAGGTTACTCCCAAATATCCCAAAACAAGGGCAAAACTAGTTTGCGCACATTTTAAGTACTCGAAAAAAAAGCCAGAAATATAAATTTTCTCATAAATTTCATACACGTATAAGGGAGGCGAAAAAAAAGTTAAATTGTTGATGCAAATTCTTTTTTTGGGGAAAAAAAACTGTGGTGCTGTGCTGCCACAAGGTCTCCTCATTTCAGTGTTTGCATTTGTGTCTGTATGTGCACATTTATGTATATTTGCACTTGTATATACATACATATCTGTGTGTCAGTGTGCCTGCCTCAAGGTTACTCTTTAGCCATGCTACTGCAACTGTGTCAGTGTGCAATTTCTATCTGTATCTGCGGGTGTTTTGCGGTTCTACTCTTTTATTTTTTAAGCTTTTACATTGTACCTATTTTTATTTTTTTGTTCGCTTTTTGCATGGAATTACTCTGCTTATTTGTTCGTTTGTTTGTGTCTGTGTGCGTTTGTTGCACTGACAATTCAAGTACGCGCCACAGCGAGTGGCAGCAATGGCAAAAGTAGCTCATGCTCCTAAGGCCTCTCTGAGCTCTGCTAAGCGGGTGAGAGGGATAATAATAATGAGGGAATGAATATCAAAGTAAGCCACGATACTTAATTCATACAGCAATGATTTCAGCATAATACAGATATAAATTTTCGAAACAACTAAGATACGAATACAAAATACAGCCATGCGTGTGGTAAACATTTTTATGGATGTGGTACGTCGAGTGCGTCTAAAGTTAACCATGCCAAAGGCGCTCAACGAGGGCAGCTTGAAGAATCTCAGCCCCAGCTCGGAGCTCGAAGCACCAAAAATCCCCAGCACAGGCGCAAGCGGATCTGCCATTCCACCACGTGAATGGCTGTGGACGAAGCGCACAAAGATCGATATGGAATTCGATAAGCTCTCCTCGTTGCCGGAACAGCAGCAGAATGCCATTTTCTGGCAGAACATCAAGCGGGTGCTGCTGATCTGCGGCGGTCAGGAGAAGCCAGGCGAAATGGAGGATAAATACGTAATGGAGGCCTCTGGCAAAATGGTCAGCGTAATGGAGGCTCAGCGTTTCGTTAAAGATGTCTTTGCCGCCATGGATGTGCCCCTGGACTCGGCCACGGATATGGCCGATTCATTGATTGCAGCCGACTACATGGGCCACCGCAGCATGGGCATCCATCGGCTGCCCTCGATTGCTGCCGATCTACTCAACTCGACGGTAACGGCGAGTGCCATACCCGAGATTATTAAAGAGAAACAGTCCGTTGCTTTGGTGGATGGCCGCAATGCACCCGGTCCGGTGGTGGGCAAATTCTGTATGGATCTGGCGCTGCGAAAGGCTCGCACGGTGGGCATTGGCTGGGTGGCCGCTCGACATTCCAACTGCATTGGCATGGCCTCGTGGTATGCCTGGCGGGCCATGGATCAGCGTATGATTGGTGTCTGCATGTCGAATGCAGCACCGACTCTAGTGCCCGCCGGCGGCATCGAGGCGGTCCTTGGCGAGAACCCCATCGCCTGTGCTGCCTCCGGGGCGAAAGAGCAATTCGTTGCGGACTTTGGCATGTCCGCCTGTTCGGTGGCGGATCTGGAGCTCTCCTACTGCAATGGCAATGCCCAGCAACTGCCGGAGCTGGCGGCCCTGGACAGCTACGGCAAAGAGACAACATCCACGGCGGAGGCTTTGCGCTCCCAGCGCCTGCGGGCCTTTCAGCCGGAGTACAAGGGATTTGGCTTAGCTGCCATGGTGGACGTCATGTGTGGGGTGATGTCAGGCGCCCGCTATGCCACACGACTGCAACAGCGCGGTGTCTACAATGCGGACAATGCACCAGCGAACTTGGGGCAGGTGTTTATTGCCATCGATCCGATGCGTTTCTGTGCATCGTTTGAGGATCGTCTCATCGACTTTCATCGTCTGCTGCGTGAAGCGACGCCCTGCCAGCAGGGTCTGCCGCCTCTGGTGCCTGGCGACAAGGAAATCTCACATATGCAGTCAGTGGACGATCAGGGTGGTCTCTTTATGTCGCCCTGTACCTTGGCGGTTCTTAAGGAATTGGCCGAAAAATTGGATATCACACCGCTGCAGATGGAGGCAGTCAACAAACGCGAATAGGTTCCCATTTTAAAGATGCTTTTTTTGTAATTTGCCCGAAGCCAAAAAAGCCAAAAGTTTCAGCATTTCAAATGAATTTTCTCGCCTGCTTCGCCGTCCCACTAATTATGGAGCGTTAAAATATTCAAAAGTTCACTTCACAACAAGACCCCCCCCACGCAATAAAAAAGAAAATTCTGCATAATTATTTCTGCTAATTTATGGACTCCACTTTTCCACCTTTCCTCCCTAGTATACCCTTTTTTTGTAGCGGTGAGCAGTGCGAGAGCCAACAGCTGTGGCAGCAACTAAAAATAGCTAAAAAAAAAATAAAAATCCCATTCCAGGTACAAGTATATTTGTGCTTGGATAATTGTGTGCGTGTGGCGTGTCAGGAAAAGTATCTAAATCTAAATCGATATAAAAAAGGAGGTTGAGCGGCTGCAGAATCATTGGCAGAATGATTAATTTGATTTCCTTTGGCAGCCCGTGGGGGCGTATGTGTAATAACGTGGAAACTTTTCTTATGACACACACACACACAGAGTCCTCGGTCTGAATTCTGCGGTGTAGATAAATTATGGCCACATCTTATGATGTGCTGTGTTGTCAAGACGAAACACCTGTGTCCCATTGCGGTGGCACGTGACTGCGGCAGCTAGAAGCTGGATATCTCAGGACATTCGTAATCGCTTATTAGCTTTTGGCTAAATTCCCAAAGTGAAAGTCTGAGATAAGCCAAGGATTTGATGTGTACACTCGGCAAAATAAAAGTATACTTTGGATTTTTAGGCAGCCTAAATCTTTATTTGGATAATTTCTTTGAGTGCAGCTGAGACTTTCATTTATTTTTTGCACTCATTTATCTTCATAGAATTGATTTGGATTTTATGTGTTTGGGCAAACAATTTGATGGATCCAAAGACAATGAAGAAATCCATTGTTGATTCGCGACCCTAAATTACCAATTAGTTAGTTTATATTTATCGAACCTTGAACTGTTTAAGCAAATTAAATCCGACTGGTTTCTACCAAACACCAGATGTTCAAAGAGTCAAGCGACAAGTGCATTCTGGCTACAAAAATGATCAGATTTTACATCTGCAGTTGATGGGTAAGTCATAGGTTTAGCTATTCGATAGCCCCAGAGTGGATATTATTAAATCAGCGCTGTTGTTATTTCTGCTTAGATTTACCTTGTGGGAAAGTCACAGAATCTATGGCCCTGGGAGCAGGTCCTACTGTTTGTTGTTTAACTTTATTTGTATTTGTAGCGCTGATCCTTTTGCTGTTTAGCTCGCGTATCCTTTTGATTTTATTGTTGGTATTTGTTGATTTTGTTGTTGTTTCCTTTTCACACAGATACACTCAGCACGCACACACATATATATACATTATGGATGTTGTGGGAAACCGTTTTGTTGCGCTCTTTTCTTTTGTTGGATTTTCACATATATTTTCGTGTAACAACAAATGATTTTCATTTCGCTTTTCATTTTTATTTATAAGATGATTTGATTTTCACTGGTTCTGGGGTTTTCACCGCTTTTGTTTGCTTTGTTTTCTTTGCGTAGAATTTTCATCATTTTGGTTTTTTGGAATTTTTGGGGTTTCATTTATATTTAAAATCGCCACATGGCTGCGTTTATTATTATTCTAATTTGATTTGCTTGTCTTGCTCTCTACGTAAATTTATGTTTGTTTTTTAACCTAGATTTTTCCATTCGTTTCGATGATGGGTGTGGGGGAGAGAGCGGGGTTTTTATTATATATTCAAAATACATTTATACTTGTTTTTCCCTCACAAATACGAATGCATTCGATTTCTGATTTCTATTTGCATTTCAAGCATATTGCACCTGAGGGGTCTACCTGTACAAAAAACTCTTGAAAAATGCCACACAAAATCTATTTTAATGAAACCTAACAAAATACAAAAAAGAAAACGTATGTAGGAATTGTGATTGGATTTTCTATGCACTATTTGGCCTCGTTTTTTTTTTTTTATATTATTGTGAATTTGTTGGCTTAAACAAGGCGAAATCTCTGTTGGTTCATTGACGTTTTTCTTTATATTCTTTTTCGATGTGTAAATATTAGGGAAAGTGTAAATATTTAATGTACCTGATGAGGAAACCCAATTGAATGCGAACATATTGATGGGCTTTTAAATTAGTGAGAGAGCTATTAGTGAAGTTATTAATCAGCGATGAACAAAAAAAAAAAACAGGATTATTTCAGAGGTGCAAAACTGGGAAACAGGAATACCAAAAGGGCAGCGAAAAATAAACATGAAAATAAATATGAATTATATGAGGTTTTTCAAACAGAAAGTAAACCAATAAAAGATTTAAAGCAATCGGAAGATATGTGATAGTAAAAGAAAAATAAGTTTATTGCAAAATAAATTTCAGGACATGAGGAAATGAAAAAGACTATCAGTTCATGAAGAAAACTTAACAAAAAACATAAAATGTTGAGTAGGAAAATAAATGCCATTAAAAGACTCAGCAAAAAGACTCTGGGTACCCCGGAAGGTACGTTACTAGACTCAGAAAACAGTAGTAAATTTAAATACAATAAAAATTGAAAAACCAATATCATATTAAAAGAATGAATAAATAAACAAATTTATCTTACAAGAATTGTCCCAGAATGTGGGACAAAGATCTCCCGTGAACAAACATTTGATCTAATCTCATTGGGGACATTTCAATGTCCTGGGCTTTCAAGTCGAATTGAAACTGTGTGTTGCCCACTTTTAGGGGTTATGGGGGTTTAATTATTCCATTCACGGCGATTAAACCTACAAGAGTCTAATTGCATGCCAGGACATGCCATGCCAGTACGCCGGCCAGTTCTGGCCCCCCGACCCCCAAAAGCCATGCAATGGCGAGCGTCAATGACCGTTAAGTGGAATGTGAGGGACTCCTTCTATTTGGTTGTTTTTTCTAAGGGCGATTCTGCATATATTTTTGTTCAACAAAATGAACGCATAAATACCCAAAAATAAATAAATATAAAAGGAGGCAGAAAAGCTGTAAGAAAAACGAAAGAAATAAGTACCAAAAACAAGTAAGAAAAAGCAAGAAAAAAAAGGAAACAAAATGCCGCAAGGCAGCAGACAAAAGGCGATGTATGATGAACGTTGACGGAGGACGCGAGACGACAGACGAGTGAACCAAAAGGATGAGGATGTGGATGATGACGCGGCCTTATAACGGATTGTTAAGTTATGGCACATACACACACACACAAACATAGATAAAGATACGTACACACACAGAGACAAAGATCGTATCTGTGTGTATTTCATAGATAAAAATGAGGAAACTTTTTGGCCTCCAAACACTTTGGCAATTGCTCACATTTACTTCTTGTGTTGATTTCTGCTTCGTTTGCCGCTCCCACACATACACGGATATTGGCACACACCGACACACAGACACGCACGCACGCACACACACAGCTAAAACCGGATAGAGAACGGAAGAGAAACTGAAGCTAGAGCCGTGGCCACGTGCACGGTGATTTTTTTTTTGGTTTGAATGCGCCAGAACGCGTCGCTTGTGTCCTTAACGCCCGAATGTATTCCAACGACTGAAGATTGCCGTCGTTCGCTGTCGAGGCTTCGAGACCCTCATCGTTGTCGTGCACGGGCTGCCGACAATGTGGGTTAAGCTCCAAAAAAAAGAGAGCGCGAAGTACTGAGCGTGAGAGTGAGAAATTTCTGCCTGGAAGTGGAACGTAAGCTCTTCTGCTGTGTCGCTCCTTCGCTCTTTTGAGTCTTCAATCAGCTGTTCCTCCTATGGATGTTCGTTTTTCGTTTGTTCTGCGGCAAGCAGCAAAAAGAAATTAAGTCAATTTGGTGCCTCTGCTCTGCTCTTTCACTCCCCGCGTTTTCCCCTCAGTAGATCTGTTGTTTTTCGTGCTTTGATTTTCGTTTTCTACGAATTTTATGCCTTTGTTATTGCAGCAGGCAGTCAGGCAGTCAGGCAGGCAGGCAGTCAGGCAGTCAGGCAGGCAGTCATACGGATAGCTCCAATCAGCTTTTATTGAGGCAGGTAATGGTTGTGTTGCACAGCAAGTCCAACGATTGGCAGTGCAAATTGCAAATGGTTTTTGGGACAAATATGAGAGTGTTATTCCAAAAATATTTACCCTTTATTTATGTGTCGTATTAAAGTTAGAGATTTTCTTGCCACTTAAAAGTTAAAAAGAAAAAAAAAATGTCTGCAAACAAGAAGAAGGAAAACAATGAAATATACTTTGTAGCATTCCCCCTGCTCCCATGGCGACACTGATAACTTTCAGTCCCCTTAAATCACACACCACACATATGTCAGCAGATACAGCTACAGCTACATATACAATGCTAACAAGACAGAATCAGCCACAGCAGTAGAATCAGCAGCAGACAACAGACAACGGGAGTCTCCAGCAGCCAGCAGCCAGCATCCAGCAGCTCCTTCTTTATCATCGTCATCCCGTCCCCCCCTTGTGTACAGAGTGAAGCAACAATGACAACTTCAATGAATGGCGACAAATCAGTTGGCGGCTAAATGATGCCATGAGGCAAACGTGCGTGAGAATTGACCGCAGTTTGAAAAATCCAAAAAGAATCCATGGAGGGAGAAAACCGAGCTGAGCCAGAGTCCTGCCAAAAAGGAAACACAATAATTGAAAGCAAAAAAAAAAAACAAAAAACTGATGAAAAAACACAAGTGGAAATAATTCTGTGGCATTAATCAAGGGCCCCGTCAACTTATTACAGTAATTTCATGATAAATGTCCGATAAATAAATGCATAAATATAAGTCACAGGGAACACAGTGGTTGAAAGGATACACAGAGCAAGGATAATGAAGCAGCTGCTGCTCCTGCTGCTACTGAGTTCCTGCTGAGAAGTAGCTCACGCTGCGTATGCGTGATGTCTGGATGTTTGATGTCTCATGTCTCCTTTCTAATTGGATATACGCGAGAGGCTAATGCACTCACTCTTTCTATCTCGCTCTTTCTCTCTCTCTGGCATAAATATTCAGAAATAACAAAGAAACAATTTATATACATATTTTACATTGCGTGGTTGGATTTTGCAACCCCACACACACACACACACACTCACACACATAAATCAAATTATTTTCTATTTAATTTTGGGATTTCTTCCTCCCTTCCGTTGACAAAAACCAAAAGCCGTGAAGCTTAGTTCTCTCTCTCGTTTTTCTGATATGTTGAGCCATGCAGTCCCGCCATGGACATGTGCCATGATTATGTTCTATGGGGATCTCTTTTTCACTCTCTCTCTCTCCGTCTTTCTCTGCATGTGTTTGAGTCCTTGTTACACATGTCCTGTGCGTAGGCGTGTGTGGTGGGGGTTTTCTCTGTTAAATTTATTGGCTTATATAAGCAGAGCTTGTGGATTTTAATCGCGAATCTTTCCGCTTGGCATCTTTGACAGACATTTGTAGCGCTTGGATCAGGTGGAACATTTGTGTTTGTGGCGCCCTCTATGGGGCATTATGGTAGAGCTCCGGCAGATGAACACGCCATCTGGGCCTCAGGTTTGGGGGGTCAAAGAAAAGGGCATAGAAAGGAAGGATAGGTTAACAGATGGAAACGTCAAGGCGAATTTCACCTTTTTAGAAGGCTTGAGGGTTCCCGCGGATTTCGCAGCGTGGCTTCGGTCATCCCGTTTTCATCGTTCGACCTGGATAGGTGATAGCCGCAGTTCACATTTTTTGCAAGTGCTTTGTCAGTGGGAAATATCAAGAGTGCTAAAAGTGAGCAAACCAGAGAAACCACTAGCAGCGAGAGGAAAGAAAAATTGGAAGTGTAAAGTGCCAATTCCCAGCAGAGGTAAGCTCGGGGAGACAGGATTGTGATTCAGCCCGTTAAAGGCCACTTTTCGTCCCGCAGAGGGTGCGGCTTTGGAGCAGCTCAAGCTGCGGAAGGAGGAGCGGAAAGAAAAACGGAGATCGGCCATCCGAGTGCATTCAAAGCCCAGCTGGGGGCAACGAGTCCCAAAAGGAGTATCTGGAGGGAAAACAGCCTCAACGTAGAGACCCAAAAAGGGCTCAGGGAAGATTGGGGAAAAATAACAGCAAAAATATAGAATTATTGGATTGATGCCTTAGCGAAAAAAGACAGGCGAAGAGGGCGACGATCGCAGCGACATTTTGGTGCTTTCCTACGTTTTCGTTTTAGTTTAAGTAGTAGAAAATGCAGCAGAAAAGGTAGCCTCAGGTGCCGTAACGAAAGCAGCCAAAGGAGACTCACTCGTAATCGTCGATTTGTGGGATTGGGAAATTCTTGGTTATTGGGGGTAAAAGAAATATGAATTAAGGGAGGAAGAAATTTAGGTTTAAAGAAAGATATGTGTTAAAGTAGTCTAAGATACGTGAATAAGTGCCGTCTAACCGTTTTGTGTAGAGCGTGAGTGTCGGTGAGCAGGGAAGAAAGAGAGAGAGGAAAAGGTTGCCATTTTTTTCTATGGAGATCTTTTGGGTATTTGCGATCATATATTTTATCTAAAAAAACCCCTACAGCTCCGGATTTCCGCGAGGAAGCGCTTCATCGTCGAACACGGAAAATAAGGGTGAGTGAAATCGGCAGAATATGCAAATTTAAATTGTGAAAAAAGAACAGCTCAGAGCAGCACCCTAGCACTCTCCGTCGAACTTTTCGGCTCTCTCACATTCTGCCTTGTCCGATGATTCGCAGCGCACGCGAAGAAGATCCATCTCAGTTCATTTTATTAGCCATTTTTTTTAGACATTTAAAATTATTTATTTCTTTTACATAGTTTACGTTAATTTATTTATTGTTCTTCTCAATGTTCATTTTCGGTATTAGTTTGTTGATCGGAATTTTATGTTTAGGTTAATAAATTTTATAATGTTTTAATTTCCCTATTTGTTTTGCCTTCAGCTAGCTGATGTCCCCATAGGAGCTCTCGGAAAGCCATGGGGTCATTCTGGCCAGGTTAGGTGATTCGGGAATGACCAAGGAAGGGAGGGTAGATACCCCTCATGAGACCTGAGGGGGGAAGAAAGGCATTCCGAGAGCAACCGAGAGAGAGAGAGGGAGAGTCATACATTGTGTGTTTTTGGTAATGTTAGGTCCCCGTATTATTTCGTCGCAGCACGCACAAATTTTGGCTTTCGCAATAAGGAGAATAGGCACATGATGGGGGAGGGCAAGATCACCACCCCACTTGCCGACGAGCCTCCCAGCCGGGACTATATGCGTGCGCCCTTCTCCCATCTTATTCCATCGCGCCTGAATCGTTACAATTATAAGTAATCATAATAAAAAAAATTGATAGAAAGATAAATGGCGCCCAACAATGAGGCCTAAAATATTTGTTCAGACTGCATCCCGATGCGGTCAACAATATAAGTAACAAAAACACACACATCACACACACTGTCGAGTTTTCTGGTTAGCAAGTCGCGTAGCGGAGAAAATGTACGTTTGTGCATATTATTCTCCAGCCACGGTTGCTGCAGCACCTGGACCAGAACACCGATGTTCACAGCCAGCTGAAGTCAACTAATCAGTCGCTTAGGAATAATTGTCGAATGACTGCTAGCAGCGATCGACAAGCCACGGCAGAGAGGTAGCTTTTAGTAGGCGATCAGATACCCTACAGTAATGCAGTCCGAAGCCCAACAAGTTAGACGCTTTGGAAACGCAGGGAGGAAGGCCTTAAATAAGTCTACCCTGACCACGGATAACAAGTTCTAGCAAAGACGCATCCATATTTTTGAAATAGTTAAGCGGCAGAGCTAGTCATCAATTGCTTGGAAATACAGCACAATCTCTTTATAAAGAGTTTGTCTGGCCACAGTTGATGGCAAAAGCAGAACACCTGTTCGCAGAAGTGAGAGTGCGAGGGAGAGACGAGAGAACAAAACTGATTAGTTTTGAATAACTCGCACTTGATCTTCCCGTCGTTGTTGGTGTATTGCGGATTGGCGCAGCGGCACAGCATCCAATGCAAGAAAGCGTTTGGTTGTAGTGGCGGGCGCTGATCGGCTGTGCACATGCAGCGGTACTTTGTTTTTATTGTTTTTTTGTTCATTCTCTCTTTCGGTTTGTCGTAAGATCTCTCTTGGGGAACATAGGCGATGCTTGAAGGCAAATAAATGTTTAATAATTTCATTTTAGTTTCGTTTTTCTTAGAAAATATTGGAGTTACAATTTTAGATATTATTTATTCTCATTGTTTATCGGTCATTATTATTATTTTTGGTTATTGTTCGCGTAGGTATTAATTATTTAGGTTTCGGAAACTTGGCAGGCAAGAAGAAAAGAAAGAAGTGGAAAGAAGAGAGGAAAAATTAAACTTCGAAGAGGAATTTAAGCGGTCAGCTGGTTAAGCTATCGGAGTTCGACGACCTTGCGGATTTGCTGATAGCGAGTGAGAAAGAAAGTACGAATTAGTGGGAGAATTTAGGGGGGTTTAGGTTTATCTGGCCCCTGCATAGTACTGAGAAGGCCTCGCAATGCAAGAAGGGCAGGCAGACCCCGCTGTTTGCACTCTGTGTGGGAAAGGGTTTGAAGCCCAGCCGCTGTTCAAGACCAGGTGTGGGCACGAATTTCACAAATCTTGCATTGTGCCCTACTCAAAGGTAAATGCAAAATGTCCCACATGTGGTAAAGTTATTTTTGATTTGCAAGGAAGTGCATCCAGCTCAGGTGGGCAGACCCCCAAACAGCAGGCAGGAGGAATAGAGAAATCTTCAGGCACCCCAGGGGGGGGATCAGCCAACGTCAATCCCGGAACCATAACCGTGGAAAGCATAGGTACCATGGTGTCCCAAGCCGTCCGACTCATGCAAAACGACATATTGACGCAGTTGTCGGGGCAGATGGCTCAATTGATTCAAACAAATATCGCTGCTCACCTTGAACCCGCAGGTCGAAATCAGCATGTCCGCAATACAGCGCCAGATCAGATATTACAGGATCAGGAATTGGGTGATGGTAGATCATCGGCTGGATTGTTCGGGGAAGACAGACACACTCCTAGAAGTTTAGCGTCGGATCTTCTCCAACGACCTGACAAGGTCGGTCACATTATGAATGGATGGAAATTGCGTTTTAGCGGCAGCGCTGAGGGAATAAGCGTTGACAATTTCATCTATCGGGTAGAAGCTCTGACCCACTCGACGCTAGAAAGCAATTTCGCGATAATGTGTAGCAATGCCAGTATCCTCTTTGATGGAAAGGCTCGGGAGTTCTTTTGGAGGTTCCACAAATCAGTGGCACTAGTACGTTGGGACTTGCTTTGCCATGCATTGAGAAAGCAGTTTCGCGACACTCGTACGGACGTGGACATACGAGAGGCCATTAGAGACCGGAAGCAGAAAGAAAAGGAAGGATTCGACAGCTTCTATGACGCCATAGTCCAGCTAATGGACAGTCTAGAGACTCCCTTGTCGGAGACATCGGTCGTGGATATCTTACGACGAAATTTGAGACCCGAAGTTAGGCATGAGTTGCTCAACTTAAGCATTAAGTCCGTTGGAGAGCTCAGGGAAATATGCAGACGTAGGGAGAGTTTTCTGGATGACGTAAAACGAAATTATGGCTACCAGAAGAGTGTGCCTTTTCGCAGGCAGGTAGCCGAACTTATGGAGGAGCACATGTCCGATGACGCCTCGGAGTTTTCCGAAGTGGAGGCAGAAGGGGAAATTGGAGCCCTGGCTTTGGTATGCTGGAACTGCCATAAGGAAGGGCATCGCTACCAAGATTGCGAAGCCAAACGAAAAATCTTTTGCTATGGGTGTGGCATTCCAAATGTTTATAAGCCAGCTTGTGAGAAATGTCAACAAAAAAACTCCAGGGCGAACACACAGCCTCGTCAGCCTCAGTGTGTGCGACGCCAAAAACCCGCGAATCCCGACGCCAGCCAATAGATATAGAAGACCAGATGAGGGCAGATAACCAGAATACATTCCAGGCAGACGGCAGTCTAAAATCCAAGTTGTGGGATACGGTTTTGCGTCCTAGCTTGAGCGCAGACATAGGAGAGAAACTGTGCCGCCAGAAATCAACTTCAAGACACTCTAGACGAATGAGATCTTTTTGGAAGGCAGCCAAGTCGATAAATGCCATTAGATATAAAAACCTCGATAAACGTCCGTATGCAGAAGTAAAGATTTTCGATCAAGACGTTCTTGGACTGTTAGATACGGGTGCAGCGATGAGTGTCGTGGGCGGAAATTTGGCCAAACAGATAATCACCAGCAGGAGACCGTTCAAGCGCGGCATATCTATTGCGCATACTGCAGATGGGAGTCGGCAGGAAGTTCTGGGGCGACTGAAAACTCCCGTCACCTACGAGAACGTGGTGCAAGATTTAGATTTACACATCATTCCTTCGCTTAGTCAGGATCTATATCTGGGAATAGACTTTTGGGCGGCATTCAATTTATTACCTCCGGAGATGCAAGTGGCGGAGATTACCCAAGAATCGCATGAGCTGACGCAAAGCCAGAAAGAAGATTTGCAGAAGGTTGTTCATGGATTTCCATCCTTTGCAGTATCTGGGTTAGGGAAGACCTCGGTTTTGTCGCATTCGATTGATGTAGGAGATGCTAAGGCTGTTAAGCAACGGCATTTTCCCGTGTCGCCGGCAGTAGAAAAATTATTATATGCAGAGGTGGACAGGATGCTTCAACTAGGAGTCATTGAGGAATCTGACAGCGCCTGGTCCTCTCCAGTTGTGCTAGTCCAGAAACCGGGAAAGGTTAGACTTTGCTTAGACAGCCGCAAAGTCAACGCTGTCACGCGAAAAGATGCGTATCCATTGCCGCAAATAGATGGGATATTAAGTCGTCTGCCCAGAGCAATGTTTATATCGAGCCTGGATCTCAAGGATGCCTACTGGCAGATACCTTTGGTCCCAGAGTCTCGAGACAAAACAGCTTTTACAATCCCGGGAAAACCATTGTATCAGTTCAAGGTCATGCCGTTCGGGCTCACCAACGCCTCGCAAACTATGACCAGGTTGATGGACAAAGTGATCCCAGCCAATCTCCGTAGCGAAGTTTTTGTTTATCTTGACGATTTATTGATTGTATCCGATAGTTTCGAGTCACATTTAGAGGTTTTAAAAACCGTGTCGCAGCATGTTCGATTGGCCGGATTAACGCTCAACGTAGAAAAGAGCAAATTCTGTATGCGTTCGGTGAAATATCTTGGCCATATTGTTGGAGAAGGTGTCATTCGGACAGATCCAGGGAAAATTTCAGCTATGGAAGAATTTCCAGAGCCAAACTCCTTGAAATCTTTGCGTAGATTCCTGGGTATGGTCGGATGGTATCGTAAATTCATCGCTAATTTTGCGTCGATAGCCTCTCCTCTCACGGACTTGCTGAAGCCCAGATGTAAGTTCGTCATGACTCCAGAAGGACGTTCCGCTTTCAAGGAACTTAAGACCAGGTTGTGTGCGGCACCAGTTCTTCGGAGTCCGGATTTCAACGAACCCTTCTTTGTGCAGTGCGATGCCAGCAAATCAGGAGTTGGGGGTGTCTTAGTTCAGAAAACTCCAGATGGTGACGAGTATCCGATAGCTTTTGTATCAAAGAAACTGAATAAGGCGCAAAGGAACTATTCGGTAACCGAACAAGAGTGCCTGGCGGCGATTGTCTGTATCAATCGATTTAGAGCGTATATCGAAGGTCATGAATTCACGGTTATTACTGACCATGCATCGTTAAAGTGGCTCATGACGCAGACCGATCTACATTCGCGTTTAGCCCGATGGGCCTTAAAATTACAAGGTTTCAAATTTAAAATTGAGCACCGTAGCGGTCGCCTGAATGTTGTTCCCGATGCGTTGTCGCGGGTGAACGAAGAGGAAGTGGCTGCCGTGGATTCTTCCTATGGCCAGCTAGTTGATCTCGATTCACCAGCTTTTAAGGCAACCGAGTATACGGAACTCGTAAGCCGAATAGAAGCCAATAAGGAAAAATTGCCTGATCTGAAGGTTGTTGACGGGTTGGTTTACAGGAAGGGTGGTTACGTCACGGGGGATATTCTCCACGATAACTTTATCTGGAAGTTATGGATCCCTCAGGAGTTGATTCGGGAAGTACTAGCCAATGTCCATGACCATCCGTTAGCCTCACATGGTGGAGTTCACAAGACTCTCGAGCGCGTGCGGCAATTTGTCTATTGGCCAGGTTTGGTCAAGGATGTGAAAGCCTATGTGCTAGCCTGCGATATTTGCAAGACTACAAAAGCACCGAATGCGGTACAGCGTCCTCCAATGGGGGTGGCACCAGAGTCGCAAAGATTCTTTCAAAGGCTTTACGTAGACTTTCTGGGCCCGTATCCGCGTTCCAAGAGTGGTCATATTGGTATATTTATAGTGCTGGACCACTACTCAAAGTTCGTTTTTCTGAAAGCTGTGAAAAAACTGACGGCCGACATCGTGGTTAAGTATCTGCAGCAGGATCTGTTTCACACCTTTGGTTTTCCCGAGACAATGGTGTCGGATAATGGCTCCCAATTCAAATCGGAAGTCTTTCAGAAGTTTCTCAAGGGGCACAAGATATGTCACACGGCCACAGCGGTTTACTCTCCGCAGTCAAATGCATCGGAGCGAGTAAACCGTTCGGTAATCGCAGCCATTCGCTCCTATGTCAGGCCGGACCAGAAAAATTGGGACGAAGAGCTGAGCAGTATTTGTTGCGCTTTGAGGACGGCGGTCCATTCTAGTCTTGGCACGTCGCCCTATTATATGGTGTTTGGTCAGCAGTTCATCAGCTCGGGTGGAACATATAAGGTTCTAAGGGCACTTCAGTTGCTGGAAGATAAATCCCTGGCATTCTCAAAGGAGGATTCCTTAGAGTTGGTGCGTAGCAAGGCTCTAGCAGTAATGGAGAAGCAAAGGGAGAAAAATGAGAGGACGTACAACTTGAGATCGAGGGAGGTCTCTTACCAAGTCGGCCAAGAAGTTTTCAGGAAGAACTTTAAGCAGAGCAACTTCCAGACTGGCTATAGCGCTAAGCTTGGCCCAGCCTATGTGAAGGCTCGAATATGCAAGAAAATAGGGAATGCGTATTATGAGTTGGAAGACTTACAAGGACGATCTATTGGCCGATACCATGCTAAAGATCTGAAGCAGTAGCTGATCCGCGCAGTTCGGATCAGGCTTGCGAGTTACCCCCAAGTCTGATCTTGGGCGGGGGGTATTTGTAGCGCTTGGATCAGGTGGATCATTTTTGTTTGTGGCGCCCTCTATGGGGCATTATGGTAGAGCTCCGGCAGATGAACACGCCATCTGGGCCTCAGGTTTGGGGGGTCAAAGAAAAGGGCATAGAAAGGAAGGATAGGTTAACAGATGGAAACGTCAAGGCGAATTTCACCTTTTTAGAAGGCTTGAGGGTTCCCGCGGATTTCGCAGCGTGGCTTCGGTCATCCCGTTTTCATCGTTCGACCTGGATAGGTGATAGCCGCAGTTCACATTTTTTGCAAGTGCTTTGTCAGTGGGAAATATCAAGAGTGCTAAAAGTGAGCAAACCAGAGAAACCACTAGCAGCGAGAGGAAAGAAAAATTGGAAGTGTAAAGTGCCAATTCCCAGCAGAGGTAAGCTCGGGGAGACAGGATTGTGATTCAGCCCGTTAAAGGCCACTTTTCGTCCCGCAGAGGGTGCGGCTTTGGAGCAGCTCAAGCTGCGGAAGGAGGAGCGGAAAGAAAAACGGAGATCGGCCATCCGAGTGCATTCAAAGCCCAGCTGGGGGCAACGAGTCCCAAAAGGAGTATCTGGAGGGAAAACAGCCTCAACGTAGAGACCCAAAAAGGGCTCAGGGAAGATTGGGGAAAAATAACAGCAAAAATATAGAATTATTGGATTGATGCCTTAGCGAAAAAAGACAGGCGAAGAGGGCGACGATCGCAGCGACATTTTGGTGCTTTCCTACGTTTTCGTTTTAGTTTAAGTAGTAGAAAATGCAGCAGAAAAGGTAGCCTCAGGTGCCGTAACGAAAGCAGCCAAAGGAGACTCACTCGTAATCGTCGATTTGTGGGATTGGGAAATTCTTGGTTATTGGGGGTAAAAGAAATATGAATTAAGGGAGGAAGAAATTTAGGTTTAAAGAAAGATATGTGTTAAAGTAGTCTAAGATACGTGAATAAGTGCCGTCTAACCGTTTTGTGTAGAGCGTGAGTGTCGGTGAGCAGGGAAGAAAGAGAGAGAGGAAAAGGTTGCCATTTTTTTCTATGGAGATCTTTTGGGTATTTGCGATCATATATTTTATCTAAAAAAACCCCTACAGCTCCGGATTTCCGCGAGGAAGCGCTTCATCGTCGAACACGGAAAATAAGGGTGAGTGAAATCGGCAGAATATGCAAATTTAAATTGTGAAAAAAGAACAGCTCAGAGCAGCACCCTAGCACTCTCCGTCGAACTTTTCGGCTCTCTCACATTCTGCCTTGTCCGATGATTCGCAGCGCACGCGAAGAAGATCCATCTCAGTTCATTTTATTAGCCATTTTTTTTAGACATTTAAAATTATTTATTTCTTTTACATAGTTTACGTTAATTTATTTATTGTTCTTCTCAATGTTCATTTTCGGTATTAGTTTGTTGATCGGAATTTTATGTTTAGGTTAATAAATTTTATAATGTTTTAATTTCCCTATTTGTTTTGCCTTCAGCTAGCTGATGTCCCCATAGGAGCTCTCGGAAAGCCATGGGGTCATTCTGGCCAGGTTAGGTGATTCGGGAATGACCAAGGAAGGGAGGGTAGATACCCCTCATGAGACCTGAGGGGGGAAGAAAGGCATTCCGAGAGCAACCGAGAGAGAGAGAGGGAGAGTCATACATTGTGTGTTTTTGGTAATGTTAGGTCCCCGTATTATTTCGTCGCAGCACGCACAAATTTTGGCTTTCGCAATAAGGAGAATAGGCACATGATGGGGGAGGGCAAGATCACCACCCCACTTGCCGACGAGCCTCCCAGCCGGGACTATATGCGTGCGCCCTTCTCCCATCTTATTCCATCGCGCCTGAATCGTTACACATTCATTTTGGCGAAAAAAGATTAATTGTAGGAAATATTCAGACGGTCTGAAGGTTAGAGAAATGTCACATGGAATTTACATGAAATCAAAATATATTTAAAAGGAAAACATTCAAAAAACATTCAACTGAAATTCTCTTAACGTTGATTTGCTTGTTTTCTTTGATTTTCTTGCAAACTTCAAAAATACATTTAAAATTCTGGCCACAAATCTCAGCCAAAGGCAGACAGCATTTTGGACAGCATGTCCAAGTAATTTATTTAGCTCGAAATACCCTGAAAACAGCAGCAGAGAAGACAGGCAGCCACTCTCTTGCGGCGTTAAACGGGTTTGTAACAAATTTAATTTTTAATTAATGCCATTAATAACAAACAGCAACAACTATACACGTACTACTGACGGCAATAGGAATGTTTTAATGGGTTAAGAGAGAGAGGGAGAGAGAGAGAGAGAGAGTGGGTGGCGACATGCTGTGGCAACAACATTTTTAACGCGCAATTGAAGTTTATCCGAAAATTGCCTTCGCCTCCCTCGTCTGTCTGTCTGTCTTGTCCTGTCCGTCTGCCAAATTGTCTGTGTGTCTGAAAGGATGCTCGGTCTGTAGATGGTAAACGACCGCAAAACAAAACTTTTTGCAAAATTTGCAACAAATTGGAAAATTTCTGGGGTAAAACCCCCAGACAATAGCCACTTAATGCGCTGCCGCGAGCCGATCTGCACTTTAATTGTTGATTATACAAATTGTTTGAAGCCTCATGCCCCATGCCCCATGCGCCATGCTCCATGGTCCATGGTCCATGGTACGTTGCAGGACCATAAAATATTCAAGTTGAAGTGGCAGCCAAAGAGTGAGGATTGTGGATGTGAAGCAGCAGGGGATGAGTGTATGTGGTGGCATGCGGAGGCGGGCATTGTCATTCGCATTGGCCACATAAAAGTGTAATTAAGTTCGCGTGTCGCACATTTAATTGTTTTTTAATGAATGAGGGAGCACAAAAATCAGTTTCCAGGAGCACAAAAATCAGTTTCCAGGAGCACAGCCATGCCCGGAACAACAGCTGCATTTCATAGGCATCCGGGCACAGAAACAGCAGGCAGGAGCAGCATCAGGACATCTGTACAGAAAGACACGGTACGGTACCCATTGAATTTGTCTGATGGTTTTTTCTGTTTCCTCGTGCGAACAATTGTGCAGAAAATTTAATTATTTCCGTTTTTTTTTTGTCATTTTGGTGCAACTATTAAAAATGAGAGACATTTAAAAATACGAGCATGCCAGGGATCTGTGGCAATTCTTATGGCAAAAACAATTCAGATTTCAGTTTAAAAGTAATTTGCTTTCCATTAAAACATTAAAGATTCATGGAACAAAAGGAAATGCAAATGAAATTACACATAAGAAATGCATTCAAAATAAAGTGAAAAATCTATGGAAAATATAAGAAATGAACAGAAATGAATAGAAAATAAATAGAAAATTGAATTGATCAACCATTTAATTCAATTTTAAAATAAATACACCACCCACCCACCCCTCGCAAACACACAAAAACATAATTCATATTCGCTCGTTGATGTAACAACAGTTACAGTGTGCATGCTTGTGAATTTTGAATTTATGTTATGTTATGGCCATGCCATGCCCTTTAGTCCCCGCAAAATGCAATAATGCATAAATAGAATACTTTATTTTGCAAAAACTATTAAAAATTCTATCATAAATCAATAAAAATGTGAGAGGAAATGCGATTTATGTATGTTGCAGGCACTTGATGCCGCCTACCCTCTAAAAGTGTGTGTGTGTAATTTTCACAAAATATTTTACATATGCAAATGGTGAAAGGGCCAGGGGGGTCCATGAGGGCAAGACGATTGCTGAAATATCACCAAAGAAAAAAAAACGGAAAAAGAAAATGGGAAATGGCAGTCGTCGAATGCCTCTCCTTGTGCTTCTCTTATTGGCGCCACTTTGCTCCTTTTACGGTTGCATGAATTTTTGAGCAGCTTCACTTCCGGTTATAGTAGCCGGAAATTGCAACAGAAATACTTGCCACACACACCGACACACATCATCATCGGAGGCAGTCGCATATGTATGACATTTGTATGCAAATTTCTACTCAGTCGATGATTCTTTTGCACGATATATATGTGTGGGTGTGTGTGTGTGTGTGTGTGTGTCTGATGGTGCGTATGCGTGATGTGGTTTCGTCCTGCTGCCACTGGTTTTTTTTTGTTGTTTTTTGTTTTTGTTTTTATTTACCTCAACATTCACGTGCATCCGGAAGGAAGCTGCATAGCTAACCTGCTGCGCCCTTGAGGCCACTGATGGCTGACTGCTGCCTGAATGCCTACCTGCCTGCCTGCCTGCCTGTCAGTATTTATGAGTCGCATAAAAATGGCAAATTTTGTGGCAGTCATTGAGTTATTTCCAGCTGCTCTGTCTCTTAGGGAAAGAATTCACGGAGAGCAGAAAATTTTCAAGCGACAGACGGATTTGCATATTTTATATTGCAAGGATTTGTAGAATTTCAAACTGAAATGCCTCAGAATTTCGAAGAATTTACATTTTCTATTTTATTTTTTTTGTTGCCTTCTCTTTACCTGTGTAAAAGGCAGAGAGGCCTCTACACGTGTGCAGTGTAGTTATTGAAATATTTATACACAGTTTTAGATATTTTTTGGAAGCCTAACAAATGTTTTCTTTAACGATTATCCAGCTATAATCACAATCTTTTCATGAGCCAATATTTTCGGATGGGATCATCATCAACTTTCCATAAAGAAAAGTGTTGCTGCCACAAGAGTGTGACAGAAGTTTCGTCGCCCAAAAAAGGACTCTAATTAAACTTTGGCCTTTTGATGGGCGACGCTCTGGCCGTCAAGTTAACCGCGATTAACACACAATCAGCTTAAACGTTCGACCCTTTGCAAAGAGAGAGAGAGAGAGGGAGAGCGAGTAAGAGAGTAAGAGTGGGTGAGTGGGAGAGAGCAGAGCTCCTCTGTTGCTGAATATTCGCGCGGTCTTTATGCTCAAAAGAAATTGACATAATTTTAAAATATAAGAACGCGGCAAAAAGAAGAAGGCCCAGAGCAGGAGGCTACAGCGACAGCAGCGGGCTAATAAGTGTCCTTCGCCTGCCACCAGGGACAACGACAACGGAGCACGATGACGACGAAAAATGGCAACAAAAGTAATTGAGAATGAGCCACGCAGTGGCAGAAGTGGCTGGAAAGGGAGGCGCTAGCAGAAATGGCAGCAAAAGGGGGCAGTGGCAGCAAAAGGGAGAAGTAACAGAAGGAGGAAGCAACACCATCGATGGATGGCAGCAGAGAGCTGGGCATCGCTGGCTGGGCATCGTCAGCATAAAAGTTTTATTAAATGATTAAGTTAAAGCATCGGCCAAAGACCCCCAGCAAAGTAGGCAACGAAATTTGTCAAATTTCTGTGCCTCACCTCCCCGCTCAAAACGGCGCTGAGCCTGTGGACTTTTGAATTTTTGATAGTCATGCCTTTTGTGTCTGATTTCAGCTACTGTCCGCCAACACACCCCTCTCCACAGACCGACACCGCCGCCCCATCCCCCCCACACCCACCGGATTCCCCCAGCTTATTAAATATAACACTATACTTTGCCATCGCGCCGGCGACATTCATGAATTATTCAGTGCGTGGTCCTTCTGCTTCTACCCACAGCCTCACTTTCCTCATCGCTTTTTTGTCTTTCATACACTTTCAGAGAGGGTAATATGATTTTTTAATGCTCTGCATGCACACAGAGAAGTTGGCTTAATTACTGAGGGAATATTTCTCATAGAAAAATGCAGTTACATGCCGCCGAAAATCTATCCAATGCTTGCAGGTTCTTTTAGTGTATAAGTACGATCGGCCAGAGCATCATCAAGCTGCCCTGTGAATAGATCGTTCGGTGGAAAGTGTATTTTTCCACTTTTTTTTTTAGTCTTGTTCTTGTTGCTGTTAATTTTTGTACTGAGCAGAGCAGAGAGATCCAAAAAAAATGTCACTGTAATTTATTTTAATAGGCCTTTTTACTTAAAAAGAAAGCGCGAAGCTTTCCGGCTTGTTTTCCGTGTGTTTTTGTTTGCACTCATAATCTTTGCATTACCTCGTGCCTGCCTGCCTGCCTGTATTTTTGTCTCTCTGTCTGTTGTTTTGTCGCTGTGGTCCACTGTCTCCCTGCCTTTAAAATGCATTAAAAAATGTTATGAATGCCTTCTGCATATATTTATGTACGTATGCATAAACATATATGTACCACGAGCCTTTACTGTATGTGTAATATTTGCATTGTCTTTTGTCTTTTGTCTTGTGCCTTCTGCCGCCTGTGGGTATTCGTGTGACAAATGTTTAATTACCTTGAAAGCTTTTCAGTCTTTTATTTATGCCCTAAAACATAACTTTTATCATTAAATGAGTTTCGTATTTTCTCTCAAGGGTCTTAACGGCAAATTATGCGCTTCATTTGAGCGGTAGGTGCTTTTTTTTTAATTGGAAGCTATTGATTATTGGGTAGCAAATTGAGGCGAATTAATTAAAGAAATAATCTTTGGGGTTGTTTGGAACTGTGTTTGGGTAAAGTAATTAATTGAAGTGTGTGTTTGGATTTATGGGAATTTAATTTAAAAAAGATTTTAAGTGATTTGGAGTAAGTTATATAAGCAAGTGGGCAGTTTTATTTTATGTAAATCTTAGTTAATTGTTTTGAACGTGTTTCAAAAGGAGCCTCCCTAGTAGTTTGCCAAAAGCTCTTATGCTTACTCCCGTAAAATTCAAATCGATTCGTTTTATCTTTCCATTTGCCAGGATGTACTTCCTCTGCGCATAAATTCCATGCGAGTATTTGCCCGAAAACATTTTCCCCCAATAGAAAACTATTTTTGAATGCAGTGAGAGCTGTTTGCTGTTTGTCTGTTTGCTGTTGTCTGCATGTGAATGGAGGGGGCCCTGTGTTCTCTGTTATTTTATGGGGCCTACAGATTTCTCTACACTCTCCCTAAGGGGGTGTGTGGTGGGCCTACTGCTTTCTCTACACTCTACTACATATGGGAGGGGGGGAAACGCAATGCGATTGCCAGACATTTTGGACTATCCATAAATTGGTTTGGTGGGTGGAGGTGGGCGCATAAGACACGCCCAGCGAATTAAGGGCACAGCAAAACGCAGAAGCGTAAAAGCGATGACTGAACGAAAATAATTCGACAAACAAATTTCTAAAGCAGTGTCTAAACAATAAACCTAAACAATAATTTCCGTTTGCGCGTTGAAACTTCCGTTTCCTGTCATGGGCGTTCGTTTGGCCATAAAAAGCTAACCAGCAAACAGCGCTGGCAGTGCGAGTGGGAGTGGCTGTGGCAGCAGCAACAACAGCCACAAGGCTACTTAAGACAAAGACCACACACACACATGTGTGGGTATGCGGACACTGAATGGGTGTGGGTGCGAGTGTGGGTGTAGGGTGTAGTTTTTTCTTGACACTCAAACAAAAGCCAAAGGACCTGTGATAAGGGCAGGAAAGGGCAGGAAAGGGCAGGAAAGGAAAGCAAAGCAAAGGGAATTGTGTGGCATTGTGGAGTGAAACTTGCAGCAGATTGCATTTTCGGGTGGGGACCGACGGTGGGCTACACTTTGGCGATGGTTTGGCGATAATTTATCGCATTTATCTGGCGGCGGTTGCTGCTCATAATTTATGCAAAGGCTTTTGTGAGCAGGAGACTACTTACTCCCCTTTCCTGCCTGCCTCCTCCTAATTGTGTTCAGAAAGCAAACCGGAAACGGAAATAAGTTCAAGTTGTGTGTGTGTGTGTGTGTGTCGCGACCATTGCGGCGGCCTCTAATCTTGGCAAACGCTACAGCAGGAAGTGGGGCAGGGGAAACGCAACCAAACAGGGGAAACACCCCTAACAGGAGCCAGCGATGGAAAAGCGGCAGGAAGCTGTGAAGTTGTCCGCAGTTGCGTTTCCGTCGTCGTCTTTTGGTCCAAATCTTGGCAAAGCATTTGCTGCGACGGCCACTACCATTTCTGTTGTTGGCAACTTTGTTAAATGAAGCCTCCAGGGAGAAGTTGGAGCATCCGCTGAACGTTGACACCACCTCTTTTTTCTCCCGACCAAAAGGCATTTGATTGCCACTCGAAATGGCATTTGCCTCTCATTTGCCTGTGACTTTAAACCAAATTAAATGCAAAGCAGCAACGAAAAATGCAACTGAAATTTCGATGTCACTTCAATTTTCGTTAGCCGAAGAAATGGCAGAACGTAGAGTGGAGACTCCAATCGTATCAAAGAGGGCACGGGGGGGAGCGGAAGACCCCTGGAGTACGAGAAAACCCAATGAACCGCAGGGCGCTTGGAGTTTTCCGGAATTGTCGAACGCTTTAATTTGATTGGGCGCCCAGGAGTCCACCTCCTGGAGTGGAAATTGGGAAAAACGAGAGCAGAAACTGCAGCTGACTGACTGAATGAAGGACTACACTGACTGACTGACTGACTGGCAGGCCAATGTGCATAAAATTAATGAACTCAGTGGACTCTCGCTCTCTCTCTCTCTCTTGGTTTTCGGTTCTCGTTTCTGCTTTCCTTTGTAGCCATGACAATTACTTAAAGAAAACCCATCCACCCACTGCCAGTCTGTACTTTAAGCTATTTAAATATTTATCAAAATATTTAGCAAAAAGCGGGAAAAGTGTGGAAAAGAGGGGTACAAATAAATATATTCTTGAAGTGAAGCATTTCATTCTCCTCTTGGCATCAGTTGTGTTTTGGGGGGGGAGTGGGAGCTATTTCGTTTTCAATTTGTGTCTCGCGTTTTCCTTTTTGCTTTGGTCGGGCACTATCTTCTATCTGTTGTTGTTCTGCTAAGTGGACTTTGGACTGTGGACTCTCCGGTCTGTGCCTCGTGCCCCCTAAATGTGACAAGATGTCTACCAATCTCTTTCCATCTCCATCTCCTTGCCCCCGTCAGTCTATCTGACTGTCTATCTGTCTGCCTGTATGTCTGCCTGTCTCTCTGTCGTATTTTTCGGGGTGCACTGAAAATTGGCCCGTTTATTGTATGCAACACAAAGATTCTGCTCTTGCTGCACCACTCTGCTCCAGCTGGCTGCTCCTTCTCACAGTTCTCTACTCTGGCGCTTCTCCTCTGTCAAACTTGATAGTTTTTCTTTCCAAAGTACCCTAGAATAATGTTAGGGTAGCACTACTTTTGGCATGAAGCTTGACATGCATCAAAGTAGGTGAAACAATCGAGGAATTGTCGCATCTTAGACTAGAAATCTATGATATTAATATCAGTAGCTATATCCCATAAATATTAGCTTTCTTTACGTACAATCCTTCGAGTGAAAGCCCTTCCTATTTTCCAGTCGAAGGAGTGTCTGAGGGGTTAAACTTAAACTTTAGTAAGCGTCTCTACAGTTCGGTTTTTGGCCAATAAAAAATGCACTTTTTGGTTCCACCATTCAGTCAGTGCCTCCAGTCCTTGAGGCCGCGTTCCTTTGTAGTCGGGTCACTCTTTTTTTGGCAGCATGGCAGAAGGATGGAGCCACCGACAGTGAGAGGCAATGCAATTTTACAGCACTTGACATTCGGGTGTTTTTTTTTCGTACCTTTTTTAAACTCTGAACTCAATAATATTCTTAAAGGCAGAGAAAATATCTTTGCGCTGCAACCAAGATACACGTACACGGAATTATTTCACAATTTATAACACTATAAAATATATACGTGGTGGGGGGGATATCAACAGCTTAGTACAACAGCCACACAAGCGATATATATAAATTAACCCAGTTACGCGCTGCTCTGTTCAGTTATTCAATAGAACGAACAAACAGAGCCCAGCAGTAAAAACAACAATAGCAGCAGCACAACAGCAGTAGAAACATCAGTAAAATACAAATAATGGCGTTGATATTTGATGCATATATCGTATACCCCCACTTCCCCGTTTGCTGTGAACACACACACACACACATAAATATATCCATGTCTCTGGGTGCATTGTGGAAACGCTTTGCCTGGGATTTACCTGTGCTGCAGGGGGGAAGGGGCGGGAAGGATTATGGGTGTAGCGTAAATTAAACACAGCAGCTGCTGACATGACACGATAGATTGGCAAGGGATTGCCAGCAGCAAGCAGGAACATTTTTATAGAGCTATACACACACATATGTATGTGTGTATGTACTCCTCGTATGGCACACATATGAGTTAGATAATTTATGCCAAAAACGCGTGACGACCTGCAGTATCTACATATGTATTTGTATGTGTGCATCTGTGTGTCTATGTTGGTCAAAGACAAATGCAGCTTAAGGGCAATCATGATGCCATCAGTACTCTCTCCGGGCAGTCTCTGGAACGCGTGGGTGTTGAAAGGTAACTAGCAAACTGATTTGTTGGCTACGCCACGCTACGGACTTTCCAACTGGAAAATGCAAATATTTTTAGATTTTATTCAGAGTGGACATTGAATACGTAATGCAAATGGGGTATATGTGGCAGCAGCGACACTGCAGACAGAGAGAGTTCGGACAGGGATTTAACATGGCACTTAAAGCTAAATGTGAGTTTAAAAATGATATATCCATCCGTGCAGGAACAATTGCCAGCACAAGGAGTACTATTCAATCGTTGTCTTTCTCTTTTAGTGTGGGTTTGATTTGATTCTCTTAAATATTCTGCTAAAATATATTCCTAAAAACACTCCTCAAATGGAATTTAATCAAACAAAAATTGTGTATTTGCAGGCAGAAATAATACTTGTAATGCATATATGTATGTATGTATGTATGTTCATATATTAGAGTGCAATTCATTTGCTTTATTGAAATGAAATCGAAGCAAAATAAACCAAAAGGTGTGCATAGAGAACCACTGCAACGATGTATCCAAAATGTATTCCGCCTCAAAATGTAAGCAGGATTCCCCATCCACATGCACATGCTTTAGAGGTATTATCTAGCATACTCTAGCCATTGCATACCATGCCCCCCGAGTGGTGCCGCATCGTTCCAGTGGTTCGCTCTTTGGCAGCATCCGTGCTGGCTGCATATCAATGAGCCGCATGCCAGGGCTTGTAATACATCAAAATCCACAACGATAATCCTTAGACCTCAACCTCGAAATGAGGCTGCAGCTGCAGCATGGAGCATGGAGGAGGAGTATGGAGCATGGAGCTGTGGCACCATTCCACATGCTCCACAGACTTTATGCCAGCTAGCCAGAGTAGCACACAAAATGTTGCAACGAAATTTATTGGGCATCGATTTTGTTCAACAGATTTTTACCACCATTCGTTATGTGGTGTGCAACAAAATGGTCGCTCACAGCCTCTTTTACATTGTTTCGAGAGATGTGAATAAGGTCTGTGCCCCTGTGCCCCTCTGCCCACCTCCCCTGGTAGCATCACACATCACACACATTTGCGTGTGTGGCAAGCACGCACCATGGGTGGTGCTCTGTGTGTATCTTTCATTACAAAAACAGAACAAAACATGCTTAAACATTTATGTTTTTGGTGCCGCATGCAAAAGTAGTTTTGCAGCCACACAAATGATTTATGCATTGTGTGCTTGCAATGTGCCACATTGCTGAAAGAGAGTCGAGAGCATTGTATCTGTTATGTGTGTGTGTGTGTGTGTGTGGCATGTATCGATAGGCCATACTTTGTTGCATGTAAATCTGTGGCAAAGCAGAGAAGTCTACTGTTGCACCAATGATTCTCCGATTTAATTCCAATTAGAAATCATAACCTGAAAGCGCTAACAGAATTACCAGCAACAGCAGCGGCAGCGGCAGGGGCAACGGCAACTTGCAATTAAGCTCTGCCCTGGATTTCCAGCAAGAGGATAACTTGTGCCTTCAGGATGTGCAACCAAAGAGGCAATCAAACAAACGTGAAAGAGGGAGCAGCAGCAGCAGCAGCTGCAACAGCAGCGGAAGAAACTGTGCAAAATTAAACATGAAACCCAGCGAATCCCTTTGGCACCCACCCCTGTTTGTTGGCTCTCTCTCTCTCTCGTTGGCTTAAGACCAAATGAAATTAAAAGCGAATGTCAGGACATAAGCACTAAATTCAATTTATTTTGCTCAAACTGTGTGTATCCTTGCCTTGCCTTGCCTTGCCTTGCCCTTGCATTTTCCACAAGCAGACAGCAGAAAAAGGATTTTCCAGCGAAATCTACGAAACGCAAATGCTCTTTGGCGGAAAGAATTCGGAGAAATTTTGTGCAAAACTCCTTTGAGATTTCCAGCATTCATCAAGTGAATTTTCATTGAGTTTTCATGAATTGAAAAGCTGTGTATACAACCGTTTATTAGAGATAATTAGAGCTTGAAATGGGATTTATTTTTAGTAGAAAAAGGGTATAAAATTGAATGTAATTCAAGAGATGTGGAAAATGTATCGATAAATTAATGTTTCTTTAGTTTTCTATCGAATATTTTGCCTTGTCTTCATGATATTTCGCTGTACTGGTATGCCCATTTTCATTTGGTTATAGGGTATCACAAAAGTAACATCAGTGGCCACCGACATTTGCTCTTAGCCTCTGGAACGAAGTTTCCATTTGGTGTTTATGCTTTTGGCAGGCAGCTACTCCGCTGGTTCTTACCACTCCTCAAACATCCCACTATATCCACAATCCAACTATTCATGGCTCCCGCTCTTCTCTATCCCTGTGTCTCTCTCTCTAGCCGGAAGTTCTACTGCCAGACTGGCCGCCATTTTCTACGAAGCGAAACGTAAAAACGTTTTCATCTACATAATGGGATCAATTCAATTATAAAACGAGTTTACTCCGCACAGAGGGAAAGAGAGAAGAGCTTCTGTGTCTGTGTCCACGTTCGATGCTGAACGAATCCGGAACCGTATTCCATGCTACCAATCTACATGTTGTTGCAGCTGTTACTGGATGTGGATGTGGTGCGCGTTTGGTGCGCGGTTGGCCAGCAAAAGCGCTGACATTTGATGAATAGCTTTGAAATGGATTTGATTCATTTAACTGTTGCTGTTGCTGCTGCTGCTGCTGTTGCCTGCCCATCTTCCGCTTTTTGGATTGCTATTGCACCTACAGCTACTGATCCTAGTTCTGCTGTTGCGTTTGCTGCTGCTGCTCCTCCTGCTATTGCTGTTTAACCCCTTCTGCTGCTGCTGCTGTTGTGGCATACAATTTGTAGGGAGTAAATCACATCGTGCTTGGCGGCAACAACAGAAATGAACCACGAACCGAGTTAGCGGAAAGCCTGATGGAAAGAGTTAGCGGAAAGCCTGATGGAAAGAGTTAGGGGAAAATCCTTAGTCAGAGCCAGAGCAAAGCCAGATAGCCATAGACAGGGGAAAACTTTGTACCTAAAGCTAAAGTGTAGAGTGACACACTTATTCTGGCGACAGATTTCTGCATGTAATATCCCCCCACTTATAATTGTGTTTTCCCACAAAAGAGAGTATCATTTTCGCTGGGTATATTCCCGGTTTTGGATAAATTAAGTGTGAAAACAAATGCAAATGTGATACATACTTTGAAGCAAAAGCTTCTTCGCTACTTAATGGCTTTCCAAATATTCCGATTGCCTTGATTGAGTTTCATTCAAATTCTCAATTGATTCCACGCTCATTGATTGATCGAAAGGCAGCCTCCTGCAGCCTCATTGCCGAATCTCTTTTGGGCATAAAATTTTATTGAAAATTCAATTTAACTTATTGGCAGGCAATGCATGCGGCATGCGGTGCGTATGATTAATTAACTTAGCAAACGGAGTGGCGCCGCGCTGCGCATACGCCATGTATGCCACAGCTGTACAGCTGTACAGCTATGTATGTGTGTGTGTGTGTGAGGGGTATGGGTAGGGGTAGGGGTATGTCTGGATTTATTGATAGTCATCTTGATGTCAGAATGGAAAATGCTTCAGCATCAGGACGGTTGTGGGTTGGTTGCATTTTGAACTTTATGCCTGGAGATGCCAGTCAACTTTTGTTCACGTGGCACGGGGCAGCTTCGAGGGGCAACTATCAAAACTGTCTGCCGCAGCAACAACTAATATATATATGTGTGTGTGTTTGTGTGTGGTGTGTCTATCTTTTCCTCTCTCACTCTTTCCTGAATTTGCTGTTGAAACTTTTGCCCCACTCTTTCCCCCCTCTCCGTCGAAAGTTTCTTTTCGTGCGGCGGCTCGAGTCAACAGCAGGGGAACAACGAGCCTGTGTCTAAGCAGTTTTCAAGTCAAGCTGCCATTTTAATTGATATTTTTGCTGTGCTATGGGAAGCAGTGCTATGGAAAGGTGTCCCGCACACACACACACACACACACACACACACACACACAATGTCGCCAGTGTTCTGGTCATGCCCCCTGAGGGTTGGGGTTGGATGGGTGCGTGTTTTTGATTGCTGACTTGTTTATTATATTTCTTTTCTTTTCATTTTCTTCTGCAACAAAATGAAAGTTGAAAATTAATTTTGAAAGTTTTTGACCACTCTGTTGTATGGGGGCGTGGCAGTGCCTCGCTTAGTGTGCGCCTACACTTTCGTCTCGTGTCGTCTCGTGTCGTGTCGTGTTTGTGTACCTTCTTCAATGATTTGTTGCTTTTATTTCTTCGTTTAGCATGTTCTCAACTTTTACATTTTTCTCACACACAAATTGCTTTCGTATATTTTTTGTTGTTGTACTTTTTACTTACTTTTTTTTGTGCTGTGTTTCCTTCCTCTTTGCTGCTGTTTCGAATTGTGTTTCATTTTAATTAGAAAACATTTCGGGTTGTTTTGTTTCGCTTTTGCGTTCGCTTTTTTTCTTAATTAGAAAATTGTTTAGCTCCTTGGGGCATAATTTTAGCAATGCCCCCGCGCGTGCACGGGGCGAGAGAATGCCAGATAGAAATTCGTATTCCGTTGGCAAATAATAAATAATCGCAAAGAGAATTTCATGTCCTGCTGCTGCTGCTGCTGGTGCTGCTGCTGCTGCGACAGTGCGTGCCAGTGACTTGAGCAGCGGTCCTCGGCCTCGTTGTCGTCCTCGTACGCCTCATAAACAAGAAAGCCAACTATTAAATTGACTAATTAGGCAAGCATGTGTCGGGCTTTGCCTATCACCCAGCCATACGTACATACATTCACATCCTCCAGTTCTCCATTCACATTATGCAAACACGCATCCGTCCAGCCATCCAGCCATCCCAGCCATCCATCCCGCTCTTCGAAGATGATGATGAGTTGATGCGTCCCGTTGCCTGCTACCCGGAACCACTCTGGCCATGCATATTTAATGCGGCTGCCCCTCTCTCTCACTCTCTCTCTTCTGTCTCTCTCGTTGGTGCTCCTCCAAAATTAGATATGCAGGCGGCTTCCGAGCCCCAAAGCTTTAATGGCCAAGAGCGAGAAGGCTTTAAAAAGGGAAAACATCATCCATCGCCTATGGAAATTCCTTTTTGGGCTTTCCTATGGATCTCTATCCAATTCAGTGCTCGTTCTGCACTTGTCGACACCCCTGCGCTGACATACAGCTCTTAAGTCCCCAGCCAGCTGCTCAACACCAAAAGCCAGCGGCGGGCAAGAAAAAACACTAAGAAGGAAGGTTTTTTCAGATGTATCGACTCTGGGGTGCCCCTTACTTCGATTGATGATTTGGGAATGGTAAAAATAACACCCAAAGAGTATTTAATTAATTATTATTTATCCAAACGAGATAATTTTCTTTGTGCAAGTGAACACACAGTCGAATAAACTCTCTATGGCAGTTGGTAATCAGTAGCTGCGATCACTTGGGCAGCGCAGTCGCCCTTTTCGCATTCCCCCTCCACGCACTGACCGACACAAGCATCGCTGCAGACAGAACGAGAAAGCAATAAGTAGAAAAAATCGTCTACCTGCCTAAAATATTTTGTTCGACCCAAAGCTCTGCTGCTGCAGTGCGCAGCAACAACAACTCTTCATAGTTTTGCGCTCTCCGTCTCTTCGCTCCCAGATTCGTCGTGCATGCATGCACGATCTTGCAAGGCAGAGAGACTGACATTTGTCTCTCTGTTTCTATTGGAAATAATTTCACAGTAATGCAGATAATCTCTTCGTAGCATTACATATATTTTCGGTGCCTGGTGTCTGATGTGGTGGTTAATGCAAACCCAGCATACCCCTTGTGCCCCACTTGCACGCATTAGTGGCGGCTGCAAAGCCAGAAAGCGGATAGTGGAAAAGCGTGCCCCAAAAATTGATTCCCTGGCAACAAGGAAGTTGGCCGCAGGCCACTTGTGTTCCGCCGGTCCACGGGTGTGTTCCATTTGGGTCGTTGTAGCGCCCAAAGCCAGGCACAGAGAGAACAACAACACAAAAATTGTTTCATACATGGCAATTAGCGTGCGTTGTCATCCCGTCCCGCCCCGCCCCGTCCCGTCGCTCCCCCTGGAGCGCTACCCCTACAGAGAAACTGCTGTTGTGCCCCACTACAGAACTACTACACCTCACCCACGGGCTACGCCTGAGCTGCTGCTGCTGCTGCACCACCACCGGCCCCCTACCCGCAAAACAATCGAATTGGCGGCTGTGACATGGCGGCAAATGCGAAAAATTGCCAGAAGGAATTATCTGCCCTACCTGGGGATGCGTGCACTATCTGCCCTACTATACACCGCATGCCCATGCCCCCGCCCCGCCTTTGTCTATCAAAGAGGTTAAACGTCAGGCGCCGTTGAGGTAAAGTCAGGCGAAGGGGCAAGCCAATATGCCTGACCTGAGAGCCTCACCCCCACCCACCACTTCCTGAGCCACTGCCTGCCACAGCCCTTTTTTATTTCCCCTTTTTTTTCCCCCCCGCAGCTGCTTTCGGTTCGTTGTGCACAATTGTTGCACAATCAATGTGGCGCCACCCGCCCGCACTATGCACGCGAAAAGTTCAGCCAAGTGTGTGTGTGTGTGTGTGTGGGTGTGCGGGCAAATGCGGGTTCTGGTTCCTCTGTTGCTGCCTCAATGCCTAATGTAAACTCTATGCAGACCCCTCCCGCCCACTTTGGTGGAGGTGGAGGAGCCCAGGAAGGTGACGTAATTGCGTAGTCTAATGTGAGGCAGAGGCCTCCACGGCGCGCCGTGGCGGTGGCACAGCAGAGAATTGTTAACCCCGGGATCATATGTGTACTACGCTACGTGGGAGTGATTGCTTTTGATGGGAGTTGCTTCCCAGGGGTGTGTGTGCAGGAGGTTCCACCTCTCTCTCTCTCTCTCTCTCTCTGTGTGGAGAGCAGGTGCACGGGGCCCAGCAAAGTACACCAAGGGTGCTAATGTGGCTAAAGAAGCTACTAAAATATGATAGCCATACACAAAAAAAAAAAAGTAAAAAAAATAACTCCACCACCACACGTTTTGCTTACATTCTGCAACGGCACACAAATTCCATTTCCAAATTCTATTCCCAAATTCTATTTATAACCAAAAGTCGTTTTCGGTTTTCGGTTAGTCGCTCAATACCCATATGGGGCGTTGAGAACATCTCTGACCTGTGGAAAAACCTCAATTTTTGGGTTTGCCTAACGAAGCCAATCGTTGTGTTCGTTAACCCTTGGCAACAGCTACCCAGAGACCTTTCACTACCAGCCACAATCCTTTGGCAGCAGCTGCAGCAGGCGGAGAGAGCCAGAGCAACCCGTACGCGAGATGACTCTATGCGAATGTTGGAGGAGGGAGGAGGGAGGAGGATTGTAGTTGGAAGATTGGGTGCTGCAGTCGGACACTGTTTGATGCTGGTTCTCTTGGGCACACCACACCTTTCCAGCTTGATTTTGATTAATTTGTTTGCTTTCACTAAGCAATTTGCACACGTGGAATAAGACTGGGAAACTGCTCCGGGACCGGAGACCTGCCACACTTTTGCCTGAAGCTGAAGCTGTTGGCTGCGCGACATATACGAGGTTATCCAGGCGGATAGCCATAGAGAGATAGAGTTATAGTCCAGAGGTGATGTGTGGCAATGGACCAGAAACAGCCACAGATCCCAGGACAGGACTCAGGACTCGCACTCTTTTGTGTACTTAACACATTTACCCTTCAGCTGCAATTGCAACGGGAACTGGAACTGCAACTGCAACTGCAGTGCGTATGTTTGCATTTTGCGTGTCGGAGGCGATGGAAAGTGTAGAGTCGTTGAGTCGTTGAGTGGAGAGTGAGCACAGCTCTGCTCCAAATGTTTGTTCTGAATTGTGGAACGGGCAGGGCTGTGGGTGGGGCATTGAGGATTGCAAATGGGATTGAGTATGGTATCCGGATGGGGAATCCTGACTGTGTGCGGGTGCATAGGGGGTTTTAGTGGCCAGGATACGGATGTGCGCACATTTGTTAGCTGCCATGGGGATTATACAACAAACGCCCGAGTATTTACCGCTGCTACAGTTTCCCCTTCCTCTGCACTTCCTCTCTATCTATATCTGTATCTGTATCTCTCTCTCTCTGTATTTGCTTTCGAGGCAACCCCTATGGGGGATTTAGATTGGGGGGTCTGGGCATTGCATATGGGTATTGCAATGCGTTGCAGACAGAAAGTGCGGGCGAGACCGTGCCGTTCCACTCTTGTTAAACAATTGTTAACAAAATTTCCCAAACGAAACCGCCTAAAAATTGTGTTGTGTCGTCATTGTTGTACTCCTCCGCGTACCCCTCGTACCGCTCGTTTTTCTGTGCAATCTGTCAAGCTGGAAAGCACAAGCACCAGCCACAACTTTTATACGCCAGCAAACTAATTAATTATTTAAACAAATTCTGCTTAAAACTTCCAGCCCACTTTCCTACGACTCCTACATAGGTGGGGTGGCTTGTAGCATACCAAAACAAAAAAAGTCTTTATCGATAAAGTTAATTACACACAAACAAAAATATATGCAAATTCAGGATACAAAAAAAAAGTTGTCAACTTTTACAGTACACAAAAAACAAAAAGTTCTAAAAACAAAACAAAAGGGACAAAAGCGCCGACTCGATTGGTGCCGGGCCTTTACGAAAAAAAAAAAAATGCCAGTCAATTAATTTTCCTGGCAATCAATTAGATGGGGGGAGGCAAAACACCTTTTCTATGTTCGACAACAACTTTTGGCCTGGCAGCCGAATTTGAATCTCAATTTGCAGCAGAGTTTATGGCTTGTTTAAAGTTAATTAAAGTCTTTAAACTAATTGAATTAGGTGCGCTTAAGTGCTTGGTAATTGTAAAATATAATTCAAAGAATTTTCAAAGTGGGATTGGGGTGGAATTTTCCCCTACGTGGGGGCCTCTGGTGTGTAAATGTGGGTCGCCTGGCGGTGGCAAGTGCAACAAATCGAGCAGTAAAATCAATGCAATCAATAAAAATAGCTCCAGAACCCATCCAACGATTTCTACTCCGCCTTACACGTGTCATGTGCCTCGTTGTCGTGCCCCTGGCCCCACCTGCTGCTGCTGCTGCTGCTGTTGCATTGCAATGCCAATCATGTGTGGCATATACAATTTCCACATACGGTGTAGTACAGCTAATTTTTGGGGTGGTAGGTTTGCCCTGCGGCTGACAAAGGCAACGAACTTTCCTCGTGTGCGCGTTAAACTTTCGTGTTTGCAAGCAGCTCCTCCAACTTCTCCATTATAAATGCAGGTAAGAGCGACGCCTTTCACTCCAAGGGAAAATCAGTAAGAGAGAAAGAGAGAGAGAGAAAGGGATTGACTGGTAGCACACACACTTAAGACACAACATTTTTGGGGGTAAGCACACTCAGAGCACACACACACACTCACACTTTTTGGCCGAAATAAAGGCCATTACCTGACCCCCGAGACTCGAGTCTCGAGTCTGGAGTCTGTGGCATGTGGCATGCCCAAGGACACGTGAAGGATTCGATGGCAAATGCCATTAGCAGCAGCCTTGGCCCCGCAACTCTCTACACTCACACCTGGGCCTGCAGCAGCAGCAGCGGCGGCGGCAGCAGCGGCATCTAAATTAAGATAAATGTATGGTGGTGGCTGCCACACTGTGTGGCGTCATTCTATTCAGTATTCGTGTAGGTGTTGGGGGTGTGGAAAAAGCTAGCGTGAAATATTTGATGCCAATTTTTCTTGCCACCATCGTCAGCGACAGCAGCAACAGCATCTCATTGCCATGGCAATGTAAATGTTGTCTATTTGCAGCGTAATTTGTTTTGCGGCCAACATTCTATACCTTGCATAGTAGCATCCTGCCATACTGCCACACAGCCACTGCCTCTGCCACACGGCAAGGAGTATCTCTGAAGCATGCCCCTGTGCAATCTTAGAGCCATCCAGCCATGACATCCGTTCATTCCTCTTGCGATGGCCTTTGCTTTAAGTCGAAGGCGAAATTCATTTAATTTGCATTTTGCATCTTTACAGTTTATTCGGTTTAACGGTTGCGTTGAAGCCAAAAGATGTACAGATTGAAATTTAAGAAGTAAAGTTTATTTTAATACCAGACCCCTTTGCTTAATAAACAACAAATTAGGGTTACTATGGGGGGCCTTCGTTAAAGGACTTCAATCATTTCTTCCGCCCTATAGCTACCTTCTTGGCCACAACTTTCTTTAGTTTACCGCCACTCAATCCCTTAGTTTGTTACATTCTTAAGGATCTATAGATTCATTTAATAGGTCATATCATTTACAGTCTCCACTTCTACTTCTACTTCAATCGCAATAACCCTCCAAAAGCACTCTTTTACTCTCTCTCTCGCCGTGCAGCACAAAATCCCATTTTACGACAATGGTCATTGTTCCTTCTAGTTCTCCTTTATTCAAGAGAGAGAGAGAGAGAGAGAGAGCGTGAGAGGTGCTTTATTTTATTCAAGGGAGGGAGAGAGTGAGGCTTTCGTTTCAAGCTCTGTTTAAAACTGAAACTTGTGGTGGAGCGTATGTGTCCTTGCATTTCAAGACAGAGCAGCAGCAGCAGCAGACATTGAATTGACTTTTGCCTTGACGTTTGGTCGCCTTGGGTCTCTACAACTTGCAACACGCTTCCTTCCTTCCGATCTCGTATGCAAGCCACAGGACATTGGCACGTGAGCGCTGGACGAAGGACTATAGGGTCCAGCATCACGTATACGCAGCGTTGTCTGCCTCTTCCGTCTATTCACTGTCACTGACGACTGTTTTGTTTGCGGAATGCAATTTTCGCAATGTTTTGCATATTCTTTAAGTAATTGCAAAAATGGTTTTGTGTCTGCGGTTGCATATCGAACAGAGATTGAAGCCTGCAAGCAGCACCCAAGATCAGGGTTACAGCCTTCAAGCATGCACAACGAGGATACGAGTATGTGCGGCGGGAAAATTCACGTAATATATATGCACAGATGTACACCTTTTATTTTTCAGGGGGCCACTTATTCATGTAGTTAACAGAATGTCGCCAGTGGGTGTCAGACCCTTACATATGTACGTATGTACATATGTCTGAATGTATGTGGCAATATTTTTGGGCATGCCCAAAACGACTTATTCTAAGCAATTTTGACAGCTGTCATTGCTCCAGACGTCTGCGTTGTGCTGTGCATGGAAGTTCCCTGCTGATTGTTCTCCCCTCCTCCCTGCTCGTATGTCGCCCCTGCTCCCTGCTCGTATGTCGCCCCTGCTATGTCTCAAGACACTGACAATTCATTCAGCGTTCGTGTCCATTCATCTTCTGCTCCCAAGGGGGCGTGTCTGTGTGTGATAAGCGGACTGACGGCAGTGACAGCAGTGGAAAGTTTCCCCTTTTCGACTGCCATCCACTGGCCTTAAAGTTGCTTTAAATTTAGTTAAATCAATTACGAAATATGTGGGCAAAAAGTTGTCTGTCTACCATCTCTAATGCAATTGAATATAGAAATTCTAGAGTTTTGGGACTAGTTGGAGGCAGCTGTAATGTCATTAGTTAGCCATGGAGACCCCAGGAATATAATGGGGGTATTCCACTGAAAAAAGCCTTCGAGGTCTGAGGCCTTTTCCCTAGCTTTCCTGCTGGGTGATATCCCTTAAGTGGCTTTTCTAGTAATTTCCACTAAAGTATACACATTTCATGGCATAGGCAGCTCTGCTGCTTGTCTCTGCCTTTTGTGCATGCTGACCGCATGGCACATGCCTCTTATAGCCAGGGCCAGCAGCTTGCGATTAACACGCCAGCGACAGGGACACAGAGAAGTCAAGTAGAAATCTGGTTTGATGTGAGGCTGGTGGGGCTGCTCGGTAAGTTGATCGGCGGTTCTGGTTGGGAGCTCTAACAATCTGCATAACTCAACGGGAGGAGGGTGAATGGTGAACGGTGAACGGGAAGTTGCATTGCCAACGTAATAATCGCGCTGCATCATCAACGCGTACCGCGTATCGCAATTATGATCAAAAGCCAGTGAAACGAGCGAAAGTGTTCGACTGAAGACCGCATAATGGGAAGTCAGAGCAGAGCTCCCTTCTGGGGATTGCAGATTGGTGACTGGGGACTGTGGATTGGGGGAGGGGGAAAAACTCATTTCATTTGCAGCGAATGGTGCGCGAATATTTTTCGCTGATTTTGCACGAGTTTGCACCTGGCAAAGTTTTGACCTCCTCAGTGCGCTCTCTGCTCCAAATAGAACACACACAGAGAAATGGGTGAGAGCGTGTGGTGGGGTCGGGTGTGGTGTGGTGTGGCGGCAAACACATTAGAAAACATTCTCCTGGGGCAGGGGGGGTTGGCGCGAAAATATCTTTAACGGAATCATTATCGCCATTTTTGGTATGCGCCTCGGCATTCTCAAATAGTTTTTCCCACAAGCTTCCACAAGCGGCAAAGCGATGGAAAAAAAAAAAACCAACACCAACACACACACAGGAGGCATGCCACCAACTTCAGCATAGTTTCCATAGAACTGTGCAATTTAAGGTGATTATTGTGCAGCCAAGCAGATGCCACAAACAATCGATGGGAATATCTGAAACGAAATGAAATGCGATAGTAAATACTAGCGGAACAAAGGGGATGGATGCGATAGGCATTGACATTACAATCGATTGTGAGAGAGTGCGCGGCGGCGCCCAAAAGAATGCAGTAAAATTGTTGAATATCACTCGAGGGCTACCCATGGCGTATATTCGCATTCGCATTTGCATTTAATCAAATAAACTGCAATCAAATTAACTGAGAAATGCCATTGAGCAGGCCATTGGATTGGATCTGTTTCTAGCTGGGGGGGATAGTAGTTGAGTGCAAACAAACAAAAGCGGCGCGGCAAAACGCTAAATAAATAGGCACCAGAAATGGAAATTTAATTATCCAAAATATAGCAAATTCCATTAGAGAATCGTACATATTTATATATATAGAGAGAGAGCGCAGGCAGCCAGGCAGCCAGGCAGGCCTGTATGGAAGTGAGGAAATGCTCATTTTCTCCCACTATTTCTCTGCCTATTCGAGGGGTTTTGGTACCCTTTGTTTTGTAGATGAAATGAGCATGTTCTACTCTTCTATGCTAAGTTCCAAAGCACTGAAATTGGGTACCTTTTGAGTCGATATTCTTAGCTTAAAGTTCTCATTTGTTTAAGTCTCGGCACTTGGCATCGAAATTCCATCAGCATCCATTCCAAATGATGTTTAAATATTCATTAGCTGCAACGATACATTTGAAATGCACTCCACTCTCTTCCTTGAATGGTTTCTCCCCGTACCTCCTACCTTCTATACCCCCCCATAGCCATACAATTATTCAGCATTACAGCTGCACCTTAGCGTCGTTGGCACTTGCTGCCGTTGTTGACAGGCGACGAAAGCCATTGGCGCATTGACATTCAATGGAAAATCCCCTTTCAAAAGCCCCTCACACACACACACACAAACACACACAGACAGCGTACTCGAATGTCGTAAATGCAATTACAATTAGAATGCATGTATATTGGTGGAGTCTGCTCGATAGAACAGAGAACTGTGCCACGCCCGCACACACACAGCCAGGAACAGAGCCAGTGCCAGAACCAAAGCCAAAGCCAAAGCCCTTGGTCTGGCTCTATTCGAGCGCTAATTGCAAATTTATTGACTGCAATAAATGTCAGCAGAGTTTCAAGTTGCATTAAAATGATGCAGTTGCCGGGTTTTATCCGACATTTACACTCCCATCCATCCATCCAACCAACCATCCATCCAATCCGATGGTTAGTTTCGATTCAATTTGTCAGCTGTGTGGATTGGAGGCCAAATTAAGCATGTTTCCAACGGTTTTAGGGCTGCCTCTCCCTCCCTGTTTGAAACATGTTTTGCTTATAATCTTTGCAAGCGAAACCCTAATGTACGGCAGGGGGTTGGGGGTAACCCAGAGATATTTGCACACACACCACAAATGGCTGGGAACCGTATCCGGAGCTGGAGCCTGCTGAAGCCTGCTGAAGCCTGCTGCTGGGCTGCGAGCTATTTGATGTGCGGCTGCTGCTGGGCAAAAAGCGCAATGTATTTACAAATCAATTCCATTCGGCTGGATCAATAATGTTAAACTGTTTTCCCATGAACAGGACAAAGGACGAACGCTATATGCTCTGGCTCTGCCACTGGGAAGGCTACCAAATGGGGGAAATATTAATCTTGAGACTGTTTAACCATAAGAAGTCTGTCAAGTGGAGTTTTGTATATTAAGGTTAGCTAAATAATTAAATTTAGCTACTCTAAGTATGAGAAATCCCCTCCCAATGGTCACAAGCTGCTCCAGTAATTAAATATGCCCTGGGGCTGTAGTAGAAAGGAAATATGTACGCTGTAATGCCCCTCAACAATTAATTGTTAATTACTTGAAACAACATTTACTCTGCTCCACCCACCACTCGTCGGTTCTGTCTGTGTGTGTGTGTGTGTGTGTGGGAGAAATTAATTAAAAAACTGCGTGCATAACCGCGCATGCAATGCCAAACCAACTGCAATGCCAAATATTTGTAAATAAAAAAAATAAAAAACACAACCTGAAAGGAAAATATTTTCCTATTTTTTCCAATTTCCATGGGCCACGGTCTATGGGCGGCATGGAACATACACAGAAGCGTTAAAAGCCCCCAGTTAATTGCCAGCAAATTTATGAACGTTTATGAACGCCAAAATAATAACTCAACTCAAAAAACGATGTTAGCAGGCCAGCCAGAACGCCAGCAGCGCTTTTTGGTAGCACTTGAAAGCTTCCGGCAAAAAGTAAATTGAAAAAAAAAGGGAAAACCAATATATGTACTATTGAATGTTACGACTCTGCGATATCCAGCAGAGGTATGTCAAAACGCTTCAGCATAACATTTATTATAAACTCTAATAACAAAGGTCGCTAAAGACTATATTTATTGAGGGGATCAAATATCAACAAAATGAATAATTAAAGGGCATTCCACAAAACATTTGTTTGCGCTACTTTTTTTTATAATTTTTAGAGCTTGAAAAATGTTGGCGCAGCGGCACTTTGATTTTCAGGGATTTTGCGAAACTATTTGTAGGTGTAGGTAGGGCCATGGGTAGGGGGGGGGTAGGGGTAGGATAACCCTCTGGAAATTTTTGGTGCGCATAAATTTTAACACCAATTAAATCGATAACTATTTGTGTGCATGCAGGCATCGCAAAATGCAGATTATGTATACGCGGCGTTGCGCCTGTACGCATGGCTGCTAAAATCGCTCTAAATGGGGAGGGGGTGGTATTTGGTGGAGGAGGGGCAGAGGATGGCTCTTCAGAATGTAATTAGTAAATATATGTAAATGAATTTTGACGCAATTTTCGCAGAGCGGGAGAGTGAGTGCTTCTAGTGCTACTAAATGGTAATTAATTCTAATTGGTTTTTTAAAATGTGTCTATAAATTGTTCGTGCTGCTGGCCACACTCTACACGACAATCAATTATTCTTTTGGTCAATTGCATAATCCCATGGTCATGAATCAAAAGCATTGAGAAAATCCCCACCTGGAATGACACACGTGTGTGGAAGACACATGCGAGGTTATTGAAAAAAATAATAAAAAAAAACCCAAATACTCGCATGCATAAATCAAGCTAGCAACTGTCTTTCGGTTATTAATATGCCCGAAAAACCAACCAAAAGTATTCCCATGATTTATGGCTATGGAAACTCGAACGGGGATTAGCCGAAGGTGGAAAGCTGATTACACACACACACACACCTTCCCTTCAGCTGCTGTGCCACTTCAGTGGCTGTGCACAGCTACTTGTGGCAGGTGAATTTTTCTTGCGCTTTTGTAGCAAGTCAATTTGTACTAGGGAATTCACGCAGTTTATGCCCCGACGCACAAATCATTTCCCATTGCAGCAGCGCCGCAGCAGCCATGAAGCTGGGAAAACGTGTAGCGGAGGGACTATGCATCTTAATGACCACCCAACTGCCACCATGCCGCCAGAGGTTAGGTAGAACTTGCCGCATAAATATGAACTAAGCTCCTCACGTTTGTGTGTGTGTGAGTGCTGGTGGGGCGTGTCCTTTTTCGCCGAATCGCTTGTGTGTTTAGCGCAAGCAATTGAGCAGCTGCACTAAGTTTGTTATCCGCTTTGTAAGACGAGACTTACATTGTACCCTGTAAAATGAAAGTTAAATAGAGACAGAACTTGGCAAAGAGCAGTTGTAGCTCGTAGGGAAAATCTAGATAAATTCTTCTGAGCAGAACAGGTCAGAAGTCAGCCAAGAGAGAGTTTTCTTTTACTCGGTAAATTCATATTTTTAATTTCTGCAATGCCTCTTTATAGTTCAAGCATTGCAGATGGATAAAGCTACAGAATTGTGTGCATTTTCATCGCAAACAAAAGCAGTAACTATGACCATTCATGCCATTCTTCGAGCAGCAATCATTCAAAGTCCATGTTCAGCTCCTGCTAAGGCCATTAATTCCCACACAACCTGTTTGTTGATTAACCCAAATTCTCAATTTAAAAGCCTCTCAGTTTTCGAGCACACTTGCCTGATTGGCGTCTATCTTTGAAATTGATCCCCTGCTGAGCATCTGAAAGTCGTTCAATATTTAGCCACTTGTTGTTTCGGGTTTTGCTGCTGCTGTTGTCCGGTTTTTGGGGGGGCTTTGTTATTACGCCTTTCAGGCTCTGGCATTTGTCCGGCTGTTCTCTGGTTCCTTCTATCTGCAACGTTCTTGCGTTTCGTTTGGTTTACGGATTCGCATTCGGATACGGATACGGGATTGAGATTCTGTTGCTGGTTGCTGCTTGCTGGTTGCTGCTTGCTGGTTGCTGCTTGCTGCTTGTGCGCACTGTTTTGGCTTGTTTATGAATGCAGCAAGCGGTTTGGCAGCAATTATTGCTAGAAGAAACAGCCAGAGAGCCAACGAGAGGGAGAGATGGAGATGGAGGGATAATGTGCTCGGTTTTAGTGTCATTTGCCATGTTGTTGCTTTCTTTGTGTGCCCTAGCGTCGTTGTACTCTGTGTGTAGCTGAGCATGAAATATGCCTGAAGTGTTTGTGCTGTTGAGGGCGGGTGGGCTGACCAATAAGTTGCACTACACAGATGGTTACCACAGAGATTTCAAAGGGGATTTCAGGAACTATGCACACCTTGGACTTAACCTTCTGCCATTTGTGAAATTTATGCTCCAATATCAACTCTTTTATTTAGTTAGTTAACCGCATAGAGAAAGGATTGAGAGAGTGAGAAAGAGCGAGAGGGAGTGAGTGTGTGTTGGGGGTAAGGGCAAGGCTTTCACATTCCAGCCACTGCAATGCAGCTATAAATTGTTACAAACTTTCAGCAATTAGGTAGAAATGTGCTGTACGAATAAAACTTTGCCTCGGGGGCCTCCTTGAAACCGCAACGCAATAGCAGCGGCGGGAAAGCAGGCCAGTGGTAACTTGGCCAACAGAAAAATAAATGCGCTTGCATGTTTAAGCCAAATAATAATAAAGAAAATCGTTGTTGCTGTTGCCAGTGTTAAATGAGGATACTCTGCCATACTCTGCCACTCTATGTCTCTCTGACTGAGCGAAGGCTGCAATATTTTTGGTACCTGGCAACTCGTTGATTATGTAGAGTATATTGTTTTTGCTTAAAAATAAGTAACAGCCATCAAAGCCAAGGCCTAAATATATATTTTCCTAGAAGCAAGAGCATTGATATTTTTTTCGAATTATTTTATACTAAAAAAATAAATAAATAAATAAAATAAACATAGCCAATAAATCCAAAATAAATATGTGATAAATACTAAACAAATCATAAGATCTCGAAAAAAAACAAACAAGAATATAATTGACATTCCATTTGCAAGTAATTACGAACATAAATTACTGGTTGAAAAAAAGCAGGAAAAGCAGTGGGGGAAGAAACCTGGAAAACAGCAGTTAAAATCATAGAAATCAATTGCAGAAAAAAAGTAGAATCATAATACCTCGTATGGAAGGGTGGGGGGGAGGTACAAAAACATAGAATAATGAAAGCGGAATATTCCAGGAATGGAATGGAATGGCTGGGCAGGGCATGCCAGGGCAGCAAGCATTCGACCAGCTATAAATACAAATGACAATAAATTGTCATTTTGACCACAATAAATATAAATTAAATAAATTCAATGAAACAAAAACCAGCAGCATATCCACCCAATGGAATGCATGAGCCGGAAAAATAAAAACGAGTGAAACAAGCGACAGAACCAACAGCAAACCAAAACTGCACAAAAAGGGAAAGTCAACAATTGTCATTGTCAACCTCTGGGTGCCAATAAATTGCATTATTAGAGTACACTGCGACAAAAGAACAGATCCATTTCATAATCAGCTAAATTCATTCATTGGGTACATCATTCCACGAATATTCCTCTTTTCTCTGGGTGCCAATGCTGAAGCATGTGTGTGCGATAGTTGCAGAGGGTGAGGCAGGCAAGTATGGGTGAATGAGGGATGTGGCTGCGGGTGCGGGTGTAGAAAACTATTTGTAATACAATCAGCAATGTTGAGTGAGAGGGAAACGGTGTCCTACACTGCCCCGCCACACTTCTAACCCTCGCAGCCTCTAGTTCGCCCTCTGCTGACATGCGTGTTTGTTACAGCAATTGTCAACATAAATAAAATTAAATTAATGGAGTAGGGAACTCACAGATACACGCACGCATAAAGCATGCATGTACAATACACATGCAAAGGGGACTGTCTGGCTGTCAGAGTGGCTGTCAAAGTGACCATTTCATTTAATACAAACACACTGGCACATTTGGCCTTTGTCTGTCTGTGTCTGTGGCCCCCTTTGTGTGTGTGTTTTTGTTTTTGTGCCCTCCTCGACAAGTGGAAATTAAACACGCACCCAAACGCACCAAAACGCACACACACGCAGCCATAGCCACTGACAATTGCCATTCCAATTTTGCCTGATCATTGGCATAAGCAAAACGCAAACACTTCCACACAGTCCTCTGGGGACGCCATTTTGGCATGACTTTCCTGCCGTCTGACAAAGTTTTACACGTCTCTTTTCTTTTCTTTTCGTTTGTTTTCTAGCCTTCATTATATTCGCAATTCGTCGCTTGTGGTTTTCCCCTTTTTCTCGTGCTTGGCTCTCCTTCTTCTTATTCTCCTTTATTTTGTGATGCTCCTTTGTCCAAAAAGATAAACGTTGGCTCTGGTTTTTTTTGCGGGTATTTGAAAGGTGGCAAAAGGTATAGATTACACTGAGCGAAATTATTAGAGAACGACTTTGAGATGGTGGAAGAATGTGAGTTATAGAGAGGCTCGATCATTTTATGGCTAAAATTTCAATAACAAATCCTGTATAAACTATTATAAAATCATACTAAAAGTATGCCCTGACATTTTTAAATAATAAATGAATACTTTTTAGTAAATAAATGTAGCAGAGAGCTCCTAAGCTTTTAGTTCTTAAATTATGTTTCATATGCTAAAAGTTTACGCAAATCCCAAAGCAACAAAATATTTTCTACTACAACCGCATTAATTTTCTCGAGTGCATAGCAAAACCAAACAGTTTTCCCAAGGATTTCTCCGCTCTTCTCCCCAGTCCTTTGTCTATTTTTCCCCCATTATAAGAACACACACACACACACACATAGAGAGAGAGTCAGAGAGATAGAAATACAAATGGCCTTGACATTTCTTATGCTTATCGCTGTCAGTGCAGGCGTTGAAATTGTAATTTGTGTAATCTCAGGTGGACCAGGCAACCAGAGGCGCCACAGAGAGAGAGAGAGAGCGAGAGGCCCAGAACGGAGAAAGCCACAAACAACGAAATAAGAAATAAAGGTGTCGGTGTCGACCCATTCGTAAGGGTCGTAAGTGCGTATGACTCCATTTGGGGGGGAGAGAGAGAGAGAGAGAAAAAACCACTTAAACCGCTTGACAAACTGGCGACAGTCGCATGTTTCATCCTCTGCCCCTGTCGACTCCACCCACTAATTAACAGCAACACATAATGCTAATCCAATGAGGGGGCCTCGCCTGAGGGCACAAAACCTTGACATTTATATTAAAATTAATTAATTTATTTGTTTTCATATTATATAAATTACATTTAGAGCTTTTGCACTGCTTAAATCATACGCAAGAATCTTTTTTTTTTTTTTATGTTTGAACTAATTAGATTTTTGTGTATTTGTGTGGGGGTGTATCTGAGTGTGGGTGTGGGTGGGTGTTTTTTGTGTGTTTACATGTGACGGGCATTGCCAAAGCCGCCATGGCCGGACTGAGTGGCGCCCTTGTTGAAGCCCATCTGCAGATTAAGCTCACCCTCGTGGGCACGGAGCTGCTCCTCGGTGAAGACGCGCTCGTTCTTGTCCGCCATCTTGGGGCCCAGAGTGGGGCCAGTGAACTCTGGATGCTTTTGCGTCTATCAAAATGATACAAAAATTAAATTTAGGTGAGCTCTACATATTTTAAAAATTAAGACAAAACTTACAATACGTCCCAGAGCGTAGAGGGAGAGAGTAACTTGTGGAATATTGCGACGCTCGAACAGATCGGCTGTCTGGAAGATCTCCTCTTCGGGTACACCGTACTTCTTGACGGCCGCCTGGTAGCGCTGGATGTTCTCCATCAGCTGGAAGTTGGTGCCACGCTCCTGGATCTTCTTGATGGATCCGGGGGCCAGCTTATTGGCCAGCTTGCACAGCCAGATGCCGTCCTTGAGGATATCCTCATACTGGCCGCTGGGCACCTTCTCACCGAGCACGGCAAAGACCCAATTGAGGACTTCCTGTTCCTGTTCCTTGTTGCGTGGCTACAGAACAGACAGAGACAGAGAGAATGCTTTTAGGTGTTTTGGCAATTGAAACATGAGAAAAGCAGCCAATTGCCAGGAAAATCAGGGGAGAAACGACAGAAATTGTCTCTTAAAATAAATAGAGCCAAATCCCCCAAACAGCTCGCCCTCAAGTTCAAAGGTCAGTGTCTCTGTCTGTGTCTATGTCTGTGTCCGTGTGTTTCCATTTGGAAAATACCCAAATCAAAGCGTACAACGACACGACAGCAGCAAGAGCCAGAGACAGAGTCAGCACACAAAAATAGATTCATTTTCCAATTAATTAATTTTGATTCCAGGAGTCGCCACCGCAGCCGAGGAGGCACTTTAACGCAACGACAGTTGACAGCGAAAGCCACTAACTATTTAATTGAAATTTACGCAGAAAAAAAATATATATTTCTGCACCCTGGGTGGAGTTTAAGCGAGGAGTTTAGTCAACCCAAAAAGCTGAATGATTTGTGGCAAAGAAACACTCCAAGCTCGGACCCTGTCCCACTCGCATGTCTGCCCCCACACGAATCTAATTGACCTCCGGAACAAGTTTTGCTAATTAAAAACAATGCTACAGCGTCCCCATAAAATATTTATCCAGTGTGCAATGCGGCGTATACGCAACAATTACCCCTGAAACTGAACAATTTTCGTAATTGAAATCTGATGCTTATACACGCCACACAGCACACACCCATCCGCTCATTCGCTCATCCGCTCATTAATATTTCGCACATTTGTGTCCATGTTTCCATTTTGATACGAGCACGAGTATGTATGGTATGCATTTGCCGGGGCCAATTGTGGCTTTCTGTTTGCACATTTTCGCGTTAAAGCCCGTTTCATTTGATTTGTGGCTAGGCGCATACGAAAATCGAATCGAATAAAATTTTTTGGGATATGGAAATCGCGCCCACAAAACCAAAATGTCCGCAAAATGTCAAATTGCATACAAAGTGCAAACATTAAAAAATAATAATAAATTTAACAATTTAATTTGAAACGCTTTTGTTTTTTGCTGGTGTTTAAAGTAGAATTTTAGCGAAAAAATATCGGGAGAGGGGAGGGTACCCTACAGATTTATATGTAGCACTCATTCTCAGCAAGTTCTTCTGTTGTTTTGCCAATATTCCTACTATGATTTTGTTTGCCGTTGATTTATTTTTCGTTGCTGGTTATTGCTGGAGTGCAGCACAACACTCTGTTGCATTCACGCACATTCATATTTTCAGCAGTGAAATAATTTATTTATTTTAAAATACACACGTGCATATGTACATACATATGTGCGTATTGATGGGTAAAAATTGAAGCTTGAATCTGCCAACGAGGCTCAGCAGCAGCAGCAGCAGCAGCAGCGGTAGCGGCATCGGGCATCGGGCGTGGTATCAGGCAGCACGCTTTAATGGCAACCAATGAACCGAGGGGATTTTAATGAATTGTACGTCAATTTGCATTTGCAATTGCTTCGATTCCAATTCGATTTCGACTCGGACTTTTTCCGTCTCTCGGTTTTTTTATTTTTTTATTTTATTATTGTTTGGTTTTTTAATTGAATGTACAAACAGTTCGTGGAGTTCGTTGCGGATTGTTGTTGTTGATCTGCTGATAGAATTGCATTTCATTTTTGGTTCTTGGCTCTCTCTCTCCCTCTCTTGCTCTCTCTCTCACCCACTGTTTTTCTCATTATTAAATGGTTTATCTGGTTGGCCGCTTGACAGTCGTCGTCGGTTTTCTCTTTCGCTGTTTGCCATATATTAAAAAATCATTTCGGTAGGTGATGAACGGTTAAGTGATATCGATTGTGGTTAGGAGAGGGTCCAATGGGAAGTCCTGACATGCTGTATCTTTGAGGTTGAACACTGGCAAATAATTTGCAGCTGAAGCACTTTAATATTTTAAAGGTTTTTTTTTTTGATTCCACTGCAAGGAAGTGAAATGCGTAATTCATTTTATCTGAATATTTCCAGCCATAATTTTTGTTGTGTTGTGTTTGTGCCCTGACCTTCAAATAACCCTCAACTTTGTTTCATTTTGAATGGCGCCCTCTTGTTCTTTTTTTTTTGTTAGTTTATTTTTCCTTTTTCCGGACTGCTGGGTGGCTGGCTGGCTGGCACAAAAATATACAAATTTTCATTTGTACATAAAGATAAACGCTCATTTTTGCTGCTGCTGTTATTTCAATTTGTCATTTGGACGGCTGCCAATTGCTGCGGAAAAGCAAATGAAATGAAAATTCTGCCTGACAATAAGTTTTTTTTGTTGTTGTGTGTTTGTTTTGTTTCTGTATGAAAAGTGTACTTTTTTACAGTCCAGTCCCCGCCGTGTGTCCTTGAGAGGATTGTAAAAACCATGAACTAAGCACACGCGAAATTGCATTAAAGTTTCGGTTCATTTTCCTTGGGGTTTTCTTCGCTGCGGTTAATGTTTATTGCCTTTTGTTTTGTTGCCAAGAAAATGGGGGCAGGCGAGCATCAACAAATTGTTTTTGGCTCAACAGATTGCTGTATAAACAGTGGAAATTGTTGTAAAATATTCCCAGACAATGTTTAAAGTGGACATTATCAGATGATGAAACATTGTTGCATTTTCCATTATAGTTTCACAAGTCTTAAAGGAACTGAGGTTCTTTTTCTAAGCATCAGAATAATATTTAGAGAGTTTTATATTTGCGTAGTCTCAGAAGCATTGGGATCAGTCCATTTGCTGCAGTTGCTGTTAAAAATACTGCTATATATTTTTTAGAGCTTTCTCTGTGGTTGAAATTATTAAATTTTCCATTAAAAATGCAATAAATCAAAGCTAGCAAATGTACAATCATTAATTAAAATGTGTCACACTAAAAAATGTAAATTTACTTTAAAATATATTATAAAACATATGGCATTTATTTATGGAAAACTTTTTTTTTTAGCGGCATTCCCATAGGTACTGCGGAGTATTTATTGCATGTTTATTTTTGTTCAGAAATTGAAAAGTTTTTTCTGTTGCAAAACTTGTCATCAAATCATCAGGCATTAAAAACATGCAAAACCCAGAAATATTTTAAGCCCTCAAAGGCCCAAGAGTTTTTCATGCACCAGTCACATGACATTCCCGAATGGGTCTATAATTCAGATTATAATTCGCTTCAATTAAGCGCATAGTTCTTTCTGTCAGTTTCTCTCATTATTGAGAGACAACTGTCAACAGCGAACTGGCAATTTTTGCAAATTAATTATGCATCGAAAGTGCCAAAGGGAACGTCAAAAAGTGCTAAATAATTTATGCATCAAAAGAGTAAAAATATTGTATTAAATATTTAAGCCCGCCAGCAGGCTGACAGACTCCCCGAGTGAGTGACAGTGTGCAATGCAACCAAAATGCAGGCCACGGTCTGGGCTCTGGGTCTGGGTCGACGCTACCCATCGATCCGTGGACCAAAAAGTTATGGCTGGTTAACTGTGGGGAGCCCACAGGGGACCAAGGGCAGCCTCCGCCCTTGGGGCAAAGTGTCAACAAAGTGCTTTTTTTATTTTAATTTACAAAAAAGAGTATGAGATATGGAAGTGACAGAAATACTCGTATAAGCGATATACGAGAATGAATTATGAGCTGACAGCTGACTCGTGGGCGGAGTAAAAAATACTTTTGTCAGTAAATTCTACACACAAATGAGAGATTTCCACAAGTATGTCAGTCTAAGAAGCAGTTAAATCGGTATAGAAGTATTAGAAGTAGTGGAATAAGACTTAGAAATAGTATTACAAGTCTGAGAGAAACTAACAACAGTCTTAAAAGCACTGTAGTCGGTCTTTCAGTCTCGTACGCGATATATGAGAATGATTTATGATGTGGCAGCTGCCTTGATGAGTGGGCTGAGCAGATAATACTTCTGCCAGAGAATTCTATTGCACAGAAATGAGTACTATTCATGAGTGTGTCCACATAATACTTGTCTCTGCGCGATTGTTAATTGACTATTTAAATATTTATTCAATTAAAGAATAAATTTTAATTAAATTTTGGCACGCTGTTTGCAATTAAATACGTTGCATGTGTTTTAATTGCTTATTTAATTATCATATACATATATGTATATATTGATGATTTCTTTATGTATTTATATTCCATTGATTGTTCCATATATGAATGTACATGCTTTATTTATTTATTTATTGTTTTAATAAGCAGTTTCGCATTAACTGAATATTTTGACATTTGTGCACTCTTGTTTCATTTTAATTTGTTTGTTTTCCCATTTTATTCCGATTTATGTGCTGATATCAGTCTTTGTGTTTCTGTGTTTCTGGTGTTCAAATTAATTGATTCGAGTATATATTTATTAGTACGTGACTTTCATACTATTATACCCATTTATAAAGTTAAAAATCTGGCAGATTCGTGTTCATTTTATTTTTCCTTGCAAAGGGAAGTGGTCCACCCAAAAGAAGGACAATTTGGTACGTTAAAATTACAGTACTATTCTAATAGAAAGTCTAATAAATGCTTGTTGAATGAAGACATATTTATCACTTTTTAATGTCTTAGAAAACCCTTAAAAGTGTTTCCCGATATTCAAACAATTACTGCTATTGGCAGTTTCTCTCCTTGTATTGTCCTGATGATCCATACTGAATATTATGATTCATTTATATTTAACACTATTTTGAAACAATTTCCCTTATTTCCATTTTCATACAGGACTCTTGGATATCCTTCTGTTTTTCTTTTCTTTGTAGAACTTACAGCCATTGTGTTTTTTGTTATTTGTTTAGAAAATTGAAAAGAACTGTGTAATGTGTGTGTGGCGCGTTTGAAACACAATTTTCAACTGACGCAAGTTGTTCGAAACAGTTTTCCATTTAGCCTAAGCGTAAAGATAATTTACGAAAATGCTGAAAATGTTTTTGGGTTAAACTTATGCCGTATCTACGAACAGATATAGATTTGGCCGATGCCAAAATCGCCCAAAATAAAGCCAATATGTGGGCGTCTGCCAAAGGGGCGGATGGGCAGGGGGAAATACAAATTTAGATGCCAGCAGCGGAAGCTCTTGGTGACGTCACTGTGGGGGGGCTGGGTGGTCGCAGACAGAAGTGTGCCTAGTGCCAGTCGATTCCCTTTCACTTTTCTCATGGCTGTGGCCAGTAAAACAATTTCAAGCAATTTGCCAGCAATTATGCTGAGACAAGAGATCGAGTTGGTGCCCTGAGAGCATCGCAAATATACATACATATTTCTGTTTGCGGTTGCGAGGGTGTTGTAGATTCCTTGAATATTTTGCCTTTAATTGAAATTGCTGGCTAATTAGTTCGCATACATCATTTGACACTTGCCGACAATTTTAGAAATTACCCATGCGTTTGACAAATTGTTTTTCCACACATTTCTATCTGCATTTCATTTTCATGAGCAATTTCCATAGATGAAAAATCAAATTTCTATTTGGAAACTTTTGATTGTGCAAACAATTTGGCTAAAAGCAGGCAAACGCACCACAACAAAAAACCTCGAACTTTGATTTTTATACCCGTACTCAAAAAAGAGTTAAGGGGTATATTAGATTTGTGGTAAAAGTGGATGTGTGCAACGCAGAGAAGGAAACGTTTCCGACCCCATAAAGTATATATATTCTTGATCAGCATCAATAGCCGAGTCTATATAGCCATGTCCGTCTGTCCGTCCGTCTGTCCGTCTGTCCGTCTGTCCGTCTGTCCGTCCGTCCGTCTTGATGAGCGCCTGGATCTCAGAGACTATAAGAGCTAGAGAAACCAAATTTGGTTTCCAGACTCATGTGATATCACACTGCTACAAGTGTATTTCAAAATTTCGCCCCGCCCCCTTCCGCCCACAAAGGACGAAAATCTGTGGCAGGCACAGTTTTAAAGATACGATAAAACTAAGAACGCAGTATCGTAGAAAATGCCCATATCTACCAGATTGCCGAATCTGAATCAGATCGGATCATAATTATAGCCAGAATGAAGAAATTAATTTTCAGTTGCTTCCCCTCCCCCTCCCGCCAACAATAACACAACTCATTTTCCTTCTCGCTCGCACACTCTGCCGCGTTCAGTGCGCGAGCAACCCCTAGCGGAGGAGATGTAGAATCTAATTGGAACATGTAAAGTCTACATGTTAGATGTAGAATATACATTGTATATGTAGATGTAGATATCATACGTAGCAAAAAAATGTAAAATGTAAAATTTTTTTTTTTTTCTAAAATTCTTAAAAATCATAAGCTCAAAAATGTATATACTGACTGAGTACGGGTATAAGTAGAGTCGCGTCCCCAGAAGCGACTCACACGTTCCTTCTCGTTTTCTCTCTGTTTTGTTTTAAAAAAGTTAATTAAATTGCCTTCAGCCCAAGTTCAAGTTTAGTTTTCCATTCAAAATAAACATAAACCACAATGTCGGCTGCCTGATGCCTGCAGGGGGCCGGCCAATACAAATATTTCTTTTCACACCTGAAGTTCATAAATTCTGACATTTCCCTCAGATATTTGTCTATTTATTCAGTTGTTCAATGCAATGGGGAAGAATATGTACATATATTTTATGATTATTAAATTATTTTTAAATGATGCAGAATTAATTTCATGGCATAAATCAAATCAAAATCTTTGTATACTTTGCTTCGTTTATGCATAGATAGTAAGACACTCGTCAACCTTGTGGTCAAATAAAATATTTACGCTTCATTTAGGAAAAAAAAACGCTCAATGAAATCTCTTCAAACTAAATAAATAATTTTGAAATGTATTTATTTACAAACCAAAAAAAAAAAAAACTCATAGAAATGAAAAGGAAAATTTATGGATAAATGAAATTCACCATGAACCCCACCACGTCCCGTGTGTTTTTTGCTTTGCTTCGAATGAAAAGTGTGAAACGAAAACAGAATAATCCACGCACACACACCTAAACGTAATACGTGAGTTGGAAAAACAGCTGCCAAGGCTGCAATCAAAATTAATTGAGCAACTCACGAGTGTGCGTGTGTATCTGTATCTGTATCATCTGTGTCTATGTCAAAGTGAAGGCGTTGGCGTGGGCGTTTGTCCTACAAAAAGCGGCCGAACGTACATTGGCTGCCAAGATATCTGGCAATCGAAATCATTTTCTATGTAAAAAGCATCAGATTTATGAGAACATGACGAGTGTCGAACGAGAGAGGGGACAGGGAGGACAATTGTACTAGAACGAATATTGTGTGCTCTTTAGAGAATATTTGTATATATAATTCAACAGTTTCATTCATTTGAAATGATACTCCCTCGACAAATATTGTAGATACTTTCAGCACCTCCATAGAGCATCAAAGCCAATGCGGTTGTATCTTTGTATCGTGGTATCATGGACCAACTGTTGCGCATAAATAAGGCAAAAGAAAATGGTCTTTAAAGAATAATGGAAAAGGCAGAAACGGAAACAGAAACAGAAACATAAGGCCGAGGCCTAAGAAGCTTTTGGTTTTGTCTCTCCTTCTCCTTTCCCCAATGGAAAACACTTGTCGATGATTATGTTCAAGGCAAACCGCACACACAACACACAGATACACAGACACCCACACACAAATCTAGGTCAATTGTTTGTATCTGGATACATCCAGCAATTTGTATCTTCCGCTGTCCCCCCCAAAAAAAAAAGTGTATACCAAAGATTGGATTTCACCCCCACTGCAACACTCCCACTCTCACTGGCACTCGTTGTGGCAGCCACTTAACTGTGCTAATTAATTCTTTGTGCTTGATTTGGCCCAGAATTTCTTTTATTTGTTTTTCCTAGAAATGGAACACTGAATCACACTGTGATTTTTCTACACTTGAATGAGTTTCTTTTCTTTGATTAACGCCTTATACTAAATTCCATATAAAATATTTGTTTAATTGCCGTACACAATTTTAAATGCAATTAGGGACCAATTAGGGCAAAAAATGAAGTAATGTAATGAAATTGATTGCAGCCGGAGCCCTGTATGCACATTTGGACACACACTGAAAACAATTTAACGCTAATTAGAAGCAAACACTGAATGGAACGCTTTAAGCAATTAATTATGCATGCTGAATATTGATAAAAAAAAAAACAAAAATAAAATTCATGGAATAAAAGAATCATCTGAAATATATGATATGCTTTATCCTTGTCCTAAAAACCAAAACCGAAGAGAAATGGTAGTTCCCCCCCACACCCCTCAAAGGATGCCCAAGCTCAGCGTAATTTACTATTTGAACTCTGTGTGTATCTGTATCTTTATCTCTGAACATGGTCGTAAATGAATTTCGTATGCAAAATAAGTGAAATGTACATTTGGTTTAGACAGCTCTCGACATTTGGGGGCCCTGGCACTCCATTCAACATTCAACCAAAAGATTGCTGTTTACAAGGAGTCAACAGACGATATAAAAACGATTCTTTCTGGACGGGCATTAAAAGATTGAAGTTATCCGAGAGAAAGAGACTTATGACGTAAATGAATTTCACTCGGTTTCGAAGTTGTAAATTACAGAGATATGTTCTCTGCTCTGTTTCTATTGTAGGTTGAATGACCTCCCATCCCCCCCAAGTTGGAAAGGCAGCATTTTACACTATTCAGCAACGATTTTCCCCTAGCTTTTTTTTTGTTTACCACTAGATGTGGTCCTCGCTGAACATGCAGTTGGGTGAATTTATCTTTTGCTAAACAAACAATTTTCAATTTAAATAATTCTTCTTTCTTGCATACTATCTTGAAAAACGCTTTTACCATCTACTGCTCGCTCTCCTTCCCCTTACGAATACGAATAGTTGAATAGATATTATGTGGTATAAAAGAGAAAATATATGAAAGGCAGAGAGAACTTGCGAAAATATTCTAGCCCGCGGGGGGCATTAAAAGGCAACACGCAAACAATTTGCGATATAAACTCATAAAAATCCCCCCCAAAAACATACATATATAAAGAAACACACAGAAAAAATGTTGGGGGAGTTTATTTGTTTCTCTATCTATGGCATATTTTACCTCGGGCTTTTTTTTGCTAATAAGCCCACTGCCACTACCACTTGTACTTCCACTACCATTTTCATTCCCATTTCCATTCGCATCCGATCTGTGCCCTCGATTTGAATTGTAGATTCTGCTCACATTTTTTTTTTGGGTGTGTGCTGCAACGTGTGCAGCGTGTAAACAGCATCTCTGTCTCTGTCTCTGCCTCTGTTTCTGGATATCAGTTTTTGTTATTAGTAAACATTTGTATTTCTCTATTTTTCCAACAAAATTTGCCACTCATTTCCGTTGCGTACAATGTGCTCTGTGTGTGGGATCTTGTTCAGTTTTTCTCTGTTATTTTTTTGCTGGCACAAATTTAATGACAGCTGTGGCATATGTTGCGCCTCCGCTAGGAGCTCACTGAGTGCCTCAATATACAGATACGTGTATATATGTACAATATCAACTCGTTGATGTGTGTTTGGGGGTGTCTGAGAAGTTTTCTTTCTATTTTTCTTGTGCATATTTGATGTGTAGCTAATTTTTGTTGAGCTTTTTTCATGTTTTTTTTCTTTGTTTTTTGATGATTTGTTGCCTGGATTCTTCGACATTTATTGGCTTGGAGCTGTCTGCAGAATACTTTTGCTGCTTTTGTTTTATTTATAATGAACGTTGTGTAGGTTAAATTTATGGCAATTTCCCTTTAAGATTTTGGTTGCTCATGCAATGTTGTTCCCACATTTAATTTTGCATAAAATATAACGCATCTACAACGAGTATCTTTTGCTTGCGTTTGTGTACAAATATTTGGGGATGGCAGCAAATCGAAAAGAAGCAAGCAACAGACACACACACACACACACACGCAGATAGGAACGCTGGCAATGTGTGTTAGCTGGTTTGTTTGTATATGTACTCGTATTGTAAATGCAAATGAAAATTCTCTTGTCTCCATCGCATGGAAGTGCATTAAAACATGCATGAGCCATGGAGCTGCTCCTTCATCTTCCACTGTGTGTATGTGTGTGTTTATATCTTTGTAATCACTTTATTTTGCATATGTGAACTGAGAGCTAAGTGTATAAGCGATGCAGCTGTGTGTGTGTGTGTGTGTGTGTGTAAATAAATTGCAAAAATATTTTAAAGGTTGCCTGCCACAACCACGTCGCTCTACCTAGAGGAGGAGATGGCTGTCAGTAAATGAAATAAAACTAAAGGGAAAACTTACCAGGACAGGGAACAGCAGAGCAGTAGCGCAGCGAAGCATCCAGGAAGACGTCGAGCATAAACTTGCTCAAGGATTTGTAAAATTTATCGTAGACATCATTATGCGACAATTTCTCTAGCTTACACCCACGCTTCAGCTTCAGCTTCAGCAACAGCTACAGCTTCAGAGCTAGAGAGCGCTGTGGCAACAGCAGCTGCAACATGCAGCTGAAGCTGGAAGCTCATGTGTTCGTACTGGCATTTTTGCATTTCACGTTTTACATTGGCAAAATCGTTTTTAAAATGCAGAAAAAAAGCTAACTAAAAAAATTGCATAAGGAAAACCCAACTAAATTATTCAAAACATAAGCAAGCGATGTGATGTATGATATGGGATGTAAGGGTATAAGGGCGGGGGAGGAGGAACTAACAAAATTGCTGCACGGAACAAGGTGCGGGTGTTGGGGGGTTGAGGATGCACGAGTAGAGTGTCTCTGGCAGATTGCATTATTTTTCGTAATTGATTTTGTAGGATTAAACTTTATATGAAAGTACTGCACTGCTTGCTAGCTTAACTGCTTGAACTGCTCGATCATCTATATCGTTGCCTACTCTCAGGCTGCAGCGACTAATTCAGTTGGCAACGTTTTTTTTTTTAGCAGGAAAACAATTTGGTAGATAATTTGAAAACATATCAATAAAGAACTCTGACCAATTTAAATTCGAGGGGCTACACACAGGCCATATCTTCATGCCAGATAGCAGAGCCAAAAACCCATTAAACAAATAAACTTTCGTTGAGCGAATGCGGATGGCAGACAAACCGCACAACATTATCCACGAAGATGCCTCCAGTTTCGGGCGGCCAGGGGATCCCTACTCATGCCCATGACAGCCATAAAAACGTGCAAAATGAATCATTATAAATAACAATAAACGAGACGTAAGCCATATTTTAGGCATAATAGCTAATAAAACACACACCAAAGTGGCCAAACGGCAGCCGGACAGGACAGCACAGCACAGCACAGCCGGTAGACAGCCGGCATACCGTTCGGTATATTCTATAAACAGATACAGGGAGCAGCCCCAACAACCGACAACAAAAATGCCCCAAAATCATGCAAGCCTAACAGAACCGACGTGTCCATGTCCGACTACATTTAAAATGATAAAGGAATGCCAGAAACAACAAACCAACGGAAAAGTAGAGGGAAATAAATATAAAAAAGGTTGCTTCAAAAATACACGGAGCGGAGTCCGAAGTCCGAATGGAAAACAAAACCAGACAGGACTCAAACTTGTGGAATGGGAAGATGAGAGAGGCAGGCCAGGCCTGCTTTTCGTGCCCATTCAGGCGTTGAATGCTGCACCTTTCACCTTCGACATGGTCCATGGTTCACAGATATAAAAGAGCAGAGACAGCCCCCGACAGAGTGGAGAGACTGACAGCGAAAGCGAAGTAGAGAAAGAGAGCAATCGGCCAATCGGGCATTCGAGAGTGCTCGGTCAGCGGCTGTTGCTCGTATATTTCACGCTCGAACGTCTTTGGGGTCACACAAATCCGATTTACATGCAAATAAATAAAATTCATGTCGAACTTCGAGTTGCAGACAATAAATTTTTGAGTGCGCTTCAGTTTGCCCGAGCAAAAGGCATAAAAGAAGTCGAAACAGTAACAGAAACGGAGTCCAAGCCAACCGCTTGAGAATCGCCCATTTTTGGTATTCTACCAGCACCCCTCAGACCGTCATCCCTTGGCTTTCCTTTTGTGTGGGAACTTACGCGCTGTGAAATTGTATTTATAATGAATCCAATGCGATATGGCGATTTTCCACTTCTCTGCTTCACATGCTGAGGGAAGCACTTGCCATTCGTAGAAAAATAACATTTTCCATCTTAAATTCTTGCTTAAACGTTAACAAGTTCTATGGCAATTCTCTGGTTAAAGTACGATTTGTGCCTGCAATTTCAATAAGCTCATCAAATTCCTTGGGCGGCACTAAATTGGTTGAGCTTAATTTGATGGTAATAAAATGAATCAGCAACAGCATCGCCTTGCCTCGCCTCGCAAGATGCAATAAAATCATACCAAAATGTCAGAAATGTGAAACTACAACAACTACGAGTAATAATAAAAGCAAATAACGAGACATCATATAGGGTATGATATTATTTTTATACCCTGAGATGTGCCTGTGCTTTTGTGCCTGTGCCAGGCCCTTTTCTCCATCATCTGTTACAAAAGAACAAGGATATTCCTCTCAGTAGCTGCTCGTAGAATTGGAAATTAATGAAATACTCTTATGGCAGAACTTTCAGACTCATTTGTTTCATTACCTTTTACAGGGCATCCAGCAAGTCGTTGCCTAAGAAAAAAGCTCCACATACTTTATGATTGCTTTATTTTATTATTTTAAAACCTTCCCAGTCACTGGGAGCAGCCAAGGAAATGGAAATTTCTCCGCTGTCAGTTGTCTCTGTTGCGCTGTCTCTCTCGCTGCTCTTCCCATAGGTAAAGTTCTTCTCTCCCTCTCTCTCTCTCTTCCTCTCATTCTCTTTCGCTGTGATGAGAATGTAAATTACCCGGAAAATACAACATATATAGGGTTTACAGGCAGCAACAGCATCGCATCAGTATCAGCATCTCAGCATCACAGCAAGGACAACTAGCAAGGCCAGAGGCCAGAGGCTGGAGCAAGAGTAGGGGCAGGGGCAGAATGGGGTGGCGTTTCCAAAATTGGGGCGTGGCTGTGTTGCCACAAATGGCTCCCGCTGTCAACTAAAGTGTAAAAAAATAGCAAGTTGAAAGCGTTGAGAGCAACGGAAGGACGGGCTGGGCTGACTTCCCCACAAGATGCAAGATGGAGCAGATGCCAAGGAAAAGGAAGAGAACGGTGAGTGGTGAATGGTGAAAGGAGAACGTAGGTCGAGGTCTTGGTCCTGATGGCAGACAACAATGTAACATAATGGCGGTAACATTGAGTGCCTACATAAGTCCTTTTAATTTGAATATTTTACGGTAGGAACTTAGGAGTGCACCCCCGCCCCCCAATGTTCCACTAACTGTGAATGCTTGTGCCTGTGTGTGTGTCTGTCTGTGTGATTTAAGACGCCATTGAGCAAAAGTTGTCGACTGAATTGTGCCTAAAATGTTGATGCCACAAGAAGAGGAACAAACAAGCATGGCACGCAGCAAACAAACCAAAAAAAAAATCCCCAAGCACGTGTTGTAATTGTCGAGTGTCAACGGCGACGCGACGCGACCCTCCCGGAAACCCGGAGATGCGTGTACGTGTGTCACCCATCAACCGGAAGCGGAAATGGCAACAATATGCGTACCTCGTCGCCTGCCAAAATGAAAAATTAAAGTTATCGCCATGTCATTAATGGCCACGGTATCTTTCTTTTACTTTTATCTGTGCCACCATACACCCGTGATCCCTGACATGCGTCGTCCTGTCTATGCTTTACACTGGATGGGTTGCCTGTCAGAACGGGGCTTAACATATCCCTAGGGGTGGGATGGTGCGTGACTCGCACTGCTGGCTGTCTGCCTCTCTTGAACCCCACAGAGTGCCACCCAATAACTTATGCAACTCTCATATATAACTATATGGCACCTGAGCCTCTTTTCTATGTCAGTTGGGCAACAATTCAGATTTGACTCTGGGCTCTGGTGGGCTCTGGTGGGCTCTGGTTGGCTCTGCTGCAAATCGAATGTTAGTTTCCGATTAGTTACTATGGCGACGAGATTCGTTTGTTCTGTTTCTCGATGCCTTTTGTGTAGATTTGAATGCCACTTTAAAACGGAGTCAAATATAACAAGCACCAAAAAAAAAAACAAACACAGGCACACGTGCGCCTTTGTGTTTGTGTGCGTTTCATATCCGAAAACTCAATAAGGCAAAAAACATACATAGCACACACCTCTTGGGGGGGGGAGCGGAGCGGAATGCCAGTAGCAACGCAACAACCAATAGACGTGTTCATCATACGCCACGTAAACCGGATATAATAATAAAAGAGGCGCCCAAAGAAAACATTACACCAAAAAAAAGTTAGAAAAAGAAGCAAACAAACGAAAGAAACGGCACGGAATGTCGTCCTTTGTCGCTTCAAGCGATGCTACCAAACGGATGGCTGGCTGGCTGTTTCTGCTGTCTTCGACTTGCGTCGCAATGCAAACGCTGTAATAAAACGTGTCGGCGTTGTGAAAGACTTTCTTTCATTAGCCTGAAATTTGCTGCGAGGGGGCTGGGGTGTGGGGCAAATAATAAAGTTTGATCCTGCAACAGTTGATGATGAAAGGATGTTGTTTACTCATCGATTGGGGCGGGGAATAAATATTTTCACTTAATAACTTTTCCATCGATACATCAATGGCAATCGGCGATGACAGATGACAGGTGGCGTGCCAGTTACGGCCTTACGCTCCGCCATACTCAGATATATTCAGGTAAATTAATCATTTCTCATGCAATTTCAATTAAGCATCCGAGTGCAGGGCAAACGGTAAACAAAAGTTTTTGTTTTTTTTCTTTTTGTTTTGAATCCACAAAGTTTGCTTGCTGCTGCTCCCGAAACATCTGCAGGATTTCTCACAGTAGAAAAACTCCACTTGAGATACATTCGGCAGTGTCTGGCACTGCAATGGCTATGCACCGAATTTAACGCCTGAGCAAAGACGACCCGATCCGACCCCATGGAGTGGTGCAGTTGCTGACACAAAACTAAATAAAAAAGAAAACTTCCATTCGCTTGGCATTTGAATGCATGTCTGGCCACTTTGGTTTACCCACATGGCTTGGAGCGGAGCTTTTTTTCCGCCATGCCACAGCAGGGCTCCAGCAGTTAATTTTTTCCAGAGGATGCCTTAAATTTCACTCCCTTTGGGCGCAATCTAAAGAGCAGCAAAGGCACACAGAGCGCAGATTCCGCTTTCACTTTAAATCTTGCAAGTGTTTTATTCTATGTAGCCTTTGCTCTGTTTCTGTTTGGCTTTCAAACTGAACAGTTATAATCTTTGCTACAGATTTAAGTTACTTTCTTGCTACCATAATAAACATTTTGCAAATTCTGAACTATTGAAACCCTGTAAAAACTGGGGTTCGGTCAAGTCTGTTTTTTTTTTCCTTAGAATCCGAAAAAAAAGTAAAGTCAATTTCCATTTTGAAAAATGCAATTTCTTATGCTCGAATCTGGCGCTGTGGAAATGTATCAGGTGTATCAACACAACCTCCAGCTGTGCTGGCTGTCTTGGCCAATTCCATTGAAAACCATCGCAGCATCGGTCATTCGGTCTGTTTGTCCATCAATCGAGAAGGCCAGATAGGATAGCAGCAGCCTTGGTTGCTATGGTTCTGCCAGCTGCCGAGGCGCTGCAACATGCCCCCTGACATATCCAATGCTTGGGAGTAGAGAAAGCGAAGTACCTTTAACTTTGGTGTTTTTTGTGCTGGTTGGCAAAGTTTTGTGCAATTTTCCATGCTGTTTACAAAATGAACGGAGAGCGCAAGAAGCAAACAAAACAAATTGCGAAAGAAAACTTTGTACGTTTTCCTCGTTTTTTGGTTTTGTCCGTGGCTAAAGATTCTAAGGAGAGAATTTTTCGAGCAAGAGTGTGGCAGAAAGGGGTATGTATAGATATGCGAGAGAGACAGCAGCAGAGCGGGAGAGAGAGACAGAGAGATAACGAGAAAAATGCAATTTCGTGCTAGGGGCAGGGGTTCTGGTTCTGTTGGCGCTGAGATGTTGCAGCTGACTTGGCATTGTTTCCCCCCAACCCATAGCGCGCTCTGCGCCTTGGTGAAAGGTGAAAGTACTAGAGTATTCCTTTGTTGGTCATTAAATTACACTTTTCCTCCATTTTATTTGGGTCTCATTCCAGCGCTTTGTTTCCACGTCCGCTGCTTTTCAATTGTTCTTTTCCAAGTTGTTTAAAATTCAGGACATCTTACTCCGCGGACCCACTTTGGGGCACACTTTCAATTGCAGACGAGTCGAGTGTATACTTAAATCCAGGATTCATTTTGCACTGAAAAGAAACGAATACTCATTGCATTAAGAGCTCAACCGACTTACTTTTATGTCTCCTGTGTTTCTTATGTTTTCCCCCGAATGGAAAAGGGTTACGGGTAAATGCATGTGGCGGCTGTTCGGAAGTGCAACATCAGGTGGTAGCTGAGGCATAAATACGATCCATTCAACTGAATAATAATTGAATGATTTAAAGCAAAAAAAAAAACCAAGTAACCAGATGATGCCACATAATCGCATAAGCAGGTGCGTCATGCTTAAATGCATTTAAAAATCTGTGGCAGAAATGGGAAATTGTGGAGTGAGTGAAAGTATCTGTACCTAAGAATCTTTATGGTAATCTTTTGCCAAGAGACAATAAGAATTGATTTTTTAATTTTGTAGTAGCACTCCCCAGTGGATTGGTTTCCTCGCTGGCAATTATCCCAGCCCTACCCCCCCGCTTTAGCTCTTCTGTGATATGGGGCTTAATGCATTTTCCCCACCCTTCCCCCGCCTTTTGTTTTGCCGCTGGCTTTTCATTTGGAAATTCCTTTGCATTTATACAATAATCAGTCGAGTGCACTTGCAACCGCGAGCATTCTCCATTCATTGGCAACACAAAAAAAAAACGAAGGCATGGGCATGGCACTTAAGCCTCTTCCACTCCCCGCCTTTGTTCGCCTTTTTAATCATTTCCTGCAACATAAAGAATGAAAATTGTTCACCTTAAACACCCAATTATTAAAAAAAAAAAAAACGAAAGTATAATGTAAAAGAAAGAGAAAATGTTCCATTTAACGCAATCAAGTTGATAAGAAATAAAGAAAATTTTACACAGCTGCCAGGAGGCAAATAGGAGGTACATAGGCCTTCCCTAGTAGCTGGGAGGGGGGTGTTGGAGTGCGTAGAAGCACAGGTAAGAAGGGGAAACGCGTGCCTTTATTACACCACAATAATAATGAATGCGGTTAAGTGGGATAACTGTGCTGGGGCTGGGGCTGTGGCTGTGGCTACGGCTACGGCTGCGGCAGATGGCAGCTGGCAACGAGAAGAAAAATCCCTCAATATGCAATTTACCATAAATTTGTAATTTACTGTCAAATTATTTTCATAAGCCATTTGCATTTATATGGCTCAAATCCTCAAAAACACAATGGAGCAGGGGGGCAGTGGGAGAGCATATGTGAGAGCACTTAGACAGGCTTTCTCCTCTCATTTCTCCCCAGTGTTTTTCCAGTTTTTTATCTTTTTTTTTATGTGTGAAAATATATGTCACACCCTTGGTGGCAGAATGAGTGTCGAGTGTCGAGAGTCGGAGTAATAAAATATAAAAATTGATTTTCCAACCAAGTCATTAAATTGTTTAGCTTTTGCCTCTGTTAAAAAATTCATCAGGAAATTACTGGAAGCCATTGCCTGGCAAATTGTGCAATTGTTTGTAAAATTTTGAATGGTGTCAAAAGTACCAAATGAATTCCACCGATAAAAAGCATATTAGTTTTTTTTTTCATAAAAACCACAATTTGGCTTTTTATTACACACACACACACACACACACACACAAAACTGATTGTGATTTCCCAGGCGGCAATCGCATAGAAAAATTAATGCAACAGAAAAGCATATCGTAATGCCTGGACACCATTCTGCCCATTACTGAAGTTTCGAACTAAAACTATGCACACAAAGCAGGGATGTTCGCAGCATTATGTACCCTGTATAAGCATTTCAAATTTTACTAAACTTAATTTGTTTAAAAACCATAGAATAAATCGTATTTTTTTTTGGAAATACACAAAGGAATTGATAAACGGGAAAAGTATCCCAGCCAAATAAAATCAAAACTAAATTCAAATGTTTGCATGGGGGAGTCCCAGGGGCTGCTGCTGGCCAAAAAAAAAAAATGAGCAGAATAAAGAAGAGGAAAAAAAAGGAGCCGCATAGAGAAGAGGAAAGGTAAAGCGAAACAGAACAGAAAGTGGGGAGGGGAGGGGAAAAAGCATTTAGCAAATGGATAGAAAAGTTGTAAAAATAAGTTTCTTTTTTTTTGCAGATAAAAACAGGTTTCCCCATTGTTAGGATGATTGGAGGGGAGATGGTGAGGTGAGTAATTGTAGCCATGGAAAAATCAGACCCAAAATCTCTCATATATCATGTTCATTCCACAAATTATAGCTTCATTTGTAACCCTATATCAAGGACAAGGGCCTAACCACAGGAATAAAATAGAATCCAATTTTTCTTTGCCTTCTCTTTTCTTTTATACACTTTTTTTTTGCCTACTAATTTAGCGACGTTTGCTAATTTGATGGCAAGGGCGATTCGTTGGCTTTCGTTGGCGTTGATTACACGGCAGGAGACACAAAAACTGAAGACAGGGGTAAAGCAGCTGCCACCTCCTACGCCTTCATTAAGGCCATTTGCAAAAATCATTGCCAGAGAGTGTAAGAGAGAGAGAGAGAGGGAGAGTAAGGGAGAGAGGAAATATCCGTTTGAAGAAATATGCAAGTTGGGATTGGCAAAAAGGAAATGAAAATCATTGGAACGATAAATTTAAATTAACATACTTAATTTTACACAGCACTCCAGCAGCCAGAGGAGGGGGCGGGGTATACCAGGGGGGGTACGCCGGAAACCGGAGCGCTCAAAATGAATTGCGACAATTGATTTTCAAGTAATTAGCATTGCCCGACAGCGGCTGGCCTGGCTCCTTCCCACTGGCACCATTTGCAGGGAAGTGCGTTAAATTTCAACGAAAATTGCCCTTAATGAAAATGCCAGAAAGTAAATAGTTTCAATTACAGCAGGCAGTCAGGCAGTCAGGCTTTCACGCTGCGTATACGTGATTTTTGTTGTTTATTACAGAATAGCGAAAGACGGCGACAGCTGTCGTGGCTATAGAGAAGATGAGAGCACTCCACCACTCCCACTACCTTTGAAGTTATTATTGAGTCGAAGAAATTGCTTTGCACAAAAAAAAAAAAAATACTTTGGTGATAAATCTATTTAACGCTCTTACCAAGGAGTGGGCGTATGCGACGGCGATGGAGATCCACTCAGACAACTTGAGATTGATTGTGCGGTTCGTGCGGTTACAGGATTTGTGCTTGAGAAGAGTAAGAGGCGTCTCCTTAATTATATACACAACTCTCACTCTGTGTGTGTTCGTTTTTCTTGTTTCCAGTTGGCTGCGTCCTTGAAGCCGTCATGCGATAATGACAATAATGTAGCTTGTTGAATATTTGGATGGATGTGCGATGTGCGTTGAGAAGTATGCAGATATACTCGTACACTCGTATGTGAGTGCTTGTTCTTCAAATGAATGTCATGAGCAGACATTTACACTTTCATACTCTCGCTCTCTCTCTCTCTCTCTCGATCTCCCCCTCTTAACATTATAATCCTCTCTTATGCACATACAAACATGTACACACACCGTGTAGGGGAGGGGCGAAACAATTTCACGTAGTCCAGTGTGTGGTGCGTGTGTGGCGGAACGTGAACGGTATACTTCAACACAGCACTTGTTCACGCCACTGACAGTCGGTGTTAGCTAAACGCAATAGCAACATGCCCCTCCCCCACCCCACCCCAGGCAACGTGTGCTCCCACAGACATAGAGTGCACTTGTCATGTGTCGGCCTGTGTTCTGTAGGTGCCCCATGCCCCATGCCACAAGCCCCCCAGTCGCCTTGTTTCTGTTATTAGCAGCTCTCGTTCGGACAGCTGATGACTTGAATCCCATCGGTGTGGTTGTGCATAAATTTATGTGCATGAAAGAAAAGAAACCTACAACAGCAAGCTCTCTGCTTTCTAGAAAGCAGCTCTCATTAAGATTAATATCTTTATATTTCCAGAGATTAAACAATCCATAAGGAAGCAAATTCATTGCGTTAGAGCTTCGATTAGAATTTTTTTTCTGTGCGAAACCCATTAACGAGTGTCTATCCATTATGTAGCCGCTGTAAGGCAATTTAAAAAAATCTTAATTGCATGTAGAAAGCCTTAGAGACAATCACGCCATCACCATCAACAGGAGCAACATCGCACAGGATGCTCTGCCGCCGCAAGGTGTTAAAAAGTGCACATTTGTCAAATGCCTTATCGTTGGTAGCCCCCAAATCCCCAACCTGTGCTCCAGTTATGCTCCCGTTATGCCCTTTGTTGTTGCTTTTTATCTTCTGGTGTCATCATTAACCGCAATCAGCGAGCCTTTTATGCCAAATGACAGCCAACAATTTAAAATGCTTTATGCGTCATGTGTAGCTGTGTAGCTGTGTGGCATACCTCTAAATATTACCTGGGGAATTAACAGCAAACGGTAACAAATGTGGCAAAACGACAGAGAATACATAACAAAAACTTTCATTTAATCTGTTGATCTGCCGCTCATGTGACAGCCACACCCTCTACACCCATCCCATTCCATCGCATCCCGTCCCGTCCGATACCCCGCCATGCCAGCGGCCCAGAGACGTGGAAGTTTTTTCCCACTTTCGTAAAACTTTTTTTTTTGGCTGAAATTTTGAGACAGCTTTGGAGATTTTTGTCTCGCTCTCTGCAACTCTGCAGACAAACCGAAAAAAGTGGCAAAGAAGTTTATAATTTGTCGCGGCAGCAATATGACAGACAGGGGCTATACTCTAAGGCAAAAATGTTGCAGGAATATTTACTAGATACGAAAATCCTCTATGGAAATATTATTGGTTATTTTATGTTTCTAGAATCTATGAATCAGAACTAAAGTGCCCCCGCCCACCCCACTTACTTCGAGCACCTAAAGGGCCCCGAATGCCAGCAAGGGTATTCGTTTCTGTTACGGTTCTGCAAAGTGCGCCAAAGGCTTTAGACGATTTCCTGGGCTTTCCCTTGCACACCTTGGAAGCCTTTCCACGCGCATTAGGGTCCTGGCTTTCCCAACTTTCTTCTTGTCTTTCGAATGGCAACAGAGAAGGGAAGGGAAGGGCAGGGGAGATGGGAGATGGGAAAAAACAGCCAGCGGCGGATGAGAAAACTTTTTTTGGGCGGCTTGTTGCGAGAAAACCTACGCGGCGTGTTAAAATCTTATCAACAAATGCAGGAAGTACAGTGCCTGGCATACATATATGTTCTTTTGCTCCTTGTGTGTGTGTGTGTTAGTGTGTGTGTGTTAGTGTGTATGTGTGTGCGTAAGCTTGAGGGAAATTAAAAGGAAAATTCGTTAATCATGGATGGGAGTGAAGTGGAGTGGAAGTGAATGTGGAGTGGAGTTTTCTTACACAACAGAAATTTAATTTGCGTTAAACGAGCGCACGCCACTGATTAAAGACGATGGAGGCAGGCGCGCAGCTGCTGCTCCCTTCAGGAAGGCGAACGGGCCATGGGACACGGGACACCCTTCCTTATGCCGCGCCTAATTTGATGCAACAAAAACTTTTATACGCGTCGTCGCCTCACATGTGTGAGCACAGTGTATGCGTGTGTGTGTGCGTGTGTTTGCTGAGAAAAGGTAACTTTTTGGGGGCCAAAGTTCGTTGGCAACAACTTGGAGGCCACCAAACAAAGGCCCAAATGAGCATTCGAGGATACGCACTTAATCCGGGATGACAGGCGCACGTAACGACAGATATACAGACATACAGACATACAGACAGACGGACAGACGGACGGACAGGCAGGCAGGCAGGCAACAAGCAACAAAGATAAGCAAACTGCAAAGTTTTCCTCCGGTTAAACCTTTTCTCTTTTTGTGCTCACAATCTCTCTCGAGTAAGTAATGATGAAAGATTGTAGCCATAGCCACCATTTGAGCGAATGTGATTGGAATTTAAATGCGCAATGGCCCCAGGCAGCATGCGAATGGAAATATCTAGCCAGCAGGCAGCAGGTAACTTTGCTGCGCCAGTTTTCCACACTTAAACTGTATGACTCAGCTAATCATGTTAATTGGAATTTAAACAGTATGATTAAGAGATTTCGTGGAAAATAAAGCATCTGCATCTGTATCTGCCTGGGCACAGAGCCACAGATGAAATTCATAAAGAACTTTAATTTTAGTTTAAATAGCCAGATTTAACTGCATGGCCGCCCACACCACTAAACGTATAAGCCCTGGGCTTAGCTATATTTAATTTAATGGCAATTTAAACACTATGAGTAAACAAATCCCATTTGCAGTTAACAGGATCTTAGCTGGCAGCCGCCATAGGCAGTTGGGAATTGGGAATATGGAATGGGTATGGGTATGGGTGCTGTAACTTTGTGCAAATTTTTCGTTATTTACAAAGCACTGCAACTATTTAAATGTCAACGAATTTGAATGCAACTTCCTGTGGCGCGCACACACACACATGACGACTGTTGCAGGGGGAGGGTGTTCACAAGAGTTCGCGCTGTTGCAGTTGCTATTTTGGTTTTAATTTGGTGACACCGTGTGACCTGCCACACCACACGCCACCACCATTGCCCCCTCTCTGCACTCTTTTGCAAACTGCTGCCATTTTGCAGCCCTTTTTGTTCATTGCCTGTATTCAAAATGTGTGTGTGTGTGTATGTTTTTTTTTTTTTAATTTTAGGCTGCCACAACTCTGTAGGCAACTTCAATGCTGCACAACTGCAAATCCAGAGGCAGCCATAGAAGGACTCCTGCAACTTCGTCTGCCCCATGCCACATATTATTTACACTTTTAAACGCGCAACGTTGCGTCACGTTGCACAACGCACTTGCCTTTGCCCTGGCTCACATTTTATGAATTCATTTCCGTTCATTTACGCCTGATGTGTCGACGGATGACAGAGAGGGTGAGAGGGCGCCAGCGCCAGTTAGCGGAGCCTGTAATTAAGTTAAACTGTCTGTTAACCAGAGAGAGAGCGAGAGAGGGTTGCCAAGGAGCAGCGACTGTTGGACTGCCAGACGGGTAGACGGTTTAGAGGGTTAGCAAATGGTTAGACGGCACAGTTAAGTTCACAATTGTTGTGGCATGGTGGGTTGGGTTGGGCGGGGGACAGAAGGGAAGAAATTCAAGTGTGAAGCAAGTGGGTTTATGGTTATGAAGATGGTTCAGGGTGGATTGGGCACTCAAGCACCCTGGCCCCTACAAGTACCCTGGGCAAACAAGTGCTCTCAAGGCGTATACTTAATATTTAGCAGCAGGCAGACATCAAATGAGAGGCTTATTTCGAACACACACACACACGGACCAGAGAGACCACGAACCAGAGAAACACACACACACACACACACACACACATTAGTCAACAAAAGTCACAGAGATGTCTCATCTTAATTCTCATTAAAAGAAAGCCATTACTTCCCGAGGATTGCTAATCCGTGATGGTACCTTTTCCACATCCACAGCTGAAAAGCAAAAGCAAAAGCAAACATAAGACAAAGTGCTTTTTTAATTTATAACTTAATTTGGAAGCCATGCGATATGCGCGTATGTATAAAAATGGATTGCGGGCATGTCACGATTAAAACAAGGGGAACAGTGCGCGGAATGGGATTGGAGAGCCTTAAGCTTTATGCCACATGTCCCACATATACATATATATATGTGACTGTATGTATGTATGTATGTATATGCATGGGTGACACAAACACAATGAACGGAATGCTGGGGGGAACTCGAGGCGCTATAACGAAAAATGGCAAGTAATCCGCAAAAGGGGCGGGAAGCGAGAGGTGAAACCTCGGTGAACCGCATGAAGCATGAGGCATGAGGCATGGATGACTGGATGGGGGGGGGTATAAAAATCGCGTCACACATGCGCCATTATTAAACCCAACTCTGTCTCTCTACTCCTTTTGCGCTCGCTCGCCCTTTTCTCTCTGTGGCGAACAGAATATTAATTAATTTCTTTAACACGCTCTCTGTGCGCTTTCTCCGCCAGCAGCAAGCCACCAGCCACCATCCGCCGCAACAATGAATGAGACAATGCGCTCCGTTTCTGGTGATGTAGCAGCTCCTAGAATTATGCTATAAATATTTAACTTGCGATATTAATGAGAAGCTGGTGACGACAACGCAGAATAACTGCAGGGAACGGGACGGGACGGACGCTGGCGACACGAAGAGAACCAAACCGCCGCCATGTTAATGAATTTCAATATGGCGTCAGTCAACGACAATCTCTACACAAGTGTCTGCGTGTCCGTGTATGCGTGGTCTTTGTGTGTTAGTGTGTGTGTGTGTTTGGTGGTTGCCTTGCAAGATCCTTGAAATCCTTGCACTTGATGGCTGTTAATTAAAAGACGCTTAGAAAAGTTGTCGCTACGCCACGGCACACGAGTGGTGGGCAAAATGCGTTACAAGCCAGCAGCCCAGCACTCGAGAGCAAAACTTTTAAGTGGCATCAGGTTCTTATGCATTTCAAATGGAAATCTTATCGCCAGAAACGCCATCCCATACCCCCTACCACCCCTACCGCAATACCACTTGAAAGAGCCCCCCGAAAGCAGACAAAAGCCCATAGACTTGCAGCCGCACTGGCACTGCCATTCAGACACTACATACCCCACTGAAATTATGAGAGCTGACTTCTGTTGTCTGCGAGCAGCAGTGGAAAGACGTGTTTCATGTTTCATGTTTACAGCCCGCTTCTTTCCCCTTTCCCCCTGCTCCAACTTATATGTTTGCTGCCCTTCAAACAAATAAAAACATGGGGGAAGGATTTTGCCTTATTGCGACTTGAGGATTGCCTTTAGTTCAGCTTTAGCTTCGATATGAACAGTCGTCCTCCACAGAGGCAGAACATAAAGAGACATTTATTCTGAAATGCTGCACACAGGCTGTTCAGTATTTTTGTTTAGTTATTTTAGTAGCTATTTTATTGATATTTTTGCTAGTAGTTTTGTAGGTCTTTATTTTATTCTTTTTTTATATTTTGTTGTAATTTGAATTGATATTTTTGGTAGAAACAGGTTCTTCTTTTTAAATAATAATAATTATTTTTATACCGTTTGTTATTAGATCATTCATCTACAGGGTCTATTGCACATCATTCCCCAAATACCCCACAAATACAAGTCATAAGTATAAAACAAGCGCGAAGAACACTTGTATCTGTCATTTCAATTGGAGCCTGGAGAATAGCGAGAACCCCAAGGAGAACCGTAGAAGGAGCAGGCGGCAGGAGACAGGAGGCAGTAGGCACAACGAAACGGAAGACATGCGAGTTGACATTTTCCTTTCGTGGACTCCGCCCATAGGGAATTATTTATTCTCTTATCTTTTTTCTGTTTTCGGTTCGGTTTTTTTTTGTTGTTCGGTTCTTACTGCGTTGAGTGGCAAAATTTTGGTTTTTGGAATGCGAAAAGAAACCCATATGAAATGTTAATAACTTCATCTTTGACATTTCATTTGGAATTGCCTTTTTGCTTTTGTTTCGATAAAACAAAAGGAAATTTCTAGTAAATAAAAGATGACATTGCCTGGCAATATATTCGCATTGATTTGATACGGCAATATTGGAGTCATGGAGCGGCGCAGAGGCCATTGCTTCAATCATCCCGAGGAGGTACATCAATCGCTGAGGCGGGACTATGACCTGGGAGCTAGTGGCATTCTGCGAACTTCGATCTCCTTTCGATACCTTCCTCTTGTACGCTGAGTCGATTATAATACTTCTTAAATTCGATTTAAAAATACCAATTATAGTTTAGGAAATTTTTTACTCAAATTTACTTTGCCCCTTCTGCTTCAATCATCCGAAGGATGCCAGAAGGTCGCTTATACAAGACTTTGCCGAAACGGATATTAATCAGATGATACGTGCGAATATATGGCAGTCGTTTTACGTTGGATAATCAATAAAATCTGATTTAACAATTAGCTGGAGCCATCGCTGCAGCTTTAAAGAGAATTCTTTCTGGGAACAGCAGACCTTAAGCCTCCATGGTGAAGGCCGCAGGACATTTAAGCTCTCTCTGTTTCTCTCTGCATGGTGCCAAATAAAAAGAGCCACAAAATCCATTAAGACACAGCCAGCGGCGAGGCAGTGCCAGTGCACAACTTCATGCCCCCTTCATGCCAAAACCCCCTATAGGGCAGAACCCTTTTTAGGGCCGCGCATAAAAGTTACTTCCGCCGCCAGTCGGTTTCTCAGTGGTGGCTAGCGGAAAAAAAGGCTAACAAAACTATTAAAGTGCCGGCGACATCATACATTATTTATTTCTTCTACATATTTCTCCTCTTCATCTGTGCCTCCCCTCTCACTATCACCCTGTCTCTCTCTCTCTCTTTCGCCTCTTTCGGCCATCTATTTTCCTATTTGTTTATGGGTATTCTGCTTTCTTTTTTTCTGCGACCATGTCTGGCGGGTGCCTTGGCGGAAATAGAAATCCTTAAACAGAAAATTGCTAAATAAAATTTTCACTTTAGCCAAACACATCCACTGGGGGGGTCCTGCAGGCCTGCAGCTCAGCCGTGCATGTTGCCCTAATGACGTGCAACGCCTGCTGTTCCTGCCTGTTCCTACTCCTCTCGGTCGGGCATTTTATTTTACTTTTGTATTGCTTTTTCCCCTTGGCTTGGACTCTGCTTCAAGGGTAATATGATGATGATAAAATGCTTGCTATGGACAACAGAAAGGGCCTTTCTATTTTCTTCTGCTTTTTTTTTTGGGCTTCTCACTCTAAATGAGCATGTGGCTAAGGCTCTGGCCGTGGAAATGGACGTGAATGTGGATGTGGACGTGGTCCTGCCTGCCTGCCTGTCTGACTGCCTGCCCCAAGGGCTTCTCTCTGGCTCTGTGACAACTTTATTTCAGTTTTCGCATTGTTGTTGCTTGATACTGCTGTGGCTGCGGCTGCGTCTGCGTCTGTCTGTGGCATTAAGTCGCCTTTTTGTATTTATTTGTTGCATTTCCGCTCTTTGCCTTTGGCCTGGCTTAGTCATTAGCCCCGAGGCACTGTGAAGGGTTTTTAAACTGCTGCTAAATTTGTTAGAAAGGATTAGAGTGCGGGTTGCAGGAAGAGTTTTTAGATGGGAGGAAATTTGTTTAACTTAAGTCCCAATGATGGAAGCAATGGCCAGCGGAGAAAAACCCAAACCCAATCCAAACAGAGTTAATTGAGAGTCTGTTACGAGGCACGTTTTTCCGCGCCATTCCCATTCCCTGCTCTATTGGAAAATTCATTAAACGAATACTGAGAAATGTTTGCAATTTTGTGTAATAAATTCGCAATGTAATATTAAATTTATTTTTTAGTTTTCCCTCTCTCTCTCTCACTTTTTATTTACAGAGTCGGAGACCATCAAAATATTTCATTTAAATTTTTGTCTTCTGAAGCACCAAACAAATTAATGGAAAAAAAAACTAAGTAAAAAGGAGAAAAGGGAGAAGGGCGCAAAGCAGAAAGCAAAGAAAAGTGAACAGAAGAGACAGCCCTGTGGACAGGACAATCACCTGGGGGAAGGAACTGAGCAGCAGAAAGAGAAAGCAACAAGGAAGGGCAAGAGAAAGAGAGAGAGAGATGACAAGAGGGCTGGCACTTAATTTAGGAGATTTACATAAGGGTGCCCAAAAAAAAAAAAGAAGAAACTTGCCCCATCGTGGGGCCTCGTGTTTGCTGCAGGTGCAAGTCGGAGTTGCCCATCATTATGCCAGGCCCCAACCACGCCCAAGGCAAGCGCACAGCCCACAAAACTTTTCATTGGCGGTGACAAAGTTCCCTAAAAAATTGTTTGGCATATGTTTTGAGCGACACACCGCTCCTCTGGGGGGTATGGCTGTTGTTGTTGTTGTTGCTTTTATTTTAATAAAAACAGGAAATGCGCTTAAGCTATTAAAAAAGTATTTAGAAAGTATTTTTGGTGGCAGCGCCTTTAGACTTGAGGGGATGTCGTGGTCGTGGGGCTCCTGCCTGGCTTTCCATCATCATGGCCATCCGCCAGGTACTCATCATCATCATCAAGTGGGGGGGGGGACGAATATAAAAAGCCAGGGCCAAGATAAATTACAAGTCCGCATGATTAATGATGGTAAATAGGCCAACGAATTGTGCTGGCAGTGTGCACAGCATTGACGCTGTCCTTGTCCCCATGAACTTTGCCGTTGCTTCCTGCAGGTATTTATTTTTGGAACATTTTTTGCACAACTTTTACCTTTTGGAGGGTTTTCAATGTGGGGAAATCTTGGAAATTGTATGGCTTTTCGCAATGCCAATTAAATGTAATTGCTTTAATAGGCTTGTGGCAAGCATTTTTAAGTGGGTTTAGATTGTTCTGAGGCAGAAAATTCAATAACGAACGACATGTTCGACCACTTATTGTATCAACTTTTGTTAGAAAAATCGTACTAATTAAAGCCTTATCGAATAATATTTGATATAAGCAAACAAAAGAGTAGTAGTACAAAAAAAAATCGGTGCATTAAAATCTATAAGAAACACACAGACTGGTGTCTGTGACGACAATGGCTTTATTGCAATTGACACAAAAATTTGTACAATGAAAACCAAACGCAAACAATGGAAAGGGAACCCCAGAGACTTGGAAGCGAGACACACAAACACACACACACACACAAAAAGTGTGTAAATGTGCCAGAAAGAGAGCGAAACATAGAGTGAAGAAAGAAAGAGAAGATATATAGATGGAGGTGGAATTGGAGCCGAAACTGAAGCCTCCAGTAGCAAGCAAATGACAACAAAGGAATTTTTCAATATTGCAGTGCGTTGCGTATACGCGCTGTTGGCCAAAAAAAATAAAATTAAACAAAAGTGACAGGCATAGCAAACATCAGTGGTGGGGACAGACTGCCAGACAGAAAGTCAGTGGGTACTACGTAGCGTATCTAAGGATATGGAGTCCAGGAACCCAGCACCAGAGTTTTGCCCATGTTCGGCAGGGAAACGGAAACAAAGCGCTGGCGGAAGTCATTCGTTTTTATATGTGTATGTGTATGTGTGTGTGTGTGTGTGTGTGTGAAATCTAGTGTTGCTATGTAAATGCAAAAGAGAAATTTGGACAACATTTGCCATGAATTTTCCGGTAGAAAGCTTTCTCTTTCCACCCATGCAAATTTTCTATAAATTTAACAAAATTTTCTTACGAATCTCTTAAAGATACATTTTCTTGTTATAATTGAAGAAAATATATCTATTAGAGCATATAATGAATAAATATTAAACACCTAAATGAAGAAGCAATCAAAGTAAATTGATTGCATGGTTCAAGATAATCAAAGACACAAATATATAATAATTGGGGCAAATAAAAGCTTAAAAGTTCTTTCAAATGATCTAGGAATATCTTTTCTTCAATTTCCACTTGAGTTGAGCTCAATTATGCTTTAAATTCGCAACTAAATAACTGACCCCAGGCCATTTTGGACATACACAATTTTCTATTTATTTCTGTGCCATTGCAAACGTGAAACTTAATTAACCCAACAATTATTTAGCCACCAATTATAATTAACAACAAAAATGGGTAACTTTTTGCCAAAAATTCATTTTATTTTATTAAGATACAACACGCATTCTATCTACAACGAATATTTATGCAAAATTGTGTGCATTGTGGTATACAATTTTGTTTTGGCGCGTGCCAAACGAGCCCAAAATTTTGGTTTCCCCATCTCCTCCATATATGATTTTACAGTTTCAGCCAATTATATTTAGTTGGCCAAAACTTTGATATGTATTCAAACGTTGATTATATTGCGTGTTTCTACCATTTAATTAGCCAGAAAGTACAACATTTTGAGGATATTCTGTGCGTTATTGGGCTAAGAATATTAACTTGTATAAGCGATTATCTTGGGTAACTTTTTATGCAGGTTTTCTGCAGCTGTTGCACTCATTTATTCAATTACTTTTGCGTATACGTAAATTCGGAAGTTTCTGACAGCTGCCATTGGGCAGGGGAAACTCTGATAAACCTGCAAGTTTTGCTCCTATTTTTTGTAGTCTCTGAAAAGCTTGTGTTTCGCACAAACTACAATGTCTTTTATTTGTAATAGAGCTGCCAACACCTGCAGTGCTATAGAAAGGCGCATCTATCATCCGAATGATATTACATTTCTCTATCACACTTTAATTGCCAGAAGTTCAATACTCACACACACACACATACACACATATCAAAAACCATAAACAACTTTACAGCTAATCAAACAGAACATGTAGAGAAAGCAACACAAGAAAAAGTACCGGAAAAACTGCAATCCATAGCGACCTCACAACGGCCAAAAATGATTGATATCACTTGTCAATATTTCATAAAATGTTGATTTGTTTCATTTTATTGTTTACATACTTCACAATTGTCACCCACACAGCCCTTCCTCCTCCAGGCACATACACACACACACACACGCATACACATGGAAAACTTTGCTGGCTGCCATTCCAACCGATGACAGAAAAGAGAATCAAAAAACCCCAAAGCATGTTTGTGCCACCTCCGCTCCATCTTTGATTATCAAATCGCATGCAAAAAAAAAGAGATACACAGGGAAACGCATTTTGCTCGTTTGTGCTGACGATGGGCGACGCATTCATCAATGTAACAGCAGGACATTGGCAAAGCGGAGAGCTCTGGATTATGTCCCATATATCCAATGGATTTTTATTTTATTTTAATATGCGCATAAATATGTGTGCTTTTTTCTGGTATTTCAATTTTCTTTGATTGGGAAAATTTGGTAAACTGCCAGCGGGGGCATATAGAAGATGAAGTTGTTAGTGCTACAAATTATTGAGGAACGTTTTTTTTCGGAAAAATAAATGACCGACCTGCTGCCATAAGACAATGGGGGCATTAAAGGGATCATTTCTGGATTTCTGTGATTTTCTGCAACTACTTTCCCCCTCCTCAACTTCTCTATATTAAAATCATTTCATTCTCATTTCAGATTCATTTAACATATACCCGAAACTCATTATAGCGAGAAATACCAGCAGAAGGCTGACAATTAAAATAAAAATCATTCTCTCAGATCCTCAGACCACGCGGCGGTGGGGCGGGAAAGGATACTTTTTCACTAGCTTTTCTTCCCACTTTGCTTGCTGCCCGAAATCCTCCATTCGTTACAATGTAGCCACGCCCCATGCCCCATGCTTTAAGTGGAATGAAAAACCCGAGAGTAAAACTTGGCGAAAAGTATACAAAAAGAGGAAAGAAAGTGGAAAAAGGGTAGGGCGAGGAAACAAAAATTACGCATACGCCCCGTGGACTGCAGCAGCAGCAGCTGGCACATGTTCCCCCGTGCCGCTGTGCCCCATGCGATGCGTATGCTCCACGTGTGGCATGAAGTTGTCTAAAGATAAATACAAATAGCAAAGTTTTGTGGGGCAATTACAAGAGAACCCCGAGAGCTCAAAGGGAGACAGAGAGAATAAAAAAACGAACTTCAGAGACAGAGAGAGAAATAGAAAGAGGTGGAACGCCGAGAGTTGGCAGCGTAAAATAGAATCCCAGAACTCACTGGCAGAGAGATAAAAAGAGAGAGAGAGAGAAAATGGGAATAACTGAAAAAAGCGAAAGGTTTTTAAAATGGTTGAATGTGTTTTATTTTTTGGGGGGATTCAGTTTCATGCATAAACCAAATGCTAATTGAATTCCTTGATAAGCGTAAAATGAACTTTTGTCTCGAATTCCCGGAAATGAACAGATGGCAAGAATGTGAAACAGAAGTGGAACTGCACTCGGTCCACACCGCAGGACCATTTCTCCGACCACAGCATCCGAATAGCAGCCGCAAAACATTAGGAGGAGCTCCGGCGATACACATCATCGCATTGCCATTGCCTTCGGATTGCTGCTTCATTTGTTGCGCTTTTTGTGACCATTTATCGTACGAGCAGAGCAGGTCCGGCGGGGTCCGTGTGTGTGTGTGTGTGTGTGTGTGTGTCAACGGCAATTTCATTTTGGTGCCTCCTTCCATTGCCCCATCTATGACTCTGGTATCTGGTATTGATGGTCAAGCATTTATACTTGTCGTTCAATGTCCTCTGGCAATGTATATCTTTGGTCATCTGCTCCTTCTGCTGCTGCTGCTGTTGCTGCTGCTGCTCCTGCTGCTGTGTCCTGCTGCTCGATATCCTGATGTCCTGCTCGGTTACATGCACTTGATGATGGCTTTTCAAACTCTGTTTGGCATTAAATCTTGCGTTGAATGCAGCATCAACGTGGCGTTAAGTTATTTGATTGTGTGGCCAGGCGAAACAGCAACAGAGAGACATGGACACGGACACAGAGACGGATACGGGGACACGTAGACGTGGAGACTAAGTCTGTGATTTATAATTATATCCCCTATACTTTAAGTGGCAGTCTCCGTTGGAGTTATAGGCTCCCTTTAAATCTATCCTTTCTGCAAGAGTGGCCACCCATATAAATATTTCAACCCCCCAACAAAGCTTAGCTTTCGTTTTATTTGAGTTTCGGTTTGCTCTAATGTTTATTGTTGCATCTCTATCTGTACTGTTGCTTTGTATCTGTATATGTACTGTTGCTTTGTATCTGTGTCTGTATCTGTGCATCCGTGTATCTGTTTGCTGTTTGTTTTAGTGGTGGCCAATGGCCAATGACCAAGCCGCTTATGTATGTAATCCTGCCGTCCAGCGGTTTATTTGAATTTCCCCTACCACAAAACAAAACAACCAGGACACACATAGTCAATTGTTTTACCTTTGTCCAGAGTATTTTTTGTTTGTGTTATTTTATTCTACTTCTTTTTGTTTTCTATGTGCTGCATAAATTAAGCAACAGTTGCCTCCAGCGAACAGCACTTCCCCCGTCTTTTTTGGTTTAACTTTGTGCCTTAGTCAAAACTGCATTACAAGTTAAAATTAATGAGCACTTGGCTTAAAAAAATTCTGTCATATTTCATATTAGCTAATCAGCGAAATTAGTTGAAAGTAAAATTTATAGAGTTATATAGAACTAAAATAAAAAGAGTGATGAAACAGTGGAAGATAAAAGCGAAGTAGGGTGAAGAATTTTCAATTAATAAATGGGAGTTCTTCTCTAAGATTACTCTGTCTTGGCTTTGATCTAGGCACTTTAATTTACAATGTGCTTCATATTTTATAACAAATTTTCGATAATCCCTCAGGGCTTTTCATTGATCTTTATTTTTTGCTACCCCATTTTGCTTTCATTCCCAAATTTTCTAGCAATTGTGTTCCGCTTTTCGCTCTCAAGCTTTCCTTCTTTCTGTTTGATTTTTCTACCATTTTGATTAAAGTTTCTCTGTTTGTTGCCTTCATCTTGTTTGCCCTTTGCCTTCCATCTTTTGCTATGCATGTTATATCGGATGGGAACTGCAGCGCTCCATTGCTGCCGCTGCTGCTATTGCATGCTGCATTGTTCTAATGAAAAATGGCCAGTGGCAACAATGTTGCTCGGCGGGTCATAAAACTTGTGCAACAGCAAACAAAAATAGGGGAGAGAGAAACAACCCGCAAAATGTGCTAGATTGCAGTTTGCTTATCTATGCGCCCGTCTATTTTTCCTTGCCGCCCCATCCGTGGCATCTTAATTTTACTCGCCTTAGCCATAAACCAGAGACCAGTGGAATCCTGCTGGAAGTCCTCGCTGCTCATTTCTTTCATGTTTTTGCTGTATTTCGTAATTAACGCGCGTAATAAGATCACGATTAAAATTTTGCTTTCTTTTCTGTTTTCGCTTGCAATGGAGAAACCAGGACTACAGTAGAGTCTCTCTGTTTTTGTTGTTGCTGGTCGCAACTTCATTAATTTTAATGCCACTTTCTTCATCTTCTTCTACTACTTTTTCGTGTTGTGTTTTTTTGTGTGTAAAGAAATGAAAACTGTCCGACAATCTCTGGGCCATAGAGAAGGCGAAAATTAGCATAGATTATAAACAGTGTTTTGGTGTCGGGTTCCCAGTCTCTATTCCCTGTGTTCTCTTCTCGGTTTCTTGTTTTCTCTTGTTTTCCATCCGCTGGGGCAGTCAAGTTGTTGACCATGATGAAGAGCTTGTTATAGTTTCAAAACAGCTGCTGCTTTTGGCTTCTCTCTTCCCGAGTCTGCCTGTCGAACAGAGAGAGAGAGAGAGCGAGAGAGAACTTCTTAAATGAAGTTTATTGGCTTGATTAAGTCGAGTCGACGCCAATTTTGGGGGTGCGGCTACAGGCTTCGCGGGTGCCCTGATTGATTGCTTAAGTTCTTTGAAGTTCTATCTTTTGGTCACTTGCATATTCATGACCCGTCACATGCGGCGCATACTTGATATTGGCCCCCACTGCGGCTGAAACAGCCCTTGAGTGCTCCAGCCTCCGTAGCCCGGCTCCAGCTCCAGCTCTAGCTCCCTTTTGTGTGGTTTGTAGAAATCTCTACTCTGCTACTCAGTCTGACTGCAACTCACATTAATTTCACAGTCTGCATAATTTTTTTTCAATTAAGCATTTCCCTCTTTACGTCTGATGCACTCTACGCCTTTTCTAGGTTGTCTGGGTGCAACAGCAGACAAGCAGATGAGATTGCCTTTTCATTAAGATCCAAACCAAGCCAAACCAAACCCAACCCAACCCAGAGTGGAGTCCCTGCCCGCGGAATGTCTGCTCTCAAGTGCTTCATCTTTTTGTGTGTGTCTGTTACTCTTTTACTCGAACTCACACCCCACCCCACCCCACCTCACCCCACCCCACTCTTTACCGCTCTCTCTCCCACTCGTTCGCTATTTTTCACTGCCTCCTGTATCTATCTCTCTTTCGTGTTTGCTCTCGTTGTGAAAGTTTTTGCATGGTGTTGATGGAGTTGGTCTACGGCTTCTGCACTCTACGTCTTGCCTCTTGCCTCCCGCCTCCTGCCTCTTGCCTCTTGCCTCCTGCCTCTCGCCACTGATTGCCTCAAGAGCCTTAGAGCCGCTTTATCATCTTTTTTTTTGCCCCCTCACGCACACACTTGATTATGTGCATTTACAGTGAAATTAATTTCTACTTTACAGTTACTCGGAAACACACAAAAAAATAACAAAAAGGAAACGAAAAATTGAAGAGCGCAAAAAGTTTTCCATGCCGCTTGCGGCTTTGCACTGACAATTAGCCCAAAAACGAAAACAAAAGTTCGAAATGCACATGAAAAAGTTATCACTCCCTCCCCCGCACCCCCTCCGCCCGTTCCACAAGGAGAAAATGTCACAAATGCTGCCGTTTGTGACATCACGAAAAAAAGGCGGCTAAAGAGAAAGGGCACTGGCTACCAGAACGGAGCGGAGTGTTGTAAGCGGCTTATCAAAATACTTTTTTTGGGTCGTCTGTCGAACCCCCCTACGCCGTCGCATCGCGCCACGACGCTCCTTTCTGTGTTTTATCATATTAGCAGTGCGTTCGAGTATATAAAATTTATTTCCCAAACTTTTAACGAGATTCTTTTCCACCCCCCACCCAGCCACCGTTTACCGAATTTTTTGTGATGCATTTTTGCCACGGAGAAAATCGGATTAATTACATGTGCGGTGGCCAAAACCGAAACACCGAAAACTTTAATCGCGTTGGGGATTTCTGCATAATTCAAACGGGCGACTACAAAGTCAAATGATTAACGGGAGCCAGTTGTTATGGGGGGTGGGGGGTATAAATGGATGTAGGGGCAATCAATTTATTGCTTATCCTTTGACCTTTTGACACAGAGGCCAGTGCACTCCACTCCAGTCCGTTTATGATAAATGATATACGAGCATGCATCCGCAAATAAAGTCGAAATGTAATACAAATTGCGTTCTCCACTTTATTTACAACCTGTTACGGCGTCAATTCTAACACATACTTAAACGTAATTTTCCGTAAAACGGCCCCCGAAAAACCGAAAGCCAAAAACCAAAGCAATGGCCACAAAAAAAAAGAACAAAAACAAAAACAAAAAAAAACAGCAGCGAACGAACAAACATGAAATATAACCCACGAGGGCCCACGAGGCCAAAAAGGGATAAAGCGCGGGTTCGTTGCAAAAACAGCAGCAACAACAATGTGAATGTGGATGAGGCCAGCGATAAACAGAACCGGTAAAAGAGGGGGCGCAAAAAAGTACGAGTAATGGCGGTAGATGGATGGGGTGTCCACACTGTACAGCGTATCCCGAACGAAACCTCCTTTTATTGATGCTTTTTACATGTCATAAAATATTTTTATAACATACTTTCGGAGGCCTTGCAGGCCCCAAAAACATTTTGTAAATGCTTTCTCACTCTCTTTCTGAACAAGAACAAACATTAAGCAAAAATCCACACAAACACACACACCCACACATCCCACACAGATACTTCAACGCACACAGATACTTATGGGTGTGTGTGGCGGGCATTTACATGATGAAAGGCTAACCACGATTGAAATTTAAACAATTTTAACTTTTTCTCGTTCACTTTTTGCATTCATTTAGTCAACTTGTCAATTTACAACGCATAATTTCTCTAAGGGAAAATAATAGTTAGAGCCAAAAACAACTTTTTGAATATTTACCCTGCATTCCTTTATGCCGCTGCCGCCCACCCATTTGTGGCTTTTCCCCTTGAGGTGGGAAATGGACAGAAAAAGGTTTGGGCCCAATAAATGTATTTGCCACATTCCGAATGCATATAAATATTTGTTAAACTTTCAGCATTTGCACCTTTTCTGTGGCTTTTAACTCGTTTTAGTTTTGATCAAATTTTACTTATGTTGCGTATGAAAATTAGTTGAAATATTGTTGCACAATCCGTGAATTTTTATTAACTTTAAGCTTTGATGTGGAAATCAAAAACCTTTTGATCCGGTCGAACAAAAAAGTAAATCAAATTCCATTGTACTTAGTTAACCGTAAGCTCCTTTTACTTACATTTAAGCTGTGCTTTGATTAAGCTCATTGCCTGCAGGCTTTGCTCACTGGTCTCCTGCTCCCCCTCTCTATGGGTTCCACATCTGCTTAGAAGCTTGAGCTGCTTTTCATCTTTAGTTTGATATGAAATTTGTGTAATGCTTTAAGTGACTGACAAGTAAACGTCAGACGTGAGCTTCAGCCACTCCAAAAATCAGCATAATAAATATCAGAATGGAGGCAAAGCAAAAAAAGGCAGAAGTTGAAGGGTTGCCATGCATCCTGCATCAAAATACCATAATGGGTGGTTGGGGGAGGCAGGGAACATCTAAATGAACATACGCTGCCGAATGGAAAACGGGGTCTTTGGTCTCTGGTCTCGTGGAGAAGGAGTCACGTTTCAGGCAGGACGACAGGCGACAGGCAAAGGCCACAGGACGATCGAGCGATAGCACAACTCACACACGCACACACACACACACAGAGTCGCATACATACACAGTCCCATCCACGTTTAGCTACGTGAGGTCATTTGGTAAATGTTTTAACAATTTAGATAAAGTTAACACATTTCGGTTTCTTTTCTTTTCTCTTTTTTTTTCTTTTTGTAAAGAGCTTTTGGCCCCTCCAGGCAGGCAGCGAGAACTCTGCAAATGGGCATAAAATTAGTTGGGTCAGTCGAGGGATGTGACCAGACCAGACCAGAGTCAAAGTCAGCTGGCAGCTGCCCTTGACACACGGACACAACTCGACTTGACTCTACTCGACTCGACTCGACTTGACTAACTCACTGAACTTGGCCTTCAACCAACTCATTTGTGCCGAAATTTACTGCTCAAAGCTGTGACTGATAACCGACGGAGTAAAAAGGTTCTGCAAAAGGGTTACTTGTGATGCAGATGGGCATCTTGTACTCATAATTTAGTCAAATTTACATGGAAATCTTTCCACATCATTGGCAGCGGCAGCCACTTTAAGTTTTAAGCGAAAATCACAGGCGAGTGTTGCCAATTTGCATAACTCTAAAAGGGGGGACATTGAAACCTATCAATGCACAAGGACAGGACGTAAACGTAACTTGGGGAAATATTCAAGTAATTAGTGGGGGGAAATTAATAGCGCATGGTCAGCCTCTCTGTATTAGTGCTTCCGTATCCGATATCCACTCACAATAAATTCCAAATTAAATTTAAAGTTTTAGCCATGCTATCCATGCTTTTATGCACTTCCTTTTGATGGTATTTCCAGAATAATCTGCTGGCCCCCCACAAATATGCCCACAAATTGCGCTTTTATTGCGCATTGTAATCAACATGAAAGAAAATAGAATAAAACGCAACTAAAAACGGAAAATTAAACTGGAAAAACAACCGCAGAACATTGGAGAGCAGAGCGAAAAGCTCTTAGACACATTCCCATTCATTATGCAGGCCATGTGCAGAGGGCAGAGGCGGTGGCTGTCTTCAAGTGGATGCCAGCATCCAACAGAGGATGCAGAACTCCAAAAAATGGGAACGCTTCTACAGGCATTAGCATCCCAGGGATTTAGACAGGCTCCAGGCTCCAGGCACCGGGACTGGACTCTCCACTCAAAAAGGGAAGGCAATGAAGGAGTGGAGCGGAGCGAAGCGGAGCGGCACTTGGAGAGTGCTTAAAATATAATTTTATGTTTTCCTTTTTGTTGTGTGCCCTCTCTCTCGGCTGCCAGTTAACATTTCGATTATACTTTTTAATGAAATTTGCAGACAAATTCAAACTGAATGCCGAGGAGCCACGAGCCACGAGCCATCAGCCATAAATGCATTCAATTATTAAACCAAAAGCAAAACCAACTTCAACTTCGATTGCATTTCGTGTTTGTGTTTTTTTACCTAAACAACGAAGAGGAATTGGGGTTAAGTGCGTCGTCGGAAATCAGAAGGAAGAGGCACTCTGTTCTTTCCTGTTTTGTAGTTGTTTTTTTTTTTTTCGAGAATTTCTAGAGGCAGTTCCGCTGCAGCCGTCAGCAGACTGCCGGACTACCGGGCTGCTGGGTAGTCTCTGCTGCTCTGCTGTCCTGTCCAGTTCTCCCAGCCCAGGCTTTTCCTTCATTTTACATGAAGTGGCTGTGCCAGTTCGGAGGGCGAACGATTGACGAGCCCAAATCTGGGCTGAAAACTAACTGGGGAAATTCAGGAAAAACAGCCAGTCAGGCTCTCTCCATGTCTCTCTCTCTCTCTGTTTTTGGTTGCTTTTTCTGTTCTGGTCACTACTACGCTTCGACGTGAAACTGAACTTTTTTGGGGCATTGTGGCAGGGAATGAATGGTTGAATCTGCTATGGTTTGCGCCCTAATGCGCAATCTCCCAGTAATTGCCCCAAAAACTAATGCAGTTCCAACTGGAAACTTGGGATAAATCATGAATTTACGAGTAAATGCTGACTTTTGACATCCGACATCAGATACCAGACGACTCCTCCCTCCCTCCCTCCCCTTCCTACGCAGAGATATTCTCCCAGCTACATTCCATTCCCTTCACTTGAGTGAATCCTAATTCAAATTCAAATTCTATTAAGCCTTCAAATCCATTGCTCCAACCCAAAAAGGCAAATTTTAGCTGTAATAAAAAATCATCTCTCCTTCGGTAGCAATTTCCGTTTTGGACAGCAACAGGATCCTGCCCTGAAGCTTAATTATTCATTTAACGTTTGATTAGAAATTACAGATATGCCTACGAGTATGGCTCGTATGTACCTCCTCCACTCGTAGGTCAGGGCTAGGGTTAGACTTGTGCTGCTGTCTGGCCAGACGATCATAATGATGATTGCTGATGAGGTTGTTTTGCAGTGCTCGGAGCTCAGTCATCGGTTACTAATGAGCAAACATAGTTTGAGGACCTGTCAGCCACCCTCTTTCCATGTGTATCTCCTCTGCCCACTCTGCTCCACTGTTTGCTCCGTTTTTGTGGGCCAGGGCAGGACAGGGCAGATTCTGTTTTACATGCGTGTTAAATGATACTTTTGCGTGAAGTTTTCCTGGCCTCAAACTCTGCTCGCAGCTAGTCCAAAGTTTTCTGTGGGATTATCCCCTGAAGATGAATCCACCAGCAATCGACATGGAATGTCCGCACCTACCGCGGCCAGCGTTCAGTGCAATTTGCAGCTCGTGTTGTCTTGGTATGTGCTTTATTTTGTTTTGGCAGAACGCCACGCGCTTTCAATTTGCCTTGGCAATGGCTCTGACTCAGGCTCTGCCTTTGCCATGGCCACAATTTCTCTGTTGGTAAATCACGGTATGGCAATTGGTGACGCGTGTCTCGGGCCTGTTGACATGGCATCATCGTCGTCATTTCGTGACAGGGGCAGGGGGGGCGGAGACTGCGGCATAAGCCTTGGACCAAGTCATTATGCATGCCCTTTCATGGCACTGCCCCACGCTCTGCTGGCAAGTCTGGCAAAAATGAAGCTCATTACAATGTGGCCTATGGCCCACACACACACACGAATTCGAGTGGAATGTGAGGCTTGTGTGTGGGGTATGGGGGAGGCTTAGTGTCTGGCCAACTACTTGAATTAATTTATCTTATCGCCGGCTGCAGTGGGTATCGGTATGACGATGATGAACAGACTAGAGAGAGAGTAAACGGAAGGAGGGCCAGCAGCAGCAGCAGCAGCAGCATAAGCATCAGCCCCATGCATTGTTGACGCTCTAGCATGCCCACATCACCATCCACTTATCAGTATCCAATGGCAATAAAAAGGGCAGCCAGAGCTTCATTTGAGGGGCATCGCCATACATTTTTATGCCACGCTACGATCCGTTTTTCTACACCATTTGCCGACGGAGGAGCGTCTGGTGGCCATCGAAAAAGTGTTGCATACTCAGAAACCGCGATGGTTCTTCCATTAAATTCAATTTTCTCTCTCTCTCTCTCTCTCTCTCTCTCTCTCTCTCCTCCTTTTCTCTCTCTTTAATAATGTTTAACATTTTTTATGGCATAAGAGGGGGCGGCTGTGTGTGTGTGTGTGCCTCACATTGTGGCAAGTCAATTATTTTCTTGTTTAGCAAATTGCTACACATTCAGGTTTAGTGTAGACATTGTGGCAGGCTCTCTGGTTCTCTGGTTCTCTGGCTTTGGCACTGGTTCTCTGGTCCCTGGCTTTGTTCAACTTTGTGTGTTCGTGCAACAAACTGTAGAACATCCAACTCAACATCCAGCATCGTCGCTATTGACATCATCATCATCATCATCCTCATCCTCATCTGTCGCTGTTGGCTTTGTTCAAGTTTTGTACATATGATTTTTGGGGTTAACAGACACGTTTGTTAGCCAAAAACACACACAGAGTGCGGGGTGGAGTGCGGAAACACACAAAAACTTAAATTGTTGTTGAGGTCTTGGACCCATCTCCGTTGCACATCTCCAAGCAAAGATAGCTTCCAATTAAAAGTGATGTGACTGGGGGTCCTAGCTAGCAGCTAGAGGCTTACAACAAAACGAAAGCCGATTTTCAGGTTAGTAAAGGCTTAGCCTTTAGTTTCAACTGAAAGATATGCTAGCCACTGCACATCAATCTTGATTGAGCCACGAGCCATAGACACAGAAGCCCAAAACGTGTCAGAATTGTGCTGAAAGAGATTGAACCCCCCCAGCAATGACAGCCTGGGAAAGGGGTAAGTCATGCTCATTCTGCTGATGACATACTGATGCAGAGGCCACATATATGTAGAGCTCAAATTCATAAGAATAACCCACTCTATGGGTGATGTCAATGGGTTAAGATAGAGCGCCAGAGAGGGAGTGCAACAAAATTGACCAATTAAAGTATGTTGGGTACAGGGAGGGGGGGGGTGTACCAAATAGTTTTAGGTTGTTAAGCTTTTGCATAATTTTTATGCAAGCATGCGTTGTTATTTGCCTTGTTAACAGCTGCGTCAGCAGGAGTCGAGAGTTCGGGGCACAGGACCCGAGAGGCCAGAACTCAGAACCCAGCAGCCAGCAACCCAGCAACCCAGAACTCTGGCCCATGGCCCATATGCATTCATGGGAACCTCAACGACAAAGTCAACGTCATTGTTCAAGTGCACCCATGAAACAGGGACACAGTGGAAGGGACAAACACACACACACGAACACACACTGTGTGTAGCGCTGAAAGGATTGAACAGGGACCAGCACCCAGAGGCTGCAGGCAGGAGGCAGCAGAGTTATAATGCAAATATGCCATAAACTCAAAATGTCAGAGCAGAGTGCAACAAGAACAACGGAGGCAAAGGACTGGCAAGAGCAAACGATGGGGGAACGAGAGGGACGAGCATGGGGACAACAAAGGCGAAGGAAGGATGAGGACAACAACGGCAACATCTCAACACGAGATGCGGCATGGCTGCTACTCTATATACTAGCAGCAGGCTGTAAGGAAGGCCCAGGAAGCAGTCGTCTGTGCCTGTGCCAGTGCCTTTGCCTTTGCCTGCGATTGATGGATGGATGGATGGATAGATGGATGAATAGCTAGATGGATGCAAAGCGAAACGAAACGAAAGCAGAGCAGGACAGGGCAGAACAGAACAGGGGAAGCGAAAACGACCAAGAAGATGCCACAATCAACGTCATTATCTGATGGCATTGAGCGTGCTTAAATTGTCACCTCAAGGAGGCAGACGGAACGCATAGGACACGGATGGGACATGGCCAAAGGAATTTCAATTAAATTTTCTAACCCAGAGCTCGAAGCTCTGATGAAAATATTTAGCCATCTATTTTAAGTGTATAAGTAAATAAAACCAAATCTGTTTAATGAAACACACACACACACAGCAGACAGTTTGCACCCAAATTAATCTTGTTGTAGGTCGAGCAGAGCAAAAGGACAGGACAGGACAGCACAGCACAGCACACGACAGGACGTCCTGGTCCTGCTGGACAACAGCTTAACACATTTAACAGACTGTCTGTCAGTGCCTTAATTGGCTTAATACATTAAAAATACTTATGCAAAATGCAAAGAAAAGGCCTGCAATTTTCCAAGAAAATGAAGCAGAATGAACTGATTTGCCGTTTGAAAATACCATAGAAAACCTCGACAACAATCAACACACAAAATGTTTCATTTCTGTGGCACATTTTATGTTCATTCAACCTCAAAGCGTCTCTGTGTGTGTGTGTGTGGGACACACAGGGGCAACCACGTTCTGACATACGCATTAATTATGAAAAATTATCTATTGATGTGACTCTGGCTCTGGGAACACAGGTTGGGACTGACAGGGCCAGGATGTGGCAGGATGTATGCCAAATCACGTGGCAAAAGTTCATTTCTCGACGGCCATTAAAATGAGCAATGTGCCCCCACAGACAGATGGACAGACAGACAGACAGGATGGCCAGGATGGACATCCTGCCCAAGCGTGCTATGTAACCTAATGTTCTTTCATCATTTTGTGGCTTTCGCATAATTGCAGTTTATTAGGCGACTGCTGAGAATAAAGATGATGGAGTAGAGGGAGTATCATTAGATTAACTCGGAAATCAAGGGATCTACCAGGAGTATAGGGGGCAATAGTTCTTAAACAGATACACTCTAACGAATGTTGAAGGCAGCTAGATATATAAAAGAGAGAGAGAAAATGGGCTGCGAACAGACCCTCGGTTGGAGTTGCATTTCTGCCTGAAGCTTCAGCCAATCATTGTCCGGAAACATAAATTATTTCATAAACTAATATCAAAGAAAATATATATTCGCCTACTAAAATTTAAACAGCTCAATTTCTTGGACTATCTTGAATTTTCTTTGATTTTCTTGTATTTTCTTTGATTTTCTTAGATTTTATGAATTGGTTAATGCCTTTCAATTAATTAATATAATAGCCTAAACGCAAACATATCAATTATTGATATTAATATCAGACATTATGACTCAATGAATGGCCAACAATTAATGATGGCTGCAATCAAACGAGAGAAAATCGAAGCGCTTAAATGCCATGTGGGATGTGGATACGCTTTAAGTGTTGAGCTATTTATGAATGCTTGCTAATGAATATTTAACTAATGACACTAAAACGCACTCGAAATTCAATCAAAGAGAGACAGAGAGAGAGAGAGAGAGAGAGAGTGAACAAGAGAAAGTGTGGAAACATTTGGCGATTATACAAGAAAATGCCATTAAAATCATTTATCTATGTATATGTTCCAATTAAATGCAAGTTTCGCTACGCTTAGCGTTTTATTGATTTAAACAAATATTGGCCACACAAACACACAGCACACACACACAACACAAACACACACACACACACTTAACCATTAAGTTTGTGGGCGTAATTGCGATTTAAAGCTGTGTGTAAAATTTCAAACAAATGTTCTTTGTGCGGTTGCCCTAAGGGTGTACACAGAAAACTCGCTGCTATATACCTACACCCTCCACACACTCCACACCCCCTTCTACGATATACGTTGTCCACTTACCACATTTAGACGATGTCACTAATTTTATAATGCCGGCCGCAAGACATAAAATCCACAAAGCCAAAGTGCTCAAGAATACAAGTATCTGAAACATCTGAAGCTGCCACATGTGGCATATACCATTGGAGGAGATGATACAGTGCGTTGCATAGCAATACAGCGATTCATAATTCAATGGAAAAACTTCGGAATATTTAAACTGATTTTCGCAGCTCTCATATCTCTTTCTCTCTCTCTCATATCTTCATGTTCATTATAACATTTCCTATAATTTCCCCATTGCCTTATTGTGCCGTAATGCACTGTACAATGTGCATATATGTATGTACATATGTATATGTGTAGTTTGCTTTTATCCTGCTCTAATGGTTTGTCTCGGTCAGCATTTGGCTCCGTTTTTGTGGTCCATTCCCCTTACCCTTCTGGTATGTATGCTGGGCTCCTGTCAAATTGCTGCGTTGACAACTGACATGTGTCTCCATCTCTCTCCCCCCGCCCTCTCTCTCTCTCTCTCTCTCTCGCTAACCCTATTCCCTCTCTTTCTTTCTGCTTTGTAATGTTAGCTTTATTATAGCCTTTAATTACTGTTGGACAACGGTTGTCACGGCATTCACTTGCTTGAATTTCAAAACCTTTCGTGTTTACGGTCATTTGCTTGTAATTTTATAGACATTCCTCTGTCTCTCTCTATCTATCTCCCTAACTCTCACTCTCACTCCATCTCTGTCTCTGTGTATCGTGCTGGTTGTCTCAGTTTCATAAATAATTAATGCCTTTGAGGTATGTAAACTAACAGGAGACACTATATGGCACGAGTGTCTACTTTATGGCCTGTAAATAAATTTAAGTGCGTGAGTGTAATTGTGTTTGCTTTTGGGCAAGCTCCAATTCCTCACTCTGCCCCTGCGGCTGCAGTAGGATGGCCATTAAGTCGAGACTCTTTGGGTTAGTGGCACTATTCTTCCAAGGGGTTCCATCGTTAAATATGCACAAATACATACATACACACTCGTATGTGTTCCTCATTGGATTTGATTATTATTTCTTTTGTTTTTAGTGTGGCATAAACCTCGAATTAATTAATTTTAAACAGCCGCCGGGATAAACAATATTTTGTGACATTATAATCAAATTGATTATCATTAAATCAAGCCTGTGTAGCCATGCTGAAGTCATTCCACAGCCCCCCCCCTCCAATCGACACAGCACGACACACTCTTTGATTAGAATTATCAGACTAATTGGCATGGAATATAACCTGACAAGCAGTCAGATTGAGAGGCAGTTTGACACACAGATACTCGTAGTTTGGCATTAATTTGAGACCAAGAGACCGAGAGACCGAGAGACCGATATATGGCTAGCAGGCAAAAATTCATTTACATTTTGGCCCAGGCATCAATGTGATTAGCCGACCAGCAAATACTTATGACAATGGTGTGGCATTTAAATACATGCCTTCGAGCAGCAGATAAGGCATGCGGCATGGGGCAGTGGTATTGTTGCATCATTGCAAGCTGCAACATTGCTGCAGCAGGCGTAAATTGGTGTCTAATAAACACATAATCAAGGTTCATTTGTTGCAGGAGACACTAAATTGCATTAGCACAAAGGGCTGACACATGCCCAGGACCCTCTCCCTCTCTCTCTCTCTCTCTCTCTCTTTGTCTCTGGCCTCGACTTAGCCCCACAACCTGGCTCCCCCCATTCATTCGCTTGTAGTTGGCCAAGCTTGTCGGCAAATATGTGTGCAGCAGGATATTTGGCCTACAGGCTCGTACAGGCCTTGTCGTGTGGCATGCTCAATTCGCTCTAACACCGCCCATCCCCCGAAGATTGGTGACAGTTTAGTTTATGGCCACGTAACACCAGCTAAGGCGTATCTTGGATACATTCGAATGCATTGCACACAGATGCAGATACAGTTCCTGGTTGCTGGTTCCTGGTTACGGATTATAGTGAGCTTCTTTTGTGCTTCGAACATCGCCAAAGCCGCCCTTGCGGAAGAAAAAGACTCGGGAAAAATATGCAGGCAGAAAATATATTTCTATAGGCAACATGCAGGCGGTATACACTCTGTCTTTTGGGAGCTACAGCCCCAGAGAGCTCAGCTCTCCTCAGCCCAAGGGCCATGCGGTGCATTGGGGTGAATTGTCAAATACCAAGTGCTCCTCTGATCAAAGAGCAGCTTGCACCATTCCGCTGTCCAGGCCGCAGGTGCTACAATCAAAATCAGAGAGCCACCCAGCTGCCACTGAAGCAGTTCAGCTGTTGCTGGTTGGGGCGGGGGCGGGTGCGGGGCATGGTCTGCTCCCTCCACTAATTGCTTTGGGGCATCGGAATGTTGCATGGTTTGGCAGGCTCACACACAGAGAATGGTGTTTCGGATTGGAGTGGAAAGGACTGCTCCAATCACAGTGCCATTTTGCCGTGTGCCCTTAAGCAAATTTCTATGCCGTCTGCTAATATGTGCGACCATGTAGCCACGCCCCCGACTAATTAGGGCAATGGATGGAGCAACTTTAAAGAGCGAGAGAGGTAAATCGTTTAATTAATTAACAGCTGGTACGGGAAATGCATTAATTGTATTTATTATTAAACATATTTATTCAGCCCTTAAACACTTGCAAGAGTACCCTTACTGCATGCTTAATCTGCTATCGAATCATTTCCAACTATCGACTGAATATCGCACAAAAAGTAATGTGTCATTCCTGTCAAATGCAAAAGAATTAAAGCAAATTAAAATTTGTTGAAAGGCAAAAGATCTGCGAATTAAATATCTTAGAGAAAATAAAATGGACGACATGGCAGAGCTCATTGATTGTTCGACTGGTATGTAGGAGTATTAATTATGCAAAACCCTCTACAATTAAGAGTAAGATCATCTTTGCAGATGTTGATAATATCAGGGAAATTGATGCTGAGGGTACTCCAAAGCCACAAAGTCCCTCTCTTAGTGCTGCGCCAATGAACAGCGGTAAGATTCAATACCCTTTTCACTCTCTATACTCGTACGGGATAAAAACTCTACTCTATTCCTCTCTATATATATTTAGAGCCGCTGGCACAAGAGTTAATTGTAAAATTTCATGCAACTTTGCCACCGCCACGTTCTGAGGCGGAGGGTCAACCGGTTTTGCAGAAGATGCCGCGCTACACTTACGTCGAGACTGCGGCCTACAATCAAAATACTTTTCAGCAAGTAATGAGCGAAAATGATCTCATGAATGAGCAGTCACGCAATGACTTTATTCGCCGCTTAAGGGACACTGTCCGCTGGCGCATTAACGCCGACGGCACTAGGCAGGCGAACGCCAAGATACGCCTCTGGTCCGATGGCAGCGAGACCTTCCACATGGGTGCCGAGTCCTTTGATGTGGTGCGTCAGCCACTGCCCCAAAGAAACGTACAGCTATGCAGCCGGCATGGAAGCTGCTATCAGCCGCAAGGTTTGTTTGAGGAGAAGCTGACATTTCGCCCGAAGTTGGATTCGGTGCATGTGAAGGGACTGCGGGATCGCACGATAAACAAGCCCCAAACTGGCGGCTTAAAGGTGATCGGAGATGCAACCCACAAGGCCTGTAAGAATGTGGACCAGCTGGCCAAGCAGGAACTAACTCGACTGCGCCAGGAGGAGCGCAAGTCGTCGGCGTCATCGTCAGTGAAGAAGCGCCTGCATCCGCGCAAGGCAGAGGAAGATATCAATACGGATGCAAGTCCTGAACGGATGGAAGATGACAAGGAAGACTCTGCAGATGAGATCATAGACAAGGCAGACGATGATGCGTCTATCTGCACATCAATTGCAGCGGGGATTGCAAAGATGAAGCGCATGTTCAATGTGGATAGCGATTCCGATTGAAGGCAATAAACTCTTCCATGGTAAATTCCATATTAAAGTTACTTGAGAGTCAGTTATTGTCTGTTCTTTCAGTAGGATTTATATTTTATTGCCATTAAATCAATTTAGCAGCCAAAATAAAATCTCTGCTGCTGCAAAAACCGAACTAAAAATCTGTTTTAATTGCTTAAATATTCAATTTATTTCGCAATTAATTGAATATCTTGCATGCTTTTTAATTGAATTATTAGCCAGCCGCAATGTCAATTTGATTAAGCCCATATCTCGGCCATATCTCGGACACATTCAATCAATATTCGCCCCTGGCCCATGGCCCCTCACTTGGCCTTGGATTCTAAATATATAATATAACAAGTGAATCTTGATTCCTGCCCCCGCCCCTGACCCCATTGGCTACACAAACAAAAGCCATTAAAGGCATCCATTATTTAAAGGGTGGGTGGTGCTGTGTGGCAGTGGGGCACAGTTCGTTATTGTTATCAATTCTAATTAATTAAAACGAAATTTTGGTCTGCCGCCGCCAAATGGAATATTTTTGCAATCAATTGAAATTCAATTAAAATACGTTGCCATCTGGCCACTTTTGGCCATTTCTGGACATTTTAGCTATTTTTTGGTTGCGCGGGGAGGGGGGGAAAACCTCGCTGCCTGATACCAAACAAATGCCAATGCGAAAAGGTTGCTGCTGCTGTTGCTGCTGCCTCGTTAGAGCAGCAAAAGGGTTTAGTGAGTGCGTGTACATTAGAGGGGGAGGTGTGGCGTGTGTGTGGCTGATCGTAAAGCCATTAGGCAAAATGCCCCCAAAATCCATTTAGTTCAATTAAATTTATTCATCAATTAAAAACAAAAGCTAAGCAACAACAACCACAAAAGGAGCGACATAAAAACCGAATTTCGAATTGATTACCAAAAAAGCGGAAATGGAAATGCGTGTGCACGCCATTTAAGCGTGAACCCCACACAGTCATGCCCCGCCACGGCACCCATAGCCACCTCCATGCCATAGCTCTGAAATTTCTCCTCGTTTTTCGTACATAATAAACATGGGCTATGGGCACAAATTATTCAAGCGAAACGCTTCAATGCATCACTTTTCTTTTCTTACCAGCCAGAAGAGCGTCGACGAGACCTTGAGGCAACATTGTGACCTTGGGCACAACTGTACGCGATCCAAGCAGCCCACCCACTTGGGGGCCATGTGGCCCCATCAACTGCATGATTGTGTTCATCAATTAGTTATAAATCACACGCCTTTGGTCATGGCGGCGACTCCACTCGACTCGACTCGAACGAGGGAACGGACTCGAACTCAAGCTCGAACGGAGAGGAACAGCAAAGGCCAATGGTGGTTTCGGTTGAAATTGAAATTCTGCTACAGCCCCGATTCTCGCACTGAACAGTGCGTCACAAAATTATAAGATTAAGTGGGTCAAATTTATAGAACAAATATTAAAAATAAATTAAAATCTGAACTCAACACAGAAATGCATTCAATATTTTAGAGCTGTTTCTGTGATTAATCTACACTCATGCTACGCACTGTATGCGTTCATGCGTATCTGCGGCTTGTTACAAATTGCAATGTTTACGGACAATTGTGTTGCGAAACGAGGCCGGGGCACACAGTGCGTATGCGTCATTTGGCTCGTGAAATGACCTCCGACTTATCCGATTATCCGACATATGAGCGCGGATTTATGATGATCCTTAAGGCAGTAGTCGGAGATTTCGTCGCACTCTCTGTCAATAGCTGATTAACTTTTACTTTGCTTTGCTTTGCTGCTGTTTCTATTTGCACAAAGTATCTTTCATTCAGTGGCGATTTTTTCCCCTATGCTCTTTGTGTGTGTGGCCGCCTGGCATGTTTACTCTTTTCCTCTCATCACATGGACATTGTCCACACACACACACACAGAGAGAGAGAGAGAGAGAGAGTTTGTTTGTGTCGACGTGGTCAGTGGAATGTTCTCGTAATCACGGCATAATTATTTGTATAACTCATTTAAGTGCTGGCCCACATGCAGATGTAGGCACGTTGTTGGCCTCTCGTTTGGGTTCGGGTTCTGCTTCTGCTCTTCCGCTCTGTTGTTGTATTGTGTTGCTGTTGCTGCTTCTGTTGCTGTTGTTGTGGTGTGATCTGGTCAGCTGCCAGCCTTTGTTTGTATGCACTTTTGTTATGTAATTACCGTTTGGCTGAGAGTTGGATTCGACCAGGACCAGAAGCAGAAGCAGAACCAGTACCAGGCTGTAGTGCAGGCTGTGCAAGGCCTTGTAGGGCCAACTGTTACAACTGTTTATGCTGGCGCTAAACATACAAGCAGCCAAACCCCCCCGAATAGTGGCCAAGGACATGGGCCAGCCAGCCAGCCATCAGCATCAGCATCATCATCAGCAGCTCTCTCTAGCTCTGAATTTCCTTAAATTTGCGCACACACTGTACTTGTGTTTCACTGTACGAATGTCAACAGGCAGCAGCAGCGCAAATGCATTTCACAGTTCCTGTCCAACAGTTGAAACTCATGGCAGGGCACTCCACATCAGCACATCAGCACAGCACGAAACAGCAAAGAGCAGCAGCAGCACAGTGAGGAGCTTTTTCTGTCATTTCCTGCGGGACAGGACCTGTGTGTTTGTGAGTGTGTTTGCCTTTGCCCCGGATACTGTCCTGATTTTCCCACGGATAACTTGTGAAGAGTGCGAAAAGAAGCGCAGCCCACACACTTCACTCCGCTCACTCATGCTGGAGATCACTCAGATCTGCATAATCGTCCACTTACGCAACAATTTTCGCAGAAAACTAATCACAATTCCAATTACCATTGAAAAGAACTGGGCAATCAAGTGCAGGCTCTGAGCCTCTGAGCCTTTGAGCCTCTGAACCTCAAACTAAAAGTATTTAACTTGTTTTGGCTTTGGTTACTGTCAAAATTTATAGTTTGAACTTGGCATACACACACACAGCCATAGAGAAGCAGCCCCAGGGATCGAGGGGGGAGCGCTGACTGCCACATAATGTTGTCATTAATTTTTACGATATTTACCAAGTTTAATGCATTTTGCCGATGTTTGCGCGCAAGTTTAATGTGGCAGCAGGAGGAGGAGCAGCAGCACGAGGAACGGCCATGGCCATCTCTGACTTTCAGCATATTTCTTCGTTAGTAGGAGGATACCCAGGAGAATCTACAGAAAGAGAAAGAGAGAAAAACCAGAGAGCAAATGTAAAGTTGTTGACGGCACTGGCTAAGAGGGGGAGAGCGAGAGAGAGAGAGGAGTAAAATGCTTATCATGAAATGTTTCAAAAGCACTTTGCAACGCAAAGAGTGGGCCACGGGACTGGGCACAGGAGGGGGGGTGGGGGTTGAAACTGTGGCGTACGACTAGACAACGCGTAAGGTTAATGGCATAAAGTTTATCTGCAATTACGATATGGGAGCCACGCCCTCGCCCATCAGCATCATCCATGCAGCCAAGTAAATATTTATTGGCTCTACTTTTAAAATGCACTTTAATGCAACGATAATGGTGCTGGCATTGATGGAGACATTCTCCGTTTATGGGCAGTCGAATCTCAGCAGATAAAGATACGACTATATAAAGACATTCAAAAGGTTTCTGTAAGGGAAGGGGGGGAACATTCCCCAGCATTGCACTCTGATGTGATCATCAAATGTGTATTTCTAGGCCATAATTCAATTTTAAACTGGAAGCGACAAAACTTGTCACAACAAACAGTTGGCCGCAACAGCTGGCAGGCAAATAGAAATTTCCATTTCATTTTCTATTTGTCTCCAATGTGAAATTCAATTAATCAAAAAATGAATAAGATGTGGGTGTGCTCGAGGAAAGGGAAAGGGAAAGGTAAGGCTCTCGTGCACAGCAGCAGACGACATCAGATTGCATCAGAAAGTAGACAAACGATAATTTATCATTTTGCAGGACCTACAGGAAATACAATTGCCAACTGCTAGGGACACTCACAGAGCAGAGCACAGCAGGGCAGAGCGAGGAGGGGGGATTTTGAAATTGGAAGCGCAAATGAAAATAGTCGTTGGCAAAAGGGCTGCTCTTCTGCCAGCAGGTGGAAGAGCAGCGTTGGACCAGTGTCCTACCAAAGCCGAAAATTCTCGTTACATGCAAAACTCAGGCTCAGGCTCAGCCACGAACAGGGCCCGGGGCCTTGTCACTTGAGCTGAGGCTGGAGCTGAAGCTGAAGCTGAGGCTGAGGCTGACAGAAACATGTCGGCCAAGGGATAGTTGACTAAGGAAAACGGACACTCTGCCCCCTAGAAGTAGAAGAAGGAGGTTCCTGGAGGGTCGCTTGGATGGCTAGTTGTCATGCAAACGATTATAAAATCATCATTTATCACATTATGTCACTCTTTCTGCTCTCCTTTTTCTGGGGCGACAGTCTGATGAGACATTCTCGGCTTTGACCCAAACCGAACCATGAACTATGCGCCCTGAACCCTCAGAGACTATGCATACGAGTATGCCTGAAATAATGACATCAAATATATGACATCACAGACATAGACACTGGCACTTGCAGCGAATAATTCAATTTGAGGCGCCTTCCAATTTATATTAAATGTGGCAACGGAAGTTTTTCCCGTTGCGGGCCTTTTTGCATTCCTTAAATTTCGAATATCACAAACTTTCGCATAACATGTGTGCCATCTCCTGCGCACAACTCTCTCTCTCTCTCTCCCTCTGTCTCTTTCCCTTGGTATCTCTGTGGACTCTTAGTGGTCCTTGAACACCTAAGTATTCACAGGGAAAACAATGCAGCACCAGAGAGCGAGCAACTATTTCCACATAGCTGAAAGTGGAACAACTCTTGAATATTCTTTGGGGAGCAGCTGCCCGTCGTCCTTCAATGGCACTAAGTAAAAGTAATTTTCTAACTACACCAACATCATTTTTTCACTCGGTTTTTTGTGTTTTCTTTTTGCCCCTCTGTCTTTTTGTCCAAATACAACTTTCACTTTTGGGTTTGTGTGACATTAAATTTTACGTGAATTGCTTCATCTTTTTCCCTCGCTTCTGCCATTTCTACACTCATTCGTATATTTTTTCTTGCACCTTGGACTGCTAGAGGCTAAGCGTTTGTCGGTGTTTTCTCAGCTGGAAAACTGAAAATGTTGCCCGGCGGCGGTTGGCTAAGTTTTCTGAAAAGCGGGTATAACCGAATTAGAAGGGTCGCTCTGGCCTGCTCGCTTGAATGCCAGTGTTGGTTAGTGTTCTAAAATACTGTTGCAATGGTAGCGGGTTTCTTTTGGAGCTTAATGATGGAGATGTAGAGATGGAGGAAGAATAAGTGAAGGGTGAAAATATAAAGAAAAAGAAAGTGATTTATGCTGAAGGGCTTTTGCAGCGTTGTGGTAGAAGAATATGGACATAAAAAATATAACGAAAGTTGATTGTATATACACGTATTCGCTAGCTGCTGCGACAGTGTTGGTTAATGCAAAACAGTGCTCAAAGTAGTGCAAATAAAAGATAATGTAGACAAATCACTCAAAATAAGTAGACAGTTGGAGAGTAGAAAATAAGGACTTTGGGAAGCAATTCAAGCCAAAGCTGGCGCCAGTATTTACAGCGTATAATAATGGGAAATTTATTAAAATTTGCTTGGAAATTTTCCACATTTGCGCAGCATTGGAAGATAAATAAAATCATTAACCAAGAAATATTTATGAGTTTGGGCACTCTCTTTCTGTGGTTGTGTAGCATGTTCTAAATGCAATCTTAAACTGAAATTGATAAACTTAAATTATTAAAGAATCCGAGTGTGGCACGGAACCCACGGGTGATGGGGGCCGGCCGTGCAGCTCCAGTTGAGTATGCCTGTCAACATGTCAGTCGTGTCCAAAAGCAATTTGTCAAGCAGTTGTGATTGGCAGCTAAAGCGACGCAGTGAGCCATGTACACAGGGACACACACACACTGAGATGGAGAGAGTGGGTGAGTGGGAGAGAGAAACAGGGATCCATAGGAGTCACCTAGGAAGAGTCCGGAGCCGGAAATGCGCAGCATAAACAAAATGGTGACACATGAGCCGAAATGCCCCAAAGCGCTTGTCAAGAGTCAAGACAACGCCGCAGCAGCAGGAGGTGGCGGCGTAGGAGTCAAAGAAACTTTGCTCCGTCTGCACTCTGACACTCCAAATTCAATTGTTGTGTGTGTGTGTCTGTCTGTCTGTCTGTGTGTGTGTCTGTCTGTGTGTTTGTGTGCGAGTGGCTGTAAGGCGAAAGTCAACGCAATCGAAGCGTTCAAAATTAATATTCAATAATGCCTAAATAGATTTCAGGCAATTGTTTTGAGGCGCTACACACCTGCCACAAGCTTCACCTTTTGCTTTATGTAAATTGATATTATTTGGGAGGGGGGCATAGCAATCGTTGTTTCTTTCCATCTTACACACAGCTGCCTCTGCCCATATGTATATATCTGGGCTGGCGGCTATATGTTGGCCTTAATTGGCTTTAACTGAATCAAGTTATTAGTCTCTTAACTTGCATAGAAAATTCCACCATGGGCAGCGCTTAAATATGTCCTGCAAAGGAAAGGTATGGAATGTGCCACAGAGAATATCTTAACGTGTCTTTCAAACTATCTTTTCCCTTTCACCTTGAAAATACAACACCTAAAAAAATTCAAAAGATAAATCTGTACCCTAAAAGAAAAAAAAAAAAAGAAGAAGAACGGCAATAAGGAAGCACTTGCCACGAAGCATCTTTGTTTGTGTGTGTGTGTGCTTATGTGTGGCAGATTGTTGGCAAAATATTTACCATTTGAGGGGACAACCTTTTTTATGGCGCTAGCAAGCGATAAAATTGTCAACGCTTTGACCTCTGAGCCTGACGCTGATGATGGCCTTTGACACGGCTGCTGCTGTTGATGTTCATGTTGTTGTTGTTATCCCCTGTCCCATCTCTACTCAATGGACTTCCGGCCCAACGCATCATCGTCACAGGATCTTGTGCAGAGGTACATAAAATCTAATGTACGTTGGAGGGTATCGAAAATATAATTAGGCCATGGAAGGAAATTGAAAATCTGTAGAGTGGAACACATTTTCGTACAAAAATTAATTTAAACTTTGGCCACATTTACTCATTAGTTCTAGAAGTTTTTGGGGCCGCAAATATATTAGAAGCAGAGCGACGGACGGCACACAGCAACTTGCAGCTCAACAAGTTTTCCCCGAGAGAGTGAGGCGGGGAGAGAGAGAAGTGCAGAGAGAGAGAGAGATATATAGAGAGTGGGGGAGTGCAACTAATTTGCCTGTGATTTGTGTAGGGAGCAGCAGCAGCTCCCAAAGTGCTCTCCACCGCCCTCCAAAGATTTATTCGAGTTGGCCAAAGTAACATAATTTGCGAATAACGGGAGCGCGAACCAGCCAAATGCCTCGCCAGTAAGGCAAAATGTTGGCCAACTTAAGCTCTGACTGGAGAAAAAAAACAAAACAAAAAGAAAACGTTGCAAATGTAAGAAAAAAAGAATAAATGATTTAAAAACTCGCCAGAGCGCCAGAGCACCGTCTAGCTGGCTGGTACCAGTGCCTAGGCCTAAAGTTAACAATGAATAAACCTTCTAGGCAATCTTCTGCTCCTGCTGTAGCCTCTTCTACCGTGCGGAAGTTGGCCGTAAATAACTTTTGGGCTGCTGCCGCTGCTGCTGCCTCCGCCTTGTGCCGCTCAGTTGCATTAGTTGCATAAGCCAAAGACCATTCCAGAGCCAGACCCTAGAACGAGCCCAAACTGTTAGCGCCTAAAAGCCGCCCTCTATTCGGCCTTCTCCTTCTTCTCGTTCTCTGCTGCAAGGAGCCGAGGCAGCGCCCATAAATCATACACGCGTTGCCTTTGGTGTTAGCCACGTAACGGAGTAAATTTTAAGCCGATTTCCGCTACATGGCCAAAAGCCATGGCCCAAGGCCCATTCACTGCTGGATGATGTCGCATGTCGTGTGTTGGCTATCAACGGCATGGCGGCTATAAAAAGTTCACGGAATAACAGACCAAGCAAATAAACAGATACACTGCCCGCATAGGGCCCAAATGATCGAGATATTAAAGTTTATAGAGCACTACAGTGGGGAGAGAGGAGTAAATAGAAGAACGAAATGGAATCTTATTGATTACGCATAAGGCAAAAGCCAGTCCAGATATCTACTAATGCTCAAAAACTCCATTTTCTATTTTGAATTAAAAACTTCGCAAGCTAAGAACAAAATATAATCTTCATACTTTAATGATTTTCCTGCTATGCAAAGCTATGCCAAATATTTACATATATGCAACGGAATGCCAAACAAGACCCCAGCACTCCATTATCTCATCAAAATCGTATAAATATCACACATACGCCGAGTGACCATCAGACATGTGGGAGTGCCATATAATTTGGCCATTTCTACGCACGATAAACACACTGACCCGTACAAGGGTCAAAGCCAAAGAAGAAGAGCATGGTTATAAAATACCATCCCTTCCCTCTGGGGGAGAAGAACAACAATTTTAATAGAGCAGCACTTAATGCATAAAATATGGGCATACAAAATATTGCAAAGCCAGCCAAAACCGCAGCAGCTCTTTGCGCACAAAATTCTATGCGAAAATGAGAGGACGTTGCGTGCATTCGCCAGACCGCCCAACGCAACTCCAATTTAATTGCGTTCCAAATAGTGTAAATTGAATTTTTAACGCCAAGTCGTTCTTCCTTCGCAGAGACATGCATAGTTACACGCATGTGAACACGGCGATGGGTCGGACCACGGACCACGGACACGGACACGGACTCAGTGTACTGCTGGAGTCACAGCCGAGGGCGGAGCTAAACGGAAATTAAGTTGTTTCACACGCAGACGGGCAGACGGGCAGAGGGACACAGCACACCCAGTGGCAAATGGCAGGAGTCTGGCCGTGGATTCCCGCTCACCATCTTGTTATGTGGCGTGTCGCTTGCCATGTTGTATGCCCCGCGGGCTGGCGGCCAAACAATTCACTATCTTGGGGGGGCCCCACCCCGAGCACGTTCCCCCTGCTTCGCTCCACCACACCATATGATGGTCATGTCCGAATACAAATAACGCCGAAAAAAAAAATATATACAAACCAAAATGTTGAGGGAAAAAAAGGATTGAGTGCCGGCTGCTCATCCCTTGGACTGTTGCGGCCCCTGCCCCGACTCTTCCCAGATTTCTTTATGCAGACAAATGGCCTTTTAAATTGCTAGTGTGTAGTCTGTCTTGTCTGTCTGTCTGTCTGCCTTAACCTCTGCCTTTCTGCAGATTTACATGCTGATTTGATATATGAATGGCTGCCACACCATCAATCAGCGCTTTTATTGCCTCACATGCCATGGCAACATCGATAGCATTGCACTTACGCACCGATTTCTGACAATTGGGGTGGCCAGAGAGAGAGAGAGAGAGGCTGATATATCAAGTGCTGTAGATATGAGAACACAAATTGTGCCCGAAACTTGCGAAGCTTGGAGACAGGAAAATAAAATTGTTCTTGTTCCACTGCCTATGGATAATCCCCCTTTTTCAGGAGCAGTTTCCCTCCAGCTTGAACTGTCCCTCAGGCATTTATAGCCATAGAAAACCCCATCCAATTACAATTCCATCGAAAGCCGAGTGTAATTTGTGGTTCATTTTTGTTGCCCATCAAAAAATGAAGCATAAAAGTATAATCCCATCAGCAATCACCCATTACCCAGCACCCATCGTGTGTGGCAACATATAATTGCTATAAACACATAATTATTACAATCGTATTGCAAATCAGAGCACGGACAGCAGAGATGGCACTGGATGCGTACGGTGCGGAGAGAGGGAAAATTGCCGTCATCAAATTGGTTGTCAACGGAACCGCAAAATGTCGCACGAGTCACGGTGCAGGGCAGGGCAGGGCAGGAAGGAAACCTAATGCCAGCGCTGCTTCCGTTGGAAGCCTGCCCCCAGGCCAAATTCCATTCGCGGCATCCATTTGACTCCATTCGAATCCATTCGAGGACACGCAACGAGCAGCGCGCTTGATTAATTGCGCTCGGTAATGTGAGGAGTAGGAAAGGCCGCTGCCACTGCCACTGCCGCTGCCTCTGCCTCTGCCCCTCCAACCCAAACGCACACAAATATGCAACAGCCACATGTGGCTGTAGCAGTCTCGTGGCACGACACGGGGCATTCCCCTAGCCTAACCGAATCACTAATTCCACTTGACTGGAAATCAATTGATCTGCTTCTGCTTCAGCTTCTGATTCTGCTTTTTTTTCTCGCTTTTCATGTTTCGTAAATTTAATTTCTGTAGCAACTGCTTGTCCAAGCAGACGTGAAATGCCTTGGCCATTGGCCAGAGATTCGAATTGTAGGCGAGTAAACGGTTCTTTTGGTGGACACAAGGACACACACATAAGCACTCGAGGGCAACAGCATTGACTGGGCTCCGACTCTCACTCTCTGAACGATTACATACAATATACGAGTATTGGAATATATATGTATACGCGTTCACAGCGAGTCTTTTATTGCAGTTGTTCTAGTTGTTGTTGTTGTTGTTGTTAATGGTTCAGCTTTGTATGGCATTGTTATGGCCAGAAATTGCTTCATGTTCCGCGAATGCTGAACTGAAATAAAAGCCCACACACAGAGCGTCGTCCGTATATCCGCTCGAAAAGCAAAAGGAAAACAAAAACCCATAAAGCAAATATAAAATGGGGCGTACAACACATCCTTGTGGCCATTAAAAAAGGATTAAAACGATAATTTAAGTGTGATTTTGCTCAAATATAAAATAGATTTTGCCAGCTAAAAGAAAACTTAAAATTAAATCGAAATGTCAGAGCACTGAAGACAATCTTTATGTTTATTTGTTGAGCTGATAGCTTGAGGACATTTATCTGTTTATTTTGGGCATTTACAAGGTGTATTTATTGTATTGATATTATTTGAACATTCAACATTTCAAATCACACATTAAAGTGGTCCTGTTTGTTGAAGCTTCAGCAAGCGAGTAAATATTACAGATATTTATTTAAGATTGAATGGCTTCGCCTGTTTCTCATTATACATTTCATGATGATCCTTCATTTTCTGTTCAGATTTATTTTTGTGACTTTTAAAATAAAAAGTATTTTCTGGCCAAATGCATTTCCACATGAGGATTATTCCTAATGTTGCAGACGTCATTGTTACCATTCGATTCTTGCTTTTATCTCCATTGTGTGTACATTGTACACACAGACATATCCTCGCACATATGTGGGCTTTGTGCTCTCGTTAACAGTTGATGCCTTTGTCTGAGAGGCCCCTTTTTATGTACCCTTTTTTTCCACCATGTCATTGATGCCTTTTACAGCTTCATTCCCATTTGGACGCAGCATCAGAGGCACGCTAACAAATGGAAAAACACAAAGAAACACACGTGGCACATGTGGCGTATACGTAATGCATTAATATGTCTTCAAAAAAACCAACATCTTAAATATTAATCAGTGTGTGGGTGTTACGCAGGCAGAAAGTTTATTAAATTTCCAAGAATTTACGAAATTACGAAAAAATTCTTCATCATAAATGATCAGCAGTTCATTCGATGAGATCCCTGACAAGAGCTCTGTTGAAAAACCGTAATGAATTTTCACTTTTTTCATGAATTTAATATGGGCTTAAGACAAAAAAAAACTTGGCTGGCAGCTTTATAAACATATAAACATACAATATCTATCCAATACATATTTATTTTATGCATTTTTAATATTGTTTTTTTTTTGTCCAGGGGTAACTTTTTCATTGCTTGTTGCTTGTTTGGTGGGGGGGAGAAATTGGTGGGAAAACTTTCCCCTTATTTGCTTTTTCCAGTTGAACAAGGCAATCAATAGAACAACTGCATGGCCATGGGGAAATTATTACAAAGAACAACAGCAAAAACAAAACCTAAAAATGGCAAGGGGACTGTGTATTGGGCGATTGCTCGGCAAACTGGCGTATATTGGGGGAGAAAAGCATATTACAAAAGCCAAAAAGTCGCTGGTCTCTTTTTGGTCAACATATTAAAAACGCTTTTTTGAAATTTCCACTTGACCAAACCAATTAAAATCATAAATTTTCATCGCCTGTGGTAAAATTTTCATTCAAATATAACACACAAGTCTCTCTCTTGCCTTTGTATTCCTCCATTTTTACTATATATTGCAATATATGTATGTAGATAAATTCAGAGTGTGGGGTGGGATGGCTGGCCGGGGGGAGTTTGTGGAATGGACCGCTGGATATATTTGCGTTTAATATTTTTCCGTTCAGTTGGCGTCTGGTGGCGGCAGTGTAAAAATTTCACACGAGAACGCGTAAAAATGGCAAAAAATCTCTGATAAAAATATGAAATATGAAACCCACAACGAACTCTTTAATACGTGGCCGAAAATATATCGAAAAATCGAAGCAAATATATGGCGTGTGATGGACCGAAGCATGCACTTGACTTTGTGATGTATTTCGAGATGAGGGAGAGAGACAAAGAGAGAACGAGAGATTGAAGAACGATTTAAATGAGGGCATAAATTCTTTTTGTTCTCTTTAACTTTTACATCGATCCCAGCTAAAGATTCACTGTGTGTGGTTCCTCCTTCCTTCATTTGCTATTCCTAGTAATGGCATCTAGAGGGCCTGTGTCACAAGCGATTAGGCCATAAAAATGTAACCTTTGACCTTTGCTGATGGCCCATTTAAACACACACTTACACACACACTCAGACGATCAACTATGACTTCCCTTTTGGCCCAGTGGAAAGCGTTTTTTGGTAAATACAAATTGTAATAATTGTTTGGAAAATTGTTGCTCTTAAAAATACATTCAACACACACACACACACACCCTCTTTCGCTCTCGTTCTCTCTCCTGGGAGACATAAAGCCTCTGGCTCTGCGTATGTGTGTGTGTGTCTCCTGCTTCCGGTTGTGTGCGTGAATGTATTGCGTATTGGTCGCCATATTGTTTTCGACATGTGCATGTTTTTGATGTCAAGTGGCCGTCTACTTGAAAACAATTTTTCTGTGTGTGTGTGGGTTTTTGTGGTACCCTTTGCATTGAGGGTATTCTGATTGTAAGGAGAGAATGGGCAAGGAGAAGGGATAGAGTTTTAAGCAGAAGTACATAGAGATCGGCATCAGCACAAGGGCGGGTAAATATAGCTGCTCGCTCGTTGTCTCTCCCAGTGTGGCTTAGCAAGCTTAAAGTTGAGCTTAAATGTTCGCCATTTACTCTCTCTCCTCGCTCTTCTGAAAACTTTATACTAGAGAGGCTCGTCGTTCTATTTTCAAAGGAAATTTACAGTTTTTTCTATTTGCTGCTGCTGGAATGTAAGAATAATTATAATTATTTAATTTCTATTCTCACAACTAATCATAGCGTGAAGCAAATTAAATTATCCATATAGAGAATGCATCTGCAAGGGGAATCTAAAGCTGCGAACCCACAGAATCGATAGGTTCTTGCCGCACTGCCAGCGAACGCATTGCCGTTGTCGTACTTTTGATTGTTCGCTTCGTTTTCGGCTTGGTTTCAGTTCAGCTCTCAGTTCAGCTTCAATATTTGAGGCTGTTGTATGTGGTTGTTGTTTTGGTGGTGGATGTTTTCGTTTTCGTTCCAATTGCGTCCATGGCATCCATTTTGTTGATGTCGTTATCAATTAAGCGACACGCTGCGTAGTTGCCAGCCAGCCAGCCAGCCGGCCAGCAGGCCAGAGTCAGAGTCTTGTGCCCTGGCCACAGTTGGCGTCAATAGACTGAACGAAATGGCCAAATGGGAAGTGCTATTGCTATTGTGGAGGGGGGAGGGTCACACACAAAAGTTGTTGAATTGTGTGGGGGGCGCAACATCGGGGGCATACCCCATAAAAACAAGTTGCAGTTAACATTTTGGGTGGTGTACAAACAAGGCCGTTTTCTTCCGGTTCTCAATGGAGTTATTGTACTGGGAACTTGCACCCCTTCCCGCAACTATCCTGCAAAGTGTTTACAACAATAGCCCTCTCTCTTCTCTATTCTCTCTCTATGTAGCATCCACTTGGCCCACACTCTGCCTAATGAGCATGATTAGACAACTATTTCTGTGGGGTTGGGTTGTCATAGGAGTGGCTTGACAGTGAGTTGGAAAAGTATTACTTACACCCAACACTCGCACAATTATGCATGTCAAATTAAGTGTAACTACGCCCAAGTAATAGAATCTGTGTGTTCTGTGTGAGCGGAGGTTGGTAAACGAACACGGCAACAGCAACAGCAACACGGCAGTAAGGCCATAAATCTTCAATGTGACTGGGTTTGGGCTGGGGTTGGAGTCCCAGGTCCTAGCAGTAACTAATGATGTTCATAATCGGAGTGGCATGTAAAAGGATAATGGTGAAATGCTGATTAACACACACACACACACACACACACACAGACACTCAGCGATGGAAGCCAGGACAAACTACATGGAGAGGAAGGCCGCCACCACGCAAGAAGACGACAGAGCAGCCACGAGCAGAGCGAGGTCCATATGCCTGGATAGATGGCAGGATAAATGGGATAGAGCGGAGACTGGCCGCTGGACACACCGCCTAATCCCCGACATAAAGGCGTGGATAGATCGGAGGCATGGGGAACTAACTTTCGCACTGACGCAGGTTCTGAGCGGACATGGGTGCTTTAAGTCGTACCTGCATCGCTTTGGCCACGAGGAAGACGAGCTATGCACCAGCTGTGGGGTGGAAGAAAACGCTGAGCATGTCCTGACCACATGCGTCAGATTTTTAGAAGCCCGCGGACGAGCAGAGGGCACTCTAGGGGTGCCCATCACAGTAGAAGGCCTGGTACCAGCTATGCTGGAAAGCCAACAAAATTGGACGGCGATTTGCAGCCTTGCGACGGAGATCGCGACAGAGCTAAGACGTCTGGAGCGTATCAGAAACGAGCGGCTGTAACAGGCTAGCCAGCCTTGTGAAGCAATGCTTCACGGCAGTCCCGCAAGTCTGGTTCATATATACGTATTAATTATGTTTTTATTCTTTACCGTATATTTTTATAGTTATATGTATGTATCCTTAGGTTACTATTAGTATGAATAAAAAAAAAAAAACACAGACACTCTGAGATACAGGCAGCAGCAAGGCAGGACACAACTTCATTTAAGCTCTCTCTCTCCTTCTCTCTTTGCCCAGCTGTATCCGTGTGTGTGTGTGTGTGAAGCGGAAGTGTCAGTAGTGGACGCCATTAATTTAGCGGAAATAAACAAAACAGAAAAAAAATCAACAGAGAAACACTAAACCGCAACAACCACACAGAGTAGAAAGAGAAAGAGAGAGAGAGAGAGAGAGAAATGGAATGGAATGGAATGGGGAGTGACTCGAATCTCAGTACTTGGCAACGTGTACTCGTGTTTGAACAGGATATGCTTCGTGCTCTGCTTATAATTGGAGCATAAAGTGAAGCTGTAAGAAATGTGCAAGGCCGTAAAAGGCCACACAAGCCACAGAGCAGTCAGAGCCGTTCAGGATGTGGCAGAAAAGTACAGAAAACAGGAGAAGAGAAACAGAAACAGAAACCGAACATGCAAAGAATGGTCTAGGATTTTATACGACAATAAAATACACTGTAATCAGTATCGAATATGATTCCCACTCAATTGGAGCTGAGAAGAAAGCCAGAGAGAGATCCGGTAACTGCAAAGCCACACTGGGAGAGGGATATCTATAGAATAATTAAACAATGGAGAGTAACTACAGAACATCTTTAATTAAAATTAAAATCAGAAACCTGTATGGAACCTCCGTTGCCTTGCACTTCTCATAATCCTGAAACCCTCCTCAAAGGGTATGCTAAACACAAAGCGAGAGAGAGAGAGAAACATCAGCAGTGATACATTTACAGCTTGCTGCTGGCCTCGTTACACACTCGGCAAAAGAGTTCCAGATACTTTCTCATACACATATGTGTGTGTGTGTGTGTGTGTGTCTCTCACTTCCTATAAATAAAAGCCCCCCGGTTTGTTCTATCCCTTCTCATTTGCCCTTTCTCTACGCTCTTTTTTTACATCGCTGCTACTGGTCCGCGTAGAGTTAATTTATGACCTACAATACGCACACACATACTCGTGTACACAGATTGTGGCGCCTCCACTTAAGTGTTAGAGCCCCCAAAAAGACTTTCCAATTCCGAGTCAGTGCCGAGTCATGAATTTTAAGTGATTTCCCGCTTTGCTTTCAGCTTTCGGCTCTTTGCTGTTTGCATTCTTTTCCTCAATTAATGGGAAATTTAATTTCACTTGGCTCCAACACACGTTGCGTGCGAAGAGTGGGTCTTCGCTGGAAAAGGGTTTTTCCTCTGTAATTAAAAGGATTTTCATACAAATATTTTACTCTTTCGAGCTAACAAAAGAGATTACAAAATCATTTAGAAAATGTTTCATTTTGTTCTAATGTTTTCGAATACATTTTGAAAGCAATGGAAACTTAACTGCTAAGCAACACTGTGTGAACAAATATTGTTTCCGATTAAAGTGCCGTCAATTATGGAATTTATTATGCAAAACAAAACGCTGATTGCTTACGTACAACGAGCACTGTCCAGACATTTCCATTATACATATATATAATGTTACTGTAACTGAAGCCAGCAGCATCTACAGATGTATATGCTGTATGTACTCGTATATCAAGTGGGATATACTCATAGAGAGGGCCAGAGAAGGACATGCCCACTCAGAAGTCCCTGGTCTGCTCTCACACCCACTTAAATTGGATGGGCAATTGTGGTTTTCTATTAAAAATGAGTGGGCTTCTCTCAGGCAAAGTGCACTGTGCCACACACACACACACACAAATACGCATACGCATACATATGAGCGTATACTTTTATCTGTAACTGTCTGAGGGAGTGTGTGTTTGTGTGTGTGTGCTGGCCAACAATTTTATGGCTTTGACTATTATTTTACCATTTTTTGTCGTCTGCCTGCCTTCCTGTATCTGTGTGTATCTGTCTATAAATATTTATTACAATTTCGTTTGTGGGATAGAAGATTGAATAGAAGAGGCTCCAAACTGTACAGAGGGAGAGAAAGATAGAGAGAGAGAGAGTCAGTTAGATGGATGTCGACAGATATATATGTATGTACGAGTATATGTACTTGCAATAACAGCAAAGTTTGGACCCCAACCAACCCACTTCCCATTCAATTAGGGGCCACATAACTCAAAGTAAACCCAAAAACCCACATCAGTGCACAAAATTGCTGATTCAATTGCCAAAAATGCGGGTCAACAATATTCAGATTCCAATTCTGTGCGAGCCACACACCAAAAAACTTTCGGGACAATCTTTTCGTTTTCGTTACGGTTTTTGCGGGCAAGTAAATAAATTAGAGGCGAAATCATTTTTAATTATTTGCAAATAAAAGGCATCGCCGCGTCGCGTGGCTGTCCGATAACTCCACTCCTTTCCATGCAATTAACAAAGCGAAAAGTGTACCGCACCGCACCCCATCGTACACCACCCGAGAAATGAGCAAATCAAAATGAATAAATGTCGCACCGGAAGTAAACGGAAATCTCGACCATCCCCCGAACATTTCCGCTTGGCAACGGCAACGCGGGGTTATTCCTAATGGAAAACGCTGCTTGGCATAATAAACTTTGGCTGGTTTTTTTTTTCCCCCTGTCTTTTGTTGTTGCCTTCAAAGCGTGTTGACTTTGTTAATAAGTTTCGTAATAAGTTGCGAGTGGGGCCAAAAGGATGACCGTGGATAAACGAGTATACCAACCGCAAAGGCATAAATAACCCGACAAAGTGGATAAAAAATAAAAGTATAAAAGCCAAGTGGATGCAGGGAATACCCTAGAAAAAGAGGCAAATCTTTCAAAGCAAAAGAGGAGGAACGATTAGTGATGTTTGATTCAATGTTTGACATAGTTTTGCCGGATAAATTCAATGCTGACAGATATATAAAATTGTTTCTTTCCCCATAGAAAATCTCCGCTAATCCGAAAGTCCTTTTTGCCAGAACAGGAAGTATCATTCAACTGTCGCCAAACCGCAAGGCAAAAGTTCTAGGATGGCAACCATTCCATTGGCAATGGAAAAAAAAAAGATGATTAATTTACGCGTCCATTTGTCCATTCGTCGTTGTCCTTCTCCAGCTAAAGGACTGGCCTGCACTGCGGCTTGTTCGGGCTCGGGCTCCGGCTCATTGTTTGCGCAGATTTACAAAAGCAGCCGAAACTTAATTTGATTAACTTTGAGTAGGTTTTTTCGTCGCCTTTGTCTTTCCGGCAACGGCTTTGGTTCATCAGCAGCTGGGCTAAGGAAGCGGGAAATGAGAATAGAAGTGGACTCGACTGGAATGGAATTGTGTGGCATGGTGTGGCATGGTGTGGCATGGTGTGGCTGGATGTAATGAGTATAGAATGTTGACGTTGATAATGATGTGGCCTGGCCATCATCAGGGGAAGCTCCAGCTCCAGCTCCATCCTCTCCTATCCGTTGGCCATAAAAAGTTACAGACTTTTAAGTGTCCTCTGCGTTGGCATTTTATTTTAGTTTATTGGTTGGCAAATGGCAAATGAGAGAATTGTCTGAGAGAATGATGTGGAGCGTGTTTATTGCTGGGGCGTTCTACATAGATTTTAGGGGACTGGGGATGGACCGGGGCCGGGCCTCGTAAATCGGTATTACTGTGCTTAAATGATGTCCGCCATCCAGCCACAATAGAGGGTATAGGGTATGGCAAATGCACAGACAATGAATGCGAATCGCGCGGGAATCGCCAAGGCAAATTGAATGACAATTTCATTTGAATTTAATTAAATGGTCAAAAGTTTTTCCATTGGGGAAAATGCGAATAAAGTTTTCCCAAAACAGATGCTGCGGAAACACAAATACGAGTCTCAGGTAATTTTGAGTGCACAAAAAACGTGGATTTTGTTCTGAACTTATTTGTAAAAATGTTGGTTCTAAAAGTGATTGATTTATTTTATATGCCAACTTAAATCTTTGCCTTTGGGTACCCTCGATATTTCTTAGATTTTCGCATATACCTCACTTAAATCTTTGAGTTTTGGCAGCAGTAACTCCCTCTCTCTGTTGGCTTTGCCTGCTGCTCCATCTATATTTGATGCACTCAATACTAAACTTTTCATAACTTAATTAAACAACAAGCAAAACTCGGAATTGCTTTTGCATATATGTATGTATGTATGCATGCAACAGCAGCTCCCAGAGCCGCAGAGTGAGAGTCTGCATCTGAAAGTGGCATCTACATCTACGAGTATGTGTGGGTTCTGGAGAGGGGGCTGCCCTGCCTAATGTCTTTGCTATGGCAATTTGGTTAAAGGCATTTTGCTGTTGTTTTGTTGTTTGGCTGCACCATTGTTGTCTGCCACTGCTGCCACTGCCACTGTTGCCACTGTTGCTGCTGGTCTTGGTAATGTTTGTTTTCATTAACATTATTGTTGTTGCTATTGTTGCACACAGCCAGTAACAGCAGCAGCGGCAGCAGCAACATTGACGCATCTACACTTCAATGCATTTTGTGCACAGCAGCAGCAACAATAATAATACCAACAGCAACAACAGCAACAACAACAACAACAAAAGCAAACTGCAAAAGCCCCCAAAGGTATAATTTCAATTTCAACACTTTACAAACACGCCACACGCCACAGTTGCGTCATTAACTGCAAAGTTTCTGCATGCGCGTCTCGTCTGCCATGCACTGGCAGAAATTAATGGCCAGCAAAGAGGCGGAAGGGTGCGCTAGAACTCTGATACAATCGAACTGCATGGGCTATGTAAATTCTTTCAGTGTAGTTTTGCAGTACATGCCATTCTGTGTCTCTTTGTTTCTATATTTGTGTGAGTGTGGTTCAGGCACTAAGTGCGCCTCGCCGACGGAAATGGCCGAAAGCAACGACAACGACGACGACAACGACAACGACGACGACGGAGATGAGTTCAACGCAACGTCAGGTGCAGCATTGGCACTGGCAGTGGCAGCAGCAACTAGTATCTGCAACAACAAATAAAACACAAACAACAACACTTCTCTAGCTTAGTTGCTGTTGTTTCATAAAACTTTATTGTTGCATGTTTGTTGTTGTTGTTTTGCCCCATTGCCATGTCACCGAGAAACATTGTTGCTGTTGTTGTTGCTGTTGTTGTTGTCGCCAATGTTGTCGCGACTGCTGCAATGCTTCAAGCCATACATAAAATCATTTCTGCCCCAACAGCGAAGACCCATTGACTAATGCTGACACCACTCCGAGCAGCAGCAGCAGCAGCAACAGCAACACACAGACGCTGCAACACTAAGTGCAACAGCAACACTGACAGTGGAACAGCAGCAGCAGCAGCGACTGAGCGACTGACAGCAGCATCAGCACTGGGCGAAACATTACAACAGTTGTGGACCATTAAGTTGACGCTTTTCCGTTGCATTTGCTCCTTCGCCATCGCCATCTCCTTCTCCTACAGAGATTGGAACATGCCAGCGAGAAGTGCCTCTGTCCATTCGTCTGTCTGTCTGTCTCTCTCTCTTTCTGCCCTGTCTGCTTGTACGAGAGCGTTGATAGCCCTCCCATAAGAAGCAGGAGCAGGAGCAACCGCGTGTAAAACAGCAGCAGTTCCGCTTGGTTATCTTTTGCCGCTATTCAAGGTGAATCTCAAGCAAAAGAAAGTGCAAAAGATGAACAGAAATCCAGCCATAGATATCTGGTAGATAGCTTCAGATTCAATTTTATTGCTGCAGTGCATATCTTTCCATCATCATATATGTATACATATATACATCCTCCTCTGTGTATGTATCTTCGCTCTACAAGAATTCCATCCTAAATGCTGGCCGGATGCACACAAGCTGCAAAAACAAGCATTGCAGTAATCATTTGCGGCTCTTTATTGAATTCCCGAGCAGCAGCAGCGGCAGGAAAAGCACGAACAAAAAAAAAAAACAACCCGGAACCACAACAAGAACACAGGTTGCAAGCCACCCCACACTACCACCCACCCACTTCCGGTTGGCAGGTGTTATCCTCCATGGCCAAACCCCCTGCTGGCCTGCAGCTGCTGCTGCCTTTTTCCCCAGTGGCTTTTTGCTGCTTGGCTCTTCCTTCGCTTTTGCTTCTTGTTATTCCTTACTTCCACACATCCTGCCATATCCATCCATGCTTTGGGGCACTCTCTCTTTCTCTCTCTCTCTCTATCTATCTGTGGGCTGTGCTTTCCTGATGTTTGCTTTGCTCTGCCAAAAAAGAAAGTGCACGAAATCGTTGCATACTTTAAGGCGAGAGTCAACCGCAAAGTGAATTTCTACCATCGACAGATGCCCAAGCCCAAACCCCACCCCCAGCCTCAGCCCCAGTAATCTTGAGCAATCTTAATGCGGATATATTAAACTTATTTTTACAGCACTCCCTGCTGGGCGATTCTCTCTGTCTCTCTCTCTCTCTGCCTTTCTCTCTTCCTCAAATCTTGATTCTTCATATACTTTGTATTACTTTTGCTACTCGCCCTTTCGTGTGCCTTGTGCCACTTCCTGCTTGTGCCTGCTTTCCACAGATTTTGTAAGCGCGATAAACTAACCTCCTCCATCCCATTTTTTTCGCCCTCTCTACTGCTTCCCCTGAGCGCTTTTCAACACTGTCTGTCTGTCTGTCTATCTGTCTGTCTTTCGGTCTGCCTGTCTGTCAGACAGTAAGTGGTGCGGCGGCATGTGGTGTGTGCCACGAGTGGTGCATGTATGTATTTCCACCAACTTGAGGCGCTTGCCACTTCCGCTTTTTGGTGGTGGTCTAGAAGAAAAACACTAACACAGTCGCAGTGGATGGAACTACTTCTTCTTCTCCTTCAGCCTCTTCTTCCATTTCCATTTATTTCTTTCTGTTTCTTTTTTTTTATTTTCTTCCTTTTTTTTTGTTTGTTTTTCCTCTTCTCACTTATTTTAGTTTTATTGCTCGGGCATTTTATTGCACAAATTTTAATATTTATTTTTGCTGTTGGTTTATTTTCCCCTTCTCCCATCAATGCCTGGAAGGCAGGGTACACTGTGTGTGTATGTGTTGCTTTGATTGTATGGCTGCATACCCAAGCCCCCCATGTGAGAGAGAGAGATGCTTTGTTTGCTGTCTGCTCTGCGTTTAGTTAGCGTTTTTCCAACTGCATGCTGGCTCCCATTTTAATGTTTAACAAACTTGAATGCCGCTGCTGCTGCTGGGGTTTTTGGCGTTTGGAACAACCAAACAAACACTAAAGAAAACACAAACGAAATTCTGGTCTTTTACCTCTCTTGATGTTTGTGCGAAAAGTTTTTGCGGAAATTATTTTAAATTTTTAAAGAGGTTTTCTTCTGCTGCTGTTCATTTTAAGAGTTTTTCTTCGTTGTTTTCAGATTCTATTGGTCAGCTTTTGATTGGGTTGTTCTGCGCAGCACTAGGACGTGAACTATTACGAGTATAAAGAATTGCATATACAAATAACACTGACTTTTTGTTTTAAGATGTGCAGAGAATGAAAATAAAAATCTTGCTTCTTGTTTTTTTGGTTTATTTATTGTTCAGAGCCACCACGAGCCAACAATCGTATTCTTCACGTGGAAAACATCGTACAAATGTTTAGATTTACGTATAAAAGGGGTAAGAAAGTAAAATCTAAATGTTTTTAATGCCAATTGGCTTCAAATGTTGCAGGAGTTGCAGGTTTACTTATTACCTGTTGGGTCCTGACTGTTAGGGATCTCATGGGATGATTTTATTAATCATTCAGGAGAATATATCATTGGGAATAATGGAGATAAACTATGTAGGTATGTAGATAAACTGTGTGAATTGATTGCTGCCTGGTATACGATTTAGAAGACATACTAAATGGAGATGTGGCAGCCCAAAAAGCAATTGAGTGCCCTGGCGATATATCGTTATGATTTCGAGTTATAAGCTACAATTTTCGATTGTTCCAATCAAGTTTAAGTTCTGTTAGCCCCTCTCTAAGTAGTATAATCGCTTGCTCGCTTTGATCTTTTGTGTGTTTCGGCTCAAGTTAAGCTTTAAAGCGATTGTCAGCCAATTATTGCACTCTGGCAGGGCCATCGTCTACTCGGCACTCGTTCATTTAAATTACAATTTATTAATTTCACAGTGAAATCTTTCAGCATTTCAGACATTTTACTGTCGCTGGCTGGACGCTGGCGCCATGGCAACCTCATTACAGGAGAGGGAATCGTATTGTAAATAATAATTTGCTCGGGCTTACAAGGGCATTTTTTGCGCACTTAGCGTATGCAGGAATTTATGAATAAATCATTTGATCAGAGAGCCAGAGGACTGGACTCGTGCTCCCCTCCGCACTCCGGTGACCAGTCGTCCAGGCCATTGGATGACCTCTTCAGCGGATAATATGCAATATGCATATGACGCTCGCGATGGGCCAGCCAGGTGCCGACTGACGTGAAGCTTGTGCTGTGTTGAGTTTTAATTAATCGAGAGAGCTCATAAAAATATTTAAATATATAAAAAGTCCAGCCACCCGCTGTGTGAGGGGGGCCCCATTTTGGGGGGATTCAGTGCGGGGCTTCTGACAGTTCAAGCGCTCTCGGCAGAATCCCAATGCCATGAATTAATGGCTTCGAGGCGGCATATAAAAATAAATGAAACACACAGGGACTACTGCAAGGATGTCCTTGCGCCAATATTAAATTATTTTTTCGTTCTTTTGTGCGGGCGTATTTAATTTGTAATCGCAGAAGGATTTAATGGCCGGATTTTCACAGGCCAAACTAATTTCTGTGAAAATGTGTGTAAAGGAAAACTATAGATAAAATTCAGAAGAAGATTTCTTATGATTTCGAGAATCGATTGAAGAGTGTGTTCTCTAAGCAAGAATATATAATCCTACTGGATTGGATTCTGATCTCTGAGGGGACTGAGGAGCAACATCTAAAGGCACTCACAATTTTCAGGACACGTAACTCCGCCTTGCCTTATTTAAATGGGTTGTAGCCCTTTATTGATCGCATAACCAAGTGCTCAAGCACTCAAAATCCTGCCCCACATCCGCTTATCCCTTTACTCCTTTCGTTCTCCTGCAGCACACACACACACAGACACGCACACACACACACACACGAACAATGAAATATGTTTCACCAAAACTGCAATCAAAGCGACATAGCACAAATTTTACAGATTTTTGCACATTAAAAATATGCTTGCAACTCCAGCAGCAGCAGCAGCACACACACATATGGCCAACGGCTTTAGTGTGCCAAAAAAAAAAAAAACATGAAAAAAAGAAGCTTCAGAAAAGTTTATGCCAAAAAAAAAAAAATAGGGGGAAAAAAGTAATCGAGGAACACAGGAGCATCTGCCTGGCAGGACTTTGTGGCAAATGCTGGCGATGCTGCTGGTATGCTGCCCTGCCACATGCCGCATGCCACATTGCCCCATGCAAACGCTGCAACGCTGAATTTGATAATCAATTACCGTGCCATAGCCTGCAGGGGAGATCAGAGCAGGAAGAACGCTGCAGCTAGAACGTTGGAGCCACACATATGGGCCACATTTAGGAGAGCAAAAACGACAGACAGAGAGACAGAGAGACGACCGCATGGCGGACAGAAAAACACAAGTAAATTCCAAAGAATACACTTGACTTTGGTGGTTGCACACAGAGCGAGTAGCACGGCACGTATGAGTAATATTGGGGAGATTGTCTATGGGCCATGAGGTTGCAGCAGCTTGCAGCACTGAAGCAGGTTTCAGGTGGTAATGCATACACCACTCGCATAAATAACCAAATTCTCTTACATCTGTTGAAGTTTTCATTACAAAACTACAAATTGGCTTCTGGTCTGTCCTTTGTCCTTGTCCAAAACCAATTAATGCTAAATGCCGAAAAATTCTAGAAATCTTATTTACGACAAACGATTTATGGGACATTCTCTGTGATATGCAGAAATAAATTGAATTTGCCAGCATGGGGAAAAGTTTTTATTTTTTAATGGTTTTTTACAGAGATGTACAGAAGGAAACTCCATTCCGTTGCTTCCAATTGCTTTGGATTGCTTTCAATTAGAGTTTGCTGTATTTTTTTCTTGTGCTTCTTGTCATTAATTGACGCTGCTGTCAGCTTTGGCAGCAATCCACTTAATGAAATCATTTAATCAGAGAACCACACACAGTGCAGTGCGACAATCGTGCCACAAAGTGGAAATGAAAGCTCATTGAAGGCTCAGCACTAGAACACATGTTCAATTTATGCACTACACTAATCAATGCTGGCTCTCTGCGTGCTTCAAGCTACACTCTGCGCCTCCATGCCCCATGCTCCTCTACTCCGTCTAATGCTCCACTGCCACACTCTGTGCCCCGCCTTGCTTCAAAGCTCTGGTTTGAGACACTTAGGGAATTGCGGCCCGCCAACAGCTGTCCTTAATTACATGGAAATCCACACTAGAGGTCCCACACCAACAAAGAGAAGTCCCCATAGAGTCATTCACCTTGCCATCCAAAAATGGAGAACAAAAAAAGAAATGGGCATCGCAGGGTAGCTTTAGATGTCGTCTCTTTAGATACCCTAACAATTTCATTTATTTTATGGTCAGACATATTGAGACTTGCTTTCTGGCTGTTCATTTATCTGCCACTCAATCAATCAGGCAGAAATATCCAATAAATATTTATATATACTATCTAAATATCTCTTTGCTTATCATTTGAAAGAGCATCCACAAAAATTAGCAAGAGAAACAAGAAAAAAATGGGCAAAGCAGGCAGAGCTGCGCCACAAATCGAAATCAAGTGAATATAACATATTATTTCAACAGGCAGCTCCCTCCTCATTCATTCAACATATAATATTACCACCCATTGCGATGCATGTAGCTGGTGTATGTACGTGGCCCCACAGGAAAGGGTGGAATGGGATGGGCTGGGCTGGGGTGTACGTCTAGGGGGTTGGTTGGCAGTGTGGGGGGTGGGGACATCCGCGAGTAGGCCTGCTGAATTGAGGTGAATAAGCGGCGCACAGCACATTCCACCCACTAAAAGGCAAACAAAGGGAAATCAATCTTTGTACATACTTTTAGCATATGCACACGGTATATCCTCACACACATACACACACATACTAACACACACTAACACACATATGCGATGAGTCCATGTGTGTACTGGTTGGTTGTGGGATGAGGGGGGGAATTGGGGATTATTTGCATGCCTTTTGTGTACTTTTTCCATATGATTTATGACCTAAATTGTTGCTGTTGCTCACACATATATAATTACACGTAGACACACACACCGATACCATATGTGTGTGTGTGTGTGTGCGTTGTCTTGGGACGCCCGCCAAAGTATGCTACACTTTTTGTTTTGTTTTGTTTTATGAGTTAATAAGTAGGCGTGGCAACACACACGCCTTGATGATAGTTTCTGGTACACGGATATCCCAACGGATAAAGGTGGAAATATTGAATGGGGAGTGGGGGGTGGTCTAGCAATGTAAAAATTTCATTTTCTATGCGTATTTTTAAAACGCTTGACTAAACAATTTGACGAGGGATTTGCCATGATTTAGTTCAAGTTTAGGCCTGATTAAACCACGCACCAGCAAAAAACAAGAGCGGCTGGCTAGCAAATGCTCTCAGCGGCGTGGAAAAAGGTCACAAGCAATGACCTTCCTGCCGTCGAAGCAACGCCAAATGATGTATCAGCAGAATGTCAGCCAACGGATTAGGTCAATCCACGCCAGGTAATCCCTTTGCTGCTGCTGGTGCTGCTGATTTTGCATTAATCCCAATGCCTAATCCAATTCCAAATGAGAATATAAAGAGCCGTGCGCGAGCGTTGCTGTGATTTTGTCTTGGCCCAAAAGGCCGAGAATGGAGTACCACAACGCGAGTAATTTTCTTGGCAATGTGTCCAGTGTGCTGCGTCCGGATGCGCGACTATCCGCGGAGTCGCGTCTGCTGGGCTGGAATGTGCCGCCGGATGAACTGCGTCACATACCCGAACACTGGCTGTCATATCCGGAGCCGCCGGAGTCAATGAACTATCTGCTGGGCACGCTCTACATCTTCTTTACGGTCATCTCGATGCTTGGCAATGGCCTCGTCATCTGGGTCTTCTCCGCGGCCAAGTCGCTAAGGACACCATCGAACATTCTCGTGATCAATCTGGCCTTCTGTGACTTCATGATGATGATCAAGACGCCCATTTTCATCTACAACAGCTTCAATCAGGGCTATGCCCTGGGACACCTGGGCTGTCAGATCTTCGGCATCATTGGCTCGTACACGGGCATAGCGGCGGGTGCGACGAACGCCTTCATCGCCTACGATCGCTACAATGTGATCACACGGCCCATGGAGGGCAAGATGACGCACGGCAAGGCCATTGCCATGATCATATTCATCTATCTGTATGCGACGCCCTGGGTGGTGGCCTGCTACACGGAAACCTGGGGCCGTTTCGTGCCCGAGGGATATCTCACGTCGTGCACCTTCGACTATCTGACGGATAACTTCGATACGCGTCTCTTTGTGGCGTGCATATTCTTCTTCAGCTTCGTCTGCCCCACCACCATGATCACGTACTACTACTCCCAGATTGTGGGCCATGTCTTCAGCCACGAGAAGGCGCTGCGCGATCAGGCCAAGAAGATGAATGTCGATTCGCTGCGCTCGAATGTGGACAAGAGCAAGGAGACAGCTGAAATTCGCATTGCCAAAGCGGCCATCACCATTTGTTTCCTGTTCTTTGTGTCGTGGACGCCATACGGCGTAATGTCGCTCATTGGTGCCTTCGGGGACAAGAGTCTGCTCACACCCGGCGCCACAATGATACCCGCCTGCACCTGCAAAATGGTGGCCTGCGTCGATCCCTTTGTGTATGCCATCAGTCATCCCAGATACCGCATGGAGCTGCAGAAGCGCTGCCCCTGGCTGGCCATCAGCGAGAAGGCCCCAGAATCAGCGTCCGCTGTCTCCACCAGCACCACCCAGGAGCAGCAGCAGCAGCAGCAGCAACAGCAAACGACGGCCGCCTAAAACCAAACATGACAATGATGATGAACTGCATGACCACCCCACCCAACCCCCGTTGACGGAACACGAGCTCGTAATACAAAATGCCATGGTACAGAAAATTCTATAAAAATTCAAAGTCTTTGTGCTGAACAAATGTGTGTGAAATATTTTATGATTATGATTTGTAGCTATTGTTTTTGTTGGGTGTTAAATAATCAAATAAATAGTGAATTATTGCAAGTAAAAAGGCGCAGAGGGTATCGTTCAATCAATGTGCAATGGCTGGTGGCTGGTTTCCACCATTTCCCCTAACACTTTCCTTAATCAACATTCTTTCATTCTGCTGCTACATTCCAGTGCCCGTGTCCGTGCCCCTGCCCTGTCCTGCCCTGTCCCCTGCCATTGTCTGTCAAGTTCTGTCGGTTGGCACTTGACGTTGCCTTTTGCGGGTCACTCAGACGAGCCGAAACCGAACTGCCTTCAACTGCCGGTACATTGCCCACAAGTAAAGACAGACAACAACAAAAGCATTGGCCAAGACTCGCCGTAAAATGTGGGCAAAATGTCAAAAATGTTGTCCCAGTTCCAGCACACAACATGCAATCCACAAAAGCTCGCTCTTCGGCTCTGCCGCGTTCTCTTACGCTCTCTTTCGCTTGAAGAGAGCGCAAGTTGTGAGACTGGAATGCGCTTGCGCTTTGTGCCGTGAATTAAAGTCCACAGGAATAAGTCTAAGCAACTACAAAAAATATGGATTCCACATGGACTTTACTTGCTACGAAAATACCTGCACGTGCTCCCCAGGGACTCCATATGACTTGGGCTCCACATGGACGCCACATGGACGCCACTTGGCATCCACGGACATTTATCAAAAGCAGCAAAAAGGCAGCAGCTAAAACTGCACTTGGCCACAAAACGATGCCTAGATTTTCAGTTCTATCACACACACACACACACAGACAGAGCATCCACATGGCCGCCTTGTGGCTGACTTTATTCCACGCTCGTCGCATCGTCAATGGCATTTAACAATTTGTTTGGCCAAAGTGTTGCACCGTGTGTTTGTGTGGCGCCTCATTATTATTGTTTTCGCCAGCTACCGCAGTTCTTTCACTGCCACACCGCACTCTGTCTCTCCCACTCCCTCTCTATCTCTCTCTCTATCTATATCTCTGTGTGTTTTAACCCACTCTCCCCCTTTATCCCGAGTGCTTCCCTCAACCGGAGGTTTTTACTTGGTACCTAGCACGCTTTTCCACTTATTGCCTGGCGGGCATTTGCCAGATCCTTTTTCCTGCGTCGTTCTGTGGCGAACCCAAAACCGCATTCAGACAGACAAACAGACAGACAGACAGACAGCAAGCGAGCGAGTGGGCGAGTGGGCGAGTGGGCGAGTGAGCGAGCGCAGGAGCGAGGCCATAAACCAAAATCGGCCGCAGCCACCGACGACGCTCGCAAAATGGTAAAAACGAAGCAAAATTAATGAAAATCACACAAACATACAGAAACAGCCACACACAGACACACATAAAAACAGACACGCACACAGACAGCAGTTGGAGATGGAAGCAAAAAGGGCGATGGGGCTGCAGGGGAAGAGACAATTAAAATGGCACCCACAGAACGTCCTTGCAGCCTCACACACAGAGAAACAGATAGTGAGAGACGGAGACAGAGACAGAGAGAGAGTGAGAGACAGAGAGAGTGAGAGACAGAGAGAGTGAGAGAGAGAGAGAAGCAGTGAGTGAGTGAGTGAGTGAATGCCGCCAGGCAGCTACCACACCACAGCAGCAGCAGCAGCAGCAGCACGGGGCAGCACATTTGTCTTCCACGAAATTCGCTTTGGCTCTCATTAATTAAGATAATTAGGCCTTTTCGACGCCTTCAAAGTTCAACCAAAAAAAAAAAAGAACATCCATGCAGCAGGAGGAGCAGCAGCAGCAGCAGTAAGACTCGTAAAGGAGCCTACGAAGGACGTAGAACGACGCATTTAGTGACAGTTCAAAGTTCGTTGTGTGTACGAAATCGGCTTTAACCATGTCTCTCTCTCTCGCTCTCGCTAATGTGGCTTGTGTGGTTACGCTTGCAGGTCCTGCTCCTGTTTGCCGTGCCTATTCGTGGTACTGGAGACTGGCCATGGAGGTGTAGGGCCTACAATTTGCTCGTATACATCACGTGGGCACACTCACACACACCATTCTCGAATCCCTTTAATGAGTGGTTAGTGGCACGCTCACTCGCCTGCTCAAGAAGGTCTCCCTCCGCTCCCTCCGCCACTTTGTGACATTCCGACAGCGCAACAGCGATAGAAAAACAGCGGCTTGCACTCCAAAAATTTGTCATCGACTTAGCTTGGTCACCACTAAGTCGAGGGGATTAAAAACTCCACCATTTATGTGACAATTAATGCATCAACTTTTATATTCTACCCATGGCAGCTACTGGCAAAGGCTAATGTCTTTATTTGAAGTATATTTCGATATTCCTATGCTTGCTACATTTCATAATTCTTACACAAAGTTTCAGCCAATTACAAAGTTGCTTGTAATTTGATATTCATATTCATACTCGTGGCATGCCCCTTTGATGCGAAAAATGTATTTCCCTTTGAGTGACAATTTCTTTTTATGCTTGTATCTTTTTTTTATTTTGCATATTGCCCCAAAAAACTGATTAAAATCACATGCAGCAGCAGCAGCAGCAGCAGGAGCTGCACTTTCCGATATCCCATAAAAATGTCAGCTAAATTAGTTATAAATCAGCGAGGGGGAGGGAGTGGGAGCCACCACCAACAGGGCGACTTGAAATGCACAAGACACAAGCAGCAGCGCCACAGCACACAGCACAAAGCTCTCCACAACTTTGTTAAGCTCAAAATGAAGCCATAAATTATACGAACTAATAATTATATGCCATCAAATTGTTGTAAGCAAAGTGAGGAGTCAGTGGCAGTGGCAGAGAGAGAGAGCGAGAGGCAGAGGGGCTAAAGCCAAAGGCGAAAGGCGGAAGGAAGGCTGAAGTCAGCGCCAGCGAGTTTAACGGCCAAACATAAATTATAGACATTTAAAAAAAAAGGAATGGGGTATATATACGGCATGGGGAGAGGCAAATCCACGTTCATCTAGCTCGCGGCTGGCAGGCAGGCAACGGCAACGGCAACAGCAACGCCGCATGGAATATGCGATTTTTATCACAGTTTATGCACTGCACACAAAGTCAACATAATAAGGTCAGCACGCACCAGGACTAAGGACGAGCACGAGCACGAGATGAAGCAGGCCACCGCCTGGCTGTTGGCCTGGTTGGGTGTAGGTGTCGGTGTCGCTTTAATTAAATGGCAAACATCCCGAGCCAAATGCGCGTCAGAGAGCAAAGTTCGAGGTCAGTCGGCAGTCAGCAGTCGACAGTCGCCAGCCATGATGAACACGGCAATTTCGTTTTGCTCCTCCCTCCGCCCACCATTCCGCCCATCTCACGTTATTTTTTTTGTTTACAGTCGAGCAATTTGCAACAAAATTAGCCCCCCGAAAAGCGTTAACCCGGCCATGGCCCGTCGAGTAGAGTACCCATAAACAAAAGATTGGGTTAAGCGACTGTACTGACTGTGCCTCTGTGCCTCCTGTATACACAATGGGCGTGGCCTTCAAATGGCATACGTCTAAGTGACTCTCCATCATGACAAATGCCTCGTTGCCACCTTCTTCGACTGCTGCTGGTGATGCTGCTGCTCCTGCTGCTCCTGCTGCTCCTGCTGCTCTTCCTCCTCTCCTTTCTGGCCATATCCTCTCATCCAGAAGTATCTTTGCAGTCGTTAAGTTGCTAGGATGTAGGATCGCCAAAAAAAGAGCGTTTAAATTTTGTAATTTAAATGCAAATTGACAGGCAAATGACAAACATTGCAATTAACGAGGGACTAGCGGGCGTATACGCAATGTGGCCACAGACAGAGGCGAGTCCAAAAAACGGGGCATGGAACTCCACTCCACTCCACTCAACTCCGCCTGGACTCAACCAGCCAAAAAGCGACTCTCCGAAACAGGACATAATTTAGGCCCTGCTACGTGAAGCTCTAAAATTGCTGGAGAACGGTCTGGTCTGGTCTGTGGCAGGCAGGCGTACGTACAGTATTATACACGTACACGTAGAGTGGGTGGGCTGCTGCTGCTGCTGGTTGCTAGGGGTATGCTGGGTTGGTGTTCGGAGGATTGGTAATGGGAATATGCAAAACTTTTCTCTGGTTAGCGAACGGTCGCTGCATTTGCAAGTCATACTTTGGAGTGGTTCTGGCCTCGACTGTGGTGGGGGGGGCAGACACAGCTCGAAAACAATTGAATGACAAGACTCCTGAAGCGGCCATGGCATGGGCTTCATTTCCAAAATGTCGTGCATAAAACTCGCACGACATCAAGAGCGAGCTTCACGTGCAGTAAAAATTAAGTAATAATCCAGAGTTTAAGCAGAAATGTTTTTCAATTTAATATGCCAAATGCAGATGCTAATATTCTGCAAGAATTTAAATTAGATTTATCTGCCGAGCAGTGTATTTTTGTTTTTAAATATCTTTAGTCTGTTGATTTGCTCCAAGTTCTTATCTAGTTTATTTCAAATTCAATTGCGAATTTTGTCTCCTTTTTTTCTGGCAATTGAATGTCGAGTCCTATGCAAATGAAAAACATTTTGTTCGCCCGCATGCAAATAATTGCATCAAAGTTTTTGTTGGCCAGGACATGACCTGCTGGCTTTGCACTTTGCCCTTTGCCCTTAAGTACTCTCTCTCTCTGTCTCTCTCTACCACTCTCTCTCTCTCTACCAAAACAAGTTGATTTTTTGCGACTAGGAAGTGGAAATGACACCAACTGCATTGCGGCCCCAGCAGGCGCGTCAAAAAGTATTCGTTTTGAGGACTTCTTATACACAGTTTTTGTTTTGTGTTTTTGTTTTCCATTTTAGTTGCCTTTCTTCTTGTTGTTGCTGGGGGTAAAAACAATAGAACAAAGTGTTTGCCTGTCTGAGGCAGGCACTTGGCTGGCGGCCAAGGCAAATGCATGAGCTGCTCTGTACACACATAAATAAGCAGGCAACATCTCCATTTCCTGGCCCCGCACCGCCAAAAAGTGCTTTAAGTGGGTGGAGGGTCCCAAGGGGTAGACATTATAAAAATGCCAACTATTCGCATTAATTATACGAAAATTGTTCATTGTTCGCTGTTGTTTTTAATCGTATTAATCGCATGGCAAAAGGACCTGGGCCCTAACTTGTGGTAGACTTTTCTAATTTATGCGCCTAATTGACTCAAAGTAAAATGTTCCCCCTTCTCCCTCACTCTCGCTGTCCCTTGCTCGACATATTTTGCGTGGGTTCATCGCTACAACCCCATTTCCCCAGAAGGCAATCTGTGGATGATATCCAGAGAGAGAGAGAGAAAGAGGCTTGTGCCAGCCTCTGGTGCCGCGTGTCATGTAAATGTCAAACTTGCTGGAACCTGAAGAACCTGAAACAACGGCAGGAAACTTTCGCTTTATAAATAAATTTAACAGAGAGCTAAGAAGGAGCAAGAGCAGAGAGTAAGGGGCTACTAATTTATGCAAATTGTTTTGTTTGACAAATTAAATGAACATTAAACAATTTCCACTCTGTTTGAAGCAACAAAAAAAGCCAAAATATTTTCAATTAGCAAAAAGGAATGCAATATTTAAAAAGTGCCAGGTAGAAGCGAAAGGATTGAAAAATACACATAGATCGTAGCAGCATCAAATAAAAAAATAAATTTATATACAAGAGTGTCGTTTCTGTGGAAGATATATGGGATTGACTGATATGTTTAGGAACAGGTATTATTTAATATTTACTACTTATTTTATTACCCTTTAAAGGTATGTATATAACAGAAAGTTACTGGTAATAATCTTTAAGTTTGTAGGACATACACTTCGCTGCCTTGCCAGCAAAACTGAACGCTGGCACGTGTTGATCAAATTATTGGCTGTATCTCACTGGCTCGAAATCTGATGGATGGCTGGAAATGTAGCCCAAAGAATTAGGTCGCTGCTAACTAGGAAAAAAAAGTTTTTTTATTATTCCGAACATCTATCTATCTATCCGGTGGAGATCTAACAACCGGCTGGCTGCCCCCAGTAGACTCCACATTTTGGGTGCATTTAACACACACACCTGAGTTATGGCAGATTAGCCAGCCAAAATGGGTTACAATCACCTGGCGAATGGGGGCCAATGTAATGCATACGCAGTGGTGTGCCTGGGGGCAGCACTGCTCCACTGATTGCCTACGTTTATGCTAGTCATATTGCCCATACGCCCCATACGCCCCATACGCCACGTTGTATTTATTTGTTCCTCTTGCAGCAAACTGCAACTGAAACTCGTTAGCAAAGCCTCGTAAAAATCAAATTGCCTCAGCCGTATGCCATATGCCCCACTGCCTGGCTGCCTGCCTGCCTGCCTGCCCATCCCACTGCTAGTTAGGCGTAGAGCGTGGTGGAGCTAACGTTCGTTCCCAAACGGTTGTTAAAAAGTTATCCTTGGGCGGCAGTTTTACGAGCTTACGAGTTGCCTGGTATGTTCCTGCCTCTTCCTCTGCCTCCGACCTGCCACTGCCATTTTCTGCTTGTTAGCATCGAGTTTTAGTTGACAATGTTGGCAGCTGCATTAGAGGCAAAGGGAACATCAGCGCCAGTGCAGAGCCCACACGATCCCTACGTTGTATAAGTGTATATGTGGTTCAGTGCGGGGAAAAGTCTTTGATTTGCGTTTTGGCTTTCATGCACGCTCTACTTTCAAGCAGTTCGATTTCAAGTTCAAGTTGCAGCAGAAGGCCACAGGACACAAAAAAAAACACAGGATGGAAATGGGAAAACCCCTTTGCTTGTTATATTTTTTAATGCAAAAAGTGAGCTCTCTTTTACTGGAAGTTTTTATTACTTTCTTTCGCTGTTGTTTCGGGGGGGCGCTCTCCTCGCTGATGCTGCTGGCCCTCGGGCATATTTCAATTTTCTATGCGTTTCGCTTATTGTTTTTGATATTTTTTTGTATATATCTTAAGCGTCTTTGTTATATAGTTTGTGCCAACAGAACAACAGTAGCAGCGAAAAGTTATTTCCTGGACAACCAGAGGGCAATGGGATACAAAAGTCTAATACGAAATTGATTTGTTATGCCAACGAATAGAAGCACAAAACTTGGCCCCAAGCCACTCCACTCCACTCCACCCCACTCCAAGTCGAGCAACTGCAAAGTTTTGCTGTGAGTATTCCCCAAATTAGGAACAGAAGCTTCGATTTGCTTCACCAAAGCCGGAAATGGCTATTGTCTTTCTTTTTTTTTGTTGCTGGGAAAAAACAAATTGCTTTTGCAACTATAGGATTTTTGCCCACCCCAATTCCAAACAATAATTGAATGGCAATTTTCTATCGAAGTAAATCTAATGCTGAGTGGAACGAACAACAGCTCAACTAATTTGCAAAAGCTTATAAAAATCATTTTCCCATAAATTTGTTACACTTTCCGTTGCTCCCGACTGCCTCTCCAGCTACTGCTGTGTGTTCTGCAATAATTCCGCAATAAAAACTAAAAATTACTATTTTCTTTATAATCCTTAAAAATAGAAAATCAATATGCTGCAACTTCAGATAGAGAGAGATAGAGTAAGGGAGAGATAAAGAGAGAAATGAGAAAGTTTCAGGCAGTAATTTCTGCCCAAAAGAGGGAGGGAGGCAGACACAATGCCTGCTGCATGACAAGTAGCAGCACTTTCAGGCACCCATATATACGATATATATACGATATATATATATATATATATCTGTATATGGATGTACTGCATATGCTGGCAAGTGTTGCCGAGTGTCGAAGAAAAAACAATTTATTTTTATGTGTCTATGTATAAAATTAAAATTTGCATACTGCCAGCCACTGGCCTGACTCTGCCTGGCTCCCTGACTCTCTGGCTTTGGCTTTGGCTCCGGTCTGTGTCTGGCTATGGAAAAGTTCTTAACTGAAGTCAGCATCTGTCCGTCCTGGCAGTCTGTCCTGGCAGTCTGTCTGTCTGCCGATTTGGCGACGCTTTTTCTGTCGAGTGTGTGACAACTGACGTGATGTGCCCTGACTTCCTTCCATCCAGCTCTGCTACTATCCAGTTCCCAGTCATGCGGATGGATGGTGAGGACGTGGATGACGACGATTTGTAATATGAGTAAATTGAATGTTGATAAAGCAGAACTAATTTGATGTGATTTATAGGAAACGAAATACACATACGAATAAGGAATGCAATTAAATAAGGTTTGCACAAGATTGTATTATGATTTTAAAGCAATTCTTAAAGGTATGCTGAGCTATGAATGCCAGAACTGATATGGGGCAAGCAACAGCCTCGAAGATGTTGAACCTTATAGAGGGCCCTAGACCTCAGGGAACTCCTAACACACTTCTGCTTGAAAACAGTTTAAAATAAGCCCATTTAAGCCACTTCCAACCTACTGTATCCAGTTGTTGCAGTCATGTAAATGACTTAGATGATGTCTGCTGCTGATTGTTGGACAGACGGACAGACAGACAGCCGCTCGTAGATCCTGTGAGACTCAAAGGATTTCGTTTGTCTGTATGTGTTTTGGGGGCTTATGGCGCATTTAAATGATTTCAATAACTTGCCATTTAGAATCATTAGCTAAGCCGCCAGCCACTTGAGCGGAGCTTTTGGAGGGGCTGAAGACAAACCGCACAACGCGCTCCCGCCCTCAGCCTCGCCCGTCTCCTGGCCACCATTTTTTCGCTCTGCGGCCCTTCATAAGTCAGTCTGGTAACCGGATCTGGATTTGCTGTCATTTGAATGATAAAGCCATTTGACAAAGGCACAAAAAGCACACACAAGCGGACAAGTTGAGACGCGAAAAAATCCCCTCTATCCCATTCGCTTTCCCCTACCACCCCTCCCCTGCAGCAATGCAGTGCGGCAGAGATAACAAAGAGAGCCTCAAAGGGAGTATGCGACAGGGGCAGGAAACGGATGGGGAGGGGTGTGTGCTGGCTGGGGGAATGGTGGGGTGGCGAAACAAAAGCGACATATCAACAAATGTTGCCGGCATAGAAGACGCAGCATCCGTAGCAGCCACACGCCTGTCAATGAAGCGACAGCCGCCGCCACCGCCACGAGCAACACGAACACACTCGGTTCGTGCACCAAAAAATCAAGCATGATGGGGTGCAGTGGACTGAAAGGATACCCAGGTAATGCGAGTGCTGCAGGGAGACATCTGGGGATGGCCTTTTACTTTGTGCCCATATACCCAAGCTGTCTACGGTTACGGGGTGTGCAAAGAGCGAATGAATGGCAAGGGGAAAGGACATCGGCAGGATAACAATCGAAGTAGCGTTGCCATGCAGCGCAGGACACTCCGCAGGAGCACCAACCAAATGCAAATCACACGAATACGTAAACTGAACGTGTTTAGTCCCGAGTATTTCAGGCAGAAGCAGCAGGAGGAGAAGCAGGAGGAGGAGCAGCAGCAGCAAGAGCAGGAAAAAGTAGATGAAATCCAAGGACGAACCCAAAAAAGCAGACTATAAATTTATTGTTAACGTTGCCTCATGCAAATTGAATCCTTTCGTTTGTTGTCCAGACCGTGGGACACTCTTTGCATCGCCCAAAGGGGCGCTGTCTTTTGGCACTCAAGAGGCTGCCACGCTTTCTCGTTATCTCTGGCCAATGGGGATTAACTGGCGCGGAGCGTAGCATAATAGCAGGTCCTGCCATAACAATAATCGTAATTTAAATATGAACTATAGACAGGACATAAATTCCAGATGATTGTATACAGATAAGAACGTCCTTTTGTTTTAGACAACGGCTAGAAGGCTTATCCGAAAGTTTATTTGCTATTCAATCTTTAATTTCCACACATCCAGACTTTTATCTCCGCAAAAAAAACTCTACCATAATTCCATAATAATTCGTCCTGCCACTAGCCTAATCCCATGGGTATTGCGTGCCCATCCCCTATCCCAATTGAAATGCTCTGATTGCCTGATCAGCAATTCCACAGAGGTGAAAGCAATTGAATAAGATTTTTATGTGACAACACACACAGGTCACGTGGTGCTGACCGACTGGGTAATTTCCACATTTTTCCCCCACATAAATTGTTTTGTTATCCATCAAAAACGTGTCCATGATTTCTATCGGCCAAAAAGAGTACAAATCTGTGAGCACGTGGCCGAGCATCGATCCACCGACCCAACGACCCACTCTGCCTGCTCACATTATCCATTGGAATTAACATTCTGTGAGGCAGGCCCCACGGGGGCTGAGGCCTCCATTAGGCCACCCCAGTAGCCAATTTTAATGACAGTCTGACAATTGAATTAAATTATCAATCGATGGGCTCTGGCAGGGCACAAGGGTCGTCGCCGCACAGCCATAGAAAAAGGACCTTCAGCACAATCAAATTGATTGTATTTACTTTGACACCAAAACCAAACACAACATCCACAATGGTCACACCTACTTCTAGGCCACCACCCCCAGCCCACTTGATGGGCCTCACTCCTCTTGTGGGGAACATTTTTTTTTTTTTGGGGGACTTGGACATGGGTTCGGGATTCGGGGTTTTTGTTTTTTGCCGCCTCGATTTGACTTAAATACGGTTTTTGGCTCGTTAAGTGTAACTAACAAACGTTGCCCATCCGCTTGCTGGCTGGCTTGCTGGCTGGCTGGCGGGCTGCCTCGTTGTGGACGCCTTTATTGTTTGCTTTCCTTGTTTCTGCCACTGCCACTGACTTCTTTTTCCTGTTTTTGGTTGCTTCTTGTTTGCCCCCCACCCCCTCAAGCTAAAATGGCCCTCTTCGAACGATGGAAGGCATATTGATTGGCCGCAGGCACAGCCTTTACTTGTGAGTATTTTTATGAATATTTGAATAAAGTAAACCTTTAATTTTCTTAAAACTATGTCAAAAGTTTAATTAACTTTTGTTTCCAAGCAAACTCCCCCCCCCTTAACTCTGCCCAAAATAGTCACAGAATTTGTGTCTCCAAGTGAACATAATTTCTACATAATCCCCCAAAAGCTCTACACTGAATTCGTCAGTGAATTCCATGCCTAAGTAGCCTCATTCCGCCAGCCAGCCATATCCAAGTAATTCGGTTGCTCAGAGGGACCCCTTCCTACTCCGTTACTTATGGTCCATCATCAGCAGCTGGCAGGCGACACGTTATGGCTTTAAAGAGCAAAGCGGAAGGTAGAAGAAGAACACACAAAACAAAAATAAAAGTAAAATAAAATAAAATGCATATACAATAAATAAATAAATAAAAAGCATAAAATAATCATGTCACGTGCGAATTGATTGAATTTCATGCTTCGGGCGGGTGCTCTTTTGTTACGCTTGCTGGCCATTTTTTTTTTGTTGGTCAGTGCCAGGGGCCGGTGGGTTGACATAACCCTAGCAGGAGTACGGCCGTAGGACTTTCCCCTGCCTGAGAGACCCGCACAAAGTCATTTCATTTAATGGCCACAGACAAAAGGTATTTAATTTAATGCCCACGCCACTTGGGCAGGTAATTTGAGCTACGAGCTGGCATACACTGCAGGAAAAAAACTCTGGCGGCAAAAAGAAATCGCTCTGTGAAATTGAAAAGCCAAAGAATTCCAATATTCATGCGAGTCACAACCAGCAGGAACCAGCAGCAGGCGGCAGCAGACAGACGAGCAATCGGAACAGAGCCGCAGCTTAGATCGTGACAAAAAAGCCAAAAATCCCCCAAATGGCCATGTCCTATGTCCTGTTGCCTACATCCAGCCATACAAAAAGAGAAATTGCCAGAATGTTTTCCAACGCAACTTTCCCAAAAAATTATCTTTCACTTTTTCTTTTTCTTTTTTTTTTTGGGCCGGTCGGGCGCATCCTTTTTCGCGAGGAATCTGCCTAAAAGTGCATGGTACAAAATTGTTCAAGTTGTCGTGCACACAAAAGCCAACACTTTGATGCTTCCCCCACCCGCAGGGTATCCTCCCCCCACACACACACACACACACACAGACATTCCTACTCGCAGTTATTGTTGTTTTCCACTTGCAATGAAGGTGTCATCATATTTTTTCAATTTCATGGTTATTTTCGCCACCCCCAATTCCCCCTTTCTATGCATACATATATGTACATATCCTCTTATTGTTTGTATTTGCTTTTTTTTTTTTTTGCATTCACTGAAATATGCGCCAAATGAAAGTGTTTGCCCACCAGCTGGCTATGGGCTTGGGCCAGCCAAAGACTGAACTTGGTCCACCATATAAAGAATGCAATTTATTCCCACATAAAATCCGGACATTAAAAAGAAAAGTTTTATGCTACTTTTTTGGACACCATAGAAAATCCTCATTAAGCCAAAATCAAACGCAACGCAAATCCCTTTTCAGGCATTGATCCGCCTTTCGGGCTGACTCCATTCAAGGAACGGACCCATGGCATGGGATGTACCCGCCAGCGCTGGACATGTCAACCGATCCCCCATATCTGCTGCTGCTTCCCCTCCCATTCCCCTTCCATTTCACAGCTGAAAAAAACAGCACACACCGAAAAGTCAGCAAAAATATGAGCGCGTGTTTGAAGGAGCAAAAAAAGAAGAAGAAGAAAAAAAAACCGAAAACAAAACCAAAACCAAAAAAAGAATGAAACGATTGTTGTTGCAGTTTATGGGAAAAAAAACTCCAGCAGGGAACTTCAGTTGCAGGCAGGGAGTGCCTATACGTGCGTGTGTGTGTGTGTGTGTGAGAAAGAGACACTCGCTCACGCACAAGAAAGCAACAGAGAGAGAGAGTGGGAGAGAGAAGGAGAGACAGTGCGAAATGCGAACACTTGCAGTAAAAGCACGAAAAACTCGTTACAAAAACCGTTAGTTTTTCAATTATGGCGCGTAGATTAGTATTTGAAAGCAATGCATGTATGTATGTGTGTTGTGGGTGTCCTTGTGTGTGTGCGTAAATCTCTCCCTTCACCACCAAAAGAGAAAGAGGAACGAAAGAGACAGATACACTCAGGGACTGAGCCATTATTGGATTTCTGGTCATTTCTCTGAAGGTAGCAGCAGCAGCAGAAAAAAAATGGAGAAAAACTTTCCCCTGACAGCAGCACAATAACTTTTGAATAAGAAAAACGTGCAACGCTGCCAAGAGAGAGGGGGAGATTTAAGGGAGCGCAAAAGGTTGGAAAAGCAGGAGAAACGGATAGCAGTGTGGGCATATCTGTGCTGGACCAAAGAAGGTGTCGCTGATATCAGAAACTGGACCAAACAGAGGCACAGCAGAGCAGGGGGTTACAAAAAGGAGCATGGCCAAACGACAAGACTAAACTAGGGAAGCCGATGGCCAAAGGTGTTGGCTCTACAGGGAGTGAAACAGAAAAAGGATACGAGAAGAGCCCACGGAAAGTGGTTCCAGTGGAAGGTTCATCCTACATACAGCCACGGAACAGGGCAAAACAAAACTTTCCGCAGCTGCAATTTTCCATTCAACTTGAAGCTTACTCAATGGCCAAACGAGACAATCAGTTTAGGAAGTTTGCGTCTCTGCGTCTTATGCGAATATACACTTTTCGCTTCGTGTTTTTTGTTTTTTTTTTCACTATTCCACCTCTTTCGTTTTGCTGCCCTTTCGTGCGTTTGTGCCTGTGAAAGCTTTTGCTAATTTTACAACGCACATTACGTATACGCCGTGTTTGCAGCTGCAAAATTTCTTCTGCAAAAGAAAAACAGTCAGCCAACAACAGAGTTTGCTCTTAGAGATGAACACGTGCCAGTAACTATACAAATTTTCGTTGGAAATAAAATTTCCTAAGAAGTCCAGAGAAATTAATTCAAAGGTAAAATTACGAAGAAAATGGGAAGAATACAAAGAGAACCTGGAGATCCAGTATAAGGGAATTCGTAAGAACTTGCCAAGTCATCGGAAGGAATAAACGAATAAATATAAATTATAATTAAATACTGTTTAATGTCCTTGCTCCTCTGACGCTATATCAAAGAGAGGCATAAAAGAAGTTCTCCTTTGGATTTATTTAATGAATATTCCGTAATTCATTCAAAGCAATGGGGACTTAAAGCTGCATCCATTCCATGCGGAACCACAGTTTATTCGTTTTTTTTGGATTCTGCATATTTTCTTAACTCATTTTGTTAGAACTAACTCAGTTATTCCTTACGCTAAACTCATCACATTAATAGTCTCCAACAGAATCTTCAATTGAGTGCATACTCAAAGAATGGTCTTGAAAAGTATACCAGACCCGTGTGGAGTTCGTATATCACATTGCCATCTCTAGGTTCTCCAAGAGAGCAAGGCAGTGCCTTGATTTTCTTTTATGGGATTTCATTGTTAAGGCCCCTCCATAGTGGCTAGTCAGTAGTGTAGCAGCCAGCAGCAGCCCCAGCAATGCCATTTTATTGTTGAATGAACGGACTTACGTGTGAACTACTAGGCGACAACAACTTATGCCATTTCCGTTTCCGCTCGCCATTCAACGCAGTAGCAAAGCAGCAGCAGAGAGCAGGAGAGCAACCAAGTGGGAGGAGAGCAACCAAGCAGGCAGGCAGGCAAGAAATGCCAAGAAACAGGAACACAATTGTGAGGTCATGTATGTGACAAACAATAAAGACGATAACTTACGTACACGGCAAAAGGGAAGCAGCGACGGAGCAGGCGAAAACGGAAACGGAACTCCCTGGTGCCCTGCGTAGGTGTGTATCTGCATGGGTGTGTTGTGTGTGTGTGTGTGTGTGTATTGTTGCTTTAAAAATAAAATTAAGTTTTATAAACTTGGACTTAATGCGCCTTTTCCCCCGTTGGTTTTGTTAGGTGGCGCTCCAACTTTCGAAAATATATATTTTCAAAAGCAAACTTTATTCCTGTTGAAAGAAAATATGTCTGGCGTCTTTTGCTATAACATATAAGACGGCACTGCACAAAAGCAACAAAAGAAACAGCTGCCAGTTGCATGCCCCCAACTAAGGCGGGTAGGGGGGTGTTCCTGGTGCTGCTTGGCCCCTTGGCTGTGGTGGGTTTTGGGGAATCTGCCGTGCAAAGTTTTGTTTGCCCTGACACTTAAAAAGTCGTAAAATGCACATTCAGCATAAAAACCACAGTTTGAAATTATGGCCCCACACTGCATATAGTACGTCTCTCTCTCTCTTTCACACACACTCTCTCTGCGTCTCTCTGCTTGCTGTCCTTTTCTGGCTTTGACTCTTTGGTATTCACTTCTGGTGTGGTGTTGCCTTTTGTATCATATTTTCTAGTTTGAAATTCGCTTGGACGACGGCAACGGCGCTAGCGTTGGCGGCTTTTATCTTTAATGCATTTTACGTGCAGATTTGTTGGGGTTTATTCTTCCTTAGAGAAGGAGCAAAAATATAAAGAAAGAAAGAGAAGAGAATAGAAGAGAGCGCGGCATATGTTTTCTCAATTATTGTTGAATAAGGAGAATATATGGTATTGCAGGCACTTCAAGATGAAATTCATACGAAAGAATTGAATTGAAATCTATAAATATCAGTATTTAGTAATAATAATATTAGGGATAATCCATAAAAGTTCTCTTCACAGTCGATGCTTCTATGCTCCATTTCCAGCATATTTTCTTAAGAGTCCAATACAACAATTGAGCCCTAAACCAACCGCAAAAGAATCATTTAATTAGTCAATATATTCGAAAAGTACTAAAAACATACTCAATGAAATATCTTTCATTTCATTTGAAGAGTTTCCCTTGCAGCAGTTTTCCATAGCTTGACTTAATATCTCGATACAAACTTGAACAAATATGTTTTGTGTTTTTCCTTTTGAGTTTCCTTTCAGCTAATTATAAGGCAGCAGCAAACTATGAAAACCTCTCAATTAGTTTTCCTTTACTTGGACAACTCGCAAAAACATATTGCAGCAAGACATTTTAACGAAGCGGAAAAGCTGGAAAAACACTTTCCGTTCATAAGTACAGTTTTGCAAGAAGAAGTCCAGCAACAGAACTGCAGAGAGCAGAGCAGAGCAGAGTAGAGAAAGAGAAACAGAAACACTACTGACCAAAACACACACAAGAAATGGCAACGAAGAGACCGCAAAAGGCAAAATCAACCAACTAAGAGCCAAAGAACCACTGGAAGACAGGCAGCAACAGCAGCACCACCAAAACATCATCATCATCACCACCAACAGCACTGGCAAGCCACCTACTTTGTAGCCAAACAGATAAAAGTAAAGTTTTTCAACTTCATTTACTCAAAATCGTACTAGTAGCAGTTGTCTGGCTCTGGCTCCAAGTTCCCTGCTCGAAAAAGGTAGAAATCTTTACCTGCAGAAAATACCAAAGAAAGCAAAAACATTGCAGGGGGAAAAGAGCTGCTCGAAGCCGGAGTTTAAAATACGCTTGCAGATGCTTGCATGGTCAGCTATGGCAGCTGTGGCTCTATTGGCTCTAAGTCAGCAAATCAGAGTCAGAATCAGGCTACCTTCCCGTCTAGCCAAGTCCTTATGCCCCCTGCAAGTGTATACAAATATCTCGCTTTATTTTTTGGGGATTTACTTGGGAGTTCACAGGTACAACCTGTTGTCGGAGTTTAACTTTTTTAATACATTACCACCAGCCCTGCTCCTACCCTCTGCTTGCTGAGTAACTTCTTCCCCTTGCCACCATTAAAGTAACGCCAAAAACTTTGCTTTCGACTGCTGTCTAACGGTAATGTTAGGGCATAAAGCATGATTGAAAGGTGAAGACACAAGCCACAGGATACCGAGCACCCAGCACGCTCTTTAGTGGTTTCAGCGTCTTTTTCGGGGGCTATGTGTGGGTTTGCGGGGGCTGTATAAATATTTTGACCGCAGGGTCAGCTCTGCCTGCCACTTCCGTTTTCTTGCTCATTTTCCCCGTGCCACTGCTTCTACGTACAGTTCACGTTATTGTTATTGCGGTTGATATTAGCAGGACATTATTGAAAATTATTTACATTTTGCTCCTTACTCGGATACTCCTCCTGTAGCTGCCCCGTACCCCTCAGAAAAGTTCCCTAAATTGTTTCGTTATTAATCCCCTCTCTCTCTCTCTCTCTCTCTCTCTCTCGCTCTCTCGCTCTCTCGCTCTCTCTCTTTTCCTGGTCCTTGTTCTTGTCCCTCTTTCGGTGTTGTGCCATCGAACGTCGAAACGGCTGACAGGTGTTTAAATTTCAAAAGTTTTAATGTGTTTGGCTCTCTCTCTCTCTCTGGCGCAATAACAATAACAACAATAACAACAATAACAGCAAAAATCAGGATGATCATTATTCGTATTATAATTATAATGGATAACAATAAGTTTTGATTGGATAATTATGTATTATAATAATTTGGCGAGAGAGTTGCAAAATCAATAGGAATTTGTGGTTGAATATTTTTAGCTAAATGTAGAGAACAATGGCATAAAGTTAATTAGGGGAAAATGGCATGGAATATATTGGATGCATAAATATTTATGGGGACTTTGTTTTAATTCAATTAAAATATATGAAATGAAATGATTAATAAATCAAAAGATTGACAAGGGCGCAGATTGAAATCAAATGAACTAAGACTAAGGGCGTGAGGTTTCTATGAACTTATTGTGAAATTAAGAGATCCCCTTATCTAGCAGCCATAAAACTCTATTACTCTTCCTATTGTCACCACATAAACTATTAGAAACTGCTCGGCGAGACCTCCTCCCCTATCAATGCTGCAGGACACACAATTTGTCAAGATCTCAGTGCCTTGTCCACACATTCTCACTGTCTCCAGCTAGCATTGCCATGCTCATAATCATTTCCCGCTGCCATCAGACCAAAGACAACTCTTGGTAGAAGAAGTCAACTATCAGGCAAAAGACAGTAGTTGCCTTGGCAGTGGCAGTGGCAGTGGCAGTGTGGCAGCATTGGGTCAATTTCAACAAAGACTGAGAACATATTGTAGCACGATTTTAAAAATAAAATTAACTTGAATTTGTTCACTCTCTCTCTCTCTCTTTCTCTTTTAGAGAAGTCAAGAAAGGATGTCCCCTTTGGCATGTTGTCCTTGGCTGTCAGACATCCTTACAGACAGACACACAGACAGACAGACAGACAGACGTACACAATGAGGAGAAAAGTTCCTTGCCGAAGAAAGAAAAGTGCAAAAAGCCAAGTCAGTAAGTAGCAAAGAATTTTCCAACAAGCGTACACACATACACACAACCACAATAGACACACACAGAGATACATGCACTCCCACACACTGCAGTGTGCTGGGACTCTCTCTGTCTCTCTATGTGTGTGTGTGTGTGTGTGTGGATGAAAATATGCCACAATTGCAACATAACTTTGCAGCTTATTATTTTTTATTGCAGCTAATAAGCTTGACTTGCCAGTTAATGGCGCATTTCCGTTTCCGTTCGCTAACACACACACACACACACACACGCATATAGACAAACGAAAGGAACCTGTCGTAAAGTTTATAATGAAAATATTTTCAGCTTAGTCGCTGGCCAAAAGCATTGGGGAAATGGTAGAAAAATGGCAACTTGTTGTTCAAACTCTCTCACAAAACTGTCAACACCGAAAACCCTTGATACCCGCACCCACTAATACACACATATACAGCTCCCAAACACAGCCAAACACTCACACAGATATACGTACACAACTAATAGTTCGAAAAAGTTCTTTGCGCTTTTTGTTCTTTCCATTCTTGAGCTTATTAAAGTGAAATTTTCAGACACTTTTCATTTATTTTATTTGCACACACATATTTCCTTATTGAAACTTTTTAGACTGGACAATGGGGATTTTCGCTCGCTCTCTACCTCTACCTCTCTCTCTCTCTCGCTCTGTTTCCTTTTCTTCTAACTCTATCTCTTGGCCTTTCTCTGTCTCTGTCTCCGGTTTATCCCAACAAATGGCCTCATTTGCTTATAGCCCGACATTTCATTGTTGTGCCTTTTGTCTCTGTGTGTGTTTCTCTCTCCCACTCTACCTCCCTGATTATTGCAATCTCATGTTGTTATATCTAAGAGATGTTTAGGGTAGTGCCATGTGGGGTGGTATGTGTGTGTGTGTGTGTGTATTTTGTAGCTCATTTGTGTGTGCTTGACCGGAAGTTGTAACTGTGCACAGGATACGTTGAATGCCGCCCGATTTCACACGAGGATAGTCATGTCGTGTCGTTAGATAGCCATTGGCAAGGTGCTAACATTACATTAGTACAGGGTTGTTTTTTAATGGCTTTTGCTTTTAATGGGCTTTTATTTTACGGAAAAACCTTTTGGTGGAGGGTGTTCATGTAAATGTTCACAAATTGATGGAAAAACTTGTGGTTTGTTGGTAGAAATAATGAATGGGCATTGCATGAGGAAAGGAGATATGTATCCTATCTATAAAGTGACAAAAATTCAATGCCTCCGAAACTGTAGTCAGATTCAGTCAGTGGGTTGTGTTCCTTTCCCCAATTCTCATCAGGTATTCTGTATAATAAAATATGTTTCGTTATACGAACTTCAATTTATTTTTATCTCCGATAAAGATCAATTTTAACAACAACAATAAAGAAAATATTGATTCTTTTTTGTATACAAACTTTTCACACAATTGAAAAGATCTCTTCGCACTGCGAGAATGTCAGAAAGTTTTGTTACCTTATTATGAGTATTATTATTATTATATTTTTGTTACGTTGCGATTTTGTTTCTTTTTTTTTTTTTGATTACGGATTGGTTGGGTTTACTTTATACGTTTTCGGGGTGTATAATAAACATCAATATGGAGGCCAAAAGGCATCTGGTTCTGCCAATAAATGGAAAGCCCTGTGCCAAAAGGCAGTGGAAAGGGCCACAAACAGAGCAGCGAACACAAAGCCCGAGCTGACAAAAGTTTTGCGCAAAAATCATAAAGTGCAGCGTAAAACTTTGTGCCTCCCAGAAACCAAAAATAAGGCGACTCTCGACTTTCGACACTCGCAAAGTCGTAAACCAGTGGCAGGGTGGGGTGGGGGTTGCATGGAAAATTTCTGTGGACTGGGAACAAGAAATCGACTAACATCAATTCGAAAATGGCGTAAAAGTGGCAGCGATTTGTTCATTGTTGGTTCTCTTGCTGGTATCTGAGTATCCCAGCATGCCCAGCATCGACTCTTTTGGGATGCATTTGGCCAGTTTTTGCCCACTTTGCATTTTATCTTTATTTGCATTGCGGCTAACCAATGACAGGCTATTCTTGTGGCCGGACATGTCGAGTACTTTTTTGTTTTGAAGAAAACTTTCTTTTTGCCTCTATGTGGCCTTTGGACCCCTGCCAGGCAGACCCCTGCCAGGCAGACCCCTGCCAGGCAGGACCACCCCAAGAGCGGACACTTGCAGTAAGTGTCAAAGATGCTGTTTGGTGTCCCAAACAAAATGTTTGCTATAAATTAAAGTTGCGGTTGCGGAGACACAAATTTGTTCGGTTGCCCAAAACTTTCGGATGGGTTACATATTGGCAAACAGATTTACCAAAGAGATTTCTTGCTCTTTGTGATTGGAGAAATGCGCAAAAATCTATGCAGATGTGGTTAGGCATGGTGAATATTGTGAGCTGTTCCTAAATAGAATTAGAATAGAATTGGAGAATTCACGTAATTAAAACTGCTAGAATATGCTGGTTCAATCGCCATTTAATCGCCATTCAATCGCCTTCTCTTCATTGCTTCTTTCGATACAGAACCAATACAGATGACACTCACCCACTCTCTGGTATTTTGTTTTGCTTAGACAATTATTTTATTGGCATTCAATTTGTGGATTTTCATAAATTGTTATCTCATTAAATTGGGTTTTAATTGGTTTGGTTGTGGCCGTGCCATAACAATCGTTTTGCTGTTGTTATTTCATAATTATTGGGGGACTATTTAAAGTGAAAGATTAATGAGGCTGGATTTCTGCGGTGGCTTAATACTGTTGTTCGCGATTATTTATGGCCGCAGCGCAGTGTGGAGTTAAATAATGTAATAATTAAGCAACTATTCAATTGAAATTTTAAATATATTTCACTTGTAACACTTTGTGGAGTGCTGGAAGTAAAATCCACACTCTAAGGGATAATAAATCATGAAGAACCGAAACATAAATACAGCCTAACGGCTACGCCCCACAAACTGCGATGCCAAATGGAGTTTGCACAACTTTAAGAATGTCCCAGACGCAGAGTTCTACGTAACCCATGGACGACAGGCAATAACAATTTATATGGCCAAGGGTAACATTGTCAGCATGGCCAGGACACGTCCTGCCAGCAGCCAGTAGTCAGTAGCCAGCAGCCCCCTTAGATATTGGTGGATGGGTGGGAGTATCATTCAAAAAGGTGCGACAACCTTCGGTGAAGACAAGAGAGCATTTAGAAATTAATGATAATTGACACAATAAGCGACAAGTTGAGCTCCAAGTCACAGGGGGGGTGCGGTATTGGGTATGAGTTGGAAAGGGAGTCGCTTCCTGGACTCTGGACTCTAGCCCTAAGGGATAATAGTCAATGACATTAGAAGCCAATAAATAAAAGCGAATGAAAACAAACAGCAAGCAGCAAAGGAAAACGTGCAGACAGCTACCTCAAAGACAACACAGATACGTATACGCAACACAGATACGTATACGCAACACAGCTACAGTTACAGAGGACAGAGACAGAATACGCAAGATAAATACGAAGGGACGAAGCACCCATTGGATGCCCTCTTAGACTTAGCACCAAACGATTCCATGATAGCTAAATCATATAATTACATGCATTTTTATTCAACCATTTGATTGGATTATTTACACAAAAATAAAGAAACTAAGAATTAACTTAGAAAATTATTTTAAAAGCAGAAAGCTGCTAGAAAGATAATAGCAAAATGCCTCTACCCTTTCAAAGAGTGTTTAGAGCAAAACAACAACAGTAGGATCCTTGGAAAGATACGAGTTTAGTCAAAGAAAACTGAGGCAGAGTCGTTTCTCTCAAGGCGTCAAACGCATTTAACGCTTAATTACATTGAGGGCCAAACGGCAATCGTGTGGGTAGAACGGTACATTAATTTTCACTTCCTAATTAGGCGGAAAATTTCCGAGCAGCGCCCCACTCGATTTACCCATTTTCCCATTTCCGCTTTGGCAATCAAAGCCGCTTGATAGAGGAACTATAAAATTCCAAGACTCTCACGTATGGGCCACGCTTTGACATTTATGGAAATAATTAAAACTGATTTGGCGCTCCCATTATTCGTGGCTCTGTGTGTGCTGATTGCTTCTCCCACTCTCTACCCACTCTTTTCCTTTTCCACTCAATTAGGAGGACGCGTTCGTTCATCATGCACGACTTTGTTATTCAATTATCCATTGCCAATAAGTGAGTGGCACATAAAATGTGAGGCGAACAGCGAACGTGACTTGAGGATGCGATTAATTTCTGTTTAAGAGAGACATTTACTCTCGCTCTCTGTCTCTCTGCAATGGAGGAGCTTCTTCAGAACTTGATTATAATCAGTAATAGATATAACCAATCCCAAGTATGGGAGATCTTAGATGCTGCTTTTTATTTTCTAATCTTTCAAGCCGTTGCCTTGCCATCGAAAGCACTGCAGCCCCTTGGTGCAGAACCCGCGTCCGACATTGGAGCCATCTCTGGTGATTTGTGGGCCAGTAGCTGAAAGGAAACATCAACTTTTCAGTGCGGCAGTCAGCCCTTTGCAGCTGCTGCATTGTTTTTAGCAGCTTATGTGCTCAGGCTCATATTTTGCATGCCCCAGAGGAGAGAGGCACGAAGAGAATGTGTGGCTGGCTGGCTGGCTTGCTGGCTGCTTTGCTTCGATTCGTTACAATTGGCCAATATTCTGGCTTTGTGCTGGTGAACAATGCGGCGCTTGGCTGAAGTTTTGGCAGGAGAGATTTCTGATTTTAGCGTGCCAAAGCAGAAGCAGTCAAAGGGAAGGAAGGACCACCAATACCCATATTCCCTCACGGATAACTCTCTATTTCTCTTTGCCTTTTACTTTTTCCTTTCTGCTTCTGCACTGTGTGTCTGTGCCTGTGTGTGTGTTTCTCTATGGGTGTGTACTGGGGCGCACAAGACCGGAAATGAAAGTTCTGCCAATTGAATTATGGATATAAAATTGCGCTTGACTTTCGCCGCTCAGCCAGGTCCAAGGAGGATGGGTCTTCAATTTGTGTTCTTTTGATTGTTTTGCGCTTGATTGCCCCTCAGAGAGCTGCAGATGGAGAGCAGAGAGTGGACCACTCTAGTCCACAAAGAAAGTTCAAGTACTGATCTCTGCCTAGACCTAAATGTCAACATTATGCCATCGAAATTCCACAATTATTCACATTGCCCCCCAAAAGACTGTAAGCATACAAATTTGTTGTAATATTCAGTATGCCCTCTGGCTCAAGCAAAAAACCGCGTTTGAAGCGCACTGCTGCAGGCCCATCGTTTAAGCTGCCGAGCATCAGTGGAATGAGTAGCTTCGCCTTTACATACAGCCCGCAAAAGAAGAAATTGGGTGTGCTAAGTTTTGGCCATATTATGACAGCGGTGAGTTCTATAGGGGCGGGCTCCGAAGCACACAAGAAACAGCAGCCATATCCGTATGCCTGTCTGTTTCTGTACTCTCTGTTGCGACAGGACTAGACAACAGATCGAACAATTATATCATATATGTAGCTGCCATTTGCACTGTAGTTTTACATTAATTCTGCATCGACTTTTCTTTTTATCTCCTATACTTTAGCTATGTATATAGCAGCCAATCTGTGCGTAGCTGGCCTTCGAGTGATCGTCACATTCTTCTCAGTACACAGTACATCCTCAGGCACGTAGGCAGCGCAGCGTTAGGAATAAGCTACAAAGAGCAGGGCAAATCCCGTACATTGATTGTTCTCTCAGCTACATGTGTGGGCTGTTCTAAGACCCGCGTTTTATACAAAAATTTCAAACACAAATCACATTATTCTTAATCGCTATCTTCGGAGGAAATCTCCTGAGTTTTCTCCTCTCCCTGATTGTGCTCTTCTGCCGCTGCAGTCTCATCATCGCTATCGCCAGATTCCATGGGTTTCGCTTTGAGGCGGGCCATCAGTTCTTTGGCCGGATTGAAAATGCCATTTGTCTGCTGCGAACAAATTATGCAGCGTTGCGACTTTTTGTACTGTGCCAGGGCGCACTTTTCACAGAAATAATGTTTGCATCTGCACAAAAAAAGAAATATAAATATCAATAACCGCCAGATATAAATTATGGAATTCCCTCACTTGGTCACCACAGGATTGACAAAGGTCTGGCGACATATGTGGCACTTGAAGGGCAGCGATTCCTCGTCCGAGTGGATCTCGTACTTGCCATCGTCCCCATCCGATTCACAGTCGCCGCGACGTTGCGCCTCGTGATCGGCTTCCAGCTGCCAGCCGGCCTTGTAGTCGCTGCGATCGTGCAGGAACTTGCAGCTGTCACCAAAGCCACAGTAGCCCGTCTCCTTGTAGTCCTTGCAGATATCCGGCTGGTAGTCCCAGCGCACGGTGGCTCTGAGGTGAGCCGGCGCCCGAATGGGTCCGCTGCGCACCATTCCAGAGCTGGCATTACCCGCCGCCGTATCCTGCTTTTTGTAATACTGGGCATAGTTGTTGATGCCACGGTAGATCTTGTCGTCGGCCTTGCCCTCCAGCTCCTCGTTGATCTTCAGCGCCCGGGCATGTATTGCCTGAGCATCGCGATCCAGTTCCGTGTCCATTTCGTTGACTGAAGTGGCACCCTGATCCTGGGGACCACTGGGCAGCGCCTCACGTTTCGATTTGTATGCCACGCCCAGTCCATCATCTTCGGATTTGCCATCGCTGGATGTGGCCTCCTCCGTGACACCCGCCTGTCGCTTGGCCTTGCTCACCGTCTTGGTGCTTTGAAAGTTGGGATTTGTTCGTTTGCGGCGGTTCTCGGCCCGCACAAGAGCACTGGCCTTGTTCTGGGTCTCCTCATCGCTGCTTTTGGCTGTTTTTTATAAGATTATTGCAGTGTTTTTGTTGTTTGGCGGTAAACCGGCACGTACCTGAATCATTGCTGCTGCTGCTCTCCTTCTTGCGGCGCATGGCAGCTCCTCTGTTAATGTTCCGCTTCTTGAAGCCAAAGGCTGAGGTGCTTGACTGTTCCTCGGACATCTCTTAATTTTTTTTTTATTAAAAAATGAGTTGTTTTCTTAAAAAATGCAAATTTGGAGGCAAAGTCGCAGAGTGATAACGATAAAAAAGGCGAAAAAATAAATATCAAACGAGACTTAACCCACTTAGCACCCCTCTGTTTAAAAAGTTGAGCATCCTTTGTTAAACTGCGGAAAATAATACTGTTTGTAAGGGCTCCTTGTAGCTCCATCCTCGTCTTTACTTACAAAACAAAAATTACCACCGACATCTTTCACCTGTAATGCGTAAAATATTTTAAAGTTACATACATTTTGTGAAAATATTAAATACCACCCTGGGCGACAATGGGATAATGAACGAATAAAGTGACCAGTCGCAAAATACCATTACATACCAGGAAGTTGTTCAAAAATACCAGTATACCATGATAAAATTAAATACTATTTGCTCAATTTTGGCATCAACAAGTACCATATTACTGCTTTTATCGACAAAATTTCAACGAGAATTTTGAAAACCATCACGATTTGAGATAACATTGCTAGTGTTGTGTAACAAGAAAGTTAATGTTACAGATGTTACAAATGTTACATACAGATATCCACGTTAGTTTCGCTGTTGATAATTACATGAACATGTAGTTAATATGTATCAAATGTGTAGTTAACATGTAAAAGTTGTTTGTCTTTTTGTTTAAACTATTTTTTATTAGCATTGCAATTAATAAGAGCCCTTAAATCTTGTAGAAAATCGGAAAAAAATAAAATTACGGTTTAATAAAAGTTTTAAATAAAGTTTTTTAATTGTGGATTAAGTGGGCTCATGTGAACTTCCACTGAACAGCAAAAAAACTGGTTCGTTCACGAACACTAGTTTATTTTTGGAAAAACAACAACACGTAAATTTAATCTTTAATATTTCTTGAATTAAGGCAATTAAACATACTTAATCCCCTTTATTACTTGCAGAACATGGTGCTCGAACTTATTTCCAGTGTAAAATGCTTCGAGGGCGAGCAGCGCGTGTACCAGCACAACTCCAGGACGCTGAACTGCGACATGACCTTTGGCGTGTTTCTGCCGGCTGCTGCCCTTGATAAGACGCCCTGCCCGGTGTTGTTTTTCCTCAGCGGTCTCACCTGCACGCACGAGAACTTTATACAGAAGAGCGGCTTTCAGCAGCACGCCGCCCAGCACGGAATCATCGTGGTCAATCCGGACACCTCGCCCCGTGGCCTCGAGCTGCCCGGACAGGATGATGCGTACGATTTCGGGAGCGGTGCCGGCTTCTATGTGGATGCCAAACAGGAGCCCTGGTCGAAGCACTACAAGATGTACAGCTATGTTACCGAGGAACTGGTCGAAGTGGTCAATGCCAATCTGCCAGTGGCGGCCGGAAGGCGTGGCATCTTTGGCCACAGCATGGGCGGACACGGAGCCTTGATCTGTGCCCTGAAGAATCCCGGCCTCTACAAATCGGTGTCAGCATTTGCACCCATTGCCAATCCCTCGGAGGGTGCATGGGGCAAAAAGGCTCTCACCGGCTACATTGGCGCCGACACGTCCGACTGGGACCAGTGGGATGCCACCCGACTGGTCTCCCAGTACGAGAGCACGCCCCAGGAGCTGTTCATCGATCAGGGACTGGCGGATAACTTCCTTGCTGCCAAGCAGCTGCTGCCGGAGAATCTACTGGCGGCCGCCGACTCCAACGAGCATATCCAGACCATCTACAAGCAGCGCGAAGGCTACGATCATGGCTATTTCTATATATCCACATTTGTGGGCGAGCACATTGCCTACCATGCCAATCTGTTGAAGGCGACCAAAGTTTAAGCATTAAATTCTGTGAACATACCACCAAACATCAAACGAACTGAATCGAATCTCTGCCATGGAGCACAGCATTTTGGCTCCGCACGAAGCCCAGCCCAGCCACTCGTTTTGTGGGGTGGTGGTGGTAAAAGCTCGCGGCGTAGTAAAAGCTCTCCAACTGTTCGCTCGTATCTTTCACAGACAAATGCAAAGTGGTTTTGGCATCCTTCGTCTGATTCGGCTTGGCTTCATGTTCATTCATCACAAGCCACACAGGCTGGGGGCCACAGTTAGTACAACAAATACCGTCGGCCAGAGCAGACGCTGCGCCACAAAACACGCAACGAACGCAACGACAGATTCATCCGGGTGGACGACATCGTATCTCCGTTTGGCGCCATATTTACTTAGACCAGTCCTGAGTCCCTTACGCTGTGCGTGTGGCCCGTTCGTGTGCGTGTTTGTTTGTGTAATTTCGCGCGCTTTTGTGTCGCCTGGCGGGCTGCTGCTGTGCGAGTGTGCGTGCGGGGGTCAGAAAAGTACTGAAATTGAAACTGGAACCCCGGAGCCGAGACCCGACCCAACACACCCCCCAAAAAAAGGATATTTGAAAGGCATGAGATTTGCGGCCAACTGCTGGACAACTGCCAGTCAACCGAGATAGATCTTAATTAGTAATTTAATGGCAGTTGGCAGACAACAATAGCTGTGGTAACTGGCTGCCGGGGTAAGCGCTCAGCCATATGGCCAATATAAATCAATTACAGACTTGCTTTGGTGGGTTCTGCACACCATTCAGGTGTGGTTTGCCCTCTGCCCGACGCCATTCTATACCTATAAGGGACTTTGCAGGGAGTGGGAGAGTGGCTGGGTGTGGGATGGTCGTCGTCTAGGGAGGCTACGTTGTTTATGGCCACCGTTTTACTGCATGCTGAAATTTTTATACTTCCATCAGCACTTCATTTTTCACAGTTCAGAGTCAAGTTCACGCATCACCTACCAACCAACCAACCAACCAACCAACCAGCCAACCCGATAACAATCCATCAACCTCCGTTTGGCGTTGCGTCAGGACCTGGCCAATATGGTTTTGCTCCCCAAAAAAAAATATACGTTTAATTTTAAAGCATTTAAGCCGTGTTTTTAGCACCCTTAATTTGCATATTATGATTTAGGTATGAATGAGCCATTTCTATTATGAAATGGGACTTGGAAAAGTGCCCGTGGGGAAGCTGCTGTCTGTTCTGTGTTCTAGGAATTGTTGTTACAGTTTTTATTAATGGTCTTTTATTACACTTTTAATTTTACGCATTCTTCTTTAAGCGGTTTTGGGATGTGCGTTTCTATTGAAGATTCTTCTTACCCAAAGCTCAAATTATATTTAGAATCAGCAACTTTATGGGAACGGATGCCATGGCAGCAGACAGTATGGCTACAAGTTCTGTAGCTCTGATGATATGAATCAGCTATGAACTAATGATATTGCAGCAGCTATTGACGTCAATCACTTGGTTCTGAGTCAGTTTGTTCTATAAATCGTTGGTAAATAAGTAGAATGCCATATGAAATACCATAAATCAGATATTTGGGCTGTATGGAGCTAAAAAAAAGTCTACGAAATATCAAATATTCAACGAATCTAGGCTCAAAACCTTGATTCAAACAATGTCTCATTCAGCGTGACAATTCTTCAATTTCTACACGAAAATATCTGACACATTTCTGGTAAACTTTCCAAATCCCTTTCGCTACTAGCTGTAAACCCTTTGAGCCTTGTGAACCACTTAACCAAGAGTAAGTAAATTAATTATAATTTTCTGCGTACCCGTGGCCTAACTTTTCGGGCCTTTGCTTTTCCTAAGGCTTAGCGCAATATGATTCCAATGCTGTCAGTTATGACGATGAAGTCTGGCTTTATTTACAAACTAGACGCTTCGAAGTATGTCCATATATTGAGCATCAATTTGGAAAAGGGCTTCGATGCCGAATTGCAACTTCACTCCCATGGCAGTAAACGTGTGTTGGCCAAACTCGATACCAAACACCTCCAAAAATCCATTGACATGTTTGTGTATGTGCACGATTCCATTGCCCTGAAAAGTGAAACAAATGCCACCGTGGATGTGTTGGGCTATATCGAGGGTTTCTACTACGGAGTGCCCGGAAAAGAGTTCAAACCTCTGGAGACTGTTTTTCATGAAATGAAAATACCAACTCATGTTAACACATAAAAAAAACTACTATGCATGTATTATACATATGTATGTGGAACAAAATCTGTACAAAAATATAAATCAAATTAATCTGGAAATATGCCACAATTGACATTTAAACCTGGTAACCCTGGTGCTGGTTTTGCAGAAGCGCAAACCAAATGAAGAAAATATTTAGATCACAGAATAGTTCCAGTTCCACATACATATCAATCATATCTGTATTTGCATCCGAAGCTTCACTCTGTTCACTGTTTTCGTATGCAATTAAATTGATTTGCGTATAAAACACAATAATGCCTTAAGCACAATTGAATCAACCTTGTTTTCCATTTTCAAATTTGCATTATAAAGCAATATTTCACCCTCCTCCCCACCCCACCACACATATTTTCCTGTTTTGTTGCTACAAAATACGCTTTTAATTATGAAATTTCTAGCTGAATCTCTTATTAGCATCTATCCGTGCATTTGCCATTGCTGTGGCAGCTACAAAAAAAAAAGTAGCAAAAAGGAGATGTGGAAAAGTTTCCATTTAAAGTAGAACACGTCGCGCAATATTTAATGGAACCGACTTGAGCTATATTTCCATTTATCTACTCGTGGTGCTGTGGCACTCGAACGAGTTTATATTTTTTCAATTTTGTTCACTGAAAGCTTAAGGGAAATCCGGTTAAGACTGTTGTGCGTCGATTCTCATTCAACGAAGAGCAACACGAATCCTTAAAGCACAGAAATATCTGACTGGATTTGTGCTTTACACTTGGACAATTAAAAAATAAGATTGATTGAAGGTTTCCCCTGTCTAGTTATAGGGCTTACCGGCACTCAAAGCAAGAGGTAAATAAATGTATTTGCCTTGCAGTTTATGGTGGAAAAACTAATTTGGTTAAGCTATTGATATTACATTAAAGGAATGGCAAATGGATCAATAAAAGAAAATTAGGGAAAAATGAGCAAAAAATGGCAAAGAGGTTAAAGCATTCATCATTGGCTGTTTATTTGGGCAACTATTTCAAGTTTCGCAAGAATAATAAAACAAATATATATGTATATAGATGACGTTGGACGTGAGGACGTGACCCAAGAAATATTCGAAATAAGTTTTATTTTTAAGTCTTTGCAGCTAGAAGTTTGATTGCTGTTGTTCGAAAGCAAATCAATCAATCAAAGAAAAACGAGGAGATATGTAAAAGTTTCTCTAAAATGTAACCACAGTCTGCACCCACAATAACTGAATATTTTATGTTCTAAATGGTTGGAGAAAATCAACCCAAAAACTGTTGCCATAATTTAATTATTCAAACGCGTTTGATATTGTATACAAAATGTAACACTGTGTGCCATATATGTATGCCCTACTAGCCCTCCCAAAGGAATCAATTTCAATTTATTTACTTGTTTCCTCTGCAAATAAGTAACCCTTAAAAATACACGCGTGAAAGTTTTTCTGGGGACGCCACTGAACTCTCTCTCTCTCTGTAAAAATAAAAGCATACATTTAAAAACAAAGCATCCATTAGCACATCAATTAAGCAACCTTATGTACATATTCCACCTGGATATATATATTTATGTACGAGGGCATATACACACGAGGGTATTGCACAGTTACACGTACTTTTCTCCATATAAAGTACTTGAATTCACACGCACAAAAAAACTGAAGAACGAATCGGTTTGGCATTTCCCATTTTGCATTTTGCATTCCCATCGAGTGCTGCTCTGAGCCTGACTGACAATTAGGCCAATCATGAGGAATCACTTGCCCTGACAAACACCAGAGCGACGTATGCACATACGTATGTACAAATTGATGTATTGTTTTTTGCATGCTGATTGAAGAACGGGTAGGGTCGATGGACAGGAACCTTGGGTCGAAGGCACGCAAATTCAACGTAAAATGTACGCCATCCAAATAATTTAGACAATGGCACTCGTGCGCACACGCCATGCCCAGGAAACGGGATGTGGCATACACCACACCACACACACAGACAAAGCACACACTCTCATTCAAACACACACATTAACACTCCAACTCAACACAGACACAGAGACAAGGAGAAAGTGAGGCCAAAAACAGACAATACGCAGGGGGCGACAATTTTAGTGCTATTTTCGGGCATCACTTGGCTTTACAGCCAGGCCACACACGCGGCACGGAACGGAACGGGACGGGACGAAAAGGCGCGGAACCTATGGGGACCCCTGATATGGATGCCATCACTCGAGCTTCCTCTTGCTCATCCGCACGGACTGGTCCCTCCTGCCCTTCTTTGTGGCTCTGGCACTGAGCGAAAAAAAACTATATTTAGGGAGCAATTTTTGGAACTAGTTGAAGGTCTTTTGGCTGCCTTGAAAGATATCATTGAAAATGCCTGCTCAAAGGTTGGCTGCAGAGTGGGCCAGGGCTTAGAGTTGCTTGGATTATTTATTGATAATAGATAATAGATCTGTGCCTAACGTTTTTCTTAGTGCATTCTATCTTGTGTATCTGCTGTCCGAACATATGTTCTCACTTAGTCTGGGACGCGTCCTTGCTCCCCAGCAGCTTTAGCTGTACCTACGTACCTCGTGCACTCCACTACAGGCGACAGCAGCACAATGGAAAAACAAACAGAAAAGCGAGGAAAACTTTTATTATTTTGTATGGGTTTGTTGTGGGTTCTCCGCAGCAGGGCAGGGAAGCAGCAAAAATAAAGAAAAAGGCGGAATTGCTCTTTGAAGGTGTAATTGAGTTTGAGCTGAAAGTACGTGCAAGAAATCACTAAAACTTTGGATGATGTGATCCACTAGAAACTTTGAGTTCATAATCGCGTGGGTTGCCCCGTGCCCCGAACGCCTTCCTGAATGGTTATATGCAAAATGGATCCTGCATGTATGCACTTTAATTTGAATAACTTTATGCACACATAACATATTGTTTATGCCATGTGTGGAGTGGAGGAGGGGATACATGCATGCCGTAACCTGTGCGTGGAAGCTAATAAATGGTATCGAAAGCTAAGCCAATTGCCAGCCCCACACAGCAAAAGTTTCTGATGCACAAAGTTTTTTTTCGCTCACGAATCCCTACATAGATTGTTGCCTGAGTGACTGATGTGTGATAGGGGGCATCGATGTTGAATTTTGTGGCAGTTCCTACGTGCTCTTAGTTGTTCAGCTATTAGGCAACAAGGCCACTAAAGTTGTGGCAGCTGATTGATGTGGCTAATATATAGAGTAAGTTTGTTAAGCTTCGTATTCGTATTATTTGCTTATCTTAAGAATTAATTTGATTTTTAATGAAATTTACTTGAAAACTGCTTCACAAAGAGCAATAAAAATCAATTTCAATTCAATTTATATTCATAGAAAAGCAACCTAATCCCACTTAATTCCACTGCAAAACATTTCCAGGTTGTTGGTGGGGCGGGGGGAGAACCTCGAACACCATTAAAACAAAGCTCAGATTTCTGTTCAAATTTATCGTCTGCAAATTGCGTTCTTCTCATTTACGGAAAGCAAATACCAAAGCTCATTAAACGCATTCCATGCCCTTGCTAAGAGGCTCTCTCTCTCTCGCTGCTACAGAAAATGGAGCAAGCCAACTGGAGAAATGCATCAGGCATCAGGCGGCGCACCTCTGACCCAGCTTTTGCCGGTTGAAGAAATTGGCAATGCAATTCCCAAATTGCTTTCACTAAGCCTTGGCAGTGTCTAGTGCCCAGCGGGTGTGTAGGGCAACAATTTATTTATGCCACGAGGCCAAAGTTACGCCTTCACACACACACACACACACAGAGATAGAGGTGTACTATCCTCGCATGTACCCACACCTTTTCCCCACTAAAGCTTCTTACACTAATTGCACTAATTGAACACAATTTATTGTTGCCAAGATACCTACGTGAAGGAGTGCAGGAGGGAGCCATGAAGCAACAAATAACCCAATAGCGGCTCCATCTTCCACTGCCACACACACTCCTTGCTGTCGCTGTAGCTGTTGCTGCTGGTGACATGCTCCAAGTGGCAGCCATTTGGTTAATATTAAATAAGTACATGCATATTAATTATATGCATAATTACACGACCAGGCGCGACAGCAGCATTTCATGTTTGCTGTGTTGGGTGTTTTTGGTATAATTAAAACGGGTCCTGACATTGCGTATACGTAACGTGACTAAGGCACAAAATTTGGAGTGTTCCCACGAGAGTTATTTCCCTTATTGACAAATTGAAACGTGGCAATTTAATCGAATTTTGGAGACAACATAAAAAGCAATCGAGAGTGCAAAATTATGTGTTTTATTTTGTACATATTAAAAGACTTTATGGGAGCATCTTCTTTGGGCAATATTCAGAGTACAAATGCAAGCTTTAGTTTGATATTCATGCGGAAATATATACCTAAATTATTATTTTATGTATTCGCCCATTTATATTCCACAACATTCCCTGCTTTGTTACTTTAATTAGCGTTTCCGAAATCCAGAACATCCCTCAGAACTTCCTTATGATTTTTTGCCTTCTGTTTTGTGCGCCCTCCTGGCATGTGTGTGCGGTGGGGATTTCTGATTTCTGAGTGCTTCAGACTCAAGTTGATTATGCTTCTGACAGAGTCATTAACAATTTGTGTGTCTGGGATTTGCTCAGATTTGATATGCATTCCTTACGCTAACTAGTCTTTTCCTTCTCTCTCTCTCTCTCACTCTCGCTGTGTCTATGTTGCCGCAGGAGCAGGACGCTCCAGAAGCACCAGAAGTTGGTGGCACCAGCAGCAAGAACTTGAGGAAACAGCACAGACAACAGGAACTGTGGCACAACCAAAAGCCGATCAGCAGCTCATTCAGCGTTGAGTGTTTTATGGTGCTAGACAGCAGCGGCAATAAGAAGAAGAACAACAACAACAACGGAACAACCTTAACAACCAGCGCCAGCCGCCTGCAGCCTACAGGGGCAGGGCAGGAAATATCATCCACGAAGCGAAAGGAACAAAGCCATTCAACAAGATGGCTGGCGGGGGTAGAACAGCCGGAAAGTACGGTTATTCGGACAACAGTTATTACAGTAGTAAGTGCCTAAAGATAACCCCGATTAAAATCTACTTAAATAAATATTATTATTATTATTTTCAATGTTGGAGCGGATAAGCATTATTAATACTTTTATTATTCGTTTATTTGCATGTTGCTTTGTGTCCTTTCCAGTCCTCTTTTAACCACTGTACATCCGGTATCCAGTCTTCTTGCTTCATTGGGGAGTACACTGAGAGAAAGAACTATTATATTGCATACAGTTTTACTTTCTTAGTTTCATATTAAGAAACGTTGTCACAAAAATAATTAGGTTTAAACTTTATTCAGAGTTTGATGTGATGTGGAATATGTTTAAAATTAGAAAGGAATATTTACAGATGGAGTAGGTTCGCGAAAAGCTTTCGTTTGGCGTTTGCCTGCAATCAAAATCGAACTCTTTTGTTCGTCGTGGAAAATTCTTTTTTTTCTTTAGAAACCTCCTCAAAATTGTAATGACTTCTACTGTTGCCAAATCTATTCATTCTTGATTCGTTTTGTTGATTTTCTGGTCTCAAATTCGTTTGATTTTCTCAGTGCGTGAGAAAAGCGGCTGGTTGCCCATTGTCTGCCTCGTCGCCCATTTGGCGAGTCTTATATTTGCCCCACTGGCGTCGACTTGACGTCCTCTTGTTCCTCCCTCCTGCCGAGCTACCCTACCACGCCCGGCATTCTTTCCTGATGAAGTCCCGCCGCATGCCATACCGTAATCAGTGTTGCACAGCGTGTTTTTATTTTTTTCTTTATTTATTTATTTGTACTCCCATATTCAAAGCTCATTCTTGCCACATTCTGTCCGTGTCTCACTTTTTTTTTATTACATTTATTTCGTTGCGTTGCTCATTCACATGAATACTCGTGAATGCGTGTGTGGAATGGGCATTTCCTTTGTTAGGTGGGGGGTGGTGTGCTGTGCTGTGCGTAAGTGGGTGTGCGTGTGTGCACAGATGATTTGTTTATGCGTATGTCAGCTGGGGGGGATTTTTGTGTTCGTTTTATGGGACATCCCAGCCACCCGCATACACGGCATAGTATTATCATTCACGCCTGAATGCGAGTGTGACATTTGAGAGCAAAGGAACAAGGTACTCGGACGGCCCCCGAAATGTGTATGAAAATTTCGAGTGGGTAAAGTTGCTTAGTCCGTTTAATCAAGTCCTGTCTTTATTGTGCTTCCTGCTAAAGCAAATTCCATTCTCATTCAGATAAACCATAGTTATTCACATTTTAGAAGCGTGAATGATTTCTTTTTGAGTGGCACAGCCTAATGTTGCAAGTACTTTACCCACAAATACGACTTCTTGCTGCGTTTGCATAAACTTTTTTGTTTGTTTGTTTCCTTCACGCAAAATGCCTCCAAAATTCACCAAAAAAGTCGCCTAAGTGTGTCTGAATACCCCCCCTAATGAACGCCCCCTAGCAACGGGAGGTACACGCCCACACGTAGCTACCAGCAATACACCCACCAGCAGCAGCTTATAGGAAGCTTTGAATAAGTTTATCATAGTTTTTGATTGCCACAAATTGTGCGTTATTTATGAGCTTGCACTGGCTCCCTCTTGCCCGCTGTGTAATCTATATCATTGGGGCAAGGATCCCACAGACAGGACCACGAAAAGGACCACCTGCTGTGGTTCTGTGTGTGTTTGTGTTTGTGTTTGTGTGTCTGTGGCTTAGCTCTCAGTGTTGGTAAATGGCATAAAATAAGCATTAAATAAGTTGTCATCGTGGCAATCGGATATCCCTGTGCGGTATATCCCTTCTGCCACGTGGCTGCGCTTTTAACCCTGGGGAAATCTAATTGAAAATAAATATTTATGACTTGATTGTTATTGCTGATATTAACGAGCGTTTGCGCATATATTTCATGAACATTCAGAGGGACTTACACATGCATTGGAATGTAATTTGATTTGTATTTAGTTTTTTTTTGGGGGGGTGTGTGGGTTTTATTTTTATTGGGAAACTTATTCCGCTGATTCGTGAGGCTTATGTATGCTAGATTTGTGTGCATTAATTGTTTGTACATGATACATACATGAGAGGAGAGCAGAAGAAGCAAAAATATTGGAATTTGTTTTGTCTTTGCGCCATCGTTAAATGTGCACATAATGTGTTATGTTTGTATATGATTAACATTCCAAATGGCTTACAAAGCCCTTAGTGGATTTGGGGTTTTGTGTCTGTGTGAGTGTGAGTGTATATGAAATGAGCCAAGGCGTTGGGCCAACACAGATCCATTTATGCCTTCCGTCATTCGGGGCATTGAGAATGTCTTTGTTAACTTGTGTGGCTTTAAAATCTGTTTTTTTGGGTGTAAGTGTCTTCAAAATAAGAATACGTGTTTAGGAGGTCTTTGCCCAATCCGGGAACTTTGCAGTCTCCGGGAAGATAATTTTGCCCCACTGACTGTTCAGCATCAGGATAACAAAGGCCCAAATTGTCGGCAATATGCCGGCTATGGCCAGGTACTTGGTCTTGATGCCAGCATAGCCAGATATAATGGCGTTGGGCGGAGTGCTCACTGGCAGATGATAGGCCATGCTGATGGCCAAAGTCGGAGGCAGCGTCAGCTTCAGGGGATGCATCTTAATGGCCAATGCCATTTCGCTGAAGATCGGTATGAGTATATTGCAGATGGCCACATTTGAGCTGAAAGCGGTGCAGAATAGGCCAATAAAAATGCACATGCCCTCGACGACAAGAGTTGGCATCTTGGAGGCGAATCCCAGCGAATCACCCAACATCTTGGCCATGCCACTGACCTTGCTGCCCTCGGCCAAAGCAAATCCACCGCCTGCAAACGACACATATATATGTACATATCTACAAAAATGAGTGGAGCCCGTGCTGTTACATACCCAGCAGAAAACATAGACCCCAGGGTGTATTCGTGTGTATGTAGACCCAGGAGAGCAGGGCATCCATGCTCTGACCCGTGTAAGGAGCTGCACAGATCGCAGTACAAAACGGATTAGGGCATAGCTAAGTAATGAATGGATCTACTCACGTTTGCCGCAACAGTACTTGAAGAACGTATACTGTGTGGGCAATGCGAAAAGCAATATGACGGGCAGCCAAACGGGAGGTCCACTGCCTATTTTCCTAATAACAAAAAAAAAATAATAATTAAACAGTGGCTCACACCCCACGCACTCCCATGAGTACTTACTGTGCATTTAGGAAGTCCCCCCAGCCAGGCACAAAGCCCGGCTTGCGTGTGAACAGCAGAAATACCATCAGTATGAACAGCAGCGTCACTTGTATCTCATGGCAGGTCATGGGTCCCAGTTCCGTGTGGCGTGCCTTGATCACAGTCTTCACCACATCCTGGCCCTCGGTGCCGCGCTTCACCTCCTTGCCCGTCTTGCTGTTGGGACGGAACAGACCCATGTGTGTGACTTGCAGCGAAAGATATAGCAGCAGTACGTTCACAATGACCACAAGTGGTATGGCATAGGCCATGAAAATGGGAAAATCAACGCTGGTCAACGATTTGGGAAATCGTCTGAGAGCGAGGGCAGGACACTGATATGAGAGCCACAAATGGGGAGCAACATTATTTGCTTACGTGTCGTATAAGCCCTTGAAGGTTAGATTTGTGCCAGTGCCAATTAATGTGCCACAGCCGCCAATTGTTGAGGCATAGGCAATGCCAAAATAGAAGGCCATCGATATGGTCGATGGATGTGGCGGATCGCCCTCCTCCATTGGTTCCTCCTCTTGCGTTTTGTACACAGTGAATATATTTTGCTGTAATATATATATATATATTGTAAATATAAATATAATCTAATTTAAAGCCAACTGTTTAACTATTGCTCACCGAATCGAGTTCGCTGAGCACAGCCTTGACAATGGGACACATCATGGCTGTGGCAGCCGAATTGGAGATCCACAATGAGATGAAACATGTCACCATAACCAAGCCAAAGTGTAGACTGCGTGAAAAAGGAGTAGCTGCATTGGTGGATCCTTCCCATGGATGCCCGTTCAGTACTTACCGCCTGGGGCTGCAGCCCACTATGAGTATGGTCTTCATGGCAATACGCTGATGCAGATTGCTATATTCGATGGCCAAGGCTATGATTAGGCCGCCAATAAACATCACAACGGTATCGGAAAAGTACAGCTTGCACACCTGATCGGAACTCTATATAAATTGATTAAATTTAATCAGGTATTAATCGATTCCCTCTGCCACTCACCAAAATATCAAAGAGTGGCAAAAAGACCACAGGAAATAGCGATGTCAAATAGAGAGGAATCGCTTCGGTTATCCAAAAGAGTGCCATATTGGACACCAGATACATGCATCTAAATGCCTGCAACTCACATCCTTTAAGCGAACATTATTCGTCAACATGCAAAGGGTGCCACACTTACTGGTTCTTTCTCTGTAACGCCATGGATCAGCAATGGCAAGGTCAACAATGGCATGAGAATTGTTGCTTTGCCCCGCCAATGGAAGCCGCAACATTTTCCCATGCTCCGCTTAGCCGGGATTGGCTCATTTGGTTCTGGTCTGTTCAATCAATGGTCGGTTAATGCCAATAAAACTCTAAATTGACAGTCATTCAACTACTTACTCAGCCATTTCGGCTGCACTTAAATTTGTGTGTGTTGTCTGTTTGTCAGCACACGTCTAGTACTGTGCGTTTTTTACAATGATTTTTGTTAACTGATTGAAAGGTGATATTTTGTAGGTATTTGCCATGACATACTGCGCCGGCAACAGCTCTAACAGAACAGCGCACTCTGTCTTTCCTTCCTCGGAATGGTTTCCACTGGAAATAATAATTGTACTTTATTGTCTGTGATAATTGTTAACAACAGACCTACATAATAAACCTAAAAAAAATAATAAAAAAATAAAAAAACATCTTGAAATCCATTAAAAACGAGAAGGAACGTGTGCGTCGCTTCTGGGGACGCGACTCTACTTATATCCGTACTCAGTCAGTATATACATTTTTGAGCTTATGATTTTTTCAAATTTTAGAATTAAAAAAAATTTACATTTTAGAATTAAAAAAAAAATTTTAACGAGGCAGAGTGTGCGAGCGAGAAAGAGAATGAGTAGCGGGTCTCTTGCTGAAGGAGGAGGGGGAAACAACAGAAATTAAGTCCTTCATTCCGGCTATAATTATGATCCGATCTGATTCAGATTCGGCAATCTGGTAGATATGGGCATTCTCTACGATACTGCGTCCTTAATTTGTATCGTATCGTTAAAATTGTGGCTGCCAGAGATTTTCGTCCTTTGAGGGGGCGGAAATACACTTGTAGCAGTGTGATATCACATGAGTCTGGAAACCAAATTTAGTTATTCTAGCTCTTATAGTCTCTGGGATCTAGGCGCTCATCGAGACGGACAGACGGACATGGCTCTATCGACTCGGCTATTGATGCTGATCAAGAATATATATACTTTATGGGGTCGGAAACGTTTCCTTCTCTGCGTTGCACACATCCACTTTTACCACAAATACAATATACCCCTTAACTCTTTTTTGAGTACGGGTATAAAAATCTCAAGCTAGAAAGTAGGCGCGCATTGTAGATCAGTATTTTTTCTCAAAGAAATTAACTTAAACTTTCATTGGAATTTTCCGTAATTTATTTTAATCAACATTATAATTTGCAGAGTCTTTGTTCTAAACAGTTTAATAAAAGCTCTTGAGTTCATCTAATAGATGTCCACGTGTCTTGTTTTTCCACTCTTTGGCCCAATCTGGGAACGTTTTCATTTCGGGAATGACTACCATTCCCCAGCTAATGCTATTCACAAATACCCAAAAGAGTCCCCAGAATGTAGGCAATAAGCCAGCTCTAATCTGCACGAGAGAGAGATAGAGAGGGATAGAGATCAATCGCTTGAGTGAATGACTGTATAAAAAGAGACTTAAAGATTAAGCTTACCAAATATTTGGTCTTGATGTTTGCGTAGCCACAGATGATGGCATTTGGTGGCGTGCTCACGGGCAACAGGAATACCAGACTTGTGATCAGACATGTGGGCAGAGTGAGCAATAGGGGATGTACTTCCAGGTGAAATGCCTGTGGGAAGAGAGCGGTTATGCGATGGTTATTTCAATGGAGATTTTTGCTTACCAATTCACAGTAAATGGGCAAGACAATGTTGGCCACCACCACGTTCGAGGTGAAGGCGGAGCAGAACAGGGTGAATACCAATAGAATCAGCAGCACCAATAGTATTGGCATCGCTGAGGCAAACGACATCGATTTGGCAATATACTTGGTCACTCCGCTCACTTTGCAGGCCTCGGCCAAAGCAAAGCCACCACCTGGGCGGGATGGAGGATGGATGCGATCAGTTAGAGGAGACATAGCTGTCATGGACACGTACCCAAAAGAAAGCAGAGACCCCAAGGCAAGGTGCGATGCAAGAAATCCCACGATAACAGAGCATCCATGGCTTGAGCGGGAAAAGGAGCTGCAAAGAGGCAATAAATATATTGAGAGATCTCTGAAGGGGGGAAGTACTCACCCTTGCCACAGCAATACTTGAAGAATGTGTACTGAGTGGGCAGTGCAAAAAGTAAAATCACACAAACACAAACTGTTGAAGATGTTCCAATTGGCCTACGAGAGGAGGAGCAGAGGATCAGAGGATCAGCCTACAGTATGAATATAAATATATATCCGGCACACCACTTACTGGGCATTGAGCAGAGCTGTCCAACCCGTAAAGACGCCCGGCTTGCGGGTGAAGAGTAATAGAATCATTAATGTGAATACGATAACCACTTGAATTTCATGAACACTCATGGGACCCAATAGCTTGAGGCGTTGCTGTAGAACGACCTTCACTTGGTCCTTATTATCGGTTGCCACTTTCAGGGCCTGGCCCGTCTTGCTGCCCGCTCGAAAGAGTGCCATGTGGGTGATTAGGAGGCTTATGTACATGCAAATCATGTTGGCGATCACAACGAGAGGACACGTATAGGCCATGAACAGAGGGAAACTGATTTCCTCCTTGGAAGTGGGAAAGGTTCTTAGGGGGGGCGGTAGGGTAGGGAGGTATGAAAATGGTTAGGAAACAAAAAAGAAACTTCATGCCAGTGCTTACGTTTCGTAGACACCCTTAAAGACCAGATTTGTGCCGGTGCCAATGAGGGTGCCACAGCCACCCACTGTGGCCGAATAGGCAACGCCAAAATAGAAGGACATGGCAACCTTTGACAGGTGCGCGGGTCTGTACAAAAAGATCAAACCTGAAATGTTAGTAAATTGTATGAAAAATGCTTAAGTCTATCACTCACTCGCCCTCCTCCATGGGTTCCTCCTCTTGGGTCATAAATACTTGAAAGATTTTCTCAGTTTCCATCTCATGAAGCACTGCCTTGACAATGGGGCACATCATGGCCGTACCCGCCGAATTCGATATCCATAGGCTCATAAAAGAACTAACCAGCATACAGCCAGCGAGTAAACTGAAATGGAACTTTAACTAGTAAAATTGAGAGCAAAAAATAGAAACACTTACCGCCTGGGACTGCAGCCCACAAGAATGATCGTTTGGAGTGCAATCCGTTGATGCAAATTGCAATATTCGATGGCCAGTGCAACGACCAAGCCGCCGTAGAACATCACAACAGTGCCGGAGAAGTAGTGCTTGGTCACATTTTCGGAGCTCTAAGGTAACATTTTTTGTTCTACGTTCGCCACTCTGGTCCATATATCAATACTCACCAAAAAGTTGGCAACTGGCAGAAACATGATGGGTAATAGCGCTGTCAGGTATAGAGGAATGGCCTCGGTTATCCAAAAGATGGCCATAATAACCAACAAATATAAGCAAACAATTTCCTAAAATGTGTACAAAATAATAATCAAAAGAAATAGCGGATAGGGTGGGGAGTAGGGGTGGGCTGTACTCACTGGCGATTCACTAACGTAACCATGGAGCAGCATTGGTAAGAGTATAAGTGGTACTAAAACGGTCAATTTTCCCCTCCAATGGTAACGGCAACATTTCCCCAAGCCCCTACCCACGGAGATTTTCTCGTTTGGTTCTGGTCTGGTTTGGTTTGGTTTTTAAACTTACTAAATGCACACAAAACAAATTTATTATATTTAAATTTAACTTACTCAATTGGTTCAGCCATTTTGTTAGAATTTACTGAATTGTACTGTGCATATGTTGTTTAGACTTGAAACAGAATGAAATTCTATAGTTCTCGTCGCATTCTTTGTTTGGGTTTGTAGTTGAAACAGTTTTAAAGGGGAGTCATGGAAATATGCTTTATTATTAAAGTGAGCCGGTCCCAGCTACTCATCGTCAGCATTTCCATTGCAGGAATCACCATAGGCTTTGGTGTACAGAATATTGACGTCTTGCTAACATAAAACACTCATTTATTAAATATTTATTTCATTATCGTAGCAATTAGCACACCGTCAATCAGCAGGCAACACTGGCAACGGGGCAACACTTTGATGTCATTTAATTGATAATTTCCTCTTCCACACTCCACTCCAATCCAAAACCAAGGCCAGCCCCGAACCCCAGTCGGTAGCAACCGGAAAGGTCAAATTGAAATTAAAGAAAGCTTACGGAGAAAAAAACCATAAAAGCGAAAAGTTGGGGGAGTCGCATCTCTGGGAACAAAAAGGTTTCGGTTTCGGTTTCAGTCTGGTCCAAATGAAATTCCTTAATGTTGGCCACAAAACACATTTCGAAGGATTTTTGTCAGTGACAGCCAGCAGGACAGCAGCAAACAAGCACACACAAAAGACGCACATAAGCACGCTTATACATATGAGACGGATATTACATAACCAATAGATGAATACTGGCTCCTGCTGCCTAGCTGCTCCTCCCGGCTGCTCCTACTTTTTTTCCATTCACATAATCTGTCAAATGACTTTATTGACTGTTGGGATTTCTGGGGAAAAACAATAAGCGAAATTTAATACAAAAATGGGAGAGCAGCAGAGCGACAGAGCAGGACATGTGTCCTTGAGTGTTGGCTCCCAAAAAATGGTCTCTGGGCTCATCCAGTCGTAAATCCGAATAATTTACGCTCAGTTAAGTTGTGGGGGCTCAGTTTTTCCATTTTTGGATTGCTTCAATTTGTGTGTGTCAAATGCGTTTTCCTTTCTTCTCATTCCTCATGCATTTTGCATATTTCCTGCTTTCATAATTCACAGTTTGACAGGGCCCAAAAAAAAGTTATGGGCAGGCCCCTAGGCATATCTATGAATTATTTCGCATGCCGCCTGTCCTTCGGCTCACTCTCACTTGGCGCTGGTCTGCCTTACACTTCTTAAGTTTGGCCAAAAGTTTTATTGCGCTTTTGATGTTTTAAGAAATTTGCGGTTTGGTTTTTCTTTTGATGTAATACTCAAATATAAATGGCCAAGCAATTTGTTTGAGGGGGAAACCCACAGAACTTTGACCGCACTGCAAACTTTTGATAATTAAACGAATTTCCATCTAAGGACGTTTGTGGTATGGAGAACCAAATACCACAAATCGAATTGGCCTTAATCATGTGCGAAAGGAAGTGTTTTTGAATGCAGCAAAGCCCCATAGGTAAGGATAATTACAGAGGATCCTCCACTGTGTGCTACATATCTCATTCTCAAGTCAATCGTCTCGGGCTTACTTCTTTTTTTTTTAGGTTCCCCCTTTCATTTGTTTTAATACACACGAATTTCGTATCTGTTAGATTTATTGGGTTGAAACAAACGCTAAAAACGGGCAGATCATTTGCGTTTTCTTGAGGCTACTTCTGGTACAGTCCTTCCTTAAACTGTAGTCTATTAGCACTTAAAAAATGGCAATAAATCGCAGACGGGCTTTGGATTTGTATTGCCTTGCCAGCAGGTAAGGCCGGTCTCTGCTGGGTCACGTCAGGTAAAAACAATCGAAATGATTGCCAATTTATCAGGAAAGCAAAATGACCATGAGCCATGAACCATGAGCAGCACTCAACGCCTAGATGCCAGCCAATCAAGTACATTGACCACACTCTCGCACACACACACGCACAATGTAGATGAGATTATTGTCCGGCATGGGGCTAGTGGCCAGCAGGACATTTTGGCTTTGAGGCGGCGTCGTCTTTGCCATACGAGAAGTCTAATTAACAAATCTGCAGCAATGGCTGGCGTCGTCGCTCTAACTTGTTTGATGTTGTGTGTGTGCTCTTTGAGCTGAACGCTCCATCGATTATGTGTTAAATTACGCATAAAGCAAACATCTGGCTACCCCCAAATGGGGCACCGTACAATGAGCCAGGGCCGCACACACACAAAAAAAAAAGCACAAGCAACGCTTAGAGGGTTTGATCAAATTGAAATTCGGGTGGGTTGGGGGCATGGTAAACATTATAACAAATGGCTTTCGTTTAAATTGAATCGAGAAAAATCTGGAAATTTATTGAATGCAGATGCAAATATTTACAGGGCTTCCCCGCAACAATTAATATTACGAATTCGTTAATTAAAAATATTAAATAAAATGTGTGAGCAAGATAAAGCATTGTGGTTATACCCTACAACATTTCAACTGAGAATCAAGGAGTATTAACCAGCTTAAAGGATTTAATTCTTGCCCCATTATTACGTGCTTAAGTCTGGGAATTTAATATTTTTTGTCTCTCTGCGTACATCTGTTCCCGTTGCATTAATAATCCAAAAACAAATACATGTACATCGTAAAATATTGAAATGGCTTTTGTAATAAAAATTCGAATTGCATGTTCAATCTTTATAATATTTTTATTTTGCTTTTTGTTCATTGCTTATTTTTATTATACCCGTACTCAAAAAAGAGTTAAGGGGTATATTAGATTTGTGGTAAAAGTGGATGTGTGCAACGCAGAGAAGGAAAATTTTCCGACCCCATAAAGTATATATATTCTTGATCAGCATCAATAGCCGAGTCGATATAGCCATGTCTGTCTGTCCGTCCGTCCGTCCGTCCGTCCGTCCGTCTGTCCGTCTGTCCGTCTGTCCGTCTCGATGAGCGCCTGGATCTCAGAGACTATAAGAGCTAGCGAAACCAAATTTGGTTTCCAGACTTATGTGATATCACACTGCTACAAGTGTATTTCAGAATTTCGCCCCGCCCCCTTCCGCCCACACAAAGGACGAAAATCTGTGGCAGGCACAATTTTAAAGATACGATAAAACTAAAAACGCAGTATCGTAGAGAATGCCCATATCTACCAGATTGCCAAATCTAGATCGGATCATAATTATAGCCAGAATGAAGAAATTAATTTTCTGTTCCTTCCCCTCCCCATCACGACGGAGACAACACAACTCATTTTCCTTCTCGCTCGCACACTCTGCCGCGTTCAGTGCGCGAGCAACCCCTAGCGGAGGAGATGTAGAATCTAAATGGTACATGTAGAATATACATGTTAGATGTATAATATAAATAGTATATGTAGATGTAGATAACAGATGTAGCAAAAAAATGTAAAATGTAAAATTTCTTTTTTTTTTTAAGTTCTAAATAATTATATGCTTAAAAATGTATATGCTGACTGAGTACGGGTATAAGTAGAGTCGCGTCCCCAGAAGCGACTCACACGTTCCTTCTCGTTTTTATGTCTTTTTCTGTTTTTTTCTCGTGGGGTGGGTTGATTGCCTTCGGCAAATATATGCATGAGCAACGTTTATTTTTTATAACAATGCATTTGTCATGCTCTGACCACATTCATTGTTGTCCAGGAGGCAGTACCTCATGCTGCTCCTGTGGCATCAATATGCATGTGGAGGGGGAGCCCTAACAAACCGAAATGTTGATTGACAAACAGGAGGACGAACAGGAGGAGGAGGAAACCAAGCCTGTGGCACCACCTGACAAGAATAATTGCCTGTAATTTGTCAAAAGGCGGCCTGTCCTCTAAATCTTTCCCACTCCTGGAATCTCTCACTTTTATCTTTTTGCATCTTTCCCGTTCAGCTCTTAAACTGTTTTATTTGTTGCCGTGTCTTTTCCAACACTCTTTAATCTGTTTCTGTTTCTTTTTGTCTTTTCTGTGCAGGTCACTCCTACAAGAGCATCAACGATGAGATTATTCTGGTCAGCATTATAATGGGCATCACCATACTGGTGCTCATCACCATCGCCCTGTGCTACATTGCGTATGAGAAATGCCAGAAGAAGCGGGAGTACTATATCAATGCCTAGAGAGGCCACATCTAGAATGGGGGTGGGGGCTGGGGGCTGGGGGTGGTGATTTCTGTGCCTGGGGGCTCAGTGAATCCCATGGTTTACTTTTTCTTTCAGTTGGTGTTTACTTTTCTCCTACTGTAGCCTGTGGTAGCGTAGCAAGGCTAAATGTCAACACGGTCTAGCAACAATGTTGACGTTGACGATTTAGTTGGCCAACAAAAATAACCAAGAGTGGCTTGCATCCTGCATACCATCCTGCCTCGCCACTTGGATACATAGATACAGATCCCCCCCCATACATACACAAATCGGAATGCAGCGGAATTTTTGCTGTTTAAACGTTTCTCCAGTCCTTCCCTCTGTGCTTTTTTTTTTGTTGGTTTTGCAGTTTCTCTGAAGTGGCTGCTGGAACGGAAAAGGAAATGCATGGCATGGCAGGGCATGGCTCTATTATGTTGCCACTGTGCACAGTGGGCTTGAATAATGTTACGGATTTTTCCAAGCAATTTCGTCCTGCAGCGGTCATTAGCAGGCGGCAAAAAAAAGGGATAAATTTGAGATAAATTGGAGCAAACTTTTACTAAAGAAATCTTTCACATTTTGCGCAATTTAAATTTATGTAATTTCATTCAAACAATCAACAGTTGGCAATACAAATAAATGCCTGCCTTAAATGCCTGCCTGCCTGCCTGCCTGCCCATGCAAGTGAAATGTTATGAAAATTGTTGCCATTAATCGAAAAAGCTGGCCAAACAATGGAAAGGTTTTTCCGCGCTTTTTTCATGCATAGTACAACTCAATAAATTTCCATTTGTATGCCGCAACACCAAGGCAATTCAATTTAAAATGCAATCCGACTCGTTGGCAGCATGCAACAACCTTTTGTTTGTCGCACAAAAAAAAGCAACCAAAAACCCCCTCAGAAAATGCCACAGAATGAGGAGGGCAGAGCAAGAGAAATACGAGAATAAGGCAGGCGAATCTTCTGCAAGTGTTTCTGTGGTTCAGTTCGATATTGTGGCTAACACCCGGAGCCAACCATATCCCGCATGCGGGTATGTACATGTTTACATAACCTACATATGTACATGTGTACATACATATATGCCAATTTCGAGTATTGACAGCGTGGGGAGCATTTAACCAACCAATGGACAGACAGTCAGACAGATAAACTGAGTGACTTTTCTTATAGTGTTCTTGTGTTCGCAGTCTCTTTTGGAGCATGTCCCTCGCTTTTGTCTACAATTTCTCTCTTTTTTGGGGTAGCGTGGCATCGTAGCTGGAGGCTGTAATAATAAAAAGAGCAACTGGGGCGGGAGGGAAACTGGGTGCTGGTGCGGCTGCAGTGTGCACACGAACAAAGCGTAAAGAAACAATAAAAGGAATCGCATAACAATTCTGGCAAGTAGCACAGCGGATTCCGTGTCCGTAGATAAAGGCCCAAAAGAGTTTGCTCCCGCCATTAAATTAGAGCAAAATGCGAACGTTTAAAGAAACCCAACACTAAGTCTTTGGGCTCCTGACAAAACCCCAAAATGTCTAACATCAATACACGTATCGTAAATGTATTGTGGCATCCACATCTGCACTTTGTGCGTGGGTGTGTGTGTGTGTGTAGGTAGAGTCTTAATGTTAATCAGCTTAGGCAACCTTAGAAACCTCCATCACACAGATGTGTGAAGCATTTCGGTATGTTTTCCTTTTTATTTTTGAGGGACATCAAGAGGCCTAAAAAGCAAACAAGCAGCACTAGGTGATGTGGGGTGGAGGGAAATGCTTTTAAAAATTAAACAACTGATAGATGACAAAGTTCGTTGGACCAGAAATTATCGTTTGACAAATTGCCAGGGGCCATGATGAGAGCTCATCAATTGAATGGCAACCAGGGCACAGCATCAGTTTCACATTCAGCAGTCTAGGCCACAGGCTGTACTTAATGACAAAGCCAGACGAATTACTTATGAATAAACGAGCAGAGGTTCTATTGAAATGGAAAATTAACTTCAAAATCCTACTTGAGTCTAAGACACAGCGGATTATGTTACGAAAATTACTAGGATTTGTGTTTATTGTGGATTTTATTAAAGTTAAAAATTGAGTAGCATCAACGAGCATCAGTATAATTTAAAGAACTTGGTGCTCTGCTTAAGAATGTTTAGATTTCGCCAGTTGTTGCCCAAAAGTATTTACTCATCTTCGAGCATAAGTTTACGCTCCTTTTTGGCCACAAAAAAAAACTAAAAACTTTGACCACAAAACTCTACACAATGGCGGGACTTGATACTCCGAGAGTACGGCAACGTACCACAAGAATGAACAAAAAACTTTACTAATTACCCGTTAAGCATGAGAAATCCCCACATAAAAATCCAGACACGCTCCGAGAGCACAATAATAAATTTGAAGATAGTCATAATAAAAACGGTGGCAAAGAAGATTGGGAAAGAACACGCGTAAGCAAAAAAAATTTGTAGCACTTGTCGTTGTGACGAAAGGTTTCGGGCACTCAAAATGCATCCTTCTTATCCTTTGACGGGAAATGTAGAGGAAGCTGCGTGCAAAATGAATGACTCGCAGCTTTTGGACAGACTCCGCTCCGGGGGTTTCGACACAAGCATACCCCCACCCCACATATAAGCCAACATACACGTAGTAAACTTTACGTCCATTTTTATAGTTTCCTTTCTTTAGTATGGCTGTCTGTCACACTAATTGCCACATGACTTTGCCAAAAAAAACAAAATAAAATAAGAATGGAAGAAGCGAGCGAAAATTAATGAAATTTACTTTATTGTAGCTGAAAAAGTTTTGTATATTGCATTTAATCAATTGCACTTCAAAGCATACATATATATATAGCGTATAGATATCTATATAACCAAGATAGATGTGACCACTTATACCTAAATAGATTGATTACCTATTAAATTTCGTAGATAATTCACTCTTTTTTGGCATGAAAAGAGGGACCAAACGTACCACAAACGAATCCAATGCGATGTGTACTTTATTTTGAAAATAAACACAGTGAGATCTACTCTACGATATAAATGTTGAGATTAGCGGGGATAAAACAAAGATTGTTAATACTATATAATACGATATACTTCATGTACAACATTATTAAATAAAGAAAAAAATCTTTATGCATGTTATTTAAACGCAAATTGAGCTTTATTTATCGTTTAAATTGCGCGCCGTTCGTTTCAGTTCTGCAAAGCGAACACTGTGAAATTTACCGATACAGATGTAGAAATATCGGTAAGATGTAGATCGTTTTTTCTTGGTATATTTACGGTATATTTTTAAAATGTGAAGGTATATTTCGGTATATTTATGAGGGTCGCAATATGCTTGCAATTTTTCTTTTGTTTATTGGTAATACGAATTGTTTTGCAAGATTTTGTCCCATAATCCAATTGCATGTGCTGTGGCTGGGTCTGGCGTTGATTTATGTAGCCAACGCGCTCACGCTCGGTGTGCATACAATATATTTTATCGATAGCTCCGCGGTTACACTGGTCACACTGCTGTAAATGTAAATAGACGGAACTAAAAACACCTTAAATTTTGGGTTTTAAGACTTGTGAGGGAAGGAGTTATAGGAGAGCCATTAGCTGGTCAACTAAATGCGCATCAAAATGAATTGTGAAGTGCAGGAACAGCAAACACTTGAGCCACAGCAGCAGCAACAGCGAGAACAATCGTCGCTGCCCCTGTCCCCACCGCAGCAGCCACAACAGCAGCAACAGGAAAGTAGCGACGATGACGACTTGAGCACCACAGAGCGACAAAATTTGGAGTTTGCCAAGAAGCTGGGATACAGTGATCAGTCGATACACTCGGCACTAACCCGCCTGGGATCAGAGGCTAAGCAGAATGAGTTGCTGGCGGAGCTTATCAAACTGACGGCAGACGCCCCCCGACCTGCCACAAACAGCAATAGTCTAACGAACAGCCAACATCATTCCATAACCAGTTCCAGTGCCCCCCTATCCACGGGCGGAGGATCACTGCGACACATTGTGATCGATGGCAGCAATGTGGCCCTGTCGCATGGCAACAACCTAATCTTCTCCTGCCGCGGCATACGCATCTGTGTGGACTGGTTCCGGCAGCGGGGCCACCGCGACATCACCGCCTTTGTGCCCAATTGGCGTAAGGAGATGGCCAACAACAATATCAGCGACCAGGAGCTGCTCTATGAGCTGGAGCATGAGCGGGTGTTGGTGTTCACGCCTTCGAGGCATCTCGACGGAAAGCGTGTTTCCTGCTACGACGATCGGTTCATACTCAAGCTGGCCGTAGAGACGGACGGCATTGTGGTGTCCAACGATAACTATAGAGACTTAATCTTAGAGAGCAATGAGTACCGAAAGGTTGTGCAAGAACGTTTGCTCATGTATTCGTTTGTCAATGATATATTCATGCCGCCCGATGATCCCTTGGGGCGTTCCGGCCCCACGCTGGATCAGTTTCTGTACTCGCAGACGCAGCAGAAAATGGCCGATGCCCAGCAGCTGTGTCCCTACGGAAAGAAGTGCACTTACGGCCAGAAGTGCAAGTTCCGGCATCAGCAAACGTGTCCATTGCTGCAACGACTGCCCCTCCAGGCTTCGCATAGTGCGCCACTGCACACCAACGGAGGGCAGCCACCGACTAGTGGCCATATCGGGAACAATATCAAGATTAATTCGCTGATCAATCGAGAGCCTCTGGGCCGCACCAAGTCGAACACAATTGAGAAAGTGTCACAGCAGCAGCTGTGCCAGGCCTTTACCAGCCAGCTGGAGGTCTCTGAGACGGCCACAGACAATCAACTGAATCGCCACAAGAAGCTGCAACGCCAACAACCGCCGCCCGCCTATCGTCTACTAGTGCCCACCTACAGTGCTCCCCTGCAGCAGCAGCATCAACAGCAGCAGAGCTCCAACTTCCACCATCATCAGTATCTGACGCGTACTCCGTCCGCTCCAGTGACGGACCAAGGACTAGCCCTACCACTGCCCGCACACAATTTCTCGCACCTGTCCGCCTCTGATTCACGCATCAACGAGGAGCTGCACGCCACGCAGATGCCGCGCGAAGAGCAGCGTCGCCTGCTGCGCTATCACCTGAGCAGCCTCTTTCCGCCGCATCAGGTGCACGCAGTGCTGCAGCTCTATCCGGATGAGACCGATGCCAAGACCATCTGCGCAGCTATAATTAATTTATTTCCGCATAATTAGGATAAACTTAAGATTCTTAATATATTTAGATTTGTAATTACAACTTTATATGTTTAATCTTGCAAGCTTTTGATTAGATGTCCCCCACCATCAACATCTACATCTCGATGCCAACAATGTTGGCCGTATCATAGGGCATCAGGTTAGCGACAGTATCTCTGTTGGAGCCACGTTTTTGATGCACCACACGATGGTTACGCAGTTTATATGCCTGCGGGAAGCCTTTGCCGCAAATCTCGCAGCTGCAGAGGAACAGAAAAAAGGGTAAAGATGTCAAGTATGGAATGTAGCTGAGTGCATCCACTTACACGTGTGGCTTCTCGCCTGTATGTATCATCTTGTGGAACTTGAGCGTGTTTGTATAGGTGAATGTCTTGTGGCACACATCGCACTCGTACGGACGCTCATTGGTGTGGATTCTAAGGGTACATCAATTGAATATGTGAGCTATAGCTTAGTAGATTTGCGACTTGCACACCACTTACCTGTGATGCTTGTTGCGCGTGGAGAGATCTGCAAAGGCGGCCGGACAATAGCTGCACTTGTACGGCCGATTCCCTGTATGCGTATTCATGTGACGCGCCAGCTGTTGGGCCTGGGCAAAGCAATGACCGCAGATTCTGCAAAAACAAAAAACAAAATCCCATTTAAAATGTTAAATCCCATCTAATTCCGGGAAAGACAACAACTTACTCGCACTCGTGTGGCTTCACACCCGAATGGACTTTAATGTGCTCGGTGAGGCGACTCTGCGAGGGATACATATTGCCGCAAATGTCGCAGATGTACTTGAACTCCTTCTTGTCGCCGATGAGGATTTTGTGGCCACCCTTCGTTTTGATGCCATGTTTGCGCACCAGAGCATCGCCAATTGTGATGGTCGCCTCGCCCATGGTGACTGTGTCGTTGTTGCCACGTTTTATCTTCAACGGATTGCCACGAACACTCACCCTGGAGGTGGCTGGTGAAGTGATCGTTGCTGTGGCTGCCTTGGCGCGGGTGTTGACACGTCGTTTGGGTGCTAGCCCACGCAGTGGTTTACTGGGCAGGAATTCCTCTTCGGCTGAGTTTGTATCTTCCACCTCGTCTTCGTTGGCGCTCTCCGTCAGTTGATCCTGATCCTGTTCTTGTTCCTGCTCCTGCTCGACATGCTCCAGATACTCAATGTCCGCCGAGAGGCCAGACAGCGAATGCTCGACCATCTCCTGCTCCTGTTCCTGTTCGTAGATGCCTTCTGTGACAATGTCGCCCTCGCCGTCGTAGGAATCGTAGACATCGTATAGCTCCTCAATAATGCCGTCCTCCTCGACCTGCTCGCTCTTCACGTGCACGCTCTCCTCCTTCTCGAGCTCCACCAAAATGCCCTCCTCCATGTCGTCGGCAAAGGCTTGCGCCTCGACCAGCTCATTGGTGGTTGGCATATTTTCTTCGATTTGCTCATAGTGGCCCTCGACCACCTCCTCATCCTCCTCTTCGGCCACTGGAGCTTCTAGCGCTGCATTTTGCGAATCGTCGTCCGTCTTTAGCTCCACCTCGATGGGGCCCACAAACTTTTGGAGGTGCTTGTACGCCGTCTGGCAGGTCTGGCGAAATCTGTACGAGATGTGCAGCACCTTGAGGCATCTGGTGCATATTTTATCCGGAAAGTGATCGAACTTCTTGATCTGCAAATTGGAGTGCTCTTTATTGATGACTGGAATGGAATAAAGTCGAGAAATACGTACTGGCACACCGCCACATTTCTTGATCATGTTTGTCACATCCTTCGTCGCATCATCGCTGAAAATGCTGGACATGGGCTCCTTGGGCTGCGTCAGGCACAGCCGGCACACAATCCAGTTTTGTCGCGGTGCAACAGCCATTGGTTCTGTGTCGCGCATTTTGTCCAATTGTTTTAAAATCAATAAAATAAACAAGTTATCTTGTGCTACCTATATACCTTGTACCACACAACACAAGAATACGACGCTAAAAAGAAAAATGACGCCCGCGGGAGTGTGAAAAAATACTTTTTTTGGTATATTCGTATATACGGTACTTTCCATCGTTTGTTTTTATTGAATCCAATTAAAATTCAATTATGTGGCCAAAAAATTCGATTATGTGGCCAAAAATTCAAGCAAAATTAAAAAATCATATTGTAATTAAACAAAACAGTTTAAGTTAAGATTGTTATTAAGAATATATTTCCAGTATATTTGGTTTACAAAAATACCGAATACACCAATTTAGTATTTAATGCATTTCGCTGGGCGACGCTTGCCTCCGCCTCCAGCTGTTGAACCTTTTACAATTTACAATTACAAAAACGCTTTGATTCTGTTCTGTTCTCCCGGAAAACCATGAAAATGGAGTCGAATGAAGGGTGGATTGTTTGCCGCGTGTGCCTGAACAACCAGGGCGACAGCGAGGACCTGCTCCAGGATATATTCAGCCAAAATGCCAACACACGTCTCGACCAGATGCTCCACATCTGCGCAGGGATTCCAGTAAGTAGTAGAGCAAACGGTCATTCCGTAAATGCCAAGATTATAGCAACAATATATATCCATAAAACGTAGGTCAGTGCCGATGACAATTTCCCGGACAAGATGTGCAGCAAATGTGCGCGCTGCCTGCGCCTGGCCTACAAGTTCCGACAGACCTGCCAAAGATCGCACCAGCACATCTCGGACATGCTGGCCAGGGGTGGGAACAACACGCGCGGCGGCGGCGAAGAGAGTGCGTCCAGTGGCGAGGACTTTACTGCAGAGAATATCGTCAAGATATGGGAGGAACACACAGATCAGCTGGACATGAGCAATGTCAAGCTAGAGGATGAGGAGGAGCCCCAGGAAGAGACTGTCAACTTTATAGTTACGCCGCATGAAGACGACACCGGGGGAGATGGCGATGGCGAGGGCCTTGATGCAATTGTATACGATGCCACTGGCGAGGACGAAACGGAGACCACCGTGGTCTACGAAGACACTCAAACTGTGATCGAGGATGCGGAAATGTATACGGAATACGAGGAATATGAACTCCTGACCAACGAATCCACACCCCAGCATAGCACAGACGAGCCGGCAGGAAACCATTCCCGCATCGAATATCCGGTCGAAGCGCCGGACGATGATTTGGCCGTTGATATACTCAGCTCGGACGAAGCCAGTGACGAGAAGCCCAAGACAATGATTCGATCGCGACCGCCACGGGTTAAACGAACGGGAAAACTCGGAATAATTGCCTTGGATGGCGCACACTTTGAGAAAAAGCTGGGACGCAAGCCACGGGACAAGCTCAGCACGTACATTTGTGATGTATGCGGGAATACCTATCCGACGCAGGCGCGTCTCACCGAGCATATGAAGTTCCACAGTGGCATCAAGCCACACGAATGCGAGTATGTTTCCCCCAGCTGCTTGGTAAATAAATTATTATTATTATCGTGTGCTTGCAGAATTTGTGGACGCGGCTTTGTGCAGAATCAACAGCTAGTGAGGCACATGAATACGCATACAGGGAATCGGCCATACAAATGCAATTACTGTCCAGCTGCCTTTGCCGATCGTTCCACCAAGACCAAACATCACAGGTAAACAAATATAATATTTATCTGCTGCATAAAATTAAATAAATATTTCTCGTATGGCAGAATTCATACCAAGGAGCGTCCCTATGAGTGCGATGTCTGCTCTAGAACTTTTACTTATTCGGATAATTTAAAGTTTCACAAGATGATCCACACAGGCGAGAAGCCACATGTGTAAGTAGTCCTCAGATCCATGCCCATGCTTATGACTCTTTTCATTGGTTTTGCCCCTTTTGCAGCTGCGATCTGTGTGGCAAGGGTTTCGTCAAGGCCTACAAAATGCGTCTGCATCGTGTGACGCACGAGAAGCGCGGCGGTCCCTGGAAGTCTCTAGACGCGAGCATTGCTGACGATGCACATGGCATTAAAGATGAAATTCCAGAGTTTCTCAGTTAGTCATAGTTTTACAGCAACCAAAAAATGCCTCATGTCTGAAGGAAACCAAGCGAAGGAGTATAGAAAATAATGCCTGCGTTTTTTTCATTTACTTTGTGGTTTAGAAGTTTTTTAGTTGCGCAGTTTTATAGATTTACACAGGCCTGTAACTTGTTTCATCTTAAGTTTAAAGTAAGAGTCAACCTATTATAATCTGACTAGCAAAAGTAACAATTATGAAATGTATCTTCGGCTACATAACTAGTGTAAATATTCGTAGATTGTGTACTTGCTCACCTATCGAATGGATCGATAGATGAATCTATCTTGAAAGAAATCTATGTATGTAAATTGTTTGTTGTACTATAAACGCTGCTCTGAAATACTCATACAATGTGCACACAATTACTCCTCCTCCACTTCAATCACTGTAACGGTATCCATGTCCTTCATCCGATGTGACTTTTCGTGCGCATTCTTGTGATGCACTTGGATGAACGTACGCTTGCAGTGCTGACATTTATAGGGCTTCTCATTGGTATGCGTTTTGAGGTGCGCACTGAGCACATTGGAGTACGCGAATTCCCTGCTACAAAATGTACACTTGTATGGCCTTTCATTGGTGTGGATGCTGCAAGACAGACGGAAATACACTCCAGGCTAAGATTTTGTTCGAAATCAGAATAAGTCATAGTCTCACCGCTGATGCTTGATCCGTGTAGAGGGATCAGCAAAGCTCGAATCACAGAAATCACATTTATAGGGACGCAGACCCGTGTGCGTGTTCATGTGTCGCTTTAGCGGCGTTGTCTGATTAAAGCGCTTGTGGCAGATCCTGTAGGAAATCATGTCGTAAGAGAATCAACTACAATGCATATCATTTTGATTGTGGCTTACTCGCATTCGTGGCGCTTCAACTTATTGTGAACCAGCATGTGAACCGTCAGCTTGGCCTTCTCCTTGTAGGTATTTGGGCAAATGTGGCAGGCAAATCGTTTATTTTTGCTAGATTTTGACTCTGTTTCGGGAGTGGGAGTGCCAACGGGACTGAGGGACAGCATAGCTGTAGACTGAGGTTTCCGTTTCATGGGAGAAACAGCAGATGGAGGTTTCCGTTTCACTGGACCAATAGCAGACGGAGATTCCTGTTCCACTGGGGCAAACGTAGACGGCGGTTCCAGTTCCCCTGGAGCAGATAAGGCGGGCGAATCAAGTTTAATGCTAATTTCCACACTGCAATGACTGTCTGTGGTGCTCTTAGGCGATCCGTGGGACGCCTCATAGTTGTCCAGATACTCAGGCTCCATTTCGGTGTCGCTATCAATCGAGTTCTCCTCCCTGCACTTACTGGGTACATCATACTTTTTTGCTTCCTGCCGGAACTCTTTCTCAGACTCCTGGCAGAGGAGGCGCAGCTTGCGAGCCGCTCGAATGAGTAATGCGCAGCCAATGCATATTTTCTTTGGCCAGTTGGGGCCTTCGCTTAACTAAAATGAATATATTAGAGAGAAATCCAACGCTCAATCGAGTTGCCTGCCAACCTGAATGCCCGTGAAGCATTTGATTTGTTCGCAAAAATCCACGCCTGTGGCTATGAGAGACTCCTCCTCGTCATCCACAAGACAAATGCGACAACGCGAATCTAATTTGTCCATTTCTATGTAGATCCTTGGCTTATTCCGGCTACAGTTGAACTTAATTACTGGGCGGCCATAACAAATCGAATTGTTTGGCCCATGATGCAAGTATAATAAGGTGGTCTAATCAGCTGGGTTGAGGACTCTCTCTCTCTCTCTCAGCTCTCAGAAATATAAGCGCAAGAAAGAGATAGCACTCTTTGGCTGTTGTTGTATACAGCGAACATATCGTCCTTAAAAGAGAGCAGATGTCGCGATGAGAGCAGCCCACCTTATATAGTTGCAGCATGGTTTCGTGGCGAATGGGTAAACAAAGCAGAAGCAGCGTTCTATTTTGATTTGATCGTTAAATTGGGTTTGGCGGATTTTGTGCTGGTTATGTCTACCTCGGAGCTTGTGCTGGACATGGTTTCCGTGTGCCGAACCTGCCTGCAGGATGGAGACGCACACATGGTCTCTATATATGAGCCAGACAAGGAAAAAGACCGTGGGGGCATTTTACTCTGCGAGAAAATTGAAAGTTTCAGTGGCATACAAGTATGGAAGACCTCTTTCGCTTTGTTTTGTAAGCTGAATGAATTAAAATCTCCATTTTTGGTCAGATAAAACGCACCGATGATCTGCCCACCAGAATTTGTCTCAGGTGCAGAGCCTTTCTCACCTTGGCCCACAAATTCCGACAGATTTGTCAACGTTCAAACGACTTTCTACGAGATTATGTCTGCAAGAGTGTGGTGGCGGTGGAGCCTGAGGCCATATCACCAGCATCGCCCCGACATGCCGCAGAGACGGAACAATACGAACAATTAGAGGTTGAGGTGCTGGAAGAGGGCATGTGGTCTACGGATGATCTAATCGAGGAGGAGGAACAACAACCCACCAAAGAAGTCGAGGATACGGCCATTGTCCTATCCGTGGAGACGGTGCTACCAGCCCCACAGCCAGTCCCAGCCACTGCTGATAAAGTCTATGTCTGTGATATGTGTGGCAATAGCTATCCCCGCAAGAGCACACTGGCCACGCACATGCGACGACATCGCAACGAGCGGCCCTACGAGTGCGAGTAAGTGCATCCCATTACCCCCCTTTAAACAGCCCATTAATTGGCTTTATCCCATTAGAATCTGTCGCATGTCCTTTCACGTCAATTACCAACTAATGCGACACATACGCAAGCACACGGGAGCACGACCATACGGCTGTCCTTGTTGCCAGCGACGTTTTGCGGATCGCACCTCCATGGTCAAGCACGAACGGTTTGTTAATCTGCAACTTTGCAATCCAAATCTTTGCTGAGATTCTTGCGTTCTCTTTAGTACACATCGCAATGAGCGTCCCTATGTCTGTGAGACTTGCGGCAAGACCTTCACCTATGCCAGCGTCCTAAAGGTTCACTACAAGACGCACACAGGCGAAAAGCCGCACAGGTAAGTGCAGATAGCATCATTCAGGCTTGCACTCCATGCTATAAGCTTTACTCTCTCTCTCTCTCTTTTTGTCTAGCTGTCGACTCTGTGGCAAAAGCTTTGCAAGGAATCACAATCTGGTGGCTCATCTGCAAACGCAACAGCATCAAAATGATCCACGAACTGCCGACTATTTGAACTCGCTCAAACAAGGGAGTACCACGGCGATTGGCTAAGCAAATTTTGCTCAACTACGCTTAAGATTTATAAGTACTTTGGCCTCGTATATCCATAACTTGCTTTGTGAAAAATACCCACGAAATTTGTTTATATTTTTACAATTTCTTTTCATTTATTTAACTTACACGCAAGCGGTACACATGGGGTCGGGGCAGGGTTTTAATCCTTTCTTGTCTTACAAATTTCTACAACTTTTTATTTGTTGTACAAGAGAAAATGCTGAAAATTGATTGCGGGGTGCGATGGGCTGCAGACACTTGACTTTTGTTTTCGAGATAAATTTGTTGTAGAGGAAGTGGGGGGAGAAGAGAAGTCGGTGTGTGTTTTTTTTATATTTTAACAAAATTAAATAACAAACTATGAACTTGGATCATGATTGTGGGCGGCTGTGGGCTGGGCTTGGGTTCCTTTGCACAGCAAAGGGATGGGGGGCCGTGCCGGGCCCCATCTACTTGGCCAACATGCGAATTTTGTCTTTCAGCAGATTCCGCAGTTCGGTGACCATTAGCTCGTGCGAGTCCTTGAATGTGGCCGAAACATCGCCAATTAGCGTCGCCTCCACCTCGGGCTTTAGCGACATGTCCGCCATAAAGGAGCTTAGATCACGTGGCAGTACCGGCGCTTTCCAGGTCCCTGAAAAGTACGAATGGGGGAATATTAGTTGAGTTTGAGTTCGGTTATGTTGCAATCACTCACTTATGGCTGCATCACAGGCCTCTAGTTTATGTTTGAGCTGCCGCATCAGCTCTTGCACCATCTGGCTGCGCTCCTTCTCGCTGACGGGCTGCGGTGTGTCCAGAGTTTTGTTGTCACCTTGCTTCTTCTTGATCTTGGTCTTTGAGCTGACCTGCAGCTTGTCGTTCAGCACGGACAGCAGGAAGGCATACAGTGAGAGCATCTTAGGGGGGGATAGACAGGAAAAAAATTCAAGTCAAATTTAGATTTAGTTTTCTGTTAAAGCGAAATCACCTCCAGACTGGCAGCAACTTTCTGCTGCTGTTGTCGTCGCTTCCACAGACCATCCTTGCCATTCCAATCGTTGCTCTCGGTGATTGTCTGCACACACAGCTCCATGATGGCAATCACATTGTCGCCCACCTGCTTGCAATGCGCCGACAATGATGCCGCCCCGCTGTGCAGGTCGAGCACCAGCTGAGCCAGATCGTCAAAGAAACGCTCGTACGGCAGCTCGAGCAGCAAATGCAGCCGCGTGGGCAGCAAATTGACTAGAAATTGTTGCGGCAACGGTTTGTAGTTCATCAGCCTCAAACGCTGATACAGTCCCGTCCAGGAATCACGCAACAGCTCCAGGGTCGCGGTGGCACTTTCCGGCGCGGGTGTCTCCTCCTTGGAATCATCGCTCAGAGACGGCTTAGAGCTGGGCGGCGGATGATACAGGTCGATAAATGTGGCATACAAACGGAGCATCAGCGAGCGAAGCTGCAACACTTCCAACTCCTGGTCAAACGAATCCTTGCGCTCGGCAGCCGCATCCACCTGATGCAATGGATCCCAACGAATGATGGCGTCCAAATCGCGATTGTCGCTCAACTCGTGCCAGGCAATGCGATCCTCGGCCGGCTCAATGCTCATCGCCGTATAGGCGGACAGATTCTGATGGACATTGCCATAGCAGCTAACCAGATCGCAGATCTGTGCCTCCAACGAGCACGTCACATACTGCAGACTGTTGGTCAGTCGCTCCTTGAAGTTCAGGAACTCCTCCATCTTTGAGAATGTGCAAAAGCGATAGGTCAGCGCAATGTACTCCAATCGCTCCTTGTAGCTGTTGGTGAAGAACTTCAGTGTGGCATCATAGCAATTTCTGGCGCCCGAGAAGCGTCCGCACAACGGCAGCAGCTGGCAGTGCACATAGCCCATCGAGTCCAGTTGGATCTGCTTAATGTCCAAATAATCGTACATCTCCTGTGCCCCCACCAGGCAGCCAAACATGTGATAGATCTTCAGGCTCAAAAGCTTCACGTGGAAATTGCTGGTGCTGTTCCGCAGCACATATTGCAGCAGGCACAACGCCTCGAAGAGGTAATCCGACTTGTTCTCCCGTAAACTGATGTCATACATCACATTCGCCGCCAGCAGAGCGTACGGATCCGATGGTCCCATCTCGGTGGATAGCAGCTGGTTGCCAAATGTGCTCCTGCCATGCTCATAGTGCAGCTTCAGGGCCGTGTAGAAGGCCAGCAGATGGTCAGTGGGCAGATCGATGTGGGCACCACACATCCTTGATATTTGTAAGGCACAAATGTGCTTCTGCATTTGTTCCTTCTGCAAAGATTGAATCGTGTAAGGATTGAGCTTCGATATGGGGTTCATATATGGACTTACATTCATCGGCAATGATGTGGAGCTGACGCCACTCTCCAGCAGCAGTTTGTTGGCCAGCGCCTGGCGCTGTTTCATACTAACCGATGGCAAAAACAGTGCAATATCATGGGTACAGCAGGATTTGTCGGCAAACAGGGAGAAGTACTCGACGACCAGCTCGTCAAAGTTCCCGATGAGCTCCTCAGCTGGCAGCTGATGGGCACGCATACGCTGATGCAGCTCCAGACGGGCCAGATATGGGCCACGCCTCTTCCGCTCCGAGGAGTCAATAATGCCCTGAAGAAACTGCTGGCAGGCGGACAGAGAGAACTTTTTCTCTTCGATCTCGCCCTCTGTAATTGGAAGTTTAAGTATCTCGAAACAGCTTTGAATGTACTCCTTGTAGTAGTCCCAACGATCGCGACTAGAAAAGAGCACAGATAATTGAAGAACTCTCCAAATTGAAGGGTATAAGGGTATATCTCACTCTGCATCCAGTAGCTGTTGCAACAGCTCATTCAGCTCCCGCCAGTTGCCCAGCACTTTGAGCAGTTCAAATTTCATGCTAACCGGAGCACCCGGATAGAGTTTGGCACACAGTTCGCCCGTGAGGAATTCCCAGGCCTCCTGGAACTTCTTCTGCAGCTTCAGGATGTGCAGATAGAGAAAGGCCTCCTGCTCCGACTCCAGTTTGCCCTCCCTAATGTGCTTCTCGACCATGCGCTGTGCCAGACCCAGATAGATTTTGCTCTTCTCTGGCACTGCCGATTCGGGGCCACGTATGCCCTGGAACACCACACTGATCACGGACCAAAAGTAATAGGCATTCTTTGGCTGGGCCTTGTACAGCTGCAGGGCCACCGCCTGCTGGGCCTTGTAGTCCTCGACGCGCACATACGAGATGAAGAGATGGGCCAGCAGCTCCTCGTTGCCAGGATTCTTCTTCACCGCATGCTGGTACAGCTCCACAATTTTGTTCACTGCAATGAGGAGGGAAATATAATTAGCCACGCACAGGTACATATGCTATGTACAGCACAGAACGTTGTTGGCACACACACATTCTTTTGTCGTCATCGTCAGACTACAGACTAAACGAAGGCGATTTTAATTAGCCGGACGCGTGCCAAGAAATGTGTAAAAATATGATTTGTGAGCACTTTTTGTGTGCGTTTCTGTTGGGACGTTGGAACTGGGAGAGCACCGGCGGCGGATGTACACAGGAAATTTTGCGTTCAGAGCATTCAAACGGCGAGTCTTTGAATGAAAGTTATCTTTAGATATGGAAATCTCTGGATATTCTGACACCCTAAACAAATAAACCTAAGTCTAATTTGACCCAGTTTCGGGATTAATGAGCATTCTGTTGTCCGCCGGATAATCCCCGCACATCCATCCAACAGCAGAAAAATGCTATATGTACGTACATTGCTCCATTTCGCGGTAGCAGAACGAGAGAACTTGGAGCGTTGAATCGTCCGTGGGTTTCTCTTCGGCCACTGCCTGTAGACAGCCGTGGCTCTCTTCGTATCGTCCCAGCCGGAGCAGTGCCAGGCCCTTCAGAGCACGTGCACAGAGCATACTGGGATGCTTGCGTAGCAGCTTCTCCGATTCCTGCAGTGCCTTGCGGTTGTTACCCACCTCCAGATTGTCTACGAGTGGGAAGGGATTGTGTGTGTTATTATTAATTATTTATAATAAATTAATCTTGCACTCACCATAGATTGGGCGCAATCTACGCTCGAACAAGGCCGTATCCATGCCCTGATGCGCCATGATAGCCTTCTAATTATTTCACTCACTATTATGCTGCTGCTGCTGTGTTAACCTAATTACAACGTGCTACATGCACCACCTCGCACGCCGCCACACGCTTTTGACCGCCTTGAAATAATTTGCTTAGAATTTGCCGCACACACACGCTATTGTTGTTGCTGGTTTCTCTTCTGTCGAGTGTTTCCCACTGTTTTGGTTATTGCATTGCGGCCGGATAATGGCTATGTTTAAAAGTCACTCAATGGAACCCTAAGTATACGTTTAACTTCATGGAAATTAAATAATTTTGATTCAAAATTAAAAAAAAAACCATCTACAGCATGCATAGAGAAGTGGTGAGGGGGGTAACCGAGCGAACCTTTGGTATTTTTATGGTATTTTTGAAATGGGAACACGGCCGCAGCAAAGGTATTCTTGTAGGAGGTTTTTCGAAGATTTAAGTTGCCTTGAAACTGTTCGATAATACACTGTTAGATGAAGTAAACTTGCCACAAAATGTCACAGTCAATAGCCTGTAAATATATATACACCCACAGCAGGTTTAATATAACTTTGAATGACCTTACCACGCGACTCTGTGAGTTACATATCTAAACTGCTTACCGGAGTACCCCCATTGTGTGGTTCTGGCCAAACAGCTGACTGCTAGATATGACACAATGTGGAGTCACGCGGAGCGACTTGCAAGTGAATAATGAATTAACTGGAACAGTTTTCTCGTTTATTCAAGTGCTAATTTGTTAGCTTCACCCAAATATATGCACAAGGCACCTGACCAGCCTCCGTTAAGTGTTTTATAAATTGTACAAAACTTCGTGAGTCACGCACATGCCACGCATTCCCGAAGCAGGCCATCCCTAGTTGCTGCCCCCTGTTCGCACGTAGAAAATAATAAAATGCAGAGATAAGCCATATAATCGCCGCGCGGGGACAAAACCAAATTCATTTCAAGTATTAAACTACAAATTAAGCAGCCTCCATCCTAGTGTAATAGTTTTATTTAACGGCACCGCCTTTTTCGTCGCTCGTTTTCGCTTGGGTTCATTGTATGTCCATTTTTGGTGAATAATTTTTGCCAAAAACCTTCGCACCAATGAGAAATGAGATTTAATTGGTTGAGCGAATACTTGGCCGAAATCAGAAGCAACTTCGATTCAATATCGTCTCCCTGGAGGCAATTGCAGCTGCAGCAGCTCACTCCGCAAGCCATCTACTGCCGCATCAAGTCCACATCTGCCGAAGCGCTGGAGCACATAGTGATTGCATGTGTGGTATACTTGCTAGTATGCCTTGGCCTATACAAGCTCACCTTCTGGCTCTCCACCCCGTCAACGACGACCAACAACAATCGCCTTGGCGCTGGCAGCCATGGAGCGAATCGTGACAGGGAGAGGGACCGGGATCGGGAGGCGGGCAGTCTGAAGCAGATGCTGCAGTCTGGCCTGCGTTTGCGTAGCGTTCACCTGCCCAAGTCGGCGCAAATGGATCGGGTGCTACTGGTCACCGCCCATCCGGATGACGAGTGCATGTTCTTTGGCCCATTGATCTACTCGCTGACGCAACGCGACAACTGCCAGGTGTACATATTGTGCCTGTCCAATGGTGAGCATAGTTTTGCGCTTTTTGCGAGCGCAATAGGCCAAAAGAGTAGCCAAGAGATTTATGAGCCATCTTAATCAATATTACAATTGCTGTACAACAACAACAACAGGCAACTACGAGCAACAGGCGAAGCTGAGGCGGGAGGAACTGTGGCGGGCCTGCATAAAATTGGGCATTCCCGAGTCGAACATTGTGCTGATGAATGCCACCAACTTGCCGGACGATCCCAATGTCGAATGGCGGCCGGATGCGGTAGCGAGCCTGATACTCCATACCGTCGAGAGTCTCGACATACAGGCGATATTCACATTCGATCGCGATGGCGTCAGCTCGCATCCCAATCACTGTGCTGTCTACTATGCGGCGGCGTCACTCTGTTTGGCCAACCTATTGCCCAAAGGTAAGCGCGCGAGAGAGTGAGTCACGCGACGGGCATTCAAAACAATAGAAGGGGCATGTTAATTGCTATGCTAATTCTATAGCCCATCTATTTATAGCCCTTAATTATATATACATATATATAAATTTTATATAATGACATTTTTTATGTGTATCCCATACCAAATGCAGATTGCAAGTTCTATACCTTGGACTCGATCAATTTGGTGAGAAAATACCTATCCATCTTCGATTTGCTATGCACATGCTTCATGTCAACGCATTGGTATGATAAATGTGGTCATATATATGCATATAGTACACGGTTTAATCATTTATTTTTGTTGTTGTTGCACAGGTGTATACTCAGTTGGAAAGAGGCAGCGGTTGTGCGGAGTGCCATGCTGGAGCATCACTCACAGATGAAATGGTTCCGCTGGCTATATATCTACACATCGCGCTATATGTTCATCAATTCGATGCGCCAAATAAATCTCTCGGATGTCGAACTGGAAATGCAAATACATGACAACTAAAAAGTTACTTAAAAACGTTTTGAAAGTTAAATGAAATGAATTGTGGAGAAGCGAGCGAAAACACCAAAAGACAAAACTACCTTCAAGATGGGAGTTGTTTTCCTTTTTTTGTTTTGTTTTGTTTATAAATAGACTCTGACGATTCTACTAGTATAGCCAAAACACGGACTGTAGTGCACACATAATTGATATCCAATAACCCAGGGAACAACATGGAACAACCATAGACATACAATACGTAGGAGAAAGCGAAACCACAAGCAAAAAAAAAACAGTCCATTAAATTACGAGTAGTTTGTCTCACCAAATGGCATATCTTTATATCTGCATAATGCATAATTAGTTAGCTCTAATTCTTGATTATAAACCATTACCAATTATTATTTATACATACATACTCAACTCCAAGCAATGTTCCAAAGTGTGCGATATAGTCAAATGCTTACAAAACATAAAACTAAATTAAAGCTACCAATTATTATAATTGTTATTAGTTTCTTATTGATATTGATTATTAATTATTGTATTGATTCCTTCCTTAGCGCATACCACACACACTCACACACACACACACACACACACACACATTTCTAGTGAGCAAAAAACACATTTATGTTTCTTGTAAAATTGTAAAATAGTTTGTTGTAAGCAGCGAAGTACAATAATTTTTATAAATACTATATATGTATGTATTGTATACCTAACGATATATGTGAATGTATAAAATCTACTTATGAGCCCCACAAAGAGCGAAGCAAGAGAGAGCCACAGAGCCGAGCCGGAAGCGTTAATAGAAAATAATAGTTCATAGAAATGCTGTTAAACAAAAACAAATATTTTAATGGAATCATTTGCGAAGAACGCAAACTGCACCATTTTTAATGGATCAAAACGCAAACACTTTTAGTAAAATGCGAAGCGATTTTTGTTGCAAATTTCAAATATGTTGTTTTTTTTTATTTTTTATTTCTAGTGAAAAAAAATGAATACTGAATTTAATTTCGAATTTTGAACCGGGTCTTGTACACAAGAACTGATTTAATGTCTAGCTAATCGTCGACTTGTTTTACTCTTCGTCTTCTCAATATCCTTCGGCCAGTATCGGCCTCCGAGCAATTGACTATTATCTTCTTAATGCCCGTATTGGACTCGTGCTGGGCTTCCTTAAAGGCCTCACCCACCTGCGTTATGGGATAGGTGTTGCCAATTAATTTGCGCAGAGGCGCCAGCTTGGTGGACAGCAGCTGCAAGGCAAGGGGATACCTGCAAAAGGGCATGCAAAATGGAAATTATCAAACAATTGCTAATTACTAATTGCTTTGTTTCACTCACATATTGGCATAGCGAAAACTGGGCCTCATTTTGATGTTTTTCATCAGCAGATCTACGGTATTGAAGCTGGCCACCTCCGATGCACATTCGGCCAGCACACAAATGCCGCAGGGCTTCAGCGCCACTATGGCCAGGTTCATTGTCTGTTCGGAGATGGCAAAATTGATGACCAAATTGGGCCAATCTTTGCCCTGGCTGTAGATGGACTCCAGCACCTCGCTGTACAGTCCATTCGAGTCGTACTGCACACAATTGAGTCCAAATTGATTGGTGGCCATTTCCAGTGTTGAATTCATGGTGGTGGCAATTGTCACCTGCTTGGCATTGAGGGTTTTGGCCACCAGACCCGCCGCTATTGTGGTGGGACCCGAGCCAATGATGAGCACATTGCTGATGGGCAATATTTCACCCTTTAGGCAGGCGGCACAGGCGGCGGCAAGCGTCTGGATGAGACTGCCCTCCTCCATGGTGATGTTCTTGGGCAGTCGATGGCAGAGATCGGCATGATGGATCTGATGGGTGCCCAGAAAGCCCTTGTACCACAGTCGCTCACACATTTGGTAGCGGCCCTCCTTGCAGAGATCACAAAAACCGCAGGTAATGGTCGCCTCACACACCACACGATCACCCAATTGTAAATTCTGTACACAGGAGCCCAGCTCCTCCACAAATCCCGTGGCCTCGTGCCCCAGCGACATGTCCTTCATGTCCTCATTGCCGTTCTCATAGATGTGAATGTCCGAGCCGCTGAGTGCCACAGAACCCACACGGATGAGCGCCTCTAAAGGGGGCAGATGAGCGTGACTGAGGGAGGGTAGGATGCTCTACTTACCATACTCCTTGGGCTGGGCTAATGGTAATTCCAGCATCTCGATGTCATAGCGTCTGGGAATATTGATCATATATCTGGTGCGATCGTCACCGAGTTCTGTCTGGGGCTGGCAGGAGAACTGCCTGCGCTGCCACTGGGCCGGGGCCAGGGCAGCGAATTGGTCCGGAGCAAGCCATTTATTTCCTTCTACCTTTGGGTGTGAGAAAATCTCAATCAGAGTTAGAAGTATTCCCCCTAGACTGTGTACGCACCTTTGCCGGACTTGTTCTTATTGCCGCCCTTCTTCTTTTTGCTTTTGTCGCATTTCTTGCGCGGGAAGCGCACCTTGGCACAATTTCCGGTGCAGAAAATCCTGGGGCATTCCTCGCCATCGATGTAGCAATCGGTGCGTGCCTTGGTGCGCGCCTTCTTGTCCTTGCCACGGTTCAGGGGGTATTTCTGCTCCAGCACCGCGCACTTGCCACCATCCTCCTTCTTGCCATCCTTCTTGCCCTTCGCATAGCCACGCTGCCACGTGGTGGCATCGCCAGCCGTCAAGCCACAGAGCTGCGTTTTTGTCGGCTTGCCGCCATAGTGACGGCGCACGAGCGTCGAATAGATTAGATAGCGGCAAGGAGTTGCCGCACGGCTAGAGTAACGGACCGGCGGCGCTCCTGCCGCCTGGCGGGACTCATGAAGCTGGCACACAGAATCGGCGAGCAAGGGACTGGCGCAGGTGGAGTACTTTTTCTTGCAGGGATCATTCTTCTTTTTGTCGTCTCCGCCTTTCTTGAACTTTGCGCACGGGTCCTTCTTCTTTTTGTCGTCCTTTTTGCCGCACGGGTCCTTCTTCTTGGCGCACGGGTCCTTCTTTTTTTTGTCGTCCTTTTTGCCGCACGGGTCCTTCTTTTTATCGCCGCCCTTCTTGAACTTCGCGCAGGGATCCTTCTTCTTTTTGTCGTCCTTCTTGGCACACGGGTCCTTCTTTGCGCCGGACTTGAACTTCGCGCACGGGTCCTTCTTCTTTTTATCGTCCTTCTTGGCGCACGGGTCCTTCTTTTCGCCGGACTTGAACTTCGCGCACGGGTCCTTCTTCTTTTTATCGTCCTTCTTGGCGCACGGGTCCTTCTTTTCGCCGGACTTGAACTTCGCGCACGGGTCCTTCTTCTTTTTATCGTCCTTCTTGGCGCACGGGTCCTTCTTTGCGCCGGACTTGAACTTCGCGCAAGGATCCTTCTTCTTTTTGTCCTTGCCGCCGTCCTTCTTGCCGCACGGGTCCTTCTTGGCGCACGGGTCCTTCTTTTTAGCGCAAGGATCTTTCTTCTTCTTGTCGTCCTTCTTGCCACAGGGATCTTTCTTCTTGCCGCCATCCTTCTTGAACTTGGCGCAAGGATCCTTCTTCTTTTTGTCGTCCTTCTTGGCGCACGGGTCCTTCTTTTTGGCATCCTTTTTGCCACCACACGAAGACTTGCCACCACTGGCCCGTATCTGGGTGGCATTCAGCGAGGCCTTCTTCTTTTTCGATTTCTTGTCGCCCTTCTTCGGGCGCTTGCACTTGTCCTCCTTGCAGGGATCGCCCAGCGGGCACTTCTTCTTGCACTTCTTCTTCGGCTTGATGACGCCATGCTTGCAGCCATCGCGCAGCATGGGCCCCTGGAACTGCTCCTCGGGCTCCGCGCTGCCCGACCGGACCTGCAGTGGGGCTGCTGCCGCCGTTGTCTGCTTCATGTGCTTCTGGGCTTGGGCGCGATTCAGAGCCGTGTGGGCCTGCGTCGATATCTTGGGCAGCTCCCGCTCCTGCTCGGGACTCAACGACTTGGCAATGGCGGCCACTGTCATGGCCGGATCCATTTGCTCGACGGCGCACAGTTCTTGCTGCAGCTCCGATAGCCTGGCGGCATACTGGTTCTTCAGGGCCGCCAGCTCCTGGTCCGTCATCTCCGACAGCTCCTTGTCGCTGAGCTCCGCCGGTGTATCGATCATTGGAGCCTGCTGGAACGTACTCTGATCGACACACATCCCATTCTCGAGGGCAGCGCTGCACAAATTGGCCGCCAGCGAGGTGACATCGTCATTGAAGTCCGGCACCTGATCCTCGGTCATGCTCTGCAGATCCAGCTTCTTCATGTCCACATTGACGACGCCCGCGATCAGGGCATTGAAATGCAGCGGCACTGTGTGATCGGGCAGACCGGGCGTGGCCAGCTCCACACGTGTGTTCATGGACACCACGGGACTGTTGGGCATCAGCGCCTGGCCGCCCGTTTGCTTGCACTCGATGGCATCGCGCACATTGGTCATGTCCATTTCGAAGGACAGCTCCATGGAGGAGATGGCCAGGTCGTTCAGGCGATCGCTCAGACTCCGGGGCACGGAAATCTTCACGCCCTGCAGGTCATCACCTCCGAGGGTCTCCAGCTCGGCAGCATCGATGGCTGGTTCAAGTTGGGCCAGCACTTTGCTGCCTGCCTGCGGCTGTGCCTGTACAGGGTCCTGTATGGGCAGCGTCTTGGGCAGGGGCTGTGCATTGTCCTGCGGCTGCGGCTGCTGCTGCGGCTGCGCTTGCTCTTCGCTTTCGAGCTGCACCTTGGGCTTGGCCTGGGTGTGCGCCTTTGCCTGATCCTGCGTCTGTACCTTGGGCTGCGTCGTGGTCGGTAGTCTTGCTGGTGTGGCTGTTGGCAGGCTGGAGGTTGTCACATTGCCGTCCAGCATGGCACCCGTGGCACCCATTGCCTGCTGCTCGTGGGCTGCGGCAGTGCCCCCCAGTTGCGCTGGGCCCTTGGCAATGGCATCGATGTCCATATCCGCTGCGCTTGGCGCTGTGGTGTATGACTGCCAGAATTCTGCATCCTCTGCGGCGGGTGGTTGCTTCTGTTGCTGCTGTTGCAACTGAGGCTGAGGCTGCTCCTCGGCTGCTGCCTCTGGTGCTGCTGTTGCTGCAAGTTCATTCGTGTGGGCTGTTGCTTGACTGTTCGCCTCCCGCATCATTGCATTGAAGTCGTCCACCATGCTGCTGGAGAACGCGTCGATTTCATTTGCGTATTTTCTCAGCTGATTGATGCTCGTCAGCGTTTCCTTCAGTTCGTTGGCATTCATGCCGGCTATGTCCAGCGGCACAATTACTATCTTCAGGTCCTTGCCATCCTTCTTCTCCGGCGTGATCAGGCCAATGGGTATGACACTCTGCGCGCCTTCCGGTCCGCCGGGTGTGCCCGAGAAGCTGATGCGCTTGCGCAGCATGTTGACTCGGCCATTGAAGGTAAACACCTTGTTGGCGGCACTCTGCGAGTACAACTGCACTCGCACGCCGTCGCTGCAGTTGCAGTTGAGCACTTGGAGCGGCGTCGCCGGGAAGCCGATCCGCTTGAGTCGCCTTGCCCGCTCATTGAGCAGAAAGCGCGGCCGGAACACGGGCGAGTGGTAGCTGATGCATCGGGTGATCTGTGAGAGACACGGCGTAAGGCATTTAGATTGACTTCTGGCTGTTGGCTTTATCCAGCCGAGAATGCCGGACATTTCGCGTCTTCGTGTTTCGTTTTTAACTCAAAAATTTTGTTTCTATTTCAACCAAAACTTCACATTCAAAATTGACATTTATAACGGATACGAAAAATATTTTTTGTGGATTTTGATTTTTGAAAAAAATAATTTTTGTATGTCTGTGTTTACAGTTTAGTGTGCACAAGCCGAATGAGAATCAGGGCCCCCAATGACATCTGTTCTGTGTAGCCGAACAGCAGGATGGCCTACTCGGATCGATCCTCTTGCTACACAAAGTTTCGTTTAAACGATAAATTGTCTGGGATCGTTAGTCGAATGATTCTAATGCGTTTTAAGCATTTTTCCCTATCAAATGTATTCGCGTATATTTTTTACCCTACGTTTCGTTACACCAGAGACTGCTTCTATGTTTAGAAGCACAGGAGAAGGAACGTTGTGGGCCGCGGCGAATGCCGCGCCTCTTCTTTTTACTTCTTCAGATTTTAGAAAATTTTAGCTATTTCCGTTTTAACGCTATAGTTTTTTAATTCCTCTATATGGGGTCGGAAACGTTTGTATGCAAAACAAATGTATCCCTAAACTCTTTGAGTACTGGGTATTAAAAGGAAGGTGATCTTTATGAGACGTTGCTTGCAATAATTTCCTATTAGGAGCCGAGGGACTCGATGATAGTGCTCCACTTAACAAATTTCAATTGTCCTTAAATTTAGTTTCGTTCTAGTTTTACTCGCTAGCTAGTGACGTGTAACGCTTAGTTTTATATATATATGTTTGCTTCTTTTTTATGCCTACCTATACGCGAGTTATAAGTGTCATTCAGCAGCGTTCTGTCGTTTGGGAGGTAACTTATAACGTTTTGGCCTGGGCTTGGTGTTGCTTGGGCAGTTAAACTGTGCAGTCAGATACGTTTTAATACTAGCAAAACAGTAGGTTTTTTTTTAACAAAAACTTGTTTTTCGTTTAAACTTTTTAATGGCAGTCAAAGATGTATATGATGCTCGTAATAGACTGATCTGAACGATTCCAACTTATATACCTTACAGAATGACTGAAACAGATAGCACATTCCCCTAGGGCAGAATTTTTGACTGCTTTTCGATCTAGACTGTAGAGAAACCCGAACTTGAAGACCTCTATTGTATGATCGGAGACCGACATGTGGATCCTACTAAGTACTTCACGATCGATTCTCAAATAACTACGGATCGGACTTATACCCCACTTAAAAATATAACCAGGACCAGCTTTTGGAGGCTCCAAATTCCCGACTGCGGCTATTTTTGTCTAAGACTTCCAATATCGAAAGTGTGCGCCTCGTCTCACATACGACCCGGCCGATCTTAAGGTCTAAAGCCCTGTACATACCGGAAGATATCAGATATCTGAACTTTCTTATCACAACGAAGTTGTCCCAAGCATTATTGATCGTGTGTGCAAGTGTCAGATATTATTTTTGGGCTGGACTCACATGAAATAGGTGCGACATCTTGCACAACAGTCGCATTATTTACTGAAGACCTTTCAAACTCATAAATCTAATATAAAATGAACCAAAAGAAAAATGAAATTTTGAATTTATTTTAAATGTATATTTCTAAAAGTTGTGTTGCTTGGAAACGTTAACCTAAAACTAAAGTTGTTCAGAGCACATACATATATATAATGGCATGCTACGACAAGAATTTCCCTTGAAAAGTTCCCTAATACAAAGTCCAGTAGATAAAGCAGGCTCTGGAAAGTAAACTTATTGTCTTAGTCGACCAATCCAAAGCTCTCTTAACGATACTGGCAGACAGAGAGAGAGAGAGAGGGACATCTCTCGTACCTCATAGAACTGGCATTTGGTTGGTTGTGGTGGGGGGGCCGCCAAATGCATATTGAATTAAATTTTTGAGTACAAACAATTGCTTGGACATTTGCCGCATATTAATTGGCCATTGAACGGGCAAGGTGGGCACTCGTCACCCACTCACTGTTTTGTTGGTCACCCAGTGCCAGATTTCAGTTCAATTTGTGCGTTTGCTGGCAGCGGTTTCGGTTTCAGTTTCAGTTTCGTTTACATTTTCAAGCCTGTGTATTCCCCCATTGACAAAATGTCGCGATTGTCAAGCTCCACATATAGTTCCATTTGTTTTTTGGTATTTCTGCATGTAAGCATCGTCATTGGGAAGGTTTTTTCGAGGTGTCAACGGGGAACTAGATGTTTCGGAAGCTTCTTGAATTATTGTTGAATCATGGGTCAATGGGTCAAGGATTTAGTAACAGAGGCTTAACAGGCCTGTGCTCCATTGTTACCTTTGCAGTTAATTTAAATGGATCTTTCTCTTGCTCTGCACAGATCCTCCACTTCTCCAGAGCCCCTTTATTCTTTTCCATTGCATTTGATTCATTTCCAAGCCCCATTGGGGTTGCCCTTGGTTCTAGATCTATAAAGCAGAATGCAAGCCCATTCTAGGCACCAAAGGTTCCTTCTGTTCTGTCCCTGCATCAGCAGACCTACTCCATAAATCCCTCAACAATTTGCAGTTATGTCAGAACCATTTCAAGGTCTACGTCTCAGTCTGTTGCCAAAGTACGAGGAGATCCGTGGAGCATATAGAATGCCTCATTAGTGTGATCATATTCAGTATTCATACATTTATGGATCGTCATTAAGCGCCAATTAATATTTCCATGTTTCCTGTGTCCGTACAGTTCGTGCTGTTGCTGCTGCTGACGACGACGACGACGACGTACGGAAAGCCAGCTAGCGGCAGTCAGGCCAGCAGCAAGACGACTACCACCACTCCCGCTCCCGCTCCCGATCAGAGCAATGGGATGGTGCACGTGGCCAGCTATGTGAACCAGAAGCGGACAGCCGGAGCGCGAGAGGAGTTCGACTTTGAGCAGAACGAAGCGGAGGCCACGAATTCCGCGCATGTGCGGCAGCTGTTCGGCAGTCTGCTGCTGCTGCCCGGCAGCGGCAACAAGAGCCTGGAGGTGACCCTGGAAACCCTCGACGATGAGCCGGTCAGTGAGCGAAATACTTTGGATGATCTGAATCTGGAGACGGCCAGTGAGCAGCACGAGGGTGCCACTGAGTCGGCCGATAACTGGAGTCGCATTAAGTTGGCCATTCCCGTCCTGGAGCCGGTCAAACATCTGATAAATGCCGTTGGCGGTGGCGGCGTCAACGATACGCATGTGCGCACCAACTCGCATCGTCTGATTGGGCATCATGGTGTCCATCACTCGCCTCATAGCGGCGGGGGCAACATTAGCTCGCCGGCCATCGAGACGGAGGAGGACCGTGAGACGGCCATAGACAGCACCGGGTTCGATGTGCTCGAGACACTTGGATCGGCTGGAACCGTGCTGTGGGGCATCCTTCAGAATCTGAGGAAGCTGTTTGCGGCCAGTGCTGGAAATGCCAGCGCCTCCTCTTCCGGCGGTGGCGGTAATTAGATGTCGCTGGAGGGAGTTGCGCGGGGCTGGGCTTGTGGTCTGTGATTAATATTAGCGATAAATTAATTGAGTTTCAATTATATTTGATACGTACTAATAAAGTAAACGAATTATGATAAATTGAGTACAGAAGGGCACTTTTATTTGGAGCTTAAAATACAAATTCCAAATTCAAAAGAACGTTTTATTTTCTGAAGCACTACCTGATCGATAGAAAAAGACAAATTTCAGCTGTCTGGTAACTCCCCGGCTATACATATCGATAAATCGTTGGCAGCGCTGCCAGATCGTGACAGAAAGACTCTCCTCTTTAACGCATAAATGAGTTCTTGTCAGAAACCCATTACGTTTGCCGTATGTTATTTGTTAAAGATCCCAGTCAGTTTGATAGAAATTGGGAATGAACAACCAAACTTAAAGTTCCAACTGGATTTTAGGCAGCGCTGCCACATAGATAGAAAAAGATATGTCTAACAGCTGTTTAGCTTGGTGTTTTCCCTGTTCCGTTTTGTGCGTCTTGTTCGGTTGCTGTTTTCCCTGTTCCGTTATGTGCATTCGTTCGCCGATTTTACAACACGACGGAGGTTGTGTCGCTGCTCCGCGTTGTTTTCGTCTAAAAACTCGTAATAAATACACGAAACACACTAGAAAAATTCTAAAAAATGCTAAACAATAGTGGAAAGTGAGTGGAAAACAATTTGAAACGAATATCAAAGATATTTTCGTAATAACAGAGGTTTTGTTGTGTTGCCCGTCCGACTGTCACGCAGAATGCGCGTAGAAAGACAGAAAGCGCGCTAAAGGCGCGTGGAAACGCACAAATACACAAAAATGTAAATAAATAAACGTGCAGAGTGTTAAAAGTTGTGAATAGTTAAGATAAGCCTACGCCTGGCCCTTAAAAGTAAGTAAATTGGTTACAAATTGCCAAATTTGCCTGTGACCATCGGAAGTCGAACAGCTGTTTTGTCTCTGTGCGTTCAGGGTATATTTTGAAGAAGGTATGCCATGGCGGCTGTGCCGCTCTGTGGGATTCCTAGTTTCTGGGACACTCTCGATCTTTAGATCTCTTCGGGACGCGCAAGACATGTGTAAAAGGTTACAATCATATAATGTTGAGTCCCGGCTAGTTTTCTTAACAATCGGACGCACGAAAACCGGTTGTGGTGCACTGTAATAGCGCTTATTCCATGATCATAAGTCATATCCTGTGATCTGGGAGAGGGGTTCTCTGCAACCCTACCCCTACAGTCTCTTTAACAAAGCTTGTCTTTTCTACTGCTTTGTGTTTGTTTCGCAGAAAGTTCAGCATTTCCCTTCGTTTATTTGTTGGTTTATTCACTAAACTGTTGAGCAATTACCTAATTCTATTAGTATTCTCTTTACCATTGGCTTTTGACGTCAGACGCGGATCAGATCTGCCTTTAAAGTTGGCTAATAGCTAAACAATGAGTGTGTGTGTGTGTGTGTGCCACTCCATTAGCATCTGGCTGGTGAGCGTAGCACTTATTGCCTTTCAGGTGGTGGCGTGCACCATGTGTCCACGGCATGCACCATGTGGTATTGCTGCCCAGCAACTTGGTTTTCTGGCATCCGTTGACATTTGTAATGCTCTCAGTCTTTTAGCCACAATTTGTTTATAACCAATTGCATTATTATTGGCTGCAAAAAAGCCGCGATGAGCAATGCACAGCAGCAGGAACTGGACCGGCCTACATGTGTCAGTAGTGCCTACTCCAAGCAATGGAGAAGTGTTTTCCGTTTGGGCGTCAAACAGACTGCTTAGCCGGCGAGTCGGGCGGTTGGCGTCTGCCGCCTTCTGATTTCTGCCTCTGCGTTTTTATATTTGTTTATATTTGATACATTTCCCTTAAGAGAGCGTTGAGCAGCTATGAGATTGTGTTGGCATTAAATAAGAGATATCAGATGTTTACTTCTTTAATAGAAAGGTTTTCCAGAAGGCACACGAAGTGGAGGAAAGAATTTAAAGACATCTAAGGCAACAAGCAGTAGTAATAATAGTAATAGGAACATCCAAGAGAGAGAGAGAGAAAGGCTGCGAATCTTGTTCCTTTTATCATCAAGCAGTGTTCTTATAGGTAAAAGCAGTAACGGGAGCTTTTAAGCAGTAAAAAGATCATCAGTGCTTTTAAGCAGAGAAATCCGGATACTGATATGATTTTTCATTCCGCTATTTTCCTCGCTTAAATTGGATATACATACATACATACGCAACTACTCGACATTGTCATTTTTCAGGGTATCCAATATTTTATGCTTCGCAAACAAACCAGTTTCTCTTTTATTTCCCCATCATAATTCTTGATTTATGGCCTTTATCTTTTTGCTGTACATTTATCAGAGATTTCCCACACAAATGAGGCACAGTTTTGTTTTGTTGTTTTGCTTTTTCCAATCGCAACGCAAATCTGCCCAACGCCTTCTCATCAATATTTTTTCCAGTGATTTTTCAATTAAAAATGAGCCATAAAAACGTCTGAAAAATCTTTATAATTTTATTATTGTGGCAATCTGGCATAAAACGACAAATTTGTATAGTTGTGTAATTATAATTATAGAAATTCTTATCGTCGCAAGTATTTTTTGTCTAAGATTTGTTTGATTTATTTGTGTTTGTTTTATAAAGAAATACTTTAACCTACTGCCGGCGGCATTTGCCCGATAAGAAGCGAGACATTATAATGGATTGTTTATCGTACCCAGAAGCACTTCTATATATTTATTTCCAACTAATTTAAAATTTACTTTACTCTCTTTACAGCGCTACTGAAAGATACAAGAAAAATCCCCCATTTTCAACGAAGTGACACTGATGGTCGAGGAAGGATTTTAGAACTGTTTTTTTTATTCGTGGTCTTATCGGACAGCAACTGGAACTATGTTTGAGTTGGTCTCACCAGCGATTTGTGTGTGGCTGCGGTTCGCCGATAACCGATTGGATTCGATTCGATTCTTGTCATCGATGTCCTAGCTCTAGTTCTAGTTAGGTTGTGTGTTCGCGGTGATCCTTTGGGTAATGGAACATGCATCCCGGGGATATGCATAAAAACGTTTCAGTACAAGTTGATAGTGATTTTGCCTTATTGCTACCCAGCGGTGTTTATGAAATCAAGAAAATGGAACCACGCTCCAAAATACGAAAAATCATTGTGTTCTGTTTATTCCTCGCCATCGCAGGCATCATTGGTTTTGGATACTTTTGTCAAGATCAGGTAAGTCTTGCCTTCTAATTCCTTTCCCATATATATACGTATACGTATAAATATATATTTTATCCTTATAATTAATTCCTACTTCATCGGCAAGACATAAATTTCTCTTCTCTGTTTTTCTGGTTTCCCTTCTTCTCTGCCTTTGGCGCCAATGCAAATGAGATTCTCCATCCACCCTACTCCACCGAAAAAAAAACCGCTGAAATTTCATAATTTATATATTGGTTGTTTGCATTTTTATTGAAATTATTATTGACTGTTTTTTTCCCCCGGTTTTTGGGTTGAAACTCGTTTTTGCAATGCTCACCGAAAAAATATTTATTAGCCTCCCGGCGTTTTGTTTGGAATTTTGTTTCTAGCTTTTCTCTAGGCAGATTTTTTTTTATTATAATTTATATTTTTTATGTTGACTGTTTTTCATGACTTTGTGTACTGTGCGCTCGTCTATTTGTGTCTATTTCGGTAGGCTTTAATTAGAAAACGAAAACAAAAATGTTTTGCTTACAATCTTTTTGGGGTTTGGCGCCTACGAAATACGAAAAATCTCATTCTAATGTAATGTTTACGCTATAGAACTTTTGGCCTCATTGGGCAATACATTGATCTGTAATACGATTAAGAAATGGAATATAAATTTTGATTGGAAATGTATTTCTCATATGAAAGAGAGAGTTTATGCATGAGGAAATCGCTGTAATTTGTGTCAGAAATAGAATGTAAACTGGATGAGGAATTACCCTAATATAGGAGATGGATGAGCTGTAATTTAGATTGGGAAATCCAGTAATATTATGGGGAATTAACTCTTACAGAAGTGGAAATTTTTGTGGTTTTATTGGTAAGGAAAATAACCGATACAACGCTATAATATAATTGAGAAATTATCTAATAACTTCCAACGGTGCTATTGATGCTTTATAACAATAATTTGATGGGGAACTTCCCTCATAATATATGTACAGAGCTTTTATAAATATTCTCTAATATTATTGGGATTGCTCTGGTTCAAAGTAAAAATATAAATGAAATAACCCTCATGAAGTACTCATGGGGAAGTTCTCTATAATTATTGGGATAGTACTCTGACAGAGACGTCTCATTTTACTGCAAAAGTTTTCATATATGTATGATTATTCATTCCTTCACGCTGCTTTAATTTGATTGGGTAATCGTTTTCTAGCTCAGTATTCTGTAATCAGTGTAACCCATAACACACGCTCTTGATTGAAATTTGTCTAATCTGTAAGACTAATAAGTCGCTGCCCTACACAGCAATCTCGTACTCTCCACTCCCAACAGCCCTCCCCACACGAATATACAATGATTTAATGGGTGAGGTGTAAAGTGCATTCAATGGCCATAAAAATAAAGCCCCCAGACGACAGAACAGCGAACATTAAATGCTACCCCTGGGGACCCATAAAGCCTCCCTGCCAGACCAGACCCAGACCGGTCTTGGCTCAACTTTGGATACGATATCTATAAGTATTGCCTGTGAATATGTAAATTTCCACAATTAATCTCTAGGCCGTTGGAAAATCATCTCTAATATTAGCCCCCCTTCCGATATAAATTCATTCGAACAGATCATAAATTTCCAAATGCAATCTAACGTTGGCTGCTTCCATCAAAGCGTATAGGAAAAATACTTTTATCATTTTATACATATATACTCGTGCCTATCTTTGCCTGTTTGATTTGGTCTATATATGTATGTGGATAGATGTGTTTTGCCTACCAAACGTTAAGGAAAAAATCCATGTGGGCGTGACTTTTGCAAAATGAATTCAATGTCAAATTTCTGTCTACATCTTTTGAGTGAAACATATTTATTGTGTAAAAATGGTGACAGAGGAACGATGTGAGAAATTCTTTGGAACCCAAGTAAATATTATTAATTGCCAAATATAATTGTATTTACATTACTGGCCACAAAATACCAATATAAGTCATACTTAAAGTCATAATTTTGTGAGAAATACGCAACCAATCAAGAGGATTTTCGGTAGATAGCTAGCTAATAGCTACTTTGAATAAGCGTTTTTTATCATTAATATTGGAAAAGCAAAAGTCATTTAGTTTTTATGATATCCATAATACATATATATATAATAAGTGCCTATTCATCATTGTGATTCATTATTTTGAGATGAAAGAGTTTTTAGTACATATAATGTTCCCAGTCTCTACCGTCTCTGCCTCTATTTCTCTCTCTCCCAGTGTGGCTTTGCTGAAAATATATCCATATATCTTTCATTTAGGCAATTGGCGAGTGGTTTTCTCTCCGTATTAATACCAAATATACGTGCAAGTATCTCCCAAATTGAAACCATGAGCAAAGTGACATTAATTGAGCACAGCTGCGCCTGCCACCAGCACTCCCCCTGCACGCCAGGCACACTCCCCTCCCATGCGGCACGCGATCTTGCCAGACATTGCGACTGTGGGCCATGCCACGCCTGACGCTTGACGCTGCCGTTCATTCCTCCGCTCAGTGCGTGCCGCTGAAAAATTCGCTGTTATTTTTTGTTGTTGTTAAAAATAGCTTAATTAGTTGTACGCGCCAGGCCAGAGGAAAACAACATACTTAATGAAATGTGTGGCGAAAGCGAAAATGAAAACGAGAATGGGACTGGGAACGAAAACGAGAACGAGAACGACGAAACTCTTGTATTGCGTGTGTCCCAATGGATGGGAAGACATAGTATTCCATTACTCAGAGATGACGAGGTCGTCGCGTCGTATTTTCGGGGGTGTATTCAGATTTGTGCTCTTAATGGGCCATGGCCGCCGAGCAAGTTGCACATAAATTACTTCTGTGGCTACCGCGACGCTGATGTGTTTTATTCTAGGAATATTCCACTTGAACTTGTACTTGTATTTTTGTTGTTTTTTTTTTTTTTGGTTTTGATTAATTGCTGGCGATTTTTTAACGATTTTTGACATTGGAATTTGTTGTGTTTGTGGCACTGGATGTTGCTCCTTTTTACTGCTAAGCTACACAGGAAGAGAGCTGAAATACAAAATACAAAGTAGAGATACAAAATATTCGAATATTTAAGAAGTGCTATGAGCAGAGGAAATACCTATACTCTAGTTATAATTTCCATTCCAAATAAACCTTGAACATAGCTCTGCCACATGTTAGAACCCTGTCGTCCACTATTCTAGGGTTTCCCTCGTTGCATTCCAAATGAAATTAAAGTGTAAACCTAATCCGATATCCCCCGGAATGCCCGCAACCTACTAGAGGTAAACCCTTCCGTAAATGTGTAAACTTTATCAGGCACTAAACAATAAACAAAATCATCAACGACTTTTACTCTGAATAATCAATAGGTTACCTCCACTCTCCGTTTAATTTAGTTTTTATTTATTTCAGTTTATGCAAATTTCTAGAGGGGATCGCTTGAATATTTATTTACTCTCGATAAAGAGTCATTAATTAAATGCCGTCTGCCAGCCGAGTCGAGTGGTTCGAGCTGTTTGTTTGAATTGTTGTTTGAGTGAATTATTTTGTGGTAAGAGGATTGTGTCTGACTGTCTGATTGCTGGCTGCTGTTGTGACGTCCAAAATACGTTCGAATCCCGCTTTTGTTAGCGTAATAATATTCCCAAAAAGCGAGTCCAAAGTTCAATTGCAGGTGTGTGTATGTGTGCTTTTGTTTGTTGCTTTTTGGTTTTTCTCTGATTGGATAAACAAGGAAAATGTTTATCATTTTGTGGAACTTTCATATTTTGTTGCCCCGAATTTTCCAGCAATTTACAAAGCATAGCTAATGAAATGAAAAACTATTTATGACTTTTTTGTTGGCTGTATCTGTGTCTGTATCTCTGGTTTTGTGTGTGTTTTCTGTGATTGTTTTTTCTCCAAAAATTTATAACCACAATGAAAATGTTTTGTTTTTAGTTTTTACCAACGTTTTGTCCACATATTTGGTTGTATTTTTGGTTGAACTTTTACCCCCCATAAATGTAGAATATATATCCATGAAATTCCTATATTTATACTGAAATTTTATGGCTCTATTAAAACTGCACAACACTTGCCCCGCGACTACAGATCGTGCCAAAAACTTTGCCTCATAAAATGAAAACACACGCACACATTTCTGTACTTATTTGTCTTTTGTGTTTTAACCATTTTATTAGCCAAGATTTGTGCCCTGCTGCTGCATTCGTGCATGTCTTTTTATGGCTGTGCTAATCAATTTCATTGAGTGTTGGGACTTGTAGATTTATACGCACTTTTTATGGCTTGTCCGGAATATCTTCTCAGATTTGTCAGCATAAATTTTAGGAAAGTTTTTTTTTTCGAGTTAAACAAGGAAGCCCCTGCTGTTTCTTAAATGTCTCAATTACATAAAGTTCTGGGGTTTAAGAAATTTATTATGTGGTAGATGAGTTTTATCACTAATAAATCTTTGATATGTTGAACTTCTAGACTCTAGTCAATTTTCTTAGAAATTCCCACTAGTTTCGTGTCAAATAATTTTATTCATTGCGTTGTTTGATCAAGATTAGTTTTGATGGAATTTCCTGGCAGCTACAACACTTGGCCACATAATCAATTAGCATTAATATGTACGGCTGTCATGTGACGTCTTCATTAAGGCCTCCCCAAAGACCAGTAGCAAGCAGCAGCAGCAGAAAGAAATAACAAAGAAAACCAACAGAAACCCGCAAAAACCACATAAAGTCCAGACCAATTAAACTATCAGCAAATCTGAAAGCAAGAAAAAAGTAAGAGAAATATGCCCGCACATGCCATAGAATGGAGTAAGGGTAAGGGTAAAGACATAACTCAAACCGCACATGTCATAAAGAATGATGAGAGTGAGAGGATGCCAGAGAAGGCAGCGTGTGCCCCCCGTGGCGGCACTTTTATGTAGGTCTCTCTCTCTCTCCCTCTCTCTTTCTCTCTCTCTGCCTCTGTGTCTAATGAATTTTGGTGATTTCCAAAAAAGGCCAAACAAAAGACAAAAGATCAGGCAAAAGCCAAAGCCTCAGCATTATTCACGCCTGTTTGAAGTTAATTCGTGCGCAAAAGATCCAAAAACAAAAACACAAAAAATAATCAGATATAGCCGCTACACTCTTTGACCGTCTCTGTCTCTCAAAAAAGGATGCATATCCCCCTCCTGCAAATTAGCCAAAAACCCCAAAAAAAAAAAAGAAAAAGAAGAAACCCGTTGACTGGTTTAGCTTTTCTTTTTGATAAAAGTTTTTTGATAGCCCCGACGATTCTTGACGGATGCGCCCGGCTGTGTGGCGGCCCCGAAGAAGGTGCATGTGAGAGGGTAAACAGGTTTCTTTTTTTGTGACCGTATGTCTGGGGCAAGCTATAATTTTCGTGTGTGTGCCTTGTAGGGTATGTGATGGGGAGGCTGATGTCTGCGTGAACATGTCTCGGATGGCACATGGTCAACAGGTTTCAGAGTGAGGACTGACTTTCAGATGTTTTTAAAATTAAATTATAACATTCCCCAAAAAAATAAACTTAAAACAAAAACCATTATTTTCAAAAGCAATATGAAAAATTATAATTTTTGTTTTTAAAATTATTTTGATTTAAACATATAAAATCATCCCGAACATTTTGGTAATTTTTGGTACCATTTTTATACAAAAACTGGCTTAAATTATAAATATAAATCATATGGTAAAATTTTTTGGTTTATTTTTTCACACAAAAGTAAAGGGTATCCCCGTAGTCGCCTCAGAAGCTTTCGCCGAGGCCTTCTCTTTTATTGAATCACTTCACCGCCCGGGCTCTGCTGATGTTTTGAAAGCGCTGTAAACTGATAGCCGTTTATGATCTTAAATGGCAATGCAGGTAGATAGGAGGAGGTGCCCTGCCCTGCATTGCCCTCTCTCTCTCTCTCTCTGTCTCTATGTTTATGGGTTTTTTAATGCCTTTAGGACTGTTCATCAAAGGGGATCAAACGCTTTGCAAGCGGCATCATCATAGTAATGATAATAATTTGGTACCAACAAATAAACCATTAAATCGAGTTTACTAACTGTTTTTGCCTCACTCTGATGGCTTAGAATTTATTTAAATCCATTCAATGGGTAGCCCAAATATTTCAATTGTTGATGCCCGCTAATGTCAATATCGATTTCAATTGGTTACATTTTCGGCTAATTATTTCCCTTAGTAACAGCTGTGTGTGGAGTGGGTGGCCTGCATTTTAGCAGTTTTGGAATCCATTTAGAATTATGCATTAATGTGCAGGAATCATTGTGCCGTTGCAATTGCCAATTACACATTCAATTCAAACGTTTTGTAAAATGCAATTAGCGTTCTGTAATACTAATTGGAATCATTTGTTCTTGTTGCTGGTTGCTGGTTGCTGTTGTTGTTGCTGCAACATGCAACATCATGCGCATTTAAGTTCCGACTAATTGGATTACTTTGAGTTCAGGCATTATGAAATGCGTGGGCGAGACGGTACGTCTGATGTCAAAAATGTCAAAATTTCGGAATTTAGATTTTTTTTAGCATTAAATGGAGGAATATGTCTTTTGGAATTTTATGAATTTTTGGCATTACGAGAAAGTATATTTTGAATGCTTGAGAATTTTTGTTCTTTGTTATTTTGATTTTAAAGTATTTTTATGGAAAGTTTTTCTGTTTAAAAAAAAATGTGTTTATTAAGAGATTTAAAAATCCACATAAATTGCTTTAAACTTTAAAATATTTTCAATTATACATACATACATGTATGTATTCCTATAACTTTTTCCATATTTTAGTAAAATATAAAATAAAAAAAAAATGTTGCCATTCAGTTATGGCACGAGTAGAAACCATTTTGTAAAACTTTATTAGCCTCCAATAAACCATTAAAACTATAGAACTTTTAACATTTTTACTGTTAAGCTAAACTTCTGGACTAACAAAAATATTCGTACGTACATACGAATTCCGATGGCAACAAAAACTAAAAGAGAGAGACAGAGAGACAGAGAGCAAAACGAGAGAAAAAGAAAACGAGCAAATTTGTGTAATAAGCATCCAATTAAAACTTTTTCACACAATGCAACTCCAAACCCAAAAGCAACAAAAAGTCAACGGACGAACAATGAATGCAGCGTGTCTAACAGGGGAGTGGGAAAGAGACAGACATATACAATGGCTCGCTAGCGGGGGGAGTTGGTGAGTGGGGGAGAGAGAGAGAGCGCTGCCCTCGACTGTCGCCTATTTAACGAGCTGCAAAAATGTGAGCCGCTTGCATGGAAGGGGGCTGGGGAAGGAGGGCAAGGCTGGGCAGGCAGGCAGGCAGAACCGTTAGTATTTATTATTCTATAAAGGGATGAGGGAGAGGGAGTGAGTGTGAGGTAGGGGTAGGGGCTGATGAGCGAGCGGTGGGGCATAAAGGATTTCCGCTTCGTTGACTGAAATATGAGCAGATTTTTGACAATGTTATACTTTGCTGTAAGTACAGGCAGCGGCAAACAGACATGCAGAAAGCAAAGTGAGAGAGGAGAATGCGACTAGACGGATACCCATTATGCCAGCAAAACACTCAAAGAAGGGTGCCTATTCTTTATAGAAGATGTTGCTTAAACCTGTAACATTCACACACAATAAACCCTTTGTAAACATCTTAGATTACAGGGTATACACATAAACAGCTGTAACAACAATTCATTAATTCTGCGAATAGGGCTTTATATTTCTTTCTAGACACTAAACTCAATCATCATCATCATCAGCAGCAGAAGCAGCAGCATCATCACGATAATGACAATGATGACAGTGATAATTACAATCATCATTGCTATTGCTATTGTCTTCCCGCCGCCCCCCTCAACCGCCCTCGCTCTATATATAGATCAAGTTGTGTGACAATGTGAGAGGCGTGTTCGGGTTTCGCAATTGCAAAATGTTTCGGTTTATGGTTTCAGTTCCTGCGCTTCTGCGCCACTCGTTTCATTCTTAAACTTCTTTTCGTTTCGTTATTCTCCCTCCGCCCCCCCACTCACTCTCTCGCGCTCTTTTTCTATGTGGGGGGAGCTGTGATAAAAATAAATAATCAGAGAAGAGGCGACACGATGGAGAACTGACAGAAGCAGAAACTGAAAGATGAAGAAGTTATTTTTTTATTTTTTTTGCACACTCTAAATGATATTATTTCTTGTTGTTGTTTCGTCTCGTTTTTTTGGTGGATTTCGACACACACACACACACACACACTGGCAAACAATACATCACTTGAACATTGTTTTGCACTTGTCTTACCCCCTCCTCCCACAAAACCATCACATCACTGACATATTTTCCAGTTTGCTCACGTATTAATTGCTCAAGTGGAAGCGACAAGCAAAGCGGATAAAAAAAACAACCACCCCACCCCCCCGCACTATTGACCGAAACATGTTTCTGATGTTTGCCAGCACTTGAACTAAAGAAATACTTAAACATATCAAACATACACATACATATGTACATATGTACATTAGGCTGGGCCAAAATTTGACCAAAAAATTTTTTTTTTTTTCAAAGGGACACCTCCCAATTCTGTTCTTTGTTATTTAATAAAATTATAAAATTTTTTCAAATTTTTATTTTAATGTTTGGGGGTTGCTACCACGAAAAGAAAATACAAAATTTTTGGTTAAATATACATTACAAAAAATTGATTTCGTCGGTTTTTTCAAATAATATTGAAACTTAGAAACTAGTTCATATTGCTAATAAGGTGTTTTTATTTTATTTTTATAGTTACTGTTAAAAAATTAATAATTGGTGAAAATCAGGAAGTTCAGCTGAGGTTGATATATTTAGTTAACTATTTCGCAAAAGCTTTTGCAGGTTTATTACTGCCAATAATGAAGATATGAATGGTATTAATATATGTATATGCAATAGATTTTTTAATTTTCTTGATTACAATTTTTTGTAAAATTCGGTAGCAACCTCTAAAAAATAAAAAATAAACATAAAATAATATCATGTAAATTACTATTAAATCCAAGGTAACAAAATTAGGGAGTGTCCCGTTTCAATTTGGAAAAAAAAATTGTTTGGCCCAGTCTAATGTACATGTACATATAGGATATATGTACATACATATGTCTGCAATATGGGGGGATATCCTTCTTAATGGTCATTCTTTTCTCTTTTGATTTATGAAGGGTTTTGCTGTCTTTGATTAATTAGCAGCTCCTTAGGAGAGAGAGACAGAGAGGGCAAGCAGACAGAAAGAGAGAGAGAGTGGGGGCATGGCATGGCAAATCGGGTTAAATTAATGACACCCTGGTATCTGAAGTGTTAAAGTAATTTAATTAGTTGAGGTGTCCAGTGGGAAGGGAACGGAAGAAAGTTGATGAAACTTCACTTAAATTAAGGGTTTGCTTTGAGGGGGAGCGGAAGTGGAGATTCAAGTTTTGTGTGTTTGTCATGGAGTAGTTTTTGGGAAATAGTTTTTTGATTAAATGGCGTGCCGAAAGGTTTGTCGTTGGTGGAGATGGTTGCCTAAGCGAATGAATTGTTGAGCCATATAAACCAGAAAGATATCCTCTTAACAGAGATGATTCAAGGGAGTAATTGAGTATAAATTTATCGAGCATTAAAAGGAAAAATTATACAAACATTTATAATCATGCCACATGCTGCCCAATCATTTGCCAGCCTTCTTTCTGGCAACTTCTTCACATAATTCCACTTATTTCGCTTGAATTTTTAATCATCTTTATTTTCTTTGAATATCCCAGCTGTTATCCTCTTTTGGGCGTCCTTCTATTCGCACAAAATTCTATTTTCAGACTGATAAATCAGATTAGCTTTTTCCCCCCTTCCATCAAACGGAGACCTCCCATACGGAGGATTTCTTTCAATGAGCTTTCAGCACCCATCCCCCAACTTTTCCTTTCTCTCTCACATTTCGAGTGTATGCTTTGTGTGTGTGTGTGTGTGTGTGTGTGTGCTGAGGATGGGATTCCTCTTGCAATTTCCATCAATGCAGACATCTGAGACATGAACTGCATATCAAACACGCACAGAAAGAAGTCTATCTGTATATTTCTGGGTGTGTACTTGTACATATATTTAAATCCAAGGCACTTCATGAATGCCGATTGCAATATACCCGGAGTCTACTGCGAGTCCGAGTCTCGAGTCCACTGAAAAATGCTTCACGGAAGTCGTAAATCGTCTCGAAGAGATCGAAGCTGACCAAAAGAAGTGAAGTACTCATGAAGGGGGTGGGGGGAAGAGGGAGTGCTGCCACTGCTGCCACTGCTGCTTCTGTTTGGTGCAAATGTCAATAGTGTGAAGTGAGTGCTATTTATATGGAAATATCAAACGATTCCCCAGATAGATATGTGCGCGTATATTGCCTTTGTATTTATAGAACCGAAAGCATTAAGGGGGCCTCGGCCCATAGAAATGAAAGTGAATCTTGTATCTGTTTATGGTTCAATAGCTTTTGCCACTCATCTCTCTCTCTCTCTCTCTTGACTTTCATCTTGACCGCCATGAGCAATCAACAGCTGTCAGTCTGACAAACAATTCATCATGGAAAAAATGTGCAGCCAACTATGGCAGCGACCCATTAGAGTGGGGCGGCATCTGCATCTCCACTTAAGACAGCTAACAAAATACCACACATTCGTAAGATACTCGCATGTACATGGAGAGAGTGCGAGGAGTGGGGTCTAGGGTGTGGAGAAACTGTTACAAAAATGTGTTTGCATATTTAGCATAAGACTGCTCCGCTCCTCAAGTGGCTGATAACAATATGGAAAACAAGGGCACTACAAAATAAGAGAGAGAGAAAAATGACTGAGAGAGACAGACAGAGATTCGATTCGATACAAAATGAAATTCCAAATGCACAAAATTGAATTTCTACTCCATCCGTATTGCTACTGCTTCTACTGCTCCTGTTCCTGTTCCTATTTCTCTTTTCTTTTGTCATTTCTACTTTTAAGATTTGTTTATGTTAAAGTAATACCCCAGACTTGTTTGTGATTACGTTGAACATATGTTGACAAAAATCCAGTGAGTGAAAGAGGGAGAGGGAATGATATGTAGAGTGGCGAGCTGCAGAGAGGCAACTGGAGTGGAATGGCAAGCAGTCCATTGGAGAGGAAAGGAAAAATCCCCCGAACATGGACCAACAGCAAAATGCAATTGAGACCAAACGGAAGCATGCCACCAGCTTCTGGTCTCTGTTATTCTTTCTCTGTCTCCTTGTCTCCCTTCTCCCTCTCCCTCTCACTATTTTTATACCCGTACTCAAAAAAGAGTTAAGGGGTATATTAGATATGAGGTAAAAGTGGATGTGTGTAACGCAGAGAAGGAAACGTTTTCGACCCCATAAAGTATATATATTCTTGATCAGCATCAATAGCCGAGTCGATATAGCCATGTCTGTCCGTCTGTCTGTCTGTCTGTCTTGTTGAGCGCCTAGATCTCAGAGACTATAAGAGCTGAGGCAACCAAATTTGGTTTCCAGACTCATGTGATATCACACTGCTACAAGTGTATTTCAAAATTTCTCCCCGCTCCCTTCCGCCCCCACAAAGAACGAAAATCTGTGGCAGGCACAATTTTAAAGATACGATAAAACTAAAAGCGCAGTATCGTAGAGAATGCCCATATCTACCAGATTGCCGAATCTGAATCAGATCGGATCCTAATTATAGCCAGAATGAAGAAATTAATTTTCAGTTGCTTCCCCTGCCCCCTCCTGCTAACGACCACACAACTCATTTTTCTTTTCGCTCGCACACTCTGCCGCGTTCAGTGCGCGAGCAACCCCTAGCGGAGGAGATGTAGAATCTAAATGGTACATGTAGAATATACATGTTAGATGTAGAATATGCATAGTATATGTAGATTTAGATAACAGATGTAGCAAAAAAATTTAAAATGTCAAATTTTTTTTTTGTAATTCTAAAATTCTAACAAATCATATGCTCAAAAATGTATATACTGACTGAGTACGGGTATAAGTAGAGTCGCGTCCCCAGAAGCGACTCGCACGTTCCTTTTCGTTTTTCTTTGCTTTCTGCTTTGATTCAAGCAACTGTAGCATGCATATATACAGAGTCATATACATAGTTATGCATATGGGACATATCGTTTATGGTTAGTATAAGGTACTCTGTAAGTTCTGCTTGTGGTTGTGCTCTCTTTTTGCAGATACGAGTATTTCTGTGGATTTGTGGATCTTTGTCAGAGAACATTGATGTTTTGTTAGGGGGTACATGTGTGCCTGTTAGCACAGGCTAAATATGCATTTTGTGGTTCTTCTTTTGGTCGATTTCTGCTAAGAACAATAGTAGTTAATTGTGCTTCAGAGGATTCCACATGTTCCTGGTATTCATGAGGTACCTGCACAGAAGTGTGGGTCCTACAGAAAGGGTGCTGGAGACGCCTGCTCTTTCGGGCAGAAACTGCAGCTGTTATTCTATAATTTATGCAGGCTTTAGATGATTTTTGAACACAAATGATCATCCTGATGAATGTTTTTATTCACCCTGAGACGATTTCGAATTCATTTCCAAAATTCATAAGTTTTAGAGGTGTATCCGTATACTCACCGTATACTCATTCCAAAGACTTCTTAGCAAGCGATTTAATATTCAGAGTTAATTTTTTAACTAAATGTGAGACATTCATTGTCATAGTTACATAGTTTCTTCCATATTTTAAGATGCAGTGTAGATTTTTAATAAAAAAAATTATTATCATGAACATATTGAGACATAATATAATAATAATAATAATAATAAGTAATAACTTTGTATACCTTTCCATTATTTCTTGTCAGAATCTTTATAGAATTTATAGGGATTCCTTTATTAATTTTCTGCTGACTAAATGATAATCACTTCCTTTGTTTCTTTCGTATCATACAGCCACAAAACCATGTTCAGATCTGTTTGTGGGTGAACTTTTTCTTTCATACAATAATACATTTTTGTTATCACGCAATCGGACCCTTGAAGGCCAAACAGAATGCTGCGATGGTTGTGGGCAGATTATTAGCTATAAATACTTAAAATATCACAAAGAGTCAAAGCAATTAATGAGCTCTTTTTCCATCGATTCTCTTCGAGTGCTTCAACGAACTCGTCGATAAAATTGTGTAAAATCATTATAAACTATGCAAAAACACTCAATTGGGGGCAAAAAAACAAATGGTTTTTCTACTTGGTAATTACTTGGATCCATTCCAGAAGCCCCCTTCCTGCGCTGACCTGCGCTGACCATCGCCTGCCAAGTACTTTTTTGCTGTACTCTGGTGTGGCACTTACGAGTCGCTGCGCCTGCCGCTGCAGCTGCAGCTGCACTTCAACACTTCCCTACCCACCACAGGGGCATGCAAATAATAAAGAAACCGAAGAAATGCTCGATGCAGGAACGAGGGAAAAACAAACAAACATAAAGAACAATTACAGAGAAGCTTATCGGCCAATTAAAGGCAAAGCCGCGCGCTCGCTCCACGGTAGCCGCTGCCGCCAATGGGCAATGGAAAATGCAAATGCAAAAATGCTGGAAATGCAAACAATTTTACCTCATTTTGCGGATCAAAATTGCCAAAGTTCTACCTCATTTTGGTACAACAAATTGCACAGCTGCCGCAGTTCTGTTCATAGCATTTTTCAGTACATTCTTCTGTGCTTATGTGCCTCAGAGTTCTGTTCTAATTGTTGCACAAAATGCATTGGGGCATGCAGCAGCAGCAGCGTCATCACAGGCAATAATTGTTGCAGTTTTTTTTCTGTATGCAATTTAACGCACAATCTTTCAATTGTTCGGCGACAATTTGCTGCCTTGTGGCATAATTTATGCAACATTTGTGGATCCAAAGAGAGAGAGAGAGAGAGAGCAAGAGAGGAACCCAGCCCGGAGATGTGAAGTCTGACAGGCCTGCTGACAATTTGAATTAAGTGTAGTTAATGTTGACAAACGTCCCATCCATCCAGCCATGGGAGAACAATGTTTCCCAGAGTTCATTGGGGACACAACACAACACCCCCTACTACCCACCCTTATGGCAGCCTCCCCCACCCCATCCCCTCTAAGCGTATAACATGGGGCGGGGATCCGCATTCTGTGTGGAGTGGCGGCATTAGGCCGTCAAACATGATTGATGGGATTGTGGCCTGGCATGGACTGCGGCGAGCACGAGATTAAGATAATCGACATTTGTATGATATAATTTCCACATGTTGGAATCCATCCGCACATTTGTGGCAGCAGATCTGTGTGATCTGCGGGTTAAGTGGCTATGGAGAAATATTAATAAAGTCAGTAAAAGAGTGCGGCGGAAATGGTTGAACTAACTAGATCTAGCGGATGGAACCTGTAAGTTTTTGGGAAAATGTTTTTGGAAAATCAACTAAAAGATTTATTGATTCTGTGACGAGTTGATTCTCAAATTTAAGTTCCACCGGCAGCACTGAGATTTTTTTAGTGTAAAAATATATATATATAATGATGGAAACGGTGTGTATGCATTCAGCATTTAATTTCAGGGTTCAACACCTTTTTAAATGCTTCAATTACTTCCATTTCATTTCCGATTTACTTCAACTTAATTAAGTTAGAAAAAAAGCATAAACTTTAGCCATATTTCCACATTTTAAAACATTCAAGAAAAAGCAAAACGATAAGCAGGAAGCAGGAATACACCATGAAGGCCCCAATGCTGTGCATGATAATGATCCTCATTTTATTGGAAGGATTTGCACGACGTAAGCACAAGCAGCAAAGAACGGGCGAAATCAGCGCCATAATCTGTGGCGAGAATGAGTCTTATGGCTGTAAGGTGTGCTTTGAGCCATCTTGCAATCAACTGCTCTACGATCACGAACCATGTCCACCGGGTTGTGTTAAGACCTGCAACTGTAATATTGGTTTTGTACGCAGGAAGGACAAGTGCGTGCTCAAGGAGCAATGCTGTGTGGGCGATATATGTAAGACGAAGAAAGAGCTGGCCGTGAGAGAGGCCCAGGAGCAAGGTGTTACCCCCGATCCAAAACGCTGGGCTCGGCCAGAATTTGAGATGGAATTGGAACATATGGAAAATATTGTGAACGCTGTACCGGAGGATAAAGGAACAACCAGTAACCTTTTTGATAAGGTCGCAGGTATTGGGTAGCGATTGGGCTAAGCCAGAAAATGAGACGGATGTTGAAGTTAAAGCAAATCCACCTGAATAAATAGTAATCGATATGTCCTTCCAGACTCGACATCTATTTCGAATTGTTTCCTACGTATGTATGTCCGAGGCATACATAATTTTACCCAAAAAAAAAAACCCCCTCTGTCTACATTTTACCTTTTCTTGAACATAAAACTTATTTTCAACGACTGAAACACTAAACGCAATTTTCTGGCACAGTAACAGGGGTGAGAGAAGAGTACTCTATAGAGGAATGAATGGATGGTAGGGATGGAGGTATGCTGTGTGTGTTTGTAATCCCAAATGAGGCGCTTTATGGGAACACAAGGCAGTATAGAAATGGCTTCAATTAGTTCCATTTCATTTCCGATTTACTTCAACTTAATTAAGTTAGAAAAAAAGCATAAACTTTAGCCATATTTCCACATTTTAAAACATTCAAGAAAAAGCAAAACGAGAAGCAGGAAGCAGGATTACACCATGAAGGCCCCAATGCTGTGCATGATAATGATCCTCATTTTATTGGAAGGATCTGCAGAACGTAAGCACAAGCAGCAAAGAACGGGCGAAGCCAGCGCCATAATCTGTGGCCAGAATGAGTTTTATGGCTGTAAGGTGTGCTTTGAGCCATCGTGCCATCAACTGCTCTACGATCACGAACCATGTCCACTGAGTTGTGTTAAGACCTGCAACTGTAATATTGGTTTCGTACGCATGAAGGACCAGTGCGTGCTCAAGGATCAATGCTGTGTGGGCAATATATGTAAGACGAAGAAAGAGCTGGCCGTGAGAGAGGCCCAGGAGCAAGGTGTTGCCCCCGATCCAAAACGCTGGGCGTCTTGGCCAGAATTTGAGATGAAATTTGAACCTATGGAAAATATTGTGAAAGTGTACCGGAGGAAAAAGGAATAATCAGAAACCTTTTTGATAAGGTCGCAGGTATTGTAGGTATCGCAGGCCAGAAAATGAGATGGATGTTGAAATTAAAGCAAATCCACCTGAATAAATATTAATCGATATGTCCTTCTAGACTCGACACCTATTTCGAATTGTTTCCTACGTATGTATGTCCGAGGCATACATAATTTTACCCAAAAAAAAAAACCCCCTCTGTCTACATTTTACCTTTTCTTGAACATAAAACTTATTTTCAACGACTGAAACACTAAACGCAATTTTCAGGCACAGTAACAGGGGTGAGAGAGAGGAATGAATGGATGGTAGGGATGGAGGTATGCTGTGTGTGTTTGTAATCCCAAATGAGGCGAAAACTCAACTTGGGGGGCAAGAAGCCGAGTCGCTTTATGGGAACACAAGGCAGAATAAAAATGGCTTCAATTAGTTCCACTTCATTTCCGATTTACTTCAACTTAATTAAGTTAGAAAAAAAGCATAAACTTTAGCCATATTTCCACATTTTAAAACATTCAAGAAAAAGCAAAACGAGAAGCAGGAAGCAGGATTACACCATGAAGGCCCCAATGCTGTGCATGATAATGATCCTCATTTTATTGGAAGGATTTGCACGACATAAACACAAGCATCAAAGAACGGACGAAATCAGCGCCATAATCTGTGACAAGAATGAGTTTTATGGCTGTAAGGTGTGCTTTGAGCCAACGTGCTATGTACTGCTCTACGATAACCATCCATGTCCACCGGGTTGTGTTAGGACCTGCAACTGTAATATTGGTTTCGTACGCCATAAAGCCAAGTGCGTGCCCAAGACGGAATGCTTGTTGGGCGATATATGTGCGACGAAGAAAGAGATTGCCGTGAGAGAGGCCCAGGAGCAAGGTGTTTCCCCGGATCCAAGACGCTGGGCGTCTCGGCCAGAATTTGAGACGACTCGGCCAGATTTTGAGACGGCTCAGCCAAAAAAAGAGACGGCTCGGCCAAAAAAAGAGACGGCTCGGCCAACAAAAGAGACGGCTCGGCCAACAAAAGAGACAACTCGGGCAACAAAAGCGACGACTCGGACAACAAAAGCGACGACTCGGACAACAAAAGCGACGACTCGGACAACAAAAGCGACGACTCGGACAACAAAAGCGACGACTCGGACAACAAAAGCGACGACTCGGACAACAAAAGCGACGACTCGGACAACAAAAGCGACGACTCGGACAACAAAAGCGACGACTCGGACAACAAAAACGACGACTCGGCCAACAAGAGCGACGACTCGGCAAACAAGATCGACGACTTTGTCAGAACTTCAAAAACTTCAGTCGGAAAATGATTGGAAACGTACTATTCCTATACCGGAGTGGCAAATCATTTTTAATAGGGTCCATGGTATTTACCCAGGCAAATACATACTTCAACATCAAAATAAGTTTGGGCGATAGCGATATATGTAAGACGAAGAAAGAGCTGGCCGTGAGAGAGGCCCAGGAGCAAGGTGTTACCCCCGATCCAAAACGCTGGGCTCGGCCAGAATTTGATATGGAATTGGAACAAATGGAAAATATTGTGAACGCTGTTGTAGCATATCTACCCTACCATTTTAATAAATCAAAGGGTATAACAATCCGTTAATACATTGTGACACTTTGTCATAATGAATACAAATATACAAATGCCCGAAGACCACTAAGAATTACATAAACATTCCAGCGCACAAGCAATACGATCCATCGCTTATATTCAAGCCGATCGCGGAGCGTTGGAATGCTGAGCATGCACTTTGCAGCTCAACCCATACACGACATATGCATGCCTTCTGCATACATATGTATATACATATATATAAACACATAGATATAAGCATTGCATGTTTTCGGGTTAGCTGGACCCAAGATCAGTAAGTAAGATTCATTCGGAATAAAGTAACAGAACGGAGCAGACGCTCCTAGGAAAAGATTAATAATAAAGTTATTAAGGAAGAACCTTACACTGTACCGGAGGATAAAGGAATAATCAGAAAGCTTTTTGATAAGGTCGCAGGTATTGCAGGTATCGCAGGCCAGAAAATGAGATGGATGTCGAAGTTAAAGCAAATCCACCTGAATAAATATTAATCGATATGTCCTTCTAGACTCGACACCTATTTCGAATTGTTTCCTACGTATGTATGTCCGAGGCATACATAATTTTACCCAAAAAAAAACCCCCTCTTTCTACATTTTACCTTTTCTTGAAAATAAAACTAATTTTCAACGACTGAAACATTAAACGCAATTTTCAGGCACAGTATCAGGGGTGAGAGAAGAGTACTCTATAGAGGAATGAATGGATGGTAGGGATGGAGGTATGCTGTGTGTGTTTGTAATCCCAAATGAGGCGAAAACTCAATTTGGGGGGCAAGAAGCCGAGTCGCTTTATGGGAACACAAGGCAGTATAAAAATGGCTTCAATTAGTTCCATTTCATTTCCGATTTACTTCAACTTAATTAAGTTAAAAAAAAAGCATAAACTTTAGCCATATTTCCACATTTTAAAACATTCAAGAAAAAGCAAAACGAGAAGCAGGAAGCAGGATTACACCATGAAGGCCCCAATGCTGTGCATGACAATGATCCTCATTTTATTGGAAGGATCTGCACGACGTAAGCACAAGCAGCAAAGAACGGGCGAAATCAGCGCAAATCAGACCTGAAATGTGTTAATAGATATTAGGGGTTCTGCTGCTGTTTCGGAGGACCGGAAATCACAACGTGACTTAAATTTAAAACTACTTATTTTTTTCTTCGAGAGAATATTAACCTTTGGTGTATTTTTCTTTTTTTGTCAAATCAAAGTTGTTAATTTTATTGAATATTTCCTACGTATGTTTGCCCAAGGCATACATAATTTTACCCAAAAAAAATATACAGAAAAGGGAACCATAGGAGGCGCCACAGTACTTGAATGCCGAATGTGCCTCTCATGAATGTCGAATGTGAATGCGACTTTTATTCAATTGAAATAAGGTGCCACCTAAATGGAGTTACACTTTAAAGAATCAAGCCTTTTTTATACCCGTACTCAAAAAAGAGTTAAGGGGTATATTAGATTTGTGTTAAAGTGGATGTGTGTAACGCAGAGAAGGAAACGTTTCCGACCCCATAAAGTATATATATTCTTGATCAGCATAAATAGCCGAGTCGATATAGCCATGTCTGTCTGTCCGTCTGTCCGTCTGACCGTCTGTCCGTCTTGTTTGACGGCTGGATCTCAGAGACTATAAAAGCTAGAGGAACCAAATTTTGTTTCCAGACTCATGTGATATCACACTGCTACAAGTGTATTTCAAAATTTCGCCCCGCTCCCTTCCGCCCCCATTAAGAACGAAAATCTGTGGCAGGCACAATTTTAAAGATACGATAAAACTAAAAACGCAGTATCGTAGAGAACGCCCATATCTACCAGATTGCCGAATCTGAATCAGATCGGATCATAATTATAGCCAGAATGAAGAGATTAATTTTCAGTTGCTTCCCCTGCCCCCTCCAGCAAACGATATCACAACTCATTTTCCTTCTCGCTCGCACACTCTGCCGCGTTCAGTGCGCGAGCAACCCTTAGCGGAGGAGATCTAGAATATAAATGGTACATGTACAATCTACATGTTAGATGTATAATATACATTGTAGATGAGATGTAGATGTTGATAACAGATGTAGCAAAAAAATGTAAAATGTAAAATTTTTTTTTGTAATTCTAAAATTCTAAAAAATTTGTTGCTCAAAAATGTATATGCTGACTGAGTACGGGTATAAGTAGAGTTGCGTCCCCAGAGGCGATTCACACGTTCCTTCTCGTTTCTATCTATTTTGGTGTGGCTTTTGCCTATTTTTGTAGTTAAACTGAAAAGTGCATTGACATTGGCTGCTAAATTCATTGGCGGACCGGACCATTGGATGCCAATTTTAATTCTTTCTTTTTTTTTCGCTGGGGTTCTTTTTGCTGCATCTTTCTTTCGTCTTTTTTTGTTGTTGTTCCTGAACCCGCATTCGTTGAGGCTCTCAAGTGACGACAAACGACTGAATACTGAATGCCAAATGCCAGGCCACAGTCATGCCACAGTCAGAGTCAGGAGTCCGGAGTACGGAGTCAGAGATCCAGACCCAGGCCCCGTGGAGTCATCGTCACTCTTCGTTCCACTAAACTGCCTCAAATGTCGCGTGACGCATAGCAAATGTTTTAATCTCTTGGTGCCCCTCATTTCAATACTCTTTCAAGTGAAACGCAATGTTCGGAAAAAGAGTAGGAGAATTCTTGGGAAAAGAGCATTTCATTCATCTATTTTTACCGTAGCTGAACTAATGGTAGATATTTGATATTTGTGAGGAAACAGGATGGTATTAAAAATGATCTAAGATATGTCTCAGAGTTGCAAATTCCGCTAAATATCACATAGAATTTTACTATAATACTATCTTTAAAATATTAGCAAAATATACTCCAAGCATTATCTAAATATACTTTAGAAATCTAAATTTCTCGACTAAAAATTCCGTCTAAATATATATAAAATAAATCTTTAGTTTGGCATTATTTTAAGCATATTAAATACAAAATATACCATTAATTCTTCTGTTATTTGTACCTTTTTGCTATTTGTACCTTTTTGTTATTTGTACCTTTTTGTTATTTGTATCATCTGTACCTAAAAACAGTGAAGTAACAAATTGCTGTATAAATTATATTATTTCTTTGCCCTTTGTTTACTTTATAAAGTGATTTCCGGTTTCTTACCCTTCCAAAACACCTGTAAAGCAAATGTACATGTGTGTTTCCCAACAATTGTATCTACAGTTCCAAAGTGTATCTAAAGTTCGTTGCTCTTTTAGCTATCTCTCTCTCTCTTTCATTTTTTTTTTGTTGCATATATTTTACATATTTTTTGCGACTGTCTGTCCCTTCTGCGGGTTCTTGACGCCTCGTTGGCCGCCCATTTGTCCAGTTTTCGTTGCCGTTTCGTTCGTTGTCTGTTCTGCATTTCCCGTTTCCCCCGCCTCACCCCTCCCCGCGACCGACACGCATTTAAGCACAGTCTGAATCGCATTCATATTCATGTGACAATTTGCATGAGATACAATGAGGAGGGGACCCATAATAGAAGTTGCCATAGAAACGGCCATTTCTTTTAATTTATGTCACCATTTAAATGGCAAACATAACAAAAAGAAGAGACAACTGAAGGCTGGAATGGCAATTGAGAAGGAGTTCTATCTTCTCAATAAATGTATTCTTCTTAGATAAAGAAACCAAAGAATTCTATTCATAAAAGTTCATAAGGTGGCAGTGTTTTTCCTGTTACTATTTTTGCATTGGAAAATCCACACTCCTGCAAGACACGTGAGGCCTAGGAAAAAGGCCATTTACCCGTAACTTTTCTAATAGCTAAAAACTTTCTTAAAATTGTATCATGCTTGCAAAATGTTACCACCTTTGGGGGGTCCAAAAGATCGCCTATCAAAAAGCCCACACGTGTCACAGTCAGCCGAGAACAATTCAATTAACCCATGCCAACGCAGTCAAGTGGTAATTTGCTTAGACGACAGACCCGTACCCCCTATGGCTGAGGAACATTGCGCCCTCTGTCTACATTTTACCTTTTCTTGAACATAAAACTAATTTTCAACGACTGAAACATTAAACGCAATTTTCAGGCACAGTATCAGGGGTGAGAGAAGAGTACTCTATAGAGGAATGAATGGATGGTAGGGATGGAGGTATGCTGTGTGTGTTTGTAATCCCAAATGAGGCGAAAACTCAATTTGGGGGGCAAGAAGCCGAGTCGCTTTATGGGAACACAAGGCAGTATAGAAATGGCCCACCTTTCCCGAATCTTATCAATATTCATAACTTTTTGTTGCATGCAAAATTACTTGTCGTATCGTTTGTATCTCTTTGAGAGTTGTTGCGGCCGTTAAACAGATTTATGCTTTAAGTTTATCTGCCCAAGACTCCTCGACGATTGATAAAATTTAACACAAATTGACTTGAAGGTCTTCATTGGGGCGAAAAGCACATCCTTTAATTAAACGCCACGCCCCAAAAACTTCAATCTGTGTGTGTGTGCCACACGCGCCACACAGTATCGTAGAAAACATTGAATCAGCATAAAATCTACATTATGAAAAGCTTTTGGGCTGGGCTTTCCACGCTTCGACTACGAAAATTTTATTAAAATTACTCTGCAAAAACCCTGCTCTTTCTGCTACAGCCTGGATCGTGGCGCTGCCAGGACGCTTGCTTTGCCTACCTGAAACGGTGATAAAATTAATAGCCTACGCCTGGTTTACGACAGCCGTTGCCGCCGCCAACGCACAAAAAAAATAGAAAATTGCCTCGAAAAATTGTTCAAAAAGCTTTTTCCGGGTGGCGGGAGTGGTGTGGATAATTTTTAGTCCTTTAGTCTCCTGTGCCTTTGATTGTCCTCACGAAGCTTCATTTCATGGCATGGCAGACACGAAAATATTCAAAGTAATTTCCAAGCTAAAATATGTCCCACGGATAGCCCCACAATGGATTGGAGTGAAGCATAGACCATGGACTATGGCATGTGGCTAATTTAGTTGGCAACGAAAAAATGCTAACTGCTGTTGGCTCCATAGAATAGAATGCCTCGAACAGATTGTATCAATTTGGGAGGAAAGCTGGGGCAAGTTTTGGGGTTGTTTTAAGGGGCTGGAAATTGTATGATGCTCATGAAAATGCCTGAAAATTAAAGAGCATAAGAAAAATACTTGTATTTGGAAAATAATATCGTACACGCTTTTGCAAAAACAAAATTCCATTTGCGTCATTTCTTGTTTCAGTAATTTTTCATTTGGAAATTCAATTGAGGCCGAAACAGTGAATTGTTGTACATATTTTTCGTGAATTTTTCTGAATCTGCCACAAATATAAATACGATTAAATAAATAACCATTAAAAATATAAATATTTTAAATTTAAATAAAAAAAAAAAAATATATATATATATATATATCACCTTTTGAGTACAGGCTGGCAATAAACAACCGTTTAAATTTTAGCATACAGATTTTCCCCAATTTTAAATACCCCTAAAAAAATCAACTACAAGCCACAAGAAAATTCCACACAGAACAAAAATATTTGTGTGCAAAAATTCAACCCCATTTACCGCCAATATTTATGCCATTTCTTTTCGTAGGTTTTTCATGGCAGCAATAAAAAATTCATCATTTTTGTTACATGTCAGTGAATACTACCCAGCAGCAGCAGCAGTCAAAATGTTTGGAAAAGCGGGAAAACCAATGGCAATTGCAGCAAGGCAGGCAGCCAGAGCACTCTGCTCCGTAGCTGTAGCTCCATTCCGCCTGGGTGCCCGAGTTATTGCCCGCAAAAGTTTCCATTTTTAATAATTTCCATTAACTAAATACTCGTTGAGGCCTGCAGTTCACGATGCTTGCCATGACCTCCATCTAGAGGGGAAAATTCACACAAAAAAAAAAAGGGGAAAGGATTGTGCCAATATAAAAAGGAGTCTTGGATGTCGAAGCTGTAAAATAGCCTAAAAAATGCGTAGTGTCTAAGGCAGATGTGGGCTAAGGTTATTTTCTGTAGTCGATAAATATTTTTCAATCAAACTTTACCATATATAACAAGGTAATCCCCTGATCTCTGGTGTTTGTAGCAATACAAAAAGCTGAACTTTTTATTTATTTCTTCAGAATTCTCTTTACTAAACACAAGAGTTCTACCCAACTTTAATAAATCCTGAACCATGGCAGCCATATGATATAGTAATCATATCTTATTGGTTCCAATTTCTACAATTACTGAACCACATAGAATTAAGCTTAAATTGAAATAAAACAATAACCTCTGTTGCCATAGCAACAGAAGGACACACAGAGGCGCATTTGCATATCGATCAGAGCTTCGAATTCTGCAACACAAAAACAAAATCTAGGCCAAATCATAACCCTCCATCTCTCTTGAAAGGGTATCACAAAAAAAGAAGAGCAAGGAATTGCGTAAGGAAATTTTCAGTTGTAGGAAATGCAGCGAGCGGCGTGCAACATGCGGGCTTCCAACGAGGAAACCCAAGCCCAAAAGCCGGGCATCTATGCAGGTCACAAATGTTTTTATGAGTGTATGTGTATGTGTGTGTATTGTTTGTACACACACACACAGAGAGAAAAAGATGGTGTGTGTGTCTGCGTGTTGAGAGCCAAAGTCAACATGCACTTGCACCACACGATATTACACATACGCCGCATTGTACGGCCACAGCAAAACGCCCGCTGACTGGCAGGCAGGACTCCCAGCTTTTAGGCCAAAGCCAGCCCCATTACCCACAAAAGTATGTTCCGGGCTGAGGGAGGTGTTTTTTTTTAACGCCTTCCTTCACTCACCGACACCCATCCAACATTCAAGTGTTTGACTTTTTCTCATTTAAAGCTTCGGCTTTCCACTTTCTTTCCTGCTCTTCTCTTTTGGTTAATTTTTTTGTAGTTCTTATACTTGAGTTTTTTTTTGGGGCAAGAGAGAGAGAGAGAGAGTGTGTGATGCCGGAGGTGCAAGTAATTGTTATAATGGTATCCGGGAATATTCATGTGCTGCATATTTGCTAGCACCTTTCCTCAATGCGGAACTGTGGCTGTGGCTGATGGCAGTGCCTTGCAGCATTTTCCTCAGTAATTTTTTACCTACGAAACGAAGCATTTTGCTTCAATTAGCAGTTTTCCATAATTGTGGCTTACATATCCCCTTTTTTGTCCGTTTTTTGGTGTGCTAATTCAACAACTACGTGTGGGACCAGTATTAGCAAAAGTTAATTAGACATCTCGTAAATTATGCATTCGATAAATGTAAATTTGTTGATGTAATCAATCTAAATGGATTCGGAAATGGAGCATAGAATGTGATTAGGAAATGGTACGAGGAGAGAAAGAAATAAGGCGAAATGAAGAATGCTTGTGTAGAATTTTCCGAAACCAAATTAGGCATTGCGATTGTATTTTAAATAAGACGTTAGTTCGATATTCGATAAATAAATTCGATAATCTATAAACCAAAAGTAGATAAATAGATGGAATAGTAATCGATAGATAAATTATCTAAACATAAATTTTCAAATCGATAACTACCAGATTTTCGAATATCTTTGCATCTCATTCTTATAAGAATCGATAGAAATTGAAGAAATAGAAAATCGATATCAAATCAATCAATAATATCGATACCACGTACCATCTTCAGCCTATAGTTACAAAATCAAACGTTTAAGCTCGAAAATATGCCTAATAAGAGGCCAATAAGCCAGTGAGAATCCGAATAAGAAGCACAAATACTCGCAAATGTAACCAATACGCAAATTATGCGCATATTTAATGATCAACAGATGTAATCAGAATATTGTGTTTACTACGACGAGGTATGTCCCCACGGTTGCGATTGTACTCTTACCATTAGAAAAGCATATTCAAATAGAAATAGATACATTTGGAATGGATGCCCATTCAGAGTCTGTTCCCGCCAGTCAAAGTATTTGTTTTATTGTGGACATTGTGGCGCCAGCCAACAATATGGAAGGAAAACCCCCCAAACCAAAAAAACATAATACACAACAGGAAAGAGGAGGAAGGAGGTACAAAATCAAACATGCGAATTTATTTAATTTATGCTGGCGCCAAGGCATTCGGCGCAGAGACATTCATTAAAATCAAATACAAAGCAGCTAGAAAATGTCTCGAATGACAACAGCAGCAAAAACCACAGTGGCAGCACAGCAGCAGCCGCCGTACAACAACAAAAACGTTGCCATAATCAGCGCGAGGATTGTGAAAATGTGTTAAGCATATGCAAAATGTTTCCGACGATAAAAATGTCACTCTGACCAGATGGACAGATGGACAGACAGACAGGCAAAATGTCACAACAGAACAAATAAGATAGAAAGGAGATAGGCATCCGAATGGTGGTTGAATTTTTGGATATCCTACCTACAAAGAAGCAAGAAGGAAGAAGAATATACCAATGGACAGTTGCTGATAAATTGATGAATGTTTAGCGTCCATAAAGTTGGATTTTCTTATCGGCTTATAGTGAAAATTGCTCTTTAATTAAAGTTTATATAAACTCTATAGAACGGGAAAGTCTTTGCAACTATTCAGTTACTGAACATTTCTATATAAACACTCTTTAAAGTTGCATATTTATTTTTCCTGCCTGGCAAATCTCTGCTAAAAGTCCGAGCACCCTTATTGCAAGGGTATTAATTGCAAAGCGGATAAGATAACTAAACAAAAAGTTGTCTGTCTGCCCATGATTAATTATATTTTGTATTACTTTTTTCTCTCCTTTTTTTTTTGCCGCGCTCACACACATTTTCTGATTGCAAATGATTATTTATCTCTGCGATATGCAGCCACTGATAAAATTGAGCCTTCATTCTCCATTCATCCTCCACCCATATATACAAATGTGTGAGGAATAGAGCAACACAATCGAATCGATGATGGGTAGGTGGTGGATGCGAGGGTTGGGGATATTCAGATGCGTTAAGAGGCTTGTTGAGTTTCAGGTTGGGTTTTGATATCTCTCGCCTGTTCCACTGGTTCTGTGCTGCTGCTGTTCCTCTGCTAATAAATCATTTCGTTTATGACCGACGACGTTGTCGTTGAATTATTGGCGACAATGTGGCAGGCAGCTCTTCTTTTTTTGTTTTTGTTTTTTTTTTTTTTTGCTCTGATGATGGCGCCGACACTCCCGGAGCAGCCGCGCCCCCCTTTCCACGACTTCAATGACAATGACGAAGGCTGGGCTAAGTCTCTTTGTGTCTTTTGTGAGCGTATTAGTATGCTTATGTACATATATCTTCTATATAGCATGTGTGTAAGGGGATCGGAGGGAGGGAGGGAGAGGTTGACTTAGGGATTGGGGTGCTGCTGGCTGCCACATGACATGGCATTTCAGATACTTTTCATGAGTGTAGGCATTCAATTAGGGAGTGTTCCGTCATCTCAACTTCAATGAGTTGCAGCTTAAAGGAATATTTGATGGTAAATATATTAATAAAAAGATTTAATTGAATGGCAAAGTCTTGAGTGGCTTTTTCAAGCAGATTTTGAAAAGAAGATTAGGATTATGATACTTAGCGAATATTTAAAGAATGTGCCATCTGTGGCAGATTCTTATCGAACTTTCCGTGCGTCATAAACAGATTTATATTTTTTATATTCATATTTCTTATATAATATTTCTGCTGTATTTTACACAAATTATTTTATGCAAAATCCTTTCATGTATGAAATCTCCCCGCCCACAGTTTTGAAGAACTTTTACCACTTTACAGCTTTCCTTCGAGCCAAAAATATGGTTCAATATTTTCTAATTATGATTTTACGGAACGAACCACAAAAACAAAAGCGATTTTCTACCTTTTTTTTGGGCGCTTGACAGACACTGTGAACCGGGAAAAAACCCTAAATGAAAAGCGAAACATGAGAGGCGACCGAACCCATGGAAAAAGAACTTTCGTTACCTTAAGCTTTTAAGTACTTGGAAAAGTTAGACAAAACCCTGGCCTGGGCCTGGGGCTGGGGCTTGGGGCAGCAGGTGGAGGGATCTGATGTACTTAGGACTGAAACTGAATTGAAATAAAACTAATTGCTAATTGAGGTGGGAAGGGGATGGAAAGGGCTGTGTAGTATCGGACTAATGGCCCAGACTGACGACGACAGTTGTTGGCCATGTGATGTGTGTGTGTGTGTGTGTCTGTGTGCGTATAGAGGTTAGAGCGTTCGGTCAGTCGGCTTAGACGGCACGTAATTACCATGTTCGGATAAAGCGGAAACAGTTTCCAACTTTGGACTGTGCCTATCTGTCTGTCTGTCTCTCTCTCTCTCTCTCTCATTTCAGTGTCTCTTTCTATTTTTCGTCTCTTTTTATTTCCTCCGTTTGTCCTATTCCTTGTTTTGGGTATTGTTACGGTTTTTGGTTGTCCTACTTCATTCGTTCTAAAGCTGCTCTGTTTTTTTTCCAACAGACTATTGTTATACCCTACAAAAGAGAGCTTTTCCAACTATATAATTTGCTTGTATATTTTCGAAGAAAAACCAACATCAGAGGTGGATACATCCATTTATTTGTCTCTTTTTCCATTTACTTCCTTCTCCCTATTCTCTTCCTCAGTCACCTGTGCTCTAGATATTTTCTTTTCCGTTATAGTAATTGCAGTTATAATGTTATAATGATTGCAAACCAATAAATAAATATATAAAATATAAATATAAATAAATATATAATATATAAATATAAATGAATATATAATATATAAATATAAATAAATATATAATATATAAATATAAATAAATATATAATATATAAATATAAATAAATATATATTCACATATAAGTGCAGAGAACTTTATTTTGATGTTCAGAAAAAAGTTCAGGAATTATAATTCAATGTGAAAAGTGCTCGGCATCTCATCTTTGGCATCTTCCAATTACACTAGTCAACACGATTTTTCCTCAAGGAACAAAACGAACTTTTTCTTAAAGATTTGGGGCTTAGAAATGGTTTGATGATATTTTTTTTTCTATGGCACAATTTTTTTTTAAAGAATTTTTTAAAACTGGTATTTTTTTTAAGCTTTTTTCAGAGGTAGCGCTTGTTTTTTTTACATAACTCTAGTATCTTACTTATTTTCTTATTTTGAAAAGATAATTAAAACAGCTAGAAGTTAAGCCCAAACACTTTGTGATTACAGCTTACCGTCTGGGAAATATAAAGCATTGAAATGCAAAAATGATGATTTTTTTGCGGTATTTTTTACGAAATTTTGACTTTAAAAACTCAGGAAAAGTCGAAAAAAAATTATATCCTGTGTCCTCTATTTTTTTGTGTATAGGTGCATTAATTTGGCGTCGTTCCAGGTATCGCTCATTAAAATCTATGGAGAGACTTTGGAGCTATTCCCATTGGGAATTGGGATCGCGATCAGGTACCAAATGTACAACCCTTTTTTGTTTGCTTTGTTCCCAATTGGCAGTTGGGCCCGCAACCTTCGAAAAGGTATTTTTTGTTCATTTTTTCCATATTTTAGGTTTGGTTAACGAATTTTAGCTCCAAAGTCTCTCAATAGATCTCCAATGAGCGATACCTTGAACGACGCCAAATTAATGCACCTATACACAAAAAAATAGAGGACACAGGATATAATTTTTTTTCGACTTTTCCTGAGTTTTTAAAGTCAAAATTTCGTAAAAAATACCGCACAAAAATCATCATTTTTGCATTTCAATGCTTTATATTTCCCAGACGGTAAGCTGTAATCACAAAGTGTTTAGGCTTAACTTCTAGCGGTTTTAATTATCTTTTCAAAATAGCAAAGTTCTTTACAACCAGACGTAAGATACTAGAGTTATGTTAAAAAAACAAGCGCTTCCTCTGAAAAAAGCTTAAACAAAATACCAGACTTCAAAAATTTTTCAAAAAAAAGTTCTGCCATAGAAAAAAAACCATAATTCTTTAAAAAATTTTAAATCTCCAAATCTATCAGAAAAAGTCGGTTTGGATCCCTGAGGAAAAAAAAAGTTCGATTTTGTCGAGTAGTGTTATCTTTGCATTTTATAATCATCAAATTAAGCCTCTATTGCACAGGGATATTCTACCTCCCAAGGAATGCACAAAGAAGGGTATCTAAATCTTAGTTTCCAGTTGCCATATTTTCTTGCTTATTATATTTGGATGTTGCTTTTGTTTTTTGTCGCTGTTGTTGCGTATACAACTCGTTCTCGTTGTTGGTTAGGTTTCTCGTTTTTAGGTTTTCTTGTAATTTAATTTTGCGGTCAACCGACATGGCACAGGAAACACGAAAGGCATAAACTAGCTGGAAGGCAAGCAGGACCCCACCACAACAGAGAGAGAGAGAGAGAGAGAGGAGCATGAGCATCCTTTTCCCATCCGCCTTTCCCTAATTTCCAGCTACAGCTGGAAAATGGCAAAAGACACGCCACAACCATTTCACAGCTCCTCGCAGGCCAACATTTTACTGAAGTGCGTTCCGTGGCTGTGGCTGCCACGTGTAGCGGCATCATTTTGCTTTTCCTTAACGCTTTTCCGTAACATTTTCCGTGGGCGTGGGTGTTTGCAGGCCTTGGGGGTGTGTGTCCTTTTGTGTACTTTGACACTCTTTTCGCATTAATGGCATTTAACGAGCAAATTTTGTCTACCGCCCTGTTGGGGCTCAATCAATTTAATTGGAGCGTTTACAATTATCATCGAAAGTGTTTTTTTGATGGAAATAAAGGAAGATTATATGTTTTTGGACTATTTATAAGAATAGGAATAGAAAATACATTTCTCTCTATAAAGTTAATGAAGATAGAGAGTTTTAAATCCTTTAAATTACATTGTTCACATATGTGTGTTCCTTTATGGATATTCATTCCATAAACAATAAATCTATTAACTATGTATATCTATAAATTGTATCGCTGAAATTTTTGAAAGGATTGAGAACTTCTGAAAAGATTTTTCGAGAATATTGTAATATTTTAAAGTTACATTTTTATATCAAGTTAAACATTATAATCTTTATAAGAGCATCCATCTATCATCTTCTACTTAAACCTTTTTTCTGGGATATTTTAATTACGTTATAATTAAAGCATGTCCCCAAAACAAAGCCTCCTCTCTACCAGTCCACTTTCGAAGACTGACCCAAAAGCATGGCTGATTTTTCCAAATTTACTCTGAGGTCCCCCCACAACGCCCCCTCGGCCAACCTGTGGCAACGTTTTAGCGCCTCTCTTAAAACAGCAGCAGCAGCAACAACAAATATTGGAGCGGTCCTTCTTTGGATCTTCTTTTCCTCTCTATTTTTGTCCAGTTACTTTTTCTATGTTCTGTTTACCATGGCTTTTCTTTTGGTGTTTTCCTTTAATCAGGTTGTGTGTCTGTGTGTGTACGTAATAGGCTTTTGTGTTGGTTTCGGCTTACATGCCTTTGGGGCAGGTCCATCTACTCGCATAGAGCTGAACAGAACGACAGCTGGACCTTTTTGGGAATATGTTTTTTATGTACTTTCAGCTTATATAAATAATACGATTTTCTAATGGAAATTTGCTTTTCTTTAGCTTATTTTCTCACTAATTCCTGTTTTTTCTTTATTTGGTTTTCTTTGCAGGTAAGCGCAAAATGTGCCGTAATATTAAAACAAGTGGAATTTATTGTGAGCTATACAGAAAAATATATGAAATCTTATCATCTACGGAATTTTATGCCTTCTGGTCTACAATTTTAAATTAATATTTAATATTGCTTTTCATCAAAGATCATTAAGTGCAATTTAAAGTGTTCTAAACTGTAATATATTTAATAGTTATTCGTTTTTTTATACTGTTACACACGAAAACCTTGGACAATTCGTGTTCTGGCTTACAATTTCTCTCTGAAAGTCTATTTTTTTCATGGGAAACCTATTTTGCTTCCCTGGTAAATATTCTTTCCTACCAAATCTCAACGAAATTTATCAATCATTTCCCTAATATCCAGAAAAGGCTTCAAGAAAACCCTGAACCGTACTTTTATAATATATTTATTGTTTCACCTTTGAAATCCCTTTCATTTCTTTTAGTAAACCTCAGAACCCATCTTGTTATCATCCAAACTCAATGAAATTGAATTACCATTTCCCTCAAATGATCTCCCACTGCGCTTCTTAGTGAGACAGAGATAATCCCCCATTTAATTTTATCCAAAGAGCAAAGAGAGAGAGAAGCCACTGCATAAACAAACTTAAACGATGGCGACAGAGCCACACACTCTCTCTATGGTGGTATTATGTCATTAAGCAAATCATAAAATCAATTACGGAGAGCATTGCATTTCATCTTAATGTTCATTGACTTGACAAATAGAATGTGTGTGGCGGCGGCAAAGCCAAAGTTAAATATCGCTGGCAACCCACGCACACACATGCCACATGCCACACATATATATAGATAGATAGACACCCCACTGAAACACCCAGTACATTTTCCCAATTAGAGCATTAAACCTAATGCCAACACGATTGCAATTAATTACCAAAAGAAATTAAATTCCATGTTCAACACGTAAATGGAGGAATCCACTCTCCGTTGCTCTTCCCTGGCTCGCTTCTGCTCTCCTTTCTCCCCTTTTCCGCATCCTGTCCAGTCGATGATACGCCCCAATATGGCCAGCACCACCATTATGTGCGGTTATTCCACTCCAACCCCCGCGTCTCATCGGCAGACAATATGTAGCCGACGCGCTAATGATGCCACATGGCGGCGGCATCATCGCATCAGTTTTTGGTTCGTAGCCGGACTCGTGCGCCCTCCGGATCCCATGGCCTGCACTTAACGTGCTCCGCGTTTTATGTATTTCTCCTGCTTCTCCACGCCTGTTATCTAAAACGACAGAGCGCGAAAAAAATTTTGTATATGAGTTCTGAATGGGGGGTTAGACGGGGCCTTAAAAGAGGCAGCAAAAAAGGGGATAGAGTAGTAAATGGAACAGGGGAACAGGGGAACAGGGGAATGAAACGGAATATAGTATGAGTGGAAATATCACATTGTAGCCTGTAGAAGGGCCAGCCTTAATCAACTATATGACATGACATTCTGACCTCCCCATATATGAGACAGTACCTCGCATGACACTGAAGTTTTGTCGTCGCAAAGTAATTACGCGTGTGTTCATGGGGCTGGCAAGGGTAGCAGCGATAGCAAAGGGATTGGTTATTGTCATGTTTGCCATTCGAAATGATATCAAAAAGATACTTAAATACTCGTTACATATCGAGTATTGTTTGCCTTTTGCTTATGATATGATATTTCCTGTGCTTTACGGGGATAGTTATGGAAGGCAAATTATATCTTTACGTATTTTCTGATAATTAATTAGATGTTTACAAATAATATTTGTCTACTAATAATACAAAAATATTGTGAAAACTATCTGGCAACGCTTCGAACATACGCCAGTTGTTCTTATAGTCTGTCGTTTTGAATGTACATTTGATCTACATATAAAAATATAGTTGATTCGCAGAAAAATGAGCACATAAATAAGTTAGGAAATTAGAAAAGTAAAAAAAAATTTAAATATTTTTATACATTTATCGGACTTTTATTAGTATATATTCGCATCACAGCGACATTTTCCATATAAATGATACCTGAAATGCCCAAATGTTCTCTTATAAAATATAGTAAGCCATAAAATAATGTTTTAAATTTCCAACAAATTTATTTCTAGCTAATATTCCCTATCAGAATTTTCGATAATTATTGTATTGAATTCACTTATCCCATTGCCGAATTGCCGGCCCCACATTCACACATTCAACTGCTTTTCAACATGGCTTTCGGCTACTAATTTGATTACTGTGATTATCTTTAATAACAGCTAATTATAGTTTCTATGTGAGTGTGTGTGGGTGTGTGTGTGTGTTCGTGATTTCAAAGCATCAATTGCATAATTTTGTCAAATCGTCATGGCCAGGCCAAGTGCTCATTAAGAGCCAAACACGGGGGAAGCCAGGAGCCAGGAGCCAAAAGTTTTGCGTGTTGCTTTCTGGCTTCTCTGACCACCACGCAAGTTAAACCTCCTGTTAAACCGTCACCCGTGTTTGCTTTCTAAATTATAATACTACCACGTATACGCTACTCGTATGCCCGAAGCTTAATTTATTGGATAATTGAGCGGAATGTTAATTTGTCAACCAACTGCTGACTGGGTTTAAACTTAGTTTACGTGACATTCTGGGGGGGCGGTTGAAGGCCAATGAACTTTGGGGGTCACATTACACATTTTGATTGTGCCAAAGGATTTGCGCATCATTACCAGGAAACTGTTTATGTATTAATGAAGTTTATTATTTATGGTGGAGTTTTGTGGGTTTTATTGTGTATATTTATTTCTTAGAGCATTAAGGTGCTTTTCAAATTTAAATACCCAATAAAAATTATGAAAATTTGAGAAGAATTTTACCAGAATTTACCAGAGATTACAGAATTACTATTTATTGTGGGAAATGCTCGACGGAAAAGTGCAATAATCCATTTATTTATAGCACAATTTGGAAAAGAAGAAGAAAATAAATTTACGCAATCATTATATTTACATATTTTCTATTCGGATTTTATCTCTTTTCATTTTGGATAACTTAAACCCAAACAGAAACTTATTATCTAACACCTCCCCCAAAGGCTATCTTCCGCTTCCTCCTGCAAAGTCCAACCCCATCGTTAATATCCATTACCGATGATTAAGTTGATTGAAAACAAATGAATGGAAGATTATAGCGGAAAGAGTGGTCCGTCCGGCGTCTGTACGAGTAGAAGGGGGCAGCAGAAGCTCTGATAAGGTTTGTCTGTTACTCCCATCTTTTGACAGGGGCCCAACCATTTACAGTTCATTTGCTAATGAGCCAATGAGGCATTTATGAGGCCACGCGACCGAAAACATTTCAAAAGCTTTTCTTCAACCCGCTCTCTTGCCCTCTCTCTCTGATGTTTATAATGGACACGGACAGCGGGAGTGGGAGATATATTTGGACAGACATGTTCGTATACTTTTGTGGGTGGTGTTTTTGGGTGTTGCCTGATCCCTGCTGTTTTGCTGTTGCATTGTAAGCACGTTTCGTACTTTAGAGGTTTTTTTTTTTTTTTTTTTCATAGTTCAAAAAGTTGTTCTGTGAAGTAAAAAGTAAGTCTGCTGCTGCTGCTGCTGCTGCTGCTGTGGTCACATCTGCAGTCATGTTGCACAAAGATTTCAAGGAATATTAACTAAAGTTGGATGTCAAAACGAGTGCGACAACAACAAGAACAAAAAAGTGCTGGGTGTGGATAAATGTTAGATAGTATATCTGGAACAAGGGATAAGTTTTTGTGGCTGTCAGACAACCACAAGATTTTATAAAGAAAGTTTTCTTTTTCTTGTTCAAAGGCAGATGATTAAAATGTTTTATTGAGCCTTTTAGCAAAAGATTTTAAACTTCAAATGACATTAGAAAACAAAGTTTCTAACGACAAAACTGAGCTTGTGTAGCACCATAGAATTTTTAACCGATTTTCTGGGTTAATTTGATTTCAATTTATATTTTTAATAATTTTTTTTTCTTCTGGTAAAAAGGGGAGGTAGCATAAAAGAAATGCCATCACCTTTTTCAAGTAAAGATAATAGAAAACCTATCGTTTAAAGTGAGAAAATTGCGTTTTCTTTTATTTTCCAAGCAAAACAAAATGCTAAACAAAACAAACTTTTATCCTAATTGCAATTACAATTTCAATCAACTTAATTGGACAACTTTTGCGAAGGTAAAGGCAGGGTCAAGGGGCTAAGTAGAATATTTTAACGATTAATTAAAATGAAAGCGTAATCAGAACACGAAAAATTCAAAGTGTGGATTATTCAGAAGTTGCCAAAGAAACTTTGAGCCTCATCTCACATCAACAGCACAAAAATGTGAACACAGAAAAAATAGAACCATTTTAGAAAGACATCATTTCTCCGCCTTCCGTACGGTAAAAGTTTTACGCAAAATCAGCAGCATTTAAGCCAATTATTTGTGGGACGTTGACAATTTGTTAATTTCATACTTTTATACGTACATATATAATACATGTGTTTTTTCTTTGTGTCGTGTCAACTGTAAGGTTGTGGCTGGTGGCAGGTGTGCGGGTGACAGCTGTTAAAAAAAAAGCAACGCAAAAACAACGGCAGCAAAAAGTGGCAAGGAAAACGAAGGGGGAAGCGGCTAACAGCCAAAAAGCAAACAAGGGTGTTTCCCCTACACGGAAATCCTCCGCCAAATCATGTGAAAAATGCTTTAAGCTAAAAATTGGCTAAGCTAAGGGATGTGGAGAGGAGAGAAGAGCAGGAGTGCGAGCAAACAGGGAGGAGAACGCAGCTTTTACATACCCTTGAGTTGGAGAATACAATGGGAATATTGGTGCTGTATGCAACATATACAAAAGTTTCCTCTGAAAAGGTTTAAGGAACCACATTATCTATATAATTTCTACGATACTTTTGCAATGTTTAAAGACTAATATTTGTAGGAGTTCAAGAGATACTCCTAATATTATTATCCAAATTACACAAGAAACATTCCAATAAGGTAATTTTTAAATTCCAAAAAAGTGAAATCCCGTTTCCAAACAAAAGCGAATTTATGTATAGGGTATTCTCAGTGATCAGAACACTCAACTTTAGCTTTTCCAGGCATTTCATGTGTGCCCCAAGGAGAGAAGACAAATGCACTGCTGTTGGAAGTGAAACCAGACCGTGTGCTGCTGTATTTTTTAAAGTTTTTCGCACAACTTTTAAAAGTTTTTTGTACAGATATTACCTGAGTTGCTGCTGTGGCGGTTGGTTTGGTTGCTACTGCATCTGTCTCGTGCTTCGTGCCACTGCCACTTCTGCTGCGTGTTGCAAAAGTTTATTTCTGACAAATGTCACATCATTTGCAAGGGACTATCTAAACGTAAACTATAAATAATACGACGTATCATATAAGCGAAACATAATGAGAGTTTGTTGGTTCGATGTGGAATGCCACAAAGAATGTTTGCTTGCTTGTTTATGAAACTTGGAAGGCTATTCTTTTTTTTTTGCTAAGAGGAAATGTTACAGGAATCGAATATGTTGATTCAAATTTTGGTAAAGTGAAAGATTTAACGATTTTTTAAAGCAGATTCTACCAATTTATCAATGAATCCATTGAAAACACCAGTCTCTTTGTGGTTTTAAATGTTTGACAAACAAAATTAGTAACTTACAAATATCTTTTTATCAATTTGGCCTTACTTTGAGTGCATTTTGCACAACTAATGCTTCAGTATTCATCCTAAGGTTAAACGAAATTCTTTTCCCAAAGAAACGACCTCTAACTGCAACTTAAACTATAACCAAATGTTAATTTAACTTTAAATGAATGTTAAGTTACATTCCATGAGCGAATTGCATATCAAAAAAGGAGTCCAAAAGTCATGGTTCATGGGTTCACGGTGTCAGGGTTGCCTGCTTTTTCACTCGCACTCGCATTCCCTCTCCCACTCAGACACACGCACACACAAGTGTAATTAATTGCTAAATACGTGTTTGCAATGCTTAACTGCAAATGCACAGACATTCACCGACATTCAGACACTCACATTCACACACTAGATACTCTCGTACAGTGTGAGACATGGACGAATGGTTTGCCCCTAAACTATTCGCACTTCAAACCAAATATCCCCCCCATTTCGTCTGCGGAGGACTACTTCAGAGGCAGTCTCAAGTGTCCGTGCAGCAGCAACAGCAGCTGCTTTCCCAGCCTGAATGTGCAATGATATTATATATATATATACGATATAGCTATGACCACGCCCAGCTGTCAGTCGGGGCGTGGGCGCTGACTTTTCTTCGCCTGAAAAGTGTTGAATTACAAGAGTTCAAGTCAAAGTTTCCCATACACTTCCGCATCACCACATTCCCATCCTCCATCTTAGGAAACGAAGACTTTTTGTGCCTTTTAGCCATATAAATGACTCTCAGGGTTTTTTCCAGTTATGAAATGAGAAGAAAGCACTCCCTTGGCCTGCTTTCTCTGGGGAAAAAGAGATAAATTGTGGTGCTGCTGCTCCCCGTGAGACATTCGAAATATGCTGGTAATTATTTTGTTGAATGTCGTTCAGGTTTTAGTGGTGGAAATTTATTATCTTTCCACCGGTAGGACACCGAAAGAGAGAGAGCGAGAGAGAGAATGAGAAATGTGGTCTGTAGGTTAGTGGCTCCTCCTCATTTGCCCTTGCGACACATTTAATAAATGACTTTAATTGCACTCCATACTTGTCATTGAGGTTAAGGTGTCCCAGGGTCCTTGGGAAATTAACATTTTCCTCGGGACATTTATTAGGAGAGCGCTCCAAAGGACAAAACAAAAAAATCAAAGTGAAAACTATAAATATTAATTTTGTGTGTGGCTGAAATATTAGCTGGAAATTTGTTTAGGAGTCCGGGCTTATCTTCCACTTAAAACTTGGGCAGCACTAATGATGTTTTTTATTTTAATTTTAAGTGCATAAAGTCTTGGTAAGCAGTGAACTGAAACTCTAAAATTGCCTAAATGTTTCTTATGGAAATAAAATATTCATGTTTTTCTACGACTTTTACGACTGTTTCTGGCTTTCTGCTTTCATATATGTTCTGCTATTGTCTCATATTCTTCAGACTCTCTAAAAACCTGCGTTTTCTTGTAGTCTAAGTACCCACAAATACAGATCTTTTGCCTCTCTCAAGTCCCTGGTTTGTCTCTGCTCGAAACGTCAAAACGCAATTACAATTAAAATATATTGCCTGGACTCGCCCCAGAACGCCCAATGACAACGACAAGCGCTCTTCTGCTGGGCAAGACGAAAACACAGCAGCAGCAAATGGCAACAAAAAAGCCAGAGTCAAAACCAGTCAAGTCCCACAGCTCGAGACAATTACAGACACTGCAGTGGTGGGTCCCAGTGTCCCGTCCACCTTTGGGCAAATAAAAGAAGGAACTCAAGCCGCAGCAAAAATGCCAAAAATGTCAAGTGCAGGCAGGCAGAAGAGTCAACAAAGGAAGAGCCAGACGACTGACATCAGAAAAGAAGAAAACTGATGCTAAAGCGAAAAACCAGAGACAAACTTGAGGTAGAAATTTTAAGACATTTTTTTTTTACAGTTTTGATGTTTTTTACTGCACTGTGAAAATCATTCATTTCAGTTAAAATAAAATACCATGCAACTAGTTCGAGTGGGAATCGAAAATAAATAAATTGACTTAAAAATAGATTTAAAAATAGATTTAAAAATAGATTTAAAAATAGATTTAATAATTCCCCATTCGGCCACTGCGGGCAATTTCTATACTGAGTGAAAATTGGTTTACAAAAAAAGAAAACAATTTTTTGTAGCCTCCTTTTTTTTTTGTGAGACGCCTGCATGAATGGCTCGAATAAAAGTTTTTATTGGTACTTTCCTCTAGGCCACAAAACTAACTTATACTCTTACAGGAGGTATTATGGATTTTTATGAGATGTTTCAATGCAGAAATGGAAGCCAATTTTGGAGCCACGAAACAAATACTATAGTTACATTTTCAGATCTTTTAAAATATATATGAATAATTGCAGGTGGTGAATGTTCTTTTTTTGTATCATTAGAAACGAATGTGTCCTTTCGCTAATGGAAAAATTTGTGTGCCTTAAGAACTTTCAAGGGTATCTACTGCTTAGTACTCCGAATCCTGCCTTTATTTTCTTTGGCTTTTTTTCTTGCTTCCTAATTGTACGACCAGTGTGTGTAAGGGTATGCGAATGGTCTGGAAAAAATGACTCCGTTAAGAGGGGCATACGAATGGCTCGCAAGAAGGGGGCTTCGAATGGGATCCGTTAAGGAGAGGCCTTCGAATGGGCAATCCGGAAAGCGGTGGCTGTGCTTCGAACAAGGTTGCTATGTAGGTCGCCAATTGGATTTCAAGCAATTAAAAGAGGATTAAAACTGCTGCAACGCGTTACGGCAAATGAAAAAGAAAACTTCTCTACTTTTCTCTTCTCTGCCCACCCTCTCTCACTTTTTGTGTACATTGTTTTTTAATCTGATTGTGTTTTGTCGCTCGTCTGCTCTCGCCTGCTAAGGGATTTTTATTGGTGGGCTATATGCCAGGGTAAGGCATTTAAAGACAGAGGGAAAACAAAGTCTCATCCCTGCCATGTTGTTACAACATTTTTATACGCATTAACAAGGTAATTGCTGACGCTTTGAGCGCGGCGGCTTAAGGGACTTTGAAAATTTACTTTTTATTGTTCCTATAGAATAAAGATATTTTGTGTTCTTTGATGAGAATATAGGTATATACTTTCCGTAGAGTTGGGACGGAAAATTAGTCACATAATTTAATTTTATTTTTTGTTTTAAAGCAAATTTAAAGGAATACAAGGATTTTCACACAATAAAATCGTTCCTCCGATAAAAAAAACGGTTTTAATTTTTTCTTAAACGATTGGGGAAAATTCCAATTAAATTTCCATGCACATAAGTTGTGCCACACTCAATTAGAGGAGCAGCGGAAAGCAGCATTCAACGAATGATTGAATTAGAATTCACATACATAATATTTGCATTTCCATAAGCACTGTACACCTACTTAACTCTGGCACTTATTTCAGTTTTCTCTACGCTTCTCTTCCTCTCTTTTCTGTGAAGTTTTTTCAACAATTATTGAAAAGTTTTTTCTCCTTTTTTTTAAGTCCTAAGTTATGGCAGCATTAAGTAAACGTCAGGCATAATGTTTATGCATTTATAATACATAATACGGCAGGCAGAAGCGAGCAGAATGCGGGTGTGCTCGAACAGGAGGGCTCCGAACATGAGCACGCACAAAAGTATGCAAGAAAGTTATGCAAAGTGCAAGCGGCAGCCACGGCAGACGCCAGACAGCAGACAGGAGGGAGACATCAGGCCAAAGACAACTTGCACAGCGTTTGCCACTTGAAAAATGTTGCAGAATTTGAAGAAGAAAAAAGTAGAGAGAAAGGAAAATAGTGTCACAATGCATAATGGGTTAAAAGCACAGGAGCAGCAGCAGGAGCACAGGTCTACGACATTTTCCTGCCAACTGGCAACAGGATGCAGGTTAAGTTCTTGACGCCCAGTGCCACATAAAGTGGCAAAACTTATGCATGGACTTGTGTGTGTGTGTGTGCTTTCGCTACAAAAATTCAGGGCGTGGCAAGTGTCAACTTGTTTGATTTAGTTTTCTACCAGGGAAATATAATCAGAAGGCAGGCAGGCAGGCAGGCAGTTAGCGAGAAGAGCACACACCTCTCTATGGCAATTTCTCATGCACCAATCAGTGCCTCATTACATGCCACCATCCCCTCTAGCCATCCTCCATACTCCCCCTTTCTGCCCCCACCCTATTTCAAGTATATAAGCTTCCGCTGCCATAGCATGCTGACGTGTTTCCGGCAAGAGAAAAATTATGGAATAAGCAGAACAAAACCCAGCGAAAGAGCTCTCGACAATGAGATACCGCGGTAATCTGTGAACTTCTTAAATTAATCTGCAAATTAGCGGAAATTATCTACAAAATCTACAGCTATAAGATCTAGATCGAAAGATATTTTCTGGCTATTAAAATGCCTTTGAACGAATGGAACTATGTCCTTTGTTTCCCTAAAGCAAAGGGTATATACAAAATAACTCGTTGAGTGCATATATTTCATGTGATTTATGCAACTAACGAAAGGTGAAGAAAGTTTTTCTCCCAGCGAGTTTTAAGCGCCAAAAGTTGCAGTCAAGAAATTGCATGTCAAGGCGGCAGGAGTTTGATAAGGAAGGATAAGGATAAGAAAGCTAAGAAAAGCAGCCAGATTATGTAAAAAAAATGTATTTTTGATAAGGAATGTTGGCTAAGTAAGGAACATGGAGAACAAAATCATTTACAGCTTTTGAAATCAAAGAACTCCAACTTTTAGTCATAAGTACATCAAAAAAACAAGTGAAATTCGTCATTGTCTAGGATAGGAAAATTCTTTTAATGATTCTCCGCTTCACTGAAAAATCAAACAGTACCTAGAAAAATAGAAAGCAACAAAATCCACTTTAAGATTTAACCAGAAAGAATGCCATTCCACGGCCACATCTATTACATCTCCTTTTTTTTGTGTGTGTGTACAAGTAGTTGACTGTAATTAATTCTCAGTGTCCAGCTAGGAACGTTGCCAAACAACTTAATATATCAACTTTACGCCATGCCACGGCACACACTTCTTGCCACAAGGCGAAGAGTCAGAGGAGTTAGAGCCTTGATTTTGCCGCTTGACTAATTTAAACTTTCGCTTTTGTTCGCTTCGCTCTCTGTTTTCTGCTCCATTTTGTTGTTTGGGGCCAAAAGTTTTGCGTGAGCGAATTTTTGCAGCTTTTTCCACTGGCTCTTGGCTACCGCCCCTTGTCTGTGGGGTGGGGGATGGGGTGCATTTTCCGTTTTGTGTTTCCTTGTAAAATTAGTATTTGTCGTCGTTGTCGTTGGATGGCATCCAAAATGCTTTATCTTCGACTCCATTGGCTTCAGCAACAATTTGTTTTTCGCTTCGGCAAACTGCTGGCCTGCTCCCCCCCCCGCAAACACTTGATAAGCGAAAAACTTTCGCGTTTCGTTGGCCATTTCTCAACGTCTCGATTGTGCGAGGAAATGGAACAAAATGGAGAAAAAGAGTGTTCAAGGAAAAGTTGCACTTTAATTTCAGTTTTGCTATTTAGTTTCAACTCTCAAAAATGTTATCGCTCTTGGCAACTAATTTTTTTCATATATATATTTTTTACTCTTTTCAGGTATGTAACGTTGGAAACATAGAGGCAAAACTAAGGAAAGGAAACTCGTCTGCTGGCATTTTTTCTCATCAGCGGAACAAAAACTTTCAGCAAAAACTTTCTGTAGTAATTTTCAGCTCTGGAATGAAGTAGTTTCCCATTCGCGAAGGTAGTTTGGTTTCCGCCTGAACTCAATTTGTGGGTGAGATGGAGATTTCATACCTTAGAGACGGAGTGAATAATAAATGATCAGTGAGTAATAATGGCATTCATATCGGGCCATGCAGCTGAAAGAGAATTACTACAGCCAGGGTCTTCATTTGGGACGATTCAGCAAAGGAATTTTATAAAATTAAAATAACATAAGCCTGGAATGACAAAATGCACTGAATCCTTTATCCTTCAAGAATCAGAATGAAACATTTGAGATCCTAGAGCGCTCTGCCGCTAATAGTCCATTAAATAAATAAATTTTTGAACAAGTTTAAGGACTCATATCCCTGATGCAATGAATAATTGATTGTCTGCTGTAATTAAAAGTTTGCACAAGTGGGTTATTTTTTTGCAGCAGCCTGCTGCTTAAACTCTGAACTCAAAAGTAAATATTTGAATGACTTTCGTACAGAGAGAGAGAGCGCAAAGGATGAGGGCGCGTAGCAAGGATCAGCATAATGCTTGATGATGATGATGCTGGCCGTTGATAAACCCGATGACAGGACGACATTCATTCTCTCGCAGTCCCGTTGCGTCTTGCTCTTGTGTTTGTTTTTCTATATTCTTTTGGGGGAATGTGGAATGGCGCCTGTGGGTTTTTGCAATTAATTAAACCCTTGCTTCTGTCGCTGTCGGTGCTGCATAAATTATCAGGATATTCGTACTTTCCTTCTTTTAAATTATATAAATTAATTTACTGAGCAGATATTCCCGTTTGTCTTTCCGGCAACATTTGTTTTTATTTAAATTAAATTTTCACGCATCTGACGAACTCATAAAATGCACTCTACGCACCATAAATGCCGGCTAGAGCTTGTCCTTTTTGGTGAGATTTTTCCTTAAATGCCCCGTTGTGTGGGGCTTTTCGGTGGGTAGACGCTCGACTGGCATTTAAAATATGCAAGGCATTTGACATTTTAATCAACCATGGCCCTTCTGGCAGCCTGTAAGGGACCCCGAGGATAACCCAAAGTGCAAGGACCAAAAGCTTAAACACCAAATAGAGGAAAGAGCGTCCCACAGAGTCCCACATTAAAAGGAAGAGGACAGCAAAAAAAAAAAAACTTGAAAAACTTGCGGAAATTCCTTAATGAATACAAATGCGCTTGGCTGCTTCGGCCACTCGACGGCTAGGACTCCTCCGACTGCTGTTTTTGGTGCCAAACGGCACTGCCGCTGCCTGGGCCTGTCCTGAAGGAGCAGCCGGAAATCGATGTGGTCAGCGTAGACAATTCTCCGTTGCTGTTCTGCAACTATCTGCGACTTTTTATTTGTTCCATTTTTATTTTATGGTAATTTTTTAATGCAATTTTTGGATGCTTTGCATTTAGATTGCTTCCACGGGCTGCAACAGGCGTTTTAAATTAGTTTAGCTGCAATTAAAATGCTACTAAAGTTTGGTCTACTATGAGAAGATATACGTCCTGGAGATCAAAGTTTTTTAATTGATTTTCACGGATCAAATTTAATGTAATATTTGTACAAACTTTTCTAGAAATTTTTTACTTCTACAACTTTGAATGGCAGCTTATAAATATCCATGTCTATAAAATTACGTTATTTGCTGTTAAGAAATTTAAAAAACACTTAAGCTTAAATAATTACATTTAAATCGCAAAAATTCTATCTATACATTTGCCTTCCACTTAAAATGCAACCTCAGCATTCTGCCCATCAACTTGACGCGCTCTGAAGGATCTGCCGAAGGACAATGCCAATGCCAAAGGCTGGCAATGAGAATAGAACAAGTAATATACATGTAGTCAATGGAGAATATTTCGGGCTTGGAATATAATAGGATACCCTTTCTTTCATAGATATTTTTTTCAAAACCAAAGTGCATACCAGCAAAGTTTAAGAACCTAAAAAAAATACTTCAGATTTCATTCTCAATTTCTTTTGTAAAGGCAGAAGGTCGCAAAAGATACGGTTCTTGTGCTTAGCAATGTGTACCCTCGAATTCCACAATTCTAGGGTATAAATCTGACGAACCATACAATCTAATATACTAACAATACACGTTAGCTGCCTTGGCATTGATTTTTATTGATTTTACTGCTGACTTAGCTTACGTACAGCACGAGAATATAATAAACGACACATCCTTTGGATATTTGAGCCCCAGCTTACCCCCCAATGCTTATACCAAATCTAAATTTGGGCCACATGTCGTATGAGTAATGTGTGGGGGTGGATATGTATATTGAGTGCCATTTCCATTCCGCTCGCATCTCTCTGTCAATTAGTGCTCTGTGTGCCAACGCGTGTGTTCAATATGATAGGGAAATTAAATTAGGAACGATTTGGTGTGGGCAGGGGGAAGGCATGGCGATATTTGAGCACACAAAGTGAATTGCACATTTCACATTTGACAAATGCTGCTGTCAGTTGGTTAATTTTGAGATTAGTCTGCCAATTATGGGTTTTACTGAATAGGAAACGCAACGAATTGAAACTAATTTGCCACCGCGTCAACCATTTTTGAAAGCAATCTACAGTTTGCATTCACTGTAAGCTGACAGTTTTTTTGGTTTTTTTTTCTAACAAATATAAATTCTATAATTTGTAGAGGCCCAACCATAAGGCGTTATCCGCTTTAGTTTTACGGCTAGTACCTATAAATTCCACTATATCCGATGGATAAATAAAAATAAATCAGAGCCGATTCGATCATAAATATGGTTAAGCTGCTGTTCCTTTTTGTCCATGTATGTCATAAAAGGCAAAATGCTTACAAAAGGAATTTATTATACAAAGGTTAATAATACTCATAGTGCCTGTGGTCAATGGACAGCAGTGGGATGTGTGGCGTGTGGCTAAAGCCAATAATGTATGTATCCTAGCCATTTGCGCTGTGCGTTGTGTGATGCTTGTGTGGTTACAACTTCACACGCCACAAACCGAGCCACACCGAAACCATTGGCCAACCACAGGCATTACACCACTGACTGACCCGACCCGAGCCACAGTCTTTACAGAACTCTGGGCAGAGCCAGGATCATTTAAGACCTGGTTTTGGTTCAATTTGTATTCCAATATTTGTAACTTTCTATTACCCGCAATTAACGCAATTCGTGGCAGGGATTTAGTAGTTTTTAATTGAATTATTGGCTACATTTTATGCAGCTCATTAAATTTGTTCGACGCATTTGGGCATTTAATTAACAATTAGTAAACCAAATAATATTAACGATCCGATTTTTGTTTAGACAGGAAACGAAACCAATAAATCATAGAAATATGATGTAGTGAGAAAAGAAGGCTAGCTTCGGCACTAAAATCCACATACGGATGCATTTATTTTTCTATAAAAAAATAGATTATTAGCAAGGAGCCGTAGTTATTAAAAATGCAACTCAAATTTCCACTCAAACTAAACAATGCTGCAACTAGAATGTAGCTACATCTGGCTGCAATGGTAATGTGAGAGATACAAAATTGCATTTGCAATTGTCGTGTGGGTCTACCAAGGGGTTCTACATGCATACGAAAGTTTTTTTATTCTGTTGCATAGTTTTGGGTGCCGCCCTGCACTTCAGCCCCTCAAGCACACACACACACACACACAGTCCGTGTGTCGATTTCAATTTGAGTGGCAAGAGAGGCGTTCATTGGGGGCACAAACTGTGGGTCTGGTCTGCCTCTGTGTGTGTGTGTGCTCCAAATGCAAATAGATTAGCTTAATTAAATAGTTCTACCCTCAGCAGGAGAGACAGAGCATACTTTTTGGGGACAAATGAGCTAGCAATTGACATGAGTGTGTGGCATCCTCCGCCACTCATTCGGTCTGTCTCTCTATCTGCCGTTTCATTGGATCGTTGTACCCAATCCTCTAGTCTCGGTCTCGTTCTGGTTCTGGTAATTGCTGGCATTCATTTAAAATGCCAATTTAATGGATTGACAGTTTTTGAGATTTGTGTGTCTGTTTCGCTTCTAAATTGGTACTTGAATATTGAATTGCATTTTGAAGTGGATTGTAGAATTTTTCCCAAATTTTTCACATGCCTTAATGCACACCTAAAGCTATCCAAAATATCTCAAAAGTAAAATTTGCTTCCAAGATTGATTATACTTTTCCGCAACTTCCAACTTTACTTTGGTTGCTTCGCCACGCATGATGGATCATTGTGGTTTTGCCCAGAGATCCACAAAAGCTGGCCACATAATTTACGTTATGCTGGAGGCCAAATAATGTGTATGCCCCACTTGCAACACAACAGCAGCAGCGGCAGCAACAACATTTAATGGCACACACAAACACCACCCTCCATGAAGCCAAGGGAGACGCATAAATTGCGGAATTTTGTGGGCAGGAACATAACTAATGGTAATTAGCTACTTTATGTCACAGTTTCCATACACTACCCCTCTTCCGAGAGGGACACGCACACACACACACACAAATCGTCTATCGAAAGCTCTGGGGTCGGTCCCCAGAAACAGCAGCAGCAGCAGCACTTTATGTGGGAGATTTAACGGCTCGTGTACATTTTGTGGTCAATTGGGAATTGCAATTAACGCATAGTTGTATTTTTATTGCCCTTAGGTCTGTGCGATGCCCAACCAAATCCTCTCACTTATTTGCCCATGAAAATGAATAAATAAACCCACGCCCCCTCGGCTGGGATCCTTGTTTATCTTTTCCTTGGGTTTATTGTTGTTGGTTTACCTTTTGTATTTTTTTATTCTTTTATTGGTTGTGGCCTTCGGCTCCTCATAAATTTTGGGCTGTAAAATTGCCTTCTTTTTGGTGTGTGTTGGTGTAACTGTAAAAACTACAGTAATACTAAACAAATAAAATATGGCTAATGGGAATTTTTTGGGTTTTATTATACAAATTTAATAAAGGAAATTTAACAGATTTATTGACAATTTATCAATTAAATTACCTAATTGCTGACTAAGAACGCAAATAGGAGCAGAAAAATTAACATTTTTACAATGCAACTAATTATGTAAAAAATTTAAATAGTATTCGTAATTCTAAAGAAATTTCCATTGGTTTAATTACTTTTAAATAGTTTTAATTAAAATTGACCATTTACGAGTATTTGTCTCAATATTGAAAGCTATTCTATTCAGTTGTCCCTTCTCTCCAACCATTTTCATTTGGAATTTTTTGCTGTTGCTGCCACACCAATTTAATTAATTTAGAAACTAAATAGAAAGGACATTCCGCCCAACAGGCGTTCAGGAGCACTCGCTTTAGTGTGTGTCAGTTTTATTAACTTAAATGACCATCAAATGAAGTGCCAAACCCGTACGTGCCAATGCAATGCCAAACTGTCAGCACACACACACACACACACAAATACTGGCGAAAAAAAACGAAGAGAAAATACGTGCAAGTTTATAATTAAAACAAAATATTTTAGTTTCCAACATTTAATTGTAATTTAAAGCACGGGGGGACTGAGTGAGCAAAAAAAACGAGAGAACCAGGCAGCAGGACCAGGACCAGGACCATCAGGCACTAGAGCTAATCAGTGTTCCGCCACCTGGTAAATATTTCACGCTTCTTCCCAGCAACCAGGTGCCGAATGCGGTGCAACGTAGATGCTGGCTGCCTTGCTGTCTCTGCGAAGGTGGGCGGATGGCTGCCTGCTGTCGGTTTGGTGTAAATGTGTCTGAGGCGTCGTTGGGGTTTTGGAAATTTATAACAGCCCGAGAATGAAATGAAATCCAAAGTAGACGGCAAAAATGAGAACGCACCGCAGGCTGAAATACTCTTTAAAATTTGGCTGGTACTTATACATATTGTAAGGTTTTACGTTGCAGACTCTGATTGGCAGGTCAAAATGCTACACAAATGTGCAGTTAATTAGCAGTTGTCTTATCTCTTGATCTTCGCTCGCTATCCTTCATTCTCCATCGTTCTCTGAGTCACAAAATTTGGCTGCGTCTTCGTAATAATGCAGCAGTCCAACAGGACTTTATTTTGCTGCGAAAATTCTTTGTTTTTCTTTTCATTTCCTTATTGTCGAGTTTCAATATTAATATCATTTTATTTTTTAATCTCAGGCATTTATTGAAGTAATAAACCTAATCGAAAAATGTTCCACAGTTGTGGTACTTCATAAAATAGCTTTTTACTTTATTAATTTAAAGTTTATAGTTAAATAAATAAAGTGTCGCTAGTTAGGAAGTCGCATATTTTTTACCTCAAATCCTTATACCTTTTGTCAGAGTAAACAAATACAGGGTCATTGGCTTTGGGTACTTATTGTGCCTTCTCCTTTTGCAGAGCTACAGAGCAGCCACAGAGCAATGGAGAGGAGTAAAAGATTTATGTGACCCTCTCTTCACCTTCCTGCAACCAATCCAAAGCATCCGTCCTTACTTCCCTCCTTCCTCCTTTCAGCGCATTGTTAGATATATTCTCGTAGAAAATTTCGTTTGCATTTTAATGGCATCATTTGCTTATTTTATATTGCCTTCAAAAATATATATTTTTCTATTTGCATTTAAATTTGTACATGGTACATCTCATCTTTTTTTTTGTATGCGGCGAGTCTATGATCTCGTCGGGCACGAAATATGATCTTGAAATTTGCATAAAATGCTGTTTATGTGCTAATAGAAAAAACTGCAAGCGGCAAGGGAGTTGAGCTCTGAAACTTGAATGAAATGCCATTTATTTGCAGACAAATCAAGCCTTCAAACTAATTTGAATGACAGTAATTTCCTAAGGCTCGAGTCCTAAGCAGGAATGCTCTGCTGCATTTTAATTCGATATGTCAGAGGGAGAGTCGTGATCATCGGGCTGGCCGTGAGATGGTGGGCCCAATGTTGCGGTCGTCATCGTTCCAACAGTCAACAGCTGCCAGTCAAAGTCTGAGTGGGGGCCATTGTGGTCTATGGTCTGTGCCTGGCATCATCATAGTCTCGGGTCTCTTCTATTCCATTCAGGACGTGCCTCTCTCTCTCTCTCTCTCTCTGTGTGCGTGTGTGTGGTCGGTCGTCAAGTGCAGTGTCAAGCAGTCAGTCAGTCATTTAGGCAGATAGTGTGTCAGTTGTGGCCCTGCCTCCTGGCTATGCACTCATCTAGCCATTTAGTTAGTTAGTTGGACTTGCCGCAAAACGCGACATCAACATCAGACATGGCCTGCAGCGCACAGACAGTTTCTGCCGCCGCCTCTGTCTGCCACTCCTGCCACTCTGCCACTCACGGTGTTGTCTGTTGAAGCTTAATTATCCGACTATACGCGGTAGTGTCTTTGACTTATGGCCCATAAAGTTTCTGTTACACGCAGTAACTTTTCCACTGATTCTGTGATTTGCTGTCGGTAACTGTTGCCATTCATATTATTTGCATAGCTCTATACACCTGATAATGTATTTTTTTTCTCAATGGAAGGAACCGATTGAGTATGTTCCAGGGTTTCAGCACCCAGAGTTCTCAGGAGATGGCAAGGGACTACATTTATCTGGCTTAAACAATTGCCTCTACTCACAAATTACAAATCCCTTAAGTCATCCCGAGCAATTACAATAAAATCAAGCAATAAATAAATAAATTCGCCAGTTTTCCCCCCCATTATTTATGCATCAAATTAAAATCTTAGCTTTGAAACGAAACGCATTAGAGGGTGACCGCAACAGCAGCAGCAGCAGCAAGGACTTTTACAGCCACAAAATACAAAAAAAAAAGGACAGGGAGATTGCCATTAAAATGGAATATAACCACAATAAACACCCGGGAAGGACGCTGAACGAAGGCTATATAATCCAATTGAGGCAGGGAGGCAGAGGTTTGACATCCTTGGACTTTGGTTTCTGCGGTCACTCTGGCTCTTCTGGCACCGTTGGTCATTTGAATTTTAATTGCATGGCTGTCTGCGGCTTTTTATGTTTGTCATTGTCTTGTCATGCAAACTGTATTTGTTTGGTATATGGATTTAATTTTAACGATAAGTAGTACTAAACTATAAATCTTGTTTAATCCTCTATTTTGAGGCTAGGAATCTAAACCAATAAATATATGAAAATTATCATAATTTAATGAATAATTATTGCCTGATTTCTTATTGAACAATTGTCTTAGTTTTAGCCATGACTTGATTGATGTTTGAAAAGATTCCTTTCTCTGTTTTTTCATTATTCAATGGCTTGTATTCAAGGCCTTTGAATTTTTGCTTTAATTTCAGCATATTTTCAGCTTAGCCCAAAATTCTACTCAAACTTTAAACTCCTTTTCACTTGTGAAACGCACTGTATATGTAGAAGTTTTCTCTGAACTTTTCTCTCCTTTTCCACTCGTTCAATGTTTACCCCGCGTATGCTGAATGTCGGATGCCGTCTGGGTCTACACGTTGCTGCCTCTGCTGATGTTTATAATTCAATTGAATCAACTAATTTATCATGTGCTACTTTTCGATATATATGGACGTTGCCTTTCCTTCCCGTTTACGCTGCTCTCTTCACTGCTGTAATCCTCTTTGGAATAAAAAATTTCAAGCAATTTCCAGTGCGGTGGAAATATAATTTATCACATTGACGCTGATGAATTGTTTGTCTCACACTATGACAACTTTATCGTTGACTTTGCGGATGTGGAATGTGGAATGGTGTCTGCTGACTCCATTCTATCCTTCCAATACATTTTAACATCATTTGCACGATTTTGTTGCCTGTCTCTTGGTCCTCTTCCTCTCTCTCTCTCTGCCTGTGAAGAGCTTGTAAAATGTTTTGTAACTGTCAGAGCCTAATGTCCTTCGACTGCTGGTATTCCTGTTGCTGTTTCTGTTTCTGTTCTGCCTCTTATAATGATTTAATATCGTTTGCCTTGTTGCATATTTTATGAAATGTTCTCGCCGCACTTCCTCTTCTTCCATTGTGTGCCGCAATGCAGATTGAGGCAAAAACAAAAAAATTGAGTCATTAAAATGGTTCTGCATTGCAATCACAGATGGTTCTTTTGTTTCGGAAAATGCAAATTGCATGACAGGGGTACATAGCATACAAATATTTAGCACTTGGCTGACAATGAAAATGAGCGCGAAAATCTGTAATGAAGATTGGAGAAATAGGTTTTATTTTGAATGGGCGAGCTGTGAATAAATTGGCTAAAATCTTTTAAAAAAGCAACCCCAAAACAATTAAACTTATGAATACCAAAGCATTTCTCTTATCCTACAATACAAAACACACTCGAATACCCTTTTCCACCAGCTTCCGGTTATGAGAAATCAACTTGAAGATGATTTTTACCCCTTTATGAATAATTCATCAAAAATCATCTACGACACCCCAAGATTCCATCCCTTCTTTTGTTGTACAAGAGGGGGTTGTGGATCACTGCCTTACACCCCAAGCTTCAGCGAGTGAAAAATCACAATCTTCAAAACTTCAATCAGGCATAAATTTTTATTGTCGGGCATATGCTGCTGCTGCTGTTGCCGTTGCTGCTGTTGCCGTTGCTGCTGTTCTCGATGCTGCTGGTTCTTCCCCTCAGCTGTTGTCCCAGCACGCATCCACCATGCTGAATCACATACAGTATAGACCACCTCCTGATGATGTACTGAAGTGCTTGTTGTTCGGGCTGTTACAGGAAATACCCTGACACAGGGTATAAAGATTTTAAACAATAAGATAGAAAATGTTGCATGCATATTCATCGAAAACCAACAAATTTATTTAACTTTAATAAATTTGATACGTTTTTTTTATTTTATATAAACATTTTTACAGCAAATGAAACGCCTTTTACCATTTAGTCCCTTACTGGAACAAGAATATTTTTATAGAAATCCTTCTCTAGTGTATCTTTTGCTGCGGTCTCCGATCTGTATACATCCTTTCTTGTTGTCAATATAACTGCTGCCGTTATATCTGTCACTTGTCCTCAATACACTCTCCGTCTGTCTGTTCATCCTGCCGTCTGCCTGTCTGGCATGATGCTGATGGTGATGTCACTTCTGTAAGAATTTCTGTTGGGTCTTTCCCCTTACTTCCGGCGAATTGTTGTGTGCGGCAGCAACTGCTGCTGTTTGGAAAGATTTAAATTTATGCTGCGTTGATAACACGCCCCTTCGAAAACTGTAGACCGAAAAATTGATATTTTATGGTTATGAATTATTGCTAGCGATTATCTCTGTTGGAACTTCTGGGGGGATAAAAGAGTTGTTCCAAAAGAAAAAAGAATGCTCTCAAATGCAAGTAAAATTTATAAATAAAGGGATGCAATAAAGAGAGTACAAATCAATATCAAACATGTCTAAAGCTCTCAAAATAGAGAGCCCACAGCACTCAAATGTTGCATGAATGGGTAGGGGAGGAGACGGGGAAGGGAACTGTGTTAAAAACTTTTTGCAAATAATATAAACAAATAGCCACAAAGAGCGATAGCGATACAGAGTGAGAGAGTTGGTGGATGAAATGCATTACACACTCGTGTATTGTTGTGTATTTCCATTGAAATAATATTATTGAATGTATTGCAATATTGGCTTAGAATGCGATATTGTGTGCACTCGTCAGTGAACAAATAACCTTCTCTACAAGCACTCTTCTGCATATATAAATCTGTCTGTTGGATGTCCGATTATGTTACAATTTTTTTATATTGATCCTAAGCTTATGGGAATGTGTTGCCTGGCATCGATGATAAATTGGATTTGTTTCAAAACAACTAAGTTAACTGATATACAGATACTTTTGTGTAAAATCCAATACTATTTTTGCCCACTCAAAGGCCTGGGACTGGGACTGGATGCAAATAAATTTCTGTGGAAGAACTCTTGACTTGTTCCACTTAAAATTGCTCAACTTTGGCAGCAGTTCTCTTTGAAATGAAGCCAACTACTTGTCACACACCCACTAGACACACGCAGAGAGCTGCCACATGAGCCAAATGCACAAAAAAGAGGCCAAAAGGAGACCCTTAACTTGGTCCTAGCCCAACTCCATTGTTTGAACTGCCAGCTCTTTGATATGTTTTGAACAAAAGTATTATCCAAAGATAGTCACAACAGCCGCACACACTCGGCTCTGTGGCCTGTCAAGTAATGTTGCCAGATGCTGTTACACGTTAAATTATTCACCGACGGCATGAAATAAAAATCATACATTCAATTTAAATGAAATTCAAGCAGGTTTGAGGTCAGAAATATTTTTAATTTACTTTTTTCTGCGTGGTGAAATATTAATCCAAGAAAGAAAATTAATATATGTGTAGAAAGCGATGCGAAAAGTGTGAATGGCATCGGTATTAAATGTACCGTGTAAGTGTTTTGTTGCCTGTAGAAAATTGGTGATAAAACGAGGCCCACATCTTAAATATGCCTATGCCCCATCTCTCCCAACAATCCCCCATCATCAGAGCATCAGCAGTAGCAGCAGTAGCAGCAGGAGCACGCACCCTCCAGTCACCAGACGTTGAAGTTGCCTGCATTGTCGAGTGCTCCATTCACTTCCTGCCACTGGAACTGCAACTGGCGCTGGCTTTGTTGCTGCCTTCGCCTCGTCGGAGGTGCCATTGAAGTGTCTGACATTCATGTGTGGCAGCCACATCAGCCGACGACTGCGACAGTTGACATGCTGACGGGAGTCGACATCGTCCTGTAGAACAGGGACAGAACTTGTAATATGCCTGCCTGGGAGCCATCTTTCCCGCTCCTCCCTTTTGTGTAGATTATGATGTGCCTGTGTTTGTTGCATTACTTTTAATAGCTGCTCTCCCTGCCTGGCTCTCAGCCCTGCGCTACCAGACACTCCCGGCTTTCAATTTATTTTCTTTTTAATATATTTTTTGTACTTATATCCTTTTGGAATGGGTTACTCCTGCTGCCTTCTCCCTGTCATATAATTGCTTTCTGTGTTGTGATTTGTTGAATGCTCCATGATTTCATTTTAAATGAGTTTTTGATTTATGCATTAAATACATAATTGTGCGCTCTTTTTCTCTCTGTCCTGTGTTCTGTATTCTGAGTCCTGAGTCCTGAGCTTTTCGCTTACGTTAACGTGCCATACTTTTGTCCCAAGGATTTGTCTGCCATTTTGTGTGCATAATTTAATGTTTTTCGGCTTGATTTTTGTAGATGGAGAAAGGAGCTACAGCTACAGCGCTGAAAAAGGTTTTTAATATAACAAATAAGTCGAGGATTTGCATCTGAAATCAGTTCACGGGGTGAGTTGATCTCTGGCAAGGATAATGGCAACAAAAAAGTGACAATTGAAGGCTGAAATAAGAAAAGCCGTTGAGTAGATTTAAGGAGGTCTCTCTACCACAAAGTTATGCATTATTAAGCATTGAATAAAGTTTCTAAAACGCAAGGAAAACTTCAATTACTTTGTAATTTTGTAAAAGGCAGTCAATTTTGTTGGAAGATTTTACACTTAAAAGCTGTTTTAGCCCCCCGAGGGCTCATATAATTCCATTAAAATGATCCTTTGAAAGGATGCCGCTGCCACTGCCACATAATCCGCACACACACACACACACACTAATGCAGACACAATCCCCAAAAAGGCATCGTAGCAGCAATTAAAACTAAAAGCAATTAAATGCACAAGCAATAAAAATTTAAATATTCATATTTGCTATGGAAGGAAATAGACAGGGGACTCTCGAGAGGCAAGCCAACTGACGCAGAGATTACTTGCCCCAAAATTATGTCAAATTATTGAAAGCTCGTAAAACTTATCCTCATCTGTCGCTTTAGATCTCCTTTGGGTGTGTAATTGAGTGTAAAGTTTGGAAAGGCACAACGAATATTACATATAAAGGGCCAATAAAAAATGTGCCCCTTCGTATGTGTTTTTTATACCCATTCTCGAAGAGTTAAGGGGTATGTTGTATTTGTGGTAAAAGTGGATGTGTGAAACGCAGAGAAGGAAACACTTTCGACCCCATAAAGTATAATATTCTTAATCACTTATTATTTTTCTCGCTCGCACACACTGTGCCCAGTGCAATGCGCCCCCTTTGCGGAGAAGATGTAGAATCTACATTTTGTATGTAGAATCTACATTTCAGATGTGGAATCGACATTGTAGAAGTAGATAACAGATGTAGCAAAAAAATGTAAAATGTAAAATATTTAAAAAAATTTACATAAATAATAAGTTTAACGAGAAGGAACGTGTGAGTCGCTTCTGGGGACGCGACTCTACTTATACCCGTACTCAGTCAGTATATACATTTTTGAGCTTATGATTTTTAAGAATTTTAGAAAAAAAAAAAATTTTACATTTTACATTTTTTTGCTACATATGATATCTACATCTACATATACAATGTATATTCTACATCTAACATGTAGATTTTACATGTTCCAATTAGATTCTACATCTCCTCCGCTAGGGGTTGCTCGCGCACTGAACGCGGCAGAGTGTGCGAGCGAGAAGGAAAATGAGATGCGTTGTCGTCGGCGGGAGGGGGAGGGGGAGGGGAAGCAACTGAAAATTAATTTCTTCATTCTGGCTATAATTATGATCCGATCTGATTCAGATTCGGCAATCTGGTAGATATGGGCATTTTCTACGATACTGCGTTTTTAGTTTTATCGTATCTTTAAAACTGTGCCTGCCACAGATTTTCGTCCTTTGTGTGGGCGGAAGGGGGCGGGGCGAAATTTTGAAATACACTTGTAGCAGTGTGATATCACATGAGTCTGGAAACCAAATTTGGTTTATCTAGCTCTTATAGTCTCTGAGATCCAGGCGCTCATCAAGACGGACGGACGGACAGACGGACAGACGGACGGACAGACGGACAGACGGACATGGCTATATAGACTCGGCTATTGATGCTGATCAAGAATATATATACTTTATGGGGTCGGAAACGTTTCCTTCTCTGCGTTGCACACATCCACTTTTACCACAAATCTAATATACCCCTTAACTCTTTTTTGAGTACGGGTATAAAAATTTATATACGGACTGAGTACGGGTATAAAAGTAGAGTCGCGTCCACAGAAGCGACTCACACGTTCCTTCTCGTTTTTTTTTGTGGAAAGTGTTTTGAAAGGTCAGCGCTTTTGTGGGTCTAACAAAGTGATTTTTATTGAGGGTCTGGCATTTGAAATAAAATATTTCCAATACGAGTACCTTTTGGCTAAGGCTAATCAATATTATGAGCTGTGTGTTGTGTATTGCCTCTGATTTATGGGGCTCTTAAGAGTATTAGAGTGTGAGTCCTATACGACTATATAGGGAATCAAAGTATGAGTTGAAGAATCTATGGTTTAATCAGGGAAAAAATACTAATATTTCTTGATGCAAATTTGTAAATGATTTGTGCAAGAATTCTTTCTATGAATAATAAAATGATGAAATTCAACTAAAATCATAGAATATATTATGTTAAACAGTTTAGCTTTCAGGAGTCAGAAATATCGACTACTCGACTCAAGAAAATATAAATTTTCGAAAAGAAAACTGAGCAAAACTTTGAATAATCCCAAAGGGTATATTCACGCTTCGTTATTCTCTAAAAAAAAAGTTAACTTTCCCTTCTCTTGATTTGTTTTATGGTTGCCAAAAGGCTGCCATTCAATACGATTATGGATTTATGTGTGCTTCTGCTGCTGCTGCCTTGGTAAATTGCTTGGGTCAAAGGTCAAGTCAAGAGCTTTCTCAATTTCAATTTCATTACGTTTCGTTTCGTTTGGCTGAGTATCGTTCTCGTTTCCTCACTCCTCTGTTATTGGGTTATTTACGTATGCAGCAGTTACCAAAAGTGTTTGAAACATTTTTATACTTTATGGCTATTTTGCATACATAAATAGTTTTTCCTAAAACGAGGGGGAATCGTATTCTGGCGAACGTCTCCACTGCAGTGGTGCCTGCCAACTGGGTCACGTAGTATCTATCGTATCGTATACGGGGCTATCCATGTATCTGCATAGCCGCCCCTTTTCCCTTTCCAAGACTCCAGTGGCAACGAGTTTATGCTGCATACTTTTTGGCTGCCGCATAGATGCACGTGTGTAATAATATGTATGTCTGTTTGTGTATTGATTACGTTTTTCTTGTTCATTGAATCGAACATTGATTCTAGCGCCCCAGAAGGCCGGCCCCCACATATTTTCATTTGCCTGTGCCATTTTCCAATGCTGTGCATAACGATAAAAATTCAATTTCTTCTGCTGTCTGTCATTATTTGATTTTGTGGGCATCAGCACAGACATTTCATTCATCATCATTTATTAATAGTTTTGAAATATTTTTCATTTTTTGCTCTGAAGTTGCGTATTTGTTTTAATTTAAAAAAGCGACACATTAATTAACACGTTCCACCAATTGATTTATGGCACATTAATTGCCACATCACATAATTTTACAGGCCATCGAAATGTGCAATTCATTTAATTAATTACAAAAATGTAAAAAAAAAAAAAAAATTATAAACATTATGTGTATGCATTAAAGATATACCCTGGAAATTTAACATATTTTTTTCTATATTTATTTTATGCCAAAGATGAACATATTGATACGACTTACAAAGTATTAACTTGTAGATTTTTCCTTTGGATTTTCTGTTTCATGACAGTTTTACCTGACCTAGGCAAAAGTTTGTTATACACTTAATATAAAGATAATTTTCTACCCTTTATAAACTGCTTATTATGCCCAGTATACCCCTTAGAACATTCACCTTTTCCATAATTATAATTAATGACCAACGGCTGTAAAACATATGTCGGATCAAATATTTGCCATGGATCATTTTTAAAATGGAATTAAAATATTTAATACCTGAAAAATGCAACAAAAAGGGCAATCAATAATATATAAAAAATCAACAGCAAGGAAACATAAATAAAAGGAAAAGAACAGGGGGAGCAAAGAGTGGAAAATGCTAGTGCAAGTGGGAGTCTTAACTTCCCTTTTGCCACTCAAGTGTTGGGGGCAAGTGGCACTAGAATAATGTGTCAATAATGTGCGATTATATCGACTACAATCAGCCGTTGGGTTGGCTCACAATCTCAAGCTAAGCAACCCCCAAACACAATCCTACACCCACTTTGCCACCCACACTCCCAATTCCAAACCCCACCAATTCATTCAGCCAATGCCAACATATTGCAGCATAGAAATACTAGGAGAGCCTGGGAAAATTGTGAAAAGTTAATACAGAGAAGAGGGAAAAAAAGGAAAAGAAAAGTAGGAAAATGGGGTCTCTGAATGGCGGGGTTCAATGGGGTTTGACTTTGTCATTTCTATGCCTTACCCTTACACAGGGTAGTCAGATTTTTGAATAGAATAGAAGGCAGAAAAAATAGCGTTGATGCTGAAGAACAGACAGATATCGGTAAAGATTAACCAAAATGACACTATCGAGCATCTTCTAGTTGTTATATATTAAATGTAACATCTGTCTAGTAGCACCTGTCAATGATATTGAATTCAGAATATAAACAACTTTATCCACTAATTGATTTTAAAGCTTATACGCAGGAACAATCACTCAAAAATCAACCCTATATCCGTAGAACTGTATACAAACCGGTGACTGTAGGTATTATATAGCAGCTTTTATAAAATTGATCTAAAAGAGTATCTAAACAGTCAGTCAGTTTTTGCTTGCATTTCAGTTCTCGTTCCCTGTTTTCTCTGTTTCTCTCTATTTTGTTGTTGTTGTTGGTTAAAAGAACAAAAATCAATTGCGCGCAAATTGAGTAAATGTCATTTAGACATCCGCTTAAACCAACCGTCGGCGTCTTGACTTCCGTTTCCTATAACACAGGGAGGCTCAAGGACATTAGCAAACAATTGTCAAAGGCACACATCCACACACAAGTACGCAGCACACATACATACATATGTATGTGTGTACAGTCACACCCCGGCCACAAAGTATGCGACAATGTGGCGTATATGATCCCGAAACGGCAAACCGGCAAGAGGCAACACCGACATTGCATAAATATATAAGTTGACAATTTTAGAGGCATTACATATACATATGTATATGCATACATATATGCATGTGGCATGTGGCAAGGGGCGTGTGGCACTGTGTGTGTGTGTGTGGGTGTATGCGTAACCACTTTATACACAATCTAATGTCAACAAGACAGACATTGAGAGTAGACTCAGAGTGCGACTGTGACTCGTGACTCCGCACTACTCCTCCTTCTGGCAAGCGTCAGACACAAAACTGCTGCACGGAGGAGGCACGACACGACTTATAAATGCGGTTTAACTTCCATCTGGTTTTGTCATAAGTGTTGCCACCGCTTCGCTTCTCTCTCGTGTGGCTTCGTGTGTGTGTGTGCAGTGTGTGTGTGTGGTGCGTGTCCATGCCTTGCCTGCCCCTTTCCTGTGGCCTGGCGGCTTGTGCGTATCAATGAAGTTGTTAGTCAAGTGGCAGTGGCAGTGGCACTTCATGCTTGTCGTTGACTTTATTGGATTATCAGGCAAATTTTATAGTATTCCTTGGGCTTTATTCCGATAGCATATTGAATTTCCTTTATCCCCGCACCCCCAGTGACCCCCTAAATGGCTTTTCTTTTCGGCTTTTTCCCAAGCATATTTACTTTCTGTGGGATATTGGATATGGCAGAAATTTCAATTGAAAATTTTAATAGAGAAATAGAGAAAGTTTCAAGTGTTCCGCCCACCACACGAAAAAAAGGTCAGGGATATGAAAAGAGATGCTCATTTTGATTGATTTTCAGGTACTACTCTGCTGAGAGTTCTCTAACTTTTGCAAGGTCTTAGGATAGCTTTTAAAGGGTCAGCAAAACGTTGATGAAAGGTCTTAAGGGTCTTGGCAGTATTTAAATTGATTAAGAGTTCACTAAATGGGAATTTTTTTATCTCTAGCTCTTACAATCATTCAGATAAGGGTCTATAGAAACAAGTAGATGCACAGATATGACTATAATCCAAGGGAATATCGAAAGTAATCAGGCAAAATGTTCTCTAAACGATTAAATTATTGCAAAATCTTTAAGTAATAACTTATTTACCTGCTTGCAATCTACAGAGCTCTGCTCGTCAGATGTACCCCATCGATTAGAATGATTGCTAGTTCTACTCCCAGCTCCATCATCATCTTCTTTGGCCTCCGCAACGACTTGTGGTTGCATTATATAAATTGCTGATGGAATTGGAATGGGAATGGGAACGGGGGTTTTCCGTTTGCTCTAAATATTTCTAATTCCCTTGTGGCCCTTCTGCAGGATGGCTGTCAGGAATGTAGTTGACGCACAGCTGCGTTTCACTGTCTCACAGACATTGGAAAGCAAAAAAAAAACCAAACAAAAAATGAAATAAAACAACAACTGCAGAAGGAAGTGCAGAAAGGGCGTGATATACTCGTACTCACATTTGTACAAAACAGGCTCACATTTCGTAGAGATTCACACGTACACTGGGAAGGGTAAATACCGACAAACCTCCAGGAACAACCAAAGAGCAAATACCCATTTGGAAGGGTGAAGGGAACGGGGGAGAGACGGAAAAAGAAACGCTCTTTCGTTTTAATTGTTGAGCCACACAAGTGCTCCACATGCCACAGCATTTGGGAATCCAAATCCTTACCAATGAGCATTGGGAACATTTTCATTTAATTTTCAGACCAGACTTTGTTTAACCCAAATAGAAGAGCCCATATTTAGAGAAAGAGGGAGAGAGAGAGAGACAGAGGGAATCAACTCGAGTTGCATTTTAATTTACACACCCAAAATGCTGCCCAAATAAACACTCGGGACCTGGGGGCTCCCCAGTGCTCCCCCATAAATAAATAAAACTTAAGCTAAAAACTAAAGCAAATACATCAGAGAGAAGAAGGAACTCAATTTGCCAGCAGCAGCAGCAGCAGGCAGAGGAAATTCGTTAGGTGGAAAGGTACGAGAAATCCCTCCCCATGTTAAATCGTTTGGGGAAAAACAACAGCCAGGAAGCAGCCGACAGTAGAATGCAAATCAGTTCACAGAATGCGGCAAAAAGGTGTACGAACGGAATCGGAATCGCCAATCGAAGATTGGGTAATCGAACAGATGAGAGTGCAGAAAGCAAAAACAAAAAGTTGAGTGCCACTGCGAAAGGAGCAAAAGGAGAACCGTATATACGAGTATACGTGCCAGCAGTTTGTGTACTCTTTCGCATCCTTATCCTTGGGATAAAATTTCAAGCGAAATAGGAATTTCAACGACTAGTACTTCTAAGCAGTTCCTTTTGGCATTCCTTACTTTCATTTCCTTGATTCCTTGAGTAGGCAAACGAGTTTTTAACTAAGAGAACTCATTGAAAACAAGTCACTAGCTGGTAGAAAAATTAGCACAAAGTCACTAACTGAAAAAATATAAGACAGCAAGCAGTCTTTGTAAAGGGGTTTTTTTTTGCTTTTTGAATCGAATGAGATTAAATTGCAGTGAGATTTAGGGAAATATCTACATATATTTAGGCCTTGGGATCTTAGTAAATTTGTATATCGAAGCTTTTCCATAGCAGAAAAATGTATTATTACTCAGTTTGCAGTAGTATTCTTAAAATGTTTTTATATAAAAAAAAATTCCGCGTTCACTACGTTTTAATTTCATAGAAAATGAAAATAGTTGTAGCACTCTTAAGTCTAGAGTATCAGCCTAAAAGAGATTAAATGCATTAATTTATAAAGCTTTTCTAGATTTTTACATATTGCCAATTTTCTTAAGATGTATCGCTAGATTAAAATTTTGAAATCCTTCAAAAGGAAGTTGCAAATCTTATAAATAAATACAAATTAAAAAAAAATATAAATCTAATATAATTCCTGTGCCAGCTTACTAAAATCTATAGCCCTATATCAAACATTGTTTAACAAGAACTATATTTATCGCATAAAGATATGCTAGAGAAGGAAATATAAAACAATATAGAAATGTGAAAAAAGCTGGCCAAAAGTAAAGACTTTTCACTCCACAAACAATACACTTCCAATCATAAATGACATCGCGAAAATATCTGCCGCATAAACCTGCGCAAGAGCGAAAAACAGTGGTAGAGGAGAGGAGTGAGAAAATAGGGAAGACAGATAAAAGAGGAGTGAGGGGGAGGGAACTTTTAGTGCATGCAAACACCGGTCGTGCTGGTTGGCGAGCAATAAATTTGAAACGTTTTCACGTTGCAACGTTTGACTTTCGGCATTTCTGCTCCCCGCCATTTATTTGTGCTAACAATTTTGTCGGTTCGTAGAAGCTCCCGCCCTACCCCTCTATGCAGATACGTAGATATATATGTATATATACTTTTTTAACATTTGCCGTGACAATTTGCCGCTCAATTGAACTCTCACGGATTGCAGGGCATACTCCTTCGTACTCCGCTACACCATTCGCCCATGCCACTATCTTTTGGGCACACTTTGTCAATGGCTGCTCATCTGTCGCTCTCTCACTCTCTCTCTGGTGGCCCGCCTGTTTTGCATAAGTTGTACAGTATTCCCCTCCACCGTCTCTCTCTCTCGCTCTCTCTATGTTTGTGTATGCCGCTAACGAAGTCATTCAGTGTTTGTGTGTGAAGAGAAAGAGAGAGAGAGCAGGAGGAAGCTGCTGCTATTGCAGCTGCAACATGCCCCCAAAAAAGCGCGTCACGAAGTTGCGTTCATTATGCTAGGCCGCCGCCGCCGCTGATGCTGCCATGTGTGAGGTGTGCGATGGCATCTGCATCATGTGCTTTTCTTTTTTGTAAAGAGTATTCCATAGGGTTTCCAAGGATGCTCAATCTTTAGACACACTTTCAGTATAAAAATGTGTGTTAGCCACAAATCTAACAAAAATCATAGCCAATGGCTAAATATTATATCTGAAATCATATATTTTTCATCTGTTTTTTTTTTTGACACTTTTGTCATTTGAATATATTATTATTTATTTACATTCTATTTTCACTTACATCAATAACAAATTGTGGAATAAAAACGCAGGGTATTTGCTGGTCGTAATGCTCCTTTTGTTTTTGCATCCTTACATGTTTTTTTTGGGGTCCCAGGATGCGCTCCATTTTGCGGCCACTGCAACTGTCGGTGGGGCTGTCTGTCAGTCGAGTGGCAGAGCAGCTGCTGTGGCATGGCAGGGCAGGGCATGGCGTAACGGCTGTAGCGGTGACTGTGGCGTTACCTGTCCTCTCTGATTTATGTTGCCAATCAGGCATTTTGCTTGTGGTTGCACCCTGTCTGTCTCTCTGGTGCTGCTGTGCGGCCCTGCTCAACAATCTATGGGTATGGTGTGTCCTCTGGCCCCGCACTATGCACTAACCGGTATGTCTTCTGCTGCCTTGCTCTTCGCCCCTCTTTCGCCCCGCTCTATGCTCTTTTTGGTATGTCCTCTGATGCCTGCTCTACGCTCTGTTGATTTGTTACTCATACGCAGCGTAAACAAGGTTGGGTAAAAATGGATTTAGTGCGACGCTTAATGTTTATGAGCTCCACACTTTTGGCTGTACATCATGTCATTTGCGCCGTTTGCCTTGATAAACCGCTTAGTGAATCAAATGAGCCAAAGTGGCAAACACACAGCCACACAAACACAAACACACACAGACACAGACACGAGTCTGCTCCAAGAGAGATTATCCCCAGAAATCAAGAAGAGCTCAAACGGAAAGCTGCTTGATGTTGCGTTTTCTTATTTTAGCTTATCCGATAATGAATATCCTATTCCTTGCCATATATTACACTTAAAAGTCTTACCTATAAAATATTGAAATGCATTTCCAAGGCAAAGAAGAGTTATCCAACTCTGCGATCCCATAATTCAACGATCCGACTGCATACCCCCACCCCCACCCCATAGCTCCATCCTTTGCCAAGTTATCTAAAGCAATCTTTTGCCTCCTGTCTCCTGGCAAGCAGCAATCCTGGGCCAAAAAATATTTCCACTCCACTTGTCTGGCTTTTCCTTTTCGTTTTTCACTTTACTTTGTCTGTTTTTCTTGAACATTGAACAGGAAAAACGCATTACGATTGCGACGGGGAATTATAAGCAGCAGCAGCACCAGCATTTTCCTTTTTCTTCCTGGGAAAAGTTTAAGGCGCACACAAAAAACTTGCTTAATGCCAAATGTTGCTTAAGCCCATCATAAAACATTAACAAAAGTGGCCCCAAATCGATGTGAGAATGTGAGATAACGTTTTTCCTTGTTTCACGTCAAGCATTTTGATTAAAATGCTTGGAATCCTCGGAATGCTCTGTGGGATAAATCGGCCAGGGCAGGCCCGGCATCTGTCACGTTTACTCGCATGGACGCACGTGTGATGAATACTTGGCAATTAGGTGGAATCGTGACGGAGCAGGCTGGAGGATGGATGGACTCCTCCACGGTTGACACAACCAGGAAGGAATCATTTAGGGAACGTTCTTTCACAGTTCCGGCTGTTGGATGTTGTACGTTAGATGTTCCCACCCGAGGAGGAACCGGGAACAGGAGCTGCTCTTACATACATTTGTATATAAATATTTTATTTATTTACTTTGCTGATTTCGCTTGTCAGGCTACCAATACGTGCTGTAAATGCCTAAAACGCTATTCAACCGGTACTTTTTTTGCCTCGTTTGTCGTTTTTTGTCGGGGCTATAAAGTGACATATGTGTGGGGCTTTGATTGATCATCTTTTTGGGTTTTCTTTTGGGAATAATACTACACATGGTACATTTGTAATACTCGTATTTAAGCCATGAATATTTGATTTACCTGTGAATAACCGATTATTTTATCTCTTTTTCTTTACAGGTATGTTACATCTAGGAAGATAAAGGAGTTTTTATGAAAAGTATTTACAAGGGGTAAATACAGACAAGTGTCTGGGTATCCTGTGCAGAGAAGAAAGAGCAAGAATCTGCTACCCATTTAAGTCACAATTCTTTTGATTAATACGAGTATATCCTTCAGTGCTCGAAAGTATTGTCGCTCAAGAGTTATACATACAAAGGATCAGTTGTAAGAGCCTATCACAGTGAAACCTAATAGTTGTCGGAGACTCACAAATACCTCTTTGAAATGTATGAAATGTATCCATCTGATAATTATATGATTTATATCATATATATAAATATATATTAATATATTAATCCCTAAAAGAGTACCTAAACTTTTTACACTTCCTGCAAGTTTAACCCGTAAGTAGTTCACTCTACAAGTGTCGAATTCAATGGTTTTTGTATTCCCAGCGCACCTACAAGAGATGACGATATATAGAAAGGGGGGCAAAAAGGGGTGAGTCGCCAAAGCGTGTGCGGTTCAGGGTCGTTTAGCACAGAGCAGAGAGTAAGGAGAGAGCACAGCACGCAGTTGTAAATTTGTTGGATAATTCAATTTGTGGTTAAACGCAAGTTAGATGTAAGTAAGCACTGCGACCCCCCCACAAACAGGCACACGCCCACAGCTTAAATAGTGCACCCCCAAAGAGAGGGTAAGAGCGAACTTCCCTCCCCAGGAGATTTAGAGAGGAGCAAAAATCAAGAAGTTGTACGGGCAACGTGTAATTGGGGAATAGAAATAATGCCGTCGGAAAATAAAACCGCAAAAAAAAAGAAACCTTAAAGGAAAACACCAGCACGAAAACCCGAAATCCCTCCAGTGAGAGGGGAGAGAGAGAGAAAGAGAGCGATGTGTGACAGCCACACGCTCGCTGATCCACTTGCCAATCCCCCGCACACACAACACACAGATAGTAGGGAATAACACAGTTATACTCGTACGTTAGATACAATACGTGAATATAGCAGTACTTGTATAGTTGTTGGTTTTAGCGCTCTCAAGCGCTTTAGTTTGCTTTTTATGAATTTTGTATTTTTGCTGATATTTCAGTGCGAAGAGGAGGGGAGAGAATTCCCTTTTGCTGGTGCCCCATGACGTATGAGTAATGGCTTTAGCCATGCCACGCACTGTCGACATTTGGCCAGACACCTTCCTGAACCTATGGGTATTATGATTTTGGGAAGAGATTTGCAATGCCGGCATAATGCCTTATATTTCACATGATGTCTGGACTAAGAGGGATATCTTAAGAAATTTATTTTTTTTAATAAATACAATATAATAATATAATTTGCAAAAAATTACTATATATTTATTTAATTCAATTTAATTTATTTGCTTTATATATTTATTTTTTTGTATTTTTTTTAAATTAAGCAGAGTTCTAATATTTTATATCTACATTGTACATCCAAGAGTATCTACAGCATCGGCTCCCCAAAAATTCTCTAACTATTTTTTAATTTTTACTTTTCTTGTTTTCTCTGCGGTTGCGCTGCTTTACCCCTCGCTCCACTTCCACACTCTTCGTGCGTCCGCAGTCGCATATGCATCTGGATTGTATCTGTGTATCTGTGTTTGCTGTTGATTCTTCTTGCTTTTATTGTCTCCCTTTTGAATCCCTTTTGCATTGTCAAATTGGTTTTGTTTAAATTGAATACTTTGTAGCGTTGCATTTAATCGAAAAAGAATGATATTTTTTTCAGACACGCGCCGCGTGTTTCAAATGAAAAATGAATTGCGGATCTATTTCCACTGTGTTGGGGAAAACCTCTACAAAAATAGGATTAAAGGAGATCCACACAGATTTTTGTTCGGACAAACGAAATGAATATCTTTATTTTCAGTTTTCAAAGCAGATATTCCTGCTCTAAGCCATGGAGACTCATTAGAAACTATTTCAAAATACTAAACCTACAAAAAAAATTTTAAAACAGGCACTCCAATAGTTACTTAAACATTTTTCTATTGATTTGTTTCCTGGTAACATGTTTTCCATACAGCGTCTCCTTCCTTTTCGTGTCGTTTGTTCACCTCTCAACTCACATCATCATCATCATCATTATCTCTGTCGTTATCCTCTCTGGCCCCCTAATGAACCCTTCAACACAATTCAGGAGATTTATACACGGCTTCCCCATTCATCATTTTCACAGATTACCAGCTGAAAGATTTTGTTTTTGCCGGCTTGTAGATGGAGGGGTAAATAAACTCCAGGCGGCATGCACTTGGGACTTAATCTGCCGCATAATTCAAAAGCCTCTGCATCATGGTCTGACAGTCAAAAAAAAAAAAAAAACAAATCCAAAGAAACCGAAAAGAAAATAACACCCGAAACGAAACGAGCAAAAAGGAGCAAAAGTTTACTTCGAGGGAGCAAAAGTTTTCTTCCGCGTTTTCCCCCCCTTGTTTTGCTAACTTCATATTTATATAATAACTTTATGTTTATGTTGTAGATTTTCCTCCGCTTTATCTATAGAGTGGGGAAATACTCACCTTTTTTTTTGGCAATGGACAAAGACTAAAACAGCAAACAAAGTACAGAAAAACACACACACCATACTGTAGCCATATAGCCATAACAAAAGGAGCGGCGCGTTGGCGTCTAAAGTTGATTTCTTAATGTTGAACCTACTGTTTGTTTTGATGAAGGAAATGCCACCCACACCCATACACAGAATGTTCCAGAGAGACAGAACGAGATCCCTGCGTCATGTGGAAGTTGAGGAGATGCTGCTGCTGCTGCTTCAACTGCTTCTGCTGCTGCTTCAGAGACTCAAAAGATGTTGCCCCAAGGCAATTTACACTGAAGTTGTTGATACAGAAACACTTGGCAGGGGCCAGGCCAAAAAGGCGCTGAGCCAATATTTGAAAAAGCCACTGCATCCTTCGTCCTACGTCTCTTCCTCTCGATTCTTGTCGTATTTCCAGTAACGGAAGCGGAAATGTGCATTATTTGATATGAGCTCTTGTTTTTGTTACTTTTTTTTGTTGGTCTTTTGTTGGAAACAGAGACACTCCACTCCACACACACCAGTGGATAGGCATTCGCATCACATGATTCTGTTGAGAGACAGCTTTTTGTGGCTAGAAAATGGAACCACACAGCGCACACAACAAAAATCAATGTGGAAAGTAATTTAATTTCAATTTTCATGATAAGAAATGCCTCAAAAGGATGTTTGAAAATTGAAAAACTCTTCAGCAAAAAGGAATTTCATTGACAGAACAGAACACTAATGAAAATGGATTACAAAGGAAGGCAGAAAAAGCTAATAAAAATCTCTCCCCCCTTCTTTTTTTTTTTTTTTTTTTGCAGATATTCCTTTTCATTTATTGCACAAAATTTTGTATCTACCTTTTGAAGAAGCTCAAAAAAGTTTCCCTTCTTTTTCAGCTTTCCGCTCATTTTATTAGCATATTTATTAATTTTCCTCAGAGAACCTTCAACTATTCCATAGTCAATATATAAAGTAATTCAGATTTTTCATATTTTTTTCCTCCTCAACAAGTTTCAAACAAAAGGCGGAACAAAAAATTTTCCCTCCATTCACTCGAAGAATTTCCATTGCTGTTACAGCTCGCAAAACTTTCACGGATCCTGGCTTGGCTCTGTATTTGACAGACTTTGAATTTTTGGATAGTTTTCGCTCCACAAACCACCTCTAAGCATCCCACAGCGAGAGAGAGAGAGAGCGGCAGGAAGAGGCTTTTTTCAACCGCACGCGAGGCGCTGATATTCAAAAGCGCACCACAAACTTTTTTTTTTTTGCCAGAGCCTCGACTCGAGTACATAACGGGAAAAATGTGAAGCACCTTCCTTCAGTTTTATCCACAAAAAAACTTTGCCAACGCCAAATAGTTGGAAAACCCCGGAGCAAAAAATAAACTAAATTTCATACTGCAAAAAACGGCAAAAAAATATATATATATAGTTTTCCAAAAATCCGTGAAAATATATATAAGAATAAGGTATGCTCCAGGGTGTGTTTTTATTGGATACCCTGCGTAGAGCGTAGAGGGGCAAGTAATGATCGAACCATAAGGGGATAAATGACTGAGAGATATTTTTTTTTTTTTTGTAATAAATAGCAGAAACTGATGGCCTGTTACATGCCTCTCCCAACACCAATATACCCTTCGTTTACGCCCTTCAAGTACATTTGGCTATAAATACGCGGAACAAAACTTTTTGGTGAAGCAAAAACAAATTTCCACGCCACAAACTCTCCCTCCCCCTGCTTTAGCACCTACCACTCCCCCACTACACTGCCACTCCCACTTCAGTGGTAAATGAAATTTTAATAAACTGAAACTGGTACTGGTCTCTGGCTAAATCGTTTTTTGTGGCGGGCATGCCGTTACGCATACCCCATACGCCGTGTAAGCCGCCGCCTTGTGGTAAATTTTAATTGGCTTGTCGCGACTTTTATTCTCGCTGTCAGACTTTGATTTTAATTTTTCCACAGCACAGTACAGAGGCACAGGCATGATTAAAAACTTTACATAGTTTCGCTTTGGCTTTTGGTTTGGGTTTTGGGATTCGTTTTCAGTTTTCTGTTTCTGTTTGGTATTTGTATTTGGTATTATTGCATATAGTAGAGAGCAGCGAAGTGAAAAGTTTTTGTATGGGGGGGAAAACTTGGCTTGGCTTCGAAATTGGCCAGGCCGCCAAAGCCCTGCGTTGAAAAGTTGTGCCATGCCGCCGCTGCCGCCTGTCTGTCTGTCTGTCGGTTGTGTCGTATGGTTCCTATGGCAACCAAACGGCATGCAGCAGACAGCAAAGCAAAGGCAGGCGGGGCAGGCGTTTTATATAAGAATAGTTTTGCCCCGATAGTCATACTCCTCCTGCTCATCGTCGTCCTGTCTCTCAGCTCAGGTAAAAGTTTAGGATTTTAATTAGTTTTGGTCGTCGCTTAGTGCCAAAGCAATTTGTTAGATAAGGGTTACTCTCACTTTAATATAAATCTCTTAGTTCCGGGGCTCGTCATTTAGCCCCTTCGCCGCTGCTGCCGACGCTGTGGGGCCATTGTCTGGGGGCCCTGTGGCTGATAGATGGAAGATCTCTTTGGTGGCAAACTAATTGCCGGTGAAAACTTCTCAGGGAAAGCAATCTCTTGGCTCATCACAAAGTTAGGCATGAAACACATGTCTTTCAAAGAGGATTACAGGATGGTTTGCCCATCCCCCTGCAATTGCAATTATTTACATATTCAAATATTCTGCATTTACCTATTGGCATTTACCTTTTATTGTTTGCTCAATCAATGTGTGTTCTATAAATACCATTTCACATTTGCCACTAATGAACTTTCTCTTAATTACCAGACAAGATACTGTGAATGCTGCAAGCTGCAAACGGAAATATATATGCCAAACTCTTTGCCTTTGAGGCGAATATGTTTATGTACATGTGTACTGAATCAGCATTTGTTATCATTAATTAATCATCAGAGAGGTCTCCACATTTAATGCCACCGCACAAATAGCAATTCATCAAAAATATGTTCTTTATTTCTGCTCAATTTTCAATGACTGCGTACAGGGTATATTTGTGTATTAGTCAGAAGAAAGTACTTTGCTTTTATTACCATATCTAATTTAATTTGCGCGAAGTGTTCAAAATTCATATTGACAAAAAGATTAAAAAAAAACTGCAGAACGTTAAGCATTGTATTGCATTTAAGGTTTTGTTTCTTCAATGATTTCACCTGTTATACAGTACGACCAAATATTATTTGCAAAGCAAACTCCTCCTTTCTTTTTCGCAGCATAGTAGGCTTCCTGTACTTTTTTGCTAACATTTTTAGGTTTTCCCTTGGGCTGGAAAAACCAAATGTCATAGGTGGGATTATAGGCCAATCTAAGCTTGCCATAAGAGCTGTAATTTAAATAAACAAATCAAACAATTAAAAATTCAATATTATTTAGAGAGAAATAAATATTACCCTTCCACAGGGACTCCAGGCACAAGCAGGAGCACCAGACTACCAATTAATATTATGGCCAGCTTCATGTCTTTATAGTCGGGCTGACTGATTGCGAATGAGAGTTGCTGTTGTTTTGGCTTTTACTTATTGACGAGCAACACGAGGCCCTGGCCTTGTCCAGCCTGCCGCCGCCCCTTCTCTGTGCCACTGTGCCGCCGATAAGTGAGCGTGAAGTGTAAAATTCGGAACAACAAAACAACAAACCTGTAAAAGTAGCATGCAATGCCAGGCACCAAAATGTTGATAAAACTTACATGCGGGTTCTGTGGGTACTTGAAGCTTGCGTATTTGGGCAGCCAATGAAGGATGCAACATGCAACGATTTTGACTTGAAAAGGTTTTCATTATAAAGTTTAAAGAAGAAAGTTTATATTTCTTGAGTACTGAATCACTTGGATAATTTTCATGATATTAATCTTAGACGTATCCTCCCTAGTAGGAAGTCCCTACGCAGCTTTCTCGTATTTGCTATTATTTTTTGTTTATTATTTTGATTACTTTTCATTGATTATCCTCATACACATACACACACACACACACATACACTTGTGGCATAGAGGCCACGGCAACGTGGCAAGCATTTTTCTCATTTGCTTTTATTTATTGGATTTGGGACTTGCTGATGCTGCATGGGGATTTCCCTTTCTCCCTCATACTTTGTCCGTTGCCTTCTGTACTTTTCACCCAGGAGCGTATATATAATTAAGTTTGCCTTTTGATATATATATATATATGCATACACTCGTATTCTTTCACCTTTCGCCTGTGTCTCCTGTCTCCCTTCGGACTGCCATCAGTCACTTCTTATGCAAATGTTGGCTGGCCATTCCAGCAGACATGCTGATGCGTGTGTGTGTGTGTGTGGAAAAAATAAGCAACGAAGATTGAATGCGCTTAAAAAATCCATGGAATATGGTTTACTTTTGATACAAAAATATAACCAACAAAATTATATTTTAAATATGAACATCGGAATGATCGACTTTCGATTCATGCACTCAAAAATAATCTCAACAAATCTTTATATTATAAATTATAAATAAATTAAAGGCTAGAGCTAGAGCTCGTATATGTCTCTCCTTCACGAACATACATATTGGAATGAATACAATGCTTACGGTATCCTCAAATACTCTACCTCTTCCAGAGGGGTATAATATATGTGTATCCCTTACATTCCTCTTTTGCAATTGCTCCCAAATGTGATGTTCTCTGCATCTCTGCGCGCGTTAGAATAAAAATAAATAACAGAAACAGAAAAGAAACGTGAGGTCACGTACATGAAAAGTTGTGACTGTCTGTCTGTGTGTCTGTCAGTGTTCCCTGCCACTGTGCCACTGCTAAAAGAAAAACACATATTCAAATGCATATTGATTCTGCGGTCCATCAGCTGCCACTCCTCGCTGCTGCCCCACAAGTGCCACAATCATGATACGCATCAGCAAACGAAGCATCAACAATAAATCCACCTGGTGGGCAAGAACAAAAAAATCCAAAGGAACCAAAAGCATCGAAAGAAAAAGCAAAACTAAATCTAGTCCCAGGCAAAAAGACAAAAGCTAGGATAAATTTACATATTTTCCTCTAGTATACGCTGGCAGTGTCTCTCTATGTGCTTGGCATTATTCTCCCCCTATTTCTTGACTCATTTCCAAGACTTTTTGCCTCTTTTTGCTTGGCCATTTGTGTAGCAAAATGGTAAAGGGAAGAGCTCCTTACGTTTGTTAATGACAACCCATGCGTGTGAATTTTGGGAAATGAAAGTCCGAGAGAATGAAAATCAAAGCACAAAAACTCCATAGAAATGAGTACCATTCCAGACAAGGATTCCTGACATTTCCTGAGGTTTTATCAGAGTGCATCAATGTGGCTTGGAGCCCATTCCTTTTTTGGGTAGAAATATATTCATCCAAGCCAGACAGTTTTCCGGTCTATAAAAGGAGCTTTCCCATGACTAATTATTTTCAGGCCAACAATAGTGTGATTTCTGCCTTTAGCCAAGTGCAGAATTTATCTTTAATTTACTGCCTAAATTCCCTTTTAGTGAGGTTTAACTTTGTTGCCTGTCAGTAAATTGGTTCTTAAACACTTTTCAGCCAGAAAATGCCGACAAATGTAGCCAAAAATAAAAGAACAGTGATTTATTCGAGTAGAAAATTAACTTTACCTGGTTAGGAAATATGGTATATCGGTAGAGAGGTAGGAGAGGTAGGAGAGGTGGTATATACATTATTCAGTATCGTTTAAAAGCTACATCCTAAGCATTATGGTAGCAGAAGCTTCTCAAAGCCATCATTTATTTGTATTTATGATTGGTATATGTGTCGTATAGCTAAGAAAGTTGGCAGATCCGTAGATAATCTCTGTAATACATTGGGGGAGTCTCAAAAATGAAATATATACCCTTCCATTGCGTATTAGAAAAAAAAAGGCGACGCAATTTGCATGACACAATAGCAACGCATACGAGTAGAACCCCCAGAATGAGCCAGAGACAGCGAGACAAAACAAAATGCCGAATTCCCTTCCTAAATCCTGCATACAGCATCCTGCATCGTGCGTTTCAATAAATCAAAAATCTGCTGCGATGGCAGGAGTTTCAGCATTCCAATCCGAATCCTTTTGCTGCTTCAGCTGCTGGTGCTGCTATTGCTCATGCCACAGCTACAGATCCCGCTCAAGTATCTACTCCTGCACTAGATCCCCCTCCAGTTGCACTCTCTCTACTCCGCATTCAGTCGCCCTCCCTCTACTCCTCAGCCAGTCTCTACTGTTGCTCAACATCAAGCTTTTGCTCCTGCTCCGGAGCAACTACTCCTGCTTCAGATCCTTTGCTCTTCCTTCAGATTTTCCACCATTCACCATTCAGTAAGAATACAAGAGAAACGCATTGGCCATGCAAACACTACTGCTGATTGTGTAAACAGAAGTGATAACCCTCTACAGAGAGCGAGAGACGAAAGGACCACTGCGAGGACGACAACAGAAGAAGGTGGCAGCAGAATGGGAGGTGGTGCTCTCGCTTCCAACGACAATGAAATTGAATTTCAATGCCATCCTCCTCCCTTATTGTTGTGTGTCAGCCTTGGCAATAATTGTTCAGCCTCTCAGCGTGTTGCATATAAGTGACTTGCGAGTGCCACAAGGGCTCACTCTGGCTGCATTCCGTGCTATATTTTCCATTGTTATGGTACCACATACAGTACGCGACGGCATCTTTTTACAATACCTCTCAAACCACCAATTGTTATTGTCAAACCCGGCAACAGCAACAGCTACAGCATGGAAACCATTATCGCCCAACAGCAGCAGCAGCAGCACCAGCACCAGCAGCGGCAGTGAGTCCCCAAGCCGCATGGTTCCCCCAATCTTTGGTCCCCAATTCCCATTTGCAGTTGCCATTGCATTTGGCATACGTGTAAATCGTAAATTTCCGCATACAAAACGAATGGCAACCGCCAGGCCGGAGACAGCAGAACAACAGGAGCAGCAGCAGGAGGCACTGGGGGAACAAGGAGCAGCATCAGCAGCAGTCAGGGGGGAACTAGGGGAACAAGAAGCCAGACACCCCCAAGCACAGGGCAATACCTCAATGTGGACAAGCGACGGCGACAGCCGCACAGGCAACGAGAAAACAAAAGTCGCTTCCTGGTTAATGGAATACATATCCGAGTGGACCATCTTTCGTTGCACAACCCACACCACCAACAGACACATACGTCCATGGGATTGTCCAACATTTTGTGGCTATTTATGGGTGCAACCTTATGCTTATGGTTGAAAATTGAAACCAGAGGACGGTAGAGGAGTGGGGCATGAAAGTTGGGGAGATTTATTCACTTTTAAAGATGGAATTTTTATAAATATTTATGGTATTGAATACTAGATAGATTCTCTAATTAAATTCTCCAATTTATGATGATTATGATTTGAGGTAGGAGAATATCTGTAGATATAGAATTCAGTAGGAGGAACTTTAGATCTAAGCCGACTTTCACTTAGATGTTCAATTTGGTTTATTTGAATTTTATCAAACAACTGAAATGCACATTTTTTAATTATATATTCTCGATTGAAAAACTCAATGCTCTGCACACAAATTTCCACGAAAAACCAATTTTCCAAGATACCTCCCTCGCACATAATTTTTGTATCGCTTTGCATATTTTGTGAGATTGGATGTTGACCAGCTGTGTCCCTCCCCTCCCAGGTAGGGAGGAAGCCCCAATCGCTATCCAGTCAGCGCATTCTGCTCCTTTCCTGCCACTCATTTCTCTCATACCTGGCATCCGCCATTGAGGTAAGAAGGAAATGCGAGACACGGGATCTTTTATGACATCCACTGGAGTTAATGCGACTTCAGTGGATCTGCTGGATGCTGCAGGATGCTGCCTCTCATTGTCAACGGTGTATAATTTTCACACTCCAGATGCGGACGCTGTGGATGCGAATGCGAATGCGGATATTGCATAGGGGATGGATGGATGCTACTGTTCGACTCTCTGGCGGCGGTGTTTTTGCCACCCCATCATGGCTGATTTGATTGCACTGCGCTCTGGGTTCGTTGGGTTTCGCTCCTTTTGTTGTCTTCGGTTGCTTTTCGTTTGCCCCCCAGCGTTTTGATTATGCAGCAGCAGCATTTTTGCATCATAATATTCATAAATATTTATGAGGCAAGTTGTCTAAACATAAAATGGACATGAAATATGTGCTGCTTCCAGCAACCGGCATCCGCATCCTCATCCTCATCCATTTCTCATGCATTTAAACCAAAGCCGATATCAAATCAAATCTCGGACGAGAGAAGAAGTGCCTTGGCCAGGAGGCGCTTAGGCAAATGAAGCGCCTTATCAAATGTCAGAAATGACAGAAATGGAAAATAAAAACCCCCCATCCTACATATCTCTAGCAAAAATTGATTGCAACTGAAATTGCATTTAAATGGACAATTTTAATTTTCTGAAAGCCATCAAACGAAAATATTGCACACCAAAAATATTTTTCCAACTGCAGATGCATCTGCAGCTGAAGCTGCCATGCAGCAACACATTTTTCAATTTAAAAACCACATTCAAGAGCCAACTAAAACTAGCCTCGTCGATTATTTTGGCACTTTGTTTCAATATTAAATTTATATATGGTTAAAACCCCTGCCCCTGCCTGACGCTGCTCTCAAAAGATATTCGATTTGCCACCGATAGAATATGCTTTGATTTGCAGACATTTAGTTGGCAGTTAGTTTTTCCCTGATGCCTGCCAAAAAATCAAACCAAAAAACTTTTTACCCCCCACCACCAGAATGGCAATTTGATTAGTTTGGAAATAAGTTTTATTTTCTATATATATTTTTCACTGCAGCTTTTCTATGGAATGTCACCACACAAAAAACTTTTGCGATAACTTTGATGAAGAAAAATTTTAGAGATTTTTTCCCCGCAATTTGAATGCACTTTTTAATGGAAGTTTTTAAAGAAGCCCCCGAACCCCCGAGGGCTGATAGTGATCTGATGTGACAGACCAAATAATGGATGCCAATTAGAGTGGAAGTTTTGGTCCTAAAATGGAATATTTATTATTAAAATTTGCAGAAAATGTTGGCAAAGCAGTAAAGGAAGGCCGTAAAAATTAGAAACAAATAAAAGCCACCATAATGTAGCATTCCTACCTACAGGGCATTACCATATGCAGCCTCTTTAAATAGCTTTAATATTTGGTTTCTCTTTAACTGCCACAGAGCTCCTTTGAACTATCAAGTCAATGCAATAAACTGCATTAATATACAGCGCAAATCTGTGTGTGTGTTTGCTCCACACTACGTATACTTGTTGGGCTGTCAGAAAGTGTTGCATACTTTCGGGCATTCCTTGATCTCCAAGCTTAATATTAGCCGACGCTTGTGTGATGCGTGTAGCAGCAGAACAAAGCAACGAAACAGCACAGAACAGAACAGCGAACAACAGGAGAGGCAGCAGCATCAGAAGCAGCATGTTCAAGTCACAAAATAACTTGCAATCCTTTGCCGAGGGTTCAGTTGAGACTTTGGTTCTGCAAGAGCTAGTGGATTTTCGGGGCTTGTCGGAAACTTGTCTACGCTTTTTGACTTGCTTTCTGTGCTCTCTGTGCAGCATAGCATAGAACAAATGAAGCAACAACAACAATGGCCTCATTTTCCACGCACTTCATTGCTGCCGCATGTTGCAGATTTCAGTGGGTAAAATAAGGAAAAGTTTTACGCAGTCGGGCAAACATAACAATGACAGCGAAAGAGCGAGGGATTGCGAGAGGGTGAGGCAGTCGGAAGAGCAATCAAAATCGCTGTCAGCACTGACTTCCTGAGAGATATATATACATATGTATGATATACATATATTCTGGTATTCCTATATATAGTAGTTATGTGTATGTATATTTTATATGGCATGGTTATTTATCATAAATTTGACTGCACAATGCTATTGCTTTTCTACCCCTCATCTCCGCGGCAAGCGTCTTGATTCATAAATTATTTTATATTTCATTTCCTTTGCGTGATGCAACACCAACAAAAACGAAAAATACACCAAATACAAAAAAAAACAAAAAAAGAAACGAGCAACAAGGAAAAACAATAAATGCATGCCGTTGAGCACTGGGGAAAAACTGTGCCAGTGAGCAGGAGCAGGAGCAGGAGCAGGAGCAGCAGCAGCAGGCAAATATATGCTGAATGAGTGTCCGTTTGCCAGAACGTCTATCTATCTCTCGGTCTCAGTCTCTGTGGCCCACGGCAATGCAATAAAATGTCTGCCTCTGCCACTGCCACTGCCTCTGTTGATGTCTTTTCCTTTTTGTATCCCTCGCTGCTCTGTGGCCCCTTCATTGAGGTTTTCGCAGTGTCCAAGCATTGGTCAAAGCAAACATAATAATAATTCCAACTTGCCGCTGCAACTTTAATTTTCCCCCCGTTTCAGAATGCTTTAACATGTCCGCCAGAGCAAGCGTTGAAATGGGAACAAATTGAGATGGCCAAGAATGGTTGGGAAAATGTCGGGGAAAAATATAACATAAAGGAATGCAATTTGAAGAAGGAAAAATGCAAATGCAGGGCGGAAAACTAGAGTGGAACTAGCTAAATCAGTTTATACTGTCATCAAAGTAGCTTTTCTTTGATTATATTCATAAAATGTGCTATCTGCCATCTGCCAGAGCTGTAAACTTCCACTAAACCACAATATTTTGCTTAGCTTAGACAAATATTTAAATAGAATTCGCTTTCTTAGCATATGATTCAGTCATACAGTCGTAGCAGCCTCAAATGCCGTCTAAACCGGTCCATCCAATACACTTTTTGACAGCCACCAAAGTATATTTGTCGATGAATCACATGCCAGCACACATACTTTTATCTTTGTTTGATATTACCTAATGATAAGATTTTGAGTAAACATCTTCCAACTGATGTGTTTGCCGCACTCTAAAGATAAGAAAATGCGGCGCTAGTAAACCATGCTAATTAACTTTCTTTCTCTCATTTTGATTCTTTCAGGTAAATACATTTTGGTGGCGATATAAACAACAAACTTTGTACCCAGCTTCGGAGTAAAGTAAATAAAATATATTCAACTTTCTCTATGGTATAAAACCGGAATATACATATCTAAAAGTGTTCATGTTACCATTTAAAATCAATCAACAATATATATTTCACAAATGAAAATGGAAATCCATGATTTACTCGGCTAGCTTCCAATAAGCCCTGTATCAGATTTCTTTGGAATTTTTCACATTTTTTTTTTCACATAAGTAAATGAGATTTATTGCCATTGAAATTCCAGCAGTGACATTTGATCATTTCATTTAGCTCTGCTAGACACGGTAGACACTTCACTGGTTAATTGTGTGTACAATCAATATTAACACTAAGTTATGAATTCAGAGCTGATGAAAACATTTGCGTAGATTTGATTTTGAAACTTTATTAATCTATATCTATTGGTTTACCGCTTTTGCAATAGATCCAAATATCATTTTTAATGCAAACACCGCCCTTTTTCTTGTATTCAGTATAAGCACTCATGACGCTTGGTGTGAGATTTTTAATTTGTGCTGTTGGCACCAAATACCACACATCATAGTTGGGATTGTAGCCCAGCCTGTGACTGTAAACAGATTTGTTAGAAAATAATATTCATTTATCTTGAAATATCTGTATAGGTATTGTAGGTATTACGTTTCTGGATAGACTGGCACCAGCAGGAGAGATCCAATTAATAATGTGACCAAGAGCATGTCTTTAGTGGCCGGCTGACTGATTGCGAATGTCAAGTGTTCGTGCTTTTCCCTACTTCAGTATTATTTATAAGCCACACGAGGCCATTGCCGCCTCGCCCTGTGTTTGTGTGTGTGTGTGCGCCGAGTGCGATAAATAGGTGTGAAGTCTGAACAGAACAACAAAAGTAGCAGCAGCAGCAAAAAAAAAAAACCGGAAAGCTGCATGCAATGCCAGAATTGACATGCGGGTGGGGCTCTTGCCACTGGGATTTTTGGGCAGGTCAGTGAAGAAGGCAACAGGCATTGAGAGGCATTGCATTTACCAGAGCTATACTCGTGCTTATATGTTATGCATACAAATATAAATAAATATAAATATTCTTATTTGAAATCAAAATTAATTTATTATTGCAAATTCACAGTTAATTTAATTTTCGCGTTAAATGTGGCCAATAAATTTGTACTCTGTGCTGTGCGTTTGCTGCCTCCTGTTTGTCATGATCCAACGACGACATGACGACATACATACTAGCAGCGCCAATCCACAGTTCAGAGTGTCCTCGAGGCTCGAAAGAGTCGTCGCTCCAGGAGCCCGCCCAGGAGACAAACCCATTTGCCGTCGTCCCCCATCGAAAATCAACAATAAGCCCAGAACAATAAGACAATTGCTGGCAGGCCAACCATTTGTTAGATTTTTGTATGGAATGCCTACGAATGTGTTGGCAAATATGTGATGTGTGAGTTTGGGGCGCCCAAATTGTTTGTCTATTTGAGGCACAGAGCACACAGGTGACGCCTACTGTATAGAAGGTGTATCTCTCGACTTTTGGTAGATTGAACAAAAGGTTTAGGAATTCATAGCGGTAGGTAGGGCAGAGGGCGCTCACTGGGGAGCTTCGATCTCTGGGATGGCCTTAGCATACCCTTTATCTTTACTTAGTCGTATTTGTCTTGAATATTTAAGCACAATATTTAGTTATGCAGCAACTCGTGAGCATTTTCTGTTAGAACTTGTTGTCATTTGTCGTGATTTGTTGCAGGGCCTGTGCCTGTGCGTGGAATATCATAATAATCCAAGCGTACAATGCACTGGCTCTGTGCTCGAAATACTCCTATCTCGTATGGCAGTCAACACTCATACGCCTCGTTGCACGAGTTGCTGCACGAGTCGCTTCATTGTTGTGGCATATTGTTTCACATTTTGAGGCAAAGCCACAGAGCTACACACACATACACACACACACACACGGGCACAGAAACACGAGCCATATCAAGTGACGGCATTGCACATATGCAAAAACGAGGAAACGTGTCTGGCATGGAACTCCACAGATATTCTAGAGTTTTGAGATGCCAGACGATGCTCTGGGGTAGTTGTGGTGGTGCCACCAGTGCCACTAGTGCCAGTATGCAACAAATAGTTGCATATAAAGTGCTTCAAATTTAATTAAATTATAATTGGAGACTCTGCAGCTGATGGCCAGCCAGAGCGGCCAGACAATGTGTGTGCGGTTCTGTTTTCAGTTTCAATTACCAAACAAAATCCCAATTAAGTTACATTCAAGCGGTCATTTATGACAGTTACCGCCCTGCCCTGCTCCACCCCAAAACAAAAAACAGCTCGCTCTTAGGGCTGATGGCTTTTATTTTGTGAGAACAAGCAACACTCGCTCTGGGCGTATGGGTAATACGTTAAGTGCTGTGTCTTGACCTTCCCGAAACAGGAACAGCCCGCGTGTCCCAACGGGCACAGAACGCTTAGCAGATTAGCCCCCGGGCATTATTTTCCTTTCTGATTAAAGTGCGAAGCATTTACCAAGAAAAAGGCCGAACAATGGCCGAAAGCCAAAATCAAATTACTCGCAAAACCCCAAAAAAAAAAAAAACAAACCAAGCCGAAACACAACACAAAACAAAAATAAAATAAAATAAAGAAAACATACAAAAGGCATAAAAGAGAAAATATTTTGTTTTCTTTTATTTTTTTTGTGTGTTTCTCTTATTTTTTTCGGTTATTTTTTGGGTGACATTTCAATCAGCATTTTTCGCAACACAAACACACACACACAAAAGAAAAAGAAAACGCTAAGGAAACGTTAAGGGCCTTTATAGAAAAACATTTGACCATTTTTCATGGCGCTGCCAAAACAAATGTCATACGAAAATTGAATTGTGGCAAAAAGATGACAAAGACCCCGACAGTGACAGCAACAGCAAGATCAAGCACAAAGAAAGAGAGAGGGAGAGAGAGAAAAACGTTGAAATATCCGTATTAAATTGTGTGTTTACGCGGCGTGTAATGAGTAATGCCATTTTTAACAGGGGGTTTTTTTTTGTTGTTGGGCCATAATATCAATTGACGCAAAACGGGAAAAATTATGGATACACAATTAACGATGAAATGCAGTTTTGCGGTCGTAGAATTCTAACCGCTAACAGTCGAATGTTTTGTGGTTGCAAAATACCCAAAAAGGCAGCTGTTTATCAGCGATGATTCTTTAGCAAACAATGACACATGGCTAAGTGGAGAAATCTATCTTGAAAACGTTGAAAAGTGATACTTTTTTTCCTTGGGAAAATAGTGGCATTGTCGTGTGCAACTATGCAACATATGTTGAGTATTTGTGTAACAATATTTCAGTTTCAAAATATAAATCAAAGGTTAATGCCGCGTCTAAACTATTTACCTAGAAATATAAAGTAAACCAGCAGTTAAATAGGGTCGTCATAAAAAGTATCATATAACCAAAGCTCAAATCCCTTGCGCCTCACCTTAAGATTTGGCTTAAAGTAAACCAATTTAATCTGAAAATTCCACTGACAAGCAGACAGGCAGGCCGCAGCCTACCCTTATCCCCTGTCAGCCTTAGTGACTCGACGCTTCGGGTGGCCGGGCGTGGTCTTTTATACGGGAATTAACTTTACCTATGATTCACAGACTTCCGGTCTCAAAACTCATGTAAATCTACCGATCCCTGACCTCAGCATGGAATAAAAAATAGGAAACTTTTAGCTGCTCTACGTACTGCTCTCCCCCCCCTGCCACCAGGCCGATGTAAGTGCTGAAAAAAATGGCGTTTCATTTAAATTTACGCGCCAACTTGAGTACAATAAAAGCAAATATGAAACTGTTGCCCCGCCCCCCACACCTCGCCCGCTACAACATTAGCAACCTCAGCAGGAGGAACAGCAACAGCAACAGCAGCAGAAGCAACAGCAACCACCACCCACCAGAAGAACAGCAAGTAAAATGTAAAGTCCAAAAGTCCACTTAACAAGAAAATTGTTTCCATGAGCTTCCTTTTTTTTACCGCCTGCCTAGCTGCCAGAGCCCTATGCATTAAAACCATTTCCAGGCAGGCCCTCGCTTATTATTAGCTTTCACAGTGTGGGAGTGTGGGAGTGCGGGTGTGCTGGTGTATGTATATGTGTGTGAGGCTATAGTGCTGTGTGTGTGTGTGTGTGTGTATGTCCATACAAAATACTTTGCACATTTTTATGACTGTGACAGTGCGACCAGAGCACCCACAGAACCCTGACTCTGGACTCTCCTCCGCTCACTGGTTCAGGGTCCTACATCCCCTTTCCGACTCTTGGTTTTCCCATTTCCCCCATTATGTCACACCCCTACGAGGAAACCCAAACAATTTTCCCAAGAGTTTATGAGCGTGAAAAAATGTTTACTGGTTAGAGCTTGAAAAAGCGCACGAATTTCTTGTGTTTTTTTTTCTCGTATTTCCATAGCTTTTTTGTTGCAAAATAAAGTCGCCATTTTTATGCAGCAAAAAAAAAATTGTAATTAAAAATTGTTACCGCAGACCAAGAGTCAAGCATTTTCATTCGGGGAAATATTAAAAAGGGGAGTAAAGAGAAAATATGTGAAATCCTTAAAGCCAAAGGCAGAAGTAAAGAATTCAAGTGGATGCCACATCGAAACTTTTGATTTTCAATTATGGAAATGTATTTTCTTTTTGTTGGATTCGGCAACGATGAGCGACAATCAAACATTTTCCAAGTGTTTCTGCTTATTGCAGATTAAACTACTTTTGCCAGAAATGGAGTGACAATATTCCCCAATGCTTTTTGCACGATTTGCTTATGAAATTCATGGGGAAAAATCGAAATAAAATGCCACAAAAATATGAGGCATTCATTGACTTTTTTTTATCATTCGTTTCGGTTCATTTACTTCCAAAAGGCATAAACTCGTTACCAAAAAGATGAAGCCAACGCAGAGAGTCCAAGACTCATTTCGTGTTTGTGGTTTGCTGTTTCGGTCTGGATTTTGGGTATTTTCTTTCGCATTAGGCAGCATCAGAGCAGGGGCAACGGCACCCTACACATACACCCCAGGACCAGGATTCACCCATCCTCTCTATCCAGAAGCAGAAACATTCGCCCATCCTCTATCCAGAAGCAGAACCAGAACCAGAACCATTCTCCGCATCCTCATCAGTTGCGCTTCATTGTGTTTTATTTGCTGCCGCTGTTATCGCATGTTAACACTTCATGTGAAATCCTAGTCAGCCCAGTCACAGTCCTGATGTCCTTCCTCATCATCATTGGAATGACCTTTGTATATATACCATATACATACATACATACATATGTATATCTGTAGCTGTATGTATAACTGTGGCAAAAGACCAACACCGCCGCCACACGCTTAGTTAGTTTTTGCCACACGCTTTGCGTGCAAAATGTCAAAATACATTTTACTCGAATTTATGGTCATTGGCCAACACCAACAGAGCCAGGGACTACAGCTACAGCTAGAGCTCTTTTTTTTTTGCGTATATGCATGTGGGATTTGTGCCTTGTCTTTGGCTATTTTTAGGGATTTACACGCTTATCACACACACACACTCACGCAGGAAGGCAGGCAGGCAGGACACACACTCGAGTTCTGGCCAAAATGAAAATATTATGCTACATTTCATTACAGGAGAGCCACGACGCCGTCGCCTTGAATGCTTTACAGCCACTTAAAATAGATTAGCTTTCAACGTTTCGGGCACTCTGGCAAAAACTGACTTGAAGTGAAAAAAAAAGGAAAAGCGAAACAAAAACGAAGAAAAATTTTAGTTTTGTTTAGCGAATCTTTGGATACACTTTGTAGGGCAATGCCTTAAGATAGAGAGCAGAGATTTCCATTTATGACTTCTTCTTTGAATTTCTTGCAAGGAATAATTTTGCTACACAATCTACGTTTGTATCCTTATATTCTGCATCCATAAAAGTATCCCTTAAATATCTTTTTTAATTAGGAAAAAGTTTTTAGAGAAAGATACTGATAGAGTTATATATTTAATCGATATTTTAATCAAGAGAAAATTCTTCTCTGCCTTTCAAACATCTCTAAAAACTATCAATACCTTCTGTTAGTGTATACAAATAGACACTGGGAAAAAAGCAAATAATATATGACAAGACCATAACTCTTGTTGGTCCTTTGGGGGCGATGTAACTCCCTCTCTCTTACAGTCTCTAATGGAAAATCCATTGAAAAACATAAGCAACTGTCGAATGATTTAATGCTTGAAATCACAAATAGTTAGGCGTGACAGGTCGCCAAAATGGCAACAGTTCAAAAAAACCCACAAGACCCCAGTCCTCAACTCGCAAGTTGACAATTTGATAAATGAAATGACAAAACATTTCAACGCCCAGCCACACATTTCATCAGTGGGCCCAAACCAGTCCCAAAGGAAATGCGAGAATATCAATGGTATAAGGAAATTACTGCTGGCAGCCAATCATAAAAGAGAGAGAGAAAGAGAGAGGCGGAGGGAGAAATCCATCTTCTTTCAGAGTTCAATCAGAGAAAAATCTTCTCACTGGGTGAACCCTTGGTGGAAGAGGGGGGTGACGTGTGAGCCCCAAAGCGATTAAGAGCTCGAAACCGAAGACCCTCTCAATTGGGATCTCATTTAGTTGATAGCCAATCGCAAAGCCCCAGCCCTGCCACACATATATATCATTTCATTCGTCTTCTGGCTGCCTTCTTTAGATGGGGACCTCCACTCGAGAACAACCGCTCCTCCTCCTCCTCCTGTTTGCCCCTCCATCATCTCTCTCTCTCATCTCTCTACAAATGGCCAAACTAAATATGCTCTTTCACTCCATGTGGCCCCATCAGGACAATCTGTGTCCTGCTGTTGCTGCTGTTACGTCTCCCCCTATTATTGTTCCGCCACACACACACACAGCAAAAAAAAGGGGAAAAAATATTAGCTGCCTCTCAATCGTTCAACTAGGCGAAGAGCCTCCAAAACGCCTTTAAAAAAAAAGGGGTCACTGGTGGGAACAGCAAATGGTTTGTTTATGCAAATTTTCAATGGTTTTTGCTCTTCAAAAAAGATGGACGAGCCATGGGGGCGGAGAGCCTTTTCTTTTGCTTTTAAGCGAATTGCCTGTGAAACGGAGTTGGCCATGGAGTTGACAGCCTATTTATGAGATGAGACGCAAAAAGGGCAGGAAGAGGCAGCCAAAACTACGAGATAGAAGCCAGTAATTGAAATGTACGAGTATTTCTATGATTCAGGGGAGCTTCTTCGAGTGGAAAATCCTTCAGGTAACGAAGCAAAATGAGCAGCCAATGAAATATGTATTTACACTGTCTGCCAATATCATGCACACACACACGGACATTCTAGCCTGCCAAAAATATCATAGGCAATGTATTCCACACAATTTCCATTGCAAATTTTACTCCGAGATGGGTCTGGCATTTTCAGCTACATATTTGTTTAAAAGCGATAATCAAATGCAGAACTCTAGCCTCATTTATCACCTGTGTTTGCTTGTGTGTGTGTTGTAGCCAGTGTTGGGTAATTTTGTATATTTCCGCTTTTACCAGGGCCAGGACTCCAAGCGGCAAAAGCTTGAAGGTTCTTTGTCTGTGTACCTCCTGGCCAACGAAATGGCATTTCGAATAGCCAGCCCTTTTTCCCGTTCTCTATCTGTGTATCCTGTCTGGCTGTCTTTGTGTTTGTGTGTGTGACCAGTTGACTATTAGAATTGCTGGCCACAGGCAGGTCCTGTGCGCCATCATCAAAAGCGGATGCCCCTTAACATTTATAACTGCCGCCGATGACAGGCGACCTGCAAAGCCATTAAATGCAGCTGAATGTTGGTTTTTCGATTGTACTTTTTGACTACCTTAAATAGTTGGCAATATTTACACAGAGCTACTCAAAAATGACTTCTGTGGCACAGTAAATATTGTACGAGTAATAATAAATACAATTTTATGATTTTGATGAATGATGAAAGATGCAAATTGTGGCTGACAGACAAGTACAGAATTTATGGTTTGCCAACTGCTGGTTTTATTCTTAACTTTACATAAAGTCAGTTCACAGTCAAATGTTTAAAGAAGTTGTACAACTTTATGGAAGTTTCCTTAAATCATAAAAATACTATATGCAAATATCAATTCAGAACTCTTTTGATGGTTAAAAGTTTCAGTTCAGTCATAAAAACATAGAGCCATAAACACTGAGAGATTATTGAGGGTATATCAAATAGAGTTATTTAGGAATATGTAGCTTCATTATTGAATTTATATATAAATCAAACTAAAACAAAGGAACATTTAAATGGGCTAAGGTTTAACTTTAGCAGAGACTTGTAAAAGGTGTTCTCTCTGCAGGCTACAAACCTCAGCAGACCCCAAGAGCCATTTAAGCTACAGGCATCTTTGTTTTAACCAAATATCAATCAAAGTGAAAGCAATAATTGTGGCAATTATTGGAAAAAGTTTTCTATTGCATGGAAAAGGCCAGGACTTCGAGTGATAAATAATATACAACTTTAACAGACATCTGTATGCTATTAGTAACTTTTATTTTCTTAACAATTTTGTTCCCAGTCAAATTCCAATAACTTTCTAGCACTAAAAGTAAGCACAAATACGTAAGATAGATAGTTACGTAAATATTGCCATTAAACTTTCCACACTTGGCTCTCAGCTCTTACATATACAATTTTAATCTGCGAGCAGAGTGTATCCACTGCAAGAACCTTGACTAATTGCCCCAGACGCAACGAAACGATTCGATTTGCCTAAAAACTTTCGAGTCCTAGGCCAAAGTTTTGCTTGGCTGACATTCACACATTCCCCCATGTTTGGTCTGCAAATAACTTTAAGGCTGTGGCAGCTTCTGCTGCCGTTCCTGTTGCTGGGTGGCACCTTGGCTGCCCCCCACCATGGACGTACGTAAGCCAATTATTAAATCTCAAGCCAAATTCATGTCCAGGACTTTGTGCCTTAGCCTGCGGAGAGAACGAACAGATCGCCTGCATGCTCTGCAATGAACCCAGCTGCACAGTGCCCATCTACTATGAGCCGAACTGTGCCTACGCTGATTTTTGTCACCTGGGATGCGGCTGCAAGTCGGGACATGTGCGGAATGATTCCACAAATCGTTGTGTGTCCATTTACGAATGTAAAGCCTTTCAGTGGATCAAACACGACTTTCGGCTCGAACGCATGTTGGCGGAACCATCACCTTTAGTGTGAAATTTTAGTTTTATTTTATAATTTATTTTAGATTTCGTATTGCCATAACCAGACCAGTTGCCAACGAAGCATTCACCATGTCAGCCGTCTTTCAGTGCCCATTCTCTTCGATTCTCTTGATTTTTATTTGTATTTGGTGCGCGTTTGTCCCAAGCCTTTGGGCGCAGGTGCAGCAGAATGGCGTGGAATATGGCGAGTTGAAGAATAAAACCAGTAAGAGCATATCGAGATCTCGCAGCTTGAATTTTAATTATATATTTAATGTGGTTCTCTCCTGTAGTATGCATCGACGATGACATGGGCCATATGATGTGTTACTAGGCTTACAAATAAATTGCAAATTGCAAATTTCTCTGTCCTAAATAAGTAATAAACGAAATTGGGTTGGCGAGCTCTCTCTCTCTTCTCTTTCGATTTCACAACCAATCTACTATGTGCACTCTCCTCTACATTTTCACTTGGTTCCATTTCCTTTTCATTTTATGACGCACCACGAAATTGTCTCTGGGGAATTCTATGTTTGTTTTGTTGCTGTTTTTTTTTTTTTTTTTTTTGGCAAACAAAAGTTTTATTGCTGATTTTCGCTGTACTCGAAATTTACGACCCCGTCTCGCGAGTCTGTGCCCTGACCCCAATCTTTAGAGTATTTTGTCGCTGCTTTTGTGTCTTGCAGCCAGGCTGCTGCTGGCTGGAGTCCATAAAGTTCATACAATCTTAAATCTGTGCGCACCATGAACCACATAAATATTAATTTAGTCACTGTTACTTGCGGGTGTTTCACTTTTGGTTTATTCTCGTAGCATTTGTCATTTTGTTTGCTTGCACTTTGTGTTTATGAATGGAAAATTATTGCTCTCTGGTTTTTATTTATGCTACTCGCTCTCAAGATTTTTATTGGCAGGTACTCTGCCGTACCTTGTTTTGTGAGTTCTTTGTGGTTATTTTGTTTTGTTTACTGTAATTGACAGGCATAAAAAAATGTTCAAGTCTAAACAGTTTGTACAAAGTCCTCCTATGAATTTTGTGGGTTGTTCTGCTTAACATATTTTTGTGTGCTCCTAGACAGCTCTCTTTCCGCCCTAAAGAGCACCAATTGTTCCCTCAGGAAAGTTCCAGCAGTACTCACTCCACTTTCCCCAGAGAAGACAATTAATTATTTTAAGCTTAATCCAGCAGTCAATAAAACTCACATACTCAATGGACATATCCGTTTATTCCACTAAATTAGTTAATTTCCCTATTAAATTTAATATTCACAGATTCCATTCGATGATTGCTCTCTCTCTCTCTCTCTCTCTCTATCGCTCTCCTTTTTGTTATATTTAATTCAGTGAATATTTGTGCAGGTCCATCAATTATTTGCATATTTTATGAATTTCCATCAAATGCGATTTCCATTCCCTGCGCAGCTGAATGGGGAATAATGTCTGCACCGAAAAAGTATGCAACACATTTTCGCATTTCCGCCTTTAGCAAAATCAAATTTTAATACTTCCTGTGCACAGCGTTTGCATGCGCATAAATTTCTAACGAATTTAGCACAACATAATGATTATTATTATTATATTATTACACAACAATGGCCACACGCTGACCATTTACCATGAGATTTTCCAGCGGACAGCGGCATAAAAAGCAATTAAATCGCCGGCAAAGTGCTCTCTTTCACACACACACACATACACAGCAAATTGTTATTATTTTTTTTTGTATTGTTGCCCATCTGCTTGCCATTTGGGGATACACTTTAGTTGCAGTGCCACGCTGAAGCACCGAAAATAAAATTAAATTACCCATTAGTGGTAGATTTTCGTCTCATATTCTTTTTTTGCCACACACCAAATTGTATTTAATGCGTGTGTTTACGTGCACCATATAAATTTATTATGTTTTAATTTATTGTCTGGCTCATTATTCCCACTGCCGCTGTGTCTCTCTCTCTCTCTCTCTCTCACTGTTTCTTTGTGTTGGGAAATAATTGGAAAAGAAGTGCAAAAAAAAAGAAGAATACTGTACATTTTAAAGCAACATTTACAGCACTTAAAGTGCCACTAACTGACTTAAAATCTGGTACACTAAACAACTTGACAACCATATATATATATCAAAAACAAATAAATCGAAGTTGTCCTTAGCCTCAGCAGCCCCGGAGGTCCACTAAGGGGATTAAGGTAAAGAGCTTCGGGACAAGGACTCGACTCTACAGTAGCCGCCGATACGGCAGTGCCAGTGAACAATTTTTCTTGCAGTTTTCTCTGTTGATAATCGAATTGGTTCGCTGTTGTGGCTTCTCTCTCTCTCTCTCTCCCTCTTGGCCGCTTGGCCACAATAAATTCAAAACTTTTGCGCTTGCAGCGCAGTCCCTTTGGACCTGTATACCACTTTAGGGTTTTACACGGAGAGAAAACTAGTAGTATGAAGTATAAGCAGGCGAATGAAAAAACCTGGGAGCATGCTATCTTAAAAGTAATTTCACAACTTAATTTATGATCTAAATAACATTCAAGGTTGCGAAAGCATCTTTAAAACTTTCGTTCTCCCTTGCCTCAGTGTAGAATTTTTTCATCGCTCGTTTTTCTGGCCATTTAAATGGCCAACTTTTATGGAAACAAGCTTACACGCATTCCTGCACACCCCACACACACACACACACACACACAGGCAGACAGGCACACGCACACGCACACCCACACCCACAAGTTAAGTCCGAAAAGACTTAAAGATAAGAGCAGTAGAGTTGGGCGCATCGCCGCATGAGGCATGAGGCATGAGGCATGGCAACACCCCCTCGTGTCCTTAATTTCTTATGGCCAACAACCATTCTGCCCGCCTGCCAATTGTTTAATGAGCTGAGTTCTGCCCGAGTTTTGTTCTGTTTCGGTTCCTGCTGCTCCTGCTCCTTCCTTGCAGCTGCTGTTCGCTCGTCTTGTTGCGTGTTTTGCTCATTTGGTCTTCTGTTAAGCAGCGGAAATTGTCAGATAAGAGAAAATTCTCACAAAGTTGCTCATTTTAATCGAGAAACTTTTGTATAGTTTGATTGCTCGCAGAACAAAACTATATGTATGGAAGCCAACTCGCTTCTCTGTGTGGGTTCGTCTTGACTTGCGGACAGCTGAGGTCTTGTTTTATCTTTTTATTGACGCTCGGTTGTCAGGAAAATGTCCTATCAAACAACAAGAACAAAATGTTGGTAGCAGGCCCCATGCCCCATGGCCCGTGGCCTGGCGAAACTTATTCTAATTAGAAAGTTATGAATGGTGGGGAGCATAAGTTTTGTGTATTGGCAATTTTTGAATTTGATGACAGCTGCTGGTGATGCCAGCAACTTGGAGCTCTCTTTGAGCAAAGTCCAGATGTCCGTAAGGATTGGCAGTAGATAGCAGGTGTTTTGAGGCTCTGCAGCTACCATTTCATCCATGAAGGATTCATTGAGGACAGGCATCTGTCATTTTAGATTAATTTTAGTGGATTTTCTTAAAAGAATAACTATTTAAGTCTACTAATTTATTATTGATTGTTTTTAAAGTTGTTTTACTAAAGATTCCGTTTAAATGGGGCTTAGGACTGCCTACAATGGACAGTAGAAAACAGAATTATCTCTAAATAGTTTTCCCAATAACTTATTCTCTCATGATCAAACATTTTTGTATAGTTACAAATCTCCAAATGAATTCTTAGGCACCTGATCTCTGAGCTTAGATACTTATGAACTTAGCAAACAATATATCATACGCTTGAGGCTGATAAGAAGATCTTTAGCAATGTCCAGTGTTTTAAAAGGTCCTCCATAAGCCGTACGTCCTCTGATAATGAAGAAAACTACTCAAAGGAGCATCAATGACCGCACATAATGGCACTAGCAGCACTATAAGGAGCCCCTATTTGACTATTTTAATTAGTCTCATACTCTGAATACACCACTCGACAAAATTTAACTTTTTATTTAGGCTGTGAACCAAAATTACTTTTTCTGATAGATTTCCGGATTTAAAAATGTTTGTAGTACTTTATTATTTTTTTTATGGTGTCATTTTTTTTTTAAGAATTTTTCAAATCTTGGAAACCCCGAAACCTATCAGAAAAAGTTATTTTGGGCAACAGCCTAATTCTAGTGTTGACTAGTGATATCAAGGCACACACTCTGATCAGACGCATAGGAAGTAAGCTAGTTGGATTTTTCACAAGCAAATTTCCTTTAACTTTCCTTTCCTTTACCTTAAATTGAGTTGCCAGCCGAAAAGTATGCTATAAGATAATTAACTTTCTTATAGATCTACCTATCACACTCCTGGCATCTTCATTATTCACTCTGCTTGGCATTCCCCCATCTCTCCAGCCCGCCCCTCATATTTATGGCCAGTAAATATTGAAATTCTTCAACTTAATTGTTGTGAGTGCAATGAAAATGGGATAAAAGCCTGTTCTCGATATTAATATGCGTTGAGTACGTGCCATAAATAAAAGTGCACATTCCGTTGGGCAAATAAAGTGAGACACGGTGAGAAAAACAAGGTAAAACATCAGCAGCCGCCAGACGACAGATGATGAGGAGGAAAAATTGTATACGCTTCCCCCCAGTAGTGGGAGGCATTCCCCACCTGTGTGTCGTATGCAAAAATATGCATTTAATCCCGATGTGCATTTAATTAATGCTGAAAATAAATACTTTCCACTCCGCCTACACAGAGTGAGAAATGCCCGGCAGAGGCACTTACACGGATACTGCCCTGCCCCTGCCACTGCCCCCGCCCCTGCCTGTGCCCTTTTTGTGTAATTTTTCAGCCAATAAATTTAATTTAAAGCTCAACGGCGACAGCGAAAATGATAAATGAAATTACATTCACGCCACTCAGGGATCATTATAATGCCCTTTAGATCCATATATAAGTACCTGGGAGAGGGTATATCTGATTGATTGAAGCAGATATGACATTGAATGAAGGTTTAATTACAGGGTATAGCAATAGTCGACTATCTACTGCTTGTACTTTACCTTAATGTTTGCTTTTCGCTCTCTCTCTCTCTCTATCTGTCTCTGTGCAACCGCAGGTATGCGCCCTATCCAAACGCGCCGTGATACTTCAGTCCTCGGATATACTTGGCTATAATGAGCTCCCACTCCATCAGGCCAATAGCATTACCAACAACAACAACAACATCAACAATGGGGCCATGGGCGGCATTACGGCCATGGCCTCGAAGGCATCTGCACCGCAGAACATCATCGCCAATGCCGGACTGAGCTACGAGGATGTGCTCAACGATGATTTCCAATTCGATATGGATGGTCACGATGTGATGGTCTTTCTGCACATCCAAAAGACGGGCGGCACCTCCTTTGGCCGCCATTTGGTCAGGGATTTGGACCTCAAGGTGAGTTTAAAAACTCTTCACCCAGTCATCCCCTACCAGAGCCTAAGCCTCTTTTGTTGTTCTCTCGTGTCTTGTAGCGACCCTGCGAGTGTCAGCGCCAAAGAAAACGCTGCTATTGCTTCCGGCCGCATCGGAACGAGAATTGGCTCTTCTCGCGCTACTCGACGGGCTGGAAGTGCGGCCTCCATGCCGACTGGACCGAGCTCACCAGCTGCGTGGACGTGGAGCTGGACAAGAACGAGGGCGAGACGGCCAAGCGTCGGTACTTCTACATATCGCTGCTGCGCGAGCCCATCTCCCGCTACATGTCCGAGTATCGGCATGTGAGGCGCGGCGCCACCTGGAAGGGTTCGCGGCACTGGTGCCTGGGTCGGCAGGCCACCGCCAATGAGCTGCCCGCCTGCTACAAGGGCAAGGACTGGCTGGACGTGGATCTCGATCAGTTTGCCGGCTGCGAGTCAAATCTGGCGGCCAATCGCCAGACCCGCATGCTGGCCGATCTCGCTCTGGTCGGCTGCTACAACAAATCGTCGATGCCCGCCCACGAGCGGGATCGGGTGATGTTGGCCAGCGCCAAGCGCAATTTGGCTGCCATGGCCTACTTTGGACTGACTGAATATCAAAAGGTTACACAATTAACAAGAAAAAACTGAACGAAAAATCTAACATGGAATGTTTCTCTTTGTTTTGTAGATGTCCCAATATATATTTGAGGAGACCTTTAACCTGCGCTTTGCCATACCCTTTGAGCAGCATAATACCACCATTTCAGCGACGGCCGTATCCAATCTGCGAGCGGATCAGAAGCGTCGCATCGAGAAGCTCAATGGCCTGGACATTGAGCTGTATGTCTTTGCCAAGAATTTGCTGTTTCAACGGTGAGTACCAGAGTTCAGATCATAGATTGTCTTGGATCTTTCACACCAAATGTAATTGGCTTTTGTGAACTATGTCCATCTGGCTTCTGCCTTCAGCAGTCTCCATCTTTAGTCTTTCTTTAGTCGTAGTTACAACACGTTTTTCTGGTCACGAAACCTGAACATCCGTCCGGTTCTTTCTGCTGCGCATCGGGGCTGTCGGAACGTCTGGGGCCGAAGGTCGATGACTCAGTTCCTTTTGTATCCCATGAGCCAGGGTGCCAGGGTGCCAGGAGAAGAACCCTTTGAGAACGCTGCCCAAGTTTCAAGCCTTTGTTTCGATCACTTTGTGTTGACATTGGGTGTTCAGTGAAAGGTTATTGTGTGGAAGGATCCCATGGTGGTGCCCATCATTAGATCGCGTTACTTTTTAGCGGGGCACTGTCAATGCACATCGGTTATGCACGAGCAGGCATGGGAAACTGATGTGCAAGAAGGTGTTGCAATAAAGGGAAAATAATCATTAGCCCCGAACATCATTTATAGTACTTATGAGGCTTTTGTTTAAGGAACATTTTATTGTAGCAGTGCTGTGGGTTTTCACCTGTGTAAAGAGGATTCTAGAGCGAGAACTTTCATTATTTTGTACAAGTTTAAGCAAAGATTCACTGCGCAGAGTTACACCCATTAGCAAAGTCTATCCAAATCCCTCAAGGCAGCCCTACTTCCTTATGTCTTTTATCTCTCTGCTGTCTCCGGCACAGCTGTGTGTCTGTGACCCACACAGAATTCCATGCTTCCTGGATTTAGAACCCTGGCATTATCACCTTTCGTTTTGCTAGAATATATGCCCAACCATTCTATGCCATTGTTGAGTAACAACCAGCTGAGCAGTTGGCAGTTGGCAGTTGTGACATTGTGCCTCCTTTAGTTGCACAGCAGCAAAGGGGAAGGAGACACGCCGCCTGTCTGCCACAGGATCAGCAGGATGTCATATGGGTTGGGCATGGCTTGATAGATTCTCGCGATTGCTTAACTCCCTCGCCTGATCAAGGCAAATCAATTTGCCGCTGAAGCTGCAGCTCGCTGCCTCAAGCATTTTCCACGCAATTCAATTCAATTAAATGCGCAGGAGCAAAAGGACGACCCGCCCATTTCCCTCGTCACATTTACACATTTTCCTACTAATTATGCGGGCATCGTATTTCGTATCAAATTAACAATTTGTATGCTGGCTGCCAGCTGGAGTTGGAGTTGGAGCCATAACGGACATTTTCCACCCATCAAGCCATATACCACTCCTCGTACTCCAGTATTTTCTACAAGATCAGTCGCATTTGAGACAGGGACAGGGACAAACAGATGCGAGTGTTGACTGTGAGTGTGAGTGCCTCTTCTTGGCAGACAGACATTTCCTATATACTATATACACTCCTTGCAAGCAAGAGTAAGGGAATGCGGAACCCCTGAACTCTCTATCTGCTATCTATGCCCGCTGCCTTATATATGTATTTATTTACCCCCACCCATACCCATACCCATACCCATGCCCATACCCCATACCCCCTGTGAACCCTGCTTGTCTTTGGACTACAATTGCAACATTTGCGCGCGCTAAAAGTAAAAAAATTACTCGTCCCGTGCCATATACCATATTCTATAGTTCACAAATGCGATGCCGACGTCTTGACAAACACACATAGATAAGCGCTGCGACAGCGGCGTCTAAGGATAAGGAACTGTGGCACGAACCACCACCACCAAACCAAACAGAGCGTAATAAATCCTTGGGCAGAGTCACAGCGAATACGGAATGCTCTTGAAAGTGCGCTTGGAGCGTTAAGTGGAAGTGAAAGCTGTTAGACTTTTATGTTTCAAATAGAGTTAACGAATAGTGGAACTATTTGAGACGTTTGTGATCAATATTCTTGCAGTTTAAAGATTTAATCTTAACTATTATATTATCTCTCAAAGAAGAACGCCTAAACTGTCGGTAAATATAGACAATGATCTATCTGTAAAACAAATCCGTTACTCTGCATATGTTCCTGTAACATAACTCATTTTATACGTATTAAAATTCCTAGAAAACTGATATGTGATCTCCTATTATCACTTGCAAATATTTGAACTTTAATCGAGCATGAAGCAACAAGAAATTATACAACTAAACCAGTAATCTAACAATAGAAGAACTGGCTATATATTCTAAGTGTAAGAAATGTGCAGTAGTATCAGCACTCATTCCTTTACAATCACAGTAAAATTGAGTACACATACTGCTGCTTGCTGAACCCACCGAACTTCCTAAGAAACACAGAAATACCCCACCTGGCATAGGGTATATAGCTACCCACAGAGGTGAGAGACAACGACAACAGGAACAACAACAAAGAAGGATCACTTCCACACACACACACACACACGCACACGCGACCCTTTGCGCGTTCCGATCCCGAGGGTTGGTTGTTCGCCTTTGTATAGCTGCTGCCATATACACACCAATACCGCCGTACGCCGTTCTCCCTCTCCAGTGCTCCGACTGTGGCTGCGGCTCGTTTCGGGGTCTGCCTGTGCGCCGGCGCAACGACAGGGAATTTAGTTAGGTTTTGACAGCGGAACGCGTAGGTACACAGCGAGAGAGCGAGAGCAACGGGTAGCAACGGGAAAGTGGGATATTTATGTAGTGTAGAGAACAGACCACGAATTACAGAAAACAGAACACAGAAAACAGAATACAGAAAATAGTTAAAATTAAAACGGACAGATTTGTTAAACAGTTTACCCAAAAAAAAAATAAGAAACAAAGAAAATTAAACCAGAAACTAAAAGTTAAAGTTGTGTTGTTTATGTTTGATTATTGAGTTTTTGTTATTGCTAAAAGTTAAACGAAAGTTATTTATGAGACGTTAAACCCAAACAAGAAAGAAACGCGCCAATCCAAAGATCCAACAACAAAAAGCCATAACAAAGTTAAGCTCCAAACGAAACAACAAACAAACAGCAGCAGCCAGAATGTCCTTCTCCAAGGCCAAGTTGAAGCGTTTCAATGATGTGGATGTGGCCCTGTGTGCCTCGCCAGCTGCCTCCAATAGCTCTGCCGGTTCCACGGGCAGTGCCACGCCCACAACAGCTGCTGCTGCAGCCGCCGCTGCTGCTGCTGCCGCCACAGTTGCGGCCAACCCGGCACCGGTGCAGCCAGAGCGCAAGGAGCAAATCGAAAAGTTCTTCAAGGATGCCGTGCGCTTTGCGTCCAGCTCGAAGGAGGCCAAGGAATTCGCCATACCCAAGGAGGACAAAAAGTCCAAGGGTCTGCGCCTGTTCAGGACTCCATCGTTGCCGCAGCGTCTGCGCTTCCGTCCGGCGCCCAGCCACACGGAGGCGCCAGCCAGCGGCGGTTCGACAGCGGCCTCCACGCCCCTGCACTCGGCCGCCACGACGCCCGTGAAGGAGGCCAAGTCCGCCAATCGGCTGAAGGGCAAGGAGGCACTGCAGCATGAGATTCGGCACAAGAACGAGCTGATCGAGAGCCAGCTCAGTCAGCTGGATGTGCTGCGGCGTCATGTGGAGCAGCTGAAGGAGGCGGAGCTGAAGCTGCGCGAGGAGCACGAGCAGGCGGTGGCCAAGTCGGAGCAGCTGATCGAGGCCTTGTCCAGCGAGAACCACGCGCACAAGGAGCGCAACGAGCAGCTGACTTTGGAACACGCGCAGCAGATGGATCGCCTGGCCGGCATGGAGCTGGCCCTGCACCAGCAGCGGGAGGAGCACGAGCGCCAGGTGGACACACTGATCGCCGAAAGCGAGGCCCTACGGCTGGCCAACGAGCAGCTGCTGCTGTCCAGCGAGCAGCAGATGGTCGAGCAGAATCAACTGACTGTCCAGCTGAGTGCCCTGCAGGCGGATGTGGCCCTGGCCAAGGAGCGGTGCGGCGAGGAGCAGCAGAAGACGGCCCAGAACATCGAGTTGATTGAGAATCTGCAGCGGAACAATGCCGCCCTGCTGGCCGATGTGACTCAGCTGAAGGAGCAGATCGAACAGGATGCCCTGTCCTATGCCCAGGAGGCGAAGAGCAGCCACGCGGAGCAGGAGTGCCTGCGCGTGGAGCGCAACACGCTGAAGAACGATCTGGCCAACAAGTGCACCCTGATCCGGTCGCTGCAGGACGAGCTGCTGGACAAGAACTGCGAGATCGATGCCCACTGCGACACGATTCGACAGCTGTGCCGCGAGCAGGCGCGCCAAACGGAGCAACAGCAGGCGGTGGCCAAGGTGCAGCAGCAGGTGGAGAACGACATGGAGAGCGCCGTGGAGCGTGAGAAGAGCTACTGGCGCGCGGAGCTGGACAAGCGCCAGAAGCTGGCCGAGAACGAGCTCATCAAGATCGAGCTGGAGAAGCAGGATGTGATGGTGCTGCTGGAGACCACCAACGACATGCTGCGACAGCGCGACGAGAAGCTGCAAAAGTGCGAGGAGCAGCTGCGCAACGGCATCGACTACTACATCCAGCTGAGCGATGCACTGCAGCAGCAGCTGGTGCAGCTGAAGCAGGACATGGCCAAGACCATCACCGAGAAGTACAACTACCAGCTGACGCTCACCAACACCCGGTCCACGGTGAACATCCTGATGGAGCGCCTGAAGAAATCCGATGCCGATGTGGAGCAGTTCAAGGCGGAGCTGGAGTCCGTGCAGCTGGCCAAGGGCGCCCTCGAGCAGAGCTACCTGGGCCTGCAGGCCGATGCGGAGCAGCTGCGCCAGCAACTGACCGAATCGCAGGAGGCGCTGAATGCGCTGCGCTCCTCGTCGGAGACGCTGCAGAGCGAGGTATCGTTGAAGGAGTCGATGCTCCATGAGCTGCTTGCCGGCGAAGCGGAGACCCTGGCCAAATTCAATAAGATTGCTAACTCGTTCCAGGAGCGTATCGACGGCGACGCTCAGATGGCCCACTACTACGAGCTGCAGCGCAAGGACGAGACCCGCGAGGCGTACATGGCGGACATGAAGAAGGCCCTGGACGAGTTCGCCACCGTGCTGCAGTTCGCCCAACTGGAGCTGGACAACAAGGAGCAGATGCTCGTGAAGGTGCGCGAGGAATGCGAGCAGCTGAAGCTCGAGAATATTGCCCTCAAGTCGAAGCAGCCGGCCTCCGTGTCCATGCACACAACGCCCAGCAAGGCCAACAAGCCGAACACCACCGATCTGGAGAAGATCGAGGATCTGCTCATCGACTCGGAGCTGCGAGCCGAATGCGACAAGATCACCTCGTGGCTGCTCAACTCCTCGGAGAAGTGTGTGCGCCAGGACAGCAGCAACGAGATCAGCGAGCTGCTCGCCTGCAAGTCCTCGCCCCGTCCACAGCGCACCCCCAAGGTGGCCACGCCGCACAGCCCACGCACCCCACGCACACCGCGCACGACCCGTTCGGCGGCGGGCACACCCAAGAAGACAGTGCTGTTCCCCGGCAAGGAGAACGTGCCCAGTCCGCCACAGAAGCAGGTGCTCAAGGCACGAAACATTTAGGCTATCCCCCCACCCACCCCTGCCCCATCCTTTTATCCCATATGAATGTATGCGTACTATTTCTATTATAAATTATACTTTTAGCTAAGATCCGAATTCAAAATACATAAATTCTACACAAAACAAAACAAGAACGAGTTCTGCTCCGTTCCGTTTTATTTTCTTTGCTTTTGATTTTGCTGTGTGTGCCGGCATTTTCCCATGGCAGGAAGTAGGCCTGAAGGATGAACCCACCCGGATCGACCAGTTGGATAACCATCTTGCGACGCTGATTGCGCACACGTGAGACTTGCGCGCGGTGCTGCCTTCTCTCTCCTGTGCACTCGATGGGAACCCCCCACCACCACCCTCCGCCCTGCGAAAGGCCTTCTTACCTTCTCAGGCGTAGCGAGGAAACGACGCAACAAAATGTGCAGCTGCGCCTGCGCCCCATCCTCAGGGGTGGAACGACGTCTTGGGCAAGGAAGCGAGAAAAATACCAATGCACCACCACCGACCATCCCATCCATCCAACCATCCCATCCCATCCCATCCATCTGTAGGCTGCAAGCTCGGGTTGGATTTGGGTTGAAAAAGTGTTTCATTAACTGTGACTTAGGCCTGTTGACTGACGCGGGGTTTTTCCTCGTTTTTTGCTTTGTGTGTTCCTTCCCTCAAAATCTTTTTGGTGCCTGCCAGAAGGAACCTTTTGTCTTGGCCGGAACAATGCCGCTGCTGCCGCTTATGACCTTTGACATTTTTCTGCACTCACAATGCGCTCGGGGCAAGGCAAACGCTACGCGTCTGAGTGTGTGTGTAAGTCTTGCCCAAGTCTTGGATTTATTTATTGTACATACAGCTGTACTTAAGGCAGCTGCATCCACAATTGACGGGATTTTTACGGACAGGGCAAGGGCAGGGCAGGGCAGGGCAGGGTGCATACACACATCGTATATACATATATAAGAAAACCTTCTATTGCGCATAAGTAAATTGAGCAGCTTTTGGCAGAAAGACCGTGTAACAATGCTTAGAGGAGGGAAGGATCGGGTCGTGGAAGGGGGGAAATCCAAAAAAAACCCTACGACAAAGACAAGTTGGGAAATGCGTAGATTCCGGAAAGAAGTAGATTAAGAATTGTAAAACTGTACTGTACTCTGCCATCAGCTACCTGAGTGAATATTAATTATGGGTTTTTCGTTTCTCCTTACAGTTTTGAACATCTGAAGGCAAAGGACACCAACTTCGAGCAGCGGTATGCTAATCTCGGGAACATCTACTTCAAGCAGGGCGTCACGGAATTCAATTGGGACAGCAACGTGGATGATGCGCTCAGCACGGATCATTGAACTCGAAACCAAATATTAATGTTTTAGTTTTAGTTTTAATCAGACACCAACTCAACAGAATATATAGTATATATATATAGAAATAGCTGAGCTGGAGCATAAACCACAACCGAAGGACTTTACACTAGCGTCTAAGCCATAATGTTAATTGAGCAGACAAAAAAACAAACAAAAACAACACGCTAATCGTTTCGGCTTATCTCATCTAAAAGCATACACATAGAGTTATGTAACTAAGAGCCCTACAAATAGTTAAAGCTTAATCGCTGTGCGCGTATTAAACATAAAGTTAAACCTAAGCTACACTCAGACATCTATGGATGCCCTAACCGTACATACTCCTTGCTGATAAGTCGCACCAACCATCTGACGAATTGTAAATACTTTTGCATAATGCATATATACATATAATAATAGAATAATATATATATATTTTATAAATATAAATCGAGTGCTGAAACCCACTGCTGTGTGAGCCAGTGGGAGGGGCAAGCTCGAATAAAATGTACACTGTCACAGCGCATCGATTACACGCCATAAACTAGATTAATTAATTAGTTTTAGCATAGTTCTTTTGTTGTATTGTTATGCCAAGTCTCTGCAAAGCCAAATCCACTTTTAGTCTAAGTACGTAGTGCTTGGGAAATGTTTTTCGATCCAACAACGCATTTATTTTATTTAAACGCTTAGACAACACACCCCCCCCACCTGTAAATACCGCAGAATACCATTTAGAAAAAAAAAGGATTCAAAATAAAAACCAAATTAAATTTTTTAACACGAGTAGAGAAATGCGCACGTAACTGCTTATTTTCGTAACAACTTTGTATTGTTTTGCCAGACAATTGGAAAGCAAAGTGAAGTTGTTAGCTGACATAATTGTTTCAGACAATAATTGATTGGAGATCGACACCAAAAAAAAAGGAAAGAGAAAGCGATTAAATGAATGCAACATTTGAATAAACAATGCCAACGAAAAACATATACAACAAAGCAAATTGCCTGAATCAAAACAAAAAAAAAGAAAAACAAACAACATAACCCGGGAAATCCAAATGTAAAATATATTCAAACTATGTATTGGTTAATTATGACACAACACAACACAACCTGTTGTCGTTTTATATAGCAAAAAAACCAGAAGAGCAAAATACGTGACATTGAATAAGTCAAGCATGTTTCATACACATTTTCTTCTTGCATTTTCACGATTGTGTCACGACGAACAGTGACATTTGCAGTGAGAGAGAACCACACAATCAGCATAGTAACATCACTCATACATACATACATGCAGGTCAAATTGAATAAAACAAATGAATCAATAAAATATACAACAGTCGTATCTATTTATTTACAAATGCCGCAATTAATTATAAGGCAAGCGATAGGGAATTCATATGTATATATACATAAGCTCAAACGAAAAAAATCAAAGAAATTAAAATATGCATAGATCTGGCCATCGGAGTCTTTATCCAAGGATCAAAAATATTGTTCCGATTACAGGAAGCCAGATCGCACGGCCAGATCGACCGATATGTGTAAATGACTGAGACAATATCCTTGATCCTCGAAAAGGACTTTGTCAAATCAAGGTTTTCCGATCACAAGGAAGCCGTTTGGGGCATCTGCGATGGCGTCTGGTTGGTTGTTGTCAATGGTAAGTGAGAGGGGTTTGTGAACTAACTTAGCCAAGTTTTTAACCCAAAACAACCAAAAAAATGCTAAACGTTTTTTTTTTTTGTTTTTATGGTGTACGTTTTTTTTGCAGTATTTTTTTTCTGTTTCTCAAGTAAAATTGTTGTAACAACAAAACAAAAGCTGTTGTTGTTGCACAGTGGCGCCGCTTTGATCGACGGCCAATGCTGGAACTAAATTTCGCAGCATCTTTTCATTGTGTCAAAGGCTTGCTGCCATGAAACTGCGCTAGTTACATAGTGGCGAGCTTTTACAGGGGGAAGTAGGCGCAATGTGTGTAATTGGTTTTAGCCAGTTTAGTTTTAGATCGCTCAAAATCCGCCATACGGAAAATATCCTCGATCGTTTAAACCCAGACCAGAGCTTGGCTATTTGAGGACCAATCTGGGCGTGCCATTATGTACTTCCTGTGATCGAAATTGTTGCTGAAATCTTTGATGGTGCTCAAGGATCAAGTATAATACGCTCTATCTCGGTCAAATATCGCACGATCGCCGCGAGGCATATCTCTCCCTTATGGGAAGAGTCCAGACAATCTATTGACACCAAAAAGTTATAGTTTTATAGCCAGTTATCTGCAGCGAAGGTATAATTGTTCACTTTTTATGGTATAGTTAAATCTTCAAATAAAATTCACAAGTTTGGGAACCTTCCGGACTTACTTGGCCGTGACGTGTGAATCTCGTCATATTAATTATAGCTTCTTAATAAAAAATATATTTCAATGGGTTCCAATGATCAATGGAAATGTTTCTTCTTGCCCAATTTGAAAGAGATTAAATAATATAGACAGCTCTTGACCATTTTGCATGCAGCACACGTCATTGATACGAGTAGTATAGATCAAAAGAAAACAATGCTAATAATAATGCTACTCAGTCACTCAGACTGGGCACAAAATCTCCGACTAATTTGCACCAATTTGTGGAGACAACTAAACAGTAGAACAAACATCGTTTTCCCTCCAGGCCATACGCGTATCAAAATATCCGATCGATGGAAAATTAGCAAGCTCAGTGTGAGCACGTTCGCCGAGGTGTCAGGTGTCAGCCTGGTCATGCCGGAATGGGAATCGGAATCGGGTGGCAGTTCAAGTCGACGCAAGTCATCCGTTGCCGTGGACATCGTGGAGCAGATCCATGGCAGCTTCGGACGCTGGCAGTTGCGCACCATACTCCTGATATTTCTGTGCAAGATTCCGAGTGCCTGGTTCATGGCCTGCATTATCTACACGGCGCCGTACCCCTGGAAAGGCGAGCTTGTGTGTCGTCCGTCCGACTGGAATGCCAGCGAACCGCTGCCCGCAGACGAAAGTCGCATCAACAATCTGTGGCAGGAGGAACGCAGCACAGATCGACTGTTCAATGTGGATGTGTGCAATGCCTATGCCCAGACGCTAGCCCGTGGGTTTGTGAGTCGCCACGGGCAGGAGTGGAATGCCAGTGCCCCGTCATCTCTGCCCTGTGAGCAAGTGGAGCACACAACGGCATACAAGTCGCTAATCACGGAATTTGATTTGATTTGCTCGCGTCGCGTTCTGGTGGCTGTGACGCAATCCTTTCATGCTTTGGGTGCGCTCATCGGTGGTCTAATGGCCCACACGGCTCTCAAACGGTATTTTTACTCTGAATATTACTGCAATAAATCCAAATTAATGATTGAAATTCCTCCTCTAGAATCAGCCCGCGTCGCCTCATGCTGTTGGGCATGCTCGGACAGATCTTCTGTGGGAATCTTACGGGCCTGGTGGACACCTACCAGTTGCACATTTACTTTCGCTGTCTTACGTCCGTATTCTGCGCCCTCATGTACACATCCGGGCAGTTCATATGTAAGTGGAGTGCAGCTCAAATCAAAAGACCCAAGACACGAACTCCATTTTCATCTCTGAACAACAGTAAACGACATTACCACGGGACAGGCGCGCATCATAGTCATCACATTGTCGGAGCTATTCTGGTCCATTGGACTTGTTCTACTGCCCGGCATATCCATTTATTTCGATGACTGGAGCTACCTGTACGTGGCCATATCCTCGTCCCTCATCGTACTTGTCTGGCTGCATCGCTGGATTGCCGATGCTCCCCGCTGGCTGTTGCGACACCAGCGCGTTGAGGCGGCACTGCGACAGCTCCTGGAGTCGGCCACCTACAACAATCGAAAGGTGCCGCTCACCCTGGATGTTCAGCTGACGGCATATGCCAAGGATCTGCAACTGTTGGCCGAACAGAAGCGCAGCTACTGTCGCATCTGGGATGGAGAGACGAAGCACAGCCAACTGATCTACATTCATTGGATCTGGGGCTGTGCCATGGTCCTGTACAACATCACACTCCTGATGATACGTAACCTGGGAGCAGCTCAGGTTCATGTGAATACAGCGGCCCTGGGATTCGCCGAAATGGTGGGCGTCTTTGTGGGTCTCTACATGATTCTCTATACGCGTCGCCATTGGCGCTGGGCGGGCAATCTAATGATTGCTGCAGGCCTGAGCACCTACCTCGTCTGGCTGCTGCCTGAAACTGGTAAGAAATCTCAAATTAATTTAGATATTCACCCCCAAAATTATTCCTTCTCTGTAACTAGAACGAAACTCCCGACGCGTGGGACTGGAGCTCATCTTCTGGCTGATATTGAAGCTGGCCAACTCCGCCTCGATAGCCGTACTGACCACCTGCACGGGGGAAATGGTTGCCAATGAGAACCGAGTCCTGCTGATGCTTTCGGTGGTGACGTTTAGTCGCTTGTGCCTGGTATTTTGCCCCTTCCTGAGCACCTTGACTGTGATACATCCATTGGTGCCCATCACCATCATTGCCACCGTTGGCTGGGTCTATGGCCTGGCCCTCAGACGCCTCAACCGTTACTACTGGAACACGGAACAGCCGCACATCAGTCAGGTGCCCACGCCCAACACCTATCGCCGTCACTCGCAGATGATACTGCGCCGCTGTAGCTCCGCCAGTACGGAAGTCAGTGGCTTTAGCAACGAACTGTTGAGCAACTTTGAACGAGATATGGCTGTGAGCATAGCCGATATCTGGCATATCAATTTCTATCCCAACCATGAGCGTGATAGCTCCGCGGAGATAGAATTGCAGAAGAGATCCGAAGATGCTGTAAAATCGCGCAGTTTGGAAACCATTTGAGAAGATTTTCGCTGGAGCCTATAAGTAGGCTTTGGAAAAGAAACATTTTAGAATTAGGTTGGATGTGATCCACAATAAATTATGCCAACCTTGATACTATACTAGAAATTACCTTAAAAGTCGAATGCAAAAATGGAGGACTTTGCTTTAAATTATTTTGTTCCAATAAAAACATTAATAGGAATTTAATCCCATCTAAAACACGCCCTCTTCTATATGTATCTATGTACAAGGTTTGGCAAATGAAATCTTCAAATTTCGCCACAAAAATCGAGGCTTGCCTAAAGGTAAGCGTAATCGGTATTAATATCAATAAAAGCCCAAGCATTTGGCGTCACCAGCTGCTAATTAAATTATGAATCTTTCGCTTGGCTCGCTACAAAAGGTATGAACTCAATTAGCAATCGATGTGAGACGATTTATAACAAATTAAACTAATTTAAGCAACAAAATTATGATAATCAAATGATGATCGCTGGCACATAGCACATCCTGTAGCAGAGAAAAGCTTCACTAAGAGTATTCAAAACGCAATAATCAGGTGTATGGCTGCATTTAAGAGCACACAAATTAATGTAGGTCAATCGCAACTAAAGAAAGAACCAAACAATCGATGTGTCATTGCAGAAAAAATAAATTAAAACAGCAAAACAGACAATAAAGATTAAAATAGAAATCCGCAGAGAGAGGGCCAGAACAAGTTGTATTGGATAGCAAGTACTTGTACCCACCGGCAAACAAGCTGATAACATAAAGTAAAAAACTTATTATTACGGCCCCTAAGCCATAACCCCTTTAATGGAGCACTAGAGAGAGACGAGTCCCCCGCTCTTACGTTGTCGCGCCAAGATAATGCACACTTGATTGCTAAACCCAAACAGAAACCAAACCAATATCGTAAAGAGCACTGAGAGACGACACTTTATCGATTAGACTGCCATTCAATAAAATTAAATATTAAATGTGCAAACAAGTGGCGGAAGTGACATGTAACCCATGACCACAATTGTTTAGACTTTAAAAGAGGAACACAATATATTAAATTTGTACAAAAGCTGTACACACTAAACAAGACCACAAAAACCGAATAAAAATTTCCTAAAAACAAAAATTATTGAACTCTGTTAATAGGTTTTTATTATTAAAGTAAATTCATTTAGAAAATTAACGCCCTGGGTCTCTCTGTCTGTAAGTGTGGCCCCACAATCGGGACTGTCTCTGAGGCCCCCATGGCGGCGATACTGGCGTCAGTTGCCATTTGATTCTCAACCGATTGAGACGCGTTCGCTCCCCAAGAGGAAATCGGCGGCGCGACGTGCAAATTGGAAAGCTGCCTTATATACCCGAATTCTAACCGCACGCACACAATATTTATTGTCGCTTAATTTATTTATATTAATTTGTATGCAATCAAATAATCAAACAGACAAGAAATATTTCCACAAAGTGTATCGCGAACGAAAGAATATTCAAACTCATAGCAGGAATGTTTGTTTGAATGTTTTGTGGCCTGCAAATTATTTTATGATCGCTGATATCAAGAGTTTGCCAAAGTTCCAGTTGATAAAGGTCAGTAATAGGACAGGAACATTTGTATGTGTATGGAAAATATCTAAAAGAAAACTCACCATAGTTCCATAATTAATTAGAGTACATTCGATTAAAATGAATAAATAGTTTGGTTATTCATTATCTTGTCAAAATCTTGACCATAATCTATCATCTATTACGCCTTCCTGGTACATGCAGTTCAGTTGTGTTCGCTCTGTGGCCAACAATTAATTTGCATTTGGATTCCATAACAAGTCATTCAACTAATGGCACGACCTGCCTTCGCCTTCGTATCCATTCCATGGATCGTATCAAATAGGAAATTCATATATTCAAATCCAGCGAGAGACCAGACCAGTTTCCAATAATTAGCATTGCCGGGAAAATGTGAAGCTAAAATATTTGCACAACCAATAGGACCTGGACAAACAAATGTGCCGCTTGGTCTGGGCTGGTTGGCTCTGGCCTGGAGGTGGGGCAACTTCTATGCCAGACAATAACAAATTAGCACCTGCGGAATGGAAGCATAAAGAGTGCGGTCAATAAAGCTGATCAAACAGAGAGTTGACAAGCGAAGATCTAGCCAATTAACAGATCAATCGTATGACTGCGAAATCTTGGCAATGTTTGTGCATTACAAACATACAGATAATGCAGTGGAACAACACTCATTATCTGCCTTTAATCAACCGATACCGATACGAACTATAGTGTTTGATGAGGTGCGTGATTTATGGATACGATATCAAATCAGTGCAAGGCAAAAACAAGAGCATCCATACATACGTACATGTATGTACATATGTACATATGTGTGAATGTATGTAGAAGAAATTAAAAGGGAGAAGCGCGTCAAGGGCAAAAGTCCAACAGAAGAGAGAGGACATTACAAAAGCCCACGACATGTCTGTTCATGCTGCTCTCTTATCTCCTATGAGTACCAAGTCCGTGAGAGCGCGCCCACAGCATAACTGGTTCTCTGGTCAGCTGAAATGCAAGCAAAGTCGTGAGAGTGCATATCCACAGCATAACTGTTCTTTTGTGTACCCTCTCAGAGAGTATACCAATCTAGGTAAAATGTTTGTAACGTGATTACACATAAATACATATATTCCTCCATTTTAATTGGAAAAACTTCACTGCTTAATGTAAAAATAATGGTCAGGTAATAGTGTTAGAAATAAATCTAGCTAAATAATAGAATTTTAAATAATTCACTTAAGTTTGATCCCAGTCTGCTCATCACATTGTAGGGAACATTATATTCAATGCACACGTCCCATTCTTTATGGGGGGTGACGCTTTATTCTGGCTGCAGTGATAAAAGTTAGAAGGGTATTTAAACCTCGGCAGGCTTTCAATTATATTTTAATAAAAATTCGCAAAGTAACTTCAGTGGATCGTGAATATGGTGCACCTTAATATAACAAAAATCGATATACATATATAGATGAATAAATAACTTACAGCCATCCTTGTAATAATGAAAATCAATCAAATAAACAGTAACCGCAGCCCGGCATTTCAACAATTCCGCGTGACATTCAATGCTTTTGCTCAAGTCAAGTGATTTCAGCTGTAAGCCGCTTTCAATTTATATCAATTGAGTGAGCCAGAAGGGGGAGTACTGCGAAGCGAGGGGTGTTGCAATATTCGAAGAAAAAGAATAAATAAACAGCTGGAGAAATATGCTCAGCAAAGCAGCTAACAAATGTTTTGCAACTCTCTCCCTATTCACAGAATGTTCCACTAGCGAGGAGCCACTGCAGCAATGGTTAACCTACCGGCCATACGAGCCGGACGTCCCACTGCGCCCAGTCCGCAGATGTCCCACTCCCATTCGAATGAGATTGAAAGTGATTCTGCCAAGAGGATGAGAGCAGTCACACCTCCTGCTGCACCAGCAGCAGCAGCACCACCACCACCAGGCAGCGATGTCATTGGCGATGTGGTGGGGGACTTTGGCATCTGGCAGCTGAGAACGATCCTCATCATATTTCTGTGCAAGATTCCTGCCGCCTGGTTCATGGCCTGCATCATATTCACCGGCCCCGAGCTGTATCCCGGCTCGGAGTTCACCTGCGACACCAGCTACCTGGAGGGCAGCAGCAGCAGCAGCTCCAACTACACCATCTCGGATAATCAGTGCTATGTGCTGGATGAGGCCACAGGCAGTAGAAGTGAATGCGAGCGGTTCTCGTACGTGTCCAGCTTCGACTCCCTGATCATGCAGTTCAATCTGGTTTGCCTGAGAGACATCTTCGTGGCATGGACACAGTACTGGCATCTGTTTGGTGTGCTCGTGGGCGGTGTCCTGGGCACAAAGATGATGCTGGGCATAAGTCCGAGGAGCACCTACTGCGTGGGCGCTGTGGCACAGATTGTGTGCGGCGTCGTCACTGGATATGCCAGGGATTTCAGTCTGCACTGCGCCTTTCGGTGTCTCTCGGCTGTCTGCTGTGCCGTCATGTTCACCGCTGGCCAGGCTATATGTAAGTTGTATCTATCCAATGCCCTGGAACGATCTATGTACAATTGCTCTTCCCCCAGTTGCGGATATCACTGCGGGAATGCATCGCATTGGTGCCATCATCCTGTACGACACCTTCTGGTCTGTGGGTGTGATTCTGTTGCCCGGCCTTTCCTCGTTCTTCAATAGTTGGTCCCTGATCTATGTGGGCATCACCTTTCCCACCATCATGCTAATCGTCCTGCTCTACTGGACTCCCGATTCTCCCCGCTGGCTGCTCCGACATGCCGTCGATCGTTTCTCCATCGACAATGTGGAACAGATCGTGCGTGAGGGTGCCGCGATCAACGATCGCACCTTCAAAATACCACCCGACTTTCGGCAGCAGTTGGAGCATCTCAGCGAGCGACTCAAGGCCCAACCGCCGCCGGCTCCCTGGAAGGAGCTGTGGGTGGGAAGGCGGGCCAGGACCCACATGATTGCCGCTCATCTGGCGCTGGCTTTCTTTGTGATCAACTTTATGGGTATGCTGCTGAATATACGATCCTTTGGCAGGGACTATCTCGTTCCGAATACCATTGCAATGGGTAAGGCAGCTCCGGCTATGACTGTAATCTGATATTAATGCTCCTTCTCGCCACAGGATTCTCTGAGATCATTGGCTGCTTCCTGGCCTTACATTTCACACTCAAACACAACAAATGGAAGTGGCAATGTGCCGGACTGTTCAATATACTTGCCGGAATCCTGGGCTGCCTTGGCTGGATCTTTACCAATGCCGATCAGAGTAAATATACACGGAACTCTCCACTCGAATCCAATTTTTAAACCGTATTTCCTGCCTTAGTGGATGCTGATCTCAAGGTCAGCTTGTGGATGATCATTGCCACCATACCCAAGGCGGCTGTCTCCTGTGCCCAGTCCATGATACTTGCCTGCATGAACGAGCTGATGCCGGCCAATAAAAAACAGCTCTATGTCTTCTCTGTCGTCACCTGGGCGCGCGTGTGGCTGCTGTCGGCTCCGTTCTTCAATGTGCTCAGGAAAATCGATACGGCCATGTCGCTGACCTCGTACTGTGTGTTCAGCATTCTGGGTGGCATCTGCACCAGTCTGCTCTTAACGCCCAGGACTAGTGTGGCTCCTGTTGTGCCGCCACAGGCAGTGGAGCAGTGCGACAAGAAGGAGCAATCGCCGCTGAATGCACCAGTGTGGACCATTGAGTCGGATGTCAATAATACACGATTGTAGACTGTAAATTCTAGATTGTGGATTTGGATATGCTTTTTTGATTGCCAGCTTCTGTTTGGCATATAGCTGGCTGTATTATTCAGCAAATGAAACAACATTCTTCTGTGATTAGGTTAAGTGAATTGTTATTCAGTTATTACAAACATAAACTCGTACTCATTTCCTTATTAATTTGACTAAAATATGACGTAGATAAGCAACATGTAAAAACACAAATGAAGAAATATCCAGACCCAGTAGACCCTGTAAACGCAGAGCAGGAAGCAGAGCATTACTCATACAGTCAGAGCGTATAAATATTTGTCTGGGGCACTCACTTTGTTACCATAAGTTTATTGGAGTCCACTGTGAAGTTTTCCCGATGCAAATATTTGTTAATGCCAATCATGTGGCGTCGCACATAGTCATCGTAGTCGAGATCTTCCAGGTTCCAGTAGAGCATCGGAAAAGTGCCATTCTCAATTTGTTCCTTGAAGTAATAGCGACTTTTGTTCTTGAAGATCCATTCATTCAGCGAAAAGAAACTGCCTGAATGGAAATCCAATTTCAGTATGGAATTTCTTGGGTATATATTTTGTTTTTGAATAAGATTTACCTGCCAGACAGGCCTGGCGAAACTTCTTGGCTATGGGCGTGACCATTCGCCGCTTTTGGGACAGCAGCAGTGTGCGCAGATCCATCAGCAGGGCGGGAACAAAGTGCAGCATCCAGACGGCCAGCTCATGCTTGGAGGCGCTGCGACGATACTTGAAGTTGGGGAACATAATCATACGCTTGGTGGGATAGATTCTGGACCACTTCATGGTCAGCTCTCCCAAATGCTGCCAGGTGATGGGATTTGTCACACCCGATGTGGCATTGCAGATGCTCAAACTAATGCGCAAAAAAATCATTAATCGTTCCATGGAAAACCCTCTTCCAACCTCTTCCAGCCACATACCTGCCCAACTTTGCCTTGTTGATCATCATAATCATCGCATTGACCACAAAGTCCACGGGTATGATGTCGCATATCATATCCTTGTCGCCCAATATGCTGCTAATGCCGCCCTTGCCAATCTCCATCATGATGCCGCTGATGGCCTGAATGTTATCTATCCAGCCGGGATACGGCTCTCGATAGGCGGCCGTCACAATCGAGGGTCGCACAATCACAATGGGAATCACATCCTTGTACGCGTTGACAATCTGCTCGGCTATGGACTTGGTGAATGTGTAGGTATTGACATGCGGCCCCTTGATGTAGTCCGCCAGCTGATTGAGATAGTCGTCGGGTATTTTCCTGGTGCAAGTGAGAAACTGACGCCAATCCACGGGCGGCAGCGTCGGATACACTTCCTCGTCCACATATTTGCGACCCGGATTGCAGTAGGCCGTTGAAACATACAAAAAGCTCTGTGGGGATCAATCAATTAATCAATCAATCAATCAATTTGTAGCCTTGGCTTGGCTTACCCTCAACTGTGTCATTTCTCTGCAGAGTTCCAGCAGATTGTAGGTCGCCTGGGAGTTGACACGCGCCGCCACCTTGAGGCACTCATTGAAGCGCACCTGTAAGCCGAAACACTCAAGTCAGTTGGGGCAGCAGCTCTGGAGGCAGCTCTGGAGGCAGCTCTGGAGGCAGCTCTGCCAAATGGAGACTTACCGTTGCCGCACTGTGGAAAATAATGTTCACCTCGCCGCACAACCTGACTCTGTCCGGCTCTGCTAAACCTGTTGATGGAAGCCACGCCCCGCCCCAACCCACAGCCCGCAGCCCAGTAAAGCCAAAGTGGTTTAAGGTGAATTTCACTCCAAAGACATACCAAAATTGTCGTCCTCAATATTGCCAGCGAAATGAAAGATTTTCCTTAGTCTCTCCGGATGTTCGGTTCGCAGTCGCTCGAAGATTCGATTCTGCAGAAAGTCCTGGAATCTTTGCTTGACGCAGACACCGCCCTTGGGGCGGATCAGCATGTAGATTCGCTTGATTTGCGGAAAACTCCAGAGCAGCTTTTCCAGCAGTGTCTTGCCGACGAAGCCCGTGGCTCCTGCATCATTCGATTAATTTGCTTGAGTGATCGCAGGAGAGAGAGAGTTATCTGTGTGTGCCATTTTTACCTGTTATAAAGATCACTGAATCGTGGTAGATATCCATTTGGTTTTTCGCCTTAGCGTTTTCCATTGTGGTGCGGGCACTTGGAAGACACAACTGCAACTGACTCGGGCGACACACACTTTCCACCAGCCGTTGCAACCAACTGGCTTTGGCAAAGAAAATTAAATGAAATGCTTCGCTTTGCTTTGCTTTTGGTCCTCCAGAAACAAGTTTTCCATGAAATGGCAAGTGCGGGAAAATGCGCGAATATATGCGATTTTCCAACGAAAGTAAACGTAAACCATTGCAGACATACTCGTAACACTTGCCCACAAAAATATATAATATTACATCACATATCGATTTGTGGACGGGGCAGAGATCATTCCAGTTGCAGTTGAAATTTTCAATTTCATTCAACAAATTGGCCAGTCTTCTGGCCTTGCAATCTTCTTCTGTAGTATGTAGAATTGGGAGGTTTTTCGCATATAGAAAGCGCCATTTATTCCGGATCAACAGCAGAGTTCATTCAAGAAATGGCAATGGTTTGTACAAGAGGCTCAGATAAGATACTCGTGTGTGATATATGTATATTGTAGCCTCTCTGCTGGGAATGACCAATATTTGAGTTCATTCAGAAATTAATTAATCAACGAACTCATTGAAGAAATGGAGACTGAGATACTCGTAGCAGATATATGTATGTATTTAAATGTGTGCATGATATCCCATAAGTATATACATACTGCCATGGCGAATTCTTGATTAAATTATGAGTTATTCTCTCTTATACCAGACACTCTGGCATTTCGAATTTTTCCAAAGGGGAATGATATATGTACATATGTATGACAAATACTTGAGTAAATGGATAAGCAGAGATGTTCTCTCATGCCAGACACTGTGGTGCATATTCCAAAGAGAAATGGATTATCAAGGATATATTTTCTAGATTTACTAATATATTTAATATATTGTATGTACAATTATTTTCTCCAGCCTCATTTATCAATAAACCATCCTTTAAAAATCTTTCCATTAACTATAATCCGGTTAAATTTATGCATTGATTGACTTAACCAATTGATTAGCCATAATCACATCAATCACATCACCTGCTGTCACCACACACAGTCTGTGTGGAAAGTCTGCTGCCCAGTGCTGGTGCTGTGTGCAGCCAAAACAGATCGTTCCCTGCCGCCGGCCAGTTCAAATGTTTGCACCATTATTTAGGAACATTTTTGGCACTTATTTGCGCTTTGATTTGATTAGCGACGACATCGGAGGCCGGCACAGATTCGGAGCCCTCGAGCTTACCTGTCCGAGTGAGGTGCTAAGCGAAGTCGCAGTCATGCTGGAGGGTTGGTGCTCTCAAGACGTGGTAACTAAATTCCCAAAGCTAACTAAGGATGCCGGGGCTATACCCATGTAGCCATAATGGCTGCACGCCAAAGGTGCGCCGCTGCTCGCCCACGCCCCAAGTGCTGGGCCACTACGCACACATCTTCACCTGCACCGATCCGGAGGCGAATGAGCAGCCCACGCCAATACTGACTGGGCCTCCTCCAGCTACAGATGTCATTGGCCACCTGCTGGGCGACTTTGGGCTCTGGCAACTGCGCACGCTGCTCATCCTGTTCCTGTGCCAGATACCTGCCGCCTGGTTCATGGCCAGCATCCTGTTCACAGCCCCCGACATCTATCCGGAGGAGGAGTACAGCTGCAACACGAGCTCCATTGAGGGCGCTGACAACAGCTCCGTCTCCCTGGACCATTGCTATGTGATGGTCAGCTATGGAGACTCGGGCTATGCCATGCACCGCTGCCACCAGTTCCACTACAGCACCCTTGGCTTCCACTCCCTCGTCATGGAGTTCGACTTGGCCTGCCTGAGCGACATCTTTGTGGCCTGGTCGCAGTATTGGCATCTCTTTGGCTTCTTCATGGGCGGCGTGGTGGCCACCAAGCTGCTGCCTGTCCTGAGTCCGAGGCAGATCTATGTGACGGGCATCTGGTCGCTCCTCGGATGTGGCCTGCTGACGGTTCTGGTGAATCATTTCAGTCTGCACTGTGCCCTGCGCTGTCTGGCGGCCATCGCCTGCTCCTTTCTGGTTACCTCGGGAGAGGCTATATGTGAGTGTGCTTTGAAGATCGGAGGAGATCTGGTTAATGATTATTCCTCTGCTTCCACAGTCAGCGACATCACAGCGGGCAAGCATCGTCTGGCTGCGCTGCTTCTTTACGATACCTTCTGGGCCTTGGGTTTGATCCTGCTGCCTGGAATGGCCTCCTTTGCCCACAGCTGGCGGCATATTTACTTGGAGATTTCGCTGCCCCTGCTGGTGATTATTTTCCTGCTGCCATGGACTCCAGACTCGCCGCGCTGGATACTCCAGCACACAAAGGATTCTCAGGCAGGCGTCAATGCCGCTGTGGAGATGCTGCTAGAGGCAACCCGCATCAATGGTCACTGGTTCAGCGTCCCCAAGGACTTGCCCCATCAGCTGGCGCTGCTCAGGGAGCGGATGCTGGCGCAGTCTTCGCCTGTCCGCTGGCTGGACCTCTGGCGAGGGCACAGCCGAAGCACAATCCACATGGTGGCTGTGCACATGGCTCTTGCAGCATTTCTGGTGGTTCACGTGGGTCTGCTGCTCAACATTCGATCCTTCGGCAGGGAGCATCTGCTGCCGAACACCATGGCCATGGGCTTGGCTGAGATTTTGGGCTGCTTCTTGGCCATGTACCTGACGTTCCGCCACGGCCCTCGCAAGTGGCAATGGGCTGGAGGCATCTGCATCTTCGGCGGTTGCGTTGGCTGCCTCTGCTGGCTCTTCAATGATGTGGCTATGCCTGAAGCCTACGAGATCTCTGTGTGGTTGTTCCTTAGCACGCTGCCCAAGGCAGCTGTCTCCTGTGGACAAGCCATGCTCCTGGCCTGCATGGGTGAACTCGTGGCGTCAGAGCACCGCACCCAGTTCGCCTTCTCCGCTCACACCTGGGCCAGGGTATGGCAGCTCTCCGCCTGCCTGCTCATCCTGCTGCGTGAGGTCAGCACAGCCCTCTCCTTGACCGCCTTTTGCATGCTGGTCATACTGGGTGGCCTTTGCACCTGTTGCCTGGTTACGCCCCAACAGGCACAAGCACTGGAGGGGGTTTCGATGCAAGAGAAGGGCCGGCAACGTGCTGGAAACGGTTGCCATAATATTATTTTATGAGCCTTGGGCTTATTGTTACTTTAGTTTAGTTTTGTTAAGTGTTTTAGCCAAGTATTTACATATAGCCAACATAATGAACAGCAGCGTGCGAATTTAACTCGATAAAAGTTCTACTGAAACGAGCTTTGTGCATATAAATATATATACCATATATCAATGGAAAAGAAAACTAAGCAAAAATTAACTATTAAAAATTAAAAACATTTCATGTGGTAAAACATTGAATTATGATCTCTCCTTAAAGATATTTCGTAGAAAATTTAAGTAAGGAATCCAAAAATACCGAATTTAAGAGTTTAATTTAAGTTTAAATGTATTATAATATCTATAATTAAGAAAATAAAATTCAAGGAAACTCAATAGATTTCTTTTGTCAAAGGAACGTTAATAAAACCTTAAATATATTATAAAACTAAACCTCATTCTATTTGCGTTTTCATTTCTCGTTTTTAGAATTTAATCTAAAATTAAATCATTATTAGAATATTTATAGTATAATATTCATAATTTATAAATTAAAATTCAAGGACTATTAAATTAAGTTAAATCTATTAAGATTATTTTTTTAGAGGAACGTTTATAAAACCTTAAATATATCCTAAAAGTGACCTCATTCTATTTCTATTTCTTAATCTCTTTTTCCGCTAAAACTAAATAATTTTCAAACCAATGTTCGACCCCACTACCAACCACCACAGACTGTCGCCAAACACATTCATCCACTAAGCTGGCACACATATGTATGTATAATAGGCACACATGCCTCACCGAATATCATCCAAGCGCATTGCTCCACTGACAGCATATTTCTATTTGCCACCTGCCACATGCCTCATCCCTGTGCCCAATCCTCCTGCGTGGCACAGCGACAAGCAGAAATCGCAAATCAATAAAATAGAAACCATAGAATGGCCAGCCAACAGAGCCAACGTGCCGCAGAATGAGCCGCAGAAAAATGGTCACTGCTGGAGCAGCATTTGTCGCGATAGCACCGACCCGAATCGCAGCTCTTCGCGGCTGACCCAAACTGCTCTGAGGTGGATGCAATGAAATCGAAGAAATCTGCCTTTGCCAACACTTCGACGGGCTACGGCAGGCACAAGCACAGCGGACACGGCAAGGGTCACGGACACGCGCAAGGACACGGCCAGGGACAGCCCGGCAAGGACAAGGCTGAGGGCGGTGGCAAAGGCAAGTTCCGAGAGGTCCTGGATAAGCATGAAGTGAAGGAGGAAGAGGACAAGGACTTGAATTCCGGGTTCGGCGACTATCTACGCACACCGGAGGGTCTGTACATAATTAACCCTATACTCATAATCATAATTAGTATTCTATGAGTGCCCTTTCTGCCCCACTTAGCATTTGAGATGATGAAACTATTTGTTTTTGCCAACACAATTATGCTGATTGTCACTTTGGCCTGGCCCCACATCAAGGAGCAGTTCTACATGATTAACCATTGGCTGGAGACCTTACGCGAAGACCATCGCATGTAGATCGTCGGAAATATTCAGTAAAAAAGTTTAAAACAAAGCGTAAAAAATGGTCGGACCCTTCGTGCAGGGTATGCTATTGATAGGCATCATCTATTGGTACTCCAAGGGCATGATGTCCATGATCAACGACTACTATCGCAGCGAATTCAATCGCAAGCTGCAAGCGAATGCCGCACCCAAACCCAAGGCAGAAATGCCCATCAATGTGGACAATTTTATGGACTATGTGCGGGAACTGGAGACGCCCAGTGAGACGAGAACGGATCAGCTGGTAGACACTGGTGTAGGTACAGCACTGAGCAAAGAATACTCGCAAGTACTGCTGCGTTTCCTTGAGATCACCGGAACTCTTCCAGCCTACGATATTTGTCTCAATAGCTCCTTAAGTTAGCTAACAAAATATTACCTAATATTTATGTATTTTATATGACTTTGGTAGATTAAAATAAAATAAAATAAAATAAAACCACAACAGTTGTGTGCTCCAAATGGGAGTTTTGGGATGTTTTTATTTTTAATTGGTAGCAGAATATATTTTGTAGTTTTCAACATTTAATTTTTTTGTTTTCCCACTTACTAACCTATCCACAAAATCGTACAAACTTGCTAAACTCTACAAATATCATGGAATATGAGTATATTTTGGTCTGTTGTCTGATTGCACTCTCTCTTTAGTAAGCTCTCACTTCATTTGGTTGTTCCTTTGCAGCAGCGTGTGAAAATATAGCAAGACTTGAGAGATATGATGGATATAGCAAAGGTATAGATGGAGCAAGCCTTATTTGATAGGTGCTGTTTATAACTCTTGTATTTCAGGTATTTTCACAATATGGCACAATTAGTGGGGTCTCTCCATGTAAAAAGAAACCTGTCCAGTAAAGCAGTAGAAATATATGTAATTTTCTCAAGAATTTACAATCATTTGTTTTTAATTTCACCGAGGTAAGTATGTGACTTATCAAAAAGTTTTTCATATCCATAAAAGTTTTCACAAATTCACATTCCAAATACCTACTACACTAGAGCTACAATTTCACCCGGACTTTAAAGCCAATGGGGGGAGGGGGGCACGGGGAATTCAACATAACAGGAAACCATAACAAAACAGAGACGAAAATTGTACAAAATTTTCAGTTAAAAATCATATTCATTATCTTTTTAATGTATATTTTATATACACAACAATTCATCATACATAATTTTATTATAAAATTAAAATAATAATAATTGCATTACAAATTAATAAAGCAAAAAGGAATACAAATTATATAGTACATTCATAGATCAAAAGTTTTCATAACTTTCAGGAAATGTTTTCATAACTTTTAAGTAATGTTTTAAATGTAATTTTGGAATAACTTTTAAATGAATACATCGGAAGCAATTACATTTTTCATTTTTCATTGAATTTAATTTAAATTTAAGCCAAAAAAAAAATCACAATGGAAATTGTCTTTCGTTGGAGCAAAAAAAATAAAATAGAAAACAAAATGGAAACAAAATGAAATTAAAAATGCAAAAATTAAGGAAACACAAACCATTCAGATGATGTATCACAACCTTTCAAACAAGGATTAACAATCGCGAGAGCCAAAGCAACGATTGGGGGGCTAACATTTCAAATTAAATTTCGACAATTGAGTTATGGGGAGGCCTACACTCTACACACTATACATACATACATACAGTATATGTATATATATATATAAATGGATATCGCTTGATATTATATATATATATATATAGTTATATGGCTAAACACGTACAAATTAGATTGCTTATGGACAAGGCAAAAATACAAATGCAGAATACACAAGAGCTTCTCAGATATCTCTCCTTAATAATGCACAAGGGTCTTCTTTCGCTTACGTTGCCGCAAGGATTGATTGTATATAAATTATATCGTATAGTTTAGATTATGGTATATTATGGTATATTATATATTACTGTGCGTTCAAGTCTTAACGAGTAAACAGTAACACCTAATGACTCTGACTCCCACTCTCCCACACTGCAGCATCACATCTCTGCCTGCCTGCCCTATCTACTCGGATGGCTTGCGATTTGTGGGAGGCGGCGGCGCTGGCACCGTTGGCCTTTTCGGCGTTTGAAATGAGTTGGGCGAAACGGGAGTCGTTGCCTTGTCCTGCGGCTGCTTGTTTTCCGGCTGCTGTTGCTGCTGCTGCTGCTGCTGAGGCTCGACTGCAGTCGAGTTCTGTTCATGGTTATGGTTATGGTTATGGTTCTCCTTGGCCGTTGGTGGTGCCTCCTCCCTCGTTCCATTTGTATCACAATTCTCCTGCTTCAGTTTCTCAAGAAAATGCTCCGTTTTAAAGCGTACACTGCCATTGCCATTATCAATTGTTGCCTGCGTGGGCGTGGTGACTCCCTCATCGTCGCTCTTGCCATCGTTCCGGGCTGCTGCTGGTCCCACGCCCAGCACGGCCGGCCGCTTGGGCAGCAGCGGCTTCTGTGGTAAGTCTGGCTTCAGCTTGAAGCTGCCAATGCTGTCCGTGCTCTTGCGATCCGACGTGGGCGATGGCAAATTGTCCAGGCCAAAGAACTGGGTTCGTGTCATGGGTACTGGCTTGGCGGGCGTCACAGGTGGTGGCGGCATTGCCTCCAGCTGTGTGTTCGTTGGCAGGCTCACGGCGACGGCTGGTGGTACCTGAAACTGCGGCAAATTGGGCAGCGGCGGCTTGGCGGGCTTCTCCTGCTGCGTTTGCGGTGTTTGTTGTTGCGGAAACAGCTCCTTGGCATGCGGCCGTTGGGGCGTTTGTGATGTTGTCATGATCGTGCTGCTGCCATTTGTGCTGGGCGGCGAAGGAGCATTCGGTTTCTGGCGGCGTAACGTGCCATAGCGGGGACTCTCCATGACCTCTGTGAGGGGAATAGTTCAATATGTTAAAGGCTTTGCTTACTCTTAGCGCATGCCACTTACCATTGTCATGCTTGTCCAGGTTCTCGTTGGAGGAATTCGATTTGCTCTTGCCCTCAACGAAGAGCTTCTGCCGCTGCAGCGTCACATAGAACTCCACGTCGCCGGTGAAGAAGTAATCCCACTGGCTGATCAGCAGCTCCACAATTATGTTGGCTGCCGAGGAGCTGTTCACCTGCCCAATGTAATCGGCCTGGGCATTGCTGCTCTTGTCGATGCGGGGCCACAGCATGTTGGGCGACATGACAATCGCCAGGTTCTGGGAGCTCATCTTATTGTGCACCGAACGCTGCTGCACGAGCGACAGGAAGCGGGTGAGGTAGCGCAGATTGGCATAGTTCTCCTTGGGCAGCTTCCCCAGTATAGCCTTGATCTCTGTCTTCCGCTCGTTCTCGGTGTGACGCTCTGCGATCCGTATAAAGTCCTTGTACAGGTTGTACGTGAGCAGCGGCTCGGGCAGTTCGCGCAAATAGAGCTTGAGTATGGAGCCAATGACATGGGGATCCTGGTAGTCCAGCGGCAGCGGTGTCTTCACATGCTGCGCCTCCAGAGCGTGCTTCATGCGTCGCAGCTTGGTGCTGGCACAGCCCACACGCAGCAGACCCTCCTCCTCCAGTCCATTCTCGAGCAGACAGCAACAGCAGAGCTCCACAATGTAGGAAATCTCACGATGCGTCGATGTCAGATGCTCCTTGAGGGAGGTGCCAAAGCGTGACTTCTCCGTCGCCTGAATGGTGTCCTGGATGCGGGCCAGCGAGGCATTCACATGCTGCAACGCCCGCTCGTGATAGTTTCTTTGGTTGAGCACATAGTCCCGTATGCAGTTGACAATCTCATCCTCTTTGGCAATCAGCTCCAGCATCTGTGCGGCCCATGCATCGCGCTCCTTCTCCAGCTTCAGTTCGCTCTCCTCCTGCTGGCTCTTGATGTGGTTCACCTTTGACGCCGGCTCGTCCAGACGTATGGCCGCCTGAAAGGGAAATAGTTCAAGAAATGTTTAACTGTTTGGTGTGACGCTCTTTTTCCTTATTTTCTGATAAGCAAAGCCCCTCGTCGGAGCAATCGTCAGAACATTCCCTCTCACATGCGCCTCCAAAGTTCAAGTACGCGAAATTATCTTATCTATAGGGGCCACACACCCACACACATACACCCACAAAACTGGAAATAGTTTCGCATGCAACCCAACCCCACCGCTGTATTATGACTAAGAGGAGAGATGCAGAGAGGCGTGTATAAATAGATCCCGACCTCAACCGCGAATATGCCAGCTGTTTTTTGTGTGCTTCGCGTATCATGGTCTTTGTTTCCACACACACAAAAAGGGGAACGGGCAGGGCAGATATTGCAACATATGTTGTCATATACGGGAACACTGACTACTGACTAAGGTGGCTTTGACCCATCCACTCCCCCTGACTCATAAAGAAGCTTACGGCGGGAACAGTTGCGGCTACGATAAGAAAAGCAATTGATTTGTGCGAAATGGAGCGGAAAATTAAAAGGCAAGAGAGTGAACCGCTGGCATCTATGCATACTCTATTACTTATTTCCTTTTCCCTTGGTATTTTTAGATTTCTGTGTCTGTATGCAATTTATGCATTCATCACACTTTTTGCAGTGATAATCATTCTATAAATAAACAAAAAACAGAAAACGTGACAAATAGCTATGCCCCCCCCCCTACTGAAAGCCAACTCTACAAATAAACAATGGAACTCATCTAATAATGAATATTTTTGCTCTTGTCTTCAGAGCATCGGCTACAGTGACAGCTAACGTGAGACTCCGTGAGTCACATCATCATGCCCCCATGTTCAACCTCTCGATGACCTACATGAGAGTTGGATTTCCATTGGGGCATGGCATACATACATACACATACGATTATAGTAAGTAGTTCGAGTAGCAAAAACACACATTCCAGACACCAAAGTTAACACTTGCAAAGCCAACAACGCGTCGAGTATTGTGTGGATCCATGTCAGAGAATGCAATTAGAACCCAGAAGACGATAGAGAGAGAGAGAGGCAGTGTAGGGGGGGTGGGGTAGGGTGTAAGCAGCAACGTTGATGATTAGCAACAATAGTACACCTCTTATAAGTACATATATGGGGCTGTTTCCACAGCCGATAAGATTATCGGGGTGGCTGTGTAAATAACTTTGGAACGTATCAAATAATTCTGATACGAAAGTCCATTTTGATCCGAATGGTCATCCATTGTGTGTGTCGCCTCAATTTCAATTATGATGTCACTACTGCTTGGGGGCAGCCAAGGCATGTCAATGAACGTCTTCCGACACCTTAAACGGACTACAACAGACAACATACATCAACGGACACACAGCCGGACTAGTCATCCCCGACGCTACGTCTATATATGGCATATGTCCGTCGTGATTGTTCGAAAAGTTAAACGGAAAGCAAAAAGCAAAAAACAAAAAACAAGCAAAAACAATGACAATAAAAACGTAGAACTTGTCAAGTAAGTTCTTTCTTTTTTTGCTGTTGCTGTTTCTGTTGCCTGCAAAATATTTATACCGTTTGGGGACCCACACTTGTCTTGTACGATTAGGCTCCCTCCCACCCAATGGGCAGAGGCAGAGGCAGAACCAATCGTATGTCAAGAAATGGGAACAGAACACCAAAAAGCCGTTCAGCTCATTCTATTGCCCCAGCCACTGCCCCTATACCCCATTTCCATTCGGAGGCACAATGGTCCGCGATAAAGGCAATAACGAAAAAGAAAACGATCCCGACAACAATCAAAATCATATCATAAAAATGCTGAACAGCCAGAAAAATTTGGAAACGAACTTTTAGATACACTAAAATGTCACTGTTTAAATTTGCCTTAAGCAAAAGAAAACACACTCTCTGATTCGAATGACAACAGATATATAAATAAAATATCTATGCCTTAATTATAATACCCTTCGATAGAGTATTAAAACGTAAGCGACAAATATTCATATAAACATTATACATACATAACATCTACATATATGTATGTAGGTACGTAAGCGGACGACGACTTTTGTCGAATGAAACGCATGGCACAACAAATAACAATAGAACCTGACGTGAGATAAAGAAAGAACGAAACGAACGAACGAGAGAAAGAGAGCTCTAAACAAAAGCAACAATAAACTGAAATTAAAAATTGATTGCTTCTTGGGCGCCGCAGACTTGTGTCTTGGCATCCGCTGATGCATGTACAGTGGTTCCATGCTGATACGGATCGGAAATGCAAAATTTATGCAAGAGAAGACACCACCCCTAGCTGTGGGTGGATCTACATATATTAGAGGTAGTCATGAAAAATAAATGGTTTTTTTTTAATTTTTAAACAAAGAAGAGATCGAGGGTGGGTCTATAAGGATGGGTACCAAGAAACGGTTTAGGAAAAGTAATATAAGGCTCAAATGACTTATTGACAAGTGAACCCTAGAGGGAAGTGGTAGAAAACTATCTGCTTGCATAGCTTTCACTGTGGTAGCTGCTTTCCTTGATTATTCTTCGAAGTACTTTCGGGTAGGTTTTTTTCTAGTCGTTCGCTTATCAACCACTTCCTTCATTCTGAGAACTCTCATAGGTAATAGCTATTATCAAGTGGAAATTTACTTTTTTTTTTTTATGATTTTCCGTACACTTAAAATGTTCTACAAATTCTACAAACAATAAACCATCAACCCACTGTGCAACCACTGACGGATCGAATCGGATCTCCTTGTGGAGATTGAGATACACATGACGGCATGGCGGCAACTACCGGCGGCAGTTGTTTAAATAATATTGATGTTCTTGTGCCGGTCGGCGGTTTGTTCCTCGTTAATCAGAGACAATTTCTTGAATGGAAAAGTGTGGATCGGTCGGCAAACGAACACTTGACCGAACGACAAACCGACCGACCGAGCCAGTAGTCTCTTTAGTGGTAACTTTTGCTTGCTTATTATTTCCATAGTCAATTTCTTAATTAATTTAACAATCTCTCATTGCCATCTCTCTTGGGAAAGTGAGGCAAAAAAAAACATTATTCATCTCTCTCTCTCTCTCTCTGTCACTCGCAGCAGCAGCAGCAGCACCCAAGAGTGTTTGTTGTTAATCGTATTTAATGGAGAGTTAGATTTATGATCGGAAAGAAAACAAATAAAACTTACCTCATGGCTGCGCTTCAGTGAGGTGTATTCCTGTAATGTGCGCGAGACATTACGCTTTAACGTTGAGATCTCTTGTATTTCCTTATCCAAGATGTTTTTTAAACGCCTCACCACCTTGGTCTCCGTCTCCAGTTCGCTCTCGATGATGCACTCGGCGATTGTCTTCTCCAGCTCCCCTGCAATTGCGAAATACCCACGAAAATATAAGTAAGTACTACAACAATACAATCTGCTAGCTAGATGATGCAAAGCTGCTCCCACTTCGAAGTTCGAATGGAGTGGAATGGTGTGGTGCGGTGTGTTGTGGTGTGGTGTGGAGTGCTGTAAGTGGAAATGGGGAGCCTCGCCGCCATCATCTCTGTCGCTTGTTCGCAAGTGAGGAAGTCAATGCTTATTTAAGACCTTATCGCAGAGCGGTAGCACCGACCAAGACCAAGACGTTGGCGTGCTGTGCTGTGCTCGATGCCGGTTTCCCAGTTCCAGTGCCAGTGGGGGAGTTGTGGTACCGCCCCGCCCCCACCTATTTTGGGGGAGGTGACAGGCAGCGAATACTCGTAGGTTGACGAGCGAGCTGAGTAAGCAAAATTGTGATAATTGTGTTGAGTGGCCCGGCGGCAAGCAACCCGGAGCTGAACCGAACCCATTATAGAGGGAAAGGGGTCGACACAGAGACCGTAGACCGAAGACCGAAGACGACAGCGGCACTGGAGTATAACATTTAGGATGGATTCGCTTTGTGCTGTTCCCCTATGTGTGTAAGGCAGCGAGACGGCAACGGCGATGGCGACGGCGACTATGAGCGGCAGTTGAGTTGAATTGAAGCGCATCGTGGCTAACAATAAAGTTGCAAAAGGGTGCCTCTCGGCACAGTGGGTCAAAGTGTGTGAGTAGAGGGCCAATCAACCTTTATTCGCAAGAGCTTTGATAAGGAATTTGATAAAGGCATAGCACAGGACTGCTTATAGGCAACTCTTTATCGAAAGAATATTAGTTTAAAAATTTATTTTTCTGATATATTATTATTGTTATTAAATGGATTATCCCATTAGTTATTCATGAAAAATGTGTAGAAAAATCCATGAAATGTAAATCTTGAAGATTTTGTTCAGCTTGAAGATATTTAAAGGAAAAATCTACTCCTCTATAATTAGCTAATTTCACGTCAGAGTATTACATTTGTTCAATGTGAAATCACCTTGAAATGGATTACCAACTGATAATGCTTATAAATGCCATGCAGGGCAGGCACTAAACCTCTGTTACCAGTCATGTTACGATGGGAAATTAACTTGATTCACTTTGAACCGCTGTGGAATCGATTTCCCTTGATTAAACCACTAATAATTCCCATCGCGTTCCAAGCACGGACTCTACTCCACACCACACCACACCACACATCAACCCAAACACGTATGAATGTGAACGTGCGTGTCTAATCATGAACTTTATGTGGAAAACAAAGGCTGTGTGGTGTGTGTGATGTGTGTGATGTGTGCTGAGGTGCATCTGTATCCCTTTCAGTGCATTATACAACCAGAAATTGCACTTGAACCACTATAAGGGGTTGCAGCTGCAACTGAGTCTCGTTGCTGGCTCCTTTTTCAGCTGCAACTGCAACTAAATTGCAATTGACGCACCCACACACGCATCTGCAAATATGTGGAATGCAAAATACACACATAATAAAAATAAGCAAACGAAATGAGTAATAGCTAATGAAGGGGGTGGGGGCAGAGGTTCGACCCGCATATAATAAATGAAGAGCAGAGCAGATTGTGTCCGATTATGACGATGATGTATGAATGAATCTCTGGCGTAACTTTTACTTTTTTCTGGCCAGGCCAGCCACATAATTATTGCCATTTACTTTTACCGGGGCGCGCTGTGTAACAAATTTAAATGAAATGCACGATAAATCGGTTGGGAAGAGGGGCTGCCGGCCGGCCGTCTGGAGCGGGGGCGAAATACAATATACGATAAATAACTCTATAGCCAATCGAAAGGCAATACAAAAAATTGTATATAAATAGATATAGCTAAACCGCAAACAACAACAGCGAAAGCAGCGCAAAACAAAAACAGTCATAATACAAATTATTATAATGATTAAAAAACGCGCAGGCCACAGCACAGCAGAGCAGTTTGAGTGTATATCAAAAAAGCGACGCTGAATATTAAGAAATGTAAATGCCACAAGGCCAAGCGCAGACAAGGCGAGGCCGCAAACACACACACACACACAATAAGAGCGACACAAACACCATCGGAACTGGGGAGCACGCAAGCCTGTGACACAGTCATCATCCATCCATAAGTATTTCTCTGCTTTTGCATATGCGCTTGTCAGAGCTTGCCAGACGATTATCACAATTGTATGCGTACCACGGTGCACCCGCCGGCGGCGGCGCCCTTATCACACAATCACAGAACAACAACACACACTTTGGGGGGGTGGGGTAGGAACAGAAACTAACCACAATTGGCCAAGACCTTCTGCAGGGGCATATCCTTGGGCAACTCCTTGGCGGACTCATCCAGGGCCTGGGCAATCTTGTAGTGACTGTTCTTCTTGGTCCGCTTGTCCTGCTCCTCGGTTGATACCTGGCCATTGCTGCTGCTGCTGCTCCCCCCACTGCTCAAAGCTGGCAATTTACGCACAATTTTCTCAATGGTATCACGATAGCGGTCCACCTGCTTCTCGATGGTCTCTAGCTCTGTATCTTTGCAGTCTGCTTTTGTTGATCTGTTGGGGGGGGCACAGAAGAAAAAAAGAATGGAAATATGCCGTTAGGTCATCAGTAGCAGCTGACATGAGCGCGCCCACTTGGAGGCAAGGCAAGGCAACAACATCCACATCGCCGACGACGTAAGTGCAGCGTATACGCTTTATTTTGGCATTGGAGTCGGGTTTTTGTTGTTACATTGGTGTTTGTTGTGATGAGGCAACACCTGCTGGCTAGCAGGCTGTTTGGCTGGAGAGGTGTCACACACATATCTACATAAGTAGCCGTCGGCGACGCTCCTCTGCCTTCCCCCTTCTGTCTATCGTGTCTGGCCTTTGAACTTACCTTGATAAATTTTCTGCTGCAATTTTTATCTTCGCGAATTGCCTCTTCATCTTGCCGATTTCTTTTATCCCGCTCGCGTCGCCAACGTAATTTAACTGTTGTTGTGCAGTGTTTTAATGTGTAATTAGCTAGGCATGGAGACTAAATAAAAAACTAAATAAAAAATTAGTCATTTCTTCGACCAGTGTGACCGCAGAATTATAGACTAAATATATCAAACGACCCTCGGAAATATACCAAAATATACCTTAACATTTTAAAAATATGCCATAAATATACTGAAGGACACTACAATATGCGTTGATATTCTCCGATTTTGATATTCGGTTTAATATTACTGGCTAGCTAAGACTTTAACAACTGAACATATAGTTTTATCAGATAGATGAATCAATTTTCTATAATCTAGCTTATTTTAAGGACTCCCATTTATTCGATTGCTTATAAAATAAGATTTCATCAAAAATGCTCAACAAAAATGTTTATTTTTGTACATGGTAACTACACGGCAACTACACATTTGCTACATATCAACGAATTATTTTTGGAGAGTCGAAAGAGTGCTCTCCCGACTCATTTTTGCGTTTAATGTATGCGCCCACAAATACCCCAGAAACATACCGATGAAAAATTAATCAGGGCTGCAAAACAGTAGGGCGAGAAGTTCAAATTAACGTGAATTAAACTTTTAGAATCTAAAAACGAGATGAAATAAACAGACTGTTCATTGATGTTCTACATCCATTGAAAACAAAGCTAATGAGCTGTAAATATTAATCTCTAAAATAGATATCACACAATTTTTATATTCCCCTGTGACTAAAATTATACTATGACTGCATTTATTAATAATTTACCTATTAGCAAAGACTATACAATACCAAGATGCTGCATGAGCGACCAAAAAGCGGGAGCACGCGGGTTTTCAATTCTCTTTTCGGCTATTCGAAGGGCGTTACTCGGGCCTGATTTGATTTTTGATTTGTACAGCACCTTGCTGCAAAAAATCATTTTTCATAACAAAGCGGTGATGCAGCTGAACATGCAGCTAAATAAAAACAATCTGGACGAATTGGTGCCTGCCGTGCCCAGCGGAGATGAAGCAAACACCAGCACTGTCGCCACGATGAATCTCACTAATTTCGGGTCGGGTGTAACGTCTGCGCGGGATAAACCTCAATGAATTTACTCAACGAACCCAATGTTGCTCAAATCTACCACTTACTGTCTATGTAATCACCTAGCCAAGTAGATATCGGATCCTGTAAGCCCGCTCATGCTATGTTTTACGAATGTAGATAGTCCCCATACTCTCTCCGTGGGATAAGAAATAAATATTTCGTCACTACAATATTCGTAATCTATATGAAGTTGGCATATGAGCAATAATAAGATGTCCCTCACCAACTATGCAATCAAATGGGAATACTCTTCCCACCAATTTCGTACTTTCTCCTGTACTAATTAACTATTGGTATCAACTATTGGTAGCAGAAATGATTCAAACAATGCAAATGGGCAGATGACCTGTTTCAGCATAATAAAAGCGCATTAAAGATGCATATTTACTGAGCGGAAAGGGCGTTGCAAATATATCATTAATATTAAATTAGATAGCTTCGATTACATTAAGGTCATCGCCTCCAGCAGGTTCTGTGGAATGTCCGATCCTCCATTGGTGTGGCACGTCACTGAAGCATCATCCTCGTTGTTCACCTTATAGCTGCGGGAGCTGCGCTGCATATTGGGCATGGGCGCCGGCTGGGCATGGTATACGAGAAATTGGGGCTGTCCATGCCGGCTAGATTCAGATTGGAGTCGATGTGCAGCAGTTCTGAGGCGGCATTGGCCGCCGGCATTAGTTCGTTTGTGAATCCCTGGGCATTCGCTGTGTGCATATGTCCCATGCCATTGGCTGGTAGATTGACCTTCGAGCTCAGCTCGGAGAAATCCGAGTTGAATTGAAAGTCCTCAGCAGCTCAGCAGATGGGCACAGTGGGCCCAGCTTGATAAATTATAAAGTGAAAAAGGGTTCAATACATATTTGTACATTACATTTTCAACTTTGAGTGCTCATATCTCTAAGCTAAAATTATCTCGAAAATTAGATTCGCTAAAGCTCTGGAACATTTTCTATTAGATGTGTACATTTATTTTATTCAAAGCGTTCATAAATAATTTTTTAATTTTGCCACCTCTTTTCGGCTGAGTCCCACTGTAAAAGCATACAAACAAATAACAACTTTAAAACCAAACTCGACCTATTCAGGGCCAAATCCCCCCCTTAACCAAGGCACTGGGCAACCATCAATCTGGGGGCCCTCCAGCACCCTTCTTTTTTCATTTGAAATAAAAACTTATAAATTTAATGTTTGTTTGACTATTTTGTATTTTTCTCAGTGGCTATTCTATTTTTTATTCATTATTTGGAGTTTTGTTTTTTCAACAAATGACTAATTATCTTTGAAGCCCAAACTAAACTCCTGGCCCTCGCTGCCTTTGCGAAAGATTCGCACGTAGGCGGACTTGATGCCAAACTTCCAAATGGCAATGTAGGGCAAGTAGTACGTGAGCAGATCCACCAGCCATACGCGAAAGTTCAGATACCACCGCACAATGGCATACTTGTGCAAAAAGGTGACAATAAACAGCCCATAGCCGACGATCAGACGATCCCATAGCTTCAAATCGCGGTAGTACAATCTCTGCTGTGCATCCCTCTGATCCCCGGCACGATGGTCGAAGCTGTAGTACTCGTAGCCCTTCACGCAGGCCAGTCGCTTGGCGAAGAAGATATTGGCGTCCACAGAGAGCATTGCGTTGACGTGCCACAGACCATGGATAAGGGCTTCCGTCATGCGGTAAAACTCGTCACTGGTCTGCTCCAGCGCCGGCTCGTATACTTTTCGCATCACAATATCCAGGCGGGCCTTTGACTCTGCCCAATTCCGGCCGCAAATGTTGTACTCATCCTTGATGCCCAGCAAATAGCCCAGGACTCGCCACATATGGGTGGTGGCCTCTAGGAAATCATTATCGTACAGCTGTATGCGATGCGCTCCCAGGGTTATGAAGCCAATGAATCCAAACTGTGTCAGGGCCAGATCCTTCTGCGTGATCTGCCCGGCTCCACGCCTCGCACACGCATGACTAGAGCGGGCATGGGCCTGCCTAACAGCCGCGATACTCGTCCAGAATTTGCTCTTTCTGTTCGCTACGCAATTATTGTACCAGGCCTGGGTGTGAAAGATTGTGCGCACATAGCGTCGATAAGCTGTAAATGCAGTCGACGATTGTCGCGTGCAGGCAAGTACTCGGAGTATGGATGGCACGGCTAGAACAGAAATGAGTCCGGCCAGCATCCCCGCATTCATCACAAAGCGATATGTGCTAAAGTAGCCTTGAGCGCTGCAGTTGTCAGAAATTACAAAGTTATATGAAAAACAATTACATGAACAGAACATTGGCGTGTGACTAACTAATTAACGTACCGCTTGAACAGCTGCTCATCGTACCATGGCGGCAGCTCCAACTCGGACTCGCTATCGCCCTCCTGGCTACCGTCCTTCATTAGGTGTTCCAGATATTGCTCCGCATCGACATCGTTATGCCCATTTTTGGAGGTCTGCACTGAATGCATTTTCCCACTGGCCGCTGGAAAGACAACGGCAGACCGAAAAACAAGCTTAAACCCAGTCGAAGATTACACAAGCGAAGCCGAAAACAAACAAAACCGTCAAGTGCCAAGAGAGAAAGTTTCTTCGGCGGCGCGGGGGCCCATTACTTACACGATGCATGCTCGCCGATGTCCGTGGATGAACCGCAATTCGTCATAGTGTCAAGTGAATTTGCAGTAGAGTTGTTAATCTATTTGGCAAATCTACAATTGCTTGAAAATGGGCAAGTTTGGCTTTATATTTCCCGGGCTCTCGACGGGTGTCGATTGATTGCTCAATTTACTGCGGCGGCTGCCTCGCGCCGTAGCGTGATACGAACTGAATTGCAACGGCCACCGGCAGCCGATGTTTAGTCTGCTTTAGACGTGCTCAAGCAACCGTTTCCAGAGATCCACAGCGTGGCGCGTAACTGGTTTTGAATCATCTTGTAAAAGTTTTGTGGTTTGTTTATGCAATTTTACACAGTGCTGCCAGGCCTATACCTATCGTCATCGATACACGGTTGATTTGAATGTATGCATTTATTTTACGTTGTCCTTTTTTGTGTAAAACCTTGTTTTCTAAGCAATCCAATAACAAGGAGTCCTCAAAGTTGACCAATCTTGTGGAAAATTTATGCATCTTTTAGAAAAAAATGTATGTTAAGTGTTGAGAGTCCTAACTAGCTTGTAATATTAAACGGAATATCAAATTCAAAGAATATGAAATCCGATAATGGACAGAGAATTATTAACCCACTGTCGACCAGTGGGTATATCAATACAAACAGTAAAATGATGAAACTAGACAAATTTTAACGAAGTTCAGATTTTTGTAATTAAAGAGAGCTGCAAGAAACACTTACAAACTGTATTGTTTCGTGCGGCCTAACTCAAGAGTTTCACCTGTTTAAATAGAGGGGGTTAAGAAGGTTTTGCTCGTATGTATTATCGATAAGTCCGCTGTCAGACTGTTTCCATCTCTAGCACCAGCCGACGCGCTTGCAAAAAAAAAAAGTCGAAAAAATTATTTTCTTTTCACTTTAACGCTGGCAATTGGCTTGCTTCTACTATAAGTGCATTGTAAAGTGCTAGTTAAAGCACATTGCGTTGTGTTAAACTTAAGATCAGGAGTGAAGAGCGCATACTTTGGGCAATAGCAAGCGAGCTACATTTTTTATCCCGGCTTGTGCACGCGTTTTGCCGCTTTGGCTTTCATTGTTTTGGCGCCCGATTTTTCGACGCGTACCAAATTTTTTCGTGTAATTACACACATTCGAAATGGTGGATCGCAGTGATAATGGTAAGTTGAATATTAAAATTGATAAAACTTAGGCTTATCTTGTGGCTTTTTTCCCCAAGCGGCCGAATCTTTCGACGATGCCGTCGAGGAGCGTGTGATCAATGAAGAGTACAAGATATGGAAGAAGAATACACCGTTTCTGTACGATTTGGTCATGACACACGCTCTGGAATGGCCCTCGCTGACCGCGCAGTGGCTGCCCGATGTGACCAAGCAGGACGGCAAGGATTACTCGGTGCATCGCCTCATTTTGGGGACACACACATCGGACGAACAGAATCACTTGCTGATCGCCAGCGTGCAGCTGCCCAGCGAGGATGCCCAGTTTGATGGCTCGCACTACGACAACGAGAAGGGCGAGTTTGGTGGCTTTGGTTCTGTGTGTGGCAAAATCGAGATTGAGATTAAAATCAATCACGAAGGCGAGGTGAACCGTGCTCGTTATATGCCACAGAATGCTTGCGTTATTGCCACCAAAACCCCTTCGAGCGATGTCCTGGTGTTTGACTACACAAAGCATCCCAGCAAACCGGAGCCATCCGGTGAATGTCAGCCAGATCTGAGGCTTCGCGGCCACCAGAAGGAGGGCTATGGCCTCTCCTGGAATCCCAACCTGAATGGTAAGTCAATGCTATGCTACCCTCTAGGTAAAATCTTTAAATATTGGTTCCATTTTTAGGTTACTTGCTGTCCGCCTCCGATGATCATACCATCTGCTTGTGGGACATCAATGCAACACCCAAGGAGCATCGCGTGATCGATGCCAAGAACATTTTTACTGGTCACACCGCTGTCGTTGAGGATGTGGCCTGGCATTTGCTGCACGAGTCGCTCTTCGGTTCCGTGGCCGATGATCAGAAGCTCATGATCTGGGACACGCGCAACAACAACACCTCAAAGCCATCGCATACCGTCGATGCCCATACGGCCGAAGTCAATTGTTTGAGCTTCAATCCCTATTCGGAGTTCATCTTGGCAACGGGCTCCGCTGACAAGACTGTGGCACTCTGGGATTTGCGTAACCTGAAGCTGAAACTACATTCCTTCGAGTCGCACAAGGACGAGATCTTCCAGGTGCAGTGGTCGCCCCATAACGAGACCATTCTCGCCTCCTCCGGCACCGATCGCCGCTTGCACGTTTGGGATTTGTCGAAAATTGGCGAAGAGCAGAGCTCTGAGGACGCCGAAGATGGACCGCCCGAGCTGCTCTTCATCCACGGCGGCCACACGGCCAAGATCAGCGACTTCTCATGGAACCCCAACGAGCCCTGGATCATTTGCTCCGTGTCTGAGGACAATATCATGCAGGTGTGGCAAATGGCGGAGAACGTGTACAACGACGAGGAGCCGGAGATACCCGCCTCCGAGTTGGAAACAAACACCGCTTAAAGCATACAAATATTTTCCCACACGACCAATTTTACGTTTTTTGTCTGCGCCTGCTCCCTGAGGTCTGGCGGCAGTGCGCTATAAATCTTAATTTATATATATTACATATTTTTAAATCGCATTAAGGTCCACCACACACACTCTCTGTCAAAAAGCAAACGTATGTTGTACGAATCTTTAATTAAAACCGGCCTAAAAACAACAGCAAAATTATAAAAGGCAATATATATTGGGGTGTATATATTGCTGGTATTCAAATTAATCCACAGTGTACTTGTAGGTCTTGCCAAACACCTGAATCTCTACATTCAAGGCCCGGACATCGGTGGTGTTTCGTCTAGAGATGATTTTCCCCTTGATAATATCGCCCCAGCTCACTTCCTGTGGTTGATCGATGAAGAACACCGTCTGTTTCCAGTGTGTGGATGTGTGGTAGGGCGATGTGCTGAACATGACCTCACGTGGCAGCTCAAAGAACGTATCAAAGAAACCCACAAAGGCCGACAGTCTGCCCGCCTGTGTGCATTTCAAGCTGAACTCGTACGTAAAGTTGGAATAATTCAGATCGACGGTCATCATATCGAAATTGGCTATTTGCTCGGCCGCTGTCAGCACGTAGCGAGCATCCACCGTTTGCATTAGCGGCTCCTCGATGGAGCGTTTGGCCAGGTCGCCCATATTGACGCCATACACATCGGACCAGAACTCCACTTGCTCGGCATACAGCTTGTCATTGCCATAGCCCATCAGGCTAAGCGAGCAACGATTGGGTAGAATGATGCCATTGGGATTGAGATGATGCTCGCGGGCATAGATGATGCTGTCCAGCATGGACTCGTACAGCAGAAAGTAGCCCATCCATTCGGATATGATGATGTCGTACTTGGCCTCGGGCAGCTCGGTGTCCTCCAGCCGTCCCTTTACCAGCTCAATGTTCTTCACTTTGTTTTTCCTACACAACAGAGGGAAATTTATTAACCATAATTGCAGTGAGAGAAAGTGACTGGCAGCATACCTGACAATATCCATGGCAGTGTAGACAATCTCCGAGTTGTCTATGCCCACGATGCGAGAGGCGCCCGCCTGTGATGCAAATATGGAGAGAATTCCTGTGCCGCAGCCCACATCGAGCACCGTCTTGCCACGCACATCCTCCGAATTCAGCAGCAAAGCGGAACGATAGCTGTTGGTGCGCACCCAATCGCTGAGCATTTCGTGATGGATGCCAAAGTGCGAATAGCTGTTAAAGTATTCCTTATCAAGTGAGAGATTGTTGCGCGGCAGATCCTTGGCGGCGGCCTTGCCATCGTCGCCCTCATGGACCCTCTGCAGCAGTTCCTTATAGTCCTTGCGCATTCGTTCCATATCCTCGTTGGCCTGCTGCAGCAGCTTGGATTGCTCTGCAATGCGCTGCAGCAACTCGGGCACCGTCACAGCCTCTGTATCAGTCTTGAGCACTTCATAGTCATAGCACAGCCACGGCTCGTACGCCACGGGCTTCAGATATTTCTCATCGTCCCACAGGATCTGCTCTGTGGAGAGCAGCAGCTCGGCGCTTATCTTGCAGACCCTTATGTAGTTGATTAGCTTGATGAAGGAATACTGATCCATTTGGAATTTCTTTTGAAGCTGAGACAGATTAACCTTGTGGCTGCTGTCCAGATGCTCAATGGCACTCCCTATGCTGGGGAAGGCCTCTGGGCAGAACAGACAAGTGGTTGGCTCCTCGCCTTGGTCCTTTTCGTCGTCGTCGTCATCCATGTCATCATAGTCATCCTCATCGGAGCTGGCATCTGCGGGTTTCTTTGCTGGTGCTTCCTCCTCCTGGGACTTAACTGCTGTTTAAAGACATTTTCGTTTGATTTTGTCATTGCCTCTTGTGACCAGCGCTGACTTACCGGTGACATCGGTCCCTTTCATGTTGATTCTGAATATGGTTTAATATAAAAGTTGCCGGCAATCGAATAAAACGTTGAATAAATAAAACGGTGTATAAATTCCGCCAACACGTGCAAACAGTGTGACCGTGGATTTATCGACAAAATATACCGAATATCTCTCAGAAATATAGCAAAATATACCTTCTTATTTTCAAAATGTACTGTAAATTTACCGATTTTGATTTTCGAATTGGAAAATTCTAATTACTGGGAGCCCTCAGCACTGATCATATAATTTTCTACGATAAATTGATTAATTTCCTAAAAGATTCGCTTATTTTAGGTACTCATACTCATATGATTATTCATAAAATAGGGTTTAATTAATGGTCTTTTGATGGCAAAGTTTATCTTTTACATGGTACCTACACATTTGCAACATATTAACTACTTATTTATGTACATTTCGACAGCCGAGAAGTGTGACCCGCTCACAGTCGAACAGCTGTGTTCCAGCACTTGCATAATTCCCGTTTCCCGTTTACAAAATATGTTGCAGGTATTTAATTAAATTTATAAAAGAAAACCTTAATAAATGACAATAAATCCGCTTTCTAGGCGCTGAAGACTTTACGATGGGCACAGCCCGTGCGTGCACTATCATCAGTCACCACCAGCAGCGCAGCAACAAATGTTACAACTACAGCAGCCGCTCCGGCTCCCGAGCCGGATAAACTTTTCAGCAAATTGGAAATTGAGCTGCGAGGCGTCGATCCGGCCGTGCTGAAAAGCTACACCTGGTTTGCAACCACCGCCGCGGACCATTTGGGCATTGAGAAGGGCAAGTGGTAAGTTGGCAGACAAATCAGTTACAGCCGAAGGAAATCTTAAGTTAATGGCAATATCCACCCACAGCTGGTCACCTCGCAAGGCACACCATGAGCGCATGACACTGCTGAAGTCGGTGCACATCTACAAGAAGCATCGTGTGCAGTACGAGGTGCGTACGCACTTCCGGTACATGAATTTCCACAAGCTGACTGGCTCCACTTTGGACACATTTCTGGAGTACATTGAACGCAACCTGCCGGAAGGCGTCGCGCTGCAGGTGTCCAAAACAGAACTCCAGCAGGTGCCCGAGCACTTGCGCCAGCCCCCCGAGCAAGTGTAGCCGCAGCCTGAAGGAACTCTTAGCCAGTAGGACGCCAATGTTATAGATAGTTTTTACTTGGAGCCTCGGTTCGGGGCGTTTATGCGCACGTATTTCAACAGCGGCATCCGCGCTGAGATTAGGCAAATAAATAATAAAAATAAATTGAAAATAGAAGCAAATAGCAACAATCGTACCCATAAACCGAACTCGCACTCGGGACCCCGTCCGCGATTAACGATAAGTGTTTGGGCCAAATACTGAAATAAAATTGGTAGCTCTCGACGTCGTTGTGGTATCTTGACACTCACACACACACACTGGCACCTGGGTACGGGCCCCCACTTGAAGTGAGCGCAAACAAAATCCGGACGGCTGCACGTTAACTCCACAGTAGCGAGGCTAAGCCGAACGGAAGCGGATCAGCCAACATGCAACGGGGATACTTCTTGCAGGCCGTTCTGGCCATGGCCACACTCTACGGTTGCCTGGCACCTGCCGAGTGCCTATACGAGAGTCAAATCCTTGCCTTCCTCGATCAGTTTCGCATGCGCATGTGTCATCCCATACCAAATATGGGCTTGCCCGCGCTGGATCCTTTCATTCTGGGTCCTGGCACGACGTCTATGAATAATAAATACCTCATAGAGTAAGAAAACAACTGATTAGACCTTTGACAAAGTATTTAACCCTTGAAAATTCAGCTTTACGGGGTCCATTGAGAACTTCCAGTTGCACGGAGTATCTGACTTTGAGGTGCCGACGCTTACGCTTAATCCTGTGCCGGGTCTGAAGAGCACCATCCAGGTCAACTTCCCACACACCTACTTCCAGTCTCTGTATACGGCCAAGGGATCGCTGGCCTATATCATGAATCTGGCTGGCGATGGCAATGCAGAGTAAGCATCTATCTTTTTTGTACATCAAACTCTATACTCATGAGCCCTATGCTCTCTCTTCCGTAGAGCGTCCATCAAGGACTTTTCATTCCTGATCTCCTTCAGGCTGAGAACTCTGTCGCCCCTGGGCATCACTTCTCTGCAAATTGAACTTTATTTGGGTGATTTGAAGATCAACTTTGACAACCTCCTGGAGGAGGAGCGCATCAATGAGTTTGTGCATGCCCTTGTCAATGAAATGGGCGTGGAACTGCTCGATGATATCTGGAGCTATGAACAGGGAACGGTGGTTACCAAGGTTCAAACGGTGGGTGTACATCTTGGTAGCCTTCAAAAAGAGAGTGCACTCATCAGATCTCTTCTCTTTGCAGCTTGTCAACAACTTTTTGGGCCAATACAGTCTACAGGACATAATCCAGATCATAGTTGGTGGCGGAGGAGAAGAGGGCGGCGAGAGCAAGCCCATCTTTGAGGGCGTCGAGCCCGACTGTAAGCCTGATTCAGCATCAAGCAACCAAGACTGAAATGTAATTGTAATTAAAATAGTTTAAGCAAATAAAATATGCATATATAACATATATAACATATATCCTTTGAAAAGAATTGATAACTGATACTGGAAAAAGCAGCACTTGAGTGTTTGAATTTATGAACCGTTTGACATTTTAGCTATACATATTTACTTATCAAACTGATAATAATGTGCTGCTACTCCTACATCTATCAATATCCCATTTGCATTTAAATGCGTCTCTTATCGGGTCAAATATTTCGCACTCCAGCGATAGGCGCTGGTCACAAAGGCAGCTACCATTGGAAATACCTCGTTTAATCTCTGTGGGGGTCCCTGATAAGTGTTATTTTTATTGCCGTTTATTGATTTACTGCCAGCTTGCGTGCAAAACAAGATCAAGTAGCAGATTATCAAATTTGAAATGGCCTTGCGGGGTTCCAAAATAAAACCAGGTTTAAGTGTCTTTGACTTTCGACTTTGAGATACCTAGTCATGAGGTTCAACAGAGAAAACTTTAAGCAGCAATTAATGAAAGGTTGCGTATGCAAAGTATTAGATTAGCAGATAAAACTTGTTTATTTGCAAGATTTTACCACATTTCCAATTGTGTTAAGCATAGCTCCCACAATATTCTAGCTCAAGGTACTCACACGCACACTCAATACGATGCGATCTATGCAAAGATCTATAAAAATACTCGTAGCTTGATAAATTTTCTCTCCAATAATCCAACCTAAATAGTAGTCAAAAAGTTATCATAAATAAATTGGGCAGCTGCCCAATACCTGCTAAATGGAGAAAGCTCTAGCAAACATGCGTCTTTAGCTATCTAAAAAATAGCTAATATCTACTTGCCTCTCTCCCTTGCCACATAAATATGCTCATTATTTAGCAACTTCCATGGATCTGCTTGTACAGAAAATCACACAGATTAAATGTGCCAAATTAGCTTTCAATAGCTATAATTCCAGATCATTCACAAAATTAAAAAAAAACTTTTTAACAAACCGTTTATACGGCTACTAAAATTATTATCATTAATAAAGAAACCAATGTAAAAATAGAGCGACAGTTTCTATAGCTTCATCAATTATGTTTGATGCTTAAGGTTCAACTATCTAGCGTATAGTTTATTTATATTTATTTATCATTTATATAATATAAATAATTTAGTGGTAAATTCGAACTCCTGTACTCTTTACATGGCTACCAGGTAGGTACCTGAATCAATGTGCTTATGTGCGAACGACCCTTTTATAGAAATTCCCCACTTTTATGCATTACTTTCAAGCGTTCTTTGAGGTTTGTGTATAATCATATAAAAGCTACATACATTGTATTTGTGCCACTTGAATGGAAGTTGGACATTATTTGGCAGCCAAAAGATAATGGCAGGCACTTAGCATACCCGAATGCCCGACAAACTAATTTTTGTTCATAGATTAAACGCATATACAAAATATAATATTAAAAAAAGGAGTGACAATTCTAATCGCGTTGATAACTGGTAAATGTGATGTGGTTTTTGTGATCCTTCACTGTGATGTGCGTTTCCTTATAGATATGGATCCCAGCCGCAAAAGAGCTGGCATAGATTGTCCGCCAGAGTGGCTTCATTGATCAGACGTTCCACTTGAGCCTCCACATTCGAGTCACCGAGGGTACCGGCCTCCCGACCCTCCAGTTTATTTTGCACCTGAAGCAGTGCACGCTGGGCCACCAGATTAATCGATTCCTCGGCTGCAAAATGACAATTCTATATGGATAGATATCTGACAGGTAGACCGATTGATGGGCATATATTTACTGGACTCCTGGGAGCTGGGTTGCTTGTTTTTGAGTACACCCCAAATAAAGAGTGGATCATAGAGCAGAACCTCGAGTATGGTGGTGAAGACGGACTTGTAACGCCTCAGTATATGTATGGTGGCCTCGCAGGACTTGGTGAACACGCCCTTCGTGCCACAGATGCCCATGGGGGCAACAAAGTCACGTGTAAGCCGAAAGGGTACCGTCTCTGGTGTAGCACTTATCTTGCCCTGACCGAACGCGATGCCTGCAATGGGATAATACTATAAATCTATCCATTTGTTGGGTTATAGTCCAAAACATACCAAAATCAATGTGTATCACTTCGGCTGTCTGCTGGTCAATCAGTATATTCTGCACATGCCGATCGCCCAGTCCCAGAACGTAGCCCACCATTGAGGTGGTGGCCACGCTGTTTGTGTAGGCCAAACGCCGCTCAAACCACACGCCCGGTATGGGGAACTTCTCCAGCAGAAAGTAGTGAAACACGGGCGTAACGTGTGCGCATATATCCTGAAAGACTTCTAATCGCTTCTCCTTGGACGCCTTCGCATGGCTCTGCAACATGTACAATCGTTTTGAGGTTTTACCAAAGCAAAACCAATCCTCTGCCCGCTCTTACCCCTAACAAGGCGCGGCACTTATTGTTCTTCCAGTCCTTTGGATGATACTTTATGTGGGCGCCGCTCTTGCTGTCCCGTCCGACCAGGTACATGGCTACTGGCATGGAGTTGGGGCACCACTCCAAGATGCCGCTGCGCATAGACAGAGGCGTGATGGTGTAGGTGCGCAGCTGAAGCTTGCGATCGATGAACTCTGAGTCCTGTTTGAGCAGCTGATTGACAATGCCAAAGACCTGCTGCATGACGGCATCCTGACGCAGATCATCCTTGCCCTTGATGAGCTGTGTACGCGTCTGGCCATCGGAGCAGACACACTTCACCCTGATGGGCGCATTAATGCCACCGCAATTGGCAACTTCATTCGTCCACTTGCAGATGCCTAAAAAGTGGTGATCAGGTTGTTGATTGTTCGTCTGGCTAAGAGCATTAACCTACTGGTAATGTTATATTCCTTGTCGGGCCGGATGGGCAGTTCCAGGGTGGGACATTGCACGGCATCGAGATTCCGATGACGCCTCACCTTCTCGAACTGTGTCAGCCGCAAGTTAATGTTCACCGGCTGACTGCTGCTCTCCGATTTTCCCTCGTTCGCAAACGTAACGATAGCTGGAAGAGAGCAAAGCTAAGCACACAGCACAACAGAAGGCCCATCAATCTTTCTACCTGGCAGCACTGCCTCCAGCTGCTTGCTGCACTTGTCTGCGTTGGGATTCTTCTCACAGATTTTGGTTATAATTTTACGTGCAATGGCCGCTCGTTCCGTGTTGCTGCCATCGCCGTCCAGGCGTGCAAATACCAGCGGATACAGCTTGTAAAGGGTGTGATGTGGATGATCCCGGCCGCAGCGTACCAACAGCTCACACAGGATATTCAGCAGACTGGCATTTTTGGAATTGAGACGTCCCGTCAGTTGGTTGGTGGCACAAATGAACTTGTAGCTGGGCACCGTGAGGATCTCCTCCTTGATGCACGTCTGCAGCTGCACGTTCTGGGCATTGGTGAACCACAGCGAGATGATGCGATAGATGGCTGCGCTGGAGAAGCCACTGTCCAGCTTGCAGTAGGCAATGTGATTCCTCACAGCGGTGCACAAATGCTCCGTTAGATTCTGTTCGATGCGCTGCAGCTCCATCTCGTCCAGCAGGGCGTATCGCTTCATTTGATTGGAGATGATGCGCTTGTCTTGGCTCTCGCGATTCGATACCGTATGCGCCACCAGACGATTCTGCTCAATGATGTCCTTCAGCGTCTGATAGTCCTGCGAGTGGCGATACTCGTGCAGCTGTTGGTACTCCCGATCGGCATACTTGGCCATGGCCTCATAGGCCGCTGTGCGATTCTGCCTGGCAAACGCTTCCAGCTCCTGCCACTTGAAGAACTGCGGATTCGCTGCGCTCAGTTTGTCCTTGTGCAGCACAAAGTCATCGATCAGCTGAATCGAGTGGGCGAACTTGTTCTTCAGCACTGAGCTCAGGCTGTCGGCATTGCAATCCATGAGGAACTCTCCCTGCATGCGCAGGGCAGGCACACGCAGCGGACAATAGACGAACTCCTCGTTCGGTACCACATACTCCAGGATGGCCTTGGCTATCTGATGATTACCCATTTTCACATTCACATCGGCATCTTCCAGCAGAACGCTGATCTGCAATGGCAAATCCAATTAGCAATGAACGCGAACCCTTTCCCCCGACTCTTGCCTTCGTGGATGCGTTGATATTGGGCAGCTCTCGCAGCATGCCAATGTATTTGGAGGCCATGTACAGCTTGCCCGCCGCCTTGCACTCGCTAATCCCCTTCAGCAGATACGTGTCCATGGGGTTGTCCTTGTAAAAGTCCTGCATGCGACGGCTGGCTCGTGTACCGGACATTTTGAAGAGTGCTATCTGATGCGCAATTACGTACTCCTTGCATGAAAAGTTGCCGTAATTGAGCTCCAGTTCCGTCTGCCATTTGCGAAAGACTTGTGCCATCTGTCCCGGGTCCAGCTGTGCCCCAAACTGGATCTGTTACGGGGCGGAAAAACTCGGTTAATGAATGCTCCAAGATAGGTTAAGTGACTGCATGCAAGAGACCTGACAAAAGTCCTCGGCCTGCTGCAGGGTGCACAGCCATGTGAGGTACTTGTACACACTCTGCAGGCACTCCATGCTGTTGTCCTGTAGTATCCTGCGCACACACTGATAGCCACTCTCAATGGCCGACAGGGTGTTCTCCTCCTCGCGCTGGCCAATGCTCTTGAGCGCCACAAAATGATGCCGCTTGAACTGTTGCTCCAGATTAATGGTAGCCCCAGCGCTGGGTTTCAATGGTTGTGGCTGCTGATCGGTTGGCGTATCCCACTGGCCCAGTCGCCAGAAGATTTCGTAGTCCGGCTCCTGTTCCTGCTGCTGCAGTTTGGCAAATGACCACAGGCCGTTGCCCTTCATGAGATCCACAGCCATCTGGCTACTGGCGCTGTCCAGTTGATCCGATTCCAGCAGAATGGCAGACAAGTTGTTGTTGCGTCCGAGGAAGTCGACCCGAGAGCGCATGGGATTGACAAAGCCAGGAATGGCATCCAGACAACCAATCGACTCGTAGGCCTATTAAATTAGACGTTTAGCATATCGAACATTGTGCAGAATTATGCGCACCTTTTTGGCCGAGGTCTGAAAGGACTCATCGTGCAGGCATCTGTGCTTAGCCGAGCCGCAAGCCCACAGCTCCAGGTACATAATGCTCAGGAAATACGCCTGACAGTGATTACTGGCCCTGACCACATTGCCCAGATTGATGGGAATGCTCCTGCATGGATTAAAGATAATTAAAGATTATTATTACAGAATAGAGCTGGCTACCACCTACCAATTGTTGACAATCCGTATGCACTCGCAGATGTGCAAACACTTCTTGATGGCCCGCTTGTTGTGGAAGATGTCGTGGTTGTTGGGCGCTGCCTTAGAGCTGGCGAATCCCTCAAAAAAGTGATCCAACATTTGGCAGAGACTCTCCAAGTGCGGCTGCTGTTCGGTGGCCAGCAACAGTTTTATAAACGGCTGCAGGCAGGTCTCGGCAAACGGAAAGGAGGTGGCAGCCAAAGCCTCGAATGCCTTCCAGCCGCAAGCTCTAAAAACCTGCGACACAAAGGCGCACATCCATTGCTCATAGTCCAAGCCCTGGCTGGACTTGAGAGCATTCAGCCAGGCTAGGGAGGGTATGTGTTGATAGGCATCCAGGCAACTCGATGCGTTTGATTTTTCAAAAAAGATTTGCAAGTTTTTGAAGCGATCTATGAAATAGATTTAAGCACAAATCAAATATTAAAGCCCATCAAGAGTAAAGATCTTTTACTTACGCAAGATCGTGGCGGCGGGCTTGCTGTTCACAACCTGAATGGCAACGGCCACAAGCGCCTCATGCGTCTTGGGGTCAAACTGGAAGAGATACTTCTCCAGCACTTCACATATTACGACCAGGAACTTATCCATGGGCTCTTGCTCCGACTGCAAAAGAAGAAGTAAGTAAATGGACGAAACAGAGCTTTGGTTTTACCTCTTCAAAGGAATCGAAGTCGGTTTGGAAATAGTATGAAATGTTTCTCAGCTTTAATGGTCCTATTTGGGCCAGGCACTTCAGGGCATTCAGATTGCTGCTCTCTTTGCCTTGCGCACAGCGAGACATTTGAATGAGACGATTGATCAACTCAAAGAGCAGAGTTTCATGCGACTGCAGCTGGTCCTTGTGCTCGGCAATCTAATGTGGCATGGGGAGTGTACATTAGATAGGATTAGCAAACGCCTTCTACATACTCACATAAGCCCGGAGGTCGAGCAAGCGCTCTGCGGTAGGATTCTTTAGAAATGAGCCCAAAAAGCTAGCCACATCAGTCCTGTCGATTTGTTGGACCGCAGCATTGGGTTTCTGAAGAAACTGACACTCTGTGGTCTCCTCCAGCAAGGATTGTATATTGATCTGCGTGCTGTGTGCGCTAACAATATGATTCACAACCTCTACGACCTTCTCGTTGACGGCTTTCACATTGCATTGCATCTGAAATCCGATCAATAGCTTGGCTATCTCACTCATGTGACTCGAGAAGTCGGGCAAGCCAAAGCCGGGCTTCTTCAGCAGTAGTTGCAGAAAGGAGAGAGCACACAGATGCACCTGACTGCACTTGCCTGGAAAAGGATTAGAGATTAATAGATTTCGTAGCTTGGCTTGGCCTTGGCTCTGGCCTGACACTCACTGTGCAGCAGTAGCCTAACGACAAAGAACCAAATGTCGCGCACAAAGTAGGAGCAGGGAATGATTGTTTTTGGTCCCTCGAGGGCCAGTGCGGCATCGTATAGCGCATCGGCTATGGCACAGTACACAAAGAAGCAATGAGTGGCCTGGCTGGGAAAGATGGCATTGAAGCAATCGGTCTTTAGGCGTCCAAAAAGTTCAATTAAGATGCGTGGATGCTTGATCTGCAGCATGGACATGGCTTGGAGGCGATCATCCTTCGTGGATGAACACTGAAAGGGCAACAAACAATTGAAGACGAGGCAGAGGGACTCTCTAGGGGGAAGCTCACAATAAACCAGTTGAGGCATTTGAAGAGCGATTGTCCCGTCAGATTATACCAGCAACGTATTTGGCTGCAGGGCACTGAGGGACCAAATAATCTCTCCATTTCCTGCGGATCGTGCAGCCAACTAATCACAATGTACAGCGTCTCCACATTGAGAGACACTTCCTTGGGTTGCAGTTTGTAGTGCTGGACGTTCTTTGTCAGCAGCAGGTGATGCTCCCGAAAGTCCTTGCTTTCGCTTTCGGCACAAAGGCTGCTCTGTGGCAGCAAAAATGCAGCCACCATGGGCAGGACATCCTGAAGAAACATATGTACGTGTTTATATAGAATAAAACTTTCATTGTGTGGACATACCTCTATGCTGATGGACTTTCTCTGGCGTTCTATGTCCTCGGGCTGGCCATAGAGGAATGTATAGGCCATGATTCTGCTGCTATGGGCTTTTCGGAAAGCCTGCTTTGATTCATAGCACAGAAAATAGGGGAACCTGAAGTAGAGCGTTTTAGGAATACAGAATTTCTGTTTTCTGCAGCTATTTACTTGGAAATGGGCCAGTGTTGAGAGCTCCACATGTGCAGCAGTATATCCGCATAGGGTCGAATGCGTTCTCGCATGGTTTGATTAGCGCCAGGAACTTGACTCTGCAGTGCCACAAACTCAGCTACAAAGATGGGAGATAAGTTGGAAAGAGGCTTTGATGCGTGTTGCGAGGACATACCCTCTCCCAGCCTGCGTAGGGCACAGTGATAAAGCAGCTGCTTGAGAGCAATCTCCTGATGAAACGAGCTGTGCACAAAGATTGCCAGAAGCATTTGCACCATCATCGAGTTGCTATTCCGTGTGGTATCTTCATCGTCGAACTGTAAGGAACTGTCATTCGATCACCATGCACGCGGTTTTAGTTACGTTTAACTTGCCGTCAGCTTTTTGAATTCAATGCTCTCATAGAGCTCCCTGCTGAATTCCCAGTGAAGCAGCGCCTGACTGATTGGATCGCTGGCCACACAGTTTGTGTTGAGTATAGTGCCCAGGGAAGAGATCGTCGCCAAGCGCACATCTAGCGTGGGCATGGTAATAAATTTGGCCGTAGATTTGCACAGCACCAAAAAGTTCTCCATCAGATAGATGTCCGGACAATGCAGGGCAATCGAGCCAACGCAACGCACAATTTTGGCTGTCAGGCGTGAGGTATAGGATTTCTTCAGGGCAATCTTTAGCAGCGAACTTAAAGCCATCCACATGTCATCCAGCTGCTGCTCCGTATGGTGCACAAAGTGAAAAATCGCTGCAAGGCAGGAGGAAAACTTTAGCTTAGATTGGCCTAAGGTATGTCATTGACCTACTTACTGGGTAGATGCTCCACTACCTCGTCAATGACATCCAAATCGAGATGATGATGCTGGAAAACGTACTTCAGTTTTTCCACCAGCCATATGATGGCTCCCTCCGACATGCTGTCGCAGCTGCACAGCATCTAAAGAGGCGGAAAAGATATAGTTCTGCTTAAGATTTCGTTGTGGGACTGTGACCCACCTTGGTCACAAGGAGCACATCTTGAGGCTTCCAACGCATAGTGATTTTTGAGATGTGTTCAAAGGATTCATCACGATGCGAACTGAGTGCACACAGAGCGCCCAAAAGGTGCAAACAATGAGAGGTAATTGTGGCATGAACTGCATTATCAGAGCGTTCCCTGCGCATGCCTAAAAATATGATATTTCATATTAGAATAATTCAAACTAAAATGCAGTAGAACGCCTTTACAATGCCCTTTGAGTGTAGATCCTATGAATTCCACAAACATTTCTATGGGTTGCCTTTCCAGGTAGTTCAAAAGAATGGAATTAGATCGAAAAACCTCAAGCACAGCGATCTGTTGCCGCAGAATCTCACGCAGGTCACTCTCATCCATCAACTCCGAGCAGTTAGCTTTGTACTGGAACTGAACACGCAGCAGAGGAACATCAATCAGTTTATTTATGAAGCTAAAAAAGTCTATTAATACACCCACCTCTATGTGGCTAAGAAATAGGCCAATTCGCTTGATCAGCGGACAGCCAGTGAAATTATCGGCATCAAAGACCTTGTAGTACAACAGTCTTTCCACGGTGCAGACCAGCCTCTGCAGACTGTTCAGATTCTTCAGTATGGCAGACGCTTGGCTATCGCCGGAATTCTGAAAATTGAGGCTACGCATCAGGAACTCGTAATTGCTTTGGTAAAGGCAATTCTTGGCTGGCGACTTGGTTTCGCTGTGCAGCTGCTGGTTGGCAGTCTTAACAGGCGCCAGATATTCCTTGTCCAGGCAAACCAGTTGCTTGTTGTATCTATAGGCTAAGAGATTCAGATCGGCAGGGAGTGTGCCAGGGCCTGGTTCTGGGTTGCACAACTGCTGCAGTTGCTGCTCGTCCAGAAAGTTGATGATGCTGATCGTAAACGTATCTGCCAGGAGATTGGCATCAATGCTGGCTATATTGTGTATCACCTGGGTGACGCTGCTCCTTTCACCGCTGCCATAGGCCCAGCTAATGATGGGCTCTAGCATGGCGGAAGCCTTATCCTGGCCGCATTGTCCTGCCCGTATGTAAATCTCGCGTATGGTGGCAATGCATTCATTGCGCTTCAGCAGCTCATTCGAGGTGATGTTGTGCAGCAGGCTGGAGGCCATTTTCTGATTCAGTTTGTCATGTCTGATTAGCATTTGCAGCATTAGTTGCTTCTCCTTGATCTCCTCACTGATTGTGGTGGTCACGGATATCAAATGGTTGCCCATTTGACTCCACAAATCAGCCAGAAAGTTCTCCTGAATCGATTTCGACTCCAAGAGCTGCCGCTCCTTGGCGAGCAGGCATCTCATGCATAGGCGCACATTTTTCAGGTTCCTGGCATTGCCATACATTTGCAGGACACCCACAACAGTGCTCAATGCCTGCTGGTAGTTGGCCACATTTAGGATTACACTGCTCAACTGTAGTAGCTCTGCGTATATGGCAAACCAGACGTCATTGAATGTCGTTTCCTTCTTGTCAATCAGCCCGAACAAGACTTCCATTTTGTCCGAGGGTCTGGGCACCTTCTTGGGTGCATCACCCTCACCATTTGAGTCGTTTTTGCGTGTCTCCAAGTCCCACAGTACCTGCAACACATCATCTTTAGGGTACTTTTGTGGAGTATAATTTGTTCTCTTACTATAAACATGACCAGTGCAGACATCTTGATGAAGGGCTCTGAGAATTTGTCATTGCTCAGTTGGGCCGTCTTATAGCGCACCAAAGAATTCTTGCGTATCTCCACGTCCACGATCGTCTTCAACCTAAGCATGGTCTGTGGCCATTTCTCGTTCAGCGGCACACCAAAGGTATTGAAATCGCAAACGCTGAGCTTGGGATAAAGCGAATGCAACGATTGAATGACACACTGAAAGAATATATTTCTGGTGTCGTCGCGAAACGCATCCTCGTTGTGGAATTCGCACAATTTGGGCAGAATCTCTTGCATATGGAGGCACAATTGATGATGGTAGTTCACAGAGAGCTGTAAGGACAAATGTGTGAGATTAAACCATACAGGTTGTCCTGTTTTCGTGTCCCACCTCTGTGGCAAATAGGTAATAGAGACGAACAATATCCGTTTTTCTGGCAGCATTTGCCGTTTGGGCAAAGCTGCTCAGTTCTGGCAAATATGCCACCAGGTCGACGTGCAGCTGAACCCGCTCGTTGGCCAAACTGACCGTCTTGGTAATGCATTTCAATATTCTAGTGCGCAGAAACTGGTCTTCGTCCACATTCAGCTCAAACAGGTACGAGAGGATGACTGTAACAATCAACAGGTGGTTGAAATTACAATATTGGGACCACTTTGGAGGCATTACTTACGGCTGTACTCGTTGATTTTCAGCTCGCGCACATAGGTGGGCGAGGAGTAGATGCCCCGTTCCAGCAAATTCATGAATCTATCGCCAAAGTGCTTCACCACAGTGCGCATTTTGATGCCCTCTTCGAATGCATTAAATATGCTTATCTTTGCCAGAAAGTGACCCTTTCCTGTTGTGTCGCTGCCAGCTAAGCGTAGGAGTTTAACCACATACAATTGCTATATAAACATTGCATTCATACCTTCCACATTGAACTTGGTTATCTTTTCCAGAACGTTGCCATACAAGTAGTTTTTTGCCGCCAATGTCTTGAAGGATTTCTCGTTGGCATCTTGCAAGTTTGAGGCGTGCTGTGGAGTGCAAAAAGGTGGTCAGATGGTGTTGACATGCACCTGGCGGGACACAAACCTTGAAAAGAGCCTCTTTGGATGCATCAAAAACACTGGGCCACGACAAATCGTTTCTTTTGTCCAGGATCAGCGTATTTAAGTCATCTCTGCAGTGGGCCAACTTTTCGTCCAGCTGCTCAATGCCCTTATTCCGTGTGGCTGGTTTCTCCGAGCGTACATCACCAAGGATGCGCTGAACTTCATTCAAAAGTCCACTCATGGTTCCATTTCCCGCGGCGTCAAGGCAGTTTTGAACAAGTTTTGGAAGCAATGTTTATGAATTGGAATGTAATCGGTGAAGGCCGCAATTGCAGCCGGTGCATATCGAATAGCGTCCCACTTATCGCAAAAAACTATCACCCAGAACTATCATTCCATAAACATTTAGGTTTTATGATTTTACCATTTCTGTTCGAACCTTATTTTCTTAGCAATCCCATAAAATGGAATGCTTAAAATTGGCCACAATGTAGAGAATTGATGTATTTATCAGATAAAAAAATATGATCAGTTCTAAGATTCCTAGTTAGCTAGTTATATTAAATAGAATATCAAAATCGAGGAATATCAACGCATCTTGTCGTATCCTTCAGTATACTTACGCTATATTATTTAATCAAGTTCCAATTTATTTTTTAATATATTAAGATACTTTTCAAAATGACCACCAACCTCCATTTAGCGCACAAAAAATACTGACATTTTTCGCTCTAAAATCGTGGTTTTTCAAAATTTGCTCTCTTTTCCGAGGTGAAGAGAGCGCTTTCGTGGTGACTTTCCCCTCCTTTTCATGGTGTGAGCCGCATGTTCTTAACGGGAACGCTAGAATGAAGATTCATTGTTGCGTCATTCCATACGCGTTCCCGTAAGATACATTTGATTTGTATGGGAAAAAATTCAGCAACATGTGGAAATGAAGAGGCAGCATTGCTGTGCAACTTTGGCACGAAATGAGCAACAATCTGAATACCTTGGGAAAATGGATATTATGGACTTGAAATATTGTTTGTAATTTGAGGCTCCAATTAATGCAGAAACTACTCAGTCTCTGTTTCAAAGATATTAACGAACCGGGATAAATTTATTTATATGTATTTATTTATCCATTAATAGGTTAAAAATATCTCAATCTAAGAAAAATGCAATATTAATGTTTCAAAGCAGCTTGGAGCAACAAATTTAACATCAATTAAAGGAAATACGGTATAAAAAAGTCCATACGCATAGAAGAAACTTGGTTTACCGGCAACAATGACGGAGTGTGACCGGAGTTCACACTTTCGTTCTATGCTTTGGCCGCTTTTGTTTGAACCTTTTTATGTAAACAATGCAATGAAAAAGAGTTCTGAAAACTAACCAATCCTGAACAAAATTTATTGAAAAATTGGACAAAATTAATTGTTTACAGTTGAGAGGGCTAACTAGCTAGTAATATTAAACGGAATATCAAAATCGAGGATTATCAAATATCAGTCAGTATATTTTTGGCATATTTTGATAGTGACAGGGTATATTTTGGTATATTTCCGAGGGTCGTTTGGTATATTTTTTCTAAACGTCCGCGGTCACACTGCACGTCAAATATTTCTTTTATGAATAAACTCTGAATTTTTTTTATTCCTAAAAAAACCGCCAGTTTGATCGAACGTCTGAGTGTCTACTCGACAGAAAGATTAAGTGGGACAAAAGTGAAGTAGCAATTAGACGATTATACATATTTTAGTACGTTTTAACTAAACAAAACACACAAAGGTAAGTACCAAGTAGCAAATATATGATATAAAGTGTTTTCTATTTAATTTTCATATGGTTGCTGGACAAAAAAAATGTAACCACGTGTTTCTCGTAGCCAGTACATAATATATACTATAATAACGTAGTTTATTGATCCGCTTACATGCACCCCTTTTCATATTCAATCAATACTTGCATAGTCAACTTTTGACCTAAAATGAATTATTTTACGCTTTACGCATACTTGCACATGTGCATTTTGATGAGTAATTAATCAGAATGTACAAAAACATAGCAATTAGCTTATTAACACAAAATGTGACTTGTGCTCTTCTGGAATATTCCATTGGAAAAATGTGCCGCTTCATCACATGCACTCGTACCTACACACACATACAACATGCCAAGCGTAGATAAATATACTTGCGTCATACAGCGCCTACATTGCATTTACTGCGGTTGTATCAAATAAATCAATGCCAAAATTACTCATCGTAATTGCCCATTAGTTTCAAAGTGCTATTGCTCTTTGCTGGAATATTCCAATGAAAAATGTGTGCGGCTTCTCGCACGCGCACACACACATGCATACCCCACGTAACAGTCGGAAACATGCTTTTTTCCTCCCAGACGCATGAGTCAGATCCATTTGATAAACATGGATGGGATAAAAATAGTGTTTAACACCATAAATTTATACTTTATGCGGGTTTTTGATATAATTTAGCTAAAATTAAACACACGTTGCTAACCGGCATCCAAAGTACATACATTCGTGTGTGTCTGAGAGAGGGTAACACTAATACAAATATACAAAAAAATGCTCTTTGCGCGCCCTCGATACTATAGTTGTCCCGTTCCAACGCATCACACGCTCGCCGCTTCAGAACATCTCGGCCTCAGCGTGGTCACATGTACACACTCGTATGTGTTTGTGTGCCTGCACGTGTGTGTTTGCTTGTTTCGCATTCCAGAATTTTCGTCTTTGTCCATGCGGTTTTTTTTTTGTTTGCTTGCGCATTTCAAAGAAAAATAATGGCAGCTGCTGCTGATCGGCCGCCATGTTTATCGCTTCAACATTGATCTTCCCCGTTTTCATCAAACCCGGCATTAGTCATTGCTATTGTGTTTCGCCAAACTCGGCTATGACTCCGACATTGGGCTGGTAACCAGTTTCAGCCTCATGAGAAATACAAACACAAAAGGCAACGCAAAAAATGAAATGGCCGCTGTAAATGGCGAAATGCGATTACGCTTTTACTACGACGCATACGAAAATTTTGTTCTAACGCTGGCCACGTTTTATGAACCCTTTCCGTTTGGCACTTTGGAACAGAGTTGCTTGCTTCTTATACATTCACTGCACTTAGTGCTGCAGTGAGCATGAAATTGATATGCCCTCTATGAGGCATCTGTCCGTTTCCACGTTTTCTACACAATTTTACAAGGGGTGAAAGTCTGAGGTCATTGCTCTTCAGCGCCAGGGGTTCATTATTTCTGTGACGAAAGAGCTGATCAGCTGATCTGGGAATAACTGTTCAATGTCAGTTTTCATTAAAATAATTTTTACGAAATTGTAAAAGGAAAATTGAAACTAATAAATAATTTCGTTTACATCATTTATTGCAGATGTCTAAAGCACCTGCTGTTGGTATTGATTTGGGCACAACCTACTCTTGCGTGGGTGTGTTCCAGCATGGCAAGGTCGAGATCATTGCCAACGACCAGGGTAATCGTACCACACCATCCTATGTTGCCTTCACGGACACGGAGCGTTTGATTGGTGATGCCGCCAAGAACCAGGTGGCGATGAACCCAACTCAAACGATCTTCGATGCCAAGCGTCTGATCGGTCGCAAGTTTGAGGATTCTGCTGTGCAGTCTGACATGAAGCACTGGCCCTTCGACGTGGTCAGTGTAGATGGCAAGCCCAAGATTGAGGTTACGTACAAGGATGAGAAGAAGACCTTCTTCCCCGAGGAGATCTCCTCCATGGTGTTGACCAAAATGAAGGAGACCGCCGAGGCGTACCTGGGCAAGACGGTGACCAATGCCGTCATCACTGTGCCAGCCTACTTCAACGACTCGCAGCGTCAGGCGACCAAGGATGCCGGTACCATTGCCGGATTGAATGTGCTGCGTATCATCAACGAGCCGACGGCCGCTGCTATCGCCTATGGCCTGGACAAGAAGGCTGTTGGTGAGCGTAATGTGCTCATTTTCGATCTGGGTGGCGGTACCTTCGATGTGTCCATTCTGTCGATCGATGACGGCATCTTCGAGGTCAAATCTACGGCCGGTGATACCCATCTTGGTGGTGAGGATTTCGACAACCGTCTAGTGACCCACTTTGTGCAGGAGTTCAAGCGCAAGCACAAGAAGGATCTGACCACCAACAAGCGTGCTCTGCGTCGTCTGCGCACCGCCTGCGAGCGCGCAAAGCGTACCCTCTCCTCGTCCACCCAGGCCAGCATTGAGATTGATTCTCTGTTCGAGGGTACCGATTTCTACACCTCGATCACTCGTGCCCGTTTCGAGGAGCTGAACGCTGATCTGTTCCGCAGCACCATGGACCCCGTGGAGAAGGCTCTGCGTGACGCCAAGCTGGACAAGTCGGCCATCCACGACATTGTGCTGGTCGGTGGCTCCACCCGTATCCCCAAGGTGCAGCGTCTGCTCCAGGATCTGTTCAACGGCAAGGAGCTGAACAAGTCGATCAATCCCGATGAGGCTGTTGCCTATGGTGCCGCCGTCCAGGCCGCCATCTTGCACGGCGACAAGTCGCAGGAGGTGCAGGATCTCCTGCTGCTCGATGTCACCCCGCTGTCTCTGGGTATCGAGACCGCCGGCGGTGTGATGAGCGTGCTGATCAAGCGCAACACCACCATCCCAACCAAGCAGACCCAGACCTTCACCACCTACTCGGACAACCAGCCCGGTGTGCTCATCCAGGTGTACGAGGGCGAACGTGCCATGACCAAGGACAACAATCTCTTGGGCAAGTTCGAGCTGTCGGGCATTCCCCCAGCACCACGCGGCGTGCCCCAGATCGAGGTCACCTTCGATATCGATGCCAACGGTATCTTGAACGTCACTGCCCTGGAGCGTTCCACCAACAAGGAGAACAAGATCACCATCACCAACGATAAGGGTCGTCTCTCCAAGGAGGATATCGAGCGCATGGTCAACGAGGCCGAGAAGTACCGCAACGAGGATGAGAAGCAGAAGGAGACCATTTCCGCCAAGAACGCCCTCGAGTCGTACTGCTTCAACATGAAGGCTACCCTCGACGAGGACAATCTGAAGACCAAGATTGCCGACTCTGACCGCACCGTCATCCTGGACAAGTGCAACGAGACCATCAAGTGGCTCGATGCCAACCAGCTGGCCGATAAGGAGGAGTACGAGCACCGTCAGAAGGAGCTCGAGGGTGTCTGCAACCCAATCATCACCAAGCTGTACCAGAGCGCTGGCGGTGCTCCTGGTGGCATGCCCGGCGGTATGCCCGGTGCTCCCGGTGCAGCTGGAGCTGGTGCTCCCGGTGCCGGTACCGGCGGTGCTGGCCCCACCATCGAGGAGGTCGACTAAACCATTCTCAAACAATCCAACACCCAAACCCACACTCTCTCAACCATACAAAAATACATCAGTTCTCTATCCATTCTCAACAATAACACTGGAGGAGTTATATAGTTTTGGATTCTAAATTAGAAATTCGATAAACATAAAACGACGACAACTGCTTCTTCGAGGATCACATTATATAAATACAACAAACACGCATTATAATGGAACCAAACCAACCACACACAGAGCTGCATAAATAATATATATTATATTATTATTATCATCGATCGATCACACCCAACCAAACAATATTTGCTTATACTTGAATTCAATAAATTAATTTGAGAATTGCAAAAACATATATCTATATAGCAATTGTATTATTCCTTCAGTTTTAGTGATTTTGTCCCACTGTACGTTGGATCAATATTTGTTGTGCTCTTGCCCACACTATCTTATCGGGTGGATGCCGTGCTTGCTTTGTGCATATTAAAACAGACGGGGGACCAGTTGGCTAAGCAGAGGAAAGCATTACTTGCTATCTGTTATCTGTGGTTTTTGGGCGGAGTAAACATGTGTCCCCCCGGATAAGGGCTGGGACATTATTTGGATAAAAAACATTGTGTGGTGCGACAGGAGTATTGTACTTTGCACGGGTTCAAAAATCTTTTTGTTCTAGAATCTAGATTAAAAAAACCAAAGAAACTTGAAAATCTGGTTCCACCCGAGCATCAACTGACGTGCCAAGTCCTTCAGAGTCTTGATGCTGTATTGTGATTTAGTAATCCGTGGTTCCAGTCTTCGGTTTAACACCAAAGTGGGATCCAAAACCCGCTGCAGAAAGCCGTAAAAATGTATTTAAAAAAACTTTAACCTTAGCTGGATATATCCATTCAGATATAGTAATTTTATGGCAACGATATAAAAATCAAATGAAATGCCGTACATTAAGCTTCTTTTAGATATTGGCGCTTTAGATGTCGGTTAGAAAGGGCTTACATGTTGGGGGTATAATGCGTATTATAAGTATGGACAAGTACATATGTACTCGATTCAGAGCTACAATCTAATTTTTGTCTCATTCTAAAGTTTACACTACATGTCTTTATTTGGGCGTATAATTATTACAACATCTCGTAACACTAATCAACCCAAGCAAAGTTTGGATCCTTGTCCAGCTTATGGGATATAGTAGCCCCAATTACGGGCAGCTCGCTATTGTTGGGACGATAGAAGCCCTCGCTGATGCCCTCTCGGGTGAGTGGCCTGCGGCTAAAAATACTTCCCGGGAGTTTGACCGGCGACTTGGGCTTGAAGATGATGTCCGAATCGGCGACCAATTTGTGTCGGGTTATACGCGGATTGCTCACCTGCTCCAAGTAGGATTGCCACTGATGGAGCTTATCCTCGGCCGCACGCAGTTGATCGATGCTGCGCTCGTGGCCCGGATTAATGCCAATTGGCTGGACTCCAGCTATGTTCTTCAGATCGATTTTAATGGGCGCCAGGGCGGAGATGGCACGCGACAGACCAATTTGACTGTGGCGTATGCGATGCTCGGTGAGATCGGCGCCCAGCAGCTCCTCGTGCGGGTCCATGCGTATGGGTATGATCTTGTTGATCACATAGAGGAGCAGGCAGGTTGAACAAATGCCCCAGGTGGTCAGACAGAGAACCGAAAGGGTCTGAATGCCCAGCAAGTACCAGCCACCGCCCTTGAACAGACCCATGCGTCCATTGGTCGTGTCCAGTGGTATAGGATTGTCGGCAAACAGTCCCACGGCGATGACACCCCAAATGCCACATACTCCATGCACTGCACTGGCCCCCACCGGATCGTCCACGCCCATGCGATCGAACAGGGGCATGGCCAGCACACAGAGCAACGAGCCGATGGCTCCAATTACCAAGGCCTCCCACGCGCGATACAAGAAGCAACCGGCCGTGATGGACACCAGTGAACCGAGCACGCCATTGATGAGATCCATGATGTCCATGCCACCGTCGTGCCGCCAAAAGGAGTATCTGTGGAGGGGCAAAGGGTCAAAGTGTCTTGAGAGTTATTGCCCAAGATTTTTCGGTTTGCTTACATGGAGCTAATGAAGCCGCCGCCAAAGGAGCCCATCATTGTCATTACGGCCGCTCGCGCTGCATACTGCCACTTGGCGCCGCTGACGCCATAAGTGCTGCCCGAATTGAAGGCCAGCCAGCCCCACCAGAGCACAAACAGGCCCATGCAGGCGTTGACTGGATTGCCCAGCGGCAGGGGATCAAAGCCCTCGGAGTAGCGGCCCAGACGCGGTCCCAGCATGGCGGCCGAAGCAAAGGCCGAGGCGCCACCAATCAAGTGTACGGGTCCGCTGCCAGCAATATCCACGGCGCCAAGTTTATTGAGGAATCCATGCTCGCCCCACACCCAGCCAGCGGGTATGCAATAGACGGCCGTGTTGAGAAACGAGAACAGGCAGTAGGCCTTAAAGTTGCAACTGAAATGAAGCGTCTATGATCCTTGATCTCTGATCTGATCCATCGAGAAACGCATAGCTTACCGCTCTGCCATGGCGCCACTCACAATGGTCGTGGCCGTGGTGGCAAATGAGAGCTGGAACAGGAAGGCAGCAAATATTTGACCCATTAGGGCATCGCCTACGGGTGGATCAAGCAGAAAGTCTCCTATGGCTATGAACGGATTGGAGAGCGGTCCACGGCCGAAGCTCATGCCATAGCCAAAGAGCCAATAGGTGAAGCCGCCAAGCACAATATCGATCACGTTCTTCATCATGATGTTGACCTCGTTCTTGATGGACACACAGCCAGACTCCAGCATGCCAAAGCCCGTTTGCATTGTGAATATGATAAAGGAGGAGGTCAGCACCCAGTTGGTGTCCTCCGTGGAGAGATCGTATAGTCCGGGTATCACATAGTTGCTATGATTTCGTCCGATCCCCTTCAAAGCCGTCGCTGTGGCGTTGTTGTCCATTTTCGAAGCCACTTCCACCGTTCAGGACGTCCGAAAGCCTCGCGTGATGCTCAACGAGTGCGCGACACAGTGGGCCGGGCCACATGGAAAGTCATGCAAAACGCCCAATTCGAGTCAGTCAAATTCTCCCACTGAATAAATGAAAGTTGGCAAATTACCTGCATTTCATTTTAACTGCAATTTAATCGCCGCCTTTCAGCAATTCGTCAATTATTTTGTGTGCGTGTTGTTTACGGCGGATAAATTCTTGTTGCTGATTTTTCGCAGGGCCTTTGCATGACTGAACCATTTGTAAAAAATTAATGAGGACATTTTGCATTTAATTGAATTAAACTACATACCAGCTGAATTCGTGAGTGAAGTGGGAGAGGGGAGAAGTATTTCACTAAGTAATTGTTTGTTATAATGTGCATTTGAGAACATAAGGGTAAAGCACGTGAGAATTCAATTACAATCATCATGTTCCAATAGATTGAGAAATTTACTTATAATTACTGACCAATGTTTTACCTTCTTTATAGCTAACGTTTTGATTGCCTTCAATGCCATTATCGAATTGTAATATAATGAACTTTTTACATCATTTTCTAAAGCAGATTTATATTTTGTTTCCCTTCGAACATTTTCCGTTGACGTTACAAATTCAAAGAACTTTTTCAAATCCTACAAGTTCCGCTGTAGCCCTGGAACTGGTTCAATTGAACCAATACGAATGGAACTCCGATAGGCGCTTATCGAACAAAAACACCGATATATTTTTGTTTGTCGACCATTTTTACACCCTGTTTTTAGGGCTATTATTATATGTATGTGTCAAAATCAACATATTGCGAATATATTCGTAGAAAGAAAAATCAAATGATATTTTTCCTAAAACACTCGAACACTCGATCACTCGATGCCGCTTTCTATATTCTATTAAATTTCAATTCTTAAAATAGGCAACGGTGATTCAAAATCATTATTTAGAGGAAAAAATGGTATACAATTGTCAACACTCTCCTTGCTGAAGTCGCTTATATGTAGTAAATGTGTAGTTACCGCGTAGTTAACACGTAAGCAAATTGGCATTTTTGTTGACCTTTTATGCTTAAACACTATTTTAGAGACAATCCCATAGCAAGGAGTCATTAACATTAGTCAGTCTTGAAGAAAATGGATGTCTTAATCAGATAAAACTATAAATTCAGTGCTGAACGTCCTAGCTGGCTAGTAATATAAAACCGAAAACCGAAATCGAGGAATATAATTACCGGTCAACAAAAACGAACGGTAACTCCAGGGTTAATCGGTTTTTTCCTCGGTATATTCACGGTATATTTTGAATATGAGAAGGTATATTTTATTCATAAATCGGCGGTCACACTGGTTGGCTCGAACTTTCGTAAAAAAACTGTTGAAAATATTTAATAAAAAGTTCTGTGGCAATTAACAAGCTATACTTGATTGTGCGGCTATTAGTGCGAATTAACCGTGTGCAATATGTATTTTTTGGCATTGCTTGCGTTCATTGGAAATGCCAAAGGTAAAAAGCTATTGGAACACTGGTGTGAAAAATTTGGTACACACACACACCATACACATGCAAAAATCAGCCCCATATCCTTGCCGAGCAGCAAAGAGAGTGAAAATGGCGAAAATGTATAATATTTGAATAGTGCAAAATGTATAAAACTCCTTAGAAGCAAACACAAGGTTTTTCATGTAAAATCAATTTCGATTGGGTTGGCTCCTTCTACAATAATTGGAAATATGGTCCATGGCCACAGAGTTCACAATTTATGGGACACGGGGCACACACATACATATACACGTATGAATACCAATACCACGGCACATGCTGCGCTTCGGTTCGCTCTTTTTCTCAGTAGAGCAGAGCAGCAGCAGCAGAAACTCCTGCGAAAAGGGGGACATAACGGTTCTTGGGGGGGGGTGGAGAAATGGAAACGGCAATACGAAGGAAGTGGCCTGCAAAATTTTGCTTTGCTTCTGTACATATACATATATTAATATATGTGTGTCCGTGTGGGTGGGTGGGTTGTTTGTGTGTATGGTGTTTATTTTTTGCATGTACACCCTGGGTCCTGTTCCTGTATGGGTGTGTACTATTGTGTTGGTGTTTGGGGTCGGGTGGGAGGCTGGACTGGGTGTGTATGTTGCTTGTGTATGTATTTATCATTAACACACATGCACACAGAAATTTCACTTGGAAACTCTCGCATAAAAGGCAAAATTTTTTTTCTCTTCTTTTTTTTTCGATGCGGGGGCGGGGGCGTAACGCACGCCTGTTTGCCATTTTCGCTCGTGCGTTTCCTGGCCAGAAATTCGCTTTCGGTATGGTCGCCTCGGGACCTGAGAGCTCCTTCCCCGCCGTTGTCATGCAGCACACCACACGCATATGTGGGGGTGTGCATGTCCTGTATGCACACATTTGTATGTATTTGTTTTTAATTTGAATTTCCTTTTGCTGTTTAGCATTTAAATGATGTCGAAAATGTTGTGCGTTTGCATTTGATTTCATTCAAGTGATAAATATCATGTCCTCTCTCGCCCTCACTTTCACTGTTGGTTTATGCAGCTGTGCAAGTCCACCCTCTCTCTCACTCTTCCAGCACCTGCTGCACTTTGTCTATGCGTTTGTGTACGTGTGTTTTTTTTTGGCACAATGTTAAATCAGCGAAAAGTTGGTCAAGTGTGTCAAAATAAGGAATTCAGGCTCCAGAATCATCGAGTGTGCCATTATATGCAGCTATGTGTGTGTGAACAAGTACACACGTACTGGTGTTTGTGGGAACTGTAAATTACAAGGGACATAAACGAGCTTCTGGAATAATCAGGGTTGCTCTTGTTCGGACGTTCTGAAAGAAGTTTCCGGAATAAGAAGTAAAATAAGAATGGCCACAAAATCACAATTCTCAACCACTGCAGAGTCCCACATAAATATGCTTTAAAATACATCAAATAAATTGCCACGCCAAACAGAAAATTCAAGGTATCGTTTCCACAGATGGTAACGCGGTGAGCTCTAGTCTCATACCCGGCGGACACTGCCGTGACTACAATGGCAAGCTATACGAGACGGGCATGCACTATATGCCCGGGCCGGACTCCTGCCGGCTGTGCATCTGCGACAGCGGACTGCCCAAGGCCTGCAAGATGGTGCTGTGCGAGGCGTTCAGCAAGTGCAAGTCCTTCCAGACGGTGGGCAGCGGCAACAACTGCTGCGAGGTGATCTGCCTGGATGATCAGTTCAGCGATGGAAGCACGGACTTTGGCATTTGACTGGTGGCCAGTGGCATCACGGCCACGCTCTCCCTGTCCTTGCTCTTCTTCCTGGTCAATCGACTGAGGCAGCGCAAGATGCGGGCCCGAGAGAATCGCCAGAATGCCGAGGATCAACGCAGTATTGTGGGTAGCATTGGGTAAGTCCTTAAACAGCCCCCAATCTGTCCCTAATAGACAGTCAAAGCATTTCCATTGTGTTCCCTTCAGATACATTGCTGGCAATATGGGCTACATGGAGGGGAATCTGAGTGCCATCGATTACTCATACGGTGGAGCAGCCACCCACTATCCCCTGTGGAAGCCGCACTTTCCTCGCGGCGAGGCACCGCCACCGTATGAGGAGGCAGTGGCCATTTCCCAGGCAGAGGCACTGAGTGCCCAGTGTGTGGTCAGTCTGCCCGCGAGCTCTCAGCGTGCCGTCGCGAGCGTCAGCCAGCAGCAACAGCTACAACAACAGCAGCAGCAGGCGCTCCAAGCGCACCAGGCCCATCTCCAGCAGCATACCCTACAACTACACACTCAGCCGCAGCAGCATCATGCGCCGCAGTATACCCAACAGTTGGTGCCACATCCGCAGCATGCACATCAGATGGCTGCCGCCGCAGCTGCTGCTGCAGCAGCCGGTGGTGGCTCAGTTCTGCCGCAGTCGAACCAGTACACGCAGAGCACCACGAATCTGATCAACATCAATATCAATAGTGGGGGCGTGACCACCATAGCCACGGGCGAGAATCACCAGCCGCCGTACAGCCTTCAGAGCGAGCAGCAGCACAGTCTCGAACAGCAGCAACAACAGCAGCACCACCAGCAGCAGTTACAGTTGCAACATCAGCAACAGCAGCAGCAAATGCAACTGCAACAGCAGCAACACCAACAGCAGCAGCAGCAGCAGCAACAACAATTGGCCCAGGCACAGGTCAGCAATGGTTCCATTTGCCTACAGACAATGCCCAAGCCCAGTGGGGGTGGGAGCAGCGAGTGCAGCTACAAAAACTGTCATTTGAACATTAGCGCCAGCGTGACAACAGCGGCTGCCACCAGTAGCTCTGCCTCCTACACGGCGTCCCGCCGGACAACGCCACGCGGATCCCAGGAGCTGCTCCATCAGTTGCCGCAACAGCAACAAATGCAACAGCAGCAGTATCTTACGGTGGCCGATGTAGAGATCAATGCCAGTGCCAGTGCTGCCAGCTATCACTCCCTGCCAGCCAGCAGCGAACTCTTGGCCACGCCCACGCATGCCCAAGTGCTGCAGCATCAGCAACAACAGCAGCAGCAGCAGCACCATCAACAGATGCTGGCAGCTGCCATGTCCGCCCCGGCAATGGAAATATTGCAGCCTTTAGAAATAGCAACCATCTCAGCGGCGCCTGCCTGCAGCACAGCGGATCAGGCCACACAGCTGCCGTTGCATGCAACGCTCAAGGCCCAGCAGCAACAACAACAACCGCAGCAGCTCAGTCTGGTGTCCGCATCAAGCAATAAGACACCCTCGAGCTCTCGTCGCTATCATCGCACTATTCCCCGATACTTTGCCGTGGCCGATCCGCTGCAGGTGAATGTCAGCAGCAAGCCCAAGAGCAGCAGCAGCAGCAACAGCAACAGTAGTGAGGTGGGAGCCACCAAGGCAAGCAAGAAGCCGATGTGCCAGTGCCCCATCCAGCATGTGCCAATGTCCTACATGGGCAGCACGGCCAATGCCAATGCCTTTCTCAGTGGCGCCGGCAAGCTGTTCAGCAACTCGAGCAGCAATTCCAGCCCCACATGCTCTCTTTCGCCCGGAGCTGCTGTGGGTGGCGGCGGCGGCAGTGCCCGGCATGCTGCCACTCTGGCATACGGCCAGCGTGCCAAGTCCTCGACTAATCTGCAGCAACATGCACAGGATCTCATAACGGCTGCAGGCGGTGGCACCCTTAAGCGCGGCGGCGGGTCAGCATGCGGGCATGAGCCAAAGATTGCCACCATCTCAAAGCAGGTGGGCGATGAGACGCAGACGCATCATCATCCACATGTCGGCGGCAGTTCGGGTGGGTCCAGTGGCGGTGTGAATGTCTCGGCCATAATTCCACCGCCACCGTTGCAGCATGCCGAAGATGTGTCCGCCCCGCCCATCGTTTTGGGCCGTGTCCAGAAGCGTTCCTCATCGTCCAGCAATTCGGGGGAAATGCGTGGGCGCAGCACAAATGGCAGCGGCAGTGCAGCCGGCCGTAGTGCATCCAGCAGCAGCAGCGGCGTAGGTGGCGCTGCCGATGTGCTCTCCAGCGCCTACTTGAATCGAAAGGTGAGTTCGAAATGTAAGTAATCCCATCATTGTGAGAGATTAGCTTGCAGAACGGCGAATGAAATCCGAAATAAACGAAATTTGAGATACTTTTTGATTGGATTTTGTGATGTGATGTGGCTGCCATTGCCTGATTCCATTCCCCGATCTGAGTTTTAATTTGGCTGCCGAGTGCTAATCCCATATGTACTTGCAGGTTGATGCCTACTTGAGTTTGACACAGAAACAGCAGCAACATTTCTTTAACCAACAACAACAGCAGAAGCAACAGCAGCAGCGACAGCAACAACATCACGATCAAAGCAATCCCACTTTACCACCGAAACTCTACAAAAGCCTAACGAATTTAAAAAGCTCAACAGTCGCCAAAACAGCGTCGGGGGGGGCCCCTACATCCTCCTCCTCCTCCTCCACCACGTGCAACAACAACAGCGTGGCCACCATTTATACGCTGAGCAAGTCAGCCGCCAGCTCGAGTGTTCTGAGGAAAGAGCAAACCACACCCACACTGACACTGCCGCCGGCAAGTCCCGGCACCGGAGAGAAGCTGCTGCTGGCCAGCGGCAAGATCAATTCGAGCACATTCTATCCACTGGCGAATCATGTGACCTACACCCTGCCAAAGCACATCAGCGGCAAGGTGTCGCTAAACAGCACCATCAACAGCGTGGTCAGCAAGGTGCCATCGGTGATCAGCATACCGCCCGTGGAGAACAACAATGCTACTGGAACGACTGCTGCTGCTGCATCCAAAAGCACAACACTGCCAAAGATATTGCGTGTAAAGCGCGACACGGGAACTGGAATGGGCACGGGCACGGGCACGGGCACGAGTCTGGCCATAGCCCATTGCCAGATGCCAAATTATCCGCTGACGGCGCCAAAAAGCAACGCCAGCGGCGGACGATCGGCATCGACAACACCGAGCAAGCAATTGCCCGTTTGCACCACCTCGAATAACTGTTTAAATCCCAAGGAGCACTTCTTGCCCAACGACACCAGCCTAGACGATGACTATCTGAGCGAGTGCGAGAACTGCAAGATAGCGCAGAGTGCCAAATACTATCTGGATGCGGAAATGAGTGGCGGCGGCTCCTCAGCCTCCCCGCAAGAGACCATGACGCTGCAGCGTAAATCGCTTGAGGAGACCAAAGAGGAGCCGCACGACAGTTACTATCGGAGTTCGCATACGCTGCCCAGCAATGCCAAGAAGCATGGGTGAGTGATCCTGTAAGCAATGGCTTGGAGATTCAACTTGTTTATAGTTCAATATTCCCTTGCAGATCTGTTAGCAAAAATAACAATCGAGAGCCGTGGCAATTCTCAACGATTCCCGCTGCCAGCTCATCGGACGAGGATGTTAACGAATGAGATTTAAGCCATTTTCTTTAAGATGCCCCCTGGGCCCGAAGTGTGTGCATCCTAAAGAAAATGTAGGCTACAGAAAATAGTACCATACCCCCAAAGAGTAAAGCTAAAGCTAAAGAGTTAGATATCAACGTATTTGTTGCTGCAAAAATTAAAAGAGATCCCTGTATATAGGCATACGAAAATGTACTTTAAATCTAATGCTCACGAAATGTAATGTAATGTATATCTATCGAATAGTTATGGCATTGAATATGTAGATTCACTGACTGTTTAGATATGCGTACATTTAAGATACTCTAACCAACCAATCAGCGGCATGTAAATTTGCGTGTTTGTTATGCACCCCAACACACACCTCCTGTATATCTCTGTATGTATGTAATTGAAGACAAAACTGTATGTATATGAATACCATTAGGAAGGGAAATCAATTATAATCAATGGATACACACATTATGGATTAATGGATTAGAGAAACTGTTGAATACTTGGCGTAAATGCATTTGAATATATTTATGATGTAAGGATGAGAAGATGTCAAACATAACTGCCATCTGCCGACCGTTAACTGTCAATAATTATTATATATATGTATTTGTATATGTAATATCTATTCTATATACATAATGTATCGTAACTTTTTTATAACTATGGAATCTGACCAACATTGAAGGTATTTACCCCGCGCCCTGATTGCTGCACACCACCACCCCCGAAAAGAACTCTAGGATAAGCTTTAACTTAAACTTATACAAACAAAAGGAATAATAGGGCTACGAATTTTTGCAATCACATTCCAATAAGCCTAAGCCCCTACAGTTCTTCCTCACACGCCGCACACTCCATCGTATTTCTATAATTGTTCGTTTTTCTTTTCGCATACAATACAATGTAACCCCCAAATGAATGTAATATATATAACATTAACATAATTCAGTGTATAGATAAGTAAGTGGAAAAAAAATGATAAAAGTCGTGTTTTAGACATTAGACGGTTTCTTTAACGATAACGAAGGACTTCTTGGCTACAGAATCATTTAATTTTAAATTCTTCTTTATTCATTCAGCAGGCGGCGGAGCCCGTAACTACCCCAAGGCAGTAAGTCTGTCGTCTAATGCTAGCGATATATGTAGTCACCAAAAAATATATGATAGATAGTAGAGCCACACGTCCCCCAAGAAGCAGTGAGAGGCAGCGAGAGGCGGCACGGCACTAGGTTGCTCAGATAATAAAAAAAAAAAACGATACATTGTTTGATTTAATCAATTTGCAAAAAAACAAAAACAAAAATAGTAATTATACTCAAACAACGGAGAGATACTAAGCCAGGAGTGTTAGTTATGCCAGCAATTAGTGGAAAGCTTAAAATAGATGGAAAGCCAAAGAATAGAGAGAAAATATATGTATATTGAATAGGTTCTTAATTTTCTTTGTTTTATATACATATAGTTTGTTTGTTTAATAATTTAATTATGTTGATCTTTGGACAAGCAAACACATGAGAATGTGATTTTTGTTCCGACTTTTTGGTTGTAAATGCGATCTGGGATCCGACGGGGGGACTTTTGGTCTGACGAAAACTGAATTGTGTTCAATGGATGCTCAAAATATATATATATCTATAAGAATGTACAATTTGTTGTTTAGTTTCGGATATATACTTAATGACAAAAAGAAAATAGCTCTGTTATGAAATGCTCAAAGCGTGTACTGACCACAACGCAATCGTGTGTCCCCCATTCTCCCAACCGTGTTTGGGCGGGGCTTTAGTTTAACAAAAAAATGAAATTATAAGTATTACCAGAAATTACTCAATAGTATTACAAAAATAATCAATGGAATCAAACGTTTTTCATAATAAAACTTATTAGTGACGAGTCATTTATCAAAATTTAGTTTAAAAAAAAACTATTCAATGAACAACAACAAAAGAACATATGTACATCACGGCTAAGTACGAATTTTTATTCATTAAGCTATATTTACTAATTGATGAAAAATCTCAAGAAACAAAACAAATATTAAACTAAAAAATAAAATAAAAAAAAATACTTGGTAAAAAGTAGTTTACAATTAAAAAATGGAATATAGAAATAACAAAAAAAATAAATTATATTTAAAACTAGTGTGTGGAGATAGTTAAAACAAATTTACCAAATTCGAAAAACCCAAAAAAAAATAAAACCGTTTCAAAATTATTCAACATTGAAAATTATGTTGTCGATAAACTGCGATTTGCATTGATTAATTATCGATGTCCAGCAAATGTTTCGATAACAACATTTTTTCTGAATGAATAGTTGCTTAAAAACAAAAACAAAATAAAAAAAATATTACGAGTATCAATGTGTTATTGAACAACAAATCGTATTGTAACTATTTAAATTTAATTGAACTAAAAAAACGTGCAAAAATAAATTGGTCTATAATGAAATATTAAAGGAGTGTTTTCGATTGAAGGAATCGCTTGATTTGTTGCCTGCTATTCCGCATTGGGTGGAAAATCTCATCGACAGCACAGAAACTACCAACATTTTGTGGGTAGCTTCGCAAAACCTTCACCCCCGTGATATTTATCAATCCAAAATCTCATCCCATAATAAGAAGTCATTCTCATGGTTTTAATTGTAAAAAAATGCAAATACAATTTGTTGTTTTTTTCTTTTGTTTCGTTTCATTTTCCTTTTTTGTATTTAAATCATAAAAACAATTTTACGATGCATCAGATTTTGCCATTTAGTTTCTTTTTGTTTGTTTGTTTGTTTTATATATTATGTATATGGTATAACCTATTAGTTTTTTTGTAATGCCTGATTCTGCTATGGGTTGCAAAACACTCGCAAGCGAAATTTGTGTGATTTATGTACATACAACAAAATTCAATAAATTAAGTTATGTATGTAGTTTGCTTTCGGTTTGATCAAAGGACACGTTGGCGTCGGCGGAAGGAAGGTGGTGGCGGAGGGGACCAAGGAGCAGGACATAAAATACGCTTTAGGGGGGTAATAAAGATGATGATGCTGCTACTGCCACTGCTACGGCTTGGCAAACCAATCGGGATCGGAATCGGGCTGGGCTGTCTATGGGGGTCCTTAATCTATTTCTATTTCGGCTGACTGTCCAGAACGGGATTAATTGTCTTCCCTCCAAAGATCTGACCCCATCCAATCAAACTGTAAGCAAAGAATGCCATTAGATTGGAATGTTTATGGATGGCTGTAATCGCTGTGTACTTACCGCCAATGGTTCTCCACACGTCTGCTGAGTGCAATCTTCTCTCCCTTCTCGGTACACACCGGAGTTGTGAGCACAATCTTGGCCAAATCCCCCTTGGTGGCCGAGATGCGACCGCCAGTGCTGAGCGATCCAATGTTGACCAGCAGGATCTCGTTCTTCTGCAGCTTCTCGACACGCGCACCCTTCTTGTCACCGTCCGTGCGTACGCCGAGCAGGCGACGCAGCAGGTAGTATGAAATTTCCAGCTCTTGATAGATGTCGGGCAGCTGTCCGACAGCACCCAGCACCTGGCCAACCAAACGATCGGCACGGCAGAGCGTGGGATCGATTTTGGTGCCCACACCGATCAAGCCACCGGGTACAGCATACTGCAGTTCGTTCTGTTCGGCGAAGAGCGAAACGATGCGCGAGAATATGGGGCGGCAGGTGATGTTGCCATCGCTGTCCTTGGTCACCACACCGGGACGCACTTCGATCTCCTGGCCCACCTTCAGCACACCGCTCAGAATGGAGCCACCAGCGACGCCACCCTTCAGGTCCTGCACCTCACAGCCCGGCTTGTTCACATCGAAGGAGCGGATGACAATCAAACGTGGCGGCGCATTAAAGTCCCGCTGGGGCACAGGAATCTTGTTCACAATATATTCACACAGCACATCAATGTTGTATTTGAGCTGGGCCGAAATGGGTATAATCGGCGCGCCCTCGGCAACGGTGCCCTGGACAAACTTGGTGATCTCCTCGTACTGCTCCTTCGCCTGGCTCTCCTTGATCAGATCGATTTTGTTTTGCAATATCAAGATCTGTTTCAGCTTCATGATCTCAATGGCAGCCAAATGCTCAGAGGTTTGCGGTTGTGGGCAGGATTCATTGCCTGTAAAAAAAATAAAAGAAACACCCAGAACGTTAGCTAAAGCCAATAGATAATTGGGATCATCGATTCACTCACCAGCAATGAGCAGCAGTGCGGCATCCATTACAGCGGCACCGTTCAACATGGTGGCCATAAGAATGTCGTGACCAGGGCAATCCACAAAGCTCACATGCCGCACCAGTCTGAAATTGCCAGAGCAGGCGGGTCGTGTACAGGGTAAGCTGTCATCCTTGCTCGAGGCATCCGACACAAAGCTAGCCGGACGCGGGCACTTGGGATTGTCGCACTTGTAGATTTTGGCATTGGCATAACCTGCAAAAATTAAACCGAATAAAATGCACACAAATGAGTTCTATAAGCTCGTTTGGAAACCTTAGCCTTATAGCCATAGCATGCCTCATAATCTACATACATAGTATATATTAAATTTTATTTATTTGTATAATTTTTTATTTAATTTAATTGTGATATTTGGACAAAAAATATAATTAAATCCTACATATATGTATATAGTAATTTCAGTGGAGTACATATAGTACATATGTAATTTTTAAAAAATCAAACGCTGGCATCAAAACCTAAAACAAAACCTTCCGGCAATTGGCCGCCCCACATCGACACTGGACACGCGCAGCCGTCGATATATTCTCATAGGGCACATCCTCATTGTCGGCTCGAATGTAGTCAAAGCTGAGCTCTTCCCCCGCCTTGATTGGACGAATGGTGAAGAAGACCAGGTGGGGCAGAGCCATATTTAAGTGCTCGATCCAGCAAGGAAACACGGCCAGATTGGGATCGCATGAATGATTGATAAAATGCGATATATTGCCATAGTTGGCCGCATCCACAGTATACTCGCTATCCCGCGATGTATTGTAGTCCAGATCAAACAGATAGGTACGCCCATTGTCATCGTAGGCCTTGCCACGCTGATTAGCCTCCTCGCAGGTGATAATCTCTCCGATATACTCGCAGACAAACACTCCCTTCCTGAGGGCCTGCGGTGTGCGGACACCCCAACCACTGCCATTGCTGGTTTTGAAGAGCACTAGCGGATGCTGTCGTCCTTTCTGTACCAGACGATTCGTGCAACTCTCATCGCAGGAGCATCGGCTATTGCACTCATAGATGGCACTGCCTGGGCGGAGCCGCAGACGCCCCGTGCTACGCTCGTAGGCAAAGATTTCACCAGCCATTCGTCCACAACACATGGAAGAGGCGGTGCAACTTTCTCCGCTCTCATTGCACCTACAACCCACAAGTCCAGCCTGCGGCTTGGGTACCCCTGCTCCAATTATGTTCTTTTGTATGTACTTGAAGCCGCTGTCAATCGTGTCCAGATCCCAATTGTTCTCCACTCGTATGGGCGGCGACGGCAGCTCCACTCGATTCATTCGCTGCTCAAACCGCAACAAATCCTGCAGCTGCTTGCGGCGTGCAAAGTGACACCGCCTGATCTGCATGCGGCGCAGGGCACGCTGCCCGATTCGCTCGGGCTCCCGCTGGCTGCGACTGGCAGCGGCACGGTATTGCGCGAGCAATATAAAATCAATCTGCAGCTCCAGTGGATCATAGGCATCAATCTCTGTAATGCCAATACTTTCAATATCTTCCTTTTGCGGTATTTTCGAGAGCTGCGTCTCCAGCTCCCCAGTGATGTGGGCTATATAAATCTGATGCAGCTGCAGATGGCTCTCAACAAACTTTTCCATTTCGACACAATCCGACAGATTGTCGTACGATTCCCATGTGTTGGCGTTGAGATCGTAGCCCAGCCATTTCACAAAGAAAACGGGCTCAAACTGGACCACCTCCACGCACTCGATCTTCTCCACAATGTACTCGCCCTTGGGTCGCTTCTTCACCGTCTTTCCATCGTTGCTCTTGCTCCTTTTGGCCGATGGTGTGGGTGTCTGGACACCGCTGCTACGTCGCCGCTTAAGGTCGGTCACTTTCAGGGGGCCAGCAGTCAGCTGTGATAATTGATCGTTATCATCGCAGCCCAGGATGCTGCCATAGCCGCTGCTATGGCTGGGACTCAATGAGGTTTGGCTGTTGCTGCGACGACTGTAGCGCGTTCTTTCCATGGATGAGGCTGGCACTGGAGCAGGGCCATGGGGTGACTTTGTCAACCTTTCCTTTCGCCGCTCGGCGAGAAGCCGCAATTGCTTTTGCTGCTGGATATCGTATTTGTGTCGCTGGTGCTTGGAATTCATAAGTAGTTGGATTTTCTTTTCGCTTAAGCGTTCTGCAAATGACAATTGTTTTTGTTTTGGACATTTTTGTTTGTTTTTGATTTTTGTGGGTCGCAACGTGTGGTTGGCGCGCGTCGTTGGGCAAACGAAAAAACGGGAAAAAGAAGAAAAAGATTTGCAATTAATTAAATTGCTGGATTATCAGTCAATCAATCATAATAAACAATCAATCATTGCAAGAGACTAAGCATACAGAAATACAGAAAGATAGAAGACAAGAGATTCCTAACAAAAAGATGAAACTATCTTTTAGTACAACTTTTTCTTTTTTACTCTTTCTATCTACAGAAAGGCGACGACACACCTTGGAAGGGGCGCACTGCATGCTAATCCAGCAATTTAAGTATACAAATTACACAATTACAAAAAGGAACACAATCATTTACAGAACGCTTTTGTTTTGACCATTTATATATCGTTTCAAACCAGCGACATTAAAAAAAAAACAACTAATTCAAGGAGCCGCAGTAATACGCAGCATCAACAGCAGTTGGCGGCTACCTACGCGGGTGTGCCGTCGTCACAGTGTACTTAAAAGGCTAAAGATCGCTTTGGAACTGCTCGAGAGTAAATCCGCAACACAGATCAGTAGAGGAGATCGCACACTCGAGAGTGTGCAGATGCTTAAGCCATTTACATTGATACATTAGGTATAGTTCTAACTATGTTTAAGTTATTGATTTACAAGTATACATATGTAGATATATCATCACCATCACATGTTGCATATACACCCACCCACTCACCGAGCTTAATTGTAATGTTGCGCTCCAATTCGTTTTTAAAGCGGACCGTCTGCACGCCGGATATGGCTTTGACTACGGTGGATTTTCCGTGTGCGACATGTCCGATTGTGCCAATGTTGATGGTCGCCTGGCGCGAGATCACCTCGGGCGACAGAGGTGTAAGGTTGCTGACTTCCTGTAAGACGAATACCGTAGATAAAATATGATCAATGAATGGAGTTGCCTGCTGGGGGGATGTTCTTGTCGTATTTTACCACCCCCTCAACATACACTAAACTTATCGTAGTATACGCACGAGAATTTGTAATGTGTGTGTGTGTGTATGGGAAAAGCCGTAGATTTTGAGGTTAGAATGGCATTTGTATTGCATCAGATAGATTGGTGGCAACAATTGAGCCGCTCTATTTCAGCAAAACTGCACACAAGATGTGATACATTTGAGACGTACGACTATGTTAGATGCCGAGCAAAGAAAAACCCCAGAAAATCTGCACAAGCCCAGAAACTAACGCCACGTGCTGCATTTTTCGTGTGTACGCTCACCCCCCGTGGGTGTGAGAAATAACAAAATGTTGTCGGCAACAGAGAGACTAACGTAAGTGTGTAAAGTTAAATGGATGTGGGTGCTTTAAGAAATTATGTTTTTTCATACAAAGATATCTGGGCGCGTCCTGCCGCCTCCGCACCCCGCTGTTTTCAGTGGAAGCGGCACAATAATGACGACGCGTACACTTTCACACACGGGGGAAAAAAACAGACGACGAGTAGATTGCAATTTTCGTGTGCTTACCAAATTCCTAAGGTCCTGCTTCTGCAAATTCCGATTCACATTGACTTGAGCTTCAGCCGTGGCCATGTTTTTAATGTTTTTAAAAACGATTTATATATAAAATTATAAAATTAATCTCCAGCTCCTTCTCCTCGGCATCAAATATTCTCTGCGCGTGTTGTAAAGGGCAGAAAACGCGAATGTAATTTGCTAGTGTTGTAAAACGAAACAGCTCGGATGTGAATACTTGTCTTCGATAGATCAATATATCGCCTTAAACCATCGAAATATCGGCATGACCATTACAAATTTTACAATACGGTACAAAATAAAAAGGCAAATGCTGCTGTGATTTCAGTATTGTATCTGAATGCTGCGATGCATTTCGTTACTCCACGAATCCACAGTGTTGTGAAAATGATTATTATTTGTATGTGATTTCAAACGATACATCGATGCGATATATCGCACAATTCTAAAACCATCGATGGTTTCCACCCCACCATCGATACGTTTTTACAGTTCTGCCGCAAACTCTACTCGTCGACTGTACCGCCGTTTTGCTGAATTGTTTTACAATATAAAATTACTTGTAATTGCACAAGTATCACCCCAGACCCAGGCTCACACACACACACTAAAAAAACAATCAGAATGTCGAGCGTGCCAAAACGACCAAAACTGGATGGAGCCGTCGATGGACCTGCCGGCAATGAGGAGGAGTCTGAGGCATTAGAGCTAATCGATGCCTGCCAAAACGAGATTGATGCGCTTAACGAAAAGGCCAGCGAAGAGATCCTTAAGGTCGAGCAGAAATACAATAAACTGCGGAAGCCATGCTATGAGAAGAGAAGCGAGCTCGTCAAGAGGGTGCCAAACTTCTGGGTGACATCGGTAAGTAGTCCTATCCTATCACATCTATACGGGCCGGCCCCCGGCCATGAGTTTGCATGGTGTGCGTTTCCATGTTTAGAGCTGAATTTCGGACTTCAAGTGTTTAAAAAGTGGCGGCAAAGCTGATGCAGCATTATAGACAGAAAGTGTAGTTGATTCTTCCCCCCATTTTGAGGGTTCCATGAAAATTTGTCTCTATTCAGGCAATTTTTTTTCTTCATCTTTTGATGCCGCCGCCATCGCCGCCGCACCGCTCTTTTTCTGCGCGAGCGTGTGTGTGTATCGATAGATGTGTCTGCATGTCGTCTGCTAAAAAAATAAGCTTACTTTTGCATGCAGCTAGAGTGTATTAGTTTGAGATAAAGCTGTTTTTCAATTAAAATGGCTTTAGTTTGCTTCTCCGTATTGCAAATTATATAAAAACTGCGTACTTGCTGTGCAATGGCGCCGGGGAGGGAGACACGGGCTATCGTTATCGATTGTGAAGCACATTTGTGCTGTGAGCTGTATGATGATAAGGTCCGGTTCGGTGCTAAGAATCAACGCAATTAACTCAACTCTTTCTCCCCATTTCAGTTCATCAACCACCCACAAGTATCTGGCATTCTGGACGAAGAGGAGGAGGAATGTTTGCATGCCCTAAGCAAGCTGGAGGTTGAGGAATTTGAGGACATCAAATCTGGCTATCGTATCAATTTCCATTTTGACGAGAATCCATACTTTGAGAACAAGGTGCTCACCAAAGAGTTCCATTTGAACTCAGCGGGTAAGATGGGATCTCTCAAACTGTAAATATATATAAAACATTTTTTTTTCTTTTACGTTTCTAGCAGCTTCAGAGAACGGCTCGGACTGGCCCGCGTCGACTAGCACTCCTATTAACTGGAAGGAGGGCAAAAATCTGCTGAAACAGCTGCTGACGAAACCCTATGGCAACAAGAAGAAACGCAATTCCGAATACAAGACCTTCTTTGATTGGTTCTCGGATAACACCGATCCCGTCAACGATGAAATTGCGGAACTGATAAAGGATGATCTTTGGCCAAATCCACTGCAGTATTACCTGGTACCTGATATTGAAGTGGAGCCAGAAGATGAGGAAGATAACGACGACAACGAAGAGGAGACGTTCGAGGACGAAGACGGCGAGGATGGCGAAGGTGATGATGACGATGAAGATGAAGGTAAGAACTGGTCAATATATTCAAGTAAAATAATATCATTAATTCGTTCAAATCATACTCTTTCAGATGACAAGTAAAAACACCTTACAGCATGGATAAACAGAAAGCCCAAAGTGTTGTTTCCACCCCCCCCACACAACCACTTTACCATTATATTTGATTCTATGTATGTGAATTCGTAGAGCTACAGTCAACCACCCACAGTTGATGGCGAAATCCAACCAACCATTTTCTTATTTTAAGTAAAAAATCAAACGCGTATTTTCAATGAAGAAAAAGAAACAAAAAACAATTTAAAAATTACAAATAAAAACAAAAGACGTGAATCTCTTAACAGAGTGGACTTGAAAGCCTTGCTTTTATTTAGTTTGTATTAAGTGAACATTGTTGTATTTAGAATAAGATATATATATTTATAGGGGGCACGGACTAACCTAACCCTTGAGGCTGGTCAAGCCAGCACGCATTATCTCGTCGACGAGCAGCAGATTGCTGGCTATGATTGAGCAAGAGTTTAGGATCTGTTTCTTGACAATGTAGTTGTCATAGATGCCCATATCGACAGGCTTCATGGGCTCACCGGTAGCCAAATCGAGGCCAATTAAATCGGTGGTCAGGCGATCCTCGGTGACGAGCTTCAGCATTGTGTCCTGGGCATCGTAGCCACTGTTGATGGCCAGCGTTTTGGGTACCACCAGCAGGGCATCAGCAAAGGCCTGCACGGCCAGGCGGCCCTTGCCCTTGATGGTGTCCTTGTAGACCAACAGCTCGTTGTAGGCTCGTACCTCAAATGCGCCAGCACCGGGGATCAGAGCCTTGTCGCCCATTGTATTGTTGATGGAGCGCAGCCCGTCGCGAATGGCATCCTTAATCTGCAGAATGGTGAACTTGTTGGGGCCCTTAATCAGAATAGTGACCGAAAGCGGATGCTTGCAGTCCTCCACAAAGGTGTACTTGTTCTCGCCCAGCACGTGCTCGTACACGACACCTGCATAGCCGAGATGCTCCTCCTGCAGATCTTCAAAGGTGTTCAAGGCGGTCCCGCCACAGGCCAGAGCCAAACGCTCCATGTTGCGGCGCTTGGCGCGGCGCAGAGCAAGTATTCCCTCCTTGGCCAGGGCATCCAGGGAGAGGGGATCTATTCCCTTCTGGTTGATCAGCACGAACGACTTGTCTGTGCCATCGCACAGCGAACGCTTCAGATCGATCACCTTCTTGACACGCTGATCAATGAACTCGCGCTCAGCACGGACGAAAGCTTCGCGCTCCTCGGCCGTCTTGTAGAAGAATCCAGAGTTGACCTCAGCCTTCTCGTATTCCAGGGAGACATTGGCGGTGAGAATGTAGGCATTCTCCAAACGCTTGGGCATGTCCGGATGGCGGCCGCCATGGTCCAGGACCAGACCACGCACCAACTGCGTGTCCGTGGCCGTCTTGTGCTGCATCTCCATCAGCTCCACCATGTGCAGATCAATTGGGGTGATGGACCCATTCGCAATGGTCAGTATGGCGTCCACACACACCTCGGTAAGCAGATCGGCCAGCACGGGATGCACCTTGGTCTTCAGACTGGTGTTGGCCACCTCCATCAGATTCTTCTTGTTGATTTCCACCGGAACCTTGCAATTTTCGAGTACCTCCAGCGCCTTTTCGCACGCGTTGCCAAAGCCATCGGCCATAATGCGTGGATGCATACCCTCCGACAAATAGATATCGGCCTGCTTGAGCAGCTCACCGATCAGCATCACTGTGGTGGTGGTGCCATCGCCAGTAGAATCGTCCTGGGCGGTGCTGGCCCGGGCAATCATCGATGCAGTTGGATGCTGAATTTGCATCTCATGCAGCAGCACATTGCCGTCCTTGGTGATTTTGATGTCGCCACCACCAGAGACCAACATTTTCACAGTTCCTTTCGGCCCAAGGTTAGTGCGCATTACATCCTGCAGACCTTTAGCGGCGCTGATGTTGATCGCCAGAGCATGGGCGGCACGGGCAATCTCGGCCTTGGGATTCAACAAGCTAATAGAAGCCATTTTTTTTAGAATGAAAAACTTTTATAAAATGAAAACTGAGCTTGAAAAAATTGTTCTTTCTGACGTGCTTGACGAAAATTTAAACAGTATGACCATATGCCCGCCTAAACCGTTAGCGTTAGTGCAGCTATCGTTTTCTTATCGGCGCTGTGCAACCCTGGCGCGTATATCGAAAAGCCTTCTAATCAAAGTAACCCTGTTTGTCACAGCTGCGATTTTAGCTGAAAAATTCTTAGGACTTAAACGATGGCCTCCATTAACAAATTGGCAATTTTGGTAGGTTTTGTGCATATAATCAAAGGAAAGATGTTTTTATCCGTGCCAGGCGATGGTATTGGAATGGCAGAGTGTGTGAGATAAGTGAGAAAAGACCTTCCAACGAATCAATAATTATCTAACGCATATTTGTTGGTTATGTAATTCGCGAAATGAACCAATTTTCGGACGTTTTAATGTCGTTAATTCAAAGAGCATTAATATTGTTTATTTGAAATTTCCGCAGAGCCGTGCACTCAGCTCCGCCGCTGTTTCCACCAAGGCGGTGAAGCCTCCAGTGCAGTTGTTCGGTCTGGAGGGCCGCTATGCCACTGCCTTGTACTCGGCTGCCACCAAATTGAACCAGTTGGACCAGGTGGAGAAGGATCTGATTGCTCTGCAGGAGACCATCAAGGGCGATAAGAAGCTACGCGAACGTGTGACCAGCCCGATCATCAACAGGAAGGTCATGGGCATTGCCCTGAAGGAGGCATCCACCAAGCTTAGCTTTGCCGTGGCCACTGGCAACCTTTTGGGTCTGCTGGCCGACAATGGCCGCTTGAAGAAGCTTGATAACGTCATCTCCGCCTTCAGGACGATCATGGCTGCCCACCGTGGTGAGGTTGTCTGCGAAGTGATCAGCGCCAAGCCCCTGGACTCGTCCCAGAACAAGCAGTTGGAGGGTGCACTCAAGGTACGAGACCTTGTCTCATATAACCGTCTACCATGCCTCTATTTGATATATATTCTTGTTGTTGCAGGCTTTCTTGAAGCCCAACCAGTCGCTGAAGATCACCTCTCGTGTGGATCCCAGCATTATTGGTGGTTTGGTTGTGTCCATCGCCGACAAGTACGTCGACATGAGCATTGCCACCAAGGTGAAGCTCTACACAGATGTCATTCAGACTGCTGCCTAGGCCTGTAAGGATTAGCTCTTGATTAAATGCCACAAGCCGAATGTTTGGAATGTTTCATGCGGTATTTGCGAATAAACCACTCTTCACCCCCAAATTCATCAAAAGGCATTCCAAATGTATTCCTTAATTGTATTATTGACTAGATTAATGCGTAGCAGGTTCTGTTAATTCCGTGTCTGCATATTGTTTGCGTCCCCACGCATTATTTTGACCTTCTGTTGGTCTGTGTTCCTTTGTTTGGTGTCGCATTTCCACTGCGAGTTGGTTTTTGCTCAGCTTCAGTGTCAGATGGCCCTTGGTCAGTTTCAGTGCCAGATGGCCCTTGCTCAGCTTCAATATGCTGCAACTCGTTCATCTTGGCCTGAATGGTTTTCTGCAGAACGTTTTGTTGTGTCAGCAATGAGTACAGCTCCTTGATGCGTGCCTGTTGCAATTCGAGGACTCTCGTGCTATTCGATGTAGCCGGGTTATCAAACCAGTTGGTACGTTCTGGCAGGGCTTGATCCTGCTGCAGCGGTGCCAAGGATTGATTCTGCTGCAACTGTGCCTTGGCTCCGGTGTTCCATTGACCGCAGTCGTTGCCATTTTCGTTTTTCTTGTCACAGACGCAGATGGATGGACATCTACCACAGCCTGGACCCTTGTCAAGCAACAGGACATCAGCGCAGTTCGCGTCCTGATCATCGCCTTGGCAATCGGTCTCCGAATCGTTGGTGGAAGCGCGGCATAGCCTATAGTTGGGATGATCCAAGTCCGGGAAATTTGCTCTCTCATTATTATCGGTTAGATCCGATTCGAGCAACCGAATCTGACTGAGGGGCGACGGCTGAAAGTTTTCTGGACAGATATAGTCGTCCTCGCAGCTCTCTTTCGGCGCACCGGGCATGATAAGGACATTAACGGTGTTCGGTGTGGTGTTGCTGCTAGGACGCCGCTCACTCTGTTCATTTTGCAAACCCAAAATGGCAGACATGTCAATCACATTATTGGACTTTGCAGGCGGAGTCGAACGCTTCCCAACCACTGGCCCCGTTGGATACACAATGCCATTGTTGGAGGCTGTGGAGAATTGCATCTTGGATGGTACACCGCATCCGTCGTTCATTGGCTGGTTTGCTCTGGTTGAGCAACTTGGTCGCGAGGCAGGTCTACCAAGGGATGGCGATGGCTGAACCATTTGTGCGTCATACTGAACCCCTTGATCCTTCACTTTGCATGCCCGACAGCACTCGCTTCTGGGCTTCTTGGTCTGCATTGGCTGTTGCCCAGATCTGGAATTACTACGATTTGGACGCTTCTGCTGCTGTGGATGCTGTTGCTGTCGCTCCTGTTCCTGCTGTTTCGGTCGCAGCCTTTGTGACATTGGTTGTGGGTCTAATCCATTGCTACATTTTCGGTTTTGCTGTTGTTTGTCGAGTGTATTATTTAAGGTGAGATAAACCCCTTCAGCGGATTGCTGCTGTTGTTGCTCCTGCGCTGAACATTGCGACACCGGCTCTTGCGTTTGTTGGCTCTGTTCAGTGCTCTCCATCATTTCCCTCTGTTGGGACATTAGGGCGTACGAACTGTATACATGACACCTAGGATTCTGACATAAACGATAATGTCCATCTTGTGGGCATGGCATTCCCTGGGACGTGCTAGATTCATTGGATACTGTCTGGCACATCGATTGTTGCTGCTGTTGCTGTTGCTGCTGTTGCTGCTGCTGCTGTTGCTGCTGCTGCTGCTGTTGCTGCTGTTGCTGCTGATGCTGCTGCAGCTGTTGCTGTTGCTGCATGTTTGGACAATACTCTGTTTCGGGACATATTCTCATTACTTGCGGTCGATTATTGTTGATGAAATGACAAAGACTACGCCAGCATTGCTGCTGGGGACTGTAGCCAGATTGACGCCTTGGACTGGGACTTGGACTTCTGGAATTGGACATGTTCTGATTCATACCCGTTGGATAGTGGGCACTTGGCCATTGACCATGATTTTCAGATGACTTGACACTTGAGCGACGACTGGGATCATCATTGCCAGATTTCTGCCTTTGATCTGGTTGTTCCTCGTTACATCCTTTCAAGTGTTTGGCGCAGACACATGCACGTTGATGAAATGTAGGCACTTCCATGTTGTACGAATCAAGATTGGCCAAATTTAACCATTTATACGCCTCTGCCATGGTGTGTGGATAGATGTAGTGTCCAATTGGCTCTTCGCCACAGACGATACAACGACGAGCCATTTCAAATCTACAAAAGAACGAAAATAGTGCGGAGGGGACGCAAACAGTTAATTTTTGAATTTTTATTTTACATATTTTTGTTCGATGTTATCGAGACAGTATTTTTCAGGCTATGTTCGGTATTTTGTTGTGGGATTTTCAAAGCCGTTTTCGTGAAGCATTCCAGCGTTGCATCTACCGATAATAATTCCATCGGTTTTTGCAGCTGCGCCGCAGCTGTGTTTTTTTCTGTTTCGTTTAAAAATAGTAAATGCAACGAACTTGTTACTGTACTGCTGTCCCAGGTTTGATGACTAAGCTTGCCAGCTGAACAATGAGTTTAGCAAGTGGAACTATGGATATGGTCAACACATCGAACACCAATATGGACGCCCCGAATCGCGGTGACTGGGAGAAGGTCCTGGCGATGCTGGTACTTGGCCTGGGAAGCTTCCTGTCTGGTATGCTTCCCGCCATTATCTCAGAGCGCAACAGGAGACGATTCCCACTGACTACGTCGCTGCTGCTATGCTTTGGTGCGGGCATATTGCTGGCCACAGCATTGGTTCATATTTTGCCTGAGGTGAGAAACACCTCACCTGGCTTTTCGTTGGTTTTGTGTTACCTGGAATGTAATTTGATTATCCATTCCAAACACAGGTGCGCGAGCAAATGAATTCGAAATTCGCTGAGGTGGCCATGTGCGCAGGTTTCTTCATCATCTACTTTATTGACGAGTTTATACACTATTTCTTTGGCGAGGCCATTCAGCATACGCACAGTCACGGCCATGAACATGAACATGAACGTGAACCCTCAACCTCCTCACATGCCCAAGTTGACCCAGACAGGGAACACAATGGATATGGCGCAATCAGTGAACGTGCGCCCTTGCTATCAGCACAGCCGTCGACGTCACATTCACATCATTCGCATCACAGCGAAAAGTAAATCGATTACAGTTCCCTCTCGACCCTAATAATTTATTGCTTTTTTTATATGCAGCATCCATGATCAGAATCGCACCTCTTCCGGCTGTGATGATGCTAGTGTAGAGGATGCAAATGCCCGCATATGTCATACGAGTCACACAGAACCATGTGCCCAGTCCATGACCGGCACTCTCGGTCTCTTTGTTGCATTGTCTCTGCACTCGGCCATTGAGGGACTGGCGATTGGCGTACAAAACTCAGCGACAAAGGTATGTTCATAGTCTGGTCTTGACATAGTTTTGGGGTACAGACACAGCCGGGCACAATCTTTAGCAAATATTAGAAGCTTCGAATTATTTAATCTAGTTAGATAAGCCTATCCACCCTCTCATATTCTTTGTCTCTTTACAGGTTTTATTTCTTCTTGGCGCTGTGGCTTGCCACAAATTCGTGATGGGCTTCTGCCTGGGCCTGGAGTTTCGCTCCAATCCTCAGACCACTTTGCGCTCCCAATTTATGGGCATTTTGGTATTTGCATTTGGTGCCGTCTGTGGCATTGGCCTGGGCATGCTTATCGTGGATGTGCCCGCCGAATGGTCGTCGAAAACACTGCCCATTGTTCAGGCACTGGCCGGCGGCACGCTTTTCTACGTCACCGTCTGTGAAGTGATACCCCGCGAGAAGGCACGCTGGCACTCGCATCCAACGCGACGCTGGGCGGGATTTGCGCAATTTGCGACAGTTGTTGCCGGCTTTGCCACCATGTGCATAATAAACTTTTATCTTTCTGGTGCGTATCGCAATGTGAGCTCTGCTCATGTCTATATGGGCCACTACTAATCTCCAAAAACTCCATTTCAGATGAGGAATAATTAGCTCTGCCAACAGGGATGACGTTCGTGCTTGTGTATTCTTTTTCGTTTTGTAAGAGATTATTTTTAATTGGCAGATCATTGTTATATATGTTTAAGAGGTGTTGCTTTTATATATATGTATGTACTATGCATGCTTGATGAATCTTTTGTTATAGAATAAAATGTATTTGTATCTCAGTTGAGAGTTTTAACTAGTTGCTGCAAGAGAAGCAAATCAAATCAATGAAATTTCACTTTTGTTTTTTTTTTGTCTACATTTATATTTTTTCTTTTCTCCAAAGTATCTGATCTGTGTGTGTGTCGTTTTTTTTTTTTGTTTCTGCTATAATAATAAACCTTAAAATCCTAAGTTGGTAATCAAAAAATCGGTCATTCTTGTTTTTTTTTGTTTCTTTTCTTTTTTCATACCTACTACTAAATCGACTGATCATCAAACCATTTTCATTCATTGCAATAATAATCTGCAATTATAATTGTTTATGTTTTAAACCAATTAAAACAACATCTATATGTAACTATATATAGCTCTATACGCGTGTCTGTATACATATATATATAAGGGTTTATATTAAGGTGATTTATGTTGGGTTGATTGGTAAAGAAAAATCATGAAAAGTAGCAAAATGTGCGGGGCGATTTGTTGGTCTCTCTGGATCTAGGATTAATGCTGAAGATGGGCATTTACATTTATAATTACGTGAGACTTGCAGATTAGATCTTACACGTATCTTTGTGTATAGTGTTTATGTTTGGGGCATGCTCCTCTCATTCCTTATTTAACAGATTTAATTTACACTCGAAACCGAAAATTCTTGTGGACTTCAGATGGGCATGCTGGCTACCCTCCTTTTGGCCTGACGACGACGACAGTAGATAAACGAAACTTAAAACATAAATAAATCTAGTAATTATAGTTCCGCCTTTGCCGCAGCACTAACCCCATTCTCATCCTCATCTTCATCATCATCAGCCCATTCGCTAATGAGGCTTTTTACCTTATCCGCACTTGCCGCCTCCTCCACCTCAACGACCGACGACGCCGCCGCCGACTTATCTGTGACTTCGGCTCCTGTAACACTGCTGTTTGGTTTCTCCTCGACCTGTGCTGCTTCCTTTGATGCTGCTGCTGCTGCAGTTGCTACTGCTACAGCTACTGTCGTCTTCCCATCATTATTATTCTCAGCTGGTTTCTCTGCTTCCGACTCAATGATCTCTTTCTGACTGGGATGATTGGCAGGCAGCTGGGTGGCAGGCACCAGGTCATCATCCGTCTCGGTACTGTCTGTGGTGGCTACTGTTGTCGCTGCTGCTGCTTCTATCGCTTCCAGGGGTGTACTCCTCTTGTCCTCATCTTCGGGCGATTCGGCTTGGGCGATTAATTCATCCAGCAACTCCTTGCGCATATTGTCCGTCTCCGAATGTTCCTGATCTTCTTCCGCCTCCACCAAATGCTCCTCAGTATCGGCGGCTATTGCAGAACTTGAATCGATTTCCGCATCTGTCATGGGAACATCTGCTTGTGTTGCATCTTCCTTGATGAATTCCTCATCCTCCTCATGCTCTCGCTTGATCTTAATTGCTGTCTCTGTTGTGTCAGCAGCATCAGCAGCTGGTGGGGCGTCCTCCTCAGCCGTATCCGTATCCACATCCATTTTTTCATCGTGTCTAGTTGTTGTACTGGTGGTCGGGACTTCTTCTACACTGACTACATCCTCGCCGCCGCCACTGGCTGCAGCTGGCTGTTCGGCCGCACTACTGGTCTTTGATGTCGAATCATCGTGGCTCTTGTGCATGGATTTTAGAGCCAAATCAATGTCGTCTTCCTCCTCCTCTTCGACGATATTGCTTTCCTCAGCCACTGGCTGGGTTTCCTCTGTTTTCTTGGGCTGTTGCTTGGCGACAATCTCTGTGCTTGCAGGCTTTTCCATTTCCATCATTTCATCCTCGTTCTCGTCTTCGGTCCAATCGCCCGTCAACTCTTTTAGTTTTTCACTAATGTCGTCGCGAGGTTTCTCTTGTTTCTGCAACGTATTAAATAAATTTAAATTCAATATTCCTTTATTAGCAAGAGATTGGAGAAATCGTACCTCCTTGCTGTTCTGCTCCTCGGATTCGGCTATTAGATTCTCTGCCCATTCCAAATTGTCAACGGACTCTTTGCTCTCATCTGCCGCACTGTTGCCAGTCTCGCTCTTCTTGCCACTCTCCACAGAATCGGCAGCACCGAGTTCGCTGTAGATCTGACTGTCATCGTACTCTTCTTCGGTGCCGGCCAAGGATTTGGCATCGCCCTCTTGCTTTACTGTTTCCGCCTCGGGCTCGCTGAGTACCATTACCACACCGCCAGCGGCAGCGCCTGCCTGCTGTTGATTGAGCTGCGATAGAATCTCCTTTCGCTGTTCGTCTGTGAGCTCCACTTCATTGCCATCGGCTCCAACAAACTTCACCTCCTGCGGCTGCTCTAGCTCCTCCTCCTCTTCCTGCTGCTGCTCTTCCGCTTCTTGCTCAGCGCTGGCCCGCTGCGCTGCTATGGCACTGTTGGCAGGCAAGCTAATGTCCGAGAGTATGCGAACCTTGCCCTCCGGTTCTTGCTCCTCCTCAGCTTCTTCCTCTTCCTCGTCCTGTGAGCCTTGGTACTCCTCATCCGTCTCGTCAATGATGCCATCCTCCAGGGCCTGGGCCTTGTGGTAGCCCTTCATGTGCTTGTACAACTGCAGCTCTTGATCAAACACCTTGTTGCAATAGATGCACTGTTGCTTGTTCTCGTCGGTGTGTGCCTCATTTATGTGGGCCTCCAGGTCAGGTTTGGTCAAAAACGTCTGATCGCAGAGCGCACACTCGGCGAATGTGTATAGCTGCGATTTGATTTGATGCTCCGTATACATGTGGAAATGCAACTCTCGATTGTTTCCCGATCGCCAGCCACAATGCTCGCACAGCGCCGGATCGATGGTCTCCTTGTGAGTGTTGATGAGATGCCGTCTAAAGCCCCTGTACGAAGGAATGCTAATGGGCCGTCCATTCACACCGCACCGCAGACACAGCCAAGGACCTGTTGACACATACACAAATTAATATTTATTAGCAACATTTTTGGGTATTGAGTTTAAAGAAATCCTTCCACTTACCGGTGGTATTTTCAGCTCCTTGTGATATCAAAGTATGCATCGTCTTGCTGTCAATTCGACGCTTCTGAGCCGATGCCGTTGCCGCGGAGCTGGCTGTTGTCGCTGCTGCTGCCGCTGCGGATGTCTGGGCTGGGACGGCGGACTGTGAAACTGATGATGGCTTTTGCTGTGTTGTGGCTGCCTTCTGCTGTGACGTTATCAACGGTGTCGATTTGTCAGTTTTGAATGAAACATGCAGCTTCTTGTGCGGCGATGTGGGTCCCGTTGCTGTTGAGGATTGCGATGTCGCTGTGGCTGATACTGCTGGCGCAGCACGCTTCACAGGTGAGGCAGCCTTCTCGGCGGGAGTGCTGGTTGGCGTATTGTTGGGCATAATCTTTAGCTTGATGTTCTTGTGGCCCTTGACGATATGCGGATACTGTCGCAAGACTTCGGCAATGATTTTGGTGTGATTAAGCTTGGCATTCGACGAATCCTTCACGATGATCGTCGGCGTTTGGCTGGGCGAGTCCTGTTTGAGGATTATGGTCGTTGTGCCATGCTCCAGTTGGGTCTGTGTGCCTTTCTGTGGAGTTGTCGGCTGGTTTTGCCTAGACGTTGATGGCTGCGGTGGCATATCGTCATCATCATCGTCAGCATGGACATCATCGTAGAGCATGCCGCCATCGTATTCCGGATCATTGTCACCATATTCGGCCGCAATTTGCTTACGCATCCGCTGTTGTTCGGCAAATTCTTTGACCTCCTCTAGGCTGGGTTTCTTGGACGGCGGCGACAGTATACTGGTCTGTGCCGGCCGCTTGTTGTTGTTATATCCCTTGCGCAGCTGCTCAAAGGGAGAGGTGGGCTCTTGTTTGATGCTTGTCGTCGTGCGTATCATTGTATTTCCTATGGTAGCACGCTGAATATTTGGTCTCAATGTGCCTGTGCCTCCGGTGGCTGCCCCCACGACTGTATTGCTTACAACGCGGCTTTGCTGGGCCGGCACAGTTACCCGCTGCTGTGGAGTGCCTGAATTTATGGCTGGGCCCACTGTGCGGCGTCGTATACCCTTCGGACTGGGCGGCTAAAAAAGACAAAATACAAATTAGTCCCGGGCCTATGGATTGTGATGCAACTATCAGCACTCACCCTCTGCAGGCGATTAACATTCTCCATGGTGCGTCTATGTGCCTCCAATAGCTTCAGCAGCACTGTCATATTCATCTCCTTGGCTGTGCGCAGCAGTTTGCCATACATTTTCAACTCAAACTCAAGGGTGCCCGTGTACATAAAGTTGACAATGGGCACCACAACATCCGCCTGGAACTCGTTGGGCATGATGAGGGCATCGTCGACAATTTCGCAATTTTGTTCCAGTACATTGAAATAGTCGGTGCAAGCGCTTAGCACCAGGCGATGCACTTTTAATTGTGAATTATCGCGAAACTGCAGTGTTAGGTCGCAGTAGTCCGTTTTGTTGAAGAAATTCTGCAGCTTCTGCAGGAAGAAGACTCCCCAGTTGTCCACTTTGACCGATTTCACTTCTCCCATTTTGGCTGCGTTCTGTTCTTCTCAACGTTGTTATCCTTGGCAAGTATTGTTGTTCTCGTTAAATGGAATGCGCGCGCCCTCCCCGTTTGTTTGTTGCTCTAGCTGGCTGATGGCGCAACTGTACTCCCGGACCAAGGGTAAGGAAATTTGTATAGTAGGACACGCAGCCACGTTGGTGTCAAAAACAGAATGAAATGAAAGCAACACACACAGAATTATTAAATTTGTTTAGCTTGTTATGTTCAGTTATGTTTAACTATGAAGCGCAGCCAAGGCGGGCGTCAATTGATTTTCAGCAAACATACACTTTCGGTGCTCTCTTTCTCGCTGCCGCCACGGCGCGCAATGCAACTCGGATATCGATAGTACGTATGTACGTGTGTCTATTTACGCGCGTGTGTGTGCAGTGTGCGCGTCGCCAGGTCTTTTTGTCTTATTATAGCCGTTTCACTGCTAGTTATCAATAAATTAATAATGCCAACACGCGCGGATATATTTTTCTAGGGTTCCGTTGATGCATTTATTAATTCTGATTTGGCGCCTATCCTATCCCATTCCACAGAACACTACACTGCGTTTAGAAGCACAAAATTTCACTTTTGCTCATGCTCGGTTCAAAGTATACATACAAGATTTCAAAACAATACCTTTGTCTTTGCAATTGATTTTATTTTGGTCATTTAAGTTCTTAATACATACATTAATTCGTATTGCACTCTTTTTATGCCGGACAAATTCTAATTTTTTTCAGAGAGAACAACCGAAGCAGGCAGCCATATTCTTTTCTAGCAGGGTTGAAAACACCATATATCGATGATTGCGTGACATCGTGGTGGTCTGATATGGAAGAGGTGACGCAAGTCGGAGGTCTGTACGCATATATTACAGTGTGTTCTCGGCTATGTTTGACGTTTATTTACTGTTTTCTATAAAGCATAATACAATCCAATGATTTTATAAACAGTATATGGTGTATCAAGTACACAATTAATCTAAGTGGATCTAGTTAATAGATTTTGGCGATATATGACAGCGTGACGTCAGAGCATAGAATTGCTCTGCGTCACCTTACAATTACATTAAAATAAAGAAAATAAATCAGGTTGGCAGCGCTGCAACCACGAGATGTTATTTTTTGTTTAAATAATAGTTATAAACTTAAACTGTACAGAATGACTGGTCGGAACAAGGGCAGAGGAAAGCGTGGCGGTGGCCCCTACCGCAATGTCAAATCAAATCACAATTGTGAGCGTAACTTTGCCCAGCAGGCGAATGAACTGGCCAAAAGCGATAGCGACAGTACCGATGATTCCGACTCGTCGGGTGGGGGTCAGGATGATCTGGGCCATCCACCGGAATTTTCGGTTGCCATGTGGGACCTCAATCACTGTGATCCAAAGAAATGCTCTGGCAGAAAGCTGGCACGCTTAGGATTGATTTCGAATCTGCGCCTGGGACAAAAGTTCCCCGGACTCGTCCTGTCGCCCGTTGGCCAGTTGTGTGTCAGTCCACTCGATCGTGATATTGTGGCGGGCTCCGGTGTGGCCGTGATTGACTGTTCTTGGGCCAAACTGGATGAAACACCCTTCAGTCGCATGCGTAGCCCACATCCCCGTCTCCTGCCCTTTCTGGTGGCCGCCAATCCCATCAACTACGGGAAGCCCTGCAAGCTCAGCTGCGTCGAGGCTATAGCAGCCACACTATACATTTGCGGTTTCACGGAGGAGGCACGCTGGTTCATGGGCAAGTTCTCCTGGGGCCATGCCTTTCTGGAGCTAAATGACAAGCTGCTCAATGCGTATGCTGCCTGCACGGGCAGCGATGATATACTCAAGGTGCAAAACGAATATTTGGAAACGGAACAGAAGGAGCGCAACAAGCCGAGGGACTTGCGTGACTTCTATCCCACCAGCAGTAGCAGCAGTGCCAGCGAGGATGAGGCAGAAGAAGAGGGGGAAGCAACAAACACCAAAAGCTAATCTTTACAAGGTTCTCCTGATCTTTTATTATCAAAATACCATTTAACTAATTACAAAACTCTGCGTGTGCTTTTTTTATTATTATTTTACAAACCAGCTGTGAAGAGCAATTCTCAAACTATTACAAACTATTTGGATGAAATATTCATTTACAATTCTTCCATCAAGTCAAAGAGTATCCAATCATTCTGGGATTCTACAGTTTATTGTGCATTGCGCACATACTCGGGGTCCACGTTTACAAAGTTAGTCATGCTGAAGTACACAGCGCTATTCTTCACCAGAAACTTGAGAAAATCCTGCAGATGCACGATGAGGTTCTGCATGGCCTGCTGATCCAGCGCCGAGTATGTCAGCATCGAGCCCAGTCGCACAAACAGCCGCAGCAAGTGAAAGGAACCATAGAGATCGGACAATGGTGTCTCTGGATGCTTTTGCATCACATCTGCGTACTGTGTACGCTCAAATTTGTACAGCAGCTGGGAGCCCAGCATGACATTGAAATACTCCACAATGCCCTCGAGTACATCGTTGATGGCCACCTCCTTGCTGGCACTGGTCGACTTGACCGACTTTTTGTGCGCCAAATACTGTTCGGCGATTTGCTGGATCGTCACTTTGGCGGGCAGCTCCAGCAGCTTGTGCTCGCGCACCACCGCATACCAGTCGTCGGTCAGGTAATGCTTCAGCTCATCAGGTATTTTGATTTTCACTTCCAACTTGTTGGTAAAGGACTCTTCGCTTTCGACGCATGGGGCCGGCTCTGATGGCGGTGTGGGAGTGGTTGGTGTCGGAGTTGGTGCTGCTGGTGTTCCCTGCTTTTCTGCAGATGCTGTGGTATCACTGCCGCTCAACGATGGACGTTGTTCGCTAATCCGTTTCTTTTTGGGTGGCACCACAGTGACACCGTCATCCTCTGTGATCTCTACGCTCGCTGCATCTTCCTTCTTTTCATTTGGAGTGCCGGGACGGGCCGACACTATTGCACTTTGTGTTGACTTGCGATTGGCACGACTGGTTGAGGTATTGGCGTTGTTGCTATTGGGGTTCATGCTGCTGTTGCTACCACTATCCGATTTTGTCATCGGTCCCATACTGGACGTGGGTGTACTGACCACCAACGGTAGAGATGTATTGCCATCTTTGGAGGGTGTAGACGCTCGCGAATCGTTTCCCACTTGCTCCATTTTTTTGGCCTTTGCGCTTCCTTTACGAATACATCAATACGTCAGCGATGGCGACGACCGCAAACGAAAGGTTTCACTTACCCTTTTTGTTGTCCTTCTTCGAGCGCTCGCCGCATAGGCGCGCCTGCTCCTTTTGTCGCTGTACATTGTCATCATTGTATTTCAGCACACGGCTCTCGGGCACCCATTCGTCCCAGCTGTAAGCGGACATGGTAAGTGTTTACATATACTATATACTGGATGGAAGTACGTACTTTTTGCTCCAGCCTGCATAGTGGATGTAGTACTCGACCGGCGTCGCATCAGGTTTTGTTTTGAGCACCTTGGCTTCGTAAATAAGCGGGCCGTGGAAGCATAGCACACGTTCCCCTGCAAGACGCGAATGTATGTAAACAAATATATGATTGGGTTAAGGGTTTTAGCTTACCATCGGCAAATATAGAGGCTGCATCTCCTGCAGATCCCACGATTTCCATTTTAGCGGGTTTAATTATTTTTTATTGTAAAAACAAGAAAAAGGCTAGAGATGCGTGTTGTCAAAGATGGCCGATGGCATCGCCTACTATCGATTGCTTCTGAACACTATCGATGATTGATTACAAAACATGCGACTTATGTGATAAAATATCCATTTATTTATAAATATATATAACAAACAGTCTGTATTAAACGTGTGCTTATGCCTACACCTACACTATACAATAGTTAATGTTTGGCCGGCTGTGACACTCCCTCCTCTTCCCAGGGACGTGGACCTCGTTTGTTTTCCCACTCATCTATGTTCACGGCCTTAACTTTATCGTACTCCGTTTCCAGTGTCACTTCTTGCCGTTTCTTCATGTTCACGCCGTACTTTTTCATCTCGTCGGGTGTCACCGGTTGCTTCTTGGAGTACTGGTATCTGGAATTTCACACCAATCAGTTGGCATTTCTTTGGAGTTTTCTGACAGGACTGACTCTACCTTAGATTGGAAAACTGTTGAAGTCCAAAGGAGCCGGCCACCATCATGATGAGGAACGGCACGCCGTATTTAAACGATTTTCGTTTACTATAATGCTTTAGTTTATCACTGAACGACATTGTTATTGTTATAAAATCAGTGGACTTATCGATAAAATATATCAAACGACCATCAGAAATATACCGAAATATACCTTGTCATTGCCCAAATATACCGTAAATATACTGAGGGATACGACGAAATGCCTTGATATGCCATGATTTTGATATGTTGCTCAATATTACCAGCTAGTTACTACTCAAAAGACTAAAAATATCATTTTATCAGATAGTTGAATTAATTTTTTAAAATCTGGCCTGATTTAAGGACTCCCATTTATTGGATTACTTATAAAATAAGGTTTGAACAAAGGTCTCTTTCTCTGCCTCTCTAACCATTCGTTTGTTTCCCCTCCCCAACCCTTACCATTGACAAATATACTTTTATATACCGTCAAAATGTCCTGTAAAGTATATAATATACCGTAAATATACCGAGAAAAATCTTATTCATAAATTTTGATGTAGCAACTCTGAACGTGCGATGTTCAGATAAATCGATATACACATGTAACGGATTTACAAATTTGTCCTTATTTTAACATCACAATTAATTCAATCAGCTAATTAGCACATTGAATTATTGCAACCCTTTCTTATTAATAGCATGGGGTTCATTTGCACAAAGCATTCTTTCAACGCAGCTGCTACCATCGATTAAAATTAGCTTGCCCTTGAAACGGATGCGAAGAAAATGTAGCGTACGCCTTGCCAAATTGCGAGCAATTTCTATAGAACAATTGTTTTCCGGCGCACGCCTAATGAACGATGCTCGTGCACTTGCATTTACATATGGCCTGGCTATAAGTTCAAGGTCTTGTGTCTCTTTAATTCTCAAATAATTGACACTGACAATGTCGAAGAGCGCCAAAATGTTGTGTGTTCACATCCATCGTACACGACATTGGATATGGTGTCGGTGCAGGGTCGGGCACCCGGTCGGGTTTGGGGGGCCAGGCAAGGCAAGTGGCTCGTTGCAAAGATTTCCTTTTGCTATCAACCAGTTTGAGTTTTCGGTTCATTCACAAGGAGACGACGCGACACGGCGCCAATTGAGTCATCCACAGGCCCGCCTGAGACTGGGTTTGTCTCAGATCACACAGCTTTAAAGTCGTTAGAAGATTGTATTTCATCCATCCCGCAGCGGCCTAGCCAACAATCTGATTGAACAATCTTCTCATGGCTTCAACACCAGTCGTCCGTCGTCTATGCCCCTCTGTTTCCACATTTCCAGGCAATTTTCACCAAATATGGTTGCGATTTTTCTAACAAGATTGTGCACTTGTCGCACCAGCTCGCGTACATTTATTTTTATTTGGTGTATATTTTGGAATTATGAAAACTTTTGTTTTCCATAACACAGCCTCAGCCCCCCCAGCATCAGGTGGCCATGATTTCGTTTTTTCTTATTTAGCCAAGTTGCTCACACATTTTCGCTTTTTACAATGTTGTCGATGTTGTCTCAAGGGTCTTTCTCATGATATATGTATATATTACATACATATAAACATATATTTCTTTTCCTTACATATCTAGGATGATAAATATATATTGATCTAGTTTGAAAGACTTTTTTGTTTTGAATGAAAACAATTACGTCATGCAGTGGGTGTTGCTGGATTTAATTATAAACTTTTCAACAGTCTCAGTGCTCGCAGAAAAATAAAACGGCAACATAATTTTTTCCAAGAGAAAATCAAAGAATAAATATTCTAATATCAAATTGAGTTTTATTTATAGAGCGGGCTTTTGCTGCAATTTAGTAGATTTATATAATCAGTTTAATTTATTTCTTTATAAATTTACCTTTAATCTAATTAAAATTCTGTACTTTTTTTTAGGACAATCATAATCACGTTGTAAATAAAAAAGGACTTTTAACTTATACATATGTTACTGTCAATAATAATGTATTTCTCGTGTTATAGCCAACAAAAATACTACAAATTTTCATGAATGAAATTCAAATGAAATTCTATGAACTTTAAAAAATATTCCTGGAACAAATAAGATCCTTTATTAATTAAAATATCTTAAAACAGATAAAACCATTAACATCTTTGGTCCCTTTTTTAATAAATACACAAACTTTACTGCTAAGAAACTGAAAAGATGAATGTTTATGTATAGAAATCACAAATAAAAAATGTATTCTCTTATTCTCATTTAATCTATCGAAAGAAATATTAATCTACCATTTCATTTCAGATATAATACTTTCCAAGTTTTAACCTAATCGTATTCAAAAAAATATAAAAGGAAATTCTGGAAAAACCCATTTAGCAAAAATTAAAGTTTTAATTGATCGGAAACTACCATATTACGTGCCAAATAGTATAGCCTAATTAATCAATGGATTTATGGTGTGTTCTTTTGGTTTAAAATTCAGTTTATTTATCTTAAAATCTTTATGAACGAGCGTGATCGATGGGTAAAAATGTTATCTAAAAAGATAACCCATACTATTGTGTATAAGCTGCTGATTTTCAGAGATCTAGAGGAAATAAAATTAATACGATTTCCACGTTCTGCTCGATACATGAATCATGGTATACATAGGTGGGGGGCTTTCTTCTGAGAGAGTTACAAACAAGCATGCAACATGCAAAATACGAAGTAAAATCGTACTTTGACAATTTTGATTGCGCCAACAAAATGTTTCCCGTTCGTAGACATGACGTTGAACAATCTATAGGAAACGCTCAAATTATATAGAACAAAAAGAAAAAAAATAATCCGTAGACCTATGGTGTGTAGTCTATATCTATGTGAAACAAGATTTTTTTGGCATATCAATAACTGAAAGATAAAAATAGAATTTAAGAAAACCAAAAAGCAAAACAAAAAGATCCACGCACACATTCACATTCACAGCAGCTTTCTCAGGCACACACACAAACATTGAAGATAGAGAAAATGTTGCTTTTGTATTCTCAAATATTTTGCATTAACCAAAAATACTGGGGGTTTGAAAGCTTTTTTGGAATATGGGGAAATATTCAAAAATAGGCAGAAGAAACACAAACAGCCTACACACACACACACACACCCAAACACAGCCAGTGAACAGGTGAAAGAAAGCCCTGGCGAAGAGCGGGAGAAAGGATAGAGAGAGAGGATTGAGAGGATTTAACAGTAAAAGCGCAGGCGCCGGCTATATGTGTGTGTATGTGTGCTGGGGTGAGAAGAGATCGTAAATCAGCCTCCCCATAGTGCGAGCCGAAAGTGTTGGCAAGCAAGAAAATGTACGATTTTCCTCTGTTTTGTCTTTCGGCTGCACTGAGAGAAATTTTGTACTTTAAAATATCCAATATAAAATTGGAAAAGTTTTCGTTTCTAAAACTACCCCTCAAAATAATGGGGCATTGCTGTTTCCATTTGTGTATATAATTTCTATAACTATAATAATATTTTCTATAATATTAGAATTTAAATATGATTCAGTGATCCAAGAATATTTGATATGATTTAATTGGAGCACTAAATTCTAGGGCTTCCATCAGGGAAACTTATCTATCTAAGCTTCTGTTGGCGCAGCTACCCTCTCTTTATTTTCCTAAACAAAGTTCTGTTAAACTTTCTGTAAATATTCTCTGTAATCACTTGCCACTTTTCGGCACAGTGTACAAGCTCTACCAGCACCCTGCCATACCATGCCATGCCGTGTGCTCTCTTTGTTGTGATGATCATCGCTGTACTCAAACGAGAGCATAAATGCAGTTCCAAAATAAGCGAAAGAGCAGCTAGCCAACAAGAGCATCGCACCGCATCGCATGGCCGAAAAGCATTCTCTCTCACACACACATACACACACGTGGTGGCGGCGGTGGCTCACACCTATACACACCAGTGTAGAACGGTCGAAATCGACCGAACGGCGGGCATCGAACGTCAACATATTGAATAAATATTTTCAGTTGAACATCACAATCCGTTCAAGTCGCGGATAACTCCGAATAAAAGTTTTGTAAGTAAAAAAAAAAGGAAGGCAAAGAAAAAAAAACCTCCAACCAAAATACCAAGATATCCCAAAAAAGTATTTAGAAAATCTTGTTACGTGCAAAAAAAATTATAAAGTATTCAAACTGTGTCAGAAATTGGTACACCAACTGCAAAAAAAGGATCAAAATCAACTTAAATAATTATATAATCAAAATACGTTTGCTGCAATCAAATCAAAGTGCTGTGAAAAAATCTAAATAGTAACCAAGAACAGAAACCGCAAGTATTTAAGCATAGCAGACAGAACAGAACAAAAAGAATATTTAAAAAAATTTTTTAGTTAGAATGAAAACCCAAATAGAGGTTAAGCACCTTTTAAGAACGATTCTCTGGGGGCTTTGTCAAGTTTGTCTGTTAACCACAATTTGGCATCTAGAATTTCCATTTCCACTAAGCTAAGTGCCCTCTGCATGAGATATATAAACATTGTCAATGGGCATTCATCATCGTGGGTTACACGCATCGTCGTTGGGTTCTCTGCCATGAGCAGAAAGCAGCAGATCCAGAGTAACTATTAAAGGTTGCTCTGGGACTCTCTGGGAATCTCTGATATTCTAGCAAAATGAGTGATGAGGATCTTGAGCTCCATTTGCCATGCAAAATTATCAAAATAATAATAGAATTATTTGATAGCTTGCTCTGACTTCCCTTAGACATCCCCTAGCTGGTCTTACATTTCTTTAGCTAAATGCCAAGGGATTACCTTTTTTATGCTCTTGCTTTTATAGAGTCCTATGAATCACTATATTCTAAGATCTTTGAATGAGGGATAGATTAAAGTATGGAAAAGCAGAGAAAGAAAAACGATTCTTTCGTTCCTTTTTTGGTATTCAAAATAAATCCAAATAATTCAGAGCCTCGTTCAGTGCTTGTGCAATTTTCTTATATCCATGAAATCCGATACACAACCGCTGGCCACAGATGCCAAATGTATCTGAAGCGAACGTAGGCGAAAAAAAAACCCCAACAAATTCCCCAGAAAGCTCTTATCCCCTACTCTGGCTCTGTCTCTTTCTCTCTCGTAATTTTCTACTTATTGTAGTATTAAGTAATATCCGTTGGATATTCAACAGATGCCTCCTCAGTTTTCCTATTTTTAGTCATTTGATGGGTGTTCAAGAGAGATAGCCAGAGAGAGAAAGCTTTCAGTGTGGCCTGCCGCCTTAGACATTTCGATATAGATTCTATATACGTAAGACCTATATACGATACAATGACTGTGTGTGTGTGTGTCTGTTGAGACTTAAAAATAGCCAAAATGGAATAGAATTCTGTATTCTGTACAACAAATATCTGATTTTTTCCAATGGATAGTTTGGAATCTACGAAAATTCTGAGACAGATGGATATAATTAGAAGATACGAGTATGTATGGGGTAGAACATATTTCCTAACCTACAGAGTACATATTCGGATTGTGTTTACTTACTCTTGATCGAGGATAAACAAAGGAGACTGGAGAGCTGGAATTGTGGCAGATAGATTTGGTGGAAAATGTGGGAGTAGGAAGGAACTAAATGAAATAAAGTTTACCATTAAAAGAAACATTTTCAATGAAGCAATTAAGTTCTATTTACTTTAATGTGTACTATCCAATTTCCCCTTTTGAGCACATCATTTAAATATTTTCAAAGTATTCTAAGTATTGGTTTTCAAAGATAAATGCTTTTCGCCTTAATGGCATATGTTTGTCCTTATTATAGCTGAATCCCACAACTTTATAGGTATTAAATGGGGTACAAAGAAGTGGTAGTTAAAGAGTTACATACGCTTAAAGGAATAGCCTCTGTTAACACAGCTTTATGGCTTTACTTCTCCACTTAATTTGCAATATATTATCTTATCTCAACCAATATATGTGAATGTTAAAGCTTTATTATATTATAATAAGGAATTACCTATTTATCCCTTAAACGCTACAACTTTCTTAACCTTAATGGAGCGCTCTTCTCGTATTTAGGTTCATTTATGTGCGGGTATACAAGATATATGTCATTGCCGAAAGGTTTAAGATTTATTCCGCTGAATCAACGCAAACATAACTCTCAATGTGTCACCTCATTCGATGCCATATGCCAAATGCCGCCATATGCACATGGGGCACATACTCACTCGTCTGTGTGTCTGTGTGTTTCAACGAACACAAACAAATTTGCCTCGATTGCAATATTACTCGTAATTTAAATTCAATTTTTGTTTTCCTTCGGTTGCTTTTTCTTTTTGTTGTTCTTTCGTTGAACCTGAGGTTCAGAGGCTCAGCGGAATGTAAACAAAAAAATGTTTAAAAATAAATTAATGTTTTTGAAAAGAACAAGAGCCAGCACACGGGCTGGGCCAGCAATACAGAATTAAAACTTGACTCAATTAGTGGACTTGCATGCCTGGGTTCGGCGCAGGCCATGACAAATGTTGGTCAAGTGGAGTGTCTGGTTGTTGGTATGTGGTGGAAAGGAGGTAGCGGAAGAATGTGCACTGGAATGGGGTGTGCAAATGACACGGAAGAGGTTAAGCCCCCCCAGGGCCCCAGCTGAGTCCACACTGAGTCAGAGCCAAACACGAGAAGAAGCATAGTTTAAGCCAAGCCAACTGAGTGGCTGATAATGATTCATTGATGAGTGTTAAGAGTGGTAGGATTATTGTATATGTTTGTAGGGAATATACAGGGCTTAAGGTTATCTATATTAAAAGGAACTTGCTTTAGAATGGAACAAAATAAATTAAGGATATTGCTGCAGTAGAACTCTGTTAAGGATGGCAAGATATACAAGCACTTTCGCTTGTAAATCTTTCAGAAGTTTAACGAGAACGAGAAATAGCAAAATATATATATATATTTGCCCTGAGATCTAAATTCTTTTAAAAATCCTAAGATTTGCACTATGATGATTTAGAGCCAAAGCAAAGGTTCTTTCTTACGAAAGATCAATCAAAATAAACACACAAAAACTATAAATATTACACGTCATAAATTCTTGTGGCCATGGCTATTTCTGAACCCTTTTCTTGGCCCACATTTGGGGCTGCCTCTCAATATACTGGCACCAATTTCTTGGTGGGGGGTGACAGACAGAAACTCTCTACTCAAATATGCATCCAGCTTCGCTCTCAATCCATGCCATACCATTCCGATGCGATGTGATCTGCATAACTAAGAGACAGTTCTTCAAGAACCCCGAAAACCGAAAAACGTGCATTACCTAGTCAGGTATTCCCTCGTTTAAATGATTTACTGTGAGATGAGCAAAACACTCTCAGGCAAAAAAAAAGAACTCACACACTCACAAGATTCAAGAGGAGAGACCCAGAAGCGGGAATAAAAGTCGTGAAGAAACGCCAACAAAATATTAAAAGCTCAATTCACAGTCCGATGAGCTGGAACAATGCTCAGTATATCTGGTCTGGGCATGAGCTGGGCCTTGAGTGTTTTCGATTTTTGGTTTCGTGCGAATAATTAATGGGTTTTGCCACCTTTCAGCCCAAAAAAGGGTAGAGAATTGTTCGGAAATTGCTCGCTCATTCGCTGGGGGGACAGTACTGCACTCTCAATGCTGATAACAGAAAGATAAGCCAAAAGACAAGTGTATTTTAGTGGCAAAAGCAGGGCCAGATAATACAATGAAAAGCAAACCAAGCAATGAACAATTTAAAATTCGTTTTGTTTAGTTTTCTTCAAGCTCAAAGTTAGAATAATCATGGCATAAGCCTCAGAAATTAGTCAGAAAGGATTTTAGCTTCCTTTTAGCTTCCACTTTCATTTAAAGTTTCGTAAAATGCAAATGCAATTCTCCACTGCAAAAAAGAGAGTTTCACTTTCTGTGCACACAAAACAAGTTTTTTAATTTAAATTTTATTTTCTTATCCATTGCGAATAAACCAAATCGTAGATGATTATCGCATAAATTTATTAATTGGTTTATTGGCTGCACCACAACAAGCGTCGTTTTCATTGCCATTTTTCATCATTTTTCATTTCGTTTGCAGTTTCTTTCGAGTACAGTAGCAAAAACAAATAAACATACACCATGGATGCCATCAAGAAGAAGATGCAAGCGATGAAAGTCGACAAGGATGGAGCTTTGGAGCGCGCTCTCGTCTGCGAACAAGAGGCACGCGATGCCAACACCCGCGCCGAAAAGGTAATTCAACCATTAGGTGGTGTAGCTGCCTATATAATCCATATACATATATATAGTAACACTCCCCACTCTAAAAACCACACGCACTGCTCCCAGAGAGTGGGAGAAACATTTAACATTTAACAAAAAACATAATTAAAGGTTTACATGAATATCATCTCTTGCTTCGATGATCCCTAACCGAAACACACAATAAATCTTGTTCACACATGCCATTTTCTTGTTTGCATTTTATTCATATTTTATTTCTGAAATTTTATGATTAAAGGCCGAGGAGGAGGCTCGCCAGCTGCAAAAGAAAATCCAGACCGTTGAGAACGAGCTGGATCAGACCCAGGAGGCCCTCACACTTGTCACTGGCAAGCTGGAAGAGAAGAACAAGGCCCTGCAGAATGTAAGTTCAAGAATTTCCTACCTCTTAGAATATTTTAGCATAGATTCTAAGCGAGGCTTAGAGAAGAAATGTTTCAAAACTTTTTTTGGATCACAGGAAAACTTAAGTTAAATTTAAGTGTTGGAAATAAATTAGTTAGTTAGTTAGTTAGCTTCCCTTTAATTTTATAGCAATTTTCCCATTAGCCCTGGAATCATATTCCTAGATTAAACTTATTATCTTAATTCAAAGTCAAAATTCTGCATAGCTCAATCTTTAAAGTTGTTCCTAGGCAACCCAAAAAAAAAAACCCCAAAAATCATAATTCTTTAATCACTTGACAAAACGTTCAAAACATTAGAGAGACAGACCCCATTAATCATTTGAAATTCAGTCTGGCATTTGTTAGCGCACTCAAAAATGTTACAAATTTCCCAGAAAGAATATCTTAAAATAAGTATCTATATATCTTAAGAAAAAACATTTACTTTTTAGGCCATTTCACAATATACCCTATGAAATGCATCTGGGTTCAGATACAAGTCAAGAAATACACATAAATTTGATTATAAGTGATTTTTTTATACAGCTTCAGGAAATGTGGGGGATGGGGTGCTAGAGAATGAAAATGGGCCAGCGGGAAAACTGTGTCATCGTTGCGGCAATTTAATGCTAATTTTCTGGCACCTTCTTTGAAATGAGATAAATGTTTGGGGGGCGGAAATTCCATTCCATTTTTATGAGCAGCAGCTCGAGGTGCTTGTTCTCATACAATTTTTAATTCAAATTCAAACAAAAGGAAACAGCAGTCAGCAATTGCCACGAAGCACTCTGTCTGAGTATGCGTTTTTTCTTTTTACTGTTGGCAGCGCCTTTGGTGCGGCGCTATTTTTAAATTCGTCGGAAATAGCAGCCCGTTGGTGCGAGAGAGAGAGAGAGAGAGAGCGCGCCAGCAACGCATGCGCGCCTGTGTGCGTGTGTGTGTGTCGGGCAATATCAAATAACGCAAAGACAAATGAAAATTTGTGTTTGCCAAAATATTTGCATGCAAAAACAAAAATGGTTTCCTCTCCTTTCTTCTGTACAGTATTTAGAACAATTTTCTTGGCGTTGGGCCGCCACCGCCTTGTGCTTTCCACAAGAAAAAAATAATACAAATTGAATTGAATTTTTTGTTCTTCTCACGATTTGTTTTTTTGATTTGGGACATTTTCGGAAAGTATTTCAAGGACTTTTGGCGTTTTGGCAGCGTTTCAAAAATTCAACATTTTCAGGTAACCAGAGGCGTGAAAAATAAATAAAAAAATATACTTACCGGACAGCATAAACTATGAGATCTTGACAAATTATCAGTTGTGGCGTTTGTTGTTGTTGTCGTTGACGGCCCTGCCCCGTATCCGTATCGTTCAAATAGATATGACGATGCCTGCGCCTGAGTAACAATACGAAATATGGAAAAAAAGTACAGAGATAAGCAATTAAAACAAACAAAAACTGAAATGGAATGAATAGACCAGGAAAACTCAACGCAAATACCGCAAGAGAGTAAGAGAGATCAGGAGCCAGAGAGTTTGCAAGGCATATTGAGACATGGTCAGGCATTCCTCAATCTCTGCCGACGCTTTGCTTTCTGCCACGCGACCAAAGCAGAGCACTTGCCCACCCACCCACTGCTTGCATATACCCTGCGTGAAAGCTTGTGTCAGAGAGAGAGCATCACTATAGGGAGTGGGTGGATGGTGTTGGTTGTGGGGCTGTGGCGTACTCTCTCTCTCTCACTCTCCCCCTGGATGTACGATGTACGATCAGAGTGCAACACACACACACACACACATCATGCTGACTCACTCGGACATGTGCCACACGTCCGCCACGCTTTGTATGGGGGCGCATTAGAGAGAGAGAAGATAGACATGTAGTTTGGTAGATTGAGAGAGAGCAAGCACCACTGCCGGTGAGCGCATGGCCCCAAAATTGTCGGCACAGGCACAGCACACACTTTCAAGTACAACGCCGAAGCAAGCAGCGGGGCCGAAGAACCTCAAGCAGCAGCAAGCAGCAGACCAGCCGCCGCCCGCCGCCTCAAACTCAACCCCATCGGAAAACTAAAATCCAAATCAAATAAATTATAAATTATAATTAAATGAAACCCGCATTCTTATAAAATCAACATAAATAGGTTAATCAATTATCAATTAATTAATTAGAAAAGTCACTACTTTCATTTAATACGCATTAAATGAAATTCTAGAGATTTCACAAATTACATAAATAAACCGTTACACATGCCAAAAGAACAACAACAACAAGAGAAAGAGAAACGCGAAAACTTTTCTCTGCCATTTTTCACGCGCTATTGAAAATCTAAAGAGATAAAAAGAGCAAACAAAAATTCGATCTATTAAATCATCAATAAAAATAGCTAGAGAAAAAAGGAAATTCGGAATCCAAAAACCAACAACTAACGGTACAATGAGCCCAGCTGTTTGAATAAACCAGCAACAACAACAACAACAACAAAACGTCGAAAACATCATCACGCATCAAATCACACAAACAACAAACTGTAGCAAAAGCCGGCGCACATAATTAATATGTACGAGAAAACATTAACAATAGGAAATGCAAAAGTTAATAATGCATATGAGTGGCAAAAAGTGAGTTACAACAAAAGCACAGCAACGGCCAAACCAAAGCAAAACAATCCAAAAGCAAGCAAAAGCAGTGAAAAAACTGCACCCAAAACAAATGCAACAACAAAAATAGCAGCAATTACAACAACAGCCAAAGAAACGGCCACCGTTAAACCAACAACGCAGCAACCATCACAAAATCAAAAGTACAAATACTTTGGCAGTGCGGCGCGCCGGCTGGCCCATCAAATAAAGCGGGCGCATCGGCATTTATTGACTAGCGGCGGCAACGACAAACAACCACAACAAAAGCGTAACGAAATCAGCATTCAATCTCAATTGAATTAGATATGATTTGTATAATTTCAAATCAAATCTAAAGCAGTTAAGGCAGTACCTCCGATAACTCACGTGCACATGGCAGTCAGCTTTTGTTTGTCTGCAGTGCGGGTGTAGTTATCTGGTAGTACCAAATATCGATATTATTCTGTCTCTCAAATCGTAGTGGTTTTAAAAAATTTGCTCTATTTTCCGAGGTGAAGACTTTCTCCTCCTTTTCGTGGTGTGAGCCACATGTATCTTATCTTACGGGAACGCATTTGGAACGTATATACATTGTTGACCAGCAACAATGACGTCACATTTAGTCAAAATTTACGTTTTATGCTTTGGCCGTTTTTGTTTGAACCTTGTTATGTGAACAAACCAATGAACAAGAGTTCTGAAAACTAGCCTATCCTAAACAAAACTTATTGAGGAATTGGAAACAATTATTTGTTTAGGGCTCAGATGTCCAACTAGCTAGTAATATTAAACGGAATATCAAAATCGAGGAATATCAACGTCTTGTCGTGTCCGTCAGTATATTTACGGTATATTTTGATAATGGAATGGTATATTTGGGTATATTTCTGTGGGTCAGGCGGTATATTTTATTGATAAATCTTGTGGGTCTGTCTGCTCTCGGAAACTAGAGCTGCCAAACGATTGATAGTTGAGCCATCGATAGTTTTGAATGTTTTGACACCTCTACAGGACACAAACAACAACAACAGAAACAGCAGCCGCGTAACAAACGCGCATGCAATAAACAATTGTTAAAAAGTGAAAAACCAAAACCAAAAACAGGCAAACATCAGCGTCAGCGTGGCAGCGGCAGCGGCAGGCACAGTCGCAGTGACGGGGCACTATCGGGGCAGTCTTCGCGTTGGTGCTCCATCGAGGCGCAGCTGAATGTGCTGGACGATCTGCTATACTACGATGAGGAGGCCGAACTGTATTTAGCCCAGATCTACGAAAGGTACCAACAGCTCATCTGCGATCAGAGCTCCAACAGTGAGTACGAGTCGGGATCGACGGACTTCTGGAGCGACGCCTCCGACTCTGACGACAATATGTCGCACAACAACAGTGCCGACGACGATGGCCTGTCGAGCACCAGTGGGACGGGCAGCAACAGCACCCACAGCCTCTCTTCACCGTTGGTGCCAGCCGCCCTGAAACGTCGTGGCCATCAGCATCATCCACGCTTCTCGGGCACACGTCGGCCCAATGTGCCCAATGTCCAGGAGATACTGGCCGCTCTCTATCGCGGCGACTCCAAGGGCGTGCTCTCCAATCTGCGTGGCGAGGTTCAGCCAGAGCCGGAGCCGGAGCCCGAGATTGATACACCCGTGGAGACGCCTTCCACACCGATTAGCCGCAGCACCCTTAGTCTTCCACTCACCGATTCGGTGACCAATTCCCTGGGCAGCAACAGTCCCACGCCCACGGATGAGAGCAGCGTTCAAGATGATAGTGCGGCCACGCCCACAGCGGGCAACACTGCAACAACAACAACAGCAACGCCTTCAGACTTGCCCTTACCACCCAACGGGAAGGAAGGCAAACCGTCCAGTGGCAAGAAAAAGAAGCGGGACAGAGGCGAAAAGTCCGAGAAGCGGGACAGGGGCGACAGGTCTGAGAAGAGTGATAGAGGCGACAGGTCGGAGAAGAGTGACAAAGGTGAAAAATCAGAGCGCAAGAAGAAGTCTTCCTCCTCGTCGTCGTCGGGGAAGCGAGAGCGCAGCAAGCGTCATGGACATGGCACGAGTGCAATGGAGGCCAGCAGTGATAGCCTGGCCACCGATCTCAGTGCCAGCGCCATTGACGAGGGCATAGCACTGGGCGATGACGACGACAACCAGTCTGCGGAGTGGTCCAAATTGCGATGCACCAGCGAGGCGGCCGAGATTGTGGCAGAGCGAGAGGCACGCCGCAACAAGGGACGGTGTGCGGACTATCCGGGCCTGGCCTTTGGACGCTCCATCTTCAGTTCGGACACCATGATGAAGTTCAATATCATTCGGAACGAGCTGCACAACATCATGAATACACAACTAAAAAGGGTAATTAGCAGATGACAGAGCGCATCGATGATGATGATGATGATGATGGGAGTCTTTTCTATATTTATTCCACTAATCACATTTCTATATCTAATTCAAGCCAATGAAAGAACGTCTTCCGTCTTCCAACTGATGTCTACTTCCCTGGCTGTTGTTCGTTGCAAAGTTTGGTTAGGTTCTCGTCCCTCTATCGCTCTTTCTATCTATGATTGCTCCAATTTTTGTTGTTGCCTATCTCTTGTTTCTTTTCCTCGGTTCTCTCTTTGTATATCTAATGTTTTGTTGTTGTTAGTTTTGTGTGGTTTGCACATTGCAAAGCGATTACGTCGTCGTCGTCGTTGTCGACTTTGGTTGCCTTCTTTTTTCGCGATATGCCCTAGAGCAGGGTACTACGATTTGAGCAAGCTGTTTACCAGACAGAGAAATGGAATTTCTGTTCCCCCAATCCTTATTAATTTTTTTGATTAGAATCAGCAAACGCTAGCGTTATATCATTTAAATTCAATAGAGTATTAATCTCGCTAGGGTATCAAATGTTTCGACTCTCCAATCTAATCTTAACTCTTTTGTGGCCCGTTGTCAACTGATTTTCTTTAAACCCTCTCCTCTCCGCTCGCTCCCTCTCATTTTCTCATTTTCTTGCCCTTGCGTTGAGGAATTACATGGAATTTTCTGGTGGGAGCTCTTTAATTCTTTCTACATATTGATTATAAATAGAGGTCCCCTAGGAAATGATTTTGCTTGGCTTGGCTGGGGAGGCCTCTTTCTGCGGTTTCTTCTCATACACACATGCAAATCTTGACCCACTTTGCATGTACTTATGGCCATTTCTTTCACCTTTTTCTTGCCATTCCGATGGTCGACGCTCGTCAGCATTTCATTTGCATTTCCCCTATGTTCATGTACCACCCGTAGACTGAGAGCATAAAAAATATTTCAACCATTTTGATACAGCAAAGCAAACATGTTTGCTTAATTGCAGGCAATTGTTTAATTAGTTACGCAATTGCTCAAAAATTTCGAACGGTACCTGTTGCGCACTCCCACACCACACACTCCCTCTCTCACACTCTATCTCTCTGTAGGGAAGCCCTCTAAAATGGTACAAATATGAGTGCTACTCCCCCGCCAATACGGGGTGGGTGGGGTGTTTCGGGCTCGGGTTCTATAACCATACTCTATGTGGTCTTGGCCCCAACCCCATAAATGGCCGCTTACATGCTTCTACTACAAATATCACTAAAAGGAAAACATTACCATCTATGGCCAAAGCATAGCGCAAATGCTCTCTGTACAAAGCCCGACTTGCCAATTTGGTGTACAAATTAATTATTAAATGTTGATACGGGCTATGTACGTGTTCCCATAGCGAACGACCTTCGATGCGACTGCGGCATTTACTTTTAATTTCTTTTCAATGCCGCCTGGCTAAAAATGGACAGCCGCTCATTGTTAGCATTATCAACAATTACGCCATCGCCGAATAGGGATGAGAGTTCGAGAATATGTACAAATTAAATGACACAGCAACAGGTGGGAGAACCCTCGGGGGCATAGAACTTTTTCAAATTCAAAACTCCCGATATGATATCGATATCGTGTGTGGGGGGGACAATCGCTGGAAAGTGAGTTGAAAGTAAACTTGCCCGATTAGTCATTACGTTGTCTAGTCAAATCGCCTCTCACGCTTACGTTGTTTGCTTGCGTGCTGATAAGCCTGATAAAGCACCGGCATTGTAGTTTTGTATTATACAGTACAATTAGCTTGGGGAAAAGGCAGGGGCGTTGCGTTGGCAAATGCACACACACGCAGCTGTCTTGTATGTCTGTACAAGTGCTGTATGTATGCACCTGGAGAGAACTACCTGATTACTCATTTCCAGCCTAAATGGAGATTGGATTTGACTTGGGCATTTTTTTGTCCATATTATTTGCATAGAAATAACAAAAATCTTAAATATTTCTTCACTAATTAATGCCAAACAACAACAAACATGTCGACAGAATTTTAGCGGCTTTTAACAGGTTTTCCAGCGGCACACCAACACACACAAAGTCGCTCCGCTCATGAGCACACATGCACACACACCAGCATAAAGTTTTAGGCGAGGCAGACAGACTGGAAAGTCACACGCATAGGGGTAGACCGCCGATACACCAGTTGTCTCTGTCAGACATACACCACCGCAACGCCAAGTGTTTCAACGGAACGACTTAGCTGAACTTGTTCAGTTCGCTCACGGTGAATAGTTCTTTTTTGTTCATCGTTCGTTCATTTCCAATCCGTCGTTCGAACCGCGTCGGTCGTCTCTGTTTTGTGTGTCGTCGACTTGTGTGTGTTTTATTTCGCTACCCAATAGCAAATATTAAATATTTATTCGTTATTTATTCTACTACTACTTTGTGTGCCAGTTAAAGTCCCTAAAACCAGCTAAACGCTGCCTAGAAAGCCAACGCAAGCGAGAGAAAAAAAAGCAGTCGAAGAGAAAGAGGAAAAAAAACCGGTGGTTTTTTCTTCATTGTATGTGTGTGTGAGTGTCGTTCCATTCTCCGTGCGTGTGCTGGTGTGTGTTCTTCAAATTGTAAAATTATATATTTTTGGTGCTGCCATACCATCACCAGAAAGCAACTGTTGAAATTGTAACAGTAAAAGGCGAAAAAGGCCAATATCAAGTGTGCTTCAGTGCCCCCGGCTTCCCTGCCAACGCAAAGTCCAAGTGTCCAAAAAAAAACACCCACAACCAAACTCAAAAATGACGACCAGCATTCCACAAGGCACTCTCCTGGACGTGCTCAAGAAGAAAATGCGTCAGACCAAAGAAGAAATGGAAAAGTATAAAGATGAGTGCGAGGAGTTCCACAAGCGCTTGCAACTCGAGGTGGTTCGACGCGAAGAAGTAAGCCAGACCTTCATTTCCCTATTAGTTCTACAGAATTTAGTGGAAATTTAGCTATCTTTGGTATGGTTTAAATACTGCGTGACCTGTCTTATAAATTTTGCATAAATCCTACCTGTGGAAAAAAGATAGTTAACCATTTCTTTCACACTCTCTCAGAGAGAGAGAGAGACGTGTGTTTGTGTGTGTGTGTACTTGTGGGAGCGAGACAACCGCAAGTGTCGCGACGGGCTTCTCGCTCGCATGAGTTCCAGAGAGCGACTTTGGTTCTGGCCTCTCCCGTTTATTCTGTTGTTGTTTTCCCCTGCCTTTTGTTACTCTTTTGAACAACATTTTGGGCAAATAGTTGAGGCACAGGGTGGTTCGTGGCCATGCACCACCACTATTGTTCTTCCGCTTGTGCCTTATTGTGTCACTTCTCTCTCTATAGTTTTGGGGTTAACTGTTTTTATCTTTGAGACGAAATGAATGAATTCACCTTTCAAATTGTACGTTATCTCTCTCGCTTCACGGCACATAGCGCAACATTAGCATACACCATACGCCATACACACACTGACACGCATTTACATAAGGCAAAAAAAGAAGAGAAAAGAAATCTTTTGCTTTCTCAGCGACAAAAAAAAAAATAATAAAAACCGGCTCAAAGCTGAAGAAGCGCAACGGCAGCAGCCGCAAAGTGGCAGCCAGCCACATCGTTTAGCTAGCGGTGTTCTAAATTCGATTAATTATGATCAATAAATGGTTGAGTTCTTTTAATTCTATTTTTCATTTTGTGCTTAATTCGATTCTAATTAGACAATTGAGAGAGCAATGCCGCAAAGCGATTACTGTAGGGCTCCTTGGGGCGAACAGTACACCCCACCCGTATAATTGTGTGTGTGTGTGTGTGTGCATGAAATCACAGAGAATGTGCCAATGACAGCATATGTTGACGTCATTTTTGTTTGGCGGCTCAGGACTGTGTTCCAGGAACCTTTGGTTGATTTTAAAACCAATACAATTGCCTTCTCCCCATTCGTTCACCACTTTTCCACGCTGCCAGCGAGTGATTGACGTTTGGTTTCCCCTCTCTGAAATGTAAAACAAAAACATAATTTGCTTTTGTTGTTGGTTTTCTATACAATGAATGCTTTTCAATGTCATTCCTCCCTCTCATCTGGTGTTCCCCTCCTTGCTCAGACTTCCTTTCTCCCCTCTTTTGTGTGTCCCTCTGTCCTGCAATTGAACGTTGATAATTTCAATGCGCTTTTGTGACAAATTGGTTTTGATTTGTGCTCCCTATGCTCCCTGCCCCTTGTCCTCTGCAAGCGTGTGTGTGTGTGTGTATTCGGTAATTTAAAGATTACAACACATGACGCCATGGGCTGGGTGGGGGTATCAAGAGAGAAGCCAAGCCAAGCTACACACCCTCTCACGATCGCCACCGAAAAACCACTTCATGCCTGAGAGAGCGTCCATCGTCTTTAACCGTTTTTCTTAGTGATTTACATTTTCATGGCGTTATTTTTTCAGTTCATAATTAAAAATGCATCATCATAATGGAATACACTCTCACACATACACTCACACACACCACGCCCTGCGCAGCGCTCCACTAAATTTTTATTGTTTTATATTTCGTTGCCAAGGCAATTTATGAAAATAAAACTAAAACAAATGGAATACTCCCCGATTCCAAGGTGTGTGTGTGTGTGTGTGACTAAGCCGTCAAAAATTCATTGGCTTGTACCATTTCTCAGCCTCGTAGCTGGTTTTGCATGCTCATGGCTTTTGAATTTGGTTAAGATCGGTTGTTTTTGTTTTTGTTGTGTTATTTTATTTTATTTTTTTTTTTTGCATTTTGCCGGTCATTTTTCATAAATTCCACAACAATGGGGGCCGGGGCCACTGCTCTCCAAAAACTTGTTCTTGTCCAGCTTTTCTTTGGCCTCTTATTCTTCTTCACTTCTCTTTTTGTTGCTGTTAATAAAGCGTTTAATCTTCAATACATTTTGTTAATGAGTTCAAAAATAGAGGGGGAGAGCGAGACGACCACAACAGCTTGCTCTCTCTCCAACTTCCCAACTTCTCCAACTGTGTGGTGCAATCTCTTCTCTTTCGCGCCCATTGCTGCTGCCAACAACTCCCGCTACCAAACGAAACCCAACTGGAGTTGGCTTTTTAAGCACTGGCTAAACGAGGTAGCCAACTGATTTGCATCTGAAGCTAAGCTCTGTCTATATTATAGATGTTCCCAGGAAAGATCTCCTCCACTGAATGATGATCAAGCAAAGCAATCAAAAAGCCTCGTTTAGTCAGTACTTTACTGTAGTTTTTCGATGTTTTCTTTCTTTCTTTCGTTTGTGGTGCTTTTGTTGTTTTTGGCATTTTTCGTTGTCGCTGCGGTGGCCGCTCTCCTCTATCTCCGGTGCTTCATCAACGGTTTGTTGTGTGACTTTCGGTGTTTGGAAAGCTACGCGCCTCTGCCTGCCCTGCTCTGGCTCCCCCAATTCGAAATGCTTTTTATCGTTTAACGTACATGTGTGTGTGTGTGTGAGTGTATTTTGTATGCTGCCGCTGTTTGGGATGATGACGTAAGCCAACACAACACGGTTGGTTCCAATTCATAATCACACGATACTTTTACGACTCGTGCAGGCAGAGAGACAGAGAGAGAGAGAGAGAGGTTCTAAGCGTCGTCCAATCAGTCAATTGGTCATTCAGCCATTCCATCATTACGGCATGTACATATCAGTAGCTCTCTATCTATGTCCGACCATATCAGTCTCATTGGACATGGACATGGATGTGTGGACTGGACTGGGGGGACTGGACTGCCTTGTCCAATTGCTTTTGCCGTTTTTGATCAAAAGTTTGTTGCTTTTGCTTGATGTTCTTTTTTTATACGTTTTTTTTCACCATTTTTGGGCGTGTGCTTGATTGTGTGTGCTCACATTTTCGCTTTTCATAGTTCGAATCAAACTCCTCTATATGGCAGCAGCATTGTCAATGTCGAATATTTTTCGTTCTTTAATGGGTATTTAATTCTCATCGTCTTTTATTGTGGGAAAAACTCGCATCAATATTTTCCATAGGATGACGTCAGGGCCCTAGGCTAATAATGCCTTGAATTGGCTTCTTTTGTGTATTTGAATATCGGTTTCAGTTCTGTTGAACTTTTCGCTTGACTTCTGGGTATCGATTACTTTTGGCCAAAGAAATTTTGTTTGCCTGCTTTAGGGCGTCGGCACTTGGTTTGACCTTGCAACACACGGCAACAACAGCAACACGTCATGGCAGACGGCGGAAGACGGAAAACGGAAAGAAAGGAATTTCTATTTACAGGTGGAAGCCAAAATATGGAAACTACGGTCGACTTTTAAAGCAAATAAACTTATTTAAAGATTGGGCTTTTAGGGGGGGTAAAAGAGAGCGCAAAGGCAGTATTTACCAATACCAAAGATAGCAAAGTTTTTTCTTTATATAGAATTTATGTGTATTTCTTGTAGATATTTAACATACAAAAGCAGATATTTACCATACCAAAGATGGCAAAGATTTGAATAGGAATTTATGTGTATTTATTAAACAAAAGCAGAGAAAAGCAGAACCAAAACCAGCATCCATTTTATAGTGTATTTATTATCAAGTTTCCTAAGTTTAGCATTGTAAGAAGTAAATTAATTGCTAAGCTTATAGTTTATAAATGTTTTGTTGTATGTATATGCTATATTGGGTTCGTACGAACATATATATTGTCTTATAGGCCGAATCTGAGGTTGCTGCTCTGAACCGTCGCATTCAGTTGCTCGAAGAAGACTTGGAACGCTCGGAGGAGCGTCTGGGTTCCGCCACAGCCAAGCTGTCGGAAGCCTCTCAGGCCGCCGATGAGAGCGAACGGTTAGTACATTTGTTACCATATATCTATGTCCTATTCCTATACCTATACAAGTCCCCCAACCCCCCCTCTATATATATGATGTATAATTATAATAATTTATATAAGTTTACAGCATAAAATATCAAAGTTATCAAGTTATATTTACCCTATCTACATATATATCGATTATAATATGATGCATTGCTCTGATAACAAATTTAGGATACGAAAAGCGCTTGAGAATCGCACAAATATGGAAGATGACAAAGTGGCTCTCTTGGAGAACCAATTAGCACAAGCAAAATTAATTGCAGAAGAAGCCGATAAGAAATACGAAGAGGTATAGTCATCATATCCATCTATATACGGAAGGAGAGTTTTCTATACTCTCTCTTTTCGGGTTAGGGCTTTAGGGTCATTAGGTTTTCCATTGAGGTTAGGTTTCTGTTTCTCTTAGGGTCAACATTTTTGCGTTTATTAATCAGGTTTTGGGTCTATATCTGCGCTCTCTTTAACAACAATTAATAATAATAATAATAATCATTTTAATAATGATGGTACTTATCTTTAAGTTAATTCTTAAGAAACTTTTTGTAAACAGCATTTAGTAAACGTCGTCGACCCACCGTTGGAACTACTGGCAAACACCACTCCATAGCTGATCTACATTTCTAATTTTTTTGTATAAATATTGTAAAATTTACGTCTATAAATATGGACAAAGGCATGTCCTACATAAGCTTATGGTAGTCTATTAGTCCAAATGGCTGTTAAAACAATTATGTCTGTAAAAAAAAAACCCCCCGTTCCCCTACCCGAATGTTTGTCATGTGTCTTTGGAGAAGCTGAAACAATGATTTATGACAGTTGAACACTTTCCAACTTTCCAAGTTCTTGATCTAGATCAATGGCGGATGATCTAGACCAGTCCAGACCATATCCGTTATTAGAGCTGCCAATGGAGCAGTGCCATTAGCCACACATTCCACACATTCCACACATTTGTGGAAGATGTTTCCCTCGAGTAATCGATTTGATTTGGAGATTTTATTTTATTGTACCAAATCCCATCCCACGTCACCAAGTAATTTGTACAACGAATTAAGTCAATTTCCCCCTAATTCCATTGAAAATTTCCTTAAAAAAAAAGGCGTTCCACCATTGTTTTAGCTTCTCCGTGTACTACCTCTATTCCACACCATCCCCCCCTGTCTGTAATTCCCTGTAAAATATTTGTTAATTATTTGATTGACAAAATCCGAAACTTTAAAACTCAACTGGCAACAACAAATTCTTGTCTCTCTTTTTACAACAAACAAACAAACAACAACTATAACTGAACCACGACAACAACAAAAATTTCATTAAAACCAAACAAAATCAATTCTATCTGTCTATCTGTGAACCACAACTGTGCCCATCTGTTTGTCATAACAACAACCAACTACAACAACCAACAACAACAACTTTAACGTTTAACAACAACACTATCGAACACGCAACGATGTGGATGATGACGTCGAATGATTCGATTCACACTCTCTATCTATCCTTTGGGGCTGTACCAAAAAAAAAAAAAAAACAAACTTCGATTCTTCCAATGGCGGAATGAATGAACAAAACTTAAATCATCGCTAACCACTTGGTCACTGTCTTCTATGGGCTTGGTCGCCGTCGTAACCGCAAACACAATGATGGGACTATATGTATTTGAATACATACATATAGTGCTCGCAAGATTCTTGAGAATCGCGCCCTTGCCGATGAAGAACGCATGGACGCTCTCGAGAATCAGCTGAAGGAAGCGCGTTTCCTTGCTGAGGAGGCTGACAAGAAATACGATGAGGTGCAGCTAAAAACCAATATATCTTCTGTTTCTACATTAATAAGCAAAAATAATAATAATAATGATAACAACAACAGTAACAGTAACAATATCGATACCAATGCTAATGCCAATGCTAATAACAATAGCACCAACAACAATAACGCATCCAGAACTATTGCATCTGCTGCTGTTGGTGAAGCGAAGATCACTTCAACTTTATCCTCCACAAACCCGAGCCCAAGCCACGAACATGAACACAACAACAATCCCCCAAATAATGATACTTGATTTTGGTTCCTTTTCCAAAGGATCTAAAGAAAACAAAAACAAAAAAAAGGAACCCTTTAAAGAGGGTCTAACCAATATATTTTTGGCACAGGAATCAACTATCGAGTGTTGATATGTAAAACTTGTGCTTAAAATCGATTCAATGATGATGATGATGATGATGTAGTAACGAATGATGCTTGAAGGGCAGCTATAGCTATAGAATCCAAGGCATGCAACGCCTGCCCGTTGCCTCACAATATATATGCAATATAAATATATGTATAGCTGATGATGATGATGTATTAGTCGATGTACATACAATCCAATGAGATGTTTGATGAACAAATGAACCCCCTAATATCATCCCCTCCTCCTGAAGGAGAAAGGGCCCCACCCCACATGTGTGTGTGTGTCTTTTATTTTGTAAATTATGTTAAATGTTAAGCGATATCCATACAGAATCCAAGTGTACTTTTGTTATTCGTCCTTGTACTAGATATATATATATATATATATATATATATACTCTAAAAAAAAGATAAAGGAGCTTGAAAAGCATATATTTTGATGATTATTTCAATTTAAAAACAATTGTAATTTGATTTATATTTCTATTGCAAAAAGCAACAATTGTAAAGACTATTTAATTTCATTTCAAAATTATATACAACAATTACATAATTCTAAAAATAACCCAACAAAAAACCACCCAAAAAAAAAAAACAATTCATTTAATAATTTTTGATTTAATATTTTTGCAAATTAAAGTTTATATAACAATTATATACAAATACAAATATATATATATATATTATAAAATACATATATAAATGCAGCATAAAAAACAACTAACTTTTGATTTTTCTGGGAGCAGATAATGTTTTTAACTTTTACGATTTGTTGTACATTTTCTTTAGGAATGTTTTAGCAAGTTAAAGGTGGTGTGCTGTAGGTTTTTGGGTAGGGATAGGAAATGAAGTTAGAAGTTTGAAATCTCTGCAGTTTAATTAGAAGCGAAAGAAATTTATTTCAAAGGTAGCTATTTTGGAGGCTTTCATTGATAAAATGATTAAAGATGATGCTTATGGAACAATGCTGTGCTGAAGCACTAAATGATTTTACAGGAGGAGCTGAACATGCATAATTTTTCAGGAAATTGGATAAAACTAAGAGAGTTCCCATCTGCCATCTGCTAGTTCTCACTGAAGGGGCAACTTGACTATGCTGAAGCGGAGAACTGCATTAAAAGATACAATCGACACATATCCAGAAGGATAATGGTTTTTATCCATGCATTGCAACGAATATTCATAATACAAATTTGTATTGTTAAGGCTCTATTTCAAAGGAAAAAACTTTAAATCTTAAAAAAGGAGAAACTTCGATTATTCTTCAATAATGTGCTGATGTTTCTGGAGACCTGACAATCGCCTTGGGTTGATCTTCCAAACCTGAAGAAGGGTCCCAACAATCCAGAAAAGCTTCTGCTCTGACGATCCATTCAAACTATCAACAATCATTGTATCATGGATACAGATACTTTGGTATTATTTGGCTTATAAGGATGTTTACTTTCTTTATTCTCAAGGAGAACGCTCTTAGAGTTTTTTTTTTTGCTTACGTGTTTCGCACGTCAATCGTCAGAAATCGATTAACTAAACCAATTGTTAACTGATACACGGCCATTGCCTGCAGATAAGCTCGCCTGTCTACGTCCTCACTTTTTGCCTTTGTGCCTCCCCTTATCTTTCTCCAGAAAACTAAGGCAAAGAAGAACGGCCAAAGAGAGAGAGAGAAGGAAAGAGTTTGTTTAACTGAAACTTTTGATACGAGAAGGCCGCTCCCCAATATGGGCATTGTGCTCGACTCGACTGCAGCATGAAGTGTGCGGCCCATGACATAAGCGGCTAAAAACCCTCTGTAAATGTTGCCAAAACGATCGATGATGAATCCGAAACGTAATGCTCTGGTCCCCACTTGACCCTCGCTCTGAGGGCGAGAGAGAGAGAGAGTCGCTGCCTGTGGAGGGAAGTACATACTCGAAAGAGTGAATCAGCGGCCAGAAATGTGTGTGGAATGAGACCAACGATCCACAATCTCCCCATCATATCTTTTTCTGCTTAAAGATCTGACGACACTTTAAGTTACCTTGCATTTACTTTTTCTGATTCATTCATTCATGCTGGATCTCTCACTTCCCGCTGCAAACTATTTGCATACGTCAATGCAGGAAATTGGCTAATTTTTGTAGTCAGCTTTTGGTAGTTCCATAAACAAATAGCCCCAAGTTTGGTTAAATGATTTCCGCCTTTCTCAAATGAAGCATCTTTTGGCCAAATAAAGTTGCTGTAATGTTGAGCTTCAGTTGGTTATAATTTCCTCTAAATAACTGAGTTTTCATGGTTATGATTATGGGAAGATAGGGGTAGGGGTGATGTTTTTGAGGAAATTGGTATGAATGAATAAAGATTTGATAGAGGCTAGGATTGTAGATATTATGAATTATTTGATTCTGAATTCAGGAATATAATTTCCTTTGGCACAGGTTACAGCTCGAATCCAACGAAAAAAGCTGTCAAAGAAATGTTTCTAGGGATAGATGATATCCAAAACATTTAGGTATTATGAGAAATTTTAAGAGGGTTGTAGAGGGAGATTATTAAATATTTAAAGGGTAACCGTTGTTAATTTTTTCAGAAAATTAGATTAAACTTAAATTGGGAAGGCCTTTTTTTTGGTCATGTTCCACAAATAGTTTCCACAATCAATAGCGATACAAAACTCCACAAAACATCCCTATGAAATGTACAACAAAGTCACAATGGTATAAATATCATCGAATCTGGTTCCTTTTTGCAATAAAATACATAGAAAATCAAGCTATAATTTAAACAGATACACCATCGTATGACTTAAAAGACACACACGCGTTAAGCACAAGTTTTATAGGGCGACCCACACGAAACACAACACAAAATAATAATAAAATTAAACAATTTGTGATGTTGTTTACTAAATTAAACATAAGGCGATACATCAAAACATTACCATACATTCAAAGAGCAAACGAATTTAACCAAAATATCATCTTAATGCTTTATGTTTTTCTCAACTAAAAGATATACGTGTAAAAAAACCAAAAACCAAAAAACGAAACATGAAATTTAATACATTTTCTATATATGTATGTTCTCCTGTGTATCCTGTATATGCCATACAACATTTCTTGTATTATAAACGAAACCAACACTCAATCAATCAATCGAATCGAATTGTAAATGAATTGTCTATGAGAAAAGGTTGCCCGTAAATTGGCGATGGTTGAAGCCGATTTGGAGCGTGCCGAAGAACGTGCCGAACAGGGTGAAAAGTACGTTTTAAGCTTAAATTTATACCAAATAAACGTTAAACGTTATGTTACAAAAATCGTTTGCTGTTTCTAATATTAATTAAAAAAAAAACAATGTTGAAATTGTCGCAAACCTAACCTCAAAAGCGCTGTTTATTGCATACATACATACATATGTACATGTACATATTTCCCTTTATACATTTTTCAGTTTAAAGTTTGATTTTGTTATTGTTGTTTCCTTTAGCTAGCTAGCTTTTTGCATAAATGTTTATATATTGTTTGGTTGAAAAATGTGAATATTCTATACACTGGCATCTAATTTTGTGTATAATAAAAAGCATGTTTTGTAGTTTAGAACAAAACGAAGCACAAGAAAACAAAAAAAAAACACAAAGAGCAACAAAGTAAGGCAAAGAGGTTCAAATTTCCCTAATTCCCTTTCGAAGGGGTAATTTATAGAGTGCACTGAAAGCCCACGAAACGAATGCACCCAAGCAGTTGCAGCCTCGTTTAAGCAGTGCTTAATACGTAAGCAGTAATATGAAGAAGTGAGCGCTCTCAGAGAGTAATTATTCATAGCTGATAGTTGCCTTGGGAGAGTGTCACCCCTCACCAATACATTACAAGGCTTATAAGCTCTCAAGCTTCCTCGATTGCACTAGCTAGCACTCTGAGAACGCGCCACCTCATCCCCCACCTGAAGAACGCAGCACAGTAAAAGAATGAGGAAATTTGCACCTCTTTGCTCCTTGTATCATGAATCATGAATGATCCTGCACAGTATTCACATTTTTGTACCAACATTTCCAACGTCCAAGCCAGACACTTGACTAATCTATGAAAACATTTTTTCTATTGCCATTCCCTAACCCATGCCAAAAACAAATGCAAATACACTTTGTTGCCGTTGTTGTCTGTGTGTTTGTACATTAATGCAATGCCCGTGCTAACACCTTGCCACGCCCCTGCGCTGCCTTGAATACCGCCCTGCTGCTACGCCTACCCACCTACGCCGCCTGAAGGTTGCAAGAAAACTTGTGCTCATGGAACAGGATCTGGAGCGTTCCGAGGAAAAAGTTGAGCTCAGCGAAAGGTTTGTCCAATGCCCCAACACCCCAACACAGCCACTGCGCGCCTCTTTATTTGATGTCCACTTTTTTTGTCTACTAACTGCATTTCGTTAAATATACTACACATTTTTCTTTGGTTTTATTTTGTGCGCAATCTATGCCAGCGATGGACAAATATTTATTTATAATTTCCATAGTTTAAAAATAACTAATAAAAACCAAACAGAAATGCCAAAAAAGTGAAATCGTCTGGAGATGATGTCGGTCCGGTCCGGTCTAAAAACAATTGTTATGATTACAAAAATATTTGCCAGACCTTGGCCACATGATTTGACGCTTTTTTTTGTCTTGCGGAATCTCTTGGCCATCCATCGGTGGTCGGGTGGCAAGCAAGCATCGCCTCCAGTCAGACAGCCACAAGATTATTTTTGAGAGTGAAGTGTTGCTGTCAACCTCTCTTTTCCACAGGCATAAATTGCGCACAAAAAGAAAACCTTTATATTTAACAATTGCATGAGTTGTTCTTCTCTTTCTTCGCCCACTTGATTATTTTGTCAAATATTTAATAAACATTTCTCTCCCATCTAACAGCAAAATTGTGGAGCTTGAGGAGGAGCTGCGCGTGGTTGGCAACAACCTGAAGTCCCTGGAAGTGTCTGAGGAGAAGGTCAGTATCTATCTTTTTGTCTCCAAATTATTCACTTATTTTGAATATACATACTTAATGAAAATCAATCTCTAAATCAATGTTTCTTCAATATTTATATTGAATTTCCCCCAACCCGAAATACTCAAAAATGCTCCTCCCGTAATGTACAAAAACAACAACGAAAACGATACGAAAAAAAACAAAAAATAGGCCAACCAACGTGAGGAAGAATACAAGAACCAAATCAAGACCCTGAACACTCGTCTAAAGGAGGTAGATATCAAACAAGAAACGAAGAAAGAAAGCCTTCGCAACAAAAAGTGGCCAAAAAGCAAAGAGGATTTCCCAGATCCGAGATCAAAACGAGTGTCCCAAACCAGCGATTATATATATATACATCTCTTTTGTTGTTGTTTCTCGTTTTTGTTTGATTTATACTATACAAAGTTTATGGGGAGGGGTGCAGCAGACAGTCAACCCCCTCCCAAAAACAAAGAACTTCAAACGGAACTCTTGTACTACGCAGAGTTTCCAATCTTTCACTTCGTTGTTGTACTTACTAATAATTCTTATAAAATGTCTACCGACATGATATATATACATATATTTTATATATTTGCTTACAGATCAATCAGTTATATTTTATTGATTACTAATTTATATTTTCTTTTACTTCTTATTTTCATATTATGTTTTTTGTTAAATGTTGCTGCTAAAAACAAAACAAAAATGCCAAAAAAAAAAAAATTCTAATTTGCGCACCTGCTGGATGTTTACCAACACTGACCACTGATTTGTTCTTGCATGAATATTGTTTATTAATTTATGTTGAACAACAAAATGCTTTTAATAAATAAACAAAACGCTTACCAACACTGAACACCAGGCCACACAAAAAGAGGAGACCTTTGAAACGCAAATCAAGGTCTTGGATCATTCTCTGAAAGAGGTATTATGCAGAGTCGAAATATATCAATTATATCTCTGGTGTTGGTGAAAACGCTTTAAAACTAAGACTAACTCTAGACTAATTCTGGTAAGACTAAGCTTAAAACTGAAAGAAAACTAAAACTAAAAAAAAAAGAAAATATTGAATTGCACAAATCGTTATTCTCAATTTGAAATTTATTGTACATATTCGTCAATTCGACATTTAATATTTTCTTTTTTATAAACAAAAGCAAAAACCAAAAAAATCACTTTGGGAAAATACAACAAATGACAATAAAAATAATGAAGAAAAATTATAAAATTATAGATCAATATCGTTGTATATATGCGATATATGTAGCGTACATCCATGGGCAAGTATTTCTATCGTGTCAACCATCTCGTAAGACGTGTGTGTGTACATTTGTTCAAAATTGAAAACAACTTTTTGTGCAACAAAGGAAAATGTGTTTTTCCAGCACTTATACTTCAGCTTTCTACTGCCTGTTGTAGTAGTAGTAACTGATGATGATGAATAGAACCACTCACAACTCGATTAATTGTCAATGTTTTACAACACTAGTCGTGGTTATGCAACACTGTTTTTTCCTGCTACTGCTTGGTTAGTAGCCAACACTGTAATTCCACCAATGAGAACGTTTTTTTCCAACACTGTTTCCACTTCTACTGCCTGATTAGTAGACTCAAATAAAATATAAATCAAAATTTATTAAAAACCCAAAAGATATCTAAGTTCGGTAGATATTTTATGTACCCCAAAAAATACACAAAAACACAAACATGCATACACACACACACACATCTCTATAAAACACACACACAGAAACCCAGAATGTACGTGAAATGAAATTGATCTATTTTTTATAAACTATAAACCATAATTTGTTGTATTTCTCCCGATGTCTAGGCACGCGTCAATCAGAAATATTTCGAACAGGAGCTCATACAGTTCAAACTAAATGTAGAAACTGTAAGTCGCGCTGAGTGAAGCGATGAATCGATCGAGCGTAGATATTCTAGACATTCTTCTAGACATTTAAATAATCTTAACAGCATTTTCAGTTTCACTTATTTCATGCAGTGACTGCGTAGCCTCCTCTACCAGTAATCAATTGTTGAACCAACATTCCATTATTATTCCCTTAATGATATTTAATTTGTCTGATTTAGGTTTTGTCTAAAAAACCCCCAAATAGTACTCGTACAAAAGCGTCAAACTGTTGACTGTTGTAAGAATTTTAGTCGAATAAAAATGAGAGATTTTTTAAGTGTTAATCGAATGATGTTTAATTGAATGTTTGTTTAACTTTTAATTAATTATATTGTTTAACTAATTTCACCCGATCATCATTATATCTTGACTAATGTTCATTTTGTCATCGACATTTATTTATTTAGTAAGTTTTTTTATTGCTGGTTTTGGTAGTATATTTGGGAAGCTTCTTTGGCTTTAAAAAATTGTAAATTCTGTCTGCGTTGCGCTGTGAAGGATACAGCTTGGGGAAATTTCCCTCGCACACAGAATTTTATTAATCTGCCAGGTATGGATTAAAGGGGCATTTTACTGTTCCTTTTAACCCATGCCTGCTAGCAGGCACTTTGTGTTGCTATTTCTCCCCAAATGAATATTTAAACTTTTACTAATGTATAACTTTACCTTTCCCTCTCCCTCCCAAATTAAAGGCTGAGGCTCGCGCTGAGTTCGCTGAACGTTCCGTTCAGAAATTGCAGAAGGAAGTCGACAGGCTCGAAGGTATGTCCGTCAAAGAATTTATCCATATATTACTGAGGCTCTAAGAGAGCACTTAGCCATGGAAATTTACATAGCTGAATATTTCCAATATTTTGTGTAGCAGTATTTCAAATTAAAGTACAATGATTATAATATTAGTTAACTGAAATTGATTAAATAGTTCTTTATTATTATTTATAAGTAAGAACAAAATTAATTTCCTTATTCCAACATCCAGTATCAATTGTGTTCTATAGTGAAATATTAGTGTGTTTTTTATGTACAATCCCTTGAGATATTATTATTATTATTATTGTTTTTGTTGCTGTTTATCCAAAAAACATTACTTAATTTATTTGTATTTTTTTATATTTATTTTTCATATATTATTTGTTGTTAATGTTGTGCTTAACAAAAAACAATACAACTTGCGCTGCTTGTACCCCCCGCTCGCTCGCTCGCTCGCTAAAAATTGCAAACAAATTTCTGTTGTAAACCTGCCTGCATGTACCGTCAAACCCCAAACAACAATAACAACAACAACAACCAACAAAAAAAAAAAACAAAATGCGTGCGCCCTCAGATGACTTGCTGAATGAGCGCGGAAAGAACAAACTGCTGCAGGAGGAAATGGAGAACACTTTACATGACATACAGAACATGTAAAAAACCATCTAATTTGCTTGTGTAAATTAACTAAACTGCCTTCTTGACGTCAAAACTATATACACACACACACACACCACCAACAACCAACAACCAGCACCACCACCACACACAGAACTGGCGCTTTCCATATTTAAATACTAGAAGAAAAGAATAAACAAAAAAACAACACACATTTACATCTACACCACTGAGACAGGCAACGCACCGCAACCAGGACGCCAAGTGTCTTCCATTGCAGAGTTGACGCCATCTTTCCGAAGAACTCTGGACAAAAAAAAAACGCTAAGCAAACAAAAAAAAAAACAAAAAAAAAAAAAACGAAAGAAAAGAAAAAATGACGAAAATATATTAAAAGAAAGATAGCGTAGCGTTAAATATTTAACATAAACTCAAAGAAAAAGCAGTTACGAAAGAAGCAAAAAACAAGACATTCTACCCCGTAGAGTAGCAGGCGCATTCCAATCGTATAGATTCCAAAATGACGCTGTGGCTGGCAGCTAGCGTTCCAGTGTGCACACATCATTGGTGCACACATTCCAATCAAAATTGATCAAGATGCCTTTACAACACTGTTGCAATATATATAAAACCCCCCTCCCCTTCGCTATGTCCCTTAGTTAACTTCGACAAGCGAAATAAACGTAGATGTTTTTCTACCCATTATTTTAAAACTTGCTTTTGCTACCCTACCTACCCTAGCCCTTTTTTTTACATTGTTTTTGTTTGTGTATTACGATGACAACTTGGACAAACAAAATGCATTGCCGCCTTCTTCTTAGTTTATGTGTATTTTATTTTTATTTTAAATAGAGAGACAAACAAAACGCTGTTATTTATATTTAAAGAAAGTGAAGTACATTCTATATGCTAAAAAAAGAAAAGAAAAGAAAAAAAAGGAAAGAAACTTTGTATTTTTGTCGCCAGCGCTTAACTGTATTAATATATATGCTAATGTGTTTATACATTATTTAAACAAATTTTTGTAATGTTTGCAAAACGTTGTGTAATATTTGCCTACTTTTAAGTTTGCCGCCACGCCTACCACAAACACACACAAACACACCACACCCACCCACACACTACTATAATTACAATTAAAATTATTTTGACAAAAAAAAAAGGAAATTTAACAACAAAAAACAAAACAAAACTTTAAGCGAGACAAAACACACACAAAATGCACATCCATTCCAATTGCAATTGCGTTTGCCGATTTTCCGGTAGCGCCTTTCTTTTATTTGAAAAATAAAAACAAACAACAAAAAAAAAAAAAAACAAACCAATTTCAACAAATTCTACCGATTCTTCTGAATATCATCCCCAACATACGAACTGGGAATGGAATAAATGGGGGCCCCACAAAGATGGCAATAAACAAAAATAAAAACACTTTCAAATTCGATTTACTTACATTAATTTACATAAATTAATTATTTATATTTTAATATATACATACATACATATATACACATACACATACGATATACATACATACATACATATATACTATACAAATACAATACAATCCATGCTGCTGCAATTGCACAAATAAAGTATTTTACAAGAAAATATATGAAGAACTAACCCAGCCCAGGAATCGTCGTGCCCATCGTCCATCGTTGAGTGTTCTCCTCTGTCGATCCTGTGTGCCTTGTACCCAGAAACCCCACCCCGCAATCGGCCACTAAAGGTTCTCTCGCTCGCGATCTTTGACTCTAACTCTGCTCTAATTCGAATTTCTACTTTCGCTGATGCCCCGCCGCCCGCCGCCACGCGGCAACCACTAACCAATGAACCAATGAACCACTAAACCACACCCCAACCAACCAATCGAAACTCTGCGAACCAGACGAGACGATCGTCGAGAAGGAGCACTATGCCCTCATTGGCGACAGCCTGGACTGGACCTTCGTTGAGCTGATGGGCATGCCGCCCTTCTACAATGATCGCTACCCGAAGCCACCAACGCCTGAGCTTACCGAGGAGGATCTGGCCCGCATTGAGGAGGAAGCGCTCAGGGCCAAGGCCGATGCGGAGGCCAAGGAACGGGCCAAGGAGCTGGCCGCTGAAGCTCTGGCCGCTGCGCTGGCTGCGGGAGTTGATCCGGCCACCTTGGACCCGGCTCTCGTCGAGGCAGCCACCGGAGAGCCGCCAGTGCCGGTTAAGGTGCCGACACCACCGCCCAAGGAGCCCACACCCCCACCACCACCGCCGCCACCGTTCGAGTATTCGATCGACTTGCCCCCAGAGGGTGCTGAGGTGCCGTATGTGAAGAATGCCGAGCCGGGCGATATGCTGCCCCCAGTAGAAGAAGCTGTTGCTGTTCCCCCCGTTGAAGGGGAAGCTGCTCTTGCGGCAGCTCCAGCGGAAGGGGAGGCAGCTGCTCCCACTGAAGCTCCAGCTGAAGGAGAAGTCGCTGCAGCACCCGTCGCTCCCGAGGCGGCTCCCGTCGATGCAGCACCTGCCGCTGAGGCAGCACCTGTCGCTGAGGCACCACCTGTCGCTGAGGCACCACCTGCCGCTGAGGCACCACCTGCCTGAAGCAAACTCTGACATGTTGTTTGTTCTCTATACTGATGAAATAGATCAAGGATCTCTCTAGAAGGATCTCGTCGCCGTTAATGAACTGGCCAATGTGTTTTTCCTTTCCGTCTCTCACTAACATGCATCGCCCGCCCCGCCTCCTGTGCGCCTCCTCACCCAGTCCCAACCCCGCACCCGTCCCCGCTGATTACTCAACTTGATCGAAGTTTAATTTTTAGTTTTATCGTTTCTATTGCCTCCTTTTCACACGCTTTTTCTTTCCAACATGCTTTCTCTCTCTCTTTCGCTTGACGCTCTCTCTCTCTCGCTCTCTATCCTCCATCGATCTCGCACTACTCCATCGCTTATATTCGCTTTTCTCACAAAACATAATCAACATCGCGTGCCGTGCCGTGCCGGGCCGGGCTGCAGATGAAATGATCGTTGAGAAAGAACGCTACTGCCTGATCAACGACAGCCTCGACGAAGCGTTCGTGGATGTGATTGTGGGCCTGGAGCCCTTCTGGAACCCGCGCAACCCCAAGCCGCCCACGCCCGAGCTCACCGAGGAGGATCTGGCGCGCATTGCGGAAGCGGCCGCAGCAGCAGCGGCCAAGGCCGAGGCCGAGGCCGCCGAGCAGGCCGAGAAGGTTGCTGCGGCCATCGCTGCTGCACTGGCTGCGGGCATCGATCCGGCGACCTTGGTCGTCGAGACTGCACCCGGCGAGCCGCCAGTGCCGATCAAGCTGCCAACGCCACCACCCAAGGAGCCCACTCCTCCACCACCACCACCGCCACCATTCGAGTACTCGATCGACTTGCCCCCAGAGGGTGCCGAGGTGCCATATGTCAAGAACTACGAGCCACCACCACCGGGATCGGAGCCAGAGCCCGTGCCAGCTGCCGAGGGAGAGGCTGCCGCGCCACCGGCCGAGGGAGAAGCACCTGCCGCACCGGCTGAGGGGGCAGCCCCCGCTGCTGAGGGAGCGGCACCACCTGCCGAGGGAGCAGCACCACCCGCTGAGGGAGCTGCTCCCGCGGAAGGAGCTGCTCCTGCGGCTGAGGGAGCTGCACCCGCTGCCGAGGCTGCTCCTGCCGCCGATGCTGCACCTGCCGCCGAGGCTGCCCCTGCCGCCGAGGCTGCTCCAGCTGCTGAGGCTGCACCTGCCGAGGCTGCGCCCGCCGAAGCGCCACCAGCCTAAGCCGCCGACCATTGCCCCGACGCTAGTCCCCAACAGAATCTGCTGCGTAACACACGAAAAAGACACAACAACTGCTACAAAATGCTGCCCTGCTTTTATACACACCATTTTGAGCACGTTTTTGGAAACATTTTTAATTGAAATCCGATATATGATTAAAAATTTCATTTAATCGAAGCATTGCAAAAAACCAAAGCTGCCTTTTTACCCACTGCTTTATTTTATTTGTTTGCCGTTTGCCGTTTGCCGTTTTAATTTCCCAACTTAACAGCTAGCCACGCGCACTGGCACTGCCTTGCCGATGCGTACAACAATGCTGCTGCTGCTGACAAGCAGTTTCAGCGCTGCTGCATTTTTATTATTTATTTTGAACCCAAAAAGCGAGGTAATTATTTTAGTTTTATTTGTGCAGATTTTACCAACCCATCCCCCATCCAGGTGTCAGTTTTTGTCAGGTCTTGCCCCTCACTTTAAATGTAATTTGTATTTGTTTTAAATATTTTTATTAACTTGTGTTTTTTTTGTTTTCTTGCGTTTTTTCTTTATGATTTTTCAATCACTTCAACAAACAGACGACCTTGTCCTGGAGAAGGAGCGCTACAAGGATATTGGAGACGATCTCGACACCGCCTTCGTCGAGCTCATCCTCAAGGAATAAGCGTACCGACCACGGACGACGACCTCCCCCTTCAGCTCAGCGCAAATCTTTCAACACTTTTGCCAGCAACAACACCAACACCATCACACCTACGCCTATCGATTGTTTTTATTACTGTAGCATAGCCATAGGCGCACATTAGTTTTCCGTAGCCTTGTTATCGGTAGTACTGTACTTTTGATTTCCATGTGTGTGTATATCTTTGTGTGTAGATTGATTTTGCCTGCAGCTGACGATGAGGAATCATTAAAAACTATTGTGTATCTGTTTAACTCAAAACATTTTTATTTATTATTTGTACCCAAACTAAGCAATAAAGCAATCAACTATAAAAATATACATTAACCTTTTTGGCATTGATTTCATTTGATTTCTTCTTCATCGGCTGCTATCCATGACAGATGAGGTTAGCAAAGGTAAGGAACAGTACAAAACTATTGCCCAGGAACTGGAGTATGCCGACCTGCACAGCTACTAAGCTGATAACTGAGACGATATAAAAGCAAACCACAACAAGAACAACAGCAAATGCAGCCTGCGATCTACAAAAAACAAAACAAAAACCAAACAAAAATGGAGTCTGAAAGCATTTCGACGTCCGATATACATACAAATTATTTTTAGCATTACACTCAAGACACTTCAACTTCAACTAAGCATTCCAGAACAAATTTACATACGCGATACATACATAGATATAAACACATCAAACTCTATGAACTAAGACCGAAAGTGTTACAATAAAGTAAATTTTTTAGCAATTACATTTTATAATAAAAAATTATAAGCAAAACAAAGCATTCAATAATAATAAGAGTTGTGTGGAATAAAGTCACTGCCTTTTTCCCATTTAATTGATTTCCCGGCTTAATAGTTGTAAAGAAGTTTCGTAATGAACACCCCTTAACCCACCAGTCTATATCGTACACCCTCAAAACATTAACCATATATGTAAAGCTCCATAGCGCTTGATGTCCTAAGCATAATGTCAATTTTTCCACTTTATTTCCCCGATTGCTTGAGTTTTTTCCGGCAGTACGCAAAATGTTTCCAATGAAAATGTATGTATATATACTATATAAATAAAATTTACAAATTTGACATAGCTTTTATAATTCTATGAAACAAGCAATTCAAATAAATCAATGTATGTATGTATATTTTGGTTTATTTCTCAATATTTTTCTGATCAATAAAGAGAAACAATTTTTTGCATATAAAAATCTTAAGATTTTCTTTTTTTCTTGGGAATGGAACATCTGGATGGGATGTATAATGAGCAAAAAGATTTGGGGAAAAACAAGATGGCGGAACCGAAGAGTTATTCAATATAAACCACCATCCGTACGGTTATTTTTAGAGGGGTTTCAAGACGATTACATTCTGGCAACATCTTTGAACAATCTTACAAAAATACTAGGCATTTAAGACTTGAGAATACATGTCTGTGAACAGCTTTATACATTTTAAAAATGTATAAAAACGATCTGAGATCGGATGGAATTCTGTATGGATTTTGGATACGTAAAAAGTCAGAGCTAACTTTTCATAAGCTTTAGCAATGATCGGCTGTCTATTTCTATAGTAAATCAGTTTTAAAATCTGATGCAATCTAATGAAAATTACCCTGGAATGAAATCTTATATTAAGGGGAACGAATTGTACGACTATCAATAGCTAACAATCGGTCTAAAGAGAAAATGTTTCCGCACAATCCCGCCAAATAGAGATTAGCTATTTTTTGTTGTTGGAATATACAATTATAAACGGACAGTCGAACCACTTGAACATGGATCTCAAACGTAAACTTTCATTAAAATGAATGAAATAAATTCTTCTGTATCCTATCCAATATTCCAACAATCCAATGGTGGGGTATTGTGTCGCTGTCTGCAGTTGAAAGACTTCTGAGACGACTGGTCTGTAGCTTTGATCAAAATTCCAAATATTTCTCAATATTTATTTCTGAGTGAAAATAGATTTTCATCTTGTTAGATCGTGCTCTTTCTTTTCTTTTTTTGTCTTTGGCAAGGCATATACATATATCGAATATTTATGCGCTATTTTTAGCCTGAAAATCTGACGGATACACTAACACATTCTATGAAAATTCTCTGAGTAAAAACAATAAATTGAATTTAAATTTAAGAAGGAGAGGAAAACCAAAACGCATAATTTTCACGATGAGAGACTGCAGGCAGCGAAAAGCGAGAGCGAAATCCACAGAGAGAGCGCACCACTCACACATGCGCACATAGCTTTTGGGGGAAATTTTGAGGGAAATTTTACCCGATCGTTGTGAAAGCGCTTTTGCGCTTAGATTTTTAATGGGAAATTTTAAAATGAGGAAAATTATTCAATACTGCTTTGGTGTGGGCCCCCAAATCTGTGTGTTTGTGTTTGTGTGTGTGTGTGTGTGTGTGTGTGTGTGTGTGCATTGCCTTGCGTTGGTTCTTGGGGTCGCTTTCTGGGCTAAGCGACTCGGTCAGCATCAGTGTTCTCGGGGTTTCGACAGCGTATAGTGTGTTTGAAACGCTAAGGTTGGTCTCACGCCAGGATTTTGCACCACACAAAAGAATTAACACCAATATGTATAATATATAATAAATAAAATAACTCAAAAATTCATCATTTGTTGCCAACCAAAAATTGGTATTTTCCATGAAGAAAATAACCCAAAGAAATAGCCTGCAGAATAGTGAAAAGTGCATTGCATCGAAATGCATTCAACCAACGAAAATTTTCAATTGCTTTTACCCAAAGGAAAACCAATAAAAAAAAATGTGCATATGTATATGTGTCAAATAATATCTAAAGAAAAAAAGGAAAACTAAATGGTTAAATATAAAAAAGAAGAATTGTTATAAAAATAGTTCCCAGAGTGACGCAAAATTCAACTGAACCTGCATAAGCCCCAGTGATTAAAACTCAATCAAAAGGAAACACTCAACCAATTAAATTCCGCTGAAGAATTTCCATAAAATATAATCTTCAACAATGGAGATTGTATGATGAATTTTACGGACATTTAAAAAATTCGCTTATAAGGAATTTTGTAACTAAATCTGACGGCACACCAATACACACGCATAAGCCCATGATGTTTGTGTGTGTATTTTGCACACATGTGGGGGAAAGCTCCACTCAACTATGGGACACATATACATATGCACACTACGCACAATTTTCACACACAGACAGCAAGCATTTTCCGCTAGAAAAATTCTTTAAAATTAACTGCAGACAGACACCTGCCTGTCACAAACACAAACACTTACGGACGCATTTATTTTTAACTTCAGTGGAAACTTAGACGAAAAAGCTTTTCCTCTTTGCCACACTGTTTGCTCATTTTTCTAGCTTTTCTGTGATCTCACCGAACGAACAGCTACAGCAACATCAACGAAACGACGCAGGCAGTCGAAATAATTTCGTATTTATCCTTGAGTTTGTTTTTCTGCTAGGGAGAGAGAGACAGAGAGCGAGCGAAAGAGCTTCTTTGGAAATTATTAGAGATTGAGAAATCACAGATGTACAGACAGATTACATATACATACATATAGAATACACATACATATTGGTGTATATATTATGTAGATATATATGTTTAACCAGCGGATAAATGTAGCTGCCACCCACACGGAATTCGAACAAATATTTTCTTGCCATTTATGAAGGCTTTTTCTTGGTCTCGAAGGCCACAAAATTTGTCTGTACTTATTGATGAAAATGGTCTGATTTTTAATTCATTATTTTTCCCTTTAAAAGCGAACGAATGAAATGGGAATTAAATTCACATTAAATAAAACATACATACATACATAAAATATTTTTAGAAATAGTTTTTCTAATATTTTACCTGCACAATCATCTAATAATTTTATTATATACTCGAAAAAAAGAAACTATTCCAAGCATTGGCTTAAAATATTGCAGGAATCGACACTTTTCTGCTGCTAATATCTTCTACGAATTACTCTTAATGATATCTCACGTATTAGCATATACTTTCTGCACTTCCTTGATTAAATACTATTTTTAGCATCTTTTATCGGTGCTCTTACCCCTCCCAAAATCCCAAAACCCATTCTTCAATACATCATGCATATACATATGTACATATATCTTTTAGCACTGCTCATTCAAAACACCTTTCAATATTCCACAGAGATCTCTGCTACATTTTCAGAACGAACTCTCCTTCCCTATATGCCCGATATCCATCCTATAGCCTCTAGCCTCTATCTATAGCCAAGTCATAAGTATCGAAAGACCTCCAAAAGAGCAGCCAACTACAACATAAATGACTTTGTCCCACTTCTGGCAGCAGGAACACAAATACACCTATACCCCACCCCCAACCCCCTAATACCCACACCCACACATCCGATGACCCCAAAGAATCGAAAACTTTTCAAATTGCAATCTCTTGCTCTCTCTCTCTCTATCTCTGTCTCTCTCTATCTCTGTCTCTGTCTTTCTATATGTATCTACGATATCTATTTGTGTGTGTATTTCGAAATTTCGAATGGGGGGGGGGAGAGGGTATAACTCTAGAATTACATTTAGCACACAATGTCCAAAAAAGCATTGCCCATGGATCTGTATTTTCCTATATGTGTGTGTGTGAACTGGATATTTTTCACATGCAAAAGCATATAAAGTTTATTTTTAACTCTTCAGAATCGTGCAGCAAATAAATATATAGAATAGCCATCGCCATCGCCATAGCCATAGCCGGGGATCCGCACTCGGAGTGGGCGTATGGAAAAATGGGAAAAATTACGTTAGAGCTTATAAATGTTCAGACAAACAAAATGTGTTTACATTTAAATGTTCAATTTAATTCAAAGATACATACATATGTACATATACACCCGAAAGTATATTTAAACGTGTGTGAATATACATATAGTTGATATAGATACGATCTCGAATGCGCCTGGAGTGTTTCAAGCAAACATTCCCAATATTCAATTGCATTTTGACAGGTGTTGGAGGAGGGGTAGAATGGGCTAGGTGTCAAGTGAAAGATCACAGAAGCAATTGGTATATTATGGGTATCCATATGTTGGTATAGCATGGGAATGCCTATTCTTTTAAAGGACGTTACTCCTTTAGACTATTTACATTGTCTTTGGGTTAGCCGCACTGAGAGAAGATTAGTTCCCATTTAGGGACTAAATATTGAAGTATTATCCAGCATTAGATTCTAATATGTAACTGATAAATATCTAAAGATATTTGCTTAGCAGAAGACTCTTCTTTTATAGTTTTGATCACAGATAGTGATCCCTTTAAGACTCCCTCTATATACACCAATGCAAACCAATGCATATTTGCGGTTAAGCTTGGGAACTACGAGTGTCAGCCATATCTAAAAATATACTAAAAATATATATGAAATGATATCATTCAGAACTTACCCATTTTCCAGCTTAAAACAAAAAAAAAAACTATGAAATCTAACACAAAAATATTTTCTATTACTTTTTTGTTTTGCAGTGCTTTTCTCCAGTTTTCTTCCCTTCTAAGCCAATAACAAACAAAAAAACACAAACACCATGGACGCCATCAAGAAGAAGATGCAAGCGATGAAGCTTGAGAAGGATAATGCCATTGACAAGGCAGATACCTGCGAGAATCAAGCGAAGGATGCCAACTCCCGCGCCGACAAACTCAATGAGGAAGTGCGCGATCTGGAGAAGAAATTCGTTCAGGTTGAGGTTGATTTGGTCACCGCCAAGGAGCAGCTGGAGAAGGCCAACGCCGAGCTGGAGGAGAAGGAGAAACTGTTGACCGCCACCGAGTCTGAGGTTGCCACCCAGAACCGTAAGGTGCAACAGATTGAGGAGGATCTGGAAAAGTCTGAGGAACGCTCGACCACCGCTCAACAGAAGCTGCTGGAGGCCACACAGTCGGCCGATGAGAACAACCGTATGTGCAAGGTGTTGGAGAACCGCTCCCAGCAGGATGAGGAGCGCATGGACCAGCTGACCAACCAGCTGAAGGAGGCCCGCATGCTCGCTGAGGATGCCGACACCAAGTCCGATGAGGTATCCCGCAAGCTGGCCTTCGTTGAGGATGAGCTTGAGGTTGCTGAGGATCGTGTCCGTTCCGGCGAGGCCAAGATCATGGAGCTCGAGGAAGAGTTGAAGGTAGGCACTCGCACTCTCCCATCTCCATCTCTCTTTCATTAAAGTTATTGGATTCCCTCCTCCTCTCTCTGTCTCTCTCTTAGGTTGTCGGCAACTCTCTGAAATCTCTGGAAGTGTCCGAGGAGAAGGCCAACCAGCGCGTGGAGGAATTCAAGCGTGAGATGAAGACCCTGGCCATCAAGTTGAAGGAGGCCGAACAGCGCGCCGAGCACGCCGAGAAGCAAGTGAAGCGCCTGCAGAAGGAGGTGGACAGGCTAGAAGGTAGGTTCCATTCCACATATATCCCCACAGCCCCCACGCCCCCCAGCAGCCTTATCTTTCCATTCAGATCTCATGATATATCTCGCAATGAGACGCCTGAGATGCTCTACGAACCGAAGGCTTCAACTAATGCTCGCATTGTATATATATTTATATATCTAAACTAAACGGATTAATATCTGTTTACAATTAATTATTAATAATATTAATTAGTACTCTGCTTACATTAATTGATGTAATATATATATATATATATATCCCTATGCCTCCCTCTCTCTCTCTATATATATATAATCTGTATATAAATGAACAAAACAACAAAATGCCTTTTGCAGACCGTCTCTTCAATGAGAAGGAAAAGTACAAAGCAATCTGCGACGATTTGGACCAGACATTTGCCGAACTTACTGGATATTAAAAAAACAAAACAAAAACAAAGAAACAAAATCCATACGAAACACAGACCCCACAGAACCCATACCATACAGCCCACAAAAAAAAAAGAGTATATCCCTACCGCTTATTATATATTTTCGATTATTTCGATTTTTCCTCCCAGACAGAATTCAGTGTATTTACCCACATTTTCTGTCACAGAATTACACTGTAAATAATTTGTTTAGTCAACCGCTATACGCCCAAATACCCCCCACACACCCCGTACACCCACCCTATATCCAGTACACTGTAAAAATAAGTTCAGAACAAACCCAAATACCAGTTGCAGCTGTAGTTAATTATGCTTTCAACACGCCAGGTGAATTTATCTATATGTACAAATATTTTGTTGCTATGATGTGTATGTGGTGTTATCTATACATACATACATATATGATGAGCAAAAGATTTTTCTTGTTTTATGTGGCATGATCTCTTGTCTTGTCCTGTTCTGTTTTGCCTCCACTCTACCACACGGACACTACTCTCTCGCTCTCGCTCTCTCTTTCTCTCTCTACGCGTAAAGGCCACTCGAAACGAGACTCTCGAGCTCTCTCTCTCTCCCTCTCTCTCTGTACACTCGTGTCTTTGTCCTTCTTTGTCAATATGTTTCTCTACCGATGATCATCAATCTCTCAATCCCCCAAATCATGCAAGAATTGCTTTTATGCGTAGGTTTTCGCTCATTCTCTCATGCAATGTCTGCAATGATTAGATAGATACTACTAGATCATAGAACTCCGTAGAATACCCCTATAGAAGCCCCCCACTTACACCATACCCATCTCCCAAGGCACCTTCCCACACAAATTCTGCAAAAACTAACCCAAAAAATTATAGAAAAAAAAAACGCTTGCCAGAACAGCGCGCCACTAAACTCACAACAAAAAATCAACCAAATCGATTGGATTGATCTGTGTTCTATGTTCGATTTCAATGTTTGCAACATGCCCCCCCACATGTAATACCAACCAGTAACGAGCTGATCTAACGTTCTGCCTTTTTCTTTGTTGCAATCCACAGACGAGTTGGGCATCAACAAGGACAGGTACAAGTCTCTGGCCGACGAGATGGACTCCACATTCGCCGAGTTGGCTGGATACTAAGGGACAGGACCCACACCTGGACCCTAAAACCCACAACGAGGAGGAACATCAACACCAACAACAACAACAACACCAACAACGGAGCAGGAACAAGAGAGGAAGGAACTCTACTAAAATTAAACGAATATCTCAAAATGATTTTGAAAACAACAACATCAACAAGAACAACATCAAACCAGCAGGATACCAAGAACAACATCCATTGTGTATTAAATTCTTTATATAAATCTATATATTTCTTAATAAATAAATAACAACCACAACAACATCAGCAACAACAGCAACAACACCAAGCCATAGCATTGATAGTAACCTAAACCAAGCATACAAAACAAAAACAACAACAAAACCAAATTAATTTAATTATTTTTTTTTTATTTTTTAAAACAATAAAATAATCGATGGAGTCATCAGCAGCAGGGAGGAACCACAAGAACCTGTTTTAGAAGCAGTTCATTTAGCAGAAAGTAAAAGTTAATTTCTATCCCAGCACCCCAAAAAAATATATTTTTTATTTTTAAAACAATTGTTTAAAAATATTAAGAAAAAAGCAAACAGCGGACACACAATAAGAGAGAGAGAGAGAGAGATTAAACAGAAGCTGTTTAGAATGAATTTTGCTTAAAATTTGAAACTTATATAATTAAATTACACCAAAAACAAAACAAAAAAAATACACAAACAAAAAAAGTATACCAAAAAAATTTATAAAAAATTTGCTAAAAAAAACAAATTATATGTTTGATGTTTGCTTTTAATGAGATTTGATTTGATTTGATTTTCTTTGCCGGAAATTTAACAGAAATTGTCGAACCGAACTCTGCTCTGATTATGCAAAGGCAAAAGGCTTTTGGTTTCATTTTTTTTTTTTTTGGGCAAACCCCATATTTGAGTGTCATGAAAAACCCAAAAACTCTCAAAGTGCGTCATCACTTGAGAGCAGCAGCAGCAAATGGGATCACGGATCACGAAAGACTCACAGACTGAGGCCTTCATTGCAACATCGTTAGCATCCGCGCTAATTGTCAAAGTAATGAATAACGAAAGTTCCAATATTTAGCGATCTACATACAGATAAATGTATATCATGTATACATACAAGCATCCATTCCTATCTTCAGGGTAAAATCAGTTTTGAGAGATATTTGATCGATGTGGGCTGCTACTGCTGCTGTGACCATCAATAATCCAGTTAACGCTGAGTTGAAGCTGGAGGTCTGTCTGTCAGCCAAATTGATTCACCTTTCATATTAATGGGGCTTTAATTCCCCCCCATCTGTCGTTCACTGTCGTTTCTTTAACTCTTCGTAACGTGTTTCTCTTTCCTCGAATCTCTTTTTTCCAGTGTTTCTTTTCGCAGTTCCATAAAATAGTTATTAAAACTTTAAGTGGCGCATTAAATTGCACATTATAATGTCCCAGTCATGATTTATATAAGCCATATTATGCTTTGATTATGAGGTGGGTCCACACTTGGATTAGAGTGGGCTAAAGATCTCTTGAGTCTGCGTAAGTATGTGTGAAAATTCCATGCGGATAAGTCCCCCAATGAATTCGAAAGGGAGTAGTTAAATATATTTTAGCTTTACGAGCAATCAAATTGGCGAATTCTTAATATCGAACTACCATATTTTACAGCAGAGTTGGTTGATTAGAAGCAAAGACTAAACTCTGAACTGCTACTAATTATCATGCTTAAAAGAATAGGAGAATTTACATAATGCATAATTTACATGGATAATCTTATAAAATAAATAAAAAGAGAGTTTTCTGACAGCTTTTACCTATAAAAGAATGGCATAATTATAATAAAAATATATATAAAAATGAGCAAAGGGAGATTTAAAAGCTAAAGCTTATCTTATAGGGCACATAAATAGTGGAAATTTTAAGCAGAACTTGGAAAAACTATTTTATGTTAACAAATATAAGAAACTCCTCCCAAAAATTCCACATTAAAATGTTGCCCATACTCGCATCTAAATTTAAACCAAAATAATGAATACATTTTCATTTCCATTGAATGTATCTCTGCCCAGAAAGCCCCTCCAACAATTACCTAAGTCTGAATGTAACCAATTTAATGGAGTGCAAACAGTACGACTCCGACGGTGAGTATGTCAAAAAGCAGGCGTGTTGACGGCCAACAAAGCTACGCTGCTACGGGTACGCTGGAAATAAATACTCTACGAACAGCCCAGTCCCAATGACTTACATTTGTAAAGAGCTTGAACCGAGGGAGAAAGTGAAATTTTTGCATTTCTCAGTGAGCAGCAGCCGCAGCAGCAGCAGCGAGCGGCTCTCCACAACAAGTCAGGGCCATTGCCATGGGCCATTGACAGCGACTCAGACAGCGACAGCTGGAGACGACGACCGGCTTTAGACCAAGCTGCGGCTTCAGCTTTAAACTTCATTTCAGTCAGAAACGAACCACGAACCAACAACGGAGGCGGCCTAAACCGCACGGAAAACGCATCGAAATCGAAAGTGCTTGTGGTCCGCGCGCGCGACTTGAATCGCCAAGTAGTGCTCTGTTGTGTCCGTGAGAAGGGGGCACCATACAAACAGTGCGTATCCATCAGCCATCATATGTCACCGGCTAGCAAACAGACAGCCATCCGGCTTCGGCTTGGGCTTCGGCTTGGGGCTGCTGTTTACCTGGTATTTTTATGCCTGCTAAGCCATGGGCCCTCGTACGTCTTATGTAATGACAGCGATGGTGAAAATATGCAAAAACACGCGAATGAATCACTCACAGTGGCGGAGGCGGACGCTCCCATTTGGTCGCAGTTTCTCGAAGATTATGTTTTGAGGTGTGTGTGTTTTGAATGGCTTAGGGTTTCCCGTTGAGATCACCGTTTGACTTCTTTCCAAAATCCTCACAGCCAAAGCAGCAGCCAGCGAACATCCAAGGATCTGCCGTATATGGGTGGCGGGGATATGGGCATGAGCATGTCCATGAATGGACCCCTCAACTATCATTCGTCGGCCTATAAGCGTCCCGGCAACAACATCTACATCACGCGGCGTATGGGCGAGGCTGTGGAGCTGGAGCCGCATTTGCGCAAGCCCGTGGAGAGCCAGAGTCCCATTGTGAATCCACAGTTCCGGCCGATGACTAATCAAATGTTGCACCAACAGCAGCAGCAGCACATGCAACAACAGCAGCAGCAGCAGCAACAGCAGCAGCAACAGCAGCAGCGTCAGCAGCCTGGATTTCTGCAGCAGCTCTTTGGCATTGGCGGCAGCTCTGGCGGAGCCAATCCCAATCCAAATCCTCCACCGCAGCAGCAGCATCTGCGGCCAGTACCCCTGCAGCAGCAGCAGCAACAGCAGCAACAGCATCTGCAGGGCAGTGGCCAGCCGACAACATTCCGTGCCGTTTCCGAGAATGATCTGTATCTGCTGGGTGCCATCGAGAAGCTGGTCTATCGTGTTGGTAATGCAACTAGAAGCCAGTCAAAAGAAAACTTTCCCTTTCAACCGTGAACCATGAAATGCTTTCAGATTACTTGGAGAGTCGCGTGCGGCGGTCAGAGCAGTTGATCTACTACCTGATGGCTGGCAACAATCAGAAGGAGGTGAAGGATCCCTGCCCCACGAACTTCACGCGCATCAGCGACAACTGCTACCACATCAATAGCCAGCAGCAGGTCAACTGGAAGACAGCGAACTCTGCCTGCAAGGCCCTCAACTCGCATCTGGCGGAGTTCGAAAAGGTATCGGAGAACGAGGAGATTATGGCCTATCTGCTGAATCAGCCGGCGCACAGGGGCCGCGACTACTGGCTGGGTGGCCTCAATCCCGGTCTGCTGTGGATCTGGTCCAACTCGGCCAAGCCTGTGAATCCCAACACGAATCTGACATCGATAGCCATGGCACAGAAGAGCGAGAATGCCACGGCCTCCAATCTGGTGGATAGCACCGAGGACACATCAGACGAAAGCAGCGAAGTGCTCAACAATACGATGCAAATCGAGGGCAAAGGGCGGTGTCTGCGCCTCAGCTACAATGCTGGCAAGCATAGCTATGTGTACTATGGCCAGGAGTGCACCTCGAGGCACTATTACATATGTGAGCACGAGGACAAGACGCTGGATAATAAGATCAAGAAGATATCCCGCGAGCTGAAGCTCTTCGAGTGAGGAATGTGATAGGTCGAAGGGCAATGCACTGCACAGCACAGCACCGCACTGCACTGCACTAGTTAATTTATAGCCATATTATATCGCCTAAATTTCGAATGAATTTATTCTTGTGTTAAACGTTAAATATTTATAAATATTTATACACTTAAATAAACATAGTTGATAGTGTTCAAAACGTGTGTTAAGGATACTTTGTTCTTGCACAGCAAAGCTTAAAGGGGGATTACATAATGTAAGTAAAAGAATTGAAACCTCTGCGGCTGGGCCGCGTTTGGTTCACATGCTAAAAGCCAACAAAAATTATACACAGAGCGACTGGCTGTGTGGATAGAGATCGTACCTTATGGCCACGCCTAGTCAGGATATAGATAATCCTGCAGTATGTTCTGGAAAGCAATCTTAATCTTACCACGATCCCGCCCATTCAGCTTCTGTATGTCCGGCAGCAGGCTCATCAGAAACATGGCATCGGAATCGGTCTTGCAGTCGCACAAATCCACGACGCCGCCACCTCCATTCGCCACCGGGCCAGCCGAGTTGTTTGCCTCCAGACGCAGCGACGACGGCGCCGCCTGATGATGGCCGTGCAGATGCCGCTGGCTCAAATAGCTGCCACTGCTGCTACTGGCCATCGTGCCTGCCATGGGTGTGGCTCCTGTGGCTAAATTCGATGGAGTTGGTAGTTCCATTTCGGAAGGCGCGACAGGAAGCGCTCCTCCGCTGTGCGTTGTGGTGCTGACTAGATCCACGGGCTTGCTAAACGTTGGACGTACAAAGGAAATGTTCAAATGGGTCGTGGGCTGTGCAGGGAAATTGACACCTGACACTGTAGCAGCAGCAGCAGCAGCGGTCGGTGGCAACTCCTGCGACCGTGGGCGACTGGCACGCACTTCGTCCGGATACAAGCGTAGCTGGAGACGATTGTGATGCACTCGATTGGTGTGCGGCTGTTGGGGGGCATAACGTCGGTGGGCCTCGGCCGCGGACGAGGTGGCTGCCGCAGCCACACTAGAAGTGGGCGCCATTTTATGCATTTCATGGTCTTCGGGCTCGTCCTCGTCATGGTCTGGCGTTCCCTGCTCGAAATCATCCACTGGCTCCTCGCACTCGGACTTGATATCGTTGCTGTCCAGCTGGCTGTGATACCGATTGCGTCCCTCCTCCTCTATGAGGTCCTCTAGCTCCGAGTTGTTTGGCTCATTCTCGTCGAAGTAGTCCAAATAGTTGTCCAGCGGCTGCGGCTGAGGACTCTGCAGAGACGAGGGTGTCGGCTGGTTGGTGCTGCTGGTGGTGGTACCGATGGTGGTCACGGTGCGCTCCCTTTGCATGCGATTCGACAGGCTGGAGAGATGCGCCAGGGCATCCTGCACCTGGGTGTCCAGCGATTTGGGCTGCTGGTGCTTCTTGCGCAGATACGGATGCAGGAAGAACATACGATCAAAGTACGACCAGCAGGGCGGAACTTTCTCCTCCAGATAGTTGGTATACTCGCGCCGAAACGAAATGCGCAAATTGGTCCATTTGGCAAGACTGGCGCCGGGATTCTTCTCCAGCTTCAGGTCCACCTCCCTCCAGAAGTTCTCCACGTACGGTCGACAGAAGTAATACTTGTGCCTGGGATTGTAGATGGCCTCATCGCGTTGCACAACATCGATTAGTTTGAAGACCTCCTCCGTTAGCCAACGCGATGCACTGCAGCTGGCATTCGCATTCGCATTATTACTGGACACAAACTGACTGTTGCCAAATTCACCCGTCATTGTGCTCTGCTCTGGGTTGGGATCCTGGGCGTGGTTTGGCTAGACTCATCAAATACACTTACGTTTCAGACATTTTCGCAAAACATTTTTATTTTTATTGTTTTTCCAAATGTTCTTTTAAGTGTTGTCTGTGGCTCAGTTGTGAACCAAACTCACGGAACTGGTTCATGTCAGACCCTCACAAATATACCGTAATATACCACAAAAATATACAGTAATATACCGATATACCATAAGTCATGAGTGAACCAGTTCATTCTCACTGAATCAATGGAACTGTTTTAGGCAACATAGTTTTTTTTTTTGTGTGTGTTCTTCCGTTTTCCGCGAATTTCTGTATATATCAACAATAAATATTGTTACTTATGCGAAAATAGTGTGCACATACATGCGAGTGCGCCCCGTGCAGATAGTAAGTAGAGAATTGTGCAAGCGCAATTGTTGTGGCAGAAAAACATGACCCGAAAGCGAAAGCTTGCCATCGAGAAAAGGGCCCACAATGTGGAGGCACACACAAACAATAACATTTCGGTTTAAGCAGGAAACATAACACAAAAACGGATCAATGGCTTTATAGCTATTAATTATTCCATATTGTCGACTGGGCCCAGGTGCCCGGAAGAGCTCTCAAAGCTGGCTGGAGACGAAGGCGGACGTGAAATGTTGCAAGAAGCCAGCACGCATGCACCCTGAGCCCGCTGCTGCCCGTCTGCGGGACGCAGCAGCAGGGCAGGGCGGCGTGCCACAAGCATTGGCGAATTATTTTGATTTTAATTCGGCGCCAATAGGAATCTGTCATTCAGCTATTATAAAACGAGTTTATTTTTCTTTTTCACACACCACACTAATCCCCGCATCGATTTTGGCGGGCTGTTTGAGGCATGTTGTAAGAGTGTTGCTTCTGTTTGTTTTGTTGCAGCACTTGAACGGAAACCGTGCCGGAGACATCGGAGTTTGATGCTCTACACAGAGGAATGGCGGTCAAGGTGCAATTTGAGATTGGCCACACGTCAAAGCTGCGCAGCAAGAAAACCCCACATCCACAGGCCTTTACCCACGACTGGGAGATCTACGTGCAGGGCGTGAACAAGGCGGACATCAGTGCCTTTGTGGAGAAGGTTGTCTTTCTGCTGCACGAGTCCTTTCCCAAGCCGAAGCGAGGTAAGTGTCCGGAACAGGGCCCGCCTGGCACGAGTTTTTGTTTAATTGGTTTCTTTCGATTCTCGAATGCAGTCATCAAGGAGCCACCGTATGCCATACAGGAGTCGGGATATGCCGGCTTCCTATTGCCAGTCGAAATATATTTTCGTAATCGCGACGAGCCCAAGCGCATCATGTACCAGTACGATCTGGAGCTGCAGCAGACGGGGCCACCGCGTCATCATGTCGAGGTGAAGACACACGTCTTTGATGCCCCCTCCGAGGACTTTCGCGCCAAGCTGATGCGCGGCGGCGGAGTGCCTGTGTTTGGTGCCAATATCGGCCCAAGCAGCCTCAGTCGGACACTATCGCCCAGCGTCGGTGGCGACGGACCCAACAACGAGGTGGCCATTGTGAAGGCCAAGGGTGGGGGCAGCAGTGCCCTGACCATCGATGCGGCACCGATCAAGAAGCACAAGTCGCGCAACGATCCGGATCCTGGGAAGACGAGTGCCTTCTCTGCGCTCTTTGGCCCGCCCATTACCAAGGGGAACGGCGGCAATATGTTGGCCATTGCCGCACCCCCAAAACACTCGCCGGAGGGCAAAGCGGCGCCCGCCAGTGGCAAGAGCGGCTCACACGATGGCAAAGAGAAGTCGAGCAAGGAGCGCGACAAGTCCAGCAGCGGGGAAAAGCCGCGCGAGAAGGACAAGAAGGATCGCCATGGCCGGGACAAGGATCGCAAATCAAGCAAATCCGGCGAGGGTGGCGGCAAGCATGATCGCGACAAGGAAAAGTCGAAGAAGGACAAGTCCCGCGACAAGGAGCGTGAACGTGAGCAGAGCTCAAGCAGCACACCCTCCTCTACGGCCCTGGTGCTGGCCAATGCCTCGGCATTGGTGAAGCGTACGGCAAGTCCGAAGCCCGGCAAGACCGAAATGAGTGCGCCCAGCCCCAAGAAGACGCCCACTGATGCGTCCACTGCTCTGGCAGTGCCCACCTCGCGATCCAAGGAGCGCGATGACCACAAGTCCGGCAAATCAGAATCCAAGGACAAGGAGCGCAGCTCCAACAAGAAATCCAAGAAGGAGAAAAAGGACAAGGAGCGTGAACGCGAGCGCGAACGGGAGCGGGAGCGTGAGAAGCAGCGCGAGGAGCACAAAGACAAGCGGCTGCCCAAGGATGAGCGCACTGGCCAAACCGACAGTCCGCTGGCCGCTGGCAATCCACAGCAGCACCATCTGGCAGCGCCCAATCAGAGCGCCTCCGGGACGGGCAAGGCGACGCCCACCTCAGTGGGCAGCAACAGCAGCAGCAGCATGGCCAGCAGCGGCAAGAAGGGCGGCGATCACAAAGAGGATGCGACGTCGACGGCCGCTGCGAAGCATTTAGAGAAAGCAGCCACTGATCCAAAGGCCGACAAGGGGACGAGCAATGGCAATGCAGACAACAACAACAAGAAGTCACACAAGCACAAGAAGAAGGACAAGAGCAAGGACAAGGATAAGGAGCGCAGCGAGCGCGAAAAGGACAAGGAGAAGCCCAAGGAGCGGGAGAAAGACAAACAGCAGCTGGCAGCGGCAGCAGCAGCAGCAGCAGGAGCAACTGCAGAGAAGCCATCAGTGGCTGAGCCGTCGCCCAAGACAACAGCCGCAAGTCCCAGCGGTGAGGCCACGACAACGGAGAAATTTGCACCCAGCGGTGCCGGTGCCAGTGCCAGTGCCAATGCCAACAGCAGCAAGAAGGAGAAACACAAGAAATCCAAGGAGAAGGCCTCCAGCAAAGATGAAAAACGCCAGCGAGAGGCCTCCGGGGAAAAGCAGGCAGAGGCCAAGCACAGCGGCAAGCATCAGCAGCAGCAGCCACAGACGCATCCACAGCCGGGACAGAACAAAGCTCCAAGCAATCTAGACCTCAGCGATGTGGACTCTGCACAATCGGCGCCGGATCTGGCTGCCACCAGTGCCCTGGCCGCGGCGGCAGCGGCCACGCTCCAGCACTCGGACAGCTCCAACAGCAGTTTTCCCGATCTGCCAGCGAGGAGCAGCCAACAGAAACCAACGACACAGGCGGTCAAAGCTGGTGCGGCATCCGGTAAAGATGCCAAATCGGCGGGCAAAGAGCACAAGGGAAAGCCAAAGCCGAGCGAAAAGCCAGAGAAGAATGTGAGCGAGAAAGCCGAAAGGGCAGACAGAACGCCGGACACCAAGGCGGCGGACAAGTCCGAGACAAAGCCGGACAAAGAGGAAAAGAAACGGAATCGTCGCAGCTCACAGAACAGCAACAGCGGCAGCGGTGGAGGTGGTGGGGGCGGCTTTATAGAGCCACCGGTGAAACCCTCAAAAAAGGAACAGAACAAGGCGCCGCGTGAGAAATCCAAATCGCCCTCACTGCGTCCCTCGAATGCAAACTCCACAGCTCTGGTGCCTGTGGCTGTCGCTGGTGGTGCAGGATCGGGATTCCTGCCGCCGCCACCATCCTCGCCCAGCAATAGCCATTCCAGCGGTGGAGCGACAACAGCCAGCAGCCTGAACAACAACAACAACAACAATAACAATAGCAGCAGCAGCAGCGGACACTCGCCGGCTGAGATGACGCCATCCCTGCAGGTGAGCACCACATCCCTGCCGACGGAATATCTAAGCGAGCTGCAGGAGCTGCATCACAAGATTATGACGCTGCAGGACAACGAGGAGCTGCAACAGGTTGTCGAAATGATTGCGGCCACCGGCTGCTACGAGATCACGCACAAGACCTTTGACTTTGATCTGTGCAAGCTGGATCGTGTCACTGTGCAGCGGCTGCAGGAGTTTCTGGCCACCTCCGTCTCGTGACACCAAATGGGCAACGCCGCCGCCGCCCCAGCTCTCTACAGCTAGACGATGCACACAAAAAAAAACCCTCATGCACATAACCAAATCAATACAATTTAAAGAAGTTTTAGGTTTAAAAAGTTGTGTAAGCCCCAGCCACCACCACCCACAGCACAGGTTCTCCCATGCCCTCCCGTTCCCTTCCCCTTTTCGTTTAGATCGTTAAGTTAGAGGCCAGAATAAGCAAGCAGCAGTATGCGATACTGTCCCACTCTATCTCTCTCGATGCACAGGAAGGCTATCTATAAGCACACACACACACACACACCTATCCATAATTCCCATATATACGATACTACCCCATATACATATATATATATATATTGAAGATTTGATTACGCGATCCTTTAGCTCGAGACTCATTTGCATCTAAGACCCCTATTTTATGCTTTTAATATTATTCTTTTAGGTTTCCTATTCGCTTATAAAAGTACTTTTATTTTTTTTTATAATGTATCTACATTCATATTTGGTAAGATGATCTTTTTTGATACTTTTTACTCTTTAATTTATTGAGTATTTAACTATGCAAATAAATTATTACTTTTGTACAATTAATTACGCCTTTGGTTAGTTCTTTTTTATTATTATGTTTTATTAACCCTCCGAAGAATCCTTAGCCAGACAAAAAACAAAAACAACACTAAACTGAAACTGAAATTGAAGCAAGTATTATAGTTATATCTACATAGATAAGATACGATATATATATATATATATGTACACCCCCAATTTATTATGCACGTTAAGGTATTACCGGATATATAATATATCAGCAGTAGAATGATGGAGTGCCGTAGACAGCCCAGTCCCCGTAAAGGATTCTATTGAACGAGTGCGAAATGCTCGTGCCAGCCGCCTTGAAATACACATATGTATGTAGTTATGACATGGATACGTATAATCACGCATCAAAACCAAAGGAAAGTAAAGTTTAGTGCAGGTGTTTAGTATTGTATATACGCGATTACGAATTTACGCAAACAAAAGTTAATTTTTAACCACAACCCAACCCAACCCAGCCCCCCAGTGAAGAGGTCAATGCTCAGAGGTGCCCATTCCCAAATTCCCAAAACAAAACACCCCCTTACGCGTATATACATACTTATCGTAAATGTCTGTATGTGAAGAAATGTTTATCAATATTCAAATAAAAAATACATACAGGCATACTATAAATACAGTGCTATACAAAAATATATATATATATACTATATAGATGTGTGTTCTTCGGTATTTGGTTTCAGAGAGAGAGAGAGCGTTACTTGGTTTCTCTACATGTGTATAAATACAAAATAATTAGTTTCTACTTTCATTCGTTTTGAGTTAAGGAACTATTAATACAAAAACTGAGGCAGAGGTTTCAAACATAATGCCTAACAAGAGAGCTTAGTCTTATGGGGCTACAAATGAAAACATTGTGGAGAGGAAACTACAAATGCTAGAACTAAAAAGGAAAACAATATCCTAACAGCAGTGCATATTCGAGTACTATTCGAGCTAATTGATTAGCAGATCTCTGTGTTTGGTTTTTTTTTTTGTGACTAATGACTAGAGAGAGTGCATGTTGACTAGTCGCGGCAATAGCAATATTTTCGCATTTCGGGATCACGATCGTAAATGCATCTGGCCTGTGTGCCATACTTATTCACGCGCGAGATATCCGTGAGCTTCGTTGTGGCACTGAATGTCTGCAGATTGTGCGCCACGCTGGCCTCGTACAGCCCATTGCCGGGCTGTGTGATCAGCTGCAGCTGATACATCTCATCGTGTACCTCCGTCTGGCCGGTCATATCCGCCAGGAAGCCATCCCTGTCGCTGTTTGTCTTAAACTGCAGCAGTTCCTTGTGCGGCTGCAGCCGCAACGCCCAATTAACGCGAAGCAACTGAAAGGGTAAACAAAAACTTAAGAAAACATCTCCAAAATGGTTTGTCGTGTTGTCGTGGCAAACCTCGAGGGGAGCGCAGAGCTGTCGTTGCTCGGCTGTGGCTGCATTGATGGTGTCCACAATGCTCTGAGCCAACTTGAGTATGATGCCAGAGTATTGAGTGTCATTCAGTTGCAGTGGGCGCCAATTGAGGCAGGCGCACCAGTGAGGCTCTATATAGGCATCGGCACAAGAGCGATTGCTGGGTATGGGCTCCAGCAGCGAGATGGCACGTCCTCGAGCCAATTCTGAGATGTGTATGGCCGCCGTGCTGGGCTTGGGGAATATGTCGTTGCTCTCGACCGTCGACTCTTCATCGCTGGCAGTCTGCAGCTCTGTGGAGATGAATCAATTGAGATGATTCCACATTAAGCTAGAATGTTTTGGACCTACGAATGATATGCTTCAGTGTGGCATGCACATCGAATGGCGTTGTGAGGCGCTGCTCATTGGCCAGAAAGTTTTTGTACTCCTGGGGGAAGCGTTTCTTAAAGGACTCGGGAAAGGCAAAGCTAAAGAACGGCAATCGCTCCTCCTGTTTGCCTTGCAGGGTGGCCCGCACCTCGGCAAAACGATTGCCATGATCTGCCATAAAAATGAGAATGGTGTCGTCCAGCAGGGCGCTCTCCTTGAGCGACACCAGCCAGTCGTGTACATCATCATCGGCGGCGCCCACCAGATTGATGGAATCATGCGAGAGTCCACCATGAAAGCTGAAGACAAAGCGCGGTGCATCCCGATATTTAAGCATAAACTAAAAACAAAATTCTCAAAAAATATGTGGGAACTGCTGAAGCCAAAGGACTTACATTCTTGGTGTACTCCAGCATGGTGATGTGATCCGGCTGATGGCCAATACAGTTCGGCTGGCTGTCGCCTGCCATTTGCTCTGCCTCCACAAAATAAGTGCGCAAATAGTGGTCAACGGGCTGCGATTGAAACCCATTCATGCGGTACGTAAAGGTGCCCACATTGGGTAAATCTTCGTTGAAGGAAGTCATGTAGCCGAGACGTGCAAAATCCTGCCAAATCATGGGATACGAATCCACGCTGCCCGATCCCGAAAATCGTTTCCTTGTCTCTGGCAGCTCCAGTTCCGTAAAGCCCGTGAGCAGTGGCACCAGCGCCTGTGGCGTGCCATCGCCCACAATATTATATCCCTTCAGCACGGTGGCGCCCATTTGGTTGGTTAGATATTCGTACGTTCTTGGCAGTTTGCGCATGAAGGCGTTGCGACTCAGCGAATCGAAGCCGAACATTAGGACATTGTAGAACGAGGCGGTGGGCACTTCCTGCATCTGAGGCTGGGCCTGGGCCACTGCCTCGGGTGGCAATACAGCCAGATTTGGTGCAAAATTGGCAGCCAGCGGTCGTTGCACAGTATCACGGATGCCATGGGCCATACCGAACCAGCTGTGGGTAGAAAATAAGCAAATGCTATCAGCCAGCCAAGGCAGGGAACTGCGAGGTAATCATCACCTTTGACCGCTGCCCGAGCGGCAAGATACTTTGACAAAGTCACTGCTCTGCAGGACATACGGCTCCTTCATTCGCAGCGTTCGCCCAAAGCGCACCTTGTAGTCAGACTTGCGTATGATATCCGTATACGAGCAAATGACATCCTCGTGACTGGCAGCAATCTCGGGCCTCACAAAGCAAATGGACTTCTACAGAGCGGGAGATTAAGAGGAGGTAGTCATAAGCATTGCAAAACATTTATCCCGCAAACACCTCGCACATGACCCAGTCCAGTCCATCGCCGCATTGTATTTTTCCCACCGGCTTGTAGAATTGCATGATATCGGGATTATCCACGGGTAGGTGTGGATGTCGGCATTCGCCTTGATTCATGGCCGACCTAATTGACCGCTCGATAATTTCGCTACACATGAGAAATGCATATACAAACAAAAGACATAAATAAATGATTATCTGCAGGGCACACACACCCACACATTGCTTGTGCAAATATATACCTATACATACATTTTAACATTTTTATCCACATCCCGCTCTTCGTGCAACACATACAAGGAAACGAGCAACAAAACCAGGCAGAGGCCCACAGCAATTTTTTGTACCGTCCCACGGCGTAAAACTCTCATTTTTTATGGCTGTAAACAAAAAATTTCGGGCGTAAAGGTCATTGTATCGTTGGGTATGGGCAGCGTACTCACGTTTCGTATCCACGTATTGCTGATTCGGCAGCTGGTGTTGTATTGCAGCATGCAGTGACACAAAACGGTAATTAATTAATTGTAATTGCACTCAAGTGCATTGTTTAAATTTTTCAACAAAACTCGCGCAATGCACCAACAACTAGCCGGGCGATAGAGGTGGAAGTATTACCAATATATCGGAGATGAACCATTTGTGATGCACGATACTTCTGTTTCTAGAATTTTGTGGTTTACTTTAATTAAATTGGTTTATTTCCATTTGGATATACTTTAACCAATCAATACAAGTTTGCTTATTCCCTATATTTGTATTTGCATACATATATTTTGAATTCGATGCATCGATATCGAGAATTTTGTTCTATCGATCATGAGGTTTGTGATGTTATCCCACCGATATTAATTGTAAACAAAGGGCCGAATCACTAACCATACTTAATGGTTAGTGGCCGAATTCAAGCCAAAAAAATGATCAATTTACAACCTCTTTATTGGTTTTAGGGCCTCTTGCACAAGACCAGGCGCACTGCAGTAAAGTGACTATAAAATAAATAATGCCAACCACCATAAAATAGAAGGCATAAACGGTAAACTGTTCAAAAACGTTCAAATTGAGATTGACATTTTCCGAAACAACCACAAAAGTCAAGATGCATTGTAAAAGGAGCGCAATAAAAGTGTTGAAGCCAAAGACCAAGGCAAAGCTGTCCTCCACCAGGTTGCTGGCCAGTTCAGAGCTGAGAGAAGAGCGATACATGGCATACATTGGCAAAGGAGAAGAGATTGAGCATGAAGACAAACCTGGCCACCGTTATGGTAAAAGCAAATAAACCGCCGAAAAGAACATAGCCCAGGTAGGAATAGTATATATTGCTTGTCCAAGATGACAGCAATATACAGCCACCCTCCAGTAGGGACAGCAAAGCTATCGTCAGAAAGCTGGTGCGCGTCTTCAGGCGACTTGCAGGAAAGTATCCCGCCAGCAGCGAAAAGATTGCACTCAGGGCCGTCAGTGCAGCGTCCACAGCTCCATTCCATGCAATCTGGTAAGCAGATTGTAAACATTGTATACACTACTATTTACTACTCTATCTGCGTACACTTACTGGAGGCTCATTGTAGGACTTCCACAGCACCTGCATGTAGGTGCTGATCTGGAGAAAGCCCGCCAGGGTCATGGCATACCATAGACTCCACTGCAGCACCGTGGGATTTGTGTAGGCGCTGTGGAAGTGGGACCAAAGTAGCTGCAAGGCATGAAAGTTTTGCTTTGTGGCAGCTGAAGGCTTTGCCACCGTTTCCTCTGGCTTATTTGAACCATTCTCAATGGCTCCTGCCTCGGACTTTGTGTCATTTTTCCCAGCGCCCGATTGGCTATGGAAATACAGACTCTTTTCGACCTTTGGCAGACCGAATGACCAAACAAGCGCCAGTACTTGAGCTGCAGGAAAAAGTAAAATGTTGAATTATAGAACATCTAATTCTCCAGGGAACTGTACGCACTTGTAATGCTGATAATGTAGAGCTGCCGGTACACCATCCACTGCATGCCAATCATAAGTTGCGCGAGGAGGCCGCCCACTAACTTTCCCAGGAACATGGCCGAACGGGTGTAGGAGGTGACACGCGGATAATGCTTCTTTTCGACCTTGGCATAGATGTACGCATAGTAGGCCACCTCACCGGCCTGATAGAAGCCGTAGAACACCTCAACCACCTGCAGGCCCGTCAGTGTTGTAGTCCAAAGCAGCGTACTCCAGACTAAGATGCCCGTCAGGGCATTGGCAATGATCACAGGCTTATATCTGATGACAGAAAAGATGATGAGAGATCTGACCTTGCTGCAATTGCATTATTGCATGCATGGCTTACCTGAGAAAGTCTGTGATGAGAAAGACAAAGATTTGTAGAGCCAGATAGGAGTAGGTGCCCACGGGATAGACGGAACGATTGATCTCCTCCTGGGTAACTTGATACCAGTCACTCATCAATATCTCCGCATGATACGGCTCCGAGGGACGGATCTCGCGCAGGAAACCGAATATGCATAATACCCACGATATCTTCAGCCACGACTCCATCCCGCTGCGGCTGCCAATTCGAATCTAAACGCGATAGATACTGCTCTCCAGCGATAATGCTAGTGCGGTGTCTAGAAAGCGTAGACAACCTATTAAAATAATTACACATTCTTCCAGTCAGTTGCGGGGAGGGGGGCTATGAGGGTACCTCTCTGACTATAGAGATTTCGTTTCGACGTCTTTATAATCAGCACAACTCGCGATTCGACACGACGCTAGATTTTTGCAACGAGCAAAACCTACATGGACTGGTCGCAATGTGTCTGTGGGCCTGCCTGTCGCTGACTTCACACACATCGAGGAGGAGCCGCTAGGGAGATCCGATGAAAAGTTTCCGCTAATTTGCTGTCAGCATAGCCAAAGCACAATCACGATGCAGCCGGGGTGATCCGTTCCCACTCCATGAAATTATAATTATCAGCTAATTAGACTATTAGCACAGCACTTAAGTGAATCTTTTAGTCTAACTTAACAGTTCTTAACAATTGCGGTTTCCTCCACGAAACTCTCATAAGTGAAATTCTACGCTGATAAGTTAAAAGCACTTCGATCAAAATCTCATGTAATATGCGTGGTAGCCCATACTACCATGATAAGGCCAAAAGAATCGCACCATGACGCCGGGGGAATATTAATAGCTTTCGAAGGTCAAATTTGAAGTTCCAAAAAGGCAAACTATATTTTTTTGCGATGTGTTAATTGCATCAATATAAAATTCATAATTTCGAGAGGTGATACAATAAAAGGCTTCCATTAAAATATTATAAATTGTGGTGCACAGTGTGGGATAAAGTGCATACCCATTTAATAATATATCCGGTGTCTTCGTTTAGCAGGCACTGTCTGAAACCTGGAGACATTCCGCAAAAGCTTAGCAGAGAGCAAAGCTACAACTGGTTCGTACATACCCACACGTACAAATTGAAATATGTCCGGCAAGACTAACCTATGCACATATGTAGATATATCCATATTTATAAGCCATAGCGATGACATCCCTTCAAAATTATAGGCTATAGTAGAATTGTCGTTCATAAACAAGCCCTCAAAGGGTAAGGGTAATACCTATACGAAGATCCAAAGTGCAGAACTGCTGTGCCGTTGTGTGTGTTATTACCCATTCAGTTTGATAAAGATGAACCTTTAGCTGGGTACACAAGACACAACTTGATCTTGATGCAATCGCTGTGTGCGATTATAAACTATCAGCTAATTATATGATTAGCACGGCCACTCAAGTAAATACGCCAATGATGGTCTATAAAAGCAGGTCTTTATTCCGCGACACTTGAGACAGATTGGGGGTTTGCTTTCTATATATGGAACATATCTACACAATGATTAGCTAAACTTTTTCCATCAATCTTTCCTGGAATACAATCACATTATCGTACAGAGAAATCGCAGAAACGAGAACTTAAAGGAACAGGTTTCACTTAAACTAATTAAATTTGTGCACCACCAACAGGTGACTTTAAGTACGTTTGCTAAATGCATCTAAAACTATTCCAAAGTATCGTCCAGCTTCTCCCTGGTGGCTGCTCGAAACCAGAGATATTCCACGAGAACTGATATCAAATAGAGAATGCCCACGGCAATGAAATAGAAGGCATAGGCCGTGAACTGTCCCACAGCGTCGAGTTCAAAGCCCGTCTCTGTGACAAATATAATGGTCAGCAGGGACTGGAAAATGAGTGCAATCAGCGTATTGAAGCCAAACACTAGACCAAAGCTATCCTCCTGCAGGTGCCGGGCCACCTCAGCGCTGTAACGAATTGGGGAAACATAATTAAATAGAGATCTCTGAGCAGGGTCATAGAGTTTATCTTACCTGGACACTGTGATGGTGAATCCATAGAGGGCACCAAACAACACAAATCCCACATAGGACCAATAGATATTGTTTGTCCAGCAGCAGATTAGCACACAGCCTCCTTCCAACGCAGAGAAGAATGCCAAAATAAGCAGACTTGTGCGCGAACTAAGTCGATCTGTGTGCAGATAACCGGCGGCCAAGGCACTCAGTGCAGCCAATGCGGTTAGCACTGCATCCACAGCTCCGTTCCATGCTATCAACGGCTCTGGTTCGATCACTTTCCACAGTATCTGCATGTAGTAGGTGACCTGCAGGTAGCCAGCCAGGCCGATGGCATACAAAAGGCTCCACTGGATCACGCGGCCATTGGTATACGCACTTCGAAAGTGAAGCCACAGCAAAAGCATGGCCCTAAGCAACTTCGGCTGTGTCTGGCTGGACACCTCCATGCTGGAATCACCTGGCAACTCGGTTTGCGTATACGATGACTGATCGGATATGGCTTCTGGTGTGTCACACGTCTCCTCGCGATGAAAGTACAGGCTCTTGTCCACTCGGGGCAGACCAAAGGCCCACAGCATGGCCATAATTTGAGCTGCAAATGGAACATATGGAAAATAAATCTCTTTGTACTGGTAAGGCAGATGCCACCGTCACTCACTGGCCAGCGTTATATAGTTGAGTTCCTTGTAGTTCATCAGCTCCAGATTGATCATCAGCTGGGCGGTAATGCCGGATACCAACTTTCCCACAAACATGGCAGCTCTTGTGTGCGAGGTGACGCGGGGATAATACTTTTTATCCACTTTGGCATAGATGTACGTAAAGTAGGCCACCTCTGCCGCCATGTAGGTGCCATAGAAGACCTCCAGAATCTGCAGGGACAACAAGCTAGTGCTCCAGATGAGCATGCTCCAGATGATTACACCAGTGGCTCCAATTGTGATGATGAGCGGCTTGTAGCTGCAAAACGAAGTGTACAGACGTTTAGTTGGAAATATCTTGTTTGAGAATTCATTTCGGTTTACCGCAGAAAGTCGGTTATGAGGAATACAAAGACCAATTGCACCATGTACGCATATGTGCCCACGGGATAGACATCATGGGTGAGCTGTAAAACAGATTTAATATTATTTTGTTTGGTATAATATTATAGTTTGAGTGTGCCTTTCACTCACCTGAGTTTCGGTGATATTACGCCAGGGACCCAATAGAAATTCCGTGACGTACGGCTCTGAGGGTCGGATCTCGCGCACACATCCAAAGATGCATAGCAGGCAGGAAATTTTCAGCCACTCTTTCATTGTGGCAATTGTGTAACGGTAGCGCGCGTAACGTAATGTAACGTAAGGTGGTATAGCGTATAGCGTATGCCGTTAGGTTGGATCTGGCTTTCCGCATTCGTGGAATGAATTGCTGGTTGGGCTTTGTTGTTTGGTTAAGCGCTTTTTAGCGATACACAGAGACCCCATTTGTTGTATCAGGCCATGGACACCGGCATTCAATCTAATCTTTGCACTCTCTGGATGGCCATTATCACTCTAAACAACCCTATTTATATTTTTGTATTTACACGGAAATCTCTGTTCAAACGATTGTTAGATAATTCAAAGATTTATAATGAACAGAACAGCACCTAACGCCACGACAACCGGCGTTTCGCACACACACGTTTACTTTGTGAATGTCAAATAAACATTTAAGCGCAAGCAATCACACATTGTACATAATACGTATATATACGTATATCTGTCTGTTCGATCGAAGCGTACAGGTGGGTACAGGCTATCAATTTTCAGACACCCTACACGTGTGGCCGCTGTTGACTTTAAGATCGAATCAAAGAACTTTCTAGCTCTCTCTCTCTCACAACTTTTTGTTATCGATTTTTCACACAAAAACAACACTTATATCGAATTATAATGTACCTTATAAAAGCAACAAATGCATGGAACAACCGCAAATCAATTAAAATCAATTGTGTGGCCATGAATAAACTTTGATTTCATGCTGTCGCCTGGCCTGTTACATCACAACAACGCAACAGAACGACGCGACAGAGCAACAGCGCAGCGCAGCATCTGTGCAGTGCGCGAGACTTGCCAGCCAAGTGATTGGCTATAACACCGCGAAGCGCTGTAGCTGTTCCCACCTGAATGGCAATTGCGTCAGAAAAAAACAATAACAACAAAACAACTAGAATCAAAGGAGGGCTTTGGGAACCGAAGCTTTAGGTACCCAAGGATATTATTAGATTTTTTAAAATTTGGATAGGCAGTAGGAAAGCTCATTTGGTTACCTACGTATTAGGCTTAGTTGGGCTGTCTTTATGGCTCCAAGAACTCACTTTATGAACTATCCTTTGGCTATGGCAGCAGCTACTATGTGATATGGTGGGCGCGATTGCTTTTTTCTCTGCATTTCCAATGCCTGCTTAAAATCATTTAACTATACCCTCTCTCTCCGCAATGAAAACAGATGTTTATATATTGTAAAAAATACACGTTTATTTAGCGCGCTCACTTTAAAATTAGTAATGTGTTTCAAATGTTGTACAGGGGTGGTGGTTCGGGTAATCGGTACTGTATGTATAACAAACAAATTAATTATGAAAAAACGTTAGCTATTTACACAAAACACTCGGAGGATTTCCCAGGAAATATTTAACGCCTACAAACACACAATACATATGACGGACAGCTGCCGTTGGACAAACTGTTTCCCAGACGGACATTCGAATGACTGGACTGGACTACGAGCTAAAATTGGCCACACTTGCGGAAATAGTTAGAAAATACATGTAAAAAAAACGTCTTAACAGCAACAACTTAGAGTAGTTTCGTTTCGACTCCTTTCGCACAGGCTCTTGGTAACTCGGTCACACCATTTTTTTTTTGATTCGTTTCGTTGATTGTTTTGGCCAATCTCTCCTTCCTCGCCCGCCTCCCAATTTACTGCTGTGCAATGGGCGTGGGCGTGGCCACGGTTGCCGCCGCTCCTGTCGCTGTGGGATCCGCCGTCACAAATTCGATGGACGCCGAATTGATGCAGTAGCGCTTGCGCGTTGGCTTGGGTCCATCCTCGAATACGTGTCCCATGTGAGCGTTGCAGCGGGCGCAGCGTACCTCGGTGCGTATGCGTTCTGGATGTGCAATTAGTAGTAAAATATTGCCCCCTTTGTAATTTGTATTTTTGCAAATTGTGAGATTAATTGGATACGTTTTGTGTTTGATTTTATATAGCGCAATTTTTTGTTTGTTTTTTTTTTTAACAATAATTTTGGTTTTTTTTTAATATTTTTTTTGCAGATCAAGTTAAAGTTTTTATTAAAAAAAAAAAAAACAATTTAAAGAAAATAGATTGCAAAATGAATGAAATGAAAAGCGAAGAGTAAAAGAGAGCGGGAGCAAGGGGTACAGAGTCAGACAACAAAAGAGAGAGCGATCGAATGCGAAGAGAAGTAACAGTAAATGTAACGGTAACGGTAATTAATGTGAGTGCAGCGGAGACAGCAAGAGAGAGAATGTCAGGTGACAAGGAGGCCATGGAGAAGGGAGGAGTGAAGAAGGAGAGGTGCAAGTGCAGCAGAGAGCGAGATCGAGAGAGCGACGAAAAAAGAATGGACGTCAAATGAGGCAAAAAGATGGATGACATATAACGTAACGAATGATTCATTTTTTTTTTTTTTTGGTTGTATTTGCAGATCCGGTGTATATAATCATTATGCGGTTAATAAAGCAAAATGTTTATGCATCATGTGTGTGTGTGGTTGTGTGTGTGTGAGTGTGTTTTTGTTACAATTTTTAACAATGGATTTCGTGGGTGTGTAATTGTAGTTGTTGTTAGCAAAACAAACCCCCAAAGAACGTTTATAGGCGTACATATAGTTTTTTTGTTTGGTATTTTTGAAGCGAGTTAAAAAAAAGAGAAATAGAAAATATACGAAAGTACACATTATTCAGTTTGTTTGACACTATATTTAAATATGTAATATAGTATGTATGGGATTGGATACGGTAGTATTGCATTATGTTATAAAAACACGTAAGTAGAAACAAAATAAAATACTTTTGGCATGAGTAAGAAGCAAAATAAAAAAATAACAACCAAAACAACAAATGAATGCACCATCAAAATATAATAATATCCGGTATACACAGTGGCTATGGCTCCCTAACCCAAATATAGCGACGACTGACCTTGGAACTATGTATGTATGATCGATACGAGAATGATGGGAAGGTAATTAAGCTTTTGTGTACGTGCCTGATGATAATTAAGTTTAGTTTTTGTATGGATTTTGTGGGTGGGTCATATATTGAAACCGAAAGACAGTAGAGAGTCGCGTGAAGGATGGGATGGAAAATTCAACCAAAAATGAAATATACTTAAACCAAACCAAGGAACTTCAGACTGATCGTTATGCCGAGTATATCAGACCCTTTTTGTTTTTTTTTTTTTTTTTTTTTTTTTCATGAAATACAATATTTATCTCTCACTCCTCATTGCATAAATACATTTAAGTATTTATCATACATACACATACAATATCTTTTGACAAGCATTGTTTTTACGAACATTTTGTTGCATAATAAACTCCTATAAAATATCTAAATATCTGTTGTTGTAACACGTTAATTCTGCTTGAGATTCTATCCTCCATCCTCCATCTTCATTAGCTTCTGTTTATTTTCTTTTTTGTTTGGGGGTGTTTTGAGGTGGTCGCTACACACTACACAGGATCGAGCATTATTTCTTGGACGATGTCGTCGTGGAGGCGGCTGTCGGTGCCGCTGCATTCTTCACAAAAACTATCGACGCCGAGTTGATACAGAAACGATGATGCTTGGGCGGTGGTCCATCGTCGAAGACGTGGCCCATGTGTGCCGAGCACTTTGAGCAGCGCACCTCAGTGCGTACCATGCCTAACGTTTTTGAAATGACTACTGTTGTTTTAATCATATTAAAAGGTATTCGGGGGGCAAGGGTGTTTTGTTTTATTTTTGTTTTTTTGCAGCAGAGAGAGACAAAATATATGAAATTTTGGTTGCATTTGTTTTTGTTGTTGGAAATTTTTGGAGAAAGTTAGAGAGGTTTTTTTTTTATTGTTTTTTAGTTTTTTTGGGTGGGAAAAAAGATGTGAATAAAAGAATAATACTCAATTAGGAATTCATTTTTAGTCTTAGTCTTTCTTCGGTTAGTTGCACATTCAGGTTCATCAACAGCAAACATCACATCACAGTAACAGCAACAACAACAACAACAACAACAAAAACATCATCAATGCCCGATGCACACAGTTCGGCATTCAAGCGTCTAACGAACGGCACAACTACAGTGAACTCTAGGGCACATGTACCAGAATTTCAAGACAAAACCAAGCCGTAACATAACATTAATAAAAAGCAACAAACAAACCAAAAAAGAGAGAACGGGGAACAGAACTAGAATGAAATCATTTTGCAAATCATTTTGTTTGGTTATAGAACTTAAAATAAAACTAAAGTGTCTTTTAATCTATCTTTATGTCGTATATTACAGGTAATCAAAACATCTTGTTATCTTTTTCTGTGGCTAGTATCGCTCCTAAGCTCAACACAAACTTTGATTATTGTATGGCAACGGAAACGGCAAATGATATAGAAACTCAACGCAAGAAAACAATTTTTTTTGCAAATAACATCTAAGAGTGCTAAACATTGTCTAGCCGGCTAGGACAGTCGGACTAAGTTAAACGGACCGAGGCTACATACCTGGTATGCTGGCATCCCGATGCAGGGTTACCTTGCCCTTGTCGAGGACATCATTGAACGCCGGCCAGCCGCAGCCCGAATCGTATTTCGTGTCCGAGCTAAACAGATCCTGATGACACACAATGCACTGATACACACCCTTCTCGTAGTGCTTGTTGTAGCAACCTGTGGGGGAATTTGAACACAGTTTAGTGGCTTGTTTTTATTTTACGGATATCAAAGTGTTGTTTCTTAATGGATTGTGCACCTGTGTAGGGCCGCTCAGTGCCTGCCTCCTGGGTAACCTGATACTGCAGTGGTGTTAGGCGTTTGCGCAGCTCCTCTTTGTTCACGGTAACCTTTTCGCTTTTATTCTCCATGTTGTTGGCTTTACTGGGATTCGTCGTCTTACCCTCGTCGCTGTCTGTAATTTAAAACGGAAAATGTACTTAAGCTGCGGTTAAGTTATGTTACATGTACATATGTGCTGCTTAGTTTACCACCAATTGAGCAATGGAAATTGTATAATTATGGGAAGTGCTGTGGGGTGAGATCTTAACTACATTTCTTGTCGCTAAGCTTCCTTAATCTTTCACATATCAGGCAGACCTTTCCACTAAACCTTGGGCAATCATAATTTGTTAGTTTAAAAGCAAGTTGTTGGCGATAAGAAACCGCAGCCTACTAGTACTATCAGACATGAATTGCGAAATGTACGTTTTTTTTTTAGAAATCCCAAAATCATCTTGTTTTGGTAAATAAAAGAAATTAAGTGGATGTTTATTTTCCCTTGATAAAGCAGACTGTGAGGGCACATGTACGCAACAAACTGCTACAAATATTCAGAGTACCCACAAAATGCACTCGCCCGTCCCCAAACAATTTGTATACAAAGTCCAAAGCAGACAATAAACCTAATTGGTGGAGGTGTAAACAGATTGGTTAAGTGCAGGCAGAGGAGAAGCACCGCATCCGACTGCACATAAAGTGAAGAAACGCATGGAACTACATACTACAAATAGAGTGAAGAAACGCATGCATATTGGGTTAAAAATAGCTGAATGCTGCAATAAAACAAAGTGGCGGCGCCCACCGTTCGTTGAGTGTAAACAAAACAAAATACATACAGCATACAGAGGGGAAGACCCGTTAGAGTGGAGTGGAGGGGGCGAAACAGTCTAATTTAATTTGGTTTTTTAATAGAAAAAAAAACCACTCGACTGTGTCGTAGACAATGATTTAATTTCGTGCAAATAACAAAACCAAATGGAATTGATCAGGGGCAGGGGGCCAGGGTATTTTCGCGTGCATAAGGAATGCACAAGAAAATTTGAACTAGAAAATTCCGTCTATAATTAGATATTGGTCAATCGATTGATTTCTATATAAATTGGCTTAACAAATGAATGAAATCTGTTGTGTGGCATGGCATGGAAGCCGCCTGGACACACCCACACGGGGACCCAGACCAAGCCCATAACTAGGAGCACCCTCCCCGCCCCATTCCCTGCCGACAGACTCACCTGCAAAGCAGCGTGCGATGGGCACTGCAGCTGCAGCGACCACTCCGACTAATGGATTGGGTTGTCTCCACCTGGCAGCTGCAATAAGTGCGAAATTTCGTGTGTGCCCCAGTGCGTGGCGAGAAAGTGAAAACATTTTTAACTTTTCAGTCGAAAATTTAAAGTAAAGTGACAATCAGAAGGTGGAGGTGGAGACGGCGACTAACGGTGCCTGCTTTTTGCTGCACTTGGCACTGGCTTGTTATTTAATCACCGTTCGTTCGATGTGAATGGCGAGAGCAAAACAACATGGGAAAAACGGGAAAGTCAATGACAGGCCAAAGGTATATTCATTTGGGAGGTAGGGGGCAGTCACTCTCTCTCTCTCTGGCTAGTCGGAAACTGTATATTTTAATTACTTGAACGAATCGTATGTATGCATTTAGCTGCATTCGCTTATGGGTAAACACAGTGGTTGCACTTTCGGACTGCCTTACCTTCTGTCTAATATTTCTTGGCCTGTCCACCAAAACACCCACACAAAACTAATATTTATGCAATTTTTGCCACTTCCGTCTTTATCCGTTCTATTTTTGTGCAGCTTGTTTTGCCTGCTTCTATGTGTGTACATGTGTGTATGTTCACACGGGAGAAAGCGCATTAGAGAGAAAGCCGTTGTTGCTCAATTGCACACGCTCATTAAAAGAAAATTGTCTACCTCGTAGAACCCAACCCAACGCTCTGCTCATAACCTGGGGACACACACAATTTCCTTCAATGTCAGAACAAATCCAAATATGACTATACCCCATGGACACTTACGGGGCGGGGGACTGGGACTGGTCAAGTGTCCTTGAATTGAGTGGGACGGCGCTAGAAAATATATCTCACCTGCTTAAAATGTGTGTTGTGTTGCTTTTCAGTGCTCGGCTGCTGCTGCTGTTGCTGCTGTGGCTTTAGTTTATTTCTATTTTTGGCCTTTGTTTATAACTTTGTGGGCTATGTAGAGCGTGCACGCGGACTAACAAGCGCGCGTCGTTGTTACGCAGCAAAGGGAAATGGAAAAGTTAATTCAAAAAAGCTTGAAACAGCAGCAAACAGCTGATGCGCGCGTCGACATAGGTATGCAGTGTGACCGCGGATTTATCGAGCAAATATACCGTCAGACCCTCAAAAATAATCCTTCTCGTTTTCATAATATACCGAGGAAAATCATATTACTCAATTCGATTTAATATAACATGCTTGGCTACATAAAGGACTTTCTTTCTCAATAAATACACCATCAATATACGTTTTGCGATGTTTTTCCTATCGAAGTGTCATTCTGAAAATTTATAATTGTGTTTAGTATTTTTGTAGTATTTTCGTAAATGAACGGCCATACTTTGTGAGCATTTTGGCGCATTTTCACATAAATTTTATTCGCGAAAGAAAATTTAATTTTTGGAAAATATGTCGACGTTGGAATTGTGCGAGAAGTACTTTGAAACACGAGATGTGTACAAGCTAATGAGTCTCCAGAAGGATGCCAAAGAGAAAGAGATTAAGAAGGCATACCACAAGCTGTCACTTCTGGTTCACCCAGACCGTGTGCCGGACGACCAAAAGGAGGAATCGACGGAAAAGTTCAAGGTGCTGTCGAAGATCTACCAGGTGCTGACGGACACTCAGAAGCGGGCATTGTACGATGAACAAGGTGTCATCGATGACGATGACGATGCGGAAGGCAAGCTGTCCTCATGGCTGGAGTTGTGGAGCAAAATATTCAAGCCAATCTCCGAGGAGGATATCAACAACTACGAGAAAGAGTATGTGGAGTCGGAGCTGGAGCGCACTGACATCAAGAAGGCCTACCTGGGCGGCAAGGGCTGCATAAACTACCTCATGAATCATGTCCCCTTCATGAAGGTTGAGGACGAGCCGCGCATCAAAGTGATTGTGGAGGCCATGATTGCTGCCGAAGAGGTTCCTGAATATAAGATCTTCACGGAAGAGCCATCGGCCAAGCGCAAGAAGCGGCACAACAAGTACGCGCGTGAGTTTAAAGAGGCCGCTGTCATCAAGGAACGCATTCAGCGGCGCCAGCAGCAGAAAGACGAAGAAGATCTGGAGGCCTCCGGTGGAAATCTGCAGCAGATGATACTCGCACGCAAAAATCACCGCGAATCCAACTACAATTCTCTCATGGACCGTCTGCTGGAGAAATATGGTGGCGAGGACGACTCTCAGTCTGTGGACTTTGGCTCCTTTGAGAAGAAAAAGAAGTCCAAGTCAAAGAAATCGTCGAAGCCCAACGCCAAAGAGAAGCTCAAAAGCGTTAGGTCCGGCCGAGTAGAAAAGACAAAGAACTAAGCCGCACTTGAATATTTCATAAATATACAACATATTCGTATTCCTCATAAATATTTGTATAATGTAGTTTAAGTTTATAATATATAAAGGTTATAAATTAATAAGTATATTACATTACAGTTTCTTTTTCTTTTTTTATTGGTTCATAAGTAAATCAAAACAAATGAATAAAATAATTAAGTTAACGCTGAAATTAGTTCTTTTATATATAGATAAACAGCAACAAGTAAAGGATTTATTTAATTATGTGACGTCACATCGTGCTTTCTTATGCTACCACCTTGCAATGAATAGCCTTGCAGCAGAATCTGGTCACACCACCACTGTCTATCGAAACCACACATTCATAATAAACAAAAATTTAATAATAATTTTGGCGCAAAAATGAGATGCGTGGTGTTAAATTGCATAAATGCGACAGCGGCCTCTGATAAATTGCAAGATATATGTTTCTTCAAGTTTCCGAAGAAAGCCGATTTGGCCAAACGTTGGCTATCATTTTGCGGCAATAAGGATGCCCTCAAAGTGAAGAATGCCAGTATTTGCATTAATCATTTCAAAGAAGAGGATATCGTGGGGGCTGAGAGGTTCAAATTAGGTGAGTGTACTACTGCTCGTATAAATTTCAGACCACGTAGTAATGTCTATCCCCCAATAATCCCCAGGATTGGCCAAGCATATTTCATTGGGCCTAAACGCTGTGCCATGCATAAATCTGGTAAGAACGGAATGCATGTCGGATATGTTCCAAAAGGAACAAAAAAAAATCCGAAATAAGCAGAAACTTTTGGACGAGCTTTTGGCGGATGTCGTGGAATCGGAAGAGACCTACGTCAGTCCGCCGCCGCCCACAGAGGAATTTCAGACAATACCACATGAAGATTGTCCCGAAGGTAATGTTGATGAATCTAATGAGGCCGATGAAAACCACGAGAGTCTGACGCAATTTAATAAGTGTCGTACTTGCTATCGGGACTATGAGTTTGATTTGAATGACGAAGATCCCTTCGACAACGCCAACAGCGTTTTGCTGTGTCGCATCGAAGTCATTTGCGGTGTCTGGGTAGGTCTGGTACATTGCATTAAGGGACCTTATCGTAATTAAAGTATATTTTTGATATTTTACAGCTCAGCAATATTGAAGGCGGACCACGATACATGTGCCCGGATTGTCAGTTGTCCCTAAAGAATGCAATCGAGTTCCGTGAAAAGGTCATAAGTACGGAGGTGATGCTAACTCAGGGCAAGCCCGTGTGTAATAAGTCAGCAGTCGAAATAGAGTTGGCATCAACAGAGACGGATCAGAGAACATCGGTACCCGATTGGAAATCAGAATTGGCACCGTTTAATATGGAAGAAGAGTACGACGAAGAATATACACAGTATGAAGACATTTACGATGAACCATCTACCACTACGCGCAGCCCTTACTCTAATAGGATGGATATAGAAATATTGGACACCTCTGATGAAGATTTCAACATTGCTAGAGCAGATGATCCACTCAGCGTTGCTCGTGGCACCAAAATCCTTAACGAACTGATAAGCGAATTCACAGGTCAGGATAAAGTCAAGCCCGAAAGGAGCAAGAATGAAATAAAAGCAGAAAATCCAACAAAGGAACGGACCAAGCCAAGGAAAATGAAAATTCAAGCAAGACTCCAAGACGATGACGACGATGATTCTCAGCTTATAATCTTTGGCTCCTTTGAGAAGAAAAAGAAGTTGAGCCCAATTAAATCCTCAAAACGTAGCTCATTTAAGAGGAGCTTCAATGCTAGCTGAGTAGAGAACGCCAAGAACTAAAACATTATTTAATAAGCATATTCGTATTCCTCATATTATTATTATCATACATATGACGCTCACATATTCCTCATATTCTTTTGTACAATGCAGCTTCTTATGTTATTTTATTATTAATTATATTTTTATATCAATTTTGAATTGGTAAGCCAGAAATTTATTGATTAAACGATTAAGTAATGTTATAATATGATTAATATTGAAAACAATTGAATTAAATAAATAAGTAAATGCTGAAATTTGTTATTGTGATTTTAAACTCTAATAAGCAATAATTAGTGTTTTGTGACGTCACGCGCGCTGTTTTGTTACACCCTGCAATGCGTGGCCGCCTTGCACAAGAACTTGGTCATATTATCGAAGTCAAACCACCACTATCTTTTCGATTCGTGCTATCGATAGCTCATATAAAATAAACACAATTTTATGAAAATTTATTTTTTCGATCAAAAAATGAGATGCGCGGTGATCAATTGCCAATATGCCACAATGGCCCCAACTAAAAAGGAGCAAATATGTTTCTTTAAGTTTCCGAGGAACGCTGATTTAGCCAAACGTTGGCTATCATTCAGCGGCAATAAGGATGCCCTCAAAGTGAAGAATGCCAGTATTTGCATGAAACATTTCAAAGACGAGGATATCTTGGGGTCTAGAAAGTTCGAAATGGGTGAGTACAGTTCGTATAGTATCATTGGGACAATGTAGTAAAATTCAACCTAAATTAGGATTGGCCAAGAAGAGGACAGCGCGACCAGGCGCAGTGCCGTGCATAAACCCCGGCACCGATAGCGCGTCGGAAAGGGCTCGAAAAGAAGAAACCCATATCCGAAAGAGACTATTGGCCGAGCTTCTGGCGGATGCCGAGGAAACGGACATGTCCCAGGAGGACACTGAACCCACTCCTAGCTATGACCGCTATCGTACCGACCCGGCTAGCGTCAGTCCGTCGCACATTGAAGAAAATGCCTACCTTCAGACAATTTCACATGAAGATTGTCCCGAAGCTGATGCTGATGATGCCGAAGAAACCCAAGAGAGCTTGATGCAGCAGCTCAATAAGTGTCGTACTTGCTATCGGGACTTTGAGTTTGATTTGAATGCCGAAGATCCCTTCGACAACGCCAACAGCGTTTTGCTGTTTCGCATCGAAGTCATTTGCGGTGTCTGGGTAGGTCTGGTGCATTACATTCAAGGACTTTAATTATAATTAAATTATAATTATAATTATAATTGATATCCCACAGCTTAGCAATATCGAAGGCGGACCACGTTTCATGTGTCCGGACTGTCAGTTGTCCCTAAAGAATGCAATCGAATTCCGTGAGATGGTCATAAGTACCGAGGTGTTGCTAACGCAGGGGATGCCCGTGTGTGATAAGCCAGAAATCGAAATAGAGTTGGAGTCAACAGAGCAGGATCAAAGAACAACCGAGTGGACAACGGATTCCGTATCGACTAAAATGGATGAAGATGTCGACGACGACGAAGAAACACGATATGAAGACACTTATGATGCATCGCCTAGCCCTGTGCATAGCACTAACTCTAATCAGATGGAAATAATAGAGCCCATTGAGGAAGATATCAACGTTGCTAGAGCAAATAATTCAATCAGCCGTGGCCGTGGTGCCAAGAATCTTAACGAACTATTAAGCGAAAGAACAAGATTTGTCACAAAAGCGGACACACCAGCCAAGATACAGCCGAAGCCAAGGAAAATGAAGATCCAGGAAATACTACAAGATGATGACGAGGAGGATGAAACCAATTCTAAAGTTGTGCCCCTTAGCGCCTTTGAGAGGAAAAATAGATCCATGGCAAAAACATCTTGACAGCAAACCCCACAAAGAGGTAGCCAAGAGTTTTGACTTGACGCACTTGAATATAATTATTAACCATAATAGTACTCCTCAAATTAATTTGTATTGTGGGGTTTTATTAACGTTGAATAATATTTGTATGTAAATTTCAAACTATTAACACATTTGGAATAAGAAATACGAGTGAATATTCTATTGGTTAATAAGTAAATCAATTTAATAAAATTATTAAGTAAACTGTTCTTTGGAATAAATTCTAAAACTCATTTGTGTGACGTCACAGCGTGCTGTTTTCGTTCACCCTGCAATGCGTACCCTTGCGCTAGTATCTGGTCATACTTTTGAGGTCACACCGCCACGGTCCTATCGGTTCCTACTATCGATATCCTCAATTCTTAATGTGCAATAAACACAATTCAATTTTAGTTTTTGGGGCCAAAAATGAAATGCGCAGTGCAAAATTGCCAGAATGCCAAAACGGCCTCAGATAAAAATCCACAATTATGTTTCTTCAAGTTTCCGAGGAACGCTGATTTGGCCAAACGTTGGCTCGCATTTTGCGGCAGTAAAGACGCCCAGATTATGAAGAATGGCAGTGTTTGCATGAAACATTTCAATGACGACGATATCGTGGGCGCTCTTAAGTTCGAATTAGGTAAGTACGGATCGTTTATCATTGAGACAATGTAGTAAAATGCATCTAATATGATCAGGATTGGCTAAGAAGAGGACATTGCGGCCGGGCGCAGTGCCGTGCTTAAACCGGAAAAACGAAAGCAAGTCGGAAAAGGCACGCAAAGAACGCAACCAAAAGCGAGAGAATCAGAAACTGGTGGCCGAGCTTCTGGCGGATGCCGAGGCAAAGGAAATGGCTCAGGATGATATTGAATCCACTCCTAGCTATGTCCGATATAATACTGGAATTGCATCGGCCCCGGCCTTCGTCACTCCGCCGCCGACCACTGATGAAAATGCCTGCCTACAGGCGTACAGATTACATGAAGTGGACCAGGACCCCCTCACAGCTGATGAAAATCACGTGAGCCTGCCGCAGCTCAATAAGTGTCGTACTTGCTATCGGGACTTTGAGTTTGATTCGAATGCCGAAGATCCCTTCGACAACGCGAACAGCGTTTTGCTGTTTCGCATTGAAGTCATTTGCGGTGTGTGGGTATGTCTGAAATACATTCCATTCGATTTGAATTGAAATACTTTTGCTATCCCACAGCTCAGCAATATCGAAGGCGGACCACGTTACATATGTCCGGATTGTCAGTGGGCCCTGAGCACTGCGATCGAGTTCCGTGAGAAGGTCATAAGTACCGAGGTGATGCTAACACAGGGGATGCCCGTGTGTGAAAAGCCAGTAATCGAAATGGAGTTGGTCGCAACAGAGACTGATCAAAGAATATCTGAACCTGAACCTGAGTGGACACCAGAATTGGCATCCATTGATTTGGAAGACGACGACGACAACGAGGAAGATGTACAGCATGAAGAAATTTATGATGAATCATATAGCCCTATCCATAGCCCCAATAAGGTGGATCATATCGAAATATTAGAGCCAAGCGAGGAAAATGTCGACGCTGCCCCAGCAGATCCACTCAGCGTTGCACGTGGAGCCAAAATCCTTAAGGAACTGATAAGCGAATTCACATGTCAGGATAAAATCAAAACGGAACGGGTAAAGAAAGAAACAGCAGACGAGAAACCGGACAAGGAACAGTCACAGCCAAGGAAACCAAAAATCCGGGCCAGACGCCAGGCGAACCCCAAATCCAAAACGGAGCGAAATCGTATACGCCGCGCTCAGCTCAGAGACAAGCCTCCCTCCCATGTGTGTGATCAATGCGGGCAGATCTTCCGCATGGTCCACAATTTGCAAATTCATATGCTCCGTCACACACGCACAAAGAACTTCCAGTGTCCGGAATGCCCAATGACATTCTATGATGCCTACATGAGAAACATTCACATACGCGTTCGTCACAAGGGCGAGCATCCCTTCGCCTGCAGATATTGCCCCGAGAAATTTGCATATGCGGGGAAGCGTCAGAAGCACGAAGCGTGAGTAGTAGATGAAATGGAGGATTAGTAGCAGCGATTAAGATTTGGGTTTTCATTCTAGCAAAGTACATTGGGCACCTCCTCGTCTAAAAGTGAAGCGGATCAATCCTGCACCAATGCCACGAGCTCAGACGCGCTACTTTTGCAAACTTTGCGATAAGAACTATGTGTCGAAGTACGCTTTGGCCTGGCACATTAAATCGCATGGAGATGCGAACGCTTTCAAGTGCCAACTCTGCGACAAGAGCTACTCCGAGCCAGCGAAGCTGAAGCGGCACGAATTAACCCACGGGGAGAGGCCACTGCAATGCGATGTCTGTTTGAAAGGCTTCTTTCAGCGCACCAAGCTCAAGGACCATGAGCTCATACACACCGGAGAGCGTCCTTTTAGGTATGAGTATAGTTTCTTCGAGATTATTTGATACTAAATTCTGGACTCTCTTTTTTGTGTGCAGGTGTGAAATTTGCAACGTTAATTTCCGGTACAAAACTAATTTAAAAACTCATGCAAACACCAAAATGCACCAGGAGAATCTACTGAAGACGGGCAAGAAAGAACAAATTGATAGTGATTAGATTATGCTATTTAAGGAGCCCTTCTGGATGGTCTCCCATTTAAGTTGTCGACCTGTGCGGTGCAACAGGTGGAAATTCGGATGGCTTCGGACAGCCTCATTACTCTTCTCCCAGATTGTCTTCAGCTTTAAGGGCTTCGCCTTCCTCCTCTCCCCTGGATTCCCAGCGGATCTTCCAGCTGCTACTGCATGACAATGAAAATTTTATAAATTTTGGAGAAAGGAAAAAGTTGTATGTTTATAAGAATGAGAAACAATTGTATATCTATTGCTTCATAAGTAAATCAATACAAATGGAATGGAGAATTAGTTAAGCCATGGCTTGTCTGGTACCTATTTTTTCAGGGGAAAATTATCCTAGATATATATTATTGATATTTTATTAAATCATTGCGTCACCTTGTTGTACTTTTCCACATATTGTGGTAACCTCTGGTCACACTTTCAACACAGTCGAATCGATACCGTAATTCTATCGATATCTCCACATCTCAGTGAAAATCAAGCGTCACTTTTTTAAGTTCATGGTATATAAACATTTTATATAGTTCATGGTATAGCACCTGTAAAAGGTAAGGAAAATTAATAGAGCTACCTTTCTTTTAGGGACTATTTGTTTATTTCGGCAGCTGCAGGCACTAACATTAGCAAGCACATACCATACACATAAATTCCGAGTGGTTCTAATAATTTTCCACTTGTGTTTGCGTGTGTGTGTTTGCTTGCCTGTATTGCAATTGACCCCATGTTTAAATGCGCTTTGTGTTTTTTGTTTTTTTATATAGATAATCTAGAAAAATGTCGAGCTACTGCGGTGCCTGTCGAAAGAGAACCAACCTGAAAACGTTTCGAATGCCAGTTAATGAACAAAAAAGAAAATTATGGGCTGATTCGCTGGATATCGAATACACAAATCAAAGAATTTGCGAGAATCATTTTAAAAAGACTGATTTTTACTATGCCGACAGTATGAATAGTAAACGGCGACTTCGACTGCGCGCCGAAGCCATTCCAGAGCAATGTTTATTGTTATTTAAGGACAAGAAACTAGGCTCGCCGTCAGAGTAAGTACTGTCTTTATTAACATATTTGTTAATTGCCCACAAGAATAAAAATGCATTCACGTACAAGTGTGTGTGGGTGTGCGTGGCAGCATGCTACAACTACAAAAGGTACAGCCATAGCAAGCGGTCTCTTGTTTGGGTGGTGGTGGTATTTCTGTCAATGGAGCTCGACAAAATTGGGGTCAGGCATAACATACACTTGGTCAAATGGCCGCAAGACACTAATTAGCTGTCGTGTGTATTTATATGAATATTTTTGGGTTTTTATTTTACAATAGAGAAAAATAGTGACCCCTTGCGTTGTTTGCCGTTAGAAAACGAATCTGAAACATTATCAATTTCCAGCTAACGAACAAAATATAAAGTTGTGGTTAGCCAGCCCAGCCCATATATCCACATGTAGATTTCCAATTGCAAACAAAGTATGTACAATGTAAATATATTGTATGCATAGCAAAATACCACCACCGAAGATCGGCATGGCCGTACCTTACCGTAGTTGTATCATGCGTGGCAGCACAGTTACCCCATCACTGGTTCCTCTCTATTTTGTTTATGAATGAAACTTAAAATCCTGCTTTATTAATCAGAAACGCAGAGCACAGAGAGAACCAGATAAACGATGAAACGGAAGCCGCTCCCAGCTACGATAATTATCAAACAGAAAACCCATCGGCCGCGTCGTGTGAAAGTCCGCCCATTGATGAAGATGACTCCCTCGACTCCATGTTTCTCGAAGATGACGATCCCCTGGCAGGCGAAGACAACAAGGAAACTGTTAATCAGCTGATGAAGTGTCGGGCCTGCTATCGGGACTATCAGTTTGACTCGAGTGCCAAAGATGTCTTCGTCAAGCAGAACGCTGTTTTGCTGTATCGCATCGAAGTCATTTGCGGAGTTTGGGTAGGTCGGAAATGCATTCCATTCAGCAGCGACTTGAATTTGTATCTCACAGCTCACCAGCATCGAAGGCGGACCACGTTACATGTGTCCGGATTGCCAGTCGGCCCTGAATACGGCAATAGAGTTCCGCGAGAAGGTCATAAGTACGGAGGTGAAGCTAACGCAGGGCAATCCCGTGTGTGATATTGCCGCTGTCGAAGTGGAGTTGGACTCGGCTGAGAATTATCAAGGAACGTCAACGATTGAGTGGCCCTTGGGTTTGATTTGTAAGGAAGAGGATGAGGAGGCTAAGGCACAGAACACTATCCTTAGCCCGAATATAGAAATGCTAGAGCCCCTGGAGGAGGACATCGGTGCAGACCCGTCAGATCCACTGAGCGTTGCTCGTGGCACCGATATCCTCAAGGAGCTGGTAATCGAACTAATTGGTACAGATAAAGTCACACCTGAGAGGCCAGCCAGGAAAACAAAAGTCGATGGCGAGGAAGAGGACGAAGAGACCATAGAAGATGCCATTGAAAATTACATGGACGATGTCATTGAAGAGGAAAGCAGCGAGCAGGCCAAGAAGCAGGACAAGAAAAAGGCAAAGAAGGCAAAGGCTCGCGAGGCACAGCCAAAGCGAAAGGTGAACGCCAAATTGAAGCGGGAACGGGAACGCATACGTCTCGCCAAGATGAGGGAAAAGCCACCAAACTATGTGTGCGATCAATGCGGATCGGCCTTCCATTTGGTGCACAATTTACAAATTCATATGCTTCGTCATAGCCGCACAAAGAACTTCCAGTGCACGGAATGTCCAATGAAATTCTACGATGCCTACATGAGAAACATTCACATACGCGTTCGTCACAAGGGCGAGCTGCCCTTCGCATGCAGACATTGCCCCGAGGCATTTACAAATGCTGGCGCCCGTCATACTCACGAATGGTAAGTCGTCAATGAAATGGAATCCGATTGAGATTTGAGATGTGGATGTGTGTGTTTTCTCCTTCTAGCAAATTACATGGCGTTAAAGTACCCCAAAGTAACAGTAAAGCCGTTCCCAAGGAAAGGCAACAACCGCAGCGCTTCTTTTGCGAAACTTGCGACAAGAGTTATGTCTCAAAGTACGCCTTAGCCTGGCACGTCAAATCGCATGCAGAGGCGAACGCCTTCAAATGCAAACTGTGCGACAAGAGCTACAATGCGCCAGCGATGCTGAAGCAACACGAAAGGGTACACAAGGAGCGGCCACTGCAATGCGATGTCTGTCTGAAGGGATTCTATCAGCGCACCAAGCTCAAAGCTCACAAACTTATACACTCGGGCGAGCGACCACATCGGTACGTACACCAGACCACACCACACCAGTTACAGATCACAATAATGGGTTCAATACGTACTCTACTTTTCGTTGCAGCTGTGAACTTTGTAACGTTCATTTCCGGTATAAAACAAACTTAAAGACCCATGAGAACACGAAAATGCATCAGGAGAATTTGAGAAAGGTTCATGAGAGTGTAACCGTTGATATTGAATAAAATAACACTGTTCTTCCCCATGTTATATTGTTTTTCATGTATTTATGCTTGACTGTTCCGGTGCCGATTTGCATTTTCGCTTCTTTCGGCGTTCGTTTTCAATGTGACTTGCGGATTTAATGTGTTGGGTAAAGTTGCCGGCCCTCAAGAACCAAAGATCACAGACTTCGCAGCTATAGAAAAGTGGCATTGCATTAATAAGTTAACAAGCAACATTAAATTGACTGGAACTCACTGGAAAGTACGTTCGCCCTTCTTGATAATCTCCCATTTGGATTGCGGTGCTCGTCCTTTCTTGCATGCCTCGCTGAAAGTGGGGGTATGGCCGTTCAAGTGAAGCAAACCATTTACGTTTCTACTACTACTACTACTCACCGTTCGTGTCGGACACGAGAGCTGTTTGTGCTGTACTTCAGTCCGCAAAAGGTGCAGGCATAGGGCCCCTCTGTATGCTTCAGCTGATGGCGTCGCAGCAGATGCAGTGTGTAGCACTTTTGATGGCATATCTCGCACTCGAACGGCTTGGTGCCTGTGTGCCGCAACAGGTGAACATTCAGATTGCTGGTGTCCCGAAACTGGCGGCCACAGTGCTCACAGATACACGGCTTGGCGATTTGGCTATCACGATCCACAATTCGTTTGGGATTGTCGTCATCAATCACCTTGACGTGTATGAGTTTTCGACCCATGCGCATTGTTTGCTTATTGGTCTTGATTTTGCCTTTTGGTTTGTGCGACTCTGTACTTTCCGGGTCGTCTTTGGCAGTCGTTTGGACTGCCTCAGTCTTCAATTCTCCATAGTCTGCTTGAAGCGGTAAGTACTCGTCGGCCTGGTCCTGGTCGTCTTCATAGCTGCTTTCCAGATACTTTTCGGCTTCATTGTCCTTCTGCTCATCCTCCTCTTTAATGTCGTTGGCGTCTATGCCCAAGGGATCTGCGGCTGCCGCTTGCTGAGCGGGTAGTTGTAGCGACAACGAAGCCGGACCTTCGCCCAGCGTCAATTTGTTCTTTCGTTTGTTGAGGTATTTTTCAATTTTCGCACACCGCCTGCGGAAGCGACACACTTTTTTGAGCAGCTTCTGGCAGTCTGTGCACATATGGCTCGGGAATTCAGGGATATTCTGTAGCTGCAAGCATCCATCATTAGTTTAGTTGTTTGCACTTATTGGCATCGGTCCCTCTACTCACCCAGCAATTGCTGGCTATGGTTCGTACACAGTGCAGCAGCTGGCGACCCTCAGGCGAGAAGATCGGGAGGCTGTTTTTTGCAACAATCGTTTTGCCGCATGTGCGGCAGAACTGATTCATAATGTGTCCAATTAATTGATTCAATTATTTAAATTCATTTGTTAAAGATAGGCCAGTCAGGGTTGTCACTGTTGCCCGAACTATCGATAGACGGCACGAAACGTGAGCATGCAACCGTGTGCGACCTGCCAGAGAAGTGGTAACTCTGGCAATTTCCGTCCTCCATCTTTCTGCATTGACTTTTCACGATGGTGAGTTCGCTGCTACGAGTTTTTGCGAAAATACTCGGGATTTGGTGTGAAAACGGCAGACAAATGAAAAAAAAACATGAATAAACTGTTGCCCGAGTGCTGTGCCATGAAATTCCGTCTGCCAATGGGCTGGAAATTGTAAAAAAGTGGAGCAAAAACAGAAGCACGCCCTAACCTCGAAAGCAGGCGGCCCTGCGAGTTCTAGGTGCTGCTGCTGGTGGCAACAAATGTTTTGAGTTGAGTGAACCCATATTAATGTGATTATTTCTTCCTGTCTTCGTTTTTGTGCAGCCGCCTAAGAAGGACGCAAAGTCGGCGGCCAAGCAGCCGCAAAAGACACAAAAGAAGAAGGAGGGCTCCGGCGGCGGCAAGGCCAAGAAGAAGAAGTGGTCCAAGGGCAAGGTTAGGGATAAGTTGAACAACCAGGTTCTGTTCGACAAGCCCACCTACGAGAAGCTGTACAAGGAGGTGCCAGCCTACAAGCTCATCACCCCCTCGGTTGTCTCTGAGCGTTTGAAGATCCGCGGATCTCTGGCCAAGCGTGCTCTCATCGAGCTGCGCGACAAGGGTATGTTATCTAAATACATGACAATTTTCCAAACAATTCATTTACTAATGCTCGCACATATTCCATTCGCTTGCAGGTCTGATCAAGCAGGTCGTGCAACATCATTCCCAGGTGATCTACACACGTGCAACCAAGGGTGATGAGGCGTAAAATGTTTTACCAACGCATTTTTATAGTCGCATTCGTTTTACAATGAATTGATTGTATGGGAGAGCACTAGGACTCTGCTGTGTGTAAAATGTTGAATAAACTTGCTTTCTTATTAATGTAAGGGACATTTGCTCGAGTTTATTGTTGTTTTGATAAGTGTTTATCCAAGATGTACTTAACAGATGTTTGCACAATCAACAGAAATATGCTGCTGGAGTAGCTTGCCTTCCCGTATATTTTATCTGGTCACACTTACAATTTTTATCTGGTCTGTATTCAGTGTGACCGCGGATCCTTCGATAAAATATACCGTCTTACCCTCAAAAATATACGGTATAATTTGGTATTGTTCATCGCATCAAAGTTAGTATCGTTACATTAAATAGTTAAATATGGCGTGATTAGAAGGGATTAATAATAATAATAATGTATACACCAGATAATGATTCATTAATTAGGCATAATATATTTTATAATTTATAAAAGAAAGTTATACCCAGTAGACATTTTAGCTGGATTGCAGCTGTTGCCATTCGCAGCGAACGCAGCATACTTAGTGCAGCCAATATGTCTATGTGGTTACCTTTATTTTTGTGACAACACAGCAGATGTACGTTTTCTCGTTTCTTAAAGATGAACTAAATTAAAGTCGTTTAGTTAAACATTAAACACACGCAACAGTGTGCAACAGACAACCTGTGCAAATAAGACCACCGTCGGCCCGGTCGACGACGTAGCAGGAAGCGTCGTGCGTTGTGAGGTAATTTTGCACAATAAAATAATTGCCGCCGACGCCGCATACGTATTCGTCGAATTCTTTTTGGGGCCAGGCCAGAACAAGTGTGTGCAGCAGTAGTAGCCAGCCAGCTGGAGGCAGGCGGCGGCTAAGCCACACACGATTATACCACGTATGCAAACAAATGACGGACCTGATAACAGCAGCAGCAGCAACAGCAGGTGTATTCGTATATTTTATGGATTTCTCGTGTTTGGTGTCTTTGCAGATTCACACGATTCCCAATTATGATACCGCTGTCGCACAAGGATCGCAGTAGCTTCGGCTACCGGGTCAAAGAAAAGTTAAGCAGCTGGAAGCGCCTCATTTTCTCAGATAGAAATTCACGCAATTTGTTTCTGTTCCTGCTGCTCAATCTAAGCTTTGCCTTCGTCGAGCTCTTCTATGGCATTCTGACAAACAGCCTGGGTGAGTACAGCCCCTCAACGTCAATTGGAGTTAATCTTATCCAGGCTTTACAATGCTCTCAATGTTTGTTTTATCGCCCAGGTCTGATCTCGGACTCGTTTCACATGTTCTTCGATTGCACGGGTCTCTTGGCCGGTCTTGCTGCCTCGGTAATTACCAAGTGGAAGGCAACCGATAAGTTCTCCTATGGATATGTGCGTGCCGAAGTGTTGGCGGGATTCGTCAATAGCCTGTTCCTGCTATTCATCGCCTTCTTCATATTGTCCGAGGGTGTGGAGCGGTTATTGGAGCCGCCAGAGGTGAAGCACGAGCGTCTGTTTGTGGTGTCCGTGCTGGGACTGCTGGTTAACCTGGTCGGCATCTATGCGTTTAATCATGGCGGCGGTCATGGACACTCGCATGGCGGCGGCGGCGGTGGACACGGCCACTCCCACGGCGGTGGCGGCAGCGCCTCCAATCACGGGCACTCCCATAGTCACAACGAAATTAGCAATCACAATCACGAGGCCATCACCTTGGATAATGGTAAGTTAGCCACCCAAAACGGTTCACTTTCAATTGCGACTTCAAATTTGTTGCTCTTCTTCCCAGGTCATGGCCACTCGCACGATCACGACAGCCACGGTCACTCCCACGGCGACATGGGTGGCAGCAATTCGCAGATTATGCGCGGCGTCTTCCTGCACATTCTGGCCGACACCCTCGGCTCGGTGGGTGTCATCATATCGGCTGTGCTGATGCAAATGTTCGGCTGGATGATAGCGGATCCAATTTGCTCGATTTTCATCTCCCTGCTCATTGCGCTCAGCGTGCTGGGTCTAATCAAGGAGTCCATATTGATATTGATGCAGCGACAGCCATCAACGTTGGACCGATCACTGCCGCAGTGCTATCAGAAGGTAACTGGCCTGGCTGGCGTCTATGCCGTGCAGGAGCCGCACTTCTGGACGCTCTGCTCCGATGTCTATGTGGGCGCCCTCAAACTGGAGGTGTCCAAGAATGTCGACCCCAAGTATGTGGTGACGCATACGAGGATGATTTTCGAGTCTGTGGGCGTGAAACAGATCTACATACAGCTCGACTATGTGTGATGATGCAGCGGAACATAATCTAGCCTTATATATGTATATTTAACAGCGCGTGTTGTATGTTTGTGTAGTTCGACCCAGAAGATGATGATGAATTCTTTTATCTAAATTTTAGTTCATTGGGCACGCTTGGCGGTGCCACCACCCACAACTACCCACGACCCCATACCTTCCAAAATCCCCTCCAATCTTAAATTGTACGAGTAATATTTTGCGAATTTTGTTAACTTATTTGTTGAGAAGATGCGTTCGGGCATTCATTCCATTTCTACTGAAAGCATTACAGAACAGCTACAACAGCAAAATTGTTTGTGTGTAGTACGGGGGCAGCCGGTGCTGTCCGTTATCTAGAAGCATAGTGTAATTGTAATATAAGCGAAAGAACTTGTGCAAGAGTAAATCTATATAGTCTCTTTTTTATACATTTGTTTTTCAAATCTGAATGATCAAAAGCCAGAAGCATACACACCTACAAATAGTATCTAGTTTGACTGACATTTCCAAACACACACACAACCACATTCCCCCATATATGTAAATGGGGGAAATACATTGAGTCAAAAACTAACTGTTCATGTCACAGTTTGCAGCATCAAAATTATGAACGAAATAAACTATAATTTGTTATTAGCCTTTTTATACGTAAACCGAATTAATTTGTCTTAATGATTAATATGGGGGAAGTTGTTATCAGTGCCTGGGGGCCCTAATTAAATCACTTTTCAATGACAAGTACTAGCTTTCGTACTGAACAAGGTCAATACCATTTGAACTTATCTAAAAAAAGAGGAAGAAATATTTAATAGATAAGATTTTAATTTTCCAAAATATAATGGTTTTTATCTAAAGTTTAACTCATTTTTCTTCAAATTTCAAAGAGTTTAAGTACAACTTTTAGCGTTTGACAATTTTCAAGTATCTCTTAAATTTATCTCAATCAAATCTTGTTTTAATATACAAAACTCGTTTAAATATGCCTACATATCAATTAATTTTACATTTATATATTTCAAACTAAAAATAGTTCAAGATATCAGCATAATGTTAATTTTATTGCAATTTGTTTCACAATTTCCTAGACAAGCTGCCTTTCAAGGGAGTGCACACTGTACTTTTCTCTCACGCGACGGGCAACAGGTAGACACGTTTTACACGCAAACACACACACACACACACACCCATCCGAATGGCATTTGTATGCGTTTGCCTCTCCGCGCAGATAAAAATGAATATATTCACGCTGAAATTTTTAGAAATAATAATATGTACATTTTGTTCGTTTGAAATGATAAGCGACAGCAGCAGTGGCCGATTGAGGTTATGTCGCATGCAACGTGCGAAAGTAGGCCAAATTGTACTGCAACGTGCAAAAAATAGTAATCAATGCCAAATGGCACTGCGCATGACAGTTGCACCCCCAGTGTGTGTGAGAAGACACTCTGTACATCACTGTCAAGGGTCAATAACATGTCGGTTGGCCAAAAACTCCCAGCCGACCGGCGCGGCGTGACTCAGATGGCAAACTCCCTTCCCTTCCCACCAACAAACATTCCATTTCGTACTCGCTCACACCCATCAGGTAGATGCAGGCGGCTGCGGCGTCTACCTACTCATAGCTGTAAATTTTCCGAAAAAAAAATGACGCCCATGAAAAGTACAGACATGCATTGATTTACAGTTGTATATGGTTTCCGTTTAATTCAGTACTTATGTTCCATTTTGTCGGTAAATTTTCTCTTGATCGATATTTGTTTGAAACATAAACGAAAATGCACACAAAATTGCGTTGTTGCTATCAAAATATTATTTTTTTTTTTACCATGTTATCAAATTACAATAGTTGTTTCAGATCTTATTTAGTTTTAGCTACTGTATTTTGGTTCTTTTCTCCCGGTTCGCATTTCGCTACAACCACAAATTTGCCTGCTCTGCTGCATTATTTAAACAATAAACATTGAAATGAAAATTATAGAAAATTTGGTTGTACTTAATAAATCAAATAAAATCGCATCGTTCGGTGTACTGGGGAGGATTCGTCAGCAGTGTAACATAAATTTAGGACTTTCAAAAATTGTAACTAATTATCGGATAAATATATAGAAGGTATGCATGAGTATGTTCCTCTGGTTGGGGTCGGCAGGGGGCGGGGTCGGTGATGGTGCCCCATTCCTGTGTGTCTGCTGCAGCATGGGGCGTTGCTTCTTTGTGGCCGTGGCTGTGGGCCTGAGGTTGTCGTCTTCGAGGCTGCGCGCCATCCCGTGCAGATACAACAGCTAGACACGCACACTCAGAGTTTAGCACTTCTCCTCCTCGAGACCGTGCTTGAAGAACATGAGCACTGGAATGCTCTGGCCATCGATTTCGCGGTACTCAACCAGAGAGACCATGCCATCGCAGTCCATGGACTCGCCGGTGAAGAACTGCAGCTCCTTGAAGCGGCCCAAGATGTCCTTCATGGCTTTGTTCATGTTTGTCTTGAAGACATCCACCTGGTCGGGCGAGTTCTCCTCCAGCTTGGCCAGCACCTTCTTCATGTAGTCCTTCAGGTAGAGGGTGTACGATTTCTTGTCGCCGAAAGCGAAGCATTCCACCAGACGATGGTTCAGCACCACATCGACGCCGGACTCCACGTTGGTGTCGGTGCCCTCATCGACCTCCTCGGCAGATGCATTCGCACCTTCGAGTTTAATTTCGTCGCCAGTACGGCTGATCAGCTTGCCATACACCTCGTAGATAACGTCATCCACCAGCTTCATTTTGTAGGTGTCGGCGAACATCTCGTCCCCGGTGATGATATCCTTGTAGATTTTCATGGTTGCTGGCGTTGGATTTGCGAAAAGATGGCGTTCAAATTCCTTGCGAATCTGCTATTATACTGCACCGAACCGGGACCACGGCGGGAACAACTTGCCACGCGCTATTTCGAAGAAAAAGAGTGAGCAAGGAAAAATGGCGGTGCAGTGTGACAGCTCCTCAGAAATATACCGAAATATACCATGCAATTCTCAAAATATACCGTAATTATACCGAAGAAAAAACTAACTTAACCCACTTAACACCCCTCTATTTAAAAAGTTGAGCACCCTTTGATAAGCCGCGGAAACGATTACTGTTTGTACGTTTTTCTTCTTCTCTCTCTTGCCTCTTTACTAAAAAACAATTGTTATTACGATAGCTTTTACCTGAAATGCGTCAAAAATGTGATAAGTTTCATAATATTCGTGCGTCAATTGAAGTACCCAGTGGGCGACAATGGGCTAACATTCGTTGCTTATGACCGGAAATCATATTCCATAATTTTGATATTCGGTTGAATGTTACTAGCTAGTTGGCCCTCTCAGCTCTAAACAAATAATTTTAATCGACATAAATCTTCTACATGATTTTCTTGTTTTTAGAAGTTCTTTTTATTGCATTGTTTACATAAAAATACTCAAACAACAACGGCCAAAGCATAAAACGTAAATATTGACTAAATGTGACGTCATTGTTGCTGAGCAAGAAAAAATGGCAGTGTAGTGTGACAGCTCCTCATACCGACATATATACCATTATACCATATAATTCTCAAAATATTCCGTAGTTATACCGAGAAAAATACTTAACGGATACTTACATAGGTGGTAATTTTCAGCTTCTGTTATACGGTCATACAAGTTCAAGAGAAAAACACTGAAATGTACGTAATTTTCCAATTTTAATACATTAAAACTAATTAAAATGTTTGCCTTAGGTATGCACTCTCCAGCACTCTTATTCGGTCGCCGGCCTTGCGCCAGGGCCTCAAGATGGCCGCTGCCAATCGCCAGGTATCGCTGAAAGTTGTCTCTGTCGGCTCCACCGTCAAGGATGAGACCTACTTCGAGAAGAACGAACGCCTGGGACGCGAAATGTCCCCCCATTTAACCATTTACCAGCCACAGCTGACCTCCATGCTGTCGATCATTCACCGCGGCACTGGCATGGCTCTGGGCGTCGGCGTTTGGGCTTTGGGTTTGGGTGCACTGATTTCGTCTCACGACATCAACCATTATGTGACTATGGTCGAGGGACTCCAATTGAGCGGCGCCACATTGACGGCGCTCAAGTTCATCATCGCCTATCCGGCGGGATATCACACAGCGAACGGCATTCGCCATCTCTTCTGGGACACGGGCCGTTTCCTCAAGATCAAGGAAGTGTACAGCACTGGTTATGCAATGGTCGCCACCTCTTTTGTGCTAACTGCCATACTGGCCCTCATCTAAGCTGACTAAGCTGTCTGTCCTCAGGACATTTGGTGCGGGTTGTGCATGTTAAATATTAGTGTGAATATCGTGTTAATAATTCATTGAATGCATTGAATACATGTAAAGTATATTTATTATTGCCAGTCGGTTTGTTCTGTTGCGTAACAGTGGCTTCGTAGTGGCTACGCGCGGGGACTGCGCAGCATTTGATAATTTATCGCTGCTGCTGCAATTCCGCCAAATGGCGTGGCGTGTTGTTGTGTTGCCTTTAGACGGCTTTTTCTAGGGGCTCAATTTGTGTGTGCATAAAGGCATTTAATGCTCCAATGCCAGCTGTGGAATTTTCGCTAGATCATTGTCGATTGCCATTCTATTTTTTCGGATTCAAAATGGCCCAAACAGGAGAGTGTTTGTTCGTCGTTATTTGAAGAACTTTTGTCGCAGAAAGGAAACATAACTGAGCCCTCAAATGTAAAAGGGGCATGTCTGTCTATTCCTTAGTTTGTGCTCAGGAGATCATCTAGCGCTCCTTATTTTGGCTTAGAACAAAGTTAAATTGAACCCAAATCAATGCACAAAATGTATTCAGCTGCCCGAGCCAGAGCCGGATCTGAAAGAATAATGAAAACTTCAGCAGCCTCTGAAGCTATCATTTTATCATTTAATTTTAAAATATAAACTCATTTGTTTGGTTGACTTTCTTCCAACTTAAATTTATTTATTTATTGTGAATTTTGGATTATCTCTCTTGTAAAAAGCTGCAAACTGTCGGGTGCAACACTCGTGTACGAGTTATGAGGCTAAAATGTATCTAACAACTAATATCACAATCGATGTAATGTAATTGAAACTTCTCATCTGGTGAATTGCGGATGCATTTGTGTGGGCGTGTGGGCGCGTGGGCGCGAAGGGCTATCTATTATTATTGTATGTTGCCATGTTTGCTGGCCTCCGTTTCTCGTTCCCCATCGCTGTCGTCGCTCGTCTTGTGGCACTGATCGCCAGAGTCAGAGGTCAGAGGTGGTGCTGGTGGCGGGCCATCGAGCAGCTCAAAGTCACAGACCAAAGAGAAATGATCCGATGGATACTGATAGCTGGGCGTACGATTTTTGCCAATCTCTTCGCCTGCCGGAAATTCCAGACAGTTTTTGATCTGCAAAAATGCGAATGCGAATGCGAACAGTGGTTAAAAAATGTCTTTACTTTTACTGGTTTATATAGCCAAAACATCTGTTTTGGGCTGCACCCACCTTGAGCTGATCGGGTGTATAGAAGACATAGTCAATGGTGTGACACTCCTCGCCCTCTTCGCGTATCTTCCAGGTGGTGTATGGCGGCTCACGCTTCATCGACTGCGCCACAAACTCATTGACATCCGCGCTGGGCTGGAGTATCTGCTCCCGCTCCAGCTTAACATCCGCATAGGCGCTGCCCAGTTTGAACAGATCGCAGCCCAGTATGGTGGCATAAATGGGCTCGACGGGCTCCGCATTGAAGTCACCGCACAGCAGCAGTGGCGTCTCGCCAGCAAACTGCTTAACGAATCGCATCAGATCCCGTCCCTGCTCGTTGCGCAGCTTGGCCAGCAGGGCGCCATGACGCGCCTTCAGATGGGTGGTGCAGACACAAAACTCCCGGCCGGAAGCCTTCAACTGTAGTCGTGCCGCAATGGCCACCTGATTGCTCTGCACACGCCACACCTCCAGGACGCGCGTGTCGTAGCCCAGCAACTGCAGCTTGTCGCGTTTGTAGAAAATGGCACAGCCATCGGGCCCGTTGTTCTGCTCTATATACAGACAGGGCGAGTCCGGTTTGGGGAAGAAGATGCCCGCATAGTTCTGGCTGCCCAGCACCGTCTGCAGGAACTTAAAGTGGTCCACTTCCTGTGCGAAAGAAGGTTTGGGAGCGGCATGTTAAAGCGCAACTGCTGGGCGGCAAGGAGTGGGTGTCATCAATATACTTGCAGACAAATGACATCGGGCTGGTTCTGCAGAATCTCCTGGACAATCAGGTACTTGCGATGCTGCCAGTCCAGCGCCTCTTCGGGACAGCGCACAAAGCCATCGTTATGCTGGCCCAGAGCTAAAACGAAAGCAAAGCGATTAAGGCTTAAGGATTAAGAGGCCTAAGGAGCACTGGGTGCTTACTCTGCGACAAAATATTCCACTGCAGCAAACGAATGTTCTGCAAACTGTCGCCCTCAATGGGTGCACTGCAAACTGCCAAAAATCAAAACTTAAATTAAAAATAAAATCCTTAAAAAACTTTCAATACAATTTTGTACCTCTCGAAACAGTGTTCAGCTGGAGACAACGCAGTCCATCGGTGACATCCTCGCCCATTGAGAGTGGCTTCAGGAAGCATCGGGATAGCAGTGAGGGCTGCTCAATGCCCACGCCCCTCGACTGCTGGACATGCTGCAGCAATGCCGATGTGCTCAGACCCTTGGGCAGTTCCAGACCATCGTCCTGCGAGTCCACATTATTGATCTTTGGCGCCGAATTGAATGAGCCCATTCTAAAAGAGGTGTGTCATAAGGCTATAAGTTAAATTTTGGAAATTTGGAATTTTTTTGCAGCTAAAAACGTGCTTCAAATTCTCCTATTCAATTATATTGCATTTAAAACATGGGAATATGCTTTCTTTTGGCATTCCAATCGAAACAACTTGCAGCAGCAGCAAACGACAACATCAAGAAACAACAGCAACGAACGAAAGAACGAACGAACGAACGAACAACAACAACAACGAAGAAGAAGGAGCAGGAGTTTGGAAATACTCACAACGCATCCGGTTTTCTATATAGAATTTTTCGTAGTATTATGCTGAAAATGAACAGACTATGACTATGTCGACGACTCGTATTTAATTTTGCCATATTTCCTTTGCTGCAAAGAATCATAGTGTGTGTGTGTGTGTGTGTTTCGTATTTGGTTGGATTAAATATTTTTAAAAGTATTTAAGTATTTTTGAACGATTTTTGTCACGTTAAAATAAAGCACAGACAAAAGGCACACGAATTAAAAGCAAAATAAATAAATATTTGGCAAGCAGAAAGTACGAAAATTAGGCAAAGCAGCTGGAAGGAAATTTTAAGGAGCTATCTGTATGGAAATTCTCAATGAAAACCTGACAGCACTGAAATCCTGCAAGAATCAAATGTCAGAGACCATTTTTGAGCTAAAGTTTCACGTTTTTAATGATTAAAAAAAACTTTAGTCCGACATGTTCGTTTAGCAGTGCCTATTTACAGGATTCACAGAGTTTTCACTATTTTTTTTATAATAATTTCCACGTGGAAGAAAAGTTCTTTATATATGGAGTAAAACACTAGTGTCCTTTCCTTGCTACTACAATTAAAAATCCATTCGTAAACTTAAGCACTCCAATCCAAAATATCTCTACTCTATCTCTACTTTAATCACAATCCAGAAATATGTAGCTGGCGTCTTTAATGCACATTTACGCAGACAGATCAGACAGATCATTAGATATTTTTGGCTAGCTCTCAGCTCTCAATTAGCACTTTTGCTCTGGTTCTGAACTGACGTTTAAGCGCAGATCTTGCGCTCCGTGAGAGATGCTGCTGCTGCCCAATCGCGAGAATTTCCCACCCACGCCAAAAAGTCGCACGCAAAAGTCTGGCAAAAACAACAACAACAACAAAAAAATGTCGCTCGGTCAATAGCTTCACACAGCTGTGTGTAGGGGGGGCGCTGCTGATTCTGGTTCTGAAAAACCAGTTCGGTTTGGGAATACGAGAGATCGAGAATCGAGCAACTCTCTGCTGCGGCTGGGGTATATGGGACTGGATTTGGGGTGTACGGGTTTCAGTTTGTCAACGCAATCAATCACAGCCAGAGCCAGAGCAGAGCCAGAGCAGAGCCAGGAGAGCCAGCAGATCAATTGCTGGCAGGAGTAGCTCTCGTAGCCAGATCTCTCACCTGGTCAGCATCACCTTCTGTAGGTAGGATTTGCGATCGTTCTTGCAGGGCGCCTTATTGGCGCGCTTCATGTGCATTGCTTGCTCCATAACTGACGGCAAAACGGATGAGGACGTATCGCTGGATCTGATGTCTGGTTTAAGCTTGGGAAGGATGTAACGATTTTTGGGGGGCGAAAGTTTTTAGTTTGATTTTTGTTTGATTTTTTTGTTTATTGATTTTGTCCAATTGGAAACTGGGAGGATGTGGAGCCGAAATATGTGTGTGTGCTGGAACGAGGTGCGCTTGCAAGCGACTTTGGCCAAACTGAATGCCAACTGAAGTGCGGCGTTTTATTAGAGAGATGATTGCCCGCACGCCGGCCGCAAAAAAAAATGAGAACGAAGATTCAGAGATACAACAAGAGTAGCAGGCAGCAGCAGCAGCAGACAGCAGCAGGGAGCAGGCAGCAGTGAGCAGTGATCAGGGGTGAGGCGACAACGCACAAACGAGTATTTCAGCTTGTGTGTAGTATCTGCAAGATACGTAGAACGAAGATCAATACGATGCTCTGCTCTGCTCTGCTCTGCTCAGCTGTCTCACGTGCGTGCCTGTGTGATGTGATGTGATGCCCGAATATGCTTAACAAAGAGAACAATTCTTGACGGCCCCTGCTAAATATTTATGGATGCAGATATGGTGCGCGTATTGCGGGGTCAGCTAATGAAAACAAAAGTGAGTTATGCAGCAGCAACAAATAATGAACATCCTTAGCTAATGTCCAGACCCTGTTGTATGTCTAAACAGCAAAGTCAAGAATTGCAAATTGTTACCCAAATGCTAATCCCAGACAGACAGTCTGTCTGGCAGACACAAATTCTGTATACAGCAACGCAGTTACATGCGTAATGAGTGTGTCTGCTGGGCATATATACATATATGTATACATATACATATGTATATATATAGTTATTCCATCTGGTGTGTATCCTACGGTTGGGGGGTGTCCTAAAGACAATTAAGGCGGCATTACCTGGGTATGGGCACGGCCACACGTCTTGCGAACGTCTTCGATGTGACAATCAAACGCGATGTTTTCATTAGAAACTCCATCTTTGGATGTGTCTTTTCACGTTTCACGTTTCACGTTTCGCGTTTCTCGTTTGAATTTTTCTTTTTCTTGTATTTTTTTTTTGTGTCTCTTTAGTCGCTGGTTAAAGTTTTAGTAATTGTCTCTTAGTTTGGCTTAAAACTTTCAGTGTATTAGCATTAGGATAGCTTGAAATGTTTTATATTTAATTTCAGTATGGCAATGTCAAAGAGACGCGGCCTCATCTGTGTTTCCTACAATAACAAACAAACAAAAATAATAGGGAACGAAATTATTTTATGCGTGGGTATGGGTATTGAATTTTTGGGATCTCATATGCTGAATATCTTCCATATCTTCCACTTGCAATGCGACGCGCCCACGAGCCGTAGATTTGGGGAATGGTTTTATTTTGCGTTTAGTTGGCTTAATCAGACGCTGCTGCCACGTGCCACAGACAGACACTTGAAGTTATTGTGTTATTGGCTTATCAGCCAAGCCACTCGCTGCGTGACCCGTAGACAATTACAAAGTATTTAATTTATTGATAGGTTAGCTAGCCAGCTGATGCGATTGCCAATACAGCTGGCTACATTTTGCCTATACTATTGATTAGGATTTCAGATTGCACAGCAAATTCCTCTACAGATATTTGTTTCAAATGAAGATGGTTCTCATTTTTAGAGTCACCGAAAGGTGACACCCGCGAGGTTTACGTGCGACACACAATTTGTTCATTTCCATGTAAAATTCCAGCACTTCTTTAGCTCTAAACTATATATATTTCCAACTTTCAAATGCAAATCAAAGAGCATCAATAGCCGAGTCGATATTGCCATGTCTGTCTGTCCGTCCTTCCGTCCGTCCCGATGAGCGCGTAGATCGCAGAGACTATAAGAGCTAGAGCAACCAAATTTTATTTCCAGACTCATGTGATATCACACGGCTACAAGTGCATTTCCAAATTTAGCCCCGCCTCCTTCCGCCGCCACAAAGGACGAAAATCTGTGGTAGGCACAATTTTAAAGATACGATAAAACTGAAAATGTATCGTAGAGAATGACCATCTCTAGCAGACTGCCGAATCTGAATCAGATCGGATCATTACTATAGCCAGAATAAAGAAATTTTCAGTTGCTTCCCCCACCTCCCCTCAACGCTGTTGACGCTACTCATTATCTTTCTCGTTCGCACACACTCTGCCCTGTGCAATGCTCGACCTTTGTGGAGATGTAGAATATACATTGTGTATGTATAATCTACATTTAAGATGTGTAATCGACATTGTAGATGTGTAAAATATATACTGTATAAGAGTAGAGTCGCGTCCACAGAAGCGACTCACACTTTCCTTCTCATTTTTTTCTTTTGTTTTCAGAAATTGGAAAATTGAATGCTGAATAAACTAATAGAAAATTTCACTAACTAAAACCTTAAAGCATTTTTTTTAGCCAAATAAAGGCATTCAATTTAGTCATAAATCCACAGTTTAATTTGTATCGTATTTAATTTTTTCTGCCACATTTTCAGCCGCCTTTCACGCAACTACAAAACAAACAGACAACCCGACCACCCTGATGATCATTTTGCACAAATTGTGCAAGGTTAGTTTATGGGTTTTGCTCTTTCTGCTGTTGTTTTTGCTGCTGAACAAAAAACGGGGCTAAGTGGCTGTGGGGCCGGACAATGCCCAAGAACACTTGACACAGAGTCCAGCCATGAACTTGATTTATCAGACAGGTAGAAGCTGGAGCCCCCCAGGCCACAAGTTTCGGCAAACAGTCTGACGGGAATCTCTCACCTTACAAGATACAAGAGCAGATCGCGAGGCGGCTCATAATCGACGGTAAACGACGACGAAGACGATGACGGCGGCGGCACCGTGTCTCCTCCAACGGCAGCTGCAGTCTGTCTTCGATTAAAGTTGGGGCTGGCACTGGCCACACCCTGCTGCTGTTGCTGCTGTATCTGCTGTGGCTGCTGTTGCTGTGCCTGCTTGGTGGCATCCAGTTCGACATCCATTTCAAAATCGATTTCCAGTTTACGTGCGGCCAGACGCTGTCTCATTTGCACCGTGGAGGTCATTGCCGAGGTCTTGGCCAGTGCTTCCGCAATTTCGTATTGCTTGAGGAAATCCTGGCGCACACGTTGACTCTCCAGACTCTGGTGCTGGTGGCCACCCAAGGAGAGGCCTTGCGGCTGGCGGCACTCAGCGCCGCACAAACGCAGGCACATCTCATTTATGGCCGAGGACGCGGAGTTCAGCTGCTGATCTGCCGCTGGTGCCAGTCCCAAACAATTCAGACATGGCTTGGCCAACTCCGAGCAACCAGCCAGCTGTCGATCCTGCCCATAGTGGGCTGGTGGTGGCGGTGGCTCCTCGCCATCGGGCGTTGGTGGCTCATCCGTGACATTAAAGTAACGCGGTGGCTTATCATCATCATCATCATCATCATGATCCCGCTGCTCCGGCTGTACGTGGTTGCGTCTGCCTGTGCCATCGTTCAGATTGAGATTCAATAGCAGCGCCGTCACGGGCATGGCCTTGCCCAAGGCAGGCTGTCGACGATGGCCATAATGCTCTTGTATGCAGTTTTTATTATTATCCATATTCTAGCACTTTTCGTCCATTGATCACTTTTGAATAATTTTATATATAGTTTTGCAATATTTTTGCAATATTTGTGCAAAATATTTAATATGCAATTTAAACGAGAGATTGAGTGAGAGAGCACTGAGACTACGACCGACTGTCCGTTTAGAACATCCAACAATTAATACGCGCGTGCGTTGCTTTTCCTTATTTATATCTTTGTCGGGCGGCTCTGGCCGGAGATCGAGGCAATCAAGTGCTCCCTCTCCGCACATCTCGCCGCACTCTCATTAAAAAAGAGGCAGACAGTTGTCTATCTGTTGCTGGTTGCTGGTTGCCGTTGCTGTTTTGCTGTTTTGCTCAGTTTCAGTCATAGGTAAATGCTCTCGATCGATCGTTTCGCTCATTTGGCGCTTGGGTTGTTCCTCTGGCTAAAGGCAAACCACATTTGATCACTTTCCAAAATGTCAAATTCACAATTAACCGAATCACAAACACACATTTACTGTGATTTACTGCCCCCAAAATTGCCTGCCTCCCTGCCTGCCTGCCTGTCTGTCTGGAACTTTCATTGGCTTCCCAATGTGATCCCCCGTCCCCGCCATAAACTTGAACTGATGAATCAGCTGTTGGGGCAGTGTGTTGTGCATTGTGTTGTATGTTAAACATACAAAACATGAATTGTATTTTGTTCAATTAAAATAAGAATATATCTATATTGTACACTTGAACTTGTAGCTGTGCTCGAGGTTGAGGCAAGAGTGAAATAATTGCTAAGCAACTGAGAGAGAGAGAGGGGGAGTGATCTATGTATTTATAGGCTTGATTAATATGCACTAAATAATGGCTAGTTAATGAAGAATTATGTCTCAAAGGAAGACCAGAGAGATGGAAGAAATATTAGCAGGTTTTTTATTCCCTAAATAGGCTCTCCATTTAACTTCAACTTCATGCAAGAATAAACTAAAATCACTCCAATAAATTGCGTCTTGATTTCCCTTAAAGTCATCTGCAAGTTTTTCCGTAATTTTCAACTTCCTTAAAGAGTGAAGAAAAATGTTAGGCAGGTCGTAACTATAATTTCATATCTACTGATAGATAAATAATGAACAATTTCCAATCACAAAAGATTGATTAATCAACTGTTTGTCTGTTTGTCTGCCTGTATGTCTGTCTGGGGCTGCCTGTCATTTGACATCCACACACATACTCGTATATCAATAAAGTTCCTACCCCCAGGAAACAGGGGGAAAGCAAAGCAAAGTGCACAAAACGACATCAAAACCTCCAATGCTAATTTGTAGCTAATAAATTATCATAGCATTTCATGACTTTTGCTGCTCGCTGCTGCCTTTCATAATTTGCATTAATTCAAGAGCAAATTAATTGCATTTCATTTGTTGGCTAATAAACTAAAAACGAATCAGATACAACTAAACAAAAAACAAAACAACTTTCATTCATTTCCGCAGTGAGTCCATATGAGTCCACGTATTTATATCTAGTTTTTCTCTAAAATTAAAGATCGAATTTAATTTTTTTTTAAATATTTTTTTTTTAAGGTTTATGAGCCATTTTCTTTAATCGAATCATTCTATTCCTTTAAGTACTTATGCAAATGTAGATATACATATGTACATATATGCAGAAATAAAAGGTTATAATTCTAAAAGTTTCTCCATAAACTTGAGCAGTAAGGATCCCCTTACTAGATCACAGCTTTTATTCAATTCAACGGCGTGCATTCATTTGAATTAAATTAAAGAATAGAATTCAAAATCTGCCCCTGAAAAGTTATCCACGAATTGTACACGTTTCTTACATGAGCGCTTTACATACTTTACATTTTACAAGCTTGTGCGAGTATGTATGATCCATAGCAGACTTTTAGGCGTGAAGAATGTATAAGCAACATAAAAATATGTGTTGGCAGCCATATTTTTCGGGAATACCCCAGCCAAGTGAATTTATTAACTTAATTTAATTTATTTAATATGCATCCATATCCGTAAAAAACAAAATTTACCATAAATTCAACGCGAACGCCTTTGTAGATGTAACACAGGAATTACTGATCAAATATAAATAATTTTGAACTGTGTATTTGCTCAATTTATAAACACTATTCCAGCCATGGAAAACTTAAAACTTCAAAATATTTACTATTCATATTTACTCAATAACGTTCCCACCAGCACCACCATATAGTCCCTTATCCCCTACTACTTCCCACTCCCTAAATAGTCCCTTATCCCCCTACTTTCCACTCCCTAAATCAACTAATTTTCCCTTTGTGTGTGTTTGCTCTGCTGATAACTTCAACTTGGTCTATCAACTACAGTATTGCCAAGTATAGTTATCACACGTTTAGGCACCCAACGAGAAGTAATTCTCGATATCCCAATAATTAAATATAATATTTATTTACTTCCCCTGCCCTGGTTTTACCATCCCCTTTATTTCTCTTTGGCTGTTTGATATAAATTCGGTGTGTGTTTTTTTGTTTTGTTTATTTTTTTTTTTTTGGCATTGCACTGCGGAAAGTCGTGTCGGAATAAACAAGAACGGCGGCCGACATTGAGTTTTATTTATATATGGCTATGGCTATATGTACTCTGTGCACTATAGAGAACCGTCCCTCAACTTGCCTCATGAACTTGTACCAAACGCTAAACTTATGACAGTTCTAGGCCTCTCCTGGGTAGGGCGTACGCGTGTGGCATATTGAATGCCAATATAAACGCTGTAACGGCATTACTTTTCAGCTAAATTGTTGCTGGGACACCTGTTCAGCGTGGAGGTGATCAGGTCATCGATCTTGCGTCTGCCTACTAGCTCAATATATCAATTCCAGGCAAAAAAAAAACAACCAAAAAAAAACGAATAGGCACAAGAGACGCCTGTGATGTGATAAGCTTATCAGTGATTTGGCGCTTATTGAATTAAAGAATCGACTATTCGATCGACATCGACTATTCGATGACCTATAAATGAGAGCTCTAGGGAGATGGATGATACATGCAGCTGGGCGGGCAGGTTATTTTAATACCCAAAAAGGTGTTAAGTATGACAGAAGCTGCGCAAGCAATTTACTTTGCTTCTTTGACTTTTTAAAGGTTTTGATATTTATAGGCCATCTAAAAATCTGCCGTTCGAACACTCTAAGGTTACACAAAATGTCTTGCCTTGGCTCCGTTTTCTTATCTATTTTATAGATCATCGATTGATATTTTTGCATGCCTCAAGGGGATAGTTTTTGTCAGATTATAGAGCATCTAAAGAAGCTTAACACTTGCAGTTCTTGCTGAAGAACCCTTCCCGCACTGTAAGCTGTGAGAATAAATTACCATTTAGGTATACAAATTCCATTTTCTTTTGGTTTGCAATTCAAAGTTAAAGATCTTGTTTAGTTCTGCTAGTATTTTATTTTAATTATTACTCGCACAAGTAAATATTTTTCTGTCGTTTGAGCAGCACAGTTTTTGGTTTCTAGGGTATAGAAATACTTGAAACGCTTTGCTTAGTTTTGATTAATTTGTTATACAACCGCATAGCGACAGATTGGGACACACACACAGATGTACATTGTAATCGTAAGTGTACGTGTGTATGTGCACTATATCGCGTCGACTTTTGCTTGGAAATAACTGGTTCTACTCCGGCCAAAGCTGACTCCAGCTGCCTCTCAATGGATCAACGGGACGACTCGAAATTTAAATGGGGTACATTCGTTCATTTCCGAATGGTTCGTTCGATTCGTGGGCGCATTTTTGCAAGCGATGGTTGGGCTTTCCTCATTCAGCACAGGATGTTATGGATGGTGTGTGTGGGAGTGGGGTGTGTCTTGGTGCACAACTCACCATTTTGTTGCCCAGTGAGCTATGCATTCCCACACATGGTTAAGTAGTGAATCGAAAGAGTATCCAAGAGCAGTCGAAACGGATCCAGAGAAAGATCTGTGTCTATTAAGTAGAATTTTTACAAAGGCGAAATTTAATTAGTTCTAATGCCTCCGACGAACTGCAAAGAACTAAACGCGATGGATGGTGCTTTGCGACATTTATACACTCCTCCCACACAGTACCACAGAGAGAGAGAGAGAGTGGGAGAGAGAGAGTGGTGGAGCATAATGCTGATAAGGATTACTGATAGCAGTGTGCGCGCTCTACCCCCTCTAACGCTCTCTGTTTGGGTGTCTGTCTGACTGAAGCGGTTGCACAATAATCGCTCGCTACTCTCGCTCGGCCTCTCTCTCACTGTCTCGCTCTGTGGCCACCTCATTATCGTAATAAGTTCAATGGCTCAAGCTCTCAGGGTCTGTAATGATCTCTGCTGTACCCATACTCGTATATATGTACATATATATAAATATGTTTACAGTTAGTATTTAATTTGGTTTCTAGGGAGCTTACTCTGTATTACTCTGACATTGATAGGGAATATACTCGTAAATAGGCAAAGACTATGGCAAGGCAGGGTAGGGCAGAAAGAAGAATGAAATGAACGCCATAGCACAGCTCACAGCTACATACTCCCACAAGAAGTTCTGTAAGATTGTAAATACTCTTAATAAATCGTGTTAAAGGGCAAAAAGAAGTAAAGCATAAATATGCAGAAAATATCCTCTTTTATAATGAAAATATCTACTACGAAAAACAAACTGAAAAAGCTGAAAAAATAATTTAAATAATGAATGAATATGAATAAATTATTTTGTTGCATTTTGAGATGAAATGACGTGATTCAAAAGAGTGATGGATTTTTTATGTTTAATTAATTTGAATTCAATTGTTTAGAATTTATTAATTAAAGAAATTTAGATATAGCAATATTAAAGAGTATTGACCAAATGGGTGCCAGCAGTCGCGGTTACACTAATAATACAAATACATTTTTTTAGTAGCAGTTAAGTTTATTTATTAAAATAAAATTGAATTTATTAGGAAATTTTATATTCAAAATTAATTGTAACGTTTATTTTTCGCAGTTTATAAAAGTGAAGGCCTTTTCTACCATACAATAAAGGGAACGGGACTCCGTTCTTCGCGTAAAAGAGTTAACTGACGGAGGAAAGTATACCTGATAATGTATATAATGTAACCTGTAATAATTCCCAATACAAATAATGATGTAATGCCCGCTACCTATTTAAACAGTTAAGATTATTTACATTATGAATCACTCGGAGCTACATTCCGGCTTAAAATTAAAGACATCTGTCACAAGCACACACTCACATGATTCATTAGCCATTACTTTATTAAATGTGAGTGGGTCAATCATGGCACGATTTGTAAATCGAAGTTGATAACGAATTTCCACAAATGACGCGCTGCTCGTGTCTGGTGGCTTGGTCTTGTGTCTGGCTTGGACTGTGTATCTTATCGGTTATAACAGAAGCAGAAGCAGCAGCAGCAGCAGCAGCAGCAGCAGCAGCAGCATTGCTGCCACTTCTAAATAGTTCTCCGCATATAATTCTTTCACTCACATGTTGGCTATAAAAGATTCGATTCAATCGGGGGAAGGCCGTGTCGATAAGCTCTATTGTCGGGGGAATGCAGAAAAATGTGACGTTGCCTGGATTTATGTGGTTTTAATTAGTTTAAAGCGGTTGCATTTGCGTTGTTCTATTCGCGAATCCAGAGTATTGTCAAGGTTATTGCTGATCGGGGGGTTCGATGGGCAGGGGGGGGGCATACAACTATTTAGTTTTACTCATGTGTTTTGTTTTTTTTTTATAGCTCCCAGCCCCTAGCCCAGTGGTCTAGCCATTGAGATAAGATTATGGTTTTCGAGTGGACCCCACCACGGCCTTGTTTTAGTGCTGTGGTATAAAGTTCGCTCTCTATTTATGGTTACTTCATATGCGTTTTTTGTATATATAATGTTTGCTAGGTCTGCCATGCTGCTGCGATGCCTTCTGGGTTTCGATAAGAATTCGGCACTCACAACGTAAGCGTGCCGATCTCGTATGTATATAATATATTAAGAAATCATATACATACACATGTGTATGTACATATTTAATGTATACTTATTTTGTTGGAATTTGTACTGTGTTTTCTTTTATATACCAGTCATAGTGCCTTGCTTTGAGTGTTTTCTTATCATAGTCGGTTTTTTCTACATAAGGCGGCATTTGGTGTGTTTGTTCAGAATGGATTATGAGACTCACACATACACTCGTACATTCATATGTACGAGTATGCCATTCTAGAACTGAGTCATTCCAGTTCTTTCGAGTTTTCGGGTGACTTCCAAGCTGACTGGCTTAAGTTTTTTAAGTCTCTTTTGGGGTAGGTTGGGTCGGCTAATGAGCAATCTAGATATTGAGTACTGAGTAATTCTATTTTTGGGTAAGGTTGGGTGTGAAGGATTACTCAGAGTAATTGCATTAAAAAATTTAAAAAATGTTTATCTCTTTGCTTGATAGATTTTAAATTTGAATGATTTGATGACACAAATTTTAATGGTTGGGGAATAGTTATTGAAAGGTGATGTTTGATGGATTTTGGAGCTTAAAAAGTGTTGTAGTTTATATTATTCATTAATAAATTAATTATAGTAGTTCTAAATTCGAATTATAATTCTACATGATAGTAATAATTAATATTTATTTATTTGAAAATTATTGTGGGATTTATAGGTTCATACTTTACTTTCTTTATTGCTCAGTTTAAAAATAAACTGAAGGGTTGCATTAAATTAAGTGTTAGTCAATTGATAAAATATTACATATATGTATTGGAGTGAAATATAGCATAGTATAGAATGTATAATCTAGATTACTAGATGGATATTGTATGTAGTGCCTGTATATGCTATGGTATGTATAATTAATGATCACTTGATAGCCACACCCCAAAATTCTTTCGGGGTAACAAGTAGCCAAGTATCTGTCAATTATCATTATCCCCAGACAAACTGAGATCTTTTATATGGGAATGGGGGGATTCCCAACAATTGTGTTTAAATTATGGGGTCGTGTCTCTTGAACAAGGGCAACACCCCTCTTTAATCAGAGCGGATCTTTTGTGCTTGTTCAAATTATGTACACAACAGCCCTCAAACGAGCAGAACACACACAGATACATACATACATATGTATGTACAATGTACCACGTAGGCACAAGGAACCGTTATAGTACGAGTAATTAAGAACCCATTTCTGTTGTCAACCACACACACACACACACACACTCGAAAAACAAGAGAAATAAGCAGGCACTTGAGTAAATTACATGCACAAAGACCCCCAAAAACCAACCCAAAGCCACACCACCACCCCACCCCCCAACATATGGTTTGGCAAGCCGCACGGCCAAAGCTGTGTCTAGATGAGGTGAAAGCATTAGTTAATTAGTTTTAATGTGTGTAGATAGATAGAGAGAGAGTGGCAAAAGATATGTAAGATAGCCCAGACATTGGCCACACCTTATTTCAATAGACCCTGCCCCTAGCCGATTTCCTAGCAGCCTCAAACCCAAACAAAAAACGTGCGAGGCGCGCTAATAAAGAGAGAGAGAGAGAGAGCGGAAACTAGCCGGGGGGGAGATAGAGAGGACAGCAAGAGAGTGTGGACGACGAATCCCACACCATCTCTATGACTATCTCTTCCCCTGTCACCCGCACTAATCAGCAGCTAAAGAGGCGCATTGGAGCAGAATATATTTAAAAACAAAACAAATAATCGAAAAAAAAAAACGAAATAAAATGAAAAAGAAAGAAAACCAACTGCAAAGGTACAAAGAAAGAGCACCAGACGCAAAAAGCTTAATAAATGCAGAGAGCTCACAAAGGAAATTTGATTTATGAAAAGCAACGAAAATAAAAATCCCCCGTTGTTTTTGTTACAGTTCACTGTGGTTGTGGTTGTTGTTGTTGTTGCTGCTTTTGTTTGCTGCAAGACGGCCTCCTTCTTCGGGCAGCAACCCACTGGCGCTGTGGTTGTTGTTTTTGACTTTAGTGTTGTTTTGTCAATAAGTCGCAGATTTTTCCATGTGCAAAAGGGTGCACAAAAAGGACAAGGGCACAGTGCACACAACCCTAAAAACCACAAAGGACACACACAGCACAGCACAGCACAGTACTCGTATTAGATAATTATGAAAACTTACAACAATTTCTTGAAAAACTTATAAAATGCCACCACCAAGAAAACGAATGTTGAAATCAGCTTCATAGTTGCACTAAATAGATTTTGCGCGTTCGCTTGGTTTGTTTCGCTTATGTTTATGTAAATTGTATTTATTGTTTTTTTTTTTTTGTTTAGGTCTCCGTTTTTACTGCGAGTCAAAGTTTTTCAATCAAAGTACACTTTGTGCATTGAATTTTATTATTTTTGTTTTGTGTACATTTCTTGTTTGGCATTTGAGGCCCGAAAAAATAAACAAATTGCAGCCACAAGTCGAAAAATTAAGCTAAAATTTCACTATCAATGTCATTTCCGCGTCCGCGGAACACGTTTTTCACTCTACCGGGAACACACGAAAAAAAAAATGCTCGAGGAGATAACGCTTTCTATGACGTATGGCGCCATACGGGAAGAGAGAGAGAGACTAACTGTGAGAGAGAGTGAGCGAGCGCGCTTTAAAGAGAGTGAGAGTGTAACGCCGCAAATAAGTGCAAGGCAGCAAAAAGGGAAAACTTACCTAAGCTCTGACGACTTTTGAATGCTCTGCGACCGGTCGTGGATAGGAGTAAGTTATCATAAAAATGTTTTTTAACAACTGAATATATACAGGCTGGTTACTTACACAAACCTCTGTGTAATTATGAAAGTTACCAACAGAATTATAATGTTTTTAATTAATTATTCATTGGATTTTTTATATATTTTCATATACCTCTTTTAATTGAACATCTAAAAAAAAGAATATAATAGAGGCACTATTGTTGTTTATAATTAAGACTTACACTAAACACCTGAATATCGTGTTTTTCCCATGAAACAGATACCCTGCAGTGGAAGTGTACGCCGTCACGTCCACTTGTTGTGAGCACGGGGCAATAAACTTTTGTGTGGGCGTCCTTAAGAGAACCAACTAACTTAGCAGCGTAAGAGAGCTATTATTCAAAAGAGAAAACAAACCGAAGAGAAACTTATCTGAGCTTTGATTGCAGTAAAAAGCATAAAGCTCTCTCTCTCTCTCGGTTATAAACTCGAATAAACTGGGTGTAAACATATGGAAAAGCAGAAACTTTTATTAAAAGCTAACAGTGTTTATTCAACATGTGCATTTAAACTAATGATAATTTAACAGCAGCCCATACAGAGCGTTAACAGAGAGGAGGATTTTTTTGTGATAAATTCGAAAGGGGGGTTTCCTTGGGAATGGGAATCAGCAGTTTGAGTTTCTAAAATCATAGGCCGGTCCAATGCGTATGGAAATATTAATGGGTTCGTTCAAACGCTCTTGCATCAGCCTGCAAAACAAAAAATTGCTTGATATCTGTGTGTACATAGCAAGAGCCTTCAGGCCAAAAAAAAAAAATAACAATTGGCTTATCAGGTGGGAAGACTGTATATGTATATTATTTCTTACCGTTTATCTGCCTCGCTCTCGCAAGACCGATAGCCTTTGCGTTTGGACGACTTACTTAATCGCAGCGATCGCCTCAGCTCTTTCGGCAGCGGTTTGTTCGTCTCTCGCCTCAGAAATTGTCCAAATTTCTCGCATTTCTCCGTCAGACTGTGCCACACCATTAGGATCATGCGCTTGTGCCTGGATCCACCATCCGTTCGTGTGCCAGTATGGGCACCAGCACAGCTGTGCAGCTCGGTGGTGGACACAATCCACGACGACATGTTGACAAAGACTAAAAACTGAGACTAGGCCAGCCAGCTGACACCGTTACAGTGGCGACCGACCACCACTCAATTCAAGCATTTGATAAGGCAATCGACGGCAAACGGTTTCTGTTTTCTTTTTCATTATCATTTTCACGATGACACTAAACAAGTGCCGGAAATGATAGACCAAAGTTACACTCATTGCAGCTAAATTAGCCAGAGCCCCACACACACACACACACACACACACACAATCATTGTATTACCAAAAATATTTCCGGAAAATAGTCCTGCAAATTCAATAAGAACTGTCCCGCCCTGCCCAGAGGCAACGCATTGAACGATGTTCGGCGCCCAAAAAACGTTTGCTGGGCGGTAGGGTGCACTGTACAGTGTGCCGTTGCCACAGTTATGAATTTTTGCCCATAGAACAATTTCAATAAAAATCCAGCCAACTTCACTGCACTCCACTCCGTCTGCCTGCCTGTCTGCCTGCCTGCCTGCTTGTCTGTTTGTCTGTGTCTGTGTGAGAGTAAAGGATATGGCCACTGACAGCATGTCCTGCAACAAAATACAAATAGCTGCGTTTTTGGGACTACGCTACGCTCCCATGTGGCCAACACCTAGGGACATTTTCCGCCTGCTCCTCCTGCCCATCAAAATTGTGGCTAGCAAGTCCCAGCACTGACCATTGACGCCCATTACCTCCTTTTTGGCCCTGGCCATGGGGTATCAGCATCCAAACAAAATTGCATGTGGTTGAACGCAGTTTGGGCTACACACAGAGAGAGGGAAGGCCATTCATGTTGCATGGGTGGGTGGTGGTGTGGTCTGGTCTGGTGGGTGTGGGTGGTGGGGGTGTGTCCCGATGGTCAACTGCATTGTTATAACGAAAATTCGTTTATTGCCATATTGTTGGATTTTGATTTTGTCTTCGAAGCGACTGAACAAAAATGGAAACCGAATTTTCCAACCAAAGGCCACAGCCAACTTTGGATGGCTGGTCCCTGCTCTCTGTTGGCTTGCTGGGGTTGCTTGTTACCGTACAGGACCCTGTAACGTGCAATTATCTGCAGCATTGCATTGTCATGAGAATTGCCAGCACACACACACAAACACACACAGGATATAGAGGCAGGCAGGAACAACTTTCTGGCAGAGCCCTTAAAGCTCTTCTTTAGTCCGGGGCAGGGACGACACTCAATTGCGTTACAAGTGCCGTGCCACAGTGGCTCCTTCCCATAAACAGAGTGTGCAACGCAGTTCACGGAGTAGATGGCAGGCATAAAGTTGGGCATCAAACAGCACACGAAGGTTCATATAGGATTCACATGCTCGCATTACGATAAGTAATGAATATGCTTATATTATGGGTAGCAAGGGGGTCGGCTTAGGGCAGCATAAATGCAGTGTTTTTCTTATTAAATGGCACTAACACTGGATGTTGAGTAGCCGCCTCTGTGCCAGCTAACGCCATTGTCTTTTGGCAAATCTTTTTGGCCTCTGGGCTGGGGCTTTATTGATAACAAATCAGTTTCTGGGGCCAAAAGGCAGCTGACAGACAGACAGACAGATGTGCAGGCGGAGAGAACCTCTCTGCAAAGGAATTGCATTTTAAATTCCATATAAAATATCCATAAAATATCAAGCAGCTGTGGCAAAAATTCTGTGTGGGAAATGGGAATCCTTTTATGGTACAAAAATCCATAACTTCTGAATATGTCCATTGGCTCTGGCTGGCTGGCTGGCTGGCTGGCTGGCTGGCTGGCTGCTGGCTGATGCTTTGATAGCAAAAATTTAAATGCAATAAAAGTAAATAGCATATTTATTCGTATATATTTCTTATATTCATTGGCATTTCCCTTTTGCACTCTCAAACCTCTCACCACCACTGCACTTTATTTTGTGGGTTGCATTTTTATTAAATTTTCTATAAAATTCGTTTGGCTTCTGCAGCTGCAACTGCAGCAGCACAAGGTAGCATCAATGATCCCTTGACCGCCGCAGACGCCACCCAAATGTTCTGACCTTTTATTTTGTGTGTGTGTGTGTGTGTGTGCGTGTGTGTGTGGGTTATTTTGGCAATTTAAATATTTTGCATATCTCGTACAGTAATATACTCGTACTGCTGTTTACCGTTAACCGTTCGTTGTGCACGAAAACATTCTGCAAAATATGCAAATAAACTGTTGCATTTACTCCTAGAAATCAATCAAATATACTTTGCTGGCTGCTGCTCTTGCTGTATGCATCCCCAGCCTGGCTGATGGCTTCAATTTTATGCAGGGAATCGATATGTCCATATCCCTGGCCTGATGGCCTGGCCGTTCGACTGGGGTACGCTCTGCCCGGCGTACTCATCGGCGTACTGGTATTGCATTTCCATGAATTTTCATTGATTTTCATTTGCTACGAGAGCACGAGTATGCCAGTACAGTGGTCAAAGCACTGCCAAATATTTAATGTGCACGCCCAGATCTCTGAGCCTGTCATTTTTATGCCAGTACTCAAAAAAGTATATTAGATTTGTGGTAAAAGTGGATGTGTGCAACGCAGAGAAGGAAACGTTTCCGACCCCATAAAGTATATATATTCTTGATCAGCATCAATAGCCGAGTCGATATAGCCATGTCTGTCTGTCCGTCCGTCCGTCCGTCCGTCCGTCCGTCCGTCCGTCCGTCCGTCTGTCCGTCTCGATGAGCGCCTGGATCTCAGAGACTATAAGAGCTAAAGAAACCAAATTTGGTTTCCAGACTCATGGAATATCACACTGCTACAAGTGTATTTCAAAATTTCGCCCCGCCCCCTTCCGCCCACACAAAGGACGAAAATCTGTGGCAGGCACATTTTTAAAGATACGATAAAACTAAACGCAGTATCGTAGGGAATGCCCATATCTACGAGATTGCCAAATCTGAATCAGATCGGATCATAACTATAGCCAGAATGAAGAAATTAATTTTCTGTTTCTTCCCCTGCCCCCTCCTGCCCACACAAACACAACTCATTTTCCTTCTCGCTCGCACACTCTGCCGCTTTCAGTGCGCGAGCAACCCCTAGCGGAGGAGATGAAGAATTTAAATAGTACATGTACAATCTACATGTTAGATGTAGAATATACATTGTAGATGTAGATAACAGATGTAGCAAAAAAATGTAAAATTAAAAATTACATTTTTTTAATTTTAAAATTCTAAAAAATCATACGCTCAAAAATGTATATACTGACTGAGTACGGGTATAAGTAGAGTCGTGTCCCCAGAAGCGACTCACACGTTCCTTCTCGTTGTATCTGCTATTTGCAAATATGAAGAAAATTCATTGAATGTTTTAATGTTTACAGATAGTTTTAATATATGTATCACAAAATGTGCCAAACAGTCTTAAATTAATTGTGAGCTTAAGTTCATTGGAAGTTGCGCTCTCCCTTCAATCAAATGCTGTGTTGATCATTGGCTGTTCTACTTGATGTTGAAAATTCCCTACTTTATTTAAAGTTTTTCTCCAGTCTCCTTTTGGTCTGCCAGGCTTCTAGGCTTGTTTTTCGCTGCTATTTCTGCTGCCGCTGCTGCTGCTTCTGGTGTCTCTTCTTTGGCCTGGCATCGCATTAAGGCGGGTGGGGGGTCGGGTGGAGGCCCAACAACTGGCGACAGTCGGCGAGATAAATGTATGCCCAATGCTGATGTGCATGCAAATCTACATTTTTGGACGATTGTCAAAGAGCCGAAAGAGAATGGGGCTGCGGGTATTGTTGGTCCTCTGGTAGACAGATGTCAAGACATCAGACTCGTTGCTATGTGTGTGTAGTTGTGGCTTACATATGTGCCCCAAAACACACACACACAGACAAACTACATGAGCGCATTACAAGAACTAACAAAAAAAAAAAAAAAAAAAAAAGAGAAAACAAATGAAAGTTTATGTTATAAAATGCCAAAGTGTGGTGGCACAATCTATTGGCCAAAGAGGCGACAAACAACAACAACAACAGCAACAGCAGCAGCAGCAACATGGATGCTACAAATGATGGGTGCTAGAGATGGTGGGGTCTGTGGGGTGCTAGAAAGTGTGGAGTGTGGGGGGTTGTATGGTGGTGCAGGCATAAAATAGGGTATATAAGATAAAGGATATATGCTACTGGGGCTCTCCGCCACTCTCTCTCTCTCACTCTGTGTGCACAAGGGGGCCAACATATGGCGTTAAAGATGCGAACGTGCAACGAATCCTTGAAGCTTTTTGCTCTGCATCTCTATGTATTTTTCTGTACACCTCTCTCTTCACTCTCTAACTCTCAAATATTTGGCAGCTTAAAGTTTCTGTGTGTTGAGACTGTACTTAATTTTTGGGAGAGCTGGGGCTTAAGGGCATTTCCCCCACACACAACTTAAATTGCAAATCAAACGTTAAAGAGTTATGGACATGCATCTGTGTGTGTGTGTGTGTGTGTATCCAGCCAAACCACAACTGTCATTCGGTGCTATTTGCTTGCCCCCGAAGGCCTGTCAAAAAACAACAACAAAACCCATCAGTGCAGCAGGCGAAAGGCCTAAACACACGCGAAAGGCGGAGAGAAAAGGGGGCCATCGCATCAAGAAAGTTTTACCATTGCCATACCCATACAATCGACCAACCATTTGGCTTAAATATTTTATGCAAATTTTCAATGTAATAAAAATTGTTTTCTCCTCGTGCCATCACACACAAACACACACACACACATACACACATACACACACACATGCACACCCATACTGAGAGGCAAATAAAAATTGATGCCAATGCCGTTTGTCTTTTCATACATTTTTGCAGCTTCTTTTTGTTTTGTTTTTCGCTGTAGCTTTTGGCCAGAGCGGGTATACTGGCTTACAGAGGAGGTTTGTAGGGGAGGGAATTTCTTGATATATAAGTATTGTTGATTAGCATTAACAGAGGAATGAATATACATATGTCCCATGTTCTAAGTGCTCCTTTAATTATTTATTTAAATTATGAAGACTAACAAAACAATTCTGAACCTGCGACAAATTTATGGAGCACTAACACACCTAAAATCATAGCACATACAAAACTTAAAAAAATGAAAAAAAAATAAAAAAACTAATTAAAATAAAAAATAAACAAATTAAAAAAATATATAAATAAGTACTAAAAAGCACTAAAAACAATAACAAAAAATACAATTAAAATAAGTGATAATTAAAATAAATGATAGTTAAAATAATTGAATCTCTATGTAAACATGTAAAATATAAAATAATAATAAATAATAATAACATAAATAATATAAATAATATAAATAAATAAATATAAAATATAAGATTAAATATTGTAATCTCAACTATAAATCTTCTGTGACTAGTGCATTAAAAATAAGTTTTACTTGTAGCACTAGGAAAAAATCAAATAAATACAAACACAAACCGCCAAGGCTTTCGGCGCGACTTTACTTATATTCGCGTGCATTTTTCTATGCAAAATACTCTCCAAAATATTATACTTTTCGGGAGCGCTCTTTAGCTACATTTGCAATAGAACTTCCAGGGTATCTAATGCTCTACCCCCCCGAACAAAAGCAACGCCACTCCTTTCTTGTTTCTTTTTGCTGGCACTCTATCTGTGGGGTGTGTGTGTGTGTGTGTGCAATGATTTTCAATATGTCGCAACTCTCGGCCCAAACTTTTGCGATATCTGTCGACTGGATGCTGGTTCCACCCACCCACCCAACCACGGACTTGCTTGAAACAAATGCCGAGTTAATGCTTTGGCATACGTCGCCGACGCCATCGCCATCGCCATCGCCATTGCCATCGCCATCGCCGTTGCCATTGCCGATGTCGACAATGAATGCCGCATGGACATGACCTCAATTGAGCATTGGATACAGACAAGGAGCGAGCACACACACACACACACACAGGCACAGAGATCTGCTGCCATGAATATATGTATATGGGACATGTATTGGTTTGATCGACATCAATACGCAAGGGCGGTAATATGTGTTAACCCACCCCCCCTTATCCAACCCCCACAAGGGCCACGCCACTTTGCAAGCAGGCAGCAGCCCAATCCAATCCAATCCAAGCCTCCACCGTGGCAAGAATAACACATTGCCATCACTGTCATCTTTTAGGCTGACAAGTGCGAGTGCTGGCATTACGAGACTTTGACGTCGATATCGACAAGTGCAGTGGCAGTGGCAGTGCCAGTGGCAGCAGGACCACCCACCGCTAGTCGTAGTCGCAGTACCCAGCTCGCGATGTGTCCTTCCATTTTTTTTTTTTTGGCGCAAATGCTTTTTGCTTTTTGCTGCTGCTGCTTCTGCAGCATAATCCCAGGCCAGGCCCCAAGCGCGTCACCAGGGCTCATGCCACCATTTGGGTTTAACATATTGTCAGTTGGCTTAAGTTTGGGTTTTTCTTTTGCCCCTTTACGCCAGCCCTTTTTTTGTTGGGGTCTTGTTCCACGAGTCTCTCTTTTTTTTGTTGTTGTTGTCGACACTTTTGGTGCGCAGCTAAAGGTAACATTCCACTCAACTGTGGCAGCCTGTGGTGGCTGCCTGTCGCTGTCGCTGTCTCTGTCTCTTACTGGCTGATGTCTGATGTCTGATGGGTTCATTGTTTTGCGTTTATGATGCACTTAAATTTAATATTTAATTTTAATGTATTTTGCCAGCAAGTTTTTCCGTTTTTGGGTTGCTGTGGGTGGGGGGGCGAATGATGGCGATGGCATTCAACTGGCTAACGAAATGAGTGTAGAAGAGGAGATAACTTTTGTTGCAGGTCTTTCAGAGGGTGTTAAGGGTGTAAGAAATAGTATTTAATTTAAAGCTTTTTTAGCTTAAGGTATAATCAACGTTTATTAGGTTAAATGGTAGCTACAGTTGCCTATTGATTGTTATCGCATCTAATCTTTTGCCACTCACAAATGGGTTTGCTTAAGCCACACACCTTGTGTAAATATTGTTATTAATTTTATCATTTATTGCCAGCATTGATAGCCTTGTTTTGAGCCACCATAGAAATTATTTGAGAGAATTAAAATGAAATTAATTAGATTAAATGCAATCCAAGTTGTCATTGACCGAACATCTTTTGCTTTTTGCTTTGTTTATTTCATTCTTAAATCATTCACTCATTGCAATGCATTTTTTCTTATGTGATTTTTGTGCCATATATAATATTTTTAAGCATGTTAATCCTTGAAAGCTGTCGTGTTTTTACAGCTCAGTACGTTTTATTAGCGCTCTATAGCCATAGGAGTAATAGTACTTGGAAATTAGCTTAAATTCAAACCAAATCCTGCAACGTACATTTTTGTTGTTGCTAAAATGCTGCAAAACTTTAACTTGAATTTTGTTTGAGTTTTTGATTGAGATAAAATCAAATTAAATATTTATTTATCTAGCTATATATAACATAAACAATTTGAGGTTGGTTTTCTCTGCATGTAAATTCTGTTGTCAGTCGTGCAATATAATTCGTAGTAGTTAGCGCTAGAGCAGTGACATTTGAGCTATAATTATAAATCCAAGCTGATTTTAAAACAAGAGAAAAAAGTTTTATTTGAACTGCTTGCTGCATAATTTTCAATTAAATATCACTATGAAAAGGTTTCATGCTCCTTAGAGTGAGTTATACTCCACTTGGCAACAGCTGCCCCCAGACACACACCCATACCCTTTGATTTTGCTTCCCTACATCCTACAGCCACCTGCCACCTGCTACCAATATCCCCAAAGTCACTTTTCTCACTTGTCGGCTGACCCGCAGTTCTGTTGCATACTTTCGGGCGCTTTTCATGAGCCACGTGCAGGATTTTATTTATGGCCAGCTCGTACTTGTTTCGCCTTTGTTTTCAGCAACATAGAGGGTGGGCTCCAATCAACAGTTTGCATCGATAAGCACCACACAGCACTTAGCCAGCCAGCCAGCCAGCGTCCACAATATTCACCCTTGTTAGCCGCTCTCCTGCCGGGCTGGATGTCCTAATGAGCATCCTGGGCGTAAGGATACCTGCCACACAAAAAAGAAAAAGACGCAAGCAAAAAAAGAGGCAAACATAACTTTGAGTGTCTCGTAAAAATTTCAATTATCCTAAATGATTAACTTTGTTTATTACAGCCCCAAATAGCGGCAGGGGTTGCTCCCTACCCACTCCCATTCCCACTCCCATTCCCACTCCCACTCCCTTTTGTGTGCCTTCGCCTACTCATCCTCAGCCTCATCCTGATGATGGTGGCACATCATTTATCAGTTTATGACTTGATTCTATTATTTATTGGCACTCGAATGGAAGTCCTTGGCGTCTTCATCTCCGTCGCAATTTCAATTATAATTATGTGAAAATCGTAAAAAAAAAAGGAAACACATACAACAGCCGCTGCCTTAGATAAAAATCACTTAGTGGGCGCGCGCACAGAAAAATAGGAAGGGAGGCAGCCACACACACACACACACGCATGTAAAGTTTATGGCTAACAAAAATCGTTAATAAATTAAGCGGAAATATATTTTGCTGCCACAAGGAATTGGGCGCGGGGGCGGCTCCACCTTCTTGTGCCTCGCTCCATTTAGCTCCTTTCTTTTTTTCTTCTTGTTTTTTTTTTTTTTAGCAAATAATGCTTGCTGGCTTGGCTGGCTTCTTGGTAATGGCTTTTTAATTTTAGTGTCGTTGAAATTATGGTCGAAACAATAATTTAATAACTTAATGTCTTCTGGTGTTGCCCCTGCACGAGGTATTCTGTTCTATTCTGCTGCTCCTGTGGCTGCTACTCTGGCAGAAAGGAGCGCTCCTTCGTGGGCAGCGTAAACAATTTTCATTTTGTTCGCCCGGTCAACCCAGGCCCCCCCCCGCGCAAGAATGCTATTTATATGTTCTCTTTGTTGTTTCCACTGTGGCCAGGCAGCGCCACCCAGCGCCAGGTGAGAAAGCTGCTTGTTGCCCCTGTGTGGCAGACAGTGTGCCCCTTGCCCACAGGGCTTGTAATGGTCGTTTGTATGCAGCAGCTCTGTGCCAGCAAATTGTTTTTGCCAACCCTCGCCCACTCTAACACTGCTGCATAACACCCACTCCATGGCGCATATATAGCCAGCGGTTATTAGCCATTGACTCTCACACAGCAGAGAGGTTATATCTGTTGGGTATTATTTACAGCAGGGAAATTCACAGGAGAACTCTGCCTACGAAAAGGGTCGCCATTGATCTATCAAAATCAGAAGCGTTACCCCCACAGAAAGTTATTTTAATCACTGGATTTTGCTCGCTGCATTACACGTGACTGGCAAAGCTGCCTCCTGCCTGCTGCCTGCTGCCTGCTACTTCTTTGCCTTTAAATCATCTTTAAAATCTTGCCTTCACTTTTGGTCTAAGCTGCTGGCTGGTACTTCTTCTGGGCGGGCCACTTAGCTATTCATATATCATCCAGGGGCATATGCCATCCACTCCATAATCGAGCTAATCAAATGCAATTTGTTCTAGTTACTTTTTGACGCATAAAGATGCAAAACGAGAGCCAGCAGACACAGACACCACAGCAATCTTCCGACCGGCATTTTGCTTGGGACCCCAACCCCAACTCCAATCCCAATCCCAACCCCCGCCCCTAGCAACAGCAACAAAGGAGTGGAACGGCAACGCATACGCAATGGCAAACAACTTTATGACTTGATTTTTTTGTTTGGTTTGTTGTTTTTATTATATGTAATTTCATATTTTTTATGTTAGGCCAAAGCTAAACCCAGCAGCTAGCCAATTTTTAGCATAAATTTTTCAGCATTATACTTTATGTTTTTTTACGATTTCATTTTTATTTGCTTTTTGTGGCGTTGTGTGTGTGTGTGTGTATCCCTTTAGACATTTTGCAGCAGCAGCAAGCAGTAGCAAAAATGTACAGCAAGAAAATCCCAACGATGACAAGCCTCACATGTCATGTGTGTACTATATACTCTCATGCTGTCTAGGTATCCATACTGACATTTTTTGGTTGTTAAAAAAAGTATACTTGAAGACAAACACAGAGAGAGCGAGAGAGAGAGAGAGGAGAGTCAGAAAGGTTGGCACAGAAAACATAACCAATTTGTGTCATCATAATTGTAATTCGTCGTAGCAGCAGCAGCAGCAGCAGCAGCAGCTGTCTGACTCACTCACTCCACCCACCCACAGTCACATGACTGCTGTGAAGCTGTCTCACTCACTCACCACGACTGGGGCTGCCCCTGCTGCTGCTCCTGCTGCTGTGCAGCTGTCCCGCTCTCAGCAGGAGTGGGCTGTCAACTCTTTTTGCCTGCCGGCATTGTGGCGCCCAACATTTTCAGCATATTTCACTTTGGCCACAAAACAGAACATGTGGCATGCAAAAATTTAAAGACTTTTTTTTTTTTTTTTTATGGTTTAACGCAACGGAAAGGAACATATCATTTTGCAATGTATTTTTCTTAGTAATTTTTGTAAAATTAATTTGGTTGATTTCAATTTGGCAGTAGTCCGCATGAAATATGTTTGGCATTTTGCCTTTTGGACAAAAGTTCAAACTGGCAAAACAAAAAAAAAAGAAAAAGGTTAAGTGGAGAACGAAACCGAAACCTCCCTAAAAAGGTAAAGTTAAAGGTGCAATCAGCCAGAAAAGACGTCAATTGTACACACTTACTGCAAGGATCATAACAAATTTCTCATGAAATTAGACAGGAAAATGTGCTAAAGCAGCTTTGGCATAATCAGATAGAGATACAGCATGGAAAGTGTGTTTCTCCATGCAGTTTCGTTGCTTGAACTCAGGCCAAGTATTTTACTGATTCTTTTTTGTTTTTTGTTTTGTTTGTGGCATTGTGCAAATAATTACCGAAAAGAGCCACACAGAAAAGTATTTGGAAAGTAATAAAAACATCACAAAAATGTTTGATAAAGAGTTGTTCGTTGTTCGTTACTTTTGGGGCTTCTTGCGAAACCCACAAAAGAAAATTAATAATAAAAAGGGACAACTATGTGGCATTCAAACCGAAAACGAGCACAAAAAAAACCAAAAAAAAAAATAGAATCAAACGAGGAATCAAAAGAGAGAGCGAGGCGAGGGAGACAAAGGAAAAAGAAAAAAAACACAAGCAAACCCAATAGCCAATAATGATGGCAAAGTCAAGCTGCATGAAACAATCAGTGAAGGCAGGGAGTGAGGGAGTGAGGCATGAGGATGGTAGCTAATGGGCAGGAGTGGCTGTGGCAGTGAATGGGCACCCATAGCCGAGCAATCAGCGCATAAGCACGCCCTGTAATCAAGCGTGGCGCCACCCATCACCCCCATCACTCCCCACTGAGGCGCAGCGTAGCGAAATGAAAAGTTTCGTAATTAAAATTGAACAAAAAAAATACAACAACAAAAAAATATAAGAAAAAAAAAAGAAAGCCCAAGCAGAAGAAAGAGTAAAGAATGTTTCTTTGGGTTCGTTTTACCCCCCTCCTCTGTGCTATGTGTGCTGTGTGTGTGTGTGTGTTTGCTCGCCTCTGATGTTCTGAAAAACTATTTTGAGTAAATTGTAAAATATTTGCAGTAAATTCTCATGGCACATTTTTTTCGTATATTTAACAGTTGAATTGTTAAGCTTTTATTGTTGAGTAATTCCTTAAATAAATATTAATGCAAGCAACGAGCGCAAATTCAAGTGTAAATTTTCATTGTGTAAATATTATGCAAGAACAAATTATATAGATATATTTAAATGAAAATAAATTGATAGCAGAGATACAATATACAATTTGTAATCAAAATTACAAGTGGGTGTGTGGGGCTTGTGCAGTTTTTCTTCTTTGGAGAAACTGTTTTGAAGAACACCAAACAAAAATAACGAATTATTCTGCAAGTGAAGCTTTTCAACGTCATTGGCTCTAATGACGCGCAAAGGAATGCAAGACATATGTATGGATGTGGGGGCATGTGGCTCCAAATTATGGCCAAAAGGGTCAGCAAACATTTCATGTTATACGAGTAATACGAGTATGTAATGATGATGGCTGGCCCCGAATAATATCCACACCGTTTTGCCACGGAATTGGCATTTTAATTGATGCAATTATCATGTGGCCCTAACTATAATAGTCCTTACGAAAGTCCAAATAAAACCCAAGAGAGAGAGAGAGAGAAGGAGAGAGTTCAATGAAACCGCAGTGGGACAGTGGGATGCACTGTGTGAGCAGCACTCAAGCAAATCAATCATACGAAGTGTGGGTGTTGGGTTTTTTGAAGGTGGTTGTGGGTGGGGTGGGGTGTTGGGTTGTGGTGATAAATTTTGTCATATTAGCTCACAATTAGCATTAATTTGCGTGATAAATACGCAAAATCAATTACTAAAACCGAAACATAACATCTTTATTGACAGATGACACATATTAGCAGGCTCTCTACGAGTAGGCGCCATCCATTAAATATGCATTTGTTTCAATTATCTGCCAAGTACACCGTCCGACATTCGTGTGGGTTTACCTTCCCACATGCTTCTGTTTCTGCTTCTGCTTCTGTTTCTTTAAAGCGTTTTGTGTGTGCCGCCTCAAGCAGAGCGAACAAAGTTATTTTCATGCTAATTACAAAAGCCGCAGACAAGACAAAATTATGTGCACATTTTTGGCTAGCAGTGGGGTGCCTATCCTGTATTTGGTCGAGAGAAATAATTTAGTATGGATTAAAGCAAGTGTTTTTGCTCTGTTGAGTCTTGCTCCCCTGTACATACCTTAGCTTGTAGCCCATACACCCTCCTTCTACTCCTCTATTACTGGGTATCAAATGGTAGAACAAGCCACAAGGAGCTGAGACATCTGTACATACTCGTACCTACCTACATATATGTATGGCCACTTGTAAAGACAGTTTCAAGTTGTATCACTTAGGGCATTTAAATTTTCAAGTTTTAATGCAAAATACACACACATATGTATATACAGTACACCCGTATGAACACACACACACACACACACGCACAGTACAGGTTGACACACATGCATATGCAAGCACATGCATATATGAGACGCAAATTAACTTATGGCAACAACGTCTTCATCGCCAGAGTCCTCCTCAACTACCCATCATCATCATCATCAGCAGTCGTTGGTTGCCGTTGGTTGCCGTTGACAACCCTGGATAATACCCAAGATATACAAGTGCTGCGGGTGTGGGGGTGGGGGTACGGGCGGCTGTGACACAGTTGCCATATCCAAAAGTACGGACGATGCTGCCAAAGTGAAGAGAAAACACAAGAATGAAAGGCAGAAAACTTCAGCGAAATTCTGTGATGCTCTATCGTTGCAACGGAAATCATTTTAGATATTAAAAAAGAATTAAATTAAAATTAAATTCTACTGTTTAAGTTTTTACTTATAAAAATATATATATTAATAGCTGTTCGTTACGTAATTAGATTTAGTTGCTTAGTGCAAGCTAAGGCCGCTCAAGAGCCATATGGATCGTGTCAGAGAGCGCTGCTAACAGTGAGCTGGCACTGGGAGCGGCAACAGGCTTTTAAAGGAGAGCGCTAACAGGCTGTTAAAGAAGAGCGCTAGCAGGCTGTTAAAGGCGAGCGCTAATAGGCTGTTAAAGGCGAGCGCTAATAGGCTGTTAAAGGCGCGCGCTAACACGCTGTTAAAGGAGAGCGCTAACAGGCTGTTAAAGGCGAGCGCTAACCAGCTGTTAAGCTGCACTGTAAACATGTTAGCGCTGCTGTACAAATCATATGTTAACGAAGAAAATTGCAGCCAATCAATAGATAATGAATGAAATTTTCACAACATTTGCTGCGCCTTAACAGCGCAAACTAAACCCAATAAAGATATGCTATATTTTCACTTACTGATCACACAAAAATGTCAAGCATACCCGATGCCATTCCAGCAAATGTTAGAGTGTGTGTGTAAAGCCTTTTGCACGCCCACGGGCGTTTCTACAGCGAAATTGTGGCAATTTCAGCACTGAGTTTGCTGTGTGCAGCGAAAGTGCGCGCATGCAACTTACTGTTTTTGCCTTGTTTTCATTCTTAATTAATAATTAAGAAATAAGCACAACAACCAGGCACTGGCACTGGCACTGGGGCACAAGCAGAAACTGAAACAGAAACAGAAACAGAAACAGAGAGCAGCTCTGTGGCAGTGGAAAACGCAGTGGCAGTGGCAGCGGTGGCAGGCAATTGTTGTGGAGTGTGGCGCATAACTGTAGGCGCACAATTCGCGTGGTTTAATTAGTCAGATGGAGCTACTCTGCCTACTGCCTACCGCCTGATGGTTGGTTGGTTGGTTGCTTGCCTTAAAGCTCTGGCAGCAGTCAAGGCAACTTTTGCATTGGCAAATTGCATTTCAACTTAATGGCAATGCCAATGGCTAACTAATTGCCGGGGCTAAGCCACCTTCTACTTTCCTCGACTCGCTTTCAGCTTTTTGTCTCTCATTCTCTGCTGCTGCTGCTGCTACTCCTTCTATTATTTTCAATTCAATAAAATGCAAAATAACCAATGAGGAAGAGCAATATAGTAGTAGTCAGCAGTCAGAGTGGGGCAAGGCAAATGAAATGCAGTGCAAAAAAAAATCCTCATAAAAATGTAAAAATTCCAAGCGCCTTCGCAGCACTTAAACATCAAACCGCAATACGCAGCAAGAGTGCGAGAGAGGGAGAAAGAACAGGGAGATACCAATACATAACCAGTATGAGTGTGTATGCGTGGGAGGGAGAGTGAGAGAGAGAGACAGAGAGAGAGAGAGCGCTGAAAACCAACGCACTTCCGGTTTAATTAAACGGAAACTGATTTAATTGCATATTTGATGAGCTTCGAAGCCGACGACGCGAATCGTGGAATGTGGGTTGTGCGAGGTGCCCCCTCAAACCCCAAACTAGCGTTGGGTTCTTGTAATCCTCCTCCCAGACATCCAGGGCCAAACATCCAATAAACCCACCCAAGTCCCCCTGCCCAACCCCGTCCCAACCCCGGCCCGAGCGCACTTAGTTATGCAACAGAGTGGCACAAGACACCCAACCCCCAACCCCCAACCCCCAGCACAGATCCAGAGCCGAGAAAAGAGCCGATTCTTGTGGCGCCTTGTCATAGGCAACTTGATGCTTTGAGAGCTTAGCATAAATTGTGATGAATACTAAAAAGGCATTTTATTTATGCCTCACTTAATTACACACACAAAGACGAGCCACACACAGAGAGAGAGACAGAGAGAGAGAAAAGGAGACGCGAAGAAGGACTCTGGCATTGTGGTGGAATGAAAGAAAATGTATGTTAGGGGGGGTGGGGTGTGCTGTGATGGGGAGTACATCCGCCAATGTCCTTGTCACCTAAGCTTAATAAATAAATAAAATGTGCTTGCCATTTTCGCAGGCCAACAAAAGCAAAGGCCTCACATAGCAGCTTCCAAGAAGTGTTCCCACCAGGTTCCATAGATGTTTATGCGGGGGAAAATCGTGGTATTAGCTGGGCAGCAAGATTGTTATTCGAGCAGTCTGGGAAAATATTGTGATTATATTTGCTATTTTAGTAAAATTTGTATTCTCTTTTATTTATGTTGAATTTTACATTAAATGTAAGTACATTAATTTTAATATGCAATTATTTTGTTTCTATAAAGTTCTATATTTTGCATATAATTTTGCAAAATTTGCAATAAATAAACAAATTAGAATTATTATTAAAATTAGAATTATTAGAATTAGATTAGAAATATTTATGGACTTACGTTCAAAAGTTCAAATAAATATTTTAACTTTAGAAAATAATTGTCTTGCATTTGTTTGGCTCAAAAAAATAAATAATAAATATATAAATAGATAAATAAATTGAGCGGCTATTGAAAGACCAGTATCGCATGAAGATCCAATATACAAATATGCAGGTACACGGTGACCCATGCCTTGAGTACGTAGAACCGTTTAATGATAGAGGTTGAGGGTCTAAAGAGCCGGTTACCAATTTTGGAATGCAAGGAAATGCATGACTCTGAGCCATCCACTGAGTGAGAACACCAAGCAGCTCATTATCAAAGACACCAAAGCAAGTAAAGAAATGGTGCACTCCAAGAGAAATAAATTAAAGTTTAAAGCGAGTCAGCGCTTCATTTCTTATACTACTTTTGCCATACTCCTTAAAATCCCTGAATCCCTCAATCAATTTATCATTTAATTTCACTTCTTCATCCGATCTTAAATGCTTCGGATCCCATAAACGTAGTTAATGCCAACTGGCGAGCTGCTTTCTTTCGCTGTCTTTTTGTGTGTGTGTGTGTGTGTGTGCTTGCTGGTTAATTTTTATTATTTCCTTTTCGCACCACCAGCCACTAGCCACCAGCACCAGCCACAGCCACTGAAATTGTTATTGGTTTTTGGCTGTGAAATCTGTCTCCATCTCTCTACGACTTCTTTCTCTTTCTCTTGCTCTTCCCCGACTATCTTTCTTTCTCTTTTCCGCTCGATTCGGGTACTAGCCCGCTCGCTGACACTCTGGCACTCTGGTGTGTTGTGGCACTCTCAGCCAGGCGCTGGCTTTTAATTTAATGTGCGCATTTTTATGAACATGTTAATTTGATATTCAATAAAGTTGGTTTGATTTTCGGCTTTTAATGGATTCTCGCATTTAATGACATGGCGGTGGGGGGCTCTTCTTCACCTCCAACACCAACCCCAACCACTCCAAGCAGTTTTAATGCTTGTCACTTGCTCAACGCTTCGCTGGTTCTGGTCCCGAATGCCGGGGTAGGTCGCTGATCTGTGCTGTGCTGTGCTGTCCATTGGTGTTGGTTGTGGTGCGGGTGCGGGTGGGGGGGTGTGAATTGCTGCACAGCTTGTTGGGTTTCTGATTTGTCTGCCCCCCCCCACCCACACTCCCCTAAGCAGTGATGGAACTACTACTAAAAAAGAGATTGCTACAAATTTTGTTCCCAAAATCTGAGTATGCCATGAAAAGTTTTGCAGTTTGATTTTCGGGCGCGCCCAAAGTGCTAAGTGAATTCAGCAATTAGCCGCAAGACGTGCAACGTGCAACGTGGGCACGCCATTGAACTATTTTTATTTTATTTTATTTGATTATTTTGCGCACTTTTCATGGCCATCCATAAAGCGGCAAACAGGTTGAGTTTTTAGCGCCTTGTTTAAGAGGCGCAAAGATTTTAGCGCCTTTGCAATGCACATTATTGGCTGGGGTACTCGTAATTATGCGGCATCAAAGGGTAAGAAAAGGGTAGGGCGAGAAACAACGAAGTTGAGTCCATGAATAGCTGACGAGTGGCCATGATTTACAGCTCTCTGCGCTGTCCTGCTCTGCTCTTCCACTCAGTATGCACTCGCTTATTTTATGAACACTCAAAAGCGCTAACACACAACATTAACGGACTCATTAACTGCCCGAACACAAAGCAAATATAATTTGTAGACCAATAAACTGTGCCACCCGCACCACCCACCGCCCAGCGGAAGCCACAAAACACACACACAAAGAAAGCGAAGCGAGGAAGAGCAAACCTGCCCACCTAGACAAGGAAACGAATGAATGAATGAATGAATGGATGAATGGATGATGGGTATGAGTCTGGAGGCGTAGGAGGAGGTCTGCAGAATGGATGGATGGATGGATGGATGGATGGGTGTGGGGGCCATGATGGAATGGCTGGCAGCAAATGGAAAGAATCCTTTTATTACTTTGGCGCGCGCGGCAACAGATTTCGAAGGCACAAAAATGAATTTAGCATAAATGAAACATTTTTACGAGCTGCCATTACGGCCAAAGCAACATGACAACAATAAAAAAAAAGAAAGCAAAAAAAAAGAAAGAAAAAAAAAAGAAAGCAAAAAAAGAGACAGGAAGCGAAAGCGAAGCCAAACAAAAGACAAACTGGCGAATACCCTTGTGGTAATTATTTTCGGGCAGCGGAATATTGAAAATTTGCTGGGAAATTAAAGCCAAATAAAGAGTTTTGGATGGGTAGCTAAAAAAAAGAACGCTGCTAGGACTGCTTAAAGCTGTAGTACCCTTCTAACTGTAGGGCACAGCTTTTGGTCAGTTCTGGCTTACCTTTTCCGCCCCCATAGAGTACAGCAAATAAAACCCATGCATAGGGGCAAAGAGAGCGGGGGCGGTTAGGAAAAACAAATATTTGATTAGTCCCAAAAATACATTCGAGCAGGAGGCGGTGGAGGAGGAGTAGCAGGCAGGAAGGAAGGAGGGGAGTCTGTAATGAACAAAATATGCTCCAAGTGCAAGTTGAAGTTTTACGTATGCGCAATGGCGATATTTGTATATATATACTCTATATATGCTTTATATATATGTGCTATATAACGATGTCACATAGCCAGAGCTAGACAAGACACAGCAGTGGCACATTGGATAGGTCCGGGCAATAAAAAACATCATCGAAGCCATTTGTCAAAAGACCAAAAAGAGAGACGAAAGTGATGAGCGATGGGGCAGCAAAGCGTGGCAGCAGCGGGAGAGGGGCAGCGGCAGAGACATGGGTGTAAACGAGATGGCAGCAAACGTGAATGAAAACGAGAACGGAGATGTTCAACCATTTCGTATTCATTGCCAAAAATCACAATAACAGTGGCAGAACCCCCCAACGCCGACGTCTCCCGTTTCCCGTCTCCCGTCTTTATGGCACTCCAATTTTCGTATGCGCCTTCCCCTTCCCCTTCCCCTTGCCATCGCCCGTCCTGCTACTTTCCATCAGATTTTCGTGCAGCTCCTGCGCGTACTTCCACCCCCACCCCCACCCCCACCCCCAACTGGCCACAGTTATTTCTGGTACTTTTGGCCCGCACATTGTAACAGCGCCGCGAAGTAGGCAATGGCAATTGCAATGTCAGTGGAGAAACGACTCGGCCCCAGTTCACCCCTCCTCCCCACCCCCTCTCAGCCAACAGCTAACTTGTGTCCAAACACGCGCGTCTACAAAATGCGTTCCCCTCCCGCCCCCATACACCCCACGGACTGGGGACTCGACTCGACGATTTTAAAGCGTGCCTGGGACTGGGACTGGGCGAGAAAAACGCATAAATAATCTTGTTGCTCACGGCTGTTGAAATGGCGTGAAATAATAAAAGAGACGTGAAAGCAATAGCCAGGCATGGCATAGCCAGAGAGAGAGAGATCCCAGCCAACTGCAAAAGACCTCGCCAAAACGTGGAGCAGAAGCAATCGCAATGGCAACACAGGCAGGCAGCAGGCAGGCAGCATGGCAGGCAGCATGGCCCCATTCATGCCCCAAAGCTTGTTGAATTTTGTTGTTTTCTGGTTTTGCTGCCTCTCCACTCCACTCCACTCCACTCTTCACTCTGCACTGTACCGTAACTGTTAGTGCCGTTAGTGCTGCAGGCTATTGTCGAGAGTGCTTGCGACTCAAATCGCGATTTTTAGTGGGTGCGGGTGTGGGTGTGGGTGGCGTTGGCGTCGGTGTTGGGAAATCTACTACAATCGAAACGTTTGCGATTTTAGTCAACTGAATTAAGTGTATGCGTAGATTGCGTATACGCACTGTGAGAGTGTGTGTGAGTGTGTGTGTGTGTGTGAAACTATCGTAAACAAGTGGACGTTGATAGCAGATGACATTGAGAGAGCGAGCGAGTAATGAATGAAATAGTAAGGAACAGTGCCATGAATTTTGGTGAATTAATTAATCAAGTGAATGAAAAAATTAGTGAAAAAGGGATAATGCAGGCCAGCAAAGTAGCTTGTTAAAGTAAGAGCATGCTGACAGGTAATGATTAAATCATAGCATAATACGAATATACGTTATTTTATTTATTTCATATTTATATATATTTATATTCTAAATATTTATTTTATTTATTTAATTATTTCCATGATCTTTGGCTGCATTTTATACCTCAGGCCAATCTTTTTTTTCGACTGGCAGCCAGTCATATCAGAGCTTTAATTTTAAGCCATAACAATTAGAGAACACGCTCAGCTGTATGACTTTGTTGCAGCCACTGTCAGAGCCGGTGAACAGCCAGACAGAGAGCATTCAATCAGCGCACCCCCTAAGCTCCCCTCAGCCATCAATTAGGTAGCAGCCCACGTTGAGTGGTGGATGGAGGATGGAGATGGCAAAACTACCTATTGTCTTGGCAACATCATCATCATCAGCCACATTATCATCATCATCAACCACATCATCATCGTATAAGCTCTGTCAGCGCGTAGCGCGTTTCATTTGATTTATGTATGAATTGTTGCGTGGCTACAAATCTATATACAGATAAACATTGGCCAGGAACCTAGTCTGGGCTGCTGGGGGGTGCTGCTGGTTGGCTGCTGGTGCTGCTGGGCTGCGGTGTATTCATTCAAGCAATTTATAAAAGCCGGACCCGGACTTGAAACCAAATCCCTGCCCTACTCGGGGTGGCAGCCACAAGCCATTCAATGTCCAACGGGATTAGAGACAAATTAAAATTGTAATATATTATTTATGTGCGCTGTTGCTGGCCTGGCTGCCATTGCCACTGCCATTGCCACAGCCACTGCTTACGACAGCAGGAATAACCACAGCAGCAACAGCAGCAGCAGCAACAGCAGCAACAGCAACAGCAGCAGCAACAGCAGCAACAGCAGTGGAATACCAAACTGAAATTGTGGCACGTTGTCCCTTTTGCTGCTGTATGGGTTGGGGGTTGGGGGCTGGAGCTGGGGCTGGGGCTTGGCCTTGGTATTACGGGTTAATTTGTGTGTTTATTGCAGTTGGCCAAGTTCTGCGTTGGGTTCCGTTCCGTTTCGTTTCGTTCCATCTTTGGGGAGAGCACAGACACTTAAATGTATTTACACGCGATATGCCAACAAAAAGCAGTACAAAGTGGCAGCATGACCGAAGCCATGGATGCCCTGAGATATATATTCCGTGAATATCGAAATATGCAACAATAAGAGGGATCTCTGCCACACATATTACTTACTGTATTTAGCATTTAAACAAAAGATTCATTGCTCCAATTAACCAGCTGCGTATATACCTTAAAGATATATCCTCAATACCCTCTTTAAGTGTATAATAAGTTGAGGGGGGCGGGGGAGGAGGTAGGGCAAACGGCAAATGCCGAACGGAAAAACGAAATATTGTTGACTATTTAAAAAATTTATGTGCGGATGTTTTGCCGTCGGGATATTTCCGGTTTATGATGATTATGTTTTGTGTGCGCTTCTTTATTCCTCTTGGCCTGCGCCGCCGCCTCCTCCTGCTCCTCCTCCTGCCCAGCCATTGCTTTTATTTTCGTTTATTTTTAACAAGAGGATTACTGAACGAGTGTATAGCAGCGGCAGGGCGGTGGCGGTCGCTTTTTCTTCTGGCTCTTTGTTTGCTCTGGCGCTAGCTCTATGGCTCCTGGCTCTCTGGCTCTCTGGCTCCTGGCTCCTGTCTCTCCTACTTCCCAATGCATAATAATAAACATAATTTGGTTTATCTTTTGTATGTTTTATTCGCCTTTACCATCACACACTCGTATTTGCCTAGCTGCTGAGTTGTTGCGTGTGCATTTTAATTATTGTTTTGCAATTGTGTTTTGTTTTGTTTTATGTTTTCAAATATTTTATTTATTTATTTGGTGTTTTTGCACAAGTAAATCCCAATTAATTTATGTCGCTTAATGACCAATTACCTATTTGCGTGTGGGGCATGAGGCAGGGAATGTTTATGCAGTGGCAGTGGCAATATTTCGGCATTCATTTCACTGATTCCAGTGGCAGTGGAAAGATAAGAAAAGGCTGAAAAGAATGCTGCATTGGGCAGCTTCTTGGGTACTCAGCATACAACAATACTAGTATGCTCCTTGCCGTAAGTAACTCTACCTGGACTTAGTTTTCGGGTCGCTGATTTCGATAACGAAATGAACAGACTTTTTATTTATTTATTTATTATTGTTTTGCAACTGATTTTTATATTTTTAATATTTTTTTGTGTCTTTTAATTATTGATTTGCAATTGTTTTTATATTTTTTTTAAGTATTTATTTGTGTGTTTTAATTAATGTTTTGCAATTGTTATACTATTTTTTTTAATATTTATTTGTATGTTTTTAATAATTGTTTTGCAACTGTTTTTATATTTTATTATTTTTTATTATTTTTAATATTTATTTGTGTCTTTGTGTTGGATATTCATAACATAGAAAATAAAATCGATCTATCTGCCGCTTCTACTGGAGTTTAAAAATAAACTTAATAATTAATTTTTACCATCTGGCAACGCCTGTCTTTCAGATTGCCACCTATATGGCTGCCAACCTCCAGCTGCTTTTATGCCGCTAAAAATAAATTTTAAAATAAACAAATTTATATAAAAATTAATTTTCTTTGTTATTTCATATCAAGAAAAGATTACGAAAATATTCCATTCTTCTTTTCTATTTATTCATATTCTTTCTGCTTCTTCATCTTTCCCCCCCCCCTCCATTTTGTTGTCGCATTTCTACAGCTTCTTCCGCTATCATAAAGTCCGACAATGAAACCAACGCCAAAAATTTGTGGCGACACGAAACAAGTGGAAATTAATTTGCCTGACAAGCACAACAACAGCAAAAAAAGAAGTGAAAAAGGGGGAATCACAGAACGAGTAGAGAATGGTGTAAAAATGGTGGCGCGGAGTGGGTATATGCAGAGGGTTAGCCACAGCAAAGCAAGATACCCAATAGCCACGAAACACACACAACAAAGAATCAGTAGAAGAATGGGGGATGGAATGGGGGGATGGATTCAGTGGAATTATTTTTATTTCTTTATACAAAAGGCGACATCGTCTGGCTTTTATTACGCTGTTCATTTGGTTGCTGTTGGTTGTTGGTTGGTGCTGTGCTGTGCTGTTGGCCAGCAGCCACAAAAAGTAATCTCTGAGCATAAACGCATATCCAGGGACTGCAATTATGCCAAATGTTGAGCATAATGCCACCGCAATTTTCATTACCACACACGATGGACATGGCCAATGGACATGTGTGTGTGTGTGTGTACACACCCCCACACAGAATTCTGCGCCTCTGCCTTGCGCGCGCTCTAACCCAAAAATAAATGCTAAATTTTGATACACATTTTGTTGTCCAGCGCCCCTGGCGGTGTTAAGCCCTGAAAACGTGGCCACGACAAGAAACGCTTATTAGGCCAGGCCAAAAAGCACCGAAAAATGCTCGAAATGTGGGGTATGGGGTGTGGAAAAAAAACAATAACTGGGCTTTAACCCAACGCCTGGCAGTGCCACTGCTTTAGCCACTGCCCCACTGCCGCTGCATGCACGCCTCATAAAAGTCTAATTAATTAAAATCGTGCCCGGAGCAGCCAGCGGCGGTCCCAGTGACAGCCAGGACCCAGCCACTGCCTCAGCGCCAACGCTGCGTATGCGTAATGCGCTCAGGGATTCGAAGCTGACGACTGGCAGGCGCTAATTAAAAGCTTGCCGCATAACTTTTATAACATAGAAAGGATGAAAAAAAAGAAAATAAAGTAGTCAAAACGCATAGGAAAATAAAATAAAAATTATAGGCCTTATCAATCTGAACGAAACGGAAAATGCTCTGTAATTGAATTTTTGGCGGGCTTAAAATATGCAAATTTACTAATTTTAAGCATAAATAAATTTAGTTGCTAATATTTGAAAGAAATAAGAAAATGAGAAATAAAAAATAAGTAATAATAAAAAAAAAAAAATAATCTAAATAAATAATATAAAATAATAAAATAAAATAGTAATAAAAAATAATTAAATACATAATAAATAACAAATAAATAAAATAAATAATAATAAATAATAATAAATAATTTTTATAGCCCATAAATCCCTTTTTGTTGTCTTTAATTTTTGTTATATCCAAACTGTAAAATTTTGTGCCTTTAGCTTGTTGCTACCAATAAAACGAAACGCCTTTGGATGTTCCAAACCACTCTTCAAAGTCTACTTATGCCTCTTATAGAGTATACGTATAAGAAAGAGCCAGACAGTCTGTGAGAGACATTGTCTAAGAAAAGAATCAGCAAACTATAATACCAGTCTACACTGGCAGAAATATAAAATCCACTAATATAATTTTTGCTTTAAATATTTTTTACCTAATGAATATTTTCATAAATATTTGCATAATATTTATTGCAAATATTTATGTCAAATGTAAAGGCAAAATTCTTGGCTCATCAAATAACAAAGCATACACGCTTTTTCGCCCAGTGTAGCAGCTGTGCTTCTGCCCCCCTATATCATGCATGTATGTGTGCATGTGTGTTTGTATGTTATAAAGTTAATCAGCCCTTAAAATGTTAGTTCTTGGTATCCGGCTAGGCCCTAGGGGATCGCTGCGAGCAAAATCACTTTTAATAAACTTCTTTTCGTACTATTGATGATTTTTATTGCGTGAGGTTTTTGCCGAGCCTAGGACGCGTGGTGGGGTGGGGGGATGTTAATTAGATTTTATTATGGAGCGGCATGTGGGTGGAAGTTTGTCCTTTGTGCGCTCATGACTGGCAGCGGGGGTTGGCCAGATAATACCAGAGGGGATTATGGCTTATTAAAAGGCTTATGAAAGTCAAAAGAAAAGTTTACTTAATTTCAGTTAGTTAAGCGCCAATGAAAGCCGCCCACTTGAGTATTGGCCAAGAGCAGTGGCTGTGTGGCAGTGTGGCAGTGTGGCAAGAACAGCCACGCCAAAAAGGGAAAAAGTTTCACCAGCGCCGCTGCCAAATGGCCAATAAAAATGGTCTGACTTAGGGGCCCAGGGACCCAGACCCAGCCCCAGCCCCAGCCCGCCCGCTTTGGCAATTTTACAAGAATTTTTGGATTAGCCTCCGTTGGCAGTTTATGGCCTGGCACATAAATTCAAATGCTGCAAAAAAAAACATAAAATCAAATAAAAATCTGCAATAAACATCAAATTGACAAACACGTTGAGTGCAATATTGGTCGCATTTTGATTTTTTGAGGGCCTAAACTTATTAACATGACAACTTTTTGGGGCACACAAAATTTTCATTTCCTACGGAGTATATGTATGTAAATATATATTTTGAGACTTGGTTTATTTTTGGGCTTCGTAATAATTTGCACATTTTTGTGGGTAAATTTCGCGTTTTATAGATTTTTTGTTTTCAATTACCGGAATGGCAGGCAAATAAATTTGATGAACTGAAAGTACAGTGCGGCATTGATTCGCTTACAAATGTGTAATAATTGTACTTGCCTTGAGTGCAGGGCAAACATTGATGTGACTTCTCTTCAATTACCCTATCTAATCATTCGGAATCATTGAACAAACAAAAAAAGCAGCTTTCCATATCTCTGGCTGTGTTTGCTGTTAACCATTTTATGCATAGATCACTGTAGCCGGGGGGTTTGTTTGGTCCGTCTTAGCCAGCAGGGCACATCACGCTTCAGTGGCTTCCAGGGGAGCGCACCTCAGGTCCTCTTCTAGTACACGTTTTTGTGGTTATTTTACCCACAGCAATTGTGAGAGCAATTGTGCGCACTTTTTCCAACCAGCTTGTCCTGCGCATTTTAATGTTCTTTTTTTTTAAATAGGTTTCGCCTGCTTTTTCTTTTTTTTTTTTTTTTTTTTTTTGATAAATCTTGCTGAAAAAGAGTTGAAAACATGCTGGGCACGTGCTGATTGATGTAAAATGCGTAATGAGCGCGGTTATGTTTATGGAGCCAAAAGGAACGAACAAAAAAAAAAATACCTAGAACGAAAGTAAGAAAGAAATGAATGAAGGAATAAAAAGGTTTTCAGATAGATAACGACTGGCAGAGGTAAAGTTTTTCTAATTATAATATACATGGCGGTTAGCTGAGTGGGTCGATGGTCAGCCATTTTCCTTCATTTATTTTTCTTTTTCTTTTTCGATTTAATTGCTTTGTTCAAGTTCGAGGTAAAACGGCAATTATTAAAAAAAATAAACGCCATGGGGAGTTTGGGATATGAATTGTGTGCTTGTTAATAAAAAGGTAAGACAATTTGTAACCTTAAAGCATCGATAGATACGTTTACATGGTGTAAATTAAAGGTTACCTATGCTTGTGATTTGCGATTAATTTTTTGCTAAATACAGGGGGTTTTCTATAGTAGGGAAACCTGTGGATAAATGCTGTGGCAAGGTGGTGTTCTGGACAGCAGCAGCTCTAACAGGGCAGCAGCGCTGTTACCGATAATCCTAGGCTAACAGCCTGTTATCACTCTTCATTAACAGCCTGCTATCTCTCTGCTTTAACAGCGTATGAGCGCGCTCCCGTTTACAGCGCACTGTTAGCGCTCTCACGATCCATATGGCTCCGCGCTGCCTTAGCCTAATGCGGCAAAAATCAGAAAACTATAGCCAATAAAAAGAAAAAAATGCCAATTCGAAAAATAAAAACGTATCAACTCTATTAAATGTTATTATTATTTAAATTAACTTTAATACATTAGAAAATTTAATTAAAATTAATTATGTGGAGTACAAATTATTTTCAAGTAAAATTAACACAGCGTTTTCTTTGTATTTGTAAATAAGCGAATAAATGTAGTTCTTTGTTAGAATCATTCAATTATAATCCAATTTGTCAACACAAAAACGACCCTGGCATTGCCCGATAAGATATTTTCATTATCATTCTATTTGGCAAACAATTCATGGAAATTTATTGTTGATCAGACCCAACAAGCGATTACCGTCAGCTGTTATCTGTGCATAGCAGTATACTATGTATGCAAACCTAACTGGAACAATCAGAAAGGGTCCGCTTAGGAGGCCAGCACAGGTACGCTCAGTCTGAACTGATATTGGGTGCACCGCAGGGCTACGGTGACCACCGTGTAGCCCAGGAAGATCACAATCAGGGCGGTGAGTCCGATGCGGCCAAAGAGCACCGAGAATATGTCCACGCTGTAGTACTGCATCAGGGACATGTCCTGCTCGATGAGGCGCATATGATCGGCCCCCTTGTGCCGCAGCACATACTCCGTCCACCAAATGGCCGTGTCCATGGGCGTCATGGGCTGATCCTTGAATCGCGTGGCCAGCTCTCTGGCATTCTTTGCATAGCTGTCGTTGTGCAGCAGCTCCTGAATGCCTGCGATGACACCCTCCAGGGTTAGCGCATAAAAGTCCAGCGTCTTGGCTATGCCCAAACGTTCCACACGCTCGGCATTCTTCACCTGATCAAAGTAGACGGGCAGACAGAGCATGGGCACAGCGTAAAAGGACGCCTCAATGATGGACAAAAGGCCAGCCTGAGTGATGTAAACTTTTACATTGGGATGGGCCAGGATCGCGCGCTGTGGCTGCCACGCTCTCATGTGCAATTTATTCGATTTATTGGCTACCTGTGGTAGATTGGTTTTCCAGACAACGCGCTGCCTGAGCCGACCGAAGGCGGCCAGCATTGTTTGCTGCATATTGGGGGGCAGCCATTTGTCCAGCATATCGCTGGCCAGGGCAAAGTAAATGGCACCGTGCACGGCCCCATCCAAAAAGCTTTGCAGTTGCGCACTCAACGGTTCGGGCGGCTCGGCCAGATGCATGCCGCCCACCTCCACCAGATTGGGCACATTGGAGCGCACGCGACCCAGACTGAAATGTTGATTCAGCAAAATCAGCGCAAACTTCTTGCGCAGCGCGTGCAGACGGCTGGCGTCCGGCGAGAAGTAGCGCTTGTACAGCTCCATCTGACGCGGCAGGTAAACGAATCGCTCCACCAGACGCTCCTCGCTGATGAAGATCAGATTCTGCCACTTCTCAAGGAGATTGTTGCCCGCGGCGAAGCCCAGCGCGGACATCGGCTCGTAGACACTGGGCGCCGAATTGCCGGCCAGAAAGTCAATGTTCCAGGCACCGCCATACGCCGCAATGCCCACCAGCGAGGCATTGTAGTGCTGGGCAAAGCCATAAAGGGCATCCGTGTGGGCTGCCTCCAGCACCACCATCGCGTACTGGGCACTGGCATTGTGCAGCAGCTGGCGCACGCCCCCATCCTCGAGTATCAGCTTGGAGCAATTGTAAAAGTAATCGGAGACAAACGACGCCTCCGACCATTTATTGGGTATGGCCGTGTCATAGTCGTATTCCTCGAGCTCTGTGGGTAGGGGTTTGGGTTGGATTGGATTGGATTGGGTTAAGTTCACACACGTTTTGTCAGAGCTGTCAGTACCTTCACTCAGCTGCTTGAGACTCGCCACGCGTATATGCTGCACACCCTCAATGTCGGCCATAAACGAAATTGGGCCCGATATCACAGTCACTTGATGGCCGCGCTGCACCAGGCGCTGTATATAGGGTCGGACCAGATTGTATGAGGAACCGAATGAATACGAGAATACCGCCAATATATTGGCAGTCTGGGCGGTCTGCTGGCCGAGTAGAGCAGCAGCCAGGAGGACCAGCAGCACACCAGCACAGCCCAGACGCCTCACCATCGTTGGGCACGCAAACCGCACATGTCGCAGCTCAAAATGATACTGAAAGCAGCTCAATTATTGGCAGTACTCATGGCCCGAAATGTTATCAGCTGCAAGTGAGCGAAAATTGCGCTGGGCTGTTGGTCTGTTAGTCAGTCGTCCAGGGAGCACTCGCTGGCCATGTTCAGGCCGCTGCGTTGGTTACTGCTCTTGGGGCTGTGGTTGCAGCTAACTCAGGCAGCACAGATTCTGGTCATCAATCCCTTTGAGGTGCATTCGCAGTGTCTGCTGATGACGCCCTATATAGAGGCATTGGCGCGTCGGGGTCACCAGCTGACGGTGATTCATGCCTACGAAATGTGCCAACCCATTGAAAATGTGCGCTTTATACGCGTAATGGACGAGCATAATGCCAATACGGGTGAGTCAAATATTTTATACCAGATGCCAGACTATGAATTAAATCCTTGACAGACTTTGCGGAATTTCAGTATGCAGCACGCGCCAGCAAATGGCGTGAGGTGGAGGCCATCCGGAACTACATGATCAAAGCCTCACTGAATATACTGCAAAATGTGCAGATGCGTGCGCTGCTCCAATCGAATGCCACCTTCGATTTGGTCGTTGTGGAGCCTTCGCTAACGGATGTCATCTATGGGGTGGCCGCACATTTCAATGCCTCGTTGGTGGGTCTGGCCACATGCGGCGCCGATTGGAATTTGAGTGATCTGATGGGACATGCCTCGTCGCCGCTGCTGGAGCCACTGCTGCCCTTGGGACTGCGGCCAGTGGACAGCCTTTGGAGTCGCATCTACAGCTGGTATTACATCACCGAGGAGTGGCTGCTCATGCAGCTGGTCTTTCTGCCCCAGCAGCGCCAGCTACACGATCATTTCTTTGGCCATCTCGAGCAGAGCTTCAGCAGGACGCGTCACAATTTTGCCTTGATATTGCTGAACCAGCATTTCAGTGTGTTTGCGGCCAGGCCGAGTGTGCCGGGCATGATCGAGGTGGCGGGCATGCATATACCCGTCGTGGCTCCCACGCTGCCCGACGACCTGCAGCTGTTCATCGATGAGGCGCCGCACGGTGTGATTTATTTTGCACTCGGATTTGACATGAGCAGCAAGGATTTGCCACTTGAGACACTGAAAGTGCTGCTGGACATCTTTGAGGCGCTGCCACAGCGCGTGATATGGAAATTCGAGTGCCAGTCGCCGGCCAATGTCAGCGATAATATCTACATGGGTGCATTGCTGCCCCAGCAGGCGATACTCGCACATCCGAGTGTCCGGTTGTACATCTGTCACGGTGGCATGCTGAGCATCATTGAGGCTGCGTACTATGCCAAGCCCGTGCTGGGCTTTCCACTGTTTTTCGATCAGTTCCGGAACGTGGATCGGCTAGTCGAATAGGGTGCCGCCCATAGTCTAAACATCAATGCATTGGACAGGGCAGAGCTACGGCAGACCATTGAGCGGATGTTCGAACAGCCAGAATATCAGCAAAATGCTGCGGCTATATCGAAGAGGTTTCGTGATCAGCCAATGCCGCCACTGGACACGGCCGTCTACTGGACGGAGTATGTGCTGCGCTACAAGGGCGCCCGTCACATGCGCATCTCCTCCACCCACATAAAGCTCATCGATTACTATTGTCTGGACAAGCTGCTGATGATCTTTCTGCGTCTCGCATTTGTGGTGTTCGTTGTCCTTGTGACTCTATCCAAGTGGACATACGGCCTCGATGGGTTGACCCAACTGGCACTGCGTATCCGAGCGGCGTAGTTTTAGCTTGTAATTATTTTATTGTACCTTTTGGCTAGATTGCCGCAGCCGGGGCAATGGAATGATAAGTGAGGCCCAGGCCCTATCTAATCTCAATTACCATTTTATTTATGAGCATTTAAAAGTGTTTCCATGTGTTATTCTGCTATTGGGTATGAGGTATGCGGTACGAGGAAGAGTATTAGTAGTCAGTCAGTCGAATCTGCGTTGGGTAGTATGTGTATTTTAATCTACGTTTAATCAGTGGGAAATGTTTCTTGCAATTGATTTGTTTAAAACAAAAACTTGGCTATAAGTTGCCAACAAAATAGAGAGAAACTTTTGATAAACACATGTCTTATGCACATACCTGTGCCATTTATTTATGAATAACTTAAAGGCAAACTTCTTTCTGCTAGCAACTGGTTCGTAATTATATAGACGAGATGGTAAGACTTAAAAGGGTTTTAGGAAGATAGAAATAGAATAGTAAAGAAATAATAGAAATATTCTTCGTTAAGCTAGAAATGGTAATATAAATTATATAAATAAAATATATTTAAATAAAACATTTTCATAGCATATATTAAAATATATTTTAAAATATATAAAATATATTTAAATAAAACATTTTCATAGCATATATTAAAATATATTTTAAAATATATAAAATATATTTAAATAAAACATTTTCATACATATATTAAAATATATTTTAAAATATATAAAATATATTTAAATAAAACATTTTCATAGCATATATTAAAATATATTTTAAAATATATAAAATATATTTTAATAAAACATTTTCATAGCTTATAATAAAATATATTTTATTTATTATAGAACGTACATACATATATTATTATTAGTGCATTCTTTTTTCAGTGCGTTATTAAATTTAAAAAAAATAGTTTTTACTATTAGATTCTCAGTGCCTTTTCTGGTTGAACTAACGCAACAAAAAACGCTTTTAAATTATAAATATACTCAATAAATAATATAAATTATAAATAAATAATTCCCCTAGACCTTTTCGGAAATTTGAATGGAAGATTATCTTACTTATTATTATAATAATTGAATATAATTTAAGTATTATTATTTTGTAAATTTTATAATAATCTTATTTTCATTTGTTATTATTCTTATTACTATAATAATAATAATAAATAATAGTTTTATTATATAATATATTATAATAATCTTATTTTCATTTGTTCTCATTCTTATTCCTATAATATTATTCCTTAGCAGAACTCAAATGATCGAAATTCAATTATGTGTAGGGTATACCTAGATATACATATGTATGTAGTACATAGTATATAGAACGAAAAGCGTCTTGTTTGATTAAAAATGTACAAAACGAGTAACATGGAGAGAGAGAGAGAGCAATGCAGAGAGCAATAAACAAAGGCAGAGAGCCAACGAGCCAACGATACTCTAAGAGAGTAAATGCTAGCCAGAGAGAGTGAGAGAGAGGGAAAGAGAGATAGATACTCTCAGCGATTGCATAACAACTAAATTGTTGTGTATAAACAAACAACAATGTTGTCAAGCTCTAAAGCCGGCGACGCCTTCATTATGTGTAGAACGATAAACGATTAAATATATACATACATATATACAAATAAATAAATATATAAATATACATACATATGTACATATACATATGTATTATCTACATACATATATAAAACAAATGCTTCTAATGTCGCGCTTCAGTGAACTTCTACGATACGAAATTTGGGCCGATAATTATATGGCAAAGGTTTTTGTATTCCCCGATTAGTTGCCGTTTGCGGGCGTAACGATTTGGACATGAGAATAATTCCCTGCTCTGTGTTAGGCCTGTGCCTGTGCCTGGGTCTGGCTCTGGCTCTGTTTGCACTGCTGCCTGTGACAGCGGCTGAGCAGCGGGTTCAAAGCTCAAAGATTTTGGCCGTATTTCCATTTACGGGCCGATCGCAATACATATTCGCGGAGCAGTATCTGAAGGAGTTGTCGCGACGCGGCCACAACGTGACGGTAATCAACACCTTTGGCAGCGATCAAAATGAGCCCAACTTTCGTGTGATTGGCGCCACAAAGATACACGAACTGATGGCAGGTGAGCAGAGACAGACGCAGACGCAAACAAAAAAAAAACCTCAAGCAAACACAAAAGATTGTAGAATTTATTATCATTTTTTGTAGCGTTCTCCGCTGCTGGTTTCAGTCAGTCTGCCGGGCAGTGGAAAATGCTGACCATGACCACGGACTTTCTCAATATGCTCACCGCCAATGTGCTGGAGGATGCGGCTGTCCGGGATCTACTGGCGAGTGGGGAGGGGACCTTTGATCTGGTCATCATGGAAACGGTGCAGAACGAGGCGCTGTTTGGCTTGGCGCAGCATTTTGGTGCCCTCACCATTGGCATCTCATCGTATGGCACCGATCGACACATCGATGAGCTGATGGGCAACATATCGCCGCTCTCCTACAATCCCATGCTGCTGTCATCGCGCACCGAGCAAATGAACTACGCGGAGCGTCTGTGGAATGTGTGGGAGGCCGCTGTCGTCTGGCTGCACAAGCGCTTGATACATTTGCCCAGTCAGCGGCAGCTCTACGGCCAGTACTTCCCCCAGGCGCAGCTGTCGCTGGAGCAGGTCATGGACAGCTTCGCGCTGATGCTGCTGGGCCAGCACTTTAGCCTGAGCTATGCCCGCGCCTATCTGCCCGACATGATCGAGGTGGGTGGGCTCCATCTGCAGCAGCAGCGCCAGGTGCAGCCACTGCCCGCGGACATTGCGGCATTTGTGGAGCAGTCGCCGAATGGTGTCATCTACTTCTCCATGGGTTCGAACATCAAGAGTGCCGATCTGCCGCCCACGACACGCAAAGTCCTGCTGGACACCTTGGCCAGCCTGCCGCAGCGTGTGCTGTGGAAGTTCGAGGATGATCAGCTGGAGGACAAGCCAGAGAATGTGTTCATCGGCAAGTGGTTCCCACAGCCGGACATACTGGCCCATCCCAATGTGAAGCTGTTCATCACCCATGGGGGTCTGCTCAGCACCATCGAGAGCATCTACTTTGGCAAGCCCGTGCTGGGGCTGCCCGTGTTCTACGATCAGCATTTGAATGTGCAGCGGGCCAAGCAGGCGGGCTATGGCCTGGCCGCCGATCTCTGGCGCAGCAACAGCACAGAGCTGCAGTCGCTGATCCGCGAGCTGCTCGACAATCCCACGTACACGGAGGCGGCTCAGATCAAGTCCAAGCTGTATCGCGATCAGAAGGAGACGCCCCTGGAGCGTGCCATCTGGTGGACAGAGTACGTGCTGCGTCACCAGGGTGCCACACACTTGAGATGCGCCTCACGGCAGCTGAATTTTATGCAGCTCCATGGCTTGGACACATGGGCTGTGATTGGGGCTGTCGCTGTTCTATCGCTGCTCGTCGTTGTGTTCGCTTTGAAGCTCTTAATAGAAGCTTTGTGTTATGTCATTACCAAGCGTCGTGGCACACCGAACAAATTAAAGAAACAGTAGAAATTGTGAGCGGAGGTCGTTTATTATGTTTTGTTTCTGCTGTTAATAATGATTAATATTAGTTATGTTATTTTGTTTTATATAAAAGAGATTAACTAACGTTTTTTAAATTATTTTATTAAAGATATATTTTAAACAATAAAAAAGAGTGCTTAAATAGAGGCAAGCGAGTACTTATTTAATTTAATTATTTCATTTAATACTCCTTTTTGGCTAATTGCAATAGTACGAAATGTTTATAATATTAAATTATGACATTAATGAATGTTTTCTTAAATATATTATAAAGTGTTTTTTTTTTTTTTTTATTAAAATGTGTCATGGAAATTTAACATTTCTATAGCAGCTATAATTTTTTAAACCTGTATAGCATATGTATGTCTAAAACTTGTTTTACAATCAACATATCACTCCTTTAATTTAAAAAGAAATTAAAAATTAATTTAAATAAAAAATATACTTACATATGAAATGTATATTAAATGTAGTGTCCCGAGTAAAATGCATTGAGTGCTGCTTAACGACTAACTTTATTACTATGAAAGGTTATATAATATATATTATATAATAATATATAATAATAATAATAATAATAATAATATACATAAAATATAATATATAAGCTCATTATTAGAATATGTTTCTTAATATATAAAGTTTATATTATAAACCTTTTGTGTTAGTGTATGTGTGAGTGCATGTGTGAGTATAATATGTATAGGTTGAGATATATAATTCAAAATACATATTTATCATTAAATATTTACTGAGCAAAATATTCTAATAAAACTGCGATTAAAACTCATAGGCTGGATTGAATGGACATGTGAAGAGATATATCGACATATGGGAAATATGTGAATAGTGCCAACGACTAAAAAATTATAGCTATAGTTATCAACAATTTGCTTATGTTATGTCCCAAGCAACGTACATATATTTTTTAGCCTCCTTGGCATCGACTTTTGAACTCCACCAAATATTGTTTAGTTTGTTGTTCGATTCTGCGCTCCGAAATGTAAATATTTTCTGCACCTCGTTAAAGACTGTGTACATACATATATTGTTGTTGAATGCTGGGCACCGACTCAGCTGTCCCAGGCATTAACGAAAAGACGAAGTCAAATAGGCAGCGGAGCCGCGCTCTCAGCCGCGGCTTGAAGGATATCACAAAAATATATTGAATTTTCCTCCAGTTGTATGAAACATTGGCCTGATGCTTTATCTTGGTGTTTTATAGTCTTTGATAGTACCTACATACATATATTCTCCATGGAACATGCCTGTAATAAGAGCCCCGTAAACCTAATCATACCTAATCTTGGCCCAACTTTAAATAGCATTATCATGATGATACTGCACGCACTCGCGTTCCGTCTTTGAGCTTGATAGGAAAACACCGACAGGCAGACAGATAGACAGCCAGAGACACGAGGCAATTGTCAGCAATTTAATCATGCCCCATTCCGTATATTATAGAAGCTGTCCGAGCGGAGGCTGCACGGGCTGCACGCTGGGGCTGGGGGTGCGGCTCGGCTAGAGTGTGGACTGCCTACAAAAAATGCTCACATTACACAAACGCTCGCCTCTTTCTTCAAAAAAAAAATTGTTATCGCATGTCTGTGGGGCACGGGAGGTTTATTTAATGGGGTCTCTAATATACAGAAAAAGTTTACGCCTGCCGATTCAGTGTATTTCTGGTCTCCACTGGCAACGGAACGATGGGGGCACTGCAATCTCTGCTTGGTCTGCTGCTGCTGTGGCCTCTGTGCAGCCTGCAGGCGGCGCGCATACTGGCGATATTTCCCTTTGCGGGTCCGTCGCAGTACATCAATGTGCGGCCCTATTTGATGGCCTTGGCCGGCCGTGGCCACGAGGTCACCTCGATCAATGCCTTTCCGCAGAGGAAGCCGCTGAAGAACTTTCGCGATATACCCGTGCTGGAGGTGTTCGACGATTATGATGGTATGATGGGCCCCCATGGCCCCCATGGTGTTTTTTGTTCATTCTGCTAGCTGTGTGCTTTTTGCTTTAGATATCATCACTCAGGTCAGTGTGCCAATGAATCTCTGGGAGGAGAATAACTTCATCAACAAGTTCTTTGTGGACACAACGCGCGCCGTGTTCCTGAATAAGGAGGTGCAGGAGACACTGCTGCCGCCCGGCAAGGATCACTACGATTTGATTATTGTGGAAGCTTTGCGCTCGGATGCATATTATGGCTTTTCGGCTCACTTCAATGCGCCCCTCATTGGCGTGTCCACCTTTGGCACTGACTGGAACATTGATGAGCTGGTGGGCAATACCTCACCGCTGTCGTATACTCCACTGCCGACGACGGGCTTTACGGATCGCATGACCTACCCGCAACGGCTCGCCAACGTGCTGCATACATCGCTTGCCTGGCTGAACTACAACCTGCTGCACAGGCCCAGGCACGAGGAGCTCTACCGGAAATACCTGCCCGAGGCTGCAGCTCGTGTGCCACTCACGGCGCTCAGCCGCAACTTCTCCCTGGTGCTGCTCAATCAGCACTTTTCGCTGAGTTTTGCACGGCCGTACGTGCCCAATATGATCGAGGTGGGGGGTCTGCACATAGCCCACAAGCCAGCGCCGCTGCCCAAGGACATGGATGAGTTCGTTCGGGGCTCGGGCGAGGCAGGCGTCATTTATTTCTCGCTCGGTTCGAATGTGAGGAGCAAGGATCTGCCGGTTGAGACGCGTGAGAAGATACTGCGAACATTCGCCAGCCTGCCGCAGCGTGTGCTGTGGAAGTTCGAGGATGATCAGCTGCCGGGCAGGCCATCGAATGTGTTCATCGGCAAGTGGTTCCCCCAGCCGGACATACTGGCCCATCCCAAGGTCAGGCTGTTCATCACCCACGGCGGCCTGCTCAGCACCATCGAGAGCATTCACCACGGCAAACCTGTGCTGGGGCTGCCCTTCTTCTACGATCAGTTCCTGAATGTGGAGCGGGCCAGGCAGGCGGGCTTTGGCCTGGGCCTCGATCACCGATCAATGAGCCAGCAGGAATTCCAGCTGACCATCCAGCGCCTGCTCGAGCAGCCACAATTCGCGGAGAGGGCACAGCAGATGTCCGCCCGCTATCGCGATCAGCCGATGAGTCCCCAGGAGACGGCCATCTGGTGGACGGAGTATGTGCTGCGGCACAAGGGTGCACCGCATATGCGTGTGGCTGGGCAGGACCTGAACTTCTGGGCCTATCACAGTATCGATGTTCTGGGCACCCTGCTAGCTGCTGCTCTGTTGCTCCTAATACTTTTGGTGTTTCTTTTGTGGCAGTTGGCCAAGCTGGCGGGCTTGGGTCACTCAAAGGCGAAAAAGCAAAAGAAACAGTAGCAAGTAATCGGAATATTGGAATAAAAGAGAATACACAATGCATTACGAGGTTTGGCTTTGATTTCTCAACTGATTCTGTGCTGGAAAATATACACAAACAAATTGTGGAACAGATAAGCAGTTGCTGTACAGTTGATTTATGACAGGGATCGGCGGGCAGACGCTCTCATTTATTTCAGTGCGTTTGTGAGAGAGACGAAAGCAAAAACGTTTCTCGCTTCGCTGTCGCTGCGGAATAGCACGAACAATGGCTCGTGTGCATGCGATGCCCGAAGCCACACGAAGCTTTTACGCCGCCGACTGCGCTGCCCGCGCCCAGATCTTCTTTCTTATGCACATGCTGGCCCCTGATTTACAGTGCACTATGGGCAAAGTTCCTATTTTTCGGGTATTAAATAATAACTTTTAAACTAAGCTAAACGGCCCGCCTTATCGGGAAGTGTCGGATTGACACGTGTAGCGTAGTGTAGCCTTACTCTTTCTTCTGCTACTATGCAAATGCAAATAAAAATACAAATAATAATCTAAAAATAGTATTCCAGGCAGTGATTAGTTTTTGCTGCAGACTGACTCTCCCCCGCTCGTTTAGGGCCATCCCCTTGTTTAATTTATGGCATTCTTTGTTGCTTATCTATAAGAAAACCAAAAGTAACATCATTGTGGGTCTGCTGCTCTGTGTCCAAGCAAAACCCTTAAAATCACCGTTGTCCAGCGCTGTCGGGCTCAGTTTCGGGACAGCGTTCGACGGCTGCCTGTGCCTTTGCCTTCGATCATGTTCTTCGCTCTGCGCTGGTGCTGCCTGGGCTACCTGCTCTTCTGTTGTTGTTTGCTGCCCAACTACCTGGAGGGTGCACGCATTCTGGCGCTGTTTCCCATACCCAGTCCTTCGCATTATTATTATGCATTGCCCTACCTGAAGTCATTGGCACTGCAGGGCCATCAAGTCACCTCGATTAATCCGTACCCACAGAAGCAGCCCGTGCAGAACTTTCGGGACATTCCCATACCCGAAGTGTTTGTAAAATTGGAAGGTAACGCTGGTATACTTGGGCTTGCAGCAGCTCCCCTGTTCCCTCTGTGTAACCCTCATTAACATTTCAGAATTTCTTAACGATGTCACAAAAACGAAAACCCGTTGGGGCTCCAGTAATATTGGCAACGAGTACTGTGTGAATCTCAGCAAGGCGGTGCTGAACAACGATCAGGTGCGTCGCGAAATCCTCAAGCCAGGCAAGGCTCAGTTCGATCTGATTGTGGTGGATCTGTGGCGCTTGGATGCACTCTACGGCCTGGCCGGCTACTTCGATGCACCGCTCATTGGCCTGGCACCGTACGGCACAGACTGGAAAATCGATCAATTGGTGGGCAATACGTCACCCATTTCGTATCTGCACTCGCCCACCTCGACGGGTGAGTTGCCGAATCGTGACACCTACTTTGGACGTTTAAATCACGCTGTGGAGCGTGCCGTTACCTGGATCAATTGGCACTGGAAATTTGTGCCCAAGCACGAGCAGATCTATCGCAAATACTTCAGTCGAGTGGCCGATAAAGTTCCCTTAAGCAAAATCGCCAGCAACTTTGCTTTAATCTTGGCCAATCAACACTTCACATTGGCTCCGCCGCGGCCCTATGTGCCCAATGTGATTGAAGTTGCCGGACTGCACATTGACGAACAGCAGCCACAGGAGCTGCCCGAGGACATGGCGAACTTCATCAAGGGTGCGGGGCAGCCGGGTGTGATATACTTCTCGTTGGGTACCATTTTTCAGAGCAACAGTTTGTCCACAGAGCGGCTGCAGGTGCTGCTGCAGACCTTTGCCGGTCTGCCGCAGCGTGTACTGTGGAAATTCGAGGATGAGCAACTGCCGGGCAGGCCGGAGAATGTGTTCATCAGCAAGTGGTTCCCACAGCAGGCTGTGCTGGCCCAGCCACAGGTCAAACTGTTCATCACACACGGCGGCATGCTCAGCACTGTGGAGAGTCTGCACTATGGTAAACCGATGCTGGGACTGCCTTGCTTCTACGATCAATTTCGGAACATGGATCATATACGGCGCATGGGTCTCGGCCTCGTGCTCAGTCTCAAGGAAATGAGCGCCTCGGACTTCAAGTCGGCGCTTCGCCGCCTGCTCACAGAGGAGAGTTTTGCGGTCAGCGCAAATGAAACTGCCCATCGGTATCGGGATCAGCCCATGGCTGCGCTGGCAAAGGCCAACTGGTGGACAGAGTACATCCTGCGGCACAAGGGCGCGGCCCACATGCGTGTGGCTGGCAGGGAGCTCGACTTTTTCACCTACCACAGCCTGGATGTTATTGGCACCCTTCTGGGTGCTGCTCTGCTCTCTCTGATACTCATTTTGGCTATGCTGTGGCAGCTTGCACGAACAATAGCTCGACTAAGACTTAGATCTGAGAGGAAAAAGCAAAAGCAAAAGAATCTGTAGAAAATAAGCTATTGACTTAGGATTAAGCTTTAACCAAGCATAGAAAATGTATTTGATAATAAATAAATAAACGAAAAAAATATAAAATAGTAAAATAAATAAATAAATGAAAAAAATATAAAATAATAAAATAAATAAAAAAATTTAAAAAAATATAAATTAATAAAATAAATAAATAAGAAATAAATGAAGCTCTCTAGGAAAATTATAATTTTTCTTATTTAAATTTGGCTTTTAGTGGAGAGGAGCACACAAAGTACTGTAAAGAAAGTGGGCAAATAAATACAAAAATAAAGAAAACTTATATAACCCTTAACTCTTCGAGTACAGTGTATAAAAAATGGTAAATATGATTTGGAATAGATTATTTTGTGTATTATTAAATACAAAACTTTTATTTTCTTTCAATCTTATCTTTCGCATTGAAGTTTGTGGAAAATAGTTAACCCATATTCCTCGCCAACAATAGGGGTCATTGCAATGGATTGATTAGATTATCTTCAGTCAAAAACATTTGCTTGTCGCCAAGGCATCTTTTTCGTCTTCAGATTAATATATTTTGTGTGTGTGTGTTTGTCTACAGCTGATAAGTCTGTCTTCCTCTTTAGATACGCGTGCCATTCGTGTTATCTATAAGAAATAAGAGAAAGTCAGCCCAACCAAAAAATTTAAATTGTTCTGCACTCTACCTACTAGCCCCAAGACTCACCTTAGTTAAAATGCACTGCTTGAAGTCATTTTCATTTATTTATTAATCCGTTGCCCAAAAGAAGTATGCAGAAGAGCGGATTCGAATTTCAGAGCGCTAACAGTGAGCTGTTACAGAGGATCGCGCACAGGCTGTTAAAGAAGATCGGAAAGAGGCTGTTAAAGAAGATCGACAACAGGCTGTTAAACTGGCATATTAACAGCACTGTTACCCTGAACCAAGTCTGTTAGGAAACTGAGAGATATTCATCCTGTACTACAAAATTTAATATACATATAGCAAAGAACATACCTTTACTCGGTATTAATATACACCAAACGAGTATATATTTTCGTGTAATTCTAAATGATTTCCTGCCTCTTGATTGGCCTCTCTCTGTTTGCCCATGAGATTGCCACACACGCACGCATTTTATTTGCAACCAAAATGATGAGGATATTGTGTAACGCGCGGTATTTACTATATAGCGATGCTTTTTTGGTCACACACAAAAGCTTCTCGATTGCCCGATTGCCTGAATGCCCGTGTGCAGTGAATTATGGAAAATGCATACAAAATATTTTTTTGGGGGTATCCGTTGTAGCCCTTGTACGTGGTGCAGCAGAGTGTCTGTCTGTCTGTCTGCAACTCTCTGTGTGTCTGCGTCTGTGTCTGTTTTGTGTGTGTGTGTGTGTGTATTTATTAACCGCTGCCAATCAGTTGCATACGCTGCTGCGTATGCGTAATATTAAATTGCATGGAGTCACTTCCGTTGGATTGGTTTGCAGCTCTCGACTTTTCCTGTTTTTGGCCGCATTGCCAAATGCGTAATCAAAAATTCATGAGCTATATAAATGTGGTATGGTGGCTACCAAATAGCCATTAGTCCTTGCCACTCCACTCCCTGCCCCCCCTGCAACGCGTCTGTTGCTATGCAAATGTAGATAATTTCATGGAATTTGGGGCTTGGTGGGATCCCCAACGATTGATCTCCATTAAATGGCTCCATGACCACTCCTGCACCACGCGAACAATTTAATGATGTCCTGTTTTGTGGTCTGACGCGTTTTTAATGAGCACTTGATTATCTCACTCATCCCCACCATAGCATAGCCGTTACACATCCGTCTGAAAAGTATTTTCATTCACAGTTTAATTGACATTGCATTGCATTTTTTGTTGCTCAAGTCAAACGAATTATTCACGCAATGTCAGCATATCCAATTTGCAGTCACAGAAATGTTTCACAAAATGTGTCTGTGCTGCTACAAATTTTTTTTGTTGATCTGAATTCTGAATCCTGAATCTGTGACTTGTCCAAGCAAATCGAATGGTTCACAGCACTTTCCTTTTTTTTTCCTATTTTGTTTTCTCCTATTTTTGTCTCTCTCTCTCTCTCTCTATCTGTCTTGTTTTTACAAGCAGTTTTGCCTGCAACTGGCATGGCAAATTGGTGCAAAAATATGCTACAACAGGAACTCAATGTTCCTCCGGTCCGGTCACCTTTTTGCGTTAGTTATGTTCTTCAGCATTTTTTGCCATCAATTTTGCCTCTACTCGATTCAGAAGATACTCGATTTCTCTGCAGAAGTCATGATAGATTTTTGCATTGGTTTTTCGTTTGTTTGTTTGCACAGATTGGAAGTACAGGGATTTCTTCAGAGCTTGCTTTGGCCAAAAAAGAATTTGGAAGTTTTAAATTAAAATTTCTAGGAAAATTTTGCTCTCGTTAAGTACGTTAAGGAGCTGCAGATGTATATTTTTTTTGGAATTAAGTAGCCAGCATGATTGGTGGATAGCAGATACATGTATGCAGATACAAATAGAACAACCTAATGGATAAATTTTCAGTATTTTGGGTCTGTGGAACTTCCCATTGCGGAACACTTTAGGCACCCTCCGCGAACCTGTGCCATTAGGGGTTACATTTTCAAACCAGAGAAATCGTATTGTTTTAGTTGTGGCAGTAAAAGCGTTTGGATTTATATATGCAGTATATTTTATTTGAGTTTAATAATTGCTCAATTGTTTTATAAACCTTTATGGAACGGGCAAATATATGCCCCTTATATTGCCTAAGACGTGGGCATGGGAAACAGCTCATCCCAGATATGATATCTCTCTAGATTAAAGCCACCTGCTTTGGCTGTCAACTGTGCATCGATTTCCAGATAGGATTTCTCTCTATCATTATACAGAGGCCAGTGCAGATCCTTAAGGTATTCATCGTTCTTGTTGTGGGGACACCTGCGAAGTGGAAATAATATATTGTATAATATATTATATTATAATATATTATATTATATTATATTATATTATATTATATTATATTATATTATATTATATTATATTATATTATATTATATTATATTATATTATATTATATTATATTATATTATATTATATTATATTATATTATATTATATTATATTATATTATATTATATTATATTATATTATATTATATTATATTATTCTATTAATTTATTGTATTAAAAATTCTTACCCCTTTGCCGCAAACTCCCACCACATGCGTGTGAGGCGCTCAATCATTTGGTTCTCGGGATCCTCACGCCTGAACAAAGGACTCTCCGGCGGTACATGGAACAGATAAAGGAGTTCATCGTGATGTACAGGACCTGAAAAGTGGGTACACAATATAACATATACCATTTCTCATTCCATTACCAACTGCTACCCATTGCTTGATGATTTTCGGGATTCTTGAGGAAGCTGTATCGGCCCTTGTAGCGAAACAAATACACATAGATGGGCGTGTGTGGTGCCATCAGGCGCACAAAGCGATTGAAGGACACACCAATCAGGGCATCGCTATAGAGTTCGCCCAAACCCTTGAGGGATTGCGGATACTCCAATCGCTGGACACTTCCCAAATATTTCTCACGCAGCACACGACTGGCGTGACGCGAGTGATTCGTTTCACGCTCGTAGAGAAATGCAATTGGGGCATAGTGCTCCCAGTCGCTGTTGAATTTGCCAATGATGTTCGCATCACGCAAATCATCTGAAAGAACAGGAAAGACAGAGAGAGAGAGAAAATTAGAGCCAGAGCATAGGGAAGAGGCTGCCCTGTGTTAGTGCCACCTACACAATGCCGCTGAGAGAAACTCAAATTCCGTGATGCCCGTGATGAGGGGCACCTTGTAGAAGTCACCCCTGAGGGCCGTCTTGAAGGGATCCTCCACCAGAAAACGCTCCTGACCAAAGTCCTCTTCGATGACCACATGCCAATTGAGCACAGGATTCCAGCCCACCTCGAACATGTCATCGAAGGTGCTGACATAGTCGAGGGCTGGCTTCTGCCTGAGGCAGTCCACCAGCTGCTTGGCAGGCGACTGCGGACACTGCAGCAGCCTCGCCTGCCGCTGCGCCAACAGCAGATCGGTACGCTGATATTTGGTCTGGCCATAGGGCGAGGCACTCATGCAGATGCCGCGATGAAAGAGACCCCGCGACATGGGCGACAGCATGTGGAGGCCAATGCTGATGCTTCCCGCACTGTAACCCAGGAGGGTCACCTGTTGGGGATCGCCACCGAAGCGATGGATGTGCTGCTGGATCCAGCGCAGGGCCAGCACTTGATCCTTGAGACCGGCATTGCCGGGTGCCTCGGCAGTGCCCGTGGCCAGGAAGCCCAGGCTGCCCAGGCGATAATTGAGCGCCACCAGAACGCAATCTCTGTCCATGAAGGGCTCCGGTCCGGCCAGAACCTTGCTCTGACCCGTAAACGCATAGAAGCCGCCGGGATGAAGGAACACAATCACCGGCCTGCGCGCGTGCACATCCCTTGTGTACACATTGAGACGCAGACAGTCCTCGGAGACGTCGGTGAGATTTTTCCTCGGCTGGGGGCACATCGGTCCGTCCTCAGTCGCATCGAAGACACTCGGCGACCAAGGCCTCACGGGCTTGGGGTTCAGGAAACGCAATGCGCCCAGCGGCGGCTCTGCATAGCGTATGCCACGAAAGGCATGGAAGGGTGAACCCAGTCTGGAGGTGAGTACGGCACCCCGCACGCCTCCCAGGTCGGTCTGCACCACCAGGGAACACACGAATGATGACGAGCTAATGGCCAGCAGAACCCACGAGATTACCACGTTCATCTTGCGGCTGTTCGATTTCAACTGAAAGTTTCCCATTTTAGTTGCAGTTTTTTTATACAAAAAGTCCCGTGGGGAATTTCTGTTGGGGATTTACCCACAGCCGATTAAAAGCCTATAAAAATCAGAATGCAGGGCAGTATTTTAAATATATATATGTATATACATATATACATATATGCGTATATGTACACGCAGAGAAAAAGTGCACTGAGTAGCTTCAGTTTTTGTTACACTCAGATTAGAAAATTATCTTAGCATTATATTTTTATGCAGATTGGAGACTGTTTTTTACGTACCATTTTTCATTGTATACAAATATTTTATTATATTTTATTTTATATATTTTATTTTATTTATTATATTGATTTATTTCATTATTTTATTATTTTATATCAATAATAAATAATATAAATATTATTATAATAAAGATAATAAATATAAATATTAAATCATATAAATATATAATTTATATTTTTTTAGCGGTTTAAATTTATTCAATCTATTTATTTATATTTATATTAAAACTACGCCATATTAAAGAGTCTTTTCTAACACATATATTATATATAATATTTAGATTACCATTTTCCATCGTATACAAGTATTTTATTTATTTATTTTATTTTATTTATTATATATTATTTTTATTATTTTATTATTTTGTTTCATGCTTAAATGGAAATATATTTAAAAATATATTTCATATTTTAATTAATTTTTTTTTTATATTTAGATGAAATATAAATATAATATAATATATAATATAATATAATATAATATAAATATTCCCTACACATTTTGTACATGTAAAAAATATATTAATTATATTTAATTTAAAGCGTTTTATATTTATATTAAAACTGTGCCATATTAAAAAGTATTTTCTAACACATCTATGTTCAGATCAAAGTAATAAAATTCTATTAAATTGTATAAGGTTTGCATTTAAAAAAGGAATGCCACTTTTCTCTGTGTGCACACATGCAGATGTAAGGGCAGACGTTGCTGTTCAGCAGAATAGTCACGCACGATGAATGAGTACAACAAAAATATCATCTAGAGGTTTGCTCTGTGACTCACATCCAAGTCAACTTGCTGTTCATTCAGATCTCTATAAACTCCAGTCCAAAGGCTTATTACATTAAATCCGCGATCAATTAACTTATTACCAGTTCTGCAGTTTAATTGAGTTCTAAGAATGTGCTCTTAATTATAATTATTAATTTTTCAAAAGTTTAGCCTATAGAAGGTGTCGCGTATCTATGCATCATTTTCCAATATATTTACGTAATATTATATACTCAATAAGCGTAGAATGTAACAGATAATACATATAATATAACAGATAATCATGACATTCAAATGACAGTCGCTTTCTAACAAAATAATAAGCTTCCTTTTTTGAGGTTGCATCATATTTTTTAGCTGCTGCCTCCTGCCCCACAAGAACAATTACTTGATGGCTGTAATTTTAAGGCGGAAACTGGCATTAAAGCCGCCAACATTTCCGCGACGGACGTTGATTTTCCAGCAGCATGGCCATGGCCCAAAACAGTTTCAATAAGTTGTGCTAAAAACTTTTACACGCCTTTTGGCCAAGTCGTCCAGAGCGGTGGAAAAATAATGGCGAGCGGGATGCGGTGCGGCGACTGCTGCCACGGCAAAAGAAAATAAAAGCATTCGGCCGAGGGGCGTTTTGTGGCAGTTGGTTGTGGGTGTTGGGCGTGGGATGGGATAGGGTGGGGTGGGGTGGAAGGCGTGGCACTCAGTTGGTTGCTGTTAAAAATTTGAACGCGCTGATGGGCATTTTTACAACTGAAGCGTTAACTATGTGCAACTTGCAGCAGTCGTAGGAGCAGCAGCAGCAGCATCATCACACAGAAAGCCAGGACAGAGAAAGCAAAAGAAAAAGCGAGTAAGAAGCGGAAAGAGTGAGAGAGAGGGAGAGAGAGGGGAGAGAGACAGAGGCAACTATGGCATTTTTTCGATAGAAGTTCACAATATTTTCCCATTTTAGTTTACAAGTTTCGCAGCCCGGCGGGGTCCCCAAAGCGGAACCACAACCGCACACACTTTTTGCCACCCAAAAATCAAATTAAATTTTCATGAGCTCTTCAAGAACACACAAAAAAAAATAATGGTCACCAGCAAGCAGATATAAGCAGATAGATATATATATATACAGATACAGTATGTACATAGATATACTCTTAACGGATCTATCTTTGTTTTTGGCCCAGACGCCCAGAAATTGATGGAAATTTTTTGTTCTCTTTTATGGAATATTGCGATTTAGTAGACTGCATTCACAAACAAGTTCTTAGCACCTTTATTGAGCCGTAATATTCGTTTCTATAGCATCTCTTAATGGCTTAAAAATGTTCACAATGCGTACAAAAATATTTAAAATTACAGGAAAAATTCCAGAGCAGAGCAGAGCACACATAAAATTGAGCCGAGCCTCTTTTGAAATCTATACTGGCTGGGGACGGACAGTGCGTACTCTAATTTCGTTTAGCCTTTGGCTTTGACTTTGACTTGGCCTCCGACCTGCCGGCACAGCATTCCTGCAGGGAGCGCAGCAGAAGACGAATCAACGCAAACAGAAGGTAGAAAGCGAGGATAATGCCGCCATACAGAATTACAATGGCGTCCAGACTGTGGTACTGAATGAAGTTCAGATCCTGTGAGGCACTCCTCAGATACTTGGCGCCCTTGTGCCGCGTCACATGCTCCACCCAGAAGATGGCCCGCTCCAGGGGCGTCTGCTGCTGATCGCGATAGCGATCGGACATGTCCTGCACCTTCTTGCTGGCCTCTGGATCGTGGATGAGTCGCTCAATGGCTGCCAGCAGCCTGGGAGCTGTCAGCTCTTCATAGTTCACGGTGACACCGTAGCCATTCTGCTCGGCCCGCGCCATATTGAGGAACTGATCGCCGAAGATGGGGATGCCGACGAAGGGCTTGCGGTGGTAGATCGATTCCGTGGTGCTCAGCAGGCCACCGTGGGTGATGAAGGCAATCACATTGTCGTGGGCCAGGATGTCGTCCTGCGGGAACCAGTCCGAGATGAAGACATTCTTCGGCTTGCCGGGCAGCTCCGTGTCCTCGAACTTCCACAGCACCCGCTGCTTCAGCTGGGAAAAGGTGTCCAACAGCGCCTGACGCTTCTCCAGGGGCAAATCTTTGCTCTTCAGGTTGGAGCCCATCGAGAAGTAGATGACGCCCTGCTTGGCACCCACGATGAACTCCTCAATGTCCTTGGGCAGGGGCTGACGCTTGCGGTTGATGTGCATGCCGCCCACCTCGATCATGTTGGGCGAGTAGGGACGGGGGAAGCTCAGGGAGACGTGCTGGTTGAGCAGCACCAGAGCTGTGTCCTTGCGCATCTGGTAGAAGTCCTGCTTGTTGTTGGGGAAGTGTTTCCTGTAGATGGCCTCCTGGTGGGGCAGGTAGTAGAAGTTCAGGAAGAGATACTCGTACGTCACGAACGCCAGATTGGCCACACGCTCCACCAGCGACATGTGATCGGAGAACTTGAGCAGCGCATGCGGCACATAGGAGGGCGGTGAGGGTGTTCCAACCTGCAAAGTGAACCGTCAGATGTGTGTCCCCATTTTTTTTGTGGTGTGTTAACTCAATGCGAAACTCTTACCAGATCTGTGTTCCAGCTGATGGCGCCGAAGGTGCCCAGTCCGATGAGCGGTGCATTGAAATGCTCCGCAAATCCGAAATGTGCCTCGTTGAGGAATACTTCGGTGATGACGGCATCAAAGGTCTGCTTGGAGTTGATCAGTTCGACCACAGCCGGCTGGCTCAGCAGATAATCGGTGATGTTCAGGCCCATGTGATGGAAGTTGACAATTTGCTTAACAATCGGTTCCTTCGAACTGGTTAAAAGGTTGGCTATATTGCCTGCAAATGGTCAAAGAAAATACAAGGGCCGATTAGATTGTGCAAGACGCTGATAGGCCAGTAGCTCGAATGCGTTTATATGCCAGGGGTACGCCACAAATGGTAGGCCGAACGCAAGACACCCTCTCTACTTGCACTTTGTTTGCTGTGGGAATTATTTTCCCTAAGGCAGAAAAACTACCTCTACAGTCCATACTAATCCCCAAATGGAAAGCAATCTAAGCAAAATACGAATTGTACAATCAAAATTTCTAAGGAGAATAATGAATGCTCCCTGGTACATGCCTAATAAGGACATTGAACGCGATCTAAGGGTTCCGAAAGTGGGTGACAAAATATCTGCTACGCCTTCCTGATCACCCAAACGCTCTAGCCAGACGTCTTACTAATAGGCCAAGAAAGAGAAGACCCGAAAGGTGCCATCCCCTGGATCTCCCTACCAGAATCCTGTCATAATTAAATAAAAAACGTTTCATTCCTAATATTTTACAGTTAATTTTTAATAAACATTTATCTTATTATAACCATTAAATTTTCATTGTAAAATCATTTTTTGTTTTGTTTTTATTATTATTATTAAATGTGTATTTATTTTGAAAAACAAGCTAACTTTTATGGCAGCTTAATCAGGTTATACATTTAGGGGAAAAAAAGTAACAAAAATGTTCACGGTGTGAAAATTTTATATACAGGAAATTTTCTTATTTGTTTTCCAACCTAAACACACATTTAATAATAAACAAAAAAAAGAGGAATTACTTTGCAATTGATTATGCAATTGGCTGGACGACACTCTCCCATCGAACACAACCAACAAAAAAAAGACAAGACACTCACCCTGCATGGCAGCCAGTATGCCAGGCACACTCACATCCTTAATATTCTTGATGGGCTTCTTCAGTTCAAAGGGCGAGACGATGGTCACCTGATGGCCCGCTGCAGCCAGACCTTTGGCCAGGGCCGATCCCACGTGGTAGTGGGAGCGGGCTGCCGTGTGCAGCACCACCAGATAATTGTAGGCCGAGACGCAGCTCAGCAGGCAGAGCAGCAGCAGCGCCGCGAAACTTGTTCTGTTACCAGGTAGCTTCATGTTAGAATTAAATACGCGATTAATTGGGCAACTAATCGCGCTGCCAGTTGTAAAATTGGAGATATGTATGTATGTGTGTGTGTGTGTATGTAGGTTGGTTGGTTGTAGTTGGGCTACTCAGCTCCAGCTGATATTCTAACGATATATACGCGTTGGCACGCCGCAACGAACTGAGGGAATTCACGCCGGCAGTGTGGTAATTTATAGACAGAACCAGCTGTGGCCTGGCCTGGCTTGGGCTAGGTCTTAATTGCTGGAGTAACACCCTACGATAATGTGCTGGACATTTGGCTGCATGACGCTGCCCTGTTTAGCTGTGACCGAAAACCAGAATTTCTCAAGTGTTTTGTTGGAGCGAGCAGACCCGCCGCCGCATGGGAACGTCTGGCTGCCTGGTTCGCCTGCTTCATCATTACGCAGCCCAAAATATTTTCTAGCATTTAAACTTACAAATCTACACATGTACATATGTTTGTATGTATGTATGTAGGCACCTGTTAAGCGTATCGATATGATTGCTTTGTTTCAGCTCTCGCTCTCTCTTTCCACGCTCACTCACTCGCTGTCTGCTTCTGTCATTATTGCGGCTCGCTCTAGCATGTTCGCTTACCTCTCTCTCACCCTCACTCTCACTCTCACTCGCGCTCGCTCTCTCTCGCTCTCTCTCGCTCTGCATCAGCTCTCTGGCTTGGGCTTATGCTGTCTTTCTTAAATGTGTTTCGTTGATTCTTGTTTTGCTTTGATCACCGGCTTTCGTTGGGCATGGAAGAATGTTTCTTGTTGTCGATCAGATAAGATTTCCTCTACCTGCTGCTGGTCTTCGGACGTTTGGTTACCGCAGCAGCGTAAATAATAGGAGAGAAAAATGTTATGGGAACTCAAATATTATAACTAAATCCACTTGGGGTATGGAAATTATAAAGGCTATGGGAGTTAACCTCAGTATTTATTTTAGGGAATCAGTTGATTCTAGCGCTATAAGCACTCTCACCGTAGCATCCAATCGCTTTGTTAATATCAGAGGTAATTTAATAAAATGTTTTCTCTAATTTTAAGTAAAAGAAAAAACATCTAAATTTATTCTGGACACACACACACATTTATTTATATGCAAAGATTTAATTCGCATACGAAACTAAACTCTAATTAAGCTTTGCCTTGGGCTTTGGCTTGTCATTTGCTCTGCCAACAAACAATTCCTGAAGCAGGCGCCACACGCGACGAATCAGCAAACCCAAACAGTACAGCACAAAGATAATGCCTCCGTACAGGATCAGAATGGCGTCCAGACTGTGGTACTGAATGAAGTTCAGATCCTGTGAGGCACTCCTCAGATACTTGGCGCCCTTGTGCCGCGTCACGTGCTCCACCCAGAAGACGGCCCGCTCCAGGGGCGTCTCCAGCTGATCGCGATAGCGATCGGACATGTCCTGCACCTTCTTGGTGGCCTCTGGATCGTGGATGAGCCGCTCAATGGCTGCCAGCAGCCTGGGAGCTGTCAGCTCTTCATAGTTCACGGTGACACCGTAGCCATTCTGCTCGGCCCGCGCCATATTGAGGAACTGATCGCCGAAGATGGGGATGCCGACGAAGGGCTTGCGGTGGTAGATCGATTCCGTGGTGCTCAGCAGGCCACCGTGGGTGATGAAGGCAATCACATTGTCGTGGGCCAGGATGTCGTCCTGCGGGAACCAGTCCGAGATGAAGACATTCTTCGGCTTGCCGGGCAGCTCCGTGTCCTCGAACTTCCACAGCACCCGCTGCTTCAGCTGGGAAAAGGTGTCCAACAGCGCCTGACGCTTCTCCAGGGGCAGTGTCTTGCTCTTCAGGTTGGAGCCCATCGAGAAGTAGATGACGCCCTGCTTGGCTCCCACGATGAACTCCTCAATGTCCTTGGGCAGTGGCTGACGCTTGCGGTTGATGTGCATGCCGCCCACCTCGATCATGTTGGGCGAGTAGGGACGGGGGAAGCTCAGGGAGACGTGCTGGTTGAGCAGCACCAGAGCTGTGTTCTTGCGCGTCTCGTAGAGGTCCTGCTTGTTATTGGGGAAGTACTGCCGGTAGATGGCCTCCTGCAGGGGCAGGTAGTAGTAGTTTATGAAGAGATACTCGTACGAGACAAAGGCCAGATTGGTTATGCGCTGCAGCAGCGACATTTGATCGGAGAACTTCATCATGGCATGCGGCACATAAGAGGGCGGTGAGGGTGTTCCAACCTAAGGGGGAACACAAATCGTAAGGAACCTTTTATTTATGTATATCCTGGGAAACTCTTACCAGCTCTGTGTTCCAGCTGATGGCCCCGAAGGTGCCCAATCCGATGAGTGGCGCCTTGAAATGCTCCGCCAGACCGAAGTGCGCCTCGTTGAGGAAGACCTCAGAGATGACGGCATCGTAGGTCTGATTCGATTGCATTAGCTCCACCACACTGGGATCGCGCAGCAGGGCATCGGTTATGGCCAGGCCCATGTGATGGAAGTCAATGATACGCGTCACAATCGACTCTCTCGATTTCTCCAATAGATTGGCAATATTGCCTGAAAATAGCCGAATCATTTCGATAAGATTAAACGTAATCCAGTCGAAAGATAATGCACTACGTGCTTCGATATGTAATACCTTTCATCGCCTCCAAAACGCCGGGCACATTCACATCCTTAATATTCTTGATCGGTTTCTTCAGTTCAAAGGGCGAGACGATGGTCACCTGATGGCCCGCTGCAGCCAGACCTTTGGCCAGGGCCGATCCCACGTGGTAGTGGGAGCGGGCTGCCGTGTGCAGCACCACCAGATAATTGTAGGCCGAGACGCAGCTCAGCAGGCAGAGCAGCAGCAGCGCCGCGAAACTTGTTTTGTGGCCAGGTAGCTTCATGTTAGAATTAAATACGATTAATTTGCGTTAATTATTGCTTTTCGTTTTCTATATAAATTCTATAGAGTCGCAATCGCTGCTAACGCATTGGCGAATCGAAGCTAACTGAGTAAATTCTCGCCGGCTGTGGCGTAATTATAAGCAGCTGCATGATGACTATTAGATCACCCTGCTTTGCGATGATAAGGCAGTGTTTTGGGTCTCACTCTCCTGTTACGCGCTCTCTGCATATGTCAAGTGTATATTAATTTCTCTCTCCGCAGTTGCGCCTCTTTTGCAGTCGCACGCTCTCTCGTTTGTTCGATTTCTTTGGATGAGTATTGGCAATATATTTGTATGCTTTGCACGCTCTCACGTATTGCTTTATTTATGGAGTGTTTCGATCAGTTCAGACTCTTCCCTTATTAGTTATGGTTGGAGTGAGAATAATTTCGTAATTTTTGCAGTTGGGCTTCAAGCGGATAAAAAAGAATTTAGTCAATAAAATTTCATCACCATTGCGGCTTTATATGACTTTTAGTTTGAGAATTTTTTTTTTTTTTTTATTTTAATCAAAAAAATTAGACTGAGAATAATTTTGAGTCAGCTTTGAGGGTATCCCTCATGGTGAAGCATATCTTTGCAAGTTTCTGTGATAATTCTCGTCTGTGTTATCAGTTTGTCGTGCCTGGAATTCCCAGCGATAAGTTTCTACGTGACAGCTGCCGGGCAAACAGCTGTGTGTGGTGTGTGGAGAAGTTGGCTTAGATCATAATACTCACTGGCCATTGCGTTGATTATATTCGGCGTGTTCACATCGATCAGATTCTTCAATGGTTTTGTCTGTGGGAATGGACAAATCAGTGTGACCTAATGGACAGCCTTGACCAGACTTGAAGGCCGTTTGGAGCCCCAACAGGTAGGAGTAGCCACAGACCTGGCATACTAACGGCAGCATCAGTAAAGCAAATAAATGGATAGAGCCAGACTGAAGACTTTTAATGTTTTTCACATACAATTGATTAGGGATCATTTTTGTCTATGCATTATTTTTTTTAACGGAGATGGTTTTGACTTAGATGGTAATGTGGTTTAGGCCCCAATGCCTATTTTGGTATCTTTAGCACCAACTAAAACTGATGCATCTTCATTCTGTGTACCTCTTCAAACCTTTGTAGATTATCTTTTATCTGTTTAATTTTGTTTTCATTCATATATTTTAGTATAGAATCTGTACTATAGATCATTAAAACCCAAAAATAATCTCAAATGTATTTAATATTTATTTTCATTATTCATTATTTATGGAAGATTATGAACAGATGAATAACGCCGTTAACATCATAATTACCAGTCTGTTTCTGCTCCGTTAACTGGCTGTTACCGATCGTTGTAACTGCTTGCTGTTATTGGTTGTTGTAACTGCTTGCTGTTCTTGGTTGTTGTAACTGCTTGCTGTTATTGCTTGTTCTAACTGCGTGCTGTTACTGCTTTTTGTTACTGCTTTTTGTTACTGCTTTCTGTTACTGCTCGCTGTTACTGCTTTCTGTTAATACTCGCTGTTACTGCTCGCTGTTACGACTCTCTGAGAACGATGGGAGACCGTTCTCCGACTTTGTTCATTCTTCGTGCTCATTACTTCTACATCTTCAATTCGTCCTCCTTTTTTCTCTTTAGTTCTCAAAGTTCTCTTATTTCGCAAACAAGTTTTGTCAGTGTTCTCTTCAGATAATTGATTAATCAGCACATTTCATTAAGCTCTTGAGTTCCCTACACTACGTGATTGCATAGACATCAACATTTAGCCAATTATTTCAAAATATTAGCTAATTCTTTAGATAAGATATTATTAAAGAATACTTTCATTGGGGGCATATCTGCTAGACCGACTGTTAGGCACTATTTCTATAGTGTAGGGCATACATCAATCGACTTGAAGTTCTGCTTGTGTCCAGTGCTCACGCAGAATATACGAATTTCACAATAATTAAATGTACATGTATATATGAGAAGCATATCTATAAGAATGCGTTCAGTCTGAGGCAGCAACGTGCTCCGTGCGGTCGTTATAGAGCTCGCTCCACGCTCCTCGCTCTTCAGTTTCATCAGCATGCGTATTCTTGCATTGTGTGTGGCGCTGCTCTTCAGCCTGAGCTGCTGTAATGGCTACAAGTTCCTGATGGTCCTCAACTCACCGGGACGATCGCACTTCAATGTGGGTCACGCCTTGGCCAAGGGTCTGGTGCAGGCGGGTCATCAAATCACAGTGGTTTCTGTGTTTCCCCTAAAAGAACCCATGCCCGGATATGAGGACATAATCGTGCCAAATATAATACAAGTTATGAAGGGTATGTACATGGCGAATAAATGTTGCTCAGTTTCCTCTGCAATTCGAATGTTAAACTTTCTTTGCCAGGTGATCTGGCCGCCCTTTGGCAGTCCATACAGAAACCGGTCACCCGAAAGCTCATAGATCACTATGACATGGGCTTTCGGCTGACTCGCGGCCTCTTTGTGGATGCCAACTTTCAGGCACTGCTGCACAGCAATCGAACTTTCGATGCCATCATCTGTGAGACCTTCTACAATGATGCACACTACGGCTTGGCGGAGCATTTCCAGGCCCCGCTCATTGGCCTGAGCACGGGCGGCGGACTGACCTTCATTACGGATATGGTGGGTGTTTCATTTCATTTGCTTAAGAATTAAACTAAGCTGGAGCTTAACTAACTTTCTGTTTAATGCCGCAGGTGGGCTCGCCAGCGCCCGCTTCGTTTGTGCCGCACATAATGTTGCCCTTCAACGATCACATGTCGCTGCCTGAGCGACTCGTCAATGTGGCTTTTCTGGCCTATGAACGTCTCCTGCTGGACTACTACTATCTGCCCGGACAGGAGGCGCTCTATCGGGAGTTTTTCCCGCACAACAAGCGCTGCTTTTATGCGATGCGTCGCAATGCCTCGCTGGTGCTCATCAATCAGCATGTGTCGCTCAGTTTTCCGCGTCCCAATGCGCCCAACCTGATCGAGGTGGGTGGCATGCACATCGACGGCAAGCTAAGACCGCTGCCCGCACAGATTGAGAAGTTCCTCAACGAAAGCGAACATGGAGCCATTTATTTCTCAATGGGTTCGAATCTCAAGAGCAAGGATTTGCCGCCAGCGAAAGTCCAAGAGATACTGAAAGCCTTCAGGGGCCTCAGGCAGCGTGTGCTGTGGAAATTCGAGCTGCACGATCTGCCAAATAAACCCGATAATTTATTCATCTCGGACTGGTTCCCGCAAACGGATATACTGGCGCATCCCAAGGTGCTGGCCTTTGTCACCCACGGCGGCATGCTGAGCACCACGGAGTCCATCTATCATGGCAAGCCCGTCATCGGTCTGCCCATCTTCAGCGATCAGTTCTTCAATATGGCCCATGCCGAACAGACGGGCTATGGCATTATGCTGGACTTTAAGTCACTGAATGCCGGCGACTTTCGGGCAGCCATCGAGCGGATCACCGGTGTGCCCGCCTACACGGCGGTTGTGCGCGGCATGTCCCACCGCTATCGCGATCAGCAGCAGACGCCACTGCAGAATGCCGTCTATTGGGTGGAGCATGTGACGCGGCATCAGGGTGCCGCCTATTTGCAGAGTGCTGCTCAACGGTTGAACTGGTGGCAATATCACAATGTGGATGTCCTGTTGATCATCTTTGCGTTGCTGTGGCTACTGCTGTTGGTTCTGCCATTTGCTGTTTGGCGACTGCTCAGGGCAGTCTTTGCTGCTGGCGGCCAAAGACAACAGCAGGGGCAAAAGAGAAAACGTAACTGAATTTTTGTACAATTTTTGAGTTTAAATAAAAAGTGGTATCGATTTATTTTAAATGTATTTTGCACAAAAACAAAGATTTTGGTGTAATCCATTTTTTGTATGCCTATTATAAGTATGTGATTTTTTTATTAAACATAAAAATTATAATTATTATTTACGGTCCCTGATTTTAATGTGTTATTTGTTTACGTTTTCCCACGAAATTCCTTAAGTATCTTTTGGCACAAAGTTCTGTGTACATATGTATATGTATATTATATTATATTATATTATATTATATTATATTATATTATATTATATTATATTATATTATATTATATTATATTATATTATATTATATTATATTATATTATATTATATTATATTATATTATATTATATTATATTATATTATATTATATATTATAATACTATCAATATTAATTAATAAATATTAATATACATATATTATATTATATATTATATTAGTATTAATATAATTAATATTAATTAATTAATATTGATATTAATAAGATGACAGACTAAAGTTAGAAATGTGGCAGAAAATGGCAAAATTAATTAATTAATATGGATAATATTATATTAATATTAATTTACAAGTTCTCCTTCTTGTAGCTGTAGCCCCTATTTATTCGATTCTTATCTTGTCCTTTAATTCACTTGAATTATTAAAGTGCCACTTATTATGTTATTTCCAGCCTTTAACTCATGATCTACCTTAATTTTGCCATTTTCTGCCACATTTCTAACTTTAGTCTGCCATCTTTATTTAGCCAAATCTCCTGCCAATTGTTTTCTCTGCCCTGCCTCACATGAAGTACCCCCCCTTCTATTATTATTTCCATTGTTCCATTTCGCTTTCAATCAAATCGCTGCCTAAAAGTATGCAGCAGCAAAAACTCTCAAATCTTTTGCAAAAAAAAAAATACAAATTTGATAATTCTCATGCCACAAATAAACATTTTCATTTCGCTATGCCTATTATTGGACAACCACCACCAGCACCAGCACCACCCCCACCCCACAATGATATCAATGCACACACGTGTGCCCGGGCCCTGGTCGCTGATTGATTTCGATTGGGAAAACACACACGAACAGCAACACCAACACCAAACCAACGAAATGTAAATGACAAAACAAAATTGGAAATGCAGAGACGGCACACAGCGAAAATTTAAATAGGCAGTCGAGCATTAAATTAAGCAAAAAGTAAAAGTATAACAAAAAGCAGCAGCAGCCATGAAGCAACTGTAACATCCGCCCTTGCTGCAGCTATGGCACACACACACACACTCACAAAGAGGGAGGAAAACCGCTGCAAGGTGAAAACGGCTGAAATGAAGGAAATGAAATGCCAAAAAAGAGACAAAGTTTTCCCCACACACACACACGAGAGTTTTCGCGATGTGTGCAATGACATTGAAAAGGCAACGCCCCAGAGGAAACCCAAAAAAAAAAAAGGCAGGTGGAGCGTAAGAGGTGGCACAAAAATATGGAAAATATACATACGTAATGTGAGCCAAAAAGTTAGCTATGCACAACAACAACAAGAAAAAAACTTTTTTTTTTTTGATGGCGCTGAAAGTGAAAAGTAAATTTACGCTAAAGTCACCGAAATGCACACAGTAAAGAGAAAATAAAAATTGAGAGTTGAGTGGGCTGGTGAAAAAGAGTGAGAGCGGGGTGGGGTAGGGGGTAAGGGTGCAGAAGACGTGGAGGCGTGAGTGGGAAGAACTTGCAAAAGAATATGAAATGGCAAGAAAAAGCGAAATGAAACGGAAGTTCATGTTGATTTGTTTGCTGGCAAAAGTGAAGTGAAAGCTGAGTTCTCCACCCCCCCACACACACTCACACACTCACACACACACACATTGGCAGCCATTTTGCGGAAACGGAAGTTGCGTTTCAATCGCACTTCTGATGAAGTTAACAAACAACAATAACAACAACAAGGACACCACATTCGCCAACAGATGGCATGGCCATGGGGTGCGGGTGGGGGGTGGCATATAAATTTAGCATAACAATACTTTGCAAATTTCTACGTATGCGTATTATGCTGATGATTATGATGCGAATATAATGCTCATAAATTTGGACAACTTTAAGGCCAACCGCTGAAGGCTGGGCAGGGATGCGTTGCCAGTTTTGTTTTTGGGTTTTGCTGGCGTATATTTAGTTTTTGTTGTTTCCTTGTACGACACACATAAAAAGTTTCTTTTTTGGCTAAGAACTAAATGAAGTATTTGCGGGGATTTAATCAGGGCTTTGCCAAAGGGTATACTCGAAAAAATGAATAAGGGATTAAAAATTAATCAGCAAAAAGCGGATGTGGAAAGTTGACTTAGGAAAGCCACAGCACCACACACACACACACACACATTTCTTCTTTCTCAAGTCAAACACTTTGTTGTCTCCTTACCCTTTGTGCCAAAGATCAGGGCAACAGCTACAACAGGGCAACAGCTCTGTTAACACTCCAAGTTAACAGCCTGCTACCACTCTGCTTAAACAGCCTGCTATCACTCTGCTTTAACAGCCTGCTATCCTCTGCTTTAACAGCCTGCTATCTCTATGCTTTAACAGCCTGCTATCACTCTGCTTTAACAGCCTGATATCGCTCTGCTTTAACAGCCTGCTATCACTTTGCTTTAACAGCCTGCTATCACTCTGCTTTAACAGCCTGTGGCCGCCGATCTGGTTACAGCGCACTGTTAGCGCTCTCACGATCCATACGACTCTCAAGCGGCCTTAGCTTGTAGGCTTAGATCGAATAGCTTCTGAAAACCATAACAAAAACTGCCTTGAATAAAAGCAGTAAATTATTGCGAATATGTATTGCAGCACCGACATGCATGTATCGTTGATTTACGTCTCCTCCTACATCTACAACTTTATTCACCACCCACCCCCTCCTATAAACAGTGTCGTATCTTAAGGCTATGATTCATTCATGTGATATATGGGGTATGAGTGCGGGTCCTCAATGTCGCAGTATCGTAATTAAAAAATGCATTGCGGCGTATCCAGACATCTTTTATTTTTTTTGTGTTATTTTTTGTTTTCTTTTTTTTTGGCTTGCGCTGATATATCACACATTTATCCACCCTCGGGCGCACTCCGTCTCTCCAACACACGCTCACACACACATACATATGCAGAGATTGCGCTTGAAATGACAGTTGCACTTGCACCATGACAATGCGCCCCAAATGGAATGGAACGGTTGATGCAGGAAGGAGGGAGGAAGCAAGGAGGAAGTAAGGAGGGGTTTTGCAGCGGAGCAAATTGATTGCGATTGTTGAGTTGATTGGCAGGCGAAACATGCACACATATTCTCGCACTCTTACACAGATACACACACACACACACACACACTCACGCACACATAGATAGATTGACTGCATGCGACACGGGCAAACAAAAGCGCCGCTTTGTGGTTTCCATTGTTGTTGGAATTTTACCCCCCCCCCCCACCAACTTTTTTAATACTCTTTCAAAGACGGAGAGAGAGGGTATTACGGGCTAGGAAATTCGAATGAACGTAGAGAAAGAAAGATATTCTGCAGCTGAGTATTTATAGCCATTTTCTACAGTTTTGAAGATATATATTTAAATCAGATTTGGTATGCTCAAAAGTATCTTTAAATAAACATAAGTGTTATAGCTTTCAGTTAAAACTATCGTCTTGTACTTGATTCTAAAGATAATCCAAACAAATAACTGCAACTGGCTTGCGCTCCATGCGGCAGCGCACATCGGTCGGTCTTCGTTTTTGTCTAGTGCGGAGCAGGCCCTGGAATTTACTATTTTATTATTTACTTATTATAATTTATTATTTTATTATTTATTTCTCAGTTAAATCTGCTTAAAATAATGCTACTATATCTACATATATAGCAGATTATATTATTTCAATATCTTTATCAATGTTCATATATATATATCTATTATATCCACATATATTTAGTTCACATCCATGGCAGTGTATCTATTCTCATGGCTTCACTATGTTTTTATCTGTTTCGTTTTACTTCCATCCTTGTAAAGCATTTTCTTTTTTTTATCTTTTCTTTTTTGCACCAATTTATTTTTGGTTGTCGTTTAAATTAAGTTCGTTTTGTCTTTTGGCTGCTCTTCTTTTCAGAGAAACCTTATTCTTATTTTTTTTTGTTTTTGTTTGGATGCATTTTTAACACGCGCAATTTACAAGATGAAAGATTGTTTACAGCAGTTACTTTGTGTGTGTGTGTGTGTGTCTGCAGAGTATCTGTGCCTTTGTTTTGAAATTCAGCTGCAGGGCGATATATAACAGAATGTCTGTTTTGATTGGAAGATTGCTAAACAAAAGATGATGCAAATGCAAGACCAAAAATAAACTGAAATAACACACAGCCAGATGCATTTTGTAAAGGTTTCTTTTGTACATGCAACAAAATTTGAATAATAAAATAATATGATTTGAAACAAGACAACAAATATTAGATATTTTCCATATTTAAAATAGACTTCATGTAACCAAATTCGAATGTTCCAGACTTGTATTTCAATTGCAACCTAAAGTTACAGCCACTGCAGTACTAGTGGCAAATTCCAAACGTTTTGTCGCCCCTTTTCGCCAGTAGCAACAAAAAAGCCATCAAATTAGTGTGTCGGCTCTTTGCCAAGAGTTTCAAGCTGGTTTTTCTCTGCCTCATCTTTCTACAACGAGCGGTGGTGTATACCCCCAAGCAGCAGTTGGTGGACAACAACAAGAGAAACTCCCAAGCCAAAGCCAAAGCCAAAACCAAGGCAAACGCGTGCCAAGTTGCGTTTTTTGTTGTCCCATTTTGCCCCATTTTGCCGCCATTTTTCGTGCCTTTCTTATTATTTTTTGTTGTTTTTTATTTGTGTATCACTTAAAGACAAAAATGGGCGTATTGGTTTCAATTTCCCATGAGTGTCCTGGGCAGCAAAAATTGATTTTAAAACCACTTACAGCTGAGCAATAAATTCGAATATTTTGTAACTTGAAACTGCGTTAAGTGAGGCTACGAAAATCTGCCAAAAATACATACCTTTATCGGAATGATTTTAAAATGATAAAAAATACATTTTGTATTTTTCCTGCGTAAATCAATATTGATAAGCGGTATCTGGCAGTTGTAACGTTAGCTCAAATCTTTCTACCCATTTTTGTTGCTGCTTTAGTTGTTGTTTTATTTTTTTTTTTTTGCTGCTTTAGTTGTTGTTTTTTTTGTGTGTTTGTTGGTTGACTGCGCTCTTTGAAATATTAAAATTAATAATAAATGTTGACGGCATTCATTTGTTGCTGCTGGCTGCTGGTTGCTGGTTGCTGACTGCCGCTACACAAATATGAAGTCTTCATTATGGTTCCAAACGCATTTTATTTGTTGTCTATTTTCTGGCAGGCACTCACTGTCTTTCTCTCGCTCACTCCTGACACTTATAGCCACCATTCTCGCTCTCTCTCTCTCTGCCTCGGCATTGTGCTATGCCGCTTCTATCCACTGTTACAGGCACTTGCCACTCACTGTCCTGCCAGCCCATTCCCTCACGTAGTGGTAAGAGTACTCCCTCCACCCCCCCTCAGCTCTTGTCTGCTTTTGATTATTATTTCCTTTTTGGCAATTTGTGCAGTTTTCTTGCTGTTCTCTCCTGTGGCTCTGTTCTCCATTTAACTCGCATTTCTTGCCTCACTCCCTTTCTCTCTCACTCGTTTTTCTGCTAAATTAAATTTTATTTAACTGTTATGCACGAAATTGGTAACAATTTGTATTTTTATGCTTCTTTGTCTGCAATCGCAATCGCAGCACACACACACACACACACACGAAATTGACGCTAATTTCTTTTTAAATTATTTAACAATTTTTGACTGCCATTTGGGCGCGCGTGTGGCGTCTCCTGGCAGACGTAACCAACAAACAAAAATAAAAATAAAAATGTCTAAGACTGAGGCACTGCCAGCACAATCTAATTAGAGCCAACAACGATGACGATGCCGATTTGTTTTATGCCAATTTACTTGGCAACAGTTGCCGTTAATGCGAGTGCCAAGAAATTTGGCACAGCCTTTTGGTTGGTTGGTGGGGGTGGGGGCTTTGAAAAATGTCTGCAAGCAAGGAAACGAAGGCAAGTCCGTTCTGTCTGAGCATCGCCTTTCGGCCAGCCAAATGGCTAATAGTTTTTTGTGTCTAACTGCATAATTGGTGCGAAAATACATAAATTATTGGTGATAGATGGCCACCAAAGGGAAATATTAAAAGTTGTTTTTCCCACGGATAAGTAATTGAATTTCTAGAAGAACCAAAAACAAACAATAAAGAAAATATTTAAAGGTTTGCGGCAAGGCAACGAACTATATGGGTAATCAAGTTTTGGCTGCTTAAAATCGTGTGGTAAAAGTTCCCTAAAAAAATTCACCCAACCGAGGAACGCTGCCGCATGACACGTAGATTCGAAAAGGTTGTTTCCTATATGCAGCAAAGACATCGAGTTTAAGGATTTGTTTGGTTGGCAATTGTTTTGTTTATCATATCTTTTCTTGTTTAGACAAGAAAAATCTTTCATTGGAATACTAAAAAAAAAATAATATAAAATAATAATAATAAATAATTATTTATTTATTTATTTCATTATTTACCTCAGCCCCAAAAAATATTCAAAAGAGCTTAGAATTATTTCTAGTTTAAGTACAGGCCCACAAAAGTACCCAGAGAGTAACCGAATATTACCCAATGAACTGAAAAAAAAATCAGTCGGAATTTTTGGAGCATACGTCCCTCAACATAGCCATAGTTTGTACAGTTTTGATAGCTCTTCTCCAGTTTCTATTGCTGCTACAGCTTTCATTTGTTGCAACTTTTATCTCTTAAATTTCTGGCCATAAATAATTATTCATAATCAAAAAAAAATAAAAAATAAGTGCGCAAAGTTGAATAATAAATACAACAATTGCACCCGCCCCCGCAACCACTCCCCCTCGTGGCATATGCATCGTGGCAGGTAATGCATAATGAAATTATAAAATGCAGCAACCAGGGCTCAGGGCCAGGGCTCAGGGCTCAGGACTCAGGGCCAGGGCTCAGGGCCATGTGGCGAATGGCAATGGCGAGTGGCGACAATGAAGACTTGTCCGGTCACCGTGCCCTTTGGCTGCCGCAAGTGGCAGCTCTGATTGGATTGTGGTGTGTTGGGGGAGGGGGAGCGGAACGATGGGCGCTTGACGATGTATTGCATCAACTCAATTGGCAATTAAAGCGCATCAACATTAATGCTGAACTGCGCGGCCACGGCCACTGCCAATGGCGATGGCTACGGCAACGGCACTGCGCCTCCTTCACGATGATAATGATGATGATAACGAGACGCTGTGGGCCATTGCACGTACTGCCACGGCTCAACAATGCCCGGGCAAGGAGCCAGCCAGACAGAGAGAGAGACAGAGAGAGGGAGCGAGAGGTTGAGAGTGTGCTGAAAAAAAAAAAAAACGGCAGGCCATGAACATGATTGTCTCTGACTCTTTCCGCTCCGTCTCCGCGCTCTCTCTCTCCGCTCTCCGCTCTCATCTCACCCCACGTCTTTTATCCTGGTTGAACGTTTCTGTTTGGCGCTGACATGCTGGCCGCAATGTCGTGGTCATTGGTTGCGCCGTGCCTCTTATGGGTCTTGTTGCTGCTGTTGCTGCTGTCTTTTGCTCGTGACGTCTGATGGTAAATTAAAAAGCATAAAGCCCTTGGACAAGCACAGAAAACTGCATGTGAAGGGGCTGGGGGCTGGGGCTGGCTGCGCAAATTTATGCACGACTTGCATATTAAACGTGTGTTAATTTTAGAGCAGTACGAGCCAGAGCAGGCAGAGCAGAGCGCAGCAGCGATGGCAGCAATGTCCACAGCAGACTGACAGGTCTGCGGTCAACGCCATTTGCTTTTGTTGCAGCAGCAGGAGCTGAGACAGGGGACAGCAGCATGAGCAGAGACAGAAGCTGAGACAGGGGACAGCAGCAGGAGCTGAGACTGGCGGAGGTGAACCATTAGCCAATGCAGTGTCCGCCATATGAAGCACATCATAAGTTCCTCTACAGAAAAACAAAAAAAAAATAAAGCAGTAACTGGAGTAGCTTCTGCTGCACAAAGACCTCAAGCAGCAGCAGCTAAAGCAGGAGTCGCTGTGCCACGCATAACCCTGTCATGCCACTGGAGTGGACAGCAGCCAACAACTATAGCAAAGTGAGTGGCACTCCTCTCGCTTGATCTCCCGCTCTCTCTCTCGCGCGTTGGCCATGCAATTTTCCAGTTCAAAGGCTTAAAACTAAATTAAACTTTATGACTTGGCAGAGAGAGAGAGCAACAGGATTTGCGTCAACTACAAAAAGGATTACAAGGAATATAGCCAGAGGACCCTCCAGAGAGCTCCCTGAAGCGCAAACGCATATGAAGAATAATGTTTTTGGCTTTGCTTAAGCGAATAAAATACGCTATACTTGCGGCAAGGGTATAGGGCATTAATGGCCAGAGATGTAACAGCAGGGCAAACAACGTACAGAACTAAGGGATTTTTAATGGAAAGAATTGCACCAGGAATATATACATATATAAAAAAAGAAGCTGCCTAATGAATGCCTAAACTCAATTGAAATAAATAAAAATAAAATTAAATTATAATAAAATAAAATAAAATAAAAAATTACCAATAATTTGTATTGAATTTTAGTTATCTTTAAGGAATTATTAAGCCCTCGTAGCAACCCCAAAGCACACTCCTGCTAGCTCACCCCCCACCCCATTTCATGCATCCTTTCTCTCTGCGCCAAGTCAGAGCATTATCGAGTGCGGCAGACACAGCCCAAACAATAGCCCAGGGGCAGAAGTGAGAACACGTTAAGGCGCACAAAGGCAAAAGCAAATATCGTACAAATAAATGTAATGACTCTAAGTGGCACAGATAGAGATAGGGACAGAGAGCGAGTGCGGGAGAGGGACACAGAAATTGTCTGACATTTTATTGAGCAAATATTAAAAATATTACAAATCGTTGGCCATTAGAAGCAGCCGTTGCTACACCCAGTCAGTGCCAGAACTGAAGGCACCCAGCCAGCTCCCAGCTCCCAGCTCCAGTTCCCAGCTTCAGCTACAAACACAAACACAAATACCACTTAATACCGATGTGTGTGTGTGCGCAAACGAAGAAACGAATCTCCACAGATAGCAAACTTAATGTAATGACCAAAAAGAAATCCAAGCACACAAACATTTACACAGTGCACAGAGAGCGAAGCTCCCTCTCCCCCCCCATGGTTCTTGGTCGTCGTCTGCTGGACATGTGTTTCCAATGGTTTTTCCTTGGGTTTTTCTTTTGCTTTTTTTTTTCTCTAGCTTTGTTTTTTCGCTTTTCTTTCTAACATTTTCCCTTCATTTTGTTTGTGCCAGCGCAGCTCCATGTCTCTGTCTCTCTTTCTCTCTGTTTCTCTCGCTTTCTGGCCATTTAAAAACGCACAAAACTTGACGGCAAGGCGAAAAACAAACTTTCTAGCGAGGAAAACTCTAGCTGGGGGGGGGGGGTTGGATCTGCCTCGCTGTGTTGCCACCGCATTGCAGTTGCAGCAGCGTTTATTTGATTTTTACACACCGATTTTGAGCTATTCTTTTATTAGATTTTTCGTGCTAGCTTCCTCCTTTTTTCGCTCTGTTTTTCTTTTTTTCGTCTATTTTGTCAGTTGTGAATTTGTAAGATTTGATTTTGAAATTGGCCAGATAAAAAAGAGAGAGCCAGCCCCATGAACGGGTTAAAAATTGCGAAGGGGGGGGGGATAGAATTGAAAATGGTAAAATGGTTAGAAAGATTAGAAGCTGCAGCAGTGGCACGAACATTGGCAGTGCCACTCCAGGGTATTACCGCTTTTGCAGATGGAGTATGACAGATAAGTCGCCGACATTGAATGGAAGGGTGGAGAAGTAATGGCATTTTGGGGGGAATGGTCCCGAAGTATTCGATATTTTTGTGGGATAAAGGCTGGAAGAGCATAGGGGAAACAACACACAAAAACTATCTATCTATGTGTACAATAAAAGTTTATTACAAATTTAAATCTAGAGAGAAAATATACAGATACAAAAAAAAATACCATTCCATGTTTAGGCCATATAAATCTGGAATAGAAAATTATCGCAGCTGCAAGCTACGTTTGCGTATCCCAAAAGTATGCACTGAAAAACGTTTTGCGGCTCTTTAAATAGGTGCAGACCAGCTGTTCAAATAGCCAAATGACAAAAAGCGACTTCAGCAGGTTTTTAATAGTCCGATCGCACTGACTTTTAATGATCATTCATAAGGGTTTCTGTATGATAAAACAAATAGCAGCAATTTTTGAATGAACTAAATGACTCAACAGATTGAAGATTTATTCCATGCTCATTTAGATTCTCTATTTATTTGTTTTTATTTCTTGAAGATCTATATTTTAGGGCCACACAAAACAGCTTTCAAATCACAACTAAATTATTACTCCATTCCGTTTTTCCAGCCATCCATCCTACCATCCAACCATACGTTTGTACATGTAATATTTAAATTGCCGTACACAAATCACCGCCCCGAATGTAAGCATCTGTGTTGGCAAATTTAAAGCCATTACACTAATAAATAATCTGCCACAAAATTTAGCACATTGCCATCGATTTAATACGAGGATTCAGCGTACAGACTGCAGCGCCAGATCTGCCACAGATTTCGCAGGATTCGCTAAAGACACGCCCTCCCTCCCCCCACCCCGCTAGCCAGCCCCATCCAACAAACTGGCGAAATCCGAAAGCAAATCGCAAAAATCCTCGCCCTGGCCACGATTCCACAATCCCATTTATACAGGACATGTAATTTTGGTATGCCCTTTCGCTGAGCGGGTACGAGTATTTGTCAAAGGAGTTTGGGCTGGATAATAGCGGGTATTCGATCTAAAGAAATGTACTTAATGCAGGTATGATCTATGGTAGCATAAACAGAGCACAAGTGCAGCCAAAAGTGGCTCCAAAAAAACAGCAAAACGGGGAGCCAAAAGTGTACCGAAAGTGCAGAAAAAATTAAAGCAAAACTGGCATCAAAAGTACAGCAAAAGAAGAATAAATTGTGCATTAATGGTAGCAAAAAGATGTTAAAAAATAAATATTTTAAGTCATATATTTTTTGTATACTCTACCCTAGCAGTGTATCCAAATGTTCGGCTCACTCTGCAGCTATCCTTCCTGCGCTTCTTCTTCTTATCGATGTTTATGCTGTGCACTGAAGATGTGCAGAATGGGAATCAGTATGGGGCATTGGACATGAGCATGGGAATAAGGTTGGGGCTAAAGGAGGTTTATCTCAAGAGTGAGAGCGAAAAAAAAAAAAAGAAAAACGAAAAAAAATTCATATGTCTGTCTGCTGCTTTCAATTGCTATTGCTGGCAGGCGGGCAGGCAGGCAGAAGGAGGAGTTGGAGTAGCAGAGGGACTCAGTGCTGTGTTGGCCATCATCATCATCATCCTCATCGATGGCTGCTTTCAATATCTAATAATATTGCGCATACGCCACGTTGCGAGCTGCTACTGCTGCTTCTGAAAGCTGTTGCTGCTGAGCAGTTTGCCCAGCTTCACTTACACTGAGTGCGTGTTGGCGCCATAATCAACAGTTATATTATCAATGCACAAACACACACACACACACACACACACAAACAGCGTGCGAGATGTTCATTATGCGCATTTTAACCTCTTTGAAAAAGTGGGGGGAAACAAACAAAGAGACAGAGAGACAGACACTCCCATCTAAGTGATGCGATAAATTTTGGGATTTTCTTTTGCATTATGTGTGGAATTTGCCCGGCAGCCACACTCCCTCGCTGAACTGAAAACTTTTTTAATAATAAATAAAAGTGCTTAAACATAATTTCTACTCCGCGTTCTGTGGATTTTGCTCCCCTAGCTTGTTGTTTTTCCTTCATTTTATTTGTTTCTTTGATTTGACACGCCCTTCAGTCCATAGACAACACACACAGTTCGACCGCAGAATACACAGATATGTGTGTGTGTGTGTGTGGAAATAATTTTTCGATTATTGTCAAGTTTTTGGTTGATTTTTCTGGTTGTCTTTTTTTTTCTTGCTTCTATTTTGTGGTACGCTGTTTACCTCCGCCAGCGGCCAAAATGCAATTTATGTGTGTGTGTGTGTGTGTTGAAACAGAGTTTCATTTCGTTTCAGTTTATTTTTTCTTTTATTTTTTTGCTTTATTTTCTGTTGATTCTTACGATTTTTCTTCCATTTTTCACATTTTCTTTTACATTTTTTTTTTTGGTTTTGCTGTTCATCGTCTAAGGTTATTATTGGCAGTTGTCATTTTGGTGTGTGATTTACGTTTATCGTTTCGATTCAAGCGTGTAATTTTCTTATTGCAACTGGCAATGGGGCAGATTAGCTTTCTGTGTGTGCTTTTTGGGGGTAGAAGGAGAAAAATCACTTGAAAAAGTAAACTTTAAAGGGTGCGTTAAAGTACATAGTAAGAACTACTAGATGTTCATTTATTTAATGGAAAAACCAGTGAATATTTTTCAAGCAATCAAGCAAATGTGGGGCTGGGCCTGAAAATCTAATTTTCTTTGCCAACAAATTTCTATAACAATTCAATGCAAATATCCATTATTATCCAACGATGCGAAATATGGTCAAATGTAACTTTTGAATGTTATCCAATGAAAATTATTTGATGTCTACGCATTGACAAAATATTTTACATTGCAATCACCGCCCTGACCCCCCCCAAAAAAAGCAATTAAAATTTTAATAAAATAAACTAAGAAAAGGAGGAGATGACAAAAGGTCTCCTAGACAATGGATGACATTAAAAATCCATACCAAAGATAAACACACATTTTTCTGCTTGCTAAGGGCAATACAAACACACACACACGCACACACACACGCACACGTACACGACGCACACACATAGATAGAGGGAAAAGCCTGACAAATATCGAAGAGAGAAAAGCATGGAGAAAAGATTAAATTCACTTAAGTGCAAAGTATGCAAATGACAAACTGTGGAGCGTGGAGTGGAGAGAATGCAGACCCAAAGACATATATGAAGTGCCTGGCATACTATGGGACTCAGTCTCCATCTCTTAGATCCTGTGCTGAAGCCAGAGAAATATTGTAAATTCAAATTGAAATGCATGTCTGAAACATGGAGAGAGAATGAGGGGACAGAGACAGAGACAGAGAGAGATAGGAACAGCACGGAGATGCAGCAGATACAAATGCTTGTGGCAGTAGTGTGGAGCACAGAGAGATACAAAGGAGCCTAGCCTTTGCCTGTTTCTGGTTCTGGGTCGGGTCTGACAAAATTGAATGCAATTTGACAAAAATCATAGTCTATAATTTTCAGCAACGAAAGCTTAGCCTGACTTCTGGACCTAAATACATATACATATACATACATACATCCCAATGGCTGCCATGCCATGCCAATGTCCACTTGTGCAACAACTTCTTGGTCTTGCCTCTATCTATCTGTTCTGTGGCAGACAGACAACCAACATTCTACTACATCCTACCATTACGAGTTAATAATTGAACATTTTCGGTTTTAGGCAGAACCAAATTGCTATAATTTTTTTTGCTATGCCTCTTTTGATTGGGGCTGTTGCTTGGCACCAGTTAAAGTGCGTTTCATGAGCGTACAAACCCTCGGTTAGGCTGGGATCTCGCATAAATAAATAGATCAAATATCAATGAGAAGGTTACAATTTTGCTAACACCTTTTACGCGCTTATGCCACGCACAAAGGCAGTAACGACCAAAGTGCGCTGCTGCATGACGCGAAATATCAAACCAAAAAAGGCTGTGGCTGCTACAATTTACAGCTATAAGGCACATACTTTGTCGATCTGCCTCTACTGCTATTATCTACCTCCTTATTGAATGTAAGACAAATTAAATACCTTTTAAAAGCTAGAAAAAATCTCTTATTATTGCTAGTATTTGGCAAAAAATTATCACGAATGTGTGTGGGTAGTAGTTCCGCATACTCTCAGTTTTTTCTTTCCAAAATTTACATTTTCTAAATACCTAAAATTGTAAGTAAAGAGTATATGGTATCCCTTAGTCTAAAAAGTTCCACAGGATTCTTCACATTTAAATTTCTTTAATAATCTTTGGCTAGATTGTTGAACATCATATGGCACTGAAACGCACTGTAGTTGCTGTGTACCGTTCACCCATTCGGAGACTCTGTGCAAATATGACCACAAAAAGCAGTGGCCCAAACCGACATAGAGAGAGAGAGAGAGAGAGACATATGGAAATTTTTGTATTTGCTCGTTGAACTTGTGGCACTGATGGCACTCCACCTCTCTCTCTCTCTCTCTCTCTCTTTCTCCTCTGTCTCCCATGCCCGCTCTCTGAATCTCTTTCGTTCTTTCTCTGGATTTTGTGAATGACTTTTTGGCACTAATTAAAAGTAGCAAATAATTTTCTATGCCAACTCACAAACGCCCCACATATGCAGCTGAAAAGAGACAGCAGGAATGTGAAACAGAGAGAGAGCGAGAGAGAGTGAGATGGAGAGATGCAAATATGGCACAAGCCTCTGCCTCTGGTTGCTCTTCAGAAATCCCTGCTCCCAGCCCCCTGGTCCCAGTTCCTGTGACAATGACAATGCATGTGACAGTTTTCGGTTGGCACCGTTGATAAGCGTCGCTTATTGTCTCTCTGTCTCTCTCTCGCTCGTTCTCTGGTTCTGGTCCTCTCCCACTTTGCCCCTCTGACATTGCCAGTAAAAAGTTGGCTTAAGTCGGAAAATTTATTATTATTTTTCTGCATTGCAGGCTGTGTGTGCAATTTTAAATGGATTTTAATTAGTTTTGAATTATTTCGGTTTTAGTTTTTCGGCATTTCGTTTTCCCCATTTTGGCATTAAAGTTTTACCACCATTTAATGTATTTGGCTTATACATATTTCGCTGTAGTTTCTGTAGTTGGTTTTCCATGCGGAAAAAGCCATGATATATAGTATTTCGGGGATAATTGGTTTAACTTTCACACACACACACACACACTCGTAGATCAAAATGACTTAAATTTGAGTATTGAAAAGTCAAAAAATGGCAAGTAATTTTTCTTATTGGATTGGAGTTGGATAGGCTTGCAGAGATACATATAGTAGTAATGTAAAAATAAATGCTTTTATTTTTTCCTGCATGTAAAGGTTCCGTTATGACATTTGCTACTTGTGGAACATGTTAAATTTTATTTAAATTTTACAGTGCCTGCAACCATACCATGCACTCTCCATGGTATCTCCACTCGCTTCCACCAACAGCCAAACACTTTCGTTTTCATTTTAAGTCAGAGAGGCAGACGAAAACAGCAGCAGGAGTCGATCACCTCTTTTGCTGTAGGAAAGAAAGAGAGAGGCAGGGAGACGAGCAACCGAAACTTTCGCCAGAACATTCGTGTAGAACACGAGCCGTTGCAATTGCAGAGAGAAGCTGAAAGAGAGGCACTTTAAGCTTCCTCTCGCTCGCCCTCTCACTCCACATGTCCACCTTCGATCTCGCTTTAAAGTAGGAGAGCGCGATGAAGAGGAGCAGAGCGTGGGAGAGTGTGAGAGAGCAACAAGTGCGAGCAAGCATAAAGAGAGCGTCGAAGGAACGTGCGTGTGCCAAGCTAACTACGCATCTGCATCGCGCTCACAGTTTTTTCTATGCCAGACCTGCTTGAAGGTCAGCTCCGCGTTTCGGTCCGCGAAAAACGGGAATATTCGGCAAATCAAATGGAAAGTGTCGCGTATTTGTGAATAATCTTTGAAAATGGGCCAAAAGTAGTGTTTAGTGTAATCCAGAGCAGAGGCGTTTCACGAGGCAAAATGGCACTCAAAAGGCAGATCGGCGAGGGAAAAAGGCGGCAATATGAAGTGAAGTGTAGTGTAGTGTAGTGTTGTGGCAAAAAAATAGTGTAAGAAAAAGTGCGTAATTAATTGCGGAGGCGGTCCACGAGTCAAAATGGCATATCGGCGAGGGAGAAAGGCGGCAATTTATGAAGTGAAGTGCAAAAAGTAAAGAGATTGAATGCAGTTATTATTTTTGTATGTGCGAAAATCATCGGAGCACCCATCAAGCCACGAGGTGTCCGATTTTTTTTTTTGTTCACATGAGGTCTTGAGAGCAGAAAAGAAGAGCAACATAAAAGCAGAGCAGATCGGAGTAAAAAAGCAAAAAGCAGTGTATAAATATGAAAGTTGTGTGAGTGCAATGCATCCAGCGATAAGTGACAAGTGCGAGTACTAAGTCTATCCATTTGTCGTCTCTTTCGTTCGTCGCAATCTCGAAATCGTCGTGCCGTCTCTTATGCATGTAAAAGGAACAAAAAATACCGAGAAAAAATAACGGTACAAGACTATGGACAGACACAAATGCAAGATGGATAAATGAACAGAGCGAGAGAGAGCAATAATCGTTGACGAAATAATAATGAAAAGGTGAGTCAATTGATGGTTTTGCTTTGCTATTTACAGATTTCAAGAGAGAGTACTTTTATGTTTTTTTCAGTGTAGAATCTACACTGTAGATCTTTTGCTTATGTATTATTTATTGTTGCCTTTTATTTATTTTTATACCCGTACTCAAAAAAGAGTTAAGGGGTATATTAGATTTGTGGTAAAAGTGGATGTGTGCAACGCAGAGAAGGAAACGTTTCCGACCCCATAAAGTATATATATTCTTGATCAGCATCAATAGCCGAGTCGATATAGCCATGTCCGTCTGTCCGTCCGTCTGTCCGTCTGTCCGTCTGTCCGTCTGTCCGTCCGTCCGTCTTGATGAGCGCCTGGATCTCAGAGACTATAAGAGCTAGAGAAACCAAATTTGGTTTCCAGACTCATGTGATATCACACTGCTACAAGTGTATTTCAAAATTTCGCCCCGCCCCCTTCCGCCCACACAAAGGACGAAAATCTGTGGCAGGCACAGTTTTAAAGATACGATAAAACTAAAAACGCAGTATCGTAGAGAATGCCCATATCTACCAGATTGCCGAATTTGAATCAGATCGGATCATAAAAACCCTTCCCCCCGCCCGCCAACGACAACGCATCTAATTTTCCTTCTCGCTCGCACATTCTGCCGCGTTCAGTGCGCGAGCAACCCCTAGCGGAGGAGATGTAGAATCTAATTGGAACATGTACAATCTACATGTAAGATGTAGAATATACATTGTATATGTAGATGTAGATAGCATATGTAGCAAAAAAATGTAAAATGTAAAATTTTTTTTTTTTCTAAAATTCTTAAAAATCATAAGCTCAAAAATGTATATACTGACTGAGTACGGGTATAAGTAGAGTCGCGTCCCCAGAAGCGACTCACACGTTCCTTCTCGTTTAAAGTTGGTTTTGTATTTTTATTTGTCAGGGTGGAGGAGAAAATCTATTTTTTTTGCTTACGAACATTTTTCCATGGTTTATTGGATTAATATATAATGTCTGTGTATTGAAACTTGTCGGTTGATAAAAAAACTAACAGAAGGATTGAGCAACACTACTTCTTTGGTTCCTTGGGCTTGTCAGCGCCCTTGCCGCCACCAGAGGCCAGCTCCTTCATCAGGTTCAGGGCACTGCCAGCCTGGAACCACTTGATCTGCAGCTCGTTGAACGAATGATTCAACTGAATCTTGTCGGAGCTGCCACCATTCTTGATCTCACAGTCGACGGGCTTGCCGGGTGTCAGATCCTTGAGATTTAGCAGCGAAATCTTGCTGTCGGGCTTCACCTTGTCGTAGTCGCTGGCATTGGCGAAGGTGAGGGCCAGCATGCCCTGCTTCTTGAGATTCGTCTCGTGGATGCGGGCAAACGACTTGACAATGATTGCCACACCGCCCAGGTGGCGTGGCTCCAGGGCGGCATGCTCCCGCGACGAGCCCTCGCCGTAGTTCTCCTCGCCCACAGCCACCCACTTCAATTTGTTGGCCTTGTAGTCGCGCGCCACAGCCGGAACGGCTGCGTACTCGCCCGAACGCTGATTCTTCAGCTTGTTCATCTCGTTGTTCTCCGCATTGATGGCGCCAATGAACAGGTTGTTCGATATATTGTCCAAATGTCCGCGATACTTGAGCCAAGGCCCCGCCGCCGAGATGTGATCGGTGGTGCATTTCCCTTTGATTTTGATGAGTACCGTGAGATCGACGTAATCCTTGCCATCCCACTTCTCAAACGGCTCCAGGACCTGCAAACGCTCCGACTTGGGATCAACGGCCACCTTGACATCATCCCTTTTGGCCGGTGGCGCCGTATAGGTGTCCTGTCCCGGATCGAAACCCTTGGCCGGCAGCTCCTCGCCATGCGGTGGCTTCAGCTTGAATTTCTTTCCATCGGCGCCTTCCAGTTCATCTTCAAGGGGATTAAAGTCGAGGCGTCCGCAAATGGAGAGCGCGGTGACCATCTCGGGGCTGGTCACAAAGCAATGCGTGGCAGGATTCGCATCATTGCGCCCTGTAAAGTTGCGATTGTACGACGTGACAATGGTGTTCTTCTCGCCCATCTTCACATCCTTGCGATCCCACTGCCCGATGCACGGGCCACAGGCATTGGCCAGCACAGTGCCACCGAATTGTTCGAAAACTTCAAACATGCCATCCCGTTCGATGGTGGCACGAATCTGCTCGGATCCGGGTGTCACATTGAAGGGTATATTCGATTTGAGGCCATGACTGAGGGCATCCTTGGCAATGTTGGCACAGCGGCCCATGTCCTCGTACGAGGAATTGGTGCAGGAGCCAATCAAGCCAACCTTTGAGTGGGGGTAAAAACATTAAATTAAATATGCCTTAAATAAACGGGAAAAAACCCCACCTTAATATCCATTGGATATCCATTCTTTTTAGAGTTCTCGCCAAACTTGCTAATGGGATGTGCCAGATCCGGTGTAAAGGGTCCATTCACCAGGGGCTCCAGGGTATCCAGATTGATTTCGATCAGTTGATCGTACTTGCAATCCTTGTCTGCCGTTAGCAGTTCCTTCTGGAACTTTTGCGCCAGCTCAGCTATGTCGCCCCTGCCCGTGGCACACAGATATTTCTCCATTCGCTGATTGAACGGAAAGAGCGATGTGGTGGCACCAATTTCCGCACCCATGTTGCAAATGGTGGCCATACCAGTGCACGAAATGGACTCCACGCCACTGCCATGGTACTCAATGATGGCGCCCGTGCCACCTTTGACTGTCAGGATTTCGGCCATCTTCAGGATGACATCCTTGGGCGATGTCCAGCCACTGATTTTGCCCGTAAGATTGCACCCAATCACCTTGGGGCACTTGAGCTCCCACGGAATATTGGCCATCACATCGACGGCATCGGCACCGCCCACGCCAATACACAGGCCACCCAAACCCCCGCCATTGGGCGTGTGTGAGTCTGTGCCGATCATCAGGAGACCCGGGAAGGCATAGTTCTCCAGTATGATCTGATGAATGATGCCGCTGCCGGGCTTCCAGAAGCCCAGGCCATACTTGGCGCAAGTGCTGCCCAGAAAGTCGTACACCTCCTTGTGCATGTCCTTGGCGCGGGCCAGATCCTCAATGCCGCAGACCTGGGCCTCAATCAAATGATCACAGTGCACCGTTGAGGGAACGGCCACCTTCTCCAGGCCGGACGATATAAACTGCAGCAGGGCCATCTGTGCGGTGGCATCCTGCATGGCCACGCGATCGGGACGCAGCCGCAGATACGACTCACCGCGCTTTATGTCCTGCGTGTCCGGCTCATCCAAATGGGAGTAGAGCACCTTCTCGGAGAGTGTCAGCGGTCGCTTGAGGCGTGACTTGACGCAACTTAAGGTATTCGCCAGCTTCTCGTAGGGCAAAAAGTCATTCTTCTCGAATTTGGACATTGGCACCTTCTGCCAAATGGGATTTGTGGTCAAATGGAAACGCCTGGCCATCAGATAGCGGCATAGTTGTGGTTTTTTGATCATTCTTACACAATTTTGGCTGGAAAGTATTATTCAGAACTGTTTGGGATGTATTACTTGTGATTGTGTGTGAGTGTTTGGAATAAATGAATTTTAGGGCATTTCAATTTTCAAGCCTTGTCTTGTCGGAAAACAACAGTTAAATACTGGGTGAACTTTGTTTTGGTTGTTTTTGAGAAAAGAAATACTCTGTATCGAATTTTGTGTGAAGTGAAAGTTGTGGAGAGGCAAACAAGATTTGAATTTTAAATGCAATTGAAAACAAAACAAAAAATGTGTAAAATCGGAAATGAATTTAAAGTCTGTTTTATGTGTAGAAGAAATAAGAATTTCAACATTCTGTAATATTCTGTACTTTTTGCAGCGAGCGCAGTAATGAGTCACAAGCTCTCCCACTTAATTTCAAGCCAAGAGCTTGCTCTCTTTCATCATATATTACATGTGCTCTCTCTCTCGGCAGCAACCACAATGTACAGAGCGCAGTTCCGTGTCCCATGGACACGATCGAACGTGTCGTCATTTCTCTGCACAAGCAGTGCGTTGCGTACACCCACACTCACACTTGCAATTGCTTATCTCTATCGCTCTCAGCAACGACTCTCAGTCCTTGAGCTCTCAGCCCTCGCGCTCTCAGCAAATACGGGAATGCGTAGGAGATACAGTAGGCACACATATTATTCGGACACCCTTGTCACTCTAGTTTAAACCCCTATAACTCGGCGTACGGTTAAGATAAACAGAAAAAGTTAATTTTATATCAAAGATCAACAAATCTACTATCCGTTCACAAAAAATATTTACATTTTCTACTATGGTATCCTTATAAAAATTAACTAAAGCAAAAAAGTCACTTTTTTACGCACAGTCTTTAGGTTCTTCAATTAATATTTGATTATTACAGCTAAAAAATAAAATAGAATTTTTTTTGCCACATTCATTCTTAATGATGTCTATAAGTCCTCGGCACACCTTTTCCCCAATGTTTTTGGTGACCTATGCATTAATATTGACCCACTAAACAGCAGAGCCATTTTTAAGGATTGTTTCGATGAAATTTTGTATGTATTCCTAACGGGACTTTACTTTGCTTTGTTTTAGATTTCACTTTCATTCCATTAACTCCAAAAGCCTTTATTAAGAAACCGATGATAAATGTTAATACAAAATTATTTCAGATAATTGAAAACACTTTAATTTAGAAATTTCATACCCAAAGTTAATTAAATATGTACATATATTCAATAACAATGTTTTCGGTCAACCAATTGTTTCCCAAATTATCCAAATTTTTGTTTTATTTTTCCCATAGCTTACATAAAGTTGTCTTAAATAAGCATTAATAATAAAATACATAAATAAAATGTATAATTTTGGAAGAAATAATCTTATGAGCAAAATATGTAGTTCTATATGGCTATACAAATTCAATACAAAAAAAAAATACAATATTCTTCAAACGAATTTGAATTTTAGGCACTGCAGTGCCATTTTCCAGCTGTTTCTATTTTATTTTGCATTCTATATTCAATTACCATATCTTTAAACCAAAAATCTCTGCCATTTCTCACTGTATCTTAACGTACAGCAAACGGTTCTAAATTATAGTGAAAGTGTAAGGTAGGAGCCAATAATTGTATTGAAATGCCATTACAACCTTAATCTATGCCATTAATTGTAATAACCTCAGATCCTTTTGGCCAGGAGAGGACATGCTGCCATCCATGCGTATTTGAAAGAGTGTGAGAGTGTGATGCAGTATGAGGAGGGTTCATGGCAGGGACACACACACACACACACACACACAAATGTCAACGGAATTGATGTTGCAACTGAATCAGAGACCGAGACCTGGTGGAACCCATCGATGGGCATAGGCCATCGGCCAAACTGACGGACTAGCAGCAGCAGCAAACTGGGCAAGTGACAAACAGAAGGACAACGCGTCGTTCACTTTGTGTGTGTGTGTGTGGAGACACAAGGACACACACACACACACACACACACAGAGGATAGAGCACATACCGGGTTGGGTGCAACGGCTACAAAAGTGTCAACTGCTGCAAGTGAGGCAAAGGCAAAAGGACTCCCCTGCATCCTGTGATTGTGTTTGCCAGCGCTGGCAGCGTGTCATAATGGACGACGATATACTAGGATGAGGATGAGCTGCAAGTGCAGGACCTGTCTCTCTCTCTCTGTCTCTCTCTCCCCCTCCACAGAACAATGCATTGTGGGACAATGAACAAACGGACATGGCACCAAACGGTAGTTGGCCGCCGCACACCACATTCAATTGAATTCCATTGAACCATCCAGAGACTGCTGATGTTCGATGGTTGATGGTAGTAGCTCTCTATTTCCTTACTCTCTACCTCTCCCTCTCTCTTTGGTATTTGGGAAGGCCAAAAATTGATTGGCAACTACTTGGGGGGCCCAAAAACCACACAACAACTTTTCCTACACTTTAGCCGAGGAGTGTTCTAGTTGTAGGTTTTTTGGTCCAAAGCAAACGTTGATTATGATTCTGTATAATTGATGGATTTGATGCCTGTTCTGGTTTTGTGTGTGTTTTTTTTTTTGGGTGGGTTGCGTTGAGTATGAGGTGGTATGTGCCACCAGTAGTCAAGGTTGTGCAAATTTCATCGCCCAAAAACACACACATTTTGTGCGCTGTCATTTGCCACATTGGAATATTCGATTGGTCATCCACTCATTCGCTATCCACATATGTATCTACTATCTACATATATATCTATCAAAGACAGCGCGAGAAAAAAAAAATGCAATTAGCTTAAATATATTTGCGTGGCATGGCCTTGAGCTCAAGTTGTGCTGGGGGGGGGGGGGGGGGGGGGGGGTATCGGATTCGAATTCGAATTCGGATTTGGACTCTCATTCGCTTTTGGCGTTTAAATTATTGCGCTAGGAAGCGAGAGCTGCTCCACTCTCATAGAACTTTTCCCATAAATAATGGAAAACTTATTGCCCAGCGACACCCACAGCCAGCGGCACAAATACGAATTACGTGTAAAAAGTGTAAGCAGCAAAGCACCTGGCTGTTACTTGTGCTGGGCATAAGCGGCAGGGGATTGCTGCAAAATCTGATTGGGTAACACACACACACACACACAATAATCTCTGTGGGAATGAAGTGTTTGCTTGGATTTATACTAACTATGTTTAAGTTAATGCTAGACAACTTGCAGCAAAAGTTGTTTAGAAGTAAAATAAAATCAAACTAAAAATTTACGTAATATATTTGAATTTGAATATCTCTGGAATGCCTCTTAGAAGACCAATTCAATAGAACTGCATATTACAGCGTCTTTAAGTTAATTTTTTCCTCTCTTTATCATTATTTCTTTTCCATTAGAATTTTTTTTATTCATATAAAAACTACACAAGAGAGCGGAACTATATCATTAGTAGAAGAAAGACCGAATGGACTTTATTTTGAAAAGGAATTTGGTTCAAATCAAGGTTGTTTTTCCTGATTTTATCATCTTCCACATTTATGGATATTTTACTGCTTTATCCTAGCCCTACATATTATACATATAAATTTATAATTCTGCCTAAAGGAAACCATTTAAAACAAGAATTTTGAGCTAACCCATGATACATAAAGAAACATTTTAATTACTCAAATAATAATAAAATTGAATAAGTAATTTCTTAAACAATAAAACTAAAATCTTTATAATTTTGAGCATATAACCCTCTAGCATTGTTTCATAAATCATTAAATAATTTAATTATTTAATTACTCAATTTAAATATCTCTTTGCAATCTTAATCCATCTCCTGCCTATAACACCCTTCTCTCCAATCGAAATCATTTCGCACGTATTCCTAACGTACTGCCCAGAAATCTGTACTGAAATCTTTATAATTTTTAGCATATAACCCTCTGGCATTGTTTCATAAATCATTAAATAATTTAATTATTTAATTACTCAATTTAAATTTCTCTTTGCAATCTTAATCCTTCTCCTGCCTATAACACCCTTCTCTCCAATCGAAATCATTTCGCACGTATTCCTAACGTACTGCCCAGATTTTGCACTAAATATGTCCCCCCCATTTGCCGGCTAACTTTTTCGGCTGCTGCCTCCTTATGCGCCGCTTTAGTGACTTGTTGTCTGATTGGGCAGCGTATGCCTCGAAAATTGCTGTGAAAATGTATGTAGTGCCCGCAGAGAGAGAGAGTGAGAGAGAAGGGTGTTAAGTGGGAGAGAGCAAAGTGTGGGCGAACTATGGCCATATGTAGAAGAGCCATAGATCGGAGAGTGGGCAACGAGTAAAAGTAGGAGTAGGTGTAGAAAAAGAAGTAGAAACAAGAGTATGAAAAAAGGAGTCTAAGAAGTCCTCAAAAAAGTAGGTGTGGCTGCTGGTGCTGCCACTGTGCCACTGCTGTGGTGTCGGTGGCCAAAAAAGTTGCAACAAAACTGAAACTTTTGGACTATGGCAGAAAATTTTTAATCCTCGCTCGCTTTCTTCTTCCTTTTCCCTCTCCTCCTCCTACTCATGGTTTTTTTTTATTTTTTTATTATTCCCCAGCAGTTTTTTTTGTGTGTGGAGAGTGGAAACAATACGTTCGTTGTTTTTGGTGTTCTGGGACGGCTCGTTGGATCTGCCTCTGCCGCTCGGCCTCTGCCTCCGCCTCTGCACAGCTTGCGGTAAAACTTTTCAATAATATTCCCAAAAGTCCAGTCCAGCAGCAGGAGCAGCAGCATAGAGCCAGACGACGACGACGATGGCTAAAGGAAGAAGCAGCAGACAGGAGACACTGCCGACTGCCGAGTGGCAGTGTGGCGAGCGGAAGTGCCGCCATAGTTTGGCATCTAACAAAAGTATAGCATAGTTTTTGGCGCACTGGCAGCAATATTGCAATAATATCCCCATACCTCCCCTGGCGACAAAAAAATATATTTTGGGGTGCCACATTTCAGAACGGTTGTTGTTCCAGCGAGGAATTTCTAAGCGAAAAGAAACTGCAGAATTTCAGAAAATAAATGCCCCAAATGGCTGTGAATTTATTTCTTATTCTACATAATGTTAATTTATTTAATGATTATATTTATTTAACTATTATAATGTTTATTTAAATACATTGCCAGAACTTTAAGTCATTGAATTTTGTTGAATATTTTTATTAATAGCCACTAAATGCATTCCCTCGATTTTCTTTGGAATACATAATATATGAGCTCAATTTAAATGCAAATTGCATAAAGAAAAAAATAGTTTTTCTGTACCCCCAAATGTTGTAACTGTTGCAGAAATTGCTGGGACAGAAATTCCATATTCAGAAATATAATCGAAAAATGCTCGACTTTCCATATTTTGTAGTATGTTTCCCCAAGTTTGAAATGCTTGCCACGAACAAAAGCTAAAACCTTTGAACCGCTTGTCGAATTGCTTTCCGGGAACATCATATGTGCAACCTCCCAAACGGCGGTGGCAGCCGGGGACAGAACCCGTTACCGGGGCTTTTGTTTCTAGCCAAGCGCCAAGCAGACAAATTCTCTATTTCCTGCACACGTGGCTTTGGCGATTTCCTTTCCTTTTGTGCAAACATATTTTACCGCAATTGCGGCACATATAACGGGCGAGCGGGCGGGCGGTTGGGCGGTCGGTAGGAGTGTGGGCGAGTTTCAGCGCGGCGCCCATTGAAGCATAAGTAACCAGTGCCCCACCCTCCACCATGGGTCCACTCCCTGGGATATCAGTCGACAGAACTGGGACCACCATTTTCCGGGCTCCCGAGCTAACAGAGGCAGTCCCCTGCTGCCGTTTGCAGTCCCCCCTGCTCACTGTTGCAGTCCCCCCAGTCTCCATTTCAGTGAGTCCCTGAGTGTCCCCCCACCACGGTATATATGTACATATGTATATATAAATATGGATTTTTGCCGTGCGTCTAAGCCATAAGTTGACCGCTCTTTAGCCCTGTTTCAGCGCACCCTACCTACGCTCCCCCTTCGGCACCAGCAGCCTGCACTACTGCCTTTTCTTCTCCACTAGACCCTCTCTTTCTTCTCCTCTTGCAGGCCCCCCCCGCCCCACCAATTGTGGACCAACCATTCATGAGCTCAATTCAGGCGCAAGGCTTTGGAGTCGAGCTCAGGGCTTGCACATTTTGCAATGGAGAGTACATTTATACCCTATTTGGGAAAGGGTATAGTGATTAGGGAAAGGTGTTTGCAGTGAATAAAGAAAGAAACATATGTAGATAATATTTTTTGATCAAAATATCTATCAGAAAATATATTTGCAACGCAAAGTACATTAATCGCAAACAAATAAAAAAATCACCAATATTTTTTTCTATAGGAAACTTCAGCTATTTCTATGGACAAATTGTTTGCAAAGAAGAAAAATGCTACTAAAATTAATTCAAATTCAAGTTTAATATTTTTCTATATTAGTTTTCTATGTAAACTAATTACTTTTAATATTAATTCTATATTATTTAATATTCCATATTTATTCTTAATTCTATATTAATATACAAGACACATATTTACAGTTTATTACTATTATATTTTAATTTATTATTATTTATTTTATTATTAATTTATTTTACTATTTATTTAATTTTTTTTCTATATTACTTTTCTATACAAAATTAATTAGCTTTAATATTAATTCTATATTATTTAATATTCCATACTAATTCTAAATTCTATATTTATATACAGACACATATTTAAAGTTTATTATTATTATATTTTAATTTATTATTATTTATTTGATTATTAATTTATTTTACTATTTATTTTATTTTTTTTTCTATATTACTTTTCTATACAAAATTAATTAGTTTTAATATTAATTCTATATTATTTAATATTCCATACTAATTCTAAATTCTATATTAATATACAGACACATATTTTTCTACATATCGTAGTGCCTACAATCGCGTTTTGGAATAATGCTGGCTGCCGCTAGTGTATCCTCCGTTTCGTCTCTGCCAAAATCTGCTTTCCTTTCTGTGTTTTCCTTTTCCTTTTATATCCCCCATATATATATGTATATTCCCTAAGCTCTTTTGTTTCTCACTTACTACGCGCGGTGCACCCGTCCTCGCTCAATGACGATGACGTTCTCCATTAAGGGCCCCGACTAGTGCACCTGGTCCAGCACCAGCTCCAGCGCCTGGATCCTGGCTCCACTTTCAGCTCCAGTAGCGAGCGACTGGTACCCAGTCTGGGGGGTCTCAGTTACTGCCTTCCGTCCGCTTTTGTCCGTCGCATTGTTTCAGTCAATAGACGCATTTGTGCGGGTCAGTTTGGCAAAAAGAAAAGCCAGTAGCTCCAGACCCCCCCACTTTTTGTGTTGTTTGGGGGAGTGGGCGGTCTCACATAATTAGATTTAATTTGCAGCAGCCTCGAAACGGTGCATGCAATGTTTTTAATGCATAAATTATGCCCTAGAACGACTCAATTTAGTGGCATAAAACCAGCAGCTTAAGCTCTCTCTCTCTCTCAGCCGCTCAGCCTCTGTGTGTGTGTGGCACGGGAAAGTTTTAGGTCTGTTTTATAGCTCCAGAATTGGTTAATGAGTCCATGAGAGTTCATAATAGTTTCTAGAGACAGTGGATGGACAGTCCTGTAATTGGATTTAAGGCTTCAACTTTGTTGGCTTTAATTCTTGTTGATTGGTACAGGAAAAGCCACTCATTTTTGTGTATTTCCAAGCGAAAAGAAAGGCACTCTGGCAGGTGCATAAATCAGGAAATATCTTTTAATATCGCTCCCTTAAAACCCACTTCAAATATCCAATTCCGATGCCAATCCTGCGTTTCGCCATTCTCCATTCTCCCTATCCTTTCACCATTCTTCACTTGCCCAATCTTTCGTTGCGCTTCTTTTTACTTTAACTTAAAAAAAACGCACCGAGAATTTATAGACCATTTCCATTCATCCATCCCATCCATTCGTCCCTCCATTTACTTTTGGTTCGCTTTCATTTCCCGCGATGCGTTCCGTTTTTTTTTTTTGCTTTCCTTTCCCTCCACTCTCTGTGTCCTTTGGCTGCTACTTTCTGCTCCTCCCCTATAATAATGTGTACACAATAATTATTCCCCGGATGGATTACAATATGAACTTGACGCCAGAGTAAACCCCAACGTAAAAAGCAAAACGGAAACAGGAAAAAATCTGTTGAACTCTGAACCCCGCAGGGTAAAGGTCTGCAGTCCGACAGAGCGGCCAGACCATTCTGTGGCGGCTTCCACCTTCGAGTGTGGCGAATGCATCGCACGCACTTAATTAACGTGAAGTTTACATTCACTTTACATTTCTACTTCTTTTATAATTTTTTTTAGCTTTTTCAGCATCTAAAAAATTTAAATTTCTTAGAAATTCAGGCTAAAGAAAGTTAACAGAAGGTTTTAGTATGCTTAGAAATTATACGCGTGGAAACCATTGCGAGCTCTGTTGCATAAATAAATATATGGACAGGTGTACTAAAGAATGATTCGAATATTTTTAATTTTATATATTTTTTTATTTATATTTATTCATATTTATTAAATATTATATTTATTTGGTCTTCTATTCTATTTCAGGCACTTGATTTAATTTTCACACTTAATTGTTTTCTTATGTCAGAATTGATTTTTTCTTATAAATTTTAATGAAAATATTTAAAAATATGTTATTATGTATTTTTATATTTATATTTATTTATTTATTATTTCTTATTTATTTATTATTTATATATTTATTTTATTTATTTATTTTTTAAAAATTGAAATGTTACCTAAAATCGCTTTAAAGTTTTTCGTAAACCAAAGCCATATTAACGTATTTTCCCTGAAAAGCCACGCTCTGTCTCTAACTCGAACAAAGATTTCCTTTCAAAGAATAATCAACATTTAGTTTGTCCATAAATGTACGCGTATTATATATTCATTTCCCAGGGAGAGGAGTACACAAAACTTCCTACGTACTGTTCCAGCTGCTGCTGCTGCTGCTGCAGATATTTTTGTGCTTAGGAGAAGCTCCAACCGGAAATTGTGCTTATGCAATTGCACACCCCCTTCCTGCCCACCATTCATAACCGGAAGAGAGTCCTTCGAAGAGTCCAACAAGAAAAAGAAAAAAAATTACAAAAACTTGTCGAAAAAAGTAAAGAAGAAAAAGCGGGAGAGAGAGAGAGAGAAAAGTAAAACTCCAAAGAAAACTCCACTCTAAAAGCTGAAGCTAAAGCTGCTGCTGAACTCTAGACAATGGCAGTGTAATTTGCAGTTGAAATGTTAAGCAAAACGTAATAACTGCAAAAAGAGTTGACAATGTTCCCCCAATGCGTCCAGAGTTTCCACTTTCTATACAGTTATTTTTTTTCTACACTGATTTCCCTTCTGCTTTTCTATTCTTTGCTGCTGGCATGGCTGCTGCGGCTGCTGCTGCTGCTGCTGCTGCTGGGGCCCTGTCAACAGCAATAAAAGTCAATTGTCAACGTTGACTGGCATTCTTTAGAGCTAGTGTGTGTGTGTTTCAGAAAGTGTGTGTGTGTGTGTGTTGCACAGAGAGAGAGAGAGAGATAGAGAGAGGGAGAAAATCTAAATGGGGTACTGGACGAAAGATTTTCAGGTATTCAGTGCTGGCTTTGCCTTTGCCTTTCGCCTGTCACTTAACATTTTTCTCCAATGTCCAAAAAGTAACACAGTGCGAAAGAGATGGGCTAAGGGGATAGAAAAAAAAGAGATAGCTAGCTAGATGTATGCAGTGAGCAAGAGCTAGACGAGGGCGGAGTGGTGAACGGGTCTGCTATGCAGAAATCAGAAAATGCTTCATAAAAACGGAAATGAAAACAAATGAAAAATGATTTCTTTTGCTTATGGGGGTAGAAAGCAAATTGTTCCACCTACATACAGGTGTTTCCTTGTGCCATTCCTGTTATTGCATGTGCGCCCCCCCACCGCCCCCATAAATGCTTGTTGCAACTAAATTGCATTTGCACCTGTCCAATGTCCAATGTGGCAGCTGCTTCTCTCCCAAAAATCTGATGAAGAATAAACCATAAATGTAAGCCTCTGCCGGAGAAAAGTGGCAAGCCTTTAGCATATTTCCAGGGCGAGTTTTCACTGTAGTTATGAAGTTAATCTGCTGTAACCAGGCTAAATAACATCTTTTGGCTTGGCCCAGCTGCTCAGTTTTTCTTTTGTTGTTTCCACCATACTCCACTTGAGTAGAGTATTTTTAGAGTAGGAGTTCTCTCCTTTCGTTCATGCTCTAGGATTTCCGCTGAAAGGTCAACCCAAATGCCTGCTGCTTGACCTTTTTGTTGTTAACCCCAAGGACCAGTTGTTGACTTTCAGCCTTAAGGGGGTGCGGTGGGGGGTAGAGCGAAGCCCGCAAAGTAACCGCAAAATAGCGGTGAGGGTGGGGAAGGGAACACTTGTGGAGCCTTGCACATGCCTTTTATTAAAAAATTAAAATTGCTAACCGAAAGAAAGAAAAAAACAAGAAAAAGCAACTGACAAAAAGGTAAATATTTTCTGCCTTCTTTTCGCTCCTTTTTTTGTCGTTTTGTTTTTTGTTGTTGTTGTTGTTGTTGGTGGCTAAAATAATCAGGCAACTTAATTGAATCAAGTTGTAAGACGATCCGGGGACCAAAGAAAAAGCGACACCCCACTAAAGAAAATGCCACAAGGCCACCAGAGAGTGTGAGTGAGAGAGAGAGAGAGAGAGAGAGAGGAAATCCGTAAGAAAAAAAAAGAGTGGAGTGCCAGGCAGTGTGGAGTAGGCGCTGGGAGCAGGAAAACCGGTAAGGACTAAATGGAAACAAGGACTAAGGAGTGAAAATGTGCGCAAGAAAGCAAATAAATTGAAGTGAAAACAAATAGCCCTGAATGTTAAGGAAAAGGACTGCCGGCAGAGGTGGGAGGTGGGGTAAGAAAGGGGTTTGGTTCGTTGGACCGCTGGTTGGTTGGTTGGTTGGTTATCCCCGGACTCAACATTCCATCAGAAAAGCCCACAATAACAACTCTGCCGCCGCTGCCGCCGCGCCGCACCGCTGCCTTATTTATAAATTAACAGTTACAATTTTTCCCGCCGGACATACACTTAAAAATTTTTGTGCATAAAAGTTTAATATTTTTTGCCCTCTCAGTTGCCTTGGTGCGTCGTATACACTTACCAGAGAGGGGTATTAGGGGTAGCATACGGTATGCAAAAATATTAGGAGCACTGGCGATAGAAATATGCAGATAAATATCATAGTTTATGGTGCTGTCGGATGATCTTCGGTCCGTGAGCATGAATGGGGCAAGGCTGCTGCCTGGGACTCGGAGTGACCTGGCACTGAGCACATAATATAATATAATATTATATAATATAATATAATATAATATAATATAATATAATATAATATAATATAATATAATATAATATAATATAATATAATATAATATAATATAATATAATATAATATAATATAATATAATATAATATAATATAATATAATATAATATAATATAATATAATATAATATAATATAATATAATATAATATAATATAATATAATATAATATAATATAATATAATATAATATAATATAATATAATATAATATAATATAATATAATATAATATAATATAATATAATATAATATAATATAATATAATATAATATAATATAATATAATATAATATAATATAATATAATATAATATAATATAATATAATATAATATAATATAATATAATATAATATAATATAATATAATATAATATAATATAATATAATATAATATAATATAATATAATATAATATAATATAATATAATATAATATAATATAATATAATATAATATAATATAATATAATATAATATAATATAATATAATATAATATAATATAATATAATATAATATAATATAATATAATATAATATAATATAATATAATATAATATAATATAATATAATATAATATAATATAATATAATATAATATAATATAATATAATATAATATAATATAATATAATATAATATAATATAATATAATATAATATAATATAATATAATATAATATAATATAATATAATATAATATAATATAATATAATATAATATAATATAATATAATATAATATAATATAATATAATATAATATAATATAATATAATATAATATAATATAATATAATATAATATAATATAATATAATATAATATAATATAATATAATATAATATAATATAATATAATATAATATAATATAATATAATATAATATAATATAATATAATATAATATAATATAATATAATATAATATAATATAATATAATATAATATAATATAATATAATATAATATAATATAATATAATATAATATAATATAATATAATATAATATAATATAATATTATATAATATTATATAATATAATATATAATGATTTCTATTTCAATGAATTTTCCTTATTCCCTTATTAAATTTTAATTTTTCCACTCTTAGGGTATCAAATGCTTCGAACTCTCCAAACTGGCATATTCAACTTGTTCCTTCCGTTTCCTTATTTCCATTCCTTGTTGTTCTTTGTGTCTGTGTCTGTGTGGGTGCGTTTGTGTGTGTGTTTTGTTCGAGGATAAACGGAAAAGTCCGAACAAGGTCCTTTGCCGTCGCTTAAGCAAATAATTTCTTTTCTTAGGCATCGCTTTTGCCTTTTATGCTTCGCTGGCCCCTGCGCCCCCACTCCCACACGGACATACCCTACCCCCCGCCCACACCCACACCCCCAATCACCTAACTGCGGACAGCTGCAGTGGGCAGCTCCTTTTCTACTGCTTCCCTTTCTGTTTCTTCTCTGACTCTGGTTCCTGCTCGCACTCTGCTCCTTCTGTTCATTGCTGCTCCCACTTCTACATCTTCTTCTTCTGCCACTCTCCCACAGTACTCCCTGTTGTGCGTTTTGTTTTTAGTTGCCTCCGCCGCCGCTTGTTTGGCCTGCACTTCTCACGCACACACTTTGGGGAATTTACCTAGCACTTGCGCGCCGTCCGTCCGTCCGTTCGTCCGTTCGTCCTTCGTTCGCTTTCAAGTCGAATTCCGAGCATTTATCTCGCCCCCTAATCCCATCCCCCATCCCGTGCCAAGATCTTGGGCCAACTTTAATTTTTGTTTGCTTAGAAATATTTCCAAAAAATTGTGAAATAAATATTATCATTATTTTTGAAGCAAACCCCCCAGAACAGATCGACAGCAAAATATAATACGATTCCAAATTTATTGATATGCAACCCATTGGCTATAGCATGGAACTATATAGCTGAGCCGCGAGCCCCCCCGAGCCCCCCGAGCCCAAGATAAGCCCCCATTTGCGGGGTATCACGAATGAATTAACAAATTTTTTTGTGCGCACCCTAAGCATGATGGAGCTGTATTTGCTATGTGGAGAGAAGCTTTTGCTATCAGCAGAAAGCTTATGGTCATATATACATATATAGTAGGGAACTACTCTATATTAGGCGTTGCCTACTCAATCAGTCGTGTGTTAGCTTGAGGTTCCATCGCGTCAGCATCATGAGAATACTTTTTGTGTTGTGTGTCGGCACAATTTTGTTGGCATTGGGCGGCCTGCCGCTGCCGCAGGCGGAAGGTGCCAAAATTTTGGCCACACTGCCCTGGCCGGGACGCTCGCAGTACATCTTTGTGGAGAACTATCTGAAGGGATTGGCGGCACGCGGTCATCAGGTGACGGTGATCAATGCATTCAGGAATAAGGCCACACCGAATATGCGCTTCATTGAGGCAACCAAAGTGCAGGAGTATGCCCAGGAAATGTTCAGCGATCTGGCGGCCTCCAATCTGTGGCAGGAGTTCAATGGACATACGCGTATCATGGAAAAAATCGTTGGTTTTACGCTGGACGATGCGGGTGTACAGAAGCTATTGAGATCGGGCGAAACCTTCGATGTGGTGCTGGCCGAAATGATTGAAACGCCGCCGCTGTATGGATTGGCGCAGCATTTCAATGCCACATTGGTGGGCTTTTCAAGCTATGGTACAGATTTCCGGATCGACAGTGTCTTGGGTAATGTCTCGCCAGTGTCGTATAATTCAATGATTATTGCACCACGCACCGATCGAATGTCGTTTGGCGAGCGACTCGCGAATCATTACGAATATTTGGTGGAAAAATTGCACCGTCAATTGGTGCATCTGCCGGCCATGGATCGTTTGTATGGCAAGTATTTTCCGGGTGCACGGCTAACGATGGCCGAGGTCTTGGACTCGTTTGCGCTGGTGCTGCTGGGACAGCATTTTGCCGTCTCCTATCCGCGTCCCTATCTGCCCAATATGATTGAGGTCGGAGGATTGCATATTGCCCACCAGCCACAGCCCCTGCCCGAGGATATCGCGGAGTTCATTGACGGTGCGCAGCATGGTGTCATTTACTTCTCGATGGGTACGAATGTCAGGAGCAAGGATCTACCGGCGGCGACACGCGATATACTGCTGAAGACTTTCGCCAAACTCAAGCAGCGTGTGCTGTGGAAATTCGAAGATGATCAACTGCCCGGAAAGCCCGCAAATGTGCTGATCAAAAAGTGGTACCCACAGCCGGACATACTGGCCCAACCCAAGGTCAGGCTGTTCATCACCCACGGCGGCTTGCTCAGCACCATTGAGAGCCTGTATTTCGGCAAGCCCGTACTCGGTCTGCCCGTCATCTACGATCAGCATTTGAATGTGGAACGCGCCCAACGCATGGGCTTTGGCTTGGGTCTCGATTTGAATAACTTGAGGCAGCCGGAATTCGAGGCAGCCATTCGCACACTGATCTCGGAGCCCAGCTATGCCAAGGTATCTGCCCAGATCTCCGAACGGTATCGGGATCAGCCGCAGACTGCGTTGGAGCGTGCCATTTGGTGGACCGAGTACATCATCAGGCATCAGGGTGCAGCGCATTTGCGGGCGGCATCGCGCGATCTCAACTACATGCAGCTGCACAGCTGGGATACGCTCCTCGTGCTCGTCGGCGTACCGCTGCTGATTCTCGGACTGTTGCTCAAATTATCTTGTAGATTGTTGCGGGGCAGCAAACCCAAAGGCTGTCCGTATGCCAATAAGCCAAAGAAACAGTAAAAGCGATCACAGTAGCCACTATAATGTACCTAGTTTGTTCTTATAAGTCTTATCAGTGTTTTAGTTGGTGTTATCAGTGTTGTAGCAGCTGTTATCAGTGTTGTAGCTGCTGTTATCACTGCTATATAGAAGCGGCTCTGTTATCTCTGTTATCTCTGTCATCAAGTTGAAATTATATTTCATTTTTGCTCAATTATTTGCTGTTTGTTTTGTATGGAAAATTGGTGACACGCACCGGAGAATCTTTGTGTTATTTTTTTTTTTTTTTTGGGGGAACACCTTTCGAGTGCTCTTTGGATTTTGATAAGAGATGGCTGATACGCTGCTGACCTACATATAAATAAAGCGGCACCCACACAACATAGGAAATATATGTAGGTACACAGTGAGCTTTGAAAGTTTGAATTTGAGAATTCCTAGAACCATTTTATGCATTAAAAAATATTAAATATTAAAATATATAAATATAAATAAATACATATGTATATCTATAAATATATTAAGATAGAAATATATTAAAATATCTGAATTAAATGATTATAAAATCCATTTTTAACTTGTATTTTATTTTATTTATTGTCATTTATTTTATTATTATTTAATTTATTATTATTATTATTTTTGAAAACTTTGAATTTGATAATTCCTAGAACCATTTTATGCATTAAAAAATATTAAATATTAAAATATATAAATATTAAAATATATAAATATAAATAAATACATATGTATATCTATAAATATATTAAGATAGAAATATATTAAAATATCTGAATTAAATGATTATAAAATCCATTTTTAACTTGTATTTTATTTTATTTATTGTCATTTATTTTATTATTATTTAGTTTATTATTATTATTTTTTTTGAAAAGTTTGAATTTGATAATTCCTAGAACCATTTTATGCCTTAAAATATCTGAATTAAATGATTATATAATCCATTTTTAATTTGTATTTTTATTTTTTGTTTTAATTGTTATTTATTTATTTATCGTTATTTTATTATTATTTATTAATTTGTTTGTTTAATTAGTTTGGCAATAGCTATTTTATTTCTTTAATTTCTAATATTTCTAATTTTGTTTTGTTTGCCATTTTCAAATTTTCTAAAATTAAATTTGTTTGATAATGCCATTCAATAAATGAATTTTCCTAATCTTAATCGATGCAGCTCAGCTTGTAATTTAATTGCCAATTAAAAAACGCACCTTTAAACAAAAATGAAATATGTGTGTGTGTTTTGCATACAAATTAAGACGTGTAGCCAATCTACAGCGTGTGCTGATGGAAGCGATCTAAAGATTAGCCAAATAAAGAGAGGAAACTTTAAGAGAATTTCATATAGAAAATATATTTAAAGAGAAAAAGAGTGCGCACCGCTAAAAAAGCTTTGAATTTAATATTTCCCAGCTGATTTCTATTAATAAATATACTATAAAGTATAAAATGCATTACTCGTGGCGTATACGTGATATTTCATGAAATTGATCCATTTTTTTTTGTTCTATAATTTTACTGCATTAACCAGCCCACACGTTTTGCTTGATTAAATTAAAGGCATTTTAGGTTAATTTATCTTTTGAGTGCCTTCACTTTTCCCTCGGTTTCCACGGCCCACTCTGAAGAACTTTTCGGCCAAAAGTACACAAAAATTATCAGACAAAAAAAAACTGTATCTTAATTGTGGGTTACCTTTTTTCGAGAGAGAGAAAGAGAGAGCGAGCAACAGAGAGATTGAGAGAATGCGGAAGGAGATGGAAATTTTTCGTGAGAAAAAAAGTGAACCCAAATTTGTGTCCGTGCAGCAGCAGCGGCAGCAGCAGGGCATCAGGACACGCCCTAAATCACTGGCTTTTTATCAACTTCAACTTGAAACGAAATTCAAATGTTTCGCTCGTTTTTCTCCAGCTCCGGCTCCGACTACGGCTCCGGCTGTTGCCCCTAACAACTGGTAGGGACAGCCAGCAGAGCAGACACACACTCGCACAAAAAAAAAAAAAACAGCTGAAGAAAAAAAGCAGAAAAAAGCAGAAAAAAAGGCAGCGTGTCCCCCAAGCCACTTTGCACTAAGTACTCCACACAAAATTCCGTTTGAAGTTTTTTCGGCTACCCCGGGACGCCCTGGCGAAGGCCCTGGCCCTGGGTACAGCACACACGCACACACACCTGTACAGTGGAGCACCTCTATAAGCACACACGCACACACATACACTCTGGGATCGTGCTTGCTTACCTCTTCCATGGAGGTGGCAACCATCCGCCGCTTGGCTTGTAAATTGTATCCGTTTCAGGCACATAAATTGTTGTCAACTTCCGTTGGCTGCGACAACGTCGCCACCGACCGAACGAACGACCAAACGCCGCTGACCAAACGCCACCTCTGTGTCCAGAGATGGGTGGCCGGCCTCCTCCAGTGCAACTCCCAGCCAGGTTCTGCTTTCTGCTAACCCTTTTCCAGACTCTCCGCCAAACGTATGGGCTAGCTTTGAGCTTGAGAGAATACGCCAGAAGGGCCAGGCAGGGCGTTTGTCTTTCTATCGTATTTTTTTTTGTACCTTTTAATTGTGTGTAGGGAGAAGGTATATAGGACATGGGCTGCAGTAGGTAACAGGGGTAGGGAAAAGATGAACTAGCGACTGTGCAGATATCTGAGTATAACCCCTAAAAATATTGGAAATAAATAAGCTAGAGTTCGATCGAAGCTGCTCGAGAACCTGCATGATCCAATGTGGTTGCAGCTCGAATTGCTGCTGCTCAGTGTTCTGAGAGCATCGAACATGTTCCAGCGAACTTTCTGCATTTGGGTTGGGTTTGATGCTCGCTTCTAGCTTTGTGTATGAGACGCAACCTGTCTGAGACGCAGCCTGTATGAGACGCTACAGCAAGAAGAGGACGATCGAGCCGAGATGCTCTTTTAATGCAAACAATTTTCTACATTTACCCAGCATAATAACTACTCAGACTTTTTTCACTTTATTTATTTTTATTTATTTATTTTTATTTATGTTTTTTTTTCTCTAAAAAATCCAATAAAATCAGCTAAGCAGAGGTATTATTCCGTCGTCCCAATCGACCATTGCTTAGTTTCTGTAACCAACTTTTGCTGTGCATGTTTTTTGCGTTGGTTTTTTTGCTGCTGCTGCTGCTGCTACTCGATGCAGCCAGCTTCCAAAACTCCAACGTAATTGAATTTTTAATCTCGTTTATAGTCAAGTGATCTCTGGCATACACTCTCTGCTCTGTCCCGGTGCGCTACCGGTGTACAACTGCCGCATATTTTACGTGCCCGGTGCTTGGGCGTTCGTTCACTCGTTTTGGGTGCCCAAGCCTTGTCCTGTTCCTGTTCCTGTTACTGCACTAGGACCCACTCCCACGCTCCCACTTCACGTTTCTGTAGAGGCAAATACACTGCGCAAATAAAGTTACGCCTGCCAGGGACACTCGCCTCATAATGAGAGAGACAGAGAGAGAGAGAGAGAGAGAGAGAGAGAGCGGGAGCCGAACCCGTCGTTATGCTAAATAGTTGTCCAAAAAATGGCAACTTTTTTTTTGTGTGACTTTTCCTGCACTCTGCCGCAGCATCAGCAGCAGCAGCAGCAGCAGCAATTGCATATTCAACTTTTGTGCGGGGCAATGTAATAAAATATATCCTCAAACAATACCCGGCGGCGACTCTCGAGCTCACACTCGGAACCCAGTCTGCGGCGATGACACAAAGGAACTTAAATAAGCGTAGCCCGAGACCAGCCCGAGGCCATTTGGCCATATGGAAAAGTCTGCAATGAAAATTGTTTTAATGGAGCTATGCGATTACCACTAACCGACAAGAGAGACTAAAGTTTAAGCAAAGGTTTAGGGTAGTGGCACAGCAAAGAGCCCTGTGTCGGCGGGGAGGAAGGGGGTGCAATCATGTGCCGTGTCAAAGGCGTGTAACGTGTGCATCATTAACTGGCGCTTACGTGACGACTATGGCGACGTTCAATTAAGGCCTTAATTATAAGCAGAACGAGACGCGCTGGTAACGGTCTCGGCCCGGTATCCGGCCCCCCCTTCTTGAGGCAGGTCTGCGGTGGGGGCGTTGCATACTTTTTGGTTGGTTTGTGACACAGTTTTCTTAGACTCACTCAATTATCGTGTTATTTTGGAGGAGTTTCTTGCGTCCTTGATAGCTGATTAAACGAAAGAAAATTGAACTATAAATCAAGGAATAATCACGGCAACGGATTATAGACATACCGTTTCAGGTTTCTTTTGCATTACTGCTACTGGAGGCCCCTGTGGATTTAGTTATGCTGTGGCATATATGGTTTATATATTTATATATGTATGTATATAAATATTGGTATATATATTTAATATGTTTCTAGTGCTTTTCTAATTTATCTCAGTTATTTCTCATGTATTTGAATGTATTTGAAAATACTTAAATAAATAAATAAATTTATTTTATGAACTATGAAGTTTGCTCGTATTCTTCCCTTATATATATATATGGTATTTTTATGGTAAATATATTTAATATGTTTCTAGTGCTTTTCTAATTTATTTCCGCTATTTCTCATGTATTTTAATATAATTTTCTGGTATTTTTTAAATAAATAAATAAATAAATGTATTTTATGAACTATGAAGTTTGCTCGCTCGTATTTTCCCCTTATAATTTTCTAGTATTTTTTTAAATTTATCTCTGGTATTTCTCTGGTATTTTCATGTAATTTTCAGCTATTTTTTGAATAATTAAATAAATAAATGTATTTTGTAAATAATTTTTGTATTATCTGGTAGTTCTCTACTATTCTTTCTGATAAATTTATGCTTTTTGAATATTTAATAATTTTTCCTGGCAGTTTTTTAGTTTAATGCTGGTGTTTCTCGGATATAAATTTTCAGATATTTTCTAGAATTTTTCTTAGTACTTTTCCAAAAGACAAATAATTGTTTTGGTTTAAAATTTCGACATAGTACATCTGTATGTATGTATTTATGATGTGCATATGTATGTGCCTTTTGCCAACAATCATTCACTTATTACAGTTTCTTTTGGTTGCCTAACTCTAAACTTTAAGCTTCAGAGATTCATTGGCTTAAATTGTGCTGCAAAGTGGAAAATTAGTTTCACTTTTTTTCACCACCCATTCCATATTTTTCCGCCTGCTGCTGCTGCTGATCCACTTCGCTGACCATCCACTGGCCACAGGTCTTGCTGCATATATTTATTCGAGTACTCATGCGACGAGTACATCTATCTGTTGCGAGTGAACGAGTGGACATTGCAAATGCGATTGGGCCCTGGTAATGGCATTACCTGTGGGCAGATGATGTCAGAAGGGTATGCTATGGAATGCCACATCATATGGCTGCCACACTGTGTGTGTGTTGTGTGTGCATATGTCATAAATTTATGCGTCGATTGGATGAGCTTCCAATTCGATTTGATGGCCAGGCCAGAAGTCTGCTTTATTAGATTTCTTCTGAATCTGAATCTGTCTCCTGGATCTGTATTTTTGTATGGTTTTTTTTCTCTTTCTCTTCTTTTTGTTGTTTTGTTTTGTGGTATTTTTACCTCAAAGCCAATTTGTGCAAGCAATGGAAATGGCAGTGGCAGTGGCAATGTCGTTAAAAGCATTTGCTTTAAAACCACCGAAAATTTCATTTGCAGCTTTCTTTAGGCATTTATTTGCCTAAATAAATACAATGCTTCTCCATTCATTCATTTGACAAAAAAAAAAAACACGTTCACGAGATACAGACATCAATTCGGCTTTCAATTTTTTGAATAAAACTCACTCGAGTTTGGCGTGGCTGCGGTTTTCTTTGCTTGGCAAAGAGCTGTTTGGTAATGGGGCGGGGGGGAGGCAAAAAGTTCACGCTCAATTAGAAGCAGCCTCAAAACCGAATTCACATCAAAGACATGCCACTCTCCACATTCGCCATCGCATTCGCACTCACCACAACGCTCATCGATCAATCAATCCAATCAATCATTTTGCTAGACAAACATTTCATTTCATTTCATAAATTTTCATGCACACAAAACATGCGAGTGTGTGTGTGTGTGTGTACAGCTTTGCACAATTTCCACACAGAGCTAAGTTCAAGTTAATAAAATTAAAAGTAATAAAATCAGTAGAATTATAAAATTTATTAAGGAATATGGAAACAGATTGCTGAAGAAGCAAAAAAACTTTGGCCTTGGCCACAGTCCATGGGGGTTTTTTTTTGGAGTGTGTGTGTGTGTGGAAAAGTTTCTCTCTCGCTGCAAGCAAAGAAGGAGGAGCTGGAGCAGTAGAATGAAGAAAGACGCATGCCAAAGAGTCATTAAGTCTATATGTACATATGTATATGAAAATACAAATGTACATACATATGTATGCATGTATATGTATTCAATGTAATGATAAAGTACAGGCTACAAAAGTGTCACATAAATTAATACTAGAGGCAACGGAGAAACTTTTGTATTTATTGTGGCAATCTTCAGATCACATTTATTTATGGCTATTTATGGTACGAGTACTAGCTTAAGGCTTTTCCTACTCATTATGATGCATAGGGAATTATTTTAGCAGACTAAGTATACTCTTAGTATATGTTACTAGTATAGTTTAAGTTTGATTAGTATTTTCTAAAGTATTTTTTCTGCTAGCAAAAGTGGAGCTTTTCAGTTTGGATTTATTTTATTTATTTTTATTTTATTTTCTGTTATGTTTTGCGAGATGAAAAAACGGAGAAAAATGAAGCAAGGAATGCTATAGGAAAAATCAACATCAAACTTAAAAATGGGTTGTAATAATTTGAATTTTATTTTCCAATATTTTGTCTGCTTTTAGTTTAGGGTTTTGCTCTGAATTTTGTTCGTCGCCTGTCGATAATATCATACATAAAGAATATTATGGGCAAAAGTGTACATATGTACATACATATGTATGTATGTACATATGTATCTACATATGTAAATATATGTACATATGTATGTATGTATGTACAACATGAATTTTTCAGCTGAAAAGCAAAATCGTAAAGGCAAAAGTTTTTTTCGCTACCTTCTCTGCTCAATAATTTCTGCTTCTTTTGCTTCTTCCTCAATCTCAATCTCTCTCCCATTCTCTTTCTCTCTTTCTCTGTATTCTTCTTCACTGTTCTCACACACAGAAAGGAGAGAGAGAGAGAGAGAGAGGGAGAGAGAGAGAAGTGAGTCGATTGCTTTTGCCTTTCAAGGAACTCAATATGCGTATCCGTGTTTAATTAAGATTCGAGTTGATGTGCACGACTCGACTCGACTCGACTCGCCTCGTATGTGTTAGTGTATTCAACTTGAATGTGTGAATGTGGGGTGGGGGTGGGGGAATGCGAGTATGAGTATGAGTGTATGCGTCGTCTGAGTCTGATGTCTGAGGCACACATATGAATAAATGTATGAGCGGCGCATGCATTTAATTTAATTTTCATTTCAATTGATTCGATGACTTTACGTTTCATTTCACGTCTCGATGCGATTTCAATTACAACGCTCCTTTACACACACACAACACACACACACACACACACACACTTGCACTCGCACCTATTGAATGTGTGTGTGTTGTCTGTGTGCTGTGTTGACGGATTCGCATATTTATCATGCAATCTCAGCCACGAAAACTGCCAAGGACAGACACAGACACAGAAGCAGACACACAGACGCAGCCTGCCGAACGAACCGCCTTGATAGAGTGCCACACATGCCACACAGCAACAACAAAGCGTCGAAGCGACGCAACGACGCAAACGACGCGTCGCTGCATTCGTCAGCTGATTGTCAAGTGTTGGGAGTGGCGTATCGAAAGGTTTCCTTTATTGGAATATAGTTATAGATACTGCCACATGCCACAGCAAAGAGGAAGAGCAGCCATCACTTCACACCACCCACCCGCTCCACGCAGTCGAGCTTAAAAGTTTACCTACTACGTAGGTTCCGGTCTAAGCCAAAAGCAAACCACACAGAGCCACAGGACTATGCTGGCTTGCCGCCCCATGCCCCATGCCCCCAGCATGTTGCAAGCACCAATCAGTAGGGCCAGTGCATACTTTCAGGCTGACATTAAACTATTTTTTTTTTTTGGCCATTGCAACGCACTTTCGTTGCTGCTGCCTGCCTGCCTGCCATGCCACACCACGTTGCGACGTGATTTTCTTTCCACACAGCCTAAACTTTGGTTGGCTTTCTCTTTCTCTTGCCCGCTCCTCCATTTCCTGCTGTGTCTCTCCCTTTTTCTCTCTTTTTTTTTTTTTGGTAACAAATGCAACGGAAAACCTATTTCCTTTGTGGATATGAGTAGGAAAATGCTTGTTAGCGCCGCACACACACAGGCAGGGAGGGAGACTGAGAGAGAGAGAGAAACCGAACCTTGAACTTGTTGCTGGTGTGTGGTTTTTGCCTGCAACAATCCTTTTTGCTGCTTCTTTGCGGCTTTACCCCACGCCCCACGCCTGGGGCGGGGAGCCTCGATAACAATGCTAATTTCATTAGAGAGTCAGCCCGTCACATACAGCAGACACAAATGAGAGCAAGGACAGATCGTGGCTAAACATTTTCTACATTTTCTGCAATGCATTTTCCTATATAGAATGACAATTACGACAACACTTTGGATAGCAAAAAAACAACACACACACACACACACAAGTAATGAAGGTTAGATTTGGGGTGCCACGATGGCGAGGATACCCTGTGTGATATATTCGGCAGAATAATAAATAAATATACAGAAAATTCTGATGCTAAGGGTTGCTGCCAAACGCTGACATAGTCAAAACAGAACAAAATAACCCACATTAAAATTTAATATTCCCTTGTTATAAAGAAAAATGAGGCAATTAAATGGAATTTAATTTGATTTAAATATAAATAAATATTCTAAATAAATATTACATTTTTAGGAAATTTATTTAACTAAATATGCAATGAAATTTAATTTGATTTAAATATAAATAAATATTCTAAATAAATATTACATTTGTAGGAACCTATTAAATATGAAATATATTTATTTTAAATATGAAATATATTTATTTTAAATATGAAATATATTTATTTTAAATAGAAACTATTTTGTTTTAAATTGAAAATATGTGTACATATTATGTATATATAAAACAAATGTTTTTATATTAATGTCAAAATGCAAGTGCAAATTATATCTGCTTTGAATTTCCATTCACGTTGCAAATTAATTTTCTATTCATACAAATTAAACCCAAAATTTTAATATGAAAATTTCCACTGTGTATATTCTCTGTTATTATTTAAAATGTTTCTCACTGCTCAAAAATCTACGCAAATTCGTAATACCCAGCCTACAAAGGGAGAGTGCACAACCAACGAAGGGAACGAAAACTTTTAATTGCGCATACGACAGGTGTGACACGGGCAACGCAATGCTCAAATTGTGTATGGGTGTGTGTGTGTGGTAAAAGTTTTTCCAACGGTTCTATGCCAATTAGTGGGTCACACAATCAGAGATGAAGGAAGAGGGAGACAGAGGTAGAGAGGGAGAGGGAGAGTGTGATAGAGGGAGGGAGAGAGAGAGAGTAACATTTGCAATTGACAGGAGAAGTTGACTCCTGACAAAACGTTTCTTTTACTAATTATAAGCCGAGTTTTTCCCAGAGCCCTCCACCGTCCCACAACCCCAATCTGTGGAGGCAATCCTTACCTTTGCGGGCGGCATTTCTTTTGTGGTTTGTGGTGTCTCGGTTGTCAGTTGTAAAAATTGAATTCTTGCCTCATGCCTCTGGTTTGTTGCATGGCTTTTGAAAGATTTATGTATGTGGCAGGGGACAGAACAAACCGGTGGGTGGGGGGGCTGGGTGTCAGTAAGGGTCACAATGCCAATGGCCGCGTATCGATAAGCACAATGGGACACTGGACACCATGCTTCTCCATACTGCCCCTCTGTCTGTGTGTGTCTGTAACTGTCACACACACACACACACAGACACACAGACGACGGCGACAAACTTTTTAATCAAATTTTTTAACGCAATTTCTTTGACTACTTTTTTCGATCCGTCTCTCACTCTCTCTCACTCTATCGTGTGCTGTCTCTGTCTGTATCGCTGCTGCATATGCATGCTCAATTGTGTTTGTATTGGCAAAGGACATGCTTTGTGATTTATACACACATCACACACAAAACCCACACAGACAGAGCCAGAGAGGGATAGAGAGAGTTGGAGTGCAAGCAAACAACAGCTTTTTTTGATTTATGAGCGCTTTGGGTGCCGCCGCCGACGCCGCCACCATCGTCAATGACAAACAACACAAAACAAAAATGTACAAAAAAAACATGAAAAGAAACGAAGAAAAAACACAAAAAAAGGTGAAAAAACAAAACAGAAAATACAAAAAAAAAGATAAAAAACAAAACAGAAATAAAAAAAAAATCCAAAATATACAAAACCAAACACACACAAAATCGACAGCTGAATAAATTGAACGGCAGAAAAGTTGTGCACAAGTTCAAGCCGTGGCATGTTAATAATAGTAGAATGAAATTAGAAAATGAGAAACGATGGAAAGATGTGTGCAGTAAATCGAAAATAAAGATATCTAAATCGTATACAAAATATAAATAAATATTCTAAATAAATATTAAATTTTTAGGAAATTTATTTAACATAAATATGCAATGAAATTTAATTTGATTTAAATATAAATAAATATTCTAAATAAATATACCTACATATGAAAATAACGGCAGAAAAGTTGTGCACAAGTTCAAGCCGTGGCATGTTAATAATAGTAGAATGAAATGAGTAAATGAGTAGTAAATGGGTAAATCGAAAATAAAGATATCTAAATCGTATACAAAATATAAATAAATATTCTAAATAAATATTAAATTTTTAGGAAATTTATTTAACCTTAATATGCAATGAAATTTAATTTGATTTAAATATAAATAAATATTCTAAATAAATATAACCTACATATGAAAATAACGGCAGAAAAGTTGTGCACAAGTTCAAGCCGTGGCATGTTAATAATAGTAGAATGGAATGAGTAAATGAGAAACGATGGAAAGATGTGTGCAGTAAATAAAGATATCTAAATCGTATACAATTAGCGCTCAAAAACGATCATTCAAGCTGCATTCAAATCTACAGCCGGTCTACTTATAAAGCTACATCTACAGCTGTGTCTAAATCTATATACATTCCATTAAATCTAGAACTATTCTACATTAAAACTACGTGACATTTATGCCTACGCTACGTGCAAGCAACATTTAAGCTACACCCTAATTACATTGAGCATTATTTTATTTTGTTTGTATTTTATTATTTTTATTTTATTTTATATTTTATATATTTTTGTTTTTATATTATATATTATATTTATTTATTTATATTATATATTATATTTATTTATTTATATTATATATTATATTTATTTATATTATTATTAAATTTATATTTTATTTTTGTTGATTTGGATTGGTTGACGAACAGTTGCAATTTGGAGTCTCACTCGAGGTATTTTGCTGCAGAAGGTTTTAAGTCTGTTTTAAGTCTGTTCGCAATCGCAATCTTGTAGATATCGAAGCGGCTCTCTATGTTGTCTAGCTCTCTGCTTTGAAGCTTCAAAATCTCAAGCAATAGCGAGCGAAAATGCCTTCTTCAGCCTGTATCTGTGCTGGTATTTTGCCGCATATCCATTTTTGCTTACCACTTAAACGTGTCTCGTTTATTTTATTCGTTGCCTTTCGCTTAGTTTTTTTTTTTTTTGTCTGGCTTATGCTACGGGCCTATCTATCAGCAGCATCAGCAGCAGCGGCATCAGCAGCAGCAGCATCAGCATCAGCAAAATGTTATTTATAAATACCAAAAAGCGCATGAATTTTAATTAAGCGAAAGCCCCGCCAATTGCTTTGCAGCAGGGTTCAGGGTTTTTGGCGTGTGTGGCCTGAGCCATTGTCCATATGAAATGTTGATTGATGAGTCCCCGCAGTACAGCATCAGCAGGGAGACCCAGGGTATGCATTCCTTCCATCTATCGATTGTCGCCCTGTCATAAAAAAAACAGCACACACAAATGTCTATAAAGGGGAGTAGCAGGAGCAGCAGGAGACAGCAGGATCAGCAGGAGACAGCAGGCGGAGGAGTATATGCCAGGCCGAAGCTTATGCAAATCAAGACATGCCGCACACATCACTTTGTTTTACCAGCCATGCGCCCATTCCACCCCATCCCTGGCCCGTGCAGCAGTAGCTTGTCAAAACTTGGTTTTTTCCCCACATAAAAAAAAAAGAAAAAAAAAAAAGAAAGTGCTCAAAAAAAGTGCATATTGTTTGGGAATAGAGACCCAGGAATAGAGCCCAGGAATTTCTACAGCAGGAGCAACATTTTCTGCTGCTGCTGCTGCTGCTGGAACTGGAGTTGATTTTTGCATACATATTTCGCAGCGATAGCGCGCGATGTGGCATTAGTCTCCAGTGAACTGGCACATAAAAGCACAGTTATGGACTGATTGTCGGTGATGCCAGTGCCACTGCCACTGCCACTGGGACCCCAGTGCTATCCGACGTACGTGTAAATTGCCAGCCATCTATAGGGCTGCCTGCCCCCTTTGCCACTGTCTGTTGCAGCAGGCGGCGGCGGCAGCGGCAGTGGCAGCGGCAGCAAGTGTTAGTATTTCAAACTTTTGTTCAATAAGATTTATATGACTGACAGGCAGGCAGGCAAGCAGGCAGGCAGGCAGGCAGGCAGTCAGGCAGCATGGGTTGTGGCATGCAGCACGGGCGCAAAAACAAGTTTTGATTTTCGATTCTACTTGGTATTTTTTGTTGTTGTCCCCCCCTCGTTTTTTTGTGCACTATTTCACAGCTTAACTACGCGACGTTTGGCAACCAGGATGCCGCGGGAGAGAGAGAGGTCCTTGGCCAAAACAAAAACAAAAAATGTTTGCATTTTACAGCAACAGCAAAATTGTTTGGAGGATATTCGTGAGCTTTGGCGGAGCGATTTTTGTAGCGGCTTTAACTGAATGAAAATTGTGAATTTTTTTCAAAGAGAGAACAGAGCGAAAGAGAGAGAGAGAAGAAGATTAATTGTTGCGCCTTGCTGGGTATTTCTGGAATAAGAATTAATGAAATATACTTCAGATACTTCAGCTAATAGTCAGAGTTACAGCTGCACATAATATGTACATATGTGTGTGTGTGTGTGTGTGTGTGTGTGTGTGTTGTTGCCTGGGGATGCTTGACGTAATAAGGCACCATTTTCATTGTTGGATTACAGCCGTTGAGCGCCATTGGAGGAGCAGATTGTTGTTTTGCTTGGCGGCAACGTATTAACAGTATCACCCAGCCACGAGCCAACAGGAACCAGTCCCCCCGCGCCACACCACTCAAAGCGCAGCTCAAACCTCTGCCGCAGCAGCAGCCTCTTCACTTAAGCTTCATGCCACAAACACACGAACACGAACACGAACACAGCTACAGAAACAGCTCGAGGACAGCCGCCATAGCTTACGCCTGCCCCAATAGATTGACTAGGCGACTGACGGCGGACGATCCCTGTTATTGAAACCACTCGAGCGCGAACAGTGGTTGCACCGAGGGGTATATACATATATATATATATATATATATATGTAGTATAGAAGGGCGGGTAGGGGTACGTGCATAGGTCTACAATAATTGCCTGCACTTTAAGTGCGCCATTAGTACTAAATTACAGACACAGCCAGCAGCAGCAGCAGCAGCAGCCCACCCAAGCGGCAGCTAACGGCGCGGTCTAATTACGCGCTTACCTGCAGCACCCACAGCGCCCACCCACCAACTCCTCATAGGGAGCAGCAGCAGCAGCAGCAGCAAAAGTAAAGTGCGCTAATGGCAATTAGAAGTTTTAGCCCCGCCGATTGCAGTAGTCGAAAAATGAGTGTAACGGCTGCCCGCCCAGAGCTAAGAGGAAAAGTGGAAAAGCTGTGCGAAAAAAGTGGAACCCAAAGCCGAAAGCTGGGTGCCTGGGTGCCTAGGAGCCTGGGGAAAATGCTGCTGCATTATTGAACATTTGGCTAATTGCCGTATAATTATTGCAGTTAAAAAATTTACCAACGATAACAGCTGGCAAGGGCAGGGGCTGGGGCTGGGGCGGGGCGGGGTTGGGCAAGGGCCAAGCGCCAAGCACAAAATCCTTGACCCGTAGGAGCTAACAGCAGGCAGGCAGGGGGCGTGGCCATTGTTACACTTGAATATTCTTGCTGCATTACGTATACGATGCGGCAGGCAGCCACAAAACAGGAGATGCAGCAGTCAGTGCAGGTAGCAGACAGCAGGCAGCAGTCAGTGTCAGAGACAGAGACAGAGATGCATTGCCACATTATGCAGTTGCAGGGGTGGCTGGGATTGCAGCAGGTGGCACTGGCTGCCTCCCATCTAATGCAAATATTATGGCAAAATCTCATAATTAAGATAAGCATATCGGTTGAGTGGTTTTAATGAAAATCAAACAATTGACAAATGCAACAATCACACACAGAGAGAGAAACAGTACGAACGAACGAGAGAGAGAGAGAGAGAGACAGCAAGAGAGAGAATGAAGTGCAGCTAGCGGCCCTCTCCTCTGTACGTATCCTTAGCCTTAATATTTAATTAATACTTAGGCCGTGTTTGCCAAACGTATTGGTTGCTGGCTGTTGCACCATTGGTAGCCATGGCTACCTACCACCCTACCACGGCTGGCTACCTGCATAATTATTTTGGCAGTATTTTGGCCTTAGCTCTCTGGCGCTGGCATCACATTACAATGTCCGAGCACAAGAGGTCTTTGAATGTTGAAACAGAAACAGAAGGCAGCAACAGCAACAGCAGCAGAGCCGCTCCTGCCTCTTCTGCCTCACGTAATGAACTAATGAACCGAAACTCTAATCCATAAAATACATTGAAGGGCTGCTCAAGCTCTCAATGCGTATGTGGCTGGCTGCTGCAGTTACTATATGTGAACGTCTATAGATATCAGGGGGGAAATACACATGTAACGACATCAGGTTTAATAGGACGGCAAATAAAAGAAACGATTTCGGCATAACAAATATGATTAAATATTGATTATTAAATAAATATTAATAATAAATATTAAATAAATCTTAATAATAAATATTAAATAAATATTAATATTAAATATGATTATTAAATAAATATTAAATATTAATATTAAATAAATATTAAATATTAATATTAAATAAATATTAAATATTAATCTTAAATAAATATTAATATTAAATATTAATATATTTAATATTAATATTTAATATTAATATTAAATATTGATTAAATATTTACACTTTTTATTTTATATTTTAAATTTTATTTATACACATGGATATCTATGTATGTATGTATATATTTACTTATATTTCTATTTTTTAAGCTAACGTTTCAATTAGATGTTTATAATTGAAGTTATCAACTGTGGATTAAAATCAACGAAAATAAATAACCCCAAAAATATATAGGAGCTTTGCTTGCATCAAAATATGCAGACAAATAGCATACGACTATTCTCTGCCTTTGCCTGCAAGTCCCTGCCTATTCTTTCATGTCCCAAAATGCCAGAAATTCTTATTAAAATTTACAGTGCAATTCCCCCGACGCTGATCTCACCCTGCGCTTAATACAGATAAACACAATGCTCGATGGGTTGGCTGTTCCTCTGCCTGGCAATCGCTTGCACGCTCGAAAGGCGAAGGAGACGCTGAAAGGGAACTACGCAAAACTGTTGTTGCTGGAATTTACATTGGGTTGCTGCCTGCGACTGATCTGTCGACTTCACGCAGGTAGCAAAGCAAAGCACAAACCCAAAGCTCACAACCCAAAGCTTTTCTGTTGTTGCAGTGCTCTCTCGTGCTCTACAGCAGAACATCGAATGGGAAGTTGAATCTGCAAATGAATGAAGACGCTTTGTCGAAGTGTTCGAAGCAACCCACCCACCCAAGTACCGAGTACCGACTGGGGGCAGTTCTCGTAAATCAAAGTAGCTTTTGCTTCGTTTAACAAATCACATTCGCATCGCAGTTTACTTCTAAAATTCATTCTTAGCTGTTATTTCACTAGAAACACATTTCTCACTTGAGCCACAAACCAAAACTAAAATTTTCTTTTCAAAATGTATGCGGGGTAAGTACACCGCAAGAAAAGCGCCCTAAAGTGCACCCTAAAACGCTCTCTGCCCTTACCTCCCAAGACGTTTCGTCACACGCACGCTGCCGCGGTGCACGCCCTACTTAAATCACATGCTTAGCTGCCAAAAGCCAGTGATGAGGGCCAGACTGATACCGATGCTGAACACATTTCGCTATCTGTGCGCCAAGCCGCCGCCGCCACCGCCGCCGTCAGCTGCAGGCGGTGGAAGCGGAGCCGGAGCAGCAGTCGTTGAGTTGCCGCCGACGGGCATTATCCTGAAGATAATTAAGGCCAGGATTGCGCCAGAGCTTGGCTACGATGATCGCAATATGCGACTGGGACGCATACTCTCGCCCGCTCTGTCGATCTACAAGAAACAGCTGACATCGGTGCTCTCCATCCTGCTGCGCATGTCCGGCTTTGCCATGACGCTGGCCGTTTGGGCACTGGGTCTCACCGGTTTGTTCTCCAAGCGCAGCCTTGCCGAGTGGGCGGAGGAGGTGAAGAAGTGCGAGTGCAGTCCGAACATTGTGAGTGGCGTCAAGTTCGTGATGATCTTTCCGTTCGCCTATCATGTGGTCGCTGGCACGCGTCATTTGATCTGGCATCTGGATATGTTCCTCACCAAGCCGGCGATCTATGCCACTGGCTATGCGGCTGTGCTGTTGACCTTTGTCCTGGCTGCAGGCATGACCCTGCTAAATACCGGTGAGCAGACCCAAAAGGATGTTGTCGACTTGACTGAGGCGGACAAGAAGAATAAGAAGGCGGCTGCCGAAAAGCAGGCAACGGCAGAGGCCAAGGAAAAGGATGAAAAGAAAGCACAGGAGAAATCCAAGGCCAAGAAGCAAGCCCAGGCAAAGGAAGCTGAGGGCAAGGCCAAGGAACCACCAAAGTAGATTTTCTTTTCCTTTTTTTTTTTTTGGGGTTGTTTTTGGAGCCCGGAGATACTTCAAGCAAGCAAATCGAGGAAGTATCTCAATGGTTGTGTTTTAGGGCTTAATTCGCAGATTAAGCCCCCCCCCCCCAAAAAAAATTAATTTTAATAAAATGACATTCTAAATGAATAGTTAATAAAATGTCAGCCTAGATATTTATATATATATTTTTTGTTTTTGCATTTAATTCTGCATTAATTTTGCTGCTCTAAAGCTTAGCCCAACGGCAATCCCAGTGGCTTTTTCTGTATTAAGATATTATGCGTGGCAGAAAGCTGGCTTGGCTTGGCTTGGCTTTCAAGATGGTAATTAAAGGCCATGGAAATGTTGTGGCTTGAGGGGAAAAATATGAATAAGAAACTAGTGCGATGCTTGCACCCTTGGCCAGAGGACACGCCCACCCCATAGGCGTTTTTCCACTCCACTTGACTGTGTCGACAGTCGACGACGCTGTGTTTGTGTGTGTGTGCGTGTGGCAACAATTGTGCTTGTGGCTTTGGCTGCAACTTGGCCAAGTTTTGTGGCCAGCTGCACGCAATGCAACAGCAGCAACAGCCACAGGACCCCATAGTTTAGCCCAAAAATGAGTTCAAGGCTTTTTTGGGGTTTTCCCCCTTTAATTATGAACCACTCAACGCCAGTCAAGTGTGGCTGTTGCCATTATTGTTGCCCCTGCTGCTACACTACACCACTTGCACTCCCGAAACCCCCCCCACCCAAGTTCAAATGGGCGAAAGTTTTCGTTAATTTTTCTCTGTGTTTCTAGAGCAAATGGGATTTTGCGCCGTGCCGTGCTGTGCCATGCCATGCTGCCTGTGGATAGAAATGTTTTGGGGTTTCCGTTCTCGTGGCAAATCTATGCTAGACAGGCCTCATTATGCTGCTAATGGTTTTTGTGCAGCTCAAACTTTTACAGGTAATTATCGACACTTTGCTTTGGGTCCTTGGGTGCTTGGCTGCTTGGGTCCTTCTTCGTCCTGCCATCGCTTTGCTTTGCAGTTGAAAAGTTAAGCACTGCATTAAGGCAGCAGGGGCTGTCTGCCGATTTGTGGAAGATATACAACGCTTTTCTGTCTGTTCTTTGTTCCCTTTTTTGGGGGGTAATTAGGTGTGTTGTGTTTGCTGGCATCTGGCGCCCTAAAAATATGTCGATAACACTGCGTATGCTTGATAAATTTTGTTGTTTCTTTTTTTTTGAGCATTTGCACTCAAGTGTGAAAATAGTTACTGAAAGTTTTTACACAGTGTTTTCATTACTTGAAAAAGCATGAAATTGGTTGAATCGATAGGAGCACAAAACGGATCATAAACTCAGACAACAAAAAATTACAAACAAAAGTAAATTATATATAAATATAATAAATAAATAATAATAATAATAATAAATATAAAAAGTATTTTTAATGCGGCCTATATTTAATCTTAAATTATAAAACAAATTAATTTTTTATATTTAAAATAGATAAAATAATAAACATAAATGAAATAAAATATATTTCATATTTAAATCTCATATAAAAGAAATGTATTATACATTAAATTTGTAGAAAATACTATTAATATGAAAAATATAATATATTATACATTAAATTTGTAGAAAATACTATTAATATGAAAAATATAATATACCTACATATTAAATATAATATACCTACATATTTCATTTTAATAATATTTCGCACAAATTTAATGTATAATATAATAGTAAAATTAAAATATAATATATTTATGTATAATATATTTCTTTTATATGAGATTTAAATATGAAATCTCTTTTAAATTTTTATTTTATTTTATTTTATTTATTTTAAATATAAAAAATATTTCGTGATTACAGATTCAAATCTAGATTCATTTAATTTCATTTTGTTTTCGATTAAAATTCAATTAAATTTCCATTTCCATATATTTTTATCAAATAACCAAATTCGAGTCATTAGCTTTGTGCTGTAATTAACTCTGATAGAGCGCGAAGGAGATTTCTTTGCTATATTTTAATTAAATATTATACTCAAGTATAGCTCAAATTACCTTTCGCTCTAAAGCCTCCCCTCCCTCCCCCACAGTGCTCGCCTGTGACATTCGAATACGAAAGGTATTTGCTCTCCTTCCCTGCCCCAACACGATGGCGAGTCGCCACTAAATTTTTATGCATGTCGCTTAAGTGCTGAGGCAAATAGCCGACTGGCAGCGATTTTAATTGAAAAATATTTACCCCACACACTAAAAGATTTTAGGCTGGGGGTTGGTGAGGGGAAGGGGGTAGCAGCAGCAGCAGCGTGTTTGACATTTTGACGCGGCCGCGACGACCCAATGAACCCATGAAAAACCCACTCCACAGCATTAAATCTCCAATTTCCCCCCAGCAGTACATATACACACTGTTTGGAATTTTCTTTTAGTCAGGGGGTGAGTGGTGTGTGGGGAGGGGGAGGAGGAGGAGGAGGAGGAGGTTTAATTACTGGCTACGTTTTGCTGCTGTGTAAACTTCAATTAATATGCGAATGAAATCCGCTTAAAAACAAAAGGAGACGGGCAGGGAACAGGCAGAAGCAACGCGGAAAATCGGTTGGAAAATGTTGCCAATCAAGAAGGAGCAGGCCAGCCAGCTACCCCCCGCCCCACCATTCATTTTCTCGAGTGATTTGCGACATTTTGTCATTTTTGCTGATGCAAAGCCTTGCCACTCCACCCGCCGCCACCGCCTCGCCACGATACTCACTCGAAGGAACTTCAAGTTAGAGATGGAGACAAGAGCAGAAAATAAGAGGATGGAGACAAGTGGAGACAAGTGGAGAGCGACAGTGGAGACATTCAAGTACACTAATTAAGATCAAACGTTTTTCGAGGGTCCAAATGAGATTTTATTGAAAGATAAACGAACCCCAAAGACCCACCCCAAGACCATCCCAAGACCCACCCGAAGTCCCCACCAAGACCCTCATTCAAACCATTGTTGTATGTGGTATATTCACGAGTATGCCGAGTATATTCGATATTAAAATCGCATAATGAAGTGTCAGCGAAAATGACACAGCCCCACGCTCCCCCTCCCTACCACCACCCCTCCAATCAAGGATTAACGTCAGACTTGGAATGCGCGAGTGTTCAATCAAAACTCTGAAAGTGTCTTTGCCGTCTCTGTCCCACGCGCATTGTTTGTCGCTGTTTTTTGTGAATTCATTTGGCCACAGGCCACAGCCGGCCGAGCCATCAAGAGGTAAAAAAGCGTCTTTAAGTGGGAGATCGACCACCCACCACCACTGCTGCTGCTGCTGCTGCCCTGGAGCTCAGGTCGCGTCGGTAATTAATGAAAAGTAGAAACAGTGGGGACCGTGGGACAGGCTGCGGGAGAGTGTAACTAATTAAAGCCCCTTAATAAAGTTAATGGATTTCATTTGTACTCAGTCCTTGGTCGAGTGTCCAATGAGCTGTGATGAGATCTTTACCCTCTATATTTTAACCTTATTCATTTTCATTTTCTGTTTTTTTTTTTTAATCTCTTTTTACCTTTTTTTTACTTATTTTTCTTTTTTTTTCTTCTTTTATTTCTTCCTTTTTTTCTACTTTTATTTATTTCTTTTTATTCTTTTATTTATTCCTTTTTTTCTTCTTTTATTTATTCCTTATTTTTTCTTGTTTTGTTTTTGGAATTATTTGCCATCGTTTTGCATTTGTATTAAATGAGGTGTGGCCATGGGAATGACAATTAAATGCTCTTGAAAGTCTTGGATTTGGAGCTATGAAGAGAGAGTTTTGTAATTAGGGCAAGCAAAGAAGGAGAAGAGTGGGAGAGAGAAATTAGACCGATAAAACTAGATTCTTGTTTTGTAATTTAAGTGCGGAATAACGCATTGGATAGCGCATTCATAGACACACATTTCTTCCTTTTTTTCTACTTTTATTTATTTCTTTTTATTCTTTTATTTATTCCTTTTTTTTTCTTCTTTTATTTATTCCTTATTTTTTCTTGTTTTGTTTTTGGAATTATTTGCCATCGTTTTGCATTTGTATTAAATGAGGTGTGGCCATGGGAATGACAATTAAATGCTCTTGAAAGTCTTGGATTTGGAGCTATGAAGAGAGAGTTTTGTAATTAGGGCAAGCAAAGAAGGAGAAGAGTGGGAGAGAGAAATTAGACCGATAAAACTAGATTCTTGTTTTGTAATTTAAGTGCGGAATAACGCATTGGATAGCGCATTCATAGACACACACACACACACAGCCTAATATACTCCCAGTGGCAATGGGTACTTCGTTCGTACGATCACCTTAAGGCAGCGCAGTCTGCAGAATGCACAGCTGAACGACTGAACGAAACCACACGAGCAGCAACGCTGTGGAGAGAGAACGAGCCAGCAATAGAACAAAACCAAATGGTTTTCTTTTTGTTGTAGTTGCTTTGCATAAGATTCTAACTGCATAGAATATTAATAATATTAATTAATATTAATATTTATCAAACGACAGATCAGTCGCAGCCAGAAGGTAAGGCAATTAGAGAGGAAAAATTTAAAAACACATTTAAAAAACATTTATAAAACTTGAAAAAATAAAAAAATATATATATATAAAAAAAAGTTAATAACAAATTAAAATAAAAAAAAATATATATAAATGAAAATAATAAATATATATAAATTAAAATAAAAAATATATATAAATTGAAATAATAAATATATATAAATATATTCCAAAAAAAGCAGTAAAAATAACAACAAAAACAAATAAGTTTCACTTGTAGCACTAGGAAAAAATCAAATAAATACAAAAAAAAAATACAATGTAAATTGCAGCCATCATTTTGGCATAGCTTTGCTCTCGCCGTCTCTATGCATGCACGGGGCTTGCATGGCAGCGTAATAGCTCCATCAATAATGCTACTATTTCTCCATTTTTGTTTTCTATTATTTATTATTATTTTCTATTTATAGTAAAGTGCAAATCGACTTATGCAGGGCATTCAAAATTTCACATAGGCCATTAGTGCCCGCTCCTACCTTTCTCCCTTACCCCGCACCTAACTTGTTCATAAATATACATAATTAAATAAACTGTGATTTTGTCCGTTATGTGTGTGTGTGTGTGTGTGTACTTACTCGCAATTTTCATGCTTAATTACAGGCCCAGCGACTGACAAAAGTAATTTGAACGGTGAGTGGACAAACAAAAAAAAAAGTTTCATATGCCATTGCGTAATTTGATGCTTGGAATGTTAATTAAAATGTTCTGTGTACTTTGGATTTTTAATTTATCTAGAATTACGTTGCAGGAAAATCAATACAGGAGCCGCCAAACCACTCTAGTTTTTTTTTCAGCGTCCCCACGGGTTACTTTTCTCACAGTTTTTCCTGCTCTATCAAATATTTGTAGGGCCCCGAAATTTTTGTTTAACACTTTGAAAAATGCATGAGACGACCAATCCGGAATAATAAAAAATCTGTGAATGAAATGTCAGTTTGAGTTTCAGTTTTAGTTATACAATTTTGGCAGGCGAATTCCCTGAAGTTGTTGCCATTGCAACAACTCTAAACGTTTATGGAACCTAGAAACAGTGTCTTTATGGTATACATATGTTGCGTGTGTGTGTCGTGTAGCTACCAAATTTAAACGTACATAAATATATGAAAAGTTAATTTGAAAAAATCTCTCTTTTGACAGGGAACAAAATAAAAATAAAAGTAAGCAGCAGCAAGAGCAGCAGTCAAGGTTGGGCCTTCTACTCTCAGTTCTACTCCCAGTTCTGCTGCTGCTATTTCTTTTTTTTTTTTTTCGCCCCGCTGCTTTGGCTATGGCTATTGCTATTGCTCCTGAAGTCGCAGTCAGTCACTTGCAGGATGCTGTCGTCCTGCAGCTATACATATACATATATACACATGACATGCAGAGCAAACGATGAAAAATGTGCGAGAAAAAAAAAATAAAGAATATACGCGAGAGGGTCCTGCTGTTTCCTGCTGCTGCTGCTGCTGCTCTGGCTGTACTTTCCTGCTCCTTCTGGTACGTTCTGCTCTTGCTTGCTGTTTATATAGACAGCCCCTCCCCTTCGCCCCAGCCACCCTGCTTGCCCTGCGTTCCACGTACGTGTATAAATAACACGGTAACATTTTAAATCAGTCGAGTGACTGCAGGAAAACGCCAAAACGAAAGCTCAAACTGTTCTGTGGTGGTGTTGCCAACTTCTGACATGAGCGCGCCCCAGCACAACCATTTCCTGCTCCCTCACGCTGACATTGATGTGCCAATGGACCAAGGCAGGGCAGGGCAGGGCAGGGTTGGGTGGGGGTGGTGTGTGGTCGGAGGGGTAGGACATAAACCATGTTTGTGTGCGTAACCGCAAAAATTTCATACTTCATACGGTACTGGCTACAGCAGAGCTCCATCTCCTGCTTTGGTTACTGCTGCTGCTCCTCCTGCTGCTCCTCCTGTTGCTCCTCCTGCTGGACATGACGTCCAGGGCTATAAGCAACCCGTGTGTGTGTGTGTGTGTGTGTGTCTCCTTCTTGTGCTTGTCGCTGTCATCTCTCCATCTTTCCATTTCTCATCTTCTGTGCGGGCCAGGCCACATTTCTTCTTCCGCTTCGTTCATATTTTCTGCAAAATTTATGTAATTTTAACCCATTTTTTTTTCGCTGCTGCTGCTGCTGTTGCTGTTGTTGCTGCTGTTATTAAATCTTGTCGCACTTGTAATTGGTTTTTTTAAATTTTAATTAAAAGCCAGAATAAATGATAAGTTTTGGCAAGAGACAGAAGTGAAGGAGGGTATTGGCGGGGAGTGGAGCTTATACATATATGATTTATAACCCTCAACTCTCTTGGGGTGAGGGGGGCCAAAATGTTTGAAATAAATAGTAAACATAAATCAGGTGGGCGGGCGCTTTTACTTTTGCTTTCACTTTTTATTTTATTTATTTTTTGCTGCATTTCTTTCATTGATTTCTGTGTCGTGTTGCCATTGCCTCACTGCCTGCTCATTGCCTGCTGCAGACATAAATCAGTCTCTGGGTCTCTGGCAACCAGCTGCAACCACAAAATGTCAGCCCTTAAAAATGATCTCCACCGGCTGCAGCCTGCCACGACTTTTCCGTTGCCCATTAAGTGGGTTCCCAGGGTCCGCTTCGTGTTCGTTTCAAAAATAATTGTATTAAAGGTACGAAAAATTGCAGGTTATTAAGCAACACACACACACACACACACACACACACACACACACATACACACACAGAGAGAGCTTGAACTGAAGGCCTGATTTTTCGATTCTCCTTTGCTTTTGCTGCTGCTTTTCCTTCTGTCTAATTGAATTTTTCTGCCCAACGCTCATTTATTAATCCGATTTCAATCGGCATAAAAATCCAACCAAAAACACCACAGACACTGGGCGACAGTGGGGTGACACTGGGGGACGCTAGGGGCGCGGGGGAACGCTGGGGGACACTGGAGGCGCACTGCATTTACCATTTACTTCAGCAAATTAATGACATTCATTAGCCCCGCATCTAGATAGACTTCAAATGGGCATTGAAAATGGAACGAAATGGGGGGATATGAAAATGAAAGCTTCAACTGCATATTCTTTAGAATTTCTTTGCGCTGAATCTTTAGTTTTTGGATATTTCTTTTTGGAGCTTAAATTTTGCAAAGTTTAACAGAAGAAGAATCTAAGAGAAATTTAATAGAAACTAAAACGGTTTTGGCACTGAATATACTAAAATATAAATACAAACTTTTTAAAATAAATATTAAATATATTATATTCAATTTATAGGAAATATTTTTAATCTAAATATACAAAAATATTTATTTAAAATTAAACATATATATGTCGGGGGCAGGAAATCTGGGTGCTCTTCCTCCTGCATTGTAGCACTTGAGCGCAGTGAGTCGCGGCTATGTGTTCTCTCCTTCAATTCTGTGACCAAACTGAAAACTCCTCTTCTCGTTTTCTTCTTTTCGCTTACGCAATACATAACACCGTATTGCATCATCCAATTGCTCTCTTTAGCAATTCCCTTTTGATCCTCCTCTCTCTCAGAGGCATCGTACACACAACCGCGCCACACTCGGCTGAGACGACTCTCTCTCTCGTTCTCAAACCTCGCTCTCAGCAACAATGTGAATAGAAGGAACAACGGATTAATTACTGCGTAGTTTCTGTTCTCCTTTATTGACATAGTTTCTTAACTCTATACATTTCTGTTTACATTTTCATCAGTTTTCATACATCTTCATTATACATCTCCGACACGGCCTTCCTGACTATCACACGTCCTCGTGTGCATACTGTAACACTAGGTTGGTATCATTCTTACTTTACTTCTCTTTTCATCTTTCAAGATCATTCAAAAATATAAATCAAACAGCACACAACTTCATATATTGTGTCTTCAAATGTCGGTTTCGCAGGCTTCTTACTTTATCTCTCACAGTGAGTCACATCAAACTCGCAACACCATGTCCGCCGCGCCACACGCCATGTCAGAACACTTCCGGTTCTACACTTGTGCCTTCGACTTGACCTGGATCATCTGTCTTAGTAGCTCGTACTCTTCTGCGCAAACCTGCCCATTTGGCTATTCTCGTAATCAAAACACAGTTACAGGCTCTTGCCGCATCCTTGCGACGCTTTGCACCTCTTGTGCCACGATCTACTCAGATCCAAAGTCCATCACACAACATCACCCATACCTGGCATGAATATTGTTGACTAAGTCTAGCCCCTGCGTTTGATGCTTTCTTCACCTCTCTTAGGTGCGAGAACGGGTCTTACGACCAGAGTCTTTTTCACCTCTGTCGTTTTTCTCAACATTCTCGTCAGAAATCTGCTCATCCGGTAAACTTCGCAAACTCTCGTGCGAATACTTATACGTTCGCTTACTGGTCAATGATTTCAACAGGTATCGATCACCTTCCAGCAACTCCGCAACCACAAAAGGTCCTTTGAATTTAGGATCCAATTTTGTCTGATGACGTTCTTCACTTCTAAGCAAGACATGATCCCCAACCTTGTGTTTTACTATCTTGGCCTTATTCCTATCAACTCGCCCTTTTTCATATTTCGCATTATTTTCCATATTTACTTTGGCTTGAGCTCTTGCCTGCTTACAATCCACTTTAGCTTCATCATTTATAGGCAACAAGCCCATTGGCCTAGCCTCTCTTCCAATCAATAGTTCTAACGGGCTAAATTTCGTTACCCTATTTGTCGTACAATTCATGGCTAACTGAACTTCACATAGTGCATCCTGCCAGGAACGTTCACCTGTCTCTACAGCTGTCAACATACTTTTCATTGTGCTCATGACTCGTTCAACCTGGCCATTGGCCCTACTTGCACCTGTCGCTATCAAATGTAATTCTATCTTATGCATTGAACAGAACTCTCGAAATCGTCCACAAGCGAAACTTCTGCCTTGATCTGCAATGATACGATTAGGTACCCCAAAAAGCGATATGGTCGATTTCACAGCCTTAATACAGTTTTCTGCATCCAAATTCAAAGTATGATATAGGTGAACAAATTTAGTGAACGCATCAATTTGCACTATGACATATTCCTTGGTATCATTTTTACCACTCAGCTTTCCACTTATATCAATATGCACAGTATGCCACGGTATTTCGACTTTCGGAATTGGATGCAATTCCATTTGAATCTTTCCTGATGGAGGCTTTGACAGTTTGCATGTTATGCAGTTCTCTACGAATTTTCGTACATACTTGGACATGTGTTCAAACCAATACTGCTCATAAACCTTATCTAACGTTTTCTGCCACCCCAAATGCATTATCGCCTCATGCACATGATTAACCACTGACCACCTGAAGGCTCTCGGGATTACAGGTAGACAGCGCGTTTTACTATTTCTCTGAATATTCCGATATAGAACTCCTGCTCTTAACTCATATGTTTTCGCCAAATTCTCCTGCGACTCCCCACTATTCAGCTGGGCTACGATTTCGCTTAAACACGAATCGCGCCGCTGCTCAGCTAGAAGCCAGTTGTCCGTCACCTCAGTCAGATCGATGCGGACTTCTGTTGCCCTAATTATGGTATCACGCTCAATGACAATCGGATTTCGAGATAAAAAGTCCACGTGCGCCATGCGACTTCCCTTGCGGTACTCTACAGTGAAATCAAACGACTGTAAATATGCCCACCAGCGGTGTACTCTAGGCATTAGTTCTACTTTAGTACGACTTGCTTTCAACGAATTACAATCCGTAAAGATCACAAACTTTCGACCGTGAAGGTAATGTCGGAAATGTTTTACAGCGTTGTACACTGCCAGGGTCTCTAGTTCGTATGAATGATACCTCGATTCTGGGGGCGATGTACACTTGCTATAGTATTCAACGACTCTACCCTTGCCGTCTATTTTGTGCATGAGTATGGCACCATAGCCATCTGCACTTGCATCCGTATGCAGCTCGATGGGATATTGGGGATCAAAGATAATCAAAACAGGATCATGAGTTAGTACTGAGATAATTTTCTGGCGTATCTCTTCATGCTCAACTTTCCAAACGAAACTATTAATTTTAGAGGTTAACTGATATAAAGGTTTCATCTGTTCAGAAAACTGTGGAACAAACTTACGGAAGTAAGATGCTAAACCTATAAATTGTCTCAATTGTGTAACAGTCTTTGGTTCAGATAGTCCAACCAGAGCTTGTATTTTTCGCGGATTTGGTTCAATACTACCGTCTTTGACCAAGTATCCTAGATATTCTATTTCAGTTTTGAGAAATGAGCATTTTTTTATATTAAAGGAAAATCCTGCTTCCGATAAAGCCTTTAGCACTATTGCCAATCTGTCAAATGCTTCCTCTTTTGACCTCGCGACTATCACTACATCATCAATGTAAACAATTGCATAGGAGTACGCCAAGTCACCCAGTGCTCGCGCTATAGCTCGCTGAAAAATCGAAGAGGCATTTTTTAGTCCAAATGGCATAGATAGAAACTCGTACTGGCCCTCGGGAGTTACAAAGGCGGTTCGCTCTATGGATCCTGCATCTATGGGAATCTGATAAAACCCACTGGCCATGTCTAAGCAAGAAAAGTATTTACCCCCACGCAATCTGTTAACTTGATCTGATATCAACGGCAAAGGGTATTTGTCAGCCACTGTATTTGAATTGAGCTCTCGATAATCAACGCATAAGCGATCACTGCCATCTTTCTTCTTAATTAATAAAATTGGACTAGCGAATGGAGAATTACTTGGACGTATTACATTAGCCGCCAACATTTCCTTGATTTTATCTCTTACTAATTCTTTCTCATCTACACCAAGACGATATGGACGCCTCTGCACAGTCTTGTTGGCGTCTAATAAACGAATTTCTAATTCTCCAGTCGTGACTCGTCTACTCGGCATTCCAACAATGAAATTTTCAGAATACAGATCAAAAATGTTCTTAAGTTTACACTTATCATTATCATTTAAATCAAAATTATCGTCAAATAGCTTATCGTAATTTGTAATGGTTTCATTGGAAATCGCATTAATCTGTTTAGTTTTAAAAATATTAAATTTATCAGCGTCCATCGTTATGCCGAAGCCAAGAGCTAATATTTCACGACCAATCATTATGTCATGTTTCAAATGCTCGTCCATAACTACATTAAACATAATTTCCAGATTAAATTGACAAATTTGTATAGTAGACAGTATTTGTAAATTGCATCGTACAACGTTTTCACCTATTCCTTTCAGAATGACTAAGTTATTAAATCTTTTTCCAGCTAACTTGTCTGCTAACTTTTCCTTGATCAGGGAGCACTCGGCACCCGAATCGAAAAAGAATGGAAAGGGCTCACCAAATTGATATAAGATTCCTTTGGGCTCCAACACTGCACAGACGTCCACTCGCTTCTCGTTCATGCTGCTATTCGATGCCGACGTACCCTTCGTGCATGCAGATGCAATGTGACCGACGTTTCCGCATTTAAAGCAAGTCACTCCAGTCCTGTCTCGTCCCGCCAATGGTTTTCCATACAATTGATTTGACTTTGATTGTTCGGCCTTCCTCTTACGGCATTCCAGCATTTTATGTCCGGGATTCCCACAGTAATGGCACTTCATTGGAGTGTGTGCCTTGAACCTCTTCTTATCAGGACCGATCGAATGGTCTGAAGCCGAATACTCGCTTCGCTTGCTGTATGCAAAGGCTTTCAACTGCTGCTGAAGTTTATTTCTATTCGTTATATTGGTGGTGAAAAGTAGACGTTGCAGTCTGGTGTCGATTTGCGACATGTGTGCCAACACGAAAGACACTGCTATTTCTTCCATGTCCATCGACTTCCATTTGGTCATTAATGACGTCACTAGCCGGCTACCGTATGCAGACAAGCACTCGCCTGTTTTCGGCCGTCCGTTGAGGATGTTCAATAAGACAGCGGCCGGTGTCTCAGCGTCATCGTAGCGGTGAATGAACAATTCTTTGAATTGTAGCCAGGTTATGCCAGCAAAGCTGATCTGAGCAAGCCATTGGGAAGCGCTCCCTTCTAATGCTCCGCTCAGTGACATAACCAGTGCGCTGCCCTCCAGAGGATGCTCCGTCAGGATCATATCAGCTGTTTTGACCCATGCGCTGGCATCAACTTCAGCCGCGTCTGGATTGAACTTTGGCAGTCTCATTGTTTTTTCACTTGATGTAGTTGAAGCAGGCTTTTGCATTGTTTTTATAATTTCTATAAATCTTTGGTTTTGTGCTTCAAGTAAAGATCGCCATTCACTGTCACGTTTCTCCTGGGCCTGAGCCGATCCCACTTCTGATGTCGGGGGCAGGAAATCTGGGTGCTCTTCCTCCTGCATTGTAGCACTTGAGCGCAGTGAGTCGCGGCTATGTGTTCTCTCCTTCAATTCTGTGACCAAACTGAAAACTCCTCTTCTCGTTTTCTTCTTTTCGCTTACGCAATACATAACACCGTATTGCATCATCCAATTGCTCTCTTTAGCAATTCCCTTTTGATCCTCCTCTCTCTCAGAGGCATCGTACACACAACCGCGCCACACTCGGCTGAGACGACTCTCTCTCTCGTTCTCAAACCTCGCTCTCAGCAACAATGTGAATAGAAGGAACAACGGATTAATTACTGCGTAGTTTCTGTTCTCCTTTATTGACATAGTTTCTTAACTCTATACATTTCTGTTTACATTTTCATCAGTTTTCATACATCTTCATTATACATCTCCGACATATATATATATTGTAAATTTTTCAAAACAAGTTTTTATATTATTGGTAAAATGTAAGTAAAAACATTTTGTTACATATTTTAAAATCAATATATTAAATTTAAATTACAAATTTTATAACTGGTAAAATATAAGTGAAAATATTTTTGTATATGTATGTTTTAAAATCAAAATATTAAATTTAAAGTTAAATTACAAATTTTATAACTGATAAAATATAAGTGAAAATATTTTTGTATATGTTTTAAAATCAAAATATTAAATATTAAACTTAATGTTAAATTACATAAATTTTTGAATATTATACTGTACTATATTTATTATTATTTATTTTATTATATTATATTTTATATTAATACTTACGCCCTTTACCACTGTGTAAATTCGTAAAGAAAACTTTTTTTTAGGTATTTTGTATAGTTCTAAAATGTATTACAAGTTCAATATAGATCCAAAAAAGGAAGGATCTATAGAAGTTTGTTCCCCTTTAAGTTTTATTTGATTTTCGTACAGAATTCGACCTCTAGATCTCTGCTGATGAGCATTTTCTGGCATTTTCCTGTCCCTGTCGTTTCCTTTTGACTTTTGTTGTATCTCTCATTTAAATTGGGTCAGCATTTCATCTCTTCTTTTCCTATATCCATTTTAATTAGCATGTTTATTTGACTTTGTTGTGGGGTGTGTAGGAGTGGCAGTTTTCCTGGTGGGTGGCGATGGCCGTGGCACCCCAGGGCACACGTGGCGTATGTGGAATGTGTGTCTATGCGGGAGCAGCTGCTTGTGTGCTTCGAGTGTTGATTAAACAAATTGCAAATGAGTTTTGGGCGGGAGGTACTCCCTCTTCCCTGCCCTCTTTCCTTCCCTGTTCCCTGTTCCCTGCCCTCTTCCTCTTTCTATTGTTTGTAACAAAACAAAGAATTGGCTAAGACATGCACTTGAATAAACTCTTGTGCTAAAACTAAAACAAATATCACGAGAGACAGAGAGAGAGAGAGAGAGAGCGAAAGAGTGGCTGAGGGTGGCAGTGGGAGACAGTTGTGGGGCAGTGGTGGCGCGGCGGCAGAGAGCTGTAGTTAAATGCACAAATAAAAGGCACACACACACATGACACTGGCAGAGTTATTTAAGAAATGCAATTTCAATTAAATATGCAAAATACTCAAAAAGTCTAATTTAGAGAACTCCTCAATGATGCCTGCTGCTGGCTGGCTGGCTGGCTGCTGGCTGCCTGCTGTTGTCTCTTCTGTTGTGTGTGTGTGTGTGTCCTGGCAGTTGAATGGCAGCAACAATGCGAAGGATACTTAAATATTTATATAACTATACCAAGGGGGGTGGAGAGGGCGGTACATGGGAGAAGGGTGGCTTGGGATGCTGCTGCTGCTGCAACAAAAGTTTGTAATCAACAATTTGCATATTTGCTTTGGCAAAAGGCAAAAAACCCTCTCCCCTTTCTCTCTCTCTCCCTCTCTCTCTCCCGCACCTTGCGCGCTTCTACTATTGTTTCTCGCCTTCTCGCAGAATTCTTACTTACGTTCTGATACCCTATTTCGTAGAGGGTCTTTAGGGTTATAGGCAGATATTTTTAGGAGAATATCTGCGAAAAACACAAACAAATGACAGAAATAATAAAAAAGAAAATCATACTAAATTGCTGAATTTCTTAAATATTTATTTATTATTTTAAAATATTAAAAAAAAAACAAATAAAAATAAAAGATATCAGCTTGAATTATTTTATTATTTATTTATTAAGATTAACTTTAATATTTTAATTAACTAATTGTATGGAGCGCTAGCATCGGCGCCTTCGGCTCTGTATGATAGTATTTTATTATTTTATTACCATAGAAATTAAATATCTTTCGAAAAGAAGCGTACAAAATATTGCAAATAATTAAAAAAAAATCAACCTAAAAATATTAATTTGCTTAGCTTATATTCATCTATGTATTACTGTCACATTTCCTGTATTTATATACAATAAGTACAATTATTTTTATATTTATATTATTATTCTGCCATAGAAATAATTGCTCTCGCCCAAGAGTATCTTCAGCTTCGTCTCTGCCCTAAGCCAAAAGATATTCTCTCTCTCTGCTTTTTGTTTTTGCTGTTCTTTATTGTTGTTAACATTTGTTAACGTTGCACAGCTCCCAAAGCTCCACTAGTTGTTGTTGTTTTTGTTGCCACTGTACTTTTCACAGTTGTATTTTTTTCTTTTTTTATGCTTTTTGCACGCTTTTAAGCATTGCACCAGCATGAAACTTACTTCATTTGCGTTTATGTGATTTTCTGCTCTAATAACTTTAAGTAGTGCCTGCTCCCCTCACCCCCTTAAAACCCGCTCTCTCTCCTTACACATACAGAAAAACAACCACATAATAATAATAATAATAATGAAAAAATAAATGAAAACTCTCAGCCGACAATCTGCATAAAACCAACAGCCAAAAAAAATAAACAAAAAAAAAATACCCCCAGCGTCATTTCTTTTTAGTTGTATTTTTGCAGCTTTAATTTTGTTGTATGTTAATTATAAATTGGGGTACAGTTGTGTGCAGGGCTATGCAGTGGAGAGAGAGAGAGACAGAGTCCTCTGGGACAATGTCTAGATTTTCAGCTGCCAGAGACAGCAGCAGCAGCAGCCTCTGCAAACGTTTTTGGGGGCAACTTTAAGCCTTCATTGGCTTTCGGTAGTCACTGCTGTGTGGCAGCACCGTTCATCGTTCAGCGCTCAGCGCTCAGGGCTTAGATGGGGCATTAACAGCAGATACTTGCCACTAAGTAGTAGCAGCAATAGCCACAGCAGCCACAGCAGCCACAGGGCGCCACTAACTTACTCCAGTTTCAGGAGCCAAAAGCCAGGCAGCACCAGAAGCAGCCTGAACCGAGGCCCATTCATTCAGTCGCACGGTCCATTCAGCGTTTGTTGACTGGATAATTATGTTGTGCGTGCAAGATTTATGCCCACAAACCCATGGGGCAATCAGCAGAGAGAGAGAGAGAGAATGGAGTGTGGATCGAAGTTTAGGAGTAGGGCGCGGCATACAAAAACGTAAACCTGCCCAGCAGCCGCTTGCCACTGCCCTGGGCCTTGGGATTAGAAGGTGCAAAGACGCCATTTTCGGACGCTGATGTGGCATGGGAGGGGGGGGAGGAAGCGGCATTCTGCTTATGCTGTTGTTGTTTGGGGCACGCTGCTGATGGCGCTGCTGTTGCATGTGTTGCAAATAAATTGACTGTCTGTGGTGGCGGCCATGGCGATGAGCAAACAAAAGGGCAGGGTCAGGTCCGGGGCACTGCCTTCCCATGGACAGCCACTAAATAAGCAGGATCGTGTAGGTGCAAATGGCTCGTTGTTTCGGCAGCGAATATGTATACGTTCGTGTGTGTGTGTGTGTGTGTGTGTGTGTGTCTGTGGGTTGTGTTTGGTATTCGTAGCCAGGGGCGTAGCCCACAAGGAGCAGTTGGTTGACTCCTACAATGATTTCGCATTCATGGCAGAAGCACCACGACGAGCAGACGAGCTCTCCAGATGAGGCCTTGTTTTGTTTGCTGCGGTTCTTTGCTGCGTAGGTGGGGTGGGGGCTGGGGCTGGTATGGGTTTCGGAGCGATTTGTTGAGTTTGGTTAGCGGTGTAGGTGTAGGTGTAGGACCCATTGCGTAGGTCAAATTGCGTAAAGTTGGGTCTAGGATTTGGACTGAAATGAGAGTAAAGCTAAGTCTGGGTTGGGTCTACTGCTGATAAGAATTCAACGATTTGACGCTTGCGATTCACTGAAGAAATTCCTCCAAAATTATATTATATTATATTTTATAATATTATATTATATATGTCTATAATATATTATTATATTAATTAATGTATTTAGTGTTTAGGAATTCAGCAACAAAAAAATATGTACTTACACAAATGGCAATTTTCTCAGAATTAATTTTTCGTACAAAAAGATATAAAAAAAAAATTTATCATACAAAACGAAATGAAATAGGCGTTCAAACACACATTTTAGACCAAATTTGAGATTTGTTTTTGGATTAATTTTTAATTTTTGAGTAACCTATTTATAGAAAATTTTTTTTATAGAAAGAATGACCTATACTATGGCTATCATAAAAAAAAAAAACCGCATGCACTTTGGTGCACGCTTTGCGGAGATAGCCGCTTACACACCAATTTTTTTTACAAATTTATAGTTTAGATTTAGCGATTAGTTTTTTAATTGAAATATGTGTGCACACAAATAGCAAATCCTCTGTCTTGCCAGTCCCCTACATGTTCGTTTATGTCCCAACAGGCGAGAAACTGTTATCGCAATTTGCAGTGCAGTTCCGCCGAAACTGATCTCACCCTGCGCTCAATACAGATAAAAACACAATGCTCGATGGGTTGGCTGTTCCTCTGCCTGGCAATCGCTTGCACGCTCGCAAGGCGAAGGAGACGCTGAAAAGGAACTATGCAAAACTGTTCTCGCTGCAATTTACATTGGGTTGCTGCCTGCGACTGATCTGTCGGCTTCACGCAGGTAGCAAAGCAGGGCAGAGCACAAACCCAAAGCTCAGCTTTTCTGTTGTTGCATTGCTCTCTCTCTCTCTCTCTCTCGTGCTCTCTACAGCGATGCTCGTGGGTGTGTTGTTCTGCCGCGTTGGTACGTTCTGCGTGCGAGTGAGAACGACGGCATGCAAAACTGTCGAAGCGCTGGCCAAGTGATCGAGCGGAGTACCTCTTATTATGCAGAGTATATTAGGCTATGTTTGGCTATGAATTTCTTTTTTTTTTGATTCGATTTAAAGATATCTTGTGAGCCCCCAGAATAAATCGTTATGTCTACGCCACTGCCAGACAAGTGGGGGTGGGGAAGTCGCTTCCATATTCAATATTGCAGACACAAACAGCCTCAACTCGACTCGACTCGACTCCTGCGCCTCGTCCTGCGCCTCGTTCTGTGCGTGTGCGTGCTTTGAAATTAAATGTCGTTATAAGTAGGCATTTATATACAGCGCAACGCAACGCAAGACATTGCCGCCATCGCCCCCACGACTCCTGTCACATTCCTGCTGCCACATATCCTGCTGCCACATTGTAAGCGCTCTGGCCGGGCATCCTCCAACGGCTAGAAGGGGAGCTGGAACTGGAGCTGGAGTGGGTGGAGTTTGTGTCTTTCAACACACAAAACAAATATTGAATGAGAAATAAACGCAAGCCAAATAATACAGAACCCAAACCCAAACCCAGCAAGAACTTGGAAGATGCTAGAATAAAGCTGACGCTGTCATTATCCCTGGCAAAGACTTTTATCTTTTGCCTTTTGCGAAGCAATTTGTTTTTTTTTTTTCTAAGTAAATTTCGGCACAGAATTTGGCAATCGATGAGCGGAACGTATGTAACTATCAATTTGTGGTGGGGGGAGGGTCAGAGGATGTGCGACTGGTGTGTGTATACCCAAAACTCTTGACACTCATCTAATTATTCTCTCAATTATAAACTGTGTGGCAGGGGGGCAGGGCCGCCATCCTCTGGCTTTGTGCTGCATTCAAAATTAGTGGCATGGTGGCATGCATTAGTGCAGCGGCGTGGCGTCGATGGCAAAGCAAATGATTGTCATTGCAGGGGCGTAACCACACACACACACACACACACACATCCCACACATTGCCACACCCCAATTCGAAATATTCAATGCAATTTCCGCACAAGTTTGCGGCTGCCTTGGTGGCTGCCCCCAAAGTGTGTGCTGCAGCCTGCAGCCTGCCCCTGCAACTGTAATGAGCTTTAATCATAATTGATTTAGTATGTGCCCAGGCGCAACAGAGGAGGCTCGGCTCGGCTCGGCTCGGCTCCAACCTGCCCCACAGTGCCTGTGCCTGCCTGTCATCAATGCCAAGCAATTTATGCGCTGCAATAATCTTGCCAGACAAATTATGACGACAGATCCAAAGGCAGTCAGAGGGAGTCGTGGCGTGGCGTGGCCCTTGACTCTCTCGGAGTTCATTTTTCAAATGGCCCCAAAAAGTTGGCGCCCGCATTTGCAGCTCAACAGCTCGCTTATTGACTTATAGCCAGCTCCAAAAAGTCAGCGTCCCAAAAGCAACAGCAAAAGCAAAAGCAAAAAAAAAAAAATGAAACGAAAGGAAAGGCCCCAAAAGTTTTTGTGCGGAAAGCTGTAGGGGTGCTGGGGAGGGCGGTAGCAGCTGTAGGCGGCGACAAGTAATGCGAGTGTATGCAAATATTTCCAGCATTCAATGGCAAAGTTTTACAATGGCATTGCCACCCCCAACCCCCAACCCCCAACCCCAACCCCTTGTGTTTGGCGAGCGTTGTGTGCATTTAACAACTGTTTAAAATCAATTGCAATATTGATATGGCGGAATAGTGGGATTTGGGATTTGCTGATGGCTTTGCTGATGGATTTGAATTGAAAAGAGAAGAGTTTTTGGCTGGCACGTGGGGGGAAAGAGTGAGACAAGACAAAGAAGAAGAAAGGAGTTTGCAGAGAAAGTTGCAATGGAAAATGGAAAATGGAGGCAAAGAATAAGTCAAATTCGCGAATTTCAAGGTAAAGACTGAAAATTAGAATATAGAGAAATGCACGAAGGCTTTTTAAAGCATAGAAAATTTATGGAAAAATGTGTTAAATTTTGAATGAGAAAATAGAAATATTGTGGCAGAAATTAGTGCAACAACTAAAATTAATCAAATTAAATATATAAAAGAAAAAAGTTATGAAGAGAAGCGTTCCAAAAAGGGTGAATAATTTTTATTTTAGCATCATAAGAAAATTCGAAAAATTTTGAAAAAATTAAGCAATCATAATTTAAAGTAAAAAATGATATACAAAATTTAATATAATAAAAATTATACATGACAAATTAGCAAACGGAATTTAAAGTAAAAAATGATATAAAAAAATTTAATGTTATAAAAATTATAAATTACAAGTTTAACAAACAGAATTTAGACTAAACAATGATATACAAAATTTAATATAATGAAAATTATAAATTACAAATTTAACAAAAAGAATTTAAAGTAAAAAATGAAATTCAAAATTTAATATAATAAAAATTATACAAATTTAAAAAACAGAATTTAAACTAAAAAATGATATTAAAATTATAAATTACAAATTTAACAAACAGAATTTAAAGTAAAAAATTTAATATAATACAAATTATACAAATTTAAAAACAGAATTTAAAGTAAAAAATTATATACAAAATTGAATAAAATAAAAATTATAAATTACAAAATTTAACAAACATAATTTAAAGTGAAAAATGATATACAAAATTTAATGTAATACAAATTGTAAATTACAAATTTAACAAAAAGAATTTAAATTAAAAAATGATATACAAAATTTAATGTAATACAAATTATAAATTATAAATTACAAATTTAACAAAAAGAATTAAAATTAAAATATGATATACTAAATTTAATATAATAAAAATTATAAATTACAAATTTAACAAACAAAATGGAAAAATATTAGTAGTGTCCCATGAGGGATAGACTCTCCTTCGTCACATGCGTTTGTACATACACATATATATAGTATATACATATGTATAGCTGACAAATAATGATAGCTTGATGGGGTATATAAAATAGCTAAAGCTGTGCCAAAGCACTGGCTAAGATATTTAAAACAGACCCAAAACCTGCAGAGAGCTGGAGAGCTAGACAGCTGATCAGCAGCAAGAACAAAAACGCAACGGAGAAGAAATTTGAGAACAATTAAGTAAATTCCTGTTGTCAAACAACGAAGTAATTCCTGTTGAATGTTGAAGCTTAAAAAAAAACAAAACAAAAATCATGAGACCAAGATACAGCAGCAGCAGCCGCAGCAGCACTGAACTTAGATGGAAAGGGGTAAGATGGGGAGATGGGGTTACAGGCGCAGTCAAGACAATCATTTGTCAGCTGCAGTGCCACTGATTGGCCATTTAGTTATGCGCTCTTCGCTCTGCCCGTCATAAAGATAAGCAAGCGGAGGATAAGTCTTTCCCACAGGAGCAGGAGGAGAAGCAGCGGCAGCAGCAGCAGTAGTAGATGGAAGCAGGGAGCTTTACCTTCTTGGCATTCATTAGCACTGGAGGGGCGGCCAAATGATGTCAGCTGTCGTCCATTTGGACGCTCGGTTTGTCGGTCTGTTGGTCCGTTGGTCCTTTTGGTTAGTTAGTGCAAAAATGCAAATTTTACATGGCTGCAGCAGCAGCAGCAAGCCCTTCTCATGGCATTGCTGTAGCTTCAAGGCTCGAGGATCCCACATCTTGTCCTAGGTCTGTCTTGGGTGCTTGGGTTCTCTTGGCTTTTCGGGGTTTTGTTTGTTTAATAAATTTTCGGTGCCTTGGCCAAAAGACAATTTTAAATTCTTCTAGCAATTGGAGCAAACAGCAGCCACCAGCCCCGGGGCACCCAACAGAGCGGGGGGCGTGGTGGCGGGACGGGACGGGACGGGACGGTGGCATTGTGGGCAAAAACGGATGCACAACCCCATTACCAAAGGGGCCCGGAGAAGGACAAAGGAAACCAATTAACAGACGCCATTGTTTCACTTGGTAATTCAACTAAATTGCATGGCATTGCAGCTGTAAGCAAATCTACAGGAGAGCTGATGCTGCTGCTGCTAGCTGCTGCTGCTCCGCCTGCCACTCCTCCTGTGCCACTGTGCCCCATATGCCCATTCAGAAGTCAGAGCCAGCGGGTTTATTGGCAGCAACATTTTCTCTACTGCAATGTGGCTTGGGTCTCTGCTACTAGATGTTGAGTGGTGAAAGATAATAGATGGAACTGTTCCGTTGCGTTTCATTCCGTTTTGGACAACGAATGGAAACAAATGAGTTGCAAGAGAATTAAAACAAGGCATTGTGTGGTCCACATTTCCGCTTTTCTCTTTGGACGTTTTTGGCGGCATGCAAAGCAGATGGCAAAAATCACACAAAGAGCGAGCAAGAGACGGCGAGAGCGACCGGGGCGACAGCCTAGAGATGATTAATCTTTTTGTATGTGAGAATTCACTTTTAAAGCTCTTTGCATTCAAGAAAGTTGTTGAAATTAACTGTTAAATTGATAAATGTTCGAAAAGCAAGCAAGAATCGCTGTGTGATTCGTCTCACGATTAATTCCTTTTAACACAAATAAAACCGAAAACAATATAGCTCAGAGCACGCACACACTCACATTGTTTGCAAGGCGTTTGTGTGCGTAGATAGCAGGCAAAAGGGAACATTGTATTGGTGCCAAAAAACTGTAATACAGCTGCGCCTTTTGCTATACCCATCAGAAAGGGCAGTGCCGAAGCGCTGGGTTCAGATCGTTCTCTCTCAAACACGAAGCTAGCAAGTTTGATCGTTGTCGGCAAACGATTCCAGCATGCTTGATCCGAGCAGCTCGCACGAATCGGTATCAAAGCCGAACCTGAGGGAATGCGAAGACGGTTCGATCGTGTTCGATCCGCATTGCTGCTGCAGGCTAAGTTGCATCGATCCAGTTGGATTGTTATGTTCCAAACACTGATCATCATATTTTCTAAGCCGGTTTGATTAACGTTTCTCTCGCTGTAGAAATCCAACACAAATAATCCACTTAATCGAATTTCCATGGGAGGAGTTGTTTTATCTTTTGTCTGGTCTCGGATTTCATATTGGCGGCTTCCCACAAGTTGCCAGAACTTGTTAATCAGCAAAAGCTTTGCTCTCTGTCTCTCCCTTTGTGTGCGCTCCCAAAAAAATTAGCCCAGTGCGATTGCTGGCTGGTGGGGATAAATTCAAATGGGTAAACTTCATCTTTTTTTCTTTTTTCTAGCTGGCAGCAGCGCAGAAACTAAACCCAGAAATCCCGAAAGCCACAGGAGGCAAGGGCAGAGAGTGGGAGAGAGAGAGAGTGAGAACTGGTAACGAGCAACTTTTCATTAGCATTTGCTATAACAAATGCCACGCCCACGCCCACACGCACACGCACATGACCATAGTACGGTCGTACTGCGTCGCGTTTCGGGGCCCAAAGCAAGTGCATTGTGGATGGGCCTGGACAAACATTTTCATTGGTTTTCTTGGTCGAAAGGCAGCGGCAGCGGCAGAGGAGAATGGCATCGGTGTGGTGTGGGCATCGGTTGGTTGGTTGGGCGCCGCATTTCAAGCGCGTCGAAAATGCATTTGGCGAGCGATCGAAAGCGAGCAGCGGCTGCCCGTTCCCCACTGCCTGTATGATTATCCTGTGTGTAAAGTGTTTGTCTCTCTGCCTGCCTGCCTGACTGCCAGCATGCCCTCCTGCCAGCCTGCCCTCCTGCCAGCCTGCCTGCCTGCCAGCCTGTGTTTGCCAGGATAAACGACGTAATCCAGACGAAATGGAACTTTTCACATTTAACTGGTGCCCTGGCCTGTCCCTTACACCCACTGCCGCTAGTTGCAATGTCGGAGCAGGAGCCGGAGCCAGCCAGTCGACAAAACTTCGCCTCGCCTCGACCGGTGGAAGAGCGGTGCAAAGTGCCAGGGACCTGATAATGAAAACTTGAATCATTGTAGGCAAACTGCAATGCCACGGAGAGGACAGCAGACCAGCAGGAAAGGCATCTGGCGCTGCCTCAGCATGACCTGACCAGGAACGTGGACAGCGCACTTCCCTCAACCCCTCACTCTCTCTTTCACCCTCTCCCTCTCTCTCTCTTTCTATCTCTCTCTCTCTCTGGGGGTAAAGTGTTTTCGTTTCGTTTTCGTGGTCCGTTGCGTGCCAAATCTATGAGAGCGTGCGATGCCCGCAAAAAGTTGCCGGACAGCGAGAGAGAGACAGAGAGAGAAAAAGAATGAGAATGCTGCTGCGGTGTTTGAAGATGGGCCTTGGACCTGCACGATGATGGGGTTGGCTGTCCAAAAGGGGACAAGGGTGGTGGGGGACAATGGCCATTGCCTGCGTCAACCTTTAGTAGCCTTTTGATGACTTTTTGCTGCTGCTCCTGCTACTGCTGCTCCTTCTGCTGCTGCTCCTTCTGCCGCTGCTCCTTCTGCCGCTGCTGCTCCTTCTGCCGCTGCTCCTGCTCCTTCTGCCGCTGCTCCTGCTGCTCCTTCTGCTGCTTGTTGTTGTCGCCGCAATTTTCTTGTTGTAGTAACACGCCCCATTGTTCTTGTTGTTGGCCGCTGTCGTTGATGGCGTTCAAATGAAAACTTTTCCAATTATTGCGGTGAGTCCGAGAAGACAGCACGGAACGGGGGCAGCCAGTAGGACCTGGCCAGTGGCAGTGGGGAAAAAGAAAGAAAAATCACCGCAGCTAAAAAGAAAGAAAAATCATGGGGCGCCACCGCTGCCGCCGCCACAGACAAACAAGTAAATGAGCATCAAATCGAACTCGTGCGGCGCATAATGAGTGTTCAACAACTCCACTGCTTGTCGGTTCAAATCGGCTACACCCCCTACCCGTCACCCACTCCCTGCTTAGCAGCAGTCCCGCCCCCTGGTCCGGTCATTAATCTAATTTTCTGTGGGCGTTTGGTTTCTCCCCCTCCCCCGCTGAGGGAGGCTGGTGGAGATGGGCTTATAGGCTTAGCAAAAATTTAAAATGATTCCATGTCGGACTTATGGCCAAGGTGTGTGTATCGGATCTAATCATTTCGTTAGGCGTTCCCGTTAATGATGATGACGCCCAGACAATAGAAGCCAGCAGTGACACACACAGAGAGAGAGAGAGAGAGAGACAAAGAGAGAGAGGAGTGAGAGACACACAACAACAAAAAAACAATGATGCGGATACGATACGACCCCACTAAGCTCTCACTCTCTGGCACGCTTCCATGATACTGCAGTGCTGCCTCCCCACCAACTGCCTCTCTGCCTGCCTTTCTGCCTACCTTCCTGATTTCCAGCTGCTAATACGCGAATACCGGAACAGACGCCACATTGTTTTAAGCGACTTTTCCTGCTTTTTTTCATAAAGGGTAATCAGTGCGTCGAAGGGGTACAATGTACAGTGATAGAACTTTGATTTTTTGTACACATTTTTTATTTTTATGAGGTCATTGATTAACAATACAGGAGTTAAGAAAAGAAGTTTCACTCCACCCTAATGTACATACCCGCGTGTATAGTGTTTGCGTAAATTAATGTGCGGAATTATTGAAAGGATTTTGCTTAGCATAAAATATGGAACCAGTTTCAAATTTCACTTATCAAATCAATAGCTGAATATACTCCCAGTGGTGCTCGGTACACGGTGCGTACTACGATCCCTTGGGCAGAGCGCAAGTTTTGCATTTCGACATCCAGCCCCTCACGCCGAATGCGACCCACGAGCATCGTTGGAGGGAGAGAGCACGAGCCATACAACAACACAAAAGCTGAGCTTTGGGTTCGTGCTTTGCTTTGCTTTGCTACCTGCGTGAAGCCGACAGATCAGTCGCAGGCAGCAACCCAATGTAAATTGCAGCGAGAACAGTTTTGCATAGTTCCCTTTCAGCGTCTCCTTCGCCTTGCAAGCGCATGCAAGCGATTGCCAGGCAGAGGAACAGCCAACCCATCGAGCATTGTGTTTTTATCTTTATTGAGCGCAGGGTGAGATCAGCATCGGGAGAACTGCACTGTAAATTTTAATAAGAATTTCTGGCATTTTGGGGACATGAATGAATCATGACAAGGGCTTGCAAGGCAGAGGCCGACAATTGCCGGCCCAAAAAGTATGCTATTTGTCTGCATATTTTGATGAAAACTAATCCCTGAATAATTAATATAATATTTGGGTATTTAATAATGCTAACAATTATTAATTATAATTATTAATAACTATTAAAAAGCGATGAGAGCTAATAATTATAATTATTAATTAATATTTATAATTAATAGCTAATAATTATTTATAATTATAATTAATAATAATAATTATAATTCATATTCATATTTTGTTAATAATTATATATTAAGACTAAACCCTAAATAATTAATATAATATTTGGGTATTTGATAATGCTAACAATTATTAATTATAATTATTAATAATTGTTATAAAGCGATGAGAGCTAATAATTATAAATCAATAATTATTAATAATTATAATTAATAATAATAATTATAATTCATAATTGTTAATAATTATAATTAATAATTATAATTAATAATTATTAATAACTATAGTTAATAATTATTAATAATAATTAATAATAATAATTATAATTAATAATTATAATTAATAATTATTAATAACTATAGTTATTAACTCTCATCGCTTTTTTCTGAACGTAATTTCTGGCTAAGTGCTCCGCCGCTGCACATTCTTTTGCGTAAAAAAAAAACAGATCTATGTAATGACTCACTACTAATGAGTATCCGCCAGTCGCATTATAGCCAGTACCTGTCCCCCTACTCCTATGCTTTACTTTTTGTGTCATTTACTGCCTCTTCGCTGCCCTGCCCTGCCCTGCCACGCCCCCAAATGATGACCATGTGCTTTCTTCTTGCTACATTTTTGTGGGTTTTCGTTTATTCCGACTGTGCAACAAAAGGAAAGCGGATATATGTACGTATGTAATTTTGTTTGCCACACGGAAGTTTTTGTGCTGGTTAAATCCTTTTCTGCCTTTTTTTTTGCGTTGCTTAACAAAATCACCAAATTGATTAATAATTGTCGTCATCGTGGTGGTGGCACCATTGGCGGCAATGCCAGTCATGACTCTTTTGTTTTGTATAGGGAGAAAGTTTAATTAAACTTTAAGCGTTTGTTGCATTAGCATTGCCTATACAACACTCTCCCCCTCCCCCACTCTCTCTTACTCGCTCTTACTCGCTCTTGGTTTTTGTTTGGTTTTTGCCGTTTTGCGGAGAGCGTTTTCGTGGGCGGTTTTTGCGGCATGGCCTCGGATATTGTATGTGTCGATTAATTACGCGTTTTCTCGTCTGCGCCAGTGTTGCAAAGTTTAATTAGTTTCGGTTTTAATTGACAGTTGAAAAAGTTCGCAGGCAGCCTGCCTGCCTGCCGCCGCATGTCAAATCATTGCAGAATGTCGATGGGCAAGGGAAGGTACAGTGGTGTGTGTGTGTGTGTGCGCCACAAATTGGCTGGTGGAACATTTTTCTAAAGTTCAATGGCATTTTTCGGTTAAGGTATCTAAAAAATGTACCAAAAAGGCAATGAAATGAAAAAAAAAAGAAAAAAAAAATGAGCTTTCTTTTCCAGTGTGGCTTAGCAGTGCATCTGTATCTATTTTAAATGATGTTTCTTTGCAAAAGTTTTAGCTACGATTTGCACTTGAAATTATTCGCCAGTGCTAAATATAATCTTTCCCCTAATTATATCCTTTCCCCTAATTATAGTCTTTCCCCTAATTATATCCTTTCCCCTAATTATATCCTTTTTCACCTAACTTTCTTTGCTACCTGACGAATCTCTGGCCATTTTTTGCTGCCCCTGCCACTGCCTGAATCTCTGCAAAAAATCTAAGCTTAAGTCTGTGCCCCATTTCCATTTAAAAGATCAATGAAGCAAACATTTGCACTTTGTCTTAACTGCTGTGGTGGCTCTCCATCTTTTATAGGCCCCTCCAAAGAGCGGGGTCTGTACTCCAGCTGGCATCTTCCCGCTTCCCGCTTTAGTTTTAGTTTCAGTTACAGTTCCAGTTACAGTTTATCCATTCCCTTTGCCTGCTGCTGCTGCTGCTGCTGTTACGTTTGGCACTTGGCTTCTGTAACTGTTTCTTCTTGTGTTGCGTAAGTCAACAGTCGTCGTCCTGGCAATGTTGTGTTAATGTTGGCCATACGTTCAACTGCCGCACCGTTCCCTCTCTCTCTCTCTCTCTCTCTCTTTATCTATCTGCTGCGCTGCGTTGTGAATGTCCTGTCATTTGTTGACCAAATAAGTACATGGCAAGCAATTTGTATTTGTTTTACTTTTGCCAGAGAGACAGACAGACAGACAGACAGAGAGATAGAGAGAGAGAATGAGACTCCTGGAGTACGCACCGTACGCTGCCCAAAAACCAAAGGACTCAACTAATTTCATATTAAAACATCGTTTTGCATGCAGAAGCCAGAAAAGCAGCAGCAGCAGCAGATACAGCCTCACACACACACACACACACACACAGCACTCGTTCTCTCGCACTCTCTGAAGCTCTCAGTTTCTAATGAATTTGATGTCCTGGCCGAAAAATTCTTCGGCCTTAACTTTTGGGAATAGACCCTACCCCACCCCCACACCCCTCAACAGTTACTGTCATGTGTGTGTGGGCAGCACATACTCGTAATTGTCGACCTCATGCCAGAGCAGCTGTCGCCAGATCAGAGAGCGACGATGAACAATGCAATTAACATTTATGGGAATTTTTTTTTTTTTTTGACCAGGATTTTCCTGCCTATAAGAGGGAGGGGTATTTCTGTTGCCTTTGTTTCGTGGAGAGGGGCAAGAGGGTAGTGGGGGCAAATTGATTTTTAGGCTCTCAAATCAAAGTCAGTTTTTTTTTTGATTTCCTATTTTTTTTTCTCTTTGGTAATCCGTTTCATTTCATTTGTGTTTTGCTTGCAAATAAATAGGCAATGAAAGTGAATCACAAATGAGAGAGAGAGAGAGAAAGACTCGCAGAAAACGCAATGAGGCGCACAGCGCACGAAAATAAAAGGGACACCACACCCGAAATTATCCACAAAATTTTTACTCATTTTTGAACGGGGCCCCGCAGCAAATTGGGCAAAAGTAACGAATAACGATGAATGGGGGGGTTGGGGGGGGAAGAAGCGTCGCTCAAGCGCTTCTAATCAAAAGAGAAATTCCAACACACACACACACATAGATACACACAGATGCTTTGACAGTGCCTGAGAGTCTGCGGCTAAGTTAAATTTTCTGTGTAGGTCATGTCGCCGCATTTGCGTTTTTTTTTTTTTTTTTTTGTTGGGCTATTTTCAAATCAAGGATGTGCGGGTAGGTGGGGGAGTGTATGGTAGCGGGGGTGTGCCTATATAATAAGACTTTGGTTGGCATTATATCTGTCTATGGCAGGACATGACCCAAGCATAAAGGTCACGGGACAGTCAGGGGAGGGCACAGTCGATGATTGAAGCCAGTGAATAAATCAGCAGATGCGAGTGGGAGAAACGGAACGGCAAGTTATTGCTGCTCTTCATATATGTATATATTTTTCGGTCTCACTGTAATTTAGTTTATTCTCACAGTATATCCCATATAACCAAATTTTATTATGCTTCAAAATGGAAGAGTGTTCGTTTTTCTCTCTCTTTCTCTCTCGCTCTCTCTTTAACCCAATTTGATATATGTAATTTTTTTTTATATATGTATGTACATATATCGCAATTTCTCTCAGTGTGAATTATCCAGATTATTCATTCCACATTCACTTCGCTCTGCCCCCTGCACAAATCTTTTCCCTTTGACTCTGGGATATGCATTTCCAATCGGATTTCCGTGCCACACACACACAGCCACACCCACACGGCCTGATTTTCTCCCTGTCCCACTCTTTTATCGACTTTCCACTTTATTTGAGCGTCCGAATGGACATTATGTGAATGGACGCTGCGACAGCAGGCAGGTGCCGCATGCCCCCAGCCCACACCCACACACGCGCACCACCATTCGTCAGTCCGTCTGCGGTTGTGCCAGTGGAGAGCCGGGGGCGGGGGCACGCATCATTATTATGCCATGCACAGTTATGTGCCCAGCCGCCTGACCCAAAGCGCATAAAAAAACAAAAAAAAATAAAATAATGTACGTAAAAAGGCCGCTTCGGAAAATCCTTTTCCATGTTTTTCCTTGTGTGTTTGCGGCAGAGAAATCTTTTCGACCCTCGCACAAATTTTGACATATAAAATTCAACTTTTTTTTTTGTGTGTAAAATTTTGAGTCCTGCCAGGGTAGGAGTGAGGGAGAGAGAGAGAGTGGAATGCCGGATTCCCTTCCTAATGTCAACTTTTTTTTTGGTGGGGGGGGGGGGGGTCCTCAATTTCGCTTTATGTTAATTTAAACATGTGCCCCCTGCCTGCCTGCCCCTGTCACTATGCTATGCCGCATAAAATATGAACTCTCTGCCGTCTCATGTGTCTCAATGTGCCACAAGGATTATGTGTGTGTGTGTGTGTGTGTGTGTCCGAATGTACTGGCCTTCATTGTAGTTTTCGGGTCAAGTTTTGTAGTAGTTTTCGTTCGCTGTGTGTTGTGTGCCAAAAGATTTTCTTGCCACGTTTTGCCACTTTCACTGCCACACACAGCAGCAGCAAGCAGCAGCAAGCAGCCACAGCTGTGGCCTGGCTCCTTCTGTCAGCTAAAAGAGGCGTGGCATGTGTGTGTGTGCCTTAGCTCCTTGGGTTTTCTCTTGTTGATTTTTATGTTAGCATACTTTTATTTTCTTCTCCTGTTTGGGGGTCGTCCTGGGTTTCCTGAGAGGTCGTCGGTATCCCGTTCGTCCAGTGTGTATATGTATGTGTGTGTGTGTCTAACAAACAAGCTTTATGCCATATTTGTTGTTATTTCGACTGGAGGTGATTTAATGGGTCTTATTTCATAAATTTTATATACTTATGTGCATGTATTTGCTGTGCCGCCCAGTGGTCGGAGGTCCTGCTGATTCTCAGCACTGAAACAATTCAATTTTCGTCGAGCTTATTGGTTAGTTGGTTGAGCTTGAAAGAGGACTCGACCAGTGGCCGAGTGAAAATATATTGGGAATTTCTGCACCCGGAAAGCTTAAGCTCAAGGAAATTTCCTTTGATTTTAAAATTGAGGTGTGCAAATTAAGAACTTTATGCTAGAAATTTCAGTTTACATCCGAGAGAACTGCATTGAGTATGAGCGAATCGGATGGAACTCGATCAGTCATAGCAGCAGCAATACTTTTCTGTTCGTTCGAGTTGCCTCTCACACACGAAACGAACTTGCAGGAATCGAACCTGCTCGAACCTCGAACATTCTGCTGTTGGGCTTGGTGCCGTTGTCCGATCAAACCTCGATCTCTAGCTGCTTGTATGAGACGCAACATGTATGAGACGCTACCGAAGGAGAAGATCGACCGAGCGAGCAGCAGACTTCGGAATAATAGCATATTTATTGGGAGCAAAAGCACGAGTTGAGGTTCGTTTCCAAGCTGCGCCCAACCGATCGCCAATTAAAAAAAGAGAAGGAAACAATCTGCTAGATTTAATTGGAAATTAAAAAAAAAAGATTACATTTCCAGCCACTCCACATAATATTCGCCCTTAATTAACTTCTTCCCCTTGCCATATGCTCATAGGGCATCTCGTATTCGTCTTAATGCTCAATTTTCCTAAAACCAACTACCGCCCCGAATTTATTTTTCATTTGTGGGTTAAAGATGAGATTAGTGCTTGTGCCACCAGCCCCAAAAAAAAAAAAACCTACCACAAGCCACCCAACCCACATACCACCCCAATGAACTTGAATCTAAATTATGTTGGGCTGCATGATTTTACCTTTTTTCTGTTTTCCTTTTCTTTTTCTTTATTTTGGTTTTTTTTTTTTGCATTTTTGTTTTGAAAGGTTTCCCCACATGTGAAAGCTACAAATTTTCATTTTATTTTCGGGGCCACATTTGTTCTTTGGGTTATTTGCGCCATTTAAGTAAATTGAAATGCTCTTGTGTGTGTGTTTGTGTGGGTGTGTGGGTGTGGGTGTGTGTGTTTGCGGTCAAAGAGTGTAGACCCAAAACGACTTGCTCTTATTTCTATTTCTATTTCTATTTCATCTTTTTATAATTATAAGCATTTTAATTAGATGCATTCCTCTTGTCAGAAATGTTTTTCATTTTAATTAAAAGTGGAAAACCCGAAATCAACGTAAAGAGAAAAGATTGGCAGGAGCAGTATAAGCTAGCAGGAGACTTAGAAAGAGAGAGAGGGAAAGGGAGCAGCGTGACTGTTGTCCTTGCTGTGTCCTGGCCTCGTGTCCTCGGCACATTTGTCAATTTATATTGCTTTCACTTGCTCTGTGCTCCATTGGCTCGCTCTCGCTCTCTCTCTCTCTATCATTCTCTGACAATTTTTGCTGCACGCTGCTTGGGGACATTTATCAAAGCAATTGCGATAAATTTTCAAGTGCCCCAACAGATTAACAGTCAAAGTAGGCTATCTGCCTCATGACACACACACACACACACACTGTCTCTTTCTAGCTAGCACACAGCGCACAACAATTTGTGGCAAACAAAATGCAAAATTAACTGCATTTGTGCACTGCTGGTGCACTCTGCGGGGCCAACTGCGATTTGTATGGGAAAATTTTGACCCGCAAACCCCCGAAATGCGCTTGCAATGTGGCGCCACTTAAAACTTTCCCATCGAACACACACACAAACACAAACACTCAACTCCTAGCTACCCCTACCCCCTCTCCCACTGCAGTGCACTGCACTGACACACTAATACAATTGCAGGCTTTGAATGCGGCTAATTGTATTGGTAATGCGCATGAAAGCTTTTGATTATTGCCCCGACATCGTGAGTCTCTCGAATCTCTCTACGCTGCCAACCCAACCCCACCAACCCCCCCGTAACCCACAACCCATCTGTGATTAGCTTTTACAAATTGCAACACTGTCATTTGTTACACATACAGCAAGCAACAACAACAACAAGAGCCGCTACAATAATTCTTGCAACAATGCCCTGAAATACTGCATTTAATTTATTTGCTGTGTGCAACACACAAGCAAGCAAGCAACAACAACAATGAGTCATTGTCCATGTATGTGTGTGTGTGTGTGTGTGTGTGTGCGTATTATTGGCTTAGTGCCAAAAAAGTGTCAATGCATAAAATATTTATTGCCTGACCAGGCACGAAACACGATACATAAACGAAACGAAACGATTCGAAGGCGCCCAATCGCCACCCATCCCAGCAGATTTTTCACTTACAGACTGACAATGAATTTGGTGGTACGTACGTACCCATGCATAATACCCATGCATACCATTAAATGCAATCAATGCCATAGATATTTTAAATTGAAAATGAATTAAAGGTTGATTGGTAATTAAAGTGCGCTTTAATTTTGGACAAGGAAAGAGAGCAGCAGATAGCAGCAGAGATCACAACAGCTAAGACTTTTCTTGTGTGGCTTAGCAAGATAATTTTCAAAGAGGCTGCTGTTTGCTGCCGCAAGATGTTTTATGAGGATTCTATAAGGTAATACACTCCTCTGGCCCCGCGACACACTCCGAAGTCTAAGTCCAGTCTAATTCCTGTAGAGAGAAAAAGTGGGAAAAATTGCAACTAAAGCCAGAGCTAATAATAATAAAAATAATAATAAATATAATACAATTAAAAAGTAATAATTATAATTGAATATTTAAATAATAAAATAATAATTTAAAATTATAAAATTAAAAAAAATATATAAATAATATTTCTTGGCTCCAAAATAAAAAAAAAAAATAATAATAAATATAATACAATTTAGAAGTAATAATTATATTTGAAAATAATAATTTAAAATTATAAAAAAAAAAAATAATATCTCTTAAAGAGTAATAATTTATAATTATAAAAAAAAAGATAATACAAATAATATCTCTTGGCTCCAAAATATAAAAAATAATAAGGAAAGAGTGCAGCGGAGAGCAGAGAGCAAAACAGCTGAGAATTTTCTTGTGTAAAGAGGCCACTGTAATACACTCCTCTGGCCCCGCGACACAGTGCAAAGTCTAAGCATAAAAATCATAGAAAAATGCGTTGGCAGTTCTAGCGATAAATTACATTAACTACTGATGGATGGATCTTATGCGCATAGAAAATTAAAGGCAAATAGCCGGGGTCGGCTGATAAATATTTTACGCAGGTAGCAAAGCCAAAGTAAAACAAAGCAAAAACAAATACCAATGCTCTCTCGTTCGCTTTCATAGCGCTGCTCGTGGTGGTGTCGTTTCAGTCGCGTTCAGTGCGTGAGAGGGAGAGAATGAAGGAAAGCCAAAACTGGGCAGCAACTGATCGTCGTGGCCGAAGAGTGTCACAGGGTATCACAGAGGGTATATGCGGCTGTGCGTGCATTATGTACAATTCCAGACAGAAGCTGTTTGCTGATTGACACACCAACGTGATACCCTGTACCTCATTGAACTTTAACATCATGCAGCCAAGAGAAGTGTAATCATAGTCAGGGTGGGGGGTGGCAGCAGCAGCAGCATCGCAGTGTTATCTTGATATCAATTTCTTTTGGAGCAAATGCCTTGTCACTGCACTGCTCTCGCTCAATGGCAATTAAACAACTCGAATCCACTTCACTGCTTCACCCCTTCATGCTATGCCCGTTGGAACTTCCAATTTTGCTAAATAAACAAACTTTTGCACAAGACAAACAAAGTGACAGACAGAGAGACAGACAGACGAACGGACAGACGAACGGACAGAATGGACGGACAGAGCAGACAATGGGAGAAACTATTCGTTTTCTTTACAAGAAAAACAACATTTAAAATGCACTGTTCTCTGTTCAGTTCTCTGTTACGAAAGGCCCAGGCCTTCGATTGCTAATCAACGACCAGAGAGAGACCCAAACGGCTGCCATTTATCTCTCAAGGGTTCTTTTTTTTGTTTTTTTTGAACAGAGCGAAAGAGAGATGTGCAATGCCAAAGTTTTCCTTCGTTTTGTGTGTATTTCAAATTAATCGATTTAATTGAAGACTTTCTCTGTGCTTGTAAGGCAGAGTTTCTCCCTTTGCTTGCAGTTTATTTACAATGGAAATTTTCCCAAGGCAGATGGAAGATGCGCACAAAACAATCAGCTGCAAGTTATTTTGCTGTTGCCGATTGGTGCTTTTTTCCTACACAGAAATATATCTGTACGAATATCTGTAGCTGAAGCATAAGTATCTACTAGCTGCTACCTGCTGCCTGCTACCTGCTGCCTGCTGAGTGGTGCCTGGCAGCGTTGAAAAGTGCACGAAATGGCGCACATTTGTTGATAATTGAGTGGGAGATGTTGCACTGCTCTGCCGCCCCCACGCCCACGCCCACGCCCAACCCCCCTCTATGCTAAATGTAAATAACTAAGCCGCTGGCAAGGTTGCATGTAGCAGCAGCAGCAGCAGCAGCGGACCAAGCGACTGGGGGAGTCGTGTAGTAAATAGTTTTTGCCTGCGAGTGAAAAGTAAACACATTTAGTTTGAGTGCAAATCGAGTTTGAATTTGCTTAAAGGTGCACCAAAGCGACTGCTGCTGCTGCTGCTGCTGCAGGACCTCTCTCTTTCTCATGCCTCTCTCTGATCCCATTTCTGAATGCAGCAGCAAAAGAGGAAGGTGCCAGTGGCAGCAAGGAGCAGCAGCAGCAGTGGCAGAAACAGCAACTAACTAGATTTGCCAAATGCATTAAGCGTAAGTAAAAACAAGAAGTAGAAAAAATGCATTTAACTGCTGTGTGAGATGAACAGGAGATGCTCTTTGCAGAGAGACAGAGAGAGAACGAAGTGGAGATGCTCTTTGAAGAGAGAGATAACGAAGTGGAGATGCTCTTTGAAGAGAGAGAGAGAACGAGCTGCAGCAGCTGCTTTTTACAGAGAAAACAAAGTGGGGCAACCCCAGATGATCTTTTTGGCATGGAAAATGCAGTGGAAATAATAATCCCTGTGGAGAGAAAAAGTGGGATAAATGCAACTAAAGTTAAAGCTAATAATAAGAAAATATTAGAAATTGTAAAAAATATAATACACTTAAAAATTTAAAATTTAAATAATAATTTAAAATAATAAAATTAAAAAAAAAAAATGATTTCTCTTGCCTGCAAAATAATAAAAATAATAATACAATTTAAAAGTAATAATTATAATTGAATATTTAAATAATAAAATAATAATTTAAAATAATAAAATTTAAAATAAATAAAAATAGTTTCTATTGTCTCCAAAATAATAAAAATAATAATACAACTAAAAACTAATAATTATATTGAGTATTTAAATAATAAAATAATAATTTAAAATAATACAATTTAAAAAAAATAAAAATAATTTCTCTGCCGCAAATAATAATACATATAATAAAATTTAAAAGTAATAATTATAATTGAATATTTAAATAATAAAATAACAATTTAAAATAACAAAATAAAAAAATATTATTTAAATAATAAAATAATAATTCAAAATGATAAATAAAAGAGCTCTCTTAGACCGTTAAACCCATTGAGTCTTATAGTTTAAGCACCCAGTCCCTCCACTACTTTCCGTGTCTTTTCCTGCTTGTTTTACTTTTGCCCCCGCCCCCAACCCAGCTGTGTTCACCTGTCACCGCCTTGTGTACACTCTTCTAATGGCATAATGGCCCTGTCTCTCTCTACCTCTTCTCTGTGCACTTTTTTTTTCTGCTGCAGGAAAATTCAATTAAATCCACAGCGAAATTATATTTCAACTGCATGCCGCGAAAGAAAGTTGCATCCTCTTTGACAGTTGCATTGCCAGTGACAGTCGCAGTCGCAGTTGCAGTGACAGTCGCAGTTCCAGGAAAAGTTGCAGCATTTTTAGAACTAATTCCATATGCCTTGTAGCCAATTTTGCAGCTCTGCTGCCTGTCTGCCTGCCTGCCTGCCCAACAAAACTTATGACATGAAAATAATGTGGGCGAAACAATGAATTATGCACTTGGAAATAAGTTTGGAGCTGCGGCAACCAAATTGGAAATGGAAATCACTCATAAATGGTGGCCACCCCCAGCCCGAACACAGGCTCTCTGTAGCTGTATCTCCATTTGCTGTTGGCCGTAAAATGTTGCACATACACACAAAATGCAAAATGCGTGGCAGCGGCGGCGGCGGCGGCATGGGCTCATAATAATTCATAAGCAACATTTTGCAATGGCAGAACATTTGCTGGCACTAACACTTTATACCCCTCGCACTTCCACTCTCTGTGTCTCTTGCTCTGTCTCTCTGGTTGCCTCTCTTGCTGTGCTGTTGGTGGCGCGTTATATTGCACAATAAACGCGTTAAGTTGAAAGTAATGCATCATCGTTTTGCACGCGCCGCGTGTGTGCCCCAAAAATGCAGTCAGTAGAGAAACAATACGAGGCAGCAGGCAGCCATAGCCTCCTCCATATGCTGCCGCCAGACAGAGACAGACAGAGAGACAGAGACAGAGACAGAAAGACAGACAGACAGAAAGACAGAGAGACGAACGGATGGACAGACACTGACAAGGATGGAGTGTGCATGGTGCCCCCCTAGGCGTAATGTGAAAGATGAAGAAGCAAATGAGGTTGCAACAACAGCAGCCTTAGGAGTGGCAGCAACAACAGTAGCAGCGGCAACAGCAGTAGCAGTTGAAGTAGGAGTGGCAGCAACAGCAGCAGCAGCAGCAGCAGTGGAAAAGCCAGTGGAAATGCCAGTAAAAATGAAGTCAAGTGCAAAGACATGAATATGTTTTGTGTGTGTGTGTGTGCTGGTGTGTGTGTGTTGCATGAAGCAGTTTCGAAACTGATCTGCAGATTAAGTGGAGTAGAAAGATTTACGAGGGGAGCACAGCCAAAGGATTTTCGAACTACACAAAAAAATACACCAAAGGATAATGCAAATGCGAATGGCAATCACAGAGCATCAAATGGAGGTTGTTGTAAATAAAACCAGCTGAAAAGTATTGCAAAATTACCTCTGAAAAGTAATTTCTCATGCCATATATCGGTGGAAAATTGCCAACAGTAGCTGGGAAAATTAATAAAATAAATAAATTTAAAGTTTCTTTAAATATTCCATTAAATTCTTCCATCAGGAAAGGAAAGGACAAATCATTTCAAGGAAGCAAAAAGTTGGATATTTGCTGGCAAAAGTGGAAAATAATGTTGTACAGACAAATTCTTTGCTTTAAAATGTATCCCAAGAATATTGTAAAAACTCAATATATATTGGAAAACTTTAACAAAAATACCAAAAGTTTTTTAAATCAACATTAATAATACGCAACAAATACGATTTTTTTTTTAAGTTCCGTGGAAACACTTAATAAAACATTCCAAAATATTAAAATTCATTAAAAAATTAAAACAAATTTCATACAAACTTTTAATAAATTTATAATTAATATTATCTTTGATTGATTGAGTTTTTTATAAAAACTGAATAAATAGAATTATTTTTTTTTTTTTGCGAAAATTGAAGCGTAATATTTTTTTTTGGAGTAGCTGCCACATTTGTGAGTAATTAAATTCTTTCCATAAGCATGTGCTTTGCTGGCTGCTGAACTGTTTGGCAATCTACAGTCAATAATCATTTTTTTCTTACGCAAACATTAAAGTAAAATTGCAATTAATAAATCAATCATTATGCTCCAGCTCCAGCTGCTGCTGCTTCTCCTTTGCCCCTGCTGCTGTTGCTGGCTGCTGGTGCGATTGCTGTTAGTGTCAGGGCCACGCCGCCCTACCCCCCTGCGGTGTTAATAAAATGCGTAAAATTTCCATAGTCCTCGCCCCAAGCGTCGTTTATGCATCAGATGTGTTATGAATTTCAATGCATTGGCCAACAGGAAAAAGTAAAAAAATTCGGGGAGAATATTGAACTGCGAAAAAATGCAACCAAAAGGGAGAAAATGAAAATGGTGAAGCAACCAAAAATTTGAAGGCTTTACACTGCGTTTTTTGTGAGGGGTACAACAGCACAGCACTCTCTTTGCCACTCTTCTTTATGCTGTATCTATGTGTGTGTGTGTGTGTGTGTGTGTAGGGTTTTTTTTTTGGTGGGGACATGTGGAGTTCTTGACGGCTCTGTCGCTGACATTTCACATTATATAAACGTATTTATGCAAATGTATTGCGAGCTTTGCTTCCGATGTGAGGTTTCCCTTAGCCATTGTTGCCTGCTCTTTGGGTCTCCGCGCCGCTTCTTTGGCTTGTCCGACGACTGCTCTGCTGGTTCCCCTATCTCTCTCTCTCTTTCTCTCTCACATATGTTCTTATACCCTGCAATGAGAATATTAAGATACTTCCTAGGTGTGTTTGCTACATCTACAGAAGCCAGCCACTTTTTACTTTTGACATGAAATATTAGTTCATTTTTACTTTAAATATACACGATATCTTCTATAACTTTTGCTTGAAATATGTTAAGTTAGACACCATTTTACGTGATTTTTAAATTAGCTATTTAGCTAGAAATATTTACCAATAAAAAATACAACTTTAAATATTTTATAAATATTTATTAAATTTAAAATTGAGAATTTTTTTTAAAATGCATTCATATAATTTGAATAGCTATTTAACTGGAAATTTATAACAAAAAAACCACTATAAATAATTTATAAATAATTTCAAAATTAATATTGCGATTTTGTGTTTTTTTATATGCATTAAAATACTTTGAATACTCGAAATTTATTCCAAATCTTATAGCTACACAAACAGTTGTTCTGAAAATTTGGTGCAGGATATTTTAAGCTGTGTTTCGTAGATGCGTGTTTCGTGTTTAGTAGATGCGTACCACCCAGCCCCCACCCATACGCACACATATTTGCATGCATTTTAAATGACTCGGATATCAATTTTGACATATCACTTGACAGCTTAAAAAGGTTTATGTATTTATACAAACGAGAAACACGGGCTGGGCTGCTCTCCCACTGCCACTGCCACTCCAGCTGGGACTCTGTCCCCCCACAGTCTCTGCTCCCTCAGACTTTCTCTCCCACTTTCTCTCTATCCCTCTCCCTCTGTCTCCCACTCTCTCTCTCTCTCACCCTCTCTTTAGCTCTCATGACTCTCTCTTTTTGTCACAATGAGTTTCGTATTTTCATTGCTGCTTTCCTGTTTCGCTTTCACTTTTGTTTTTTATTTTTTATTCTTTCTTTTTTTTTTTTGTCATAATAAAAAAGGCGGATTTTAAATTTATTGCTTCATTAAAGCTTAATACCCAAAGGCATGAGTCTCGCTCTCTCTCTCTCTCCCTGTGGAAAACACACACCCAGAAAAATAACAGGTGAAATATTCAGCATCCTCTCTCCGCTGACTTTTGTTGTTGTTGCGAGTGTGTGTTTTGTGGAAACAATGGGCTGCTGTGGCTTTAAGCGACAACAAAACAAACCATTTGGAAAGTCATTCTGTATTAGCCTTGAAAAAATGCACACGTATGTGTGGGTGTGTGTGTTTTGAACATTGAATAAAAGTGTGTGTGTTGTTGTGTACTTTTTTATATTTTTTATTAATTTTATTATATTTTATATTATTATTTTATTTTTTTTTATAATTTATATTATTATTATTATTATTATAATATTATTAGTATTATTATTTTTTGCTTTAATTTGTTTGCTAATTTGTATACAACAATTTAAAGCTGTCTTAAGGCACTCATAATCTGAGGAAAGAAACCCTGTGAAAAGGTCAATCCATTAAACTGGAAAGGCAAAGCCAAAGTAAATAATTAAATTTGCTGCGTAAATAAAAAGTTGGGAAAGTGGCCGCCGCCGCGCAAATGGCTGCTGCCAGTAACAAGAAGTGGAAAAACACTTGAAGGAGCTGCGAGCTGCGCTTGTCTACAATGTCAAAGGCAGTATGCCCCATCAGCCCTCCCACCCAGCATTCGCCCAGCAAACTGTCTGTCAGTTACTCCAATTGTGAAGCGCTGAAACTGAAGCCAGAAGCTGGTAACTGGTAGCTGGTAGAAGCTGCCGCGTGGCGCGCTCCTTTTCATTTGGCATTCAGTGAAATTGCTTTTATTAGCGTATAAATCAACAGTGCAAAAATCGTAGCAAATACTTTCTTCAGGCAGTGTGGCAGTAGCGCCCGGTCTGGTCTGTCTTTCGCTTAAATTAAATTTATGCGCCATTTCCAGTTGTTTACAAGTTGTTTGCTGGCCTAAAAGAAAAAGGACCTAGAGACGAGCGAGAGACGCGAGAGACGAGCGAGAGAGATGGAGAAAAGATTCACACTTGAAAAGTGCATGGAAAGGTCCTGGACTGCTATGTGTGTGTGTGTCTGGTGTGTGTGTGTGTGTGTGTGCCTGGTGTGTGTGTGTGAATGGTCTATCCCAGCCATTATTATGCTTTGAACATAATAATAAAACTATAAATTAAATTAACTCATAAAAATTCCGTGTGCATAAAAAGCAGCTACGAATAATAATAACCTTGCCCCTCTCCCGAAAAACGAAAGCGTGGCAAAGCGGGAGGGGGTGGTGGTTGGGGGTTGTGTGTTGGATGGACCATCTATCTATCTGTCTATCCATGCCAGGGATGCCAGAGCAAATGCGTTGTCCAACAAAACTGCTCGCCAGAGACCATTCCCACTGCTGCCACGCCACACACACACACATCCTTTTTCTGTTTCTTTTTATGGCGCATGAAAGCGTTGGGGCACACATACATATAGGCGCTTTGGCGCTTGTAAGTAGCATGTAAGTCGTCCAGAATGATTTAAATTCTTGTGAGCACACCACCAAATGGGAGGGCATGCAGGCTTAGGGGGTTGGGGGCTATGGATGGGATATATAAAGCGTCAGGCGCGCATATTTGATTTGATTTCATTGCCCAGAAACGGAGACGGAGACGAAGACGAAGACTGAGAGACTGGAGAGACTGAGAGACTGGAGAGACTGGAGAGACTGTGGACCATAGCAGGACGCGACGTGCCTGTAAATATTTATTAATGTTGTGGAAAACTTTCCATTCACAACAAGCATAAAGGATAAAGGATACTTACTTTAGTTGCTTTGATTTTTATTGAGCAGGAACGACTGAACTCTCTTTTCAGTTTTGTGTGGTTTGGTGTGTGTGTGGCATGATTTTATTTTAGTTTATTTTACTTCAAACTTCAGACCCAAAGGGGAATTGATTTTTGAGCGGGTTTTTCGTTCTACTGATGGGCTAGGCCAGGGCTTCCCAGCCACCCAAAACATTATTCTGCCACAAGCTAAAATTTGGAGTTTATTAATTAATTTTAATTTTTGTTTTTGTTTTTTCTATTTATTTTTCTAAGTTTTGGGAAGGTTTTCACATTCGAATTTGGTGATAATGTACGTCTGCTTGCAAGGCTATCAATCGGTTGAGGATATTTCTGAACTGATTTGAGGACTGATTTTGTTGACTGATCATCTGCTGTTTAATGAAGTTGCGCCTTTCAGTCAGGCCTTCTCAAAACACCTGTGGACTCCTTGCTGCAGCTACCTAATCTACAGCTAACCGGAAAGCTTAATCAATTAATGAAAGAATTAAAATGATTTTTCGTTGGTGATTTTCATAACATCTCAAATGCCTTGCCCTAATGGCTCAATGGTTTTAATTTGCCAGAAGTCTCTTTTCCAAATCCTTGATCACAGTTTTCTTGATGAAAATTCGCAACTGCACCCGCAGCAATGCCACTTGATTGGCTTTGTATTTACGCCTGCATTTGGCAATGCGTTGCTTCACATTTTCCGAGGATTTTGGGTGTTTACCAATAGTTCTCATGATTCAAAGGGGCGGCAGGCAGCAGACAGAAGAAGGATTATATCGAATATTAATTTACTTGAATTTAGTGAATGTGAAACTAAAACTGTAACTAAATTGAATATTGATTGCTAAATCAAAGTGAAATTTAATAAACAACAGAGAGCAAAGTGCACACACAAACAACAATGCCACAGCAGGGGGCCAGGGGGCGGCAGAAGCGCCAGAAGTGGGCATGGGGTCATGGCGGAGGCTGATGTGATGTGATGATGACGTTTTGAAGCAATTACAAGCGAAAACCAAGAGCGCTCAGTAACAACAGTAACAACAACAATTTCTGCATACAAATGCAAATTGCGTTTCCCTGCTGCTGCTGCTGGCTGCTGCTGGCTGCTCTGGCATACGTTGCGTATACGTAACGCCAAATGCCAACGGCAAATGCAGCGTCAAACGGCAACTGGCAACGAGAAACATTTTCGCATTGCGTGAACAAAATAGTTTTGTGTTGCGGTTGTTTTTAGTGGCTGCCTTCTGCGCTGCCTGCTCCTCTCCTGGATGCAATGCAAATTCAAATGCTGCAGCGTGGAAGGGCGTGGTTGGGGGTGGTTGTCGACGTTGGCAATTACTGCCTTGTTGTAGAAGTAGTCGTCGTTGTCGTCGCAAGGCAGTTGCCACGCCCTCGACCTGGAGGATGCGTAGCGAAATATGAGAGCCTGCAATTTCTAGTTTTCTTTTCGCGAGCTTAACAAATGCATAACTAACTAACAGAAGAAGAGGCGGAGAATCCAAGAGTGGAGCTGCTGCTGCTGCTGCTGCTACAACGAATGATACAGCACCCTATATGCATGTACAGGAAGTACCCTGGATGAGAGAGAGAACTACCAGCAGTGAGGAGTGCAGCCTTTTTTTTTTATCGAAAATACTTTGTTTGTGCATTATGATATATATTATCTATGGTCGATCTGTGGCCTGGTGTATCGGTAGTTTCTCAATGGATTTATTTGTTATAGTTTATTTTTGCTCTTCAGCAGCAGCACAACAGTTTTAAAAGCAGTGGACCAGTCTTAGTAGCACGGAGGCTAGTTTTAATATACCGGGAATCCATATTTAGATGCCAGGAGATCGTTAAAAAAAATGTTCTTTGTATACAGTTTTAGAATTATTGGAAATAGTTTTAGAAGCATTGTGTAGTTAGTTTTTAAAATACTGGGAATCCATGTTAAAAAAAACTGATATAAACTGATTTAAAAAATATGTGTATAAAGTTTTAGAAGTATTGGAAATAGTTTTAGAAGCATTGTGTAGTTAGTATTTAAAGTACCGAGAATCCATGTTGAAAAAAACTGATATATATTTAGATGCCATGAGATCAATTTAAAAAAAAATAGTTGTATACAGTTTTAGAAGTATTGGAAATAGTTTTAGAATCACTGTGTACAGTTGATGACAATTGAACAGTTGCAGAAGCATTGAATAAAGTTTTAAATATGAGCTACAGTTTCTGAAACACTAAGCACAGTCTAAGAAGCACTGCAATCAATAAGTAGATAAGTCTTAGAAGCAGTGGGCAGCAGTCTTAAAAGCACTGGGCTCAGTCTTTGAAGCAGGGAAAAATAGTCTCAGCAGCAGTAAAGTAGACTAGCAGAAATAGTTTTAGCAGCACTGATATAAGTATTAAGAGCACTGGGTGCAAGTTTTACAGGAACGGCTGGGAATCAATTTAGTCTGAAAAGCACTTTGCTCTCATGAAACTAATTCTGAAATGTGTGTTTCAGTGAGAAAACAGAAAAAACCCCATTAGATAGCCAATGTGCCATCCCATAAATACCCTACACTTCGCGGTCCAGGCCACGCCTGTGGCCTGTGTTGAGTTTTGTTTTGTTTTGGTTGATTGCTCCAGTGGGGGTGCACCTTCCAGCAGGTGTGTGTAGCTGCCACGGCGAGAGCGTAGAGCGCAGATTGCCCGAGTGCACTTTGGGATTCCTCCTGCTGGTGCTGCTGGTGCTGCAGCTGCTTTAGCTGCGGATTGCTGCTGGATACCATTTAGTGACACATTTTAGTGGCTGCCAGCCGCGGGCGGTGGAGCCATTGCAGGTGCAAATCGAAAGATGTTGTCAGCGAACGGGGGTGGCATAAATGAGAGCCACAATCTGAAATTCCAACAGACGACAGTCCCCCCAATACACGCATCAAATCATGGCAAAGTAAACCGAAATTGACTTGAGCAAAGAATACAAAAAATAAGTAAAGGGAAAAAAAAAAACACAAACAAAATATATAATAGAAACAGTCAGAACGGGGCTGAGGGTTGGAGTGGTTTGGGGGTGTGGGTTGGGTTTGGGGTCAAGTTCGGAATCCATTTGTGTGCATTTCAGTTTCGGTTTAAATCAAGAGCGCTCTCTCTCCCCCCGTCCCCCGACCTACGTCCGTCGTCCATCGTTGTCGACAATCATTCAGGCTGACAGGATATGCGCTTCAGTGCGCTGATTGTGAGCGAGAGTCTCAGGCGAAAGGCTAAAGGAAAAATCCAAAAATGCCAGCACGCCGCTACAAGGATAATATATTGCCCTGCTTAAAGTCGTCCTACAGATGCTTCGAGAGGGCCGAAGGACTGTGTTGTTTTGAGGGCACTTTGCTAATTGAATTTATGCCAACGCCACTTGACAACTTCCTGCGAACAGAACAGACAGACAGAACGGACAGAAGAGAACAGAGAGAACAGAACAGAACAGGACAGACAGGACTCTTGTCTGGCAACAGTTGGCAACGTGTTAATTTAACAAAAATTACAATTGCAAGGGGGAAGGACATCCTGCGTGGGGGTTTGAAGTACGAGTACCTGCTACTACTCCTCCTGCCTCTGCTGCTGCTGCTGCTCCTGCTCCTCCTGCCTCTGCTGCTGCTGCTCCTCCTCCTGCCTCTGCTGCTACTCCAGCTCCTGCTGCTGCTGCTCCTCCTCCTCCTGCTACTCCTATTTCTCATACTTTATCTGCTGCCGCCTTTTTGCTCATTAAGCATATGGCAACAGGAGGCGGCAACTGGCAACTGCCAGCCGGCAACAAGGTGTAAATATGTTTTGTACTCCTTCGCCCATTGTCATGTTGTTATGTATTATTCTTTTTTTTATTATTCCTTGAAAACGCCAGCTCCTCTCTCTCTCTCTCTCTAGCAGACATTATCCTTTCCGCATGGTGTGGATGGGCGGCTCTTTGCCATGACAATTTAAATGCCAGTCTCGCACACACACACACACACACACGGCGAAAAAGACTTTCTTCAAATAATAGCCAGAAGCTAAAAAAAAAAAGGTTGGTTTTGCTGCAGGGTTTTCTTCTACGGAAACGAGCTTCTCGACGAGATTTCTCTTGCATACATTAGGCGTATTTTAATTGTTAATAAACCTTTTTTTAACACTCGAATGAATTGCTTGTAATTACACACATATACGAGTATTTTTGTCGGTTGCTACGGGATGCTGTGTCTGTCTGTCTGTCTGTCTTGTGTCTAAGTGGCACACAAAAACGAGTGGCTGGAGTGGCGTTTGTGGGCGTTTGTGGGAATTTTTACACAGAATAAAAGCGAGATTAATGCTTCAAAGATCACCAACTTCAAGCAAAAATATTTGGGTTTATAATCGCCCAGGTGCTTGGTCAAAGCCCGCTACAAATTACACACAAATTCACTTTTATGCCTATGACCCCACTGACTGGATCTGACCCCTGCCGCTGTCTGCTTAAGCAGGTCAAAGTGCATAGAGAGAGAGAGAGCGCGCAAGAGAGAGCTCATGACAAATTAATTGTGCAATGAAATATCCGCCAACACACACACACACACAAACACACACACATATATCCTCCCACCCCCAGAGCGGCATCCAATCAACGCCAACGCGAGCCTTCACCTGGTGCCCACACCACCCCTCCGCAATCTGTGCTTTAGCCGCCCAAGGGGGGGGGGTGTATGGGTTGGGTGGGTGGCCTGCCCCAATTTCGGATAACCAATTTCTGTCATATCTTTTGCATGAAATGTAAGCCACTAATTAAAACTAAGTGGCGGGGATGGCACGGCATGGCATGGCACATCCTTGCCGAAAAGATCTCTAGAGCAGCAGCAACCTCTATTAACCCGCAGCGAACGCCCAATTACACTTTTGGCTAACGATTTTTTACGCGCAGGGGAAATGCAAAAGGTAGAGGCAGAGCAACGGGCCACCACCACACCACCTCCTGGTGGCAACAATTTTGACATTTTGACAGGAGTACAAGTTTTACAAGCAAAATGCGCGCCGCGCGGCCTACAAGTGGCAACCACATTACGCATACGCCGCGTAAATGGTGAAGCTTGCTGCTGGGCATGGAGAAGCAATTCTAATTTGTTGTTAACACTGCGAGAAAAATGTCACATTTAATACGAAGAGTTCAGTGCCAAATAAAATTTAAATTTGCTGCCACTAAGCGGGTGCTGTTCGGTTTGAAAGAGAGAGAGAAGGTAGGATAATCCCATGAAAATAATACCATCCATGATAGATGTTAAATGTAGAGAGAGAAAAATATAAGAAAATATTGCGATTTTATTTTTAAAATCAATTTCCGTATCACAAAAAAAACTGAAAGCGTTTAACTTTGATTTAAAAAAGCTTAACAATATATTTGCGGCAAGAGTGGAAATTACATTTTGACATCAATATGAAAATATTTAAATTAAATATATTTCATATTTAGATTATATATATTTACCACAAATTTAATATGTTACATTTATTAATTTTATATTTGAATTAAATATATTTCATATTTAAATAAAATATATTTACTAGAAATGTAATATATTACATTTATTAATTTAAATATGAAATATAGTTAATATATATTTAATTTAAATATATTTCATATTTTAATTAACTATATTTCATATTTAAACTACTTCAAATTTAATATATTACATTTATTAATTTAAATATGCAAATATTTAAGTTAACTATATTTCATATTTGTTTATTTTATTTAAATTAAATATATTTAATATTTGAGTTAAATATATTTCATATTTAAATTTAAATATATTTACCACAAATTTAATATATTACATTCACATATTTTATTTAGATTTAAGTATTTAGATTAAGATACATAGTCTGCTTTTCATTTAAAAACAGAATAAGTAAATAAATTATGAATGCCAGTTTTCCTGTGATTGTTGCTCTTGAAACCGTGCCTTTTCTGGCAGTGTAGCCAGCAGCAAGCAATGGCCAAAACGAGTATAGAGTTTTCAGCGCTTAAATGCCTCGTTATGCTCTATCCCTGACAGAGAGCAGCAGTCGCAAGGTGTCGAGGATTGTAGCCAACGCAAAGATGTATACAAGAAAGAGCATTCCCTGGTCTAAGTTTGCCTATCTCTGCCAGCCTATTTGGGTTTACGTTTAGTAGTTCTGTTTAGTTGTAGGCCGTGTGTGTGTGTGTGGCAGTGTCACCTTGTGCTGGTTTTTTGGCGTAGGCGTGGCGATGGGTGGCTGGTTGGGTGCCCTGACAAATGGCGCACGTTTTACATATGTAGTTTCACTCCAGTGGAAACCCTCCTAATTTCTCGCCAGAAACCGATCTCCATTGCTGCCACTGCCTCTGCTGCTGCTAGCTGTCTGTGTAAATGCTATACGAAAATGTGCCACAAACGTGTGCGTGGCAAATTTGTAAAGTGCAAAATTTATGCGTAATGTGAGGGCGTGTGTTTAGCCCCAAAAAAGGCTCTACCCGGTTCTAACCCACTCCATCTGCCACTTGCACACCCACCCTGAGGCTTTTGGATTTTCTGAAGAGGCGTCATCGTCTCTCGCCTCGTTTACGTATCTGTTGGGGGTGTGAAGTTTTTTTTTTATGTTTTTTTATTCGACCATTTTCAAGTGCCAAAAAGTTGCAATTTTTGAAGGCTCTCCCCAACCAGCCAAAAATATAACTGTCTGGTAGGTGGTATCTATGTATGCGCTATGTTTGTGTGTGCGTTTAATTTTCTCACCCAAAACTAAAATGTTTTTTTTTTTTTTATGTGTGGCGCAGCAGTTGCCGTAAGAGCAGTGGGGTTTTCTCTCGCAGTTCTCTTCTCGCGCGCCACTCATGCAAATATTTGTGTTTCCACTCTTCGGGGGCTTCCACAAAACGACGGCGAAACGGCGAAAGGTTAGCAAAATAACTTCATATGCTTCAACAAAAGCACACACACACACAAAGCCACATAGAAATACACACACACACACACATACACAGAGGGAGAGAGGGTGAGGGAGGTAGTGCTACGCATATTTGGATTTTGGCTGAAAATTCATTAAAGTTTATGTTTGCGTATGTTTTGCAACAGTTTTTCCGGGGCAAAGAGCACGGGGTGCCAACGGGTATAATGTCGATTGCTGACTTTTAGGTTCCGCTATCTCTCTTTCTCTTTCTCGCTCTCTCTCTCTTTCTCTCTCTACTGCTGCCCCTTAATGTGTTAAAACTAATTTAAATTTATTTCAAGATGCCACAATGACAGGAACAGGAGAAGCAAGACAGCAAGGAAACATTTTTGGGGCCCTCACATCGTTGAAGGGGTTAATAAATAAATTACGTATACGTGGCACATAAATTCCACAGGAGTGTGGCTGGGTTGGGCGCGATTTACTGGGGGTTCAAAAGTTCAAAGAACACGGCACTAACATTTTGTTTTATGTGTAAGTTGGAATATAGTAATGGGTTGGGCGGGGGGTGGGGATTTACCATGGTGATTGCCATCTATTTTTGTGTGTCTCGTAAATTGGCCAACATTTCAAATGAGTATGAGAGTTCTTAAGCATTTAGAGGCGATACACAAAAATATACCCTACCCATACAAAAATATTCCAATACCAAAACTGCTTTTGGTAATAAATAACAAATAAATAATAAAATAAATAATTAAATAAATAATTAATAAATAAAATAATAAAAAAAATAAAATAATAAAATAATAAAATAATAAAAAAATAAAATAATAGATAAATAAAATAATATATAGGCTAGGGCAGGGTTGGGATTGATGCAACGCAGCTTTAAATGCAATGCAAATAATGAAAAATATGTATAAAATAACTGCATTTTAACTTACATTGATTTGTTATTAATTTTCGGCATATTTTGACTATCCTGTAATGTATCTTTAACTATGATACAATCCAGCAAACAATGTCTCGATTTATTTCAAACATTCTTTACCACGAAAAGAATTCCATGATTTTCTTCATTTGAGTTTGCTGAATGAATTTTATTACTATAAATGCTTACCTCTTTAATCTGGCAACTGTTTTACACTTGCAGCCAGCTCTTGGCAGTGCTGTAGCTGTAGCTGGCCTCTCTGTGGCATGGCATGTGGCACTTGGAATATTTAACTATGCAAATAAAGCATTGAAATTTCAGTTGTGTTGGCAATTTAATTAAATATGAGGTAAATACGTTTTTGCTGTTGGACATGCACGAAAAATTGCATGCGACACGGATACACAGATACAAAGATACACAGAGATGTTTAGGGGAGGGGGCACGGGGGGACCCACAAACAAGGGACAAACTAGTTAAAGAGGCTAAAGCCAAAGGCGAGCCAAGTGCTGAATGAAGAGAGCGAGAGGGAGAGAGAGAGCAGTGTGGGTGTGATTGTGGGTGGGTAAATTGGGGGCGTGACAATGAAAGCGCTGAGCGTTGACACGCAACAAGAATAAAGTCGACTGCGAGTTGACTGGGAGTCGAGTCCGAGGCCTCGTTTCGGTTTCGGTTTCGGTTTCAGTATTTAATTTCATTTGCCTAAACTTTGCTCGTGCGTTCCTTTCCTTTCTTTTATTTCCATTTATTTCCATTTATTTCTTATTGTTTTTGCAAATCGAATTGTTGAAAATTGCAAATTGCAAAACATGCTATAAATTAAGCAACAATTCCATACCCTCTCCACACCCGTTGCCTGTTTGCTTTTTGGGATTCTAATGAAATTTATGTAAATAATTGTCCTTACAGCGCCTACAAATTTCACCTACCAAAAAAAAAAAGCGAGGGTGGGATGGGGTGTGGGGCCTTTCGTGCACTTGGCAGCAGTTTGTTGCCCTCACGAGCCTCGGGCATGCCAGCCGGCGACTACGACGCATTAAAACTAATGCTGATGCGGCGTCTCAAAAACCAAAGAGAGCGAAAGAGATATGCAGGAGACATACATACATATGTACATATGTACATGCGGAGACAGACAGTCTTAGACATGAGCTTATGGACAAGTCCATAAGGCCCCGCCCGTTAACACCTTGTAGCAGCAGGCAGCCAGCAGCAGGCAGCCAGCAGCCGGCAGCCGGCAGAGCCACGTCCAAAGTTTTGCTTGCCTCCAACGCCAAAGCTCAGAGCCATTTCCCACAAACTGTGTCAGCAAAGCAATTTTTAATACCCTGTAACATGGGTAGAGTGCGGCAAGGGTGGCTATGGCTAATGGAGGAAGTTGTAGTGCAAAAACTTAGGGTAGAATTATTTTCAAAATACATGATAAATACTAAAAAGATTTTGGTGAAATTTTCAAAAATTCTGCAAAAATTAATTAATATTAAATACCAAAAAGAAATACTTAAAAATACTAAAAATTCTTAGTATGTTAAAAAAAATACTTAAATATATTAAAAAATACTAGAGACTTAAAATGCTTAAAATCACGAAAAATACCGCATATTCAATTCAAATTTATAAATATAAATGATAATACTACAATAATACTTGAATACACTACAGAAAAAAATACTGAATATTACAAAAAGATATATACTAAAGACTATATACTGAAAAATACAAAAACAAAATAAACAGCTAAAAATACTAATTCTGAAGTATTAAAATACCACACAGAAAATTAAATATTTACCCAATAATACAACAAATACCAACAAAAACTACTAAACGCAAAGAAATACTAAGAAAGAGCAAATAAATGAAATCTTCTAAATTAAGAGAAAAAAAACTACTTCCAAACAATATTCCCAGATAAATACTATAATATTTTTATCATTCAATTAATCTCTAATTTATTTGCAGCTCTCTCCTTAACAACACTTTAATTTCTTTACAATATTTTCCTTTCAAATTTTCTATTGTTCGCCACAAAAACTCCATTCAATTACTGAGTATTTTATAGTCCATAACTCTCTCTCTCTCTCTCTCCCGTTCTCGCTCGTTTACAGCATTTACGTACTGTATGTGTGTGTGTGTGCGTGTATGGGCGCGCCCCCGGGCAAGATGCTGCCACCTACCCCAAAAACTCCGAGGCTCCAAAGGAATGGAAAGGCTAAGACAGTGGCAGGTCCCCAAGGGGTAGCCCACACACTGTCTGGCATGTGGGGGTGAGTGAGAAGCAAAGATATTTACAGCAAAGGGAGTGTGCAAGAGAGGGAGAGGCAGACAGATGCGTGTGTGAGTGTGTGTGTCTTTTGGTATATTTGTGCTATGTAAACGTGTTTTTTGACAGTAATAGTTTGTAATATAAATTCACACTGCCTGGCACCAGCGCAACGCACAAAAGGAACAGCCAAAACACTTCCTCTCCTTCTACAATCTGCCCCTCTCCAAACTCCACCGCCCTGCCCTGCCGTGCCCTTCATCACGACCCCTTCTGGGGGCAACAGACAACAAAGTATTTTCCTACGTGTAACAAAAAAGCCATTTAAGCATTTTGAGGTTGCCCGGGGAACATGGCTCTGAGAGAACGTCAGAGATGGGAAATGGGAATGGGGGTAGGAGCTCCCCATCCTTAGAGCAAGTACCTAACCATTAAATGGCTTCACACGACTCCAGGGGGGGGGCAGCGTGCGGTGTGCGGGCAGGCTTCCCATTTACAGGGTGTATGTGTGTAAGTGTGTGCCACTGATCCCTTTTTAATGCCAAACAACAAAAAAGAAGAAAAGAAAACTTTACCATTATTTCAAAACAATTTTCCATAAATTGAAGTGAAAAGCGAGCAATATAACTATAGAGCAAGGGAAAGGTAGGCTCTTTGCTGATCTAGACTCAGAATATCTATCAGAATATTTAATGGAAAGATCTCTGAAGAGATCTCTGCCTTCAATTAAATCCTTGAACACTTCTGCTGGACATGGCTATGGATGCTCGTGGCCAAGGCTCTCGCTCGCTCCCTTCTCTCTCTGGCATTCATTCGTTTCATTCGTTTCGCTTATTCGTTCATTCCGTTCATTCATTCGCATTGTTGATGATGCACATTTCATGTTAATGCAATTAAGTTTTAATTGTTGAATTGTTGATCTTAACGCATGATTTCATATTTATGCGCATTAATGTGAATCGGTTTTGGCCCGGTTTGCCCGCCGCCTCATCCGCAGTTTTCAGTCTCCTGTCCCTGTCCCTGTCTCTGTCTCTGTCCCTGTCCGTCATCCGCCGCCTATCATGCTGTCTGTCCGTCCGTCCGTCCTATCAACCCGTTCACATATCCAGCAGCTTCCCTTTTGATTCACTTCCTTTCCGCCTCTTCTTCCGTTGGTCAGCGCCAGCGTCAGTCCCCCTGTCCACCCGCCACACGCCACACTCGCTGTTGTCGTCCTTGTCGTTGTTGTCATTGTAATTGCGCGTCCGATAAGCGCAAGGCATTTAAATGTCGCATTTATTGTAATTACACAATTCTCTCTCTCTCTTTGCTGCCCCCCTCACACACCAAAAGAGTTGTTGTCTCTTGTTTTATTATTTTTTTTTTGTACATTATTTTTATTTGTAATAATTTTTGATATGCCGTGAAAACTCATTTGGTTTTTTGTATGCAGATTTACTTATTTATACGCTGAACAATGAAAAGAAAATGTCAGTTTTTAATTTAAAATTGTAGCATCAACTGAAGAACCAACCTAACACTTGGATTATAAATCCTGGGAAACATTCTATATGAATTATCTTCCATTAAAAATATTAACTAGTTCGAGGAAAACCCTAGATACGCTAAATATCTTTGAATCGAATATTTTCATCAATAAAAAAACCTTAAAATAATATCAGCTATAAACCCCTAAAAAGTGTATAGCCATATTCGATGTGCAATATTTTTTTTCGCTACTGATTTATTTCCATTTAAATCCTTTTGCTGACCAAAGTCGCTGACACACAAATTGTGATCGGCTTTTGTTTTATGTGTTTTATATTATAATAAATTGATTCATCTTCAGCGGGTAGCAAAACGGATTTATAGGCCACTGTGACATGAAAAACAGGCTGGAATTACGCTCAACAATGCAACGAGAGAAGCGATTGATCTAGCGAACAAATTACAGGAAAAGTATTGGATTTATAGCGAGAAATCCGTGTGATATTTAAAATATTTAAATTTCGTATTTAAAATATATCTGCAGATTGAAACGAAATTTATATACAGAAAAAGCTTACCACAAACGGGTATTAATATATTAATATTATTGTATATTATTATATTAATTGCTATAGTAGTTTTTTTTTAGTGGCATGCCTTCTGGAGGCACTGAGACAACGAATATTTAAATTAATATTTATTTTAGGCACCTCATGGTGCCGGACAATCGCTGGGTCTGCTCGTCTGCCTCGTCTTTCATTAAGCAGATTCTGCCTGCTCTGCTCATCGATCTACAGCTGGGTATTTTTGGACAAAGACCCCCAGCTGATGGACGTTGTTGCCTACAAGACCCTGGAGCTGATGTCGGATGCAGCGCTTTATGTTCGAGATATTGAGCTATCGAGGGAGAACCAATGCTAAGGCCACTTCTAGCTCTCCTGTGCTACTGCCGAAGCTACAGCTGGATACGCCATCGTCGAGCACAGAGTGCCACTTGAGCGCCTCTCGCCAGTACTCCCACTCTGCACTCCTCACTCCGACTAGCCTCTAAACCACTCCAAGCAGCAAGACGATTATTTGATTATTTGATTATTATTTGCAGCAAGGCCAGCTGTCTAGGGGCAGCACTTCTAGATCAGGATACCCAGCACACATATATATATATATATTTTTTTTTTGTATCCCTAAGTTTAGTTGAATTTGATGTCATATACTCGTAGATCGATCAACAACGAACGAACGAGAGAGCGAGCTCGTAACAATGAATCGAAGCACCAACAATCGGCAGTCCCGTGCTGGGACGCGCACCCGGGGCACGCAGTTCCGATCAAGATACTGCCATTTGTGCCGCAGGGCGACCATTGGGCAGCGCCTGTGCCGCTGGATCGGCTGTGCTGTGTGGCGCATTGTGGTCTTTGGGCTGAAATTTGTGCTGAGCATCTTCGTGATCGTCTACATGGCGCTGATGCTGGAGAACTTCTACGAGCGCACCGGGGGCCCAGGCGCAACGCGCTTCTGGTGGCTGAAATGCTTCGACTCCGCGCTGGCTGAGCTGAGTGCATGGCTGCTGGATAGGATGGGTCGACCCAAGCGAGAGGCGCCCGCCGCCGCCGCCTACCCGCTGGGCACATACCTTCCCCAGTTGTGGTACCATTGAGAAGGAAGGATGGATGGATGGATGGCAGGAGTGCACTCTGCCCCACGTTGTGCCCCTCCCCTTCCCTCTCACTGTTTCGCGTTTGCTCTTTATCAATTTGTGGCAGGCAACTAAAACCTGGAATTTGTCATAAGACGAAGCGAAACGGGTTTTTTTTTATTATTAAAAAACTTGCCAACAAAATAAAGGACCAGTCCCCCCTTACACCCCCGCTTGCTGCTCCTTTGTTGCTTGCTGTCACCAAGGCATCCCCCCCCCCCACCATATATTATGTTACACTTTCCATGCCGCTTGAGGGAGTGAGCGGGCATGACGATTTTGGCCACTTGTTTGCGACAAAAAAAAGAGTAGAGAGAGAGGGAGCTCTCTGACATCCTGCCTCTAGCTGCATACACAGATTAAAATCCATCTGCAAAATAAAAATGCCCTTCCTAGGGTATCGAAAACTTCGTTTAGCGTGCAGCCCCACCTACGTTTATTGCCCCTTGTTTTTTGTGTTCTTGATGGGGGTTGGGGGGCGCCTCTTTGTTCTTCGGTTCAACCACACATGCAACAAAGTCGAAAGTTTTCAATCACATGTCAAACGTTGACTTGACTTGAGAGCGGCGAGGGGTATGTGTGTCATGGTGAGGTGAGGTGCGGTGAGGCTGTGTGGCACGTCTTGTGCTGTGGCATTTTCAACAGTTGCCCCATATTGCTCATAAATGTTGAATACACGGCAACGGCAACGACAGCCCTTCCGCCTCTAACTCTCCATCTCCCTTGCCCTTGCCCTTTCCCTTTCTTTTTTTTTTTGGTTTCGTTGGGGTTGCCGCAACCGCAGCAGCCGCATGCTGAAAACTTTCGCCTCAGACAATTTATGAGGGCAACGAGAACAGGCGGTGGGCGGTATGCGGTGCGGAGGCGGGGCCATTCCAGGGTTCCAAAAGTGTCGCAATCAACTGGTTAAGGTATTCCAAGAACCCCAAATACCCCACGTATCCCCCTGTACCCCATGTACCCCATGTGCCCCACCATAGATTTTTGCTGAAAGATTTGTGTGTTAGCCAAGTTATTAATTGCCAGAGAGAGCCGGGCAAAACAGCTGCATAAATAATTACAATTTTCCACTTGAAAATCACACAGAAAATCGGTTTGTTTTGTGTGCGGCGGCGGCGGGCCCCCTGCCCCATTTTCGGTTGTTCTCCGTTGCAGGATAATCAACACCATTGCGGGAGGGGCGGGTCATAGACACACGCCCACCACAAAAAAGGGTAAAGGGTTTTCTGTTCTGTATTTGGGCAGGGGCTGGGGCAGGGAGGAGGCGGGGCGGGGCCAATCATCATTAAAATTTTGCCCAAATTAGAGTTGAGTTGAAATAAAACAATTTTTGGCCTATTTGCTTTTTGTGTGGGGCCCATGTCGATACATACATTGTACATACATACATACATACATACATACATACATATATTTAGTTTTGTTTTAGAATTTTATTTCCCTTCTGCTCTTGCACTGCCTTTTTTCATCACCCCCCCGCCAACCTCCTTCTACACTTTTCTATTGTTGTTGTTGTTGTTGTTGTTTTGCTGCTTTTTTGGGTTTTCATATTGTTTTGTTTTTTGGGTCATTTTATGGTTGAGTGGAAATGAAAATAAATGTCAGTGGGTAGCTGTGTGTGAGAGGGATAGTTAGGGGTATGTTGTTGTTGTTGTTGCTGATATTATTGAAATGAATGTTGCATATCATTGGGGGCTATGTTGTTGCTGTATTTTAATAATATTACCTTTGTTGGCTCGAAACAACATTGTGGAGGTTATTATGGGCAGCAAAGGAAGTGAACTACACTGCTGATAGGAATTAGCAAAAGTTGATTGAGATTCGCTCACATACGCATGCTCGAAGAGAAATTATATTAATTACAGGAAAGGTCTCTTGTGCTCCTAGCAAACATACAAAACGAACCTCAAACTGGTATGGCTGATATTCCCATTCGCCTAGCATGGTCGAAGACTCAAAAGCTGAGAGACTAAGAGAGAGAGAGAGAGCAAAACTGCAAGCAACTGCGACTGATCTGTGCAGGTAGAAAAGCTTGCATAGCAAAAAGCTTGCTGCTCTCTCTCACTCTCTCCATAGCGCTGCGCGTGGCTTCGTTCCAGTCGTGCCGTTCAGTACGTGTGGGGGAGACTGAAGGAATGACAAAAAAGGGCACTCACTGCGTAGCGCTGCGTAGCTGATCGCAGGTACCAAGGGACCTAGCAGAGTGTATATTAGGCTGCTTGCTCATTGAGTGCTCCAATTAATAAACTTGATGCGGATGGTGGGCCTATAACTCAGCTAAAATATATATGTACAAATACAGTATATCAACTAATGGTTTGCAAAATGAAATAACTCAGACAATTTCAATTTAAGCATTAAAAATATAAATATATATACATATATCTATATCTATATATCTAATAATGCCTATATTTATATTTTTTATATCTATTTAATATTTTTAGATATCTCTATATAATAATTAATTAATTAATAAACAAAATTATCCCAAATAATTCTGGTACTTATATTTTTTATATCTATTTTATATTTTTAGATATTTCTATATAATAATTAATAAACAAAATTTTCCGAAAAAATGCCTGTGTTTATATTTGTAATGCTAAAGTCGAAATTGTCTGAGTTATTTAATTTTGCAAACAATTAGTGGATATACTGTATTTATTTAATAAAAAATACTCAACAAACAAAACATAATAAGCATTAATCAATCTTTAAACTACCATAAAATACCCACTTAAACACCAGCTCACCATGGAAACATAGGTATCTAATGCGTCGACATACGATACTTTGTTTTTTTTTTTTCATGTTCTGTGGTCGATATGGGCTTTTCAGCAGGGCCTTGAGTTGTGTGCGTGTGTGTGTTGAAATGTCTGTTGGTGTTGTTGTTGATGTCCTGTGTAACAAATTGCGTTGAAAACCGCAAATTCAAAAATTGTGTTTACTTCCAAAGAGCAAAAGAGAGAGAGAGAAAAGGAGACTCACACACACACACACACACAAACAGGCAATTGATTAGCATATTCAATTTTAATTATTGTTAAAACATATTTCAACAGAGAATTTCATTTTATTAGGCTCTGGTCCCTGGCGCTCTTTGTCTTCGTATCTCTCTGGGGCGAGAAACCGTAAATAATGTTTACATTCTGATTGATCAATTATATTTTGTGGGCACTCCCTCCCTCCACACACACACACACACACACAAACAAATTGTGTTATAGTCATGGCAGAGAGAATATTACTCTGATTGGCCATTGTTTTGATTGAGCAGAGGGCCGAGCAGAGCACAGCAGATATGTAAAGTAAATTTAATAAACTGTAAACTAAAACTAAACTAAAATGCGAATTAGTTAGTGCAACGTTTTTTGTATGGTGAGGGGAGGAGAGACACCCTGGGCCTGGGCCTGGGCCTGGGCCCAACCCCCCAGCAGTCCCAGCAGAAGATTGAATAAAATGTACATACATACATCAATTTGCGAGTGTGCGACAGAAGAACATTGAAAACCACTTAAGAAGCGTAGCACCCAGCCACACAATATACATATGTACATACATAGGTACATATAGGCCACATAATTTTGGTTTTTATTTAGCTTCTTTGACTACATTTTCTATACGCTTCGCTGCTTCCTTCCTTTCTTTTTTGTGCCATGCAAATCTGCGCATAAAATATAGCTACAAGTAATATTTCAACCATTTAGTGGCTGAGGCAGCAGCAGCAGAACCAATATACCAGGACTCTGGCATTTGCATACTTTCCAAGGACTCCTATAGAGTGGGTGGGGTGGGGGGTAGGTATGGAGGGAGGCAACCCATAAATCTTTGTGACTGGCGGGCAAACTCAAACTCAGCTTCCACTTCTGCATTTGATTCATGTAGAACTTCTACTGATTCTCTCAGGCTGCTCTCTGTCTCTCTCTCTCTCCCTCTGTGCGCTCGCTCCACCAATTTTGATAGATTTCCCTTGTAGTTACATATACATATTGACAGCAGCAGTGCCTGCACTTGAGCTGATACACCCACACCACACCCTTCAAATAACTAGACTCATTTCATGTTTTACTCTGGGAAAATATGTGAAAATTTTGTATAACGTTTAATACAAATCAAATAATAATCCAATGCCAGCCAGTGCCAGGAAACTCGTGTGGCGATGGGCAGGGCAGGTTTGTATCTCAGGTCACTCTGAGCAAATATTAAGTGCGTGTGTGTGTGTGTGTTTGTGTGTGTGTTGTTCTGTGGGAGCCCAACATTGTTTTAGGGCCAGTCAGTGCCATCAAAACCATAAGCCCAAGAACCAGCCAACAGGAATAATAATAATAAGCAGTGAGGCAAGTGCCGGCTTATTGTAGACGAAGATTTTGATACCCTTAAAAGCAGGGTCTGTAATCATTAAAACAAAAAAAATGAAACAATAATGATTAATTTTAATTTTTATTGGCTCACTCACAATTTAATGATTAATTTTTAGTTATACTTAATAAATAATCACTCAAAATTTAATGATTAATTTTTAGTTATACTTTATAAAAATAATCATTTTGTTGTGAGTGAGTCAATAAAACTTCAAAATTTTCAAATCATGGTGGAAATGCATAGATTATCATTTTAGATGAATACTGGTATATTTCTCGCTGTCTTAAAGTTTCTTTAGGTGCATTCACTTTTGCTAATAAAAAAAAAAAAAATAATCATTATTTGCAGTCCCTGCTTAAAAGTACTTTAAAAACATAAAGAATAATTTAACCTACCAGATTGCAGGAATTTTGTTTCAATTGATTCAATATTATAGCCAGAATGTTTACGAAAAAGTGTCTTTTGGCTCTTTGAACAGCTGGCCTTTCGAACAGTATTAATGCAGGCAATTTTGCAGTGCATACTTTTAGGATGCCGAAGCAGAGTACATGGTGTCAAAGTTGTGTCCTTTGATATTGATATCCGTAGTGCTTATAGTCTTCAATATGCTTGCTTCTTTGCATTGCAAACATCTCTAAAATATCATTAGATGCTCCTACTGCTTCAGGGTATTGTCGTAATAACTGACCAAACATCGTATAGGGCTCTGAGGGCTGAGGCCTGCTGCTGTCCAGGGCCTGTCATGCTTGTCTAAGTGAGTTAATATGCCATTTGAATTGAGACTGAAGGCTGAAGAGGCAACAGACATCACAGACATAACACAGAGACTGCAATGAATTTTAATTAATTAAAGATTTGTTTGTGTCCAACTCTCACGTAATGTGCATTAACCACAATGTTGGATGTCTGATGACTATATTCTATATGAGTATATGTATGCTGTGGATCTGTAGGGGTTGGGGGGGCGTATTGATGGTTACATCTCCAGTTGTAAGATGTAAGAGACCGAACCCAACCTGAAATGTTTGCCCAACAGCGGTTAAGCATATTTTGATTTTACTTGCAGCATATTTGATTTTACTTGCAGCATGTGGCAGCATAACTTTCGAGTTAATGAGTTTTGTATCTGTAGCTGTAGCTGTAGATTCCTGCACTTTCATGGCAGCTCATAATTATAATTATTATTGTCATTTTCTTGAGGGAGGGAGGGGGGGGGGCAATAAAATACTTCAATGACATTCGGTTTGATGCCACAGAATTCTCGGTTAGTTTTGAACTAAATTTTAAGCTATTAATTACGTGAACTATTTTGGCAAATTCCTGAAATTGATTGGCATCGAGAGAGTAAAATTTTTAAGAAATTCGTTGCATTCGAAAGGAAAATTCCTAGTCTCTTGCGCTTGCTATTTTGCAAGCAAAGTTTCCACAGCATAACCTTTTGCCAGAGATGAATACACTGAGGTAAAAAAAAGGTCCCTCAAGCGCCTCAAGCGCTGCACCATGAACCATAAACACACGTTTTTCTCTTCAGTTTACGCTCAAATATTTGCCGCAGTGTAATTGGTAACCAAAGCCCAGTACCTCGAAGAACTCTGCACAAATGTTGAAAGTTTTTCGTATTTGTTAACATTGTTGCAGGGCATAATCTAACCTATGGCCTGCCTGGCCCAATAGGTTGGGAAAAAGGAGTATCCAAAGGCTACCAGGCCCCCAAGATGATATCATCATAAACGTTTATTACGCCCATAAATAGGTGAGAAATTACAGTGTTTGTTCTTTTGAGTTTCTCATCTTTTGCTGCTGCTGATGCTGCTGCTGCTATTTTGTTGCCATATGCGGAGAGGCAGGCTCTTAAAAACTGATACCCCACCACCCCGCAAAATGAGTAAAAATAGTTTCGAACTTTGTTGTGGGGCACAGGGCACATACCTCGTATTCTTGATTATTTTCTGGCTAAACAAAGTAACCTTTAAGGGGTGTTTTTTTTTTAGAGATCTTGGCCTTGGGTTTGCTTCCTCAATTAAGGCTAATGCTTAATTATTTCCCTGCTCATCTTCTAATTAACTAATTTACGTTGGAAAAATGCCAGAGTCAAAGGCGATTTGTTGTCTGTCAACACTTTTTCGTGGCACTGTGAGAGGCGGCAAGTAAAAATGCGTATCAAATGAATGGGTGGGGGGGAAGGAAAAGCTTTTCCTGGTCACATTTCGTGGAACATTTGGCACAGCCAGAGCATAGATTTTTCACACTACCATGTGAAGGAGTCGTCCCAAAAGGAGGAGGTATGAGCGAATGGTGGGTGATGGGGGGGAGGAGTCGTGGCAAGTTGACAAATGAGCGGTAATTTGTTGCGACGTAAATTTGAATGGAAGCGCCTTGATTGCCACTTGAGACATTTGTGTGGCGGCGGCGGCGCAACCGGCAACAGCTGCCAGCGAAAGGGATTCCTCTCACATTCTCACAGATTCTCTTGGCACTGCCACTGTGTCTGCTCCCCTGCATCCCGGCTCCATCCAGTTGGTATACTCAATTTTACCAGCCCAGCCCCAAACGCCGGATATGCAAATTATAATGATATATTGGCTGTGAAAAATTTTTGCGCGACAGCAGCTATCCCTCCAAGAAAAGAAAAGGAAAAAAAAAACTTTTCCGGGTGTAGAACTTGCTTTTAGTTAAGGAAAATGAAATGAAAATAAAAAGATGGATATGCCAGGCATATTGGTTCCCGCCCGCACTGATGGGGGGAGAAACTTACAGATTGTGGGTCTTTAATAACAAATGAGATTCATTTTTGAGAGATGCTTTCTGGCTTTCGGTATCCAAATATTAAATTTTGTTCAGAGAGCAGAAAAGATTTCCATTTGATTTCTATATGGGAATATTTTGGGGGAGTATCCAGTGGGGGAGATTAGATTAATTTTTGTGATTATAATTAAAGGTATTTATGGTTAGATTTTGCTTAGATCTTTGCCTGTGTTTCAGCAGCAAAATATATACAAAATATCCAAAAACCAATTTAATAAATTTTAATATTAATATCGAAAAACCAATTTATTAAATTTGTATAATAATTTATTAAATTGATCAGAATGTTATTATTTATTATTATTATTATTTGTATAATAATTTATTTAATTGGTTTTTGGATACATTTTTATTTTTTTGTTGATATTATGTATTATTATTATTAAACGATTTAAGCGTGCAAAAAGTAAATCCGTTTAAAATCGTTTGGGAGCCTACTTTTAGTCTTAAATTCTGATGGTTTTCTCTTATGGTTTTACCATTAATTAAATTCTAAAGAAAAAATCAAATTTAGAAGGCATTTCCTGCGCCTAATTAAGGCTTCTTTTCAGGCACTTCCTTTTGCTGGCAAACTTTTCGTTAAACGAATTCCCACAAAACCTGGCAGCTGCCCGAAAAAACACCAACTTCTAGGGTAGCAAAGCAGCTCAAGCATTTCTACCGCTTGCTGATGCCTTTTGTCTTTTGATGCCCGACGCCGGCAACGTGGCTTAGGATTACCGCTAACGGTAATAAATAGACCTGCCACGCGTGTGTAATTTAGACGAGACAGCCGAGAGGGAGAGTCGACACGGACACCCAGGGAGAGTATCAGAGGGAGATGGATAGAGTATCAGGCGGCGGCAGCAGCAGCCACGTGTAGCGGTCGTTGACAGTAATGAAATTATGACATTGCTAATAACAGAGGAGCCTCCCGCCAACCCCCCTCCCTCCCAACGTTACTCTGCCCCCATTTTTTTTTTGTTTTTGTTGCTTGCCAGAACGAGCCTTGAAATATGATTAGCCCGGCATTTGCCACCTGCCTTTTCAGTCGAAAAACCCTTTTAGAAGCGTCCAAAATACATTATTATTTTTTTTGCGCTGCCCCTCGCCCCTGTCTGCCGTCAGCCCGACAGTTTCTTGTAATTTATTTTAATTAAAATTTACGCTGATGAAATGCTGTTGATTACCACAGACGAAAAGTCGAAAATGTGCCGAGAGAATAGGATAGGATAGGTAGGTTATATATTTTACCCAACCCAAAATAATTCGTCTGCTCTGCCAGCAAATCCATAATTTAAAATTCCAGCTGAAATAGCCATAAAGTTTTTTTTAGTTTTTTTTTTTTTTAGTTTTATGAAAATGCATTGTACGCTGACGCAGCAAATGGCCAAAGAAAACTTTGCCATATTTTCCATATTAGTTGTCATATGCAAAAGGAAGCCACGAGAAGAGAGAGAGAGAGAGGGGAAGCCACTTCGGCAGAATATGGCTATGTGGGGCAGTGCCAAGAAATAATAAAAAGAGTGCACTCTAAAGAAAAAGTCATGCAAAATTAAAAGTACTTTACGCTCTCTCGTAAAGAGAGCCAAGCCGCTTTCGAATGCTATTCTGTGAGTAAAATAGTTGAATTTTATGTATACTATTTACTGATTGTTCATAGAAATATACTGACACTCAATCACACTTTATTAGGCGCTATTCTCTGCCGCTTTTGCCTGTTCGTTAAGCGAGAGAATTTGTTATTGCAATTGCTTGCATGTCGGAAAGGCGAAGGTGACGCTGAAAAGAAACTATGCAAAAGTGTTGTGGCATTTTTAAATTCGGTTTCTGCCTGCGACTGATCTCCGTCTGCTGATAAATATTTCAGGCAGGTAGCAAAGCACAAGCAGAAGCAAAAGCTCAGCTATTTGCTTGCGCTGTATGGCTCTCTCGTGCGCTCTCCTTTCAACGATGCTCGTGTCGCTCGGGTCGCATTCGGCGTGAGGGGATGGATGTCGAAATGCAAAACTTGCGCCTTACCCAAGTGATCGTAGTACGCACCGCAGTACCCAGCACCACTGAGAGTATATTCGACCCATGTACATATGTATATGTTCATCTGCACAGTATTTTCTATAGCTTCGTTTTAGTTAATTTAATTTTTTCTTTGAGTGTAATGCAATGCAATACAGGAAACTTAGCAGCAAGAAAGAAAGAAAGCAGAGCAGCATTGGTGCCTGAGTGCCTGGAGTGCCTGGGCAATTGTCGATGATTAAGAGTTAAGCATCCAATGAGTGGCTGCTCCTTCCTTTCCACATACAGATGCTTGCAATTACCCAGAAGATGAGGCACAATGATGGGGCATGCCTGTAGCTGTAGCTGTAGCTGGAGGTGGGATGATAGTATCTCATCTCCTGCCTGATGATGATCAAGTTACAAGCTCTCGCGCATTTGGTCTGACGTGGCAGCTGCAAGTAGGGTGTGGGAAAAAAAAGGGTAAGGTAGCTGCTGCTGCTTGTAGCTTTAGTCATGTTGCTACTTCGCCCAGCTGCCTGAGTGCTACAATAAATCACTGTGGGGCATTTCTTTAGCTGCTGATGCTCCCCACTTTTGCCTGCTGCTGCTACTGCTGCATCGTCGCTCTAGTCGTCGTCGCTCATGTCTTTTGCTATTATTTCGCTTGACATTGCGCTTGTCTTTCATGTCCCAGTAGCAGTCCCAGTGCATTTGTGTCAGCGAGCGCATAAAGCAGCTGCCTCCTGCCTGCTGCCTGCCTGCCTCCTGCTCTGCCTGCTGCCTGCCTGCTGCCTGCCTGAATGTTCCCTCTAAACCGACATTGAGTTACATGCTACAAACGTATTTTGACAAGTGAACATGCACAGGACCTACAGAGAAACGGAGACGGAGACAGAGTCAGAGCCAATGGCAAAGCCATGCCAAGCCGAGCAGAGCCAGCCATTCATGCAATATGCGGGATATGCGAGCAGCAGATTCCACTAACATGTCCAACATGACACACAGAACCGCTTCGAGGGCGCACACACACACACGCACACACAGAGAGGGAGCGCCCAGAGAGATAGAGAGAGAGGGAGAGGGAGCGGGAGAGGGAGAGGGAGAGTTATGGAGGCCATTTACTTGTTTGCGGACTGTGTGTGTGTGTGTGTGTGGGATAACTTGAGACATTTGCTGGGCTGCTTAAATTACTCAAAATTTATGCATGTAACCCGCTAACCCCACTCCCCCACACACCAAGGGGAGTGGCACATCCACTGAACTTATCAAGCATTTTCAGGCTCAACTCTGGGTAAAGTCAATTTCATGTCAAGAGTGCGTCACACCACACACGACAGACAGTGTCTCCTCATTTTGGCTGCGGCTGCTAATGCTGCCTCTGCTGCGGCTGCTGCTGCCACAAATCAATATTGCTTTGCATAATCAAGAGCAACAGTTACCCACGAAAATAAAATACTACCAAAGAAAGGGATTACTCTAACCCATTTAGAGTAATCCCTTTCCTTGATAATATTTTATTTTTATTTTTATATTTAGACTCCAGAGTTACTTTTTTCTACGAAAAATTATATTTCCAATTTTTTCATTGTCGCTACAATTTTAAGCCACATTTCGTTTGTGCAAAAAGTTTTTTTTAATCATTTATAATACAAAAAATGTACCGAGTACCGAAAATTGCCATGAAACCCTTTTTTTCCATTCAAAGACTTTATTTAGGGCAAAGCTAACCCAAAACTCATAACTATTTTATTCTTTTCGTTTAATTCGATTACTCAAAAGCCTTTCCATAAAATAAACTTCTTTTGTAGCTACAATATTTGTACAATATTTTGCCTGGCATTTTGTTGCCATAATTCAACAGAGAGGTTCATTCTCGTTATTCTGTGTCCAAAACCCGAAAAGATAAACTACAAATTGTTTATGTTTAATGCTCTGCGGCATGGCCAAGCAGATCATTAATCTTACTCACCTCAAAACAGAGAGAAAGAGACTCTACACGCAGCAGAGAAAGAGAGAAAGAGACTCTATACGCAGCAGAGAAAGAGAGAGTGAAAGAGCAAGAATGAGTGTCCGAAGCGCAGAGTGAGAGAAGAAGAGATGCGGCGAGGCGACGTGCTGTTGTTTTAGGCCTCGCGCGGCGACCTGGCCCCCAAAAAATTCCATTTGGCATTCCAAAAGGACATTCCTTGTCACCTGTCCAAAGGGGAGGGGGTAGTGACGGGGGCTGGGACTCCTCTCTGGAGTGTATAAAAAAAAACAAAACAAAAAAAAACAAAGCAAAAATCTCTTCATTGTTAGCCAAAATGATTAGCATAGCTCTGCCCCGAGCAGACAGCGAGGAGGAGTGGAGGCTTTTTCCCCTACCCCTACTTATCGCTTCGTTCTTCATTCTCCCTTTGTGTGTGTGTGTGTCTGTGTGTGTGTGTGTGTGCTTTCATTTGATTCTTTGTCACACGATCCGGTCCATTTTGTTTGCCATTTGTGATGATAAATTGCCTGCTGCTGGTGCAGCCAGGGGTCATAGGTCAGTTATTGGATATATTGCAAATATGCGCTGCCTGCTGCTGCCTGCTGGCCGCTGCTGCTGCTGCTTCTGCTGCTCTGCTCAGCGTTGCTCAATTTTGATTGATGGTCTATTTACATTGGGCGTAAATTTGTTTGATTTGCAGCAGCAGTCCACAGTGCAGTGCACGATGTGTGTGCCACTTTAAAGCGGCTGCCTGTTTAAATATATATCTCACAGATACCCTACACACACACGCACACACAGACACACACACACATGTGGTGTAGGGGCAGGGGAAGACGGTGTGTGTGACTTTATACAGGTTTTTAGCCGCCGGCGGCTGTCAGGCATTTGCTTTCCTTTCCTTGCCACCATCACGCAGCACGGAGTTCCTTTTCTCTGTAGGCAAATATGAAAAGATCATAAATTTTCATTCAATTTAATGCCTCAGCAAACAATTTTTATAGTCAGAGGCAGAGAAGAAAACTGTCAGATGGAAGAAGGAAAAAGTCTTCTTGGTGGAGGGGCAGAGTCCGGAGTTGGTGCCTGCTGGCAGCTGTTTTAACAGCTTGTTTTGCGGCTCCTTTCATAATACAAATAACCGTTCATACGAGTATATGGTTGGGTTATAGCCCAAGAGTAGGAAGAGTAGGGTGTGGTAACCATTTCATACATGGCTGGCATAGGAGCATGGGAGGATGGGTGATGGTCGATGGTCGATAGGGGGGCGTGCTGCAAAAGTTGTGTCTACCCCGGAGAGAAAGGAAGACCAAAGGACCCCTTTCAAGCAGCAGCAGCAGCAGCAGCAGCAGCTTCCTATTCTGTTGCTCTGCAAGTTATTGACTTTCAACCGAACAAAAAAAAAATAGTCTAAAAAATAAAAACTCCAAGTAAATAAATAAACTGAAACTCAAGAGAACGGAGACACAGAGAAAAAGATAGAGAGAGAGAGAGAGAGAGATCCATGACCAGGATGCAGCTTCTACTTCAAAGTTCCGTTCCACACACAAGAAATATAGAGATTTAATTCATGGAAAAGTTTATGAATTTCCATAGAAAATTTATCATTCTCTCTTGATTGAGTTGCGCAAAATTGCTGTTGCAGTTGCAGTTGCAAGTTGCAAGTTTGTGTGTGCTGGCAATTTAGAAGATTTTTTTTTTTTTTTTAGGTTCATGAATTGATGGAGCTGCATGGAAATGAAATCAAGTGCTTAGGCTTCATGTGGATTCTTTTCTTTTCGTTTATCTTGGCAGATTGTGTGTGGAATTATTGTTAGAAACATTGTTGAAAACAATAATAAGCAGTCTAATATTTATTGCTCAAATAGACTTGAACCTGTTTGAAATTTTGAAAATAAACAACATTAAAATTTAACTTAAATATTTTTAAACTTGAATATTTTTAAACTTAAATATTTTTAAACTTGAATATTTTTAAACTTGAATATTTTTAAACTTGAATATTTTTAAACTTAAATATTTTTAAACTTGAATATTTTTAAACTTGAATATTTTTAAACTTAAATATTTTTAGACTTAAATATTTATAATATAAATATTTTTAAAGCTAAATATTTTTAAACTTAGTTATTTTTAATATAAATTTTGATTAAAACCTTTTTTTTTAGTAAAATTAATTTTTTGTATTAATATGAAAAAAAAAAAGAAATCAACAAATTTTATTTACAAAAAAATTATGAAAATTCTGTTCCAAAAACATTTTGAGCTTGCACTTAATACAATTGTTTTAGAGATAAAATTCCAGACTAAAATCAATGAACTTAGGAATTATATTAAATATCCAAAAGGAAAGAAACTTTTTTCGGCTGCACTCAGAGCTTATGTAACTCTTTATAACTAATATTTTCGCCCAGTGTAATAAAGTATCATATGACTAATTAAAATTCGCTCAATTATTTCGCTGGAAACGCAAAGAACAAAAACGCACTTTAATTATAATAATTCCCATCAAGTTAATGCCACTCCAAGCCTGCTGTAAAGTATGCTACAGTCTAGACCATCTACAGAGAGAGCTCTCTGGGTCGCTTGGTCAAGCAGCTCCTTGGGGCATGGAACTGCCTCTTCCTCTCCCTTTTTTTCCGTCTCACTCTCTCTCTCTCTCTCTCTCTCTCTGTGCTACGCATCATAAATCACAAAATTAATCCTTCTTGAGTTTATTAGCGAAAATTGACGTGGCTCGTTATCTGTAGAAGCAGCAGCAACTCCTCCCCGCCCGATACACCGACCGACACACAATTGGAGGCCATAAATTATGCGTACATCGGAGCTGTCTCTGCTGCTCAGCTCGCAGCCCGTCCGTCAAGTGGCCCCAAAGTACAGTCAACGCAGGCAAAGTTTGATTTGTTTTGGAGAGTTCTCTCTCTCCTCCTGGAACTGCGTTTTTTTTTTGGCTTTGATAAACGATTTGGCTTTCGATTTTGGAAAGCAAAAATCTGGTTCAATGCACAGACGCTAACCGCAAAATGCAAATGTTTCAATATAATAAATAAAGCGAAGGGAAAAAACAGAGCAAAAGAATTGCCAATCCCAGCCGAAAGGCAGAAAGTCTAACTCCCGTCTAGACAGTGGCATGACAGACCAAAGTCTGATGCTGCTGCTACTTTAGCTGCTGCTGCTGCCTGATGATGATATTGCGTGTGGCACATCTTAATCAAAGAGCGTCGCACAGCAGGTGCCAATTGATGAAAAATGGCCCATAAATACGAAAAAGAGTTCAAGGTATCATGGCCAGCCCAACGAATGTGACCTTGAGTGTCGGCAGTTTAAATAGGGATAAGGCTTTTGGGGAATTGAGCGTCGCTTTTCGGGGGGTTTTTTTTGTTTGTTTGTTTGTTTGGCATTTAATGTTGGTTTGAAAAATACCTTTTTAAGCTGAGAACTAACCATGATATATGGCCAATAAAACGTGCAAGGAAACCTCTTATTTGCAACTAGTTTTCAGCCCAAAAGAAAAGAAAGCACTTAAAGTGCTCACTAGCCTTAAAGTGCAGTTTAAACAACTTTCAAATTTTGAATTGCTCAATGAGCTCACTCTACGTTTCTCTGTAGCTTTATAGCCTTTCTCCTTAGCTCTATATACTTTCTCTTTAGCTCTATATACTTCCTCCTTAGCTGCTGCCGCTCCTCTCTGCTTGGCTCACTTCAAGCTCAGTTCAGGACTTCCTTGAGTGTCGCTGAACGCCACTCAAGACAATTGCGTATACGACATGTGTGTGCCTTGTGCCTTGTCGTGGAATCTCCTTTTCTCGTTGCATTCATGAGTAAATTGAGACTCTAATGACATAATTTACTTTATATATATTTTTTTATTTTTTTGCGTGGGGGCTAAATAAAAATGTTTCTGCCAATAAAGCCATTGAGGCATTAATGGGGCAGCCTGAGTGGGCGGTAGGTGGGGGTGTAGCAGATTGCCAGAAAGTGGAAATAACAAATTGAATTTCAGCAGCAAATTATTTTGAAACTGATTTCAATGTGATCAGTGTGGCGGGATGGCTCCCTCCCACCAGTTTAAAGTATCTCTCCGCCTGCTACTCGAGAGCAAACATTCTACGCGCATTCCAAAGTAACTTTTCCCGCTCCCGCTTTCGCTCTGCTCGTTCCTTTACGCTTTTGGCTTGCAAGTCACGTGTTGCCACAACAACCGCCAAAATTGTCAACAGCGAAAAATTGTGCGGGCGTGAGAGGGCGCATGGGCGTGGTCTACGGTCTTCTGTCAGCAGAAAAGCAGAAGCAGCAAAAACGAAAAAAATAATAATATAAAGAAGTAGAGCACAAAGGAATTTCCGGTAGTTAAAGCGCTGCCAACGATTTCTCTCTCTCAGCTTTTTTTTTTTTTTAGCATATTTTCATTTTTCCTTTTTGATACACTTTGCTAGGAGGGGTGCTATGATTTTGAGGCTGTAGAGAATTAACATATCTTGGGGATACCAAAAACTCGTAGCAATCGGCTTAATATTATAGGCGGTATAAAAAAAAACAAATACCGTTTGGCTGCTTGAACACCTGGCACTCTTGAGCACTCTTACTGGCAGAAGCAAGGCAATACCTTAAGCATGCAGAAGCAGTTCAAGACTACCAAAATAGTAGCATAATTATGCCAAGGAAACGTTCCTTCTTAAAGGGTATCCTCAACTTCGTTCCTTCTCTTTGTGGCGCTTTTTAAAGAAATATATTTTGTATATTTCGTTTCTTTTCAAGAGAATTGCTAATGAAATAAGCAGCGCAATGTCAATTGGACATCTCAAAGAGGGCTAGAGTGAGGCAGAGGCAGCCGGAAAGATGAACGGACACCCAAAGCCTAAAAAAAAACGGGCGGAGCTGCTGTGGGGCATATTTGTGTTGTGCGTTGAGTGCCTTTGGGAGGGGGCACCGTGAGCGGAAGTCATAAAAGAACTTCTTATAGATCTTATGTATATGGTAATGTAAATAAATAATAAATAATATGCAAATGTAATAAACAAAAGGAGATGCCAGGTTCGCCTGTTTGAATGAATTCTTAAGCACACTTGACCACATTAAAATGTTCGCTTTCCCCTCTATTTGGGGGGCATGGGAATATTAAAAAGTTGTCATGCATTCGGAGCATATTTTTGTAGAGGCTTTCTATTTATTTTTTTTTTGTGTGCCGCTGCTGCTGCTGCTATCTAGCAATCCTTATACCCCCACCTATGTGCCTGTACAAATTTATGCATATTTTCAAAATGTCTAGTTGGCCCACGTTTCTGTCAAAATCACAGAAAACGGCAAACTCAACGAACCAAAAAGTTGGATCCATATACATTTATATGTATATATATCCATTCGGATCAGTGTGTGTCTCTCTCTCTCTCGCTCGCTCTCTTCCTTTCTGTGTGTCTCTGTGTCTATCTGTGACCGAAAGTTATGCAAAAAAAAAAAACTATGGCCAGAAAGAACCAACGCATTCCATGCAAATGTTGGCAAAACAGATTTTTAACCACCTATTTTTTTAGTGCTGCTGCTCCGTTTTTTTTTTTTTTTTTGTTGTTTCAGCAGAGAGTAGAGAGATTTCTTGGCCAGCTGGCTGGCTGACTGGATGGCTAGTTAGTCCCTTACCAAATTGGCTGCCAGCCAGCCAGGGAAGACAGGATGAGACAGGGGTGTTGGGGGAGGGATATGCCGGCTTATGTAGATTTCAGCAAGCCAAACACGTGCCCGCATTTCAAACTTGAGTTTCGGTTTCACTACTCGGTGGTTCTATTTTTGTCTGTTTTCAGGATGTTGATGATGATGATGATGATGAGGGGGAGGGTGGGGTAGCCAGAGAGGTGAGTCCTTTGGCTAAGCACTGAGTTTTGGGTGCGGGTGCGGGTGCTGGTTTTCTCTCTCTCGCTCTCTCTGTGTTTTGCAGAAGCCTACAACTTGGTCTGGGCCATATTTTTGCGATTTGCATAATTATATGTGTGATTTATGGATTTAAAACTGTATACTTAATATGCCAGCCCGCCCCCGCCTTTGTGTGTGTGTGTGTGTGTGTGTTTGTCTAGTTTTGTGGCTTGTTTAGTTTGGTTAGTTTTGTTGGCAACTGAAAAGTTGGCTTTCGCTTTGGCCTATCCCCCCCCCCACATTGCTTCCTATAATTAGATAAAACGAGAGCCAAAAGCGGTGCCAGCTTTAAGCCTGTTTCGTCTTTGCGTTGAGAATGTTTCAGCAAACAACACAGTTCAAAGTCGAGTTAACCTGGTAAACCTTTTTTTGTTTCTGTTAAGTTTCAGTTTGAGTTTGTTCATTAAGGATAAACACTTTTTGTAGAGCTACAGAGTTTTTTTTTTTTAATTTAAATTAAGTTTTTGAAGTTCATGCCATAACTCTTAAGGAAATCTACAGATTTTCCATGATTTTCTTTAAATTTTAGACATTTTTTATAGATATATCGCTTATCATGATCACCCTGTCAAATATATGTACTGTCGAGCCATCGGGTAGGCTTCGGCTTCGGCTTCACCCACTGAGCGACTTGCTGACGTTGCTCAGCAATTGATTCGGTTTTAGTTTTTAGCGATGCCTTGGGCAGCGCAGTCAACGTTTTTGCACTTCTTCATTCTCACGCACTCATCGCTGCAGCGCGCTGCAGAGAGAGCGAACGAAACCCGCGAGCAGCGCTGTAGAGAGCGAACGACGCCCGCGAGCAGCGCTGTGGAGAGCGAACGACGCCCGCGAGCATGGCTGTAACGAGCGAACGACGCGAGCAGCGCTATAGAGAGCGAACCCGGCTCTCTCATAGCTGAGCTTTTGCTTTGCTTTGCTACCTGCGTGACATATTTATCAGCAGACAGAGATCAGTCGCAGGCAGAAACTAAATTGTGAAATGCAACAACAACTCCACGCCCTTCGATTCTTCGACATGTGCAGACTTGCAAGGCAGAGGAATGTGTGTGCTGTTTGTTTGTGTGTGTTCAATGAGCAACAGTCTACACCACGAGTAATAAAGATAATTTTTGACGGAGAAGCTTCCGAACTTAATTTTTTTGTGCCTAGAGAGGCTTGACGTGGCGTGAGTACCCTTACCCATGTGCCTGTGCTCTCCACAAATCCAGTGGCTATCTGCAGAAGGGGCTCTACGCCCAATCAATTGGTCCACAACCAATTCCCATGAAAATGATTTTCCGCATCTTAAAAAAGTCCTTCTTTTTTTTGTTGTTGTTTAATATTTCTTCTCATATTTCCCAATGGCCCGTCAAAAGGCAGCCACAGCGAATATATGAAAACAACAAATTAAATGTATATAAAAAGAAATATTAATCACAATTCTTTGGTGGATGCTGTGGCTGCTCCTGCTGGCTCCTGCTGCTGCTGTTGGGGCTGCTACTGATGCGGCTCTTGCTGCAATAATTTCAATTTACGCAGCAATGTGACAGGCGGCAACAACAAGAGCAAACAAATAGCAAGGCAGATGAAAGGCAAAAGCACAGACACATACACATACACCGATACACACAGATGCACAGCAGACCCCATTCACACAGATACAAATACCGATAAAGACTGCAGGCAGAGAGAGAGAGAGAGAGAGAGAGACGGTCGAAAGTAGTGTCCGCATTGCATATGCAACATGTTCGACTGCTTGCAACGGACACGGACACGCCTTCAAGCCGCATTCTCATTCACATTCCCCTCCATTCCCCTTTCGGCTTTTGCCATTGCTTCATGCTGCATCCTCTGCATCCCCATCCCCCCCTTTCTGGGGGGTGGCTACTCCTCCTGCTCCTTCTTGGCACTTGTCGCTGCTATTGAGATAAGGAAATTTATTGGCTGCGCATGTTCTTTGTGACAGATTTCGATTTATGTGCCTTTTATGCCACGACTGTATCTGTATGTGTGTGTCTCTGTGTGTGTGTGTGCAGCTTTTTTTCCCACTTTGCTTTATTTAAATTTTCTTTGCCTCTGCATTTACCGCAGGCATTTCTGATCGCCCCCCACCCACCCCCGGCACAGCCATCCCCAACCATCCAACCATGTTGCATGCCACACCAGCACCCACTTGTTTAACTTTAAGTGCATGCTTTACCTTTAATTCTGTGAGAGGTGCGGCGACGTGGCAGACAGACAGACGTTGCATGTACAAGTGGCAGTGAGAGTGAGCTCTGGCTTCAATTGAAAATTGGCAAATTAAAACATGTTTTCAAGGGGCTAAAAAACGACTGACTGAAGCAGCGACTGGCCAATGCTCTTTTGTTGCAGCTTGACCTGAGGCGCCATACCCATTTAGCCATAGAAAATCCTGCCATTTGTGGAGTATTTTTAATGCAAATAAATATCATATATGGATGATACTTACATAACCTTTTTGCAGTGTGCTTTGTTCCAGGGTATTCATCGTACAAATAAATTGATCCTGGGCTGAATGGCTGAATAAATGCAGCCAAAGGCAATGGCGAAATTAAATAAAATGGTTGCAAAGGCCCGGGATAAAGACTAAGTACAAGCAACAGGGGGCAAAAGCCAGAAAGAGATGAGCAGCGAGCGGTAAGAAAGAGAAGGCCGAAGAGAGTGCAAGAGATTCAATGAGTTGTGCATGTGGTTAATGTCCATTTGGGTTGCCTTTTTGCCCAGCGCCACAGCCAGAGCCAGAGCAAGAGCCAGACACATGGCTTCGAACATCTGCACTTCGATTTGCACTTCTTTTGCTGCAGGATATCTGACTCTGGCTGCTCCTGATGCCACTGCTGCTGCTGCTGCTGCTGCTTGTTGCCTCAAAATCCCATTTAATGCTGCAATCAGCTTTGCTTTTTGAGCCTGCTGCTACTTTACACTGTCTGGGCTGATGCTCCTGCTGCTGCTTCTTGGCTTTATGTTAATTATACGCCCTGTGGCAGGCATACTTCTGCTGCTGTTGCATGCCGCCTCCCTATCGACATTTTTATGACCGCATCAAAGGCGGGCGCATCATAAAAATCACTTTTGCCTTATCGCCAGAGATACGTATAAGGGGGGCTGGGGAGGGGAAATCATCATCGTATGAAATCGAAGGACGATCTGGATGCGTGCCACAAACTTGAGCAATTAACGAAACGCTCGCTGTTTCCTTCTTGTGCTGTGTGTTGCATTAATAAGAAACTGCCGCAAAAAAATGTTTTTTTATTTTTATTTTTTTTTTTGTGGCAATTAAAACCTAGAGAGAACGAAACGAAACGAGAGAGAACCATAAGAATTGCCTCAATTAAATTGAAAGCTTTTTAAGCGTTTCTACTTTTACTTTTATATTTTCTTTCAGAAAGAGAGCGGTGTGATAGAGAGGGCGAGGGCGAGAGGAGTTTCCCTCAAAAGAAACTCAAAGTTTTCTTGTTCGTTTTGCGTTCATATTTATGCTCTGTTTAATTGCTGTAAGAATTTATTTTAATTGTATGCAGAAGGCAGGCCGGGATGGGACGCGACGTGAAATAAATGTGCGAGTATTTTCCCCCAAAAATAGCATCGCAGCAGCGTCAGTCAAAGGTAGACTGTAATTTTCTTCATATTTTCTTCTGCACGATTGCAGGTTATTAATTAGCATTGCATGTTTAATTGGGACTCGGAACTCGGCAGCCGGGCGACACTTTTCAAGACGAAGACCAAGACCAAGTCCACTTTCCACTTTCGACTTTCCACTGAGGCCTGGGCCTGTGTTTACTTATGCCGTTTGACTTTCCCTTTTTTTTTTTTTGCCGGGGCCACACAGCTCACAAAACTTGCACTTAGTCCTGGGCACTTTTCTTGAAGGCTGCACACGTCAGGCAGTCAGCAGGCAAAAGTTTTGTGTTTGTCATAAACGAACCAAACGAAACGAAAAGTTAAAACAAAAAACAACAAAAAAGAAAAGGAAAAACAAGACGAACGGAAAAGTAATGAAAAGTCAGCAGAAGCAAACGAAAGGCAAGCTACTAGAAAAATCAGAGAATCAGTCATTCAAGGAGACCGAAGGTGCAGATACCCTTGCAGGTTTATGGTTTATGTGGATACCTTCCATGTAATTTGGAAGATATATAAATAGTCCTAGACACATGACCAGAAAATATTAGACACATTAACATAACAATACTAGATAAAATACTTAAAATAAAGAGCAGAAAAATATGGGCTATGGCAGAAATACTAAATAAATACCATATACTAAAATTCACAATATACTAGAAAATTTCCAGCAAATACTATAATAATACCAAATAATATTGCTCCCTATATACCAGTAAAAATTCCAGGAAAATTAATAAAATGAGTAAATAAAAAAATAATATAAATAAATAAATATAAATAATAAAATAAATATTAAATAAAGGAAAATTCATTGCATACTAGAAAAAGATTTTAAATATACCAGAAAATACTAGTGAAATGCTAGAAAAAAACAAGTTTGCGCAACAAGAAAAAATACGAAATAGTACAGAAAAATACCAAAGTGAGAAAATGTAGATGGATCTATCGAGGCGACTGTTGCTGATGATACGTATAAGGAGCTATGATCCATTATTCCTTTGCTTCCAGTTGTCTTTAAGTACTGCCAATACCCTCCTCTTTAAAGGGTAGAACCAGGAGCAACAGCAAAAGTTCGAAGCTGGCAAAGCAGTTGCTTTCCTTGGCAACTGAAAAAGAAAAACGCAATTACAAACGCAAGTCAAGTTTTTTACTAGGCCGAAGATACAGAAATCAAGAGGGTCCGGTAGAGAGTGGGAGAGAGAGAGGGAAGTGGTTGAGAGATAGAAACTGCTGCAATATAAAGAGAGGAACAGAGCAAATGTAAAAAGGGATCAAAGTTGCTTTTGACTGGTCGTAATTTAATTAAAGACCATTCCCTTTGTCATTCCCCACTCCATCCCTCCCACCTAACCCACTTTGCCTATCTGCTGCTGCTATCCTGCTGACCAAGTGACTAAACTCTGGCCATTTGCTTGATTCCTTTCCTTCCTTCCTGCCATTTGTCGTCGTCTCATCTCGTCTCGTCTCGTCTTACAGTTTCAATTTCAATTTTGCAGTCATCAAGTGGACTGTTTACTGTTTTGTAGTCGTCGTCCCCTGTCCCCTGTCCCTGTCCCACTGTTTGTTGTCGCTTGTCTCTGCATTTCCGTTTTGGGTTATTCCCCAATCCCGCAATAAGTGGCCTACTGTCCCGTCCCGTCCACTGGATGGTTTCGTTGACATTTTAATTTACATTGAATTAGTCCCCATGACATTTGGCGTGTTGGCCCCAAGAGAGAGAGAGAGAGAGAGAGAGAGAGGAATGAGAGATCAACCTCAAGCAATTGGAGGAGGATATTCTGTGGGTGGGCTAAGTAAATGGTGAAAGGGAGGGGGCATATTTAAAAGGTTATTTCGTAGGGCATTAAAATCCTCTGACATCATGTTTAGTAATGTATTTTTGGGATTTGTTTAGGGCTTGATTAATAGATAAATTCCAGTGAAATACTAAAACAATTACGAGACAACAACTAGAGAAATTAACAGCAAAATATTAGAAACATACCTGAAAAATACCATAGAAAAGACTATAAAAATACAACGAAAATACTAGACAAAATACCATAAATTACTAAAACAGTTACCAAACAACAACTAGAGAAAATAATACCAAAATATTAGAAACAGACCTGAGAAATACCATAGAAAATACTATAAAATACATTGAAATATTAGACAAAATACCATAAAATTCTAAAACAGTTACAAAACAACATCTAGAGAAAATTCTAGCAAAATATTAGAAACAGACCTAAGATATACAATAGAAAATACTGTAAAAAACAATGAAGTATTAGAAAAATACCATACTAAAAAAGTTACCAAACAACATCTAGAGAAAATTCTAGCACAAAAGCGACCACGTTTGAGTTTTGTTACAGAAAACTACTAGAAAATTTTATGAAAAATACTGAAAATTTATATATAAAATATATAATAAAAGTACCAAAAAATATAGAAAAATAACAAAAAACCAAAAATACAGAAATGTTTTCGAGATTTCAGGAGATTTTTGTGAATTTTGGAATTTTGGTTTTGGTTGCGTTTTTTTTGTCGCAATCCCCAATTAAGTTTTTTCTTAACTCAACAATTTTCCATGTTTTCTTTGCTTCTACTTTAATCGCAACCCACCAATAATATTTATTCGTTCCTCCCTGGAGCTGTCTGACCTTTACCCAGGGACCAATCCAATTGCCTGTCAAGTTCAACGGGCAGTCAAAGTTCCATTCTATTGCCATGAAAGAGATCAGCGCTTTGAGGCCTCGACCTTGGGCCAACAGCGGCGGCTGATGAGAGAGCAGTGAGTGAGAGTGGCAGCGTTTTTTAATTAGCCAAATGGCCATTTATTGTTATAGCTGCTAAAGCTAAAGCTAAAGCCTGGTTCTACGCCCCTCACCCACCCACACACACACACACACACGAATATCAGGGGCGGGTGGGGCGTTGCTTCAGTGACAGCTTTTGGCATTGGACAGTAGGAACATTTTGTTAACAATTCCAGAAGCCAAGTGCATTTTTGTTTATTTGTTAGACTAAGCTGCTGTCACATCTTAGCCCTTAGCCCTAAGCCCTTGGCCTCCTCACCCCCTCCAAACCCACTCACTCTGCTGTGACATCTTAGCCAGCTCCCTGCCCTACCTCCTGCCCTTCTGCTCAGCGCTCTCTCTCTCTCTCTTTGCCAGTTTGTCTTGTCGTTTTGTCATTTTCTTTGGCCCCTGCATTCGTTTCAATTAAACAAATCCCCTTAAGTGCCCAACGAGTGTACGTGCAGGGGTGCAGAAAAAAAAGCAAAGAAAGAGTGCGAGGGGAGGGGGGGGGATGTGGAGGGGTGCGGGCACTTTGTCAACACAGACAGCAACCGAACAGAAACAGCAACAGAGCCGAGTCTGCGTTAAACAATTAAAGGAATGCAATTGAAAATGAAAAAAAAAACGAAAAAAAAAAAATTCCATTAAGTATACGCAGCGTAGACAATGCGGGGATGAGTGTGCCGTGCGCCCAGAGCCTTTTGGGTTAAATCAAAAGGTAGAATCATAGGAACGGACAACGTACTACGGACAACGGACTGCAGCCAATGCGAATGCGAATGCATTGTCTGATGATGAGTGTTTGATGTCGTAACCCGTATATATTTGCATATACTCCGTACGTACGTACGAGTGCGCGTATATCCCATGCGGATGAGTCTGCGGATGAGTGCGGGTTGCCATTGCCGTTGCCGTTGCCGGATGCAGCATGATGCAAAGTGCAATGGCAGTCGCCCGCCCCCCGTCTCGCGCTGCCAACACTCTCCACAAAGTATAACTAAGCGCTACGGATTTGATGATGTGACGTTGAGTAAAGATGATGGATTCATCAGCGTATGCAAAATGCTGTCACACGCTTTGTCCGTCCAACCAGCAGCAGCAGCAGCAGCAGCAGCTTCAGCTTCATTCGCCGCATCCCCTTGTCGTCTCTTGTGGAAAAGCTTGCGTTTGCCTTGTCCTCATCGTTCTCGTGCTCATCCTCGTCCGCGTCCTCGTTCTCATCCTCGTCCTCGTTCCCATCCTCATTCTCGTCAGTCTGTATGCTCATCAACATCATCATAGTCGTAGTCGTAGTCGGGGCGACGGGCGATGATAAACGAACGTGATTTTGTTGTTGGCTTTCTGTCTTTGCCATCGCTGCGCGCTCGCTTCCCTTCTCGCTGCCCTCTCTTTCGTTGGACCAAATCTGTATCCGCGCGCCTCAGCCATTGCATAAGGTTCAGAGATTTTTGCGGGGGCGCATAATGAAAATTTCATGTAAATGAGCATGAAATATCTTTTCCATTTTCAGTCAGTCAGCCGTTGGCCAGTGCCAGTGCCAGCGCCAGCGCGAGAGACAAATGTCAGCTTATGAATTAAAATGTGCCTTATGATGTCCTGTTCCACTCCACTCCAGTCTCAGTCTCTGTCTCCGGTTTCTCCCCCCCTTTTTTGTCACAGCAATCTGTTCTGCTGTCTGATTTCGTTTATAATTCAGACATCAAGCGACGCCAACTGATAGTTCGAGACCATTGAAAATGATTTTCCAGCTAAACAAACGGATGCTAAAACTCACATTCCAATTAGCGCACTCAAAGAGAGTGAGTGTGAGAGAGTGAGAGAGAGAGAGAGAGAGAGAGAGTGGGGGAAAATTAATCCGCCAGCGGGTGCTTGTCATTGCATTGCTTTGGCCTCGCCGTCGAAACACTTTGAGCCATGGCTCTCTGTGCGCCATTGCGAAATGTAAACCACTTGATAATGAGCATGACACCTTGACGCCAAGGGCTGCTAAACACCCTGCCCCACCCCATGCAGTCCAACTCGATGGGATGGTCTTGTGACTGACCTCTGGGCGGCAATTTAACCACTAATTACATGCACAGTGACAGTCATGGCAGCACCAGCAGCACCAGAGCCAGTACCGCTACTCACCTGCGGGTCATAATTAGTGTGCGAGCAAATGTAGAAAAAAGAAATCTTAGCCAGCTCCATGCTCCAAGAATTCAAACCAAAAGAAATCATAGAAAGTTCCTTTGCGACTAAAGTTTACCTTTTAATGGGGATAGATATTGATGGATTAAATTGATGCAAATTATGGAAAGGGAAAGGCAAAAATATGGTGGTGGGAAATATGCTTGAAGAATCAGGGAACAACAGGAACAACAGGCAACAGGCTGGAATTACTTAATACATTCAGACTGTAAAGGGGTGTAAAGTGTAATTTATAATTCGAAAATAAATATCTGTAATTATTGAAGCTTTGCCTGGTTAAATGGATGTGACGGGAACCATCTCTCTTGGGTTCCATAAAACTAGTTGAAAATCCTTTGAAGCAACAAAAAGCACTGCCCTCTGTTGCAGCAGGGAGCATGCAGCATAGCCTCTAATACCCTGCCCCATGCCCTGCTTATATAGCAAGAAAAAAAAAGCTTAGCCAAAGTAACAAGAAAACCCATGGGCATGGGCAGCAGCAACTAAAATAATAATAATAATAATATAAAGTGTATGCAATGCAAAGGAAAACACACAAACTGTGGCACAAAGCTTGCTGTCTCTCTCTGGCCTACGCCAAGATGCTGCTGCTGTTGCCACACAGCGCATTTACTGTGCAAAAGGTGTGAAAATACAAACAGTTTTATCGTTGCCGTTGCCGTTGCCGTTGCTTTTTTCCTTCTTTTGCTGCATCTTTGCTGCTGTTCCTTCTTCTTCTTTTGCCTCTCGGATCATCTCTTTTCTTGGGTTTTATTTTTTATTTTTTGCCTCGCTGCCGAACTGTAATTAAAATTAATTGGAGGCTTTGGACGGTTGTGGTCAGGGCTCAGGGCTCAGGGCTCAGTCTCAGGCTGCGTACCTTAATTAACACGAACGCCCCCCCCCCCCACCCCCTGCTTCAAATTTGCTAATGAATTTTTTTCACACGATTTAAAATTTACCCCGAAGACACAGAAAAAAATTCAGACCTCAAAACAAATATGGGCAAATTCTGCTGGCCCTGCCATAAGTTTTGTTTATTTTTACGTTAGGGTGGGAGGAGGGTGGGGGGGGGGGGAGGTTGCATAACTCTTTACGCGCAGAAGCGAAACTCTTGTTGGTAAAAGTATCCCAAAAGCGCACTAAACAAAAGAGTCAATAAATTGTTAACATGGCAAATTGATCCCCAGTGTGCATTATATGAGGAAAAATGAGTTGACTCTGACTGAACAGAGAGAGAGCACAGAGCGGGGAGCGCAGAGAGCTGTGTGTGTGTGTGTGTTTGTCCTTGGGAGTTCATAAATATCAAGATCCAAAAATAGTTGAAGGCAACTTGGAACTTGGAGGTTGTGTGTGCCTGCCTTAAGAAATGGGCCACGAGTCCCATTTATTTGTAGCACATTTAACGATCAGAAAACCATACAAAATAATACACAAAAAATAGAACACTAACTAGAAGCTAACTAACTTAAGCTGCCAGCGTTTAAGCAGATACAAAACACCCACACCCCCGCCCAAGCCACCCACCCATTACCATGTGTGTGTGTGTCTTGCTAATGTGCCTTCGATTGCTGTGTGTGGTTTGCTTTGGGCAAATGCTGGATTGGCCAATGGCCATTGGCCATTGGCTCGACCCAAATATTTATGCGCACTGCCCAACAATTTTGGGCTATTTGCTGATGGCTTAAGTGCAACCTCACAGACATAATAATAATAATACATGTGCATGTGCATGTATGTACTAGGCACACACACACACACGCAGACAGCTGAAAACACCCGTTAAGCTTAATAAGAAATCGATAATAATCAAAGCTATGACAGCTTTACATACAAAGACCCCACACAGACCCCACAAAGACCCCACACAGACCCCACACAGACCCCTTAAAAACCCACAAACAGACACCCTGCCCCCCTCCGTTCAACACAATTTGCATTGCCCCATGCCCCATGACTGCTGTGTGGTGTGGTGTGGTGGCAACGCAGGATGTGCAGCGCGGCATATGAAATTAATGCCTTTTGCGGTTTGTAACACATTAATTGATAATTAATTAAACATTGCACCAAAGCTGCAAGTTCCCTCTGCTGCTGTTGCTGCTGCTGCTGCATTTGCCACACAATGCTGCAGCACATACCACGGAAGTTATGGCCAAGTTACGCATACGCACTGTTGCCATTTCTCTTTTGAATTGTCTGGCTGTGTGCGTGCGTGTATGTGTGTGTGGCATGTTTCGGGGCGTGACAGCTCATAAATGTTAAACATGAGCTTCCAAGCCAAATTGTAGTCCATCCCCCCCCCCAAAAGTGTGTATAATAATCAGAAAACGAGCAAATGCGTGGGGGGGGGGGCGTGGCGGGGCCTATAAGTAGTGCGAAATTATGTTATCGATTAGCTGTCGCACAATTGTTGAAAGTTTTTGAAGTATGTATGTTTGGATGTATGTATGTATATTTTATGATGAGTTTATTGATAACTTAATTCCATTTTGAAGAGTCATTTATCAGGGGAAATTTAGTGGCAGAAACCGCTTTTCCAGTGGCTTTAAAAGAAAAGTAACGGATCGAGCATGTACGTTGCGGTTGTGAGGCTGCACAGCGAACGAGGAATGTTGTCTCGAGCATGTTTGCTGCTCATGCATTGCCTTTCGCTTCAGTTGGATCGAGCGGTGCGATCGAGCGGTTCGATCGACGCTGCAGCCAAAGACTCTGCAGGCAAAGTTGCTTCCCTCTAGCTCTTATTAATTTATTTATTTATTGAACAAGAATTAGCAACTACATATCTGCTAATATTAACTATAATTAAAATTAAAGGAAAAACTCCTCTTGTTGATTTCCATTTCATTTTCATTCCCTGTTTTCATTTTTCCTGCCACCTTGCCACACACATAAGTACAGACTAAGCTTTTGCTTAGTTTTATTCGCTGCAAAGCTAAACTAATCCGACAGCTGCTGGGAGAGGACACAAGTGTTGCCAATGTGGAAAATAAAATTTAGAAATTATATAAACTCAAATATATATAACCATAATCAGATGGACCTTGGACCCCAACACACACTGACACACGGAATGCACTCAGCGTGAGAGTCAGAACCAGAGTCAGAGCCAGAGCCAGAGCCAGAGCCAGGGACACATGGCCAGAGCCACGAACAGGGCCAAGACTAAGCTAAGCTGAGCTGGGGCAAAAAATAATGACAGAGCGCAAATAATTTTCCATTTGGCCAGTAGAATGGCCTTGAAATGCCACCCATAATACACCACCCCCACCCCCACTCCACCCCGTTACGAAGCCATTGTGAAAATAGTTTTACCTGCACTGGGACTTGGACTCGGGATTCCATAGCCAACTTTTCCACCTGGTTGGGTCATGCGGCGCGTGTATTTGTGTCCATGGCATACAAGCAGCGAAGGGGGGGGAGGGAGAGGGAGAGCAGCGAAGAGTTGGGCGAGGCATTCTTTCTTCTCGTTTGTAGCATGCCCCAGATGCTTAAGGCTTGTTGCAGTCAGCCAGCCAGCTCAGGCAGGCAGGCAGGCAGGCAGGCAGGCGACTTGGCTTGGCTTGGCCGTATATTTTGCCCGTTGCAAGTAGCCCAGCAGCACCCCCAGTACAAAATGCCGCACATATTTCGCAGCTATATCTTTAGTTGTCTGTGTGTGTGTGTGTGTGTGTGTGTGTGTGTGTGTTATTCCCAGTGTAAAAGTTGGAAATATATTTCATATTTTACGTTGGCTCTGGGAGTCGGTCGCGGCGGCTGCTTGGCTTTGCTTTGCTCGGCTTGGCTTGGCTTGGCCACGTACTACGAGCGAGTATGTAGCCCAGTGTAGTTTTTTGCTTGAGAGTGCAATAAAATGTTTTGCGCGCTCTGCACAAACTTTTGTTTTGCAGCTTTACCCCCCACCCCCACCCCCACCCCCACCATACCCAGCACTTTGCTCCAGTGGAAGTTTTCTTGGGTGCAATATTCCTTTGGTGCCATTCCTCTGTTGAGTTTTTAGTTAGATTTGCAGTTTTGTTTCACAATTGTCCACCCTGTCCACCCTGCTTGCAAAAGTGTCGCCCAAATGCGCATTAGACACTGCTTGGGAGGGGGTGAGCCATTGCTACTCTCCTGCCACTCGTGCCACAGCGATAAATGGCAGCAGCAGCAGCAGCCAGATGGCAGTTTTTGGAAGTTTTTCGAGCGTTTTTGGTGTCGGCCAACGAAAGTTTTTGCAGCAAAAGGTGGCGGCGAGCAAAGCAATTGCTCTTTGAAAGATTTTGATGATGAGCAGCAACACAATTGATTCACTCGCACAGCCAACCCAAGCCAAGCCACACCAACCCATAATACACCCCATACCCCACACCATACCCCATCACGTACCCCACACCATACCCCATCCCGTACCCCACACCGCACACCCCACTTCATAATATGCCAAAGAAAGATTTGACTTCCAAAGAGTCCTCTAAGAGTTATATATATATATATAGAGGATTAGGAATTGGGTGGCTTGGGTTTTTGGGGGCTTGGGGTTTGAGGATTTCGGCATTCCTTTTGCTTCCATTTTATGCAAAGCCCTTTCTGGACTGGTTCTGGACTTGAAATTGACTTCCATCCGCTTGTGGGGACTGGGGACTGTGGGACTGGGGAATGGGGAATGGGTTCAGTTCAGTTCAAGTCGTGTCGTTTCGTTTCGCACTGCAAAATAAATTTGTTCAATCATATTTGCATCACTTTAGACAAATTGAATGGCGAAGCTCATTGGTAAGTTGGTCAACTTCCGGTGCGGATTCGCACAACGAAAAGCAAGATAAATTGTATTCCCTCTGTCAGGGATAAAACTATTCCTACACACACAGTGCCCTCCCCGCACCGCCCACACCAGTGCTGGGGTTGGCTGTAATAAAAGTCAAACGTGGTCGCTTTTGTGAACTAATAAGACGAGCAACGGATATGAGAAACAAACCAGAAACAGCACACACATTTCTACGAGAAAGAGAGAGAGAGCAGGCAGGACACAGGACACACACAAGTCCTTGGCTAATAGATCATTAGTTAGCAGTTGTCCTGCTGCTGCTGTCTGCTACTCTGCTGCTGCTGCTGCTGCTACTGCTCTGCTACTGTCTGCTGCTGCTGCTCTGCTGCTGTTGCTCTGCTACTCTCTGCTGCTGTTGCTGTTGCTACTGCTCTGCTACTGCTACTACTCTGCTACTGCTACTGCTGCTGCTGCTCTGCTGCTGCTGCTGCTGCTGCTACTGCTACTCTCTGCTGCTGTCTGTGCTGCTCTGCTACTCTGCTGCTGTCTGCTGCTGTCTGCTGCTGCTGCTGCTGCTGCTGCTCTGCTATCTGCCTGGCTCTATGACCATTTTTGGGGTTTCTGTGCTCTGTGCTCCGTTCTTCCCGTTCGCTCTGCTATTTGAATATTTATTGCAGGCGTAACTGTAATTTATTGGCAAACATTTGTCATCTTAACTACAAGATCTCTCGAATGTGTACCGCTGTCTGTTCTCTCTGCCACTGCCACTGCCCTCTCTCTCTCTCTCTCTCTGTCTCTGTCTTGGCTCATGTGAAATATTTGTTAATTATGTATGCGGCAGGCAGGCAGGCGGAACGACAGGCAACTTCAAACACATTTTAATATCGAAAGGGAGTGGTGGAAAGTGCAAAGCAAAAGAAAGAGACTGCCAAAACTTTAACGCTGATGATTATGTTGATGACAATGTTGTCAGCAGCAGCAGCGGCAGCAAAGGCAGGCGGCAGCAAAGGCAGGCAGCAGCAAAGGCAGGCAGCAGCAGAAGCGCAACGAGGAGAAAAAAAAGAAAGAAGAAAAATATATATACTTTAGGGCGCATTACGACTAAAGAGTACCTAGTACTCGGCTAGCAGCATGTAGCAGAAAAATAGATGATGAGAAAATAAATAAACACTGCAATGCCCAAGGGAGCAAGAGAGCTGCGGGTGCTGCGCTGCTGCGAGAAACAGCGAACTTCGCTCGCGTCTTCGGTAAGTTGCGTCTCATGCACACACGAAGCCTAGCAATTGGATCGTTAAAGCGACTGCGGGCTCGAGCATGTTTGAGAGCAGCTCGCGCACGAGCACAGCTGCTGCTGCTGCTGCACGCTGCGTTTGATCGAGCACGGCTCGATGAACGTCTCAACAGCAGAGATTTACTGTCGGCTCTCTGCTGCTTTCTGCTCTCGGCTCTCTGCAACAAACCACAGCACAAATACAACATAGCCGCTGCATAAAACACTCGCATTCAAGGGGTATTATAACTCTCGACTGATAAGGCAGGCAACGACAACGACAACGAAGAGTATCGAGCGAGCAAGCGAGCCAGCGAGCAAACAAAAGCCCAAGGAAGTCAAAGTGCAATGCAGCATAAAAAATGCAGCATTGGGAAGGAAGTGGAAACGGCTGTAGATGGTGGGGGGGACAGGACAGAGAGAATGCACTGCACTGCTGCTGCTGCTGCTGCTGCGAACAAGAGCAGACGCGTCGAGTGCATTGACAGCTGACAGCAAAGAGGCTGAGCAGCAGAGGCTCCAACTTATGCATACGAGTACGAGTACGTGTATGTGTGTGTGTGGATGGGTTGAGAACCATGTCTTGGAGGGGGCAGGGATGGGAGGGGTATCTCCCGACAGGGTTGCTTGCTGGCTGCCTTTCTTTTGCAAAATTGCTTGTTTACTTCAAAGCAAGCAATTCGTGTAGTATCAGCTGCGTCATGGCGCAAAACAATGCTGTCACTTGGGCGTCCCCATCAGGCAGGCGATGGGTAACAGCAGCAGCAGCAGCAGCACAACACAAAAAAAAAGGCCATGAAAGAAGCATGGGGGGAGTGCTGCTTGAGACTGAGCACTGAGCACTGGGAGACTTGCCACCGGGAGTTGCTGCTCCTTCGACGTTTCCCGAGCGGATATTGCTAGGGAAATTGATTGAAAGTTTGAAGCATCTAAAAAATAATGGTAATGAGATTGTTTTGCTTGCCAGCACTCCCGGCACCACTCTCCCACTCTCCCACTCACTGCTGCTGCTCACATGGCAAAGAGAGATTGTTAAAGGGAACATATCAGCGTCCCCAGAGCAATAATTATAAATAGTGTTCCAGAGAGACAGACAGAGAGAGCGAAGGAGAGACACAGAGAGAGAGAGAGAGTCTGTCTGTCTGTCAGTCAGAGTCAGTGCCGATTAAGCTTCAAGCCTCGATGCGTTTGCTTTGTGAATGCTCTGTCAAATGTTATAAATATGCCTGCATTATGCGCCTCGATGCTGATGAATGTGTCGTCCAAACTCTCCCTGTCCCACTCCTCGCTCTCCCTCACCCTCACCCTCACCCTCTCTCGCTCTGTCTCTCTTGAGAACTGCAGATTGTGGAGAGTGTTCTCCTGGTTGACCTGGTTGGATCGAACGAACAGCGTAGCGTGGCTCTACCTTCCCGCTGCTGCATAACAAATGGCCAGCAGATAACAATGGATGATGGGGCACAACAAAAGCATTGGCTAAAGAGAGAGCGAGAGCAAAAGCAGCGTTGAGAAGGGTTCAGTTCAGTTCAATTCCGTTCCGAAGGGTTTGTTCAAGTGCCAGTCAATGGCAGTGGCAGTGAGTACAAAAAGAAAAAAGAAGAAAAGTTTGATTGAGTCCTGCCAGCACCAACCTGAGATGAGATGAGAATGAATCGATGATGAAGCTTTATGATAGAGAGAGATTTCTATATAGCACGAAATATGTATTACAGTTAAGCCACTGGGAAAAATAAGAACAGAAACAGTCATTAAAGTTACTCCAACCACCAGCCACCACCCACACCCACCCCTGGCCCCACAAAGCAGACGCCGAGAAAGATGTTTAATTGAGCGTAGATTTTCACAATTTTTAATTTTGGCAAATCTGTCAGTAAAACGAGCGGAGACAGAACAGACAGCACAGAGACAGAGACAGAGACAGGACAGATGGGCGGCCACATAAATTACGCCGGAAGGAGAGTCCAAAACCCCACCCCACCCCCATCGTTCTGTCACGACTACAAAGTGACATATGAGCCAGGCCCACCAGCCAGTGGTCCAAAAACGGAGTCCGTCCGGGGCGCCTCGTTATATTTTTGGTGCGCGCTGCAATGGCTGCCAGGGCATGGCAGGGCAGGCCAAGGGGTCGCGTCGCAGCTTCATTTGCTGCCTGTCTCGCTTACTTTTCTCGTCCTTTTTCTTTTTCTTCTTCTACTGATTTCCTTTTCCTGTGTCCTGTTTGTGTGTGTCTGGTCTGGTCTGGTCCGTATGTGTGCCTTTTTAATTTTACAGCCAGCGAAACAAAGTAACGCAAATACTTTGTAGGAGCCAGAAAACTAGGAAGGAAGAGAGGGGAGAGAGAGTCAGTCCTTGTCAAACATGACCATTGCCATTGCCAAGCCACAAATCCATGTAATGTCGCTGCTGCCTGTCTGTTGTGCTGCTGCCTTCTTATTTCTCTTAGATCTACGCTTCGCTGCACATGCAAACGTTTGCCAAAAAAAAAGAAAGAAAAAAAAGAAAAAAAAAAAAGAAAAAAAGGAAACACACACACACATACATACCAAATAACTCATACAGTGCTGTCGTCACTTGTCCTCCACTCTCGGGGAGGGGCTGTGTGTGTCCATTTGAGTGCACAATTTGAAAAGGCTACTTGCCTTCTTGGGCAGCGCAGAGTAGAGAGCCCCGGGGGCCATTGCATTGTCAATGTCTCTGGCTCTGTCTCTGTCTCTGTGTATCTATCTATGTTTTGTGTCTAGATTTGTGTTTCTGTCTGTGTGTGCATTAAAATTGTTGCAAAATTGCAGCAGCAGTAAATGGACAGCCTTGTCGCTAATGGGGCAGAGAGAGACTGCATCTATGTATGTACATACTTCCAGCGAGTGCACTGTATATGTATATGAAATATTCTCCTTTTCTTACTGCACTGCTAGGGAATGAGGCAGCAGTAGACTGTCAAAATCAATAGGCAGGGCCAGTCCCATAGATTTTTCAGCTTCGTTTAAGGTCCTCAAGCCCGCAACAAACAAGTCGCAGTTCGATCGTAAACAACGCGTGGCGAACCCTGACACGATCGAACATGTCTGATGCGGCATTCATCATTTTCGTTTGAGCGCAGCTGAGCGGCGCAAAGGTCCTCAAGCCCGCAGGAACAAGTCGCAGTTCGATCGTTAAGCAAAGCGAAGCGAGCCCCGACACCATCGAACATGTTTGATGCTGCAACCTGTCGTGTCGTTTGGGCGCATTAAAATATCTGTAAATCCCCAATAATCCGAACCCACTTATGTATTTATTATAAGAAAAAACTACTCGTCTTTAGTTTTCATTGAAATTTTTGTATGGAGTTTTATTTTTGGTTGAGTTCTTCATTCAGTTGCTGTTGTTGTTCATTCAGTTTTTTTTTCTTTCCGTCTCTTTATCTTCCTCTTTTATTGTATTCCTTGTATTTTTCTCTTTTGGATTTCTTCATTGGTTTTGTGGGTAGGGGGGGATATTCAGGGAATCATGGGGATCATTTCGAGTGCTTAATCGTAACATACATTTATAATTCATTTATCGAGTACATATATGCTTGAATTATTTTTTTTTGTTTGTTATAAACTAAATCTTTAATCTTTATTTTACAATTATATTTATCTGTGTGTGTGTTTTATACTTAAATTTTTTTAGATGCTAGAATTAGCTACACTTATCGATAGGTTCATATTTCATATTATTTTCCTTTTGTTTTTGTTTTTTGGAAACACTTACATGCAGAATTATACGCGTAAATGTAGATGGATTTCTTATGTGATATAAATATTATGTGTGTGTGTTTTGTGTTTTTTTTTTTTTCCATTTCTAGTTGATGTAAGAGAAATCACTTTTATGTTTTATTAATTTTTTTTTTTTTGGTTTTTCCATTTTGCTAGAATTTGAAATTACATTTGACCCTTTTGGGCTTACAGCTTTAAACATTTTCGTTTAAACATTTAAAATGTAACAATCATTTACATGGTGCATTCATTTATCTCTCTGCCATTTTATTCTTTTGCGTTGAAACATTGATTTATACACATTTTGAAGGAGACAAAGAAATAAGTAATATACATTTTGATATATAGTACACATACATATACATATAAATGCAATTTACAAACAACAGTTTTTTTTTCTTTTTTTTATTGTTATTTTATGTACTTATACTTTATTTTCTTTTACATTCCAACGAAATATTTATAGTCTTCTCTTTTTGTGTTTTTTTTTTTTTTTTGTATTTTGTATTTTGGGGAGTGTGGAGTCCATTGCATTGATGAATGGTGCCCTGCTAATTTACATTCATTTTGCGGGTTTGATTTTTGTAAAATATACAGATATATATAAATTTGATTTACGATTTTGCTGTTGTTTTTGTTGTTGTTATTTTTGCCTATATACACGATTTAATACTTGGTATTTTCTCTTTCATTTTATGCACTAAGCTAATTTGCAGCTAATTTGTGTGTGTTTGTGTGTGTGTACCATTAGATTTTCGAATAATGTAATTTATTTTCAATATAATTGCCAAGAATTGTTGCTTTTGCTGCTCTCCCTTAATCTCTGGTTGCCAGTGAGCTTTCGTTTGTGTGTATGTCTGTGTGTGTGTGTGGTTGTGTGTTAGTCTATTATTTAGTACAAGTGTCTATATGTTAGTATAATTTACTAGATTTATGCCTTTGTTTTTGAGCCTGATTTGCCATAAATTGCTACTCCTTTGGGTCTGACATTTACATTTACAAACATTTACAAACATTTTTATGGAAAGTTCTCTCAGATCAGATCAGTTATATTTGTGTGTGTGTGTTTGTATGGAAAAATATGTTGTGTATGTATGATAATGAACTGTTTGTTCATTTCGAGTACTTACTGTAAGGAAGGAACATTCTTCTCTCTGCTGCCTGACTGCTGCCTGCCTGCCAGCTGCTTGCTGCACCCATCATCATTATCATTTTCTATCTCTAACCAAAGATAAATTTAAAAAGCTGCTATTTTAGAGGCAACGAGGCTGCACTTTAGTCACTGTTTTGTTGCCCCTTTTGGCATAAAATTTCATACAGAAAAATTCAGAAAAATTATGATCTGCTATTATCGGCTGGCCCCAGCATCATGTAACGTGTAACAGCCGTAGCTACTTTTTTTTTGTTTTTGCTTTCAGTTTTTGACAAATTTGTGTTTTGTGCAATTTATTGTGTGGAATCGAAAATGAATTGCCATAAATTGTGCAATGCAAAAGGCAGTATACGCCGCTCCGCTCTTCTCTGCTCTGCTCTAGGTTGGCTTTCTATTTTCGTTAATCAATTTTGATTTATTTATATGGCTGTGTGTGTGTGTGTGTTTTATGCCTCAAATATTTACTGCACTGCACTGCACTGCGTTTTTCCAATATAAATTATAATCGGCTGCTCTGTCTCTTTAAGGGAGAGAGTCTCACAGTTTGGGTTTGCTGATGCTGCTGCTGATTCCCTTTATTTTTTTTTTTTGGTTCAATTCAATTCATTTTATTTAATTCAATTCGTTTTGGCAACGCTTAAGCCTAGACACAAACCACAAAGAGCTCAAGACTTATATAACTAACATTTAGGATGTGTGGAGGAAGCTAGGGAGGGAGTTAGGGTTCTGGTTCGGGTTTGGGTTTGGGTTTGGGATTGGTGTGTGGAATGTGCTTAAACACAGCTCTCCTGCTGCGAATACATGAGCGGTGTGCGCACTGTGACTATCTCACGCGAATAGGACTTGCCCCCCACGCCCGACAGCCCGGAGAGTGAGCTGCTGGGACTGGCCACCGCCGCCGTTGTCGATGCCAGTCCGCTGCTGTTGCTCGAGACGAGCATCTGGCCATGGACCAACTGCTGCTGCTGCTGCTGCTGCTGATGCTGCTGGTAGGATGGCGGCATGGGCATATTGCCAGCTGGATGATGATGCTGCTGCTGCAACTGTTGCTGCTGTTGCTGCTGCTGCATCATTTGCATCATCGAAGCGGAGTTTTGGGGTGCAGCTGCAGCCCCCTGCCCCTGCTGCTGCTGTTGATGATGATTGTGTGGCAGTGTGTGATAGCCACCGGGATGGGAGGGTAGCGTGTACATTTGCACCGTGCCCGGCGACACGGTCGATGGAGTGCCATGCGATCCCGGCGATGAGATGCATGGCGGAAAGACGACGCCACCAGGTCCAATGCCAGTGTCCACCTGCATCTGCATCTGCATTTGCATCTGTCTGTCACTTCCGGCCGTGGTTGCACCTACTCCACCACCTCCTCCGCCGCGTGTCTTGTATGCGTCGATCTGCGCGTATATCGTTGGCTCCTCAAAGTAATCGTAATCGTATGTGGGCGGCGGAGCGTGCTGATGCGGATGCTGCATGCCGCCCGCATTCGGTTTGTGTCGCTGCAACGTTGCCGTTGCCGGTATGCTGGGCAACAGCTTGCGCATGCTAGAGCCATGCGGCAGAGTGCCGCCCAGCACACCCACGCCCACACCCACGCCCACACCCACGCCCTGGCCCTGCTGACCCTGCTGCTGTTGCTGCTGCTGTTGCTGTGGCTGGCCCTTCTTGGAGTTGCTAGTGGCAGGCACCTGATTCAGCGACAGCTCGGCATAGTGCAGCTCATCGTCCTGCAGAAAGTGTAGGAGAAAAGTGTAAAGAATTTTTTTCTGAATTTAATAAGTAAAGTACTCCTGGGCCAAAGTACAGTCGAAACTACGCTAAGAATCTCAAGAATCTCTACGCTAAGAATTTCCATTGAAAAACCCTCCACTTGAAAGTTGCCAACAAAATTTCACTTTATTTCAGAAACTTACACGAAGCACTTTGAACCCGTTCCTGGAAACCTGCTGACCCGCAAAAGTGTCTCCTCCCCTGCTGCCCCACCCCCACTCAGGTAATCATTTAGTTAAGCAATAATCAAGACTTTTTATACCGAAGAAGAAGTAAAAGATTTAATCCCCCAGCCGCCAAAGAAAATCAAAGCATTTGTCATGGCAATGTTTTCCTTTTCAACTTTTCCACAACGTGAGGGGTCATGGGGGTATGGTCGGGCGATCTGTGTGTGTTCCTCTCTACCTACACAAGAGTTCGTCATAGAGTAGTTCGACTGTAATTAAAACTTTTCGTGGCCGAAAAACTTTTGATGATGACAGTTTTGCGCTTGCCACCCAACTGGCACCCAACTGGCACTGCCTCTGCCTCTACCGCTGGGCTTACCTTGCTGCTCTGATAGGTGCCACTGTCGTTGGAGTTGTTGGCATTGTTGGTGGCACTGCCGCCGCCAACGTTGCCAGTGCCAGTGCCAGTGCCACCGGATGTTGAGCCTGGCTTGCAGCTGATTTCCACCTCGCTGGTTGTCGAAAGATGTCCCGATGGCGTTTGTGTTGCTGATTTTTGTTTATATTCACCATCCACTGGAAGGAGAAACAGACAGAGATAGAGAGAGAGAGGGAGAGAAAGCAAAACGACGAACGGTTGGTTAGTTCAAAAAGTTTGAGCTGGTTTTTAGCCCACCCCGCACCACGCACCGCGCACCACGCACCCCTCACCCCTAGCACTACACTCCACCGTTTTTTGTTGCTGTTTTTGTTAAGTGGCAAGGGCAAAGTTTTGCCGTCCGAGCCGTACCGGCGATGGCTGGGCGATGCCCCTCAAATCTTTTGCTGATTTTCGGTAGCAAGTTTTCCATCTTCCTTCAGGTTCAATTTTCCTGCCCCAACCCGAGCCCGCACACTGCTGGCTGCTTGTTCAATATTTTTTTTTTTTTTTTTTTGGCCATGAAATTGCTTTACGTTTGGAAAATTGATTAAATTGTTGTGCTGCTTGCTGCCTGCTTTTGCTACTGGTTCTGCTGCCTGCCTGCCTGCCTGCTTTCTGGAGTTGAGCTCCTGCTGCCGCTTGATTTCTTGATTGCCATTAATCAAGAACCAAAAGAAACGTGCAGTGAGTGAAATTTGTGCTGCCTGCCCTGTTGGCCCTTTAAGCATCCGCTTGTTTCTACCATCACAGCCATCAAGATGATGCCGCTTTAAGGCAACCAGCAGGAGTAGCAGCAGCAGCAGTAGCAGCACTCGACTGCAGACACATGAGCAAACAAGCAGCCTAACCGATGGCACGAGGCATGACAGCAATTAGCTGTCATTTAAATATTTCAACACTGGCAAAACAGCAGCAATGCAGCACAAAAATGCAGGCAGCCAGTGAGACAGCAGGAGCACAGCCAGTCAGCCCTTCTTCAGGAGTGTGTGCTGCCCTGTTGTTCCTGTTTGTTTTGGGCCTGTCAAATACATTTGCATAAAGGGCTGCCAGCAGCACCAGCAGCCTTAAGCCTTAAGCCCCAATGTACAGCTCCATAAATTGCAAACAGAAGTCGTCGTCGTCGTCGTCGGATGCCCCAGACACATTCATCTTGAAGCAGTTAGCCCCCCTCCCCGCCGTACTTACCCTCATTGTAGGGCACAACATCGGGATTCTTCTCATCGTACATCTCCTCCGAGTGACTCAATGGCAATGAGATTTTATCCTTAATTTGTAAATTGCCCGGACGTGAGAATTTCGCATTGGGATGTACAAATTTCTGCTGCTGTTGATGCTTGTGCGAGCGCAACTTCAATGCGGCAATTGTGCCAATGCCAATGCAAACGATGGCCACCAGTATGCCCACAAAGATGCCAATCGAGAGGATCGGTGTTAGCTCAAAGTTATCGGGACTCTGGGCGCTGCCCTTGTACGAGGTGAGAGCAACTGCAAAACATTGCAAAAATAATTGCATTAAATAAAACAATGAAGATGAAAAATCGTAAAATTCAGAAAAGAAAACAAAAAAATTAAAATCAACATAATATTATGCTTAACATTATGCGGGGACAGCTACCAATACATTAGCATAATATTTAACATAACACACTTAACATGGAGTAATTGCCATAACATAACACACTTAACATAGAGTAATTGCCATAACATAACACACTTAACATGATCAGGTACGTTACAGCTTACGTTAACATTACATTAACATTCCCATAGATCTCTGCTTTGGTTCTCTGTCGCTGTTCTCTGTTTCTCATCTACCTCCTCTGTCTATTGCTCTGCTCTTACTTTTTCTTGTATCTTTGATATGCCTCTTGCATTCTCCTTTTTTTGTGCTCTCTTTGCCTGCCTTTGCTTTCAATCAATGCCAATCAAATGCAGAGTGATATTCCCAAGAGGCCAATACTTTCAGCATTAATTTTCAGCATTTATCCTTTTTTGGTCAGGGCATTTAAACTTTGACTTTTTACCAAAGATAAATTTTCATTCCTCTTTACATTTCCATCTCCGTTTTCTTCCCTCTGCCGGACTGCTGCCTGCCTGCTGCCAGTCTGTTGTTTGCTTTGCACTTTTCTGTCTGTCTGTCTGTCTGTGTAGCTGTCTGTGCTCCGCCTTCTTCTTCTTCTTCGTCGTCTTCGTCTTCTTCGCCCTGTGACTTTATGAAAAATTGAAATGTCGGCTCAAGTTGTTTACACAAAATGTGACTCTGTCCCACAACCTTTTCCACCAAAGGGAAGACAAACGAAACGAAACGAAAATAAAAAGAAAAGGCAACATAAAACTCTTGTCTGCCCTCTTTATGCCGTTTTGGCTCTTTGGCTAATTAGCATTACAATTTGCTTTCTTCGTTTAGAAGCCCAAACTCGGGCGGCGGCCAGATTCTACCCCACTAAAAAACAATTCATTAATGCTAATCATTTCAGATTTTTTGCGCTACTTTTGTGTGTGTGTGTGTGTGTTTCGTGCATAAAATTTTCTTCGTCGCTTTGCATTTTCCTTTTTTTTTTTATTTTATGTTTTTTTTTTGGGGCTTTTCCTTTAAACTGCAGCCGGGACGAAAGTTTTGTGTCGCAGAATTTACAATTCATTGAGCAGTTTAGCGTAATTAAATTGCGAGGTGGCATAATAATCATAAAGCCCCGCGAAACAATCTTTAGAGCAAAAAGGAGGAAACTGATACGGACGACAGAGACAGGGACAGAGAGGGAGAGAGAGAGAGCGACCCACTGCAAAGTTATGCAGTTTGTGGGAGAGCGAGAGAGCCAAAATATTAACATAAAAAATGCATAAAAAGCAAAACGCACGCGCCGCTCAGAATGCATTAAATATTCATAGGGAAAGCGGTGGGGATTCTGATTCTAATTTTTATACATATTTTTTGAGTTTTTGCACTTACCCGTCTGCTTTTCAGCGGCCTTGAGGGTATAGCCATCGAGGGCCACCGCATCGCTGCGTCCACGTCCATTCACAGCATAGACATAGATGCGAAACAAACGGCCCGCATCCAGACCCGTTACGGCCAAGGCCGCAAACTTGGCACTGATGTTGGCCTGTAGCTGGCCGCTATGCTGATCGTAGATTTCCATGAGGAACCATTGACGCATGCCGCCATCGAAGCCTGCAAAAATAAGCGGGGGGCGAGAGTGGGCAGTGGGCACACTCTGATTGTATAACTTGGCACGAACTTGGGATTATTTAGCATATTAACTCAGGATTTGTATTGGTGGCGGTGTGGTGGGGGGGTGGTGACTGTGGTGGGGCTTTGGTGGAGGGGTGTGGGTGGTCTGTTGCTTATTAAGTAGTTGCTGGAATTGACTGTACTGAGTGTTCCCTCTGACCGACTGTGTGTTTTATGCTGATTCCGATTCAGATTCAGATTCCAATGCTGTTGCTGGTTTTTGAAGGATTTGTTATGGGCAAAAGGTAAAGAAAGATTTATTTATGACTCTGAAATGACGCTTATCCCCAGCGACTTTTGTAGCTGGACTTTTGCTTTTGCTGACATTGACTTTGATTTTGATTTTGATAAAATGGAATTACATTACAGACAAAAGTTATTGTGACAACAACTTTTTAAGCTCGCGATTTGACTGAGAAGTGAAACAAGTTTTGCGAAGCTTTGAAGAACTTCGTTGAATTGGTGTGGAGAGGGAGGGGAAATTGTGGAGTGTTTATAGTCATTCGATGGGCTGTTTAATACGAAATGAATGTGTAATGAGAGATGGATTTTTAAAAGAGAAAATACAACTGTAGCGGCTTAACTTTCAAGCACAGATAATCTGTTCATTAGCAGAAGGACTTTTCCTATGTTTTGTATAAGTTTTTTATTTATTATTGAGTAAAATTGTTTTTAAATAATTGCTAAAGACTTGGAATAATAATAATACTAATTTAGAATAGCTCGCTAAAAAGAGTTTAATTGTTAAAGCAATTTAAAAGCTTTTCCATATCTTTGTCACATTTTTGTGGCAAAATCAAAGTGGTTCAGGTCAGCGGCTCTAACAGAGCTCTAACAGAGCCACAGTGCAGTCTGTTATTGCTCTTCCTTAGCAGCATCTTGCCACTTTACGTTAACAGTCTGGCCGTTACAGCGCACTGTTACCGATCGGTGTATTGTAAGCGCTCGCTGTTACCGCTCTCTGAGAGCGCTGTGAGATCGGCTCGGTCTCCAGGCGACTCTCCACACGGATCTCAAAGCACTTACACCATTATGCACCCCCTCCTACAACAATGTTTAGAATATTTCTAAGCAACTGTAATATTATTTCCACTAGCAACTAATTCTTTCAACAAATTAATTCCACAGTAAAAGGTTGCACTTAACCACATGCAACTAAATATCTATTACATGTAAGCCTCTCACCTCATATTCCCCACTTCATTTCCAAAGCTCTTTTTTCGAATTTCCAGCTCCTTTTCACTGCTTTCAGCGCACCCAAAAAAAAAAAAATAAATAGAAACTACCAGCAGCGAGCGTCATCAAGTGTTTAGCTACGACCCTTGCCCAGAGCCTATGAAGTACTCCACTCATAATTGAAGTGCCTTTAACCCTTGACCTCTCAGTCCCAACCAAAAAAAAAAAAAACACGCTGTGTGTGTGTGTATTTAAAGTAATCTAAAGTTACATTTTAAATGCCATTTAATAACGCCACAAAAGAACTCTGACCCCACACAGTGCACCCACTAGAGAGTGGGTGTGAGGGGTGTTTTTTCTTCATTTTTGGAAATGGATGGGGAGCGCCTTATGCCCAAAAAAGCAGGCTAATATCCCTGGCTGCTGGCCGCCTTTTGCTTAGCTTTTTTGACTGCTCAAATGGCACTTCATTGTAGACACAAAAGCCGACTTAAAACACTTAAAACGAAAAATGTTAAAATATTTTGTAATAAAGGCAGGCAGCGGCAGTGGCAGTGGCGGTGGCTTCCACTGAAAAGGTTTTCTCTTCTCCAAGCCAAGTGCGGCTGGCACTACTTGAGGCAGGACTCGAAGCAGGGAAATTGTTGTTGTTGTTGCTATTGTTGTTGGGGGAAAATGTTTTATATGTTGGCTATGAATTTAGCCGCTTGCTCCACAAAGGAAAAAGGGCCCACACCGCCCACGAAATAGAGTGAAAAGAATGTGGCTGGGCTTGGGCTTTGCTTCAAAGGCAGCCGTCATTGTTCGCTGTCCATTCTCTTTGCCCTCTTTGCCTTATTCCTCTGCTTTATCCCTTTTTTAGGGGATCTCTCTCACTCACTCACTCTCTCTGCCTGTATCCTTGTCGTTGGCGGCCATTTTGTGCGCACTTTAAAACGTTTAGCTAATGAAATTTTCCTCAACAACAGAAAAAACTTCATTGTAATGGGTTAATTTTATTTACTCGTCTGCTACCAGCAGCAGCAGCAGCAGCAACAATGGCAACAGCAACATTGGAGTAAAAATAATAAAGCAACAGAAAGGAGCAGCAGGGGAAAAACACAGCGGAAAGTGGGCAGTGGGCCCAGATGGGGGGGGAGTCTTAGGGCCAAGCAAAATGTTATAAACTGAAATTTTATTATATTAAACCGACGCTTGATGAGTTTGGTTAGTTGTTGTTTTCCCCACCCCCCCGAACCAAGAAGAGAAAGAAAAAACAGAGCAGCAACATCAGCAGCAGCGGGAGTGGCGGTGGCAGCGGCAGCGGCAGAAGTTGTCTTCAGCTTTCAGCCCAAGTTCCGCAGCCAGAAGCGGCCGCGTCGCGTTGCCCGCACATTGAATTCAATTCCAGAGTCCAGAGTTGAGTTGGTTCTGGGGGGTTTCTGGCGGTCTCGGGCGGTCTCGGGCTCTGGGTTTTGCAGTTTGAATTTGAGTTTGAGCTGAGGCGACGGGGCCATGTCGAGTTGAGTTGGCCAAGAGTTGCGTGCTGGCTTATTAAAGTCGAAACGTGCACCAACCGCACAGCTAAAGTTGAGTTATTATACAAAACAAAAAAACCGGAGTGGGGATATCCATAGATGATAGCCGAAAATCAAAATACCCTGCAGGATTTCGTAGATTTCTTAGAGGTTAAGGGCGCGATAGGATATCAATTTGGATACCCAAAAATTGCATTATTATTGTTATTCGTATTATTGGTTAATAAAAACAAACATAAAATGGGAATTGTTTCTTTTAAAAATGAGCCCAAAGGCTACCAATTTACAATCCAAGTAATCTCTAAGACTGCGACAATTTTTCAATACATTTTTTTGTGCAGACTGCAAAGAATTGTTAGCTGCTTTGCACAGCAAACCTCTCCCTGAAACAATGGCAACTCTCTCTAAAAAAGAGCACAAGAAACGACCAAACGAGAGTCCCTCGCAGCAGCGCAATGGCTGGGCGGAAAGGGGCAGGGCTGATGGCTAGCATGGAGCACGGGTAGTGGGTGGACTGTGTGAATGTGGGGTGTGGCACATCAGCAGTCGTTTGCCTTAATGTAAAGTGCAATATAAAAAGTATCGCATTGTGCGCTAGCCCAACGCCGCTTCCACCGCTGCTGCTGCTGCTGGTGCGGCTGCTGGTGCTGCTGCTGCTCTTGTGTTGTGCTTAAACAACTTGCGTTAAAGTTTTAATGATGCTGATGACTATGATAATAATGTGCAGCCACTAAATTAGCAGCCCGCGGGGGTGTAGCGCTGGTGTGGGCGGGCCCCCGATGCCGTAATAAGGCGAACAATGGCAGGGAGAGAGTGAGCGAGAGAGCGGTAGATGGGGCGGCAGCTTAAAGTCTGCACCCTGCACAGTGCATACGTAATGATATACTAAAGTTTGCCCATCAAGTATACGCACTGTGAAAGCTCATTTGGGTGATCAGATAGAATCACTGAAAAAATAGAGAGAGTGCCTTAGAGAGAGAAGAGAAAGTTAAAGTGAAAAAGAAAAACGAAATGTTCTTTTAAGGGTTAAATTATGGCATATTTTCCCATTGAATATTCAAATGTTTCTTGGAATAATCCAAAATAATTTACAAGGCAAGCAATTCTATTGAATTTTCGACTCTCTCTTTTTTTTACATTAGTTCTGGGAAATTTGTAAGCAATATTTAAACACAATTAAGGCATCCAAGGCAGCCAAGGCCGCTTCATTGGGGCTACCTTTTCTACTTTTCTACTGGTTGGCTAGCGTTTAATTTAATAACACATTACGTAGACGCAGTGTTGTACCGCAGCAGCAGCAAACGGTGGCAGGGTAACCCAAGAGCCAATGCCAATTCCAATTCCACTTGAGACAACATTTAGCACAACAATTGGCCGCAGCAATTGGTGGCAAAATTATTTGAGCGGCTTAAAGCCACTACAGACGGGACGAAGGAAATGACTTGAAAGGAGAGCGTAGAAAAAAAACTGAAGCGAATGAAAAGAGTAGCCGGGAAAGAGCGCCATTAAGTATGCAGTTATTATGCGCTTTTTGTTGCACTTTGCAGCTGGCAGTCAGGCAGTCAGGCAGGCAGCGGCAGTCGCCTCGTTATGCTGCACTTTGATTTGCTTTTGCTTTCGCGCCGGGGACTACTGTGACTCTGTGACTTGCAGCAGCAGCAGCAGCAACAGCAGCACTCAAGGGCTGCATAAATGCATCATAAGCTGATGCCCAGAGTTGCCCTGCAATTTGCGAGGACATTTGCTCTCGTGTCTCTCCTCTCTCTCCCTGGCTGGCTTGCTGCAACTTCAGCGCGAACTTTGAACTGTGCTTTCTGCTCTGCTGCAATTTGTGCTGCTTGCTGCTGCTGCTTGCTGCTTATTTTGCGCTTTGCTGGCATTTTTCTGTCTTTGCATTTGCGCATAAAATATGCGAATTGAATTTGTATTTAAAGTTTCACATCGCTTCTGCCATCCCGTACTCGAGAGTTATCCTCTGGCTTTGGCTTTGCCTTTTGCCGTCTTTTGCCTGCTTTTTGTTTTTTTTTTTTTTTTTTTTTTTGCTTCTTTGGCAGCAACTTGCATAACAAGCCAAAACATTTTGTATGTACAAATTTGCGCTTAACTTTCATGCTGCTCCGCCTGCGCTTGCCACTGCCACTCTGCCACTGCCACACTGTGCCACTTGAGTTCTCTCTTTTCAGCTTTTACTTCCACCAGCAGTTCATCGCTTGGTGCTTTTATTTTATTTATTACTGACTCAAAAATTTTTAACTGGAAACTGAACTGCAAAATGTACAACAGCAACATTATTTCTTCTGTTCTGCTGCTGTTGCTGTTGCTGCTGTTGCTGTGTTTCCTTTCTATTTTTATGCTTTCATTGCATTTTTATTATTATTTGTATCTGTGTGGAAAGGAAGTACACACACAAACACACACACAGACACACACATGCATGGCCAGATACATGTGTATCTGTGGATAGACATCTACGTAGATGCGCTGCCAAAGTGCACTTAAGTTGCTCATGTATTTTAAATGAGTCTGAAAAGCGTTGCAGGAAACTCAACATACAAAATACACAACTACATTCTGCTGCTGCTGTAAAAAGGATGCCCCCTACCACCACCCCACCAGTCCCCTCTCCAGTTCCAGTTCCTTTTCCTGCTTCTGCTTCTGCTTCTTCTTTTGACCATTGCCCCTTTGCCTTTTTCGGCCATTGATTGGCTCATCAACAATTATTGGAACAAGAACCGCAACCAAAAACAGTAAAAAAAAAAAAAAATGCCAACAAATTGCCTGGCAATTTGATGTACGACTGCCTCTCTATATGTATGTATATATGTATGTACTTCTGTGTGAATGTATATATCTCTGTGTGTGTGTGTATAACTCACCTTCGATGCAGTATACCTCCAGGGAATCGGACGTCTGATTGACCACCGTACAGTTGGTGGGCGCTTCCGGTTTGCCAGCGGCTATCAAATGGAACACACAGGGCTCCTTCTGCTGACCCACATTGTTGTCCGCCCAGCACATGATGGTGCCAAAGTCCATTTCCTGCAACAACAATAAAACAGAAAAAGAAATACAGAAGAATATATTGAAAAATAGTTGAAGCACAGTTTGAACAGGCGGATTATTGATGGGGTTGACATGGGGCCGGAGTGGAGGGAGCGGTGAGGATTTCAGTGGGGCGTTTTCAGTTCATCAATCTGTCAAACGATTTATGCGGTGGCAACAACAAAAGTTGTTGGCTGAGATTGTGGAATTTGTTTGTATCTTTTATATTTATTTATTTATATTTATTTTATATAGTTCTTAAGGATTTATAATTTAAAAAAACATTATATTTATTTATTCTTTATTTTATTTTATTTAATTATTTATTTATATTTATTTTATATAATTCTTGAGGCTTTACAATTTAAAAAACATTATTTATTCTTTATTTTATTTTATTTAATTTAATTATTTATTCATATTTATTTATTTTTTTAAATTTAATTATTTATTTCTTTTACTTTATATAATTCTTAAGGCCTTTAAATAAAAAAAAAAACATTATTTTTATTTAATTTATTACCATTATTTATTATTATTATTTATTTATTATTATTTTGTTGATTTTAATTTTATTAATTTAATATTTTAATTTAATATTAATAATAATTTAATATATTTTTTTTATATTCAACAACTAAATCAAAACAAACAACTAAACTTTTATAAATAACAATTTTTGTTGATGTAAAAATTAAAATTTATTTTTTGTTTACTTTCAGATCAATGGTAATTCCTTTTTTTATGGCTTAAAACATTCAACAGAAGAGAAAACACAACACAACACACAAGAAAACATTTAAAATTATTGCAATCTTTCATAGACATCTCTGTGGGATCTCTGTAGGATAAATATCCCTACATATGTATGTACGAACATCAGTATGAACTTAATTCATTAAATCAATATCATTGTTGGGTGTCAAGCAGTGCTCTCTGCCCTCTGTGATTGATCGCAGCTGTCAATAAGTTTTTCATTAATATAATTTCGTGTCATGTCAATACACTGTTGGGCTGGTGGTCGGTCCAAGAATGTGGAGGCGGAAGATGGTAGGCGGAATGCTTTTAATGTCCAAGAAGGCGGAAAAAATGCCCACCCGACAGTAAAAACAAATGAAGCATTTTCTGTGTGTGTGTGCGTGTTGTTACAACCGCCCATGCACACACACACACACACATCATCGGAGAACCCACATATATATCGTGTGTGGGGCAAGCATCGTTTGGCGAAAAGGGAAACAATGTTAACATGGCTTTAATGCCCCCTGTCCTGTGTCTGCTGTCTGCTCTCCACCATGTCTGTTTGTCTATATATGTATGTATGTATACAGCCAACCGTGTGTATCCTGTCTATTCCTGTGCTAAGTGGCCGCCTGCGGTCTGTCGCTCTATTCCATTGTTTGTCCCTCTCGTTTATTTGTTTGCATTTTGCCAAATGTTGTGCTAATGAAATCCTTCCTATTACGGTCAAGTGCACACAACCAACCACCCAACCACCCAACCACCCACGAAGCTAAACAGCAACAAGAACAAAAAGAAAAAATGGGGCAGCACTCCGCTTGCTGATGATTTGCATCGCTCTATGGAGATATCCAAACCAAGAGATATATATATAAAAAATATTTGAATGCCCCACACAAACCTGGCTGCTTAATCATTGGACTCTCTGACTGCAGCAGTGTGACAAAACATTCGCAACAATTGATTCGATTCACGGAGGAGGAGGGACATGTCACAAGCCCACGTATCTTTGTGTCTGCGTATCTCTTGTATGTTTACCTTTGTGTCCTTTGTGTCGTTGGGTTTACGGTTTGGTTCTGGTTCTGGTTCTGTTTCCGTTTCGGGTTGGCAAAGAATCAACGCACTTAATCAACTTCAGGCGACATGAACTCATTAAAAATTGAAATCACTTTCGGTGCACAGCAAAATGTCAACGCAAATTGCAGCTTATTTATCAGTCGGCACGCGTTTCATGGCAGGCCGTACGGCCGTACTTTGGCCCTTGGCCCTTAGTCTCTCCCTTAGCCACTCCCTTTTCCTCTACGCTACTCGTATCTTTTTTTTTCTGCTTTTTGTGCTGGGTGCGCGGCTGTCATTTTAATTAGGGCAACAAGAGAGAAACACAGAGAAAAATTACACACAGTTACGGATACAGATACGTACAGCGGGTGTCAGGCAAAGCGACTTTAATGGTTCGGCAGAAAGGAGAATCTTAAAAGTTGAAGCACTGATTGATTGCCCTTTTATGCACACAAAATGTATCTATGGATTCCTAAGCCCGAAATCGCTTTGACCTTTGGTTTGCTTCACTTCAAAGAACTTCAAACTGCTAATTAAAAGCTACATAAAATAAAAGGAAAATACCTTTCCATTTGGTTGTTTCCTTTACCCAAAAGTTACATACGTATGTGTGTGGGTATGTGTATGTGTGTGTGTGTGAGTGCGTGTATGCTTGTGTCTATGTAAGTGCTTTTGCCTTCAACAATTGAACGTGTTGAAGCAACGTTGAAGAGTGCTTGCGGGCGGGCGGCAAAAGTATTTATGTAAATTTGTGACAAATTTATGAAAATTAAAATATACTCTCATACATATGTATGTATATTTCAGCTAGGTGCCATGTGTCTATGTCTATGGCTGTGTTTGTGTCTGTGTCTGTGTTTGTGTCTTGTGTGGATGGTTATTGTGGTTGTGCTCTTCTGGTTATTGTTGCTGTTGCTGTTGCTCTGTGTGTAAAAGTGTTGGCACAAAAGGCGCCAACATGGCAGCTGCCAACACTGTGCATCAACACCAACAAACCAACAGAGACGCAGAGAGAGAGAGAGAGGGAGCGAGAGAGAGAGAGAGGATATGGCAATATAATAATAGAGCTGCCAGGGCCACAAGGCACATCCAAAACATACACACACACACACCCACAAGCAGCACTCGCACATAGAAATGCATAGAATTTTAAGTAATAATCAATGTAGGAAAAAGCATTGCATACTTTTTGGGGGGCGCACTCTGTTATAGTAAATGTTGGAAAAAGCATAGGCCAGGCCTAGTAGGGCTCTCTCCCTGTCTCTCTCTGGTGCAACTGTCATCATTGTAGACCCGACAATCCTTGTGATAATTTTTGCCTAAAGCAGAGACACACACACAGACACAGTGCCTGCAAATTTATGCCCATCTATTTATTATGATTATTTTATATTGTTTATTTTGTTTTAATGTTGCAGCAGCAGCCAGAAAAGGGTAAATATTGTTGCAGTTGTCAAGCGTAGCAGCAGCAGCAGCAGTAGAAACACAAACAAAATCCATAAAATATGAGAATACACTCATACACACACACACACATATGTACATATATGTAGATACGTGCGTGCCTGCGTGCGTGCGTGAGGCTAAGAATCTAAAGTTAGGGGACAGCTTTTGACAAGACATTGCATTCTCTGTGCAAAATATTATTATTTATGCATTTTAATTAAAAATCCAAACATTTAAGTGACATTTTAATACGTTTTTTTTGTTTGTTGTTGTTGTTGGCCAGTCGACACGATAGACTGAAATATGTATGTTCTTTGAGGGAAATATTTGAGAAATTTATATGTCCGCAGGTCGCCTGCCTACGCAGAATAAAAGACTTGTTGGAAGAAATTCCCAACCAAACAGCAGAGTTTTGGATCTATTAAAATAAAAATCAAGAAATAGATGATGAAAATTATGAAATAAATAGATAAATAAATATATGAATAAAATAATAAATGTATAATAAAAATAACACATAACACATAAGATTAAAATAATATAATTCCCATCTAAATCCAATAAATGAAATATATACATACATATATAAATAAATATAATATATAAATATATATAAATAAAATCAATTATATAATCAAAATAACACATAAAACTAAAAGAATATAATTTCCAACTAACTATAATAAATGAAATAATGAAATAAATAATGAAAATGATCAAATAAATAGTTAAATAAATATATAAATAAAATAGTAAATATATAATACAAAATAACACATAAGATTAAAAGATTAAAATAATATAATTCCCATCTAACTCCAATATATGAAATAATGAAATAAATGATGAAAATTTTAAAATAAATAGTTAAATAAATATATAAATAAAATAAATAAATATTTAATAAAAATAACACATAGGATTAAAGGAATATAATTTCCATCTAACTCCACACACTTTTCAGCTACCCCCTTGGTTGCAGCAAACCCAAATTAATGAGAAGTTGTCTCTGGCGACTGCCTTTGAGCAAATCACACACACACAGAAATCAGAAAAAATTGGGCAAAAAAATGGGGAAGAAAGGCAACAGGAAGGATGGAACGAGTGAGCGAGCAAGGGAGCGAGTGAGCGATGTTTGAGCTGCGATTGCGGAAACCGGAAACAGCATATATGACAACAGAACGGAAGGGATTTTTCATATTCAATTGAGCTAAATGATTTATGTGATTTGCGAGTATATATATGTACATCTGTGTGTGTGTGTGTGTATGTATGTGTGTTCGTCCAATCAGTTCGCCCGTTGTCCTTGTCGGGGTCGGAGTGTTTGTGAACGGAACTCATTTGAATTCCGTTTGACTGTGGCTTTGGACTGCACAAATTTATTCGTTTGATCGCTGAAATGTGAGCCTGTGTAGCTGTCGTCGCCAGTTTGATTAGTTCCTATGCCAAAAATAAAGGAAAGAAAAAAAAACAGCAGAGAATGTGGCAACGAAGAAGCACCGCAACATTTTAAACTGGGTCAGCTATGCACACAAAAAAAAAAAAAAGAAATAGAGGGGGAGAGAGGAAGAGAAAGTGAAGCCCAACCAAGCCAAGCTCTAAACCATCTGGGGTGCAAAGGAACTTGAACAACTGTGTTGAGTGCCTCGCTCGCTGGTTGTTGCTACACGCCTCCTGCCTACTGCCTCCTACCATTTACAGCATCTACTCCTCGCAGTTGTTTGCCACTGCTGCAGCCATTATGGGGCAGCCCTGTTGGCTTACAAGCGACACAGACCTACACAGTCGCAGTCGCAGTCCCAGTACCAGCACCAGTCGCAGTCCCAGTCCGAAAAAGACTTAACACGTTTGTGGTCAGACATTGAAATGTTGTAGGTGGCGAGGCAGCAGCTCCAAATGAAGCCCCCAAATGAAAGATCTGCTCGGGTGGGCTGGAACAAATCAGTGGACAGGTCTTGAATGGGATTTGTACCGCAAACTGTGCAGTTTGTAGGGCTGTAAAGTATGGCAGAATATGTAGCACCCATGCACATATGAAAATGTGCGAAATAGCTCCAGTAAAAGTCACTGAAAAATGAAGAAACACTTCAAATAAATCAGGCATAATTTCTGCAATGCTGCAGAATAATAAAAAAAAATGTCAAAAACGTATCTTAAAAGACGATACTGCTGACTGTTTGCCCGTCTAAGCTGCAATGAAAATACCTATGAAAAGCCATTGGAATGGCTGCCATCTGCTCTGCTCGCTCCTATGGCTTGCCTCTGCACTTGGCTGCAATTTCGTAGAATGGCTTCTTAATTTGATCACCTACTCACAGACTCTCTTTCCATTTGCAGTTTTACATTTGACTTTGTTTTGGCAGAACATAAAAATTTACAACAAACAAAAAAACAGTAGCAGCAGCAGCAGCAGTGAAGACCTGCTGCCTGCCTCTGTAGCTGCCACTGCCACTGTGCCAGTGTCTCTGGCCAGATGATGATGATGATGGCCATCATGAGGAGGGGATATGATGCTGTCCCAAAAACACGCATATACACGGCATGAGCTGGGCATGTGTTTTTTTTTTTTTTTTTGTATTCATTTATTTTTTTAACTCTAGCGTGGCTTACAACTAGTAACAATAACAATAACAGTAAGGGTGGTGGACAGGAGGGTGAAGGGGTGTAGGGGTCGTGCGTCGAGCGGTACTGCCGCAAGGCATTGCTTCGCCATGAGCTGGGCATGTGTGTGTGCCTGTGTGTGTGTGTGGCTATGAGAATGCAAAAACTGAAACTGCAAAAATAGTCGACACTGCTGGGAGACGTGGAGACTGTGTGCAGCCTCTCATTGATGGCCCAATTTGCTTGGCCAATTGCCGGGGAGGAGCGTCAAAAGTAGCAATCGCCAATGGACATTTTTTTTGGCTATTAATGCGAGCAATGTTTGCCGATGGCGAATGCACAGATACCCCCAGAGAACAAGAGAGAGGGGGAGTGAGTAGCAGTAAGAGTGGCAGAGAGGGGGAGAGAGAGCGCCCTTTATCTGCTTGATTTGCTCCACCCCCCTCCCAAATGAATGATAACGACTCACTCATATAAAAGTCAATGGCAAGTGGCATTTACTACACAATAATTTCACTGGCTTTTCCTTAGCTTTCTCTCTTCCTCTCGCTGCCTCTCGCTGCCTCTCTGCCTCTTGCTGTTGTTTTTTTTCCTATAACCTTTGACATTTTGAGCTGTTCGATGATGATGTTCCTTCCATGTTCCATGGTTCCATGGTGCTGCCTGCTGCTGGCATTGGATTTTTTAATTAGAAAGCAGTGCTAATAGAATTTTTAATTAAAATTGCTTGACTGCCGCCCGGACATGGACACGCCTCCATCCCAGTTGTCTCTCTCTATCATGGGGGCCCTGCACCCAGTCCAGCCCAGCCCAGCCCAGGCCCCGTTTCATGCACCCCCCCCACACTCCCGTCATTGGCCCACACTGACAACATGACACGCACACAGGCCAAAACACAGCAAATATGTTGCCGCCTATTAATTAAAATTTTTTGCTATTCAATAAAACAACACACAGACAGACACACACACAAAAACGCCTACACTCTGCCACTCTGCCACTCCCCCGCACTCCTGCCCATTCCGTGGAAAGTACAGCACCCCAAATGTCAAATGTGTCAATAACAATTTTCACATTAAAACGAGCCACGCCAAAATATGAAATGAAAAATTGATCAGCCAGCCAGGCAGCCGGCAGCCGGCAGCCACAACACAAAATTCCACCTCAAATGTCGCGCGATGTTTGGCATTTAATGTAAATGTAAAATGTAGTTTTTGTAGACGTTCTAACATACATTTCAATGCGCCTTTTGGGGTCACGCACTCCACCTACTGCGCCTCCTACTGCGCCTCCTACTCCGTCTTTCTTTTGGAGTAAAAGCAAAAAAAATAAAAAATAAAAAAGGAAAATTGACTTACCTTCACTGGTGTATAGGTGAGTGTGGAGCCCTGTGCCGAGTGTGGACGGAAGCCGCTCTGTGGCATATCGAAGGTTTCGGCTGTGTTATTGAACGACCACTTGAAGTTCTCCGGCGGCGGAAAGGCGTCCACTTCGCAAACGATTTCAGCGGCCTCGTTTCGGGCCACGCCATAGATTTTCTTTTGATCGGGCCGGCAAATTGGTTTATCTGTAACGGCAGAACGGCAGAACGAGAGAGAGAAGAGCGGCAAAAGTCAGTTCAAGTTTTTTTTGATGTTTGTAGTGCATTTTTCTGTTGCAGCAGCCCCCAAAGAGTGAGACGGAGAGAAAGAGAGGGAGAGAGAAGCTCAAATCAATAATCGCATCACAGAGTGGAGAGTGGAGAGTGAAGAGGCTGAAGGCTGAAGTATTGGCAGCGGCTTCTTTGTTTTTGCATGCCTCGCCCACTGGCCGCGTATGGATCATCTCCTAAGTAGAAAACTTTGCCCTGTGTGTGGGATTTTGGCTTGAGCTGGGGCTGGGGCTTGGGCTTGGTCATGGGCTGGAGCTTGGTCTCGGTATTGGTCTTGGCTTCCTTGTTGCCCATTCAAGCAGCTAACTAAATAGAGCAAACAGAACAGAGCAACAGAGCAGCAGAAAAACAGAAACAGAAACAGAGCCAAAGCCAAAGCTCCCCTTGCCACAAAGAAAAGGCGCAACAAAAATAGTAATAGTAGTGCTGGAGGAAAATGCTACGCTACGTGGGGTTACGGGGGGTTAGGGGGGGTTACGGGGGGCTACGGGCTACGCCAGCCGTTAAGTGAAAGAAAAACTTTTGGGCCGAAACGGCAAACTTTCAGCTAGAAAATTCAATTTTCTAATCCTTTGCAGCAGTCAAATCTTTCAACTGTCGCTCTTGCCACAGAGTTTTGGGCCGCAGGTTTTGTTGCTGCAGGTTGTTGAGTTTGTTGAGTTTGTCCCCCCCCGCGCTAGAATTTATTTTGTGCGCCGCATTCTGATGACAACTGTCGATATTGCATGCCACCAACAACAAAGCTGTAAACAAAATGCTCGGCCCCAGCAGCCCCAAAGGAAGAGCGTGCCCCCACAGGTGTGTGTGTGTGTGTGTGTGTGAGTTTTGTGGCCAAAGCCAAAGCGGAAGCTCTGCTTACAACAAATGCCAAAAACAGAACAGAGCAGAGCAGCTCAAACAAAAAAAAAAATACAATGCACAGCACAGAGCAAAGTACAAGTGATAAAAGGGAAATGGCACCGGAAAAACCAAAGCATAAGGCAACAGCAGTGGGCAGTGGGGCAGGGGGTCAGGCAGCAGACGAAGATGAATGTGGGAGGGATGTGCCGCTGCCGCTGCCTGTGCCGCTGCCTGTGCTAAATTGCTCGCAAAAGGGCAAACTAATTAACCAAACTTTTGGTCTCCATTGCCCTCAGTTCGTGGGCAACACAAATTGAGCAGAAGATTTGCGGTTTTTGCTCCGATGGAAAGAGGTCTGCCGGGGCGCAACACTTCTTTGAGTGTCTGCGGGAGAGAGAGGGGAGAGAGAGAGAGAGAGATAGAGAGAGAGAGACAGAGAGAGACAGAGAGAGAGAGAGAGACAGAGAGAGTGATATATTTCCCTAGAAAAGCATATGCCTTGAAGAAGAACATTTTTGGGATTTCGGGTGCGTCTTTTCCTTCCCGCTGGTTTTAGTTTGTGCAGAGTTTTGTGCTGCTTTGGCACTCCACAGTGCAGCAGTGTCCACAGAAGGAGCCTAACACACACACACAATAGAAACCGAACAGGTTTCAAGCAGCGACACAATAATGGGGCGTATACGCAATAAAACTGCAAGAGGCCAACCCACGGCACGAGCGGGCAGCAGCACAATGCCAATGCCTGGACTGCCTGCCTGCCATTCATCCTTGTGCCTGTCCTCGTTCTCGCTGGCTCTAGCCAGCCACACTCGAACACTCAATAATGCTCGTTTTTGTGTGTCAAAGGTCCACTCGAGAAACCAAACAGCAGCAGCACCAGCAGCAGCAACAGCAGCACCAGCAGCAGCCGCACTGAAGAAGGATTTTGAGTGGGGGTTTGAATGGCAATCTGCGCCATGAGCAAAAGCCACGATTCGATTTTCTATTTAAGCGCCCAAAAACCCGCAACGCAACCGTTTGTTAATGGCCCTAAAAGAGAGCGAGAAAGTGGGAGCCATGCAGCTGGATATTGGGAGTTTAGTGGAGTTCTTTTTTTTTATGGCTCCGTGTGTTCAGCCAAAAACCAATCGAAACGTGTGACGGGCCTGGCCTTGGCCACAAATCAACATATTCACAGGGCAAACAAAAACGAAAGCCCCCCACACCCACACCCACACCCACACCGAATACTTACACATCACTTTCAGTTCGACAACATTTGAATCGCCATCGCCCTCGACATTGGAGGCGGTGCAGGTGTAATTCCCCGCCTGATGTCGGGTCACACCCTGAAGGGCCAAATCTCCGCTGCTGACGATGACGCCCGCTCGCTGATTGTGCTGGATGATTTGATGCTGCAAATGGAAGTGGGTAGAATCAACATTAATGCCAACATTAAGTCGTTTATAATTAAAGACAGAGAGAGAGAGAGACATATAAAGAGAGTGAAAGAGAGAGACATATAAAAAGAGTGAGAGAGAAAGGGAAATTTAAGCCCTCTAATGAGCATTTGTTTGTCATCAAAAGACAGCTAGAGAGAGGGAGAGAGAGAGCTAGAGGAGAGAGAGAGAGAGAGAGAGAGAGAGGGTGGGTGGGTGCAGCGCGCTGTTCTATTCAAAAATTGTCCCTTAATTACCGCTAGTTAAGCATATTAAGTATTAAGTATGCTGCACAAAAGACCACAAAGAGAGCGAAATCCACGCTTTGAGAGCTGCATACGAGGACAAAGCAACCCTCCCCTCCACTACCAACCCCACACCCACCCCTTGCCACACTACATTCAAATAAGTTTTCACTTCAGTTTTCTTTGGCAGGGAAATTTATGTATGCGCATTGTGGGCTTGACGTTTCGTTTGCAGCTTAAAAGTTACACAGAAAGGTAGGATTAAAGCCACAATAAACGGACATCAAATCATCGAATAGAGTTTAAGCATTTAAGGCAGGTTTTAATACCCAGAAATCAATCGCAAAATTCTGCACTCAAAACAATTCCTTCTGGCTGGGCTGCTAAAATCTCAGCATTAAAAAAGTCTACTTGCTGCTAGTTTTGAGCACCACTTAGCTGCGCCCAATTCCTGCTTTAAAAATCATTCGTTCCCCATTGCCTGCTGCCTGCTGCCTGCTGGCAGCTTTCTTTTTCGCTTACACGAGGCACTTGCTCGGGCACAAGGTCACACACATTTTTGCCACCTTCTAACACTCATATGTGTACACATGAGTGAACGGCAGCTTCATTAGAGAGTCGCCCACCGCCGTTACGTGTTTGGCATGCTTGAGTGCTGGCGCCTGGCCTGGCCTGCCTTCGATGTGCCTGGTAAATCAGCCAATATTTACTTTAAGTTTTCCACCACACACACAACACAACACACACACCCACACAACACCACACACACACACCCATCCATAGAGAGTGAATCATTCAGAGCCAACCCAAATACTTGTAAAGGCTGCTGCTGCTTGACCTTCTTCTTCGACGTCTTCTTCGGGGCACTTTCGCTTGCTCTCATTTTTTAAATAATGCTGCTCCACCTCCTGCCGCTCGATGCTCCTCCGACTCCTCCTGCTGCTGCTGCTCAATGCTTCTCCGCCAACGTTTCAACGCTTTGCCTTTTTGCAGCCTTTTTCCCCATTGGGCCCAGACGCCAGCCGCCCAACACTCGACAACATTTTGACGCATTTCCCCAGAGCCTTGTGCCATTTAGCAGCAAAACAAATTCGCACTTTGCCACAGAGCCAAACAACAACAACACACACAGAAATGGTGGCTGGGTATAGTGGAGAGGGGCAGGCAACAATAAAAGCATTGAAATAAATAGAAATAGAAGAAAAATGTGTATAAATATGGTTGGACAAAAGTCAAAAAGGCAGCCACACAGTCACAGCCATAGCCATAGCCAGAACAATGCCTTCGATGACCTTAGCATAAAAACAAAGTAGCAAACACTACGCGGTACGCTGTCCGCTGTACAGTGTACGCCCTGTGTGTGGCACAAATAAATACGAGCAGAAACAATGCAACACTTTGATAATAGTATCGTTGCCCCAGCACACACACAACACACACCACACACATGAACTCTGAACTCTCGGATGTAGGCCAAGCGAAAGGAGAGCTGCACAGTCGTTCGTCGTTCGTATCTTCGGGGCGTGGGACAATAATGCATCGAGGGAGGAGCAGGACTGCTACTCCCGGCGGTATATCCCGTCTTTTGTTTGGCTCCTTTACTGGTGTTGCTGTGTCTGTGTCTGTGTGTCTGTGTGTGTGCCCTTTCCATTATATGGATGTCAACAATTATAGAGCTGGATAGACAGCGGCTTAGACAGTGGCGTTCGAGCAGCAGTGAGTGGCATTCCTCTGACCCCAGAAATTATATATTTGTATTCGGCTATTCAATTCGAAATCAGACAATGATTGATACCTATACACCTAATGGGCTGTAGCTGGGGCCAGGCTGGGGCGTAATTGATATATCACAGATACAGACACTGATAGTAAGCAGCAGATACGTTGGGTGGTGGGCGGGGATTGGGTTTACATGTGTATGCTATGCCTCTGAAAATAGATCTACAGCATGGGAGCATGGGAATACACTCCATTTTCTTGTGTATTTGCATTACTCTACACAATTTTTAAAGAGCCGCTTAAAGAGCACCAAAAGTAGCGGCACACACAGCCCCAAGGCCCCTCGTTCAGCCCCCACAAAACCCAAACGCAGCCTCAATTCCCATGAGGTTTTCGGGCTTAAATGGCCCAAAAAAAAAAAAAAGAAGAAGAAAGAAAGCTGGTCCTGGGGCACGGGGCACGCTGCTCAAGCGACCTTGTTGTCATAAAACAAATAAAAATGTCGCCAGGCCCATACGACAAAAAGTAAATAGAGTTCAAGGTTGTGTGTGACAGTAAAATACCAGAAAAATACAACAACAACAACAAAAACAACAACAAATAATAAAATAAAACGAGCAAAATGAAGGAAAAATAATGTTGGTTAGGTAAGAAAACAAAACCAAAAACCAGAAAAAAAAACAGAAAAAATGCCTGAACCTGAGCCTGAGTGGGGGCGGTGCGGTGCGGGGCGTTGAGTATTACGAGAGTATTTTCCAAATAGTTTGGGGGCACATCCGCTGCAGCTTTTCCGCCACGTTGGCTCATTGTCCCTGGGTCCTGGGTGCTGGCACCTTTCCATACCCAAATCCAACTGAACCCAACCTGGACCCCACCCCTCTCTCTCTCTCTCTCTCCCGCTCACGTTGATGATGTCTGCACAACCCTTTGGGGGCAGCAGCTCAGCCCCTCAAATGCTAATGGCGCATTTTATGCGTTGCCATTTTCTGTTGTCTGTTTGTCTGTCTGTTCGTCTGACATGTTTGCACGACGGCAGGCAGGCCGTCAGCCACTCCCTCTTTGAAGAGCCTCACTGCTTGTCGATGCCCCTCCTGCCTCCTGACAATCCGTTTGCCTGCCTGCCTGCCTGCCTGCCACTTGTGATAGTCTGTCATTGATGTTTGTTTCGACTATAAATACCCAATTAGTGTTGGTAATTTATCTGATGGCTTTGACTGATTGAGGTGGATTTGGTTTATACATTCCGTTGCGTTCCTTTCCGTTCTGGTTCTTTTCATTTTTTCCTTTTGCCATTTGGCTTTGGCCTTGTTTCGGTTTCGGCTGAGTTCTGGGTGAATTTTGGTTGAAGCGCAGGACAATACAAATTCAAAATAAATAAATAAATAAATAATAAACATATAGCCGAAGGTCACAGCAACTAGTGCTATTTATTACTACATGTAAGCTGTGTTACTAGTTTGTGGTTTTTAGCTCGCTGTTTCTGCATAAATAAATAATAATCATTTACCAAATATTATCAGAAAAATAGCAGATTTTAGTCAGTTTAAGGTAGGATTTATTTACGAATATATCCGCTAAAGAAAATCCTTTAGGACCATAGCAAACCGTATACAAATATTTATACAAATATATTTGAATACATTTCTGACTTTAAATTTAAATTTAATTTATTTTTTTATTTTAAATTCTAGTTTTTCTAGTGCACAAATTTTTTTAATTACAAAATTAAACGCCAAAATGTTCGTACATTTCAATATAGCCATATTTTCCGGCATTAAATATATTTCCCAACAAATACTCAGATTTTTGTTTAATTAAATAAAATTCATCTGGCTCTATATATGGACTCGTAGATATGTCCAATGTTGCATCAAAAATTGATACATCAACTATGTTAGGGACTGCATTCATTCACATCCTTAGGCTCTTTCACACTTGTGTGCCATATAGTAGTTATAGCCCCAAAATCTATTCATCTATGCATATTTCCCATCCACATCCATTCATCAGCAACATTTGCATATTCAATTTGAATAAATATTTAAGCGGCAAGTTCTATCGTGCCGTTCAAAAGTTTTAAAGACGTTTCCCCAACCCACTTGGTTGGCTGTTTCTAATCAAATTTTGCTGGTTATGTTTTCTGCTATTTTCTGCTATTTTCTGCGGTTACTTGTGCGCCTGTATGTGTGTGCGCCTGTGTGCATGTGTGTGTGTGTGTGTGTGTGTTAAATAACTTTTACTGGCAGTAAGAATTGACTTGAAGCTTGAACTTCCAGTTGCTCTGGCAACGTTTTACCATCAAACTTTATGCCTGAGGGCACCAGCTACAGCTACAGCTACAGCCACAGCCACAGCTCCTTCGTCTTCGTCTTCGTCTCTCGTTTGTTTCCTTTTACTTCTTCTTGTTGTTTTTGTTGTTAATGAGCATGCAAAAGTTTTCCACACACACACTTACACACATGTTGCGTACAACTTTTCCCCACTGACTCTGTGTGTGTGCAAGTTTAATAAAACTAATTGTTAATTTAATTTGCCAGCTCGTCGTTAATTGTCAGCATGTATAATTGAATAATAACACAGAGAAATGACAAGGTCTAACCTCCCCAACCCCCACCATTCAACCCCTTTTCTTGCCTTGGCAGCGGTTTGTTCTGCTCCTCTTGCCCTTCCAATCGAATGGAAAATACAAAAATTAATTTACTTGTTAACTGAATGCCAAATGCAAACAAGTTTATTTTAACTTGATTGGACTTTGAATTGCATTTGTGCCGCCACACTGCACTGCACTGCACTGCCCCGTGCCTTGCCTTGTTGTTGTTTTTGTTTTGTTTTGTTTTGTTTAGTTGTTGTCTCTCTTTACCAATTAACAATTGACTTTTAATGAATGCCCCGCTGTGTCTTGCCCCTTGCCCGTTGCCCGTTGCCTTGCCTTGCCTTGGACCTAGCGCTGACTTTGACTTGGCTTCGTCTTGACTTGGCTTCACATTTGCGCTTGTGGCCAAAGACATTTGCAATTTTGCGCCTTAGCCTTGAACTCATTACGCATACGCCACATGTGTGTGTGTGTGTGTGTGTTTGTGTGTGTGGATGGTTTTAGCACTTGGCTATGGCAAGTGTCGCTGTCTGTCCCTGCCACACTCTCTGCCATTCTATCCTCTGCTTTTTTGGCTTAGTTTTCGTTTCGTTTCCATTTCATTACCATTTTCATTTTCATTTCGGTGTACTGCTGTAGTCAAATTTTATTGTTATGACACTCGACACTAGAAGGGGGGAAACGCTGCCACAGAGTGCTGCTGCCTGCTGCTGCCTGCTGCTACGAGGGTAATGTAAGTGACGATTGCCGACGACTAACTAACTGTACGGCTACGGCTACGGCTATGCCTGTGTGGCTGTGTGGCTGTCGCCTGCTTGTTAGCACACACTTTTTGCCTTTGCCTTTGCCACCCCCGCACCGCACCGCATTGTTTTTGTTGTTTTGTTGGCAGTTCATTTGCATTTAACATTGACTTCTAAAGCTCATTGATTGTCTCACGCTCTCCCCCTGTCTCTCTCTCTCTCTCACTCTCTCTCACACTCTCTCTCTCAGTCTTTCGCTTATATAATTAGCATTTTGGTTCAATGTTAGATAACAACTAAGCCAAGTATTCAGCCCGGGCAAAAAACCCCCTGGAAGCGAGTCACGCGTCGTGCAGCAGCAGCCATTGGCTGGTTTTTGGGACTCTGCTACAGAGTCTGGGAATACTGAATAATAAGACAATAAATAATAAATAAATAGAATTTTAAAAATAATACAAATAATAAATAAATAAATTAAATTTAAAAAATAAATATATATAATAAATAAAATTAAAATAAAATTAAAATAAAATGTAAAAAATAAATAAATAACATAAATATTTTTTTGGATATAGTGCATTATACTCCAATATAATCCAATTAATTCTCCATTAACAGTGTCCACTGTATGGCATTGCCTTTCCATATTTACTTAAACTTACAGGATAATCGCCCTACAAATCTATGCAGGACCTTGTGTGTGTGTTTTCCTTTTGTCTCTTCGCACAAATTATTATTTCATATAAAGTTTTTATCTACCTTCATGTCCTGCCAGCCCCCTTGCACTCCCCTCTTATCCATTAAGTAAGTTACCAGCCACCCACCCCTTTTCTTTTGTACGCAAAAATTACGCCACACAAAAGTTTTTGGCCATCTTCGAGTGTACACGAAGCGACGGACGGAGTATTTGTTTTGTTGTTATTTTCGATGAAAGTTATGACCAAGTTAAGTTCTTCTTCTGTTCTTCTTCTGTTCTTCTTCTTTTTTGTTTTGTTGTGTGTGCTGTTCATCTGGTTGTTCGTGGTTGGTTTGTTGTCGTTGTTGTTGTTGTTGCTTAGCGTAGCTTAGCTGCTTGTTTGCCCATGTACTTCATTGTGTTGTTATTGCTGGCATTGTGAATGAATTCAATTAGCATTCATATTATTCATACACTTGATTCGTCGTTCGGTCGTACGGTTTTTCGGTCTTGCTTAAGAGTACCCTGTGCAGAGCAGGGTATATAAGATTTTTGGAGCAGATGGAAGATTTTTTTTAAATTAATTACTAGATGTATTTTTTTTCTTCTATTTTTTACTCCCTGAAAATATTAATTGAATTACAGAGGTCTTTGAACAGAGCAACAGAGCGCTGTTAAGACACTAGGCTAACAGCCTGTTAGCGTTATCCGTTAACAGTCTGTGTCTGCTCTCCTTTAACATTATGTAGCTGCTCTCCCTTAACAGTCTGTAGCTGCTCTCCCTTAACAGTCTGTAGCTGCTCTCCCTTAACAGTCTGTAGCTGCTCACCGTTAACAGCCTCTTGCCTCTCGTAGTTACAGCTCACTGTTAGCGCGCTCTGAGCGTTGCTCGCGCTCGCTCCCACGATCCACCCGACTTGCATATGGCTCTCGTTCGGCCTTAGCTTGCTAGAGAGAGGGTATCAAATGCTTTCACACTTCAACATTTCTCTCCCCATTGAATAACATTTATTTGCCCTGGCCCCCCCCTGCCCAGCCATTGTTGCCGTTGTTCGAGTTTGAGTTCTTGGGGCTGCTGCCTCTTGTACAACTAATAAACAAATAATTTGCCTTGTAAACTTGTATGGTGGTGGTGGGCGCCATACCCTGCCCTCCCCTGCCCTAAAACCGAACCAAAGCGAATCGAAACCCATCTGTAGTGCCAGGCCGTGTCTTTTCGGCTGTTTTCGGGCCAGCACTTGACTCAATTGCCTTAAAATAATTGGCCAATAATTCAGTAAAAATGACCACTTAATTTTTGTTTCATAATAATTTACCCAGGAGAGAGAGAGAGAGAGAGAGAGAGAGAGAGCCAGGGAGCCTGCTTCTACACTCCAATCCACTTCACTCTCTCTCTTTTTTCTTGTGTCGTTCCGTGTGTGTCTCACGCCAATCTTTGGGGAATTGCCGGAAGTTAATTCCGCTCCTTTCCGTTCCGTTTTTGGACCGACCTAACTGTACGCTCAATTGACTTGAGTGGCTGATGCATCGTTTGAAGTACGTTTGAAGGTCAGGCAGCCGCCCACCACCCCCCATACACAGAAAACTTTTTGGGGCCGAAAAGTTGATGTGCCTGCCATTCATCTATCTATTACTCTCTCTCTCTCTCTCTCTCCATATATAAATACGTGTATCGCTCTCTCGCTTTCTCACTTCATAAATATTTCAAAGGAATACAAGTTTTTGTTTGGGGCTATTGTTTGTTGTTGTTGTTTTTACTTACATTATGCTTCCATACAACTTTATAAGCGGCCGGATTTGCATGCACTTTACACTCAAAATAGACATCATCACCCTCCTCGATATCCTCGGGATTTAGATTGGAGCCCAGGTCCAGCTGCAATGTGGGTATAACTGCAAAGAGAGAGCGAAAGAGAGAGAGAGACAATGAGACAAAGAGACACAGAGAAAGTGTGAGAATGAGCGTGTAAAGTGAGAGAAGAAGAAAACAAAATACGGGGATGAGCATTGTATTCATATGCATTTTGCAAGAGCTTCGCAGAGCTTAAGATTGAGACTCCTGTACTGTTCTTGTTCTTAGGATACTCCGGCTCTGGTTCCGGCTCCTGCTCGGGCTCCGGCTCCTGCTACTGCTGCTGCTCCTGCTCCTCTTCCTGCTCCTCTACAGCGTGAGAGAGTCTATCGGTTGTAATTTGCTGTCTTGGACAATCCTTCAATCCAGTGGAGGGAGACCCATTGGGCTGGGGTGGGGCCAAAAAGGGGGTTAATCTAAGCTTATCTGTGATTAGTGTCGCTTTGCCTTCTTTTGCCACTTTTCTATCTCAGTTCTGCCTCTGTTCTGCCTCTCTTCTTGCCTCTGTTCTTGCTTCTGTTCTGCCTCTCTTCTGCCTCTGTTCCTGCCTCAGTTCTGCTCTGTTCCTCAGCTCTTTCCCTCCTTTCTACTCTCCTCTTCTATTCGCCTTTGTTTATTATTATTTTCCACATTGTTTTTGGCAACTTTTCTCCTTTCCTGCTCGTAGTTTTTGGTCGAATCTTTGGGTCCTTTCCCTACCCTTGCCCCGTTGCCCCGTGCACATCTTCTACGCAAGTTTTCTTTAAGCCGATTTCGTCTTTTGCAACGACTTGTTAATGAAAATGAAAAGTGCTTGCCTTAACACACGCAGAGACAGCGAAAGAGCGAGAGAGAAAGAGAGAGAGAGAGTGTGTGAGGGGGTGTGGGGTGTTGGGACAGTGAGCGACAGGAAGAAGGAGTCAAAGAAGTTTGCATAATTTAAAGAGTTCTCCAGGCTTTTCCTAACTCTTCTGCCCAACGCTCAACAAGTTCATTAGCGATGACTTTAAGCCCAGTGAAAACTCAGGAAAAACTAAGGACACGGACACGGACACAGGACACACACAATGACAAGGACAAGGCACATTCTCTGGAGGTAAGAGACAGAGACACAGAGAGACAGAGACACAGAGAAGCCCTCTCCAAGGCCAGCGGCAGAGAGCTGCAGATGGAGACCCATCCCCCAAAGGGAACGAAGGGATGAGCAAAGAGTTTTCTCTTGTGGAACAGCAGCGACTGAGAGGCCAAATTGGAAAGTGGCTGTGCTGGCTGGCTGGCTACGCTGGGCTGTCTGGCAGGCCACACTGTTGCGGTTAGGATGGGCTTAAGTGGTAATAACTGTCACTGGACGCAAAAGCTGGCCAACTACTACGTCCTGGCTAATGCATTTTATGGTTCTGCAGAGTGAGAGACGCCGCAAGAGGAAGTCCGAAAAAAACAAAAAAAAAAAAATAGAACCCAAACTGCAGCTTAACGTAACGACTTTTGAGTGCCACTGCCACATTATGTTGCAGCTGCAACTGCTGCTACTGCTACTGCTACTGCTGCTGCTGCTGCTTCTGCTGCTGTGTATCTGTGTGTGTGTGTGTTTGCCCCTGTCATTGTCTATTGCACAAAACTTGTACAAGTTCTCGTTAGCAGAGCCCCTTAAATTGATTCCCCAAGCTGACTGTCTGCCTGCTGCCTGCCTGCCTGCTGCCCTGCCATATAAATTACATTATGTTTTCAAAGTTTAGTTTTTCCGCTTTGCTCGCTGCTTTTTATCAATGTTGGAAAATTGGCTTACGAACCGCAAAATTAATTGCAAATATATATGTAGTTTGGGGAAAAACCTTTGCTTTGCTTTGCTTTGTTTTCTGCACGGGGTCGTGCCGCTGGCGCCCTTTTTCCTGCCTTGTCATTATGTGACTTTAATTTTGGCCCAGCCCAGCCCAGCACCCCCCCCCAACCCCTCCAGCCCAGGTAAGCCAGGTTTTCCTGTGCTCGATTGTGTGGAAAATGAGACCCAGAGAGCGGGAGCGGGAGAGAGATGAAGAGAATTAAGATATATTACAGATAATGCGTTTTTATGGCCTCTTCTGATATAATGAGAAAATTATTGTATTGGCTGCCTTCCCCCATCTGCCCCTGCTCCCCTTTTAATTTCCACCCCCATTCGCCACTGCCCCGTTCGCCCCATTCCATCATCATCATTGCATCAACTTTTCAATTTTCCCCTCGAAAAGGAAAAGGCAAACAAAGAACGTTCTTAAAAAAGACACAAAAATTGTTGGAAAAGGAGGGTAGGGTAGGGGACGGGACGGAGTAGGTTGGGGAAATATGAAATCTCAGGAAGTGGGAGGGCAAAATATTTTAAGCACGCTATAAACATGTAAATGAGCATGGAAATTGAAATTGTTATCTAATTTTTTATATCAGCGAGCGAGCTGCGAAGAAGCTTCTGCAAGCAGCATCCAGTGGCAGGCAGGCAGGCGGGCAGGCAGTAGCATCCTACAGTGGCAGGCAGGCAGGAGCCGTCGCCGCGTTGGCAGCAGCCCCATCCCACCCCCTAAACGAAAGGAGTAAAAGTTTCAATGGCAGTGGGGGAACGGAACGATGCGGCAAGCTTTTTAGATAATAGCAACGTGGCAACTGTTTGCCCAAGACGCTGTCGTCGCGTCGCCAGGCATCCCCTTTCCAGGGCATGCCGCGACTCTGCGAGACTATTGAAACATTAAGGGGCTGTGGAGTGGAGTGGCGTTGGTGGCGTGGCGTGGAGTGTGGCGTGGAGTGTGTATGTGTGTGTGTTTTTCCTGCTCGAAAGTGAGCTTTTTCCTTGGATAGCAGCTTGCTTTCTCTCTCTCTCTCTCTCTCTCGTTTCGCGTTTTTTAGCATAGCATTTTTATTAAGCAACTTTTGTGCCCTGTCCTGCCCTGCCCTGTCCTGCCTGCCAATCCGCCTGCGAGCATAAAACAAACGATTGACATACGAGTGTTTTTGGCCTCCAATACATTTGGCACAAAATTCTGTCGCTCTGTCGCTCTGTCTGTCTGCCTGTCGCTCTGTGTGTCACTATGAAGGAGGCGGCCCCATTGGTATGCAAATGAATATTGATTCCAGCCCAACAAATAGGGTAAAGGAGCCGTAGGCAGGGGGGAGCACATGGGTGATAAGCGGCTGACATAGTTTATGGCATCGAACAGAAACGGAAACAGAAACAGAACCAGAACTGAGGTCCATTGATGGTTTATGGAGGGGACACCGCTCATAAAGCCAGTGGCATATGTCACGGCAGGGCGGGGGTGTTATTAGTGGAAAGAGGCGCACAAATATAAAGGGCGAGGGGCTGGGCCATGAACTTTAAGCTGTGAGAAGGTTCTGTGTTTAATATATTTCAGGGTATTTCATGGGTTACTGGCTAAAACTGTCGTGGAAATATGTTTAAAATAAATGAAACTTCAAGCTAGTAGAGTTTAAATATTTATATTTTTTTGTGAGGCTAAATAAAGCCATAAAAATCTATTTATGCAGCCAAAACTACTTCAGTTTAAGCGCTTTGTGTGCTGCTTTTCTTTTCTGTAATTATTTGCTGTTCTACTTTAAAGCAGTTCTTAACAATGAGCTCCAGCTGGAGGTTTAAGTTCCCATAAAACATTTTTAAAATCTGCTAAAAATTCAAAATTCAATTTCTTAAGTTCTAAAACTAACTTTAATTTAATTTAATTCAAGTTTAATTTTGGTTTAATTTGAAGTACGTTTTGAAATATACTTACAGAACACATTCAGCTTCATGGCCGTTTCCCGTATGCCATTGCGTACCAATTCGTTTGTGGCGCGACAGGACAAGGCCTTGCCATGGTCCTCCCTCGTGGGAGTAATCGACAGCACGGAAGTGCTGACATTACCATCCTCCGAGACCTATAGACAGCAGTAAAATATATATATATATATATATATACAATGTAAGACATGCTCTCTCTCTCTCGGAATTCTGTGTATTCTTTACCTTCTGGCTATGTCCGTGCAGCTCTAGATTGCCCATCCACCAGGTGATCTTGGCGGGCGGACGAGAGCCAATGGCCTGGCACTCAATCTCGTATTTGCGGTCCGCGGACATGGGCTGATTGTTGAAGCTGATTTCCACCAAAAGGGGACGCACTGCAATTGGTAATGGCAAAGGCAAACAGTTTGTTTATGAGCGTTGGCATTAATTTCCATAGTTAATTTATTTGCTTAAATGCCATTTAAGGTTACGTTTTTTCTCTCTCTCTGTCTCTCGCTCTCTGTCTGTCTCTCTGTCTCTGTCTTTCATTTTCATTTGCATTTTTTTTTTGGTTCATTGCAGAGCAGCTTTTTGTTGATTTATTCAAATTGTGTGTGAAAAATCGAATACGAAATGGAAATGAAAATGAAAATGACAGGCAATGCAATTAAAATTAATTGCAACAAATTACGATTCTCTCTCTCTCTCTCTCTCTGCAACACACATAGTGAAGTCCATAGCAACAGCAACAAAAATCATGGCAACTATGTGGGGCCATGGTGCCGCTGTCGCAGCTCCACAAAAGGGATACATAAACGCTATGATAAATGTCGGGAAAATTACTAAAAAAAAAGTATACGCCAAGGCAAATGTCAGAAAAATATCAATTAAAATAAGCAACAGAAAATCCACAAGAAAATAAATGAAAAGTTAATCAAGCGACGCGTGGTGATGCTGGTGGTGCGAAAATCCTAATTATAATTGTAAAAAATCCAAGCGCCGCAAAAAAGGATTTAAGCACCAACTTTAATGACGAATCTGTGGCAGTAGTCTCTATTCAATACATAATTGCCATATGTCCTGACAATAGGCCAAGCTTTTTCGGGCTGTTTCCGCAGGGGTGGAGAATCACAAAACAATGCACGGCCCATGGCCAATGGCCAATAAATATTCATGCAATTATCATTTATGTAATTTGAATATTTGTTAATATTCATATGGTGACAGCAAATTGTTTACCCACCAAATTGAAAAAGTGGCTGCCCCCCAAAAACAAATAAACAAATGCAGAAAATATAAATATATCAGGTGTATCAGGCAGGTATTTTTTTCACTCTTAGTTTTTCTCTTCCCGCTCCACGCTGCTCAACGAAAATTAATACCACCGCCGCTGCCATCACGTAGCGGATTTTGATTCAGGTTCATTATCAGCATTACACAACTGTCACCCATTATCACCATTTTCCAACATACGCTATCATTATTATCATTATTATCATTATTATTATTATTATTTGTATTTGTATTATTTCTACCTTTTTCGCATGCTTGCTTTTTTTGAGTGCACATTTTCGCTGCATTCATTTAATATTTTACTTTGGGTTTCAATTTGAAAAATTATTATAAATATTAAAATGGCATTTGTTGGTGGTGCAAAATTATTTGTGGAAAATCAAATATTTGTGCAGTTGTTTAATGTTTTGTTTTTAGCAGATTTTTTGGGAGATTGCTTGGCGAGTGGATAATGTGTGGCATAAATGAAAGATATTTAAGCAGCTCTTTAATTTTGTAGTTTATAACTAAGGTTGAAAGATTGAAGTTTGAAATTTTGGTTGCTTTATTTAACGCTTTGAGCAATCATTATTGGGCATTCGGCAAAGGGTGCATTGAAATAATGCTCTACCATTAAAAAGGGGGTTCTGTGTGGAACAGATTCCCGAGAGATGATTTTACATTTCTAGTCTTCCAGTTGCCGTTTCACTTGATCCATTTAGGGCTTGGTGCAGCATGCAAAAACACTTGCAACGCTCCATAGTCCATTTGCGCATTCACGTTAACACAAATCCCTGTCTGTGTTCCAGCATAAACTGCTTAGATGCTTAACCATTCAATGAATGATATCGTTACTGATTTTGGCATCTTTCCAGCATATAAAGTCTCTGCCAATTACACAATTCCACCTTCACCATAAACCGCCTGCACCGCATTATGAAATATTGGTACAAACAGCTACAAAAGGGTCTTTTCCAATTTCTTTTCCTTTTTCATATTTTCACACCGATATAGCCAGGTTAAGTCCCATTGTTATGGCTGGTTTTTTTTTTCTGTTGGTGTTGCAGCATTTACTGCGGTTGGCCGCGCATTTTGTGCGTTAATTTAAAGGCGTGACATTTCAGTTAAGCCCAAATGCGATGATAAAAACTGATTGGAGGTGGGCAGGCACACGAGAGAGAGAGACAGTGGAAACTATCTACAATTTTATTTATTTCAATTCGTTGTGTATTTATTTTTTTGCCAACATTTATTTTTATTTTATTTGTGTGTTTCTTTGGTGTTGCTGTTGCAGCATTTATATATTTTACTTGCATATATTACAATATTATTTCAATTTTTTATGCTGCCGTTGTTTTTGTTTCGGCATTGAACAGGTTTGTTTTTGTTTTTGTTGCTGTTGCGTTTTATTGTAATTAAATTAATTATGCACATTTGCATTGGAAAATCGTTTAAATGTTTAATTAAACGCACTACAACGAGAGAGACAGAGAGAGAGTGAGAGAGACAGAGAGAGAGTGAGAGAGAAAGAGAGCATAGAATATATAACGCCCCCCAAATGAAGGGCGGGCGCTGGCATTCACAACCAGTGTCCAATTATGCAAAAGAGGATATTAAATTGTTAAATTGTTAACAAGAAAAAAATCGACGGCGAAAGTAACTACAGCTGAAGGCTTACTCGGGTGTATCCATGCAACAAGATCTATGTCTGATTTGTGCACAATCAATTTTAAATAATTTTAAAATTTAAATAAAATTTAAAATAAGTAAAAATAAAAGCAAAGGCACATTAAAAGTGTATAAAGATCTATGTCTGATTTGTGCACAATCAATTTTAAATAAATTTAAAAATTAAATAAAATTTAAAATAAGTAAAAATAAAAGTAAAGGCACATTAAAAATGTATAAAGAAAAAGCTACAGCTGCCACAAGCGTCCAATATGAACTCTGCCCCAAGATGTATGCTACACTTTTAATTCATTTCCAACACCATTTGGCCACCCCAAAATAATGTTCTAATAATGTCATAAAAACGTTTAAAAATAGTTTATACAAGGTAAAAAAAGACGCCCAAGGCAAACGCAAATTTGTTCCACTTTAAAAATAATTCCCCAAAATAATTCTTTCAACTATTTTTTGTTAGTTTCGCCCCACTAACTCCTTAAAGTGTGTGCTAATGAGGTCTATTCTACCTCATAATTGTGTCCCAGCCCCCCTACCAGCCACCAGTTAAGTGTGTAGAGTGCTAGAGTGTGGGGGATGGGGGGGTTGAAGGGTATCGTGACGGGCGTAATCTAATTGTTAGTGGCCATAAAATTAACTAATTAAGGTCATACTTATTATTCAACAAACTTCTCCCTGACTCTGACTCTCTCTCTCTCTCTCTCTGTCCCTCTCTCTCTCTCTCTCTCTGGCTCTCTCTCTCCCCTTTCTGTGACTATTGCACGCACAGTACGCATTTGGAAATTTCCATTCACGCAAAGCGCAAAACTAACTTCGCTTTTTCTCCTTCTTTTTTCCACTTTTTCAAGGTCAGCCATTGCACATGCCGCTAATAAGGCTCATGGCGGTGTATTATCTTTAGTGAACTTTGGGCACATTAATTGACCTAGTCAATGTGTGGCATGCCCCCTTCCTACCCCACCCCACTCATATTCCTATTCCTATCGGGCCGCCTTCCTTCATTATTGACGTGGTGTTAACTTTTATGCCCCTCGCAATTGCTACACATGCCATACGGGATGTCCGTACGTACGTACTATACGTATCTTTGGCCTGTGAGCAATAATATCAAATATGCGCATCACCCAGCTGCTGCTGCTGCTGCTGCCGTTGTCGTTGCTGCCGTTGGAACATTTTCAACATTTATTCTTGCCTCTTATTTTGGGAGCGCAGAGGAGTGAAGGAGCCTCTCCTAAGTAGGAATTGACATCAATTGCTTTGGCATTTTGAGAGCCATGACAGACGCCGCCAAAGTGCCATAAAATTCTATGGCCAATCTTTGGATGTTAGCGCAATGCCTTGGGCCTAATAATCAAGTAGCCAATAGCCAACAAAATATTATATGTTTAAGTTGGGGGATGAGACAAAGTGAAGATATTTTTGGGAATATTTTTTGGGTGTACACAGAAAAGTTTCAAGCACAGCCTGGGAGCTGGGAGGTGTACATTTTCCTGTTTCCAACGGCATTTGAGGAATATATCTTTTATTAATTAATTTCTGTCAATGAAAAACACTAAAACCCTTTATCTAATGTTTTTTTTTTCACTTCATTCTTTTGGTACAAAAATATCCTCAAAATAATCCTCAATCATTCCGCTTAAAGTGAATGGCAGCTTTGCCCGGATTTTTCAGCTATGTTTCATTTGATTTTATGGAATGCAAATCCCCATAAAAATCCCTCCCCCGCCCCCCACTACCCCACTGTCCCGCTTTCAGTGACTTTTGAAACTAATAAAGTTGATGGGATATTTCCATGGAATATTTGTCATTCCAAATAAACTCTTGCTGCAAACAGCTTGCCCTGACACAAATCTCTTAACCATTTGCCCATGCCCATGGCCATGCCCACCGCTCCACCCATCCCTGACACACTCGCTTGTGGAGCCTGGAATTGGCAACAATTTAATTCAATTTAACAATTTGCATGGCCATTGCAACGAGTAGAGGCAGAGGGGGGGGGCGCGTGTCGTTCTAGAGGCATTTTAAAAATTGTCACAAAATAATAAATCCATGCGGGGGGTTGCGATGCGAGGCACGACACGGCATGGAATACTCCACTAACCTGAACATACATATAGAGAGAGCTAGGGAGCAGGAGTGGGGGGAAGATGGGGAGTGTGTGATGTGTTCGAACAATATGTGTCAGGGGTCAGTGGTCAGGGGTCCACGCGCGCTGTGTAGGTAGGTTGAATAAGTTACGCACACAAAAATGTGTTCTCTTTTCCCATTTTACCAATTATTTTTGTGTATTGTATGCAATACTTTCTCTCTCTCTCTCTCTCGATCACCTTCTCTCTATCACCCTCTTTGTTTCTCCTTCTGTTGTTGCCGTTTGCATTTTGTTATATGTATTTGCATAAGCCATTTTATTATCTATTTTTTTTGCCCTCTCTCTTGCTTTCTTTCACCCACTCTGCTACTATTTCCTTTCTCTTTTTTTCAGTGTTTTGTGTGTGGGTGGCTGGGTTTCATTTTTATCTGCACAGCTATTTGTTAAAACTTTTATCGGCAACGCTTGAAAACAAAAAACACACAACAAAAAATACAACAAAAACAAGAAAGAGAATTCGCAGCGCACAACCGCGCAAAAAACCCTTCAACAAAAAAAAAGTGAAATAATCTGTTTGCCCAAAACGTTTTTAGCACCATATTTCGCTGGGCGCTCCCCACCCACCCCACCCCAACAACATTTCGCATTCGAATTTATAAGCGAAATACAATTTTTAATGAATATCTAAAACCCAAAAATAGCATTCAACCTGCTTCGATGCCAGGGATCCTTTGCCTTTGTGCTTTAAGGGAATACTCACGGTATAGCTCAATGGTTATGTTGGTGGCCACAAATTTCTTGTGGAAATTGCTCGCCTGGCAGGTGTAGACCGCATGCTGGTGGATGCGTGACAGGTTGCGGACCACAAGTTTGCTGTTGATGGTACCATCGTAGGTGTAATCGACAACGCTGTTCTGCAGCTGCCCATTCATCAGCCATGTGACAGTGGGTGGCGGCGAACCTATAACAGAAATAACAGAGTGTAGGGAGAAAGAGAGTGAGAGAGAAAAAGGTGATTATTAAAGGTGTTTAAAGTTGGGCATAATTTTTGCACAATATTTCTATAGAATTAAGAGCTAGCAGTAGAAGCAGAAACATTTCAATTGCTTGTATCAGCTGGCCATTTAAATGGAAAATCATTTGCTTAAATGTAATACCTCTTGAAATAATAATTGAATAATTGTTTACCCTAATATTGCCTTAAATGCAATATTTAATTGCTTTCAAGTGCAATGCAATCCTGAACAATTAACAATTTGTAATCTCTATTGCAGTTCTCATATGACCAATGCATTTTCTGTGTGGAAAATATGGCTCACACTTGTAAACATTTAGGACAAAATATAATCGAGTTTTTTTTTGACCAGTAAGTATTTAATTATTGAATTAAATAAATTATTAAAAGAAGAAACGGATATTTTTCTTAATATCCCTGACTGCCTTCTGTCTGTCTACTGTCTACAATCTTCAGTTATCGTGTTGCACTTGCAAGACCTTGTACCCTACGTACCCCCTCTCCACTTAATACTAGCTACTAATTAAGTCTGACTGACTACACGCTTGTTAACTGATTTGTTGGAGACCACCTTCCATTGCACTCTCTCTCTCTCAAGCAGTGAGTGAGTGAGTGAGTGGCTCTTGAACACACACACACACACACACACACACACTCTGTTCTATGTACAATCAGGCAGCACACATTACTCATACGCAGCGTGTGGCAGCGGCAGCAGCGGCAGCAGTGGCAGCACTTGGCCGCTTTTAACGACTTCAACTTAATCAAGCGCTGAAATTAGCTTTTGTGTGCGTATATGAGCGCACATTAATTTAATCGCAACGGGTGGTCTGTCCCCGTCCCCCGTCACCGTTCAACCGAGCGTCGCTTTGCGTCGCGTCATTCACTCGCAAACCAGAAAAATACGAGAAAAAGCAAATAAATACACTCCAAGAAACTGCCACATAAATAATGATTTCCATGTCACTTTTGGGTCTAGTATTTTCTGAAGTGTATGGCACATATGTAGAAGGCATAATGTATGGTGTATTTTTGTGTGCTACGAGTATTATTATATAATAGTTATTACCGCAGAAAAAATGCTTGATGAGCGGCCATCAAACAAATACAAGTGCCATTAAATCCACCTGCGAAAAAAAAGGAAGGAATTCAACTAAAACACTAAACCACGGACGGGATGGGTTGGGGAGTCTACCCACTGGGATTGCTGCCCCAAAAACTGCACTTGATTTGTGTCACACACACACACACACACACACAGATATGTATACAATGCACTATGGGGAAAATTCCAATTTTTCGGGTATTAATTAATAACTTTTAAACTAAGCAAGATTTTTCGATGCGGTTTTTTGATTTATGTTATGTACACCCCTAGAAACATTTTTGGAAAAAGTAGGCGTGTTACCGCCCACAAATTTAAAAAAAAAAAATTTTTTTTTTTATAATATTAAAAATTGGAATATTTTTATTAATATTTATTGACTATAATACTCCTTTATACATAAAAATAAAGTTTTACTTTTGGAAAAACTTAATTTTGATGAAATTCAGGAGCTAAAGAAACAATAGGTAATATTAATAGACATTTTTTTAGTTTTTTCTTAATTAATCTTCGAAATCCTCAAAAGTTTGATATGGGCCTTAAATTTCACATAATAAGAGGATTTAAAAATCGATGGGAAGGGAAAGGTCTTTATGCTTGCTGCTTGAATCAACAAAGAGACATTGCTCTTGAGTTTTTGATAGAGCTGCTGCTTGTTTTTTTAGCTCCTACCCCTTTAACAAGTAAGCCAACTTTGGATGACCAATTTGTCGATTATTGTTCCTATTCGAGTCGCTTTTGTATAATTTTGTTGTGCTCATTAACCAGTTTTAAAGATTTTTTCAAAATATTTTTTGTTCCGCATGCATTTTTTCCATTTGGCATTCTAGTTTCGGCACACAATTTAACTTTTACTCTTTAAATATAGCACATTTTTTAAAACATGATTGTTTTTATTAACTCTATTCAAAAAAAAAATCCAGAATCACATTTTCTTGATTGCATTTGCCTTTTTCCTTGCGCCATACTTCAAACAGCTGCGCGTTTGAAAACTCGAAGTCCGCTGCAAAAAATTAATTTGCGCAGATAGTGCGCAAAAGTGTGCATTTAGACAAACTGCCTTTAAATCAAAATTATTAGCTCTACGACATACAATTAGACGTACACTTGTCAACCCTAATTCTTTTTTTATATGTCTCCACGAACTTGAAATATATTTCCAAAAAATGTGCTTTGAGAACGTTTCCTACTTTTACAAAATATTAATAGAACACGCACAACAACAAAGTATAAGTACAACCATTACATAGTTAAAACCCGTGTGATTGCTATCCTTTTTAAATTTTACAAAAAGAATGTTTCGCGTTTGAATAGTGGCATTTTGAAAACAGGCTGCAAAAATATTGCAATCTTAAAGCAAGTGCTTTTCTACAGCAACAGCTGACTTTAACAGCTGTTAGACTTAACAGTGCTATGTTATATAACATTTTTGGTATTGGACTTTAAAGTTTGAAGTTTTCTTAATATGTTACCAAAAAAAAAAACCAATTTTAATACTTTGAGAAAATGACTAAATACCCGAAAAATGGGAATTTTCCCCATAGTGCAATGATATACCACACACACACACACATACGAATAAACAAATAGAAATTCAGTTTTAGGTAGAGGAGAGCACGAGAGCAGCGCACATTACTTTGATTAATAACACTGCCATTTCGGTTGAGTTTTATGTTGTTTATGAAAATATTTCACATACTCCAAAAATGAACACAGAATTTGTTGCTCTCTCTTTCTCTCTCTCACTCTCTCTCTCTGTCTCTCATTCTCTCTTCTATGTGTGTATGTCTTGCTGTATGTGTGGAGTAGATTAGCGTATGTGTAGCAAGGCGGCTTAATGGTTGCCTGTGATTTATTAGCCTTTCCCGGCAAGAGCAAAACAATGCAAAAAAAAAACCAAACACACACACACAAACAGAAAGACACTGTAGAGTGGGATTAGGGGGAGCAGGGCGCGGGAAACTGGGCAGGAAAAGCCACATGAAAATTGTTTGATTTGGCAATGCATTTGCCGTTTTGTTTTGTTCTTTAGGCAAAATTTAAGTGGTATTTTCACAAGCTAGGAACACAAGCAAAAGTCAGATCAAAACCAGGTTAAATATTTGCAGCTAAATGTATTCATAATGAAGTCATAAAATGCAGTTTTACCTGCAGCTTAAAGTGCCTGCTAAAAGTTTTCTTTTTCACTACTTTTTCCCTTAAACTTTTGTCTGGTGAAAAAACGCTTTAAGGCCTCGCACCAAGTTTCTTCTGACCAAGGATTGTTGTTGGTCTCGTCCCGTTCCGTCTCTACTCTTCTCTTCTCTTTTTCCTTTTTCTTTTCTTTTAATGTCAACACACAAACACACACATATGCAGCTGCAGACACACACACATGCACACACACACACGCATACACTCAAAGTTTGCACTAGTTATTTTTTGCTGTCCTTCCTTTTCTTTTCTTTCTACCTTTTGGTTTTTTTTTTTGCTGTTTATTTTTTTTTCGTTTTTTGTAGAGTGCATTTTTGCCATTTTTAGAGCAGGCATCAAAAAACGGGTTTTTGTGCCACAGAGCGAGAGAGGGAGGGAGAGTGAGATAGAGAGCGATGCAAGAGAGCGACATTAGCATTTCTTTGTCACCTGTCCAGGCATGAGGGAAAACCTACAACCTACAGTCTACAGTCTACAGCCAAACCCCCTTAAAGCCACCTCCTAATGAGCAGCAGGCAGCAGCAAGCAGCAGGCAGCAGCATTCAAATGCGTGCCAGTTTTTAGCGCTTTTCTTTTGAGCATAAGCGAAAAGCAGCTGCAGCCTTAAAGCAGACCGCGCGCGCCTACTTCTCGTACACTGATACTCGTATACCACAGTGGACTATGGGACTGCTCTACTCTTTTTTTGGGCATAAAATGTCAAGTTTGAGATATTTATTTCACATCTACACGTAACTTGCGCATGTAATTTGATATTATGCAGAACAGAATATTTTGCAGTAATTTCGTTGCTTTCTACAAGTAGTTTGCTCTTTGAAAATGATCTTGTTAATTTGGTTTCCTTCGGATTAATTTCTCACACTTCTATACACGTAATTCTAGTCGTAATAGCGCCCGCAGAGCGCGCTAACAGTGAGCTGTAAGCGGGAGCCAGAGGCTGTTAACGCCGAGCAGCCACAGTCTGTTAACGCAGAGCAGCCACAGACTGTTAACGCAGAGCGATCACAGGCTGTTAGCGTGAAATGTTAACAGTGCTGTTGCTATGTTAGCGCTGCTGCTCTGCTCTGCCTATTCGAATTTTAAGTAATGTCGCCCTCCACCAGTAGTTTTATACTCTCACGATCTTGAATGGTATAGCAAAAATCTTGTGCCCTGCTCTCATATGCATCCCATAGTCCTTCCTCACGGGTGGCACTCACTTATGTGCTCTTGCACACAACGTTGCCATGGTTTTCAGGAGTCTTATTCTCTGTTTCAGAGTCCCTATTTCTTGTTGCTTATTGTTCACACAAAAACACACACACACTACAAAGAGATACACACACACACACACACAGAGAAATGCAGCTACAGAAAGTGGAACTTCTGGCTTAGTTATGCAATGCTGAAATATTTGCTTGTTTAGTTTTGCATATCTTTTGCGCATCTCCCGCACTCGTGCATCTGCTTTTGGCTTTTGCTCGCTTGCGTTTGCTTTGGATTTGTTTTGGTATGGATACACCCTGTACAGTGTACAGTGTAAACCCAAAAAAAAGAAAATAAAAGAAGTGTTTAGTAGAGGGCTCTGCAGAGCGCAAGGAAGGGAAAGCGTAGCAAACAAAGCACTTAAGAAATAGATGGAGAAAGCAGCAACAACAAGCCGATGCTGCTACATGCTGCATGCTGCTGCTGCTGCTCGTGATAGTTACACACACACACACACGCAAAATAATACAAATACAAAAGAAGCAAAGCAAAGCAAAGGAAAACCCCTCTGCCATGCCACATAAATATTTTTTATGTTTTGTTGTCTTTGCTACACTTTCTGTTTGCTCAGTTCAGTTCTGTCGCTCGCTCTCTCTCTCTCTCTCTAGCTCTGTGCATCTCTGTACCCCTTTTTCTCACTCTCTCTCTTTCCACTCTTTTTTGGTGGGTGTCTGTTCCTCTTACTCAGTGCATGTCCCCCCGTCTCTCTCTTTCTCTCTCTCTCTGAGTCAGGCAGTGTCTGCTCATCTCTTTCTCTGTCTTGCTTGTCAGCTGCTTTGCCATTTGGCCTTGTGTCCCCATTGAGGAAGTTGTTAAATAAATTTAAAGCCTTCTCTCTGACTTTAAGGATCGTCAGCAGACAACAAAAATTGTTTAGCTCCACTCAATTGTCATTTGTTGTTTTGGTTTGGTTTTTAAAGGAAACAACAAACCAGTTGGTGGCAAGAAACAGCTAAAAGCCAGAATGTTCCTGGCTTAAAGTGGAATATTAAAAGTTTTTAAAGAACATTCTGGGCAAGGTATTGCAGCCATGGCAGATGGCAGACCCAGCAATGGACTGTGTTCGAATAACTTAAAAATAGCGCCAAAAAGTTGAAAAAAATGTAACTTATAATCAAATAATTTTTCATCATTTTATTTGGCAATGAAACATTAGCAAAGTGCCCTGCGAAAATTCTCCACCTGCTGGCGTAGTTTTCGTGCCTCTTTTCTATTCCTATTAAAGTGCCTGCCACCGCCGAATGCCACTTGACGGCAATGTGGCAATAAATGAAATATAAATGAGCTTGGAATTATGCGAAATGTTGTGGCATAGAAGTCCTGCCACTTTACCACATACCCCCCCCCTGCCACTTTGGCCGGTACATTTCTCACTACCTTTTCTGCTGCCTCCTTGCCCCCCGCCCACTCTGCTGCTTACACCACTTTTTCTATAGTTTTTCCCATTCTTGTCCTAGTCCTAGCTGCACTTCCGTGCTCCAAAAATGTGCCAGAACAACAAAAACAACAACAACACGAGGAGGAGGGGTAATAATAATAATAACAACAACGGGATAAGAAAAAGGGTTGGGGAGGGTGGGAGAGAAATATTTTTTATATAGTATAAAAAAAATGCACACAATTTTGTAGCTGGCAGCAACCAACCTGCCTGCAACAACAGCCAAAGCAACAGCCATAACAATATGGCCAACGTTCAGTTTTGGGCCAAAAGCGGAAAACGCCTGCACTTCCGTGACACACACACACACACACACACACGGAGTGTGATGGAGGGGTAGCGAGAGAGAGAGAGAAATCGGGGGAGCGTAAGCCATTTTTGGCACATTTTTGCTATGCGGAATAAGGATATGTAGTAGGAAATAAAAGGTATATTGGCTTCAAGGATTCAATCTCTAGAGCGATAGAGATCATAAGGAGAGTTCCATCACGTCACTCCTCCAACAGTGATAACTCAATGGATGCTTGCAACTATTATTTATTATTTGCCACACCGCTTAAAACATTTCAGGAACGAAGATTGGCTAGAAAAGGTTTTCCCTTTGATATTCTTTTGAGTATCTTTTTTGCTCTTCGATTGCCGTTTAATCATTACGATTATTGTGCAATGATTTTGGGTAGTTTTTGCTTTATATATAATTTGCAGAATGCCTGCACTGATTGCTTGTCTTCCCCGCTGCTAGTCGATGTCCTTGACTGCAGCCTATCCCCCCCATTGATGGACTGTTGGGTTTTCAATCAAATGTGTGACTTGTGTAGCCCCCTCCTACATTTCTTTCTATTGCTTTAATGGCAAAATAATATATTTATAAACGCAAAATATACAAAAGGGGTACCGCATATTCCAAACAAAAACGCGTCTCCCCCACCCCCCGCCCAGCGCTTTGTTGCTTTAATGTTTTCCCCGCTGGCAAACGCGACGAGACCCTCTCCAGTGCTTTCTATGCGAATGCGAGTAGTATATGCTCCAGGGAGCGCGAAAAAGCAATGGAAAAATGGCTGCTAGTATCCCGCAAAGGAAGTAGAAGTAGAAGAAGCCGCGTGTAAAATTCATGACGTGCAAAAGAAGGCAACGCTGTGAATATTATGCATTAGTGGCCACATAAAGCCACCCAGCCATGCCCCAACCCCAACCCCAACACGAACTGAGCCCCAACATCAGCCAATGCCACCGCACAATGGCTGCTCCCCCCATCACACAGCAAAATGGTATATTCTTTATGATTTAGGGGAACGCAAGCGGGGGGAAGGGTAGAGCCCTTCGGTAGATTGGTAATTTTTACAACCCACACAGACTGTGCTGCTGCTGCTGATGCTGGCTCTTGCTGTTGGTTTATAACTTTATTTCTGCGCTCTCGCTTTCTCGCTTTGGAGAGGGGCGTGTGGCGTGTCGCGTTCATTTGCAACAGAGACCCCAATAAAATTTACAGCTCCTTGGCCGATTTTGGCACACTCTTAAGGCCTCCCTCCCCTTCCCAACCCATTCCACCACCCATCCCACACTACTATTCTTAGCCATTTCCATCTGTCGTGCAGCACTTCGCTTCCTGCCTGCCTGCCGCTGCTGCTGCTGCCACCTCTCTTTTTGACTTACTTTCTGCTGATTGCACTTGTTTAAGTGGCAACTTTTTGCAGCACTTTATGTTCTCTCCCCCCATCCTCTGCCTGCTGCCCGCTGCCCGACTGTCGCTGTCGCTGTCTTTTGGCTTTTTTGTTTTGGCCACAGAATTGCACTTTCTGTAATGGACATTGCATGTTCAATGCCCAAAGACCAGAGACCACAGCTAGAGTCAGAGTCAGAGCCAGACCCAGAGCCAGAGCTGGGAGGCAGACTTTGGCATAATGTCAGGCATTTTCGTGTAATTTATTTGCCGCCTGCTGTTTAAGATATTTGCCTACCGCTTTTCAATTTACCAATTTTACAGCTGTTTGGGCCATTAAGCCATTGAGATATAAGCAATTGAGATATCACAGTGGTATTAGCCGCGTTGGGCAACTGGCAACGGCTCCTCAATTTGTTCTTTGTTCAAATGTCAACGAGAGACCACTGGCCTGCCTCGCTCTCTCTCTCCTTGCCAGCTCCCCTTCAGGACACTATTCCAATTACTTTTCCTTATACATTTCCTTCCCTGCCCACTCCCCCACTCACCACTGCCCACACACTCCTACCCACCATACACTCAAAGGATCGGACTTCCTTTTTTTTGCTTGTCAACGACTTGAGGATTGCCTGCTGCCGCATGTAGCATGGATGTATTCACATTTGTACATTTGCAACATTTTCCTTGCCCCCATTTAATTGGCACATACAACATTTTGAGTGCCCAATTTTTACCCACACACACACATACACACACACAGGCAGTCACTCCCACTTGTAAACGCCCAGGCAACTACTACTACAGCGCTACAGCGAGAGCTACTGCTGGCCAGAACCAGAACCAGAACCAGAAGCAGTTAACAGTTTGCCAAGGCAGTTTCAAGTGCAGTTTCCTGACTCCGGTTCTGGGACTGCTCGGTCGCTCGGTTGCTCGGTCGCTTGGTGATTTATTTTATGTCAACGTTGACATGTCAAACCATTCAAAGTGGTTTCGCTTCCGTTTAACCCTCATCCCCCCATCCCAAAAAAAAAAAGAAAACCCTACCGAAAAGAAACAAAAGAAGTACGCAACAGCAGCAGCAGCAGCGATAAAGCACGCGATTGCTGTGACATACTTATGTCAGGCACTGTTGTTGTCGTAGAGCAGCGCATACAAAGCTCGTCCTGTGGCTAGGGTTCTGTTCTGACTCGGACTCTGTTCTGCCTTGCCAGCCTCACATTTCTTTCTTTTTGTTGGCTTTTGGTTCCTGTTTGGGGGCGGCTGTCATTTTATATTCTTTCATTTAATCTTTATTTTGGTTTTCATTAACGGCAATTGACTCCCGGGTATTGGCATTGAGTGTGGGTGCTGTGCATAACTTCGTTTTCGTAATGTGTACACTGAGAAAAATTTAAGCCCAAAAAATCAAGCAAAGGAGACAGCAAACTAAAGGAAAAGCTATGCAAAAGGGAACACATCTAAAAGCAGGAATATGCCTCGTACAATATACTCGATTAAGGGAATTTTTCTCTTACATTTTAATATACTTTTTGTTTTGTTTTATGGGCCATTTAAATATAAACATAGCTATTGACACTACTAAATCCCATCTAAACGTAGGTATTTGTATATTCTTAGTATTCTATATTATATATTCTACATATATATATTCTATATTCTTAAGAATATTTCAAACATAATTTAGAAGTCGTTAATTCATTTATTTGGGTACTTTATTTAATCATTTCAGATTGAAATTATGTTCAATGGAAAAATTTGCTTAATGTTGCATTTTTGTCGCTAAATGTCTAAATTGTTTTTTTTTTTTTTTCTTTTTTTGTCAGAGCTTCCACACACGAATTGTTTTAAGCTGCAATTGTACGAGTATATCTGGAAATCATTTGAGCACAACGAATATGCCACAAAATATATGCACAAACTTCAATTGAAGTTTCCCCAGTTTCCCCTACCATTTTCTTGCAGTGTTTTTCTGCATTACATTTCCTCTGTTGTGATGTGTTTGTGTGTGTGAATATTTATTGTCAGATTGTCGCCTTGTTCAAAAGGGCCTGACGAGGAGGCATCATCATCATCGATAACAAAGCCTGTTGACTGTTTGGCCTCCTCCTGCTCTGGCTCTGGCTCGGGCTCTTACACTCTCCCACACACTCTTTCTCTTTTGCCCACTCATTTTTCTTTGCCACTCTCTCTCTCCACTCGTGCTCTCTGCTTCCCTTTCTTGAGCTGCCTCTTTGCTTGCCCTGCTTTGCAGCCATTTTTAATCCTTTTGTAAGGCGACACATTTGAGAAATTGACTTGGCCTTCGCCTACCCCCCCCCCCCCCAGACCACTTTCCATCGCTACTTGCTCAACGTCTACTTTCCTTTCAATTGGCTTCTGTTTTCAGTGACTTTTGTGTTGGCTTTTCTTAACACAATTGAACCTTTACTTTACTTTTCTTTACTTAACTTTTTATTTATTGTTTGTTATTTATGCCTCTTGGCCTTAGGGGGCATTTCCTTTGCCAACCCTCCCATCCCCTGTGGAATTTCCCATTCAATTGTTTTTCTTGTATTCAAAATTCTGCTGATAATATTCGCGTGCCTGTTGTGTGTGATGCCGCAGCTGCTTCTGCTGCTATTTATTTTATTATTTTACAGCCAGTTGTAAAAAAGTTTAATTATTGATGGAGCCACATCCTATAAGGAAGGAAGGACCCCGCCATTTGAAGGACTTCTTACCTCCATAGACGACGCAGGTGACCTCCAGGCTGCCGCCCTCTTCATAGGGTCCTGCCCTCGAATCGATTCTCATGCGGCGCTCATTAAATATATTCGGCTGCATCGGTGGCACTGTACGAAACAGAAACAGACACAGAAAGGTAATGGAATTTAATTAGTATAATTAACCATCATTTAACAGGAGAGCTTCAAAGGGAATCCCTTTTTTTTGCTCCCATATTAGTTGCAATGATTTCTGACATTCGCCAGCCAGCCGCAAATCGGAAACAATTTTCACCGAGATTTTTCAATTGCACAAACAAACAACTGAACTGTCAAAGGGTTTCGTTCTGTTTAATATACGCGTAAATGTATATATTTATGTATTTATATGCTTTTATGCTATTTATGGGCATTCGAATAATAAATTGTAAGTTTTGCGGCTAACCAGAAAATCATTTCAGCTAATTTATATCGCAAACGCGTGTTTGCTCTCCTCACAAAAACAAAATGTTAATTGCTTTTATAATCGTTTCTGGCTGCAAAATAAATACATCCATACATACATATATGCATACCTACACATATTTATTTATTTATGCTACCGTATTAATATGGGGTGTTTTTTCAAGCGGAAAATTGTTTGATTGAGATACACCGAAAAATCAGAGGCAAACTTTGAACATTTTTAACCGTCTGAAATTATCTTTGGATTTGGTTAGGGATTTTTTAAAAATCAATATCAATCACCAAATGAATTTTAAACATATACAAAATTGTATTGAAAAGCGATTGAAATCGATTTTATCAGTATCTTAGAGAATAATGTATCTAAATCGTGATTTCATCATAAATATCATTGTTAAAATATCAAAAAATATTTCTTTAAATATTCTGCTAATAACACTAGTCAACACGAGAACTAGGCTGTGGCCCAAAATGACTTTTTCTTATTGATTTCGGGGTTTAAAAATTTTTAATGAATTATGGTTTTATTTTGTGCTGTAGTTTTTTTTTAAAGAATTTTTTAAATCTGTTATTTTTTTAATGTTTTTTTTCAGAGGTAGTGCTTCTATTTTTCACATAACTTAAGTGTCTTATATCTGGTTGCATAGAACTTTGCAGTTCTGAAAAGCTGACAAATGCAGCTATAAATCCAACCCAGACTCTTTGTATCTGCAGCTTTTTATTTTGACTTTAAATACTCGACAAAAGTCGAAAAAAAATTAAGGTAAATTAAGGTTTAAGGTATTGCTCATTAAAATCTATTATAAACGGTCAACTTGCAGCCGTTTGACCAAAACGACTCAAAAATAATTTTAAAAATTTTGGTTCACAGCCTAAATAAAAAGTACAATTTTGTCGAGTAGTGGGATATTCCGTTATCGATTTTTATCGATAAAAACAAATTTTCAATTATCAATCGATTTATATCATATTTATATTTATTTTCAATTATCTCTCGATAGAATGGAAATGAGTTTAGCGATAAATTGCAAAAACATACGCTCAACATTTGGATTTGGATTTATCTAATTAAGTTGCGAATTTTTTCGAATGTTTTTCTGTTAAACATAAATATTCGATGCTGCAAATCGTATTGTTTAATCGATTAAAAATCGTTTTGTGAATGGTCATCTCTCATTTTGTATTTTGTATACGCACCGACAACCTCCAAATTGACATTGCTGTTGCGGGTCTGTGATAGCTTGAAGTCCACGCGACAGCGAAAGTTGCCCGCATCCTTTTCCTGGAAAGGAAACCCACGTAGAAAATTTCAATTATAAAATTCAATGTGGTTGACACTTTTCCGGCGCAGAGTTGGGGAAGACAGGCTTACCTTAACCGGATTTATAGTCAATTCCGCTGGCTCCTTGTGCGTGCGAAAGACGGCCCGATTCTCGAGGACCTCCTCGTCTCGCCAATGCGATGGTGTGCCCGCGTGGGCGCCACGTGTGTCATAGCTGTCAAAAAAAAGAAAAAGATAAAGAAGAAAAAGGATTGAGTTACAGGAATGAACTTGTTGTTTGGGGTTTCGATTTTTGACCTACCTGTAAATGGGTAAATTATTCTTGTACCAAACAACCAGCAGGACTTTGTCATCGGGCAGACTGGAGCCCACATCGCATTTGATTTCGGCCGAGCTGTTCACCAAAACACGCAGGATTTCGCCATCTAAAACGAGCAGAAGAATGATAGAGAGAGAGAAAATATGAGAAACGAGTGCAGAAAGAGTTCACTTCACGGAAAATTCGTTTACTTCTTTTGCTGGGTGCTGGCAAAGGAGAAGTCAATTTTTCTTTTGGCAAATTGATTTTCAAGTGGCTGCTGCAACAATTTGTCAGAAAATAGAAATAAAATAAAATCCAGCCACGCCCACAAACAATCATTTACGCCCCCCTACACAAGCCATAGTTTATGAAAGTTTTGGTAAAAGATTTTGTGATAAACTTGTTTTTGGTGCGAGAAAAAATATGAAATATTTTCGTATTTTCTGGCAGCCATTCAACGGATTTTGGTTGCTGGTTCCAAATGTGGCAAAGCTTTTGGCTAACCAACAGAATGGTTGTTTCTTCCCCTGCACCTCTCTTTCTCACTCTCTCTCTGTCTCTAATTAGCCAAAATCTGACCAAGTTCGTTGCATTCGCACCATTTGGCTAAGCTTTAAAATATCGATCGATCTGCGGCTGGCAAAATGAAAACCAAAAATAGCCCAAAAATCGTACAAACAAAATCAGAGCAGCAATCGCTAGGGGAGTGGAGTAGAAGGTAGAATGGAGGGGGGGACGGCGGACGAGGGTACAATGGAGTGGCAGATGAAGAGCATTAGAGAGGGAGATGGGCAGATAGTTAAAGTGAGAGATGGACACCGAGTTGGAGTGGGCGAGGGAGAGGATGAAGCGGTGCGACGGCGACCACCGCATAATGCTGCAAAAACAAAATAGCGCAAAAAAAAAAAAAAAAAAAAAAATTACAGGCAAAACCCGGCAAAAGCTGCCACACGTTGCAAGCTTAGAGTGCTGGCTGCGAGCGGCGGGATGGGGGAATGGGGGAACGGGCACGGGTCTAGAGAGTGATGGCCAGGGGTTAGTGGCAAAACGAGGCTTAGGGGTGATTACCCAGCCACATGCGGATTACAAAATGGCCGCCATTTTCGTGTTATGCTCCTGGCCGCCGGCCGCCTTTCCACACTTTTCCGCAACCATTTCCACAGTGTGTGTGTGTGTTTATGCGGTAAAAATGCAATGGGAAATGCGTGTGGCATGGAAAAAACCATAGAGAGGCAGGCAGTAGGCAGGCAGCAGGCAGGCAGTCAGCAGGCTAAAGCAAATACGAGAGAGATGCTAAAAATAAAGTGAAATGATGGACACAGCGAAACCCCATAACGGAGAGAGAGAGAGTATTAGCGAGGGAGAAGCGTAGCAGGGAGTTTGAATTAGAAATATAATCAAAGGACAAGGGCAGCCCTTCATGGCTTAGAGACTATTAGAAATAGAACCAAATGGGCTATCCCCTTATTCCTAACAGTTCCATGGCACTTCCACCATGGAAATCTATGTGAAAACTCTACGAATATTTACAAATTCTAAACATTTATTTTCTTTGGGGTAAGTTAAACCAAAAGTAGGCGCTACAGCAGCGTTGACGTTTCTGCAGCCAACGGCACTCGTCAGCAACTTTTAAATGTCGCCTGATTTTTCCATAAATAAAACCAAAATTAAAACCATAGAGAAATATTATTTAAAATCAATATTTCGCTGGCTCATAAAACTGCAATCAATTTGGAGCTATATCTTTGAGACTTTATTTTGTATAAACTTCACTTAAAGTTAACATTTCTGGGTAAATACTCGAAATAAAGTGAATTATTAGCCCCAAAAAAAATAAACACAAAGCTGCTGAAAACTGTTCAAGTCTGCCGCCACTTGAAAAATAAATAATAATAAGAATAATAAAGAAATAAAATAAATAAGTAAGGCACGTTTTGCCTCGAATAGTAAAGAAATAGGCAGCTACTGTAACTTTAATCCATTGACGAGTTTGTACATCGTTTGACTTCTGACTTCTATAGGTTTATTCGCCCCCCATTCCATTCTTATCGTGGGCTGCTCTTTGGGGTACTTTCATTCGACCGACAGCCAGCGACAAGTGCCACAAATGGCAGCCATAGCCAGCGTCACGTGTGCTTCTCCTGCAGCGCTCCTGCTGCTGCTGCTGCTGCCACTCAGCCTCATCCCAGTGGATGGTAAACGCCTTTGGCAGAGCTTTTGTTTCTAATTTTGCACTTGTGTGCGCAATGTGGCCGCAAAAGGCCTACACATGGTAAGGAGTCCGCACTAAAGCCCCACGCCACGAGAAAGAGAGAGAGAGGCAGGGATAGGCAGTAGAAGCAGAGTCCTGAGGCTACACTTCCACTTTGTGTCGACGACAACAAAATGGAAGTGAACCTAAGCGTACACACACACACACACACACACACACAGACGACACATAGAAGGACAGAACGGCAGAACGACAGACCACATGATAAATAATCGATAAATTATGTGGACACATGTTTAATCTAGCATAAAATGGAATCATTTCCCTTCAATTTGTTGTTAGCCAGGCCAAAACAAGGGGGCAGCAACAACAACAAGCAGCCAACAGATGTGTTTTAGCTTGGATTGACAGTGGCAGGAGGTGGGTGGTGTGAGGTGGGTGGCAGCCAGTCAGACCTATTTAAATATAAATAATGATCAAATTATAAATGCCAGCGAGTGTCGTCTGCCTAAGTCTGCTTGCCCCTGTCCCCTGTCCACTGTCCCATGCCCCCCATGTTAATGCTGCCAAATGTTTGCTCTACACTAAATTATTGCGCATACGCCCCATGTTAACGGACAGCGAGACGGAGCGTCTCGTCTCGGCTCGTCTGCAGACATTCATCATTTTGCTTAATTGTCTGCCAAACATTACAACGACAGGTTCTACGAGAATGTTCGAAAATGTTGATGAGAGCAAAGGACAGACAGGGACCTGGTCGACTACTGTCTGCAGTTGCTTAATTAATATTTTAATTCATTGGGAGATGGGCCCTGAAATGCCAATGTCATGTGCAGCGCCACAGAGACAGCAGCAAACAGCCGCAGGTAAAAGCTTCATCACAGGCACAGGAGGCACAGGCACAGGAGACACAGGAACAGGAGTCACAGTCACAGGAGTCACAGGAGTCACAGGCACAGGAGTCGCAGACACAGGAGTCGAAGGCACAGGAGTCACAGGAGTCACAGGCACAGGAGTCACAGGCACAGGAGTCGCAGACACAGGAGTCGCAGGCACAGGAGTCACAGGCACAGGAGTCACAGGCACAGGCACAGGCACAGGCACAGTCACAGCCTCCGGATGTAGCCACAGTATGGCGACACACTTTAAAGGAGGGAATAAAACCTCAGGCAGCTACTGGAAGCTAAAGATTTCCCTTCCACAGTCTTTCAAGCACACCAAAAATCCCCCCAAAGCCAGTCGTAGCTCCCCATTAACCGCTGAACTTTTTCCCATATTTATTTACAGCCCAACATATCCCCCAACAACATCTTTCTATGTCTGCATCAGCATGAGCACTGCCTTTGTGGCTTAATTATGTGCTTCAGAGTCATGCCCATGCCCATGCCCATGCCCGACCAAAATAGTTATCCCAATTATAGTCACATCTCTGCCACAATTCTCACATTGTTTTCCCCAACGAGACGAGACGAGACGAGACAAAAGCAGCAGCGTCTCAGCGTTCCAGCAGCGACACTGACAATGACTGCTACATGCCTCATGCTCCATGCTCCATGCTCCATGCTCCACCATAACAATGGCACACTGCCACACTGCCTCGCTACACTTGTTTGTAGTTTTTGCCCACCTCCCCCACACCACCCCACTCCACATTACGCCTCTTTGGCCTTAATGTAATTGAACTTTTTTCTAATTGACACTTGTCACTGGCAAAGACATTTAAAAAAGAAAACAAATAAAAAGATAAACAACAAGAGGAAGAAGAAATAAACTTAATTTTGACGCATTTACACATACATTTATTTCAATTTCCCTAACAACAAAAGAAGCCAGCAGCAGCAGCAGCAGCAGCCGCACCAGCAAGCACACAAACGAAACAATGGGCTACACACACACAGACACAGATACAGTGGCAGTAGCAGCAGCAGCAGCAGCAAACAAACAAATGAAAACTGAAGCAAGTTGTAGGACAATGAAAGGCGTCCCAGACCCTCACACACAATGGCAGGGAGAAGGAGAGAGCCAGTAGAGAGCCCGTAGAAGAAAGGGGCGACACGAATCCTAGTGGTTGCAGTTACCGCAAAGAAAAAGCTGCTGGAGTTGCTGCTGCTGCTGGTGCTGCGGCACACAGGTAACACAGTGGCGTGTGTGGAGTGGCAGAATGGAGTCCTTGGCAACGACAGGCAAAAGAAGAAGCAGGCAGGCAGCAGAAGAGGCAGGCAGGCAGCAGAAGAGGCAGGCAGGCAGGCGCTGGAGCAGTGGCAGGGCGTGGGCGGCACAACTAAATACAAAAACCACGTGACAATGTTTTCTCTCCCTCGAAAGAGAGGAAAAAAAGCGGTAGGGAGTCTTGCCTGAGTGTGGGAAAGGAAGTGGAGGATTCCGTTTGAATGCCAGACATTACAACGGGTGTGGAGTGTGGAGTGTGGGTGCGGGTGCGTAGCATACACACAGTTGGGGGGCGGTTGTTGAGGCAGGCAGTCAACTGTGTGTCGCATTTGCCACATTCGCAGAATGGCAACCGCAGCTCTGGCTACGGCACTGAATGTTGCATCAAGCTGTGAGGAGGAGGAGCAGCAGCAGCAGCAGCAGCAGCAACCGAACGACAAATGGCAGATGGGAGACCGAGACACACGTTCTCCGTGATAAAAGATAACTAGGATAACGATTGATTGCGGGAATGCAAGGATGGGTGTTTAAAAGGTTCAAAGGTGCACAGCTCACAGCAAAGAATATTTAAGTTACGTTTTGGGTTGCTTTGGATTTAATCTTTTGCTTTTGCTGCTTTTTTTTGGTGGTGGGGCCACAAACATTGCATGGGAATTGTGGCACATGTCAGTGCACTTCGTTAAATCGAATAACAAGAGACGAGAACAGCACGAGAACAACAGCTAAAATAACACAAACACACACAGGAATAACAAAGAGAAGGGAGAGAATAGGGATAGGGAGAGTACAGGGCAGAGATAGCGAGCGAACTCCTGTCAACTATCCTGACAATTGAAGGCAGAGTCCTGCCTGCACTTTTGCACTGATAATATCAAAAGTTTCTCCCTCTCTCTCTCTCTCTCTCTCTCTGTCAGTGCCTGTCTATGTGCTGTGTCTGTGCCTGTGTGCTGTGTTTTCTGTACAAATTAATATCTTTTGGGATAAAAGCAGCACACAAAAATCAGCAGAAATATTTGGAAATCAGAAATGCAGAAAAAAGCCACAGCCGAGAAACAGAAACAGAACAGAGACATGTGTGGGTTGCAGGGGGTGGCATGTAAGCCCCAAAGGCAACATCAACAACAACAACAAAACTCTACCCCCAACCGCATTCCCATACGCCGGAATCGGAATTTGAGACTTCCATTTATGGATCACTGCAGACACGTGCTTCTCGTGCTTCTTGTGAACTGTGAACTGTGGATGCTGGATGTTGGTTTCGAGGTTATTCTTTCATTGCTCACGGACATCGTTAGCACAAATTGTTGGTGCATAAAAAAGGAGCAGCAGCAAGAGGAAGGTAACAGCAGGAAGAAGGTTCAAACCTTAAATCAAAAACAAAACAAAAAAGGAGGCAGGCAGCAGCCAGCCAGCAAATAAAAAAGAAAATGTAAGGCAGGGCCAAGCCAAGTTCAAGACAAGTTCAAAAGATGCTGCCAGCCTGCTGTTGCTTACCGACTAAATTTAAGGGGCAAGGGGCACCCTAAAATATCCATAAGCAAAGGGTCAAAATATTGCAGCAACTCTGCGGCAAAGAGAGCTAAGAAAATGCAGACATTTGGCTGGCATTTCGGCATGAACAACAAAAAGCAAATTTTTGAATTATTTTTCTGGCAATTTATTTATAGTTTCATATTTATTTATGTTAAGGGTAAACAATAAATAAATATATTTGCAATAATTTTACAGCAATTAAATAGAATTTTTAATTCTGTCAAAAGACTTTCCATGGATGCTGTGCAAATGTAAACACCTCAACACTTAGATTTAAGCTCCTCCATTCACAGTTTAGATGATTTATTGAGTAGCAAAGAATTTTGAATAAATGAACAAATATCAAAGCTTAATCATGAGTAATAAATGAACAAAAATCATAGCTTAATCATGGATACTCTACCTAATACTTCTAGCGTTTAATGATCCGCGATTTTCTTTGATTTAATTGTACAGAAAAAGAGGCTTGGGTTTGATCTCCTTATAGCCATTTCCAATCATTTAAAATACGGGTTCAATGCAAGTGTTATCAGGGCATTGTGTAGGGACTCTCCTCTGCTTTGCTACTCTGCCTCTGGCGGTGCAGCTTAACATTCCCCGTTTACCACCCCCTCAAAACGATTAACAAAAGTTTGGCTTGATTAAATTTACCTGCAGCCACACCCTGCAGCACTCACTCCCCCACTCCCTACTCCCCACGCCCACTCCTACGCCTCGCTCTGCGCTCCCTTTTGAAAGTCTTCAAATAAATCACAATTGATGCCGTTGCACATGGCCTCACGATCGCGACACGTTCTGCCTGCCACACACAAAGTTTATTAAACGTTTCTTACTCCCTGCCACACTCCCTCCCTTCCTCCCTCATTTTCTCCCGAGAGACTTTGGCAATAATTTCGATTTCGTGTGTTTGGGCAGAGCTTGAGGTGGGGCGGGATAGGGGGTGGTGTTGGTGGCTGCAATAAATTTACTTTAATGTGCAATTTATGGGACACCATTTAATTAGTTTCCTGTTGGCTGTTGGGGAGGCGGTGGCCGTGGCTGAGGCTGTTGAGCAAATTGATGTTGACAGAGATTATTGGCCAGGGCACGTAATGCAGCTAAAGTCCCGCGATACTCCCCCATCACCCCAGCAACCAGAACCTACGCTACGCGACGCTCTGCCTGCGTTTTCTGCTACTTTTAGCCTTCTGGCAGCCTTCTCTCTTTTTGCTAATGGGCCAACGCTGAGTGGCAGCATCTTCCTGCCTGCCTCTGCCTGCCGCCGCCTGCCGCTTCCCAGAGTGGAGTTTATTTGTACGTGTCGCCCGTTGGCCCTCTTGCACAGGGCCATAACTTCCGCTTGTCGCCCATTGACCTCGTCAACATTTATCTAATGGTTAAATGCCATACAGCCCCCCCACCACACCCCACTCTATCCCACAGTCCTGAAACACACACATGGCTGTGGCTGTGTCTCCTTGCTCCTGGCTCCTTTCTCGTATCTATTGTCTAAAAGTTTTTGGCTGCCAAAATGTATTTTGGGCTAAGCATTTGTTGAGTCTTTCTGCTGCTTCCACTGCTGCTGCGTTAGTTATGATTATGGCCGTGTTTATTGCGCTGCGCTGAAAAGAGCCTCGTATCAAGATTAATTGCTGGAAAATTGTACTCGTACCCGCTACCCGCAGCGACACTTTCTGGCCCTGGCCTCATGTCTGGCTCTTGGCCAGGCGCTCTTTCAGCTCTTTCAGCTCCCTCCGCTGGTTGTTTAATATTTTAGTGGCATGTCTGAATGTTTGAATGGCTAAATAGTTTTTGGCCACAACGATCGATACTCGACGGCTTTTACACATTTCACATTATTCTAATGAAAAGTTGTTGGCCAGTGTTGCCACAGCACTTTGCCTCCTTTGCCATATATTTTCCCAGAATTCCCAGAGAGTCTTTGAAAGTAAACCTCCCTCTGGGGGGTAAAGCACAGAAAAAAAAAGAAAAGAAAAAAAAAAAAAAAAAAAAATCCATTACAACATGCAAATAATAATTGCGCTATTAAAAGTTGCATATTAAATGCGACACGAGTACAACATCAAGTTGCAACCTGCAGCGGCCAGTTGCAACAGCAGCAGCAGCACCAGCACCCGTTACGCGAAACAAGTGGCAGGCGGGAATGTGTGTAACGGCACACGCCAGTAACAACATTTTAGGCTTAGTGGCTTAGAGGCAGGCGCACATGCAACGCACACTGCCCGGGGGCACGCCGCCATAGTTGCAGCTATTAAACGAAGTGCGAAATACTCTGAAATATCATATTTATGCTCCCCGACTCAATTTATATTCCACAAAAAGTCTCTTCAACAAAGAAACTTGTTCGATTTTCTTTTGGTTTAACTTTCTGCAGTCGCGAGGCTCTAATAGAGAAGATTCAATAAATAAAATAACGTAATAAAAAAAAACAAGAAAAAAAAAACTTTCTGCAGTTTCTGCTGCATACTTTTCGTGCAGCGCCCAACTGTCTGCTCGGTTGAGTACGACCCTCTTTTTTTTCTAGTGTACAATATTCAGCCACACACAACAGCACAGAGAAAGCAAAACAGAGAGCCGAAACAACCGCTTTACAAGCCATACACACATGTATTAGTGCTTCTGGGTCTGTGTGTGTGTGTGTGTGGAGTTGCAGCAAAACCTTGGCACATAAATTATTCATTGATTAGCAACAAATGCCATTAAACATGCAACCAAAGTGTTTTACCCTACCCCCTCCACCACACAACGAGAACTAGGAGCGTGGACTAGGCCTATGCATAGCTATGTGTTTGCCTGTGTGTGTTTGCGTATTCCAGAGACACTTTAAACTGTCATTTGTTGTGCGTTGTGTGTGGCCTGCATTTCTGGTTATTGCCCAATTGTCTCCGACTGTGGCGCCGGCGACTCTCTCTCTCTCTCTCTCTGCTCTGGGACTCTCTGCTCTGCACGTTTCATTTCGCTGATGGCTCTTGGCCTAAAAGCATGCTATAAATTTTTGCTGCGCACCCATCAAACAGCGCTAAACGGCTTACATGGCCACGCCTACAAAGAGACGGCACGGCCCCCCCTTTAGGCATTATAGCAGCCAAACCCACACCCCCTCACCACCAATAACAGTTAATGCCAGAGCGGTAGAGGCCATGAAATGTTCGTGCCTTTGTTGCTGCCTCACGTTGCACTATGGTCCCAATGACCACTTTTGTTGGCCAAAACCCATTTTTCAAAGGTTAAAAAATAACCGTGGTTTTGATCACTCTGTATTAGAAAAAGAGTGAGCTTATAAGTTGCGTACCAGAAATTTCCATAGATGGCGCCACATTCGCAAAATCAGCTGTGCAACCCAGCTGTTCTTGCTGAACAGCACACGCAGTGAAAAAGTGGCAATTTAATTACAGTTTTAAATCTCTCATAAATTGAAAAATACGATTAGCCGATCAAATTTTTAGATTGAATCTTAATTTGTTGGGTTTTTACTACGTGTTTTGTATTGTTAACTTTATCTCGTAGTTGTGATGTCTTAGTACTTTTAGGTTAAAATGAGTCCTTTTTTTTTTAGCCAATTTGGATTGAAAACTGATTTTTGAAAACGTATATTTAGTGAGTCCCACCTAGTCCCACCTTGAAATCTATTGTGTGTTGTAGATTAATAAATTCTTGTTGAAATGTATATAGTAAGAAATACCACATTTGACCACAAATCTTAAAATTTTCATTAGTAGAATATAACCTCAAAATCTACAATACAGAGTTGTTTGGCGTTATATTTTGTGCTAAAACAATAAGTTGAATGCCCAGAGAAGGCTTAATTGATTCGCAAGGCTGTACAGAACCCAGTAAGAAAACCGCAAACTTTCTGACCCAACGAGCACCCTGGAAAACGCGTTTTCCACCCTGACACAAGGGTTTTTCTTAGGGGGCAACAATTATAAAAATTTTTTGTTTTCAAATCAAAATTTGTGTTGTTTTTATGCGTGCCACGCCTTTATAATTTTAATAAAAATTAGTTAAACTAATTTCTTAATAAAACTGTTATAATTACTTCCTATCCCTATCATTAACTATTTTTTATATGATTATCAAAAAAAGGCGGTGCCACACCCATTTTTTTGTAATCTTTTTCCTATTGATTATATATATACGATACAAGAAACTAATTTAGAAAATCTTGTTTCGTCTTCGAGTTATTAATTTTGGCCAACAAAAGTGGTTGTTGGGACCATAGTGCGTTGCCTGCTCTGAATCGTATAAATATATAAATATGTACCCTATATACAAACATATACATATATATATATATATATATATGTGTGTGTGTGTGTAAACCCTGTATATATATATATATATATATAGAGAGAGAAATTTTAATTTAAATGTTTTTGGCAGCCTTTTCGCAACGCTTCACCAACACAAACATCACCCCACACCATCCCCCCACATGCACAGGGCAGGGCAGGGAAGTGGTGGGGCGGGTTGGCGGCTTTTATGCGCTGATTTTGTGCATGTATGTGTGTGGGGTGTAGCGGGTCTGGAACTGCTGGCGAACCTGAGCTTGATGAAAAATCTGCAAAATGGCCGGCAAAAGCGAACATTTTTCAATGGCATTTTACCCAGTTTTTTTTTTTTGTTTCCTTCAGCAGTTTTTTTTTTCTTTTTGCGCTTTGGTTTGAAATTTTTCTGTAGGTGACCCTGACGCTGGGGCGGGTTGGGCTAGAGGAAGGGGTAGGGGTAGGGCACTGTAGGTTGTGTGGCTGCTGCTGCGGTTTCAGTTCAGTTGCTGTTCTTGTTGCACGTTATCCCTGGCATAGAAAGGACATGCCACACACACACACATGAGTTATGCATCTGTGCCGCTGCTCCTCTCCTCTTGGTGCGGCTTTTAATTTGCTTAATTTTGCGCTTAGCCACAGCAGCAGCAGCAGAAGCAGCGGGACGAGCAGCTGCGTGGCAGCGACTCTGAAACTCTGAGGCTACTTTGAAAGGTTGCAAGCATCCACGAGGGATGTGGCAAATGGTTCTCAACTTGTGGCTAATGTGGCAACAGATGTTGCACGGCTACTTTTCTGTTTGCCACTGAATGGGAAATGGGGCGAAGTGGGGGCGACCCCCACTGCGATGTGTGTGCCTTTTTCTTTGATTAATTGCTGGCTGAGGAAAAAAAGGTTTAATATCGAATGGCAGTCCTATCAATGTATGAAAGGGTTTTCTTCGACCAAAAAATGAGTGAAAGATGGTGGATTTGGGTTTGATATATATGTATATAAATCTAAGCAATGATCCCCTTTTGAGTGCCACTTTAATGTGTCTTTCAAAATCCTTAAACCTTAAATTCGTTCCGTTTTCTGGCTACTACATGGCTCATAGCACATTACAAATTAATCAAGTTATTTTGAAGTAATTATTTTAGTTCCAATATTTCAATTATAAGACTGGCCCATAGGGCCCATTGGGCTCATAGCGAGCCTGGCAGTCGCCCAAGTAATTATTAAATTATTTTACTTCAAGCGCCTTTAATTTAAAAAAAATGTTTACCTAATTATTACTTATAAAAAATCTAATTTAGAACTAAAAAAACAAATACACAGAAAAAATAGATTTACATTTTTTTTTAAAATAAAACAAACATAATAATAAATATTGGGTAATAATAATAAAAATAGTGCATTAAAAAAATTCTCTATTCACTGATTGATTGCCTGAATAGAACTATCTTAAAGAAGTGCAAACCATGAAAACCAACAGCGGAAGAGAAAAAAAACACTGCCACTGCTTAAAGCCCAGAAATGCGGTTCAAGGAAGGCAAGGCACAAATATCGTATCTCTAAATTGGTTACTATATAATTTGCCCAGGAAAACTTTCCACCCAGCCAGAAGAAAATTCTGTATGCCAATTAATATAAATTTCGACAGCCGAAACAGCAAAGTGCAAGGGCTCAACGCCGTAACAGAGCCATTCCCGCCCAGTAATAACCATAGCCATATTTTGATATAATCGCCAGCACACACACACACACACGTATTGTATATGTATGCATATCCCAGGATATACCCGATCCATGGCGAGATTAGTCAGCCTTTGGGGCCGCGTTTTGGGGTGTTGGGGTTGCAGCCAGGGCTTGCCTCAAAATTGATTTCATGAATATTTCAAAAGCTTCCACGCACACGCATGCCGCACAGCAAAAGGCAGCGTCAGGTTAGGCGGTGGAAAGAGGCGATGAAGCAGTGGCTCGGGGGGTGGAGAGGTGTGAGTGGTGTCTGCGCTGCGGTGTCTGTGAATCAATGAACCTGGCTCTAACACTTTGTTGTGGTTGTGGACGAGGCGGCGCCACAGCTGCCTGCTAACTCACAAAAAAAAAGGAGAAAAATCATCAAAAGCAATCAGCACATTACTCATACGCCCCCACCGTCCACCCAGGGAGGGGGGGGGAATGGGGATGCGTTGCCTAAATTTCAATCATTCTGCCAACATTTTAATTGACCAACCAACAATTTCTGTGTGGCAGTGCCACAAACATTTTCCTTTTTTTTTATTGTCTGTAAGGGCAGTAAAATTGCCATACAAATTTTTTTCTGGCTTTAGTAAATTTCTATAAATTTCATGCGGCACAAAAAAAATTGGTTTGTTATTGACTTTATCACGTTTTTGTGGTCGGACTCACATATCTGACCTTGCAAAAGGCTCTACAGAGAGAGGGAGAGAGCGAAAGGGAGAGAGAGGAAGAGTCAGCCAGAGAGCAAGAGTGGCAGAGGGACGTAGCAAAGGCAGGCAGAGAGATTTTCACAGAGATTTCTGCCAACGCGGCACAAAATTCAAAGTCGGCAAGAAAGGACTATGCAAAGGACAAGTTCAACGCACCAGAAAGGACATGTCCAGACAGCCATAAGGCATGTCCCGCCACCCACCCAGCCCAGCCAAGCCCAGTCATATGTGTTGGGGTGGGCGGGCTGGTGGGTCCTGTGTTTGACTTTGGGCTTGCAGCCAAAAACTGTTATCGGGCATTTTAATAATGGGGCCCCGGCTTAAAGTGTACGACAAGAAAAATGTTTGCCCAACAAAAGAAAAGGACACCCCGAAAGAAAATCATTAAAAACTCGCCCAAGACATTGCAGCAGGTAGGGCGGGGGGAGCAAAGAAGAGTGGAGCGGGGCAGAGCAGAGAGGAATATTACCTGGGCTCAGGTCCTGGTCCTGGTGCTGGTCCTGGTCCTTGGCCCTGGGGCGCTCTGAGCTCTCGTCACATGCTGAGTATTTAGTCGAGGTCAAATTGATATGTCTGGCACAAGGCAAAGGCACTCCACTCCAAGGTAAAGCCAAGAAAGGACTAGACCAGAGATAGCCAGAGAGAGATATATGGCAGGCAATTGTCAGGCAAAGGACATGGCAGGGGGGTAGGCACAGGGCACACAGACGCAGACACAGGACACACATTAGTGTATAAGAAAATACTCTCGTAGTAGATAAAGTCAGAAGATACGCCACTACTTCCCTTCTGATTCCCTTCCTGCTGTTGAGGCCAAGTCCTTCACTCCTGAAGCTGATGACGACTAAATGTCACTCGAGTGTAATTTACAAGCACTGTAAAAAGTCCTGGCGCTGGGGCGGGGGGTGTACAAAATAAAGTAGAAACCCCCGGATAGAATGGCAATAAAGTGTTGGCCAGGGCTTAGAGCAGTCGTTTGTACTTGCACTTGCTGCAGAGGCGATGGCGCTGCAGATGGATGTTAAGGGGGGGCTTCTGCCACAAGTGGCATTTGTTAAGAGAAAGCTGGCGAGGCAAGGAGACACCATTTGGTTCTTAGATTTCAGTCATTAGCACTGGAGCATAAAGTGTGCTAATGAAAATGCTACGCCCTTAAGATTTTACCCCACTCAAAGAATGCAACAAAAAAAAAAAGCGCTGCTCCAGGATCCAGAAATAGACGGAAAATCCTCGAAAAAAGCTGCGGCTCAGCTGTCGTTCACAAAGAATTGTAGAAAAATATAAATAAAAGAGCAGACAAACGAAAAAAAAACACGGAAAATTCTGGGAAAATCAAAGAAAAAAAATACACAAACAAAAATAAATTTGTTATTTTTCTTCTATTTTGGCACTAAATTTATTTGAAGAATAGTACAACGGAACGCTCAAAAAAAAAAAACAGCAGCCGAGGATCAGAAACAGCTTAACTCACACAGATGCACACGCACACAGATGCACACACTCACACAGTGACACACTCACAAAGGGGGCAACGGGGGACAATAATGAAGTTTGGTGGAAAAAAAGCAAAGATAAAATAAATAAATCTTTTATCCGAGAGAGAGAGAGAGCCAAAAAATAATAAAACAGGTAACAAAAAACACATAGCAAAAACAGGGTAACACCCAAAGCAAAGGACTGTACAGCAAAGAGGGGTAACGCAAGAGCCAGATAGAGAGCGCCAGATAGGGATAGAGAGAGATAGACATTGAATGGGTAGAAAGTAAGTTCAAGCCAGGAGCTAACCCGCAGAGCTTTTCGCAGATAAAACGGAATGCCATGGACTGCATGCAACAGCAGCAGCATCAGCAGCAGCATCAGCAGCAAAGCAAACCACAAGAGTCGTGCTGCGAGAGTCGCGCCGCACTACATGTGTAAATTACGACAGAGAGAGATAGAGATAGAGTGAGAGAGAGAGAGAGAGAGAGAGAGGGAGAGGGTGAAAGAGAATGCCAGAGAGATAGTGGGAGACAGACACACAAGTGGCCCAAAAGTGTACGTAAAAATGCATGATATATGGTAAATGTTTTGTGGCATTTTTGGCTTAGTTTCTGCTTCAAGCTCCCAAGCCCCACAACGAACTCGAGAGCCCGAAGCTCTTGTAGCTGTAGCTGTGTAGCTGTGTAGCTCTGTTAACCCTGCCTGCCTCTCTCTCTCTCTCTTTCTCTTTCTTTGTGTGTGGATGCTACATATCGTGTGCGGCAGTATCTGTTACTGGTGGCAAGCATAATGCATACAAATTGTGGCATTTTCCTCGCTCGCATGAGTCGCCTGTGCCTGGGATCTGCTCATGCTGCTGCTTGCTGCTTGCTTCTCTGCCTTTTTCGGGGGCAAGGCAAGGCGCGTAGCATTGAACATGACATTTAACGATTGGACATACGATAAGGGGCTGCAAGGATGCAGTGCAATGGGATACTGCAGCGTGTGCAGAGGGTAGTGGTGGGGTCTACTTTATGACAGGCACACCTACTACTACTAGAACTAGTGTATAAGGGTGGAACAGAAATAATAACAGGTTATTTAGTACAAAAAAAAAAAAAAAACAGGACATAGTTTCAGAAAAGTATTGGAAAAATTCCAGAAATTCAAGAAGAAATAAAGCTTAATTAATACCAGAAATTCCATAAGAAATAAAACTAAAATAATACCAGAAAATTGTAGAATATGTCATAAAAATAATAGAAATTAATAGAAAAAATACTGAAAACAACTTGATTAATATTGAAATTTTTTTTTAAATACCAGGAAAATATAAAAAATACGTAATGAGAGAAAATAATAGAAAAATATCCAATAAAGTACTAAAATATTACCATGTTAATATAAGTATATACTAGTATTATTTATTATTTTTCCAGAACTTTTTTGCTGGTATTTTATATAGTTAGATATTATTTTTTTACAATTATTTTTTGTTTATATTTTATTGTTAAATTCTAGTATTTTTGGTATATTTTTTGTATTTTCCTGTCATGCTAGAGTATTTTTAGCTACCATTTATAACCATAATTTATACCATAATATTTTAAGTTAGTATTTGTTTCAAAGTATTTTCCTTTAACACAATTACCGTAAATATGTGCATGCAATATTAAAGCCTTCAAAGACAAAAGTTGTCCAGGATTTTCCAACCAAATTGTTTGGTTCTCTCTCTCCCTCTCTGTGGAAAAGCACTAAAAACAAGAAGCAGCCGCCGCAGCAGCGGATCGGATCGGATCATAAAGTTGCAATATAAATGGACTGAATCTCCCTCTCTCTCTATGGCTTTGTCCAAAAACGGAAACCACAACCCATGGAAAGTTTTGCAGCGAGCGAGCGGGCGAGTGCTTCTGGTAATAGAAACCTAAACACTAAAATTGAATTATCTTCTCTTCTGACCAGAGCACAATTTAAAAATTACTCGCTTGGAAAATTCAATCAGCCAGGGGAACCTCAGCCACTCTGCCTCACTCTCTTTCTATCTCTTAGTCTTTGAACACACAAGTAAATAAATAAAATAAAAACCCGAAAACAATTTGAGAAGGTAAAAAAAAGGAGCGAAACAGCTATGAAAGGTGCGGGGCGGTGCGGGGCTGTTAAGGCACATCTTTAAAAGGCTGCCCGAAAAAGATGCCTAAGATGCTTAGTGTTTTTTTTTTTTTTTTTTGTTCTTCTGCTGCTTCATTTTCTTTTGGTTTCCTTTACGCTTTTCTCAGGCATGAGAAAAATTTACACAATTTAATGCGGAATGGCTGGGGGGCGGCAGGGGCGGCTTTTCTTCGTTTTTGTGGGCTTCAAGGAATGCCAGGACTCCGAGGTCTGTGGGAGCTTACTCGTTTTTTGTGTTGTGTTGACTCTGGGCTTTAAGCTGCTGCCTGCCTGCTGCTCAACTGAAGCGCGAAACGACAATTTGTGCCTGTTGTTTGTTCCTGGCCACCGCGCGCTGTAACCCCCTGGGCGGTACTGCTTCGTCCTGCTCCCTTTTTTTTTTTTTGTTGGTCGGCATTAGCGCCCAGCAAAATCACTTGGCCTACTAACTAAATAAACGATTTTCTTACAGCCCCCCACACACTCTGACCACTCTGTCCATTCTCTCTCTCGCAATTGTTCAGCCTCTTTTTGTGTATATGTTTGGGTGTCTTTTTCCTTAAAGCAAAGCAACACGGGACACAGCACCTAGAGCGGGCCCTTGCATGTTTACGGTTTGTTAGTTTATTTGGCACTCAGTTTGTGCCGCCTTCACGCACTGCCATTCAAATTGTGGCAGGTCCGCAACGCAGCTCCTTCTCAAGGCTAAGACTGTCGTTCGTTTTTCGTTTAATTTCTGTAATCAAACCACGCGGGGAAACAACAGAGAGAGTGGGACTTGCTTTTAAGCATCCTTAATCCGGCTTACACAGAGCCTCTTTCCTGATTATTTATAGACTTTGCCAGCGACGTGTGTGTGTTGTCTCTAACGGCGGCGACGAACCCAAAAGTCTACAGTTCAATTGGATTATTTATGGCAACAATAACAGCACTGAGCACACACAGCACACAGTGTTGAGGTATTCCAAGGGTTCCATCTTCTTCTTCTTCTTCTTCTTCTTCTGCTTCTTATTCTACCCGGCAAAGTATGCTACACATTTTCCACGCACACAAAAACACACACGTGGAAATTCATTACAAGAGCTACGAAAATACATGGCCAGAAATAATGGCTTTGTCTGTAAGTAGCTTGTGATTGAATTGAGCCAGAAATAGCAGCAGTAGCAGCAGCAGTCCCCAGTACCCAATCTGCCACCTGCCTCCCGACCCACTCTTTGGGCAGCTCATTCGGGAGGTGTGGGGTGGGTCTGTGTGACAAACGAAATGAAAAATGAAATCAAAGCATTTAAAGCGCGACATGCGCTGACAATGTAAACGACACCAAAAATTGCTGCTCCTGACTCTGACACACAGGGATTCTGGGGGATTCATTCTACCCATACCCATCCCCATCCCCATCCCCATACCCAACCGAATAGCAGCACCCTTTTTGCCCTGCCATACAGCCCTAGGATTAGCGCCAGATCCTACTGTGTCTCTGTCTCTGTCTCTCTGTGTGTGTTTGTTATTTATGAGTGTGTGTTCATGGAAAACCTTTTCAATTATTTCCACACTCTTCTTCTGCTTTCTCGTCCTCGTCCCGTCCTCTTGCAGCTTAAACAAACGAAAAGGAAACTTCTTTGGTTGGTTCTGTTGCATTTTGTCATTGCTTTTGATTTTGTAGATTAATTTGCCATTTGCTCCACATACACACACATACACACGCGCGGCACAATTACTTGGGGCGCCTCTAAAAGCAATTCGCTGTAACAGGGCTTGCGGAGTGGGGGCTGGGAACAGACATTAATATCATTTTGCGTAAACAATTTTAATTTGCGCTGCAAGTTTTTTTTTTTTGCATTTGCATTCCGATAAAGAGCCTAAGGGGAGCCGCCTCTTGCCGCACACTGCCAGGGGGGGTGACAGGCACACAGGACTGGTGGCAAATTATGGTAAAACATACAGAAATGTAAACGAGGACTTTGCATGCAATGCCATCGAGGCCCCTGCCACAGTCTGGCTGACTGTCTGACTGTCTGACTGACTGCTGTGCTGCCTTTGCCTGTCTATCCCAGCAAATGTCTGTAGTGGCTTGACTACCTTCCGCCACTACCACTGCCACTGCTTTCTGCCTTCTGCCTCTGCCTTCTCGCTCTATCTCTATCTATCTCTCCTTGCTGTGTGTGTGTGTGTGTGTGTGTGTGTGTGTGTGTGCAAGTGACAGTTTATGGCATGCAGGTATGTGGCATGCATTTTATTTGCTTTCGATTAGAGCAGCTAACTGTCTAGGAGGCATGCATGTCCTGTCCCCGCCAACCGGCTCCTGCATTCTGCTCTGTTCTAGTCTGTTTTGTGTGTTTGCCATTTGTTTATTTCGACTAATTTCGTGCTAAGAAATTTGCAAATAGCACTACAGGTGCAGCAGCAGCAGCAGCAACGGTAAGCAGGGTTCAACGTATCTGCTGCTGGTGGTGCTGCTGCTGCTGCACATTTGTCATGCTTGATTGGGCATTTTTAAAGTGAGGCAAAGGCAAAAGGCCACGGCAGAGGCAGCAACAAACAGCCGTCTAGACGAGGGTCATACATACATACACACACATGTGTCTGATGTGTGTGATGTGGCCAGCTGTCAGTGGCAGCTGTTGTTCTGTTCTGTTCGGTTCTGTTCCGTCAGCCCTGAACTTGAATTTTAAATGGAAAGCCAAAGCCAAAGCCGTTTTTACCCAACCGCAAAATAGCAGGTTGTGTGGTCATTAAATGTCAGCTGCAGGGCAGCTCTGCCACACACACACACAAATAATAAACCCTCCACAAAATGATGCCTCATAATTGTCAAAATTGTTTGATGGAAAATGAAAAAAAAATAAAAATAAAAAGGAGCTCACATCACTGCCTCGGGCTTAAATCGATTTTGAATGATTGTTAATTAGAATTTTGCTATGATTCCCCGGCAGCTAAATCAACAAATGCTGGCGTGAGTATTTCTCTGATTGTGCTTTTGATGATATTGTCACGTACAGGCCGTGCCGTGTGGGGCATGCAACATAAGCTGCTGCGTATGCGCAACAAAAAATCGTGTGAACGGTGTGGCGGTGGTTCAATGCCAAATAAACATAATTTTGTGTTGCTGCGACGTATTTTTTCGTTGCTGCTGCTGCTGCTGCCATCAACAATCAAGCTAAAAGCCACGTTTCAGGTGGAATACACACGCCTCTCTACACTCTACACTCCACTTTCTACTCTTGCTCCACTCCACTCCACACTCTCCTCTATGTTTGAGTATGTGTGCGGCATATGTAACAATGTTTGCTTGGGCCAGATTAAAAAAGATTAAAAATTATGCTTTGTTTGCCCAACTGTCAGCAGAAAAAGCAGCGCCAGGCACCACATCGCACATCGCACATCCCACATCCACACCACAGACAACACACAGCAACAACAACAATTACAACAAAACAAAAAATGGAAAAGTGGGCGAAAATTTTGATTTAGAGTATAGACCATGATGATACCCACAGTACTAAGGGGAGTTCTATTCATAGATATTTGAGATTTTTTTTGTGTAGTTTAAATGCTCCCCTTGCTTAAAGTGCTAAGCTGCACCGGGAGAGAGAGATGATGGCAGAATCCACTACTACAGGTCTAACTTATTGTCTTAATTTTCGTGTAGGTTTTCTTTATTTTGGCAGAAATAATTAATTGTTTGCTACAAGGCATCGCCGATATTTGCTATAGATTTTCGCCAACTCAAAACTTAAGTCACTTTGCCCCTCCACAGATACTCCTTTTGGCGGTTTTGGTTTCTTGCTCATGCTGAAAAATATTAATATAAAAATGGCAGCTCGGCATTTCGATTGTTTTTTTTTTTATTAATTTTTAATCTAAAAATAATTTAAATACCATGATTTTTCGAGTGTAATCAGCAAAATAGAATTCATTCGGAGTCTCGAAATAAATGAGCTAAAAATCGTACAAGTTTTGTCAGCCATTAAACTAATCCAACACAGCCACAAATCTAAAACTGCTTCGCATATAAATTCGAAATAAAAAATCGTTCTAAATTCGCCAACTGTTTGCCCTAAATTAACATAGCCTCAAATAAAACACATCCAAAGGGTATCAAAAATGGGCGTACCAAACTTTTTCTTTCTTTATGTTTTTTATGTTTTTCGGTTGGGCTTGTGACAGAGAGTGACAACAAACCAAACAAAAGTTCAGGCCCAAAAAAAAAAAACAAAAAAAAAACCCAGAGAGAGAAAACTGAACAAAACCAAAGTTTTTTTTTGGTGTGTTTCTTACCTTGCCCCCCCCGTCCCAAATGTTGGCGAAAAATGTGTGTCAGCTGAGCGACACTGCCCCACCCCACGCATCATAATCATCTTTTTTTTGTTGTTAGGTGGTGCTGCCTGCTGTTACTGCTGTGATGTGAGCTACTCCTGTGTGTGGCTGTGGCTGTGGCAATCAGCATTTTTCTTTATTTCGTTTGGGCCGTTTTGCCCTGTCCCAGGCAAGTTTATTTTGTAAACATGCCACTAAAAGTTTTCCACTTTGCCTCTAAAATACACTCAAACCGAATGCCAACACCAGCGACAACACAACGTGTACTACTCTTCCCCCCCACCCCCTTTTTGCCTGCCCCTACCCCATACCATTTCCATCTTTCGTTTCGTTACGTTTCGTTTCGTTTTTTTTTGGCTGTCTTTTTTTTTAGTTAATTTAAAAAGTTTTGCAGGGCGGAGAGGTTGGTTGGTTTTCTTTTTGATTTACAGCAGTCAGAGAAAATTGGTAAACGATTCGTCGAAATGTTGTAGTGCTTTGCCACACTCAAAGATACACAGGATACATTTTGGCTGTAGTTGGCCCCCCCCCCCACTCCACCCCCCAGTGGTTGGTTGCTGCTGCTGGGAAAACTGACATTTGTGCGGCGCCTTTTCCCCTGTTCTTTTATTTTTCTTTTCCTTCCTGTCAATGAACTGCTTTTACAGTATTTTTTTTTTGTTGGGTTAGTTTACTTTGCTTTTCTTTTTGCTTTTGCTTTTGATTTTGGTTTATTTTTCTTCCTTTTCTTTTGTAGTTTTTCCTACTTCACAGTCACAGAAATTGAATTAGAAAATCGCTTGAGTGTTGTGTGGCCTGAGACTGACAATTTTGGGTTTTCACTTGACTCGCGTTGGGCATTAAAAAATTCATTGCCTACTTTTGAGGCGGCGGCATGTTAATAGCTGTTTTCCAATGACGGGGCTTTTAATTACAGCGAGAAAGATAGAGAGTGAGAGAGACACGCAGAACACACACAGGAAATACACAGAGAAGGAAGGGAGGAAGGAAGTACGAAGGGATCATATTAAATATTTATTTTATGTGTAATTTTGACTTTAATTGTTTGGATTTTTTATCCACTAAAAATCCTTACGATTTGTTTAGAGTTACTTTGAAAAGCAAAGACTATGTCTATGGGAATTATTGTCTTGGATATGTTGTGCTGTTATTCTGTGAGCGAATTATTCACTTTATTTCTATCCTTATTGTTAAAAGGGAAGGTAGCCAAAATAGACACCAATTAAATTCCCTTTAAAGCCACAAAAATACCCCACAAAATCTTTAGTTTTGAGTACTTCTTAAAACCCCTAAAACTCCCTAAGATTCCTGTCATGCCTTTTATTTGGTTAAATTTTGATCTTAAATCCCAAATGACATTCTAAACTCTGCATTCGACGCGACATTCATGGCCAATGGCTCACGTTTTTGCAGCCATAAAAGACCACTTTGCTTACCAAAATATCCATCATTGTCGTATCGTACCCCGCTGCGCCGATTCGACTCGCTAACTGCACTGAGAGATGCTGCTGGAGCGCGCTGCTGGCTGCTGCTGTTGCACGTTTGCTGCACGCTTTAATTAGATTTCATTTGGAGGATGACATCGTTCTTCCGTGATGCTCTGGCAGTTCCTCTCCGCTCCAGCTCCTGCTCCTCTAGCTGTCTGTCTGTCTCCCTGTCTGTCTGTCTGTCTGCCTGTCTGCTAGGTGTCCTGTCCCTGTCCTGTCCTGTCTATGGACATCGACACCAGAGGCACGAACGCAACGACAGGCTGCGCCACGCCGTACTGACGTTGACAACTGCGTTGCTGTCTGACTAGGGCACTCCTCTCTCTCTCTCTCTCTGTCACTCTCTTTTCATACCGCTCTGCATCCCTGCGTTTCTGTGGCAGCTCTTTTTTGCCCTTCCCTCAATGTTTGGGCACTGGCAAACATTTTTGCGCTTTTTGCGTGAAAAATGATGGGAAATAATTTGCCAACGTTAGCTCAGGACGAGGACGAGGACGACAACGAGGACATGCGACGTGGACGTAGGAACCGTCAACGATGCTGTCCTGTGCGAATCCTGCCTGCCTCTTGCCCTGCGCCCTGCCTGGGGGGTGTGCCAGTGCCAGTGCCAGCGCCTTCTTGAAGCAGGACCAAAGAGTAAGTGGTACGTGCGTTTTCCTCTGTGAAAATCCTACCTTGCTCCTCTCGCTCTCTCTCTCTCGCTCTTTTCCCTCTGTGTATTTAGGTGAAATTTATTTTACTAATTATTATGTAAGCGGACGGGCGCTTTGCCGCGGCGCTTTTCCTCAAGCCGCCTGCCTGCCAGCCTGTCCCATCAAGTGTTTTTGTTAATGAAATTAAAGCGTTTGCTAAAGTGGAGCATGCCTCACTCGTACCACCTACCCTGTCTAACGTTTCTGCTGCTGCTCCTGCTGCTGCTCCTGCTGCTGTGTAATTTATGTGTGGCAGCTGTGTGGAAAATTTCCCTATTGCTTTATGATCGATAATTTATAACCCGTTCAGTTATGGACTACACATAAAATATAGTTTAACCTTCAGTTTAAATACCTCTCCCACCCACACGCTCTCGCTCGTTTCTCGTCCTTCCCCTTCGCCTGATAATATTCTGGTTTTAACTCAATTTTCGCTGGGTTGAAATTCCCACTTGGCCCCAAACAAAAATGAACCGAAAAGTATATATTTTTACACACATTCTTCGCTGTGGAATAACATCATATATGTATATGTATATGTACAGTATATATAGTATATTGTATATGTACGATATATGTATATATTTTTATGGCTCTCTGGGGATAATCAGGGAGGGGAAAACAACAGCAGCAGCAGTATCAGCAGCAGGGGCAGCAACATCCAGAGGTAAAGCTAATGTAAAGTCCAACATCAGACACATAAAAATGAGAATTTATGCATTTTTTCGGTGCTGGAAAGTAGCCGCCGTGGGGTGTGGCAGGCGGGCCACAGGTTACACAGGTGACACAGGTGACGCTTTTGTGGATTTGTGGCCAACATTGGCGTTTATTACAAAAAGGGAGGAGGGGAGGGGAGCAGCAGCAGCCGCACATGTCCCATAATGATGTTGTATAAAATTGCATAATTTTATTTCTCTTTTGTTCTACCTCTCTGTTCAACTTTTCTTCATTTATGCAAACAATATATGCCCAGAAAAAATGTTTAACCACACTTTTAAATGCTATGGACAGCGCACAAAAAAATGCTGCTGTAAATGGTCAATAAAGAAGAAAAATTACACAAGAATATTAAAGAAATATTCGCACATAAAAAAGTTCAGGGAGATTATAGGAGCCGGATCCCAGAAAGTTTATAGGGGGCAAAACATAGCAGCAAAGGCAATCCCTTGCATTCTTTTAAGAAAAGCCAATTCAAAGTTCTTTCAATAATTTCTGATCATTTTGTCTTTCAATTGACTTTTATAAATGATAAGAAAATTAAAAGAAAACGTTCTTTACAAATAAAAAAAAAAGTAATACAGGAATATACTCCTTGGTACTTGGGTTAGAATATATTTGAAAGAATGGAATAGAAGAGAAGATAAGCTAGCAACTAGATTCAAGGAAAAAGCGGCACAAATACTTCCTCTTTTTTGGGATATTCTTTTTAATTTTCGTCACACAATTAAGCGAGACAGAATTATTTTAAATACAATTTCAAATCAAAAATTGTTAAGGAATTTTGTTCCCTTTTTTTTGTTTTAATTCCTACATAAATATTCATTAATATGCCCATAAAAATTTAATGCAAAATATGCATTACATTTTTTCATCCAAAAACCTTTAAAAACGAAACGAAGGAGTCCCAAAAAAGTAAACGCTCTTCGCTCCGTTTGCCCCCCAAGAAATTGTTCCATAATTTTATTCCATAATTATTTTCTTTGTTGCTGAAAAATTTCCCGTCGTTATCCGTTTTTCCCGCCTAATTAGCCATATAATAAACCTTATCTCTTGCCAGACTTTTGCTCCTCCCGTGACTTTGCGCCATAAACGCTTCTCAAAACAAAAGTTAAAAAATGACTAATTAAAAATGTGTACAACTTTTTCTGGATGCATAATTAAATTTTATTTGTCTTCAACACAACTGGAGGAAAAAACGAATGTGAAATCCGCAGGTTTTTTCCTTCAGAGCAAACACAAATGTAAATGAAATGAAATGAAAATGAAATGCCGCACAGTGCGAGCAAATACAGCAAATGGCAGTGCAAACAATCCACCAATAATAAATAACATTTGCATATATGTATGTAGAAAAAATTAAAATAAGATGAAACAGATTGCAACATTTTTTTATTAAACAATTTTGTGATTAAAATGTTTATGGCGGCAACCTCAAACAGTGTGAATTATCAACTAAAGAAATAAACCAGTTAAACCAAAATAAAGCAGTGGCGGCACTTATTGTGCGACACTAAAATACACGAAAGTCAGGTACTTGATTTTCGTTTTACTCCTAAAAGTATACACCGAAAATGGCAGTGGCCCTAGCGTGAATAGCGATCGAAAGCCAGATGTTCAAATAGCCAAACGTCAACTTGTTTTGTTCCTACTGCACCTTAATAATGATCCGATTGCAATACAAATTTTGCAATGGACTAGATATGAGCATTCTGTATTACATTCGGCGCTTACATATTTTTTTTTATTTACAAAAGAATACCAGCAAGTACAGAAATAAATTCTTAAAGATATTTTTAAACATATTTTTACATGCATTGCCTTAATTGCTTTTTTTTTTTCTTAATTTTTTGTTACAAAACTCACCTGGTTTAAAACCATCGGCATGCTCATGGGAGACCGTACGGTGCATGGTTCCCACGACAAACAGACAGAGCATCAGTGTATATGTCATGATTGCTGGCTCTTGGCTCTTGCTCCTTCGGCTGCTGTTGCTGCTGTTAGCTGATCCTCCTGCTTGATCCTTATGTCACTTTCTAAGCGTTGATTAATATTCTAAGCTCACTTTGACACCAGTTTATGACATGAGCATTGCATATGCAAATAGATTGTTGCGGCTTTCTGTTCAAACATCTCGGTGTCACTTACTTTTCCACACACTCTCTCTCTCTCTCTCTTTGCACTCTCTTTACCGTTCTCTATTTTTTTGTTGCTTGTTGTTTTTTTTTCTGCTGGCTTTTCACTTAATTAAAAACTTTCGGGCTCCTCGCACATAAATTCATTTTAATATTAACAAACATCCATTTTTTAGCCGTTGTTTGAACAAGAACAAGTCCTCCGTCGCATAACCGTTAAGATGAATATTTAATAGAATTTCGACGTGGCTGTACTTTTTTTTGTTGTTTTTTTTTTGGTCACTACTCTCTCTCTCTCTGTCTTTGCTGTGTGTGTTGGTGTTTTTTTTTTTATAAATATTTAACATAAAACGCGCACGTGTTGCTTATTTGGTGGCGCGGTTCCCTTCTCCTCTCTGCAACAGCATTAAAAATGTAATTTCAAATCCTTTTTTATCCACATCTCCTCACATCCTGTTTGTCTGATGTTTCGCTGTTCCGCTCCTGCTCCTGCTCCTGTGATAACTGCAATTACAGCGAAAGAGAGTGAGAAATATGGAATTAGTTTGTGGTCATAAAAGAGACAAAAAAAAAAAACAAAGGAACACTGGGTAACTGGATTCAGCAGACAGTGGCAGGCGGCACCGGGGTCTCTGGCTAAAACGCGACCTTAGTTGGCTTAAACACTGACTGAAAGGGGTACTATACAGAGTGTGGCGCCCAAGGACTATAAGGATTCATACATATTAGTTGAGTTTTAATTTTAATTAAAAATTCTCGCTCATATTTGCCGGGCCACTAAGCCACTCTACTTCAGTCTCCTCTGCGGTTTTTTTTTGGTGGGGATTACATGGCTCTTCCCTCGGCTGTGCTCTGCTCATCCGCTGTGCTTCTGCTTCTGCTTCTGCTTCTACTTCTGCCATAAATAAATGCTCATTAATTTGAAGGCCATTACCTAATGCCACCACACACACAGGGGAGAGCAAAAGGAATTATTCTTGCACACAGCCAACAACTTAATGCCAATCAATAATGATAGATTAGGCCACGACACACACACATAACAGAGAGAGAGAGAGAGCTAAGGAGAGGCACAGGCAGAGATACACAAGAGTTACACAAGGGAGAATGAAGAGAATGAATGTTCTGTCCTGTTCTGTTCATCTATCTGAATGTCTTACTGTCTATCTATCTGTCTGTCTGTCTGTCTTAGGCAAATGAATAGCCAAAAGTTTTGTTTGGGGCATTAATTTGGGGGTTAAGACAGAGAGAGAGAGAAGAGGGAAACGCAGATACATAGAGGGAGAACCTCCGGCAGGAAAGAGAGAAAGTTTTCCTCCAAATCGACTTGTCAATGTGTGTTGTGCCTGCTTGCCCCGCACAAATATCACCTGCACAGGCTACCCCCCACTACCACACCCCATTAGCACCCTCCCACCCCACCGCACCACACTAAACCTCTGCCTAACTAACGGTAATTGACAAAAGAGTCATGAAAACTTTGACTGGAAAGTTGTTGGCACACGTTTTTGTTGTTTAACACGCAGCCAGAACAAGCTCCCCCGCTCTCCGTCTTCCACCTGACAAAAACTTTCATATGACAGCCACTGAAGTGAAGAGCAGCAGCAGCAGAAAAAAAAAAGCAAGCAGCAGCAGCAGGAAGAAGCAGGAGCAGAAGCAGGTAACAGGAAGTAGCTGCAAGGTGGCAAGGTGGCAAGCTGGCAGGTCAGTGGAGGAGCACAAGCAGACACTCTGCCTGCGCCACAGAAGTTTTTGCATTGGAGGTAATTAAGAGCTGTGTGTGTGGCAAGTGTTTATTGAGAGATTGAGCAGCAGCTCCCCCCCCCCAGAAGGGCCATGGCTACTCCTCCACAAGTACTCAACTTAGAAGAGGCAACTAAAACTTATAGAGAGAAAGAACCAAGAACTAAACTAAACCCACACACACATAGTGGTTAGGGCAAAACACAAGTGGGGGGCTGCCTCCTTATTCTCTGTAGATATTGATCTAGTCATAACTCTTTGCTTGTCCCCGTCAGTTTTTTGCTGCTCTTTGCCGACAAATTCCAAGTCACTTGTGTGTGCAGCCAGTGAACCCATTTGGTGGCTGCCTCCTGCCTGCTGCAGCCAGCCAGAATGTGACAAAAAAAAAATGTGGCAAATGTGGCCTATGGCAACAAACAGTCAACAAATGGCACATTAGTTGAGCGGATGGCAAAACGGGAAACGGAAATGAACGGGCACACAAAAAAAAAAACAAAAACATAAAAAAAAACACAACAAAAACAAATAAGTTAGTACAAAAAAACAAAAAACGGCTAGCAAAAAGCAATGACAAAAACCCAGTCAATTATGCCAACAATATGCACCACATTTCATTTCAAACGTTGCAAGGAGGGGGCGTTGGGAGCTAGGAATGGTTGGCAACTAGAAGCAGAAACAGCAACAAGGACATTGAGGACATACTACTGCCATAAAACTATGGCCATAGCCCGCATGGCTAACACAATAACAAAGCTGAAATATGATTTGTTTTTTGGGGGGGAATATTAAATGCACTTATATTTTCTCCACAAAAATTAAAGGTTTTTCGGTATATTAAAAAACAATAAGTTAATTCTTCTTCTAAATAAATATTAATCAATCAAATTAACTAGTAGAAAAATTTATTATTAATAATAATAATAAGCCCAATAAATACAAAATAAATATATGAAAAAAAGCTCCAATTATTTTGTATCTAACTCGGTTTCAAATTTGTAGCTCTCATTATTACGATACATTCCAAAGTTACAAGAAAAGAGCTAATACGCAACGTTTTATTTACTCGTTACATTTTTATGGAATAAAATATTCGTATTTTAAATAATTTGTTCACTTCAAAATCGAATAATGCCTAAATCTGGTAGATTCGAGTGCTTCTAAAATAAAACTTTATGCCACTATTAATGCAGAAAAAGAGTAAAAGGAATAAAGGCATAATTCCCAGTGGTTCCATAAGCTATAGTAACTCGATTCCTGATGCAGCAAAAAGAGTAATAAACAAAAGAATAATTCCCAGTAAGCTATAGTAACTCGATTCCTGATGCAGAAAAAATAGCCATAAACAAAGGAATAATTGCCAGTGGTTTCATAAGCTATAGTAGCTCGATTCCTGCTATATTCCTGCTAAAATCACAGCAGCTCAAACCACTTCTATTGATTCATTTTAATGCCATATATTTATGTGAATCACAGATGCTACACAATTCAATGCACTCCAAGCAGCACTTCAAATTCGGAGCACCGCTGCCCCAGCCAAGGGTATCCTATCCACAGCAGAAACAAAAAAAAGAACAAAATAAATGCTAAAACCAAACGAAATGAAATGAAATGAATAAGCGATGGGCAGCGGCAGCGGTAGGGAGTGGGCACTGTACAGTACAGCGAACAGTGAAGTACGAGTGGAGTTGCACTGTTTGTAGTTGGAGTTGGAGTTGCACTGTGTGAATGTTTTTCCCCCTCCCACTCCACCTGTTTTTTTTCTTGCACTTTTTTGTTGTGCTTTTTGTGCACCTGTGGAGAGAAGCGGGGAGAACGAAGGACCTGTATACCTGGTCCTGGTCGTGGGCCAATGCCTTTTGGCGTTTAGCGCATAAATTGAGCGCAGCAATTTCATTTAAATGTGCACAATAAACTTAGTTCCATGACCCTTGAGGCAGTTCTCTGTTTCTGTCGCTGTCGCTGTCTCTGTCTCTCCAACTATTATTCTTTTCCAGCTGTTTTTCTGTCTCTTTCTGGCCATCATTTTGCGTCTCTTTCTGTATCGTTTATGTCTGCACATCGTCTAAATTGTAAATTACATTAAATTTGCGGGCAGCAGTGTGCCATGAGGTGGGGGGTGGGGGGAGAGCTAAGAGCGACGCCAAATGAATGACAGTCACCCGCCATGAACCGGAAGTGCAGCACACACACACACACACACACACACACACACACTTGTGGCAATTGAAATGAATTTGCGGTTGCTAGAAAAAAAGAGTCACCCCAGGAAGGAACTGAGCCACAGAGGAACTGAACTGGCAGGGAAAGTTTATGCAACGCGGACAAAACTGTCTCACAGGGAAATCAATAAGCAGCAGAATGAGGTAGAAAGAGAGGTACACAAGCAAGCAGAAGGGAACGGTAGGGGTAGAGGTAGAGCTAGAAACAATACAGGCCAGCAAGGAGAGCCCGGGAAAGGTCTAGAAAAAGAGTTAAAGATTGCCGGAGAAAGATACGTGGAAGAAAAAAAGCAAAAGAAATAGTTGCTGTTTTTTTTAGTGGGTGGAAATGGAAGCTAATTTAGTCGCTTGACATGCTCTTTTCCCCCAACATAAACTGACACAAACGTTTGGGTTTTTCCCTACTTTCATTTGCCCCCTACCCACTACCCTCATTTACCCCCTACCCTGCACCATTCATTTACCCTACTGCCCGCTCTTCCCACGCTTTTCCACTGTTTCGCGCTGCCATTGTTTTTACAGACATTCGAAATTTGATTTGCATTCAATTCTCGAGCGCCCAATTCTCGATTGTTGGAGTTTACTGCTCTACGAGATAGATACATATATATCCGTTATTCGTTATCCGTATCCGTATTACCATCTACATTTGTCAGACGATTTGACATTATTTGACATAACAGAAGGCAGCAGAAAGGAATGAAGGGAAAGGAAAGGCAACTGAATGGCAGTGGGGCAAAAATGCAAATTGATTGACTAAATGAAAATTAATTTAAAGATCTCGGATAGCAGTGTGTACGGCAATTGGCTAGATGTGGCGGAAACCCATTTTCATTTCGTGGAGGCGCCCACATTTCAATTAAATCCTGCCGCCAGCTGCAGCCGCCCAATGGACGCCCCCCACTCTGGCTGCGTTGCTGGCATCAAAATTTAAGCAATATTTTAAAAGCCTCCTCGTCGGTCTGTCCCTTCATTCTGTTGCATATTTTACAGCATGGTTTATATTTTACAGCAGTAGCAGCAGCAGCATCAGCCCAGTAGGGAGCCCCTTCTGCCGACCAAGAATCAAGCGAACCAAGGCAGGGGGGTGGCAGTGGGTGTGCACCTGCAACACTGCAACAATTTCTTCTCTTTACTTTTTTGTTTTGTTTTGTTTGTTGTATGCAGCAGCCTCAATTTCCGGCAAAACTGCCGACACGGCTTATCCCTGGGTTCCCGTGCCGTGCCGTGCCCCAACCTGTGCTGGCTGTGCCTACTGGGGCCTAGGAGCATGCCCCATGCCACCCATTAATTTCGACTGTACGCTCAGGTGAACTTTTTTACTAAATAATACAACAAAAATTGTGCAGCGTCCACTCACAGAATGCTTCAAAAAAAAAAAAAGAATTTACGAATTTCTGATGCATTTTTAATATTGAGCAGAGTCCCACGGGAGGGGGTACCGGGTTGGGTGGAAAGCGACCTAAATATTTGTCATGCTGTTAAATTAAAAGAATGTAACAAAAAAACAAAGAAGAAGGCAGCAAAAGTCAGCAAGAGCAAATAGAGACAGCGACAGAGAGAGAGAAAAAAAGCAGCGCATGAAAAAAACTAAATCAACAAATGGCTCGCGGCTGCCAAACGGCAGACGACACATTATGGTGTGGTGGCAAATGGTGACATACGACCGGAGGTAGTCACACACACACACATACGCACACATATGGATGGAGCTATGCTGGCCATAGGATAAACCTACGGCCTGCTGCTGCTGCTACTGACTTCCTGCGATTTAAATATGCGGCCTAGCCGCAGCGAGAACCAAAGCCCCAAAGCCAAAGGACAACGCATGCAAATAGATGAGGGGGGTGGGTGGAAAAAAAGGTACAGGCCACAGAGGGGCGAGTGGTAGTGGGAGTAGTGTAATGGCGGGGGTGATGGTGGTGATAGCTACACATAATGAGGCGCCCTCTCTATGGCCAGGCCAGCCCAGCCGCCGTTTTGCTCATTTCCAGGTCGACATAATTTGTCCATAATTTGTCTGCGTCTTTTCCACACACACACACCAAAAAAAAAAAGGCAAGAGTGCCAGGTGGGGTGGGGGGGGGGGAACAGGAAAAGCTGAAACAGCCATGGGGGTGGTTGGTGTGCCTTGGGGGGCCTACCGGAAACCCCCTGTCTGGCCGAGGGTTTATCTATGGCGTAGCGTGGCGGGGCACTTGGAAGCTATTTATGTCTCTCTCTCTTTATTTTTGGCAGGAAAATCCTCACTGCTTTTCCTCCCTCCTTTTCCCATATTTTTTCCCGGGAGGTTTTCCTTTTTTTTGCAGAGGAAAATCATGCTCCCTTTTCCCTTTCTCTTGGAGGGAATTTCTTCTGCCTTTACTCATTATTTTTAGGGAAATTCCTCCACCCACACCCCCTCCCTTATCACTTTTTTAACATTCTTTAACGGAAAATGTTAATTATGAAATTAAGTTTCATTTTTTAATAAAGAAATTGAAGCTCTTTGGCGCACTCCACTCGAACTCCAGGACTATTCCTATGATAAGCCACATGCACGCTCCATGGAATATGACCTAATTCGACTGGCCCACAGCCACAGCCCCAGCCACATGCCCACTCCCTCGCCTTCTCCCTTCACTGTCTCGAGGCACAAAAGGCGCAGAGTGGCACAGAGGCAACAGCCATTAATCTAAAACCATTTTGGACACGGCACAAACAGCGGCACACAATTGCCGCGTGTGAGGGCAGCCACACAGCCGCACAGCCACAGCTCAAATGGTGTTAACAACTTTTTCACGCTTTTGCCACGGAGGAGACTTCGAGACTAATTAAACGGCACGTTGCGGGGTCTTCTAATCATGTTGATTGTGTGACCACTGATTGATTGATTGATTGATTGCATGGCTTCTGTGAGACATGTGACACGGGGAAAAACAGAAAGAGGGGCGAACGATGGGACGCATGGGTAGTAAGCAGGGGTATTTTTTTTTTTTTGTTTAGAAGAATATTTATGGTCCTTGGCAAATGTTTGCTAAGAACAAAAGGTTTGATTTTTTAAATCTAGCAAGCGTGTTTAATAAGCGGTCTATAGACTTATTCCGTTTAGATCATTCTGCTTTGTTGGAGGGTAAATAAGACTCTTATTTATTATTATTATTTATTTGTAAGTTACAAATTGTAACCACCTAAAATAATTATTTTAAATTATTTTAGGACTAATTTTTGTATGAAAACCTTTTGATTTCTATTTTTTTTTTCTTTTCTATTTTTTCTTTTTTTTTTAGCTATTTCCCATAATAAATCAAATGAGTATCAACTTGGACTAACCATCTGTTAATATATATGTTTTATATCAGATATATCCCATAGGTTCGAAAGGAAAAATATATCTAAAGAATAATATACTCTAATAATAATAATACACAATAAATATTAAAATACTACACATCCTGCCCACCCTTGTGGTTCCTTGTTTCTGCTTTGCTTTTGTTTAATTTCTTTATGCCTTTAAGCTGTGCTGTAAATTTCTATATATTTTACATCAAAAATTTAGAGCCTCCATTCAAAGCAAATACCTTTAAAGAAAACATGCACAGTGCCAGCTCCCCAGCCCACACACACACACACGCACACACACGCACATAATTTTATATTTTATTATTTATAATATATTCATGATGCTTGGCTGCCTCGTTGACAAGAGGTGCAACAGCAGCAGCAGCATCCAGCAGCAGCAACAATAATAATAAAATGCAGGCAGCAGTCGGGCAGGCAGGCAGGCAGCAGAAAGAGCAACAGCTGCAATGACAATAACTCCTGGCAGTGGTGCAACGTACAGATACGAGGTGTGCCGGTGCCTGTGCCTGCGCACACACCTATGGCAAACATCACTATAATGTTGCAGCAACACACATACGACCGACTATAAGTATGCTGTGCAGTGTACAGAGACAGTGCAGTGCAGTGTGTGGCATGTGGCATGTGCCTGTGTCTATGCAACAGCAGCAAGAGCAGCAGCAGCTGCAGCTGCAGTCGCGCCGCCAGCCATGTCCCTTTTATCGTTGCCTTTCGTTACTTTTCCTCTCTCTCTTTTATTTTTGTAATTGCAAAATGTTTTGTTTTAATTAACTGATGCGAATTTTTACAGCTGACAGACATGGCAGAAATGCGTGTGTGGCATGGGTGGGGGGTGTGTCGGTATGGGGGTGTGGTGGTATGGGGGTGTGACTTCTAGGCTTTACTTTCAGCAAAAAGGAAAAGGCTTCAGCTTCAGCTGCTGCCCCAGCCTCTGCTTCAGCCTCTGTCTCTGTCTCTTCCGCGCTGCCTTCTCCTCAGCTTCCTCAGCTTCTTCTCCCATCAATCCCCTATTTTCCCTTTGTGTGTGATTATGATGCGCTTTATTGTCACACGCGAAGTCTAAGAGTTCTGAGACATGGAATACGAGAGTATCTGTATCTATGTATTTGTGTATCTGTGTATCTTCGTGTCTGCTTGCTTGTGGCGTGAAATTTATGTTTACAGCACAAGTGGGAGGTGCAATGAAAAGCCAAGGAGACGCCACACAGAAACAATGGCAAACGGAAACGGAAACGGAAGCTGCTGCGTGGGATGTATGTGTGTGTGTGTGTGTGTGGCACACTCGAAATGTTTTTTCGGGGGGTTATATGAAGACATAAACATAAAAGTGTTTTATAATAAAGCAAAGCGTGAAATAATTCCAACAGCCACAGGCCCACAAAAGCTGACAATTTTTATAGACACACAGATACACACACACACACATACAGCTACAAATGCACACCCACATGTGTACATGTGCTTTGTGTAGGTAATGATGTTAAATAAAATATTGTTTATGTGGCAACATAATAAATGGCCAACTGACGCCGCCAACCGACTCCTCGTAAAGCGCACACCTAGACATTCCCCCATCACCCCCCTCACCCACAACACCACCAACGCATTTTCCAACCATTTCCCTGCACCATTTCCCCGCACCATTTCCCAGCCATCGGCAGACCCATTCGCCATTCGCCATTCGACATTATTATGGGGCCAAAAGACAACTCATAATGGTTTATATATCTCAGTGAGCTGCTACACTGCTGCTCCCACTGCCACCGAATGTATCTGTGTATCTGTGGCACGGGATTCATGCGGGACACTTGACAATTACAATAATGACAGATGTGTCCAACGTTTAGATGTGGCGTTGGCGGCGGCGCCTCCCTAGCTACGCTTCAAGTGTAAATAAATGTTTAGACGGTTCGAGCGGTTCTGCTCTGTATTTGTGTTGGCCAAAGAGTGGCAAGAAGCGACAAGGCGAACGGGGCAGGGGAAGAATGGAAAAATGTAGATCGAAGCCTTATGGTGTGTGCTAATATTTATTCCCTCTTTGGGTTTTTGTGCTGGATTTTGTATCTAAACAAAGCCTCTAAAATCTTCTCTTAGTTACAAAATATACATAGGTTTATCATATCTAAAATAATAAATAAATAAAAAAAGAAATATTATAAATACAAAAATTTAAAAAAAAATTAAAAAGTAGTTAAAAGTCAATAAAATATGTAACAAAAAATGAAACAAAAAAATATATAATAAATAAAATAATATAAATAAATAAAACAAAGACAAATACTAAAAAAAATCAAAATAAAATGAATAAATTTTATATATTTTTTTCTGTTTCATTTTTCAACAATAATCTGGCAACACTGTTTTACATTGTACTCATAATGTACTTATGCACTCAATTACTCATTTGGCACTCTCAAATAAAATTGTTACTGAACCACTCGTGTCTCTCCGTTGTCTCCGCTTTGTATTTTCATATATACATATACATATGGAACGGTAAACCCAACTTCAAACAAAAACAAAAATTAATTTTAAAAACAATATAAATTCAATCAAAAACAAATTAATTAGACAGCAAAATAACTTAATAAATACAAAATAAACCAAACAAAAAAATAAAAAGGTATGTCAGAAAGATTTTTTTCTTGGAAATTCTTCATATAAAATTAAAATTGAAAATGATCGTAAATTCTGTGGCAAAAGCCACATTTAGGCTTATATGTTATATGTGTTTATATATGTAGGTTATATGTGTTTATATAGGTTTATATTTATATAGTTTTATATGTGTACCCTTTACATTGCTCTCCTTTATTTTAATTTGTTTTCTCATTAAGTTTAATTAAATAATTTATTACAAATAAAATATACAAAATATTTATTTATGGACTCATTATATCATATTCCCAATTCTCATTCGCTGCCTCTTGGATGGTATGCTTTTTGCTGTGTCCGACTTGTAAGCATTTTCATTATTTAAGTTTTAGTTTTATTATTTAACTCCTGTGGCACTCCGCTTCTTCTGCTCCGCTTCTGCTCCCAACCGAGTGACCCAGTTGGTGGCCGTCTCGCCTCATCTCACACTTAACCCTCCCTCAGACTTCACTTCACACTCACCCAACCCCAATCCCAATCCCCAACCCCAAGCCTCACTTGCCATCCTCCTTTCAACCTGACACTGGTCGTGCTGTGGCGCCTGTCATGTTAGGTGCCAGGAGAGTCCTGTACATGTACAATGGACATGAACATGGGGGGCAAGGTCTCCGCCCCCTCACCACCACACCTACTGCTTGCACACCTTTCCTTTCACCTTTTTCCTGGACTGTTTAACCTTCTAACAACCCATCCACAAGAGGCAAAAAAGCTTCCACCCAAAATATATATATAAGAAAAAAAAAATGTCCTAATTTATTATTTTGCGCATTTAAATATTTTAAGTGTCCCGCAGGATACATGGTACATACGCCCCCAGCCGCCCCGTATGCCAACCTCCCTTTTCTTTTACTTCATCCTTCACCCTCATCCCCTTTCCTCTTTCCACTTTGCCATCTCCTTTTCGTGGATAAACTTGCAAGGACACTAAAAATTAGTCGCTTGGTCGCATTTTCCATCCATGTGTGTGCCTCGGCCTCTGCCTCTCTCTCTTTAGGCTCCTCTGTGACTTGCTGTCTCTCTCTCTCTCTCTCTTTCTGTCTCTAGCCACCTCTTCGCCGCAGTTTCTCTCATACATTCCCATCCTTTTCTGCAGCAGCAGCGGCGGCAGAGCCACGTTACAAGTTAATATAATTTTAATGAAAATTAACATGAAGCTTGGGCACTTTTTTGCCACGCTTTAATTTCCCCAAAGACGGCATTTCACCCCACCCTCCCCCTTTCTCGCTTGTGTGTGTGTGTGTGTCCCTCTTTTTGGTTTTCCCCCCCGCTCTCTCTCTGCAGAGCCATGTCTGTCTCTTTTTCTAGGTCTCTTTCCCTGCTTCTAGGGGATCTTTTTCTGTGTTGGTTTATTGCACAACGATGCCTGCCCCCTGCCCTCTGCCCCATCCCTCCCGCACTATTAAGCGGATAGTTTACCATCTGCCGCTTTCATTTTTATGCCCCTGCCCCCACGCACACACTCACACACACTTTGCCACATGCTTACATAAGCTTTTTGCCTAATTTGTTGCCTAGAGGAGAGACGACGGACGAGAGTGCGTCGAGTGTGTGCCGAGTGCGTTCTCGTGTTGGGATTTACGCAACTAATTTCCACGTAGGCGAAAAATTAAAAGGATGCTGCCGCATGCCACACACCTGACTTTGATTTATAATACCACCACCACAAAGGCAACGCAAGGCTCAGAGACGCCCCCCCTTGAGAGACGAGCGACAGAGTGTGCGGGGGCGGGGGCAAAAGCGGTGTGGAAAATCCTTTGTAACAGTGTCCGCCATGCAACGGATCAAATTTTTGCTTGCTACACACCTACGCAGCTACGCCACACGCAGCAGCAGCAGCAGCAGCCGCAGCCGCCACAAAGCGAGCGTTGAGACTTTGATAAAATGTAATGCCACAGGGGACACAGGGTTGCACAGGGGACCCATGGGGGTGGGGCGGGTGTATATGGTATCAAATTTCAATATGTCACTGCAAGCTGCAGACTCTGTCCTTCGCGGTATGCTCCCCACAGAGAGAGGGATGCAACAGCAACAGAAAACGTTGCATGCCCGCCACACACAGACACACACACACACAGGTAAAACAGTTGATATTAAGGCAGGGGAATTTTAATGATTGATTCTTCAATGCATTTCCTATGATGGGAGGCAGATCCATAGAGTTTCCATTTACTTTTAGTTAAAAGCAAACATTTGTACACCGATATTCATAAATTTTTCAATCTCTTTTCCCAATGATTTTTCCACAGCAATAAATATCAGCTAAAACTACTTTAGTTTTGACATAAGTTCTGAGTACAGCATAATGGAAGTTTTTCTTGTTTAAGTATAGAAAATGGCCGTGGAAAATCCTTTTGAAATTGGAACCAATATTTCATTGAATTTGATGGCAACTCATTGTACAAAATGTAACTTATTTTGCCTTATATTGCAACACTATTTTGCCACTGACAACTAACTAATGGTAGTCCTAATTATCCCTTCAAATAGCCTCGCCCAGAAGTCGCACAAAAAATACTTCTCTAAGCGAATATGGAAAAGGCTTTCAATATCAAATTACAAACTGGAATAACTTTCATATCGAAAAGTGTAATTTTATGGCATCTTTAAAACATTTTTCTGAAATTTCTGCCCACTTATTCAATCACGAAAATGCACTAGAAATATATGCAAGAATTACTTGAATTATTTTGTAGTAATAATATCTAATAATAATATAATTTTTTGGCATCTTTAAAACCTTTTTCTGAAATTTCTGCCCCACACATTTAATCACTCAAAATGCACCTAAATTATATCCAAGAATTACTTGAATTATTTTGTAATAATAATATATAATAATAATGTAATTTTTTGGCATCTTTAAATCATTTTTTTTAAGTTTCCGCCCCACACATTTAATCACTCAAAATGCACTAGAAATATATGCAAGAATTACTTGAATTATTTGATCAAATTTTATACAAAAGTAGAGAGAAAATGGAGTGAAAATGTTCACAAACAAAAATGCCAAATGAGCCTTCAAACATCTAATTATAAACAATTGCCATTCATTTTCAGCACCCCGTTTAAGCCACACATATTCCACTGAAAGCCCAATGGAGAGCTTTAGCTTTAATTATTGTTTCATTTTTCATACGTAGAGAAAATCACAGGGGAAAAAATGTAATCTACCGAAAACTATCAATTAACCATACCATTCCCTAGATTCAAGCAAAAAACAATATTCATATTTAAGTTAGTCTCTTGCCAGCACCCCCGTTACCCTCTTCACCGCGTCCTTTAGCCACACCAATTGGTCATTAGGCGCCTTTGCTTTGGCTAAAAGATAATCAGAAGCCACAACACACAGAGACACAGAAAAGCCTCAATCATTTATGACTTTTGGCCAAGTTTTGTTTTTGGTTTTGTTTGTTTGTTTTTTTTTTTTTTGTTTGGTAGTGAAATATTCTCATTTATCAGTAGGAGAGACAGACAAACAGACAGATAGACATGCAAAGGGGGTGAGAGTGGGCAGTGGCCGTGGCGAAGCCCTCGAGAATCAGATTGTGGTAATGCTTCAGTGATGGGGAGGGGGGAGCAGGCAAGTGTTTTGGGTAAGGTGGCGGCACCTTTCGAATGACCTTGAAATGTAAGTAATTAGTTAATACATTTTTTGGTTTGTAAGTAGCCTTGGCCATTCTCCATCTCTTCCTTGCACCTTCTCTCACTCCCCTTATCTGCTTGTCTTATCCTGCAATCAGTAATAAATAAATTACATGACATTTCATGGTGGATTTTCTGGGGGATTTTATGTGTATTTTCTAGACGTTAAAGGGAGACTGTGAGCAGGAGTTGGCGCAGAGAGGGTGCACAGAGGATGATGGGGGGGGTAGAAGAAAAGAGGGGCATGCAGGGCGTAGAAGCAGTAGAATCACCACCGGCTGCGTGTCCGAGGTGTCGCCCCAAAAACACACACACACAAAGCAAACTCTTGACTTTTTTTCGCCTGTCTTGGCCCGTAGATCCGCCAAGATTTTGCTTTGCTTTGGATGGCTCTTTAGTCCCTCTCCCACACTCACTCTCTCTCTCTCTGTCTGACTGTCTTGCCAGCTGCCTTGTGTTGATTTTTTATTGGCCTTTTTTTGGCTGTTTTTCTGCTCCGCCTCTGTTCTGTCTCCCTGTTGCCGTCTGTCTATCTATTTGTTTCTGGTGTTTGCCTGGCAACTCTGTTTGTTTCACATTTCGCAGGATATCCCCCCACCATCCCCCTGTCGCTGGCTCACTCCCTTCTTCCTGCATCCATGTGTTTTGTTGATTTTATTTGTTGCTATATCGATTGTTTATTTCACAGCTTTTGTTTTGCTCTGACTCTTACTCCTTCTCTCTCTCTCTGGATATCGTTTTGATTTGACTGCCAGACGCGAGAGCGCGAGAAGCAGAGACTGAGATTAAATCCAAGAAGTTACAGGGGCTGCAGAAGGACTTTTCTTTTGATTGAAACCCACTTGAAAGTGCCAAGGACTTTTGCTCAGTTAATGCCCAGAGCATGTGCTGCTGCCCGTCCCCTTTTGGTATCGATTTCCTCGTTATTTTGTTATCCCCCCCCCCTAATTAGCGTCGTTCCTTACTAACTCCACGCTAACCCGCCTCACGCCTCCCATCGCCTGTAGAACTTTTCGGTAATTAGTGTATTGTTTTGTATTGTTGAATAATCTCTCTCTGCCTCTCTCTCTCTCTTTCGTCTTTTTGGTTTTTCATTGATTTAACAATTAGGTAAAAGTTTTCGCAGCGATTAAATTGAAATTATTTGTGGGGGAGTGACTCTGCCAATGACTGAGCCTGAGCCTGAGACCAAGCCCGACATGTTCTTAAATCCCAATTAGAGGTGCTTCCAACGCGGTGTCCTGGCAACACAATCTTCTAATTGTAGATTTCCTGGAATTAGAGTAATTAAGCCAGTGGAGAGTCAGAGTGAGAGGCAGAGCCAGAGAAGAGTCAGAGTGAAAGCCAGAGCAGAGCCAGAACCAGAGCCAGAACCAGAACCAGAGCAGAGCCAAAACCAGAGTCAGCGCAGAGCCTGATAGCCTGAGCTCCTGCGCCTAATGAGCCCTGGAGATACATATCTCTCTGCATCCTTTCTCTTCACTTGAGATTTCGTTAGAGAATTCTTCTTCTTGTTCTCTCTCCCGTGGCTGCTGCTCGTTAGAGATTCCTCTTGTCACATGTCAAAGTTGAGAGATGCTGCCCTGCCCAGCCCAGCCCTGCCCTGCCCGCCTGTGGCTAAAACGCCAGAAAGAAAAGATAAAAACAAGCCCAAAACAACACACGAAAAACAGAGATGAAAATGTTTGGGCTAGCGGCAAAGGAAAGGGGGCGCCCAAAAAGACTTCTGGCACTGGCTCTGGCTCTTCCGCTTGCTTTTGTGTACTGTGATTGGGTGTGTGGGCACAGTGACGGGATGGGGGGCACAAAAGGTGCCGCGCCATCAAAGCGGGTGACTAACACATAAGTGCCTCCATCTAGGCCCCCGCAGCATCACCCCCCCACCTTATGGATAGGCTGTCAGGCTTTGCAACCCAATGGCTGCTGCTGCTGCAAGTTGCCTTCTCGTTTTGTATTTTTTGTTGAGGCTTAGACCCACTTTTGGGGCCCTTTCTTTTTTTTTTTTGGTATTGTTTGTCTCTCTTAACTTTTCTCTCTGTTACTCTCTATTTCGCTGTTTTTTTTTAACCGCCTTTTTTTTGTTTATTTCTCTGCCACTTTTCCTCTGTACTTTCCTCTGTTTTGCTCTATTTTTCTATGTTTTCTTCTATTTTTCTCTGTACTTTGCTCTCCTTTTATTCTTTTTTTCCCTTCCAATTTCATGTATTTTCTTTTATTTTCCGCTCTCTCTCTCTCTCTCTATGTTCGTGTGTGTGTGCCCCAAAAAAATGGAGCACATGACAGATTTAGACGCTGATATGTTTGAGAGGAGCCCGCCTGCGTTTGGTGTAAAGTGCCTGCCTGCTGCTCCTCCTCCAGCCAATTTTCTCTCTTCCTCTCTCTATCTCTGCCATACAAGCTAATGCGCTTTGATGCCGCCACACCTGACAACACATACACCCCCCACCCTTCACCCATAACTCCACCCACAGCCCCATTCACACATCCTTTTTACCTTTTTAGTTTTCCAACCCTTTTTCCACTCATTCATGAACTACTTAGAGCACCTCAAAGGGAGAACAGGTACTGGTTGGGGTGGGGAAGATCCATCCACATCCATTAATCAAACATGAAATTAGCCACAGCATTATGAGATGCCTGCCACAAAACTGATGCAAATTAAGAGCCACGCCACGCCACGCCATGCCACGCCACGGCAGCGAGCAAATGTCCGTCATTCGATATGAGCGAATCAATCAAAATCCATTGCTAAATTATGCCCAAAATTGAATTATCGATTCGAAATCGAAACGGAATCGGAAACCAAAGCAAACAAATAAATAAGCAACTTACTGAAGGTTTTTACGGTAGCCCGGTGAGTGGTGAGGGGTGGCAGGGGCGTAGCAAGTGTTTTGGTAAATTGTGTAAGCTTTTTGCCATTTAAATATTTATGTATATGTACACTGAGAGAAAGCAAAAACATGTGCTTAGAGTGCGGCAATGCAGCAAAATGTTAACAGAAAAGCAGTAAACATTTATCTAAGAGGATTTACATAAAGAGCAAATCCAATATCTTCACTGATGAATGTTTTCTCAGTGTTTTTACATTTAAATATGCATTTGTTTTTTTTTTTTTTAACTATTTATTTATTATTTATTTATTTTTATTTTTATTAAAAATCTTTTATTATTATTCATTATTTTTTACTTAAACAAAAATTTATAATTTTCTATTTAAAGTCACAGTTTTTGTGCCTAAAATTCATATTAAAATACTAAGATTTGAAGCATTTTCGATACCGCCTTGAGTTTTGAATTTTAACTCGAAAATTGCATTGACTAGAGCGACTTTTGATGCAAAATGATGAAAATGCAATTGATTTACTACAATATGCTGCTACTTTCCAATTCAGGCATAATTAAGACCTTTTCGAAGGTGCAAGAAACTCCGAAATCTTACAAGATTTCTACAGAGGTACCACAGGTTAATCTTTAAATCATGCATATAAAATTTAACTAAACTTGCTTCCAAAACTTAACTTTTAACTTTTTTTTTTTTTCAGTGTATGTTTTTGTATATCCGTGGCTATCAAATTACCAAACGTGTCACATAAAGTACAAAGCACCTGTCACACACACACACACACACACAAACATAAACAAGAAGAGTGGCGGGGGGAAAGAGAAGGAAGTATAGTAAGTGAGTAAGTGGGGGGGCGCGAGTCTCTCTCAGCGACAGAGACACGTGTATCGCTTACCGTTTCGCTTATGTAAGGCCACGAAACGCATTAAAGGCTACAAATCGTTTTAAGCTCTCTCGCTCTCTCACTCACTCGCTCTCTTCTCACATATGCAAACACACACACACACATAGAGTTGTTCTACTCCTCCAACCATTGATTACACTCACTTATTCATGATTTTCTTTCTTATTTCTGCGGCATTTTCATTTTTATATCCTCTCTCTTACACACTCTCGAGGGGGCAGAGGCAAACATACATACATAATGCGGTAGCATCTCCAATAAATAAATACTTGTACTTGTACTTGCCTCCTGTTGACGGAGTCCGCCGCCGCTCGATGGGAATTAAGCTAACTGTTCAATCAGCTTTCAAGTGATGCATGTGGAAGTTCGGAGAAATGTTTGGGTTTGTGTGATGTGGCTATAAGCAGGTACTTATTCACTGTACGATATATGTACATATACATTGTACATATGTATGTATGAATGTATGAGCAGATATACATATGTACAGATGTATGGAACTTTTATTGAACCAATCTATCTTTGAGTTCCAAATTCGTGCACAATTCTTTGAAGAAAATATACAGACTAGGTACATACATATGTATGTACATATATGCATATACATGTATGTACATATAGGGTAGTTAGGGCATGAATTATCCTTATTACTGATGCGACTAATTCTCATTGAAACACACAGACAAATACATACATACATATGTATTATACATAATGCCTTGCAAGCTCTTGCATGTTCGTTCACGTCTCAAGAGGCGAGAAATTGTTATTTGCAATCGCTTGCATGTACGACACAAGAAGGAGACGGTGAAACGAAACTATGCAAACTTTGTTGTTGCAATTTACATTGGATTTCTGCCTGCGACTGATCTCTGTCTGCTGATAAATATTTCACGCAGGTAGCAAAAGCAGAGCAAAGCCACAAACAAAAGCTCAGCACTCTCGTCTCTCGTGCTCTCTGCAGCAATGCTCGTGTGGGTGTCGTTCTGTTCGGTCGTGTTCTGCGTGATGGTGACTGCGCTGCTTAGCTGATCGAGGGAACAGAGTACCGAGAGCCACCACTGGAGCATACATATTTGTACATATTTGGCTGTGTAGGGCAGCAATACGAATTTCCATTGAATTACTTTTACATATTCTGTTACAGCTACAAACAGTAGATGTACAGTGGCTCATAGCTTAAGTGAACCAGACGACCAGACAAACTTAAAAGTGGTATAACTTCTTAAGGTTGATGGCCTTAACACTGAAAATCAAATGTATACTGATAGAAAAATATTTAAATTTCAACAAAACCAGCTTCATTTATTTTTCAACATTTTTTTAAAGCAGTTTTAGCAATTAATCACAAAAATACTGTCTCGTTTCATCCCACAGCTTATTTGAACCAAAATACTTAAGCAATTTTTTGTTGGTTTCTATTTTACTTTTAAACTAGGAAATTATACATGTTTTTAGTTTCTCTTAATTTGTATAGCCCTTTTGAGACCTTTTGAGCCCGTTTGTATGATTATCCCTTTATTATATTTATGGGTTTATTCTACCGATTCACTAATAACCCTCGCACTAGTATAGGCGCCTATTTTAAGCAGCCTTTCCATAATAATGGTAGGTCGGGGCAGCTGCTTGAAATGTGCTCTTATTTTCCTGCTGCTATTTTGCTGTTCTTCTGCTGTTCTTCTGCTTTTGCTACTGTTTGTTGCTTTGCCTAAAAATTAGTCAAAAACTAAAATCCCGTATCTGTTGCTTAATCTCGTTACATGCATAATTTATGTCCTATATTTTTGCTAATTTTGTCTAGCTCTTCTCACTCTCTCACTCTCTCTCACTCATTCCCTCCCTCTCCCTCTCTCCCTCTCTCCCTCTCTCTCTCTCTCTCTCTCTCTCTCTCTGTCTTTTATTTCTCGCTCATATTTTCTATGGCAGATTTATGGTTTATTTCGGTTTTGGGTTTTAAATCATTTCTGAAATGGCATTTCATTAGAAAACCACTTTGCTTTGATGTTAGTTTTTCCATTTGCGTACTGTCTGTCTGTCTGTCTGTCTGTCCATATGTCTGTCGATACGAGTGCACATACATATATATTCTTCGAAATGAAATCGAAATATGAATGCGGAGATTTATTTGTATGAATAAATTATGATGAATGTTTTATCTGCATTTGCAGTTGAAACGTTTTTTGTTGTTTTTGGTTTTCGTTGCAGAACCTTGAACTGCAAAATCTTGGCCCGAAAACACGAAAAGCCTGAAAGCCCGAAAGCCTTCCCAATGTTTAAGGGAAGCGAACTTCGTACTGCCTTTCAACAAATCAAAATAAAAAACAGGACTCTCGTATTGCAAAAGTATTTCTGGTGACAGTTTTTCGTATGCAGCGCCAGAATTATCCGCGTGCTCTCATCTTCTTTTAAATATTATGCAAAGCACTTAAATGAATACAAAATACACACGCAGATACACTCATCGGATACGATCACAGACACTGAGCTGCTCTCCCACACACACACACACACATACACCAATATGCAGTTGTAAAGTGCTCTTAGCCCCTGGTTCTACTTTCTCTCTCTCTCTCTCTCTCTCTCTCTCTCTCTCTCTGGTTGCATGTTTTCTAGTTTTCTGGCCATAAAATGCTCTGGCAGCGCGAAACAAATTGCATTAAGGTCCTGAACCCTTGCACCTGTGCATGTATTCCTCCCACCCTCTATCCAACCAGCCATAGCTTTAGCGCTCCTGTGCATAGCCAAAGGTACGAGTAAATATGATAAATCACCCATTGCTCTGGTGCCTGCCTCCTCCCCGTCCATGACAAATGACGCGAGCGTAGAGCAACAGCAGCGCCATGAAGTAGGTGCAGACGAAGCATCATAGAGAGGAGAAAGAGGAGGAGGAGCAGCAGCAGCAGCTCCATGGAGAGCGAGAAGGAGGAGCAGCAGCAGCAGCAGCTCCATGGAGAGCCAGACGGAGAGGGGAGCAGCAGCAGCAGCAGGCTCCATGGAGAGCAAAAAAGATATTTCGAGGGAAATGGTATGCCGTTCCATACACAATAATCGATGCGATTTGATGAATGCCAACTGCTGCTTCTGCTTCTGCTGTTGCTGCTGCTGCCGTGGCACATCAATGCAGATGTGTGGCACATACTCGTACAATATATTATGTATAGCCGTCGTCTCTCCTAGAGATGTATATCTGTCGCAAGAGTCACACACATAAATATTCATTTTTATGGCCAAAAGGAGACAAGGACAAATTTTGACGCAGCCAGCCGGCAGCTGGCAGCAGGCAGCGACACGACGGAAACGGAAGTTCGGAAGTGGTTAAAGTAAGCACAAATCATACATAAACGAAAATCACGTAATGCCAGAAGGCAGTTTCCTCTACTGTGTGCCACTTGAGGCACACAAGGCGTGAGGCCTGGGGCGCCACCGACACTCGCATTGTCAGGTGTTGCTGCAATGATTTTCAATTTTACGCATGACTTTCATGCGCTAATTTTCCTCTACCGTGTCTTTTTCTTCCTTCTTTTTTTTTCTGTCTATTCATTGTCATTTGCCAGACATCCTGCCAGCCACACACAGTGCTGCTGCTGCTGAGTCTGCTGCTTCAGCTTGTTGTTGCCTCAATTGACATTAATGACTTGTACAAATTGCCCTAATTGAGACAGAAGACGGCCAGCCGCCAGTAGTCCCTGGAGAAGAATGCCAAGGTAAATTTTTTAATTAGAACCAAATGCCGCAAGGGATTTACATTGATTCCAAAGAGTCACTCTCTCACCCTCTCTGCCTCTTTGGATATTGTTACCGTTACTGATCCTGTTCCCCAGTCACGTTTCCTTGCTTTCCCTTTGGCCAGTCAGTGGAACATGTCACCGCATAAGCAAGCGATGCGATGCGATGCGAGTGCCACTCGAACCAGCGAACTTGACCTTTGACTCTTTTGCCTTTGGCTTTGCCTTTGACACACAGGGACACACACACGAAAAATTACTTATATAAAAGTTTTCGCAGCATATCAGAGGGGATAACACACTCACTATTTTTTTATACCCTCATCCTACCCTGCCATCGTTGCAAATCCTTCGAGTGTGTGTCTGTGTGTGATGCAGTTAGAGAAATTTACATACACTTTTACCACTTTTTTTGGAAAATTTACTAAATTTCCTTCTAACAAAAATCATTAAATTTTTTTTTTATTGAAATTATTCGTGTATAAATTTAAACAATTTAAATTTAATTTTAGGAGCGCCTGGAAAAAAACAAGCATAAACGAGAAGGAACGTGTGAGTCGCTTCTGGGGACGCGACTCTACTTATACCCGTACTCAGTCAGTATATACATTTTTGAGCTTATGATTTTTTAGAATTTAAAAATAAAAAAAAAAATTTTACATTTTACATATTTTTGCTACATCTGTTATCTACATCTACATCTACAATGTATATTCCACATCTAACATGTAGATTGTACATGTACCATTTATATTCTACAGCTCCTCCGCTAGGGGTTGCTCGCGCACTGAACGCGGCAGAGTGTGCGAGCGAGAAAGAGAATCAGTAGCGTCAGCAGCGCTGGAGAAGGAGAGAGAACCAACAGAAAATTAATTTCTTCATTCTGGCTATAATTATAATCCGATCTAGTTCAGATTCGGCAATCTGGTAGATATGGGCATTCTCTACAATACTGCGTTTTTAGTTTTATCGTATCTTTAAAAATGTGCCTGCCACAGATTTTCGTCCTTTGTGGGGGCGGAAGGGGGCGGGGCGAAATTTTGAAATACACTTGTAGCAGTGTGATATCACATGAGTCTGGAAACCAAATTTGGTTTCTCTAGCTCTTATAGTCTCTGAGATCCAGGCGCTCATCAAGACGGACAGACGGACAGACGGACGGACGGACGGACAGACGGACATGGCTATATCGACTCGGCTATTGGTGCTGATCAAGAATATATATACTTTATGGGGTCGGAAACGTTTCCTTCTCTGCGTTGCACACATCCACTTTTACCACAAATCTAATATACCCCTTAACTCTTTTTTGAGTACGGGTATAAAAACTAGAACGGAAAATGCCCGAAAATACTATTCTTAAATAAAATAATTAAAAAAAAAAAAAAAGAAGATATACATATAACCAAAAATATTATAATATTTAATAATATAATAATATATAATATAATAATAATAATTTTAGAAATTAAAAAAATGTAATTATAGTATCTTTATTTTATTTTATTACACAAAAATACTAAACAAATATTAGAAACGATTTCCATTCGATTTTCATTTGGTTTTTGTTTGGCTAAGTGTAGGAACTGAGCGGGATCTAAGTAAAAATGCGTTGAGAATATAAAAGTCACGTAACTGGCTGTCGTTTCCGTTAGTGCCGCACACGCGCTACCATCTCACACACACTCCAACTGGCACACACACACACACACACACACACACACATCTACTACCACTACTACTACTACATCATTACCCCAAAAAAAAAAAAACATAAGACTCTGGCATTAGCATTAGCATTTGTTTGTATTCCCCGTTGCTTTGATTACGCTTCGATTTTCGGGGACTACTATCCGAAAATCTAGGTAAAAAAAAAAAACTTTTAGCCAAAGTTTTTTCCTAAACTTTTGGTTCGGTGGCTTTTTCTGGCTCCTGTACTCCTTTTTTTTTTTCGCTTTGCTACTTGTGCGTGTGTATGAGTGTGGGTGTTTATGTCTGTGTGCGTGTGCGTGTGCATGAGTGGGTATTAGTATAGCCCCAAAATGACTTTATTTATGTGTATTATGGAAATATGAAGTGAAAGCCAAACGGGAAATTTATATGGCTCTCTGACAGGCCAATCGGAATCGGAATTAGAGCTTAACCGAACGTAAGCAAAAAAGGGTTTCAAAGGGGGGGTTTGTGTTGGAAACGAGAGATTTTAATGCGGATTTGGGGGGTGCGGGCCAGTAATAAAACCAAAAGGTATTTGCTAAGAATTAAGTGTATATTGCTATACGAAAATCTATGGGCAAAAGTGCCAAGTGTCGAAAATTAACCGCTTTAATATTTATATTTACAGAATCTGAAGCAATTTAAATACAATTTTCTTTGCTTAAACATTTTTCTAGCATTTAAATGGCAAAGCAAATACCAAAATACAAACACAGATTGTCAGTGGGTTTCTTTGCGCTTTCGCTTGGCTTTGCCCCTGCTCTTTTTAGGCAACAGACAACTTCATTTTTGATGGTACAAAAAAAAAAAATACAGACAGATTTCGCTTTATAAAATATCTAAAAAAGATGAGCACAAAAAAAAAAAAGTATATCAAAAGACAGTGGCAAAGGCAGCAGAGAAAATGATGTCCTTAGACTCGTCTGTGTGTGTGTGTGTTTGTGTGTGTGTTTGTGTGTGTGCGTGTGCTGGCATCATTTTCATATGCGTCGGAGAAAAAAGTTTTTGCAAGCCTAAGCAGACGGTTAGGAGATGCGGGCGTGGCCCCGCAGCAAGGGGCAGCAGCAGCAGGAGGGGCGCTCATGGAGAGGGTCGCTGACATGCAACGCGCTTTCAATTTCAGGGCTTCAGGCGGGCCCCTCTGTATCTGCATCTGTGTGTATCTGTGTGTGTGCGTCTAGGAAATCTTTAAGCGCAGACAGGAAATACATATTTTGTTGCCTGCTTTTGAGCGCTGGCTGCTTTCAGATACCCTTTTAATGGCACAGAGAGAGAGAGAGAGTGATAGAGAGGGGTATGAATGGCTAGCCAAAGGCAGGAAAGGTCTTTGATATGGTTGGTATGTTTTATTGCTTGCATCTGTATCGAAAGATCAATCGTTTTGCTGCCAGGAACATGTATTTTTGGTAGAAAAACGTTCTCATTTATTGGTTATAATTCTAAATTATAATACAAAATTTTACAGATTTAAATCTTTCCTGAATGCTGGCACAAAATATATTTAAAAAATAATCGAAATAGCAACAGAAAGCCAAAGAAATACTATGCTGTCCCCAAAAGGGTAGCTTTATCTTCGAACCCCTGGGTACAATTCTTTTACGGCTTTTTATTTCACGAGTATATCTATCTATCCTCATCATCATTCCACATCCACATCCACAGCCGACATTGTGGCTTTTTGCTTCGTTCTTTTTTTGTTTTGTTTTGTTAGTTTGTTTGCCGTCCCCAAGAATCCTTTTGCTTTTCCACACACTTGTGTGTGCGTGCGTGCGTGTGTGTGTGTGATGATGTCCTTGCATACATTTTTTAGGCTCGACTTTTAGTTTCTGGCTTTTAATAGTCGTCTCTCTTTCCTGTCTCACTCTCTCTCTCTCTCTCTGTCTCTGCTGCTTCATGTTTGCTGCTGTTTTGTCTGTTTGCTTTGCTGTCAGCATTTGCTTCATGCGTGACAAACACACACACACACACAGGACACACACACACACACACACACACACTTTTGAGACGAGTCGCACAAGTTTGCGTGACTCTTGCATGAGAAAATTATGGCTGCAAAAACGAAAACAAACAAAAAACAGTAGAAAAAACCCCAAAAAAGCACTAAAAAAAATGCGCACAATTTGCCTTGAAAATTAGCTGTAAAGGAAATTCGCCCAAAAGGAATTTCAGATTAAAGAGTTAAGCGCGCCGTCACGCCATTTTCCCTACCACACCTCCCGCACTTTTCTGATGCCCTTTTATCTGGGTTAATCAAATGTTTTTCCCTGTCACTCCTACACTGCTTTAGATTTTCCACTGATTTTCCGGTGCTTCTGTCACTGCTTTTCCCCTACCCCATTCACTGATTTTCCTGTCGGTTTTCTCCCACTGCCTTCACTGCTTTTCCTGTGGTGTGTGTGTGTGTGTGTGTGTGTGTGTGGTCGTGTTCTTGCTTATGTTTGTCCAAAATGTCGAAACATGTCAAATTAATTTTCATATTTGTTTTTGCTTTTTAGATAATTGAATGTATCGCTTTTCCTCACTCACTCACTCACTTGTTCTCTCTCTCTCTCTCTCTTTGCTTTATATTTGCTCATTTGTTTAGCTTGTTCCTTCTCTTCTTTCTGATCATGGTATCTCTCCTGATATTGTTCTCGTTTTTTTTTTGCATTTGTTTGCTTTTTTCTGTGGGTTTCTTTTTCATTTCTTTTTGCTCGTGAGTTCAACAAAAATAATTTCAAATCCCTTAGTGATGTGTGTGGCAAGTGTATGCATATTTATTACGGAAATAAAATTATTCTCTGATACGGAAGTACGTTAAGGTACTGGCAGTAAAGAGCAGAGAAAAGTACACCATAAACAGGTGGAAAATGCATGGATGTTCCATCCACTTAATACTTTTAGTACTGTCAGGTATCTATGGTTTAAATTTGTATACAAATAATGTTACATTTAGGTGAAGCATGGACCATGGACAAAAAAGTTTATAAGAATTATTATTTTATTTTTTAATGCAATTTTTTTTTAATATATATTTATTATTTCCACTGATTCCCTTTATTAAATTTTTTGTATAAATTTCATGCCACGTATAATTAATTCATATGTAGTTTTCATAGAAAACAATCCTTCCTTCTCTGGGTATCCGTTCAAAAATCACAACATATTGGGACAGAAATCTATATAGAGAGCAATCGAACAAAGTCCTGCCCTTTCAATGACACACAAACTCAAGCGTAGGAGACCATTCCTTCCATTCATTCATTCATTCATTCATTCTGTCTCTCAATCATCAATTTGCATGAATAATTTAGTTAAAATTATAATGAAATTTATGGGAAATATATTACCTCCTCCTGCCATTAGCTGTTTGAGGGCTAATCAGGGGCCACACCACCCTTACTGCTACCTGGTGCAGGGCATAGATATATGTACATATAAACAATTACCGTAAGTGCCGCAGTTTACGCAGAGATAGAGAGAGAGAGAGAGAGAGAGAGGGAGGACACAGCCATAAATCAATAGGGAAAGCAGGAGACTTCCTTTTATTAATTATAATTATTGAATGTAGATCATGGGTGCCCAAGGAGCAGGTGCCTGCCCCCGAATGCCAATCAAATGGCAGTCGAATTTCTCATTTTCTGTGGCAACACAAAACCCATGAATTATGCCCCCCCCCCAAAAACATGGGCAGGATAATGCTTGGTTTAGGATACAAAAATTATAGTGCCAGAGTCTTGCTTGTTTGTACGCGACTGCAGTTCAAAAATTAAGTAAAAGCTCTCACTTAAGCGGCTTTATCTCATGGCTGGCCACTAAAATATGCAACAGAAATGTGGCAACAAGCGCTACAAGAGTGCCACAGAGAAGTACGAAAAGAGAGAGAGAGAGTGAGAGAGAGAGATTTCTAAATAATATGCCAGTAAAGGTGAAATGTTAATAAAAAATTCAGCAAAAAAGGCAGCAAGCAGCTGGAAGGCCAAGCGGAAACGGAAATACGTTAGCAATGAAGTTCCTCCTCCTCTCTCTCTCTCTCTCTCCATTTTGTTTGCTCTCACTCTCTGTCTCTGTCTCGCTCTGGTACACAATGTACATATTTTACTTAAAACATAAGCTAAGGAATGGCTATTATTTTAAGAGTTACCCATGGACGCCGCTTGCTGATTTAATTTCCAACGTGGCTATTATGCGCACACAGAACGGTAGAGCCAAAGCGGTAAACGAGAAAAGAAGACCAAACAGCAGAGAAAAATAGAGAGAGAAGCAGAGACTAGACGATGCTTTTAATACACTTTGCATAACTAACTAACAAAAAAAAAAAGGAAGAGCAGCAGCAGCAGCTCCAAGGCAGACAGACCTCTTTTAAGTAGTGTTCCCTCCCGTTTTACGATATGATGGAATTACTTTTGATAGCAGCAACTCCAGAGACAGTAAGATGGTACGGAGAGAGAGAGAGAGAGAGCGAGAGATGTTCCCAAACGACAGAGAAGACACAGGGAAATGCCAGCAAAAATGTAAAAAAATATTTGCAAAATATTAAAAGATATTAAAATATTTATGGTTTATATTTTAGATTAGACCATAATGAGAGTAAGGAAATATATGACAGCTAAGCTGAAAATATAGACGAAAATATATTCACACTATATACCATATATCCCTTATATTTATAGGATTTTAAGGAGATGGAAGAGCCTTGTTGGCAAGCAGACATTGCAAAATTTATGGTTTCTAAAACAAGTCCTTTTAAATCGATCAGTCGTAGTTTTTCGATTGTATTCGATTTTGAACATGCTTAAAAAATGTACAAAAATTATTTTAACATGGAAGAACTATTTAGAAGCCTCCCTAGAACCCTCCCTTTGGGAGCCTCCTCAAAAGAATTCCAAAAACATTCTGTTTTCCCTCTAGTTGTTTCTGTCACTCCTTCAGATCTCTGAGCACTTAAAGAATAAAGATACAAAAATGTATGCCATATATAATTGCGGAACACAATTTTTAAATATTTTCCCAGGTTTTACTTAAAGTTTTCCCTCCTTTGGCGTCTTGATTTTCCTTGAAAATCCCCTCAACATTTAACTTAATTTATGAAGCTCTTTGGCATCTTAACCAAGCTCTTGATATATTCTTAATACCCTGTACTTTTAGTGCGAGAAAAAAGTAAATCATTTTCGAGGTTCAAAAGCTTTTGGTACTGGCTGTTCTGCGGTTTTGGGGCTTCACTTATTTTTATGCTGTTGCATTTCTTCATTTTGTTGAAGGTTGTGTGCCTCCTGCCAGCTGGGGCAGGTGGTGACTCCGTTCTGCTGCAGTATTTGGGTCGAGAGTAACTTGAATGAGTTCATATTTTCCCACTGCTGCTGCTGTTGCTGTTGCTGCGGTGGCTTCATTTGCTGCTGCTGCTGCTGCTGCTGCTCGCTTGGCTGCTGCACGTTCATTCTACCTTTACCCTCTGTGTTTTTATTTTTTTTTATTTTCGTTTTCTACAGAATTTCCACTGGGTTTTTCATTATTTTTCAGCTGCTTTTGCTGCTGCTGCTGCGGGTCAACATTGAAAGTACATTAGCCTTTTCAGGCGAAAGTCCAGTTAATTTTCTAAAGCCGTTCCGTTCAGGCCAGGACTCTGTTTCTGCTGAGAGAGAGGCTGTATAGCTGGACTCTGATATCCGGGGATTAGCATTTGGCGCCGGACTTAACGCATCGCCTGGCATTTCGAAACAATTCTGTGCTAATTTCCAGTCAAGCAGCCAGGCAGGCAATGGACGATGGACGACTACTTAATGTTTGCGAAAATCAATGGGAAATCGAAGAAGCGCCCAAAACAGAAATAAAAAGCCAGAGACAGACCTAAAGAGGGGAAAAAAAAAGAAAATAAAGTCCCAGTGAAGGAGAAGGAAATCCTGCACTCGAATGTGAATGTGGGATTAGGTTGCCTTTTTTGTTCTGATTGAAGCGGAGCAAGTCTCGGAAATGCGGAAATGCTAAGTAAAAAAGTTGAATGCAACGAAAAATCCTTTTCTATTTCGAGGGTTTTCCGAGGGAAAAACACACACAGAAGTGAGTGGCGCAAATGCCAGAATAAAATGCAGCAAGTTTTAAATTTAAATGAAAATTGCAATTAAAGCAAAAAGCGGCAAACGGCAGAACAAATCTTTTAAAATGGAAATACATGTCTTCTCTTTGATTGGGTTAGTTATTTAAATGCAAGAAAATTAAATAAGCTACAAGAGCTAAGCATTTTCCATTGATAAAAAGCAACAGAATAAGTTTGTTCTTTGTTCGTATTAATAGCTGCCATAAGTCTTTAAATTTCTTACGTTTATAAATCATACAAAGAAAGCTACCTAAGGCCCTTAAAATGAGAACCATTTCTAAGCCAAAAAAAAAAAAAACATTTAAAGCGACTTTCCTTAGTTATTTCGTACAACAATTAAAGTACACATTTTATTGGCATATTAAATCACAAGCATTAACCTTTAAAACCCCCCAAAAAAATATCAATCAAAAATGTCAGAAACTTTAAGTTACCAAGTTGTATCTTCTGCAAAAGTAGCCCTGTGAGGCCTATGGGTCACTTGTCACACAAATTCCAAATACTTAATCGAACACTTACACACACACACACACACATACAATCAAATGCCTAACTGTTTTTGTCAACCATTCAAATGTTGAGCGTTTTTCTTTGGCATTTCTTTGGCCAACGCGTATCAATTATTTAGAGCCATTTGCCGGACTCCCGCACACACACAATATTTGTATTCTAGCGTAGAATTTTATTGTACAACGAAATTCAATCTCTGCGCCCCCACGAGCACACAACAGACGAAAGTCGAAAGGGGGGAAAAAAGTGGCGAAACATTAGCCAAATGTCTAGACTGAAATGAAACCAAATGCATGAAGAATGACGAACAGAACACAGCAAAACAAAAGAATAAACAAACTTTTGACATTCCTTTTTCCGATTCTACGATTCCCACACTTCAATAAGGATATTCGCCCGCTTTTCCTACACGATTTCCCATTCGGATTCTCACCTTTCGCTGAGAATTCGTCATTTCGAACCCCTTCGTATCTCTCATTCCTCCTTCTTCGATGAGGATTGCTCCTTCTGCGATGAGGATTCGTCATTCCCTTTCATCATTCCTATTCGTTCGCATTCGTTTTCCCCTTTTGCCAAGCATTGACGATTCTTCACTTCGATTCCCTTTTTTTTTTCGATCACGATTCCCTATGCCGACTTTCTTATTCTGCGTTTTCGCTGAGGATTATTATCCCTTGCCGATACCTCTTTATGCTTCGCATTCTCGATTTATATTGCCCTTTTCCGCTGCCGATGCCGATGCCGATGCACCGGATTCGATTCCTTCATTTGCTCAAACAATCAAAGCGCAGGCAGGGGCCGTAAGCAGCTTTGATTACCAACACTTTGAAGTGGGGGGGATTTGTACACCCTGTGCCCCTTACCGACCCTTGATTGTTGTTACCTTTTTGCTGCAATCACTGCCGACTGCTGCTCCTACTGCTCGATTGTCTGTGTGAGGCATTTGAAACCTGATTAGTTGTCAAGCACTTCAAGTGCTTCTGCCTCTGCCTCAGCCTCTGCTCCCTCTGTTTGTGCTCTGTTTTCCGGCCTGGAAAATCCAAAGGGGCAATCTATGCCGGGGAGATCTACAGAGCGTGGAGCTGTATGTGTGTGTGTGTGTGTGTGTGTGTGTTTAATTTATTGTTTCAAGTTAATGTCACTTGATGGATTATTTAGCTTTATTTATACACCAATCGTCTTTTGCTTTTGCTTTGGCCTTTGATTTCTGTTTGCCTTTGCTGCCATTTTTTATCCATTCTGTTAATTGATATTCGAGCATTTTTCGGATCTTCAAAGAGTGCGAATAGTTTCAGGGACTAATTCTCTCACTCTCTGAGTTTGAGTGTTCTCTCTCTCTCTCTCTCTCTCTGTCTCTTTCCGTGACTTATAAACTATTCAAATTAATTTAAAAAACTTTCTCCCTCGCTGACTTTGATGTGAGCACGAGACGACGCATTGTCCTCTCATAAATCTCTGCCCTACACACCACACACACACACACATATCCTTTTGAGTTGCTGTCAACAGGACAGGGCAGGGGCAGGGCAGGGGCAGCGTCGCCAAAAGAAAGTTTTCGGGTGTGTCATGACAATATTTACATGCTGCATTAAACTTTCTCCCAACAAATATATAGAGAGACAGAGAGAGAGAGAGAGAGAGTGAAAAACTTTTACAGCTGCTGCTGCCCCTCATTTTATGATTTTTTGTTTGTTTTTTTTGCTATTAAAGTTGCGCATACGCCAGGTTGTACGCTGTGACCAGGTCGCTTGATTCATGCTTCAGAATTTTAATAATTTAAGGCGCTGCACAAAAATCAGATAGCGCTAAGAATCCCGCCAGTACTCTCTGGCCAGCTGCCAGGACACGTTTTGCGCTGACAGAGCCGAAAAATTCAAAAATTGTGCTCCTTCCTGCAGCTGCTCCTCTGGCTGCTCTGTCTCCCGCTGCTGCTGCTGCTGCTGCTGCTGCTGCTGCTGCTGCTGCTGCTGCTCTAGCTGCTCTTGCTGCATGTTGACAATGGTGGCAACAAAGCGCATTTGGCAAGCGCCTGCAGCAATGCCAGCAAATACGCAGCGCTACGACGTGCTCAGCAAAAGTGAAATGGCAACAATACTCGTCGCACTACGTCTGAAGGCGAGCACTCAGTGGCAGAGACTGTGAGGCAGCAAGGCAGGGAGGCAGGCAGGCAGGCAGGCAGGCAGACACAAGCAGTGACAGAGCAGGGAAACCAGAGGCGGAGACACAGCGATGCAGGCAGACACATGAGAAGGGAAAGGCAGCAAACGAAACAAAAAAAAAACACAGAGAGTTTGTTTGCCACACACACACACACACACACAGCAACACACCAAATAAAAACTAGGTTATGCCACAGACGACAGCATTTTAATATGATTTTTCCCATGGGCTTTTGGCTTTGACTTGGGCTTGGGCTTGGGCTTGGCTCTACTTTCTGCCATCAGACGAAACGAAACGAAACCTAACGCACTGCCATTCAAACCCAAAACAGAGCACAGAACAAATCAACGACTAACCGACTCGCCAGTTTAGAAAGATTACTGCTTTCAGTTTTCAAACTGATCAAAAGGCTGACAAATATACCAAAAGTGGAGCATGGAGCTGCCGCATCACTAGCCATGTGTGACCCACTTTTTATTTTGTTTGTGGCATTAAAAAGTGGTTTCAATTTTTATGATCCGATTATAGTTTTTTTTTTTTTTTTTTTTAGTTTGAATGTGTACGTGCGGGTATGATATTCACTTTGTAACTAATTGATGTAACGGGCATTTAATGGAGCGAAAGGGATAAAAAAAAAAACTGCTGGTCAGCCAGGCAGGCAGGCGGGGCAAGCAGCAAAATTTTTGTCTAAATTTGGCAGGAATATATAGCATACTTTTCTGCGTTTTTATTTGCAGTGAAAATTGTGGCCTGTAGAACAGATGTTTTTTTTTTGTGAACGTTTTCAACTTTATATTTCTTTATATTTCTTGGCTATCGCAATTTCCTATGGACCTTCATAGATTTAGAATATTTACACAGGGAAAATATACCATTCAGCGTTACTTTTTAGTAGGATTTTAAATTTATTTATGTACTAGCACGTTTTTTCCATATTTCTAACCATTATTTTTATTCTGTTTATCTCTCTTCTATTAATAAAATAATCCATGAAAACAGTGCATAAATCCTAAAAGTATTCCATTTTTTACAGAACCACTTCTCACTCAATTTTCATCATCCTCTAAGTTTGCTTTTGACATGCGAATAATATTTTTTGTATTATTTTCCAGGTAACCAAAGCTAACAGCTCCACTTATCGTAAAATACCCAACAATTTTATTAATTAAATTGCGTTCATTTCTTTTTTTAAACCCTCGATAATCATTTTTGTTTTGATATCACAATAAGTTTATGATTATTTAAAGCTATCAATTGAGAATTAAATTTCAGTTTTCCTATGGAACTTTTCAGTCAGCTTTCAGCTTAAAAAATGCACAAAAAATATTATCAAGAATATTCGTTCAGAAAAGGAAGTTCAAGAGAGTGTCCAAAAAATTGCAAATAATTTAATAAATTCCAATATAACTTTTATTTGTCTCTTAATGCTGCAGAGCCAAACTCCAAAAACTTTACCCAAAATTCCCTATTCATTTTGAAGAAATGGAAAGCATTGGGAATTTTCTAAAAAATATAATCTTTCCATCAAAGATTTAAATAAACCTGCACGCCAAGTCCTTCAAGTCCACACAGCACCGACTGATGCTATTTCCTAGCTCCCAAAATCCCCTGACAATCTGTCAATCTCCCATTCGAACACTCAATGCATTTGAGATCTTTATTCATAAAGTCATTCACCGAAAATTCAGCCCCAGAGTAATGTCATATAGATTGCTTTACCTTTTTTATAGGTACTATATGGTGCTTATGGCTTATGCGTTACACCTATGGCCGCCATACCTAAACCAGCTTTAGTAGGATGTGTGTGTCATGTATATCCTGTGCTTGCACTTACCCAACAAAAAAGTTGCCTTATTGTATCCTTTTTTTTTTTTCTTTTTGCTGTGTGGCGCTCCACTTTTTGGCGTTTTTTTTTTACGGCCTTTGTAATAAAAGCAGCAGACCCCGAAGGGGTTCTATGGAGAGCAGGCAACTGGCTGCTGCTGCTGCTGCTGCTGGTTCTTCTTATTGTTGTTTTTGAGGGCGTGTAAGAAATTGAGCAAGTTTTATGCAGCAAACGGTGGCAACGAGGCACACATCATATCAAGGGAGAGTCTCAGACTGGCTGACTGGCTGGCTGGCTGCTCCTTCTCCTGATCTCAGGATCAATATCGCTGCTGCGAAAGCAATTGAGCAAAAAATATGGCCAAAGTGCGGAGAAGGCATAAATTTATGTATGTGTGTGGGTTACAGCCTTGGGCTTTATTTAAAGTAGCAGAGAGCGAAGGCGAAGTCGAAGGAACAGAGCAGCAAAAGCAGCGAAGGGAGAGCGACGATGGCGGCGGCAGCAGCGTTGCTTTTCGTCTCGTGGAACTTTATTTATGACTCAATAATGTGTATTTTTGATTTATGCATTGTGGGCGCGTACGCGTACACACACACAGGCAGATACAACACTCCAAGCAGCAGCACTCATACACACTCACTCACACACCCACTTGTACGCCTTCTCTCCCTCTTTCATGCTCGCTCGCAGTGCTGTAGCCCAGTTATTTGTTGCCGCTGCTGCTGCTGCTGCTGCTGTTGCCTCAAACGACGTACGCGATTTGCATAACAACACACAACACACTCGAAGGTGGTGGAGCAGAGTCTCTGGTTCCTTCCACACGTGCAACACTTTTTTTTTGGGGTACGTATCACTGGGTCAAACATTCAACAATTACCGATTGATACATTGGCACTGCTCTTCTTTATTTGTTTTATATATAGGCATATATATACATATATATATGTATACATATATATTCAACACTTGTTTTCCTTGCTATTCATTCCGGTTTATTTTTTTTATTTTTTGTGTGTAAATTACGGCGGACGGCGATGCTGCTGCAGCGGCGGTGACGGCTACTGCTGCTGCTGCTGCTGCACGACACCACACGCGACGACGACAACGACGACAACAGCGACGACGACTCGACGACGGTGACTCGACGACGACGACGACGACGGACGGGACACACTACGTACGGCGGAGGAGCACACGAGAACTACACAAATCCACGACCTTTTCAGTACTAAAGCGCCAGTCATTCATTCGTGGCTTTGGTTCGATTCTGGCTCCACACGACTCCACTGCCGAGGCTGCAGGCCAGGCTTCGTGTGCCAGTAGCAGACCACCACCCCCACCCCCACCCCCGCCATTCACACCGCCATTCGGTTCGCGCATTATCGAAAAGCACGACGGCATCCACGAGTCCCACGAGCGGCTGGCCTGCTGCCTTGCTGCCTGCTGTCTGTGGGCATGGCTTGTAAGTGGGCCAACGCGGCGCTACGAGAATTTCGATATCGAAAAGCGTACAACACAAAGAGAATCGGCAAGCGGAGGCTTGAACGAAAAGAGCTAAAGGCAAAGAGAGTGCCTAGAACATGCCTGTGTCTGTGTGTGTGTGTGTGGATTCTATTTGGAAGGGTGGAATATAAGCTTCGGCTTGAACTTGAATGAAAATGTTTCTCACACAGAAGATGCTACGCAAAGGGAACAACTCGTATAAGATGAGAAAATAAGATAAGATGGGGCACATTTGGAAGGAATAAAAATTATAAAATTATAAGGAATAATAAATTTTATAAATATATAATTTAATTTCATCAATTATATAAATTATTGTGCTACCAAATACAATTATGGGCACGCTCTTAGAGCTCTAAGCATTATAAGAGAAAAATTAAAAGGAAAAAAAAACTCTAAATTAATTTTGTTTAAACAATTACAAATTAAAATAAAATAAACCCTAAATTATTCGTTTCATTAATTTAAGATTATTCAATTTGTATGCTTGTCATTGAATTTGCTAGAAATTCCTTATTGAATTTCTTAGATTTTTTTTTTTAATTTAAATTTTGTCTTTCATTTATTTTTATTAATTAAAAAAAAATTTTTTTTTAATTTTAATTTAAAATATTTGTATTTGAATTTATATTATTTATATTTATATATTTATTTATATAAATATTATTTTTTTAATTTAAAAATTTAAATTGTTCTCTCAACGCAATTAATTCTGAGGATATATTAAAATGTACTTTGATCAATGCCTAATCCATCTCAAAATACACCCAATGAAAACTGTTCAATATTATCATATAAGTTCCGAACCATCGCAATTCGTGACACTCCTCCTTCTGTGGCCTACCTCAACACCCCTCCCTCACACACCACAATATCTATATTCCCAATAAACCGATTCCAAAGTACGATTTTCTCTTACAAACCAAAAACATACGTTCCACCACGCACCATTTAATGGAACCCATTTCAGAGCACTCTCCCTCTCTCTCTCTCTCTCTCTCGCGCGCTCTCTCTTATGCATGCAAAAAAAATACGCACACCACGCGGTGCACCGCCTCGGCACAGTTGCAGCATCGCTGACCAAAAGTAGAAGTCAAGACACACATAATGTTGCATGTTGCACACTTGCAACATCAATATAGCCATCAAGAAGAACCATCAATTTAGTCGCATTTCAAGCCAAAAATCGTGCACCAAAAAAGGTCTGCAGATTTTTGAGTAACTTTTCTGTTCAGATTTTAGAGAAGAGAGTCAAAGTTGAGGCAACGGCAACTGCAACTGCCACTGCTGCAGGTGACCAATTTTCCGGTCACTTCATCTGACAACATTCACACCACACAAACATCTAACTGCCCCTCCCTCCCCACGAAATGTGCTTTTTCGGTTGGTGTATCTTGGAGGGGGGTATCTCCCATTCATTAATAAGATTTTTGCATGCCCCAAAAAAAAAAAAAAAAACATGGCAAATGCTACAACTTAACCTACGCCACCATTTCACCCATTTATCCAGCCACCCCCCCCCACCCCCTTTGCCAGCACTGCTAACTGCCACTAAATCCCCCCCCTCGCAGCCAGCATTTACAGTAGGGCAAAACAGTGTGTGGAAAGGTCTACTACAATGGCAGAGGCGCGCGTAAAATTACACGAAAGCCGAAGACTGCTTGGCACTTTGCTCTCCCTCGCTCTCTCTCTCTCTCTCTCTGTGCTCTCTTTTTTAGTGTTCTCACGCTCTCTCGCGCTGCTCTTAGTGTAAATTCGATATCGAATGCGTGTGGACATGCGCCTCTCTTTGTGGAACGCAACATAGAAATATATTTGCCATGTGGCTTCTATTGTGGTTTTATTTTCAAATATCGCAACGGTTTCACTCTTATATTGCACTCAAAGAAAAAGCTTTTCGCACACGCGAGCAAAAGATAAGAAGCTGCCTGCCTGCCACACTAGTGGGGCAATCTGTGTGTGTGCTTGCAACAATTGCAAGTGCTGTGGTGGGGTGGTGTGGGGTGGGGTGGTGTCCTAATCTTATCAAATTTCATTTATACGCTTGGCCACACTCTAATGGCACAAAATCCAATGCCAGTAAACCATTTTCAAAAACACACACACACAACTCCACATATCTGTCCATCTCTCTCTCCTTGTCTCTCTCTCTCTCTTTATTCCCCTCTCTGTCACTCATATATAAACTGTTAAGAGTTATGGGCTGGGGCAGGGGGTTGGTGTCATCAAAAGTATTTCCGACACACGGCATTCTTTTGGACCGAAAATTGCGCTACGGTCTAAAAACATTAACTAAAACTGCACAAATTCCATCACACACACAGCCACACATCCAACACAGCCACACACATCACACAGTGTGTCACACACACACACATACACATGCATGTGCACTTTTTGGTTTGTGACATGGACTGACGCCAATGTTCGGAGCCTTCGTCTCCTGCTGCTGTTGCTGCTGCTGCTGCCGCTTGGCTGCTGCTTCTGGGAAAATCTCAACGCTCAACCGCTAAGCATGGCATTTCATCAGGCGCAAGAGGAAGCCCTCGAGGAAGGAGGAGCAGTAGAAGGAGCAGCAGCAGCAGCAGGAGGAGCAGCAACACACGAGAGGGCCAGCCAGAGGACTGAGCACAGAATCCTTCACCCACTGGCGACTCAATCTTCCGCCCCTCCCTGCCACTGACTCTCTCCTCCTACCTCCTACCTCCTGTCTCCAGCAACCTTTGCCTTTGCCTCCGCTCTACCACCCACTTTGACCTGCTTCTGCCTCCCACTTTTAACTCCTCTCTGCCTCCCATTTTTAACTCCTTCTGCCTACCACTTTTACCTCCTTCTGCCCCTCCTATTTCTGCCTCCTTCTGCCCCTCCTATTTCTGCCTCCTTCTGCCCCTCCTTCTGCCCCTCCTTTGGCCACTCCTTCTGCCCCTCCTTCGGCCCCTCCTTCTGCCCCTCCTATTTCTGCCCGCCTTCTTTCCCCACTGAAAACCCCTTCTGGCCGGGCTGTCGAAAAACCCCAGAAATGCGAGTAAAGGAAGTGCACTAAGTGCAGTGACCAAATAGCAGCCAAAAGAGCTCCCTTTCGCTGTCCCACTCTGCCACTGCCACTCCCACTCTCCCTCCCTCTGTCACTCTCTCACTCTTTCTCCGGCTGCTGATCCTGCCACTGCCACTGCCACACTGGTGCCGCCAGGAAGTGGCAATGCTGTTGCACATGACTTTATAGCTTTTACATTAATGTGTATGTGTATATGAGCATGGGGTGGGGTGGGGTTGGGTGGGGTGGTTCCTGTCCGAGTGGGCAAAAAAGTTGCCTTCAAATTTAAATCATGAGACGACGGCGGTTTGCGGCTGCCGCCAGCGTGACTGTAGGGCTTGTGGGATGAAAGGGACTGCAAGGGGCAGACGGACTGACTGAGACTGAAGCACTGACGGGACTCATGGGACTGATTGACTGTCTGTCTGTCTGTCTGACTGTTCTCTCTGTCTGCTGCGTAGAAAGTTTGTGTTGCTGTTGCTAAGCTGCAACTGTCATTAAAAGTTAAGTTACGGATTAAATGCCAGTGCAAAATACTCATCCAAAACTCTCACTCAAATGCCATGCCACGCCACGCCCCACAATTAGCATGCAACGTGATGAGGCACACAACAATTACATAATTATTGAAACGCACTTTTGGATTTGCATGTCATAAATGGATTGTCTATAAGCATTTATCTGTGTGCGTGTGTGCGTGTGTGTGGCAAGAGGCAACTAATTAATCAGCTTGCGTAATCAATGCTTAATGATGCATCAGTGGCAGCGGCAGCAGTGGCATGTCGCAGCAGAGGCAAGCGGCAGCGGCATGCACCATTTAAATGGTCTATAATTAAATCAAACACTCAATTAAATCGAAGCCAGCGACTCCATCGAGTGCGCGGGATTAGGTCATTTTGATGGAGTGCTAATGAATGGATTGGATGGATGGCTGGATGGGGAAAACCCCCTACTTCAATCGCATAAGGCAAATCCCAAACAATTATTCAACCCTTTGAACCCTTTTCCTTGTGCCACGCAACGGTGTTTCGGTGTTTCATTAATTAATCAAAACTCAAGAGCCACACAAAGCCGAACACAGCAGAGCACTGACCACAAGGACACAGTCCTCAAAGGACTCAAAAGCAGCCAAAAGAAAGCTAAAAAGTTATCATTTAATTATTAAAACTGATACACAAGATACAATATCTATCAGGGCAGCGTTGGTGTGGGGGCGGAAGGGAAGTGAACGAAAAGTTAAAGTTGTAGAAAATCCAAAGGTAAAATTTGAAACGATTTTTACAAAAGAATTTTAATAAATTTTCTTACCGCTTGCGAAGGTGCTTTATTTTGGTAGCTACTCGTGATTTGTGTAGCCGAAAAGATAATGCATTGGATGTCTGGAAAGGAAAAGGTTTTCATTTTAATGTAAAACATCTTCAAAAGGTTTGTCAACTTACAAACACTACATAAATTGCTTTAAAATAATAATAAAAAAAAAATAGATTATAAAACAAAATAATAAAATAAATAAATAAAATAAAAACTGCAAAATGTAAATACAAATATAAAAAATTTAAATTTATTAAATTATACATATATAAATATTTGTATTTATTTTGATTTTTTTTGTTTTTTTCCTAGTGCTCCAAGTAAAACTTATTGTTAATACAGCAGTCACAGTAGATTTATAATTAGGATTACAATATTTAATATTATTTCCAAGCAATATTTTACACACATCAAGACTCATTTATTTAATTTTCATTCATTTTAATTGTATTTGTTGTTGTTGTATTTAAAACAAGTTTTTATAAGCCACAACGCTGGCAACTCTATCAATAAATTTCTGCTCAACAAGAGATAAGAATTCCTATAATTAAAATATAAAAATACTAGCAGATATACAAAAAAATATATATGCTTTTATTATTAAACAAATATTCCCAAAAAGTGCTGCCAAGAACATATCTTTTACTTGAATTTTAATGAAATATTGAGCGAAAAAAAAAGGAACTATTTTTATTTTATTTTAAAATAAGGAATAATCGTTTTAGATATATCTAAACCCATACGGAAATTCTTACCAAACTGAAGAAAACACAAACTTACAAGAAAGTGCATCTAACATTCGTTGTGCGGTTCTTTCGCTGCTCTTTCTCTCTCTCTCTCTCTGCTCTGCTCTGCTCTGTGTGGTTCATCTTGCTTTCTGGTCAAGCTGTAAATTTATTTTACCACACATTGAGATACATTCCGGTGGGAGCAGCAGCAGCAGCAGCAGCCGCAGCAAGGGGACGAAACTCTTCTTTGCCTTTTGGCCAAGTGGCAAGTTTACCGGAACAACTTGCAACAAACCAAAAAAAAAAAAAATAAAGGAAAGAGGGAAAACTAAAAACTAAAAAGGAAACGGCAGTGGCAGTGGCAGTGGCCGTGGCAACACTCCTTGTTGCAATCCAGATTCAGGAGGCAGCCAGCCGCCGCAGAGGTGTAACCAAGAGTCCTTGCAACACAAAAAACTTTCAACACATGTATCTATCTCTCTCTCTCTCTCGCTCTCTCTCTCCCTGCATTTGTGTGTGTGCTGCGGCTGTTAGCAGCCAGTGAGGCGTGGAAAAGCTGGTGGCAGGCAGACGTTTTGGACTCCTTCTCCATTCGCTGGGTTTCCTTTTCTTTTTTTTGCGCTGTTGTTTTGCTTAAATATTAAAAGTCCAGGCAGGCATTGAAAGGGGGGTTGACAGAGGCAGGGGAAAGTTTGGTGGGTGGGGGGTGTGGTGTGGTATTTTTTTTGTCGTTGGTCGCTTGTCGCACGTCGTCACTTAAGCAAAACGCAAAGTTTTTCGTCTCTCCTTTTGGGCAGAGAGGAACTGTAACCGGTCTATCTGTAGCTCTTTCTCTATCTCTCCCTCTTTCTCCACCTCTCTCTCTTACTCTCTCCTTCTCTACATCTCTCTCTGTCCCTTTCTAGACATCTCTCTTTCTCTCTCTCCCTCTGTTTGTTTTATTGCCTTTGTGTTCTTTGCTTAAAGTAACAACAAAAATTAACAACAACAACAAATGTGACGAGCAGCCACAAGGACACACGCGTTTAAGCCAAGCAAAAGTAGTCACACACACACACACACATAGAAACACTGCTGCACCACACACACACACACACACATGTCGCGCACATTTAACATAAACAAACTACAACACTACCACGAGTACTTTACAACAAATTGTTGTACTATTTTTCTCTTCGTTTTTTTTTCTTAGTTTTTTCCACGACTTTTTAGGACAATTTTTGTGTGTTTTTTTTCTTATATTTTTATTTTTTGTTTGCATTTTTTTTTCTTTATTTTTTCCATTTTACTTTATTTATTTTTTAGTTGGGGTTTTTCTTCTTGGCTCACAGAAAAACGTGTTTGGAAAATTAAAAAAAAAAAATACTTTGACACAGCCGCCAGGCAGTTGTAATGTTGAATCCATTTTCCTTAAGGATTTTCTATGGCGAGGATTTTAGGGAATATTGTTACAGAATTGTGGCTATAAATTGTGATTAACTGCAAGACAGAAGTGGCAGCGCTTGGCTGGCTAGCATTCGTACTAGATGGTTCATGGGCCAGCTATTCAAACAGCCAAACGGCATTTTCTTTTGTTAATTCTGGTGAACATAATGATCAAATCGCAATCAGATTTGGCAGTTTGGTAGACAAGATAATGCTTTATGTTGCTGCATTTAGTTTGTATTTTCAAAACTGTGAAAGCTACAGTTTTTTTTGACATTTAAATATTCTTAACGGTGATGCAACAAACTTGGTGTACAACCCCCTTATACTACTCTATATGTAGCATCTTTTTTTAAAGTGCAAATGCCCTCAAGACCCCTTGTTAGAGTTCAATAAAATTTGCTGGAATTTCTTAGACAAATCAACAGAATTGCCCCGACATATCATTCGAAGGAAAGCATTATCTTAAATATGCGCATATGGGAAAAACTATTAAGTAGAAAAAACAATAAGGAATTTTTCACCGAAAACCCAAGACACACAGCAGGCAGACAGACAGACAGACAGAGAGTGCGAGAAAGAGAGAGAGAGAGAGAGACAGGGAGCGAGAGATTATTCTATGAGAAACGTGAAATATATTTCCTGGAACTGGCCGACGGCAGACTTTTCTATCAACATTTTAGAGTGGGAGTGGGAGAGGGAGTGGGAGAAATGCCCTGCAGACAGTGAGCTGGCTCCTTCCGCATATGCAAAACGCGTACGGGTGGAGACGATGCCTAAGCATCCGGCGGGTGTCGGGGTGTCGGGGGGGGCCATACATACACAGACATATGTAATGTGTGTGCCCCACGTATCCTGTGCTGTATCCTTTCCACTCCTCCACTATGTGTATTCATTAAATTTGTATAAACAAATACAGTGGGCATAAATTTTGCCGTGCAACGGTGAGTCGGAGTCGGAGTCAGAGTCGGAAATGGAAATGGCAATGGAGATGGAGATGGAGCTGGAAACGGAGAATGTCTCGAGACATTGTCTTGAGCGGCGTCTTTGGGTGGGTGGAGCGGGGGAAGGAAGAAAAAGCTATCTATGCCACATTATTCTTATGCTACCTTTTGGCTACACAAATGTACATAGTTTTCCGTGCATCTGTCTGTGTGTGTGTGTGCATCTGTATGTGTTTGTGTGTGTGTGGGTGTGTGTGGGTATGTTTGTGGTCTAAAATAAGCAAAAATGGCAGCGCCTGCAAAAACAAGTAACAGTTTTGTTGAGCAAACAATGAAAACAACACAGAGATATACAGAAGCAACAGAGCAGCAGAAAGCAGTGGAGAAAGCAGTGGTGAAAGCAGGCGAGGGGGCAGAAAAAGCAGTGGAGAGGGGGCGGGGGGGCAGAAAAAGCAGTGGAGAAAGCAGTGGATAAAGCAGGTGGGGGGGGAATCACTTTTACCTTATGTTTGTTGATTTTTGTTCGTTATTTTATTTCGCTTCACGTTTCTCTCGTTCGCTCTCCTTTCCTACTTTTTCTCTCTATCTTTTTTTTTTTTTGTGTTGGCTAAAACACTAACAAGACACAAAATTTACAATTTCAAATTGTGAGCATGTGAATTACGGGTATACATAGGATACACATGTATCTCGAAGGGGCAGCCAGTCAGCCAGTCAGCCATCCTGCAGCCTGGCCAACCGGACACGCCACGGCGAACACCATACAGATGTTTTAGCACCAGAAGCAGAAGCAGCAGGAGCAGCAGCACTTGGCCAAAAAACTTGCACCAGAAAGAAGGAGAAGGAGATGAAGCAGCAGGAGACCTAGAGCAAGTGAAGGAGCTGCCAGTGGAGGTGCTGGCATTTGGGAGCCAGAGCGCAGCCATGGAATGGTTAAGTTTAATGGACACTTCCCGTCCGTGGCCGTGGCGACAACAAGAAAGGCAGCCAGCATACAGATATAGCGAAAGAGCAGCGAGGAGTGGACAGCGCAAAGAGCAGCGAGAACAGCTGCAAGTATAGAGAAACAAAACAGAAACTGGGGGAGCTGGGGGAAACACAGCTAAGAAGGATAGCCCAAGCGACAAAACTACAACGAAAAAAAAACCTATCGATGTTGCACTTTCGAGTGTGGTCGAAAAATCTTAGAAGCTGCCACCCAACGTTGGCCGTCCCTTCGCACCTCTGCGCCGCACCGAAAAAAAAGTTTTGCAACTTGAAAAAGATTATAAAAATGGCGTTAAAAGCTAAAAGCAAAGATTTGCCAAGGTGCAAACAGGGCAGAGAGACTTGGAGAGAGAGAGATAGAGAGAGAGAGATAGAGAGAGAGAGACCTGGCCTCAGCGATAAGCTGCCAGGAGCTCCACAAAAACCATCGAATAAATGGCCGTAATATTTCGCATTATAAATAACAACATAAATCTGCATCAATTGAAACTAAATTGTTTTCATAAGCTGCTCGTATGATTTCTAATTAAATCGAATTTAAATATCAATCAATTTCTAATATGACAAAAAATTTGTGTTTTGCCGGCACTAAATCAATTTTCGGTTAAATCAATTGTCATAAATATTATGATAGAAATGTGCGATTAAAAAACATATGAATTATGTATAATTATGATTTGTGATTTTATTGGACTCCGAGTATGAGTATATCGTAGCTCCTTGCCATAGTTTACCGGTATCTAGTTTTGACCTTTTTTTTTTTTTTAAATCGAAATTTGCAATCTGTGGGACACACAATTAGACTCTGGAGTTAGATTCGATTGCTCATTCTAATTACATTAATTGGTTTTTTGTTTTTGTTTTTTTTTTGTTTTTTTTTTTAACAGTTTTAGCCTACAGATTTTTTACACTTTAATTAACCCTTTTGCTGATTTCGTTTGCCCTCTCATTATCTCTGGTTCTCTAAGTATCCTGCCACTTGATTTCATTACGCCTTTTGGGGCGGCAACTTAATGGTGGCCTTTGGGCATTTCATTTTGTACCTGGACTTCTGAGTCCTGAGGTGCTGCCACCCGCCCCACCCCTTGAGAAGTAATCGATAACATTTACAATCTCTTATCTTATCTGTCGCATCGCTCGTGTTCACACCCCAACCCCGCACACATCTGTCACCTTTTGCTAAATTGTGGCGCCCCTCCCCAGGCACCAGTCCATGTCCATTCGTCTGTCTTTGACTCTGTCTCTGTCCCTCTCTTTCCTTGTCTGCCTGACTGTTTATTCATTACATTAAATCACCTTGTAGTAGCTTTCAGCTGTGTGTCTCTCTCTCTCTCTCTGTCTCTCTCTGTGTGTTGCAAGTGGCAATTAAATGTAATTAAACGTAAGATTAACTCTAATTATAATAAATTAAATGCGACATTCCTGAAGTGAGGCGACCGACGCCTCAAACGGTTTGGGCGGCCGTACGCCTGCACCCAAGGCCCCCAAGATCAAAAATGCAATTAAACATTAACAATTTCGGAAAAAAGGATCATGAATTATATAACAGATATAAAGCACAGCCAGACAGAGAGCGGTAGAGATAAAGATACAACAAAAATAAATAAAGGAGTGAAATCAGAGGATGATTAAAATCGAGCAACACTGCAGGACGGGCCTGCCCCTGCCCATGCCCCTTCCCCTGCCGCGTGGTGGCCCAATTCCATTTGGATAATCAATGCATATTACCTACCCGCGCCGATCGAATGGATGTGGGCAAAATGGCCATAAATTAACAAATAGAATTTAAGTGCATACTTTTGGGCAGTGGCGGGACGCCACTGCGAAAATTAATAATTCATTAATGCGCATTAATTGTTGCAACACAAACAGTAAAAAAAAAGAAGAAAAAAAAAGAACCAACAACAACTGCCATATGCTTATAGCTCTCTCTTTTTTACTCTCTCGCTCTCTCTCTCTTTCCTGCACTCTCTCTCGCGCTCTCTCTCTCTCTCTCTCTGCCGTACTGTTGTCGTCGTATCTCTATAATCGCCTCTCAATGCATCGCCTGGCAAATTAATTGGCGGCCTTTGTTTAATCAGAGACTAAAAATAGCGCACATTTATGCCAGCATCGTTTATATTTATGTTGCAAGTGCAACATCATCCCAACCCACTCCGCCAGCCCAACGCCCTCTTTGCTACCTCTTTTGTTGAGTGCTGCGGTCAACGAGCTGTTGCTGCACAGCACCACCTCCCACCTGCCCCCACACCACCCCTGCTGTGTGCATGACATGCATTTATTAAAAGCCACACACACAGACACACACACACACAAAAAAAAAAAAAACGAAAGCAGTTAACCCATTGAAGAATCGTGGGAAAATAAATATTGTATAGCTTTTTGTATGCTTCTTGTCTGGTGGGGGGTGGGTGCTTGTTGCCTGTTCGTGTTAAGCAGATTGCTATAATTGTGTAATTATGTGCCACACACACACACACACACACATACAAATTATGACCAGACAGTGAACGCGCACCTCTCGCTTTAACCAGTCAGCCAGCCCCAGCCGCTAATGGAATTTGTGATGGACAAGTGCCCAGAAGGCGAAACACAGACATTATGGGCAGCAACAGTAACAGTCAGAAAGAGAGCGAGAGAGCAGCGCGCATGGAAATTGCTAGAGAGCAGAGGGAGTGCAGGCTCGAAGCGAACGTGCAAGCTTCACTCAAACCGAGCTTTGTTCTTGGTTTCGCCCGAAGCCGACCAAGCTGAAGCCCAAACCGAAGCCCAAGCTGAAGCCCAAACCGAAACCCAAGCTGAAGCACAACCTGAAGCCCGATCATCGCCTTCGTTAACAGCTCATACACGACGCAGCTCGAACGTGAGATCGTAAACACATCGAACCGAGCCGGCAAACGATGCAAATGCTGGCTACGAACATGTTCGATGCGTTGCGTGTGAGCAGCTCGAACGAACAACTGAGTCTGATCGTAACCAAAGCAGATTCGAGCATGTTCAAACATGTTCGATTCGCATAATGCGCTTCAATGCGTGGGAGGAGCAACTTGAACTACAAACTACATACAGCACGCATGACCTTCCCCTCCGCCCACTTATGTTGGCGTCTCTCTTGCACACAAACTAAAACTTAAATGAAATTAAATCTCAATCAACCAATTGGCTGGCAGATTGCTTTAACCATGGGATTTTCTCTGCCCATGGTCTATGGTCTTTTTGTGCAGTTTAAATGAAATGCTGAGACGTCTTTCGTGTGTATAAACAAGTTTTTAAAGCAGAAAGCCCACTTAACGACGCACAGAAACACAACACAGGATGCGCACACACACACAGCTACGCAGAACGCATCCTTGCATTGACAGGATGCCTGGCATGTAGTCAGCGGCCAGGAAAAGCGGACAGCCAGGCAGGCGGGCCAAGCCAGGCAGGCAGGCTGGAGGCGGGCAGGCGGGCCAACTGCGTTCCATGAATTCAATCAATTTTAATGCAATTTAAATTGCATTCTCTTGTGAAAACACACAATGCACCACACACCGTCTGCACCATAGACATACGTGCAACAACCGCAATGCACCCACCCACACAGAGACAGACAGACAGACGGACAGACAGACGGACAGAGCGGCAGGGAGTGGCAGCAGCAGAGGCGTGGCAGACGTGTGAGCGCACATTATGTTGCCAGCGGAAAGGAGGCATCGCCTTGCGTTAATTGGTGGTCATGCCCATGCCCCCGCCCCCGCCCACGCGGCAAAACTCCTTCTTGTTGCACAGACACAGGAATGGCACACAGGCTGGATAGCAAGCAGCCAAGCAGCGTCGTCATCGTCTTCGTTCTGGACATCCTGGACATTTATATTGTTTTTAATGCCACGCATTCATCGTTTGCCCCGTTGTCGCATCGATTGGTCAGACAGACAGAAAGAGAGAGAAAATAAAACAGGGAAAAAGAAACAAAAGCTATGGGAGATCTAACGACTAAAAGGTATCCTCTGAGAAGGTTCCGTTTATGAATATATCATCATCTATGGCTCCAACTAAATATAAATGCCTCTTAGCTTTTAATTTGTGTACGCCACAGACTTTTTACAAATTTAAAAAGAAATCTTAAAAAAAAAAAAAACCCTAAAAATTCTTCAACACGAAATTTTATAATTTTTAATCTTCGAAATTTTTCTAGCTGCTGCCCATCATACCCGTTTCCACTATTTTTTGTACCTCGCACAAAAAAAAAAAAAAACAAAAAACAAGCGTTCTGGAGTTGCGCTCGAAGATAACTGTTGCATACCCAAAGGCGCCGGAACATGACTGGCAATTATACGACGCCACGAACGTTGTCAGCGCTCATCACGGGGGCTGCATGGGCTACGCCTTGCCACTCCAAAACGGGACACAGATCCACAGACACGACACAGAGACAGAGACACAGAAAGGGAGGGGTAGCCTGGGCCGCATATCGGGTTACAATCATTCAATTTTCAACTGGCACTTAATCAAATACTCAGAGAGCCCCAGTTGCAGCCCCAGTCCCAGTCCCTGCCACGGGACGCTAACCAGCGCCAATTGTTTGCATTGGTCAGCGCCTGTCTGAAACCGAATCGAAAGAGGAATCGCAATCGGAATCGGAATCTGATTCCGATTCTGATTCTGAAATCTGAATGGGAAGGGTGCAGACGGAAGGGAGATCCACATGTGAAATGGATATGACCACGATATGAAGATGACGCTGATGATGGGGGTGAATGTGAATGTGAATGTGTGGATGCTACAGAGGCAGCTTGTAAGTGATTGTGGCGCCAGGCAAGAGGCAAGGCAATGAAATTTGAGCTGGCATTAGGAACCAGCTTTGCCACGGGGCAGGCAACCAGCTACATTTGAGTTCTGGAATTACTCGCACTTAAAGATACATCTGGCTACTGTAGTTTACTGTAGTTTATTGAAGGTTTTTGCTATTTTTAGAAGTATTTACCATTGCATTTTCTTTCTGGATTGGACATACAGGAAATACGGGAAATACGGGAATGACTTGGAAAGTAATGGAAATGTGGATATATGGAAAGTAAAGACGAAATTGAATTTGATTAGGGAAAAGGCAATTTTATGCGTTCTTTCTTTTATTTGGTTTGATTTTAATTTTAAATTAAATTTAGTTTTAGTTGCAGCGCTATGAATCGGTTATGGAGCTATAAAAACAGGTCTGAATCGGTTATGAATCGGTAATTAAATCAAATCAAATGTATATTACCCAGATTCTTCCCTTTTCTGGCGAATAATTTCTTCTAAATTTAAAACTAATTTCGATCTGCAATGTCAAAGCCTTAATTCATTAATCTCTGCATGCCAAACAGCCTGATAAACCCCGATAAAACCCTGACGGCATTTGTTGGCCCAAACAACAAACTCTTTGGCTGGTCACACACATTATAGCCGCAATGGAATCTTTTGATAGGTTGGTTGGTCTAAGGGGGGGAAATATAGCGTGGGGTCGGTCGGATTGTTGGATCCTTGTGTAAACATGAGCACGAACAAATTTTTGGCAAATAAAATCAAGGGAAAATAAATGAAAAGCCTGACAATTTGTTGATGGTTTTTCGATGCGTGGCAACGAGCCGAAAAGCTTAGATGAAAATGAATTTCCAATGTTTCAGCCATCTGTGTGTGTGTGTGTTGGTAAATTAAAATAATTTTAATTACGTTTTGCGTTTGCGGATGGAAAATTGGGTGAATTTTCGACGCCAATAGCAGAATGAATCCAATGCCGAAGCCAACCCCATAATTATGCAATGCGTGGATTTTAAAGTGGCGATTCCCTGGTATTATGGGCTCTGAGCCTTCGATATTTTAGCAAATTGTTACATACCCCACGCCGCACCCAAGCAACCCATTTGTGTGTGTGCGTGTGGAGGAGGAGCTGCTGCAGCCGGGCATGTCAAAGGGCGACAAAGCATAACGGAATTAATTGTGCGCATTAAAAGGGATTGCCGCTAACATTAAAAAGGGATTTCGCCAAACCAAACCAAACCAAAAGCAAAATGAAAACCCAAATCCGAAATGCGATAATAAGCAATTCATTGATTCACCTGCACTCTGCACCCTGCCACTCACTCCACCACGCCACGTTTTGCGGTCTTGTATAATATTCTCATACACAATTTAAACACACAACAAAAAGAGAGAGAGGGAGAGAGAGAGAGAATGAACCCGAGATGAAATCTATATGCAAATATCGTATCTAAATCAATTGAACGGAAGTGATTATTGATTATCCTTCAGCAAGTGTTTGGCCAGGGATTTAAATGTACCGTTTGTGGCGAGCGGCGGCGGAGCCTGCAATGGGGCAGCAGATTAATCTGTGTTTAATATTTGTTGTAATTAATTATTGGCTGAGTGTTCAAAAAGGCTTAGAGGAAAGGGCGGTTCGGGATTAATATTTCGAATACTTACTTCCAGTGAGATGTAATTAAAGAGATTTTTGATTGTAGACAAGATCGTACTTAGCATATAAATGCAGAAATATGTAAGGTTTTCCTGGCAGCAAAGTTTATGGCTTAAAATTGGAAATGGATGCGAAAAAAGGTTTGTTTTTCATAAGCGATTCATAAGCGATTCATAACCAGTTCATAGATCTGTAACCGATTCACAACCGATTTGGAGCATCATTTCGGGCTCATAAGCATTTCATAATTGATTTCAAATCGTTTAGAAATTATTTTAAATCGTTTAAAAATTATTTATCGTTTAAAAATGATTTAAAATCGTTTAAAACTATTTTAAACATAATTTTTCCAAAGTCAATCCATGGGAATGATTTTCGTGTATATTCCAAACAATTTTCCACATTCCCAAATCTTTTTTTTGTCTTGATACAACACCCGCACCTTCACGATGTGGTAATCATAATATTTATCCCACTTCTACGTCCATCATTTATTTACGATTTGTTGCTTTTATTTTTTTTTATTCAGCGCACTTAATTTAAATATGTGTATAACTTTTGGACAGCCAAAAGCACCTGCATCATCATCATCCTTGCAACACAGCAAAAATAAAATAAAAACCCCAAAGAAAACCCACTGAAAACAAAAAACTGAGAGATTCCAACATACAAAAGCATTTTTTTGCGCTGGTTTTCTGTACAGCGAAAGCGACTGCATATTTCATACAGAAAACAACATGGAAAAAATCCTAGAAAAAGGAACCAAACAAAATGAAAATGCTAAACAAAGAAAATAAAAGAAACAGCGCTGGAACCAACAAAAAAACAAGAAAATATGTGGGGCGCAAGGCAAAACTGAAAGCCAAAAGAAAAATGCCGCGCTTTTCGGGGCAAGGCAAAGGAGGGTGGCGAGGGAGCAGGGCCCAGAGAGAAGAAGAAGGATGGCCTTTATAGAAAGGGGTTTTTGGCTCTCTCTCGCATTATTTTGTATTACGGCAGCAGCGTCTCCTCCACAGTGGACAGGACCCTGGATCCTGGACACTGGCCACTCGGCTGGCTCTCTCGCTCTCTCGCTCAGCTTGTATTGCAATTTTTCAATTTCAAAAACAATTTTACTCGGCCAACATACGTGTGGTCAAAGATAAGCTCTGTAAATATATATATATAACAAAACAAGTGAGGCGGAGTGGGGTGGGTGGCGCAGCAAAACTGTGCAAAAAGAAAAGCGCTCGCGCTATAAAAAAGAGCGGCATCCAAAAACCAAAGCTAACCGCAGCTCAAGCAGGCTACTACCAGAAGCTCAAATGCTGAAGCCAAAGCCAGAAAGGCAGGCAGGCAGCCGCAGCCGCAGCAGCAGCAATTGAATGGCCAAAAAATATAATAGTACATGTGTGTGGGGCATGTGGCATCTGGCATGCTGGTGTCAGCTTGTGTGTGTGTGTGCCACACAGCGGGAAATTGCACAAAAATGAATTGTGTTTTGTGCAGCATTTAGTGCTGAAAATATAAGTGACCGACCCGACCTGCTGCTGCGGCGACTGCCCACAGCGGGAGATGGATTTTTGGGTTGGCTCTTTCTGTGCTCTTGGGGGGATTCATTATTGCTGGGGGTGGAGTGGCTGTTGGGTTGGAGGGGTAATAGATCTGGCACGTTGCCTCAGCAGCAGCAAAAACGAATTTATTTTCTGTTATTTTTCTTCTTCTTTTTTTTTTTATTTGGCTGAAAATATTTTCAATTTTCAAATATAAAAAAAAATCTTTTGATAACAGTGTAAATACCAAATGAATATCAATCGGTTATGAAGCGGTTATGTATGCGTTATACAAACGTTTATGAATTGCTTAAAGTACAGATATTATGCTATGAAACGGCTGTGAATCGGTTATGAAACGGCTATGAATCGGTTATGAATCGGTTAGAATCGGTTAAGTAATGAATCATTTTTGAAACGACTTTTGAATCGTGTATAAAATTATTACTTAGTAGTGAATTTGTTTGAATCGGTAATGAAACGGTTATGAATCGGCTATCGGTATAGATTTTCAATGGATAATGAAATAGTTAGCGATTTTGAATTTTAAATCGCTTTTGAATCGGTTATGAATCGGTTATGAATCGGCTATGAATCGGTTATGAATCGGTTATGAATCGGCTATGAATCGGTTACGGGTAATAAATTGTTTTTGAAACGACTTTTGAATCGTGTATAAAATTATGAATTTTTAGTGAATTTATTTGAGTCGGTAATAAAACGGGTATGAATCGGCGATCGGTAACGATTTTCAGTGGGCCATGAAATAGTTGGGGAATTTTGAAAAAGTTTTGAATCGGTTATTGATTATGAAACGGCTATGAAACGAGTCTAAAAGGGTTACGAAATTACGAATTAGTAATGCTTATGTTTCAAACGATTATGTGCTTTATCAGTTTTTGAAATTATAGAAATTTAAAAAAAAATTCCATTCCTTCAATTCCCAACCAAAACAAACCATGAAAATCTCTTAGATTGGACGCCTTGAAAACAATTACTAAGAAACTCTCTCACCCTTAACACACACACACACACACATTACTGTGTTTTGTGCTCAATTCATTGGCTGGCCCTGAAAACGCATTCTTCTCCATTGACTTTCAAAGTCCAATTCCCGTGCCCGCGCCCGCGCCCGTGCCCGTGCCCAGCTTCAAATCATTCATAAGCGATTTCCAAATTGCTGCCAATTCAAGGAACGCAATCCTTCGAATGCCAAACCGAAAATTGTTGTGCAACGCGCGAAACATCATGAAAATCAATGCCAGAGAAAGCTATAACTATTACTGGCAGCAGGGTGGGTGGGTGCACACTCCGTGGCAGCAGCAGCAGCAGCAGCAGTTGTTGCAGCATGGTGTTCTCTGACCGACCACAAAAGCTGCTGATGCTGCTGCTGCTGCTCAAGTGTATTAATGTTCTCGGGATGGTGGCTAGCGCATTGCGTCGAAGTTATTATGGTGGCGAGGGTTAGGTTACCCTGACAACTGCAGTGGCATTAGTAGCAGTGGCAACAATAGCACTGGCTGCTCTGGTGGCAGTGCCAGCAAGCAACCGGATCAGAATCATTCAAAGCCACTGACTTTGACCAGCAACGAATTAAGTTTGATGGCAACGTGTCCAGCGTGGCGTATGTGTGATATCAACTATCATTGGTATTGGTTTAGAGGGCGACACAAAGGCGTGTTCTCTGCCACTGCCACTGTCACTGTCACTGCCTCTGTTGGACAAGGGTGTGAATGGCACACACACACAAAACCGCAGTTTAAAGCCAAAACTACAGATTGATAGAGGAGCTTGCACTCCTCCCATCAGTGGGAAGGGAACCTGCAACAAATGTACTAGAAATCGAATTCATTTCATTGCCACAGTGTGCGTTTCGTATGTGTAATGTGGCCCTTTGACAAAAAGCTACGCAGCGTAGCGCAGTGGCACTCAGCAACAGCAGCAGCAACAGCAGCAGCAATAACACAAAACCGCAAATCCCTAAGCCGCTATAACATTTCTCAAACAGAGAGCCGAATCGGAGCCGCGTAAGCCGCTACAGCTGCAGCTGCAACAACTGCAATTGAAGCCAGAAGCCCAAGCCCAAACCCAAGCCAAAGCCCAAGCCAAAGCGTAACGAAGGCAAACAAAAGCTTAGCGCCGGAGCATAAAAACAAAATGCCAAATGGGAAAGGCATCGAAGCCAGACCCTCAGAACCCCAGAAACCCCCAGACATCCAGAAGCAAATCAAAGCAAATGCAACACTCAATTGCTATTATCGAAGGGAACGCAACAGAGGAACAGAAGCAACAACAGCAGCAGCAGCAGCAGCAGCAGCAAGAGAAAAGCAAAAGCAAAAGCAAAAAGCTACTGCAGTAAATTGCCTTTCGTGCCACCACACTAAGAAAATGGCCCCACCACAGCCCCTCCCTCCCACACCACACAAATGAAAATCCCACAACCAAAGCTAAAAGATCTTGCAGCCCCCTGCCGCTGCCGTTCATGCCGCACTGCAGGCAAATCCATGGAGCTCAAGTTTTTATATTAAAAACCGCGTAATGGAGTGCAACTTATTGCATGTGGAATGCAAGGCAGTAGAGAAGGGTAGGGGGAAGGGTAGGGCGGCAAAACTCTCTGCTCGCCCTCTTCCTTTGTGTGTGCAAATGCGCGGAAATGCAATTGAAAATGAAATGAAAAGAGAGCCAATGAAAATGCACATTGATTTGGGCCCATTTTATCCATTGATTTGCCTGCAGTTTCCCCTACTCCGCACAGACCAACCATAAGATTTTAATGTTGCCAATCGGACAGGCAGCAGAGAGTGCCTGCCCTGCCCAAAAGGATATTTGTGTATTGTATGAATGAACAGGCGAGGCGCCTCACGCCAAGCATTGGCTCCAAGGAGCTCCAAGAACTGCTTGTGGCTTGGTCTTTTGTTGCGGCGTTTAATAGGCAATCTAATGGGCTTATGCTGGTCCTCTCCAATGAATAGAAATAGAAAACTCTTGAGCAAAGTAAATGTTCGCCTTTATTGAGTCTGTAAAGGTAAGAGGTTACGGCTATGACTTTATGCTTAAGTGATAACTCTCAAGTTATATGAATCGATAGGGAACCAAAGTAGTTTCATGGGTAATCGATTAAAGTTTCGACATTTAAAAAAATCATTTTTAAACGATTAACAACTTTTTTTTTATTCATTTCATTTATTTTGCAATATATTCAGTCACATAACTGATTCAGAATTGATTCATCATTTTTATTTTTGTTTAATTTCTATTTATTTTTATTATTATTATTATATTTTTTGAATATAATATTTTTTTATAATTACATATTAAAATATTTTAAATTAGTTTAGATTTATTTTTTTTATTAATTAATTATTATTAATTATTATTTTGCAACATATTGAGTCACATAACTTATTCGGAATTGATTCATCATTATTTTTTAATATTTATTTATTTTCATTATTATTATTATATTTTTTACGTATGTATTAATATATTTTAAATTAGTTTAAATTTATTTTTATTATTAATAAATTATTATTACTTATTATTTTGCAACATATTCAGTTCAAAATCGTTTCGGTATTGATTCATAATTTTTTTTTTAAAGTTATTTATTTTCCTTATTATTATTATATTTTTGTAATATTTTTTGTATATTACATATTACAATTCTTTAAATTAGTTTAAATTTATTTTTATTGTTAATTAATTATTATTTTACAGTTCTGTTATTTCTCAATATAACCGCTTCATAACCGATGCCAAGCTCAATCAAATTGTTCTTAAAACCCAAAATTTCATTCAAAGTATCAGCCGTGAAATTATCTCTTAAGGAACTCAACGCACTTGATGGAATATCGCTGAGAATGCCTAACGTTCAATACTCCGTACATTCGATAGCCCGTAAATTCAATATTCCGTACTTTTGATATCCGTATCTCTCCATAAGGTATTTCCATAGCATCATAAAACTTTAATTTAAATTCTGTGCAACATCCCGACGCAATATGGGTATCTGGGAATCCAATAATGATCAGCTTTCTCGGCCAATAGCCCCGTGCCGTACTCCTACCCCAGACAGACCGACCGACCCTTGGAGTGCAGCAGGCGGCAGAGCAGCGCAGTGCAGCGTCGCGCAGTGCAGGGCATGGCAGAGCATGGCATCAAGTATGCAACGCATACACCTGCACACTCGCCATGCATGAGAGGACATATGGGGCACACACACCGCCCCAAACCAGCCCCATGGACCTGCCATACCTTTTGCCTTTGCCTTTACCTTTACTCCTGGCCAAATAAGTGAGTTAAGCAGCGTTCACGGCTCATAGCAGAGAGAGAGAGGAAGAGAGAGAGAGAGATATGAGCAGCAGCAGCTCTTTTTCTGTACTTTAATTTGAAAAAATTGTCAAGCATCAAAATACTCTTAGAGCTGTTCGCCACACAGCCAAAGGCGTAGAGCAAAGGAGGAGCCCAGGCCGAAGAAGTTACTTGCTGGTCTGGCGGTAGTATTAGTGGAAATGTTTGCCAGCAAAACCGCGTGCTGTGCGTGCAAATAAATCAAATAAATTATGGAGAGCAGAATAACGCAGGTAAAATTGTGAGAAATGGTCCTCTTGGATCTGCTCTGTTTCTTGGCCTATTCCAATTCCCGCTCAAAGGAAAAAAAAAAAATTTTTTATGGGTAGCTATGAATATTTTAATACTCTATCAGTTCCTCAGATCCATATCATATGGATAAATAGTCATTATCTTATGATTTATTTTATGTTTCTTAAACGAATTTTAAACGATTTTTAAACCATTTAAGACTCATCTATAGCCGATACGAAACCAAGCTTTAACCCATTCATTACCGATCAAAAATAATCATAACCGATTCAAAGCCGTTTCAGATCAAAATACGATTTATCACCGTTTTGTAGCCGATTCATTAACGATTGAAAACCATTATAATCGATTTAAAAACAGTCCAGCAGAATTTAATAACCGATTCAACAGAATTAAAAAATAATAATAATAAAATAAAATATCAAAAAAAAAAATAAGCGATGTAAAAACTTAGAAAAATATACCAACATCTAACGTTTTGTGGAATTATTTCCAGGCACAAAAAATGTATGCCTATAAAAAAGTATATATTTTGGAACAATTACTTGACATGGTAATCCGTTCTGAGGGTTTTCAATTTGTATACTTTCTGCATTACGAGTATAATATTGCCACAAAGTCTATGAAAATTCAGATGTAAGACGTAAAAAATAAACACCTGCTTGCACTACTCATACCCTTTGTAAGGGCATGGAAAAGAGCAATGCTAAGGAGGCAGCGTTGCAGCTTAACTTGCTTAAACATCAGCAGCGAGCACACAGGCGGCGGCAGTGAGAGGCAACAGCCAAGGAGGCCAAACAGCAGCAGCCATGTGGTAGCCATGTGGCACTGGCAGCAAACAACAACAAAAAAAAAAAAAAAAAGGAGTTACATCGGTGGCATAAAAAGTAGCACCAACAGCATCATAATCAACAGCACAAAAAAATATTAATGGAGTTTTCATGTTTATAATGTCATTAGCTCACAAATGCTGCTGCTGCTGGTGTTGCTGCTGCTGGTGTTGCTGCTGCGGATGCTGCTGCTGCTGCTGCTGATTCTGATGCTGCTGCTGCTGCTGCTGCTGTTGCTGCTGCTGCTGCTGCTGCTGCTTCTGCTGCTGCTGCTGTGTAAAAGCTCTGGCTGTATGTTTGCTGTTGCACATGTGTGCCGTGATTCGCTTGCCACATATATTTTCTGTGATTTTTTCACAGCTCTCCTACTACCCACATGGAGACAGCCATAAACATGCAGCAAACACACACACACACAGATATACAGCTACACAGCTACACAGACACATAGACAACATCTATAAATGTGTGAACACTAATGTGCACATTATGTTTGTGGGGCCATTATCCTTGGAGCACACGGTTCTAGAGAGCCCGCCCGTTTAGGAGTCTGGGTTTTCGTTCCATCGTTCGTTCGGTTGGTGTTCTCGGGGAATACAAGTGGCAAGTAGTACTGCCCACCAGACCATGCCACATGCCACACAATGAGTTAGTTGTAATTTTATGGGGTGGAGTGGGGCAAGAGTCCTCCTCGTCGTTGGCGTCGTCGTAGAAGGCAAGTAAAAACCCTTTAACTCATTTGTTTTGCTTAAGCCAAACAACAAAAGAGGGTTAAGGGTTGCAAGAGGGTTAAGCAGAGCTGAGGTGGGGGCTAACAAGAGGTGGGCGTAAAACAAGAGGCGTGTGAAGTAACGTTTAGGCCCCCCAGTCTGATGTTGCGACAAACCAAAAGGACTCGCGCGCGGCAAACAATTCTGAAATTTACATAAGGGGCGGCGAGGACGTCTACATGTGCTTGTATCTGTGTGTATGCATGTATTTGTGTGTGTGTGTATATAAATAATAATAAACTTAATGACTTAGCACATATTTTCTATATATTTTCGCATTAATTTTGCAGGCATTTCATCGATGTAGCAGCCGAGAGAAAACATCTTCATTGACTTTCCATGCAGCTTTCTTGCAGCTTTCTTCTTTGGAAAGAAAGTCTATTTTTGTGCTAATTCATGGGTGGACAAAACCCCCAAACGCCAACCCAACCCCCTAACTAGACACATAACCTACCCTCTTCCGTGTCTCCCTTACCCACCCCCTTTTCGTGCAATTTTTCTACTTTATAATGATAACATTTTCGTGTTTTACAATGTTGTAAGGCCACCTCCCGCCACACACACCCACCACATATGTCCCTTAGGAGGCAGCGCACCATCTTTTTTATGACGTCATTTAAGGGTCTGTTAATGGGTGGGTGTGATGTCATGGTTGATTCATTAATTTTCACAACTTTTTCGAGGGGGGGAAAAAACTACTACAACTCGTACTCTTTACAGCTAGAAAAATCCTTGCCACAGTAGCAGCAGAGATTTTTATTATTTTTTGTTTTGCTTGTCAATTAACATTTTATTTTTTTTTGCTGGGTGCTGCATTATTAAAAAGGGGCCCTCCAATCAGAGAGAGCCTCTTGAGCCTGAGCCTGAGACGGAGACGGAAACGGAAGTGAATTTCAAGTTGTTTTATTTTTTTTTCGCAACTTTTTCTGGGGTGCAGGGAAAATGCAGCCGTTTACATCCGCGTTTAGTTTTGCTTTTGTTTGGAAGGGGCAGAAAGTTGTCGCATTTTCATTTATTCATGCCAGTTCTTGACCAAGGCGTGGTGGGGTCGCCCCGCCGCGTTTTTCCCCCCATTTGCCGACCATTTGTTGCGTTTTCTTTTCTGTTTCCTTTCGAGCAGAGAGGAAGCAGGCAGCATGTTGCCTGTGTCGCCTGTGTTGCCTGTGTCGCCTGTGTCCTGTGCTAAATGTAATTTTCCGTTGTTAAATCCTGTTTTGTCAAAAACTTCACTCTGCAAAAGAAAAGGAAGTCAACTCGAAGCGAAAACCAAACAAAACAGCGTACAGAAAATGTAAGGTAAAAATAAGAACGAGAAAAGAAGAAACTCCCAAGGAGTGAAAATAAATTACTTGGCACTCATCACAGCTTTAGACTCGCCAGCAGCAGGGCTCCTACGCTTCGGTTCGCTCTGCTCTGCTCCTTCAAATGCAGATTGCATCTATTGCTGTGTGTCCCTTCCCCATCAGCATCCCTTCAGTTGTTAACAAATTAAATCTATAAACGATGTGGAGGGCGGGGTGTGAGGGGTATGCCGTAGCACAATGGAACGGTGGCAACAATTAGGCAGTACGATGATGGAGTGTCTGGCCCGAGCGGATGTCGGAGTTAAGTCCTGTCGTCCTGTCAGCGGAAATGCCATCCCAAAGCGTGGACACATTGCATAAGTTATTGGCCAGGCCAAGGACTAACAAAGATAATGATTCACATTAACATTTTGCAGCCTTAAAAGGGAATCATGCTGCTTCAGAAAAAATTAATATAAATAAAATAAAATACAGAAAAAAAATTGTAACTAACATAATAAAAAAAAAATTATAACAATATTTTCTCCGCTAATTATATACAATATAAAACATAGTAAATATAAATAAAAAAAATATAAATAAACATATAACTATAAATTAAAATATAAATAAATAAATAAACATATATTTTCAACAAATTTCATATTTTATATTCATTTCGAAATATTTTTATATTTCAATTCACATTAGGCCCAAAATAAAGACTTTTTATTTTTTATAAACATTTAATTTAAAATTAAAATACAAAGTTAATTCTGTTATATTTTATTTTTTTGTGTATATTTAAAACGCGATTATTAGATATAAATGGGCGTGTGTTTTTAAATTCAGTGTGCCATATTTCTCTGCTTGTGAGACTAATTAAATAATTAATTCACTTGGCTGTATCTTCGTTGGATTTTTCGGTGATTTTCGTTCCCCCTGAAGAATTATTGTTCAACTGTCAAATGCCACGCCCAACTAATTACAAACTTCTTATGTCTCCTGCGGAAAACACACACATTTACTTTAATTAAGTCATTTTCCCCTCCCATCAGCAAAAGACAAATGTTCCACACAGAGAGAGAGAGAGAGAGAGAGAGAGAGAGAAAAAGAACCGCCTACCGGAAAAAAGAGAAGGAACTTTATTTTACAGCAAAACGGAAGCAGGTCATAGTTTTTATACGTCTCTTGACATGACCTCTCCACTGCTGCTCCTGCTGCTCCTGCTGCTCCTGCTCCCACTCAAGACTCTCCTCTCCCCTCTTCCTACTCCCTCGCATGTTGCATCCTCAGCCCCTGAGGGAGGAGGTCTTTGTCCACTTGGCAGGAAAACAAATTTACGGCATTGCTTTTAGTTGTTCCGTCGTTATTGTTGTTGCACATTTGAAATGTACATAATAATTCACACGCTACCCCGCCGCCGCACTGGAGGAGGATAGGAGGTGGGTAGTAGGGGTACGCACAAATCTACGCCAAAAGTAAAGTCATAAGAAAATGCATAAAACATGGCCCCAACATTCGCCGTCAACGTCGCCAACACTTCAGCTGCCTGCCAGGCAAAAACTTTTCTCATCATCAACCACAAACAAAGGCCAAAACAATGGTACATAGAGACAGAGACAGAGAGAGAGAGAGAGAACGAGAGCGGCAGAGGGAGAGACAAGAAAGAAAGAGAGAGAGTGAGAGAGACAAGCAGGGAGGCACGACAAACAAACAAAAAAAAAGAACCCAAAATCGGTGGACCAGGCCCAAAAACATAAATTGCTGCAGGACAGCAGCAACAGCAGCAGCGCCAGAGTCGAGCCTAGGCAATGGGCAGTCATCTCCTAGCAGCCCGCTGCTGCCTGCTGCCTGCTGCCACACCCCCATTCTTATGGCCAAGGACCCGGCTAAGCCACAACAACTTTGCAGCAATTAAGCTTGGGGCAAGCTCTGACATTGGCAGGGGGTGGCGGCAGCAGGCGCTGGCGGAATGTGATGCGGGAAAGGGCGGTTGGCAAACGGGAGAGCAAATAATTTTTAATTGTGCTGCACAATGCTGTAAAATTAATTCATCTTTTTCACACTCAAATAAATTGCTGTTGACGCGACAACAACAGTAGTAACAGCAACAGCAACAGCAACAGCAGAACAGCAGAGGAACAGCAACATCAGAGGAACAAGCTAGAAAACAAGTCAGAATTTGATTTAATGAAGATGCCACGACTAAATGTTACCCAGTACTATGGGGTAGATGTTTAAAGGGGCGCTTATAATGTGAGGGCTATTAGTGGAGCGTTGGATATTACCTACCAATATAATCAAGGCATTATCTACTTTATATCTGTAATTAAATATGTATAAGAAATTATATTCCAAGCAATTGCTGCCCCTCATGAACACACAGCCGCATATACTCCAGCGGTGTGCGTAATCGGTACTCGGTCTCCTCGATCGCACTGGTACACTGCATTAGCAGTCACTGTTTTTTCGTTTCTTCATTCTCACGCTCTCACGCAGAACGCGACTGAACGACACCCACGAGCATTGCCGAAGAGAGAGGAGAGACAGGAGAGCTGAGCTTTTGCTGAAAAGAGAACGAGAGACGAGAACGCTGAGCTTTTGTTGGTGGCTTTGCTTTGCTTTTCTACCTGCTTGCAATTTGCAGCGTTTCTGCTCTCTCCGTCGCTTCGCCTTTAGAGTCGTGGACAGGCACGATCTTGCACGGCAAAGCTTAGCCCCATAAAATATGGTATTTATTTGAATTATTCTATGCGAAATAATAATCCCTCCACATGGATCAGCAGAGCTGCCGCTGTCAGGGCAGATACTGGGGGAATAGCCACATCAAGTATAATATTTGTGGGTATATTTTCGTATAAAATAAATAATTTTAAAAAATAATAATAATAATAATAAATAATACAAAAATAAATAATCAAAATAATAATAATATAATATATGTAATAATAATAAATAATAAATAAAAATAATAAAAACATAAAAAAAATGAATAATAATAATAATTAAAGTCGCACAATAATTAAGATCATTTCTGGATGTTTTCCTCATAGACTTCAAAGCAAATGGAATTTTGCTGCAGTGCTCGCGCACTTTTGATCATCGGAAGGCTCCTTAACCTTTTGGCTTTCAAAGCCCTTTCTACCACAAACACAAATACACCCCCCACAAATGCCGAGGTATCACAACACAAAGCAAAAAGAGAGAGTGGGAGAGGGAGAGAGCGCGAGTTGGTGGAGAGAACAGAGGAAGTTGTTGTCGCCGTCGTTGTCGTCTGCTCAAGAGCGTAAATAATTACATTTTCTTTGTGCTGTTGCCAAAACGTTGCAATTGTTGCTGAGGGCGGGGGGTGAGTGCATAGAGTGGGTGCTGCCAACACTCTTACCCCCCAAATGTCCCCGCATCTCAACTGATTTTCGGGGAGTGCAACCTGTCAGTGGCAGCGACAAGAAAGCACACAGTGCAACTACGGTGCACATGGAGCACATGGCGCATACGTAATGTGTACAACAGCAACATACAAAAAAACAACAGCAATTTCTTTAATATATTTACGCCCAATGCTTGTTGCAACAACAATGAACTAAGAACAAACAATGATGCATACAATTTGTATTTAATTATGCGCAAATTAGTCTGCTACGGGGGGTGGCGGGTATCAGCACCCCTCGCCCAGTGATTCCCCTCAACAACAACCAAAAAAAAAAGGGACGCCGCATACACACACATAGCAAAACGCAAAGCAGTGGCAAGTGTTGGCACATGACAAACACTTGCAACTTTTTGTAGTGCTGGTGCCTGCCTGCCTGCCTGCCTGCCTCAAATGCGGGTCCGGAATTTACAGTTTGAGTTGGGTTTTTGTTTTCACTCATTCGAAATTTTACGCTAATTTTCTTTTGCCTGTTTGTATTGCTGCGGAGTGCCAGCCACTGCTGACTGCTGACTGCTGCCTGCTGCCCTGCCCTGCCTGCCTGCTGCATGTTGCATGTTCACAAGTAATTTACTCGGGGTAAGAAAAACTTGATGAATATTCCACAGTCAAGTGCTTGCCACTGGCCAATGGCAATGGCTTATGGGCATCTTTCTACGAGTGTGCTATCATAATCTATCCAACCCTTTAAATTATTCATTTGTGCCTACTGCTTGAAGGAAAATGCTTTCAGCGCAGGCCCTGAAGCATGCCACGTGGCGTGGATTAAAAGCTCCCAAGGCCACGCTATGCGTATGAGCAATTAATAAGAAAAGGAAAAAGAAATTTAAAGCCAGCATTTTTGCTAAGAAAAGAGAGAAACGGATGAGAAACTCAATGAAAATTTAAGGTAATGCTGGGTGCAAGTCACACTGGGCGCGAGAAAAAAGTGTCAACTGCTAAGCCACACTGGGCGAGGGCAAGCAAAACAAAGTGCAAGCTCTTCGCACCGCAAAAGTTTAGTAAATCTATCAAGAAATTATTCTCTCACATATTTCAAAATTTAAGGCTCCTCCCCCAACACATTCGTTAGAATTTAATTTGTATTAAAATTTCCTCTCATTCTCTTTAATCGATGGCCAAAAAAGAAAATTGAAATATTTTACCAGAAAATGGAAATTCCTACCCAGCAAGAATCTCTGCCACTCTGCCTGCTGCTTCAAGAAACTTGTGCCGCACTCCCCCCCGACCAAAGTACTCTCCTCCTCACCTGCTTTTAGGGGGGTAAGAGTTTTTCGTTTAACAATTTAACTTGCAGAAGAATCTGCTGCACCAAGAACTTTGTCAATCGAATAGTTTCGTTCGAGCGTGAACACGAAACTAAAAAGACACTCACACACACACAAACACTTACCTCGGTGCGTCGCTTGCCCCAACAACAGCAGCAGCAGCAGCATTCAGGTGCGTTTGCACACTCATTAAACGTCCCCGAAGCCCGCACAATTTATGGCGTCGACGGCAACGGCAACGTCAACGGCAACTGCAAGTTGCATGCCTCCATAATTAACTTGTTGTACTTTGCATGGCATGCAGCGAGAGCTCGAGAGCCCGAGCCCCCTCCAGCCATCCATATAGGGGCCCGCCCCAAAGGTGCAGGACTATTATTAGGGGGCCCTCCCACCTGCACACTGAATTTATGAATGGAAAACCGTGTTTCGGGGCGGTAGGTGGGCTCTGGGCTGGGCTGGGCTGGCCAATGTTATGCAAATACTCATAACAGTACCCGCCCCCCAAAAGAGCGTCGCATGCTGAGGACATTTTTAATTTGAGTCCTTTCGCATTCGCATGAGTATTGTGAGTGCGAATGTGAATGAATGAATTTTTTTTTTTTGCCGCTCGTCTGATGACAGACAGATGGGGGGATTTGGGTTCTGTGTTCTGGGTTGTGTTTTCTGTTCTTCTGATGAGGTCGCTGCATGGCATGTGAATTACTGAATTGGGTGCGCCTCCGCCGTTTATGTCGCGACAACAAAACGCTTCAAATGTCTGTGACCTTTCGAAGGGGAAGGCGGCGGGTACTGCCGACTGCAGTGCACGTACAAGAGGAGGGTATCCTGCAGCAGGAAGGGGTCTATCCCTTTAGCAGGACTGGGGGTGCAAGTGGAAGCATCAAAGGCGCAACAACAACACCTTCTCAGACGACAACGACTCCCTTGAGTATTTTGGTTGGCAAATTATTTTTGTAGCAGCCAGCAACAGCAGCAGCAGACGACGACGCATTATACAAATGAGAAAATGAATTAAATAAAATGCGAGCGACCGCATTTTGTTGTTCAGTTTTTTTGTGGTTTTGGTGTTAGTGTTGGTGTAGTGGGCGGACGACAGGTCGTGCACATATGAACCTGAAAAGCAAGTGACACAAGACATGAGAGCGTGAACACACCTCCACACCCCTTTCTCTCTCTCTCTCTCACTCTATCTCTCTCGAAGGATATTGCATGTCAGTCAATGTTGGCAAGGCAGAAATTAAATGCTCCGATGATTGCTTTGATATTTTTGTATGAGTATTTTAAATAAGAGTATTCGAAGCAATCAACAAAATCAGCAGTACGGCAAAATGTCTATTAAAATATATAAAAGTTAATATTAAATACAGGGACAGATAAGAAAAATATACAAAATATAAAACAATATTTATTTAAATACTATACAAAAAATTAGTGTAATAAAAAATACTTAAAAAAACAGCAGTACGGAAAGATTTCTATTAAAAATATAAACTTTAATTAAACATAAACATAACCATAAAAAAATATATAAATATATAAAAAAAATACTAAAATAAAAAATACTGGAAAATTAATTTTAAAATACGCTAAAGAATAATTTAAAATATTTATTTTTTGAGTTGAAACGATATTTTAGACTGAATAAAGAAAATCATGTTTCCTAGTTCCACCTGCACTCCAGCCGCCTCTCACGCAATTTTTTTTGCTATCTTCCTCTACCAGTGTGGCTTAGCAACTCTTTATATCCCTCTTTCTAGCACTGGCTCTCTACCAGTTCGACTTTTAATTTATAATCTTCCCCATAGAAATACATTTTTAAAGCTCATTTTAGCCACAAAAAAAGGCAAAGGAATTCCTTAGCCACTGAAAATACGAAACCTCACTTGACCCACAATTAATATATGTACACACATGTGGCCAATATGCCCCGCCCCAATCACATGAAATATTTTTTATGAAATGAAATATTAAACACACGATTTGTTGGCGAGCCCTTAGAGCAGAGGGGAAGTAACAGGACTAAGCCTCGCAGATTGCGACGAGAGAGAGAGAGAGAGTGAGAGCGAAGTTCTAGTAATACTGATTTATTTATTTATATATTTATATGTAATGGGCATAAATGTTATCGCTGGCAAACAAACAATACAAAAGCCTGACAAGGACAAGGGGCAGCAGCACAACGAGTGAAACGAAGGGGGGTAACTAGTCAAAGGAATGGAAAGGAAAAAACCCCCACGCAAATGGTCATTTATAACGATGGCCCCCAGAGAGAGTGAGAAAGTGGGTGGGCAGACAGGAGTGGGGTCGATGGATGGACAAAGCATTACATAATAATAAAATAAACACAGTCTGAAAGTGGGGCCCAAAAGGGACCTGGGGCAGGGACAGGGGACGAATGGGGGAACATCCCTTTTCACTTTTCATGTTGCATCATTTAATATGCGACGCATTTGAGCGCTTTATCTCAAGCGGCCGAATGGTCGTCGCTTCGTTACGCTTTTTTCGGGGGGAAGGGAATGAGAGTATTTATCATCAATCAACGCACGGCCTGCTGCACATACACACATGCATCCTCCGCAGAGAGAAACACGCACACATATGTCCGCTTATGACTTTTGGAACAAACGGAACGTGGCGCGCATCTCTTGGACTCCGAGACTCAGAGACTCTTCACTCGACTCGACTCAACTCGACTCGACTCTCCTCGAGAGTCTGATTGATGAATCGCACATGTAAATTAATTTTCTGATGTTTTCTTCATTTTCCATCTCCATCTCTTGTCAGAGTTGTTTGCACCACACTTCCTCTGGCAGTTTCTGGCAATGGCAATGGCTGGCATTTGTAAGCCGCTTAATTGCTTTATTTCGCCGTCTTTGACAGTGTCTCTCTTCTTTCGAATGTTACGAAGAGCCCTGCCTGATGTTGCTGTTTTTTCTCCCACTCTTGCTTCTACTTCTACTCCTCCTTCTCCTGCTTTGCCCTCCTCCTTCATAGACATTTTCCTTCAATTGGCTTTTCTCTTGAATTTCAGTTAGATACTATTTGGGCAATGTATTCGTCTTATTGTTCAAAAGTAGAAGAAGAAGTTGGGGAACAGAGCAGAGCCTGTTAACTACAGCCTAAAGCTTTTATGTATGCTTCATGCTTCGGCAAGAAGGGTATATTCACGGCATTTGGAACGCTGTAACAACATATGTAATTAAACTATAATAATACTTACTTTCGTGTTTGGTTCACAACATTGACAAGGGGAACCTATAAAGAGAGGAAAATGTGCAAGAAATTTTCAATTAAAAAATTACAAAAATACAAAATTAAAATTAAATTAAGCTAAAGTTAAAAAAAAAACAAACTCGATATAAGTACTACAAAAAACAATAAAAATTATATTTTATAAATGCTCAAAATTAAGTAAAAAAAAAATTTTAAAATAAATTTTATAATAGAAAATATTCACACTGCAAACAAGTCTTAGAAATATACTAAGAAAATATTTCTAAAAAATAACTTAAAAAATAAAATAAAGGGGAACCTATAGAGAGAAAAATGTCAAGGAATTTTTAATTAAAAATTAATATGAAAATACTACAAAACACTTTTTAAGTACTACAAAAATAAATAACAAATATATTTTATAAATGCTCAAAATTAAATATATAAAAAAAAATGTTAAATAGAAAATATTTACACTGCAAACAAGTCTTAAAAATATACTAAAAAATAGTTCTAAAAAAGAACTTAAAAAATAAATTAAAGGGAAACCCATAAAGAGGGGAAAATGTCAAAGAATTTTCAATTAAAAATTAATTCAAAAATACTACATACATGTTCTACAAAACACTATTTAAGTGCTACAAAAATAAAAAAAAATTATATTTTATAAATGCTCAAAATTAAATACATATAAAAAAAATTTTTAAAACAATTTTAAAATAGAAAATATTCACACTGCAAACAAGTCCTAGAAATATACTAAAAAATAGTTCTAAAAAATAACTAAAAAAAAAATAATAATTAAAGATTCTAAATATACACTAAAAAATCTATTCTAATAAATAAAAAATTAAACAAATGTACGTAGCTTCCTTTCTTACATAGAGCATCGTCGCAGTCAACGTATTCATTAGGGATTTTTGGTTTTCACCAGCCATCCTCGTTATTTATTTGCCCGATGCCTTTGATATATTGAAAAGCATTTTCCGCTACGTAGTACAATTGCAAAAAAATGTGGCAAGCCCCCTGATATAAGCCCCACCATGCGTACTGATGTGCGTGGCACGAAGGATAAGTGTCCTGGGCACGCATTCGCCAGAGAGAGAGAGAGAGAGAGAGGGAGAGAGAAAGAAACCAACCCAATCGACAATCCACAATCCACACATGAGGCTGCCATTCAGAAGAAGGTTTGTTTTATGCTACATTTAAGTTAATATGATTTACATTCAAAAAGGGAAGCAACTTCTACCGATGCGTGGGGGGGGGGAGCGAGGGGTGGTGGGCCAGGAGCAACTGCCATTAAAGATCAATCAAAATCGTTTATCCTTGATTATTTGTCATTATCCTTTTTTGCACTAACCGCAAAAGGGAAAACGCAAAACAAAGCCAGTGACAACAGCAACAACAACAATTGCGGCTTAAATTTGTATTTGTATCTGTGTGAATGTGTGCGTGTGTGTGTGTGCGGGAGTCCTTTATTTATTTTGTACATTTCAAATGCCTGCTAATGCCACAAACTTCCCATCCACGTCCACGCTCTCTCCTCCCTCCCCCCAACAATCCATAGCACGCGCGTGATAAATGACATTAATCCGCCATGTTCCAGCCGATTCAAGTGGCAAAGCCGCACCGAAAGTATCCTCCAACAGAAACAATCCGACAACTGCTATTCCATTGGCCCTCTCATGCAGAAACTATATTTGTTTTGTTAATAGTACTTCCCCTACCCTACCCTACCCTACCCTACCCACACTCAACTGCTTTCACCTCCATTCAGTTCTTTGCTGATAAGACAAGTGGCTTTGATGCTTTGATATATAGGCACACACACACACACACACACACAGGTAGAGCGACGCAGAGCACAGCGCATTCATCTAGTCCCGTCAGTCAGTCAGGCGACGATTAATATTCATTAAGCAGAGAGGCAGGCCTAAGGCGCCTAAGAACTTTCATATGTATAAGCAAAAGAGCTCGCAGAAGACAGTGCATTTTGAGCAAACACAGAAAAAATAATATAATGATGACAGAAAGTATCCAAAAACTTCTTAGGAACTTTAAAAACTTCTTGTTCGAATATTTATAGTATTTAGAATATAAAATTTCTGCTTTACTGCTTAGTTATTTGCAGCGTTTTTTAAGCATTTCCTTGGGCAGTTCTGCCAAAACTCAATTCAATTGTATTTTCTGTATTTTTCACAGTTTTTTTCAAGATTTTTTTAAAATTTCTATTCTATATTCTGTTAGAAAATACGTCACACCTTTTTTATGGCATGCACTTGATATATTTGTTGTGATTTTGTTGTATTTTTTTTAAAAGTATATGACAGTTATTTCGTTAGGTACAAATTTTTAAGCAGCCTTTTAAGGCTGTTAATTTTTTTTCATTTATTTTATATTTTATTCTAGTATATTTTTTGAGGTATTACTTCAGTTCCTTCACAGATTTTCTGCAGTATTTTCGCATATGTAGATTAAATTTAAAATGCAACATAATTGGTTCTCAATACATTTACAACATCTCTCAATAATGGACACTTATTTTCCTACCTTTAGATGAAACCCTCAAAGGGTTTTTGTCAACCATACATAAATATTTACATACATATGTATGTTTGTACATCATAGTTATTAAAACGGAAAATTCCTTAAAACTTTTGCATACATTTAGATTGATTTCCCATAAAAACCCGCGATTCCTCTCCCCACACATCGTTTCACAACACCAACACCATGCCCAAACCATGCCCAAACCCTCTCCCATCAACTGCTGCACCTTCAGTGGCTTTTCATTCTTCACGTGCTCCTTCGAACGCCTCTCTCTCTCGCTCTCCCGCTCTCTACCCATCCTGCAGCAGGGTCTTCGTCATCATCCTGGCAATCATTAATTTATCAATGTGCCAGCGCCTTGGGAGAGCATGAAAATTTTTGGCTGCGCTGCTCACGGGCACCTTCCCGTTTTATGGGTCTCCCTTTTTTTTTATTATGATTATTTCTTTCTTTTCGCCGAAAGGAACAACAACAACAACATCAGAACAGAAATCACATACGAAGGGGACGCCGCGGCGGCGGCGGCTATAATGTGTGCGTCTCTGTGGGACTCGTGAAAATTGGGTTGGGCCTTTGGGCCTTTTGGCCTCGGGCGGCATGGGACGCGCTTGTTGCTTTTTGCTTCCTGCCAAAATAAAGTCAAAAATCAAATGTTTTGTGATATCGACTTTGACAGCATTCATGACAGCCGCTCAATAAATTTTGATAACACATTTCCAGCGGCTCCAAAACGAAATCTCAGTGGATAGATGGTGAAGAATAGCTTCTGCTCTTTCTCGTTTTTTTTTTTTTGCTGACAGGTGTAGAGGCAGCTATCTGCTGCCAAAAAGTATCTGTGTATCATCTGTACTTGTGTGTGTGTGTGTATCTTTTATGTGTGTGCATCTGTGTAGCTGTCTAATGTTCCAAAATGTTTGTCTAAGCCTTTTTGGGTGCTTATGGTTTATGGTAGTCGAAAGTACAGCTAAATTACATACCCCGTTCGGTTCCCGAACTCCCAATTAATATAGCGTCAAGGACGTACCGATGACCTCCAGTCTGGAGATAAGCAAAAACTCTGAAATTAACCATTCATAAAAGTACTGCAATTATCTACCAATTTATTCAGCGAAATTCTTGGAAAAAAAATCAAACTCCCAAAATTCATATCGATTTCGAGGCCATAAAGAACACGAGTCCCATGATAATTACCAATTACATTTCAAATCACAAAGTGCCTTCAATCGCAGTGCCACAAAAAGGAGGCATACACAAGGCACCAACCCCCACGCCACACAGTGTGACCCCCCCCTCCCCCTCTGTAAAAACCAATCAAATGTCAGACAGAACAGACATCAATAATGGAATTCCCCCATCCATCCACACCACACCCACACAAATATTTAGCCAAAATGTGCGTGTAATTTTATTTATTTATTGATAATTTGCGGCTCTGTCGAAAAACTCGCGGAAAAGCGTCACAACAAAACCGCAAACACTCACACACACACACACACACACATACACAATTTTTACGCGCATTTAGACGCATTTTCTGGGCTTATCTTTATATCTGGCATTGACATAAATCATCGAAAAGGAGATTTAACTTTTGATTGATGGATGACAAAATGCTGTGTGGGGGAGGGCTTCTTTTCATCACACTAATCGATGAAGCTGAAGCATTTACTTAATGCAATTTAATCATATTTCAGGGCATCTCCTTTGAATGATTTTTGCCATGCCTTAAAAGAGATTCCACATGTCGTATGCGTAATGTGTGCATAATATAATTTAATAGCTGCAGAAAAATATCTGCACGTAGAGCGCGGCAGGTCTTACCTGTACTTTCATCCTCTCCGCCCCCATTTTGCTGGCTGTAAGGAATGCCAATTTATTTTACAAGTGCACGTCGACAAAATTTGATCGTTTACAAATGCAAAAACTGTTCCACCTGTACATTCTGTATATCCCTTTTGCTTAACGCTTTGCCACCGCCTCCTCCTCCTCCTCGTATGCGTACTATTTATGAATAATGTGTGAGAAAGTCGCTTCGCTCCGTTCCGCAGCGAATGTTTGTATTTTTCGTATTTTAGTGGAAAATGACAGCACGTCGTGGGTGTATTATTCACTTTCGTAGAGGCACAGCTTTTAAGCGTGTGCTAAAGAGCCGTTGAATGCCCTGCAACCAAAATGGTGGATGAATATGAAGTTATTCGATTTTGCGTACCAGTTTGTTGGAGGTTTAAAAATGGGAATATTTCTGAGCGAAAAGTAGAAGTTTAATTTGTGTTTTGACCAATGTAAATATATATTCTTATATATAATTTACAAATAATAATTTAATAATTTATTCCATAAGTTGAACTTTATGTTTAGACAGCATTTTATTTAATTTTATTTATTTTATTTCAAACATTCATTGTTTGTTTATTTAATTTCTTTATTCGGAATTCCACCCATTTATTTATTTATTTATCTTAATTAGTTAATTAACTTTTTTTGATTAATTATTTGTTTAATTATTGTTATTTACATTAGCATTAAATTCGTTAATTTTTTCAGAACTTCATTCATGTATTGCATCATTAATTCATGATTTCATCAGGCATTTTATAATAAACTTAAAACAAATTAAAAAAAAAATTTTTTTTCAATATTTTCATATATAAATTTAATATATTTTATTTAAGCTAAATTTTTATTAGATGCAACCACGAGTATCATGACCCATTTGCGTCTTCTATTCTGTTTTTATTTCGCATCTTTATGCCGCAAATATTCATCCTATTCAACCCAAAGGATATCAATCTGTATCTTTGCTTCCAAATTTACTGCCCATCGTTTTCTTTCTGTTGATTCTGTTCCATCAATTTGCATTTGATCTGCTGCCATCTCAATTTATTAAATTTCCATCTGCTTCCATTCCATCAGTTGAAGTATCTGTATCTGAATCTGAATCTTTATCTGCATCTATTCTGTATCTACTACCTGCTCAAAATCTACTAAAATTGAAAGTTTGCACTGTCTTTCCTTTATCTCTTTTTCTTTTCCTTTCTTCAAGCACACATAAGAAAAACCGCATACAAATTTTCAACTAACCGAAGTGCAACCTTCCCTTACACTTCCCTCAGGTGCTTACACCCCCCCACAGAGCGACTCCTCGCTCTGCACAAAGAACAACAACAACAACACACTGAAGAAGAAAAAAACAACAAATATGTAAACGTAGAAGATGGAAAACCCGCCCGGAAAACGAAGCTCATATACACAGCAGCATATATTACGCAAAAGGAAATTATTTCTTTCTCTCGCATGTTACCCTTCCCCCGTGTCCAGCACTCTGCACCGAAAATGTAATACACGTTGAAAGAGTTGACAACTGGAATGCTTTTTCGGGGTTGCCTTAACCTCTGAACCCACCACTGCCCCACTACCACATTGCCCCTGGCAGTGGCTACATTTTTCCTACGGAGTGGAGTTCCGGTAGTCCAAGTCATTTATATTCAAGTCAAGCGTTTGGCACAACTTTATGTGAAAAATTGACGTTGGCACAAAAGCCCCTTCCCCCCGAGAAAAAAGGTGAAAGGCGTTCCAGGTGGAGGAGGCGAAAGGTTGAGGTGTGTGGCATAAGATGTGCGCTGAAAGGTGGCAAGGTGTTTGAGGCAACATGCACGTGCATGCATTTAAAAATGTGCCTGTAACTCGTGCTTCTTACTTTTCAACACAAACAAAAAGTAGCCAAAAACATAATTTATAATACACTCAAAACTGCGCTGGAGAGAGCGAGAGCGAGAGCAAGAGATAGCTCTGCTCTTCTACCACAGTAGGTGACAAAAGATACATAAGAAAAATTGTATGGCAATTACACGTGCTGGGATAAACGACGGATCGTTGGATGGAGGGGGAGTGATGCCCCGCCATTAAAGTTGGCATCCAAAAAAAACAAAAAAAAAAAAAACATTTATGACCCCCAAAAGAAACATGTTGACTGAAAGAAAAGTGTCAGTGAGAGGCAATGCGAGAGTGCCAGAGGTAGAAGGAGTAACACAGTGAGAGACAGAAGATGAGAAGAAGAATAGAGAGAGAGAGAGAGAGAGAGAGAGTAACGGACGGCACAGACAGGTGTTCATGCTACTGCTTAAAAGTGAGAGAGAGAGAGAGAGAGAGACAGAGAGACGAGTCAAAAATCCTGCAGACACTCGACAGCGTGTGCCGGCTATTAATCCCGCACACACTTAACCCCAGAAAGCATCTCCCCGCCCCGTCCCATAACCCTTCCCCATACCCCAATACCAAGTACCTGCTTCTCTCATCAGAGGCGGGCAGACAGCTTTTAGCAGCAGCAGCACCAGCACCAGCAGGTCCAAGCCATACGGTAAATTGTGCACATTTTGACACATCATTTGACACCGGGTGTCAAACGGTGTCGCCCGAGACACCACCAGCACAAAAATGAAAAGTTTAAGCATACAAAAATAAAGGTAAAAGGTGAACTGAAGACCCTATACCCTTTGAATAAAAATTCTACATATGAATTCTATTAAATATGCTCTTAGATCTGCTTGGTTAATGCTTTAAAAAAATACTAGAAAGATATTAGGAAAATACTAGAGAGAATAACCGAAATAATACCCAAAAATACCACAAAAATACTAGACAAATACAAAAATACACTGGAAATAATAATGGAATAATAATAAGACTAGAACTAGAATAATACAAAAATACTAGAAATACCCTCTTTTAGGGTATTAAAACCTGGAAATATAAAGAGCGGGCGGCCAGGAAAGGTGTGCCGATGAGTCAGTAAAGGTGCAAGAGGCAAAACTTATAATAAACATGAAGCAACACAGGAGAATGAAGCAGCAGGAGGAGGAGCAGCAAGAGCGGCAATAGCAGGAGGAGCAACGAGAGCAGCAGCAGCAGGAGGAGGAGCAAAGACAAAAACAGCAGCAGCAACAGCAGGAGGAGCTAGCACAGCAGTAGGAGTTTGTATCAGCGTATGTTCAGGAAGAGAAGCAGGCAGCACTAGGAGCAATCCTGGCTGCCGACGGCATCGTTTTTGGGTCAACACAGGAAACTTTTCGAACCCGGTCGTCCTGTCGCCCAAATTACATTTTATAAATAGCCGTAGTTTTTGGGTGTCCACCTCCCGAGGCTTTCTACCCCTACCTCCCACACCCTGCACGTACCTTGGTCTTATTTTTAGAGCAGCCTCTAAATTTCTGATGAGCAGCCACTTAATGAATATTTTACACCCGAGCCTTGCATAATTTTCTGTGAAATTTTCTAAAAATAATTAAACGACTGCCTGAACGGCGCGGCCTTCGAAGCGAACGGGCTGGAATCCTACTTCTGGGTACTGGTTACTGGTTTCGTTTCGTTTCTCAGAGTAAATTAACTGTCACCAGAATTTGGGGGCACGCGAAATATCTCTGTATGCGAAATTAATTAAAATATTTGTGTTAATTGACGACAGAGATTGACAGATGAAAGGAATTTCGGATGGGGAAATTGGGGCAGATCCATTGATGGGAAAGGTTAATGAATTTCAGGGTTTAATTTATTAATTAGAAATTTGAAAATATTCATTTAGGATCTTTCTTTTCATTACATCTCCTTTTGTCTCGTTCTGACTTTTCCTCCGTCTCTCTCTCCCTCTTACTCACTCTTTTATTTTCACCTAATGCCTCACAAAAACCATAACAACAAATCCTATGATTTAATATAACCTATCTAATTTATCTTACCCCAACTTATCTGGTAGTTTATTTTTCTATTAGTTTTTATTATTCTTTCTGGTATTTTTCCAGTACTATTTTCAGTATTTTTACTAATATTTTCTTTTAATTTTCTAGCTTTACTTCAATTTGTTTTTTATTATTATTTTTGTTATTTTTGTATTAATTATATTATTATTTCTGGTATTATATAGTATTATTTCTAGCACATTTCGGGGATTACCTAAAGTGTTTCTCTCTTCTATTTTTCTGTAATTACTTATAGTATTTTTCAGTTATTTTATAGTATTTTTCCACAGTAATTATATTATGCTCAATCTACTATTGGGTAAATAAATTTCTCACTTCATTTAACCAAATACATGAATATTTTAAAACATTTACTTACAAAAACAACTTGCCAAGACTTCCCCTGCTCTAGCACCATATCCACCTCATACATTTCGCATACATCTCATTCTGAAATTGATGCCCCGCCTGACCCACCCCAAAAATAGTCATATATTTAAAGTCAATAGCCAACCGAAATTTCCAGGCGTAATAGCCACGTTCCATGCTACCACGTGTGGGGACGAGGCGGGCTTTCGCACAATTCCCCATTAACTGTTGCATACTTTACGCTGGGTGGTCTTGCCCCCAAAACGGCCTGCCCTGCCCGGCCCTATTCCCCGTCCAAGAGTTGGTTCATATTTCAAAAGAGGCCAAAAGTTGTAGCCCCAAAAGTGGGAGTCACCTTCTTGTGCAGTGTCTGGTGCCCTGCCCCCACACGTTGATTTATTTAAAGTAAGCAAAAGTTATGCCCAAATACAAAAAAAAAACCAAAAAAAAAAAAACGCCATAAGAATGGTAAATAATGTACGAGCCGGCGAGTATGTGGCGTGGCGGCCGGATGCAGGACACCAGGGAAATAAGCAAAACTTTATGGCACAGGCAAGTCCGAGGCAGGCAAGGAGAAAAAAAAATTGATTAATGCACCTGGCAGATCATTTAATTAAGCCGCACACAGAACAGCAGGCGGTCCGGTCGGGCACTGGTCGGGCACTTCATCATTAATGAAGCACAACTGCCACATGATTCGGGTATGACCTACTTAGCGATATGCCTCAAGGCAATGCAACCGGAATGCGGCACTGTGTTATTAGCGTTAAGTTGCCATCAATTTAAGTAAACTAATCTGCTGGCTCCAACGGCACTAAAATGGCCCCACTGTTCATGTCCCGTGCCGTGTCGTCCAGTGCCGTAGCAAGCATAACATAAACAGGTATTTGCTGTTCTGGCCAAAAGGCCACGCCCAACACACAGCACCAGCATCAAAAGCAGCAGCAGCAGCAACACTCCGTGCAACCTACAACATGACAACATCAATGTCAACAGGACAGGCAGCAGCAGGCAGCAGCAAACGCCCCCGCAACATGACAGACACGGCGTTTGCCTTCTGGCGGGTGTTTTGTGTCCCGGCAGCAGTTTGTTTCATATGAATAGCTCTCTGCGAGGCCAGGCGAGGCGCGGAAGGTTACGCGATGCGATGCCATGCGATGCCAAAATTAACCCGCCAGGACATGCATCCAACAGCGAGGACCAGACATCGCATCGCTGGCTTCTGGGTCCTGGGGCCTGGGGGCCCGCTCTCGTGCTTCTCGTGTTCTGTCATTGTAAATTGCCACGAGTCCGGAGGAGTACGCGGCTCGGACCAGGCGGACTAGCAAGCGCATTTAAGTTGATCCAATGACATCAAATTGACATTTTATGCGCCAATTTTAAAATGTCGCCATGGTAGATGCTGCTGCTGCTGCTGCTGCCTGCCTGCCCCGAAACTTCGTAATTATGCGGCCAGCAACGGGGGCAAACAGTTTAGCCGGCGACCTGACCAGCAGCGTTGGCCTGTCCCCACTGTAGCAGTAGCAGTAGAATCCCGGCAAACATCCCGGGAGTGAAGCGTTGTGGTGTTTAATATTGCAGCAGAATTGTAGCTGCGTTTTGGTTTGGTTTGGTTTTTCCCCTGCTTTTCCATGCTCATTTTTTGTGCAGTTTTCTGTTGCAGTTGGTTTTAATTATGGGGCCCAGGCAAATGCTGCCTGCGACCAAAGCTGTCCATTGTGGCCGTGGCCAAATGATGTTAATTGGATATGAGATGCTGGCTGGTATGGGGCAAATGCAGCAAGAGGGAATTCCCATAAAAATATGTACTGGCAGTTGTGCGCGGTCGGTGGGCCGGGGAGTTAACATATTTTGGGTAAATCAAGTGAGTAATGGGCATAGACATAAATGTAATTAAGGGCTATTTACAGCGCAAGTTGAATGAGCAAAATGGAATACGTTGGTAATTAAAAATATAACAAATACCAAAAAAAATAATATACAAAATTACAAAATATAACAAACAATATTTAAAAGTTACAATTAACATGATAAATAAAAAAAAAAAAAAGTTAAAAACAATACCATAAAAAAGCTTGAAAATATACCACGAAACAAAAGCAAAACCCTTTTAAGACTTCCAGAAACAGTTCTAGGAAATCTAATTAAAATATTAAGAAAAACAAAAAGAATATTTAAATATACTAAGAAAAAAACCATAAAAAATAATGATACTAATACAAGAATAAATATATGCTATACTAATACTAAAATAATTCAAGAAAATACTATAAAATAAAGCATGAAATCCGGCAATAAATTAGATAGCTATTAGAAGTAATAACTGAAAAATAATAGAAAGAATTTTACAAAACAATTAATATAAAAATACATGAAAATACTGGAAAGTGTGGGAAAAGTTCTAAACTTATTCAAACACAAAAAAACAAAAACAATATCTGCATGAAAATTCAAATTCTGTCCAACGCAGTCTATTGTTATATTTATTTTCCTGTTTCCTTCAGTAATACCTCAGTATATCCTCTCTCCCTCAAACCGTCTTAACTCATTTAATCACCTAGGAGCATGGAACCTTTCAGAAATCCCTTAGATGGCCATCGTCCATCATGCATCCAATGCCCCCCAAAATGCCGCTGCCGTTCCCTAGGGTACGGTCAAAGGGCAAATCCACGCATAATTAGCAGCTGGCGAACGAGACGAGGGGCCACAGCTGGCTACAGCCCAGCCAACGAGTTGTTCAGCATCATTAGCAGCCGTAACAAAAAAAAAAAAAAAGAGAAGGAACGTTTGAGTCGCTTCTGGGGACGCGACTCTACTTTTATACCCGTACCCGTATATAAATTTGTGAGCTACATCTGCTATCTACATCTACAATGTCGATTCCACATAAAAAATGTAAATAATATATAGACAATGTAGATTCTACACTACATCTTCTCCGCTAAGGTCGCTCATTGCACTGGCAGAAAGTGACTCGGCTATTGATAAGAATGATCAAGAATGTGCATATATATACTATATGGGGTCGGAAACGTTTCCTTCTTTGCGTTGCACACATTCACTTTTACCACAAATCTAATATACCCCTTAACTCTTTTTGAGTGCGGGTATAAAAAGAGAACCAACTATTATTATGGCATCAATTGCGCCACAGAAACACACACAAAGCCAAAGCCACAGCCAAAGCGAAAGAATGAAAGAAGAAAAATGAAAAGAAACTTTCCCCAGTGACTTGCTGGCAACAATCTAATAACAACATTTTGGCTCTCATTCTCATGTGTGTTCACTGTCTGTCTGTCTCTGCCTGTCTGTCTGTCTGTCGTAATTACACGACACTTGACGCTAAGCAATTTGTTAGCAAAAACTGTCGCAACAATAAAAACTACCAGGAGTAGTAGTGGCAGGCAGGCAGTCAGCAGCCTTTAGCCGTCCCAGAGAGCCCAAACCCAGACCCAGAGTCAAACAAGACTCGGAATTAAATAAAACTTAATGACAGCCCGCGAGTGCAAGCAAAAGAAAGACAATGTCCCCACCGCTGACACCGCCGCCACCACAGGAGCGTAAGAAATGGCAGTTCGTTACCCAGTCCCCGAAGCCCAGGCCGAGCAGCAGCAAAACTAAGACAACAAATGTTACAGGTCCAACTCCCAAATCGAGGGGGCTCAACTGTCGCTGGCCCGCAGAGTTCCCCCCAGAGAGGGCGGAGAGCCTACTCCCAGACCAGAAGTCAAATAAGTTGACGGGCCTGCAGAGACTCAAGACTGTCAACAGGCGGCAGCCCGAGCACTGAGCCAAAAAGGAGTCCATGTCAAAGGCCCCCTAAAGGCAGTGAGAACCTGGCCCAAAGAGAAAACAGAATTGTTATCAGCCAGGGGGAGATTTGATTACTTGATTTACAGTGTAGGGTCGATAGAAGAAACTTGTTCATAAATTAAAAAAAAATAATATATCAAATAAAATAATAATAAAAAATAAAATCGAAAAATACTAGAACAACTATGTATTAAAAATTATTTTAAGTTTCTTGGAAATTCCAGAAAACACATAAAAAAGGTACCAACAAAATATTTACCAAAAAATAAAAAATAAATAAATTCTTCGAACAGAAAAATATGGTACAGAAAAATACAAAACTTCCAATAAATATATAGGGAATATATTAGAAAAGCATCACAAAATTATAATTTTAATTTTTCTGATAATTTCTTTTCTTTGTCATGCGAGCTTTATTTGCGAGCCTTCCCTGTGCTTTCATTCATAGAAGCAAACCCTAAAAAGATTTCGGAATACTGTCAGGACCTCCCTATTCCCCTCTCTATATACATTCTGTTCCCCCTATTCATTTCTGGGGCGAGTCCTCGTCCCAAACCCCACAATCCAAGCCCAATAATTACTCAAAATCCCACTTTGACATCTAAGGCAAGAGAAGCCAAGCCGAAGCCCCTTTTTTTTTTTTTGGTAATCCCTCAACCATTTCGTCTGCTATAAAATTATTTACCCTTCTCCCTCTTACACAATTCGCTCTTTACTCTACTTCCTTTGCTTTCTTCTCTGCTTTTTTGTGCTACGAGTATTTTATTTTTGGTTTATTTCTATTTTATTTTCATTTTTGCTGTGATTGACGCTTAATTCACACATGTGGAATGAAATGTAGCTGTAAGTCTGTATATAACCCTTCTTCCCAACCCCTCTCTCACCACATCATCCAGAAGACTATCACTAATATTGTTTTACAGGTTTTTTTTTTTTTTTTTGCTGTTGTGTGTTGCTGTTCATGACGTTGATGAGTTGTTGCTGTCTAAGTGTCAGGCGACGCGCCAAACTTTAAACTACATGCCAACGCTTCCTAGTCGCCTGTTTCCACTTGCCACCCCCTCCCTCCCTTGCCAAATGAATTGTTGTTGGCACATTAATTTGTTGTACTCTCTCTCTCTCTAAAAACAGAAGGAGACTAGAGCATGGCAGATATAGGTAGGTGGGGGTGGGGGGAACCCAACTAATCTGTGGATCTGCGCTTTGCTTTGTCAGCACTTCCCCTGCGCCCAGGCGGACCGCCTGCCCCACCCACACAACCCACTTGACTGATACAAAGGTGTCAGGGCATTGTCTAAAACATAAGGGAAGCAGCAGCAGCAAACCGTCTAGACGTTGGGCAAAAACCATTCACCCAACACACAACACACAACACTCCTGCTCCATTTGGCTGCTTCGCCAACTTCTTCTGCTCCTTCTGCTGTTTCCCCCAAAAAGAAGTAGGCAAAAAGGGATGGGGGGGAGGGGTGGCGCCTCTCAAGTACTACGACACGACACGACACCTCGACAACACTCGTTCCCATGTCAGCGACCAAGTGATAGTGAAATGAAGTGTTTCTGCCACCTGCTCCATGGCAGGGGAAGCATTGCTGCCACCTGCCCCCATGGAAGGAGAAGCGTTGCTGCCACCTGCCCCCATGGAAGGAGAAGCGTTGCTGCCACCTGCCCTCCATAGAAGGGTAAGTCCTGTCGCTTGCTGCCTGCCCCAGAGGCCGAACGGACGAACGGCAAGCAAGAGGTCGAAACCAGACAATAAACTTACACAAAAACCCCAAACAACAAAAAAAAAAAACAAAGAGGCATTCATCATACGTGTAGTGTAGGCAACCACAGGACCAGAGGCAGAGGCACAGTCCAGGGCTTGGGTTTCATTCGGTTTTTGGGGTCCAAAGTGCATTTTGTAAATTGCAATGTGATTGACACCGGAAAACACGAAGAGCTAGAGCTAGAGCGAGAGAGAGCTGCAAAAGCGGCAGCAGAGAGATGCAGGAATAGGCAGTGGAAAGGGCTGCAGCAATGAGAGGCAGCAGCGGAGACCAAGGATCAACAGCATTCTATGGCTGGACAGGGGCAGAAGCCTCGCCTCTAAAAGCATGCCCCGCCGTCCGCCCCCTCACTTAAACTCAACTCAAGCGGCCACTTTGCTGCTGCTGCTGCTGCTGCTGTTGCTCCTCTCCCCTGTCACAATCAAGTGTGAAACCTTGTGCCTAGGCATCCAGCCCACCTCATGCCCTTTAACCTTTCGCCTGCTTGTTGCCACTGTGAGTGATTGCATTGAGATTAGGCAGAGCAGCAGCAACATGCAGCTGCATGCAGCTGCAACTTGCAACGTGCATGGAGGCAATAAGGATGCGGAATTTTCAAATACTTCATGCAGATAATGTTGCACTTTTGCAAATTCGCTGCAGCTTGCAGCCCTCTTGATGCCCAGGACCTTGTTCCTTGTTGCCTGTCTTGTTTCTGCTCGTGCTCCTCAGTAGAGTCCAGGAGTCCTGGCGTCCCGGGGCCAGAGCCAATGTCTGTCTGCTTTGTTGTCTTAAAATGCATTGACAAGAAATACCTACTACTACTCATACGTATACATGTGCGCGCCGGAGACGAACAGGGAATGGATTAAGGATGCAGATTTGGCATGCAGAACTGTCCATTGGCAGTAGGGTGGATAGCAGACTTTTTGAGATTTGTACGTACGTTAATGCTGAGGAGTAATCTATAAAGATATATCGTTAATTTTACTGCTTAAATTGTTTAAATTACATATTCAGATATTTATTTTATTTTATGGGAATCTATGGAATTTAGGTTATATTTTCAGATTTTATCTGGTAGATTGTCCGGTATTTGTTTAGTATTATTTGTATGTCTGTTTTTTTCGCATTCGATAGAATGTTTTTGGAGCAACTTTCTGGTACTTGATGATATTTTGTAGTAATGTATTTCCAGACTGCATTTTTAATTTTTGACATTTTATTTTTAGTTCCTTGCAATCTATGGAATTATTTTTTTTTATTTGTTGGTAGGTTTGGTATTTTTTTAATATTCAAGAGTAGTTCATGGAAGTTTTCTGTTGGTATATGATATTACTTTAAGGTAATTTTTTTAGCTCAGACAAATCTTTCTTTATTTTATTTTCGGTATTTGTCTAAATTTTTTTAATAATAATATATAATTTGCTAGTTTCTAAATTAATTTTTCTGTTTTCTGAGATATTAAAGGCTATTATTTGAAATTTGTTGAGGTAAAATTTTGTTATCTAGTAAGTCTGTCAAGTAACACCTACATACATCCAATTGAATCTTCCTTCTAGAACTTTAAGTCAAACCCTCGCTCTGTCATTTCCCAGCTGAATGAACATCGAAGGCTGCTGCACTCAACTCTTAAGCAGAGAGAGTCCAAAAGCGAAGGCACAACGGCAAAGGCAGTGACGGCAGGTGTGCTGGCAAAAGTGCATTGAACTGTGGAGTTCCTCATGTGGTTGGAGTTCATGGCACTGCCACTGCCTGGCCATTCAATTTACTTATTCTTTGCACAACTTCATCCTCGACGAGCGCCGGCTGCGGCTGCGGCACTGCTGATGCGGCTGCTGCTGCTGCTGCTGCTGCTGGGCAACAACTGGGTCAACTGTACTCCATCGACGCGTCCTCGTCGTCGTACGTCCTTTGACTGCCTGGCTGGCAGGCCCCTGAGCAGGTGTGCCAATTTTTGCGCTTACCAGCACCTCAACCTTAAAACTGGACCTCAGTTTTCAGCTTCAGCATCCGCCTCAATCTGAAACTCCTGCCTCTCCTTCAGCCACAAATCCTGAAGCTGCTTGCTTGCTGCCTCCTGTGTCAGGCCTCCTGCCTCCTGCCGCCTGCCTCATTCTCTTTCTCCTCCTCGAAACTCAATTCTCCTGCTGGCCCTCAACTCTCCTTTTGGCGCTGGCCAATGGTTCGAAGGTTCAACTTAAGGTCCTGTGCAAAAATATATAATCAAATATTTATTGTAATGGCAGAAAAGCTCTGCTCGAAAAAGACCGAGCAGCGAATGAGAGAAAGGAAGTAAGAGAGAGTGGGCAGAGCGAGAGAGAGAGACAGCTGGGGAGTAAATGTAAGTATAATGAATACTTTCACTTGGTCGCCGAGGTTTCCGTTTCCATTGCACATGGCGTATGAGCAATGTGACAAATGAAGCAACTCTCATTGAATTATTACAGCATGAGGGGGCAGAGAGTGGCAGGCAGGCAGGCAGGCAGCAGGCTGTGTGTGGCACAAGGCCATGGCTGGCCCAAGAAGCGGTGGGAGGCCACTGCTGCTGCCAGAAGGCTCCTGCTGCTGTTTTTTTTTTTTTTTTTTTTTGGCAACGCGCAAGTTGTCAAGGCAGTAACCGGTTACTGTAACTGTAACTGTGTGCCTCTGTGTGTGTGTGTGTTTTTGGGGGGCACTGTCGCACGTTTGTCAAATGAAAAATGAACGCGACAATTATCGTAATTGGCCCCCCGCCGCATTTGGCACTGCCAAAAAAGAGACGATATGCTATATATAACTTATAAATGATGTGCTTTAAAGCCTGCTGCCGGCTGTCGGCTGCCTTCTGCAGTCTACCGACAAAACTAATTAACTAAATGGCAAAAGCCAAACGCGTTTGCTGCTCAGTAATTTATAATGCTACTCCACAGATACAACAGATCCCCTGGTATAGGGCCAGGCCGGCCATCAAATGTCTGTCATCTGAACAGACAACAACAAACAAAAAAATTAACATCAAAGTTCTGACCGACCGCAACAGAAAAGTTTTGCTCTTCTTTAAGCCTTCAAAAACTTCATCTTTTCGGAGACAGCAAAGTAAATCGCCTAAGCGGTGGAAAGTGGAAAATACAATACTCCAAGCCGGAATCCTCGCGAAAATTGTAGCCACCCCACACACCTTCGGTTGGGTCTTGTGCCACTTGGCGGCACTCTCTGGCCATAGCATTATATTGTTATTTTATGCACAGACTTTCGGGTTGGAGGCGGGTTGCATCTAAGGCTATTTGCCAACTGCTAAGGAAGAAGATACGTTGCAAAATGCATTCGGTGGCTGCCACTGGCCATTAGATAGACCAAATTATTGGGACAAAAGACAGCAACCGCCACCGCAAAACACACCAAAGAAAAAAAAAAAAAGAAACAATAGCAAACTAAAATCCCATGGAAGTAAGAAGTAAGTTGCCACAAGCGAAAATCTTTACGACTGCACGAATTCTCTATACAAGTTGAAGCTAGGGATAAACCCATAAAGTTTTTTTGTATAAAAAATAATGCTCAATTCTTGCACATTTTGTGGCTAAAGTAGGCACAAAAAAAATCTTATTTATATATATTTAATATGTGTTTTCAAATGCTGGCATCACTGCTTACCGATGTGGCATTACTGCCTACCAATGTGGCATCACTGCTGACTAATAAAGTGGCAACGCTGCCAGCAAAACATTAAACTCCGTTTGTACAATTCTACGGGTGGGAATTGTGCCATCAAATCCATGAAAATCCATTATAGTGTAAGCAAAAATCGAATGTCAATCCATTTAGTTATATATTCCGAATAAATTCCCAAGCCTTTTCATACTCAAAAGCTTACCAAAATCCTCCAGAAAATCCCATATACCCCTTCACTTTTTCGGCCAAGTCAAAGAGTATATAAAAAGCCAGTGGCACAGCAAAAAAAAAAAAAGAAACTAAAATCCTTTTTGGCTATGACTACTGTCAAGGTAACTCTCAGAGCCATTCTTAAGTCCAATTTCCCATTCCCAAACCACTTTCCTGCTTGCAACACTACACACCCAACCTCGCCTTGCCCAGGGATCACTGCTGCAGCTGTTGCAAATTTTTATGGCGCGCGGACACGTTGTGGGCGGATGGCGGCGGCCACCGGCAACTGCGACAACTTTTGCCTTGGCCCATAAAAGTAGTACCACCCCTTTTCTTGATAGAAGGAACAGCAGCGCAGCCCCAAAGATGGAGCAGCAGCAGCAGCAGAGGCAACTATGGCGGCAGGAATTGTTAGTTTAAATCGCATATAACTTTAATGCTTTTACCTTTATATCCAGAGCACTTTTACTACCCCAGCAAACAGCAACAAAAACAACAGAATGTTGGTGTTTTTGTTGTTTTTGTTGCTGTTGCCAAGAACAGCAATATCACGGGTAAAACTATGGCAGACAATCTTCTCTTATTTCTCTTCCTTTTGCTCCAAGAAATTCGCAAACCTTCTGGGCGCCCTGTACCCCTCCCTGTAAGCAGCTTAATTGAAAAATTCTAGAGTTCCTCACGCCGGGCATCATAATTGAAAATATTTTTGTGTCCAGTTCTGCGGTCGAGGCGGAAGCTGCGGCTGTAGCTGTGGATGCGGCATGTGGCTGCAACTGAAGTCCAAGTCGAAGCTAAAGCTAAAGCTGAACCCGAAAGCCGAAAGCCAGCTGAATGCTGTCACCGAGCATTTTCTATTTATATTGTATGGTCATTGGATTTTCCATTTGGGAGGTGAACTGGGCGTTTTCCTTTTTTTGACAGTTTGCGCTTGCCTTCAAATTATGTGCAAAGAGTGTGCACTGACCGGCAGACCGACAGGCAAGAGTGTTGACGATTTAAAAAAAAAATATAAATCAAATGGAATTATTGCATTTAAGAAGCAATTTTTCACATTCAATTCGAGGCATTCATTCGGAAAATAGTTTTCCAGTGAACTAATTGCTTGAAATTTTTACACAACAAAAAAAAAAAAACATTTGAAATATTTTTTGCAAAAAAAAAAACAAAAATGAACTGCATTAAAATAGTTTTCCAGAACTTGAGGAGTTTAGCAGGTTGGAATGCAGCCAGTACTGCGTATAATTGCCATCCGCTTAAAAAAATAAAATCTATAAAAAAAAAACACAAAAATAAATCTAGAGCAAACCAAATTTTAAGATGAACGGAAAAAAAAAGTGATTTGCATAGAAAAATCAGAAAACATAAAATTTTTATTCGGTAACACGGTATTTCAGCACAAACTTGGAATGGGTCGTGAAACGGTTAAGTAAAAAAAAAAATACATTTTAAAGCAAGGTATTAATTGATTATATGCAGATTCTAAACACATTTTTTATTGGCTATGAACCGATTATGCATTGATAGTTTTTAGGTCACTTAAGGACTAAATAAATTACATTTCAAACTAAAACCATACACGAATGAATTATATTTCTGTCTAAAAACGATTATTTAATAGTTTTTCAGCCAGTTATCAATCGGTAATAAATAAGCTCAAGCTGTTCCAAACAAAAACAAAAAAAAAAACAATGGGGCAAAAATGTTCCAAATATTTGAAATACTTTGCTACAAAAGGAATTTACCTAAAAACTTTGCCCAGGAGTACTGCCATGCCCGCACCGGCTTCGCCTCACCCATATAATTGCTATCCATTTAAGACACAACTTCTTTAGGATTTTTCATATTTATGACTCCGGTCTGAGGATGGGTAGGAAACCGCAACCAACAGCAACTGCAAGTCGAGTCGACCACAAACAAGTTTTAATGCACAACTTTTTAGATTTCCGTCATAATTTTCTTTGGGGAGGCTGATAAAGATTTGTGCAGCAGCAGCATCAGGCATGAGGCATGTGTGTGTGTGTCTGCAGCAGGGAGAGAGAGAGAGAGAGAGAGAGAGAGAGTGGGTGGGAAAGCATTACCACTATAAAGCATGGGGCATAAAGCATATACTTTAGCCCGACAATAAACTCAACTTTATGCACTTTCAATCCCGCCAACTTGTATGCACAGATTTGACTGCCACAAGCAGAGGCAGTGGCACAGGGGAAGACAGACACAAGGAGGATGGTCGTGGCGAGGATACATCGACTGCATCTTCGTTTCTTGGTCTTCGTCTTTGGCCTTCCTTTTGGTCTTCGACTTTGGGTTGCGTTTCGGCTTCGTGTTTCAGTATCTAATGGAGTTTCCTGTCTGCCCACATTCATGCAAAGTTTTTCCGATAAGCAGCAGCAAAATTTATGCATGCCACATAATTTGGGGGCACTATTATCCCTTTATTTTTTGTTTTTTTTTGTTTGTTTGTCTGCTCCCTATAACTCGAATGCAATTCAATTAAAGTCTCCTTTAAAGGCAAAGGGCGAAGAAGGCAAACAAATCACCAAAACAAAATCAAATAACTATAATTCACCTGAGGGCTTTATCGCGATTGAGAGTTGCCTTCGAGAGAGAGAGAGAGAGGGAGCTTCAGGAGCAAGCACGCCCGGAGAAGGACTAAAGCACTTCGTCTGATTAATTTATAGAGAATGTCGCGAGTGGAGCGGCAGCAGCAGCGGCACCAGCAGCAGCAGCACCAGGACAAAAACAATGACTGTGCGAAAGTGCGAAAGAAGTCAAGGCAGAAAGCATTGAGATTGAGGTGCACGAAAGGACAACGGGCGAGCAGTCGTAGAGAACATCTGCTCCCAGCTCCCAGCTGCCTGCTGTTTCCGTTTCCGCTGTCTCCAGAGATCCTTGAGCTGTGATAAACTAATAAAGGCGACAAACATTGCAAGCACATTGCCAGGATATTTGCTATTTACAAGCAGCAGAACAAAAACACAAACAAAAAAATTCAAATTGAAAATACACTGAAAATCGAGAGGCAGAGATCAGACTTTCCAGATAGGAAACAGCCCCGAAGGATGGACCCAAGAGGCACAGCAGCCGACCCCACCGACCGACCCTCATCAACCACTCACTCAAACCAAAGGACAGAATCCGTGGCACTGGCACTGGCACACATCCACACCCTCTTCTACAGTCTACAGCAGTCCCTGTCACTGCCCCTGCCAAGCCACTGCCTCCCACTCAGGTGTTATAAATTTCTGCCTTGGAGCATGGGCCACGCAATTTAAATAGCAGTAGCCATCGTTGGGTTAGTTTTTTCTTTTCTTTTTTTTAGCTTTGGTTAATATTTAAGGGCATGGAAAAACAGGAAAGTGGCAGCAGCAAAAGCAGCAAAAGCAGCCAAAGCAGCAGCAGTTAGCACTGGAAAATCAGGCAAAGCAGCAGCAGTTAGTGCTGGAAAATCAGCAGCAGTTAGAGCATGGCAAAGCCAGAAGGCAGTGTGCCACCTGCACACAAAAAAAAAGGTGCCAAGTGTCGCCTTTAGCAGCGGTGGCGGCAGCGGCGGCTCTGGCAGTTGGCAGCAATCTGTTTTGCATTAATTCATAAGCCGCTTGGGCCCAGTGACAGGCACAGTCCTTGCGCATCCTTGGCTACTTGACTCCTCTTGGCTCCTGGACTTCTTGTCAATATTTTTCCAAGGTTTTTTTTTTTCCTGCGTAACGTAACGTAACTCTCACTTGCAGGCGCCGGGCAGGGCGTTTCGCCTGTTTGTACATCATTTGGCTCTTGCATTAAGCTCTCCAGTTCGCCATCGCCGTCGCTGCCGTTGCCAGTGCCGTTTCCGTTGCCGCGTCCTTGGACCAGTGTCCTTGCCCATCATTCTTCTGGTCTTTAAGTGCAGTCTGCGCCGCAAATACATATATAGATATATATTTAGAGAGTGGAATGGAATGGGATGGGATTTACTGATGTAAAAGTTTACTTAGGCTCAATGCTTTTTAAGTAAGTAGAAGTAGCCCTCCAGTTGTTGTTGCTGATGCTGCTGCTGATGCTGTCGGCTGGCTGTTAGTGTTGGTCGGGCTTTTAGTTTTTGCCACATTTTCACTCTCCCCTGCTTCTGCCCCAGGGGCGTATACTTAATGTGTTAAGCAGTCGAAGAAATAAACTATGACCTTTTGCATAAGCCATTTTCTGGAGCCCTAGCAAATGCTCTTGTTTGAAAGTTTATTTTCATTTTTTTTTGTTGTTCATTTTGTTATTTTATCATTAGCCAACACTTGCGGGCATGTCATCTTTTACGCATCCTTTTTTTTTTTTTGGGGTTTTATTTACCAAAATTTTATGAAATAATAACATGCGGAAAAGAGGTATTTGAAAGTGGAAAATAGGATGAATCTTGAGATTAAAGACCAGATGATAATTGGAAAAAAATCTCTGAAGGATTTACAAATAGAAAAAAAACTTCTAAAATTTATTTAAATTTTTTTTATAACTTTTCAAAGCTTGTATCGGACTCCAAACAACTTTTTAATTGGCTATGAACCCGTTAAGTAAACATTCAATTTTTAATCACGATTCTGAATAAGTTTTGAAACCTTAATAGATGGATTCTGAAACGTTAATGCATTTTGGGAGTGTAAACAATTATTTATGAAGTACTTTTTAATCGTTTATGAACCGGTTATGCATCCAGCACTCGTGTTGGGTAGGACTCTATGCTACATAACAGTAAAAAAAAGTATGCAATAAAATCCTAGCATAATCTCATATGTATATAAACCACTTTTCAATCGAATCCCAGGCCATTTGTTAATTCTCTTTAAACCGTTTATGAATCGGTAATAAAGCAGCTTTAGTTTCCTGTTACTTCATTACACAACATCCTTCCTCACACACACAGACACACACACACACACACAACCACACAAATGCGAAACGGCACGTGTCATCACTTCCAGTGCGCGCTCATCATTTCTGAATTCTTTGCTGGTCCCTGCTGGCACCCAGAGGCCACGCCTTAAAGCTCAGCAAAGGGGCAGCAAAAATCGAACCTACATAAGCCAAAATCCCAATGTCAAGCGAGTAAAAAGCAGTCATCAAAATTGCTTACATGGCACATTTCTCGCTCCCTCTCACTCTCGCTTACGGGTCGGGGAGAGGCGGCTGTTGGGCTGTCTTTAACAGCAACTTATTGTCAATTTTCGTTGCTAACACACACACACACAGGCAGGGCACTCACACGCACATATATATAATCAAACTCACACACACACAGCTGCAAGAAGCAGAAGCAGAAGCAGAAGAAGTAGAAGGGCAACAACTTGCCTCATCACTTGAGCGGAAGTGTTGGCAAATGCAGTGATTTTCAATCTCAATGCGACATTTTGATTATTTCCATGTTAGCAGAGCAGAGCAGGCAGCAGGCAGCAGCAGCAGCAGCAGAGGAAAAAAAAAATGAGAAGAAAACATAGAATGAGATGTGATATGTGTGTGTGTGTGTGTGTCATGTGTGTCTGTGGCAAGTGACGTCTGCAGCAAGTGTCAGGGCTCGGGCTGTGGCATCGGCGCGCACGTTTGCCGCACCGGAAGCGCCGCTTGTGCAAGACGGAAATTACTTTATGCTACACACAATGTCATCGATGCCGCATAAGCAGGCAGCAGGCAGCAGACACCACCAGCAGCAGCCAGCAGCAGCAGCCTCCACACCAGCCGCAGACACACACACAGAGTAAGAGATGGAGAGACATTTCTTTTCTGATTGCAAATTGTGCAGCGCAAGGCGTAAGAGAGAGTGGTGGGTGGGGGCAGCAGGAAACTGCCACTGCACATTGGTCAAAAGTACAGTCAATTCAAAAAGGGTTCTTTTCACATCTCCAATGCACGGCACGCGGGCAACTTGTGCGTGAGGGTCTCAAATGAATTTAATTAGAAAATTGTGTGTAGTGCCAAAAACTCTCCGCCTCCCACGTGGCAGGCACAACTTCTTCTGGCCAACCCCAAAACAAGCGCGCAACTTGTGGCCAAAAAAGCAAAACCAAAAGAAAGCAGCGAGCGCCAAAAAAAAAAACAAAACAAAAATGCGAAGAAAGAAAGAACTTTTGCCCCAACCGATGGGTCCGAGGCCGTTGCCGCAGGGGAAAAGCCGAAAAACTAAACTAAAGAGTGTATGTGAGAGAGAGAGAGAGAGAGCGCAGGGAGCGAAAGAAAGAAAAAAAAATGATAACCGCATTGGGTATTTTTCTTAATTTTCGCAATAGTTTTCCACCAAAAGTTTGTGTAGCGAGGGGCCCAAGACTTTTAATTAAATTTTACTTGAAACGGGTATTAATAGATAATAATAGATTGCATTAGTAAATGGGAGTGGTACGCGGGGCATATGGGAGTGGTTACAGGGTGTGCAAGTGAGAGTTTGAGATAGATATCTCTCCCTCTCTCTCGCTCTCTGTGGGAGGAAAGTTTGGAAATATGTGCATGCGATTTTATTGGTTGTACAGAAAAAGGTCGAAGAGAACGAGATTAAATGTAGCTAAAGAGATGAAATGTAGGATGTAGATAAAGAGATGAGATATAGGATGTAGATAAAGGGATGAGATGTAGGATGCATAAGGTAAGATATATGTACATATGTAGCTCCCGATTGTAGATGTACATACATATGTATGTACTTGTAGTGTAGAGGTGATGTCCCCAGCATCTAAACCCTTTGGCGAGGCGCAGTAAAGACTTACTTTTCGGAACGTAGAATCTAATAAAAACGAGAAGGAACGTGTGAGCCGCTTTTGAAGACGCGACTCTACTTATACCCGTACTCAGTCAATATATACATTTTTACATTTTTTTGCTACATCTGTTATCTACATCTACAATGAATCACAAGCAATAATCACAAGCAATAAACGTTGCTTGGGCATAACAGAGAACATTTTTAATATTATTTTTTTTAATATTATTTTTAATTTAAATTACAATTTTTTTAAACATTAAAACTTTTAATCTTTGTTCTAAGCTTTTGTTTATTTTTTTGTTTTCCAATTTTTTAATTATATAGAAGGAATATCTTTGGCTTTCAAATCATCTTTACAATTGGAAGTTGAAACAAAATTTGCATCTTTAAATCCGATTCGAATGTGTCTCTGATTCTAGCTCAAATTTACGTTGATTTATTTGTTAGTTCTGCTGCTGATTTGAGCGCATATTGAATCTTTGGTTCATCAATTGAACCACGCTTCATTCTGTTTTGTTTTAAAGCACTTCAGAACTCATTCAAAAATGCCTTTCAATTTCGTTGACCCTAACTGCTGCCCCCAAAAACAAATATTAGATTATCCACAAACGTACAGTTACATGTACATACATAGAAGCAACTAAATATACAATGAATAAAAAAACATAAATGCTGCTGAATGCCAAATGAAAGAGCACCCAAAAGAAAAGAAAAACAACGCAGTATAAAAAATAAACGAAACTTGAATAAACAAACAAAATGTCAGATAGAGTTCGGTTGTTGTTGTTTTTGGTTGTCAATAAACCAAACATATGGGTAAACAAAACACACTCCTCCCCTACCTATACCTATACCTATGCCAAACACACGCACACAGGTACAGTTACAGATACACAAAGAGAAATATAACCAAAAGACAAACAAAGGTTTAGTCCATATTCAATGTCCTTGTGACTTTTTGTCTTTTGTGCTGGGTTTTATGTATGTACATATGTATGTACATATGTGTGTGTGGCGTGGTACTTCTATGCCCAGTATCTCCTCTTGTGCACCTTTACCATCAATAAAACATTACACTTTATACAGTTTATTTTATACCCTATTCAGTGTACTAAAATCATAGCAGTCACTGCTGTTAAATAATATAAACGGTCGCTTCTAATGCTCTGAAGAAACTGCCACTCAAAAGTAAAAAATAGCGAAGAAAATATTTTAAAAATAATAATTAATTAATACTGATGGGTTAAGTGCTCATTGAAACACACACAGACAAACATCAGACTTCATCATACCACATCATACTACTCCTCTACCGTGCAAGTCTGTGCATGTCGACGACTCGCAAGCCAAAGAAACGAAGAGAGCGCAAAAACTATGCAAAATTTGTTGCTGCAATTTACATTTGGTTTTTGCCTGCGACTGATCTGTGCGCTGATAAATTTTGTGTGCAGGTAGCAAAGCAAAGCAAAGCCACAAACAAAAGCTCAGTTCTCTCGTCTCTCGTTCTCTCTCTCTACAGCTATGCTCGCGGGTGTGTGTCGTTCAGTCGCGTTCTGTGTGAGGTGGAGAATGAAGGATTGAATAAACGCAGACTGCGCTGCCTAAGTGATCGAGGGAGGGTACTGAGGGCCATCCCGCGGGTATATTCGGCACGGAAAGAAAACTAGTTATTTGTTGTTAAACAATTTTTATGAACAAGCTTTCGAAATTGTATACATATGTATGTACATTAATTCATACATGCATAATATGTACAATATAAGTAACATAAAGCTTTCAATTACACAATTACAAACTAATATACACATCCGTAAACATTTATCCACTATACTTACACAATCAATGGAACCAAAACTCGAATTATTAAGCATTTTCTTTCCTTTCGACTCGTTTGATTCATTTCACATTTCACACTACACCGAGTAAAAGCATACACAACGAATTGAGTAAAAGTGGCACGATACACACTGACTCTCTGTCACAAGGAGTCACTGCCTTGAATCAATGAGTCAGCTATGAAGGGAACAAAATTAATTGAAATGATAGTGTGGAAAAAAAACATGAAATGTTTTGATACTATTGACAGTGTGATTCCTGACTGTTAGCTCGACTTAGTGTGAACTAGTGCAGGGCTCTAGTACATATGTACATAAGTAACACATTTAAAAAAGTTCACAATCGTATGACTTAATCATTTTTTGTCCTTCCACAGCTGGCATGTATATTTTAGGTGCATCAATTTCTCTTAGCTCCCCAAGTTACTCTTCTTTTCATGACATTTTTGCTGATATTTTTCGCTTAGTGCAAAACAAAAGAAAACGAAAGAAATAGCAATAGCAATAGAAATATGTAAAATAAATACAAATATCATGCATCGCTATGTTTTATATTCTGACATCATACGAATATATATGTATGTACATATGTATTTATGTATGTATTTACATATTACATATGTATATCCCACATAACGGCGTAGATATAACCGTGAGTTTGTGGTATTTTTTATGGCTTGTTCTTTTTGATTCCTTTTTATTTTTTTTTTTGTGGTTTTAGAATTTTATAGCCGCACTATCACACTCTCTCTCTCTCCGTTTTTCTGTCCCTTCTTCTCTCTCTTTCTCTTTGTTTGGGTTTTGGAGTGACTCTATCGGAGACATGCAGCAGCAGCAGCAGCAGCAGCAAAATGTTGCACAAATTTCATATGCAACTTAAATATTTACATTTGAACTTAAATATTCGTATTTTCGCATAAATTACATAAAACATTTTCGCATACAAATTTCACATATTCCGTGATACCATGCGGATATGTTTGCTATTTGCCCACCCCCCACCCACATATGTACATACATAAATACATACACAGATATTTGCCTGTATATATGTAGCCGCATTCTAGTGCTAGATTTTATGACATTTGTTGTAATAAAATTTATTAGATTCTTCTCTTTCTGTGGCTTCTGCCGTTTTGTACAAGCATTTGCCATGTAATTTCGCTTTTTATACGAGTACGAGCATGTGGGCCAGCTTTTTGGCCATAAACTATAATGACTATAATGGCTGAGAGTTCTCTGGTATGCCATGCTCCAGGAGGGCTTTGGTTTCTGCTCAGCTTAAGCCCACACCCCCCCTGCTGGCAACACACACACACACACACTTTGATTTGTACGCTCAGGTTACGCTCAGGTCGAGGAGCGCCCCAAGGATTATTACCCAAGGAAGCCATGCTAATGAAAAGTGATTTGTGCAACAAGAAAATGAAATGGAAAAACCCCCTTTTAAGCTAAAGACTAAAGGGGCAGGAAATTCAAGGCAGCTTTATCCCCTTAAAAATAATGCCAATAAATTGTCAATGATGGTCGATGGCACTTACTTGCCGCTGTAGTTAATCTCCTAGTACGAGTAACTGCAGTACTTGAATTTCGTATATTAAATTCTAGGATAAAATGCCGCGCAGTTGCTATTAATTTTGAAGCTAGTCCTGGGAGCAGAACAGACAACGAAAACAGTGAAAACGCAGTGGAAAAATGGCAACTAAAAATAAAAATAATTTTTAGCAATTTCGCACTCAAAATAAAACCCCTCCACCCACCACCCCACACTTCACACTCAAATAGAAAGATGGAGAGACAAAGAGAGCTAGAAAGGGATAAAAAGAGATAGCGGGAGGGAGAAGAAGGGGCAGAGAGAGAGTGAGAGAGCTAAGCCAAATAAAGCTTTTGGCTAAAAATCAAACGAAACGCGACTGCAATGCATCGAAGGGGGGTAGGAGTGAAGGAGAAATAAACCCGAAATTGAAACGTTTGCTGTGCGATGCAAATGCAAGCAGCGAGAGTATTGGGTGGATCAGGGTGGGGGGCGGTAACACGACCTGAATGCGGAAATCCCCCAAACCCTAACAAGAGGCAGAGACACCGAGAGAGAGGCAGAGACACACAGAGAGAGATAGAGAGAGTGAGAGAGAGAGAGATAGAGAGAGTGAGAGTGTGGGAGTAGTAGAGTGCCGCTGTGGTTGCCACAAACGGTTGTGTCAGTCGGTAGGCATGCAGGCGATTTCTCTGACTTTTATGCAATGCAGCCATGCGGCATGCAACAGCAATGCAGCAGCACAGCACCTTTTTTTTTCTTTTTTTTTTTGGTTGCAATTAACTTTTCATCGCCTACTTTTCGGTGGCAAACACAATTAGAACGTAGGAACGTAGGAGTCTCCGCTCGAATAGAGAAAACAAAAGGACATTTTGGGCATGGGCATGGTCATGGGGGCGGGGAGCTGCAGGTTACAACTTTAACAATTATTTTTTGGGTTGCGACAAGCGAATGCAAAAAAGGACAAAGTTAATATTTGATCAACTGGACAATGGGTCAGGCAGCAGGAAAGTTGCAGTCCGGGTCCCAATCCTCGCCCTCTCCATCAGCAACAGCAGCAGCAGCAGCACCCAGGGGATGGCAAGCAATAGCAGGAGAGACCAAAACTACAGAGAGAGAGAGAGAGAGTAATGTCGTGGGAGCAAAAGATAAATAACACTTAAGGCAGCATTGGGCGGGGAGGGAGGGCTTCGCTGGGAGAAACAATTTGTGCCCCGTTTGTGCCGTTTGAAAAATGCATGAGCCAAAGTAAATGGAAAAAGTTCAACGAGCAGCAACGAGAGAGCGCCCCAAACCCAACCCAACCCAACTCACACAACACCCACGAAACGTAGGCGAAGTCCAAGCCGCTGGTGCGGGTTGGGCGGGCGCTTAGAGCCATTGGAGATGGGTAGGCTAGCAACTGAGCAGCACGGATCGCCACGAAATAGTTTTAGAAGAGATATTCGTGGGCTCCAAAGCTAGTCTTGGACTTGATCGAATATTGGAACAGGCTGAAATCCATCAGAAATGTGTCCCTGTATCGAGCCGTATATATTCAGTTATATGTATAACTACCCTGTTATCGAAGGTAGTCATGTCAATGCAGACTTAGAAGAATTTTTATAGAATTTGTATTATTTTTTATAAAATTTGTATTATAATCTCTCTAGACTAGAAAGCAGAATTATTCTAACATTTTTCAGCCAATTTATCTTACATTTTTTTGAAATAATAATTATAAAATTTGTACCAGAATTTTGTTAAATTTTGTACCAGAATTTTGCTCAAATTTGTACCAGAATTTTGCTCAAATTTGTGCTAGAACTTTGTCAAAATTTGCACCAGAATTTTGCTAATTGAATTTTAAAATAATTTTGTGTATTCTGCTTATTTTTTTCCTTTTGTTCTTTCCAATTGAATGCACAATCAATGGGTACGCCCAGAGTCTGTAGACAGGTTACTTTCGACCATTTTTTTCGTCTGTTGCTGTTACAAAATATTGCGGTCTGCTTTTAGGCGCAATTTGACATCTCTTTTTGTCGGTTTTCGTCTGTTGTTTTTTTGTTGTTCGTTTGTTTGTTTGGTTTATTTGTCATTGGGTGCAACTTTTTAGCAGCGTTTTATTTATTTCTCACTTTATTTGCTGACAAGAAATATAGACAATATTATGTTGCTGCCACACAAGAGAGAGAGCGAGGGAGAGCGAGGCCCAGCAGCAGCAGCAGACATGACAGGGCCATGTCGCCGCTGACACTTAACATGGCCCCGTAGACAGTTATTAGGGTCATTTTGCAGGGCGCACACACATGCAAACAAATATGTGTGGCCGGGCCTATGGCTACTCCTCCTCCAACTCCAACTGCTCAGAGATATTTTGCCAGAAGATAAGTTTTTTTATGTGTGGGTTTTAGAGGGGCGAAAGTAAGCTACAATTTATAGAGCGAGTTACCCAATGCCCTTTGGCCGCCGCCGCCTACATGTATGCTATATCGAGTTTATAGCAGTCGCCCGACTCTTTTTTGGGGGTTTTGCTTTTGCTTCCTACATATATTTTATTTTATTTAATTTTTTTTTTTGGGAGTATCTTTTTAGGTTTTGCGAGTGGCGTGGAGCACATAGTCAAGTGTCTTTGTCAATGGCGTCAGGGGAGAATTTACATATGACACTACAGCTCTAGCACTCTCCGTCTCTCTCTCTCTCCCGTTCTCCCTAGTGTGTGCGTGTGTGTATGTGTGTGTGTATTTAGTGCTCTTTTGTGCACGAGCCCTTTGTGTGTTATTTTTAGTAAATTGTATTATAGTTTTAGTGCTCCCTTAGCTTTGACATTGTTATTTTTTGGAGCTCCCTCTGTCACTCTCCTCTCTGGTGTGACAGAGGGTTTTTTGATGTTGCAATTTCACGCTTTGGCAACTTTGTTCGGAGACTGTTACCCAGCCCCTGAGGATGGGTGACTCTTTTCGGTCAGTGGCTGAAAAATTAGTTAATTTTCATGGAGAATTGTTTTTCTCTGGGAAAATACACTCGTAGGCTTGTCCAAATTATTTGGGGAGTTAATTCTCATATGAGAATGGCCTGCAATCTGCAAAGAAACTTTTTGCATTTTCTTGCCAAAGATACAAGGACTTCTGTTTGCCACAAATGTGATGCTGCTGCTTCTGCAGCTGCACATAAAATACTACTCATATGCTGTCGCCGTCGTACACTCGGAATGTTTTATTGGATTCACAGGCAGTAAATATTTCCGAAGGGTCAGTGCCAGACTTTCAGACTTAAGCTACAAAGTGGAATACACTGAACGAAAAATGGGAGTACACTTAAGCAGCAGGAATGCAAATGATTTTTTTATTCAAGATTCGACAATTTATTTTGAGCTGAAAACTCCATTTTCTAATCATTTTCGTCGCATTTGAAGATATAATGTAATCGAAAACAACTTTTTTCCACTGAGTTATATAACCGTTTCATAACCGTTTCAAAACCTTTTTATAACCGTTTTATAACCGTTTCATAGCCGTTTCATAACCGTTTCATGACCGTTTCATAACCGTTTCATAACCGTTTCATAACCGGTTCATAACCGTTTCATAACCGATTCGCAAGTTATTCAGAAACGCATATTACATATAATATTCTTGGCTTTTACTCATGTGTTTTTCCGCTCAGTGCATATTCCGTATTATTTACCACACATACAAATATTAAAATAAAATACGTATCCCCCGTATCAGAAGGACACGGACACATCAGAAGGCCAAGAGTTTTGTGGCGCGTAAACTACTTGTCTTATTCGGTAACTTTTGTTCACTTGAGCACCAGATATTGGCAACTAAATTCTAACCAAATTGTCTGACAAACACCTTCTCCCTTCACAGTGCAGAGAGAGAGCACCGCACAATGCCCCTCTGAAAAAACAAAAAAAACAAACTCCTGAAATTCATTTGCAAACAAAAATAAAACTTTTACATGGTAACTGTGTAAATTTTCCAACATTTGCATTTGCTTTTACCTTATTTTGCGTCGTTTTTTTTCCGCACCGCCCCGCCCACCCCACTCCACCGACCAATGTATTTATTTATTTGCGCGTTTTTGTTGCAAGTTTCAACTGTCAAACACAACATCAATTTGTACAAAAAATAAGCAACGCGCTAACTTTCTCTTATATAAACTGTTTTTTTTCTGGTCCCCTTTTTTCCACCACTTTGCATAGGTGTGGCATGTGGCACAGGCACACACACCGACAATGCTATGCGGCAACATTAAAAAGTCACATTGTTGCTGATTTATTTTGTAATTCGAAGGCAACAAAACTTTCTCTGGGCACCCAAACGTGCGAAACGAGACAATCGCTTGCAACGACATTTATGAGCCGTAGCCTTTGAGGCACTCATGGGTTATAAGGCAACGCTCTTGCACGTGTGTGCTTTGTGGGTGGGCATAGCAACTGCATTTGCTTCTCAAGCACTAAATGAGAACTAAACTAAAGTGCAAGTACTCTCGTAAATGGTTTCAAAATGTTATAACATAATTAAAATACTCGTTGGTTGAGGTTTCTGAAGTGGCTTTTTGTTTAGAAATTGATAGGGAATTAATTGAGTATTTATGATGAATTGTTTGCTCATTTCATGATCTTTTGGTGCGTTAATTAATGCAGTTGAAATTTAAACAGAACTTAAAGTAATTTAAACACTTTTCAGTTCATTCCAAATGATGTCTAAATATTGTTAATAATATTTAACAATACTTTCCCATTGGCAAGTTAATGGATTCTGAATTTTCCAGCATATGCTGCATGCTTGTGGGTGATGTGGCATTGCATCATGATTGATGGCATTCTGTTCGGTTGACAGCCTCATATATGAGGCTTTACAAAATTGCCATTCGATGCACTTCCCAGAGGCGCTTTTTCCCCGTATGCCGGCAAAAGTTCGTTTCTGTTTTTGGGGTTCCAGTTCTGGTGCAGCACAAAGCTTAAGTAATTGATGTTTAGCTGCGTTTCAGGACTAATAAAGACTGCACTGGAGTAAAGGGATAGCATTTTGGGCACCAGAAGCAGAAACATGGTTCCCGAAAACACACACAGACACCAGGCCGCAGGCTTCAAAGCAAGGCACGGGAAGGAACGGAATGGGACGGGACGGCTCGGGTCGCGGGTCAGGGCACTGCACGGTATTGGACCCGGGAGACTGCAATGAAAATAAAGCGTGACCACAGCATCAATTGGAGCTCAAGCGCCGACGAGCGTAGCGGCTGGGGCCTGGGCGGCCAAACGTTGTACAAAAAGCCTCTCACACAAAATCCATCCAACACACACTGCACTGCATGAAAAAATGGGCCAGCTTTGTGGGACTGGAACTCTAAAAGTCTGGATTGTGAGTAAGCTTATTTATTGGCAAATTCTTAGAAATAAAAAAAAAAGATTTTTGATCTAATATTTGACCAACTTTGGCCTAAGTTTAGACAAAACTAAAAACTATTAAAAAAAAGCTTAGACCATAATTTATACCAAAAATGTAGCCTAGACCTAGACCAATTTATACCAAAAAGGTAAAAAATGTAGCCTAAACCTAGACCAATGTTGATACAATATTAGACACAATTTTAGCATCAAATGTGGAACTAAACTTTAGACCAGTTCAGACCAATATTTTATCAAAATTGAGCTCGAAATTGAATGTTAATAGCCTTTTCCCCACATAGTACATCTACGAGGAACAGTGTGAATTTTTGACATATGTGAAACACCGATTACCATCCACCATCCATGAAAAACACAGCTGATGCTAATGCACACAATTTGATGATGCAGCGAAAAATTTGTTTACTTTTAGAATTACAATGAATATTAATAATATTTATGCTGTACATGGATGATGATAATGAGGCCAATATTGACGAGGAGAATTTATTGGAATGAATATTATGTGTTTTGAAAACACTGAAGCGCGGTCATTTGTGACTGCATCGACTAAATCCAATCAATGTATTTAATACAAATATATATTCTATGTTTGGGACATTTGCATAGCCATATCATTGTATATTTTGAGCCCTTCTTCTGAGTGAGGAATAGTCGGAAGGCTGTCAGCCAATAGCCTCCATGGGTTTTGCAGAGCATTCATAAACGAATTCCCAGAGAATAGTCCACAAACCGAGTTTCAGTGCCTGAGACAATTCTGACATATCAGATGTTTTGTTGTGGTTTTTTCCCATTTTCCCTGTCTGTCATTGTTTACATTTTCGTAATGAATTGCACTTTTTCGTTGTGAATGTCAAATGTTGCATTTGAAAATAATCGAACAATTATCGCTTAGAAACGTGCGAAATAGGAACATCCCAGCTGGATGGTGGAATTACTGGGAAATTTTCGGAACTGCAAAATCCGAAATGGATGGTTGATAGTTGGGAATAGGCTATTAGATGAATTAGATAGACCTCTTACAAACTTTTGATAATAAATATAAATTTATATAAATATATAAATAAATAAATAGAAATAATAAATAAATATTTTTATTCGGGCAAAATGATATTTGAACTTTGCTTTTTTTTTTCTTTCAGTGTACACACACCTTTTCAATGTACCATGGCCGGTGCCTGTGTGTGTGTGTTTGTGTGTGTGTGTGTGTGTGTGTGAGCATTTCAATAAATCGCTAGCTGCTACAATAACACGAAAGCCGCCTGCGTGCAACCCACCGAAAAAGTAGGCAACATGCAAGGGGCATGGTCAGTATGTGTGTGTGTGTGGTAACGCTTGGGATAGATGGCCAAAACGTGCAGGTAACATGATTTTCCCTTTGGTAATATCCCCTTCCCCCTTCCCCCTCCCCGCCTTGTGCTCCTGTTCATAGTCCGAAAATGCAGTTTGCATTTGGCAGCTTAAAGCGATTTTCATTGCAATAACCCCAGAAATAACCCCCAAACCCCTCCTGTAAATGCAGCTCTCTCCCTCCTGCTCTGTCAATGGGTTCCATGTGCCTGTAGCAAACAAATATGCAGCATGCGCCATCCCACACCCACACCCACGTCCCCTCCTCTCCTGTTGCAATTGCTAACTAACTGGAGTTGCACATACACACACACACACACACACAGATGCATAGATAGACTGATGACTGGATAGATAGAGGGATGGATGGATGGATGGATGGATGAATAGTTGGGATATAGAAGTAGATGGCCAGAAATAGGATATGTCCTGGAATGCATACACATACATATACATATATAAACTCCTCTCCCTCACTCTCTCTCGCTCTCTTTCTCTCTCTCTTCTCGCGTGCATATTGAGTTCATTCGTTCAATCAATATTTAGCCATTGAAATCGCGATTTACGCGCATATTGCGCCAATAACAAATGAAAAGTGCACCGACAGCAGCAGCAGCAGCAGCAGCCTTCACCTCCTCCTGGCCACCTCCTCCCACTTCATGCCGACTGCCTGCCTGCCGCCTGCTGCGTAAAGATTTATTGATAGAAAAACGCACAGCACACAGCCAGCCAGCAGCCAGCACAGGCTCTTGCCAAACTACGATGGCGAACGATGAGTTTTTCATTTATTCGCTTTTTTCACTCTTCATTTTTCTCGTTTGGTGCCAAAGCTTTTGTTGCTGTTGTTGCTGTTGTTTTTTTAGACCGAGATGTGGCGGCATCCTTGCAATTGAAATTCATAATTTTGAATGGAGTGATTGATAAATATGAAGAAAGAATGGAATGCTTAACAAATAGGAATAGCAATCTGTGCACTTTGGGTACTTGCCTCTAAATATTGTTGTTTATAATCGGAATTAATGCAAGAATCACAGCAACTGTTTTACATATAGAATTTACTTATTATAGTATATTAATTTTCATCTTCCATTTAGAGCATAATTTGATGTCAATTAAAATCGATCATACATGTGTATTTTTGTGTTGTTGTTTTTTGCCATTTACAAATCATAAAAATCCCATTAAAAATTGCTAGCAATTGAATGTCAACCCTCCATAGCTGCCGCTATTTTCTGCAACTAATAACTCAATTAATAACTCATTTGTTGAGTGGGGCGGTGGGGGACTTACAGTAAATAAAAACTTTAACAGCAGCAAAGAGTGCAATTTGTGTTCACACCCAATACACAAAAAAAAAAAAAACTCAAAAAATATAAAAAATGTGGTAGGCGCAAAAGCCAAATTAAATGACTCGCCAAAAGCCCACGAAAGAGGACGAGAAGGACAGAGAGAGAGAGGTGAAAAAAATCGTCTACAATTTGATTACACACAACAACAAAAACAAGAGCAACGAGTGCAAAATAGAGGGGGACCACTGGACAGGCACTGCGTTGGGTGGGGGAGGGGGCAGTGCAGCGACAACATTGTAATTCAATTTCGGAGAACAGGAAGTGCACAAAAGGCAACAACAACAACAACAAAATATAGTAAAACAAAAAACTAAGAGTAAAAAGTTAATGTGGAATCGAAGAGTATATACCCTTTAATTAATAATAAATAAATAAATTAATTAATTGTTATAATTTTCTTCGATTTTGGCAGAATTTTGTACAATAATAAAACAACTTTAATCACAAGTTGTTTTCTTTTTTTTGGTTCATCTTTGCTCTATTTGTTGCATATGTAAAGCGTACACTATAATCCATATACCTCCTTTTTGTAGGGCATAAAAAGTCGTAGCTGCTAATGAAAGTAGCAACGTCCGAGATAGCAAGGAAGTGGCCGTTGCAGAGGGATAGAAAGAGAAAGAGGGAGAGGAAGAGAGAGGTGCGATTCAATGCAGCGAAGCAGCAAAGAGGGAAATTTTCGCTCTTAGGCATTTAGCAGCAAATTTAAATTCATTATAAACGAAGGGAGGGAGGTTCAAAAAAGAGGCTTGAAAAAAAATGCATAGACAGCGAAAGAGAAGGAGAGAGAACGAGATAGAGTGCGAGTGTGAGTGTGAGATCAAGCCAATTACAAATGTCATTGAACTATGGGCGCAAAAGGGGAAATATAGGATAATCAAATGAAGAGGCGAAAGGACATAAAAGATAAAGCAACAAAAATCGAAGCAAGTGTAAAACGAACAGAAAAGCAAGCAACAGCAATGGATCCCTGATTGGGAATTGATTCAACGAGCAAAATAATTGAAGGGGGGCTACTAATTTCTCCATTTCTCAAGAACATTTGACACTGAATAATATGGGAAATTCGAAAGAAGAGCGCAAACCTTTTCTTTATACTCCTAAAAGTTGTTCAGCTTTTCCCCTTAAATATTTAGTCTAAATAAACAAAGCTTTGTTCTTAGCTTTAGCTCAACTATTTATCATAATTCACGTACACCCCACACATCACCTGCCTAATCACCTGCCGCACACCTGCCTACTTCTGCTGTAAGAAGGACTGTGTCTTTCCATCAAGTGAACTGCAAACAGGCTGTAAGAAACTTCTTTGCTCAACTTCCTGTCAAACAGTTGGCTTTTTGACACAACCACCAAATGGCATATGTGACACCAGAAGACGATCCCAATGGTAGGGTAGGCGGGCTAAGAGTGACTGTGGTAGTGGCAGTGCCGCTGTGGCTGCGGTTTTGAGCCGACAGCGGAAACGGAAATGCGCATTTACACGTAACATTAACTGCCGTCAGCGAATGTTAGCAGCCAGCCCCCGCCCTCGACTCAAAAGCAAACAAAAACCCCGAAAACCAAAAACGCAAAATCAACAAACAAACAAAACGCAAAACAGTCCTTCAGGAGCCAGGAAAGGAATCCAAGAGCCCACAAAAAGGATGCCCATATTCCATATGGTAATGGTAAAAGCATTAAGGTGGTGCCCCCACCACCTTACACAACCGATACCCACAGCCCCCCCTCCCTTCCTTTTACACTATAAATCCCCTACCATGCTACACTCTTGTGATACCATATTCTCGTAGTATACTTAGCAGGAAGCCCCGACCCGGCAATGATTTAGTCGTGTGTGAAGCAACGATTTGCGGTGACGATGCCAATGAGATGACGACGTTGCCGCACTGTGCGGCAGTGGCTGTGCCAGTGGCAGTGGCAGTGGCAGTGGCGTTGATGCCGTCAGGATGACTCCTTCAATATTTGCATAAGTCCCTCAAAGTCCCTCCTCATCGCAAAAGTCTTTCAACAACAAAATATTCAAGCATCAGCAGAGCTCTCATCCCCTCTAATGCTGTGCGCCTCATTTGAAGGTAAGAGTGGAAGAGAGAGACAGACTGCGATAGAGAGAGAGAGAGAGAAATCGTTCGCTTTTGCATGCGATTTTACATCAGTGGTTCACGGATTCAATTTGAGAGACTGCGATTCGTACTTAAATTTGAATTATTTATGGGGATTGACTATCAAATCTTTATAAGTGATTCATTAGCGATACAAAAGAAACTTTAAAGCTAAAAGAGGAAAAGCTACAGAGACACGACTTAACCGATTCGCAGCAGATTCGCTAGCAGATATCATAAATATATACACAAATATCGATTAATTTATGCAAAGCTCATTCACAACCGATTAAGATCCGTTTTAAGCGTAAATTAAAAGGCTCCTCAGCTGGTTGTAATTGTCTCAAATTCCTTTTAGAACCAACTCAAAAACATAAACGGTTAATAACCGTTTCCTAACCGGTTCATAGCCGATTCTTTGATGGCTTCCAATTCCAAATTATAGCTAACTGGTTCACAAATATTTAAAACTATCATCAAAATACAATTTTTACCATAAACAAAAAGTCCTACCAAACAATTTAAACTTTCAACTGATTCCTCCCCCATTTTCGTAGCTCCTTCGATCCATTGATCATTATATCCGCTTTGCTTCGAATCTCACTTGAGTTTCATTTTGAGGTTCTTTTTCTTGCAGCGAATTTGTATCCCACGCTTTCGCATCTTACGGGGTTTTATAAACTTCAACAGCAAAAAAAAAAAATAAATAAAAATCCACAAGAAAAAAAAGAAAAACTCAGGGCTTTGGCTGCTGCTTTTCACCGCCACCCCTCATACACACAGTTTTTCTTCCACTTTGCCCTTTGGTTCATTCGTTCCTTCGTTCATTTGTGGGCTGGGTAGGGTTTGGGTTGGGTTGGGGAAGGGCGTGTTCCTTTGGTTTCGTTCGCCTTTTGCTCATTACAAAGCCACCGAGACGGGCTATTAATCATGAGCTTATTGAGGCATAAACGCGTTGAGCCACACACACACACACACACACAGTGCGGCGCCCACGTCTTTTACCGTTTCACTGCCTTTTTTTGCTCTATGCCAGAGTTGCATTGCCCTTTAATATATTTATATATATTTCGATTTAAAGACAACCTTGGGTTGCAACAACTTCTCTTTTGGGGGGCTATTGTGCGGCCACCTGTTTGAAGTCAGATCGCAAAATCAAAGGAAGAAAGTTAGAACAAGAGCGACAGAGAGAGAGAGAGAGAGAGACATATAATTTAGTAAATTTCCATAGAGCGCCTCAAGCGACTGGCATTGTCATGTTATATGGCGTTATATCTCTGGCAAAATTCTCTCTCTTTCTATAGCACCAGAGGGTGAGGAATGGGGGGGGGGGATAGAAAGCTGTCAAAGTATCGCATGACAGCAAGTACGTTGCCGTAGTCGTAGCCTCTGCGCCGCCACATACGAGTATGAGTATTCGTATTCGTATGCAGGAGAGCAATCACTCATGCCGACAGCAGCCTCGGGGCAGCAGCAGCAGCAGCCAGGAACAATAGCAGGAGCTGTGGAGTGGATCACTGGCCAGAAAACCTGACAACATTCTGGCCCGGAACAGTGGGTGTTGGGGAGGGGTGTGGCTGGGGGTGCCTGCCTTGATAAGTGCCCCCGTTGGGTGCTTTTAGCATAAACGCCATGCATTTATGTTTATTCAAGTGTCAGTCAGGGGCGGGCCAGTGGCCCAGAAAGTGTGTGTGAGAGCGTGGGAGTATGCCCAGAATGTATCTGAAAGTGCGAGAGACTCGATGTGTGAGTGTCTGCAAACACTACTACCTCTCTCCCTCTCTCTCTCTCTCTCTCTCTCTGCCCCTCTCTCTATGTGTCTATCTCTTTGTTTACGCATACGAACACCAGCAGGCGGGCATTTTGGCATTGTAATGATTTATCGACAATTGTTAGTCGTTTGAATCTTGTTTGACGCCACACTGTCGCACTTGACAAACTCTGCCACAAGTCTGAAGCATTTGCCACGGGCAAACCTCACACCCAACTCGCACCGCAGGTCCTCCCGCCGCAGCACCAGTACAGATTCTCAGAGAAGTATTACCTTTCTTTATGTTCCCTTCCCGGTTCAAAGGGGATATATTTTAATGGGGAAAGGCTATAAAAATATAATATAAATATAAAATATAATATAAATAATATAATAATATAATATAATAATATACAAATCTATTAATTAATTCATTAATGTTTCCTAACCGATTCATAGCCGGTTCAATAACAGCTCACATACGATTCGTAGTGAATTAATTCGTAAAGAGTTTCAAATTATAAAAATATATCATTCCATACTAAGCCCCATATGGAAATATGCATTCCACGTATACGGAATTACTGCTAAAAGCAATCTACGCAAAATACGAATTGTACAATCAAAAATTCTAAGGAAAACGAGAAGGAACGTGCGAGTCGCTTCTGGGGACGCGACTCTACTTATACCCGTACTCAGTCAGTATATACATTTTTGATCTTATGATTTTTTAGAATTTTAGAAAAAAAAAAAATTTTACATTTTACATTTTTTTGCTACATCTGATATCTACATCTACATCTACAATGTATATTCTACATCAAACATGTAGATTGTACAATGTACATGCTCCATTTAGATTCTACATCTCCTCCGCTAGGGGTTGCTCGCGCACTGAACGCGGCAGAGTGTGCGAGCGAGAAGGAAAATGACTTGCTTGAATGCGTCAGGAGGGGGAAGGGGAAGCAACTGAAAATTAATTTCTTCATTCTGGCTATAATTATGATCCGATCTGATTCAGATTCGGCAGTCTGGTAGATATGGGCATTCTCTACGACACTGCGTTTTTAGTTTTATCGTATCTTTAAAAATGTGCCTGCCACAGATTTTCGTCCTTTGTGGGGGCGGAAGGGGGCGGGGCGAAATTTTGAAATACACTTGTAGCAGTGTGATATCACATGAGTGTGGAAACCAAATTTGGTTGCCCTAGCTCTTATAGTCTCTGAGATCTAGGCGCTCAACAAGACGGACAGACAGACAGACGGACAGACGGACAGACAGACATGGCTCTATCGACTCGGCTATTGATGCTGATCAAGAATATATATACTTTATGGGGTCGGAAACGTTTCCTTCTCTGCGTTACACACATCCACTTTTACCACAAATCTAATATACCCCTTAACTCTTTTTTGAGTACGGGTATAATAAGTAATGCTTCTTGGTACATAATAGGCCCAAAAAAAAAAGAGAAGACTCAAAAGGTGCCATCCACTAGAATATTGCCATAATTAAATACAAAAGTTTCATTCCTAATATTTTACAGTTAAATTTTTATATGTAAATATGTATGTTATATGTAAGAAAATTTCCTGTGTATATTATTTTCACACTGTGGAAATTTGTTTGTTTTTTCCCCCCTAAGTGTATAACCTGATTATGCTGCCATAATAGGTAGAAATAAGCTTGTTTTTCGAAATAAAAAAAAAACCGTTTCATAACCGTTTCAAAACCGTTTCATAACCGTTTCATAATTGTTTATAAATCATTTAAGAAACAACTTTTTACCGACACAATCTTTATACTGCTGATCACCGATCGTCCTGATGATTTTCATATAATAAACGTAAATACTAGATTCCACATATTCATTTTCATTTTAATGTTTTAATCTTCTTTTCCACTCAACACTTAATATTAACTCTTTTTCTTTTTTGCACCTACTTTTTGTTGTATCTTTTTATGAGCCACATAAATCATTAAAAAACTTTCACACATTACGCATACGCCCCCACCTCCCCTACACGCACAGTAAATGTGTGTGTGTGTGAGTGTGTCTGTGTGTGTGTGTGGCAGTAACCATGCCTGCAGGCAGCAAAGTGTCTATAAAAACGCTTAAAATGTGTATAAGCTTCCAGACGAGCAGAGAAGCTCATGAGAGACGAAACTTTTGCATATAAAAATGCTTACACCTTTGGGTGGGGTTGTGTGGGGTTGTGTGAGAGGGGGGCATTAATTTTCAATATTTTGTTGCATGCTACAGCAAACTTTTGGCCATTGCCACCACAGTAAACAACTTTTTTTTGCGTGCATAATAACATAATTAATTAATGTGTGTGTGAAAGAATGGAATCTGAAGCATACTTAAAGGCCACAGCGAGGGCAAGCACTTTAAAATCCGTCCAGCAATGGAATTTTTATACAACTTGCAATTAGTGGAAAGCTCCCATGCCATGCCCCGCCTTCCCAGTGGTTCGTGTGCTGCTGTCAGTACTTCTGCTTAATTTATCGCTTGTTATGCTTAAAACTTAAGAGAAAAAAATAGGCAAAAATAATGGAAAAAAAAATAGCGAACATAAAATCCCAGGCCCATTAACAGCCATTGTGTTACAATATTTTCTAGCAAGCAGACGAAAATATTTGCCAGCTTCTAAGAAAAGCCGAAAAGTGCACGCAGAGAAAGTGCACGGGGCATGTGAGTGTGTGTGTGTGTTTTTTGTATCTTTTAAGCCATTTCCCTTTTTTTTTTTTGTTCCTTTTGCTTTAAAGGCTCGGGGTAACATTATTGCGGCACATTAATCACTGCAAGCACAGGAAACTTCTGCCACACTGCCACAGCCACATACTGGCGAGCAGCACTCACTGAAAGCAAAAGTGTTTTACTGCTGCTGACTCTCTCTCTCTCTCTCTCTCTCTGTGTAGAGTGGAGTGCCTCATGCCTCATGCCAGACTCATGCCACAGACTAAAAGCATACCAAAATTAATATGCAATTAAATGAAAATTAGCAGCCAAAAATTGTGCACGCAAATTGATAATAATATTTAATGGCCAGTCAATTTGTTATTTTTCATTTTTTTTTTTTTTGCTATTTTTTGGCCACTGAAAAGCACAGACAGGACGGTTACTGCACGCGGAAAATTATCTAAGCATTGATTTGCATAGCAGTTTTCATTGTGTGTGTTTGTGTGTGTATCTATTGTGTGTGTGCTTTTGTGGTTCGAATTGAACTTCAGTGAACCCCCCGCCATTTGTACTGTTTGTTGTCAATAATTATGCATTAATTATGCATCCGCCAAAGCAAATACCAAAATAGGAAGCAAACAGACTGCTACGAAGAGCCAACAAAAAAAACCGAGAATAAAGAGAAATGCAAAGAGTGTGAGAAGGAAAGAGGAAACTAGAGAGCGCGGCAAATGCGCGGTTCAATGAGCAGCAGCAGGCCATTTCACCTGCGTTTTTGACTAATTTGGCCGTGGAATGGCGGGCCCCCATGCGTGTGATGTGCCTTTTCCGATAGGCAATGAGATAAAAACCCCCAAACTATGTGGCCCCCCCAAATGCATTTGCGCATTTTATTATGTTAATAAATTTGCCAGCCGAAAAATAAAGTTAAGTTTTGTGGTGGTGGCGGGGGCGGGGCTCGCCTCCTCCTTTCAGGAAGCGATAAAATGTATGCACGAAATTTGTTGGCCCGAACACATTTGTGGCCCGCTTAATAATACCAGAGTAAATACCAGAGTAAAACCCAAATATATTTGATAAACATATTATGTGTACTTATTATTGCTGATAAATTTATATGTATGTAATTGTAGTCCTGTGGTTGGTTTGCCGCTTATTGAATTTAATTATATAAATGAAAAATATTTAGAGCCCAGCACCCAAGTGGAGTTCATAGCCATGGATATGACACCGCCACCATCAGTAGAATGTTTTGTAATTTTAATTCGATTTTATAACAGTTTATTTACATGTTTTTGGGCCACTAGAAAATGTATTTGATTTCATTCTGTATTACATGTGTAAGCATTCATTTTATTCTGAGTGCACTTTATATGCCATTACACGCTCTCACGTTGAGGGTTTTAATCGCCCCCGCCACCCAATTAAATGGAAGGCACCAATTAGATTTCTCAAGAAAATTAACAGCCCACTAAAGGAATGATTTCAAAATTAAAGAATATGCTAAGCAAAATATTGCTTATCTTAGAGCATTCCATAACCAAAAATTAAATGTTTAATGTCATTCTTTTAAAAGTTTCATCCCCGAACAAAAAAAAAAAAAATTCCATAACATTTCATAAGCGCAAAATTAAATGTTTAATGTCATTCATTTAAAAGTTTCATCACCGAAAAAAAAATCGCTGCTGCTACTAATGAAAAGTCCAAATGTCATTGGAAATCATTGAAATTTCCAACTGAATTCCCCCATAAATTTCAACAAAAGAAATTGCATCTCACTTTCAGCTGTAAATGCCGTAAGCTGTAATCCCCCAACAACAACAACAAAAAATAGTGTATGGGAACTATCGCGTACAATCGCGTAAGCTGCAAATATCAAATATTTTCACATTTTTTTTCTTTTTTAACGGCCCCCAAGTGACATTGAAAATTGCACCAAAAAACGTGGAATGCAAAAAAAAAATACACACTGATACGAGCATGTTTGTGTGTGTGTGTGTAAATCAGAAGTGCATTGCGTCTGCAGAGTGGCATTACCCACATTTATGCATAAATTGTATTTACATTTCTATATCCGGGCAGAAACAGAAAAAAAGAGTAGCGTAGGGTCATATCGCCGCTCGATATTTGCGCTTGTAAGCTGCATATTTATGCCACAGCACACAAAAAGCGATTTTTTTTTTTTGGGGGTTTATTTTTTTTTGTGCTGCTTTTGTGTTTGATTTCATTGGAATGAATCAACTATTTCGGAGCGCACATAAAATGAACCTAGCGTCATGATTGATTTCGTTGTGTGTTGATGATTTTACATACAAGAGGGATTTCCACAGAAAGGAAAACTGATAATATAATTTAATGCATTATTACGAACTGACCGTTATTCCCTTGCCTATTCAGGCATTTATTTAAGAGGGGTCTGAAATTGTTCCTTCATTGCTCTAACAATTAATTTTCTAGCCTTTGGTTTTGCCCCACAATAGAATTTTGTGGCTGCTGCTGCAGGCAAAACTTATAGAATTTCCCTGTGCTGCCTTCACGTACAAGTTGCAACTTTAATTTAATCGGCATATGAAAGACGCAGGCAAATGGGGTAATGTTTTTATTCAATTGGTATGCTGAATGTAGTGACGCATGTGTGGCCCAGTGGAGAGTGTTTCAGGCATAGTGTGGGGTGGTGGGCAAACGGCAAACCACTTGAAATGAGTGGCATGTCGTGCATGGTTTCGGTGCATGGTTTCGGTTCATGGTAGCGTGTGCCACGGCCATGGCTACTGGAGTCGTCCGCCGCAGTAGTCGTAGCCCATCCTCCATCGGTCGCGACATGTTTACGGCAATGCGTGTGCTGTGCAGCACACACGAAATGGATGCATGTTTATTTGCTTCTGCTTCTGCAATTGCATTGCAGCATCGAAGGTGGGAAAATATACACATACATATAGTATGTAAGGGGCCAGGCTCATGCTCATGCGGGTCATATAATCCTCCATTTTTTACGGACATTTTATGGCATCCATCAAGCAAAAAGAGAGGCAGAGAGAGTGAGAGGGAGAGAGAGAAACAAACAGACGTGTTTTTCATAATGCATTTTTAATAGAGTGACCCGTGGAGGAGGCACCTGCTGTTGCCGCTATTGCTGCCGATTTCGACTCGGATTACGAGATTGCCGATACCCCATCCCAAGCCCCGTCCCCACTCAGATGCCATCTTACTGAATTCCATTTTTATTGCATTTTAAAATTCATTTCAATTCGGTTTATCTCTTTTTTGTTCCCCCCTTTTTTCAGGGGCATGCTATTTATTTATAAACAAATCAATTGGACTGCACCCTTGAATTCATGTAATATACTTTTGTACCTTTCTCATGCATAAAAACATCCCTCAAAATTCCCGTTACACACACATTAAATGCATTTTAAAAACAAACAAAAAATGAACGTAGAAGAAAAAGATATATAAAAAAATATACATATAAGCAAAATATGGAAAACGTTGGAAAAAAAACAGAAAGAAATGGAAAAAGCAGAAAGAAATGGAAAAAAACAGAAAGAAACTGGAAAAAAAATGAAAGAAAAAGAGAAGGAAAACAAAAACAGAAAAATCAAAATAAAATAAAAATAAAGATTAATGTTCGGAGCTCTTGACTTTCAACAACAGATAAGAGGAGTTTTTTTTCTTTGATTTACATATTGCTTGCGTTTATTCTTTTTTCTTATTTGTATTTATTGTTTTTTTTTTTTTTTGGTGCTCATTTAAATTCGTATAAATCTACAAAGAGCGAAAACCCAATCATTAATCGATGTGGGTATATCGAACCAGCACAATCTCGGTTGCATTTCGCTGGAACCACAAAGCCAAGGCTTTTACTGACCTTTTTGGGTTGAGGCCTAAGCACACGCCCACCGACCACACGGCCCCCCCACTGAGACACATTAATAATTTTCGCTATTTGCTAACAATATCAAGTGGCAAGTCATTATTCATGACAAACGGGCCACAGAGAATATTGAGAGAAGAGTGGGAGTGGAAGTGGGAATCCAAGTGGAGAGTGGAGCAGACCATAGCGGATTGGACGCAAACGCGTAGGGGGAGTAGAGCAGTGGATCAGCCAGCAATGTAGCACCTAATGACTATGAACAGCTTTGGTCATGGATATTTAAGTGGGTGGCAGAGCTAGAGGTAAAGGAGGTGGAGTGGCAATGGCAATAGCAGTGGGTGGCGGAGCTGCACAGGGAGCAGCAGGAGTGTGATGGCGGTTTGTGGTAGCGGGTTTTAGGACCTGTTCATGCAGAAAATTATATGCATAAAGCCCGTGATTATGTTGTCCAGACTGCCTGGGCATTATTACAGCTGAAAAAAAAAAGAAAGAAATAGCAGCAAAAATACAGAAAAGAAAAGAAGTAGAAGGTAAAAAAAAAAAAAAAAACAGAAAAAACAGAAATGAAAGAAAAATCAAGTGGTTTAAATGCTAGAAATATCCTAAAAATATCCAGGTAAATTTCTAATATAGCATAGCAATTATCCGCAAATATATTTTTGTATCTGCAAAGTAAAGGCAGTACAGTCAGCGACAAAATTGTATAGCATACAAACTCAAACATAACTCTTTTTGATTTCAATATAAATTTATTATAAAGACTTTTTTAAGACGGTCTATATTTAATCTGAATATAAAACCCTTCAAAATAAATATACTAAATTCCATTTTTAAGCAATATACTCAATTTAAATATGAAATATATTGTATTTAATTATGAAATATATTTATTTTAACTATGAAATATATTTAAATCAAATATTTTCATGTTAATGTTAAAATGAAAGTGATCTAAAATTTTAAATAAATTAAACTAAATTAAATAAATTAAAATAATTTAAATAAATCGTCTGCTGACTCTATCCTTTGGTTCTTAGCAAACTTACACCCAAAACATGAATACTCGTATCAGCCCACAAAAAAGGATATTCAAATCGAGCCACAAAATGTTTGAGCAAGCGCAACAACTCAAAGAATAATGCAAGTCACTGAAGGTGCATAGTGGACGTGGGGGCATGGGGCACAGGTACAAGCGCAAGCCGAAAGCGGGCGCCATAGAAAAGTTAACCTAAAAAAAAACTAAAACAAAAACCAGGGCTGCCGGGCCGCGCACAGCAGTTGCTTTATGGAAAGTCATTTAGGTGAAGTTTTCAACCTCTCTCTCATTCGCCCCCTCTCTTCTACCGGTCTCACTCTGCCACTGAGGCTGTGGCAATTATAACACGACATCCATATGTTGCAAGTGCTACTAAGAGCCGCTGTGTGGCAGCTGTGCGCTAGATGCATTTGCCACTGCCATTGCCCCTCTGCGCCTAGCCTCTCTGCTGCGCTTGGGTTGCAACCCGTTAATGTGTTGCACTTAAAATTTATGCCCCCCCGAAAATGTAGCAGCAGGCAGCAGGCAGACAACTTTAACTTTGTGGCATGGCCTGGTGGTGGAAAAGGTGCAAGCAGAGACAGCAGCTGGAAAAGAAAGGGGAATGAATGGCAGAGCAGATGGGGTGGGGCAAGGCTTAAAAGTGCTGTCGGGACTTCACACAGAGTTTTACCCAGAGAATTCCTTGCAACAAGCGGACTCCTGCGGTCCATTCGCCACAGGTGCAATATATAATTCAACCACAATTTTAATTATGTTGGTAAGAGAGAACAAGCAACCGAAACAGGGCAGGGCAGCATCAGTAGTACAGTTCCACAGTGCGTATGCGTTATCTTTAAAAGTTCAATATTCTTTCATTATTTTTTTTCTTACTTAAGATTTTCTATTTCTATTCACAAAATTTATAGAAAACTGCACTCTGTGACCTGCCACTCTGTGATTTATACAACTGCATTAAATTTCCATTAATTGTTAAAACGTAAAGTAAATATTTCACTTGATTTTATAGCCCCTTTGACTGGTCAAGACATGGCTTGAATGCAGACACAACACAGATAGTAAATGCATTTGCAGATACATTAAACAACCACAAACTGCAAGGCCACAAAAGGTGCCGTGTAAAGGAAGCGAAAGCTTTCCTCTTGCCCCACAGAATAGTCAATTTGTATGTATGGATAGGCCAAAAACTTAATTGATTGCGCCGCCTCATTCTGTGGCTTTGTTTTTATTTTCTAATATTGAATTATTTATTAGAAAATTTGTTTAATAAAGTGAAAAAATGTTCGTGCATTTTACGGGTACCAAAATATGCACTTTGAGTTTTGATAAATTCCAATAATTATGTTTCTTGCAGCATACTAAATCATAAATAAATAAATGTAGACAAAAATAGAGTTCGACTTTCTGCTAAATTTCTCTTAAATTATATTTAAAAAAAACATGCCCAAAAAGCTGTTCAGTGTTTCATCAATTATTCTGTTGTATTTTGCCATCTACTGTGTTTTCTCTTTTGTGTGCATGTGCATATGTTTATTAATTAAGAATAATTCGATGGCAAATCGTTAAACACAACACGACGCCAAACCACATTTAAAAAGTTATTTTCAGATGCCCTTTCACAATGGCTTTCAATTCTATGGGAAATCCTTTGGAAAAATCACTGAAAATTTGCCAATTAAATCAATCTTTCACGCATATCAATTTAATGCAAAATAAAATACGAAGTAAAAATCATCTGAAAAATAAACACGCACACAAAAAGCGAAACAAAAACAACTTTTTGAATCGCCATGAAATAATAATAATGTTTCACAGCAAAAATAGCCTACATAATAAAAATGGTTGAAATTAATTAATTAAGAAAAACAAGTGCAGCGTGCGGTGCATCTGCAGGTCTAAACAAGAACAATAGCGCGTTATTCTACGTTTTGATTGCGGGCGGCCGAAATGATTGCAAACGTTGGATGATGCATCACATCACGTATGCCAATTATAATCATCATCAACATCAAACTGTAAAAATGTAAATTACAGCTGCTCTGTGTGTGTGTGTGTGGTGTGTGTCACAGGGCAAAGAACAACAACAATCAAAGGGCGATCCGCCGCAATAAGGCAGAAAAACACGACGACGCCCAAAAGTATGCTATAAAATTATGCACTTTACAATTGCACTCAAGGCAGGCAGGCAGGACACAAATGTAAGAGAGAGCAAGCGAAAGCAGGAGAGCGTTAATGCTGCCATTTTAGCTATTTTATAGCTATTTCTGGATATGCTTTCAAATTCGAATATTTATTTATTTTTGGTATTTAATTTTAGTTTATTAAAATATTTTTTATACTTCTGTTAGTTTCTTTTAATTTTTTATTTTATTTTTATTTCACTTTTTTTTATTTTATTTATTTTTTTTTTTATTGTATTTCATTATTATAATTTTAATTGTATTTGGTTGGATGTTTTTTTTAAACCTTTCTTAACCCGCTGTTTTTTAGCAGCACTGGGGAGCACTGAACAACTGTAAGTCGAGTGAGTAGGTGAAGGTATGAAGACAGAGACAGTGAGAGAGAGGGGAACGAGTGGAGTGGCAGACAATACAAACATAACTGTGAATTTAGATTACTTGTGATTATTATGAAGGCCTATGAAGGCTTCGTGCCAAAAACAGTAAACATGTCTCTAGCTCGCTCCATTTCCCTCTCTTCTCTTCACCACTCTCTCTCTATTCACCTCTCTCTCCATCTCTCCCTCCTCCGCTCTCCATCTCTCGCCTCTTGCATGCATGTGCAATGAAATCCATTCTACAAAGTGCACTTCTTAACGATGCCCCATTCTTAGCATACACCATCATAATCGTAACCATGTTCCGTATTTCTGGCATCATAAAACAGCACTACAGCCAGCAGCAGCACACAATCGACCGTCCGTCCGTCCGTGTCCTTTATGGCACCCCCCACAATATAAAAAGCGGCCCAAAACACTCATTGCCCCGCGCCTAATGCCAGTAGCTTGAACTAAATTTCGCTTTAGTTTATTGCACTTTTTTTTTAATAGGAGTTTTGCATTTTCAACTAATTGCTAGTAGGTTCTTTTTATATAAAAACTTAAGTTAAATGAATAAAGTGTAATTATTTCCGTAATGGAAAATCAGAGATCTTTGAATATATAGAATTTCAAGGGTTAAAAACAAAAGATTGAGCGTGAAAGGCTTTTAACGGCAAGAAAAACCCAATGTAAGTTAATCTTAATAAAAAGAAGCTACAAATATCCATCGAATAGCATTATACGATACACCAAAAGTGCAATCAATTCATAAAAAATCCAATGCCGCCCTAAAAAATAGGCAACATTTTCTTATTTAAAGCAAAGTGAAAAAAAAATCAAAATTAATTTGACCAATTTTTGTGTGAAATTTGTTTATTTAATTAAATTTAATTTAATTAAGTTTAGAGTGTCTGACTTAGAGTGAAAAAAAAATCAAAATTAATTTGACCAATTTTTGTGTGAAATTTGTTTATTTAATTAAATTTAATTTAATTAAGTTTAGATTTTTTTCACCCAATTTTAGATATTTTAGATAAAACTTCCAACATATTCCAACGATAGGGAACAACTGTTAGGGGCACTTTTTGATATTATATTATTTTATTATATTATATAGTACGACTCGTTTAGCTCGCATTAACGAACTCCTGCATATACTTTAATGTCCCACTCAATTTCTTCAATGCATCTCTGGTATCTGGAACATCTCTGAATATTAAGTTTAAGTTAAATTTGCTTTTTCTTAATAATTTCTTGGCCTGTGCCCCCTTTGCACTATGGGAAATTTGACCACTTTTTCTGGCCAAAACCCATTTTTCAAAAGTAGTTAAAATAATATATTTGTAGACCTCATATATTCTCATATATTCAAAGCTTTGAATGCCCCTTAATAAGTCAGATTTAAAATATTACGCGGCGCATCAATGGCGTACGATTGAAATGGATATTTGGGCATCAGTTTCAGGGATTTGGCATTGGGGGGCATCAGGGGGATTGGTTACTCTGCTTGAGGATTTTGGGCTCATCAGTTTCAGGGATTGGTGGATTGGTTGGCTGGCTTTAATGACTGGCAAAAAAACGCAGCTGCTTATTAACAATAATTTCCCCAAATGTGTGGTTACGTTTAAGCCCCAACAAATGACACCAGAACAAAAAAAAATAAACACAACCCCCCAAGCAATAATTATATTGCCTGTTGCCAGCCTCCAATGTTGTATCTGTATTTACAATTATTAACGTGTATGACATACGCACACACACACACACACACACAGCCACATGCATAAATGAAGGGCAGAAGAAAACAGCAAACATAAAGTGGCGGCAGACTGCATATGCGGTGGAGGGAGGGGAATCCTCCGACAAATGTGCGGCAGCCACAGCAGCAATAATAATGTATCTGTATCTGTAGCTGTATCTGTAGCTGTGTGTGAATAATGATAAATGTCTCTGTGTGTGTGTGTGTCCTGTTGTTGCTTTGGGGGCCCCACAATTGTTGCCTCCTGTGTGTTGGCGTTGGCCTTTTGTGTATGTCTATGGGGCCCAAGCAATTAAATTAAACTTAACACAGGGCCACGGCCCAGGGTCCAAAAGAGAGCTGTTAGCGGGCGTAGAGAGGGAACAGAGAGACAGATAGAGCGATCTCCAGCTGGTGCTGCTGCTGTTGCATGTTTATTTGTGTGTGGGTGGGGCGTGGCATTGGCAATCAGCAGTTACAGTTACAGCAGCTAATTATAAGGCATAGACTACTGGAGGTTTAACGACACACCAGAGACTGCCGCTCCACCAGCTCCACTCCATTTGGCGGCCACTCCACGAGGCGGGCTCAATTACATTTCAATAATATTGGATTGGTTTGTTGGTGCCCCCCAATCGCGGCACTTTTTGTATTTTATTAAGCAGATGTAGGGACCAGTGGGTTGGGAGTGGGGGTGGTATTCGCCGCGTAATTACCTTACGATTTTAAAGGATTTGTGGCTGGGCTTATAGAAGTCTCAAGGAATTTTATGATCAAAGATTTGAACCTCTTTAGAGTATTAGAAAAAAATTATCCTAATAATTAATACTCCCATTTCTATTCCTACTTTTACTTTTACTGCTGCTCCTCTCTACTCATCTCCTACTTTTGATCCTCCTTCTACTGCTACTCCTCTACTAAATACCTGTACTACTCTACTCTACTTCTACTCTTACTGCTTTTACTCCCGCTCCTCTTCAACTTTCCATGTAGTTTTAATCATGTCAAGAGCTCCCTACTTATTCCCTGCCGAAATCTCTAAGTATCTTTAGTCCCCTTGCCATCTGTCATGTTTTCGACATTAATTCTTGGCATTTTATGGTTAAATATACGGTTGTACTCTCTCTTGATTTTCCATCTCGATTTTCCTTCTTGATTTTCCCCATTTTTGGCAGCTACTTAATGCCTTCATCAAATGAAAACAACAGAATATTACGTTGCCCAGGTCTGGCTCTTCCTCTGCCTCTCCCTCTCTGGTTCTCTGTCTCTGTCTCTCGCTAGATGCATCTCTGAAATGTAATTTCAATTGAAATATCAAAAAGATAATTACCATAATAATATTGCAGCAACCAACAAAAGGTAACAGTGTGGAGAGCGTGAGCGTGAGGGAAATGTGTGGTAGGTGGGAAGAGAGCATAAGAGGAGGAGTGACACAACACAATGGCAGTAGAAATAAATGCAAAATGGAAAGGCGAAAATAGTGCACAGAACCAACACGATAGAGAGAGAGAGAGATAGAGAGAGAGTGGGGGGGGGGAGGGAAGTGAAATTTATTACCGCCAAATACATCGTGGGGTGGTGAGGAGTGTAGTCCCATAAAGCGCTTTTCCACGCACACACACACACACACACATATGTATTTTAGTAGCAGAACCCACACATATAAAGCACATTAGCGATTTGAAATCAACTTCAGGGAAACAGAGACAGAGAAACAGGGTGGGGGTAAAGTGTGGAGACAGAGAGAGAGAGAGAGGAAACTCACGGGGGAATTCTTATGGCACAAATTTGAATTTTATTTGCTACTTCCGTCCCCCGTCCTTCCGTCCTCGTTCGTCTGTCCCGTCCGTTCGTCGCGTTTATTGTTCGACTGCTGCGCCTCGCATGAGTACTCCCCACATCGCACGAGCTACGACTGCCGTACGTTGCCGTTGCCATTGCCGTTGCAGCTGCACCTGCCCCGCTGCCCCACTGCCACACTGCCAATGAAGTTGCATATATCCAGCAGCATTTTGCTATTTTGCCACAGCCGCAATAGCAACTAAAAGTGAGTGCAGCAGGAGGCACAGGCACTGGCACAGGCACAGCCACAGCCACAGTCAGCTAATGTGCCGCACAAAATTTGCATAAAAATAAATTCAAACGCATGGAAAAATTAAGTCAATGAATAAAAGTTTTTAGCTCAGTTTTTGGAGTTAGCTTAAGGCTGCACAGGCAGGCAGCCATCGCCAGTGAATGCATTTGAGTGCGAGCCAAATATTGAATATTACGCTAATTCGAAAGTGATGATTGAAAACTGAAATTGAAAAATACTTTATGACAGGGGATTTATGGAATAATTGCAAGCAAAATAATAGTTGAGCAGTGCGTTAACGATTCGCATTCTTTTAACAAACTCCCCACATTTGTACATATATATTTAAAGGATTCCTGCGTTAACCTTGGCTTCCATGGGAGTCTACTTCACCGATCGTTTGGTACGTCCCATCGTTCATGGAGAGCGGGTTCCTGAGTGCATGTCGGTTCGCATTTTGGTTGCGGGGATTGACAATGCAAATATTTCGTGGAGCTTGTCGATAATCAGCACTCCAGCGACGACAAATATAGCAATCAATTTTGTCAAAGAAAGTTTCGAAAAGGTGATAAAAAACTAAAGTTAACATGAGTGAGTATATGAAAATCCATTTGATATTCGGTCTCGTATTTTCTGCCCTGAAATTTAAATAATAGTTATTGGAATCAATGGTTGATCGTTTTTAGCTTTCCAAGAACTTACGATTGCAGTCTGTCACCTGGCACATAGCAAAAGAATAATGTTTGATTTAATACGGGACCCAGGCTGCAATTGAGGCAATCGGATTGATGGCTTATAGCTGGGGCGGCCATGTATGGACTTACTTTCGTTGCGAATGCTGCCATCGTGTCCATGTAAAAGTATCCTATTTGCTCGATCATGGCTATATGGATATTAAATAGCTGCGGGGCCATTTCTTCCAGAGACTCTGGTTCCATTAATGGATTCATATATTTATCTGGATCATAATTTTGTATAGTTTCAATGTACGGTTGCAATATTGGACCATCAATCCACGATATTTTCGCAATTTTTGGTTGCTTATTTTTCCAAAATGGCAGCCAGGTTATGGCAGGATTGCCATTGGATATAAAGTAGAATAGAATCGAATATATCAAGCCCGTCAATGTGCCCTGGCTGGTCTCTTGTAGCTCACCCAAGAATTCCTTACATTTTTGTAGCAAATCCATTATTTGACGTTCTATCTTTTACTTGGCTAAGGGAAGTTACTAATTTTAGATATTTTATAAGTAATGCTAGCTACTGACAAATCGACATAAAACTAAGGGCAAGCTGATTAAAATTAAACCTCTGCCTTATCTCTCTCTCTCTCTCTCTCTCTGTCATTCGCATGGCTCCTCCTTTATTGGTGCCTCTTTGGGTCACGCAAGAGAATATGTAGCGGGGTACGCTGCTGAAGTAAACATCATCACGGTCAATGGGTTTTAATTAGCTGCCATTTTGGGACCTGCTGCCGGTCGCAAGTAAAAAGTGAATTTGTAACCCGAAAAACGTAATACGAATGCCGCCAGGGCATGGCCATTGCCTACTTTTAAGCGCATAAGCAAATTATTTTTGTGTGTTCTCGGATATTTAAAGGAACTTTATACTAAATTTTGATTTCTGAAAACTTTTTAAAAATGATCTCGGGAAATACAGGATTGTGATTTTATATGTGGAAAAGTTATTTGAGTGGGCTTCTATCATTATTATATTTTTACATAGTTTTATTTATTTATTTTTATTAAAAACTTTATTTTCAATATATTTATTATTTATTAATTTTACTATTTATTTAATAATTTATTATTTATTTAATTCATTATTTTTTTATTTTATTATTTATTCATTTTTTTTAAACTTATTTTTACTACTATTTTTAATTGGTAAAATCAAAGAATATCCCCATAGAAAATGCATGGAAAAATCAAGGAATATATCATAGAAAAGTCATTGTCAAATATGTAATACGCTTTCAAAGCTTCAAAAATATTCCCACTCCTCTGTAAGCCTCCCATTAAGCCCGACAATTGTAGATTTTCCAGTCTTCTAATATACATCAATCCTTGAAAAGCCATAGAAATAGGCGTCCCGAACAAATCCCCTCCAAAAATGGTCTAAAATTTGGCAGCAGCTCTTACAGAAACAAATCAACAAAAAAAATCTCCACAAAAGCTGCCGAATTTTTAATTAAATCTCGTTGCATATTTGAATTGTTCATGCAACCAGACAGAGGCATTCAGAGAGAGAGACAGAGAGAGAGAGATAGATAGAGAGAGCATCCATCGAGTTATAACTTGGATGGGGTAATACAGGTGAAAAAAGGTGGAAAATGAACACGAAATTTAAATGAATTTCAGTTTGCAGCAACAGCAGCAGCGACATTTTGTTTATGGAAATATTTATACATTTTTATTTTATTTCTAAATTTTTAATTGAATTACAACAGATTTGTAAATGGAAATGAAGGGTATACTATACTATATATACTCGTATCTACAAACATACATATATATAGGAATTTTTCATGTGTATATTTTTAGAGAATAATTTCCATATGTCGCCACCCGATGCCGCTGCCTCTTTCGTTGAATGTCAGCTGACAAATTGCTAATTGAAAGAGCTCTATAGGGAAGCTCTGACATGAACTAGGCGTGCCATACGCCCCCACACATACACACATGTTGGTTGTGCAGCAAGAGTTTGCTCTGAATATCCACTGACCTGTGCGAGTCGCGTCGCATTTGTTTGCTCCCAAATGCAGAGAGAGAGAGGAGAAACGCGAACATGGGGGGTATGGACCCGCCTAACGATGCAGGGGCAGGAGCACCCCTTAAACTGAATGCAGGCAGTAGTGTACTCCGCCCCCTCTTCGCTTCCCACTGATTTATATGCAAAACGCGCAACAAAACGACGGAAAAAAAAAACAGTTTTCAATTAAATTTTCGTTTGAGGAGTTGTCGTCAGTGGCTGGGATTTTCGAATTTGCCAAGGCTGTCGTATAATTTATTAGCATTAACATTAACCCTCCTCAGCGCCCCGTGCCGCCCACCCACAGCCTTCTTCGTCTCCATCAAATCGCGGCTCTCGAATCCAATAACAGATAAAAAAAAACGAGGACCAAAATTTGTGACAAATTTTCTTTTCACTTTGGAAAATTAAAAACCCAGAGAGAGAAAACAAAAAAAAAAGAGAGAGACAGCAAGAGAAGAGAATATTCTTTTTCATTCATCATCATTGCAGAAATTTGCTTGATGAAGCGCCCAGAGAGAGACTCGCTCCCCATACCCTGGAAAACAAAACGAGGTACACGCGACTTTATAACGCATTGGCAAAGTCCTTTTCCATTACATATTTTCGCTGAGAGATGTTGGAGTTAGGGAAGTATTGAGACGCCTGTGATTGTGGATTTTTTTAACACTTTCAGCTAAGTTTTCAGCATTTTCCAGACATATGGTTATGATAGTTCCATGAGCTATGATTTGACATTACAATAGTACGGAAATTAGCGGGTTTTGTTCTCTTCTTAATGTGAATCTTAGTGGCTTTATTAGGTCTTTAAATCATAAATCTTTCGTATTGATTGCTATACTAATCCTTCCATTTGTTTGCCTCTTTCTAGTTTCCTTTTCTCATAAATTGCCTCTATAAAAAAGAGTATTCCCATCCCTACTCTTTTCTAGATGAAAGTTTTTTTGCCTTGTATTTTTCTGGCGACTGCAAACTTAAATCCGAAAGGCATTTGGATATTGATTTACGTTTACTTAAAAGGCAATATCAAATTGCAAAAGCAGAAACTCAGCCAAGCAGGCAGCAGGCAGCAGCAACCCTTAGCCCTGACAGACAGTCAGGCTACCCTCCCCCTTCCCCAGGCTCAGCCCCACTGCAGCACCCCACTCCCTGGTACTGCCGCCTCCTCCCTATGGAAACATATCGAAAAATGCGAAAATTGTACAATGAAAATTGAAGTGAAATTAAACTAAAGCCCCGAGGCGATAACGACTGAATATCCCCACTGTGTGTGTGTGTGCCCAACAATCCGCACAAGTCCGTAGTACCGTAGTACACCCCCCTCCTGTGTGTCCTCTTTCGACTTGTTGGCATTCATTTAGCTCTGTGGCCTGTCCTGCCTCACGAACCCCCAACTTTGGGACACTTAAGCGTCCGTCCGACTGCTGCTGGTGCTGCTGATTCGAGGGCCAAGAATGTGACGACAATGTTCTTCCCCCCCTGGCAGTACCTACCATCATCATCCCACACTTCTCCGCATACTTTCTAATGAGACAAAAATTGCGATTTGAATGCAAATAACTGCAGGGGCTGTTGCTGCCCTGACTGCCTGGCTCCTTCAGACGGACAACAATTACATGGCAATGGAGTGGATCCTGGCAACCTGAAATGGGATTGGAGAGGGGAGGATGGAATGTCTGGGATCTGTATCTGTATCTGAGATTCATTTTGGAGGGGGCAAAACGGTGGCAGGGCGAAGCTTTTGTGTCAAGGGGCATTTAAATTTGACAAAATGAAATGTAGAAAATATTTCGGTTTCGGTTGCGGGTCCAGTCTCTCTCTCTCTTGGCGGCGCTGCTCCCATTTTAATGAAGTTCTTAAAAAGGTGGCCGCAAACAAAAAAGAGAGGAGTAAGAGGGCCACAAAAGAGAGGGAGAGAGGGAGAGAGAAATGTGCCCAGAAGAGGGAGGGAAAAAGGAGAGCTAGGGAAGAGGAGCCAAAGCTAGGTGGTTTTTGTTACCTCGTATTTGCATTTAATTAAATGCCAATAATTGAATCAATTTGCACCCATGGAATGTGGCATGGAAAATCTGTGGAACTAATCAACAAGAGCCTTGCCTTGCCCCTCCACTGCCCCTCCACTGAAACGTTGTTCGTTGGTTAACTTTCGCCAGGCACTGTGCATATTTGGATTTTATTAATTTGAAGGACGTAGTACCCACCAGGACACTGGACGGACAGGACACTGGCACTGGAGTAATAGGCCATAAAGCCACAGGAATGTGGCCAGGGGCAAGGGGAGAGGAGTTAGCCTATAAGTATTTTGTCATAGCCTCTTGGAAATACCTTCGAAAACATTCCGAAATTTAATTTGATTTACTTCGTAGTCGTTTCATTGGCATTCCTCTTCGAAACGTTTACCTATACGTCCTGTGGATACTGTGGCTTTTTAGATGGCAACGGAATTTCTAGTTAACCAATTTCTGTCTCGTTCCCTCTCCCTCTCGCTTTTTCTATTTGCTACCAACAAAATATTTGCTGTCAAAATTTTAGAGAATTTATTTCTTGTTTTTCATTTGTTTTTTTTTTGCTTTATTATATTAATAAAATTGACATTTGAAATGGAATTTTGAATGTTATTTATGTACTTTATTAGAGCAAAGGAAGTTGGAAAGGAAGAGGAAGATAACGAGAACGTTTAATACATTCCAAAGAATTTTCAATTCCATCATAAAGTCACAGAATCGGAACCTATCACTGAGATTTAAAATTAAATTGAAAATTGAATAGAAACTTGCTTCAAAAAATAGTTAGAACTTCTACTAATATCTTTTATTTACTATTATTTTTTCCATGTTAAATGCTCTGTTTACGCTCCTCCATCTTGGAGAGTATTCCCACATTCGTTTTCCAACATTTCTCTCTATCTCTCTCTCTTCATTTAGTTAACGTTTCGTGTGTTCATTCGGCTGGTTGGCAAAATTGATTTAAATTTCATTTCGTTTTCAATTTCCTTATAAAATGTTTTCTCTGTACAAATCAAATTTTAGCAACTAATTATATGCATATGTGTTTTTATCTCTATTTTATTTTTGTCCTGAATATTTGCTTAAAATGCAGGACTTGCGCTTAATAAAAACCAATCAAATATTTATTGCCATCTTTTTTTGTATCGAGAGATGTTTTAATTTTTTTATATTTTGTGTGTTGTTAGCTTGTTTTGATTTGATTAAATGTTAACATTTTGCACAAGTTAACGCCAATAAATAAAGGCAAATAGTTGGGGCGGAATATTATATAAATATTGCAATTGCAATTCCGTTTTTTCAGCATATGAAAATACCTTTAATTTAATTTCAAATACATGTATAATGCGAGGGGGGGTGATGCGCGCTCGGCTGCCCTGTCACAGATTAAAGTGTTAATGCAACATAAAGTGTTGTTGTTTCTATTTGTTGTTTCTGTGTGTGTGTGTGTTTCTATTTTTTGCGGTTGCATCAATGGTTTAGCGAACAATTTGCATTGCAGCCGCAGAGATACACGAGACCCCGTACTTTTCAGGCATTACAAAACACTAAACTGATTATCCCCAGCATCGAATAGTGTGGCATTTGCGAATGGTTTTTGGTTTCTGTTGTAATTCTGCTGCTGCTGCTGTTGCTGCTCCATCATTATAAATTCAATTTAGCCAATCGAAGCGACTGTCGTAATTTGATTATGTTGATTTTTGCACATTAATTGCATATTTATTGACCCAACCGACTGCACATTCGACGTGGCATAAAAAAAAACTATGGCCATGGCCAGCCTATTGTTTGTTTGAAATGTGTTACATCAACATGGCATTTGTTTTAGCAGTTTAAGTATTTAAATTGTCAATCAGAATGGACTTATTGACTGTCAGACAAATTGTTTTCCGATGGCGGTGGATTTATATAGGGATATTCCTTTAAATGATACTTCAGGACTGTGATCACTTGGGGTACAATCTGAGTATCCTTTGCTCCGTAAATAATTATAGAAAATTATTCCAATAAAAGAGTTTTCTTTTCTTCTTTCCTCCTCGAAAGAATATCAAAACACGAGCCAACCCGAAGCTTAGAAAAACGCACGCACGCCAAGACACTGACACCGACCCGAGCAATGCAGAGAGGAAGAGAAAGAATCCCCGAAGTGTGGGCAGAGCTCTCAGCTAAGCGGACAGTGGAGAGGATGATCTGAAGCAGCTGCCAGAGTGAGAGGGAAGGAGCAGGCTGGAGCAGCACTGCGCTGCAGAGCGCTGAAAGCTACGTCCGAATTGGAAAGGAGAGAAGGAAGCATGAAGATAGACACAAAAATACACGAAGTGAAACTCTTTTGATTGGATTTTGTATGACGTGAAATCTTTAATAATACCAGAATTCAGTTTTCGTCTAGGTTTTGCAATTAAAACAATAAATTCCACTAACCTTTTCATCAATATTGCTCCTCTCTCTTGGTTGGAGGGATACATGCATTTGTTTCTGTCCATAGTCTTGTACCGTTATTTTTTCTTGGCATTTTTTGTTCATTTTACACACATGAGAACGTACGACAAACGGCGAACGGCGAAACAAAGAGACGACAAATGGAAAGACTTAGCACTCGCACTTGTCACTTATCACTTGATGCATTGCACCCACACTCATTTCGTATTTACACTCCTTTGTCCTTTTTTACTCCGATCTGCTCTGCTTTTATGCTGCTCTTCTTTTCTGCTCCCATTGCACGCACACCTCACGTGACCAAAAAAAAAAAAACTGAGACCTCTCGTGGCTCAATGGGTGCTCCGCTGATTTTTGCACATACAAAAATAATTACTGCATTCAATCGCTTTACTTTTTGCACCTCACTTCATATGTATATTGCCGCATTTTTGCCTCGCGAACCACCCCCGCAACTAATCACGCACTTTTTCTTACACTATTTTTCGTCACAACACTTCACTTCATATTGCCGCCTTTTTCCCTCGCCGATCTGCCTTTTGAGTGCCATTTTGCCTTGTGAAACGCCTCCGCTGTGGATTACACTAAAACACTACTTTGTTGCCAATTTTCAAAGATTATTCACAAATACGCGACACTTCTTTCCATTTGATTTGCCGAATATTCCCGTTTTTTCGCGGACCGAAACGCGGAGCTGAACTTCAAGCGGGTCTGGCATAGAAAAAACTGTGAGCGCGATGCAGATGCGTAGTTAGCTTGGCACACGCACGATCCTTCGACGCTCTCTTTATGCTTGCTCGCACTTGTTGCTCTCTCACACTCTCCCACGCTCTGCTCCTCTTCAGCGCGCTCTCCTACTTTAAGCGAGATCGAAGGTGGACATGTGGAGTGAGAGGGTGAGTGAGAGGAGGCTTAAAGTGCTTCTCTTTCAGTTTCTCTCTGCAATTGCAACGGCTAGTGCTCTACTCGAATGTTCTAGCGAAAGTTTCGGTTGCTCTTCTCCCTCCCTCTCTCTTTCTTTCCTACTGTAAATCAACTATCTGATCAAATCCTGCTGCTGCTTTTCGTCTGCCTCTCTGACTTAAAATGAAAACGTAAGTGTTCGAGCTTTAAGCAGTAAGTGCGAGTGTGATGGTAAGCAGATCAAGTAGAATGTTTTGTAAAATGCAACTGAAGATATAAAAAGTATACCGGTAAGATTTAATATTAATATATCAAAAATCAATACAGCATTACCGAAACGTATTAGTTTTCCTTGAAAATCTTTACATAAAAAAGAAAAGAATAAAAGGTTTAGAAGTATACCAACACCAACAGTGGCCCTGAAAACAAACAAAAAACTTCCCAACAAGACCATCGATATTACTGTGGGCGACTGCAAAAGTAACAAAGGCTGTGGCTTGGGTCCCCGCATGCTGACTAATTCGGCGTTTAATCGTAATACAAATGTCGCAGGAGCTGTCCATACAGCTGGCCCTTGAATGCCTGTGTATTTGCAATTTTTTAAGATCTTTTATTGGGAAAATATTAGCAACACATCCCAACCAACCGAAGAGCGCTACTGCATGTCGCGTGACACCTACGCATAATCGAACTGTACATGGAGCAACAACGAGCTTCAGTCCTCATGCTCTAATTCCCTTAAATTGCTATTGTTCATTATATTTAAAGTCTAACCACAAACTTTTCCAAGCAAATTTCCACTCAAATAAGCATTATTTTTTTTTTTTTTTTAAGAAATTATTAATTGCCCGGAGAGAAAAGACGAAGACTCAATCGAGTTGATTTGCTGGCATACCAATAACAAGGCTTAAACGTCTATAAATTTGCTGTGCAGCAAGCCTCTGAGGCATGTGCTTTGTTGTGGCCAATAGCCTCAACTGGCTTTAGGATTTCTTTCCTTGAATATATTATATGTGCATATACCGCAAAAGCTTTTGCTGTGGCTTCTTTTGCCAAATTGCGAGAAAGAGAGAGCAAGCTTCCTCCCAGCCCCACAGCATCAATCTCAATCAACTAAAGTCGAACTTGTGGCCCCAAAAGATATTCTACTCCAACCCATTGCACATGGTGTGCGTGTGCAGCAGATGTGTGATGGTGGCCGTCTCTGCAGTTTCGTGGCCAGAGTCGGAACGTGTCTCAATAACAAAATTAACAGAAATTGCAACATATTGTGTGGGTGTGTGTGGGTGGGTGTGTGTATGCGCCCTTGCGGTCTCTCGTCCTGCAATCAAATGCCAAAAGAGAAAAATGAACACGGTACGTGTAAGGCCAACAACTGTGTCAAATTGATGTTAAAAAGGAGTCAAAATGTTGCAGCAGGCGGCAAAGAAATAGCACACAGAAAAAATCATGTATCTATAACTGCTATTAGAACTCGTAAAATATGAGAAAACAGGAAAGAATCTGGTTAATTATTGAAACATTTGAGGGGTCAGAACCAACCCCACCCACGCACCTTCAATCCGTCACAGCTTGTGGTTCGTGCCCCAGAAAAAAAAAAGCTTAATGAAGCGACACACACAAGCAACAACAAAAAAAAAAGAAGGAAAGAAATGTGGGTGGAAGGAAGGAGGTCACAGTCTTTGGCAACTGTTGCCCCCAGAGAGCTCGTTGCAGGACCCATTCACGGAAGTCCGAACAGTGGCAGCAGGAGGAAAGGAAGCCACATCGGTAGCACCAGGGACTGGAACTGAGAGCGGTAACTAGGGGGGGAGGGAGCACAGACACACACACACACACACACATGTGACCAAGAGTTTTGTGGACAGAAATTTGGCATTGGTTGGGAGGCCATTGAATATGATAGAAATAGAAATAGAAAATACGGAGTACGTGCAAAAATTTCAACGCTTGATTAAATTTTGGACTCACAGAGTCGAGAAGGTTGCGAGAAGGCATCATCGGATTTCGGGAAAGGAAAGCCCAACAAGTGTTGGTCCCAACTTGAAAGACAATCACGCAGCAATTTAAAACCATTTTCACTGTGGGCCGAACGCCCCCACCCCCACACACACCAGAGTCAGTCGTCTCAAGTCCGCATGAATGGCCACCTGCTGGCTGTGCAGTGTAACTTCTGCCTGATTAGTTTTGATTTGGTTATTTGGCATTAGGCAATATGCTTGGGCCTTTTTTTTCCAAGAACATCGTCCTCTTTGTCTGTCTCTGCCCTTTTTTTTTTTCTTGTTTGGACAGCAGCATAAACTAATTCCCAGTCATTCGGTGACGCAGCTGTATGCTGGAATGGAAGTTCAGTCTCGCAGTGGGGAGTGGGTGAGGACGTGGAAATGAAAATGGGACATGTGCTTCAAGTTTTAATATAAACTTGACCATTGTGCCATATGTTACGGAAGTTTTCTTCGGAAGGTTAACTAAACAAACTCATCTCTTAACTAAAATGAAGATGGGGTGGATTACGGGGATGTTGGACTGGAAAAATCAAGGTCAAGGAAAGCCGAATAAGAAGCCGTCTACATTCGGAATTTATTCATATTGTATGAAATAACTTTTCCAAGCAGTTAGAAAATATATCGATAATTAATCGATGACATATAAAATTGTGGTTATTCGATAATTTAGCATTTCCAAAACTTTTAAAAGTCAGTTCAGTAGGTAATCGATAAATTGAAAAACTATCGATAATTAATCGATAACCAAGCCGATTATTGTTTGACTAATTAATTTGTATAATCTCACTTTTTAATCGAAAATACAAAATTCAACGATATTTAATCGATAGCACGATAAATCCGTTATACGTAATTCTAAAAATCGATAAATGAAATTTACCAATGATAATGACACTTACCTTGTTCGAAACGGACTCTATCCACAACCTGATAAATGATTGGATAAGCCACAACCTGCGCACTCCGCGATTGTCCCCGATGCCACACACAAATATTGTTATATGAGTAAAGTAAATAAAAAATAAATATAAATGGTCAAACTATAGATTACTTTCGTTCGCCCCCACGTACATACATATGTACGTGTCTATCAATGCTGTATCTATTTCCAGTGGGCACCACATGGCGCATACACAATATCAGTTAGTGGCACGTTCCCCAATGCCGCAAAAGCAAAGCTTCAGAAATTTGCTGCCACCCTCCTCCTGCTAGCCAAACCAACAAATCATTAAGCTGCCCCACCCCCCTGCTGGAAAGTCCAATGGAAAAAGTTGGCGGAGGGTGGGCCAAGCGGTGGCGATTAAGACATTTAAGTGCTGGTCACAGGGGGAATATGGGGGGTATAGAGCCAGCAGCTAGTACCAGTGGCACCTCTATAATTTGACAACAACAACAACAAAATATACCTGGGCGAGCGATCGTTTGTCGCGCGTGTTGAAGTTTTGCAGAATGTGCCTTGTGTGGGGGGGAGGCATTACACTTCCGCTAAATGTCGCTATTATTTAACAATTTTGTTTATGTATGCTTTTCATGCAGGGCCCCGCTAGACCCAAAACCCAGCCCCAGCAGCGCCGAGCAGCGCATACCATTGCCAAGTGAAATATAATTTATGGTTTACTGTGATTCCCCCTAGGCCCTGGGCAGGCAGGCAGGCCAGGCAGGCCAGGCAAGCAAACTAAATAGTGGTACTTGTGGGCATAGTTGCAAAAAGGAGGGTCCCAGAGCAGAGTGCGACCACAAAACCAGTGGGAAAAATATGAAGGAAAACAATTACAGCTGACTTAACACTTCCGTTACTTGTTAGAAAAGCCGCACACGTTTACAACTCGTCCTCGCAGTCGTCCTCGCAGTCGTCCTCGCAGCCCCAGACACAGGTAAAGTAGGTGTAGGGGGGCGTGGGCGTGGGCGACACATCAACATGAGCGTTGACGCATGGCATACAGTGACTTCCACAACCGACGAGACGGGTTCCCCAAACGCACTCTCCTCCAAGCACTCCAAACTGTAATTTAACACGTACAAAAATCTACGTTTTGTATATATTTTTCTTAGCGCTGTCCTGGCCCTGGTATGAATGATTGCGGGTAGAGTTTTTGGTGGCTACATTTCTTGGGGTTCTGGTTGGGTTTCAACATGACCTGCTTTAACTATAAGAGGATACGAGGTTTCTACAGGGGGTCCTTCGATTAGTTAACTCGAATATTGAATAGCTTTTTAAATAAAAAAAGTAATTAAAGCACTTAGCTAGCAATAGATAGAGCCTAAAGGCTGTCCAAAGGCAGGGCATAGCCGGTGACAGGCACACTCTCAGGCGGAGCTTATTCACGGCAATCGCGCATCATGCGACAGCGCCACTCGGTCGGGTGGGCATTGTTTCTGCATTTCCAAAGCTAATTTATTTCGTTGCTTACACATAAAAATCAGTAAAATCTACTAAAAACGGATCCATTGAATATATCAAACCCATAGTCATAGTTTCCACACAAAATTTGACTCAAAGGTGAACCAATTTTCAATTAATCAATTCCCAAAATTTACCACACAACCAAATCCTTCAGCAGTTTTCCCTTAAATATCAGTTAGCCACACTTTTAGTTTTTTTTTTTTTTTAATTGTATTAACATTTTATTTGCTTGTTGGCTTAAATAAATCAAATTGAAATTAGTTTTTACCACAAAACTAAAAACACAATGCAAAAATTTGTATACAAAAATACGTTTTTTTTTTTTTATAATAATATGTTAAGCACCTTAAATACTTGTTCGTATTTTGTATTTGCATTTACATTTTGTGCGCTTAAAACTTAAAGATGACATTGCTGGTGGGCGGATGGGCGGATCCAAAGTGTTGCTGGGTATAAAAATTCGTATGTTCGATTTAGTATGCCCTTTTTTTGTAGAGGCACTAAAGCTTCAATGATTGCCCACACAATATCAATCAACATATATTCGATTTTTTTTGCTTAAATATTTAAATCCTATAAAAATGTGTAAATCAGGGGATTAAAGGAGAAATAAATTATATCATGGTTGCGGGAGCGGGAGCGGGGAGGGTATATTTTGGTATAGAAATATCATTGCGAAACTTAAGCTTAAGAAAATCAATATCTTTGGATAGATTTAGTATATAAAAATATTAAAAATGATTACATAAATAGGCGGGCTAGATGTTTTTGAGTGAAATGAGTGATAAAATTGGGCGTGGAAAGTCTTTCGTTTATTTGGCTGTCGGAGAGTAAGGGGCGTTGCGTGTGGGCGGCCGGCATTCAATTCATATGCGAGATTCAAAGACAGACTTTTTGTTCAAACATTTCTTTTGATTGTAGGAAGTTGTTAGAGCTTAACTAAATAAATCGGTTATTAATTGTAATATTCGAATTTTAATTCATTTAAAATTTGTTCATAGACATTTGAATGTTTATAATTTGTTGCCTAATTTGTATGTTGTTAGGGGGTTTTCTATCTAATTTTGTGCACTAAATATTCAATACATTGCTAAAGGATTCTTCTGATTTGTTGGCATTTGAAGCACATAGGCAAATAATTTGAACAAATAATAATATTGGGAAATCTTTCTAAGAACTGTTATATGCGTAATATTTTTGTATTTGCAAAAGAACATTGCATTAAATCATGAAATTTAACGTTTAACATTTGACATTTAACGCCATCACCTTGTGCTAAGATTGAGAAAATTTTCATATCATTTTTTTTTTTTTAATATTTTTGCATTTGCACAAGAAAATTGCATTAAATTGCATGAACTGTGCAATGAGTTGGGCAATTTCTTTTAAATATTTGACCACATTTAATTGTTTTAGCTATTTTCCACAATTATTTGTAATCTTTTGCTGGTTTAGTTATTTGTGAAAAGAATTTTTTTGCATGCTATAAGCGACAGAATTTTATAATTTCTATTATACGGTATACATTTTAGATTATTTGAACACATTTTTTCAAGCAGAAGTGAAACTGTGATAACATTATAATTGAACAAATTATATGCCTTGCTTCGAAACTTTCGTAGCCAAAAAACTAATGCTAACAAAAGCGTACACCAAAATAGTTCAAGTTTTTCTATTCTAAAGATTTCCCTCGTTGCACATTTAATGATATATAAATAACTATATCAATGCCAACAAAAAAAAAGGATAAAGGATAAATTCTCTTGGCAAACATTTTGATGTAAATTCAAAGCTTTAAATTCAAAAATTAATGACACATAATTACATAATTGCTTTTGTTTGTTTGTTTGTTCGATTGTTGTCTATGATATTAATTCGATATATTGATATTCGATAACACTATTAAAGTAAACCTGAAGCTCTAAAATCTAGGCAAAGCTTGGACGTAACTGGGGTTGTCGCAGTGGAGCAGCTCAGCAGCAGCTCACGTTGCCGTTTCCGAGGGTGCCTGGGCCCGACCAAAGAGCTCCTCATAGGAAGGGGCTGCAAATGGAACCCAAAACAATTATATGATGGATTATGCATCAAAATAGCACCCAAAATCGTGTGTGCGAGAAACTTACGCAATTCGTGTACGCCAGGCGGCTGCCGTGGCTGCAGAAACGAAGACGATGTGGCCGAGTTGGCCGTGTGGGATGGCAGCTGGCTGTAGCCACTGACCGGTACTGGTACCGCAACCGGTGCGGGGGCCACTGCCACTGGCTGGGGTGGTGGCGTCATCGCCAGCAGTGAGTACTGTGGCGACTCTGGCAGCGGATAGGTTGGCAAATGCGGCGGCGGATACGATTGCGCCATCAACGGGCTGGACGAATAAGGCATATAGGGCACATTGGAGCTGCGCAGGCTGGCCCGGGCCGAGGGGCTGCCAAACTGCGAGCCATATTGCGAGGATTGTGACCCGCCCGATGTGTACGACAGCTCCACACCGCCCACGGCGGGGCTGAGCGTGGCCGTCGACGAATCGGAGGTGATGGAGTTGAGGGAACTGCATTCGCTGAACTGTGAGGAGCGCGAGGGCGAGCCAATCGACGTGTCCAGCGAGGGATACACCGGCAGGGCTCCGGTGGGTGGGGCGGACTCAAACGGATTGCCCAACGTTCCATTGGCATCGGGACCGGGCGGACCAGTCTCGGGTCTGGGTGGGGGGGGCGTTGGACGCATCGAGCCCTGCCGGTTCGACGCATCCTGCGAGTAGACCTTGAAGGGCAGATTAAGCACCAGATTCTTGAAGAAACCGCGCAGCACCGCCTCCACACGCAGCTCATAGACAATGGTGATCACGCCGCTCAGATGATCGTCCGTCGGCTGGGCGCCCGCCGGCATTAGCAGCTCGTGGGCGAAGCTCCGTTCGCTCTTCTTCTGCACGGCGCCCGTCTCCTTGCTGGCAATGGCAATGCACTCAACCTTTTGGACGCGCAGCGGCACATGGCTGTAGTACGTCACATACTGGAGCACACTGAAGCGCAGCTTCTCCACATTGGTGGTGCTGTTGTTCATGACGGTGACACAGATGCGCAGCGGCTCGCTGCGCACCGCAAAATCCTCGGGCAACAGGGCCACCATTGTGATGGGCCGTGTCCCAAACAGGCTGATCGTCTTGGTTATCTGCTTCTCCAGGGGACTGGGCACGCTGCGTTGCATGGCCTGCAGCGGCATATTCTTGACGACCGTAAAGTGGATGTTGTGGCGCTCGTCGAACGTCCAGGGCCGTTGGATGAGCACACGCATCTTGTACTTGATGCTGCCGTAGCTGCCCTTGAAGCTGGAGGGCAGCTGTCTGCCCAGTGCCACCTTAAAAATGAACGTATGCTCGCCGGCGGACAGTTCCAGACCGCGCGGCTCAAAGTCCGGCAATGGCGTCTCGCTGTGCTCGTATATCTCCTTGCTGGTGTAGAACAGACTGCGCGTGTACTCATTGTTGTTGGAGTTTTTGCGCAGTATTTCCATCCATTTGCATTTTCCTTTGCCAGTGACTTGGATTTTAATGGCTGCAAAATAGAAGAAAAGGGAATTCAAATTTTTGAAACACAAAACGCCACCTATTGGTAATAGATGGTACCACTGTGCTGTGAATTCGTTCCACCATGCGTGCAGTGCTTTTTGGTATATTACAGACAGTCAGTGCGGTATATTTTAGCGGTCACACTGTGAATGGCTCATTTTTGCGTCAGAGAGTGAGCTCCAGTTGGATTTCTATAATTCCAATACCGTTTATCCGCAATTGGGAAAAGTGCAAATTCCCAACCAGAAAAAAAGGGACCATATATTTTTTGAGTAGTTTGGCCAAAGTTTTCGTTTTCAAAGTTGGGAATTCGCATATTTTATCTTCGGCCACACTAAACCCTCCCCCCAAAACCCCTTCTACGGTCACACTGCACACAATTTATAAAAATAAATGATTAAAAAACACGAACCAAACACGTTTGCAGACAAGTAAATTGTGCTTAAAGTAAGTGCATAAATTTGGGCCCTTGTGTGTGCTTTGATTGGACACCCAATTGAGCAGCTGCGGCACGCGTAAAGCGTTTATGCCGGCTGCTCAATATTTTTTTTCGCACGGGCTAATAGTTTTTTTTTTCGGTCTCTTTTTTTTTCATTGCTTTGCAGCGGACGCCCATTGTGAAAATTTTGTTCGGGGTCTGGGGGCCGCCACAAATATCAAAATGAATAGTGAATATATTGGCAAGGCGATCAGCTACCATGGCCAGCCGCTGCAAAAGATTTGGGACGATGAGCGCGGCGGCGAGGAGCTGCGCCAGTTGGGCCTCACCCAAATGGACTTCAGTGTGTACCTGGAGCGGCAGAAGTATTTCACATTTCAGGAGCGTGCCAAGCGCCTCAAAGTGCATCAGTTCCTGACCCGGAAGGCCAACGAGCTCTACGATCGTGGTCTGGTGGCCAATGTCATGGAGGATGCAGTGGTGGCCACAGGTAGACCAAACCCCCACCACCACCACCACCATTTGATGCCAATTAAATTCCATGTGTGTGTGTGTGTGTTTTGCAGGTACCGAATGCCTTGTGCAGCAGCCACCGTACGAGTTCTTTACACAGCTGAAGGACAAACGCAAAGCCTGGACATATCGTTTGGATGCCCTCAAACAGGGCAGCATTATCTACGCAATGGTATTGAGTTTGCCCCGTTTCAATCGTTTGATGGTGCGGCCCCTGTGCTCCGATGAGCCACTGCACTTGTATCTATCAGATATACCCATAAAGGTGAGTGCCGCCAGCACAGCGAGGGGGGGGGACAACAACTAATCTCTGCTGCTGCTGCTGCTGTCTGTCTGTAGGCCACCATAATGCAAGCCAACTGGGGCCCTCTGCCGCTGGACAAACAGGGCAATCCACGTCAATTTGGTCCCAACGATATACTACGCTGCGAGATCTTTCAAATCTCATCGGATGCCGAACGTTTGTCGCTGAATATGATTGGCATATACCAGAAATCGCCCGATCTGAAGCTGGGACTGTGTGACATCAAGGATCTGCCCAAATACTATCGGTAGACAAACACACAACGCCCCAAAACCCCCCAAAAGAAATTATTTTAATATGCGCGTTTTGTTTTCTGGCAATTTTATAGACAAATTCATAATGTGGAGCATCCATCGATTGTGCACTATGAGGATATGTTGAGTGCGGCGCCAGAATTCGAGAATCCCAATTATGATTTGCTGTTTCAAGTGAATGGCCTGCAGCCCAACGAGAACTTTACAATGATGGGACACATCAAGTTTGGCTTCCCCGAGGCGGAATATGCCACAGAGCTGCGACAGAAGCAGGCCTCCCAATGGGCATTTCGGTAAGCATTTTGTTTTGTTTTTTGTTTTTGTTTTTTTGGAGTTTTGTCCAAAGGATTATTATTATTGTGTGCGATTGTGTTATCCATTCCCAAACCATTTTGCATACCGTTTTCGTTGCGTTTACTCTCTGAACAAACAAACAAACAAACAATTCAGCTCCGTGGCTGATGGCATTGAGCACTTTAAGAATGGCCAGCAAGTTGAGGCCTTTCAGTGCCTGAATAAGGCATTGAACATTGATCCGCGCAATGTTGAGGGCTTGGTGGCGCGCGGTGCCCTCTACGCGAATCGTGGCAGCTTCCTCAAGGGTCTGCAAGACTTCGAGAAGGCCCTAAACTTGAATAAGTACCATGTGAATGCGCGTATATATATGTGCGAAACGCTGGTGGCCCTGGGACGTAGCTACGAGGAGAAGAACTGCATACCGGATGCGGTAAAGGCCTACAATGATTGCCTGAATCTATTGCCTCAGCATGCGGAGGCGCGTCTCTCACTGGATGCGCTGCAGCGTTGCTCAAATTTGCCGCCAGGAATTACAGGAATTGGTGGTGTGGCAGTTGCTGTTGGTGGCGATGGTAAGCATACACAGAACAGCGCAGATGTTGTCGATTTGGCCCAAACATCGGACGAGTCCAGCTCCTCCAGTGGTGGCAGTGGTGTTGAAAGTGATAGCGAGGATCAAAGTAAGTACCACCACAACCGGCGCGCTCTCTGTTGTTCCAGTTTATGTGGCTGGCTAACCTATTGTACATTTTAGCTGGAAGAACACGTGGCAACAACAACAACAGCAGCAGCAGCAGCCATCATCATCAGTCACAGTTTGGTGGTGGTGGTGGCGGTGGCGGTGCTGGCGACGACAAGCTGGCCATTATCGATGCCGAAAAGGCCAACGAATTCAAGCTGGACGACGATGAGACCATGTCCAGTGTGCGTAAACTTTTGCGCGATGCCAACAAGCACAAAAAGGCCAAAAAGAAGGGTAAAAAGAAAAGGGACAAAAAGGAAAAGAAAGGAAAATCAAGATCTGGAAATAATAGCATTGCCGGCGGCGATGAGGATAATGATAATGATGATGATGACGATGACGATGATGATGATGTGGATCCCATAGAACTGCTCAAAAAGATTGACATTAAGGAGGCCTTCAGGTGAGTGTTCCCCCCATCCCCTCCCGACAACCCCCAACAGAGCTAGAAATATTTGACAAGAAATTTCTTTCTGCATTTAACTGCAAACTGCTAGTCAGGACACGTATGTACTTAGACATTAATTAAACTATTATTTAGCACTAGCAGCCACCCAGCCGGCCCCTATTCATAGATAATTCATTTGTCTTTTAGGCTAATGCAAAATGTTGGCAGCGATGCCGAACTGAAGGCCAGACTGCGCGAGTATTTGCAAAAGGGTGGCGGCCACAATGCCTCACCGCCGCCGCCAGCCCCATCGATGATGGTGGCACGCAAAACGGAACCATTTGGCGCTGGCAAAAGGACCAGCAGCTATGATGACATGGGACCCAGCACATCACGGCATGCGCATGCAGCAGCTGCTTCTTCTACTTCCACTGCTGCTGCTGCTGTTGGCAGTAACAGCGTGCAGATCGCACAGCAGGTGGCAGCCAAATTCCAGGATCAAAAGAAACAGCAACAACAGCAGCAACAACAACAACAGGTGCAGCCTACACCGAGGTTCTCCTTCCAGATTAAGCGTCCCCTGCAAATGGACAAGTTTGGATTGCTGCGTCTGGCCGTACCGGAGCCACAGAAGAATTTGGGACGCAGCAGCAGCTCACGCAGTCGAAGCCGCAGCAGGAGTCGCTCGAACCGGAGACGCAGCGAACGGCGTCGCAGTGCATCGAGGCGCAGAAGCCGCCGCGATTCGCGTTCCCGTTCGCACAGTACCGCGCGCCGCACCAGAACCAGATCGCGCTCCAGGCGGCGTCGTTCCATGTCGCGTTCCCGTAGCCGGTCCCGTTCGCCACGACGATATGGCGGCCGGTTTGGACGTGGTCGACGCTTCGATCGCGACCGACGCTCTCGCTCACGTTCCGTGCACCGCCGGCGAACACCGTCACCCTTTGTGGCACGCCGCACACCATCGCCATTCGTGCCCCGTCGCACACCATCGCCAGCGTCGCGCTTCCGACGCACTCGCTCCCGCAGCCGCTCGCGCAGCTACAGTCCGCGTCGCTTTCAATCGCGCTTTGCGCCACGCGGACGTGGCCGTGGGCGCGGCAGGAGCCATAATCGTTACTCCTGGTTTAATCATGACCAGCGGGCGACCGAGTCGAACGGACGTAGCATTAGTCCAGCCAAAAAAGGCGATGATAGTCCTGCGGCCAACAAGCAAGCAGATAATCCGAAAAAGCATGCCGATGATCCGAAAAAGAATGCCGATGGTCCCACAATCGAGGAAGTCGACGAAATGATCAAAAATGCACAAAAGGAACGCAAGCAGGGACTCATGGAAGCCACGTCCAAGGAGTTCAAGGCATAAACAAAAACCACAAAAAAAAAACAAAAATTCTCGTAGGAAGAAGAAGAAAAAAGAAGAAGCAGCGTTAAGTTTTATTTTAGTTCTTATGCATATTTGATTTTGATATTCAAAAACTTGTAATATGTTCACCTCCTTAACCAATTATTGGACACCAGAAGCGACTACCACTACTCAATAAAGAAGCTTTCGAAGCAAACTCTTTTAGCATGTCCCGCATGCTGTGTAAGCCCAACAGATCGATTTGATTTTTATTGCATATAAAATTGTTTAATTTATTAATTTGACATTCCCAATCAGCGGCACAAGCAGCAGTCCAGGTCCAAAAGAATGCGCACTGAGCTTCCAGCAGTGTGTTCCACAGTAGTTTCTCCCACCCACACCCACACGCATGCAAATGCACAAGAGAGCAAAACTGCAAAAAGAGAGCGTGAGTGTCAGAGTGAGAGTGAGCAAACTGACTGGCTGGCTCGCTCTCCCACCAACTGCAGTTGTCTTTGTATGGGTTTGGTTGTAGCCATGGTACATTAAAGTGAAGGTAAGGCAGTGCCACAAAGCTTTCTCAGTTCGAAAGTCTAGCTGTAGTTAACTAGGAGAGCGGCGATTAACCACCCTACCCCAATGTTTAGTATGCCCTGCAAACGACGGACCGGCTGTCAATTAAAAAAAAAAATCATACGAGCAGCGTACGAACACGGTGGAGCATTTTGGGGGAAGAAGCTAAACAACAAGAGGCGGCTGGCTATAACACACATCCAAGATAAAGTTTCATATCATTTTCGCCAGCCGGCAGCACTAGAACGAACGCGCGACGGGTAGCAAGCAGTGTTTGTTGTTTCGCACATTATTAGAATATTTAATGCGACCAGTTATCGCAATTAGTACGAGGGCGACAATTGAAAATCAAATCGAATAAATCAAAACTAATAATAAAATCCAAGTGCCTGTGTGTAAGTGTGACAAATTTGCATACATATGCATATAAATTCTTCAAGTTTCTTTACATAACAAAATAAACAACAACAAAACATATAAAAGTGCAAGGTGGTGCAAAAATGCAGAAAACATATGCGACAAAGTGCAACCGCAAAAATAAATAAAAATGAAGGAAACACGCGCCGACATTGAACGTTTTTTTTTTTATAATTTTCCGCTTGGACTTTGAACGATAAGCGCGACCAACAAGAACAACAAACTATAGCTACAATAACATCTGCTGGTGTATTATGAGAAAGACAAAGAACATAAAACTCGGAAGCCACGCTTGCTCTTATTCGTATTCTTACTCTTCGTTTTTGTTGTTGTTGTTAGTGTTGCTCTTTGGGGTGCGGTACACTTGTTGCCATGCGGCTTATGGCCACGCACAACCCGAATGATTTGCGGTGTGTGAAGACGGACAAGAGCGGAATAAAACCTGCATTTATCGCCATATTTGTGTGCAATAATAAATAATACTAATAATAATAATAGCAGCTGCTATTACAATCTACCGTATCTATATCAATAATCGCAATAATTCTGTGTTTAGTCATAAAATACTATACAAAACTATTAAATATATACATATGTTTAACCTTCATTATTGAGTATCGGCATACTTGTTTTCGGTTGAGTGTTTTGATAATCTAATCAGCAGAACTTACTGCCCCATAAAGTGAGCAGAACTTTTGGAAATGGCCAAAAACTGAATTAGGTTTTGCTTACTATTTTTAGTTATACGAGTGCCTATACCCTTTAATCAGTTACTAACCCCAACACACACTTGTAAACTCCCTTTTTTCCCCCCATTTAATTGCAGCACACATAGATCAGAAAGCAAGCTAATATGTATACGAAAATCTTTCGTGCTGTGATAATCGGAGCACCCGGCTCTGGCAAGGGAACCATTTCTGAACGTATTGTTAAAACCTTTGGATTCCTGCACATCTCCTCGGGCGATATATTGCGCCAGAACATTATCAATAATACGGATCTGGGCAAGAGGGCGCAACAGTTTATCAACTCTGGTCAACTGGTGCCCGATGAGATTGTCACAAAAACTATGCTGGCCCGCATCAGAGAGGTGGGCAACAAGTCGTACATTCTGGATGGATTCCCACGCAACAGTGCACAGGCGGATATTCTAGCCGCACGTGAGCAGATCGATGCGGTTATCAATCTGAACATTCCACACGATGTTATCATTTGCCGTGTCAAGAATCGCTGGATTCACGCGCCATCGGGTCGTGTGTACAACATTGGCTTCGATGATCCCAAGGTGCCCGGCAAGGATGATGTGACGGGCGAACCGTTGACCCAGCGTGAGGACGACAAGCCGGAGGTGGTGGCCAAACGTTTGCAGTTGTATGATGAGCTGATGGGTCCGGTTTTGGCCTGGTATGCGGAACGTGGTCTGGTCACCAGTTTCAAGGGACGTGAAACCAAAGAGATTTGGCCACGCGTCGAACGCTTCCTCAAGGATAAGGTCCAAGGATAGGGGACCAAGGACTAAAACCGTTATTATATCCGAATAGAATTGCTTTAATTGTGCACAAATTAATTGGATAAGAACAATGTGTTCAATGAAGCTCAAACATATTTATATGTATATACATATACATATCTATATGTGTGTGGACAGGACGGAGCAGAAGTCTAATTAAATGTAATTGCCGAAGCCTTACAATGTGAAAACGATATATGTCTAATTAAATGTACTACTTTCTTTTGTATTTTGATTAGCCAGCGCGACACCCTAGTAAACAAAACATTCCCCTCATATAAATGTATTTTGTTCTCCCCCTTCCTTTTTTTATATATGTAAACATCATCTTTTTGTACTCGTGTTTTTGTACTATGTGCTCTGATAATAAATCGCGTTTTGTTATACTGTGCGCTGATAATGGAACATTCGACTATTCGGGGTAGCTTTCTTCTATTTATAGACGCGACCATTAACTACGCTTAATATGTGGAGTCCACCAATTATGGCTTCCCCTCTTGATGACACACAAATGCCCTTCACATTGATGCGTAGCGCACTCAAACTTGAAAGCTGCAAGAGATGGTGTAGTGTGGCGCTCCCTTTTGGCGAGAACTCTCACCCACACAGTCAAGTCAGCTGCTCACACCTGCACACACACAAAGGCAAATCACAACAGAGAGCCGAAGTACACTGCCGGGCAGCAAAAGTAGGCAATGTGCGTCATATTCCAAGGTAGATTTTAACGCTGATTTTGCTCGATTACATTTTTGCTGGACTTTTTAAACAACATTTAAACGATAGCATAGCAGAAAGAGTTTGTTTTTTAATGTAGTTGCTATAAATGTTGTAGCTGACACGCTCTTTTTTGTGGCCTTGTCTGTGCTGAGAGCGCGCGCCGCTCTGATTGCCCTCAGACCTGGCTTCACCATTATTACGGCATTTTTGGCACACAAACAGACGGAAAAGAACAACGCTTGCGCTTCTGTCTCTTTCTCTCCCATGGGGCCCAAATGAAATGCGTTTGCCATTTCCTGAAAGAAATTGTACCGTAAAACGAGAGCAAATAGGCTGCCGGAGTGCAACTGCAATGGAATGCTTATCGATGAATGAAACGCCAGTGCAAAAGGCAAACGAACGAATTTGCGTGCGAAAGAGGCAGAGTGTGGTAGCGATATCATCAACAGCAGAAGTACACTATAAATATGTATGGGGCTGCTGTGCTGCTTTGTAAAGTTCTTTGTTAATGCCAATGGGGCCATAACGAAAGTCCAGCAGCAGCCGTCCCGCGCGAACAATGGAAATCCATTTCAGCCAAATCACAAACCAAGGCCCTGACTCATTGCGTCTACCATCATGCCAAGGCTCAGCTTGTGGATGTTTCCCAGAAATCAACTATGACAACAACTTACCGCGAATCTTTGTGCGCTTGTTCACATTCATCCAAATCTCGCCGCGTATGATGTCGCCGGCAAAGTAAATGCCATCGGGATTGTCCAGCGTTATACGTAACCGTTCACTTTCCATTCTGACGATTCGATGGCTGCTGCTCTCATTAAACACTTATCCAAAAATAATTCCGTCATTAAAATGCCGCAACATAGAAACGCAGCAGGCAGCAACTGCAACACAAGCACTTCCACACACCCGCGCGCCGCACCCTTCCTTGGTCACTATATGTGCTAGCTATATGCTGAATTGCTACAACTACAACGATTTGGGCGATTTTCTACATACAACCAACCGCCGCGGAAGAGAGCTTTTTCGATTTGGCCACTTTGTGAATTTTACTACCTATTTCACGCTAGTTTGACACAGCTAGGGCGGGCCCCTTGCACTACACAGCGGCAGCTACACACACACACACGCAGAGCTGTGTAATTGAATTCGATTGAAGGTGCCATAAATGGTTAAATAATTAAATTTCTTATAAATTATACGTGCGCGTTGTTGTTGTTTCGATAACGGTTGCAAAGAGAGGCGATATTTCGATAGACAAACAGCTGTTGCGTGGCGTTGCCACCAGACTGGGCTGTGTGGCGCAAACAGGCTGCGATTTGAATTTCGTTCAAATATCGGAGAGTCAGTTTATTTATTTGTGTTGAAAAGTATTAATCAAACATTTTTACAACAACAACTACATTTATTAGTGTGCTTCCCCGTTTTATGTGCTGCGCAGTCTATCGTGCTATCTCTCTTCCGCACGCACATACACGCGCGCTCAGCTTTTGCTTTCAGTAGCAACATTTGGCTGCTCGCGTTCGGTTCATTCGCGTGCTGTGTGTGTGTGTGCGTTCGTGTGCTCCGCTATCATCAATAAAAACCAAACATTCCTTTGTCATATCCTGGGCACTGCCTGACACCGTCGCCAAGGCCACCAGCAAGGCGCTGCCGTTGCCTGCCGCATAACTTGATAAGATGAGCAGCAAAGTGACCTTTGCCTTTGATAATAACCCCTTGGGCGTATATCACGCAGGCCAGGTTATATCCGGAACTGCGGAGCTCACAACGGACCGTCCAAAAACCATTCGCTGTAAGTTCTAAGCCCCAACTCTACCCCACTACGCTTCCTGGCAAACTCCAAGACGCATTAACATAGCTCTCTGCCCTCTGGCTGTTGGCTGGTGGTAGGAGGAAGTCTTTGTCCATGACGTCATGGTTATATGCTGCTTGGCTGCCTCCCTCAAACGCCATCCCATCCCATCCCCATCCATCCAATTTCGTTGCGTATGGGAACTGTGCTGTGAGCTTCATTAGTAGTCGGCGGCGTCATTAATATTGTTGCTGCTTTTATTGTTGTTGTATCTTTTGTTATTACTGCCGGCAGATTTATATTGTTAATGTTCAGTTTGGCCCAAGCGGCCTGTCTGGCTGCCTGGCTGACTGGCTTTGGATATTTGATAGCCGCTGAAAAAAACTAGTTTGGTGTTTGAAATTACGAGCGGCTGTTTATATTATAAGGAATTTGATTCGGTTTACTGGACACAGAGAGTGTCTCGACAGATTGTGTTTTGTTTTGTTTTTTTTTGCAGACACAGAGCTTTAGATTTGTGTAATAAAACCAGCTGGGGTCCACTCAGCTTAGAATGAATGGCAGGTAATTGTAGTTGGATATATTTGGTCATTTTATTTATATTTATAAATATTTATATTAGCAATCTAAAGCGGATAGGGTAGGGCAGAATAGGAGCGAACATTATACTGACAGCATGTCGTATAGGTTTGTTGATTCTTTGAATTATTCGCAGCTAATAAAGTGCAGCCAACATCCAATATTAATTCCCAAGGGTAGGGGGCCAAGGCATGTCAGGCTGCAATTAAACTAAATGCATAATTGAAGATTACGAAAGGTGACAGTGAAAGCTCAGCCAAAGAATTGTAGGGAATAACCATGTATATATCAGATTGCCGCATCTGGATCAGATCGAATCATTATTATAGTCAGAATGAAGTTTCTAACTTTTATTTTATTTTTATTTGCCCTGTGCAGTGCGCGACCTTTCGCTGAGAAGATGTCAAATGTACATTGTAGATGTAGTTGACAGATGTAGCAAAACAATGTAGAATATAAAATATTTAAAAAATCTTAATAAATCATAAGCTCACATATATATATTCCGACTGAGTAGAGTCGCGGCCAGAGCAGCGACTCACAGCGTTCCTTCTCGTTTTCCCATGCACAACGCTGCCGGCCCCAGCTATCGAGTGCTCCCTGTATACAATACCCACACACACACATAGTACATCCGAAATTAATTCAATTACAGCAATATTTATAACAATAAATGGATATGGGGAGACGCGCTGGCAGGAGAGCGTGGAGAAGCCCGGCGATGATGGCAAGACAACCAAATCAATGGAGACGCACACCAGCACAGAGATCTACTATGGCAGCGATAAGTATGTGTACGGCCAGAGTGGCGGCTCGCAGCTGGAGCTGCCCAAGGGCAAGTTTGTGTTTCCCTTCCACACGACCATACCGCCGAATGCACCCACCTCCTTCAACGGCAGCCACGGACAGATCAAGCATGAGGTTACGCTCACCATCGATCGTTCGGTGCGCTACAATAATATCTTCAAGCAGTGCTTCACTGTGATACTGCCACACGATCTGAACACCAAGCGGGAGAATGCGGTACGTCTGGCCATAGCACTCCCTCCCCATTAGAGGCCCCTCCTTAACCCTCTCTCTTGTATCCCTTTTAGCAACCACTGAAACGCATCGAGGACAAATCCTTCTGGTGGGGCTCCATTTTCGGGGCCCACAAGCCCATGGTCATGGATGTGGGCACCTCGTACAGCGCCTATGTGCCCGGCCAGAAGATACACTTCCATCTGGTGCTCGACAATCAGTCGGATGTGCAGTGCCAGGATGTCAAGGTGCGACTCTTCAAGAATGTCACATATCGAGCCAATTCCGCAGACAAGCAGCAGCTGAAAGTCACCGAAACACGCGTTGCCGACAAGCACTGCGGCGAGGTGTTGAAGCACAACAAGGCGCAGTTCCATGAGTACCTCGTGGTGCCACCCACAACACCCACCACGCTGGGGGAGCGGGATCCCATACGTGTTAGCTATACGCTTCGCTTTATAGCCAAAACATTTCGCTTGCATGGCGGCGGAGATTTGGTGGTGGATTTTCCAGTGACCATTGGCACCGTGCCGCTGCTGGGCAGTGGCGAGGACCAGGGACCCGGTCGCACGACAACGGCCGCCAATGGCGGCAGTGTCAACAGTTATCCTGGTAGGTGCTTTCACATCATAATTGCCGCTTTGATTAACCTCTTGGTCTCTGCTCTTGGTAGGTGCCCCCATCTTCCAGGAAGATGTCAGCGACGAACAGTTCGAGTCCAACACTTTCAAGCCACGTTATCCGGTCTACACGTTCGGCCAGCCGGCAAATGGAGCCAATGGAGCTCCGGCAGCTGCACCCAGTCTGTATCCAAAGGCTGAGGACACACCGCCAGTGGCTCCTGTACCATATACGCCCAATCCAATGTCGCCAGTCGCAAAGCAGCCCACAGCCCCTGGGCCACAGAAGATACCCCCCTATCCGACCAATTCGCCAGCGCCTGTGGCTGCTTCTGGTGGTAACTTTGAAGTGCTTGGCTTTAGCATACCGCCCAACTATCAGCCAACGCCCAGTGCACCAGGTGCTGCTCCATCCGCTGGCATTGGCTGGAAGTAGCAGCAGCATTTCTCAATTTACACACTTTGTATTATACTCTTTAAGCCATTTTTCAAATAAAACTAAAATCGCGCCTGCAGTGGCAGCGCTGTGCCCTTGACACTGAGTCTGTTTATCGATATATCGTTGTCCCGCATCATAGGCACTAGCTGGAGATGTGCGCTCGCTATATTTACGTATTTAATATTTTCACATATGTAACTTTAACATATTTTACGCATTACAGGTGAAAGATGTCGGTGCTCAGTTTTATTTTGCAAGTAAGGGGGAGGATGGAGCTACAAGGAGCCTTTACAAACAGTATTCTTTTCCGCGGTTTAACCAAGGGGTGCTCAACTTAGAGGGGTGTTAAGTGGGTTAAGTCTCGTCTTATCGCCGTTATCGTTTTATCGCTATCGTCGCGGTCACGCTGTGGAGGACGTAACTTTGTTGTTGTTTTCAAAAAAAAAAAAGGAAAACAGCGGCAACGAAACCAGTTTATAGAGCCTAAATGTGAGCAACGAAGACATAACTGCATCTACAGCTCATACCAAACTATTACACGCTCTCTCGGAACACACACACAGACACGACACAAGCTCAGCGGAATGCCTGGCGAAAAGAAAGTTTTGACGCAATCCACAGGCCTTTGCTTGTAATGAAGAAGCTTCGCCGTCGCCGCCGCCGAAACATTTACTGCTGCAATCTCCCCGTGGACGGACGCTGTGTACGGTTGTCGGACCACATATTTTGGAGATACTTAACGGTAAGACATTCCCAGTGCCCAGTCAGTACCGTCCCTCCGTCATTATGCATTCCCAATATGCAACAGAGAGCCTTTGTCTCTTTATCTTGGCAGCAGCATCAACAGCTAGCTAGCAACAACGGACAACAGACAAACAGACAGACAGACAGACAGCGACGTACGACGACAAAAAAAGTGAAATCGCTGATAAACCCAGATACCCCCTGGCTTACTGGTCAGCCAGCCAATCACTCACTCACTCACTCAATGAATGAATGTGCATAGTAAGGGGAAGCAGCGCTAGAGTCAGAGTTGGAATCTGTTTTAGGACAAGCATGGGGGACTAATTGATGCGCAGGCGAGCATAGCCCCAGACCAGACCAGACCAGACGACAACAGACCACAGCCAAATGACATCCGTACGGCTCCACTGAGCATGACTCTAAGTAAGTTTTGAGCGCCTATCTTTGCTCCCATCTTGAGTGCGGCATTTTTTGAAATTTTGCAATCATCATCAATGATGAGTGTGCAAACAGCCGCAGGCCGCACCTTTGAATAGTTTTGAATAGCCGAAGAAAACTACTAATAATGTTGTTGGTTGCCTTGTGATTTACAGAAATGCCATTGAGGAATCAGTCGCAGCAATAAAAGTGAAATCCGCACGGGCAAACACGCATACGAACACACACAGCTGCCAAAGGCAGACAAGCAGGCAGCAGACAGCAGACGGCAGACGGCAGTCAGCGTCAGCAGCATTCATTTTCGTATTGGCCACCGTGACGATATGGCGGTAACAACGGGCACCAGTACCGGAGCGGCAACCGCAACCACAACCAGCCCCTCGCCGAGTCCGCGACGCAAGCATAGTACGCGCGAGCAACTGCATCAGATTGTGGGTGGAGGCCTGTCGGCGGCCATAACACGTTCCACCTGCCAGCCGCTGGATGTGCTTAAGATACGCTTTCAGCTGCAGGTGGAGCCGCTGGGCAAGTCGCAGGCCACGGGCGCACGGCAGGCATCCAAATACATTTCCATCACGCAGGCGGTGGGGACGATATACCGCGAGGAGGGAGTGCTGGCCTTCTGGAAGGGCCACAATCCCGCCCAGGTGCTGAGCATTATGTATGGAATCTGTCAGTTCTGGACATACGAACAGCTGAGTTTGCAGGCCAAGCAGACCAACTACCTCAAGGATCACCAGCACTTGTCGAATTTCCTGTGCGGCGCCGCTGCCGGCGGTGCTGCGGTTATCATCTCCACGCCGCTGGATGTGATACGAACCCGCCTGATTGCCCAGGACACCAGCAAGGGCTATAGGAATGCCACGCGCGCCGTTTCCGCCATTGTGCACCAGGAGGGACCGCGCGGCATGTACCGTGGCCTGTCGTCGGCCCTGCTACAGATTGCACCGCTGATGGGCACCAACTTTATGGCGTATCGCCTGTTCAGCGACTGGGCGTGTGCCTTCTTCGAGGTGGGGGATCGCAGCAAGTTGCCCACCTGGACGCTACTCGCACTGGGCGCCTCATCCGGTATGCTGTCCAAGACGATTGTGTATCCGTTCGATTTGATTAAGAAGCGCTTGCAAATACAGGGCTTTGAGTCGAATCGACAGACGTTTGGCCAGACGCTGCAGTGTCACGGCGTTTGGGATTGCCTCCGGCTGACAGTGCGTCAAGAGGGTGTGCGCGGTCTGTACAAGGGCGTGGCCCCCACCTTGCTGAAGTCAAGCCTGACGACGGCCTTGTATTTTAGCATTTACGACAAGCTGAAGCAGGTGCGCTTCTAAGTGTTAATCGCAGTCACTGGGGTTAATGGTTGTTCTACCACCTCTAATCGGGCGCTCTGTTAGACATTGGAATATATACAGTGTATTTTCTATTTTTATACATATATATATATATATATATATATTTCCACATACCGTGTAAATAATATTAAGCATAGTTTAGCTGTTGATTAGTTTTCGGTTCTGCGTGCGGGGTTTATATTATTTTATTCTAATCATAGAACAATTCAACTTAAGCAAATGGGTAGAAACAAAATACACTATGAAACGCGCAGCGCACCAGCCAGTTAAGAAACTATTGTTTATAGTTTTTAGTTAACTAAACGAAATCGAGACGACGATAAGTTCCCAATTCTGCAGCTTTTGCTTTATTGTTTTTGTGTTGTTATTGTTATTTAATTATCTTTTATCATATTTTAATATTCAGGGACACCAATAATAAATTAAAACGCATCACGCAATTTTTATCAATGAAAAGATAAACCCTCACAGAGTTGAGTCGTTGTTTATTTTGAATTTTAAATTGTGATTTATCGATAGATAGACAATCTTAGTGATGGCCTAAAATAACTGCTGAAAAGCTTACGCAGAAGCTTTTTGCTGTTGTGAAATATTCGACTCGACAAATTTACTGATATAAACGATCGGATTTTTGTGTTTCTTGTTCTGTCATTAGATAACAAATAACAGGAAATGGATGTTCCACTTGTCGAGACCTGCGCCACCGACAACAATTCCGATGCGTGGCTGATATGGGTGCCTGCAGGAATGGGCTCCAAAGGAGAAAAACTTTGCTTGGATCCACCGCGAATTATGGCATTTCATTTCTTTGCTAACCAGCACAGAGATGGTCTCCACAAGTGGATTAAATTAATGTGCAAACTGGCCCAGGAGTATGCTGGACGGATCATGTTCGGTGTGCGGGACATAAAGAGCATCGGCCATTTGAGTGACAATCTGAATGCGAATGACTTTGGCAGCTATCGTCCAGGCATGCCGCCTCTTATCTTTGCTGAGGATAAGAAGCATCACGTCTATCAAATGAACAGTCTGGTAAGCCACAGGAATTTGAAGAAATTTTGCGAGAAGCTGCTGCAGCAGCAGCTATTCCAGGCGGTTGTTCTGGCGCCCACAATCGAATTGGATGCTCCGCCACAGAACTACTTTGATGTGGAAGATCAGATGGATGGAGATTACCTTGTAATCGTGTACGATCCTGCCTGCTACAACTGGCCCATTCAGTTGAAAATGCTGCGGAAATTGGCCCGGCTGCTGGCCAACGAAGCTGTCCATGTGGTGATCATCAATAGGGCGCACAACCATTTGGGCGTGGTATTCCACAAAGTGTTGCAGGATGTAAACTGTCATGGGGTTAAAATAGTCAGCAGTCCACGTGTGAATGGCTATAACTTTAAGATACACCCGAGGCTGCACAGTACACGTGGATATCTGCGCTACATTGCCCAGGGTAGGCAGCCAGAGTTGATCGACTACGATGCCAATGGCGAATCTAGGGCGGCCGAGCAGGCATTGCCGTACATTCAATGTCTATTTGCAGTTGAAAGCAATTAAAGTACTCGAACGGTTTACCATTCCCATAACGTGTAGGTTTATTTTGCATAGATTTTGCGTAGTGTATTCAAAATTTAACTGAATTGTTGGCATCTCTGGGCTGGACATGTATCATGACTTTGATGGCCCCACCAAGGCCGTGGCGGGAGGTCTCAAAGGCCTTTGCCGTCTCCGTGATGTCAAAGTGATGCGTGACCAGACGCTTGACATTCACTTTGCCGGATGCCACCAGAGCCAGAGCGGCCGCATAGCTGTAAGCGCATAATAAACACTCAATTTATAATGTTGAAAATCCTTGACTCGAGTTAACACTCACTCGTTGCAGTAGCGAAAGACGCCACGTATGTCAACCTCACGGGCCAGGGCATTGATCAAAGGCAGCTTGATCTCCGGTGCTCCCATGCCCACAATAACGACAACACCGCCGGAACGTGTAGCCTGAAAACAAGCATGTCGCTTGAGTTAGTTGCAACCCAAAAAAAGAAAAAAACACTTTCATTGACCGCTTACGAAGATGGCCAGACGGGCGCTGCTCTCTGCGCCACAACAGTCGACGGCCTTGTCAGGTGCCTCGCTCATCGTACAATGGACTCTTTTGACAATCTCCTCGGCACTCTGTTCCCTATCCAGCAGCAGTGTGTGTGTGGCGCCCAGCTCCTTGGCCACATCCAGACGCTGCTGCACCAAATCTGTGATCAAAATCTCGGCAGCTCCCATGGCTTGAGCAGCCTACGTGAGGGCGAATATTATATAGAAATTTACTTCATGCAATTTTTTGGTATTTCTTACCAGTAGCGTGACCAGACCAATGGGTCCGGCGCCCAGGATGAGAACCCTAGAGCCCAGGCCAACTTCGGCACGGCGACAGGCGTGAACGCCCACTGAGAGTGGCTCCAGGAGTGCGCCCTCCTCCATGGTGACATGATCCGGCAGCTTGAAGCAAAAGTCTGCGGCATGTTTGTAGAAACGCGTGAGATTCCCATCGTATGGGGGAGTGGCACAGAACACCATGTCGGCGCAGAGATTGTACCTGCCCTGCTTGCAGAGATCGCAGTAGCGACAGGGTACGCCCGGCTCAATGGCCACGCGATCGCCCACAGCCAAATGCTTTACGGATTTGCCCACCTTGGCCACCACGCCAGCAGCCTCATGGCCGATAATCATGGGCTTGGTCAGCACAAAGTCGCCAATGCGTCCGGCAGCCAGATAATGGACATCGGAGCCGCAGATGCCAACACTATCCATGGCCAGGAGCACCTCTGGGCGTAACACAGAAGAGAATTATTGGTGTATGAATTGATTATTTTGAGCATAAATACGAGCATACCATCGTTGGCTATTTCTGGAATGGGTCGTTGTTCCTGCAGCGAAGCAAAAGTCAATAAACTACGAGCCTAGAGTTCCGCTGAGATTCCTCTTACCAAACGCAGGTCCTCAATGCCATGAAGCACCGCCGTTAAGTTATCCGTTGACATTTTTTCCGTAGATTTACCTTTTCCCGTTCGACCGCACTTTGTGGACGCCGATTTTGAATTGAGAACTAAATGAGATATTCGCAGACATTTTACATGCGCCCCTGGCGACGGCGTGTTGCTCAGAGAGTCAATTAGCTTGGTGGCTCTACAGCTGTGGGCACACAAATAGCAGCAGCTGACAAACAATTTTCGGACAATCATCTCAATTTTGATTAGTGTATAAAAGCGCGAGTGAGTAGCTACCATAACGCTTATCTTTAATTTTCTGATTGTCTATTAGCAGCATTTTAAAGATATTTTAAAGCTCTATTTGTCTGTAGATGACTGTCTTGCACAACACGTGTAAGCAGAAGCTTTTGTTAGTCTAGCCAGGCTACAGGTAACATTCCGTACAAGCTACAAGTACTAAAGAACACTCTACAAACGGTGTGTGTTTTTGATGCCTCGTGCTGAAAGTTGCGTAGATAACTCTACGAACTGTTAACTGTTATATAGGTATTTAACTGTAGTTTATTGCTCTACTTTACACTCTCACTCTTTCACTCTCTCTCTTGCATTTAATGAGAGAACAGCTGTTTACCGTTGCTTTCATGTTAGTATTATGCTATAGGTGAGCGGGTGTGCGGGGTAATGCCGGCAAATACAACTGTCACTCGCCCACTTTCTGGTTCTCTGGTTTTCATACGCTTGCGGAGGGCATGTTGATTTCGATGAGATGTTAGAAAATAGCTTGTTTAAGATGTGCTGAAGGAATTAAAGGGTGGCTTTAAGGTATATAAAAACAGGCGCAATGTTCTTATTTATAGAGCAGAATAAAGTAAACAAATTTGGATGACGGTATCACATATCGCCATGGAAACGATGCATGTGCAAGGTCATCAAAGCTGCGGCGCGTGGCATATAAATTCCTCTCTTGTTCGATGAATTCGTTTTGTTGTTGTTGATATAATTCAACTGAAACTTGTTATAATACAATATACAATAACAATTATGCACCTACGCGACTGCAATAAGAACTTCTGGTTTATTGGGTTTGGCTTGCTAAATAGTTTTTATTGGCTTTATTTCTCCGTGGGGGGGGAGAGGAGTGGGGCTAATATATTCATTTCAATAAGTGTTTGATATTCGGATTCTGTTTTTTTACTTAACATATAGAATTTCTATTTTAAAAACGTTTTACTTATATGTATATTTATGCGTGTATACGTGTGGCGTTTATAATCTTTTCTTTTTGTATGTAGAAATAAAAAAATGTTTGCTTAAAACTAAGAAAAAATCTCCATCACCTCCGCTGCGCAATTAATGTGTTTTGTTTTCTGGTATTTTCTATAATTTGTAGGTTTTGTTTTTGTTTTGTTTTTAAAGATAAATGCAATAATTCTGTAAATGCAATTAGAGAGTTTATAAATATTTTCATTTTTTTTTTTTTTCGATTTGGCTTTGAGTTTGAATGTAAAGAAAATGCTGTATTTTTTTTCTAGGGCTAGACGCTTTCTAACGGCTATAACCTTGCAAAATGTTCAGAAATAGATATGGCTGGATGGAATCCGAGTGTGTACTTCCCATGGATAATCTATCTATAACATTATAAAGATAACATATCGACTCTGTAATTATATATTTTTTGTTTGTTTGTACTAAAAATAGTAACTTAATTTGGAAAAGCGCTGTGCTTTGTAATGTGTGTGGGGGTTGGAAATTAGTTTACAGTTCGTTAAACACGAGTTAATAATAGTGTTGGTTATTGTTAGTAAATTTTGTTAAATCATTTAACACCTGTTCAGAATGACACTAACCTTTTTTTTGAGCAATTCATTCATAAAAACAATTATATTCTACCGATATATATGTATATATGTATATATTGTGGATCTGTTTGCAAGGTTATACCGAAGATAACTTGAGAGTTTTGTTGTTTCTGTGCGAGTGTTAAATGTTTCGTTCTATTTAACTTAAATGCTAGTCTCTATAGGGCTTGGATTATGTTCTGGTTTAGCATGGATATCTATGGGGTATGTGGTTTATATACCTACGTACGTATATACTGTATGTACTTCTGTTCTCTAAAGCTGCAATTGCATACATTCAAGTAAAAGGAACAAATTTGGCCAAAGGAAACTTAAGTTTTGTGTCGTTACGAGTAGACTTCAGAGATACACTGCAAATGTAATTTACGTTTTTTTTTTTGTTTTTATATCACACTCATGGTCGCGAAAAATTCGAAACCGCCGTTGCTGGTCTCGTCCAGTAAATCCTATAAATTAAATCGATTTCTGGCACACACACACCTTTTGTATCGACGATTTCCCTGCCCTCTCTCTACATGGATAACTCCTGGCGTGGCTTGGTTATATGCAGCCGCTGTGGATCCTGCGGCGCCACACAAATGTCTGTGAGTATAACCACCTCATAGGGACTACAGTCGGGCATGTGCAGAAAGCCGCACAGCCAGCCATAGAAGCCCTTCTCAATGTCCGTAATGTCGTTCACCCAGCTGCTGTACTGCAGACTCAGCTGCCGGAAGCCCGAGTAGAGGCCCAGCCCAAAGGTGCACAGAACTATGGCCAGCGGATAGGCCAGAAAGAGCAGCGGTGTGACGAAAATCTTATGCAGATACGACTTCTCCTCACAGTAGTAGTTGAACATGTTGTACCAGGTGAGGGTGCCGATGTAGAAGGAGTACACCGCCGAGATGATAGTCACAAATGGCAGGCACAGCAACGAGATGAGAAAGATGTGCAGGCCGATGGCACAGCTGCAGGTGCAGCAGAGGCTGCGACCCTTTTGCGACTCATTGGCCATGGCATGGGCATTCAGCTGCTCCAGCTCCTCGCGACTTATGTTGATCTGCAGATCGATGGACTGGCCCTTCTTCCGGCCGCGCTTAATGGTGCCCGTCATGGTCAGATAGTTGCCCCCGTCGGCTGCCTTGCGTGCCTGATACCGCTCCAGGCTATGGTCGTAGGTGTTCAGCACACTGGTCTCCCCCGACTCCAGATCCTCGTAGTTGGCTATGTCCGGCGATGAGCGTTGATTCCGTGCCGTCACCGGCAGATCTGCGGTGCGTATGTTGACCCGCTTCTTGGACGACGACCGATTGCTGAGGCAATCGTGGCTCTTGCTTATCTTGGCGTCCAGGCTGCTCTCCGAGTAGCAGCAGCTGCTGGGCGTGACCGTGCTGCTCTCATGCCGCTGCGACGTGGACTTGGTGCACTGGGAGATCGACTCGAAGTTCTGCAGCTCATTGATGTTGGTCGTGGAGCGGGCCGACTTATTGCTATGCTGTGTGGAGCTGGCCGAATGGGTGCTGGCAATGGTATCCTGGGCATTCGGCACACCCAACTCCCCCGGCAGCTGTGGCAGCGGCTGCTTGTTTTTGATAATCAATTTCGACTTGAGCAGCTCCTCCTCGAGTGTCGGATTCGAGGGCGACAGCTTGGGACGATTTTGCTAGAGTTCAAGCAGAGGCTATAGAAGGAGCACAAATCGGATAATTTGCATGGAAAGCACTCACCTGCACACTGACTATATGGTCCACATAGTTTTGCTTTTTGGTGTCAGTTTTGGTTTGTTGACGCTTACGCGGTGGTATGAAAACAGGGCGTTCCTTTGTCCCTGTGCCCATATCGACGGGCAGGCCGCTCGATCCTTTGCCCACCATTTTGTTGGCTTTCCTTTTGAGTTTCCTTGCCTTTGTGTGGCACAAAACCTACATATTTTTCTTGCACAATTGCCCGAACAGGCTGCTCTTTTTTTTTTAACCGTTTCTATTACTTTGCCCGTTACCCAACGCCCAGCACACACACCCACAAAAAATGCACTTCCGGCCCGTTGTCGTGTCCTGTTGTCTGTGCTTTTATCGATTTTTCCACGTCCTTGTGCTGATTTTGCGTTCATTGGCGCTTGGGGGCGGTGCTACTGCTGCTGCTGCTGCTGCTGCTGTTGTTGCCTCTGCTGCTGCTTTCTCTGTTGCCGAGTTGCATTTTTTGGGCTGGGCGGACAATGTTTACAAAAAACTGGCGCCTGCGCTCAAAGTGTTTTTGCCAACTGCAATTTCTGCAAACAACAACAGCTGTTCGGGCAGGATTTATTTGTTGCCACCAAAAAGGGCGGTTCGCATATGTATGTATGTAGTCCTGTCGACTTTTTGCAGAGATTGAAGATGAAAAAGGCACTATATGATCGATATTCTATTCCTCTTCAAAAGTAGAGCAAGAAATTTAACTACAAATTCAAAATCAACGGTTCGTATGAAGATTACAGTTGATAAAGCTTCCGAAGCATTTTGTGATTTTGTCAGTGCCTAACGCAGCTTACATTTTGTACACAAGTATGTAGTTGACATGTAGCAGCTGTGTAGTTACCTTGTAAACAAAATGGATATTTTGGTTGTCCCGTTTTTGTTGAAAGCTTATTATACAAACAATCCAATAAAAATGAGTCCCTAAATTTAATCTTTCTTGTAGAAAATATATTCATCTATTGGATAAAATTACATATTCAGTGCTAAAGGTCTTAGCTAGCTGGTAATATGAAAGCGAATATCAAAATCGAGGAATATGATTTCCGATTATCGCAGAGGACGATTAACCCATTGTCGACGCACGAAAATGATGAAACTTTAAGAATTTTAACGCAGTTCAAGTTCAAGTCATATATTTTGTAATCAAAGAGGCTAAATCTACAAGAATAACTCACAAACAGTATTATTTTCCGCTACTTAACTCAAGTTGCCAACCTGTTTAAAAAGAGGGGTGCTAAGTGGGTTAAGTTAAGCTCGTTCACAACAACAACACCTGTTGGCCGGCTGTATAACTGTTTCGCTCTCATTCGCCGCCTCGCATCGAACTTATCGCAAAAACTATATTTTCCTCCACGAGCCAAGCAAGATGTCCGCAACAGAAGGCAAAGTACGTACCCAGAATATTAATTGATATTGTAACAAAACCAGACACTAAACAAACATGCATAACACACCCGCAGGTAATCAAATGCAAAGCTGCAGTGGCATGGGAGGCCAAGAAGCCGCTAGTCATTGAGGATATCGAAGTGGCGCCACCTCAGGCGCATGAGGTGGGTCTGCAATAAAAATTCCATTCAATAATTGATTTATGTGCCACTTTGAATCGGTTGGCAGGTTCGCATCAAGATTACAGCCACTGGCGTCTGTCACACGGACGCTTTTTCGTTGAGCGGTGCCGATCCGGAGGGTCTCTTTCCCGTGGTCCTTGGCCATGAGGGCGCCGGCATTGTGGAGAGCGTTGGCGAGGGCGTCACCAACTTCAAGGCCGGTGATCATGTCATTGCCCTGTACATTCCGCAGTGCAATGACTGCAAATTCTGCAAGAGCGGCAAGACAAATCTCTGCCAGAAGATTCGCCTGACCCAGGGCGCTGGTGTCATGCCCAATGGATCGTCCCGCTTGTCGTGCAAGGGTCAGCAACTGTTCCACTTCATGGGCACCTCCACATTCGCCGAGTACACCGTGGTGGCCGACATATCGGTGACCAAAATCAACGAGACAGCCCCATTGGAGAAGGTGTGCCTGCTGGGCTGTGGCATTTCCACGGGCTATGGTGCCGCATTGAACACAGCCAAGGTGCGTATTGTTTGGGGTTTCATGTTGCAGATTTCTAATAAATTCCTTAGGTGGAACCTGGCAGCACTTGCGCCGTCTGGGGTCTGGGTGCTGTTGGCCTAGCCGTGGGTCTGGGCTGCAAGAAGGCTGGCGCCGGCAAGGTCTACGGCATCGACATCAATCCCTCCAAATTTGAGCTGGCCAAGAAATTCGGCTTCACCGATTTTGTCAATCCCAAGGATGTGGCCGACAAGGGTGCGATTCAGAACTATTTGATTGACCTGACAGACGGCGGCTTCGACTACACCTTCGAGTGCATTGGCAATGTGAATACCATGCGTGCCGCCCTAGAGGCCACGCACAAGGGCTGGGGCACATCGGTGGTCATTGGTGTGGCCGGTGCCGGCCAGGAGATTGCCACACGGCCCTTCCAACTGGTTGTGGGTCGTGTGTGGAAGGGATCTGCTTTCGGCGGTTGGCGTTCGGTCTCGGATGTGCCCAAACTTGTGGAGGCGTACCTTAAGAAGGATCTGCTGGTGGATGAGTTTATTACCCACGAACTGCCACTAACGCAGATCAACGAGGCATTCGATTTGATGCACAAAGGCGAAAGCATTCGCTCTATTATCAAGTACTGAGGATGATCCACCCCCTCCCACGCTAAGATGATTGTTTTTTCACTTTTTTAACAGCATGCAAATTGCTTTAAAATAAACAGAATATTTCTTTAAATTTTTGTTAATGAATTAGCTTATCGCCTGGGGGGTCGTCTTTAATAAATTGCGCCACTTCTCGAATGCTCCCATTGGCGCTATCAAGTAGTGAACTTTGTTTGGTTTGCCGATTGTGGTTGGCATTTAAATATACAATTTCACAACTTGCTTTAATTTGGATTAGGTTATCGCCACCATCCTTGACCTGCTCTTAGGCTGCACCGCAGCAGCTGTCAAGCAGCCCGTGATATGTTGGTTAGTGGAAAACAAGTTTGCTTTTATCGAGTAAACACTAATTAGACCCAAAACAAGTGGGGCTGGGCTTGAGGCTGCTTGAAGCTTGATTAAAACTCTAAATTATGGCTTCATATAAAAGATCTATGATGACTGGATGGCAAAGACTACGAGTGTAGAATACCAAAATATTGCAACAGGAATAAATTCCTTTTTACTCAGTCTGTGCCACAGACTTAGGCGAGGCGTAGAAATTACTTAATTTTAGGTACTAAGAGTCTATTAAATGACGCGCAGAAGTCGCTCCCAAAAAAGCAAAAACCAATTTACGTTGCTTGGGCATGACATTGGAATTTTCTTTGCTGATAGGCACATACATATGTACATACTATGTATATGATGCTGTATAGCCAAAAGAATATATAAATCGAAAGTGGTTATGCATAGAAATCTCAATTTGAAATGAATGCTTCGGCTGGCAACCAGTTATCTAATCTTTAAGTACCCTAAACGCCAAAACAAGAACTAAACCCAAATTACACGTATGTCTGTATTTGAATATGTAGTAGTACAACGAGGCTTACACACAAACACTGATACAGATACATATAATTAAAATCTCTATTAATTCTAGTACAGTAGTCATCAGTTTTGTCCAACAAATACGTAGCTGTGTTTTGGTATAGTTTGAATTTCTTCATAAATATAATTGTCATTTTAAATGCATATTTCTATTAGATAATCTTATGCTTATGTACAAATGTCTTTTCTATCAGTAATACATTATTGCGCATATGAGTATTTGAGTAGATAAAAACACTTAAATGTTTTTCTTTTTGTTCGTTTGCTTTGATTTGTGACTACGACGGGTACGGATCACGCTGAGACATTTAAAACACATAGAGAGCTGCCTTAAAAGTTGTCTTGGGATTATGTATATCTAAAACTAGACTGTGTGTTTTGCTTCAAGAGAGTATTAATATGATTGCAACTTGAACATTAAATGCAAAAGGGCTTTTGAGTACAAAAGGCTTCTGAGTATTAAGTTAACATAAAATAAATCGCGAGACATTATTGAAAGCAAAAACTATTTTGAGCACTTGTAGGACCAGATTAGTTCAATCAGCTCAACGGCGGCAGTCGTGCAGCTGCCGCCAGGGCCATCTCTCACATTTGAGTGTTGTAGTACAAGTCATCGTCGCACGGGTATCCGTACAAGTACGGATGATGGTATGGCACTCACGACCAGCGCGACTTTTGCAGGTCTATCTGTCCCTCCAGGGTCTTGGCCAGATAAATGACAAACAGCTGCAGCAAGGCAACGCCCAGGGCAACGCCAGCAATCACATAGAGATTGCGTTCCACCCAGACGCGCACAATTTCAATGCAGCCGCTAGTCCAGATGCGCTTACTGGCGGCTGCCACCGAGTGCTCCTGCACGCCATAGCCACACATAATGTTGACCAGGCCGGAACTGATGTCGGTGGCATTGATGCAGCAACTGTAGGGCACGCCGCACTTTTCCACAGAAGGGGAGGAGCAATTAAAGTACTCGTTCTTGCCTGGAATGGAGGGAGGATGGATTGCTGTTTAGTTGCAGTCAACTGTGTTGCATGCCGCTTGTTACTCACTCCAGTCCTGGTAGCCAGCATTGCTGAGGCCGCAGCACTTGAACTCTTGCTGGGCAAAGTCAATGAAATTCTGCAGATCTGAGTCATCGCGGTACGAGTGTATGATCTTGTCGGCAAACTGTGACTCCAAGAACGAGTTCATGTACTGCGGAAACATAAAACAGATTATGGCTGCAAGTAGAAGAGAATTAATGCAAATCGGCGGCTGAGGGTGGTTCTCTATACCCACCTAAAGTCATTTCCATGATGAAAAACATAAGCAGACACATCGAGTAGAACTTCAGCAGGCAGGTGTTCTCACGCAGAGCTCCCAGGCAGCCCGCAAAGCTAACCAAAAATACCACACAACCAGCAATGATCATCACCAAGGATATATTGAAAATCACATCGTAGACGGTGTCCAAGCGCAGCCAACCATTGCCATCCTTCAGTTTGTCCATGAAAGCGTACACACCGATGGCCAGGAGCAGGCCGCCAAAGAGCCAGAAAAGGAAATTCAGCAGGAAGATCATGTATTTCACGCAGGAGCTGACGTAGGTAAAGTGGTGGGGATAGGACATCCGTGGATGCATGTAGCTGCCCCCATGGTGGTATCTGTGGTTACTCATACTACTCGTAAGTTGTCGCCAATCCAATCTTATCTGTTCTCTCTGCTCTGCTCTTCCTCTTGCTCAAGTCCACCCCCACTGTTTGTTGACGCCCTCTTTGCGTGTGGTCTTTTCGCGAGCTCAATGGAATCCCACTCGCATGGTGCGCGCTTTGGCTGCGTTTAGTGAAGCTCAGTCCACGACAATGGATTATTTTTTCAATATTTCACTGTTGGTTTTTGTGATAAACAAATTACACTACAGAGAGAGACAAAAAATAACAAATTCGACAGCGTTGCCACACATTTTCAGCTATTTACAGAGAGAGTCACTGATGCCAAACCTAGCTGGCTTATAGCTAGTTCTGGCTAGGGCCGGGAAAGAACAGCTGTTTTTGTCTATTCGAAATAGGCAGGTAAGAAGGTAGGGTATGATTGAATTCTATATTTATCTCCATATTTTTTTAGGTGATGTGTGGTGCAACTCATAGTTCTGCAACTCAACAATTTGAATACCCTTGGAAATATGGATATTATAGAATTGAGGCAATGTTTGTATCAAACACAATCAAAGGTCAATCTGATAAAGGCAATTTTTGTATTAATATTCTTATAATGAACTGGAACAATCCCTAGAACGGGCGAATGTGGACCTATTTGGGGAAAGCTAATATGAACTATTACTTACTTACTATCTTCAGATAACGAAAATCGCATGAAAGAAGACACCACACATGTAAATCGTAAGCTCGAATTAAAATTCCACATATCGCACAAAACTACCGATATTTTTGCAAACTAACCGTGTGCATCGATAATGGCTAAAATCATTCCTGCCGCCTGTCAAAAGTAATATGCAACTCTGGGCAAGATGTCTGCCAACTTGACGTCTCAAATTGATTTCCCTATTCGTTCTTTCTTTTCGCATCGTCTGAAGTGAACAGACATGGTAAGTTTTGCTGCTGCGCCAAAAAGTGAAAATACAGAAATACAAAGTGAATTCAGATAAAAGAAAAAGAATTTTAAATGATTATCTGCTGTTTAATTGATTGATGGCACTGGAGTGTTTTTGCGTTGAATTGCATATTGATGTGTTTTATGATGAGATTACCATGCACCACTCTGAGACTAGCAATAGTCGATGTGGATTATGGTTCACTGAATAACGTTGAAAATATCTTTAAATGTCGTAGCGCCAACATGCTGTGCGCTTTAAATAATATATAAATCAAGCGTTTTTCGCCGAAATTGTAATTTTCAATAGCCACGTGTGTGACATAACCTCAAAGCATTTGCATTGAAAAGATGGTCTGATTTTTGTTTCTTTCCTTTTGCTTGCAGTCTCATCGTAAGTTCTCAGCGCCTCGCCATGGCTCCATGGCCTTCTACCCCAAGAAGCGCTCAGCACGCCATCGTGGCAAGGTTAAGGCTTTCCCCAAGGATGATGCCAGCAAGCCCGTGCATCTGACTTGCTTCATCGGCTACAAGGCCGGTATGACTCACATTGTGCGTGAGGCTGACCGTCCCGGTTCCAGTAAGTATACATTTTCCGTATTTCTTTGCTTGTTTTAAATCAATTTTCATGATGATAAAAGGTAAAAAATTTATGGTTAGAAACTATATGATCAACCGTGATTATTACTTTACTAGGGCGGACTGACTAAACCCACATCCAAGCTCTCTCGCTTTATGCCATGCTATTCTGCACGTGTCTAAACCAAAAATTTTGTGTTTACCATTTACAGAGATTAACAAGAAGGAGGTCGTTGAGGCCGTCACCGTTCTGGAGACGCCACCCATGATTGTGGTTGGTGCCGTCGGTTACATCGAGACTCCATTCGGTCTGCGTGCTTTGGTCAATGTTTGGGCCCAGCATCTGTCCGAGGAGTGCCGTCGTCGCTTCTACAAGAACTGGTATGTATCTATGGCACCACACGTGTGGGTACAGTCCATGCCGCCATTTTTTTTTTTTTTTGTCAAGACTGCACACACACATGCACGTGCGCGTGCAACTGCATACAGGCCTGAATGATGATACGATGGTATCTGAATGAGCAAAATATTGTTGAGAAACCTTTTACCATCTGCTGCCTTCCTTCTGATCGGTCTTGTATAGAAGAAACACGTAAGCCGTCTCTTGCATGTGTGCGTGTGTTTGTGCCTCGACTGGGCCTTTTTTTTTCCATTGAGAATCTTTTACTAAATGCAAAACTCAAATCATAAAGTTCTTCGATCAGTACGCTGAGAGAGCTTTTCAAATCGCTGATTGTCGTGTGAGCTGTCAAGTTTGAATCTTTTTGATTGATTTCATTGAACTGAAAAACTTGTCGAGTGAGCACGACAGGGAAGACTGCATCTCCGCTCGCCTTAACGATTGTGCGATGAGGTGCACTTCCTGTTCTATTTCGCCCCACGAATTAAACAGCAGCTATAAGAAGTTGGGCCGCGCATACTGAATACATGCCCAATGGATTCTCACCTGATTCTGACTGCTGATCTACAACTTGAACCCCCCCACCCATAATCATCTCTCAGGTACAAGAGCAAGAAGAAGGCTTTCACCAAGGCCAGCAAGAAGTGGACCGATGATCTTGGCAAGAAGAGCATCGAGAATGATTTCCGCAAGATGCTGCGTTACTGCAAGGTCATCCGTGTGATTGCCCATTCGCAGGTAAATATCTACTTTGATTTTCCTTTGCTGTTCCCTTTTTTGCACGACGTCCTTGGCCTTGTTGCGCCATCTGTGCTGGGTCCTTTTGGGGGCTCGGCCGTTTGGTGCGCCTGGCCTAAAAAGCATTCCCGCTGTGTCTCTCGATGCACAGTTCATGAGTGCAACGTCGCAGATGAACCTGCCCCTCGGGTGGCGGGCGCTTGATATATTCCAGTAACGGTGCGCAGCCGCTCAGGCTATGATCGCTCGGTTAAACCATATCACGTACAGTCCCCAGCTCAACCCATAAAACTCTTCGGTTGGAAATGTCTAATGGATTTATGGTTTCCTCCTCCTCCTTTTAGATCCGCTTGATCAAGCAGCGTCAAAAGAAGGCTCACATCATGGAGATCCAGCTGAACGGTGGCTCCATCGAGGACAAGGTCAAGTGGGCGCGCGAGCACTTGGAGAAGCCCATCCAGGTCAGCAATGTGTTCGGTCAGGATGAGATGGTCGATTGCGTGGGTGTGACCAAGGGTAAGGGTTTCAAGGGTGTCACCTCGCGTTGGCACACCAAGAAGCTGCCCCGCAAGACGCACAAGGGTCTGCGCAAGGTTGCCTGTATCGGTGCCTGGCATCCGTCCCGTGTGTCCACCACGGTGGCACGTGCCGGTCAGAAGGGTTACCATCATCGTACCGAGATCAACAAGAAGATCTACCGCATTGGTGCTGGCATCCACACCAAGGATGGCAAGGTAAGCATTGATCCCCCCACCACCGACCCGCCCCCTTCGGCTGTTGTTTCTCTTGCTGTCTGCTGTGTGTGGCAATGATGATAAAAACCAAAAATATTATACGACATCGAAAACAAACAAAACCTTGATATACCATGATATCTATAATGATAGGACTGAACGCACACACATAGGCAGACCAACAGCTGGTGCAGTTTATGCCTCGCCCAATCCCCTCCTCTTTTGTGCCAAAAACTAAAGCAAAGTTTTTCTTTTGCAGGTCATCAAGAACAACGCCTCCACCGAGTACGATCTGACCGATAAGAGCATCACCCCCATGGGTGGCTTCCCCCATTATGGTGAGGTCAACAATGACTTTGTCCTGATCAAGGGCTGCTGCATTGGCTCCAAGAAGCGCATCATCACCCTGCGCAAGTCCCTGCTGAAGCACACCAAGCGCTCGGCTCTGGAACAGATCAAGCTCAAGTTCATCGATACCTCATCGAAGATGGGTCACGGTCGCTTCCAGACACCAGCCGACAAGCTGGCCTTCATGGGTCCCCTCAAGAAGGATCGTCTCAAGGAGGAGGCTGCCGCTGCCACCAGCAGTGCTGCTGCTGCCGCCGCCGCCACCACCACCGCCACCGCTTAAACCAAGTTGTGTGTACTTTGTTGGTGTTGTTTGGCGTCGCTTCTACCGCCTTGTGCTGCGGTAGGGTGGCGCTCAATAAAAGCGAGTTTTGGTTTTCCATAAGCTAAATACAGTACAAAGATTTGTCAATGGGTGGGAGTCGCGGGGGTAGAAGCAACTAGTTTTAAGGCACCATTCAGTTGTGCCTCCCTTTCGGTGTTCGTTACCCACATTATGAGGGGTTCCTTTACGCAGAGGGTATACATAACACGGTATAACTAAATGCAACTGAATATTAATATAAGTCAGCATAAATATAAGCGTCTGAGCAAGCGACTCTTGGAGTCGTGCCACTAGATCTCATAAAGAATACAATTAAGGAATAAATAAAACCTTTGAGGATTTGAGTACATATTAGCACTTTATATCTGCACAGGCATTGGGCATGGGATTACATATTCGGATGAGTTTGTTCCCTAGAACACCTTGATGCCAGCGACCACCTTCTCGTTGTCGTAGATCTCCTTGGCGTAGCACAGATTGGGGAAATCGAAGGCGGCGCCATAGCGATTCTTGCAGCCCGTGGTGGACTTCTCTCCAGGGGTGTAGACGGGCTGGCCGATGATGTTGGATGTGGCAAAGTTGCAGGTGAGCACGAAATGGTTGTAGAAGTCGCGGGAGAAGCGCACAGCAGCACAGCCCACATGGGTGTTCTTCTCGGCCACGGAAATGGTGAACTTGGCTACGTTCTTGTTGGGCAGCTCCTCGGGGAAGTTGGCCAGGATCTCGGGCGAGGCGTTCGAGCGCTCGGCGAACCAGTTCTCGATCTGCTCCTTGAGGATCTCCGCATCCGAGTACTCGCTCTCTGCGCCGCTGTAGCTGAAGATGGCGTTGTTCTGGCCGGCATAGGCAAAGCGCTCCGTGCTGCGGCACTTGTCGGGTATCGACTCGCAGATCCTCACGTTGTACGAGGCCAAATGGGCGAGTTCCTCGCACCAGGACATCTTGGCCATGCGCACGGCCTTGGGCAGGTTCTCAATGTTGCCGCCAGCCACCGTATTGCGCAGTTCGTTGAAGAGCGTGAGGATGAGCTTGTGATGGGACTCGATTTTGATTTCACGCACATCCTTGGGGCAATCACTACTGAAGTTCTGTTGGAGGAGAGGGGGATGATTGGAGGGTAGATTGGATGCTACTGGTGCCTGGTACTCACTCCCTTATTGTTGCAGGCCACGTGCTTGTCCAGGCAGGTGGGCAGGGCGCAGTAGTCGACGCCAATGACAGAGTCGTACAAGCCGCATGCCAGCAGGAGGAACGCTAGTATCTTGGAGAAAGCCATGTCAGTTGCTTGCTCTTGGAACGAGACTGGCCAAACCCAACCGAATGGGCAGCTTTTATACCGTCCCAGAGCTGGTAGCCGGCGTGCAGACCCGCCACTGACGCATCCAATCGAATAACCAATTGTCATAACTATCTGTTACATTCGCTGGAAAACAGAAGAACAGAAGAGACAGAAGAAACATTCTCCAGAACTGCAGCACAGAAACAGCTGCCCATTAGCCCAGTGTCCAAGTCCAAGCAGCAGACCCAAGTGGTCTGTGGTCCACCTATAAATAGAGACCACTCCACTGGTTGGAGTTCAGTTGGAATCCAACAGCGGACATCAATATGAAGACTTTCATTGTGCTTGCTGCCATCCTAGGAGCTGCCATCGCAGTCGACTACTGCGCCCTGCCCACCTGCCTGGACAAGCACGTGGCCTGCAACAATAAGGGAGTGAGTACCAGGCACCAGTAGCATCCAATCTACCCTCCAATCATCCCCCTCTCCTCCAACAGAACTTCAGTAGTGATTGCCCCAAGGATGTGCGTGAAATCAAAATCGAGTCCCATCACAAGCTCATCCTCACGCTCTTCAACGAACTGCGCAATACGGTGGCTGGCGGCAACATTGAGAACCTGCCCAAGGCCGTGCGCATGGCCAAGATGTCCTGGTGCGAGGAACTCGCCCATTTGGCCTCGTACAACGTGAGGATCTGCGAGTCGATACCCGACAAGTGCCGCAGCACGGAGCGCTTTGCCTATGCCGGCCAGAACAACGCCATCTTCAGCTACAGCGGCGCAGAGAGCGAGTACTCGGATGCGGAGATCCTCAAGGAGCAGATCGAGAACTGGTTCGCCGAGCGCTCGAATGCCTCGCCCGAGATCCTGGCCAACTTCCCCGAGGAGCTGCCCAACAAGAACGTAGCCAAGTTCACCATTTCCGTGGCCGAGAAGAACACCCATGTGGGCTGTGCTGCTGTGCGCTTCTCCCGCGACTTCTACAACCATTTCGTGCTCACCTGCAACTTTGCCACATCCAACATCATCGGCCAGCCCGTCTACACCCCTGGAGAGAAGTCCACCACGGGCTGCAAGAATCGCTATGGCGCCGCCTTCGATTTCCCCAATCTGTGCTACGCCAAGGAGATCTACGACAACGAGAAGGTGGTCGCTGGCATCAAGGTGTTCTGAGGATTCCGCAGCTATCGCTGCCTGGATTGGGGGCTTTACTTGATTTAGTTTTAAGTTGCAAAATGTGGAATAAATTCCCTTGAAGAAAATAACGGCTTTTGGGCAATCAGCTGATGTGCTGCAAATGAGTTGGCAGCTCCCGCCGACGGGGCCCTTTGTTTTTGTTGTGTGGATTGCCGGAAATGTTACGCGAAGCTTTGAGGATTGGCAGCAGACGATGCTACAGCTATAAGTCTGTGCGTCGTCCCAATTTGGGTGCGACAAGTGCTCCCAAGGCGGAACAGGAGAAGACTTCAGATGCTGTCCCCGCAACTACAGGCAATGGCAGCCTGGCCAAGCAGCTGAGGGCAAAGATTCTGGCCACAGGACCCATCACGGTGGCGGAATACATGCGGGAGGTGCTGACCAATCCACAGGCCGGCTACTACATGACACACGATGTGTTTGGCCGTGAGGGCGACTTCATTACATCGCCGGAAATATCGCAGATCTTTGGCGAGGTGAGCGGCAATCCTCTAAAGCAGAAACCACATTGTTTGATGTGTCTTTGCAGCTGGTTGGCATTTGGCTAGTTACCGAATGGCGCAAGATGGGCAGCCCCTCGCCCTTTCAGCTGGTGGAACTGGGACCCGGCCGGGGCACCCTGGCCCGTGATGTGCTCAAAATTCTCACCAAATTCAAGCTCGGCGCCGAGTTCTCCATGCATATGGTGGAGGTTAGTCCGTTCCTGAGCAAGGCGCAGGCACAGCGCTTCTGCTACACCCACGACACGCTGCCGGAGGAGGCGCAGCTGCCTCACTATCAAGTGGGCACAACGGCCACGGGCACCAAGGCCTACTGGCATCGCCGTCTGGAGGATGTACCCCCCGGATTCTCCTTGGTGCTGGCCCACGAGTACTTTGATGCGCTGCCCGTGCACAAGCTGCAGCTGGCGAATGGCCAGTGGCAGGAGGTGCTCATCGATGTGGCGCCCGAATCAGCGCTCGAGCAGGAGGCCAACTTTCGTTATGTTCTGTCCAAGTCGCAGACCCCAGTGTCGCGTGTCTTTCAGCCCATGCCCGGCGAGACACGCGCCACCCTGGAGTACTCGCTGGAGACGGAACGCCAGGTGGGTCTGCTGGCCGAACGCATCGAGCGCGATGGCGGCATTGGCCTGATCATGGACTACGGACACTTTGGCGAGAAAACGGACACATTTCGCGCGTTCAGGCAGCATGCCCTGCACGAGCCACTGCTGCAGCCGGGCACCGCCGATCTCACTGCCGATGTGGACTTCAAGCTGGTGCAGAGCACAGCCGTGGCCAGGGGACACCTACATTGCTGCGGTCCCATCGAGCAGGGGCTCTTTCTCAGCCGCATGCAGGGCGAAGCGCGCCTGGAGCAGCTGCTGGCCAATGCGCTGCCTGAAAACGAGAGCTTAATACGCTCCGGCTACGAGATGTTGACGCATCCACAGCAAATGGGCAAACGTTTCAAGTTCTTGGCCATGTTTCCCGGTGTGCTGGCGCCGCACTTGCAAAAGTTTCCCGTTGCTGGTTTTAGCTAGTCAAGAAAAAAAAAAAAACAAGTTGAAATTTCGTGGCTTAAAAAATAATATTTAAAAACGAATGTTATTTCTTTTGGAATGCTGCATTAATGGCCTGCATTTCGTTGCTGGTGAACTGCAGCACCGCCGAGATGGCGTTCAGCATGTGCCGCTTGCCATCGGCATCCCTGGTGACAATGTAGCTAATGATGACATTCTTCAGATACTCCAAGTTGGCGCCCTCACGCGTCTTGCAGCGTTCCAGTCTGGAGTGGAGAGAACAGAAACGTGGATTAAAACGCGGTCCCAACTGAGCCACTGCATGTACTTTGCACCCACCTGTCCACCTGCTCCTCGAGACATTCAATCTTCTCGTGCATTTCCTGCTGTGCCGTCACCTTGTCCTGTATGGCCTTGCGCAGCGTGGATTCGGCCGAATATTTGGCCTTTCGTAGCGTTGTTATTTCGATGTCTTTGCGTGCCAGCTCATTGGCGTAGTGCAGCATGTGGCAGTTCTCGCCCAGCGATAATTTCTTCGACTTGACTTGCAGCCTGCGATCGCGATCGCGTTCACGCTGCTCGCCCTCGACCTCCACGCTATCGCCATCGGAGGAGTAGTTATAGCACTCGGCAGACGCATCCAGAGTGGCAGCGGGCAGCGCACTGGCGCCGCCACCACCAGCCGTGTGGAATACCTCGAAAGAGGTCTGCAACGTTTTGATCTCCTGCTCCTTTTCGTCGAGCAGCTGCAGGGAGCGTTGTCGCTGCTTTTGCAGCAGCTGCTCCAGTTCGTTCAGCTTGCAGCGCGTCTCGTTCTCGAGCTCTGCCTTGGCCTCCTGCCATTTGGTGCGCTCGTTCTTCAGGGCCTGCCGCAGCTTGTCCCCCTGCTGCTTGAGCTCCTGCTCCGACTCGTCAATGTTGCGATTGAGCACCTGCACCTTCTCCTGGAGCGTCTGGATGTGCGACTGTTGCAGCTGAATCTTTTGCTCCAGCAGCTGACGCTGCTGTTTGCCAGCCTCGAGCATTTTCTGTACACCCACCAGCTGCTGCTCGCAGTGCACATGACTGTCAGAGGACGCTGACGACGCCGCATGGTTGCCCAGGGAGAGAATCTCATTCAGATCAATTGGATTGGCGGAGCGGGCATTGGCGCTGGTCAGCAGCTTCTTCAGGCGCACAATTTCATCGACCAGCGTGGCCAAATCCACATCCTCACTCAGCGCCCTCAGAGTGGGTGCCGGACGGGCTTGGGCCTGCTCCAAGTCCTGCAGCTGCTGCTTGAGTGCATGGATGCTGTCCTGATCCTGCTGCCGCAATCGGTCATAGCTGCCCACGGTGGTGCTCAGCTCGGCCAGGCGTGCCTCCAAATTGGCCACACGACCCTCATGAAGCGCCGCCTGTTTCCTGCTCTGCTCCTCGGCACGTAGAACTCTGCGCTGCTCCTGCTTAATGGCCACCGCATGCTGTTCCTTCAGCTGCTGCATCTCCTGGCGCACCTGGTGCAGCAGGGTGGCATTATCCGTGGTGGTGGCGACGGCTGCATGCTCGGCCTTGGCCTGAAGTTGTCTCAGCTGGTTCTTGGCCTCCTTCAGCTGGGCCTGCAGATCGCGCAGGCGACTGTTCTCGGCCTCGTTGCTGGCGAACTGCGTCTTAAAGTTGTTCAACTGCATCTCGATGTTGTCCTTGAGGTGTCGCTCATCCGCATAGAGCTTCTGCAGCTCGCGTATCATCAGCATTTGATTGTTGGTCTCCTTCTCGCGCTCCTGCCGCTCGATGATCCACCTGGCTTTGACCTCATCCACATCGGCCTTGGCCTTGGCTGCCTGCTCCTTGGCCTTGGCATGCAGCTCCTGTACGCCCTGCTCCTTTTGGGCTATCTGGCTGCGCAGCTGTTTCTTGTCCGCCTGGAAGGAGGCCTCCATGCGTGACTTTTCCGCCGACAGGGTGGCCAGCGAGTTCATCAGCGTGATGATCTGAGTTTGCAGCTGTCCCTCAGCCGAAGGAGGATAGGGGGCGCCCTCTGCCCCCCCATCGCTGGAGTCTGCACTGGCCGTGCCATTCACATTTGCAGGATCCGTGACCTTGGCGGGAGAGCCGGCGGTGGCCTCTGCATGGGCCACCAAACTCGTCTCCAGGGCTTCCTTCTCCTTCATCAGACCCTTGTAGGCAGTAACCACATCTGCAAGCAGCGAAATCCCATTGATTTAGCTGCCAGGTTCGCCGAAAATTGTGCGACTAATTTACCTTTGAGTCGCTTCTCGTAGCGAATAAGCTGCTCCTTCTGTGTGCTAACCAGGGACTCCAGCTCCCTCTGACGCTTCTCCATCTTGACCGTATGGTGGGGAATTACAGTTAAACGCTTTCAATTGGTATACAAATTTGTTTTATTTCTCTTTCGTGGCATTTTTTTGCATTTTGCAATTAACAAAATTTCAACAGCTGTTTTACTACAGCTGCAACCAGGCTGCCAACTTGTTGCGTTTCGTTTACAACTAAATTTAGCTGTGATTTAAGAACTGCCAACTTGTTGTTTTTGATCTACAACTAAATTAAGCCTAATTACAGTGATTTAAATGTAACTGAAATAACAATTTTGTTTATAATTAACTTAACTTAACTGCTGTGTTGTGTGCTTAAATATTTCTTGATTTAAATTACTGGTTATTCGTTGGCCTGCTCGTCCTTCATCATTTGTTCTATCAAACGCTTGCGTTCCTCGGCCTGTCGTAGCTTGCGCATGACCAGGTCCTCATAGTCTAGCGGCGAATTATGGCTGGCATTTGTGGATGCATTGGAGCTCTGCTTTTCCTCTGCCGGCGGCGTTACCCACTCGAAGTGCAAAGGATTGGATGGATCGCCCTTCTCATAGGCCAGGATCATGTCGCAGGCTTCGCGCGTCGTCAGCTCCACCATGGCACGGCCGCCCCGTTTGCTGTTCATCACCAGAGCCACCACCTCGCCGTATTTCTTTAGGTACTTGAGCAACTTGTCCTGCGTGTAGTCACCCTTATCGGCCTTCCACTTGATCTTGATGCGATGCTGGGCTGAGTCGAATGTGGCCTGCTGCGGTTTGTGCTTCTCCGCATAGCTGCGCTGCAGCTGCTCCTTCATGGTCTGCTGCTCCTCCTCCAGCAGCTTGGAACCCTCACGGCGCAGCCGTTCGATTTGCTCCTGCAGCACATCCTCATCACTCTTGCGCACCGTGCTGTATGGTTGACTGGAATGGAGCTTGTGCAGGGCCGCCTGTTCGCGCTCCTCCAGCTCTTGTTTGAGTTTCTGGCGTTTGCTGTCCAACTGTTTGCTCCGCAGCTCGGCGGCCTTTTTCGCCCTGAGCACCTTGTCGTAGGCAGCTCGTGCGGTGTCATCGGTGAGTATGCCCAAGGCCTTGGACAACTCGTGAAAGCGTTCAGACGCCTGCGGATTGTCAGGATTCTTGTCCGGATGGCAGTCGAGGGCGCGCTTACGATACGCTTTGCGTATTTCATTCTGCTCGGCTTCAATGGATATGCCCAGCAGATCGTACAGATTAATGTCGCTAAACTTTTTGCTGGCCATTTTCGCGATTCGATTCGATTTCAACCGGCGAGGAAATTACAACACAACAATTGCGGACTAGCACAGCGACGCCGCTCGATCAGCTGTTCATTGCACGAGGTTGGCAGCACCGCCAGCCACACGTTGTGGCTGTTTGTTTGGCGTGGATTTCGGTTGAAGCGTGCGGAAAATTCCCAGACTATGAATCAATTGCATTGGCGACTCTGAGCCAAGCGACGCGATGAGCATCTACCACGACGAGGTGGAAATCGAGGACTTCGAATACGACGAGGAGGAGGAGATGTACTACTATCCCTGTCCCTGTGGCGATCGATTTCAGATATCCAAGGTAACGCGTCGTATGCGCAACATGGCGCAAAACCAAATACTAATTTGATAATCAATGCATCCCCACACCACCCACCCCCACTGGCAGGAGGAGCTAATCGAGGGCGAGGAAGTGGCCACCTGTCCCAGCTGTTCCCTAATCATAAAAGTCATCTACGATCCGGTAAGCGTAGCCCCTGGCCACAACTCCACAATCCCCCAGCCCAGTGCAAATCAATGCTCAAAAATTTCAGGAAATGTTCAAAGCGGAGGAGGACGAGGAAACAGCACTGAATGAGAAGCTGAGCGAATTGAAGCTGGAAAAGAACTAAGGCAGCAGCAGAGTTGTGTAATTAAATAGTTTTTATTTATATATATATGGATTTTCTTTTAGTGTAAATAATACGTTGACTAGTGGAACAGGGAATACAAATTAATTCAAGCTCTGATTATGATGAAATGATTTATACATGGGAGGATATACATAGTTAGATGTATGTATATAACTAGAACTAATCAAAATATACCATTAATATATTGCACTGATCGCATTTTGTTTGGTTTTAGTCTAAGCGCAATCTGTTCTCAATTTGGAATTTAAAAAAAAACCAAAAACAGGAACTATTTCGATTAGTGTGTGATTAGCATAGAGAGAGAAAGGGAGATACAGGGGGGCCAAATACATACATATACATACAGACAGTGTAAGTGGTAAGCAAGTTGGAAAAATATATATAACATAGAGAGTCACCCACTTTCATCTTACGGCTTAGGAATTCCACTTAAAGTTAGCAATTAAATATTACGATTCTCTCCATACAAATTGCCAGAATATATTGTTTGCTCCTTTTTCTTTTTGTTTAGAGAGCGTGCTCGTTCAGCAAGCTGTGAAGGAATGGACGCTGTAGCTGGCTGGCTAGCTGGGTTCCTCTTCTGGCATTGACTGAATCGTGTGTGTGTTGCTTCCAACTGGATACTACTGTTCCAGCCAGGATCCAGTAACGGCATTCGGTGACTTAAGCTGCTTAAAAGTGGAAACTTGGTTAGGCTTTTGTGTTTGTGCCAAAAGAAGTGTTCATGCCCCTACCTTGATATTGAATTGCTTTAGAGTGCTCTCCAGTGCCATGGCATTGCCCGAAAAGTACGCAGCAATGGCATTGTGCAACAGAATCAGTTGCTTGTGCATCACCTTGATCTGTGGACGATCAATTGCAATATAAAATTGATATAAAATCGTCTTTCGCTTATTTTTTGTAACATTTGTACTTACGCGATTCTCATCGAGAAATTGCATTTTAACAGCCACATCGGAACGCAGCTTCTCATACTGTTCCTTGTGTTGGGCATAACTTCGTTGGGTATCCTCCAAGGCGGCTGCCGACTGTGTTATCTCCGGTTTGCTGTTCTCCAAATCCATGCGATACGCATCAAATTCGATCCTAAAGCATACAGAGAGAGAGAGAGAGAGAACTGCCTTTGGTATTCAACTTTCAATGCATAAAGTAAGCGATGATTCATACCTAGCCGTTTCGTACTGTCGTATCGTTAGTAAGGTATCATCGATGGTCTTGTTGCACAGCGTGTTCACCGATGAAATGAAAAAGTTCAATGCATTGAGCAGCAGTTCGCCGTTTTTTGTTAAATTTCGTTGCGTCTCCGAGTTGCAGGTGAACTCCTTTTGCAGTTCGGGATTCTTTTGCGCCAGATCGGCAAACGAATCGGCCAGGGCATGCTGTGTGACGACCACATGCTGAAAATGTGAGCTAAATGCTCTCGTTAGGCGTAAGATCGATAAATACTTTCGTTGCGTCTCCCGCAGCTGTTCGATTTGCGCCTCCAGCTCCGAGTCGACAGTGCGCTGCGATTTGCCCAGCTTTTCGAGCATTATCTGACGCGTACACTTGTATGTGGATATGCTCCAGTTCTTGATGCTATCTATCTTGGAAGCGCTTGTGCGTATCAGACTCCCACTGCCATCGGCAGATGTCAGTATCCCATTGCCCGAGGGCGGACTGGTCGGTGACATTGGTGTGGTGGGTGCTAAATCAATCAATATGATCAATAATCACCATAGTTGGGGGCCCACATCGGCTGCACTTACCTGAATGATTTCGCAATGGCAAGCTGTTGGGTGGATTGAAGGGACCACCGACATTCATACCGCCGGCCCCACCTCCACCTCCACCACCACCACCCACGCCAATGCTATGGCTACTGATGCTGCCGCATAGCCCGATCCCGACAACCATGCTGCTGCCACCCTCTGTGCCGGTATGGACAGCCCCGCAGCTATCGTTCATGGAGGGCGTATCTTTAAGCATTTCGTGTATGCTACGCTCGCGTTCCGCCATATCAATCTTACTGTATCGGTGTGTGGTGTGCTGTGTGCTAATACTATTTAATTACTTTACAAAAATCGTTAAGACCCTTTGTTGGAGGGGGAGAGAGTAGGCGGCGGCGAAACCCTTGCCTTGCCCGTTGCACACACCCCACACAGCGCACACACAAATCAATATCACACGCCGGGTCACAGAGTTCCAATATTTCTCGCCAATTATTCACACCAGTTCAGTTTTTACACACACACAAATGCACGTAAAATAAGTTTTTTTTTCTGCTAAAATTTACCCCCCGTTTCAAAGAACTGAAAATCGGTGTGACCGTAGGGCTGCAAAAACCATCGATGGCACTATACATAATATCGATTTTTAATTTTAAAATGTTGCGATATATTTTCCTTCGCCCATCAATATATCATTGAAGTTAAATCTATAGAAAATTGTGTTTTGTGTAATGTAAAGTTCAAAAACCTGTTTCCAGCATTTTTCCTTTTCAACTTGTTAATATTTTGAAAGAGCACAACTCCAAAAAATCTGAACCACAAATAAATTGTAACACATCGATGTATTGTATCGATGTTTCTTCAGGCACTGGAGTGTGGTATTTAGCGGCTTGCCAGTGTGGGTCACACTGTGGCCAGGTGTTTTTCCTTTATTTGTTGGGGATTTCAACTAAAACGCTTCCTGCCCTTTGTCGCCCTTGATATTAAATAATAATTACTAATAATAATAAACCGTCGAAATGGTTTATTTCAATATTGTGCTGGGACTTTGTACTGTTGTCGTTGCCGCAGGCATCGCGATCTACTATAGCAGCCGAAATTATCAGTATGCACCCCCGCACCAGAGTCAGAGACGCCGCTGTGAAGAGGAATACGCACACAACAATGGCGATTGCAGGCCAAGAAATAAATTTGATAATCAGCACGGCCGCAAGAGGTGAGTGCACTCATAGCATTTATTGGAACATTTTTAAAATGCCATTTATTACTTTAGCAAGCCCGGCGACCTCTGCCCCATTTGCCAGGACGAAATGCAAAGCGATAATATGCATCAAATGCAATGCGGACATGCCTTGCATAACGCCTGCTTTGAGGCATTTCGTTATATTCGCCGCGATTGTCTGTTGTGCCACCGATCAGTCAATCTGAGTCTGCCCGGGGATGATTGCACTATATGCCTCGATCCACTGACCCAACATAATATGCTTCATCTGCCATGTCAGCATGCAATGCATAACGAGTGTTTGGCTCAATACAAAGCTAGCGGAGCCACCAACTGCTCCATATGTCGGGCGAGTATCTAGATTCTAGGAATTAGTGATTTGAAAAATATCAGTACCCAATAAGCAATTAAAAAATCTGCCTTAATCCTCTTATAAGGGGGTTCTTATAAGTTTTTTTTTTTAATATTTTTTCTTTTATAAATAAAATGCTGAAAATGCCTTAAAGAAATGCTTCGAGTATGGGTGCCGCGTTCAGGCGCCAACTTTCACGCCAGCGCAGCTCCTGGAACTGCTGCAGGCTGCGTCCGAAACGCGTTTGGGTCTCCTGGATGCTGGGATTGTTGGGAAAGTTTTCGAACCAAATGCGCAGCTGTTCGGCCAGTTCGTGATGGTCGCTAAAGACGAAGCCATTCTCCCCATGCTTGACCAGTTCATCCAAGCTAAAACATAGAGAGAGAAAGAGAGTGAACAAAGGAAGACTCTAGGAATTGGTTTAAAGGCCACTTACCATTTAAAATTGTATGCACAGACGGGCAGGCCGCTGCCAAACATATCCACCACCTTCATGGGCAGATCCAGACCGCTGGTGCTCCAGTGCAGGCACACGCCCAAATCGGCACTGGCCAGTATGCTGGGATAGTCTTCGATTTCCAGCCAGGGTGTGACTATGGAGACCTTTTGCCACTGCATTTTGGCTATCTCCGCCTCGTACTGCTCCTTCTGCGGCCCCTTGCCAGTGATGACGCACAGCAGTGCGGGATAGAGCTGCGGCTCGGCTAGAGCAGCCTTCTCATACGCCTGCAAGGCCTTCAGGAGTAGCCCAAAGTCCTCGTCGGGCGTCCAACTGGTGCTCGAGACGAGTATGGCCTGTCGCTGTGGCTTATACAGGACACTGCCATTGGCCAGCTTCTGGGTGAGAGCTGTCGCCTCCAGCACACCGGACTGCTTCAGATCGGCATAGCACTGCGGCATGAATTGCGGATAGTCCTTGGAGAGCTTCATGAACAGCTCGTGCTTCTGGGGCAGATCAATCGGGTGGAATTGCGTGGGTGCACGGTCGTACAGAACGGTGACGGGCCTGCAAGAAAAATTCCACTGACTTATTGCTCACACAGACCCAAATTATTGTGATGCTCACCCAATGTTCCAGTTGCGCTGCAGATCGTCCTGCATGGCCCGCGTCACACAGAAGTGTGTGTGCGCCTTGGAGCCAAAGTAGCGCTCCAGTCGCTTGACCAAACGAATAAGCCGGCTCTGTTCTCCGGCCGCCGTGCCCATGGCTAGCACCGTGTACGTGTAATTATGCCAGTCGATGGCCAATTTGGTTCGGGTAACTGCGCAGTACAAATAGCAAACGATTAGGGTGGGAATGCCGGGCGGATTCTGGACGAGCAAAAAGTTGGGACGTCGTATGGAGATCAGGGCCATCAGCAGGCTGAGTGTCTGCCAGAAGGCCTTAAATAGCAGCTTTAGTTGCGGCGTCAGATTCGTCACTGGTACAGCGGACAGCTCATGGATTTTGCATGCACTCAATGCCTCCAGGGGACGCGTCTCCAGATAACCAATGATATCCACATTGTAGTTGTCTTCCAACAGGCTCTGGGCATGGTATTGCATACGTGGACTGCGTCCAATGTCGCCCAGTACGATCACGCAAGCGTGGCGCTTCTTATGCTGCAGTTCCGCCGCCATTCTGCGGCTGGATTTGCTTATTTTCAAGGGTTTTTCGGCAATTGCGCGTTTTTATTGACGCAGTTTTTATCCTTTTGCCTGATCAGCTGTTTAGTAACGATACATATCGATTTTCATCGTTCCAGAGGTTTTCCAGAAAACGCGTTAAGGTGTTATTTTTGTGTTGCAGTCGCAGGGGCTATCAAAACAACGAGGTGGAACTTGTGCTGACAAGTTAGGTCCGGTCCGCCACTTACGTTGCCTTACGTTAAGTTCCATTCCCACTTACGTTTTTGACCGTTGGCAACATAGATTTGTTTGGGCGGCAGCTCTGTGAGCAACATTCTGAAGCGTATATTATGGAATTGAGGAAGGAGAGGGTAAAAAAAAACTTACAAACAGTATTATTTTCCGCGGCTTAACTCAAGCTGTTCAACTGTTTGGGCTCATACTTTAAACGCAAAAATGAGTAGAGAGATCGTAAATTTCTCTCTTTCGATTGGGTCATGGAAAGGTATGGACAACAGGTAAAAACGGACAAGTTTTTTACAATGCTCGTACAAAGCTCAACTGGCCATTAGGTAGGTACACTAAAATGGGGTGGACTTTACTTTGCACTCTTTGCATTTTTCTGGTCCGTTTTGCCGGTTTCCGTACCTTTGTTTACCTTGCCATGTTATCAAGCCATTGTTGTCGAACAACATTTTAGGTCCCCAGCTAAAATTTTAGGTCCCCTGCAGCTTGTGAAATCGCCGGCGTATTTGAAATCTGCCTTGCGCCTCAAAAACCGAAAAAATCTCGTGAACATGAATGAACGTGTCGCGGACGCCAGAAAATAACAGAAAACTGTAAACTAGAGTCGAAGTTTTAACTGAATGCGGAAAAGTACGTTGATAAATATCCACATTCTCTCAAAAAATATAACAGCAAAAATTTGATTATAAAAAAATATATATATTTATATACCCCACAAAAATTGCTAACGGTAATTTCGTATGGTCGCCGGTAGTGTGTGCGGCGCTCTTTTCTAACGGGACATTGGATGTGTACGCGCGCGCGTTTGTGTGTGTGTGTCTATGTGTCTGTGCTATTGGAGTGCCCAAAATAATGGGACAAATTAATTATTGCTAGCAATTGAAGCCAAAATTAAGAAGAAAAAAATTTTTAACATATACAAAAACAAAGTGAAAAAGTGTAGCATATGGTCTGATAACTGTCAAGTTTGCCGGTAAGTAAAACGCACATCCATTTGTAACTGCCGTTATTTGCGGCATTTTTCGCCGGCAAAACAAAGTTCCACCCTCTTGCGTGAGCAGGCGGCTGGCGCTTTCAATGTGTATTTGTGTGTGTGTGTGTGTGTGGATACTGTTTTGTGTGGGGTTATTTTGAGCCAACGAATTTCTATGTACTAGAATTTCAAATTATAATACACAAACTCATAGAAAACCAAAGTTTTGTTTTCCATTAAAAACTCAAAAACGTATCTAATGAGAATGTCTTCAGCAGCAGTGTGTGTGTGTATGCGTGTCGTCGTACGTAAAGGGGGATATCCGCGTAATGCTACACGTAGTTTATCCTATTAGGCTCGTCGTCCGCCATGTTTGGGGGGATCCAGCAGCAGCCGCACCAGACGAGACGACGCTTTCGTCCTTCTTTTCTTCCTTTCCCGCTGCTGCTGCTGCCACCACAGGCGCAGCAAAGGCAAATAGCCAAAACGCCACCCCCAAATGGGTTGGTCTAGTTGTATGGGTGGCTTTCTGGTGGGTGGGTGTTGGTCTAGTTGTCTGGGTGGGTTTTTGGTACCACTACTTCTGCTGCTGCTGCTGCCGCTGCCGCCTGTATCCTGTATCCTGTCTCCTGGGGTTGACTTCCAAGTTTCCACTGTTGATTTTTGATTTCTGTTTCTATGCGGCGGGTTTTTTTTTTTTATGGCGTTGCACAAGTTTTTTATGTCCTTTCGCTGCTTGCCCTCGCCCTCTACCTTTACCGTTCTCGTTCTCTTTCTGTTTTTACTCTTTCTCTTTTTGCTGGGTGGGCAGCATTTGGCATAGAAAAGTTGGGACAACTGCCGCCGGTCTAGACACGGAACACGGTGCACTTCCATTATTGGGTTTATGCGGTGGAAATATAAATGTATGTACAAAATAACTCGGAAATTGAATTGAAACAATCCTGTATTGGAATACAGGAATTCAGTCAGCTTTGAGAGCTTTCCGCAAATGCAAATTTCACTTTAAATATCAAATAAATAAACAAATTGAATCTACAGATTTGCATATACATAAGTCCTAAAATGATTAAATCAAGTCTCTGCAGAGTTTTCTGCTGAATCTTTAATTTAATTTTCAATCGCATAAACATTTTTACAGGTAGAAACAAACACACACACATACACATATATCCATTTATGTGCGTCTGGCGACATCATGGCAAACGGGATTAACATTAATTTCATGTTGAATTCAGTTTACCAAAAACTAAAATTGCTTCTCTTCTCTCTTGCAGCTAACGGGAAAAACATATCAAAGAAAAGGGATTATTTTGGGACTGAAAGATTCACTTTGAAAGTGCTTAAGAACAGAAAAGGCAAAAACTGCAAAACTTCTCCCCGGGCCAACTGACACAGGGAGAGCGAGAAGCAGAGAGCGACAGGTAAGTCGTTTGACTGACTGACTGACTGACTGACTGAGGGACGACTGACTGGAGGCAGTCAACCTGAATAGTCGATTATCGCTGCATCTAATTTGTATGCTAGTGCCGTGTAGAGTTGGGGGCCACGCAGCCCGCCCGCATGTGGACTCCAAAGGAGAGCTCGCGCGAGCAACGAGATATTTGAATAATTCGCATCATGGATTCAGAACAGATAGAGCCAGGGGTACAGAGAGAGAGAGAGAGAAAGAGAGCTGTTTATGTGTATGTGAAGCGAAGATGACAGGAGGTAGATCAGAGCCATACGCAGGCAGCCAGCAGCAGCAGCAGCAGCAGCAGCTGCATCCATGAGCTTGTAAAATGCCGGCGCACACACAATGCCAAATATCCTAAACAAACTTCCGCTTCGCAGACGCTATAATTAAAGTTGGGCCACATCTCGTGATGGAGAGGAGACATCCCAACGCAGCCCATCGCAGCCCATCGCTGCCCATCGCAGCCCATCTATGCATGACTCGGCGGCAAGTGCATCGGATGCCGGGGCGCCTTTCGCTATTTTTGTTTGCCTCTCTCTCGCATATTTCGAGGGCACTGAGCGCACAGCAAATAGGGAATAGGGAATAATCGAGTTTTGGGTTTGCTTAGGACTGTCTAACATTTCCTGGATTTACGAAAGCTGCTTCAAAGAGACCATACCCCCCCGTCGCATTCTACTAATGTTTGCTTTTCACAAAATGTATTCTCTCAGTGTAGCGCAGATCCCGCTAGCTGGGCCAATGATCGACTTCAAGTGCCTGTGACATTTACCAAATAACAAAGAGAATAGATAGATACCAGATGAGAGCAATGCATACAAGAAACTGAGCGAGAGAGCTGCATACAAGTACATACGTACATATATCCAACGGAAGTAATTTCTATCCCCTCTCTGGGTCTGGGTTGTCTTCACTCTAATTTCTGAAGTGCCCGCCGTTCTGGCGATAGTTGAGAGGGTAAATGAGTTCAGTGGCTGCCCCTACCCAGCCAGCCGCCCTGTACGCCTGCAGCCAAACACGTGACAAACATGTGGGAATAGCTCTTGGCTGTCAAAAGGCAGATGATGATGATGATGATGTGCCTCAAATCAGGTAAACGAAGGCAGCGCGTGGATGGGGAAGGGGCAGGAGAGGTCAATGGGCTAGATTATTGCGTAGTTGAGAACAAAATGTAGTTAATGGGCGTTGGGTAAGGTATGGCATTGCCGGGCGTGCACTCTTACGAAAGTTTCTTATTACGTTTGTGTACCACGTGACAACAACAACAAAAAAAAAAACAAAAAGAGAGGCAAAGCAAGAAACCAACTTGGTGGAACGTTAAATCTCCTCCACCTTGCTTGAGCAATTCTTCTGTGGCTGAACAAATGAAATGCGCTTGAAATTCCGTTATATATCGCCGCACATGTCCTTCTACACCCCACACCGCCCCGCCCCAGCTCATCCTGTCAAAGATGAACGCTGCCGGGCGGGTCATTTGCGTCGACGCAAATACCAGAGTCAAGGTATGGTAATGCGAGTAAGGTAAAAAGTAGTGCAGAACATTATTTATTTTCAACTTCTAGAAAGAAACGCAGATCTCTTGGACTGCCTCACTCTCATTTAAGCATACCTTGGGCGCCAGCGTCAAACTGCAAACTGTAAAAGTGTTTTAAGTTGAGTTTGAGTTGCTGTTATGCTACTCTTACCGTTGCTCTCTTTTTTTTTGGCAAGGTATTTTAAGCAGAGGTACAGTCACAGTCACATTCATAGTTCTAAGTTCTTGGTTTTGCCACTCTTTTTATTTTGCTTTCCTTTGGGTAGTCGGGAACTGCAGCTGGAATAGTTTTGGATACCCATACCTTTTTGCTTAATATACCTTGCAATTACTGTTGCTCTTGCTCTTGTGTTGTGTTGGCCTTTTCTCTTTCGGTCTTCATGTCTCTTTCTCCCTCTCTCTTATTGTTGGTGGTACTCGCTTTTGCCTGTTGCCTTTGGGCAATATTTTGCACCTTTTACGTTTATTGTGACATTATGCTTTTGAATAATGGACGACAACAGAAAGCAACAGAAAAGCAAACACTTTTTAGAACAAACCAAATAAAGGATGTGGCGGTGGGCGGGGGACAGGCAGGCAGATGATGAGCATTGGGTTCGCTAGAGAGGAGGAGGAGGAGCAGTAGGACTTTGCATTGTTGGGTTAGTGGCTGCCACTCGGTCTCTCTCTCTCTCTACCTCTCCCTCCTACTTCTTGTGTATTTTGCATCCCATTTACATTATGTTTTGATTAAAAACTGAGCCACAGCTTTGGCCGCAGCAAAAAAAAATAAAAAAATCAGACTATGAAGAAGAATATCACACTTTAGTGAAGATTAAATACCCTTTCCGGTAGTAAAAATCTATCAGAAGAGAGAAAAACTTTTGCTTATTCATTTTCTATAGTAAGTAGAAATTTTGGAATCCAGACAACTTCTTGTGGTGGCAATAATATTTTTTCAATGAATTTAAATTTATATTTATATTTTTATATTTATATTTTATATATCATATTTTTATTTTATTTTTCTTTATAATTTAAATATATAATTTGTAGAGCTAAAGACTGAGCTATTTTCTTCGTAAAATAATCTTTGCTTCCTACCCAAAAAATTGCGTAGAAAATTATGCCCACTAAAATACGAATCAATGGCATCAAAAATATGATTTGTATCCCCTTTTTGCAAACCTCTTGTCATAATCATAGTACGCCTCACAAAGGCACAGCAAATCACAAGAAATGCAAACAAAAGAGCCGAGCGAGAGAGTGAAACGAAACGAAGAGCAAAAAGCAAAGGCAAAGGCAAACAGAACGTAACAGTAACAGTAACAAAGTGTGCTAGCCGTCTCCCAGTGGCATGGAGTGGGGGTGGGTGGGTGGTTGGTGTGGGTAAGTAGCTTCCAGTGCGGCGGTCAGTTTCCAGGACAGCACAAAAAAAAAAACAAAAAAAAATATATGTTGCGGCCAAGTGAAAAAATGCTGATTAAAATGACCAAAGAGCAAACTTTGTGGCACTGCAAAATGTATTAAAGTGAAAATCCTCTGCTTAAAGATGACATAAAGCGAAGGCAAGAGTATGGCATGTATTTATTTAGCAGTCATAGCTCCTGGGGAGTACCAAAATGGTGTCCAATATTTTGTGAGTGCCCCCTAAATATTACCGTTAGTTAAGAGCGCGCTCTGGCACAGGATTGATTGTGTTTTCAAACGGTGAAGAGACGAACAAGAGCCGAAGAGGCAGCTAGAGAAATTCTAGACTTTGCAGATGATAAATAAAGATTCAAACTCAAAGTAGAATTTAATTAAAAACAGTTTTTAATATTATTTTAACATGATTATATTTTAATTTGAAAGTTAAGTTTTCGGTGTCACTTAGGCAAGTGAACAAAATCTCCTGCACAAAATTAGATTTCTAATAAACACAATTTCTTTTGTTTGCTTGTCCGTTCCCTTTGAAAACCAATTAAAATTATAGCCCTCCCTTTACACACAAGTAAAACAAAAACAAAAACAAGGACAACATGTTACATGCTCGACAGGACACGGCACACGCTGCTCTCTCTCTGACGACTGGCGCCTTGTCACCTTCCAGGAAAAAAAAGCAGGAAGAACCAAAAAAAAAAGAGCAGCGAAACCCGAGACAGGAGACGGGCCACAGAGCGAGTGAGTCATTATAGTGACAGCGGCAGGAGCAGCAGGAAGAAGGATGTGATGTTTGTCTGCCTGTCTAGTTTCGGGCCATTACAGAGTGGCACAACTCTGGCTTAAGCTTCGAGAGCCAGCACAAAACCATTATTATAGAATGAAGTTGTGCTAAAATTAACAAAATGAATGGTACAAATATTTCACTTTTGAGGTTTGTGTGTGCAGGTGGTGGGGGGGAGGGAGGTCTGATGTGCGGGGGAGGCTGTGACAGGTCTATTCATGTTCGGTTTTGCTCAGACTCCCAGTCCCAGTCCCACTCTCGCTCTGCCAGCTGCCATCTGGCTCTTCCACTCACTCTTTCTCTTCCTCTCTCACTCTCTCTCTCTCTCTCTGTCTCTCTGTCTCTCTGTCTTTGCCATCTTCAAATTTCGGTTCATTGTCATTCTCGTGGCTTGTAATCAAACAAATGACTGCACCCAGGTGTTGCCACAGGCGTGTGCTGTGCCCCCCCCCATGCACAGCCACGATAACAGGCCACCGCAAGGCACCACCTAAACGCCCCCACCCTCTCCTGGTCAGCCCTTCCCTTCCTTTTGGCAGTACCATTCCCTTCTGCCTCTAAAGCTCTTTTCATTGCCTGTCCTTCAGCTTCATTTTGCTCTTTACGTGCTGTTGGGCCTTCATTATTGGCTTTTGGCAGGCTCTTATTACCTCTCGTCCCCGCTCTCTCTCTCTGGCTACCCCTCTTGTTTCTTAGGGACTCACCCACCCACCTGCCCCCTCTTTACTTTTAATGATGCGCAATTTGTCGTTAATTTTTTGGGCATTTTGTTTTATGTTTTATTTCAGCCTCTCATCGTTTTTGCCCCAGCTGAGACTTGTTCCCAGTCCCGCTCTCCTTCCATCGAGCTTCCTGTGTTTCCTGTGTTGTGTGTGTTCTTCCTTCACCCACACACACACACACACACACACACATATTCGTTGACTTCTTCAGCTTGTTCTTGTTCTCTTCCTCTTGGTTTTAGTGCTCTGTCTCTCTGACTTTTGGGTGAACTTTTTGTCTTATGTATTTTATGGGTCCCTGGCCCGAAACAAACACATGAACAAAACTTTTTGGCATTGTCATCATCATTTCATTAATGGGATTTTTAGTTGTTATTTCTATATGTACCCACTATACGCTCTGTATTTGTTGTTCTCTCCCCTTGATCTATGTACGTTCCTTTTCTTCGCATATATTTTGGATGGGGCTGGCTATTAAAACGTGATTATGTGCTCCAATGGGGGGGGGGGGGGGGGGGGGTACACTGTACATATAAAAAATGAAACGGCAAACCCGAACCCGAACCCCCATTTTCTCCATTAGATTTTGTGTGCAACATTCTCTTTCAAAAGAGTTTCCGGCCATTGTGTTCATTACGTTAAGCGCTCGTTGAAACTAAATGGCGCTTAAAGGATTTCAAGAAGCAAAGTAAACACACAGAGAAAGAGATAGACACAGAGATATGGAGGGGGGGCAAGAGATAGACACAGAGATAGAGAGGGGAGAAAGAGATGGACACAGAGATAGAGAGGGGAGCAAGAGATAGACAGACAAATAATGCTGAATACAGCCAAGGCCCAGCCACGTGGCAAACCCTTTTACGACTTCATTTTCATTAGCGAACCAGTGCAAAGTGCAAACCCCCCCCAAAGCAAAAGTCGCGGCTCACCCACAAGCGCCCACTGCCCACTAACAAACCCACCCAAAATAGCCTCGTCGCCCTGGCGTGCTGCAACAACCGAAAACTTAACCGAAACTAAAGCAAAGCCAGTGCTAGAAACCAGCACACGGCACCCAGCACCCAGAACCCAGAACCCAGAACCGCTAACCGAAACAAATGCCCCGTGGCATTGTGGCAGCAGCTGGAAAATGGAAGGCAGGAAGAGCTTTGCCTACCTAATAATTGAGTACGTTGGGAGGCAGGTGCAAAAGGGGGGACAGGGGACAGGGCAAGGCAGGTGCGAGAGGTGCAGTTGAAAGAGGGAGGGCCGCTGACTTACTAATGGCATGCAGATTTTAGAGGGAATACTCAAGGAATCAGCTATTCGGATATTCAGGGATTTAAATCCCTACCTAAACAAATATAAATTGTTCAATAATAGTTTTGAAATCTTGCCAGTAAGTGTTCTATAAATTTATAGATCATTGGTTAATAAACGCTTAAAATTTCAATAGCTAAAATTCGAATTTTTGGGACATGTTTAAATGTTAAATGTTTTCCAAATGAACCTGACACTGAATACTTTTTGCTGTAATTCTTCAGAATTTCTGCAGCCCATGCTGCAGTGATCATTCCTTTATGGCTCTGAAAACAATTCGTTTAGGCCACATTTTCATGCTGCTGTTTGCAAGTGCTCCAGAGAATCCATAAAGAGAGAATACCAAATGAAGTGAAAGAGTGGCGACTGAAGAGGATGATGATGATGATGACTGACTGACTGCTCAGCTAGCATTTAGCCAAGAGGCGGCTCATTTCACTCGACGCATCATGAAACAACGGGCATTGGCCGGGACTCAACTTTGGCAGCCTTTCTTTCTCCCTCTGTCTCCCACTCTATCGTGCCCCAATCCAATTGTCATGCAAATGTGCAACAATTGACAACAGAAACAGGCGCCAGACGAAATGCCATAGATGGTGGCGGCGGTGGCAGTGGCAGTGGCTGTGGCACTAGTGCCAGCAAACCGGAGAACAACGGGAACACATGACGCACATCGCACATCGCACATGGACATGGACATGGACAGACAATTAAGTGTCAAGTTTTTCACGAACATTATAATAGAGGCAGAGAGAGAGAGAGAGCAGCATGCTGAGGATAGAGAGGCGCGGGCAGATCTGGAAATAGTGACGACGAGTGTTTTATGCTGTTTTACAGGGCACTGCCTCTGTCTCTGCCTCTGCCTCTGCCCATTGCTGTGACATTTGTCAACCAAATCGTTGCAGAAAGAACAGACAAAAAAAACACAGAGTAAAAACGCCCCGACAGTTATATGAGGGGATAAACAACAGACACACACAACGGGGCGTATGTGTAACTTCCGGATTTTCTGCTTGTTTTTTTTTTGTTTTTCTTTTCTCTCGCATTTTGATTTGAAAAAGAGGATGGATCCTTCCATGCTATGCCAAAAGTGGATTATGTGTGTCTGGCGGTGTAGTGCGGAGATATTTTCATTTGCCTACCAATTCCGAGAGAGAGAGAGGGACTGGCAGCAGCAGCAGCAGCAAGCAAACAATTGGCCAACAAAAGCCGCTTACATACAACACTTGAGGGCTCGCACAATTCTGGTTGCCACCGCTTGTTGCAGCGCGCTGCCTGCCTGCCTGTGCCTCATGGTTATTGTTGCTGTTGCTGCTGCTGCCAACTAGAGTCTGACTGCAGTTAAATTACAATTGTTCGCTTTGTTGCACATTTTCTACTCGTGTTTTATTCCCTTTTGATTTCTGCCTTCTACTCGGCCAGGGGGCATGGTGTTGCTATGTGGCATTGGCTGGGTGCTAAAAGGGTATATTGTGGCAGATATTGTTATGTTTATAAAATTAGTTTCGGTTGTGGTTTTATCATCGTTTTTTGATCGTTTCATCAATTGCCTATTAATTAGCAATGCAAATTTGTATGCATTTATTATAATTTGAATTAATTGTGAGCCAAAGAAATTTAATTGAATTTAAGATTGAAATTGATTGTGAAATCCCTGTAGAAAGGCGCATAAAAAAGTTCTTAAACTCTGAAGGAATTGAATAAAATAAATAATGAATCATTTGGCAGAAGGATATTTGTATTTTGGTGAATCGAAGCTTAACGGATTTTTGTTCTGCAAATGGAGTGGGATTTAAATAATATATCGTTATTGAATATGAAGGCCTTCTGCATAGATCGTGGATTTTAATAGAAATGTTTGCATAGGTTTTGCAACGACTCAAAGTAGAATTATGAATCGGTAATGGGACTGGTATTAAAATTAAATTTTTTTTTTTTATATTTTCAGCAATGTTTCAAACGTTTTTGTTCACCAATGAATATTTTTGAATTGCAAATCAATTAGAAATTCTGTAGTTGCGCTCCACCCAAAAGCTTTTCTTTTGTAAATAAATAGTTTGTCTGGGATTAGAGTTCTACTTTGATCTTCTCGCCCTACACAGCACACAGTATGCCACATTCGAGCCCCCCCCCCATATAATATTTAACCCCTTCTAATTCCTGTTGTGTATTCCCCGCTCGTTGGAGTCTATAGCTTTAGCTTTATGTAATTGTGTTTGGTCTGCATGAAGGGTGATGCACACACACCACAAGGCTGTGGCAGGGAGGAGAGGCAGGCAGCAGAACAGAGCAGCAGGTGGAGCAGGCCGCTCTGCCTGCCAGCTTTTTGTCACAATGTTTTTTTTTTTTGCTTTGTTCCGTTGCTTTGTCTGTTGTCTGTCGTGCCCTACCCTACCCTACTCCTGGTGGGGTCTGTGTGTGTGTGTGCTGTGTGCTCCAGTGTTTAAATGGTATAAAATGCTAATCGCATTTGTCTCACACAGAGAGCGTTGATTTATCTCTGTGTGTGTATGAATGTTGAAAATAATATTATGGGGCTATGTAAAATTGTGTGTTATTATTGGGGTGGGGTGGGGGGCTTAGTGTTACAAAGAATATTATTGGGTAGGGAATGGGTCCCGCAAAAGGATTCTATTAGGTGTTTGCGTGTGTGTGTGTGTGTGTGCGGACTTAACGGGATTTTTGCCTGCCATTTTGGGGCTTAAAATTTGCCACGTTAATTGTGACAAAATTCAAAAATAAAATTCATTAGCCATAAATCAGCTGACGGCTGACGGAAATGTTTAAGGGGCACGCAGTTTTTGTGTGTGGCATGCCACGGAGAGTGTAGCGCTGACTGTGGAGTACAGGGGGCATGCCACGCAGCGGCACGACGCAGACAAACAAAACTCATTTGCATATGCAAGTTAACTTCATTTGCATGAAATGCGACGACGACGACGACGCTTAACCCTCCCACAGAGCACCTCACCAGCAGTTTGGTGTCATCAGAAGGGGGGGAGAGGAAGCGCTGCACTTGGGTGACTTGAAGGAGGAGGCACAGAGGCACATTACTATCCAACAGCAGCACCAGGCAGGGAGTGGCAGGAGCGGCAAGAGCGGCAGCGGCAGCGGCACACTCAACGGCTGAGTAGCTGAACAGCACACGACACACACAACATACAACACATTACAGTGCGTTTCGAAACAGGAAATGGTGATTTAAGAGAGGCTAAAGCCCTAGCAGCTAGAGACTAGAAGATTAACTCCTTCAGGGTGCCAGATTTTTACAATTTACAATTTAATGTGGTTTCCTTTAAATAAAAGGAATTTCTTGATTTATCATCCAAATTTAATTGTTTTACAGATTCAATCCAATCATTTTTGCACATTTTGGCTGAAAGTTCATCCATATTTTGCATAGATTTTATATATTTTGCTTTAATAAATACTTAGACTCGCCGATTCTCTAGCCTTCACCCACCGCCCAGTCTTACAGCTCTGAGTCGCACTGTATGTGCTTGTACAGTTACATTAAGTATATAATGTGTGTGTAAATGGAATACACACTAACCGAAAAGAGATGGCGAATGGCCGAAGGATGCGGATGAGGATGCTGTTGAGGCTGCTGCTTGGGTACAGAGAGAGAGAGAGTGAGAGGAGAGGAAAGGGTGTTGGGGAAGTGGAATGAAACTGCTGCGGCAGTAGCAGTAGCCGGCTTGCATTCTCATAATGAAGCATCACGAACTTTTGTATTAAAACTTATTAAATTTCTGCGGCTGGTGCAGCGGCAACAGCAGCAGCAACAGCAGCAACAGCAACTCTTGCGGTGTCTGTTGCTGCCACAAAAATACACTAGGAGAAAAGAAAGTTCAAGGGATTAAGAATGGAAGTTGGATTAAGGTCTGCTCTGACACGATACATATGCCACATACAGTTTATTAAGCTATTCAAACTTTTTGATTCAGTTTTTTTTTCTTTTTTAAAAACTAGAAAAATATTCAAAAAATTACCAATACTCAAAATTTGCACAAATATAATTTTAAAAAAATATATACTAAAACTCAACTCAAGCATACTAAAAACAAATGTCTAGAAATACATGATTTTACCTACCAATATATATGATAATCCAATCTTTATGAAAGATACAAATCAAATTTAACGTTTTATATTTTATGGGATGTTCCATCATTCATTAAAAATTGTTGGCGAAAAAGTTATAGTGTAAGAAGAGCTTTAATTAAGTGGTTTTTTTTTTATTATTAAGTTTTCTTATTATTTTCATTACATTCCCTCCAACTCGCGTAGATACGCGTACTCTACTCTTCCTGGCAGTTCAATTTGGTTTAATTATTTATTTCCTGCATCTCTTGTTTCTTTTTTAAGGTAAGAGCATTGAAGTTTTCGTCTTGCGGGGTGGACTTTATTCCTGGATCTCTTGGCATTTTCTTTTGGCCCGAATTCATTTTCATTTTGTGCAGCAGTGTCGTAAGTTTTTTTCTTTTCCCATCGCCACATGGCATCCTGTGAAGTCATTTTTTTCCACTCCATCTCTGTCTCTGTTTCTGGCGCTGTGTCTCTCTTTTTTTTTCTGTCTTTTTGTCTGCATCTGTAGCTGCGTCTGCGTCTGTTCTTTTCCTACTTAATCCTTGTTAGCCTTCAGCGTGAGAAGGTTTCTGCCTTCACGGTCCTGTCGCGTATTTTATGCAAATTACTCGCTTAAAGCTTAAACAAAAAAAAAATAAAATAATGCAGAGAAAAATAAACGGCAAATGGCAGTGAAGATTGGAGCCATTGGCAGGTTGGAATTTTTCCTTTTCGGCATAAACCAGTCACGTCACATGTGCGTAAGCCAAACGGATGAGGAAAATATGCCATTTCGGCTTTGGAATTATTGGCAGACCTGAAAGAAAAATCCTCAAGACCCGGGCCACTGATCCTTTAGCTGCAAATGCGAGTTGCGTGACTTTTGTGACTTTTATTCTTTGTTTTTTTTTTTTTGTTTGCTCATCAACGCAGCAGCCACTTGCCACCATCATCATCAGCAGCAGCAGCAACGTCATCGTCATGAGGTAGCATGGAAGATGAGGATCCGCTGCTTTCTGTTGACAGCTGAGCATTATAAGTGCCAACGAATTGCTGCTGCCTGCTTCTGCTTCTGCTTCCCCATGTCAACTTCTTTATCTCTTTGCTGCTTTATTAAATGGAGTATAATTTATGTGCGGCATTTCATTTGAGAGAGAAAGAAAGAGAGAGTGAGAGCCGAGAGCGGTTGATATGCATATGAGAAGGTTTTCCGCCATGATATATAGCCTACTTAAGGGCGAACCACGTTGGGAAATGGGAGGGAGTACAGAGGCAGACTCAAAGCAAGTGCTAATTGAAACCTAATTACTGTTACACTGTCAGAAGAAATACAACTTGGAAATATGTACTAGATGTAGAGAATATGTGTTTATTTATTTATATGTGTATATTTATGTATATTTATTTTTTTTTTGTATTTATTTATTATATTTATTTATTATATTTATTTATTATATTTATTTTTGTATTTAATTTTTTATTATTTATATATTATTTTGGCAGTTTTTAATTATTTTTTTGTGTTGTCTGTATTTAGTATTTTTGTAGTATTTCTTACAGTATTTGTTTAGTATTCATATAGTATATTTTTTCCGTCTGCATCATTACACTCTTTAACCTAATCTTATCCCTCATGTAAGCCACCAACGAACAACTTAATTTCCTTTAACAAATTCTATTTGGGGCACCCTTTCATGTCCCACATATCTGTTCTATATATCTGTACAAACCGCCACCCTTACAACACTACAAAAACCCAATCCAATCAAACTAATTCTATGTTAGCTGTAAAACCACCCCCAAAGCAAAACCCTTTGCGGGGTCAGACGCTCCACCAAGCGCACTCATTCACTCACTCGCCCCGGGACAAGTTCAAGGCAGCAGGCAGTCGTCGGCAATAACCAACTCAATTAGGGGCCAAATGGCAAATGCTATCGATTTAATAATTGTCAGATAAAAGTAAAAATACACTTTAATCGATAATATCCATTTAGCCGTGCACAGAGTACGAACTAAAGAGCTACTCCTGTGGATTGCTGGCTGCCTGCCGGCCTGCATTTACGACGTAGTTTCCGGACTATACTTTTCATCAAACACGTCCATCAATAAGAAATCAAAAATCGATTAAGCCCCACCTCAATATACGCGTATACCAACCTTTTGGCCCCATCAACATTCCATGCCCATCATTGCCTTTTTCCGCTGTGGCTTCGCAGGGGAAGTATAAAAAAAAAGATACAATTTTTTAATTACACGCAAAAAAAATAAAATCGTATATCGCTGTTAATTTGGCAGATATTCTTGAAATTTTTATTGCAAATTGCCATTTAAAATGCAATCACATTACCCAGACAGACGTGGTGGTGCATCAGGCCATCCCTTCTTCTTTTTTTTTTTTTTTTTTTTTGGTTTTTGGATCAATTGAGAGCCAATTTGCGGAATGCTTAATTGAGCTTGTGCTCAATGCGACTCGATTCCGTTCGATAGTAATTATTTATTGGGGGAACGATATTTTCAAATTATCCCGCACAACATATGTCATTTGGGTTTTCATTAAAACCAGGAGAGAAATAAATTTGTGAAAGTTTTTTGGGCTGATTTTAATGGGATCTGAATATTACTCGTTTGTCTTTATAACTAGTCGTTCTTTGTAGTGCTACTCGTTTTACTATTAGGAATTCTCCTTGGACTAGCACAAGTACTCGTTCTACTATAGCGAGTGAGTTTTGTTATTTTATTATTCAGTCAGAACTAATTGTGCGTTTCAAAGTATTACTCTTTCTCCTTCCACTGTTACTGCTACTCGTTCAAATATTAATTTTACTCGCTATGCTGTTACTACTACTAGCTTTACTTTGACGTTACTCGTTGGACTATTACAACTACGCGTTCTACTCAACATTTTACTGCTCTTTCTACAATATTTCTACATTGATAAAACCATATTCTAATTGAGTCTCGTTACACTACTATCATTTTTTTATGGAACAACCATAAAATATATTTCTGCTTCCATTGCTTAATCAAAAAAAAAAATGTTGAATCCCCATCGCCTTCTTCAAGCTTTCCAGCCCACACCTTAACCCTGTGGTAAAGTGTAAGCACAACTGCAAAAAAAAAACGTATAAAAGCATAAAAGGAAACAAGTTTTTTGTTTCTTCCTGTTTCTGAAATCTAACAGCTGCCCGCAGACGCAGATGAAACCTGGAAGCGACGCGACGCGACGACCGATCAACTGAATTGGCACTGAATGTCTCGCTGGGGATGGCTGACCATTAACTTGAACCCAAAAGCTAATGCCCAAAATTATATGGCCAACGGTAACCGCCAACAAAATTTGGGTTACCCTCGAACCAAGCCAAAGAAACAAAAAAAAAAAACAGGTTTGGATTGTCTGCTCCTGCGACTGGTTGGCTCCCCCTGGCCATCACTTGAGTTTCCCCCCAAAAAACCAAAAAAAAAATCAGCAAAAGTCCAACAACAGATGTCGTTATGCCGCTTGGGATCGTTTTGCGATCGAGTTACCTGTGCGATCTTCGGGGGCAGCTTTGCTGCCTCTTGTGTCGTCTTCTTTGATTTGAGCTCTGTGTCTGCGTTCGCCTTCGCGTTCGCGTCTGTGGCAGGTGCAAAAAGATACGAAATGTGGCCGGGGGTTTTTAGGGTCTTTACCTTTTGTGTCAGTTCGTTGGGCCTTAACTGATTTCCTTCTTTATTTGGCACACCTGCCGTTCAGTCCTTGTTTGCGCTCAAACTCCAGGGCTCTAGCTATCCCCTTCCCTTTCCTCGCTGCCTCTCTCTCTCTCTCTTTACCACTCCCTGATTCGTTCAGGTAGAGTTGTATGCAGGATCCTTTTCGCAATTTGTTTGCTTTGGTTGTTGCCTGTGTGTTAATCGAAAGTGCTTGAATGTGTAGCCTGCGTGCAGAGGATCTCTTGAAAGATTTTTATCTTCTCCAACCTCCGCATCATTGTTCTGTGTCACAATAATTGCTCGTAAATTATTTGGCTACCTGCTACTGTCTGTCTGTACCTTGGCTAGATCCCTAGATCCTCATAATTAACCTCAAACTCAAATGGGAAATCTCCATGGTGCCCTCTGTCAGGGAATGTGTTCATTTCATTTGCGGACACATTTCTAGGTGTAAATTGAATTAATTTTAATGGTGCAGTAAGCGAAATGCGTGACTTGGACAAAGGTTTTTTTTGGTAAAACATTGAAAGAAAGAGAGAAAGAGAGCTTGGAATGAGCATCGAAAACTGTAAGGGATAAATCTATTATTATAAAAAGTCATCCATTAAGAGAGAATTCTTAGTTACTTTTTAAATATGTATTTTTCTTTAAATTTCTAAGATAAAACATAACTCAGGCATGGAACTTTGGCTTAACATCTATGAAATATGTAAAAAGAGAGCTGGGCATATCATAGACAAATGCATTTAAGTAGATCTAAAAATGTTATCCTCAGTGGGAGAGAAATACCCCCAAAAATCAGTGCTTGGCATTTCTTCGTATAGAATATTTGCTGCTCTTTTTTTTTTCACTTACAAAAAACCAATTTCCGTTTGCCTTTGCCTCAGTGTACACTGTAGTACACTGTACAATTTCCCCATTTAATTTTTCACTCTTCTGCATTTCCCTTTCGATTTTCACCCGCACCCGCAACCAGGCTTCATTTCTAATTCTAAGGGCAGAAGAAGAACTCTTATCAAACTCTGATGATGAAGTGATTCCACTTGAGTTTCACTTGACCAAATAAAATGCGCTTCTTTCCCTGTACACCCACCCTTCCACCCCATCCCTGCTTCATTAAAATGAATGAAACTTTCCAAAAACTAAACTTCAGAAAATGTTTCTGGCCTCAAGGGGTGGAAGGGGGAGGGGTGGTTCTAGTGAGGGTTGTACAATGTACATACATATCTTTGAGTACATCTCAGCCCAGAGTTCATCTTCATCTCATTTCTGGAGCATTTTGCACAGTTTGTGCCGTGTTTGCAGTGCAGTTGTTCCGTCGTTCAGATTTACGAAAATTACAATTGAGTACACGAGGGACATGAGACACGGGACACGGGACACGGGACATGAGGCGGCACTTCAACTTGAACTGTCGCTTTGCTGTTCGCCCCCCCCGCTAAACAATTCCCCGCTGAAGCCACTCTGTGCTCTCCAGCTCTACCCTCTCTTACAGCCTCTTGCTCTCCCATCCTACGGCCTCCTTGCTCACCCTGCCCTATTGCCTCTAGCTCCCCGCTCTCTTACAGCCTCTTGCGCTCCTGCCCAAAGTCCCAACTGCATTTGCGATGAGAGAGGCGAGTGCGAGTGTTATTCCAACGCCACGCTATTCGGCTTCGCATTGTTTGACAGCAGCGCTGTCAGCCTCTCCCACTCCCACTCCCACTTACACTGTGTCGCCTCTCCCACTCCCACTCCCACTTACACTGCGTTGCCTGCCCCCCCTCGGAACAGCCGAATGCCAGATAAAAAAAAACTTTACTTTCCGACTATTCCTCAAACATACCCGTACACACCTACACACACGCACACATAGAAAGTGTGGAAGAATTTCGGTAGATGAAGAAGGAGACGGCCAAGTAGAAGCAGCAGCAAACTAAACCAAAAATCGATAAGAAGAACAAACGGAAGAATAAAAGGGTGGGGGGGGAGAATATCTCTAACGCTGCAGCGAAGCCTGGAGACTCTAGGCAGCAGAAGACAAGGGGAAAAAGGAGAAGAGATCAGAAATGAGTAAACTAACTACGAAAAAAAAGAGAATTGATACTCGCACGAGGAAAATCTGTTAATCATTAAGCAAACAAAATTTGGAAGATCAACTGAGAAGCAATTAAAAATTTTGTAAACTGAGACAAAAATTATGCGCAAATATATTCAAAATTCTGTTTTTAGCCATAAAAGAAAGTTGTACAAAAGAAAGAAGTAGCTGGACATGGGAAATGTTGATCCTTTAAGTGTGGCGTACAAGGGATGATATCCCCTTTGTCATCTGCTTGAAAGAGGTTTCTGCTGTAGCTGAAATACCTTGAGCCAAGTGTCAAAACTTTCGTGAGATGTGTACAGAATGCTGCTTGCAACGTGCAACTAGACAGGGGACCGGCATGTCATTTTGCCAATAAGCAGAAAATGTCCGACAGCAGCAGCAGCAGCAGTAAAGTTATCGTCCAGAATATCCCGCTGCTGCTGCTGCTGCTGATGCTCCTGCCACCAGAAATACTCCCACGACTCAACGACTGCTGCTGCTGTTGCAACTGCTTCCTTTTCCTTCATTTATGTTTGACAGACGCTGAAAAGTACGTGTTTAGTTAAGGTCCATGGAGATAGAGAGAGAGAGAGAGGAATAGGGCTGGGGTTGTGGTACGAGTGGATGTACTGCCGGAGGATGCCACAAGCTTTGGAAATCGATGTTGATAACCGCATTGAGGCTGTCTGTCTGTCTGGCTGGCTGGTTTCTGGTGCTACTGCCTTTGGCTCCTCCTGTGGCTATGTGCTACACCTGCGTTTGTGTCGCCCTCTCTGAGTCCCGCCCCCCTGTGGCCTCTTCCTGTGGCGCTGCCTACCAATTGAGGAAATATCACTTCAAGTGCCCAGGCCATAAAACACAAAAAACCCCTCCAAAAGAGAGCGGGCAAGGGAGAGCGAGAGTGAGAGAGATGCAGAGTGTGTGGGGGGTCGTCCACTCCAAGTGGATCTACTGCCTGCCACTTGAATTGCCTCGAGTGCAAATGAGAAAAGACGGACGGACGAGTGGGGTCTGGGGGTCTGCTGTTTGCGGCTGAGGTTCAGCTTGAAGTTGAAGTTGAAGTTTCGGTGTCCTGTGTCCTACCGTATCTGTCTCTGGATATTTATCATTTTGCACTTTTCGGCTGCTTGAGTGACAAACGAGTGGAGTACCACGCAGACAGTTTTGCACCCAAAAAAAAAATATAGCTGAAACAAAATTATTAACGAAACTGGGAATACCCTAAAAGATTTATTATTTATTTTATTATTTATTATTATTATTATTAATATTTATTATTATTATTAATATTTATTATTATTATTAATATTTATTATTATTATTAATATTTATTATTATTATTAATATTTATTATTATTATTAATATTTATTATTATTATTATTTATTATTATTTATTTATTTATTTTAATTTATAAACATATAATTGAACTTAAATCAGCAGTGGACAGCAGTAGAGACGCCAAATCGAAGCTTATTACACGCGGATTTCAGGCAGAAAGCAACCGAGTGACGATGCTGCATGACGCGTAACGCTCATAGTTATTGCATTTAAAGGAAAACAAACAAAACTGTAGTTGTTCCAAAAGAAAATTGAAATGAGAGAGAGAGCTTTAGTTGTATTTTATTTACAAAACATTTGGATGATTTGTGCTATAAAAATTATACAATAAATTATAAATTATAATTATAAATTATAATTATACAATAATAACAATTATTATCATTGCCTGGAATACTTTCTGTTCTGCTTCTGAAACAAGTTTAATCTTATGGATTGGTTTGCTAAGAAACTGGCAGAAAGAACGATCGTAAAGTGTTGTTCAAATGGATATGAATGAGTATATGACCGGAACTTTGTACTCCAATTACTCTTTTGTTATTGCTGATAAAACCTCTGCAATTTTCCGGCCATCAATCCCTGTTACCCACACAAATCAACTCTATTTTCTGGTCTTTTGCTTCTCTGTTTTTTTTTTCCAAATCAAAAGCCAAAACGAAGTCAAGTCTAACGTTTAGTCAATTAAAAGTTAAGAGTACAAAAAAAAAACGAACACCTAACTTTTGTTCCGTAACGATTTCCGTAGCGATTTTTGTCTTTAATTTAGCTTTTTGTTTGACCCCATTGGACACCCCAACACCCAACCCCCACCCCCACCCCCACACTGTCTATCGTTATCTCTGACAATTTCTCTATCTATATTTTTGTGTGAGTATGTGTGTGTGTGTTTCGTATCTATGTGTGTCAGTGGTGCCCCTGCTGCTATATTTCCACCTTGCTACGACCACATTTCATGCTGTGTGATATTTACTTTCGGCCTGTGGTCGTCTACACCTCTCCCCACACTCCCCCCACGCCTTCTCCTGACACACCTCCCACTCCTGATTTTCCTGCATATCAGTGACTGTGTGTGTGTGTGTGTGTGTTTTTCCGACTCTCGACTTGATGACGAAGTCAGTTTCGGAAAAGTGTCTTTATCTCTGCTTACATTTCCACCTAGCAGGGGTTCTTCCTCCCTGCCCGCCCTCTTTTCGCCTTCTTTTAATTTCAGATTGCCTTCTGAGTGGCTCCGGCTGGAGTGGCCAGTGTTTGGGTGTGGGAAGTTGCCTAAAACATTTCTGTGTTTTTGTGTTGCTGCCCTGCCCGCACACGGAACTTTTTCAAATATCAGTTGCGAGTCCACCTCTGGGCTCCCTGTCGTTGCGGGCTGTTCCTTCTCTCTCACTCTGGGCGCCTGTTTCTCTCTTTATGATTTCTTCGCTCTCTCTGTGGTTCCCTCTCTCTCTCTGTGGTTCTCTCTCTCTCTCTCTCTGTCTCTCTCTCTCTGATTCCCTTATGCCGCCTTAGGTTTCAGCTTAATTTATGTTTCTATGTCGCAGCAGACCGCTGGTCGGTCTCTTTATCTGTCCATCTTTCTTGCTCTTTAGGCTTCCCTGCTCTGGTGCCCTGTCTTGCCCTGTCCTGTTCTGTGTCTCTGGCTGTCCTGTTCTATGGTCCTGTTCTATTTTTATACCAGAGGGTAATCGTTGGGCATACCCTTACCATGGAAAAGTCTGTTGGAAAAGAGCAAGCACAGAAAATGCTGTGGTGGCCAGCATATTAAAGCTTTGAAGCTGAATTCTCGTATAACTATGCCTATAAATATTATCTAACTGCTTACCAAAATTCATCACGATCGTTGAATTATTTCAGGGAGAACTAGGGTCACCAAAATTTCACCTGGATAATTTTTATTTTTATTTTTTTTTTTTTTGGAATTTTCATTGATATATTTTGTATCCCTGGAGCCTGTCCTCTTTTCGACTTTAGCTTACAGTATCGCTTACCAGGTGTTCTGTGTTCTCCCATACTCTCTTCCAACTCCTTCTCCAGCACCTCCTGCTGCCTCTCCTTCTCCATCGCCTCCTGCTGCCTCTCCTTCTCCAGCACCTTCTCCAGCACCTCCTGCTGCCTCTCCTTCTGCCTCTCCTTCTGCCTCTGCTGCCCTTTTGTGCTGCTCCTGAATGTTGCCCCCATTCTCTCCCGTTTTTCATTTACTTGCAGCATGCGGCTGCCTCATTTGTTAAGCTTTAAGTTTTTCGGTTGCATGATAAAGTTGCAGAGATTGCGTCAGGATCTTAATGAGCCAGCACTGCCAGGGGCAGGCAGGCAGAGGCAGGACTCTCGACCATAAAGGGGGTCGCCCAACACAGGGGGACACCCAGCAACTTCCGCGACCAGAACGCGGCGGCGATGGTCATGATTAATCTCAACACTTTCCGACCCATTAATTTTACTCTGCCTCTGCCTCGGCCAAGGGGTTCGCCTGCCACTCGCTTGCTCTGTGGGTAATGGCTAGAGGATTGGGGGGCTGGGGCGCTGGGGTAGATTCTGTGAGTTGTCATGCGAGTGCGTTACTTCACTCTGCATTTCACACTCTCTTGACCAACAGCAGGAGCAGGAGCAGGAGCAGCTGCTGGCTGCTGCTTCTGATGCCTTTGTGAAGGGTCGTCGTCGTCGTCCCCAGTCAGTCAATGGCTACTGCCTTTGGCTTTGTCCACTGCCTTCATTCACCTGTGGTTAAGAGGACTTCTACAACAGTCGTAATACTCGTACTCGTACTCGTACTGGCACTCGCACTCGTATTTGTACCTTCCCCTAATGTGCGCCTTGTGCAATGTGTGGCAATTCCCCAAGTGGATGTGTCCAGCAGCCCCAGACGATGATGATGGGCAGCTGACGATGAGGTGTAAAAGGTGTAACAAAACAGCAGATTGAAAATGGGTTCTACAGCCCAGCCTGCAATCATCCACAACCCAGAGAGAGGGTTGCAATACATCGATACTGGGATACAGGGACCCAGTGCTGTTTGTTTGGGTTGGTTTTAATCCTATGGCTTGGGGGCTGTCTATGAGGAATGCGTGTCATAAAATGACTAAAATATTGCCACAGGCTCTAACTGACAGGGGGAGTTGAGGGGCAGTAGCAGCAGAGCAGAAAGGTGGAGCTGTAGCAGGCGAAATAAAGGAGCACCAGGAGTTCGACAGGAAACAGGCAAAGGCAAATGAAAAAGTAGCATGAGCGACAGGCAGCAGTAGAAGGAGCAGCACATTAAGACGTGACCCCGAACGTGAGGAGAGGGTGGGGAGGGTTTGCTCCATATCCAGGCAATGCCATGGCAATACCCTAATCTATGTCCAACCCCACCCCCCCAAAGGGGAGGAAATATATATTTATTTTATTTTTTTCTGCTATTTTTTTCTTGCTATTTTCTTTCCGTTTATGAAATACTCTTGGAAAAGTTTTTCAGAAAATTTAATGAAAGTTCTGTATCGAATGGGAATTGGTTAAGATTTAATGGGAATCCACGAATTTTCATTTCTTATGGAATTTTTTTTAGTTTAATTTCTAAACGAAATTATTAATTTCAAAATGATCAACATTGAAAATACTTATTGTTGATATCGTTTATAGATCGACATTTATTTATTATTATTATTTATTATTATTATTTATTATTATTATTTATTATTATTATTATTTAGTATTAATATTTATTATTATTTTTTTTATATTATTATTATTTATTGTTATTATTTATTATTTATATTTATTTTTATATTTTATATATATTTATTTAAATATATATTATATTTTATATATTTATATTTATTATTATTATTTATATTAATTTATGGAACTTTTCTCGTAGGTGTTTTATATTTATCGAAAGGAATCGATTTTCCAATCGATGAATGCAATTAATTTGTTGTGAGTTTCTCAAAATAAAAAAGCCAAAGCTAAAAATACTTTTATTAGAAAGGTAAATCAAAGAAAAAAAAAATATATAGATATATATCTAATGGCATACAAGTTATATGCCCAACAATAGAAATACCTTAAATACCAGCAACATTTCCCAGAGTATTCAAAGTCTCGACCTTGCCACAGTTCATCTTGCCGCACTGCGTTCGTTCTTTCCGGGGTTTTACTTCCGCCAGGAGCGTTGTCAGGATACGAAATTACATTTGTACCTTTAATTTATTGATGTTCCAATGCGTTCGTTCGCCTAGTCACAACGATAGAGAGGTTGCCACGCAGGGGCTGGGGGGATGTGTGTGTGTGTGTGTTTTTGGGGGTGTGTTCGAACCGTAACAGATGCGAATGAAAAGCTGTATGGGAGAGAGAGAGAGAGAGAGCGTATGTGTGTGTTTTGTGCCTCGGGGTCACCTTTTGAGCCATCGAGGATCCGTCCAGTTTAAAGGTTCATTTGTTTTGGCTACCGTACGGGGCGTGAAAATGGCCAACTAATAGAATGTCTTGACCCAAGAAAAAAAAGGGTTTCCCCGGGCTATTTGATTTACAGGCGTTGCCCACTAATGGAAGGACAGGACTAGCCAGCCGGATGTGCCATGTGGGAGCCACTACATTGGCACGTGACACCAGAGCCAAATGCTAATGAAGTGGTGGGGCGGGGCGGTTGGGCGAAATGGGAAAGGCATTTCATTTGTTTTAATCCCAGGGCCAAAACGCCAGAATGTGGCATCCAGCATCGTCCGGCGGTGTCCTGGCGCCGTGTCATGTCAGGTGTGGATAGGGTTAGGTATAAATCCTTTTCCCTGTTTCGACAAATTGCCAGCGACGCAAAGATTTTGCCCCCCAAACTCGGGTTCGGGTTCGAGCTTGGGTTCAGATTCCTGCTGCATCTTTTGGCGCCCCCAAACCAAAGCTCCCCCGCCACCCATTTAAATGGCCATAAATTATAAGTGACGAAGGAATTTTGCTCGTTTCTGTGTTCGCTCTCGCTGCTCGTTAACTTTGAAGACAAAATCCCCACAGCAAAAGCGGGCATCCACATCCGCATGTGTTGCAACTTATTTACATGCCACACCAGCACCAGCACCACCACCGGGAGGACACTCAATCTGTGCCGGCAAGAACTTAATGCCACGCGCCAGACTACAAAGGAGCAAAAGCCAGAACAAAAAAAAAACCTGCAAGAAAATGCAAAATTTATCATTTGCTGCTGCCTGCCTGCCTGCCTGCAATGAGCTCTTGAGCTGAGCAGCAAGAAAAGCTGGCAGCCACTGAATCCTGGAATCCTGGCATTCAGAAGGAGTTCCTCTATCCTTTGACATGCCACTATCATGGCTATGGCTATGTGTTCCTAAAAAGAGAATGTGCTGTGCAAAATTTGCTTGCCAACTAATGAAATGTGGCTAGACCACGTTTATGCCTAGGAAAAAACAGAAATTTACATAGAATTAACTTGAACTGTGGTGTTTTTGGGTTGAAATCGATCAGGGTTATATTTAATGTTTGAAATTAAATGAAAAACGATTAAATGGTGGCATAAGACATTTAAACAAATAGATTGAAGTCTTTATTTTGCAATGAAAACAATGAAAATACTTTCAAGTGGTATCGCTAGCCATTGAGAATGATATGTTGGGAACACTTTTCCATCCAGTTCTCATTATTTTTGAGTGAATTTATAAAAATAGTTTATTTGGAATTTGTTTCTGCCAGCAATCCCCAGAAAATGTTTGAGCATGAAATGGATGAAATGTTTACAGACTAAACTGGTATAATAACATAAAATGCTAGATAAAAAGTCTAGAAAATATTAAACAAATACTATTTTAAAATACAATTAAATACTAGAAATACGATCTATAATACTAGCTTAATAACCAGAAATACTGAAAGCCAAGCACTAAAAAAAAACATAATTAACTTAAAAATAGATAAAAATAACTAGAATATTAAAAAATTAGCTAAAAAATACTAGAAAAATGCTACTCAATTACTAGACAAATATCTAGTGCTAGTATTGCTTGAAAATACCATAAAAAATACTCACAACAAAGAAAACCAGAAGCAAAGACATTCAGCAGACCCCAATGGCTGGACATGGATCTACCCAAAAATGCAGACTTAAACTCACGAATTCCCACAGTCGCATAAACGCATAAAGGCGACTAAAAACTTTTAAGTTGACAATAAAAAAAAGTTTTAAAGTCCTGTCGCACCATTAACCAGACTGAGACAAAGAGCACTCTTACACACACACACACACACACGAACAGACAGACAGACAGACACATTCCCTCCCCGCACAGTTTCATGAACGTACTTACCACCAAGAAAGTAGAGACAGAGGAGAGTCCGCCCAGTGGCATGTCCCTGCACCATCCATAAAGTCTCCTCCCAGCTTGCTGTTTGCGTACACTTTGCCACTGCAACAATTTTGCCAGTGGCCAAAAAAATAAGATTCATTTGAGAGAGGGTGGGGGTGGGGTGGGGGTAAAGAGACAAAGAGAAATAAAAAGTGAACAGAGGAAGGAAGTGTGAGAAAGGGCGCACGAGAAAGGTGACACATTCCTCAAATAGTAGCAAGTGGCTGCTGTCTGTCTGCCTGCTGCTGCTGCTGCGGCATCCACAACACTCCCACTCCCAGTCCCAGTGCTTGTTGACTTTTCCTTTGTTTCTCTCTGTTTCACTTTTTTTGTTGTCTACTGCTGCCCGCTGTTGAAATTATCATTTTTCAATGCCATAAAAAGGAGCACCGCACGCGTCTAGCAACAACAATTTTTTAGCATTTTGCAAAGCATTTTCCATAGCATTTTCCAGGGCATTTTCCATCTCTCCTCTCCAGTTCGCTCGTTTTGCAGAGCAATCATATCGGGATCAGCATTGTAAATTGCTAAGAGACTCCAATCGCATATTTCTTTATTTCACCCGCACTCCCACCCACAAAACAGATTTTTGATAAATGAGAAAAGCCCTTTTCCTGTGGCAAAAAAGGAGTGCGATGGATGAGAGGGAGGGAGGAAAGAAAGGAAGGAAGGACACCCGCAACTTGTAGAATTTGATTGTCTCGGCTGGGGCGAAAGTTAAACATTATATCCTTATTTATTTCCCTCCGAAGAGTCCCTGGGAAATGAGCGAAACGGAACGGAACGGAACCCCTTTACACGCATTTCTTTTCGCATTTTCCTTTTCGCTTTGGATGGATGTTCTCTTTCTCGTTCTCGTTCTGCCTTTTGTTGCACGAATAAAACATAAATCTGTTTTGTCCCCAAGCATCCGGTTTTTTGGTCATGTTTTTATTGTACGCTCCACTACCAAAAGGGTATATATGTACCTACTACTCGTAGTACTGTGCCTTTTCCCTCTCTCTCTCTCTCTCTGTTTGTTTGTGTACTACAGTTTGACAAGCATTGAGTGCTTCTCCACCCAACACCCTCTCGCTTGCAGAGCCTTTGGAATTGCTAAACTTTTTCTCTGCGCCCCCTGCGCTTTCTTGCTGCCCTCCAGCATCTTTTTGCAAATGAGATTTCGTTCAGTTTTGTGCTGTGATAAATTGTTGATGGCTTGAATGTTGAATGTGTTTGCACGGATAAGGGCAGCAGCGGTGTTGGTGTGTGTGTGTGTGTGTGGGTGTCAGGGATGTGGAATGTTTGAGGGGGTGATGAGAGGTCGTCGATTGGTTTGGCATTTCGCTTGTTATGAAATTTTTACCCCCTCCCTTTGCTTGAGTGAGGAATTTCTCGCTCGTTCGTTTTCTAGATTTCCTTCTTAGATTTTTGCATATATATTTTTCCCGCACTTCTTGCTAGATTTTCTTTTACAATTTCGCTAACATTTGCCTGTCCCCCCCCTCTCTCTCTCTCTCTCCCGCTCTCTGTCTTATTTTTGGCTTTCCTTCTTGCCATTTTTGGGGTTTCATTGCCTGCGTTTCTTCTGGGGTTTCTTCCTTCGTTTTAATCCAGTTGAATGAACCTAATATGGAAATAATTCTGTGTGCCTCGTTTTAATCCATTTCAATGAACTCTATATGGAAATTACACAGCGGAATGTGTGTGTGTGTGTGTGTGGATGATACGTTATGTAGGATCCACTGCAGTGAAAAAAGGTAGAAATTCTTAAAGAAATCTTCAAAGATTTTTGAGCAGAACAAGAACCCGATAAAACATTTCTCAATTTTCTCAATTTATTTCAAACCTAAAAGTTTATGTTCAAGTTCAGTGATTTTTGTGTGTGTGTAGCAAAAGGCAGCGTGTAGTGGAGCAAGTTCATTTAGCCATTAACTAAGCCAAAAAAAAAGAACTGAAATCCAATTAAAAGTTAAACGCCACAAAGGCAGCGCCACCCCAAAAGAAAAAGGTAGATGGGGGCCCCCACCCGTTGTAGTGGTTTTAAGGATGAAAACTTGAAATGTTGAACATTTGGTCAAGTTGAAGGCTGCTTACGCCCCCCGTAACCCAGTACCCCACCCCGCCAAAAAGACTGGCGGCAGCAGAAGGACCCAAGAACCAAGCAGCGAAGCAGCAGCGCGGCTAGCATATTATAAATAACATTCAAACACGCAAACAGTTTGTGGCAGGTGCCACTGGGTCTGTAGCATAGTGGAGAAGGGGGCACTATCCCCGGCCCCCCCCTGCAGAACGAGTTAACGAAGCCATTGGCCGCCGTCGCCGCCGCTGCCTGAAGCAGGCAAAAGTGTTGCGTGCCCGAAAACTCTTTTGGCCGGTTGCAGAAAACTTTTCCGGTGGAAAATACAGTAAGGAACTTTGATTAAGTTTTCCATCGACTTAAAGTTTTCCGTCTCTCTCTCTCTCTCACTCTCTTGGTCTTCCTCTGTCTTTCTAGCGCCCAAGAGAACTTCGAGGCGGCGAAAATTAACTAACCCACGTAAAAAGAGATAGAAAGAGCATGGGAGAGGGAGAGAGGGAGCAGCAGAACGATAGACGTGCCTGGGCTGTGTAAGAGGAAAACCCGCCTAAGTATGCTATAGGAAATGCCCCCCCCCCCCCAGGCACGTGCGCTCCCTCAACGCATTTAAATGAGTGTGAAAGAGAGGCAGAAAACGAGATGGTGAAGCAGGCAAAGAGGCAGGGCAGAAAGCTGAGATGATGAGGATGTGGGCGGAATAGATAGACCGAAAAACCTCCTTTATGATTATTGTCTTAAAATTAATCAAAGTGTGTTGTGTGTCGTCGTCGTCATCGTCTCTGTTGGTGGAAAGTTTCTTCGAGGGGGTGGGCTGAACTAATAGATTTTGCCACCAGAAAATCGCTCCATCGCTTTCGCGCCTCGTCCGCTCATCGTTCTGCTACTCCGCCGTCTCCCCTCTGCGACCTACCGCCCACCGTCTTTTGGCCATCATCCTGGGAGGAGGATTTTTGCCCATCTACTGGCACTGGTCCACCTCCACATCCCGCTCTGCTGTTCTCCCGCTCTGCTTTTGTTTTGTGTTTGTGTTTTGCATTTAATTGATATCCGCACCCAGCCCCCCCTCTTTCACCACCTAACCCACATTCTTTGCCTTATTCTACGCCCATTTCTGCACCCTTTTGTTCGTGCCCTCCGCCACTCATTTCCAATTTTATTGGCTCTGCTCTGGTCGAAAACTTTTGATACTTTCGTGGATTTCGAGGATTAATTAAATTACAGGCAATATTTGTTATGCACAGGACATCGCCCGGACCGAGGGATTTGTCTCCTGCCGGCAACTGAAACAAATTGTTTTGGCGTGTGAAAGTTTTTGCGCATCGATCGCAGGCGAATGGGGAGAACTTTTTGTGGGCTCTGTGGGCAGGAGAGTTGCGGTCGTTGTTGGCCATTTTTGACAGTGGTTTTTTTTTTTTTTGTGGCCCAAATTGTCGTTTGATATGGCCAAGACACACAGTGTGGCTAAGCAGAACAACTGCGGGACTCAATCGATGCTTCGATTTGCTCGCGGAAAGCCACACACACACAAAGGAAAGCCAGCCACGCGTCATTTGCATAAGGCGCTGCCACACAGGCATATGCCACACTTTATGAAATGTCAGGCAGGCTGCCCCCTGCGCCCCGTCTTCTCTGTGTGTCGCCGGCTAACCAACTTTCAAACATTGCCCCGCCACATTGACAGCTTCCACCGCTGTGCAGCGCGCTGCCCTGCTGTCAAACGTCAACCGCCATTTTATGGAATTTTTAAATGTATATCTATGGGCAACCAAAAAAAGAATAAAAAAAGAAGGAAAAGTGTGTGGTAAATGTGTGGGAAAAGTGAGTCAAAAATATCGCTGGAAAGTGCTGTAAATGTAGTGGCGGCGGGGAGCAAGTGAGGAAAATTGTCCGCGAACAAAAAAAGTGAGGAAAACTGTCAGAGTGGGGGGGAGAAAAAAAAACGAAGCAAACAACAACAAAAAGTTGGAGCACATTTTTCAACTGTCATCGGTTTAAGCTGATGAAATTGCCGACTGCCATGCAACCCACCTACCCACCCACCATACTGCCCCCCTCCACCCAGCAGAATTGTACAGGACCGACAGTAGACCCTTCCCATTCCATTAGGGGTACTCGCTGGTGTTGCTGCTGCTTCATTTGCCATCATGCTGCCGCTGCCATCATCGTCAATAATATGACATGAGTACTCTCCTGCCCCCAGCCTTCCTCCCGCTGTGTGGAGTCGGGGAGCTCCAATTTTTCCCTTTTCATCTTTTGGGTGCCTGCTGCTGCTGCTGTTGCTTCTTCTCCTCCTTTTGCTCTTGTTGTTGATTTCTCATAATGTTTTCTGGGTTCTGGGTTTTTTTTCCTATTTTTTTTTTGATTTAGTGCTGGAAATTGTTTTCGCTGTTCTCCCCCTTCCTGCCGCTCACTCCCCACTCACTAATGGTTCTGTCTTTGGGGGGGAGGTCCTTTGGTGTCCTGTGGTGTTCTAGGAGTGCGAGTATTTGCCCACTTTTGTATTTGTGTGTGTTTTTATTTGCTCTACTGATTATGATGCTATTTTTGACACTCGATAAAGTCAATAAACACACAAAATTGTCCTGTTAAATAATAGTCCTACGTTTATGAGCTGATGGATGTGGAGAGGGTCTGTCTGTGGGGGGTTTTTCTGCGGTAATTTGGTGGACAGAGGCATTGGTGAATTATTACATACTAGCCTTTACATTCATTTGCAATGCACTTAAATAATAATACGAATATTTAAAAATCCCCAAATCTATACATTTTTTCCTCGATGCTCCTGCACAATTTCCTCGACTGAATGCTTCCAAAAGTATGTCCCCTCTTTGGACTACACCACTGTCCTTGCAGGGGGTAATCATCATCATCATTATCATCATTTTTTTCCCATTTTGAGCACAAAGAGCCTGTGCTGTGTTGCTGGGGCTGGGGCTGGGGCTGGCTGGTCATTTATTTAAGTGCCGGCTTTTTGGCTTTATTGTTTAACTGCTCGCTTGATTCATCGATTTCCTGCCGCAGCCATAAATCAATTTAGTTATATATATATTTATATCCTCCCCCACATTCATTTCTTTTCTCTCTGTTTTTGCAGGAGGCAAATCGAACAAAAATCGAAACAATCCAATCGGAACACAAATCTTGAAACCAAAGTCCATTGCGGTTCCGCCAATTAATATTGATGGTGAGTTGATTTTTTTTTTGTATATATTTTTGAACATTTTCTTACTTCATTCGCAGTAGTTATACATTGGAGGGGGTTTTTTTTTGTTGGTTTCAATGAATTTTAATTTCTATAAATTGAATTTTATTTGGTCATAAAATTCAATTATATTTTTATCAGGTGTATAAAAGTCAACCAAATGAAAAATGATGCAAGAATTAAATGCATTTCTGTATACGCGTAGTTATTCGAGTTTGCATGAATCCAGAAATTATTTAAAACGATTTTTGGATTTTTTGGATTTCAAATAAATATTTGCTGAAAAAAATAAAAGTGGCTTCCAGTAGAAAATAGAATTATAAATATTTAAAGGAATCTGAAAGAATTTATAGAGCTGTGAAATCAAAGTATTTATTTTTTAAGGAAATAAAAGACAAAAAATATGCATAAATTCCCATTGCAATGAGGCTGAGCGAATGGATTTGTGTGTGTGTGTGTTTGTGTGTGGAATAATTCAAATAACTCACAATAATTCGCTGAAATATGTATGTCCGCTTTGTATACATATGTTAGATTTGTGGCATTATTTCTCTTTGATAGAGAACACTGTTAAGGAAAACTGCTAGGATAGCAATGTTGGGGAACACACGAGCACACTGTTAAGGGAATATTGTAAAGCTTTATTTCAATTTCTCTGTAAACAGAAATAGTGTGCAAATAGTTTAGAGCTATTTACATTAATAAATAAATAAATAAAAAAATAATAAAATAAAAACAAAAATAAATATTAAAAATATTAAATTAATTCTTAAAAGCTTTAAGCTTGTATCTCTTGGCTCATTTGAAATCCTCCTCACACCCGTATTGCATTGTTTGTGCTGGACAAATTCTGGCTTTAATTTAAAATTTTCTTTAGATCTCTGTTCGCTCTATTTGAATCGATAAAAGAGCAATGCTTACAAATGGCCAATCCTCCTTCCTTCTGCATGTAGAGTTTTGGAACGCAGTGTTGTGTGTGTGTGTGTGTGTGTGTTTGTTCCATTTTAAATGCAGTTTGTTGAACTTTCTTTCGATGTGCAATTTGTATTACTAATGCGGAGGGCAAACAAAGATGAGCTGGATGAAAACGGTTTCTGGGGTAAAACTGGAGGGAAAACAGAAGAGCAGCAGCAGAAAATGGGAGAAAAAAAAGGAGAGCAGCAGAGAAAATGGGAGAAAAAAAAGGAGAGCAGCAGTAGAAAATGTTAGAAAAAAAAGAGAAGAAGTAAAATGGCAATGGCCAATGAGTCGAATGATTCGGGCAATTGGAATTCCAAAGGAGCAAATAGGACCCACACACCCAGGACCAGGACCAGGACTCTTCCACTGTGTGCTAGATTGCCTTTCGGTTTGAGGCGGAAAGATGCTCCGTAATAATTCACTTCTCTCCGGCCATGAGGGGGGAAACGGGGAAAAAAAGGATTAAATATTCAACACACAAGTCGGAGACCAGGAAGACATTTCAAGAGTCATATAGAAGGAGTGCAGTAGGGGCAGTAGGAGGAGGAGCAGCATCAGCAGGCAGCAGCTGTAAAGTTTAGTTTAAGTGCAACACCAACAACATCGACGACGACGACGACGACAGAACTTGCCTTAAATGCGCTCATGTGCAAAAATGCCATTGTTTTGGATTTGGCCGTAAACAAAGCGTTGAATGAAACAGCAACAAAAAAGCAAAGAAAAAAAACTATAGCAAAGAATTTCCCTTTACTTTTTGCCACCGAAGAAAAAACTAGGCGAAAAAGGTAGGCAAAGAGGCAGGTGGCAGGTGGCAGGTGGCATGTGGCATACAACAACGAATACACGTGAAGGGAAACAAAACGGAAGCCAGAGACTAGTTGGTACAGCAAATACATAAGTGAAAAAGGTTTCAATAACAAAAATGCTTAGAAAATATATGAGACATGCGGAATGCCCTGTACGGAAAGGTTTTTGGAAATGAAAGTCTTTGGTTTAATTTCGCGAATTATTATTGGAGTTTTTTTTTTTTTATATGGGGAAAATAATTTCTTAAAAATCTTTTTGTTATATTTCACACCAATTATCATTAATGTATACCTTTAAAGGGTTATTGCTTATACAAAATGCGGCTTATTCAACCAAGAACCATCAACTAAACCGCTTAAACCGTTTCTTGCCTCAAATTGTTGCACTTTTCCCTGGACTTTCTTTGACCTAGCACTGACTTACTGACTCCAAACTTTGTTAAACACAGCGCCAGCTTCCATTAAGCAGCTTCTAGGGCTTAGTTGCAACTCTTCCTAAGCAACTGAGGTCTTAATCCTAGGCTTAAACTTATTCTAAGACCCAAGATATGCCCCACTTTGTGCCTGCAGTTTACAGGGTATGCATTCAGGCAACAAGAGCAGCAACAACAATGGACGTTCAGCACTTGAGAAAACCTCCCACAGCCACCGCTGTCTCCCTCCGCCTACCTATTACAGAGAGAGAGAGAGAGAGGGGAATAGTGTAAGGAACGGGCGTTAGAACTTTTGGTTGAGAATTCTACATCCTTTTTAGTTTTCGTTCTCGTCTCTCGTCTCTCGCTCTCGTGTCTCGTTTTTCTTGAGGATGTACAAAAAAGAGTCCTTCGTATTGGGTTTTTGGGGGACCCTGCTTTTGCTTTCAACGGGGAGCCAAGAGGGAGAGCTAGAGAGAGCACTGGGTAGGGAGACTACTGGACGATGCCACAAATGGCGTCACATGCTAAAAACCCAAATAGCAACAGCCACAACAGCAGCAGCAGCAACAACAGCAGCAATGTGGAAAATGTAGAACTTGCAATTCCATTGCAAAAACTTTTTGAAATGCCAAGAAGATGTTGGAGCAGGAGGAGAAGGGCAGGGAGGACACACTACACAAGTCATAAAATACACAGAACCCAACAAGGCAAACAGCAGAAAGGACAATACACGCACACACAGACACACTGAAGACTTTCGGTACAGTTGAGTGCACACAATGTCCACGCCAAAAGCCCCCCCCCCAAAAATGTATGGATAGTGTTGGTGTTTTGTTGTGACTGTAGTTTCACTCGGCTGCTCGTTTCCGGTTTCATTGCAGTCACATTTTTGGCATATGTCACCACAGACAAGCACACACACACACACACACTCGCTCTCTATGCAATTACAGGGCTCACCCGCAAGCACACACAAATTGTTACTTTGGAAACATTTTAAGCAGAATTGAATTTACTCGAATTTACTTGAAAGGTGGCAGAAGGAATACTGGATAGGAGAGCACCCGAAAGTGAGGCAGAACCAAACATCCGGAGGATCAGGAAATATACAGCCAAAAACTACCCAAAAAAAAAAGAGGAACAATGCCGGCCCAACCATTAAATATTTCTGCAAACAAATTGACCATTCGAAAAACGCTTTTCTGTCATGTGTGGCACACAGGATAGAGAGCCTGTGCCCCGCGTGTGTGCCCCAGCAACAGTTCCATAAAAACGGCTTATAAATTATTATATGCCACACAAAAGATGTAAAAGTATTTGGTTCGCTCACTTTCGCAGAGCCATAGAACAGAACAGAGTTTATAAATTGACCATAAAAACCAGAAGGAGTCGATGGCGGCACACCAAACACAATAAAAAAAAAACTTTGCGACAAATTGTGGGGGAAAAAAGAGCAGCACACATAGAGAGGGGGTTGATGGAATAAATTATACCCAAGGAATTTTTAGGGGGATTATAAATAGCAACTAAATGGCAGTAATATCTTAATGAATCGTTGCAAGAAGTCTGATTTCAAGTTGGATTAAAATGCGAAGAATATCTTAATGTATTAAAAATACTATAAATACTAAACAAATACTATAAAGAGACTAGAAAATACTAGGTTAAATACTAGAAAATACACCAGAACAGCTTTTCCAAATAGTAGAAAATATTGGAAAAGACTTTAAAAATACGGGAAATATGTTAGAAAATTTTAAAAATAATTTCGAGATACTAGATAATACTAAAAAATACTAGACACATACAAGCAATATACTACAAAATACGATAAAAATATCCGAAAAATACTATAAAATATACATATTCCAGAAAATGCATTTAAAATACTAGAATATGTTTAATAAACTAGAAATGTTGATCATTAGCTTCGTTTATAAGCTAGAAGCTTCATTAGAAGCAGAAAATCATAGCCAAAAAGTTTAACAGAATATTTATTCTCAAAGAAAATAGATTAGTCAATATGTTTGGCTTGATTTTAAACGGCTTGAACTGTCCCTATAATTATAAGACTAGCATACAAATCTTCTAACTTTTAGTAGCATACCAAACCCAATAGCCGCATATGCCCCATCTCACCTATCGCAATCAAAGAGTATTCAATAATGTTGTAAAAGTTTAACCCACAATTGTTGGCGGTTGAGCTCCTCTCAATCCTTCAGTTTATTTGTATAAAATAGATTGTGTCTAAATATTTATGCTTTCAGCTTTTTGGAGTTCACTTCCCAGGCAGGAATTCCAGTCCATTGGCCGGCAGGCCGGGCCTGTCTGTGGATCTCCTCTTATTTTGGGTCATGTATCGCGGGCGGGCGGGACGGGTGTTTTTGTTTGGCTTTCATTTTGGCAAATTGATTTGTCCATTTTGCCTAGAAATATTCTATCTCAATTGTTGTGTGTGTGTGTGTGTGTGTGTGGGTTGGATGTTTGAATGAAAATGGTTAAATGGTGGCAGTTCCATTAAGTTGATTAATTGTCAATCAGTAACAATATTTGTCGTAGAAACCTTTTTGGGCTTTATTGGCAGTTAGCCAAAAGTAAGCTAAAACGATGGGTAGGTAAAGTGGTGTAGGCCATTTGGGTAGAATTTTGAAAGTGATGTACACATTATATATTTCGTTGATCCAGTGAAGGCTCTCTCTCTCTCTCTCTCTCTCTCCCTGCTATCTCTCTGTTCCATCTGCCTTTTAGGCTTTGTTAGAACGCTGCCTTTCCACATTGGAAATAAATATTTTATAGCATTTTGTAGGCTCTCGCTCTCTCTCCGCTTGCCGCTTACAAAACACAATATGGTGGCCGTCGCCGCCATTTTGGCATTTCCCAACTAGTTTGCCATTTTTGGCCATTCCGCCATATTTCATTTCCGCTTTTCCGCTTGTATTTGTTGCTGCTGTATTTGTTCCTCCATTTCCTTTGTTTGTTTGTCATGTCGCTCTGGCACTGGCACTGGCACTGCCACAGCCACTGCTGCCATGGCGCATTTTCCGAAAACTCAATTATTTATGCATGTCACGTTATTTTCTGGCAAAAGAGCAAAAAAAAAAAAAATACTAAAACCGAAAGAAAAGAAAACTGGAAAAGAATGAAAGAAAATCCAACATACCAGCGCCGAAAAAACCAAGCCAAACAATCATGAGTTGGGTTGAACAACACTCCACGCAAAGAATCACACGCTACACACAGAACACACACACACAGAACACACACACACAGAACACACAGCACACTCACTCACAACAACAACCAAAAAATGGAGAAATTTGAGCTAAAATGACCCACGAAAATTCAAATGTCCCCGAAAATGTGAGAAATGTGAGCTGCAGGGAGGAGAATCGCCGGAATCGCCTTCTTCCCCGTTTTCTCTATGTGTATTGGTCTCTGTTCTTTTTATTTGTACCTTTACGCTCTATCCACTGCTTTGCTTTGCTCTAACAGCATTGGAATATTTAATTTGGAATTCTTCTGACAGCAGACGATTTAGGCGCACAGGAAGGCATAGCAGGTGTACCACCTTTACCTTTCGACTGACACATGAGCACACGTACAATGCGAAGAATATATCTGCTTGCCCCTCAATTGATTAAGCTCTCCTTCTCGTGCTTCTCCCTACTAGATCTTTGGTTATCTTTTCTCTCAATGCTGCTACGACTCGCGTTACTGCATTTCTCATTATAATAATCCTCCCGCTACATGTCACACGTCTTCTTTTACTGCACTTCTTTCTTTGTCTACCACATCTGTATCTCTCTAGCTCTCTCGCTCTCTCTCTGCCTGCTACTTGTCTCTTTCTACAACAACTACATATGTATTTTGTCTCTGCCTACTTCTCAGTGTCCTACTCATTCCACCTGCCGTTCAGAACTTAACATTTGTTAGGTGCAAAGCTGATTACACTAGTCAACACGATTTTTCCTCAAGGAACAAAACGAACTTTTTCTTAAAGATTTGGGGCTTAGAAATGGTTTGATGATATATTTTTTTTTTCTATGGCAGAACTTTTTTTTGAAGAATTTTAGAAAACTGGTATTTTTTTTAAGCTTTTTTCAGAGGTAGCGCTTGTTTTTTTTTTATAACTGTAGTATCTTACGTCTGGTTGTAAGCAAACGAACAAGGGTTGTACATTTGGTACCTGATCGCGCTCCTTTGTTCCCAATGGGCAGTTGGGCCCGCCGCATTCAAAAAGGTATTTTTTGTTCATTTTTTCCATATTTTAGGTTTGGTTAACGAATTTTAGCTCCAAAGTCTCTCCATAGATTTTAATGAGCGATACCTTAAACGACGCCAAATTAACGCACCTATACACAAAAAAATAGAGGACACAAGATATAATTTTTTTTCGACTTTTCCTGAGTTTTTAAAGTCAAAATTTCGTAAAAAATACCCCACAAAAATCATAATTTTTGCATTTCAATGCTTTATATTTCCCAGACGGTAAGCTGAAATCACAAAGTGTTTGGCATCAACTTCTAGCTGTTTCAATTATCTTTTCAAAATAGCAAAGTTCTTTACAACCAGACGTAAGATACTAGAGTTATGTGAAAAAAACAAGCGTTACCTCTGAAAAAAGCTTAAAAAAAAAATACCAGACTTCAAAAATTCTTCAAAAAAAAGTTCTGCCATAGAAAAAAAACCATAATTCTTTACAAAATTTTGAAGCCCCATATCTATCAGAAAAAGTCGGTTTGGATCCTTGAGGAAAAAAAAAAGTTCGATTTTATCGAGTAGTGTTATTAGATTTGGCTGCCATGTAACATTGTATTCTTTGTGAATGGGTTTCCCTTTTTGGGGAAAACTTCTCATAATCTAAGAGAGGGAACAGCGGAAAAGGAAGAGGTGCTACAGCGAAAGAGGGAGAGTGGGTGCAGAGGGAAACAGGGAAACAAAAGAAGGAAGCTCTGCAGCAGCAGCAAGGCAACACATGCCATTGATGGCAATTGAATTGTAATTCGATTCAATGACAAATTTCTTTATTTGCAGACGAAATAATTTTTCATTTCCCACACACACAAACACATACAGAAACACATATACACATATACAATACATACATATATCGCGTATGTCGCATATGTATATATGTGTGTGTATATATAAAACCGATTTCTTAATGAGAAATGAGTCCCAGAGCGTGGAGCAGCAGCAGTGGCCTGAACAGTAAGGATATTGACAGCCACTCAAGAATCAAAAGTCCGGCTCATTGATTTCACTCCCAGTGTACAGCCATCCATCCATTCATCCATCCATCAATTGATCCATCAATCAATCAATCAATATCCATCGCCACTGCACTGTCATATTAAAAATTGACGTGACGCCTGGTTGGACATTGTTTAATATGCGATATATAATGCTATACATATATATATATATATATATATATATACACATATGTATATACATATGTATGTGTTTATGTATGTAGTACATATTTACGTTAAAGATTTTTCCTTCGGATTTTGTGATGTTGAACAACAATAAAATCATATTTTTTTATGTTTGTGCGGCCTGTCAACAGCAGCAGCAGCAGCAGCAGGAGCGGGAGTCAAAAGTAAATTTAACCAATTGAATTAAGTTTAAACTGTCATAAAAAACACACACACAGATATTTACGCTAAAAAACAAAGATAGATAGAAATAAAACCACAGCAAAAATAAAAACCCCAAATCGAATTGGTGTTCATTGGGGCGATAAATTGAATTGTTGTCGCCACAATTTACAATGCCACGCCCTAATAGCGACGCTTTTTGTTGCAAAAGTAGCGTCTCCTTTTTCCTTCCCCTCCCCCATCATATTTTGCGGGCTTTACGGCTCTTTTTGTTTCGAAATTTTTTGTTGGTTTTCTTTTTATCATCTATTAGTAGGTACATATGTACGAGCATATATTTGCCAACGGTTCTCCCTACGATTCACCTCCTTTATAGATATCACCTTGTGCACTTTTAATTTCTACTGGATTTTTCTTTACTGTATCCTTCTGTATTTGTAGTTGTGCCTCATATCAGAACTTTTCTATACGAATTGCTTCTACATCTTTTCCTTTTTTCTATTATATTATTCCCTATATTTTACATATTTAATACACTCCCACCATATCTTTCCCTCGTTTCTATTTATTTTTATGTATTTTATAATCTCTTATTTTTAATTTCTCAAATAAATTTTCTATATACGAATCTCTTCTTTAAATATTTTCCGCTGTTCCATAAATCTGTTCTTTTATTTTTTTAATTTTCCTTCGCTTCTATAGAATTGCTTCTTCGCTTATAGCTTTGCCCCGTTTCATGCCAAATATCATTTGCAATCTCCTCTCCACCCATGCCTTTATCCATCTCACCCTATCGCTGTGATTGTTACATTATCGGCTTTGCTTTTCTCTGGCCATAATATGACATTATTTGCCATTTGCCTTCAACCAAAACTTGTCCACGACTTTTGCGTCTCTTTCAGCCGCTCGTTTCCCGCGTCATAAGGGGGCCGGGGGTCCTGTATGCGATGCGTATTGTAATCAAGTCATAAATTTGCTCAAAATGCGAATTGGTCTAAAGCGTTGCCACGACATTCCCGCCCAACGACAGACACCCAACTCAACCCCACCCACTCCAAACGAACTGCCAACTCGTTTGCAGAGGCCGCACGTGCCGTCACACACACACACACGCTTACAAAGAGAGAGAGAGAGAGAGAGGTTTAAAGATGAGTGAAAGAGAGCGAGGAGTGGGTTATAAGCATAAAGATTTATCTTTGAGCAAGAAGAAGGCCAAAACTCTTTTTTCTTCATTTTTGGTTTTCAATAAGAAAGGATTAAGTTCAAGAAAGAAAACTACAAAACGTTGGGGATGGCTAGGGTAGGGTGTAGGGTGTAGGGAAGCTTTTCCTTAAACTCTGCTTTATGGTACCCCCCCTTTCCCTTTGGTGTACTCTCCGCTCTGTGCCTGCACTAACCCTTTGGACTGATTTGCCGCTCTCCACCTTTTCCCTGCACTAACTCTTTGACTGCTTTGCTCCTTGGATTCCTTGCCTCTCCCACACACACCCCATGAAAGCCAATAAAAAGCAAAGATCGCATATCTACAAAACCCAACTTTTATACAGGCCTCCGTTCAGGCCCCCCATTTCTTGCCTCTTGCTGGCACCCATTCAGACCCCTTTCTTGTCTCTTGCCGGGACCCTTTCTTGCCTCTGGCTGGCACTCTTTCTTGCCCCTTTCTTGCCTCTTGCTGGCACCCTTTCTTGCCCCCATGCTGCCTCTTGCTCTGGCCACATCTCCTGTGTCATTCCATGGGGCGATAAGTGTTATTTTCAACTGCCAGTCGTCGTGATTCTATATGCCCGACACCAAACAAAAAAAAAAGGGAAAGAAAGTTTCATGTTACCAAACGTTGGGCTGCCCGCCTCCTTTTTCTTTGGCTGGATTCTCGGAATCAACAGAGTGTCTGTGTGTGTGTGTCCATAAATTTTCTTATCACTGGATATCTGCCACATTAAATTTGTCTTGAAATCTTCAACTTGTGCCACAGAAGTTTGCTCCAATAAACTTCAAGAGACTTGTCAAAAAAAACAAGAGACAGAGAGAGAGAGAGAGAGAGAGAGAGAGTGAGGGAGAGAGAGAGAGAGGGGCTCAAAGCAAAAAGATTCAGATTCAAAATTCAAATTCAGACCCTGAGGACAAGAAAAATTTGTACCGGTTTTTTTTTCGTGAGGCAACAAATTATGAACAGCTTGCACCATATGAGAGAATGCCCCCCCCCCTGCCCCCTGCCTATTGCCTCCTGCTGTTTGAAACCAAAAACGTTTGCGGCACTTGACTTTTGCCACTTACCTCGAGAGACGAAAGTCGACTGACTGCTAGATGAAGGAGCAGCCGCAGCAGCAGCAGGAGTTCAGAGTTTACGGCTTTGGCTTCATTTAATTTTTCATAAGGCCAAATGGAAATGTTCATTCTTCATTCTTCAAGTGGCTTTCGAGCTGCAGCGAACCAGAACAGTGTGTGTGTGTGTGTGTGGGCCGCTTGCCGCCTTTGCTGGCTGATGAATCAAAGAGAATGCGAGTCGACTTAAGCTTTTCAATTTGTGGCTGCAGCTTGAGAGCGGAATATACAAATTGATTAGGGCACTTTGGTCATTAAGCTTTCGACAAGTACCGAAACACTGCCAGAAATTTTAGCAGAAAAGCTTGAGAAGTGCAGAGAGAAAATGTCTGAAGAGGAGGAGAGGTAATTTTGGATTAAAGATTAAAATAAATGAATGTCGGAAAATTAAGAAAAAGAAAATTGGGATTTAATTTTAAAATAAAGATTAAAATAAAATTCTTGGTAGAATTTTGGAAATGAAAAAAATCCTAGAATTTGGAGGCACCTCTGGAACCTCTTGTAGTTCGATAAAAACAAATTTAAGCAAATACTTAAGTGATTAATATCTAGAGAAGATTTCCAAGAACGATTTTTCACAGATTTCTTATAGATAGTTTTTGCATTTTAATTATTTGCCAGCGCCCCAAGTAAATTTTGTTATTTAATGCAGTAATCCATCAAGAGTTGAAATATTAAAGCATATTCGGTTCCACTTAAATCTAAAAAAACATTTGTCAATCTTATACATTTTTGTATTTATATTTTATTCTCTTTCTTTCGCTTTTAGATTAATTTATGGCTAATAAATTAAAAATAGTTTATTAAATTATTATTTATTTATTATTATTATTAATTATTTATTAAATAGCATTTATACATATTTCCAACTCTGTTGAATTTATCTCTCTGTGCATCTCCTGCTTGAAGTGTTTCCGTTGCACATCTGGAAATGCTAATAGGAACTCGTGTCTAAAAGTTTTTCTAAACTTTTCAATTGAGATGTAGCCAAAGTGTTTGGCTTTCATGGAAAGTGTGCCAAGAATCACCAATAATTATGTAGAACGAACAAAAAAAAAGAAAAGAATTGAATTTATGAGGAATTTTGTGCTTGTGCGCTCTCTTTTTTTGTTTTTGTTTTGTTTTTTTCTTCTTTCAATTTATAATAATATGTAAAACTAATTTGAAGTTGCGGGAAGTTTTCTACAGCCCTCCCTCTGCTTATCCCTGTACTGTGCTCCTCCTTTGCTTTGCCTCACGCTTAGCCCGAGCCTGAGTTTTGTGCAAATTCCTTTTAGAATTTCAATTAAACTTTGCGTCACTTTGTCGCAGCGCTGCCAACTCGTCGCAGCAGCAGCAGCAGAAGCAGCTGTCAAGGCGCTGCCTGCCGCCTAATGGAGCTGCCCCATCAAAAGAAGAGTGGTGGTGAAACGTGACGCAGGAGGGGGATTGTCATTGGTAGGGGACTGACTGCCGCGTTAGCTGTCAACATTTGTTCAACACAAAATTTCAGTTTAGCATTTTACGCTTGACGCTTTGACTAATGGCTGAAAGAGGGTAGGTGGGGGTGCAGAGCGAAAAAGAAAGATAAAGAAAGAGAGAGAGAGCGGCAGGGGTGGGGATATATTAAGAGTAAGAGCGAGAAAGCTAGTGGTGGGGTGGGGGACTCGCAGCCAGTAAATGAATAATGCATTGCATTTTTTTTTTGTTTTGTTTTTTTCTATCCACAATTTAGCCAACTTTGATGGTGCGTCCTGCTGCCTGCCTGCCTGCCTGCACCTTTTCCGTGTTTCCTTTTGTGCGCGAAAAGTTGTACTTGCCGCCCCCCACAGTCACTAAGCAAGTTAGCAACTAAATGGCATTCCCCATGGCGCCACCCCCCCAACCCTTCTTGTATATATCACTGCTTCTGGCGCTGCTTCATAATTTAATTGCATTCTGTGTTCGGTGACATTTTCCCTTTTAGTTTTGTGGATCGAGTTTCCATCCTTAACTGCTGCTACTCCATTTCAATGTAAATGGTCAATCGTTTATCCATCCGCTTTTCTTTAGCTTTTATTTGGCTTTTCTTTGGCTTTTCTTTGGCTTTTCTTTGGCTTTTCTTTGGCATTTCTTTGGCTTTTCTTTGTGCTCTTTGCCACTACTTCTTCCTGTGCTAATAGCTCCTCTTTTTTCCTATAGTGTTTCCTGTTTCCTGTTTCCTACACCAAACTCCTGTTCTTTCTACTGCTGCTGTTGCTTCATCTTTCTATTCCCATTTGCCCCATCATAGATTCATCTATAAACTTCTACTTTGTCTTGTCTCATGGCTCTCTATCGGCTGACATCTTTTGTGCGCAGTTTAAATGCCAAACAACTTCATTCATATGCATAAATTGCAATCAGAAAAAAAGAAGAAAAAAAAATAAGCTTCAGGAACTTTGCCTTTTTCCTTGGCAAATCCTTTGCTAGTAGAAAAATATTTTCAATTTTTAATAATCGTAGCTTATAGAACCTTATAGACTCTGTCAATGAAGGCGGTTGGGCGAGTGGTGTGTGTGTGTGTGTCCTTTGCATCTTTATCTTCCTCTTACACACACACACACATGTGGCAGGACTTTAAGCCATCCTGGGAATAAATTTTTGTAATTCTGTTTGTTGTTGTCAGCAGTTTTTATGAGTTTTTCTTCTACAGGCATGAACTTCCACAATTTCCCCAATAAGTACCAGGGGACAACCCCCGTTGTCTCTTGTCTCCTGCCCTGCTGCCCTGTCTCTGCCCTGCTGCCGTGCCGCATGTTCACACAAGTTGATCAAGTTTTATGGTTGAATATTTTCCGGAGAACGAGAATGGCATTTGGCACTGTGGTTACGGATGGATGCAAGTTGTAGATACTCTTGAGCAGCTGGGATAGATGAGAGACTTTGAGAGAGAGAAATATAGAAAATATACAGAAGGAATATAAAATGTAGATACAAGCTAGATAGATAAAAAATAGATAGATGCCAATTAGGTACATAGATAAATGATCAATAAATAAAGTAAACAAAATTAAAATAAATTAATTAAAAAAAATAAAATATAAAAAGATACCATAAATAAAAAATAGAAGAAAAATTAAAGGAAGAAAATTTGCCACATACAAATATATCATACAAAGAGAAACAACTTTAAAAGATACAACACACAAAAAGATACAAAATAAGTAAATGGTGCAACATCATAAAAATATACAAAATACAATTGCATTATTTTTCCTTCTATTTTTTTTTTTGTATCTTCTTGAAATAATCTCCTGGCGTCAATAAAATTTCTATCAAGAAATCTTCCAGAGAGAGGGAAGTGTCACTTACGGGTAAGAGAGAGTTAGAGAGAGAGTGAAAGAGAGACCGACTGTTGCTGTATTTCCGTTGAGCAATTTCCGCTTTTCACACTTTACAGTGGGATTTCCATTTGGGAAATCGCATTTCAGATGCGACTGCCACATGGCATGACCTGCTGCCCTGGCATCCGAAGCGAGTAAGTGAGAGATAGAGAGAGTGCATCAATGGTTCGTGATGTTGCCACAACAGCGGTGAGTGGAAGCCCATTTTTAATGTCCATGTTTGAGTTTGCTCTGGCATTTCTTTCCTTTAATATTCCGCCAGTGCTCCATCGCCATCGAGTGATTGTTGCTGCTCCTCCCTACCAGCTAGTGCTTCTGCTTCTCCCTTCCAGTGACTGCTGCTGCTCCTCCCTCCCAACTAGTGCTGCTGCTCCTTCCTCCCAGTAACTGCTGCTCCTCCTCCCTTCCAGTGACTGCTGCTGCTGCTGCTGCTCATCCCTACTGCTGGCTGCAGTTTTCATCCTTTGCAGCGAGTTTTATGCAAATATGCGCAAATGTGTTCATTGCTTGAAAGTTTTCCCAACCTCAAAACCTCTCCCCTCCTCATACGCCGCATACTCGTTTGCCCCTCTGCCTTGCCTCCTGACTGCCTGACTGCTTGTGGCATTCTCGTGTCATAATCTCTGACAACTATCGGCATTCATGTGGCAGGCAGCTGAACCAACTGGCTTGGCTTGGCTTCTTCCTCCTCCTCCTCCTCCTCCTCCTCCTCCTCCTCCTGCTCTGTTCCTCCGCTAATCTGGCCTGCCCGCCCGAACGCACTTGGCATCTGCATGCCATTTGATTTGCTGACTTTGCTCACGCTTTACTTTAGTTTTTTTTTACAGAAAAAAGTGCAAACAGAAGTAGAAGAAGGGGGGCTCGACTATAGGTGGAGCAGCTGCCAACTGTGGTTTGCATTTTTATACTTTTGTGTTCTTTAGACTGGCCCCCACTCCACATGCCAGAACATTTTCTGCTGCTGCTGCTGTTGTTGGCACAACAATTTTGTTGCCGTTTTTGAATTGTGAACAGTGGAGTGGCTGACCAGTGACTGCTCCATTCGCCTGCCATATAGTGGCGGTAGAGTCCTGAAACCACATTCTCCTGCCATGCTGAAACCACAAGATTTTCTACACAATTCTCATGCCTCACGCTTCTCATGATTCTCCTCCTCCTGCTCCTCCTCCTGCACAATCTCTCTCCTTTTTTTTTCTCTGTGGTTTTGATATTAAGTGAAATTGAAACCTACTTTTGCTCCTCGACTGATTGCTCTTTTGTTTTTCTCTCTCTCTCCATGTGGCATGTGGCATGTGCAATTTTTAATAGCTTCCAAGCTTGAGGTTGAGCTTCGGGTCGATTCTGTCACTTCTCGCTGCTGCTGTTGCTGCTGCTGCTGCTGCTTGATCCTTTATCGCCCGTGCGGTTTTGTCCTTTAGCTTTTTTTGCTGCTGCTGCTGCTCCTGCTGTTATTTGCGGTCTGATCCTTGAGAAAAATACTCGTACTTTCGTCTCACATTTCCCCACTCAAGATGGATTGCTGGCTGCCTGGCTGGCTGGTTGCATGCCCACTGCCTCTTGTTGTTGCTGCTGCTGCTGCTGCACCGAATCTCACTCGAGTGAAATAATTGACAATGTCATACATATAATAAATCTCAAAAACATTTTGCAATTGTTTTTCCTTTTTTTTGGCTGTGGTTTTGGGCCAAAAACTTGAAATTGCTTTCAATTTATTGGATTTTATGGCTGGCTCTCTGACATCTGGCTGCTAAATATTTCAGAAATTGCAGCCGTTGTGCTGTGCTGTGCAGCTGTGTTGCTGTGCTGCTGTGTTGCTGTGTGTCTGTGTGCTTTTGTATAATTTATTCAACAGCTTATTGATGGCTTTAGTGGAAATGCTTGTAGCAGATATACCAATTTTCGACACGCAAAACAATATAAAATCAATTAAAACACTTTTGTGGCTCAAAAGTCAAGTCCACATACACACACACACACACACACACACACACATAGCGGGTGTTTATGATTAAATATTGCTCATACGCCGACAATCCTCTCTCTCCCCCCCACACCACTTGCTGTGCAGCACGCTGATTTTCATTTGGAAATGAAATCATTAAGTGGCGGTAGGCAGGCAGTACTCCTCTCTCTCCCTCTCTCCCTCTCCCCCTCTATACGACTGCACTCCATTTTCTCTGTGGCTTGACCCCCTTCCCCCTTTGCTTTCTGTTTGTTTTCAACTCAAATGAAACAGCCCATAATGGGGCCATAGTTCGGTCAGTCGGTTAGACTTTGTTTTGCTGCTGATGGCATATCAAAAAAAGCAAAAAGAAAAAGAAGCAAAGAAAAGAAGTCAATAGATGAAAACCACACAAAAAGTGGTAGCGAAAGGCAGAGAAGAACAGTCGGAAAACAGAGCGGGCGGTGGTGGGGGGGTACAGGACGTATATCAGTGCCAGTGATATATAGTTCTACTTTTTCTTCAGACTTAATTAAAAAACCAATTTTACTCGTATCTGAGCTACTGAAATTGAAAGGAAATTATTGTGCAGGGGAAATGAGCGTATAGGGAGCGGGGCCCAAAAGCAAAGCAAGGCAAGCAGGAATAAGGCCAATAAGGAGAGGCAGGCAATAGAAATAGAAGGAGGCCCATTGCTAGGTAGAAATAAGGTCAAAACAGGGAGCGGGGCGGGGAGTTTTGGTCAAGAAATGGGCAATGGTCAACCCCAAGGTCTTGGCATAATCACAACCAAAACTATATACAAATAAAACAAAAGTAAACAAAAAAACAAAAACATCACAGAAAAAAAGAAAAAGTTTATTTAAGCAACGAATATTTGTATATCCTTTCTCTGGCTTGAGGAGTCATAGAGTTTTAGATCTAGTCTAGTCTATTCTAGCTATCTAAACTTTTGTTATTTCAGACTATTATTTAAAGTATTTTATAATTTTTAGAACTTATTTTACCTAATCAGAATCGTCAATTTTCTAAGCGTTTTCAATTGTGTGGTTAATTCTTCATTGATAGATTCAGAGATTAAAGTTATTAAGTATAAATTTCTTTCGTATATTCCGCATCTGTGGCCAATCGATTCTCCAGTCGAATGTATCACATATCCAACATATTTATAAGCCTGTTTAATGGGTAGCATTCTAGCACCCCCCAGCACAACCGGCTCAACCTGCTCAACCGTTTCGTGTGCATTTGATGAAAGCCGTTGGTTTTTCTTTCGTCTACTGTTTTTCTGCCAAGTGCGCAGTTTCAATTTCCCCCCCCTCTGTTTTCTTTCGCTTTTTTCTGCGGGTATTTTCCCTTTTTTTTTGTGCTGCCCGCAAAAGTAGGCAACGCTGTAGAACTTGTTGTGGGGCCAGCCAGGCCTGCCTGCGGAAATGTCAAAACAAAATGCCGCTTAATGTGGCGTGTCCTGATCCATATACGAGAAATGGTGGTGCACCCGCACCCTCTAGCCCACCCCCAACAGAAACCCACCTGTATGTGTGGGTTCGTCAAAGGGGGTGTGGGGGGCGAATGGAGCATGTTGTTGTTTGAGGGATTCATCGATTTTCTTAAGCGGCAAACGTTTTTTTTTTGGTTTTGTTTTGCTTTGAATATTTGTTAGAGTTTACCCAAAAAGCACTCATGCAACAGCAACAATGGCAACAACAACAACAACAAGGAAGAGTAACAGCAGCCGGAGTACGACAATTGAACAGCAACAAAACAAGCACACAAAAATAAATATATAACGAAGCTTAAGCTACGCTAAAGAAGCATTACAAAAAAAGTACAACAAGTTTCTTTGCATTAAAATTGCTTTTTCCGACCGATGATTTTATTTCTAAGGAAATTATAAAGATAACAATTTAATGGCTTTTAAAACGATTTATATCATTATTTTAGGAATAGTCCTTCCACATACGTTTAGGAGTGTTTTGTTGTCGATATAGTTTTTGGATTATCTTAAACTTAATGGGATATTAACAGTTCTTGGCGTTTTATACTTTGTATAATAGTTAGCAGTTAATTGTTAATTAATTGAAATAAATAAATAAATACTTGTATGTACCAACAACATCGGAAATAATTTAGTTTGTGGCAATGTGCAGCCAGAGAATTGTCAAATTAATTTAATTAAACTGAAATGAAATCTAAAATCACAAACAAAATCTGTTTGGTATACTCGTACTCTATGCAATAAATAAAGCTGCTCTATCTTGCAATATCAACCTCGCATAGTACCCCCTAGCAAGTGTATAGAACAGTCGCCCCATCATGTTGCTTGTGTCGAGAGTTCTACACCCCAAAAAAAAAAATCCATTCGAATGCGATAAATTCCCCGGTATTTTTACGACCCGGAACACGTGAGGGGCAGGGCAGGCAAAAGGTTCAAATGCAGGTCTCTTCTGGGGTGGTTGTTTCTACTGTACCGCCAACCGCCACCCTTCACCCAGTACACCGCCAGCTGTAGAGAAAGTAAAGCAATTTAAGCGCTTTCAAAAATTGGTAACATTTCAACGCATTAGTTGGCTTAGCAGCAACTGCGTTGTGTCGCAGGGTCGCAGGGCAGAGTGCGTTGGCATGTGGCTTGTTTTGGGTTTTGCCGACACCATACCCCGAGGGGTTACCAGTGTTGTTAAGCGCACACCAATACGATAATTTATAGACCAAAACTGTGCTGTGCTCGCTTTTCTTTCATTTTATGCGATTTTCATTCTAATTTATATAGTTTATAATGTTTTTATTTTAATTTTATTTGCCCGCTGGTCGCGCAATTTAATTGCAGTCATAAATTTGGTTACACTCTGTGGCTCTTTTTCCCACCCTTTTTCCACTCTGTTTTGATGCCCGTTTTCTGTTTTCTGCCCCCTTTCAATATTTTTGCTTTATTGCGGAAATTTTTGTTTTGATTTTTGGGGTTGCCTTGGGGGTCTATGTTGTTTATTAGCTTTCTGACCCAATTTTCCACTCGGCCAAATAAGAATGGATTTTTCTTGCTGGCATTAGTTTTTCGTTGCGTTGCATAATTTCGTATTCCCATTTTAATTATTTATGTTCTTTTTATTGTAAATCAAAATAAATTGCCATTTTAAGTTGAGGGTTTTTTTTGCGGAACGCTGAAAAGCAGGCAACACTTTTGCACATGGCGCACGTTTTTTTCCACGCTTCGAAAGTTAAAATTGAAAAAATGTCACTGGGTTGCTGGCAGTTCCTGGGGTTGCTGGGGCTTAGGCGTTGGGGGGCAGCACGTATTAACGCTGCACATGTGTAAATCCAATTCAAAACAAGCCACGTGCGCCATGTAGCATGTAGAACCACCCCACCACCAGCACCAGCACCAGGCTCTGTAACCTTTCGCTGCAAGGAGGAAGGTTCTCTGCCTGCCAAAAAACTTTTTCCTGCCAGCCAATGCAGAAAGAAATTCCTCTCTTTTGTGTACCCATTAAATGGGTGCAGACCAATGGGTATGACAGGCCAGAGAATTAAGTCTAAAAGCTGCCATAAACAACATAAAAATGTAGTTAAAATAAGTGTTTTTCGTAGACTAAAACAGCAGAAAGCATTTTCATTTGGCATCATCTGTGATACAATTTCGTTGCAAATGTGTTTGAATGTTTTCATCTACTCCTAAAAATTGAACAAAATTCTTTGGTTGGAGAAAAACGCTAAGAAATGCCAATACTCTTTATCGAGCACTGCGTACAGGAGATATCTCTTTGTACCAGACACTCTGGGTATACATATATAAAGATTATAGCATACGCAGCTGCTTTTTCTTTTTCTTTTGCTCTGTTGTTGGTAACTTTTTGCTGAAAATACATTTAAAAAGTGAGTCACGATGCTTCAGCATTAGAGTGATGAACGAGAGGGGTACGGTACGCAGCTGATGTTGTTGCACACATTTGTCACGCTCTCAAAACAAACCCCCCCCGTACCACAGGGTAGGAAAAACTGAACAAAAGAATGCAAAAAGCGAACAAAAAGCTAGCAAAAAGCAATACAAAATCAAAAGAAAGATGAAATCAAATGATGAGCAAAATACTCGTTGCAAATGTGCAACATTTTGAGTCCATTTGAGTTCATGAAAAGCAGACAAAAGTCAGCTGAATAAATATCTATAAAATATCAAAAAATGAAAAGTGCATGGGGGCACATGATGCGGCAGCTGTGTTTGTGTTTGTGCAACTCTTTTCCAACAATTTACCAAAAGGCTTTTGCTTTGGTCATCACAAAAATGTGTGAGCGGGAGGGGTGGGCTGGGGCGGGGAACCCACAGCCAGAATTTTGTTGGAATTTTTGTGCAAAACAAATGAAGTGGAAAGATGCACGAAAGAATGAAAGAAAGAAGCTGCTGCTTGCCTGCCTGCTTGCTGGCCATATAAATTAGCTTGGAGTGTGGCAAGCACTTGAGCATGCCACAGGCATAATGTGTGTGTTTGTGTGTGTGCCCCCAGAAGAGACTTAGGGGGGATGGCCTGGATGGCAGCAGGGTGCCAAGTGCCATTTAGCATATTTTGTGTGCGTTTTCTGCTTGCTTTTCATTTCTTTTCGTTTTTGGGGGGCAATGTGAAGTGGAGTCTGCGCGCCTTTGAGCAGACAGAATGAGTCACAGCGAAGGTCGAGCTAGGGAGAAAGAGAGTGAGAGAGAGAGTGGGGTGGGGTGGGGTGGGGGCGGGACAACTATGTTAACCAAATAAATGCAGTTGAGTGAAGTTTTTAATTTGCATTAGCAGCAGGGAGAATGGCAGAGCGGCATTGGGGAAAGTGGGGAAAGCATTTTAATTTTACGCCATGACTCGCAAAAGAAAATTCTATGGAGACGACGACACACACACACACACACACACACACGGAATGGCAGGCAGCCATAAAGTGGCTGTTTCATTTGCGTAAAAGTCGTGCGAACGCGACAAATTGCCCCAAGGACATGAAACAAAAAAGTCCTGGTTGTGGGATCTCTTGGAATCCAACTGTAAGACAAAGCAAATGCCCCCAAGGCAGCAGGAGGAGCACAAAATAAATGTAAACATCTGCATTTATGACTTTTGCGGCTGGCTAATCTGATGTTGAGTATGCGTCAAGGCAAAGGCAAAGGAGGAAGGAGGAAGGAAACCCTCGGAGCAATACCAGTAGCAGTGGCAGCAGTCCAAGGGGAAAGGCACATTAACCACCCTTCATTTCCTTGGGAGATGAACTAAGTAAGGAGCGACCCCAACCACATGGCCACTATGGTTGTCAGCGGAAGAGGGGAAACACCGGGCAAACACAAACATGAAACAGAAGGGCATACGAGATGAAGAAAATGCTTCAGCTACTGAGGTGGTGGGGGGGGGGGGATGGGGGGGGGGCAGACAGTGAAACAAAGCTGGTGAAGATTGTAATTAACATAAAATTAATATCAACATGTGAGTAGCTCCTGGCAGCAGCAGCAGCAACACGGAACAGGTCTTAGCCCATGCCCCATGCTGGTGCTGTGGCACTGCAGAAACGGGGGGAGGGAAAGCTGCTGCTCTGATAGGATAAGGTCTTCCTGGATTTTGCTGCTCTCGACTACAATTCTGTTGATTGTTTCTTGCCTCGGAAGTCTCTGTGTCTCTGCATCTCTGTGTCTCTGCATCTCTGTGTCTCTGAATTTGGTAACAGTTTGTCCGAGTGCGCTGTCTTGACAAGTGCCTGTCGGCTTATGGCAGATGTCACTGCCCCAATTTGACACCTCAAAATTGTGTTGGAATTTCTATGCTGGAACTTTGGCATGCAGCAAGTTATTTACCAGCAAATGCTTTTTGGCAGACAAACCTTTCAAAATAGCTTCGTTTTCTGACCTTAAAGTATTTTCAGTGTTGCAAAACGGATTTTGAAAGTCCATTTAAAGAGGTAGATAGATAGTAAAATGGAATTTTATAAATTTATTTTCATTATGTAATTCGTAAACGATTTAGCTAGCAGCTTAAAAAGTGGTTTTAAATATTTTAAACTAATTTCTAACTAACATAAAAATAGACTTAAAGCTGCTGCTAAACAATAACAAATGTGAACTGGCTATAGCCTATTTTTGTAGCCGATTTGTAATCGATTCGTAGCTGATCCTTAAGCATTTTTAAACCGATTCAAAACCAATTCATAACCGTTCTCTAATTGATTTATTAATGATTGAGAATTTACATACATACCTTTAAGAATCAAACAATTTATTCCAATTGGATTGCGCTCCAAACTGTATTTCGCACACAACTATTAAACATTCCAAGCTGCTCACATTCTGCTCCTAAATGCATATTATAATCATCAATAGTATGCCATTTCCATGGCATATGAAGGACATTCGAGTTAAGTGACATCCACTGCCTGATTCGGATTCGGATGCTGAATCCATTTCCATTTGCATTCCCCCTTTTGTCGTCGGGCCATTGACATGCCGCCCGTTCACCACTGGAATGTATTACAATTCATTCGCACAACAACAGCAATTATCAATTAAATCGTGTCCATTACTGGGCCAAAAGAAGTGCAAAAAAAAAGTGCATGCAACATGGTTGCACATTTGTTAGCGCTCTCACTCTCTCTCTCTCTCTCTATGTCTCTTTCGCTCTGTGCAACACTTTTTAATTACAAATAGGGGACTACGTAGGGGACTCGAACAAATTGCAAACATTTTATTATTTTTGCATAACAAAACAGAAGGGGGGGAGGAGGAAGTGGGTACCGACCAAATGCTATAAAGAGAGGCAAGAAAATTGCGTTTCCCTTTTGGGGCAACATAAACCCCCATTCCATCTCCCTCTCTCTCTCTCTCTCTCTCTCTTTCACACTCACACTTTCTCTCTTTCTCTCTTTGCGGTGATGTTGAACAAAACGCAACATTTTGTTGAAAGGAAGTCGCCGCTGCCGCTGCTGCCGCCGCATCAGTGTTAACGGTTCCGCTACACATGTTTTGTTGCAACACTGCAACACGCAAAGCTGCAAATAGTTTACCTGCCACACAAACACACGCACACACACATACGCTCCTTTTGCTCTCTGTCGGATGTGTGTGTGTGTGTCTATGGCCTATAATTATGTTGCCTCCAATGTGGCAGAACTCGAGGCGCAACGCATTAAACAAGGGCCCCAGACAAAGACCCTCCTCCCTGGAGGCTTCTCCTTTTCTGTCTGTCTGCCACGCCACGCCACGCCACTCTTTCCTCCCCTTCCTGTCTGCCACGCGACGTTGCCTTAATTATGCGACAGCGCGGCAAACACCCAAAAGCAACACCCAACAGCAGCAACAGCAGCAGCAGCAACACCCAAGCGCAACACTGCAACACCCAAAGGCAACCCTGGCAGTCGCAGAGCAGACTGTGACAACTCTGGAACTCCCATGTGCCAAATTGGTTTACAGACACCGCATGGCGGCAGTCCTCCGCCTCCTGTAGTCCGCTTACAGCTTCCACTTCCTGTACTGCCCCTGAGGATTGATTTATAGTTTACATGCGCCCCATCCCCAATCCCCGATACCCAATTCTCATCCATTTGCCAGTTGTAATCTTGTTTAAATTGTTGCCAATTTAACGCGTCAATTTGGCCATTGACCAGGCCAGGCCAGGCCAGTCCCTGCCTCCGCCACAGTCTGTGTCTGTGTCTGCGTCTCCTCTGCCACTCCATTGACTAATTAAAATACGGCTTGGATTTCCGTTCATCGCCATTAAATAATTCATGTGTTTAAGTGTGTTGTGAAATTCTGATGAATTTTTAAAGCGCTCTACAGATTGATACATAATTGTCGTCTGCCTCCCTAATTATATAATCTAATATTTAATTCGCACAAATAAACACAGGGAAATACATATGTATGTATGTTTTGTAGTTGTCGGCTTAGAAGGGGATTTGTTTTAATTGTGTGAGTATTTAATGATCGGATTATACCCTGCAAATGGACCGTATGCAGAAAGGGTGTATGAAGCGTGCAAATTGTTGATTAAATGATAATTAATGTAGTTAAAAAACGTAGTAAAAATACTCGCAGAAGAGTGACTATTATCGGTAGGATATTTTGAGAACTGTGGGATTATATTTTTTCTACTGAAAAATGTTCATACTAAAGTCGACCGTATTCTTAGTAAACCGCTACAGAAATTCGTTTGCAATGCTCTGCACATAAAAAAAAGCCAGCATTAAATACTGATTGGACTTGCATACATACAAAGATCGTCGCCAAAAATCCTAACGGTATTCGCACAATCTAGCATTCCACACAGTTTCAAACAGCTGCACACAGAATTTTGCATGTACACTTTTTCGTAGTGTTAAGTTTCAAATTATAAAGTAAAATATAGCCCATAGTTGAATATTGCTGACTAAAATATGTACATATGTCATTGAAGACAATAAATTATAGTTAGGTTTAAAAAAAGAATGAGTTTAATATATTGAATGCTTAAATGGCTGATGAATTTGTGCTTAAAGTTTGATTTTAATTTTTTAAATTTATTGGGTGTGTACGCAGAGATATGCGAGTGAGTGTACAAATGTATGTATGCATTGTTGTATTTTTGTAGAAATACCCACAATCACACCTCACACCAAATGGAGCGCTGCCTTGCAAGTCTGTGCATGTTCCCGATTAGGACTAGCCGAAGAGGCGGAGACAGCAAAACTCTGAAAAACTGTTCTTGCAATTTGTGTACCGGCCTGCCTGCTGCGTAATATTTTATGCAGCGAGAAATGCAAAGCAGCAACCGACACACAACATGTTTTGTTGTTGTATTGCTCGCTCTCCTCCCCTCTCTCTCTCTCTCGGTCGCTCCAGCAGAGCATCAAATGCCGTGTCGTTCGGCGCGTGTAGGGAGAATGAAGGAATGAAACATAACTGAGATCATGCTGCCCAAGTGATCGAACAAACTGATTACCGAGTGCCACAGAGATTACAGAGCATATTCGGCTGTATGTCCATGAAGGCTGCTAGACATGTAAATTCAAGATTATTGTTACGTTTACGTTACGTTTATTATAACGGTAAACACACAGTAAAAAATTACATAGAAAGTTCCGCTAAGTTGTGATAAGAGTTACATACATATGTACATATTTATGTACATACATACATAGTTGCGATGAAAGGAAATGGATGCCAGCAGGGTGTGGCATGGCGTGTAATGGCGGCACTGCTTCATTTCTGCTGCTTGGATTTGCTCAGCGTTGAGAAGTTGGAAGGAGCGCCATCTGAACGAACTCGGCACTAGGGATAGGGTGGGTGGGATATACATCAGCTGGCGAATATGTCGGCCAAGCGCCTGTTCCTAAAGATCTGCAATAGAACTATTGCGGGTCTACCGTCGAGCGACTGCCATAAAATTCTGTTAATTTATTTATATTTTTTAATACGGCCTAACAGCCGAATTCTAGGCCAACTTACGCTGCCCATTCGTATCAGTATTCTGTTCTCATATCACATATTAATTAGTTATTGTTTTATTTCAAATATTTCCAATTAATTGTAAGCCTTATCTTTATACAATAATAGGTGCAATCTAAGAATCATTTTTCCCATAATATTTCTGTCATTTCCTAATATTTTTCCTAATATATAGATAGGGTATAAATAAGTATCAAAATCCTCTGAATTGCTTTTTATTTGTTGTTTCCCCCCCGAAATATGTACCGTATACATTTGCCATTATTTATTTGTGCACCCACCAACCAATTCACACGTTTCCACATTTTCTCTATGTCATTGCAGTCGTCGCATCATCGAATCAGTGGCAATCAAGGCTAGGCGGTAGGAGGTGGAAAACTGTGCACAGTTGTGAGTTTCCACAAATATGCGCCAGCAAACAGAATCAGAATCGTCGGACGATGCTATAATGAGCCATATCAGCGTGCAAATATTATCCGCGACAGAACAGCCGACAGGGGAGTGAGTGGGCCAAAACAATGAGCAGCAGCAACAGCAACGGCAGCAGGAAAATTATCATCAGGAAAAGCAGCTCTTGAGTAAATAGAAAATCAACGAGCAAAATCAATACGAAATCAATACAAATACGTGAGAAGGTCTACATGCATATATAGAAGATAGAGACAGACAGACAGACAGACAGACAGACAGAAATTGATTGTCAACATTATTCGTTGTCGCGTGGAGAGACCAGAATAACAACAACCCGAGGAGCAAAAACGCACTGGGAATATATACAACAAAAGAGTGTGTGTGTGTGTGTGTCGCGCTGAAAGGAGTGAAAGACAAACAAAGGAATTTCCCACACATATAGAGTGAAAATGGGTGGCAAGCATCATCATCATGGTGCTGGCTCGGGCGGAACAGGAGGAACAGCATCCGCTGGAGGAGGCGGCGGTGGCAACGGTGGCAGTCTCAACTCGAGCATGTGCAATTCGGTGCTCACCAATGCCACAACAGCCACCAGCAGCAGCCTCACCCAGCAGCAGCAGCAGCTGCAGGCCAAGTACATCAAATCGAAGCGCCACCAGAGTCGCTACACCAATCTGCAGCATTCTGGTCACGACTCTGGCAGCTATCTGCATCTGAATTCGCTCTGGTCGATCTGGTACGGTGTCCTACTCACCCTCTTCCAGGGTTATTTGGCCATGCACGGCGCCTACAGGTTCTTGGGTGAGTATTTTCCTCAGCAGCAGGCGGCAGGCAGCAGCAGTACACTAAATAAATTTTCCATTGCCTTTCTGTGTTTTGCGTTTGCTGCTGCTGCAACACACGATTGCCACATTAGGTGGATTTTGTATGCATTTTGTTATACACAGTTTGTGGTTAACTATATTTCATATATATGATTTATGATGGTTTTAATAAGAAGCAAGGCATTTGGTTATTTCTATTTTGTATGTGGAATTCATTTTACAGCTAAAGCTTAAGGAGTTTTCTATGCCAGGGGTATAGGGAATATTTTTGGTGCGAATTTATTTGATATCTATGTTTTAGAACCTTTGGTATACCTCTCACAATTTTACGAGCATAAACTAGTTGGACTTAAATATAAAGAGGCGCCAACTCTTTCGTAATGGTACAAAAAATAAAGCAAAGTAAAGCCACATATATCAGGAAACAATAACGAAAGCCCAAGGGAACTTTTGAATATTTTTCATAAATCTGATTGACAAAATAGTTTGAATATAATAATTTTGGGAGTATTTCGTAGGTGTATAATTCTGGTAGATCTGCCAACCATAAAATTGTAGTTGCTATGCAGTATTAATCCAGAGTTTAATGCAAAAAGTACTCCTAGTAGAATATTTCTACATTTCTTGTGCAGTTTTTTTTTAACAATTTCTTTTTCTTCCCTTTCGCTAGGCTGCTCTCTGATACCCTGGAAAATTGAGCCCGTGGCGGAATTGAATCTACAGATAGTGCTCTCTGGCGTGGTATTCATTCTGCTGCCCGTATTCTTCACTTCGGCGGTGTTTAAGGTGAGTTTTCTGTTCTGTGGTTGCATTGGCATGGGGCGTGGGGCGGTCCTTTTGTTGCAAATGCTTTTTAACCGGGATCATGACCCCCCACCCCCCTGCAATAATTAACTCTGTACCCCGGTGGTGAGAGTCCTTTGTCCTTTGGCTTTTATATATTTATATCAGTATGTGGCTGGCTGCACTCAATAATTAAATTTTTTTTGTTGTCTCTCTGGTGGTGCTCCATATTGCTTGTCCCAAGCTGCTTTCCCTCTTTCCCCACCCCCCCTTTATGTCTGTGTGTGTTTGTGTGAATTATTTTTAGTGGCATTATTCGTCGTTATTAAATTTATTTGCAAACAAAAACAGCAACAGCAGGAGCTGCCAGAGAGGAGCAGCAGGAGCAGCAGCAGCAGCAGCAACGGCAACAGCAACAGTGTAGGAGCATACGCTGTGGCTCCTTTTCAGTGCAGCATCCACAAAATGGCTGACAGAACACACACAAACACACACACATACAGACAAACACACACACAGCAGCAGATAGAGCAGCACACATGGACACTCGTAGTGTTGTGTCTGACAATTGCGTTGGTTATCCTTTAGCCTGGCTGCACTGTGAGTGTCCCGCCTGCTGCCTGCTGCCTCCTGCCTCTGACCAACTCTCTCTTTCCCCGGGGCGCCCTGCTCCTACCCTGCCTTTCTCTCTTTCCGCTCTGTTTGGCTGCTAGTGTCTCTGCTTTTATCAGCATAATAAATGCAATTATGGCTTTTTCTCTCTCTCTCATATTTCTCCGCCCCCCAACCACCAACCCGTACCGTCTGATGACCAAACCTATACTTCCTGCTGGACCTGCTGCAGCTTCATTGCTTTACCGATTTTATATACATACATACATACATATATATGTATGTACATATGATGTGACATATCTGATGGTTGTTTTTATTGCATATGTGTGGCTTGTAGTTTATTTATCAGTCATCTATAAAGTGTATGGCAGCTGATGATGGGCCACAAAAGCTTGATAGAAAACAAAACATACATACAATAAACAACACCTTACACCCACACGCACTCCTCTCTCTCTTACTCCTGGTAAAAGCCACTTAAAACCACGCTGAGGCTGAGGGCTAGGGGATATATGTACATGCAATATACTCTCCATATGAGGGACATTTCTCTGCTGTGTGGATCCCCCCAGACCCTTTCGCTCTTGCGCTCTCTGTGAAAGTTTTCACAAATAATTGGCTTGTTTTTAAAACAAGCGAAATGGAAGGGAAGACAGACCAACCAGGATTCTGATGTGTGTGTGTGTGGGTGGGTGGGGTCTATCGGTATACGCTCTGAAAGATGGAACAGGATCTGGGTCTGGAATTGGCTTTGGGGTCTGCCCCTTGCGGTGCCCCATTGAATGTGACAGGCCAACTACTGACCAGGGATCCGATCACAGGAAGAGTCTGGCAGGCAGGCAGGCAGGCAGGCAGCTCCCCATTCCGCTTGGCCCAAAATGCAAAATAATTCCATTAAGTGTGTGTCCTGTGCGCCCAAACAGTAGTTCATTATGGCTTTTGTTTGACAAGGGAGGGGGGGGGTGGATAATAGTTAGGGCATTTTTGTTGCGTGCAAATAAGGGAAATCAACTTTTGAAGATCTTTTCCTGCAACATATTTTGAGTGACATTTTTGAGTACTTTTTTGTTGTTGTTGTGCCAAAAAAGATAACAAGTTTTTATGTGTGTAAGTGTGCAGACAGGATCATTAATTTTGCGGGTTTTTATCCCCCCTTTGATTGCAGTTGAAAATCTTAAAAGCCGCAATTTAAGGAGATTTATCACCCATTTAATATTTTTATACCCGTACTCAAAAAAGAGTTAAGGGGTATATTAGATTTGTGGTAAAAGTGGATGTGTGTAACGCAGAGAAGGAAACGTTTCCGACCCCATAAAGTATATATATTCTTGATCAGCATCAATAGCCGAGTCGATATAGCCATGTCTGTCTGTCCGTCTGTCCGTCTGTCTGTCCGTCTGTCTGTCTGTCTGTCTGTCTGTCTGTCCGTCTTGTTGAGCGCCTAGATCTCAGAGACTATAAGAGCTAGGGCAACCAAATTTGGTTTCCAGACTCATGTGATATCACACTGCTACAAGTGTATTTCAAAATTTCGCCCCGCCCCCTTCCGCCCCCACAAAAGACGAAAATCTGTGGCAGCCACAATTTTAAAGATACGATAAAACTAAAAACGCAGTATAGTAGAGAATGCCCATATCTACCAGACTGCCGAATCTGAATCAGATCGGATCATAATTATAGCCAGAATGACGAAATTAATTTTCAGTTGCTTCCCCACTATTTTACTATTAACTATTTTATGCCCTATTTGGGTTTGTTTTTATATTAAAAATATTAGGTAGGCTTTAAGCATGTTGAAATATATATTTCTAAGCGATTATTCAAAGCTTCTTCTTTAGCCTCTTCCCATTAAAACAAAACAATTGAAACATATTTAAAAATCCCAAAAGGCAACGTTATTTGTGGTTAAAATAATAATGTTTATACGCTTTTGCTGTGATGGTTTCAGCTGCTTCAAATGTTGAAACACTTTTTCTAAATATTTCTATACCGCAAAACCTTTTTTTGTATTCATCAAAGTTTTGACAATTTCCAAATGGAAATGCACATTTTACGAGTTTTATTTTATTTTTATCTATTTGGCCCAACTTTGTCAAAACCACCAAAAAGGGTATACAAATTGTATGCAAAAATTCCCCAAAAAAAAAACCACAATAGCGACAACGAACCAGCAGCCAGGCAGGCAGCCAGCCAGCCAGCAAACAGGGACAACAGTCGGGAATATAAACCGTTCAAAGGCTAGCGGATATCAGTCAGCGGCCAGACAGACCGCCATAGAAAATGAGAAAGGGAATCCGCAGACCGCCAACGAGCAGAAAGAGATGGCAACAAGGCAGACAGATCAGAGAGAGAGAGAGAGAGAGAGTGTGCATGGGATGGATGGTTCATCACACGTCGGCGAACGTTTAATAAAGGACAGCAGCAGCAACAACGGCATCAACAACATCATCAGCATCAGCAAAGACAACAAACAGAAATTGGTTGAAAACTGAAATCCCAACATTGACCATTGAGGCGTGGCTATCAGAGCTAGACCAGCCCAGAGCCCACAAAAACCCCATGCGAACGGCCCACACTTTAGACAGTAGCAGGAGCAGGAACAGGAGCAGGAGCAGGAAACAGGAACATTGCATAGTTTTTGCTTAGTTTTCAGGCAGTACAGTACAGACGCAATTACGTCTATGGTGTGGCAGCCGATAAGGCTTAGAGAGCAGAAAGCATAAGGGGAGTCCGCCCCACCACACAGACAGATAGAGAGACAGAGACAGTGAGTGGAAGAGACAGAGACAGAGACAGGGACAGGGAGCTGCACCAATTGTCACACTGCACACAGCCATAACAACGTGGAAATGCACAAAAACTTTTTGCGACTTTTATATTTGCACAGCATTCGAAATTAAACGAATAAAGATAGAGAATAGATAGAGAGAGAATGCTAGACTGGGGAATAGACAATTCCAGAGTGGTGTTGGTTAAGGGGTGGGGGTTTCGGTAGGTGGTGGGGAGGTGCAGAGACATGTCTGGATAACCGCATTCGGCTTTAGGGGAATAAACGTAACGAATCGGTTAACCAACATTGGCTGAAGAGGTGCAACAAAGTGGAAAACTAGAAGTAGTATGGTGACATGGAATATGCATATGAATGGATCACATTTCGCTATGCCACACTGTATTAGAGGCAGTTTTTGGATTTAGAGAGGGAGTTATTGGATGATACATTTAAAGAATATCCCCCTGAAGATACTTGTAATGATGAAAGGGATCTAAAAAAGGGAAAGCTGGGCTATTATTGCGATATATTGATGCTCCATAATTCTCTGTATATTTGAGAATTAACTGCTGGATTATTTGTCTTAAGGAAACGTATCAAAAAGTACAAAATTAAATGCCTCAAAGGCTTAAAACTTTCCATGAAAATCGAGATATAATATTGCACTTTATTTTAATAACTTTTAGGTAAAAATATAAATTTTTGCAGTTAATTTTTTCCTAACAAATAATGAGTGTAAGCTTTCCAGCGATTATGGAATTAAATGAGTAATTTCAAGCTGAATTCAATTTACAGACAAAAGAGCAGTAGATAAAGTTCTAAACTGAAACATTTTCTGCATTTCGCGTTAATTCTTACAAAAATATGAGCACCGAATAAATGTTAGAAAAGCTAAATAGCACCCCTGGGGGTTACTGCCATGAACAGTGGCTAATGAGAGGGGGTTAACCTCAGGCAGTCTCATACATATGGAAAAGGATTTACCCCAAAGAGAGCGAGAGCGCGGGAGATAGAGACTGATGGGAGCTTAATTTGGAAGCATGTCCGCTTGCAGCTTGCAGCTTGAGTTCATGCCACGGCAGTGAAAGAACCGCGAAATGCTCTGGCACATTTAAATGTATTATCTTGCTGTGGGGGTTTTTTTTTTTTTACCAATTTCCCACACAGCCCCGCCTCCCACGCATGCACTTCAAATGCATTTTCGCTTTTTGCAAATTGCAATCATTGTTGCCCGTACGAAACGAAGCGAAGCGAAACCAAAAAAGGCAAAAAGGCAAAAATGAAACCAGAACCCAGCGTCAGAGCCAAAACCAGAGCAAGCCAAACAAAGTGAACCATTTGCAGCTGCCGATGCTCCTGCTGCTGCTGCTGCTGCTGCTGCTCCTCTACTCCTGGGCACTCAACCTGCTCCGAATGTGGCTCCTTCATCATGCTGATGTCTGCTTGTTTTACCCGGTACTTGGTAGCATACAAATGGGTATGATGGATTCGAAAGAAATTCTATATACCCTTTGAGAGACCCCTAGACTGCTTCAGGTAGTACATTTTTCAATAGATATTAGTATAACAAATTCCCAGGCGAAGCACTCTCAGGCACCTCTCGCAACTATTTTTCTTAATTTTTTCCCATGTAGTTTATAAAATATAGAATACAATTTCCAGCACCTCATGCTTATCCGCAGTGCGTACGTGGGGGGTATTCCCATTGTCGATTCTTTCGACATGAGCGTGTCGCCCCTTGTTTTTTAATTTAAAAGCCCGACAGCTCGCATTTATTTATATATGTATGTACGTATGTATGCTGCACGTGATTTTTATGTTCTATAGAGTGCGCAAGTGTATCCTCCACAGGATTTATATATGTGGCATATACGTACGTACCGTTCATATAAATATTTCATTTTGCCATTTGTCACGTGCAAAAATGTTCCCTCTTTTTTTTTTGTTTTTTTTTTTTGTGCTCTTGTTTATGCGCCAACGCGTCGTATGCGCAACGTCCTTTGTGTCTCTTTCACTATCAAATCGCGCGGTGTTTGCAATTTATTATACTTATAAAAAATGCATTAAAACACACACAAAAAAAATCCCACCCAAATGTTTGTTCGCACTTTACATTTTTTTTAATGATTTTTGGTAAATTTTTATATAAATTTTTTATTAATTGCCACAGAGGTCAGCAAAAATCGGTTGTGTGGTCAGCCTCGCCTACATGGTTGAGGGATATCTTTACTCTGTGACAAGGCTCTGGTGGTTTGCCTGCCTGTTGCTGGTTTTATGATTTATGCATTTTTCGGTGTAATTTATGCAATAAAATCCGAGTAGAGTCAAGTGATTGGAAGCAACATGGTGTCCCAAATGGCAGACCCAGAGGGAGGTCCTGGATATTCAGTAATTTAAACCGATTGTATTTTCCAGACACTGAAGATTGATTGAAGCAATAATTTACATTGATTCAAGCTGAAGGCTCCTCTCGGGCTGCATGCGATAATTATGCTAACAGTATTGATGAAAATCTTGTGTCTGTGTGTTGGGATAGATATCATTTGACTGCCCGAAGTCGTAGGCAAACTAAGAATAATTGAGTAGTTTGTGGCTTTGGCTCTGGATTATTGATGGCACGAATAAGTAAGGAGTTAGTAAGGAGTCAGAGTAATCCACATTTCGGCATGTCCTGTTAGTATTTTGGTCTGGTTAAATCTTTCGAATTGATTCTGATTACGTATTGAAATGTGTGTGTGGTTGGCAAGGAGCTTAAGCTCAGAGAAATGAAACTGTGGGCGGGGAGGTCCGCCTAAGACGTGTTTAATTATCTAATTGAACATTCTTTAATTTTGCTGTGTATTTAAATCTGATGTGTGGAGTTTTATGTCATTGGAGCTTAAGATTCAAACTTTTTAAAATTGCAATAGTTAAAAGGTTTTCAACTAATGAGGGTACTCTTTTCTATGGTTTTTTTTTTCGTTCTTTAAACTTTAATTTTACTAATGGAAGGCAGTTTTTTTTTTTATAAGTTTATGGATTCTAAAGCTTAAAAGAGGCTTACAAAAGCTAAAACTTCTTCTTTTTTTTTTTGGTATTAAAATAAACAGAAAACTATGGGCTTACTCTCCCATTCTCTTCGTTAGACATTGTTGACTGCGCATTTGTGCCCCTGGCCATGCCACCGCAAATGAAAATTGTTTGCTCTTCGACTCACATGCAGCATGATTTCTATACGTGTTCTATAATTCTTTGCTTGTATTAATGTATGAAAAATTTGTTGTAAATTTTATTCAAAAAATTAACTCCACATTCAATTAGAATTTTGTAATAAATTATAACAAAAGAAATGTTATTTTGTATGCGCCGAAAGCATCAGCAAATGATGCACTTTTCACAATAGATATAAACATCCACCATTTATGTTGTAATGTGGTTGGATAAACGTCGATTTGCAACAGAGAATAAATAATGAAAGCATTATTAGCCCCCCCACCAGTGGACACGTGTGGATGCCTAAAAGCGCAACTGTGATTGAAATGGAAAATGTGCATCATTTTGGGCTTTTGTTTTGCGCCAAAGTACATTTCAACGAAACTTAATTATTTTGTTCATTTGTTCATTTTGTTATTTTGTAGAAGAAAGTTATCATAGAGCAATAAATTACATTTACCCGGAAGTAGAGCATATTCTTGTGAAAATTTCAATTTCCGCTCCATGCCCAAAAAGGGAAACCAATCGAAAATCAGAGCAGACATTGTCAAGACTCTTCCCACACCACTCAACTATGAATATCCTTTCCAGCTGGCAAATTACATACATATATAAGTATATGAACCGTTTTTTGGCACACAGACAAACACACACATTTCCAGTCCACTGAATAAACTATATTTTTGCTCTCTCTTAATATTTCCTTTTAATAATACCCCCAAAAATTTCGATGACTTTTTGACAGGTTGGCAACTTGGCAAACGACGGCATTAAATTGGCCACAGGCGCAAGGGAGCGACGCTGCACGCTGGCCCCCCACGACGGCCTCGAGGAGGAGTCACGCGGCGGGACGCTGCGTGCTCTGTGGACGCACGGCGGACCGACGGCGGCCTTTGTCCATATCCTGATTGCGCTTTGTTTGCTGCTGCCACGGCTGTTGCTGGAGGCGCGCATCATCGAGAACGGACTGTTGCCGAAAGGTGAGCATAATTAATTGACCAACTCTCTGCAACAGACGCACAATGCCTGCCCATACATTGTGGCAGCACCTGGAGGAGTCACTCTGAGTGGGTGCATGCAACACAAACGGAAATGTTTAAGTATGCAGCGAGAGGATGCCACCTGCACTGCACTGTTGTTGCATCGTTGATACACTTTTTATGGCCGTCATTGCAAAGGGGACAAAAGATTGTACTTATTTGTATCTGTTTGGGGACGGATATAACAGGCAGTGGGTTCAGTTAGTGACACTGAATTTTATGGAACGAAAAAGCGAAGGGCTTTATGAAGGGGAGCTTTATTATTTACATACATATTACTACCGAAAATCAACACGATCGGATGAGTAGAATGTGCTATATTTCTCTGAATATTCTCCACTGTTCTTTGCCTTTTGTTGTTGTTATATTTCGTTTGCATTGCCGTGAATCGAAAATGTCTTATCTCTTGATCTTTCTCAGTGCTGCGCGCATGCAATAAACACACTCTCTCGTACTCTGCCGCCATTCTACTGCGCTCTCGGCAACTAAAACTCTGCAGTTTGCCAGCCACGAAGATAAGAGAGCTGCTTCGATGCTTGGCACTGTTGTTGGTTATTCTCTCTCCCGATTGCCGTCGTTGTTGTTGTTGTTTCATTCTGACACAGCTCTGCTCTGCTGCGATCCTCTCTCGCAATAACTAAATTCCAGCGCTCTCTCAGCAACAACAACAACAATGCGACTGCAGCTACTGCTCCTCTCCGCGTGCACAAAGTATTATTGTAGCGTCGCGCGCGCTCTCAGCAAATAAGGAACGGCACTTTATTTTCGCTGCCTAGTTTCGCTGTCTCCTATGCTCGGTTGCTTATTAACTTAACAGCTATTAATACCCTTCAATACCCTACTAATACAAGCAGTCTTTATTACATTACAATAAAGCCCAGCAACAGACAGGGTAGTCCTTGAGTCGCAATACAGGACTGGCTGCATTCTTGTTGAACTATTTTTATTGCATTTCGATTATGCACTTCCACAAAGGATTGGCAGAGGAGGAGCGCTATAGCTAAAGGATTGCTTGGGGAATGATGATTGTAGGTGGAAAGGATTGTGTTGGGTCACATTGTTGCCTGGCGAGGATTGCAGTTATCCTCAGCTTTATTGTTGTCTGTCCTGCATACACCGCGCGGCGGTACATTGTCGTATTGTTGATGGCGTTGATGTCCCCCCATTCCCCATTCCCCATCCCCCACCCCCCCATACAATGACAATGATGACAACTATTAAACCGACAACATGACTGGAGGCAACATGCAACATGCAACATACAGCAGACAACACACTGAAGAATATTGCAGATGGAAGCAGAGGCCTGGCCTGCCCCATCGCGTTGGCTGCAAAATCAATCATAATAATTTGCCATTGTTGATGCAATCAATTTGCTGTTAAGTCTGCCATTCTGCATTTTAATTAAATTATGTGTGTGTGCTTAAAAGGAAACCAAACGAACAAGCACGGGGCAGGGACCGGAAGGACTGCCCTGCTATTTAAATACATTTACTCCTACATTCTCCATATGGTGGCAGGGCCACAAACTGTTTAACCAAGAAGTTTAGGATGCTCTGAAGGGCGGTTAACAAAGCGAGCTTAAGGGAATATGCATGAGTTGAGTATGAGTATGAGAGAAGAGCACAAAAAAAAATATATACATACATATACAACCCAGTAGGAGTAGTAGAGGCAGCGGCAGTAGGAGGAGCAGGAGCAGGAGCAGGAGACGGCGGATGAGGAACAGCTTCAAAGGCAATCGCTGGGGAAATCTGCTAGCCAAACATCTACAATGGGAGTATGTGTGTGTGTGTGTGTGTGTGTGTGTGTGTGTGTGTGTGTAGGTGTAGTACGAGGTACTACGATATGGTATGCATGACCGCTCGACAAACAAAAACACAACCGAACGAGCGTGCACACAGGCTAACAACCGCAGGAGCAAACAGAAAAGGACACACACACACACACAGAAGCAGAGGCAGCAGCAGCGGCCAGACCAGGTTGACAGGGAACGAGGTGCGGCGGCCATAATGCTGGCCAGCAATAAGCCATGTTATTAACAGTGGGCGAAGGCGGCCATATCCGTGGCAGCGGAAGGCGGCCAAGCGACCCAAAACTCTGTGCAAATGTTGGCCAACTGTGAGGCAGGACACGGGGGGCTGGGGAGGCTGGGGCTCGCCACAGCACTGACTCCAGGGCTCGACTCCGAATGCTGTTTTCCTTGCAGTAACAGAAGCAGCAGGGGCAGCAGCAGCAGCAGCAGCAGCAGAAGGCCTCTGTGTGTGTGTGTGTATCTCTGGCTGTGTCTGTGTTTGTGCTGGTTTGTGTACAGTCGGATCGACGAGTCTCACATGTGATGGCAGACACAGTAAACTAATTCCATAGTTAATGGCAAACAGCAAAAAAAAAACAGAAACAGAAACTAAACGAACTGGAAGGCAGGCAAAATTAGTTTGTTCAGGACGAATCCAGGGATGCTCTGCAGAGTCTTGAAATTAGAAAGGATCTTAAAGATATTACTAAGGAAAGAACAAATTAATTTAAAGACAGTCAATGAGAAGCTTCTATGGACCAGAAATCAGCAGCACAGATTATATTCCATGCCAGGCTGATTTTTTGCACCAATAAAAAAGAAAATGTATTTTAGATCTGCACCCAAGAGTTCAGTGAATTAAATTCTTAGTAGAATATATAGTTCAAGGGCCCATTCGTTTCATGAGAAATGATTCCCAATGCGAAACTGCACAGTGATAATTCTGCTAGGCACATTTTAAATTCTACAAAAATAACAATCGAAGCCACAGCTACTTGCCAACTCTCGCAAATATTATTTAAAGATTTCCTATCTCAATAGGAAGAGTCAAGGAATGTTCTGTTCCATATGTGCTATTTACTGCCTATTATTTAATTCGAAATGTTTAGTCCTCATTCCAGTTTCCATTCAAAATGTTTCGATAAATATTCAAATGATTTCCAGCTTCCATATGACTTGCTCTGAATATAATTCTTGAAGGCAGCTGTCAGTAGAAATCTCCTTCCCTTAGCCAGCCAGCAAGTGCAGAGCCACTCCTCTGCAGCAAGCCTCCTTCGATAGTGGACATTACCCTTTAGACCCTTTCAAATAAAAAATACAAAATGCTAAATGGCCACGACTAGGCCAGCAGTAGCAACAATTGCCGAGGAAGGCACAACAAAAGCAAAAAGCAAATGAAACAATAATGGCCAACAGATGCAACAGCAGCCACCACACCAGAGAGATGCAAAGGGCCGGGCCGCAACCAGAGCCAGAGCCAGAGCCAGAGGCAAATCAAAATTAACTACATTTAAAGTGAGTCAAAGTCCGGTCTGGTGGGGGTGCCTCCATTCGCAGTGCCCAGTGCCAGTCCCCAGATGTCCGGGGAATTGTATGTCGGGGTTTATTGAACCAAAGGGAGTAACCGGAGTACCGGCACACACAGAGCGAGACAGAGAGCGCGGCAGAGAGGCAGAGAACAAAGGCAGCCATCGGTTCGCGGAGTAAATTAAAAATGTGGCTGTGAGTCCACAGTTGGAGTTGGACTCGACAGGATTCATCGGCAATGTCGATGGGCAGGGAGTGTGCCACCCATTCAACTTGCATTGGCATCATAAAAACCATGACGAGATGAGTATAAATCCGCACTGACTCATTGACTGACTGATTGACTGACTGACTGACTGACTGACTCACTGACTGACTGGTTGACCCTCCTCCTCTGTCTGCTGTCTGCTCTATGTGATTTTTCAATTAATTTCGATTCTATTTTTGTTGTTTTGCCGCTGCTGCTGCTTTGGCCGGCTTTTTACCGCGCTGCCTGCTGCTTGCCTGCCACTTGCCACAAAGTCAATCTCTTGTCGCTGCCAGACATTCCCTGCCCCTCTCTCTCTCTCTCTCTCTCCTTCTGCCTCGCTTCTCTGCACTGCTCGTCCCGTGGTCGATGTGAAAATCCATGCTGGGGGAAATTGTTTTCGCACAACTTTTGCAGCTGAATCCCTGTCGTTTTTCCTGTCCATTTCCCCAACCCAACCCCAACCCCAACCCTTCGTAAATTAGAAAATCATTGGCACAAATAAAATCCTGCAGTCAAAGCTAAAGTTGCAGTTGATAGAAAAATAAAGGGGAAATGAAAAGTGGAAGAGCCCCAAGGAGCCGATGTACGGAGTGCCAGAGGGGGGGGGGGCAGCCGGGCAGCTGGTCAAGCTAAGTGCAATGCCTTGTCGCGCGAGTCGCGACTCCTTTTGGCTCCATTTTCACGCTTGGCTGACTGCCTGCTAGCCTTTGCCTGCACTCCATCTGTACCCCCCAGCCCGCCGCTGTGTGCATTTCTCTGCTGCCTGCTGCAGTTCTCTGTCTCTCCCTCCCTCTCTCTCTCTCTCTCTCTCTGGGCAATTTGTCAACGAGGCACTGACATCCTTAAAGACTTAAGCTCTCCAAGATTGGCCTGTCAGACGTCCACTCTCCCTCCGCCTTGGGTTCCGCCTTCTGAGGCGCTTATGCCTGTAAGTTGCAGAATTATAATTTTCAGCAAGCAATTAGCAGCATTTTCCACAAGTTTTTCCAATTCCCCCCCACACACCCCCTTTCGATTGACAGGCAAATGATTAGTGTTTAGGCTATGGAATTTCTTTCCCTACATTTTTGTTTAATATTTTCTGCAACTTTTATATTAGAGCCACAAAATCGGAACAAAAAGATGAAGCAATTAGGCAAGGTGGTGCGGGTGGGGGGAGCCAATCATAAAAAAGCGAAAATGCTTTTAAAAACTTTCCCACCAACTCGCATAAAAAGCTGCACGGGAAAACCCATCAAAAGGGGGGGCAAAAACGTAGGGCGATGGCTACAAAACTGTAGCCACAAATGCATTTTATGATTATGTTGCATTAAATTCGCCAAATATTTGATGACTGAAAGGAAGTGATAAATCAGTGGGAGAGGGAGTAACTTGTAGCCACGAGGGATAAGGAAATTAATGGCTGTAAAAATAAAGGAAAGTTAAGACAGGGGCGGAGAAGGAGTAGCTGCGAAAATGAGAAAGGAGTAAAGAGCTTAGCAAATGAAAGCTAAAGGGTAGACACAAAAGCATAAATATGCGTACATTTCCATATACGTTCAGGATCTTTCTCCTAATATCATAATCTTTAATGAATTTATTTAGATATTTAATATATAATATTAAGCAAGATAAGTAGCTCATTTTTTTACGTTCTCCCAGCAAAGAACATCTTTGGATTAATATTTTCCTAGGCCATAAAGCGTTTGGAGTTTCGAGCTATGCAAAAATTTACTCCTTAAATTATCTCTGGCTGTGCTATGGGAAAACTACTTTACTGGAGTGAGTTCCCACTAGGATTCCATCTATTATCCCTATCTGTAATACACTGCCATATTGCAGCTCTGAAACTTCAACAAACTCTCAGCATTAATAAAATAAATATGCCAAAGAAAAACTCAACTCCCCCATCGAGCCATCAAGTGCCGCTTTTATGCGCGTAACTTGAAAGTACGAGAAAAGTAAAAGAAAAACTTATTAAAAAAAAAAGGGGCAGGAGGAAACTTGCTAAGGCCGGGCAGCTGTTGTCGGCAGCGGCACAAAAAGTAAGACAATGAAAAAATGCGCTAAGCGTTTAAGGGCAGGAAGGACGAAGGAGGGAGGAGGGGCAGTGCCGGGCGGACTGGATGCGGAACACCACAATGCCCTTAATTAATTTCATTAATAGATGACACAAAAATCACTGCGCAAGAAGGATGACAATTTTTATGGCGAAAATCACTTATACGCCATGTTGCACTCATAAATAATTAATGCAGACATCTCTGCTTCAATAGCAAAAACAAATGAAAAATGTAATGGCCGAGGCGAGAGAGGGAAGAGGACAGGGCAGGGCAGGGCAGGGCATGAGCTTGGACCTGCGCCATATTGAGCGCATAAAAGGCTGGCTAAACAGGCCCTCTCCGATTACGTTAAGGATGGTGGGGGGACGGACGGATGGTGGTCCTCCGGAAGTGGCTAAAGACGTTGAGCTCCGGCCGTAGGTCGTTGGTCGTCGTTCGTTGGTTCGCTGGTTCGCTGGTTCGTTGCTCGTGGCTCGTCTCTGGCATATCGGCTCTTGGCCCGAGCCCCTGAAACTTATCATTATTCATGCTAAAGACTTAACGAGCGCGCAAGCTTTGGGGTTGAAGGGAGAGAGCCCACCCGTGCTGTTCGTCGTCTTATCGCAACTATTACCACAGCGGGAAGTCGCTCCTTCGCTGGCAGCAGCCCCCATGGCAGCCTCCACGGCCACGGCCACTGCAACTGCCATTTCCATGGGCGCATGTGGCATGGGGCCAGCCTGCCAGCCTGCGAGCAGTGGGCGTTGCCCGAGTTGGATTTGCGCATTTTCATTACGCTTATCCTTGGAGCTTGCTGGCTGCCTAGCTGCTCCTCCTCGTTTGGCCGCTCATTCTCGTTGGTGTTATTGTCATTGCCATAATCAAGGAGGTGGCGGCAGAGTCAAAGCACGAGCAGAGTGTGGCGGTTGCCTCCCGGGTTAATCTGGAGATTTTCGGTGTTGTCGGTTTTACGAGCCACTTGCCGCCGCCGCTCCTGCTGCCATTCCTGTAGCTTCTTTAAGTACGAAAAGACGACACCAACGGCAGCGACATATTATTATGGCATCCATTGTTGTAATCCCGTCCCAGCCTTAGTCTCAGTCTCAGCCTCAGCCTCAGTCCCATCCTCAGTGCTCGTCTCTTTTGGGAGCGCCCATTGTCTTTAATATTTGTTTGGTAATTCCCATTTTGAGGACTTTCTTTTATTTCCAACGAGCGACTGCGACTGCCCGCTGGGCAAGCAGTGTCCTTCCCCCAACTAATAAATAATTTTATGAAAGTGTTAACTTGGCGAAATTTCGCATTGCTTTCGCTTCCTTTATTAACTAGGGCATTCTATGGGATGCCTCAGAGCAGTAGCCATAGGAGTAGGACAACACGAAGGACATGCCATAACCGACATCATAAAGTAAACTAATTAGCGAGCTTTTGAAATTTCACCCATCGAAGTGCAGGAGCTGCGGAGCGGCTCTAAGACAAACAAATTTACGTAGCTCTGTTGGAGGGGGGTTTAACAAGGGATTAGATAGGAGCCGCAGAGAAAGGTACGAGCACAGAGCATTGGGGGGAAAATCTTTAAGGGTTTCCCCACTTAATCAATTCCCAATTTCCGCTGCGAGTGTCGCCAATGGGATTGGCAGCCTGTCAGCAGGATTAATTTATGCCTGATTGCCTTTCAATGGGCAACGTTCTGGCCTAAGAGTTCCTGTGCCTTGGAGTCTGTAAGCATTTGTGAAGCACTCCCAAGTCAATACGTTTCATTAATGTTGACTTAAAGCTTTTGTTGTTTGGCATAAAATAAGTTTTCAAGTGGAAATTAACATGGATCTTAGGCTAGGAATATTCTATACAAAATTGGCAGATAATTGGCATATGAGTCGCATAAATATCTCCGGCATAAGCTCAAATGAAATGTTAAATGCAGAAGCCACAAGTTTGTTGCACAACTTTAAGCCATAGTAACAAAAACTCTAAGCATTGAACAACAAATTTAGCTTGAGAATAAGTCAAGCATAAGGAAAGGGAAATAGTTTCCTAATTGAATTAATTTCTGCGCACTCGAATTTCGCTTGCCATGGAGGTGAAGGCGGAGGCGGAGCGGGTATAATCCTTGATTCGGAAATGCATATTTTCATTGTTTGTTTGTTTGTTTGTTTGTTTGTTTGTATATTTGCTTATGGCCATAAGAAATGCTGGTGTAGCGCTCAGATTTCAGCCATCTCCTCTGCTTGGCTTCTGATTGCAGTTCGAGGAGGGTGGGGATTGGGGCGGATGGAGGATGGAGGCTTATGCTATGTTATCCATGGCAACCCTCAGCCCTCAGCGCTCAGTTCCCATTTCCCATGGCCCCCACAGCACACTCGAATAAATCGCATGAGTCGAATGAATGCCTGACCGTAATAAACATCGATATTATTATGCTTAGAGTTAGATGGGAGATGGAGAACGATGGTTAGCCAGATAAAACCATAAGCAGATCCCAGAGCAAGCTGCTGCTGCTGTTGCTGTTGCTGCTGCTACCATATGCTGCAAATGCGCGTTTAATTAGTCCTCTGCGGAGTGCCAACCGAATGGGAGGAGGTGTGGGCTGGACTGGACTGGGCTGGGGCTGGACGGGGCTGGACTGGACTGGGCTGGACTGGGCTGGACTGGGCTGGACTGGGCTGGGCGTGGCTGCTAATGGTGGAGCACAAAACTCCGTTGTTGTCCATTGTTTCGCTTCAGCATTCGAATGCGAACGGAAATTGGGATTTGTATGGGAATAGTTTCGGTCTCCCTTTCGCTCGCTCTTTTTTCTTTCGTCCTGGCCAAATCCTTTGTCCGCACAATGGCTGCTGCTGCCCAGTGCCACAATTTCGCCGGCCAGTGCCACAATTTCGTCGGCGAGTGGCTCAGTTTCTGCTTTGTCTTTGTAGTCTGTGTGCAACATTCAATTTTGGGGGTTTTTTTTTTTGGCGTGTGCCTTGATTTGTTGGGTTTGGGTTGGGTTGGGTTGGGTTGGGTTGGGTTGGGGGGGAGGAGGAAGCCTTTGATTGGGGAAGTCAGTCAACAGAGCCAGTCTAGCTGGCAAATAGCAGATACATCTAGGAGCTACAGGCAGATACAGCTAGGAGCTCCAGGATACAGATACATTTACTTGCAGCAGGGGATACATGTTTATTAATCAGTACTGGGCGGTGGGGGGCTGTGGATTAGGCTCCCCATCGATGCCTCATTTAATTAACGATTGCTGAAGAGCAGCAGCAGAGAGAGAGAGAGAGGCACTCAAGCCTGTGGCTGTGTGGTTCCGGTTTATTTACTGCCCAAGCAGGCGTATCCGTGTGTGTGTGTGTGTGTGTGTGTGTATGCTTATCCCTAACAGGTGCTTTACATGTAATCCTGCGTGATGTATTCCAATTAGAGATGCGGAGAGAGAGTATCGAAGGATGCGAAGGATGCTCTGCAGTTCAAAGCAATTAATTCCACATGCTTGAGCAGCCATCAATCAAGCAGGAAGAAGAAGCCTTTTGGCTTCTCTACTAACAAACAAACTATCTCTCTCTCTCTCTCTCTCTCTCTCTCTCTCTCTCTATCAACCTCTCATCCTCTAACTCTAACTCTATCTCTCTCTCTCTGTGTGTATCCTTTGTAGAACAAATTTGGGCCACTGAAATGGACTTTGTTGTTATCAATCGTCGCAATTTGATGGCCCTATCGGTGGTGGGACCCACAGCACTGCCCAAGCACTACCATCGACAGCAGCAGCAGCAGCAGCAGGAGGGGGAGGAGGGCCATCCACACACTTACAACATGACCGCAGCAAACGGCGGCAGTCTGGAGCAGGAACAGGACGAAGAGGACTACTACAACGACACCATGTTCACGGCCATGCGGGGCATGGGTGGGGGCAATAACAACTTGTTCGACCTACGAACTCAACCAGCTAAGGCGGCAAATGGGGGCGGCGGCGGCAGGCAGAAGGCGGCTGCGGCAAAGACAACGACAACGTCTAAAACGACAGCCATATACACAAAATTGAATGCGGGCGGCAAATACTTTGAAGTGCCCGATTTAATTAATCAAGATATTGACGAGGAGGAGCGCCAAGAGCTGGAGGAGGCCATCCATGGGGATGATGACAACGATGAGGGGGATGTGGGCGATGTGTTGTCGGCGGAGCAGGAGGCAGGCACTGTTTTATTGCCGGATTTTGATGAGTTTGCAGCGAAAACCACAAAGACAACAACCAGCAGCAGCAGTGGCAGTGGCAGCGACAGCGAAGACAGCAACAAGTTAAATATCGAAAATTGGCAGACATTGGGAACACTGGCGAAGGGCAGGAGCATAACCACAACGACGCGCTCCACCACAACTGAGGCGCCAACAACAGCAGCAGCAACAAGCAGCACAACAACAACAAGCACCACAACGCCAGCAACAACAACAACCAAAGCAACAACAACCAAAGCAACAGCAGCGACAGCAACAGCGACAGCAGCAACAACCAGCAAACAGCCACATCATCATCACAGCAAAACCAGAAAGCATCACAACAAGCAGCACCACAAGAAACAGCAGCAGGCGCGTCGCCATCATGTGGCATCGCACGAGCAGGCAATGCTGGAGAGCTGGAGCCCGGGAGGGGAGCAACAGCAGCCGCAGCAGCTGGAGGAGACCACCACGCGGGACAGCAACATACATCGCGTGCGGCCGGAGGTGCTGCCCGAGATTATCATACCCTCGACGCCAGTGTCGAGCAACTCCAAGATCATAGCCATCAAGCCGAAGAACCAGAAGCGCCGGATCAGCAAGCGGGCCGCAGGAGTGGAAATCGAACCGGAATATCAGCTGGGCGATGGAACTGGCAGCATCAGTTCCAGTGAATTTGTGGCCAAATCGAATGAGGAAGAAGCGGAGACGGAGGCGGAGGCCGAGGAGAGCGAGGACTTTGACTTGGAGGAGGGAGACTTTCAGGCGATGCCCGCTTTGACGCCAGCCACACCCGCACCGCCGACCCCAGCAATGCCCGGCAACGACTACGTGCGGCTGGATGGCTTTGCCGGAATGCTGCAGCTGTTCTTTGGCATCGACAAGCCCATCGATGTGGCCATCTTTGCCCAGCCACCGAGTGCAGAGTTTGTGAATCTGCTGTGCGCCCTGCTGGTGTGGTCCGTGCGCTATCCGGCCGTGTTCTGGAACACCTCAAAGGCCTTTGCCTGTGTGTTCAGTGTGCAAATGATTGTGGCCGCCTTGGACATCGTACTGGGCTATGTGGGCGTCTCGAATCTGTACAAGCTGCAGATCTATGCCGAGGCCATGCCTGTGCATCAGCCCGGACTCATTCTGAATGGCATCGTGACGCTGGCTCTGTATCTGCTGGCCACGGCGCTCGTGCTGGCCTCCTCCATGGTCATGTATCTGTACGGGCATGGCCGCTTGGCCACCCGCATGAGGGATCGCTCCATCATTACGCTGAAAGCGAACGAGACTTGGATCTACTTTGCCCACTGCGCCTCGTTGTGCTTTGTGCTGGCACTGGCTGTGGTCAAGGCGCCGCTGCTCAACGATCTGAGTGCCACCTATAAGAATAATTTGCATTGTCCGACATTTTTGGCAGGTGAGCAAAACAAACAGGGAACACATTGAACTACAGTGCCCAATAAGCACTCGATTGATTGCCTGCTTAAATTATTAATGGGAAGGCCAAGCACCGTGTCAAAAAAAAAAAAAAACACCTTGAACCCTGTCTGCGGTTCTGGCTGTCCTTCTGCCTGTCTGTCTTTCTGTCTCTGTCTGTCTGGGTAACCCCTAAGCCAATTAGCGCACAAACGTTATGTGGCTCAAACGTTTATCCGCCCCCCACTAAGGGGGCGTGGCTATACATAAACAAAAACAAAAACAAAGCCACTGCAAAGGCTATCGAGTGTCGCACTCGAATGCGCTGCCAGCCTGACGTCCAATTAAGCTGTCATTCGCTTGCCTTAATCTTAATATTGGATTTCCATTCAACTCAACTGCCTTTCCTCTTTCCTTTTTCCACTTTCTTTCTTTATTCCTTTTCGTTTATGCACTGCCCTTGGATTGGGATTGTACAGCGCTTATTGGTGTCACACATCTGTTGCTGTGGATTGTCGTCTGGCTGTGCCTGACGATCAAACGGCGCTGGCACTTCAAGCTGCCGCCGCTGGACAACACCTATGGGGGGCTGCTGAACAAGGCGAGCGCCCAGCCACTGCTGATGTCCAGTGGCCAGCGTACGGGCAGCAATTCGAGCAGCGGCGGCAACTCCACCAGCACCACCATGAATGGCGGCAACGATTCCAGCCTAAAGCCGGACATGATGAGTACGGCGACCAGCACGGAGCTGGGCATGGGCATGGGCATGGGTCTGGCCGCCCAAGAGGATATCTATTGGCCGAAGCTGACGCCCAGTTCGCCCAAGCTGAAGGTCACCTTCAATGAAGTTACGAGTACGTCTGATGATGTCCTACTAATTGGTGACCAAGAACAAACTGATGGCAAGCGGTAAAAAATCGTTTTTTAGTTACAAAACAAACCAAAAAGTAAAACCAAAAGCATTTGGCGGAACGAAAGAGCAGCCCAGCTCCAGTTCCAGCGCTAGCTCCAGCTCCAAAATATTTGTCCGTTCTTTTCTATTAATCTTAGCATCTAGTTTCATTTAGTTTTTGTCCACACACTGCACCAAGCCCCCCAAAAAAAAAACACCTTTCACACACACCATAAACACCGCCCACCCACCACCCCCCACAAACCCATTCCCATTAACGGCAAAAGCAATGCACAATTTTCAGGAATTTCAATTTGGTCGTTATGTGATTTTTATGTTTCATTCCATTCCATTTCATTTCCATTTCCATTCGTTTTTTTTTCTTTTTGGTTTTTTGTTTTCGTTGTCGGTGTATCTGCGTGTGTGTGTGTGGATTTGTGTTCCGTTTTGCACGTCTCATTAAGGAAATCCAATTAAAAAACTAATTGCCCAACACTAGTTGTCATTAGTGCAGCGTTTTGCAACACCAAATTTTCGCCAACACATTTATTCAGCCCTTTTTTGCTTTCCATTCATTCATTTCGATATTCGTCTCGTGCATTTGACGTTCGATAATTTTTGTGTTCCATTCTGTTTTGTTTAATTTCGAACTTTTGTGTTTGTCCATCAACTAAAAAATTAAAAACTAAAAACTGATCTGATTGTTCATACTAAAACGATTTATAAATAATCTACATCTACTACTACTACTACTATATAAAAGAATCATATATGTATGTAGATGTGTTGTATGTCTAGAGGATGAACTAAGGATGATGATAATGATTATGAAGAGAAACTATTTTTGTTCCGCTTGTCGCCTGTTTTTTATATATACATACATATATCTCTGCTACAAAGAGATTCCTTTTGATTTTCTGATTTTTCGAATTGTTTAATAATTTACTAGAACTTAATTACAACTAACTCTAGCTAATTGAGTGTGTGATGGCAGAAGTGTATTTCAATTAACAAAATACTAAAAAACCAATCCAAATACTTTCGCACTATTTTTGTGTGTTGTTGTTGTCGTTGTTATTGTCTGCGTTTAGTAAATTGCTTAACTAACTGGAAAACGAAAACCATTAAACTAACACAACGAAAAGAGGCGTAGGGGCTTGTTCCGACCACATAAAAAATTTAAAACGAATCGAACTAATTGCTGGTTAAATAGGAAAAGTATTTAGCAATAAAAAACGTACGGATTTCTGCGCTTTAAAGTGTATATAAAGTAAAGAAATTGTTGCTTAATTTTCAAGTTCAGGGAAGTGCGAATAAAATATGGAAATAAACAGATTGGTATGCATATAAATATTCGCACATTAATATGCAATGTAAATGAAGCCTTTTTACGCCGTAGATAAGCCAAAGCGACCGAGGGGCACTGCCACATGACGCGCGAAATGAAAGAGTTTAGCGGCTACTTTAGAACGAAAAATGAGAGCTTGGTCGTATTAAAAGTAATATATAAAACAATAAATGTATCGATCTATGAGGAAGTTTTACTTAGCTGTATTTCCCTATAAATTTAGAACTCAATGCACCTTAGATATTTGTATTATATTATATTATGCATATTCCCAGCAGAACAGACTTCGAACTCTTTGAACATAGATCCCTGCAAGTTGCCGTAGTTCTGTAAAGCTCTACCAAGAGTTCCACTAATAGTTATCTTTCCTAAGTTCCTAAGGAACAAGCCCAGCCACAATAACAACGCCAACATGTAGCAACAATACGCACACTTTCTTGTAAAAACATAGACCATAAACCCCAAACCATAAACCATAATCCAACGATTAATCTACCTTCCAATTTAGCCATACGAGCCGTGGAGCCTCGATATGTTTTGCCAGTGCTGCGGGGGAAATTGACGACGGCGAGTACGCGACACTAAGGGCAGCCACTGCTGGCGCCGTTGTGGGCATCACCATGGGCAGCATGAGGAGTGGTCTGGGCTTGGGTGCTGCTGGCGCTGCTGCTGCTGGTGGAGGAGGAGGAGGCAGCATTTCATCATCATCTGTGGGCGTTAGTCTGCTTCACCTGTCGGAGTATGATGAACTGCCACCGCCACCACCAACCAACCATCATCACCAGCAACAACAACAGCAGCAGCAGCAGCAGCAGCAGCGACAACAACAGCAGCAGCACCACCACCACCAGCAGCAGCAGCCACATCCTCAGTTTGCCCATGGACATCCCCACGACTATGCGAACCTCAGCGGTCTGGGCGGCATCAGCGATGACAACATCTCGGAGGAGGGCAAACTGTTGGCCTGCGTGCGTGATGATAGCATTACATATGCCTCGACCAGAGATCTGGAGCCGCCACAGCCACAGCCACAGCCAACGGCAGGGAGCCAGCCACCGCCACCACCGCCGCCATTGCCCGTCAAGGGTGCACCCATGCCACAGCCACCGGCGGTGCTGCCCCATGCCGGTCCGTACGGACGTGCTCCCCAGGCCATGCCCGAGATAATGCAATTGTCGCCCGAGCATCATCACAAGTCGCATCTACAGCAGCATCTCCAGCAGCCGCTCCAGCCGCAGAAGCCACCGCCACCGCATCATCCTCTACAGCAGCAGCAGCAACAGCAGCATCTAGTCAGCCCCTTGGCGCCCGTCACGGTTGCCGTACACACAAATGAGGCGCATGTAAGTGTAAAACCAGCAACCAGCAGTGGGATTTAAAATTTAAATTTATAGTTCTTACGGATGCGATCTAAAGGGGATAAGAAAAATGTTCAAGCTTGTAGAAAATCTACAGGAAATCTGCGGAATAGTTCTCCAATTTCGGAGCACTTAAAAAATTTATCTTGAATGGTAGAAAAATTATTCGAATCTATAGGGGAAGTCCCTGCTTAGCGTAGGGTTTTTTAATTTATGTTTCCAATTTATAGAAGAATTTATTGTAGGTGGTATCAATCAATAGGATTGATTTTAACACAAAATTTATAGCCTCAGAACAAAGACCCCAACAATTCCAAACAACATTTCAGATGCCCTCGCCATTTGCAGTAGTTCTGCTAGAGTATTCCATTTTGGCTTTATGCAACGGACACTGGATAATTTCATGTTGTTGTTTGTGATTTACATGGTGGCGAGGGACAGGCGAGTACTGCGGACCACAGTGGAGACGTAGCGAGGCGATGCGTGCCCCATGTTTTGGGGCGTGTAGCATGTCACGCCCGTGGAGCAACAGCTACGCGGCAGAGTGCAGGCGAGCGATGCAGGAGATTTATGTTTGCTGTTATGAGACAGCATAAATCAGTGCCAGGGCCACAGACAGAACAGGGACATGGCTGGGAGTGGGAATGGGGTGCCAGGGTGCCAGGGTGCCAGGGCAAAGGCTCCGAATAAGTGCACGGGCCAGTGCACGGATTGATGGATGGTGCCAGACCAGACAGTGCGGAGGACTCCGACATCGGTACCGCCCCTACAGACGCCTGATTTGATTTGATTTCATTTTCACTTGCAGACACGGCCCATCTGAACACACAGCCCACAGCCCACAGCCCACAGCCACACCCATCCCCACACCCATTCCCATCATTCATTATCCGATAGCCGACTCCTTAGCCACTTTCACTGATTCCCAACTCTCTCTCTCTCTCTCTCTCTGTGTCTATCCCGCGTCCATCCAGATTGCCTCCAGTTCCACACCCCGTTGCCTGCGTCGCGCCGACTCGGGCGTACCCAACGAGGCGCTCACGCCACGCAGCGACACCAACTCGATCACGGAGAGTACCACCACCTCGCCGCCAGAGCGCGCACCCTCCGAGTCCTCGAGCGGCGTGCACTCGGGCGAGGAACGGGAGCTGGAAGTCATCATCAGGCCACGGGCCAGCTGCAAGCCGCCGCCGCGTCCACCACAGCCACCCATCCAAGAGGAGCCGTACGGCCGCTGCACCAACATGCGCATGTCCAGCTTCAATGCCGATCCAGCCTCGGCTGGCTCCCTCAGCTCCGGCAACGGAATGAACAGTGCCACGCTGCCGATGCAGCGCAGCGTACCGGAGCAGAAGTTCGATTATACGGCCCACTGCAGCACGATGCCGTTGCCGGTGGGCTGCCACAGCCAGCAGCTTGCCGGCAATTCGGGCAACGGCGGCTATGCCTCCACCTCGGCCATGACCACCTCCATGGGTGGGGGCATACCGCCGCCACCGTCGCAGGTCACCAGCTTCAAGACGTCCGGCATCGGCATGGGCATGGGCATCCATTATGCCAACGCTGCAGTGGCCCTGGGCAATGGTCAGGCAATGCAGGCGCCGCACACCACCCTGCCGAACGGCGTTCGCTACTCGAATCCGCACTTCCTGCGCCGCCTGCCGCACATGACCAAGGCAGCGGAGTCACCGTACGGCCACTTGGGCTACGGTGCCGGACATCATGCCTTCGCCAAGCTGCCCCATGAGACGCATCCCACCATACCCGAGGATCGCGACTCGGCCAACTATTCGATGGCCTCCGACCAGGACTGTGGCCTGTATGTGACGGCCCAGCTGCATTAGGCTGCTACAAGCTCCAAGCTCCACCAGCTACCATTTACTCAGTTTTCGTAGTGCTGTAGCAGTGTAGTGCCCTAAACGTATCCGTAATCCCCCGTACTCTTCTAAGTTAGCCTCTCGGCTTTTGTACAGCTCCGTGCCCAAGAGAAGCCACACCACTAATCCATTAATCTTCCAAAAGTAATGCACTCGAGATCGGCTGAAGAGCGCTGAAGAAGTCCCGACTCCGATTGGGGGCGTATATGTACACGAGTATATATTTATTTATTATATATTTGATTGCTTTGCCTAAACGATGATACAAGTAGCACAAATCCCACACTCAGTCGTAGCTGATGATTGATGAATGATGACAAACGCCCACGCAATGAAACCACTAAAAAACTGTACGATCCATACTATATCTGCATGCATCTACAGCTGCATCTAAATCTACAACAAATCCAAAATCTATTTATATTTATATCTATACATACATACATATACATATACATATATATTTATACATGGCTATGCTCGTATACAATGTGTAAGATAATAAGCTAATCGTGTTTAAGTAATCAAATGTAAACTAAAGTTTATCATATCATATATGAATGGAATATATCTATCTATAGCTAACTGTAAGACTAACCCTATACACCTACAATATCTACGCATTAATCTAAACAGAAGCAACAAATATCATAACTTGATCATGTGCAAGCACTCTCAAAGTATTCTTCTCCCCTAAGCAATTTCTCTAAAACTAAACCACACACACACTCACACACACACGAAAGAAAGGAACAAAAGGCATACGAATTTAAGCAGCAATTGTATGGTTTTTTTTTAAGTGTAAGGATTAGTAATTGTATTGTAAAATGGTAAACAACAATTTAATGGCATTAACTAACAAAACAAAACAAAACAAAACAAAACAAAAAAACCCAATATGCTTCAGCTAGTCGGATTTAGAGGATATAGACAACCCAGCAAGGCTTCTGCATACACACAATATGTGCGAGTATTTTCTATGGTCTCTCAATGCTTAACGTTTAAGATGAATGTAAAATGTAATGTAACAAAGCGACAATATGAATACTATTATTTAATGTATGATACAAATGATATACTTACTACAACTACTATCCACGCCCCCATACATATCTCTCACACACACACACGCAAGCAAGCAAACACTTAAGACTTTCCACTTTGGACACCTCCTGCACACTGCTTTAAATGTCGTCTAGCCGCCGCAGAGATTTATTTTAATTTCTTGTGCATTTTCGATTGGCGAAAGGTTACTTCTCAACTAGCAAGGATTGCCGATAGTGTAACACTGCCACACAGAACAATTGTTTCTATTTGATTATCTTTGGACAGAACTCGAGAACGATCGTGTACGTATGTATTTTGGATCGATCCTTCTTCCTTGATAAGGACCCAATCAAAGTCTTCGCACGATCGCAAGAAAGCACGCCGGGATATTGTTTGATATATAGTTTGACTAGCGAAAAATATCCTTGATCCTTTGTAAGGACATTTTTACGGTCACAGGAAGCATTGTCACGACCGGATCGGCCCACTAATAGTGGAGAAATTTAAATATTTTTGGCAGGAAAAAATAGCCTTGATCCTTGATAAGGACTCCATCAAATCAAGAATTTATTCGATCACAGCAAGCCTGAAAGTATCCTGTTATGCCACCCAATTAAGGCCACAAACAGCGGAGAAAAGGAAATATGTATAGCTGGGGTTGTTCGAGTTTTTCTCCAACGATCAAAGACATTTTTTCGATCACAGGAAGCGCAGAAAACTAAATATTTGTGGTAGGGAAAAATATCCTTATTCCTTCATAAGGACTGCATCAAACCAAGGATTTTCTCCCGAACATAGGAAGCCGTCGCCCGTCCCGATCGGGCCACACATAACGGACAAAAAAAAAAACAAAACCGGCCTGCTGTAATTTGTTGTGCAACAAAAGTTGTTCTTGTTATTGTACAATAACAATTCTCAATTTGGTGGCGACCAAAACCGAGTTTTTCCGAGTTTCAGATTTGCTAATACCAGGCGAACAGAAATCAGCAGAAAGCAACTTCAGTAATTGCAAATAAAAATTGTGCTGCATACTTTTAGTTACCATTTTTAGTTTAAATTGTAGCTTACTTTTGGGATGAACGAAATAGAAATTAAAAGTGTTGCATACTTTTAGCTACCATTTAATTTTAAATCGTAGCATACTTTTGGGGATGAAAATTATTAAAAAAAAAAATTTAAAAGTTGCTTTCTGCTGATTTCTGTTCGCCTGGTACTCGGTCGAAAATTTCTTCGTTTTCGCCATCTGGCTGATGAATTTTGTTGTTTTTTTCTTTTACCTATATCTCGACTATTTATGGGCCGATCTGGGCATGGCATGTCTGTTTGTGATCGGGAGAGTCCTGCCAATCGATTAGCACCCAAAAAAAGGATAACAGGATACTTTTTGCCAAAACCGTTAAAAATGTCCTTTTCGTCCTTTTTCGATTTCCAATAAATTGGCAGGACTCTCCCGATCACAGAAAGACATGCCACGCCCAGATCGGCCCATAAATAGTCGAGATATAGGCAAACGAAAAAAACAACAAAATTCAGCAGCCAGATGGCGAAAACGAAGAAATTTTCGACCGAGTACCAGGCGAACAGAAATCAGCAGAAAGCTACTTTTCAAATTTTTTTTTAAAAATTTGTTCAACCCCAAAAGTATGCTATGATTTTTAATAATATGGTAGCTAAAAGTATGCAACACAATTTGTCTCCTTTTTTCTTTTCGACTGAAAATCTAAAAATTGAAAAAACCCTGGTTTGGAACGCCATTAATTTTAAACGAGAACTTTTGTTGCACAACAATAACAAAAACTTTTGTAGTACAAAATACTATAAAAAAAAACAAATTACAACAGGCCAGTTTGGTTTTTGTTTTCTCCGTTATTTGTGTCCTGATCGATGGCTTCCTGCAATTGGAAGAATGGATGGAGTTCTTACCAAGGACAAAGGATATTTTTCCCCCATACTTACTATGGCATACTTACTTTCCTGTTCCGATTTGGAAGTGCCGCGCCTTCTCGTGTTCGCGAGAATATGCCCGATCGGTTGCACTCAGATTTTCTTCAAGGACAATAAGGATATTGCCTTTTATCGGTATTTTGTACTCGATTATTAATTAAATCGCTAAAGCTACCCTATATCTCTGCTGATCAGGGGTTGCCAGGTATTATTGTGATCGGGAGAATATACCCGATCGTTTGGCAATCAAGGACAATAAGGATATTCTCCTTTTAGCGTTTAATGTCTGTAAATCCGCCATTTCTCGTCCGAGCCAGAAAATTCGGCTTGCCTTTGAGTTTTTGAGACCGGATATACAAACCTCTGATGTCCTGACTAAGGACCTTCACTCGGAACTGTTGTTAAAGGAGGAGGGATCGAGCTTTGCATAATTGTTCAAGATAACTCTTAGACAGCACGCGCACACCATCATTGTAGAGTATTCGATAGGCCGATCGTATTAATTTTCGTTATAAAGACTGATTAGTGTTATAAAACAATTTGAAAGGCACTCACATACACCAGAACCTATGCAAGACACCCCCAAAAATCAAATCATTAGAAATCCAATGCATTGATACGATAGAGAATAGGCCATAATTTAGTTTAGTATATCGTCTTTAACTTTGGTTCCTTTGAGAAACGCACTAAAATAAACGGGATAGCAACGTTAAAGCAAACGAGAAACTTTTGTAACATAATTTCCTAATTCAATTAAAAGTTAATTAATATGAAATACCCTAAAATAAAAGTAAAAGTACTAAGTATTGCATACAGAAAAATTACACCAATTTAATTATTACGTATAATTGTATCTTGGGTCGAATTTGTTGTATAAGCGAGCGAAACTTGTAAATGATAGTAAGGTTAAACCCAAATACCCGATATGGCACACGGATAAACGCATCTAAATATATTTAATATGGTAAATCAATAAATGCATAAATGTTTAAATTATTTATACATACTATATATGGATTAAATGGTTTATCAATGGTAAATAAAGAAATACCACCGCTTTATGTGAAACCCCAAAATATTTGCGAGTTTTCCATTACAATGCTGGGGGACCTCCATGGGGAAATGAAACGCCATTTTCTGCTTTATTAGAAAACAATTTTTAATGAATTTTCCTTTGTTTTGTTATTTAAATGTTGCTTTTCATTAAAGATTTTCTCTTTAGTTTTTAGTTTTACACAATTCAAGTTTCTGTGTTCATCAATATTAATAATGCCTTCTCTGCAAATCTTTGTTAATAATATAATTTTAGTTTTTTGGTTTTGTTTTTGTTTTTTGTTTTTGTTTTTTACATATTCTTTTCACAGTTTATTGTCGTTTCTCGACCTTCGATTGTTGTCGAGATATTAAAATACAATACAAGGTATCCAGAGCGCCCAGCGAGCGCTGGCCCCTGCCTCCTAATCAATTTTGTGTTCAACATTTGCAATAAATGATATATTCTTCTGTTGTTCTTGTGGTTGTTGTGTAGATAGCATTTTTGTTTTGTTCTGTTTTGTTTCTTGTTGTTTTTTGGTTGCCCTTGAAATAACTTGCCGTAATATATCTTCATTTGCTTCAGTAACATTTTCTATATGCTTTTGTCATTTGTGTGACTTAAATGTAACGAATTCTAGAGGAATTCTAATAAGAATTTTCTTTTTATGTCTCAACGAAGAAAATGTCCTTTCCGCAACTGTATCTCAGGAAGTGTAAACTTAATTGTTTTTCCTATAAAATTCCCTATCATTCCAATTGTAAACGGAAAGAGCATTTCAACTTCGGCTCTTGCCGCCGTTCTTTTGCACTTCCTGTTCATATACTTTGCTGGTTTGCTGATTAATTAAAGCAACTTCGAATGTTTTTTCTGAAGGAGAGCAGTGGAAACAATACAAAGATAAAGATAGAGATAGAGAGAGAGTTTTATCATAGAATAGTTTGTATGAAGTTCGTGTCTATCGGAGTGGAGTGTACAAATCTGATTATCTATAATGTCTGTATGCTTGTTTTTTGTAGGTATGTATCTCTGATTTGATTTATATATCGTATAATTAGTTGCTGGAAACCTCGCTGGTAGTTTTTTCTTCTTCTTCTTTTCTTCATCTTCTGACTTTCCTCTTAATGTGTGGTTTTCCTCTGTTCTTGTTTTTTTTTTTGTAGCAACATTTTGAATGCATTCTCCCCTGCGTGATTTGGCAATTGTTTACGTATCTCTGTAGTTGTCGTAGTTCTGATATAGGAGGCTGCAGCTTGGATGGATATGCACCTGTATGCAATGTATGTATTATATATTTAACTTTATCTTGTTGTGTGTTGAAAGCTGAATGAATGGACGGAAAGGTTCAAATTAATATCCGTAGCCATGAGTGAAGCAAAAAGAACGAACATTAAATTACTGGATAGGAACAATAGCTACGTTTCTCGTATATATATTATTTATATATTTGCTTGACTATAGTCCTAATACGAGTACACTATATATGTATGTATAAAAGTAAACTGCTCCCATCCATCACTCTGTCTGTTTGTCTGTCTGTCTGTTTGTCACAGGCCTGTGATATGTTTCCTTTAAAGTGAACCAATTGCGGTGTCTCCTCCCCTCTGGGAATGCATTGCAAAATGTTGCACCAAAAGAACGACAATGGAGTATCTCTCAAACTATAAATGTAATATTAATTTGCAAACTATCTTTGGTTTTTCTCCTTTCTCTATTCCATTTTTTCCTATTACTTTTCCATTTATGCTAATGTGTTACGACGCTATGTGTTAATGTATGTTGTAATGTATGTGTCTTTGGCAAGCAGGTAACGATTTTTACAGCTCACACTATTAACTTGAAGGTACTTGATGCGTTTTGTTCGAGGCAAATTGATTGGAACCGAGTCAGCGGCGCAAACGGATTCTATAGCGATTCTCTAGAAGCGTGAAAAGGGGAAGCGCGGCTAGCTACAACAAAATCGCGTTATAGTATTTGATAGTATGTGTCTATATAGAAAGATAGAGAGACCGATCGAGAGAGAGAGTTTCTCATTGCTCTAGTTTAAATTATATGATACATAGCTGTGTGTATGTGTGTGTGTGTGTGTGTGCCCATCGCTAGCCGGCAAAAACTCGCACATTTTGGGGTTGCTGCGGAGTTTTTGCCGGAGCGCAGAGCTAAATAATTTCCATTAAGCCTATAAAGAACGACAATCGACAATCGAATGTCCGGATGTGGTGTGTCTATGCAACGTGTGTCTATGCTGTGTGTGTGTGGATTGATCCTATGTACAGCTTAAGTTGAGAATTTGTATTAAGTTAAACTTGCTCATCTCTCGCTTGGTAAATATTTGTGGTTGTTGTTCGATTAATACATATTCATCTCATCATATACATATCTCTAGAATTAATCTCCCGTTTTTGTAGTTACCCAAACCTTAAACTTGAACTTTAAGTTTAGGTTTAATCGTAAGTTAGGCTTATTTAAGTGTTAGTGGTTCTTTGCTTGCTTAAACTGTAAATATATTTATATATATATATAGATTTATATTAATATATATATATATATATATATGTATGTATATATACTTAAATAACTGCCATCGCATCGTCTGAAAATCTTCTACAGATATTCGATTTAGATTTAGCTAATTATTTATTAAACATTTTATATTTCCTTTCCGCACGCTGCTCAAGCTTAAGCGTTGGCTTAGGCATGACTGACAGCACTTGAACTTTCTCTCCTTACATAATTTCTCTTTGGTTTTCGGTTATTGGTTTTCTGCTCCTTCTCGTTTATCAATAATAGTTTTTTGTTAAGTAATAATAAACGTATTAATCGTATTACGAAAATAATAGTGATCTTAGGTGTGTAGTAAAAATTAATTTAAATATGCATAATTTACAAGTATCCTTTTTTTGTCAAATGTTATCCATTATATATGTATGTTTATATGTATGTATATAATATATATGACCTCGTATATATACATATATGTATATCTATCTTGTATCTGTTTTCCATAGTTACGTTTCAATCATTTTACTGTGTTCTCGGTTCTCGTTTCTCGGTTCGTTAAATGCATTTGTTTTCATGACTTACAAAAATTAGATATTTTCTCTTTTTTTCTCGTTTTTGGTTTTCTCGTTTTTTGGTTAATTTATTTTCTTTGGAAATCCTCCTCTCCTTTGTTTGTAGAATAGAAAAAATTACTGATTTGGACTTAGCTTGGGCCAGCAACATGACGAATGGGGATCATCGGGCGGCGGCCGCATTGCTTCCGCTGCTGCAGGCTGACCTTGGTCCTTTGCTATTTGGCTGCCTGGCTGGCAGCTCTTTGCAAGGGTTACTGTAAGAATTGGGATGAAAAAATTCACAAATATATTAGTCACACATGCCTGACACACAGCGAAATGTTTGTTGGCTGTTAATTGTTTTTGTTGTTTTTTTTTTGGACGTGTATTAACTGGGTTTATATATGGTTTTGTTTTCTGTTTTAATCGGTTTAGTTTAAAAATGTGTGTGTATTTTTTCCTTTTTTTCATTTTCTAATTCAGTGTGTTGTAAAATGGCAAAGTGGCAGAATGTGTGTTGGGACTAGCGCACTAGAGAGTGTGTAAGCAGAAGACGCCATTGGAATTGTATTGTATTGGAGGTTATTCACTTACTGAATTCAGTTCAGTTTTGAGTTCGCTTTGGAATTGGAATTGTGCTTGGGTGCTTAAAGTGTTTTCGTTGTGGTTGTTGTTGTTGTAGTTGTTGTTGTTTTTATTGTTGTTGTTGTTGTAGTTGGTTTTGGTGTTGTTAGTGTTGGAAAGTGTTATTCACCCGGCTCCTCCATTATGACTGATTCACCGGCCCAAACAATCGGACGACCCTGGTGTGGCAGTTTTTCAAAATTGATTTACAATTTATAGAACTTCTTTTTCATTAGAGAATATTAGTTGTTAAATAGCGCTAGCCTAAGCAAAAGCTAGTTTATAGTTTTATGTATATTGTATGTATGCTATTTATTGTTAGCCATGATTTGCCATTTTATATATGTATGTAATAGTAGTGTGTTATTGTGTGTGTGTGTGTGCTGTGAGCAATGATGCACCACTTTACTGACCATTCAGTTGTGGCTATCAAATGATAATCGAATGGAGAATATATATATTTTATTTTATATATTTTCTTGTTTAAAATCATCTACGGGGGGCATGCACTAGGAAAATGCTTAACAAAATGGTTGTGAGAATGTGAGTTGGTTTCTACGAGTAATTCGATTGTATTTTGGTTTGTGGTTGGGTAGTTCGGGGATAGAGAAACATACCTATATGAGTATTGAACGAGTCTATGTGAAAGCTACGTTGTAGTAACGGTAGATTTATATGGTGACTTTTGCGAGAGAGGATATATATATATGTATATATATTTCATTTTTGATTTTGATTTTGGTTGCGATCAACATTATTTTTGTTTCATTTACACTTTTCAGCATACAATGCAAATTGCTGTTGTTCTTGTTCTGGTTGTTGTTGTGGAAGTTGTTGTTGTTGTTGGCCTCATGGTTGTGGTGTTTGTGGGTGTTTCGGTGTCTGTGTGTGTGAATATAACAAGCGTTTCATTTACAGGAGTGCGTGTGGCTGTGTCATTATATTATAGTATATGTAGTATGTAGATATTTGCTAACTAAAAACAAATGCATTTGAAAATGTTCACTATTTTATCGATATTATTTTGTTTAGTTGTTTTTATCGAATCAATCGCTTGATTTTGATCTGCTGATTTTACAGGTGTTTGTTTTTTGTGTGATTTGACTACTCTACAAATTGTTTAATTTAAGTTGCTGGTTAATGTTGTTGGTAAATTGTTTACTTGGTTTACTTTGCACATTACGATCAATACGAAACTAAATGTCGAGACATACGTATGCAAATATATATTTTGTGTCTGGCGTGTGGGTATCATTGGGTTTCTTTTTATATATAAATATCATAAATAATGCAAATGTGCTTTTTTTTAACCACTTGCTAGTGCAAGTTCTAGCTAAGTTGCATTTGGTATTTGTACGTTTCGAATTTAGTTCGCAGATGTTTCGCTAAATCCTAGAGTTTGAGTGAATCGAGTGAGGCTAAAGATGAGCGCCTAGAGCCTAAACCTATGTTAGAACAACTGACCAGTGAGGTGGTGCCAAAGAGCTTATACCAGCCGATCACGATATTTGACAGATTCAGATCGTCGAGCATTATCTGAGCAACGCCCATAAACACTTTCTTCTCGATGCGCCCGTAGTCGCCCCAAACGGTTATCTAAAAGACGAGTGCCAAAAACGATTAGTTCGATTGCAAATTGATTTGAAATATATATATTTCAAAGAGTCTCGCCTGGAGTATGCAACCAGCGTAGGAGTGCTTGAACACCAACTGCTGCTGGTAGAGCGGATCCAGGGTGCGACGCGCCGTCGATGTCTTCATCTTGTCCACACAGTTCTTTCCCGACACCAGATACACCTTCACATACGGAGCGGGCAGCATCTTCGATGAGGGTTTTTGCTACATAGAAATAATCCATTATTATTATTATGGGTTTTCTCATTGGGTGAAGGTGATTATTTAAAACGTACCGTCAATCCTCTGGCTCGTATGACCTCCACCTCTAGAAAGCCCTTTTGATGGCACATCGATAGCTGAATGTCGCCCAGTGAGGGTGCACCCAGCACCTGGCGACCCACCAGTTGTCCTGGTCCCAGGCCCTCGACAAACTCATTGAGGGCTCCATCATTGCGCAACGAGGGAGAGAATCTGTATGTTTTCAGTTTGGGGGGTGGTAGGGTAGGGCATGACGCAGGATGGGAGTATTGTGTAAAGAGTATAGTATTAGTATTGATTCGTGGTGGCGGTTTCTAATAGCTAGAGGTCAACCTCTCTCTCATTTGGAGATCATTTAAATAAGAGATCATAATAATTCACAACAAATTTGTCAAGAAAGAAATAACTCTTATACACAGGGAGTTGTAGAAAGACAGTTAAATGTAGTTGTAGTTTGTTGTTGGTGGTTGGTTGGTGGTGGTTGGTGGTTTGGTGGTTTGGTGCGACTGCATCTGTTTGTGTTCTGAAAGTGTGGCTGAGTGTTTTGGGTGGTTGGGTGACAGGTGGTTGTGGCGGTGCAAAAGGAGAGAGAGAAAGGGAGAGGCAGAGACAAGTAGAGGGTCACAGATCGCAATACGAGATGGTGGCATGCAAGCGTTCGAAGCGTTCCCAGGAGCAAAAGTGCAGAGAAGGTACTAAAACTAGCTGGAAGTGGGAGACGCTTGGATTAAGCGTCTATAAGATCTTCCCCAAGAGATGGAAGGTCTATTCTTTGTTTTGGAAGAGGAGGAGGTGGGTGGGCAAGTACCCTATAAAGAGCCACAGTGCTGTAAAGGTCTAGGTGCCTAGGTCTAAATCGTACTCTAAGTACTCGACAGTTGTCTTTTATTTACACGGACACACACACACACATCGAGAGGTGAGAATAACTTTCTTATATACATATACATATATATATAGATATTGCTGCAAAATCAAAAAGATTAAATCAAGATTAAATCACGTGGTTACAGAAAAATACACAAAGAAGTAGTGGAAGAGAATCAAAACGAAACTAAAGCAAAATTACGTGGAATACATTTAAGAGAAAATATAGTAGGGTATACGGAAATGCAGGCTCTCGCTTTCAACGGCTTTTTAAGGCTCACATAGACAACAATTAAGATGACGGCAAAGAAAGGACACAAAGAGAGTTATAGGATAATATTGAAGGCGAGAGAGAGAGTGGAGAGAGAGTGTAAGAGTTATAGTAAAATTATAGTTAGGAACGCGACATAGATTACCATATACAAAAGCCAATCGAAAAAACAGTTTAATTTATTAGAGTTGGAGGAGAGAGTCACACAGAGAGAGAGAGAGAGAGAGTAAGAGAAGAGGCACAGGCAAAGTTGAGAGAGATGGAGAGGAGAGTTTGTCAATTTCTTAATATGTAGATATTTTTTTTTGGTTGATGGAAATTTAATTTTAATTGCTATCGTTATGCCGAACAGTTGAACGGGAAAACTTACGATGAACCCTCGGAGCTAGATATCGAGTGTATACTGCCGGCACTGTAACGGGTCACTGAGAGCACCGGCGGCACCTCCACCGATCGCTGGATGCTGCCCGCCGAGCCACGCGACTGCCGTTGGTAATATGGATGTGGTGGTGGTAGTGTGATATGATGGTGCTGACTAGCGGAGCTAGTCGAGCTGCCTGAATACTGTGCCTGATACTGCTCTTGTTCTGTCGGAAACAACGATATATTTATACATATATAGATATATATATATATATTGACATATATATTGATACATATATACTACTCGTATGTGTGGTGGCATATGGTACAGATATATATATATATACAAAAGGGTGTGTTTCGTTATCGTATCGTATCGAAACTTAAAAGCGAACAAACTGCAGCAATGCATAGTGAAGTGAGATTGCGACGCTGGCACTGGGGGACTATCATCGACGTTGGGCTCTTGGAAACCGGATCCGAATCTACATCGAAATCGAATTAGTAATCGTAATCGTAATCGAAGCTGGCACCCGTAGAAGTAGCGAAATAACTGTACAGAAATCAAAGCCACAGAGAAGAGTCTTAAACGTAAATTTAAATTGTACAAAAATATAAGAGTAAAAATAAAGCGAGAACGAGAAACTGAATATAGTTAAGAACATAGAACATTATAGACTAAATATACATTATCCTATATGTATATATATATATTAATATATTGGCGAAATCATCAAAAATCAGTGGCGCAACTTAAAACATTTACTCATTGGCTACTTTTTGCAGGGTGATTGATTGATTGTTTTTTTTTTTTTTGCATTTTGTTGCAATTGAAAGAACTGGCATCGATTCCCAGTTGGGCCTCCGCCAGCTCGGTCCACTAAAGAGTTCTTTGCTTGGATGTGTTCTTCTAATTTTTATAGAGTATTTTTATTATATATCTGGTGATGCACTTGGTATCTGGTATCGCTGGTTGAATGCAATGCGAATTTGGTTGCTGTATTGTTTGGCAAATTCTCAGATGATTCATTTTGGTGGATGCTATGCTGCGCTTTGTTTGTTGTTTGTAATTTTGTAGTTTGTTGTTCTTGTTGTGGTGAGCTTTTAATGTGTGTTAGTTGTTGATTGTTGTTGTTGTTTTGTTGGATGGCATGGCTGTTGACTTTCTGTGACAGAGCTCCCTGTATATATATGTTTTTTTTTTTTTTATGTATGTAATAGATATATCCAAATTGATTTCGCAAAATAAAATAAAACTGAAGAAAAATCTTGTAGGAAACAGATGATAAACATTAGTTCGTTGACATGGGTTCGGGTATCAGCTTAATCTAGATCCTCGGGCATGCTTAAAACTCAGTTTTGAGTCTGTCGACACTGTCGAATCTGTTCAGTGTTGGATAATGTTGAACAATGTTGGACAGATGTGTATGTGGTGTGGGTGTGGCTGTGGGTATCATCTTCTGCTGCGAGTATGAACAATGTTGGAATAACTCTTACCGCACCCGACACGACACGAGCTACATAAATGGGGATCGTATCTAAGTTTATGCGAAAGCTTCACGAGTATAGTGATATCAATATGCAATACAGAGAAGAAGGCTGTAAGAGATTGGCAGGTAGCTGGATATATGTCGAGTACGAGTGGTTAAGAGTATATTGGTATTAGGTATAAGTTCAGGTATTAGTTATTGGTATTGGTATAACTCAATGCATGCAAATCGAACATAATTCTAGTATAAAATGTTGGATATATGTGTGGGATTATAGAAATCAATATAGTATTATCGATAAATGGCATTAAAAATTGGAACGGGGGGTTAGTAATTAATTAAGTTTTATTCTTGAGAAAACAAATCTCGCTACGAAAGTAAAATGCAAAAATGGGGGCTAATACAATGGTGGCCCCCCCACACACACACACACCACAATACAGTGAGCGTGAAAAGTGTGTGCTGTTGCTGCTGTTGTTGTTGTCTGTCGCACAGCCAAAAGCTTTGCGTTGTGCCGCATTTGCTCCGATTCAGCGGCATGCAACTGTGGCCAGGCAAAGCTTTTGGTGTGTGCCTCGCATCATCGCCATGGGAATTTCATTCGAGTATTCCCTGTTAAGCCTAAAAATACGTATCGACTTTGGATTGTTTGTTGGTTTGTTGGTTTTTGGTTGGGTTTTGTTCTGGTTTTTATTTTTTTTGTTTTTTTTTTGGCCGGTCTTGCTGCGCCTGCGTTTCAAGGTGAACGGAAATCATAAATCAAGTAAATCAGGACGAGGAGGAGGCTGGGTACAGTTACAGGGTACAGTTTGTCATGCCTGCAGCGCCAGAGCTTCAGAGCGAGATAGAGAGAGAGAGAGAGAGCATTTGGTTGAATTAAGCTTTTTGCAGAAAAGCATTAAAGAGCAGAAGAGCGAGTGAAACAGAGAAAGAGAGAGAGAGAGAGCAAAAGTTGATGAAAAGCTCTTACAGCTACGAGTAGAAGGGCATGACATCCTGTGTGCTTAAAGGGAGTTTTTTTAGTTTTCTTTTTTTTGGAGTCTTGGATTTTGGAGGCTTACTTGGAGTGTTTCTTGTTGTTACTGTTACTGGTATTTGTTACAGATACTGTTACTGTTAATGTTACTGTTTTCTGGGCTAACTAATGTTTATCATCATCTTAATCATTATGAGCTTTTCGTTTCTCATTGATTTTCCTTCCATTTTCTTATTTTCCTCTTTACGAAAAACAAATGCAACTAAAAACTCAAAAAGAAAGTCACCAAAAATGATAAGTGAACCGAAAAATAGAACTGATAGTATATAGCATAGAGTTTAGAGTTTAGAGAGAGAGAGAGTTAGAAGATAGATAGATAGAGATAGAGAGTAAGTTGGACTTGTGCGCACCTTTCCCCACCGGCACCATCGACGAAAAACTGCTCAATGGCATCCGCCTCCGAGGACGAGCCACGCGAGAGGCCACCGCCGCCAACGCCTCCTCCGCCAGCAGCACCACTGGCACCACCAGCGGCTGCCACGACGCCACCGCCACCGCGCAGCTCGCGCGTGATATCACCGGGCAGCACTTCTTCGCTGCGATGCACCGTGAACGAGTTCTTACCCTTCTTTCCAAAGCCCATACGTCTTTTACGACCTTCGAGTACGGCACATACATACATACATATATTTCATATGTTATTTAATTGTTTTTCCCTTTTTTTTTTTTTAGTATTATTTAGTAGTTGGTTACGATATCGGTTAGTATAGCAATGGGGGTTAGCTTCAATGGTTATAATGCTTAAATACGGTTAGTAAGGAACGTAAAAAAATAAATCTAAGAATGTGTGTAGAAACCAAAAGACGGCGATGGAATGCTGCATCAACCGGATATAATTCCCGGTTAGAGCCTACAATGCATTGACTATCGACTGATAACGGATTGATTGACTGATTGACTAACAGACAGATAGACTGATTGTCTGGCTTGTCCGATTTGATTGTCTGAATATCGATTACGAAACACAAGGCAACAGAACGAGAGAACTGTAAACGAGCGCAAACACAAAAATGGATTCAAAATTGTCCTACCTGTTGCGGACAGCTGTGAGGTGGAATTGGATTTCTTGCCCATGCCGCTGCCGCCCTTTGGCGAGCGTTCCTGGTCCACGGTGCCGCCTTTTTTGCGATCATTAGCGGTATCCGATTGGCTTCCATCTGCAGGCAGAGATCGGGTTAGTAAATGGATACAAGATCTTAGAGTGAATAAAACAAAAATTGTACCAGCTTTATCTTCTCCTTCGGCGCCACCTTCTGTGGATTTGGCACCGCCCCCAGTGCCGTTCTTGTCCTTGTCGTACTCGCTGAAGTCGTCATCCAACATGGCATCGATGGCATCCCAGTCGATGGCGTCGAGCGGAGCATCCGCGTCCGCATCCGCATCGTTCGTTGTTGTTGCGTTTGTATCGTTCGTATTATTTGTTGTATTTGTATTCGTTGTTGGATTTGTGGCAGTTGTTGTAGCATTTGTTGCAATTGTTGTTGTTGTTGTTGTTGTTGAAGTTGTCGTTGTTGTCGTCGTCGTTGTCGCCGCATTCGTTGCATTCGACGATGTGTTTGTTGTTGTTGAATTTGTGATTGTTGTTGTTGTATTGTTGATGAGATTTGTGCATGTATTTTGTTGTTGTAATTGTTGTGTGGGATTTGTTGCGTCATGAGTCAAGTTGTTAACGTCATTCGTTGTTGTGTTCATTGGTGTTGTTGTTGAATTTGTGTTCGGTTGTTGTTGTTGTTGGTGTGGTGTTGTTGATGATGATTGGGCACGGTTGTTGTTGTTGTTATTGTTATTGTTCATGTAATTGTTATAGTTGTTAATGTTGGTGTTCGTGTTGGTGTTGGGTGATGCATTTGTTGTAATTGGTTGATTAGCGACACCATGATGTTGTTGTGGGGGATTTGCAAAAGAGGAAGAAGAAGCATTATTAGCATTATTACCACCGACGACGACATTACCAGCAGCGGCAGCAGATGTTGCACCACCGCTCCCACTACTAGATTTCGTCTGTTGCTCCGATGATGCCATCGTTCCGCCGATAGCGATGCCTTCTTTCCCTTTTTTGTTGTGACTTTGACTAACACTAACACTACTCGCTTGTTGTTGTTGGCTATTGTGGTGGTGGTTGGTGGTTGTGGTGTGATTCTGGTGGTGTGATTGGTGGTTGAGTGTGGTACTGTTACTGTAACTGTTCATATTGTTGTGTTGACCACCGCCCCCGCCCCCGCTACCGTTTCCGATTCCGATTGCATTATGACCGCCCCGCTGCTCGCCACCATGCTGCGACAGTGAATAGTCCATCCCCGTCGATCCACCGTCCCGTGCCTCCATGGGCGAGAAATTGTGCGCATTCTGTGCACTGGGCGGATGTGGCAGATTCCGCCGACGCTTCAGATACGGCGCCGCCGGGCCGTAGAGCTTCTGTTGATTGGTCCGTTGCAAATCCAGCGACATGGCTCCCCGCTGCTGTCGGTGCGGCCCGCGAAAAAGGGATGGGGCGACGCCACGGCGGGTCCAGCCCACATCCGAGTCGTAGGTGATGGTCACGATCTTGTCGTCGGTGACAAGGAAATGCGAGTGGCTCAGCGGATTGTGGGCATCCACATTGGCGCCCATGTACGACTGCCGGATGTTCGTCTCGGAGCCGTAGCGCCGCGACATGGGCAGCTGTCCCTCCGCCGGGGACGTCGAGGAGTGGGGATAGGGGTAGGAATGGGTATAAGGATAGGCGGCCGCCTCGTGTTGGGCCACCTCATCCTCGTAGCGGATGCGCCGACGGCCCCAGCTCTTGTTGTGCAGATCGTCGTAGTCCAGGGAGCGCGACTGACCCTCGTGGAACATGCGTCGGCGCTCGAGCTTCGGCTTCTTCAGGATCGAGGTGGGCTGCGCCCTGGCCGTCGACTCAGAGATGGGCACGGCGGACACCAGGGCGTCCTCGCTCAGCTGGCGCGACAGACGTAGCACGGACTGGGTGGGCAGCGACGGAGGCGCCGCCAGCTGCGCCTTGGCTCGCCTATGGGCGGTCGGCGTAGGCGTGTGCACGTGATAGGTGGGCACGGCGCCGAGGTTCACCTGGGGGCCGGTGAGGCCGCCCAGGAAGTGCTGGTCGACGCACTCGCCGCACATTGCCGGGTCCATGGTGGGCAGCGAGGGTTCCGAGCTGCTCGGCTGGTACATCGAGGCGGAGAGCGAGGGGCGGCGCAGCAGTTGCTCCGCACTGTACGGGTATGCGATCGGTTGATGCTGCGGATGCGGATGCGCGTCCACCAGGCAGCAGGGATCCGTACAGGCTCCGATTGTCAGTCCGGGCATGGCCAGAGCCGTGTTCGTCGATAGCACCACCGGCTGGCTGCCGTTCTGGCAGTGGCTGCAACTCTTGTCCAGATGATCCCGCACATAGCCCACGTACGAGCTGGGCGAGGAGGATACCGTGTGGGCGTGGTCATGGGCGTGGGCGTGGACATTGGGAATGGGCGAGGAGCTGCGGAAGAGATTCATGACGGGCGTGGTAATGCGCTTGAATTGCTCAAAGCTGGGCAGTGGCAGCGGCAGCGGATAGGCATGAGCAAAGGCTGAGGCTGAGGCGGAGGCGGAGGCAGAGTTGGGTGGTGTCTGTCCGTTGGGCCGTCGTTGGAACATGTCGTTGGACGTCAGAAATGACGAATGGTGGTTGTTGGTGACTGCTGAGGACAAATGAGGCGAATAGTAGACGGAATGCGGATGCAGATGCACATGAGGATCGAGTGGTTCGAGTGGATCGAGCGGATCAATGACCGACGTCTCCTCAGCAGCTGTCGCCGGCTCCACAAAGAATTGCTCCACCAGTTCGCCGCTATTCGCGTCCGTCACCAGGACACGTTGCGGTGCTCCCATCCCCATCCCACAACCCATTCCAACTCCGAGTCCGAGTCCCGCCGAAATGGGTGGGGAATCTGCGGCCGCCATGGCCGCCAAATGCTGCAGTTGCTCCAGCTGCTCCAGCAGCAGCAGCTGTTGTGTGCCGCCACCAGCAACATGCGACAGGTAGTCGCAGTCATCCACCTCAATGGTGTTGGCACGATTGGCTGCATCCAAGGGATGCTGCATCATCCGCAGTCCAGTTACGGGTCCTCCATTGGCACCGCCCAAAAAGCTGTTGCGAACGCCAAAGAGATTGCGCCAGTTGTGGGCGAAGCTATCGGTTATTTATCGGGTAACGGTAACGGTTTTGGTAACGGGTGGTGGTAGGTGGGTGGTTTATATCGGGGTTGTGTGGTTTATATCGGTTGTGGTTTATATCGTGTTCGGTGTTCGTGGTTCGGGGTTCATTAGTCATGCAGAGTGTGTTATACGTTTCGGTGTTGGAAGGTTGGAAGGCAGCACTCAGCGCGTGTAGTGGATTAACGGTTGGTGGTGGGGTTCGATGGAATGTTTTATTTGTTGTTGTTATTTGTGGATGTTGATTTTCATGTTAAAAATATTTATGAAATATACAATAGAAACGACGATCGACGTCCGAGGTCAGCGTGTTGGTTTTGGTTCGTAGTTTATGTGGTGTGTGTGTGTGGTTTATTTTGTGGTGAGTGTTGGTGAGTGGGTGGCGTGTGAAGCGTGTGTGTTGAGAAGCATTTCAAACACAAAAGAGATTGGCGAGAACGCGCGCGATAAAGAGCGAGCGGCGAGACAGCGTTGAGAGAGCGAGTTGATTTTTATTTTTTTTTTTTCGATTTGTCGGTTGGTAAACGCAAAAAAGTAAATGCAGAAAAGAAACTTTATGTTTTTTTGCCTTGCCTTGCATTTGTTTTGTTTTAGTTTTTGTTTGTTTTGTTTTGTTGTGTATCTGTGTGTGTGTTTTTGGTGTCTACAGGCGGTAAGCGCTCTGTCTTCTAATCGACTAATTCAGAGCCTAATTGAGGGGAAAATTTTGGAATTTGCATGTAGCTTCTTCTACTCCACAAAAAGAATAAACAGAAACAGCGAATGTGGCGCCAATTCGTGTTCGTGTTCGTGGCCCAGAGCGGAATTTTCAGCATAATTTTGGCAGCGTTGCTTTTAGCTTGGCTTAAGCATTTTTTTTTTTTTTTGTCTTGGCTTGGCTAAAACGAAGCGAACGCGGTTGCTGCTGCCACTCACCTGAGTCCCCGCGAGGTGCGTGGCCGCTCCGACTGCGTGGAGAACGCACTGGACGTCACACTGACCACCGACTCCATATCGGAGTCACCGAACTCGCCCATAAAGTCCTTGTCCGGCGACAGCGAGTGGCGCGGTCGCATGCGTGCGTCCATCGAGTGCAGATCGCTGTCGGACAGCCCTGTGTAGTGGCGTTCCCAGCCGCCCATGCCAGTGCTGCGGTAGGTGGCCTGATGGTGCGGCTGGCGTGTGCGATGCCGCCCAAAGCGGCTGCCCGAGGCCAGACGCTCGTCAAAGTCCTGGCCCAGCCGGTCACGCAGCATGGCGCTACGAGACGTCTGAGGAACCTAAAATAAAGCAGAGATATTAGATGAGTTATTACGAGATCAAAGCACTGTGCTTGCTGTCATTTACCTGTGGCAGTTGCCTCTTCTTTGGCGATCCTGTGGGCGTGGCTGTGGCCGAGCGCGACTGGAATCTCTGCTGCTGTGTGGCCGATGTGGCTGTGTGGCCCGGACCCGTGCCCGGATATACGGAGGGTGCGTTGGGTGAGCCGTGTACTGGAAGCACTGGATAGTCTATATACCGATCGTCTGGTGGCGACAATGAGCCTCGACGCGGACTGGTACTCCTGTAGCCGTAGCCTGGTCCACCAGAGGGCGCTCCGCCCACTCCGCCGCTGTGGTAGCTGTCGTTGGGTGCCGCCGAATGACTGCGCTGACTGAGGCTCATGCCACCGGGTCCCATGCAGGAGGAACCGCCGCCGCCGACACCATTACCACCGATTCCACCGCCGCCGCCGCGTCGATAGTAGCCCGTGGCAGATGCCTGTTGTGTCAGCAGGGCATATGGAAAGTAGAATCAAGTTTAGTGCAGCTCTAAAGCAGGCAACCCCGACAAAAGGAAGAGTGCCTCCCAAAAAGGCATATTCCATCCCATGCCTGTCACAATCCCCACTGAATTAGAGCTTACATACTAGGCATATTTATGTGAGTGAGTGAGTGAGTGAGTGGTTCGGTTGAGTAGTATTAGTGGCACAAACTATGTGTGCGTGTGTGAGAATGTATGGTGGATAGTGTATTTGTTGGTTGGTTACTGCAACTTCTACTGAAACATTGATATTTGGATATATATAATGGATATACGTAGAATACTGAATTACGATAATAGTGCGATAGAGAAAGGCACAAAAGTCGTTCAATCAAAATACATTGAGAGCAAGAACGAGAGAGCGAGAGAGACAGAAAGGCCGCACTTTCTTCAATCTTCAAACATGGAATGCCGCTGAGCTGATTGATGAAGGTGCAGAAATGGTTTGGTTTGGTTTGGTTTGGATTATTAGTAGGTTGATTAGTTAAATTAGTTTTCGAGTTAAAGAGTAGCGAAAGTGCAGTAATTATTTGGCTGTGATTCGAACTAACAGAACTCGGGCTATGGCTACATTTACGACTGTTTCGACTGATCTCTGTTCTGTTCTGTTCTGTTTTGCTTGGAGTGTGTGAAGTGTTCGCGGGATTGGTTTCGCTCTGAATCCTCTTCTAACTTGAAAGTGTTTATTTTTTGTCTGTTCTGTTTTTTTTTCTGTTTCTTGTTTGCAATTTTTCTATTTGTGGTTTTTTTTGTTGTTGTTGTTGTTCGTTAATTTAGCTTAGGAGGTGCAAACCTGATTGTGATAACTTTGTCCAATGCCAGATACAGTGCGATAATCACGGGCCACCATTCCGGCCACCCGTTTGCGGCCCTGCGGTGACATGTCGCGTCTGGATCGACGCTCGTTTAGATCGAGCTGGATCATGGATGAACGGATTACGGAAGCGTTTACGGATGGGGAATGTTTGGGACGAAAGGTTTTAGTTCGGGTGTTGGTAGTTGGTTGGGTTGGTTGGTTGGTTGGTTGGTTGGGGTTATCGTGAGAGACAGAGAGATCGAGAGAAAAAGAAGGAGTAGAATAATCAAGAAATTTACATATGGTTCAAAATGAGTGGAAAAGTCAATTGCATGGAGGGGCAGGACATTTATATGTGTGTGTGTGTGTGTGTGTGAGTGGTAGGATCATACATGTATATTACATTGTGTTTGTGTTTGTGTGAGTCTGTGGGTTGTGGGAGTGTCTCTGGGTTGTCTGTGTTTAGGGTTTAATCTCTGGTGAGTTTTTTTCTTTTTAGATCAAATCAACACATATCAAGTATACGCAAAGCTACACACTTAAAGCTACAAAAGGTGAAAGCAACAAGGAAAGCTTTTAGGATATATGTATGAATGTTTTCTTTCGATGGGTGGTGATAAGTGGCAGATACGGGTGGATAGGCATAAGCGATACTCTACACAGAGGCATGCAATAAGCGGCTTTCAAGTGGAGTTCGATTGAGCTTGGAAGTGGAGTAAGTTGAGACAGTATATAGAGGGGCAGAGAGTTCGAGACCTCGCGATCCCCTTGGGCAGTATGTGTTCTCAAGTTTGAAAGTTTTACACGTATTAACTTAACTTAGAACATTCTTAGACTAGACTTAGACTTTCATCAACTTAAATGCAACAATTATTTTAATTTCGTTTTTTTTTTTTTGTTATCGTTTAGCTGAAAAGACGCGACCAAAACTCGACTTTGAGCGGGATTTTTATGGTATATAGAGTTGGTTAGTTAGAGCGTAGTAGAATAGTAGAACTGACAGTTAGAGTTAGAGACACAGAGAGAGAGAGAAAAATTTAACACACGCACACAACCAAACAACGACACCAATTAGTTTGAATAAAACTTGAAACCCAAATGACAAACAAAAACAAACATGAAACACAAAAAATTACTTTGTACAATTTGTTGGATGGTGTATAAATGTCTCCTGGGTCTGTCTCTGGCTGTTTGTTGTCTGTTGTCTGTATCTGATTCTGTCCCTGACCATGAACCAGTTATGTATGTATGTATGTATGCATGTGTGTGTTTGAGTCTGTATTTGTATCTGCGTCTGTTTCTGTCTCTGTGTTGTGTCTGTGTAGCATTTGCAGTGGCATGCAAACTGATAACTGACAGGAACAGGAACTGGCACAGCAATGGAGTCCTTTGATGGAGCAGATGCCAGATGAATGTGTGTGTGTGTGTGTGTGTCATATCTGTGCCTTTGTCTCCTTTGTGTGTCTTTTGCTGTGCGTATGTCGGATGGATGGCCAGTTTCCCGGCCTCCACTGAAGAGGCTCAGTCTGAGGCTGAATGCTGCTGCTCGTGGCATGTGTGATATGTGAGATATGTGAGATACAGCTAGAAAAAAGAGGCACACACACACGCACACACATCGAGAGAGATAATAATAATAAACTAGCGAAACTTAACTAAAGCACACAATTGAAAGCACACAAAGTAAACGCACGGCACACTCGCTGTTTGGATACTCTTTTTTGCTTGGGCAAGAATATAATCTTTATAGTTATGAAATAGTATCTAGTATTTTTTTATATAATTTTCTTTTTATTTTTATTTCTCTAGTACGAAATTTTGGCTCATTTTTGGCAGCTTCAACTGGGACTAGTGCCAATCCAGCACAGCTGGACTGATCTTGTGAATTGTTCAACTATAGTGGGAAGTATCTATGGATAATCTGTGGAAGAATCCATGGTAGATCATTATACGAATGGTCGCAATCCAGCTGCATAGGATTTAGTTTGCCATAAAACCCACATAGTTTTGTTTTGATTAGTGCTACGATTTACTGGTCTGATTTTATTTTAATTTTGAAATAATCTAACGAAGATATTTATCTCAAAATTAAATCCGAAAAAAGCTACATTCTCTGCAGCATCAGAACAACAATATCTGTAGACTGAAGCAGAAGTACAAATCTGTGTTTCTATTCCTTTAAAAACGATCTCAGTATTGCTTGCAATTCCATTTAATTTACTCCAACAATATATCTTTTAGATATACCCTCAGCAAGTATACGAGCATCCAAAACTAGACAACGTTGCTCGCTATTTTTCGATTTTTTTTTTGTGCTTTTGCAGAACGAGAGACAGAACAAAAAAAAAACACGAAGCCAACAGTCGTTATGCATGTGTGTGAGGGAGAGGAAGTTCATATGTTTCTGTGTGTGTGTGTTTGTATCTATGTGGCTGCAGAGTGTTCAAGTGCCACCAAAAGTGGAAGTGGAAGCTGCTTGCCATTGCTTGCCATTGTGTCTGTTTGTTGTATGCGTGAGAGGTGTCCTCACTCTTGTTGCTGTCATTGTTGCTGTTGGTTGTTTTTGTGTTGCTGTTTTTGTTGTTGGTTTTTCTGGCTTTTCTTCACATTCTTTTTTCTCCCATTATTTACTTTCTGTCTTCGTGTATCTGTGTGTGTGTACTATATACATACATATATAAGAAATAATAAATTTGATTTAATTTTTTTTTAGTTTTTTCAGTGTATTGTTGTAGCTGTTGTTGTTGTTTTTAGTTATTGTTGTTATTGTTATTGTTGCAGTGGTTTGTTGTTGTTGTTTGCTGTTTACCTCTAGCATGGGCGGCGGACTGGCCGAGCTTCCCATCGAGGAGATGCTGGCCACCGGCGTCATTCCATCGATGTCACAGTCGGACGTCGTGTCCGAGTCGCTCATACGCGACATGGTGCTCGGCGGTGATAAATGATCTGTCGGTGTCAGTATCAGGCCGTCCACATCGCTGCCCTCGTCACGTAACTGTACATCGGTAGTGGGGTGGTAGCGGGTGGTACAAGAGTGGTTGGTTGATGGGTGGTTGGGTGGTGCGTTGGTTGTTGGGTTGGTCGTTGTCATAAATTTTGCGTCGAAATGTTTGGGTACAAAATGGAACGACGTAACGTAACGAGAGCGAGAGAGGGAGAGAGAGCGAGTGAGCGCACGTGTGTGTTGGTCGTTGTTGTTGTTGTGTGGTTTCGTTGTTGTTGTTTTTTTTTTATGGTTATTTCGGATTGCGGGTGGTGTGCACAACAAAAGAAAAGATAATGGCAAATGCTGAGAGTTAATAATTTAGTTCAAATCGGGCACAGCTGCTGTCGGGGCAAAGGTGTACGGGCAAGGGGGGACAAAGACATTTACATCTAATATAAAAAAAAATAACAAAAAAAAAAATTTTTTAATAATTTTTACTTCTGTGTTAAGTTTTTCGCTCGCATAAACTTTCATCCAGGCCTGCGTTCAGCCTAAATGACTATTATTTATCTTGGGGTGGTTTATATTACTGTTTTTTTGTATCTTTTTCCTTTACGTTTACCAACACTAGACGCAAGAGCGCAACGGAATCGAACCGAAAATACGAACGTAAAAATAAAACAAACGGAATGGAAACACGTTAACGCCTGGCCAAGACATACGAGATAGGAGGTGTCCTGATGCGGCTGCAGTTGATACCATTCGGCCTCGTCGTCCAGTATGTGATGGGCCAGATCGATGACCACTTCGCCGATGAAATCGTTTGCCCCATAACGCACATAATCCCACAGCGTCACCTGAGCATAGAGGGGGGCATACCGAAACTCAATTAGGAACAATTAGGGTACTCATCTAGCTGGCACTCACCTCAAGCAGTCGTCCATTAAGATCACAGCGTCGCAGGCCCGAGTAGAGGAATGTCTGGGCCCAGCGTGGTTCGCAGGTGGTGCCCACCGTCTTGGTACGTCGCTTCGATTTGTGGCTGCGATCGGGCAGAAGGAACACCTTGCAAAATGGCAATGGAAATACATTAAATCACACCTCAGGACTTTAATTTTAATCTTGTACTCACTTTTGCATAGGGATTTCGGCCCGCTCCGCTCTGGCGCAGGGATAGGCCTGTGGCACACACCAGCGTCACAATCAGCTGGAGTGTGTTCTGATCGTAGCCGAGCTTCAGCTGCAGCCGCCCCTCGATCGGTATCGGTTGCGTTGTCGTACCCGCCCCACTGCCCATACCCATGCCCAGGGGACCGTGGATGCCATGCAAGTGGGCGGCGGCGGGCGGCAATGGCTGGTGGCAATGGTGATGATGATGGTGGCCCGCCGTCGTTGTGCCGTGCAGACCTCCGCCTTGGGCGGAGGAAGAATTCGACACGGAGGCGGCGGCGACGGCGGCGGCAACGGTGACGCCTTGAAGGCTGCTGGACGCTGCGTGTACGCTGCTGGTGGTGCTGCTGCCGCTGACGCTGCCACTCCCACTGCTGCTGTGGCTGTGAGTGCTGTGGCTGGGTCCCAGGCGCTGTATATGCTGCGAGGCGCCGCCACGTTGACTCCGTACCCCGTTGCCCGACGATCCCGATGCAGTTACGTGGATATCCGGCGAGCCGGGTGAGGTTATCAAAACACTCGGCTTATCACGATGGATTTCAATGGCCTCAACTGCTGGGGCTACAACAAGGCATAGATAAATGCAGATATGGTTAGGCTTTGATTGAATATTGGCTTGAAGTTTGGTTTAAATTTGAATTGCTGTTGCGGTTTCAGTCGGGTTTTGTGTCGTTAGTTTGGTATACGTTTTAATGGTAATTAAAGTTTCTCGAAGACTTTGGGAAATATATTTTAATTCGTAAAATTCTTTGCTGCTGCTAAAGACAATTATTTCTGTTTGATTTATTTCCCTGACAATAAAGCTCGAATTGTGTGGATACTTTCAAATGAAATGGGTATTTGTATACCTTCAAAGGAGACCCAAGCCCAAGGGACTAGTTGTGTAATTTAAGCCAGAACTTTTCCCACCAAGCTTTCTCTTTATCACACACATTCAAACGCACAGAGCCACACACACACACACACAAATGGAGAAATTTTCTGTGTACCTTTGCGCTGTAGATATCGCCCGCCGCTGCTAACCACCGCACTGCCAGCCATGCTGCTGGCCAGGCCGCTGTGCGGAAAGTTGGCCGAGGAGCGGCGAACCGTCGGTTGGCTGCTGCTGCTACTGCTGCTGTTGATGTGGGCGTTGGAGGCACTGCTGGGACTGACGTTCTGACTGCTGCCGCCACTGCCACTGATCGGACGGCTGACAATCAGTTCCACCTGCGCGTCCAGGCGGCTCTCGTCGAGTATATCATAGACCTCATCTGCGCTTTTGTTGTGCAAATTTCGGCCATTCCACTCGATGATTTCGTCGCCTGATGAATCCAAATCGATCGATGACATTCGATTGTTGATGTGGTGGTGTGATGGTGTGATGTGTGATCGACACAGAGAGCGAGAGAGAGAGAGAGACACACAGAAAGAGAGAGAGAGAGAACAGATAGAGAGAGAGAGAGAGAGTGTCGTATGAGTGAGTATCGAATGGATTGAATGTTGGAATGGCAAATGTTACCTGGTCGTATACGGCCTTCTAGATCGGCCACCGATCCGCGTTTCACCTTCTCCACAATAGCACCGCATGGACCTGCTCCTAATGGTCCTCCTCCTACTATTCCCACTCCTCCTCCTCCTCCTCCGATGGGCTGGCCGCCGTTGACCTTTAAGCCTAATATATCTTCCCCATCATAGTATTTACGTAATATCATGTGCCCAATCAAGCGAGTATTATCCGCGGATGTTTGCCAATTCACCGGATTCTATATATATCGATTTGATATTCGATTCGATTCGATTGATACATGGTGAACACAGTGGTGGGTGGAGTGGTGGTGGTTGGTGGTTGGTCAGGGTGGTTGGATTGTGATTATACGGATTATACGAATGATATATCGTGCAATGTCAATTTTGCATAGATTTTTGGTTGTTGTTGTTTGTTGTTGTTCGGTGTGTGAATTCGGTGGTGGATATCGTGGATGGGGTGTCGTTTTTTATTTTTGTGGGCGCGCCATCAGTATGCAGGAAGTAGTAGTAGTAAATGGTTAATTTTTAGTTATTAATTTGTTCCATACATAAAGTTCTTAGAGAGAGAGAGAGAGAGCGAGCGAGTCAGATAGAGAGAGACTTACACGCTAAGTTGGTTAATCTTACACATAGAGTTGGGTAACGTATTAAAAACAAATAACAGCAATTAGTAAGCAACATTTTGTACAGTTTAAAGTTTGTTTTTGTTTTGTTTTTTTTTTTTTTTTTCGTTTTACATTCATTCCCGTTGGTTGTAGTTTGTAGTTTTTTCTTACATACTAATAAACATTTTCTACTTTCAATTACGAATAGTTAGGCATAGCTCATAGATGTAGGATAGAAATACGAGTAGATAGTTCGGTTTTGCACATTTACGAGTATCATTCATGTTTGGTTTTGTTCCTAACATTTTTTTTTGGTTTTTGTTTTGGGTTGAGAACACACACGTTTCAAGAGTCATTCCTCCCACCCATTACGGGGGGGAGTGTTGTGTAGCGTATTGGTTGTATTATTGGTTAAAGGTTACAGTGAAAAAACAGTGTTGGTCAACGGGTACAACATTTAGAGTTCATGCAAAAAACGGGTACAGTACGTGCAAGTTAGGGTAGTCTGGCTTTTGCTGTGTGCTGAGAGAGAGAGAGAGTGGAGTTTGATTTCCATGCAAGAAATACACAAAAAATGCATGCAAAAATGTTGTTGTTTTGTTGTTGGATTTTTGGATTTTTTTCTGTTTCTGTGGCTGAAAATTGTCAAGAGAGTACAAGGAGAATAGAGCGCAGAGAGAGAGAGAGGGAGGGCGAGCGAGTGTACAAACCAAAAATGATATTACGGTTTAAGGATTACGGATTCTGGATTGAGGGTTTCAGTCTAAGGCGTCTCTACAATGCGTTTTGGGGCAGGACGGGCGACATGACAAAGAACAACAAACAGAGAGAAAGTTAAAGAGAAAGGTTGCTGGATCGTTCGCTTCGCTTCGGTTCGCCGTGGTTCTTCGTTGGGCCACACACAGACAGACGCAAAGAGAGATTTTTGGGGGGGGGGGAGAGAGAGAGAGTACACACTCAGAGAGACTCTACACAAACACAATGCAATGCGGAGAGGGGTTCTTGGTTCTTGGTTCTGGTCCCCCTTTTGGATCTGCCTCTTTTGGGGGTTGTACCTTGGGCCCGTCACCGCGGTTTGAGTCCTCGCTGCTGGTGAAGGTGCTGCTCGTATCGATGCCCGAGTCCTTGGTAGCCGAATCCTGGCTGCCCTGCCGCTCGGCCTCCCATCGTGCCCAGTCCCCAGCACTAGCCCCATCCATGGGTGGTGGTCCCTGTCCCTGGCCCATTTTGCCGCTGGTCAATAGCGTCGCCGAGCCCACATCCACCGCAGTCGAGGGCAGAATGGTGGTCACCGGTGGCAATGATCCGCTGCCCATCATTCCGGCACCGGCCATAATGGAGGCCTCATCCTCGTGGGCATCGAAGCGCACTGTCTTCTTTATTCTGCGCTCGGTGAAGCGGCGCGAATCCTGGGCCGCCGATGAGGAGGATGTGCTGCCTCCGGCGGGCTCATCCCAGTAGGCTGCCTCCGTGGAGCTGACAGAGCTGCTGCCACCGCCACCGCCCAAGCCTTTGGCTCCCAACAGGGCCCGCTCTCTGCTCAGGCTGCCCCTCGAGCTGCCGCCGCTCTGATCAGCGGACATGGTGCCTCCACCACGATCATAGGCTCCCGAACCGATCACAATCTGTGGCTTGGACTGGCCCTGGGGATAGTAGCTGCTGCTGGTGCTGCTGCTGCTGCTACCACCGCCACCGGTTGCGGCCAAGGGCGGGGCACGTCGGTAGGCGCCAGCACCACCAGTCACCCCGCCAGTCGTTGTTCCGCCTCCGCCTACGCCGAACTGTCGCTCGTGATTGGTGCGATTCAGCGAGTTGCGCTGCTGCACGTCAAGCCGTGCGGTCCTGGTCAACGGATACTGCTCCAAGCGTTCGCGATGCTGCAGCTGCAGCTCGTAGCGATCGCGCTGATCCGCCGACGCGTACAGCCGCTGGCTGGTGTGCGCCAACAGGCGGTAGTCACTGGAAGTGGCGCCGGCACTGCTGCTCAGTAGATCGCGCTCGTTGAGGCTTCGCTGCTGGCGCCAGGGATCCACTGAGGTGCGCACCTGTAGACGGCCGCCTGTAGAATGGTAGTAGATGATGATGTAGAGGTGTACAAGGGGGTGATTGCTCTAATGGTTTGGGCGGCGGGGGTTTGGATTCTACAATTGATTTGCAGAGGAAACAGAGAGAGAGAGAGAGAAACGAATTTGTGGGCTCTGGATTTTATGGGGTACTTCGCTGCTTGCCTGCGCATTAGTTTGTTGTCCTTTTCGAATTGTTTAAAATATGTTTAAAAATAAATATTAATCGATTGCTTGTCTTGGAAAATTATGGTTTGATAAAGCAAAAAAGTACGATATTAATTCGAAATAAATACGTAAACGGTGGGGGGTAGGGGGCGGGCGGTGTGGATCGAGTAGACTTATCCTGTGGCATGTTTTCTCAGTGTTTTAGTTAGTTAGATGTACTAGTATGAGTAAGCTAAGTAAGTATATGGATATCATAAGTAGACCTACGATTTAGAGCTACAAGTGCCAAGGATTTGCTTGGTCTGGTATCTGCGGGTTGTGTGCTCTAGATTACTCAGGGTTGGGGTGCCTGGCTTAAAGGTTGGGGGGCTTTCAAATACTTATCTGTGTTGGCTAAAAGTTGCAAGAGCATTAAGTTTATTTTTAAGGGTATCTCAAGGGTGGCCTATATGTTTCGTCTATGACTTGGTTGGACAGTGTAAACTGTGTTCGTGTGTGTTGTGGTGGTGTGTGTTAAGCAGCGTCATTTCTGTTTTTGTATTTTGTAGTAAGGAGAAAACAGGAAACAGCGTTACGATATCCATGCAAATTATTCTCCAAGTATTCTTTTTTTTTTTGTTTTTTGAAATTTCATTTTTGGTTTTTGGTTTCACATTTACAGAATAAGTCAAAAAGTATAAATAAAACGTAGGCAGAAAACGTAACGTATACAAATAGTGTGTTGGAATTGGTAGTAAAAATTCTCTTTAATTAACGTGTTCACAGCCAAACGATTGTGTGTGTGGAAAGAGAGTGGAAAGTGGACAGTGGAGTGTGGACAGTGTAAGTAATCAAGAGACAGAGAGAGATATAAATCAAGTGATGATTGAGAACAGAGCACAGAGAATAATCATCATCATTATATTATAATAATAATCATGGAAAACAAATGCTTTGCAAGTTCAAAAAATTCTAGGGCGAGTGTTGGGGCGTTGACGGGGTAGAAGATTGGTGAGAGAAAGTGTGTGGGATTTTTTTTAGACGACAGTGCTTGGTAAAAGTAAACAACATATACGGAAACAAACAGTATACATTCCTTGAATTCGGTATTTTTTTTTTGTTTTGTTTTTTTTTTTTTTGTGGACATTGATTCAACTTATAAGAAATAAATATAAATATATAAACAAGAGACACACACACACATTCAAATTTAATTTTTTTGTTTTTTTTTTTGGTTTTCTTTAGAAATTTTTCTTTTTTGCTTACATTTGCATGAATCTGTAGATCGCCGGGCGAGAGAACTTTTTGGACACCTTGAACGCCGCCAAAATTACCTGCTATTTGGTTGTGGTTTTTTTAGTATAATTTTTGATTGTTTTTCATTTGAAATTTTTGTACATTTAGAAAGGGGAATGGGAATATTTTTGTTTGCATAATAGTATAGTGGTTTTTGTGGCGGGCAAGATTTTTGGTTGAGGGACAGTTCAGAGAGTAAGAGAGAGAGGGGGAGAGAGAGAGAGAAAGAGTGGAGAACACACATATGAAAAAAATAGCACACAAAAAAGAATTACGATTGGTAAAAGTGATTTAAGTAGACTTAAACTAGCGTTTAAATACTTAAACTAGTTCAAAATATGAGCAATAAATGAGCTTGTCCTTCAGGTGAACCTTGAACTAGTTCTGAAGGGGAACTCACTAAATTTAGCTTAATATGGAGCTTACTTATATATTTCTAATGCTAATTTACGATAAGGACTTTGTGTGTCGGTGTTGGTTCTTGTCTGCAACTAGTTCACTAAGTGATTGCTTCTGGGTGAACTAGTTTACTAAATGATTGTGTTTGGGGTGTCCCAAAAGCTAAAAGCAGCTTCTTATTTTTTTTACAAAAATTTGATACAATTTTTACAATTAACAAAAATGTCGTATTTAATTTTTCTGCCCCTGAAAAGTAGGCAACGCATTTGCCACAATTTCTTTAAAAACAAATGCTTACACACACACACACACGCATACGAAAGCGAAACCTCCACTCAGACAATCGCCTTGGGTGCAAAAAAAGAACTAGTTTTCCGACACACACACATACACAGAGAGAGATATTCACACACGTACATACACTCGTGTTTGTGGGCCATACCCCTGGCATACTTTCATTTGACTTTGGTCACGATACAAAACGTTTATTGTGCGCATAATGGCCAACAACAAAACAGAAAAAAAGAAACTACACCAAAAATTACATACATATGTATATATGTATGTACAAGCAACAAAAGCAACAGCAATGTAAACAAAAGAAGGTAAGAAAATAAAACAAAACAAAAGTAAAGTAAATTATTTTGGGAAGCGAGTGGCAGGCAAACCACACGCACAATTGCAGGCGAGACCCTACACTGAAGAGGTGAGGGGGCTGTTCGAGGTAGATGGGCAGCAAGAGGCGACAATGGGTTGGGGTGGGTGTGTGCAAAGGCGCAGACTAAGAAAAGGAGAAAGCAAAAATCAATAAAGTATACAAAAACACGGTCATTTCTGTCCCTTGGCGACCTTTTCTATTGTTGTTGTGCCCGACGCCTATGCTCCGCGTTGGTGTTGTTGTAATTGTTATTGTTGTTTGTGTTGTTGTAATTGGTGTTAGTGTTGGTGTAGGTTTAGCTGTTGCTGTTGGTATTTTTTTTGTTAGTTGTTTTTACTGTTGGTGTTTGCTATTTGCTTCATTGCTGTTTCTGTTGGTGATTTTATTGGTGTCGCTGTTGTGTTTGTTGTTGGTGTCTCTATTGTTGTTGGTGTTATCTTTTCCCAATCTCTGCACAGTCATCGTGCATTGTGCAATCGCAAAATAATTACAACAAACACCAACACAAAACGCAGACGAAAAATCAAACTAAGTTTACATTGGTGTGTGGGGTGGGTGTGTGTGTGTGTTTGCTTGCTTCCTGCTTTATATTTTTGGCCATAAATTCAAGCCAGTTTTTGCCTGACAGGCAAAGGGAGGGGAGTGGGAGGGGGTCAGAGCGTAGGAGTGTGGGTCGAGGTGGGTATGTAGGTGTAATGGGCGTTGGGCTGGCAAAAGGACACTAAAATCATCATCATCATCGGCAGCAGAGGGAGCAGCAGTGGAAGTAGGAAGCAGGGAGCAAAGGGAGCAGCAGCAGGAGCAGGAGCAGGAGCAGGAGGGAGCATCAGTAGCTTGTGCTATTTTTAAACCAACGCACACACACATACACCCACCAACACAGACAGACGCAGGCGCATAAATAGCACACACAAACAACCACAAAAACAAACATAGAGCACACACACACCTAGAAGCAGCAGGGACTACGACAAACACACACACACACAGGAGACACACAAACAAACACCTAGAGGGACAGAGAAGGGAGGACACCTAAAGAGAGAGAGAGAGAGAGAGAGAAGGGACCTCCGCACACGCACAACATGCGTTGGCGTCCTTTGCCTTTGGCCTCCGTTCTCCTTCTCCTGGCAGGCCTCAATGTTCGCATTAATGTCACTCATACGCACAGTTGCACATGCAAACGAACAACAAAAACAACAGCAACAGTGAAGCGACCAACGTCAACGTCAACTGGTGTGTTGGTCAACGTTTTAATTAAATTCATCCCATTCCTCCCCGCCTCGTCAGTTGGTCACATTTTAAAATAGTCAAACACTCACTCACACACACACACACACACATACTCGTACTTGTAGTCCCGTATATCCATATCCGTAAGCACCCACAAATGCGGTCTATATTTACTTATTCACAGCCTGGTCACAGCGCCCATATGCGACACATTTCGCGTTGATGTTGTGGTTGCCATTTTGTATGGTGTTTTTTTTTTTTGTTTGTTTTTTTGGGTTTTTATTGCTCTTCATCCTGTTATCCCCCCTACAGACCCTTCACTCAATTTGGTGGTCTATTGATTTGCTGTGTTTAATCGAAAATGTAATTCATTTCGTACAAAAATTTGCAGCTAATCGTATGAGGATTGCGAAGGGAAGACTGAAAGTGAGAGGGGGCGAGAGCGAGACTGACAGATCTTTAGATTTAGATCCCTCTTAATAGGCAGCATTTGAGGTTCCAATTGAATGCTGCTCCCCTGCTCAATGTGGCTTGAATATGTTGCTGCAGGGGTATTCAACATTAAAATTATTTCTAGATAATTGTTAAGTATTTTGAAAGTAAGCATACCCTCAAGCTCGTCTGAGAAGTAACTTGTGCAGTAGTTGAATAACTTTGAGACTATCTTTTGGTTTTAAGCAATTACGTATATATGAATTTCATTTAATTTAAGACAATTTCAAAGCCTAGCAGTTACTTAAAAGGGTTGCATGACTCCTGAAGCACCTGCCAGTCTGTTCCGTTAGGGTTGAAGCATATTTAATCGTTCTTCTTGTACTTTAATGGGTTCCTAAAAGTTTGATGAAAGCTTTCGGTATGTTTCACCATCTTTTACACCCCAATTATATATCATACCATCATCACTCTTTGGCATACTAGACTACAGAATTTTCAGAATGTCACAATCAAGTTTCTCTTTGTGTAAACCTCCCACCCCAAAGCTTTAAAGATTTCTATTGCCTATCCCAATGCTGTTGGTCCCTGCTGCTGTGTTGCTGTTTCTGTTTCTGTGATTCTGATTGTTTTCTGCAGGGTTTTAGATTTTTTGGCATGGACCATACCATTTTGTTGTTGTTGTTGTTGTTGTTGTTGAATGCACGCTAAAGCTTTTTTTCTGTGCGCAAATCTATTTGCATTTTGCATTTAAATATTCCTTTTTTTTTTTTTTGGCTGTCTAAGCGTTTTTTGGTGTTGGTTGATTGGTTGTTGTAGGTGGGGTGGTGGGTTTTGGTTAAGGCTGTGTAGGCTAGTGTGTGGCAGTTGTTCTTTTGGTTTGTTGTAGTTGTTGTTGTAGTTGTTGTTGTGGGTGCAATCTGGAGAAGCGTTCACCAACTGCAACCGACAGACACTCACCTTAAACTCGGCTTTTTCTTTGCTTATCTTTTGGTTGATTTTAATTCTGTTTTAATTCAGTTGGGTTTTTGTGTCCGTTTTTTGTGGTTTTTATGGTTGGAATAGGAATATCCTTTGGTTTTTATTCTTTCGATTTTATTCTTAGAATTTTTCCATTTTTTTTCGTGGTTTTTATTCACATTTGGCTATTGGCTGCAGTGTTGCCTAATTTGCTGTACAAATTGCGAGACATGTAAGCAGCGGGCCTACACGTACACCTACACACACACACACTCACACACAGTTAAAGCTCAGGTGGGAATACTTGGGAAACACACCCTCAAATAGGAGAAGAAATTGCGTGGCTGTACAGTAAACAAATCGAGCATTTTGCTCTAGGAAAATAAAACAATAATATTGAGTTTACTCTAGCTCTGGCTTTGGTTCTGCCTCTGCCTTGATGTCTGTCTTCGAGTGGTGTGTGTGTGTGTGTGTGTGTGTGTGTGTGTAGGAAGGCCCTTCATGTGGGTGGTTTTGTGTGGGTTTTCCGAGGTTTTTTGAGTGGGCTGGCCATATGCTAAAGCGTCCAATGGGCGCCACAATTTGCGCAGTGTATTTGTTAGTCGATTGACTGATTTAAGAGCAAATTTGCGTTGCCTTTTTTAGGATTCGCTCAATTAAACAGATTTCAAGCGGCTTCAAGGTTGCGTTTACCTTTTTACCTTTTATCCTCTCTCGAGGTTTGCTCTTTTCACTTTTTATTAAAATTCAAATTTAGATTTTATTTAAATCACTTTTTCATTGGATTTTCATGTATTTATAGTTTTCTGTTGTTTTATGTATTTCTGTGACAGCCAATTAGCCTTGTCTGCTGCTGCTGCTGCTGCTGCTGCTGCTCAATGTCAAAGCTCTCAATTATTCACGGTGGCCTCATGGCCAATTAAGTGCAATTTGTTAAACAGATTTCTCCCGGGGGCTAAACGCCGTACGACTGAAACTCCTTTTCCCGCTTCGACTTCTGCCAGCAGCCACCAGGATTCATTTCAGGCAGCTGCTTTTGCTGCTAATTTTACTTGTACAACAAAAAACTTGCACACCAAGGTTATTTTTAGCACGACTTTCACATTTCACATGGCCCACAGAGCACACACAGAGCACACAGGAATAGCAGCGAAGGGTTTTCCCTTTCTTTCACTTTCTCGCCATTTGCCATTCGCTTGCTTTCGCTTGCTTTCGCTTGCTTTCGCTTGCTTTCGCTTTCAATTTCTTTTTCTCACTTTTTGCACACTTTTATTTTATTTTATAAATATTTGATTTTATTTTGTTGTACATTTTATTTATTTGATTTTCATGCATTGCTTTCGTGCTATTTATTCGGTGTGTGTATTTTGTAGTATTTTGGTTTTTTCTTTTTGTTTTTTGTTGATTTGCTTGCCACACACGTGCCACATGCGTGAGCGGGTCCGTTGCGGCCAGTGTGTTTACTCGCCTTTAAAGTTCATCGAAAACTAATTTCGTTTCGATTTCATACCAAAAATCTCAATGGAATTTTTGCTTTTACGCTGCCATTTCCTACAGCCTTTTCCCTACAGCAGCAGCACAAGCAGAAGCAGAAGCCGAAGCAGCTTTCCCTTGCTGCTTGTCTCAGTCTCACTTTCAGTCAGCCGTTCCGTTCCGTTCGGTTCTCTTTCGCTGGAGGAGAGCGAGAGCCTACAACACATTTTCCAATAACAATGTTACAACGCGATTGCTGCCGCCACACCGTTAGGGGCACTTTCCCATGGCGCTTCCAGTCCCGAACTAAAAATAAAGTTAAGCGCGTGGCCACGCTGCTGCTGCTGCTGCTGCCACAGCCACAGCCAGCGCCGACTGCAGCGGCCACTGCGACGCCAGCAGCGATAACATTGACAGCTGCTGCCCCACCGTTGGGGTCAGCGGGTTGCTCTACAGGGGAGTACGGGTGGGTGGGCCAAAGACTGGACTCCATTCTCGTGTTGTGTTTGTCTTTGCACTGCCTTTGCCCACCTTCAAGGCAAAACAGAGGCAAAAGCAACGTGTTTGTCTTTGCTTTCCAGTCAAGGGGAGGGTGCCTATCCTGCTGCTGGGTGGCATGGTGTGGCATGGTTTGGTGTGGTGTGGTGTGGTGTGGTGTGGGCGGGGGTGGTGCAGCGTAGGCGCGCGCGTGTTGGTTGCATGGTGGGTTTAGGTTGATACGGTTGGGGGTGGGGTTGCAACTTGCATTAGTTGTTGGTTTCGTAGTAAAGAGCATGACGCTGCACTGAGCAGCACAAAATGCACTGAATGAAATGACGTCGTGTGGCAGGTTGCATTTCAGGACGGGGCGTGGGACATAGGAGGAGAGTAAGGAGTGCACAATAAATAGTGGAGCATGAAGAGTCTAGGGTCTAAAGTCCAATAAATCGACAGCCAAATGACAAACGTGACGCAGTTGCACAAGTAATGGGTTCAGTTTTTGATTTGGAAGAGCTACAGGGGGTACCTCTCTATCTCATTGGTACATAGAGATAGTTGGAGAGTGTTTCATGTAATTTGGAGCACTAGAAAATAAATAGTTGCCACAACATTGGCTTCAAACATCAATGGAACTAGTTGCAGTTGAATAAAACAAAGCCTAATGAGGATTCTGGCAGAATGAGTCTAGAGAAAGTGCGTCTAAAAGTACGATAACTTATCGCATCACATGGGGGAATTATGATACATAAGTGTACCCTACTTAATATTGAATTTGAGGCCTGCTGCTTCCTGAAGTTATTTGCCTTAAATGTATTTAGCAATCAACAAAACTGTCTGCACATAATTATGCCCATTAAAAGTACAATTTAGCTTTACAAATTAACTTTACCTAGATTTACCCCAAAAGAACTAGTTCAATTCGCAAAAGAAGTTCCATTCCAACTGGTTCCGCCGGAACAACAATACACAACATTTCCCGCACAGAAAAATCTCAAGTTCAACTACAAATTTTGTTGTTGCTTTTACGCGCGCTCTTCTACAGGAACATCAGCTGCTGCTGCTGCTGCGACCGCTGCTGTCATTGCTGCTGCTGCCACCCTCCCTCCTACAAAACCATAGAATATGTAAGAGGTGTAAAAGAGAGAGAGAGAGAGGTGTGGAGGGGTGCAGTGCCAGAGCAGCGCATGCGCTGGCACTTTTGTGTGTGGGAATTTTCCAAGACCGATGGAAAGCGCATTCCAACGCATGACGTTTGGGGGCCGTGCCACCGCCACCGTGCCGCTCCGCGCGTTCATTGTGAATTGGCAACAAAGTGTTGGGTTTTGGCGGAGGCGCGTGTCGGCGGCTATGGTGGGTTTTTCGGGCTTGGGCCCGCTGAGTGCAGCTGCACCGAGAACATGCGAGTTGGCACCCACACAACACACACGCCACACACTCGCACTCCCACTCCCACTCAGACTGAGGCATGTACCGCCCAATGCATACCACCCACTCAGACTGTGGCATTCAGTGACATTCACACCCACTCGCTGTTCCTGTTTCTGTTTCCTCTTTCTTGAAATTTATTTACTTGTTTTTTGTTTTTGTTTTCTTTTGGTTTTATCATTCTGCAACACTGACATTTGATTTACAACACTGAGGAGCAGACATAAGTTTTTCGCAACACTGCCCCTGCCACACATAATTTACAGCAGAAAAACACTGAGAAGACATAAGCTCTTGGCCCTCAACTTGCCACCAGGTGCCCAGCCATCTTATCGGCCTGGTTGCACACACAACACACACACCACACAGATCAGGAACGGAAGAAGGGCAGCGTGAGGGTAGGGGAGACACAACTTTTGTGCGCGTAATTTCATGCCACACACTCTGTGGCACACGGTGTGGCGGAGGCCAAAGTTGAAATCAATAATTATTATATGCTAGTTTGCCTGGAGGAAATTGAAAAATGACAGCAGCTGGGCAGAGAGAGAGAGCGAGAGAGAGAGAGAGGGGGAGTTGTGGAGTGGGGCAAGTGCAACATGCTTGCCAGAAACTTGCGCGCTAATGTGCAGCAATCAAAAAATTTAAATCACCAGCGCCGCATGTTGCATACTTGTAGGCGCTACACAGCCATACAGAAAAGTCTCTTGTCGCAGCAGGAGCAGCAGCAGTAGCAGCAGCAGGGAATGCCCCCCCCCCCCTTCCCCACAAGGCTTGGGTTTGGTTTGGATGTTGCAACTGCAACAGCCGCAGCAGAAGCAGCACCAGCACCAGCAAGTGCCAACAAGAAACTTTCTAATTAGGATAATAAATTTTGCCCCAGCATCTCGCACTTGACAAGCATCGCCCCGTCGCATCTTTCACACACACCAAAAAAAAATACATGAAGTGCAGAAGAAGAGCGCAACCATGGGGACAGGACAGCCTCTCCACCCCCCTTCCCACTCGCACCCTGCCACTGCGTCCCCCGCAGTTATTGGCCAAGTGCAGCTGCTTGGCCAACTTCTTGATGTTTTGTGGTGGCTGCCAAAAAGGAAAGGCTGCTTGTCGTTCAGGGTTCCCTCTCCCTCTCACTCATGCTGGCTGCTTGTTTGTTGGAAAATGTGTTTTCGGGTCAGCTGTGTGCAGCGGGCAGGCAGGCAGGCAGGCAGGCAACCTTCATGCCCGGCCCGCCCGGCACATCTTCCTTTTTCCTTTTATACCTTCCCGGGGCCTACTGTACCTACCACCCCCAGCCATACTTTCCTTTCCTTTACTACCTTTCTTACCTATCGTTTCTGGTGCTGGTGCTGCTGCTGCTGCTCCACTATCCCACCTTTCGTTCCTTTGGTCCCACTATTCCATTACTTCCTACCTCCCCATTTCGTTTTTGGCCTGGTCTATAATTTATGCTGATTGCATTTAACGGCACAACAAAAGTGCCTAAAAGTATGCAGCGTCCAAAAGTGCGCACTTGTCGCGCGGTCGCTTCGTTTTCGTTTACGTTTTCAGTTTCCCCCACTGTAAACAATTTATTTTTATTTTTTTTTCAGCTACTTCTACCTCTTCTTTTTTCCACTCTTTTTGCACTTCATCCTTTGCCGATACAGATTCGCTGCCGGCTGCCTGCTGTCGAGCGTCGAGCGTCGAGTCAAGTGCCTTGGCCTCCCCCCAAACACCACCAAAGATAAGCGCATCGAAATGTTTCCGCTACAAAACATTCTTCGTTCTACTTTCCATTCTGCTTCTGCTACGCCACTTGCTCCTCCTCCTTCTGCTGCTGCTGCTGCTTCCTCTTCGTACTCTTTCATTGCACGTGTGTGCAAATATGCGCGAATTTATACACTGGCAGAAACAAGAGTAGTATCTCAGTATTTAGTTGACCCGAAACAAATGCACAACTTCAGTCTAGATTTGCCCATTTAAAAGTAGGTTGGGAAAAATTCCATATTTCATGAGAATACGCGCACACTGAGAGAGTAAGAGAGAGTCTTAGTTGTGGCTATTCTTCTTTTTTTGAGCTAATATTTTATCTCAAAATGTAAACTAACTCTAATATTAAGCTTAAGATTTCTTTGAAGTTGTAGTTGATGCCCGCACCTTGTTTTTTGCAGTGTACCGCATGCATGTGCGCTCTGCTCTCTATTTTTATAGCCCGCCGGCATTTTGCAGGCAACTCGGTCTGTGGGCAAACTTTCTGCAGTTAGCTGCTTAAATTTCCCGCATTTTCCCCCGCACCGAATAAAAGTGCGAAAATTTAAGTTGCAGTCTTTAAGAGCTTAAATCTAGCTTAAACAATTTACGCCTAAGAACTTAACTTAGGGTCTAACTTAGAAAACATTTAAAGGGTTTAAAGAACACATAAAGATATGCAAAATGTATGTACACAAAATAAAAAAAATAACATTAAATATTTACACCAAATAAATCAAAGTGTGAGGAAAACTAAAGTTTTAAGACATTGAAGATTTTTGATTTTCTTTTTTTTTTTTTTTTGTTTGGAAAAACACATCAATTACTGGCTGTGGAAAAACTTAGCCAAAGAAAAAGACAACGCACCAATGAGAGACAAGAGAGAGAGAGAGTGCTAATTTTTTTTTTTTGAATTTTTGGTAGTTTTTTTTTTTTTTGTTATTTTGAGCGAGCGAGTCAAAGACAGTTTTCAGTTAAAATTAGATAGAGAGAGAGAGAGAGATAGTGAAATTTTTTGAAGTAAAACGTCAATTGATTGCGGCTTGTAGCCACGTGGTTGGATGGGACATTAAGAGAGCATTAAAATTCGAAGCGATAGAGAGACAGAGAGAGAGAGAGAGTAGATCGCTCAGGTAATCAAAGAGCGGGGGGACAGAACAACAGAGAGACAGAGACAAACAGAGCGAGAGATCCAAATTGGACAAAACGTTTCAACTCACCATCGTAATCGGAGCCCGCACTGACAGTGGCTCCTGCCCCTGCTGCCTGTGCCTGTGCCTGCAGCAATTGATTCTGAAACTCTTCCTCCGAACTGCTAAAGGATCGCTGCTGCTGTGAGGCATACTGCGGCCTACGATGTTGCTGCTGATGCTGTTGCTGATGCTGGCCGTAGGTGCTGCTATCCATGGCATGTCCCCCGCTGATGGTCAGGTTGCGAGTCAGCGGCGGCGCCTTCTGGTAGCCGCCAACCATTTGCTGGGACATGGACATCTGCTGCGAATGGGGATGGGGCTGGGGCTGGTGCTGCTGTTGCTGTTGCTGCTGCATGTGGGATTGCGGTGGTGTGTGTATCTGTGCCTGGTACGTTTGCTGTCGCGCCGCAAATTGTTGCTGCTGTGAATGTTGCTGCTGTGCGTGCTGTTGCTGTTGCTGCTGTTGTAGATGCTGCTGCGGATGCTGCTGCTGCTGCTGCGTTTGTGGATGTTGCTGCGGTGACTGACGTAGCTGCTGTTGCGGCATGAGATGCTGTTGCTGTTGTTGCTGCTGCTGCTGCGGATGCTGCGGATGCTGCTGATGTTGTGGATGTTGCTGCTGTTGCGAATGTTGCGGCTGCACTTGGCTGGGATGCGCCAGGTGTGGATGTTGCCTCATTAAGCCATCCAGTTCGCCCTTTTTGGTGGGGTAAATAGTCATAAGATATAAACTAAGAGAAAGCTTTATCTTTACTCCACCTGATAGTAACGCGGATCATCCTCTGGATATGCCCCACCCGATCTCTGCTGCTGCTGTTGCTGCTGCTGCTGCATGCCATAGCCCCCGTATCCCTGCTGTGACTGCTGCGGATTCATGGGCTGCATGCGACCACGCTGCTGCTGTGGGTGCTGCTGCTGCTGCTGCTGTTGATGCTGTTGATGCTGCCCCGGGCTCATCATAGGATCCATGCCACTGTCCGAGATGGATAAACGGCGATTCGTGGGCTGCTCCTGCTGCGAGTACTGCCTCCGTAGCATGCTGCCCGCGCGTTGCATGGGCAGGTTCTCCTTTTCGGCGGCACTGCGCGTACGCTCCAGCTTGGGTCGCTTATCCGTCGTGTCATGCGGATCCACAATGGCCTGCTGCGAGATGTCCTAGAGGAAAGAGTACAGAAATATATTTTATAGGCCTTGCCTTTTGCCTTCAAATGTAGCGCTGTACTCACGCTGCTGCCATCGGGCTCGATGCGGCGGATGAAACCGTCCTGTTGGCCTCCTGTTTTGTTGATCCATTGGCCCGTCTTGGAAAGCAGCTCCTGCTTCTTGCGGCAGAGTATACACACCCAAATCACCTAACAAAAAGAAACACAGCAGGGGTGAACATTTTATCATTGCCACTTCAATCAATATTTTTTGTCTCTTGAAATCGAACTGTAGGACACTGTAAAAATAAATTTAGAAATATGGAAGAGGCAACACTGAACGATCTGCTTGCGATTGCGGATGATGTGGAGGGACATGAGGAGCCACAGGAAGGACCTGCAGCCGGAACCCTGCTCTATTTCAGGACGAAAATGTGGCATTTCTGGAACTGGAACATCCGCATGGTCACCTACGTGGAGCGTTTACCTCTCGAGTATTTTGCTGGCTTCTGGAATTTTCACATTGTACGTGCGGGAGACTATTTGGATCCACGATTAAATTTGAGGCGTTTCCAATGGTACCACATATCGGTGATATTTCGTGGCACAAGCTTGTGGACACCACAGCGAAATATTCCGATTCGTCGTCCCATTGTAAATCCAATTGAAATTCTATAAGCGACACCCCATCCTACTACCGCCTGCCCATCGTCCCAAAGCCCAACGAAAGTAGAACCCCGCCTCCTTCTCAGGGGACCGACACCCCCCCCTGTTGAAACATCTGGCATATCTGCCTTCGTCTCTGAGGTTGTGTGACATTTTGGCAGCAGTTCAACGATGGAAAAACGTTTGGCAACACGGCCAGCAGATGATAAGCTCGCGGCGGGAAAGAGAACCGGAACCCCCGAACGGGCACGGTTCACTGAGTTAAATAAAAAATTGAAAAAAAAAAATAAAATGTAATTGAAATGCGATGCACTGCAAGGGGCGGCGGGGGTATATGCACTGCGGGATGTGCGACTTAGAAGTCTATAGACCGTTGAAAGGTATTCCAATGCCAAAAAAAGCAAGAGAGATAGAGAGAGACAGAGAGAGATAGATAGAGAGAGAGAGAGAGAGAGTGTATGCTCATCGATTGGGAGGTAGGAAGTTCTCTAGTGAATGGTTCTCTCATTCAATAACTGATTGGAATGCTGCCAGTCACGTGTAAACGTTGCATGAAAGAATTCTCAGTTGAAACGTAATTATTCAAGAACTATGAAAGTTATTGGAGCTCTTAAAACACGCTTAAGATGCTTCACCTGCTTGTATATCACCCTTTGAGCTATACCTGTCGCGCGCTTCATGACACTCCTCAGCGGCACAAAGTCAGTTGCGTTTTCGCCTGGAATTGAGGTTCTTATGGAGCTATCCCCTTAGGCTTATATCAAAGACCATTCACACGAGTATATTGTTTTTCCTTGTGAGCATCGCCAAAGACTTTATTGTGTATTTTGTTGTTAGATTCTTTTCTGCACATGGCCGATTCATGTGCATATTGTTGCTGAATTCTGGGTACCGACTCAGCTGCCCAAGGCATTGACGAACAGACGAAGCCGAGTAGCAGAAGGCAAGCCCAAAAAGGGAAATAAAGTAGCAGCACCCCAGCACCCAGCATCGACCGAACATTTAAATGGAACTTATTCCTGTCGAAACCTCTTGATATTTTATAGACTTTGATTAAAGTACAAGCAGTTTCCTCAGGCCTTTCAAACTAAATTTCTTTCATTCCATTTGTACATGAAATTCCATTAAATATCCCAAAATAAAAGCTATTATTCTGTGATCTTCTGACCTTTAGTATGAACCCACTCAAAGGCCTATATTCCAGCTTATCTCCCAACAACAATTTTGTAGTAAATAATGCGTGTCAAATTTTGAGGCGCCACTAAGCCAGTGGGGACCAAGACGTTGTGTCCCCAGAGCTCATGGAGCTCACCCACTCGGTTGCCGCCTCGCTCGCCAATTATCTGTGCCCCTTCCCCCCCATTCGATGGGTGGAGGAAACTGTGGCCGTTTATTTATGCGCGCACTACGCGTCACTTGGGACAGTTGGCAACAAGCGACAAGCAATGGAAATGGGCACTGCCACCGGGGGCAATGGGGCGTATGAGTGATGGCTGCTTAGGGGTCCGCCAGTCGCCAGCTATATTGGCGTCAGACGTTGGCGTTTGTTGGCAACGCCGACCTATTTATCAATGAGCGGAAAATGAGGCTGTACTCTAACCAAAAAAAAAAGGACCCCCAAAAAGGCATTTACTTGCTGCCACGCGCGAGCGAGTGTCTAAGGTCTGATGGGGTCTGAAGGCAGAAGACACACACACACTCCAGAGAGCGAAAGATTCAATTCAGTCAGCTGTCAAATGGGGGTATGGGAATGGGCTTTACTACTCGACACTCACCTTGTTGCTGCGTAGTGTCACCTTGCCACCGCAACGGGCACAGCAGCGTATGTTGCAGTAATGGCAAATGTGTCCAACGCCATCGGCAAATTTGGTCTTAAGGCATATGTGACAGGTGGCATCCAGTTCGACGCCGGCCTTCTTTTGCTGCTCGGAGCGTTGCCTGATTTGCATTTCCAGCGTGACAACCTCGTCCTGTTTGCGACTGCACCACAGACAGAGATAGAGAAAATCCATTATAAAACAACAACAAAAATTCAATCACTGTGGCAAAGGGGAAAGCGGAAAACTCACCGCATTATCTCATTCTGTGCCTCCTCCTCCTGCTTCTGCCGCATGAGCACATTCTCGATCTGCATGCGCTCGTGGGGTGTCAAATGCGAGAGATCGGGCATGTCGTCCATGGCTGCTGATTGCTCTACTGCGGGGGGGTGGGGTGATGGTGTTTGGAGTTCGGTTTATGTTTTGTTGATGGCCGTCCTACTCGTTTCACAGTTTTGCACGTTTTAAACTAACTTTAGTTGCACTAATTAGCTTTAAGTATCGATAAACTTTTTGGTTTAGTTTTTGTTGTTGTTGTTGTTAATATTTATAGAAATTTTTTACTTGGATTTAAAGCTTGTTTTTCTTTTGTGTATTTGTTGTTGCTTTTGGAATGCTTTTTTGTTTTCTTTTGTTTTAGCAATATTTATAAATATTTAAATATTATTTATTTATAGTTATTATGTGGATTATTTGTTAAACCATTCTGATAGAAAATCACAGAGCAAATTTCAAAATTTCTTATGGTCTTTTTTTGTTTTCTTTTTATTTTGTTTTGTTGTTAGATTTTTTTTGTAGACATTTGGAAATTCGTTGAAAAAATTTGTTCACAATGCACTCGTTTCTCCTTTGTGTTTTGTGTGTGTGCTGCTGCTGCTGCTGCTGCTGCTGCTGCTGCTGCTGCTGTGTGTCTGCCTTGCCCTCTGACCCCTTTTTTTTTTGTTTTTGTTTTTGTTGGATGGCGCACAACTTCCTTTTTGTACAATATCCCGTCGTCCGTGCTGTCAGTGCGTGTGTGTGTGTGTGTGTGTGTGTTTGTATGTGCTTGGCTTCCTTTTTCCCTTTGTTTTAGACTTTTGTATTTCTTTGGTTGAATGCAAATTTGTGTGGAAAATTTTTCGTTTCTTCTTCCTTTGGTTTTTGCTTCATTTTTGCTCTACTGGCACTGCTGCTGCCTCTATTGCCACCACTCTGTATCGTTGCCGGCCCTTTGTAGTTGACTCTAATTGCAGTTTTTGTTCTTGTTTAAGTTGTTGTATATTTTGTTGCATTTGTTCTTGTTGTTGTTGTTGTTGCTGTTGTTGTTTTTTCTCTTTTTGTTTCTGCTGCTGCTGTTGCTGCTGTAGATGTTGCCTTGTGCGTGGCTGCGTCATTTTTGCTTTCCAATTTACAGGCGCCACACTCCACTCCGCTCGGTACCCAGGGGAATTGTAAATTTCAAGTTGTTTAGCACTGCAAAAACACAGAAGAAGTAAAGGGTTAGATAATGAGAAATTTTCTATGTTTTATAGGATTTAAAAATGCTTAAAGTCTCTTTAAAAATAAAGCAAAGAAATGTCATATAATTTATGCTTTTAATCTATGCACAAGTCACCTTTGAAGTGCCCCAAAAAATGTGGCAAACAATGGGGCAAAAGATTATACGAGGATTTTTACGAGTATATCAATTACTTTTACTATTGATCTCTACAGGTTTTTCATCAAAGTGCAGAAAATAGAAATAGTAAAAGGAACGACTGTGAATTTATTTTAAGTATTTTTTTAGAGAGAGTTAAAATTAATGGATTTTTTCCCATTAGGCTACAAATTACATATCTCTTTAAGAAAAAGTTATCTCTTCAAAATGCACTCCAAAAGCAGAACAAGTAAAACAAAATGGAACATATAAATTACTAAAATAAAAATAAGCCGAAAATAGAGTTTTATGTCTGAGTTTTAACATAACAAAAGAGAGAGCTTCATCTAATGGATATTTTAAAACGAAAAATAGTGAGAAAAAAAGGTACGAAATTTCTGTATTACTCCATTTCAGTTTACTATTTTTTTTTCTGGAAAAACAAGCTGCGCATATAAAGCACAGAGATTAATTTCATTCCTCATTGAAAGTCTAATCGTATTTATTTGGCACATAAAATCTTTCCCAGTAATGCAGCTCAAAATTCAGAGAATGAATATAAACGAAAACATAGCAAAAGTTTTCATGAAAATTTCCCAAAGCTGGCAGTGCTAAAAAGGGACTTAATTATCTTGGATTTCATTTCCCAATTATCTACTAAACATAAAATTCACTCTTTTTTTGTATTTGCCGAAATTGCAACACGTTTACAAAACATTTAATTTGCAGCCCAAAAAGCAGGCAGCTCTACTTTTGTTTTTGTTATTTGCTGGCCATTTAATTAAAATTCGTAAAACGTAAAATGCAATGTGAAAGACAAATTTCAAAATATAAATGTGAAAAAATGAGTACAACAAGAGCAACAACCAAACTAACGGAAATGAGAAATTTTAACGAGATGAGTAGGGTGGGTCCAGGCAAGGGACCTGCCAGGCGGGTGAGTGGAGTGGCGGTGAAGTATCTGGCCGCAATGCAAACATATGTAACTGTATTTATGTATGGCCATCAACGTGCCAGGGCAAACAACCAACCCAGCCGCAAAACGGGCCAGGGCAAGTAGTCGTAGTCGTGGGTCGCTGGGTCGCTGGGTCCCATCACAGTGTCCCTGCGAGCGAGTGAGGGGGTTGCGTAGGGGCTAGCGAGAGGACATTGCGGTTGACACGGTGACGCACGTACAAAATGCGAAAATATATACGAGGCCATCCGCTCACCCCCTACTTGCCCCTCCCACCCATATACTAGATATAACGCCCCACGCATAAACGAGGAGAGGAGATTGCCTGGCCAGACGGAAGAGACGATGAAGGGGAATGGGAATGGTGATGGGGGAGGTGCGTTGCGGTGCGGTGCTGCTATTTATGTTGACAAACCCCACACCACCTCCTGCTGATTGGTAAGGGGTAAACGATGTGGTGGTGGGGATCGGGGATTGGGGCTGCCACTTGCATAAAAGTGCAAAATGCAACCGGATGCAGACACTTTACTTAGGAAACGGCAACAGCAACGGCAACGGCAGCAAGAAGCTTTCATGTGCCCCATTTCCTTATGCCACGGGTACGACAGGAAGCAATCGACGTCCCTTAACGTAATTAAATCCCATCAAGGAAGGGAAAACTTCAATAGAATTCAAATAAAGTTAAAAGGCAAAGAAAAACTTTGCAAAAAGTAGCAGGGCGAGGGGAGAGAGAGAGAGAGGATATCGACCTCTAATCTGAGGCCAGGCAGGAGCTTAGATAGAGGATTAGAAGCAGCCTCAGCAGCAGCTGCTGTGCCCCACAACCACAGCATTTGCAGCAGCAGGCAGCAGCTTTGATTGCATTAATATTGCAGCTGCTTGGCCAGTTCAGAGATGGCACTAAAAGGGGGGAGGTGGAGGGGGAGGCTGGCAAGCACATCTCGTTCAGTCGCGTTCACTTTTAATTAAATTTCATTCATGGCACACATCAAAATGCAAGAAAAACAAACAAAACGAAACACCAATTGATTTGCTCATCTGAATGGATATATATTGCGGGTTTATGGCTGCTGTTTGCTGCTGGATGCTGGCTGCTTGATGCTTGCTGCTCCTGTCTTATCCTTAGGGTCTTACACATGTGGATCAGCGGCATGGCCCATGCCCCCCCCCCCCAACCCTCCTTCTCTTGGCCCATAACTTATGTAGTTCAAGCGAGATAAAATCCAGCAGCTTCCAGTGGTGTTTATGGGCCCAGCTCTTTATGCCTGCCTCTGTCTGTCTCTGTGGCTGTGCCAGCTCCAGCTCCAGGCTATATATTCAGTCATCCAGGCCTGTGCTCCCTGTGGCTCATGAATTGATAATGCAGCAAATGCAGCATGTCGCCCTGCAACAACAACAACAGCGACAACATCCATGCAAAATTGATGACTGCGTTGGGCGTTCGGGTTGGGCGCTCTGGTTCTCTGGTTTTGGGGGGGGTGCAGCTGTGTGAGACTTAAGTGGCTGCTTTATGCCACCAGATACCGAGTATGGAATCAGGACACCAGGACACCAGGACACCAGCATACTGAATGGCTAACGAGGGAGCCCACGGAACGTACATTAAAACAACATTAAATGTTAAGCCAGCAGCAGGCTTTTGCGTATTTAATTTAATGTAAGTTTATATCTACAGAATTTTCGCATAATATTTTAAAGACAAAACCTTGCAAACGGTTTCCATTTAAATGGGAATATTAAACTGCATTTGCTTGAGACAAAAATAATCTAAATATAACTATAGCCTTTGGAATGCCAACATTTTTCTCTAAGCAGTGAAATATTTATAGTAAAAAAAGCATATTGTTGGTATTAATATTGCCATAGATGGATTTTTCAATTGAAATTGTTTTTCCTTATTAATCTTTATGTTTTTGTTGTCTGGTTTCGTAAATGCATAAATCACGCAAATGAATATTCATTCTCTGGTATTCAAAACTTTATTTAATTAGTTGAATAAACAAATAAATAAAGTAAATCATGAATAGACAAGCATCAGCAGTGAGAGAGCAGTAAAACAGAGAGAGAGAGAGAGAGAGAGTGAGTGAGAGAGAGTTAGAGTGTCAGAAGAGAGGGGCAGACAACTGAAGTCACGGGCAGGAAGAGCGGAGCATTAACAATTCACCACGAGGCATCTCTCAATGCGCGCGCTTGCGAGGGCGAATGGCCACCAAAGAGAGAGCGAGACAGAAGTGAGAGAAAAAGACCCAATAAATTTCCCTGTATTCCCTGTATTAATTTCCCCCACTGCCTCTGCCGTTTACTTCATGGCGCGAGTAGATAGAAATATATTCGCGCTGACCGAACAACCAAAAGTGAAAGAAGTAGATGGAAAGGAAAGCCCCCAAAGCGCTGGCAGACGGAAGACGAGGAAAAACTTATCAGGCACAAGGATAAATTATAATAATCATAATAATGGATAGGATCAAAGGAGGCAGCAGGCAGCAAGTGGCAACTGTGCCGCACAGCAAGGAGGTCAGTTCTTTAGCTCCCTCTGGTCATTAGCCAAGGTTATGCCACATTACGCATACGACCCCGCTACCCGCCTACGAGTGAAGCAAATAGCTCACATACGGCGCTTGCTAGCCCCCCACACACACACAACACAACACAACACAACACAACACAAATGTGAAAGTTCACTGCCAACGTGCCACTGCCACAGCCACAGCCAGTGCTGCTGCTCCTGCTGCAACTGCTGCTTGTTCCGCTTACTCCACCCCCCCCGAGCTGATAATTGACACTTTCAATTAGCCACCGCAATCAGCAGAGAAGAGGCAACAGCGAAACCGCATTGAAAATGCATTTGAAATGTCCAACAGCAACAGTGGGGGCAGCTTGAGTGGGCATGAGAAAGGGGCAGTGCAACACAAGAAAACCATACAGCAAAAGGTCAACATGCAAAATGCTTGCCAACAAAAAAAAAAAAAACGAGAATAATGTAAATTGTTGGAATTATAAAAAAAACGAGAAGGAACGTGTGAGTCGCTTCTGGGGACGCGACTCTACTTATACCCGTACTCAGTCAGTATATACATTTTTGAGCATGATTTTTTAGAATTTTAGAATTAAAAAAAAAATTTATATTTTACATTTTTTTGCTACATTTGTTATCTACATCTCATCTACAATGTCTATTCTACATCTAACATGTAGATTGTACATGTACCATTTAGATTCTACATCTCCTCCGCTAGGGGTTGCTCGCGCACTGAACGCGGCAGATTGTGCGAGCGAGAAGGAAAATTAGTTGCGTTGTCGTTTGTTGGAGGAGGGGGAGGGAAGCAACTGAAAATTAATTTCTTCATTCTGGCTATAATTATGATCCGATCTGATTCAGATTCGGCAATCTGGTAGATATGGGCATTCTCTACTATACTGCGTTTTTAGTTTTATCGTATCTTTAAAATTGTGGCTGCCACAGATTTTCGTCCTTTGTGGGGGCGGAAGGGGGCGGGGCGAAATTCTGAAATACACTTGTAGCAGTGTGATATTACATGAGTGTGGAAACCAAATTTGGTTGCCCTAGCTCTTATAGTCTCTGAGATCCAGGCGCTCATCGAGACGGACAGACGGACAGACGGACAGACGGACGGACGGACGGACGGACGGACGGACGGACAGACAGACATGGCTATATCGACTCGGCTATTGATGCTGATCAAGAATATATATACTTTATGGGGTCGGAAAATTTTCCTTCTCTGCGTTACACACATCCACTTTTACCACAAATCTAATATACCCCTTAACTCTTTTTTGAGTACGGGTATAAAAACACGAAAGAGAAAAGAAAGAAAATAAATGTAATGCAAAGCAATCAGAGAAAATGGTCCTGGGTCTTTGGTCCTGGGTGCTGGATACTTGTCGGTTCTTGGTAAAAAAAGATTAGCTGCTATTTTCAGACTATTCCAAAAAGTCAAGTCAAGCGTATAAATACACATTTAATGGGAAAATGCCATTTGATATCCCACGATGGCAAGGAAAATTACGAATATTTCTTGGAAGTGTGCAGGAGTGGCGGAGCAGCACACTGAGATAAAAATAACTTAAGCTATGGTCTTAGGATCTATTTACCTTGAAACATGGCTATTTTCGGATACTTTAAGGTGCAAGAATGCAATTAAATAAAATATAAATCTTAATATAAAATCTGGATTTTCAGGGCATATTTTCATTTTCTATTTTCATTACAGCTTTCGTTTATAGCAAACTAATTAATTAACTGAATTACTCTAAAACGCTTGAACTTCATGGGCTATACAATTTTTGGAAACTACAGAATAAGCTTCTTTCTTATTCTCTTCATTCATTCAGCAGAAAGAAGTGTGTTTTATTGTATTTCATTTCGAGTCTTCTGACAAAAAAAATAAAACTTGTTTTAAGACAAACATTAAACTATTTCTGCCATTGACTAAACAGTAGCAAATCTTCTATACATAAACGAGTACCCTATCCTAATCCTACCCTCATACTGTATTATTTTTACTCTTTTAATTTCATTTTATATTTAACTTTCATCAATATATCAACGCTTTTGCTGCCACATAACGAGTGCCGTAAGCTTTCAATTAATTTCCATACCACTTAAGTATTTTCTTGTATTTTTCGCCATCCCTTTTTTTTTTTAATTTGACTTATCTGATATTTAGTCCTTTATTATTATATGTTTATTATATTTATTCCCTTGTCCCAAACTTATCTTACAGTTTCCTAGCAACAGGTTTTTCACTTCTTTAATTAAAAAACTTCCTTTGCAAATTATTTCATTATCCTCCCCTCTACTTTTCAATATATATATATATAGACCACACGCCCCGCCCCACCCCTAAAACTTTCACTCCAATGTTAGCCCTTTTCCCTTGCCCTATTTTTCCTTCAGTTAAAATTCCCCTATTTTCAGTCTTTGTAGTTCTGCATTTTCCAACCCAACCCAACCAGCGTGTTTTTTTTTTTTTTTGGCGGCCAAAGGGCAAAAGTAAACCATCAACTAGTTGTTCGAGTGTTTAGGATGGAACTGGAACTGGGTCATTTATCAGCTGACATCACACACCTGTCAACAGGGGGGAGGGGGGTGTGGGGTGTTCTCTTTACAACGTTTATTTCTTATCTTATTTCAGTTTTACACTGTGACGTCACCTGGCGTGTGTTGTGCTGTGTGTGAGAAATTTATGCAAAAAAAGAAAAAAAAACTGAAACTAAATTCTCATGCCCGTCATATAGCCCCCCGTCAATGGGTGCAATGGACTTTTGGGCAACGACTTGGCGGCACTTGGGTTGACGACACACACACACACACACACACACACACACACACACACTCATGAGTCTTGGGAAAGAAAAGAAAACGTGGCCAAGCCACACCACATTCAAAGCCAAAGCCAAAGCCAAAAACTATAAACGAGGCAATGACTTGGCGACTCTTGTAGCTGTTTTGCCGTTTGGCTGCCAAAAAGCAAAAGCACCCTTTCCGCACCCCTCCGTACTATTTTTGAGTGCCCCTCTGACTAATGACCATTTTGCATTCAGTGGCAACTCGGACAACACACTGGGCGGCTTCAAATGGGCATATAATTATATTTATTCATTCATACTCGTAGCACAAAAGTCATTGCACTCATTGCTCCACTCGCCGACGGTGTGGTGTCCTCTTCCTTTTGTTGTTGCTGCAAGGGGAAACCTCTGAAACAAATGAATGTCCTGCTGCCTGTGTTCCTACCCATCCTGTTTCCCGTTCAACTTTTTCAATTGCCTGCACAATTTCCATGCAATTAACGGCAAACAAATGCACGACACAAAAATTTGTCAATGGTGCGCGCAGGAGGGCCACAGAGGATGCTGAAAGTTGGTCCAACAAGAGGCATAGTCTACTGCCATGTGTTCAATTGGTGTCGCCGTCCCCGTCCCCGTCCCTGCCTACGCTGCTGCCACTCGAACAGAATGTCAAAAGAGGCAATGACATCGAAGCATAAAAAGCAATTTTATGCACCCATTGACCCTCAGAAGGGGAACAGCACCAGCAGCAGAAGAGGGTGCAAAGTGCGCTGTGTCAGTGGATAGTGATGTCCACCCACACACACACACACACACATACATACAATTGCATACAAAGAGAGTGATGCGGGGTGGCAACCATTGCCATTACTCATACGCCCTGTGTGCATTGTCAAACATTTATGACGTCCATTTAGGTCTCTTATTCTCTCTCTGTCTGTCTCTGTGTCTGTTTTTGTGTGTGTGTGTGTGTGTGTCGTCATTACAAATCATTTGTCTAAAACCACACTCTACCCCCTGCCGTGCCTTGTTGCCTAGTGACGTTTGCCATTTGCCATCGGACAAGTCGAAAAGAAAATCGATTCGGGCTGTGTACCGTTGCCTGACTGCCAGCCAGCCTGCCTGTTGCTGCCTCATCGCCTCTCGTGTTGCTGTTTTGCTGTGTTCCGTAACTAGTTTACCTTTTAATTAAATTTGACGCCCATCGATGTAGGCAAAACCTCCTTTAAGTCACCCTTCCTCCCGTTCATTATTGCCCAGTAAACAGAGAAGCATAGCCAGATCAGCAACAAAAGGCAACAAAAGGTGGCAATTTCTTGGCCATTGTTTAGAATTTTCTTCTTCTTCTTCTGAGGGGGGGAGGAGGAGGCAATTGCTGTTGCAGGTTCTTGATTTTTGTTGCTGTTGGCTTGTGTTGCACTTATTGTTCATGAGATATAGATGGAGGGTTATCCTTATGGAGATAATAAACTTAGTAAACATTTTACGATTACTTATGTTATGAAATCAACTAAAATAGCAAGAAAACTGTGGAAGCAAAGTAACCAAAATAAATAAATAATAATAATAATAAATTAAATAATTCATAAATCAATTAATTAACAGCCACTAGTGGAAAGAACCCTCATAAGTAGAGCTTTGTACGTAATCCTTTTATCAGTCCACCTTATTTGAGCACAGAAAATTCAGCGAATGACCAAATGAAGTCTATAGCGAAGATGTAACCCCCCCCCACAATTCTGTTCAACATTTAGTTACAAATTACTTAGAAATTATAATTTCAGCTTCAATTCTTAAAATTATAAATATTTTGTTCAGAAATCCATTAAATATTTTTCCGAAATGCACTAAATATTTCTCATAAATTCTTCAAATATTTCTACAAAATTTAGTCATAATTTTCTTGAAAATCTGTCAAACTTTCTTCGTGCCCCCAACTTACATGCATTTCTCAATCAAGTTTTGTTTTGGTTTTGGTTTTAGAGTTGTGTAAACGGCGTTGTCTGTTCATTCGTTGTTTGTTTTAAGCTTTTTGTTTCTTCTCTTTCTTTGGTTTTATCAATTAGAAAAATTGTTGCTTGTTTGTTTGTTTGTTTTGAGATACTTGTTTATATACTTGAAGTTTAGAATTTAATGGTAGTTATACTCGTAGTAAAAGCAATGCTGCATATAAGAATTTTCAGTTGGATTTTTGTTTTATTTTGTTTTTGTTTTGTTTGCTATTTACAATGCTTTTTATGGCTTTCGGTTTTTAGATATTTTGTTGTATATTTGTTTATGTCACTATTTTTTGTTTGTTGAGAAACGGTAAAATAATATTTTTATAAATTAATTTGAATTATTTATGACACACACTAGCTATCTATCTCTTTCTCTCCGCCCCGTCTGTCTCTCTGTGGGAATTTGTTGTTGCCTTCGCCAGCTTCGATTGACGTCTAAGAGGAAACTTTGAAGTTGAGTTGTAATTATGTTGCATGCTGCCTGCTGCCTGCCTCCTGATGTCTGCCTCTGTCTTCTATTGTTGTAACACACAGAGAGAGAGAGAGAGAACGACAGTGAGAGAGAGAGAGTAGCGCCAATGCAGCTGACAGGAAATACTGGGATGTTTATTGTGGGGCGACTCTGTGTGTGGATTGGATACTGGGTTTCGTTTCTGCTGCTCAAAGGCCAACCATCATGGGGGTTAGCGCATATCAATCATACGCACTGTGATTTTAAAATGTTTTTTTTTTTTACATTTTATTGTTATTTTTTTGTTGTTGTTCGCTGGGAATAATATTTAATTAAGTTTTTTTTCTTTAACTATAAATCTTTGTTTTATCTATTTTGTTTGATTTTTTTGTTACTATTTTTGCTTGTGTGGTGAACTTTAACGCGATGAGTGAGTGACTGCTCTCTGCCTCCCTCTCTGTCCCTCTCTCTGTCTCTCTATTTTTCGTTTACTCCTTTTCACTCTCTTTTGTCTTTTCCTTTCTTTGTTTTTACACAAAAATTTGATTAATTTCCTTGGGACTTGGGACTCCCTCCTTTTTCAAATTCTAGTGCACAAATTTTCCATTTGCCGACATTTGCTTAATGAAATTTTTCTATTCAAAAGAGCTTCCCTTGCCTTTCTCAAGGATGAAACCGTTTAACCGTTACGTGTATGTGTGTGTGTGTGTTCGTTCATGTTTTCTTTTTTTTTGTTGTTCTTTACTTTTCTGCATATGAAATGCGCTCATTCGCACTGACGATGAGTGCAAGAGCAAGACAAGAGACGAGATCATGGCCAACACACATACACACACACAACAAACGGAGAGCGAAGAGAGTGTGGAGGAGCATAGGGGTGAAAATAGAGTGAAGTGAAGAGAGAGGAGCTTTGGAGCGGAGTGCTACTGCTGCTGCTCTCCTCTCCTCTGTTCTTTTTTTTTTTTTTGTGTGGGATTGCGTGGCGTTGTGTGTACAGAAAAGAAAAAAAAAGAAAAAACCAAGGAAAAACCCTACACAAAAAAAATAAAAGAACGAAAATTTAATTGGTTTTTGTTGCCTTACGTTTAATACACTTTTTGGTTTGGTTTGGTTGGTTGTTTTTTTTTACTGTGTTTTTGTTTTTTTAGCTATTTTTTTTGGTAGTTGCTGTCATTAGCTTAAATCACAATTGGTTTGCACTTAGATTTTCTATATAGATTTGTGTGTGTATAACATAGGCAAATATATATCTATATATATATATATATGTATATATTTTTTATGTGTATATCTCTCTATATATAAGGCCGTGTTTTTGCCTCGTATGTGCATTCCATATGCGCATACAAAATTTTTATTCTGATTTCAAGATTTTCATTGTTGAATTTGAGTTAAATATTTTTGGTTATTTATTTATTTTGTTTTTGTTGTTGTTGTTGTTGTAACTGCTGCTGTTGTTGCGGCTGTTATTGTTGTTGCTGCTGCTGCTGCTGTAGTTATTGTTGCTGTTAATTTGTTGGTTGTTGAATGAAGCTTGAAGTCCTGCCTGCCCCCCGCCAGCTGCCTGCCTGCTGTTGCTGTTGCTGCTGCTGCTATGGATTACAACAACAACTGCCACTGCGACGACAACGACGACGACGACAACGACAACGACTGCGACGACGGCAACGACGACATCACGACGACACGACAACGACTGAAAGCAGAACCTAAAGCTGAAGCTGAAGCTGAGGGAAGCGCGATATGCCCACGAACGATGCCCACGACCGATGCCCACCTACGTTGACGACGGCGCCGCCGACGCTTGGATTTTGATTGTCGTCAGCAGTTCACGGTTCACAGTTACTCTCTCTCTCTCTCTCCTCCCTCTCTCTCACTCTCACAAGGTGCTCATCTCTCGCTCTGTCTCTCTGGTTAATGCTCGCCGCTCTCTCTGGCGCTTTGTGGTGGCGTGTGTGTTGCTCTCTCATTTGGTTAACTGTGGTGAAATGTCCGCTGGAGTTGTTAACCTACGAGCACGTTTTTCTCTCTCTCTCTCTCTGCAGATGTTCCTTTATGTATGCTCGAAAGAGGGAGCACTTGTCATTGTGTGTGTGTGTGTGTCTGAAACAGGGAGCACATGTCACAGTGTGTGTGACACATCTCCTCTTCTTATGCGGGAAACAGGGAGCACATGTCCATGTCCCCTCAGTATTCAAGTGGGAGCACATCTCTCTCTCCCTGGTCTGTGTGTGCGTGTGATTGCAGTATAAGTGAAGGGCTGCCATGTGTGTGTGTGTGTGAATACAGTTATGAGTGGCTTTTCATATTTCATGTGCAATTTTAACACCTACTACAAACTAACTGCTGGAATAAATGTTCGCTCCCCCAACACCCACACCCCTTGGCTCACCCTACCACAACTACTTATTGTGGGAGGGGCGGGGGAATGACTATCCCTTGGAGGCACATTACATGTCTCATATATGTATGTAGTTATTTTTGGGGGCACGACCATCATGTTGCATATTCATAACAATTACAAAAATTCTTTAGTTACGCTTGGCTTCTGGCGTGGTTGTTTTTTGTTGTTTCTTGAAGATATGGGGGGGCATCCTTTTGCCAAAACAAAAACCATTCTCCAATGCATTTTTCTTGAACTGCCACAGGGGCAGCTCATCACTTTTTATCGCCTACTTACGAGCGCTAATCAGAGAGTGAGGACGGGGATTTTTGTGTGTGCTTGGGCAGAGATTTTTGATAGAGAATGCAAGAGCTTAGACATTTTTGATTAAACATCATTTGTGCACCAAGGCAAGGCACAAATCGTACTAAATTCGACTTTAAAGTAATTATTTACTTTGGGATATTGAGCATGTACGGGTGGATAAAGAAAATATAATTATAAAGGGTTATTCACACTTATAGTTATGCTCAGAGCTGTAATCATTGGGAATTTGTATTAATTCATAGTTCGAATTATTTAAATATTATATTATATTATACTTAAAATATCTTTCGTTTTGTTCATTGAAATTCAGTCACGAGTGTTGTCTTTTCTCTTTAAAATCCCTCGAAAAAATACCTCTTACCTCTTAAATATCTCATACAAAAAATCACGTGATATCAAAAAATATCTTCCCTAAAAAGAACCCCCCAACATAGCAGACATTTTGCACTTTGTACGCTGTTGAATTCATTTGTCATTGGCCGCTTTTCAGTCCCAGCTTATCGCAGCCATCATAAGATTTAGCGTAAATTGTCACCCCATGACCCAACCCCTAGCCCCTAGCTCCTAACCCCATTCGTAGCACGCCCCCCTAGTTGCTGCTTATCTAAAGGCAGCACAAAACAGAAACAGAACACAGAAAGATACTTTTTGTAGAACGATTCCTGATAGCCTGTTCACGTGCGATGTCTTCGGCTCCAAAGGAGAGACACCCTTACACACACACACACACACAAACACAAACACGAGAGGGAGCCAGGCGAGAGCGCAATTTGATTTCCTGCGGAAATATGTGGAGAGGGTGGAAAGCGGAAGTGGGAGTAAGGAGTGGGAGTCTGTGGCAGCCTGAAGCGTGGCCAGCAGCAGCCGTTCCTACGTTCTCTTACATTGTATCTCTATCTGCGTGTGTGTATGTGTATGTGTGTGTGTATAAACGACTGACGTCATTGAGCTTTTTATTGATTATATTTTAACAAAAAAAAAATATATAACCAAAGAAAAGTCACAGCAGGCAGAAGAAAGACTTGGGCTAGGACACCAGACGAAGGGCAATCCCACGACCCCACAACAGATGCCCCGACGAGTGGCGCAATTAAAGCGGGGGAGAGGAAAAGCTTCAGCGGGGGGGGGGTGGTAGGAAACTGTGCGACGACTGTTCCACAGATGCTGCTACCGCTGCTGCTGCTGCTGCTGCTGCAGGCTGAGGTAAATGGTAAACAGCAAAAGGCAAATGTCCTATCCCCGCTCGTGAGAGAGGGGAATGTTGGGTAAATAAAATCGCATCAAAGTGTATACCAATCGTATAATCGTAGTATAATTTAATTTTGTTGTTTGCCTTTACCTCGACTCGATTCGATTCGACTCCCGTAATCAGCTGCACAGCTGCCGCCCCCCCAGTGTATTTCTATTGGCTGTATTGACGTACTACGCGTAGTACTTGTGTTTATACGCGTAGTACGACGAGTATGGAGCAGCGTATAAGCATGCCGATTTATTTGAATATTTCTACTGTTGTTCTATTGTTGTTTAACCAACAATCCAAGTTATGCTTGTTTTTGGTTCATTTCTTTTGGGGTTTGGGGCTTTTTTCTGGCTGCTTTTATATCCAACATTCGGTCCATTGAATTTTGTTTAGTGGAAATGGGAATATTTAAGCATAGGGGAATATATTCCAATTATTAGCTAGGGAAAGGATTGGAGCGGATAGAAGCCATCTATGGCATAAATGAAATAGTTTTTATTTCATACTGATTGTCCTTCTAGAGTTCTAGAGTTAAGTAATTTTAATGTTCACTGAATTTGAAAACTAGAAAATTAATTTTTCAGGGTTTTTAGGCAGAATTTAAATTTTTCCCAACTGGGTCCATACCTTTAAAAAAGGTTTCAAAACCGAAAATTTAATAAAATTTAGTTCTGTTTATCTAAGGTCTATCAGTAAATATGTCGGATCCACAATACAATAATATTTAAAATTAATTATAAAAAAGTGCAAAAAAAAACGGCATGAAGGAAAAAAAATATTCAAATTTTGTTAGTTTTCTTTTCTTACAATTAAATCTTATCATATTAAAAAAACGTTGGAGGAATCCCTGACGACATAAAAAGAAGGTTCCTACAATTCCGTCGCCTATTCCCATTGTCGACTGGTGGCCATGGAAACAGTTGTATCGGAAATGCTCCTAAATGTTATGCAATTTATTATGCTTTCATATTTCTCTGTGCCTTTTCATGTGCTGCGCTAGAATAAATATCCTATCCTAATAAAATATCCTAGGATCCAAGAACCAATTGTAGAAACTTCAATTCGCTCTTTGCGGCGAGCTCAGATATTGTTACGAATAGCCAGGACAACAACCCGCGTGCTTACACTCCCAAAGCTAAGCCAAAACTACAACCACCAGCCAGAAAGAAGCAGCAGAGAAAGTTTAAACTCTTCTCCGAGCAGAGAGAACTTTTCGCTTTCTCTCTTACGCTCTCTCGCTCGCTTTCCAGCTGAGTGAAATGTCAAAGTGACAAGCTAAGGCTTGACAATAGAAAAGCTGTGCGAGAAGAGCGGAAAAATAAACAGATAAAGCCACCCCCACAGAAAGCCGCCGCATGCCATACGCCCTCATCCCAATCCCGACCACCGCCACCACCCACCACCCACACCCACATAACAAACAACCCCCCAAAAGCGCACACAAAGAACAAAAATTCTTCTTCTAAAAATAAAAAGAAAATGCGAGAGAGAATTTCTGCTTTTATAGAGAACCCAAAGCATATTTTATAGATCTCCAAAATCTCTTTCAAAAAATGCGCCACACCACCCACAAAAACAATTTCCAATGTGAAATAAACCTCCCCAAAAAGCGCGTTCTCTCTCTCTGATTTGTTTCTCTCTCTTTTTGGATGCTTTTTGCGTGTGTGTCTGTGTGTGTGTGCTCTGCCTCTGCGCGGAGGAGCAATCTCAATAGCGATGGGGACGAAAATCTCTAATAAGAATGCATGAAAAATTCATGGCCTGGCATCGCACACAGCCAGCCTTGGCTCGGGAGTAAACGACAACACTTTGACTCTGCCACACGCAGCGAGAGACACACAGAAGCAGACACACCAAAAAAAAAAAAAACACACACACAGAAGCAAACGAAAATTACCGAAAGAATCTTTCTATCAATTGTGCAATAAATAAATCGCTGCATACCGCAGGGCGCAGTAAATGGAAAATCGTTTAAATCGAGACAAAAATCCCGAATCCTGAATATCGCGAGTGCTACATAAATTTGGAAGCAGGCAGGCAGCAGCATCCTTTCAACGCGGCGTCGGTTGTATAATTTCCTACATTACCGATTTGTGCGGGTGACCGGGGGAAAAGACCGGGGTAACGGCAGCGGCCTAGGAGTGAAGGAGAGAAGGAGAGGGAGTAGTAAAGGCCCGCAAAGGTTCTCATAGAAAAGCAAACACAAAAAAAAAAGTAATATAAGCCAGCAATGAAAACTTAATTGAATAAATGATTCGAGTGCCTAAACAGGATAATTGCGTGCGACTTATTGTTGTTGTTGTTGGTTGTTGGCTGTCGGAGTGCTCGGTTTTTTCGGTGAATTGCGAGCACAGCGAATGTGGACCCAAAGCGGAATCGGGAAAAAGTTACTGAAAATACCAACAAAGAAATAAAATAAAATAAAATAAAATACAAGAAAAAGCCAACAAAAAAGAAAAAGAATACATAGAGAGACAGAGAGAAGTAGCCGCTGCCGTTGGGAGGAAAGAAGCAGAGGAAGCACAAGAGTGGGAGAAGGAGCAAGGAGAGAGAGAGTACGCGCTGGAGTTGGGAGAGTAACAACAACGTCACATCCGAAAAAGAGAGTAGCCAAGAGAGAGCTTCAGAAAGAGAGAGAGAGAGAGACAGAGAGTACAAGAGAGTGTGTGGATCTTGTGGAACCCATTCCATGTGGAAGCTAAATTTATAAACAAAACGGAAATATCTCCAAAAGGATGCAAGAAATAAATTAATTTTTAAAATCGATGCATTAAAACCAAAACAAATTTGTTTACAATACAAACACAAACCCAAAAAAAAAACGAGAAAATATTTAAATCAAAGGATTAAAACCATAAGAACCGAACCGAAGCAAAGCAGTTCGAAGGTTTACAACAAACGGCAGAGGAAAAGCTGAAAATCCTTTGATTAAGAAAAAAGAATCGGAACTAGAAAATTCAACAGATTACGAAAATTAATAAGAGGAAATGTAGAAGCCACCCAACCAAAACCAAACAATGGTTTAAAGGATTAAAAACAAGAAAAACGGCTTATAAACCAGAGAAATGGACATGATATAAACCAAAATAAAGTAAATTCCAAGGAATGCATTAAAAGTCCATAAATGAAAACAAAAACCAAAAACAATATAAAATTACAGAAAGGTTTATAACAAAAAAAAAAAAGCAAAAGGAGATGTAACAAAACAATTGATTAAAACCCACAGCGAAACACACATACATATCATGTAAAAGCTTGCTGAAAACCCCCCAAGAAACCAAGCTCTTTTATCTAGATCCTTAACGAGGAAAGCCCCAAAACCAAATGAACTAGTCTAAGGAAAACAAAAACGTTGTGCAAATTATCGCATACATATCAAACGCTCTTTCAAAGAGCAAAACCCTAACATAAAGATCAGCATACAACTAAGAGATAGTATCTACAAATTATACATAGAGGAATTCTTACGAAAAAGGCAAAAGCAGGAAGCAGATTTTTGTTAGAAATTTTACATCAGTTAACGAATGAAGTAAAAGAAGGAAGATATATACAAATATCACAAAACATATCATTGAGGTTGCCTCATCAGCAGCAGCTATAAAAACAAGTGAACAAAAAAAAAAAAAAACATATCAATTATAAATAGAGATTAAGGAAGGATTAAGGCTAGAAGATTTGTACGAGAGAAGGATCTGTTGTTTACTTTATTCACACAAAAAGAGGACCAATTTCTTATGAGAGGAGTTAAGCCACGACAAACCATTCAAAAGGAATTCATGCTAAAAAGGTAAGCATTTTTGTAAACTATATTTAAATTTGATGAAATAAAAAACAATAATTACAAGTTCCATAATGCCATGTAGAATGGAATGTAGAATTTTGCAGTCCACTTTGGTCGCGAATATCTGGGAAGCGGAGCAAAAGATCCTCGAGGGTAGCAGAATGCTCCAGATGCCCATCTTTATGAAAATAATAAGAAGCTATTTCTATCTACTTCTGCCCTTCATTTCCATTATATTTTCTATCTATTTCTACTCTTCATTCGCATTATTTTTTCTATCTTCTTCTACTCTTCATTCTCATTATATTTTCTTATGCCTTAAATATATTTTTTTTCATCCACAAAAGTTTCTATGAATCCTTGACAGCTCTTAGCTTACCAAATTTACTAGTGGAAATTTATCTATGAATTGAAAAGTTAAATATATTTTTGTCTGCATACCAAATCGTATTTCATAATGCAATAAAAATTACCCATGCCACAGAACCAATAAACCATAAACCACGCGGAGAAGTAGGACCCATAGGTAGGATAATCCATAAAACAGCCCAAAAATAAACACAACAGAGACCGAAGAGCCCGGGGATACGCTGTTTCTTTCCCGCTTCCCCTCTCTCTCTCTCTCTCTCTCTCTTTTTCTGCCTCCTATTCTCTTTTTCCATCTAGCTATCTCCCCCTTTTGCGTTAAACCGTAATGAGCCTGTCGAAGTGAAATTTGTTGCTGCTGCAGCCGTGGCCGCCTAAAAGCAAGCCACACACACACACACACAAAACAAACTTGGAACAAAATCAATATGCGTGTAAGGGTGTGTGTGTGCGTGTGGGTAAACAGCTAGAAAAATCCACCAACACACACACATACATACATGCAAGTATATTGACAGAGTGGAGAGAAAGGGAAGAGGAGCGGGCGCGGGCGTCACCAGCGTCGCCACGCGCGCTATTAAAATTTTCATTTTTATGATTATCGCCTGCGAAAATCCGCAACAATTGTTGGAGTTCACACGGACCCAGAGCCCTCTAGCTAGGAGGCCAGAGGCGTGTGTGTGTGTGTGTGTGTGTGTGTGTGTGCGAAGGTCTAAGGACACCTACGATGACGAAGCCATAAGCCGCGGTGGCGGTGCCGCCCCAACAGAAAAGGCTTCTTCTAACCCCATGCATTGCGTACTGCCATGTGCCACGTTCCGTGTGCCGTTTGCCATGTGTGTGTGTGTGTGTTTTGTTAGCAAATGTTTAACTTTGGTCATAAAATTAAATTTAATTTTCAATTACTGCGGGTTTCCGGGGCATTTATACGTTTGTTTTGCCACCTCCCTCCACGCCAGCGGTGGTTGCCGCATTTTCTACGCTTCAATAACAATAACTGAACGATTGAATAATTCCTTGACGATAAAAGGGAGAAAGAGAGAGAGAGAGAGAGAGAGAGAGCCCTGCCCTGACTCTAAACAAATTGTTTGGCTTACATTTTGTCCCCCATTAAAACGAAGGAGGAGGAGCAGCCTTAGCCACTTTAAGGCAACGCTCGTTGCAGCTGCCACAATTTGCAGCAGCATCAAATATGTATGCCCCTACTACCCACTGGCCAGCCAGTCAGCAAGCCAGCAAGCCAGCAGCAGCAGCTGCTTCGACTTTTCAACTTTTCCACGTCCCTTCATTATTCAGCCATGGGGCAGCAGGGCAGGGCAGCAGCAAGCAGTCTTTGGGGCAAGCATACTTTCAGGCGTCATCGTCTAATGACTGCAAAAATGAGCTTCAGGGGAGCGCAGCAGCAACAGCAGCAGCAACAGCAGCAGCGAAACTTTCCCACCAAAGTGGGTGAAGGTAATTTTCCACTCAGTCCGCCACATCGTGTCGACATTTCATGCAAATTGTTTCTGCTACTTTTTATACATTTTTTGCGTGTGTGTGTCTGTGTGTGTGTGTGTTTCTGTTTCTTGTGGCAGTTTACCCCAGAAACCACCCCACACCCCTCTTGCGTGATCCCTGCCATTGCGTGAGAGTTGGTTTTCTCTCTATTGTATTCTTTGCATTGCTTTGTAGTTGCTTTATTTTGTATGGGGTACTCCTGCAGTCGTCTGCTCAGAGGTGTAATTCAACATTAGAGTGCATATTTTATGGCATTTTTTTTGAAGGCACACGCAGGTCGATTGGCCAGGCAGATGATGTCATCATCAGAGAGAGAGAGAGTGTGATAGAGAGAGGGAGGAGCAGCTACAGCAGACTGGCGGGCGGCTATCGCCAAAAGGAATGCAGAGGCGGGGGCCAAGCTATCGTGGGAGCTCCATTGGAGGTAATTTCTTAAGGTGTCAAAGGTCACTCTCTCGCTCTCTTTTTGAGTCGCCTTAAACACTTCCCTTCACTTTACTTCCTTTTACGTCACAAATTAATCAAAATTCATGTAGCATACTTCCCAGGGCTCTCTCTCTCTCTCTCGCTCTCTCGCTGCCCGAAACAAATGCAATTAGGCTTTGTCTGTGCGCGTGTGTATCTGTGTGAAGCAATCATTTAAATAGCTTACGTTTTTGGGAGACAACTCAACCTGTCATATCACAGGCCTCCCCTGGCCATCCCCTACAGCACCTACACATACCTCTCACATATACATCATTCATACATACATATATAAGAGACCCAAGAAAAAAAAAAAGATAGAACCTCCGTGGCATACAAAATATTTCCCATGCCAGTAATAAGCGGTAAAAGCCGAGCAGCAGGTCACAGTCGAACCTTTGCTGCCTTTTTCGCTCTCTCGCTCTCTTTGTCTCCCTGTCTCTGTCTCTTTTCGGTTCATTACATTAGATGACACGCCTACTCGGTGTCCCCCCCTTCCCTGCTATCACTATACAGCCCCCTCCCCACACACCCCCTATCTATTTGCCTACCTCTCTGTATGTCAACGTGTGACAATGACGTAGTAGAACATTTCATTTTTGTCAGCGGTACCCAACGAAAAAAAAAACACAAGAAAAAATAAAAAAACTTTCGGATGACTAACAGCCCAGCGGCAACTGCCACGCACTTTTTTTTCCATCCCCGTAACTTTTCCCAACCCCTCTCCCCTCTCCTCTCCTTGGCTTTGACTACCCTTGTGTGTGTGTGTGTCTGTTCTGTGTGTGTGTGTGTCTCATTTTTAATTCATGAAATGTTTGCCACTAACAAAAAATTACACTTAATGTTAACCTCCGCCAAAGAAGAGACTCACATACTGAAAAGGACGCCGCACCGCCCAGGATCAGGCAAGAGCCAGGGGCGGGGGATTGGGGAGCCACTGGATAATTGTCACTTACGGGCAGGTCCTGTTTCTGTCTCTATATATGTGTTTGCATCATATCCTCTATATACCATAGCCACGAGCAACACATATATTAAATATTTATGAAAATTACAGGGCAACCAAGACACAGGACCCTACACACATACATACATATATACAAGGATATAATATAATATATTGTATATGCTGGCATGTCAGTGAGAAATTGATTGACTGACTGCCTGACTGACTGACTGACTGACTGACTGACTGCTGATTGACAGCTGCTTTTGGTTGGCGTTCTCGCTCCCCCCACCACCCAACATTCTGTTGTTTTTCCCACAGAGCAGTGGCCTTCCTTTTTTATAATTGTCCCATTAGGCTTAATTTTTAATGGGTCAGTGGGAAAAGTTTACAAAAAGTTTCACATATGAACAGATGCGTTGACCAACCCAGCAAACCCACACACCACACACAACCCCCTCAACCCCAACAAGCGATAACCCTAACGGGGGACTATTGGCCAGTTTCTAATCACATTCGACAGCTGTCGAGATTTCCCCCAGAAAGGCAGCAAAACGAGTTCTAAATTGGACTAATTTATTAGACATGCAAATGATGATAATAATAATGGGGGGCATGCGCCCAAAGGAGTGCTTTTACCTGCTGCCACTTGGCTCTCTTTTGCCCCTTAAGTAGTTTATTCATATTTTTCTGCAACGAATATTCAAATTTCAAGTGCCCCAAAACTGATTTCCACAGCTCAAGTGCATTCCAATTGCTGCCCCCCAGCCCCTTGGCTGCAGCTTCCTCTTTTTTTCTTTTTTCTTTCTTTTTTCTTTTTTTTTTTCATGAAATTTTATTCTACCTACCTGTCTGTCGGTCTGGCTGTCTGTCTGGCTGTCTGTCTGTTGCTGAATCTCTCTCTCTCTCTCTCTGTGTTTGCTTTCAATTCGATATTGACTGATTTGTAATTTAAGATAAGCAAATGGAGCAGCGGCAAGAGCAGCGGCAGCGCCAGCAGAGCTTACAGAAGCCATGTCACAGGAGAAGACGAAAGCGTAAAGGCAAAAGAAAATGCAAAGGAAAATGCCAAGTAAAATGCAAAAGTTTTGTCAATATTTGTCCCAGGTAGGGAGCAGCATTCGCAATCGGATAGGTACGAGTAGTAGATGGAAATCAACGTGCTGCGCTCTCTCAGGTGAACGTTTAGTGGGGGGGCAATGGAATGCTTTAAAGATTCAAATAGTCAAGAGTTTGCCCACAGCCACTGATTAATTCCACTCTCAGCTGCGCTTAGGGGAGCAGAAAGAACGAGAGAGACGGACAGAGAGAACAATGATGAGCCACTCCCACTGTCATATCTAAATGAGTTTATTTGCTTCGGCATTCAATGACCCAGAGCCATAGCCATAGAGCTCAAGCCAAGAGTAGTTGCGGGCCAAGAAGTTAATTGAAAGACTTAAGCCAGCCTTTAAGGCATCGCCACCGACCCCGCTATCGCCCACGGGGAACTTTGAAGTAGAGGCAGCACAAGGCAGCCTGTTTCTCCTGTTCTTCTTCTGCATCTTAGCCGCAAAAACCGCTTTTCATTGCTCTCTGTTTGTGTGTGTGAGTGCCTGTGCCTGTGTGTGAGTCTGTGTATGTTTCTTGCCCCAAAGAATCTGTGTCAAGTTGACATTTTGACTAATTTAAAATGGAAGCCTCGGGGGCGAAGCAAAAGATGGGGAAGGAAAACACACACTCAAACATATACATACATATGTACATACATACATACAGTCTTACACGCTGTCCCCATACATAATGAAAGCTTTGTGGAAAGGCAGAAACGCACAAAAGTATGCTACACACAGTTCTTGGTAGGCGCACACACACACACACGACCATACCCACACTAATGAACATACACCCACACACACAAATATACATATGAGAATACATACACTCACATGTACATATATAGGAATGCAGACACACAGACTCTTGTGACATTCTTGTGGCATATTGTGCAATTTTCTGTAGCATACTTTTGAGGAGCATGTTAAAAACGCTGCCAGACCAGGCCAGGCCAGGCCAGCCGCCAGATGAAAGTTTGTTCTCTCCCACTCACACACACACACTGTACAGCCTCACACACCCATCTACACTGCACACCCCTGCCCCCTCTGCCAGCCTCTTCCCACCACTTCCATGCCTTCTGCCTCCTCACCCTTTTGGCATTTGTTTAACTGCGCCACATTTTACGGCATTAACCCAAATTAGCTCTTAACATAAAACTCATTTGCCATTGGGCTTGATGGGGTCCACATCTCACATGCCCACATCCCTACTGCATATTTCTCCTCTCCACTCTCAAGCTCTCCCTAAACCCACCGCTCTTAGCCATGTTTTAAATGGGGAGCAAAAGAAAAGCGTATTTTGTGAGCAAACATCATTTTGTTTGCTCTGCGTAAGCTTCTTCCTGGGGGGCGGGGAGTTGTTGGAGAGACAGACAACTGAGGCATTAATCAAATGATTTTTTGATTATCATGCAAGTGAATTAATTATGATGGGTCTTTTGCCTACTTCCAACCTCTGCTCTGCTCTCTCTCTCTCTGTTTACTTTACCCACAACAAATTATTGTTCATATTTTCCCATTCTTTGCGTTTCATTTTATTTCGTTATTGATGAATGGTTTTGTGTCACTTGCCTTTGTCCTTGGACAGCGAATAGGTTAAAGTTCAGAGGCAGCGAACAACAGTAATCAAATCCATTTTCCAATATTTATTTTTCTTTTTGAGCTGTAGGAGAGGGGTGCTCTCTGACCACGCCCACTCTACGCCTGGCGGCAGCAATTGTCTCTCTGGTGTTGTGTAATGATTATTGGGTTTCGCTTACATTATCATCAGCGGTGAATGCCTCCTTCCCCCTCTCTCTTTCTTAGAGTGAGAATTAAGTGGGTAAGTGGGCACAAAAGTGCTTTATGGGTTTGGCTCTGTATGTTAAATGGAATGAGAACAAAATTGACAAGGAAATTGGTTTAATTTTGGTAGAATTTAATGGCATAAAGATTATTGACAATCAATTTTTGCATCAAATTATGGAATAATACATTCAAAAGTTAAATAAAAATAGTTCCTAATTTTAGTGGGGTTTTATCTATATGATTAGGGGTGAGTTCTGATAAAAGACAATGAGGCAAAGAACTGCGGAAGGCTTCTAATTTATTACACAATGAAAATAAATAAATAAAATTGAAAAAATAAAACAAAATAAACATAAACATAAAATAAATAATAAATAGAAATAAATAAAAATTAAACGCTCAGATAGAAACGCTTTTGTCCAGGCACAAAAAGATAAATATGTACAGAGAAATTAATGGGAAATGTGTAGCAGTTGCATAGCTTTAGGATTTACGTACAAAAAATAACCAAGAATGGTTCAAGAAACTGTCGAAAAGGGTTTCTGAATAGTAAGAATGAACATAACACCGAATATAATATACGGTAACGTATGGTAATAAAATATAGAAGTTAATAATATTAGTTTGCAAGGATTGAATAAAATAATCAATAGATAAATAGAGACAGAATAGAGGCAAAGGCAAAGGTAGAGAATTGCCCCAAAATATAATCCAAAGTAACTAAGCTAAAATATGTGGCAAAGTATCAGATTGAATAATCTGTGATATCCCTAGATATGCAGCAAATGAATAAAGTAACATTTTAGTTGATAAAAATTCAATCAATTGTTAAGGCATAAATCAAAGACCGCATAAAATAAAGTTGTGTGTGTTTTTTTTTGTTGCAGTTTTCTTTGTCATTTGTCTGCACATATATTCTCCTCTGCTCGTTGTTCAGCTCTCAATTGTCAGGGTTTTGATTCATCGTTTATCCCACAATCCATAAAAATGCCCTCCAAAAACTGATAGCCCCTTCATGATCCTTCGTGTGGCCGTGCAGGCTGCCAGCTCGCTGTCAGAGGAGGAGGACTTTCTCGAGCTCTTTCGAGTGCCAGTGCCAGTGCCTGAGCAGAGCCTTTACCTGATGAAATATTATTTCATTTTCATTTACGTTGTCTTTCTCTCTCTCTCTCTCTGTGTGTGTGTGTGTGTGCTGCTTTTTTTTTTTGTATGTAAATTATCGACCGCATTTCATGCGACGCGCGCTATTGCAGGAGACACAGAAGGACTTACGGCTCAGGCAGGCGGCACGAGGCCATACTCTGGGCCGGTGCCCTGCTCCTGGAACTGCCTCTGCTGTGTGGGTCAGAGCCTGCTGCTCCTGGGTCTGTGGGTCTGGAGTTCGGCTATTGGCCAGTGCTCTGTCACGCAGAGACGACGACGACCGCTTTTCGGGGAGGGGCGGTAAGTGGTTAATGCTACTTGCCCGCTGGCCATTTGTGGGGGGGCGAATGGTGATGGCTGGTGCTGGTGCCTACGAGGCTGGGTTACATTACAGACACACACACGTACGCACATACATCCTCATGCGTGCCATTAACTAGCCGGAACAGTCTCTCTCTCGTTCTCTCTCTTTCTCTCTCTCTCTATATCACTGTCTCTCTTTTGCGGTCACGTATTCATTATCATTATCTTAATGAAGCGTTATGTAAGGTGCATTATAATTATGGATTTTTTTTTTTGGTTTTTTTCGGCTTGGATTGTCGACTAATGAAGGACACTTTCGGGTCCTTGCCCTTGCCCCGGTACTGGCCGCTGGGCACTGCGGCAAGAAAAAGTCAATAAAATGGAAGTCATTAAGTGGTGCAGGGGGGGGGCTTTATATATGGGAGAGGGGGGTGTCCTCAACTTCTCTTGCTGCCCGAAATGCTCCTTCTTGTTTGGGCGGGCTGTGTGTGTGTGTGTGTGGGTTCGGTGGGCTGGAAAATCTGAATTGCAGCAGTCAAAGGCTTTTCATTTCAGCCATTAAAGTGTCACTCACAACCACCACCCCCAACACCCACCCACCCGCTGGGCAGTAAATCTATATTGAATTGTACACTCGACCAAAAACAAGTGTCCTTTCAGGCCATATCCTTTACGGTTATTGCTACGTGTGTGTGCGTGTGTGTGTGTGTTAACAATTAAAATTAAAATTTCATACGCAACACGTCTGTGTGTGTGTGTGTGTGTGTGGGATGGGCGAATATCTTTGACATGCCACTGACAACACACAACTCATCCTGATGGACAGGACATAACATACCAAACATCTCTATATATACAAACACACACATATAATACATATGTATGAAGTAGTGTCCTTTGTGTGCTTGTGTTTGTGTGTGTGGAGTGCATTTCAAGTATTTTGATATTCAATTTAAATTTTTAATAATTTTTCAAAAATTGATGAGTGGCAGAGACAGGCAGCAGGCAGCAGCAGACCGAACAATGGTCTCCGCCCCCCCGACAACACCGCAAATCCCCAGCCCTAGTTTTGTGCTCTAGAAAGCTTTTGATTTGATTTATTGCCAGTGAGCAGGAGAGGGAGCGAGCTGGCTAAGGATGCTCCCCAGGGAGATGGAGGGCTTGCTTGCTGGCTGGCTGGCTGGCTGAGATGTCCTTGCTCGTTGAGTTTTCCTAAATAATTAAAATTATTTGTGACATACTTGTGGCCACACAGGCTGGACGCTCTTACAGAATCAAGTCCTTGTGCCTAGTGGTTTTAGATTTTGCCCCCTTTACGATTTGTCCATTTTCCCCAACACAAATTTTCCATTTTATTTATGCAGAGTGAAGCAGAGGACGCTCTACAGTTATAGGGTTTTTTTCCCCCTCCCCCTCCCCCTCCCTGCCGAGGAGACTGTCAGCAGCAGCAGCAGCAGCAAGTGAGTGGGAGTAGAAAAGGGGAAGCGGCAGGGGTATGTCCTGGCAAGTGACAAGCGGCAAAAGACGTCAATCAAAGTCTGTTTCTCTCACTCTCTCTCCCAACCCTTTTTCATACGCATTTTTCCACTCTCCCACACTTTCCCGCCTTTCACTGGGGAAAACTCTAAAACAACAAAACAAACCGAAAACAAAACTTCAACTTGAGATCCCGACAGGATCCTTTAAGTGCCAGTAAATGGCAAACGGGTTAAGGCAGTGGCAGTGGCACGGGGGCGGAGCGGAATTCACGGATTTATGGAAATTCAATCGCCATTTGTTGTGTCCTGGCAACGCTCCTCCGCTCGCCATCCGCCCCCCCTTTTTCAGTCTCCGTTCTCTCTGTGCTCTCTGCCCACGCCGTTTCCTGCTGTGCTGTTGTCTAATGAAAATTCAATTCAATTGGAAATTGCTTAAAGTGAAATTGATTTTCACTTTGAAGTTTTCCCGCCGTGCTGTTGCCACTGGAGATGTGCGCTGTGTGTGTGTGTGTTTGCCTCTGACAGCGGAAAAATGCCTACCAAAGGAGCGTGGGCAAAGAGAAGGTAGAAGACATAGAGGAAAGGTAGGGGGAAGAGGGAAGAGCAGCGATTTGTAAGTCAAAAATAATTTTGTTATGCCAACAACAACCAAAAATTTCTTTGCATAATTGGAAATTTTATTTCAGTCCACAAAATTTGTGCCAAATTAATTCTACAAGACGATAAAATAATGACAATAAAATTCGTGCACTTTAAGGTTTTTCACCAACACTTTTACAGGAAAGAAAAAAGGCTTTAATAAGGCAACTCAATAATAAAAATAATTATAGGAAATTATTATATAATTATTATACTATAATTATATAATTATAATTATGTGCTATAATTATTCTTAAATATTTGCAAAAATAAAAACCCATTTTAAGTATTATTTCGTTGCATTTCCAACAGTATTTAAAAATATCACAGAATCAAAGTGTAGACGAATTTCTGAAGATTACATTTTCAGTGTATTTCCAGTGTACATCCAATTGGGTATGGGGGGTGTGAATGGCATCCACTAACACACAGTAATAAAATAGCAAAGAAAACAAATGTAAAAATTAAATTACACATTTTTGGAATCCTTTTTCTCTAAGCAAACTTGGTCACATTTTTGGTCAGCTGCTGAACAAACAGCTGTTAGTATGGTGAGTGGATGGGTGGTGCCATCCCGGTACCTACGAGGATGTCCTTGCTGCTGCCTGTCATGGCGTGCGTGCCCATTATCCATTATAATTTATGCAATTAGCTCGATTAACAGGTTTCTCTTGTTATTTATGCCGGGCGGATGGGCCAGAGGGCAGAGGGCAGGCAGCAAATGAGCGAGTGCTAAAGGGAGAAATGAGAGAGAGGGAGAGTGGGAGTGGGAGTGGAAGCCAAAACGACCCATAGACAGAGACAAAGCGATGCATGCCAAGTAAATTTGCATAGTCTGACCTGAACCCACAGAACCACTGAAACAATGAGCCAAACACCACCAACCAGACACTCACACCCACCCACCCACACTCACACTCACACCCACACCCATGCAATCATCCACCCACTTATCCTTGTAGCCACTAACTGCCTCACCCTCAGCCTCAGCCTCCACTTTAAAGTACTCTGGTTCCTTCCTGCCTTCCTTCCGTGTTCCACCTTCCCCCACTCAAAAATTAGATCGATATGCGTAGGCTCCTCCTCTGCTCTGTGTCACTGTGATTGCTCTTCTAATTACCGCAATTGTGGCCCACTTGAAGGCGTTTACATTAATTTAAATCTTAGGCTAAAGAAAATGGCCAAATTATTGAGCATTATTAAGTAAATACACTGAGAAAAATTAGGCCAGTAGATGCAGCAGCTAATGTAGTCCGAGTAAGCAAAATGGTGCAAGATTTTTTCTCAATTTGTTGTTTATATTTAATTTTAGTTAAATTATTAATTTTACAATCGTTTGTGGCAGAAATAATACATTTTTATTTATCGAAGTTTAATTTTTGTCAACGATTTTTGATAAAATATCGATAGACAATATTTTCCAATTACTTTGCAGTTTTCGGAAAATTGTTTTGAATATTTTCTTGAATGCAAAACATTTCCCATTCAATATTAAATCCAATTAAATTCCATTTTGAGCTGTTTCTAGATGGTTTTATCCCCCAATTCCCCTTGCATTGCATATCATATTTAGGGCTTGCATATTTCTCAGTGTAAATACTTCCACACAATTCCCCAGTGGTAAGAGCAGGCGGTTTTGGCTTGCTTGCTGCCTTGGCAACAGCCTAACGATTTCTTGTTGGTACTACCCAAACAACGAGGCAGCTTAGCTAGCTCTCTACCGTTCGCTCTTTCTTTTCCTATTGCGTTCTCTCTTTGGCTATGAGCGAGGGCTAGCCGAACGAAGGACATGCACAGGATGTACTATATATGCTAGGCTAGGGGACTTAGCCAGGCCAACACTATCATGCCAAGGACCACCTACAGTCACAGCACGCAAAAAATTCCAACACATTGCTATGGGAAACCGAACGAAGAAACCGCCGCAGTACTGGGGAAGGCCATAACAAAAACACGCACTGTCCTGGCATGCCAGTTGGCAGTTGGACTCTGTGGCAAGTGGCAGGCAGTGGCACACACCAAAAATAATACCGAAAAAAAAAACAATACCAACAACCACACACAAAAAAATACCAATCCAAAAATGAACAATTTGTGTACCCAAAAAGAGAACCAATAAAAAATACTGCAAAATGGTGACATAATTAGAATTATACCAAAAAACCAAAAACAAAAACAAAGAAAAACACTTAGTGGTAGTATCTAAAAGGAAAATGTCGCTGGGTCAAAAGATCTATAAAATTAAAAGTTATACGCAGAAATTTTACCAGAAATTTGCGATTAAATTGCGCAAGGACTCGACGCTTGCAGGTCTAGAAAGGTGAGAGAAATTAAGAAACGGGAAATTAGAAAATAAAGGAAAACTTAAGCAAGTGCAAAGTAAAATTGTAACTAGCGATTAAATTAAGTAAATATTATTTGAATATCCATCAGCTATAATCCTGTGTGTGTGTGTGTGTATGTGCAGTAGTGTGTGTTGTGTGTGTGTGTGTGTGTGTGTGTGTGTTGCCTTATTGATGCGTAGCCAAGGCAACACACTGTGGCCCCAACAAACAGAGGCGTCGTCGTCGCTGGGCCAAAAAGAGGGCCATAGCCCTAGCCTGGGCCATATAATTATAGTACCACCCTACACCATTTACCTATATGCATATAAATAAATACATATACATATATATGTATATATGTATGTAAATATGTGTAAATTTGTATCTGTGTCCTGTATATTCCATACCATACCATATATACTGTTATATGGCGTGCCTGGCAGGCACTGGCAACACTTAACTCGATTTGTTTAATCGATTTTTCTGCCAGTATCAAGCTCCTGATGTGGCCCGCTCATGAAGCGAGTGTAGATGGTACGAAATGGGTGGGTGGTATGGTGGGTGTATGGCATGGCATGGGGAATGGCTCAAAATTGCCTTTATTATAGATAAATATGAACGATTTAGTGCCGCACGCAACTTGGCTTGACCGAGGGGCTGGGCAGGGGGAGCGTACGTACGGGTACTGCCCCAAAAGAAAATAAGAAGAAGATGGTGGGTGGGTGGGTGGTGGGAGTAGGGAGGGAGAAGAGCCCAACCAAGCGTCATAAAAGTATGCGCCGCTGGCCGTCAGATTTATAGACGCCGCCGCCATCCTTCTCAAGCTTATTTTCCACTCTGTACCCCGTACCGCGTACCTCACTCCCCTCTTTTTCTATGACTATTAATAATAAAACTATAAAAAAAAAAAAAAACGATAGCAATTGGAAGAGCAACACAGCAAACAAATTACCATAATTGCTTGCATCATTTTTCCATTCATCTACTTATGGACTGCTCTGCCGCTGCCGCTGACCATGCCTCTGCCGCTGCCCGTGCCTCTGCTCATTGCACCGAACGGCTTAACGGTACACAGTGCCGGTGCGGGTGCGGATGCGGGTGCTCTCACCAAAACTTGCGTTCAAGTTTAAGAAGTTTGTAACGCAAAAAAGAGAGCGCCAGAGAGAGAGAGAGCAGCAAAACAAAACGAAGATTGCATACTCTGATAAGGATCCAGGCACTGACTGCAGACGGACATGAACAGACATGAACAGCAGCCGTGCCGCCGCTGCCGCTGCAAACAAGATAAACAAAAACAAAAGTGTCGCACTAGCACCGCCAACCCCCGCGCCTGAAGCTTTTTGCAAGATTTTAATTCCATAATTTTCTTTGCTTTGCTTATCTTGTGTAACGATCTAGAGATCGTCGCTGCTCTTATAAGAATAAAGAGAGAGAGAGAGAGAGAGCGAGGAAGAGAGTTCCTAAGCTGCAGGCGGCCGACAAGCAGGTAGGCAGGCAGGCAAGTTGTGTTTCACATAGGGTAAGGTACTCCGTCCTACAGTTACCCATTTTAGTTTCCACACATATTAACCTGTGAGCGCACTCTATGGACATGCCTTACCTTATAATATTTTAATTTTATTTGGAGGAATATGTAGCCTGGAGCCGCATAACAGCAGGGTATAATCACTAACTTTAGTTGAACTTTTCTACACATGGCATGCTTTTCCAAGAGTAATAAAAGAGTAAACAACTTTTAAAACAATTTACGCAGCTTAGTTTTCAAATCAAAACCATTAACATTTACAACTTTTACACCACACCAGCAACTGAATGCAACTTTCAATTGATTAGCCAATTGGCCTGGCCGTTACTCTCTGTTCATAAACTGTTTTCGCACTTGATTGGCTTTACCAATTGAATAACCAAATCGTTAGACTCCACTTCAAGTACAAAAAAAAGTTTAAAGTATACAAAACAAAAATAGACGAATAGCAGAACTTAATGCATTCTGTCCGCTATGGTTCTGGTTCTCTCTCTCTCTATGCTCTACCTCTGCTCTACCTCCTGGTCTTGCCCTTCCTCCCTCATTCATTTAGTTGGTCATTTTGCAGCTCAGCACGAGAGCTGCTTAAATGATATTCCTCCCCCCTCTTCGCTTCTCTCTCTCTCTCTCATTCTCTATAGCCATTGCACTATGGGAAATTTGACCCCTTTTTCTGGCCAAAACCCATTTTCTGAAAGTCGGAATATTAAAACAAATTTTACTGCAACGCAATCACAATACTTCAATCTTTAGTGTTGCATCACAGAAATCTTGTTAGAGGGCGCCACATCGAAGGAATCAGCTGATAAACACAGCTGTTTCATTTGCAAAGCACATGCTTCTGCAATATTAGGTTTTTTTTGCTAACTTTAAGTGGCCAAAAAACAAAAACCAAACAATACTACTCAAATTTTTGAAATGAATTCCAATCAGTGTGGTTTTTATTATGTGTTTGTGATTTTCTCATGTAGAAAAAAATCGTGTTGTCCCCTTAATAGAGCCAAAATGTAAGTAGCCTTGTAAATGCATATTTTTGATAAAGTCTAATCTTGCAAAAGGGATTTAAAGTGAGTCCAAAAGAGTCCATCAACAAGATGTATTTTATGTTGTAGAGTATTAAATTCTTGTTCAAATGAATGTAATTAAAAATAACACTTTTTACGATTTTGCGAGAAATTTCAATTTTTAGGACATAACCTCAATTTGGCAAACTCAGATTTTTGTTGTCAAGTGTGGGGAATCAAGGGGAAAAGTCGCAAAGGAGGATGCTGTGTTGATAAGAAAGAGGTTCTTTAGCGAAAAGATGAAGTCCAAGGCCTATTTTGGGAACACCTTTCGTTTAAAGTTGATCAACCGAAAGTTGGAGGATTTGGCAGTACCAACGATAGTAACACTGCTCAGCGAGCATTTTCCGATCCTCATGCTTTTTCCAACACCACTGGTATCGATGAGCAGCTAATTGCAAATTTACATACGATTTTGATATGCCTTTCATGCCAGCTGCCAATTTCTGTTCCAAAATTTCAAGCTTTTTGTTATCGTACTGCCGAGAAATTCATTGATAAATACCCTTGGCTGCCAATGACCACAAGTGTTCATACAATTTTAATTCAAGCAAGGGATATCATTGAAAATTCTGTGCTTCCTATTGGATATTTCGGAGAAGAAGGAGCTGAATCTCGAAATAAATTTAAAAAATCTGTTCGTCTGCATCATGCCAGAAAATGGCATGCAAGGATTGAAATCCTAACAGACGTGTTTCTGCAAGCTATAGATCCTTCTGATCCGATAATTTCTTCAGTGAATTTGGATAGACGTATTCAGCGAGAGAGGAGAATGTGTCTTCCATTAGAAGTTTTAAACCTATTAGAATGCTCATCAAATCCGGATGATACGGATCGTGAGGATGAAAGCCCTTTCAATGAATTAGACTTAGAACATCAATACAATATTGAATTGAAAAACGAAGAGCAGGTCTTTTTCTAAGGGGTGTGTAAGGAAAATATATTTCTTACAGAACATTATTAATTGTCTTTCATTACAGGGCTACAAGATGAATGCGCTTTATATTACTTTCTTCCTTAAAACATTTCCCCTTGTTAAAGGCATGCCACGCCCACTATTGTCCAATAATTATAACCTAATGCTGTCACAAAAATGGTTTTTACTTGTTAAAGTAGTACTCTAAAAAAATGAGAAAATTTAAATGAGTTTAAAAAAAAGGGGGCGGTGCCACGCCCTCTATTTTTCTATTTTCAATAGATGTTGGTTCATTTAACCCGATGCAAAAAACAGAAGCGAAATATCTTGCTCCGTTCTTGAGTTATTAATTTTGGCCAGAAAAAGTGGTCAAATTTCCCATAGTGCATTGTTGTTTCTAGAGCTACTGTTGAGCGGCGAAAGAGGGAGAGGAGACAGCAAGAGAGAGAGAGAGAACGAGAAAAGTGCAAAAATATTTTTCCTTCTTCATGGTCTGTCAATTAACACGCCTTTTGCATTTATTCAATATAAATCGAGTGCCAGAAAGTGAGCATATAGACAGAGAGAGAGCGAGAGAGGTAGAGAACGAAAAAGGGGAACAAAAATGGAATAACGAAAGAGCGGTGGCGGTGGGGGTGGGGGTGGTAGTGGGGTAGGGTAGGCAGGCGTTAAGAGGGCGTGCGGCCATGCTTCACCTGTAAATAAAATTAGTTTTAAAGAATGACCAAAGCATCTCTCGATGCACTCCTCTGGAAGTTCTGCTGTAACGGACAGGCTGAAGCAGTGGCAAAAAAAAAAGCTGCTGTTAAATTATACGTTTTTTATCGGTGGGTTTTGGGATAATTAAAATAATAAAATGGCTAGCATATAATGCAATGATTTGTGGGGAAACATCAACTAGAAATATTACCCAACTGCAATGTATTTTACCGATTCAAAACCCAATTAAATCAATCCAATCTTTCAGTAAAAAAAATAACATTCATGTATTAAAAAAAGTCCTGATATTTATTTTATTTATTATTTATTTATTTTATTTTTTTATTTATTTTTATTTTATTTTTATTTTATTATTTTATTTTTGTCCTCAAATTTTTCCTCATGTTTGCTGGCCTCAAAAACTATTCATTATTTTTGTGTTAAGACACATGGAAATGAAATGAAATTTCCATAGATTTCCGTCGGTGAAAAACGAAGCGTGTAACATCAGATCAAGGCAGAGACTGCCGCAAAGCCATAGACTGAAAGCTGAGACTGAAACTGAGGCAAAGGCAAAAGGCAGGGCCTGAAGCAAAGCCCAGTGCCAGAGCCAGACACTAAAGAAAATTCTTTGCCTGAAGCAAATGCTAAGCCTTAAGTATAGGTATTTGCCCCGAAGCAAAGGACTTCGACACACAGCCCCCAGCACTCTCTCCCTCCCTCTCTCAGGACCTGCTCGTACAGTACAGTTCATTACACATTGGCGCAATCCTTAAAAAACACTCGTCCAGAACACATGGAAGCAATTTTCATAAAAGTAAACGAAATGCAAAAAGGAAACGAAACGAAAGGTGCAGACACACAACCCCCCCCCCTACCCACTTACCCGCTATCCAGCTGGTCACAAGCTCAAATGCAGAGATCTTTGTATTTAAACGGATTGCATGCGAGACAGAGACAGAGACAGATATACAGAGGCTTACACACAGTGCCTGCAAAGAGTATGTTCCCAGGCGAAATTGCTTGGCACACACAGAATGGCACGTAACCATCGTCATCGTCGTCGTCGTCGTCTCCATCTGTGTCCGTGTCTGCGCCTCCGTCTGTCTCTGTCTCTGCCACTGTGTGTGTGTGTGTGTGTGAAATTGTTATAGAGTTGCATATAAAAATCGACTCTGCAGCAGGTACAATTCGCCGGGCACTCTACTATTCTCCAACTCGCTCTCTCTCACTCGCCCAATTTGAGTGAGAAAAGAAGGCAAGGCTGGTGAAGGCTTAAACAAGCTGCCGGCTATTAGCACTGTGACTACACTGAGCGAAAAGCTTCAACAGAAAGTGAAGGAAAACTAAAACAGGGAAGAAAATTCTATGGCAGAGTAGAGCGTAAAATATCTATCATAATTCCTAATAATGATATAAATATCATAAAAAAAACAACTGAGTGGTGGAGTATCTGCATTTCCGCGACACATGTGCGTCGTCCAAAAACATTCCTGCTGATTTATAAATAAAGAATAAATAATAAAATAAATAAAATAATAAAAAATTATAAATAATTCAAATGGAATACAATTTGGCAGATCGGTAGATAAAAGCTTTCTACATTATTTTTCCAAATTTCAGCAAAATTTCTTTAAAATTGTAGCTACCATAGAATTTTGCTTGTAAAATACTTATAAATATATAACCCCTAAAAGACTCCCAAAAAGCTTCTTTTTGTGATTCAAAAAACACATATCTACAATTTTTGCGTGATACCCATGATTTCCCTCTGTGCATGCCAACATTGGAGAAGGCTCTCCAGAGCCCAGGGACTAGAGGCACTAGGCACATCACACGATTTCCTTTCAACAAAACGCAAAGGGAAAACGAAATGCGAAAATGTGAAATACGAAATATAATACACGTGCAACGGTTCAAACGTTCTAGTAGCGGCAGCAGCAGCGGCAGCAGCGGCAGGAGGAACGTATCCACATATTCAGTGCTACTACGGAGCACAGAGACAGAGAGGAGAGACTACTACTCTAGATTTCGTGACTCGTTGCTGAAGACTTCAATTTGTAGCACACTTTACTATATAGTACATACACATACATACATATATCTCTATCTCTATGTGTGTGTGCCACGTGCAATCAGCGGGCTCTGTGGCACACAAGGAGTTGGTTTCGACTTGGAGTGTTGTGCAGCAGCAGCAGCAGCAGCAGCAAGCGACGACGACTGAGGCAATCCTGGATGACGATGCCGCTGACAGGACAGGCGTCCTGCCTGCCTGCCTGCCTGCAGCCGGGAGCGAACAACAAATTGGGTCAAAGTTCAACTGTGATACAAAAAAAAAAAAAGAAGGTGCAGAGCAAAATCAACATGAAAATGCCACCAGAAGGAATTGCAGGAAGAAACTTGCCGCTTTCTGGATGAATGAACGAGCCAAACCACCAGACCAGACCAGACCAGCCCTGTCCCAGCCCAGCACTGCTTACGTTTCCAGGAGCCAAGGAGCCGAACCAGACCCAACCCGTTGCAAGCCTTTTTTTTATTGCAAACGAAACTTAAACATTTCCATTTTAATTGACAGCCTGTCGATGCTGGCTTCGAAAATACACCCAAAAAACCCAGTTGGGCGGGGGAAACGAGCTCTCTTGAGTTTGTTGTGACTCGCCTGCACAGACATCTTCGACTTTTGGCTTCAAATTATGGCAACGAAAAAAAATACCGCCCTCTCCCAAGTAGGGTTTAAGACCAGACGCGTGTAAGTGGAGCAGCAGCAGCAGCCGTAGGAGGAGCAGCAGCAGCCGTAGGAGGAGCAGCAGCAGCCGTAGGAGGAGCAGCAGCAGCCGTAGGAGGAGCAGCAGCAGGAGTTCTGGGCATGGATTGAAGAGCGCCATGCAAATGCGATTGGTAAAGCGTATAAAAGGATATGGATCTCAAGAGAGCAATCAATGGACAACTTTAAGATACCAAAAACTTTACCAGTGTAGAAGATTTTCACAGTAAAATTGGTAATGAAGGAAAATCAAGGCATTTAATCAATTTTAAATCATGGAAAATTCGTATTCCCGGCTTATGCCCGTGTTAACTATACTCTGGATATCAGGATAGCAGGATTTGTGGTTTGCTGCAGAGCAAATTCGATTGCCCAAACAGGAATAATCCATTTAAGCTATATAAGCTCAAAGAACTCCACAACTTTCCCTCAAATATGAACCATTTAATGCCACTCTAGACAGTTTCAGATTCAGATTCGTTAGCCAGCCGCTATATACTTGTACTCGACTCGACACTCGTTTGTATAGCCACAGCATTATGTTCCCATCTTATCAGGCCATACACTTGGGGATTATCTTTAGCTGCCTTTAAGTCCCGTTCCCCCCTTCGTCCCCCCCTGGGCTATAACCATAACAATCTATTGGCATTGACAGGCGGTCCGGCGCCTGCAGCACTTTGCCAACAAAAACTTTTGACTATTCTATTAGATTCACTTTGGTTGCAGTGGAACAGTGGCAGTGGCAGTGTGCAGCAGCCCACAAATCCCTTTCCCTCTCTCTCCCTCTCTCTCTCTTTCTCTCTCTTCGTTGCCAGTGCTAGTGAAATTTTAGAGCCCATTTTTGTGTTGTGTGCGACAAAATTGGCTTAGGAAATAGAACCTCCCCGCTGATGCCACAACAACAACAAAAAACGGGTGGGAGGAAGGGAGGTGGGTAGGTAGGCTTTGGGTATGGCAAATGCAACTCTGTGTGTGGCACTATGGCGGATTTCATTAAACATTTAAACAACATATGCTAAATTTTCCAACGTGTATACAGGAACAGAAACAACAAAAAATACAAATAAATAAAAGAGGCAGAGCTGGCAGAAGTGGCAGTGGCAGTGGCCAAAGCAAAATGACCAAATGTAAAACTGACATTGTTTTCCCAGAGCCGTGCGCCTCCCCTTGCCTTCCTGTTTGGGGTCTCTTTGGCTGTGGCGTTGTAATAAAATTAGTTTGGTAGCTGTGCCCCGTGCACCGTGCCCGTGTACCGTTTTTTGTGTTGATTTTTGTTTTGTTTTGTGGCCTTTTGTCAGCTGCAATTTTTCGCCAGGAGCGCCTTGCTGTTGCTGCTGCTGCATAAATGTAGCTGGCAGCACCAAAGGACGATTTACGATGAGGCTACACACAAAATTTACAGCACAAGCAGCAGCAGCCAGAGGAACCAAAGAGGCATCTGGGGAGCAATAGAGCAGAGGAACCAAAGAGGCATCCATCTGAGGAGCAAAAGTGTAGCCAAAGAGGTAGCTGGGGAGCAGAAGGAACAAGCATTTTAGGTGCAGCAACAAGCGAAAGAGTTTTGTGGAGAAGGCAAATTGATTTCGGTGGTCGCTAATTGCAAATTCAATTTACTAAAAACCAAACGGACAATGGACAAAGGACAAAGTAAGCTCTTAGTCACCTCTCTGGCTCTGGCTCTGGTCTCTGGCTGACAAAAACTGTAATTAGTTTGGCCATCCCCCTTCCCATCGGAAATGAAATCCAGTAGAAGATGCTGCCACGTTCCACTTGGGCAGACTCAAAAAACATACAAAATTAATCAAACTGAAAGGTGGGTGGCAAATGGCAAGTGCACTGGGCGTGTGGGGAAGGGGGGAAGTGAATTCACATGGCGAGAGAGTGCTGCCGTGAAAATCAAAGATAAATTGAATTGAACTGCAAGCGAGAGCATTTTGCAATTGCAATGCAATAAAAACAAAATGCTAGAGGAATGAAAACGTAAAGGATGTTCGCAAAAAAGGTGCCAGAAGATTGGGGAATCCATCAATGGTTGGAGCAGAGATGTTGCTGCTCGGGAAAAAGGAAGGGGGTAAAAGCAGGTGCAGCAGGAGCAGCTGTAGCACACGCTGCTGATGCGCGGATACTTCATTCATACAGTGCGTTTCAATAGTGCAGTGCAACAGGGCATCAGTGGAGTTAATTGAATTAAAAATCTCAATTCAACTCAAACAAAAAATAAAAAGGAGTTGAGGATTTTTTGTTTAATTGAAATCAGCTTTCGTACTGCTATTGATAATTATCGACATTTGTCAGTTATTTGGCTGAAAAGAGTCCCATCCCAATCGGTATCAACGTTGTGCGTCATCGAAAACGATATCGATTTATCAATAGTGATTGAATTATTTATTTATTCAGTTTAACTTTGGTGTCAGTTTATTTTCCGTTATCGATCATTTCAACATTATCGATAAATTTATCGATCATCAAATATACCAATGAGCTTATAGATAAATATTTATGTTCGTAAACAATGCAATCAATATCGATATCAATAATTTATCGATAAATATATTGATTGCATTATATCGAATTATAATCTTGGGAGAGTTTCTTTTAAGTAAGGCCTAAGGGATTATTTCTTTTAGTTTATGGGAAATTGCATTATTCCCATATATTTACATTACTGCAACGCACTGTCCCGTGCAGGGGGTGCCAGTCAATTGCCAAAAATGTTCCACACCGCACCTTAATCAATACTGCGAAAAACTAAAGTTTAAACATTTTCCCCTCTCTCTATTTTCTTGCAGACTTTAATTGGGCGAATACAAAAAATTGGGAAGGAAGCTCCGTGAAATTTATATGAAAATTTCCGATTGGCAAAAGGTGAGTGTGTGTGCTCGATAAACGATAGTCAAACCGAGTATTAGAGAGTCAATCAATTGATTGCTTAGCTATCAAAATGATAAATACTAAATTATGTTTCAGGCGTCGGCCAGCAAATGCAATCAATTAATTGAGGCCCCATTTGGCGGCAAAAACAATTGGTTATTCATTTGCATTGAATGTAATTAAATGGCTGGCGCTTTGGCTCTTTGGCTCTTTGGCTTTGTGCTTTAACTCCTTTGATGGCTTAATCTCGTATGCAAATGTGGCTGAGAGAGAAAGGAAATCATAAATCATATTGATAATTATAGAAAATAGATTTATGTAAAGTTGGTTGACCGCACAGGCACCGACAGTTGCTTTAATTATGAAGATTCTATAAAAATCCAAACCCAAATCCATTATAAAAGACTTTTACCGTTTTATCCTCTCTATCCTATCCTCTCTCTTCCTGCATCAGCTCTGGGGGTTTGATCTTACACTGATTGGGCGCCCCGTTTGAACAGCCTGAGCACTTGGCCATGTCTTCCAAAAAAAAAAAAAAAACCCCAGAAATCTAAATTCCCCCAAACCAACTTGGAGAGCGAGCTGCTTCCCTGCGGCGTAAATGCCACAAATTGTTGAACAATTGGCTCAGGCCGAAAAACATACACACACACAAGACAGGCCATGGACTGGACCCCCTGCAGCCGTTGGTACAGTTTTTCTCAACAGCTTTTCCCGTTGCCGCTATTTGTGGCCTTTAACTCTTGATCGGAGTTTCCACATTTCAGAACGCACTTTTCTAATTGAAAATGTTCTTCTCTGGCAAGCAGTCAACCGGCAGGCAGGCAGCAGGCGGCAGGCGGCAGGTCGGGCATTAATGAGTCAGAAAAGTGTCGGCCGGCAAAAAGGCTTTGACACAAACATCACAAAAAACCCCCAACACAGACACAGTTTTTGTTTGTTGCTACTGAAAAGGTGGTGGTGGTGCGGTGTGGTGCGGTGCCTCTACAGTGAGCGCCTTTTAATGAACTTTTGCTGCCTGAAAATATATGTACGAGCATGATGTATATTTTATATACAGACACAGGTACAGGTACAGGTATATGGTATAATTATTTGTCACACCTGAGTTGGCGAGAGACACACACAGAGTGAGTGAATGAGTGAGTGAGAGAGGCAGACAGTCAGTGGATACAACAAACGCGCGGCGTCTCACCTGGCTGAGCATTTGCAAACGCAACCAAGCAACAAAGCAGCCAGCCAGCCAGCCAGCCAGCCAGCCAGCTAAGCTACCAAAGCAGCCAAGCAGCCACCACTTTACCATATGCCATACATATATATGCATGAATGTACAAACTACCAACCATCTACCACCATTTACCAACTGACATATCTGTCTCTTCTATATGCAATATATAGCATTTCCATTCCCCTGTTTTATGTGCTTCTTGGCACTGCAATTGTAACATTTTTTGAGGCTTTAAGACTCAGTGTTTGGTTTTATATTTTTTTTTGGGTGTTTTTTTGTACGATATTTCCCTTATTTCTCTGGCATGACGTAAGTGAGAGTCTCAGTCTTTGACCATTTGGTCATGGGGGGTTTTACTTGATTGACGGTCTGTTTACACCCCCATCCATAAGCCGTGCAACCCCCCCTGTACAGTATCTCTGTCAAGAAAAAACAAAAAGGGTTCACCCAGTGGCCTTTAAAACTTCTGTTGCGTGTGTGTGTGTGTGTTTTTTAGCCTTGAAATGTCAGTCAGTCTATATATATATGGGTTATGCATATATCAGACGCAGAGAACAAGGGTTTGAATTTGCTTTTGGTTGATTTTATAGTTCACGTTAAGTGGGATCTTTAAAGATCACTTGGTGGGAAGTTTGGTAAAAAAAAAAACGTCTCTTTAGGGGAAAATTGTGTAAATAAATTCTTTGAATGTTGAAATAATTGAGATAAATATTAAAACAATTTAAACATTTATTTTGATGGGTAGTCTTTGTGTTGTATTTGAAGTAAAAAATACTTTTTTTTTTTTTTTAAATAATATTAAATATGATTTTAAGTGTTAACTCGATCCTTGCTTCACATTTAACAGTCGGACAGACGACACACCCTTCTCTCTGGTCTTCTCACCTGTCTCATTAAAGTTTATATTTTTATTTATTTATTTTTTGTTGTCGTTTCCCCATTTAAATTTCTTGCTTCCTTTTTGGGTTGGGTTAAACAGTTTTTGTTGTATCTCGTATCTTTCTCTTCCTCAATTGTTCTCAATCATTGATTGTTGTTTTTATCAGTTATCGTTGCTGTAGCTGCTGCTGCTGCTGTTGTTGCCTTTTTTAACGCTGTTGTAATTCCGTTGATTGCTTTTGCTTCTGCTGCTGTCTCTCTGCCCGTTGTTTGTTGTTGAGTAAATCACAATAAAGCTATTAAGAACGGAAACGGAAGCATTCGCCGCTGCGCACGCATTGAAGCATGGCCGACAACATTTGTCTCCCCCAGCTGTGCGACCTGCCGCCATACCCTCCCACAGATCTCCCACTCGTCCACGTACTGCACGCCCTGCCCCTCTACCCAACCGAAACTATTCAAATTATTGCTCTTATGGCTCTGTGCTGCAGGGTTTGGCAGCAGCTTTAAGGCAGACAGACAGACGGACAGACAGACAGACGCATTGCATAACTCTCAATTGTTTGGGTTTTGACACAAACTTTTGTCTGTCTTTCGTTGAATGGAAATCCCATCTAACATCAGTCAATCAGCAGCCGGAAAGGGTGAAACTCTATGGAAATCTATTGCTTGTAGTTTCTACTTCAATTAAATGGTCAAAAAAAGTGCATTGCATGAGGCATTCTTTCCATTTCCAAATAAAGAGAAATATTTCGAATTGGTAGAAAATACTGAATAAAAGTTGCACTAGTACAAGTCTTGCTGTCTTTATACAAATTTTTTCCATGATTTATAGTTATAAAAATTGAACAAATTCTACTTTTATCTGTTGATATAAAAGTAAGAAATATAATAAAGTTTTACCAGAATAAAAAGCCGATTTTACTTACCATTGAACATGCATTTAATATGCGATCCTTTTTTGATTTATTCTGTAAAAATATAATGGATATTCACATGTCAGACATAATCAGAAATCAGAATTAAATAAATAATTTTCAACATTTCCCAAAGGAAAACCACATTTTGTCAGCATTAAACCGCTTTTATTATGAAAAATATATAATATAATATAATATAATATAATATAATATAATATAATATAATATAATATAATATAATATAATATAATATATACATATATAATAAATAATATAGAAATGATTTCTCAAATGTTTCCGCTAGTAAAAAAATTCCAACCGTTATTATATATCCTATATATTGTTTTCCCACCAGTTTCACCTCTTAAAAAACGATTAACTTCAAATGAATATGACCATATGACCCCACACTAATATAATTTCGCTGAGAAATTAGCTTAGGAAAAACTCTTTGCCTCTCCATTCCCTGCTGTAAAAGGGAGGCACAGCTAAAGTTAGAGAACCGCTAGCCAGACGACGACGGAGACTACGAAAACTTCCATCAACTTGCGCATGCGGCTAATAATTTCTTAATCTGACATGCATTATGCATTTCTATGATTGTTTATTGCATTATGTGTCCGACATGGCCCCGTCGCTTGTGGTGGTCATTGCCATTGTCCGAGTCTGCGACTCTGTGACTCCGACTCTGCAACTCTGCAACTTCGTTCCATAGAGTAAAAAGACAACGAAAAAGACAACAACAACAACAACAAAAAAGAGGAAAAGTGGCAAACTCATGGCAAGTAAGTGCCCCGCAATGACTCGACTGACTGGTAGGAATTTTCAGTGTCTACACTGGAAAGAAAATATTCAAAATGATCTTTGAAGCAGCGCAGAGAATTCATTAGAGTTTTATGCATGCAAAAGTCAAGGAAATTGCTTATAGAGAACCTAAAAAAAAGAGTATTTCAATAGTTTTATATTAAGATGTAAATTTAGGTATAAATTCGATCGATTACCCCGTACTCTGGCTTTACTTTTCATCTGCCCTACCTTCAGATCTCTACTTTCATAATGCTATGTTAATAGATTAATTACTTCCATTTCAAGCCTAAAATGAGGGTATTACAAATGCTTTTCCATTCTCTATTTTCTATAAAAATTTCTTTTAAGATTAAAAATATTATTTCCATTAATTAATATAATATAATACTTAATAATTATAATAATTCTTTTATGATTAAAAATATTATTTCCATTTAAATGTTTCCTATTTCAAATACAAATATTCATCATAATTTGAAGAGCGCAAAACATATTTCTTGTTCAACCTTTTCCCCTTAGTGTAAGTACTGTCTGTGGGTCTATGTCGCTGTGTTCCTATGTACCCCACAGACCAGACCTGACCAGACCAGACCAGACCATTGTCATTGTCTTCTGGCAATTGCATTTGCAGTGCAGAGTACTTAGACTGGACACTGACTCGCATTTTGGACTGGTTTCCCCGAATACGAATATCCCAACGTGGAGTGCATTCACCTTGCTCGAAATGCATAAAAAGTAACCCCCGAAAAAGAAACAAAAAACCAAACGAGAAAACCATGAAAAATATGAGTATGTACATATGTACATAAAGCATATGCCCCGAAAATAAAAACACACACACACCTGAATTCGTGGCATGTGTTTCCTTAACTCAGAGTCCAAGTCGAAGGCAGCCTGCACCTGTCTTGTGTTTTTGGTGCGAGCCATCGGCCAGAGACCAGGACCAGGACCGGCTGTTGGCCTACCGACGACTGTCTGCCTTCTACCTGATATCTAAAGTACTTCGCCATAGGTTATGCCAATGTCTATGATGTGTTTGAACAGCCCAGAATAATATACTCAAAAAAAAGTACTTGTAACTCAAACTGTTTGGTTTCCCATAAGACAGCAAGAGGAAAATTCAATCTTTGGTATATTGTTTTCCATGCATAAACAAGATTAAAGGACTAACCCTTGATAAGTTGCTTTTGGGGCGGGGAAAAAAAAAACAACCAACAATAAATAACACAAAAACTTATGACTAACAATCACGTCAGGAGACGTCGAGCGACAATTTTCAATTTGTGTACGCAAATCGCTTAGGAAATCGTGGCCTGACATGAAACCTCAGCGCTCAGCATTAAACAAAAAAAAAAAAGAACTAACCAAAAGGGGGGTAAAATAAACTAACCAAACGGGGGAAGAAATAAACTGTAACTATAGCTAAAAACAGCAGCTACATACATACATACATAAGTAACTCCTGCAACATTGTGTATAAGGTGGAATCTTGTGTATGCAAAGTTAATTCTACTTTGGTGAGTTATGAATAAATAAATATTGTAAATGGTTTATCGTGACTGCCTGTCGTTGTACTTGCCATCCCCTCTATCCCCTCTATGAGCCACACACATGCAATATGCCTCTCTTCAAGGATAAATGATATATGGTGGGCAGGCAGGGGCAGGTGCAGGGCGGTACACAAACTAGGCACAGAAGGTGGGAGGGTTTTTTTTTTGTCATGACATGCAAATTGCATTTTGTCATTATTCCACCGACTTGGCTTGGCTTGTTTGATCAATTTTTATGACAAATTATCGGATGGCTAAAACACAAAAAAAATAACCTTTTTTTGTAATATATACCTACAATATATTAAGAATTCGTAGCAGGGGAAAAGTAGCTGCAATTACAGTTACAGTTTTCTTTTAGTTTGAGGTTAGTTTTCCCATGGGTTCGGTTACAACTGTTACCCCCCCGTACCCTGTACTGTTTGAAGGGTAGAAATGTGTGATTTAACGTTTACGAATCGCTTATAAACGTCTATGAATTATTGATGAATGTTTTTAGTGTAAGGGGTAGGGGTAGGGGTAAAATGGGTCTAAAATAGTTCACATTTCGGAAGAGTTACTGTTTTGTGATGGGTCCATTATATTGATTATACCGCTCTGAAGAGCTTTTTATTGTATTCCAGCTATCGGATAGGATATTCGGTCATGCATGTAGAATTAAGTGGCCTTTCATTTCCCTCCTGTGCCACCGCCACTCTCCCTCTCTCTGTCTCTCTCTCGTTTAATAGCTAATGAACTCTGGCGCGGAAAACCTTAGACCCCACTCTGCGCTCTTCCCTTCTTCCGCAGTCCCCTTACTCAGCTTGCTTTCCAAAAAACTACGCTGTTCCCCATCGCTGCACCGTTCTAATACACATCTATGTATCCTCTGGTGCTGCTCTCCTCTATCCACTTCATCTGCTCTATCCCTGCTCCTACTCCATCTGATCCCATTTACCGTTGTTACGCTGCGTCTGCATCTATCCCAAATCCTCTTTTTACACTTTAAACTCCTCTCTCTCCCTCTCTTTTTTCTCTTTCTTTCCACACCCCTTCTATCAGTGTACCCACCTCCCGCCCACACACATGCCATGAAAAAAAGTGCAAGTTTCAAACTTCCACACCGCCGGTAAAAAAAAAGGAGAAGAAAACGCTGGGAAAAAGAAGGAGAAGAAGCGAAGGAGAAACAGCGGTAAAAAAACCCGAAACTCTCGCAGTAACATAGGCCATCAGAGGGGGGGGGGGCAGTAAGATAGCGGGGAGGAGCTAGTAAAAAATGTATGAAGAGAGGGGAACATGTGTGGGAGGGGGGCACGGTGGCACAGCGTCCACCGAATGAAGTTTTAAGTGTTGTTCATGGCTTGTGGTCCATGGCAATTTTCGTGCCACAGTCGGTGTCTATGGGGACACTCCTAGGTCTCTCTGCCCCCACTCCATAATGGGTCGCTGCGGAACCAGTCCCCAATAGATTTCGATCCACTCCCCCTCACCACCACTCCCCCATCATGCACTCTTTCTCAGGTCACTCTCTTTAATAGGCTTCGATTCAGTCAAAGTCCACTGCACCAACTTCATGGAATCCACAGATCGCATTGCAGTTGCCTTTCTTCCCATCCCATCCCCCTCTCACACTCTCCACAGATCGCACTGTCTCCTTCCTACTCCACAGCTCCTCAGCTTCCAATCAAAGTCCACTTCTCACACGCTCCACAGATCCCGCGTTCCAGTTTGCCACATTCCTAGTGCAAGAGCTACAGAGCAGCATAGAGCGGGTGGGGGGGGGGGGCCTATTAAAGTTAGTTAGTGACAGAGTTGCATAACACCCCCACACCCCTTTACAGTTCAAGTAGTTTTCTAAATATGGCAAATGATTTGTTAGCCATTTCTATGACATCCCCAACCGTTCCGTTCCGTTCCGACCCCGTTACACTTTTCCTTTTTGATTGGAAAAATAGCTGACGCACCACACACCACCTGAAAGTTGGAGCGATGGGTAGGCGGAGGGGGGTACGTACCGCACCGCACCGCACGTGATTTATTGTTAGTGTGCCCATTTTTCTTGTTTCCCGTTTTTTCCATTTCTGTTTTTGGAGTGCGTCTCAGTCTCAGGACATTTTCGCTTTCATGTTTTTACAAGTACCTCAAACGGTACACTCCACCACTTGAAAAAAAAGGGTACCCAAAAATAGCACAAAGCTACGGCTACGGCAACGCTACTGTCATTTCTCTTAGAGTTAGATAGCATCCACACATTGGTGGAGTCTCTCTCTCTGTCTCTCTCTCTTAGCATCCACACGCCGGCGGCGGCTCTCTTTTGGCATGGCGAACTGCGAAAGCAAAACAAATGTGAGAAAAATGCCGAATGGAAACCGTTTTTACCGCTACACTTCGGCTCAAAGAGCACCGAAGTTGGCCGAAAACACACGAGAGCCAAAAAAGAGGCACGAACATGTGGTTCGTGCTCTTTCGGTTTTTTGGTTCGGGCAGCAAATGTTGCTCGTAAAAACGTTTGCAGGGTGAATTGGGAGAACAAGGTGTAGCCTTAGCAACATTGTCCGTTGCCTGCCCAGTGACGTCGCGCGCTCTTTTTCTCTCCCAAAACTCATACTTGGTGCGCAAAATTGAGCAGTATTTTCAAAATAACAATACAAGGTATGTTAACGCAACAGCAGGTGAGGTGCGGCTCGCACCAATCAGTTGCAACATTACTGGCTGTTTTTCCTCTATTTGCCTACCTTCTGGCAACATGCTCTTGCAACATTCGACGCTAGCAGCGACGCCGGCAGCGACGTCGGCTTGGACGGTGGGAAAAATGTACTGGCTGGGTACTATGGAAATGCGAGGCACTGTCGATTTTGTTGCCTCAATCTTTTTCGGGCCGCGGACAAGGAAACGCAGTTGGCGCTCTCTCTCGTCTATCGTGCGGAACAAAAAACTACAGCAAAAAACCAACAAAAATAATAAATATTAATCACAACAAATTGCAATAACTGTAACTATCACGAAAAAAAAAAAACACAAAAAACAACAACAATATAAAACGCGGTTAATACTTGAGAAAATTGTAAATCAAAATAAACAACAATACAAAAAAAAACGTAGTCATAAAGCGCGATAAAGTTGCAACAAATACAATACATAATTACAAAAAAACACACACAGCAAACACAGTCATAGAAAAATGAATAGAAACAATAGGAAAACAATTAGAGAAACGAAAAGTTAACTTCGTAGCCACCGATCGCTTTGAGTAGTTTGTATAGTTTGTGAACTATGTATATGATACAGTCCAAAATTAAACTTCAGTTTGTAAAGTTTCGTTGGAATATCTTCAGAAATAATTGTGTTTTACAAGCTAATTTTTGTGTCGTAGATTTACTACAAATATTAATCTAATATTACTGAAACTTTTGAGAGTTTTGCATCTGTTTATGGCAAAATAGTTTCAAAACGTTTCTTTTAATTATCTTCAGAAACAAACGAGTTTTTCTAACAAAAGCTGATATAACGGACATTTTTTTCCATGTTCCTAAATTGTGGGAAAAATAAGGAACTGTTAAAAAGTCCTAAATAGCCATCTGTCCAACATTACGGAACATCTAACACAGAAGTGGAAAGAAATGCTTATGATTACTTTTTTTTGGCTTCAATAAATACTCCATCTCCATTCTCTGAGGGAAAACTAGAAAAAATATACAAATAAAATACAAAACAAAAAAACAACTAAATCGGAAATCATTAAAAGGCGGAAATGCATTCGCAATTATTCGTAATTCGTTTGTAATCCACGATTATTCGTGATTTGTGCTTCGTGTGGTTTGAATGCTCCAAAGTCTAAGCTCTATTTCACAATACCCAGTCCCCCTGACCGAATCTGAAACCGCAACGAAACTCTAATTCAACATTTAATTGCACACATAAACAATTAAGGCGAACTGTAATTGTTTATTAACAAATTGCAGGGAGTGCTTGGGTGTGCAATTCTCTCCAGATCCAAGTACTCGTGTATCAGATACACACAGCAGATACGCCACTCCGTACAACATATACAAACATGAGTCACGTTTTGACAGTTCTTTTAGTTCGCCAAAAACTAAAACAAAAAAAATGTCTACCAACAACCACGAAAAAAAAGAGTTAAATGGGTTAAATGCAAAGCAGATAAAACAAAAATTAAATAAAAAATAAAACCGGAAAAAAAAACACTCCAGCAATTCATTAAGCAAAATAAAAACTAAATAAATATTTAAATACATATTTAGTTATGCAAATTTTTCACACAAACCGAAAAAAAAGTGGAAGACTGGAGAGAGGAGAAGAGGAATCACTTGAGAGCAGATCTAAAACCAGAGGAAGAACTGAGAAATGAAAGATTGGATTACCATAAGATGGAAATTCCCTATATAGATTGATATGCTTTTGGGCATACATTTTAAAGGAAATTTAAGTTTTAATAGGAATGATAGTTGTTCTATTTTTTTTTTTACATCAAAGTTTGCTGTTAAAAAATATATATATTTGAAGTTTAGAGTTTTATATTAGAGTTTTGCATTAAACTTTATTGAACAATTCCTAGAAACGCTCTTTAGAGAAGTCTCTAAGGTCTGGCAAAATTCTAACAAAACAATTCCTGAACACTTTTGTATCCCAGACATCAAAATTCCACATTGAATTCATAGAAAACAAAAAAGACTTGCATTTCCGGATTTATCTTTTATTTATCTATCTGCATGTTTCTAGAAACCTTAAAAAAAATTTGTAAATAAAAATACATTGGAGTTTCATTCATTAAGACACCTATAAGAATTTTAGAAACAACTTTGGTGTCTTAAATACATCCCCATTTTACTTAATTATTTTCTTGAATATAATTGAAAAATCCAAGAGATTTTCTAGAATATCAAAATGTTTCTTAAATAAATTTAAAATTTACATGAAATTTCAATTCAAATTCCCCAGAAAAATGCGATATTTTCTAACGAAAAATGTACCAAAGTGTTCTGCTTTTCCATATCCAATTATTCAGCTACAGTTGTGTGTGTTTCTGTTATGGGGGTTCGTTCCTCTGGTATGGTACTGTTTACTTAGTTACTTGAGAGGGCGATTGACAGCAATCTTATGCAAGAATCTTACACGTGAACCGCAAATATTTTCCTCATTTGCCGCGGCACCAAGAAAGTTGTGGTGGGGGAGAGGCAGCTGCAACCGCAAATTGAAATCCAAAGCCCCCATGGCAACAGTTCCTGCCACAGAGAGAAAGAGAGAGAGGAAGGGAGAGAGAAAGGGAGAACTTCCTTTAGCTGTGCCACATTGCGTGCTGCAATGTGCTGCAAGTACAAGTATCTATGTATAACTAGAGACAGTAGAACCCAATTAATTGAGGAGGTTTTTTTTTTTTTGCCAACTAATTAGCAGCTAAATTAAATAATAAATCACAAGCCAATAAATCACCCAAAAAAAAAAAATAAATAAAGATAAATACATACATATGTATGTATATGTATGTACATTTATAATGTATCTGGATCTGTGGCCCATAACTGGCTAAAAGGAAAAACTATTTCATTTTCATTTGGTGGTGCGAAATGTTAACTTTTTGTGCCAGCGCAAAAAACTTTTGCCGACACACCACCCAACCCCCCAGAGGGGCAGGCGCAGAGTCTGAAGTTGGTATCGCCCGCCCAGCTCAGTTGGTCGGGTCGGTTGTATGGCTTTATTTATTTTAGTCAAGTTCAAACAACAGAGTCGAGCGTAGAGTCACAGACTGGGGAGTCAGAGAGTCGTCTAGTTCTTGGCCAGAGCCTCCACCAGCCCCAGCCACAGTCCCAGCTCCAGCACCAGTCCCAGTCCATTCATTTCAATTCCGTTTTGCGCTAAACTTTTATTTTATGCCCATTGCTTCGGCTTTAGTTTCTTCTTCTCTGTCTCCCCTTTTCTGGCCATGGTCTGGGTCTGTTCTTTTGCCGTCTTTCATCCATTGGTCTTTGGTCTTCATTTTCTTTCCAAAACCCTGCGCCAGAAATCATGGTTTTTTGGTTTTTGTACCTTACTTTACGATTATTTCCGCTAAAGCATTGCGCAGAAGACATGGGATCCGATCCCCACAACTCTCTTTGGCCATGTCTCATGTCTCTGACCTTTTCAACTCTGCGTCCGTCAATGCGTCGTTTGCTGCCTTTCCCCTCATTAGGTCCGAGCGCGTTTTGTCTTTGGGCCCATAGCACATCATAAGGTCTCTGTTTCTGTGGGCTTTGTGGCTCTGGTTTGGGCGTGTGAAAGTCGTTGACTTGTACCTTTATTTTTGTTTTGTTTTCTGAACTGAACTGTATCTGGGAATGTAGTTGCTCGGCGGGGCCTGCTGCTTGCACTCCACTCATTATTATGCAAGTGTTTCAGAGGTCCGGTTGGCTTTCCCACACCCGCTGAAAGCCAAAGAAAACTACAGCTAAAATTATACCGCAAATTGTATCAATTGTTGTCCAAGTCCAAGAACCGGTTCTTTGGGGCAAAAGGTTCTCTACAAATATATATGTACATACATATGTACCACAAGTATAGAAGATATATATGTATATGTACATATAGTATGTATGTATGTATGTATGTATATCTCTTGGCAACATAAATCAGCTGGTGGCGCTATGTTCGGGTTCACAGCGTTAGCTAACAGGTTTATTTTGTAAGATGCAAAAGAACTTTCAGTCTTTGAGCCACAAAAAGAGTGTGTCTGTGTGTGTGTATGTGTGTATGTTTGTATTTGTTGCAGACAAAGTGCTTAATGATTTACAAGATTATAATGCCATTGATGATATAACCCCCACCCCTTTTCCACTCCCTCTAGGATTATTAAATTGATTTAAAATCCTAAAAGAAATAAAAGCAGAAGCAGAAAAAAACAAACCAAAAAATTGTGATACAAAAATTTTGATTTATTAAAAAAACGCAACAGAAAAATAACTAATATCGAAATTGTACAACGTGTGAGTGTGTGTGTGCGTCTAGATATACATATATATAAATCAAGCGAAAAATTCAAAAGCGATAGAAAAGATATAATTCAAAAAGTGGGCGGTGCAAAACAATTTGAAATGCTCCACACAGCTACAACCAACAACAACAACGGCAACAAATATTTCAATTACAGTGCAGCTGAAAAGTAAAACTACAACAAAATAACAACAGCAGCAACAACAACAATCTGGCTATATAAAAACCAGTTAAAAGTGACAGGCAACAGTGCCAGCAACAGCAGCAGCAGCAAACAGCAGAAAATATCAAGAGAGCGGGAGAAATAAATAAATAATAATCTAACAAAAAGGTAAAATATTTGCAAACAAGAAGAAAGAAATTAACAATTACAAAAAAAGCTAAAAATCAAAATAACAAAAAGCATTACAAATTATTAAAAATATCTATTGCAAATCTATAGAAATTTCATTGATACAAAAACTAATACAAATGTACAAAAGTTCTATAGAAAACCAATCAAAATAATTATAGAAAAAACTATCAAAAAAAAAAAGAAACCATATTGCCATTGGTTCTTTTTGGAATACAATAAAAAGTAAATTGTAAACCGATTGACTAAAAAATACTAGAACAAAAATAAAGGAAAAATATATTCATAGATAGATAGAAAAGATATTTGTATTTTTAAGCGGATCACAGAGTCTGCTTTCGCAACAATCCTCTCCGCTCTACTCTTGGCGGTTTGTACTTGACCCACAAATTATGCCTGGAACTCTTATCGGAGAACTGGGGCTGGCTGGCAGTAGCGGCATACTGTGGGAGCCCAAAGCCCAAGCGCCATTATATAATGCCTTATAGTTGCGACGTGACGATAAAAAATACACTTATACATATGTATGTAAGCTAGACTACAACAAAACTACAATATAAATGCATATATATGCAAGTATGAGTGTAGCTATGTACATGTAGTATATATTGTTTATCTTTGGCTAAGTTGGACTTTTTGAGCTGGCAAATGTTTCTGGGGTTTCTGTTGCTAGGAATTCGTCTTGGGATTCTCGCCTTGAAGCAGTGTATTTTTTGTTGTAATACAAGTAGAGAGAAAATTATGGAATGATGAAATATATGTACTTTTGCTTTGGGGATTGAGTCATTTGGGTGCCATTATAGATTATGTGAAGCTAGAACAAAATGGAAATTCAAACTCAAGCATAATAAACAATTTTAGAACTCTAAGAAACATTTTTGATCGTGAGAATTTGAGCAATTGAATGATTAAGTGACGAAAAATTGATTTAAAAGTCATTGAACTATGAAATTTAGCAAGATATTTAATGCTGTTGGAGTTTAAACAAAAAGAAATCTCCAAAGATCTTCCAGTTAGGAAAGAAATCTCCAACAATCTTCCAGTAATAAAAGAAATCTCCAAAGATCTTCCAGTTAGGACAGAAATCTCCAAAGATTTTCCAGTTAGGAAAGAAATCTCCAAAGAGCTGCTCTCTTAGTTTGATGGCAAAAAAGTACCCAATGGCACAATCTTCAAGTAAAAGTATTCCCTGCCATGACTTTTACACCACATATTATCAGTTTTCATACACCATAAAAAACACTAAACCAAAGAACCTCCAAAAACCCCAATTGCACCTCAATTAAGAAGGCGCCACCGCAACCGCCTGCTGCTACCGTTTGGGAGGCAAGAATTTCTTATCTATAGCCACAACATTCATGGTGTGGGGGCCCAAAGAGTCATAAAATATTGTATTTTTTGTATACCTTTTCTTTTTTATCAATATTTCAATAAACGATTGCCTGATGTGCCTCCAAGTCATTCCGCATTCTCACAGAGCGAGACAGATAGAAAGAGAGAGATAAAGAGAGAGACATTCTCTGTGATTCCGGTAATCAGTGCCCGCCAAACACTTGACTGTCGTCGTCGTTGAGATATCAAAACTTTATTAATTGTTGGGTAATTAGAAAAGATAGAGAATCAAAGAGAGAGACACATAGTGAGACAACTTTTATCGCTGTCGTTTAAGTGTTTTACCTCGACCTTTGGTAGCAGAAACACAGAGAGTAGGAGAGCGGGAGAGAGAGAGAGAGAGGGAGTGGAGAGGGAGCAGCTTGAGAAGTAGTAAGTGGCTTGGGAAAGTAGAGCAACTTCCCATAGACAATGGCAAAAAAAAAAAAGAGAGAGAGAGAAATAGAGGTCATAGATCATGGAATATGTAAAGAAAAATACAAAGAGAGTGGAGTGGGGTGGGGTGGTGTGCTGGTCGCTTCATAAAACTGTTTAGCTCAGCGCACGCGGCAAAGAAAAAAAAACTAAGCAAAAAGTACAACAGAAAATTGTTTTATTTTTTATTTTTTTCCTTTTTTTTTTAATTATCGATGTCAATTAAAATGAACCGTGTACATATGTACATATATATGTGTGTATATATGTATATGTAAGTATATGTACGCCCTAAGGCCAGACAGCAAGCCAGCCAGCAAGCAAGCAAGCAGCAGCAGCTGCTCAAAGCGAAGCGAAGGCAGAGCAAAAGCAACTAAAACAATAAACAAGCAAAGACAGAGGCAGCAGAGAAAGAGAGAGAGAGAGAGAGAGAGAGAGTTAGAGCAGGAAAGGCAGCGAGAGCGTACAGACAGAACTTTGGGCAAAGTCATGCTCTTACACACACACACACACACACATGTGCAATGGGAAGCTTCGATCAGACAATTGCATTCCGAAAAACGGCAAAAACGGCAAAACGAAGAAAGAGAGTCTCTCATGCCACCCAGCAACCTATCTATCTATCTCTTTCATGCCCGGAATGCCATAGGCACCTAGAGACCACATGGATGCGGATCCATTTCCGATCCCCACTCATTGATCGATAGCTGCAGAGGAAGAGACAGTGAGTGGTGCATGGGGAGCACGAGTTTTGTCAGCTGTCGCCCCCCAAAACGTAGAGGGGGGCGACTCTCTGTGTGTGTGTCTCTTATCTATCGATTGATAATGGTCCCCTAACGATATTTGTTTACAATATCTTTCAAATTAAGGCGACACACCAAGCAGAGCAAAGCAAAGCAAAGCGTAAACAAATAATGGATATTACAGACATAGTAGAACCTCTGTAACTGGAAGAACTTTTTTTTAAGTAGAATTTTGTGTCACACGAAGTCAACGGAGTCTAGTATTAGCTTTTTCCCCGGAACGGTCTAGATATTTGTGTAGACAAATAGGGATACAGTGGAGCCTAGAGAGTAGCTGTAACTGCTGCAAGCTTAGATATTAATTTTAAATGCAGCGCTAACTTCAGTAAATAAAAAAAAATATTACTTGGAATTTAATAAAAAAATTTTTAGCATATAAAAAATACTGAAATATCTGCTTAGATTAGGCCATTATTCTATTATTATTCTAGCATTCCATATAACGGAAATTATAATGTTCTTTCTGATAGTTCACTCACATTTAACTCGAACTTTAGGCCTTGAAAAGTGCCATTTTTTGACGCATTTAAAAGTTTTCTTGAGAGTGCAAAAAATAATGTAATTTGTAATTGTTTTCTCACTATTTTCGCTCGTTCAAAAATTCTAAAAGTTTCACTATTCTACGGCTTTCATTTAACACTTTCCCACTGTCTTCTCTTGTGTCTATTTTATGCATGTATCTGTGGGTACATATACAAAATATGAACAGATAACAAGGCTCATCGAATTGCACATATTTATGAATATTTTCATATTTGATTTGCTTGTTGAAATGACACACGGCTGAGTGACACAGGGCAAGAGGCCGGGGAGAAAGAGACAGAGCAGCAGTAAGAGAAAGAGCATAATGGTGTGTGTGTGTGTGATATGATATACGGTATATCAGTGACTATATCAATAAACTTATAGATTGTTTCAGTCTGTTTATGTGCCATGCATGTGTTTTTTTTTTTTTTGTCTGTTTTATTTGTATTCTCGTATTCGTATCGTTTTGGCGTATCTAAACAGCGGAAATATAATATAATCTATCCATACAACAACAAAATCGTTCAATATCATCTGCAATATGAAATCACTATAATCAGGGAGTAGAGTGAGAGAGAGAGAGAGCGCTAGAGAGAGGAGAGTAGGAGTAGTATGAGTATTGGGTTGTTAGGTCAGCAACCAATTGAGGAGTAAACTTGTGTGTTGGATGTTTCTGTAATTGAATTAAAGACAATTAGCGGTCACTTTTCCCACATGCACAGAGACACAGAGAGAGAGAGAGAGAGATAGAGAGAGGGAGGGAAAGATCGTGTTCCCACTCTGTAAAAATCAATCATCAATAAATATCTAATTGAATTTCAGTTCTCTCTCTCTCTCTCTCTCTGTCTCTCTGAGAACCATCATAATAATACAGTATTCTCCCCCTTGAATGAATCGAAATCGAATGATCATTAGCTTCTTGCTTCAATGGCAATGGTGTGTCGAGTCGAGTGCCGCAGTGTGGCGTGTGGAATGCGTGGCAAATGTCGACTTGAGGTTTGTGCCACTCACATAAGGGTCATTACAGACAGTCACGAGGGCGGGGGGGTTGGAGGAGAGTAGTAACGATTGGGTTCTGCCACCAACTGCGGGCTCTCTGTGTGTGCCACAATTATCACCAACATCGGAAAAATGGTTTTCGGAAAATGTTATTTGAACTTTTAGTAAAGGTGCGCAGAGGGGGGGTGCGGGAGAATTTTCCACTATTATTTTGGGAAATTGTTTTTCAGCTAAAGACACAGAAAAAGACGAGCGGTGGGGGAGGGGGTTTGTGAAAAGTAACTGTTAATGAGAGCTTAGATAATCACCTGGAACTTCTACTGCTGCTGCGTGTGACATTTGAATTAAGTTTTGCAGGGTAAATTGTTGTTGATTGTCTGAAAGCAAAGAAGAAACGAAATTAAGTGCAAGAACATTTTTATGACAGCTAATATTATAAAAGACACACATATTGGAAGTTTTAAGGTTTTTCATATGCTTTTGACGGGGAACAAAGGAGTGGGAAGAAAGATTAAGACACTTTTGTCTTCAAAATCAAATTAATAAAAATATTAAATATGTTATTGAGCATATTGGATGCTTATAACCATTTTAATATTGATTTTACCTTTTTTTTTTTTGGCTATTCATTAGTTTAATAGCACCTTTAGTACTTTTTTAAGGCCACTAATGGTAGTTTATATCAATTTCCAATAGTTTCAAGTATTCAACTGCCATTTATCCTGCATTAAAGTGTTCAAAGAATAATTTATTTAGTCAGTCTTTTAACTTTTAGACCTGTTTAATACATATTAAAAATTTCTAAATAATTCATTTTGGTTTTTCCTCCATTGTCTGTTTAGACCCGAATATAAGTAGATAATAATTTATACCAAATTCATACACAAATTGGTACAAAAAAAATGAGATCATATTTATGTCCGTTTTCCACTCCACTTTCAATACTGTTTTTAGCCAAAAGATAATCATTTAGACCCATTTTAACAACCATTGAGAGTTTCCATGGTATTTTTTAATGCATATTTAAATATGATTGTGTGGTAAATAAAATACATGCATAATTTAGCTGTAAAAATATCCATCACATTTAACAATCAACAAAATTGCAAATACACAAAGGAAGGTCCAAACGCCTGCAAAATGCTTAAATCTCCAGAGAACAAGAGACATCAGTGTGGTTAAGGGAGAACCCAGAGAGAGTTGGGGGGCAAAACATATCTTCCCCGTTGTCTCTGGGGGTAACCGAAACCTCCCGCCTCTGCCATCATTTCGTTCGTTTGGCTGGTTGGTGGTGCCACACCACCGTGAGATAATGCTTACCACAGGTGTGTCAATGACTTTGCCAAGGGATTGCGATATCTCGCGCGGGGTATATGTAATGAAAACGAGAACGAAAAACCCCAAAGGCAGAACGAAACAGAGAGAGAGAGAGGGAGAGAGAGAGAGAGAGAGAGTGAGTGAGACCCTAAGGGAACTCCAGGGAGCGGAGAATCAGTCACCAGGGCAATGGCAATGGCAAAGTGCACTGCGGAATAATTTCCACTTCCGACATGAAACATGACAAAATACAGACAACAACAGCAAAGGGCAGAAGAGAGTATGAGTGAGAAAGAGACTGAGATAGAGACAGAGATATAGAAGAAGATAGTGGCCAAACAGATGGGCCAACAGGAAGAGAAAGACAGCAGGCGGTACGGTGCGGGACAGCAGGAAGGGGAGCGGCAGCCGTGGCGCGGCCCGGCCCGGTGTTTGGGCCAAAACGCGAACCGGTGACGAGGTCAAGCTAAAACTATTAAAAAAAAAAAGAAGAAACAAGAACCGGCAAAAGGCAGAGGCCTCAAGGCAGAGAGAGACCTGAGAGCTCTGTTGAGGCTGTCTGCTGCTCCCCTGTGTCCATGCATGGCCATTTATTACTGTAGTTACCTCTCTCTCTCGATGTCTCTCTCTTGCTCTGTTTTAATCAAACTCCAAGCCACATAGTTTACTTGAGCGACTGCTGCCTCGTTTCTTTTTTTTTTTGTTTTTTTTTTTGTTTTAAGGTGCGGTTCAGTGGCCTTTTGGTGGCCATAAAACCAACGACAGACCCCAGGAAAGGGCCTGACCATCAGCTGTCGCGAGGCTCGTTAGGACAGAGAGCGAAAGAGAGAGAGAGAGAGAGACACACTCCTTTCTTCCTTCCGAGGGTTGCAACAAGGGTTGGGGGTTGCGGGTTTTTGAGGTTGGGGGTTTCGTTTCGATTCGTTTGCGTTGCCTGGGTAACCACCGTAATTTACAACCAGCATGAGAGAAGCAGCAGCAACGGCAGGCGGGCGGGCGGCACACCAGAGGAAGACCTGCCACACGCAAACCCAAATGAACATGCAACATTAATACGCAGCCAGGACACCAGAGGAGAGTGTGAGGCAGTGAGGGGTTTGTAGTGGGTGCACCCCTATCCCTATCCCTATCCCTCTCTCCCTCTTTGGTGTGCAACTTGGGCAATAAATTTTGGAACTTTATTGTAGGCGCACGTGCTTAGATGGACTAGTCTAATGCCACCAGCACGATACATTTTATACCGATGCATTTACAACCGATTCCTTTATCAGCGATCCTTTTTGCTGGCAAATATTATTTCGCATTGCAAAATCAAAAATATTGTTTCATTTTAAGTGTTTTTTTTTAGTATAATTTTTGTGCAATTTTCGTGTTTTAAAATATTTTTCAAAAATTTCCAAGAGCTCTTTGAATAAACTGTTTTCAGAAACAAAAGAAAACCCACTTAAATTTCAGTTGAACAAAACCAATGTGCAAAATGCAAGTGACAAGAACTCAACGAAAATCCAAATTCGTTAAAATTCATTAAGCAAACAAAACAAAAAACCAAATTTTTTGCAATTTGTATTAAAAAAAAATGTTACTATAAAGTTTGCAAGCTGAATATTCTGACAGCAAAAACTGAAATTTACTATGCAATGGGTTGGGTACCCAGTAAAAATTTGTGAATGGCAACAGTTAATCGAGAGTTCAATCAAAGAAAATATTATAATAATAATAAATTGTTATATTGTCTTTGGTTCAATGGCATTACTTCTTTAAGCATAGTGTAAGAGCCACCATATTGGGTATTTCTAACCATTTATTTTCCTATTTCCACTACTCTTTCTTCTGGTCAAGCCTCCCCTCATTCACCTTTACTGGACTACTCCTCTTTCTTGTGTTTCCACCAAATTTTAATATCTTTATATATTTGCTTTTGGGCGCCCCCCCACAGACACAGACACATAAGAAAATGTCAGAAATGTATTTATAAGCAATTTAGCATTCATTTTGCATTGAGTGTGCCCCCGCCCCGTCGTCTTCTTCTGGCTGATTGATTGTTCGAATTTGTCTCCAACGTTTTGTATATTTATGCAGCATTCGATGGAGCTACAACAAATACAGATACATTTATAGCTACACCGCTGTAGATACATTTGGTAGGTGCACAGATACAGCTGCTTCCGCTGCTTTCGTTTCGTGCAATTTATCAAAAAGGCTCAATGCCACCTTCCAAAAAAAAAAAAAACAAATTGATAAACTATGCAAAAGATGCAAATGTATCTCACAGATCTAACTCAAATAAAAGCTGTATATGGTTGCGAGATTTTGCTTTTTTTTTCGAAGGGTATTTTTGCATATTTTTTTATATTGGCCATATGGATTACCCAATTGCCGAGGATTACACAATCTATGCGAAATGTGAGACGGAGGGAGCTCCACAAGTGCACGACAACAGATACAGCTACAAGATACTCCATATTAAAGGCTGCCTGCCACACGTTGCTTCTGCTGCTGTTGCTGTTGCTGTTGCTGCTGCTTCAGATGCCTGCTGCTCATGACGCAAACGTCATTACATTGCCTTTTGTCAATGCTTCGCTCCCCACGTCTCCTGTCGTCATATCTCCTGCAATGCAATAACCAAGTGGCAGGCAGACAAGCAGCACAGCCAGCAAGCCAGCCAGCCAGCCAGCGATGACGACTCTAATGGAGAGATTGATCCCCGTTGCACGAGTTTCTGACGCGCCATCCAACAACAGCAGCAACAGCAACAACAGCAAAAAAAGAAAAAAAAAAAAAAAGAAAAGAAAAAGAAACATAAAAGCAGCAACACACACAGCAGGCGAAAACACCATTGAAAAACGTATCTGAAACGTAGCTGGAAAGACAATGGCTTCAACGAAAAATCAGCGGGAAATGGCGAATGCCAATAAGCGGGCTCAGACACACACAGAAAACAGAGTCAGAGTCAAGAGGCAGCCAGGCAACAGCATGAAAGACGTGGTGCTGTGCGGTTGCACGCTGGCGATGACAAAGTTATGGCAAAAATTATGGAATGGCAAATAAATGAACTTCAGCGAGAAGTTCCATTAAAAAACACTAAGAAAGTTTTACAGAATTTTAATGAATAAAAGTTTAAATCGTTTTTACATAGAGCAAATATGTAATATAAAATATTAATCATAGAATCTACAGAACAAATTATGAAATTGTAGACCCTAAAGAACATTCAGGAAAATATATAAACAGCCAGGAAATAGTAAAAATACACCTAAAGGATCTCTCGAAATGGTCATTGAAATATGTATATTAACAAAATTAAATACAGAATTAAAAAAAATGTAAACGAGAAAGAATTATGAGAATTTTTGTTTGTTTGTTTTCGCGGCTAATATTTCATATGTAAATTTACCCAAAACTAAAACAAATTTTATATAATGTAATATCCCCATGTTCCTCTCTAATTTTCATTGAATGGCAGCAATAGATTCATGTCTCTATGCTCATATTCTTGTACTTATTATCTAAAGTTCCCCTCTCTAAATTCCAATCATAGATAAATGTGAAACTCTTTTTCCATCACGTTGCCATCTCTAGTTGTTTGATAAGCTGCTGCTGCTGCTGCTGGCTGATGCTGCTGACTGCATTGACAGACTGCCATCATCGTCATCATCAGAAAGTCATTCCCTACCCAGTCTCCCTCTCTCTCTCTCTCTCCCCCTTCGCTATGGAGACCATATGGAGATATTTGTGCTCTCGCTCGTTTATAGTGTGTTTGCAACTGTTAGTTGGGGGGGATTATTACAAAGTAACTGATGCCGCGGGGCCTGCAGGTCTTTTGTTTGCCTTAAGCTTTAGATACGACGGCAGCGAACTCCGACGAGCGTTGCGGAGTGGAGCTGGAGAGGAGTCAGCACCCATCAGAGCCCATCGAAGATCGAGTGTGCGCCTTTTGGCAGTGCGTTTTTTTTTTTTCTCTAGCCTCTGAGCCCTGGGCTCTACATCTGTCTCTGGGCTTTGACTGTGACTCCCCATCACTGCCTCTCCATATGTCTCGCTGTCTCTGTGTGTGTCTCTGCCTCTTACCTCTGTAACTCTGACTCTTGCTTCGGCTTCTCCCTCTTGCCTCTCTAACTCTGCTTCTTGCTTCTGCTTCTGCCTCTTTCTTTGTATCTTTGGCTCTGCCTCTTGCCTCTCCATCAGGCTTTGCTTTTCTGCTTAGGATGACTCTTCTGTGTCGCTGATGTTGCATCACTTTGTGTGTGTGTCTCTGCCTGCCTGCCTGCCTGCTTGCTGCATTTGCATTTTCGGTTAATGTGAAGTGCAATGAGGTGAGGCGAAGTGTGCCTGGCCTGCCTCTGCCTCTGCCTCTCTGCCTCATGGGAAGCGGCGGCGTGAAATGCAAACAGTTGCCACCAAAGTAGTTGGAAGTTTGGAAAATTGAAACAGCTTCAAGTTTGAAGTTTCAAAGCTGCGGCCAGCAACAAAGCGCCGCAGCAAAAAAAAAAAAATGTGTAACTAAATAAATAGATTTCGCGGTTGAGGCGACGACGGCCGGCCACCTGTTGGCTGCCAAATGCAAATTTGCGCAACTTGTAGATACAGATACTTTCAAGAGGGGGGTAAAAATGTTTTATTTTTCCACTGCTCAGTCTTCACTCCTCACTCTTCACTTCTCAATCTCCACTCCTAAGTCTCTACTCCTCACTCCTACCTCTCCACTCTTTTTCTGCTTTTGCTTTTGGTCATTCAACCGCAGAAAACTTCAACAGATACTTTCCATTTTCTCTACTCATTATGGCAATTATGCAGATACTTATGCATCTTTCTGGCATCTTTCTTGCCCGTTTTGCATTGTGTAATTTGCATAAACAAAACGTTCATCAATCCGATTGGTTTGACATCTTTGTTGAGTGAGGAAACCCACCACGGTGCCGGCCCCCCCAAAAGGTATATCAATCACGACTGGCCAAAGTATCTGAGTATCTTTAAGATACATGCTCTGTGCCAAAGGGCACACACAACTGTTTGTTTGGTGTTGCCTTAAACTGGTTTAACTAGTTCTACTGCCAGGAATGACATTCATTAGCCTACGATTCTTATGATTCTGTGTGTCGTCTAGACATTTGACCAAAGTTGGGCTTAATTTTAGTTTTTTTTTTGTATTTTGATTCGCCCACTACTGCTCTCTCTCTCCCCCGCTCTCTATATTCTCTGCTTAAATTACATCTTGAAACACATCTTGGGGGACCTTGAGATTTGGCTTTGCCGTTGGCTTTTCGGCTGGCATCCAACAAATTACAGTTTCTGTGGCCAAGTGGCCATGTGGCATGGTGTGGGCGTACGGACACAACTCCCTCTCTAGCGCTGGAGTGGGACGGCAGTGTGTTCTAGTTTTCTTCAGAAATATTCAGATACTCTCACTAAATTTTGGGTAATTTTTGCTTTGATGAGAAGTTTTTTTTAAATAAATTATAGAAAATATATATGAGATATAGAAATAAAATCTGCTAGACTATTGCAGAAATAATTTATTTATTAATTTAATAGCAGAAATATATTTTATATTTCCTACATACATGTCGCGTGCATGATGCGGCCAATCAATGCTTCAGACTCGAGACGCACAAGCGAAGCAGACAAAAGAGAATGTCCACGAATACAAAAAAAAGGAGAATGTCCAAAAAAAGTACAAAGAGAGATTCCGATTCTCGAGTTTCGCTGATTAACAAATAGTTAGTTCCTATAGTTTCTTTCATAGTTCGAGCATTAAATATTCTTGAAGATGGTTTTTTCCTTGCATTTTATAGGGTACTTACAGCTACGATCATACTCAAACTCTCTTCTTTCCCTGTTCTCACTCTCCATCCATGTGTGTTTGGTGGTCTTCTCTCTGGTGTTTGTCGCCGCCAAAACAATCTCATGGCCCGGCAGCGGCAGCAGCAGCAGGTCGTTGTGAAGGCATCGCTTGCATTGTTTTGGCTTTCCCCAGATTTTGCTGTTTCATGGCATACCATCAGTGCTAAGCCGCCGCCCATTCCCCTTTGCCCTTAGAGCACCAACGGAATTCCTTCAGCCATTCTTCTGCTGCTGCTGCTGCTGCTGCTACTCTTCTGCCCTACACTTCAGCGACGTCGACGACGACGACACTTTGTCTATGTCTGGGAGCAAGCAAACGAGGAGCGCAATTGATGAACATGTTAAGTGCTTTGGCCGAGGGGTTGTTTGGGTTGGGTTGGGTTGGATTTTGGGCTCTGCCCTGCTGCTGCTGCGACTGTTGAAAGTTTTTTAGAACGCCACTTCCTTACTGCCACAGTTTGTGGCGCTTCTGCTGCTTCCTTTCTGCCGTTTGCTGCCTTAGTTTCTGCCGCTGCTTCCGTCGTTTCCGTCGCTTCCTTTAGCGTTTTTTTTTTTGGTTTTGCTTTTTTTTCGGGTGGGTTTTTTTGGGGGAGGTGTTAAGTGGTTGTGGGCTTGGAATTCTGGCGCTTGGGAAAGTCAATTATGGACCAGGCTTTTGTTCAAGTGGCTACAGTGGGTGAGGAGAGGGTGGACGCAGAGGTAAAGGCTGGAATTGGAGCACACAAACACACAAACACACACACACACACACACACACACATGTGTGTGTGCTTACAGCAATCAAACCACACAGAGAGAGAGAGAGAGTTAGAGAGAGAAAGAGGGTCGGGTCGGGTCGTTTCGGGTCTAGTGTCTCTTAGAATCAGGAGGGAAGGGGAGGGAGGCCTGCCCCAAATTTTGCTTGCAAGAAATGCCGACGTCTGGCATTCGGTTCTGGGTTCTGCTTCTACTGCAATTGTTGGCGCTCCTTCCCTTCGTATTGTTTCCATATTAATTAAACGCTAAATTTAACACAAAGTCAATTATGCTAATCAGCTGCGAGAATACCAGGACGCAGCATACAGGCTACAGATTGTACTCCTGCCACTCCTGCCACTTGTCCTTCGATGCCGACACGAGCTCTGCGTTCCACAAAATTTGATTGGCAATAAGCCCACAAGCAGCAGCAGCACCAGCAGCAGCAGCCACCCCCCCAGTGGTGGGATTTATTCAGTTCCATTACAGTATTTCCCCCCTCCTCTGTTAAGCTCCATCTCCTGCTCTCCCTTAAGTCCTCATTCTCCCCCTCGTCTCGTTTACTTTGATTGTATTTTCTGTGGTTTAGTCTTCAGCTGTTTTCGAATTTTGGGGCAGCAATTACAAATTAGATAAACCGCCGCATAACAGAGAGAGAGAGACAATTATGATTTGATTGAGCAGGGAGCAGGGAGCAGAAGAGAGAAGCCGAGGGCAGAGAAAGACAGATGGAAAAAGAAAGAGAAACGAGAAGGAAGAGAAAGGGACCATTAAATGTAAAATTTGTTTAAGAAAAATGTCTGAAATTGCAGTCCAATGCTAGAGATTGAGCGACATCCTACACTCAGAGAAAAAAGCCCCGCAACAGTTAAATATACAGTTATATTTACAAATTACAAAAACAAAAAAACTTAATATATAAAAAAAAAATTGAAGAAGTAAAAAACTAAAGCAAATAAATTAAAATAGCACAAATAATTAAAAATAAATATATCAATAAAAAGAATGACACATTAAAAAACAAACAAAAACCTAAAATAATTTTCCATGCATAAAAACAAAATAAAAGTTTGCCATATCAACAATATTTATTAATATAAATGTATATTAATATAATATAAATATTAATATATTAATATTATTAATTATTAATTATTATTATTATTATTATTAATTATTATTAATATATTATATATAATAATACAAAAGTTTCTTCAGTTTGAAATACGCTTATTATATTATTAAATATTAATTTTTTAAATGCAAGCAGGAGAAAATTCATTAAAAATCACTTTGACTTTAATATGAATATTAAAATATTATAATATATAATAATATTTATATTAATATTATATTATATAATAATAATAATAATTATTATAATATTATATTAATATTTATATTAAAGTCAAAGTGAGTTTTAATGAATTTCTCTCTGCTTGCATTTAAAAAATTAATATTTAATAGAAATATAAGCGTGTTTCAAACTGAAGAAACTTTGTACACGCACTTTTCCCTTCACGCGCACAAATGCATTAATAAGTGTAAAAAAAAGGTTCTCCGAAACAGAGATAGAGACAGAGAAAGAGAGTGGAAGAGAGCTACAGTTAAAGAAGTTTATTCCTTCCTTCCGATTCCGTCAACTCCCTCCAAGTGCCGCTTATTAAGGCATATCCTAATCAACTTTTCATCCTTCACATTTGCTGTTTCGTTTTACCTTTTCCCTTTCGCTTCTTTTTGCTTTACTTTTGACGCTTCTTTTTGTCTTGTCGTGCCTGCGTCTGCTTCTCCCACACCTGTCTGTCGACACCTGTTCTGAATGGAGTGGAGTGAGTGGCGGTAGCATCTGTTGTACGATATCTTGCGTCATTTCAGCGCGCCAAAGCAAGCGACGGCATTAAATCAAAACCACTTCCGTGCCAACTGTCAGTTGCTCCCCCAATGGAGGGGACGTCCCCTGCTCCCCTTTGTCTCTCTCTCTCTCTCTCTGTCTCGTGTGTGTCTCACATGATTCTTCACTCAGTGGCCAACCAGTTTCAGTGCTCTGTTCTCCGCTGTCTGCCTTTTGTCATTTTGCTTTAAGTAAATAAGCGAAATATCAGACAGTAACGGGGGAGGGAGGACAGGAATCCATCAGAGTAAAAAAAAAGGGTTGCGCCTGCATGTAATCCGAAACTCTGTCTGGGGTTACATGTCATTCTCCCAACCACACACAGACACCCCCAATCAGAGGACACCCAAACCACCCCCACCACCATTAAGGTAGCCAGGGAAACAGGTAGCCCATCAAATAGCATGTGCAAATATATACAAAAGGGAAAAGAAGAGAGAAAGAGAGAGAGAGAGAGAGAGAAAGAAAGGTAGGGAGACACTGAGAAAGAGTTACGGGGCAAAGGATTCTCTTGCAGATTGGGGGGGACTTTTGAGCTGCTTATAAGTAAATATCGCTTTAGTTTTTTTGGGGTATTTTATTATTTAAATATGCGTATATGTGTGTGTGTGTGTGTGTGTGGGTGTCGCTGTATCTGTGTGTCTTGGCATAAGCTAATTGAGGAATGCAGCCGGCAGCTGCAGCCCCAGAGGCAGCAACTGAGCAAACCTTGCCGGCAGTCGCCTAGCGATGGATGCATGAATGGAATTTGCTTAGCGTTTCGCTTTAATCTGTGGCTCCTTATCACCATATCGCATACCATCTCTCTCTCTCTTCTCTCTCTCTCTCTCTCTTTTACACACTCATTCTGTCTCTCTCTCTCTCTCTCTTTCGCTTTCTGCCTCTCTTGCTTGGCATCTTCTTCGCTTGTTTGCCAGTTTTCTTGTCCCTCTTATTTGCACATCATTAGCAAAAGAGACGAAGCCCCGCCGCCAGTAGAAGGCCAAGCAAACTCTGTAGATACTTTTGTATCTGCAGCTCTGTTTGTAGTCTACAGGTAAATGCCTCTGTGTCGCAGCTAAAGATACTTTTTGCATACTTTCAAATGCACCAGTGATTGCAGGGGAAACCCCAAAAAGTCAGCAAAGAAACACTAAGGAAAAGCGCACAGCAGCACAAACAGGAATGGGAGGGTACAGGAATTAAGGGAAAAAATAGGAAGAGAAAAAGTGTGAGAGAAATAGCGGAAACAAGGGGTGAAACAAGGGCAGAAAGAAGGGCAACAAGAGCTCAAGCAAAGACAGAGTGGAGAGCCCAATAAATTTCTCATTCAAATGGGAAACGGATTTCAGTTACAACCAAAACAGGAGCCTAACCAAAAACTCCTCCAAATAAACGAGTTACAGCAGAAAGATACTTTGATGCGAGGCCCAAAAAGTCAAGGAGTTTCAGGGCCAAAAATGGTAGAGAAATTTCAGGCTCTAAAAGTAGGAGGAGTGCAGAGAAGTTCACGAGGCTTTGAGCCGCCAGTCTACCGCCACATCGTTCAATTGTTCCCCTTTTGGGGGAAATGCTCTTGACCACAAAAATTGATTCGAACGAACTACAGACACACACACACACACACAAAGAAAGAGGCAGATAGACCTACAAATTGTTGCCACAAAAACTAAGACTGAAACGATCGCCTTTCGCCTGCTTCTTTGTTTGTTGTTGCTGTTGTTGCTGTTATTTTGCATTTAAAAAAATTGTAGGCAACAATTGGCCAAAGCCACAGAGCAGCACCACAAAAACAGAGCAAAAAATCCATTGACCAGACGCCGGACAGGGCCATCGTTTTTGGGGCATGCCATGCAATTTCTGTTTGTGTGTCTGTGTGTGTGTGTGGCAACAACTTTCTACCCCTTTGCCACACAGCCTCCGCCGCTTTTTTGGAAACTCATGAAACCTTTAAGAAAAACTTTAAGCTGGCAACCAAGCTTCCATTTAAATTGATGTTTCTGTATCTTTTATGGCTTCATCTATGGATAAGTTTATTGAAATCATTTCGTATCTTATGGATAAACATTAATCGCTGTCGTAAAGTATCTGTACTTTCAGTTACTCTATTTTTGTTGCAGTTGACTAAAAGATCTTAAATGTCTTAAATTTTATGTGAAAAAAGCTAACACCAAACACACACACACACACGAGTGCCATAAAGTTTTAGTGGCTTTTTGGGGTGGCGCCACATTGCTGAAATGTTGTGCATTTTATGTGATTGCCAGAAGAATATGCCTGTCACATGTAAATGTAGAAAATAGAAAATTTCCAACTATGGAAAAACTCCACGAATTCTGCTACATTTTTTCCATTCATTTCAAGCATTTTTTTTGTTTATCTTGTTACTTATGGACAATTTCCACACAGTTTTCACTGCATTTAAGACTTCAATCTTTGATTTTTACTACATTTTCTTGAATTTATTTACATTTCTAGCATTCCTATGCTTTATGGCCTTATGGACACTTATAACATTATTTATGCCTTAAAAATGGTTTTAAATTATACAAAATAAAATATTCTTATCTAATAACTAATGAAAATGGAAAACTTTCAATTTAAATATTTTCTGATACAACAAATCTAAAAATACTTCGAAATAAGTTTTATTCGTGCTCTCTTTTGTCATTCTTTTGCTTTAGTTTATTCTCTGGAAACTAATTTTAAATCTTTAAAATACTTATAAAATGTCTTATCTTTTATTCTTCCTTTGCAGGTGAGTTCCACGGCAAAAAAAGCCCTGCCCCCAACCCCCACCCACTTAAATAAAGACAAAGCTCTTCTTGGTCTCTGTTTCTGTAAGTAAAGAAAAGTTTTGTACATTTTCCCATTGAATTTGATCTGCATAATGCTTGCTTTTTCTTTTGCCTTTTACCATTTTTTTTTTGTTCTCTTTTTTTTTTGCTCAACAATAAATCATGACCGAGGGAAATTTCACCAGTTGGTTGCTGCTCCATTTTATTGCATTTTACTTAGTATTATTATTATTATTATTATTCTGTTTGGGCACCTTCTCCTTTCTACCTTTGCCTTAAATTATTTTCTTTCCCGTTTGGTAAATTCGGGGAAGTTTCAGGACAGAGTCTTAACTATTGTTAAGCACTTTTCCGCAAAGTTTTCCGCTGGCTTTTCTTGCTTACTTTTTGGGGAACTTCTTTTTGGCTAAGCAAAAGTGGCAGCTGTTTATGATAATCACGAAAATTTATAAGCTTCCCTCAATTGTTTAAGCCGCTCTAAAGAGAGATAAAACGAGAGTATAGAGTGTATCTGTAGGTAGCCTCTTATGTATCTGTATCTGTAGTTGTGTGTGTGGTATGTATCTGTATCCAGTGCACTTTTCCTAGAGCCCCTTCTGTCTTTGCCATCAAGTGCCTTTGCCTTTTCCGCAGCTAATTGACATCATACACTGAACTCATTCACATTAATTAATGACATCATTCACAAGAGCTGCCGGGTCAGTCATGAATGAGGAGGCATGGCAAGGCAGGCAGGCAGGCAGCCAGCAGGAGGCCACACAGTGCGCGGGTAGGGGGCTTGGGCGGCTGCCACTGTGCCACAATAAACAAAGCGCAATTTATGAACAAAAAAGGCAGAGGCTGAAGCCAAACGCACACGCACTTTGCTCTTAATTCGAGGCAATTTCAAGACAGACGTCTCTTCTATAGACAAAAGATGCGGTCGCATTGACGACTCTACTACTGATGAATGGCCAGCAGCCGGAAGTACGTGAAAAGAGCTCGCAGATACATACAAATATGTATCTTGGGTTTTCTTTGGCATAAGCCACCAAAGCAGTCTTTAGACATTTTCTTCTTAATTTTTATGCATATTAATTGAGCTAGAAAATTGATAAAAATTGTGTTACAAAACCAGCAAGCAGGGAAAAAAAACCCTTGGCAGTGACCCAAAAATATAAAAAAAAACTGTGGCTTTTCTGTTGATATTTTTGCACCATGAAGGAAACTTTTCTCTGGGCCAACATTTCAATGATTCTCTGGGCCTACTTTTCTTTGATTCTCTTGGCATTTCTTTGTCTCTTTTGGGGTGGCTTTTCCTGCGCTATTTCTGTAGGCTTTTTCTGTGTTGTTTTTTTTTCCCTTCTGTCTCTCTACCTCTCTTTGGGCTTTTCCTGTCTATTGTTTGCATTTGTGGCACGCTTTAATTATGCAAAATTAATGTTAATTAATCTCATGTTGAACATATAGTAAAAGCACAGATTTTACTGGCTGTGCACAAACATTCAAGATGAAAATTAATTGCAAATCTGAGACCTTTTTGAGGTCTCTGTCTGATATACCTCTGATATTTGCTGTTGCTGTTGCTATTGCCTTTGACTTTGCTGCCTGATATTTGTGACATTGATGATGATGGAGACGAGAGACGACAATGGCATTTGTCAGGCGTCCATAGCATTTGTCATCAGAGCAGCAGCAGCAGCAGTAACAGCAGCAGCATCGAGCATATTGCCTTTGCCTTTGGGTTGTGTTTTGTGGTTTTAGAAATTGCCTGCCAAAATGAAGGCAACTTGCTTGTCGTCTCTGTAATGATTGCCATATTGTTCGTTCGTTCTCACACACGATGGCGATTGATTTGTGGTCTTCATCGTTCGAGAGTGATTGAAATACACGTTTTGGCCACAGCATAAAAAAAAGCACAAATCATGCCCAAAAAAAAAAAAAAAACAGAAGCCCCAAAGAGCGAGAGGAGAGAGAGAGAGACGCAGACTAGACCCCTTTCTACAAAAGTCTTGTGTCGTGTGGCAGTCAGTCTTCGCTCAAACTCTGCTTTTATGCTTGAACTTTTGAACTAGTTTTCACTCAGAAACGAGGAAGAGAGAGACGCTGAGCGGGAGAGAGAGAGAGTGCTGTCTATTGTCCAGCATTTTTTTTTTTTTTGTGAGCGCCTTCAGTTCGCTCGCAAGACGTGTCTTGCTCTCCAGCTCTGTGGCAATTTTATTACATTAAAGTTTGCAATTTGGCATAATCGGTTCTATGATTTATGGTATCTATCTCTCTCTCTCTCTCTCTCTCTCGCTCGCTCAAGCCCATCAGATAAAAGATACACATCAAATCATTGAAAGCAAAGCCGACAAATTTGAAAGTATCTTTTGCACATATCGAAGACGACAGCAGACGCGGCAGACAGAGCAGAGAGCAGAGAGCTGAGAGCAGCAGCAGCAGAAGTGTAAGCTCAAAAGTTCATCCAGGAAATTAAATTGAAAGCCTTTTACAAACATATGTATACCTATAGCTACAGATACAGATACATTTAGCTATAGATAAAGCTTGAGATGTAGATGGTTTTGAAGGCAACCTACTTACCTACTCGAGTGTCGGAATGTGTCTGTGCAGCAGCAGCAACTAGAGGATGGGGGCGTGTGTCTTATAGACATGCAACCCATGCGAAGTATCTATGTATCTAGCCATCCACCTTGCCACTACTGAAAGCCCTCCCGTTTTTTTTTTTTTTGCTATCTCTCTATGTGTGTGTGCCACATGGCGTATGATGGATTTATGTTTAAGTTGCGTGCAAGCAACTTAATGGATTTTGTAATTTTCTTCTTTTTTATTCTGCTTGTTTTTTGTTGCCAACAGAAAAGTTACCCAGAATAAACTATCTTGTAGATACTTTGCACACTCAGACATTTGCCATTCGGAATAGTTTATCCACCGCTCCCAAAGGCAGCTTTGCCAGCTCCCCCTCCCCCCCTCTGCTACCGTACGCCACCTCTTGAAGGAGACACGAGGCTAAAGCTGCCGCTGAGGCTCTTGCACCAAAAAGCATCCAAAAGAATTGGAGCATGCCGCCCAAGTTATAAAAAATATGTGTGTTCTTGAGGCATCATAATATATGCGGGCACATAAGCATCGCAACGAGCCAAAACTGAGGCTCATTCGCGTCCTCTTATTTTCCCTTCATCTCTCTCTCTTTGTCTCTCCCTCTCTGGATCTCTCCCTCTGTCTCAATCTTTTGCTACGTCTAAGGGAAAAGTTGAAAATGAAAACAAACATTTCTGATGGCAGTGCAGAACTTTTGGCTGACATTTTGATGCCCTACAGAGCGGGGGAATAGGGAAGATTTTATTTTATTTATCGGTTACCGATAATTTAATATTTCTTTAATGAAAAAAGTATTTTTCTCTGTCGTTTTTTTACATTTATCGACAACGATTATCAATCATTAATATATATGTATATTTCATGTAAATCAATTACGATTATTCGAGCATTCTACAATCAATAAAATACGATTAATTTATATTTACCCTGCATTAGTTTTGATAATTATCGCAATAATTAATGGACTACAAAACAATAATCGGAAAATATCTTTTGATACCCTATAACATATTAAACCTTGAATTTGGTTTGAAATACTTGCTTTCAAAGTATCTCCTACTATGATAAGATGTATCCTGAATATTAATTGATAGCAAAGTGTAGAGAACTTTTATACCTTAACAACCATCTCGAGAGATCACCAAAAAAAATTTGTGAACTGAGAGCCAGCAAAAAGAACAAAATTTGAGCCTGAGAGAAACGGAATAATTCAGTTGCAGGAAAAACTTTTTACTGGCAATGGCCAATGCTCTCTTGTGACTCCTCCGTGTGCTTATTAAATATTAATTATGCGACAGCGCGGCGACCCTCTCGGAGGAGTCGCATATAGCAATAACAATAAAAACACAGTGTATATATTTGTGTGCACAATTTTTATGGCCAGAACCACTTGGACCGAGGGGGGGAGGGCCAACAAACACGAGAGTATTATTATTCCTAGTGCCACTAGGCGTGTCAGCTCATCCAAGTGTCTCGGTTGATGATTGTTGGGGGGGTGGGCGACTGGGGAGATTGGGGATGACAAATTTGGGCATTTGACACGAAACAAGATACATTTGCATCTCATCTTGTTGTGGATGTGTATCTATAACAATTCTGTCGCTCAAAGGGCAGATCACGTGGGCAGATGAGATGCCTGGCAGATACTCGCGTACTTGTTGATACTCTTTACGTTTATCTTTTTTTGGTTGTGTGCATATTTGCAATGCTAATTGTAATTGTCTGCTTGGATGCTTGGCTGCTTGGCTGCTTGGATGCTTGGCTGCCGCCTGCTGCTGCCTGCTGATGCTGCTGACAAGTGATCTAGCCAAAATCATCTTTATTTTTATGGGCAAAACTCGTTTCCGTTTGCTGCCTGGTATCATCATCATCATCATCATGAACGGCCCCGTGGTGTATCGTGGGCGTGCATCGATTAGCTTTGGATCGTCGTGTGTATCTATTGCTTACATACCGATCGTCGAGCCCCTCCTCCATTCCTCGACAGAGCTAATCGTGCGAGCAATCAAATCGATTTTGCCAGCGAGGGTACACCCAACCCAAATTAATAGCCAGAGCAAGCTCTAGATTTTCTGTGTGTCTTGAAGTAATTCAAATTTAGTTTTGGCTACGACTTCCCTTTCATTTTCGAGGGGCGCGCAGCCGGCATTTGTCATTATAAAAATTACATTTAATTATATTTATTTGCCTGCTCCAAAACCAAAACAAAACAAAAAACAAACTTCCGTTCCAAACAAAAACCAAAAAAAAAGAGAGGAGATGGAATCGTCGTAGTAGATGGACTCGATTTCGTTCCGCCGCTTTTCGGTTTGCTTCTGTTGTTTTTGTTTTTGTTGTTGTTGTTGTTGTTGAGAGCGTGCGGGAAATTCATTAGCAATATTTATGACTAGTTGCTGTTGTTGTTTTTTTTCGTCTACTGTCTACTGACTAATTTCCATGGCAATGGGAATAATCATAGACCCCGGGTACAGCGTCATTATTATTGTTGTTACTCTCTCGTTGGGCCCCAGCCCCCCCCTTCCTTTCCTTTGTTTGCATCAATTATTTGTTGCTCTCTGAGGCAGCCATTGTGTGCCCTCTGTGCTGCCTGCTTATATAAACAATTGTTAGTCATTGAAAGCAAAAAAAAAAAAAACTGCATTGAAAAACAGTCAGCGACACAGAGGCAGATAGAGAGAGAGAGAAAGAGCGCGAAAAAGTGAGTGCAAAAAATCAATGAGAATATTTCTCAGGGCACACAAATTTCTATTCTATACAAACAACAACAACTATACCAACAAAAACCATATATCACATCATCATTATCTTTCAATCTTTGGGGCAATTACTGCCACAAGTGGTTGCTGCTTCATGCATCGTTTTTATGACCATTCCATGAAATTAATTGCCATAGCCCGGAAATCAATTTCATTTTTGTCAATCTTTCGTACTAAATCCCAAATATTTGCTATACAAATATATACACATACATACACACATATGTATGTATACCATATATAGATAGAGATATCGTTTTCTCGCTCTCTCATTTCAATGGGCAAACGCATGGGTGTGGGCTCTGCCTCATTAATCGACAAAAGTATCTGCAATTTTTGGTCATAAATCGTCCATGCAAATCGATAAAATAGAATCATATGCAAATGAATGTACAAATGCAAAAGTTTTGGGCATATTTAGGAGACAGTTGTGTGCATAAAAATAGTCACCCCAAAATGCATTAAAGAAACAAATATTACAGATTCAGTTTTGTGTTAGTTTAATACTATTAAACGTTTTCTTAAGATGAAATGAAAAAATTATTTACTATCTGGTTGAGTACTGAAAAGGCATAGGCAAAGATCTGTTCGCGGTAAAGTTTGGTTTATATTTCAAAGTCTCAAAGGCTAGAAATTAGTTGAGTGCATCGAAGAAATAGTGGCCCAAACATCAGCTTGATTTAATTACAAACTAAACCAATATATAACACTATCTATAATTCATAGTAAATTCAGGGCAATCCTCTAATAATTTTCCCCAATATTCCTGGCTCTGCTGTAAACATTTTATTCTCTAACAATCTATAGTTTTTGACTGATATTTTTATTGCTTTTATTTTGCACATTTTCTTGCAATAAAAATCTTACCGGATAATATGCAGTAAGCCCAATCCTCCCAGTCGTAGTATTGCCATTATATTTCCCCTCAAACTTTCATTAAATTCAAATTCAGCATCCATTGCCAGTGCAGAAGTTACTTTTGTTTTGTTTATGCAAAAATATATCATGTGTTATCGTACCCATAGATACATCATCTTTCCACTGCCAAAGATACAATTCACAAAGGGGGTGGGTGGGGGTTAAAGTATCACCATCTCTACTTCTATGCTTGTGTTCGATTTCCTGTCCTTGCCCTGGCAGCATTCCCCATTATAATCCCACAGATTCATAGCCTTGTTTTGTGTGTGCTTGTACCTTAGCTAAAGATACAGATACAGATACATATGTATGTATGTATCTTTTGGAGATCTGAGCTTTAGTTATGTGCATATATTTGTCGCCCTGCTGAAGCATAGCATTTTGTAATATAATTTTCGGTTTTTGTTGTCAGCTCAATTTTCAAGTTGTTTCAGATACGAGTACACTCACTTCTCACTCCTCATCCTCCTCCTCCCCTCACCACTCATTCTAGTGTGTGTATGTGTGTGTGTGTGTTTGTTCTAGAGTGTATCTGCATCTGTGTGTTGTTTGTTTGTTTGTTTGCCTTGCGGTTGCTGTTATTCTCATTTCTATGTTCTTCTTCTGTATATACAAATTTTTTTTCTTGTTGTTATTTTGCTCTCCACGAGATGGAGGAGTTTTTGCCAGCAGCTGCCTTTGTTGTAGCCACTGTTGCTGCTGCCGCACTGCCACTTCCACTGCCACAGCTATGACTGCCCCTTGGTGATGTCTCTCACTATGATAAGGCGAATATGTACACTGCAAGAAAGAACAAGGGCAGTCTGTGTGTTTTTTGTCTGTCTGTCTGTCTGGCGGCATGCCTGACCTACTCAATTTATACATTCTTCTTGTAACTTGCTGCTTCCCTCGCTTCTCACCCGCTCCCGGCACACAGTGCTGCGTTGCAACAGATGTTTGTGTGATTATCTCAAAAGGAAGTTCCGTTCAAATTATTGCCGGAGATGGTCTAGATAGATGGCTTTAAAGTGAAAGTTCAGATGTGCTGGGGAATGTGTTGATTTCTTCTTAGAAATTCGAGAAAATAATTCAAATAAATCCATGTAAATTAATTTTCTGGCTTAAATAGGTGATTGCAATCGATAACACTGACTTTATGCAATGAAAAGGCTTTTTTTTTAATATTTAAAACTCTAAAAATAAACATTTCAGAACATTCCAATAGGTTTTTCCTTTGCTAAAAGGGGTTCCTTTGCTTTCGAAACCTTCCGTTGTAATTCCTGTGAGTTTTTCCATCAGTTGGTTCATTCTTTTCCCCACTCTCACATTTTGTGCTGACTGTTTGTCATTGCCCCCTGCCCCGCCGCAGACCCTCTGTTGCTTTCATCCATTCATCCATCCCACATATTTGTCGTCATATTTACTTTTGATTTATGCAGCGTTGCTCCAGTCCTCAGCCTAACCCTCAGCCACCAGCCTCCACTTCTCCCTCTCTTGCCCTCTTGTGGCTCTCTGTTTTGTGTTTTGTGTGGCTGTGTAAACATTTGCATTATGTTAAATAAACCCAAAAAGTATTTTGACAATATCGAGATATTATTTGCATGGCCAGCCCCAAAAACAATAGCTCCAACATTCAAATGCAGGGCAAATATTTGTGTGTGCTACTTATACTTATTGGAGGGTAGTACTTATACGGGGAGAAGCTCTTTCTGTGCTCTATCTTTCTCGACTTTTAGCTCGTTTTGTGCCTAATTCTTTGGGTACTTCTTCTGTACTTTCTGGCTCTGCCTTTTGTACTTCAACTTCTTCTTACAGACACTCTAGTTTTCTTTCAATCTGCGCTTTTTCGACTTCTTTCTACAGCTCTTCTACTATTTGAATTATCTGCCAAACTTCTAAATATTTTTTAGATTTATCTTAATTTTAATAGATTTAAAGTTCATAAGGAGTTTACGTTTAGAACTCATCTTATACTACTTTTTAAACTTTATCTCATGCTCCTTCTTGTATTTCATCTTATACTCTCTCTTATATTTATACTATCACTTATACCTATTCTTTCTGTTATACTTCATCTTATACTGACTCTTATATTCACTCTTATACTCCATCGTATACCCACTCTTATACTCCATCTTATACTCACTCGTATACTCCATCTTATACTCACTCTTATATTTTTTTTTCTTATACTTCCTACTATATTTAAACTTCTTCTCCCAACTCTTATATTTATACCCAAACTATTTCTTATACATCCATTCTAACCAACTATTACCCTCTTTTGATCTTCCATTTTGCAGTACCAACTGATTCGCCAACATAGCCAGCTACCAGGACCTGTTGGGCAGCCATCATCAACTGCTCATAGCCGCCACAGCAGCAGCCACCGTCGCCGCTGCCGCAGTCGAGTCGCCGCAACTGCCGCAATTGACGACGACGCCACCCATAGCCACCAACACCACACCCATAACACCCAACAACAACAACAACAACCAGAACCACAACAACAACAACACAAACACAGCAATAACAAAAGGAAACAACAACCAGCAGGCGGTGTTCGAAAAAGCCATCACCATTTCGTCGATTGCGATTAAACGCAGGCCGACGCTGCCGCAGACGCCAGCAAGTGCCCCACAGGTGTTGTCGCCGTCGCCGAAACGCCAGTGTGCCGCCGCCGTCTCAGTGCTGCCCGTCACCGTACCGGTGCCAGTGCCCGTGCAACCCCTGCAGCCCGTGCAAGTCCCAGTGCCAGCTAGCGCCCTCAAAGGACACCATCATCATCTGGGAAATCATATTGGAAGCCATCTTGGAAGTCAGCTGCAACAGCATCCCCATCATCCGCATCATCAGCTGAGCTTTGCCCATCCCACACAGTTTGCGGCCGCCGTTGCCGCCCACCATCAGCAGCAGCAACAGCAGCAGCAACAACAGCAACAGCAACAGCAGCAGGTGCAACAGCAACAGGTTGCATACGCAGTAGCGGCAGCACAGCAGCCACAACTGCAACACCAGCAGCAGCAAGTGCAACAACAACAACAGCAACAGCAGCAGCAGCAGCGTCTGGCACAGTTCAATCAAGCGGCAGCCGCTGCCTTGCTCAATCAGCACTTGCAACATTCGGCGGCAGTCCACCAGCAGCAGGTTGTGCAACAACAACAGCAACAGGCAGCAGCAGCAGCAGTAGCAGCACAACAGATCCAGCAACAACAGTCTCTGGCGCACTACGGCGGTTATCAGCTGCACAGGCACTCGCCGTACGTGCAACAACAGCAGCAGCAGCAGCAGCAACAGCAGCACATTCTGCTGAGTGCCAGCAGCAGCAAGCATAGCGCCAGCAACAACAGCAACAACAGCCAACAGCAGCCCGCACCAGCAGCCGTTGCAGTTGCAGCAGCCACACCAGCAACAGCCACCGTTGCCGCTGTACCCACGAGCGGCGGCAGCAGCAGCTTGCCGGACAGCCCCGCCCACGAATCGCATTCGCACGAATCGAACTCTGCATCGGCCTCTGCGCCAACGACACCCTCACCGGCAGGTAGTGCCACAACAACAGCCACAACAGTTGCAGCAGGAGGCATCAGCGATAGCAACAACAACCTGAGCAACAACGCAACCGCCGCCGCCATAATGGAAAATCAAATGGCACTCGCCCCGTTGGGACTCTCGCAGAGCATGGACTCCGTGAACACGGCCAGCAATGAGGAAGAGGTGAGTGACAAGACGACACAATTTTTCCTTTACCCACTGAAGAAGCAAAGAAAAGCCAAAGAAAAAGAGCTTTCCCCAGCTTGGGGAATGAATATTTTTTCACAGAAAAAAAAACAAAAGAAAAACTCCACTCGAATGTAGAATTTGAGGCTACGAAAAATTTACATTTTCATGAGAAAATGCAAATTATCTCGGGGACTGGACCTACATTTTTTTATTTGGTGTCGAAAGTTCATTCTTAAAGGACTTCTTGAATCCTTGCAATTCCTATCATAAGATATATTTGTGTAGATAGTATCTTTTATCTAGTAGATATGTATATGTACATATATTATAGCTGTAGTACATTTACGTAGGGCACATTCTCTTGGAATCTTTTTCATTTTTTTTCTATTTATTTTTGTGGTTTATTTCAAAGGAAATTCACACAAAGATTTTCTTACACTCCATTTAAAATATATGATATAAAATAAATAAAATATATAGGGCAGACAATTTATTTTCTTTAACTATATTTTTGTACTTACCTCAACAAGAACTTTAAAAACGTTTTGTTTTTTTTTCCTACTCGAGTGATTACTCGTTAGATTTGTGTGTGTGTTTCAGTCACTAACTCTTTTGGCATTCAGTTTTTGCAGACTTTCGCCTGAAAAATGCACGAAAAGAAAGATATATCATTCAATTAATTCGAAAACAGGGCAGTTTTTGCTCCCTTTATATATAAATTAATGTCATATTGCTTTACTTAATCTTTAAATAAATTTTGCATTCATTGCATAACATAAATTCTCTTGAAATTGATCCCAAAATACATTTTCACAAGAATTTCCTTAATTCATTTCCCAGAGTAAAAGGCTTTCTCCCCCCTCGTTTCAATTTCATTTTTTCCTTAAAGACTTTCGCTTGATTTTCTGAGGCCCCGCAAATAGAAAATATAATGATCGATATGTCGAGTGGCTGGCTGTTCGCCTGCATTTCCTTCACTCGCAGTCGCCGTCGGCCCACACTCAAATCCACACGAAGCACTCATCTCATTTATGCCCCTCCCTCCCCCGCTCACTCGTTCAGTGCCACAAAGTGCGCGCTACATCAACTGGCAGCTCAGGCATAAGATTTTTGTTCCATCGCCTTTTGTTTTCTTTTTTTTTTTTTCTTTTTTTTTTGTTTGTGTGTGTTTCGGTGGCCAAAGCCAAGGGGGCAGCATCCCTGCTGCTTTATGAAGCCAAAGGCTAGGGCAGGGGTTCTGCACTCGTGTAAGTGGCATGTGCAACTGGAGGATGCTGCTGGCTGCTGGCTATTGCTGCTTCTGCTGCTGCTGTGGTTGTTGTTGCTTACATTTTGATTATGCGCCTTGTCTTATGCTACACATATTTCACGCTGCTGCCTCACGCTGCCTGCCTCCTGCCATCCTTTCATATTTCTTTCGGCATCGGCGGCGGCGTCTGCGGCCTCGTGTGGAGCTCTCTGGCACGCGTAATCCACGCGGCACGTGCCCGGCATCCCATCCCCCTTCACCACACACACACACATACACACTGCGTTTCGCTGCGTTGCCATCATGTCAAGTGGGAAACGTGGCCTTACAACACACACACACACACACACATCCTTTTGGGGTGGCATGCCCCTTGCCGCACTGTGTCTCTGCCCCTAAAAATCCAAGCGATGCGTTAAATTTGATTTTATCCTTGATAAAAAGGTTCCCTCCCACTTTTTGTTCGCCTTCTTTTTTCTCGATTATGAATTTTTATTTGCTTTGAGCGCGTGATTTTGGAAAATTTAAGCAGCGAATAAAAAAGCAAGAGAAACGTATGAGAAATGCAGGATAAAAGAGTGAGAGAAAACCTCTTTAGCAGCGGTAACATTTCCATCTTTTCTGCAGAATGCAATCCTTAAAGAGGTCGCCTCGTCCCTTCCTCCCTTCCTTGTGTGCAAAACGCATTCCATTCGCCGTAACTCCTTTGCGCATTAAAAATGCATCAATCACATGACGTGGGGGGCGGGCAACCCCTCAACCCTACAACAACTGTACCTGCCCCAAAAAAAGCGGAGTAAACTCTGAGCAGAATAAGATAAAGTTTCTCTTCAGTCAAAATGTGAAATATTTCTGACTAGCGCAAGTCCTAAATTAATCAAAAAAAAATATATATGTATGTATATGTACGCAAAAGTAAACGAAGGCAATTTTCAGATGGAAAAACCTGAGAGATAAAAGATGAGAAAAACTTTGCGATGGAAATGGATATGGGGGGGATAAAAGTCTCTCAGCCTTTACCTTTACTTCTGATTCTTCCTTTATCTCTGATTCTATCAACCTCTCTCTCTCTCTCTCTTTCACTGGCATAACCTCTCTCTCTCTCTCTCTCTCTCTCTTTCTGCCTCAATCTCTCTTTTCTGTTGTCTTACTCTATTCATTCACATTGAGACTGCAATGTGACTTCATTTGTATTTATGAGTATTCACTCCTGCACTCATCCTTGCCACCTGTCTCGTGCCTCTTGTGCCACACTCCACACTCTCATGTGTGTGTGTGTGTTTGTGTGGCCGTTGCATGAATTATTGATAAGTCAATTAAAAAAGTATGACAGCGACTGATGGTTGGTAAATATTTTACACACACACACCAAAACTCAAGTCGTGTTCCATGACAGAGAAAGGATACAGCTACACACACACACACACAAACACACATGCGGGGGATACTCTTGAGAGCTGAGACTGAGCGCTTGATTCCAGGTGTATTCCCCTTCGTATTAAATGGCATATCCTTTGGGTGTTTGCTTGTCATCTGCAGCAACAGCAACAGCAACAGTGTGTGGCAACATATTGCTTTTCTTTCATTTTAAACGGTTTTGATGTGGCAAGAAAGGCAATTCCCCCAACCCCCTACAACCCCAGGCGGCTTTAAGTGACCAGAAAATGGGGCGGGCATCGGAAGTAGAAGGCAGAGGCTGGAGAACCTGTCCCTGCAACTGATGCAAAAGTGGCACTGGCCAAGCACAGCAGGGGCCATCGAGCAGTCAAGTGTGTGCATCGTGCCATGTAAAATCCCAGTATGTGTGTTGTGTGTTGTGTGTGTGTGTTGGTGTTGGTGTTTGTGCAACATGCAATCGAATAGCCTGCCCCCTGCCTGGACCCTGGACCCTGGCCCCTGGCCCCCGGAGAGAACTTCTCTGCTCTCTGGAAAACTTTGTGGCATCACGTCCTGCCTGTGCCACTGTGCTGTGCCTTTGTTTAAATGCAAAATGTTGAAAATATATAGAAATAAACTTAATAAAACTTGTCACAGATGTGTCCTGCCTCTGGAGGCACATCCTTTTGACATCACATCCTTTACAGAGACACAGAGAGAGAGAGAGAGAGGGAGAAAGAGAGTTGCGCACAATTAAACTTTTAACTTTTTGGAATTTGCTTACTCCCCTCTCAGAAGACCTCAAAGCACCTCCCCAGATACGTCTACATTCCACATTTTTGTCATGTGCTGCTGCTGTTGCTGCACTCAACGGAAATTGCCATGTGCCAAAATGGCAGACAGGGTCGTCCCACCTCCACTTCCTCGTGCTGCTGCTGCTGCCATTCATTTTCCTCCCTCATTTTCCTCTGACAGTTTTCTAGCTGTAGTTTTTTTTTTTTTTTTTTCAAATTGCTTATTTATTTGGTTGCGAAATGCAAATAAAATAATGCCCTCGGCCGAAAAGAATATCAAAAGTTCAAAAGTTTTTTTTTTCTGTCAGGAAAAGTTTTGTTTGTGCTTGCTGCCACAAACTGTTGCATATAGAGCTCTCTCACAGTCTCTGCTTTTCCCTCTCCATCTCTTTCTATAAATAAATAAAAAACTGACAAAATAAAAACAAAAGCTTTTCGGGCCAATGAATTTTTGTTGCTAAACAATTCACACGCCTCCCCAAAGAGATCTCTCTGTCCCTCTCTCTCTCTCTCTCTCTCTTGAGTATGTTTTTCGGTGTGGTCAAAACCCCACCCAATTTTCCCACTCTCTCCCTCTCCCTATCGCGCTGTAAAAGCTAAATGTCAACTGTATTGTATGGGTATTTTATTTACTTTTGCTGAACATTTGCATTTTGTTTGTCCTTGTCCCTTTTTTTTTTTTGTTTCCTCCTGTCCCTGGGTTTTTTCCTTTTTGTGACAAGGCTTTTAAGCCCTGACATCAATGCAGTTCCACACAAATTGCTTTACGTGGTCAACGAATACAAAAAATGTCTCCGCCACTTGCACAAATTCCATTTCCAATTCCAGGTAGCCGCCATTCTCCATTTTCCATTTCTTTTTCCTGCCATAATGTGGCCAAGTCCTTGAGCGCCATTAGCCAAGTGCCAGCCAGTCCTTGAGTTTTGGGGTTAACTCCCTTACTCACCAAACCAAACAAAAAAAAAAGAGTGCCAAGAAGTTGCCTTTTCTTTCGCCATTTGGTGGCTTAATTCAATTTGCGTTTCAGACAATTTTCGGCACTAAATGAAATTATTAAAAGGTTCCAGCAAGAGGGAAAGCAAGTGAAGTGCAAGTGGAAGTAGTAACAGTAGCTGTAGACTTCTCTGTCTCTCTCACTCTCTCTCACCCTGTGAGAAGATGTTATCGGAAATAATTTGTGTAAAACTAAAGCGACAAAATCAAATTGCAAGCCGATGTAAAGGATAGATACTAAAGGAGCAAGAACCAAGAACCAGGCATTAAATAGGAGTTTAGAGACAGAGAAATGGAACTGGCGTTAAGCTAAGTGATGCACTGAGAAAAAAGGGGTGAGATGTTGCAAGTTTATATTACAAATATATGTACGTACAAGCGATATCCTCAGGATTTTATATATCGTACCTTTCGATAGCAATCACAAAAAGGTACGCACATGTATATTGATTGACATAAATCGATAAAACTTTATAAGATAAAAATCGAAAACACTTGTTAGACGATATATTTAAAACAATAAAATTCGGGCTATATAATTTGTTTTCGATAATAATAGTATTCGATCAAAATCGATATGTTTGAAATTTATTTATTATTATTTAATTTAATTAATGAATTATTCCATTCCATGTAATTTCCATAGAGATTTCTGATATTATCTTTAAGCTTCATGCATTTTTTTTTTTTTGCTTTCTTTGATAGCTTTTTCTCCCTGTGCTCGTCGTTACACCAAGGTTTAAGTTTGATTGTGATTTTGAGTGGCTTTTATTGAGAGAAGGGAATGTCACTTGATTAAAGTTGGCTTATCACCTGCACTCATCAGATGGTTTGACCTTTTGCCGAATAGCATGTGGGGAAAATGTCGGAAATGTAGAGCCAGAGAATCGGAAATGATGGCGGGGAAATGGGGAAATGTGCTACGTGACTGTTGGCAGCTGTCTCTGATTACACTTCAATTAATAAAACAAACGCCATGCCACAGAGATCAGCGCTCATATGACAGGTTTCCCTTACCCCCCGCTCTCGCTGTCTCTATAGAGAGAACTTCTACTGCCCTTTTTCCAGCTGGTTTCCCTCTCTCTCTCTCTCACTCTTTGTTTCTACCTCTCTCTCATTATGCATTTAACATGCATTAACCTACCGCCGTGTAATGCAATTAAAAATGCCAGCCGAACACATAAATTACACGCTTAAATAATGCAGAAATTAATAAGTTCTGTTCATCCCGGCCATAACTTTTAATTACCTCATATGCGTGTAAGGGAAAGCGAAAGAATAAGAGAGAGAGAGGGAGTAAAAAAAAAAATAGAAGGAGACAGAAATGATTAAGAGCTGATGAAGATGAAAAGTGCAGCCCGCCATGAACTCTGACATCAAACTGCAGGAGCTGAGAGTTCTGCCCTTTCTCCCTTTGGCTGCTCGTTTAATAACGCACTCTGGGGGAGGGCGCCCCACGGACATCGTTAATATTCCTTCACCTTCAACTGGGCGGTTTTAATTATTCTACTGGCGGTTTGGTTTTCCTTCTAGTTTGCTGCTTTGGTTTTTGGTCATTACCAGGCAGGGGGAATATAGCACCCATGAGTACAATTCTATGCGAAGTCGGAGCCCCTTAAAACTCATTAGCTCTTTTGTCTCTACATCCAGCTCCCTCTCCCTCTCTTTCTCTCCCTCTCTCTCTCTTTTCATCACTCTCCATCTGTCTCTGTCTGTGTGTTGTTTTGTTTATGGCATTGCCATCAAATCGACAGAACATGCAAACGCCTCATAAACGAGTGACCAGAGATTCCACAGCCATCAACAAACAAACCACAAAAACAAAACAAAAATGAAAAGAAATAGCAAGAAAAAGAGAAAAGAAAGTAATTAAAGCCCAATAAAAATGGATTTCATTTAAGGGGTAGGAAAAAGGCGGGTTAGTCTTTGGGGGCAAACAAGATTTAGATTGATGCGAGGATGATTTTTCTCGAGTATTAGGATTAAGTAGGGATACCACTATTAAGATTAATTGCGGTTGGAAAGTGTTTAATTGTTAACAAGTGATGATTTGAGAACTTTTAAGTAGTCTTTCCATTTTAATTAACTCGAATTTTAGCGACATACGAGGGCTGTACTTTATTATAACTGGGGATTGTATATTCTTGTTTGAGTTTGAATAATGAAAATATATTTATGAAACGAAAAGAAACACAAGGAAAATATGTATGTTGAAAATTATGGGATTTATACATATATATGTATATGCCATATTTTTATGCTTGCAAGAAACTTTTCCTTCCTAATGAAAAAACTCCTAAAATCGCCTTTTTTCTAAATGACTTTCTCATTAGAGTTCTAAGTATTCACTGTATTCTTTATATACATTTATGCACGCCTTAGAAATGCTTTAAGGCACTTCTTCACATAAGCTTTTCAAATAAAACTACAATAAAAAATCCACATATTCCTCCAAAATTGACTAAACTCTGTGCTAAAAATTTAAATCATTTTCTTGAATAATACTTTTCCCTGCATGTTTTTTTCTTTGCATTTTCATTTAAAATGTTTCCCTCCTAACGGAATTCAGACATCACCAACCATAAACATAAACCATGCCACCACTTGAGGTGTAAATGTACCCTAACTTTTTTTCTGTATTTTTTTTAAACCTTTTTTTTTGTATTTCCCCCTATTTTTCTTTGTTTTGCTTTCCCCACAAATATTTGGCAAATTTCCCAATTTGCAACGCTACAAAACGTTCTTTGCTCTTTAAAGCGGATCTTTCTTCCTCATCCCATTTGTTCTATGTCCACTCTCTTGGCCTCACGTCCGTTCGCTCTCTTTCCATTCATATTTCCTTCCGCTTTTTATCTCTCATACAATAAATAAGGACACGAGTGTAAACACACGCAATATACGAGTAGAAGAAATGTTGCTGACATTTGCAACAATTTCCGGTGTTGGTCAGTGCTTCCCCCCACCATAACCCAACCCTGCTACATCTGCTGACATCTGCCGTCTGCTGCCATTTTTATGATTATTATAAGTTTTGTTGTTGTTGCCTTTTTTCGCCCCTTTTTCTCGGAGGTGTGGTGGCTGCTTTTTCTTTTATTTTTTTTTTTGCTGATTTTTGGGGGCGTTGTGCAAAATTTCACTTAGTATTTTTCCTTCCTTGGATTCCCCTTCCCCTCGTGATGTTCCGGTTCCTGTTGCTGCTACTGGCTCTTTTTTTCTGTTGTGTCATCATCGACACGCAAGTCAAACAAATCACCAAACAAATAAGTGCAAAAGGCCCATCATTTTGGGGGGCACCACCAACCGCAAAAGGTAGCAGCGGCTGGGGTAACGATAAATGAAAAGATTCAAAGAGTAGTTGGTGGGGTGGGATGGGTTGGATGACCCGCCCCTACCTTTCTGGTAAACAGAAAATCGTGACAAGGCTGAAAAACAACAAAAAACACACAAAAAAAAAAAAAAATCCTGTTACTTCTGTTTAGTGTTTTTTTTCTTTCAAAGAGAGGGTATAATGATTTTTGGTAGGTTTTAGCATATGATATGATTCTTTAGAAGGTAGAAAATAAGTTGAAACTACAATGATTCTGTCAATTCAACTTTTACTCTCAAATCTCAGAGCATCTCCAATTTTTTCTGTCTATTTTTTGTAGAGATTATTTTTAGAAAAATTATACCCAGTCACACTCTATTCCAATCCCAATAGATCGTTGAAAACTTCTACAGCTTTTAGTTTTTAGAGTACCGAAACAAATTCAAACTATCTTGCTTCCAGCAAGCTATGAAACCACAAGAAAAATGCAAACTTTGTGTTGAAAATAATCTTTGAAAAAAAAATTAAAAATTTAAATGTTTTATTTTTTGCCTTAAAAAAACAATCAAATACCATAAAAATTCTATCAAAAAGGGTATAAAATGTCGTTTCTTCTGTCACATTTTTGCACTCATTTTACCTAAAATTTATGGTCAAGAGAGAGCGGAGACTCCACCCACAACCTTGACCGCCTGCTTATTTTTTACGTGGAATAATTGAAGTTTCATTTGAGTTGTCGCTTTGTGTTGTTTCTTTTGCTGTTCCTGTTGTTGTGCTTGTTGTTCTTTTGAAAGGTGGACAGCAAACAGTCGGGGGTCAGGAAAATGGAGATGGAGTTGGAAATGGGCAAGGTGGAAAAGTTGAAGTCTCTGCGAACAGTGAAAAAGGTTAAGCTCAATTAAATATTGATAGGATTCGAAGGTACGTGAAAGGACGTACCATCAATTGAAAAATTTATGAGCAGCTCGCAAAAAAAAATTTAATTTACACACTCGGCTTCTCTGCGGTTGAATATTCTGTATACAAAAGGTAAAGGGTTCCCCAATTCTGTGTGTTGAGGTTTATGCTAACATTAACCTTGATTGGTCGATTTAAGCTTGGAATTTTACTTTTACTTTGTTTCCATTTCAACATTTAAATACAAAATAATAAAAATTTAAAAATATAATATAAATAATATAATATAAAAAGAAATATAAATACAAAATATAAAATATAAAAATAATACAAAATTATAAATATAAAAATAATTTCAATGTAAAACTTCTCCAAGGAAATAGCTTTCAGCTCTCTTTTCGCTACTCTCCCTCCATTTTCGGTAGCAATTTTTCTCATTCTTGTTAGCTGGTTGCCTTATTTGTTATTTCTTTTATTTATTTTCACTCAAATTGTAAATTTCCAAGCCCAAAATGACCAAAGTGGGTTAGCATTTTGTTTGGCTGGTTTGGCTTGACTAAACAAAAAGGAACTTCTGGGACTGCTGTTGCTGTTGTTGCTCCCCTCTGTTAATGTGTTGCCACATGTTGCCCCTTAATGTGCTGACAACACGCAATCAGAGGAAAGAAAGAGCGCTGCGCTGGTCGAAAAGACAAATGACAATGCCACATGCCACATGGCTCTTGCCTGCTACTCCTGCTGTTGCTGCTCCTTTTTTTCCCCGGACTATTTGCTCAGTTTCCGCTCGAGTTCCTTGGAGACACGGACTCCCGCCCACAAATGATTTCGTGCTGTGCTGTTTGATCTGTCGCCACACTTTGGAGGCCTTCATTAGTTGCTCTACAACCACCCCCCCAAAAATGAGTGTTTGCTGTCCATCATAATTACGTGGGCGTGGGCGTGGCCACAGCCTCCACTCTCGGTTGGACATGTGTTTACATCACTCATCCTTCGCCTGGAAACCATCGGCATTCAAGCAAAAATTCTGTTAGTTCTGTATAATCCTATAGCAAGGAAGGGAGAGAGATCCTTGAATCAGTCAGGAGTCAGCAGTCAAACTTGTTTAACTGTTGGCTGTTCATCCTTCAAAAAAACTTAAAGTTTCGTTTCGGTTTGTTGGTTTCTGTGCTGTGCTGTCGGTTTTTGCTGCTGTTTGTTTGTTTGTTTTTCTGGCTGTTGTTCGGGCGTGGGCGGGGTAGAGTCAATCATAAAATATGAAATTTACACACCCCAATAGACACACGCCCCCACAACACCCACACCCACACACACTCTCATATTTATGCCCATGCACACGCATATATACAACCATATATGCCCACAAATTACCCTGCAGCTGCACTCAATCTCTCACGGAATTCTCACACGAACGCGTCAAGAGTCATGGAATGAGGGAAGGAAGAGAGGCGATAGGGGGTGTAAGGGAAAGAGGTAGAGAGTACTGCTGCTGCTGCTCCTGCTGCTGTTGGAGGGGCTGTGGCAGGAGGCAGCAGCAGCAACGCAACCATTTGAGCGGAAACCGGAAATCAACTTTAGGGTGCCTTTTGTTTATGCGATTTTATTTTTCCCTTTCTCTCTCTTTTACTCTTATGGCTTGCTCTTTCCCTCCACCACTACTCTCCCTTTGGTTCGCTCTTATGGCTCTACCACTTCAGCAACAACAATATGCAGCACTTGCACTACAACAACCACAACATCAAACAGCAGCAACAAGAAAAGAACAAAAAAAAAAAAAACAACCCAACAAAACAAAAACATAAAGTTTAGAGCTTCAGGGATCGAATCTGTTGATACCCTGTAACAGATCCTTCCTTGCTGCATTCGCAAACTTCATTCCAAAAATCATAATACCCGCCCCCTGCCCTTGCTCACTGACAAGGGTATATCAGAACAGCCGAAAAAAATCATAGCACAGCTTTAGGGGCTCACCAGCCATCCAGTCGTCGACGCGCAGTTTTTAGCGATTTTTTTTCCTTATTTCTGCGCTCTACGGTTCTTATTTGTTTAGCATTCACGAGGGGAGCAGTGGAGTGGAGTGGGCAGAGAGAGTCGGCCATGGAGAGCATGGTTTTTGTTGTCCTTTATATTTTCACACACAGCTTTTGATGTTTTATGCAGCGCCAAAGAGAGAGATTATCGCGCTGTCACGGTGAAGGGACCCAGCTTTAATAGGGCACAACGGCCGATCATTAATAAAGTAAACCAAAAAACAAAATAGAGAATATAAAACTCAGGAAAAAATTTATAAAAAAAACATTATACAAAAATGAATAGAAAACCAAGATAAGCAAAATTATAGCTGGTTAATTAACCCCATAGCTAGCGCGTGGAGGGTTTTTCTATCTCCTATCCCTAATGGAATCCTTGACTTAATGGAACCAAAATATCATCTTTGAAATTTCGATGCAATATCCATAGAAAAATACACTTACATTTTAACAATACTTTTGCGTATAAGTATTTCTTTCTATTTCGTAATTTTTTCTCTTACACATTTGGCAACTAGAGAAATTGTTAAATTTACACCTTATATTGGTACATACTAGCGAAAACCCAAAGCTACTCTCTATGCATATTGATTCTTGTAGATGATTCACGCTTACAAATAACACCGCAAACATTCACACCCCTAAATTATCTTCTCTTTTTCCCAATAAATAAACTGCCTTTCTCACCCCCCCTAAAGAACACGAAATATACACCAAGAAAATGGTGTAAGAAATATAAAAAATGTGAAAAAAAGGGACGGACACGCCCAGCTGATTTAAAAAATTAAAGGCAAACTGGCGCCCCAAAGCAATGTCTCGACATGGCTCCCGCACTGCAGCCGTCCCCGTGTGCTGTCCAGGGAACTGCCTGGGTAAATTGCTCCATTAAATTGCCCAAAGTGCGTAAATCATTTAGCAGGCAAGTGTTCCTTAGGTTCATTTACCTAGAGAACAGGAAAGGGAGTGCTATGAGTATCGTGTGGCAGAGGCAGCAGGATGGGGAACAGAAAAGTGGATTCATTCCTTTGGATGTGGCATGCTGCTGCTCCACTTTGCCACTTGGCTTGGAACTTTTTTTGCTGGGTGCTGGCTGCTGGTTGCTGGGTGCTGCAACAAAGCTGCAAAAAACTTCATTGAAGCGGTGCCCCCAACAAAAAACAACAACAACAACAAAAAGAACCTCGAGTAAAAATGGTCAAAAACCATTGAAGCATGATTTTAATGGGTGTGCAAAGGAAATAGATGGTGGGGGGGGGGGTGTGTGTGGCATGTGGCATGGGATAGCCATGTAGCTGGGGTAAGCAATTCATTTAATTTGCGTGCCATGTAAGGGGGTACTATGGAAAGTATTATGCTCCATTCGAGCTGCGAACGAAAGGGACAGGGGCTATCCTCCAAACACTGTGGGCCACTGTGGGTGTGTCCTTTGTGCAAGGATCCGTCGAACTAGTTTAAGTTAAAGTTTGCTTTTTGTTTCATAATTAATGCTAAGGATCAATTATTTAAATTATTTCCACATCAAACTACAAATTAGTTAGCTTTTTGATTTTATTCATGATTTAATTAAATAGAAATAAGTACTAGAAAATAGAAGAAACTTTTCAGTAAATATTAAATCCAAACCGAGAATGTTCTAGAAAAATATAACAAAAAATAATAGGAAATTAATAATAATAATACTCTGCTATACCAGAAAAACACTAGAAAAGAACCAACAAAAATTGGGCGAAAAAAGAGAATATAAAAACAATAAAATAACAAATAATACTACTACAAATTATCGATATATTCATAAAATATATATCCCGAAAACAGAGTAGAGACCATGTCATGAACAGAACAGAACCAGTTAATTTCAATTGGTTACCCAAAAGGCGAACGAACACTCATCATTCCATTCCATTCGCTATCGACTTAATGTCGTTAAATTCAAAACCATTTCCACATCCCTTTGCAAACCACTGTACAGCCCATCCATTCACAGTGTTACCGGAAGGCGGCCCATCATTCCATTCCCAAAAGCTTTAAGCTATAGAAACCGGAGACCTGCGGAAACTCCCTTGAAACCCCAGACACCCCACCCCGCACTCCCTTTGCGTAAACATAATTTTCTTTTCCGCCTATTTACGTCACAAAAGGCGAACCAGGAAGGCGGCGACTGCGACAGCCGCAGCAAAGGCGGCAAATAAGAAAGGAATCCCTCGCTTAATTTCACAGGGCACAAAAAAAAAAATAGAAGAAAAGGCCCATAAAAAAGGGGAGCAAAAAGCAATACTTACATATAGAAAATATCATCGAGCAGCAGCATTTGTGAATGGGGCATTGTGTTTTTGGGGAGGGCGCATGAATGGCGGAAAAGCCATTTTGAAGGGCCCATTGGCAATCTGTAAGCTGAAATTGTCCCCCCCCCTTGGTCAACATGGGGTTAAGTGTGTTGCAGGCATGGAGGCGTGTGCTGCCTGTTGATTCAGCAGCATTTGAGTGGGAAATTTCCCTTTGAAATTCATTCGAGGATAAATTATGATTATTCTTTGGCCCAAAAACATTTGTCACTTGGTTAACATTTTTGAGTAAATTTCTCACAAATATACCATAATCAAAAAAAAATATAAAAAATTACCAGAAAGCCACAAAAAAATTACTTTTTAAAAACCCAAAAACTAAATTTAAAAAAATGTATAAGAAAATTCTAGAAAATACTCTAAAGTACCAGAAAGTACTCACAAAATTCGAGAAAATACTAAGAAATAGCAGAAAATAATAGGATACTAAAATATAGTAGAAATTACGGGATAATACTTTAAATATTAGAACTATGCTGCAAAGTATCAGTAAATACTATAAAGTTACTTAAAAGTTCTAGAAAATAATCCAAAATACCATACAATATTTCTGCAATCAAAAATACACAACTAATAAAATTTGCTTTACTCATTTTATCATTACAGGTATGTGTGCTTTATCTATTTTCGTGTATCTATCAACCGAAGCGTATCTTCATCGTTTCACACGCAAGTACAAAATTATAATGTCGCTGGGGTTACGCTTGGAATATCATTGATAAAACAGCAAACAGCTAAAAAAAAAAGTCAATCAAATGCTCATTAGCTGACACTGAAATTTGGGTCATGAAATGTCCATTTAGGAACACGAACAAAAAATCGCATACACACAAATTATACAGATCCGATAGCAGCAGCAGCAGCACAGCACTCCCCCAATCACATTACTCTTTAAGTGCACATACACACACACACTCGTATATCGTATGAGTACATATATAATCCGCAACTGAAAATCAAATATGCATGGAACATAATGAATACCAGAGGCAGGGTAGGGCAGGGCAGGGCTGGGCAGGGCAGAGAGAGAGAGGAGGCGAGTGCTAGATGGCTTCGATAGTCGCTGAAGCGGTCAGCAGTTGACGTGCACGGTCGTAATTACAGTCCAAAATGTCGACAGCCCTCCAGAACCCCTATTCCCGCATTCCCATTTGCCTTATTTAGCATGCAAAATTTTCAATTGTATGCGGGAGGATGAGGAGAAGGTGGAGGAGGAGGAGGAGCTAAGCGAGTCAGGCGACAGTGTCGTACCCCCGTAATGATGCCCCCAACACACACACACACACACACACAATGTCGTTCTCGTTGCGTTGTTGTCGCATGTGCAATTTGGCGAAAACTAAATTGTTCTATTGTATTTAAGTTAATTACTCATACTAATGCTAATTTGTGTCTCGTCTCGTCGTTGACAATTGTCATGAGTGCCGCGCACACACACAAACACAGACACACAGATAGACAGAAACAACGATAAACATTGTGTTGTGTCGCTTGGGATTACAAGAAATGAAGTTGTGTGCATTTTGTATTTTTTTTTTTTTTGTATTTTGATGAACAAGCAATGCTTTTTCGTCCATAATAAGATCTTATAACAGTGCATTTTGGAAGGGTCTTATGGAGAATGTGCGGCTATGGGAACAATGGTGATGAAAATTTTAAAATATTGCTTGAAAAATACACCAAAAAATAGTACAAGCAAATTGGAACAAAATAAAATAAAATAGAAAGATTATGAAAACAAATTTTGAAGAATGGGATTTGTATGAGGCATTATTGCAGAATATAAAACTACATACCTACATATATGTACGTATATCAGCTGGTGTATAAGTTATCGAATATCCAAAAATATACATATGGGCAGTTCCGCCAAAAGGTCCACCCGGCCAAAAATCATAAAAAGTCAATAAAAACAGATTTCCATATAATTTTTTCCGGATATTTTTTTCTAAATTTATTGAAAGGTAACTAATTTACTTTATTGACATATAATTTCATTAACTTTCATCCTAAAACCTATGAAAATTAGCTAAAGTTCACGTTTTTGGTATTTTCTGGTATTTTTATAGACATGTTTTCTTTTACTATTATCTCCTAGGAAGAAGATTATTCTTAATAAAAGTTTCTCCTTAAAGTCTTTCTAACATATTAAACTACCTAAAACCATTATCAGAACGTTGGTCCACCCTCGGCTAACAGTATATTTTTAGGCTTTTATAATCGCGGAATTCGGTAACGTCACGCCAGTAACGTTCGCCAGATGCCTCCGCGGATTTTTAACAAAAAAAGAGGAAAAGTTTTTACATTTAATAAGTTTGAAAATTAACTCTCAATACTTCATTTATTACCACAAAAAATTTTATACAAATAGCTCTATCCAATTCGCAGAGTTTTGCCATTTTGTACCCCAACCTCGAAAACCACTTCTGTTTTATGTAACGCACTTTTAGGTCATACTTTGGCTTATATCTTAAAAACCGTACGCTCGATTATTTCCACTTTTCTGGTGAATATAGGTCTAACCAAATTATATTCAACGAGGATAATCTTTTTTCCAAATTTCAGCTTTTTGACTATTTTTTTCAACATTTTGTCGTACGAATGTAACGTAACGCCAGATAGGAACTGCCCATATGTGCATCTGTAATTGAATATTTAGTATTAAATTAATGTAGTTATCTTGAGTGCTGTCCAGTTTCCAATTTCATTGAATTTAAACACCTATAGCAAGAAAATTTGGTATCGAAGCAATTATTGTGTGATCTATCTTTATGGCCTAAACTTGGATTCGCACACTTTTTTTATGGCAGTGAAACGTACATATCAGCGTGCCAGCAAATACTCGTAACGTTCTTCCCAGAGCAATGGAAAACATTAAAAAATAAAACAAAAAGCCACCGCAGCTAATTTCCCATGGATAAAAACATTTATATAATTGTACACCCCCAAACACACACACCCATAATATATATATATATATATATATATATATATATCGCGTAGATCTGTATCTGCTCCATCAACTATAACCTTCACGGTTCGTCGCATTTTCAAAAAGCGACAAAAAAATAACCAACGAAAATGTACAAATGTCTCTACAGAGTTGATTGTTTTATTTACGACTCTCTTGGTTTAATGTTTTTGACAAATTAGAGCCAACAACGAGGCAACAACAACAACAACAATTAACAGAGTGTGGTGGCAACAAACGTAGGAACATCAACAAAAATACAGGAAGCTAATGGAATTTCGCTGCTTACAGACAGAAAACAGACAAGAAAATGTCTAAAAAATGTTTGTAGCAAATGAAAAATAATAACTTGTTATACATACAAAATATGTATGTACGTATATAATTTATACATTCAAATGCGGTTAAAGCTACGGGGATTTGAGGCGTTGGATCATATTACCGAGTGGCATAGAGAGAGTGGCTGCTGATGTAAGAGTCTGCTTACCACAAAAGCTACCCACTACCCTACCCCCCCCAAAAGAGTTGCTCAATATAGTATATCCAATTACCTCTCATACACATGTGTTTAGGCCACGCCCCAGGGCCTTAGGCCCCACACTCAAGTTACCCATCGAATGCCGAATGGAAAGCCGAATAGCCCCACAAAACCACAATCCAAGCACACACCACAATTCTCCTCCAACAATTGACGATGGGGGGTGATGTGATGTAATGAGAGAGCTAAGCTAATGAAATAATAAATATTAATCAGGCGCCAGAGTTTCGACTTTTTGCCTTTGATTTGTTTTCAAACAGTTGCAAGCCTTAAATGGGATTTCGAATGAGAGTTGCATGGGTAGTGAGTGGTATAAGAATTGTATTCGACTTTTTTCCTAGTTGTATAATATTTTTCCTATGAGAAATGAAAGATTGAGCATAACAGTTTCCTTAGTATAAGAGTTTTATTTGTAAAATAATCTCAACCGATTTTTTACACGAGTTGAAGAAGTGTTTTTCTTTATGAAATCCTTTTAGCATATTTTTTATAAGAGTTGTATAAAAGTTTCTGTCGTAAAGTCATCTAAAGAGTCGTATACGAGCTGTACAATAATTTGCATCAAAACTTATTTTGTATAAGAGTTGTATACGAGCTATAAGAGCTGTATAAGAGTATTACTTTCGTGCAACAATTGTTGCTTAAGCTAATTAGGCTAAAGCTAAATTAATTTTGTATACGAGTGGTATAAGAGGTATTTAAAAGTCGTATTAGAGTCATAGAAAAGCTTTCTATTCGTGAAATCATCTCACCTTTAATTAAAAAAAATCCGTAAAAATAAACCTAGACCTATAATCATTCCATTCATTAATCAATCAATCAATCAATTAAAGCAAAACTTCTGGTTAAGGCGTCCCCACCCATTTCTATGCCCAATTTATAATATTTAATTACTATACAAATGTAGGTAAACATTTCACATAGCAATTACAAAAATGGGAAATCTTTACACAACTTAAGGTAAACTTTCACCGCAGCAAATAAATAAAAGCACACAAATCCCTTTCCAATAAAAACAAATAAAAAACTACCCAACAAAAACAATTGATTTCCAAATAAAAACCCCGCTCTCAAATTATATTGCGAAATGAAATTTCTGTATTGTTGTACAAATTAAACAACATTTTGTGTGTGCACCAAAATGATTTCCAATTAGGTTTCGAGACCACAAATGAAAATGGGCGAAAAATGTTGCATTTATTTGCATTTGGTTGTTGCATTTTATTGATTGATTGGAAGCAGCAATTAAACCGAAATATTTTAATATTCGTTTTTACTTTTTATAGAACTTTCCCATTTTGGCAATCAATTAAATCGCTTTCCCTTTCCCTCCCCTTTCTGAAACATCTTGGGGAGTGTATAAAAATAGAGAGTGAGAGGCAGAGAGATTATCAAAAATTCTGTGCGCATTCTGGCAGGTTTTTTTTTTTTGTTATAAGATGGTGTAAAGTGGATTTGCATGACCATTTGAATGCCAATTCCTCCGCCCCTGCACTTTGCTTCCCTACTTACTTGTTGCTGGGCACATAATTAAATATTTCATTTGAAATCCTGCTGCTACCATCTACAGCTACATCTTCTCTGCTGCTCTTGGGACATCTGCCTGTCATTTGGTTAACAAATTACTTTACACGCTCAGAGGCAGCGGCTGCGGAACGGGGGCAGGCAGCGGCTGTGAAACGGGGCAGGCAGCGGCTGCGGAACGGGGCAGGCAGCGGCTGCGGACGGGGCAGGCACAGATACAGAAGGCGCAGCAACTCCCAGGCAGATTGCCCAGTTTTTGATAAATCTCTCTTGCACACTGTGCGGAAAACGGAGCACGAGGCGGCAGACACTTTCATCAAGTTTATCGCGGCAATTTCATCTGATGACTGACTAGGCAAAAGAGGATGTGTCTGGTTGTCTGCATGTCCCGTAACAGACGGGGTAGGCAAAAAGGAAAGTTTGAGTGGCAGCCTCCAACTATAAACCATAGCACATAGTTTTTCTTTGATAAGATATTTCTTTTGCCAGGGCTTGGCCAGGCCATCTAATCAGAAAGTCATTTTGGTAAATGGCCCGTTAATAGCAGCCGTAAATGGGGGGTGGTTAAGGACAGCTGTTGCCTAATGGCATAGACACAGAGACACAGGGAGAGAGAGAGTGAGACAAACCCTGACTAAGCCCCGAAATTAAAGCCCAAAAACTTTTGCTTAAGCAACTTTCATCTAAAGCCAATTTGTCAACAGGAAAAGTAGCAAAAGCAAAGAAAAAAGAAAACAACTCAAGGCACTAAGAGGCAGGAAATGAGTTGCAAGGATAAGAGCGGCGGCAGCAGCAGCAGCAGCGGCAGAGATTCTAGAACTTTTAAGCTTAGAGTTTTCCCGGTTATGGGTAGATTCCAGTTCAAAGTCAAACTTTAAGTCTGAGGCAAGCCGCTGGAAAATGCTCATTAAAATCACGAGACGGCGCGGCGACTTCTAATTTTGTGCCTAACCAAATGTGTGGTTACATCATTAGCGGTGTGTGTGTGTGTGTGTGTCTCTGTCCCGTGTGTGCGTGTGGCAGTAATAAATTTATTAGTACCACCCCAGCAGCACCCTTGATGCCACCAAATGATGCATGGCAATGTAGATGCTGCTGCCCCTGGACCATATATCAAGCGAGACCAAGCCGAGACAGAAAGAGAGTGCAAACAAAAGGAGCCACCGCCAGTTCCTTGAACTTTTCCGTGTAGACAAAAATTATTTAGAGGTATAAAAACGACAGGCAGAGGAAGAGACAGCAGAGCGTCTGTCTGTCTGTCTGTCCTCCGTGTCTGACATTTTAATGAGCTTCACGATATTAATCTTTGCTGGCGACAGGTGTTCGTTCCTCTTTTATAAGAAGATGTGTGTGTGTCGATGTGTATGTGTGTGTGTTGAGGTTTTTGCTACTCAAACAGAATTTTCATTGGTTTTTCCTTTGCTTTACCTTTCAAACACACCACAGAATTTCACTCTTTCAAACAATTAAAAAGCAATTTGAGGCCTAAGCCGGCAAAGAAGCCTGAGAATATATTTTCTATGTCCCCTAAACTTTAAGGTTTAAAGCAAGTCATGGCTAAAGCACTACAACTCTCCCGTACCTCTTCTTATTTACCCCTCTCTCTCTCTCGTCCACCTAATGGAAAGTTCGCGTAATTTGTCAGCAGACCATAAAAATATATTCAGCAAAAAAAAAAAAAGAAAAAGAAAAATTAAGAGAAATATACTCGTACAGAATTTGTATCCACATTCATTTTGCATATGCGAAAAGTGCAGTTGGCAGAAAAATGTTAACTGGTTGACAGCGCAAGCACACACGGTAGAGGGGACGGGGCGCAGGGAGTACTCCCTGCCGGCATTGGGGTTAAAGTTTATTTGCAGGGTCACGCCTTCCAAGCGGCGCAGAGTCGCCGACTGTCTGTCTGCCTTTTTTTTTTACTGCTGCTGCTGCAGCTGTTAATTAACGCCAGGTAAATATCATCATCATCATATTATGTTGCCCTTGGAGTAGGAGGCATCATAGTTTTTGCACTGAAAGGAAGCATTGGATACCCTGGAAGTGGCATAGGGAATTATATTTATTTTTAAAAGGAGTCAAGAGGAGTAAAGAGAGAGTCATATCTTCAAAAAAATACATTATATAGTGCTACAAAAAATATTCAACTAAAATACTAAAAAAAAAAAACCATAGTCAGAAATTATTAAAAACAAATATTTAAAATACATTTAAAAAATAATTATACCAAAAACAATGAAAAATTATTGTTGCAATGTCCTGAATATTTAGTATTTTCAAGCAAACCCCTAAAACTGAAATTTTCAATATATTTCCGCGCATATTATTACAAAATTGTATTTTATCCAAAAACATAGCTCCCCCCAAAGCTTGGGACCCAAATATCACACATTTCAGCACTTCAAAGCCCAGCCTTTGCGGCGCATTTCTGTCTTTACTGTTAATTAACGCTACGGAAATATCATCGTAGTTGATCTTTTTTTTTTTTTACTTTTGAGAGCGCAGGTGACGGTGACGTTTTGCGGCAAATTGATTAATGACTTGCGGAGATGGAAAACTGCCCGCAAATAAAAGAGATGTGATGTGTTTTTTGTTTCTACATTTCCCACACCAAACCAAACCAAAGCACAAAATGGCAACAACACTACAACTAATAAAGGCTATGAAAATATTATGGCCAACATAAATATTCATTTCTCTCTCTCTTTACGCACACCCACGCACCCATCCGTAAATAGCCAAGCTTCCAAGGCTGTGTGTGTGTGTGCGTTTTGCCACTTTAATGGCCACAAATACATCACATGACTTTTCATAAGCATCTTGCCACTTGAGGAGCTTTACCCGGGATCCTTTGCCACACAAGCACCAAGGAATGTCTCAAGAAAAACTGCTGCTTTTCCTGCTACTGCTGCTGCTGCTGTTTTTTTTTTCCTTTGGCGACAACTTGTCATATTTATGTGGAATCGTTTAAGCCAACTCTTGTGGCCCTGGCTCTCTGCTCTGTTTGTTGGTTGAGCAATACAAATGCGACAATTGCCAACTGGGAGGGGAGGATATGCCATGCCATTCCATTCCATCCTCTTCCCATCCCCCAGTGTGTGTGTGTGTCATGTTTCCACAGATTGAAAGAAATTACTTAAGCGTTGAAACTCTCTCGCTCTTTTCGCAACTTTCTCGAGCGCGCACTGAACTTTACCCTGCACTGTCAAGTGCATTTTCATTTAATTACTGCCATCATTTGATAACTAACTGGATGTCACATCATGCTCTGCTCTCCCCCTCTCTCACTCTCTCTCACTCTCTTGAAACTTATTCTACTTCAAGTGGCAGCGCAGATACATGGGTAGTTTATCCCTAAGAGGACCCTCTACGATTCCCTTCAATTGCATTAACATTTAAATGGGGAAAAGTGGGTGGAGGGCAGGGTGATGGATTGTGGGGCTGCTGCTCGCTTTTTATTCCATTTGGAATTTGTTTGTTCGTGTCGCCTTGGCCCGTGACGAAGAAATGTTTTGTTATGAATTTTTCATAAACCAAAGTGAAATGTGCGACATGCCAGCCGGCTACCCACAAGGAAGAAGGACTGCTTAGCATTCCGGACACGTTGTGTGGCAGGATCCAAGCTATGTTTCAATCATATGCACAACTAAAAAAAAAAAACAGTCATAATGTGCGGGGGGGACGGGATATTTAAAAGTGAAGCTAAAGGCAAATACGCAATGGATTTAAGGTAAAATGTAGCAGTGCGAAAGAGGAGTAATGAGGTGGCAAGGCTTTCAGCTTTCAGCTGCTGGCTATTTTATGCAGTTTTTAGATACCCTGTGGAGTAGAACGGGTGTATAGTTTTTGAGTTTGGCCATGTAATTGGGTAGAAGCAAATGACTGGAATGATTTTATGTGATGATAAAGGCAGATCACAGGCTTCACGGCAGCTTTGGCTCTTTCTCTCTTAAACGACCAAGAGGCGCTGCTGCATGGCGCGTGACATCAAATAAAAGATTATAGCTTCTACAATATTCCACATACAGAGATCCTACTTGATAGATTTCCCTATTAGCATTATTATAAACCTTTTTATCGAATATAAGAATAATCAAATATCAATGAGTAAAAGTCAGAAAAAGACTCTAATTTAAGATGCTTATTCAAATCTTTGGCAGTATTTCCAACTCATTTTAAACAGGTTTTCTGCCATAATTTGCGCTCTCTAAGTTCAATTCTATTTCCATTTAAGGGGTATTTCGGAAGTTCACATTCTACTCCATTTATTGCTCTCATTTCTATTTTTTTTTTTGTTGGCTTACATTTTGTAGCCCATTAAGTGGACCGCAGATTTCTCATACAAAAAAAATCCCCCAAGACCTCCTAAAAAAAAATCCTATCTGCCATACTGCAATTGCCTTTATATGCACCCTTGCGAAAATAAGGTGTAAAATGAGGCAGGCAAAACGAGGTGAAAATATGGTGGGAAATAGGCTAAAAAGGCTGAAGAATTCTAGCTGACTAGTGGGTTAAAAGGGGTGGCGGCTACTTAAGGGGGTTAAGGGGAGGAGCGGTTGACTGGGTGTGGATTTTTTTTTTGCTGTTGGGTGCCAGCAGGTAACCGCACATTATGTTAATGAGCTTTTTGGACGTTCGTTTTCCTGCGCCACAGTTGCCGCCATCATCTCTCGCTGCCGTCTGCCGTAGTTTACATGTTAATTATGGCCCCCAAATGCTGATCCCTCTTCGTTACCAGAATGATGGGGCCAGAGGGTTAGCGGGGCACACCCTGACCAGCCTGTTTGTTGCACCGCTGACAAATTATGCGCTTGCAAAAATATTCCATTTTCTTTTTTTTGTTGTTGTTGGTTGCCCTTTTTTTTGAACGTGCAAAACAAAAAAATATCAGCAAATATAAGCATTTTTCTGTGCGGTTTAATTATTAAAATGTTTGCCATTTTGTTGCCCATGCGTTTTGTGCATTTTTAAATGGCACTTCTCGTACCCCTTATGCCAGCTCTTTTTCTGCTGTTTTTTCCCCCACTTTTTCCTCTGTTTTTTGTCCTGCTGGTGTCCTAAAGCTAATTAAATTAATTGCAAAAATCTGGCAACAGCACAGAGTCTGTGCCGCCATTTGGAAGGAGGATGATTCATGGATTGTGTGTGGTTAGACCACAGATTTTATGGAAAACAGGACGAGCAGCAGCAGCAGCAGCAGCAGCAGCTCCTAAATATTATTGTTTGCCATACATAAATCTACGAGGGATGAGGTTGGAGAGTTTGTTGTTATGAGGGATATTAGTGGATCAGGGCGGCATAAAAGTTGCAAGAGCGGAAATGCTGTGCCTGCACTGAGGGGGAAAACCTTCTAAATATCAGAAAATACTCGCTAAATTAGGGCTCTAAAAATGGTACAAATATTCAGAGCATTAAAATTCACAGTTCCAGGATATAGTCTACATAAAATTAGCTTTATTTCAGAGAATGCCGAGTCCCTTAACCGAAGCGATATACATATATTTGAATAGTCTTTTTCCAACGCTGAGGGTGGAATTTTAATCTAGGACTCCTCAGATATATTTCTGTAAGAGTTTCTGTTGGGAAGTAAACCAAACCATACAACCAATCCATTAGGTATCATTTAACATGAATTAAAACTCATTTTGAGTTTCTTTTTCTTTCTTCACGGCTACATCAGGCGTAGCCATTGAAAAGGTTATCCCTGCATTCTATATTCCATTTTAGGCTAAGATTCTTACTTCCAAAAATATTTCAAGTGTTAGTTTTCATTCAATTTAGTTCTTCTAAATTTTCATAGATTAAAATATTATTCTCTATTCTTTCCATCCGCCAAAAATCTCTCAAACCACTCGTTACCTTCACAAACTCAATTCAGTATTGGTTCTAGTCAAAATCGCAGCTGTAACTTTTGCGCTTTAAGCCAAAAAGCCACCAAACATGACATATTCTGAGGGCCAGTAAACTAATTTGGCTCTAAACCGATGCCAGATCCACACACACGCACACACACACACACACACAAATCAATGAAACATGTGTTGTCAGCTTTTCTACTGCTGCTGCTGCTGCTGCTGTTTCGGGCCTGTCAACGTCAATTTGCAAAATAGAATGACTAGACAGGCCGCAGGCTCCACCCACGCACCCACGCACCACAGCAATGGAAACCCTTTTTTGCACCCACACGTGACATGACATTAAACAAACGGGTGTGGCGGGGTGAAAAAACGAAACAGTTTTTCCAAACCAGTCATTGCAGAATATTTAAAAATATTCTGTGTGCCCGCCGCCCCAGAACCCAAGGACATACGCAAATGGGAACGGGGAACGCATCATTAAATGATTTGGCAACCTGATTAGGCAACGTGATCAGTGTGTTTGATGTGCCACCACACCTCCTGACGCTACCTAACCCTATCCATCCATCCCTTCACTTCGGTTTGGCTGCCTGCAACACGTTGCGTATGCGTAATGCCCTATCAATGGCCAGTGCCGCAAATGAATGCAAATTGCATTTGCCGCAGCAGTTGCTGCTGCACGCAGTACAGTGGAGGGGGAAAATGCTTTTCCTTTTTCATATTTACTTAAATTTTCCACACAGCGCCAATTGTGGCTTATCTCACGTGCCACAGCCACAGCCCATAGCCCCCCATACCCCAATACCACTCGCTGTATGTTGCCACAATATGGTGGCACATGCACGAAAAAATAAATAAAATAAAAACAAAATAAGAGTGCGAAAACTGCATTAAAAGAGAACCATTGACCAATGTTTATGTTGACTTTCGGAAAAACCAAAAATTTCCACTGAAAAATGAAACCAAATAAAGGGGGGAAAACAACCTACAAAACCGATGCTGAAAAAGCGCCAAAATACAATTGAGCGGAAGTAAACTTTAAGCAGCAGTTGCATGCCACACACACACACAACAGCAGCAGCAACAGCAGCAGCAGCAGCAACATTTGGAATGAGTTGCACCTCGTTTTCTGTAGATAAAGTAGCCCTAAAAGTGTTGTTGTGCCTTCAACAAATCCTGGATATCCGCAGTGTACAGCCCCCCACCCTCGCAATGGATCACCAAGCGGAACACCAAGCTACAACGTGCAAACGTGCAGCGTAGCAGCGACAAGAACAGAATTAGCAACAGAAATGGAGATGTTCTATGACTCTATTAGACGATGACTTTAATGCCGATGGCATTTACATTAGCTCTGCATCTGAACTCTGAATACAAAATTATACATCTATAATTTCCTTCAAAAGTAATACAAAAATAAAAACAATATATTACTACTCAAAAAATTTGAACAAAAAAAAAATTACATGAGAATAGAAATATGTATACTAGGAGAGTCAATGATTCTATAGGTCTTTTCCGGGAACATTTTTTAATAAAATCCTATAAAAAAAACAAATAAAATACTATCATTAAAATACGTTCAAAAAATTCCAAATAAAATACTTAAAGAAAGAGAAATTTAAAAAAATTCCCATTTTATTAAACTAGAATGAAATTAATCATTACCACAGTACTCATTCTATTCGAATCTGTTTTCCTTCGATAAAATAAGCTTCCCTGCCTTACCCCGTGCCCACCAGAAAGCGTCGGTAAAAAGCCCATCGTGTGTGAGCCGCTTAAAGCTAATGCTCTTACATTGCCCCTAGCCTAGTCTGGTGGAAGGCACGGCACGGGCACGGTGCCTGGCTCTTGGTGTAGAACAGAACAGCGTTGGGGCCTCACATGATTAACCAAGCGCAGATATAATTGTAATTGGTTTTTGTTTGTTGCTGGCGCTGTAGCCAGTAGCCAGTATCTGGATGATGATGCCTCTTTGTTGTTTCCATTGTTGCAGGCAACAATTGTACTGCTGCGTACTTGTTGTGCCACTACTGCAGCAACTACTACTGCTGCTGCTGCTCATGGGTTCTGATTCTCTTCTGTTACGACATTTGTTGCCTTTATGCCATTCGCATATTTCGCAAGTGAATGGCATTCCTTTTGCTCTCTCTCTTTGCACCTCTTTGCACCCCCCACCATGTTGCAGTTCCCCCTTTTTCGCATAGCTGCGAACACACTAATTAGCGAATATTTCACCTGAGACCCAGAGAGCCCCGGAGGAAGGTACCCAAAAAAGCAAAAAGCTGATTTCCTAGCTGTGATTTTCATCTCTCTCTCTCTCGCTTTTCGTTTGTGTGTGTGTGTGTGTGTATCTGTGTGTTTGCAATTACAATTGCAATTAACATTGTCGCTAGTCGTTGCAGTCGTTGCCATTGCCATTGGCATTGCTGTGGTGCCCTTTCCTGCAGCAGCAGCAGCAGCTGCAGCCACAGCAATCACTTTAATTTTGACTTGTCAGTTTTGGTCTCAATTTGTGCGGTTGTAATGGAATTTTTAATAAACCCAAGAGGAAGGCAATTCTAAACCGCAGAACCTCTGCTAAAATTACAAATTTCCCAGGCAACAAGACAGCAGACAGGGACAGGGGACTGGGCACAGCACAGCACAGGATGTGTTTCTTAGCCGCAAATGATGTCAATGGAGAAGACTCCTTTTGGGCTCCTTTAGAAGCAACATACAAGAAAGATTTTTACAACAATGAAGGCAAGTGAACTATCCTTTGCTTTCAGGATATATGTATACTTCCATTTACCTTTGCATACTTTTCAGAGTAGATTTCATATGAAAAGCTGCTTTTGGCATGATCCGCCGCGCCTACAATAATGGATAGGGTTTACTTGTAAATTAAGCCTCCAATTTAGATAAATATCAATCGATTAATCGATTGACTTTTAGAGGCTTTTGTTCTTTACATTTTTCCTGAATACAAATTATTGGCATGCCTTGGAATTATCTAAAAGTGTTAGCCGTCTCAACTGTCGCTTTAATCGCCGCCTTTAAATAAATTTTAAACAGCATCCAAAATTCTAATTCATTAATTATTTAAATAGAAACTGTTTTCTGCGTAGCCAATTAATGTCATCAATTATTATAAATAATAATCAAAATTGAACACCAACATTAATTCCATTTACAGCAAATGCAAATAATTATTTATGGCAAAGCAAATATGTGTGTGCGCCGTTCGGCGTGCGCGCTCTGCTAAAAACAATATTATTATCAACTAATTAAATTTGCAATGAATTTACGCACTGTCGGGCGGTGGGGAGGTAGGGCTGAAAATATGGATTAAATCGAAAAATCGACGGGGTCGAAATTTCTGTAATGAGGTTAAATGGACAACAATTTAATGGTCTTGTGCGCTACGCTTCGAATGCACTTCCCAATTGAGGAAATGGGCGCAGCCTTGGCAGCATTAATTACGAAATACGAAAAGGTGCAGCAGCTGCAACAGCAATTAGACATCCCCCCGCGCCATACCCCACCATACCACCCTGTTCTGTCGTAGGAGGCCAAATTATGTCACGTTTTGGTCCAATGATCATCGCTGTTCGGGTTCTGGGCACTGGGGCTATGACTGGGGCTTGATTTCACAGTGATTAGCTGTTCACAATGCATGTCATGGCAGGGAACCGGGACACGCCCCTCATTACCATTTGCTATCGCTGGCAATTAATCGTTTGCCTGCCTCATCATCATCGACATGGTGCCCTGGGGACCCCCCCTCCACCCGCCGCCCTGGCCATAAACCATTTATGTTAAACATCAGCCAAAAGCCAGCCAATTCAAATCTATAGCCAACAAAAAAAAAAGATCTGTTTTTGCATGCAGCGCAAATTGATGCGGCTCAAAAGTCACATGCGATGTGCGGCAGCCAGCAAAACGGAAATTGGAAAAGGGGTTTGACTCCGAAACGAAGTTGGAATGCACTTTGGGAATGTGTTCTACAGGAAATGAAAGTGAATGTCAATCGATTAAAGCTAAGAAATATAAAAAATTTATTAATGAAAGATTTCTTTCAACACTAATCGAATAATAATAATAATAATAATAATTAGCCGAAAAACTATCGTATAAATATGGAAAATATTCCAATTGAAAGCCACTATTTCTACCAACAAAACGAAAATATCGAAACGATAAACTATGGGCTAAATCTCATAGATTTCGCACAAATATCAAAATGTCCTGCAGCCATTTATCCTCTTTTTCCTACCGTGCAAATGTGATGTACTTTAGGTCTTAACTAAAGATCATTTCCTGTCTCGAATCATATATATTATATTTTGAGCCCTTAAATACTGTCAATCCATGAGCTTTCAACATTTCATCAACTTCCATCAAATCTGTGAATGCAAAATCCAATGGCAAATCCCTTCAAAAGTCAACAATGCCCAAAACCCAAAAAGAGAGAAAAAAAAATAAACAAAGTTCCATGATGCTACCGACAAAAGTATTTTAACCTTTTGCTGATTTGCATTTTGTCAATTTATTTTTACCTGGCTTCTCGTTTTCCATTTGTCGTCCAATTTTTGTTGAGCGCATCAGCATCAGCCTGAAAATATGCAACACACAAAATTGTTATTAATATTTTAATGCCTAAAGTGATTCGAGAGACAGAGAGAGAGAGAGAGAGAGAGAGAGGAAAAAGGATGTGTTGGTTTTTCACAGAGATTTCCACTCGATGCTGTGCAAATATTTGTTGCAACTGCAATGCAAAAAAAATAACCATTAAATATTTATATATGGGCAAAAAACCAGACGGAAAAAAACGAAAACCAAAAATCCACTCTCAATGAAAGCTGGGAAAATAAAACTTAAAAAGAGCTATGCCCAAAAAAAAAAATAAAAATAATAATAATAGACTGAAAATCATTTGCGCTGACAAATAATTTCATTACAAGGACGTCGACATGTCCGGGAGTGAATTAAGGAGACCAAAGTCGTTCTGTGGCCGAAGAATTATGCATTCTCTTGGGTGGGGGGGTTGAGAAAAGGACAGCAAAACAGGAGAAAAATGGAGAAAAATGAAGAAAAATGGAGAAAAACGTAGGAGTTACCACCTAGCAACAATAATAAATTATTCCCCAGCCAAATAAAAAAACAAAAAGAAAGGGTGGAAAAAAAAAACGAATAAAACTGGAATCAGCAGCAGCAGCATCAGGAGGAGGAGGCGGTGGCGGAGGAGGCTGGCTATCCATTCGAGCATGAAAACAGCATGCGGCACATGCAACCAACCATCCATCCATCCTTTTGCACCTCTCTCAACTCGAAAGGGGCAGGGCAGGGCAGGGCAGGGCGGCCGGTAGGCAGTCATCGGTATAATTTCTCATATACATGTCACGCGCCCCCAAACGAACCGTGCAAAATGTGTTGAGACACTTGCCGCCGCCTCCTCCTACGCTCCGACAGTGGAGCACAGCATACGGATACTGTTGTGGATCGGGGTGGAGGAGGGACATCTGAAGCATCATGGACTGGAAGCGGCATGCGGCATAAAGTGAAGGCGGCTGTTGGGAGTCTAAAGAGACGATGGTCAGTGGGCTCTGGTCTGTCTGTTTGCCAGTTTGCCAGTTTTCTGTTTTTTTTTTTGTTTTTGTTCCACAGAGAGCCAGGCAACAAGGTTTAAGCGCAAAGTTTTATGCGCCGCATTGCATAAAATACGAAACTGAAACGGAAACTCACTCTCTGTGTCTCTCTCTCTGTGTTTGTGTTGAGAAGGATACAAACAGGACATCCAGCACAAGCAACAGCATGACTGAAAACAGAGCAAAAACAAAAACAACGACAAGTACAGAGGACCGAGGACAGTTATTACCCCAGCGGTTGTTGTCGTACATGTGTCCAGAACACTGAAACGTGCGTGCCACTCTGCCACTCCTTTTAGCCATTGAGTGTCTTTAAGCCTTGGACAGGACCTGCCCCCTGCCCTGCCCTGCACCACACCTACACTCCTACACTGGTGCTGGGTGTATCCTCTGCTGTTTATTTATGGCAACTTTAACTCCCATTAGACACATTTCAATGCATATGCAAGAGATGTATGCGACAAAGTGCGCTTTGCGCTTTAGCAAAATGAAAAATGAAAAAAAAACTAAAAACTTTAAGCAAAAATAAAGTATAAAAAGTTGCTTTGAAAATGCCAAGAAAATATTTTAGTATAAGGCAGAGAGAGTTATGTGATCAAAACAACAACAACAAGAAAATGTGATAAGAATTTATGGATAGCATACAGCTAAGAAAATTTTCTTTGCTGTGAAAAATGTTATATGTATGCATTTTCTTTTGGAGTTCAGATAACATTTTAGAGAAAAATTGTCACCCTTTTTTCTTTAGCAATTATTATTTAAGACATTTATTTTGCTTATTTATTAAAGCAATTTGAGTGCTTCTCACTAAAAGCATTTGACAGCTTATATAATTAGCTATGGCAATGAAAACTAATTAAAATAAATTCAACTACATTCTCTTAATGAATGACCAATGAATTCCTCTTCTTTAGGTGATTATTTCTGCATTTATTAATTAATTTCTTTATGTGTTTTTTTTTTGGTACACGATAATAATCTAAGTAGAAATCAATCTGGCCGTTTCTTAGGCATATTCCCTATAACGAACTAACGGAATAGGTTCAATTATTCTGCTTCTCGAGCTTTCATTTTTATGTTCTATAATTCAAAGACCTTCCAACAATAATTTGTGGCTCTCAAAATCCGAAACTAATTTCTCTCTCTGCCTCTATTTCATTTCAGGTATGTTTCAACATTAATTACACTTATTGGTTGCATGCCCCATGTATGTAAGTCCAACAAAAATACATCATCTATATATACATACAACAAACAACAACGATGCCTCTCGCCACCGATCAGCCAGCGCACAAAAACGCAACTCAAGGGGCAATGTGTCGGGCAATAAATTAGTCGCAAATTATTATAAATGCGAGAACATTTATCGCTGTCAACACAACAGTTTGGGGCTTTTGCCTTGCTGCAAAATGTTGCACATATGTAGCGATGTAGGGATGTGGCGACGGCCCTCCCCTGATTAATTGCAATTTGATGCTAAAAATTGCCCATTCACAATTCTTTGGCATTAAATTTTTGTTGGCAAATTCTAATTTGGTTTTGTGGCCAAAATTCGAATTAGAGAATGGAATGACAGGAGCGACAGGAGTACAACACGAGCCGAAGGGTTGCCAACAAATGTATTAAGTATTTTATTTCTTCTTTTTTTTTTTTTAGATATTTTAGAGTTCATTGAACTACGTTTTGGGGGTTGGGCTGTGACTTCTTTTGGGTGCCAAGAAACTTCTAAAACAATATGCTTAAGCATTATATAATTTTTAAGGCACCCACCCCACTGTGCCCTTTGGCCACGACTCGGCCTGACGCCTATCCCAGTAGATCCCTCTTTTTGGGCTCCTGTTTTTTATGACAAACTACTTTGAACCCACGAAAGCATGTGGCTCCCGCATGTCACGTGTTTGTGTGTGCCTCCGTCTCCCTCTCCACTCTCCACTGCCACTGTTTCTGTTCTACTTTATGCCCTCTGGCACCCCTCTTCGACACTATTTTTCGCCCACTTTTTTGGCCACGTCGCCTTCATGTTCGCATTCATGACATGTTTCGGCAAGTGTTGAAAATTTTGTTGCACAACCCTCAAAGCCCCCTTCAACACCATACACTCATTCCCGCCCCCTGGCTATTAATGCACCCCCTGCCCTGCCCCACACAACTTTTTGGCCCATCAAGTTTTCCGTTTTCCCGTTGTTGGAGCTATTAAATTTTCGTGTCTGCTGAATTGCTAGGCAACCTCCCACCACTCCCCTCCTCAGCACCGACACCAAACCCCTTAAAATTTTGATGTGTTTTTTGGCGCCTGTTGGTTTTCCTTCTGCCTTCCTGTCTGTCGGCCTGCCTTTCGTTCATCATCCTCTGGCTTTTGTTTGATTTTGTTGCCATAGTTTTCCGCTCATCATGATACAAATAAAAACACATTATCATGACAGCAAGAGCTGGGCTGCCTGCGAAGTACGAAGCTTTGGGTACCCTAGAATATCGAAATATATAGTTTTCTAATGGAAGATATTCCACCTCAACACACACTCGGATGAGCAGGAGTCACAGAAGACTGAGTCAAAGGGCACTACCCAAAGATCATTCGAAATTCTCTCAAGAAATGATCTTCAGTACCCATGGAACTATTTATCATAGAACTAAAACACAAACAAAACTCATATTCGATGGATCTCTTCGCTGCCTTGCAAGTCCGTGCATGTCCACCCACAACTGGAAACATGGGTTTCGGATCTGCCGGCTGTTGCTGCTGGTCTACCTGCTGCGAAATATTTTTGCAGGCTGCAGACAGGCTCTCTCGCTCACTCCAGCAGCGCATATGCGTGGGCAGAATGACAAAAACGAAACAAAGCCCGAGGCTGCGACGAGCGATCGAAGCAACTGATTAGCGAGTACCGTCGAGAGTTTATTCGGCTGTGCTCAAATTTACAAAGTCCAAAAATTCTTTCCTCTGCCCAAACACATAATACCCCACTTGTTGCAGGGTAGCTACTCCTCACAAATAAAATGGGCAACAAAAACGTGTGCCTGACAACATTTCATCAATAACATGACAGAGGACAACCAACTACCCCCAGCCAGCCCCTTCAAACACCCGCCCCTCTACGACCAGCTCAAGTTATATTTTTGTTTAATGTTTCATGAGCTTCCCGCTGGTCGCTGCTGTCGCCAGCAGTCGTTAAGATCCCATCCAGAACAGCTTTTATGGCGCCAGAGAAATGGTTTAACATTTTTAGTGGAAAACCCCTCTCAACCTTTAAGACAGGTCGGTCCAAGAGGCTCTGTGGCTGTGGGGGGGGGGTTAAGATTAACCCCAGCATGGCCATTTAATGAGCGCAATGAGGTGTTACGTGATTTGGCATTTTGGCACGTTCCAACAAATAAGGAAAACTTTTATTAGACGTAAATTCTTTGGACACAAATCGTCCAGTCTTAAAGTTGTTTTTCCTCCTTTAGGGTTTCCTTTTTTTTTGCACCAGTAAATTTCCATATGGCGGCAGCAGACGTTGTTGTACCTTTGAATATGGGCAATGTCGTTGCCAAGCGCCGCAGCCGCCGTTGACATTTGGACAAATACAATTTGGTTTTTTCCAGACGTCACTGCCACGCCCCACCCCCCTGGCCAGGACAGGCCAGCGTGTTGGCAAAATTACAGAAGAGGCCAACAACTGTTGGCCACAAAAAGAGTACAAAAAAAAAAAAAACCAAAAGGCAGAAAAGAAAAAAAATGGCTTAAAAAAACTCCTAACATTTCCTGATCGAATCAAAAGCGAAGTTTGCAAAAAGAGTTGGACGCGCAGCCGGGGGAAAATAAACTGTAAAAGTGGAAAACTTCAGGCAGGAGGGCGTCAGACGGCGGGTGGAAGGGAGGTAGTGGCCGGTAGTCGGGATGCATATGAAAGAGGGCGACGTACCCAATCCTGACACTGAAGTTCTCTCTCTCTCTCTGATGGGTTAATGCCATTAGACGGCATTGATTTGATTGGCGTTGATTGGGAAATGCCATCAAGCCTGCCGCCTGACTGGCAGCAACAGCAACAGCAGCAGCAGCAGGTCCTCCTGTGTATACACAGCACTGCGTATACGTAATGCGAGGCGGAAATGCACCTCAAGGCGGACGTTCGGTTTCAGCTCAAACGAAACTGCCGCCTGTCGATGTTATGGCAGCGTAAAAGGTTGGTTAGAAAATCCACGACGTGGATAAGTCGATCAAATATCAATGGCGGTGTTTCTGAAATTAGCTTAGAATTTATTCCTTAAAGGAATTCAAAAATAAATACACTCCAGTACACATTCAATAATAAATACGTCTGAGGCGCACAGAGAATTTAAAGCCAGAAAATTACGCTTAAATGAACCTCAAACAATGAAAAACACTCGCATTTAATGGCCTGGAAAATGCCTGCTTATGTGCCACGGCTTCAAGCCTTTTTGGGGCATGAAATTATGTTCAATTGGTCACTCAGAGAGAGGCAGGGAAAGAGCGAGCACTTGTCCATCCACGGGGGAAAGAGCAAGATCAAGCAATGGTTGGCGCGTCGCTCGATTGGCACTCATCTTTTATTTTTTCTGTGTGCCAGCTTAAAATTAAGTGTGATTGATATTCACATACATCAATCGTCTGCCCACCGTCTGTCGTCTGCCTGCCTGCGAGTGTCTAGAGTGGAGAAACTTGATTAAATTTCCCATCGCATTTCATGTGGACACGCACATTCTTCATTTATTTGCAGCAGCAGAAGCAGCAGCAGAGAGGTCGTTGCCATTAGCTACCTGTGCTGGAGTGCCTTTTGATTGATATCAAATGATTGAGCAAAGAGCTGTGTGCGTGTGTGTGCCTATCCTGCGCGATATGAGATAAGTTGCAAGAGGATAGATTACAGCTGAGGTGGAAAAGTTCATGCTTCAAATTTCCTTGACTTTTCCCATGGAAGCAGCAGCAGCAAAAATGCCAATAAACTTCGGGCAGCAAAATGCAAGAAGTTTTCCTTTTTTCTTTTCGCACACATGGTGACACATTTTTGTTGTTGTTCTTTGTTCACTCCACAACAACAACAACAACAACAAAAGCAAACACCCTTGGCAAAGTGTGTACATCATAATTTTTTGTGAGAGAGTGTTTTTCGCTGCTTTAAGTTGAGTTTTTCCTTGCGCTTCATTTGCCTTTTGCCTTTTATTTCCTAACCGGCTCGGCTCCATCTGCTGTCAAGTCGTCAGGGAAATCCACTGCCTCTCTTTCTGTATGACATGCAACTGACAGTCGCTTTAGCAGTGGCCGAGAATACAACTCTGATGTTTGTTTGTTTGTTGCACTCTCGTTGTCACTCAATGTCGTGGCAGTTGCCATTTGATGCTACAGTTTTTATGTCATGTATTTATTCCTGCCAAGCGGGCAAAGAAAAAAGCAGAGCAGGCCTCCCCTTCCGGGCATCAAAATTTACTGCATCATAATTTTATAGATAGAGAGAGAAGAATGTGGAAAGGCCATAATATTGATGAGGGAATGGTTCGGTCAGAAACGTGACTCTCGTTGCACTCAAGCTTTTTTCCTTCCTTCCTTCCTTCCAACCCATTTTCCATTTCCATTTCAAAAAAAAATTTGCGCAAAATTTGTAAAATAAGCCAGAAATCGTATAAAAATCAAGTCAAGCGATTGCCGCCGCCCCCCATGGCAATGGGCAAATGCAGGCAGGAACTGCAGTCCAAAGCTGTTTGCCAGGGCACATCACATTGTGTCCTGTGAGAGAGGAGCAGCACGTGCCAGAGTCCCGGCGAATATGGGTCGAATTTTCAGTTTTGATCGGAAACAGCAGGCTGCCTGCCAGACGCCACAAACTCTGCTGTGCCTCTCAATCGGCTGGCTGGTGCTGGTTGCTGGCTGCTGTCTTCTGATTTAATTTCGAGTTCATTTTGCAGGCACAAAATAGAAAATAAATCGTTCAACCATTGGCCACGAAGCCCCGAAGGCTCTTTACTGTCGAGTTGGCGGGCTCCTCTCTCGCCCTTATCGCAAGGGTAAAGCTCTCTGACAAAGCCACAGACACAGCCACGTCTGTGTCCCCTCGAAGCTCGAAGATAAATCTTCACCAACGAAAAGCCAACTTCAGGCGTTGCCCCCCGCCCCACCCCACTGCGTCACAAAAAAACAATAAAAATTGTTACAAAACGCCGCTTGAGAGATAAGCCAGAAGCCTGAAGTAGAGTAGGAGCAACCATAGATGGATTGCTGAGGGGCAGCATCAGGAGGGGCAGGCATGGGGTCTATCACGTTAGGCGATAAAAAAAATGGCTGCCCATAAAGAGGCAAAAGATAAAATGCGACAGACAAACGGATGAACCAAACCAAAGCAAACCAACAAACAAACCAACAAACAAATCCTTGTAGCCCGAAACAAACACGCAGGGAAAGGAGTCGACATTCCTGGGGTTTGCCACTGAAATCACATTCAAGCGGGGCAAATTTTATCCTTGCGGCAAGACAGACAGACACTCCACACAGATACGAGCACACACACACACACTCCCACACATGGGTTGAAAAATGTCTTCATTTTGTGGCTTGCGAGATTGAGTTTTGCAATTGTTGGGTAGTTACTCGACTTGACTTGGAGTGGGGGGGAATCTTTTCGCCTTCGAGGGGATTTTCACTTACGATTTGTGCCCTTTGGGAGAGATTTCAAAGAATGTGCGAGAAGTTGTGGGTTTTGAACTCACCTGAAGCCACGCCAACACAAACGTGTAAATTCAATTCAAAAAACTATAAAATTTTCTCTAGAAAAATGCCTCAACATTTTAATGGAATGGAAAGTTTCAACTAAGGCTTAAGGCTTAAGGATTAGTTTTTAGTTGCGGCAAATGTATTGAGATTTTTGGTTGGAGTTTTTAATCCACATGCTGGCAATATAAAAAAGCAAATTTCATATTTGCGGAGAGAGCGAGAGAACAGAGTGCAGGATTCCTGTTACATTGTATGCATATATAGTAGTTGTTGTTGCTATGAGAGCTATGCAGAGCAAAAGATAGTAGGAATTGTCGCGAGAGTAAGAGGGCTATAGAATAATGCAATTAATTGCTAGAGTGCATTATGCATTGGAGTACAGCTAAGAAGAGCAACAACAACAGAAGGTTTTGCGATTCATTTATTTCATAGTGGGGCAGTCGAAGCAACAACAAAAATGCAAGAATCGATGTAGCCATTTTTTTCTACATTTATGACAAAAGAAACAAAAGCAAAACTGTTGTTGCCGAGTGCGAGAAATGGAATGCCGGCGAGCAGGAGAGCAGAAGAGAGCAGTAGAGATAGCAGCAGCGCTGCTCGTGAAATGAAATGACGCTCCCGTTTCGTACACGATCGGGCGATGACCAAACGAAAACAGCAACGAAGTGCAACGCAACTCTCCTGCGTATTTTTTTTGTTTCTCCTGAGAGAGGCCGCCTAGATAGAGAAAGAGCGTGAGTGCACGCACTGCTCTCGCATATGAAATGAGGCCAAAAAACAGAAAGCAGATCAGCAGCTAAAACTCTGCCCATGCGAAAACGCTTTGTTATTTGAAACCCCCCCAAAAATACCACAAAATATGTTTATCTTATATCGAATTAACTAATCCAATCTCATTTAATTCCAATGAATATTTGATAGAGGAATCTCTGAGTTTTGAGTCCTCTCGCTTTTATGCATTTATTCGACTTCCTTTCTGTCTCTGTAATCAAATGAAAACTTAATTAAATTCCACTTCTTATGAGCTTAGATGGAGGATTACTTTTCATTCCACACACACACACACACATTCATGAGTGGATTCTTAGTTGTCATCTCAGTTGCAGTCTCTGGAGGATGCCTCATCCTGCCATTGCTCATTGCACATTGCACCACCCCCTTAAATCCGAGACAAAATCTACGGCTTCTCAGCCACTTGCATTTGCATTTTATTATTTGTGTAAATAATTTAAATAATTATAATTGCCTATGGATTTTGGCTTGTCTGTTTGTCGGGCTTCAAGGCATCAACTAACTCTCCTGCCTTATGACAATCAACTCCTGACTTTCCCATCCATACCCTGCAATTCTGTTATTCATTGAGTCAACGACGAGTGAATACATCATCCCCAAACACCCGCCCCTCCTCTGTTTGTGTGTGTGTTTTCGGGAATTGCATTAGTTAGTTTTTGGGGGGGGGGGTTGAGGTTGGGGTTGGGTGACATTTTAAGTGCTTTGGCATTTTGTGTGTTTAATCTGCAACACATTTGTTGCATAATTCATGGCGCCACGTTGCAACAGCAGTGGGGATTGCTGCCACACACACACACACACACACACACAGCAGCAATTGTAGTTTTGTTTTCCCCATTGAGTGATGCTCTATATCTCTCCTGTCTCTCTCTGCCAGCATCATCCATTCATCTCGTCTCTCTGTTGATTTGAATTTTAAATGAAACTTTCGTCTCGTTCCTTTCCTTTCGTCTTCCCCTTTTTTTTTTTTTGGGTGCCATCATTTTTGTTATATTTACGCAATTTATTTTATACAGCCAAAAGATCAAAGCAAATTGCACTATTGGCCAACAGTTTTCCAGTATTTTCGCAAGTATTTTTCCAGTATTTTTTTTTATTAGTTTGTGTTTGTTGCGCGGCGAAAGGAAGCGAGTGTTGGTTTTCGTTGAGTGTTGTCAAACAGAATTTATTTGTCAATAAAGCTGTCACTTCATTACGTGAATTGTCCTGCGTCGTCCTGGCTACCCATCGATAACTCACTCTGGATCATACTCCTCCTGCTTCCCTGCTCTTTTTCTCTGTGTGTTCTTTTGTCGCGTAGCCTTTACAGCACTCCACACCCCACACTGCTGCCCCCTGCTGCTGCTGCTGCCATGCAAACCATTTAACAATGGCATCCAGAAATATAAACTTTGGATTACTGTGGAACTGCGGGTGAAGAGGGAGGGGGAGGGGGCGGGGGATACCAGTGGAATGTCAGCACTGCTCTTCCATCGGTGGTACCTGTCTCGGTGTGTCTGCACCACCTCCTCTCTTTGCCGTTGTGACATTAATGAATTTGGCGCTGTCAATATGGCCAACTACCAGAAGAGCCAAAAACGAGAGACAGGGTCGCTGGATGGTTGATTCAGGGAAAGAGTTGGACAGTGGGTTTTCAGGGAAAGGGAGGGTGATGCAACAGCAGCGGCAGGAGGGTGCTGCAACATCAGCGGCAGGAGGGTACTGCAACAGCAGCGGCAGGAGGGTACTGCAGCAGCGGCGAATTTCAGAGAGAATTGTAGGTGGAAACTGCACAAAAAACAACAAACGGGCGGATCCCATCTTCCCCCGCAGTGCACCGCACCCACCCAAATTTTATATCCACACGGCGGCAATGCCAGGGTCCGGCACTGAGCCCGAGTCCCGGAGTTCCGCCGTTTGCCAAAAATGTTCGCATTACAATTTTCATTTTTGATGTCTATTGACAGAGCGATAAGGGGCAGGGAAGGAGATGAGGGGTAAGGGAGTGCCTGGCTGTCATCGCAATTGTCGCAAAGACCTAAAAAAAAAACCAAAAGAAGGAACGAGTGAGTCGCTTCTGGGGACGCGACTCTACTTTTATACCCGTTGGTCAGTCAGCATATTAATTTTTGAGCTTATGATTTATGTAGAATTAAAAAAAAAAGTTACCACTAATACAATATACCCCTTAACTCTTTTTGAGTACGGGTATACAAAAAAAGAAGCACAAAATATACCTTGCATCCACATGGAAAAGAGAGCATGGATTTCAAAATGTCCCAAAAAATTAAATCGAATCAAATATATTGAAAATTTTTCAAAAGGAATTTATGAATAAACGGAATTATTCACAATAAAAAGCAATATTTAAATGACTAACAAATATACAAAAATACATATATTGTAGAAATATGCTATCAATAAAAAAATATTGATAAAATGTCCCGAAAATTACATAAATTCAATTACAAAAATATTTTCAAAATGATTTACAAAAATTTTTGGTGCATCAACCAAAAAAAAGTTTACACACATATTTTTATGGTTTAAATGGAATTTTACCCATCTTTCTTAAAAATTTTTTTTTGGCCGAGCAAACAACACCCTTTTCGGGGCACAATTTTTCCGCTTAATTTTTGTTTGTTCTGCTGCATTTTTATGGCTGGCAAAAACTTGTGGGAAAGGGGTTTCCCTGTGTGGAAAATCAAAGGGACTGGGGGGCAATGGCATGCACAGTGCAGACTCAATTACGCGCTTGTTTGTGTCGATCTTTGGCTGCAATGAAAAACTCAATTGGAGGACCATTTGGCACTGGAATCCACACTGGGCTCTGGCTACAGAATTCTGCCACACCCCTCTCTCTCTCTCTGTGCATTCCGCATTTGATTTGACAGTAACTTTAACTAAAGGTTACACGTTACATGTGGAGCAGAGCTGAGTGTCGCTGACAGTTTTCCCATTAAACGGGAGACCACATTTGTTGATACAGACACAGCGCGGCAGCAACAGTATCCATAATATGTATGAAAATTAAATTAAATTTAAAGCCAAATATTTGCTGAAGATTTCAATTTAATTCAATTGCAGCGCGCGCCCCCACTGATGTGTTGCATGCAACAAATGTAAATGAAGTAATTAATTTCAATTAATTTGCATGGCAGAGCAGAATAACCGACAGAATATAAAATATTTTAAATGCATTTCTTGCATTTTTATTCGTGACTTAATCAAACATTTACTTTTGGCAAGAGTTTTGCACAGTTTATGAATAAATCAGCGAATAAATCAATTTACATTTTGTGTAACTCCCTGCCTTACAAGATTTCCCAGTCTCAGTTTTTCTTTATTCGTTTCTAGCAAATCGATAATTAAAATCCACACGTCTCCGCCCTGCAAAGTGTCGCTTCGAGTTCTACAGAGATTCAATATTCGATATTCAATTTGCCATACAAATTGGGGTGACAAAACTGACTTGAACCCAGTGCTCTTTCACCTTTAAACTTTGAGGACAATTTTCCATTTATTTACTTTACTTTTTATTTGAGGGGGTGAGGGGAGGCTTGGCAAAGGCAAAACTTTTTTAACGTTATTGGCTCAAAGGGCGTGTCCGGACTGCCTGTCAACTCTTTCTGCAATTAAAGCAATGCACAAAAGTTTTGCTTGGCACAGAGCAAAAAAGGTGAGATGATAGTTTGCGAAAAATATGGCTAAATTCTTCGAAGAAAATGGCACAACGTGAACTGATGTTGAGACAAATATTTGAGCTAAAATTTCTCATTAAATGAAGTAATCATTAAGGCAGGCAGTAATTGACATGACAAAATGCGTGAGAAAGAGTGTAAAAAACATGGAAAATACGAGAAGAATAAGAAACAAATATAATAAAGAAATCAAGCTGAACAACGAAACATTTTTGGCACTCAAAGTTTCGAAAAGTTTGCAAGTTTCATTAGAAAAAATGCAAGAAAATCAAGAAAATTAATTTCCAATCAAATTAATTGGAAATTTTGAAAAACTAAATGAGCAACAAGGTTCCCGGGACATGTTTTCAATGGAATTTATTGACATCTTTCCACATAATAATTATGAAAATTATTGCAGGAGAAGTTTATAATGGAATTTATTGACATCTTTCCACATAATAATTATGAAAATTATTCCAGGAGAAGTAGACCTCTCCTGTGGAACCGATTAATAAATCGTTCCAGTTTAATTTCTTTTAAACCTTTAAACCTTTTAAACCGATTTCCATCGTTTATTAACACTTGATTCGGCACACACAAAAATATTAACGGTATTCAAATGAATTTCATGGCTATATCAGATTTCCATTCAATAATACTTATTTTTCAAGCGTATATAAACATATTTTAATCGATTTTTAATCGTTTTAAAGCACTCTGGCAAATCGGTTAACGTTTTGCTGCTTTAAGGTGGGTTATGAATCGGGTTTCAGCGTTTCATCGCTGCTCACTCCTCCCTCACTCCTCCCCTGAGAGTGCATAAATATTAATGTGGCAGGCAGCCTGAAGATGCTGCCACTGAAGCTGTTGTTGCCACTGTGTGTGTGTGTGCTGTTGCATTCGTTTTTTTTTGTTGTTGTTGTTTTTTTTTTTAGTATTCTTGCCGGGTTCCTCTCATGTTTTTACAGCTATTTTGCTCACAGCTACACCTACACCTACTACACTCTCCTACATATAAATATTCATACACACACACACACAGACACACACTCTCGCTCGCTGAACGCGTTTGCTGGGGGTGGGGGTTGGGGAGATTTTGCCATGGCGTTTGCATTTCATTAGCCAAAGTGGCATTGTATGTGTGTGTCGCTCCGGCTCTCGTTTCGTACCTCTCTATATCCACACTTTATCCAACCGTCCTTCTCCTTCTCCGTCTGTCTTTGGTTCAAAAATAGAGCACATTTAGCAAGCAAATAACAACAGCAGCAGCAGCAGCAGAAGCACGAACGTAGAGTAGAAAAAAAAAATCGTTGCAAAATGCAAAGTATCCAAATAGACTGAAGGACACTTGAATCCTTGTGTCCAAGTGTGTCTGTCTGTCCCTCCTCTGCTTTTAAGCCACTGAGATAGAAAGAGAGAAGGGGTTTTGATAACAAAAAAAATGTCACGACAACTTAATAACCGGCAGCATTTTGACAATGTTTTAATTTAAAAATAATTATCATAAAAAAACATAATAAAAATAAAAATAATATAAAAAAAAAACAAGTTAAAAAATACGTAATAAAACTAAAAATAATTACAAAAAAACAAATGTATAAATATTAATAAATAAATACATACACAATCGGTTTTTGAGTGCCACAAAAATCCAGCAACCATTTTCATACAATGGAATACCAAAAAATGTGATTTTCTATACAAAAAAAAATTCTCTACAAATGAAAAAACCTCATCGTAGGTTCTCTCGATTTTTCCTGCCTAAACATCGGTGAAAAACTGAACGTCTGACTTTGAGTTCTCTCTCGCTATTCTCTACCCTTTTTGCATATGTGTTTGCGTGTGTCGTTTACATGTATTGTCACACGCTGTCAAACCCGTTTTAGCCCCAAGTCACTCTCTAAAGCACTGACCGTACCCCATATCGCTGTCCTCTCGCATCCCACTTTAACAGCTTTTATTTTTAGCCAAAGCGGCTAATTGTGAATGACAAGCTGAAAAGAGATGGCTATAGAAGCGTGCAAAAGTGACACAGAGTGAGAGAGGATTATGTGCTATGTGCACTGTGGCAGGATGCGTGTGTGTGTGTGTGTGTGGCACATCGATGGGGCGGCGGCTCAAGTGAGTGTGAAAATTTCTCTGAAAAAAAAAAAAACACAGAAACAGAAGCAGAAACAGAATGTCCTGCCAGTGTCCTCTCTCTCTCTCTCTATAAATAGTCAGTGAAAAATCCCCCAAACAGGCCTTGAAACATGCAGCCCCGTACTGCCTGCCTGCCTGTATGCCACAGTTATTTAAACAGTGACGTGCCTTCTTCCCTTCTTGCCACTAACTTTCCTGCAACCAATTCCAGAGCGCTGCATTCGTTGGCGACTCCTTTAAGATGCCTTTTGTTTCCGCTTGGCCACCTGCCAAGCAGCTAATAAACTTGCCACAACAATGCAGACAGCAGGGTGGGCAAGCAGCAGGGAAAACTTTGCCTAATTTGCGGTGGTTTCGTGTGGCAAAGACAGCAGCAGGCACCCAAAGAAAAGTTCTAGCCCAAAAAGAAAGAAAAACGCGAAAGGAATTCTGGTTGGGTGGGGCGGGGGGTGGAAAAACGTACGAAAATTGACAGGTGCAGTGTGAACATTTTTGACTGCCAGAAAATAGTACTTTGCCCAAAAGGGAATTAATGCAACAGACACCAAGGAGGGAAAGCGGCAAAAGTATGCGAAGCAGAAAAACGCAGAACTTAAGCATTGGAATATTAAAGATCCCTTGCATTATATTTGCTTTAAAATATACAAAATCATTCATAATTATAACCCTTTCACACCCCCTTTATAACCGCTTCAAATGCATAAGGGTGCAAACAATATTTGACTCCTAACCTAAAACATTCTCTGTGTGTGTTTTTGCTGACTCAATTCTTTAGTTTGTTCGTCAACTCCTTGCCATTGTGCAGCAATCGACAGCTTAAGTCAACAGCATTCTCTGCTGACATGCCATTAAGAAATTTTCCTTCCCCCATTGATATTTAAATGGAAATAATAATGGACAGCATTACAATGCGTTCGTGAATTATTCAATTGAATTAAAAATTCCTATGTCAAATGTTGTGTGCAAAACAAATAATTTTATTTATTTTTAGTTATGTTTTTGTCTTGTCATGACCAATCAACAATTCCAAATGCAAGAGCTACGATTAGATTATGCCACTGACAGTAGCAGCAGCAAAGGCAGCAGCAGCAGCAGCACCAGCAGGGTGGTGTCTGCTCCTTCCAATCCCTTGAAAATCCCCGACCCAAACGAATAAATGCACTTAACCACTGACTGAAATGTGTGTGTGTGTGTGTGTAAACAACATTTATAAATAGTTAATTACACAAAATATGTGGAACAGAGTGAAGCTGAAGCTGAAGCTGGCGAGCATACTCGTATTTGTTTGCTGTTGCTGTCGGAAACAATTCACATGGCTCTTGTGCATTTGGCATATGTTTTAATTGTCACACTGACATACACTCTGCACAGCACTGACATGTGGACTCTGGATAATTGTCAGGTTATTCAATAATTCACATGTGGAAAGTTTCAATGTTGTTTTGCGGTAAATGCGAAATGTTGAAGGCTATACAATTATTGTCCAATCATTGCTGCTTCTGCATTCTGTTGCAAGGGGAATTACTTAAAAATTGATATCATCAAAATGTTTGTGCAATAAAAGTGTTGTTGTTGTGTTTTCCCTTTCTACCCACCCCCACCCCCAACCCACACCACACACACATTTACAAAAACTAATTATACGCAAAAACGCAAAAAACAATCAGCAAAATGCAAAACTAATGAACAGCAGCAGCAGTAGGAGAGCCCGTGCCCGTGCCCGTGCCCGTTCCCTGCCATCCTTCATTTGCAGCAGCAACAGCAGGAGTACCCCTCTGCCTTATTTGCAGCAGCAACAGCAGGAGTACCCCTCTGCCTCATTCATTTGCAACACGAGAACGGAATGCAAATGTTTTTGCATTCAATCGAACGATTCATTAAACAGCCGCAGCAGCAGCCAGCAGCAGTCGCAACCCTGGCCAACAGTATTGCCAAGTACCCCGTTGAACAAGTGCTTTCCTTTTGGCTGTAGTTTTTTTTTTTGTTGTTGTTTGTATTGAAAAGCCGCTGTCGTAGCGCCCGCTGCTTGGGTCAACATTATTTATTTAAGGTCCGGGCGTATAGAGAGCCCAGAGATCTAAGCAGTAGAGAGTGGGGAAAATGGAACAGAAAAGCGTGCGAAAGAGAGAGACGAAGAGAGAGAGATAAAGAAAGAGAAGAGTCCTAGAGTCGGTGTTTAATATGCATACCCTGTTGTTTGGTCAATCGATGCAGGGAACATGCCACAAGCACCAGCACCGCACCGCACCGAAATCTAAGAAGTGGTGGTGTCCCTCTGTAGTCCAAAAAGCGCTCGTTAGCCAGCGCTCAAAACCCCCCCCCCCCCCAAAAAGATGGCACCAAAACTGGCACAAGAGGCAAAACAGAGAGGGGTGGATAGTGGAGATACGGGGTGGGGGGACAGATAGAGCAAGTAACAAGCATATCCTAAGCACGTAATCCATGTCCTGCTGTCTCTCTCTCTCTCTCTCTGTGTCTCTGCCTCTGCCTTCTCTCCTTCATCGTTCATCTGTGATTGACCCAAAAATGCGATGATTCGTTTTGATTTTTCACTCTACTACTTTTTGGATCTCCTCCTCCACTCCTTACTGATTTTCCCTACTGCTTTTCCCTGCCCTACTGGCTCCTACTTTTCTTTCACCAAATTTTCTATTTCTGCTGCTTTTCTTTCAACGTAAATTTCCAACTGCTGTTTTGTGCTCGCAAGCAAATTGAAAAACAAAAATCTATAGCCAAAATGCTTATTGAAAAAGAAAATTCAGTTTTGTGGTAGGCCTTGAAGGAGAAACTTTTTGGAAATTGCTTCGCAAATTCAATGAGCGAATTCTCATGCCAGGCAGAAAACCCACAAAAACACACAGAGAAAAAATACAGTCGACGAGTTTTTGCATATCAGAGTTTTTGCCATTTTTGGCGAAAAATTTCCATTATGGTTTTTCGCATCGATATTGGTTTGATGTGCAACTAAAAACAAAAACAAAAGGGAAGGAGGAAACCCTCTCCCTCGGTTAGATGAAATTTCGCACTAAATCTGTCAGTTAACACCTGCACTTCAACACCTCCTCCTAAAACATATACACACACAGATACACACTTGCTGCTCCTACCCTGCGGTGGCATGCCACAACATACTTTTGGCATAATAAATTAGCTTCTACTCCGGTTCTCGCCTCCCCACACTTCGTGTTCGTGTGTTCCCTGGCACCGTGGCACTGCGGCAACTTCAATCTTAATTAGCTGATGTCGACGCAGTTTACAGTTATCCACTGCTATACCACTGCCACTGCAACAACTCCTTCTCGTATATTTTGTTGCTGCCGTGGCAACACATATCACGTATACGCCATGCCATGCCACGCCGCATATACATTTTATTAGATATTCCCCTCTATAGTTGCAACAAACGGCTCTCCACTCACTCTCTCTCTCTCTCTCTATCTCTCTTTTACATTCGCTGTAAACTTTTGCTTAATGAATATTACATCAAGCATTAAGGGTATTCTCTGGCTAAAACTGTTTAGTCAAAGCATTAAATAATTTAATTTAGGTTTAATTTATGAAAAATGAATGAAATGAAACAGTTGATTCCTCTGTGCACTGAAGATGTTTTAGTTCTTAGCATTGCATACTTCTCCTTTTATTTCTGTTTTTTTTCTTCCCTCTTTTTTTTTTTTCTTTCTGCTTGTGAAGGCGTAGCTGAAAAATTGTTTCTGCAATTTACATTGATTTTGGCTGCTTCCGGTCTGACAAATATTTCAACAAAAAAAGTTGCTCTCTCTTTCTCTCCAACAGAACTTCAAATTGAGTATTCTTCAGTTCCTGGGGGGGAGAATGAAGGAATGCAAAAAAACAAAAACGACGCACTGCCGCATCGAAGTGAGATTATTTTCTGTAGAGAGAGCTCTCGCTCTGAAGATAATCCCCCAATTGTTTCGATTATCTTGCTAATCCCATTTAAATATATTAAAGTATTATTCCTACTTAAAAGTTACCTCAATCCTTAATCCTTAGGGAACGTTATCCTTAGCACTTAGTTAATTTATTACTTTTCTCTGCTTATTTTCTTCTTGTTATTCCTTTTGACATTCATCTCAATTTACTTTGCATCGTTCTACATCTGCCGCCGCTACCTTTTCTACTTTGGCTCATTTTACCTCCTCTTTTATTCCTCTTCCTCTGCCTTAAATAATGTTGCTTGTCAAATTGACTGGCGCTTTCATTCAAGAAAAGAAAAAAAAATATAGAAAACGAAAGAAGGACAACAGAGAAAACTCTTTCCATTGTCCCTGCCAGTAGTCTTAGTCAAGGCCCGCCATATTTTCCTTTTGCATTGTTTTGTCATTTGTCGCTTTTGGGTAGGTTTTTTTTTTTCCTTTGGGTTCCATTTCTGCTTTGCTAACGGAAAACAATTTGTATTGTTACCTTGGCCTAAGCGTTAAATTCCTTGGCTAATACGAATAGTTTTCTCTTGCTTTAATATTTTCTACTACTAACTAATAAATTTTGGAGTTTATTTATTGCAATTATAGCGCATTCCCTCATAAATTACGTAGACAGCTGCCGCTGCCGCTGCCGCTGCTGCTAGTGCTGCTGCCTGAGAATATTTCTCTTGGCTTTCGCTCAAAATTAATAAGCAAACAAAAACTGAGACAACATTCCCAGTTGCTCCTGCAAATTTTCCTCTTCAACTTTTCCATCCGAAAGTGTGTGCAACGAAAAGTCCCCCTCGCTCGCTCGCTCGCTTGCTTGCTGGAAAAGTCATCGCTCATTTGTTATTTAATCTTTGTCCGGCCAATGTGGATTGGTTGTGCCACCCTCTCTCTGTATCCTATGTATCTATCCTCAAGGATGCCTTAACCCTTTCTATCCACTCTAGATGCCATGGCCATAGCGAACGAAAGTGTTAATGAGTTTTAATTATTAAAATCTGAAGTTGCCTTTGGACCGTTGCCTTCTTGCTGTTCCCTGTTGCTGGTGCATTTTTAAAGTAGAGTTTTATTTATAGACATTATATATTTCATGAAGCGCATAGGGAGCTAAAGACCTTCCTCTCGCTCTCGTTGCTCTCCTCCTCAAATTCCCCAGCACAAACATTTTGCCGCACCCCCTCTAATAAAATGCTTTTCCCTGGGTTTATCTTGTTAGAACCATTTGCCGGGCGTTGTTTTAAAACTGCCAGCAACAACAACAATAACAATAACAACGATAATGCCACCCCCCCCCCAAAAAAAAAGTAGATTTTGCTGCTGGCAACAAACTTTTGACATTCAGTGTATAAAATTCATTGTGTGTGTGTGTGTGCTATGTGTTTCAAATAATTTGCAATCAAAAAGTTGCAGGCTACGGAGAGTGTGTGTGTGTGTGTGTGTGTGTTTGTCTCTTTCTCTATATCTGCATTTATCTCACTCTCTCTCTCTTTTGCTCTCTTTCTCTGTCTTTATTTTTATATCCATCTTTATTTTTAATTTCAGCTGCGAATTGTTGGTCTAATTTGTAAAATTAGCTAAGTTTGAAGAAACAAATTTTTTACACTATTTAATTAATTAATTAATTATTTATTTAATTAAACTATTTAATGGATCCATCAATTTAATAAATGTATAAAGAGCTGGTAAAAAATATATTCATAACTTAATAATGGATATAATAATGAATGGTACTTCATTGATGAATTTTTTTTTATATACATACATATATCGGTTTTTTGTAATGCTGCTAAATGTCGTCTGTTTGCTTGCATGATAATCTCAATTTGAACCAAATTATTCCACGAAAGTTCTATGAAAAACGTTTCGTAGAACAGCAATTTCTGTTTTTCCCATTTTCCATATCCAAATATTCCGGTAAATGTTGTTCTAATTTCTAAAATAACCCAAGAAGGCCAACATCCCTGTGGAATCCGAGCAATACATATATATATACATATGTATATTTTCTATGTGGATTTGTTTGTGGATTTGTTTGTGGATTTTATCTGTGTAAACTTCTTCCTTGGTATTTCGCAGCCGTATCTGCAGTCGTCGCCACCAGTTGTTTGCTTAGCAATTAAAATATTAGTTTTGCCTTAAAACTTAGCAACCGACGGACCGACAGACCGACAGACCGACCAACCGACCAGTCGTCTTATTCCCAGATTTGGCCTAAGACAAATAAACTTTAATTAAATGCAAAATGTCGACAGGCGCTAATTATCCTTACACCCACAATTACATCCTCCCCCCCAATGCTGTACCATCTCCCCGCTATACAACAAAAAAAAGAAAAGAAATCCAGACAAAGATAATAAATAAACAGGCAACGCGATTGCCAGAGAGGCCAGAACTGGAGCCAGGAGCCAGGAGCCAGTAGCCAACAAACAGGCTTAAACAATGGCTAAGGCTAAGAGGGAATCTGAAAGCCAAAACCAAAAGCAAAGCAAAAACAAAGCAAAGCAAAACAAGAACAACAAAAGCAAAAGATTCTGAAGAGATTAAAACCTTGCCGAGGCTTAATTGAGCAAACGGGTGGGGTGGGCACTAGGAGCACTAGGAGCTGGGGTTGCAGTCTGTTTCAGGGGGGGGTCAGCAGAGGAGTCAGAGAAGCAGCACCAATCCACATCGCGTATACGCGATGTTTGCCAGACGCGTGAGCTAAATGCCAAAACACAGAGCTGAAAGCGGGCAAAAACCCAAGAAAACAAAACGTTTTCAACTTTGTTCTCTCCACGTTGTTCTGCTTCTGATTGTTGTTGTTGTTGTTTCTGGTTCTGATGCAGTAAAAACGAAAAAAAAAAAACCAAGTGCACAAAGCCGCAGTCGGATCTGGTGACTAGGGAATACTCATTAATGTTTGATTTTGATGCTAATAAAGGTTGAAATAAAACAGCAATCATTACGTCCTGCACTCGCTGAGATCCAAGACCTGATGGTGGTGGTGCTAATTTCAGCCTTGCATGTCCGTGCATGTCTACGACTCGAAAGGCAAAGAGCCCCCTCTAGAACGCCAAAACTATGACAAATTTGTTTGCAATTTTTACATTTGTTTTCTGAACTGTCCAGCTGCTGGTCTGCCCGCTAACAAATATAAATATTATATTATTAATATTATATAAATAAATAATTATATATAAATAAATAAACATATAAAAAAACATATAAGTAAGAAAATTGTATTGCTCTCTCGCTCTTTCTAAGGTGTGTGGTGCACGGTGTCGTTAGCTGCGTGGCTGGAGAATGAAGAAACACAAAATAAAACCGAAACGCGATGAGTAATCAAAGCGACTGATTACCGAGGTGCCAGCGAGTGCTGTGTGTGTCCGTTCATGTAGGGCGCTCCTCCCACATTCGCTCAGACAACTGCAGCATACCCCAAATGTACAGGGTATATAGTGACGACTGAATGAGAGTGAGTGAGAGAGAGGGCGGGGCACAATTGTAACTGCTTGTTTATCCTTTCACCGACTGCGATTGTTCACATTTTGTATGCAAACTGCGCTAAAGCACTGCAGCAACAACTACAGCCAACAATGGCAGCCAGAAAAAGAGTAGCAATCGAGGGTATACCCTCGGTATGCCTGATACCCTCTAGCAGTTACATATTTGATGGACAGACAGAGTTCTTCCTCTATCCACTCTATCCAGATTAAAGATAAATCCTACTCTGGGGCTAAAAACATCTCCTCTTACTCATACTATCCCTTGCAAAGGGTAGCAAAACCCCAAGAGACAAAGCAACAACAAGAACAATACAACAACAAAATGCAAGCCACATGCATTCATTCATTCATTTATTCATTCATTCGGTTTATACTCATTTAGTCGCAGTTCTTTACTCTAATTTGTGCACTCCTCTGTGAATTATACTCACTCTCCCTCTCCCTCTCACTCTCTCTTTATGTCATTCTTCCTATCACTCCTGACTCCCTTGCCTTTCCTTTCCCTCTATTCTTTCCCATTCGCTGCCTCTCTTGCTGTTGCGACACACTTCAAGATTTGCCTGGGATTTCTGTCTTCTGTTGTTGCACGGGGAAAACCCAAAGAAAAGCTAAAGAAAAAAATAAAAGAAAAAAAATGAGCGAAAAGCTAAGCAAACACAAGTAGCTGGCAACAATAACAAGTGCACAAACAACAAGAACAAATTGTAACATAAACTTTTAGCCGCTAGCATTTTAAGTTGACTAAATGCTCGACTTAATTGGCCAACACAGGAGAGAGAGACAGAGAGAGAGATAGAGTGAGAGTGGGGGTAGGGTCTAGGGCCAGACTGAGAAGCAACCACTACATAGAGAAATAGAATAAGAAAAATGAGAGCATAAAAGTCAACGGAAAAAATCCAAAGGCATTGAAAAACTATTCAGCAATCTATTGAAAAGACTTTTGCTGTGACAAGAATAATAAGGCTGGGGGGAGAATAAAAACGAAACGAGGACCAAAGGAGCATCATTAGGAGCCCACAAAAGGAAAAAAAAAATCATATTTAAATTGGAGATTTTTATAGGATATTATAAGAACATTTTTAATGATCTCTCTCAACTATAGTACATGCATATTTTCTGCCCATTTGACTAAATGAATTATTGCCCATTACTCCCCACAACTGAGCCTAAGATTTATGCTTAAAATGTCTTCTAAATGATGAATTTATCATTCGTTCTTCCACTCAGTGTGCTGTGCTGTGCTCTCTGTGGACATTGGCACATCAACTATTTTATCGGTTTTTGCATACATCAATTGCCATTTAATTACCACAACTATTTATAGAGAAATAAATACAACATTTTGTTGCGTTTTTGCTTTGTGGAAATGCCGCCGCAGCCGATAAAAAAAAAATCAAGCAACAAATCAACCCTCTAAGCCCCCGCGCGCATACCCACACCCCGACGTTGCGACGTTTGCATAGAAATATGCAAATTTTTCTATTTTTAAGGCTAAACAAAGTTTTGCCAATAGCAGCAAATTGTTCAGTTGCTATAAGTAATAAGTATGTATGCCATTGCCACGCCCACGTCTATGGTTGCGCGTCGTAATGGTTGGGCGTAAGAGAGTGGCTCTGTACGGGTGCGTGTGTGTTTGTGTGTGTGTGTCTGTGTGCCTCTGTCATGCTTAATTATTGTAAGTCAACACTTGACTGCCAGAGTGATTTATAAACGTTGTTACTTACACTGTTTATGTTGGCCCAATAGAACGACAGAACACAGCAGTTAACAGAACAGAACAGTCAACAGGCAACGCAAAGACAAGGTCGACTGGGTAGGCAAGTCTCATAAGTAGACAGAGAGAGAGATAGAGAGATGGAGAGAGGGGGGTGTGACACTTCCATTGACCACAAAATCATTTGAAAGCTGTTGCCAGTGACAACGATACGTTATCCACCTATGATTAAACACCGACGGCATTTTGCAGCGACAGGAAATTGCCACAGGGAAAATTCCATCACTCAATTGGTTTCCTTTTATTGGTAAAATAAAAATTATATTAAATTATATAGGAGCATACTCGTATAAATAATAAAATAAATTAAAAAATATTTTAAATTAAATTATATAAAATTTGCATGAATGTCAAAAGCTCCAACGAGCGTAAAACTGAATGATAGAGTTATCGTGTAACATCCGCTTAACAGACAGACAGACAGACCAGACCAGACGGAAGCATTTGCCATTTTGGTGAAATATTCAAGTAAATCACCCAAAAGTTAGGGCAATTTATTTGCCCAACAAGCCCAACAAATAAATGGAATCGTGCATAATTATAAACAAAGTTTTTGGCCAAAAAGGAATATCAACTGGAGAAACAGTGCATTGCGGCAAACAACAGATAGAGAGTGTGTGTGAGAGAGAGAGGAGAGAGAGAGAGAGGGTGGGGGTAAACTTTAACTTCTTGGCAACAAACAGTAAACAGTAAACCGCAAATAGCAAACACACACAGACAGACAGACAGACAGACAGCAGGGGAAATGGATTTCAGGTTCTCAGCCAAAGCCAAAATCAGAGCCAAGTTGCAAGGTTGACCAACAGACAACCAGAGACATACACAGAGACAGAGGCAGTGTAGTGGCAACAACAATTTTGCTGTATTTAAATGGATTTTGGCAACCAGAGTTAGACAGAACCACCAAGAACAGCAGCAGCAGCAAAAACAACAACAGCAACAACAGCAGCAGCAGCAGCAGATATGTATGTAGATAGTGTAGTTGGATGCCACACCCACAAACAGCGGCGGCGGCGCATCAGAGGAGTATCCAAAATCCAAAATCCAAGTCTGGGAATCAGAGGAGTGTGCACTGCTGCTGCTGTTGCTGTTGCTGCTGTTGCTGCTGCACACCAATATAATGTCGCTTGCATATGTAAACCCATCCAAGTTTCTGTGCAGTTTGTCGGAATCGGCATCGTAATGGGGGGAATCACACAATTGGAGTTGGAGTTGGAGTTTGGCTTTGGAGTTGCAATTGCAGTGGAAGTTGAAGTTTCCTGCTACTCCCTCTACTGCACCTTCTGCCAGTGTACATATATGTGTATATTATGGTTGCCAAAATACTAAATGTCTATCCGCAATGCCCACAAGCGCACACAAGTCAAATCAACATAGAGATAGAGACACACACACACAGAGGCCCAGGCACAGGCACAGGCACAGGATGAGATATTCCATAGGTTTTTGGGATGAGATTAAAAGGTAGAGTCCTGTCTGGCACCGTGCTAAAACAAAACAGTAATCGAGGGTTACAACTGCAAGATATGTACATATGTATGTATGTACTTCAGTAATTTGTTTAGTTTTTACTCCTATCGGAAGTGGAAGTTCGAGTGATTTCAAAATTGGAGCTTCATTTTATAATATTTAACCTTATTAAAATCCTTATGCCCCGTTACAATGCTCATTCCTGCCGCATACTTTTCTCAAAAAGAAAAAAGCATCAACAAAAACAATCTTCAAACATCTTTTCCGCTAAGTTCATTAACACTTTTGAGGCATTTAATAAATTGCATTTCAATTGCCATTAGCTCTAAAAAAAAGAAACAAACAAAAAAAACCACCCCAACCCCCACCTCCTAATTAGACTGCTTGGCTGGCTGCTGCTGCCTGTTTGCCTGGCCAGAGCCAGAGCCAGAACCAGAGCCTCATTATTGCCTTCAATTAGCCAAAGAGGAGTCTGTGAGAAACCGCCGCTTACTGCATAAAAATTAATTTAAATTGCTATTTAACTGACCATGCTAAAGGTTTTCCACCCCAGCCCCTCTTGGAAATGTTGCATCCCCTTTTGCTCTTTTTTCTTCATTTTATTTGGAAGAAAGGAGGAGCCACGAAAGTGGACAGAGGTCGGACTTTGGCTAATTAATTTGTGAAAAATGTCCGAGATCCAGGGACAAGGGACAAGGACAAGACAGCAGCAGCACCAACGCTTCCTGTTTTTGTGCTGCACTTGAAATGTTGCCCCAGCAGTCATGACGCTCGCCGCTGCCTCGCCCTTCTGCTTTTGTTGTACATTTTCACCTTCTCACCTTCGTCAATATGCGTGACATGTTGCAACTTATATCGCTATTTTTATACAACAAGAAAAAAAGCACTCACACACAGGGGCAGAGTTCACAGTAGATTACGGAGTAAAACGAGGGGAGGAAAAAATAAAGGTAGATTGCATTGATAGAACACGTTTTAATTTTGAACAAAATACACACACACACACACAATGTCAGGGGGAGCTGATGGAGAGGGTGGGGCAGAGAGTAAGGGAGTGCCAATTCAGGGAAACATTCAATGGCAGTAGGGAAAGATTAACTTTATAGCCAAGGATAGTTTACAAAGGACGGGAGATATATACGAGTATATTTAACGTAGAAATATATGGATTACATTTTAAAAAGTTCAAACTCACGACTCTGCTCCTCTTCTGCTTTTTTCATTCGATTCTATCTTCCCTCTGCCCGTGGTAGTCGTTTTACCGTTACTTTTCCTCTGCTTTATCTGTTCAGTTCATTTCATACAAACGTACGCACGGCGATTGCGAAATTGCGACGAGAGAAAGACACGACAAATGGAAAGATTTCTCTCGCACTCGCACTGCACTCACACACTCACTTTTCATATTTTTACTCCTTTTGCCTTTTTTTTTACTACGCTCTGCTCTCTTTTCCCCTCTTTTCAACGACCGTTACATCTTGAAGGGGAAATATTTTGATACACGCACACACACATGGCAAGACATTGCTAAACCAAACGAAAAAAAAAAACTGAGACACCTCCTGGAACGCTGGAATCGGGGCTCCGCTGATTTTTGCACATACTTCATATATTGCCGCATTGTTCCCTCGCCGATATGCCATTTTGCCTCTTGGACCGCCTCCGCAACTAATCACGCACTTTTTCGTAGACTATTTTTTGCCCATTTGATTATTCACTTTACCACAACACAACACTACATTACACTTCACATCATATTGGCGCCTTTTTCCTTCGCCGATCTGCCTTTTGAATGCCATTTTGCCTTGTGTAAAGCCTCCGCTCTGGATTACACTAAAACACTACTTTTTGACCATTTTCAAAGATTATTCACAAATACGCGACACTTCTTTCCATTTGATTTACCGAATATTCCCGTTTTTTTTTTCGCGAGCCGAAACGCGGAGCTGACCTTCAAGCTGGTCTGGCAGAGAAAAAACTGTGAGCGCGATGCAGATGCGTAGCCAGCTTGGCACACGCACGTTCCTGCGACGCTCTCCTTATGCTCGCACTTGTTGCTCTCTCACACTCTCCCACGCTCTGCTCCTCTTCAGCGCCCTCGCGTACTTCAAAGCGAGATCGAAGGTGTGTGGTTGTCGGCACCCGACGACATGTGGAGTGAGAGTGGCGAGGGAGAGGAGGCTTAAAGTGCCTCTCTTTCGGCTTATCTCTGCAATTGTAACGGCTCGTGTTCTACCGAAAGTTTCGGTTCCTCGTTTCCCTAACTCTCTCTTTCTTAACTACGGCAAAAGAGATGATCGACTCCTGCTGCTGCTCTTCGTCTGCCTCTCTCACTTAAAATGAAATCGAAAGTGTTTGGCTGTGGGGTAACAGCTGTTAGTGGGAGCGAGATGGCGAGGATTACAATGCGTTTTGCGGTTATTTGCGTAGAATTGAATGTAGAATGTAACCAAGAATGTTATGCAGAGTATAATTCAATTTAAAATGCAAATATTATATATAATTGAAGCATTTTAAGGTATTTTTTATACCCGTACTCAAAAAAGAGTTAAGTGGTATATTAGATTTGTGGTAAAAGTGGATGTGTGTAACGCAGAGAAGGAAACGTTTCCGACCCCATAAAGTATATATATTCTTGATCAACATCAATAGCCGAGTCGATAGAGCCATGTCTGTCTGTCCGTCTGTCTGTCTGTCCGTCTTGTTGAGCGCCTAGATCTCAGAGACTATAAGAGCTAGGGCAACCAAATTTGGTTTCCACACTCATGTGATATCACACTGCTGCAAGTGTATTTCAAAATTTCGCCCCGCCCCCTTCCGCCCCCACAAAAGACGAAAATCTGTGGCAGGCACATTTTTAAAGATACGATAAAACTAAAAACGCAGTATCGTAGAGAATGCCCATACCTACCAGACTGCCGAATCTGAATCAGATCGGATCATAATTATAGCCAGAATGAAGAAATTAATTTTCAGTTGCTTCCCCTGTCCCCCCTCCCGACGACGACAACGAAACTCATTTTCCTTCTCGCTCGCACACTCTGCCGCGTTCAGTGCACGAGCAACCCCTAGCGGAGGAGATGTAGAATCTAAATGAAGCATGTACATTGTACAATCTACATGTTAGATGTAGAATATACATTGTAGATGTAGATGTAGATATCAGATGTAGCAAAAAAATGTAAAATGTAAAATTTTTTTTTTTCTAAAATTCTAAAAAATCATAAGATCAAAAATGTATATACTGACTGAGTACGGGTATAAGTAGAGTCGCGTCCCCAGAAGCGACTCGCACGTTCCTTCTCGTTTTCTTCTAGTAATTTTCTTTTCACTATCCCAACAGACATTTAACTACCGAAATGATATAGAAACCCAAATGATGAGGTTAATGATGACGCTTCATGTTCTCTATACACACACACACACACACATCATTAATTCCATTCGCCCGACAAAGTAAATTTAACCTTTTAGCGCAAAGTATGCAACCGAATAAAAGCACAAAAATAAACACTAACCCAGAGTCAGAGTCAGAGCCATCCCAGATACATACATATGGTATGTAGAAGCATTAACCTCAACCCCCAACACACACATACAGTTGTGTTCAATGAAATAGTAGTGCCGCACCTCACTACTTTCAAAACTCTTTTTGAGATAGTTCTAGTCTTTCAAATTGAACAAGTGATACCTTTACGGAAAGCCTGGAATGTAGGCATTGGATAACCGAAGAAACCCCGTTACATTTGCATTCCATCTTCTTGTTTTTCATGACTTTAGATAACTACCCATGATATCTTCTGTTCAATGAAATAGTAGTGCTGGGTTAAATTAATTTTTAAAAATGAAAAAACAAAGCAAATTAATCTAAATAAGTCACCATCCGTAAGCTCAATTTGGTGATTGAATAATTTGATGAAAGAAAGTTTTGGACATAGCGGTACTTTTGATTTTGAAGCGTTAAAGAAATCATTGCTCGGTCCAGAAGAGGATACTTAAGAGTTAGACTAAAAACTTAAGGCAGGAGGTATATTGGAATTGAAAATTAAGTTGTATGCACTCTCACTATTGTATTTAACCCAATTAACTAAAAGAAGTAAACTGAAAATCGATTTTGTATGCGAAAAATTTATTTTTTAGAGGATGGTTGGCGGCGGTCGAAGGCAAGACCAGGCCTTGAATATCCTCAAAAACTATGAAAAAAATTTTTAATCGATCTGTCAGTGATGTGACAGTTTGTAGACGGTTGATTACACATTATTTGAATGCAAGAAGTTCCAGAAAGCTCCGCGTTTGGGTCTAAGAGTACATGGGTGCACGACTTCAGTTTGGAAAAACGCATGTGGAATGGCCTGTGTCACAGTGACAAAAATACTTTTGACTGATGATAGTAAAGTTGTATTATATGGTAAGATAGACTCAAAAGAATATGTTTGGCATTCACAGAAATTCAATTACCACTTAAAATCATGAAAAAAATAGCATTGGGCATGGAAGGCTGAGCCTTATGGGGCCCAGCTCATATAAGCTAGTACTTTCTAGCCTGGCGTTTGAGTATAGTATGGTTTTGAGCGAAACTGTGTATGTAGGTATACTTTAGAATACATTAAATTCAAATTACAGTTGAAAAATTCATGTTAAAAGGATCTTTTAACAGGATAATGACTTAAAATACCCAGAAAAGCTCGCTAGGAATTGATTTTTATCGGAAAAGATCGACGTTTTTCCAAGGCCAACTGTCCAACTAGATATAAATCTCATCGAAGTCTTATGCTGGAATACCAAATACATTGTTGACACTGCAAATCCGTGAACCAGAGCCTAGTTTTAGCAAGTGGTTCATGGAATTATTGGCTCAAATCCTATTGAAGCGTTGGCAAGAGATTAATGACCCATATCCGGCCGGTGCAAGTTCGCAATGAAAACCAAATTGATAAAAAACTACAAATTAAAGCTCAAGAAACATGAAGAACATGAGATATATGTTTTTATTTGAGTTTCGTTGTTTTTTTTAATTATCTAAAAAAACACTACTATTTCATTGAACAGCATATTTTATGGGTATTCGGCTTATGTCATGTAAAACAAGAAGATGGAATGCAAATGTAACGGGGTTTCTTCGGTTATCCAATGCCTACATTCCAGGCTTTCCGTAAAGGTATCACTTGTTCAATTTGAAAGACTAGAACTATCTCAAAAAGAGTTTTGAAAGTAGTGAGGTGCGGCACTACTATTTCATTGAACACAATTGTACATACATACATACATAGCTCAAAATGTAACTCTTGCTACCTGCTCAAACATTTTCGCCTAGGTGTTAAAAATAAAAAGCTGTCAGAGATGTGTGTGTGTGATGACGACGATGGTTGTGCAGGGGTAGGGGGTACACGCGGTACGGCACTCATTTAGTGCCTTTGCTGTACACATGTCCTCTGTACCGTTCAGTACTCCCCATGGAATCAGTCGTACCCTGTCCTGCTGTAGCGCTCCTGTGTATCTAGCAGAGTCACGTCTCCTGGCGTTGTCATAATGAATTCAGCGTTTATGGCGCTTATTCCATTTGGTTTCATTATCAGTATGTACATGTATCCCCACTAACCCACCACCCCTCCCCCTTTACCTATCCTTCTTGCTTTCTATGACAGTGTTGCTCGCTCTCTCTCTCTCTGTGTTCTATTCCCCACCTATTTGTCCTCTCTTTTTGGGTGACCCTTGTGCCTGCTGGTGTCATGTGCGTGTCATGTTGCTTAAAATAAGACACATTTAACATTTTGCAAGTTTAAAATTGGGGCTGAGGGTTGGAATTCTATTCGTGCACAGCCACGTGACAGTTTTAACTTAATTCCTGCAATGATTTGATATTGGGTTTCAACTTATCAATCCTCTCTATTCGTCTATCTATTTGCAGGTTCGCACACTTTTTGTCAGCGGTTTGCCCATGGATGCCAAGCCGCGTGAACTTTATTTACTATTCAGAGCCTACGAGGTGAGTTAAAGTTGCATATTTTCACAAGAAAATAAAATCATAATAAATAAATTCTTTCATAATTTAGGGCTACGAAGGATCTCTTTTGAAAGTAACTAGCAAAAATGGCAAAACTGCATCGGTAAGTCAGAATTTAAGACGAACCTAAGGATGTTCCTTACTAATGATTATTTATTGTGATACCCTGTACAGCCCGTGGGCTTTGTGACATTCCATACAAGAGCTGGAGCCGAGGCAGCCAAGCAGGATCTGCAGGTAATAAATTCACTCGTTAATAATATTTCTATTATCTTTGAATATTTCAAAAAAGAAAACACCAAAATAATTTTTAGCAATTTTTTTTATCAAAAAAAAAAAAGATAAAGAGAAAAAAAAAACCCTCCCTCTTCTCGGCGAATAAAAAGTATTATACACTGTAAAGCACACAAACAACAACAACAAATCAAAATACTTGTATAATCGTATTGCCTGGCTTCCTTCAACAAAAAAATAAAAAATAAACTACCGTTTTAGGCCCTCTTAGCCGCTGCTATCCCCCAACAACAACAGCAACAAAATGCAATGTGTATCTCAAAATCCAAAAAAATTGTGGAGCCCATAAAGCTCTTGCATCATCACCCCCCACAAAAACAAAAAACCAACAACAACAAACAAAGATCTACACACACATAAAAAAAACACGACACGTGCTTGCATTTGAAAAAATGAAAAAAACAATTAAATTTAAATTTACATTTCACCCAAAAATCGCATTAAGTGTTTTCCCCTCTCTGTCTTACTCTTACTCTCTCGCTGTCTCTTTTTCTCTTCATTGAGTTGTGTATTTTTTATTGTTTTTGTTTTTGGTATTGCATCTCCCACTCTCTCTCTCTCTCTGTCTTACTCTTTGCTCTCATTCTTGCCCTATCCCAGTAAAAACACGCAGAAAAAAAACACACACACACTTACACTCACTGAAAACACACTCACACCTATAAACGGGTACACTCATGACACTCACACAAACACACTTTCATCTATGGCAAAAGCTCAATGCAAGAAACAACAACAACCAAAAGGCAAAAGCGCAAAAGCACCAACCAACAACAACGAAATGAAAGCCACTCTGGTGCATGCCCCCTCCTCCCCTCCACCCCTCTCTAACAGACAATCCCTCTCGCAATCTGTCTCACCCACATGAAGTTGAACCACTCTATCCAAAATGATCGTTTATCGTCGAAAACTTCTTCTAGATTCCACTAGGTAATCGCTTAAATAATCATATTTTTTGTTAAATAAAAAGTTGAAATTGCTTTTTGTCATTTAACGTTTACATGTGAATGGCCATTTGCCATTCAGTTAGAATTCACTATTTTGTGTAAAATTATACATAATAATTCTAATCGAATTATCCCATTGATTCTTGTACTTTAACGTTTACATTTTAAAGGCAACTCGGAAATCGGTTTAAATATCATTCCCGTAAGGAATAACCTGCTTTTGTTGCCCATTAGTGAAGATCTAAAGCAGAATGTCATCTGCTCTCAAAATCTGTTACCTTTTTCATCAAAAATATCCACGCTACAAAAAATCCCCTACCACACCATAAACCACAAAAGTACATACAGTGCAGGCACTACCGATATATATAGAACAAATATCAACGTTGAATGACCACCCCCCCGCCCGTTCCCTGACCCGCCCTCAAGCAAATGAATAAAAAAAAGCTCTACTAAGAAAATTATTATTCATTCACAATTTTTTTAAATTAAACGTTACTTTTACGCGACATTCAAAATTATTTTTGGCGAATTGTTGCAAAAACTATATAATTAAAAAAAAAAGAAAGTCTCTTGAGAAACTTGAACAACAAAAAAACTATACAAAAAAAAAAGAAAAAAAATACAAAAATAGAAAATACAAACCGCTGTATTTTGATCTGATCATTTACAGCAGGGTGTACGCTTCGATCCCGATATGCCCCAAACAATTCGCTTGGAATTCGCCAAGAGTAACACGAAAGTGAGCAAACCCAAACCACAGCCCAATACAGCGACAACAGCCTCACATCCTGCATTGATGCACCCACTCACTGGACGTAAGTAAAAAAAAAAAAAAATACAAAAAAAATAAAAGCAAAAATAAAAAAAAAAGAATGAGATTTCGGCAGTTGCTAATTTCTTTAGTTTTTTTTGTTTGTTTTATTTTTCCTCTTACTGTATGTAGTTAATATTAAAAAAAAAAGTACATTATGTTTAAGGGTACAACAAAAACCAACAAACGAAGGCGTACTCGATAACGATAAAACGCAGAGCACTATCCTAACTTATCGACACGAAAAAGACACACACACACACACAACGAATACACACTGATACGTACACACTCTGATATCCAACGATTTGAGCAGTTAAAAAGACGAAACGAAAATACATGCTTTCAAGTGCACATAAACACACAGAACTTTTATAGAATATAAGTATATAAATATCGTATTTATGTATGCTATAATTATCATATATATAAAAGTCGCTATTGGGTCTTAATCGTATATTACATATATATATTCCCAACTATAGGTTACAGCAACAACAAATAATAACTATACCATATTATATTATATTATATATATAATGTACTGCACTTTGATCACTTGTTACACTTTGTTTCAAACTCTCACACACTCGAACACACACACACGCAACACACCCACAAAACACACACAACCAACACACAGAGATACTCAAAAAAGGACGCACTCGCCAAAAAAAAAAAATAAATGCTCGAAATTATAGACAAGAGGAGGCCTTAAAGCACCAGCAGATGGGCAGGGATGGAAAGGGGAACTAGTTCCCTAATTTGGGGATACAAATTTGAACCTTAAAGATTCCTAAACTTGTAAATTGAATATTAGAGGGTTAACCTTACATTAAACAATGAAAACTTTAGAAAAATATTTTGTTATATTTATAAACCAATGTACAAGCAGTTCTAAGGCCTGAAAGGATGCTATTTTCCGCATTTAAAATGTCTCAATTTTCAGGAATATAAAAATAGTTACCAAAATGTTTTTTAAAGCTTCCATTAAATCTCCTTAGATTCTTTTAAAATATTTCAAAATATCAACAAAGTTATCCAAATTATCCAATTATTTATATAGAATTTAAGTACTTCAATAAAGCGCTCAAGTCCCCGCAGAACTAGTTCTTTGAAATCAAATCTTTCCATTCCTGGCTAGCCAAACAAAATAAAAGACTGAGACAACGAACTTTCCATATGAAACAATTTTATTACCTAAAATAAAATCCATAAATATATATATATTTTTTTTACCTTTTTTTTGGAAACCTGTTCTTGTTCTATTTCCATTTTTGATTTTTGTCAACTACTAACTAAAAAAAGAAAAAATCAAAACAAAAACTATGTGTTTAGCTTTAAAAATCAAATCAAAACCAAATGATTTGGAGCTTGGGAGATAATCAAACTAATTAGTCTACTATTCTCCATTTCTCATAGATCTGGGTGGGCCGTTCTTTCCGGGCGGACCGGAGTTATGGCATCATCCGTTAGCATATTCGGCAGCAGCCGCCGCTGATTTACCAGGCGCTGCAGCACTGCAGCATGCAACATTAGTACATCCGGCCCTGCATCCGCAGGTGCCAGTGCGCTCCTATCTCTGACTAAATACAGACAAAGTAATGGAGCAGCCTATGCATCAAGTAAGACATACAAAAATATATTCTGCATTTTATATACGTAGATATTAAATGTACATTTTTACTACCAATTTTTTTTGTAGACTCAAATGACCATGCCGCAACATCATCAGACCACTGCTACTGCTATACATCCTGGTGCAGCTGCAATGGCACATATGGCCGCTGCTGCGGCAGCTGCCACACCACAAAATGCTGCTGCTGCGGCAGCAACTGCCGCCGCTGCTGCTGCTGCACAACATCATCATTTTTTATCGAGTCCAGCGTTGGCAAGTCCCGCCGGATCCACGAATAATGCCACACATCCGGCTAATCCACAGATTGCGGCCAATGCACCCTGCTCCACGCTGTTTGTGGCTAATCTCGGCCAATTTGTCTCCGAGCATGAACTCAAGGAGGTTTTCTCTAGGTAAATATTTTAAAATAAACACTAAAAACTAAAAAAAAAAAAAACCAGCACCCAACCACCAAACTAAAAAGAAAAAAATGGAGAAACACAACAAAAAACCCACACAACCATTTTATTTAGGCACTTTTTGTGAGCAACAAAAAAAAAGTACTAACCAGATCTAACTTTTATGCGTTCTCTTTCCTTGGTTCGTTTGTTCGCCCACCTACCACCACCAAAACCACCAACCACCAAAAAAAAAAACCACCACTCGATATCACCTCTTCTATTGTATAATACATTGAATATAATCGAAAATCTACAAAAAAAAAAAAAATATATATATATATTCTAACCAACAACAACAACATCAAATAATATATATATATATATATATAACCATGCACAGTATGCCTGGCTTTTGTCGCCTACGAATGCACACAAAAGGTATGCACCAAATCACAAATTCTATGCCTCTGACTATGTCTACAACTTTGAAAACCTCTACAAAAACAACTTCAACTTCCTACTCTCCAAACAACAACAACAACAAACTATCGAATGCAACAACAACACCAACAACAGTCATGGCCACAACAGCAGCAACTGGCTCAAGCTGCTCCATCAATAACAACAACAACAACAACAACAATAGCAGCATTCAACAACAACAACATCCAGTGGCGTTTATTGAGTTCAAGGATGCGCCAAGCGCCGCCCAGGCCATGCAACAGCTGCAGGGCAAGTATCTACTTAGCTCCGATCGTGGATCCATACGGATCGAATATGCAAAGAATAAAATGTCCAACGATATAACCACAATTGTTGGTAAACAAGCTCAACAACAGCAACAGCAACAACAACAGCAAGCAGCACAGCAAGCCATAGCACCGCCACCACCACCACCGATATATATATTGAATGGTAGTGAACAGCTACAACTACAGCAGCACTTGCAACATCAACAGCAACAGCAGCAGCAGCACCTGCAACAACAGCTACTACAGCAACATCAGCAACAACAGCAACATCAGCAACAACAGCAACAACAACTGTCAATGGCAACAGATTGCACCATGAACACCAACGGCACCAATGATAGCACCACTAGCGTTGTTGTTAACTCACTACAGCACCACAACCAACTTCATCATCCTTCAAATCAGCACCACCAAAATCATCTCTTTAGAGACGTATGTATTCAATTCCGAGTGAAACAAAAGTGATACCAAATAGAAAACCGAAAAGAAAAACCAATATGTGTGTGTGTGTGTGTATGTGTAGACCATACCCTAGATGATCCACATATGTACCATGTACTACTGTACTTGTCTATGCTCTAGATGATCTGAACTATTCTTAGCTGTGCTTGCTCTATTCCTCTGTGCTATCATCTTTTTTTTTAGCTGTACTAACTTTCATTTCAACTATAAAACACTATATAAAACATTTTTAATTTAAGCAAGTTATTTTAAAAGAGATTACACAGAACACATAGATGAGCTGGAATTGCTCGCTTAAAGCAGAGTTCTGCTATAAGAATATACTTACACTCGTTTAATTTTATTGCCTGCTCTAAAAGATTTGTAAACCCATTTCTACTAGTTCTATGCATGTTTCCACACATATTCAGCGCTCATTCTCTTCATATCAAATACAAAAAATAATCGCTCTATAGCGTATCCCATTCGTAGTGGTCACAACTATTATTAGAATGTACTTACACGCTCATTCTCTTCGTTTTCCGTTCGTTTTGGCACCAAAAATGAAAATTATGTACTTTTTCATTAATTTTTGCAGCCTACCCTCTCGTGCTTTTCCTTAAATGGACGCATCTGAGTGCTCAAAAAAAGGTGTTCCACCTAAGAAACCCCTTCTGTTCTTTGAATGCCGCTGAGTGCATAGCTTACACCCTCATTCTCTTCATTAGATATCGTTCCAAATCGTGTAAATAGCTCAACTATGTGTTCTAGAATCTTGGCCAATAACTTTCTTCCTTAGTTGCTGCTCCTAAACCTAATCGCCTGCACTCCTTTTCACTAATAGCACACACCCACACACACATCCACACACACCGTTTGACCCATAAATATTAGATGCACACCCTCCCCATTCAATTCACCAAAACACAAAAAAAAAAAAGAAAGGGTCCAGAAACCAATCCTCTGTAGCATGAGATCCTTTCTACTAACTGGAATATAAAGCCAAAACCCCATTAAATATTTATAAAATTTTGCAAATTTTTATTGTTAAGCTTTGGTGCTCGTTTACTTTGCATGCTACCCACCACCTACCTACCTCGTACCACCACCTACAACCACTCGAACCACAGCAGCAACAGCAGCAGCATTCAGCAGCAGAAACAAGTAAGAAACCCGCCCAAGGGATGCCCATAACAATTCATATGTGTTTGTGTGTGTATGTATTTATGTTTCATACAAGGGAGAAATAGTGGGAGTGAGAGCAAGGAGTGGCCATAACAATTGGAGCCACATTTAAATACAAATTATAACACACACAAAATGCAGTGGAAAGTGCTCCCAAAACAAGTTATGACTTGATTATGATAGTAAAAGTTAGAAGGGAGTGGAGGGAGCTAAAACAGGTGGCCATAAAGGAAAAGAGATGGATACATATGTATATGCATATTTATGTATGTAGAGTGTAGAGTGAATGAGAGAGAATGAGAAGCTTTTACTGCCACTCCGCCACTGACTTCTCCCCAGACATCCGCTCTATAAATGTTAGCTTCCGTTGAGACTTAAGCACCTTTCTCTCTCTCCCACTCACTCTACCCAACTCTCATTCCACTTCACCGCATGTGTGGGTGTGTGTGTGTGTGGTCTCGCACGTCTTTCAAAATGCTAAAAGACCACATAAATTTAGTTTTTCAATTTGCTGCAAGAAAAAACAGCAACAGCAGCAGCAGCAGTCGTGGGGAGAAAACTTTATAAAAAATGCAAAAAATTAAACGCATGCCACACCCATATTGCCACACCAGTCTCTGCCACACCGCTGAATGCCACACTCCACTGCCCTTATACGCTAAAAAGTCATGAAAAATGTTACAGTTTTACAGCTTTTACGAGTGGCAGCATTAAACAAATACAAGTGGCATGGAAATTCAACCTTTTCCTTTGTAATTTTTTAAGTTTTTATCTTGAGAACGTACCAAACAAAAAAAATAATACCCTAGAAAACTAAAACCCATAACCAAAAAAAAAGTCTAACGAATCCAAGTATCTCCAAGCATGTTAAAAAATCACTCAAAGCACCCACAATTGAGCGCATGTGATGCAACCAACAACAAAAAAAAAAAACCCAAAAAATCCAACCATTAAACATTTACTAAATGAATGTATTACCTCAATTATTTACAGAGGAGCGGGTATGGAATCACGGCATGATTTGCTCGCTAAAAAACTAGAGAGAGAAATGCAACAACAACAACAGCAGCAGCAGCAGCAACAGCAACAGACGCAAGTGCATCATCAGACACAGCAGCAGCAGCAACAACAACAGCAGCAACATCATGCAGCAGCAGCAGCAGCCGCGGCAGCGCAACATTACCATCAACAGGCAGCACACCACCATCACCAACAGCAGCAGCAACAGCAGCAACAACAGCAACACCTGAACCACCATCATCAGCATCATCATCATCATCACCATCAGCAGCAACAGTTCTTGATGACGCCGACAGCAACCTGACGATTCCATCACTATGCAGGTGGAACGACGCAAGCCACACATCTGCTGCAGCAGCAACAGCAACAATATCTGCCGCAGCAACAGCAACAGCAGCAACATCATATCTATTCGTATGTGGTTCCGGCAGTCAGTCACATAGCAGCCTGATGGGTTGATGATCCCACATTTGAGTTTGAGTTCCATAGGTCAAAAGGAGCTCCCGCATGCAACGGATTCATGCGTTAAACAGGAGGCAAAACAAATAAAAACAAGAAAAAACTTTAGTTCTAGAACAAAGCAAACAACAGAAAAAGTAAAAAAAAAAACTAAAAAAAAAAACTTAAAAAAATTAAGAAAAAAAAAACAAAAAAGAAAGTTAATTTATAGATGAGAATGAAACAAAAAAAAGGAAAACAGAGAGAAAGAGAAAATCCCCGTAATCCCAGTTTAGTGAAATTTTTCGACAGAAGAAAGCAGCAGAAGAAAAGCAACACAAGATTGTGTAGAGGAACCAAAAAGCAAAACTAAAACAAAAAAGAAAACGAAAATGGGAAAAAACTTGTAGTAAAATATACAAAATATACGATAGATCGGAAAAGCTGAGCGAACTACTTAAACTAAAGTTAGTAAAAAACAAAACAAACCAAACAGCCGATGATATGCCCCCTATAAACAAATACATATTTATATATATACATACATATACATAAACCCTATATATATGTGTATATATTTATAATAAATATTAATTATATATAGCAAAGAAAAAAAAAAACAAAGCTGAATCAAGAAGAATTTTTGTTCTCTTTTGTTGAATTAATTTTGTTTGAAGTCGTTTGTTTGTTTTTCGTTTGATTTAAGACTCAATATCCTGCTCCTAAAACCAATACCCCTCCCCAACCATCCACATCAATCGTTCAACAACAAAAATGGAATTGAAACATGAAATTTATAATTTTCTATTTTAATTATTCTATTGGTTTTCAGCATCTAAATAAATATAAAATAATAAACGGAAAATTTAAGAATTAAAAAATATATAATTATAGCTTAACCGAATGTGCCCTTTAAATAGCTCTCTTTCTAGTATTATAAAACAAACAAAAAATATGAGAAATACCAAAAAAAAAAAACAAATACATAAATTAATGTATTGCATTATTGGTAATAAATTTGTATAATTAATAAGGAAAAAGTGGAAATTTTTCTGAAAAATAATTCAAGCAAAACAAAATGAACAAACAACGAGTGTAGTCGATGTCATTACTGAAAGCTGGTTTCGCAATAACAAAAACTAGATGAAAACAAAATACAATTTATTTGTTACAAAATGAATTTGAAAATTTACTCAAAATGTTGCAGGTTGCGTGTGCGCCGCACGCTGTAGTAAAGATAAAAAGACTCGAAAGATTTTCTAGAAAAACAACAAATGAAAGGACACTCTAAAGACAAACTTTCCGCCCAAGAAAATGATTTACTTTTTTTCCAATGATTTTTATTCGAGAATTTCCCCCGACAAAGACTACTATAAAGGGACTCCCTTCCTAAAGACTATTCCTAACTACATTTCGAAATGCTAGAACAATCAAATCACATTTCTTGCTAACAAACAAACAAACAAACAAAAACCAACCAACGATTTAGATGGGGCGCAGAAAGAGCAGCGGGGAGGAACGTGGAGATCCAATAGCTTGAAGAGAGGGTGATAGGAGAGAGGGATATAGCTTCGAACGAAAAAGGACGAGTAAATTAAATCAATTTACATATCATCTTATGTAGCAACAACAACAGGAACTACACAAAGAACAAATTCAAATTGTAACTAAAACAAAAACTAAAAACTAAAAAAAATTAAACTTAACTTAAAGGCTAAAACTAACTAACACAAAAACATAGCAACAAAGTGAAAAACATTTAAAGCAAAAGTTGAAGTTTATTTTCTAGAGAGTTCGTTCAGTTTTTATTTTTAAACCAATTTTAAGTATAAAATAATATACGGGATAAAATCTTTAAATATTTTACCAAAGTTGTCCTTAATAATTTAACAAGAACAAAAATTTACCACACCACACAATTTGTTAAACAGCAATCGTATGAAAAATATATACTAATTTTTAATGGTTTCGTTTTTAAGGTATATTTTTTAAGTTTAAGGGTGTTTTAGAAATGTGACTAGACATACCAAAGGCATATTGGAAACAATTGTTAAGAGAAAATATGAAAAAACAAACAAAACTAAAACAATCGATTTATCGATTAGTCGATTAATAATTGGTAAAGTTTCAGAGAGCCCACACATTTTATTCTTAGGTTTTCCTTGACTTTTTCTCTCTAACTTTTTAGTCGAATGTAAAACGCATATTCCGTCCAATTACATTTCTTGCTTTCCTCTTGCCCCTCAATCAAACAAAAACAAAAATATCATTCCCTCATCTCAGCATCGCGTTGGTCCAAAACAAACATCAGAAAACATCATCAGAAAAGTCTCTATCTATAAGTCTGTAATCCTAAGCCACACACACACACACAAAACAGACAGCAACAAACAGAAATATAAGTGAATAAATTAGTTAAAGGTTCTAGTGTTTAAGGAGGAGGAAAAATGTTTAATTATATTATAATACTAATGCATATCATAAAATTGCGCCTTTCAAACAAACAATTTAAACAACAAAATATTTACAATTAAACAGTAAGCATAATTAACAAACAATTAATAGAAGCTAAAAATGTTTAAACAACAAACAAATATTTTCGAAATTAGTTTTTAGCTTTTAAGAATAAACAAAGGCAGATTTTGCAATGACGAAAAGGCTTTTGGGGCCTAAAAGTATGCAACAAAAGAAAAGCAATGTAAAATACACACACATGCGTTGTGTGTGTTTATTTGTGTGTGTGTGTTTAGTGTGTGTGTGTGTGTGTGTGTATATCTAAGGAACATTTTGTGTGCAATTTTCATTCAGTGAAAAACCCAACCAACGCGATGAAAAGGATCGTTCCCCGCCCCCGCCACAACCCCTAGAGGCTTGATTTTTCAAACATTCTTCGAAACTACAAAAATTTCATAGCTATATAGATTTCCGATTTCTAGTATAGATATCATCAAGAAGCAGAAAAAATAAAAACCACTTAGAACGTAAAAAGAATAAACTAAAGAATGACATTGGAAAATGAATGAAAATAAAAATGAAAGAAAGTAAGAAAAAAAACCTAAACTAAACAATATGAATTATGGGAACATTATATGAATATATATACACCACACATATAGTATATATACAAATATAGATATATTAAAAACATTTTTGAAATATAACAAACAATGGGAAAACAACAACAGATACATATCAGCAAACAAATGGATAAAGAGAATGGATAAATGAATGGTTAAGGATGGAGAAAACTTTTACAATAAAAGCGATATGTTTTGATGTGGTTTTTAAACACTTTTTTAAAACATTGTAAGCATAAAAAGGCAGTAAAGCAGTTACCAAAAAACAAAACAAAAAAAAAACAAGAATACAATTGAAAGAAAAGAAAATAAGAAAAACAATTTAGTAATAGATTATGGAACTACTTACCAAGTAAAATGGCATAATAGTAGCTGTAATAGAAAGACAGTAAAAAAAACAAACATTAAATATTTATTCTATTTGTATTTGTATTTTTTTTGTTATAATTTCCATTGCTTAAATGTATTTTTAACCCCAATTGATTGCCTTATGTTTGCCTAAAAAAAAATAATACTAATTTCTAAGTAATTTATGTGTAATCTTATTATGTATCCCTATCCGCTCCCCGAATCCCTACCATATATACGATATATCTTTTGTGTAGCCTTAACTTAGAAAACTTTTTCAATTGACGGTATTAATTATGCATAATAAAAACATTTATATTTTGTTCGTTAAACAAAAAAAAAATCGAATTATTTTTTCATTCACACACACAAGATAAAACAAAAACTTTTGAAGAAACGAATTTTAAATTAGTGAAAATTTTGAAGCAAACCAAAGCTATACAAATACATATATACTATATATATATATGCATATCTCGTGTCATTTGAAAAGGGATATCCAAATACTAGAGAAGCGTGGCATTATATAGTACTCAAAAGGCATAGACACCATGGGAGAGATATTTGCTGTAAATTTGTAATAGTATGCATATATATAGTATAGGGAATATAGGGAGTTAAGTTTAGTGGGAAAACTGATATTGAATATTGAAAATATCAAGCAGAAAAACAACATACACACACAAGTCGAAAACATATCAAACTCGTGCCCGATTAAAACTATATATACACATGATATACACAACCTATATCTTTATAGATATATCTATGAAAAACAGCAGATAAAATTATGAAATGAAATCTATTATCAAGGATAAATCACTCGAAAGTTGAGTCAATTTTTATCAGTAAATTATACGAAATAAAAAGCGTAATGGCGTAAAGAATAATATTAAATATTAATATTAAAAAAAAAAACAAAACAAAACAAAAATGGCAAATATTTGTCTATTTTGAGGCTCATTTATTTAGCATTTTCTGCAAAAAATTAAAAACAAAAAATTATTACTTTCTTTCGAAACAAAGGAAATCTTTTGCTAATAATGTAAAAACAAAAAACAAAACCCATTGATTTTTGAAGCAAAAAACAACAAATAGCTAAATATTATTATTAAAAAAAAAACAACTTACATAAAGCAGAAACAAAAACTCGTATATATAAATATAAATATCAGCCTTGTTCTTTATATATATATATATATACATATATATATATTTGAAAAACAGTATAAAAAAAGCAAACAAAAAAGCAACCAAAAAAATGAAACCATACAAAAAGAATATTAATAAATTATTAACTACTATAAAACCAAAAAACAAAAAGTATTTAGCGAAAATATTGTATTTGTGAGTTTAAATGTATTGTTGCATACGAAATACCATAATGAATGAAGAACCCATTACAGATCGGTGCAGTTATCGGTATGTTATATACCCCAAACCGATTGGCAGTGAAAGAAAAAACGATAAATGATTGGATTGGCAAGAACCGACTAGAAACAAAGTTTAAAGAAAAAGACAGAAATTGAATTCAAATTACAATTACAAAATGCAGATTATTTCAAATTATAATTATAAATAATTGTCACAGCAGAGAAAGCCGAAAACAGAAGAAAGACAGCCCCATCCCTAAGCTGTCCCCCCCACATACAAATTATACAATTTGATAATGATAATATTTTCAAGCGATCGAAGAAGTGAGGGAGTAGCAGCACAAACGATATGCCCTGCATATGGTACGTTATATGTATATCCGGGTAGATGGGGGAATGACGAAACAAATCGCAGTTTGCAGCAGGCGACAAATTATAATAATAATAATACAAATAATAAATAAAAACTTTAACAATTGTTTTGTGTAATTGTAAAGCATGGAATTTGTTGTGGGAATGATCATCAACAATCAGCATGAGGTTCGGGGGTTCGGTTCGGTTCGGGATTCGCTCGGTGCTTTTGCGATAAGTGGAGCAAAATCTTTGCTTTGTTTGTGGCTTGCCTTTGATACCCATTTATTGTGGTGCAGGAGGGTATATACTGTAGATGGTAAAATAATGGTGGTGGAATAGAAAAAAGAAAAGAATTTCTTGTGCCCATAAAAGTCTTCGAATATGTTATCGCTATCGATGATTATTTATCGATATTATATATTTTTTTACAGATATATTGATTGTATTGGTATTGTATTATTGTTTATAGATTTTATTATTCGGAAATTATTAAATAATTAATCATTTTTATTTTTATTTATTTTTTTAATATTTTTTAATGCTAATTTATTGATTATTTTTATATCGGTTATTAATTATCGGTTATCTATTTTCATTGTTTATCGAATATAGGTTACATTCATTAATACATTAATCGACTATTGATGCATGGTTATCGATAGCTTATCGATATCGATAGAGTTTTATACGTTGTCATATAATTTCTCAAATTGAGTAAGGGGTATCTTCTCGTCCGTATACTCGATTCTAAAATATTGCTCTCACTCGCCTCTTATCGCTCAGTTTCAAATGATCTTTGGCAATAGGTTGCTAAACCCTCTGATGACAGACACACACTGCCGATAAGCGGTGGGATAAGCACAAAACGGGTCATTCTGTAGTCAAACCCCAAACAGCGATAAATGAATCAAACAGGAAGAGATCTGAACCTTACTCTCAGAGAGAGTACTCTACCTGAAGCACACAGAGAGAGAGAGAGAAAGAGACTAAGAAGATGAGGCACCCTGTTTGAGGGCAGCTCTATGTAGATTGGCATGGATTCAATTATCTGCCCGACAGACAGTTGTCTGCCAACAGAGCTACTGAGAGGTTCTAGATTCTAGAATGAGATTTTTGTGTGTTTTACTGCTCCTCATTGGGGTTGCTAGCCAGTCAAGGGGCAACAAGAAAGTCTCCTGCAAGGATGAGCAAGGCAACGATGTCGATTGGTGAGTGCCGTAACCAGCCATAAGTTTCCGCTGGATCTCCTCTCAGAACTCCTCTCTCTCTCTTTGTCTCTCTCTCGTGTAGGTGGCATTTGTACAAGCTGCCCAAACATTACCAACAAAACGATCTGGGCAAGGATGTGAGTGGCTTGAGGTATTTGTATGTGACCAGCAACAGCTACGACAACTGGCAACTGTCCGGGAAGCGGGTCAGCGATGCCGACTCCCTGCCTGCACAGACCATCAATGCCCTCAATGTGGATGCCAAGCACACCCTGCTGGCGGCCTACAACGATGAGTTTCCCAATGGCACGGTATTCAGCACTGGCGGCCACACCAAGGGTCTGGTGGCCAGCGATGGGGAGACGGGCGTATGGATTGTGCACTCGGTGCCCAAATATCCCACCCTGCCGGAGTACGCGTATCCCACCACTGGGGAGAACTATGCCCAGAGCATGCTCTGCATCACGGTGAAGGCCGAGGATCTGGAGAAGGTGGGCCAGGTGCTGATCTACAATGAGCCGCATTTCTACTACCAACGGAATCCGCTGCTCCAGAGATCGGACCTGCTGTTCCCCAGCCTGGAGCGGGCCATGCACGGCCAATGGCGCACCGAATCGCCCTTCCAGACGGATCTCGAATTGCGTTCCTTCGATGGCAAAAAGTTCCGTTTGTTCGGCAAGAGCGGACGCGCCAATGTGGAGCTCTATGCGGATGTGGTGGCTCCTGCCCTCGATGTCAGCCTCTTTGTGGAGGCGTGGCGCGATGGTGCCGGCAATCTGCCCAATCGCTGCGACATCTCGGACAAGGTCTTCAATGTTAAATCGATCGCCAATCTGGAGCTCTCTGTGGACTTTAAGACCACACTGGATCACTCCAAATGGGCCGTGTCCCGTCCCTCAGGCATTTTGCTCTATCACTGGCGTGTGGGCGGTGGCGATTGGATCTGTGTGGGTGACATCAATCGGCAGCAGGGCCAACTGGGACGTGGCGGTGGCACCCTCTGCCACAAGAGCTCGCGAGTGTCGAATCTATATAGAAATCTGGTGGCCAACTATGACAAGTGTGCAGAGGAGTAGTATGCAAGAAAATAACCCTTCTAGCTGTTAAAACAAAAAATAAACGAGAGCAATTTCCATTGATTTTAAACAATTTTTGGGAATGAAAATGTGTGCAAGATAAATATTATTGGATCTAATAACAATTTTGTGGCTATTCCATTGAAATAATTAAAAACCAAAAATCAGTTTTTGTTTTTTATAATTTCAATTTATTTTATTTTGTATTAAATTGAATTTTTTATATGTATTTAAAATTAATTTTTCTTGGTTTTTCTGTTTCTACTTAACATGACATGACGTGGCGACATCTGACTCACACTTTAACAGCGCAACACTAGCTCCGTCTAGTGTTCACTTCTGTAAGTCCTAACAGAGCTGTTACGAATGCTCATTGTTCGAACGCAAAAATGAGTTGGAGAGCGTAATTTGGTTTGAAATACCTCTCTTTGGTGGTGATCGATTTAATGAACTGTTTTGTATTATGAGTGGCTATGCGAAAATTTTCACTAAATTTTAAATCCATCTCAATACATTTTGCAGTTTATTGTATTCTTGCCGATACTAAACGGGATCGAGGAATCTTATCTAGGTCAAAAATATGTCAAAACGAATAAATTCAAACGGTATACAAAGTGCTATACTCCACAAAAAGTCGTTGATTTGTAAAAAGAGGACATTTTTTATGACCTTCATTGTTTAAACATTATTTTACAAGTAATCCAATAAATCGGAGCCCTTAAATAAAGCAAGATTGTAGAAAATTGATTCATGTATCTTATAAAATGATACATTCAATTGTTAAAGTCCTAACTAGCTGGTAATATTAAATCGAATATCAAAATTGATGAATATGAAGATCATCGGTATATTTGGGTATATTTTAGAGTCAGTCGGTATGTTTTGCCGATAAATCCGCGGTCACACTGTGAATGGCTCATTTTTGCGTCAAAAAGTGAGCTGCTCCAATTGGATTTTTATAATTCCAATACCGTGCAATTGGGAAAAATCCCATACCGTTTGTCCGAAATTGGGAAAATTGCAAATTCCCAAACAGAAAAAAGGGACCATATACTTTTTGAGTTTTTATTTTCAAATATCGGAATTCAAATATTTACTCTTCGGTCACACTGCACCCACCCCCACACACAGCAACAACAATAAATGCAAATTGCCAAAACAAAACAACGCGAAAAACAGAGACGGAAATTTATATAAAACACGAATCTGCTGATAAACGTAACGCCACAAACAGTTGGAATGTTTTGCTGCCTTCGCACCTGCCTCAATGGCGGACAATTGAGGAAACCAATGACAGCTGCCAGTCGCCTGCGGGAGCCCGACGTTCACCTGGATGCGGCGCATATGGGTATCAAATGGACAAAGGATAAACCACAACCAAGAACATTAAGCATATAAATTGTATGGCCCACAGGTTCCGATGTCATTCTGCTGTCTCATCAGCTGAGGGTGACGGGCACTGGCGGCGTCCTGGCCACGGCACCGCTCGTCCAGTCCAAGTCCTACTTTGAGGTGAAAATCCAGCAGAGTGGCAGCTGGTCGATTGGCCTGGCCACACGCCAAACGGACTTGAGCCGGAAAAACGGTGGCGGTGATCGCGAGTCCTGGTGCCTGTGCTCCGACAATGCCACACGGCACAACGAGGAGGAATTCCGGCCCGTGGTGGTGGCCGCCTGCACGACGCAGCCACCAACAACGAAACTCAGTGCCAATGGCATACTGAACAACAGCGCTGCAGCGGCAGCTGGTCTCATTTCCATTGAGGATCTGCAACAGGAGGATCTGCTAATGACCACGGGCGTGGCACCGCCAAATGTATGCATTGGCGGTGAATCGTTAATTGCGGCGCCGCAGCGTGCCTTTCCCGACGAGGGTGACATTGTGGGCGTCGCCTTTGATCATGTCGAATTGAATTTCTATTTCAATGGCAAAAATCTGGAGGTGCCATTCCGAAATGTGCGTGGATCGGCACTGTTTCCCGTCATCTATGGTATGTGTATGCACGCCACCCCAAGCAGCTTTAGCTTTGTTCTTTGGCAGCTCTTAATTGATCTATTCTTTTGCAGTGGGCAATGGTGCCATATTGGACATTATTTTGGATAACTTTACGCACGGACCACCGCCCGGTTTTGAGCGCATTCTGCTGGAGCAGTCGCTTCTTTAGATAGTCTGGTGAACAACAATTTTAGCCGCGTGAGAACAAAATTAATAACCAAAATGACAGCTAAAAAAGTGCATTTCACAACTATAAGAGCAGTTGAGCGGAAAAGAATGGAACAAAATGAGAAACAAAGCAAAGAAAAGTGCGCAGAAAGGCAGCTGGCAGGCAAGAGCTACGATTGTTAGTGCAAAACAGTGTTCAATTTATTTCCATTAATATTCCTGCACTGTGTTACAGTCCCGACAGAATTTAACTCCAATTTCTTATCTATATACGCCAATCTATATCTAACAGCAGCACCTATGTAGCTTTATCTATTGGCCAGCACGTTCATTTGGCAATGGTTTCCAGTCAATAATACTGCTAGTGCATATCTAAGATACTCGAAAACTTTAGCAGTTTTCTAGCTTCTAATAATGGAAAAATGTTTCTAGACACCTTAAATAATTGTTGATAACAAACTTTGCAGTTGAAATGATCCACAAATGATCAATAATTTAACTTAAGCTTTAAATTAGCTTAAAAAATCAGTTAAAAATTAAGAGAAACTCTACGACTAAGAGTTATAATTGATTAAAACTTAATCCTAAAGCTCAATCGTACTTAAAGTAAAGCTCTCCAGCATAAACATTTTTCTGCTGATATTCCTGGCGTATAGTTTCCTTTAAATTAGTAAAGAAAATTCCGTTCTTCTGCCATCTTATAGTTATGAAAATCACTCGCCATGCCCAACAGACTGCAAGTGTATAAAAATTAAAGAGTAATCCTATCTAGTCCCTCGAACAAAACAACAAAAAAAAAAAACAAAGAAATATCTATTTAAAAATGATTGTATTATTATGTTTACTTTGTGTTATGTAAATTATTTATGTAGCCTAAAGCCGCGGCAACGACTGCTTTGTATTATACACACGATACACACGACAAAATGTATAACGATATATATGTATATCCATTCCACTACTGGGAGCCCAAAGTTTCAACCTTAAAGACACATTCCAATGGTCCAATTCGATGGGTCCTGTCCTCTCTTACTTAATCGAGCACGGCAATACCTAATTAACTTTAAGAATTATATCTAAATCTATATCTAAAACGATATCTGAATGTATCCAACGCTTTGAAAAAAAACAAAACAAAAAAACTGATTAATCCGCGCGCGGACAATAAATCGATGTTATGTACTTGCCATGGATTTCTATGTCAGGGCTACTAAAAATTGTCAAACAAAATTCATAAAAAAAAAAACAAAAAATAATTATTTTTAATATTTTAATCTTGAACAAAATTAAGAGTAGTCGGAGGGAGATGATCTATGGCTGGAAAAGGGGAGATCATCCAAATACATATTGGCCAGGCGGGGGTGCAGATAGCCAATGCCTGCTGGGAGCTCTATTGCCTGGAGCATGGCGTCATGGCCAATGGCCGTTTGATGCAACAGCCAGCGGATGACTCGTTTCTGACCTTCTTTGAGTGCACCAGCCAGCAGTCATGCGTACAGCCCAGACTTGTAATGATCGACACCGAGCCCACGGTTATTGGTGCGACTTCTTCTATGCTTATGCTATATTATTCTGTACTCTCATTAATGTGTGTGTTTTTACGTTGCAGATGAAATCCGCACGGGCGCCTATAAGAATCTCTTTCATCCGGACACGCTCATCAGTGGCAAGGATGACAGCGGCAGCAACTTTTCGCGTGGCTATAATCTGATGGCCAGTGAGCTATTGGATCGCGCCATGAATGCTATCAGACGCGTGGCCGATCGTTGTAGAAGTCTACGGGGTTTTCTGGTCTATCGGGCGATTGGCGGTGGCACCGGCTCCGGTCTGGGCACACGCATCATGGAGAAACTAGTCGAGGATTTTGGCAAAAAGATGACCATTGTGGAGTTTCTGGTGTATCCATCGCCATCGTAAGTCTCACTCCCTAACTTGTATAATTTATTCTTGACATTTTTTTTTATTTGCAGCATATCCCCTGTGATTGTGGAGCCCTACAATGCGCTGCTGGCCACACACTTCTCGATGGACTGTGCGGATGTCTCGTTCATTGTGGACAACGAGGCGCTCTATGATATCTGTGCCAATACGCTGAGTGTGCCCGCACCCACCTACACCAATTTGAATCGCATTATTGGCCAAGTGGTGGCCGGATTTACGGCCTCGCAGCGCTTTGGCGGTCAGTCCAGCGTTAGCTTTCAGGAGCTGCAAACAAATCTGGTGCCATATCCGCGCATCCATTATCCGCTGATCAATTACGCGCCACTGGTGCCCCACTCACACTCGCAGTTCGTCAATATGTCGACGGCCCAGCTGACGGGGCAATGCTTTCAGATGAGCAATCAAATGGTGCGCTGCAATCCATCGCATGGCAAATACATGGCCTGTGTGCTGCTCTATCGCGGCGACATTGCCACCAATGAGATCAACTTGGCGCTGGAGAATATCAAGCGAACGCGATCCTTTCGCTTTGTGGATTGGTCACCCACCGGCTTCAAGATTGGCGTTAGCAGCATGCCGCCAGCGTATGTGCCCGGCGGCGATTTGGCGCCCACGAACAGCGCCTGCGTGGCCGTTTCGAATAACACAAACATACGGATCGCCTGGTGTCGGCTGGTCAATAAGTTCGATAAGCTTTATCAGCGGCGCGCCTTTGTCTACCACTATGTGGGCGAGGGCCTGGAGGAGGGGAATTTCAGCGAGGCATCCGAGAATATTTGCCAGCTAGTACACGATTATCTGGAGGTGGATCAGACGGCACCAAGTACGCCACGCGGCGGCGACGTCGACGACGATATGGATTCATTGGGCTCTGATCATTAAAATTGGCTCTACCCTGCCTACCATAATAAAATTCATTGTCCTGTGTCTTTTTTTTTTATTATTTTTTTTTTGTTTGGTAATTGGCCGCTCAATTGATGTCTCGATGACTTCATCAAACAGTTTTACTCTTCGCTCTCTCTCTCTCTCTTCTCTCTCTGTCTCTCTCTCTCTCTCTCTCTTGCTCTCTCTGTCTCTGTGTGTTGGGGCCAAATTAAGTATTTATGGGAGGCTGCGCGGCTAAAACAAACATTGACCTGGGCACTGCAATTTGCGTTGCATTGACCCCAAAGGAAGAGCCAGAAAGGGCAGGCAGCAGCGAGCAGGGGTTTTTTATGTGGGCGTGTCGCCCCCTTTTGTGGGGTATAATTAAAATGATCGCAGTACGAGGCCCCAGGAAAGGGGCTTTAGCACGTAACCGAGGCAAAAGTCGCGCTTATCGCGATCGCAGCCATGGGCAAGGTCCCACCACGGGATGATGATGCGCTGCCTGCTCGCTCTTCCTGCCTGCTCTCTCGCTCCCCCTGCTCCTCTTTCTCTCTCCGTGCTCCCTGCTCCACTCTCTCTCACGCCCTGATCCTCTCTCTCTCTCTCCCTGCTCCCTGCTCCTCTTTCTCTTGCTGCTCCTCTCTCTGTGACGTGACTTACGCACGCTTTAAGCGCGATTATCGATGCAGGCAGCACAAACCCATACACAGAATATTCCCCTACTATCTGCAGCAGATCTTCTTTAGACCTTTCCAGAGCTTATCACAGCTCAAAAGCCCTTCCTTTGGTGTGGTCTTCGTCTTCGTCCTGTGTCCTGCACTGCACTGACCACTGTGTTATTATCATTATGGCTTTTGTTTCGGGGCTTATCCCCAATTCCTTTGTGTTAACTGTTGCTAATCTTAAATTGTTTTTGTGCTTTTTTTTTGCAGCGTGAGAACCGCTGCGTGTGGCATCTCTCGCTCTCTCTTTCTCTCTGTTTCTGGGACGTGGTGTTAATGAGCTAAAGGAAATGCCATGGACCACCTTGGGCACTGAAATTTCCAAGCCGTAAATGAAGTTGTTCCATCGATGGATTTGTTGGCTAATAAAGCAATTTGCCCCACCAAAAGTTACCCTCCAACTGTTTTTTTGCTTTGTTTTCTTTTTTTCTAGTGAGACGCATCTTTTGAAGGCTAGGGTCGGGCGGGTGTAGGACCCCTGCCTCTTGCCACATGAATGTGAAATATCTAGTTAACTTTGTGGGGGCTCTCTCCGCACTCCTGACCCCCTTTATTTATGCACTAATCCGTGGGAAATACTCGCTCAGAGACACCTGGGGGCCGATTTATGCCGCAACACAATAAAAAAAAAAAACACAGAGAGAAACATTGGAGCGGCCCGCACCCGCACCAGCAACAAAATGCAACAAAATGCAGCAGAAAAAGAATATAAAAGACGAGCTAGAGATGCTCTTTCTAGAGAGAGAGAGAGAATATAGGAAAAGATGCGACAAATGGGGCTGAAATAAGTAAGTGGAACTTATATCTGAGGGATTTGTGGAAGTATTTTACAAGATATTTTTTTCTATAAACAGAGGATAATCATGGTTGAAGGTAATTTTTAAAGCAACTTTTTATGTAAAATAAATTTGATTTTTATTTTATTTATTTATCTTTTGGGTTTTATATAGCTCGGGATTTATTTATTTATTTTATTTGGATTATGCTAATTTTATACAATGTTTTTTATATAATTATAATTGTGATTTTTATGGATATAAATAAATCCAAAAATCGTACAAAATAATATTCCAAAATTTAGCGTGAGGTCTGAAGGGACAATATTGGTTTGATTAAAGCGGCACCTTTCATCAGTTAAATAACTAGAGTTTTAAAGCAATGCTGGCCCATATAGTTCTAATGTTTAAGCCAACTTTAGAGAAAATCCCACACATGGTAGATCAAGACTTGCTTAGACTTAGCTTAGAGATCCCTTAAAGTAGACCCCAAGTCGCTAACAAAACCCCATATACCTCTACCACAAAAGAGTGCACCATGGAGAGGTAAAAATATGAAACAACCGTCGAGTGAATTAATAAAGCGCCTCACGAGGCGGCCGGCCACGCATTAAACGACACACACAAAAAAGGCATTTACAACGAAGGCAGGAAGAGGACCCAGAGAGCCAGGAACCCAGGCTCCGTCCATCCACATATGCAACCAATAGATGCCACATGACTGACCACAGCTCGCCATGGCACTGCACTGCACTCCACTCCACTCCACTCTACTTTTTTGTGTGTGTCTGTTGTTGTTTTTTTTTTGTTGTTTGTAGCCGAGGGCAAACATTTTGGAATTACAATTTTCGACTTCATTTCCAGGCGTCTTTTGGTGTCTTTGGCTTTGGCTTCGTAGGCACAAGGCAACACCTACCACAAATGGGGAACTAGCGACACCAGCGAGCACAGCCGAGCCGGGCCGTGCCGGGCTGGGCTGGCTGTACGGTGTACATTCGGTGGGCGGCTAGCAGCTGAGGGATAGGAGTCGGAGCTGTAGCTGTAGCTGGAGCTAGAGCTGTGGCTGGAGTTTTAGCTGGAGCTGGGGCTTTGGATATACGCAGCAAGTGTTTCGATTTATGTTTTTGCGCCTCAACCACCGGCTGCAGTCGTCGCAGCCAGTCACAACACTTATGCCACAAGACGCAAGACACAGAGAGCACAGAGAGTGTTGCTGCGGCGGCTGTGGCTGCGGCATATTCATTCAAAATATTTAACCAGCCGTTCAGTTCGGTTTGGTTCGGACCAGACCACTTGTTGCTCTTTTATTCATTCAATTTGTCAGTTTTGCACTAGCAAAACGAAAACCCAGTCCAAGTTTCCTTCCTCCTCCTCCAGCAGCAGCAGCAGCAACACTCCAGTCCAGTCCAGTACCCCAGTACTTCCCCGCGCATAGAGTCAAAAGGTTATCGCCACACTTGCTGCATTTATACAGCCTCATCATGGGGCAGGCAGGCAGGCATCATCATCATCATGATGATCATGATGGGGCGATCTCATGGTTATGGGGCATGGGTTTAATGCTGTGGCTGCACTGCGTTGTTGCTCTCTTCTGTTGCATGTTTACATGGCAAAATTATTAGTGGGTAATATTTGTGAAATATTTGTTTTCTAATCTGTAAACACCAATCATATTAGCAATTTGAATATGACAGCGCCAGCGCTACAAACAGTAACAGTGCATTCTCTCCACTTGCTGCTGCTGTTGTTGTTGCATAGTATAGTGCATCGCGTATGCCCTTTTGTTTTCGTGGGGGGTAAAACTTGATGGGTATTGGGAAGATGTTTTGTTAGTTAAACGCAGGAGGGAAGTACTAAGAAGGAAGGTATCGGCTGTACATATTCATGATTAACGGTTGGTCGTCTATCTTCTAAGTAGGAATTGAGATATAATTATCGATAAATATTGGTTATTGGTGATCGATAATTATCGATATCAGTAATAAATAAGACTAAGAGTCAGTATCGATAGTTATCGGTGACTGGAGATCGATAACTAATAGTAAAAAGACCTATCGATAATTATCGGGTTTTTTTATATCAAAATTTATCGATAATATTAATGATATATAAGAGTAAGTAAGTATCATGTTGAAATATAATAAAATCACTTCATCAGGCAATAACGAAAATAATCTGACAGATCGTGGCCATATCATGTAGATGATATGCAAAGAATTTAAAGAAGTCATGGACGATTAATAGACCGATTGAACTTTATTTTAGATATATTCGTTTCTGAAGAAAAGAAGGAGAATTTTAGAAAGGATTTAAGACATTTCAATCACCAATTCTATCCCAATTATAATTATAGATTTAGTTACATATGTTCAAATGGGAATACTTTTAGCAGAACTAATACTTTCATTTTCTTTCATAATATTCCTGAAAAATTTATTGTAAACTATATTCTATACCCATATATCTATCAATAGAAAGATTTACCAACAAGAGTATCTGATATTTCATTCTCACAAACTCAAATATTTTCCATTACATTTGTTGTTGTGGTCAACGGTCAGTGGTGGCTGGTGGCTTGTGGCTAGTGTGTGGTGTTTGGTTATTATGTTGGTTCATTCGTTCATTCGTTTGGGTGGGTGGGTAGGTGGGGCGTGAGTTATTATCTATTCAATTGTTGCACTTTGCTGCTTCCTATTGCCTTGAGCCATTCCATTGCATTGCCATTCGCTCCTCTGAATCTCCTTTCCCTCCCTTGCCAGCATTAGGTTTTATTTTATTTTTTTTTTTGCTGTTATGAGGCGACTGCCATGAAATTTATGATAAATGCCAAAAGATCTGCAAAAACTTTGAATTCGACTCGGCTCGTTAGCCATTCCTCCCTCATCTCCTCCCTCCCCACAACACATATCGCTGTTGCTGTTGGATCGTTTACAACACTTTAAGAGAATTTTACTGCCGCTTCACTGGCAGCACCCAGCATCATCTACAGCTCCAGAGCTCCGTTTGACTCCATTGGCAGCCATTAGCAAGGCAATTGACATACTCCTTGACAGACAGTCACAAGTCTCTGAGGAGTCGAACGCTCTAAGTGCATGGAATTTATCATCATCCATTCATCGAAGGGGCCAGCAGCAGGCGGGTGATATGCTGAGTAGACGTTTGCCAAAAATGGCACAAATAACGACATAATTTGCTGGAGATTTGGCCAACATCAGAGATCAGCAGCAGGCCAAATGGCAGGCTCAACTCTGGCAGCAGGCAGCAGACAGCAGGCAGCTGGCAACAGGCTTACAGGCAACTCTCTGGGTAAACGACAAACGACAATCGACATATGCAAATTGACTGTGAACGAACGAACGAACGAACGCAGACGACGCACAACAACAGAGCGAGCAGCCAAAAATGGTGTGCAAATCGTTAGGCCACTTTGTAAATGCACTGAAAAAAAAAACTGGGAAAATCCTTGGAGATATGGAGACTAAGGGAAGATCCAAGCAGATGCTCGTCTGTTCAAGTAAAATCCAAATTTCAGCGAAACTTCAGAAATAGGCAGTTGCTGAACTGCTTACACTTATGGCGCGTCATGCAGCAGCGCTCATCGCTTGAATTCTACACTTTTGGGCTTAGCAAGTCTTTTCTTGGTATCATTTTGGATACTTAATATTGGCTCGTTCTCGTTCTCAAAGACAAAAACACTTACAAAAGCCATAGAAATTAATGTACATTGCTCATCTTACTATTATATTTTTTTTGCTTCAGATTTATATTAAAATAAGCCTCTAAAAATTCCACTTTTACACTTTCTTTTCCCCCAGTGCTTGGCATAGTCGTGCCTTGCACAGATACTACATAAATAATTCAATTAGTTAAAGTAGAAATTAGCAGCAGATACAACATTTTGTTAAAAGATTTGCCAATCTGACAGTCTTTGATCTCTCGGGGGCCACTCACAGTAGCAGCCAGCAGGCAGGCTGCAGTCAGCAGATGAGATCACCCACCCGTCCATCCATCCATCCATCCATTCAAACATTCAAACATTCACTAACAAATCGGTTAGATCAAATAGATTTTTTTTTGTTTGCGGCTTTGACTAAATGCTTTATTGGCGCTCAGGTGAGAGACAAAAAAATATTCAAACTACTTGGAATAAGTAGATACAGAAAAATGCTTTAAATTTGAACTTGAGAATTCCATATTAAGTGCATTTTGAAATAGAATCGTATCGAGTTGCGCACTCAAAACGGCGTTGCACTCCACTGCGGGGGGTGGGGTGGTGGGGGGTGTGTACTGTGTGGCATGGTAATTACACTGCACTTCTCTGGCTGGCAATTTGAGGCAACAGCAACAACAACAAAAAGTCAAATTCTGCACTAAACGCAATTAATCAAGCCACTTGGGTCGTGTCTGGCCAAATGTTTTTTCCACTCCTAATGATGACCGTGTGGTGGTCGTATTCCACTAGAAACTCTCCTCTCCTCCTTCCATGCCATTGCGCAAATATGGCTTAAGTCAAAGTTCAAGCCGACTGCAAAAACACAAAAATACGAGAGAAAAAAAAAAAACTGTGCTTAATGTCTCACTTATGGCCAAGAGAGACCAAAGTTAGTCTGGGGCGCGGGACAGGCCTCTACCATTGCGTGAGAACGTTTGAAGTTTGTGGCTTGTGGCTTGTGGCTTGTGGCTGTGCCTGGCCAGACGTTTGTCAAGCTCTAATTTGCTTTGACTTGGTCACGTGTTGCGCAGTCAATATCTTGATGGATCGAGGCAATCTGAGACTGTACAGGCCAGCTTTTCAGCGTTTGTGGACGTTGTGCATTAATATGGCCTGATAATTTGGCTTAAATGCGTGGCCAGTTACAAAGTAATAGCAGAGCGAGATTTGGTGTTTGATTTGAACTAAAGGATACCCTGATAAACAAACATTGATTTTTTAGAAATATTATTAGATAAAAATATATAACAAAAAATTAATTAACATGTAAGAAAATTGTTTATAAATATTTTCTACACTAATACCCAAGAAACTATATTTTTCTTAAGTTATAAAAATTCACTCGAAGAAAACTAAAAGTAGGAATATGGCTAGATAATTTCTTTCAATATAATTTCAAAATATTTTAAAGTAAAACATCCAAAATTATGTGCAGAAAATCTATCACCTTGTGCATTTTAGATGTCTAAATACAATTTCCATATGCTCTTAACACACATAATCTCTGATATAGCAGACAGACAAGACAAAACGGATATGGCTAGATCGTTTTATAGAGTTGAAAACACTCAACATACTCTCAACGACGACTACCGTATATAATAACTGTCCAATGGTAGTCATTGCTAATCCTAATCAATTTTGAACGCCTCACGAGGCGTCATAAACAAGCACTCCACGCACAGAAAAAAATCGAAAGAGACAGAAAAATATAGAAAGAGCGAGAGAGAGACAGAAAGCAGAAAGCAAGAGTGAGACAGACGGAGAACTCTCAGCAGGAGTGCGACAGAGAGTATGGAGTGCCAAAGTAATTTAGGCATTTAAAAAAAAAAAAAACATTTGCCAAAGTGTTACAATTTCCATTAGTTACAGTTATTTGGCCAAAACACATCAGCGGAGAGTGAGGCAACACTGCCTTGCAACTGGAGCTGGCTGGGGCACAATTATCAACTTTTTTTTTTTTCATACGTTGATTACGATGATGGATTATAACACTTTGCTGGCTGCTGGAGCTAGCCCAACTGCAGGCTAGTAAAACTGGAACATTTTTGCTTGGAAAATTGAATGAGTAGCAAGCAAACTCCTGCTGGAGGAAGGGGGCAACACCGATTGCCGCTCCGCGAGGGGTCGCGAGGGGTGTGCCCACAAACAGAAATTAATTTAACAGCTTGACAGGATTATGCGAGAGAACAGGGTCAAAACCAGAAGATGCGCCATGACCAATAGGCCGTTGACAGGCGGCTGAGCCAACAGATTGGTCACAGAGTCACACAAGTCCAGACAGAAGCTCAGCCGAAGCCCTTAAGGCCATAGCGAATGCGCCAGCCCGAAGAACCGAAGCACTGAAGACTGTAACCAATTAACTGAATCATTTAACACGTGCTCTGGCTATGGGCTTTGGGGCTTTTGGGTGCTGGGAGATTGACCTGCGCACAGGTGCAGCTGCAGCTAGAGATCTCTAGAGCGCCTCCTCTCCTTTCTGTGTGTGTGTGTGCTAATTGAGAAGGAATCTATGACAAACATAAATGTATTTGGGGAGGTACCAGAGCACAGATAAGCAATGCCGGAATTATCTGCATGTCCGACGGTTTAGATACACTTTTAGAGCTATGGTTCTTATAGGAGGTACTTACATGGGCTCATTCTTGGCAGACATCTGTGGGATATACGTATACGAGAGTATCCAGTAACATATAGGAAAGATAACCCATATTCCACAGCAAATATAACCTTGCAAAAGATTCCAAGTTTCTTATAAAACCTAAAAAGAAAAGATTTAGCGTTTTAATTTCGTTAAAATTTGGCAGGAATATAGAATATATGGAATATATGTATATTATTTGAAAAATAGTTGAAGAATATGTAGAATAACAAGTTTTCGATGCTGAAGTTTTATCAATTTATTGGTACAACAAATCTCTGATGTTCCTCGAATTAAACGTCTCAGAATGTAGATTTTTTCATAGCAATAAACGATAGACATTTCCTTTTGTTTCTATCAATAAAAGGGGTTAACAGTTTTTCGGATTCGATTCTTGAAAGATAATTAAAGTTCTAGTAAAATCAAATGTCATAAAACTATGCAGAAGTGTCATTTAAGAGCTTTGTGTAAGGATTACTTGGATTATGTGAAGATTAAAAATTTATTTTGTTCTAACCATTTTTTTTGTAATCTTAAGCATGCCACTAGTGCACTCCAAAACTCCCAATCCATTACCCTACCCCCCCAAAAAGAGTATCATAACTGAGAGTCACTGTAGAAGTCGGCTTAACGATCATTGACTAGACCATTTGCTATATAAAGTGGCATATGCAAATATGCCGACGATTAGGAAGGAGCCGGGTGTACTGGGCGACGGGCGACTGGTTACTGGATCGAGCGAACGACATGGCTACTGGCATTACCACCGACTGCCGACTGCCGCGACTGCCGCCGGCCGATTAATCAATGATAAATCCGAAATAGATAAATGACCCAGGCACATGGCAAATGTTGTGTGGTCCCCCCTTTCAAAACTCAACTGATCACCTGCTGCCCATTGGGCCGACGCTCTGTTCTGCTCCTTGGGCTTCTGTTTCCACCAGTTCTCCTCTCATCCTCATCCTCATCATAGCGGGTGCAAGATAAATGCTCCACTGATGATGCTGACAGTGGTTACGCCGCCGCTAAGGAATTTGAAGGAGTCCCAAGGAGTCCCCTACATTGCATCATCTGCTGACTGGCTGGCTGGATGGCTGTTTATGGGCATTGTCAATGTCTTTGGCGACGCATTTGCATCGTACGGTTAATTGTGACCGCTATTTGTTGACCAATTGTGGGTGGCAGAGCCACCAGAAGCACCACCGAATTCGGCATAGGTCTGTGCACCACAAACACACACGAAAAACGGGTTTAGGTTTACCCTAGCAGCGGGTATTTTCTTTAATTTGGCAGCAAAGTTGTATGTGCATTGAAGTAAACGTTTTTTAATTAAGTTTATTGTTTTTACTTAAAGAGTTCCTTTGATAACTGCCTAAAATATTCCACTGAATGCACTGAAATTATCAGACTTAAGGGTCTTAGTCGGTACTACATAGATTGGCATAGCTTTAAGATATTTTTAAAATATTGAAATATCCATTTTAAAGCACGTTTTAAGCGCGTAAGCACTTCAGATATGTGAGAGATATTTTACAGAATTTATTTTAATGATTTTTGACACAAGTTCTACAGCAATTGGACTATAGTTTGTACTCAAAATAAATCTTAGGGAAGCAACTGTGAAAAATAAATAAAAACACACGAAAAATGTATAATCAAAAGCAACAAATTGCCTCTAAAATAAATCCAAAGCTCGTATCATAATTTAACTATCAGACATGCAATTGTTCTCTGGTATTTCTAGCCCAAATTTCTACCTATATATATTCTAAGCTTTATCCCAAGTGCATTTGTAGCTTCGGTTCCGCAAAATCTCTCTGCTACTTATTTGGGAATTTGCATAGTTCTCTCTGTTCTCTCTGTGATCTACAGAGTTCGCACAGGTGGCAAGTGGCACACACAAAAGGCCACAAGCGAGCAGAACTTTATGCGGCAATGTCCTCTTACGAGCTTTGCCCTCGTTAGCTTTGCACGTTGCCGGGACTGCTGCGACTGCTGTGACTGTAAATGTATCTGTGACTGTAACTGTGTGGTTTTTGCTAGCCGGATATCTATATATAGCCAACTGGTGTGATTTTGATTCATGGCGCGATTATATGTGCGCACGCAGTTTATCTTCTTTTCAGCTTCTTCTGCTGCTGCGGCTGCCTCCTGCCTCCTCTTTTTTTTTTGTTGTATTTTGTTGAGCTGCACAGTAGCCTGCCTGGTCGCAGCATGAAGGCTCCAAGCCCCACACTCTTACGCTTCTGCAGGAGGGCCCCCTGATCTTGTGCTCTCTGTGGCCTGTGGTGGCCCGATCCTCTCCGTTGCTTCGCATCGCGGCTTGTGGCACTTAACATTTTATTGTTAATAAAATATATTACATGGAGCAATACAAAAGGCCAAAACCAGGTTGAGTATGCCCGGACCCCAAATGCGTTAACGAAATCATCTGCAGGGAGTTGGAGGCGGAGTACGAGAGGCAGCCACAGCCACAGCCGCGCCTCCTCGTCTCCCTCTCTCTCTCTCATGCTCTGCTCTTTGGAGGGAATGTCGCGTGAGTTCGTGTCGTACATTTAACGCGTGACTTCTTTTGAAAATTGTTCATAAATTTTGCGTTTAACAGTAGCAGAAAGGCAACGGCACAGCCAGCTAAAATTGGAGGCCCCCATACAACTCCGTGGAAGGCTTGGGGGCAAGAAAATGGCTAAATGAAATGATTGCGAGCGGGTAAAAATTGGGTATAAATGGATGCCCTTTAGGGGCGCAAAAATCGGAGAGGGCGTCTTTTTCTCTTTATTTCTGAGAATTAAAATGGGGCTAGAAAGGAATTTATTTTTAAGTCTAAGAGAACTATTAAAAGAAAATTTACAGCATAAAAAAAATATCCTTCTAAAAGTTTAAAATTCTTGCAAAAAATAAATAAATATAATATAAATAAATATAAAATAAAAGTACTATGCTAAAAAAAAACACAAAATATTTCCACATCTAAATATCTAAATACACCTTTTAAAATGATGTTGAGAGGTTTCTTTGAGGATCTTCCCTATCCTCCAAGCTTTTATGTATACATTTTAGAAGTTAATGAATAGATAATCGTTTATTTATTCCTCTAATAAATTCGTTGTAGTGCCAAAAAACTATCCAAATCAATATAAAAGTGCTTGCAAATTCCCCCTGTAAATGTGCTGCTTAGCTGCTGCAGGGCATTCCCATTACCCTAAGGCTTGCCACACAGCCTCTCAGGTACATAATTTAGTGCAACTCAACGAAATATGATTTCACAAATCCGACAGATGCATTGGCCATGGACCATGAAAGCGCAACAGACACACAGAGAGGGAGTGAGAGCGTGGCAAATGAATTACAATTTTGCTCATCTGCCTTTCGCTCATTATGATGCCATACATTTATAGATTTATATGCATATGAATGAATGAGCGAATGAATGAATGAATGTATCGTATATTTCTAATTAATAACACACTAAAATGTAATCAACAATGTTAATTAGGCACATCCGCCGCTGCTGCTGCTGTTGCTGTTGCTGCTGCAGCAACTTATTCGGCGGCATGTTGTCACCTCCACTCATTCGTTCAACTCCAAGTTTCATTCATAAAAATCAGAGACAGATACTCAAGCGATACCGAGGCGCAGTCTGCAGCCTGCCCACACACGGCACAAAATGTTAGCTTGAATTTGCATTTGTTCGAAGTAGTAAAAAATAAAAAAACGCTGTCAAAATGTATTCCCCCCCAAAAGAATTGCCAAACCGGTTAATGGGTTTGTTGTTTCGGTTATGAAACTGTTTGTTGTGTATACTTTTTTACAGTTTGTCGTTTCGATGTTCGATGTTTCTTTTTTATTTATGAATGAAGCGTAAAATTTGCATTTGGTTTTACACTCCAAGATTACTCATACGACCCAGTGAGCTGCAAAAAAAAAGGCAGCGCGCGGGAAGATGAGCACGGAACCTGAACAATTGTTTAGTTTAGTTCCGCTGAAAAAATAAGCTAGAAAAAAAATACCGCCAGCATCCACTTATGAATCAACATTCCCCCGCGACAGGTGTGCCAAAAACTGAATCATCTGACACAGCAGATAGCAACAAGCAACAAATGCCTGATTTAAATAAGCAATTTGAATTATTATTAATTTATTATTTCCGGTGCAGCGACGAGTGAGATGAGTGGCTTTTAATACAGCGACAAAGCTTTTTAAATGGTGGTTTTTTTTAGGGCATAGATTGTCATATATATTTCAGAAATGATTGCCAAACAAATGTTTGAACATCTTTCCATTCAAAACAAATAATAAATGCTTTTAAAATTAGCTAGTTGCTTAACATATCTTCTCGCTATTTGTATTTATTTTTATTTTGAGTATTAAAACACTTGTCAGTTGTCTCTCTTTTATGTCAGCGTCTAAATGAAAACCTCTCTGTTTGGCCCACCACTCCAAAGGCCTTTCCAAACAAAATAGCAACCAAAAGACGAGGTCAAACTCGAGCTGTGTGCAATCGGACCAAAGACTGAAAGACTGTACTGACTGACTGACGGGGCACCACGATCTGGCTCTGGCGTTGGCTTGGGCGAGAGATCGACCAACCGATCAGGCCATAGACAGGCAATTTGTAGACTTTTAAAATGATTTCAAATGGTCCAAGCTAGCAGGCTGCCCCAACAGACCTGTGCTTTGTCCAGCGGATCGCCAGGCCAGCCGATCGACAACTACAAAAAAAAACAAAAAAAAAAAACAAACACACACACAACAAAAAGCGCATGCAAATTAATAGCCAACTTTGGCCAAAAATTAATTGATCACTCGGGACAGGCCAGCAGCAGCAGCAGCAGCGGACGAAGGAGATTGCAGACCACAGACCACAGACATCTGACAAGACGATAGACAGGGCGACAGACCAGACCCAGGCCGATCGATCGATCTCTATACAGCAAATGGCCTGAACGTGGATTGTACACTTGAAGCAAAATGTTTAAGGAATTTTTTTAAGGTTTTAAAAGTAACGAAAAACAGGAGGCTAAATGTGGCTGCGCTTTGGAAAATAAGAAAATTCTTTAAATATTATTTTAAATTCATATTTAAAATTCATTTGAAGGTGCTGAAATTTTTGGTTTCGGTGTAGGGTTTGTTTGCCTCCAAATTACGAGGTACATATGCCTGCAAGTGCCCGCATATTTTTGTACAGATCAGACGATCATACGAACAGACGTTGGAGACTTCCTAGCCGGTAGCTGACTCGATTAAGCGGCTAGTGAAATGTTTTTTTTGTTTTTTTTTTCTCTCTCTACTCTGAACAAATTTCAATTAACATATTCACGCAATAATTGCAGGGGTCGCTCGCAGGGGTCTCTTGCCCACGTTGTCTGTGTGTGTGTGTGTGTGTGTGTGTGTGTGTTTTTTGTGGTCACTGCCGACCCACGCTTTTGATCCACGTGTCAAACTTCCGATCATTAGGAGGATAGACAGAGAGAGAGAGAGAGAGACACACCCACACACACACTCTATAGCATACGGCGGGGCCCTAATTAATAAACAGACAAAACAATTTTTTTTGAGAGGTCCCCTCACAAAACAATAAAAACGTAGAAATTGATAAATTATCAAAAAATTCAGTTTAGCGTGTGCCTAAGACACAAAAGATATTGAGATTAATCATTGGAACAGCCAGCCAGCCAGCCAGCCATCATCATCATCTGCATCTGCTGATCTGATGTTTTGTGCGTTGGCGAACTTCGATGGGTCGTCTGTCGTCTAATGCTGCATAATTAATGGATCTCCACATGGAAAGCGATGAAAATTGTGTCGTGTAATCCAGTGGGTCATTGGAAAATAAATGTCCAAGAAAGATGAAAGCTGCAAGGGGTACATTTTGTTGTTGTTGCTTGAATAATTCGATATGGTTGGAGTTTTTTAATTGGGTTGGAGTTTTAAATTCTAAAACAATAACAGAGCATTAAACAACATGAAAACATATAACAAAGTATATATAGAAAAAATATGTTTTAATATGAATTTTTGGAGCAAAGATAAATGAAATATTTTTGGGCAGAAAAAATGCTTTTATTATGCGTCTTCAAAGACACATTTAAGGGCGTTCATTACGCGGATCAATATATGAGAGAAAGATCAGTAAAGGCATCTCCTGAATACTCACAATCTTTGCTCGAAACTAAAATGATTTCTGAGCGAGAAAAAATATACAAAGACAAAAAGAAAATCCCAAAATGATCTACCAATATTCACTTAATTATATCCTAAATCCTTCATAATACTAAAAATAATAGATAGTCTAACAAATCGATCGAATGGAAATAAATAACCGTAAGCCCTAAAGATCCGACACTTCTCCCAACCATTTAGTGCTCGTAATCACAGCCATTACCCTGTGAACTTTAGCGCCAAACATTTCGGTGAACCTGTAAGTACGTTAATGTTTAATTTAAATATGCCCCAATGGTCATGCCTCATAACCACACAATGTTGCAATCGTTTAAGCCACAGAGAGAGATCTAACTAACTCGGCCAACATTTGCCTGCCGGCAGACGCTTTGCAAATAGGTTTGCTCCCCCACCAAAAACGCAAAAACAAAAACAAAATTTGCCACAAATCTCGCTGCAATTACAATACTTTATAGACTTATATTTCTTTGGCCATAAGCCTCAGCGCTTGTATTATCGTCTAATTGCATCGCCAGGCAGGCAGCGGACTCCAAACCGACTCCGACGACGCTCTTGGCATTTAGCGCGTCAACAAACGAGCCGCCGCCACCGCTGCGACCCCCAGAGACCCGAGACCAGAGACCCCAAACACCGACCCCATCCACACCTCGGCAACAGGCAGCGTGTTTTGTTGGGGAGGGGGGTAAAAAAAAAAAGAGTGGACCGCAGGCCGTTCCATTCATCATTTTTCCGTTTAGTGACGCGCGTGCCTCGTGCGGTTCAAATCGAGTGTTCTTTTTTGTTGTTGTTTTGTTTTGCTTTTTCACAGATTTTCCCAAATTGAGACGTCATGATCTCGTCGTCGTCGTCGTCGTTGTTGTTGTCTGTGAGATTGGTGGGTGCATAGATACAGCTACAGATATAGATACAGATACGTACAACATTTATTTGTTTCATAAGGCACTTTTTGGGTGTGTGTGTGTGTGGGGGGCATGCAGCGCTCTAAACTTAAAGTTAAACATACATTTAACATTTAGTAGCAAGTATAAAACTGCAGAATACTACAAAGATCAGTACAGAATAGAAATACAACAGACAGAAAAAATACAACCGATTGCCTTAAGGATAAAACTTAAAATCCTAAAGAAAGCAGCTCAACCGAGGTGCACTGCTGCATGTCCCTTTTGCAATTTGGATCATTCTATATATATATATATAATATATAAAGTAAAGTACATTTTAAGGTATGCTATCAACTAATTCTAATAATAAATTCGTGTTGCTTTTTGGTTTACGCCTTTGGTGCAATTTTGGATGCGTTATTTAAATAGATTTACATACTTATAGGCGAGTTATATACAGTATTATCATTTCAAAAGATCGTTTAAAAATCATTTCAAATAAAAGATTCAGTGTTCAAAGATCCTTTACAGATCGTTCTTATGGCGTTTCAATGATCGTTTTGTGTTCTCTTAACGTAATGATATCGCAACATTTGCTCAGCATCCGATTCATCTTCCTCCTCATCGCTGGTCGAGGGTGGTGTATCCAAATTGGCAATATCCACATCCAGATAATCCTCTTTGGCCTGCAGCAGCTTATCCATGTACTCCACAATTTCCGTAAAGGGCGGTCGATCATCGGCATTGAAATGCCAACACTGTCGCATCAGAATGTAAATGTTCATCGAGCATTTGGCGGGCTTCTCCATACGCTGGCCGGACATCAAATAGCTGTAGAGCTCCTCCGCAGACATTATGGTGGGATAGGGCTGTGCCCCGAAGGTCATAATTTCCCACAACAAAATGCCGTACGACCAGACATCGCTCTTCGAGTCGTAGAACTTCTCCTGCAGCGATTCGGGTGCCATCCACTTGATGGGCAGCCGTCCATTGGTGTTTTTGCGATAGTATTCCGTGCTCTGGATGTCTCTGGCCAGGCCAAAGTCCGCGATCTTCAGCACATAATCATCGCTGACGAGTACATTGCGTGCGGCCAGATCGCGATGAATGCAACGCCGCGAGGCCAGGTAGTCCATGCCACGTGCAATTTGATGGGCAAACTTGATCAGATCCTTTTCGGTGATGATGTGCGCCGGCGGCGATGGCGGTGGCTGTGAGCTGTCGCCCTGCTCCCGTCCAAAGGGTCGATTCTTGTAGAGGAAATCCTTGAGATTGCCATGCGGTGCATATTCGACAATGACATAAAGCGGACCGCTCTGGCTGCAGCAACCCAGCAGATTGATGATGTTGATGTGACGGCCAATGATCTTCATTACCTCCATTTCCCTCACCAGGCTGGCAATATCATCGTCGGTGTGTCCCTCCTTGACCATTTTGACCGCGACAATGGCACTGTTGACCTCGGCCATGACCACACGGCCAAAGGCGCCCTCGCCCAGTGTGGCGCCCAGCACCAGTTGTCCACGCGGCAGCTCCCAGTTGGAGTCGAGCGGAAATTCGTACTCGTTGAAGGGCGCCGGTTCGTTGCCGCTTTGCAGGACTGTGGTGCGCTGCTTCTGTATCTTCACCACGGGCATGATCATGGTGTCCATGGAGCCGCTGGAATCGCCGCCACCCTCGGGCTTGAAGATGATCACCTTTTTGGTCCACTGATGCACCGTTTCGATGCGTTGCTTGAGCAGCTTCTCGTGCTTCATCTTGCGCACGGCATAGTAGCCAAAGAAGAAGCACATGAGAATGAGCAGCCCAATCACAATGATGACAATGACCACCATGCCATTGTTACGCATCATGCCACTGGCCATGCCCGCCTCCAGCAGATGCAGGCTCCGCACCACACGCAAATAGGCGGTGCTATTCGATTGGCCCAGACTGTTGCTCTCGATGCACGTGTACCAGCCCTCCTGCTCCATGGTGACATTCACAAAATCCAACCGATCCAGATCGTGGGCATATATGGTGCGATTATTCGAACAGTTTGTCACGCCCTGGCAGGGCACAAAGATCCAGGCCTTTTTGCTTGTCAAATCCGACAGATACTTGCAGTTCATGTGGCCACTGCCATTGATGAGGAGCGTTAGATTCGCTGGACCCGTCATCAGTATGGGCTTGTGATTCACACGATCGCTGACTATCAATTTTGTGGCATGACTGATGCAGCCCAAATCGTTGCACACTTCGCACGTGTAAATGCCCGAATCGTCCGGCACCAGATCCTCCATGGTGAGCGTCCAACGTATCTTCTTGAGATTACCATAGCTCCTCGACCACTCGCTCGTATCGTTGCGATACCATTTGAGCTTCAGTTCGGGACTGCCCAAGGCTGGACAGCTCAGAGTGAGCAGCGAACCCGATGGCTTGGTCTGCAGTGAAACCATCTTATTCAGGTTCTTCCAGTAGGGTTGTTTTTGTGCCGCCTTGGGGCTCTCTGCCACTATGGATTTGTCATCCTCTTCGCCATTGTTTTCCTCCGTTGGATTGTTATCTGTTGGATTGTTTGATGCTGGTGCTGGTGGTGATGGTGGCATCCTCTGTCGATTGCTAGCTGCCACATTATCGTAGTCCTTGAGCAGCTCTTGGGAGCTGGCAGGTGAGCGTCTAGCGGTGATTTGTAGCGGTGTCATTAGAACTAGTGAAAGCATCACAGCCCAGACAAGTCTTTTCCACATCATGATCTTCGAGTGACTGTTGTGGCGCGGCTGCCGTCTGCTGCTACTGTTGCTGCTGCTACTGTTGCTGCTGTTGTTGATGCCACTCCCGCCACTGCACATATCCATTTTTAGCATATTTATTTTTGTAACTTTTTGTATCGTGTGCACCCTCCTAAGTGCCACTCGCAACCAACAGCCAAGGGGTAGCCGATAGCAGACAACTGCAACTGCAACTGCAACTGCGACTCTGACTCCGACTCCGATTCCGATTCTGATGTTGTTGGAGTTTGTCGCATGTGTTTTTTATTCACCGGAAATCCACTTTAGCTTGGGGGTTCTGCCTTCAGCATCTGATCTGGATGTGCTCTGCTCTGCCGCTCTTTTTACGCTCTCTCTCCGGAAGAAGATCAGTGATCTTCTAGTTTTTCTAATTTATTATGGATATAACAACAGTTGCCTTCTCTTTAAGGGGCGCACCCCAACATGTGTTTTTGGCGCCTTCTTTGAAGTGATCACTCTCTCGTTGTCTCACTCTCTCTCTCTCTCTCGATGATGATGATGATGATCCTCCTTCACTTGATGATCCACCTTTTGTCGGGGCGTAACGGAAATCCTACTCTTCGATATATGTATCGTATTTATATGCCTTTTAATTATTGTTTTGGCTTGGTGCGATGTGTGATTTACTCAGTGAGTTGATGGATTTATGGCAGCCATCTTGTCACCAAAAGTGAGCTCCCAAATGCGTGGGCGCACACAAACACACACACACAGGCAGATACAAGACACAAGATACAGATACTACAAGTTCATAGATCATTCAGCAGCTGCCGGGCAAGATGCTTCGCCGTTTGATGTGACTGCTGGCTGCAACACCTGGAAGAATGCATTCGATTAGATTTATGTTCATTTCCGGCTGGGGAGCGCTAAGGTATTTTACATGCAACACCGCGGCATACACTTGCGGTCAAAATAATAGGGTTTATAATTTAGGGGGAATTTTTTAGTGTTTTTACTCATTTTTGATGGTATTTCTTTTGGTTTAGGGTTGCTTAAAAATATTATTAAAAAACTTTCAAGCGGAACTGGTTGAGATTTTCAGTTTAAATACAATTTTCTGTTAGTGCTAGGATAGTTAAAGAGTTATCTGATAGCTGACAATTGCTTTTAGATCGTTGAAGAATTAATTTTAGAAGTCTGTTAATTTTTGCAACGCTAAAAAAAGGTTTCAAAGATTGTTCCAAGACCATTCTTGGCTCGTTAATGGTCGTTACTGTAATGGAATCGCTAGCAGATCGTTCCTGGAACGTTGAAAGATCATTCAATTATCGTTCAGCGAAGTTTCTAGAACCCGCAAAGCAATCGGTCTTTCATATCTGGAAGATCTATACAAACTTTTCACCCAATTAGCAGCCAAAAACATAAATTTGTGTACATATGCCAAAAAGCCAAGCGGAAATAAAGCCGAATGTATCTCGGAAAGGGAAATCTATCGGAAAGGGAAATGTATCTGTGCATTCAACAGTAGCTGGCACATCCGTTTGCTGTTTTCTACGTTTGAATGAATTTCCTTTCAAAATTTGTTTACAAGCGAAAGTTCTGTTCTCGCTTTGAGGCAACAACAAACAAAATATTCTTCTTTATATTTTTTTCTCAACAAATTTGCAATGTATAAATCTCTGCTTTTTTTTGGACTTGACTTGATTAAAGGCCATTTCCATTTGGTGAACTTAATTAAAATGTCGCGCACATATCCGGTAACTTGTCCCGCCACTCGATCCTCTCTCTCCCACTCTCTCTCTCTCCCGCTCTGTATAATTCTCTGATTGGGGTTCAGCGCGTGCCATACTCGCAAATTGCAAACGATTGTCCATCCCATTCCACGCCCGCGGAATGAGCTCACAAGTTGAGATTTTTCATTTCATTTCATTTTGACTTTCGTTGAATATTTTATCGATTTTGAAAATAGCTTTTTATGACAGTGGACATTAAAGAGTGCCAGCCAGCAAATACTATCATTTTTTCTTTTATTAAAGGCCATTAAATGTTGACTGCAAATGAGCACCTTTTTGGGGGCAGCGAGTGAAACGATTTTCTAGGCAGTTTTTTATATGATATTTTCCCGGTGCTTGCTCGACATAGGAAATGATGTTGGGTCTAAGGAGCATTAAAAGGAACGAGAAATTGCTAATATTTGTACATCGAATTCTCTAAAATTATAGAGCTCTTCAGGGCTGGAATTTAAAGTTCTGAACAACACGAAAAGAATTTAAGTTTAAATTGTAGTTGTTGCTGAAGGGTTTAAATTATTCGAAGAATATTATCAGGGATTTTCAAACCTAAATAACAGCAGGCTCATCAAACGATTGATTAGTTTTTAAATTGTTGCAGTGACATTTTTTTTAAACGTTTTTAAAATTTGAGATGTCAAATTTGTTGAACCATTTTTTAAACGAAAGATTATTTTTAATTTTACAAATACAAATTTTAAGAGGATGTATTACTTTTTGTTATGGTTATTAACGATATCCATAGTACATATCCAATAAACATAAAAAGCGTCACCTCATTGAGTAGAAAACTATTAAGCAATCCCCTAAGAAAAAGCTGCGGATACATTCCTTTTAATTACATATACATACACATACATATGTACATCTGTATAATTCACTACTCCGAGGTTGCACTGCCTAAAAGAAAATAATAAAAATAACTATTCTCACAGAAACTTTCACTCTAAAAACTTTAATTAGTTCACTCACTACGAAGCTGCACTGTATATTGAAAGGTGTACTTTTAGCGTGCAGCGTGTGGAGCATAAGGCGCTGGGTGGCACCTACAGCTGCATGTACAGATGGATGTACATGTACATAATGTACATATTTGAATGGCATACAGCACAGCACAGCACCTACTGTTTAATGTTTCCCCTCTATTCTATTTTTTGCACAGTTCTCCCCCTCACTCACATCGTTTCGCTCACTGTATCCCCACGTATCTCCGTTTCTCTATTGGGGGAGAAGTAATTTTATTTTATTTTATTTTTCGCGTTTACAGAGACTCGCAATCGCAATCGAAAAGAAGACTGTTCCAAATAGCGCTGCGTAGTCCGTTGGACTGAAAACGATGTGCTTGTTTATGTGCCCAATGCCAATTTCATTTCAGTTCCGATTCTCAAATGATCATACGGTTTCTCTCTCGCTCTCTCCCTGCGTTGTCTCCTACGCGCGCTCTCTATGGATGTGCCTCGCTCTCTCTCGCTCCCACTCGTATTGTCCTATTCAATGCGCCGGCGTCGAGACAGAACAACTCAATTTAGTGGGCCCTCTCTCTCTCTCTCTCTCGAGTGCTTGTTCGCGCGTGTGTGTTGTGTGTGTGTGGGCTTCCACTTTTGCCGTTATATTTCCAATGCCTGCACTTTGTTGCGATACCCAGCAATCGAAAGGGAACGCTGAAGGGTATGCTGCGTCAGTGATAGGGGGTAGGTAAGAGGCGAAGGATTTTGTGGAGAAAAACTTCACAGCTTCGCCATTTCAGTCAAATCGATTGCAAAATTTATACAACATTATAATAGGAAATTATCCTTTGACAAAGTTCATTCAATTTAAACTTTTTCCTAAGGAAAACCTTCATACATAAACCTAAATCTGAACCAAATCGAATGAATATATTTATTTATGTATTTATTATATGTATGTGCTCCCATGTTAACTTCCTTCCACTACTCTTTCCAGGGTAGCAAAAGCTTCGTCCCTTAGAGGTCACCACCCACCCCCCTACCAGGGGTACATGTTTTATTTTGTTGGTCGTTGCCTTTTGCTTCCCGCATCTTTTTTTTTTGTGTGCCTTTGCCTGTGCCTCTTTTCGCTTTCAACGGTCGCCTTGCCTTAATTTTTCACATATGCCTCGATCTGTGTGTCTCCCCCGCCGTCTCCCCACCACTACACACTCTCACTGCCCAGCACCGTCTACCGTCTGTCTGTATCTGTCTCTCTCTCTCTCTCTCTCTCTCTGACGCTTAATTAAAACAGACACAGTTGCTGGTCTCTCAGTGTGTGCGCTGCTCCGGCTGCTGGCTGGCAGGCTGATCTTTTTCCACAGCCCACATCTGGCGGCGCAACGAAAAAATTAAAGAAATTAAAAACAACAAAAACGCAGTTGTGTTCTTACGATTCTGTCCCTGTTTTATGTGGCCTTCTCTGCCCGCGCCCTCTGGCCACGCCTACACAGTGCGTCGCGCACAAGGGCAAATATTGTTTCGGGTTGCAACTATTGTTGACTGCAGCAGCAGCAACAGCAACAGACCCAAAACCCAGACGCAGACGCAGTCTCGCATTCACCCATCCAACATGTGGGCACATCATCATCATCAGCAGCAGCAACGGTCGGGGGCAACCATTCTACCTAAGTTCGTGCCACCACACACATGTGTTGCACAGACATCCTCCTCCTCCTCCTCCTGCTCGAAATGGCGGAAGGGCGCGACAAACCAAAATTGATTCTTAATGTACATGAAAAAAACCCGAGGAAAAACGAACACCAAAACTCACGAAGGGGTTAACCAAAAACTTGGATTTCCAGTAAAACTGCCGAAAAATCAGAAAGTTTTCCCTTGCGAACGGGCTGACCTTCACCTGCATTGAAATAACCCCGAAAAACACACACAAAAATTTTCCTTAGTATATTTCCTGTCCAGCGGCGGTTAAAATTCCCCAAAAAAATAAACACACACGCGAAAATATTTGCAATAATTTTCGGTGCAAAATAAATATACAAAACACAACAAATAATCCATCAGAGAATCGTTTGGATGGGGGGTACACACACACACTTTAGCCATAGGTTTGCCTTTGTGGGTGGTGCACCCTCTCCTCGCCAAACCCAATGGTTGCCACTTCCACTTGCCGCTGTGCGGACGCACTTGATAGGCAACCCCCTTCATGCCACAGATATATGTGGTGTGGAGACCGGCACGAGTCTGTAATTTTGAATGGGTTCATATGCCCAGAGAGTACGTACGAGTGGCGAGTACGTGACAGCGCGAAGGTTGAAGACATCACGAGAAGGTGAGAGAGACAGCCAGGAGGCAGACGGCAGGGCGGTGCAGCAGGCAGCGAAAATGGCAGATCAAAGTATGCCGAAAGGTTCTACTAGATCGATAGGGATCACAGAGTGTATGGAATAAAATAAATAAAAGAAAAATTAAAAAAAAAAAATGCATGAAAATCGAAGGAATACACAAATTTATTATTGCAACCTTCAGACCTTCTTGTAATTAAATTGATTGCTAGATAAATATAATCAAATGCGGATATAGCGAAATATAACAAATATTAAGCGCATTATTCAAACTGATCGCTTGAATTGCACAGAAAAACTCATAAAGATCACGTATTTATTATTGCAAATTATTCGATTACATTTTGAAAAAGTCCACACGTGGCTATAAGCCATTATTGATTACATTTTAGGCATCAACTAATCAAAAAATGTTATTCTCCGTATTTCCTTTATATAGTATTTTCCATATAATTTCCCTTAAGATCTTTTCAGCATAAACTTGCAGCCAAGATCGAAACAATAAGCGGGAATTAGCCATACAATTAGCTAAACAAACTTAACCCTAATGATCATTCAGCAGAGTACTACATACAATCGACATGGAACAGATCTCTCAGAGCAGAGGCAACCCCGAATGAGATGAGCGATGAGCGAAAGAATTGAGTGACTGCCAAAGGCAACAAAACAGAAGCCCAAGCAGCAAGGAACAGTAGAGAACGTGGGGGCATGGTAAAGCTCTACAAATATAAGATAAATATATACAAAATATATATATAGATATAGACAGACACACATGTACATAGAACGTACATCAGTTTTGGATTTAGAACAAGTTTGAAATTTGTTTGTTTATGCGGCTAAATATTGCATGGTTCATAATGTTCTCTATATGAAATGTTGATAAACAGAGAATAATGGAAAGATGGCAAAGAGATTTCATGGGAAAAAAAACACAGACAGACACACAAACACACATAGGCAGCAAAACTAAATTATGATGCCTAGTACACAGTGCTCTCTGTACCCAATCTGTTGTAAAAACAAATAAATAACTTAATAAATTAGAATGGGAAAGCACTGGCCACTGGCCCCTGATGTTTGCTTTCAATTTGGGCATAGAACCATAACAGTACGCAGTACTAGAAATTTATGTACGGCTGGGGTTAACCACAGAACAAACTATCTATCCATTCAGTCTATAGGGTACAACCGCCAGCCAGTAGTCTATGATAATTGAACGACTGACAGACAGACAGACAGAGCCATAAACGGCACCAATCATGGGTCTCTCTCTATGGGGGTAAACAGAACTACAACAGAAACTATAGAATAGTTTTGTTTCTGTTTTTCTACTGATTTTTGGCCTTTGGGTGAAAAGTCAAATTGCTGTACCGTTCGTTTCGGTCAATCAAAAAGTAGACCAAACAAATAATTTGCGCAATTACGCAAAAAAAAAAAAAAACAAAAGCAAAAACAACATGCACTACATATAGGCAGGGGTGTATAGGGTAGTGTATATTTTTAAAAACTTACCTCACATGTGTTGTTTCTTTTCGTTTTTCCAAAACAAAGAAAAGCTGTCTTGCCAAATAGTTTGCTGTGGCCAACCAAAGTGTCGTTTTTTCTACGGAAAATTATTGTAAATGTTTCACCACTCACACACACACACACAATTGAGAAACACACGCACAGAATTCTTGGGGGGAATGTTTCCACTTAAAATTCTTGAAATACTCAAGTAATTTTCAGTCGCACTTTTGTATCTCTTGGTTTTTGTTTTTGTTTTTTTTTGTTTTTTTTGGTAGTATAAACACAAAGAACTGTATGGAATTTTCAATAAATATTAAGAACACTTATTGAACGCTTTGTTATTTTTTCTCCGATCGATTGATAGTAGTTGCCGTTGTATGTAGTTCCGTTGTTTTATTCGGATTCTGGCTGTTTCCGATCTGTAAAGGCACGCAGTCCGATCGCAACTGAAAAACTGAAAACGCGGTATGCCTGCTGGCTGGCTGGCTGCCTGCCTGCGAAAATAAATCTCTTCAATTAAATGAGGGAACACAAATGAAACGGAATTCATTCCCCCATCAGCATCATCATCATCATCATCTGGAAAACACAGATCTCTTCAATGTATTTTTGCGGCTGGCTGCCGCATAAGCAAAATACAAAAACTGAACAAAAACACATTGTATAACCCCCACCAAAAGAGAGTGACAGAGAAAGAGTGAGAGAAAGAAAAAGAGAGAGAGTGGCAGGGAGGCACTACAGGGTGTGGGATCTGGGATCTGGGATCCGAGGGCACAGGGGCTGCTGCTGCTGCTGCGGCTGCTGGTGTGTCTTCTGAGTGGCAGCCTGGGCCTGGGCCTGGCCTTCCCTTGGAAAGTGAAATGTGTAATTGAGTGGCGTGGCCCGTCTCGTCTGCTCTCGTTCTATATTCATGCAATTGAGTTAAATGAAAATGGCTCAGTCACCAGCCGCAGCTGCCGGCTGTGCCCCAGTTTGTTGCATAGTTTTGTGCGGCAAACGTTAAAGAAAACATGCATATAATTATGAGGGGTAAGAGAGCTATGTTACCTTAAGTGGAACGGGCTCCAACTAATCTACATTTTGATACATTGGAATGAACATATATCACAGATTTTTTATGATTTACCTATTTTAATCCATACGTAATCCATGTGGCACATTGCATCAAATAATGTCAAAATAAGGGATATACTACAGAATACCAATCCCCATCTAATCCATCAAATCGCTGTAATATTTCAAACGATTATTAATGTAATTTCAAAGGTATACTAAATATCATAAAAATATTCTCCTGATGTTTAGAAAAATGCTAATATTTTATTAATTTCATAAGGAACCCGCTAAATGATAAATAGTGATGTCTCAAAAATCCTACAATATATTTCTTTTAAGACATAATTTCTATAAGTACTCGTACGAATATGGGATCTTTTGTTACACTTTTTTTATATACAAATTTTTCTTCTATGTATGCCATTTAAGCTCAATTTCAATCAAAGTTCCCCCCGCACTGTTGACTTTTTCTGTTCAACTTTACATCATTTTGGCACTTGGTATCGTTTTCGTATCGTATTTAAAATTGATTATTGTTTCTATACAAATGAAACCCAATATCTGTTTACTGTGAATAATGCTGAACTTTTTTTTCTATAATTTCCATAGATTATTTTTATAATAATCGTTTTTGCTTCGTAAAATATTTATTTTCTATCCATTTGATATACCATTTTTGTCATGTTTCTTTTCGTATCCCCTCTTTTAATTCTTGTGCACACTCATACTAAATCGAAAATTTAGTTCCACTCATTAAAATTAGTTTCTAATATTAGTTTGAGGCTCAAATCCAACTAAAAATTCGTCACAAATTGTCAAATTTATGCACAGAAAAGTCTTAACTTCTACGCTTTGCTACCAAAAATACCAAAGAAAAGAAAAAAAAACAATATTTAATCGTTTCTTTACGCTTCATTACAGCGATAAAATTGATTCATTAGCTGGCACAATACAGCGCTAAGTAAGTTAGCAGTTATTAATTATGGCTGCTACTTAAATGCCAAATGATATCCAGTAGCCAGTTGCCCAACAGAGAATAGTTTGAAGAGAAGAAAGACTCTCTAATGAATGACAATTTCTCTGTGTCTCTCGGTAGAGGTGCCCATCAAAGCACACACGCTGTGTGTGCCCCAAAGACAATGGCATCGTTTAACGTTTCTTCTGCTCCGCAGGAAAAAAGAGGGAAAAAGGGTTGCCAAACAATGGGACTCAAAAATCGAAAACAATTAACGATTATTGACTGGCAATTGTGGTTGGTTTCCAGTTGGAGGCCCGTTTTGTGCCAAATGGCGTTACGCTTGACTGATTAATTGATGGGCCACCTCCCCCCGACCCAAGCACGGGCCGATGGGTTAGGAGGAGTAACCCAATGAATGGTTAGAATAGTTTCAACAGTTAACAACCTCGTAAAGCCAAAGACCAAGCAGAGAGACAACTACAGCAGCAGCAGCAGTGGTATGGTCATAATACTTAAATTTTATGCATTTCTGGCTAGAACCTCCATCTCCTTTCTGCGTACTTCTGGACTCTTGTCTGTGAGCTTCCGTATGGGTTTTCAATTTGGCCAGCAACCGAAACGAAACGCCAAGTTGTTAGCGTTTCGAACATAGAAATAAATATTGGGGAAAATTGGCTCAAAAAGCCACAGACTGGAGTCTGGAGCTCCTTGCCAGCTACACGGGCTACCAAGTGGGTTTCGGGCTGCGTACCGACCGAACGGCTTTTGGAGACACGAGAGAGAGAGAGATCTCGTGCAGAGCCAGCCAAACAGCATAAAGTTAATTGCTAATATGATTAATTGCACATTAACATGAATTTTTATAGCCAATTATATGCGAAATATGCCAATGAGAAATTTTACTTCTGCTCCTTTTTTTTTTTTTTTTGGAGCGACTGAAAAAAAAAAAACGAACACATCGCTAGATCATCCCCAAGATGTATTTGCCATAATTTATGCAAAAAAAAATCTATGCATGGCATCGATCTCAAAAAAAAAAAGTGGAGTTACGGCAGAGAGTGGGCTGCTGCTGGCAAAAAAAAAAAAAAAAATATTATGCGGGTGTGGAAGTAGGAAAAACGAATGAAAATCCAATAACCAGAGACAGACCAAAACCCTCAAGACACAAGGCACAGGCACAAGCACAAAACTCAAATCACATTTCAAATCACTCAAAAATAGTATTCGAATTTGAATTATTGGCTCTGTACCGCTGCTGCTGCTGCTGCTGCAACTCTCCTACCGACAGATCTCTCTCGCTGTCTCTGTCTCTGTCTGTGTGTCTCACTCTCCTTAGCATTTCCGGTCTTAAATCTTTAAGCGCGTGAGCTAATCATAACTTACAATGTGGTCCGGCAATTTGACAGGCGGGTTGGTTGGTTATTTTTGTTTTGTATTTTTTTTCTGGCTCTTGGCCAGGCCCCAGCTGAGGATGGGATCCATGGATCATGGTGTAAGTCTCTCTGGAGCTGGAGGCTTGCCTTGCCTTGCCCCATGCAAGCTGTGCGAGCTGTCAATGAACTTGTATGCCTCTGATTGATTTATATTGTGTGTGTGTGCCTGTGCAGAGATGCATCTATGTAGCTGCGTATCTATGTATCTTAAGCAGCTTCAAGATCTACGAAACACACACAAAAAACAAAAAGAAAATCTCTCATAGCATTTCGAATCGATTGTAGGAGTCCGTTCGTCGGCACATAACTCTAATGAAAGGTGTATTAATTGTATTAGATACACGATCTACGATTTGAAGGCTCTGTTCTGGCTACTGTTTTGGCCAGCAGCAGCAGCAGCAAGAGAACCCACAGAGAATCAGTTGTAGGCTGTGTGTGTGTGTTTCCACCTTCAGGTCTAGCCAAAAGGGCTGCGGGCCCTTCCTCTGTCTAGGCCATAATTTAAAAGCAGTTCCCTGCTGATGCTTCTGCTGCAGAATGAGGTTTAAAGACGGCTAAAACTGGCGCTTAAAAGTGCGTTTAAAAACAGACCTCTGGCCGGATTGGGCTTGGCGCGGGCGTGTCCCAAGTTTGCTTATTTTTGTTTTTGTTTTTTTGTTTTGTTTTTGTGCCCTGCCCCAACGTCCACATAATCCCTAATAATAATCATGTGCTGTAATTGACGATTTATGCTAAGCCCGATATAATTTACGCCGTTGGAAACATACGAGGTACGAGGGCCTCACCTCAAAGCTCAAAAACCTCCTCTTTGGTGGGAGAATATCCAAAGGGTGGAGGATGAGGAGTATCCCCAAGGAGGAGTAGGAGGAGGCAGGAATATCGCATAAATCATAACTGCACGTGGTAGACCAAAGCGGGGGGGGGGCTTGAAACGGCAGATTGTTGTGTGGGGCGGGGGGCAGGGAATTCTGTCGAGTACAATCTGGCTAGCTGGCTGGCTGACTGGTTGACTGGCTACTGGCCATGGCCTGGCCATAGCCACGACAGCCGCTCGATGGCTCAACAAATATTTCCCACACACGCCGGCATCTCGCTTTACAGGCTGCCTAAGCATGGATGGTGCTGCATATACATGCATGTCGGGCAGGTTACACACAATGCAAATGCGTTCGCATAACTCAGCCAACAAAAAAGAGTTAACGGGAACAAAATTATACAAAACGAATGGTAAATGCTCTTTAAAGTTTCGATTTAAGTGGATATCTTGGAGATTGGATTTATTTTTGGTGAATATTACTCTTGAAATATCATAATCGGTGGATTTGGTCTTAAATCTAAAACATTAATTTAATTTAATTTGAATTTAAATTTAATTTCTGAAACATAAAATGTTGGATGAACTTTGGTTTATTTTCATTCCATAATTATAAACAATTAATTGTTTTACTCACTTTCTAACCTAAATATTTGTTACTTTAATTTAACTTTAATTTAAATTTAAGTCATAATTTGGGATGCATTTTCATATGTTTTTATAGTTCCTAATTTAGAATGAATAATTCCTTAAAAATCGAGTTATAAATATACCAAAAAGCTAATAGGATTTCCACTGCAATTCCTTTTACCAATAAGATTCTTCTACTAACTTTGCAGATATGTGATAAATAGCATCTATCTTTAATTGTTTACTTGTTTAATTCAAGTTGTTTCGACTAAAATAAATACATTTGTGCAAGTCAAGTCACAAGATGTATTTTAGAAGCTATAATACCTTTTGTAACGATCATTTTCGATTTGTTATAATATAATATAATAATAAATATAATATATAATAATAATATAATCATCATAAATGTGGTTTTCAAGCGGTTTTCCATCAATAACGTTCATAAAAAGTTTATTGGTGTTATTTGAAGTCTTAAAAGATACTTCAGAATCAATAATCTCTGCTAACGGAACCCTTATATGCAACTATATCTCATTATAATTTTACTATCATCCATATCGCTGCCAAATATGCCAATTGCATCCTCCTATCGATCTTCAGCCTCTTCAATCATCTTCAATTCTCGCAAAGTATCATCCAATTCCACTTTTCACCTGCTTCAATCAATACTCTCCCACTCTACTGATCCTTACTGATCTCATCCTTGCCACACAGATCATATATCTTTCTCTCTCGCTGCCACTTATCTCCCACGATCATCCATGGCTCCTCTTAAGCCTGATAAAATAGTTCCCATACCCTTATCCGAACCCAACAAAGTGTACGCTATACGAAAACCAAAAAAAAAAAAAGTGTTGGCACGCAAATTTATTGTTGTCTGTGTTGCGAGATTCGCGATCCAATCCACAAAAGGCTACCGTATTTGATCTTGTATCCCCCGCAATTACCAGATGCTGTCAGAGAGCGAGAGAGGGGGATCGTGGAGAGGAGCAGCGAGGGAGGGCATCCAATCCACCTTTCTGGGATCTGCGTGCCAGTGCCAGTTTGTCTGGCATTTTTCGGCCAGCAGCAGCCGTAGCCTACCAAAAACGTCGCTGACATAACTGTACCACCAACTGCCATGCCATGCCATGCCAGCCGCGCATGCGTGGTGTGTGGTGTGTGGTGTGCGGTGGCGTGGCATGCCACTCCGCTTAGAACCCGCTGCTGCAGCTTCAGATTTTTTTTCGTTTGCTGCAGAACGTCGCTGTTTTTGGCATCAAACACATGTCGACAAAAAGCACATGAAAGGATTGCGGATAACCATGGACTTTGGCTTTGGGCATTTTCTGTGTAGCTGTGTCTGTGGCTCCTCCAAATGGATATGGATATAATGTGGATCAGGTCTTAAAGGCTTGTGTGTGTGTGTGTGTTTGTTGTTTGTTGCATGTTTGGCGTTTCAGTGCGCATTAATTTTGCATCGTTTGTTGTTGTTGTTGTTTTTGTTGTTGCTGTCGACACGAATGGCTATGAAAGGTTAATAAATCAAATGCATATGCATGACAACCATAGCCATACGGTGCCCTGGTGGAGTGTGTGTGTGTGTGTGTGTGTGCACCTGAGACCGCCGCTGCTCCAAAAGACCGACCAACCCCGCCGCACTTAGAGTCTCTCCCGTCTCTCTCTCTCTTTCTGCAATCCTTTTTGCATGCAGGCAACTTGCCGTATTTTTTTTATGCGTTTATAATTTCCTCAATGCCCGTTTATGGGATACCAATCAACAAAAAAAAAAAAAGAAAATGCAGCGCCTTTTGCTGTGTGCAGGCAGGCAGCATTAACACCAAATTAAGTTTCGATTTTATGGCCAAGATTCAAAAGAGTCAAGGAAATTGGGTCATTCTGCCACATTCTAGGGTAATTCCTATTTTATGCTGCTCTCTTTTTGTTGTTGTTGCTCTCCGCTGAATGAGTTATAAACGCAACGCGGAACGTTACGGCCACTTAGGTGCACTTAATCTTTGTGCACAGTTTATGATGCAGTTGGTCGGCTCTTCAGGCGCTGCCATTGCCTTTTGTTACACCGATCACGTACTGGGATTAATCACTAAATTAATTGAAACAATTTTCTAGGCATAGCCGACAACAACACGGCAACACACAACAGCAACAAGTGAAATTAATCAGAGAAGCGATCAGAGATCGATCTCTTGCTCTCTGGCCACTCTTGAGGATCATTTTGGGCTGATGGCTGCTGGCTGCTGGTGTTGATCGGCTTGTTCGACGTTTGTACGTGTTTGGCATTTGCAATGAGTTTGCCAGCCATCAAATGAGTTGTCCAAATGCAGCTTACACATGTCGATCAGATCATCAGCCACCAAAAACCGATTGATTGGCGCCGATCAGCCACCACCATCTTTGGAGGCCCCATTGTCAGTTCTTTACAATTATATCCGAAAGTGCTATTTAATGATCGTTTTCAACACAAAAGGCTACTGTGTGGATGCTGCCGCTGCTGCTGCTGCTGCTGCTAATAACTTTTAATTAAATAAAAAAATAGATATACCGCCTATTTTTGCGTTCATTCTCCGGCTGATCGTGATCATCATCAAACAACAAATGCCTTTTCACACCACACCAAAAGGCCACAAAAGCTACCGCGAGACGAAGGAGGAGACCCTGTGCCACACACAAACAGGTGCAGCAGGAGGCACGATTCCACCGTTTGCATTTCATGTCTAGCCAGGCAGCGACGACTACTCCACCCACTCCCCAACCCCAAAGCCAACCCCAGAGATACACCCCAATACCCATTCCCATTGCCTGGCTGTGGTATGGCAATCACTTAAATCGTTGCGATTATGATCAGCAGGCAGGCAGGCAACAGGCAATAGGCAACAGGCATCTACAGGCGGTACATGGCGTTATGTTTTCCTTAAGCTGTACCACTTTCTGCCCGGTATGGGCTGTGGTTTCCTACAGCTACTACTATTCCATGGGTTATTGCTGTTATTGTGCCCCCTCTCTCTCTCCCTCTCTGTCCCTGTTTTTGTTGTAACCAAACATAATTGATCAATTAAAAATTAATACCAACTTTGTCTAGCTTTAGGTGGTCGAAACGCGCTAAAAACTTCCTCAATTGTGCAGACAATCATTTGGGGTTTTCGTTGTGAGCTCAGCAGTTGATCAATAAATATTCATTAGATTTTGTTTCACTTTTATCGAAATCTAATGATGTTTTCATTACTAATTTGCTAGAGGTTGACTAAAGATTGATTAGGATATCCTCTGTGTGTCTTTTCTAAATTAAATATGTATGATCTTTGGTGGGATATACACAAATTAATTGTTTTATTGCCACCACCCCCCCACCACCCTATTAATCCTTTCGAAAACTTTATCAGTGCACAAAAAAATAGCATAGTAAAAAAGAAACACATCCATCATTAAATGAAATATTCTGTTATTATATGCAAAACATATTCTGGTGAAATTAAATGGAATTTATTTTGAATTTAAACATAAATGCATTTAAAAGTATTTTTAATACATCCCATATTTAATTTAAAAGACTTTAAAAGAAATAATTTAAATATGAAAATAATTATTTTAAGTATTTAATATATTTATTTAACATATTAAATATTTTTTATTTGAAATATAAAATATATTTATTTTAAATATGAAATATATTTATTTGAAATATTAAATATAGTTATTTAAATTAAAATAAAAAAATTAATATCCTTTTTACAATATCTAATCTCCAAGAAAATCTATTGGAATAAATTTATAAATCTAAGCGTAAATAACTTATAAATATTTTTTAATATCCATAATTATTATTATTATCATTGCTAATCTATAGCACTCCTAATCAAACCCTATTTTACATTCCTAATGCCATATCTTAATAATTTTCCAACCATTTTCTGCCCCCCTTCTATCCCTAGTACTCCACCGCTTGCTCGCTCATTTATATACCAAAAAATTTCTCCACATTGGGAGGTCTTTTAGCACACGACGACGACCCCCCAACACGACTGACTCTACCGCCACCACATCAACTTAAGCGACCGACTAAAGCAACTAAAGTGTCATCTAAAGTATTGTCATAACCTCGATAGATGACTGTGGCTCTGCTCTGCCTGCTACTTAAATCAAATGAGTTAATGCCACCAAAATGTCTGCTGACGCACAATGGTGTAAACAATAGACCAGTGAGGGAGCTTTGCTCTTTGCGGCTCTACTGATTTATATGCATATGTATCTATATCTATATAAGATACACTCTCTGTGGAGAGAGAACTTAAGGCTTAATCCTACACCGGTGGCCTCCCCACCCCCCAGCAGAGGAGGGTTATGCACCACCACCACCGCCGACTTTGTTGTGCTAATCAGCGTTCAAGTTTATGTGACATATTAAAGTATGCCACACACATGGCCCATGGAGATGGACTGTGGGGCCATGGTGCGGCGCTGTCGAGGTGTCGCTTCCAATGATCGTTACAACTTTAGCGACGATCAGCGACACAGTTCCCCTCCTCCTCCTCCCTTTCCTTCCTTGCCGCATTGATAATTCAATTTCTTCTAACGTTTCCTACTCTCTTGTTGTCGCTGGTTTTATCTTGACTTAATTTTCATTTCTGGCGGACCACCAGCGATCCATCGAGCGATGTTGATGTTGCTGGTTGTTGGTTGTTGGGGTCCACCGATCATAACAATCGTCACTGGTTTTGGGTTCTCTCTGGCTGCGGGTTGCGTGTGGCCCTTTTGTTCCCAATTTATGATTCAATTTTATTGTTAATTGAAATCCAACTAGTTTAGTGTGTCGCCTATTCGATCGGCGGTAGATCGTCGTTTTGGGGTGCGGTTAGCATCTCTCTCTCGCTCTCGCTCTCGCTGTCTCTTTGCTTTTGTTTTGACCCCTTCTGGCCATGTTGCTGCAGCTGTAAAACTGTCAGCTGAATTGAATTGTTGGCTCTCCCTCTCTCTCTCTCTCTCACTTTCTGTATCTTGCTCTGTTGCTCGATTATACACGATTTGATCCTGATTTATGATCATCCAAGCCATTACCCCATTTTGGTGGGGTGGGCGTTGAAACAGTAGTCTGGCAATAAATCTGATAATGGGCTTATGATTCTCCTGTTCACCCACAGACATTAAGTGAGAGTCTCCCTCTGCTGTTACAACTCCCTCTCTGTAGAGGAAGCAACTCTACTCTGGTAATCAACAAGTTAATGTTAACTAAGGCAGACGCCATTCCCATAAGTAGAGCCATTATAAGGGTCTGTAGCTCTCTAGCTCTATGGCGACGGAGGAGTGGGTCTGCCTGTAGCTCTCTAGCTCTCGATAGGAGGGGGTCTTTACATCTCTAGCTCTGCTCTAAGAGGAGTTCTATTCGTTTTCGTTTTGGTTTTTCCGCAACAGTTTCCTGATTAACACTTTTGAGCATCATTTTACCGCCGGCGACAAAGCGCACATAACAAACAGCAAAAATGCATTCAAACCGAACGAATGAATGAATGGCTCTACTGCCTGCATCTTCACATGCAATGCCACTTGGAGTGGATGTACAAATGGTGATTGAAGTTTAGGACTACGACTGGAAGTTACCCTGTGGGGAGGTTAAGCAAATCTAGAATAAATTCCCATTCTGGCAAAGGAAAGGAGAAATCCGAGACGAAAATGGCAAAGACTTTCCAGCGGAGTTTTTTCCATTTTTGGTGGCATATATATTATATTTTTATATTATATTATATCATATTTGTTTCTTATTCCTTAATCCGTCTGTTATTGTTTCCCCATATATAAAAATTGTAGTATCAGTTGGCTAATACAAATTTAATGATTCTACAAACTGTTAGTCATTTATATTCTTAAAATTTACAATGCCACAATTATTTTCTCGATCATTAGAACTGGAAAAAAGGGTTTGAAATGTTTTAAAATATATCAAAATATGTCCAAGCATTCCAGAAATCCATAAACCAAACTGGCGCACCCTCTCCTTTATATTCTCCAATTTAAAGGCGCTCAAACGAAGCCCTGTTCTAGCTCAAGATCCTTAAAAAAAAACTCCCCCTTCTGTTGCATATATTTCCAAAAATCCAACATACCCTTTACACTCTCAAAAATACCAATCAATAAAAACAGATTCTAGTCCGGTCTCATTTCGGTTGCAGTTGCAGTTCCCGTTCTCAATCCCGTACCCCTACCCCTAACCCCCTGGAACCGTGGCGCGTGTGCAGTGCCGACGGCCTCGAGGCTGCCGTTGCAGCAGCACAGAGACAAATTTTAATGCTGGATAACAGCAGAGTGAAATTATTGCAGCTCCATCTCCATCCGACTGCAGCAGCAGCTCCGACTTCTCCGTTTGCTGATTGTCTGTAAGTAGCTGAGGGCAAAAATGAGAGACTTCTCCAACAAACCAAACCGAACCAAAGACTGACCATTAAACAAAGTGAATCGTAGTGCGCGGCTGTCGCTGGCTGCTGCTTCAGGAGTTGCATTCACGTTTTGTATTGCTCTGGCAAACTAGTTGCAGTTTTCTACTTTTATTTCTTTGGGTTTGGGATTTTCCATTCCGCATTCTTTGGCTAATTTAATGGCGTGAAAATACATGCTCGACTGCTGCTGCGTTGGGGGTTAGTCGCTGATTAGGCTTGATTATGTGCGCGATCATATTTCAGGCGATAGCGATCATCCTCCATTGACGAACGGCGCCGGCGCTGAGTCGCTAGTTGGGGAGACTTGCAACTCGCTCAATGAAAGTGAATTGTACAAAGAATCTCTACGGGAATATTCGCTAAGGGTGCAAAAGTGTTGGCTGTTGCTTCCAACGCCTAATGGGAGCAGATCAGTGATTTTATTAGAGAAGTTTCAATGTGGTTTTTGAAGACTGGCAGGCCTGTGACAGATCAGCAATTGATTCACCATTTTCATATTCGACTACAAGTGATTTAATTTCGATCAAAATATTATACAATATTAAATTCCCTTAAAGCCACTCATTGACTTAGACTGTAGACTTTTAGTTGAGATACGTTTTTCTTCGATCCTAAAAGCCAATTAGACATTTAAAGTGATTTAAAAAGAATTTCTAATTACATTTATATGTACATATTGCTCAAAAATATATATATAATAAATATATAAGTAATAATTATATATGTATTACATATATATATATACATGAACATAAATGTAAATGTAACATGTAAATATATAAATATATATAATATATTCAATTAATTATAATATTATTTTTAGCACATTTTTATACATTTATTAATTCCAAAATGAGTTGGAGTTTAATCAAATCTGGCATTGTATGGCATTGTATGGCATTGTATGGCATGGTATGGTATAAATTGATTAAAGTACATGAAAATCGGAGTTAAAATTATTGAAAAATTAGTTTTAGTCATTTAAGTATTCCTGATATATTTTATATATATTTTTTTTTTATTTATATAAGCTGATCAAAATTTGAAGTCTCCTCGATTTTAAAAAAATCGATATGACTTTAATTTTCATCACAAAATAAACTATTAATACTCGCAATAAAATTATCTAATAAACGTTTAAATACCTTTAAAAATTTACCCAAAATTGACCCTTAGAAACCTTTCTTACACTCTTCATCAAAGTGCCAACAGAATTTAATTTAAACTGCATTTCGAATAAGATTTGAATTCGAGATCGGCCCGCTGCTCGATCGTTGCTCTTCACCTCAGTGGCTTTTGAATTTCACCATAATTGCTCTCGCTCTCTCTATTTCTCTCTCTCTCGTACTCTCTTTCCCCTACTTTTAATGCATTTTTCGAATTTCGAAATGCACTCAACTGAAAACTCTCTCTCTCTCTCTGTCATTTCCCCTTACTGCATCGCAGAGATCTTTGCAGTTGCAAGCCCTCGCCTCGAGTCCCGGGTCTCATGCGTAAAAAGGTGACTTTTGACTGGCAGTCTGAATGGATGGATGGCTGGATGGATGGATGGATGGCTGGTTAGATGTATGTTTGGTTGAATGGCGGAGTTGGAACCAACCACACCACACCAACCAAAGCAGCACCACTGTGTGGCACCACCAGTAGCCATAAAAGTCCGAAAAAAGAAAAATCTGCAAACGGCCGCTTTTGTCTATGCCATAAAGCTGGCAGAAAAAAAAAAAAATAAAGCAGGAAAAAAAAACTCAGTCATAGGAAACAATTTATTTACGAGCCAGCCAGCAGGCTCTCTCGCAGCAGGCGGAACAAACAACTATTGACTTTTGTTGTTGTTGTTGTTGGTTTGGCCTGAAACCCAGACAACAATTAAACAGAGAGAGATAGAGGCTCTGGGCATTGGCACTGGGGCTCGGACTGGGGCTCCCTGACGTGGCTTCGAGACTCTGAAACGCTGAAACTCTGAGACGCTGAAGCTGTAAAGCACTGTTAATGGCTCACTTTGGAGCATGAGGCGCGGCGGCACAGGTTTTGGGGGCAGTGGCAGCATGCAAATGATGTCATTTGCGCGACTTGGAGGCACTCCAACCGACCGCACGCCCGCCCGCCCGCCGTCTGCCGCTCCTTTGCTCAGCTGTGGTTGACAGCTTTCGAGATTGAACAGCATTTGGCAGCTCTGTGAGACATTTATGATCAAGTCATAGTCGGTGGATGAGGCGGCCGCCGCGTCCGAGTCGATGGGTTATAAAGTTGTAAAATTGCCTCCATCAATCTCTGCTGTGCTCTGTCTCTGGCTGGAAGCTTTGTTCTCTCTGGCTGGCAGTTGGTCAGGTTAAGCTGAGCAGCTTAACCTTTTGGGCTGCTTTTGGGGCTGCTCTCTGCGCGTGCCAAAAGGCAACAAACGAGCTTTTTACGAGTAGGAAGAAGAATCCTGGGCAACACCAACAAACGCAGCATGGCATCCCCAGCATCCACCATAGAGAGGGAGCGAGAGCGTGAGCGTGAGGGAGAGAACCCTGTTGATCTCGGGGTTCACAGATTTATAACAAAGATATCGGCGAGTGGCTCAGCCTCAGACTCAGCGACATGCTGCGTCGTCGTTGCAACACAACTTTACCTCATGCTATGAGCTATTAGAGTTCAGGTCCAGAAAAACCCCCCCGAACTAAAGCCAAGTCCAAGTCCAGGTTCAGGTCCAAGTCCAGGTCCCTGCCTCGTTGGGTCTTCGTTCCGTTTCGTTCTGTGGGCCATGGCAATCCATTAGCAACTGCCTTGTTTTGCTTTCCATCTTTGCCTCTTTCCGTTTTGGGCTTTGGGGTTTGAGTTTTTTTTTTTTTGCATCGGCATCGCGCGGCATCTAACAAATCGTTCTGTAATTTGATAGCTTAGATGTTTATGACTATGGCTTTGGCAGTTTTTAATGGGGCGTCGCTCGGTCGTTCGGTCCTACATATAGATAAATAGAGACAGATACACACACACACACACACACAGTGGGGTGGACTACTATCTAGTGGACTATGTTGCCAAAAGAAAAGTTGATATCAAAATGAGAGAGAAGAGTGAGAGAGAGAGAGAGAGAGAGGGGTAGGTAGGAGGCGGCAAGGAAACAACTCTTTTAGTTGCTCATGGAAAAACTGGACTGCCGATGGTACTGCCGGTGGTGCGTTGATCGCCTGCCAAATCGCACAAAATATGCTAAAAGGTTTTGCTAGATCAATTTAAAGATTTTTTGTTTAGATAAGCGTTTCGTTTATTGGCCAACAACCAACCACACAGAGCACACACAGAGCACACACACACAGCTAGACACAAACATGTTACTTAATCTCAAATGGCGCATGGCCGATACGGGGGAGCCTTTTGGGTTTGGCGCACCAACATATGTTTGTGGCTCATATCTGATGCAAGCCAAAGGCAATGACAAAGCAAAGCTTAGGCAGGAGCAGGAGTAGGAGAAGGAGCTAGAGATGGAGCCACAGATGCAACCACAGATGCAGCCACAGATGCAGCCACAGATGCAGCCACAGATGCAGCACTAAATGAAGCCACAGATGAAGCTTTAGCTCGAGTTTAGAGCAGCCTTTCAGGTGCACTGGCAGACTTCCGGAGGCATCTAATCTGTCTGTGTGCCTTATGACTGGTTGAAATTGACATAAAAGGCCAAACCCATTTTCAGATTTCATAACCAGTTGACCAGGCGGATCTCTCTCTCTCTCTTCCAGGAGAGACTTTTGATTAATGAGCGGTTTGTGTTTTAGCCACAACAGTTGTTGCCATGTTACGACAGGGGCACGTCAGTTTAGGCCACAGAAAGAGAGAGAGAGAGAGACAGAGATTTCTGTACATCTCCGTCCTGGAGGCTAATGCTGATCCGCTGAATCCGCTGATCTGCTGATCCGACTGATGTGATGTCAGGTCAGACCCATGGGGACCCCATCAAGCAGAGAGCTAGCTGTCTGTCGCCTCCGAAATGCCTGGGCCTGGCACTGGCACTGGACGCCGGGCTGCACGAAATGAATATGAAATGTTTACATTTCCCCGTCGCCATATGCCATGTCACATACAGTGGATGGTAACAAGTGGGAAATTGGTGGTAAGAATCCGACTAAGGGATACCTTTTAGTGGGATTTAGAGTACCAGGAAGATGGGAGCAAATTTTGGAAGATAAATGAGAGGCTCAGGTATCCAAGTTCTAACTATGAAAATTCTGTTTGATTTTAAAATAAAATATTTAGTTCCTCATGCGATATAAAAACTGTATAAGAAAGTATAAAATCTTATGAAACTCCCTAGATAGGTAGATAATGACATTTGGCACACATTCTGCACATATGATCAATCTATCATTAACTTTTATATATAATAAATATTTAATTTTATTGGGGATTTAAAAATAAAAATTTTGTATATATAATAATAGATATAAAAAAAATATAATAATATAAAAACAAAATAAAATATTGAACGGTGGTAGTAAATGAAGATATTTAAGCATACAGAAATAATGGGTTCCATGCTATTTCCACTGTTACATATAATTATTGAATTTTTATAAAACTGCACAAACATTTTTTAAGTTTCAGAAAATTTTCTAGGAAGAAAAATCATTTAAAATGAATATCTATTATTTGGTAATACATTTTAGTTTTAAAAGCGATTTTTATTTGTTTTAAGCAAAAGTAAATCTATATATCTCAGGACGGAACGAAAGATGGGCCTAGCAACATCACCATTAAACACCATATACCCTCTGAACCGTCTCTCCTTCTCTCTTTCCTAAAAAGAAATCGGAGGAATACAAAAATCTCAACTTAATTAAATGAAAAACTCTTTTTATTTTTATTTTTTTCAACAAGCGATCTTGTTGAGGCCTTCTCCATGTCGCTCCTCAGTCGTCGTCGTCGCTCCTGTCGCCTTGCGTGTCAAGTGAACATCATGCGTAGCGCAGAGTTTTATCCCCCCAGATACAGTGGTGCTGTGCCGATGTCGGTGCCGGTGCCCTGTCCTCCCTGCCCCAACTTTGGCAGCCGTTGCCTCCCCCCACCCCTTTCTGGGGCAACAACTGCTTACAAGTTACACCAATTTTTTAAGTCTGGAAATCCTTGTCTGGTCTTAATATGATTTAGTAGCCGCATGCATGGCTTGACAAGTGTCCATTTGAATACTCATTGGCTCAACAAGCAGCCAGCAACAGCAGCAGCAGCAGCAGCAGCAGCAGCAGCTAGCAACAGTCTGGCTGGACCTGGCTCCTGAGATCTAGGCGCCCTCTCACTCCATCCCGTTCTGCAGGTGCCCCTACCCAACCCAACCCCGCTGCTGTACCATTGATTTGTGTGTAATTTAATGAAATTTACATAATATTTTGTTTTTAATGAGGCCTAAGGTGATGTTTAAATGCTTTGACTTGGCTTAGTCGGTAGTCTCGACGGTAGTCTGGGGACGTTCGTTGCATTTAAAGTCCGGTTAGAGCCGTGGCTTAAGTTACCGTCTTGCCAGGCGCCTGCTAACTCCCGACGGTTCGGGTCGGCACTACAACTACTACCAGTTTTTTTAATGCCACACAATTTTTGTGGACTTTGTGCCCGCGACCTGCCGCAAAAAGAGCAGGAAAAGCCCCCCCTTTAATTGTCTGACAAATTGGCCGCAACTTAATTAAAGGGCGATAACTACGGTATTTGGCTCTGGCTCTGACGCTGGCTCTGGCTGTGATTTCCTTTCTGGTGCTGGTGCGCTGGTCCTGGTCTCCATTCTGCGCTAATTAAGTCACTTTGTGCAACGCTATCAGGAAGCTGCCTGGCACACACATATTTCATGATGACTGGGTGATGAGTTGGGGGCCCCAGAGATGTGCCTGGCTGTTGTTGCCTCTGGGCTACCACTTGGAGTCAACTTGGAGTGTCGTGTGTCGGGGCCAATCAAAAAAAACAGACAAACACCTTTGCAAAATGCACTCGGCGCACTGATAACTGGCCAACGCCTCTCCCTGACGTGGACTCTGATTCGGATTCGGATTCCACATCCCAGTGAAGATCCCTCTGACTCTGACAGAGAGAAGAGTGGCATTCCCTTTTGGTGATCTGCTGTGCTTCTCTGCCCGTTAATAAGCTGCGTAGATTATTTATGTTTATTAACCCTTAACATGTTTACATTTTGTAAAACGAGACTCTTAATGTGAACTTTATCGGCGGCAATGCCTGGTGCAGCATTTGGTGCAGCAATTGCAGCATTTGTGGTCCACGGTGCATGGGGTCTTTGGAGCTGACAAATGCGGTACAAGAAAAAGATTTACATGGAATAGACCATACTTACAGTAAAATTGATTATTTATAATCTATTGACTAACGAAAATTTATCTAGCTTTTGATTATTTATCGAAGGTCTATCGAATCTATCAAAGAAATTCAGTTTGTTGAAATTTTTGTATTAATCAATCTATCGACAATCGAATCAGTTTTCTATTCGATAAAAAAAAATAAAAAAAATCTGTATTTTGTGAAATTACCGAAGATGATTGGCTATCGAAACTGAGTTCTTATCGATAGAAATTAACTATCAAATTTATTATATTATCGATTTAATGTTTATTGAGATTATTAGACATTTTTAATGTTAGCATTTTGTAAGCTATCAGAATATTGATTATATTATACGGTCAGGAAAACATTTAAATATTTAATATTCTCAATTAATATGATGTTATCGATCCGAACACATTTTCCCATGAAAATTTGCAGTATTATTTTGTCTTAGCAAAACGCATCTATCGGATCACATGTATGGAAACTTCCAGCTAAAATCGACTTTCCCTCTACAAATTTTCAGATTTTACCTCTGCAGCGCATTCAGGGACCCATTATACCCCACACAGGAAGGGTCCAGCGATAAGGTCCAATCGCTTTTGCTGCCTTTGCGCTGTCAACCGCTTGAACCGCTCCTCCAAAAGCAACAACAAAATAATAAATAAATATAAAGAACCATTGATTTGACGGGCGGCGCTCCTCTGGCAGTTTTTAATGATGCTTTTTGGTCGAGGGGCCTGGCGCCCGCTCTCTCTCTTTCTCTCTCGCTCTGCCGCTCGGGCTAATGCATTTTTCTTCTCCTTACATGATCATACGCGTTTATCTTTCGCTGAGACCCGGTTTGTTTTTTTTTTTTTGATGCTTTGGCACTCATTTAATAAGTTCTGTTCTGGCTAAGAGATTACATGAACCTGCAGTGTTCTCAATCGCAATCATATTTTTTTTTCAGCCAAAAGAAGTCCTCCGTTCGTTCTGCAGCAGGTCCCCGTTTCCCGTTCTCCTTTCTTTTTTTTTTTTTGCTTTTTTGTATCTCTGGAGGTTTTTGCCTGAAGCCCTTCCTTGTGTTTCCTGGCGATATCTGTCGCCCTGTTTTTCCTTCTTTTTTTCATTTGAGTTGGGTCTTCATTCGTGTGTGTCTCTCGGGGTTCTCCTGAGTGTCGCCCGAGCGTACAACCCCAAGTATCGTGTGACATATCGAGTGTGAAGTGTCAATTTGAATTTATTGATAACGCACTGAGGTCGTGTACATATCGTACAAATCCAGTCCAAGTCCAGTCCAGTCCAGTTGCCGCTCTGGCTGCTGGCTGCTGGCTGGCTCCACCGCAGAGTGCTCTCCTCCTCAATTACAGGCGCATAAATTCTGTGGCCAAGTGCTTTGCCATTGCGTTGGGAATTTATGAAACGTTGATTTGCAATTGCAATCAGCAGCAGCCAGCCAAAGCTCTCTCTCTCGCTCTCCACAGGGGGTAGAATATGCACATAAAAGTGTCGCTCGTCGCTCATCAACATATCTCTCTCTTTTCTTTGCGCAAATTGTTATTTATCACGAGGTGCTCTATACACATTTTTTTTTTTTTTGTTTGTCTGCTTGATGTTGGCATCTAATCAATTTTCATATGTCTAAATCAATGATAAAGAATATCTGCTAAAAAAAAAAAAAAAAAAAAAATTCAAAGAAAAGAAAGACAGAGACCTCATGTCTGACTTTGGGTATATTGACAACAATTCGATGCGGCCTGCAACGACGACAGGAAACATCTTGTAAAACTAGCAAAAGGTACATGTTGTGAACATGAAAGGGCTCCACAGATCCACGCCAATACAAAGACAGGAACAGGGGTCTCGTCTCGTCTCTTGCTCTCTCTCTCTTATCGTTGGCGTTCGCGTCGCTGGCCAACAATGAGAGCAACAACATTATAATGGACAAGGCACCAAAACCGTACCAAAATCCAAAACAAAAAAAACAAAAACAAAAAAATTCATACCAACGCCACACGCGCGACGATCGATCCACGGAGCACCAACACACACCACTCGCTCGCTCCGCTGCTCCTCCTGCCGCCCTGACTTTGGACACACTGTGCACCGGCCCCGATAAATAAAAGCGGCGCTGGCCCCAGACTCAAGCCCTGGGCCCTGGGCTAAAGGCCCCACGTTGCAGCAGGCGACAATGAAACGTCTATTTCTTTTTTTACCCCCCACCCCACCACATATCCCCACAGGAACGCTCCTCCAGAGACAGACAGACAGACGATCGAGAGACGACGCGACGCGGGCTAATGTACACACGAATGTGTTGCAATTGTCACGCCAAGTGAAGTTACAAATTTATGAATGCCAAAAAGGCTCTGGCTCTGTCTCTGGCTCTGTCTCTGCCCCACTCCCAAATCCCTCTTTGGATCTCTCCTGCTCTCGCTCTCTCTCTCTCTCTCTATCTCTCTGTCTCTGTTTGGTTGGGGTATATCTGTGTGGCACACGGCACGCGGCAAGACACAAAAACCCATAAATATGTTAAGAGTCAAAGTCAAAAAGTATGCTGTGCGGTCGATCGGCCAAACAAACCTAAAAGGACGTAAAAAAAAACGTAGCCAACTTTCTCATTAAGGGGGAAAAAAAAACTGAGTTCAATTCGTTGCGTTGAGAAGGAAGGTCATGGTCCACACAAACACACACACACACACACATACAGACGAGAGAGTTCGTGGCAAATCAGTTTTAAAGTTAAGCTGCAAAAGGTACCATGGCATAAAGGGGCAGAACTAGTAGGACTGAAGTTTAGCTTGAAATGCATCATCAGCTGAAGTTGGAAGGTAATGGAAGGAGTATTTATGGAGTAACTCCATGGGGTATACCAACAAGATCGTTTCAGAGATTTAAGCCAGGTTTTACTGGAACAAAACCATTGGAAAAAGCTCACAAATCATTATAGCTGAACGTATATTGATGTGCTAGAAGTATCTTAAATAACCCATGAAACCATTCAACCATTTATCTATGTACATATACAATTGTGTTCAATGAAATAGTAGTGCCGCACCTCACTACTTTCAAAACTCTTTTTGAGATAGTTCTAGTCTTTCAAATTGAACAAGTGATACCTTTACGGAAAGCCTGGAATGTAGGCATTGGATAACCGAAGAAACACGGTTACATTTGCATTCCATCTTCTTGTTTTTCATGACTTTAGATAACTACCCATGATATCTTCTGTTCAATGAAATAGTAGTGCTAGATTAAATTAATTTTTAAAAATGAAAAAACAAAGCAAATTAATTTAAATAAGCCACCATCCGCAAGCTCAATTCAAAAATCGAATAATTTGATGAAAGAAAGTTTTGGACATAGCGGTACTTTTGATTTTGAAGCGTTAAAGAAATCATTGCTCGGTCCAGAAGAGGATACTTAAGAGTTAGACTAAAAACTTAAGGCAGAAGGTATATTGGAATTGAAAACTAAGTTGTATGCACTCTCACTATTGTATTTAACCCAATTAACTAAAAGAAGTAGACTGCAAATCGATTTTGTATGCGAAAAAATTATTTTTTAGAGGATGGTCGGCGATGGTCGAAGGCAAGACCAGGCCTTTAATATCCTCAAAAATTATGAAAAAAATTTTAAATCGCTATGTCAGTGATGTGACGGTTCTTAGACGGTTGATTACACATTGTTTGAATGCAAGAAGTCCCAGAAAGCTCCGCGTTTGGGTCTAAGAGTACATGGGTGCACGACTTCAGTTTGGAAAAACGCATGTGGAATGGCCTGTGTCACAGTGACAAAAATACTTTTGACTGATGATAGTAAAGTTGTATTATATGGTAAGATAGACTCAAAAGAATATGTTTGGCATTCACAGAAATTCAATTACTACTTAAAATCATGAAAAAAATAGCATTGGGCATGGAAGGCTGAGCCTTATGGGGCCCAGCTCATATAAGCTAGTACTTTCTAGCCTGGCGTTTGAGTATATTATGGTTTTGAGCGAAACTGTGTATGTAGGCATACTTTAGAATACATTAAATTCAAATTACAGTTGAAAAATTCATGTTAAAAGGATCTTTTAACAGGATAATGACTTAAAATACCCAGAAAAGCTCGCTAGGAATTGATTTTTATCGGAAAAGATCGACGTTTTTCCATGGCCAACTGTCCAACTGGATATAAATCTCATCGAAATCTTATGCTGGAATACCAAATACATTGTTGCAACTGCAAATCCGTGAACCAGAGCCAAGTTTTAGCAAGTGGTTCATGGATTATTGGCTCAAATCTTATTGAAGCGTTGGCAAGAGATTAATGACCCATATCCGGCCGGTGCAAGTTCGCAATGAAAACCAAATTGATAAAAAACTACAAATTAAAGCTCAAGAAACATGAAGAACATGAGATATATGTTTTTATTTGAGTTTCGTTGTTTTTTTTAATTTTCTAAAAAAACACTACTATTTCATTGAACAGCATATTTTAAGGGTATTCGGCTTATGTCATGTAAAACAAGAAGATGGAATGCAAATGTAACGGGGTTTCTTCGGTTATCCAATGCCTACATTCCGGGCTTTCCGTAAAGGTATCACTTGTTCAATTTGAAAGACTAGAACTATCTCAAAAAGAGTTTTGAAAGTAGTGAGGTGCGGCACTACTATTTCATTGAACACAACTGTATATGTATACCATTTGCAAACTGTCCATCCTTTGGGTTCTTCATCTTCAAGCAGAGATTGGAAAAGAACCAAAGAATTATTCTTGGAATAATATTAGCAATTAGTAAGAGATCTTCGTATGGCAATATTCCCTCTTTATAGTATAAGTTTAAGTTCCCAACTCCAGTTTAAATTAATTGATGTTAATGTAGAGGGATTTGTCATAATGGATTTATTCTCTTCTTCTTTTAGAGCAATTCCAGTATAAATTCTATCCATAAATCCTAACCTATAATTCTACCAAAATAGCCAAGACCCTCTTCCGTATCCATTTATCCCTTTATATATATATTTGTACATATATATCGATCCCCTTCTTCTATTTACTGATATCTATCCAAGCTCATTTCCTCTTAATGCATCCCTCTATAAATCCATTAACATTTCTAATTCTAATTCCCTATATAATTCTTTAAATCTCTCCCTACCTCTCCCCCTACCCGTACCTTTACAACGTTCTAAGACAACGAAAACATAATTCAAATGTTGCAAAATTTACCACAACTGTCTGGCCATTTCTTCATCGACAGAACGCACAGAACAGAACCGAACCGAACCCTCCTCCTGCCAGACATATCCATTTAATAGGCAATTTAAATGAGATAATGCCCAGGTCCGAAGACGAGCTAGAAGAGTCAATGGCCAATTGTAATTAAATTGCAATAAGCAATATGCACTCGAAACGAAGCACAGAGCAAAACCCTCTACCAGACTCTGTCTACCAGAGATTGAGGTATCCGATGCTCCAGAGACTGCTCATCTACACACAGAGGGGAGAGGGTCTGTGGCTGTGGCTGGAGCTGGAGCTCCTCTCCTCTCATCAATGTGTAGTGAACAGCCCGTCTTTTGGGCCGAGGCATTTCCCAATGATTTATTGAATTTAAATCACTTGTATTGGCAACAGTCCCGCTGTGAATTTGTGACATTTTCGTAAACGAAAAATGTCAGTTACGATTTTTTATTGACTTACAGAGCAGCGAGCAGCGAGCAGAGCAAAAGTCTAAACCCAAAGACAGAAAATGCAGGCAATATGGAGTGAGAGCAGAAGATGGTGGAGGAGGAGGAGGAGGAGTAGTGTGTCTCGTCGTGTTGCAGGGCCTAGGATCTCCATTCAGTGATCTTCTGTATGGCGGTTACGGTACATGGCAAAAGGCCCATAAACCTCGTTTAAACTACTGTAAAATATAGTTCAGACTCTCTCATTTGAGAGTTATAAATTCCATTTGTGTGCCCCAAAATGACTTTCTTCCTTCGTCAAGAGTTTGAACCATTAATAAAGTTATTAACGGCGAGGCCTGTTCAGCCTTGTTAAAATCCCATAAAAAATGTTTGGAAATATCAACATTCGAGGAGACGGAGACACGCAGCACACCTGACCGATCAGAGTTCAATAAATGCATATAAATGCACAAATGGATGTTTAGTTTTTGTATTATTTTTTTTTTTAGAGGTTTTGCAGCACAACTTCATGACATTTTTTTGTTGTTTTGGAGGTTCCATTAATTAGAAAGCAAACTCCGAGACGATTCCTAATTAGAAATCAGACACAAAATGACTTCATTAGAAAACTATAACACGCTTGTTAACATCTCCCAAGCAGCAGCATCAGCAGCATCAGCATCTCATGCGGGTTTTCCATGAGGCTTAATGATCCACACACGAAAAATACCTTTGGAAAACCTTCACTGCTGTAAGATTTAATTATTTTATGGGCGGTACCAATTTTCTTCTTTTTTTTTTTTTTGGTTGTTTGGGTATGTCATAAAGTTTATGCGCCCCCCTTTGCCTCATTATCAAAAGTTAAAGGCAACACACATTCCTTCGAAGACCGTACCTTTTTTTTGTTGTTGTTCACTCGCTCATAAATCTCTTGTGGCACGTGAAAAACTGGGAAAAATCAAACATATTTATATGACAAGCAAATCACTTAGCCAAAACTCCAGAGAGAGAGAGAGAGAGACTAACCTGAGGCTGAGCAGAACGCCTCAGCAGCAACACCTGGCAGGCAGGCAGGCAATGGCAATTGAATTCAATTGGGTTCGGCGCCGTTCGGCACGATTCAATTTTTATGATCAATCTCACTTGGCGGGCAAACGTTCGGCAAACGTTTGGCGTGCCTTAAAATTGGCAAATTAGCCTGGAAAATTGGCCCCCAGGCTGCCATCTTTTAAAGGTTTTTCCCCACCAATTTATTTTAGTTTAAGTTTTAGTTTTTTTTTTTTTTTTTTTTTTTTTGGTCTAACTTTTTTGGTCTCTTTTAATAAAATGCAAATTGGTTATAAAATTAAAAAGAAAAATCTTTTCTATATGTGTGTGTGTACATATGTATATATGTAAGTAGTTTCCAATCAATATCTGTATCTTTTTTATCTCAATCGAACGAGTCGGCATCTCTGGGGCGGCGGCTGGCGACAAAGTGAAAAAAGAGGCATACGAATGCGCCTAATTAATTGGAGAGAGAGGGAGAGAGAGGTCCCTCCTCTCAGTGGTAGCCTTCATATTAGAGGGAATTTTTTTGTTTGGTTTTGGTTCTCTAATGACTTGCTTTGACACATTGGGGGCCTTTGTCTTAGTAGCAGCAGTAGAAAATTCCCTCATTGGGGCTGGCAGTCATAAATTCAGCGGCAATTATGTCAGTTTATGTGGAGCAAAGCGTATGTTAATTTATGTGTGTGTATGTGACTGGGTGTGTAGATACTCCTCCCCAACAAAAAAAGAGGCGGCATATCATCGCCAGCTCACAATTAGATGTTGATTTTCGGCATGTAAACAGCAGGTGTTAACAAAGCCAAACAACCGGCCTTGGCTTGGCTTCAAAAAATGTTTTGTTAATAATGCAACTCCCAAAACGGTTCATCTTTTTTTTCATTTTTACATATGTTAAATCGAAGCACAGCAGCATGTCCATGTCCCCTCGATGACCACGAAGACCTGCTAAAGTTCAAAGAAAGTAGCTGCTGGGTGGGGGAAAAAAAAGAGTTTAATCAGTGGAGAGGTTCTTTGAATTTAAGAGGGGATATCTGACAGGAGAAATTAAAGAAAAATGTAGACCGCAGAGAGAAGAGCGCTAGAAAAAATAGTAGAAAAAAAAAAAACAGAAAATACTACAGAAAATATAAAAACAAAAACCATTTTTCAACTAAAATATACCTTAAAAATTGTATAGAGATTTGAGGCCTTATCTTTAAAAAATAATCTGACATCAATTAAAATAGTGATTTCCAAACTTCCTTTACCAAAAACTGCTCTTAGTACCAAACCACAAAGATATCTTCAGAAATTCCATAATGAAACCTATCAGAATCCTTAATAAATAAATGGAAAATCATTTTAAAAACTTTTGAGTGCATAATCCTATGAAAAATGATTTACAAAGTATCTATAAATGATCTACAATTCTTACTCTAATGTCATCACTGAAACTGCAACAATTTTCAAGAGGAATATACGAACATTCAATTCCAAGCAATATATAAATATATGTACCAAAAAAATGTTCACAAAAATTCGGATCTTTCATAATTAAATCTCTAAAGAAAGTAATAATCTAAAAACAATTCAAAAACTATTTTCCACAGAGAATCACCCATTTATATTCACGCCACAGCATAATCTGTCTCTCTCCCCCATTATCTTACCCTGCTGGCATGCTAATGATATCATTTCAATCATTTAGACAATTTACAAGGCCCTAAACATGTGCAAAATGCTCAAGGGGGGGGATTAATACTTGCAACCCTTTATAAGGAGTGCGATGATCATTCTCTCCCTTTTGTGGAATAGTCTGCTGTTGCCACCCAGGCACTTGTCAACGATGGCGCCAAGTGGCAGATGATGAGGATCGTATCGGAATGGATATGGTATGACATGGCACGGCATGGCTGGGGTGTTGTGTTGTGTTGGGGGCCCTCCCATGGGGCATGTGCCACAAATGGTTGACTTATTTTCAATCTAATTAAGTTGTACCAAATGAAATGTGACTTGTGTACAACATGTCATATATTTGCCACGATTAAATTGGATACTTTTATGGTGCTGCCATTGGAGGAAGGGATTTTCCTTTTGAATGAAAAATTACTTGAATTTTGTTAGCTTATAACGGAGATGTTTCCCTAGGATTAGCTGCTCCCTCGGTGTGCGAGAAATATTCTTACTTTTATGCCACTTTTTAGCTCTGCTTTTCAGTATTTTTATCTTCAAAATATTCCAAAATTTCCCTCCATATTTAATTGAGACATTTTCACTGCTTTGATTTCACTTTTTTTTTGTGTCTACTGTCGACAGGTTTTTCCTGGACCTGGTCCCTGGTCGTCCTTCACACTTGGCCATCATAAATTATCCTCGTAATGAGACTCAACAGGCGCCGCCGCCACTGCCGACTGGAACTTCTGTGGCTGCTGCTTGCTGCTGCTGCCTGCTTGCTGCCTGCTACCCATTGCCACATTCGAATTGCATTTAAAATACATTTAAAAAAGCATTGCCCCATTTATCATTTTGGTTTATTTATTGCTAGCCGATTCACTGCGGATACTCCCAGGCTTGAGGCTTCATTCTGCTTCTGATTCTCCGACTGCTGCTGCTGCGCTACCCTCCTCTCCTATTGCTGCTGCTGTCCCATCCTTTAGCTGTTTCTGCTGTTTGTTTGTCCCGCTCGATGAATAATTGCTACCATCTACGCGGAATGTTATCAGCGGCATAATTAAATAACGCCAGGAGGTGCACCTCTCGCGCGAGACATAGAGAGTGGGTTCTGGAAACAAAGTAACACCTTTCTGGGCGAGAGGTGTGGATCACCAGAGCGATGCTACAGGTAGGATCTTCCCTCGAACGATCTCTTTATAGCAGCCTGACCAAAGCCAGCCGCAAATAGAAGCGACCCTGAGCAAGATCCTCTCTCTCAGTGCTCTTTGGGATAGCTGTGATCACCTGTAGAATCCATAGAGAATGGTTGTGAGGATCAACTTTAATTGCCTGTGATCTGCATTAGAAAAGCCACCTTCGAAAGGCTGCGCAGATCACTGATCTCTAGAGCTAACACCTTTTCCCTGATCACTGATCTCAGCAAATCCCTCCCTCAAAAACCCTCCCCCAGATCCTCTCAGTGATCACCAATCCATGTTCCTCTAATTGCCATGATCTGGCATTATTTTTGTCTATAAAAATACACCAAAAATTCAGATGCAAGTCAAAACAAAAATCAATTAAACGAAACGCAACAATCGATCAAATGGGAATGCCACAGAGAGCCACAGAGCCTGCATCGAGAGATATTGATCGGTTTGCGGTCTCTCTCTGCCGCAGCCACCTGATGGCATAAAACAAGTTGGAGAGAGGCAGGTGGAGGGGCAAAAGATACGGCTACAGGTAGAAGTCGAGGAGCGGATCGGTTGGAGTGAAGCGGCAAACGAAGAGGATCGGAGCAACTTCCAATTAAACGTCACGCTAAATGAAGCGTAAAATTGCCCGTTGCTGCTGGTCTTGAATGCGGTTTTTTTTTACACATACCTGAGAGATACACCCAAGAGAGGGGGGGGGAAATATACACCCAAGAAAGAGGCAAAAGATACCCGCTCGAGAGGGCGAGAGCGAGAGGAATGTCTGCGAATGTGACAGTGTAATAAAAAATCAATTTCACAATAAATATCTCTCTCCTCTCCAGAAACCAGTAATATCTTATCACAGCCACGGCATCGCCAGAGCGTGAAGAGGTACTTAGGATATGAGGATAGAAGACGAGATCGCATCGGGTATGGGTACGGGATCGGGTGATCTGGGATGGGATCTGGACGAAAAAAAAAGTGTGGTAGCCCCTCGACTGTCAGCGATTGATGTAGCAGCCCTTTATCATTATCACATCTGGAACGAGGGCAGGTACGACTGCGAGTGACAGTCGTCTCGTGTCCCTCAATGCTGCCTGCCAGGACAAATGCCTAAGCAGCCCGTCAGCAGCAGCAGCAGCAGACCCTCAGGCCGCTCAAAGCGTCACAGAGTCTGGCCCAGATCTTGCAGGGTACAACTCAAAAAAAAAAAAGATGAGAAAATTCTACAATGTGGCATGATGTCGTTGCGTTGTCTGTTATCTTAAAAACCTTGTTGTCGTCTTAATTATTGCGTTAATGAGTTTTCGGTTTACTCTGCTTTTAACCCGTTTGGCAAACAGCATTTCGTTTCGTGCTATTATCAATCAATCGGCGATCGGTCGATCGATCGTTCGGCTCCTTCGTCTGGCCAGTGTGGCAGGGATATCTCCCTCTCTCTCACACTCACACTCGGTGTGTGTGTGTTGCAAGATCATATGCAACGATAAGAGCAAACACACACACGAGTCACAAGTCCAATCTACAATATGTTTTGTGCTATCGCCTTTTGCATTGATATTTTATTTTTTATTAAGAACCGACGATAAGAGATCTTACATGGCATGCCGAATGGCATAGCGATCTTAAGGACCGACAGGATATGGCATACCACAGAGCTTCCATATAGAGAGTGTTTTTCGGGGCCCACCACATTTAATTAGCATGTTCAATTATTATTGAATTATTTATACAGTGTTTCACTCCCAACACAACAATGAAATCAATAAACAAATTATCAGGGGAGTGTTGTTCCATTTCATTGCTCCTCTTCTTCTCTTCTCTTCTCTTCTCTTATTCTCTGATTTGATTAATTGTGGGAGCCAAGATTTCCCACTGTGAAAAAGGGTAACCCCGTTCCCTCATTGCTTTGCCGAACTCGAGCAGTGGAACTCGTAGAAAAAAGGTCTACACACACCGTTTCGGAGGAGTGAAAAATTAATGATTTGTTGATTTATGAATCGAGAGAATCGGGAGGTCAAGTCAAGTGTACAATGATAAACGAGGGCGGGCATACATATGGGTAAGAAGATACACTCTAATGGGGGAGTAGGGAAATAAAAGAAGAAATACGCTGAAGAGAGCATAGCAAAGCAGAGGGAGGAATGAGTGCCTGTGCCTGTGCGGTCTCACTTGAGAAATTACTTGGTTGAGTAATTGAGAACAATCATTGATCAGGGGATCGCTGACAGATGTATCTTGTAGATATACGAAATGCAAATGAATTGTGGAATAAACTAGCACATATATTTTTATTCCAATAAAAGTTAGTGAATGGAACTGCCATGGGAATATTGCCAGAAATTGGTTACTTGATTTTAATTTATGCAAAAATATTTATCAAAAAAAAAATAAAAAAATTCCCGAACGTATCTCTGGTTTTAAATGGTATATGGGCCTAAATGGTATTTTCAGGGTATTATTTAAGGCAGAATTCCTTTTGGTTGTAAAGAAATTCTACAAGAATAATCCAGAAATGGTTTGCACATTAAACAAGATTATTTTTAAGCGATCGCCAAGGCTTCGAGTCCTAAATAAGCGATCTATAAATCGATCTAGTAGCAAGATATTCAAAATATCTCCAATTGATGTTTCCCGTGCTTTAAAAAAGCAAAGCGTACAAATTTCTATGGCAACTAAAACCTAGAGTACAAAATTCACTAAAAACAAAAAATAAGAACACGAATATTTTCATATGATATGTAGAAAATAGTTTAAAAAATAGTATCAAATGTAATGGCTAACATTCAACCCTATTTGTTATTTCGATGTTGAGAAAACATTTCCACAAAACCTTTTCTAAAAACCACTCCCAAAAGCAGGTGTCTCTGTCGATCACTTAAAGATCCATTAATCTACAAGCTATAGACCACATCTGATTAGCACCTTCAGAAGCAAAACAATCAAAGAGAAGCTGCTCCATTGAAATAAGAAATCACAGATCAATCCAAGAGATTAAGACATTAAGACATTCAGAAGCAAAACAATTTGCAGTAAAATGACACTAAAATAAATTCAAAAAAATTCCCAGAGAACCGGGGAGAAAAATCACACAATAGATAAGAGATCCACACAATGCACTTCATCTATAGTCCATTTGGGAAAACGACCATCAAGTGTGTGTGTGTGTGTGTGTGTGTGTGTGTGGAACGAGGCATTTTTCTCGCTTTTGGAACTTCCATTTATGACCCGAGAGGAACATTTTCTGTGACTAAATGCGGCAGGTTCATTTCTTATTCTTATGCAAATCTCTTGAACAATAGAAAATGCCACAAGGAGATCATCATCACGCTCTAGATATACTATTTTTTTTTTTTGAGGGGCTTGGACTTGTAGCGATTGTTAGAAGCGTATTGTTTGGCAGAGTTTATTATGGATCGCCAATTTACGAGCGATATTAAGAAGGAAACGAAGGCAGTTACTCGAAAAACATGAAACATTAAAATAGCCAAAAAAGAAACAAATTTCCAGCATCAAAGAAAATGAATTTCTAGTTTTCTTTTGGTGATCTCCTGCTCACTCCATGGATCTTCAATTTGTTTTCGCTTTTATGCAGGCTCCCGAACATAATTGCAACAACTTAAGAAATCACAACAAACAAGCAACAAAATAAACTCAAATTCAACGAAAAAATACGAGAGAAAACTAAAGTTGTTGAGAGGCGAAGACAGGAATACACTAAAAGATTCATTATAGAATGATTCAGATGGGATCCTGTGGAAGATGTAATATATCAGGCGAAAACAGGAATACACTAAAAGATTCAATATAGAATGATTCAGATTTTTTCCTGTGTAAGATGTAATATAAAAGGAATAAATTTTGATCTTAATTTAAAGAAAAAAGCATTTCAAATTGAACTATAATTATGGATAGAATTGTCTTTGGATATACGGAAGTTTTTTTTTTTTAGAAAAAAGTGTTATATGATCGCTAGAATGCTCCAATTTGGACGTTATCTCAACTATAAGTATTTCGCGTCTGTTCCTCCCAGTCGGTTTTTTTTTTTGCGTTTCTGGACGTCAATGTCTACGAAAAGTGTTAGGTAAATTAGAAATTAGATTGATCACCAAACTATATAATTTTTAGCTTCATAGATTTATATTTTTCTTCGCTACAAAAATCTACTCATAACCGTAATGCCCCACCTTTAAAGTGTATAATGAAAAACCTCAAGTCCGAAGGCATTCAAATTGATTACAACACACGAGAACTGAAAGACTGTAGACTGGCAGAAATCCTTGTGGTGTTACTGCTGTCTGGTGCTCTCCTGATAAACATGACTGGCGAAAAGAGTTTTGTTCAGTTTGTTTGCGGTGCCTGAAGATGCTTGTTTTTATTGTTTAGCTCGTTATCAAGTCAAAATAATCAGCAGAAGCTGCAGCAAGCAGCAGCAAGCAGCAACAACAGCAGCAGCAGCAGCACCCGACACTAACAATTGTCATTGTTAAAGGCAAGGGCGAGGCATACAGGAGCTCGCAAGTTCAAGTCCCCCTGGCTGAAATGTGCCACATCATGGCTGTGTGGCAAGAGAGCCCAGTGGCGGGGACCCATAAAAGTGAAGCTCCTCTCATCATCGCACCGAAAACAGAAACGGAATCAAGCGGCAGCAGACGCCCCGAACAATGCAACATGATTCGCGAATTATAAACACCACGCGCGCTGCTTAAGAAGCGAAGGGAGATGTTCCAAACGAATGCTAGTTACCCTGTGGAGTTAGTAGATATAAAGAAAAGATGGATTAAAGAAATTAAAAGCATTTCTGAGCAGAGATTTGTTGGAGTTTCCACTGAGTTATGGTATTTGCAGACTACTTTTAGACCACTATTCACGTTTAACAATTATGTCTTTATTTTTGCTCAAAAATTGGATAAAAATAAATTAAAAATTATATTTAATACAAAAAATCATTTTACTTTAACTTCTTACGATCCAGTTAAGTTTTTAACATTTTATAGATTTTCTCTGCCATTTAGTTATCTGTGCAAACCGATCAATTTTTTCAGACAAAACTTAATTTCACCTAAATTTAAATTCAAGAACTTTTGCTTTAATATTCCTTTAATAATTTAATTTAATTATTTTATTTAATTATTTTATTTAACTATTTTATTTAATATAAATGCTCCAAGATACATTAAATAGTTTAAACAAAGGTTCCTCCCTTATGGCCAAATGTCGCTCCTTTTTAGAACGTCGCAAACTTCTCCACATTTCATCATACTCTCATTCCTTCAATGGTAAGCGGTAGCAGCCATCATTTTCGTATATTTCTGGAGCAATATAATCGCTGGCTGTCTCAAAAATTAAGCAGCAGCTTCTGAGGAGATGAAGTCGAAAGGTCTTATGGGGGTCTCCGCCAATCGTAATTGTGGCAAGTGGTGCGCCGCTGCCTCTTGTGGCTGCGTCTGCAACTGCAACTGCTACTGCAACTGCAAACTCTTCTGCTTTTCCTGCTGCAACTGCTACTGTCAGCCTCTTTTACTTCTCTTTTCCCTTCTCCTTCGACTGCAACCTCCTCCTTCCTCTGCCACTGCTACTGCAACCTCTTTTGCTACTGCTTTTGACTCTAGCAACTCGGCAACTGCCACTGCCACATCAGCAGCAGCCGCAGCCGCAGCCGCAACAGCAACAGCTAACAAACAACAGCTCTCTCGCTGACTACACAGAAGCCAAAACGTGTCGTCCTTTTGAGTCACTTGAAGAGCGGCTGCCCCTTAAGACGACTTCGGCATGAAGACTGGCTGCTGGCTCTGGGCCTCAAGCTACTGCCACGAGGTTCATCCTCTAGCTACTGCCTCTGGTTCCTGCCTCTAGCTACTGCTTCTGGTTCCTGCCTCTAGCTACTGCCTCTGGTTCTTGCCTCTAGCTACTGCCTCTGGTTTCTACCTCTAGCTACTTGCTCAAGCTTCAAGCCTCATCCTCATGTTGTTGTCATCATCTTTGTACGTGTTGCAACAGCAGCGGCTCGGCAGCTACCTTTTTAATTAAACAATGTACAAAAAAAGAGAGCCACAAAGATCGCTGTGAAGTGTGCAGCCAACAACAAACATCACACACCACTCCCTCTTTTCGCCACCACAAAACCCAAACCCAAAGCCAAGTTCAAGTAGCAGTTGTGTTTTTCTTTGCTTTTTGCTCTGGTTTTTATTCGTGAGTTATGAGTTGCGCAATCACGACTTCTTGTCTTGTCCCCCGGTACGAGGCGACGTTCGCTGATTAAGTTTTAGAACAAATGAATTTTGAAAACGTGCAGGCTACTCCGCCTCCCCCGCCTGCCTGCCAGCCCAGCCCGCCTGCCTGCTGGAGGTGTGAAGTAATTTGGCCCAAAAAGGGCTTTACCTGGCTTTGACAGCAGCTGCTGCCGTTGACCACTGATCCTTTTTTTTTTGTTTTCTCGCCAGGTTTTTATGAGCGCAGCTGTCTGGAAAGTTCTGCTCTTCTCGCTTACCTGCAAAGATATGGAAGGAAAATTTTAAAATATTTAAAGCTTGCCCCCCAAAAATAATAAAAGAGTCTCAGATCTCTGTGAACAGATAACGATAAATTGTAATTCATTTAAATGAACAAATCAGAGATGGCATGGGGGAGATGGAGTCACAGTCTTACCACTTCAATCCGGCATCCTTCAATGGGTAGATTGTTGTGATGTGATTATGTCAAAATTATTAAAACAGTCTCTCAGAGCGACTCTCGCGAGACATCGCTCGATTGCTGCTTCTTGTTTGCCTCATAACCGTATGTCATGTTGCCCAATTCGTTTGCAGTCAGCCTGCCCCATTGATCGACACTGATCTCAGATAAAAACAAAAATAAACAGACAACAAACAGTCAAAAAAACATACATATAAAGAGTGAGAGAGAGACCCCAAAAGACAAGTGCATTTGCATCCAAAAAGACAGGTCGGTCGGTCAGTCGATTGGTTAGTTGGTTGGTTGGTTGGCTTCCCGTGTGAAGCAAACGATTTTCCCTGAGAATAAAACTTGTTGAAAAATATGAACAAATGGAAAATATTTTCACCCAAAAAAAAATGTGCATTATATAGACATTAGGTTTTTTTTTTTTTTTGGTGGGGTTTGGCATTGTTTGTTTGCCGAGTTTTATGCTTTGACAGGCCATAACACAGACAAGGCTGACAACAATGCCATTAGTCTCGGACAAAGGGTATGGGCCCATGACAATTGACAACATCAGAAGGGGGGGCCGGCCAGGGGCATCTAGAAATTATCAATGGCACTCACACCCCAAAAAAGAAGAAGGAAACTGTAAGCCACAGAGATGGTGTGAACCTCTTCTGCCACGGCTTTCATTCTGATTCCATTCTGATGCCACTAATCGCTCGCTAAGCTGCCCAGATACTTTGATTACACTGTGCTACAGGTTATACATTTCTTTCAGTCGCGTTGGTAAGAGTTTTTGAAGCACCATTTGAGATGTAAGGCAAGTTATTTGGTAACCTTTTTCTATGGTACATTTTTTAAAGTTTATTTTGTAATTTTTGTACTAAAATAATTTCCAATCTTTTATGCCAGTGTCAAGTCATTTTTGCGTTGATTTCCGACTGATTTTTTTGTATTTCCTCTGCTTGGGAATTGCTTGGCAGTTGGCCAAAACATATCGTAGTTTTCCTTGAACTGATGTGTCCCTACAGTGTGTGTCTTGGGATTCATACGGCTCGGCAGCGCAGCACCAGAAGCTGAAGGAAAATGCAGAACCTGAAGAGACAGCAGAAGCTGAAAGGGCAACAGGACCTGAATGGAAAGCAGAACCTGGAGAAATAACAGAAGCTGCAGGAAGAGCAGAACCTGAAGAGACACCAGGGAACTGGAACATCCACACATTGCTGCAGCAAACTACTCTTCCTTATATCCACCAAATGTGGATACAAAATGACACACAAATGAAATGTTCGGGTGCCAAATGCGTGCTAATAAACAAACCTTTGGGGGTGCGAAATGGCCTATCAATGCCTCAGTTCACTTTGATTTCCAGAATAAACGTTCCCCACACGTATTTTGTTTTCTTTTCTTGTTTGCTTCAGAGCTTAGGTGCTATAAAAGGATTGCAGTTTAACATTTGGGTCGACATCAAAGGTTATGTATTTTTTAATGCATAAATTTCCTATAAGATGAGACTCTGAATAAAGTGAAATATATGAGCTAGGCCACTCGGCAGCATTTTTTCAGGCATATATTTAGTCACAAGCTATCACATGTTGTCCAGTGCTATTAGATTATTGTTCACTCCACGCTACCATTCGTTCTGTTCTTTTCTTTTGATACGTTTTTCTTCGGTTTATTTGTTTGGCTATTTCCTAGAAGCCTAGCATGCTGACCACGTTTTGTTAGCCAACTTGCAACGCTGCATCCGGCTGCATGGAGGAACACGCCTGTGCTCGTGTAATATGCAAACTAGAGACGAGACTTCAGCAGCAGCAGCAGCAGCGATAACTGTACAGATAAGAGAGGCAGCCAGAGCCAGAGCCACAGCCACAAAGTACGCTTACAAATTGCAGGCAGTGTGCAAGCGAATCATCACAGGTAAATCTATCTCTCTCTCTATGGCAGTTACCTACGAAAATTGTGTGTCAATTTTTGGAGAGCAGGCCAGGCCTGGCCAGGCCAGCTGTCAAATAAGGATTATCCACAATTTATGTGTTTGCTCGGAAATCACATTTCTATGATCGGTATACATACCTGCAGGTATCAGCTACCTATGTATCCTCAATTACGCTGCCTGTGATCCGGCCGGGTAGCTAATCTAGGTAGCTCGCTATTAATTTTTGCATAAAACCCTTCAACCGTACCGACAGACGACACATTCAAGCTGCAGTCTTTGAGCAAGCAACACCACAATACAAATTGTAGTTAAAATTTTTAAATAGAGAAAAAAAAAAAACTAAATATGGAGCTGACACTTGCCGATCCCGCCTTTAAGAGCATCATCGAGGGAGCCAAGGAATGCCGTCTGCCGCCGCTGGAGGAACGTGAACCCAACTATGTGGACAATCTGCACATCATATTCTTCGAGCAGATCTTTGAGGCCATTGACAATCTGAGCGATCAGGTGCGCATGGCCCGGGCGTATCCACAGTTTATACCACACATCCTCAAGATCTGGCAGAAGCGTTTGAACATGATTGTCGGACCGAATACACCATTTTTGGGCCTGCTGGATATCGAGGATTATGTGTTCTTTATGGATCACATGGCTGATCGTTTCAAGGAGCTGCATGTCCATGAGGATGGTGTCGGTTCGTTTGCCGAGTTCTTTGATTATATACGACATCTGAATGATATAAATGTGACACGTTTGCCGGGTGTGGAGACCTGCATACTGGCTGGCAATCCAAATACCGTCATCGATGATGATATACGTGATCTCACACAAATGCTGCCCAATCTGAGGCGTTTGACCAGCTGCATGAACATCTCTGGTGGCTATATCTGGTGTTTCCGTAAGCTGGAGGAGCTCGTCTTCAATTCGATGTACCATTCGGTGCCATTGGACAGTCGCTGGATACAGGAGATCTGCTTGAGCATGACACAGCTTCGTGTTCTGGACATTACCGATCATTTTGATAGCGGCGTACGGCTGACGGACATCAAGCTGCCGAATCTGGAGGTGCTCAAGATCAATCTGAGCAGCGTGGAGACCGTCATATCGGATGTTTTGCAGTTGCCCAAGCTCAAAAAGCTGGCCGTACGCTTTGATGACTCGCGGCAGCTGCATGCCGATCAGGAGACCATTTTCCAGCAGATTATTGTGGCCAAAAGTGAGTCCATTACACGCATTGCCGTCAACAATGAGGTGGTGCAATTGCCGGCACGTTGGCATCAAAGTTTGCTGCTCGAACTGCCGCAGCTCAAGAAATTGGTGTGCGAGAATTGGTTTCACGATGATTTCTTCCTGGAGCGCCGGCACATGCCCTGCGCCCAGATGGAGGTCCTTAGCTTTAGTGGCTGGGAAATAGTGCGTGAATATCAGCTGCTCGAAATGGTGGCCGAATGCACAAAGTTGCAGCATCTAGCGTTGAACGGTTACCACAGCAATTTGGATCGCTTGCAAAAACTAATGCACATACGCTGGGAGGAGAAGAACGCCAAGCCACTGCAGGTGTTCAGCGATATTATGTGGACCACTTTGATGCCCGACGAGTACAAGAAATGGTCCGCGGATAAGTACGTTCAGGTCACCTGCGATGGCAGCGAATACGACTACCAGGAGGATGGCTTTGAGTTTGATTTTGTTTAGGCTTTAAACCCTACTCTCTACATACATTTCAGATTGTATATATATTTGTTTAAAAAATCTTAAATTTATTTTTTCTGTATAATTTTATTATTGTTTAATTTTCGTTTTATTGTAAATACACAAAATCACACGCACTTGGACAACAAATCAAACACGCAAAATGCTTTAATTTTCTATGCTTCTATGCCTTTTTCGCTTTCAAAGCAATTTTCCAAGGCATCCCAACGATCGCTTTGGGGTCTCACAAATGGAAAAATCAACAGAGTTTATGGCCTGTACGCTTTGGGGGACTTAAGCCCAAGTCTGTATACACACATGTGTGTATGACCTCCACTGGCCACAGTCCACTGCAGCTCCACTCTTTTGGCCACTCCAACTCTTTTGGCCAAGTTAATTTTGCGAGGCATAAATTATTTGATTTGATTGAGTCGGAAAATGAGTTCGCAAAATGCCCACAGCGTTTTTCCAACGCAGAGTTAGTTCCACGATCCACACGCTCCCTCCCTTCCTCCGCCTTTCCACTCTTTCAAGTCTCTCAAGTGGTCAGGTTTTTTTTTTGGCTTTGGTACTCTGTACTTTCAGGGTTGGGGCACACTGTACACATTGTTTGGTTCTTTTGGGTAAAAGGAAACACTAGTCGGAAGTTATAGCCATGTCTGAATAGGGCTATAGCCTTGGTATTTCAGAATAAAAAAACAAAACGTTATAAAATATGGCCTTAAATAACTGTGGAAGTGTGGGAACAGGCATTAGGCATGGCAAAATGTTAAAGATCATATAAAAATAAACTAAACGATGATTTTAGGTACCATTAGAATAGTTTAAGTGGTAACAGGTGTCCCAAAAGTGCACTTAAAAAATATAATAAATGATTTATAATCTCTTGAAAATGTTTCTTAGGCATAAATGTATAAACAAGCTGTCCATCAGACTGCAAGAAGCTACCACCAGGCTAGAAAATTTAAGAATTCTTAGAGTTTCAGACGAATTTATTTAGCAGATCTGCTATTCCACTTTATTTTAATTTAATTTATTTTATTAATTTAATTTATTAAATTATTACACATACAAAAATGAAGTTCCCTGAATGAAATAACTCAATAATCCGAAAAATTCTCTACGTTAACCTTGTTTCCACATTACCATCCGTCGATTTTTTTAATTTTTTTGTTTGTGTGAAAAATGTATAGCCACAAAATTATTTACATAATTTTTTTCTACCACCCAAAAAAAAGTTTGGGGCATATTTTGGCTTTCGTTTTCCCAGCATTACGTCAACCATTGAGAGTCGAAGCCGTGACTGCGACGGAGGCTGTCTCCTGGCCTAAATTATTGGTCGCACTGACAAGTCAACACAAAGTCCAGCTATGCAGCTATATGGGGGCTATGGGGGGGACTAATTTGTGGGGCAGCAATCGAGAGATTAAAATGCAAACGAAGGCGACTCGGCGACGACAGTTTGAAGTGGACAAAAATTTAGAAATAATGGACTATTAATTTATGGCCAGCAGTCAGCAGCAGCAGCCAGCAGAGAGCCGTTGCAGTTGCCATTTCCCAAAAGAGACCTTTTCTTTTTTTCTGTATTTTTTTTTTGGCTATCTATTCGATGAATGTTAGCTGCATATTTATGGGTTTTTCATTAATTGACTAATTGCTGGGTGGGCAACACAAAACACACACACACACTGACCCCCAAAGGGCAGGCCAGGCCAGCACCACTTAAAGCCCAAAACTAATGCCAACCAATTAAAGGCGGCGGCGGCGGCCGTGTCTGCTCTCGAAACATTTTGCCTAATTTCTCTATTAATTTTATTTAACACTGACACTGGGGAGCAAACCATTCGTCATGGTCTGGTAAAAAGTGTATCGAATTTCTAGGTGGAAATTGGAACAGAAGTTGGAGGATTACACACGATTCGTTCAGTGCCATAACTATATGGGATTTTCGCAGCAGCTTCGAAACGTATCGAAACGAATCAAATTAAATGTATTGGAATTGAAACAGATTTTAACATAATTAAATTAAACATAAAAGGTCCGCTCTCTCTTAAGTGGTGCACAGTGTCCGGATAATGTTTGGGGATCCATGGCTTTGACCATAAATACAGCGATAAGACCCTCAAAGCGGCATGGCGTTTGATATTGAGAGAGAGAGAGATATATTTTCGTGAGAGAGTGATGGTGAAATGCAGTGGCTGAAACGAGAGCTAGTAATGATCGCAGATCAACAGGTGGGTATATATCTTTAGCGGTAGGGATATTTGATTTGGGAGCAAAAGAAGCGCTGATGGATGTTTTACAAATTTTAAAATTAATTTAAAATAATGTGCTATAGGTTTAGGATTAAATAAACTAATAAAAGTAAAACTTGGTCATCTAAAAACATTTATTCTTTTATTTATAAATCTATGGAATTTTTATATTTGCTTAGATTTATTTAAGCAATTTATAGGCAATCTGCAATTACTATAAATCAGGGGCTCTTAAGGGCTCTCCTCTAAGCTCAATTTGCCTTACACGTTGATCACTTCCCATCGATCTTTTTACCACTTCCACGAAAACCCTCAATGCACCAACAAACAGACAGGCTTTCCAGGTGGTCTTTGCAACTTGATTTGCAACTAACAAAAAATACAACAAAAAATAGTCTCAGACACCGAGTAGGGGTAAAAACAAACACAAAACATTAACACAAGTGTCAACAAATCTTAACGAGGCAACAAAATTGTTGAACCCCCCTGTACGACCCCCTCCCCAACCTAACTAGCTAAACGTTGACAAATCGTTTGGTAACTCAATACTCTTTTCATTTGTAATGCAAAAAGACACAGAAAATACAAAATAAAAATAAATAGAAAGAAAAGTAAGACCCTATTTTGGGGTCTACGCACAATACACAAAAGACAAGCGGACACAAGAGATAAATGCTTACAATTTTATTGCCAAACCGAAAAAACAAAAAACTTGACGCGTTGTCCGCTCGTTTGTTGGTTGTCAAATGCTTTTTTGGCCTAGCAAAAATATGCTAGAAAAAAAATTGCATTCATCCCCACAAATGGAGTGGCGTTTGAATTTGACATCTCATTGATTAATGCCAGGCGTCTGAGAGCCAGACGCTCATTGCGGCATTTTGTGGCATTTGGCGGCGGTTCGATTAATTTGTCACTTGGCAAAAAAAACTTAATTACCAAAAAGATTGTCAATGGCTGGGCGCTCGCTCAGTTGGATACCCACTTTGATGGGCGGGTTTGGGTTGTCTTTCGAAAATCGCGTGACGTTTTCATAAATTCCAAAACAAAAATGATTTAACTGATGCAAACACGATAGGTGTTCCACCGATGGTTCTTAGGCGAAATCTAAAAAAAAATATAATTACTACTCGTTCTTCACATCAGGGAAATAAAGCCATTCTCTGGCACAGTTAAGCGGTTGGTATTTGTGTGGTATTTTATTAATTCTGCGTTAATGTACAAAGAAAGTACAGAAATGCAAAATTGAATTGTTACTTTAATAAAAGTGAGAGAAGAAATTATTAAGAAATTTTTTTTTTGGTACTTTGCGGTATTTTTCGAAAAGTATTAAGAAGTGATTGATATTTCGAAAATATAAAAATTTCGTCACTAAGAAACGCAATTTCGTACGTGGTTTTTTGGTTGGTACTTTCTACTAAAATACTAGAAACTGATGGGAGTACCTTAAAAAATGTCCATCAATTAGAAACAATATTTTCTTATCCTTTTTATATTTTCTGGAATTTCGACGCAGTGCAAATACCAATGCAAAAACTGTGAATGGCAGAAACTACCTACAGTTAAACTGCTTAGTTTTTCATCGCTGAAAAACGTATAGTTTTGCAGAGCCCCTTCAATAAAGTAAATACCACACCCAACACCAGCGACTCGCCTCATGGAAATGGGTAAAACTCTCCATCCCAGCCGAACGTACAAAAAACGACAAACGATTGCCTGCTTTATGATGTGCTATCAATGGCCTATCAATGGCGGTGAGTTTTTTGTTCTATCTGCTCATTTGTAGAGCCATCAAAATGCTAATTGAAATCGCTTTAACCTGACCGTTTGCCGCTGCCTTTCATCTCTAACCGTCGCTGCACCAGAAAATCAAACAACCTGCTGATCATTTTACCAAGTTCCAATGTAATTTAGTAGCCGCATCGTATCGGTGGCATATCGGTGGCAGGCGGCAGCTGTGGCGGCCAGCGGCTACTCTTCAAAGTCCCATCGACAACTGTAAACTGTCAAATTTAATAACTGCGTCCCAACAATGCTGCTCCTGCATCTCCGGTGGAGGAGGGAGAGGAGAAGTGCTTAAATTGAATTTCTCTAAGTCTACGCATCTTTACGATCCGATGCACTCACAAGGCGGCAACAGCAGCAGCAGCAGCAGCAGCAGCAGCTTGCAGATTTGCATATAAATTGTTCCAGTGGCTACTGCCGAAGTAAAGGCTTTTTCTCGTTTCACTCAATTAATTAAAATAGTTCCACTCTCTCGACTCTGGGGGTTATTAAAAACAGATTTCCAAGCCTTAAACACCCCAACGCTTATCGAGAGCGGCAGCAGCGGCGGCGCGTCCGACGCTAATGAAGACATCATAGAAGGCGCTGCAAAACAAAAGACTAAGGTGACGAACTCTTCAAGCTGGAACACCGAAATCAAAACCTTAAAAACACGTAGGTTTGGCTATTGATGATTGGATCGAAAAAGTGGCACTTAAAGTACTAGAAAAAAAATGCTATAAATATTTTATATAATTGGTGGCAGCCAAGAAATTGATTTGGAAAATTACTTGGCAAAGGCTAGGAGATGGATTAAAATTACTGAATGCAGTAGAAGATATACAAACACATAGAAGATTCAATATACCAGGGATCAATAGAATTTTCATCCATAGATAATCCCTAGAGATCAAGAACCCAGAGTAATTACAAACAGTCTAGGATTATTACATGGGATATTTATGTGATCAAAGCATGGCCTCGACTACTCGTAACCCTTTCAAAACTCTTGAGACTATTTCTAGCTAGGCTAAAAATATCTTTACATATTTAATGTTTATTTCAGTAATAAGGAAATTTCCTAAGCTTACTGCTAATAGAAACATCATTTGACGTTGCTCAGTTCAAAAGTCTCTTCGGTCAGATCTTTCACAAAAACCATTCGACAGCTTGCCATTCCGCTCTGAAGAGTGCAAGTACTTCCAACCCAATCCAATCCAAAGGAGTTCTTTGTCTGTGGCAGACACACTCGCATGCAGCAAACCAAAGAGTGCCAGATTTTTTTTTCAATAGCTCGAGGGCACGTGCATGCAATTTTCATTCATACATTATTCATTCATAATGCGCTTTGCGCACAAACAGCCATTCACATATGAACGACTGACTGCCAGAGTCGCTCGATGGGCTCTCTATTTACCATTTAACTTTTGAGCAGCGTCTCTGGTCGTCTGTGTCTCTGGCAAAAAAAATAAATAAAAAGAATACAGAAAATAATTGCCAATTTCAAGTCAATTGCCTATTTACCCTGGTTATGGTTAATAGAGAAATCGTAAGGGGGCAATCATCTATGGCAGAGACACCAAACCAGTGAGACACAGAGTGTGGAGTGGAGTGGAGTGAACTATGGGATAAATGCTGAAGGTAAGCATTTGCATAGAACCAACAATTGAGTTAATAGTGAAATTTTCGTAATTGGCAACACAACTGGCAATTACTTTTACACTATAACAAATACAAGGGCCAGAAAAGGAAGTTTGTTTTTGAGGAATGAAGATTTGAATACACTTAAAAGTAGATTGTGCCATTGGGTTTGGCTGTGGGTTGAGAATATCCCAGGGAATGCCATCATAAAGTGTCACAAGTAACGTCGAAGCCAAAGCATGTTACGAGTGGATTCCAGATGGATATCTAACACAACCGAGGTGAGCTGTTGCATGACGCTCTACCCTAACGGATCGTGTACATGCCAAAAATGAGCAATAAACTATGAATTAAGTCAAGAAACTGGAGATACTTTATTCGAATGCAATTTTCTTAGAAAGAAAAATGTTTATTAAACAAAATGTTTCAATCGATCTCAGGGCATGCCAATAAAATACAGTTGATTAGTTCTTTGTCAGTCTATGGTTTCAGGGCCACAAATTCTAAGAATAAATCTTTTCTGGCTTACAAAAATCTCCTCAAAGTCATAATACCCTCGCCAAAACTTACAAAAATTGTCCGCATAATTCCAACTTGTTGACAAGCACCTTTTTTCGAGGTGGTAACTCAATTTATTTATTTAAATTTTAGTTATGCTGACTTTTTCGTTGCTGGTTTTTTTTTTTTTTTGCACACACAGGAAGTGACTGAGGAGCAAGTTGACGCCATGCCGCAGAGCCCACAGCTGCACGGAGTCAGCGTCAGCGCCAGAGATCGGGTTGGGTGTTTGGGTTTCGGGGATTATCCCAGGGAATGCCATGATTTATGTGACATAGTTTCCCCCCACAGTCGAGGGCGTTGCACTAATTGAAATTGCAAATGTGTTGCTACGCTGCGCTCTGCTCTGGAAAATTGATACAAGTATTATGCAGTATCTTGGTTTTTTTTTTTGTTGTGGGGTCATAAATTCATAAACGCAGGCACGGCCATGGTGTCACTTTAATTAATTGAGGAATTATAAGTTTTTGAATGGTGGAGATCCATTGGATTATGATTGTTATGAGAGACGCTCAAAGATCTACCCAGATTCAAGCCGCCAAAAAACAATATCTACAAGATAGAAGCGGCAGTAGATCTACAATATACAAAACGCAGTAGTGTGGACTCGAGGTAATCGTAGACCCCACGACCTGTGTGGCATCCCAGCCCACCAATAAAACAATATAAATTTGAGAAAATGCCCAATAAAAAGGTAAAATATTTCTACAAATTTGCATAAAATGAATGAAACGCGTTATCGTAAATCAGCCACACAGAAAATACAAAAAGCAAAAGCGAAATAAAAGTGTCAACGAAATATATATAGTATCTGTGGCTATCAGTAAACATAAGAGATGGCAGATACATCTGATGAAAACAAAAGCCGCACGCACAGCAGAGCAGCGTCTGACCTCCAATTGAAATGTTGTTGTTTTTTTTTTTTTTGGATATTTATGACTAGAAAAATGAAATTTTCTTTGGGTGTAGCTATTAAATGATTCCAAAATATCGTATAAGCAGACCACCAGCATGATTTTTGGGTAAAAAGATACAAAACAAAAAGAAAGAGAGAGAGAGGGAGAGCAATAGTTGGTTTGCTGCCACAAAAGAAAGAAATAAAATATATTGTAATATCCTAAGGGAATACTAATTTTAAACACTAACTAAACACTTTGTTAACATCTTCTGACCAGAGGCTGCAAGAGGCTAAAAAGTCAAAGGAGTTGTCCAGGCAACACAGGCCGTTTTTTTTTTTTTTTTCAAGTCAATGCTAATGAATGGAACGCGTTTTGTAAATTGTCTGCCAAATGAACGAAGGAACGAATGAATGGTTAAGTGACTAAATGAGTGACTGACAGCCAAATGGCAGAGGAGTTGCCTTTTAATGAGCAGCAGCCAGCAGCCAGCAGTACAACTCTCAGTAGAACTCTCCACAGAGCCGTAGACAACGTTGTCTGGCCAAAAAGGTATTCTCTCTTTTGGCTACTGGTTGTTGTTCGCTGGAGGGGCGAGGGGATGACTCTTGAGTGTAGGACTTAAGCGTCTCTCATTAATTCATTTAAATGGCGTTAAAAACGGAAGCCAGCGTCAGTTGGTGCTGAAGGATTTAACATGGTCAATCAGGCGCGATTGGAAGATGGACGGGGTGGGGTGGGGTGGGTAAAGACTAGGAATCGAGTGGTGTTGTTTTTTTTTTTGTGTTGTGTTGTGTTGTACACTTCACTCAAGGGTTTTCTCGATTGCTGCTGAATGATGTTGTAAGTTTTCAATTAAATGATTGGTTCGGTAGAGTTGGGTTTGGGGCTAGTGTTGAAATAAATAAGCTTTTGATTAGACTTCAGATTAAGACATGCACTTGAATTAAAAGTGCACAGCGATTACGAAAAATATTATGAAAGTTGCATCTAGTTATTTAAATTTGTATCGATTGGTATTGATGATATCGATAGAATTCTCGATTTTATCAACGAGAAAACTATCAATGTAAATCGGCAGGCATCTATATTTATGAAATCTATCGATAGTTATCGAAATTAATTAACAATTAGCCATCATTTCTTAAGAATCTCAATTTGTTTTCTGATTTAGTTAAATTTCAATTCCTAGCTTAAAACCCAACAGTGTACTTTCATTTATCACGAAAACTATATGGTATAGAGCCCCATTAAATATCCCAAAAAGTAAAGTAAATATCCTGGTAAAAGTAAAACCTCCATTAAAAATTGGAATTTGTGTAAGTAAATTTTATTGCTTTTAAATATCATTGCTTAATTTCGATGAATTCCTAAACATTAAATGCATTTAGTGAGCGCAGCTCTGCTAGTACAATATACATATGTTCTGTATAAGGTGTGAGCTAATGCTCTGCCCCACCCCCTGCTCTGTTTATTAGTGTGTTTCGTGTGTCATTTCTGAATGAGCAATTACAGTTAATAAGGGTACAAAGTGTCAGAGAATCGATGTGGTGTGTGTGTGTGGGCGTAAGTATAATTAATTTGACTCGGTTGGGGATAGCCTTTTCGTTTCGCTCAGTGTACAGGCAGGCACTTGAACTAATTGACAAGTTTCCATATTTAAACATTTTCTGTGAATGAAGTTTAGGGGCCATGGGCTGACAGGGGGGCTGCAGGGAGGGTCGACTTTTGAATATGATTAGAAACCAATGGGAAGGGAGGGAGGTATCGAGGTAGAGAGAGAGTCACACGGCAAATCACGGCTTAGTGGGCGGTTTTCCAGCTCTTTTTGCTCTGACTGTTGTTTCGTCTCTGTCTCTTGGGCTCTGGCTTTAGTCTGTCTCTGTCTGTGTTCCATTCAGTTATCCGTCTCTTTCTTTGTTCCATTCAATTTCATTCACAATCTAATGCCTGAGAGCATGATCCACACCCACACCCACACCACATGCATGCGAGAGTACGATGTCATCTAAAGTGGAGCAAAAATAAAGAGAGGCCTGGTACCTGTACCTCTGTCTCTGTCTTTAGCTCTGTCTTGCTCGCTTTCTTTAGCTCCCCAACTCTTTCTTCTCTTCATCTTTGGCTATTTTAAAGTACAGCTGCAACATTTTTTTTGCAATTCAATTTGCAGGCAAGAGCGAGAGAGAGAGCGAGGCCGAAGGCAGAGGCACCTTCGAAAAATTTATCAATGAAGCCACCCACGTGACGCTGACATCTCGCTCTCTTTGGCTTCTTCCTCTCCCTCTCTCTCTGCGTGGTTCTCTCTTTCCTCGTACATACATACATACATACAAATGTGTGTGAGCCTCCCTCTGTGTACTTGTGTGGGTGTAAAAGCTTATTGCTGTTATTCCTATAGGTGGTAGCCAATGAAGCTTTTTTGTCGCACACTTGACAGCTTTCGTTGGGTTTTATTTTTAGCTGCTGCCTGCAGCTTTTGCCTGCAAGCTTTCAGGACTGTCCAACGAACTTTGTTAATTCCAACGAAAACCCTCAAATTATATATGTGGGCAATCGTGATTCGCTCGAAAACTGCAACCAAATGACGCAAGTGCATTAAGGGCAAGAATCCTGCCTGCCTGCCAGCATTGGGTGGGAGCCTAGAGAGGGTTGTGGATCAGCCGCTAAACAGACGTCAATATGCATGTGTGTTGGCTGTTGGCCGTTGGCTGTGTGTGGGTTGCAGCTAGAAGAAAAGCCCACACAATGAACACACACCACACAGGCACATACACACATATATTCTAGCTGGGAAAACGAATAGGAAGGTTTAACACGGCATAAAAGATACCTTTTAGTGGGACTGTACTAGAACACAAATATTGCAAAAAATGTTGACCAAAAAGAAGTGAAATTTATGGGAATTTTATAAGGAAGAAAATTTAATTTGAAAGCCCTGCGCCATGGGGGGAAATAACTTTGCTTTTAGTACCTATCCATCGTTAGAATCAATTTAAATATCATCACCTCTAACCCTAATAGACTCTACTTTCCAGGGTATTCTGCAACTAAAATGTAATCCAAAGGTGTTGCTTTTTGTGTGACTTTTGAGGAGAGATAGAAGCTCAGCCGGAGAAAAGCACTTGGAAGCACACACACACACACATTGCGGGGGTTGTGGTGTGTGGTGTGGTGTTCAGGCTCAGTGCCACGCATGCGTGCGACAGGGACAGACAGTCTGTGGTGGCTTGCTGCCTGCTGCTGCCTCAGCTGCATGTACAGTTGTGCCCACACACATCCCCAACACCAAGACACATCTCAACTGGGCGACAGATCTCTAAGTAAGGCGATGATCGGCCCACGATTTTAAGACACACACACACACAAACACACAGATACTACCACACAGATACAGTGAAACCAAGGCAGCAGCAGCACCAGCAGCAGCACCAGCAGAAGCAGCAGCAGCAGCAGAGAGAGCAAAAGCAAAGCCATAGCCACAGTTTTTTTTATACCGCCGACAGTCGGACGAGTCGAATCGCAAAAAAACGCAACCGGAAGGAAATTATCGTCTAATAAGTTATCAAGCAGCAGCTAAGCTCCTCCCTAGATTCACAGATTTACGCGCCCTGTGCATGAGATCGTTAAGGGAATTAAAACCCCAAAAGAGAGAGAGGAGAGACGAGAGACAGATATCATCCGAAGGGGTAACCCAATATCTTGGCCTGGCCATCAAAATTGCGTGTTTCAAATCAAAATTGCATAATCTCGGAAATCCTGGAACGAGTTCGCGTTCTCCGACAGATCCGAGAGAGATACCCCCGCTCCGTTCGCTGCTGCTACTGCCGCTGCTACTGCTGCTGTTTGCTGTTGTCGCCGCGTAATCGCAGTAGCCGCCAAGATTTCGAGTTGCGCTTCCTTTGAGCCTAGCCACGTTCTAGCCCTGGTCTTATCGCCTGTTGGCCATCTAAAGTTGCCAGTTTGCCCGATCGGTACCCTCCCGGCTGCAGTCGGTCGGTCGCGCGTGCGTCGCCGTTTGCCTTTTGGGCCCGCCTCGTAATTAATTACAAACGCAGTCGCGCTGCCCCGCTTTCCCGGACTCTTCTTCTGCCGGCATCTCCTGAGGAAAGCCCAGAGACGCTTCTCCTGCTTACATATACACGTATGTATATACGCGCTAAATCTTGATTCTTTTTGGGGTACTGACTCTGTGGCTCGGAGCTCTGCGGAGGCTTGCGTGCGCCGACACTGGAATCGACGACATCTGATTGCCTTTTTATGGCTGGTAAGTAGCTTTGGCTATGCGCCTATTGCCCAGGCTTATACTTCGACAACTCTAAACAAGTATATTAATGGTTAAGCTGGGCGATTGGGGGCTCTGCCATTCGTTTGGCGGCTTTGGGTTATTGCATCTAATGGCTTTTAATTCAAGTCAATATTGGGTATTGTTTGGTTGCCCATAGGCAGGCAGAGAGGGGCTATGAATATATTTTTATTGATAAAACTTAATTTAGGAATTATGAATATGATTCTAGATGATAATACTTCATAAATCGCAATTATTTTATAGTAGACCATAATTAAGATATTAGAACCAGGAAATACATATGTAGTAAAAATAATTTAGCTGTAATTTTCTAGTGTTGAGAAATGTTTTATAAGTAAGAGAGGAATGAGTAAGGCTGAATTCGACATTTCGAGGTTGTTTTAAGGGTTTCATAACAGAAACGGGAGGTACCTTTATCCAACACAATTCCCATAAATAAACTAGTGTTGGTAAGCCCATTTTTATCAAAAAAAATTTAGCTTTACATTTAACAGAACTACGTTTAACAAAAGAGAGTATTTAGAACGAAGCAATACCAGTGCTGGTTAATAGTGTTTAGAGTTGGATAATTCCGTAAAAGTGTTGGCAGTGTTGGCTAACTTTTAACACTAGAAACGACATTTCTAATTTAGCTTTCAAACTTATGTTTACTGAACCACTATAACCAAAATTTCTTGTCTTCTTCTGTTCCAATAAAATATCAAAGAGCCCACTAAATAGTGTAGTTTGCCCTTGAAAATTTCCTACAACAATTAAACCAGAAATGACATTTGTAAATGGAATCCTTTTGCCCACTCACACAAGAATTTCGCCGGCAAACGAAAGACATATGAATGTATTCATTCGGCAAATCAATTAGCGTGTTGCCAACATTTAAAGGTTAAAAGCCGCACAGACATGTGCGCGTCTGCTCCTGTTGCTGTTGCTCTTGGGGCGCAGCTGGGAAAGGTCAACCGGCAAAACGGGCAGCCACCAAGCCACCAAATGGCTGCAACAAATAACAAACTAATTAAACGCTGTCACAGTGGCAGGACCAAGCTAAAACTTGACAATTGAGCGCCTAAAATAGGAGTCGCAGGTGACATTTGAGAGAATCCCAGAGGAGGTGGAGGCAACAGGCAGTCGCTCCAGGAGTAGCAGCAGCAGCAGCAGGACTTCTGTCCAAAAAAAAAAAAAATATCAAAGTTCAAACGGCCATAAAAGCTGTACCTATTTCTCACACTCTCTCTCGCGTTCCGCTACTCTCCATCTCTCCTTCTCTCTCTTCTTATCGCTCGCCAGAAACCTTAGCATTTCCATGAATGAAATTCGAGGAAAATAACATTTTCGCCCATGTGACGTCACGCTGAGCTTTCATTTCATTGATGAGCTTCCTTCAGTATTCCATTCATGAAGTTTTTCAAATGAATTGGCTGCCGAATGTAACGGTCTCCCGTCTCTGTTTTTTTTTTTTTTTTCGGCTGCCATTTACCGCCATTTTCATGCTGCCGCCGCTGGCTGTGGCAGTGGCAGAGGCAGCGACTGAGGCAGCAACAGATGCTGCTGGCTGTAGAGTGTGGCGGCGGCGGCGGCGGCAGGCAGCCACCATTGACAGCCCACACACGTGCCGTGCCCCACAGAGAGTCGAAGTGGAAGCCGGGTAAAGGGCAAAGTACCAAACATCCTGTATCTATGCTCTCCGACTGAGGCTCCTGTCAAGTGGAAACCCATGGCACAGTGTCGCGAAGATTGATAATAGATAGATAGATAGAAAATGGTGTTCGATTTCTTGGAATAGGTTTTCATAGATATGAATAATTATTAATTTGATTGGGAAAAATAGCCTTAAGCCCACAGATTTCTAAAAGGGACTGAAAATTGGGGTATAGCTTAACTTTCATAGTGGTTTGAGCTCTAATAGAAAACATTATTATGGATATAAGTCGAGATTTCTAGGTAATCAATTGACTTCAAAGAATTTGAAAAATCCCAAAATTGTGTTAATTTATAATAATATTGAGACTTTAAAGGGGGTTTTGTATAAGTTCCTTATTTTTGCAGTAGGAAATGTTTGACGAGAAGAAACTTTCTTCATTCAAGTTACATTAAATCTAAGAAAAAAACTAAAAGGTGAATTATATCAATTAAAAACAGCGCTTCAGGCACTTTTGCTACCATCCTCTCGGTTGGCAAATATTCCACAAAATCTCCCATTACTTTTCCTTTGGCAATCTTTTTTAGCCTTTACTTATGCTCCCACTCCATACCACTGTGCAACATTTGCTTCCTAGAGCTCTGTGGCTGCTGCTGCTGCTCCCGGGCAGCACCGTTGCCCTTCTTGCCTCCTGATTCTCCACCCTCCTGCTGCTACCAACCAGCGCTTCAGTCAATGGCAACACTGACAATGTGGAGGCGTTTAATCGCATCTATTAGCATCGTAGTCGAGAGAGTTTTCTTACACGCCCCCGCACTCGTTCCGTTTGATTATTTCCACCAGAAAATTGTAAGTTCACAACAAGAACTTTACTTCGTTTCAAGACGGACACAAAACCGAAAAGCAAGCAACAAGTTTTTGATAAACTTAATGGACTAAGGAACCCCAAAAAGGTCCTTGCTACTTCCTTGATTTGCCCACCCACTCACCTGTTTGCTAGTCAATGTCTTCATCTCTGTCGGAGGACTTGTGTCTCCTTTCATTATTATGAGTATTAATATTATTGCTGTTAATGTTCTGGCTGCCATTCTGGCGCTCATAAAGAGCGGGTATATTAGTTTTGAGGCTTTGTTTGTAGGACAGGCATTGCTCATGACATATTCCTAAACATTCCCATATAATATTATTTAATCTTGCTTCAACATTTCGTAGATCTTTCCTAATGGTAAATGCAGGCATGGAAAAATGAACAAAATAAGTTTCTCAGCGCGTCGCTATCTCTCTCAAAACACTTTCTCTCTTTCCCAGTGTGGCCTAGCAGTTAATGGTGAATACTTTGGGAATGAATAAACTAGGAATACTTTATGGTATATCTGTTAAAAGTTATCGCCAACGTATGTCCAGAAAAAACTGTTGTATTTCTTAAGAATTCTTTTTATGATATTCGACAAACAGAAGTTCTTTCATGGCTCTGGAAAATTGTATATAAATCGTAAAATATCTAAGCTAACACATTTTTCTCTTCGCTCGCCTACGAACACTATACCTTTAAGGGTATTCCAGCCTTCCAACCTTATCCTTCGCAGTTAGCAGTCGCTAGTCCCTTTTTTCTGTTGTTTTTTTAGATGAAACTGTAGCATTTAGCTGCCATTTTAGTGTTGCTGCTGCCTGCTTTTTTGATTGATGCTCAACCTCTAACCTTTAAATGTCATATCATTCGGGGAAAACAGAGACACAAACACAAAGAGAGGGAGAGATAGAGAATGAGAGAGAGAGAGAAAGTGTGTGCGTTTGCAACACTCTAATTGCCATTTGTTGATGCTTTTGTGGGCGTCTCAGGCGATGTTTTGCATGTTCTCTGACTTTTCAAAAAGTCAGCAATTGCCTTTCGCGATTTAAGGGAATTTCTAGCCCAAAATGTCAATCATCGAATCAAATATCAAGTGGAGAAGGCTGCAACATATAAACTTCATTACAGACACCTTTTCGTGGCGTACATCGTGGCGTATGATTTATCATAAATTACTCATGCGACCCATTGAACGCACGTGGAATGACGCCAATCGGTCTGTTTGTCTTTTGAGAGTGAAAGCCAATGCCTTATCTGATAGATAAGGATATCTGCCACTATTACGTAGTTTTATACTTTAGCATTTTTCACGATTTTGCTTTCCATTTTCATTCACTCTCATCAATGCTCAATATTGCCGCTCACACTCTCTCCTTCTCGCTGCGAGAGCCACCCACAATTGTTGTTGACTTTTCCTCTGCCAACGGAATCGGAAATGCTGCTTTTCCACCCACACAGCCACAGCAAGAGAGAGAGAGAGATTGAGAGAGAGTGGGAGAGAGGTGCTCTTGGAGCAATCCCATACAAAGAATCAACAGTTACACGCAGGCAGAGGCAGTGGCAGTGGCAGAGCGACACCGACAGAGAGTTCGGGAAAAGCTAAATACAAATTTCTCAAGCATTTTCCGACACATTTCCGACGCCTCCGATGCTGCTGCTGCTTCTGCTGCTGCCATCGACGCCGACGCACAAGTACAAAAGCGGCGCAGCCGATTTGCCGCTGTTTTCATCATGTTTTCTTCAGTGTTTTGTTTTTTTTTTTTGTGATTTTACCGATGCCCGAGTTTTCCGATTTTCATTTTCAATTTTCACCGCTCGTGCCAGTAGCGCATTGACGGCTCAACGGCTCGTCTCGCCACATTTTTGGCCAACCCAGAAAATCACACATAACAATCAGAACAAAATCAAAACAAATTTTCGCGCGCGTACAACAATTTTAGCGATATTTTCAAATATTTATTAAAGTTATACCAAACAAAAAAAAAACCAAATTAAAAGGAAAATGTGACAAAACAGAAAAGAAAAGTGCCAGATAATTATCAAAATAAAAGTGAAAGAAAATAATCCAAAGAAAAGGAAAACAGCGTAAAATGAATCAACAGAAAACAAAATTAATTGCCGCCGGCAAATAGAAATGCAAGAGAGATAGAAATCATTTTTGAGAAATTTCTATAGATTTAAAGCATATTTTTTTGCATAAAGAGTTTTGAAATTGAATAAAAATATTTAAATAGATTTAAAAATATTTACATACATTTTTAATCCCCATATAAATGTGTATTTTTGATGGTCAATTTTAGACAGAAGATTTTATTCTAAAGAAAACTCTCAGTGTCTTGATGTGTCTTTCGATGTCTGACTATTTATCTACTGTAGTGTGGTTTTACTGTAGTGTCAGTTTACTGTAGTTTCATATTGCTGTGGAGTAATTTTACAGAAGTGTCAGTTTACTGTAGAATGTTTTACTGTAGTCTGGTTTTAATGTAGTCTTTAATAAAAAATACAGTTTTTATAAATATTTTTGGTGTTAGAATATTAAGGTTTAAATCATTTGGAATCAAAGGTGAAAAAATAACATTGTTTCCCCCAAAGAGTAAAATTAAGTGAAGAGTTAGAGGAAATTTTAATTCAAAGAAAAGGTAAGGATGCCATAATGTAACTAAATATTTAAGTACTGGTTAATTTGAATAATTATATTGGGTGAAGGTTCTTTTATTTCAATGATGATCTTAAATATTTAATTAATATTAATTAATACATTTCTTTAATATTTTTTTTCAGGTGTTACTCAATCTTCAAGCAGCTGTATTAATCAAAGCGATAGCCAATTCAATCCAGAAGGACTGATTTGATCAACCTTAAAGGTTGCAAAAGTGCAAAAATTAAAACATTAAGAAAAACTAATCAAAAGTGACCAAAAATATGTGAAAAAATGAGCAACAAAAATAATCTTAAATAATAGCAACAGATATGTGAAAATATCTACTAAAATTAAATCGAAAACATAAAACATACAAATATGAAAAATATTTGAATAAAGAAACAATAAAAAAATGAACAAAATTTCAACAAGCAACCAATTTAAATAAAGAAAATAATTAAACAATACTGCAACAATGTATATAAAGTAATAACAGTGATTGAAACAACGATAAAAACTTCAAAAAGTACCTGCAAAAAGTGAGCAAAATTAAAAACAATCAAAACTATAGAGCAAAAAGCGAAAAAAAAAAGTGCCACAAAATGTCTAAATACCAATCAATATTATTATTTAGAAAAGTGTAGTAATACAACAATCAAATGGAGTTTCAGCCCAATAATTTGTGTTTTTCTTTATTATTTTTCAACAACAATATTCGTTTATTTTCGTTTCGGTTAACGTTCAGCGTTCTGTTCAATCACAAAAATGTTGCTGACAATGCGGCCACAGAATGAATTGATAGGCAGTCAGCAGCATCCAGGTACAACATCGGTGGGAGAACATACAACTGCAGCGGCATCTGCCACACATGGTGGTACACCCTCGCCACCTGCAACAGGAGTAGCAGCAGCAGCAGCAGCAGCAGCAACAGGCACATCATTCGGTTTGAATGGTCAAGGTCTCAGCTTAGTGCCACCATCCACCTCGCAGCAGGATTCTCTGAATACACCCACAACCCCTTTGCTCGGACTAAGTCGTAATCCTCTTCAGTTTGCCGCCCCACCGGCACCACCGCCCATTGCCGTGCAGCAGGGCGCTACAGCTGCGCCCACAGCCTGCAGTCCGGCCTTTGGCTACTACCATCAACCCACTAGCACGAGTGCAGGTGGAGCAACGCCCACCACCGCCGCCACAACATATCTGCAGCAGCAGCAGCATCAGCATCATCCCTCGGGTCTGGCAAAGGACACAAGCGTCAGCGGGCACACGGAGCAGCCCCAGCATTCGGTGGAATTGGACGAATACGTGGACATATTGCAGGTGCAACAACTGCTATTGGACTCGTCGGCCGCCGCTGCGGCAGCAGCAAATCAAAATCTTTCGAATCCTACGCCAACAGAACAGCAGCAGCAGCAAGAGCAACAGTCGCAACATTTGCAGCAACAAATTGTGGCAAAGCCACGACCACGCATCAATCTACAAAAAGCCACGGAATATGCGGCACACATAGCACAAGGTTCGTACCTTTGAGCTGCTCTTTTTTATAGATTTATGTCATGATATCTATAGCGTATCCCTCTCCTTGTCATCCTCCTTTCATCCACTTAGCCGAGTCCTCATCGCCTGGCACGCGTCGTGTCCTGCTTGATTATCCCAATCCATATTTGTACGGCAATCATTATCATCATCATACGCCGCCAAGCGAGGACCTAGTGGCCCTTTGGTTTGGCAGCAATGGCACAGGTGAGTCCCGTCCCGTCCCACCATCATTTTTCACTTTCGTTAAGGCGACGATCCTTCTGTTCGACATCTTTGGCATTGATTTTCGGTTTCTCTAATTTCTTCCACATACATATTAATCGACAAAATTAATTATGACATTCCGATATGAATTTCATAATTTACTTGAATTTTCCCAGGGTATCTATGACAGATTTTTTTTTTTTTTTTTTTTTTTTTGCTTCATGTCTTTTGCTGTTTGCTGTTTTGGAGCGGTTGTCTGGGAGGCTTCCACTTGCCACTGCCTCTGCCCCACTCTCATTACATAATTCACAGTCTCCGCGCACTCCATGCGGCATATGTCCATGGGATGCAGTTACTCAAAAACTATCTCGTCGGCTATAAATTGCCAAAATTAATCTGTGAATGAGCTGACAGTCAAAAAAAAAAAAAAAAAACTCTGCCTCCACAGCACACAGCCTTTCTGCCTTCCTATAGCCTGTCCCCCCCGCCCTCGCTCTAATGGCTCAATAAATAAAATGGAAATAAAACAAGCAAGCAAAAAAGGGTATCCTTAGCATCGAAATTGTGGATACTCTTGGGGCAAGATCTTTGCTATGATAGATAAATAAATGTAGTAATAAATCCAGACGATTACTACAGCAAAAAGAAGACTCTATGCCATATTTCGAATAGAAAGATTCCAATTTAAAGCAATAAATAAAATGAAAATAATATAAAATGCATAAATATTGAACTATAATATTTCTTTATTTCAAAGACAAACCTCTTTTGAACACGCACATTACCCTCTTCTTTGAAGTGTATAATAACATATTTCGCGCACTTTAATGCCGTTCGCTTGGCAATTTTTCGATGGCGCCTTCAAATGCACTGCTTGCTGCCTGGCGCCCGACGACTGTTTCAAATACAGACGACAGTCCGTTCCGTTGCGTTCCGTCCCGTCCGGCAGTCTGTCAGTCAGGCAGTCGCTCTTTTGAAATGTTGCCAAAAGCCTGAAATTGAAATTTGCTGCTGCAAATGATGCAGTGCATCGTCCGGCACTTGCTGCTGTTGCCGCTGCCGCTGCTGCTGCGCCCTTTCGCTGCTGCTGCTGCTGCTACTTTTGCTGTGTGTGTTCCTGTGTATGCAACAGGTGTGTGCCCGCACGTCTCATCGATTACTCGCCTCAGATTCCGACGTGAGTTCGGTATCGGTACGGTTTTTGGTTTCGGTTTCGCTCTTCTTTCTTGCGGTTGTTTGCCAAAAAAAAAAAAATTAAATTCCCGATGCCGCCAAGACCACCCAAAGTGTGTCAATGTTGGCAGCACCGTTCGAACACGTCGGAAAGGGAAATGGGCGGAGGAGTGTACGAGTGCGGGTGGGGCGCATAAATGCGTATAAATTAAATTATATAGTTTGTGGTTTCGATCGAGGCCTAACGGTGCTATTTCCGCCTCAAAATTCAATTAAAATGTTGGCTCTGAATTGTGTTAATGTCATTCTTGGTTGATATTTTATGAAATATCAAAGACTTTGTATAGAATATATATGTATATATATTCGTTGGTCAAAGTTTGGCTGCAACACTACAGAAATACATTTTTCACATAGCTGAAACTTGCAACAAATCCATAATTGATACTGTTTTAATTCCATTGATTGGTGCTACATTCATTATAGAAAAACTACTAGAAAGTATCAGAAATTACTGTAAAGATTAGAGAAAATATTAAAATAATAAATGCAAAAAAAAACCAAACCAAAAATATTTAAAAAACTGAAAAACAATAGAATAAATAGCAGAAAAAAACAAAAACAAAAATAAAAACAGTAAAATATATAGGATGAAGAATTCAATAAATTCCAGAAAAATAAAATAGTACATTTTCGTTTTGAAAAGTTGGTGCAATTAATTTATCCAGTTAGAAAAGATCAAATAAAACACATTTTCTGAAGATCTTGGCATGCAAGTATAACTTAAAACAACCCATAAAGAATGGCAGACACATTAATTTACTTTACTTTTATCAATTTCAAACCAATTGCAGCTTCAAATTACTATTTGTAACCCCCTAAATCAATTAAAAATCAAAAGTAGAACCTCTGCCTGGCCTTTAACCAGAAAACTAATTTCATTATTCTTTAGAATGTTCTCCTTGGAATACAATGCCACACGAATCGGCTCGTATTTCCATAGTAAAATTAAAGAACAAAAACCCCATCCCATTGCAGTGCTCGCATTTCCCACATGGCAATACGACACACAAATTGTCTTAATTAATTAATATCATAAATACACGACGGCGCTTAATTGCTGGATGGAGATGCAGAGAGCAAAAAAAGCAAATCTCTCATGGCAACTAATTAGCCAGGAAATGACCCCGACTGACCGACACAGAGAGCCACGAGAGGGGGCAGGGAGTCAGTCAATGCATTCGCATTCGCATTGCCACACAGCTGAGTGACCCTAATCGACAGGAAGCTGACTCAATCTCTCAGAGTACTGCAGCAGCAGCAAGCAGCAGCAGCGCCAGCCTATGAGGAGGCCAGGGCCAAATGCAGCTGTCGCGCTTCTGGTGACAGTAGGTACTGCTGCTTGCTGCTGCTGCTTGCTGCCACTTCTGGTTGCACTTCACTTGCAATCAATATTCATAAATCTCTTGGCAAGGGTTCACCAATTAATAACGTGACCCGTTTATTTTATTTCACTTTATTTTTTTTTTTTTGCCCATTTGCCGTTTTTCCTCCTGCTCCTTCTTTGTCATCAAATCAACCTGGGTGATCGTTCCACGTTTTCCAATGAAAAATCACAAAACGTAGACGGGCCGCGACACACACACACAAAAGCCTTTCAGCATTTGTCAACGAGAGGCGACGCTGACACCGCCGACAACAACAACAAAACACGATCCAGGGTGCCGGGTATCCGGGTAATGGGTACGGAATGAAAGTCAAACAGTCAAGAAAAACTGCAAGAAAATTAAGGCAATGCGAGATCCAGGCTCTTGGAGTGCGAACACTCAGTGGCGGCACAGTGGCAACAGTTTACAAATGAAAAATCCAACAAAATATGTATAAAAAAAATACCAGAAAATACGAAAACCAGCAGAATAATTCTATAAAAAAAAGTGGAAAGACTACAATAAATATAGGACAAATAATACAATAAATAACAAGAAAAAAACGCTAGAAAAAAAAATAGTAAAATTCTAAAATATTTAGCGAATAAATAACCAGAAATATCCAAGAAAATAGACCAGTAAAATAATAAAATAAACAATAAAAAAATACCAGAAATCTTCAGATAACTTCAGGAAAAAGAAGTAAAAAAAAATTATAGAAAAATATTTACAGAAATATAATACCAAAAAAATTATCGTTTCGGTCAAAAGTAGGCTCAACACATTAAAAATCCCTTAAATATTTCTTGTCCCACTGTGCTGGCACAACCTTTGTTACCTTGTGCAACGGAAATCGTTGACATGGACCACACCACACCACAGCATACAGCACAGAGGAGAGAGAAGAGAAATACTACTGGATCAGAGAGAGAGAGGGCCATAGTCGAACCGAGCCAAACCGAACCGAACCGAAAAGCGAAGCCAGGCCAAGCCAAGCGCACAAACACACAACACACAATCTCCAGAAGCTTTGGCAGTCAGCGAGGCTTGCCTAATGTTTAATTAAGGTGATTGCTGTGCGGTCACCTGGCCGTCGTCGCCGTCGTCGTTGCAGTTGTTTGCTGCTGCTGCTGCTGATGCTGCTGCCGTTGTAGATGTTTGCTGCTGCTGAGCGACAACAACACCTCACGATCACCAAATTGGTTTGTAAGGATAAGCCCCAAAACCAAAACAAACCAAAAAAAAAATAAAGTAAAAGAAAAACGAAGGGAAAAACGAAGGGAAAAACGTAAAGTAAAAGACCTATGTCAAAGGACATATCCACAAGTAGAAGTCGGACAGTTGGACAATCGGACAATCGGCTGGAGCAGGGGCAGGGGCAGGGCAGTAGCCTTAATGAAGATTAATTGCAATCAGTGAGCCACTTGAGCTGCGATTAATTGCAGGAACCATTCAGACATGGAAATGGAACTGAACTTCCTCCTAGATCTCCGAAGCTGCTGGCTTTTGTTGCTCTTGCTGCTGCTGCTGTTGCTGCTGCTGCTGCCAACTCTGTTGATGATGATGATGCCTGTTGGGGGAATGGTTCACAAGTTCACGACGACGACGACGGCAACTTAATTGCCATTTACATGTGGCCTAAACTTGAACAGGGAGATCTGGACACCCAGACAGCTGCAGAGAGAGAGAGAGAGAGAGAGAAAGAGACAGAGAAATCGCTCCCGGGACAGGCTTTGTTGGTGGCATAATGCAGCTGATGAATTGCAGAGTTTCCCATTCCCCCCACCGCCCCTCGAAAACCTGGAAATTTGTCACTAATGGAGGGGCTTCAATTTTTAAACTTTGACAAAAAATCACAAAAGTTGATCCAACATTTAACGATTATTATTAACATAATTCGCTTGTGTGTGGGTCGATAAAGTGTGCCACAAATGGTTACGTATAGGTCAACTTGATTATTATTGTCACCTGCATGGTCTTTGGTTGGTTGGTTTATTTTTTTTTTTTGGCGCCAAGTCTGCTCCTCAGGCCTAATCAAATCGTATCGAAATCGTAAATGAGCAAAGTGTGTCGGGGGGGGGTTAATGAAAACCAACCGCAGCCAGCATGTGGGCTGTTATTTTTTGTGTGTGGTTTTGCATTTGTGGTTAAGTTATAATTTGTGTATCGATTTTTTTGTATTTGACAACTTTCAAATAAAGTTAACATCGACGAGATCACGATGCTATAAATAGCGGCAGAGATCAGCGGAAGGCCTGTCTGAGAGCAGAGAGTAGGTCTGTCAGATAGTTGTGGAAGTACTTGAAGAAAGTTCTATAAAATATGCATTTAATGAGATTTAAATAATAATTATTCTGGCAACTGGCTGTTGTTTGTTCTGTCTACTCAAGCGTTTGAATTAAGAAACCCTACTAGGAACTATAGCCTTGTGGATTGAAAAATATTTAATGAAGGATCATTTTTCACACGAATTAATAGGGCTCTCCTTTTTAAGCGAAGGAATAGCAAGTTAAGATATATAAAAAGGGAATTTTAGCAATAATTTCTATATTAGCCATGCAGCATAGCAGACTTTTTCATCAAGGATTTTGCCACGCTTTCAGCACTTATTTGTGATATTATCTATTATTAGCTTTCTTGCTTTCTTTCAAAAATAATAACAAACTGTTTCAGTTCAAAATTTAGTACATTTTAGAATTTTAAGTACTTTTAATAGAAGACATCTTTAAATTTACTCTTTACCTTCTTGCATTATCTATGAAAAACAATCAAAATTTCCATTATTTCTACAAGTTCCATATTCAATATGAATGAACCAATGATTTGGCTATTTTCTGCATCTCTTATGGAGGGAGGGTCTGCCACTTGGTTAGAATACATCGCCCACACAGCCGGGGGGGTCAACCTGTTGGCGCCGTCCGCCGTCGTTTTGGTGGAACTCGGTGGCACAGCCCACGCATACAAAATAAAAGCAAAACAGAAAAAACAAAAAAAAAAAAAAAAAAACAAAAGACAAAACCTGCAAAAAAAAAAAAAGAAAAAAAACAAAACGAAAAACCACAATCATTTAAATAAAGCAAAGAGCAAAAATAGGCAAAACTAAGAAAAAAGAAACTGTATGCTAGGAGTTCAAATGAAATTCGTTGAATTTTCGTTGAAAAACCGCAAAACGCGTTATTCATTTGCATAAAAAATTGCTGCCAAAGCAATCGAACATGAGCCAGACAGATAGACAGTGCAACAGCGGGGGTGGCCGGGGGCAGGGGCAGTGGAGACGGTAGACCAAGACCGCGACCAAGCCCCAGAGTTGATTTCATTCATGAGTCGCAAACGCGCACAGCAGTCGCTCCGCTCCATTCATAAGCCGCTCTCGAGCCGCAAAAAACATTTCTAGTTTAAGGTAAGCCACTGGACACCTACGATCTGTTGGTGGTGCTGCTGATGCTGCCTGCTGCCTGATGCTGCTGCTTGCAACTGCTGCCTGCTGCAACTGCACATTATTTATAACATTTTGCCGTTTTGGGGTCACATGTTGGCGTGTGTTGCAAATTAAATTTGCAAATTATAGGCTGTCGCTGGGGGTTTCCGGTTAACAACGGTACGGTTCCACTCTCTCAACTCATCTCGGGAACCTCGAAAAAAAAAAAATAGTGGGGCTTCAAATGTGTTGCAGCACCAAATAAAACTACAAAATCTTGAGCTTTTGAGCTCTCTGCACTTCATGAGACAACCTCAATGGACACACACAGTTAGGGGCACCCAAATATGGCGCACAAAATGGTCTCGTCTCGAGTCCGTGTCTTGTACATTTGAACTGTCATGCCACAAGGAAACCCGCTCCCCCCTCCCAACGGACTGGATGGCTGTAGCAAGTTCCAGCCCATCTGACATTTTGAAGCGAAATGTCAGTCATTCCTCAACAGCCGTGCAGCCGTGCTCTCTTGAACGTTTGCTGCCGCTGCCGCCGCTGCTGCTGGATGATGATGATGATGGTAATGGAATGTAATGGTAGTGCTATTGCTGCTGCTGCTGCTGTATGATGATTTGGGTGGTTAGCGGCCATTACCATCTACCATTCGTGGGCTGCCCCTAAAGATGGCTTAGATATAACATTTTTTAAGGAAAGTGTCGGTTCTTTGAGGGTTAACGAATGTTGCATGCCCTTCAATTGAAAGGAGTCTTAATTTTGAGTTACTTGGGGATGGATTGCAAGTGGAACTAGTTCAGTGAACGCACCATGAACTCATAAAATAGTTAAATTAAAATTTCTAGGCTTAGAGATTTACTCTCTGCAATTTCTAGTGGAACTAGTTCCGTGAACTGAAATCGGAACTAGTTCAGTTATAGTTCAAGATACTCTTGGAATGCATAAAAGTAGTGTGGCAGTAGAACTGCTAGCATTGAAATCGGAACTAGTTCATTTTGGTATCTTAATGTCGAGTGCCTCGATTTTTATTTAAAAATAGTAAACATTTTTTATGAAAGAGAAAATATTACGAACTCTACAAACTTGACACCAATTTCAATAAATTCTTTTTTATTTTCCATATTTAATATTAAATTGTGACCTGAACCCATTCAGCATACCCATTCCGGTGTACCTCTGTCTACGCTAACTCTTGTACACTCGTATCAAGGGTACTCCACTCATAAACAGGGGCAGCCAAAGCACGGCATCGCCATCGTCATCATCATCATCATCGTCATAGCCACACCATGAGAGATCATTCAGAGATCATACAGATCACAAGATTTCCAACTAAATATGGTAGCAAACAAAATAATTTACATCAAGCTGTTGTTATGCTCTTTATTGTTCTTTGCCTGTTTTGCTGTTTTGTGTCGCTATATCTTTCATGATTGTTGTTGCTGTTGTTGTTTGCGTGATTTTCAAGTTTTATGTTATTGCTCTTCTAAATGTATCTATGGGATACCACCAACAGTTGTGGGCGTACAGAGCGCGCGCGCGCCTTGATGCCCACTCACTCCTGAATGGGTTTTGCCTTTTTTAGAGCCACTGTTTCTGTTTGCTGTTGCTGTTGTTTTCGTGAATGAAAGATTTGTCCAAGAGATTCGATTCGTTTGGATTGGATTGGATTGGTAGCCAACAGTTTCAAGTACTCTCTCTCTCTCTCTGTCTCTCTCTGTGTATTTGTAAGAGGCATGCCACTTGACACATTTCAATGAACACAAAACAAACAAAAAAAAAAAAAAACCCCTGAATATATAATGAAGAAGGAGGAGCATCCAAAAATGAAGACAAATCAAAAATAGCCTTTCCCCCATGCACAAAAATGTTCAAAAAACCGAAACCTCACAAATTACGCGCATATTTTCTAATGAGCTCAAGCATGCCGCCCCACACCAGATCGCGCTATGGTTCGGAAAACACCCAAAATTTCATATACAAGGAAAAAGTATTTTTCCTCTGCTGGTAGCTAAGAAAACAAGATTTATGCGTTGAACAGCAACCCCTTAGCACCTCTCTTTGCTTTGGATGGAGGCGGAGTAGGAGGGTGTCCATCCAACAATTGGTGCCAACAGATGCCTTGAACAGACACATATCGTTAGCACAAAGATAAAGATGGCCAGAGCAAAAGTGTCTGTCAAATGTTGAAAGATGCGACAATTTGTGGCCCAAACAAATATTAGACAGGAAGGCTAATTAGCGAGAGGGTGGGACCCACACAAAACAGCAACTATCCGTAGTACACTGAAGAAAATAGAAGCAGCAGAGTAAACAATGATTGCTATCAAAGAAGGCATTTATCTATCAAAAAGGATAGATAATAAAAATATCAAATAGAGATTATTGAGGGAGCTGTAGCTTAATATTCGTCCACTAAAAGATATTTTATTGCATTCCATTAAAATAAATCTTCCCTAAATAAGCGAATAATTTTTGTACTTGGTCCCATTTTGCTCATACTACATTTTTTTTTTTTATTTTTATTGTTTTTTTTATTTTTTATTATTATTTTTTATTTTTATTATTATTTTTTTTTTATTTGTATTATTATTATTTTTTATTTTATTTTTAAATTTTTTATTCTATTATTATTTTTTATTTTATTTTTAGATTTTTTATTTTATTATTATTTTTTATTTTATTTTTGTTATTTTTCTATTTGTATTTTTGCTAAATTTTAATTTTATTTGTATCATTTTGTTACTCCTTACGAAGTTTTTTTCTTGAGCCTCCCTTTTATTTTCAGTGTAGTTTTCTTTCTCGTTAATGGCTTTAAATGATTTCTCGTAGTTTTCGCAAATATTTGATAGATATTTTGCCAGCACAATCAAAACTCATTTGTTCAGCCTCTCGACGATTGACTTCTGGGTCATTAATAAAGCGACACTTTTGGATCTTTATTTTGCCGGCAGCATTTTCCCATCCACCTATGCGTATGGCTATGCCTTTGCAGTTTCAATCTCTCCATCTCTTTGCCCAAACAAAAGCTACTTACTTTGTGCGCAAGAAGAGCCCCCGCAAAAAAAGAGGCCTAAATATAAAATGAAACTAAAAGACGTTAAAGCCACGAAAAGCAGCAAGTTTTTCCTGCGCTGCGACACGCGCATTCAGACTTTGGGGACTTTGGATCTCTTAGGTCTATCTCTCACTGTCTCTCTCTCTCTCTCTGTCTCTGTTTCTGAGTGTGTCTCTGTCTCTGTGGAAGCTGTTGCTACTTCCTCGAATCTCTCGCTCACACACAAAACGAGCGACACAGCGACATTGCATTTGAACAGTGGAACAAATTTGCAGCTGATTTATGTAAATCGCCAACAACGACGACGAGTTTTTATTTTAAAGTTTTTTTTTTTCGTATACCCTTTTGAAGAGGTTGCTATGGGTTTAAGGAGGGCTCAGAGAGAGGATGCTTTTGCTGTTCCCGACGAAATATACTTGCCAAAACGATTGAAATTCATTGAAACCTACCACAGATTTTTCCCTTTACAGTACGTAGATCGGAACCTTAAAAATTGGATTAAAATCATCGCAAAAATCCTTCGAAAAACAAATCTTTGTTTACTTTGTCTCTTACTTAGGATTATTGCTTAAGATATTCCCTCTAAACCCAAAAACCTAAGGAAATGTATCTTAAAGGGTATCAACAGTGTTCGGCATTCAATGCCAGCTTTCCTTGCTCGTTCTTGTTGTTGTCTTGTGGTTCCCAATCAGCGTATTGAATGCACCCGCTACCGCTGCCGCCACTCCTCCTCCATCCAACCATCCATCCATCCAGCATCTTCTACTCCACCGCCTACCACTCCCTAATCCTCGCCTGCTGCACTACTTGTTGTTGTTGTTGTTGTTGTTGTTGGGGCTTTCTTCAGTTTTTGGGTCCGTTATTTGGCCCAAGCTCCATGTGTGTGTGTGTGTCTATTTGTGTGTTTGTGTGTGTGTTGGTGGCGTGTGTATCTGTAAGATACAAAACTGCAATTCATTCAGCGAAAATTTTTGTTGGTCGTTATGAATGGAGCAACCCACGCGCTGCTTTGCTTCGCTTCGCCTCGATACTAAGAAGTGACTCTCGTTGTGGCTCTCTGTTGGGAGCTGCAGTTAACGACGACGACGACGACGACGACGACGACGACGCCGACTGCAACAGCGACAGCGACTGCCAACCAACGGATATTGTGCAGTTTTATTTTATTTTTTTTTTTTTGGTCATTCTTTTACTGCTTTTCATTCATTAGCTATTTTTTGTTGGTGTGGTTCCTTAGCCCCAGGATAGCCACGCAATCTATGAGGATTTTTTGGGCATTAAATGATGGGGAAATTGTTTTTAGCTTTGATTAACTCTAGAGTCTAGAGTAGCAGAAAATTCACAGCGAGATAATCATTCTGCTGGACGTTTTCATTAGGAAATGATTAGATCCCTTTGTTTTGGAATAGTTTGGAGTGTTCGGTAAGCAATGCAAAAAGGAATGATTCTTATTATCATTCTAGAGTTACTTTTTTCTGCTGATTGATTTGTAATGGAAACTCGTCACATTTTTTTAACTTTTCTTTAACCTTTAAAAGCTGTATTTTCCCCGTTTTTGATCTACTACGACTATCCGTAGCTTACCCAACTCATAGCTATAAAATAATGTCCATTTATAAGTATTCTTTAGTTCCATATGCCTTCTCCTTTGACCTCCATATTTCCCTCTAAGTTATGGTCTTTGTTCGAAACACCTTTAAGCCCTCTGCCAGGACCATCAATGATCATACTTTGAGGACCAGCTTGAATGCCAAATGCTCCAATAAATGCCTCAACAAAATCATTTCTACCTTTTGCCAAGATCACTTTTTCCCTCCGCTTCCACTTCCTTCAAATATTAACCATTTTTCAAGTGCCAAAATCTGCTGTCTTTATCCACACCCTCCCCCCTAGCAGCAACCGCAACCACCCACCCACCGGACACGACACGACAATCGAAAAGCGATTGAAAATAAAAATCGATCAATGCCCCAGAGCTGTCAGGCATCGTGACAAGCGGCAAAACCAAAGCCCCCAAAAGCTCAAAAATTCAACTCAAAAACAAAACAAAAAGTCAAGCCAAGAGTCGATGGGGCCGGAGGGGTCGGAGGGAGCATGTTATGCTTACTTTTTGTTGCTGTTTTGTACAATATTTTTGCACTGCGCTGTTGGCCAATATTCAAATGCAATTTATGTCATCGCCAGCTTGCATATGACGTCAGCCAGTTTTGACCATGGGATGTGGTTAGCAGTTGGTTTACTCTACAACAGAGGGTATAACAATTATTTCCAGAGGTTTGTGTAGCAGCAAAGAAATGCAGCTAAAAATTAGCAGCGATGGGCACTGCTGCATGACGCGTGACGCAAAAAACATTCTGTTTTGTATCTAAAATTGAGTCTGTAATCTAAAAGATATAGCTTTGAAAGTATCTATAGCTTTTACCATCTAACAGATATTTTTTTGAAGAGTATCTCTACTTTTGTGCCTTGCCAATTGTATCTTGTAACTGGTGTTACTGTGCCGTGGCAGCTGTGTGGCAAGTCATAAAACTATAATGGCCGCAGCAGCAGCAGCAGCAGCCAAGCAGTCCAAGCCAGTGAAAAAGCGGAGGTGTAGTGGGAAATAAGCCCATTTCATGGATAAAAACTTTTTGCGACGTCCCCCCAGCAAAGTGCAAATTAATTACGAAAAGTCCCAAAAGAGTCGAAGAGATTTTTAGTGCCTTGCAAGTGTTTTGAGATATCTTTAGTGGTCAAACCGAGATACAGACATATACTTTCCGATTAGAGGTCTTCGAATTTTATGGGAATTTTCTCACATATTTCTGAGTCTATTTGAATGCGTCTTGGTCTGCTCTTTATAGTTATAGCCTAGATCTATAGATCTGTAGATCTGTATAGACAATGGCAGCCGTTGACAAATGCTTGAAATATGATAGTTCCGATCGGTGGAAACGGTTCTCCCTGCTGATCAGATCACTGCCTACCCACAGAGCTTTTCATTGAAAATGCAGCAAGATTTCGAAACCCAAATGAATGTTGAAGCATTTGACAGTTAATTTGTTTCCAAAGAAGAAGTAAAGTTTTTCCGGTCTTTTCGATGATAGAGAGAGACTAATGCTAATGCGGTTCCGGTGTGCAGCAGCAGCAACAACAACATTTTCTTCGATGTTTTAGTGACTCCATCCATGGAGCGAGCCATGGCCATCAATTTGCATTTGCTGCCCACATTTTATGACTCGCGTGCCCTTTTTGGCACCTGGGGTTTACTTCGGTGTCTTAAGGTTTTGTAGCTTGGTTTTTGGGTCGGGTTTTCATTCATTCATTCATGATTTCATCATTGAGCGGTTTCGTGGGCGCCTTTTACTACGAAATGTTTTCATTTCGTTTTCTCGTTCATTCATTCATAAAAAAAAAAAAAACTCGCGCCTAGCCCTGAACCAGCAGAGACACCGAAAAAAGATCTTTGAATCTCTGTTTCGTTTTGTTGGGGGAAGGGGTAGAAAAAGGTAACATAATACTACACTCGCACGGCTCTCTCGCGCATCGATTGCTTTTATTTGGTTAAGCTTGAGAGATGCGTCTATCTGTATCTGTATCTATGCATATCATGTTGGTTTTTTTTCCTGTAGCTTCTGGTTGCATTACCTCCACCCCTGCCACTGCCACTGCCACCTATGTTGACTGCTCACTGCTGTTGTGCCTCGCTTAATTTTAGCAACATTTAACCCAGTTTATTTGTTGTATCTTCTGCTTCTCGAGGCTTCACGACTGCTTGCTGCTGCTGCTGCTGCTGCTGCTTCTTTTCCTTGATTTTTTTTTGTTTGCTAATGAAGTGTCAACAACAAATTGAATGTCTAACATTTGTTGCATGTCGCCAGTCGAAAACAGCAACAACAACAATAAGCAACCAGCTAGCCACTAGCCACTCGTGGAACATATGTCTGTGTCTTTGTTTAATGCTTTAAATAAATAAAATTGTGAATGCAAATGCAGAAAATTGCAGCAAAAAAAACGAGAGAAAAGCGAAAAAAAAACACACACAAAAAAACTGAATAAGAAATTTGATTGCAAAGAGAGATAACGATGGCGGGCATACCCTTCCTTAAATGGCAAATATTTGGAGATAAATCTCTCTTTTAGAAATTGGAATTAAAATTAATTTCACTTCAACCGTTAGCTATTTTTGTTGCCATTTTGTCTCTAGTGGAAGCTTCTGTGGGCCTGAAATAAATGGAGTTATCTGCCGAGAAAACGAAAGGGTATACAGCTAAAAACAGTGTAATTTCTCCCATTTATTCTCTTACATTTCCCATACCATAAACATTAAAAAATCTCTCCATACTCCAAAAAAAAAAAAAGAGTATTAATAATATAATTTATGCCAACACGTAGCCGCCACGTAGGCATAGTCGGCAGCAGGCACAGGCAGCAGGCACTGGCAGCAGTCAGCAGGCACTGGCTTTGGCTTTGGCACAGACATGCCCTCGCCCAAGGCACAATACCCAATTCATTCATTTTGGCGGCTTCGTATCTGTATCTGCGACTGTTGGCTGTTGGCTGTTGCTGTTGCAATCATCGAACATCGCTTGCCAAGTGTGTCGACGTCGCAGCAGGCAGCAGTGAAGCAGCCGCAGCAACAGCTACTGCAACTACAAAGATACAGCAACAGCTACAACAAAAATAAAGTTAACATCGACAGACAACAACATCCGAGAGACGAGACGAGACGAGACGAACGATCAATTTGCATACAACGGCGGCCGTTTTGTGAATGAAAATATATAGATTTTTTTTTTGCTTTTTTTTTTGTTTTTTTGTTTTGTTTTTATTTGTGTGTTCGAAGCCAACAACAAATTAAAGCAACAAATGCAATAAATTGTTAAATTTTATTATTCTGCGACAGCGATACAGGGTGCTGCTGCGACCTACGCACAGTCCAGTGGTAACCCACACAAGCGGCAGTGGCAGGCAGGCAGGCAGCGACAAGCAGCGACAAGTATCTGTAAGATACAGTCTGAGTGTGTTGCGGCTAATTTGATTTCTGCCTAGGCCAAAACGCTTTGCGCTAGTCAAAAGCTGCCGATCGCCGATTGTTGTGTGTTTCTGCGGTTTTTGTTTTTTTTTTTTTGGGACGCCAACACAAACACAAAATGAGATACACAGAGATAGCGCAGGAGATGGAGATACAGATAGAAAGATGGATCTACAACTGTTTGGTTTATGTTCATTGATGATTTGGGTTACCCTGTGCCAGAAGATTGGGCAGGGTATATAGGAACAGGGGGGGGAGGAAAGATCGTGACACTTCTGCACAAAATATATGCGATCTTCGTTTGAAAATATATATCTTAAAAATACCAAAAGGTATTAAAAAAATGGAAAATACTTAAATTTAAAATTGCAGATTTCTAAGCTTAGATTTTAACTAACTAAGAGTAAGTTTTGGAGCAAAAAAATACAAAGTTTACAGAAAAAAAAAAAGCGTAGGAACTTTCTCTAATTCTCTCTGTTTCTCTCTATTTTTTCTTACTATATCTCAACCTATCGATCAAATTTAGCTATCAATAAGATCTATTAGATATTTATTTTTTTTTAATCCTTCAAAAAATAAAGTTATAAAATATTTCCTATTCAAGTGCTACCCTAAATACCAGGGTAAACCCATTGTCTACTCCCTCCTATAAGTATTCGAGTGTATTCTATTATTTTCATCACTTTACTTCGCTGTTGATTCATTCATTTAATTTGTCTAGTTTCTGTCGCTGTTGCTGTTTTGCTGTTGTTGTGTTCCACCATTTACTTTTCATATTAATTGCTGGCTGATGCTGGCAACAACGTAAATGTGATAATAAATTATTACATCAAAAGACATTTACTGGGTGGGCGAGAGAGCAGTACAACAACTCGGACAGACAGGCAAACAGACAGACACGACACTCCGCTTCGAAGGGAGTCGTCGATCCGATCCGATCCGATCCATCGATCTATGGCGATCTGTGGGACGTTCGCTGCTGTCAGTTCGGACGTTGTAGCTTTGGCTTTGCCTTTGCATTTGGCTTTTGTGATTGTTTTCAATGCGTTTTAATTATATTCATCGTGAGCTAAAGCAAAATATAGTTATGTACATTAAGTAGATATTTCCTGCCTCCATCATAAGTGAAAGAAATAGCAACAACAACAACAACAACAATAAACAGCAGCAATAAAAGCACTCGAGAGAACCAATTAAAAAAAAAAATAAACTCTTGGCAAAAGAAATGAATCCAGTTATTGGCGAAGGTTAGCCACCCTATGAATTCTATAACCATAAATCAGATACAGATCACTTTCTAGGGGAAAAGCTTGCTAGAAATAACTTGTCTAAAGAACATTCGTTAAATAAGTAATCAAGTTTTAATGAGTTGGAAACGATGGCAGACAGACTTTGAGTGCCTTAAAAATAATATCTAAAATTGTTTGAAAGACTAGATTAATCAGTAAAACATGCGTGTGTTTTTATTGTTTTTGTAGATAAGCAAAGAATTTCCCATTAATATTTTATTGATTGTAGAAAATCAAAGATCATCTTATTGATTATTTCGTATAAGATTAAAAAATTACATTTTTCTCTGCTTAAATTTATGATAATTGTTATCTTTGGTGTTATAAATTATTGATCTTTATGGCGAGCAAAATTTGAGATAGAAAACTAGAAATTTTATATGTTCGAATCGAACTAATTTGAGATCCGTTCGATATGGCATTTAAGCACATTCGATGGAGGATTTTTTTAGTTTAATAGGTGAAGTATTTGGAATGTAATATCACTTTTAGTCACTCATTGGCCGATTCTTTCAGTATTTGATGCATTTAAAATTACATCAAGGGTATATATCTTCGGATCTCTCTCTATCAGTCCGAAACATGATCATACATCATTACATAAAAACTCAGACAACTACCTTTTACCTTTACCTGAATATATCATATATCAATTTCTTTTTTCTGATATAGGACATAGTCCGTGGTTCTATGTAGTCCCAAACTTAAGTTAAAATCATAAATCACCAAAAACTATCCCTGATCACAGATCCTGTTGATCGTATGACATTGAAAACTTACAATACTAGACTTTGGCTAAAATTTTCCATACAAATGGATGTATTTCTTATAGAAATGAATTATTTCATCACCATTCAAGATCGATTCGATCAATTTAAACTACATTCCTGCGTAGTGGTAATATTTTCTGTACAGTTTACTCCATTAAACAACCGAAATTGCCTTAAATCAAGTTGCCTTTCCCCTATCCTTCCCCCTATCTTTGCCGCCCATATATAAACTATTTTCTGTGTGGGGAAAAGCCCATAAACTAAATACCAAAATCCGCGTGCACTTAACGCATCAACTGCTGCTGCATCACCAGAACAGAACCCGAAACGAACCCACAAATGAGAGAAGAAAATGATGACAAGCGCGATGAGAATTTATATGGGAAGCCATAAAGAAAGGCGACGGCATAAATAAAATAAGGCGTCACCCACCGTAGCGCTGCGATGCGATGCAATGCAATGCCCCAAAACATGAGGAAGATCTCTCTCCCATGCCCATGCCCAGTGCCATCGTGAGAGGCTGCCACACGCGCAACTAATTAAATTAAAGGCGATCAGAGCAGGTCCAAGAGGGAGGGGGGTGGTTGGGTTCCATTATACGCTGAATACTTATGTTGGGGGGGTGTCATGTCGCGAGTCCGTCCCCCCCCACGAAAAACTACTTTGTGTGTGAAATTTATGTGCAATAATTTAAAACGATGATCGGCGTGCGGTGCAACAGCAGTCGCCAAGAAGCAGTTCCCACACCCCCGGGTAACTAGACGCGAACAAAATTGCACCCACTTTCCAATACGAGTGTCCGAAATTGGCAAAAAAAAAAAACGCCTTCGGTTGTGCTCTGCTCCGTGGGAGAGCGAGAGATCGGTTTCATTTCATTTCGTTTATGGAGCAAGTTCAGTTGAGTGACCCCCGCGTGGCACACACATGTGTGTAGGACAATGTGGCACGCGACTTGCGAGCCACAACACCACAGCACACACATCACGTGGGATCCGTCCAGTTCGGTTCTCTCGGGTTTCGGTTTGCGGTTTTTGCGGGTCCTCCTCCACAAAATTCTGCGTGCTCTTGGCATCGACAAGTGTCTACGTACAATACGTTGGGGGATGTCGACGTAATGTCTGGTCTCGTCTCGTGATTGTATTTTTGCGGGGGTTGTGTTTGCTTTTCCCACACACACAACCAAGAGAGAGGCTGGTCAGACCAAAGATAGAGAGAGAGAGGGAGAGAGACCGGCAGGCCGGCCGGCCGGCCGGCACATCCACCCACCTGCCAAGATCTGCCAATGTCGGTCATTCCACAGGCATTTACCCCCACATTCTGAGACCCAGTTCAAGGGCGGTCTACACACAAAACAAAAAACCTTTTGGCACACGCCAGAGGCACAGCAGCAGCAGCAGCAGCAGCAGTGGATACCATATGGAGGCGTTTGTGGCACGCTTCAATCTTTCGCTCTCTCTCTCTTTCTGTCAGTGTGTGTGTGGAACGCCTCGTCGCCATTTTGGCCCACGTATTCTTTGGGGCTGCTAAGTGTGGCTGCTCTGCAACTTGCACTTTTAATACCTGCCACAAAGTGTGGCTGCCAGGGTATATTCCATTTGGGGTCCATCTGTTCCAAGTGCCATAGCTGCAGGTATCTCCATTGTCGGGCTGGCATTCTCTTTCGTTCTGCTGCATCTACCGATGCGTAGATGTCATTGTCGTGTCTGGTCGTGTGCCGCCACAAATAAATCAACAACATGTTGCCTGGCTGCTGCCTGCCTGCCTGCCTCTATCTCTCTGTGGCATCCGGTTCGCCCATGGCTCAAAAATATTTTCTTATATGCAAACATTTTTTATTTTTTTTTGCTTTTTATTATTTTTTATCTGGCATTATGCAAACGGCGACTCAATCAAGGCATTTTATTAACGCATTTTCGAGGTTTTAATTTGCAATATGAATGGTGAGAGACGGTGAGGGACGGGGACAGAGACCCAACGATGTCTGCCGCAAGGACGTATTGTTGGGGGTCTTTTTTTTTCTTTTCTTTTTGGGCTGGTTTTGGGCCATATGTCGAGTGTGTGAGTGTGTTTGTGTGAGGCTGCAGCGCCACAAAACATGGCAGTCAACAAATTTACGACATAATAATTTACATTTATCTGCCTGCAACGAGGCAGTCGACAAAGCAACAACACACAAAAACTGGATACTCAATGTGTGAATGCGTGAGTGAGTGTGTGTGAGTATTTATAACAAGAAAGGATAAGACCATCTTTCCACAAGTCGAAGTGAGAATGTCCTGCAAGGCAGCTCGACAGACTGAAGATGAAAGGCGCATCAGGTAAAAGGAAATGTACAAAATTGGCCATTGAAATTAGATGGAATTAATTAAATTAAAATTGTATGCCCAAGATAATTTTATGCTAGGATATTGGTAAAAAATTTAAAGCGGATGAGAATGTTTTTCCATCGTTTTAAACCTTAGTTACTTAATAGTTTTCCATTTTACAGCACGTATGCACATTCGATTGCATCTCTAGGTGGTTCCAAAATAAAGATTTTCTAACATTAAAAGGTTAAACTTATTTCAGCAAATTTCCCTTTGAATAGTTACCCCCCTCGCATGGGTTTTTCACTATGAATTTTATCATTTTCGAATACCCAAACAATCCCATTCCTGGGGTGTGTATCTCTTTTTGGTAAGTGTATCAAAAGCCAGCGCCATGTTGTTTAATAAGTTACCTTCTTGCGATATGTCAGAGCCACAACAGCCACAGATCCCAGAGTCAGCGACAGACGACCAGACAGACAAACAGACAGACGACGACGCAGAGCCGTCCGTCGCCTCTTTATCAGTTTATTACTTGGCAAAGTTTTCATTTTAATATCATTTCGCATTTGCGCAATGCATTTGTTGTTGTTGCTGTTGTTGCTTTTGAGCGACTTTTAATTTTGAACGCCTTCTTATGGCAAGGCCTTCCACCCCTTCCCCAGGAGCTGCACAGATCCACAGATCGTTGGTTGGTTGGTCGTTGAGCGACTGTGCGACGGCTACGTGCAAAAAAAAAATATGATAAATGTTTACCGGTTTCGGTTTTTGTTTTTATTTTGCATTTTTATCCCTCTTGTCAGCCAGCCGGTAAGCAAATGAAACACAGTAATGAAATGATTCCCCTACCTAGCATTGGGATTATTTCTGTACATCAGACGAAGAGGAATGAAGCGCTGAGAAACCGATTCAAAATTACTATTATTACTGAATCTTTATTCTTAAATGAAGAATTAAAATGGAAATCACAAAAAGAACCCTCTCATCGTCTCTGACTTTTACTCTGAGTGAAACAAACTGGTGAGAATTTTTAGAGTAATTTTATTATTGCGGACTTTCCCCGCGAATTAAACAAAGTGACGGAAATCCAACCGGAAGATTTCTTGAACCTATAAAACTATAATCTCTTCAGCTCAAAAGGCTGTAAGAGCAAGCTTTTCATTCATATTTCTCGTTCTCTAATGCCGCATAGAACTTTCTATTATTACAGCTCGTACTATCACCGACTTTGTCCCTGATTTGTAATGACAAACTTGTCAACTTGTCTGTATAGGTAGCCTCCAGAGTTCAAAGTCAAGGAGAGAAAAGCTTTTTAGCAATTTATATCTATATATTTTTTCAACGCTCTTTCTACATTTCTCTTTCTATATCTCTCTTGGTACATCTCTCTTTTTGGATCTCTCTTTCTATGCCTAAATATTTCTATATATATCGCTCACCCTCTCTGGTTATGCCCGAAAATCGATAGAGCTAAATGATACCGGCATTATTCTCCTGCAAAATTCTGCAACCTTTTCTCACTCTCTTCCTTCTAGGGTGCTCTCTCCCTTCATTTTTTGTTTTTGCTTGCTGTCGTAGATGTTTTTATGAATGAAAAAAACCGCCACCGAATTTATAGCATACTTTGTAGGGCGCCTGCGTTGCCTCTGTATTTGTGCCTGTGTCCCTTCTGCGTGTGTGTGTGTGTGTGTGTGTGTTTGTCTGCCTGCATATGCGGAAGTTTTCCTATGACGAAAGCAAGTCCCATCTCCACCTCAGCAATGTCCTTGACTGCTGGAAAGTTTCGTTCGTTTCGTTTCGTTTTTTATACAACAACAGGTGGACATTTTAAAGCTGTCTCATGTTTTTGGGGGTTTGGGTGCTTTCCTCCCCGCGCATTTCTTCCCCCACTCCAACCGGCTTTGCCGTTGACGTAGTTTGAGCGGCGACAAAGTTGCGCGACAAGCAATAAATTTTCATTTAGATTACTGTACAGTTGACACTAGACCGCTAAAAATAGTTCCCTGTTGGCTGGAGGGAGTGCAAAAGGGTTTTTCATGCAGGAAAATGGCGTAAGAAATGTTTATTATTCCCAAAAGGGGTAACAAAGGTGAAGAATGTAAGATGCCATCAAGATGCTATTGAAGACTTTAAACAGAAAAATAGTAATTATTATTTTAAAAATTATTTTGTTACTAGAAAACAAAGCAGAGAAATTTCATTAAAAATGTTTTTACTATACAAATAGTAGTCCTCTTAAAATAGGGACTGTTTAAACTGTTATGGCAATTTTTAGATCGAAAATTATATTTTTCCAACATAATATTATTTGAAGAAAAATTATTTATAGATCGTAATAAATTTTTTAATAATTTATTTCAATGTTAAGTGATTTTCGTTTATTCTTTTAACCAAAATATAAAATAAAAAAAACACACAAGACAATTTTCTGCCCGAAAGATCTTTTTTAGCGCTCTGCCTACAAAATTTCAACTCCAGAAGCTGCTTCGTAGACCCGTTTTTCAATGGTGAAATGTTTTTATAAAAATAGTCAGGTCTCAGAATATTTGAAGCACCTGACGTGGCTTCTAGCGCCCCGTATCGCATGAGTATATCTCTGGCGATGATTAAGCCAGCAGCCAGCAGCCCGCAGCCATGAGAAACTTTGTATTAACTTGTTTTTCGTGTGGCTCTCGACGCAAATGCTACCATAAATGGTGTGTGTGCGCCGTCAAGAAAGAGAGAGAGAAGCGCAAAACCGCAATTAAGCACAAATCACAAAAGTTTGCCCAAAATTGGTCACAAGACCAAAAGGCCAAAAGGGAACTCAACCAAAAACCAAAGAAATGATCGCACGTTGAGGCCGCACAAAAAGCGAGTATAGAAAATCGAAGTTGTAGATGCTCTTAAAGATGCAAAGTATTAAGAAAACAGGTGCCAAAATAAAGCAATTTTAGCTACAAAATAAACCCATTTCGATGGCTCTTACCTTCCTTTTCCATCTCCCATCTAAAGTTACTTGCCTTTCTTTATTGCAAACCTTTTCTTTAAGTCTGCATACCCTTTTTTAAAGTGCATTCCAAAAGCTTAAACAAAATTTGGGATGCCTACTTTTGACCAAATTTGGTTTGTGGCATTTATCGCTTTTTGTATCTTCTTTCATTTTCTTACTTGACCCGTTTTTCAAGACTCAGCTCTTAAAAATAAAATATAAAAATTACAAATTATTAAGTCTCTGACATTTCATGAAAAAGTTTTTTTTTTTTTGCTTTGGGGGTCTGGAAACTCTTGAATGGGGAATGGAATGGAATGAGAAGTGAATGCCTCTTCAGACACATTTTATATATCGCCTGTCTGTCTGTCTGTCTGTCTGTGCCACACTCTGCACTCAACATGGATAGGTGCTGCATGCAACACACACACTATTTGACTGCATTCACTGTTAATTAAGAACAACAACATCCACAATGATTCATGCTGTTTGCAGTTTTTAAGACTTTTCCACTTCGTGTTCAACATTAATTTGCCGTGAGATTATCAGACATTAGAACAGGCATTAGAGTGTACCAGAAAATGATCAAGGAAATGTAGAAATCATCTAGCAAACGCAGGTGACTTATGGTTAGAGTCTCGAGGCGAGGGATACTCTATAGAGCCTCTTTAAGCCATGAAGGAGAAATCTATTTTATCTATATAAACTTTCATAATAATATTTTTAGTTTCCTATTTTTATTTAAAAAAACAAAAACATAAATAAATACCTTATCTATGGGCATCTCTCTTAGTTATTCCCTGTTTTTCTGTTACCTATTTTCATTCGTAGCAGAGCTAAAACAATAAGAAAAAAAAGTATAATTATAAGAAAAGTATTCAAGTTCTTGTTTTCGGATTCTTTTCCTTTATTCAATAAATACAGAGAAATTGTTCCATTATTTTGTTGGCATTGTTTTCTGAAGGAAATTGTTGCCTTTGACCAGGCGTAATTTGTACCCCATACTAAGTACAGTTTACTTTGCATTCCACATTTTCTATTAGATTACAAATACCCTATTTTTTTTTTGGGTTGCTGTATAAATTTTGAGCATGCAAAAATGTCACTTTGGCAAAAGAGAAATTTCATGTTTCAAATGGAAACGAAAAAGAAACAGCAAACCTGGAAGCAGTAGGAAAAGAATCTTAAAAAAAAACTATTTGAAGTTATTTTCGCCACACAGACAACTTGTGGCCGGCCTGACACTCGTCTGTGTCATTGTTGAAAGTGTAGTTGTTGCAAGTTGTTGCTGTTGTTGTTGCAGCGTGTGCCTGTAAAGTGTTTGCATGCCACACGACGATTCTGCAGCACAACAACAACGCAAAACTAAAGGAATGGCGAATGAACAATATGTAGGCGTATTTTGATTATGATAAACTGGCGAATTATGTTGTCACTTTGCATTTTTCTTATAGAATGAAATTATATTTTATAAAGCGCTTCGCTTTCTGCCTCTGTCGCTGTCTCTGTGCTCTGTGCTCTCCACTCAAGAGTATTCTCGTTGGCTTTAAAGACTTGGAAAATATTTACATGTCATGGCATTTGAAGGGATTTATGTGGCCCCAAATGGTAGACTGGAGACGGAGACCTGCCTCCTGACACTCGTAGACGACGGATGAAAAATGACAAGAACCGACCAAAAAAAAAAAAACAAAAACAAAAAAATCCGAAACCAAAACACATGAAACTCAGGCGTGTATTTAAGGGGGTATATCTCTTGTATGTATATATCTATCCCCAAAAAAATACGACATTTTTTCTAACAATTTGTTTGGCTTAACCATGGGATAAAAAACTATATAGAAGAAATCACAAGAAAATCGTTTATAGTACAAATATTTCACGTCTATCTTTCGTGTATATTTTCTCCTGTATCTGTGTGTATCTATGTCTAAATTTAGTTACTTAAAATCTATTTATAACATTTCACGTAACGAATATTAGCTGTTTGGGTTGATTATTGGCACAAAAGCAACAACAACAAAAAACAACAAAAACATCCCCAAAATACTTTCCACTAATTATTCCGCCAAAGACGACGTCAAGTTCATGAGAATTGAGAAAAAAAAACTATGACGTCGCTAAACAAAAAACCCACACGGAAAAATCCAAAATACAGAGAGAGAGAGAGAAAGAGAGAGAGAGATCACGATTGAAAGAAATAAACAAAATCTATCTATAGGTCGATGTTCTAGTAGTTTTGTTCCTAAATATAGGATTGCAATTTTTGTGGGGTTCATCATGGGTGGATGGGATTAGGAAAAACGTTCTATAAATAATTAGCCAGAGAAAAAAAAGCGATGAGAGTGGAGAGCACAGGGAAATGGGGCACTAAATCAATAAAAACTTTTTCAGATACTTTTCGTGTGTGACACACTTCTTTCTTCTTTTCAGACAAGACTGCAAACATTAAAAATTACAAGATCCAAAACCCAGGAATGTCTGTCTGCCTATAGAGAGAATGTATGTCTATATATCTATAGAAATATATATAAAAATTAATGGCAATCTGGCAGGCGTAAACACGACACGAATTTGTTTCATTTCGTCCCATTGTCACAGCCCAGAGATAGTTTCGTGTCATTAGCCCGAAAAGATACGAATAGGCATGGAAGGAAAACTTCTCTTCTCTTGAGAACTGAAAAATTAATGATGCAACTTTATGTGGCACGGAAGTGTGTCATGGATTTCCACACACACACACACACACACGCACACACAAAGCAAAGAATCTGCTCATTAGCAGCAGGGCAGCCCTCAGAATACTTCGGATATTGGAAATTAGTTCATTTTGGCCCGATTCCGGACTGCCGGGTTGCCAGGCCCCCCCGTTTGTCGATATTTTAATCAAAAAAAACCGGGAGATATATATCCCACTCTCTCTCTCTCTCTCTCGCTAGATATCTATCCACACAGACAAACAGACAGACATTTCCTAGTCGACTATATTTAGCCATGTGACATCTACTCTACTCGTATATATCCAAGAAATATCGGTGTAGATTATGCTTGATTGACGCACAAGAGCGGGAGCAAAACTGTGACGCTGCCTTTGGGGGTTATCTTTTATCTTTATGTTCCCATGTTCCCATAATATCTGTTATCGGCTATCTGTAAAGTCCATCGATCTGTGACGTCCATGACAAATGATATGGCGAAACTAACAATGTTAGAAAAATTTGCAACTCATGTGGAGGGAAATACTTTTGTGGGAAGGGAAAAAGTGGGCAAGCAAAGACTTCTATGGAGAGATCTATGGGAAATCGGTAGAATATCTATAGGAGATTTGGTATACATATATGATTTTATGTAAATTTTTACTGTATCTAAAAACTTTTTAAAACTAGTTCTATGACTTCTAATCCAAATTTTCCTATACAAAAATCTCTTTCTCAAAGTTTTTCATTGGATTATGAATCTGAATTCGTGTCTTCCCTGAACTAGATGGACACTCTACAAAATATACAGACTTTCTATATAAAAAAAAATTAAATCCCACATTAAACCATCATATTGCTCAATTCTCCTTATAAACCAATGACTATGGCCCCTCCTAATACCTAAGCAAACACCCCAAAATTCTGTCTACAGCCAAAAACTACAAACCAAAGAGCAAAAAAAATAAAGCAAAATCAATCATAAAATAAAATTTAGAATGAAAATGAAAGAAGAATTGGGGAGGGCAGATGCAACGATATTGCAGATATTGTGCATTTGTCACAATTCTAAAATTAAGAAAATGCTCCAATAATTCCTTTCTTAATTCCACCTCCCTTACCAGCCATCGCTCCACAAAAATCTCTGCCTTCTCTCGACAACAAATCGTAATATAAACTATCAACGGCATTTAGTGGGATTAACTTTTTGTGGCCGACAGAGAGAGAGAGAGAGATAGGCACAGCCAGTCAGTCAGACAGCGTCATAAATATTCAAATGAGAAATGTGAAAATGAAAAGCGTTCTTCGCCTTGCCCCATGCCTCACACGCCTCATAAATAAAACCATTAAAATGGACTTCATTGAATTTTCTCTCAGTAGAGCAAAAGAGCAGCAAAATGCAATATACAAAATCCATCAACAGAGAGAAATACAGAGAAAGAAAAAACCAAAAAAAACAAAAAGATGCAACGGAATCTATTTTTTGATTCAGCCAATTTCACCCAATTATTTGTAGTTTTGCCAATCATTGTTTTGGCTATTTTTGGGTGAGATCTTGAACGTCATCAACAGCCTGCCACAATGGCAATGCCAAGGGGCAGTGTAGAGCTGAGGTAGTGCCCAAAATATACCTTAACAGAGACTACAAAAGAAAAAACCCTATAAATAGATACAAAACAACAAAACAATCGACGGGATATGCTCATTGCTACGTGAGCATCTAAAGCGGGAAAAGCTGATTAAGCGCCACAGAATTTTATGAACTTGGACGTGAAAAATCATGTGTAAACACGAGTACACACGATGATGCTGATTATATTTGTAATTATTTTTCGCTATTCTCACGCGGCGCTTTTCACGTCATTCCTCACGCGCGAACAGTTGAGACAGAGAGATAGAGAGAGAGAAGGAGGAGCAGGAGTGAGTCGGAGAGTGGGTAGGAGAGTGAGTCGTATTCCATCGATCGATTAAGATTTGGCTTTTAATTGTTTACTGACGTCCTCTTGAAAAAGTAGCGAAACAGAAAGAAAGAAAGAAATACTAGGAGGGAGTGTTTGAGACTTTGGGATACCTTTTAATGAGATTTATTTACAGATTACTAGATTATATATTATTAGATAATATTAGATATACCGACATTGTTTATCCAAAAAGGTTTAAAAAATAAATCACATTTTTACTAGGTACCAAAACCCAACCTTTCGACCATCTCTACAAAAAAAAAAAAGCCAGGGTATAACCACACACAGCATATGTAGATATGTAGATATAGAAAAGACCCCCTGCGCTGACTTTGACCAATTTAGGTCTTGTTTCCCTCTGCGGCACACGAGTCTTAGCTCTATTCTGTTCTGTTCTGCCTTTTCTCTCTCTTTCTCTTTGCCTTTCCTGCTCTCTTTTCTGCAATTATTTTCCTTCAGATTTTCCCACAGCTGATTAGGCATTTTCCCCACACACCAGCTGCTGTCAATCTCAGTGCGAAAATTGTTTCTACGTCTTTTGGGTGGAAAATTATGAACAAATTTTTAATTTGTTTTGGTAATTTTTTTTTTTTTTTTGTTAGGGGCTAAATATGTTTCGATAAATTTAGTTTTCGAGTGAGGCACGCGTTTTATATTTAGAAACAGGAGATCAGCGAATGAGTGCAAATGAGTACTCATAATAATACCAAAAAACAACATTCAAATCATTCAAAACATTCATGCAATCTATTTTTCGATGACCCACTTTCACCGCTGAGCAGCTTATTCCTATTTGGGAACATATCCAATCGGACTTCGAGTTGATTTGAGTTATTATTTATGAATATTCATGTGTTTTTGGTGCCAAAACTCATACAATTTGCAATTAGACAAAAGCCCAGTCAGTCGCTCGCTTCGGTCAGTCGAAGGCTGTGGGCAGGCAGACAGGCAGACAGCTGCTATACAATTGCCAGACGTTTCGGGGCTTTCCAAAAATGTTGAGATACTTACGACAGATGGACAGGGGAAAGAGATGATTGAAGATAGAAGAGGATATAAGGTACAGAGCTCAGTGAAAGTTTAAACTATATTTGTTGTTTATTATGTTTAATTAAGAATATGGAGAAGAGTCGCAAAAATCAAGAGAAATAATAATCGAATTTAAATTGGCTTAATTTTATTTAAAAATAATCTTAACTAATATTTTTCAATTTTAATATTTCCTTTCCATCTGCCTGTGGTCAAATCTATTATATCATTTTCCCAAGCAGAAACTTCTACGCAGCTACGGCTAATTTAATTACGTTAATTTAATTATATGATATCTAATAACCCTTCAGGGCTTACCAAATATCCTATTTTCACGTGTCGCAACTTTGAATAGTTTGCCTAGGAATATTCCACATTTAAAAGACTCTAAAACATTCCATAGTCTCGCCAAAAATCTGCATCTGGAGACTATCATTTGCAAGCCCATAAATCCAAACCCAGCCGTCTAATAAAATGATATATTTCATCATAAATCTGTAGCAATATATTTAATTAGACTAATTATTCCACTAATTACTTAAATTTTATGCACAGCAAACTCATAAAAAAAAAACACACACAAAAAAAAATACCGCAAAAAAATCACAAAATATAATAAAAAAAAATTAAATGAAATTCTCACCTCATTTTCTTGCCTGAAAAATGGCGCCTGGAATTACGAACTGTATCTCCACCGCCCACTGTCTCCACTGTATCTGTATCTTGGTATCTGCTCTAATTCCAACCAATGGAATATTTTTTGTGTTTAAATTTCTAATTTGTGTCTCCTCACACTGTCCGTCCCCTCACTGTCGCCCCACCAATCTTTCTGATGCTGCTGTTGACTGCAACAATTTACGGCAAGATGCCAAGATCATAAAGCATATTATGATGATCATAAATTAAATGAAATAAAATCTATAGAAATGTTCCAAAATTTATTTATGAAAATATACCTACGACGAAATGGAAGTAAATAAAAATACAAAACTTTTTGACAATTTACAAGATGTGAAATTTAAGCATTATCAAAACGGTCACAGCCCATATAAAAACCCCCCCTACCCAAAAAAAATATGTATACTACATAGTAGTATATGATTTTATATACTTTTGTCTATATAAATTTATTCACACCTCAACTCCCGGGGTGGACGCCCACTTGCGGCCATAGGTTTATGGCTCTCACCTCGTCTCCATAGACGATGAACAAAATGAAGTTTTTTCGCTTCTTGCGTAATGCGTAGCAGCAGCAGCAGCAGCAGCCACCAGCAGTCAAGTGTTTTTCAATCGTCAATCCACTAGAAAAAAAGGGAGCCGCAAAGCCCCACGATTGGTGGCCTGGCTGGCCTGGCTGGCAATTGAAAACAAAACAATTTTTGTATTTCTGTATTTCCGAAGGCAATCCAAAGTCTTGCCAATAGAAAGATAGACACAACAAAACAAAAAAAACTACACAGAAAAGCTGAATTTGAAAGTCGATGTTGTAGATACGCTTTAAGATACTCTAAAGAAACTTTTAGCCTATGATAAATGATACTGATCGCATCTCAATGATTTATGTAGAAACAAAAAAACATATGAAAAATAAATATTTTTAATTAAATTATAAAATACCTAATATTAATACAAATAATAATATAGCAAAAAAGAAAAAAAATATATATTAATAAAAAAAAGGGGAAATATAGTCATAAAAGTATAAAAAAAATAAATATTAGTTTAAAAAAAGATATATAAAAATAAGTAAAATAAGAGAAAGCAAGAATGGGTTAACGAGTTAATTTTCAATGAAAGGGAACCTTAGGTTTGCCTCTTGGGATATGAATTGATTGCCAATGAGTCGATCATTCATTTAATCAATCAGATATTATATAGATATACTTTTCATGGTCATAAATCCTTTCCTTGCCCCGCTGTCCTTACAAACATCATGCACAAACGAAAGTGCCCTCTGTGCCAAGTGTATCTATAAAAAGCCATACAATACTAAAAAACTATCTTACAGATACAAGTATATCAAAGCTAGGAGCCAGAAGGAGAGCTGTAGCTATAGCAAGAGAAGTAGAGAGAGACAGAGACAGAGCTAGAGAAACAAACAAGTTGCAATACTGCCACAGTCAATACGCTTTTAATTACAACCTACGCGACGCGAGCCACAATCTACCCCTGCCCCTATCGGGGCTGTAACTCAAAAGTTGCCCTAACAAAACACAAAAACTTTTCACCATTTATGGCAACCGACACGGACCTTGGCTAAAAGACAGAGAGACACAGACACACAACAGAGACAGATAGAGTGAGAGTCGGGGAGAGGGAGAAAGACAGAGACACAGAGAGACAGAGTGGAACTCTGGTTTGGCATTGATGCGCCCCTCTCGAATGTTTGTTTTGTTGCATGTATCTGTGTATCTGTGGCTAGGCGCGTGCCATGTGTCATCTGACTTGCGACTTGCGACTATCTAACGCCTCTGCCTCATCAACAGGCAACAGTCGTCTGCGGTCTCTGGTCTCCCCATTGACCCACGCATTGACTCTGGCAACGTTCTCAATGAGATAACAACACACACGGCCTGAGGAAACCCACACATCATACAGCAGACACACACACACAAAAACAGATACAATTGGCATATAGACAGAATTTAGATATCAATACATTAATGGATATTCGTATAGATCTAAGGCCACTAGACAAAAGAACAGACTGGGGATTTATTACGATTTAGTTTTTGTTTTTTAATTGGTTTAAAAAAAATATATATATATCTGTAAAAGTATATCTTTGGGTATTTAAAACAAAAAAATAGTTAATTTATAAGGCTATCCGAAATCTATCTTTTAAGCGTATCTTTTAGCATATGGAAATTCCTCAACAGAACTTCTCACAAGTTGCCATTAACGCCATAAAAATCTCCCATTTATTCTGTTCTTATTCAGCTAACCCTCATAGTTCATTATTTTTTCTGCAATTAATTTGCAAATGCAACAGACAAAAACAGCAGCAGCAAATGTAAGCAAATTAAATGCCCTGCCTTTTGGGTGTGCTGCTGCTGCTGAGGCTGCTACCAAATTGAGGAAGAGGTGCAGTTACATCATCAATCAGAGACAGCTTCCAGTCATCACCTGTGGAGCTTAAATCCACCCTCAATCGACTCAATCCAATCCCCCCCATTCATGTCCATCTTTGGCTGAAAACAGCAAATCAAGCAGGCAGCCAGTCAGACCCAATAATTTATATATTGGCCTGGCCACCCCCTGCTACGAAAAATGTATTTATAAAATTGTTTTCAACTATTTTCGTGGGTGTTTCGTCAGGGGCTGGGCCGCCTCAAACCTCAAACATTTAACCGTCTCTCACGTCACAACACAAGACAACAGAATCGCTGATGAAAATCGTTACGCGAATGTATCTATTTATAGGCTAATGAGTTTTCCTTTTTGCCTTGGGTCTACAGGTGGCAGACGATAGACCTTTCTCTCACTCTCTCTCACTCTCTCTCTCCCGATCGCACCTTAAACCCTTGGCATCCGAATCATTATCGCGTATTTTTGTTTGGCATCAATCTGAGGGCTAAATATATACATACATATGTACATATAAACTCGTATATTCTTTTCCTTTTTTTTTGTTTGTTTGGCTAAAATTTTTACGAAAATGAGGCAAAGTTCTATTTTTTGGCTGTATCTGTATCTGTAGGTATCTTCTGCCTATCTGACGTTGTCAGAAAACGTTTCCCAGGTGTTTATTTTTAGGTCATGGCGTGTGCTGCTCCCAGCACAAACTGTGTCTGGGTTATGTATCTTTGTATCTGTATCGCGGTATCGCGATCATCTGACCGATGAACCACGCGTGCCGCATACCCCCAAATGGCATACCTATCCCCCCCTTCTATTTCCTTCTTTTCTGACTTAATTTTCGCACATTTTCTTTTGTTTATGTTTCTGTATCTGTTAGATACAATGCGGAATGCACGATTCGTGTGTGCAACCTTGTCCTTAACCTCATGAAAAATTACTGTCTGTCTGCCATGTTTCCATTTACAATGTGCGCCAGAATAATAAACATATGAAGTCGAAATTCCAAAAATCCGGAAAAATCTCGCCACTGAAATGCTGTCAAAATGCAGTTTTTGGGGGGAAAAATTGGCAGTTAGACAAATGAAAATGCTGTTCTAAACACACATGAAAGACATATTTTGGTTGATTTAAAAACATATTTTCAGTTAATTATAGTGAGAAAAATTATGATCCACAAACGAGGATCATAAACGAGGAAGTCAAAAGCTTTAAGTTGTTAATAGATTTTAATGATCTTTTACGAGTACTCGCAGTATAGATTTGCGTAAGTGGCAAACATAAAAGGAATAAAGCAAAAGGCATTACAGTTTTTAAAATTAAAATTTGGGCTTTTGAAAGTGCTTTTTCGGGAAGGAAATAATGTTTACAGATCTATTATAATATTATTAAATTATATATGGTAATAAACCATATAGAAATCGGTCAACTTGCTCTTCATTTTTTCATTCCTCTTGTGCATTTCATAGAATAATTTCTCACGAAACTCATTCAGTGGAACATTGACTGAATCATTCCAACCCATTAGAAATCCACGATTTTGTTAGCTTAAGAATATTATCTCAAGCGGAAATAAAGCGGAAACTGAAACTTATATATTTAAGTTTTAAATTCATCTCCAAAATCATCAGCAAAGCACCAACCATAACTTAAAGTTGCTTAAGGCATCCAAAATATATTAAATTAGCAGAATTAGAGTAAAATTATACCCAACAAAAGCCCCATTTGATAGCCCTTGAATCGAAAGTAAAATAACAAAACTATCCCCAAGGCACTCAATTAGCTGGGAATTTCCTAAACAATTGCCACTTCACACAACAAGGAACTCTTGAGTGTCTGGGTGGGTCAACATTTGGCCGAAAGATACCCCAAAATTAGTCCTACCCTAACCTAACCCTGCCACTCATGTGCTCGTTCCTTGGCAAAAACTATCGCCCCCACCCCATATTTATATATCGATCTAGGCATGCTCCCTACGAAAATGCTGTCCATAAATGGTCAAGTGAATCACTATTGTTTAAATATCCGTGGCCTCTGTTTTGTCTGGGGCCGGCCGCATGCAAAAACACAATTCGCAATCAGATTCTCTCACATTATTTTTTGGGTGTTTACGTCGATGCAGAAATTGCTGCCATGTCTAATGGGCCGCGCGCACTGATGACGTATTTTGGGAAATCATAACATTTGCCAGCCGCCAAAAACACACACACACACACACACACAAAGATACACAGATGCTTGTGTGTGTATGGGGGGGTACCTGTTGTTTTATTTTTACCTCAAAAACCAAGCGAAAGAGAGACAGATACAAAGAGAGGGAGCGCGCAAGCCAAGGTGCTGGTTTTTCGAACTCGAAAATTCACCACGAAATTCCCCACAAAAAGAGAGCAAGAGCTAGCCAGAGACAGAGAGAGAGAGAGAGAGAGAGAGAGAAAGAGAGAGGGAGAGCCGTAGCAGGCCTGGCAAACTGTTGATTGGCTGTTCTGCGCCTGCGCAATGAAAAATGGCTGCAACAAAAGGGAGGCAACCAGACCTACGATTGGATCCGCACCGAAAACCGGCCGGCTATACGGGGGCCTCTTTTGTGTATATGTATTATAATGACGTCGGTCGAGCGGCGGTCGAGTCGAGTTGTTTCCCCACCACAGCTGCTGCTGCTGCTGCGGGCTCTCTTTCTCTCTTGTTTCGAATTCGATTTTATTTTGTGGGGCGCGTGCCGCTGTGGCCGCTGTAGCCGAGAGTAGGGGCACATACACGTACGTTGTTTGTTGAGTTTTTCATTCATAAAAACCGAAAGAGGGCTCATCTCGTGCCTCAGTTGTGTTCGAACAAGCAAACGCGACGGTTGGGAATACCAAAAAAAAAAAAAACCCCCAAGCAACAGAAAAAGCATAAAAAAGCTACAGCAGCAAAGCCCACAGAAATCTCCAACATCAAGAAAACTCCAACGGAAAATCATATCTAAAAACAAAAAAAAACAAAAATATAGCTACAAATAAAAACCACAAAATCAAATACATAATAAAATATATTTGTGCAGTGAAATAAAAAAATAAAGTGTGTCTCCCCCAAAAAGAGAGAGAGCAAATTTTAGATATAAAAAGTAAAAGTGAAAGGATAATTTCCATGAATGAAAATATGTTTATACGTGCAATATTTTATTGATTTCTTGGCCGCCTCGTGTGTCGTGTGACAGATAGAGAGAACCTTTTGGCAACGTGAACATCTAAAAGCCATCTAACTAAAAGAAAAGCCAAAAGAAAAGCTGTAAAAAAGGCGCTTGTCAAGAGGGCAAGAGCGTAAGCCAAAGGCAAAAATAAAACCCTTTGAATTCTTCTGCAAGTGCCATTGCGATCCAGGTGGGTTTTTTATACGTTTCTTCAAGTGTCAAAAAATGTTGGTGGAACAATATTTTCGTGTATTGTGTCAAGTTTGGGATTTTCTCTTGTGATTTTTCATTGAGCTATGAGGCAACAAATTAAATTTATAGAAATTGGAGGGCAACATAAATTTTCTCTGTGATTTGCGGGCGAAACTGTGTGTCTTATGGGATTATTTGATGTTTCGTATATCTGATTAGAACAATATCTGAATTAATAATGTTTTTCATAAAGGCAACCAAAAATGTAGATTGAAATAATTTCTGGCATCATGATTGTTGTTTGAAGGAACAATTTTCTGATTGGAATTATTTCTGTATGAAAGCTTATTTTTCGGAGGGAAATTAGTTCGTAAAAAGTGCTTCTAAGGCGAATATATTTGTGTTTGAGTGTTTTGTTAGCGTTTTTCTTTTGTCAAAGAAAATCCCAGAAAAGTGGAAGTATTTTCATGAATTTATCTGTGATGAATAAAGCTTTGGATTGACTTTAAAAGCGACTTTTCTTTTCTAAAGTATCTGAAAGTGTTCCAAATGATGCTTAAAATGCATTTCACTTTGTAAAAATACCTGAAAGTCCAATAGATTCTTGAGTTTTGTTCCTAAAAGTGATTTTCTACTTGAAAGCATTTTGTAGCAATATTAATGATATTTTCCACTTTCATTTTCACTTTGATAAAAATCCAAAATACTTCCAGAAATGTTTTTCCTTTACAAACTTTTCGAAAATTTCTTTGTCGAAATATCGTATACTATTTTGTAGTTTATAGCAACCATAGCTATCCATTCCCTCTGCTTCTCCTCTCTTCTGATATTCTTTAATCCAATTCTGTTTTTATTTTACGCTTAGATTTTTGTGTTGTTGAAAGATATAAAAATTCATTTAACGCATAATAAAAATATCTGCACGTTATTTAGACAGTGCACCTGAGAGGCACAAAACGACCGGCGACGGACAGCTTTACGGCCCGCAACTTTGTATCTGTGTGTGTGTGTGTGCAAAATATATTTGCAGAATTTTTGTAATTAAATTATTGTCATACACTTAGCGCTCAATTAAAGACAGAGCAAAAATCTCTGCTGCACATTTCAGCTGCTTTTACAATTTAATGGCAAATATTGCAGTGTTCCGTGTCCAGTGCTCGCATTCGTATATTTTACATGCATTCCCCTCTGCTTGTATCTGCATCTTTAGGCATTTATTACCCCTCCGTTTGTATCTGTACTCTTCCGCTCAAGCAACTAATGGATTTGCCTGCTCCTTCTTCTTCTTCTGTTAGAAAATGGAAAAACAATTAGCAAAATGATTTACATGCAACCTCTACCCGAAAAGCCCGAAACCCGAAAAAGGAAGAAATAATTTTTCTCTCAATTTTCACATTGTTTTTACCGCAATATTTAACAAAATAATTATGAGATCAAAACGAAAAATGCCGACACATCAAAGTGTGGGCCCCCAAAGTTCATTTAACACTTGCTGCTGTTGCTGCTGTTGCGGCCGATGCCGCAGGTTGTGCCAAATGGCACTTTGACATCCCCATACCACCAGTCAGGGCCGTCGCCACACCCCCCTACGAAATGAATAGCAGCACCCCCTCCATCACGACTAAGTGGCCAGGCTTTAAGCTTTAGGCCGTCTGGGCCGTCGGGAGTTTCTGCTGCCAAGTCAAACAGAAGAAAATTTTCATTTAAGTGCCCACTAAAATGATTTTCAACAACCAAGCGACACAACTTTTATAAAAATATACATAGATTCCCTCATGTAATACTCTTCAAAGAGAGGGTGTTACGTTTTTGAGACGCTACGTTTTTTTAAACAAAAAGTGCCTTAACTTTGTGTGTTTCCAAGCAAAGGAGGGACTCAATTTTAAAGATAAATCTGCACAGATAATTTTTTGTATACTCCATACAGCATAAATATCTGAATAGCCAAAATATTATCACACTTATATAGGAATAACTATTAACTATAAAATCAATTAAAAAACATTGAAAACTTTTTGGTTCCAAAAGATATTCCAACAAAACTCAATAAACTATTGGAAATGCATTAATTTTTAATATATTCGATGACACTTTCGTGTATCCCTTCAGCCAAAGTCAATCTGTATAAAGTGTATCTATAGCTTCGGTGCTTCGTTACCCTCTGTAGATACTTTTCATCTGTTGGTTTTTCGTGTCTGGGCCTGCGGCTGTTTATTTTCATTAATTGTTCTCATGAGGAAAACAGCAACAAGCGACGAACCCGAACCCGTAGTCGCCGACGCTGCCGCTGCCGCCGCCGCCGAGCTGTTTGTTGTTGGCATGAAAAGTGTGACAAAGTGTTACGCATGCAAAAGATACATTTTCATCTTGTTGTTGTTGTTGTTTTTGTTGCTGTTGTCCATGTTAACTTGTTGGACTTGTCAGTAAAAGGGGGGGACGGGGGGAATGCATGAGAGTATCCCGCTGTGTGAATGATGGACTTTGTTACCGCCTCCTTCTCTCCATCTCTCCTCCGTGGCTCCATTCCATCATCGTTTTTGTTTTGTTTTACGTGTCGCATGCAACTTGCATGTTTTCTATCTATGTATCTGCAGGATACTTTTACTTCAAACACACACAGATACACATACAATTTGACTAATGATCTTCTCTCTCTCTCTCTGCACAAAAAATAAAAAGTCTCTCAAATTTCTTTTTTCTATATATTTTTTTAAATTTAATTTTTTTATTATTTCGTTAAAAAAATTCTCAAGGTTGCCAAAATCCACCCAATATGGCCATATGGTGTTGCATAAGATAATAACAACGGCAAAACAGCAAGAAACAAAAAAATCTGTAGTTTATTTTTGGAGCCGTTAAGTAGCCAAAGGTCGCGGCATCTTGACGCGTCTTTAATCCTCCAATGAGGGGGGTCCAATGAAAACACAACACCATCTTTTCAGTTTGTGTAAGCGGAGATCTCTGGGTCACAGAGCTGTGGCCTCACCGATACCTGCACCGTTCTCCTCCTCTGAGCTATTCCTCTGCTCTCACAGATACCTCTCCTCGCTGCGATAACTCCTCTCATTTGCCAAAGCAAACAAATTGGCGCCCCATCTATCGAATTGTTAACACTCTCGACCACTATGGACCATAGAACCCCAGCGCGCAACTATAGATATTTTCTGGCCCCAAGAGTCGCCGTGGCAACCGGTTCCGCAGAAACTTAATTAAAATAATATCAACATAACAATTTTTTTTTTGCCTTGGTTCGTATTTTTTTTCTTCTTCCTCATCGGAGCCGTTAAATGTATCCACACATCCATCTATCTCTTGTTCCCTCTCTGTCTCTGCCAATATTCATTCATGGGCAAAAGATCTTGACGTGTCTGTCTGTCCGTCCGTCCGCCCGTCCGTTCGTCCGTTCTACTACACAAAATAAAGAAAAATGCTATGCAAAAATATGCAGAGTGAAAGAAAAGACACGACAGAGCCGGGCTCTAGAGTGGGAGAGACACACACTACACAAACACACACACACACACACACACACACACATACATACATACAACAGATTTACAATATACATAAACGTAGATACGGATTCAGATTGAGACAGTGGCAAGTGGCTAAAAGGGAAGCTGGCATCTAGATATGAGAGCCAGATCCGTATCATAAAAACATAATAATCGGAGGAGAGAAAAATCTTCAGTTGCAATTCCCAAGTAGTAGTAGATCCGGTAGGGATTCTGAGTTCCAAATAATTAATTAAAATAATTCCAGAGTCATTTAATTCTAATTAAATAATTAAAATAGTTCTAAAATTATTTAATTCTAATTAAATATAATCTTTCAGACATAGAAACCTCTTCTACCTATTGATAAAATTCCAAACTACGAAAGTCAATCCAAATCTGAACTCGCTTTTCCCTTGTAGCCAATTGCCACTGTGGCACAGCTTTGGGTTATATATCTTTTTTTTTCTGTTCATTTCATTTAAGGGAGTGTCAATTGTTAGCCAAGTTATTAAGCGGACCAGAGGCCCAGAGAGTTTCGACCAAAAGACAAAGACCAACACCAGAGACAGAACCACGAAGAAAAACCCAGAAACCAGCAGGAGAAGGAGATGTATATGGGAGTATAGAATCTTCCAACCAGTTTCAGTCTCTCGTTATTTTTTTTTGTTTTTGGTCAGAGGTTTCGGAGGTTTTGCTGGATGGCAGATGATTCATGTGGCAGAGGCACCAGAGAGATACACAGATACAAATCTTTGATCGACTGTAAAAATTATTGACTCCAGCGCATAATTTTATGAATGAACTCGAGAGCCACACAAAAGATGGGTGGGAGGGGGTAGACGAGTGGAGCGGTGCGGAGAGCAGCGGAGGGTATAGACAGACAACGGGGCACAGCACGCGCTGGGCTTAACACAAATGTATCTACGGTATCTGGATATCTGTGTATCTTGTGGTGTGCCCTGGTCTGGCCTGGTCTGGTCTGGCCCTGGTGTGCCTTATGTATTTGAATCTGTGTCTGTTGCTTTTGCTTTTGCTTTTTGTTTGAATGTAATTTCACTCGCTCTGCCCGCTGTGTGTCTCGAGTGCACTCCTCCTCTGCCATGGAAATTATGCGTGAAATCAAATGTAAATAAAAAAGCAAAAGTGCCAAAAGCTTTAGAGAATGCCACATACCCTGTAAATGTAGAAAATGAGCGGTTTTGTGGCAGACAGCAGTGGCTGTAGGCACGACATTTGATGGTAACATGAAAGCTAGAGCCTCAAATTTAATTTTTTACCTCACAGATACGTGTCAGGCGTGTTGCTGTTGACTTGACCTCCCCCCATTAACCACTTCCAATGGGTATCTCTGTGGTCGTGTGACTCTAACTCTTTCTTCTTGCATCTTCGTGTTGTTTTTTCGTATCTGTCGGCTACGCTGTGGCACGGTAGTTATTTTGGCGCATAGCTGCCTGTCAACACAAGTGCACTTGTAATGCAAATCAACGCGGTCAAGCCTTTTGCCTTCGCCAAACAACACTCGAGCGGCATGAAACGATGAAGCGATGTTGATGATGATGATGATGACGCCACACATCTTTCGTGGAAGGAGGTGATCCATAGACAGAGATCTCTATAAAGAGAGAGAGAGAGAGGAGCTCTATGGCTCAATGCCCAAACTTGTCGTTGCACAGAAATCTCGCCAATTGCTATTTTTTTGGTTAGTTTATCTGTGATAAACATCCATAAGATACAACAATTATAAGCCAAGTTTATGTAGACATTTGTTTTATACAAGAAAAAAAAATGATCAGCCTCTCTAATTAAGATGAAGTTTGTTTGCTGCTGAAGATGACTCTTGCATAAGGCGGGGGGGGCGACGATACGATACGATACGATTGCATAAGGTCATACGCAGCGAGTGTGACCCATAGATGACCCACTTTTACCCAAAGAGCAGCAGGCGGAACCTGTCTTTATGTGTGTGGGAAAGCTACAACTGTTCTACTTCTCAGGCAGGGGCAAGTGCTTAATCGATTTTAATTTAATTGTTTTTAGACCGTGGGTGACAGTATTTTTTTTCAAGACTAATTGTTAAATAATGTCTGAGACGCGTCTCCAGTGTGCCCAGTGGATCCCCAGTGGCTCCCATTTGCTATCTGTGGCTCAGTCGATCGCTTTTTTATGGCTTGGCTTATGCAATTGAACAGCTGTCATGGCAAATCAATTGATTTTTCTATATGATTTCATTCAACTAATCAATCGCTTTTACTTCTTTCATCATTTTTCTTAGGCGGCGTAGCCCCTGGAACTCCATCAGCGGCCATGATCATGGAAGGGCTTGAAACCCTGGTGGCGCCAACCCATCACGCATTCCTGCTCACCGAATCGGCCGCTGCGGCCCATTTTAATGTCTTGAGCTTTGACACGTGCCTCTTCAAGACGAGCACTGCCGCCCAAAGTAGCAGTCCATCGGGTGGTGCCACCTCCACTGCTGCCTCATATCTGAGCCCAGCACAATTTGGACAGTCCTCGGCTGGAGCATCCACATCATCATCATCGTCCTCGTCGCTGTTGCAGCATTATACCACAGCCTCGGCGGCGGCTGCTGCAGCTGCAGCTGCCCATCATCATCATCATCAGCATCAGCAGCAGCATCATCATTCACAGCACAACAACAGCAGTCCCAATAATTCCGTACTACGGGCTCGCAATCAAACAGCCACACCCACGCAGGGCGGCAGTCCCAGCAACGTGGCCGTGCAGCCGAGTGCCACGGCCAGCAGCGGACGGAACTCGGCCTCGCATCTGAGTCTCCTGAATACCAGCCAACACGGCGGCAGTCCTGTCACAGCCACCACCGAGCATACGGAGGGGCATAAGCATATGATCGAGGCACTGCCGGGGGATCTAAATACACCGGTGACTACGTCCAGCGATATACCCTCGTTCTTTGGGCCATCCACTGTGGTGGAGCCACCTCCAATAACCGGTAAGTGTTACAGCATCTATTAACTTTAGCTATGGCGAGATATTAGAGTCTTTCAGGTCTTGGTTTTTACGGAAATTAAATATAGAAGAGAAAAGAATCATTTATCACTTTACACCCAATAAGCCCCCAAACAAAAATTTATATTAAAGCCATTTTCTAGGGTTTCTAATTATGAAATAATTTCAATAGCCGCACCATAAGGTGGACCGAGGTGCGTTGCTGCATGACGCGTCACATGTTTTACCAATAATTAAAGAGTCAATTTTAGCTTCATTTAAAGTTACCCAACTACATTTATTCCCAGAGATTTAACAGTTTAAAGTTTCCTCCTTTTTAGCTTGACTTTCCCCCATAAAATATTAGAAACAGATATAGCCTATAGCCTATATATATAGCATAATCTATAGGCATAAATCTTCGACGAGAAAACCCTCAAAAACATTTATAGACCTTTCTGATGCTGCTGTTTGGGTGAAACTCTTTTCTTTTTTTTTTTTTTGTTTCGCCTTGAAGTTTGTTTCTTTATCTGCCTGCTAATGGATGCTGCTGCAGCAACAGCTGGCACATGTGGCAGTGGCAAAGCCAGTTGCAGTTGCAGTTGGGAGTCTAGAGTCCACAACTAATCCGTTGTCAGTCTTAAGTCTCAACATAAATCAGCCTCAAATGGAAGTACATATGCGAAAAAAAAAAAATTGTCGTATCTTTTGGCTTTAATTCTCTCCAAACATATCTCAGCTTTTCTCTCTTTTTATGCCTCTTTCTCTTAGCTTTTGCCTTGCTTCCTCTTTGATTTGCCCTCACCGTAAAAACAAGTTCAAAATCTAAAGCAAACATTCTAAAATTTCAGTCAAGTACCAATTTTCGAAATATATATTTTTTTTGTACTTTTCTCATTTATTTGATTTATTTATTTGTTCGTTTTTTTGTTTGGTTTCTTTGGTGTTTTTTTTTTGTGTGTTAATAATTTTGTTGTTATTATTAAATTATGGGGCATGTTAAGAGATCTCCAGTCTCCAAGAGTCTTATACATCGTTTCTTTCCATTTTGATTACGCAGCCATAAATATAAATTAATAAAAAAATGTTGACATTCCAAATGGCTATATCTCTATATAGACTATAGAAAATTTATGTCACAAATATCTTTGGATACCCTTTCCAATGTATTACGGATATTATGATGTTAAAGAGATGTTTGCACGCAAAATTATATAAAATATAAATATATATGAAATAGTTAAAGGTCAATGCAATTTTTTTTGCATGTTTCCCTATATTTTTGAGTGTATCAAAAACATTTATACCCTCCCATGAGGTAGCTAATTCCTTTCTCTTTTTTCATTTTATATTTTATATTATTTTTTGCATTTTTTTATTGCAATTTTTGTTGTTATTGCCATTCTCATCGCTCAGATATTTCTTATACATATGTGGGGACTGCATAATAAGTAATAGGAACTTTTAATTAATCTCTAGAAAAAAAAGCAATAACAACAATAGCAGCACATGTATTAAACATTTCCGTTCAGTGTCAATGTTTCGAGAGCAATTTTCTCACTCGGCGAACGGCTCAAGATACGCGGGGATATCGCACACATACGAATATAAGTTATATCTTTCCAGAGACATATGTATACGTACATATATGTCGCTGCATTTCTAATTGAATTAAGGCAAAGCAAATAAAGTATACTAGATTTGCTGCTGCTATCAAAAACAATTGGGTTTAATTGTTCTTTCGTTCGTTCTGTCCGCAGCAGATACATTCTTTTCTAGACAGATTTGCTTTGCAGATACATTTTTTCATGTCAGATTTACTTTAAAGATACACTTTCGTAGACAGATTTACTTTTGAGGTTGAGATACATTTTTCCAAACAGATTTTCTTGCATCAATTGAAAATGCATAAAATCCAATATATCTTTCATATGTTTTCCAAATAAAATAAGTTTTAGATACAAAGACAGAAGCCAAGAAAATGTCACTCATAAATTTAATTCCCCCTCTCCCCAGAAAAAAAACCCACGCACAAAAAATCGTTGAGCAAAGCCAAAAAAAAAAAAAGAGAAACAAATAAAACACACAAAAAAGATACAGAAAGATTTACAAACACAGAAATCATAGACATGGTTGAATTTTCAAATGAAAATCCATTAAAACAATTTGCATGACAATGACAGAGCGGCTTTTAATCGCCAAAATTGGCAAGAGATTTGGACTTAAAACAGAAGAGGGCATTAGTTAGTCATGTGTCCAAAAGAGATGTATAGATATTATTCTCTCTATAGAGATATGTGGCAGCTATAGACAGAGAAAGAGAGAGAGAGATGTGGGGGAAAGTCTGGCTCCAGATATCTTTCTTTTTTTTTTTGGAGGGACAATAATAATTTGCTCTGACAGCATTAATGAGGCTTGCAATATATATTGTTCTACTCGTAGAACAATAGAATTTGCTATCGCTAAAAATTCTGTGAATTGAAGCGCACATACAGTGCCCCCATCCATGCCCCCCATGCCCCCCGATTCCCTCTCTGACTGTAACCAGATTGATGTCGCTGCACATTAGGCGCACTGCACACTGCAACTCAATCAATATCCAGGCTAAAGCCACACAGTCCACAGGCGGCATTAATGACAAGAATCGTGAAGCAGAGAAAAAAAAACAGACTTCCAACTGAACAAAAACAACAAAAAATATACTCTGCTGGGCAGCCGCGTAATTAGTCTTCTCGCCCGACACTTTTGCCTTGCCCCAAGTGCAACATTTTCTGTGTCTCTCTCTTTGGCTTCTTCTTGTGGCCAAGTAGTGGCTGTTGCTGCTGCTGCTGCTGCACGATGAGCGATGAGCGATGATGCCGACCTCCCGTGTTGTTCGATTTCCGCGAAATCAAAGCGCTGCCCAGCTGCAAGTATTCCCCGAGTATTTCAGTAGCCCCCCAATGCAAGCCAATGCCATTGCCATTCAAGCGAACTGTGATTGATATCGCACCCATGCAACCCAGCAGCAAAAACAGTGGCAGGAAGGGGCAGGGGTAATGGTAAGAGGAGAAGCCAATCCATCCATCCAAAAAGATTGTCAAAGGAAGAGATTTTCTTAAAAATATAACTCAACGTACAAACATTATAGCTATTAAATCCTAAGACTCAAAGATATCCCCAACATCTTATTATAATTTTATTTCAACAAAATAACCAAAAGTAACTAATAATTAATATTCCTCTATCCATTTTCCAGGCTCTATTGCATCGGAGGATCTCTCGCTGGAACCCCAAGTGGCTGTATCGGTGGGGAGTCCAGTTTTATCATCCGTTTGTAGTCCGTTAAAGGAGGAGCGTAGTACGCCGCCAGCATTGACTATCGTTAAGGAAGAATCAAGTAATAATAGTTGTAATATGTATCCACACCACAACAACAACAACACATCATCCGCAACAACTACAACAACAACAAAACAGACAACAACAAGCGAAAACAACAACAACACAATAACAGAGAGCGTTGGTTCGCCTGTAAACACTCAACAACACCAACAACAACAGCTGCATCATAGCAACAACAATTCTCACCAACAACAACAACAACAGCCACAACACAGCAGCTCCCCACCGCAGCATCAGCAACATCAATTCCAACAACACCAAATATTACACCAACAACAAAATCAACAACAACAACAATTGCCACATCATCATCACCATCACCACCATCATCACCATCATAATAGTCATCTGCAACAGCAACAACAACAGCAACAAACTCAGCAACAACACCAACAAACTCAACAACAACTCCAACAGCAACACCAACATCAAAATCAACAACAATTGCAACACCAACAACAACAGCAACTCCAACAACACCAACACTTTCAACAACAAGTACAACAACAACAAAGTGGCAAAATCTCATATCGCGGCATTTTCACCACAACAGGAAACGCAATGAATGCCGCAGCAGCAGCCGCAGCTGCCCAACAGCAGCAGCAACAGGCGCAACAGCAGCAACAACAACTTCCTTCCCCCCAGTTGAGTGTCCTACCCGGACAGATGTCACCACCATCCAATAGTTTGGGCAACAGTTGGGGCCTGCCCTCCCCGGACAAGTCGCTCTTCCAGCCACCGATGTTCGCACACTATGCCACCATGCAACAGCAACAACAGCAACAACAGCAACAACAGCAGCAGCAACAGCAGCAGCAATCCGCTGGTGCCACACCTTCGCCATACGATGATGGACGTGCAGCCGCCGCAGCAGCAGCCGCACAGCATGCGGAACTCCTGGGATTATCCATGGATTGCACTCCTCTGTTGCTGAAGCAACCGACTCCGACTTATGCTGGTCCCTCTGTGTCCACTGCGGGATTTGCCAGCCTGGCAGAGCTCCAGAGCAGCCACGACCAGCTGCAACAGCAGCAGCAGCAGTATGCCGTACGCTCCCAACTCTCGAGTGTCTCTACGCCCAAATATCAATGGTTGGACTCTCCGGCGGACTATGCCCCACAGCAGCAACAGGTGCAGCAAGTGCAACAGGTCCAACAGCAGCAACAGAATCTTGTCCTTCCGGGACCCACATCCTCGGCCAGCTCCAGCAATGCCGCTCTGGGGGTGCTCATTCCCAAGCAGGAGACCTATCCAGATATGCAGCCAAATTCCAATGGAACGGGCTACTCAGCAGCCTCTGGCGGTTCATCAGCAGCTGCAGCTGCCGCCGCCGCCGCTGCAGCGGCTGCCGCTGTGCAACTTGCAGAATATAGTCCTTCCACCAGCAAGGGCCATGAGATACTGTCACAAGTCTATCAACAGAGCACTGTGCCGCTGAAACTAGTGCCCGTCAAGCCGCGCAAGTATCCGAATCGGCCAAGCAAGACGCCCGTCCATGAGCGTCCCTATGCCTGTCCCGTGGAGAACTGCGACCGGAGGTTCTCGCGCTCGGACGAGCTCACCCGCCACATACGCATCCATACGGGACAGAAGCCCTTCCAGTGCCGTATCTGCATGAGGAGCTTCAGTCGTAGCGATCACCTCACCACCCACATACGGACCCACACGGGGGAGAAGCCATTCAGCTGCGACATTTGTGGCAGAAAGTTTGCCCGTTCCGATGAGAAGAAGCGTCATGCCAAGGTCCATCTTAAGCAGCGCATCAAGAAGGAGTCAAAATCGCGAGGCGAACAGCAGTCACAACAACAGCAACAGCAACAGCAGCAGCAATCGCAACAGCAACAGCAGCAACAATCACAGCTCCAACAGCAACAGCAGCAGCAGCAGCAACAGTTGCAACAGCAACAACATCTCCACCAGCAGCAGTATCAGCATCCCCATCATCATCTGTTGCATGCCGCCGATCTGGCGATTGTCACCTCAAGTGCGAGCATGTAGAGTCTAGAGAATTCAGCATCATCCATTGATCCCAAGCCATCGGGGAATCTGCAGTCCCTACAGCATACCAATCTCGATCTATCATTGGCCATCGATGAGAGTGGATTCCCATTTGAGTTGACCTCTGATTATGGCACCCTATCGCCACTCACGAGTCCCTTGAAATTCAATCATTTGTGGGCCAATCATGAATACTATAAGGATGATTCATCCTCTGAGATCTGATCAATCAATCGCTGATGCTGAATAATCTTACCTAGTTGTAATTGTAATCCAGGGGTTGTGTTAGACGGAGAAATCAATTTTCAAGACATTAAATCTTAAAGAAAAACCATATGCTACAGTTATACATACGATAAAACATACGATAGATGATATATCACACATCAATGGAAAAAACAGTTACTAACCATTAAAAAATCATAAATGAAAAGAAAATCCTGTTCAAAATGATCGAAAATGATCGAAACAATCGATCAATTGTCTAAATATCGAAAATTAAGAAAATGGTGATCGAAAAATCTCTTTCGATATATAATGAAAAGTGATCGAATATTATTGATTCGATAAATAGATGATTTAAAAGTGATCGATAAATCGAATGAACATATAAAATATAATACAAAATATGAAGAAAAAAAAAGTGGGAAAATATTTAACTTATGTCTCTAATACTGTGATCTCATGTGTAATAATTATTAATTTTAATTTCTTTACATAACTAAAAACAAAAATAAAACAACACAAAATAATTTTAAAAATTATAATCGTTTCGCCTTTTGCCTTTAGCTAATGTTCATTTTTAAAAAATGCTAACACACAAATACACACTAATTTATTGCATTTTATATATAATAATAAATAAATATATCTATTATAATGATTAACTTATTATCTTAAAGGTTTAGATTTAGGTTTTAACACACAAACAAATAACTAATAACACACAAATCTTAGCATATCATTTTGTTCCCTCTAAGCATTATAAATTTATAGAAATTAAAACATTAAAGCGAACATTGTTTAAAAAATGAAATTTTGACATAATGTTGCCCATTGTACTTCCTTAAAAATGATTCGAAATCAATAAAAAGAATATGTCGAAATGTATATTTAATTTAATTTTATTATTATTTTTTAATTTATAAATGTTCAATCTACTGTAGAAAAGAATTTCTTATTAGTTGTTAAATTTTTTTATCATAAGTTGATTTAATTTTTATATACAATTAGTTTACTTTTACTTTTGAAAAATATATAACATTTTTTAAAACACAATTCAATTTTTGGTTTTTATTTACATTGTTTTGTGTTGAAAAGACTAAAAATATATCGAAAAACTTCATAAGTGTTAGACAATAGGAATCTTTGATAAATTTCAAGCTGAAAAGAAGCCTGGTCACGCGTTATGCCGCAGCGCCCATCGGTCGGAATGTGTTTCTGCGCATTCTGAGCGTCCTAAAAGACACATAGCTATAGCACACACACTGTATACAGATATATTTAGGATGTTAATGATCTATTATTTTGAATGTTCAGCTTATTCTGAAATCTGAGTCGGGCGACTCACAAATTATAGCCTAACGAAACTTGAAACGAAAATTTAAAAAAATGGAACTCTTGTGCTAAATATAGAGATATAAGAGGAGTGCTGAAATACGAATGTAACGAATGGTTTGAAAATCTATATATTTTTTAGGCAAAAAAAGATATTGAAAAATATATATTTTGCAAAGCCGCTAAAGACACAAATTAGAAAGGAATAAGAATAGATTTTAGGAGAGGAAATAAGGTACATATATTTCTATAGATATAAGGATTTAAGGGCAGTGCCAAGATCTGTATCTATATATTTGTATTGAGAGTTTGTCATTTCTTATAGATAATACACCCCCCATCCCAACAGACAAATGAAAGGATATACAAAATGCCTACAAACCAAACAAATAAATGTGTGAAACGTATGTGCCATTAAGAAATTACAAAAAAAAAAAACGAAGCTTATAGAAAATATTTAAACGAAAACACTCACATAAAGATTTTGAAATTTTAAACGTTGTGATTACATACAGTACATTTATATATGTTAATTTAATGCAGCGGTGGGCACACTCCTTTGCTCCCACTATTCCCCCTTTGCTCTGAGAATTTTTTTTCGTCAACTAAAAACCCCAAATAAAATAAGTACGCGAAACCGACAAGGTAACAACAAATGATTTCGACAGCGAGATTCTTGACTCAAGACTCGAGACCGAGGAAAAAAAAAAGAATCAAAAAGCTCGAGCCTCGCTGATAAGGGTTTATTTTTTTGTTGTTGCTGCTGATCCCAAAATTTAAATTTTGTGCCCACAGCTGATTTAATGCATGGTGTTAAAAAAAATGGAATTAAATCCGCTTAAAAGAGAGACAATTAGATATAGTTTCCGATTAGATGTATAATTCAATGTGTATATATGTACTCGTAAATGTGTGTTTTACAACTAAAAAAAAAAATATGTTGCTTATGGACAGTTTTTCTTCCATATTTATAGATATGTAAATGTAATATTCAACATTTGGGATAAATGTATTTTATTGATGCATTCATTTAGCTAGAACCACAATTATTCGCTTAGCTAAGCAGAAAACCAAACAAAACAAAACAAAAATATTCAAAATGCTCAAAGGTGTATTTTTTGGTGTGTTAAAAATTAAATATACATATATACGAGTATGGACAAAAATGAATGTTTTCTTCATGTGTTTTTTATGTGTGTGCACATTAAAAATTAACCTTAAATAAAGTATATATAAATTCATTAAACATTAAGCTCTCTCATTGTTTAAGACTGTCTTTGTGTTTAGATCGAATGTTGTTTGGATTCTATCTGAGATAGATGTAGGATCTATCCATATATCAGTTCTTTTTCTATATAATTATCTATATCTGGGAGTTAGCATAAGTTGGATATATACATATATACAATAATCGAATTATATAGCACACACAAACACACACACACAAACAGAGAAAAATATTAAATATAATATATGCAACAATTTGGCAGAAAACACTTTTTGAAAGCAAATTAAATGAAACTAAATTTAAAATTTAAAACCAAAAGATCACTTGTTTTCTGTTCTTTGAAGGTTGGAACTGTGGCTTCTATTTAGCTGGTCATATAAATTAGTTTGGCATTCGTTTGAGCCATCGAAATGCAGACCCAATAAAAAGCGCAATAAAATTGAAAATAATAGCCACAGTGGCTCCAGAGGAGACGACGACGACGACGATGTGGACATGGACATGGACGATATATGCCAGCACTCAAAACTAATGAAATGTTCCCAAAGTCAAAAGCGATTGCAGGCAGCGGCAGCCACCACACCACACCACCGCCAGGCGGAAAGTCGATTGACCAGAAAAGCCTCTCCTACTAGTCACAGTTCTCTTCTATTTTCATTTAGGAGAGCTGCTGCTCACCTGCTGCTGCTGCTCTGGCACTGGGCTGCCAGCAGCGACAGGCGCATGTCGGGGCCTAAAAAAATCTTCATATTTTTTTTTTGTTGTTTTCTCGTTCGCTCAAAGACGAGCAGCCCGCCAATGTCTCGGGGAAGCGCGCGGCCAAAGTTATGAGCGCAATTCTATCGTAAAAATGCAAAAAGGAAAAGGACAAATCATGTCCAAAGAAAGCAGAATGTGTAATGCTCTGCTTTCAACTGTTGCTTCCATTTTTTGCTTGAATTAATGCTTGACCCGAGACGCACAAGCGAATGCTGCAAAGAAATGCCTGAGAATATTTTTAATTGTTTCTTTAATAATGCTGCACAGAAAATTCGATTATTTCTTTATCACAATTCTTTTCCAACCATTCACGACCTTTCCGTCTTAGTGTATTGTGTAACCCAAAGACTCTTCTTTCATAGGGCATACAAAAATGCAAAATGCTTTCACGGCTGCCGCGCTCTGCCTCTTGCGGCTGCCACAGTTAAGGTTCGTTCTATTCTGGAGCCTTGCCTTGACCGAAACTAGAAATTCTTGTCTTTCGCAGGCAATCATCATTGGAGGAACAAGAGGAGCCAACAGAGGAGCTCTAGCTCTAGCTCTGGCTGTGTAGCTGTAGCTGGAGGTTCGCCTTGTGTGATTTGTGTGCTTGCGGTACAATTTGAGCCCCAAGCATGCCACAGTTGGTGATGTCTGTGTGTGTGTGTGTGTGTGCCCCAGTCTTCTTTCAGTTCGTTCGATGACCACAACGCTTATGACAGGCGCAAACAAAATTATTTTTGCATCCTTTTGCGCCGCCAGGTGATGAACTGTCGGCAGTATGCAGCAGCAGCAGTAGCAGCAGCAGTCCCCCGTCTCATGAGGCCATGTGGCATGTGTAGATGTCGTCTTAAGTGCCACCGATTTGACATGTTTAGGTGTTTAGATGTGGCACGATCCAAGATATGCCACCAAATTGATTTCGTTTTGATAAGCAGCTATATTTCATCTTTTATCGGTAATATTTTGAGAGTCATTCGATTGCTTTTGAGCTGTCATTCGATAGAGAGAGAGAGAGAGAGAGAGAGTCACACACACAGAAATGACAGACAGAGAGAGAGAGGTGGCCTCTGGCTATCACCTGGCGAGAGGTGTCGCCGAACCGCGCCGTCACTCAGTTGTTGACTATCAAAAACCGGACTCTACTTTTGTAGCAAAGCCCCCCGAGAGTCGACTCCACTACATGCAGCATGCAGCAGTATAAAGGACTGACTGCCTGCAACCGATCGACGGCTTTGGGAATGTCATGCAGACAATCTCTCTAGTGCCTTGCGCGCAATATCTTTTATTTTATTTTTTTTTGTTTGCTTAACTGCTAATGAGTTGCCGTTAGTGTGATTTATTTCCTAAATAAATAGAATTGCCAGCAGTTAAGCCAAGTTCAAACTTTGCATGCCACATGCCACATGCAACATGCAACACGAGACCCACAACAAGAGCTGTATGCCCGTATGCCCTGACACACTGATCCCACCCTCAAAAATCAAATTAAATGCTGACGAAAGTTTTTGGCTTTGTAATTAGTTTGAGATTTTCACAGAGGGGCGCTGCCGTACGTTGCGGTTCATTTAAAACCGAATGAAAATAAACGTAATAGCTAATTTTCAGAGTTTTCTCTGATGAAATAATTGTCAAAATAAATAAAGTAATAAATAAACTAAAAAATAACTAAATTAAAAGAAAAATAATTTCAAAATATAAACAAACAAATAAAAAATAAGAGTTTTAACTTAAAAACAAATTTAAATAATTTAAAAAATATTTTATATTTTAATTTAAAAAACTGTATTTTATTTTTAAGATTTGGCATGAAAAACTAAAAAAAAATGAATTACAATCCTGTACAATTCATAAGTCGTATTACAAGAGCAGCTTCCATTCGGAAGGTAATTTTCCATCATTCCGTGAGAAATTCTTTTGTGCAAAGGCATTTCACGTCTCTTCCAGTAAGTTTCTAAGGTTAGGGACCCCTCTGGGATGGTCAGTAGCCCGTCGGGCTATTAATAAACCCCACCATATCGCACTGTCTATGACATTTTGACTAATTGAAAAGCCCTCGAAAATATATTATGGCCCGCGATCAGCGAAAGTTCCGCTCTGGGGAATGCTGTTGCTGTTGCTGCCTGCTGCTGCTTCTACTCTTCCCCAGATCTGTGGCCCTAATCAAAACTAATACATCATGAGTGCTGCCGATGCATTAGTAGCATCTGAAGCAGTAGTGGCATCATCAGAGGCTGCAGCAGAAGCAGCAGCATCAGCCTGGCACTGCATAAGGGCACTTCTTGCGGCTCTCTACCTTTACCAAAAAGAGATACTCCTCTCCAGCAGTATGCGTATCTATGGCCACATATTTCATCCTCATCGTTGTCGTCGGTTGTCGTTCTTCGACTGGCTCTTCTTCAAAGGGGGGTTGTGGATGCACAGAAGCTTTTCATGGCCATAAAGAAACTAGATCAATTTAATTTGTTTTCGGTTCTTCTTTTTTTTTCGAGACTCGTTCCACAGCGAGCCACAGCCACCGATCCACTTTGGAGACACATTTTTGCGGAAGCGTGCCACTTTGTCACGCCGGTCGCATTGTGCCGCGGGCGTTCGTTTCCAAGAGGCCCAAAGGCGCCGCTAGACACTCGATACGAGGATGGAGGATGGAGAATGGGAACTGGGGACTGGTCTGCAGTCCCGTCTCTTTGGTATGCCTGATTAATGCTTTGGGGCCGGCCACGGCCTCTCCCTCTCCTCACCGGGTGGACTCTTATCAGTGTTTGTAATTAGCGCATTTGCATTAAAAATAGCAATAATTTCCCATAAAAGAAATGCCCCAACATTGAGATATATCGTATATATTTGTGGGGCTGCTGCTGCTGTTGCTGCTGCACCATCCTCTGGTGCTTTCAGCGTTTTGTGGCCTTCTCCTCTCTCCTTTGGGGTAATTATTGCACGGTGGACAGGAAGTGGCACAGAATTAAAATCGAAACATTAAATAGATAGCCGCGACATACCGCAAGTCGCGCGTCCACCCAGACATCAATTAAGTTTGGTCTATCGGTTGTGTGCTCCTCTCTCTCTCTCTCTCTCTCTCTATCTTTGCCACCAGCCACAGTACCTCCTCTTCCATCACTCTGCCTCTTCACCATCACCCCGTCCATTACTCTACCACTCCACACCCCAGCAATTAACAATTCTCCTGCCTCCTGCCTTCCAGCCTTGTGATTTTTCTCTTCTCTAGCGCCATCTACAGTTGCCTTTTGGTGTTTGCTAGAGATGTTTGGGTGCTTCAATATGGCGATAGTTATGAAATATCGAATCATGGAATACATCCTTGCATGAAACCCGCATTAAAGGAATTTTATTTTATATATTTTTAAAATCTCATATTTTGTTATATATTTTATATTTAATTTTTTGTTATATAATATTTATATGTTTTCTTATTTTTATATTTGATATTTTTTATCTTCCAAATTTTTTATATCTTATATTTTTTATATCTTATATTTTAAATATTTTTTGCTTATTTGAATTTTACACTCTCCCATCACTATATTGTGGCATGTGCATTTTAATTGCGAAAATTTATGATCTGAGCGCTCGTCTGTCCGTTCGGGCGTCTTTCTCTTCGCGAGACTTTCCCGAATGGGGGGGGAAAATGGTTGTCACATTGAAAATCGTTTGCCATATCTTCATATTCCAATTAATCTTAAATCTGGCTGTGGCTCTGGTCTCTCTATGGGTCTGTTGTGGCACTCTGGTTGTGGCAATTATGGATCACTAATTAATGTTGTTTTAAACAAACTTGGCAACGCATTTTGCGCACATTTGAGCCAATTATCCAGCCATTGGAGCAACGCGATGCAACGGTACGGGCCACGCCCTCGTGCATTTATTGATTCACAATTAATGTTCGATTATCGTGATTGTGGAGTCTGTGGTGAGTCTGCCCCGTCAATCGTTGAATGACACGCCCCAATTTTACAGATATCGCTCCACAGCGATAGATGCAACAGGTGCATGCCAGCCTACTCCTGCCTCTTCTTGCTTTCTTAATCTTTCTCTCGCTCCCAAATGATCGATGATGGTGTTTTTTTTTTGTTGTTTCGATCACAAATTCAGTAGCCGTTTTGACTGCCTAATGATGGCCCCCCCGTTTCCATCCACCATTTCTGCCTCCCCCGAGGAGTAACCAATGAATTATTACGCTAACCATCAGCCATGTTAGCACAATTGGCCCACAAGTCTATTATTATTTATGCGAAGGCCTCCTCTCCTCGATCGAAAACCCCAACGACGGGGATCTTTCTGCGATCTCAGCGATCGGCAGCCACAGCGCGCCGTTAACTGAACTACGCGGCCATCAATCATGAAATTATTGCCGCTACATCGGCCATGGATTTGCATTCGGCCAAGAGACTAAGCCACCAAGAGATGACTGCAGCGAAGAAAGAGTTCTACAAGTGATATTTCAGGCATCTCTCACCTATTGGAATTGCGATCAAAGATCGATCTTATGCAGGAATTAAAGCATGTAATAAGAACTGAAGATGGACGATGAAAAGGAATACTTAGAGGTACTCTAAAAATTAATAAAAACCAAATTTCTGATTGTCTGAACATTCTCAAAAAAATTGAAGATCGCTAGATACTCACTTCTGGGAAATTTTATCCCTCAAGTGTGTGTGCCAGAAATAATTCTTTTCAGTAGAGGATCATTGGGAAATTCTAAACTTCACACAACTATTTTTATAGCTATAGAAAATGCTGATTCCTCTGAAATACATATCTTTGATAATTTTGTTACACATCTTATAGTATGCATCTTCTGTTGAAGTTCTTACCCTGAAGCCCTCAACACATCTCTTGCTTTTTAGATGATTCCCTTTTTGCGTGAAAATTAATTAATGACTGATTCAATTAAAATTGCAACATGCCGTTGAACAGAGGTACATTGAAAATGTGTTTGCTGCTGCTGCTGCTGTTTGGCTGAAAGGAATCTTTGTCCCTTGCTGCTGCTGCTACTCCTGTCTCTGTTCCTGCCACTTCTCACAGTCCCTTCGTTGCTTTTGTGGCTGCTACCATGTACAACTTGTAGCTACAACTTGCGTGCGTCGTTCCTTGATGAGCAGCAGCAGAAGCAGCAGCAGAAGCTGCAACACTTGCAACAGCAACTGGCAACATGTGTTGGTCAGTGCTAATCTGCCCAGAGTTTAGAGCTCTCCTCCTCTTCCACTTTTTTGTGTGTTGTGTCCTTAGGCGAAACGTTCGAATTCTCGAGTGTAAAAATCAATTTACTCGTAGTATTTGCCTCCTCTCCATCCACCATCCATCCACCATCCATCCAACACACCGTCTCCCACCCCCTTCTACCACTCTCACGTCCTTGGCAATTTGTGTGGCAATGGAAATGGAAAATTGCTGTTGCAATTATTTGTAGCCATGTAAATTTGTTCTGTTGCGGCCACCAGGTGACAAGAATTCTAATAACTTGCTTAGGCTCTCCGATCTGCATTTGGCTGTGGTTCGGCATCTCTGTCTGTGTCTGTGTCTCTGGACTTTGGCGTCCACAAGGTGGAGCATCTTCCTCTCCTTCTGCTTCTCTTTAGAGCATCTCCTCGTCCTCCTCCACCTTCTTCTCTTTTGGGTGCATCGTTGCTTTAGCTTTAGCTACTTATAATTTTATCTACCATTTAGCCAGAAATTTATTTACGGAATTTCGTTTTCTAATACACTTTGCATGGGGGTTTGATGACTTTTCAACTGAGTTGAATGCATTTCCGACTGTTTTTTCGATCACTTTCGTTATTCCGCCCATTATAGAAAATTCTTTATAATTATTAAAAAATTGCTTATCTTAATATAAACCAAATATTGTTGGGCTATAAAAAAAAAACTTTAAAAAAGTAATGTAAATCTAAAAAATCTATTATTTTTGCATTGTATTTAAATTAAGTTTAAATTCAAAATTATAATTTATTAATTAATTAATTTAAAAATTTCATATCCTTTTTACTTACTTATTTTATTTTACTTATTCCAAAGAGCAATGATAGTTCAAAACAAATTTAAATATCTTTAGATCGTGTTTGGGTTCTCTCAAGAGTATCTCAATCTTCGACTGGCAGCGCTAACCTTCCTTTCCTGTATTATTTCCATCCGTTGAAACCAATTAGTTTTGTTTGGGGGACCACACACACGCTTTAAAGAAATTAACATTTCTTTACAAATTTCCCAACGGTATTTAATGTAAAAGCTCTAAGATAACAAAACTCATCTGCACTTTTTTCTCCAAGTCACAAAGAAAAAAAAGTATTATCTAAAGAAATATAAATAAAAATAACTTGAGGTAATTATCACAACATACCAAAACAAAACGAAGGGTCACCGTCTCATCCGCAGAGGAAATTAGCATTTAAATAGTCGAAGAGTTTTTTTCGAATGGGGGAAATTGAGTTTTGGGTTTTCGATTGGGCCCTGTGGCTGCTTCGCGATAAGAAGCCGAAAATGGTGCACTTATTGACAACTTTAACGAGTTGTCGAAAGGGTTGCCCCTTCGTATATATAAATGATTTTCTTTTGTGGGTCAGACACCAGCATAAACAACCTGACCAAACCCCGAAAAACTAACCTGTAGATACAACATAGGGGCTGGCACTCTTCAAATCATTGTCAAAAATGGTTAGGCCACAAAACTCAAGCAAATTGATGGACAACCTTAAAGACCCAAGACGCTAAACGAAGACAAAGACAAAGACCACCCACCCACTCAGTTATACAGTGTAGTATGCACTGCTCTCTCGACATTTCCCACAGACTTTGATTAACTGTCTTTCCGTTTGGACAAATTTTCAAATTAAACGCTTCATTGGCCACTGGGAAAAAATAAAAATATTGTGCCCCCAAAATGCAACAAGTGGATAAAAAGGTTTTATTTATGATTCCATTGTCTTGAAGAATGATTTTCTTTGAATAACAAATATATGTATATTTAACGCTTCAATTGAGTTGTGCCTGAGAGGTACCAGTAACAATCTTCGACCTGGACTTGGTTTGAAGTCGGTCTGCTCGGACCAGTTAGGACCAGCCTAACGTGGCCCACAACATACTAAAAACTTTTATGCGCATTCCTTGACTTCAAGTTCAACTCCAACTCCCATTCCGATGCCAAACCTGAGAGACAGCTAAGAAAAAAAAACAAAACAGAAACAAAAAAAACAAGAAAAGAAATAAGAAAAGATCAAAACATGACAATAAAAATCAGGACTCTGAAACGGGTCGCTTGCGGATCTCCCATGTCTCTCTCACTCTCTGGGGTTCGGTTCTGTCGTGTGCCTGTTTTAACGCCAAAAGTGTGACATATAATTTTGAAAATGACAAGCGGCATCTACAACACTAAGAAATAAAACCAACAAGAAGAACACCAGCAACAACAACACCATCAGCAACAGGAGGAACACCAACAGCAATACCAATAAGAATAGATGGATAGCAGAACCTTTAAATACCCTTACATATACGTTGTTCCTCCTACTGCTCCCAAATGAAAAAAAACCTGAGATTTCTATGAAATTTTTCCACTTGGAATGATGGTTCGCTGGTACAAATTTCCCATAAGCGAACAGACCTTTGATACGGATAGACCATTAGACTTAAGCGTTGAGCACACATACTGATATTTTATAATAAAAAAGAATATTAAAAAATATCTCAAAAAAAATACAAAAAATAAAGTAATAAAAATCAAATAGTAAATTAAAATACTAAGACCCTAAAAATAAAATGATCAAAAACAATGCAAATAAAAATAAAATTTACTAAAAATAAAATACTAAAAATACTGTAAAAAACAAATATATACCCAAAATATACGAAAAGTTTCTGAGTGAAAAAGCATGGAGTAAAAACCACCATACCCTTCTTTTCAGTGTATAACAAGAGAGGATCCGTCCGAACAGGCAAAAACCCATAACAACAATTCAACAGCGAGAATGTCACCAAAGCAACAGACACGCAAAAGGGTCTCCCTTTCCCCAACTCTCTCTCTCCCAGCATCGACTTCTTGGATGGAGGGTTGGCAGGGTGGGGGGACCTACATACTACAGTGGAACCCCCTCCCCATCCACTGTGCCCTGCTTGGAACTCTCTGATCATTTACTTTACGACTGCCGTGTGCCGTTTTTGTTTGCTTGTTGTTGTTCCTTGTTCCTTTTTCCTTTAATTTTATGCCTCGATTTCGAGTCTCATTTACAAATTTCTGAAAAGCCAAAAGATAGAAGAAAAGGAAGAGAAAAAGTAAGAATGGTTTAGAGAGCAGAGAAGAAGTCTGTCGCATGCTCCGACTTTTCTATAATAAACAGAAATAGAAATTTTTAAACTTTGAAAATATTTACATTAAAAATCAGTAAAGGAAATACACAAAAATGTACCCAAAAATCAAACAAAAATATTCCACAGAATTTCGTAATTTTCATATAATTTTTCTTTACCATTTTTCTGCTTAAAAACTCTTATACCAATCATCATTGCACACACACAATGTTGTGTCATAATCCTCAAATATAATCCCCAAATCGTAGATCTACAGCCGCTAACTTCCTTTCTGCCTTGCTGCTGATCGCGTCTCCTTCAGTTTCCCGATAAGTAATGTTCTCCTTCATTTCAAGATCTGAAAAGCAAAGCGCAAGCGGAAATAGAAAAAGGGTTTGGCTGCCACATAGGAGCACAGTGCCACAGTCATGTCGTGTGGCTGCCGCCGCTGCTGCTGCTGCTGCTGCTGGATGTTGAGGCTGATGTCGTTTGCCTTCCTCTGGACCCCAAAGGCGTGACGCCAAAGGCAATAATCAGGCAAACAGAGAGCGAAGCGCGTTGCAGCAAACCCATCCCCGGACACGTCACCAAAACTAAGGCTACAAAATGGATAAAATGCATTTGCAATGCTCCAGTGCGTCTCGTCGCAGACAGCCTGCCCTGTTCCTTCTCATTTTTTCCTTTTAGCCAACCTTCTGCGCCTCCTTCCTTCCTTTAGCCAGCCAGACTTCTTAGCAGCCTTCCTTTTAGCCATTTACGGTCCGCATCGAAAGTAACTTGTGGGAGACATCGTCCATTCGTTTATGGTTCCCCCCCCCCCCCCCACACACACACACACACATCAAATAGTCTTTCAGTTTTGATTCTGCCTCGATCCTGTCCCATGATTTGCATTAATCTCAATAGACAGAAATCAATTTCTGATTTCAGATAAATATTTTGTAAAAATTCCTCTACAAAAATATATAAAAAAAAAAACTACAACGATTTAACGATTGGTAGATACCACATCTGAGCATATGTAGCATACCCCATGTGGTATGTCTAGTGTCCACGAGATTATTTACATTTACACCTGTTTCAGGCGTCGACGACGGTGTCTCCCCTCCGCTCTCTGGATGCCACGCTGCTGTTTGCTCCACACTTCATACCACGCTGCTGCTGCTGCTTGCTCCACACTTCATGCCAAGCTGCTGCTCCACACTTTATGCCACTGGCCTGCTAATGAGGCCGCTTTGCAGCCGAGTAGTTTGACATTTTGACCAGGGCCAACCAAACCCTCAGAGCAGACGACCACCAGCCGAGTGTGTGATCATCTGTTGATTTCTTTTTACAATTCGGTGTTTCCTCTGCGATGCTTATCAGCGCCATGCGAGAGAGTGAGAGAAGATGCCGATGCCGATGGCGATGCCGATCCCGATGCTGTTTTGTGTCCAAGAAGAGATCTCCTATCGGACATCGGTGATTTTTCTGTGGTACCGTTTCTCGTTTGCCTCAATTAATGAAAATGAAAATTTTTCTGTCTGTCTCTTGTGATGCTTATCGCGCGAAAAGAAACAAACAACAAAAAATAAAAAACAATCAGTGGAAAAAATCAATTAATGCAAATGCATAGCGCAGGAACAGAGGTGGAGGGGATGGGTGAAAATAACTTACAATTATGTTAAAGTGTTGAAAACGATTTGATTGTTTGATTATTTGATTGGTCTGCGATTGGCAGACTTTTGATAAGACGAAAACCCCCATGAAATATTAATTTCTTTACACTTGACAAAAGCGCAGCAAAAGCACAGGGAAAAAATGCACATAAATTAGTTTCCTCATCTGTGGTCTAATCTGTGGCTTGTTCCACCGGAAATGAAGCATTAATCTCTGCAAGAAAAATCTCAACTAAAGCCCGAATTTGTCAAGCCAAAAGCATCAACAATTCATCCATCCATTCATTCATTCATTCATTCCATTCCATTCGTTCATTCATGAGGTTTCTTTTGAATGAAAATTGAAAAACTACATGGCCCTAGAGTGGCCCTCGACAACACAGACTCTCTGGGCCTTTGTCCGTTTGCTTGTTTATAAATAGAAGTAAATTAATAACATAAGTACCTAATCCAATCAATCAAACGGGGTAAATCACACAGCCACAGAGGCTCCCCCCCCCCCTGCCACTACCATCAGCCAAACGCCAAAAGGCAACTCAAACAACAGTGCCATAGAGAGGTACAACAATCGGTGGATACAACAACCACTGTGACGGAATGACTACAAGATAAAAACATCAACGGCAACAGCCACAACAATCACAGCCCCAACAGCCACAACAGGCACAGCCAACAGCCAACAGTCACAGCCAACAGTCACAGCAAGTCGTCTGGTCTGTCTGTCCGTAAAGTTTTTAGCTGTAACAAAAATCGGATATGCCCATCCCTAAAAAAAAAAACGCAAGCAGATATACAAAAATATGAAAGGAAAAACAACAGATTTAGGAGAGATCTCTGAATGCCCTTAAGGTGGGACTAGAATAGAAAAATAACATATACAAAATACGATGCTTGCTAAACTAATCCATAAGGAAAATTATATAATATATACAGATAAATAAAATTTTTTTAGATCCAAGAAAGTACCAGAAACAACTTGAGGAAATACCGGAAAAATTCCAGCAAAATTGTAAAGAATAAAAAAAAAACCAAATAAAAAATCTTAAAATAACATTTAAAGACTAGGCAAAATAACAGAAACAAATACTGGGAGTGTAATAAATTACTAGACTCACAGTAGAATAATACTACACTGACTTAGCCAAAGGACTTCCTTTCACTCTCTAACCGAAGAACTTTTCTTGGAAGAAATCGCATCCTAAGAACCCATATTATTTTTGTTAGAACGTAACAAATAATATTATTAATACAACTCAAAAGTAGAAGAGTAGTCTTTTCATCTACATATATTTCTACTCTTTTTGTTCTTGCTTCAGTCTTTAATCTTCTATTTCTGTCCCTTCTACGGTCTTCAGTTTTCAGTCTTCTATCTCCGTTCTTGCTACAGTCTGCAGTCTTCAGTGCTTCAGTGCTTTCTACTACAACCGAGTATCGTACTATATGGAGGCTGATGTTTCAGTTGATGGCTGATGCTGTCGCCTGGCGACATTTGCGGAACTGGAACCAACATCGTTCCCTGTCTCTCTCTCTCTCTCTCTCTGTGCGAGTATCTTTAAGGTCCGTTTGCTCTTTCGTTATGTTCTTCAGGCTTCAGTCTTCAGTCCAGTTTCAAGCTTGATCTCTTTGGATTCTGCTGATGCTGTCGCTCTGGCGGCTCTAGCTCTGGCTGCTGCTGCCTTCACATTCACGCCCTCACCTCCTCACTAACCCCCCCGGTCGGATCGGTTGTTGGGTTGTTCGAATCACGGGTCTGTGGAGGTCTGCAGGTCTGTGGCTCTGGAGGTCTGGGGGTCTGGTGGCCAATCCTTATTTTTTGTTGTTGTTGTTTCTTTTCGGTCTCTTGCGGGTCTCGCGCTGTGGCTCTTTTTATGAATATGAATGGCTTAGCACGCGCCTTTTAAGCCACCAGCTGAGATGACTTGTGGCTTTTCAATTTCTTGTTGTGTTGTTGAGCGTTTTGCTCTGTTACTTGTCGGACGGCACGGTACGGTACGGGACGGGACGGTGCCCGGACCCCCTCTGCTGTCCTGCTCTCTCTCTGTCCCTCGCTCTCTCTCTCTCTCTCTCTGTCCTATACGTAAGATGTCTCGTAGTGTCTCTTGTATTGATCAACGTTTTTTCCATATACTCTTTAAAGAGAGGTATTATGAATTTTGAGGTGAGAAGTGAAGTGAAGTGAAAACAGACAGAAATAGTCGTAAAATATTTTGTTCAACTGTTTACTTAATTCGTAAAAACCTTAGTTCTTAAATTTATTATAATTTTTTTTTTTATATACAAATATTTTAATAATAATATATATTATATAAATTATCTTAAGATGGTTCCAAAGCAACCCCAGGTTAAATTGATTTAATTTTTAAGACGTTTTTTAGATCATGGAACGTAACTTCACTTTTTGTGTGTCTTTTAGGATAAATATACTGTAAATTCTGGCAGGGCTCTATTTAAAAGTTTTCATTAGAAAAATCGATCTTTGAGGGTATCCGCAGCTTCGTTCACATTCAAGCCTATAAATCTTTCTGGCTTTTTTCTTTTTCTTTCATTTTTTTTTTATGAATTATTGAGTACTTGACGATCTCTCCGTCTCTGGGTCTCTCCCTGTCTCCTCGTCTCTGGGTCTCAGCCGCTATCGCTGGGTCTCTCCCCCCTCTTGGGCTTAAGCGTAATGACTGAGCGCAATTTATTTTCTTACATTTTTTTTCTGCTGTACTTGAGTTTCTTTTTTTTTTGTGTTAGAAAGATACACGCATCTAACGGATTGGAGACACACTACTATGTATAACAAGTTCAGAAATACTTCATAGGGTATCCACAATTCGGTTAAACTTTGTTAGCCCTGCAATTGGCTTTTTTTTTTTGATTTGGTTTTATGTGCGACCGGAAATGAGTAATCAAAGATTATGCGCGATTATTAGCGAATATATATTCGATATATTCGATTCGATTTTTCGGTTAGGGGAGCACAAATATTGATTGATGATTGATGAGCTTTAAACAGTAGACTGATGTTCTCGAATGATACATATATCTGGTTTTGCTCTACCTGGAAATTGGATTCTTTTGCCATAACTCCTTCTGTATAACGAAAACTGTCTGTCAAATATTATTGGAAATCCACTAAAATGTAAAATTATGAAGCAGGTGGAAATGTTTCCAAACGATTTATGAAGCTCTTTCGATTGTTTTTCCTATGGAAAACAGACTTGACTCTCTAAGCTTGAGTATCGCTTACGCGTATCGATTTTCCTTTGCCCGCAAAACTGAACTTCAATCAAGTAATGACCAGGTTTGATGATCAGGCCCACAATTTCTTCATGTGTGTGTGTGTGTGTGTGTGGGGTAACATGAGTAATGCCAGCAGATACACAGCCAGATATATAGATACAGATCAGTAGCCAGTAGACAATAAAAGCCACAGACCCAGACATGGCTTGGGCACAATGCCCATTAAAAAACCAGAGAGGGGAGAGAGCGGGCGGAGACCCGACCCCCATTCCGATTCTGAGTCGTTGCAGGCCCTTCCTCATCTAATTGGCGCGTCCCCGTAAAAGTAGAAAGAGGAGTAAAAAAATGCTCTGCTTCAAGTCTCAAAGTGGGGCATAAAACTCAACATTTTATGTAATGTGTTCATTAGAGACCCGATGAGGCGATACCCTACCGCCCCAATGCCCCCCTTCCGCCTTGCTCTGCTCTGCTCTGAACCCCTCTGTTAGTTCTACTGCTCCACTGTTTACAGTCTCTTGGCGTTTGTCTGTCTGTCTGAATAATTGATCCAATAACACAGCAGGCTGTTGATTTTTTACAATCGAGCGATAAAATTTACTATCGTTGATCGATATTGATAGCAAATTAGAGTTATTAATCGAGGGCCCCCATCAAACCAAGCAATGTCTTTTTGTCTCTTAGCTGTAGAATTTCGTTCAGCGTGTTGTTTTTCCTTTGTTCGTTTTTTATTTATTTTTATGTCTATGCGAAATAACGTTAATTTCTTAATTTGCATACTTAAAAAATAAAAATAAAAAATTGAAGGAATTTTTATGTGGCATGTAAACGTTTTTCTGGCATTTTGTTTTTGGAGAATTCCCCCCCGAAAAAAAAAATTAACGATTGAAAAACCTTTTGGACATGGCTCATAAAAATGGGGTTTTGGCTTTGTTTTTATACCCGTACTCAAAAAAGAGTTAAGGGGTATATTAGATTTGTGGTAAAAGTGGATGTGTGTAACGCAGAGAAGGAAACGTTTCCGACCCCATAAAGTATATATATTCTTGATCAGCATCAATAGCCGAGTCGATAGAGCCATGTCTGTCTGTCCGTCTGTCTGTCTGTCTGTCTGTCTGTCTGTCTGTCTGTCTGTCTGTCTGTCTCGATGAGCGCCTAGATCTCAGAGACTATAAGAGCTAGGGCAACCAAATTTGGTTTCCAGACTCATGTGATATCCCACTGTTACAAGTGTATTTCAAAATTTCGCCCCGCCCCCTTCCGCCTCCACAAAGGACGAAAATCTGTGGCAGGCACATTTTTAAAGATACGATAAAACTAAAAACGCAGTGTCGTAGAGAATGCCCATATCTACCAGACTGCCGAATCTGAATCAGATCGGATCATAATTATAGCCAGAATGAAAAAATTAATTTTCAGTTGCTTCCCCTTCCCCCTCCTGACGCATGCAAGCAAGTCATTTTCCTTCTCGCTCGCACACTCCGCCGCGTTCAGTGCGCGAGCAACCCCTAGCGGAGGAGATGTAGAATCTAATTGGAACATGTACAATCTACATGTTAGATGTAGAATATACATTGTAGATGTAGATATCAGATGTAGCAAAAAAATGTTAAATGTAAAATTTTTTTTTTAATTCTAAAATTCTAAAAAATCATATGCTTAAAAATGTTTATGCTGACTGAGTACGGGTATAAGTAGAGTCGCGTCCCCAGAAGCGACTCGCACGTTCCTTCTCGTTTTTTTGTTGGATTGTTTGAAAAACCCATCAAAAATGTTAAATGCTACACAAATGAGGAACTTATATATCTTCTTTTTTTTTTGGAAAGGCAAGCAGCATATTAGGCGACTTTTTGATGATGTCTAAATAACGATATATCTTTGTAACGAATTACAGGATAGAAAAGGGTGTATATTAAGTAATTAAATAACTTTGGAAACATGAGGATTTAATACAAATATTCTATTTTTTATTTTAATCAAGTATTCTAAATTATTTAATATATAAAAATAAATAAATTATTTAATATTTTAAGAGGCTCTCTCTTGACTTTTTGCCTCATGCAAAGTTATACAAAATAGGACTCCCTCCCATTCAATCGAATGTATCTTTAAATCTTTACTTTAGCCCATTTCCAGGGCATCCACCAAGTCGAGCCATAATTTTCTACATTTCATTTCATTCCCAAATTAGTCCAAGAATCAGAAAGGTATCACATTTGATTGCAGCTTTTAGGTGTAAATGGCAATTAGCCTCAAGGGGGAGATCCATCGGAGAGACGGGGAGGCTGCCACCAAGGGGTCTGCAGAAAAAGGAGAGCCTGTCCAGCCAATCCAAGTGCTCGTGTCCTACAGGGCAACATTGTCACCCAGTCTTAAAGCCTGTCATCTCTACGGCTGACAGTTGGACATAAATGCCACACGCAGACGCCTGCTAGACATTTCCCCTGCCCTTCCATACCATCCCACCCCACCCAAGAGACTGCGTCTGTGGGGGCCCCGCCTGAGTCCGGTTTTTTGCCTCTCTGTTTTGTGTTCTGTTGCTGTGTATGAGAGGATCTGTTTGCATTTTGCACATAAAATCCATAGAGCGATGCGCTTACAGTTGCTATCATTATTATTATTATTGAATGTGGTTTTCTTTCGGCATAAACTAACGCAATTGAATGCCCCTCCCAGCAAACATTTCATTTCGATTCATAATCTGCCGGTTTAACATTCCTACAGGTTTTAACAGCACACAGAAATTGAGTGCATAAATCAAAACTAAACGAGTGGCGCAGGCTGCAAAAAAGGCACCAGAAATTTCGGTAGATACAACGTGATTGATAACGCAAAGTGATTGAAGTGCAGTGGCAAAAGATGTGTGATTAAGTCTCAGGAACTTATTTTAAAACAAAGCGTACCATTAAAACTGCCAAGCACAAAGGTTCAGTGACCAGAAAGAATGTCCTTAAAGCAGGTAGAATGTTAAAAAGATTTTGGAAATAAAATAAACTAAATTTACCAAAAGATTCTCCTGGTAAAATATTCAAATTTCGGTTGTAATTAACTCGCATATCAATCAGATGCTTCTGTTCTATTTAATTTTAACAAGAACTTCCCACAAAAAGAAAAACATAATTCTTAAGACATTAAAATGCAACTTCCCCTCATCCACAAACACAAGCCCCTGCCGCCATTGAAGACACACTTCTACGCTTCTACGGGCCAGAAACTCATTTCATTTGCGCCGTTGGATGGTCGGACAGTAGCTCAAAATGCTGAATGCCAGGTGGGTAGCCCTGGGGGCCCGTCAAATTACCGGGCATGGCTCGAGCGAGCCCCTGCTAATAAAGCCGTAAAATTAAACGCCAACAGGCCGTGCCACCGAGGCCCCAGCCAGTGATAAACGCCCCACAGATGTTTTGAATTGTTTATTTGCGTGCAAATAATTGCAGCCTCAAAAGACCAGCCAGAGGATTCCTCTGGGTTGATTGGCTGCGCATTGTAATCAGCTTTTGTACACCCTGACTCCCCTTTGGCCCCACTATCGTCCATCGCAAACGAGGTGTACCTCCTCTTTCCGCAGCTGAATGCCACCTTGGTGGAGCCAGCCATGGAGTAGACAGCCATGGAGGCGTCAATTGGCCATACTAATGAGCCGCTAATGAGAAAGCATCGTTGCAGGTCCCTCAAAAGAAGAAGAATGCGAACTTGGGATTGTCGTGTCATACCAGACTTTTTTATGGCGTTGATTGTTAAGAAATAAACGGCAGGCATTTCAACGAAATCCAAAGAAAATTGAAAGAAATTAATATATAAATAATAAATCGGAAAATAATAAAACACCGATGATCTACAGAGGGTATAAACCAATCGTTTCTCTCTGCCAGAATCCTCAATCACATCAAGAAGTTAGGAAATCTACAAATATTTCAAGGGGCGTTGCCTCAACAAAATAATTAAAATATTTACACAAATGCCAGCAAAAAAAAAAGGAGGCAGAAAAATCAAACCACAGAAAAAAATACTTTCCGACATTTAAACGAGTTCAAAGCAAAAAGTAAAACAAAACAAAAAAAAACTCATATGTAAACGCCCCAAAATGTGGGCAAGCAGGCAGCAGCAGCAGGCAACTATCTATAGCTGTATCTGTAGCTATGTATCTACGTTACTGCTGTTGTATCTGTAGCTATGTTTTGTGCTGTTGGCCCACCCGACGTGGCCATAATAAATGCTTTGTGTTTTGTGTGTTTCTCATGTTAAACGTAAATGAGAGAGATATATAAAATGTTAAGCACTTGTTGAATGCTTAGATTCTAGGATTATTCGCATATATTTCCAAGCAAAAAGGTGAAACAAACAGCTCCCACAAATTTCATTTGCCACTTCATTAGCGAAACATTTTGTCGCCTGTATGCCACAGCAGCAAAGATCCCCCCCAAAGCTAATCCCATCCGCATCTGAGATGTGGAACCACCCAATGGCAAAGCATTTTCCAACCTCCTCGGCAAGTGTCCAAAGTGTCAGAAAAAAAAAAACTTTAAACCGAGACAAAAATTTAATTAACTTGCGTCTAAAGCTGTTGAAAAATCTTAATGAAACATTTCAATTTTCATATATTTTTGTAACTAGTTTCTTTGTACGTTTTTCCACTGCTATTGGATGATGAAACTTGTTTTTTTTTTTGGTAGAGAAAGAGATCGCTTCCACCCAATCGCTTAATTGATGCCAAAGCAAAATGTTTTGGAAACAAAGGCCCAAGATGTGCCATAAATAAGAACCCAAACAACTTGGCGGCTCATTAGCAGAGAGCACCGAAAAGGAGAGAGAGAGAGAGAGTTTTGGGCAAAGACAGATGGAGAGTGAGAGAGAGAGAGGTTCAAGCAGTGCCGCCTGCCACGAGCAGCACCTGGAAATGCACCTGGAAAGCTGATGCTGTATCCCCGTCGATTTGTAGGCGACCCCATGCCTGGGCCTTGGGGTGCCATAAAACAAAAATCAGTTTGAAATGAAAACATATCGATGGCTCGTTAGTTGCTTGATCGCAGCAGGGTGGTTAAAGCAATCCAATAGCCATTAGAACTACTACAAACGATCGAGCGATATCCGATACGAGAGTATGGCATGGAAATTATAGCCACAAACAGCAGTCAAGCAGTCAAGAGATTGTCCGGTAAAATGTCAGGTGTGGCAAATCAAAACACGAACAAAAACCAGAAAAAAAAACCCTCACTGTCTCCCCCCAAAAATACATAACCCAGTAGCAATTATAAACTATTTCACTCACTTGCTAAATCCACACTTATTTTTTGTTTAACTTTATGTCAATTTTCAGGGTTACAAAACAACACACAACAAAACACAATCGGAACAAAATATAATAATCATTCTATAATTATGCCAGCAACGAACAAATTAATGCTCACAAAGGGGCAGCGATCCGGCGATCCAACGGAACAAAAGGAACTGGCCGAAGTGCAGACGATCATCAGAAAGCTGGACGTTAGCAAGCAGGTGATACTGGGCAGAGTCTACAAGAATGTGCCCGATGCCTGCAATGCCATTTGGAAGAGTGAATACAATTGTCTGGATCTGCAGAAGATGGAGCTCAAGTTGCGTGGCTCTGATCTGCAGACATTTATCCAGAAAATGTTTGAGGACTTTCGCAGCGCACACTTTCGCAGCCAACAGTTGCAGGACGAGATGAATGTCCTGGATCAGGCGGGCATCAGGGAACTGCCGAATGTCAAACGCTGTGTGATTACATGGGGCACGGTCATGCAACGCAGAACCACCACATTCCCTCAGTGGCCATTTCATGCATTGCCCCCGCTGATGCGGAATCTACGTTATCTGGAGATTCATTCGCCGCTGGAGGTGTGCTTTATTGAACAGTTCAGGCAGCTGGAGGAGCTGCGTTTTCATGGCCACGTGGAGAACTGGGTGCTCAAGGGCATTCTGTCGCGTGGCTTGCCCCTAAAAGTGCTACATTTTGTGGGCTCTCATTCACCCGATCTTCAGGGCATTTCGCAGTGCACACAAATGGAAAATCTAATGCTGAATCAGGCTGTATTTCAGGCCAACAAAGAGGAGATCTTTCAACTGCCAAAACTTCATATATTGGAAATTAAAAAACTCGCCGAATCCAAGGAAACAATGGAGACCTTATGGCAGATTATTCGTGAGCGAGAAAATCATTTGAGAATATTTCGTTTGAATTGCAGTTTCATGAACAGCGCCCAAGACCTGATACCATTCCGGCTCAATCGCTGCCGCTATATGGATGGCCTGGAGCTGATTGATTGCAATTTTGGCAATCAGGATATATTGGCTCTGGGCCTGCCTGTCACCTATAAGCATGCCGTCTTCTGCCACTGTTCGAATCTGATGGATGACCAAATTTTGGACTTTATTCAAGCCAACACAAAGCTAAAGCAGCTTGTGTTTATCGATTGCCCTAGCTTGACGGAGGAATTGCTACAAAATATTTACAAGTTGCGACGCCATGAAAAGAAATCGCATTCGTTGAAAATCAAATTCAAGGGATCGCCCGACATTTGGGAGGCATATAAGAAGAATGTGTGTAGAGCTTTTTGTTAGGGATCTCTCCCTTTCATAATTGTTATATTTGTTGTGTCTTTATAGTTTCGCAACTTTTGGTCGGATCGCGTGGATGTGCTGCAAGTGGAGCGCTTCAAAAAGGACTACAATCCGCTGCAGCATGTTCAGTTCTTGTTCAAGGACCCACCCATCAATGTTACGCCTGCCAAAGAGTCCAAAACATAAGTGTTTTTTGCTCTGAAGAATAAAGAAGCTCAGCCTGGGTTGCCTTTGGGGCATCATTTATCTTCAGTCTATCAGGTGGCACATCGAAACCAAACCAGTCTCTACTACTGGGACTGGGACTGGACTTCTCTCTTCTTGCTAATTGGCCGCCTGCCATGTGGCGATTTGTCATAGTCACCGACTCCACGCATGCGCCACGCCACGCCACTCCACGCACTATCCTATCCTACCCCAAAAGCCACACACGCAACACACAGAGCACAGCTACACGATTTTCAACAACAAAATTTGTCATATGTGACGATGGAAGCCGTACGGACGGACGGACGGACGGACGGACTACGGTATGGACAATATGTCCAAAAAACGGCGTGGCGTCTAGGCTGCGTTTCAGTTTTGGGTTTTTTTTTTTTTTGGTGCATTTTGTCAGTCTGCCCCGCCGCGGCGGAATGCCAAACAAATTTGTGAACATGATGCAGTTTACAGCTCCATGGTTACGTCTATCGTTGTCGTCTATTTGCTGGGGGGCCCACCCATTGTTATAATTATTGGGCGCCCATGTGCAAGTGACAATTTAACTCTGGTTCTCTCTGGGTTGGCATTTGTGGAGCACGACCGACCCGATCCGACGCGGCGTTGCGTCGGTAAACAAGCGACATGTGTGTTGAAAGTAGTTCGAAGACGAAGAGTTGTGATCGAAGAGCGGCAATAAATTAATGGGTTGGGTGGGGTGGGGAGGGGGAAAAGTTCGATTGAAAAGTTGTGAAACAACTGGAAATTCGATCTTTGAAGTATTTTAATCGATGCCTATCGAACTATTTACGATTATTCGATGGCCAAATAAAGCGGTAAAAGAGTGTTAAGTAGCGTCAAGAGTTTTAAAATTGAAATTCCTAAGAAATCTCTACATACAAGTCTTTAATAACTTTGGCGATCTCACAGCCCTCAATTCCTTCAATCGGGACGGGGCTCCTTTCCTTTCCTTTCCAGTTCCCTGAGCTCGAGCTCGCCTTGGCCACTAATTCGTTTTCACACTTTTCATATATCGGACAGGTCGGGAATGGCTGGCGGCGCATTGGCAGCGCCTAATTTCATACGCCAGTCTTAGATCCCCCCCACCAACTCCGCGCGTACCGTCTCGCGTTGTGGCAGCCGATTCCAGCCAGCTAATATTTATATTTGCCCTGCATTTCTCACTCGGTCGATTGCAAGCGATTTGATAAGCAAATGGAAATGCAGTTCGCAGCAGCGGTTCGATCGGGAGCCAGAAGTTGGGAGGGAGGGAAGAGGAAATAGAGGAGAGGCCAGTCAGACGATGGCGGCGAAAGGTGCAAATAAATAATTTGCAGTAGCCGCGACGGCCACCAGGCGGCGACCACTAGACGACCCACTGTTTGGCCTACCTCTTGTATTCTCGTTCGATACATACATATATGTGGACCCCAGCACTCATACCAAACGGAACGCGACGGCCAGACAAATATTTTATTGCAAATTTGCTGATATTGGACGACAGGCGGGCCACTGGAGCAGTTTGTACTGCCGCTGCTGTAGCCATTGCTGTTGTCCGGCTGTTTTGCATATTAAATTTATTTTATTGAATATAGGAATAGATTTAGTTTGATATTCGAGGGCGGATTGTAAAGTTATTCAAATGGTTTTCAAAAATTTCAAATTTCAATTTCCAAAATCCCGCTTTTTCCATTATTGATATTTGAATTGTTGCACTTTACAACACCATTTAACTATCGATCACTTCCCACCCACGCATTTTGCCAAAAAAAATACCAAAATTCGCATAGATTTGTCACCACCAACTAAACGGTTCTTTCTCTTCTCAGCTGTATGGGTCTGTGTGTCTGTGTAACCTGCATATCCACCCTCTCACTTGCACATACAGTTTTCTAACTTGCATTGTATTACCGTTTCCTTACGCTTGCAGCTTCTATGTGTGTCCCACTCTCTCCACCGCTCTCACGACCTGGGCCGCATAATTGCCATGACGCGCCATGGAAGGAGACCCCAGCGGGCGATGAATTATTAATTGCCGTTGATTTGCATTGAGATTTCTTTTTGGCCGGGCGGGGATCATTACTGGGGGACTACCAGCATCAGCAATATCTTGGCCAGCATAACTGCAAGCCAAGTGTAAACATAATAATCAACGGGCATTATATGCCGCCGATATATGGCGATCAGTGTATGCGCTTTGGCCGCCGGTCACGTTGCAGAGCCCCACAATTGACACCTGAGAGCGTTGCCCGTGCCTATTATTGTTGCTGCTGCTGCTGCTGCTGCAGCGCCGCAATAATTGTTATTTATGCACTTGCATTTAGCTGTATGTATGCAATGGCGCATTTTCCGGCTGCCATGGCCCTCCCCTGGCAGGGGCGTAACGCGAGCAATTTGCAGATTACATAAGAGGTTAGGCTCTCCTAATTGTGAGAGCAAGGGGCGGGGAGGGCGCATGCTGATTCTCAATACGATTATTGCATTTAAATATTCTTAGGATTATTGTTTGTTCTGACTTACCTTATTTTGGGCGTTTCTTCATAATTTTCGCTCCTTGATGAATGTAAGGTCTACTTTTTTGAGGTTATGTTTAGTTCTAGGCCTAATTACACGCACGAATGCTTCAAGATGGCCGTCGAATGCACTCGCGAACGCACTCGAAATAAACCGACTATGCAGCGAAGGGACATTCAGAGGGGCACACACGCGCTTAAGTTCAACTTGATGGCGGAGAAGTGACTACTGTGCAGGAGACGAATGACGACAGGGGGGGGCCTCTTCTTGCCTTCTCTCATTTGTGATCCCTGGAATTTCGACTGAGGGATAAAGGCAAAGACGAAAAGCCTTTGTGGCTCGCTCCTCGGCAACCACTTAAACTCGCTTAACGCTGTTCGCTTGTCAAAATTGCAGCAGCCACCGGTGTTCCTCACCGCCGCCCCCACGCACGACCGACGAAGAAGCCACAAGAGATGACGCAGTCGAAAAGGTTCCTTCCTCAGCTGTGGCCAAGTGAATTAACCCTTTTACTTTGCGCGCAAACACACACACACACACACACACTCGCTGGCAGATGGCAATGGGCAATCCAGTGACCACAAACTACAGAAGGAGGAGGCAGCCAGCAGCCCAGAAGCAACAGAAACTGATTTGTATTTTTCTTTTGGTTGCCTGCAAGTGTGGCTTCTGTGTTTTTGGCCAAGAATAATTTACCCCAATGCGAAAATATTAGACACACAGAATAATTTAAGCGAATCGCGACTGGCGAAAAATGGCGGACAAAGAGGCATTAGTGTCAACAATACAATAATTAGGATAATTATTAATTAGGATATGCCAAAAAACGTTGTACAGCACTCCTACTACCAATGGGCAAACAGCTTTGAAGCTGTTGAACGTTGTGGAGCACTATTTAAATGTCAACAACCTTTGCAGGCGAATTTCACGAAAAATATAAAGAAATTACTTGTATTCGGTGCGAAAAATCATAAGAAAGTCTTAATTAAGATTTCCTGTTGCAGATATCGATGATGGGGGGGAACTCAATTCAGAAGCCAAGCCTTGGCATACTAACATTTTGGCGCCACATTTTATGGACGTATGTTTGTACGTTTATTTAAATGCTTACTCGACACTTGAGCTGAAGCACGGTGGAGAATTGCGCGTAAATTCGTTGCGGTCTCTCGCGTCATCAACATAATCGCCGTCAACAGCAGTCAACAGCATCAAACTGCCAAGAAAATGTTGCTACTGTTTCCAGCAAACCACGACAACGGCAGCGGCAGCGGCACTTGGAGACAGAGAAGCACCAGAAGCAGCAGCAAATGTGAAGTGGGTTTTTTTTTTATGATGAGCCCAGGCAGCACTTTCAAACTGAAACGAGACGAGACGAGACGAGACGGACCCACAAACACAAAAGCGTGTCGTGTCGTGTAGTGTCGTGTGGTGTGGTGCCGTGTCGGACCCTGTCAAACATTCTGTGCGAGATCTGTCCAGTGGAGGAGTTCCCTGCTGCTACTACTGCTATAGAAATTACTGCCATAGATGTGTATGTGTACATGGGATGCGGCCAGTACTGTTCCAGTTCTATACCGTCGAGACGGTGATCAACATAATGCTGATGGGCTACCATATACGCGGCTTCATGTCGCTGGATCTGAGCTTCCTGCCACCGAAGGACCAAACCCCATACTACTTCTATACGGCCACCTTCTATGTCTTTACCACGCTCAATATGTTTGCCAGCATTGGTGCGTGCACCGGCCACGAGTCGGTGCTGCTGGAGGAGATCCTACGCACGCTCACTGGCTGCATATTGTACATGATTATCTCGCTGATGACGCTCAAGGATGTGGAGAATGATTTCCATATGATGTACATTGGCATGGGCGATCCCAATCTGCCGGAGCAGCCTGTGCATCCGTTCTTTGCCTATCTACGCTCACAGGCGGTGTATTCGCTGGTCTGCAGCATCATCTATCTGCTGCACTGTCTCATTGTCGTTGACGTAATGCTGTCGTATGAGGAGGGCGATTATCGAATGTATGACACATCCGATGAATCAGACGGGGAGGATATTGGTTTCATACCCGTACGCTTATATTTTTGTGGTGCCTATGTACAGGAGCGCCTCGAACAATATCGCTGGTTTCGTGAATTCTCGCATGGCGGACGCATGAGCGTCTAATCGTGCATGTAATTCGTACGAGTATGTGGCTTGTCCTTGGAGTCCTCCTCTTATTTTAGGTTTTGTTTTCTTTCTGAGTACTGGCAGTTCTTATGACGTGAGAGGGCTTATTGACGACGAATGTGTCAGCGACAGACTACACACACACACACACACACACACACACACACAGCCAGTGACAGCAGCATTCGAGAGCTGGGGAGCATCATAAAAATATGAAGCTGCCTTCTTTTACTGTGACGCGTGCCGTGCCAGGTCTGTCAGATATAGAGGTATACATATATACATATGTATATACGATGCGGCCAGTACTGTTCCTATTTTATACCGCCGAAACGATGGTCAATATGATGCTGATGGGCTTCCATATACGCGGTTTCATGGCAGAGGATCTGAGCTTCCTGCCCATAAGGGACCAAGTAACGCACTACTTCTACACAATCACGCTGTATATCTTCACCGTGCTGACAATCTTTGCCAGCATTAATGTGTGCTCGGGCAACAAGGCCAGCATTATGGAGGAGATCATACGCTCAATGACCGGCTGCATATTGTATGTGATTATTTCGCTGATGACGCTCAAGGATGCCGAAATGGATTTCCACTTGATGTACATTAACATGATGGATCCGAATATGCCGGAGAAGCCGGTGCATCCGTTCTTTGCCTATCTACGCTCACAGGCGGTGTGTTCGCTGGTCTGCAGCATCATCTACCTGCTGCACTGCCTCATTGTCGTTGATGTCTTGCTGTCGAGCGAGGAGTACTCTGATGGGGATGAAGATGAACGCTCGGATGAATATTCGGACGATGATACGGACTATATGCCCGTGCGCTTGTATGTGCTTGGGGAGACGCTGCAGCAGCACCTCGAACGCTATCACTGGTTCCGTGAATTCTCTCATGATCACCGCATGAACCTCTAAACCATTTCATACGCCTTTTTCCCCCCATATCATTTTATTGTACCGCTCTCTAATTAAAGTCTGCCTTTCTTTCTCCTATGACGTCAGTGGAAAAGCAACAGTCTTTTTTCGGGGGGGTGCATCGTGCAAAGAGAGAGAGTGAGTAAGAGAGAGCTGTTCCATTGACGACAATGTGTCACAGATAAGCAGCTGTGTGGCCTGTTGGCCGGGGTCGGAGCTGGTGAAGGTGAAGCTGGGTGCTCTAGCCAGTGCGCATGCCCCCCAAAAAGAAAATCAATAAATTATGGGGTAAAACGGCAGTCAAGAGCAAGGTGAAGCATTGCCCTGCAACTGCTGGCTGGCTCCATTGCCGGGTGCTGTGCTGCGTACTGGGTGCGGTGCCTGCCTCTGACTGCCTGACTGCCTGCCTGCTTTCATTCATAAAACTACGCGTTCACTTTCCTTTGGATGGCTGTGTATCGTACATACATATATAGGACTCTTTCTCCCTGGTCTTGACTTTCTCAAGGCTATTTTTAACGCATGCCAAGCAGCATCAGCCGGCCGGATATTGAAAGGTTCTTATTTGCTCTCCTCTCTCTTCCTCTTTGTTGTGGCTCTACCACAAAACTACGAGTATTGACCCAAGGCACACACACATTTGATATGCAATCAAGGCAACGAATGCTACCCATAAATATTGATGGTGGCATAAAGTTTGCCAAAGTTTTTGCATCTCATGGGCATTAATATTTAAGAACAGAAGGAAATTAGTTATTAAATTAAATGTATTTGTTTGCTGTACTAAATCTGAGAAAGCAATTGATTATGGTCTTTGTTCAGAGTTTCAGTGCTGTATACAATTTATACCAATACAAAATCTGAATATAGAAGCTAAAGATATTAAAAAAAATAATTAAAGTTCTACTTTTAAGAATTTATTGCATTGTTACACGGATTTTTAGCACCCTAAACGTAGCTTAACAAGTTTATTTCCGATTATAATACTAAATTTCTTGACTACAGTGATGCATAGACTTAGATATTATTTAAGTTATATTTTTGGTAATTTATTTAAATATTTTAAAGCTCTGATTGCACCTCGAACAGAGCATATCGACTATATTTATTTAATTAATGGATAAGTCAATAATTTGCATAGTTCCTTAGATTCCCCCAATCCGTGCAACATTTCGGGGCATCGTCTCCGAGATGATAAATGCATAAAATTATTTGTATGCAATTAAAAAATAATAGGCACACAAAGGAGAGCACACAATCAGCTAATGAACTTCCCACACATGATAGAAAAATGTAATACCCCGCAAATAATGCGCATACGCCCCGTAAACCAGAGATTCCTTTACAATTCCATTCAAATTCCCTTACAAAAGCAGATGCACAATAATTTTGTAATGCAGAAAAACATTCAAGCCAACCCACAGCACAGTCACATACCTTTGAGCTGCTGCTGCTGCTGCTCCTGCCGCTACTCCCCCAAATAGGATTATGCAAGAAATCCTTCCTAATGGCCACAATAATTCATTGCCCAATTTGTGCAGGTTTTCAACCCACAGGAGCAGCCCACATTCAAGCGCGACATTAAATGCGACGAACCGCATAAAGAACAAAAAAAAAAAATGTTACATTTAACCCAACGCAGAGGGGTAGGGTATGGTATCAACTTTTGGTTCGCCTACGCAGAAAAGCGAATGTGGAAAATGTGAACTGAGCTGCGAAATGCGAAAGGGAAAATCAATAAGGACGCCATCGTTGCGGGAGCGGCGTGTCCTTGAAAGCAAAGAGAAAACAGAGAGCCATTCATGAAATTAGCAGGAAATTTTCATGAATGAAAAATAGCCAGGCGCTGGCGAATTACAGGGGTAATATTTTCGAAATATTTGGTGAGCATGCGCCCTGGCCCATGGCTCCCAAAGGGGGTCCACTCTTCGAAAGTGTGTGTGTGCTTTTGTACCCCTGTTGTCAGGGCACTGACGCAACCGCGCGATGCGCTTGATCCAAGGTCACGCGTAAAATTTCATTCATAAAAACGAAACGCCCCATAGGTAGAGCGTAACTCCCTCTGCATACATACTGTACATCCGGCTCTGCCTGGGAGTGTGCTGCGTCCTTGTGCGTGCACGCGCGTGTCATCTTAGGCAAGCCGGAGGGTGGATTCGGTGCCAGAACTCTGTTTTGCGGAAGTGGGTTAGGCGGCGCGCCTCTCCCTATTTGCAGCTTGTTGATTTTTCTACGCGTGCAAACGCAAACAAAGCGGGAAACCATTTTCATTCATGAAAACCCAAAAAAGGCACCTCCAGCGCCAACCCACAGACAGGGAGGGGACAGGTAAAGAAAAAAACCACAACAATAATAACCATTTTCGGAGAATAATTTCTCGCTAAGCTGAAAGCAATTTTCGCCCTGGGGATTTTTGTGTGTAAACTTTTCCAAAGCCTGAACATGGGGGAAGCGTAGCTTAGTCTTTTGGTGTAAGCATAAGGCCAAAGGTTACGAAGAATGCTAATAAAATATTAGCGTAAATGTTTTGCCATGTGCCGCCATGAATAATTAAATTAATCGGATTTTCATGGTTTTTAATGGTTACCTCTGTAGTTTCAGATTCATTAAAAATAAAGAATACCCATCAAAATGATTGGAAACCTTTTATCGAATGCTTACTCATAAACGATAAGAAAAATCGATTAACTATTTTCAATTCGTTGCCTGGATAAGCGATAAACGATATCAGAAACATCGAACACTAATAAATCGATAGCCACTTTTCAATTTATTTCCTAGATAAGCAATAAACGATGTCCTGAACCCTTCTATCGAAAGCTCAAATATATACGAAGCTAAATCGATAGCCGATATCAAACACTTGCACATAAGCGATTATAAAAACCACAGGTGTTTGTGACAAGAACCACAGCTTGAAGCATTATAAATATAAACAAATTTATTTGGGTCTAAGTAAGCCTCGCTGTTTGAATCGTTTTGGATGTCATTTCTGAATTCAGTTCAGTCACCGGCTCCCCATTGGTGTTCTCCTGCTAATCCGATTGTAGGGACGGGTCCCGTGAGTGGTTCCCTCAGTTGGTCCGTCAGTGGGAGCAGCATGTGAACTCCGTCAGTGGTCTTTCGAATGCCTACCTTTCCCGTCCCTAGCTTTTTTCCCGAGCGGAGTACTATGCCAGGGATGAGAGGACGAAACCAGCATGATGAAGTAAGTATCTTGGTATCTCACTTGCTAATTATTCGTATATTTAAGTGACTATCTTTTAAATTATAGCCGTATGCCTGCAGGTTCCTTTAATTCCTTTAATCGCTGATCTCCTCCGGCTCTGGCGGGTCTCAGCTCGCCTTCGACGCGATTGGGTACCTGCCAGTTCTTCAGCTGAATGGAGCCGCTGGCCACCTTGTCCTTCAGCGACTCCAAATTTATTTTGTATAAATCCATGTGTGTGTATCTATCAATGTCCTAGATATACTAAAATAAAATCCCTTCACGCACAAAATTGCATTTTAAATCACAAATGGTTCCTTGGTTCCTTGGATCCTTATCATTTGCCAATGCCGCCACCACACCACAATGTCCACAGGTCTCGCAGCCAGCGATTGAAGAGCTCACATGCCAGAGCTCAAAGGCCAGAGCCTAGTAGTTTGCACGATTCCCCCTGGCACCAGAATCAGGCCTGTTTGTATGTTCACTTCTTGTGCTAAGTGCGTTTTGGTTGCCATTCTATTGAGTATTATTCACAGAAATAAGCAGAAAAAAATGAGATTGACTTTGGGGAACATTAAAATCATATTTTCCTTAATAAACTAAATACATATCGCTTATCCTTACGTACATATTTCTATTACAAAAACGGCAACTAAATTGTTTTACAAAATGAACAAAGACGCAACTAAATGAACGATAAAATCAAGAAACAAATAATTTAGCATCGATTTATGGCTAGAGCTGTGTCGTTTGACTGCTGCCAGACATCCCGCCAGATGCGCCTGACTTTTCGGCCAGACTCTGGATGAGCGGCTCCGATTCGGAGCGTTTGTGTGTGCGCTTGGGCGGACGCTTCGCCGCCTGCTTGGCCATCATGCTGCTGCTGCTGCTGCTGCTGTTGGATGCCTCACCACCGGATGAGCCAGAATTGTTGAGTTGCAGCAGATCTGGCTGGCTGCGTGCCAGATCCTGCTCCTGGTAGACTTCTTGGATGGCAGAACTGATATTGGTGTTGGTCACCTGCTCGTTGAGGCACACATCGTCCAGAACCACATCGCTGTTGTAGAAGAGTGCTGTGGCGCCCAGTTCCAGAGAGTTGGTCACATCCAGCTCCTGTTCGCTGACGGCCTTCTTGGGTGTGGACGTGGACTGCACCGATGCGCGTGAGAAATCGTGACTCATATCAGCATTTGGTGGGGTCAACATAATGGTCGTCGCGCTGGCTACTGCTGTTGGTTTGCTTGCAATGCTGTTGTTGTTGTTGTTGTTATTGTTATTGTGGTTCGGATGGGGGTGATGGAATGGCTGTCCAGTCATCGAGGAGCTGCCGGCTGTGCCGCCAACAAAAGGCACATTAGTCATGCTACTTGGCGTGGAACTATTGCGTTCCGTTTGATGCTCCTTCATCAGTTTGCAGGCCTTGCCCAGGGCACAAATCGTTAAGCAAATCCTCAGACCCAAGGCAAACAGATAGGCCAGCAGAAAGAGCAGCCACGCAGCCAGATTGTGAAAGGAAACGGCCGTATAAATAGCCTTGATCAGTACCACTGACAATGGGAATGGTATGAAGCCCATGCGGCGTGCCACCAAATCTGAATGATCCGAAAAGGCATGCTTCTGCCTCGTCTGGGTCATGTCATAGGCGAGACTGGTCGTATACTCTCGATAGATGCTCTCGGGCAGCTCATTGAAGCGCGTGATAAAGGCATGCTTCACCCAGTCAATGAGTATTTCGGTGAACAGCACCGCAATGCAGTCGGGCACCATCACATAGAACTGCGTGAAGCTCCAGTCAAACTCTTTCATCGTCTGAATAATCACAATAAACAGTAGTATGGATAAATGGAAACGTTCCCTCACATCGCTGCAGGTCAACTGGAACAGATTGTTTTTGTCGAACTTTTTGAAAACAGATCCCTTGAGCTCCACGAAATTATTGGAAATCATAATGGTCAGCAGGCCCTTGTTGTTGGAGTTGAGTGCCACATTCAGGCAGGTGGCCTGCAACACAAAAATAAGTCAATAAAAAAGATAGAGAAGTATCTGTAGAACCCACCTGAAACATGATTAGACCGCTGTGTAGAAACACATAGGTGAGGGTTAAAATAACATGCGTAAAGGAACCAAAGTGCTCCCGCTTGGAATTCTTTGGTTCGGTGGCCGTCCAGAACAGAGCATCGATGGTATCCTGGCCAAAGGCCGACAGCAGACGATCGCCCACCTCCAGCATATTGTAGAATATGTACAGCTTAATAATCGATTGCGATTTAATGATGTGATACACCCGATTCGTGTCCACGAGCAGCATCAAGAGCGTCACTGTTATCCAGATGGCACCTTTGAGCAGATCACAGATCTCGGCGGGTGACAGTAAACGCTGTCCACTGCTGCGCAGTCGGCAAATCCTTGCCACTGTCCTTGTGACCAGTGCCCAGACGGCCAACACGAAGCGCACGGGCAGAAATGTGTGTATGTAGAAAAAGGAATCGGCACACTGCATTATCCCATAGATCATGAAACGCTCCAGGTCGCGCGGTATCCTCATGAAGCTGTAGATCTTCTGGCGGCGAGCCGAATACCGCTCCTCGTCATGCTCCAGCATGTAGCCGCGTGTCATTTCCACTTTGAAAAAGTCCAGGAAGGTGTTCGCACCGGTCTCAGTGGGACCTGAAATATCCACGTGGATCACTGTGAATGAGAATCGCCACAATATGAATAATATTTACCGTTTTGAAGTCGCTGCTGTGCTGCCGACGACGCTGCCGTCGCCGCTGCAACGTCATCCTGGGAGAGCGGCAGCTGCTTTGGTTTCTGTTGTCTGTTCTCTTCTTGGAGGTGTTGGAGCTCCTCCACGCGACTGCTGGCACCGCTGACATCGCCACGGAATCGCAGCTGACGCTTGTTGCCTCCCGAATTGATTGAATTTTGCATTAAGTACGAAATATACCCATAAATTTAATAATAACAACGAGCCAAGAACTGGGAGCGGAAATATACTGAAATATGCAGTATATACCGTAAATATACTGTGGAAAAAAGAACTTAACCCACTTAGCCCCCATCTATTGCAACAGGTAAAAACCTTGGGTTAAACCGCAGAACATAATACTATTTGTATATGTTCCTTGTAAATGATTTCGTTATCTTTCACCTGAACTGCGTTAAAATTCTTCACTTCCAAGACTGTGAGAGCAGCAAGAGGGCTGCAAAAACCATATCTGCACTATCGAAACAAATTAGTCCGATTGTCAAACTATCGAAAATACCAGAATTGCTGGCATCGGAAAAACCTATCGCATAGCTCTCACCTCTATAGACAGGCACAAAAAATATTAATTTTTTTAAATTTTAATTTTACCTTTAAATATGGCAACATCTGTAGAATTAAGCTCCTACCGCGATCAGCACTTCAAGGTACGTTTCATTCGTAGTGCATGGAACCTCTTTGTACAATTTTTGCCATCCCAAAGGGCTCACGTTCGGAGCAAGAGCGCTCTCTAAAAGATTCTTGCACACTTTACGTGGGAAATTTGAGCTTCTACACGACGGAGGAACAAATCCACGAACTGTTTTCCCGGTGCGGCGATGTGCGTCTAATCGTAATGGGCCTGGACAAATACAAAAAGACACCGTGCGGCTTCTGTTTTGTGGAATACTACATCCGCAGCGAAGCGGAGTCCGCCATGAGGTAGGCAGGCGTCTGTGGAGACAGCAACAACAATAAAATTGCATATGTGTATTTTATCTTTCGTGCAGATTTGTGAATGGAACACGCTTGGACGATCGTTTGATTCGTGTCGACTGGGATGCCGGCTTCATTGAGGGCCGTCAGTATGGACGCGGCAAAACCGGCGGCCAGGTGCGAGACGAGTATCGCACAGACTACGACGCCGGACGTGGCGGTTATGGCAAATTGCTCTCGCTAAAGATTGCACCCAACACCGACAACCGCTAGCGCCCTAAGAGATAGAGATAAGACTAAGGCCCCCTCCCCCTCCCTAGATATTAAAGCAAACACATTAGGATAACTTGTCTAATCGCATATATATTGTATGTTCTACATAGTTTCTTTCCAAGATAGAATTGATATCATTTCCCCTAGGCCTAAAGTCCTACTAATTGAGTGATTTTTGCAAGTATTTTGGAAGCGTTTCGAGTTGGCTGTTTCTCTCTGTGATTATTTCTTGCCAATATTGTTGGCCAGGGAGCAGCTGAGGCCAGTGCCATCGGGCTCCACATTCAATTCGGTGACCTTGCCGTTCTCCACGACCAGCGAATAACGCTTGGAACGAATTCCGCCCAGTGGTGGCAGATCAATGGAAACATCCAGAGCCTTGGTGAAGCCACCAGCTGGGTCGGCCAGGAGGCGAACTTTGCCGCCAGCGCCATGCTCCTTGCCCCAGGCAGACATCACAAAGGGATCGTTCACGGACACGCAGACAATTTCGTCGACGCCCTGCTTGGATTTCAGCTCCGCGGCAGAGCTCACATAGCCCGGCAAATGGGTCTGCGATTTGATGATATTGATTATTCGTCGATATTTGCTTATATTCTATTAGGGGAATAATTTACCTTTGAGCAGCCGGGAGTAAATGCACCAGGCACACCAAAGATGATCACTTTCTTGCCATTTACCAGGTCGCCGGTGTTGATTTTGTTGGCTGGGGAGTCCTCGAAGAGATCCACAGAGGGAAGAGCATCTCCAACCTAAAATATCACACACACACAGGCATAGAGGACAAGAAAGAAATGTTAGTGTGCGTAACCTTGAAGCGCTGCACATTCCGTGCAATTCTCTTCCGCCCCGAATCAATATTTGTATGCAAAGGTACTACTGCCTTATGTAATCCACATCTGTGTGGCGGAGGGGAGGGTATGTTTGCGGCGACTACTTACTTTCACCATGGCTGGAAGATTTCTGGACAAAGATCTAACTTGATTGACGTTGGACAGCGTCGAGTTAACCACACGGCCAATAAATTTGCACGACAGCACTCGCATTCTCTTTTCTGCTCTTCTTCGCACCACACTCTGGTTCTGTCAATGGTTACACTGCAGCGGTCGGATCAGGTGGCAACGCTGGACGGGAGTAAAAACAACAAGCAAATATATATGGCATACGAACAGTGGACAAATAGAAGAGCGTCGTCACCTTTAGTCGTTCCTCTGGTGTAATGCTGTGCCTGAATGCTGTTTTCTTTTCTTGGATAATAGGTAATATTTATAGTTTCTGTGTTGCAGTTGCCAACACTGGCTGAGGCAGCTGCTCATTTACGGTAACAATACGAAAATGTATTCTCCCTCCAGTATCATTCCAGCAATTTAGTAGGCTAATAGAGAACCTGCCGGACATTGCAATCCATGTTCAAAGCGACCAACAGGAGAATGATGACCACGTGGTATTACAGTGCCTTCTACAAGGACGCCACTGTCCGCGAGCGATACCCGCTCAAGATGCGCGCGTGATAGAGGCAGCCCAGGAAAATGCAGATCAAAACAGGGAAAGCTTTCCAGTTACGTCCGAGGTGTTCCAAGATCGCCAAAAATCACCGGAGCCGGCCGTTTTTGAAGGTGAAGCAGCGAGTCCAACTACAGGGTAAGAAATAATCAAAAAAGTCTTGACATCTTTCAGTTTTTAATTTTTTTTGTTAATCTTTGAGTTCTAGGAAAGTGGCTGAATTGGGGCATAAAGTTTATGTTGAAACTTTGCCCATTGTGCTCTCGGCAAAGCGCTCCAAGTCGTCCAGACTATGCTCCTTCAGTTTTTTTTCAAAATCGGTCATGAATTCGTTGGTCAAGCGCTCCGCCTGCTGCTCCGTGTAGAATTTGCGAAAACCGCGTAGGATGCAGTCGCGCAGGCAGGGCTTCATCACCACCAGGTTGAGTTTGGTGCCGTCCTTGATGTTTGCATACGAAGAAATTGTCAGATCATTGTTCAGAGGACGTCCCAGCAAGAGTAGCTTTTGATTGGCCGCAGATATTTGCAAATTTGCCTCAATTTGTTGCTTCACCTCCAAAATGGTGTTGGTCGGCAAGACCTGTGCGAAAATGGCGGAAAGTAGTACAAATACATGGCAACTTTTGTTTATTATTCGACACTCACCTCGAGCGTGCAGTCCTTGCCCTTGAGAACTTTAATTGTAATCTGCATTCCAAACGATTTAATTATTGTTACAAATAAATAAAAACATCGGCCTCCACCAGCCAATATCAACAATCAATAGTGCTGCCACCTGGCTGTATCTACAGAGCCGTCTCCGAACAGCGGTTGTTGCCGCCCTGGTTTAATGACACAAATAAGCTTAATTATGTTAGTCCAATGACTCCAACTAGCAAGATTTAATTTGTAATACATAATAATAGTTATGCGAAAGCTGGGAAAAGAATTCCCGTGGAAACTATCGGATTTTGAGAGCGTCTGGCAGCCCTAAATGGAGTGGGCAGCCCTGGCACCTCTATTTTCTATTGAGCAGGCTCGACGACGTTGCGTGAATAAAACAGTTTACATAAAATATTAAATATAGTTAAACAAGCCGTTGATGTTGTGTGTTCTTGAAGAAAAGGTGAACTTGACCCCGCTGCTGATAGTACGCCGTGCTGTGAAGTGCGAAATTTCGCGAGAGAGCTTGTGAATTTCGCATTTGAAAATCGCAATCAGAAGAAATTGCAGCGCAAATACATAGCCTCGAGTGAATTAACGCGAGAGTGTGTGTGCGTACGTGTTTGCGAGTGTGTGTGAGTGTGCGTGCGTTTTGTTAGAATTCGCATTTTTACGTAAAGAAACGGCTTTTATCAGCAATAAGTTTGATGTTCTCGAGCCTGAATCTCAGCAGGAGCAAATTGAACAAGTTCTTGCAGCTTCTGGCGGTAAATAGAGCCGATCCCCCTGATTTCCTGCTCTCCCAAGAGCACCATACCATCCCATACCAAACCAAAAAAAAAACCCCTTGACATTCACAATTTGAGTATATTGCTTTTTGCACCCATCTATTTATTGAGTTTCTTGCTGCAACACAACACAAACCAAACTATTAATTATAGTACACATTAATTTTATTTTTACTCTCTGGCGGCGCTCACTATCTGTCTCTCGCTCGCTCTCTCTCTCTCTCTCTCTGGGTTAAGGGGGGCCACTAAAAGTATGAGTATACGAAAAACTTTGCGCTTAACAATATTTTTGTGTTAAAGAATGCTATCCCAGCACACCCGACCCCCCCACCAGTCCACTATCCTCCGCTATTCCGCACACAAACACCACCACCACCACCCCAAAAAATGCTCTTCACGCTCGCATGACAACTCTGTCTGGCAACTCTGATTCGACGACGGCCATTGCTTCGCAACTTGTTGCTCGTCCGTATCGCTCTCTGTGTGTCTCTCTGCTCTGTTTTCTGATTCTCATTCTGACTTTTTTTGCCTGTGTGTTATGGAATTTTTGTTATTTATTTCCGTTTTGCTGTAAGTTGTGCAAAAAAATTAAAATGTCTGTTCATTACTGTGTTATTGTTGTTCGATGAAGGGACAGAAGCTAATGATTCAGCTCTGCCCCGAAGGCGACACCTGCCCTCTTAGCCCTCATTGGGAGTCTCTACCGGGCCACCAAGTGCATGATGTTGTGTGTGGAAGAAGCTTGAGAACATGTTTATTACCGTTTAGAACCGGATTTTGTGTTTGCTAGAAAATCATAGCATGGCATGGCATGGGCATTAATTTGCGGCGGCCACAGTGGGGACTTCTTGTGACAACTTTGGGTTCTGATTCGAAGCGGTTTTCCGCCATTCCGAGTTGGCCAGAGATCGGTGGTGATCCAGTTAGCAGAAAATTTTACGTTTCGAATAAGAATATAAAGCAAAAAAACAAAAAAAAAAACCTATTGCCATGATTCTTATTGGTAATCAACCAAAAGCGTATGTGTGTTTGTATGTGTATGCGTGTGTGTGCGTGTATCGTGAATGTTGTAGCATGATATTTAATTGTGTTTATTTCGTTTCCTTTTGGTTAATTGCTACGTTAATTTCTCTCTTTCCGACACTTCACAGTGCAAATATAATTTTCAGATAGCAATCAATTGATTCGGCCGGCCCAGCTGTTGTATTTGTTTGTTATTTTATGTTTTTTGGTTGGTTTGTTTTTTGGTAAGCAATAAGGAATATCGGAACAGAGCTAAAGCTGACACAGCAGCGTATTATGGATAACGAGGCGTTAGAAACAACAACAACGAGCAGCACGACAGCGGCAGCAGCATCGTCAGCAGCAACCACATCAGAGGCAGCAGCGACACCGGCAGCAGCAGCAGCATCGTCAGCAGAATCATTATCCCCAGCGACGACGAAAGTCACCAAAACCGAAACGGCCACAAATAACAATAATAACAGCAGCAGCGGCGGCGGTGTCGGCAGCGCCGATACCAGCGGTGGCAGCGGTAGCATAGTCATAGCGACATCAGCCACTAACGGTATCAAAGAGAATAACAGTAACTTTAGTACAACAGCAACAATAGCCACACCAACAGAAGCAGCAGCAGCACCACCATCAACACCAACAACAACAACAACTACAACGTCAGCCATACCCCTTGTGGTGACCAGCGGCGGTGTACCCATCAGCAGCGAGGTGAGTCGTGTCTAGCGAATGCATTGTGTACACCACACCACCACCACCACCACCTACTCTCCTACTCTGACACACACACACACTCTCTCTCTCTCTCTCTCTGTGTGTTGCCTATCTCGCCACCTTACCTCTACGCATGCCTTGTGCCTAACCGTTATTTGACGTAAATTATTAAATCAATGTATATATATTATATATGTATATGGATGTGTATATGTGCATATGTATGTGTGTGTTATGCCCACTCTATAAAGTACACAATACTTCCTTTTGCTGAAAAGTCGAAAACCTTAACAAACTTTATCTAATCTTATCGCTGCAAATGATGTGTGTTTTAACACCCATCACCTCCCCCCGCCCACCGACCGAACAAGCCAAATGACCAACACCAATTAGCCTCTAAACGTTGCCAATTGTGTAATGCTTTGGGATAACAAATCAAATTCAAAATCGAATCAATCAAAAGCGCCATCAATCGCTGGATCACAAATATTAATAATCGATTATAGAAACATTGCATGAAAATCGTTAGGTGGCGGTGGCCCAGGGATAAAATATTTACAAAATATAGCCACCAGAGTGAACCCTTTAGACCTATTTTTGGGTACAATATCTGCATTAGAAGAGCACCACTCTCCCCGCAAGCACTTGAACAGAGAAAGGATTTCTCAAAAAATAATCAAAATAAAACCTAGATCAAATTTGTGACTGACTTCTAAATGTTTGTACAAATATAACATACAAGTATGATCCGATCCCTACCTATGTAGTACCTGGTAGCTAACAGCTATATAGTCCACATAGTAAATGGAAAGCCAACCAACTTCCTTCCCAGCCCAAATGTGTAGTACATTTATATGTTTGGCATTACTAAACTCAGCCTAAAACACACCCCACAGGCAGCGCGACTTAGGCGTCAAGGATTTGCGCAGACCAAGGTAAATGCTCTTAAACAAAAACCAAAAAACCAAAAAAAAAAAAAAACGGCGATGAGATACGGGAACTTCAACGGATGATCTCTACTTTAGGCCTACTCGTAATTTTTGCAAGTGTTACGTTAAGAATTCTTTTTAATATCTGATGCATTTTGCTTTCTTTTATTACCAAGTTTTGTTTTGTTTTTATTCAGTAAGAAACCAAAATTATTACTACCAAAAACTGTCATATAATTTCTTTAGCCAAGATTTGCTAATACTTATACACTCTTTCAGGCTAACAAAGACAGGGATAGTACGCCACCGCGGGATGCGCCACCGCCAACGCAGATCACCAAGGGATTAAACCTAACCGGCACGCCGCTGGTGCGCAAGGAGAAACGCCAAAGCAGCTCTCGTTACAATGTGTCCAAAAATTGTGAATTGACGGCACTCAGCTATCTAAATGAGAGTGAGTAAACTAACAGCTTAACTTAGTTATTAATTAGTTACTAGTTAAGCAGAGCTTGCAGATTTTTTTGTTGTTTTTTAGAGGATATCCTGGGAATAGCATACTTTTATGGGTAGGTGTTGATTGGAAAGTAACGGATTAACACACAGTCTTATGGGACTAATACCTTGGCCGAATGCCAATCACATATTAAGCAAATCAGCAATAATAAGTCGGCTCAATATTTTAAAAATTGCAGCTATTCGAATTTTATTAATTTTTGTAAAATTTCAACAATTTCATTTTAAGAAAAATCCCTTAAAAGCAGCTCTACCACAAGCTTATGTACACTGTAAATACAGTTGGCTGTGCTCTCCCTAACTGTTATAAAACAACAACAAAATCAGCAAGTCTCTGGTCATCGATTTCGGTCAGTCCGAAAATGAATCTCGGCTTTGTTGCGACATTTTTGTAATTGTTTTTGCTCAGCTGTTGCAATTGGTTTATTATTTATTAATCACGTACTACGTTAAAGGTCAAGGGAGTGCCATTGCCTTCTGATTAGGTGGGTGGCAACACTGACGCACGTCCACCCACACACACACACACACACACACACACACACACACACATACACCTTTGCAGACAGCTCTCAATTACATCTCTCTTTGCTGCGCACTCCAATGAATTGAATGTCTCCACGCTCTTGCTGCGCCAAGTCTCTCTCTCTTTGCTGGTTGTTTCATTTTCTCCGCGTGCGTGGTTGTGTGTTTGTGTGTGTGTGTGTGTGTGTGCGTGTGTGTCTGTCTGTCTTGTGCATAGCCTTCATCAAAATTGTTATTGACTTTACCTTTTTGCTAATTGCTTAGGCGGTTGTTGCTCGCCTGTTGACATACAAATCGAATAAACAAATTTCGCGTGTGTTGGTTAATATTATTGTTTCATTTTCGTTGCTGTTTTTTGTTGTTTTTGTTTTGTGTTTGTTGTTGCTGCTGCTATTGCTATTGCTGTGGCAAAAGTGTTGTTCAGCGGCCACTGTTGCCATTCCATCGGTATCCCATAACTCTCGCTCTGCTCTGCTCTGCTCCCCGTTCCGTACCCACCCAAAAATGTATTGATTTTTCCGATAGCCCGGCAGCGCCGCAGTCGAAGAGCAGCTCTGCGTCGTGCCAGCCCCAGCAGTGCCCAAAAAAAAAATAATTTATAGCAGCAAGAATATTATATATATTAGCTGTATTAGCACTAGCGTAATTTCTACGTTCTATACTCTGCTCACTGCCCTGCCTGAGCATTGTAAGTGGTGTCTCAAAAGTTAATAATTTCCTGCAAATTATCGGCGGAGGAGGCGTTGCCGCATTTCAGTTTTTTTTTTGTATTTTTTATTGTCATGCACTTGATTTTCATTTTCATTTCCATTTTCATATTCATTTTGTGTATGTGTGTGTTTTTGTCCACCCTCCCCAGCCCCCCAAACCCACTCATGATCGATCGCACATGGCATTAATCGTAATCCTAATCATTATCTATATTGCAGTTCCATTACAGATGCTATACATTCATGCTTAAACTCCTCCTCACGTTCAATATTTCATAGAGTGTATAACAATTTGTGTGTGTGTCGTTTTGTCGTTCGTTGTTGATGTCGTCGTCGTCGTCGTCGTTGTTGTTGGTGGTCAGCGGCAGTTCGGGGGCAGACAAATGCTTTTCGATTTGGTGGTGACGACCATTAAACCAAGTGCGGCACTAATGAAATGGTATTCGGTGCTATGTTGCTGACGGGTAACCTCAACGGACCCAAGCAGAAGCAGCAGCAGCAGTCACAACAACAACAGCAGCAGCAGCAGCAGGAGGAATCAACCCAATCTGTTTCTGCTTCCACCTCCAGCAAAGAGCAACAGCAACAGCAGCAGCAGCAGCACACACAGCCTCTGCAGAAGCAACAGGATCAGCCACCAGCCGCTGGATATTATGCCTTGGGCATACGCATACCCAAATCGCCATCGTTCCACAGCGGTCTAGACCAGCTGGCCGACGACGAGGAGGAGGACCAGCAGCAATCGCAGGAATCGTCTGCGCAGGGCGCCAGCAAATTCAAGTTCAGCAGCGTGGAGGAGCTGAAGGCCAAGTTTGAGGGTCGAAAGATGCCACTGTCCCCGCCGGAGGCAGCAGTAGTAACCACCACAACATCGTCGTCACCATCGTCGTCGTCGACCAGCTCCAATTCGTCGGCATCGGCACTGTCCTCGTTGTCGCAGGCGGCCTCTTCCTCACTGGCCTCGGCCGCCGCCAACTCCTCGGCCTCGTGCTCGTCCTCAGCCGCCACCTATGGTGGTGGGGCGAATTCAGCTGCCGCCGCTTTGATAGCCTCGTCGCCGTTTGGCTCACAATCCTCCACATCATCGTTGTCGCTGTCCTCAAATGCAGGAATGTCGAAGAACACGGCACCAGCAACAGCAACAACAGCAGCAGCAGCAGGAAGCACAGCTAGTGGTGGAAATTCGCTGGTATCGACATTGGCGCAACACTTCTCGGCGGCCACATCGGCTGCAGCAGCAGCTGCGGCCACAGCAGCCGCCTCAGCAACATCGTCCTCGTCCTCCTCATCATCTGCTTCATCATCCTCTACCAATAATGCAGGCGGTTCGATAGCGGCCAGCAAGGTTTGCAGCGCACCGTTTCAACTTACTCACATAACACACACCCACACTCACACACATATTCTGCACACCCATACACAGACACATACTAAATCTGATTCACGAACAAAAATGTCTAAAAAAAAAAAAATCAATCTACTTCTCATTTCATCGCCTACCTCATCATCTTCCAGTCACCCGTGAGCGCGGCCGCAGCCATTAAGAACATATTGAATGCCACCAAGAGTGTGGGCAATAGTGCTGCAGCAGCAGCAGCAGCATCCTCAACCCTGCCATCGACTGCCGCTGAAGTGATCGTGCCCGTGTCCGTGCCATTGCCACCAGAGGAGCTGCGTCCAACGGTGGCTCAGAATCTAGTGGGTGGCATAAGCATCTCCCTGGGCATTGGTCAGCGCAATGGCAGTGGAACAACAGCAGCAGCAGCCACGACATCAGCATCATCTACAGTTGTTGTTCTGCCAACGACCACGCTGGGCATACATCAGAATGGTGATGTTACAGGTGGTGTTGGAATTGGTGGCCAACCGCCGCCGCCGCCGCATCATCATCATCAGGGCCTCACATCCCCGCAAACGTTGCAACAGTTGACGGGCAGTCCAGGACGCGCACGCGATCGGAATCTGTTTCATTCGCCACCCACTGCTTCGGTTGCCTTGGCACTGCCTGCACTTCGAGGTTGCTATCTCTCCAGTTAATTCCCAAACCAATGGCCATGCGGCATGTAGATAAAGTGAGAGAAGCCTCTACCGGTCTACCTGTTGTCATTGGGCATTCGGTTTGGAGGCCATAGAACTTGATCCTTTATCTGATCTTCATTGTTACTTGATTTTGAGTTTCGCTTGCTTTACTTTTTGGTTGGTTTAGTCGATTTGTTGTTGATTTCTTTCGTCGTTTTTTGTAGGCTAATATTTTATAGTTTACTGTAGATAAATAAACCATTTATAAAACGTTAAATAATAATAACAAAACACTTTTCTGTATGAATCCACAGAGACGGCCGCCAGTGAAAGGGAAGAGCTTTTCATCCAAAAGATACGACAATGTTGCACGCTTTTCGATTTCTCCGAGCCGCTCAGCGACCTCAAATTCAAGGAGGTGAAGCGTGCGGCTCTGCACGAGATGGTCGATTTTCTCACAAACCAAAATGGCATCATCACCGAAATTATCTATCCGGAGGCAATCAATATGGTTAATATTCTGAACTCCTTCCTCACATACACTTTCTCGTTACTAATTTCAAAGTTTTTTTTTTGACAGTTCTCTGTGAATCTATTCCGAACGCTGCCGCCATCATCAAATCCGAATGGGGCCGAATTTGATCCCGAAGAGGATGAGCCAACGCTCGAGTCATCTTGGCCGCACCTTCAATTGGTATATGAGCTGTTTTTGCGTTTCTTGGAGTCACCGGATTTCCAACCAAATATTGCTAAACGTTTTATTGATCATCAATTTGTATTACAATTATTGGATTTATTCGATTCGGAGGATCCACGTGAACGTGATTTCCTAAAGACTGTTTTACATCGCATCTATGGAAAATTTTTGGGCTTGAGAGCATTTATTAGAAAGCAGATCAACAATGTGTTTTACAGGTGAGTCGAACAACCAACACCAAAAAACTAATTGTACATTCCCACCTCCCCCCTCTAATACTGAGTCTTTTTTTTTATATTTAGATTTATTTATGAGACGGAACATCATAATGGCATAGCCGAATTATTGGAAATATTGGGCAGCATTATCAATGGTTTTGCTCTACCGCTCAAAGAGGAGCATAAACAATTTTTACTTAAGGTATTGCTGCCATTGCACAAAGCCAAGAGCCTCTCGGTCTATCATCCACAGTTGACCTACTGTGTGGTGCAGTTCCTCGAGAAGGATCCCAGTTTGTCCGAGGCGGTCATCAAGTGAGTTTAAACCCAAATGTCATACACACACACACACATTGTGATTAGCACATAGAAAATTTGATTTGTTTTTTACCCAAATACCCTGCAGAAGTTTGCTTAAATTCTGGCCGAAGACGCACAGTCCCAAGGAGGTGATGTTCTTGAATGAGGTGGAAGAGCTGCTGGATGTGATCGAGCCGGCCGAATTCCAGAAGGTGATGGTGCCGCTGTTCCGTCAGATAGCCAAGTGTGTCTCCTCGCCACACTTTCAGGTGGCCGAACGGGCGTTGTATTATTGGAACAACGAGTACATAATGTCCCTAATAGCGGATAATTCGGCGGTCATATTGCCCATTATGTTCCCCGCGTTGAATCGCAACTCCAAGACGCACTGGAACAAGACCATACACGGTCTCATTTACAATGCGCTCAAGCTGTTCATGGAGATGGATCAGCGGTTGTTTGATGAGTGCAGCAAGAACTACAAACAGGAGAAGCAAATGTACGTCACAGACACTCTTAAACTCTTGCATTTGCAATCTAATCAAATGAATTTATTTTGTATACTCGACAGGGAACGGGAGAAGCTGTCGCAGCGGGAGGAGCTATGGCAGCAGGTGGAGAGCCTGGCCAAGACCAATCCAGAATGGTCCAAGTCGAGCCGCTTTAACGACTGCCGCCTGCTAGAGCAGCAGCAGCTAACCGATAGTCAAAATTTGTACGATCAATACGATGAGAATGATCTGGCCTATGATCAGCTACCGCAGCAATCGCGCCAGCCACCGCCGCCGCTACCACCACAGAAACAGTCGTCGCTGCAGGAGCCCCGAGAGGTGAGACAGGCACTTGCCACACTAACCACACTAAACAACTACTAATACCGCCACGTGTGATCTGATCCATGGCGTCTGCTGTGAGCTGTGCCCAGCTTAGAACACCTACTCTAATTCAACTCTAATTCTAATCGAACGAATGTCTGTTAAAATTAATCACACTCATGTCATTTAAACAACAACAAACAAACAAACAAAAAAAAATACATATTTGTATATCTTTAACTTTTGTCTATTTATTTATTATGATCTCTTATTGGTTCTCTCTCTCGCACTGTCTTTAAACTCGAATCCATAAGCACAACAAACCACAATCCTCTCACTCTCTGTATATATGTATGACTTTTACTCTGAGCATATCATATGCACAGTGGCTCAGAATCTCATCTAAATGGGGTGGGAAAAAATATACATAGTGAAGTGTACACATGTAGTTCCATCATTCCATCATTTGTATAAAATTCATTCAGTTTACATCACATACATATGTACGTACATACATACGTAATTTTATTAAAAGAAAAATTTCTAAATTGAAGTGGAAAACATTTTAAAGTATTGGACACCATACCGTTTACTCTCACACCCTGAGCCACTGTGCCTACGCTCTAACCCACTCGAAACATACTCACACACACACCCACACGCAACCACACACCACCCACTTGATCTCGAATTGGACTATGTAACATGCATATGAAAAAGAAACGGCGACTTTTCATCAGTTAGTTGATGTACATTTTGTAGCTGTATTGTATTCCATCTGTGGGGGTCGATCGGCTAAAACCCCCTCCCCCGAAACAAAAGCCAACCAACAACTTCTTCTACGCACTCTCTATATCGTTAACGTAAAGTAACTCACACGTAACGTCACACCTGTCACCATGTAACGTCACTTGTCCAGTGTTGCAAAACACGTACATATACTCGTAATTGTACCTGTTGTAGCCGGGCACTTTACATATATTTTGGCCTACCCCACTTCCGTTACTCACAGATACGCGGCGAACGGAACAAGGAGAAGCCATTGCTGAGGCGAAAATCCGATCTGCCCTCGGACAGCGGCACTGTGCGAGCCCTATTCGAGCACAAGCGACAAGATGAGTTTTTAACAACGCCGCCGCCAGACGGAAGCACTTACTGAGAAAACAAAACCAACAATTTCCTGGTCAACAATCCAATCCAACAACACACGAACAACAAATCTCAAAAAACGCTGGCGTTGCACAAAGTTAAAGCAAAGCTTGAGGCTTTCGAGATGATCCCACACAAGGTCCACGATCCACAAACACAATACACAAACCCACTACACACACACATACACGTACAAAAGCACAAACCGAGAAAAAGAAGAAGGAAGAAAAGGAAATCCTTTTTGGGGACTTTAGTGCGGGGGCGTGGAAACGATTAAAACACACAATTTCTTTATATAAATACAATATGAAAATACTTATCTATAATGAAATATATGCATAGTACCAATAAAGATCAGAAAAATCCCAAATATCCAGATCCAATAATAATTTTGAATGCGAATGTTGATTTTTAAGCATGCCCGAAGTGAAGAATGATTTCTATCTTAAGTATGTTTTATTTTGCATGAAATTCGCTGTTTGCTGTTTGCCTAGAGTTTAACAAACGGAACATTTACAATAATATTAGAATCCTAATTGTGCTCTTACCATTTCAGTGAAAACGTGAAACAAAAGATAGAAACAAAAACTAAAACAAAAACCAGATATATAATTGTACAGTTGAATTGAATTGTCGTAACTTAAGGCGTAGCTGTTTACCACCATGATTGAGCATACTATTATACCTACCTACCACATCTACTGCATATTTCAACCTACATAAGCTATAATACCATACCACACGAAACCATATAAATATATACTGTATCTTTAACTACAAATACATACACGGCATATAGCTCTGCTCAGCTCTCTCTCCACAGCTAAAGTTTATAATATATGCAATTTATATGAGTAGCCTAGCAATTAGCTGCTTACCTATTACCTATACATATGTACGATACACACACCTACAAAAAAAAAAAAAAAAACAACAATGAAATGAAAGCCTAAAAAGAATGATAAAATTGTGGTACATATGTATGGACATGAGTGTATTTTTGTATGTATCACATATATATACATATATATATAGATGTTTAAATATACATATGTGGGGTAAGGGTAATCCATAACCGTAATCGTATTCCTATTGATCCCAGGAATGCCCAGAGATTTGGTGTAGCTTTTTTTCGTGTGCGTCTTTTTTTTGGGAGATATTTACTGTGGCAACGCAGGATGCTTGGAGCAGGAGGAGTACCAGAGGAGCTAACTGCCACCCAAAGATTGTGCCAATTTCGAAGCGTCTATGCACAGTGAATACACCCCTCCCTAGATATCATAATCAAACAGCATTCACATCCCAACATCAACATCATCATCAACAACAACAGACTTGGACTTTTGCTGGTCGTAGCTACTACTTCTATATATTAATCTAAAATATATATGTAAACATACAATACTGGATCCGTGTCAGCCATTTGTTTGGTTTTATAGTCATTGTGCCCCCCTCCCAGGGTCTTTAAAAAAGCGGAAGGATATTCTCAAGCTATTCTAAAACGGTGATTCTTAAATGAGAGATGAGCAAGTTAAATTGCATGTTGCAGGGAGATGGAAGATGGATCAAAATAAGTTTTTGCTACCACTACCAAGTGCTGTACACAGGCCAAGAAAACGAAAGGCTTCAGTTTAGCTATAGACACACATATATATATATATATATATATATATATATTATATAAAGAGATGTATTTACATATTTTTGGCATTATAGATACATACACGATATGGGAAAAAGTTGCAAAACAATAATAATAATGGCAAGGTCTAAAAATGGGTATAAAATATTAATTAATAAACAAAAAAAAAAACTGAAAGGCAGATTTTTTTCATACAGAAGGAAATGGTGAAAAATCAAACTTTCTAAAATGTAAGAATATTAAAATATTTATGTATAAACAAAAAAAAAATTAAAAACAAACAATAAATAAAAATGAGTTATACAACCCTATGAAAAATAAATTGTAAATGAAAGCATGTAATTTTTGTAAAATTATAAATAAAAGTTTGTCTTGTCGAGAGCTTTTTGAGGTGTTAAAATTAGGGCGTGGGCGTGGGTGGGGGCTGGATGGGACAACAACTTAAGGTCGAGGAACATTTACAGAGTCGCCTAATTACAGTCTAAATACAAGGAGTGGGGAGGGCTGGGGACAGAACACACACATTTAGAATCCAGTTTTGAAAAGCGTGCGAAAGGTGTGAATTGTTGGCCTCTAAATAGCTGTAGGCTAATTCACATTTACTGGAACTTCTCGGTGAGTCCACGCAACTTGATGGCCATCTCCGACAGATGCTGTTGCAGCAGCCGCTTGTTGACCTTTTCCCTGTGTAAAAGAATTCGTTTATAATCATGTTGCTGTCTCAAAACTGCACTCAAATCTGAACTCACTTGATGATCAATGACACATATCGCGACTTTTCTGCATCGTTTAATAGTGGCGTGGGGAAATGTGGGACGGACATCACGGTCTTCAGCCAGATGGCCAGCTCCGCAGGATACTTTTTATTGAAAGCCAATATAATATCGGCAAACTTGTCCACCTGTGAGCGTGGCGTCAAATATCCCACACACATCATGATAAAGTATACGGTTTGTTCGCCAGTTTTCAACACGACCTCGGTGATGTGCTCATGGTTGCGGGACTGAATCGTAAAGTGTGTCATGAACTGTATGCCACTGCGTATGGCCCCGCTCTCGGGCAGCGTCATGCAACGCTGGCCATAGTAGACGAGGCGATCGTAGGCCAGTGTCTTGTCTTCCAATGCCTGAGGTATTTTCTTAACAATATATGCCAGGCAGCCAAAGAAGGCCTCCATGGTGTCTGATATATTGGAGAAGTTCTGCTGTGGCGTGTTCTCAAATAGCTTGAAGCTGTGCTTAATAAACTCACGCAGAAGTTCTTGCATATAGGGCTTGCAGCCCTCTTCCCTGTAAAACATGACAATAGTCTGGCAAAAGAAATTATATTCAATTAAAATCCGACTAGCAAGAGAGGAAGAGTGAGAGAGAGAGAGTACTCACTGTCTTGGATATCTCTAGCGTTGGTGCACAGCAGCGTGTCTGAAAGCTGGCCACAATAAAGTAGCACAGATCCTGCAGCATGGGTCGGAAGCTGCTTCTTAGGTTCATAATGGCATGCTTCATGGCGCCACAGGCGGCCTGTTAGTACAAACAAACAAAAAAAACACATTGAGCACGCTGTATGTGATGACTTAAGCCCCGTTTTTTTTTTTTTACCTCTAAAACATCTAACTCCTCCACCCACATCTCAGCAATACGCCGAAAAATGGGCATAGTTCTTTGCATGACCAACAAAACTGGCTGGACAATCTGTATTTCCTTGTCCTCTTCACTCAAATCGGTATTCAACGAGGAGAACAGTGTGGAGATCATGTTGAGACGGAAAATTGTGCGAATCCGTGCCGTGGGTGTTTTCTGTGGGCGCATAGATATAGAAACCTTATTGTAATCACACAACTTGGAGGCACTTAATTTGTTTGAAACTTACCCCATCAGATTGGCAAATGGCCTGCAATTCCTCAAAGCATGGACTGACTATAATATCCAAGTACTTGGGTATACCATCGGGCGGCAGGAGGCTCATCAATTTGCCAATGCTAAACATCAGCCGCACCGAATCCGAGTTCTTCATGCGGCCCGCATTGAGCGATGCATGGCATGCATTGAGCAGCGGCTCGGCATACGGTTTCAATTGCAGCTGACAGTCGCGACAAAGCTCCTTCAGACCGAGCGTAGCCTGGGCGGCCATGGACGAGTTGAGGCCGCGCACCAGCAGATCAATGGCCGCGGGTATAAAGGTGGGATTCTCCATTAACCAATTGCAATAGGAACCAATTGTCTCGAGGGCTGTGCCCAGCAGCTTGACGTTCATCTTCTCGTACGGTATCTCGTTCAATACACGCATCAAATTTGGAATTTGTCTTGAAGTGTCGTGGGTAAAGTGCTCGGCCACCGATTGAAACGAATAGATGCAGGCCTCCAGTTTGGTCCAATGCGTCGGATGGCGTTGCATATCGACTATGGCCTCGTCCAACATGGCCGACAAGATCACCAATATGTAATCGTGCAGCACATCATAGCAGTACATCTACGGAGGGAGGAGAACAGTCATCAGCAAAGTTTCTTTGCATTTGGATTAGGGGGTAAACCACTCACAAAAGTATCCGAAATGTCCTGTCTATAGCATCGAAAACATTCCAGATCATCGGAGCTCCATCTGTCCAGTGATTTCTCATCGGGCTGCTCCGATTTCCTCACCAGAATGCTGGTCAAGTGTGCGTACAGCGGTTTAATGTACTCCCAGCATCTGCGCTTGTGCTCCTCGTTGGTCATGGCAAAAACCTCGTCCTGCAGCATGTACCAGAAGGCCAGGGCCATGGTGCTGCAGGATTCCTCCACCGGATAGATGCCCGGCTTGTCGGTGCAGTGTAATATCTCCTGGACCATGCGATTCACTGTAATCGGTAGATTCGGATCCGGCGATATGACGCCGCTCAGCAGCAGCGACGAGTGGCGTTCGACAGCGGAGACAAACAGCATGTAAATGTGCACGATGATGTCCTCGTTGTCATTGTCACGCTTCCATTCCATCTTTGTGATATCACACAGCGAGTCCAGATACATGCGGAGCAGAACAAACGCCGTCTTCGGATAGCTGTGGCTCTCCGGTTGGATCATAATGTTCACCATGGACTTCAAACAGTTCTCGGCCAGCTCATTCTCATCGGCGGACATGCAACCATCGCCAGTTTGAACGGCGGGCCAGTAGCACTTGTTGACCACCTCCAAAAGGACAGCCGTTATGGTCACACAAGCCTCCAGGGAGTAGCCAATGTTCCTATGGGGCGAAGAGAATCAAATCAACAACTACCATGTACAATGAGGCAGAGGCAAGTGCATTCCATTTCACTCACTTGATCCAAGTGCCAACGCACTTGACAGCTCGTATCATGTTGCTGTAGGCCTCTGCATCCCACACGCGGTTCATTTGTTGCCTCAGATATGCTTCCATTGTCTGCAGACTGACGGGGACCCGCTTGCCCACCTCCGCTCGCAACGTCACCCGTTTCACCGAGGTGTGTATGACCTGCGCCTCCTCCGGTATGGCCGTCAGCACCTCCAGCATGATCCAGAGCTGAACATCGGGCTTGACATTGGGTATGCGCTGGTTCTGAAACGTATCAATCACCTCCTCAATGGCGTTGGGCCACTCGTCCAGCATGTGGACAATATATGCGCCCAATGCAATGCACAGCCGATTGAGGACAATCTTTGGTCCGCCCGCAAACTGCACAATCTTCTCGAGTATCTTTTGCTTGAGCTCCTCGCGGTTCTCCGGCGGCACCTCATTCCAGTGCTTCATCAGCTTGGCGTGCAGGGTGATTGCGCCAAAAAACTGCACTTCTTGACTCTGCGCGGGAAGAGAGAGAGAGTGAGAGAATGGGTGGGTGGTGTAGAGCAGAAGTAGGTGGAACAGCGTAGTATGTATGTGTATGCAGATGCATGCAAGCGTATACATATTGAATTAATTGATGCGCAGGTCATATCTTACCTTGCCCAGTTGCATTAGCTGCCATGAAAATTGCCAGGCTTGTGGGCTGCCCTCGGCCTCCGTAAGCCATTCGTGCGTAATTGCCTGCTCATGGGAGTTTGAGCGATAGAATACGACAACAGCCTCCTCCAGACGTGCAATATCGATGTTCTCCAAATTGATTCGTTCCATTTTGTCGTATTAGCAGTGTCCCGGGTTTCGATTAGATTCAATTGATTCGTTTTCTGTTTTGATGCTGCCTGTAGAAGGCCCAGGGCCCAGACTTTTCCCCAGGATTTTTACGACTCGACTCGGTTTTTCCGAAGATGTTTTTTTTGTGCTGCTTCTTCTTTGCTTATTGACCGAATGTTAGGGTTGCCAGCATAACAAATTCTTGCCGCTTAAACTGATACGACATACAATAAATATGCACTAACCAGACCGATCTGACCATGGATATTGCTTAAGATATTTTAAGCACAAATAAATCTCAATTTTTACACCGATTTGTAACAAAACAATGATCTGTAATTCACAAGTTTGATTTAATGAAAAAATGAAAGCTGTCAACCCTGATAAACGCAAGACTTGTCAATGCTGGCAAGCAGTCCGTCCACCTAACAAGTGACAAGCAGTGCATTAATTTGAAAATCAGGTCAAAAATCAAAAATATATAATTAAACTCTTTAATTGTTCTTCAATTCTTCTGCGTATGTATAATATTGTTATTCATGTTTTTAGACCATTAGTAGGTTTCAAGAAATACATCTATGAGAATGAAAAATTTAAGCGCCAAAAACAGTATTTGAGCTTGAAGCCCCGTTCGGAAATTAATGTTTTACTCTCCCGATCAACGTAGAGCACAACTTCCTGATTATCCACAATGATTGAAGCTGCTTTTTCGGCGTAAACGTCACTCTTGGGATCCAACATAGTGCGATCCGTCACAACCCACTTATCCGTCACTATTCCAGTGTTCTGCTGCTCTAATAGCTTAAAAATAATGCTCAATTCCTTGTCCTTAACAATGATTGGCATTATAAATTTGCACTTTATCAAGCCAAAAAACTCAATAAAGCTGGAGCATTTGTAACGGGGAGTCATGGTGCTTGTGCCATTGGTTATCCAGTCACAGGTTTTCTTATCGTCGGATATAATCATTAAATGATTACCAAACCCCTTTACGGAGGCGCTCTCCCTGAATTGGAGCATGCCACAATCCTCGAATGTCTCGAAGAGTCCATGGAAATGCTTCATCAGAGCGCCGAAGCCAGATGTTATTGTGTCAATTTCATTGGTGATTACCAATGCGAATCTACGCTTCTCTGGCATTACACCGGCATAGGTAAGTTCATCCTCATTTCCGACCAGTTGTTTTTTTGCGATGCATGCAACTGTTTCAGTTGCATCCTTAGTCACTTCAGCATTGGTGATATCACCCACAGCAAAAGCTAATTTGACTGGGGCTGCAGGAGGCACAGGTTCGGGGACATCTTTGGCTTTGATTGTTACAGAAATTTCGCTAATCGGTGTCAAATCACTAGCGGTAATATAACCAGAAAAGTCTGTCGCTGCATCTAGTTCGGTGGACTTCGTCATTAGAGGTGAAATTGTTGTAGTCACTGGGTCGTCGACGAGCGAATGCAAGTCCATGTTCTCGTCGGTAAGACGCGCCCTACAAATTACGCTTAAGAAATATTTGATTATACTTAAGAGATAATTGTGATATTACCTTTTTTCTTGAGATAACATTGTTTTGACATTATCCTTGTGGACTCTTTTCTGATATTTTTTTGCCTTCGAGCTCCCGCTGGTATTTGAGGAGGATCCGCTGGAGCTGCTGCTAGGGTCGGTCGTTGTGTCACTGCAGCTTGAGCTCCAGGACTGCTCCGATTCCGAAATCTCAAGATGGGCCACCTTCTCTATGGGCAAATTTCTATTCCCCAGTGGCATGCTGAAAAAATTTGTTTGCCTCTCTCCCTCCTTCTGATTGTAGAATTGCAGAAAGCAAACGAATTCCTCATTTTTATACAGCGAGAAGGCCATTCCGTTGATTTTATCCACTTGACAGTCCAGGACTGCAGACACCTTGTTGTGGTCGCCAATAGTTTTATCAAGCGAGTGAATTTGCTGCACGTGTGCAGGGATGCCTATGGATGGCTCTAGTTGCGTCTTTAAATCATAGATTGTTGCGTCGTCCTCTATTGTCAAAAATTGCGGCGGCTGCGAAGAAATGTTTGCACTAGATGGTTTCAAATATCATGCAGCATATTTATTGCTCACCGTTGAGTTTTCCGAACACTCCAATTTTAGTTTAACATACATTTTGCAAACAAATTAAAAAATGCACGCCTCACATTTGCGGAATATTTGACAATTACAGTTACGTGCAGGGTTGTCATCTTTTGCATGGTATGGTTTATTAGTGCTATACCGCGTCGGAAGCTGAATACGCTTACCAACACTTGAGTTTGCCCGCATTTGTTTACCATTTTGCGGATAGGATATTGAAATAGTTAATTCTTTGAATAAAAGCGTGGAAATGGGTTCGCCAAAGCGCGTTTTGGTAATCGACAATGGCTCATACGAATGCCGTGTGGGCTGGAACAACGCCAAGGAGCCGGCGCTGCGATTCAGAAACGTCTTGACCAAACCACGCAAAGATAGAAAGAAGGAAACCACTCCGGGCGCCTCGGAAGGCGCCTCGACACCGGTCGCAGCTGAAGTCCCAGCCGAAATACAAGTGGGCAATGATATAACCAACATCGAAGCAGTGCGGGCTCATCTAAAGTCGCCATTCGAGCGGAACATAATAACGAATTGGAACCATCAGGAGCAGATCTTTGACTATATATTCACCAAAATGGGCTTCGAGGGTGAGCAGAGCATAGCCCATCCAATCGTGCTGACCGAGGCGCTGGCCAATCCCAACTTCTGCCGCCAGAACATGAGCGAACTGCTCTTTGAATGCTATGGCATTCCAGCCGTTTCGTACGGCATCGATGCCCTCTACAGCTGGGAGCACTATCAGCATCGTCGCAAAAAGGTTGAGCGCACATCCATCGTCAAAAAGGGTTGATTTAATTGACAAAGATTTCTGTTCTCATTGCAGGTGTCGGATGCCCTCATCATCTCCTTTGGCTACAGTACCACCCATGTGATTCCAGTGTTGAATGGCAAACTCCAAATGCAGCATGTGCGTCGCCTGAATGTCGGCGGCTATCACATTATCACATATTTGCTATGTCTGATGCAAATGAAGTATCCGGTGCATCTGAATGCCATCTCTATCAGCCGAATGGAGAAGCTCGTACACGAGCACTGCCACATTGCCGTCGACTACAGGGAGGAGCTGCTGAAGTGGGCCCAAATCGACTACTACGAGGAGCACATCATGAAGATACAGCTGCCCTACAATCCGGTTACGGCCACCAACGCTTTGCTCACAGCCGAGCAGAAGCTGGAGAAGCGTCGTGAGTTAGCGATGCGCTTGATAGCGATTAAGAATCGCAGGGAGGGCGAGAAGCTGCGCGAGGATGAGCAACAATTGTTTGTGTACAACAAACTTCGACAGCTTTATGAGCAGGATAAGCTGCAGAAGTTCGAGCTGGCTCTGGCCCAGCAGCAGATTGGCAATCTGGAGGAATTGGACTCGCTCATCAGCACAATTAGTAATCGCATCAAGCGCATCAAGGAGCGGCCCCTGAGCTCACCCAAGCCCAGCAAGGAGCAGCTTAAACTTGATAAAATGCCAAAAGCACCCGCGGGTGTATCCCAGGCGGATTGGTTGGCCGAACTACAGGACAAGCGGGAGCAGCTACTGCAGCGCAAACAGACACGCCAGCAGCAGCGACAGGAACAGGGCAAACGGCACACGCACGCCGCACAGGAGCGGATGCGCATCATCTCGACGCTGGCGCGCAGTGAGAAGCGCCGCAAGGCCAATGGCGAGGAGGAGGACGATGGCTTTGGAATGAACGACAACGACTGGGATGTGTACAAGCGTATCAATCGCTACAACGACGACAGCGATTCGGATGCCGACAATGAGCAGTTGCTGGAGTACGAGAAAATTCTCAGCCACTACGATGTGAACTTTGATGATGGCAATGCAGTGCAGACCCAGAGCGCAGCCGAAAACTATCAATTGCATTTCGGAGTAGAGGATATCCGTGTGCCAGAGATTCTCTTTCAGCCGAGCATGATTGGCTCCTCGGAGGCGGGCCTGGCGGAGTTGATAGCCTTTGTGCTGAAACTGTTCAACGCCCAGGAACAGCAGCGCATGGTGGATCATGTGTATCTCACAGGCGGTTGTGCTCAGCTTCGTGGTCTCAAAGAGCGTCTGGCCAGAGAATTTCAGGAAATGCGTCCATTTCAGTCGAAGTTTTCCATTTACGAATCGGATGAGCACACGCTGAGCGCCTGGTTGGGGGCCTGTGCACAGGCCAGTCAGCCAAACTTCGATCAGACGCTGACCACGCGCAAGGACTACCAGGAACACGGCAGTGAATACTTCAGGCCTCTGCATCCCACACGCGGTTCATTTGTTGCCTCAGATATGCTTCCATTGTCTGCAGAATGACGGGGACCCGCTTGCCCACCTCCGCTCGCAACGTCACCCGTTTTACCGAGGTGTGTATGACCTGCGCCTCCTCGGGTATGGCCGTCAGCACCTCCAGCATGATCCAGAGCTGAACATCGGGCTTGACATTGGGTATGCGCTGGTTCTGAAACGTATCAATCACCTCCTCAATGGCGTTGGGCCACTCGTCCAGCATGTGGACAATATATGCGCCCAATGCAATGCACAGCCGATTGAGGACAATCTTTGGTCCGCCCGCAAACTGCACAATCTTCTCGAGTATCTTTTGCTTGAGCTCCTCGCGGTTCTCCGGCGGCACCTCATTCCAGTGCTTCATCAGCTTGGCGTGCAGGGTGATTGCGCCAAAAAACTGCACTTCTTGACTCTGCGCGGGAAGAGAGAGAGAGTGAGAGAATGGGTGGGTGGTGTAGAGCAGAAGTAGGTGGAACAGCGTAGTATGTATGTGTATGCAGATGCATGCAAGCGTATACATATTGAATTAATTGATGCGCAGGTCATATCTTACCTTGCCCAGTTGCATTAGCTGCCATGAAAATTGCCAGGCTTGTGGGCTGCCCTCGGCCTCCGTAAGCCATTCGTGCGTAATTGCCTGCTCATGGGAGTTTGAGCGATAGAATACGACAACAGCCTCCTCCAGACGTGCAATATCGATGTTCTCCAAATTGATTCGTTCCATTTTGTCGTATTAGCAGTGTCCCGGGTTTCGATTAGATTCAATTGATTCGTTTTCTGTTTTGATGCTGCCTGTAGAAGGCCCAGAGCCCAGACTTTTCCCCAGGATTTTTACGACTCGACTCGGTTTTTCCGAAGATGTTTTTTTTGTGCTGCTTCTTCTTTGCTTATTGACCGAATGTTAGGGTTGCCAGCATAACAAATTCTTGCCGCTTAAACTGATACGACATACAATAAATATGCACTAACCAGACCGATCTGACCATGGATATTGCTTAAGATATTTTAAGCACAAATAAATCTCAATTTTTACACCGATTTGTAACAAAACAATGATCTGTAATTCACAAGTTTGATTTAATGAAAAAATGAAAGCTGTCAACCCTGATAAACGCAAGACTTGTCAATGCTGGCAAGCAGTCCGTCCACCTAACAAGTGACAAGCAGTGCATTAATTTGAAAATCAGGTCAAAAATCAAAAATATATAATTAAACTCTTTAATTGTTCTTCAATTCTTCTGCGTATGTATAATATTGTTATTCATGTTTTAGACCATAAGTAGGTTTCAAGAAATACATCTATGAGAATGAAAAATTCAAGCGCCAAAAACAGTATTTGAGCTTGAAGCCCCGTTCGGAAATTAATGTTTTACTCTCCCGATCAACGTAGAGCACAACTTCCTGATTATCCACAATGATTGAAGCTGCTTTTTCGGCGTAAACGTCACTCTTGGGATCCAACATAGTGCGATCCGTCACAACCCACTTATCCGTCACTATTCCAGTGTTCTGCTGCTCTAATAGCTTAAAAATAATGCTCAATTCCTTGTCCTTAACAATGATTGGCATTATAAATTTGCACTTTATCAAGCCAAAAAACTCAATAAAGCTGGAGCATTTGTAACGGGGAGTCATGGTGCTTGTGCCATTGGTTATCCAGTCACAGGTTTTCTTATCGTCGGATATAATCATTAAATGATTACCAAACCCCTTTACGGAGGCGCTCTCCCTGAATTGGAGCATGCCACAATCCTCGAATGTCTCGAAGAGTTTATGGAAATGCTTCATCAGAGCGCCGAAGCCAGATGTTATTGTGTCAATTTCATTGGTGATTACCAATGCGAATCTACGCTTCTCTGGCATTACACCGGCATAGGTAAGTTCATCCTCATTTCCGACCAGTTGTTTTTTTGCGATGCATGCAACTGTTTCAGTTGCATCCTTAGCCACTTCAGCATTGGTGATATCACCCACAGCAAAAGCTAATTTGACTGGGGCTGCAGGAGGCACAGGTTCGGGGACATCTTTGGCTTTGATTGTTACAGAAATTTCGCTAATTTGCTGCATGTGTGCAGGGATGCCTATGGATGGCTCTAGTTGCGTCTTTAAATCATAGATTGTTGCGTCGTCCTCTATTGTCAAAAATTGCGGCGGCTGCGAAGAAATGTTTGCACTAGATGGTTTCAAATATCATGCAGCATATTTATTGCTCACCGTTGAGTTTTCCGAACACTCCAATTTTAGTTTAACATACATTTTGCAAACAAATTAAAAAATGCACGCCTCACATTTGCGGAATATTTGACAATTACAGTTACGTGCAGGGCTGTCATCTCTTGCATGGTATGGTTTATTCGTGCTATACCGCGTCGGAAGCTGAATACGCTTACCAACACTTGAGTTTGGCCGCATTTGTTTACCATTTTGCGGATAGGATATTGAAATAGTTAATTCTTTGAATAAAAGCGTGGAAATGGGTTCGCCAAAGCGCGTTTTGGTAATCGACAATGGCTCATACGAATGCCGTGTGGGCTGGAACAACGCCAAGGAGCCGGCGCTGCGATTCAGAAACGTCTTGACCAAACCACGCAAAGATAGAAAGAAGGAAACCACTCCGGGCGCCTCGGAAGGCGCCTCGACACCGGTCGCAGCTGAAGTCCCAGCCGAAATACAAGTGGGCAATGATATAACCAACATCGAAGCAGTGCGGGCTCATCTAAAGTCGCCATTCGAGCGGAACATAATAACGAATTGGAACCATCAGGAGCAGATCTTTGACTATATATTCACCAAAATGGGCTTCGAGGGTGAGCAGAGCATAGCCCATCCAATCGTGCTGACAGAGGCGCTGGCCAATCCCAACTTCTGCCGCCAGAACATGAGCGAACTGCTCTTTGAATGCTATGGCATTCCAGCCGTTTCGTACGGCATCGATGCCCTCTACAGCTGGGAGCACTATCAGCATCGTCGCAAAAAGGTTGAGCGCACATCCATCGTCAAAAAGGGTTGATTTAATTGACAAAGATTTCTGTTCTCATTGCAGGTGTCGGATGCCCTCATCATCTCCTTTGGCTACAGTACCACCCATGTGATTCCAGTGTTGAATGGCAAACTCCAAATGCAGCATGTGCGTCGCCTGAATGTCGGCGGCTATCACATTATCACATATTTGCTATGTCTGATGCAAATGAAGTATCCGGTGCATCTGAATGCCATCTCTATCAGCCGAATGGAGAAGCTCGTACACGAGCACTGCCACATTGCCGTCGACTACAGGGAGGAGCTGCTGAAGTGGGCCCAAATCGACTACTACGAGGAGCACATCATGAAGATACAGCTGCCCTACAATCCGGTTACGGCCACCAACGCTTTGCTCACAGCCGAGCAGAAGCTGGAGAAGCGTCGTGAGTTAGCGATGCGCTTGATAGCGATTAAGAATCGCAGGGAGGGCGAGAAGCTGCGCGAGGATGAGCAACAATTGTTTGTGTACAACAAACTTCGACAGCTTTATGAGCAGGATAAGCTGCAGAAGTTCGAGCTGGCTCTGGCCCAGCAGCAGATTGGCAATCTGGAGGAATTGGACTCGCTCATCAGCACAATTAGTAATCGCATCAAGCGCATCAAGGAGCGGCCCCTGAGCTCACCCAAGCCCAGCAAGGAGCAGCTTAAACTTGATAAAATGCCAAAAGCACCCGCGGGTGTATCCCAGGCGGATTGGTTGGCCGAACTACAGGACAAGCGGGAGCAGCTACTGCAGCGCAAACAGACACGCCAGCAGCAGCGACAGGAACAGGGCAAACGGCACACGCACGCCGCACAGGAGCGGATGCGCATCATCTCGACGCTGGCGCGCAGTGAGAAGCGCCGCAAGGCCAATGGCGAGGAGGAGGACGATGGCTTTGGAATGAACGACAACGACTGGGATGTGTACAAGCGTATCAATCGCTACAACGACGACAGCGATTCGGATGCCGACAATGAGCAGTTGCTGGAGTACGAGAAAATTCTCAGCCACTACGATGTGAACTTTGATGATGGCAATGCAGTGCAGACCCAGAGCGCAGCCGAAAACTATCAATTGCATTTCGGCGTAGAGGATATCCGTGTGCCAGAGATTCTCTTTCAGCCGAGCATGATTGGCTCCTCGGAGGCGGGCCTGGCGGAGTTGATAGCCTTTGTGCTGAAACTGTTCAACGCCCAGGAACAGCAGCGCATGGTGGATCATGTGTATCTCACAGGCGGTTGTGCTCAGCTTCGTGGTCTCAAAGAGCGTCTGGCCAGAGAGTTTCAGGAAATGCGTCCATTTCAGTCGAAGTTTTCCATTTACGAATCGGATGAGCACACGCTGAGCGCCTGGCTGGGGGCCTGTGCACAGGCCAGTCAGCCAAACTTCGGTCAGTCGCTGACCACGCGCAAGGACTACCAGGAACACGGCAGTGAATACTTCAGGGAGCATCGTGCTAGCAATCTCTTTTATCCTACACCGAAAGATTAAACATTTATTTGTCCAAAATATAAACAACTAGAAGAGAAACTCTGTTACATCGTTGCCAAACAGCAGGTTCCAGGATTTGGGCACGGTCAACTTGAAGCTACCATCGCCACCGCCGCGTAGCTGCAGGAAGTCCTCGCACAGCTCGTTAAGTTCTCGCACGATCAGACTGGCATCGGTGGAATTGTCGCCCTCGATGAGGTAGCGGAACAGCAGCATGACTTGCACTTGAGCCTCGTCGAAGGCCTGGAACAGCTGCAAGGCGTTGCCGCCACCATAGATGGCCTCTCCGGTGTGCTCCTTCCACTTGATGAGATCGGGATCGCCCAGCTGGGCAGCGTGGGCTAGCTTGAAATTCTCGCTGGCACGATAGGCCCACGGCGATGCCTCAATAACCCGTTTCTCAAAGCCAAAGCTGCCACTGAGAATAATTACCCGCTTCGCACCCTTGACAAGCTCCACCAATTGCTGCTGGAAGCTGCGTGTGTGGCGCGCGATCCATGGAGCCCTGAACTGTATGACCAGCAGCTTGTCCTCCACACCCTCGTACAGCTCACACGATGACACCTTCTCGTTGGGCTCATGCTGGTAGGCGGAGGGCCCGAAGACCGGTATGAGCGCTGGATGTGAAACGGAACCAATGCGCTTCAGCTGCTTGGAGGCAATCAACAGGTCACACGCCAGCTGAGCCGCATTTCCCACGCAAATGCTGGGTATAATGACTGTGTAATCAGTCACATCTAATGTCTCTTGCTTATTCTTAAGAAACAACATAATATTCAATTATTTATTTCGGTTGGAGTCCAAAATGAGAAGTCAAAAAAATGAAAGTAATGTTTTAGTGTTGTGAAATGTTCCAGACAAGGCTCGATACAACTGATGACAACTCTACGAGTGTTTACTATTGTAATATAAATAGATTGAGTGGTTAAAAACTATACATAATATTCGCCGTAATCTGAATAATTTAATTGCATTAATTGGACTGTGTCCTATCCCTTTTTATTTAATATTAATAAAATCGACTACCAATGTTCATTTCAATCGATTAGCCATTGCCGACGTTTAACAACACTACCTCTTTGCTTGCATTTTTTTGCAAATGTTTTCCGGCATATTCGTCAACAAAAATGTCAAATACTGTGAATATATCGGTGGAAACCACTTGCGAGAACCAGATACGGGAAATTGGATATGATGGCACCGAGTTATACCAACCGTAAGTGCACAGTTTGAGTGTAACTGGCTTTTCTCAACAAGTTGTTGGTCAACTTTTCAGACCGCCGACTCTATCCGAGAGCCTGGCCAAGTGTGCGGCCCGCATAGACTTTAGCAAAACATCGCTGGACGATCTGAAGAAGGAGGAGAAGACGGCCGCAGCGGCTGAGGAGGAGAACAAAGATGGCACTCAGTTCCAGGAGAGTCTTTGGCCCTGGGACGCGGTGCGGAATAAGCTGAAAGATGCACTCACCGAAATCTGTGTGCTATCCGATGTGATATCCATAGCCAAGGATAAGCGATATTTGGTGCTAGACCCACTGCTGGAGGAGGGCGACGATACAAAGCCCATTGTGCAGGTTTATAGTCGCAAGAAGGCCATCTCACAGGCGGCCCAGATTTTGCTGAGCGGCGCCGAGCGCCTTCGCAATGCTCACAGCGAACAGCGCAGTCGGAACGTGTCCGACTTTCACATAGAACTGTTGCGTCTACGTCAGAACTGGCGCTTGAAGAAGGTATCCAATGCAATCATAGGAGATCTCAGTTACCGCACAGCCGGATCCAAGTTCGGAATGAGCGGCACCTTCGAGGTGACCAAAGCGGAGGAGGCATCCGACGACGACAGTGCCAGCACCTCGACTACCAGCAGCAGCACAGCCACCAACAATGGCATGCAGATGAAGGCCAGCTCCGCTCTGAGGGTGATTGTTCCGGCTGAGCTGCAAGGTGTGGCCTACATTAAGGTGATCACACAGAAAGACCAAGAGGATCTGTGCACAGCTCAAGTTAATCTAATGGGCCATGGTCCAAACATAACCGCTCAGGTGGGCGTATGGCAGAAGACGCTGGAGTTTGCCCAGAATGTTCTCTTTTGCAAGGAGCTCTTCGCACAGCTTGCACGCGAGGCCATTCAGCTGCAGGCCCCCATTCCGCATGTGGTTATTGGGAATCAGATTCGAGCCACCCTGTTGCCCAATATTCAACTAATTATCTCGCTGTGCCACTCCACCACCTTTGACTCGAATCAACCGGCTCCGATCAACGATCACGATCATGTGCTGGAGCATTCCCTTCACCAGCTGCTGCGGGAGGTTCACTACAAGAACTCGCACCATCCGTTCCCCCATCCGGCGAGTGCTCCACTGGGGCCAACGAAGAAACGCATGCTGGCCGGTCCCATGGCGGCTGATCGTGAAACGCTCCTGGACATGACCAAATCGCAGACCATATTGGAGCAGATCATTGCCCAGGCGCAGCATATATTCATGCGCAAGCGCACCCAATATGTGCTGGATACCCTGGCGAGGGATGTGAAGGATCCACAGATTGTGTCCCACTGGAATGCCATGAATAGTCCGACCATGTCCTGTGTGAAGATTAACATTGTTACCCACGGCTACGATGCCATTGGACGAACTTCACTGGTCATCCATGTCAAGGAGCGCTCCCTGAAGTGCATCTGTCGTGACGGACGCGTCATGCGCTTGTCGTATGAGCCCCAGGAGTTGCGTGACCTAATACTCTGCCAAATCAACTCGCATCAAATCTCCTGCCTGGTGAGCCTGGCCCGCTGCATGGCCTGGACGGTGCTCTCGAACAGCAATCATCTGGGCATTGGCAAGGTGGAGCCTCTGGGCAATGCCAGTTCTTGTCTGCTGGCCTCGCCAAATGGTGATCGCATGATAGCTGTTCAAATACGCTGCGATCCACAAATTGATGTCAAGGTTTACATTGCGAGAAGTCCGCGGCAGGACTTCTTTCCCAGTCCCTTGGTGCCGGAGAAGTTGTGGGAGAATCTGGGTGGCAATTTCAAAGAGGTAGGTGTTCTAGCTGTGTGTTATTAATGCTCTAATGACTATCCGCTAACGCATATTATTCGATTCTTTTCCAGGTGAAGTTTGATAAAATCGAGGGCAAGAGTTTTCTGAACAAAATGGAATTTCTGATGGCTTCACTCACCAGCAATACGGCCTAAGGGGCGGCCCGGCCCTAACAAATATTGTTCGAAACTCGATTTAGTTCTCTGTTTAAGGAATATTAAAAGTAAAAGAATTATAATTAAGGCCTACATATAAATTGATTATCCATCGATCTACTAGTTAGAAATTTGATTTAAATTATCCGCAGAGGTGCTTCAGAGGGCTCGGCTCAATGCATCAAGCTGTAGCTGACGTGATTGTTCCATAGCCGCGGCTGATACAAATGCACCTCCGGTGACATATTCCTCTGATGCATGATGGTGAACGTATCCTCCAGACTCACAACATTAGCCCGATTAGTGCTCTGCAAGCACAAAAAGAATAATCGGTAAACTCTCGCTGGCCGTGAAGAAACTTTGCTTGCTGCTTGCTCACCCAACGTTCCAGATCACAGAAACTGATGTTGTAGTTCTGGCCCCGTGGTTGCAGTGTCAGCACCTCCACCTGATCGACAACAGATTGCGAAAGACGCAAATAAAGTCCGCGATTGGTTGAGAACAGTATGGGAACACGCTTGGCCGGCGCCGAACCGGCTCCAGTTGTGGCACCAGCAATCTGTCGATAGGTCGGACAATGGTTCACCGAGGCTGTAGTCTCCTCTGGCGGCTGTCTGTCCCCAGCAGCGCCAACTGCAGTGCGCACCAGTCCCATGCAAGAGTGGAAACAGGACGCCACTTTGTTGCATTAATGAGAGTAAATGCCAGGCTTGATTTCTTGATTACTTCAGCGGCACTCAAGTGGTATATGATGGACATGCATTTTTCCTTGTCGCCTGGGCCGCAGCTTTATCGATTTTTTGTGCAGCATTTGCCTCAGCGCTTCTATCAGCACTGACCACTGTCCGTTGAGTGTGTAATTAACTGCTCAATTTGTATTGGCCGCCATCGAGCGAGCCGGTTGCCCCGGACAACCCAATGCCATCAACATCCACAATGTACTGTCCACACTGCAGTGCAACTGTCCATTCATTAGCCATGTTCGTGTGCCGGGCCAATTGTCTGACTGTGGTTAGCCCAGACACACGAGCCAGATTACATGCCGCACGCACTTTGCTGCCAAATTGTTCAATTATGACAAAAACAAGAAATCTTTTCCATCTTTTTCCATCGACCCCGCCTGATGTGGTTTGGGATCTACGCCGCCTAATGTGGTTTGGGATCTACCCCGCCTAATGTGGTTTGGGATCTACAAAAACCTATAAATAACTTTCCAGAGTCCAAGGGAATGGATAAACAGATTTTAACTTCAACAACAGGCACAACATGAATTTTCCTTATGCTAAAGAACATGCAGACAGACAGGACATGGATACTTATAAAACATGTAGACAAATCTTATACCTACATCTGATTCGTTTCCCAAATAAACGCCAATTTAAACAAATTAAAAACATTAGATATTTTTTTTTTTACTTTTTACAAATATTGTTTTAAAACTTTATTTCATTTTTATATTATATTGTTGTTGTTGTTTTTTTTTTTTGTTTGTGTTGTGTACTTGTAAATTGTATAATTAACACTAAAATACTTATTTAAACATATTTCCATATTCAATCGGTTTTGTTTTGTATTCATTTCATTTTTTTCGATTTTTTTTTTCTGGGTTACGTTTTTGCCATTTTTTTGTTTTTCTCATTTGTTGTTTTGGGGGGGAGAGGAAGGGGGCATTTATACTTTTGTTTTACTTATAATTCCGCTCCATTATACTTATATTTTTGCTTGTTTTATTTTTATTCATTTAATATAGATCCAGCAATTGAAACGCTTTAACCATAAGCGTTAGTAAATAAATTTAACTTAATTACTATTTAAGTTTTTCTCGCTTGACGCATCATGGATGCGGCGCGGCATGCCACATCGATTTCGATTTATATCATGCAGCGCACATACTATCAATTTTTCTCTCGTATATATTTTAAATTCCGACACATTAAACATATACAATATTTAAAATAGATTTTTTTCATGTTTTGTTTTGTTATATTTTTTTTGTTTTGTTTCTTTAAATTAATTTAGCAATTGATTTGCGTGTGTTTCGTGTGTGTGGTGTTTGTTGTATTATAAAGAAATGTAATTATTTTCTTTATCTATATTCCTTTTGATTTGGGGCTTATAAATTATCTTCGAATCTAATGCTATTATACGGGTGGATTCTCCCTTCTACTGCTGCCCTTCATCAATCATCATCATTATGAATGCGAAATGTGCTGTATCGGGGATATACATATAGATGCAAGCACAGACATATACAATGTGTGTATATATATATATATATTCTATGTACTTTATAAATTGTTTGTTTTGTACAGCATTCATTTTTTTTTTTTTTTTTAGTGTGATATTTTTGAATTAAACGTTTTTGCATTAGGTTAAGGTCTAAGATTTTTTAGGTTTCTACATTTGTGGTTGCCTTTGCTGCCTTTTAAGAAATATATATATATATAATATATATTTGCATATGCATATTAAACAGCTAAATCTTATAGTTATGCGCGTAGCTATTCTGCAATAAATTAGTGCATACAATAGGCTACAATCTGTATCCTTTTCTGGTCTATATGTATATATATACCTACATATATATCTCCTGGTATATAAAGATTTCTATATAAGTTTCTTATGCTGTCCTAATGCACACAATGCCGTGAGGAAATCGAAACAAGTGCAAGCTGTTGCCGATCTCCAAAAACTGAGGGGGAAGTCGCATATACATATAATAAATATATATATATATATGGTATTGCTCGCTGTTAAAAGGAACTTAAATAACAGTTTTCGTTTAAGTTGTTTGGTTAAAATATAAATACACATACACATACACATGAGAGAAAGAACAAACACTAAAAAAAATAATACAACAAAACGTAAAGCAAACGAACAAACAAACAAACAAACAGATAGACAGACGCGAGACAGAAATACAGAATAAAAGCAATACAATACATAGACGGCGGACAGCAAAGTGCCAAGTTTACAATTTGTACAATGAGAATTAAAAAGATAATATTATTTGGGACAAGAACGGGGCCGAACGAGCCGCAAAGAAACGATCTAGACACTGTGCTCGTAGCTCATTGTGCAAAATCAATCGGAGAAGCGTTTTATAAGAACTTGTGTGTGTGTGTGTGTGGTTGGTTGGTTACAATCTATACATATACATGTCCAATAATGCTAGCTATATATACTCAACTATGTGTGTATTTATGTATATATATATCGTTATAAATATTTCATTCATCCATTTTATGCCTTAAGCGATCTTCTGTTGCGCCATGGCTTAACAAAATATTTAATTTGCGTTTATGATTTCTTTCTACAATTATATATATATATATATTATTGGTATATATGTATATGCAAAAACATAAATCACACAAACTAATAAATGTACATACATGGTAGTCACTGCTCTATATATATATATATATATATATACATACAAAAACACACATATATATATATATATATACATACAAAAACACACATATATATATATATATATAAATCTCTATATAATGCTATGGTATCATTAATGGGTTTTTAGTTTAGTAAGCAAGTAAATTGGTATAAATAGTGGAGGGGATAGGGATAGTCAGCGACAGTTCTGAGTGGGTGTTTCGGGGGTGTGGAGTAGAAAGGTAAGTTTGTGTGTGTGTTGCCTGAACTAAACAGAAGACTTGCTAGACTTGTTGCATATTTAAACATTACTTTAAGTATATTTGCTTTTGTTTCTCTTTTATGATTACTCTTGGTTGGTTTTCTCCTTCCCCTTGCGGACTTCTTCCATTCTGCTCTGCTGCTCACGTCGTTCTGCCCTAACCTAACCCCACTGCACTGCTTGCTGTCCTGCCTTTTTGGGGACATTTTCAAGTTGAATTTACGACAAATAAGATTAAAAATACAATACAACAACAAAACGAACTTATCTAAAATCAACAGCGTGTAATACAAGTAGAAATTACAGTGCAGTGTGGGTGTACAGGAAACAGCAACTGGGAACAGATTTCTGTCCGCCCGTTCGTCCGTCTGTTTGATCCTTTTTTTTTTATCGTTATACAGTTTTACATTTTACAAATTGTTGTTTTGCTTTTTTAGTCTATTATATTTAAGGGTTTCTCTATTTCTCATACATGTATTAATTTTAATTACTTTATGCTTATGTATCAAGGATTTTTACTACCGCTTTTGTTTTATGCTTGGTTTTTGTTGTTGTTGTTGTGGTTTTTGTTTTCAGAAATTGTTGTTGCCATTGCTGAGCAGATTGGAGGCTGCCGCACCAAGGGCTGCCGCGGCTATGGATGCCGCTGAGGAGCTGCCCGCCGTGCCATTGGATGCAGCTGCTGCCACAACAGCTGCCACAGCGGCTGCTACCGTATTGAGATGCTGTTGTTGTTGCTGCTGCTGCTGCTGCTGGTGAAGTTGCTGCTGCTGCTGCTGATGATGTTGATGATGTTGTTATGGCATGAAGTAGTCCGGATGATCTGAGTCTTTCTCGAACCGCTTGGCCTCCTCGTGCATGCTCTCCTTGATCTTCAGTATGGCCGCCGATTCGGTTTGATCGTTCTCGCCGGGGCCGCCAAACCCGCCGAGATTATAGTCACCCATGCCGCTGCCAGAGTCCTCGCGTGGCGTTCCCGGTCCCCCGTTGGCTGGTGAGTTTTTCATGCCATCCAGACCGGTGCCGTCTGGGCCACCGCCGCCATTAAGTACAGGACCCATCGAGTTCGGGCCACCGCCCATTGGACCCATGCCGCCGGGCCCGCCACCGCCGCCCCCGCCATCAGGGCCACCGCCCATGGGGAATTCTGGCTTCATAAGTGCATACATACTGTCGCCTGGTCCGCCAACCGGACCACCTTGCGTGTTATCCTGCGGCGAGGGCATTATGGGCGTTCCTGGTCCGGGTGGACCATTCGAGCCGGGGCCGGGTCCGTAATTTCCTGGTGATGATGATGAATACGCATTTAGAGGCGCCGACGCATTGGGCTGCCATTGCGGCGGTCTTCCGCCCGCTCCGCCCATGCCCATTGGCGGCATTCCTCCAGGTCCGGGTGCTGGGCCACGCATTCCGCCCGGCCCGCCATAGCCCATGGGGCCCATACCACCAGGTCCACGAGGCGGATTCATGCGTGGATTCATGGGACCCATGCCGCCACCAGGTCTTGTCGGATCCATACTATTCGGCATCATGGGTTGTCCGGGCGGGCCGTTGAATTCGTTACCCATTCCCTGCATACGCACGCCAGGTCGCGGGCCACCAGGGTATCGGGGTCCGCCCATGAACGGCGGCTGGCCCGGCATCATCTGTGACGGCGGCGGCTGTGGACTGGATGCATGCGTTGGCGGCGACGGCCGCATTGTTGAATTTGGGAAAAAGTTTGGACCCATAGGTCCGCCGGGTCCCATTGGGCCGCCATCACCGCCGGGTGGCATCTGTCCCAGAGGGCTCGGCGCCGGACCGCCAGCGTTGTGTGGTCCGCCGGGACCAATGCCATTCACGCCATAGCCGGAGCTGACGAAGCCGTAATCATGGAAGGCCTTGGCCTCCGAACTGTGATCGCACTGATCCCGACGCTCGGGCGCCGCACAGTACAGATCCCAGAAGACGCACCACCAGGTGTGCAGGAATCCTGGCGGCTCGCCGAGCGTTATGTTCTTCTCCCATCGGATCTCGGAGAGGAATGTTTGTGCCGCCTTCTGGGCGCCCACGTGCAGCAGATATTCGTAGACGTAGAGGGCCAACTTCTCCCGTGCCTGGGCATCTGAGGGGACCGCTGATGTCTTTGATTTTCCGTACATTTTGTTGGTCTCTTGGTTTTTGTTGGTTTATGTTTATGTGATGTTTCTAGTTGCTGCGCGCTGCTGCTGCTGGCTGGTAAGGTGGTTTTCTTTGCTTTTCTTTGCGCTTGCTTCTACTTTGCTTTCGTTTCGCTCTTTTGCTGGTGGTTTGCTTTTTTTTTCTACCAACTTCCACTCTTTATTTAAATTTATATATTTTTATGTACTTTTTCGAGGCTGGCTCTTGGCTGTTGCTCTGCTTCTGGCTTCAGCGGCTGCTCTGCTGCTGTTGTTGTTGTTTTTTAATTGGCCGCGCTTTGAGCTCACGCAGCCGTTCTCTGCCGCTCTATTACTTCCACCATTTTTAATATAATTGTTGTTATTGTATTTCTTTGCAAATGAAAAATAAAACACACTTTGTGCTTTTTAACTTTTTGCGATTTTTTTACAATAAACTTTTAGCGCGCTCTGCGCTGTGTGTCGCCACTTCTTCGTTTTACCGTTTATTTTTTTTTCAGGTATTTTTTTGCCTGATTGTTGCTGCTTCTTCTTGCACAACCACTAAAACAGAAAAAAAGCAAAGAGAGAGAGAGAGCGTGAGTGAGAGAGGGCAAAATGAGCGACATTGTATGTATGTGTGTGTGTTGCAAACTCGTATATATGTATTCATGTGCGTGGCTGTGTGTGTGTGTGTGTACTTGCGTGAGTTCGAGAGAGGGAGCGCGCGCATTGTCGACAAAACGGCACAAGTGCTACACTGACTGCGAATAGTTAAGGTGCACTTTAGTTTATCTATTGTTGAAATATTAGTTAATATGATCAATTGCATTTTTGTATGTCAAAGTAAACACTGTTCAAATTACAACATAAAACACACTCGATTTGAATAAACTTGATAGAATCATTAAAGATGTACGCGAACTTTTTGCATAGACTTTTGTGCGTCGCTGTTCCGCCAGGTGAGTGAGTGAGTGAATGATGCTCTTGGCTGCTCCGTTTGGTCGTTTTGGTAGGTAGCAAAAGGCCAGGCCAGGCCAGCAGCAGGCAACGTAATCTGTCTGTCTACTGTATGTGGCTCCCGCTGTCAAATGGCTATTCAAATCAAAATTCGTCTAGGGAGCTCCCATTTTATTAACACACCACTGTGAGTGAGTGAATGGGTGACAACAGCACAGAAAGAGAGAGAGAGAGAGCCAGGGCGCGTGGCGATAAGGCCAATTGGCTTTACATGGCAGGTGCATCCGTTACTAGGCCCAGGGCCATGAATATCGAATATCTAATGGAGGTTCTACAGAACCCTCTTAAATATAGTCATTAAATAAGCATGAAGTGAATCTCGCACGTGAGAATGATAGCGGCAGGTTACAGCAATGTACTTGGCCCCCACTGTAGCCCACTCGAATATAGTTTATGATGTTTATAGGGAGACTGTCAGCTGTTATCATTGGCCAGATGTTATCAGAAATCTATTATGAAACCAAATAAGGTTTACCCACACCATACCCAGAGAACTATCCAAGAGCAAACTGGGAACGCAAGCCAAGTACACCTTTTTCACTCTAGCCTCTTCATGCAAAGTGGCTACACTTTTTTGTGATGTGATGTCTGACTGTTCCCCTTTTCGGGCTGTTAATCAACCTCGAGAGTGAGTTCCGAGGGCTCTAAAAATCCACCAACTGCTGGCAGAGCAGAGGTTCGTTCTGGCTTGCACTGGCTACAAAATACCGGTCCATCTCTCTCTTTTCTTCTACAACTGCTGATGCTTGCTTGCTTCACCTCTGCTGCTGACGTCGCTGTAGTTGCCCTGCCGCTACCTCTCTCCCTGTTCCCCCCTAAACAGTAGTAGGACAAAAACTACATTACTACCGATATTTCACCATTGTTGTTGTCGATTCGGTTTGCCGTTGTGTCTATGTTGGAGACGTCATCAAATTTGGTACGCGGGTTTTCTCTCGCACGTTCTACTTTTTGCCACACACACTGTCACAAACTCACAGATGGTTGTTTGTTATTGTTGCATACGCACCTTTAGTTACTCTCTTGTTTTAATACTTTTGTTTAAATACATTAACTATTGTTGTATCGTGTATGTTGTTGATTGCAATTTTATCACAAAATCAACAAGAAACACAAACAGACACACAAACTGAGAGGCTGCTGCTGTTGGCTCGTGCGGACAAGAGAGCGAGAACGACGACAACGACAACGAGAGAGTGAGTCGGGGGAGAGAGAGAGAGAGAGAGGAGGAGGAGCAAAAATACGGAATTTTATTACAATCTCATTGATTTTTCGTATTCGTATTTGTCTTTGCGGCTCCCCGGCTCTTCATTTGTTTTGCGCGCATACATATAATTATTTATTATTAAACCGCGCGCTATTTTACTTCGTTTTTTTGTTGCTTTTTGCACCAATTCTCTTCGTTGTGTACTTGTATTCGTGTGTTTTATATGTGGGTATGTATATGTGAGTGTTTTTAATTTCTTTTCTAAACACACTTTTTCGCCTGCTGCTGTTGTTGTTGCTGTAATTTTTGCAAGTTTTCTCTTCACACGAGTTTCATTCGCCTTGCGCTTTGTCCGTGTATTCGACGATTGCTTTTACTGCCCGTTCGGCTGCTGCTGCTTCTTCTTCCACTAAAAATCGGCTCTTTTTTGCCTGTACGAAATTTTCACAGCGAGTTGATTTGTTGAAATGCATTTTAAATGGATTTCATTTCAAAAGCAAACACAGCGTTCACATTTTCACTTCGACTACAAGATTTAATTCGTTTTATTAATTCGTTTTTACGAATTCGTTAATTAAAATCAAAATTCGTATAAATATTTTTTTTTTTGCTACAAGTTGTAGAGCAGTGTGACCGCGGTTTTATCGAAAAAATATACCGTATGAACCTCAAAAGTATACCCAAATATACCTTCGCTTTGCCATTAAATTACCGTAAATATACTGACAGCCTCGATATATTCTTCGATTTTGATATTCGGTTTAAAATTACTAGCTAGATGGCCTCTCAGCCCTAAGAAAATAATTTTGTTTAATTCCTCGATACATTTTGTAAAAGATTGGCTAGTTTTCAGAACATCTTTTTATTGGATTGTTTACATAATAATGTTTCACGGATTGTATTGCTTTTGTTTCCACTTTGTTTCACTTAACAGCTGTTTTGTTGGTCTCAAAAGAGATGGTTTAAGTGTTATTTTGTAAGTTTCTTCAAGAAATTAATCGTTTAAAATGAATGACCCCTTACTATCTGATTATAATTCAATTTTATTACTTGCAGCAACGTTTCTCTATTGAAAATCGATCGAAAAAATCGATATTAATCGTGGTAATAAAATCTTATAATTTTCAAAAGTTCTCTGAACTATATATCGATATTTCTATCGGGTACGTGCAGTTGTTATAACCGTTATTGGTAATACTGCTGCCAGATTAAGAAAAAAAGTTCGAAAGCGGGAATTCGATGGAGTTTGAAATCAATCTAGTGCGCAAGAACTTTTGCTTGCCGCCAAATGAAAATAGTCCTGTGTCTTGGGGCATAAACATTAGTGCAACTGCAACTGTCCGTGAAAGCTGTGCGTGGTGCGGCGCTTTAATATCCCCAACTATTCAGCTGCAATTTCGCATTTCTCGTGCTTTGCGACACGCGACTTATAATACGCCATGCAGTTAATTGCAGTGTGACGATACGGCCTAAACAGTTAAGTATTTCGAAAAATGCTTGGAAAAATGCAGTAGAAATAGAATTCCTTTTTGGGATTTGTTTTTTTTTTTTGGGTCATATTATTGAGCACGTGATGACCGAATTTTAAGCATTGCATGCGGCACTAACTTCCCGTTCCCCTATCCCTTGCTGAAAGTTTAAAAACTTTGCTGATTTTTCATATTGAAACCCTCCATTCAAATTGCACAGAATGGTGACGGCTGCCCGCAGGCGATTGCCTCCTGTGGGCCATCGTTTACCAAATGAATAATGTCGCTTTAGGGGTGCGGAGGAGAGGGTATGGGAGGCTTTTAGGTCTTGTTTGCCCTTTGCAATTCCCTTTTGTCAATTTTTATTTGGCACATTTTATTGGGCAAATCGTAATGGTAATCCTTTTGCAGTTCTAATTTTGTTAAAATTGAGGCCGACATTTTGAGCAGGGGCTCGCTCTCCAATCCTATTGACAGCTCCCCAAGGGCAACATTTGTTGTCGTTGTTCTTGTGCCCGTATCCATACTCCTGTGTACATGTGTGTGTGAATCCCCGTCTAAAGGGGAATCGAAAACAGATTTAAAGCTGATGCTGACTCTTGTTGGGTTTTGGCTCTTGCTCTTCCGCATGGGTTTGGGCATTCAATTAAAAACATTTCGAACATTGAATGAATGGGGCCATTGCAGCAGAAGGACTCGATACGATTTGATTCGATTCGGCTGTGCTCGTCCCAGTTGTGCCACAAATCAGAATTAATATACATTTGTTGCGCTGCTGCACGTTAATCCATCTGACTGACTGACTCATAACTCTCTGTGTAATTAAATTAAGCTTAAATTAATGACATTATATTATCCCATCAGGCACACAAACACACACACACACACACACACACAGAGATTACTAATTGCTTGACAATTTAATGTATTTATTTGTGCAAGTGTTTTCTTCATGCAATCTCTTGCTGGCATGAGTGCACACATCCTTATACATAGGTGCCCAACCATGAACCAGAAGCAGCAGCAGCAGAGGCGAAGCGAAGAGAGCAAATAAATAGCGTTATGACTTATCATTTAAATTGTTTTCTTTTTGTTGGCTGCGGCTTAAGCGGAGCGTAAGAAAAGAATCAACCCATGGAAGATATAACAAGAGTGAAGTATGTATTTCTCTCTGTCACCCACATCCACACCGGCACTCGCACACCCGCACACCCGCAGCCGTACCCAAAACCCAAACGCAAACGCATGTATCGTGTTGTCTGAAGCAGCAGCAGCAGCAGCATCTGGATTCTGGCAAGCATATATTTCACAAGAGCACAAAGAGGGGATTGCTTGCCAGCCATCGGGATTTATGAAACTCTCCCATCCCCCATACCCATACCCGTTCCCACACCACCACTCCACATGGCAGGCGTTTCCTGTTTCCGTTTTGCCTTTTCCGCTTTTTGTCGTCTTGCAAGTGGTCGGTTGGTCGGTTGGTCGGTCGGTCGGTCGGTCGGTCGTTTGGGTCGGCTATCTGGCACTGCATTTTGCAGGTTGCAGCAGTGGCACTTGTAATTCAATTGCCCTGAAAAACGGCCACCGAAAACGTTGATTTATGCCCTGCACTGACCCACAAAAGTAGGCTACATTTATTTCAATTCCACTCGCCCAGCATTTGTGCCGCCAACGACTAACAACGACTTGCTCTTAGAGCAGGCACAATATTGGATTTTGTTCAAGCATATCTCTTTGGGGACGACTTGCTATGCCCATGCATTTTATATGCCCCAATTAAAACATTTTTGCCACAGTTAATTAACGTACTTTTGATTAACGCGCTAAAATTACATTTAAATATTTCATTAGCCATGTGGAAGTTGAGGGAACTTTTCATTAACACACACACACACAACAGCCTCGCTCACTTATTCACACATTCACACTTTGGCCACCGCAACCACACACACAAAAAAGAAAAAAAAAAGAAAGGGGCATACAAAAAATCACGCAGCAAAATTTTACAATGTTCATGGACATGAAAAAAACATGAAAAAGTTTGCCAAATGCAAACATACATACATACATATTTACATATGTATGTGAATATAGTTTAAAACAATGGCACATTTTGCAGTGGGGCCTGAAACCAGACTGCAAAGCGCTGGTCAGAAAAAAGGGGCCGGCTAGAGGGAGACGATTCCCTTGGGAACCCTTGCCTTTCGCTTCTGTGTCCAGTTGTTTGGCGGTCATGATGCCCCGTCTGCCTGCCTGCCTGCATCTTTCTGTGCTTCATTTAAAAGTTATTTAGAGTTCTGCTGATGACATCGCATTGGGAACATGCGGAGCAGGGGAATACGGCAAGGAGGGGATGGATGTGCGTGTGCAAAAATTATATCTGCATGAGTGCGTATTGAAGTCAGACCTTGCACTGGTCTATCCAAGGGAATACCAGAGCCCGGGCAGCATCCTGTGTGTCCTCTGTGTGCTGTACAGTGTGTGTGTGTGTGTGTGTGTGTGTGTGTGTGTGCGTGCTGTGCGTGGGAGCAGACGGTGACAAGCAAAACGAAAACATTCCCAATGTAAACAATGAGTACGTGCAGCCAGGATGCGCAGGATACGTGCAACAATGGCATTAAGCGTGCAACAACAGAAGCAATCTCATTTGCAAGCAGTGCCACATTTCTCGCATGCAAAATGAGAGAGACAGAGGAAAGGCAGGACTCCTGCTGCTGCTGCTGCTGCTGCTGGTCGTGGTCGTGGTCCTGGGACCGCAGACATAAGTTTTGCCAGGCTCATTTCATGCCTCTAACAGCCAGAACAGACTCGTTTCATTTCGGCTTCAAACTTTGTCTGTGGGGGGGGGGTATTAGAACTTTGTTATAATGTTTGTCAGGTAAACGAAACGAAACTCTAGTTGCAGGCTGCACATTTTCTAATCTCTTATGCGCTCACAAAGAGAGCCATTTGTAAGTAATTAAGTTTAAGGAATGTTCCCAAAGTTCCCAAAAACAGCTCTACAGCATTTTATGGTTTTGTGTAAAATTGCTGGCTCAACCACAACAAAATGACATTTAAATATAAAAGTGCAGTGCGTGTTTTATTTTTTCATGTTGCAAAAAAGAAATACTTTTTGCACTATTAGAAATTTTGGAAAACAAATTTAGCAACCGAATGTTTTATGTTTTAATTGTTTTTTTGTTTTAAATAGGAGCAGAGATTTGAGCGCTTGAATATCTCACAGCCAGTGCAACATATTCTTTATTCCTATGCCTTAGATATTGTTGTTTGTACACTCACAATGTCTAGCAGTGTGTACACACACAGAAAATAAATACCAGCGCTTGGTATTGGCCTGCTGTCACCTGTCAAATTTAAATATTTGCATAGTGTAACATTTGTGTTGGCTGCAAGGAAAGCGCATTTATCCTTCGATGTGCTGCAAATTGAAATCCTCAATTTGTTTGTTGCTGTTTTTAGATGTGAAAAGTTTGCACTTCTATTTGCATTTACAGAATGCGAACCCCCCCTCCTGTTCGAAGAGTGGCAAACAATGTAGGATAAAAGCGGCAGAAAGATACGTATATATATATATAGGTAGGTGGAGGGGGCGGAGGGCTGGGGGTGATTATGTAAAATAGAGGGGCTGCTGTGCAGTAAGAAGGCAAAGAATTTTGCTATTTGCTGTTGCATTTAATGCGTATAAATTGTAATAATTTGCATGATAATATACCACCCTCCCCCCTACCAAAATGAAATTAGTGAAAATATTTTAATTGCTTTGCAGAATGGAATGGGTATAGGTATGGGGCTGCACAAAAGAAACGCAGGAATTATGCAAATGCGGTCTGAAGCCGGGCAAGAAAATATGGAAATTTGCAAATGGAAAATCTAACTAACTCTTTTTTTTTTTGTGTTGGTTCAGGCTAGAATAACTTGCCTTCAGTGGGAAGCGACTTAGTTGGACTCTGCCCCTGTTCTGTTCTGTTCTGTTAGGTTCTGCCTTTTGCCCACTTCCGGCAGCTAATCTCCTGCCTGCCTGGCTCTCTCTCTCTTCCTACTTCCTGCTGTGTCTGTGTGGAGCTCTCTGCCTTATGTTCTGCTGCTGCAGCCAGCGGGCGCTTAATTAATTTTTAAGACATATTAGAAGCGAAAAGAAACAAGCACTAGACTGCTGAAACCCTAGCACATGCCAGGGACAGTGACAGCGACAGAGACAGCGCGACATCGCGACATCGCGACAGTAGCAGCTCCACTGACGTTGTGCATATGGAGCGGCAACATCAGATGTTGCACGTTGCAACTTGCAGCAGCACCGCGCAACGTCTGACAGTGATTTATCTGGGCCTCTGGCTCTGCGCCACTCAAAGATTAATTACTAGCTGGCGACACTTGTCCCAGAAGTAGAGCTTAAAATGGTTTACAATTTCCGCACCACATTTTCACATGGAGAGCCAGAGAGCCAGAGAGCCGGAGACATAGTTGCATATTCCCAAAGTCCCAAATTGGCTTAAAAGTTTGCCTCAATTTTGTGCACCTCAATCCCTGGATTAACCTCTTGACTAATGGCCAAAGCCCAAAGCCAACAGCCGGCAGCCGACAGCTAAACAATTGACCAAAAGTTTTTGGGTTTGACTCAAATGTTTGACATGTTTTGGTTAGCCTTTGGCACACACAGAACACACACAGAACACACAGAAAATTGGCAGCAAAGTTTGAATTGCATTTGTAGCAGGGTTGAAGCAGATATTTGTTGAAGGAAGAAGCAAGAACAGTGCAGGTGGATGAACATTGAGGTGCTGCTGGCGACATCGCAGCGGTGTGCTGCACTGGGGAAAACTACTTGGAAAACACACACACACACACACACACAAGTTTCTCCGCTGTTTCCTTTGAACTTTGTTGACTTTCGAATTGAATTGCAAGTAAAATTAAAACTATTTCCAAAGTGTAAATAAAAATTCCACGATCTTTACTTTAATTTTGTAAACTACGAAAGTCCAAAAAAGAACTTTGTGTGAAGAGAACAGAATTGAAATGCATTATAAGATATAATATTTAGGTATACAAAATGTTCTTTAGATTGTAAGTCATTTTTTTAGGTGCAAATTTTATATTTTAATTTTAATTTATTTGTGTGATATTTTGGACTCCATAAACCGTGCCAAAAAGGGTCTTAGTATGCCAGCAGCTGTTAACTTTTACATACGATAATAAATAAAATAAAATAAATCGATCGGAGCCCTCATTCAGCCAGAAGGGTGTGCCCTTAATCAAGTGCAAAAATCCTACAGATGTATTTTGCTACCATTGCTTAATTTATAATACGATTATGTGGAATTGTTGTCAAATTCTGCAGTCATTTTTAGGAAATCCTTTGACCATTTACTGGCTCTCTAACGCCCCTATCCGGGCCCTAGAATGGTTAAAGTAAAGCCAAAGGGGCTGTGATCTTGAAGCTATCATCTGGTTGTAAATTGCTTTTTCAAAAGCGTTTGCTAACTTTCCATTCCTCAAACAGCATGCACTCAGCAGGGCAGGATGAGCATGTGAGCGGAGCGGAGTTGGTTCATCCCATCGCCCTGCAGTTACTTAATAATTCATAAACATCAATCAGAGCTCTCGACCCGTAGTCGAGGCCCCTAGTTTTCCAATCCCAGAGTGCATTCCATCAGCGCTGTCATCGCTGCTGCCTTGTTAGGAAGTTCTACCCATATGGTGGTGGGCTTCTCTGCTCATCCGGGCCGGCCCGCCCTTCTGCTGCTTGCCTGCACTCCATCCTCTTTGGCTGTCACTGTTTTGGGTCTGCATTAGTAAACATTTTGTTGTCAACGTTCGTCATTGGCTGTCATCAGGGCGACGAAGGAGTCAACAAACACACACACCACACACACACACAGAGCAGGCAGATGGATGCACCATCCAGTGAGAGAGAGAGAGAGAGGGTGGACTGTGGGGAGTGCTCCCCACTCGAGTGAGTATCTGCCAGGCTAGTCGGCATTTTGCTGCATGTGAAACAAAAGATTTTAATGGCTTTTACTGGAATTAAAAGGCGTTGAAAGTGGTGCTACGTTTCCTTCTCGTTTTTTTGTGCTGTGCCACAAATTACAGACCTCAACGGAAATTTACATAAACAAATGGGACTTTAAATACATAAGCTGGTACATAAATATATGTACATATGTGTGTAAATATGCATACATACATACATATGTACATGACATTTTGCTGACATTCGTATTTAATGATGCCGAATATTTGCTGCGGTCTGGGCATTCTTATCGTTAAATAAATATCACGCATACGCACTGTTGCATCCATTCGTGTGCATTGACTTTTGTGGGGGGTGGTGGCGGGAAAAGGCCAGGGCCAAAGTGATTAAAGCTGCTGGTAAATGCATCACCAACCCCCGCCATTGATTGGCCTTAATCAGATATCGAATATATGTTTACATGGCAGCGTTCAGCGCTTAAATGCATTTCCCATCTGGGCACCCCAAGGCCTTGGGGCGCAATGAATCAAGAGAGCAGTTTCCTTTCCATCTGTTTGCGCTTCTCTGCGATTTTTCAATCAATTTGTCTCGCACACAAGTCTCATAAATCACTCTAATGCCCGTAATGCAATTGAAATCGATGTTCCCCCCCCCCTCCCCCTAACTGATACGTACATATGTACTTATGTCCATGTGTCAGTGCAAAACATGCTGGTACATGTTCTGATTGAATTTTCAGCTGTAAAATCCAGAGCCAAAGACAGAGCTTAGTGCTTGGCAGTCCTCTCTCCCCCGTTCACATTTCTCACCCAATCAACATCCATGACCACAAAATCGTATCTTATATCTAGGTATAGATATATATTGTGCTCTGTATTACCTTCTTCTGTACGATATATACAACACTCAAGTAATCTATCTAGAAATCTGTGTGACAAGCAGCCAAACAAAATGTCCCCAACACGTTTCATGTCTAATCTTCCTCCTGCCCTGCCCTTGCCTTTCCTTTCCTTTCTTTTGCACTTTTATATCCGTGCTGTTTGCTGTAGAAATGCAGGCAAAAAATCATTTCAAATTATAAACACCAAGCTGTCGAGGGTCCCTTTTCAAGCAGGACTCTCTGACGACGTGTCCTAGTCGTGATTTTCATACCCGATACACGTGGGGCATGTTGGCATGTTGCATCGTGTAATTAATATGGCCCAAGAACAAACATAATATGTGTGGGCTGGGCGTTTGCAGTTAAAATGAAGTTTGCAGCTGCCGTTGGCGTCAAGCAGGAAATATATTGGTACAGAGGCTGTAATATCAACTGAATGCATTGCTATGAGCAGGGGCTTATATTAAAGGGAGAATTATTGAAGGAGTGCAGCTAGTAGTGGTTTCAGCTGAAGCCATTGCCATGCCAGTGGAATTTTGTTGAAGAGAAATGAAATAGCATCAAAAGAAAGAAATGCCAAGCAAAAGAAATGTATAGGCAGGAGAGTAAAAGAGATTGCAGTGTTAGCTGAGAGCATTGCCATGCAAACGAACCTGCTTGAAGAGAGAGAGCACAGGAGATCATTTAAGAATTCAAGAAAGAGAGTAAACTAAATTACAGCAATGAAAGCCAAGCAGGAGAGCGAGCAATGCTTCAGCTGAGAGCCGCAGCCTTGCCATACTAAAACTCTAAAGAGTGAGTAAGCAAAAATGCCACAAAGAGAGCGCAGCTACAGTGGAGAGCGAGCACAAATCATCCTTTGACTCTCCTCTCTTTGTGCTGGCTTGGGCTGGCTTAAGAGGGGTAGCACAGCAGTCGTGTCGCAGCTCGATCGTTCCACCTTTTTCTCGTTTTACCCATTTCTGGGGGGCTATGACAGTTTTTGCTTTTTACTGTTTAGCGCCTGGCACGAGGGAAGCGCACAAAACTACCAGCAAGTGTTGCATAGTTATAGTTATAGACGTGGTGTTCGTTCCCATTTTTAGCCCTTGCCCTCCCGCTCTGTTGCACACTTTCTGTGTGTTGTCTGTGGCTCTAGCTCTCCCTCTCTCTCACCCTCCCTGTCTCTGATTTCTCCCCACGATATTCTGTGCTTTTTTCGCTCTAAACTTTTGCAGTTATAATCTACTTATGAAGTAGGTAACAACGTTTTTATTAAGCCTGGGCAGATAGAGCGAGAGAGCGAGAGACAGCGAACCAGAACTCGAGTAAAAACGGAATGCAGACAATTTTGAAGCTTTGCTAAGTTTTCTTTTCCCTTCCTCCGCCAAACAAGAGAAGTTTGTTAGTTAAGGAGAGGAAATTACTGCGAAGAGGGAGAAAAAAAAACGAGTACTCCAAGGTCCTAGTGAGTATTTCATCAAGGATATACTCTCATACCCATGCCAGATGCCAGGCAGGACCCGTTACGGTGACAACTTTTGTTTTATCCCCCAGCCCCCTTGGATTTTTCATTTGCTTTGCCAATTATATTTTCATTCATTGGTGAAAGAGAGAGAGAGAGAGGCAAAGACTAAGCCGGGAAAATGCATACATTTTATTGCCAATTTTTTTTCGTTTCGTTTCGCTTGCCAACAAAAAACAAAATGCATTTATGGCAAAAATTAAGTTTGTTTATGGCATTCAAAGTGGGTCAATACCGAAAACAACTATTTTGTATGAGCCTTGGGGGGGGGGGCGCCTTTTGTTTTGTGGGGATGGTTGAATGTGGGGTGGGTGGTGGGTGGAGTTGGAGCGGTTAAGAAATATGCAACGTAAATATAATTCAAACTCAGGGCTGTTCTACTTTATTGTTATTGAGTGCCTTACTTATACTTCAGATGGAGGTGAATATTTTTATTTCATAGTTATTTTAGCAACGAATTTCAAGCCGAATACTTTTTTTGCCAAGTCACTTACTTTGCTAACAGCCAGCCCCATAAATAAATTACTTAAACTATCAGCCCAATGGGAATATATTGTTGCCTAGTGCAATTTGACTATTTTATCTTGACTGCCGCCTGCCTTCAACTGGAAAAACCATTTGGATCTGATCCTTTGGAAGACATTTAAAGGCGCTAACCAGAAGCTATGGGAATGAACTCCGCCAGCATCATCAGCATGCATAGCAGAGCAAGCACTTCATCCGTGCCCCATTCGTTTTCTTAGCCCAAGAGGCAGGGGCAGGGCACTGCATTGCACTGCTGCTGGTTGGGTGAAATATGAGTGCCCATCGAGCTGCAACTTGAGACTGCATTGGAGGAGTAACAGGGCACCAGCGACAGGGGGAGAGTGAGCGAGTGAGCGCGTGCAGTGGGCTAAAGGATATGTACGAGTATATCGTATCGTTTGTTTTGGGCCCTCCATCTCCTCATCTCCACTCGTCCATTAGTTGGCGCTGGCTAATGGACGTTAATAAGGCGTTAAATTGCCTAATTGCCGATTATGGCTCTCGTTGCGATAAGTCTGAACAGGGGATAGATAGCCGGACCCCCAAACACAATATTTTGCATGCCCATGCACTCCAACTGCACTCTACCCCCTCTCTTTCTCTCTCTCTGTCTGCCTCTGGCTTTCTGTTGGGGTAATCTATGGCCTGCTTTATGCTTAAAGCCACGTTAAGCCAGCTCTGCTCTCCTCCCCACTCTTTTGGCATCCTTGAGCTCCCCTGTTGCGCAGCGCAGCGCAGCAAGTTTTCCCTTGCTGAAAATGCAATGCAGGGAATGCAATTTAAGCGGAGCTGTAGCTGTAGCTGGAGCTGGAGCCAGAGCCATTGAATGGGAATGCTGAAACAGCAGTGGAAGGGAGCCGGAGCCGGAGCAGGAGCAGGAGGCAACGATGAATGGTCTGCTGCCAGTGTATGCTAGACCCTCGATCCATACTCTGTAAATTGTTTAAGAAATTCTTTGGGGCTTCCCTTCTGTATTTTCTGTTCTTTGACTAAAATATAACTCAAGGAGGTGTTGCGTTCCGCTGCAACAACAGACAGACAATAAAAGAAAAGCAAAGGAAAAATAAGTTGCTGCCAGTAAACCAAAAAGGAAACTACATACAAGCAGCAACTAACTTAAACAATTAAAAGCAATATGTGAAACACTAATTGGTCAGAGGAAAATTGCATTTAATTGGCAGCAGTGTGGGGCAGCTTAATTGGGTATTAAATGGAAACTTGATTTGCTATTTAATTGACAATTTACCAACTGAAAACAGCAGAAAGCCAAGCCAAGCCAACACAACTGCCACATAAAACTAATAAAATGAACGAACGAACGTTTTTCTTTTATGGAGTTGGAAACTGTTTTTATATGACTCTGGCAATTGCAGCTGTGTGTGTGTAAATGTTTCCGTTATGAGCACTCCATAAACTTTAATTTTTGTTTAACCAGAAGTGGTCATTGAAGTAGAATTTTAGAAGATTTTCCTTTACAACAAAATAACAGATGACTCTGGCAATTGCAGCTGTGTGTGTGTAAATGTTTCCGTTATGAGCACTCCATAAACTTTCATTTTTGTTTAACCAGAAGTGGTCATTGAAGTAGAATTTTAGAAGATTTTCCTTTACAACAAAATAACAGATTAAAACGTGCTAAACGAACTAAATTATATCATAAATCAATTCATTTCAATTATATCATAAATTTGCGATTTTCAATCTGTTTTTTGGGATAAAGAAAAATCGCACTAAATTCTACGTTATTGAGGTATTGCTTTTGCCGGATAATCTACTGCTGATTTGCCCGACTGTGCTGTTTGGACTGTTTCTTCAATGAAACTCTACAGATATATATCTGTGATTCATCACAGATTTATCGCATATTCATCACAGATTCATGACTGAATTAAAGCGGAGTTTAAAGCAGAGTTTTTCAGGGGAAAAGAACAGTGGCTAAATATCTCTTGCCTATCTTCATTTATCCAGGAGTGGGCACAAAAAAGTCAAGTCTTTCCTTATTTGCACATAAATTTAACAGCTATCGAAATTCGATTCGATACACGTATACCCCGTTATGCGCTGCAAAATATAAGGGGTCTGTGGGTGGGGAGGGGCGTAAGATCATAAACAGCGCTTGAGTGCATTTCAAGTCCGTCAGAGCCCCGCTTTAAGGATTTCTCTTCAGCTTTTTTTCTTCTTTTTTTTTTTTTTTTTTTTTTTGCTGTTTTTGGCAAAATATTTCAGTTTCATTTTTATTTTTGTGGCAAGTTGCCAAATTGTGTTGCGGGCGTTGCAAACACTTCACATCCGTATGACGGGGTGTGAGAGGAAATCATGCCACAGCGGGGGGGTGATGGCTGCTGATGCTGCATAGTGGGTGGTTTCACCTGTTTGGAGCGTGGGGGGGTTGCAGTTCAGTTCTCTCCTTGCCATGTCGATGTCCATGACTGCAAATTGGCCCGTCGTTTTGCGGCGCAATTAAATTTAATTTTGGGAAAACATTTGCCTGAACGCTGCGCTCAAGCCGAATGCAATTAGCGCCCCCCATCCCAGTGCCTCCCAGTGCCTCCCAGTGCAGCGTGTCAGAGAGATGCGACGTGGCAGGCACAAACAAGCAAAAGTGAAAGCATCAGATGTCTGCAATTCGACATCAAAAGGGTGGGGTGGGGAGGGGTGGCCCCACAAGTTCTGGGGGCATCGTTACATCCATTGTTATATGTGTCGGCAGCGCAGCCTATTTTTGGCCCATGTCATGCCTCCTTTTAGACGCCTGTGGGCCTTGCCACGCCACGCCACACACTCGCCTTGCCTTGCCCTGCCTTGCCCCTACGCTTGCATACACTCCTTTGTCCTTCGTCCTGTGTGTGTGTGTGTGTGTGTCTGCTGCAGTGGGTGTCTGTCTGTGCGTTTCGTTTGCTTAGTTGGTTTCTCTATTTTGTGGCCCCCACTCTCGAGCGGAAAGAGAACCTTAGCCAACAAAGCGGGCCCGAAAACGAGAGCGCCCTTTCAAAATTGTTTGTGGCTTTCTGATGCACCACAAAACACAAAAAAAAGAGACAAGTGCACAAAAGACGGGTTCGAGTAGCCGAAATTTGCATACTCTTTAAGCTACAAATCCGCAAATTATTTCAGTTCTAGTTTTATTTTTGCTTAACTTGTTTTCAACTTGAAAAGCTTTAAAATTGGTTTGAAGATATAACCAAAAATAATTTTAGTTTTCCTTTAGCAGCTTTACTCGAACTTCTTCCATTAAATGTTTTTTAGTTGTATAATTTTCCACTGAGCTTGGTTTTTACATTCACAAGAACTGCAGCACTTATTGGCAGCTAATCAAGTCGCAAGCTACCTGCCGAGGGGTACTGCTGCATGACGCGTGGCACCTACAGATAATCGAAAAGTTACACTTCTCTTTGCCAGGGCATTAAAATAAGCACAGAAAAGAGAAACTCATACGAGTACATATACTTATATGTAACACTGTACATGCATACAATATTTGTTTTGGGGCTTCCAGCACTCAGCTGCCTGTGGGAGGGGGGCAACGCTTTGAGTGGACTATTTTGGCAACAAAAAAATGCTGGAAAGTCAGCATTCGAGTAGGTGGCTTGGTGGCTGGTGGCTGGTGGCTGGTGGCTGGGAGCTTGAGTTGGGTACACGGGGGACAGAGGAATAATGCAAATGTGGATTAAGCCAAATGGGTCGGCAATCGGATTTCGATTGGTTATTTGCCAAATGCAAAATGGATGATGGCTGAAGGATGCTGAAACTGTGCTGAATGGATGAAGCTTATAGCTGCGAATGGGAATACTTAATTGTATTGTTACCAGCGCAATGGACGTTTACAGACAGGCGCCAACAATTGTAATTCAATTGGGGGTTTGAGTTGGGGCAAGAAGGGCGATCGGGCCATGGCAACAGCACCAAAAAAAAGGGAACATTTCTGCAGCAAAATTGTAGCATTTTTGGTTTGGTTTCTTTTCCTCGTTTGCGCTTTTGCAGCAGCTGCTAATGCAATGAAGTTTTCCCATGCCGCGGAACGCCCATCCCTCGTTATGGTGAATCACCTTTGGCGCCCCATCCTTGTCGTCCACTCGACAATTTGTGACAATTGACTGAACGAGCAGACGCGTGGTTACCTCTGATGATCCACTGGATGGCTCAGCTCATCCACTCAGCCACAACTACACCCACAAGCCAAAGCCGTCTGGCAAGTGTCCACAAGGACTTTTCAAACTTTTGTGTGTGTTTGTCTTTGTGTGGCAGTCAGTCACGAACCAAACCGAACCGAATAGGTGGGCTGGGGAAGGGAAGGGAAGATAGAGATCTCTCCCACCCACTGGCAACGCAAGGCAATTCAATTTCCGCTAGACAGACAGCTTGCATATTTGCACTTGAACACTTGCATTTATCGCCTGTTGAAGCTGCAAGTTTTCAGCCATCCCACCCATGCCCCAAAGGCAGCTACTTGCTTCGCTGGATGCTGTATTGTGGGTCGTATATATATCTATACATATATACTCGTATGCATGTGCTTGTGTGTGTGTGTTTTGCTGCTTTTATGACTCGGCCAGAAACTCATTTAAATAAGCAGCCAGTTGTGCCTATTTAAGCCCGAATGCCAGCCAACTACTTGCCATTATGTGCAGCATACTGAAGCATTCACACACAGGGTGCAACAGGGTGGGCTGTGGCGTCATAGTGGGTCCGAAGAGTAGATAAACGGAAATTAATTGAAGCAATAAAAGGAAAGGCAGGAAATGGCAGCTAATACTTGTAGATCTGGGAATATGCCACAAACTATTGGAGTTTTGGGGGGAGTTTTGTAAGCTAAAAACAGAATTATAGAGAGTGAATTTATCTACCAGAGTTATCTTATCTTTTCATGCGAGTATCTGTTACTAAAGCCAGCATTTAAAAAAAATTTTCCCAGCTGTTGCCTGACTCTTTCCTGCCGTGGTCTGTTGCTCCCTTTTCTCTTCCTCCCAGTGTGGCTTAGCTGTAGAATCCTCCCAGTGTGGCTTAGCTGTAGAATCCTCCCAGTGTGGCTTAGCTGTAGAATCCGCCCAGTGTGGCTTAGCTGTAGAATCCGCCCAGTGTTGCTTAGCTGTAGAATCCGCCCAGTGTGGCTTAGCTGTAGAATCCTCCCAGTGTGGCTTAGCTGTAGAATCCGCCCAGTGTGGCTTAGCTGTAGAATCCGCCCAGTGCGGCTTAGCTGTAGAATCCTCCCAGTGTGGCTTAGCTGTAGAACAGTAGCACAGCAAAAGCTATCAAGAGCTGAGTTAATAGAAAAACGAAAACAAATAAGTTTTGCTCCATTTATGCTTTGTGGTCCCTGCAGACAGACAGTATACAAGTTGCCCTGCTGGGGCCCATAGTGCATAGCCCTAGGACCCAACCGGCGCTAAAGGAGGATGAGAGGCATCCACAAAGGCAACAACAGCGCCAACAGCTCTCAACTTAACCTCAATGAGTGCTGTGCGGCATGCAACGTATGGCTACGGTGGCGGCTACGGTGGCGTATGTGTAACATGCGGATGGCTTCTCGAATTGTGGGTAGCTTAACTCCGGGCGGGCGGGCTACTTGTTGGATCCTCAAATATTTATGAAAAGCAAGAGAAGAAAGTTTTTCTTTTGCTTTTCCACTCGGCAGCTGCTGGGCGCCACTTTACTTAACCCACAAATCTCACTCTCTTGTGCTCCCTTTATCCTCTCCCTGCAGATGCACTCGAATCTGTGGATATTCATTTGGCGTCGCAAACTCTCCTTTCTGCTATTGGTGTCTGGCCTTGTGCTGCTGGGTCTCTGGACATGGGCCATACTCATCGATACGACCAACACGCCAGCGCTGTCAGTTCCCTCGGCGAACGCTGAGGCCAGAGAGCGACAGCAGCAGCAGCAGCAGCAGGCCACGGGATACCAGCAGGTGCACATCATCCAGAAGCTAATTGCCCAGGCCAATCGCGTGCTGCGAGCCGATCGCCTCAAGGACAACGCTGCCGGAGAGAAGGCGCCCACAGTACAGCGTTTGGGCAACGTGCGCTTCCTGCGTCCCACCCAGGCCAAGAAGGCACCGCTACCGCTGGCCGAGAGCTACCTGTTCGAGCAGGAACGCCTGAAGATACTCGAACAGCAGCAGCGTCAACGCAACGCCGGTATGGAGGAGCTGAACGCCAATGCAGAGGACGAGCGCATGCTCAGCTCGGCGGAGCGACAGACCCAGTATGAGCACGATCTGCAGCGCATGGGTGTGCCCGTGGTGGCTGGCATTGGCCCGGACGGGCCACGTGCCCCCAACGAGCGTCTCGTGCACCTGGATCTGAAGGGTGCCCCGCCCAAGCTGAGTTTCCTCAAGCAACTGCTGCCCATGCTGCGGGCGCTGGGTGCCACGGGTCTACTCATCGAATACGAGGATATGTTTCCCTTTACGGGCGCTCTGCAGCCGCTGGCCGCACACAATGCCTACAAGGCAGATGAATTGCGGGTAACTTTTGGGGGCGTGTTCCAGTGATTCATTTTAGTTATTCCTATTTCGTTTTTCGAGCAGGACTTTCTGGAGTGCGCTGCCCTGCATGGCTTGAGTGTGATGCCGCTGCTGCAGACCTTCGGTCACATGGAGTATGTGCTCAAGCTGGAGGGATTCGAGCAGCTGAGGGAGCTGCCGGAGAGTCCCCAATCGATTTGCCCCAGTCAGCCGCAGAGCATGGCCCTGCTGGAGCAGATGCTCACCCAGGTGATCGAGCTGCATTTACAGTGCATTGGCAAGGCGACACCCTCGGCACCCGCACTGCCCATCAAGTTCACGCACATCCACATCGGCTGCGACGAGGTGCAGCGCATGGGCGAGTGCCAGACGTGCCGCCAGAGACTGCGCAGCGAGCTCTTCCTCTCGCACGTGATCAGTCTGTCGCACTTTGTGCGTCGCCACTGGCCGCATCTGGGCGTGGTCATCTGGGACGATCAGCTGCGTTCGATGTCCGTCAGCGAGCTGCAGCAGTCGCAGATCGGCAGCTATGTGGAGCCCATGGTGTGGGTGTATGCCAGCGATATCTATCGCTTCATCCAGCCCCAGCTGTGGGACACCTATGCGAAGGTCTTTTCCAGTGCCTGGGTGGCCTCAGCCTACAAGGGTGCCTTCGGGGAGAGCCTGCTGGTGCCGCCGCTGCAGCATCATCTGGAGAACAACATACGCTGGCTGGCGGTCATTGCCAAGGAGGGCGGACGCTTCGCCAAGGGACTGCGTGGCGTGGCCCTAACCGGCTGGCAGCGTTACGATCACTTTGCCATTCTGTGCGAACTGCTGCCGGTTGGCATACCCAGCCTGATGACATCGCTGTCGACCGTCTCCAAGGGCTATTTCAGCACCAATCCCAGGGACAACGATCTGCTGCGTGTGCTGCAGTGCGTCTTTCAGCCGGACAGCCGACGCTCGGGTCGTCCCTGGCTGGAGCTGCACACGAATGCGCATCACAGCCAACTGTTTGCTGTGTGCAACTATCCCGGCCACATGATCCACAAGTATGCCCTGCGGCTGTACGACAAACTGGCCGAGGTGGGGGCCTATCTGCAGCAGACGCGCGAGCAGAGCGCCTGGCTCTCCGACTACAATGTGCGGCACAACTTCAGCTCACCGCTGAGAGTTCACGAGCTGACGGCACGCACGCCCATGCTGATGGAGGAGCTGCGCGCCATGGCCCGCGAGGCCCAGCAGCTGCTCTGGGAGGTGTACGATGAGTATACGGTGGCTGAATTTGTGGAGCAGCACATCTATCCGACCATCGAGGCGCTGCAACGGCAATTGGCCAGCGGTGCGACACTCCTGCAACGGCGCACCTGGCCACAGCGGCCGCTGCCGTTGACCCTGAAGATGCAGGAGGATATGGGCTTGGTCACAGATCGCCAGCAGCCGCACTGAACCCACACCCCGTGATGTTGATAACTAATGTAACGTGATTGGCGTTCGAAACGCCCCCAAGCCCCCGGGCAATGGATAATAAGCGATAATTCGAATGTTAACATCGCTGCAGCAGGCATTTCTCTATCTACATACATACATATATACATATATCTATAACTAATAGCATCAAATGTTCATTTTTTCTAGACTACTTTGTAAGCCAAAGCTCAATTATACAAGTAAATGATCTAAAATAATCATATGATAATCACCAAAAATCTATATCTAATGTTTTTAAATGCCAAAGTGTGTGGGCCACTTATAGAAATTTAAATTTGGCGCGCAGTTCAGTGGGGAGATAAAAGTTCAGGCTGGCAGCGCCCTTGCAACTTTCGCGGTATATATACGATATTTTTTGAACATGAGAGAGTATTTTTCGGTATATTTGATCGATAAGTCCGATAAAAGCACGGATGAAAGCGCAAAAAGGACGAAATGGATTGTGTAGGGGAAGGGGCATGGGAAGGAAACACATGTTCGCGCAAAATCGATGGATAAAACTTAAAAGCGAAAACCGAAAACAGAAAATCTGAAAAGTGTAGCGTGCATAACACAAAGTTAACTCGAAATTGTTCGAATCGATTTACAACATTGGAGGAGCTGCCAGGCCAGGACCTTTCCGGAGCAGATAAACTTTTGGTGGCAAAACGGATAGAAATGGGTATTACAGAGCCAGCTACAACAACAACCGGAATGGGAGCGGCAAATGGTGCAACCGACGACGAAAGCAAACAGATCCTATCGCTGGACGTGTTTCAGGAATTGTTCAAGCACGTGGAGCCGGATGTGGAAATCGATGCCCTTGAGGTAAAGTGGATGCATGAAAGAGAGATTTTGAATATATTTTGGCTGACATAGAGGACACGTGGCATTTGCAGCTGGCTCAGGGTTCGGACCGCGGCGACAATTATACGGCTGCCCTGTATCGAATAAATCTGAGTGGCAAGCGGCAGAGTCTCGATGGCAGCCAACACAAATGGACGCAGAACGTCATATGCAAGGTTATGCCGGAGAGCGTGGCCCAGCGTGAGGCCTACAAAAGCGACAAATTGTTTCGGTAAGAGACAGAGATATCCAAACAGATATTGCAATTATTTAATGTTGCGTCCCATCAACAGCAACGAAGTGGAGTTCTATACCACAATAATGCCAGAGTTACTGAAGTTTCAGGCGAGCAAAACAGGCCGCGAGTCGCCGGTTTTTAATGCCATACCCAAGTGCTACACAGCCCGACATGATCTGCTCATAATGGGTAACTATGAGACCACATTTCTTGCCCACATTATGCTAAGCATCTTCCATTTCATGCAGAGGATCTGCGCGAACGTGGATTTCAGATGTCCGATCGCCACAAAGGACTCAGCATGGAGGAGGCGCAGTCTGTGCTCTTGCAGGTGGCCCAATTACATTCCCTCAGTTTGGCGTACAAGTTTGAGCATCCGCTGGACTTTGCCAAGCTGTGCAGCCTCATCAGCGAGGGCATCTTCTGCACAGCCAACACGAGTTGGTATAGAAACTACTACGAGCGTCTCACAAAGAATGCCGTCAAAATGGTTTCCGAAGTGCTGCCCGCCGACTCCAAGTACGTCCTGGCCATGCGCAATTTCGCTGAGGGCTCCTCCTTCTTTGGCCAGATGGTCAAATTGGCCAGTTCAGAGTCTCCGTTGTCGGCCATTTGCCATGGCGACTGTTGGGTCAACAATTTTCTGTATCACTACGATCCGGAGTTTCCACAGCGCGTACTGGAGGTGGCCCTGATAGATTTTCAGCTAATACGTTATAGCTCTATTGCCTTGGACATTGCCAATCTGTTGTACTGCTGCACCACAAAGGAGATGCGGGATGCGGAGCTGAAGACGTTGCTGAAAACCTACACGGATGAGTTGTTCAGGTGGCTGGAAATCCTGTGCACTGCTCTGCCAGAACACTGCAATACCCTGGAAAAGCTGCAGGATCTGTAAGCTAAAGAAAATCCTCAAAAATACAACTAGTTTATTTATCCCTATCTTGATTCAAGCTTCGCCGAGGAACTGAAAGCCTATGGACGCTTTGCCCTGGGCCTGGCCATGGACATTATACCCATAAGTACATGCTCTTCCGAAGATGCACCGGACATGTATTTAAATCGGAACGACGAGCCCGAGGAGGAGGATGAGGGTGCGCCAATGCTTAACTTTCCACCCAACGATCTGTGTCGCCAGAAAATGTCCGAAATAGTCATCGATATGGTCGATGGGGATATGCTTTAGGGCTGGCATCCACAGCTCTCTTGAACACACACACCAAATTAACGATAACTCAGTTAACCCATAGGTACATAGGTATATGCAAAACTAGTGAATATTTTCAAAACGTAGCCATTAGGCCTAGCAATACTTTATATGAGATTAGAGGGTACGATAACGTCCGGCTACCCTACATGTCGGTAGCGTTTGCGTTGCTCCAGCAGCCAACAATGGAATGTTATCTCGAAAAGCGTGAACTGTGGGTGAAGCAATACGATAATGCCATCGGGGATAACTTTTAATTGAATTTTGTTTTAGTTTCGGAGACTTTTTCTTTCTTTATTGTATTGGATGTGAGGTTTGAGTAAGCCCCCAACGATCCAAAGCCAAATTAGGTAGACTTTATAAACGCTTTTGGAATTTATATTTTATTTTATGCCAAAGTTGCCGATGGATATTTCTGGACTGGCATTGTGGAACTGTACGTTTATGCTCTTATTGTAGCTATATAGTTAACATATATATTTGTTGGATCTTAGCTCAAAGAACCCAGACAATAGTCAACTTGTCCAGTTCGCATATTGTGTATTGTGTGTTTTTTTTAAAGTATTCTTTACACAAAGCAATAAATTATAAACAAAACAAAAGTAATGCCTTAGATTAATAATCCGCCTTGGCTGTCCAGGTGGCCTTGTTGGTCATCGCCTCCTTGTCACAGCAATTGCGCAGAAACTTTAGGCCAGCCTCGATGGAGCGTTCCAACTCGTTCTGAGATCTGGATATCTTCGCGGCAGGAGGTCCCATGTCATTTAGGCCTGGAGGTGGCGGAATAGCAGCACCCCGACTGCCTGCAGAGGTCGAAGGTGTATCATCGTCAATGTCATCGTTGGGTGTAGTGTAATTGCGTCGCTGGAACTGCTGATGCTGTTGCTGCTGCTGCTGCTGCTGCTTGCTGGAATGGAAATTACTGAATTCCTGTTCTTGAATGTCCCACAGTGGCGGAGGCTCTGGAATGCTGCTGAAGTTGCTGCGTTTCAGCGGCTCTGGCAGGGGAGCAAATTCCTCTTTCCGCTCGGTACGCTGTTTCTCGTTCCACTCCTCCTGCGACATGGGCAGACGTTCGGCTTTGTATTCCCACTCTTCCTCGGACTCCTCCGCCAGCTTCTCCTTATCCCAATCACGAACATGCTCCTTGCGCAGCTCTGCGCGTTCCGCCTCTTCGGCTTCTTTCTCCTTCTCAATCGCCTCTTTCTTTTCACGCTCTTTGCGTTCCCGTTCCACAGCCTCGGCCGCTGATTCGTCCTTCTTCTGCTGCAGCTCCCGTTCGTAATCCTCCTTGCTGATGGGCGGCAGACCACTGCGTGCCCGTATACGGTTCTTGGCGGCCAGCACTCGACCAGCCACCATGCTGTCGCGCTTGGCTCTCAACTCGTCGCGACGAACCTGCTCCTCTGTTGTGGCCTTGCGGGCCTCCTCCAGCTCTTTTTGCTGCTTGGCGCGCTCCTCCTCGTCTGTGGAGAAGGCATAGTAGCCGACACCATGGGTGCGGGCCTCGTCAAAGAAGACATCTTGATAGTGCACGTCTGGCTTTTCGGCATTCTCCTGCTCTTTGCGCTCCCAATTCAGAAGCTGCTCGGCGTGGTGGGTCGCTGTGGACTGGTCATCGCTGAAAATGCTGCCTGGGGGACGCGGTTTCACGATGAGATCCTCCTCCTCCCGCTCCTCCTGATCGCCCTTGGTGTCTATCATCCAGTTGGCCTTGGTGGTATCAATGCGCTCCGGCATACTTTGGGCCAGTTTCTTGTCGCGTTTCTTCTCCTCTGCCAATACCTTTCTGAGACATTTCCTTGTGCGGCCCAAGCAATCAACGTACTCCACTTCGTCATCGTCATTGCCCTCATCTTCGCTGGAGCTGCTTGAACTGCTGCTGACGCGCCCGGGAGGAGAACAAGTCTGTGGCTCGTCGTCGTCGTCTAGGTCTTCCTCCTGTCGCTTTCGATTGAACATCACCAGGCAATTGTCGTCAGAGTTGAGGTTGCCCCCGCTGCGACTCATGCGATCGTAGTACTTGCTCTTGGCCTCCAGAACGCGTCGCGACTTCTCCAGCTGCGCATGATCCTCGGTCTCATAGACCTTGGCGTCCTCATTGCGGCTTACTTCCTTGTAGCTGTGGGACTTGGGCTGCTTCTCCTTCTCGCTGACGACTTTTTGGGGCTTGTGCTCACCGGCCGACACTTGCGCGGCCTTGGCCAACTTCACTTCATGCTGCTTGCGCAGTAATTCGGCCTTTAAGCTCAGCAAAGATGATAAATTTACCGAAATAGCTTTGTTTGGGTCGTTCATTTCTAAATTTGAAGTAGTTCTTGTGATAGAAAGAGATGGAAAGAGCAACCAGCTGTTGCAGCATATTTCCAATATCGATACAACGCCACGGTCCTATCGATACTACTATCGTTGGTTTCTCAGCTCTAGCAGAAATAAAATTATTTATTTACCTTTTGCGATGTCTGGACCTGGCGAGGATTTCCAAGTGGTTACCAGGAAGAAATGGATAGCCCGCAAGTGTTTGGGGCGGCGGGATCGCCACAAGTCCGAGACCGACTATTTGAACGACTGCCCCGATGTGAATGTCGACAAATTCAAGGAGTAAGTGTGACTGCACAATATTATCCAAATCTAAACACAAAACTATCCAATTCTAGTCGTCTGGAGCGTCTGTGCACGAAAATGTCACAAAGCGATTACTTTATACTGGCTATGGAGACGCTGCAGCAACAGGTGGATATCATAAATCGACCACTGGAGCGCATCGTCTGCCTGGGTCTGGGGCCGTTTTCCCGCACCCACATCGCACTGCATCAGGCTGCATTCGTTGTTTGTATGCAGCGACACTACCAGATCAAGGAAGCTATTTATTTCGATCCTGTGTTCAGGGAGAGCGAGAAGGAGCTGCTGCGTCTGTTCGATGGCAGTGTTATAGCCGAAGACTGTGCAGGCAAGCACGAGGCGACCGTTCCCACACTCTACTATCTGCCCCACTGCCCCTACCCCCTGATGCACAACATCCTGTGGCGCAACTGGACAAGGGATTCTCTGCCAAACGTGCTACTGATTTCGAATAGTTTTGAGATGCTGACCATGACGAGAAAGACCCCCAAGGATCACATCAACCAAATACTCGAACACTGCACAGAGACCCCTCTGGAGGATGACTACGAGCATCACAATGTCTTCAATGACTTGTCATTGCACACATTTCCCTGGGACAGTCTGCCGGAAAGCGATTATGAAACATTTTGGACACGTTGCGCTCCCCTGAAAGTGAATGAAGACGAACTAATTATAGAGACGGAGGCCAAAGCGGAGCATTAGATCACCCATAATCACAACACAAGGAAATAGGTTTATATTTAAGTTTAATTAACATTTTTGTACATATACAGTGCAATAAGTGGCGCCTTTGTGGGCTCACAGACTCATAAACTTGTCCATCTCTTTGTCAACCTTTTCCTCATTTTTGGCAGCCACCTTCTTTCGAGCCCTGGCCCGTATCTTCTGCGCTTTTTTCGCGTTCTTTTGCCTCGCCTCTCTATAGGCAGTGACTCTCCAGTTTAATGGCTGTCGTCGTGGCTCAATCGCGGGCACCTTATTGCGGCGGCATTTCACTGGTAGGCCTGTGATATTCGTTGGAAATGCGCAGGGCAGCAACTGCTGCTCTTGATGCAGCCGTCCGCAGAGTGTGTTCGAGATGGGCAAGTAACTGTTTTGACTGAGAAAGCATTCATCACTGGGCGCGCTGCCCGTTAGCAGTTCGTGCAGCCTGAAACTCTGTGGTGTGGCCTCCTTGATGGGTTTACACAGTAAAAACTTGTCCTTGTGCTTGGCTGAATTTCGGAGCAAATACTTGCCAGGCGGGACAGCATTAAAAAGTTTAAGAAACTCACAAAGATGTGAGAGCAACTGCGGCATGCTCGTATTGTAGTAGTCGTGTAGCGTCTTTTCCAGCGAAGCCAGTGTCAGCTTCTCCTCGAGCATTGGTTCAAAGTCACGCAGCGACACGCGACTGCAGTGCCCCAGCTCCGCTTTGAGGAGCTTCAACTGCAGCCAAGCTTTGAGCAATTCATATTTGGACATAATCTCGCAACCGCAGTCGGGTTTGTTCTCCAGCTTGATGAAGTGACAGCCGAGGGGCTGCTTTCCCTGCATATCGCTCACAGCAGACACCGATACGCTGCTATATATTTGAAAGTCTTCAAGTGACTCGGCATTATCATCCGCCTGGCATCTTAGACACCAGCTAATCATGGCAGTGTTCGAGTTGGCCGGCTCTATGGCAGCTGATTCCATGTCCACTGGTCGAAGATTGTAGTACATTTGCAGATCGACGGCTAATTTAGCACCTGATTTTTTATCTGGTTCGTCTTTCAATGTGCCATTCTGGTCAAACGTTAGCCACTTGTCTTCTCCTGGCTGCGCCTTGTAGACCTGATAGGCTTGCGTCAAAAGCAAACCACTAGTGTGCCAGCCGCAGTTGCGCGCTGGAAAGGGCTCGTGAAATTCGATACATCTGCAATCACTCCCATTTGGTTCCTTGATGGTGAGCATCATTTCCGTGGGCAAATCAACATATGCACCGGTAGTCAAAAGCATCAGGAGCGATTCCAAGGGCAAAACGAAGATGTTGCCTTCATCCGACTCTTCCGGCATTGGCATGGTTGGGTAAACGGTTTCTATGCCCGCATAGCGACTCAAACGCACATTCAGTGTCATCAGTTCGCCTCGCTTTAGCTTCACCTCCGGGCACAGCCGTACCTGGCCCACAATCCGCTGCAGCTGCACCTGCTCCACACTGGCGGTTTGAGGATTGAGGCTCTTGCATTGGGCCAGCTGTGGCAGACCCGAGTACGTCACATAAGTGTCATTGGGAACGCCTTTTAGCAGCTGTTTCACACGCAGCTCATGCCACACGTTATAGGCCTGCACAATCGTCTTCATTGGGGCGTAGAGCAGCTCCCTCTGACTGGTTTCATAATCGTGGACATCTTTCTGGAACATTTGGTATTCCGTGCATCGTTTCTTCTCGGTGACACGCCATATCACAAAATCTTCCTCCGGCACAAGTTCGTTGCGTTGCCAGGCCAGCAGCACCCTTACACAGGCCGTCTGTTGTTTGCGATTCAGGGCAGAATACTTCTCCCTGTGATTGGGAAACTTGTAGGGCAGCAGTGGACTTGAGTGGTCCCATATGTATGCATTTGCAGTCTGTTGTGTACGCGGGTCCTGTGGCGTCGAGTTGTTGCTGTACGATGTAAATACTTTCGAGGGCTCTTCCAGCTCTTGCCTGAGCACCTCCGCGTCCACTTCATTCAAATATGTGTAGAAGGAATCGTCCGCATGCTCAAATGATTTGTTAAATACCTTATAGTTGGGTTGGTTCTGGAAAATTGCATTTCCCTTGTACAAACTCGGCTCCATGTCCTCTTTAATTCCAAATAATTCGAGTAATTCCAATATTTACGAGTTTTTTGCGTGACACCAATTTCCGATAATGTTATCGGGTGTTATCGGTGTCATGCAGCTCTCTAATTTATTTTGAATGGAAAATTTAAAATTCTCTTAACTGGCACAACGGTTATTACTTTTTATGCAACATTAACTTTAACATTAAATTGCAGCAGTTTGGATATAGCCCAATATAAAGTCTGCCAAAATGAACACTTGATTGACAATTTTTGAGTGAGTGACAACAATGTACGGGGGATATGTGCTTCTATTAATTTTGCCTGCTTTGTGCACCGCTGCAAACTCATTCAATTATACGAGCTGTGACCAGGCGAAGCAACCCAAATTTGTGAGACTTAAACAGCTTACGGTTTTCTTTAATTATTTATTTATTATCCTTTAGATGAGCTCCTGCTGCAATGTCCAGCGAAACGATAAAGCCATCCAGACCTGTCGCAAATCCTTGCTGACCAAAAACTCTACTACAACCACAAACAATGGCGAGTCGCGAAATCTCAAATCGGATAAAGTGGCCCTGCATGCGGTGGGTACACGACACGAATGGTGGCCAAAACTTTAAAGAAAATCATCATTTTCAGTGCATAGCCGAGTGTGCCTTCAAGGCGAATGGATATTTGCTAACCAATGGATCCGTGAACGTGGCAGCCTTGCAGCAAAGCTACCAGCAGCGCTACAAGAACGATGCGACCATGTCCCAGCTGATGGTGAGCAGCCTGAATAGCTGCGTGGACTATGGTGAGTGTGGAGCACAATCTTATGGCATTTTTTAATCCATATTTGAAACAGCGCTAAAGCGTACCCAGCAATACCAATGGATGCACACGAAGGGGGAATGCGACTATTATCCTGCCACCTTGCTGGCGTGCATTTTGGAACAGGTATACGAGAATTGTCCCGCCACAAAATGGAAGAACACAGACGAGTGTGCAGCGATGCGCAAATATTTGATTGCCTGCGATGATGTCAAGAGTGGCAGGAAGTAATATTGAAGAATAAATTATGCATAACCAAATCATACTATAAAGCATTTACAGAGCATACAAAAATATGTGTCCATGTTGTCAGTCCGTTTGCTTTGCCGTTTATTCGCCACACACTTGGAACTTGAGCGTGGCAAACTCAGCCATGCCGCATTCAATCTCATCGCCAGCCTTGAATGCGTCCGAGCCATTGGGCGTGCCCGTCAGTATCAGATCGTTGGGCTCCAGGGTCATATACTTGGACACGTACGCAATGATGTCGGGCACTTTAAAGATCAAATCCGCGGTGCAACCCTTTTGCTTCACTTCGCCATTAACCTTGAGCCACAGTGGCAGCGCGTGTGGATCGTCCACGTCATCGAAAGGTATGAACTTCGAAACGGGTGTTGAGGTATCGAATCCTTTGCCCAAGGTCCACGGATGGCCAGCAGCGCGAGCGGCAGTCTGCAGCGAAAGCAGTATTACTCGATGTTGGGGAAAGTAGAATATTAAATCCTTACCAGATTGCACTGGGCGGTTAGATCCAGAGCCAGGCAATAGCCCGAAACATACTTCATGGCATCCTGCTTGGAGACATTCTTGCACCGTGTTCCAATCACCACGCCCAGCTCAACCTCATAGGCCACTTTGGAGAACACTTTTGGTAGCTAAGAGACATGCCAAAAATTAGTTGAAGGCCGTTTATTTGACTTGGTGATAACCTACGATTATCGGATGACCCTCGCGTAGATAAGATGATGTGGGCTTGAGGAAAACCAGCGGCTCCTTTGGCACAGGCACATTTCTGGCTTTCACAACGTCCCTGCGTGGACGTTACAAGTTGAAGATTACCTAATTTTAGAGCAACGGCAGTGTATGGATTTACATGTAGTTGAGGGCCACTCCCACGATCTTCTTGCCATCGCGGATAAAGTTGGCCGTGTCTTGATTACGGACAGCCATTAGAAAACGAGCCGATAAACGAACCACTTGAATAAGATTTAATTTTAGTTAAAATTTGAGCGGAATATCAGGGGACTGTGACAGCTGCGGTCGATTGAATGTGAGTGAAATGAGCAGCCCATACAGCTGGACCGGCACTTACTTGCGTCAATGTTTATTAATTTAGAGAGTGAAGGTTATCTGGAGAGTCGCCCCCCAACCCAAAAAGTTTATCAATTAAGTAACGACAACAAACGCGATCAACAACTACACGAAATCAGCTGGTGTCTAGTGGTGCCTCTCGGAGGGTTATATGCTGGCGCTTTGCAGTACTGTTTTTGTATTCACAAAAAACAAACAACACAGCTATCGATAGTGCACTGTCATCGGCGGCAGTAGAAATATACATTTCGGAATATTTTGACGTCGAAATTGTGTTCAAGGTATATTTACGGTATATTTCTGAGGGTCAGTGGTATATTTTATCGATAAATTTGCGGGCACACTGGTCAAATCTACTCTCTGTCAATTTGTAAAGGAAACTATTTTAAATTAGGTGTTAAATTAATTAAGTTAAATCAAGCCTTGCTGGTCAAAGCACGGCTTACAGTGGCTTCACTTTCGTTGAATGCAAAGGCCAACCATTAAATGGCGGGGTGCCCAGCAATAAGGCCAAACTATAATGAATGACTTGCAGCGAGAATCATCTTAGTGATGTGAATTTGTCATTTACGCGCTTCCAACTTGTGGTCATACTCACAGCGAGACGAGCGAATTGTAATTTTTCTGTGAAGAAATCCTAAAAAAAAGCAATTAAAAACCCAAATTAAATGTAACTATTTGTTGTGCTGTCGCGTTAAACGTAAAGTAAAAGCAATAGCAAACACTTACGTGTGCATAATCGCGGGAGTGAGTGTGTGCAAAAGAAAACCAAACCCAAACAGCCAGTAACTTATAAGTACAACAAACACAACAACAATGATGAAAATGGACACGGACAAAATAATGGATGAGACCAACTCCAATGCCCAAGCTGTAAGTAGACCCAAATGTAGATGGATTGAGTAAGCGCCATCGATATAGGCAACGATTTCCCATATATGCAATGCTCTCTCTCCAATCCAACACACATTTATGTACATAATGCTCAACACTCAAGGTGTCGCCTCCACATACACACAGCGACATACATATATATATATGTGTGCATATGTATGTATATGCTCTCTAAATGCCAGAGTGTGCGTTTGTGCTTTATTTTCGTATATACTACAGATTTTGCACTCGTGCACTCTATTAAATTCAGACATTGTCGCTTTTTTATTTATTTTGCTTTTCTTTTAAATGTGCTAACCTTAAACTTTTCAGCCTCATACGAGAGTTCGCTCGCCCAATTATTCGGCGTCACCACCATCATCATCATCATCATCCGCGAAAGCAGCCAGCAGCATTACCATCTCTCTTTCATTTCGTTCTTGTCCGATTCCCGATCTCGCACCGCAAAAATAAAAAATAACAGAGGCCTAACCAGATTTCAGATTTAGTTTATTATTGGCCTTGTTGCGTTCAAGTTTGTTTACACAATTAATATTAAACAATACTCAGCACATACCCGTTCATTCATGGGATCAACATAGATCTTGAGTAAATGGTGTAGGGGGTAGGGTAGGCTTTGTACTGAAGGTCAGCCTCACGCACAACACACAGACATTATGTTATTTATTATGTTGTACATTTACCTGTGTCAAAAAGTGTGGTTTCCATTTGCAATAAAAGTTGTTGCCTGAGTCATCTGGGCTTTAAGTTGAAATCAAGGTGGAATCTTTGCAAAGCTAATTAATTTAATGATGCTTCGTTTTGGCCACAGACACCAAGCCAGGCTTACCTATTTCGAGCATCCTTGCCTTTAACCCACTTTATCAAGGTAGCAGCAGCAGCAGCAGTAGACTCCATAAAACCTCAAACTAAAATTTAAGCTAAAAACTTTCAAGCATAAGGCAAACAACTAAAGCAAACACAAGCTATAATATTGCAATTAAATTAAGGCAAAGCGAATACATACAAGTATGTACAACGTATACTATCGTATATAGCATAGGCAAGGTTTTATAATTGCTGACATTGCAGTTAACTTAATTATCTAAATCACTCACACACCACACACACCACACACGCACAAGTTTTGTCCGATTTGTTTAGCCAATTTGTTTGTGGGGGCTGGGAAGATCTTTAACATCAATTTTTCGCCCACAAATAATTGAATGAAATCTATGCCTGATAAATGATTTTCGTTTCGACTAATTCGACTATATTTAGAAAAGATACTTTCATTTTTTGCATAAATATCATATGTGAATGATTTGCTGCTGCCTGTCTGGCTTGAATTTTTGCCATTTTCGTTTTGCAAACTCTTTCGTAGCCCCCAAATAAAAACAAAAAGCAAAGAGTAAGAGATTACGAAAAAGAAAGAAACTCCAAGCTCCACCAACTAATTGCCTAATTGTAAGCCCCAACTTTGGGTCGTCCGAGTTGCTGCTTGCCTCCAAACAAAAAACAGAAACAGAAAAAATACACAAAATAAAATCTCAGAAATGTTGCACAACTCCCCGGCGAGACATACAATAAACGGGGAGCGGAGCATCTAGCTAGTTTTTCAGTTTTTATGAGTCCGCCCCTTGACATGGCCGCAAGAAAGAGTATATCATATCAGTATCATATCCATATCACCATCCAAAAATCATACATACAAACAAATGTAATTTCATAATTAATTTCCTTCTTTTCTCTCTCTCTCTCTGTTTTGTGCGCTGTGTACAGTTCACCACCACCATGCTGTACGACCCGGTGCGCAAGAAAGACTCATCGCCCACATATCAGACAGAGCGGGATCTCTGCTTTCAATATTTCACACAGTGGAGCGAGTCGGGGCAGGTGGACTTTGTGGAGCAGCTGCTATCACGCATGTGCCACTATCAACACGGACAGATCAATGCGTATCTGAAGCCAATGCTACAGCGGGACTTTATCACATTGTTACCAAGTGAGTATCATCATCCCATCGAGTGGGCGGGCAGTGTAGGGCAGCAGAAATATCTCAACTCTGGAGAACATTCAACCAGACAGGGAGGGAGGGGAAGCAGGGAGTGAAGATAATTGCTTTCACCTGTGGACTGATTTAATTGAAAAGTACTTCTGGGGAAGCGCAGACACAATCTTCTAATCGTTCCGAGTAATTAAGAAATCGATGGGGCTTTGGATGTTGAGGGAACACCAACTATTCATCATACATGTTAATCTATAAATAATTATTAATATACTATAATTATAATTTATTTTGAGAGGTCAATACTCCTCCATTCACTCAGATGACAAAAAAAAGTGGCTAAGCCAAATGCCATGATAAGCCAAGCGCCACCGATAACAACAGCACAGATTGCAGCACCCAATTAATGTTCAAGAAATTTCTCGTTTTAAAATGAATGATCCAGAGCTGTGTTAGCACTACGTGTACATCCAATAGCTCGAACCTAAACACATGACATGCAATCATAATGATGGCTGTTGTAATAGAAGCTGTAGGATACCCTTACAGTTGCCACAATATGACTAAATTGGGTTGATAAAAGCAACAGAAAATGTCCCAAAGAATAGATTGAAATTTATAATATTTAAATGAACTATTTTAATGCTTTTACCACTCAAACACAAACACTTGTCCAGTTTGATGTATTGTTGCCATGGCATAGGGAAACAGAGTTTCCGTTTTCTGCAATCAATTGTAATACCCTTCTGTTAGGGTACATGCGAGTATAAATGATGGGAACAAAGTTGAACAACATGAAAGGTAAACCCCGAACAGAACTCGACTAAATTCATTCCGACTTCTCTCTCCGGGGGGGAGCTCCCTCCCCCCTTGTGCTTTCTCTCCCTCTCACTGAACCCGATTGTTGCTGCCGCCTGCTTTTGTTGGCGGGGCATGCCTTTGGAGCTGGAAAAAAGTGTGGAGGGAGGAGGGGAGTCCAGGGTGAAGTTGCTGTGTTGACTGAAAGGTCGTTGCTTCCATTAAACGCGCTTTACCGGAACAAAAACAAAACGAAACGAAACCGGGAACAAACCTTATATATTATTCATAAGAAAATGAGAATCGATTTTGTGCTCTCTTATTGGCTTGATAATAATGTTTAACCAATTGCAATTATAATGGTATTGGGGGGAGCAGTTGCAGTTGCATTTGGTAAACAGGTTTAAAAAATATATCTATACATATATGTATATTTCGAGTTATGTGCCATACATATTTATATATACTGCATATATCGATGATTAATAAAATCAACAAATAGCTGTTAATGTAGCTTAATCGTAGCAGAAAACAAAACAAAAAATAGAGGAAATGTAAAGCAAAAATTGCGTCCGGTAATGGGGGTATACATACACATACATAAATACATATATCCTGCCATGTCAGGTGACCGCTCAGCAGGACTTGCATCGTTTTGTCGGTTTCGTACTATGAACAACGCATCCGTTTTATCGATTAAAAATGCTGCTCGGCTGCTTGCCGCCTACAGGAATGCCGTTCGCGAAAATCCCTCTAGCAGCCTAGGTGCCCAGGTGCTGCCTGTTATCTTTGCTTTCTCTCTAGGGGGTAGCCCTTTCACCGCCTGGCTCAGCCATGGCAAAAGTTCTTTGAGGAAGTCGTTGAATGTTTCCTGCCCTCAGAAATCCCCCCTCCCCCACTAGTAAGTGTCCTCCTTGTGCATGAACGTAAAAGCAGAAAAGAAAGAGTTGAAAATATGCAACATTGTCTTCTCTTCTCTATTTACATTGTAATGCACTTCAAAGGCAGCTAACCAGGCAGGCATACACATCGGGAGCGACCGACAGACAGACAGAGAGACAGACATACCGACAGAGAGACAGAGTAAGAGACGCTCTTAAGACCGTTAGACGGGGACGCTAACGACAGCCAAACAACTTGAGCCAAATCGTCGCAAAGCCCCACAGAGCCAAGCCGACACGACACCCATAGAGCGCCCATCGCTACGAGTTATGCACATTTTTAATTGTGTTTGGCAAATGCAGCGAGCGAATATGCACTTCAGACTGTGGGCCCACAGCCCACCGCCCACCGCCCCCCGCCCCTGGGTTGGGTTGTCAATGCAGCAGATGTGTCTGGCGACATCTAACCCAACCACCCTCACCATCAACCTCACTTGTGGGCATGGAGAGTGAGGAGAGAGGGCGCTGCCGCCGACGCCGCCGCTCCTTGCAACGTGTGTGTGCACATGACACATGTAAATATGTCGCTCTATTGGTTGCGCCTCCTCCATACACTCCACTCCTAGACTAAGTGCATTTTAATGCCGTTAGGTGCATCATTTTGTGTCTTGTATGTCAATGAATGGGTGGGGGGTGTGCGTGGGTGCCAGCAGACTGCTCTGCTCTGCTGTGGGTATGCCATAACCACCCATTGCATCATCTCGACAGCTGCAGCATATCAGAGATCAGATCTGTCACAGATTGGCTCTGGTTGCCACTAAAAGTAACTTAATTAGGCGACTAAATAGGGCTCGGCGAGGCGTACAATAAAATGCTAATCATTCTGTGTGTATATCCCCACATTGCAGTCAAGGGTCTGGATCACATTGCCGAAAACATTTTATCGTATGTGGATGCCGAATCGCTGAAATCAGCCGAGCTGGTGTGCAAGGAATGGCTGCGCGTTATATCCGAGGGTATGTTGTGGAAGAAGCTCATCGAGCGAAAGGTCCGAACGGATTCGTTGTGGCGTGGCCTGGCTGAGCGGCGCAACTGGATGCAGTATCTGTTCAAGCCAAGACCTGGCCAGACCCAAAGGCCGCACTCATTCCATCGCGAGTTGTTCCCCAAAATAATGAATGTAAGTTGTGCCCCAACCCCTCCGCCAGTATACATATGACTTGTTTAGGCTAATCGAATCCTTTTTTGTGTATGTTGCCAACAGGACATTGACAGCATTGAGAATAACTGGAGAACTGGCCGTCACATGCTGCGACGGATCAATTGTCGTTCCGAGAACTCCAAGGGTGTCTATTGTCTGCAGTACGATGATGGAAAGATTGTGTCCGGCCTAAGGGATAACACCATCAAGATCTGGGATCGCACGGATCTGCAGTGCGTCAAGGTGAGTCGGCTACACCTTTCTCTACTCTCGACTCTTCTCACTAACCAATATCACTGGCTGCATTCGTTTAGACCCTCACAGGACACACTGGATCGGTGCTATGCCTGCAGTATGACGACAAGGTGATCATCAGTGGCTCCAGCGATTCCACGGTGCGCGTATGGGATGTCAACACTGGCGATATGGTCAACACTCTCATTCATCACTGCGAAGCGGTGCTACACTTGCGTTTCAACAATGGCATGATGGTGACTTGCTCCAAGGATCGATCCATTGCCGTGTGGGACATGACCTCTCCCAGCGAGATAACATTACGTCGCGTGCTCGTCGGCCATCGTGCTGCCGTCAATGTGGTGGACTTCGATGAGAAGTACATTGTGTCCGCGAGTGGGGATCGCACCATCAAGGTGTGGTCCACATCCAGCTGTGAATTTGTGCGCACTCTGAATGGCCACAAGCGTGGCATTGCCTGCCTGCAATATAGAGATCGTTTGGTTGTAAGCGGCAGCTCAGATAATTCCATTAGGTGAGCGCGCTGGAATACTTTCTCACCCCAGTATTTCAATAATTCATCATTTTTTTTGGATGCTTCTCTCTCTCAGACTCTGGGACATTGAATGCGGCGCTTGCCTGCGGGTCCTGGAGGGCCACGAGGAGCTTGTACGTTGCATTCGTTTCGATACGAAACGCATTGTCAGCGGTGCGTACGATGGAAAGATTAAGGTCTGGGATCTGGTGGCTGCCCTGGACCCAAGAGCTGCCTCCAACACTCTATGTCTGAACACACTTGTGGTAAGTTGGGGTCGTAAGCTCATGTTCAACATTGCCGGTCTATGGTCGATCCTGAAACATTCTAGGAACACACTGGTCGCGTCTTTCGGTTGCAATTCGACGAGTTCCAAATTGTCAGCAGCTCACACGATGATACAATTTTGATTTGGGACTTTCTAAACTTCACACCCAATGAGAATAAGACCGGCCGCACGCCGTCACGTAAGACTTTCACCTCATTTGATCTCTTGAATTATGCATAACAAAAATCTCTTTGTTTTTTTTTTTTGTTTTTTTATTTTTGTGACTGTTGCTATTGGTGCGGTTTACTGTTGTGTAGCGGCCCTTATGGAACATTAACAGTATGTTAACCGGCATTGGCGCGAGGATCATCTACTGTCCTCGAGCGATGATGGCGACGGGGACGAGTACGAAGGTTATGATACGGATGAGGAGATGCATTTGAATGCGAGGAGAAGAAATCGATGGAATAGAGATGCCGGCGATATATACTCGGACACTGATTCCGACCCCGATATAGATCTGGAGAATTATGAATACGACATAGATATTGAAAACTTTGATGATTACGATGAATGAATGAATGATAATTAGCCAGCAAAACTAAAAACTAAAAACAAAACAAAAACATGCACACAGCATTGAGAGAAAAACCATGCTGAAAATACCCAAAATACAGCGATCTCCGAAAGTCTATTTACATCCATACACACACACACACACCCATAATACACACACACACGCGCGCATAATATGAATTAAATGAAGTTATAAAAGCAAAAAAAAGAAACAAAAGAAAAGATAAAAAAAAAAAAAAACAACCACAATAAATCCAAAAGGAGTATACAAAATACAAAATATTTATATATACATATATGAAAGATATTTTTGCAAAAACTGGCTGTTAGGTTTGTAATGTACGAATGTAACATGGAACGGAAATATATGTATTAGTGACTTAGGCGCTGTAAGACACATTTTGTGGGTCATTCTCTTTATATTATATCTATATTGTGCATTGGATCCGCTGTGCATCGGCATGCGCGCGATCCGTGTTAATTTAAGTGTTTATTTAGCTCAAATACACAAATACATGCATTATTGCATTGCGCTCCGGCAGCTTAAACTGTTAGCCCCGGAGGGCACACGCGGAACGGCCTTAAGTAAATTGGAAAACTGTGTATGCGAATTGGATATTCGTTGCACAGATTGGAAACTGCAGACCGGAATGAGGAATTAGTCCTTAGAATAATGTTAGTTAGTGTCTCGCTTCATTTGAATTTGAATTTGAATTGTCAAAGCATGCTTTTGGTTTTTCGCAATGCACATTTGTGACTTAAGTATATATGTATGGTATGCCTATTGCCTAATGTTTGTGTTAAATGTAAAGTTAAAGTTAAGCTTAGTAATCCATTGGCAAATATTTGTAATCTAAGTTTACTCAACAATATATACAAATTAATTTAAAATCTTTGTGTGAAACAAGACATGACAAGTGAGTGGGTCTGTCTGCGTTCGGTATAATACAACACTACGTATATGGAATACACGAGTATGTGAACGAAAATTAATTCTATTATACTGCAATATATATAACCGATTTCATTGATTGATATATGATAACTATAGATTATAGCAATATACAGATGTATGTAGAAAATAGGAAATTTCCAGGTCATCAATATACAATATATATATATATACACATACATATATGAATATCTATATCTATATGTATACATAGATCGTTGATTGTGATCGATGGTTACTTTTACTTTATGTATTGCTATTTGTAAGTTAAGCTCCAATGCTTAATACTTGATCTGATCCCTCATGATCGCTGCTTCCGCGTTAACTAATGTATGTACATAACGTTTTACTACAAACAAACAAAAAAGTTGATTGAATATGAAACATACTCCAAAATATTTGTAAAACTGTTTAGTGTATGGAATGCAGCTTGTTATACGATGGCAGAGCAACTGCGTATTGCGCGAATGGGCATACTAGGTTACAGATAATTAGAAATAAAAAAAGGTATACACAAAAAGTTGCATTGGATTTTTTTTATAAATTTTTCTTAAAGAATTTTGTATAGTATAAGATCAGACGCAAATCGCGCCAGTTGAGACTAACTGTATTCGGAGCTTCGGGAAATGACCGCCTATCTCTGTGGGGGCGCCACAGTGTTACAGTACTACATATTTTTGAACACTCTGGGTAGCTCTTCGCTTTCATCTCTTTATATCGGTATATAAAAGTAGTTTAATCAAGTTCCAATCTATTTTTTAAACCGCCAAACTCAATTTAGCGCACCAAAAATACTGACATTTTTCGCTCTCAATTCGTGGAGAGTTTGCAAAACTCGCTCTCAATTCGTGGAGTTTTCAAAATTTGCTCTCAATTCGTGGAGAGTGCTCTCTTTTCAGTGGAGAATAGAGTGTTTTTGTGGAGACTTTCCCCTCATTTTCGTGGTGTGGCAGCATGCTGCTGAAATTTTTCCCATACAAAATCAAATGTATCTTACGGGAACGCGTATGGAATAACGCGTCCCAGCTAGCTATTAATATTAAACGGAATATCAAAATCAAAAAAATACCAATCCAAACATATCAAAAGCGCAACGACTGTAGCTCGATACTATCATGATAGTCTCAAAACCGTCGACAGTAGAGGCCATCATTAAAATATCGATACTATCGATAGTGCCCTCGATGGTTTGACACCTCTAATAAGGCCTCTGACGTCGGTTTTCTTTTGGTTGGTTTTTCTTTTAACATATTGCAAGACAAGACTCTTTTCTTTTGCGCTCTATTAAGATGGATGGATGGTATGTTGGCACAGAATGGAAGGACGAGAAGCGCGGCCTGAGCAAGAAGGTACTTGGCCTGCAGTTCGGCGACATGGCAAAGCCGATGGCTGCCAGCACAGTGCTATTTAGCGTCAACAAATGCGCCAATTTGGGGGACAGGCCCAGCAAGTATCTGGACAGCGACGAGTCCTTGACATTTCCCCAGCAACATACCTTGGAAATGGGGACTGCCATAACGCCCGTGGACTGCTATGTGGAGATGCTGCTGCAGCAATTCCTGCCGGGGGAAACCGCCGCGTGCAGCATTACCAGCAAGACCGGCGAACGAATCGAGTTTGATTTGACACTAGAGCTGATTGTTAAAAACCCCCAAGTGCACAAGCTTAACGCAGCCGAGATCTATGAACTAGCGCTGCGGCTCAAGGAGAGTGGAGTGGCCATGTTTAAGAGCTATCCAAAATTTGCATTTGATTACTTTGCGCGGGCCGCAAAGCTGCTCATCACGTACAAACCTTTCGACCAACTCACCAAGAAGTCCAATGGCATCAATGGCACCATCGTGGAGGCTTTGTTTGTTCAGCTACAGACTAACCTGGCCGCATGCATGTTGCAGGAGGAGCGCTACGAGCACGTTATCTATCACACAGAGTTTGTGGAGAGGGCTGAGAGCCCCACCGAGAAGAGTATTTACCGTCGCGCCTTGGCCTACTATCACATGAAAGAGTTCGCCAAGGCCCAGGCCACCATAGAGCGGGTGCACGACTACGAGGAGAAACGAGATTTCAGCAAATTGCGGGACAAAATTGCGGCCAGCTGGAAGGATAGCAAGGCCCACTACAAGGAGGTCGTACAAAGAATGTTTAGCTAGTTTTAAAATACATATACATACTCATTGTTAAGATTCTCAGACAGCAAAAAATGTGTAGAAAATAGTTTTTATTTAAAATACTACTTTGATTTCTTATTCTTTTTGGGGTCAAACTTGGTTTTCCTATTGTTTTTGTGGTCGAACTTTGCTCTGCCCCTATTTTTGGGATCAAATTTTTCTTTCTTCTCATTTTTGTGGTCAAACTTTTCTTTCTTATCATTCTTGGGGTCCAACTTTGCCTTCTTATTCTTGTACTTCATGCCGCCGGGCAGACTGTGTCGCTTGCGAGAGGATCTTTCCTCGTGTTTGAAGAGCTCTGCAAAAGGAAACCTTTAATATGTTGGCTGGAATGGTGGCGTACTACTATACGTTACCTTCATCTGGCTCCTCTCCCACTTCCTCCTTGTAGTACGCAGCATCATCATCAGCATCGCTGTTGATCCCATCGGCTTCTTTTTTGGCTGCCCATTTCTGGTCTTTCTTCAGTTTCAAATTGCGCGCCCGATTCTCAGTCTGCTCCTTCTTGCGTTGCTCCTTAAGCTTCTTCTTCTTTTCAATTATCTTTCGCATCGTTTCCTTTTCATCCTCCGTCTTCACGACATGGTCGTGATACAGCACTTCGCCGGTAAAGAGTCCCTCTTCTATTTTGATCAGCTGCATGGTCAGACGTGGTCCGATCTCGTGCAGCTTTATGGTACTCTTATTTCCCTCCAAGTTTCCGCCGCTCTTGAGCGTCTGCGCCAGCACCACATGCGCCTGTTCGTCATCCTCGGCCTCCGATTCAGATGCGTTCCCATCTCTAAAAGGAAAAACCACATAAATACAAATTGCACACACACACACACACCTGTTGTGCACTGCAGAGACCCACCTCGCAACAAAATCCGCAATGTCGTTGTACTTGTTTAGGTTCGGAACGACGCCCGTGACAATTTTCTTAACTGCGCGATTCAGACCCACGGGCACAACCTCCACCGAATAGTGACGCATCTCCACGAGCTTCGTGTCCGGATTATACGAGAACAGAACACAACGGCGTATAGTGCCAATATTAACCGTATTCAGGTTAATCGACGGGAACATGTTTTGAAATGTGCTTGCCATCAGCTTCAGATGATTGCCATCGCCACTGAAGTTGTTCATGATGACCAGCGGGGCTTGCTTGAAGTGATCACTGTCAATCATTTGCTTCTTGGCTATAGAAATCACATCCCGGGCTAGTGTAAATTGGTGGACCTGTTGAATATGTCATGCCATATGGATTTATAAAGCAAATGCATTGCCGCAACACACGAACCTTAAATGTCAGCGAAGGACCTCGCGGAAGGCGCACCACTTTGAAGGACAACTGTGTGGATGCCTTATTGAAGATGGTCATGTGCGAGACATGAAAGAAGCTGCTCAAGCTGACAAAGTCTTTGATGCGATTCATTCGCGACTCCCGCAAGTTGGTCGCCGTGAATGGCTCCATGATGCGGCGAAAGTCCAGTGTGAGGTCTGTGATGTACGGGCATGTTAGTCCTCGATGTATGACAAAAGAGTGGGGAGCTTCAACGATTTCGTTCGGTTCGCTGGCCTTGAAAGCAGCTGTACGCGTCTTAGGATGCACTTTTTTCTTTCCGCGTCCCATTTTGGTCTGATTCCAAGTAGCACGTGTAGCGGACCTATCGATAAGGTATATTAACCCACTTGGCCCCGCTGTATTTAAACAATACCCACTAGTGGACAATGGGTTAAGCGTTCTCAGTTCATGATGGGATCTCATAGGCCGTGATTTTGATATTCTGTTGAATATTACAAGCTAGTTAGGACCCTCAGCACTAAGCACTTAATTTTATCCAATTTATGAATCTATTTTCTAGAAGATTGGCCAATTTGTATGACTCTTTTTATTGTGTTTTTCCGAAAATAAGGTTTGAACAATAAAAGTGCAAATCCCATCATTCCACCATTACAAAAAACCTGGTCACACTACCCAACAAGAAAATATAATTCAAATTGATGTTTTGGAAAAATGAGCGCTCGATGGGTTGGTTTTCTTGTATTTAAATTATATTTATTTAATCACACTTAACATAGCAAACACAAATGATGTTATTTCGTTTCATTTATGCATTTAAAGTTTTACAACTGTTTTTATGTTTCGTTTCGTTTATCAGCTAGTTTTGAAAAGTTGCTTTTAAGGAGGCCAATTCTTTGAAATGTATAGTGAAAACTGAAAAGTTAAAGTAAAGTTCTGCAATTGATTTTAGATGGGGTCTTGAGGGGCTAAAATATCGGCGATAAGCTAGTGCCAGGCCGAGCTGCAGTGCGGAGGGCGGGAAAATGATTTTTGAACATTCAATCGAAGATTTTGTTGTTCTTGTTTTTCGAAAAATTACAACTATGTATTTATGTTGCGAAAAATTAATAATATTAATATTTTTAATATTAGCATATATGTATATTTTATAAATTATAGTTCTACAGCTTAAACTGAATTTGGAGTGTTTAGTTTTTCTTCTTTTGTTATCCGTTTTTTTCATGCATCGACGATGATTGGATCGTTTAATGCGATATTTTTATATATATATAAAATTTCAGTTTAAACCGCAGTTAACTACAGCCGGATGTTGTTGTTGTTTTGTTGTTGTTGTTTTTCTTGGTGTTGGTGGTGTTGATGATTTGAATTATCAATTTATGCATATATGACAAACTGCTAGTGGCTGTGGCTGAACAAACGACAGATGCAATCCATATCTTCTTATGCGGTTCTCCTCTGGTTGCTGTTGCTGCTGCTTCTGCTGTTGTTGTTGTTTTTGTTGTTTGTAGTTGTAATTGTTGTTGCTTTTGTTAATGTTTCTGTTCTGGCGGTTGCGGGTGGTAGCTGCTGCCGTTACTGCTGCTGCTGCTGCCGATGTTGCATGGGGCGGTCACTGACAGCACTGCTTACGTACATCAGCTGTGACAGTCGGCTTAACGTCGATGGGCTCCACATTCGACGGACGAATGACATCGCCTTCCGGCGGATCTCTAATTTGTTTCTGCGACACAATACGATAGATCTCTGCAAAACACAAACAAAATATTGCGTTCTATTAGCAAAGTTCAGAGAGCCCACACATTCTCCTTTAAACTAACCTGTGAGTATATTCTGGAATGCCGTTTCAACGTTCGTCGAGTCGAGGGCCGATGTTTCTATGAAACTCAAGCCATTTCGTTCGGCAAACAGTTTCGCCTCGTCCGTTGGCACCGATCGCAAGTGTCGCAAATCGGACTTATTGCCCACCAGCATTATGACAATGTTCTGATCGGCATGATCGCGCAGCTCACGCAGCCATCGCTCCACATTCTCGTACGTCAAATGCTTGGCAATGTCATAGACCAGCAGAGCTCCAACAGCACCGCGATAGTAGGCAGAGGTAATGGCGCGATAGCGCTCCTGACCAGCCGTATCCCAGATTTGCGCTTTAATTGTCTTACTATCGACCTGTGAATGTGGGGGGAGGAGAGAAGCATGAAACATTAGGATGATGGACGGTAATTGGCAATTCGGCCATGATATCCTTGCGGCTGTGGCAGTTTCGCATTTTGAAAATCAATAAACAAGCTGCGACACAGTGATGCCAAAATGAAGTTTTTCTCAGTTAAACTTTAATTTGTTTCTGTATAAATCAATTTAAGTGATTTCATGCTTTAATGTGCCGATTTTTTTTTTTAAATTTAAAGCTAATAATGTGGAGGGCATTTGTTTCATGTTTTCAGCAGACGGCACCACGGTACCACTGTGTCCTGCCAGCGAAACCCACACGCAGACACAAGAAACCCAGCAACGACCCTCCTCCTCAAAAGAGGTGCTGTGCTGCTGCTGCTCCTTTGGCCACCCACACCCACACCCACTCCCTCTTACTTACCTCTATGCTGCGCGTTGCAAACTCCACACCAATCGTCGACTTGGACTCCAAATTGAATTCATTGCGCGTGAAACGTGAAAGCAAATTACTTTTGCCAACACCCGAGTCACCGATAAGGACAACTGCAAAGGATTATAAAGCATTAGCGACACTCTGGCATTGGGTAATCTTGGTTGAAATTCCCCTCTCCACCCCACAGCAAAACAGCCCCCCACCCCCTTTGCGGGGTGGCTGTTCAGTTGCATAATGTGAGTGGCACAACATTCCGTGTCTTGTATTTTATGGTCAGACAAGCTGACTGCTGGCCTGGCAACCCGGCTCCTAGGTCATGTCCTCCTTCGTATTGACTCCCCGCTGCCGCTGGTGCGGCCCCAAGGTCAGAAAATACATAAAAATTGCTATGCTTTGGGGATTTTGGGCCATGAAAACAAATGTTTTATTATTGTGGGAGTTGACGTTCGGCAGCGGTATTGGAAATTTCAGTGTTTCGTGCAGTTTCGTGGGATGTTTAATAAATTTCGTTAGAGGATAAATTTCTTACAAAATTTAATGCGGATAGCATGAAATTAACAGTGAATGAATAATGGAAGCAAATTCTCTAGTTCTTAGATATAATAAACTGCAGAAAACATTTAACTTTGGGTAATTTCAATAATGTGAGAAACAGCTGATCGCACAATCAAACTGGTAATTATTTCCCATAAGAATCATTTGAAAATGTACATATATCACATGTCCACTGTCTCGTCAGTTAGTTTTCATTTTTGACACCCTTTTTCAAATCTGTTGATAAAGCAATAACAAACACGTATCAAACACCTTTTCTGTGATATCACGTTCTCTCTAAATTCTCTCTGGACATTGTACAGCCTGGTTACAGTTATCAGTGTATGCCTGAAGAGAGCGCACCAGTCATGAGTCATTATGATGTTGCCTACTCTCTTTCGCTCTCTCTCTAATGATCTTGAATTGGATCCAAAGAGAAATTACATGAAAGTTTAAAAGGAAGTGCTCGAAATTAATGTAGCAGTTATTTGTTAATAGAGAAATGCATTCATATGTATATCGAACCATTTCCATCCACTATTGGTTATGTGATTAGAGGCTTATCGGCAAGTGGCATTCCTTTACAGTAAATTGTCGTTGCCGTGACTCATGGTGGCATGGCAAATATTGTTATGTGTGAAATTTGAGGGCCTCATCATGCATATCATTTATTGACGCAGCTTATCACAGTGTATAATGGGTTTTTTTTTGGATACTTGACCCAAAAAAAGCCACGATAAGATTTGCAAATCTCTGAAAAACATCTTTTAATCAGATTTTTCTCCCATTTACGAAACCCGCATACTAAAGCTAGCGCTAGACTTCCCGGTTTCTTATAAGCGCAACTGGAATTTACAGCGGCGCAATAGCTTGAGCTGGGCAAACGAAGAGAACAAAGGAAAACAGAGAATTGAGATGACCCCAAACAACATAAACGGAAAGTATACAAAGAGCGCAACTGGGGGGCGACACACAGAGATGTGGGAAGTTTGAATTTGTTGAGTGACAGGAGAAAACAGAAATGGGCTGCACAGCTGCATATGTACAATGGATGTCAGACCACTGTGCCAGCAGCAAAACTTAATCGCAGCTTGAACATCCGCCAAGTGGCGCTCTCATGCCATTTTTTGGGAGAGACAAAATAAACATATGCAAAAGAAATTACGAAAATTCAATACAATAGTCGGAGCAGTACGAAATATTAAAGCACACACACAGACACAGACACACAAAAACTCTCTTTCTCTCTCGCCCACAAATAAAAATCTAATCAAACTAAAATATGGCTGGGACAGGGGGCAGGGGGTGGTTGGCGGACATTTTAGCATTTACTTTACTACTACTCTCTACAACTGCAAGAAGAAGCAGCTTTAAGAAGTACTTTGAGCTTTTATCACGACTATAAATACGATCTGCTGTTTGTATGCAACGTGGCGAGAGGAATGGAACGGGAACGTAATGACAAAACAGACAGTTAACGGCACAAAGTACTCGTAGTTGGAAGAGCGGAGCGGAAGAGAGAAAGCAAAGGGCATCCAACTGCATGAGGCAACAACAATCATTGACAGCCAGGCAGGGGGCGTACTTATAGGTTCCGAGAATTATTTTGGGAATTAATCAAACACGCACTCGCACACACACTCACACACATATACATACACAACACAGATTTGTTCACTGCATTTTTTTGTTATTCTCCAATTAGTTTCAATTAGTGCCATTGAACTACTGCGTCATTGTGTCCATGGAAGACAGAAAGAGAGCCTGCTCCTATGCTAACTGCCTCTTTTTCGACCGCCACCGGCTAGCCAGCTCAGCTCGTAATTACACACCAACACACACATTACACCAGTGTGCCATGTTTATAATTACCTTTGAACAGATAATCGTACTCGTCTTCTCTGGCACCCATTTTGCTGAAGTTTGTTTTAATATAGTTGTTGGCTTCGTTTAATTATTGGCAGCTCCAGTTCCGTTCCGTTTTATTGGTGTGAGTCTTAAGTAAAATCCAATAATCCTTGCGCGCCGCCGATTTCTATATGTTTGTCGTAGCTCACACACTTTTTTACACTTTATTTTTGTAGGTGTATTTGTGAAGAAAAAGAAAATTATATATCAATTTTATGTCAAAATGGCTGGTATTTCGAGCGCTTTTTCAGCTGTCACATCTGGCAGCATGTGTGCGGCAACTAGTGCAGTATAAAGTGACTAATTATAGATGCTTTTAATGCATTTATTTATGATTTTTTTCTTACACACTCACTTAGTCACTCCCAAACAGCGTGACCGTCCGATAACGATACAAAATACCGTCCGGCCAAAAAATAAATACCATTTCAGTTTCGAGAAATGCCATTTAAATACCATACCAAAATAAACCAGGGTAATCCGGCGATCGAACGATCGCGCTCAACCCACTTAATTCTCCTCTATTTAAAATGTTGAGCACCTTTTGTTAAAAGGCTCCTAATAGTTCCATCCTCCTCTTTACTTACAAAAAAAAAATGATCACCGACACCTTTCACCTGTAATGCGTAAATATGTTAAAGTTACATACATTTCGGGGAAATATTAAATACCCCCCTGGTCGACAATGGGATAACGTTTTATTTTATTGATTGAAATCGTATTCCATGATTTTGATATTCAGTTTAATATTGCTAGCTAGTTAACTCTCTCAGGCCTAAAGAAAGGTTCAAACAAAAACGGCCAAAGCATAAAACGTAAATTTTGACTAAATGTGACGTCATTGTTGCTGTTCAACCAAGATTATTCTATGCGTATTCCCAAGGTATTCAGATTTGTGGCTCATTTCGTGCCAAAAATGCAGAACATTATTTGTTCTGTGCCCATTTATTTCCCCATGTTGCCTGAAATTTTTACCATACAAATCCAATGTATCTTAAAAATATTCCGTAAGCGGTCACTCTTTTTTGTGTCTGTGTGAAATACCAACTCAATCAAAATATACCGAAATATACCTTCTCATTTTCAATATATACCATAAATATACCGAGGAAAAAAAGGACGCATCCCTACTGCCCATATAATCGACAATTGATAGCAGCCAGCTTTGATAGTGACATAGCAGACAGCTTTTAGTTTCATAGCATTTCAAATTAAACCACAATTTTTTATAAAATGTATAAAAGTGTTTTTATTTTAATATAAAATACTTGTTGCATAAAAACAATAAATTAAGTATAATGTGCAATTAATACTTGCGTTTAGCGTTAGAATCTCTAGAATGCATGGGTAACCTTGTTCGTATTGCACTTAAATGTGTGCCCGCTGCAAAGCTATGGCTGGATAAACAAGCAGGATTCCGCCGGCTATGTATGTGATCTTTGAGCCCACACACCAAAAGGCTGCAATGATTCCAGAGTTAAAATAAAAGCAATGGAAAAGATAAGCTGTACTTGCCTATGGAGCCCACAACAGGACCAAGCGCACGAGCTAGCGCTCCCAGAGAACGGAATATGCCTAATACTGAACCCTTTTGATCATCGTTGCCGTATTTGGACACCAAGGTGGTCAGGCAAGTAACCGCAAAGGCTGTGGAGATTGCGAACAGAATCATTCCGGCGTAGAGCATTCGACTGCCCTCGGCTAGGCCCACCAATACAAAGGCGGGCACAATTAGATACAGACTAAAGATGGCATAACTTTTGATTTTGGCGTCGGGAAGACGACGCACCACCGATCCCTGTATCAAAGTCATAATAACACCTACACAAAATGTGATTATTAAATTAAGAATGTAAAATATATGCAAAAGGGCATGAATTTCACCTGTTGTGAGAAACATTTTCGCCTGATCCATGGACGTGTAACCAAACTTGTGATACATCAGGAATGTGACGGTGAATTCCAAGCCAGAATACAAGAATAAATATAAAAAGTATATCATTCCAATGGATTGCAGGGCGTCCTTATCTTTTTTGGGCACATTTTTGATGGCAGCAAATCTGTGAATTTAAAATATGATAATGTTTTAGGAAATCCATCAATAATCATAGATTATATGCCCTTCATGTATGACTCCAGAGTGTTTCCCTGCAACTAGTTTTAATGAAGAGAATTACCAGCAAGTGCCAGCTGATAAGACAATCAAACTAACGTGCCCGAGTGCCCGGCATGATAGCGAACGGAACGTCACGCTTGGGCCGGTAACCAGTCGAGCGGGTTTTGTTGCAAAATATCAATTAACTTAGTCACACGACAGGTTTGCAAGACATGCTAATTAAAACACGAATTACCTAAATATGGATGAGACGTTGAGCAATTGCAAGCCGTAGGACAGGGCGGATGAAATCTCCTTAACACGTTTCTCCTGAAAATGTCATCATACAGATTAAAGATAAAACTTTAGATGCAAAAGATCTCTTACCTTTGGCAGGGTCTCTCGCAGACAGCAGGTGAGCACCAGGAGATCGCCCAGAGCTAGACCCAGGGCCAATAGGGATGGAAGCACAAACCAAGCACCGCCACTTGCAGATTTATTCGAGAATATGGCAAACATGGCACCAATCATGGGTCCCACAATGAAACCCAACGAGAAGGCCACACCAACCAGGGCCATGCCGCGGCCCCTGGTCTTCACGCTGGACACATCCGTGATGACCGACATGCACAGCGAAATGTTGCCCTTGCTGATGCCACCAACGAAGCGAGCCAGGACGAACAGAGCAAAGTTTCCGGAGCAGGCCCACAGCAGATAGGAGAGCGCAATGCCAGACTGTGTTTGTTGGATAAGCGAAAAGTTTCAATATTGTGACCCAGATTAAAAGAACGTACACTTACCGCACACACAAGTAGAACGGGTTTGCGTCCATAGTAGTCCGAGAGGCCTCCCACAATCGGACTAGCCAGAAATTGCAAGAAACTGTACATTGAGCCTAGGAATCCGCCAAACAGCACCGATATATAGCGCTCTGGGGCACCCAGCAGCTGCTGGAACCAACGTACTCTCTCCGTGAGCACATTGTACAAACCGGAACTATCATTGACGCGATAGTACTCAAGAAGCGAGGGTAGCAGCGGCAAAATGATGGTGAATGCCAGCAAATCAAACAGCAGGGACAAGAATATGATGTATATCATCCGGTCACTCTTTTCCTTTGGTTCAGCATTCTTGGTGGCTGCTTCCTTGCCTTGCTGCTTCCCATCGTTATTGTTGTTGGTGACGATCTGCTGAGAGTCCGTTTCCGGCCTTTCTTTTGTGGTTTCTGTGGTGTGGAGGCGATTCCGTAGGGTGGCCATGTTTGTTCTGTGTTTTGTGATTGCGTGCGTGTACAAATGCTATTACTTCAACATAACTGTATCTCGGCGTAACTGCCCAACGGCTTGGCCCCAACAAAACAAAGACGCTAAATGCTCCCCAAAAGCAACCCGCCACCAGAAGTGAAAGTTGAAGCGCGCAACAGCTGACTGGCGGTGGTCTACCACGATCAGACATGGATAACCAGTTATAAACAAATTAATGGGCAACACATCAGCTAGCAAAAACCAGACCACGGGTGTAATTTTAGATGAAATATTTAAAAAAACATTCAACAACTTGTTGCATGAACGTGTAAATCTACTAAAGTTTGGCTTGAACAGCTGTGGCTACTGGCACTTACCAACACTACTCGCCAACTAGAAAGAAAACAAAATTGATTAATTTGTCTAACAAAATCGCCATTATAATTAGAAGAAAGACTTTAAGACCATGTCAAAGGTGACCGTGCAAGACATAGAAGCCGTCGATGACTACTGGGGACCCACGTTTCGCTCCATCCTAGAAGGTAAGTGAAATAAACCGGAAAACCTGTTTTGCTTACGCCCCTTCATCTGCCATTCCCGCAGGCAATAATACAAAATTGATTAGCGAACAATTGGATCAGCGGATACGCAGCCATGACAAGGAAATCGAACGTATATGCAACCTGTACTATCAGGGATTCATAGATTCCATCCAGGAACTACTGCAGGTGCGCACACAGGCCAAGCAGCTGCACGATGAAGTCCACTCGCTGGACACCTCGCTGCGGCAGATCAGTGCCTCACTCATCCAACAGGGGAATGAGCTGGTGCGGGCACGCCAAATCGAATCCAACCTGGCCAGTGCCATCGAGGCTCTCAAGTCCTGTCTGCCTGCCCTGGAGTGCTACATGAAGTTCACACAACAGGCCAAGAACAAGCAATACTATCAGGCGCTGCGCACTCTGGAGACACTGGAAACGGAGCATTTGTCGCGCTTGAAGAGACACAACTACCGCTTTGCCACTCAGATGCAGATACAGATTCCAATCATTAAGGAGAACATACGCAAGTCCTCGGCCTTAGATTTTCGCGAGTTCCTCGAGAATATACGAAAGTTCTCGCCGCGCATTGGCGAGCTGGCGATCACACACACCAAGCAGCTGCAAAAGCGTGATATAAATGCCATCATCAAAGATCACATGCAGCAGGCCAATGGCGCAACAGTCGGTGCGGGCGGCGACGACGATGGTGGCAATGTGAGCGCTCAGGATCTGATTGATTTCTCGCCCATCTACCGGTGTCTGCACATCTACATGGTACTGGGCCAGAGGGAGTACTTCGAGAAGGATTATCGTCAGCAGCGTCGCGACCAGGCCAAATTGGTGCTTCAACCACCACCCAATATGCACGACAATCTGGAGGCCTACAAAACCTACATCTGTGCCATTGTCGGCTTCTTTGTGGTGGAGGATCATGTAAAGAATACGGCTGGGGATGTGGTAACCAGCAGTTATCTGGAGGAGCTGTGGTCCAACTCGCTGACAAAGTTTGTCAACGAGATCAGCATGAGTTCCTCCTCCTGCACCGATCCCAATATATTGCTGCGCATCAAGAACGTCATCATGCTGTCCATCAACACCTTCAAGTGCTATGGCTACACGGTGAACATTCTGTGGGAGCTGCTGCACAATATGCGCGATCATTACAACGAGGTGAGGAGAAGCACAGCAATAGCATGCCAATAAATTGTAACGTTCCTAACGTTCTGCTTACAGGTGCTGCTGCAACGATGGGTTCATGTCTTTCGCGATATTCTCGACAAGGAGCAGTTTCTGCCGATGGTCGTGCAAAATGTTGAGGAGTACGAGGGCATCATTGAGCGTTTTCCCTTCCACTCGGAGCAGCTGGAGAATGCGCCGTTTCCCAAGAAGTTTCCCTTCTCGCGCATGGTGCCGGAGGTGTACCATCAGGCCAAAGAGTTTATGTATGCCTGCATGAAGTTTGCCGAAGAGCTGACCCTCTCGCCCAACGAGGTGGCTGCCATGGTGCGCAAGGCAGCCAATTTGCTGCTCACCCGCAGCTTTAGCGGCTGTCTATCGGTGGTATTCCGACAGCCCAGCATCACGCTGACCCAGCTCATACAGATAATCATCGACACGCAGTATTTGGAGAAGGCCGGACCGTTCCTCGATGAGTTCGTCTGTCATATGACCAACACGGAGAGGAGCGTGTCACAAACGCCGTCGGCCATGTTCCATGTGGCGCGCCAGGATGCCGAGAAGCAGGTGGGCCTGCGCATTTGCTCCAAGATCGATGAGTTCTTCGAGCTGAGTGCCTACGACTGGCTGCTGGTGGAGCCTCCCGGCATAGCCTCCGCTTTCATTACGGACATGATTTCGTACCTCAAGAGCACCTTTGATAGCTTCGCCTTTAAGCTGCCGCACATTGCACAGGCCGCCTGTCGTCGCACCTTCGAGCATATTGCAGAGAAGATCTATTCGATAATGTACGACGAGGATGTCAAGCAGATCTCCACGGGTGCCCTCACTCAGATCAATTTGGATCTGATGCAATGCGAGTTCTTTGCCGCCTCTGAGCCAGTGTCCGGCCTAAGGGAGGGCGAGCTGAGCAAGTATTTCCTGCGCAATCGACAGCTGCTGGATCTGCTGATCTTGGAGGAATGGAGCACATATTTCCATGACTATGGCAAGCAGGAGAATCGCTATCATCTGGTGCAGCCACAGTCGATCATTGTGATACTCGAGAAGATACGCGAAGCGGACAAGAAACCAATATTCTCGCTGGTGCGAAAGAACGACAAGAAAAAGCTGCTGGAGACGGTACTCAAACAGCTAAAACACATAGCCGAAAGGCAGAATTAAACGATTTTAAAGCGGGGACTACCCGCCGTAATAATTATACACTCCCATGGCTTAATTTAGATACTCTACTCGATTGCACGCAAGTAGCTTTTTTGTTTATTTGTAGGCTAATTTGAGTTTGTCATATGGAAAAAAACGTATTTAATTCTTCGCTTCCTTTTTGATTCTGTTTTGTTTTTATAAAAGACAAAAATTTCAATTGAAGAATTCCTTCCAGGACCGGGGAGCCGTTGAATGTGTAAAATTGTACTTTGTATTTTGATTTGTTTATGTACAAAAAGCGGAATATGTAATTGGTTTGACGTTTTGCCTACTTTATGGGTTGGAGGAAAGCTACAAAAAACAAAACAAAAAAAAAAACACGAAACTGAAAAACAAACAAAGAACAGAACAGAACAAAAGGAAGGACTAATAACAAATTGTATATAATTATTAGATTGTATGTATGTATGTATGCGTATGGTGTGTAGGTATATGCCGCAAAAAGTTGTAGTAAAACTAATTTCTATGTTACGTATATATATATTGTTTGTGTCGCTTTTGTCAACTCTTCGTCTCCAAATGCTTGGGCGCATCCGCGTAGGTGAACTTCAAGCGAAATGCCTCAGCCAGCAGTACATTTATTTGGCGATCGGACCAATTATGGGTTGGCAGATTTTGTAGCAGCAACATGAGACCCTATTTGGGGGGTGGGGTGTTGGAAATTCCATAAATTAACAAAATATAATAACAATGAAATGTTTTACGAATAGAAAACTCACTTGAAAATCATTCTGTTGCATTAGCTGCTCCTTCCAATGCAGCAGAAATGCGGCACACACATACAAATGGAACAGGGCAAAGCCATCCGATTCGGCCAGATATGTGTCCCACAAACGGATGGTGCAATGCAGCGGCAGTTCGCGTGTCAGCAAATTGTTCATCCAACGAAATGAGAATTGCAAATAGTCAACGCCATGCGTCTGTAAATGACGATGCAGATTAACTGCAAATATACAAAATTAAATTAAAAATTATGGAAGATAATTAGGCGGGGCAGAACAATGGGTTGGTGGTGGTACCATGCCAATCATTGCTATGACAACTTTATAATTTTGATAGCTTTATGGCACAGCTTTGGGGTTATCTTTAAGCACTACAACAGCAGACAACATACAACTCTTAAGCGAGCGACGCTTCACATTTATCTTATCATATAAAAATATGTGGGTACATATCTCTATCTATATATGAACACCTCTCAAAGGTCACGTCACATCACTCACCGTCTATGCGCTGTATAAGATCCTTGAGTTGATTGACCTTCTCCTGTATGCCCAACTGGGCAAAGATATAGTTATCCTGTATGCAGTCGAGAAACTTGGATAGGCACCAAAACGAATCTGCCTCGATGATGTTGCGCGTCTCCTCCGCCAGTGTGGACATGTCGAATTTCTCGAGATCTGTGTTGGGCGTCAATGCCTCCTGCAGAAACACAATAAAAAAGGGGGTGACCAGATCGTTGATGCCCTGCACATAGCCCGAGGCCGGATGCCGGATGGCCCAAATGAAGAGGACACGCTCGAACATCTCCTGGACGAGCTGTTGCTGGAAGAGCGGTATCTGTGGATTCATGCGCGGCACATCGATATGTATCTGACGATACGTATCCTGCTGTGTCTCGTCCTGGCTGTCGACCCTAAAGTAGTTGTGTCTCAAATCGTGATAGCCCTGCCGCTTACTCTCCAGCACCGCCATGCGTCGCTCGCTCGAGGGGGGCAGATATTTCGACAGCAGCCGCCAGCTTACAGCGCGCATCTGTGGAATGGCAGAGAAATTTAATTAAATTACACACACACACACACACACACAAATGTGGTTTTCCAATTTGCTGCCATACCTTGCGCGGCACTCCCGACCAACTGAGCTTCTTCAGAGCCACCAGATCCAACTGCGGCGAGTCGAGTAGCACCTGAAACTTTTCAATTTTCGTCTCATATTCGCCGTCTTGTGAGTTGCAGCTGATCTTCTGCAGTTGCGGTCGTCCGGGATAGTTTCTCAAACGTGATCTGTAAAAGAAAATTCGATTACTATTTAGTGGTGCACTTGTTGTGGCCTGTCCACATGGCTATGGATGAAAGTCTGGGAAACTGTTGCATTCTGGCAGCTCAAAACTTCGAGTTACTTGAGTAGCTAAGGACAGATGCGGGCCCACACCCACTCCAGCCCTGGCACTTGTTTACACAACTGTGGGGCAGGCACGACAACAACACAACTCTTGCTGCTGCTGCGCTGAACTTTCTATTTAACTTCCCCCATTGTGCACGAGCCTCACCTGTTCTCATTGCTGTCTGGCAGCGATCGCCGGCGCTCTTCCCTATTCTCTTCCGGGGTGCTTCTGGTGCTTGAGGTCAGGTCTGCACTGCCACAGTCGTTGGCCCTTGGTGTGTTGTGGTTTTGATTGCTCCTTGAGTGCGTTTCAATCACATTCAGTGCCGCCGTTTGTGACATTTGGCGCGATATGCGAGTGCCATCTACATATAGAGAGGGAATCCGGAAATATAAAACCAATTAACCGATAAGACCGATAGATAAGCTGCAAATTACAATTACCAGCGCCGGCTCCAGCTGCGGCCGCTGCTGCTGCTGCCGCCGCTTCCGTGCTGCTGATGATGCAGAACTCGTCGTCGCCCGTGTCCCAGGCATCGCTCACCGACTGCTGATAGTCACGAAAGGTGGACACCATGCCACTGCCGGCACCGCGATGACCTGTCGCCACGACCTCGGGCGGTAGATCTCGTTTGGGACTGGGCCGTCCGGGGACTCTCCGTCCGCTGTTTTTCCAAAAGGTTGAGTTGTTAGCCAAGATGTTCACTGGCGTTGCTCCGGCGTTGCGTGTTCCACTGATTACTTCGGCTGCGGCGGCTGCTGCTCCTGTTGTTACTGTTGCTGTTGGCGTTTTTTCTGGAGCGTGTTCTACATTATTATCCATTATACGTCCCCTCTTATAACAAAAATAATCCAATCGTCGATGTCAGCGTCATTATTTTGCATCTACAAACAGTGCTAGAAAACAGACAACTGTATGGCCACATAACTTTCTTAATAGAGTTGCATTTTTGGCTGTTTTTGTATCACACTAAGACAAACCATTTTTATTGGACAATTAAACATCAGTTTAGCACGTAAAGAAATAACAAAACATAGTTAAATATGTACTTGAAATAGCCAGATTTTCGGCTAAAAGATAATTTCAGATATTCATACCAATCGAACTTTAAAAATAGCTATATAACTTAGCTGATTTTTCAAAAGTGCTGGCAACTCTACTTGGTCAGTAGGTATTTTTGCGCTATCCAACACTCAATACAAAAACAAGTGTTCTCCGCCGTGATAAGCCGCACTCTAACGATTTCATTATTTGGTTAAACAATTACAAGGGCAAAGCATAAAAAGTATGCACTGGAGACAGTCCAACGCATAATTAGCTTACATACAAAACAAAATGCAAAAGCAAGAGGAGGTCCTGTCGCGCCTCAGGCAAATATTGGACATATTTCTGCGCGATAACTTTTCCACACACAACAATGTTTACTTTGAGAAGCTTCTAACGCACCTAAAGGCTAAGGGTGAGGGCGAGAGAGCATGTTTTCGTTCTTTAAGTACTGTCTACTAATCAGAGATCTTTTTTCGCCCACCACAGAGAATGACTATGTGCTCCAGGCGCCGTTTATCGTCGACTGGGTGGACAGATGCATGACCATGGTAACGGAGGACTTCAACAAAGTCCATCCGAAGGTGACATCGTTCATGCTGAATCTCACCAGCTACTTGGCGTCCAACGAATGGATGATTGTGCGCCTCCGTGAACTGGATATTGTGGGCAGGTAAGTCTTCTACCCAGAGCTAGCTCCCATTCTAAAGCAGCTGCTGCCATTCTCTTGCAGAACCATTAAATTCCTGCAGTCGGGAGATCAGCAGTTCAGTCCGTCGATCAAACTGGGTGGCATACGGCTGATGAAGGCCGTGGCTTGCTTCAGCATGGGTCTGGCATTCATGAGGATCCATCGCACCTGGACATTGCTGATTCAATACTCGAACAACGATCACACTCTGTATGTGGTGAGGGAGGCCAGACAGGTGCTCTACGAGATGCTGTACAAATCGTGCGACAAGCTGCACGACAAGGCTGTTACCCTGGAAATACTGGCCGAGATAATGAAGCCCATTCACGATAACCTGTACAAGACCACGGATCCGGAGGTGCAGGAACGCATTCACATCAATGTGGACGACAATGAGCTGTTGCACAAGATCTCCTCCACCTTGGATCTGCTTTCGTACATTCTCCAGCAGACGCTGGTGCTCGAGGAGCGCACAATGCTGATCTCGCTGATGAAGGAGTATCACCACATTGAAATAACCATTTGGAAACTTATCGACATGACGCACAATCCGTACTTTGTGGAGAAGATCTTCACGACCCTGAGCAGCTACTACTTTGCCCTGCTGATGCACGAGAAGCTGCTCAATCCGGACGTGACCGAGCCACCCGAACAGTTCAACGACTTCTGTGTGTCCTTTTTTAATCTCATGAAATTCTTCATTACCCGAAGGGACGGTGTGGGCTTCGTGAAAATGGCCGAACTGAATCATATACTGTGGAAGAAGCTTGGCCCACGGGCCCCCAAAGAGATCATCATACAGCAGGAACGTGTAACGTTTGAGAATCAGTTGATCTGCTTCCACATGCTGCCGCTGCTCTTCTCCATGAAAAATGTCCAGGGGCAGTCGGACGAGGCGGCGCGAGCCGAACTGTTCGACGCTTATGTTCTGAAATTAATGGAAATGTCGTGTGAGCAGACATTCCGTTTGTGCTACAGCATGCGCGATGCCTTCTTCACGCCCGAAGGTGTGGCGGGTGGCCTGTTTACGCCAGAGTTGGCCAACAAGTGCATACACAGTATACTGGCCCTGGAGCATGTGCTGGACCGAGAACAGGCCATTACCGTCTGCCAGGCATTGCTCCATGTTCTCCGCGAGGTGGTGGCTATGAACAACCACCTGGACAGTTCGGCTCAAGATGATTGTCATAGCGTGAGTGACTCTGGCAGCACTTACCGGGATCTGTATCCACGCGGCACGGAGCTGGTGGTGACTGATCCCAAAGTTTTGCATTCCGTCATGGTTGGCCTGCGTACGCTAATCGAACGCTTCAAGATCACGTGGAAGGAGTCGGTGGAGACGATTGGACTTGTCAATTGTCTGGCCTTTGTGCTGGAGAACACCAACATGGATGCCAGAGTGAGAACACAATGAAATATTCTTTCTTTTATTTTTCCAGAGTTTCATAGATTTTGTTTTTGTTTTTTGTCTATTTTCCAGTGCACTGTGCAGGCCCTGAAGCTCGTCCAGCTGGCTGTGGAGCATTTCCTGTCGCCGAACATGGCTCTGCTGGTGGACAATCTGCAGGGCTCTGCCTTGGTTTGCCTGGGCCCCATTATTGTCAAGCGTATGCATGATACCACATGGGAGGTGCGTGATACCACGCTGGAGTTGACCACCTCCATAGCCAGCATTTCCCGCATCAGTAGGTTTCTACCCTAAAACTATGCTAAATTGTTATTAACAAACATTTATGAAATTTCTGCTCTCGTTTAGAGTTTCCCGCCTTTCAGCAGTTTCTGATTGACGCAAAGATACCTCCGATTGTCTACGAAATGGCCAAGAATGATTCAGAGAGCTATGTGCGCGCCTCCGCCTTCAAATGCCTCTCCCAGATGGTGACCATCAATCTACTGTGGGATAATGGGCTCAGTCAACTTGATCTTGTGGTAAGAGATTGCCCTTCTTTTATTCCGCAGACGTTAAACATTCTGTTTTGATCTGCTCCCAGGATCATCTACTGTATGTGCTGTATCGGGACAATGACGATCTCGTGCGTGCAGAGGCTGTGATCACGCTGATGAAGATCTACGAACATCGCAAGATCCAGCAGAAGTACAAGAATACGCTCTTCTCAACCCTCAACTACTGCGTGGTCGGGGATCATCACTCAGAGGTGAAGATAAATGCTCTGCTGTTTTGGCGTCGCGAGTTTTTCCGCCAGTTCAGCAACCAGGGCATGATCGACGGCGTCTTTCCCACAGTGACCTTCTCCAAGGAGCAGAAGAAGATTGTTACGCTGACGGAGAAGGAGATTCAGACGAGCATTGCCAAAGTGTTGGGCGAGGTGCAGCAATTCGGTTACTTTGGCATCATCATCAAGTGTCTGCGCGAAGAGGTGTCGTCGGATATACTGGAGTTCGTAATACGAGGAGTTAAAATAATGAATGAAAAAATTGAGCGCTACAAGGGCATTACGGAGGAGGTCGAGCTGAGGTCACCTGCCCCGAGGGATGAACAATCTTCCTCGTTCAACTTTAAACCACAGGAGCCAACGCCACAGACATCTGGACGTAGCTCTCCCATGAACCCCAGCAAGGCGGATGAGATTATCGATGGCATACTGAGCTCGCAGGATGCGCAGCTGCTGGAGACGGCCTTCCAAACGCAAATGCAAATTAACGACGATGAGGACGAGAAGCGGCACGTGGACGAGTTCTATTACAAACAGTTTGCGATGCCTTTGCGCCAGTTCTTTATAGAGCTGAAGACAATTGACCTGGATAAGTTGATCAAACAGCAAGAGGAGTGGTTTGACTGCACCGAGAACTTGACATCCCTGCTGGATGATATTTTGTGTGTCATAAGGAGTGACGATGAGAATATTATTTCCGATTGTTACTAGCCCGCTAAACGAGCTGAGTGTTTTTTTCCTGAAATATAAACTATTTTTTTAATAACGTTTTCTACATGTGAAATGAGATTTCATTCCGAAGAAAGAACGGATTATAATAAAGCAGAGCACCTTTAAATTTAAATTTACGTTACTTTTCAAAATGACCGCCAAACTCCATTTAGCGAACAAAAAATACCGAGATTGTTCGGTAGAGCAACAATGAATCTACAAAACATACACGTTCCCGTTAGATTTAATTTGTATGGGCAAAATTTCAGCAGCATGGGGAATTTAGTGAGCATTGCTCTGCAACTTGGGCACGGTATAAAGATCTACAAAAAGAATATACAAACAGTTTTATTTTCCGAGGCTTAATTGAAAGCTTCTCTCTGTTTAAAAAGAGGGGTGTTAAGTGGGCTAAGTATCTTTTTCTTCGGTATATTTCGAAAATGATAAGGTATATTTGGGTATACTTCTCAGGGTCAGACGGGTATTTATAATCCATAAATCCGTGGTCACACTGCTGCTCAATGTTTTGGCCGCCGAACACGATATTGTCGAATTTTTTGTGCAGCGAAAAGCGGATTTGTTCGAATTCAGGCGGTGCATCTTATAAATAACAAGAAACATGCAGTTGCACAAACGAAAAGCAAAGCGAAAATATGGCCTGTAAATTATGTCATAAATGTGAAAGTGTTTTCCAGTTGCATTGCAACAACAACAACAACAAACGCAAAATCGTCCACGGCACGCATGTGAAAAAGGAGTGCGAGTGGGTAGAAAAAATCAATTGAGAAAGAAAAATTGCATTTTCGCTGCCGCGGCCAAAACGAAAATAAGTGAAAAAAATAGATATATATATATATATTAAGTGCGTTCGTGTGTGGTGTGTGTGTGTGTAAGGAAACAAAGTGGAATAAGCAGAGGCAAGCAGCAGAAATAGCAAAAGGAGACACAGCAGCAGCAGCAGCACCAGCGAAGACGACGACAACAACAACACCAAGAGAAACCCGCCGCCCCATCAGTCGAGACAGAGCGGCCAGTAATAAAGAGCAGAAAAAAAATGAGTTCAAGTTGTGAAAGGTGTGTGCCGTTACACTACAACTAGCATTACAACAAATGGCAGCAGCAGCATTAACAACAACAGCAACAACAACCTCTAGCTAGACAACGCAAATGTCGAAATTGTGTATACAATTTATTAAGAAAGCAAGCGGCAGCAGCAACAATGCAGATGCTTTTGTTAAATAAATTGTCTTGAATGCAGAAAATTTCAATGCAGAGTGCAGCTGGGTGGTGGGTGGCGTTCGCAAGAGAGAGAGAGAGAGTGTCAGAGCGTGAGAGGTAAAGGAGTCGGGGCGGGCCAAGTCCTCCTCTTTAAGGCGAGCCGCCTGCCGCTTTGACAGCTGCGTGCTGAAGAGAGTGTGTGAGTTAGTGCGTGTGTGCGTTCGTTTGGGTTGCTGGTGAGCCGCCCTCTACCCGGTCTCTCCCTGCATTTCTTTAGCTTGATTATATGCTAGTCTCGAGGCCGGCCCGGCCGTGGTCTTCGGCAAATTTATGCATTTTTTGGCTTTTGAGCCAAGCGTGCCTGCAAAATCGATTTTCTTGCAAGGCGCGGCAACAAGCGTCGTGCTGCCAAATATGCCAAAAAGAGAGCCCAGCCATGGCTGACACCCTCTCTTGCTCGCTCTCACTCCTTATTTCCCACTGTGTGTGTGTGTCTATGTGTGTGTGTAGGAAAGGACGGCCCCGCTGCAATTTTCAAATAAGGAAAAACCGGAAAACGCTTGACAAAATGTGCCTGTGTGTGTGTGAAGAGAAAAGCCCAATTGAGTGTGGGGGAAAACCAGACAAACACACACACGACACGCACAATAGTATCTATATAATGAATGAGATCTTACGCACAAAAGCCGAATTTGGTCAGCTTTTTTTCCGTATAGAAATTTGTCGCAACGAATGAATGAATTGACAACAGCGGAAGGGGGTGGACTTTTTCCCGTTCTTTTTGAGATTTCCCTTTCCTGCAGATTGCTCCTTTTAGCAGTGTTGTTGCTGTTGCTTTTTGTATGAGATATTTCTCTTCGCTTTGCTTTGGTAAGAGTGTGTTGTTTTTATTGCTGTTGGAGGGGCGTGTATTACAAAATATCTTGTACTTACGGTGCATGAAGAGGAGCGCACGGGCGTGAAGAGCATTCCTGAAATGCTTTTTTGGGCGCTCTAAAATAGAAGCAATCGCATTTTATGTCTTATTTATGTGTATTTTTCTTGCTCGCTCGCTTGCTTGCTATCCGTCCTTGTCTCATCATCTGTATCACTTTCTCTCTTTTTGGCCTTACAGAATAGAATGGGTAGAAATCATCGAGCCACGCACCAAGGAGCATATGTATGCCAATCTCACAACTGGCGAATGCGTTTGGGATCCACCAGAAGTAAGTTATTCCATTTTATTATATTCTAAACACTTTTAATCAGTGGAGCAATCTCCAGCAAAGAGAGAGATGTATACTAAGAGAACTTTAACATAAGATCACTCGCTCTCCTCTCACGGGGTTCATTAACCCTCCAAGGCGCTGTGTGTTGGGTGGATCTCTCAACTCAATGATTAGATGAACAATTTGTTTGTCCGGCTGGTTTCTTAATTATTATTCTGGGTCACTTGTTTGCACAATTTTCATGCTTGTGGTTTGGCTTGCAAATTTTCATAACCCAGTTCGTAAAGTGGCGTGACCAAGGTTAATTATATTAAAATATCTGTCGAATGATATAACTATTCTGATATAACAGCCAGAGAAAGCGTTTGCCGTCTTGAAGTGAATTCTTTGATAAATTTGTTTTTTCACGTCTCCTTTCAATCTGGGGCGTGCTTAAAATTTCCTTTTCTTCGCTACCTTTCATCTTTAAAAGCTCACATTCTCTTTTTCTTGATTTTTTTTCCATCTTCTAGAGCTACATTTTCTCTTTACTTGCTGCCTTTTATCCTTCATAACTAAGATTTTCATAGAGTATATTTTCATTTCCCTATTTTAAACCAAAACTAACATTTTCATAGAATATTCTTTGCTTTTTCCCCATTTTAAATCAAAACTTTTCCTTTTCAAGACAGCAAAAAAAAAAATAAAATAAACTAGAAAGTTGGAAATTGTTTGCTCAAAACCTTTTCCCTCTCTTGCTTCTTTTCCTTATGCTTTGGTTCCGCCACTCTTCCATTTTCCTGCTGGCTTTCCTAATGCGGCAACTCCTAAAAGGTGTTGCAGGCTAATAACTTCGGTCTCGCCCGCAGGCAGCCATACAGCCAAAGCAGAAAGGCAAACACAGACCTGGTTATCCTCATTTTGCCTCTATACGGTTTCATTTTTTTTTTGTGCCCTCTCAGTGCCGGAAGTAGTGAAAATTTCATTGATTTTGTTGGCTCCAATGTCCTCGTCGACTGCTGCCGGACGGCCTCGTTTCGCTTCTGATTGCACTCACACATGCAGTTTTGTGTGCCTGTGTGAGTGTTTGTACTGCTTCCTTAATGAGAGTCCTGCTTGCATGCTGAGAGAGTGCAGCAGTCCGTGTTTGCCTTGGGCCTGGCCGTCCATGGGTGTCCGTTTGACGCCATGATTTATTGCATGTGGTCTGGTGCCTGACCCTTTCCCATATCTCCTCCTCATCCACATCTGTGTGTGTGTGTGTGTGCGCGCTTGTGCTTTCTCTCTGCCTCTCTGTTACTCTTTCGAGTGTTTATTTGTGTGCATTTCATTTCGGTTTTTGTCACTCTCACTCTCTGTTTGAGTCATCGACAACGTCACCCACACACGCAGACACAGACGCAAACATACCGTTCTTGCTGTTGGCCATGGGGCGGCGCTAAAGCCTATATGACACTTACCGAAAGCAACGTAGAAGAGAGATGTCCCCCCCTGATCCATTATACCTGTCCAGTTTGTATACCATTAAGAAAATTAGTCTCACTGACCGCGTGTAATTTTGTAATTTTGAACATTAAGTAAGTGTCATACCTGGTCCCACAAAAGCGAACACAAGAGCAGAAAAACGAACAAAATATAGGTAAATATCAATGGCTGTGTTTGATCAGCAGGGTTAATTAATGATGATTAGCGGCAGCATATTCCATATTTGCGTAATACATTTCCCCATTAGAGAATCCTCCTTCTATATCTCCTATTTCTTGCGTGTGCGCTCTCCCTAAGCAGCAGCAGAAGCCCGCCCTCAATTCAGTATCTGATTGCAGCGACGTCAACGTAAACGTCAGCGTCAGCGTCAGCAGTGACGCCAGCTGCACTGCAATTGTTGCTGCTGCTTCCCCTTCAGCGCTGCTGCTGCGGAAGCGAATCCTTTTCACTGCGCAATATAATCTAAAGAATTTATGCAGAGCAGCGTGAAAAAGACATTATTAAAGGAGTCAAGCGGGCAGGGGGGGGGGGGGGATCACACTCCACTTCCTCTTTACATCCCCCCCACCGATGCTTCCGCTTGCCTCTCTTTGCCATCATTATGCCACCCCCGCAGTGCTGTCTAACGTGCTCGAAATTAGCAACATTCTCTCTGCTTGTCCATACCCTTGCAGCGACAGGGTATTTTTATTTTGGCCAGATGTTTGTAACGCACGGGGGAAATACGCATTTACGACCCTATAACGTGAATATATTCGTGATTATAACTAAAAACGGAGTCAATATAGCCATAGTTTTTAAAATAGCTTGGCCAAATTTAATCAAAATCATATAAATATATTAGTAGGAAGGTTCGAAAGGTGTATTAACCGCGTGAGGTGGTCTCTTAGCTAAAACTCCTTTCGTCTGCTGTTGAAAGTTTTTCTCTGCCTGCCTGCTGCTGTTGCTGCTGCTGTTCTTGTTTTTGTTGCTGTTGGCCAACTTGCAGCTTTTTGTTTTAGCGACGCTGCCGCGCGCTGCTTTTGTTGTAGCGTGCTGCGCTCTTTTTGGTGTCACCAGCAGAAAGCTGAAGCAGCAGCAGCAGCAACAGCAACAAGAACTTGCGGACTGCGTTCATTGTACGTGATTTGAAATTTATTCACAGTTGGGACTACTCTTTTTTTGTGTGCTTCTCTGTGTGCTTTTTATTATAACTCGACATTACACCCTGCCATACCCTGTGCCCCTCTCTCCTAGGGCGCTTTGTCAACTCTTTCCTAATACTTTTTTCTGTTGTTGCTTTTTGCTCGTTTGCCTTTGTAAAACTTCCGGTTAATAGGGACCAGCAGAAGCAGAAGAAGTAGCAAAAGAAGACAGCGACAGCAGAGTGAGAGGAAGCAGCAGAAGAAAGCATACAAGAAAAAGTAGCTGCCCTCACGACGAACGTCGCTCGTTTCATGTTACAAAAATTCGCCCCGAACGAGCAGGCCGGCCCCCGAAGCCAGGCAAAACGATAATGTTCACGTGTGTCCGCCGGCGTCACCCAAAACCAGGTGAAGCGAGGGGGCCCCAACACGATGAGGGTAAACCAAAAGCGGCGCCGGTGGTTAAGGCTCCTCAAATATGGTCAGAGCCCGATCTGGGCTTCCACTCTTGGCCTTCCAACAGGTCGCAGTGCGCAGTGGGAGAAACGGTGGTGTCACTGCTGCTACGCAATCGTCAAAATATTTCAAATTGTTATTAGTCGGTAATGTGTGTTGGGTATATTCGACTTGAGAGGGCTCCTTCATCCTTTAATATGAATACTGTAATTGGAATGTATTCATCATTCAGGCATGGTACTCACAAGATTATGCAGGGAAAACTCGCTTGAGTGGGTATTTCCCCCTTCTCTACCCACCATTAGGCTAATATAGACGATAGTCCTGCATGTTAATCACTCTCTTCTGTGTCTGGTTTTACTGTAGATGCATCTCGGCTGCACTCCCTCCCTGTCTGCTGGGTATGTCATAAATCGATTACTTGCCCCCTCTCTCGAGCTATTGGCCATAGCCTTCTTGGGCAAGGTATGGCTTCCTGTCTTGGCCAAAGTGTGCTTTTGGGTTACACACACACACACACACACACACACAGGCACATACCATCTAACCATCTCTTCCGCGTTGTTTGGCATAGTTTGAAAGCAATTACAAACCCAATTAAATGTGCATAAATATTGCTAATGAATTTTGTGGCTATTAGAGATACTTTCAGGCATGAAATAAGAAATTGGGAAATGCCTCCATGCCCTACATGAGAAGTGAGTGTGGGGGGGGGGATACATGAAAACTGTCTACTGTGGGGCTGGTGGCTGGTTGCTGGTGGATGACGTGCGATCTATATTCGTTGGCTGGTATTTGCTTAGTCACATTTTATGAGTTAGCTTCAAGCCGCGATAAGACCTCCTCCATTATAACCCACACAGATTCATTTGAATATGACAACAAATCAGGCATATTTATTTGTTTGATTAACGATTATTGATATTGCACACATTTCAATTTCATTTTCGATCTCAGAATAAATTTCGCTGTGCGCGCAAACAGCGAACTGGTAGAAGAAAACCCATAAATAAGCTTAAGACTAGGCTCTCTGGCACTGCCCCCGCGCGCCCGTAGATCTATAAATAAATTATTGGTAATGGGAATGGGCATATTCCGGAGATCAGAATTCCGCCTGCTGGCTCCCTCGAGAATGTGAAACATGTGGACAACGTTTCGATAATTCCTCTCTGCCTCTGTCCTCTGCCTCTGACTCTGTCCTCTGCCTCTGGCGATTATCTATAAATCTAGAGACCTTTGATGGTTATTGCTTTTGTCTGGATTGCACCAAGAAATTCTCTGATCGTATTAAAAGTTTCCGATAATTCGAAATAACTTCTATGCATGTGTCCATCGCTTTTACTTCCAACGGCAAACCCCCAAACTCCGTTTTGGGTAGCCAACAATTCAATTCCATTCATTGGATACCATTTTGGGGGGACACATTCCATTCGAATTCGCACAACTCTTTGAACAGTAGTCTGGCCAGACAACTCATTCATTAGTCCCTCAGATGTTATCGGTGGCTCCATTGGTGGGGGCTATTTTCAGATCTCTGCTTGCTGGGCTTCAAATATTCGCTCTGATGATGACCTAATTTACAAAAAAAAAAAAACAACAACAAAAATACGGAAAAACGAAATACATTTCTGTTCAATTTTATTTGTTTTTTAGGCGTATGTATTTCTGTGCGTCTGTGGATCATTTAATTTAATGTTGGCTATTTTTTCCAAGCATGATTCACTTTCGGATCGAACGGAAGGAGGCGGGAGGGAGTGTGGTCCATAACTGACCTCGGCAACAGTGTTACGGCCAGACCCCAACCACAACCCCACCCCATTGGAAATCTCGTGCTTGCGCCACTCTTTGTGGCCCGTCCACCATTTGCCGCTGATTAAAGTTGGAATTGTTTTTCAATAAGTGCCCAGACTGCCGGACCCAGAGCAGAGCAGCGTAGCGAACATCTCTATCTATTCCGTGGAATACTTAGTGTGGCAAATTGAAGGCAATAGATAACGCCACGAAATGCATTACATGCGTAAGAATGTTCTATATATAAAGTTATAGCGCTCTCCCATTGGCACAATCAGCTGATCGTCAATTGGGGGAAATTAGTGAGGTTTGATTGGGGCAAACATAATGGCATTAACATCATCATCATTCTTATATCTTAATTCTATTCTTGTTTTTGCCAGCTCAGTTGGAAAATTGTATATATGTACAACTTTTCCATGCTTCATAATAATAATTGTGTGGATGACAAACAGAAACCGCCTCTCTATATCTTGGATATATCTTTTGAGGTCTTTCATCTTCAATCTGATGGAACGGCATGAGTAAGAATTGTGAGCAGAGTTTGCCATAACAAAAAACAAATCATGTTGATGCTTTAATCCCATACAAATATTACGAAAATATGAAGGAAATTTGACGAGTTCTTTTCACATTTTTTGCCCAAGTCAAGTGCAATGCTCTTGAACGCATTCTTCTCCTCTTCCTACAGCACAAAAACAATGAAATTTTTGGTGCGGGGAACAGCTGAATGGCAAAACGAAAATCCAGTGTCAGAGTATATGGGAATACTCGGTATTTGGATATATTTAAAGCAAGAAAACTACCAAAAAAAAAATGTTTCAAATAATAAGGGAATTATTTAATTATTTATTATTTAATTATTTAATTTTATCTTTTAATGAAACACTTTCATAACTTATTTTGCTGGCATAATATTGAGGTCTAAAAAACTACCATATCTAGGGGAATTCTGACATCTTATGGTAAAAAAAAAACACTATTTACTCGGTTTCCACATGTTAAATCTACTCCTATGGGGTATACAAAGTTCCATCAATCTAAAATAATATTTTATGTTCTCTGCCAGATGTGATAAAGATGTAGGCCATAGACCATCCCATAGTAGGCACTCTCCACTTCCAGCCCATTGTTGTTGTTGCTATATTTCCATAATTACAAAAAAATATTTGGAATATCGTACAAGGCCATAAATGAGGGCGAGTCGAGTCGAGTCGACTCGAGTTGTTGGATGTTTCTTAGTTAAATAGTAAAATCTCTCTCTCACGCTACTGAAAGGTAGAGGGAAGATCTGATAAGTAGTGGGGGCATCTGGACAAACTGGATGACTGACTGACTGACTGACTGACTTGCCGGACTTGACTGACAGTTGGAAACGCAACAATGCGAAAAGCGTAACGAGACGACATTGCCATCGCTGGCTGGCATCCCAGTCCCATCGCATAGCATAGCATTGTGGCCCCCCTACTGATGAGTAGCCTTGCCCCAATCAGCGTCTGGTCGCGCCCACAAATTATGCAACATGCGACGCGCAGTTGAGTGGCGGCTCCCGGCTGCTCTCCTCCCCCCCAAATGGAAATGGAAATGGTAATGGAATACCAGAAATGAAAAGCAGCCAAGCTGAAAGCTTTCATTTGCAATGGACAGCAGCAGCAGAGGATTGGGTGCAGTTGCAACCACAATAACAGTAACAGTAGCAAACCAGCAACAAAAGCTGCAGATTAAAAACGAGCGTGGGTCAGGGCTGGGGGGGCGGGACACAGCACAGCAGGGTATGTTACAGAAAGGGTAAGGCACTCAAGAGAAACATATCGAGCGAGATATAGAAGGGCGACGTGTACCCTTACCTACTACATAGTGTACCTTGGCTTGACATCTCCTGCTCTGCTGCCGCCTTCTCCCGCCTTCCCCCCTCCCTCCCTTCCTACTCTTCAACTTTCTGCCTCTTTCCACTCTTTAGCTCTGCTCTTCATATCCCATTTTGAGGTCCGGGGCCCTGTGCTTTTACTGTGGGCAGGCGCATCTGCAGTGCAAAAAGTTCAAGGTCAGCCCACGCTGCAGCAGTAGCAACAGCAGCAGCTGCTGCTGCTGCATGCATTTTGCAGAAATAACCCTGACTTCTCTGACAGAAAGAGATGCCAATTCAGAGCCCACACAGGGAGAGAGAGAGGGAGAGAGAATGAGAGCGAGATGGAGCGGATTAAACACACGCGCCTCGTGGACAAGGCCATTGAATGGGCGGGCAGGGGGTAGCGCGTAGGCTGTGCGGTAGGGGGGAGTGGCTGTGCCAGGAATACATCGAGAAACCTTGTTGTTTGTCAAGGCACTTGTTGTATTTGCTCTGGCAGATAAAACCCTTCAGATTCAGATTAAAACCACACACAAAGCTCTTTGTGCACGCTCTCTCCACCTCCCTCTCTCTCCACCTCCCTCTCTTTCAAGTTTGCTGATTAAGCCGAAAAGAAAAGCTCTTGTGTGCAAAAAACAAAAAAAAAAGAAATACCAAAATAAATTCGTTTTGTGTAATTGTTGGTTATAATTCAAGAGGTTCGGTTGAGTGAGCGGGGGGTGAACGCAACAACAATAGAGGATCCAACAACGGAGGCGACTTATCATTCATTGCCCAAGACATCGCATAATGTCCGCTGTGTCTGTCCGTCCGTCTGTCTGTCTGCCTGTCTGCCTGTTGGGTCCAGTGTCAGTTCTGTTGAAATTTTTGGTGTGAGACAGATGTGTGGAAACGTGCCAAAGTCTGTATGGCGATAAGATGACAAGCGAACTACAAACAAACATACGTACATACATAAAAAAAAGTAGAAACTATTTAAGCTTAACTGAATTGGAAACGAAAACAGAAACATTCAAAAGAAACAACAAAAGCTTCCATTTTATATAGATTTATTAGGTTTTATCTATTTTTTAAAGAATTATGGTTTTTTTCTATGGCAGAACTTTTTTTAAAGAATTTTTGAAAACTGGTATTTTTTTTTTAAGCTTTTTTCATTTCAAGGGTTGTACATTTGGTACCTGATCGCGTTCCTTTGTTCCCAATTGGCAGTTGGGCCCGCCGCCTTCAAAAAGGTATTTTTTGTTCATTTTTTCCATATTTTAGGTTTGGTTAACGAATTTTAGCTCCAAAGTCTCTCCATAGATTTTAATGAGCGATACCTTAAACGACGCCAAATTAACGCACCTATACACGAAAAAATAGAGGACACAAGATATAATTTTTTTTCGACTTTTCCTGAGTTTTTAAAGTCAAAATTTCGTAAAAAATACCCCACAAAAATCATCATTTTTGCATTTCAACGTTACCTCTGAAAAAAGCTTAAAAAAAAAATACCAGACTTCAAAAATTCTTCAAAAAAAAGTTCTGCCATAGAAAAAAAACCATAATTCTTTAAAAAATTTTAAAGCCCCATATCTATCAGAAAAAGTCGGTTTGGATCCTTGAGGAAAAAAAAAGTTCGATTTTGTCGAGTAGTGTAATCAATGACTCTATCATTTTTATAGGGGACTCAAGGGTATTATTTTATTTGTGGTAAAAGTGGATTTGTGCAACGTAGAATATACATTGTAGATGTAGATAACAGATAAAGCTAAATGTTTGAAGTATTTTTTTTTTTAAAAAAAATTTATATACTGACTGAGTACGGGTATAAAAGTAGAGTCGCGTCTCCAGAAGCGACTCACACGTTCCTTCTTGTTAAGGTTTGTTTCGATTATCTTTCTTTATTTATTCATATGTTTGCATAGATAGATGATAGATAAATATGAATCTGGGTTTTGATACTGCAAATGCTTTCTTCGCTCTCTTTTGCCAACAGCTGATCGGCATGTAAATGTACATCATTAATCAGCTGATGTAGGCCTCTCTGCTTGTACGAATTCTAAGGCTGAGTCATGGGAGGAGCCACTGACCATCAGTAGTTCCTGAAGTTCCTAACACTGACCTACTCGTAGTCTTTATCATCCCTAAGTGCTCGCTTAATACCAGAATCAGATGCTGGTTTCCACATTCCCCAAGTTACCCCGATTCGCCCACCTACGTATAAAACATAAATAATAATAATAATAATCCAAGCTACTACTATAATGATTTGCCACGCGTTTCATCTCGTTCCATCTCGTTTCGTTCCCGTACCCGTACCCGTTCTCATTCCCGTTCCCGTTCCGTTTTGTCGCATTACAGGATGTGCCAATTAAGCGGACCGACTCATCGCAGTGGTGGGAACTGTTTGATACGAATACGCAACGATTCTACTACTATAATGCGGCCACGCAGAAGACCGTGTGGCATCGGCCGAGCAAGTGCGACATTATACCGCTGGCCAAGCTGCAGACGCTCAAACAGAACACCGATCCCAGTGAGCGGCGGGAGCAGACAACGCCCCAGAAGCATCCACCGCCGCAGCAGCAGCCAACACAGCTACAACCACAGACACAGACACAACCACTGCTGCAGCAACAGCAACAGCAGCAGCAGCATCTGCCACAGCAGGCATCGCCCATGTCAGGGCCAAATAAGAAGGGGCGTGGCCAGCGTATCAGCGGCGGTAATGGTACAGTGGCCAGCTCCGAGGAGAAGCTGCCCGGCACTGGCACTGGCACTGAAATGATCTCTAGTCCGCGTGGACGCCAAAGCTTTCGGTGAGTTGAGTAAACCCTTTGGCCTGCCTCCAGCCAGTTTGTTTATACATATATACATACATATATGTATGTGTATGTGTGTGTGTGTATCTGTGTTTACATTCCATTTGGGGGCATCGTTTTGCAGCGTCGGCACAGGTGACTCATCCCGCTCGATGGACCTGCAGCAGCAGCAGCAGCAGCAGGCCTACGCCTCCAGACGTTCACAAGGTAAGCGGCAGCGGCTCTGCTCCTTTATTTTGGCTTTTTGGAAGATCGAAATAAAATGACTCACTCCTGAATTGTTCTTGTTTCACACAGACTCCTGCAATCACTACAAGGAATCGGGCAAATCCAGTGACTCGAGCCTGTCCAGTGCGCATGGCTATCGACGCTTCAACGATGCGGGCAATGGCATAGGCGGAGTGCCAGCAGCAGCACCTGGCCACGCCGAGAGCTTGCGGCTGGGCTCCCTGCAAAAGCATCAGCGCAGCGGCGGCAAGGATAATGGAGCGTAAGTGGACCCTAAACACCCTTAAAGTCTCTCCGCCTCATTCTCATTAGCCACATTTTAATGCTTGTCCCCTGGGTTTCGGTGCGCCTATAGCTTTGAAATGTTGCAAGAGAGCGTCAGCTCGCATAATTTACCGCATGGCACCACAACGTCCAACACATCCTCATCGTATATTGGTGGCGGCACGGGCACGGGGATGGGCACTGGCACGGGCACGGCCACGGGCACGGGCAGTGGCAGTGGCTATGGCGACAAGTACTTTGATCATCAGCTTCTGCCCAATCATATGCAGGGCTATTGCTCATCCAAGTCATCGGACATTGCCTCGCCCACCCACTCCATACATACGCCGCAGTCGCAAAAGAAGAAGATATCGCCAGATGCAGCGCCTACGGCCACGCCGTACAATTACGCACAGCAGCAGCATCAACAAAGGCACGCACAACGCACTGGAGGAGGTGGAGCAGGCGTAGGCGGTGGCGGCGGAGTTGCAGGAACGCCAGTGGGTAAATCTTATGGCGGAGGTAAAGTGAAATGAACTTTGTTGTGCTGCTTTCCATTCTAAACCAATCTGACTTTTCCCCCCGCATTGTAGATCGCGAGTACAAAGTGTCGTTGGCCCGCTCCGGCAGCTTCATGTCTTCCTCGATCAATCCCGCTGCCGCTGGACATCACAGCAAATCCTATCGCAAGAGCAGCGCCGAAGCGGCCAATGGCGGGGCAGCCAGCGATGATTCAATGCACGAGAAGTATTTCAAATCGGTGGAGAATACGCCACTGTCCAGGCGACGGCACACAACCAATGCCACAAAGAGTGGCAGTGCGGGGGGCGGCGGTGCCAGTGGCAGCAATACAGCCACAAGTACAGCGGGCAGCGGCAGCAGCAGCCACAAGAAGCACTCGAGCGACTCGAGTCCACAGAGTCCGATTAGTCCGCAGACAAAGAGCTCGCGGCAGGCCAAGACGAGTGCCACGAATCCGCTGCCCCAGCTGCAGCACTCGCCCAGGATCCAGGAGCCCAGTCACAGTCTGGATCTGCTGAGCCTCGAGCGGATCACGCTGGGCAAGGCGGCGGCACCCATCTCGCCTGGCGGCGGAGCAGGCACCGAGAATCTGGGCCTGCTGACGCACTCTTCGCGTGGCTCCAATGACTCTGCCCGGCAGCGCCAGAAGTCCAACAACTCGACGGCAAATCGCTCGCAAACGCATCATTATCCCGGCCAAGGATCGCTGCGGCACAGCGCCAGCTCCAGCCTGGACAAGCGTGGTGGTGGTGGTGGTGGCGGTGGTGGTGGCTACCACCACAGCGGTGTGGCAGAGAAGCGACGCTCCAAGCAGCAGCAACAGCAGCATCACCTGCAGGCGGAGAACAGCGATGCAGAGTACGACAATGGCAACACTTCGCCGCTGTACAGCAACTGGGATCAGGAGATGCCGCATCTGTGGGAGATGCAGCACTACATCATCGAGCAGGCGAAGCTCTCGGGTCGCTATGACTATCGCGTTGGCGATGGCAACGACTCGGACTCGTATCACTCGGACAGCCAGTCGGAGCATTCGCTGTCTGGCCATGAGCCGGACAACGAGGACTCGGATGGCGGCTCCGATACGCACGGTGGCTACTTGGAGCACAACTATGGCATGATCGAGGATTATGCCAACATGGGCGACAGTGCCTCCTACTATGCGTATCAGTATCCGCCATATGATCCTGCTGGCAGAGAGGATATGTAAGTTTGGGCGCCCATAGAACGAGCAAAGCCAAAATTAATTCCACTTTTCTTTCCCTATACCAGTTCCGATAATGTGGAGGCTGTGCTCGAGGGGATTGGCGGCAATGCGGAACCCTCAACGCAACCCTCTGTGCCCAAGCCAAAGCCTCAGCCTCTGCCTCAGCCTCGCTATCAGTTCGCACACTATGACACCGTATCGCACAGTCCCTCGGCCGGCGGCGCCTACCATGGTCAGCAGCTTTACTCGAATACCCCACCCTATCAAGGTCATGGTCATGGGCATGGCCATCACGTCCAGCCACCGGCACCGCCGCATCAGCAGCTGCATCTGGATCCGAGCGACTCCAAGCAGAAGCAATCACAAACGCTGCCCTCGCCCAATCGTCAAATCTCGCGTCTGGCAGCAGCCGGCAGCCATCAGGGATCGGCAGCAGCAGCAACAGCCACAGCATCAGCCAAAGATGAGGCCAATCATGGCCCCCACAGCCATAGTCTGGTTGCCGGACAACAGCAGGGCACGGCCGCTAGCTTGTCACGTGCGGGTGGCCATAAGCTGGCACCGCCATCGCTCAAGCCCACCATACAGCAGATCTTTCCGCCCAGCGATCGGGCACCGGGTGGCATCAATAGCGGTATGGGACACGGCGCCACGCTGGCCTGCATGAAGGAATGTGATATCGAGAAGTTTGCCGCCGACAATCTGAATCTGCACTCGAAGGGCATCTTCCGGAAGAAGGCATCGGTGCGGGATATGCTCAGTTGGACGGCGGAGGCCATCAGTCGGCCCATGCTGACCCTGTCGCGGGACAAGGCTGACAAGAAGACGGCCATTGAGCTGTTCAAACTGGTCCAGATCTACATGGCTGATCGAAAGGCACGCATGGGCATGAATCTCAATTCGGTGGCCATTGACATCATCACCGCATCCTTGCCGCAGCAACAGTGAGTCTTTTAAGTCTATGGAAATGGTCTCTAAATGTCTGTGTATTTTCCCTATATCCCTTGCAGATTAAGGGATGAGCTGTATGTGCAGTTGTGCCGCCAAACGACGGAGAATCCCAAGCGAGAGTCGCTCATACGTGGCTGGGAACTGATGGCCATTTGTTTGTCCTTTGTGCCGCCTTCGCCCACCTTTCAGCCCACGCTGCTCAAGTATGTTCCCACCTATTCCATCTCTCTGACTTGCTTTTATTATTCAACACAAATTGTATTGCCCCTTGCAGCTATGTGAATCGCCATAGGGATCCTTCGTTTGCCACCAGCTTCATGGAGGTGTGCAAGTGGCCCATTCATGTGCAGATCTCGCATTATGCGACAGTCTGCTGTCGTCGCTTGGATCGCATAGGCAGCAGCGGCAGAAGACTGGCCAAAAAGCCCACAGAAGATGAGGTGGAACAGGCGAGGGTGAGTCGCAAACAATAATGATAATTTAAATCCCAATATCTAAGCGATTTTTATTGCAGCAACAAATCCTGCGGAACAGCATGTTTGGCAATACGCTGTCAGAGGTGATGGACCTGCAAAAGGATAAGTTTCCATTTCGCAAGTTGCCCTGGATACAGACCACACTGTCAGAGCATGTGAGTAGCCGCCCAACAGCAGTGTGCCCCAGGGAAGTTCTCTTAAACGTTTGGGGGTTTCTTTCAGGTTCTGCTGCTTAATGGCAAGCAAACGGAGGGCATATTTCGCGTCTCAGCGGATGTGGATGAGGTGAGCTGCATGAAGAATCGCCTGGATCGGTGGGATGTTCCTGACTATAAGAACACAATGGGTAAGGGGCATAATAATGCAACCAACCAACCAACCAACCATTGGTAGAGCTTACTAAGCAGAGTGTTCCTGCCATTGCCGTTTCAGTTGATGCCCATGCCCCAGCGAGCCTGCTTAAGCTGTGGTATCGCGAACTGTATGATCCGCTTATACCGGATGCCTATTATGAGGATTGCGTGAATACCGAGGATCCCGACAAAGCCAAAGAAATATTTACTAAGTTGCCCGAAATAAATCAGCTGGTGAGTGTTTTATGGGCAGATCTAAACAAGAGAGAGCAGCTTGTAAATGATTCGATTGGATTGGATTGATTTGATTGGCTTGGTTTGCAGGTTCTAACGTATCTAATACACTTCCTGCAACAATTCTCCATTCCGGAGGTGGTGAGCAATACCAAAATGGACTCCTCGAACCTGGCCATGGTATTTGCACCGAATTGCCTGCGCTGCACATCCGATGATCCCAAGGTGATATTGGAGAATGCGCGCAAGGAGATGTCGTTTATGCGCACCCTAATACTGCACATGGACACCACAAAAGTGGAGAATCTGGTCTAGAATACAAACTACTACCTACCCTAACCCTACCTACCCTACCTATCTACCTATCTACCTATCCCTATATGTAAACGTTATTAACCTATCCTAGCTTTACTCTACACCAAAAAACAAAAAAAATCTTAACTTAAACTTGAATTTCTACAATCGGAAACGAAGGAAAGAATCTTAACTATTACTTTAATGTTGAAACTCATTTTGCTGCTCGCATTTTCTCCAGTCTAATTGCTATCCAAAAACTCGAATTTTATTATTATTATTATTTTTTGTATTGTCTAGGCAGCTTGTTCAGAACAAACAGCAGCAGCAGCAGCAAATCACACACTCGAAATACTCGAAGAACTTGCAACATTTAGTGCTTTTTGAAACCAAAAAAAAAAAAAAAACAAAAACGAAAAGAATATGAAGAATGAAAAATGAAAATAAGATAACCAAAACTGTTAACTCAATGTGTGCATGCCTAGTTATGTGTCAAATTGTAGTTGAATTAATTTAATTTGCATTTCGAATTATTGTGTTTATTAACTTTAAATGGAATTTAAATCAAAGCAAAGGCAAAACCAATACTCAAAGCAACTCTTAACTCTCAAAAAAGAAATAAAAATAAAAGAAAAGAAAAGCAAAGCAAACCTTGAACAACTTCTTGCAGAAGCCTATAAATAGTTCTAAAGTAAAGATAAACCTAAAGATAAATATATAAATATAAATATTAAAGAATAACAAATCTATATATGTATGATGTATGTATGAAATGATGGGCAGCAACACAGAGAGAGAGAGAGAGAGAGAGAGAGAGAGAGAGAGAGTGGAAGAGTGGAAGAGAAGTGAATCAAATGAAATAAGAGGTTAATGATAAAACTGCTTATAAATTACATTTGCAGCCAACGTAGTGCTATATACAAAATATTTATTCAATTTGCATAAAAAAAAAGAAATACAAATTAAATTAAATTAAAAGTACCCGTAAATAAACCAATAAACAAATTGTTCAAATCCAACAAACAAACCAATTACAATGGACAACAAAAACTCAACTGAAACAGAATATAAATGTATACATATAAATATATTGTATGGGCGAGCGACACATGTTTCGAAGGGAAGGTGATCGAATAAAGTTATATATGTATAAATTAAAAAGCCTACACCGCAAATGTTAAATATATTTCATTCGAGTCTTATCTGCTCTGTCCACATGCCTACTATAAGTCGGGACACATTATAAATTCAGGCAGCTCTTCCTTGGGCACAATTTATGCCCAATTTTGAAGTCATTTCGAACCGTTTGTCTCCTGATAATTGCTAATAATTTAGCGTCACTTGACGACCTAAAGCCCCCACACAGCCCTGGGCACCTTATCAATAGAGAGACAGCAAGAGAGAGGGGCAGACAGCTGGTACTGTGTGCAGAGCCCCCGTCAATACCTTGGGCCATACACCAAAAAAAATATATATTTCACTATTTCCATATACATACATACCTTGCACCTTTTATTTTGTGTGTGTGTGGCTTATCAGCCTTCATTATTCATTATGTTCGTTTAATTTGGCTTAAAGCACAAAATTGTTTGTAAATGGCAGTTATAGCCTTACCATTGAGTGGTACCCAAAACCCCCCACTCGAACTGTTCATACACACTCGTACCCGCACTCGTATATCGCGATAGTTGTGAGCACTCACTCACACTCACCTTGTGATCTATCATAATATGGCCGCGTGCTAAATTGTATATCTTTTAGTTGGATAGGATTGTGTTTATAGGGTGGGGAGTTACACAACTGATTCTATGATTGCAAGAAGCAAGTGCCAACATTAATGATGAATCTGATGCTTTGCTAGTGCATATAGGGAACGATATTACATACATACATACTTCCTATACTTCCTAGATGTTCGTAGAATATTCATGACTGCTGAAGAGATATTCTTCTTTGTATGATCAAAGTTTTTATTTTTTTTTGTGTATTTGGAAGATATAAAAGCTAGAATTATATAAATTACTATAGCATCTATCTTTCTATAACGCTAAAAGAAATACCTTTAATTGAAAGAGTTTGGCCAGCACTATTATTTTTGAATGATAAGTTTATTTTCCGCTTTTTAGCGCATTATAAAAGATACATTTATGTAGATAGAGTTCCCTAAAATTATTATTCCCCTTCTCTGAGATAGGCGTTTTTTTTTTTTAATATTTGTTGGGAAAGATATGATGAATTCTGTTCCCTGAATGTCGTTGCATATAAAACCCAACCCTTATTTGAACAGTCATGTGAATTCGTTCATTTATTATGTGAATTTTGGTAGAATCATAAAACTTAATCGGCAATCGATTGCGTGTATTTTATTGCCCGATTCAGCCAAAGAACCCCCACCACAACAATCTATTTGTAAATTGGTTCAATCATATTTAGTTTCTAAGGAACTCTATCGGAATGAATACTCGTCGTGTATTGCCTGAACTCAAACCAAATTGAGTCACTGAGGTTAATCTTTTTCGAGAGTTTAGCCATTCTAAAGCGCGCGTCATGAGCCTTTAGTGAGTCCCTGAGCCTTGAGTGAGTCCCTGAGCCTTGAGTGAGTCCCTGAGTCATGAGTGAGTCCCTGAGCCTTGAGTGAGTCCCTGAGCCTTGAGTGAGTCCCTGAGCCTTGAGTGAGTCCTGAGCCTTGAGTGAAAACTACTCCTTTCAGTGGTTCCATCGTGTGAAATGAAAACATGATAATATTATCATCCTTTCAATAAAATAAAATATATTCCAGTGGCCCTGTGAATAGCCCTCGTTCCTCGTTCAAAGTACAGCCAAATTATCTGGAAGATACATTCAGTTGTTGTTGTTGTTGTTGTGGGGGCGACCTGAAAAACAATATCAGAGTGGTATCTATCTGGTGAAACTGTTGAATCAACAGCAATAACAACAATTAGAAGCATTTATAGACGCAGTTTGGTTTTTGGTTGTTTTTTTTTTATCGCCAAAGCAAAGGCCGAAATCAAAAGTAATCCATCATCTGGGTGGCTTTAAGGGGGAGCTCGAGTACGAGTACAGCTGATAAGGCGGCACGGTACACACCTCCACACTCCACTTACACCGCCCAAAAAAAAAAAAACCAAAGCCCTCGCGGGAATTCAGAATTCTCTCATCGACCAAGAACAGTTATGCAAACCAAGAGAGAGCGAGAGAGAGCGCGCAAGAGAGCAGATCATAACAGTTACTCAATCAAAGCGATGCGTTCCTGTGGGTGAAGGAGAGTGGCTGGCAATGTAAGTTAAAAGAGCGCGCAGTTAATTTTAATTTGTTTACAACAACAATAAACAAAAACACAAAATAGAATAGAATAGAATAGAATAATTCAACAGTAGTACAACGAGGAGAAACGAAACGAAAAACAGAAAAAAAAGAGTGCCGACCAAATTCGATTCTGATAACGAGGGTGATTAACAATTACTCGATCAAACGCACCGACACGCGCAGGAATAGTCGCGATTTGAGGTGGGTTGGCAGCAACCGTTAGGTGGGTGGCGGGCGGTAGGTGGCAGTGATTTATATGACTGCTAGGATCGGATCGCCGCCCCCGATTGGGTGTATACAACAGGGTCTCAAATACAGAGGCCGCATCGTATCGTTGGCCCGTTGTCGTAGCTGTCGTTGTCTGCAATTGGAAATTGGAGTGGAGTGGAGTGCCATCGAGCCATTGGAGCGCCGTGAGCACCTCCTTCAACCATTCGACCATTCGACCATTCGACCATCAACCACCAACCCCACTACTATGCCCTTATCAAAAACCCCCGATGGTAGCGCTCGAGGCATTATCTATATCGGTTTCTCTCTCTCTCTCGCTCTCTGTGTCTCTTGCTGTGTGTGTGTGTCATATCTACATAACGGCTCTATTATTGTTAATATTGATATCTTACCCATTAGCACAACATTATATGTACAATCTATTATATTGTGTGAAATCAGATTTAGTACAATTTATTGGGCCCCTTGGCTCTGGCTCTGGTTTGGGGCCTTCTGCTGCTGGTTTCCACTGTTCATCAATTAGTTCATCGCCTGCGGCCAACGCAGTCGCTTCGATCGTTCGGTGCTCCATAGGGATACGTATCCCCGGCCCACACTTAACACTAAACAACTTCATCATGGACATTGGCACCAAGTCCAGCAAATCTTCCTTCTCCATTGACAACATATTGGATCGCAGGACGCGAACGAGTCACAGTCCCACAGCCACAGAAGCCACAACAAATCGCACGCAATCGCGTCGCAGCTCGCCCCATAGTCCTGTGGCGGCAACATCTGTGCTTAGCATGCCCAAGGCCACCATGGCCACGGCCACGGCCACGGCCTCGCCACCAAACACCGCAACGGGCGTGTCCATCTATGATCTATCCCGCGAGGCAGTCGCCGCTCAATACGCCCTCAAGAATCTGGAGTCCAGCCAGGTGCTGTCGCCCACGACGCTGCGCTTCAATCCCATCTATCCGGATCCCGCCTCGTTGTTCTACCAGCAGATGCTGCATCTACAGAAGAATCCCTCGCTCTTTATGCCCCACTTTCAGGCAGCAGCCGTTGCCGCAGCAGCCGCCGCCCAACCCACCGGCTATTGTGATCAATATAGTCCCTTTGCCATGGATTGTGAAGGTGAGTGTCAGTTGGGGAATGTATATTTAATATATGCTAGGGATAAGGGATATAGGATAATACAGAGAGAATACATAGAATATATGTATGTCAAAGACATATAAAAGCATTAATTTTCATTAATGTTTCGCTTTTTGAAGTGCAGGCAGTTAAATAGATTTTCTATTTGAAAGAATGAAATATTCTAGAAGCATTTATACGCATAATAATTATAGTTTTTAGGATCTGTTAAATATAATGGCAGCACTGACTAAAGTGGCAATAGTTTTCTTATACAAATTCCCAAGATCTCAGCAGTTTTACTAGATATATTTGGGATGTAAATGTTCTTTATTCAGACCATAATCTCCTCCTTGATCTTTGACTCTCAGTAACACAAAGAAAATTCTGGCAATTCTTATAATAATAATTATTAGCATTCGGTCATAGATATTTGTGAAATACCGGATATGAGTCACAGACCACATATATCATGAATGAATGAGCGATACAATTATCAATTAGTGGCTAAACATGCTGATAAATGTAGCAACTTTATAAGTACAGGTATTCATAAACAAGTGAGATGTTGATCCCATCCAGATATGAAGCCAGCCAATGTGTACCCGAAAGTTATGAATAGTTTTGGCAAATAAATGTGGGACATTTCGGGAAAGGTTTTACGAAATGAAGAGCCCAAAAATTCTGTTGAACTTTCACACAGAATTAGCTAGTTTTTTTTGGGTATCTCTATGGATTAAAGTGCAGCCCCTGGGACAGTTACAAGTTCAAGTCAATGAACTTGAGTGAGAACAAGCCCCATAATCCCCTAACATTCAACTGACATATGGAAATCGATCGACCTTGATGGAATAGGTCTGAAAATATATGTTAAAATCCTCATTTAAATAAAGTCTTAACCGTTCAAAGCGCAGCACTGTTCAATCTACCAAAAATATTCAATGAGGATCCCACACAAAATGGGCCATAAACATGATTAATGTGTGTGCCCTGTTGGGTGTTTGTCAAAGTCAAGTGTTGGCGCCAATGCCACTTGAAATCTCACTCCATCCCCATCCGAATCCCTCCCCCCAGTTGCATTCTGTGGTTAGTTCTTAGTGCAATGTAACGGCAGAATAACCCCCGGCACCTCCATGGAACTGAAGCCTGAAACAGCGGACGGACGACTGATAAAGTCGCCGCCCCAATTCTACCCCTAACTCTCTGCCAACCGTCGAGTGTGGACAAACATTCGAAATATTTTTTCGGCTGCCTTATCAAAATGACAAATATTTGAAATTGAGGTGAGAGCCGATCAGAAGCCGCCATAGCAATGCGTTCATTAGGGGTATAACGAAACACTGGGAAACCCAGTGACGGTTTGGAACTATCTGCGGGGGATTATTGTGATGTTTTTAGTGAAATGGATATGTTTGAAATTCATTCATTCATGCAATTGAAATGCTCCGTAAGACCTTCCATGTAGAATTTAGATAAATATAAGGTAAAGTCTTAACTAAGATTAACTATTCATACACCAGAGAAATGTACTCGCAGTTATGGGAAAATATTGGACAAGAATGTTTCCCATAAGTGACTGCATTTGGTGTATATAAATCCCACTTAAAGCTGGGAGTTTTTTTTATGGGTAATGATTAGGGGGGTTGAGGCAATATATAATAACGACCAAGTGATTCAATAGTCTGAATCATTTGATTTCTTTGATACAATAAACTGAATCACTTGGTAAATATCTAGCAGCTTATGATCCAATATGTCTGGACTACTTCATGTTTACATTCCCATTCCCATTTTTATTTTGCCAATTTTTTTCCACTTCCTTTTACAGTCCTAATATCTGGGAAGCATCTCAAAGCTTTAATATTCTATCTATTCTATCTGCTATTACCCTCTAAAGCCTCATCAATTGATAGAGCATTGTTAGGTGCGGTCTGACAATTTGTTGAGCACTATTGAGCCAGTCGCATTCACATTTTGATTTCCGATTTGTGGGTTGGCTTATCTAAACGAAAAATGCTATTAGAGGCGATTAATAGGCGCTGTCCATCATCTGGTGGCGACAATTGCCATTTGATTTCGATAAGCTTCGTCGTCCGTTGACGACGCTTGTCCGCCCCCGGGGCTGGGAGTGCAGGAAGGCTGGGCTGGGCTGGCTTGGGTTGGGTTGGGCGTATGGCCGACAAGTGCTTGATATGATTTAGTTTTGTTTTTTCGGACATACACATTATAAAATAATAATAACAAATTCAATTTTCAACGATTAAAAACAAAAAAAAAAAAAACAAACCGTCTGCGGGGTATGAGTAGATCTTTTTTTAGAAGGGGTACACGTAGACGTAGACAGAACGGAACGGGACGGGACGGGACGGGGCGGCTTATCGCGGTATACGCCACTTAATAAAAATAAACGTTAATAAGCGTATTTGTAATAATTTAAATTATGAGCGCCATTTACTTTTATGATACTTGGCAGAGTTCTAAAATATATTGGCACTATATACATACATATATGTACACGTAGGTAGGTACATGGGTGCAATCTTCGATACGTTTCGAGGGTTATGAGGTAATTGAGTCCCAAAATATCAGATTAGATCAGAATTATTGAATGAGCGCAATTTAAATCTTTGACAAGTGCGAATTTCCGTTACGTCAACAGCAGATAGAGATAGTGATAGAGAGAGAGAGAGAGAGAGAGAGATAGAGAGAGAGAGGGAGGGAGAGTCTACCCCAGCACTCTGCAAGTGCGTTATCAGCCCCACTCGAGGGGAGTGTACAATCGGATTGCTTGTCGGGTGGTAGCCGAACCTCAATTACCAGCAATAGATTCCGCTCAATTGCCACCGGGGAGGGGGAGGCATGGCGGGAGAGCGTCCGAAACCCACTCGTGCTCAATTTCCAATTTAATTCATTTCGCAATGGCGTCCAAGTTTGCAACCCACTTACAAATGGGCGTTGACATATTCCCCCGATACTGATACGTATACAGATACTGATATATATGTACATATAGTATACGCGTATTCCACATTCCAATACACATGTATTACTGGGAATAGTTCTGTCTGATTACCTGCGATAAGAGAGCTGTTCGACAGAGTGGGACGCCGATACCTCGTAGATAATGGAAATCGAGCAATTGAAGCAACCAATCGAAAATGGAATGACTATTCCAATTTATATCTAAAAGATAAAGTTGTGAATTTTCGGGTAAAGTACAGTCTAGAAGTGGTGCAGAAAAATTTTGATTTATTTGGAAATATGAGTCGAATACTCGTATGAGTACAATGGGTCGAAAGTCCTCTTCCATGTGCCCTGTAAATGGTTGTTTCTGATGATGATTGCAAAACGGAATTTGTTGCAATAAACCAGACAGAAAATTCCAAGAATGTTTCGCGCAAATAGTTCTATGGCTTTAGGAACCCCCAAAAATATTTACTAGGTTTTAGAAAAATGTTAATCAAATAAAGCTATAAGGTGTCACAACTACTATAAGCATATACGAGCATCCATTAAATAGTACATATATCATAATATTAGGGAAATAAAAACCATCACGATAAAAAAGTTTGCGACCTCGATGTTGGATTAAGATATAGTTTTGGGTGTAGCCGTTCAAATTGTAAGTCTGTTCCACTTTTAAATTCTTGCATGATCTGAGTTCAAATGGGAGTAAGCCAGTTGGCTTTAAACAGTTTAAAAAATTGTAATATTTTAGTACGAAAGGACCAAAAAAAAACCATCACTTTTTAATTTCCATAATATTTGGGAAATATATACATATATAATATAATATAATATATAAGGGAAATAAAAAGTGATGATTTTTAATATTTGATGGATATTTTTATTTGTTCCCTTAGCAGTTTTTATTTTTATTTTTCATTACAGAATGAGCTTAATAAAAGATAAATAGTAGAGAGATCTCTTTGTGTACAACGAAAGAGTTTGTGCAGAAAATTGTAGCCAGAAACAGAGCCCGTACTTACCTTGTACTTACCAGATTCAACATTCATCAGTTATTCCCAGAAATGACCCCTGAAAGCCATCCAAAATCTTACCCAAAATCTTCATTAAACTCCAACAAAAACCTTTAATTTCTACACTCTCTCCTCTCCGTCTCATAGGCTTTCCCAATCCGGCCTCCGCTGCAGCCGCTCTCTACTGCAATGCCTATCCGGCGGCCAGCTTCTACATGTCCAACTTTGGGGTGAAGCGCAAGGGCGGCCAGATCCGATTCACGTCGCAGCAAACGAAAAATCTCGAGGGCCGTTTCGCCAGCTCCAAGTATCTGTCGCCCGAGGAGCGCCGCCATCTGGCGCTGCAGCTGAAGCTGACGGATCGCCAGGTGAAGACCTGGTTCCAGAATCGTCGCGCCAAATGGCGACGGGCCAATCTCACGAAGCGCAGTGGATCGGGTGCAGGATCGGTGGCAGGTGCCACCTCAACGGCGCCCAGCTCCAACAGCAGCAGCAGCAGCTCTGCCTACGGCACAGCCCTCCTCCCACTGAGCAGCCGTCGGAGTGGCAGCGGGCAGCAGAGCGACGAGGAGGATCGCATGTATCTGTCGGACGATGACGAGGACGACGATAATGACGAGGAGGAGCCGGCGGAAGCGTTAGCCGAGCCTCTGGTCAAGTGAAGCTCGTGGATTGGCAGGGGGAGGGGCAAGGGGGGCGGGGGGGGACTTACTCATAAGATAGTTCAGTTTGTAGTTTAGATTAAATAAATTTATTTCAATGCGAATAATGGCAGCTGCGATCCTGGTGGCTAGTGGAACTGGTAGCTGTCGAGGCATGCGCAATTGGGCAGCGTGCAGCGCGGTGCCAGGTTCGAGAGATGGCCCATGGTCACCGGAAAGGAGAGCGGCACAAACCACTTGGGGTAGGCGCAAATGGCCGCCGCTGCTGCTGCCGACGGGCTGCTCCCAAAGGCGCCACTCGGCGGCTTCAGCTCCATCAAAGGTTTGTTTGGATACTGCAAGGAGCAAACCAGCTTTAGACCTGCTCTTCCTCCCTCTGCCTGTTGCAGCACACTCACCTGATCTGCGATGACCGGCCGGAAGGCGCTGCTCCTTTGGGGCATGGCCAGCGGTAGGCTTTGCATTGGACTCTCTGCCATTGCCAGCTGGGACTTGGAGCTGTCCATGGGAGCTGCTGCCGCCGCTGGAGAGACATTCTCTATGGCCCGTATCAGATCGAGATCGCAGCGTTTGAGCACCAGCTCCAGAACAGATCGCTTTCGCTGGGGAAAGAGCTGCGCCAGCATATCGATGGCCGTCTGCGAGACATTCTCCCGTCGGGTGGCACTCAAATCCTGGGCCACAGCCGGCGGCTCACACAGCTCCTCCTGCTGCTGCTGCTGCTCCTGCTGGTGCTGCTGCTGGTGCTGCCTTTCCACCGACACAATCTGCTTCTCCAGCTGTTCATCTTGCTTGAGTTTTTGGGGCGAACTCGGCTGCGTGACGGTCAGGCCATAGATATTGCCCGGCGGCAGTGCATCGATGGAGCGTCCCGTTTTGTTGGCCACCAGCCGCATGGCAATCGCATCCTCCACCGCCTGCTGACGCTTCAGGGCGACCTGAAGGCCGGCCACCAAACAATTGAAATTAATATGCGACAAGTGAACATCTTCCTGCCGACTGCTTCTATTTGACTTTACTACAAACAAAAGCCACAGCAATTCCTTGGGGTATCACACAGAGTTCTCCCTGTTCAGTTCTCCCTCCCTGCTAACCTAATGAAATGCGAGACCAGGCCACACTTGTGCAAACAGTTTTGGTAAGCGGATATTTTGCTCGATTTGTTTCTACGCTTTGACAACTTTCCATCATCATCAGGACGCGTAGATAGCACTGGGCGCACTGGTTTTTTTCTGACTAAATCTGTTCTACGTATTCCATTTCATTGGTTGTTTGTGTTGGTATGGGCGGATGGAAGGTCTGCCCATGGGGTATTTGTGTTTCAAATTAGAGCAGGGCTAGCATTTAATCTAAGCACAATATAAATGGTATAGCTGGCAGGAATAGTTTCTCAGCCTTAAATTGAATTCGTTGGCAATGATTGATTGATTTTAATTGCATTTTAAGATATTTTGATACTGCTTTAAAAATCTTTTAGTTTGAGGCATTTCAGGTGACTGAATCCTTTGAAATTTATTAAATTTGAACAGGTTGAAGTTGATATAAATTTGGAACTGCTCTGCAACATTTAAGGTACATATAGGGGAATTATTTGTACTGAAAATAAATTAGGGGCTATGCTAATAAGAGTATCTCAATGTATCCCCTCTATTTGCTTTGAGTTGGTACAAAAAAAAAAATGATATCCCCAGTGCTTCTTCCATTGCTTACCTGGGCCGCCATAATGCGCTGCCGCTCGAAAATCAGGACACACTTGGCACACTTGCAGTTCTTGTAGGTGCAGAGCTTCTTGTGGCCCCTCAGCTCCGAGATAATGCCATGATTGCGACACCGGGCGCACTTGGGCACTCGATTCGCGACCTTGGGGGGGCCTTGCTGGGACGACTCAACTATTTTGAGGCTTTTCGCGCTGGCGCCAGACAAACGAGCACGCTTGCTGGACACCTCACTTATGGAATCCTCACTGGCACTGGCCATGGCGTAGCGTAGCGTAGCCGTGGAAAAGATTCAATTAAAACTGATAATTGACCAAAGAAGTTGCAGCGGCGTCGAGAGAGTGATACGAGTATTTGTGGCTTTGTTGGGGGCAAGCGAAAAGAAACTAAATTTTGGAAACACTTGGAACCAGGATTTGGAATTGTTTCAAAGCCAAGTTGATGCTGAAGCAGCTTTGTTGACTTACGCAGGCGCTTTGGCTTGGCGAGGATTTGTCAGGTTCTATTCGATTCTATTGGTGGTTGCTTGTCATGCGGACTCCACCCACAAGACTCAGGGTGGGGGTTTTGTGGGAGGAGCAAATAATCAGAGAAATGTAGCAGTACACAAGATGACTAATAAGCCACGACTTTAATGATTGGAAGGAATGGGCATTCTTTGAAGAAAACACTTTGATTGTTCTATTATTGGTTTATTTTTATTCAAATTTATTCGTTGGCGCCAAACAAGTTCAAATAAAATAACAGAGGATTCCTCAGAGCTTACGTGATGGTCACACTCCAGCCGATAATCGAAAAACGTTCCGATATTTACAAGCAGTGTTGCCAGTTTAGCTATTTCTAGCCTCATTGCTGCGACGTTCCCGTAAGATGCATTTGATTTGTATGCAACAATTTGCATACCTTGGGAAGATGGATATTATGGACTTGAGATATTGTTTGTAATTTCAGGCACCATTTAATGCAAAAGCCACTGTCACTGCTTTAAAAATATTAAAGAAATTTTGCAGCTCACGGGTACCAATAATAGTGATCAGAACCGGGATAAATGTATATATAAATCACCAAACATATGCATTAATAGGTAAACAACATGTCAATCTTGGATAAATTCAATATTAATGTTTCAAAGCAGCTTGGAACAACAAATTTAACATCAGTTAAAGAAAATATGGTATACAAAAGTCCATACGCATAGAAGAAACTTGGTTGACCAGCAACATTGACGTCACATTTCGTACACACTTACGTTTCATGCTTTGGCCGCTTTTGTTTGAACCTTATTTTGTAAACAATCCAATGAAAAAGAGTTCTGAAAACTAACCTATCCTAAACAAAATTTATTGAGGAATTGTATTAAATTATTTGTTTAGGGCTGAGAGCGCAACTAGCTAGTAAATTTAAACTGAATATCAAAATCATGGAATACGATTTCAATCAATAAAATAGAACGTTAGCCCATGGTCGACCATGGGGGTATTTAATATATTCACGAAATTTATGTAACTTTGACATATTTTACGCATTACAGGTGAAAGATGTCGGTGGTCATTTTGGTTTTGTAAGTAAAGAGGAGGATGGAGCTACAAAGAGCCTTCAAAACAGTATTATTTTCCGCTGTTTAACAAAGGGTGCTCAACTTTTTAAATAAAGGGGTGTTGAGTGGGTTAAGTCTCGTTTGACCGCCGGATTTTTTGGCCGGATGGTATTTTGTATCGTTTTGGAGAGACAGCCAGCTAGCACGTGTCCCCCAAATAAACCGACTTGTTGTGTTTGACTAAGATCATACAGACTGCCGATAAAAATGGTTGCCCAGGAGTCCGATAAAATGAAGGCGCTCGCGCTCAAATTGTTTGAAATCAATGCGTTCAAGTTCGGAGACTTCAAGATGAAGGTGGGCATCAATTCGCCGGTTTACTTTGACCTACGTGTGATTGTCAGCTATCCGGATGTGATGGTGAGTGTTTTGTACGTGTGGCAGTCGCAGTGGCCGTGATTTTATTACCATTAATGTACCGAATTGCCCTAGCAAACCGTCTCGGATTTGCTGGTGGAGCACATCAAGGAGGTGAAATTGAGCGCCAAACATGTGTGCGGTGTGCCGTATACGGCCCTGCCGCTGGCCACGATCGTCTCCCTGCAGCAGGGCACGCCCATGCTGGTGCGGCGGAAGGAGGCCAAAGCCTACGGCACCAAGAAGCTCGTCGAGGGCATCTTCAATGCTGGGGACACCTGTCTGATTGTCGAGGATGTGGTCACATCGGGCTCCAGCATCCTGGAAACAGTGCGGGATCTGCAGAGCGAGGGCATTGTGGTCACCGATGCCGTTGTGGTGGTTAATCGTGAGCAGGGCGGCGTGGCCAATATTGCCAAGCACGGCGTTAAGATGCACTCCCTCTTCACGCTGTCCTTCCTGCTTAACACCCTACATGCGGCGGGACGCATCGAAAAGTCGACGGTGGACGCGGTGGCCAAGTATATTGCCGCCGTCCAGATTAACAGCGATGGCTCGTTCGTCGGTGGCGATAAGCCCGATGTTGTCGGAGGTGTGTATGCTCCACATTTGTGTTTCCACCCCTCCCCCCGATATGATAAAGATAATGAATCCATGACACTCGCGCATGTTCAGTTTAGTCGGAACCCAACGAACTTTGATTGCCCAGAGGCCACGCATCCCGCCGGTCTGATTCAATTAGGGACGTGCCATAAACCACCGCCTAAATTAGCTTTTATATTCCCTTTTGATATACATATTTGATATATATAGCCGCCGTAAAAGCGGTGTCCCCCAACTGGTGTTCCATTTGGCTCTAGCACAGAGCGAGAAGATCAAGTTTGAGGCTACTTAAAGCCGGCACGTGATGGTAGAAAGCGTTCAATGAATTATGTCATGCTTATCAGCTAATCGAGTGCCAAAGACCCTCTCCAATTGAATCTATTTAAAGGCAATCTGCCTGCTGATACTAAAAATACTCAAAGCAAATGCTTGTGTTTTTTTTGTTCCGCAGCCAATGACTTGCAGCGCACCAAACTGACCTACGAGAGTCGCGCCAATTTGGCCAAGAGTGCGGTGGCCAAGCGCCTCTTCAACCTGATGGCCAGCAAGCAGACGAATCTTTGCCTGGCCGCCGATCTGACCAAGGCCGATGACATCCTGGATATGGCTGACAAGTGCGGCCCCTATATCTGCCTGCTCAAGACGCACGTGGACATTGTCGAGGACTTCAGCGAGGGGTTCATTACCAACCTGCAAGCGCTGGCCAAGCGCCACAACTTCCTGCTCATGGAGGATCGCAAGTTTGCGGACATTGGCAACACCGTTGCCCTGCAGTACGGCAAGGGCATATACAAGATCTCCAGCTGGGCGGATTTGGTCACAGCCCACACGCTTCCTGGTCGGAGCATTCTGCAGGGCTTGAAGGCGGCTCTTGGTCCGGGCGATGCCAGCAAGGAGCGCGGTGTCTTTTTGCTGGCCGAGATGTCGGCCAGTGGCAATCTCATCGACGACAAGTACAAGGAAAACAGCAACAAGATAGCCACCGAAGGTGCTGACGTCGATTTTGTGGCCGGCGTGGTGTGCCAATCCTCGAAGACGTTCGCCTTTCCGGGACTGCTGCAGCTGACGCCCGGCGTGAAGATTGACGAGAGTGTGGACAAGCTGGGGCAGCAGTACCAGACGCCCGAGCATGTGATCCAGGAGCGTGGCGCCGACATTGGCGTGGTGGGACGTGGCATTCTGCAGGCCTCCAATGTGCAGCAGGCAGCCCAGACCTATCGTGATCGGCTGTGGGCGGCCTACAAGGATCGCGTGGCCAAGTAGGCGACAGAGAGGCTAACCCAGCATTCCGTATTTGAATTTGAATAGAAATTTCCCCCCCAGCCCCTACATTCGGTTTTGGTTAACTAATTTAAGCACAACAAAAGACAACAACAAATTCGTTCCATGATTTTAAAATGCATTTATATGAAATTGAACTCTAGATAAGAATTTTCAACAGACAGAAAAACGTATCCAATGTTTAAGATAAGAAAAATCACAACAAATAGAAGATAAAGTTACAACAATCGATGTGTGATGTGTTAGGTGGTGTAATGATAACAATATATACATATTATTATCTGATTCCTAGTAAGAAGCCAGACACTGCAATACGTAGCTATAGTCGCCGGATATATCGTCCTGTAAATGAAATCGAGAGGAGGAGAAACATTGTTGAATCTTACGTAGTTTTGCCATCGCACTAAGCAAACTTTATTGTTGTTAATAGCAAGCACAAAACTACATACATACTTATATAGATAAATGTATGTATGTATACGAGTACTATGCAGCATATTTCACAAATAAAAAAAAAACATGTATACAAAATAAAACACACAATAAAAAATCAGTATAATCGAGTAAAGATCCTTTTGGAGACGAGACACGTTAGACGTTATTGCACGGAGGAAATACTAAGGGTGTTTTTTTTTTTGTTGTTAGAAGTACAATTGGAATTAGAGAACTACATTAATAATTTCATTGGTTTTTTTTTTTTTCGTTCTTCGAAATGCAACATTTTTTGTTCTGTTTTGTTTCTTTTGGCATTTTCTATTTTAGCAGTTTTGGGGAAAAATCTGTATGCCGGCTGGATCCGCTCTACCAAGCCGCTAGTGTGACTAGCACATATCCAATATCGGTTTCAGCATCCTCCTGTGATGTGTTGCAGGAAAGATAAAAGCGTGAAAAGAGCAAATGTCAGAGCATTTTATTTTGTATACATTGCTTAAGAATCGGCTTTAAGCGATAAGTAAGTATCCTTGTCGGATAAGGTTATAGGTTAAAGTCGTGTAAAATGGTTGAAGTAGAGAATTATTGGTGCCATTAGCATATATATCCATGATCTGATAGCGAAAAGCGCGATTTGTTTTTAAATTAACATCAGTTCAACTAACATGTACATGCTATCTACATGACATGTAACTGACATGACAGTAAGCAGTGTAAGCTAACATAAACTGCATTGCAAGCAGTGTGCTTGAATTGAACTCACTTTTAAATCAATTTTAAGGTATGTTTAACTGATCAGGAATGTATATATATATCAATGATGAATAACCCTTTTCTTCTTCCACACACACACACACACGCATACATTCTAAATTCCTTGCAAAAACCACTGCCCAAGTTAATGATAAGTGTTAAGCGACTAACAGAGCGCTGTTAGTGACATGACAAGCAGTGCTGCAGCTAACAGAAACTCAAATTGAATGTTATATTTTTTGAACAGTTTTTCAACGGTTTTTTTTTTATTTTGTTGCGTTTTTTTTTTAACGATTTAAATAGCAAAATGAGACTCGAGAAACAAAACAAAACCATAGCATAAGCTAAAACATAGTCAAATGGTATATATATGTATATAAAGATAAAATTATGTGCATGTTTCGTGCATAGTTTATGTATAATAATTAACATGATGCGAGAGACGGTAGTAGATCTGTTTCTGTGGGCCTTAAATGCACTTGTCATCTTGAAAATTCTTGTTCCAGTATAAAATCTACACAAAAGTGTTAACTATTCGATATCTGAACTCTCTTTTTCTCTCTTTTTGTACATTCTATTAAGTGTATTTAGTAGATAGATAGATAAGCTTAAGGCATGGAACAGACGACAGTGAAAAAGGTATTGTTGGAGCTTGATTTTTTTGGATTTTTGGTTGGGGGTTTCTTTTTTCTAGAATCCAACAATGGCCAATAGGGCACGCTTATAATCGCCAGATGTGTCGCCCTAAAAATATATAGAATATGCCAGGTTTTAATGTTTTTTTATGCACACAAATGAATTAGAACAAGTTTGAGGGAAAAGTTATGGCATTGCGGGTAAGCACTGGGAGAAACAGATTCAACCGAATATATCGATGCATTGCGTGTACAAAAGAATGAGAATTTATGAGGATATTGCAGCTAATGCTATATGGTATATCTCTCTGAATGATGCGCATTCGATGGGGTGTTATGTTTGAGGGTTATTAAACCCCGTGCTAGTTAGTTTTAATCACAAAAGCATTAAGGATAGATAGTTAATGTCGGTATTTACCTTGATCCACGACTCCAGGCTCTTGCCGTACTTGTTCTGGAATGCCTCCTTGATGTCCCCCAGATCGATCTCTGAGCGGCTGACAACGATGCGAATCAGCGTCTTGTCCTTGGTGCCCATGCCAGCCATGGAATCGTGCAGGCGCTCCGAGAAGTAATCGATCTTGGACTTGCAGCACTTGACTATAGACAGAATGCAATCATTAGTACGGGAGGCAATCAGTCAAGAGAGTTCAATACGTACCAATGGCAAGGAAACCCTTCTCCACAGAGCCACTGAACTCCCGCTTAATGGCCTTCTCGATGTCGTTGCCGGACAGATTCTCGTATTCGAGGAAGATCTGGCGCAGCTGCTGGTACGAGCGGGTGATGAGGATCGAATTGAAGGTGGACTCATCAGTGCCCCACTGTCCCTCGCCGGCGTCGTGCAGAGCCTGGGCATCGGCGATGGCAGCAGCCTCATCGACGCCCTGGTTCTCGTCACGATTGCCCTGGACGAGGGACACGCAGAGGCGCTTGAAGTGTCCGCTGGTGTCGCCCTTGAGGTCCGACTCCAGGGGCTTGCCAAAGCTCTGCTCGTAGAACTGGGCAATGGTCTTGATGCCATAGTTGGACAGGGTGCAGAGGATCTCAATGATGGCCTCCTCGTCGGTGCCCAAGCCGGAGATGGCGTCGCTCAGCTCCTTGGCATAGAACAGTGGCAGCGGTGTCATCAGCGCCACAATCACATCCTCGAACTTGCCGCCCAGCTCCGACTTGAGGTCCGAAATCAGATCCTTGCCGTACGCCGTCTTAAAGGCCTCCGCAATCTCCAGACGCTGCACAATGCCGCGACGCGCCAGGATCTCAATGATGGCCTTCTCGTCAGTGCCAAAGCCTTTCATGGCCTTGCGCAGAATGGCTGCATCCTCAACGGGATCGAAGGGATCCGCCGGGTAGACAGTGGGTGTGCACTAAATAAACATAAACCACAAAAAGGCGATCGAGTGAGTAACAAAACTGGGCAATTCATCATCACAGAGGGTGGTTCGTGAACAATTGGGTTTATTCATCTACATATATGAGGCACGTAATAGCCGTAAAGGTTCTGCTCTGACTCACTCACCCTCACTCTGACTACATATAAGATTATTTGCCTTTTTTTCTTTCTTTTGTTATGCTAATTTCGCTTTGTGCTGCGGTGCCTTGGCACTGCTGACAAGCTCTTATCAAAAAGTAATACGTAGATAGGAACTCTGCTATCAACGAACTCTACTGCCCTGGCTGTCAGTACCTATTTTTCAGTAATTATCTCGAATACGAGTACTCTATACAATAATTTAATGGACGTGTAATTGCTCCAGTAAATTACAGATAATCGGTTATCATCTGATTCAGTTCAGGACTCAATCGTTTTGTAGATTAAAGGAAAAAACTTGAACTTTGAATCACAAAGAAAGTGAGAAAACAAATGTCCATTGGGGGTTATCTTTCAGTGCGCAGAAACACCTTGAAAATACGCATCAAAACCCACACCCAATCATATAATTTATCTTACAGTATCTAAGATTCAATCCATTCTCGACTCACCTTGAATGGGTAGTACTCAGCGGAGCTCATTTTGATTTGGTTGGCTTGTGGTAAATCTGTAAATGGGTTGTAATAAAGCATAATTATTAAATGTTTAATGTGTACAAGTAGACGAAATCGTGAGAGCTAATGAACCTGTCCCAGTTCAAGACTGGGGCCCTGCCCTATGACATCATGCCGGAGAGGCCATGAAAACTCTCGCAGCACGCATACGCCGTGTAGTCCGCCTGGCGCTTGGCTTGGCATTTTCCTCCCATTGATTTTACCTACCAAGCAAAAGTGTCTGATGTCTGATGGTGTTTTTTTTTTCTAGTTTTTATTTCTGTTTCAACCAAGCGCCAAGTTCAACGAACAACTGGAAAGGAAAGTGAAAGTTTTCTGGTGGTTCGGAACTGGAACTGGGACTTGAGGCTTGGCTGATAACTAAATGAAATGGGCTGTTATTCCGTGATAGCTGCAATGAGCAGCGTCAAGACCACACCGAGAAACCTACACGAATTGGCCTTATAAACACGGATGAGCTCATTCGTACCGTTCTGCTGTGGAACACATTGCGGACATGACACGTCTATGGCCGCCAGAGAGAAAGCTTCAGGGAAAATGCCGCCTCCCAACCGACCCAAAACTATCCCCAGCATAAACCAGTTGGCTTGTCAACTGGGACACTATCTTTTTTTTTTTGGTGGGGCACTTTGAGCTGACATAATCCGGAAAATCAATAGTGCCAAATGAGTTTATTATAAATGGTATTTTTGAACTAAGTTTCGGCAGAAAAGGGGGGCTGGGGCTCCAGAAATATTCGTATGTTGTGCCAAAGTAGAAAGTCAACAAAAGATACAACAGAAAAAACATACAAAACAAAACAAAAAGCTAAGACGTGGCGTAGCTTCCCCAAAACAGGCCAAACCATCAACAACAACGCCTTGGCAGGCCGAAAGCTATAGAGCTGTAGAGCTGCAGAGCTATAAACAAACAACAATTTCCTTGGGCCCACACCATAAGACATTGTAGCTGGAACCGGTTGTTCTGGATTGTACGTACATCTGTTTTTGTATTTTAGACACATAAATTATTGTTCTTTCTGGCAAACAAATTTTTTGGTAGCGATGGACAAAACTTGAAAATCAACAGACGACCACTTGAATGCCCTTCATTGGTGATGGATTCATACATTCATGACGTTTGCTCTATAAATAGCCTCCAAATGATCATTAAATATGAATCATGGGCTCGTGAGATCTGTGACGTCAATGACAGAAGCTTCAGACGTGACTCGACAGAGAGAGAGAGAGAGAAAAACTAGTCAATAGCGGCCTATAAAGAGAGCTCTGGACATAGTTTAGCTCGTGACTCGTTCAAAAATGTGTGAATAATTTCATAAACAAAAGCTTTCTCGACTTCAAAAGAAGTTGTCTTCGGAGTCAGCACATGGGCGACTGTACCTCGCATTTATATTCACAAAGTTGTTTTATAATAATTTGTAGTAATTTAGTCGGTAGTAAACCTTGATGGCACGCCTTTATAACGCGAAGCGAGACCAATTGCAAGCAAAGGAATGTGACTTGACAACATCCGATGCGATATGAGTAATACTATGTGCTGGAAGCCTATGTATAGTGCACTTGCACACATGTGCCGGACTGTAGTTGAAAGCTTCCTGGGTGTGCAATTGAAGTTGATTGAATTAAGTAGGAGAGATCGGATAGGCCTCTATCTTTATTTTCCAAAGAACTCAATTGTAAATACTTTATAAAAAATGTAAAATAGAGTAAAATTGAAACGAGATGATGAACTAAAAAGTCACACGCGTCTGCGGCTGCGGCTGGGAGAGGAGAGTAGAGTAGAGCACAAAGCAATAGAGAGAGAGAGACCGAGACCCCACATTTGATGATGTCATCTTTGGCTAGCAAATTCAGTTTTTTTTTTTTTTTTGGTTTTTCTCTTCTTTTATCCAACTGTAGTTGAATGGGGCGGCGCAAATTCAATGGAAAAGTAAATAACTGTGAGATTTCATCTCTCTCTCTCTCTCTCTATCTCCCAAGGTTGTGGCCACGTCCACGTACAAGTGTTCTCTAGATAAATTCTTTTGATACCGCACCCAGAATTACAGTAATTATAGTAATGCCCTTGGCATACGAAATCATACACTTTCTTTTTGCACTATTCGTTTGTTTTTTCACTTGGTTTTTGGTTTGGTGATTGGACAATACGAAAGGGCGGGACACAGCGAGGAACAAACAAAATGGGTAATATAGGAGAGCAAATTCCACACAAGAGATTACCAGTGATATTTTTAACGTACAAGATTTTCGAAGCGAACTGTAAGCGAGAGAAAAAAATACTGAATCAATTGACGCTCGCGGTCGTCGCTTTTATATGCGGGGCTCTCTCTCTCTCAGTCTCTGTAAATGTGGGGCCGCTGCGCCTTCCATTGGATTCATTCGAAGTGTAAAAGCCGGTGCATGGGATCCAAATGAGAGAGAGAGAGGGAGAGAGAATGAGAGCGACCATTGGGGTATTGGTGAGCTGGCGTCTTATGGAGGGCATAGCTGACTTATAAATTAATTGAAAATATCAGATTTTGCAGTGGTTTTTGCTTGAGAGTAGATTCAATTATATTCTATACTCATATTCATCTCAATTAGCAGCATTATAAAGATCTTTGAAATATGTATAAAGCTGTGTCTTTGCCGATCTCGCCTAGCTTGGAAAATTGTGCTCTCCTACGCTCTAGAGGAATATTTATCTGTATGAATCATCAGACCAATGGAAGCTGCTAACCATGACGTGAATCTTAATATAACAATATTATGTACATTAGTAATAATGACGCCACTGGGAAAAATGTGAGGAGATTATGAGTAATCTGTTTGCAATATAAGTTAAATGGGTCAGATTATAACGGCTCAAATTTTGAACTGCTTGCCATCTGCTCTTTATTAGATATGTATCGGCACTCGGGTCAACAATAAATATATATCGTTTACGGTATTATATTGAAAACGAGAAGGTTTCAGTATATTTCAGAATATTCTTGCTTAAACCATATATTATAAGTAATTCAATTACTGGGAGTCTATAAATTAGACCAGCAGATTGTAGAAAATTGATTCATTTATCTGATAAAATTATATTTTCAGTTATTTAAGTTCTAACTAGCTGGTAATATTAAACAGAATATTAAAATCGAGGAATATCAACGCATCTTGTCGTGTCCTTCAGAATACTTACGGCATATTATTTAATCAAGTTCCAATTTATTTTTTAATATATTAAGATACTTTTCAAAATGACCGCCAAACTCATTTAGCGCACAAAAAATACTAACATTTTTCGCTCTCAATTCGTGGTGGGTTTGCAAAATTCGCTCTCAATTCGTGGTGGGTTTTCTCAAAACTAACCTATCCTGAACAAAATTCATGGAGGAATCGGATAAAATTATTTGTTTAGGGCTGAGAGGGCCATCTAGCTAGTAATATTAAACTGAATATCAAAATTGACGAATTTCGTATCAGAAAATATCATGGTGTGGCAGCCCGCAGCAACTACGAATTGCACGAGTCTGGCAACGCCACAAAACGACATCACATTCGTTGTATGTTGTTTTTGTTGGAACCTTAATATAAAAAGGACTTCTGAAAACTTGCCAAACTTGTAGAAAATGTATGTATCTATCGGATAAAATTATTTCTTTAGGGCTTCCCAGCTAGCTAGTAATATTAAACCGAATATCAAAATCGAGGAATATCAACTTTGAATGTTTTGAAAAAAAAACAATCGATACTATCGTAATAGTATCGGACTCAAATGGTTTGACACCTCTAACACCTCACACTGCGTTAAAAATAAATTGTTTAAATTTTTCCCATAAACATTTCGAAAACATTCTGCAGCTTTTAAAGCATCCGCACTGCATTTTGCATTTGTAGTTAGTCAGAAGCCCGTAAGTGCATAATAAATGGGCCGCTTTGCACTTATGCTGCGACTCAGCCCCTCCCATTTATTATCTGGACGTAAAAGAAAACCTGCCCCGCCGACTAATGTGTGTGTTTATCTTTTGTGGCAGATAAGGATAAGCCAGTCAGTAGTATGTGGAAAGCAAGTGCTGGTCATCAGATCCAGGCCACCAGTGCCCCAGACGCCGAAGATGATGACTGGGAGACCGATCCGGATTTTATCAATGATGTGAATGAGGAAGAGCAGCGCTGGGGATCGAAGACGATCGATGGCAGTGGCCGCACAGCGGGCGCTATTGAGTGAGTCATTTTATCATTTCGCAGGAAATTCGAGTTCATTGTTTTCATTAATGCACTTTCTGTGTGTTCTTTCTCTTCTCTGTGTTACAACAATGCCCAGCATGGACAAGTTGCGCGAGGAGACGGAACGCTCCGATTTGGACAAGAAGAAGCAATTGTTGAAGGATCAGAATGCTGGCTATGGCTATGGTGGAAAGTTCGGTGTGGAAAAGGACCGCATGGACAAGTCAGCGGTGGGCCATGACTACCAGGAAAAGGTGGCCAAGCATGCCTCTCAGAAGGATTACAGCGATGGGTTCGGTGGTAAATTTGGTGTGCAATCGAATCGTGTGGACAAATCGGCGGTGGGTTGGGATCACATCGAGAAGGTGGAGAAGCATGCCTCGCAAAAGGATTACTCATCGGGATTTGGTGGCAAATTCGGTGTACAATCGGATCGTGTTGATAAATCGGCCGTCGGTTGGGATCACATCGAAAAGGTGGAGAAACACGAGTCGCAGAAGGGTAAGTAATTCTCATTTGGATGACTCATCATCGCTATAGCCACAATTCTATGCTGCAGATTACTCCAAGGGCTTTGGGGGTAAGTTTGGCGTACAGGAGGATCGCAAGGACAAATCGGCGGTGGGCTGGGATCACAAAGAGGCCCCACAAAAGCATGCCAGCCAGGCAGATCATAAGGTCAAGCCAGTCATCGAGGGAGCCAAACCGTCGAATCTGCGTGCCAAGTTCGAGAACCTGGCCAAGAACTCCGAGGAGGAGTCGCGCAAGCGATCCGAAGAGCAGAAACGTTTGCGCGAGGCAAAGGACAAGCGGGATCGGGAGGAGGCAGCCAAGCAGACGGTCGCGGAGAATACTCCACGAACCTCTACTGAGACGCCGCCACCCAAGGGCAGTCGGGCGGCCATCCAGACGGGCCGAACTGGAGGCATTGGCAATGCCATCAGTGCGTTCAATCAAATGCAATCCCCCGTCTCTGAGACACCTCCGGCACGCAAGGAACCCATTGTCATTCCCAAGGCACTGCCACCTAAGGTGGAGGTGGCAGACGAACCCCAACCAGAGGCGTCAGCTCCCGTAGCCGCTGCTGTTCCTGCTCCCGCTCCTGCGCCTGTTGTGGTCAAAGAGGCAGCACCTCCGGCCAAGGTTGTTGCACGGCCGCCGGATGTTGTGCCTCAGATTGAGGTAGAGACCGTGGACACGCCACCCAGAAGTGAACCCACATCCCCAGCGCATGAGCCAACGCCTCAAGTGCAACGTGAGCCTGAACCGCAACCGGAACCTGAGCCTGAGCCAGAGCCTGTGGAGGAACCGCTCTATCAAAATCAGGCAGAGATTAAGGCTGCCTCGCCACAGCCGCCGGCAGCTTCCCCACTTCCACCATCAACGAATGGTGCCACGTCTGAGCCTGCCCCAGCAGCTGCGGCTGGTGCTGCCACAACCCTTGAGGAGGCCATCTATGCCAACTCGGACAATCTTGCCGACTACCTCGAGGACACTGGCATACATGCGCTGGCGCTTTTCGACTACCAGGCGGCCGATGACGATGAGATATCATTCGATCCCGACGATTTGATCACCCACATCGAGAAGATCGATGACGGGTGGTGGCGTGGACTGTGCAAGAACCGCTATGGCCTCTTTCCGGCCAACTACGTGCAGGTTGCCGAACAAAATTCCTAAGTGCATGAAACAGAATGCTTCCGTTTGAAATTCACGATAGAACAAAATCAAATTGTATTTACTTTACGTACTAACCGAACAACAAATAATACAGATGTTGGATTCTATAAAATCGATTCACTACTAACCCAAAAAAACCCATTACATTGTGTCCCATTTTGTGTGCAACGAACTGCTAGAGATTGAAATTATTATTGTAATTTGTTATGCTAGCACATGAACAAACCCATTCATGGTATTCCATATATATATATTTGATATATCATTTTACAAAACAAGCCCATTTTACATTCTTATGTATTCGTTTAATAGTATATTTTTTTCAAAGAAAATACTATGCCAAATTATATTTATGTTTTTGTCGCTTAAGGAAATGTATGTGCAAACAAAATTTTACATTAATTCATTTGATAATTTATATGTGTTGCCTATGAAGTTTTTAATGTGTGTCAAAAGAACGATTTTGCTCTTTTTAAATTGTATAAAGTCTATGAATGTTTCCCGTGTCAGGTAAAATCTAATGTTAAAGACAGTCACAACAGAAAAGTCTGCTCTTTTGATAAAGAAATAATACTTAATAAAGTTTATCAATAACGAATATGATTATTTTAGGAATGGCTCTCAGAGTCACGACTGCAACTCTAAGTAGGTTTGGGGTAGGGCCTCATCTCAAGGCTCTTGAATAAAGTACCCTTTCTTATCTTTTTGCTGGAACCAAACTCGACCCAAGCTGTAAACACTTGGAATACTTATGTACTTCCAATTGCTGTAATGGCGTACTGTTATACTTTTCTGTAATGAATCATATCATTTATGGTGCAGTGGCGGCTGGACAAAGGGAATGAGAACTTTGCATTGTGCTGATTAGTCAGGTTTTTTTTTTTAAAGAACAAGCCATATTTCCATAGCATAGACACGGCGACGGGGCACTTAGCTTATCACAAATATTGGCGTCGGATGGCAATCTGAACAAATGTCAGACCAAATCAAAAATCGTGCAACCGATAAAATTGATTTATAAATTGAATTTGGCTTTTAGAGGGTATTAAGATAAAGTGTGCGTGTTGGAGGCAACGTTGGAAATGCTGCATTGGGAGGTTGTCTGTCAACTTAAATGATTGTGTGGGGCAGGTAAGGGGTCTAAATCTCGTAATTATATACGTGTAGGCTAACAGTAAACCTGTGGTTAAAAATAAAACAGACAGCCAGAGAGAATAGTTGCTGCCCCTACGGCGAAGCGTACGTCATGGGGTGTGGGCATGAATCTGCTGAGGGTCCTGAGGTATTATCAAAAAATCCCCCATCAAAAAAACGCTCTAGACAACCGTGGTGGGCACGGCACGTTCTCTCGCCCTGCCCTCTCTCTGTCCATCGGTGCTGTAATCAGCAAAACATAAGCCTCGCGAGCGAGCCCGCCGGCGGCCAGTGAGAGAAGAGGCAGTAGTGTATTTCGAATAAATAGCGGCTACAGTTAAGCGACAGCATTCGTCAATCAGCGGTGATCGTGTTGAGCGGAGTCAGAAGCGCGCAACATTCGTTTTGAAACGGCAGAGTGTTTGAAACGATAAGGTACTAAAAATTTTCAAAAACTGCGGACTGGTGCTGCCACTTTGCACGAAAAATACCAAAAAGGAGTAGATGTGTGCGTGCGTAAGTGGAAGCAGCTGCTTGCAAGGATTAACCCATTGTCGTACAGTGGGTAAACGCAGGAATTTCGGGAAACTTGCAAAATTATAGCGCCGTTCAGGTGAAAGATATCGTGGTCATTTCTTTTTTATCTACAAGATCTACAAGAAGAACTTACCAACAGTACTGTGTCACGCCGTTTAACTCATGTTTAAATAGAGGGGGATTAAGTGGGTTAAGTTCGTTCATGATTTATGGTATCTCGGTATATTTCAGCAAGTGTTGGTATATTTTATCGGTCCACACGCAGCTGGTTTGGTTGAAAGAATATATGTTATTAAACAAGAAAGAGGCGGTGGCATAAGGGGAGGCAGGCATTAAACCGAAACTGCATGTCACGTCGTTGGTGTGGTGGCCGCCAGATACTCGTCAATTGCCGTTAAATAAGTCAACAATTGGAATCTGAAGCAGACTCCTCCGCTGGCACTGACTGTGCTGTGCTGCTTGCCTGCATCTGCTTGCTGGTGTTCAACGTCACCGAATTCGTAAATTGTTCCACGAGCGGGATAAATGAACGGAATGAGTGAAATGTTCATAAAATGCATATAAGTGCTGTGTCGTCTTCATTCTGTGCTCTTTTTGTGTGTGTGATATAATAAAGGCAAACACAACGGCTGCTTTAATTATTTACCAGACCAATACTTTAATTTTCGTCGCTGCCATCCATCCCGCACCAAAACAACAAGCTGTTGCAAGTAAGCCAAATAGTCTTTCAATTAAAACTAATTATCTGCTAGGAAATGGTGTTAACCTGAAATATTCAATAATTTACATTATGCTTATCTTTTTGGCCATCATCTCTCTCTCTATTTTTTATGTTGTGAGTGAACAAAGCAGTGTGAGTGTGTCGTGTGTGTGTGTGTGTGTGTGAGTGCGCACGCAGGTGTGTGCCAATAACAAAACGTGGAGCCCAAGGTTTATTTTGGGCAGGGTGAGGATTTTTAAACATTCCTCACAGAGTGAGAAAGAGTGATAAATATTAAGTTGTGAAGGATGCTGGTTCTAGAGTTTGAGTCAAAGATAAGCCACCATGTTGAGATCTCTCTCTGGGAAGACCCTAACTTATCAACTATCACTGCTCAAACTTATTGAGGCTCTTAAACAATTGTTTTTCTGTGATAAGAAAACGACTTTTAAAATGGTAATTCCTCAACAATGGGGAAAATATTGCCAGTGCTCGTGCAATCGTACTCAAAAACAGCTCTCGCGCATTACTTTAGGAACTAAAACCGAATAATTACTGTTTAAAAAAAGCAGTTAACACATTGCTAGTGGAAAACTGCTTATAGCTAAAGTAATTTAAAGGTTGTTATCATAATTTATTTATTTTCGCTTACATTGTCGGTTGTTTTGTTGTCTGCTAAAAATAGTATTGCTGATTTTTTTTTGCATTTTCCGCTGATTGAACAAATTGCTACGCAGTTTTTTAAAATATTTTTTGTTTTGAACAGCAAATAAGCGACATTTATTTGACGAGGACAAAGACGAAAACACACAAAAAATAAACAAGAAATGCAGGGACCGACGCTTTAGATACCCTTGTACCCTTGATTGTTCCTGTATCAGGCATTAGGTTATAATATATCTCAAAGTCATGTTTGACTTATACGATTTTACTATAATTATAACGTTTGGTCGGCTTTTCCTAAGAAACCAAAGTGCACCAGCAAAATATTTACCCGTATAACTTGCCACATCATAACACCCCCTCTTTCAAGGGTATACAAATATGGAAAATTCAATTGATGTGGTATTTAATGTAGAGGATTCCTTTGTTTATTTCGGGTATACAAGAGCATTTCTTTTGCAGTTATCAGAATTTATGACTTGTGATATGAACCATCGGGAAACTAGCAACATTTTCGACCCAACAATATTAATTTCCGCTTGCCGAACACGTAGCTAAAATATATACATATCATATCAAAATACATAGACTCGTACTATATGAGGGTGAGTGGTAGTATGGCATACATATTTCTGTGTATGGAGGAGACACGCACATCTGGGTAAACACAACCGATTAAATAAATGTTGTGACAAATACAACGTATTCCAATGAACCAGACAACGAAACCAGCAGTTGGATTCGTTACAATTTGACTTAAATCTTGACCATAGATAGAAGCTAATTGGCCATTAATGGCGATATCTTGATATGACCAAACTCTGTGTACAGTATATGTAAGGCCTCTACTTAATTAGACATCGACTAATGCTCTCCGGAGTCTTTGTCTTGCTCTGTCCGTCTCCAATGAGGCGATGTGGAAAGCACCAGCAGCAGCAGCAGCAGCAACTGCACAGCAGTGGCAGAAGAGGCGGCCAGACGAGAGTGCCTGTCAAGGTGAACCAGCTGATGGTATTTCCAACCTGCTGGAGGGAACAATATCTTTTCAAGAGCTCTCCATAATACAGTTATGTAAATATGCACACACTCGTACATGTATAATGTACTTGTAATCACTTTTTATCAGATATACATATGTACATATGGACAAAGTTATAAGCAGGTCAATAGACTGATTTTTGTCGCACTTGCAACTGGATATTTGTTGCAAAAAAAGCAACAAATCAAACAAAATTACAGACTCGAAATGAATTTACAGACTCTTAGAAATGATTCACAAGGCCTGTGGCCTTGGTGTTATTTCCTCATCTCGTACATACTATATGAACATATACTATATACAGTAATTCTGTAGCAGCGTTATCAATGAGACGAAACAAGTGAAAAATCCGTAAAGCTGTATATTTCTTTTTTATTGTCACATACACATGTATACTAGTATTTATATACGTACATATGTTTAGCGGAAAATCGTTATACTTTTTGGATGATCACTTTTTTGCGCTGTCCAAATGAAATGAAATATGGCTGCTGCTGTTATGGCTGCAGAAATCACAGTCGGAGATAATTATATTTTCTAACTTTGTGTTTGTTTTTCGCATTACGATAATGCTAATTGAGGCAGAGATCAGACAGATGCTTAATTAAATGGAAATTGTGTGTGAATGGCAGGCGCAACAATCACACATTGAATATATTCACTCGTATGTATAATTAAACATAGAGCATTTGATGGGCAGTCAAAGCAATAGAAGCAGAATCGAACAATAGATAGCCACAATAGATACATATACATATATGAATAAACTATTAAGGGCTGACTATATTCTTGCCATTTTTTGCAGCATGTCTACGAATGAGACCTATCACAAGAACGTTGAGCCGGGTGCCGGTGGCGATGGGCCAAGCGGATCGAGTGGGAGTGGGACTGGGAATGGCAGTAATGGCGGAGCAGCAGGAAGCAGCCATACCAATCAATTGCACCACCAGCAGATACTCAATGAAACCACATATCTGAAACCCGGCGCCAAGCAAGCCTATTTCAGCGATGAAAAGGTCCTCATACCCGAAGATGATCGCACAAATGTAAGTCTACAAAGAAGATACAAAGAAAACTAGAACTAACAGAACTTGACCTTCCGCTTCAAGATTGGTTTCAGCTTTCGCAAGCTGTGGGCCTTCACGGGACCCGGTTTTCTCATGTCCATTGCATATCTAGATCCCGGCAACATCGAATCCGATTTGCAGTCGGGCGCCGCCGCCAAGTACAAAATCTTGTGGGTCTTGCTGTGGGCCACCGTCTTGGGTCTGCTCATGCAACGCTTGGCTGCAAGGTGAGTGGCTGGCTGCTCTCTCTCTCTCTCTCCGAAAGTATCTTTAATTTATAATCATTAAATTTGCTCAGGCTGGGTGTGGTAACGGGCTTGCATCTGGCTGAAATGTGCTATCGCCAGTACAAGCGTTTGCCCCGTTGGATACTCTGGATCATGATTGAGATAGCCATCATTGGATCCGATATGCAGGAGGTAATTGGCACGGCCATTGCCATATATCTGCTATCGAATAAAGCGTAAGATACGATGTTGCTCCAAGATGAATCTATAATTAAAATTATAATTCCCCTTTTTTCTTTGTTTGCTGTAGTGTGCCTTTGTGGGGTGGTGTATTGATCACCATTGTTGACACGTTCACGTTCCTGTTTCTGGATAAATACGGTTTGCGTAAGCTGGAGTTCCTATTTGGGCTCCTCATCACAGTCATGGCTGTCACATTTGGCTATGAGGTAAGCCCCCCCCAACAAAAAAATCCCCTAAATATCAAGTAGATTTATACAAAAAGAGCAAAAGTTCCCCTTCAGAGACACTCAATTGCCTGTCGGGCGTGCAAATAATAAAACACACAGACAGCAAACAAACAAAAATAACCCAAAACTAAATGTTGTGTGTGTCTGTGTCTGCTGCTGTTTTATCGTATTTTTTTTTGCGCAAAGCCATTGTCACGTAATTTGCAAATTACCGAATATCGCAGGGCGTTTTCGTGCTATTAATTGGAGCACCCAACAAACGGAAGCCCTTAAAACGAACCTATATAATTCAATTGGGGCTTACTTTCTTTTTGTCTCGTAAATCGGGAGACAGCAAGTCATATTTACTACCCAGACAAAGATAATAAGTAATTGTACTTGAGTCAGAACAAACCCCCGGAGATGATTAGATAAGCTTGCACTTGCACATTTCATTTCATTTCATGTGGCAGATGTGGAAGCACATGATGCTGCCCCCGGATATGACAAACAATACCACATGGGACAAGACAATTACAGGCCTTATCTGTTTGTTGTATAAGCCAAAATATTGTATGCTTATCCATGGGGACTTTATTCTGCGCCATCGAGAATCCAAATATATAATGAGCAAACACTTGTCTGGCATTTCGGGGGAATTTTTTGCCAAGTAGATTTGTGGGAAAAACACACACCCAAAGCATTCACTAATCCAATGTTTATTTCCAATCCTCTTAGTACATTGTCTCTGCACCCAATCAAGTGGAGGTACTCGAGGGTATGTTTGTGCCCTGGTGCTCTGACTGCAATTCGAATGTGCTGCTACAGGCAGTGGGTGTTGTGGGAGCTGTCATCATGCCACACAATCTGTACTTGCACTCGGCTTTGGTCAAGGTAAGATCTAAATCCCAATCTCTCAGTGAACATTTAATTCATAGATTTTCGGTTTTCATTTACAGTCCCGCGATATAGATCGTCGCCAGCCAAAGAAAGTGAGCGAAGCGAATTTCTACTTCTTCATTGAGGCCTCCGTGGCTTTGTTTGTGTCGTTCATCATCAATCTGTTTGTGGTGTCCGTCTTTGCCCATGGCATGTATGGCAAGACCAATAGGGATGTGGTAAGTGCAATCACTTTGTTCCGCATCTTAACGACTTAATCATGGATTCACTCTCGTTATTTTGTTAGCTCGAAATCTGCACCAACAAATCAATGTACGAGGATGCCAAAGTGTCGTTTGTGGACAGCCAGAATGGCACGGCCATCATCGATGCGGATCTGTACAAGGGCGGCCTCTTTCTCGGCTGCACTTTCGGTGCTGTGGCCATGTACATTTGGGGCGTGGGTATACTGGCCGCTGGCCAGAGCTCCACCATGACTGGCACATATGCGGGTCAGTTCTCGATGGAGGGTTTCCTCAATCTGCAGTGGCCGCGCTGGTGTCGCGTGCTGGTCACGCGCTGCATTGCCATCATCCCAACATTCTGCCTGGCCATGTTCAGCCAAATGGAGGATCTAACCAACATGAATGACATACTGAATGCGGTGATGTCACTGCAGTTGCCCTTCGCTGCAATACCCACCATAGCGTTTACCTCATGTGCGGCAATTATGGGAGAGTTTGTCAATGGAGTGTAAGTGTCGCCTCGATATACGCTTTCTCCTGGATTTATTTCACTATTTTTTTGTACTTTCAGGGGAAACAAAATCGTTTCTATCTGTCTGACGATTGTGGTAATTGGCGTAAATCTGTACTTTGTGATTGTACAAGTGGAGAAAATGCAGATCGAAGGCGGTCTGCTGGCTGTTGTTTGTAAGTAGTCGTAAATCGTTAATCTTACCGCATTTGGAACTTGCTAATGATTGACGTTTTTTTTCTCTTTTGTATTGCAGGCATATTTGCCATTCTATATATACTATTTAATTTATATCTTGTGATACACATGGCCGCATGCATGGGCAATCAGCGTCTGATGAATAGTCGGGTGAGTACTCCACACACATAACAGGGCGGGCGGCACTTATCAATTGGTCTTAGGAAATCACAAATCACGCATCGCAAAAGATATCGTCCATCAACTGGACGCTCTGACATTATCAATTTACGTGACTCTGACCACCATATGCGGGTTTTTGGAGGCTTAGTTGTGGGGCTTATGCACTGTAGTTGGGCGTGTGGGGTGGGTGCCACTTCATCTACTGTTACTAAATGGTATTCTCTGTCTATCTGCTTTACAGTGGGTGCAGCGATTCGTGTTGCCAAGCCAGAACAGCTTTTCGATAAAGAATGCCAACTCAACGTATGCCAGGTATGTTCAAGAATATTTTCATCGCACGCACCGATGCGCACACACACACTCGACTCCACTCCACTCCACACCATCTCTCTCTCTATCTCGCTATATCTATCTCTCATGGAGAGCAATCTCTAGTCTAACCTTTCAGTAAACTATTCGATCTGCACTGAACTCCTCTGAATTGGCTTTAAATACTTCAAATTTAACTCTTTCTACCTGCTAATTAAACTCTTCTACTAATCGTTCATCTGGTTACGAACTCTCAAAAACTGAAACTAACATTTCGAAACATCTTTGCTATGCTCTCTCTCTCTCTCTTCTTTCGATTCTTCACAGTGATGTAACCTTAGTTGTAGGCGAATCAGCTACTAACAAAACGGTGAAAGGTCTTGAAACCGTTTCGGAGAAGGTTCCTAACTGAATCATTTTGGTGACTCATTATGGCTAACCTACCGCCCCCACACACACACACAAACGAACATACCCTTGTGATATTAACACTAAATCACACGCTTAACAACACTAACAAAGTACCTAATAGGGCTCTCCTCAACAACACTCTAGAATTTACGAGAATAAGGCATGTCTTTGGGGGGGATCTACGCTTGTACATACAGCATTTACCCCATCAATGGTGGGTTCCTATAGATTGTAAGAATATTGCTGGTAAGTCTGCACTGATTGCTTTATCAGGCATTTGTGGGGTATTATGTACTTTATAAGGCTTTTGGACGCTCAGCACGTTGAATAAAGTTTGCATTTATGGCTTCGAATTACTTGGAAAAGTCTTTAAATTTATTGTTGATTGGTCTCGGCTTTAAGTAGTAAGAGGAGCCCATTCTAAAACTGGAATCTGTTTGAGAAGAAGAAGGATAAAAGGGACGACGAATGTACATATAGTGGATGGCCAAAGAACTTGAAGGAAGACAATTGGAGATCTTCCATACCAAATATAATATTTTATATTTTTAAGTTTAAGAATAGTTATAGCTCTAAACATTCGCGGATTAGTTTTAATTTAAGGGTTTCCGGTTGGTCAATTGGTTAAAGGGTTATCAAAAGCACCGTGGACGTGGTACCCTCAACTTGAAAATTAATCACACAAATTTAACTAAAATATAAAACTAAAAATAAAAGATCTTAAAAATTTTTAAACTATTTTATTACACTCGACAATCCTGTTTTCTCTATATGTGTTTTGTGTTCTATCACTGTCTCTCTCTGTTCTCTCTCTCTCTTCATGTACTGTCTTATACTACACCCCACTCTTATACTCTGTGTCTACTACTGATACCGGATTGATTGATGTTTCCCATTCATTTTGTGGCTAATTGAAATGTACAAAAATTAAAAAAAAAACACAAAAAAACCATCCCAAAATATTCCAAATTGACATACACAAACAAACAAACATGCACACACGAAAAAAAACAAAACAAATTGTACTAAATATTCTATTTATGTGGAAATGGATTTTTTGGCATTGATACAAAACAATGAGAAAACGTTTTTCCAAAAATGATTGAATTTCTAAAGAATGGCCCAAAATATGCAAAATTTCAATGCAACATAAAATAAAACGAAAGAAAAATACTAAGTAATAATAAAAAAAAGCAATAGCAATTGATTTTGATTTTGGATCGCTTTGAGAACGCGTGCCATGAGAATTTCAATTAAAAATCCATTTTTGATTCCCCCGAAAATGTGCTGCCGGCCAAAATCTGATTTTCTCTCTTTGTTGGGGTCTCGCATCAACAACACATCTTCAAACTCTGGATCGGACCTTGTACCCACACACATGTACATATATGTATATAGCGAGCTGACTCTTAACGATAATGGAATCTCAAGAAACTCGATACAGAATCAGAATCTACCCCAACGAAGCCAACTAAGATAGATTTAAGCGTTAGAACCCATCCACACTCGATTTAAACGTAATTTCCGTGCACTCTTCTGTATGTAAATGTTGTAAAGAATTTATGCTCCTTCTCTATAAGTATTAGATGTTCTTTAATCTTTATATGTAGATTATTTATTAGATAAATTTGTACGTATTTGGTTGATATTAAAACTTTTGTATAAATCTGTATGCCTGCTGTACTCGATAATAGAGTCTATCTATCTATGTATTTATTAACTGTAGCAACAAATAAATATTACAAATATTTTCCACTCCTATTGCCAGACAATAATAAATACGAAAAGTCGTCTTAGTGTTTGTTTTGCCTCTGTTATTAACTTTTAATTGTTTCTGTGTGTGATATCTTATTGGAGTTGTTTGACTTTCTATGTTTTTTTCGTAACTATATTTGTGGGACTTCGAATGGAAGTTGCGGAAAGTGAAGGGTACATTGCGTAATGCGTACCTGTGTATTTAGTTTGTTGTGCAAATATATATCTGATCTACAAAGTATATGTAGAGCAATTGTTAGATCTAAATAAATATGTAGATTGAAAAGTAAAGTGTAGATTTTTCACTAGATATCTTTTAACATGTAAGAGGCGTAGAAATGATGTTAAATTTGTGGGTTATATATGTAAATGAGCCATTTCAACGATCAATTGGCAGATAGATAGAAATATCGATATAATTGATCGATACCAAAATAAATGGTTGCATTTTGATTAGTTGGATGGTCGAGATATTTGCTGAGAATAGGAATCCGTTGAAAGCCATAAAAAAATGTATAATTAGTTGAATTAAAAATCATAAATAAAAAAAAATCCAAAGGGAAATAGATTTGTTGGATAATATGTGAGCACAATCTGTATATCCATTTACGATTATATATATATTGTTGAATAAATAAAAAGATGGTTACAAACTTCAAACACATTTGATCATCTGAATTAAGAGCTGCAACCCTTTCGTTCACTTTTCTTTTATTTTCCTTAAATGATAAACGAGAGAGATAACCTTCCACCTGCGTACACTCATCGAACAGTCATTTTAATCTGCTTTTGCATACATCAATCATTCACATCATTCACTTATGTCTCCAAATATCCTTTGCAGGATTGCCACGAGCGGCGACCACGAAGCGGACGTCTTGGATGGCGAGGATGATGCGTAGCCATTACTGTGCTGCACTGATTCCGATGGCAGTGAGGAGGTTTGTTTCACCAACAGCAACAACAATGAGTTCGGGTGCCCCAGCAGCAACGTGAACGGCGGCCCTGGTCACCATGTGGTCATCAGCTAGCATTGGCATTTGAATTGGCATTCGGCTGCATGGTTGCCACAGCAGCAGCAGCAGCAGCAGCAGCAACAAACCACTCGACAATGGACACAATGTGGCAAAGTTCCCCTGGGCAACAGGCGGAATGGATTGGGTTTCATTGTGGCTTCGGGTATTATTTTTTAAAATGGTTCTCCAAGAGAACCGGGGATCAGTGTAAAACAATAACTAAATTCTACTTTTAATGCATACCAAAAGAGAAGAAAAGAAAAGACAAGACATGACCAGAAAAGCACATCCATAACAGATCATCCTTGTTCGAAATTGTCAAATGATCGAAAAACACTTTAAATGAATGCTAATAATCATAAAGTCTATTGATAATAGGGCTGTGAAATTAACTGAGCGTATATCGAACCACATGTGTTGTCTAATCGTGTGTGTAAATTTATCTGTAGAAATGGCATACAATTTGTAGACCCTTTGGGAGAGCAAAGCAATTTATGTATTCGTATTCCTTATTTATTTTGTACTGTTTTACTTAAGAACTCTCTCCCTCTCTCTCTGTATGCAATGTTGCACCTTAGTCCATGGAGTTCCATGGACTCTCCTAGCTAGTTCATTCATTAAAATATATTTCAAAAATTGTTGTGTACAAAAATCACTATAAATAATAAACAAACAAAAATAATTGTATTCTATTAAGGATGATTTGATGATTTTTGGGAACTTGTTTAAGGGATTTGGGGAATTTATGAGATATAATTATGCTGGGATATCAGCTATGAATATATATAGAAATTATTTCCCAACAGATTCTGATTTTAAAAGTAAAACCTTACGTCAGAATTTGGGAGGTTACCTAATCCACTGCAAAAGCCTGCTGCATTCAACTAAGTATTCAATGTAATCGACACTTAATAGCCAATAGTTTAGCTAATAGCTTAATTGATGTGAAAGCGAAAAGCCTGAAAATTAAATGAGACATTCATTCAGCTTTTTGAATCGTTCGATCACCGCTGATGAGGTGTCAGCTGTCAGGTGTGGGCGTGGATTGGAACGATTGAATAGCCGCATCCAATTTGTATCTGAATGGATCCAGAGCTTAGGGAGCTATAAAAGGGGCTGGCTCGTTAGTTGCAAGCTCATCCCTTAATTAGCCGACAACAAGAACGAATCGTAATGAGGCTTACAATTTGCATTGGATGTCTAACGATAGCATTCGTCTGGGGACAGCTCCGTAAGTTTAAAGCGATCAACGGGAGTCACTAATTAAGTTGTCCAATTTATAGCTCCAGATATAGAGAAATGTCAGGCTGGAGATGCGATCTGCATTGCGCAAACTATCACCCACATCTTGCAGTCCCATCCCAAGGGAATAGCCGCCATAGGACTGGATGCTGTGGATGCCATTAGCTTTGAGAACGTGATCGTTAGCCGGCGGGAAACCTCAAAGTTGGACTTGAAATTCCATACCCTCACCGTGCGAGGCTTTGAGAACACAACAGTGCTGGATGCCAAGGGATTCGATGCAGAGATGCCACGTGTCTTCGAGCTGAGTGCCTTTACACCACTGCTGAGACTTGAGGGCGAGTACGAGACCCAAGGCATACTCCTAACGATGCCCATCCAGGGTCGGGGACAGGCGCTGGTTGAGCTAAAGGATTGCCAGCTTCGTTGCAAGGTGAGGGTTGTGGAAGAGCATCGTTTGGATGGCAAACACTATATGGAAATACCAAAGATCAAGTGTTTGGTGGATGTTCAGAGGTATGCGAAAGGGGTTTTAATTATTTCTGGCATCTTATTGGACTCTCCATTGGCAGCATGCACATAAACTTTGAGAATTTGTTCAACAACAAGGAGCTGAGTGACACCATGAATGATTTGGCCAACAACAATTGGTTTGAAATTTGGAAAACACTGCGAAAAGGCATCAATTCGGCATTGGATCAGGTGGCCGGCACGATACTTAGACGAGTGGCCAATAAATTGTCTTATGATGATTTCTTTCAAGTTTAGAATTAAATGTTGCCTTGAATAAATTAAAGATTGAGTAAAATATACATACCTGAGTCAATGTGGCCCGTCTTCACTTGCCTGGACACTGGGATATGTATAGATTTGTATTAACACAGCGACCTATAATGATAGAGCGCGTTTTGAAGAATGCTGCGAGTATTACAGGCGGCTGCTTAATCCAGATTAATGCGTGTATTTTATTACGTGGTATGGGTTAAAGCTCAAGTGGGCAAAGCTTTGGCGAGAGCTGCAATCGATTCTACAATGATAGTTTCCAAGTAAATTATATATCTGCCATATAGTATTGCTCGCATCGAGAACTTGTTATGATAATAGCAGCAGCTCGTTTGATTTCCTCATAAATGTTTTTGCTCGTTGCAAGGAAAAACAACTCTCCCAGATTCAATTAGTTGCCCATTGGCCAGGCAAGTGATTTGTTTACGCTTTGGTGTGCGGACGGACGGTTGAGAGTGCTTCAAAGTATTTTGTATCCTCAATTGGTTGTAAAATGCATTACCTGCCCTGCATACTCTGGATCAGCCTGGAGCTCTTTGTCGGCCTGCAGTGCCAAACATTTCGTGAGTAATCCCGCACAATCCTCCAGAAATAAATTGCTAAATGTATTTTCATTTGCAGCTGAAAAGGTGAATAAATGTCATTATGGTGATGGCAAGTGCCTGGCAGAGTCGGCCAATGCTCTGATTCGTAATTATCCCAAGGGCATACCCGAGATAAATCTAAAACCCTTCGACCACGTGAAAGTAAAGGATTGGGTGCTGGTCAATGATTCGCAGGTGGGCGGTGCCTGGTACTACTTCCAACTGTTTAATCAGATAAATCTTGGCTTCGAGAATACCACAATTACAGAGATCAAGGGCTTCGATAGGGATCCCACCAAATCCAAAATAGAAATCCATGGCAAGATACCCAGATTGGTGTACAAGGGCAAGTACCATGCCAAGGGTCGAATGCTCTGGTTTGTGGATATCAGTTCCCAAGGCGATTCCAGTTCGGATTTTCTCAACTTTCGCTTCGATCTGACGCTAAAAGTGCGCACCGAATACAGAAACAACAAGCGATATATGAAAATCTATGAGCTGGTGCCCAACATACGACTGGATCGGTGAGTAGTTGTTCTCCATGTATGGTTAATTCTTATCATTCGACTGGTTATAGCTGGATCATGTGGTTGGATGATTTCTTTCCCGATAACTTTGATATGACGATAGCCATTAATAATCTATTCAATCGGAATTGGGTCGAGTTCTGGAACGAGCTGGAGCCGAGCATATTGCGTCTATTCGAAACGGTGTTTCTGAGCATGTTCGAAGATCTGTTCTACAACATACCATACGATGATCTCTTCCTAGCCGATGCAGCCTCCATTGTATAGAATTTCCTTATGTACATATTAAATTTAGCAGGCATTAAAGCAAGTGGAAAATTTATGAGGAATTCCATCCGAATACCAGTGCTTATAATATACCAAACCAAAGAGAAATAGTTGCATGCCTGATTCTCGTATTAGTTGTGGTCATAGACACCCCACGGATTATCGGGAAAGCTCCACTATATATTGATGGCAGGTCTCATTTTCTGACTCGAAACTGGTTCTCAATTGAATGCACATTCCTGTTAATTCTGTTGGCCTCATAGAACTTCTATTCTATTACGATTATATTGGCATTTTATTCGCTGATCAGCCGCTGGAGCCAGCACATGTACAGTATTCCCACAGATCCAACTAAAATGCGTTCCATTTCGAGCACAGTAGTCCTAAGTCTACAACTAATCACCGTCTATCGATGCCAAGCACTGAGTGAGTATGCTGCCAGATTCGTTTGAAACCAAACAGTTTCCGGTCTTAAGCTTTTCCTATCCCCCTCCACATCCCCTGAGATATAAGCGATATACAAAGATGTCGCTTTGGGGACTCTGATTGCATTATCGCGAGCATGAACAGCATTATCAGGAGATATCCGAAGGGCATACCAGCACTCGGATTGAAACCCATCGATGTGGTCGACATATTGGATTCCCAGATATGGAATAATGACCAAAGGGGCGCCGTCTGGTTCAATTTCAAGATGTTCGATCAGGTCAACTATGGCTTTGAGAATACAACAATCACAAAGGTTGGGGGCTTTGACAAGAACCCAACCACATCGCATATCGAGATATTTGGCGAGATCCCAAGCCTTATCCACAAGGGCAGGTACACAGCCGCTGGCAAGCTGCTGCTGATTAAAATCAATACAACTGGAGAATTCATATCGGACTTTCAGAACTTCAAATTCTCCCTCAAGCTGAAAGTTCTGCTGGAGTATCGGAACAATAAGCGTTACTTGAAGATGTACGAGCTGGCGCCGCGCGTCAGCTTAGATCGGTAAGAAATGTTCTCCCCATAGCATATATATTTATTTATATATACATATATTTTGCAGTTGGATTATATGGCTGGATGATTTCTTTCACGAGAACACCGATCTGACAATACTCGTGAATCAGGTGTTCAATGCCCATTGGGTGGAGTTCTGGAATGAGCTGGAGCCATCGATTCTATCGGTATTCAGGAGTGTGTTCACTAGAATGATAGAGGATATATTCGAGAAGGTCTCCTATGATGATCTGTTCCTCAGCTAAATACAATAAATTCCACATAGACTTCTAGTCACTCAATATGTTAGATAATTTTTTTTTTTTTTATATTAAAAAATATACGAAAATGCTAATGTAATAGGTAGATATGTAGTAGGTTGAGCTTTCGACCGGTTCTCTAGACATAACTAACCAAGTTCCACATTAAGTTCTAGTTGGTGGCGATATCACATCGTAATCGGCTGCTGAATGCACTGGAAGTGAATTAAAAGTGAATCAACTGGCTGTAGTAGGAGAATGCGTGACATATTCAACGTAGTGCTGTGGTTGTACCTCATCAAATCTTTGCGGGGTCAAATATTGCGTGGGTAACGAGAACCGCTCGATATCATATCGATCGAACCCTCAAAAATTGATCCAATTTCTGTGGATATTTTTTTTGTACCGTAGCAAAGGATATACCAAAATGCCGTTACGGTGACTCGGATTGCATTGTGAGCTCAATGAATAAGCTGATACGACGCTATCCGAGGGGAATACCCGCATTGGGCATGAAGCCCATCGATGTGGTGGACATTAGGAACTCAAAGTTCTGGGATAATCCGAAAGTGGGCGCCTTCTGGCTGCAGTTCAATCTGTTCGATCAGGTGAACTATGGCTTTGAGAACACAACGATCACAAAGGTCAAGGGCTTCACCAAGAATCCCACATCGAGCCTGATGGAAATACACGGCAGGATACCGAGCCTCATCCACAAGGGCCGTTACATGTCTCAGGGTCGCGTCTGGATCGTGGAGCTCAACTCAACGGGCGAACAGCTGTCGGATTTCCAGAACTTTCGATTCGTACTCAAGCTAAAAGTGATCATGGAGTATCGGAACAACAAGCGATACCTGAAGATATACGAACTGAATCCCATTGTCAATATGGATCGGTAAGTTAGCCACGGGCTAACCATCTCCCCTTCGGTTGCTAAACCACAGATTCAATTTGCAGCTGGGTCTTCTGGCTGGATAACTTTTTTGCAGAGAACACAGACCTCACGATTGCCATCAATCAGGTGTTCAACAAGCATTGGGTTGAGTTCTGGAACGAATTGGAGCCCACTAATTTGCGTATATTTGCGAGCGTATTTCGCGATTTGATTGAGGATATTCTGCATAAGGTATCCTACGATGACATGTTCCTATCGGATCAAAAAGAGATTCGCGTGAATGATTAAAATCGAATCAACGTCTTTACACGTATAATTGCATATTATTCTAGAGAAGGACAAACTTTAGAACCGGTTCGGGGTCCATAGATTAGCAATTAATGTAGCCAATGTAGCCAATGTAGTAACACATTCATGCGCGTAGCCATTCGATTGTTTTTAGCAGTTGAGCTTCGGTCCGACACTGAGCAGGTTCCAGCTTGAATATAATTAAGCCAACTGTTCGTGACTAAAGTTAATACACGTCTGAAATTCAAGCGGAAAGTATGCATTCACATCTGGCTGTCACATCACTCGCTTGGCTGTGCATCCTCGATGGACTTGGCGCAGCTCTATCAGCGGAGCTACGTGCGTAGATGAGTTCGAAATTCGAAGCAAAGGTTTAGGGTTTATTTTTAAAACATTTCCAGCTGCTGACATAGAAAAGTGCCGCTTTGGTGACTCGCCCTGCCTGGTGCGCACCATCAATGATCTGATCAAGCGCCATCCCAAGGGCATACCAGAGATTGGTCTGCCGCCGCTGGATGAGTACAATTTTCCCGATTCCACCGTACTGGACGCGCCACAACGCGGCCCCATCTGGATGACCTTTCACATGCGGCATAATGTGCACAGAGGCTTCAACAATGCCACAGTCAGCCATGTGGAGGGCTTCCAGCGGGATCCCACCAAGAAGCAGATCATACTGAAGGCACGCCTGCCACGACTTGTCCACGATGCCACCTACGACATGCAGGGCAGGATTCTGCTGTTTGTGGCCAACACCACCGGCAAACTGCAGTCGGATTTCCAGAACTTTCGGCTAACACTGACCATCAAGGTGATACTGGAGTATCGGAACAACAAGCGATATTTGAAGATCTACGATATGGTGCCCATCATCGACATAGATCGGTAAGATCACAGAGCAGCGCAGCGCAGAGAATAGATCTAGAATGTAATCTCTGAGATTTGCAGCTGGATCGTTTGGTTCGATAACTTGTACGGGGAGAACGAGGATGTGACCATTGCCCTGAATCACTCCTTCAACAAGCACTGGCTGGAGTTCTGGAATAACCTGGAGCCGGGTATACTGAAAACCTTCTCCACTGCCTTCACTGTGCTGCTGAACACGGTCTTCGAGCAGGTCGCCTACGATGATATGTTTCTGCCGGATATTGACATACGATTTGGTTCTAGTGACGCTCAAAACTGAGAGAGGAGTTCTTTGTCTTGAATATATCAGGGTTTATTCAGATTGGATTTCTTTGCCGTATTTATGGTACTGTCCGGTGGCCTGCAGATCGTCGTAGAATATGTGATCGTTGTAGGACTCATCCCGATGATACATGTGCTGATAGCCCTGGGAGCTGCTGCCCCGCTTGAACTTTCGCTGGTCCGCCTTGAGTTTCAGCAGCTTCTGTCGTAGATGTGGCTGCCCCAGATGCTGCAAGGGCGTGGACTGCTCGTCATCATCTTCCCGCTTCTGTTGACGTTTGCGGCGACGATAGGTCCTGCGCATTGCTGGTGGTCTTAGCGGTCGCAGCACAATTCGAAATGGCACCATTTGCAGATGTTTCTTTGGCAGTGGCTGTGGATGTGGCGGCGGCGGCTTCTTCCACATTCCCTTGTACTGGTCCACCACACTGCAGGTCTGCATGTCCCTGGGCTTGGGTATGCTCGCATTCAGTTTGGGTGGACACTGCAGCACAAAGTACAGATCGCTCTTAACCTTCTTGGAGTCACTGCCACTGCTGCCACTGCTGCTGGTGATGCTCTCCTCAGGGTCCAGCAGCTGGGCTGCCGGCACCTTGTAGTAGGCAAACACATTCCGCTCCACCACAATGGCCATGGCCGTGCGAGATGCCGGCGGTGCATTCAGCTGCTGCAGCAGTCCCAATGCCAATGCCAACTGCCACATGATTGCCGCTGCAGCAGCCACATTGACAGTTTATAAGTCTGTGGCACTTTCAGGCTTGGCTGACTTCTTGCATAATTTTTGTGTCTTGTGGTTTGGCGGGGTGCAAGGTTCAACGAACCAACGGCCAAAGCACGCGACGCGACGCGAGGCAGACCAGAGACCTTGCTCAGATCGATAAGCGCTATTAGAAGTGGCAACAACATTTGTTTTCGTGTGGCCGGAAGACATGCAATTATCTGTTGCTTGGCTCAACAGTTGAAATATATTTATATATATGTTTGTCTGTTTTTTACTGCCACATGTTGCATGCGCCTGCGCTGAGGGTTGCCATAAGAAAAGGGTATTTTTTTATGGCAAATGCTTAGGTTTGTTGCTTAGGTTGTGGTGGGGTGGGGTGGGGCGGCCGCCAATTTTACCCCTGACCATCTGTTGCCATTGGAATGCAACAATTTGTGGCGTGATTGGAAAACATTTGCCAACATCCAACGAAACTGTTTGTGTCCAGGTGCTTGACAGGCTTTTTAGGTCCTGCCTATTGCATGTTTATTGGGCATTCAATTTAAGTTGAGCGACTTTAATAAATTTAAGCAAATTATTTAAGGTATTTATTGGGGATTTTGTGTTGAATAGAGCATGAATAATATTAATAATAATAATATTCATTGAATATACTAAGCAAAGCAAGAACAACTACATTTTACAATAAATTCTATCTATTGGGTACTTCTGCAGCTGCCAGTTGGGTTTAACTTTAAAAGCTACAAAATGACAGCTTAATTAAAATATCGTGATATATCCAACATCGTTCAACATTATGCCAAATTAACAGCGAAAAATGCGGAAGATATTGCTCAAAATACAGGCGTTATTTTTATTTTAAACATAAGTTATATGGAAATGCCTTTGGCTTCAGTGTACATTAAAATCATTGTTGGAACTAAGAGGAAAACTTGTTCGACTCAGTGTAAGCATTGACTGATGCGATCTGTAGTCGATGCCATGCAGAACACAATTTCACACATTAAACGGATTTGCATTTCGAATAATCATAATCGTAATGGCTGAGGCGCCTCTTCACTGCCATCCAACTAATCAGACACCCAATCAATCAATTGGATTCGTGCAAATCGAAGCAACTTTATTCGCACTCAAAGCTGCACAAATGGCGTGCAATAGGCAATCAAATGATGGCGCCGCAACAGGCTGCCGCCAGTTGTGGCAACCGCGTAGCAACGCGCGTTATGGCACAGGCGAAAATAACAATTCCCCTGGCTCAGACAGTGCCAAAATCAACAACTGCTTGGCAACGGAGTCCTGGCCACGATCACTTTTCCGGCCAACGGCACAAGCCAATTGCCGTTTAAAAAGCGGCGCATTCAGTCGCGTACCAAAGCCGCAGGTAAGCAGTCGCAATTAGAAAGTAGAAAAAATAAATATAAAATATAAAAATATATATTTAAAATATAAAAATATATATTTAAAATATTTAAAGTCTCAAAATATAATTCAAATTAGTCAGTGATTTAATTCTACTGCAAATAATAGTTAACTAATCAATAAAGATGCAAGTCTATGGCATTAAATGGATAAATCTTCCAGTTTTCGCTATTTTCGTGTTATGTAATGTGTGAAAATTATGCAAAAATGTTGGAAAACTTGTTAAAAATATGGCAAAACTTGTAGGGAAAAAAAAAAATTTAATTAATAAAAATAAAATTTAAAAAAAAAATGTAATAAATTGAATAATAATATTGTAGATGTCGGCATGAAACCATATTGATTTGCAACGTTTTATTGATTATATATGTACAAATTGTAGTCGTGTGTATAGTTGTTAGTGGTAACAAGGTCACCCAAACACACTTAAATCCAAATATGCATGTGCACATCGTCTCCCCCCCTAGCAAAACAACAACAGCAGCAGCAGCAGACAACCAGAATAACAACTGTAGAATAACCCCCCGTGTGACAACGCCGGCAAGGAGTAGGCCGCCATGGAGCCATCCACCAGCGCCGATGCAGCTGCAGCGGCGGCTGGGGTCGGACCGGATCCAAGGCTGGAGCTTATGGGCTCGTTTGTCATCAAGTCGCTCAAACTGAAGCCGGAGAAATGGACGCGTGTCATCACGGTGGAGGAGCACAAGGGCATAATCAAAGAGTTTCTGGACAAGAACACGCCCGTGGTGCTCATCATAATACTGACGCCCGCTGCCCAGCTGGTGCCCTCCAACACATTTCCGCTGTCGCAGCTGAAGAGCAAGGGCGTGTATTTCATTAAGCGCTATGCGGAGCCCATACCACGCGAGAATTGTGGCAATTTTATCATCTATGGCGACCTGGCCACCCGCACCATTGATCAGCTGTCCGCCCTGGTGGAGGAGGTGCTCGTGCCGCTGCTCTCCAACGAGGATAACTACAGGAGCTGGCCCATAATGGTGGCCCAGGATGTGCAGAAGCATGTGCACAGCCTCAAGAGCACCGTGCATCAGGTGAAGGGGCAGGTGAGCGGCGAAACCATACTGGCCATGCCCGTCGGCGTGGAGAAGATTGTGAAGGCGGCCAAGGAGCTGGTCGAAACGGAGCAGTGCCAGTTCGATTTGTATCTGAAGAGTGCCATCGAGGGTGTGGTCATCAAGTGGGCCACCCAGATCCACGAGGTCATCAAGGAGAGTCCCACGAATGCCTTCGCCAATGGCCAGAATCCGACGCCACACACGGGTGAGACTCAGCCACACACACACACACACACACACACACATACATCATATGTATGTATGTCTGTACAGTGTACACCATCAGTTATTTTTGGCTCCCTCCACTTATTATTTATTGATAAAATTCAAGTTTCCAAATATCCTAGCAACCCCAAAAGAATTTGCATGTTCAGCGGCCCCATCCACATCCCCATCCCCATCCTTTTGGCTCCTCACAAAGTTTCGTTTTTATTATCTGTTCGCGAATGACATTCCCATGTGCATGCAATATTTATTTGGTTATTATTGTACCGGCCTATGGCAAAGGGTAGGGGGATATCAAAAGGGTTTTTGGCCCATGTGACATGCTGACATTTGACACAGGCAATTAAGGCAGCTGAAGCACTGACTGGGCCTAAAGCACAAGCGATTTTTCTGATTTTATTTGGGCAAGAAAAGCGAATAGTAACAGCAGAATAATAATGGAAGTAGAATTGATTACAGTACTGATACATCTAGGTACCAGAACTAAAGATGGAAATATAATTTGCACCCAGAAGTTTGTAACTCGCAGGATCTCAGATGTCTAGAAATTTCTAGAAATGATTCACCATATATCTAATAGGATTTATAGGTCTTCAAGCCAATTATATTTTGTTGCTCTTTTTTATAGTTTTTCATAGTTTTTTAACCCTAAAATTCCTCCCCTCAATTCCCTCCTCAAAAATTCAAAACAATTCACAATTTTATGAATTCTTTAAATATTTATATTTAATATTTTACTATCATAAATAAGCAAACATAACCTAAATGCCTACCTATTTCACACAGAATTTACATTTTGGAATAATCGTCTGAAGAATCTGTCCTTTATCTACGACCAATTGCGCAATGAACGCATTCGAGCCATGGCCCTGATACTGGAGTACTCGATTAGTGCCTACCATCCGTGCTTTCAGACCCTCTTCAAGAATGTCGTTACGGGTGAGTGGTGTACCATGCCAGCGCAAGTACCATGCCATGTGCCTTTTGCATGCCAAACAGTAATTTCTATTTGCATTTGCACTGAAACCAATCATCGTCCACAGCTCTGGCGGAGGCAAAGGACATAACACTGTATTTGAATCCGCTAAAGCGCCCGCTACACCACCTGGAGGAGATTGATTTTGCCGAAAGCAAGCCACTGCTCATACCATTCATGAATACTGTGTGCATATTGTGGGGCAACTCACGATACTACTGTCAGTCGGCCAAAATCACAGTGCTGCTGCAGGAGATATGCAATTTGATGATATACCAGGTAGAGGCAATCGATGGGGCCATCAATCGGGCAATCGAATATTATTCCCAATTGATTTGCTTACAGGCCAAAAGATATTTGGATCCATCGTCGATATTCCACAGCGATATTGATGAGGCCATGCAACGCCTCACACTGTCCATACAGATCTTGAAGTTCTTTCGCGAATTGTTTGACTACTATAAGGAGCGACTGGCCCCATTCTTTACGGAGCCTGAGGAGCGGCCACCGATTTTATGGACTTTTCATCCAAATTCAGTTTTCAAGCGCTTTAATGCCTTCCTCGAGCGCCTCACCACCATACAGTGGTAAGTGGCTTGGAATCTATGACCGAATATGTAGAGACTTGCAAAACTTTACTCTACTCGTTTGGCAGGTTCTTTTTTACTGTGATTGAATTCCTGAAATTAGAGAAGGTCGAAATCGGTGGCTTGCGTGGCCGACAGCTCAGCACACGCATCACAGACGTCTATGTGGAGTTTAATCAATATTTCACGGCCTTTGCCTCGAAGAGCTACGATGTCCTGGATCCGGACGATCATGAGTTCGATGAGGACTTTAAAGGCTTTCAAACACGCATTCTTGAGCTGGACATGAAGCTGGCTGCCATTTTGTGTCAGGCCTTTGACGATTGCCACAATCTGGAGAGCATTTTCAAGGTGAGTCAGTTGTTTATTCATTGATTCCTTTCGAATGCAATGTGTCTTGCAGCTGATAAGCATTGTGGGCAGCGTGCTGGATCGTCCCAAGATCAAGGAGGAGTTCACCCAACGCTATGCCGAAATTGTGCGCATGCTCGACGATGAAATGACCGTGTGCGAGGCCATCTATGACAAGCAAATGGAGCTGAGTCGTGAGGGCGACAATCTCTATCCCAATTACAATTGTCCGCCCGTGGCTGCCTTTATACGCTGGTGCCATCAGCTGGAGACGCGAATTACGGCACCAGTAAAGCACTTCAAGGCACTGCAGCATGAGTAAGCATCGCATTTATATGACATCAATATTCCTATAATTATTTTGTTAAGAATAGATGGCACTAAAAAAAAAAAAATTAAAAAAAAAAATTGCAAAGTTGAGGTAGAAAACTTCAACTTTAAGTCGCTATATCTTCACGTATATCGCTTCAATCAACACGAACTAAAAATCCTGTGAAAGGTCACACAATTTTCTTGTCAACCTATAACATTTTGTGGATATTAGCGCTGCAAATTCTGAGTAAAAATTATGAAAGTGCAAAGTGTAACCAAAGCGCCGTTTTTGAATTTTTAAAAAGTTGTTTGGGTTTATATTGCGAATTCTAAGTATGGTGTCGGCCTACAACCTAACTATTGCCCCGCCCAAAGCACAAAATGTATAAAATTAATAAAACCTTTGTTTTTTTTTTTGCTAGAATCACCAAAACGGAAAAATCATTGGAAATCGTGGAACGTTACGAGTGTCTCATGGTGAAGCTGGGCGCCTGCAAGACCAAGTTCTTTGCGGACTGGACCGAGCAGTTGGCGGTACAAATTGAGAAGAATCTGAAAAAGTCGTTGATAGCACGCGATCGGCGCAGCCATTCGCTGATCCTTAACTTTAGTGCCGCGCTGTTCTCCATTCTGCGCGAGGTGCACTACATGCAGCAGATGAAGATCGAAGGTGTGCCGCAAATAGCGATAGACTTTGCGGAGAACAGCGATGTGTTTCGCTCGTACACACTCAACCTGGAGAAGACTATTGACTGGTACAACAGCATACAGGAGGGCAGCTCGCCGGTGGAGCTGCGGCTGATTGAACCGGAGATCAAACTGATTGACGATCTGGTGGCCATCGGTGTGGACGAGCTTGTGTGGAATTCATCAGGTGACAAGTCAGCAAATCCGTTAAGGAAATCCCTGCCTAAGCTATCCCCTTTGCTTGCAGATATTATGAGCTATCTGGAGAAGCTGCGCCAGCCAGTGGCTGCTCTACAGAATCGCATGGACCACACGCAGGGTAACCTCCGGCAGATACGCAAAATAATGGGCGTGTGGGCCAAGCATCCGTTGTTCGAGCGACGCGACTGCAAAAAGGATTCGGTGCTGTCGATCGACGAGCGGCCAGATCGTACCGCCAAGCGCTATGCCGAGATCCAGGCGGCCTCCGTCGAAATACACAAGCTGCTGCACGACAACATGCTGCAGTTCGACATGGAGCAGAAGCAGAACGATGCCGTCTGGCTGAGCTATGTGGACTTTGTCGATAACATTGTGTACGAGAACATACTGCGCACTGTGGGCGTGAGCGTGGGCTATCTGGCGGAGAATATGGATCCGGACAACAACTACGCGCCGCTGTTCGAGTCGCGCCTGGAGCTGGTCGAGCCGAATCTGGTGTTTGTGCCCTCGCTGGATCCCGACGATCCCATGGGCTTCAACAACATGCTGATCGAGCTGATGCGAGACATTATGAAAATGGGATCGCTGATCAGGCGACTCAAGCCCGGCGAGAAGCGTAACTATGTGGAGGTAATTAAGGAGAATCAGGACATCATCGATATGCGCCGCGAGATACTGAACGGCGTGGATCTGGTCATGGAGGAGGCGTCGCGTTTCTGTCGCCAGTTCGAGCGCTACTCCTACCTGTGGCTGGACGATCGCGAGGAGTGCATGGAATACTTTCTGGAGTACGGCCGCATGCTGGATCCGGACGAGATCGAGCTGGTGCAGATGAACGATCCGAATATGCCGCCCCCGAAGCCCTGCCAGCCGACAATCGAGGCATTCCGCGAGCAGATCGACAACTACGAATCGCTCTTCAATGAGATCGAGGACATTGCCGCCTTTCAGGTGTTTAGCTCGTGGTTTCAGGTGGATGTGCGACCCTTTCGCCAGGCGCTGCTCAACACCGTCTGCAAGTGGGGCAACATGTTCAAGGAGCATCTGGTGACCACCGTCACGTCCAGCTTGATGAATCTCAGCCAGTTTATACGCAAGGCCGACGAGGGACTGCTGCAGACGGTCAAGGAGAAGGACTACGAGGGCCTGGTCAGCATCATGGCCTATCTGATGGAGGTGAAGGAGCGTGCGGCCAAAACGGACGAGATGTTCGAGCCCATGCAGGAGACGATACAGCTGCTCAAGTACTACGACATGGATATACCCGAGGAGGTGAACGTGCTGCTGCAGGAGCTGCCCGAACAGTGGGCGAACACCAAGAAGATTGCCAGCACGGTGAAGCAGCAGGTGTCGCCGCTGCAGGCCACCGAGGTGGTCAGCATACGCAACAAGATCGCCCTGTTCGAGATGCACATCCAGCTGTTCCGCGAGGTCTTCAAGACCTATGACTTTTTCCGCTTCGACTGCCACAAGCCCTATCTGCTGATGGATCGCATCAACGATGACATGTACCTGTGCGAGCGCGAAATGCGCGATATACAGGAGTCGGGCAGCCTGTTCGAGGTCAATATACCAGAGTTCAAGGTGCTCCGACAGTGCCGCAAGGAGCTGCGCATGCTCAAGGTATCTTTTTACTTTTATTCCAAAAATGTTTTTTTTTTCCTTTTCTCTATTTATCCTAGAATATGCTGCATGTGTTTTTAATCTACTAAATTTACTGCATGCCCTGCCCCCATGTGGATTCTTTGCGCTTACTTTACTTTATGCCCGCCTTTAGGGGATTTACTAATTTATTATTAATCTTAATACTAATCCTAATGGCTCTCCCACTAATCATTTGTACACACCTGGAAATTGCTTAGCAACTTTGGGATTATGTGAACATTGTGCAGACCAGCATCGATGACTGGAAGACGACGCCCTGGCGCAAGGTGGATGTGGAGAATATGGACATTGAGTGCAAGAAATTTGCCAAGGATATACGGCTGTTGGACAAGGAAATGCGTCCCTGGGACACGTTCATCAATCTGGAGTCAACGGTCAAGAATATGCTGACCTCGCTGCGTGCCGTCGGCGAGCTACAGAATCCGGCCATACGCGAGCGACACTGGAATCAGCTGATGAACTCCACCAAGGTCTATTTTGTGCTTCCAATTTACATCCATTTTGTGTCCTAAACTCCTCTATATATACATATATATTTGGCAAACAACTGTAAATAATACATGTAAATCTGCTCTATCTGCTCGCACCTGAGCTGCCCCTCCCATTCAGTTCTCAACCAGTTGGAGGTTGGAGGTTGGATGCGCTCAATATTGTATAGCAATCGTTTAAATCATTTTAATAATTTTACTTTTCTACAAACTACTGCCCTACTCCTACTGCCTCTTTCGTTTCCGCTTGATTTGATTGGGGTTATCTCTGTACAGTTCTTGTAAATACCATTTCATTGCAGAGTCTGGCCGCCCTGCCCAAGGAAGTTACCGTAAGTGGAAGAGTTAACCAACCAGCACAGTTACCTCAGCTCAGTTGTAGATTTTTAGCTATCCCTATCCATTATGTAGTTTAGTTGTTGCAGCTGATTTGATTTAGTTTTTTTTTTTGTTTGATACATTTTTTTGTTAACATTTTTTTGGGTTGGACATTTTTTGTAGGTGAAATTTATTATGGATCATGAGACAACGCTGGAGGAATTGTTGAGCCTGAATCTGCACGAATGCGAGGAGGAGGTGAAGAATATTGTGGACAAGGCCGTGAAGGAGATGTCCATGGAGAAGATACTGAGAGATTTGAACACAACATGGTCGGCCATGGAGTTCGATCATGAGTTGCATCCGCGCACTGGCTGTAACCTCCTAAAGGCATCGGAAGAACTCATAGAGACGCTTGAAGATAATCAGGTTTGCCTACAGAATTTAATAACATCCAAGTACATCGCCCATTTCCTCGAGGAAGTTTCAACTTGGCAAAACAAACTAATGATCGCCGATCAAGTGATAACCGTTTGGTTTGAGGTGCAACGCACTTGGACCCATCTTGAGAGTATCTTCATGAGTTCGGAAGACATACGCAAACAGCTCCCCATCGATTCGGTGCGCTTCGATAACATAGATGCCGAATTTCGCATACTCATGGATGAGATGGCCCTCTCATCGAATGTGGTGGCATCGACCAATCGCTCGGGCCTGATCGAGCGTCTGGAGCATTTGCAGAAGGAGCTTACGCTATGCGAGAAGGCACTGGCAGAGTATTTGGAAACGAAACGTTTGGCTTTTCCTCGTTTCTATTTTGTATCATCGGCCGATCTGCTGGATGTCCTCAGCAATGGCATTCAGCCGGAAATGGTCACCAAGCATCTGACGAAACTCTTCGATTCGATTGCCCGCCTTAAGTTCAATCGTGACCCGGCCAATGAGATAGACACAGCTTCGGGCATGTATGCCAAGGATGGCGAATATGTGGAGTTCAATGAGCTGGCCAGCATACGGGGGCCGGTCGAGGCCTGGCTAAATCGCATACAGGCGGCCATGCGGGCCAGTCTGCGGCACTATATCACAGAGGCGGTGATTGCATACGAGGAAAAGCAACGGGAGCAATGGTTGTTCGACTATCCTGCCCAGGTGTCCCTGTGCGGATCACAGATCTGGTGGTCCACGGAGGTGAACATCGCCTTCAGTCGCCTTGAGGAGGGCTACGACAACGCCATCAAGGACTACTACAAGAAACAAATCACACAACTCAGTTTACTCATAACACTTCTGCTGGGCGAGCTTAGCAAGGGCGATCGTCAGAAAATCATGACGATATGCACCATTGATGTGCACTCGAGAGATGTGGTCGCTAAGATGATTCAAGCCAAATTGGATTCGGGCTCCGCTTTTATGTGGCAATCGCAGCTGAGGCATCGCTTCGACGATGTGGAGAAGGACTGCTTTGCCAATATTTGCGATGCCGAGTTCCACTATTGTCACGAATACTTAGGCAATACGCCACGCCTGGTCATAACGCCGCTCACAGATCGCTGTTACATCACACTCACACAATCGCTGCATCTGGTGATGGGCGGTGGGCCCGCGGGTCCAGCCGGCACGGGCAAAACCGAAACCACAAAGGACCTGGGACGCGCCATCGGCATCATGGTCTACGTGTTCAACTGCTCGGAGCAAATGGACTATCAGTCGTGCGGCAACATATACAAGGGTCTGGCCCAGACGGGCGCCTGGGGCTGCTTCGACGAGTTCAATCGCATCACCGTCGAGGTCCTGTCGGTGGTGGCGGTGCAGGTGAAGTCCGTCCAGGATGCCATACGCGACAAGAAGACAATGTTCAATTTTATGGGCGAAATGATTTGCCTGGTGCCCACGGTGGGCATATTTATCACCATGAATCCGGGCTACGCGGGTCGCACAGAGCTGCCGGAGAATCTGAAGGCACTGTTCCGGCCCTGCGCCATGGTCGTGCCCGACTTTGAGCTCATCTGCGAGATTATGCTGGTGGCGGAGGGCTTTCAGGATGCACGAGTGCTGGCGCGTAAGTTCATTACGCTCTATACGCTGTGCAAGGAGCTGCTCTCCAAGCAGGATCACTACGATTGGGGCCTGAGGGCCATCAAATCGGTGCTCGTGGTAGCGGGATCATTAAAGGTACAAAGCAGCAAAGCATTTAATAATTGTAGATTTATGCGCAATTTATTTATGTATTTTATTGTGTTGTAGCGCGGTGATCCTGGCCGACCGGAGGAGGAGGTGCTAATGCGCGCCTTGCGCGATTTTAATATACCCAAAATAATCACCGACGATATGCCGGTGTTCATGGGTCTGATCAGCGATCTGTTTCCCGCCTTGGATGTGCCGCGCAAACGTGATCAGGACTTTGAGCGCACCGTAAAACAAGCTGCCTCCGATCTGCTACTGCAACCAGAAGATAATTTCATTTTGAAAGTGGTGCAACTGGAGGAACTGTTGGAGGTACGCCACTCTGTGTTCACCGTTGGCAATGCGGGCACCGGCAAGACACAAGTGTGGAAGACGCTGCTTCGCACCTATCAGAACATCAAGCGGAAGCCAATGATCAATGACTTGAATCCGAAAGCTGTGACCAATGATGAACTTTTCGGCATCATCAACCCGGCGACACGCGAGTGGAAGGATGGTCTGTTCTCGGTGCTAATGCGGGATCAGGCAAACATAACGGGCGATCAACCAAAGTGGATTGTGCTCGATGGCGACATCGATCCCATGTGGATCGAAAGCCTCAATACTGTCATGGACGACAATAAGGTATTGACATTGGCGAGTAACGAGCGCATTGCGTTGACTCCATCGATGCGTTTGCTCTTTGAGATCTCCAATCTGAGAACGGCAACGCCGGCAACCGTATCCAGGGCTGGCATATTGTACATAAATCCACAGGACTTGGGTTGGAATCCGTAAGTACATACAGCCAGCTATTTTTATTGATTACAGGCAGGCTCAAAACGAAATCTAAGGCGCTCCCGCGTTCGTGAAACGCAAAACGGCAACGCCAAAATGAAAAGTAAACGAATGTTAATTGCAAAAAGGAAAAAAATAGATGACTTATTGATGCATTGACCCGGATTTGACACCATTACCAGTGCAATAGAGCTTGTGTCGTTTTTATAAATAATTTTTTATTCAAATTAAGCTCAAATAGTGCATTCGAAGGAACAGCTGTTGCAGCCCGATTTTGTTATCGATAACAGAGCCTGCCTGATAATATTTATTTATATATTTATTTGTATATATATATTTTGTGGTTCTAGCTATGTAACCAGTTGGGTTGAAACGCGTAAAATTCCAGCCGAAAAGTCCAATTTGGTCATGTTATTCGATAAGTACATACCGCCTTCATTGGAAACGATACGCGTGCGTTTCAAGAAGATCACGCCTGTCGCCGAAATGGCCCACATACAAATGCTGTGCCATCTGTTAAATTGTTTTCTAATACCAGCGAACACCCCGGCCGACTGCCCAAAGGAATGGCACGAATTGTATTTTGTATTTGCCTGCATTTGGGCGTTCGGTTCGGCCATGTTCCAGGATCAAGCCATTGACTATCGTGTGGAGTTCAGCAAATGGTGGGTAAATGAATTCAAAACTGTTAAATTTCCCTCAGGTAAGTCCGCGAAATATCTTTCCCCGAGTCTAATATGAATCAGATCTAATCCAATCCAAAAAAAAAAAAAACAAAAGGTGGCACAGTTTTCGATTATTTTCTGGATAGCGAAACGAAAACGTTTCTGCCCTGGACCGAGAAGACACCGAAGTTCGAGCTGGATTCGGATCTGCCGCTGCAGGCTGTCATTGTGCACACCTCCGAGTCGATACGCCTGCGTTTCTTTCTAGATCTACTGATGGATAAGAAGCACCCGGTGATGCTAGTGGGGAATGCCGGCTGCGGCAAGACCGTACTGGTTAACGAGAAGCTTCAATCGCTTTCTGAGAATTACGCTGTCACAACAATACCATTCAATTACTATACCACGTCCGAGATGTTGCAAAAGATACTCGAAAAGCCGCTGGAAAAGAAAGCGGGTCGCAACTACGGACCGCCCGGCAACAAGCTGCTCTGTTACTTTGTGGACGACATCAATATGCCGGAGGTGGACTGCTACGGCACCGTACAGCCGCACACCCTTATGCGGCAGCACCTCGACTACGGCCACTGGTACGACCGGAACAAGCTGACCCTCAAGGACATACACAACTGTCAGTATGTGGCCTGCATGAATCCCACATCGGGCAGCTTCACCATCAATCCGCGCCTCCAGCGACACTTCTGTGTGCTGGCCGTCAGCTTTCCGGGGCCCGAGTCCATAACGGTCATGTACTCGGCCATTCTGGCGCAACATTTTGCCAATGCGGAGCAGAAGTTTGTGCCAATTGTGCACCGAATGGTGGCCAATATTGTGGCAGCCACCATAGCGCTGCACAACAAGTGCCTGCAGGTGTTTCTGCCCACGGCCATCAAGTCGCATTATATATTTAATTTGCGAGACATTAGCAATGTATTTCAGGTGGGTGGAAGAGCGGATTACCCAGCAATATATTCTAATTAATTTATTATTATTATTTATATTATATCATGTATTATATTATATTATTATATTATGATTTATTTGTTATTATTATTTATATTATATTTTTTATATTATATTATATTATTTATTATATTATATTATTATATTCTGATTTATTTTTTATTATTATTTATATTCTATTTTTTATATTATATTATTTATTATATTATATTATTATATTCTGATTTATTTTTTATTATTATTTATATTATATTTTTTATATTATATTATATTATTTATTATATTTTATTATTATATTCTGATTAATTTATTATTATTATTTTTACTATATTATATATATTATATTATATTATATTATATTATATATTAATTATTTTTGATTATTTGTTTCATTTTAGGGCTTGCTATTCAGTTCCACAGAGTGCTTAACGGGCTCCACAGATCTTATACGTTTGTGGCAACACGAAACGCAGCGCGTGTACGCGGATAAGCTAACTGATGATAAGGATATCGATAGCTTTACCAAAATGCAGCATGACATTGTCAAGAAGTCGTTCGAAGAAATTGACGAATCCGTTATATTCGACAAGCCGAATATCTACTGTCATTTCGCTGGAGGAATTGGTGATCCTAAGTACATGCCCATCAAGGGCTGGACTGAGCTTCACAAACTCCTTCAGGAAGCAATGTCATCGTATAATGATCTAGTCGCTGCCATGAATCTGGTGCTATTCGAGGATGCGATGATGCATGTATGCAGGTAAGTTTAAGCCATATTAAACTGCAGCCCATAAATCAGCTATTAATGGGTGCTATTTTTTGGTTGCCTTGCAGAATAAATCGCATATTAGAATCACCGCGTGGCAGCGCCTTATTGGTTGGTGTTGGTGGCAGTGGCAAACAATCTCTAGCGCGCTTGGCAGCATTCATATCCAGCTTGGAGGTTGTGCAGATACAGCTGAAGAAGGGCTATGGCGTCAATGACCTCAAGGTTGCTTGCCAACAACAATCTAAATCGAAGCCCAATCGAAGCACCTTAAAGCTAACCCCAAAATTCGTTTTAATTGTTTAATTTCAGGGCGAGTTTTCGGGACTATATTTGAAGGCTGGCTTGAAAAATGTTGGCACCATGTTCCTCATGACGGATGCCCAAATACCCAGCGAGGATTTTCTTGTCCTTATCAACGATATGTTAGCCACTGGCGAGATACCAGATCTATTTCCGGATGACGAAATCGAGAACATTATAGCCGGCGTGCGCAATGAGGTCAAGGGTGCGGGACTGGTTGATACGCGAGAGAACTGCTGGAAATTCTTCATCGATCGCGTGCGCAAACAGCTTAAGATAGTTCTGTGCTTTTCACCAGTGGGCTCAACATTGCGTGTTCGGTCGAGAAAATTCCCGGCCATCATAAATGCCACATCCATCAATTGGTTCCACGAATGGCCTCAGGAGGCGCTCATTTCGGTGGCCATGAACTTTCTGGCGCAGAACAAGGTGCTGCCCGAGACACATCGCGATTCGGTGGCCAAGTTCATGGCCTATGTGCACACGTCGGTCAATACGACATCCAAGGTTTATTTACAGAACGAGCGACGCTACAACTACACAACGCCCAAGAGCTATCTCGAGCAGATCAATCTGTACATCAAGCTGCTCAATCACAAGCACGACGATCTGCAGAGCAAGATTGTGCGTCTGGAAAATGGGCTGGAGAAGCTGCGTTCCACCGCCTTGCAGGTGGCCGATCTGAAGGTGAAGCTGGCCGTCCAGGAGGTCGAGCTGAAGGAGAAGAATGAGGCGGCCGATGCTTTGATCGAAATTGTGGGCATTGAAACGGAGAAGGTGCAAACGGAGAAAGCCGTGGCCGATGAGGAGGAAATGAAGGTCGCTTTGATCGCCGACGAGGTGAGCAAGAAGCAGCGCGACTGCGAGGAGGATCTACTCAAGGCAGAGCCGGCCCTGACCGCCGCCCAGGAAGCACTCAACACCCTGAACAAGGCAAATCTCACCGAGCTAAAGAGTTTCGGCTCGCCGCCGGGTGTCGTGACAAATGTGACCGCCGCCGTTATGGTGCTGCTCGCCCCTGGCGGCAAGATACCCAAAGACCGCTCCTGGAAGGCAGCCAAAATAGCCATGGCCAAGGTGGACGCGTTCCTGGATCAACTCATCAACTATGACAAGGAGAACATTCATCCGGAGATCGTCAAAGGCATTCAGCCGTACCTCAAGGATCCCGAATTCGAGCCGGAGTTCGTGCGCTCCAAATCGGGCGCTGCGGCTGGCCTGTGCGCCTGGGTCATCAACATAATTAAATTCTACGAAGTCTACTGCGATGTGGAGCCCAAAAGGAAGGCCCTCGCCGCAGCCAATGCCGAGCTGGCCGCTGCCCAGGACAGGCTAGCGGGCATCAAACGGAAAGTTATGGTGGGTAGCCAGTAAATAAGTTCAAATTCTTTTTGTAGATTTAATCGACAAGTGAGTGGCAATTAACAGGGTCTCGAGGAGATGCTGGCCAAGCTGACGGCCGACTTTGAGAAGGCCACCGCGGATAAATTGCGGTGCCAGCAGGAGGCGGATGCCACGCAGGCAACCATTGCCCTGGCCAATCGACTGGTGGGCGGTCTGGCCAGTGAGAATGTGCGCTGGGCAGAGGCTGTCAACAAGTGAGTGTCCCCACGAGCAACTCCCAGCTCCAAATCCAAGCTAATGTATCCCGTATCTTTAACCCCATAGCTTTGTGAAGCAGGGCATTACCTTACCGGGCGATATTCTACTCATTACCGCCTTCATTTCCTATGTCGGTTGTTTCACGAAAGGCTTCCGCATCGATCTGCTGCTTAAGATGTGGACGCCCTTTCTCAAGAGCATTGATCCGCCCATACCCACGACCGAGTGCCTCGATCCCCTGTCGCTGCTCACCGACGACACCACCGTGGCCATATGGACCAACGAGGGGCTGCCCAGCGATCGCATGTCCATCGAGAATGCCACCATTCTGTCCAATTCGGACCGTTGGCCCCTGATGATCGATCCCCAGCTGCAGGGCGTCAAATGGATCAAGCAGAAGTACGGCGAGGAGCTGAAAGTCATACGCCTGGGTCAGCGCAGCTACTTGGACATCATCGAGAAGTCCATAATCGCTGGCTGCACTGTGCTGATTGAGAACATTGACGAGAACTTGGATCCAGTGCTGGATTCTTTGTTGGGTCGCAATTTGATCAAGAAGGGAAAGTGAGTGTGGGAGGGAGGATTTACAGAGCTCTCAAGTGGGTGATAATTCTCGCTTTTATATGCCCCTTCAGAGCCCTCAAGATAGGAGACAAAGAGGTCGAATACAACTCCAATTTCCGCTTGATTCTGCACACAAAATTGGCCAATCCGCACTACAAGCCAGAGATGCAGGCGCAAACCACACTCATTAACTTTACCGTTACACGCGACGGCCTAGAGGATCAGCTGCTGGCGGAAGTGGTCAAGGCGGAACGGCCCGATCTGGAGGAACTGAAGGCAGAGCTGACCAAACAGCAGAATGACTTTAAGATCATGCTCAAGAAACTGGAGGACGATCTGCTGTCGCGCCTCTCGTCGGCGGGTGAGAATATTTTAGGTGACACTGCGCTGGTGGAGAATCTGGAGACGACCAAGAGCACAGCGTCGGAGATTGAGGTGAAGGTGGCGGAGGCCAAGATAACATCGAAGAAAATTGACAAGGCCCGGGAATACTACAGACCGGCCGCGGCCAGGGCCAGTCTGCTCTACTTTATACTGAACGAACTGAACACGATCAATCCGATCTATCAGTTCTCACTGAAGGTGCGGGGAGGTGGGGCTGATGAGCCCTTCGTTTTGTTGCCTGCTGGATTAATTGTTGGATTTTTGCTAGGCTTTTAGTGTAGTGTTCCAAAAGGCCATTGCCAAGGCTGATCCGGGCGAAACTTTGGATTTGCGTGTGTCCAATCTGATCGATTGCATTACGTATTCGGTGTTTCAGTACACTTCGCGTGGTCTTTTCGAATGCGACAAGCTGATCTTTGCCTCACAAATGACATTTCAGGTGAGCTCTCTCTCTCTCTCTCTCTCTCTCTCTGCATTGATTGATGCACATTCAAATTTCCTTCCTGCCCACCCAATCAGATTTTACTTATGAACGAGGAGCTAACATCCGCGGAACTGGACTTCCTGCTCCGCTTCCCGATCAAGCCACATGTGACAAGTCCTGTGGAGTTTTTGTCAAACCAATCGTGGGGCGGAATTTGCAGTCTAGCGTCCAAGGATGAGTTCAGGAACCTGGATCGCGACATTGAGACCTCATCGAAGCGCTGGAAGAAACTTGTGGAATCGGAGCTGCCGGAGAAGGAGAAATTTCCACAGGAATGGAAGAACAAAACGGCACTGCAGCGGCTCTGCATGATCAGAGCCCTCAGGCCCGATCGCATGACCTATGCTTTAGCGTAAGTAAACGCCAGATACTCTTTTGCCCAAACAAAGTACGAATAGTGTATGCCCTGCAGCGACTTTATTGAGGAGAAACTGGGCTCCAAATATGTGGAGAGTCGCGCCATGGAGTTTGCCAAGTCGTACGAGGAGGCCAGTCCATCCACGCCGATCTTCTTTATACTGTCGCCCGGGGTGAATCCCCTCAAAGATGTGGAGGCCTTGGGCAAAACAATCGGCTTCACCATGGATCTGGGCAATTTCCATAATGTGTCGCTGGGACAGGGTCAGGAGGCCATTGCGGAGGCGGCCATGGACACGGCGGCCAAGAACGGCCATTGGGTGGTGCTGCAGAATATTCATTTGGTGCGGAAATGGCTGCCCGTGCTGGAGAAGAAACTGGAGTACTACGCCGAGGATTCGCATCCGGACTATCGCATGTTTCTGAGCGCAGAGCCAGCCTCCACGCCCTCGGCGCACATAATACCACAGGTAACACACATCGAGGGGAAATAAATCTATAAGTTATAGCAAGTAAATCTTTCTCCATATCGATGGCAGGGCATACTGGAATCGTCCATCAAGATCACCAACGAACCACCGACTGGCATGCTGGCGAATCTGCACAAGGCGCTGGATAACTTCACCCAGGAGACCCTGGAAATGTCGGGCAAGGAGGCCGAGTTCAAGGCCATTCTCTTCTCGCTCTGCTACTTCCATGCCGTGGTGGCAGAGCGGCGCAAATTCGGCCCACAGGGCTGGAACAAGATCTATCCCTTCAATGTGGGCGACCTGAACATCAGTGTGTCGGTGCTGTACAATTATCTGGAGGCGAATGCCAAGGTGCCGTGGGAGGATCTGCGCTATCTGTTCGGCGAGATCATGTACGGCGGCCACATCACTGACGACTGGGACAGGCGGCTGTGCATCACCTATCTGGAGGAGTACATGCAGCCGGATCTGGTGGATGGTGAACTGTTTCTGGCGCCCGGCTTTCCCGCACCGCCCAACACCGACTACCAGGGCTATCACAGCTATGTGGACGACATGATGCCGGCTGAGTCGCCGTACCTTTATGGGCTGCATCCCAATGCGGAGATTGGCTTTCTAACGACACGAGCCGAGAACATTTTCCGCACCGTCTTCGAGATGCAGCCACGCGACGCAGGCGCTGGCGGGGGGGCGACGGTGACGCGCGAGGACAAGGTCAAGCAGATTGTCGATGAGATAATTGAGAAGCTGCCGGAGGAATTCAATATGGTGGAGATCATGAACAAGGTGGAGGAGCGCACGCCGTATGTGATAGTGGCCTTTCAGGAGTGCGAGCGCATGAACTTCCTCACCAGCGAAATGAAGCGCAGCCTGAAGGAGCTGGACTTGGGCCTGAAGGGTGAATTGACAATTACATCGGACATGGAGGTGCTGGAGAATTCACTGTTTTTGGATCAAGTGCCGCCCATTTGGACGCAGCGTGCGTATCCCTCGCTCTTGGGTCTCAACAATTGGTTCATTGACCTGTGCCTGCGTCTGCGTGAGCTTGAGACCTGGTCCACCGATTTTGTGGTAAGCTCTCAGTCCGAACTTAGCTTGGCTACTCTTTTATTGTACTCTCTGGTGTCTGGGCCTCTGCCGCTCTTGCAGCTGCCCTCTTGCGTGTGGCTGGCTGGTTTCTTCAATCCGCAGTCCCTGCTCACAGCCATCATGCAGAGCACTGCGCGCCGCAACGATTTGCCGCTGGACAAGATGTGCCTGCAGTGTGACGTGACCAAGAAGCAGAAGGAGGAATTTACGTGAGTGATACGGCCCATACCCAATTGACTTTTCAGCTGACCCTTCCCAGCGAGAGAGCAGAGAGAGAGCAAAGAATTATTAATGCTGCGCTGATTGTTTTTTTTATTCGCGTTGCATAGAAAGAATACTCGTAATATTTGAGCAGCTTTGGCTGCCTGTAAGCTCTTTAAGCAGTCATAGATAATCGGTTTGTCGACCCTCAGCGCGCCCCCTAATCTCCATGGCATGGATGTTGCAACATGTAAGGGGCAGAGGGGGCATGGGCACGGACACGGGCACGGGCACGGGCACTCTGTGTAAACAGCGGCCAATGGCCACTCATTGAGTGTGTCTATTAATAGCCGCAATGCTATTTCATAAGAGCTAATTTTAAAAGCCCACAGTGTGGCGAGGAGTGGCGGGGAGCTGTGTGGTGTGGCGGGGAGTGGAGTAGGGGCGTATAAATAGGAATTATTAATAGCCTCATGTAATTTACAATTGTCTGTGTGCCTGATTGTGGCAGCAAGCTGATTGCTTATTAAGTGGCGCCCTGGTCGACAAAACGTCGCACACGTTTTACATGGCGTCAGACGGCAGTCGCAGCGCTAAGCAAACAATGGCTGTGGCACCGTCGCGACATTAGCACACACCCCCCCCTAATTAAACAGCGATAAACGCTCGATTAAAGATCCACGATCTGCCGATGTTTGTAATTACAGGACGGCACCGCGCGACGGCTGCTGCGTGCATGGCATTTTCATGGAGGGCGCCAGATGGGATATACAGCAGGGCATTATCATGGAATCGCGGCTCAAAGAACTCTATCCATCAATGCCAGTGATCAATATTCGGGTGAGTCTTTTCTTCTCGTTGTTGTTGTAATGCAAATTTTGGATAGTGCTGAATTGAGAATGAGAATCTGTGGCGTCTCAAAGTTTGGCGCATGTTTGCCGCATGAATAAATTCTCAAAACTAGATGCCCTTACGAATGGCGAATAATTTGTCCATTGCAGGCCATTACCCAGGACAAGCAAGATCTGCGGAATATGTACGAGTGCCCCGTCTACAAGACCCGCACCCGTGGCCCCACCACCTACGTATCGAACTTGAATCTGAAGACCAAAGACAAGCCCGGCAAATGGATTCTGGCCGGTGTGGCGCTACTACTGCAGACCTAAATCGCATAACCAATTAGCTTTCTTTCTGTACTTTAATAATTCCCAACTGACAATTTTTAGTAGAATTTTATAGCTGAAATTTAGAGATAATTCACCACTTAGAAAGACATCTTCTCGCGTTAGTACAATACTAGACCTAAGCTATGATTAACAATGTTTGCCAGTAGCAAGTAGACTTGAGCTTAGACTTCGATTGAACCTCTTTGTAGTGCACATTTTTTTGAAATAAAAACACTTCCTAAGTAGTCCTGCCTTAGGCGCACTAGCATAAAACTAAACAGAAGCAAAACATCGTTCGTTAGTTTGTTTACTTTGCTGGCAGTACGCCAAGGCCCATCCACAGGTTACTTTAGCTGGGTAAGCATAATGCATTTAATTCGTTTAATTGTGACTCAATTTGTGTTGCTTATTGAAAGGTAAAAACCCCATGGAAATCGCCCAATTACGCATTAAACGAAACAATGCATCACAGCCAATGGAAACCAATTCGATTATAATTATTGAATGAGCTGTGCGATAATCGTTTGACCACGCCGCCGATAAGACAGCAAAGATCCTACGAGTATGAGCTATGGGAAAGAAATTTAAAAAATGTAAATTAAAATAATTCGAAATGAAAAGCGTCGCGTAGCCATAAATAACAGACCAGACCAGACCTACATATAGTTATGGATATATGTACATACGAGTATGTGGACCACAATACGTATGCTTGCCTACCATCAAAGAGAAAATTCATAGACATTTTTGTGCTGGGGTGCTGTGAACTCGTGGCCGTCGCAAATTGAAAGAATTTTCACATATTTATTTATTTTTTTTTTTTTTTGGTTTTGTTTCGCTTTGGTTTATTTATTTATTTTGTATTTTTGTATATTTTTTTGTTGTACATTTCGGGTGTGCCCCTCTCGCTCTCTGATAAGCGTGCGACGGCTTTGGGGTTCGGTTATGCTGACGAAATTTTCAAAGATGCCACAGAGCAGAGCAAAGCAACGCGAAGCGAAGCGAACCAAGAGAGGAGGAAAAACAGTATTGAACGGTACGTGAACCAATTAACAGCGTCGGGGCCGAGGACGAGAATTTTTAGCAACAGCATTTCTGGGTGACTGCATAAATACATGAATAATTCAAATACAAAACTCCAGCCAGCAGCAGCCAAAGCAACAGCAACAACAAGTTGGGACAACGACAACGTCAACGTGACGTGACTTGCCTATTGAGGGACAGAGAAGTATCGATCAAACGATCGCCCGCCCAATCTACCGATCGGATCGGATCGTATCGTATCGGATCGTATCGGTGTTCGTATGATTCTTCCAGCCAAGCTAACAGCCAAGCAGAGCCCACCACCGCAAATACTCAATCGAATGAGATAAAAAGGTAAAGAGTAAAGGCAAAATGCTGTACACCGCAACAAAAAGAAAATTGAAGACGACGACACGAGCGTAAATCTTTTTAGCATGAACAAAAAATTCTATAAAACTAACAGACACTGTGTGGTCGGACATCATTCATTCGTGCGCTACGACGGCAAACGGCAGACGACAGCCATCAGCCAACAGCCAGATACAGATAGCCAGCCAAGCCAGCCAGCCAGCCAGCCAGCCAACCATCCAGTCGGACGTAGGGACAGTCATTGATTGATTGATTGCTGGACCCCGAAACCCCAGACCAAAACCCAAACTCAAACTCCAAATTGAAAATCGAATCGCTGTGCAGTCAGCAGTATCCCGTATCCCGTATCGCGTATCTGTATCGGCATCATCTCGTATCTGTGTCTAACAGCGCGGAGGCACACACAACCCTTCCCCGTACCATCCGCATATCGCAGCAGCATCCAACGTCCAGTCGCAGTCGTCAAGCCATCAATCAGTCAGTTAGTCAGTTCGTCAATCGACCACTCGTACGCCGCACGCTGGGCCGGAGGATATCTCTGCGCGGCGCTTTAGTTTCAGTTCGCATTTGGACGCGTGCTGGTGCGGCATCGCCGAGACGAGACAGAGAGTCCGAATCAAAATCAAAATCAAAATCGTATTGGATTGAATTGAATTCGAATTCGAATCAGAAGCAGCAGTAGAAGCAGAGCAACGGAATCAGAATCAGAATCGTGCGCGATTAAACGTAACAACAAAAAACATATAGACACACACATATACACGTGTCTGAAGTTCAGTGACAAGCCCCAAATCGGGAATCTATATATATATATTTTATATAGAATATATCAAGCAGCCGCGGCATAATCAATTCGTCTGGCCCCCCCCAGAGTTCACACAGAGCAAATACAAAATAAAAAATAAAAACTATTGTGCAAAGTGCGTTAAAGTGCGGAAGAACCCTGCAAAGAATAATACCTGCGACAATTAAACGGAAGTCTACAACAATCAACAATATGAAGCTGTTTGCAGTATTGCTGGCATGTACGTACATTTTTGGGCATATTTTTTACAAGTTTTAGTTAAAATTCTAACTAGCAAAACACAACGAAAAGGTTTAAGCAAAGGTTTTATGGGGCTAAGTTCCAGTAAAAGTTAAACAAATCTAAGAATTAAGTACAAATTTCCTTCAAAGCTTGCCTCAAAATATTTCAATTCTTTCCATAGTAAAATAATCTTTTGAATGTTGCTTTTTTTCCATACGAATACGAGCACGAGTACGAGTATCAATGTCCAGTGCACTGTTCGATGTGACTCATTTATTGACAATTTCTACAATCAATCTTAGAAATATGAAACACGACTAGAAACAGCAACAAGAGTCTGACCTATTTGTGATTTTTATGGCAGCGTAGACGGGGAATCGGGGCTGGGGAAATCCACATTTTCACGAATTTCAAATGAGGGGCAGCTCCATTCAAAATGCAATGGCAAAACTTATGAATGGAAAGTTTCAGAGATTCATCATTGAGTCATCAGATTAGGCAGAGGCAAAGGCAAGGCCAGATTCAGTTTCTGATTGTGATTCTCGGATTTTGTGTGACATGGCTAATTGGGTATGCAGCGCTAATGCTGCCCGCTTGCTGGAGTGGAGACTAGACTGCCAGGCCAAACGACATGCCAGACGCTCTGGCGTCGCGAAGAATCGATGGGCGTACGTACGGGGCTGTTGTGTTGGCGGCGATGTGGGTGATATCATTGCGAGGGGATGGGGGCATTGATCAAGAGCACTTTGTATGCGGCACTCGACAGAGTGATTCTTTTCGCACGCCTCCTGCCTAACTAACTAACGATGAAACTTTGATGTGGCTCTTCTTTTTTGTTTTTGTCTATTTATAGTGGCGCTGTACGCCCTGACGGTGGTCCAGTGCCTCAGCCTGCCCGATCCCAATGTGAAGTGCGCCATGGATTGTGATACGCAGGAGTATGCGGCAATTTGTGCCGCCGATGACAAGGGCACCACCAGGACCTATCGCAATCTGTGTGTAATGAAGACGGAGAATTGCCTGCAGAGTGCCAGTGAGTAGCGAAGAAGGGAACTTCGATTTTTAACTTCATTATTCATGCCTCTTTTATCGTATTGTGTTTTCCCCCCCACAGGCTTCCAAAAGATCAGCGACAAGGAGTGTCCTTAAAAGCAGCGCTAGTCCAGCAGGATGATGAACTTAATCGATGAGGGAGGATGCTGGAGGGAGTCTTCTTTCTGGCGTGGTATTTGTGTGTGATATTTTTAAGTTGTACTTCAGCGGAATACAGAACACGCCCCCCAACGTAATGCATAACTACAATATACCGTATTCTATAATTCTATATTAATTTTAAATATTAAATAAAGTAATCTAAATACGCACCTTAGGCCCGTCATAGTTTTTTCCTTAAATAAGCGATGACTTCATTCCCCATTCCCCGTACCCATTCCCCATTCACCCCAAACGAACAATCAATCCGCGCTCCCAGCAGACGTACCGCCACCCTGATCTCCTAATCTCTGCCCTCGTATTGCTCAAATTGAAATTAAGTCATCGGACCGATTTAGCAAATCGTTTCTTGATTTGATAGTTTGTCCCGTCCCATCCCGTCCCGTCCCGTCCGGCGCACACAACACACGCGCTGTTGCTACTTACGCTTACGCTTACGCATCACGTGTTTCGCTCGGCTAACAGAAAAACGGATTGGATTCGCATCTGCGTCAGCATTCGCATCGGATTCGAGTTCGGAGCTGATAGTAGACACCCCACCCACCGCCCTTCTGGCCATTAGATCGCAGGTTTAACATGGATCAATGTGGATTAAAGTGTTTTATTTTAATTATCCTGCAAGCAGCTTCAATCGACTTCAGGCTTAGTCCTTGCTGCATAGCTTTGGATGGGGCAGTGCAACCAAGAGGTCAGCATGCTCAAAGACTTCGCACGAAGATCAGATCGCCCAGACCACTCCGATACCCCTGATACCCATTTAATAGTATAATTTAATACGTAATTAAATTAAACAATTATTAAATATTTTAAAACTCATTTTCACCACAATATTTTCATATTTTTATTGCATTTGAATATTTGTAACATTAGAAAGTTTGCTGCCAGCAGCATGCTGCAATTCCTCTGGCAACATTTTAAGTTATTGGCAACATGATGTTATTACATTGGCTGCATGTTAGGTTGTTGGCAGCATGTTTTTAAGAAATTGGCAACTTTTACACAGTGGCGCTACTCTGTTGGTTTTTTCGTGCACAGTGTCATGGCAGTCAGCTTGTGTCAGTGAATATAATTCGTAGCATATTTTTGGGTGTAAGTGTAAGATTCGAGCATAAAAGTAGGCGCGATGTTTAAGTCTATGTTTTGCCAGGTCTGCGTTGCTGTTGCGGCTAACTTCCTTCAGTCGAGTCCACACAATCAGGGATAAACGGATTGATTTAAAAGTAAACTGCTTGCTATGAACAAAATCTTACAGTTTCAGATACGCACTGCTTGATGATAACTTTATTGTGAAGGGGAAAATTAACCAATACTTCAGGCTTAGTCGATAAATTGCTCGCAGGAGAAATTGAGGTATAATTTCATTAGAGAAAGGGCTTAAAATATATGAAGAAAAAGAATTCCTTGAGAAACCCCTGAGCAAAAGAAACCAAGCCTCATGGAAACACTTGGCTTGCTTTGGCCCAAGCTAAAGCCATTTCGTAGCGAAAATATTTAAATGACCCATCGCAATCCAGATGTATTGTTATACGTGCGGCGTCTCCTAATAGCGGGCTTTATCTTGTGGCCAGAGACCCCCGCCCTACCCCACCCCATACATATGTATGGCTCTGAGAAATGTGAGCATATTCCAGTGATTAATGCAGGAGCCGGCCAATGAGGCCCCACCACATCGAGGACCCTCAGGGGGGTCCACGTCTCGCGACTCGCAACGCGAGTGGATAAGGAGTCGGTTGGTGGGTGCGCCACTTCCCCCGTAATTAAACTTGATTAATTGTCTAGTCAGCATGAAGGTAAAAATCGGCGTACCCACGATAACAAAACGGAAATGGAAATTAATTAATACGAACCCAAACGAACACAAAAAGAAATAATGAACAAGTTTTCCTTGGCAAATCGAAGACCCAACCCAACACCCATCAGGGATGTGTGGCTAAGCTGCGGGATCTAGCAGCAGCCTCCTTATTAAATGTGAGCACACAGAAACAAGTGATCCAGCGGGCTAAAGGGTTCTTTTTATCAAAAATATTCACCATCCAATTTATTTTTCACCTGTCTGTAGTTGGCATAGTAAATTTCTCAGTTCTCCCGCCTTCGTATCGGCTTCGTAAAAATTCCATAATCAGCAAACAAATAAATAAACAGCTGGAAAAGTTTCTCGGAAACTTTTAGCACCTTGTGCACGTAAAGGGTTTCATTTTGTCTTGGCACGCAAACTTCTGGGGCCAAATCGGCGAGATGGCAGCCAAAGAAATTTATTTAATTTGCAGCATTTGCATTAAGAGGTTAAGTAAAGAGTAATGCCGGCAGGGCAGCCATCTGAAGGCGTAAGTCGAGCCGATGTTATCGATTAATGAAGCTGCCTGGATCAGGCAGCATTGCATTCCACAAAAGGATCTGGCTTGCAGCTTCCGGATCCGTTCGGTGTGTAAATATCCAAAGCGAAAAGTCGGAAGAGCTTCGAGGGCTGCACTTGCCGGAGTATCCTGTGCACCACAACAGACGCAAGCTTAAGTATTCCTCTAATATTTAATTATGCACCTACGAATATAAATTGTTTCATGAGATTATACGGAGAACTGCTTGTGAGCTGTTTGTTGGCTTTGTAGTCCTGGCCAATTAATTTTAGCCTTAACATATTCATTCAGCTATTCATTTCGCTCCCTCTGCACTCCACCGTTGTGGTGCCTGCTGCATAAATAATTCATTATTTTGCCGAAGGAGTTTCGCTTATCGTCAGCAAACAAGCCACACCTACCCGTACCCGTACCTGTACCTGTGCCTGCCCATTGTGCCCACTCCATTGGCCGGTAAAAAGTAATATTAACAGCTTTATCAATCGCAGAGGACCCCAAAACTAAGCCAGCGGCAGTACCCAGTACCCAGTGCCCATGCCGGTCCAGACATCGAGAGGAAGGTGCGTCCGATTCGGTTTCCGATTTCGATTTGAATTTCGAGCTGCATGCAAAAAGTTTCGCGAGTAAAATAAATAAATGAAAACAAAGGGCGCATAAATATTTGAAGATCGCCCAAATAAGCAGAAAACACTCGTACTCACACACATGCCCCTCGTATACGAAAGTAGGTGGGAAACAAGTGAATTGAAAATTATTTCCAATTCGTTTGCTTTTCTCATTATAATTGAGGCGGCGCAAGAAGTTGCGTCTGCAGCTTCTTGCCTCATCTGGTGTCTGTTTCCCCCCGTTTTCGGAGGCAGGGCTGCTCTTGTTTCGCGTACTTCTGTGCCTGCCACGGACCCGACTCTGTCTGTGGCTCTCAAGATTTAACATACAGATTTTGCTGCAGTTTGTTGCGCTTTTTAATGAACATGACTTGACTTCGGTTGAACCCCTTGACCGACGGCTTAAGCACATAAATATGTACAGTGTGTTCATATGTATGTGTGCACATGTAGGGTCAGATATCGGTTACATAATAATCTCAGTCGCATTGCAGCATTGGCAGGCAGGTGAAGGCACTGCACCGCTCTGGGGCAGATTCCTTGAATGATTTCTGAGTTGTTTCCACTTTTTTTTTTTTTGTTTTGTTTATTTATTTCCTTACATAATTATTTCCTTTCAAACTTAAACAATTAACGAATATTTCTTTGGGTATAAAATATTTTTGTTTTAAAAACTCCATTCAAAAGGAGACTTCCTGCCACCTAGGGTCTCTCACTTCCTTTCATTTGTTTTCATATTTGCTTATACGTAAAACAAAATGCAAAACGAAACCGAAAGCTGGGTAACAATTTAATTTCAGTTTCGTTTTGCGCATGAAAATGTAAATCAAATTTTCACTTCTCTTTGTTTACAATTTTCATTTCATTTTTGCTAGAATCATTGCGCGCCCTTGCCCGACTGTGATAGGCGCCCCTAAGGGGGCGGTGGCAAGGAGCGGTGCTACGAGTACGTATAAAAAGGGGCTGCAGCCCTTTGATAAGCAGATTATACGCTTTTCAGCATTTTCATCCTTATTTTCCGCCCCCCCGGTTTCCCCACGTCGTCCGTCCCTTCGTTCGTTCTGGCGTAGCATGTTTTAGGGATTTTCCTTGCCGTCTCCGAGTATTGTTGCATTGACATCTGTGGCATATTGTTTTCAACCGAGATTATTATCAGCGGGAAACGATTTGCATCCAATCAAATTTCATAAATCGAAATGATTTAAACTTGAGAGTTAATATTTAATGTGGGAGTCTCCCGTGGAGATGTCAAATTTAAGCTGCACATAAGAAGATTTCCCACTCTGTCCCTCTTCGCTTCCGTTTAAAGTAAACTTAACATTTCTTCAATGTTCACAGTAATTTTTTTTTCTGCTGTGGTTGGCTCCGATCCATTTGTCTTGCTTTGTCCGCAAACATTAAGGAAACAGAATGCCCACAAGCTGACGAGGGAGTGCAAAATCGGCAAAGGGAGGAGGGCCACGCAACAGCCGGCCGCAGCAGTCAGCTTGTCAACCAAGCCACCCACCCAGCCGCCGCCCACAACCATTCCACGTCAGGATAATTAAGAAATTTTTCAGTTCCCCATTTTGGGATGGCCGCCACACTTCCACTCCCACACGACCCCCCCTCCACTGTTGGCCTGATGGGGCGACCTTCCTTATCGAAGTAAATGGAAATTGATTGAATTCCATTAGGCCAGAGGCAGGGCCAGGGCCAGTGCCAGGGCCAGGGTAGGAATCGAACTCTCGTCTCTGGCCTTTCAAATTAGGCGAAAAACTAATGAGCTATGCACATGACCACCGCCGCCTCCATTCGAGACATTAAAACTTGTTCAGCATCCGACTATCAATTGCTGGGGGGGAGAGCAGACCGCAAAGGGAGATGAGAACTTACTTACTGCCCGTTCTGAGGAGTGCATTGAGCCATCAAGTGCTTGAGCAGGAATGTGGTTGTATTTCCGGGGGATGTCTATTACTCGCCTGGTAATGGATACGCATTACAGAGCTCACTCTGTTTCCCATATATTTTTAATTGAGAATCGATTGACATGCACAGTTCAGGTTTGCTTATTGTTCCAATCAAATTTTTGACTTTTGTTTTTGACATAAACAAATATGGAATAGGTAGCTTGATCCGCAGATCATTGTCTCTGTGTATATACTCCTTCCAGCATGCCATAACTGGTGCAAATACCTCACAAAAAATCACAAAGGAGGACTATATGCCGATCCCTTTATACACAGTCCGCCTGCTTCGACTATGATAGAGTGGATACGTGAACCTTAACGGGGGAAGCATAATTCGCACGCACGGAGCCGTGACAGGATTGTCAGTTGGTCCGTCAGCTAAATCAGTGCAACGCATGCGTGCCACATTCATCATCGTCAGTGGCACACAACACACTCACTCAACATATTGTTGCAACATATTTTACGTGAGGGGTTACCGTCAGGTCTTCACTTCCACTTCCACTTCCCCCTGCCAATGCCCCATTCCCCTCATCCCAATTGCTGCTGCTTGCGTGGAGATTTTTTCAATTTTTAGCGAAAATTACATCATCACTTATGCTGAATGAGATTTTCTCTTGTCCTGATCCTGCTGCTGCTCCTGCTGCTCCTTCCTGCTTCTGACTCGGTGAATTATTAAAAAATTTCTTTGTCAACAAATCACTTTGTTCAGGGGAGTTCTGTGGCGGGGGGTGCGCTCCACTAAATAAGGCGTGGGTCATACACACACACACACTCCTCTCCTCCCCCCGCAACTCACATGCGATTTACATTAGCTGCAGAAAAATATAAAAAAAAATTTAAAAACGTCGCAAAGAAATTTGTTAACGTTGGAGGGTTGGTTCGCCCTGCCTCCTCCCCTGATGATGTATGACGGCAAAGGTGGAAAATCGTTTCGAAACATAATTTTGTTTGCCCGACACCTACAACAGGCGCATAAATCTTCCACATCTTTAATTCTGGCGGTTTGGGACCGTTCTGGGCGGCTTTAAGGCACAGCCTTCAGCCTTCGCCTAATTTTTGGGTACCCAGCCGCCTGCGGCAGTCGTTGACAAATTCAATAATTTTTCCCATTACAAAAGGAATATTACGCTGTGTGGGTTTGTTTTTGTCTGACGACAGCCAGCCAAAGGCAAAGGCAAAAGCAAAATTGATTGACGCTGATTTGTGTGAAGGTGGCGGCACACTGGCCGGGCGGGCAGGAATCCCTGGATAAATTTAATTTTACCCAAAGAAAAATTCTACGAAATCGACACCTGCCGTGGCAGCCGGAAAGTAATCAAAATAAAATATGGATTTTTCTTTTTTTGTTGCACGCCCTTGCCGCAGGGCGGCAGTCCTGCGAGAGTCCTGTGCGTGGAGTCTACCAATCTGCAATTTGTCTTGGGCTGATGTGCGCAGCGAGTGTGTGTGCGTCTAAGTGTCTGGGTGGGGCTTCTTCTAAGCCGCTCAGCAAACAAGCGGAAGTTGCCCCACGAAGCGTTAATACTTGCAAATTTGTGATAAGACTTAGGACTCAAGTTGGGCTGCCTCCACTCATCCGGCATCCTCTTTGGGGATTGGGGAGATAATGCACGAAAGCTGGTTTCCGCGCAGAGTGTTGTGGGGGGTGTGGCAAAGGCCACCAAATGCGAAAGGGGTAACAGCGGGACGATGCGTTGGCTTGCTCTTATTATTATCCTGTTTCTTCCTACCTTTCTTCCCATTATTTCTTCGCATTGATCTGCAGAAACTATACTTTGGCAACAGCCGAACTTTGGCCCACAAATAACCAAAAACTTGCCATGAGATAATAATAATCGCGAGACATTGGCAGCCGAAAATAATTTGCCAAAAGTGGCAGCAGCAAAGTTAACCGAATGCGAAGACTCGTACGAGTAGACCAAAAATTGCAGACACATTACCCCGCCCCGCCCCGCCCTGCACCGCACAGCTTCCAATTTCAATAATGTGGAACATTCGAGTGTGAACACAAACGTGCTCCGAAAACTATTCCCAGCGAAATAGTTTTGCCAGCACATCTGCTGGCAGCTCTCTCTCTCTCTCTCTCTCTCCCGCTCTCTGGCCAAAAATTCGTATTATTGAACGGCAATAAATTTGACTGGAAAACAGGAAGTGAATGTGCTGGGGAAATGGGTTTGGGCTGGGTGTTTCGGGGCAAAACAAAAACCAAGAACTTTTTGGGCAAAAATAGGGAAAAGTTTTAATTACCCATAAAGATGTTCGTACACGAAACAAAAACTACTAGAACAGGGAACAGGGAACAGAGAAAACCAGGGAAGGCCAGGCAAAACCAGGCCGAAAGGCCAAATCATGGCATCAATGGCAATGGCAATGGGTTATGGCAAATGATTCTAGGTTCGGTTCGGTTTGGTCTCGCTTCGCCGGACGAAGGAGAGACTGAAATTGTAATCGTCGGAAGCACAGGCCGAGGCGGAAGCACACCAAAAAAGGCAGCCAAGAGCCTCTCATGTCTCGCCCCCTCATAAAGATCATAACGCATTAAATTGGCCCACAAATTGGACTTCTCTCTTGGCCCAGTGCTTGGCCAATTTTTCAGGAATCAATGGCCAATAAGTAGGCAACGCCAAAATCGTTTTCTGGTCAGTCATTCTTTTTGTGTGCTCTTGGACCTGGGCAGCCGGAGCTTCTGGTGTTCTTGTTGTTGTTGTTGTTATTGTTGTTGCTGTGTTGAGTAATCGCAATTTGGCGCCGTTTACCAGTTACCGAAACGCTCAAATGTCCCCACCACTCGCCGCGACTCCTTGCAGCTCCTTTGCGCTGTCATCCATGGCCGTGTCCACGCCCTCGAGATATCTTTGGCCTGTGGGGGGTGGGGTGGCTGTTGTGTGTGTATGTCGGGGGCTTTGAGAAGTTAAGAATTCAATTGACCACAAAATCAAGATTATTGTACGAGCACAAGAACTGAAGTGTGGCAGCGAGTCCAGACAGGCAAAAGCCACTTGGCTGTCTGTGAACGGGGCTTCACTTCCTGTTCTCTTCGTTGCCATAGCCTTGGGCGCTATTTTGAAGTTTATCCGTGGCAAGGCGGAAGCGCTGCCAGCTATCGTACTGACCACTGGACCGACTGTCTTTACGGACTTAAGAGCTGGCCATTGAAACTCGCTCGTCAACTTTCTGCTGCGGCGCAAAGGAAGCGGCGATGAGCTGGAAAGTGTCGGCTAAATTCGATTTGGCTTGCAGCAATGGACTTATTAAACTGTCAAGCCGCACTGTCAGTAGGCGTCACTCCGGCTGGAGGCTGCAGACGAGAAAGAGTTGGAAATTATGATGCAAATTAAATGAATGCGAAGGGAAAACAGGGAAAATTCTCATTAAATTCTAAAACGAAGTAGAGGCCATTCTATATTTATTTTCAACTCCATTTGCCCTCTAATGATTTCTGCGTATTCCCATGCTAATAAATATCTATTTACACTTTCAATCATATTTCATTTTACTGCTTGTTCAACTGCCGACAACATGCTGTGTGGCACCACTCAATTAGCTGGCAAGACCATCGAGCAGAGTAGACTTTACCATGCCAGATCAGATCAGCCACAACGCACCCAATTCGGCGCTGTCCATGTCCAGTTTTGGTTAATTGAAAGCAAACAAAACTCAGCGGAAATGTTGCTCAAACACGCCAAGCGACACACACAACAGACAGAAGGGCGGGGGTGGGGTTTGTCAACCCCTAAATATTATTTATGCTTCCGCATATATTGACCATTCGTTTCTGGGCTTTTAACGCCTGAAAACAGTTTGGTTTTATTTTTTCGGCTTGGGTGCGCCCTCTCGGACGGACAATATTTATTAACTCGTGACCGGTTGGTTAGTGGGGGCTAAGTAAGCATTTAACATTCGCCGGCCGCTGATTGTCGGTGTCGCCTTGCACGGAAATTAGTGAAACTGTATCGTCGTCCTCGACGCTGTCAGCCTTGTGGTTGTAACTTAATTAAGCCCACGCCAAATTGGGCAGGGCCAGCAGAAGCAGCAGCAGCAGCAGAAGCAGCCAAGGCAATTGACACAGTGACACCCCAAGCCAGTCCCGAGGCCTACATTCTCGTGCTGCCCCCCTGCAGAAGCCAAAATGTTAACATAACTCATCGTGTTTCTTATGCAAGCTCTCAGTGCAGGGCATAGACGGGCATGAGGACTTTCTGTGCACGCCAAAACTTCAATCAGAAACCTTTCGTTTTTGGCCCTTCATAGCGTCTGCACTATTCGGCTTTGCCAACACCAAAAATCTTCCCTGTTTGTCGTTAATTTTTTGTGTTCTGTTTCGTTTTGCCCTTTCACGTTGAGGCAGCGTAATTTTCAGGCATTTAGCTTGGGCCAGCCCGGAAGCATTTGGCTTAAATGTCTGGTCATTTGTAAATAGGTTCGTGTGCCACACAGGCCATAGCCACAGCAACACTTGACGGAAATGACCAAGAAATGAGCCTCCGTTTGCTTGGACACACAAAAATGTCACGACTTTCACCTGGCAGGGGGCTAACATCCACTTCCACTTTCCACTTCCATCTGGGGTGTGTTCCTTTGGATGTTTGGATGTGTTGCTGCACCGTTGACTTGGCCAGAAATTAGCACAACATTAAATAACACGATTTTGTGGCTGTGATAACAGGGCTTTATTCTTTATGCTTTATGCTTTGTGCTGTCCTGCTCTGACATGAGTTATGTTCCTGTTAATAACTGGGAGCTGGAGATCCGCACCCCATGAATATTTTATGCCGACTTGCAATACGTTTTAATGGGCTGAGCTGAGTATGTGAATTATGTCTTAGTCTGTTTTAGTTTTTGTACTAATTAGGTCAATGCGAGGGAAGGGTCGGTATCGGGGTCGGGGATAGAAGGGTGTCTGTTCTGTATTTCTGGGCAGAGAGGACACACTGTGATCATGCCAATGGCTGAACATCAACAGTTGATATTCTCACAGCCCTTTTCATCAGCCTTTGCATAAAAGTTTTACCCAATTAGCCTTCGACTCGTCCTCGCCCACTCATTTGGCAATTTTCGGCCTAGCGAAACTTTTGTTCCTCTGGTACACTTCTTGCAAATGGTAGACATTTGTTTCCACATCCACCATGGGCCCTCGCCTCGAGTCGGTAAGTCAGTCCGTCAGTCAGTTTTGGGGGGTGGGAAGGGGGGGCAGCAGCGGCCCTGCGGTCGTTCATTTCATGGCCTGGATCATCAATAACTCATGCCAAGCCAATTTGTATACTTTGGACAGTTTTGTGTTCGGTTTGGCATTCTCTTGCTTGACTTTTGGCCAGCCATCGAGCAATTCCAGAGGAGAACGATTCCAGCAATGGGAAACCGAGAGAGAGAGAGAGAAAGAGAGAGAGACTAGTACTAGGCTCAGAGAGCCGAGACTGAAGCCACATTTCAAAAACAGTTTCCAAGGCATAAATCACTTAAATGCTTCAGGAGCCAAAGAGCCAGAGAGCTGTGCCGTAGGAGTAGAGCAGAGCAGAGCAGAGGACTGGCCGGGGGAACAGTTCGATTTGCCAGCTTGAAAAGTTTTCCTTTTCCCTTTGTTGCTGTCTTCATTTGGAATGTTTTTTCTCGCCCAGCCGTTGCTGCTGTTTGGTTCTTTTTATCATTGGGTAAATTGATTTTTTGTTTTGGCTTTGCCAGAAATAACGATAAATTGAGCAGATGTCACCAAGAGAGAGAGAGAGAGAGAGCAGCGATAGGCGAAACTCCCGAATTGAGTTGAGTTATAGTTGGAGTTGATGTGTGGCTTTCAGTTACCTGAACTGAACTCTGGATACTGGATGCTGGACTTTGAACTGCAGTGGTCTTTTCTTGGCATATCGTCGCCTAATTTGTGGAAAATTGAGATTTATGGCCCTGAATATTTCGGTTTGTCTAGCTCTTAAAGTTGCCTACGAAAATTTAAATCCAGCCAAAAGGGTTTCCACAGCGGCTAGGGAGGAGGAAGAGGAGGAGGTGAATCTCTCTTTTAATTATGATTAATGACCGGCTAATGACTGTTCTCGCCCTTCGATGGCATATCAATGTCACACATCAGCGACTCCTCGCCCGCTCGGCGCAAAAGTTGCAAATTTATTGAAATCCACTGAAAAGCAGAAACCAATCAATAATCGATACAGCCCACGCACACTCGTATATTTAAATCCTAACATATTGCTGCTTAACAAAATACAAAAAAAAGGAATGCAAACATAACGACAATTTCACGCTACAAATGTTTCGATTAAAAATTTCTCGTTTCCTTTTTTTTGCAAATGTCGTTTTGGGGTTGCCAATAAACCACACCCCTACCATTCACATGAACCCAAACCGAACTCCGATCCGCTCCGCCCATACGACTACAGTGTGTGCAAAAATGTAAGTAACGGAGAAAACAAAATACGGCGTAGAGTGAAGCATAAAAAAGCAGCAGCAAGAAGGAATCCCCCGGCAGCCACTCGCCGGACTCGGACTCTATTTGATATTTGCTGAAGCACGACAATGAATAATAACTACATGGAATGCATATGGTAGCAAAAAAAAAAAACAGAAAAGAAAAAAGGATAAGGACGAAGCAGGGACAACCCTGCAAGGATTGGGAGGTTGCAATTTAAAATGTTTCCCAGTTAACGATATTTTTTGTGGCTAGATATATTTTGTGGCATGAAGATGGGGTGGCATATTTATTACTATTTGGTGTAGGGATAATTAAAAAGAGCATAAAAAGGGTTCAGAAATGATAGTGGGAGGTGTAGGTTATCTCTATATCTATCGATTATTATCTATCTGTTTATCTGTATATGATTGAGCCAAGTCCTCCCTGTCTGCCCTTACTCTGGCAATTAGTTTAAGCGACTCTGCGCACAGAAATGCAATAAAACTTTTGCAAATAATTCATATCGGAGACAAAGCTCTTCCGCCGACCCCACAGAATTCTTGCACTGTTTGGCGGTGTGTTTCAGTATTTATTTGCCATTTGCCAGCGACTTGTTTCATATTTATCAACGTCTGTGGCAAATAATTTTATTAACTTTTGCGCAAAACTTCAGCGATGCAACCAGGCTGATTTGGACTGGAGACAGGACACAGGAAACGGGAGAGAGGAGCAGCCAGACTGTTCTGTGAACTGTTCGCGAAAAGTTGCAGTAGGTACAGTTTCGCTACCTTTGGTCGAGGGACAACTTTCCAGGCGCACAACTGGCGCACTGGCAACTGGAAACTATCTGTGGCGCATATTTTATTATTATCCTTTCGCACAAATAAATATACTTTTGCGCAAATTACAAAAGAGCACAACTAACTGGTGACTTTAAGTTGGAAAAGGCATCTATATCTATGTCCGTTACCCAGTATCCCGTCTCCCTGTTCCACTCTATACCGTCCATTGCTGCTGCTGGGCTTTGCGACAAAAAACTTTCGTCCAGATCTAATCAAAAATTCACTTAAAAAGTTTGCACTCGCAGTATGAGGCTGAATGACTTCAAGTGCAACCTTCGCAGTCATCGTTCGTTGTTTTTGTTGGGGCTGTGGGGCATTGTTGCAGTTTCATTGTTGCACAGTCGGCAGAGGCAGCGTGCTGGTAAAAGAACTTCCAGAGCCAGCACTTAATGAAATCTTCTAGGGGCCAGGCCCCTCTTTTTTGAGGGCAGTAGAGAAGTTAACTAAAGGCAGACGAAGTTGGTAGGAGTCGGAAACACCTTATGAGGTGGGTGACACAATAAACTTGAAGGGTTCCATCAAAGAGAATTTGACATGAAATGGAAATGTTAGTTGGGAAGCCAAGAGTGAAACCACAAGGAACACTGCTTCAGGGTTTTCCCTACACAGTTGATTTCCCATATATTAATGCACTCCCCGTTGCAACACTCCATCAGGCACTCAATAAAGCTCAAACCCAATCCTTAACCGCAACAATAATTCCATTTTGATTACCATCAAGTGGATGCCATCGCCCATTGCCTTCACTTGGAGCTGTGAATGCAAATTGCAGTACAATGCGAACAACAGCAGAAAGGAGCTCGAAAATCATTTAAAATCGTTAAAACTTGACTGCTGCCGCATTGAGAGTGGCATAAATGAAGTGTCAATTTTAATATCCCCGAATGCAAAAAATAAACCAGCAAATTGAGCATCTGCAAGGGAGCAGACGGTGGGACGGCGCAGTCTCCTGGGCAACATGAAGCACAATGGGGCCCGGCCCTACTTCCCTGCATACATCCTTCCATGCTTCCTTCCCTGCCGCCTCCGCTCAGGAACAAATTGCATAAAAAATTTCGCGAACACTTAAAAAATTTTCAAGTGCAGTGCCAAAGTCCCAAGTCCCAGCCAGGCAGGAAGGAAGGAAGCAAGGAGGCGAGCAGAGCTGTCTGGCTGAATGCTGCCTCATTTTGGTCCTTTTTGCCTTTTTTAAATTTGCACAAAATTGCAAATAACTTGCAATCAAGGTGCAAGGACTGGCACCGGGGGAGTGGCACTGGCCGGGGCCGGTGCAAGTAACTTTGGAGTCACAACAAAATGGCAATGTCTGAGCTGAGTTTCATTTTGCTAGAAACGTCTGGGAATCAATTTAAGTTAACTCGAGTCTATTGTTTCAGCATCGCCGGCCGCACTTTAAACTCTGCCAGACAACACTCCCTATATATGTATATAGATATATCCCCCATCACCCCCATATCTTTCTCATCCTATCAGCCATCGGGCGGAGCTTTTGTCGTCAGCTAAGGAATTTTTATGAGCTGCCGTAGCTGTTGCAGCTGCCATCCTCGTCGGCTTTCTGTCGCACAAACTTTAGTCTCGACTCTGCTTGTTAATATTTCACCTAGATTGATACTGGAAAAAAATCTGAGGCACATAAAGAGGGTTGAAGGGAGCAGCGCCAGGCATGCCGCCAAGTGGCTTGGTCCTGGTCCTGGCCATGGCTCCACAAAGCAGCTAGGAATTTCATTATATGCACCCGAAGCCAAAGGACAAAGACATGTTTTTAATAGTTTCGCATGTTTGGGCTGCCGGGGTTTTTAGTTCTTTTTATACCAGTACTCAAAAAGAGTTAAGGGGTATATTAGATTTGTGGTAAAAGTGGATGTGTGCAACACAGAGAAGTTAACGTTTCCGATCCCATACAGTATATATATTCTTGTTCAGCATCAAGTCGATATAGCCATGTCCGTCTGTCCGTCTTGATGAGCGCCTAGATCTGAGAGACTATAAGAGCTAAAGCAACCTAATTATGTTTCCAGAATCATGTGATATCACACTGCTACAAGTTTACAAGTTTAAAATTTCGACCAGCTATACTGTTAAATTCAAATCTAAAATACCAGGCGAACAGAAATCAGCAGAAGGTCGCTGGTTTTTTTAATTTCTCGTTTTTTCTTGTTTCTTTTTGTATTTCGTTGCTCTCTTTATTCGCTCTAATTTCTCTCATTTTCTGCCTCCACTTTCCACCGCTCAAATGGCAGAAAACCGTTAAATTCAAATCTGAGATACCAGGCGAACAGAAATCAGCAGAAGGTCGCTGGTTTTTTTAATTTCTCGTTTTTTCTTGTTTCTCTTTGTATTTCGTTGCTCTCTTTTTTCGCTCTAATTTCTCTCATTTTCTGCCTCCACTTTCCACCGCTCAAATGGCAGAAAACCGTTAAATTCAAATCTGAGATACCAGGCGAACAGAAATCAGCAGAAGGTCGCTGGTTTTTTTAATTTCTCGTTTTTTCTTGTTTCTCTTTGTATTTCGTTGCTCTCTTTTTTCGCTCTAATTTCTCTCATTTTCTGCCTCCACTTTCCACCGCTCAAATGGCAGAAAACCGTTAAGTTCAAATCTGAGATACCAGGCGAACAGAAATCAGCAGAAGGTCGCTGGTTTTTTTAATTTCTCGTTTTTTCTTGTTTCTCTTTGTATTTCGTTGCTCTCTTTTTTCGCTCTAATTTCTCTCATTTTCTGCCTCCACTTTCCACCGCTCAAATGGCAGAAAACCGTTAAATTCAAATCTGAGATACCAGGCGAACAGAAATCAGCAGAAGGTTGCTGGTTTCTTTAATTTCTCGTTTTTTCTTGTTTCTCTTTGTATTTCGTTGCTCTCTTTTTTCGCTCTAATTTCTCTCATTTTCTGCCTCCACTTTCCACCGCTCAAATGGCAGAAAACCGTTTAATTCAAATCTGAGATACCAGGCGAACAGAAATCAGCAGAAGGTCGCTGGTTTTTTAATTTCTCGTTTTTTCTTGTTTCTCGTTGTATTTCGTTGCTCTCTTTATACGCTCTAATTTCTCTCATTTTCTGCCTCCACTTTCCACCGCTCAAATGGCAGAAAACCGTTAAATTCAAATCTGAGATACCAGGCGAACAGAAATCAGCAGAAGGTCGCTGGTTTCTTTAATTTCTCGTTTTTTCTTGTTTCTCTTTGTATTTCGTTGCTCTCTTTTTTCGCTCTAATTTCTCTCATTTTCTGCCTCCACTTTCTACCGCTCAAATGGCAGAAAACCGTTAAATTCGAATCTGAGATAGCAGGCGAACAGAAATCAGCAGAAGGTCGCTGGTTTTTTTAATTTCTCGTTTTTTCTTGTTTCTCTTTGTATTTCGTTGCTCTCTTTTTTCGCTCTAATTTCTCTCATTTTCTGCCTCCACTTTCCACCGCTCAAATGGCAGAAAACCGTTAAATTCAAATCTGAGATACCAGGCGAACAGAAATCAGCAGAAGGTCGCTGGTTTTTTTAATTTCTCGTTTTTTCTTGTTTCTCTTTGTATTTCGTTGCTCTCTTTTTTCGCTCTAATTTCTCTCATTTTCTGCCTCCACTTTCCACCGCTCAAATGGCAGAAAACCGTTAAGTTCAAATCTGAGATACCAGGCGAACAGAAATCAGCAGAAGGTCGCTGGTTTTTTTAATTTCTCGTTTTTTCTTGTTTCTCTTTGTATTTCGTTGCTCTCTTTTTTCGCTCTAATTTCTCTCATTTTCTGCCTCCACTTTCCACCGCTCAAATGGCAGAAAACCGTTAAATTCAAATCTGAGATACCAGGCGAACAGAAATCAGCAGAAGGTCGCTGGTTTTTTTAATTTCTCGTTTTTTCTTGTTTCTCTTTGTATTTCGTTGCTCTCTTTTTTCGCTCTAATTTCTCTCATTTTCTGCCTCCACTTTCCACCGCTCAAATGGCAGAAAACCGTTAAATTCAAATCTGAGATACCAGGCGAACAGAAATCAGCAGAAGGTCGCTGGTTTTTTTAATTTCTCGTTTTTTCTTGTTTCTCTTTGTATTTCGTTGCTCTCTTTTTTCGTTATAATTTCTCTCGTTTTCTGCCTCCACTTCCCACCGCTCAAATGGCAGAAAACCGTTAAATTCAAATCTGAGATACCAGGCGAACAGAAATCAGCAGAAGGTCGCTGGTTTTTTTAATTTCTCGTTTTTTCTTGTTTCTCTTTGTATTTCGTTGCTCTCTTTTTTCGCTCTAATTTCTCTCATTTTCTGCCTCCACTTTCCACCGCTCAAATGGCAGAAAACCGTTAAATTCAAATCTGAGATACCAGGCGAACAGAAATCAGCAGAAGGTCGCTGGTTTTTTTAATTTCTCGTTTTTTCTTGTTTCTCTTTGTATTTCGTTGCTCTCTTTTTTCGCTCTAATTTCTCTCATTTTCTGCCTCCACTTTCCACCGCTCAAATGGCAGAAAACCGTTAAATTCAAATCTGAGATACCAGGCGAACAGAAATCAGCAGAAGGTCGCTGGTTTTTTTAATTTCTCGTTTTTTCTTGTTTCTCTTTGTATTTCGTTGCTCTCTTTTTTCGCTCTAATTTCTCTCATTTTCTGCCTCCACTTTCCACCGCTCAAATGGCAGAAAACCGTTAAATTCAAATCTGAGATACCAGGCGAACAGAAATCAGCAGAAGGTCGCTGGTTTTTTTAATTTCTCGTTTTTTCTTGTTTCTCTTTGTATTTCGTTGCTCTCTTTTTTCGCTCTAATTTCTCTCATTTTCTGCCTCCACTTTCCACCGCTCAAATGGCAGAAAACCGTTAAATTCAAATCTTATTTCGTTGCTCTCTTTTTTCGCTCCAATTTCTCTCATTTTCTGCCTCCACTTCCCACCGCTCAAATGGCAGAAAACCGTTAAATTCAAATCTGAGATACCAGGCGAACAGAAATCAGCAGAAGGTCGCTGGTTTTTTTAATTTTTCGTTTTTTCTTATTTCTCTTTGTATTTCGTTGCTCTCTTTTTTCGTTATAATTTCTCTCATTTTCTGCCTCCACTTTCCACCGCTCAAATGGCAGAAAACCGTTAAATTCAAATCTGAGATACCAGGCGAACAGAAATCAGCAGAAGGTCGCTGGTTTTTTTAATTTCTCGTTTTTTCTTGTTTCTCTTTGTATTTCGTTGCTCTCTTTTTTCGCTCTAATTTCTCCCATTTTCTTCCTCCACTTTCCACCGCTCAAATGGCAGAAAACCGTTAAATTCAAATCTGAGATACCAGGCGAACAGAAATCAGCAGAAGGTCGCTGGTTTTTTTAATTTCCCGTTTTTTCTTGTTTCTCTTTGTATTTCGTTGCTCTCTTTTTTCGCTCTAATTTCTCTCATTTTCTGCCTCCACTTTCCACCGCTCAAATGGCAGAAAACCGTTAAATTCAAATCTGAGATACCAGGCGAACAGAAATCAGCAGAAGGTCGCTGGTTTTTTTAATTTCTCGTTTTTTCTTGTTTCTCTTTGTATTTCGTTGCTCTCTTTTTTCGCTCTAATTTCTCTCATTTTCTGCCTCCACTTTCCACCGCTCAAATGGCAGAAAACCGTTAAATTCAAATCTGAGATACCAGGCGAACAGAAATCAGCAGAAGGTCGCTGGTTTTTTTAATTTCTCGTTTTTTCTTGTTTCTCTTTGTATTTCGTTGCTCTCTTTATACGCTCTAATTTCTCTCATTTTCTGCCTCCACTTTCCACCGCTCAAATGGCAGAAAACCGTTAAATTCAAATCTGAGATACCAGGCGAACAGAAATCAGCAGAAGGTCGCTGGTTTTTTTAATTTCTCGTTTTTTCTTGTTTCTCTTTGTATTTCGTTGCTCTCTTTTTTCGCTCTAATTTCTCTCATTTTCTGCCTCCACTTTCCACCGCTCAAATGGCAGAAAACCGTTAAATTCAAATCTGAGATACCAGGCGAACAGAAATCAGCAGAAGGTCGCTGGTTTTTTTAATTTCACGTTTTTTCTTGTTTCTCTTTGTATTTCGTTGCTCTCTTTTTTCGCTCTAATTTCTCCCATTTTCTTCCTCCACTTTCCACCGCTCAAATGGCAGAAAACCGTTAAATTCAAATCTGAGATACGAGGCGAACAGAAATCAGCAGAAGGTCGCTGGTTTTTTTAATTTCTCGTTTTTTCTTGTTTCTCTTTGTATTTCGTTGCTCTCTTTTTTCGCTCTAATTTCTCTCATTTTCTGCCTCCACTTTCCACCGCTCAAATGGCAGAAAACCGTTAAATTCAAATCTGAGATACCAGGCGAACAGAAATCAGCAGAAGGTCGCTGGTTTTTTTAATTTCTCGTTTTTTCTTGTTTCTCTTTGTATTTCGTTGCTCTCTTTATTCGCTCTAATTTCTCTCATTTTCTGCCTCCACTTTCCACCGCTCAAATGGCAGAAAACCGTGAAATTCAAATCTGAGATACCAGGCGAACAGAAATCAGCAGAAGGTCGCTGGTTTTTTTAATTTCTCGTTTTTTCTTGTTTCTCTTTGTATTTCGTTGCTCTCTTTATTCGCTCTAATTTCTAATTCAATTCGCAACCAGCGACCTTCTGCTGATTTCTGTCGCCTCGTATCTCAGATTTGAAATGGGTTTCGCATGAGCGAAAAAAGAACAAGAAAAAACGAGAAATTAAAAAAACCAGCGACCTTCTGCTGATTTCTGTTCGCCTGGTATCTCAGATTTGAATTTAACGGTTTTCTGCCATTTGAGCGGTGGAAAGTGGAGGCATAAAATGGGAGAAATTAGAGCGAAAAAAGAGAGCAACGAAATACAAAGAGAAACAAGAAAAAACGAGAAATTAAAAAAACCAGCGACCTTCTGCTGATTTCTGTTCGCCTGGTATCTCAGATTTGAATTTAACGGTTTTCTGCCATTTGAGCGGTGGAAAGTGGAGGCATAAAATGGGAGAAATTAGAGCGAAAAAAGAGGAGAAATGAAATACAAAGAGAAACAAGAAAAAGAGAGAAATTAAAAAAACCAGCGACCTTCTGCTGATCTCTGTTCGCCTGGTATCTCAGATTTGAATTGAACGGTTTTCTGCCATTTGAGCGGTGGCAAGTGGTGGCAGAAAATGAGAGAAATTAGATCGAAAAAAGAGAGCAACGAAATACAAAGAGAAACAAGAAAAAACGAGAAATTAAAAAAACCAGCGACCTTCTGCTGATTTCTGTTCGCCTGGTATCTCAGATTTGAATTTAACGGTTTTCTGCCATTTGAGCGGTGGAAAGTGGAGGCAGAAAATGAGAGAAATTAGAGCGAAAAAAGAGAGCAACGAAATACAAAGAGAAACAAGAAAAAACGAGAAATTAAAAAAAACAGCGACCTTCTGCTGATTTCTGTTCGCCTGGTATTTCAGATTTGAATTTAACAGTTTTCTGCCATTTGAGCGGTAGAAAGTGGAGGCAGAAAATGAGAGAAATTAGAGCGAAAAAAGAGAGCAACGAAATACAAAGAGAAACAAGAAAAAACGAGAAATTAAAAAAACCAGCGACCTTCTGCTGATTTCTGTTCGCCTGGTATCTCAAATTTGAATTTAAGGTTTTCTGCCATTTGAGCGGTGGAAAGTGGAGGCATAAAATGGGAGAAATTAGAGCGAAAAAAGAGAGCAACGAAATACAAAGAGAAACAAGAAAAAACGAGAAATTAAAAAAACCAGCGACCTTCTGCTGATTTCTGTTCGCCTGGTATCTCAGATTTGAATTTAACGGTTTTCTGCCATTTGAGCGGTGGAAAGTGGAGGCATAAAATGGGAGAAATTAGAGCGAAAAAAGAGAGCAACGAAATACAAAAAGAAACAAGAAAAAACGAGAAATTAAAAAAACCAGCGACCTTCTGCTGATTTCTGTTCGCCTGGTATTTCAGATTTGAATTTAACGGTTTTCTGCCATTTGAGCGGTAGAAAGTGGAGGCAGAAAATGAGAGAAATTAGAGCGAAAAAAGAGAGCAACGAAATACAAAGAGAAACAAAAAAAAGAGAAAAATAAAAAACCAGCAACCTTCTGCTGATTTCTGTTCGCCTGGTATCTCAGATTTGAATTTAACGGTTTTCTGCCATTTGAGCGGTGGAAAGTGGAGGCAGAAAATGAGAGAAATTAGAGCGAAAAAAGAGAGCAACGAAATACAAAGAGAAACAAGAAAAAACGAGAAATTAAAAAAACCAGCGACCTTCTGCTGATTTCTGTTCGCCTGGTATCTCAGATTTGAATTTAACGGTTTTCTGCCATTTGAGCGGTGGAAAGTGGAGGAAGAAAATGGGAGAAATTAGAGCGAAAAAAGAGAGCAACGAAATACAAAGAGAAACAAGAAAAAACGAGAAATTAAAACAACCAGCGACCTTCTGCTGATTTCTGTTCGCCTGGTATCTCAAATTTGAATTTAACGGTTTTCTGCCATTTGAGCGGTGGAAAGTGGAGGCATAAAATGGGAGAAATTAGAGCGAAAAAAGAGAGCAACGAAATACAAAGAGAAACAAGAAAAAACGAGAAATTAAAAAAACCAGCGACCTTCTGCTGATTTCTGTTCGCCTGGTATCTCAGATTTGAATTTAACGGTTTTCTGCCATTTGAGCGGTGGAAAGTGGAGGCAGAAAATGAGAGAAATTAGAGCGAAAAAAGAGAGCAACGAAATACAAAGAGAAACAAGAAAAAACGAGAAATTAAAAAAACCAGCGACCTTCTGCTGATTTCTGTTCGCCTGGTATCTCAGATTTGAATTTAACGGTTTGCCAATTTAGCGGTGGAAATTTCTGCCCCACTTTCCACCGCTAAAATGGCAGAAAACCGTTAAATGAGAGAAATTAGAGCGAAAAAAGAGAGCAACGAAATACAAAGAGAAACAAGAAAAAAAGAGAAATTAAAAAAACCAGCGACCTTCTGCTGATTTCTGTTCGCCTGGTTTCAGTTTTAGGTTTGCTGCCATTTGAGCGGTGGAAAGTGGAGGCAGAAAATGAGAGAAATTAGAGCGAAAAAAGAGAGCAACGAAATACAAAGAGAAACAAGAAAAAACGAGAAATTAAAAAAAACAGCGACCTTCTGCTGATTTCTGTTCGCCTGGTATTTCAGATTTGAATTTAACGGTTTTCTGCCATTTGAGCGGTAGAAAGTGGAGGCAGAAAATGAGAGAAATTAGAGCGAAAAAAGAGAGCAACGAAATACAAAGAGAAACAAGAAAAAACGAGAAATTAAAAAAACCAGCGACCTTCTGCTGATTTCTGTTCGCCTGGTATCTCAAATTTGAATTTAACGGTTTTCTGCCATTTGAGCGGTGGAAAGTGGAGGCATAAAATGGGAGAAATTAGAGCGAAAAAAGAGAGCAACGAAATACAAAGAGAAACAAGAAAAAACGAGAAATTAAAAAAACCAGCGACCTTCTGCTGATTTCTGTTCGCCTGGTATCTCAGATTTGAATTTAACGGTTTTCTGCCATTTGAGCGGTGGAAAGTGGAGGCATAAAATGGGAGAAATTAGAGCGAAAAAAGAGAGCAACGAAATACAAAGAGAAACAAGAAAAAACGAGAAATTAAAAAAACCAGCGACCTTCTGCTGATTTCTGTTCGCCTGGTATCTCAGATTTGAATTTAACTGTTTTCTGCCATTTGAGCGGTGGAAAGTGGAGGCAGAAAATGAGAGAAATTAGAGCGAAAAAAGAGAGCAACGAAATACAAAGAGAAACAAGAAAAAACGAGAAATTAAAAAAACCAGCAACCTTCTGCTGATTTCTGTTCGCCTGGTATCTCAGATTTGAATTTAACGGTTTTCTGCCATTTAAGCGGTGGAAAGTGGAGGCAGAAAATGGGAGAAATTAGAGCGAAAAAAGAGAGCAACGAAATACAAAAAGAAACAAGAAAAAACGAGAAATTAAAAAAACCAGCGACCTTCTGCTGATTTCTGTTCGCCTGGTATTTCAGATTTGAATTTAACAGTTTTCTGCCATTTGAGCGGTAGAAAGTGGAGGCAGAAAATGAGAGAAATTAGAGCGAAAAAAGAGAGCAACGAAATACAAAGAGAAACAAAAAAAAAAGAAAAATAAAAAACCAGCAACCTTCTGCTGATTTCTGTTCGCCTGGTATCTCAGATTTGAATTTAACGGTTTTCTGCCATTTGAGCGGTGGAAAGTGGAGGCAGAAAATGAGAGAAATTAGAGCGAAAAAAGAGAGCAACGAAATACAAAGAGAAACAAGAAAAAACGAGAAATTAAAAAAACCAGCGACCTTCTGCTGATTTCTGTTCGCCTGGTATCTCAGATTTGAATTTAACGGTTTTCTGCCATTTGAGCGGTGGAAAGTGGAGGAAGAAAATGGGAGAAATTAGAGCGAAAAAAGAGAGCAACGAAATACAAAGAGAAACAAGAAAAAACGAGAAATTAAAACAACCAGCGACCTTCTGCTGATTTCTGTTCGCCTGGTATCTCAAATTTGAATTTAACGGTTTTCTGCCATTTGAGCGGTGGAAAGTGGAGGCATAAAATGGGAGAAATTAGAGCGAAAAAAGAGAGCAACGAAATACAAAGAGAAACAAGAAAAAACGAGAAATTAAAAAAACCAGCGACCTTCTGCTGATTTCTGTTCGCCTGGTATCTCAGATTTGAATTTAACGGTTTTCTGCCATTTAAGCGGTGGAAAGTGGAGGCAGAAAATGGGAGAAATTAGAGCGAAAAAAGAGAGCAACGAAATACAAAAAGAAACAAGAAAAAACGAGAAATTAAAAAAACCAGCGACCTTCTGCTGATTTCTGTTCGCCTGGTATTTCAGATTTGAATTTAACAGTTTTCTGCCATTTGAGCGGTAGAAAGTGGAGGCAGAAAATGAGAGAAATTAGAGCGAAAAAAGAGAGCAACGAAATACAAAGAGAAACAAAAAAAAAGAAAAATAAAAAACCAGCAACCTTCTGCTGATTTCTGTTCGCCTGGTATCTCAGATTTGAATTTAACGGTTTTCTGCCATTTGAGCGGTGGAAAGTGGAGGCAGAAAATGAGAGAAATTAGAGCGAAAAAAGAGAGCAACGAAATACAAAGAGAAACAAGAAAAAACGAGAAATTAAAAAAACCAGCGACCTTCTGCTGATTTCTGTTCGCCTGGTATCTCAGATTTGAATTTAACGGTTTTCTGCCATTTGAGCGGTGGAAAGTGGAGGAAGAAAATGGGAGAAATTAGAGCGAAAAAAGAGAGCAACGAAATACAAAGAGAAACAAGAAAAAACGAGAAATTAAAACAACCAGCGACCTTCTGCTGATTTCTGTTCGCCTGGTATCTCAAATTTGAATTTAACGGTTTTCTGCCATTTGAGCGGTGGAAAGTGGAGGCATAAAATGGGAGAAATTAGAGCGAAAAAAGAGAGCAACGAAATACAAAGAGAAACAAGAAAAAACGAGAAATTAAAAAAACCAGCGACCTTCTGCTGATTTCTGTTCGCCTGGTATCTCAGATTTGAATTTAACGGTTTTCTGCCATTTGAGCGGTGGAAAGTGGAGGCAGAAAATGAGAGAAATTAGAGCGAAAAAAGAGAGCAACGAAATACAAAGAGAAACAAGAAAAAACGAGAAATTAAAAAAACCAGCGACCTTCTGCTGATTTCTGTTCGCCTGGTATCTCAGATTTGAATTTAACGGTTTTCTGCCATTTGAGCGGTGGAAAGTGGAGGAAGAAAATGGGAGAAATTAGAGCGAAAAAAGAGAGCAACGAAATACAAAGAGAAACAAGAAAAAACGAGAAATTAAAACAACCAGCGACCTTCTGCTGATTTCTGTTCGCCTGGTATCTCAAATTTGAATTTAACGGTTTTCTGCCATTTGAGCGGTGGAAAGTGGAGGCATAAAATGGGAGAAATTAGAGCGAAAAAAGAGAGCAACGAAATACAAAGAGAAACAAGAAAAAACGAGAAATTAAAAAAACCAGCGACCTTCTGCTGATTTCTGTTCGCCTGGTATCTCAGATTTGAATTTAACGGTTTTCTGCCATTTGAGCGGTGGAAAGTGGAGGCAGAAAATGGGAGAAATTAGAGCGAAAAAAGAGAGCAACGAAATACAAAGAGAAACAAGAAAAAACGAGAAATTAAAAAAACCAGCGACCTTCTGCTGATTTCTGTTCGCCTGGTATCTCAGATTTGAATTTAACGGTTTTCTGCCATTTTAGCGGTGGAAAGTGGTCTGCCTCCACTCCACCGCTAAAGGAGAAAACCGTTAAATGAGAGAAATTAGAGCGAAAAAAGAGAGCAACGAAATACAAAGAGAAACAAGAAAAAAAGAGAAATTAAAAAAACCAGCGACCTTCTGCTGATTTCTGTTCGCCTGGTATCTCAGATTTGAATTTAACGGTTTTCTGCCATTTGAGCGGTGGAAAGTGGAGGCAGAAAATGAGAGAAATTAGAGCAAAAAAAGAGAGCAACGAAATACAAAGAGAAACAAGAAAAAACGAGAAATTAAAAAAACCAGCGACCTTCTGCTGATTTCTGTTCGCCTGGTATCTCAGATTTGAATTTACCGGTTTTCTGCCATTTTAGCGGTGGAAAGTGGAGGCAGAAAATGAGAGAAATTAGAGCGAAAAAAGAGAGCAACGAAATACAAAGAGAAACAAGAAAAAACGAGAAATTAAAAAAACCAGCGACCTTCTGCTGATTTCTGTTCGCCTGGTATCTAAGATTTGAATTTGAATTTGAATTTGAGCGGTGGAAAGTGGAGGCAAAAAAATGAGAGAAATTAGAGCGCTAAAAGAGAGCAACGAAATACAAAGAGAAACAAGAAAAAACGAGAAATTAAAAAAACCAGCGACCTTCTGCTGATTTCTGTTCGCCTGGTATCTCAGATTTGAATTGAACGGTTTTCTGCCATTTGAGCGGTGGAAAGTGGAGGCAAAAAAATGAGAGAAATTAGAGCGCTAAAAGAGAGCAACGAAATACAAAGAGAAACAAGAAAAAAAGAGAAATTAAAAAAACCAGCGACCTTCTGCTGATTTCTGTTCGCCTGGTATCTCAGATTTGAATTTAACGGTTTTCTGCCATTTTAGCGGTGGAAAGTGGAGGCAGAAAATGAGAGAAATTAGAGCGAAAAAAGAGAGCAACGAAATACAAAGAGAAACAAGAAAAAACGAGAAATTAAAAAAACCAGCGATCTTCTGCTGATTTCTGTTCGCCTGGTATCTAAGATTTGAATTTGAAAGTGGAGGCAGAAAATGAGAGAAATTAGAGCGAAAAAAGAGAGCAACGAAATACAAAGAGAAACAAGAAAAAACGAGAAATTAAAAAAACCAGCGACCTTCTGCTGATTTCTGTTCGCCTGGTATCTCAGATTTGAATTTAACGGTTTTCTGCCATTTGAGCGGTGGAAAGTGGTGGCAGAAAATGAGAGAAATTAGAGCGAAAAAAGAGAGCAATGCAATACAAAGAGAAACAAGAAAAAACGAGAAATTAAAAAAACCAGCGACCTTCTGCTGATTTCTGTTCGCCTGGTATCTCAAATTTGAACTTAACGGTTTTCTGCCATTTGAGCGGTGGAAAGTGGAGGCAGAAAATGAGAGAAATTAGAGCGATAAAAGAGAGCAACGAAATACAAAGAGAAATAAGAAAAAACGAGAAATTAAAAAAACCAGCGACCTTCTGCTGATTTCTGTTCGCCTGGTATCTCAGATTTGAATTTAACGGTTTTCTGCCATTTGAGCGGTGGAAAGTGGAGGCAGAAAATGAGAGAAATTAGAGCGAAAAAAGAGAGCAACGAAATACAAAGAGAAACAAGAAAAAACGAGAAATTAAAAAAACCAGCGACCTTCTGCTGATTTCTGTTTGCCTGGTATCTCAAATTTGAACTTAACGGTTTTCTGTCATTTCAGTGGTGGAAAGTGGAGGCAGAAAATGAGAGAAATTAGAGCGCTAAAAGAGAGCAACGAAATACAAAGAGAAATAAGAAAAAACGAGAAATTAAAAAAACCAGCGACCTTCTGCTGATTTCTGTTCGCCTGGTATCTCAAATTTGAACTTAACGGTTTTCTGCCATTTGAGCGGTGGAAAGTGGAGGCAGAAAATGAGAGAAATTAGAGCGATAAAAGAGAGCAACGAAATACAAAGAGAAATAAGAAAAAACGAGAAATTAAAAAAACCAGCGACCTTCTGCTGATTTCTGTTCGCCTGGTATCTCAAATTTGAACTTAACGGTTTTCTGCCATTTGAGCGGTGGAAAGTGGAGGCAGAAAATGAGAGAAATTAGAGCGATAAAAGAGAGCAACGAAATACAAAGAGAAATAAGAAAAAACGAGAAATTAAAAAAACCAGCGACCTTCTGCTGATTTCTGTTCGCCTGGTATCTCAGATTTGAATTGAACGGTTTTCTGCCATTTGAGCGGTGGAAAGTGGAGGCAAAAAAATGAGAGAAATTAGAGCGCTAAAAGAGAGCAACGAAATACAAAGAGAAACAAGAAAAAACGAGAAATTAAAAAAACCACCGACCTTCTGCTGATTTCTGTTCGCCTGGTATCTCAGATTTGAATTTAACGGTTTTCTGCCATTTCAGCGGTGGAAAGTGGAGGCAGAAAATGAGAGAAATTAGAGCGAAAAAAGAGAGCAAAGAAATACAAAGAGAAACAAGAAAAAACGAGAAATTAAAAAAACCAGCGACCTTCTGCTGATTTCTGTTCGCCTGGTATCTCAGATTTGAATTTAACGGTTTTCTGCCATTTGAGCGGTGGAAAGTGGAGGCAGAAAATGAGAGAAATTAGAGCGAAAAAAGAGAGCAACGAAAGACAAAGAGAAACAAGAAAAAACGAGAAATTAAAAAAACCAGCGACCTTCTGCTGATTTCTGTTCGCCTGGTATCTCAGATTTGAATTTAACGGTTTTCTGCCATTTGAGCGGTGGAAAGTGGAGGCAGAAAATGGGAGAAATTAGAGCGAAAAAAGAGAGCAACGAAATACAAAGAGAAACAAGAAAAATGAGAAATTAAAAAAACCAGCGACCTTCTGCTGATTTCTGTTCGCCTGGTATCTCAGATTTGAATTTAACGGTTTTCTGCCATTTGAGTGGTGGAAAGTGGAGGCAGAAAATGAGAGAAATTAGAGCGAAAAAAGAGAGCAACGAAATACAAAGAGAAACAAGAAAAAACGAGAAATTAAAAAAACCAGCGACCTTCTGCTGATTTCTGTTCGCCTGGTATCTCAGATTTGAATTTAACGGTTTTCTGCCATTTGAGCGGTGGAAAGTGGAGGCAGAAAATGAGAGAAATTAGAGCGAAAAAAGAGAGCAACGAAATACAAGGAGAAACAAGAAAAAACGAGAAATTAAAAAAACCAGCGACCTTCTGCTGATTTCTGTTCGCCTGGCATCTCAGATTTGAATTTAACGGTTTTCTGCCATTTGAGCGGTGGAAAGTGGAGGCAGAAAATGAGAGAAATTATAGCGAAAAAAGAGAGCAACGAAATACAAAGAGAAAACAAGAAAAAACGGGAAATTAAAAAAAACCAGCGACCTTCTGTTGACTTGTTCGCCTGGTATCTCAGAATCAAATGGCAGAAAACGATTAAATTCAAAATTCATTGCTGACTGAGTACGGGTATAAAAGTAGAGTCGCGTCCCCAGAAGCTACTCACTAGTTTTTTTTGTAGTTTTTTTTTCCGCCAGCTAGTTTTTCTCTGGGAGTTCCTCGCCTTTCGATTGTGCTCGACTGCAGTCTGGCTAAAAGTTTGCCAGATTTTTCGGCTCCATGCATTTTGAATAGTTGCATTCTTGAGCAGTCCATGTAAAGGGCATAAATTCTGGTGCTGTGCATGGGTTAATCATAATGAGTGGAGCAAGTTGTGTGTGCAGCTCAAATATTTGTAACTTTAAGGCTGAAAGGGGATGCCTGTAGGACAGAACTCAGGCACTAGCTAACGTTATATTCTATAGTCTTTAAGATTCCGTTTTACCAGTCAGAGATTTCCTTCATCTAACCCACAAACGGGAGGCTCTACAGCTCTGCAGTGGGTCTTTATTTATGAACCCTGTTCAGGCTGCAGGGTGTAACTCAATCGAAACCGAAATCGAAACCTTGTTGCACATCTATTCAGAGAAAATGTCAAAATTAATTGGAACACGTACGGACTGGCGGCAGGGTTCACTTGTTGGCTCTAACCCTTCGGCATAGCCTGATGTGCCACATTAACTTTCGATTTCAGTTTTTCGATTTGCTTTCTACTACGACTAGTATTTCTTTCATTTTCTAGGGCGTGGCTGGTCGTCTGGAATGTTTGGAGAGACTTTTGCACAGTCATCGCATGATTACGTCGATTTTGGGGCAGTGGACTCAGCCAAGTAATCATCTTGTGCACACATACCACCCCGTAGTTGTGCTCCCATTACCCGCAAAAGCGTAGAGCAGGATCGGTGGCACAGGCAGGTCCGGCAGCAGGCGGAGCAACAGCCGGACACAATTATCGGCAAAAAGGCTTTCAATTTCACTTGGTTTGCTTCGAGTAAACAGCTTTGGAGCTCCTTAAACCACTCCCAATGCCACTGGTGGGTCTCTGGTCCCTTCGGTGGTCGGTTTCGGTGGCGCTCAAGTCAAGCATGCAACAACCGCAAGCGGCACGCAAACCAAACGCATCAAATCAATGAAAGTGCCCTGGCTATCGCTACCAGTCGACCACTGCCACTTCCTCTGTATCCCACCCGGCTACATCGTCCACTCTTTTGCACTTCATTGAGTCGACAACTGGCCAGCAAAACGGGACCAGGGCCGGGTCCGTGCCCGTATCCGGAGTGGAGGTCCAATGAAGCTGAAGCTAAAAACGCTTCGAGCTCTACTTAAAGCATTTTCCATTCGCTTTATTTCGCCAACCACCCACACCCTGCCCAGCCCCCTTTTCGGCTGCAGCGAGTTTATGAAAATGAAAATTGCCAAGAAAATGGACCGAAAAAATTCCTCATCCTCATTCCGCTGGTAATATTTTGGAGCATTTCCTTTCGGCATTTTAGGCAACGTAATTGCAGCAGCATGCGCTCGCTGGGGTGGGGATATTTATTCCCTTCAGCTACTCTCGCTCCATGCCTCTCAATATTCGTATGCTTGATTTAATCTGAATACAAATCGCTTATCAGCCGACAGAGCAGAGTGAAAAAAAACACAACTAAGAGAAGGAAAGACAAAGAAAAGAAGACTGAACAAAACTAACACAGAATGAAGTGCAAGTGAAAGAAGAAGAACAGCAAAGGAATAAAGGAAACTTTAAGGAAGGAACATTTTTGGTTTTTTTTCTTTTTTTATAATTTCATATCACAACTACTCGTAATTTGAACTTAAATAAATGCCTAAAATTAAACAGATGTCTATCTACATATGTGTGTACATAATATACGTTCTTTGGTCCAATTTCTTTGTGATTCATATAAAAATCAGTTCAACGCCCGCAAATCATAATAAAGATATCCATGATAAAACGCTGCATAGAATTTCACGTAACATTTGCCTAGATTTTTGTATGACATAATTTAACTATAAATTTCAACACTCGACCGTCAAGTGTGTGTGTCTCAAATGCTATTTGAAGTAGGCGCACAATAGGAAAACGAATCCAATTACGAACCCCAAAGAGGTTTGCATACTGGAGGCGCTGCACTTGGCCAGCGATTGCTGCTCCCAGGCAATCTGGGAGCCGATCCCCTGGCGATTGGCTACCGCCTGAATTACAGCTATTGTAGTCTGGTTAAGTTCTCGTTTGCGTGTGAAGAGCTTGAAGAGGGGTACCGGGGATATGTTACCGTAGCCGCAGACGAACGCGTACGATTTGTAGTCGGTGACCATCAGTTTGTAGGTGACAATAATCATTCCGTACTGTAGCTTGAAAATGCCGTGTTCGGTGGTATTGTCCCAGGGAAAGTCGACCTGTTCTTCGGTGTAGTGCCAGCCGCCGTTCACGGTGCTCACGTATTTCAAATCCAGCGCAAATCGATCCTCTTCGATGGCACTGGGCACTGACACATTCAGACACTCCAGCACATCCACATTGGGCACTCGGGCAGCCTCGTACCAGTAGCCAGCGAGCTGAGGGAGAGACCATAGAAATTGGAACAGAGTTCTTGATCAGAGTTCTCTGATTGCTTACCGCTGTCAGATTGAAGGTGAAGCCGATGTTGTCGGCCCGACAGTCCAGCTGCTTTGGCATGTCCGGTATCTGGGGTATCCGAATCGCTGCCTTGCTCTGTGGCATGCCGCAGCAGCAGAGCGCGATCAAAAGTGTCACAACAAATGTATGCGTTTCCATTTCGATCCGCTCACTCCGACAATTTCCAGACAACTGAACTGAACGCCCTCTCTCAATCACACACAAGTTTCAATAATCCCATCATATGCTTATCAGCATGAATGATGAAATACTATACGAGTAGGTACTATTGTACTCGTACATACATACATACATACATACTATATGTACGTATATAATACATAAATAAACATTTCCATGCATGCTGACGTGTATATTTTAGTGTTCTAGGAATGTATAAAAAAGTACTGCTATCACTTAGCTATCTGTTGAATGATTAATTGGGGGGATCTCTTTTATTGTAATCTTTTTATGATGTGCTGTGAGGAAGGCGTTACTGAGGCTAACTGATCTAAAAAGTTATCAACGATCGAAGGTTCTCAACAGCCAGAATAAAGAGCGTTATGTGGTTTAGTAGCACCGAAGAATTACTTTAAAAAAAAAAAAGAAACTGATAAGCAGCTAATTGTTGGTACTAGCTACCCTTATGATTGCATTTCTTGATTACTCAAAATAAACTTTAGATAGCCTGCAGACGTTGTTAAAATTATTTACTGCCTTTTATTAATTTACTCCTGCATGTACTTATATGTATTCTGATTGGAAGTACATATCTGTAATAAATGTTTGTTTCTAAGAAGTGAAAATAGTCTCGAAATATTTATATGCTTATCTTTATTCGATTCCACTTTGAACATTCTCCAATGAACACAACTACGAGAAGTCTTCACCTAACAAACTTTTCCACTCAAACCAAAGCAATTTTGTGTGCCAAACAAAAAAAGAAAAGAAAGAAAATTCTGCGGACACTAAAGAAAAGTCATAGGTTGTTTGGTGCTACGATGAGGAGAAATGCTGGTAAAAATCACATGAAAATCGATTGACGTTTAAAGTGAAATTGCACAATGTTTGCAATGAAATGTTGTCGCAGTAAAATATCGCCGAGGCACTGCTACCACGGTTGCAGTTGCAAGTTGCATTTGGAGTGCGACCAGGACCTGGCCAGGCGTCCACAGGAGGGGCATGCCATAAGTCAGGGACGGTGCAGAGGCACACTGCTGAAATGACGAAGATAAAAACGCAATCAAACATCAACAACAACAACAAAAAAAAACAAAAAAATGGCAATGGCATGGCATGGCATCTGTTTGTATTTGTGCAAGTGCGAGCATGTGTGTGTGTGAGTGAGAGGAGTAAATGTGTGAGTAAATGCACTCGAGCACGCGCTAAGGCGACCCAAAGAACCAAAAGCATCATTGCAGCGACGAATAATGGAGTACCTATTGAGAGAAGTTTTAGGTTAAAGTTATTACCCAATTGGACACGCAGGGAAGAGCTCATACGCCAGCCAAAGTTGTGCTAAAAAGAGAAGAAATTCTGGTATAAATCACTTGAATATCGTATTAAAAATTAGAGTCAATTATGGTTCAGCTTACCTTAATGCTTTATACTTTCTGTATAATAATTTCTGTATGCTCTTTTCCACTGTCCAGCCTGCCTCCGATTTTTCTCACCTTCATAATTTCCCCAGGTCGTATACTCCCCAAGCTTTATCCCATTTCGATTTAAAGGGTATGTATGGGCAAATGGATAACTGTACATCGACATCGATTGTCGCTGCAGCTCTGCCAACTTAACTGTGTTAAAGAGTTGTCATTGTGTTGTTTGCAGAGTTGTCGTTCGTGCGTTGGTCTCCGCCTGTCTGCCCCTGCCACTGCCACTGGCACTTCCTCTGCCTCTGCCACTGCCTGTGTGTGTGTGTGTGTGTTTGTGTGGCTGGCTTTTGTAACTGTAAAGATATTGCAGCGCTGCAACGTGTTGAAGTGGCGCCTCGGTAAAATTGTGTCAAACTGTGATTGCATTTTTGTGACTGACATTCAATGGCTGTGGCTGCTTGGCTGCTTGGCTTTGACAACTCTCACTATCTGTGGAGTGCCCGTGCCCGTGCCCGCCTTCCCAAACTATGTTCCCATGTTGTTTGCCAGGGCATGTGGGCGTGGTTTGAGTACCGGCACTTGCCATAGGGTCATAGGGGGTTTGAACACTCCCCCTGAGTGTTATGTTTCGCCAGAGATCACTGGGATGTGTCACAGGCAGCGTGTAACAGCGTCATAGAGTTCCTCCCCCCCAAGCCATGTTGCTGGCCACAGCTAATCAGCGAGTATCGGGGCGAAGCCTCTGCTAAGCCCAGCGAGAATCAGCGCCAACCCCAGATTGGCTGGAGATCCCCATAAAGACCCAAGTGTCGCGCAATTAACGGAGCAACTTTTTAAAATCTCCCCTACTCATGCCACCCATCATCTGCAACAAACAGGATATATCCCCCCACCCCTTGGATAGTGCACCTTACCATCCCACCCTGCCACTGCTCTGGCCCTGCCCGTGGGCTTCTGCCGGATACTTGGGTTATGATTATTACTTATGATAATTCAACTTGACGGCGCAAAAAGAACTTGACACCGCCAGCACCACCACCCCGAAACCAAAAAGTCGAAGGACTGCCGCGACAACAATGGGCGAGAGGGCAGGGGCAGGGACAGGGACAGCCACTGGAGATGGCAAAGGGAAAACCAACCCCTGAGGGTAGAAAATGTGGGCAAGTGGGTTTTATGTTTCGTTTACTGCAATCGAGAATTCGCTTCCAGGTCCCAGGACGAACATGAAAAACTCAAACTAGAATGAAACTGTTGCGTATTTTGCATTTGTCTTAGGACAGCATCCCCCCTCCGGCATACTCGTCCACAGCCTCATCCTCATCCTCATCGTTTATTGTTTTCCGTTGTCTGCCAGGGGTGCGAGTGCGTCGCATTTGCACCTTCAATTAATGTACTGGCAGTCTGGGATTCAACCCTCGTGCCACGGTTCCCTGGTTTCTTGACTTCTGCCCCCTCGTCCATGGGTACTCCTGCTCTTTTTCCTTTCTATTTTTTTTTGTGATTTATGAGGGTACGATGGCAAAACAAAATTAAGCCAACGAACGAACGAACGACATTTGGCGTCAGCATCTTGGGCACAGAGAGGTTTGAACTTTTAATTAAAAGTCACTTTTGATTTATAATTGGTGAGCGTTTTGCTGCCAAGGTTTGCATAAACAAAGCGCCAGACAGCCGCTTGTCCAGAGTTGTCAAGCAACAGTTTTGATGGGTAAAAAACTGAGCAGAAATGTCTGTGCAAATCAAAGATTAACTCTCGATAAGAGCAAAGAAGAACTGCCCACAATTACCCCATAATCAATCATATGATCCAGGAACTTGAATGTTTATTCTATACTCCATTTATGAGCGATTCTTGCGCTTGATTGTATCTTTTCAAGAGGTTGTTATTGTTGTCCCCGATGCCGCCAGTGGACACTAAGCCTTTATCTTTTGTTAAAATGCCATAAAGTTACCATTCTCCCGCAATAAATTCCTGGGGGAAATTCTGAATAAACTCGCACAATAAATTCCTAAAAAGGAGAATCCACCACGCATATTGGTAACCCTGACAATAGACCGTTTGTTGCCATATTGTCGCTGAGCAGAGCAGAGCAGAGGCACGTGACGCACCGAAAGAGATAGATGGATGGAGATGATGAGGAGGGGTGACGGTGATGTTTAGTGACGCGTGTCCCGTGCATAATCAGGATTTGCATGCATCAACTGTAACGGCAATGGCATGATGGCCCTGAGAAATACATCATCAAAAAGAAGCACAGACCTGTCTGGTCTTCCGGCAGCAGATTCCAGCAAGATGCTTTCGCTGCGGCGATCGGGCAATCAATTCTGGTCCCCCCCCCGGGCATCAGCCAGGCATCAACCACCGAGCAGGACGCGTTGCACGTCCCGTCCCCTGATGCGTGAACTGTTTGCGGCAAACAAAGTGAGAATGGAGTCGGTTGTCGGGTGGGTGGGAAAGACACTCAGACAGGGACACTCATCCCAACAGCCAAGAGACTGACAGCCAACCTTGACGACCGAAAGTTGCATGCGTTGCACATTGCCTGGCCCCTTAACCAAACCCCGGCCGCGTGTCCTTCTAATAAGCCTAATGCATGGGAAAACCCTGGGCAGGGAGTGCTGCCGAGGCGGAGGTTATACCAGAGAGCTGACAATATTGGTAATATTTTAAAGTGGTCGCCAGCCAGCACACGACCCAGGCGATCCAGACGACCCAGCCGACGTTTGTTGTCATAAAGAGACCTTTAATTAAATTCATATTTGGACACACAACATTGCTGATTTATGGTCGAGACGGGGAACAGCAAAGGGAACACAGGGAGCAGAGATGCGAATGGGGCAGGACGCGTGTCGGCGGCCATTGAAAAACAATCATGAGACTCATAATTGTTTGTATTTTGCTGGCATTAATCTAATTGGATTGCCAAGGAGATCCCCAAAGCGTAACTGCGGGCCAGGTGGCAACTTATAGAATTAATAATCAGAATTTATATTTAAATTTAAAAGCATATTTAAATTTAATAGGGAACATGGGTTTTAGATTGATGAAAGATGCTCCATTTGCCTGGTTAACCATTAGTAATGGCTGCCTTAATTCTCGCCGTGATCCTCTCTAGAAATTGACCTCCTAATCTGCTGTATATCTAAGCTCTAGTGGGGCTTTGAGAGTTGCTATCCACATGCCACCTGAGAGCATCTCTCGCTCTCTCCCATGTGTTGTTCATATTTGCATAAGCGGCAACCTCGAGCATATTGCGTCCTTCGTTTGATGCTGCTGCATCATGGTCGTCATTACTCAACTTCTGGGCCCTGAGTAAATACCCAGGCACTGGCACTTTACGACCTGGGTTGGCCTGGCATGGGCGGCATGGGCGTGGCTGGGCATAAGGTAATGCATGATGCTTGCTTGAACGGAGATGTACGGAGATGGCCGTAAACAGAAACTGCTGTTGCTGCTGCTGCTGCTGCCGCTGCCATGCAGGCGAACGTGCCAAGCATATTGAAATTGGTATCCCGAAATCCAGCGAACTCTAGACTCTGCATGCTGCATGTAGCAAGTCAGCAGCGGTGGAAAGTGGGGTGTGGCAGAGAGAGGTGTGCTGAAATTTGAAAAATGGTCAAACGTTGTTTCCTGTTTTTACCTTCACCGGCTGACAGGCCCTAAGGCCCACTTGTACGTAGCTGTACCTGTGTACCCATAGCTCTAACTCTGGCTCTGGCTATATATAGATATATATGCCAAAGATCACGCGCGCTTCCTTCTCGAACATAACGCAGATGCTTAACCCAGTTCCAGTTCCAGTTGCGCTGTTGGATGCTTCCACTGCACTCTGCCCCGTCTGCACACTGCACTCTGCACGTGAGTACTGGCGCTAATCATTTGTCTTCCTCGACTGCATTTTCCCCACTTGGCAGCAGTGCAGTGTGGAAAAGGCGAAACGGAAAACGAAGTTTCCATTACGCACTGACAGCTGATTGCTAAGATTATTATTGCTTTCGTTTTGCGTTTCCGTTTCCGCTTCCTTTTCCGCTTTGCGTTCTCGCTTATGAATCGTCCAGCATTTTCGCAGCAGCTCAACTATTTATCAAGTGTTGACCTTTGCTGGCATTATGGGAGCTTCGGGGTTTAGTTTTTCCCCTACTTTTAGTTCGCCTAAAATCATTTGTTTTCCCACTGACACTTGTGCGAAACTTTACTTGAAATGCATTGAAGTTTTGAGAGAAATGAGATTCGAAAATCAATTTGGAAATGGTGCATAGCAAGCGGGGGGATGGAGAGACTTAAATATATAATTCAGAAATTCCTTTTTATTGCAAATAAAAAAGAAATATAAATGGTAGTTCCACATATTTTTCTATGCTTTTTAACTGCGCAAAAAAACAGACAGAACGGAAAATGCACCCAAAAAAGGTTTCCTAAAAATCTCTTTATTTCCATAAGCACACTCTGTCAGCAGCGGACAAATTGACACATCCTTTGGCATAAGTACTCGACAACAAAAACACTGTCAACGTTGCCAGACAAAGGACACAACAATGCCCAACCATATCCCACCCCCCCCACATCACAGTCCATGCAATGCCAAAGCAGACAGAAATGGAAGTGGAACTGCGACTGCGACTGGGAAAGTTGCATGAAATTATGCTTTAATCTAATTAGCATAATTTGGCTGCCCTGCTGATGATGATGATGATGGGTATGATGATTCTGTTTGGGCTGGGGCTTGGCTTGGGGCCCCCAAGGAGCCGTCGCACTGTCCCGGGTCCTTGTGCGCGGCGACAACAATTGAAATTGAAACTGCATTATGCACAACAACAGGAACAACTACTCGTATTTGGTTGCTGCTGCTGTGTTCTCGTTGTCGAGTGTCTGAGTTGTTTTTATCATTTTTGGTTGGTTTTTTTATACCCTGACAGCAGGGCTATTATGATATATTTAACGCTATGAAGCACATGTCTCCTCCATCAACAGAAAAAGCCGAATAGATACTTATGTCTATCCACTTTTTTTACTGCGCAATTATTATCAATATTGCGGCTGCCCATGGCAACGATCGAGCGGCAAGGGTATCGAAAGTTTCGGCTATACTTTGTGTAAACTATATTTTTGTTTGCCGTTTCCTTTTTTGTTTCGCATTTCATTATGGCATTTTTGGTTACACTTTGTTCCGTGGCGTCTGTTGTCGCTTTTATGGTCGTATTTGCATTGCCTTTTGTTGCCTTTGTTGCTGTGTTGCAGCGCTGTTGTTAATGCCATTTTGATTATGATTATGATATTTTGTTGGCTTCCTGCCACTCTGCCACACCGCCTGCTCCATCTACCCATGAAGAATCCTTTCCATCTGCATCTGCAGCCACACTGCTGTTTACATGGCTCATTGTTGGCGCACGCGGCGTATCCGTAATGCTGTCCCGCCGCTGCAGTACTCTCGGTCTCGGTCTCGGTCTCGTCACGACTCTCTCCTGCTGCCACTTAAATTCATATTTAAATTACATTTGTTTATGTAGAAATTTTCCCTCTCTTTGGTCCAGGCATTTTCATTTGCAATTCCTTTCTTTTGTCTGCACCGCTACAACCCAACCCCCACCGCATTGTCTGTTTTCACTTGTTTCCATTTCTATTTTCCATTCGCTTTCCGAAATTAATTTATTAAGCTTTCTTTTGACGACAAAAAACATTTGCATATCCATTTTGTTGCATTTTTCGTTAGTGGAATTAACTTTGGTAATTATATTGGGGACTGGAATCTCTCGAATTGTTTGTCAAAGCAGTTAAATAATATTTGGTTAATTTTTGTAATTTACGTGTGCAATTTTGACCAGACATTCTGCCATAAAAAAGACATGCCAAACCAGCTGCTAATTTGGTTTGGTAAAGAATATTTTTGTTAATTCTACGATATTAAGCAAATATTTCCCCAGGAAAGGAAACATTTAAATCTGCTGAATTCCTATTTTAAATATAAAATTTCAGTAAGTCCTTACTTACTCCTTCAATTTCCATACAGCAAGATCATATAAATTTGCGCATGTTTCCTTCCTGCTACATAAAAATAAGCTCCCCACAGATCCAGTGACTCTGACTCCCCGCTCCGACTCCGCATCATCCGTATAATTACACTTGCAAAAATTAACTGTAAAAAAAAGCGCAGACAAAGGGAATACTCAGAGGGGGCGCACGGACGACTGTTGACATTGACAGTTCCTGGTGCCTGCTGGCAGGGGTGGGGCTGGGGCTGGTTTGAGCAGGATCTGATGTCGCTGATGTCACTGGCTGTTCTTGCCGCTCCCCCCGCCGCCCTGCCATATGCGCTCACGTATTGCACGTATCATAAAAAGGATAACAATATAATCAGCTTAATGAGTGGCTCTGCGAAGCTCCGCGCTGGCTGCTGCTGCTTCACTGCTGCTGCTCCACTGCTTCTGGCTGCCTCGATGCCTCGAATTGTGGATGCGACAGAGCTTTACTTTTACTTTTACTTCTTTTTTTTTTGCTGTTTTTTTATGCACTGCTTTGTTTTTCCCTTTCGCAGCGGGGTGCCCCATGCAGTGAGTGGTGGTGGGATGTGGCCGGGTTCGGGGGGAAAGGGTGTGGCAATGTCGTTGCCGTTGATGTGAGGGCCGCCGGCTGTGCGTTGTCGCTGGCTGCTGTTAAGCTTTGTGTAAGCAATGTACTTTGTCTGCCAGAAGCACAGAGACCCCCAACCAGTCCAACCCGCCCAACCCGCCCAGCAACCTTGCACCCTTGCACCCCCGTTACCCTTCCGCCTGCCTTCACCCTCTTTAGCATTGATTTACACACAAAGGCAGGGCACTGCGGGAGCGAACCAGAAGTGGATGTGGATGTGGTGGGGTAAAGTTTAAAACAAGCAAACGGAAACGGAAGTGGGCTGCACGTGATGCTCGTTGAGGTGCCCAAGAGGAAGCGCCGAGTCCTCCTTATGCTTCATCGTCTTCTTGTTGCTCTATCACAAACTTGACTCCACTCTCTCCTGTCTCTCTTCTGTACGTGTGATGTGCGTGTGCTGGTGTCGGTGTGTGCGAGTGGCGCACAGCTGCTTTTTATTACACTTTCAATATGGAGGGAACAGGATATGCGGCATCTTGGCCTTGCAGCTTGTTTGTTGCCATTGTAAATTGGTTAAAAGTTAATCCGTAAATTTATGACATGCCAACAGCCATTTTGGCCAGCACCCTACCTACCCCCCTCTCACTCCTCTCTCTTTCTGTGTGTGCGTGAGGTTTCTTTTTTCTTTCATAATGGGTTTTCCTCTTGCTGTGGCGGAACGTGTCTGACTAGCTAGGGGGGCCAAATGCTAAATGGATAATGGCAATTGCACTCTGAACTTGCAATTAATTGTGGCGCACATTTTGCCAGCAAAGAAATTTACATTTTATTATAAAAAGAAAAAGTTTCGCCAAGGCAGCAAGTGGCTGGAGTTTGAGGCGAGTATTGAGGCACTTAAATTAAATTACCCTTTTTAAGGATCTCCCAAAAGCAAAGCCAAACGGTTACGGTACAATGGGATATGCCTATAATACGATTGGGATATTGTGCCCCAATTTGTAGTCAAGTGTGGCAGCATTCAAGTGAAGTTTCAGCTCTGCTCCAGCGCTCCTGCTGGTTGCCAGTGTTTCTACCAGTTCCCCAGCTACACCTCACACCTCTACTCTCTCTCCCTCACACTCTCTCTGGCTCTCTGGCTCTTTGCGTGTGTGTGGCAATCCCCACTGGTGGTCTCAATAATAATGTTGATTTTCTTGGCTTGATTGGCAAACGGTTAATGAGCATCGGAGCTCATTTCGGAGTATGCAAAATATGATTTAATTATGGTAGCCCAAAAGGGAGGCGGAGGCTGATGCTGCGCCTGCTGCGGGGCGTGCCAATGCACAGGGGAAATCCTTGAAAGGGCAAATTAGGATGCCATTGTTGGGCAATTCATGAGGAGATTGCATGGCTGCTGGTGTAAAAAATCTCTGAGGGTAGAAAAGCAACTTTAAACTGCGCCACCGTTTAGGGGTGGCAAGCAACCGCCGCACCACCACGCCACCAGGCCACTCGCATCAACCCCTCAATGTCAGTCAGTCGCCGTCAGTCACCGTGCCACTTGTTCGCGCTGTCACGGTGAATCCTCCAAGGATTTAACCCAATTTATGAAAATTCGTTTTCACTGGCATTTTCTTTCGCTTTTTTTTTTTCTTTTTGTGCCTCTTCTAAAGCAAAATATTTGATTTTGTTTTGCACTTCATTTTTCAGAAGGATGGAAGAAATACAAAAAAAGAAACAGCCAGCGGTACAGGGGGGGGGGGAGTGTCAAGGATAACGTTGCCAATCTGATGGGAAAATGCGAGAGGGTTGCCTTTGCCGTTGCCTTCATCTGCACCATCAACAGCAGAGGCCTACCTCTGCTGCCATGCCCCATGCCTGCCTGTCCTTGCCGCGTGATTGTGACAGGTTCACGTTGGCGCTACATTATTTTTGTCGCATCTTTTCACAGACGGGGAACACAGCAACAGGAGGCCGAGGAGGCCCGCCGCCTCCGTCACCTTAACAAGCTTAATGAACAACTCATTAATCATGCACATTTCGCATTCATAAACTTGCCGCGACAAATCAATCCATCAATCAATCAATTGTCCCCACTTGGCCATGTGACTTTCACCTCAGACAGGACAGGGAAATGCTTTTGTCACAACATCCTTCGCCGAGTCGCCTCGCGCCTCGCGCGCTAGCGAGAGGCTTTAAAGCGCTGTGGCAGAGACGGCTGCGAACCGTTTTGCGGCATGATTGATGTGGTGCGACGATACTGGTTCTAATTCGGTTACACTTATGCAACGATTTCGGACTAAGCTCCGGAGTAGATCCCTCGGATTTACTCGTAATGAGTGGGCAAAAGATTGATGGATTGCCTGCTCCCTGGCTAAATCCAATGAAAGTTGATTAGGGAAACAGTTGTGCGAATATGAATGCTGCAATTCAAGACTAAAGTTGTGGTTCGTGGCTTGCGGTTCGTTTCCTTGCCAGACAGGACACCTTAATCTTCAAACGAAAAGCCAAACGAGCCAAAAATCCAACCCCAACCAGCAGCCAGTAGCCAGCAGCCAGCAGCCCTAACAAACCACAATTCAACATTTTACATTTTCCATTTCCGTTTCAGTTTGCCCGGGCATGGCAATGGGAATCAGCCATATCAGCCGTATCAGCAAAAACGGAATGCGAAATGCACGAAAAATCTGCAGAGCTGTTATATGTAGATACAGATACTCGTCGCTCGTTGTCGCTCGTCCTGCTGGCAGATACTTTATTGCAGTTTCAGCAGCAGCCATTCCCGTGTCCCGTGTCCTTTCAGCTATCGCGAGCGAGCTGCTCAAATGACATTTAAATATTTCCCACAAAGCCACAAGCTGTCAGAGAATAGTGAGAATATGGATGGGAAGCTGAAGTCGTCTCTGTTCCCGGGCCAAGGACGATGCCAGCCAAAGATGCTGCCTGACAGCGCACAAAGCTCAAATTAGTGGCTGCCTGTCGGCGCCTCTTTCATGCCGAGTCCCCTGCTCCATGGCTCTGCCCCTGCCCACCGCCCCCTGCTGCAGCTGCGTCATCAAAAAATCCATTCTGCTGCTATCAAAAGATGGCTGAAAAAGAATATTATATCTATGGCTTGTGCAGCACATCAAAGTATATCATTTTTTTATATCTTAATGGATGGAAATTGCTTAATTACTTGTAAACATGAATTGCCAACACCTCCCAGGCGGGGAGCCGGATGGGGCCCCGGCTCGTCCGACCTAATTCAACGCTATTAACGCCTTGACGCCCGTCCAAATTGAATATCAACCTCCTGCGCCCAGGACACTCTTAATTTAATTAGAAGCCAGACCCACTCTGAGTTCTATGTAAATTATTCGTCAACTTTTAAAGCAAGAACTTCAAACGAAAGTAGGCCCTCCTCCCCCGTCCGTAGCCAGGACTGGGCCAGGACTGGGCCAGGACTGGGACTGGGGCATACATCATTTGCATTTTCCATTGGCGCAGGGGGGCAGCTCCCGGGAGTGGTGAATTTTTATAATAGAAATCTTTGGGAAGGTGGATGAGGGGATCGATTTAAAGACAGAATAAAATCTGACTGAGCTTAAACGAATTAAAAGCTGTCAGAAGAGCTGTCCAAGAAAGGAACTTCCCATGTGATCTGCACAATTACCAGTGTTATCAGTTCTCGCGATCTGGAAGTTTCCTTTGGGTACTGAGATAAATCAGTGGGCTGTCGATAATACATATTTATTTTCAGCTATTCCTAATGAAGTCTTTAGTCCATATATCTGTCTTTATCTATTTATCTCTTCAGGCATTGCTCACGATCTATAAACTAAAATTAAAACTGCACAAATATTAAATTCGCAATATTCCCGAAAAAATATTGCCAAATGTCTGTAACGATAAAAGCGAAAAGAAAAACCCATTCAGATCTCTCTGGTCGTCTGCATTGCGTTATTTATTCTTTAGATAATCACTTTTTTATTTAATCTGAAGACGACGTCGCCTGTTCTCGGTTTTTAATGACACTGACGTGTCAATGCGACAGAAATAAAAAATACAGCCACATCCTCCCTGCCAGCGCCACAGCCACACAGCCACAGAGCTCAGAGCGTTGTCCTTTGGCATTGATTCAAGTTGTGTCCGTCCGGTCCACTTCAGGGCCAGGCCAACGGCTGTCTAGCCATTGGATGAATGTCAACGTATTGATTTCAGACGAGTCTTCTCTCTCTCTCTCTCTGCGCTTCCTTTTGCCCAGCATTTATTTCGAGGCTTTAAATTACTTTTCAAACTGTCAGAGAAGTGTGTTGGGGGGGATGGCCCCTGGCCAAGCCTGTAATGATTGCATTCCGAATCTGTTTATGATTGACATTTGCCAGCATTTGCGTCTAGACTCTAGACAGAAGTTTTAGTTTATTTTGCAATTAAAAGCGCTCGAGTCTGTTTTTAATTTCAATAATTTCGCCTGCCAAGCCCAGCCCAGAACATTATGCTAGTCCAGGCTGTGCCTTTGACTCGGTGCTGTTATCTTTATCGTGCTGCTAAGTGTTGCCACGCTTTAAAGTGACATCCAGAGCTGACTGGCCAGCTGCTCCCTGGCATCCAGCCATCCATCCTTCAGTTGGGGGACTGCCATAAAGCTCTGGGCGATATGTTTGTAGCTCAACTCGAAAACACTTTTGGTTTATGCCGCCCGCTCGAATAAAACTTTAGTGCATGCTGGGCGCAGTCGAGAGGCAAACACGAATCAGCAGAAGGCCAAGACAGCAAGGCACCAAGGCCGGGGAACACACACACACAGCCACGTTCGGGCCCACACTTGACTCGAAACTAAAATCTAATAACACTTTTAGCACAAAATACATGTTAATGTGGCCCCAAGGAGTAGCCGCAGAGCATAAAACTAAATGCAAAGTCACGCATCCTAGAGGGAGAACAGAATGGACTACGGACTACGGACTACGGACTCCGCTCGAGGCTTTCATAATTTCAGCGCCCGTGCAGCGGGCCAACCTATGCCAACCTGTCCTGTGTGTGCGTGTGTGTGTGTGTGTGTTTGTGGGCCCAGTTTATGCGCCACTATTAGCCGCAGTAAAAGTTGAGTTTTCAGCCCAAAAGCCCCAAAAATGTTTCCCTCTGCCACGTTATTTCCTTTCCACTCTGGTTTATTAGACGGCGGACCAAGCTCAGCGCCCGTAAACTTTTCCCACACCCCCATCGTAGCACTAAAGTAAAAATGCCCAAAGAGGCAGCCAAGGATGCGAAAAAAAACGCTGAACTTTTTCTATTTTTTGTTGTTTTGGGGGAGCGGTACGAGTATAAATATATTCCCTTTATTTTGTTTAATATGCGGCAACATTGAAAACTTTGCTTCGCCGACTGCAAAAGTTTCGGGGAAGCAAACTAGAAGAGAATCTCCGAGAAAACAAGGCAAAAGTTGTAATTGTTGTTGAGGTAAGATATTCGCAAGGGGAATAAATCGCAGAGCAGGGGCAGGGGCAGAGGCACGCAGAAGTTATTGATGAAGTGTGCCCTTGGACCCACTTGGACCCACTTGAGGAACAGAAACTGTCAACAGTTGAATGGCATTCAGGCATTCCGGCAAACAACAGCCGCAACTTTAATGAGAAACTTTAAGCCGCAAGACCGGAATGAATGCAAATTGGCAATATGCAAATATTTTCAGCGCTTCATTATCGCAAGTGCCACACCGCAACACTTCAGTTTTTGAGTGCACACGGATATGCGGATATTCCGGCCATATTCCGGAGCACACTCCCCCAACATTTGCCATCGACTCGCCATCGCCATCGACATCGACATCGCCATCGATATCGATGTGCAGTCAAAAGCTGCATTTCCTCTCGGTTATGTTATGGTCGAGGCGTTTCCGACAACGGCCATCGGGCATTTTTATGTTAATTAATATAACCATTAAGTGTTGTCATATTTCAAGTGTGATTGCAGCAGTTCAGTTCGATTTTCCAGCACCTCCGCCACGTCCCCCGTCCCCCATTCAATTAGCAGTGCAAGATGAACCGAATGGGAGCAATCCTCCCACTGATTATACGCTGCTCCCTGCCTGCTGCAGGGAGGGCAAACAAGTATCAGTAAAAGAAAACCAAAATCAGGTGAAATAGATACGGATACGGATGCGAATAAGGATACAGTTGGCAGCTGGCACGGTTAACTTGTGGCACACGCTCTCAAAATACGTGTAACTATGCCCCCAATTGCCACCCACATTCCTGCATCTGGATTTCAGCTCCGTCTCAGTTTCCATCCCCATTCCATCCCATACTTATGGTCGTCGTCATCGCCATCACCTGGCAACCGACCGACTAATGAGACATCAAAGTAAGCGGCAACCTTCGATTTGATTTGTTTCTGGTTAGGTGGGTGGCGGTGGTGCGGGGGTTGTGCTGTATCTGTCAGATACGAATCTACGTGTTTTTGGCACAGAGATGTAGCTACGTGCTGTGGATTAAATGAGCCGCGAAATTCGGTTACCTTTCGCCTCAAATCAATAACACGAATAAAGTTTCCACCTTAAAGAGTGTATGTGGGAGAGAATACAGGGAAAATAATAATATTATAATGAGCAAAAACTAATGGAATACCAGGAATAATGAGATGTTGTGGCAACAGCGGGGCAAAGATATCAATTTGCCCTTTCTTGCATACTTTTGGGACTTAGGGAACTGAAAGTGAGCCCATGGCATGGAATTCACATACAACTTTAAGATGATTTAACTTGCTTGTACGTACATAAATATAAGATCCCTTTTGGCACTCAACTCCCCCTCCCCCCCTCGGGCAGACGGAGCAAATTTAACCATTAAAGGCTGTCAACTACGGAGCCAGCAGCAGTAACTTATGGCCTTGTTTAATGTGCAACAAATGAAGCAACAAGCCAGCATCAGACACAGAGTCAGAGCCCAGAGTCAGAGCCCAGAGCCCAGAGTCAGAGACAGCTCCCAGCGACAGACTTCAGTGGAAAATCCCCGCTGGAGGAAGTCAGTTCCCAGATGAGAGTCGCCAGCCACCAGTGGGAAATGCGAATGCATTTATTTATTTTAATTCCGCCACAACACTTCCGTTGTGCAATCAATGCAGGACTCCGGCACAATGAGACATATTTCCATATGCATATTTATGTACGTATATATATTGTACGCACATCCTTGTACGTATGTAATATATAGGAGGAAGCCTATACATATGTACGACAGTGTACTCCTGTGTCCTGTATGCTGTGTCCCGGGTCGTGGGTCCAAGGCAATCGCTGATCACTTTTCGCACACAAAGGCACAAAAACAATAAATGCAAATGACGATGGGTTGACTATGATGATGATGATGATGATGATGATTCGGGTATGATGATTCGGGGGACAATGCCTTTGTTGATGATAATGATGATGACGATGTGAATGAGGATGACCAGAACCAGAACCAGACGCTGACGCGCCCACCAGACGCCATTATTGCCCCCAGGGACCACGACACCATACCCCATTTGGAGCACCCCCATTGGATATGGCAAGGGGGAAAGGGCAGCCATCAGCAGACATGAAATGCATTAAAAATTCACAATTTGCAGATTATTTTTAACGATTTTAAATACACATAAAAGTGGCTGCTGCTGCCACCGCTCCTGCTGCTGCTGCTGCTGCTGTCGGTGGCTGCCAAATGGATCACAAAATGTGGACTTTGGCTGGGGTCGAATTGGGGTGCAGGTCCGAGGTTCAGGCATCTGGGCATCTGGGGTCTGGGGCCAAACGGAAGTAGGCAGCCGAGCGGAAGTTGCACTGCATCCAGTTGCATGCTGAAACCAGCAGCAGCGAAAGATACTAAGCGGATGGGTGGGGGAGGGAGGGAGAGAGAAATCAGCGACAAATGCAAATAATTAAATGTTTCGACTGTTGGGCATTGTGTTTATGCGTGAACGTTTATGCGGGTGCATGTCACGAATGTGTGTACGATAAATTAACGCAGAAATCACACAATGAAGAGCAGTAATTATTAACAATTTAATGGGGGATCCTAATTAATTATAGAGGGGGGTAACAATAAATCAATATAGTATAATAAAATAATAAAATATATATACATACATATATGTACATATACATATAGAATATAATAAAATTAAATATATAATAATATAATATATTATTCAACCCATTTGGAATGAATCTTCCATCTAAAGTTAACGCTTAAAAAGCATACTCCCATATTATTCTTTTATTTGCTGAATTAAAAATTTAAAATTTTAGTGCATTTTCCCGTTATTTGCTGCACCTGGCCATTGTGCACTTTTCGTGCACTTCAGAGTCAAACCACTGCCGAAGTGCACACTCGATAAGGAGCATTTCAATTACAATCCATAAACAATGAAGACCCATGGCACTTGAGCATTTTGTTTAATTAATTTTAATTTCGATTCTGCACAGCTTCCCATTTGAAATCAAGCCAGAGCCAGATCCAGAGCCGGTTCTGGTTCTGGGGCTTTGGCTGTGGCTCAAGTCCCAATTTGGGGAATAACCCGGCCAAAAGTTCAACTCCTTGAGGATTTCTTTTGCCACAGCCCGGCAAGGCAGGGCAGGGCAAGGCCAGGCACTCGCCTGGTAGTTTTCCTACAGCGGAGAAAAGCTGATTGCTTCAGTTTCCATTTGTAATTGTTGTTGCTTTCGCTCTTCCCTCATTTGCCCCTTGCCATTGCTATAATTGTTGTTCTTATTATGCGCTGCACTTTAATTACACACTTGCGGTCATTTAAAATTATTTCACTGTAGTTGCTCAGCAGCAGAAACAGTGGCAGCGTGGCAACGTGGCAGCAGCTGCCACACAATCCACGGCAGCGACGCTTCTCGTCTCTTTCCACGGATTTTCGCCCCATTTTCTTTTGCGCATTTTGCCCCAGCTTATCTGTGAAATGAATACAAAATAAAACCCAAAGAAATGAAAATGAAAATGGCAAAGTTAACACTTGTTAAACTTTCAACGAGATCATTCTTCTTCTTCGCGCTGCTTCGCGCTGCTGTTGCAACAATTTGTTGTTGTTGTAAGTGATAGCAGGGGCAAGTGGTGGTGGTGCTGCAACAAAGTGGCCAAGTGCCCAGGCGAATAATTAGCCAAATAACCGTGGGGCATAAGTTCAAGTGCAACAAAGTTTTTGTGCTGCTGCCACCAAGCAGCCAACCAACACAGCAGCAGCAACAACAATGTTGCCGCCAACAGCCCGAGTGATAGACAAATCAGCAAAAAGCTATAACAAAACTAGCTACACTGCGAGAAATGATATAAATAAGATTTGGTATTCGAAACGAGTGTGAAGTAGAGGAGACATTGAGGCGTAGTTCCTGCCCCTCGCTGCAGTGTAGCCGCAGCACTAAAACACAACTGTAAACTAGTTCACAATGTTGTTTGGCAGGAGGCAAGGGGCAGTGAGCTGGACGGAACACTGAGCTGGAGGGTGCAGTGGGCCGTGGGCAGGGGGCAGGGGCAGTTGTAATGCAATACGAGAAGCTCTGCCGCCCAGTCAGTCCGCTCACGCTGTCAACATGTTGCTGGTGTCCGGGTCTGCAGTGCGGACCAATATGTTGCCAGCACAATTGACAGCAAATGCAAAGGCGCTTGGCATGCACGTTGGCATGCATGCTGTCCGCGTGGGGAGGGGGGCACTCCGTACTGCCATGGTGCAAAAGACTGCCCAAACCCATAAATTGTTTATAGTTTTGTAAGGTGGGCGCCTGTTTGTAGCACCTGAGACGGGTGGGACGGCGGGCACGTACTGCATCTCCCATTTAGCACTCGACTCACAGAGACACAGCCGAAGTTTAGCTGAGAGTTTTGTTTTGCCTATGCGTTGGCGCTGACGTTGAAGTTTTGCCGACTCCGCTGCCGTTTGACAAATGTGCCAGCCACATGCGCCGCTTGCCACAAAGAGGTGCTGGCTCTGGTTTCCACCCACCTCGATGCCGCCTAATCAATGCTGAATTTACAGCAAATTGCTGGTATTACTGGGCATAGAATAATGGAAGAAAAGAGGGGGAAGAGTGGGCATGTCGGATATAATAAAATTCTAAAGAAGTTATCAATAGTTTGGTTTCAATCGAACAACTGCTGTAATCGTTTGCTATATCCAATTCCTGCTATATCTGGCAAACAATTCGCAGAACAATCAAAGCTGAGAGGGGTATATATACGGCGTATAGCGTAGACCTGGCAGGCAGTCTTCGAAGAGAAATCCAACGAAATGTGCATCTTGGCATACGCATACCTGACAGCGTTGCTGCTGCTGCTCTTTCTGCCCCACGGGCTGGGCAGTGGCAATTATTGCAAGCTGTCCGACTGCGGGGAAAATAATCTGGCCTGCGACAACAATGGCGTAAGCGGAGCACCCAAAAAGTATCACGAAAAATCGAACATAATTCAATGATTTCTTGGCAGAAATTCAACGCAAAATGCATGCCGAATACGAGGGTCATACCCATGACAGTGTACCGCAGTTCGCTGCTGAGTGTGCTCAACGAGTTCCGCAACAGTGTGGCCAGCGGGCAGGGGAAGCTGCGGCCAGCTGCCCGCATGGCCAGAATGAGCTGGTCCAGGGAGCTGGAGCACATGGCCAAGCTGTCGGCCATCTCCTGCAGCATGCTGAAGTACTGCTTGAGCACGGAGAATTTCTATTACGTCGGCTCCATCTTCGATGCGTTCAAGTACTCGGGCAGGCTGGACGAATACGAGGACTACGAAATAATACTGAATATGGTGACAGACTGGACCAAGAGACTGGCGGATATCTCACTGGGGATGGTCATCTACATGCCGGACGATATTGGAGACATGTGAGATCGATCGAATCGATTGACTGCCACAGCGAGCCTTCAACGAATATTTCGCCTTTCGTTTTAGGAGAATCATCAATGCTGCTCTACTCATTTCGGAGGCTAACACCCATGTGGGCTGCACGGCCATGCGCTTCCCCTTCAGCGGCTTCCATCATTTCGTGTTCGTGTGCGCCTTCAGCACGGATGTCTTCGTGCAGCGCAGCCTCTACAAGCTGACCGGCAAGGCGGGCAGTGCCTGCAAGCGTCGCGACTCCAAATATCCAGCGCTGTGTGCGCCCGGCGAGAGATACCACAACGACAGGAGGATACCCAATGCCACGCTGCTGGTGCCGACCAGCGATGCCAAAAGGCAACGCAATCCGGAACTGGCAACTTTCTACAATTACCATGTCTACAATTACGGCGAGAGCCAGCGTTCTTTAAGTAGTATTCCGATTTAAACTAGAAATAAATGCTGAACTGCAGAGTTTCGGGGCGTCTGCCTGCTGGCTAGACAAAGGGCCACGCCCCAAAAACGAGTGGAACATTGCCCAATAAAATCAGTGCACAAAAACAAATAGTTAACACCCAGACATGTGCATGGAGCCATGTGGCAGGAGCAGCAGCAGCAGCAGCAGCAGGGGGAGGAGCAGACACAGACACAGACAGACAGACGATAGCCTCGATAATCACAGGACGCATTTGCATATCAACGCGCTTCCGGGCTGATGTCCTTCGCATGCAAATGAAAACATTAGCGGAACACACGCGCAGCCCAATGCTCAATCTGCTCTCCAGCTCATCCTCCCCATCCTTTGCTGCTGGATGCAGATACAGAGCCAGCGAGACAGCGACAGATGCAGCTACAGCAACAGCTACAGATACAGCTACAGATACAAGTGACATTCGTCGCAGTTTCCCTGCTTAAATATATATTTCAATTAAAATTTTACACACGAATAAATGCAAAGCCACGCCCAGCACATTAGGTAGCCCGTCCACTCCTCTTCAAGCTGCCATTTATACTCTCATCCTGCTGCCTGCTGCTGCTGTTCCCAGTCGTCGTTCTCCTGCTGCCTGCTGCTGCTCCCAGTCGTCATCCTCCTCCTCCTGCTCCCTGCTGCCTGCTGCTGCTGCTGCTAGTCCTGATGCCACTCTGGCAGTGTCCAACTTGTGTCGCTTGTTTATGAGCGTCTGAAGGCCATGAGAGCAGACAGGGGCCAGGACACGGCCATAAAATGGTCCGAGCTTACGAGAGTGCTGTATGCATAGGGATGAGGATGAGTACGAGTACGAGGACAGGGATCAGTCGCTGGCGCTGGCAGAGACAGACACAGAGACAGAGGCGGGCCAGGCACCAATGGAGCATGCTGAATGTCCACAGAATTATTCAAAAGTTTCACCATGGCCATCGTGCAGGGACAACAGACACCAGACACCAGCGCAGAACGTCCACCCACCCCCCCACTGAAACGACAAGTTTGGCATTGTGACAAAAGAGGAGCTGCCAGAGGAGCTGCCAGTACGGCAAATGATGAACCAAGGCACATCAAGTGTTTTATACTGTACTCGTATACATATAAAGGAAGTTTGATCAGAGTGGGAGCTACGGGGAATGAATGAGTTTTGAAAATATCTAAAAATTATTCGCCTTCATTCCCAGATCCATTTAATATTTCAAAAAGTATTCTCAGCCTTGAACAAGCTGTCATCTAACCCAAAAGACCTTCAGATCTCTGCTGTCATATCTTGCAAGTTCTGTATCTTATCCGCAAATTGGCTACTCTCTCTGCTTCTCTGCTTCCCTGATTCTCTCCTACTATGCCTTTGGGAAGGTTTCCATTTCAAGTCGAGGCCATGGGCTTGCCAGCCATGAACTTGAACTTGCAACTGTAATAATAATAATAATGCAGATCCCAACTAACAATCTTTCCCTCCACGGTCTGCCCTCCATGGCTGCTGCTCCTCTGGGTGGCTTTTATTTCTTTTTCATAGCCAGAGCGCCCCTTTCAGTCCTTTCATGACTCTGTCCTTCCGTGTCTGCGGCCATTGTCTGGCGTGCATTTCAAATTCTAAGCAAATTTGTCCTCCAACAGGGGATACAGAATACGGAAGGGCTGGCTGGATGGCTGGCTGGATGGCTGGTGGGGCAGGCGCAACATTTTATGAGCGTGCCCGTGATGCAGCGACTCAGATATGGCCAGAGAAACGTCTGCTCTGGGGTAGCAGCCACGCGGATGCGACTCCAACTGCTCCAGTTTCCAGGGCAACTTCAGAGCATTTCAATGGGTTCTTGTTCTGGTTCTGGTTGGACTGCGTCTGCGTCCTCGTCTGCCGCTGGCACACAAAGATGTCCTGGTGTGATTTATCGCCGGCATAGCTGGGATAATGGCCACGTATTATAATATTTGCCGCGCCCAGGCGTATGCTTATCGGCGGCGACACCACCGACAACGTCAACGTCTAGACTCCTGCGGTGCAGCCCAGCCCAGCCCAGCCCAGCAAGGATTCCATTCTTCATTGCTTCTGCTCCTTGTGGCCTGGCGTGCAGTTTTCATTTGCATTTTGCACAGTGCCGGAAAACTGCATGCAGTTTATTAAATAGGAGCAGCAGCACACAAAAAAAAGACAAAAAAAAAAAGGGAGCTCGCAAAATTAAGTACATCATTTCGGTTTGGTTCCAGGGGGGGTGGGGAAGAGGAGAGGCGTTGGGTTGATTGTTGGATGCTTTTGGCGCATATCCTGTGGCCAGGACACTCTCGACTCTCGCCTCTCGCCTCATTGTTGAATTTTATGCCGCAACGAATGTCTTCTGCTTCGTCCTTCCAGACACCACACAGACAGAGAGACAGACAGTCAGACAGACAGACAGACAGACAGACAGAAAGAGGGGCTTAAATCGTGAGCCAAATACATAAAATCTACGCATGCATGCCCTGCCCCCCATGTGCGAGTGTATCCTTTGCCGCATCCTTTTCCACTTAATGCCGACTGCATTGTGCCCAGATATACATATACCCCTATGCCCTATCCACTATCCATATACATATATATTTGATATCATTAAAATTTGCAGCTTGCCACTGCAGCAGCAGCAGCAGCAGCAGAAGCAGCTTGTCCTTGCCATTGCTGCTGTACCGTGTGCCTCTTTCCCCCCCTTTGCGAGTCTGGGCAAACATGAATAGTCTGAAAAGTCTGGATTTCCGCACACCAAACAAAAAAAGAGAAAGCCAACGAAAACTATGCATTTATGATATTTGCAAGTTTATTTGCTCAACGGACTCTGCACTCCTCGTGCAATGGCTTAAAATATTTCTGCATGCACCGTAGAGTTCCGTAGAATTCCGCCCTGAGATACTTATTTGCACATTTTCCCCACTCAAATATTCTTAAAGTTTGCTTTGGCGAACCTCTTCAAAGGAATGGTAAGTCCCACAGCTGATCCCCCACAGTCCACAGTCTTCGTTTTGCATTGAGCAATTCGTGAGGTATACAATGGGAAATTTAATTAAATTTAAATCCAAATGGGACTTAATGGGGACTCCGGTCGCTTCGTTCATAATTAAAAAATACGCAATATCCGATTTTTCAATAACCCGCCCCCGCCCAACTGAAACTTCCAAGTGCCCAAGTGGCAGATGATGGGAAAAAAAAAATCAGACTCGGTGGCAGCAGCAGCAGAAGGAAAAAGGCAGCCAGGACGTCCTGTTCACGGCCACGGGACACGAATCGGACGAATGCCACTGATAGGCGACGACAACGATGGCCAACTGCAAAGGACAAACGGGGCGTAACTCAATCTGTGGATATGCAAAAGCGAATAACCAGCCAGCCAGACGCACTACCGCAGGACAATGATAGCAGAATGTGCTCACTGCAAACGACAAAAAAAAATCACTTAAAGAATAAAACCAATCCCACGGCCATTTGCTTCCGCATACTGGCGACTAAGTAAGGGTATATGTGGCTGGATATACAGGAGGTTTAAGGCAATTATAAGCTTAATATTACTGGATTCTATGCTGCCAAATAATCCCATGTTTTCGCTTAGCTTTCCAAGTCAAGGCTTTTTTTGCTCTGCAGTCTTATAAATTCTACAAAAATTCTTTCCATAAGGTATATCAATTTTATAGATTTTCTACCTCTACCATTTGCTTCAGTGTACTGGCGACTAAGTAAGGGTTTATGTGGCTGGATATACAAGAGGTTTAAGGCAATTATAAGCCTTATATTTCGAGATCTTATGCCTGAAAATATTCATATGTTTTCCTATGGCTTTCCAAGTCACGTCAGTGTGGCATTGCAGTCTTATAAATTTCGCAAATAATATTTCCAAAGGGTATAGAATTTTTGATAGTTTTTGTTTCTAGGCCCACTAAGCCACCTCAATTGTTTTCCTTTTTATTCGGCTTTCTGAGTAAATTAAAAAGTAAATTCTTTCACTGCAACGACGACGACGACGCGCAACTTCTCGTCTGGCCAATAATTCAATCAATTTATTTGCAGCGTAAAGGGGTGTAGGAGATGGGAGGTGGGGATGGGGACCCACCCGTGAATCTCGCCGGCGAAGAAAGCTGCCGACGATTCGGGAATAAAAATGAAATCAATTATGTTGAAACTTTTTTGAGCGCCAGTACCGCACCGCTGGCTATGTTGTAATTAATACAAAATGCTGTGGCCTCAGACCCACAGTCCGGACTACGGACTCCGGAGTCAGACCCCGTAATATGGACTCCGGACAAAGGGAAGGTGATGGCAGGAGGGGAGCAGCTCCCTCCCTCTGCACGTTATTGCCGGGGGCATGCCAAAAGTTGAGTCTTTGCCGCAGTGCCGGTTGCCCGAGAACTCAATTTTGATAAAAATTTCATTTACAATTGCCGACGCCATCGTCGCCTCCTCGTGGCGAATGGTGCAGAGGGGTAACGTCCCCCCAGTCCGTGTGGGAGTCGCCAGTTGGCGCTTTTTGGCCAGCACTCGCAGTAGTCGCCCTCCACTGCCAATTGTTGTGTTTATTAATTTAATTTGACAGTCGCGAAGCCCTCGCACGCTGCGACTTTGCCTTGGGGCCAATCGACAGCAGCTGTGGACGGTTGTGGCTGTCCAAAGGGTCTGCAAATTGTTCAGATGGACTGGGGGGGGGACTATATTTATTTTGTGGTTTCCTCTGCGGTTGCAATTAGCACATTAGGGGGAACAAATTTCCTGGCAGGATGGGGCCAGCAGCTAAATGTTTATTCAATATCCGTTAATTATTTCAAAGATATTTGCGATCGTAAAAACTATATTTGGACTGTGCAGTTCAAAGATCTCTAAAGATCTTTATGGTAACATATGGTTTAGCAGACCGACGGATACATGCAAATGAGCAAAAGTGCAAGCATGTCACCTTTACGTTAAACAGACAAACTTGGCCTCCATTATGTCTGAACAATATCAACATTCCACAAACCACCGAAGTAACATACCTTGGTGTTCATCTGGATAGAAGGCTTACTTGGCGTAAACACATCGAAGCGAAGAGAAATCTACTTAAATTTAAAGCTAGTAATCTACATTGGCTAATAAACACCCGTTCACCACTAAAACTGGAGTACAAAGTACTTTTGTACAATGCAGTTCTCAAACCCATCTGGACATACGGCTCCGAGCTATGGGGAAATGCTTGCGTTAGTAATTTAGAAATAATCCAGAGAGCTCAATCGAAGATACCAAGAACTACCACTGGGGCACCATGGTACATACGGAATGAAAATATACGTAAAGACTTAAATGTAGGATCAGTTAAAGATGAAATTGCCAAAGTGAAAGCAAAGTACCAGGTCAAGCTTCAAGCCCATCCTAATAGACTTGCGCAGTCTTTAATTTGGCACACTAGCCATACACGACTCCGGCGAAGAGACCTTCCCACCCAGCAATAATACTTAGCTAGGGACGTACTCTAAGTAATTAAGTGTAACTAATTAAATAAATATATTAGGCTAAGATTTGTATACTTGTCGTAAGTCTCTAATAGGAAAGATTCGATAAATAAAATCCCATAATAATAAAAAAAAAAATATTTGTATGCCAATTGACAGTCTGCCCTCTGTCCTCCCGACCTCGTAAAGTTTCCTTTCCTTCGACGATATGAGTGCCTTTTAACGAAATATGTTGCCACGTGCCTTGGGAGTTGCCAATATTAAAATACTTTCTTTTTATACCCCTACTCAAAAAAGAGTTAAGGGGTATATTAGATTTGTGGTAAAAGTGGATGTGTGCAACGCAGAGAAGGAAACGTTTCCGACCCCATAAAGTATATATATTCTTGATCAGCATCAATAGCCGAGTCGATATAGCCATGTCCGTCTGTCCGTCCGTGGCAGGCACATTTTTAAAGATACGATAAAACTAAAAACGCAGTATCGTAGAAAATGCCCATATCTACCAGATTGCCGAATCTGAACTAGATCGGATTATAATTATAGCCAGAATGAAGAAATTAATTTTCTGTTGGTTCCCTCTCCTTCTCCAGCGCTGCTGAAGCTACTGATTCTCTTTCTCGCTCGCACACTCTGCCGCGTTCAGTGCGCGAGCAACCCCTAGCGGAGGAGATGTAGAATCTAAATGGAACATGTACAATCTACATGTTAGATGTAGAATAGACATTGTATATGTAGATGTAGATAGCAGATGTAGCAAAAAAATGTAAAATGTAAAATTTTTTTTTTTTTAATTCTAAAATTCTAAAAAATCATATGCTCTAAAATGTATATACTGACTGAGTACGGGTATAAGTAGAGTCGCGTCCCCAGAAGCGACTCGCACGTTCCTTCTCGTTTTCTCATTACCTGGCTTGTCTTTGTCAATCAAAAATGAAAAATTACATAGAATTTTTGGCGTTACAAATCCTTAAGGAATGCAATCTACTCAGAGGAGCCTGCGAACCCTTTTCCATACGGCCAAAATAGATCGTTCATTAACCCTATACCTATCACATTCTCCCTCTGAGTGCTGTGGCTATCATTTTCCTGAACCCTAGGGAACATCGGTTGGGCATAGAGCTTAGCGTGTGTCCGCCGGATCAATCGAACAATGTCATTAGGGATGTGCTCATTAACGGCACAGCAGTTGCTGATATTCGAAAAATCCATTAGAGCGGGCCTTATGCCACAACCGCAGGCGAACCCAAGGCCTGCCTCCGCACTTAACGCTTCGTGGGGCATATACAAAAATGTAGCTCGGAATTTAATGCGGAACTCGGCTTGGGGGTGTGTCCTGCCCTAGCTGTCGCTGGTGTTGAGGTGTTAAGCATTAAAAAAAAGACCAAAAGAAAATGTAAATTCAATGGAGGGTGGAGTGGCCGCCCCTTGGCCATTCTCTTGTTGACCCAGGCCGGCGGCGGCGGCGTCGCTCGGACGCTCGCAATGAATGTCATTGGGATTAAGCGCTGGATAAGTTTTTAATTTATTGTGCACACAATACAAGGTCTGCTCCTATAGGTTAAGTGGGGGTTAGGTATATGTGTAGGGGGGGCTATCTTGGTGTGCTTATCGAAGCGTTCCCATCGGCCACGTGCCGTGTCTCACGCTCTGTCCTCTGCCGAGGAAGAGATCTCCTGGCTCTACTTCTTCTCTTCCCTAGCCACTCAGTTCAGCTTGAACTGGCTGGGTTTGGTGCCGGCATGCAGAACCAGGAACTCGGGTGTCATCGGGGCAGTGAGGGTGACCCATGCCTTGGGCACGCCGGCATCATCGCGGGCGGACTGCAGGGCTTGCTGCAGGGCAAAGGCCACCGCGATGGCCACACAGATGGCGGGTTCACCGGTGGCTGGTATAGGATAACTCTCATTGACTTGGTCTACAGTGGGGATATGAAGTTATAAACTCACCCTTTGACCTCATGAACCCAACCTTGTTGGAGCTCTTGGGCAGCATTTCGATGCGCAGATCCACGGGAATGTCCTTGGCGCCCGGCGGCTTGTAGGTCCAGGTGCGGTTCGTGAGGCACTCGCCGGTCTGCTTGTCCACCACAATCTGTTCGCTGGTCCAGTAGCCGAGGCCCATCATGAAGGCGCCCTCGATCTGTCCGATATCCACATTGGGATTGAGACACTCACCCGCATCCTCCAGGAGGTCCACGCGGCTGACCAGATAGTTGCCCGTGAGCACATCAAACTCCACCTCCGTGAGGCAGAGGCCGCACACCGCATAGTTCTCCATGTCGCCCTGTTTGTAATGGTCGCTGGCAATGAGGTTGATCTTCCGGTTGTATGCCTCGTTGATCAGCTGCTGCCAGTTGGAGGGCTTTAGCTCCTCCTTGACTGGTGCCAGGCGGGAGTTCAGCGTATCGCAAGCCTTGCGCACGGCATAGCAGAGGGACTCGCTGCCCACGGAGCCACCTGTACCCATTGCGTTGGCTCCATTGATCGTATCGCTGGCTTCAATGCGCACCTGTTGCATGGGAATGCCCAGCGAGTGTGCCACCACCTGGGATATCTTGGTGTTCATGCCTGGAATGGATGAAAGTTGAGTTAGATTTCCTTCTGTAGAGTGCATGACTTCCATTGTTTCCTGCTTCATTTCACCGAATCTAATGGAGTCTACCTATACTAATCTCAATTGTCGTAGGCATTCACGATGGCATACTCCTAAAGCAGGGAGCGGCACGCAGACACTCACATGTTTTGGTGAGTTCGTGAGCGAAGACAACAGACACGAAGGCAAACACTTTTCTGCCGCTGCGGCAGCCGAGCCGAGTCGAGTCACACGAAGCTTTTACGCTGTTCTAAAGCATGAATCTTTGTCGGAGGGTAGTTCGTAATTTTCTGCTCTGCTGATGCTAATTTGAACATTGAAAGTTTCAGTAGAAAGTACGCTCTGTTCTTTGTGGTCGGAGACTGGCATGTTAGGTACCGTTTGAGGGCAATCCAACACTCACCTTGTCCCATTTCGATGCCTCCGTGGGAGACCACCACAGTGCCATCGCTGTGATAGATGGCTACCGTCGCTGGGTACTGCCCAAAGTAGCCCATCTGGTATTCCATTATAGACAGACCCAAGCCGCGCTTGCGCCAGCGGTTTTCCTTGTTGTAGGCAATAATCTCCGAGCGACGAGCCTTGTAAAGGGTGCCAGCTAGGAATCCAGGCATCATTTCACCTATTTTGTGGTTGGGCAAAATGTTGGCGTAGCGCACATCCGCGGGATCCTGCCCCGTCTCGAATGCGATATGCTCGATGATGTTCTCTATCATGGCGATGCCCTCCAGTGACCCAGGAGCCCGACACGGTGTGTTGCTGGGGGCGTCCGTGTAGACCAGGAAGCCATCCAACTTGTAGTTGTCGCTGAACTCGTAGCAGTTCTTGGACACCGCCACGCCATGGCCCATGTGGGACTCGTTGGACAGGTAGCCTGCGTCCTCGAAGAAGCGACTGACAATGCCCACGATCTTGCCCGACTTCTGGACGAAGAAGTCGTAGTCACAATGGAACGCCCAGCGCTTTCCCAGAGTGCTCATAATGGACTCCAGCGACTGGACCAGGCGCACTGGCCGATTCAGTTTGTGGGCAGCGACAGAAGCGGCCGCAGCGGCGAGGTTGCAGCGGGTGGCTTTGCCTCCGTAGCCGCCTCCGATGCGGCGGGTCTTCACTTGGACCTCGTTGGACCTCAGCTTGAGGATGTTGGCGATGATGTCCTGCGAAAGATCCGTCCACTGGGTGGCTACATGCACTTGCATGCCGCCCTCGAACGGCACTGCCACCGTCGTCTGGGGCTCCATGTAGTAGTGGTACTGCAGCCCCAAGTCTAGTTGGCCGGAGGAACTCAGATCGAAGTGTTCCCCTTCCAGGTCGAGGTGCTCCAGCGTTGACTTGTATCTATGCTCGAGACGATCGCTTTTGGAGGCTCCCACCGAGGCCAGGACATCCTTAAGCGTGGGCAGCACTTCCTTAGCTCCTCCTACATAGCTCAGCTTAACCAATTCTGCTGCGCGTTGGGCCAGGGCGTTGGAGTTGGCCACAATCAGACCGACGGGCTGGTCATAAAACTTGATCTCGCCAGTGGCGAAAATCTCCTCGTCTTGGGCAAAAAACATGGGCTCGCGTGTCTTGGGGCCAATGTAGTTTGGTCCCGGTATGTCCTTGGCATCTAGATATGCCACCACTCCGGGCAGAGCCAGGGCAGGCTGAGGGTCCACCTTAGTGACCTTTGCACCCACTTTTTTAGCGTGCACAAAAGCGGCCCACAATTGATTGCTTTGAGTGGGTAGATCGTTGGCGAAGGTGGCTTCGCCGGAGCACTGGATGAGGCCCTCGTGCTTCTCCGTGGCCTTGGTCACCGGATAGTGCTCCTCGAATGTCTCGAAGCTCTGCTTTCCACTGGACACCGGCCGCTGCAGCAAGGAACCGCCCAGGGCGAAGCGACTGCCCACTCCCTGCTTCCGCTCGGCGGCTGTCTTCAGCAGGAACTTGTAGAAGAGTCCGCAGGCCAGCTTGCGGCGGTACACGGGCGAGGCGTCGGGCAGCACCTCATCGGGCTGCAGGAGAGTCGACAGCTGGCCAAAGGCCTTCTCCACCAGTCCATTCTCATAGGGACTGCGTCCCAGCAGCAGCTTCTCAATGGCCGTGGCATGGACGAACTCCGGGTTGATGCCGCCGAAGCAAATCCTCGCATTCTTCACCTTCGAAGCGTTGTCCAACTCGAGGAGGAACGCGGCATTGACATAGGCATGGGCGTTCTGGGCACGGGGCATGATCTGAGGGTGGGGAAAGAGATGAGTTCCAAAGCCTCCTCGATAGAAGATTCCCTGACGGATCTCACCTTGTAGGAGTCGAACAGGAAGCGATCCTTGGGATAGGCAGGCAGCACGAACCCTCTTATGATCTTGCCCTCCATCGGCGTCTTCAGATAGCTGGCGAGGCTCACAGTCGCCTGCCTCACCACCGACTCCTGGAGAATCACCTGTGCGTCCAGGGCCTCGAGGACGATGAACACGTCGGAGGGGAACTCCGGGTGGGCATGCTTGATGGCCAGATTGCCCGCCAAGGTGCCGGCCTGGGTTAATGCAAAAGAAATTGATAAGAGCGTCGAATGATGCGATAAGTCGAGTAGGTGGAGAGCCAGCTGACGCGCTATCAGGCAGATAACAAGACACTTGTCGACTTACATTGCGCACGGGAACGTTGGCGATCCAATCGAGGTGTTGCCACACCTGGGCCAGGTACTCGAAGCCTCTGGTCTGCTCCAGCTGGCGGCAGATGTCCATCGTCTCTGTGAGGCTCAGGTTGCCGCCAAGAGTAAGGGAGCCGGAGCCGGAGCCAGTGGACAGCTTGTGTCCCTTGAGCTCTGCCAAGCCACCGACATCGATGAATGCCTTGATGTCCGCCCTGCGCCTGTACACCCCGTGGGCCGTGTTGCCGGCCACCAGCATGACGGGCAGCTTCTCTTTGAGAGCGCTCTGCAGGGCGTCAAAGAGCTGGCCGAGGCTCTCCGGCCAGCTCCAGCGGCTGCCGTCCAGGTAGACTTGACTCCCCTTGGGGGTCTGCTTCTTGCAGGTGCCGGCGCACCGTTGGCCCGTCTTGGGGCACTGCTTGGTGCTCAGATCCTCGATGTCCGCGCACTCCGCGGGCACCGCGATGTTGCTGTCCACCGCAAAGGACTTCATGGCATCCAGAATGGGGCGGTAGCCGGTGCAGCGACAGATGTTGCCCCCGAAGGAGTTCTCCACCTCCGCCATGGTCACGCGACCCCCCTTCGACTTGAGCAGCCCGTACATGTTCATGACGATGCCCGGCGAGCAGTAGCCGCACTGGGTGCCGTTCATCTTGGCCAGCCGCTCCTGGATGGCATGGTAGCCCACCCGCTTGTTGCCCAGCCCCTCCGCGGTGGTCACCTCCAGTCCCAGGCAGGTGTTCAGCAGCGTGAGGCACGAGTTTACGGCCCAGGTGCGCACCTCACCCGCTTCCGGATGGATGCCGGTCAGCGTGCACACGCAGACGCCGCATCCCCCCTCCTGGCACATGAACTTCGTCCCCGTCAGACCCGCATTCTCCCGGATGAAGGTGTTCAGCGAGATGTCCGCAGGCAGTGCAGCCAGATTCACTGCAGGCGAGAGAAAATATTGCATCAGATTTAATTTATCTAATCTGCATTTACATTAACCACTTCAAGAAGCCAAAAATGTATGAAACTATTGCCAAATTCAAACGAATATTACCCAATTTGATAATAACTTTTCCATGAATACTTCATAGGAAATAATTCCAAATAATACATGGAAAAGGGTTCACTCAATCACACTCCAAGTGGATTTTGAAGTGATGTGAGACTTACACCGTGATTATAAGAACCCTTGGGCTCAGCATTTTTGCATGCACAAACCATGTGAATAGATTAAAGATATATACTGAATTAATTGGCAGAATCTGTCACTATATCACTATCTTATTATTCAACTAATTAATTCGTTATTGGATAGACACGTCATGTTATACATTGCCAAAGCTCTCTACAGAGTGTAAGCAATTAATCTATCAATAAACTGCTCACATTCTCTCACCTTCATAGCTGGTGCCGTTGATCGTAATGCTGCCAGCCATTATCTTTGTTTTATATAAACCCTTGAAAGGCGCGTCGAGTGTTATTTTGAAATCAATTGAAGTCTTTCCTCGAATTCAAATGTCGTTTGCGGTTTTTGGAGAAAGTTTCGTTCCGTTGTGCACGCTAATCTCCGATCAACTGTAGGTTAGGTCTGTACGCATCAAGCTTTTATGGCCGAGCCCCGGCGCGGCGGCAGCCCAAAATGTTCTCACGAGCTCTCAAGTTCTAGCTGCTGCTCCCGCTCCCGCTCCGGCGCTGGCTCCTAACTACTATTCGATTGAGCGGAGTGCTCTCGTGGTGGTCTCTCTAAATGTACGTACATATGTGTGTGAATCGTTATCGCAAAATTTGTTAGCCACTCTCCGTCATTCTCTGGGTATGCCACTCTCCGTATTGCCCCTCTCTCCTCTCCAGGCATATTTATCAGCATTATCAGCTGTTTGTTTCGCGCTTTCTGTTTTGCTCGGGCTTCTAAACAAAATGCGGAGTGCGTAGTTCTTTTCGTTCTTAAGTGCTGGAAAGAATCGAAAGCTTTAGATTTGCAATATTTCGCATTTCAAGGAATCGAACACGCTCCAGGTACGTATGCATATCCCTCCCCGCATATACGACTACAACGCTCTGTCACTGTGTGCTTGAATTATGTTTTCAATGAGCTTCTTTACTATTTAATTTATTTGAATTAAAATGTTGGATGCTGACTCACTCAAAAGACGATTTTGTATCTGTTAGATAATTTTGTATCTGTAAGATAAGATACTTCTAAGCCTGTAAGATATTATTTTGACTATTAGATACTTTTGTATTTGTAAAATACTATTGTATCTGTGAGACTCTTTTATTGAGACCCAAAAGATTATTTTGTATCTGAGAGATGTATCTTTATGATATCATTGTATCTGTAAGATTAATTTTATAAAAATACACATCCAAAAAATAGTTTTGTATCTGTGAGATACTTTTTTATGTGTAATATATTTTTATAGAGACATATACGTTGTTATCTGTGAGATACTTTTGTATCTGTGAGATACTTTTGTATCTGTTAGATACTTTGTATCTCATAGAGAATTTTTAATCTGTAAGATGCTTTCGTAGCTGTGAGATACTTTTATAGAGATACGCACCCATAAGATACTTTTGTATCTGTGAGATATTTTTGTATGTGTAATATATTTTTATAGAGATATATACGTTGTTATCTGTGAGATACTTTTGTATCTGTTATATACTTTGTATCTCTTACATAATTTTTAATCTGTAAGATGCTGCTGTAGCTGTGAGATACTTTTATAGAGATACACGCCCATAAGATACTTTTTTATAGAGACAGACATCCAAAATATACGTTGTTGTCTGTGAGATACTTTTGTATCTCTTACATAATTTTTAATCTGTAAGATGCTGCTGTAGCTGTGAGATACTTTTATAGAGATACACGCCCATAAGATACTTTTTTATAGAGACAGACATCCAAAATATACGTTGTTGTCTGTGAGATACTTTTGTATCTGTTAGATACTTTGTATCTCTTACATAATTTTTAATCTGTAAGATGCTGCTGTAGCTGTGAGATATTTTTATAGAGATACGCACCCATAAGATACTTTTGTATCTGTGAGATACTTTTTTATGTGTAAGATATTTTTATAGAGACACATCCAAAATATACTTTTGTATCTGTTAGATACTTTGTATCTCTTACATAATTTTTAATCTGTATGATGAAGTTGTAGCTGTGAGATACTTCTATAGAGATACGCACCCATGTACACATCTATTCCATATTTGAAATATCTTCTTTATGAAGTACTAGCAGACCCGCGCGCTTTGCTGCTTACTAAATGCAATTAATGTTTTGGAATTCATCGAAATCAAACAATGATAATCAAAAGCAACAAATATACTTACACAAATAGGCAATTTTTCAGAAAACAGGCAACAGGCGTTGCGGAGCCGCTTACACACCGATTTTTTTCTACATATTTATAGTATAGAAGAAGATGTATCTTCTATCACAAGTATCTTCCATCAGAAGATAACTTACTTGGTTCTTGGTCCTTGGGCGCGGTGATGAGTTCGAGGCGGTGAGTGTATCCGGTCGGAGCTGTCGCTGATGTTGAGGTGTTAAGCATTTAAAAAAGACTCAAGGAAAATGTAAATTCTATGGAGGGTGGAGTCGCCACTTGGCCACTCGACCACTCCATGCCATTCCCTTGTTGTCTCAGGCAATGAATGTCATTGGGATTAAGCGCTGGATAAGTTTTTAATTTATTGTGCACACAATACAAGGTCTGCTCCTCTAGGTTAAGTGGGGGTTAGGTATATGTATAGGGGGGGGCTATCTTGGTGTGCTTATCGAAGCGTTCCCATCGGCCACGTGCCGTGTCTCAAGCTCTGTCCACTGCCGAGGAAGAGATCTCCTGGCTCTACTTCTCCTCTTCCCTAGCCAGTCAGTTCAGCTTGAACTGGCTGGGGTCTGTGCCGGCATGCAGGACCAGGAACTCGGGTGTCATCGGGGCAGTGAGGGTGACCCATGCCTTGGGCACGCCGGCATCATCGCGGGCGGACTGCAGGGCTTGCTGCAGGGCAAAGGCCACAGCGATAGATAGACAGATCGCGGGTTCACCGGTAGCTGAAAAACGAGAACTTTAAGTCACTTGGATTCAAGACGGAACATTCGCTTGTAAGCTTACCCTTTGACCTCATAAAGCCCGCCTTGTTGGGGCTCTTGGGTAGCAGCTCAATGCGCAGATCCACGGGAATGTCCTTGGCGCCCGGTGGCTTGTAGGTCCAGGTGCGGTTCGTGAGGCACTCGCCGGTCTGCTTGTCCACCACAATCTGTTCGCTGGTCCAGTAGCCGAGGCCCATCATGAAGGCGCCCTCGATCTGTCCGATATCCACATTGGGATTCAGACTCTCACCCGTGTCTTCCAGTAGATCCACGCGGTTGACCAGATAGTTGCCCGTGAGCACATCCAACTCCACCTCCGTGAGGCAGAGGCCGCATACCGAGTACGGATCCATGTCGCCCTGTTTGCACTGGTCGCTGGCAATGAGGTTGATCTTCCGGTTGTATGCCTCGTTGATCAGCTGCTGCCAGTCGGAGGGCTTCACCTCCTCCTTGACAGGCTCCAGGCGGGAGTTCAGCGTCTCGCAAGCCTTGCGCACGGCATAGCAGAGGGTCTCGCTGCCCACGGCGCCTCCGGTGACCATTGAGTTGGCTCCATTGATCGTATCGCTGGCTTCAATGCGCACCTGTTGCATGGGAATGCCCAGCGAGTGTGCCACCACCTGGGATATCTTGGTGTTCATGCCTGGAGTGGATAATTCTTTAGTTGAGGAACAGTTTCAGGGCTATCCAACACTCACCTTGTCCCATTTCGATGCCTCCGTGGGAGACCACGACAGTGCCATCGCTGTGATAGATGGCTACCGTCGCTGGGTACTGTCCAAAGTATCCGATTTGGTATTCCATTATAGACAGACCCAAGCCGCGCTTGCGCCAGCGGTTCTCCTTGTTGTAGGCAATAATCTCCGAGCGCCGATCCTTGTAAAGGGTGTTGGCTAGGAACCCAGGCATCATTTCGCCTATTTTATGGGCGGGCAAAATGTTGGCGTAGCGCACATCCGCCGGATCCTGCCCCGTTTCAAAGGCAATGTGCTCGATGATGTTCTCTATCATGGCGATGCCCTCCACAGACCCAGGAGCCCGACAGGGGGTGTTGCTGGGGGAGTCCGTGTAGACGAGGAAGCCATCTAACTTGAAGTTATCGCTGAACTCGTAGCAGTTCTTGGACAGCAACACCACGTGACCGATGGGAGACTCGTTGGACAGGTAGCCTGCGTCCTCGAAGAAGCGACTGACAATGCCCACGATCTTGCCCGACTTCTGGACGAAGAAGTCGTAGTCACAGTGGAAGGCCCACCGTTTGCCAATGGTAGTCATAATGGACTCCAGCGACTGGACCAGGCGCACTGGACGATTCAGTTTGTGGGCAGCGACAGAAGCGGCCGCAGCGGCGAGGTTGCAACGGGTGGCTTTGCCTCCGTAGCCGCCTCCGATGCGGCGGGTCTTCACCTGCACTTCGTTGGACCTCAGCTTGAGGATGTTCGCGATGTTGTCCTGCGACAAGTCCATCCACTGGGTGGCTACATACACTTGTAGGCCGCCCTCGAAAGGCACCGCCACCGTCGTCTGGGGCTCCATGTAGTAGTGGTACTGCAGGCCCATGTCCAGCTGTCCGGAGGAACTCAGATCGAAGTGTTCCCCTTCCAGGTCGAGGTTGTCCAGAGTGGACTTCACCTTCTGCTCGAGACGATCGCTTGACGAGGCTCCTACCTTATCCAGCACATCCTTTAGGGTGGGCAGCACTTCCTTAGCTCCTCCTTCGTAGGTGAGACTCACCAATTCTGCGGCACGATGGGCTAGGGAGTTGGTGCTGGCGACGATCAGACCCACCGGTTGGTTGTAGAACTTTATCTCCCCAGTGGCAAAAAGCTCCTCGTCTTGGGCAAAGAAATGTTGGTCGCGCGTCTTGGGGCCAATGTAGTTTGGTCCCGGTATGTCCTTGGCATCCAAATAGGCCACCACTCCGGGCAGAGCCAGGGCAGGCTGGGCGTCCACCTTGGTGACCTTCGCACCCACCTTTTTGGCTGTGACAAAGGCCGCCCACACCTGATTGTGTTGCGTGGGCAGATCATTGGAGTAGGTTGCCTCGCCGGAGCACTGGATGAGGCCCTCGTGCTTCTCCGTGGCCTTGGTCACCGGATAGTGCTCCTCGAATGTCTCGAAGCTCTGCTTTCCACTGGACACCGGCCGCTGCAGCAAGGATCCGCCCAGGGCGAAGCGACTGCCCACTCCCTGCTTCCGCTCGGCGGCTGTCTTCAGCAGGAACTTGTAGAAGAGTCCGCAGGCCAGCTTGCGGCGGTACACGGGCGAGGCGTCGGGCAGCACCTCATCGGGCTGCAGGAGAGTCGACAGCTGGCCAAAGGCCTTCTCCACCAGTCCATTCTCATAGGGACTGCGTCCCAGCAGCAGCTTCTCAATGGCCGTGGCATGGACGAACTCCGGGTTGATGCCGCCGAAGCAAATCCTCGCATTCTTCACCTTCGAAGCGTTGTCCAACTCGAGGAGGAACGCGGCATTGACATAGGCATGGGCGTTCTGGGCACGGGGCATGATCTGAGGGTGGGGAAAGAGATGAGTTCCAAAGCCTCCCCGGTGGAAGATTCCCTGATGGATCTCACCTTGTAGGAGTCGAACAGGAAGCGATCCTTGGGATAGGCAGGCAGCACGAATCCCCTTATGATCTTGCCCTCCATCGGCGTCTTCAGATAGCTGGCGAGGCTCACAGTCGCCTGCCTCACCACCGACTCCTGGACAATCACCTGTGCGTCCAGGGCCTCGAGGACGATGAACACGTCAGAGGGGAACTCCGGGTGGGCATGCTTGATGGCCAGATTGCCCGCCAAGGTGCCGGCCTGGGTTAATGCAAAAGAAATTGATAAGAGCGTCGAATGATACGATAAGTTGAGTAGGTGGAGAGCCAGCTGACGCGCTATCAGGCAGATAACAAGGCACTTGTCGACTTACATTGCGCACGGGAACGTTGGCGATCCAATCGAGGTGTTGCCACACCTGGGCCAGGTACTCGAAGCCTCTGGTCTGCTCCAGTTGGCTGCAGATGTCCATCGTCTCTGTGAGGCTCAGGTTGCCGCCAAGAGTAAGGGAGGAGGAGGCCAGCTTGTGTCCCTTGAGCTCTGCCAAGCCACCGACATCGATGAATGCCTTGATGTCCGCCCTGCGCCTGTACACCCCGTGGGCCGTGTTGCCGGCCACCAGCATGACGGGCAGCTTCTCTTTGAGAGCGCTCTGCAGGGCGTCAAAGAGCTGGCCGAGGCTCTCCGGCCAGCTCCAGCGGCTGCCGTCCAGGTAGACTTGACTGCCCCTGGGGGTCTGCTTCTTGCAGGTGCCGGCGCACAGTTGGCCCGTCTTGGGGCACTGCTTGGTGCTCAGATCCTCGATGTCCGCGCACTCCGCGGGCACCGCGATGTTGCTGTCCACCGCAAAGGACTTCATGGCATCCAGAATGGGGCGGTAGCCGGTGCAGCGACAGATGTTGCCCCCGAAGGAGTTCTCCACCTCCGCCATGGTCACGCGACCCCCCTTCGACTTGAGCAGCCCGTACATGTTCATGACGATGCCCGGCGAGCAGTAGCCGCACTGGGTGCCGTTCATCTTGGCCAGCCGCTCCTGGATGGCATGGTAGCCCACCCGCTTGTTGCCCAGCCCCTCCGCGGTGGTCACCTCCAGTCCCAGGCAGGTGTTCAGCAGCGTAAGGCACGAGTTTACGGCCCAGGTGCGCACCTCACCCGCTTCCGGATGGATGCCGGTCAGCGTGCACACGCAGACGCCGCATCCCCCCTCCTGGCACATGAACTTCGTCCCCGTCAGACCCGCATTCTCCCGGATGAAGGTGTTCAGCGAGATGTCCGCAGGCAGTGCAGCCAGATTCACTGCAGGCGAGACAAAATATTGCATTTGATTAGAGTCTGAACTGAGGCTGAGTTTATCTAATCGCACTAAGACACTACAACATTTTTAAACACTCTAAATTCGGGGTTACTGTTATACGAGAAATACTCTTCGACTATAATAATATCTGTCTATGAGCGGCACTCAGACACTAACACTAGTGTAATTATTTCCTGTGACTGTCGACACGGGTGGCCAATGGAGATAGCTTTTAAATGAACCTCCAAAATTAGACGTAAACTACACACAGACGAGATGTACATATGTATGTAAATATGTAGTTATTATCTACGAAGATATGCCTATCTAAATTGGCAGAATTTTGTGCATATCATTATGTACGTCTAACAACTTTTCTGTGTGATAAACACAACCATCGAAACAAGTCAAATGGCAGGCGTTGTGTTACCAATTCTGTTGCCTAAATTCTCTACAAGTTTCCGTAGAAAAACAACAAAAACATCAGCGTAAAGCAGGAATATTGAAACATGTTGAAGCGCTATTAATTGTCGTGTGCTTTATCTTTTGGATGACGCTTCAATCAAGCAATCAATTAACTGCCCACACACTCACCGTCATAGCTGGTGCCGTTGATTGTAATGCTGCCAGCCATTATTATCGGTGTCTTATATAATCCCTCGAGTCACTTGGAAGGGGTTGCCTGTATTTATTGTGAAATCAATTGCAGCCTTTCTGCCGTCTGTTCTTGTGGAGTGGCTTCTAGAAACTATTTATTTCACAATGTTAGAGACAAGCGATGCGAACGTTCCGCCGTACGTTGTTCACGCCGATCTCCGAGCTGCTACTGCACGTTAGGGCCATTCGCGACGCGTATTTATTGCGTAGCCGCAAAGGGAGCCCGCCTCGGCTTCGGCTTCGCTGCTCTGGTGGCAACTCTTCTAACTACGTTTCGATCGAGCGGAGAGAACTTTCATGCGTTATATACTTAATCGTTATCGCCCGCCCGCTCTCTTTCAGCAACTCTCCCACTCTCCCACGTTCTGTTTAGATGTAGCCATGAGTATATAAAGCTTTATCGGCTAATTGTTTGTTTAAGATTCTTCTGTTTTGCTCAGGTTTCTAAACAAAATGCGGCAATCGTCTGGGGTTCGGTCAGCAGCACTGGAAAGAGTGGAAAGCTTTTGGCTTGGCTCCAATAACTCATATGCCAAGAAAGCAAAGGGAGCTGAATGAAAGGGGTTTTGTTCGCTTTTTTTTACTGAACGGAATTAAGTCATAAGAAACTCCGACTGATTTATGTAAGCAAATATATTTCACCGAATTCCCCGCAACCAACTAAAATCTCGTAATAAGGCAAACCCAACCACATCCCCACTCAATTCAGGGCAAAATTCTGCACTTGGCTGCCCGCATTCAGGACCACAGTCTCCGGCGTGGTGGGCGCGCCCAGGCGCACCCACTCGCGCGGCAGGCCCGCATCCTGTCGGGCCGATTGAATGGCGTGCTGCATGGCAAAGAGCACGCCCACGGATAGGCACAGGGCTGGCTCGCCCGTGGCCTTGGAGCGCATAAAACCCACCGGATTGGGGCTCTTCTGGAGCAGTTCGATGCGAAAATCGATGGGAATGTCCTTGGCGCCGGGCGGATGGTAGTTCCAGGTGCGATTGGTGAGAATGCGGCCCGTCTGGCGATCGTAGACCAGCAGCTCGGTCAGATAGTAGCCCAGGCCCATGACAAAGGCGCCCTCCACCTGGCCCACATCGATATTGGGACTGAGACTCTCGCCAGCATCCTCCAGGATGTCCACGCGGCGTATCACGTGGCTGCCCGTCAGTATGTCCAGCTCCAGTTCGCTGAGACTCAGCCCGAAGATGCTGTAGCTGGGTATATCGCCCAGCTTGTACGAGTCGCTGGCTATGAGAATAACCGACTGCAGGTAGGCGGCCTGCAGGATCTGCAGCCAGGTGGCGGCTTTGCCCAGTCGCCTCTTGACGGGCTCCAGGCGTTTGTTCAGCGTGTCGCAGGCCTTGCGCACGGCCAGTCCGACCATTTCGCTGCTCATGGAGTTGGCCGTGATCATGGAGTTGGCTCCGCTCACCGTGTTGCTGCTCTCCACGCTCACCCGCTCCAGGGGCACGCCCAGCACGAAGGCCGCCACCTGGGCCGCCTTCGTGTTGATGCCCTGGCCAATCTCGATGCCGCCGTGCGTGACGACCACCGACCCATCCTCGTGGTAAATGGCCACCGTGGTGGGATATGTGAAGCCAACGGTCGTGTTCAGCGGAAACTCCATGAGGGCCAGTCCCAGGCCGCGTTTGCGCCAGCGATTCTGCGCATTGAACAGGTTGATCTGCTCGCGTCGCTTGCGGTAGTCCGTGGTGGCCAGGAACCGGGGCAGCAGCTGCACCATCTTGCTGCCCGATCGCAGATTGACCAGCCGCACATCGGCCGGATCCAGCTGGAGGCTGAAGGCGATGTGCTCCAAAGCTGTTTCCGTCATGGCAATGGCTGCAGCGGGAAGAGCGGAATTAGTTTAGGGCAGGGAAAAGAGTTGTGTTGCCAGGCAGGACTCACCCTCTGCTGTGCCAGGTGCCCGACACCAGGTGGAGCTGGGGGCATCGGTTAGGATGGCACTTCCCGTGGCCTTGTAGTTGGAATTGGTGAGTTTGTAGACATTCCTGAGGGCTGGCATTGTGAGGAAATCGACGACATTCTCGTTGAGATTGCAGCCCGCATCCTCGTAGTAGTTGTTGGTCAGCATAATGATCGATCCGTTGGCACGGGCTCGAAACTCGTAGTCCGAGCGGCAGGCCCAGCGCTTGCCATTGCTCTCCATCATGGATTCGATGGTCTGGACGAATCGGGCGGGTCGGTTGAGCTTGGCGGCGACCAGGGCGGCGGCACAGGCCACAGCATTGGCGCGCGTCACCTTTGCCCCATAGGCACCGCCCACACGGCGCACCTGCAGCTGCACCTTGTTCACGTCCAGCTTGAGCATGTGGGCAATGCTGCCCTGAGTGCCGTCCATCCACTGGGTGGAGCACCACACCTGCAGCACATTGTCCAGGGGCACCACAATCGTTGTCTGCGGCTCCATGGTGAAGTGGTACTGTGACTCCAGCTCGAGAATGCCCCGACCCAGCACATCGCCGGGCGCCAGAGGCGGGCCAGATGCAGAATCCAGATGGGGTAACTCCTTCGGCAGACAGACGATTCGATCCTGCTGCTTGGCGGCCAGCACTTGGCCGATGCTCGTGTAGATCGGCCGCTGATCGTTGGCGTACGTCACCCGCACCAGGGTGGCCGCATGGACGGCCGTGTCCTGCGAGAGGGCCGCAATCACACCCAAGGGTTGGTCGTAGTACCTGACCCGGCCAGCGGCAAAGATCTCGTCCGCGTCTGGGGTCAGCTGGCTGACCGTCTGGAAGCTATTCGTGCCCGGTATATCCTTGGCCGCAAAGAAGGCGACAACGCCCACGCAGCCGAGGGCAGCCGTGGCATCAATCTGCTGGATTGTGGCGCCCACACGCTTGGCCGTGACAAAGGCACAGTGGACGGCATTCGAAGCGGTCAACAGATCGTTCATATAGCTGGCCTCGCCCGAGCACTGCATGAGACCTGCAAAGATCCAAGAGGAAGAACTGAGATGGCGCTCCATCCTCCCATCCTCTCTGTGGCTTCCACGCACCTTCCAGCTTCTGTACTGGCTGTGTGACTGGATAGTTCTGCTTGATCGTCTCGAAGGTCTGACTGCCCGAGGACAGAGCCCGCTCCAGCAGCTGCCCGCCGCTGCGATAGCGTTCCCGCACCAGCTCCTGGGGCGCGGTGGCCAGCAGGAATTTGTAGAGCAGCGCACAGGCCAACATCTCACGGTACTCGGGCGAGGCCTCCGGCGGCCGCTCCTCGGCCTGCAGGCTGCCGCGCAGCTGCTCGAACATCTGGGCGACTGTGGCCGGGTCGTAGAGATCTCTGCCCGGCAGCAGCTGCTCCAGTGGCTGGGCGTGCACGTAGTCGGGTCGAATGTTGCCAAAGCAAATGCGCGCCGAGTGCACAATATGCCGCTGGACGTCCTGCCACTCGACGAGGAATCCCGCATTCACATAGGCATGGACATTCTGCGCTCTGGGCAGGATCTGCAAGCATACAAACCGAATCAAGGGGAGAACTTGTGAGGGAGCTTTGCCACAAGCCTTTACCTTGTAGGAGCTGAAGAGATATCTCTCCCTGGGATAGGCCCGCAGTATGAAGCCGCCAATGACCAGCTTGGGCGTGGCATCGCCCAGATACGTCAGCAGGCTCATCACACGCTGGCTACTGGGACTATCGTAGACCAGCACATTGACATCCAAAGCCTCGAAGGTGATGAACACGTCCGAGGGGAACTCGGGATGCTCCTTCTTGATGCTGATGTTCCCAGCCAGTGTGCCGTTCTGCAGAAAATGTCTATTAATAGCTGCTCTTTCTCTCAGTGTACGCAGCGCTGCTGCATTTGATTTACTAACGCGGCGACAGAAACTTGAGAAAGTTAAATGAATTTCAAGTGATTCGCTAACACAGAGCAGAGTCTATGCGAAAGGAGAAGCCATAGGGAAGGGGAATAAATAAAGTGGAGCTTCTCTTCACAGCACAAGAGTGGCAGAGTGGAAGAGTGGAAGAGCGGAAGAGTATCCCCCAGTTGCAGCCACCAATTAGCTGAATTTATCGCTGACCCAGGCCGAAACGAGTTTCGTGTATTTTATGGAGCGCTCGTGCGTTCTACTCACATTTCGCACTGGGACATTGGCAATCAGGTTGAAGTGCTGCCACAGCTGCGCACAGTACTCGAAGCCCGGCCGCTTGGCGGCAACTAGAAACAGTTCCATGGCATCCGTGAGTGTGAGATTGCCGCCCAGCAGCAGGTGATCCGTCTCGAGGCTGTGCTGCTTCAGCTCTGCCACCGCCTGAACATCGATGTAGTGACGAATGCCTCTGGGCCGCCGATAGACCCCGTGCGCCGTGCTGCCAGCCACCAGCATGAAGAGCTCGCCACTGGCCACCTGGCCGAGAGCCGAGAAGAGTTCCGTCAGCGTCTTGGGCCAATGCCAGTGGGCTGGCGCCGGGTCCTGCCTGCGCCGCGCCGGACGCGAGCAGCTGCCCTGGCAGGATTGTCCCGTGCGGGGACACAGCAGCTCGAAGGAGTCCTCAATGTCCACACACTCCGCGGGCACCGCAGTGTCGCTGTCCACCGCAAAGGACTTCATGGCATCCAGTATGGGGCGGTAGCCGGTGCAGCGGCAGATGTTGCCACCGAACGCGTCCTCCACTTGGGCCATGGTCACCTGGCCCTGGTGCTGCTCCAGCAGCCCGTACATGTTCATCACGAATCCCGGCGAGCAGTAGCCGCACTGGCTGCCATTCAGCTGGGCCAGACGCTTCTGTATCGGATGGTAGCCGCTCAGTCGATTGCCCAGTCCCTCGTCCGTGATGATATCCACATCGTCGCAGGTGTTGAGCAGCGTCAGGCACTTGAAATAAACTTTTATTAGCAGCTTGGCGGCATCGGGTGAAAGGAAAGCCAATCCCAGTCCCTGTCGCTGTACTTACAGAATTTGCTGCTCTTGGCTGCACCTCGTTGGTGGCCGGATGACGTCGTCGTATGACACACACACAGGAGCCGCAGCCGCCCTCCAGGCACATGTACTTGGTGGCCGTCAGCTGGAGATGCTGGCGGAGGAATGCGTTGAGGGTGAGGTCCGGGGCATAGTCCGTCGCCTGCACCTCGTAGGGGAAGCCATTCACGCTGAATTTGATGCTCATCGCTGCAGAGTCGCCGGCCAAATGGTGCCCAGCTCTTGGCCATTCGCTTCTATATCAAAGCCGCTGGCTGAAACCTGATTACCCCGTTAATTAGGCTAAACGGGTTCCCAGCAGAGCGTTCGTCACCAAAGCAGGCACTGTGCGAAATCTTCAAGCTAATCGCAGCAGCCCACCACCCCACAAAGTGCATTCGAAATGGGGTAACAATGGGGTACCCTTTGGGGTACAATGCATAGTAAATATATTTGAAGTAAATGTGGAAAAGAGAAAAACAAAGGAAAACCCATTCAAAATTAGAAACTACTTGAGCCGAAAGCTGGTCGCCTCATGTCCCGCATTCAGCACCAAAGTCTCCGGCGTCGAGGGTGCGCCCAGACGCACCCACTCGCGCGGCAGGCCCGCATCCTGTCTGGCCGATTGCAGGGCCTGCTGCAGGGCAAACACCACACTCACGGCCAGGCAACAGGGCGGCTCCCCAGTGGCCTTGGAGCGCATAAAACCGGGCCCATTGGCATTGGGTTTCTGGGCCAATTCAATGCGAAAATCAATGGGTATATCCTTGGCGCCGGGCGGCTTGTAGTTCCACGAGCGGTTCGTCAGCAGGCGGCCCGTTTCGCGATCGTAGATCAGCAGTTCGCTGAGCCAGTAGCCCAGGCACATGACAAAGGCGCCCTCCACCTGCCCAATATCGATGAACGGACTGAGACTCTCGCCAGCATCCTCCAGGATGTCCACGCGCTTGATTTGATTGTTGCCGGTGAGCACATCCAGCTCGATTTCGGTGAGCGCCATGCCGTACACGTGGTAGTTCTCCATGTCCCCCGCTTTGTAGTGATCGGAGGCAATCAGATTGATGGACTTGGCATAGGCAGCCTCCACGGTCTGCACCCAGCTGTCGCCGCTCTTCTTCACCGGCTGCAGGCGGCCGTTGAGGGTCTCGCAGGCTTTGCGCACGGCAAAGCAGAGACTCTCGCTGCCCACGGCCCCGCCAGTGACCATCGAGTTGGCCCCATTGATGGTGTCCGAAGATTCCACCTTGATGAAACCCAAATCGATGCCCAGCGTATAGGCAGCCACCTGAGCCACCTTGGTGTTCATTCCTGCCACGATAACAGCGGATATTAATGGAGGAAATCATTCTCTAGAGTTGTCTCTATTCACCTTGACCCATTTCAATGCCTCCGTGGGTGACCACAACAGTGCCATCCACATGGTAGATGGCCACCGTGGCGGGATACTGGCCAAAGTAGAAAATGGGATAGTCCATTACGGCCAGGCCCAGGCCGCGCTTCAGCCAGCGGTTCTTGGCATTGTGCTCCTCGATCTGCTGCTTCCTGGCGTGGTACTCCCGCGACGCCAGGAACTGCGGCAACAGCTCCGACATTTTGTTTGTGGCAGCTATGTTGAACAGTCGCACGGCTGCCGGATCGCCTTGCACCTCGAAGGCCACATGCTCAATGATGTTCTCCATCATGGCAATGCCCTCCACCGAGCCCGGTGCCCGACACCAAGTGGAGCTGGGCGCATCTGTCATCACCGCGTTGCCATTGTTCTTGAAGTTGACGCCAGTGAAGTCGTAGCAATTGGTGGCCGTCAGTGTCGAGTGGCCCTCGATGGGACTCTCGTTGTTCACCCAGCCAGCATCCTCGTAGAAATCGTTCGACAAGCCAACAATCTTGCCGTTGGCCTTCACGTGGCACTGATAGTCGGAGCGACAGGCCCAGCGCTTGCCATTGCAGTCCATCATCGACTCCAGAGACTGCACAAAGCGCACAGGACGATTCAGCTTATGGGCAGCCAAAGAAGCGGCGCAGGCCAGCTGGTTGCCGCGGGTTATCTTGCACACATAGCCACCGCCCAAGCGACGCACCTGCCAGGAGGATTAGTTATCGATGAGCTTAGGAATTGAAAGGAATAAAAGCCCACCTGTAGCTGCACATCCTTGGCCTTCAGCTGCAGCATGTGGGCGATGACAGCCTGCGTGTGGTCCATCCACTGCGTAGCCGAGAAGACCTTCAGGCCGTCCTCAAAGGGAATGACCACCGTCGTTTGGGGCTCCATGGTGAAGTGATACTGCAGGCCCATCTGGAATATGCCTCTGACTTCCACGTCGGGAGTGTCGGAGAATGTCACCTCGTTCAGCTCCGATTTGGCCACAGCAATGATGCGTGAAGGATCCGGAGAGTCGCCGGCAAAGACATCCTCGATGCTGGGCATCAACTGGAAGTCCGCGTTCGCCTTAGAGTAGGTGATCTTCACCAGCTTTGCAGCGCGCTGAGCCTGATCGGCAGTGAGGGCTACCATTACACCCGCAGGTTGTTCCGAGTGCCGCACCATGCCGGAGCAGAAGATCTCCTCCGCCTGGTAGCCAAAGCTTGGCTCGCAGAAGGTGTTTGTTCCCGGTATATCCTTGGCACTGTAGAAGGCAATCACCCCAGGCTGCTGCAGCGCCTCTTTGGCATCAATGGCATCGATGGTGGCTCCCACCTTGGTCGCGCCCACGAAGGCGCAGTACACGGTGTTGGACGCGGTCAGCACATCGTTCATGTAGGTCGCTTCCCCCGAGCACTGGATCATGCCCTCCACCTTCTGCACGGCCTGTGTTACGGGATAGTTCTGCTTCTGGGTCTCGTACACCTGCACACCCGACGATAATGGACGCTCAAGGATCTGACCGCCGCTCTTGAAGTTATCCGCGACCTCCGCGTTCGGGGCATGCTTCAGCAGAAACTTGTAGAGCAATCCGCAAGCCAATTTGGAGCGGTAGGCGGGACTGGCGTCGGGCAGCACCTCGTCCGGATTGAACTGGCTGGGAAGCGTGTCGAAGGTCTGCTCTATGAGTCCACTCTCGTAGGGACTGTGGCCCACCATCAGCTGCTCGATGGCAGTGGCGTGCACGAAGTCGGGTCGAATGCCGCCAAAGCAAATCCTGGCACTCTTCACCTTCGCACCGCTGTCCAACTCGAGCAGAAAAGCAGCATTGACATAGGCGTGGGCATTCTGGGCACGAGGCATGATCTGCGCAGCAGGAAAGGACTTTTATGAGAAGCGAAAGGGGAACCCTGGAGCACAATCACCTTGTAGGAGTCGTATATAAACTTATCCTTGGGATAGGCGGGCAGCAGGAATGCCTTGATGACCAGTTTCCTGTTGGAATCACTCAAGTAATCCCCCAGGGAGAGGGTCTGCTCTTCGGTGGCGCTCTTCATGGCCAGAACCTTGGCATCCAAAGCCTCAAGGGAGAGAAAGACATCCGAGGGGAACTCGGGATGTTGTTTCTTGATCGAAATGTTTCCAGCCAAGGTTCCCGACTGCAAGAAAGAGCAATTATTCCTCCGATGACTGTCCCTGGGAACTGACTCCACACTCACATTCCGCACGGGGACATTCGCAATGAGGTCCAAGTGGTTCCACAGCACCTCCAGATACTCGAAGCCCGGCTGCTTGGACGTCGTGCGAAGGATGTCCATGGTCTGGGTCAGACTGAGGTTCGCTCCCAGCTTCAGCTGCTGCCCCTCAGTGCTGTGCCCATGCAGCTCCTCCACCCCAGCCACATCAACGAAGTGCTTAATGTCCGTCGATCGCCTGTAGACACCGTGCGCCGTGTTGCCAGCCACCAGCATGAATTGGTCTGCCTCTCCGATCTTGTCCAGCGCCTCGAACAGCTCCGTCAGGGTCTTCGGCCAGTGCCACTGGCTGCCGTCCTCGTAGAGCAAAGTGGAACGGTGGCAGCTGCCGCTGCAGGGCTCCCCCGTCCTGGGACAGTTGCGCGCCTCCAGGTTCAGATCCTCGATGTCCGCACACTCCGCGGGCACCGCAATGTCGCTGTCCACCGCAAAGGACTTCATGGCATCCAGTATGGGGCGGTAGCCGGTGCAGCGGCAGATGTTGCCTCCGAAGGCGTTCTCCACTTGGGCCATGCTCACCTGGCCCTGGTGCTGCTCCAGCAGCCCGTACATGTTCATCACGAATCCCGGCGAGCAGTAGCCGCACTGGGTGCCATTCATCTTGGCCAGACGCTTCTGAATGGGATTGTAGCCGGTGCGCTGGTTGCCCAACCCCTCGGCAGTGACGATCTCCAGCTGGGCGCAGGTATTCAGCAGCGTGAGGCACTAGACAGAGAGAACACAAACGATTTGTGGTTAGAGGTTGAGTGGATGACTCGATGGGATCTGTTCAAACCGAATTGACGGCCCAGCTGCGGGTTGCGTTGCGCACCACGCACACACAGGCTCCACATCCGCCTTCCTGGCACATGAACTTCGTGGCCGTCAGCTGGGCATGCTCCCGTATGAAGGTGTTCAGAGTGATGTCCGGGGGGAGATTGGTGAGATTCACTGTGCAAAATAGAGGGAGAGAACAGGTTAATTTGTGCCAAATGAATGGCCTAGAGGGCCAACGATTGCGTGCACTTGCATCTGCTTTTGTGCCAGACTTTATTCGTATTATTGTCATTATTATCTCAAGATAACACATATCATATTAAATGACATATGATCATATTAGTTCACCCCTACAATTTGTTTACATCAGAGACGCATATTCGCTTTTCCGAGTACAGTACGCAACTGGAGACTATAGCAAGGGGAATACAAAATAAATATGAAAACTCAATGCGGATGGATGGCCTTTTTCGCTAATAAATAGATAACGAAATGATGTTACGATTAAGATATGAAGCAAACACAGTAAAGAGTTCGTTCTGATTTCCAGTACTTTCATCTATGGCTAGGAATGGAATTTCTTTACACTATTAAATTTATCTTAGATGGTTCGAAAGCATAAAAAAACGAGAAGGAACGTGTGAGTCGCTTCTGGGGACCCGACTCTACTTATACCCGAACTCAGTCAGTATATACATTTTTGAGCTTATGATTTTTTAGAATATTAAAATTTAAAAAAAAATGTACATTTTAAATTTTTTTGCTACATCTGTTATCTACATCTACATCTACAATGTATATTTTACATCTAACATGAAGATTATAGATGTACCATTCATATTCTACATCTCCTCCGCTAGTGGTTGTTCGCGCACTGAACGCTCCAGAGTGTGCGAGCGAGAAGGAAAATGAGTTGCGTTGTTGTGGGCAGGAGGCGGCAGGGGAAGCAACAGAAAATTAATTTCTTCATTCTGGCTGTAATTGTGATCCGATCTGATTCGGGTTTGGCAAATTTTGAAATAAACTTGTAGCAGTGTGATATCACATGAGTCTGGAAACCAAATTTGGTTGCTCTAGCTCTTATAGTCTCTGAGATCTAGGCGCTCATCGAGACGGACAGACGGACAGACAGACAGACGGACCAGACAGACATGGCTCTATCGACTCGGCTATTGATGCTGATCAAGAATATATATACTTTATGCGTTACACACATCCACTTTTACCACAAATCTAATATACCCCTTAACTCTTTTTTGAGTACGGGTATAAAAATTAAAAATGAATTAAGGGATGTACTTCCTATGATTGTATCCATGGTTCTACTTTTTACACTATTTATATACATACATATACATACATATACATACATATACATACATGTATATATATATATATATATATAAAATATAATATATTTATTTATTTATTTATAGAGTTACAAACTAATAGCCTAGCTTAATATAAAATATTTTTATCATAATTTCTTTGTTTACCTAGCGTAACTAACGATCTTTCTCACTATTTCATGTGAAACTCACCCGTGTACGGCTGTCCATTAATTGTGAATTTCGTAGTCATTTTGCTGGTTAACACAACACAACAGAAACACTTAAATATCAGCTGCTGATATTTTTTCTATAAATAATTCAATTAGTTGCGACTTTTAAAATATTTTCAAATATTTTCCGTTTGGCGTTCGTTCCACTGCGAAATGCCTTCTTGCCTCAAGCACTGCCGTTGCTTAACTGAACGAACGAACGAACCAATCGATTCGATCTCCTCTTGACGATCTGTTCAACAGAATTTGATTGCGATTTTTGTGACAGCCGTAGATAAATGTCAGTTGGACGGGAACGCTGTATAAATTAACAATAATTTAGTTAAATTTTCATGCCGCGCGATCGGCAATAATTGCAGTCTATCGCTTCGGCGGCTCCGTTACGTTTCAGCTGCTCCATGGAAACTGGCTGCGACTGCCGGCCCGCTGGCTTCTGAAAATATTTCTTTGCCTTTTTTTTTTGCCATTCGTCAGCTGTTTTTTGTTGCTAACTTTTGGCCGCTGTGCCTAGTCACGATACATGCAAGAATAGCAAAAAAAAAAAAACAAGAGAAAATAGGTCAAGCTTTGGCGCAACGAAGCAGGGAATACACTTTGCCAGGGAATGATTCGGGATCGGATAAACAAGTGACCTTCTTGGCTTCGGGAAAAAACAGACCGAGACTTTGTAGTTGTAAGCTAATGACAATTAAGAGAGCGTTCTCCTTGGCTTATGAGATTAAATTAAATTCTTTTTTTTATACATTGCAGTCATTGCTTCTGCCAACACTAATGTACCCTTCGTACGCCCTACCTTAAACAAAATTTTTTTTGGCGCTTCGTCGCGTCAACAAATTACTACGCACATACATATGTACATATGTATGTACGTGAGAGAGGCCTTTGTTGGAGTTACATATGCACATACATATATTTGTATTTTGATTGCATACTGGGGATAATAATAGTCGTTATATCTGGCTTTTTAGCGTATAACGATTTGTATATATTTGCTTTGTGTTTATTTAATGACTTTCCATGCCAAACAAAGTTACTAATCTACCTTTAATTTGCCTTAAACGCCACACCGCGTCACGTGTACACTAAAAATAGTCAAACAGAAGGAACATTTCCTAGCAGTGCGATAGAGAGAGGGCGATAGAGTGTGAGAGAGCATAATGCCGGCCGGCATAATAGCATAATGTTTGCGCGCTCTCCTCTTCCATTCCCACTCGACCATGTTCAGCAGAGACAACAACAAAACGTATTTGAAAAGCTTCAACATTCGAAAAACTAGTAGAACAAGCTCTTAAGTGATATTAATTAAAACACTCAAGCGTTCGTTCGAACAGAGTGGAGCCAAAAGTTAAACAGCAATTGAAAAAGTTGCCGAATAATTAATGTTATTCGTGAGAGAGCAGAGCGGAGCGGAATGGAATAAGCAAAACAAACAAACGGGACAACGTGAAGCTTTTACAGCTTGTATGTACATATGCATGTGGGACAGAGAGAGAGAGAGAGGAGCTACAAAGCTACACAACAGAAGAGCGAAGCTTTTTTTGTAGCAGATCTGGCAGTGCTGTGATTTTATTTAAGAGCGTCGATCCACAAGCAAAGCACGAGAGAAAACGTTAATTTGAAGAGCTTCGGTTTTGGAGTGTTAAAAAAATAATAGGTGAACGATAATGTGGGCAAACATAACACACAGAAGAATACAATACAATTCTAGTGAAATCCATACAGTACCTATTTGAGCTTAAAATCCGTAGCTTGGTGCCCCGCATTGAGCAGCAGAGTCTCGGGAGTTGTCGGCGCTCCTAGTCGCAGCCACTCCCGTGGCAGGCCCGCATCCTGTCGAGCGGACTGCATCGCCTGCTGCAGGGCAAATATCACACTCACAGCCAGGCAACAGGGCGGCTCTCCAGTGGCCTTGGAACCCATAAAACCAGCCCCATTTGGTTTGGGATTGTGCACCAGCTCAACGCGGAAATCAATGGGAATATCCTTGGCCCCCAGTGGGTGGTAGTTCCAGGTGCGATTGGTCAGCAGCCGGCCATTGTCGCCCTCGTAGATGAGCAGTTCGCTGAGCCAGTAGCCCAGGCCCATGACAAAGGCGCCCTCCACCTGCCCGACATCGATATTGGGGCTGAGACTCTCGCCAGCATCCTCGAGAATATCGACGCGGCGTATCACAATGTTGCCAGTAAGCACATCCATCTCCACTTCGGTTAGGGCCAGTCCCAGCACATGATAGTTCTGCATATCGCCCGTCTTGTAGTGATCGGAGGCAATCAGATTGATGAGAGCGGCATTGGCGGCCTCAACGGTCTCCACCCAGCTGGCCTTGCTCTTCCGCACGGGCTTCAGCCGGCCGTTGAGGGTCTCGCAGATCTTGCGCACGGCATAGCAGACACTCTCACTGCCAATAGCATAGCCCGTCACCATGGAGTTGGCTCCATTGATGGTGTCAGAGGACTCCACTTTGATGTAGCTCAAATCTATGCCCAAGGTATAGGCAGCCACTTGGGCGATCTTTGTGTTCATGCCTGAAAAGAGATCAGGATGAGATCAAGAGAACAGAGAGAGTTCCATAACTCACCTTGGCCCATTTCAATGCCGCCGTGGGTGACCACAACAGTTCCATCCACATGGTAGATGGCCACCGTGGCCGGGAACTGTCCAATGTAGATGACGGGAAAGTTCATTACGGCAAGGCCGAGACCTCGTTTGGTCCAGCGATTATTGGCATTGTGCATATCGATCTCCTTTCTCCTGGCAAAGTACTCCCGCGACTTGAGGAACTCTGGCAGCAGGGCAGCCATCTTCGTCTTGCCACTGATGTTGGCCAGGCGCACGTCTGCCGGATCGCGCTGCAGCTCAAAGGCCACATGCTCAATGATGTTCTCCATCATGGCCAGGCCCTCAACGGAGCCTGGGGCACGACACCAAGTGGAGCTGGGGGCATCTGTGAGCACCTCATGGCCACTGAGCTTAAAGTTTTTGTCCGTGAACTCGTAGCAATTGCCCGCCGTATAGGTGGAGTGCCCCTCCACGGGACTCTCGTTGGTATTCCAGCCAGCATCCTCGTAGAAGTCATTCGATAGGCCCACGATTTTGCCACTGGCCTTCACGTGGCACTCATATTCAGAGCGACAGGCCCAGCGCTTGCCATTGCAGTCCATCATCGACTCCAGAGACTGCACAAAGCGCACAGGACGATTCAGCTTATGGGCAGCCAGAGAGGCGGCGCAGGCCACCTGGTTGCCGCGGGAGATTTTCGAGCCATAGCCACCGCCCAAACGACGCACCTGTCAGGAGGATTAGTTATCGATGAGCTTAGGAATTGAAAGGAATAAAATAAAAGCTCACCTGTAGCTGCACATCCTTGGCCTTCAGCTGCAGCATGTGTGCGATGACAGCCTGCGTGTGGTCCATCCACTGCGTAGCCGAGAAGACCTTCAGGCCGTCCTCAAAGGGAATGACCACCGTCGTTTGTGGCTCCATGGTGAAGTGATACTGCAGGCCCATGTCGAAGATGCCCCTTACCTCCATATCAGGCTTATCGGAGAATGTGACGTCTTTCAGCTTCGATTTGGCCACTGCAATGATGCGCGAAGGATCCGGAGTGGCAGAGGCCAAGACATCCTTCAGAGTAGCCAGCAATTTGAAGTCGCAGCTGGCATGACTGTAGCTGATCTTCACCAGCTTTGCTGCCCGCTGTGCCTGATCGGCAGTGAGGGCCACGACCACTCCCGCAGGTTGTTCCGAGTGCCGCACCACGCCGGAGCAGAAGATCTCCTCCGCCTGGTAGCCAAAGCTGGGCTCGCAGAAGGTGTTTGTTCCCGGTATATCCTTGGCACTGTAGAAGGCAATCACCCCAGGCTGCTGCAGCGCCTCTTTGGCATCAATGGCATCGATGGTGGCTCCCACCTTGGTCGCGCCCACGAAGGCGCAGTACACGGTGTTGGACGCGGTCAGCACATCGTTCATGTAGGTCGCTTCCCCCGAGCACTGGATCATGCCCTCCACCTTCTGCACGGCCTGTGTTACGGGATAGTTCTGCTTCTGGGTCTCGTACACCTGCACACCCGACGATAATGGACGCTCAAGGATCTGACCGCCGCTCTTGAAGCTATCCGCGACCTCCGCGTTCGGGGCATGCTTCAGCAGAAACTTGTAGAGCAATCCGCAAGCCAATTTGGAGCGGTAGGCGGGACTGGCGTCGGGCAGCACCTCGTCCGGATTGAACTGGCTGGGAAGCGTGTCGAAGGTCTGCTCTATGAGTCCACTCTCGTAGGGACTGTGGCCCACCATCAGCTGCTCGATGGCAGTGGCGTGCACGAAGTCGGGTCGAATGCCGCCAAAGCAAATCCTGGCACTCTTCACCTTCGCACCGCTGTCCAACTCGAGCAGAAAAGCAGCATTGACATAGGCGTGGGCATTCTGGGCACGGGGCATGATCTGCGCAGCAGGAAAGGACTTTTAAGAGAAGCGAAAAGGGAACCCTGGAGCACAATCACCTTGTAGGAGTCGTATATAAACTTATCCTTGGGATAGGCGGGCAGGAGGAACGCCTTGATGACCAGTTTCCTGTTCGAATCACTCAAGTAATCCCCCAGGGAGAGGGTCTGCTCTTCGGTGGCGCTCTTCATGGCCAGAACCTTGGCATCCAAAGCCTCAAGGGAGAGAAAGACATCCGAGGGGAACTCGGGATGTTGTTTCTTGATCGAAATGTTTCCAGCCAAAGTTCCCGACTGCAAGAAAGAGCAATTATTCCTCTGACCAGTGTCCCTGGGAACTGACTCCACACTCACATTCCGCACGGGGACATTCGCAATGAGGTCCAAGTGGTTCCACAGCACCTCCAGATACTCGAAGCCCGGCTGCTTGGACGTCGTGCGAAGGATGTCCATGGTCTGGGTCAGACTGAGGTTCGCTCCCAGCTTCAGCTGCTGCCCCTCAGTGCTGTGCCCATGCAGCTCCTCCACCCCAGCCACATCAACGAAGTGCTTTATGTCCGTCGATCGCCTGTAGACACCGTGCGCCGTGTTGCCAGCCACCAGCATGAATTGGTCTGCCTCTCCGATCTTGTCCAGCGCCTCGAACAGCTCCGTCAGGGTCTTGGGCCAGTGCCACTGGCTGCCGTCCTCGTAGAGCAAAGTGGAACGGTGGCAGCTGCCGCTGCAGGGCTCCCCCGTCCTGGGACAGTTGCGCGCCTCCAGGTTCAGATCCTCGATGTCCGCACACTCCGCGGGCACCGCGATGTCGCTGTCCACCGCAAAGGACTTCATGGCATCCAGAATGGGGCGGTAGCCGGTGCAGCGGCAGATGTTGCCTCCGAAGGAGTTCTCCACTTGGGCCATGCTCACCTGGCCCTGGTGCTGCTCCAGCAGCCCGTACATGTTCATCACGAATCCCGGGGAGCAGTAGCCGCACTGGGTTCCATTCATCTTGGCCAGACGCTTCTGTATCGGATGGTAGCCGCTGCGCAGACTCCCCAAACCCTCGCATGTAACGATCTCCAGCTGGGCGCAGGTATTCAGTAGTTTGAGGCACTGCAAAGCGATGGGAGATCTTTGTGAGAACTGGAATGATTCCGTTGATCTTTGAGCCAACCGAATTGATGGCTCTGGGTCCGTTGGCATCGCGCACAACGCACACACAGGCTCCACAGCCGCCCTCCAGGCACATGAACTTCGTGGCCGTCAGCTGGGCATGCTCCCGTATGAAGGTGTTCAGAGTGATGTCCGGTGGGAGATTGCTGAGATTCACTGTGGCAAATGGAGGGGAATTTCTTGTGACTAGAGTTGTAGTTAGTTGCAAGGAAAAAAGGATCCCACAGCTGATGTGTATCCTTTACCCACCCGTATAGGGTTCTCCATTGATCGTAAATGTGGTGGACATTTCACTTTTGGTTGTGTTAACTTTCTGCGGAATTTATTTACGTATTTTTGCAGCTGCTGGGACACTCGCCGATGGTCAACTGATGGTCCCTCTGGACGCTCCACCCGGCTTTATTTGTTCTGCAAATCAGTTGGCAGTTACAATATTTGCCAGAATCGTTTATGAAATTACAAATAATTTTTGTTGCGGTTATAAATTACAGTTTTTGCGCTTTGTTGATTCCCATGCAACAGATTTATTTGCTGTTACTTGTTGCCTTTTGTTGTGCGGCAATTTCCATTCAATGCATATAATGGCGATTATTTATTTATTGTTTGTTTTGTAAGTAATATTCATATTCATTTAAGAGTTAAGTTATTCCATTAGCTATCAATTTGTGAGTAATTTAGTTATGTTTTATGGCGGATCTGCACTACTTAGAGGAGTTTCATTTTATTTTGGGAATTATTTCGTTTAACGTTAACAAGCCAGAATATTTTTTGTTCATTATTAACCCTCTCGTATCGCGTGTATCTTGACGCGGCTTAATTAATTAAATACATGTTCCCCTTCTTCGTCGTTGTTTCTTTTCGTTTTATTAACTCGCGAGAGGGCAAAACTGTCAACTCATTGGGAAATCATTTGTCAAAATATAAATCGATGTTTCCTTTCGAGAAATGAAAACGAAAAATCTTACATAATCATGGCCACAAAACATGCAGAAAGAACAACAAAGAGAACCGTTCCGCCTCTTGCAGCTTATCGATATTCAAGAATCGTTTTCCAAAACCACACACACACACACACACATAACAAATAAAATACGCGTAATAATCATAATCAAACGACAACAAAAAAAAGGGGAAAAAAATGGAAAAAAAAAAAAAAATGGAAGAAAAAAACAAGAGTAAAAGAACTTTTTGAACAAGTAAAATTAAAATATGAATAACGCAATCTTTTCTCACATGGCTAGGCATTTTGGTATCGTCGGAGGCAACCCGCTGTCAAACAGGTAAGCAGCCAGCCAGAGGCCAGCCAGAGTCCAGGGTCTGAGTTCTGACCCAACCGCTCCTTGTTGCTACGTTCGGGGGAGTGTCCATTGTTGGCTGGTTTCTTGGTTTTTTTTTTTATGTATTTTTTTGGAGCTGTCATGCATAATAAAATTCCAATATATTTGACCGTACGTACGCCTTCGCCTTCGCCCTGTCTTGTCTTCGTTTCGTTTCGTTTCTTCTTCTCGATTGCGGATCCTTATCAAACACGAAAAGTGACGTGAGCCTCTCCATATCCATATCCCCCCCCACTCAAACTTCGAACCCGACCCGAAAAGATGATGCACACACAGAGACAGACAGACAGACACAGGGACAGTACCCCCACACCCCACACCCACAGGTAAGTGTTGGGTTTTATTGGCCAACGGCCATTTGATGCTCACAACTACAGCACGGATGAGATGACACTGACCCACTGACAAGTCAGAGCCAAGCCCAGGTTCTGGTTGAGGTCCCAGGCCAAAAGCAAAGGTGAGACGACACCTCACTCAATTGGCAACATCTTGGCTGAACCCATAAATATGCGATGCGATGCCTTTGGGAGCTAAAAGATTACCTCAAGTTTATAGCTAAAACTTTTCGGCTGCAGATAGTGCAGGAAAAAAATTGACTAGAAGAGAATCAAAATTTTCCACTTCTTTTATTTCGAAAATGCAAACAAATGTTCATTGTATTCACATCTTTCAGATCCAGGATCACATTATCCATCACTCACCCTTACCCTTCCCCGTGGCATTGGATGTTACTGTTACCCCCTCTCAGAGAAATAAATGGATAACTACTCGATGGTGACACTGTTAACCCTTTGTCACTTCCATTGACAGTTCAATAATGCGTCATTTGGTGTGTGTGTGGGGGTTGGGGGAGCTGGGACTCTGATGCGAAGAGGGTACACTGCTGTCACATCAAAACTGGACAGAAGGAAGACTTGAAACTGCCAGCAGGTACTAAGAATCTGCTTTCAGATAGGGCAAAGATGAGCTTAGACGTGAAAAAAGATTATTTGGAAGCTTAGTTGGGCTTATGAATGTAAATCTAAAAACGTTTAAAATGCTTAATGAATGGATAATGAATTAGCAAAATAAAAGACTAAATCTGTTCCGATTTAGAACTTCTGATTGCCAAGGAATATATTCTCTATGATTTAAGACTGTGTTCAGCTCTTTAGTTCGTTGATCTTTGCCAGTTTACATTGATAAATCGAGGTGTTTTTATATCTAAAACAAAACTAAAATATCTTTATTAAGCGTAAGAGTATCCGCTCTTCTCTATGTCCTTATGCAGTTGTTTCTCCCCACACCCTTGTGCTTTTTGTGCGGTCGGTTCTTAGCCATCATGCTGGCATTCATTGGCTTGTTGGCTTCCCAGACTCAGTCCGCAACAGTCCACTCCTCTTTCAGAGAAGTCTCAGTCTCTTGTCGCCTGTCGGATGTCACATTAAATTCGCATTATTTGCTTGAAATAATTTCTGCGTTTATCGTTTTGGGGGACAACTGCTTCCACTGCTTCCACTACTGCTTCCACGTCTTCCACTGCTTCCACTGCTTCGCTTCGTCTTCTTCCTATCCTCTGCTGTTGTTGCTGTTGTTGCTGTTGCATGCTGCAACCGGAGGGATAAGCAGACACCAGACGACGCATTTTAATGACTTTTGGCGGATTCGTTGGCAGCTTCCCCCCTTCCAAGAGACAAATGGCTGTGCTTATGGAGCTGAAATGCCATTTAATTGATTCATCAGCGCTTCATTATTGATTAGCAACGATTGCGGTATTGGTTTTGGGTTACTGCGGCCAAGTTCGGGAACCGACCCCCCACCAAGGTGCAGCCGTTGAGGGTTGGGCTTGCCTCGGGTCTGCAGACTGCACCTGCCACTGCCGCGGCCGCGGCCGCCCTCTGTGGCAGCAAACTGTCGTCAAACTCATTTGCGGCAGACTATTTAACATTTCTATTTTTTACGAGTTCAACGAAAAATCTATAAAAACTCTTTAAATGGAACGCAACCGCCGGCCCCCCGGCGCTGTCATTTTATTTGCGACAAATAAACAAATAACAAATTTCTATATATATTTAAGTGAAATGAGCTTTCCCATTCGACACAAAAGCAGACAGAACAGACCAGACCAGACCCGACCAGACAGGGAACCGAGCGGAAACCTAATTGAAAGAAGCCACGCAAATTGAGTTAACCAAGCGGAAAACCAGGCCATTAAATTCCATCTGTGGGAGTGGAACGGAACCCACTCGGGTCACAACATGGACATGGACTTGAACATTGGAAACTTCATGTTGGACATGGAAGTGGGAACTGAACGCCGCTGCCTCGACTCGACTCGACACCGACTCTGCCTGCGATTCGATTCATTTCGTTTCATTTCAATCCCATTTCGATTTATGGCATTTGGCAATTGTGTGGCAATTTAATAGCAATTTTCTGCCCCGAACCCGAACAAAAAAATTCAACGAAACTTTTTGATGAAATGCAATTGGAAAATTGTCACGGCTTGACGACCAAACAGCCAACCGAACGACCAAAAACCAAACAGAGCGAACTCCTCCTCCTTCAATCATGCCAACGGACTGTCCGAACATTGGTAACAATGGCAACGACAGCCCATACGACCCATACGACGAGTAGGAGTAACAATCACTTGTCATGTGCCCTGACAAACTATTTCGATCAGAAATCGAAAGTTGAACTGACATTCGACAACTGGTGGGGCGGCAATCAGCGACATTCGAGGCAATTGACAGACTGACAGAATTTCCAGTTTATGCGGCAAGGAAGAGAGATGGTATGTGTCTACTTATATCCAATCCAATCTGATTAATTATGGACTGTTGCTTGGCAAAGTGAAGGACTGGAGGACTGGAGGATTGCAGGATTGGATTGGTGTATCAGGTTTTGATAAGCTTTATCTACCAGTTGCTGCCTTGTTTTCGGCTCTCTTTTTTTGGATTTGATGAATGTATTTCCTTCCACTTATCCCACACAAAAATATCTCTCTGGTTTTTTATGCCTAACTTGGCAAAGCGCCTACCTAGCAGATGCATTCAAAGATAACTTAGCCGACGACAAACAGCAAAACATTCAGATACAAAGATAACATAAAAAAAATACAAGTGAGAAAGACAGAGGGAGGGGTGCACTGAAGCGGCGCAGGCGACGAAGAGCAAATGCTCTAAGAAAAACCAAAAGAAATATACCAATATATGCAGTCAAATTTAGTAAATTAATATTCAATCTTTGCCTCCTTTTATGGTTCATAATCTCAATGCGAGTTGCCCTTTTTGGTGAGTGTATCTTGAAATTGGCCAAGAAGCGCAGCACATAATAAAAAGTAGGCGCGATAAATTATTAAGTGACTGTGACGTGGATGACTCCCTGCCCCAAAAGCTTCTGCCTGCCGTCTGTCCTGCCCCACCGTTTGCCAGCTTTCGAGTCATCCTCCTGTGGCGTGGATTTTGTCACCCAAACGAGGCGTGCGGCGGCACACACTAGACGGTGTTGTCTCTGCTCTTATCTGCCCGGATGACGGGCGTTATTTTGCTTTCATTTATTTGTATTTTACTTTTTCGCCTCCTCCGTTTAACTGTGGGAGCCAACAACTTAATTTCTGATTTATTTTGTATACCCTCGAAAAGGCTTTCGCAAGTGTTCAAGGGGCCCATATCATGGCAACCACTTTGACTGCCTTAAAGTTAAATTCTCTGCCTATAAACCAAATAATTCTTATGATCTTTCAAGTCTTGGATATATTTGTAACTCAGTGCCAGGGTACCTGCCTGTCGTGGCACTCCCTTAAAGCCTTTTTTTTTTTTGTATTTTCAGGGAATAGTTGCAAAGATTTATGCAGCCTGCGGCGTTTTCTTAATTTATAAAATGAGAAAAAAATTAACTTGCGTTGATAATAAATCAATTTCCTGCCTACACATTAAATTATACAGTTAATAATAAGCCAGCATTTGGCTGGAGCCCACGTTGGACGCGGGCTCTGGACGGGATCTGGGGTCTGGCCTCTGCGTCTGTCCTGTCTCCGTCCAGCCTCGAAAACTGGTACCCGATCTTCTGGCTCCTCTCCACTGCTCTGCTCTGCTGGCTGCAGCTCTGTGTCTTTGGGGCCTGCTCTTTATCTCACAAATCCATTTGCATCTCATCAAGTTTTGGCTTAACACTCAACTCGATTCGTTCGATTCGGTGCGCTGCGCTGCAGTGCGGTGCGGTGCGGTGAGGTTCGTTTCGGTTTTCTGGGTATATTGCGTGCCTTTGCCAATTTGTTGGCAGATTGAACAAATTTCCTGCCAACGGGCCACGCAATTTGTTCACATATGCTTAGGAGGATCATCATCATCGAGTCTGGGGATCTCGTCGTCTAAGTAATACTCGTATGTGCATTTGAAATGGAAACCTGTTGCAGAATTTCCACCACAACAACATTGTTAACAACATCGTTTCCAGATCGCTGGCTGGGGATAAGTTTGCCAGTGAACATCTTTCCGCCATCTAATTGCTGCTGGCAACAGCAGGAATGTTTATATAGTATAAATTAATCCCGTAAAAAATGTTATGACATTCCATCTTTAAGGAGGCCTGCCTCAGGCCTCAGGCCTTCTCCCTGCCCCTTTTGGGGTGGCCCCCATGCCCGCGTCTTAGCCGCTTAATGCACACTGGCTCGTCCTTTTTTAATTAAAAACTTGCAGACTGCTTAATTTTGTTTGCCCAAATCCCGGGACAACAATGAAACTTTTTTTGTTTTGTTTTTTCTGTTGCCAACTGCCTAAGTGGCAGACGCGGACGACTCTGCTGCAAATCCTTTCGAGTGGGCCTCGAGTGAGAGCTTTTCAATTTGAGCAAGGTACGTGGCCAGCAATAGAATGGGGGTTGGGCAGGAGAGGGGAGGGGTTTTTTTCTACACTTTCAACGTTTCAGCAAGCGTTTCCCCTGGACGTTTCCGAAACTACTTACGATGCCTTGAACTTCATTTCCTGGCCTTTCTGGTACCTTTCTGGCCTTTGGCCATTAATCATTGGCCGCCTCAAAGAAAAAGGGGCAAAGCAAGCGCAAAAAATAAAATAAAAATAAAGCAAAGCAAAAGAAAGAAGGGAAAATAAAAAGGTAGAGTTGGAATTTGTTTTGGTTGATATGAAAAAGCCAAAGGCGAGCGAGCAACAAGTTTTGAGTTTATTTTCATCTTTGCAGACGAAAATAATACAGCGCCCGCCTTCGGCTGCTTTATTATTAACCAAGGTAAATAGCAAAAGGGCTAACACACACAGAAAAAGGTAACCAGCAAGGACACCCTCGATCCGCTTGAGTGTCCTTCTCGTCGCTGTGGATATTAATGAGTTTTGGCGTTAAAATTAATTGCATTCTGGAACTTTGAGGAAGATTTCCATTTCAATGCTGGCTCCAAGTGGTGCCTCTTGTTCCTGTGCCTGTGCCAGTCCTGTCGAGGCTTATCAAAAATAAGAGCAAAGCACAAAGCCCTGACCAAAAGGACGATAGTTTACACGCAGCAGCAGCAGCAAGGGTTGTTCCCTCTTTTGGGCGCTGACGCAGCAGGCGGTCGGGTCGGTCGGTCTTTCAAATATTTAACGAAAAATGAAATGAAATGCGACAGTCTCCACACTGTGAATATTCTTGCTCCTTTTCCGAATGGCGGCGGATGATGGCAAACCTTTGTTAAGCCCTCAAAGGACATTTCCAGGGGGTTTGAGCTTTGGTCTAATGAGCTGCTTGGTAAATGACTTTGCTTTTAAACAGGGCGGCAGGCAGGACCAGCAGCAGTCAAAGAGCTGGCAGACAAAGTTATGACAGTCAGAGAATGTTTTGAAAATATATTAAAATTACTTCAGCTTTGTAGTTTGTTTATAGAAAATTGAAGGCAGAAATGGGGCATGGAAAAGTATGAGAATTTTCATTTTTTTTTAAATGAAGATCTCAGCGAATGACTCAAAATATTCCTACGCCCTAACGTAAGATCACAGTGGAATTTCAACGCTTCAACTGTCTGTAATAAACTGGTGAAATTTCCCCAAAAAATGTCTGAACACTTTTGGCAAAGTACTCTGCTCGGGCATATCCATTCCCCAGCCATGGCGCTCATGTGCGCCGCCGTCGCATCCTTGTTTATCATTTATGTTATATGCCAAACTTAATGAAAGGGCCCAGCCCCAAACGTGTAAAGTGCTTTTGGTGTCTGCTCGATGGATGCCCACAGGCATTATAATGAAATGGGCCCCATGTTAGGGCTAACAAATATGAAAATTCTCGTCGTCCCCCTCCCACCATTTGGCTATAGGAAAAACCTCATCAGGCGGGGCGGCTCAACGAAATGGGGAAAAAGGACTCTTTGTCTCTGGCACTCAGTCGCTCCTCTTCCTCTCTGGTCATCAGCATAATTTAAATGCTTTTTAATTTCGGGACAGCTAAAGTGCAACAACAGCAACATTTGACAGCACAGCAGCACAGCGTGGTGACCCTGCTTACCACCCCCTATCCACCCCATAGTTAGAGCAGAATGAGCGGGGCTTTCCCCACTAGGCCGTGGCTTTTTAAGTGGACTTTTGTGGCTGCTGTCCGCGTTTCTCATTACAAAAGCTGAATCAATATTAAATTTATTTTAACAAGTAACGGGAGTTGGTGTCCGCCCAGCAATGGGGGGTGGGTATGGGCCGAGATGGAGTTTTGTTTGCTGCGGTTGTTTGTACCATAATTTCCCCGAAATGTGGGCGCTCGCACCAGGCCTCAATAAACAATTGTTTGGCTGCTGGTGTTGTCTGTCTGTCTGCCGGTCTGCCAGTCTGCCGGTCTGCCGGTCTGCCAGTCTGCCAGTCTGCCGGTGTGTGCTTAACGATTATTAGCCAAAGCCCGTGGGAAATGCAAAGACAATAGAAGTGGTAGCTCGAGTTTTGGTGCCAGTGAAGGAACTAGTTCGAACTGTACCCGCTTCCGGAACTCGTGACAGTCGCAGTGTTCCTCATACAGCAGTGTTGGTTATCTCAAGCAGTGTTGCTTATCTCAAGCAGTGTGGCTCATCTCGAGCAGTGTTGCACATGCCTAAAAGTGTTGGAAAGCGACAACCAAGTGCCGTATTGGATTTAGAGAGTCACGAATTCGTTGAAAATTTGTTTTCTTTTAGCAACTTCAAATTCCAAATATTAAAAATTAAATATTTTAGTTAAAAAAAAAATTGCTCATATCTTGCATAAAATTATTTACTTTTACCAATGAAACATTTTAGCTGCTCGAATGAACTAGCTTTTACAGTAATTTACACAAATCTGGCCATCAGGTAAATGGACCTGGACGTGGACCTGGAACCGGCAGCACCCATACCCATATCCAGCCCAAAATCACTCGAACCCTCGGCGGACACTCCACCTCAAACCGACCCACCAATGCTTAGCCGTAATGCCTGCATATAAATTGGCTCACGTTTCCTTGGCTTTGAGGATTATTACACTTAAATTAGCAACTTGGGAGCTCTGTGCGTGCAATACGGAACAGCCAGAATGGTGAATGGTGGAAACGAAGGCAACATTGCATAAAACATGCGTTTCGGGGGTTGCTCGACCATCCCCATCCCCAACCCCATTCCGCCGTGATGTTTACGTGCCTCGGCAACGACTCTCCCCCCGCCACCCAACACCATTTCTGGCATCTCTCCGTATCTGTATCTTTGTCTGTGTGTGTTGGAGCTGGGGTCTCTCTTTCTCTCGGTTTCTCTCCCCGAAAATCTGACAAAATCAAATTGTTGCCATTTTTACGCATTTCATTTAATTTGAAGAACGTCCTGGGCCGAAACACCTGTGGGACCCTGCCCCATCATTCAGGATACAGGCATCCAGGCGCCGGTCTTCAGTTTTGTAGGGGATGTGGAGCGCTTTAAGTGCCACATTTGACGTTTTATGGGGGAAAATTATGGCTAGGGCGAACATGAAATGTGTCTGTGTGTGTGCCTGTGTGCCTGTGTGTGTGTGCACAAGTAATGAGAAAATTTTTGTGCTTTTGTTTAGCTTAAATTAGCTCAAGTGATGAGTTTTCCTTTTACAGAAATTGGGGAATGGCATACAGATGGGGAAGGGGAATGAGGGGGTTGTGCCAAGGGAAATAGTAGGAAGACAAACAATTTTTCCACTTATGCAGATACCATCGGAATTTTCCACTCCACGCAAACTCCAACAGCAAACTTTATTTCCATAGACGACGACAATTGCTGGCACTGCTACTGGCACTGCCACTGACACTTCAAGCTCCATTTGGTTGCATTAATTGAAGTTTTTGCTGTAGTCCAGCCAGGGACAAAGAGGAACACTTTGATGTCAATCCGCGCTCTGATCGCTTTGGCTCTTTTAATTAATTTTTTTTTTTTTGCTTTGTTTTGTGCGCAACAACTCAACTTCAATTCCAATTCAACTCCATCTGTGATATCTGGATTTTACATTAATCTGAGCCACGCCAAGCCACCCAGTGTTGGCATTGAGTGTTGCCATCAAACGATTTTTAATTTCATTTCTCTCTGTCGCTGTCTCTCGCCCCACAAGTGGAATGCAATTTGTAACAGAGACATTGTTAGCATTGATCCAGCGACGACTTTTGTGGTCAATAATGAGAAATTCCTTTGGCTGCGCTTTGTAATCATCGAATGAATGAATGAAAAAAAACCCCAAGACCACCGAGCAACGAGCAGCCAGCAGCCAGCAGCCAGCACCGTGCAAAAACACAAAAAAAATCCCTGTGCAAAAAGCAAAGCAAAGTATTTGCACTCAATTCAATTAAGTAATGGCAAACGGCAAAAATCTCTTCTCTCTTTTTTTGTTGTGTGTATATCAAATAATTTAAATTCTTGTCATTGCGTTTGGGTTCTCTCTTTTTCGGGGGACGTCTGCCACTTCCCCTTATCCTTATATATGACATATGTACGAGTGAGTTTCTTCTGCTTCTGCACGAACAAGAAACGAATGGCCCCATTCCTTCAACCCGAACTCCACCCTCGCCATTCCGGGGATCTCTTGTCTTTCGTGGTCCCAGTTCGCAGGTCCCAGGAGTGTCATAGAGTTGAGTATACAAACACTTTGGGGGTCGGCATTTTCCAAGCAGTTTGCAGCGCCTTTGTGTTTGCCTCTGCCTCTGGCACTGTCTCTGGTTCAAGTTTTTGTTTTGACGCTTGCCTAAATGTCAGTTACATGTGCATAAAGTTATAAGTTAAGTCCACTTCAACGGCACGGCACGGAATATGCAAGTCAGCGCAGGACTAGGGGCCAGGGATCCCAAGGAGACATGTGAATGGCAAATGATTGCGTGGCTTCCGAGTGGCTGAGTGAACATCTCCAGCACTGGAGTTGTTTTTCTGGCAGTACGAGAGAGAGAGAGAGTCTTCAAGCCATTAACAGTATTAAAATGTTGATATGGGCTACTTGATGCAGGATTTTACAGGGCTTTTTGGCAGCTCTACTGGAAGTGATTGCGCATTAAATAAATTATTTTAGAATTATTAATTTAATAATGATGAAATATGAGCTGGAAATTTTGTGATTTGAGTGATTTTCTCTACCCCCTAGAGCTATCAAAAGATGGCCACAATTGGAAAATTCTATCGAAAGACGTTCTGACCTTCGAAGAAAATGCGCAGGAATCAGGAGAAGCTAGACCATAATATATTTAATTAATTATGATTATAATATAATAATATAATAGACTATAATAATATAATATATAAAAATTATAATTATATTAATTAATTCTAATTATAATATAATATAAATAATAATATAATATATAATAATTATAATTATATTAATTAATTATTATAGCTAATAATTATAATTAATCGTTAGAATTATATTATTATTAGCTATAATAATTAATTAATATAATTATAATTATTATATATTATATTATTATTTATATTATATTATTAAATTTATATTAATTAATTATAATTATAATATAATAATAAAATATAATTATAATAATATAATATATAATAATTAGAATTATATTAATTATTTATAATTATTATTATTAGCTATAATCCCTGTTTAATAATCTGTTAATAAATAACATGGCTTGCCATTGCTTAAGCTCAATAATTACGAAGAACTATAGTTCGTATGGATCTCCCCCCTGACTACATGCTCGCCCATCGCTGAATGCCTTTGGCGCATTTTCCAATACTTAAATTATCTGTAGAAAACTCAGACAGCTTTAACTTTCACTTAGCTTTCACTGCCCAGCCCCTAGGACTTTGTCGTGAATCTAATTAGCGCTTCCAGCTCATCTGGCGGCTTACATTGTCTTTACCTTCAAATCGTTGGAATTGTGCGGAGCTAGCAAACTTTCTTCCTCAGCGATTTGTCGCCTAATTGTTGGGACAATTAAATCATTAAAATGTTCAATGGGTAAATAAATTCTTTTGTCTCTATTTCTATGAGTGGTTGGGGGGTGTTTTGGCCACTTCGATTAATTCTGTTTTAGGTGGGGAGACTCCCCCCCACCACTACGATTGTGCGGGGAATTTACTTGTTTGTCCGCAAACTTTTAATCAAATTAAGTCGGCAGCAAAGCCGGAAATGTAGCTGACACAAAGGTGGACATGTGGCTTTGACGGCGGCTCGACGGCGGCTCGACGGCTGGGGAGACGAAAACTTTTGTCCTGTCAACTGGCGGCAATTGGTGTCGACAAGTGGCGCTGTGGGTAGTCCTCATCTGTTCCATCTTAAGCCTGCCCCAGCGCCCAGCCCCCGCCCCCACATCCAGCACAGAAGCCGCACAAATGCTCAATTAATAGAAGTCCGTTGACTTAATGAAATGCCGAAGGAATTTGAGGCCAGGCATAAGTACAAGAGCCGGGGATCAATGTGGCTTAGGAGGGGCTGGCTGCGACTGCTGGCTCCAGTTCTGGATTCGGGCTGCTGCCTGCTAGCTGCTGGCTTCTGGCTAATTGAATCAAAGCAATGTCCTGGCCTGTCCTGGCCGTTGTGTCCTGGGCACATGCGTTTGGCTTAATTGCAAAATTGGAAAGCATACTTTTGGGCGTGCCAGCGGCTGTCAAAGACATTCAATATGGCACTCGCTCTCTCTCTCGCTCGCTCTCTCTTTTACCCACTCTTTTACTCACTCTCTGATTCTCGCAATTTCTCTCGCTGCCAGGGCAGGGCGTTCCTCCTTGCCCCGTGTAAAGTGGACAGACAACAACCCTTTGCCCCCCTTTTTAAGTGCTGAAACGGTAAAAACAATTAATATTATGACCTGCAGGCACATTATCTCTACCAAACGGGTCTATGTCCCGCACCGCACCGCACCACCCCGCCACGACACGCCCCGCCACGTCACGCCACGATTTCCCATGGTCCTGTGCTCTGGCTCCTGGCTCCTGGGTCCTTGCTCCCCCCCCATCATTTTGTGTGTGTTTGTTTGCCTATCGCCTGTCACTGACAACAGAGCGAAAAGGGGAGAAAACTCTGTCAGAGCAGATACAGCGGGAGGGAGTGCGACTGGGGAACAGGGATTCCCTGGCTTGCCTTTTAAATGTTGAGTCCTGCTCCCTGGCACTCTCTCTCTCTCTCTCTCTCTCTGGCTGTCGTGTCCTTGTTTTTGCTGCTGATGCTGCTGTTTGTTGGCTTAGAATCTCCTTAATTATGCACTTGTTTACTTAACACTAAAATGCGCTTAAAGGGTTTCTGGGGAAATAGACTGGAAACTGGAAGCTGGAAGCTGGAAACAAGAGCAGCGCCGAGCGGATAAATAGTTGTGGGACCGACCTGCTGCAGGGCACACAGAGCAGAGCCGAGCCGAGCCGAGCAGAGCAGAACAACAAGAAAACGCCTTGGGTTCAGCATAAATTGTTTTTGCAATGGCTTATCAGTTAATTCTATTAAAATGGGGATCAGTTCTGTAACAAAATAGTATAAATAAAATAAAATTTAATAAAATTTAATATTTGGGGTGGCTAATTTATTAACAATTCATTTATTATTTATTAACAATTTATTTATTATTTATGTATATATTTATTTATTTATATTTTACTTATAATAAATATAAATAATAATAATAATATATTTTATATTTTATTTATAATAAATATAATAATATAATATATTAATAAATAAATATAAACATAAATAATAAACAAATAAATTGTAAATAAATTGTAAATAATGTATTAACAATTTATTTATTATTTATTAACAATTTATTTAGTATTTATTTACAATTTATTTGTTTATTATTTATGTTTATATTTATTTATTTATATTTTATTTATAATAAATATAATAATATAATATATTAATAAATAAATATAATAAAAATTAATCCGGAATAAATCAGCGCCCAAAACTAGAGTTTCGCCAATATTAGTATTATATCTGCTAGTTCTGCCTCTTTGAGCATTTAGTAGAGCCATCCAAACTGTTAGTTTGCTAACAAGCTGCTGGCAACTTGCAGGCATCCGTCCAAATTCCATTATGCTCACACCTCTCTCCATTCCATAGAAGAATCACTTCACAAGCGAGAGATTCTCTCTCAGCAAACTTGAATTGTTTGAGAGTGCCGCCTCGAGGCGGTGGCGGTTCACATTTCGGGGGGAGGGGCCAAAAGCTGCACAAAATTTCCATACAGCAGCCAGACGCAAATAATTGCATTTGCCCAAGCCCATTCCACTGCCACTGCCACAGCCACTGCCACAGCCTCTTTCAGTCTCTTCTATGGCATTTTCCTGCATTGCAATTTCCTTTACAAGTTTTCACGTGCAACTTTTGGGGGGTGTTACTGCTACTGCGTGGGGAGAGCCAACAATTGTGGGGCGTTGGCCATATGATATCAATTAAAAATTTGTCTAATTAAATTTGAAACTTGTAGGGGTAACAATGCCGTTGGCCGTTGGCCGTTGGCCGTTGTCCGTTGCCCGGCACAAGCCACTTGAACTCTGAACCCTCGACAAAAGAGATGCAAGAAGAATTGTGTGGACCGACACGACACGACACCCACTCAATGCTAAATGAACGTTGTACGACGACTTCAACAACGCTTCTTCTTCTTCTTCGAGAGAGAGAGAGAGTTCACCTTTTCAGTGATTGCCAATTTGTAGTAAATTTGCAGACAGCCACACCCCCCTTAGAAATGTCAATAAATGCTGAGAAATATTTGACTAGGAGTAGAGGAGCAGGAGCAGAAGCAGAAGCAGGCGAAGGAGCAAGAGCAGGAGTGGCTAGTCTTGAGGTTGGACTAGCCATCATCGGCACTGAAACTATATTCCAGTGCAAAAAGGTGGGGTGTGGGAGCTGCACTTTGGACCTTTGCCTAATTGCTCGCTGCAGTTTTTGGGTGCCAGCAGCAGCAGCTGGAGACCAGAGACCAGTGCTGAAAGTCTGTCCACCAGGAAGCTGTTGATTTTTACTACCAAATGAACACACACACACTCCGCTGCCGTATTAAAAGTTGCTAAATGCTTGTCGGTTGATGTCGGCTAGAAGAGTGGCTCTTGGGTAGGCAGTGGAAAGGAGCACAAGAGCCAGGGCCAGGGACAAGCCAAATCGAGTGATTGTCGGATGCTTGCTAATGAAGTTATTGTCAAAAAGTGCACACAAAAAAGCATTTTATAGAACAAATAGAGACTGCGGTGTGTGGGGGCTAGACAGACCCAAGGGATGCAAAAAAAACAAAGAAAAACAATTTGTTTAAATTGTAAATCAATCGATGAATCAACAGCAATGCATAGCAGTGCGATGCATAATTATGCATTGTGGCATATAATGTGCGATGCGATGCGATCATCATCATCCTGTCTAATCCCAAATGGCATTCAAACGATTTTGCAGGTGCACTTGCACAGATTTTGACAGACAAACCCCAAACCCAAACAAAATAGCCCAGCCATCTATCAGCAAACATTTCCCCACCACCACCCACAACAATCCGCTGGCCCCTGCCGCAGCGAACAGCAACCTGATTGCATTAAATCGCAAATCGAAATCGACTCATGTTTTATGGATCAAATGTGACTGTGAACCGGTGAATGCGGAGGTCCCTGGCACTGGCAGTGGGGGGGTTTTGTCTCTGGTTCTAACTACACATTTGAATGGACAAAGCAGGAGAGTAGAGAGCAGAGCAGCGAGAGCAGAAAGCACAGAGCAGAGAGAGAGAGCTGTAGAGCGGGGGCTATGGAGCACAACGAGCATTTTGCATAAATATTCCCTCAAGTGGGAACAGAGAACAGAGCTCGCCGCCCCGCCGCTGAGCGATGATGATGATGAGTTGAGTGGAGTGGAGTGTGGGATTTTTTGCAGGCTTGTCCACAGGCTAAACACACATTTTCCACAACAATTGACGTTGTTGTCGATGGATGATGGGTTGCTGCCTGCTGCTGCTGCTGTGATTTTCATATTTGCGTGCAAACAGCAATCGTTACAGGGCGCCATTCCCTGGGGGGAGTGCACTGACACATGTGTCTGCACTATGGCTCTATGGGTAGTACAGGGCCAATGCCAAAAGACAATACTACATACTGCCTAAGCTGTCTCGCGGGGCGTAAAACCCCAAAACCCCAAGCCCCAAACAACATTGACGAGCGAGCACAAACTTCGCCGGCAATAAACGAAGTTTGCCTTTGATTTTGGCTCCTTTTCGCTAGCTGGCACTTGCCAATGCCAGACCCGAGAACCGGAGAACCACACTGGCCGAAAGACAGGTCCCGGGAGTAAGACACAACACACACACACACTCCCCCTGCCTCTTGTGGCACAAAAATATGCAAATGTTTTTTGCCTGCTGCACTGCCGTGTTCCGCCTTCGGTGTTCGGTGTTCGGTCTTCGCTCTAACCAATCTAACAACCATATTTGGCCACTCCGCTTGACAGACAACACAAAAAGCTGCAACACAGTCCACACAGTTTAGGGTCCCCAGACCGCCCCCCTAGAACCCCCATTCCCCAAATGCCAGTCCCAGTGCCAGTCGCCCCAGACATGGCCAGCACATTGCCTGCAACGCCCCCCGCAAACATTTTTGGTAGCCACTAACGCGGCGAGTCTCTTCTTTGACTTTTGCCAACTTGCTTGCTGTGTGGTTCGTCTTGTTTTTTTTTCTTTTTGTTGTACACTTTCTCTTGGTTAGATCTCTCGAGGTAGCTTAACTTTTTGATGGGGTTTGTGGTGGATGCAGCAATAAAATTGCAAGCGTAGTGCACCTTCCCCCCCTTTTAGAGTATCCACGCTTCATGGGTACTTCAGTTTCTCTCCTTCGTTTGCTTCTTTTTATTTTTATTTTATTTTTGTGTGTTGGTAAATTCTGTGCGGCATGCAATTTTCGCTTATGTATGCAACTGTTTGTGTGTGTGTGTGCTGTCTCCCATGCCTCCCACTTCCGCTCACAGACCACGCCAGTCCAGGCCAGTCCAGGCCAGTCCAGGCCAGTCCAGTGTGTGTGTGGTGTGGTGCGGTGCGTCCGGTGTGAGTGGCTAACTTGATTTACTACTCAAAACCCACAACTCCATTTAGTCTGTCAATATGTCGATTTGGCCCGCCCTGTTGTCCACCCTGCCTTTATCCTACCCATCCCCATCCCATCCCCCTCCCATCACCTCTTCGTGTGCTTTTTTTTGCATGTCTTTTTTTTTTGGCGCTTCGCATGGAAAATACGCGTTTTGCTTACAGTAACAGTAACAGAAACAGAAACCATGTATGAGAAAAGAAACAAAAGAATGGAGCAGCACTTCAGGGGAACGAAGCATTTGATACCCTGCAGACGAATATGGGAGTGGGAATATTTAGTTTGAAATTAGCTCAAGCTCCCTTGATTATCTGCATCACCTGAAGGCAGAACTCAAATATCTAAGCAGCAAAGAAGATCCATTTAGATCTCATTTAAGGGCACCAATTTACGTTATAATTTCATTCGAAATTTTCAAGGTAGAGAAAGCGACAGATGAGCGAAAAATCTGAGATAAAGAAATGGGAGAGACAGTGTTTTGGGAGAGAGATTGAAGGAGAAGAAATCAAATCGAACTTTATGGCAATAATATTCTAATTTCAGTATTAAGCCTAATATGTATTAATATAATATAAATATATATAATAAAATAAATAACAAAAAAAAAATAAAATAAATATAATACAATATAAATAATATATGTATATTAAGTATAAGCATTAAGACTGAAGAAAATAACTCAGCTGTAGATTTTGGAATGGCAGTAGAATATCTCTAAGCAACTCATAGTTAAATAACATCAGTTCAGCAGCAGAAATTTCAGAGATCTCAGAAACAAATCGTACTCCTTTTGATTTTGCTGAAGGAGAGTCAGAGTTAGCTTCAGGGTTTAATGCAGTATATAGAAGAGGAGGATTCGTTTTATTTATTTATTTAGATTTACTTATAAGAATATTATTTTGTGTTATTTTTGTAGGTTGTGATGTGTTCAATTTATTATTTTAAGTTAAATTAACATTTACTTTTTTTGTTTTTATTTGAGCTCGTGGTACTTTACCTCGTTTTCGCTATGATAAATTAATATATTTAGCTTGAAAGTGTTTTTTATCTTGTTCTTTAAATGTTGTAAAATATTATTAGTACAGCGGAGGCAATGTCAGAGATCTCAGCAGAATATCCACCCATTAAGAGCAATTTTATTTCTGCCTAAGCTCCAATTATCAGTTATTATATTATTAAATTCGCATTAAACCAATTGGAAATGTTTGTTTTTGAACCGCTATAAATGCAGCTCAAGCATATATATTCCCATTCCCGGCAGTGCTTTGTTGTATTGCAAAACCCCAATATTCTCTGCTGCCAGATCGCTACAGAGCATAGCTTTAGCTTTTCCTTGAAGAGTTCCGTCTGCTGGCTGTTGCTGTTCTTCTTGCTGTCTGTTGTCCCCTGTCCTGTGGTCTCTTCCTTGGCCACTGCCATAATCGACTGACTGTAAAATTCCTATCACTTTTTTTTCGTTACCAATTTCTACCCCTTTTTTCTCCCCGCTTACTCTGCAGCTGCCTGGGCCCCAACCCACTCTGTTCTCCCTGCTGTTGCTCTTTTCGTTTCATTTTGTATGTTTTGTTTTTGCGTTGAGGGCGTGATTTGTGGGCGTAACGGTATGCTGTCTGGAAGACAAACCTTTTGTTGTCTAGCCTTTGATTTTGGGTTGATTTGCTTGTTTTTTTTGTACCTCCTTATGCCTGTGTGTGTGTGTGTGTGTGCTGTGGGAAAGGACATTTGGCTAAGCTAATGGGCTTCGACTGGACTGCAGAACAATCGAAAGATGTTTGGCATTGAGGTTGGCTTTGGGCTTCGGGGTTAGGCTTTGGGGGAGGAGTTCCAGTTCGAGTTCGAGTCCGTCCGTTTGCTGTGGTCTTCTCTGATTGACACTCTGCATGGGTGTGGCTACAGGAGTGTGAGTCAGTCAGTCAGTAGCTTGGAGACATTTTACTTACTACGAAAAAGGGTTATGCATTTGTTAGTACAATTTTCAGTTGACTTGCTGTCTGTTCTCTGGTTAATATGGACTCTGTTCACATTGGAATCCAACTGACCACACCCATTGTAATTAGACAATGCTCCTGCTCTCTTCCTTTCCCTGCGCACTGCTCCGTGCACTCTGAACATGTTTTCGCAATTAAGTTACGGTTTTTGTTGTCCAAATATTAGCACTTACATTTTCAATAAATGTCCGGTAGCCCCCAGGACTCTCAGCAGCAGCAGCAGCAGCAACCACTCATCGATGGCGAGGCTCCCTGGCTCTCCGGCTCCCTGGCTCTCCGGCTCCCTGGCTCCCTGGCTCTCTTGGCTCATTTGCATGGAAGTCATTTGTGTTGGCAGTTCAATAAGTTGGAGACTTCAGGTTCAGGTTCAGCTGCAGACACAAAGCCCCCACACAAAGGGGGAGAGGGAAGCAGGGAGTCCGATGTCAGAAGGTAGAATCTGTGGACATGGACTGACAACAGTTGAAAGATAAACAGTAATGGCACGCACTGATTTGACCGAGGAACGAGAGGACGGCGGCACGTGGGACGGACGGGAACAGACAGACAGACCTTTGGCTTTGGCTGGGACAGCTGACCACACTTGAGGGCTTTGATTGGCAAGTGGAGGGAGAGGGAGGGGTGGGGCATAGAGCGAGCAATTAGCAGAGAGAAATCCATCCGAATGGTTCGTCTTAAATGAAGCTGAAGCTGAAGCTCAAGCGGCGTTGAATGCCTCACTAAGTGCATGAATAAATAAACCCAAAAGACACTTGACGGTAGACTCTGCTGGACATTCCAGTATACCATCCTTGGCACCACCCCTGCCGCTCCCTGCCAACACATGTTAACAACTTGATGGACGAAAAGTCAAACTGCCCCAAAAGCTTACATTGTAAGCAAACATTTCCACAGCCATGGGGCAGGCAGGCAGGCAGAGCCTCAAGCTGCCTGGTGAATAAAAAGTCCACTGTCTGCCTCTGTTCCTGACGGGACGCACGAGTCGGCGGGGAGAGTACGGCCAGGCATATGCAAATTGAAAGGCAAATAAAATTATTATTCACATGTTTGGCATGCCCCATGAGCACTAAACTAACAGCCGAGAGAGAGAGAGAGAGAGAGAGAGAGCGAGAACAATGGACGACAACATGTCCCCACAAGGCGCACTCCAAGCACAGGAGGAGGTGTTGGGGGATGGTGGCCCCTGTGGGGCAGCAACTTTGATGGTGTGACAGTCCTCGTAGCAACTTTTCAGAGAGAGAGAGAGCTTCATAAAAGTCATCAGCATTTTGAGGGGCATATGATGTGGCTGTAACTATGACTGGGGCTGGGGATGGGGCTGGGGCTGAGTGAGTTGTGGGTTGGCCTTTTCAAGTCAAGTGAATAATTGGAAAGGAAATGGTGGAAGGTGGGGCAACAGTCGTAGCAGAACTTAGAGAGCAAATCACAGCCATGAATAAAAAGAAAGGAATTTTTCCATGCCCCCAAATATCAGTCACTGCGCGCTCTCAGCTTGCCCCTTAAGGCCTTCCCTCACTCGCTGCACTCTCTCATGATGCCCACTCATTATTAAAAATTCACTTGGCTCCACACTTAATGGACAATGGATGGCCATGTGCCCCCCCCCCCCAAGGGATAGGGCCAATAATTTCAACAGTTTTGGCAATTGCCGGCACTACTAAATAACTAATTGCGCTCTGAGCACAGAATGGAAGAGGACAACAGGTCAACGATGACAGCAGCAGCAACAAATGCAGAGCTGAGAGTTCCTGCCAAACACACACGAACACATTTGTCAGAGTGTACAGCAATTTGCTTTATGTATAAATTAAATAATGAAATTTAGCTAATTGCAAAACTGAAAATGGCAACAAGGACAAGCGGCCAAGACACACAGACAGACAGGCAGACAGACAGACAGACAGACAGGCAGACAGACAGGCAGACAGACAGACACACAGACGTAAAAGTCAAAAAGCATCTTGAGGGCAAAACTTGAGGATTTAATTTAATTTTTAATGCTTAAGTTTTTGGCCAGCCATAAATAAATAACGCACACACACAAGAAGCACAAGTAAAGGCAATCCAAGAAGAAGCCATGCCATGCCATGCCACAGCCTCACACATAAATGCTCGTATCTGTGTATCTACGAGTACGTGTAATCTTATTGAACATCTTGAAGGCGGGGGCAGAGCAGAGCAGAGCAGAGCAAATGCCAATATTTGTCTGGGCTTCAACTTGCCTTCAAATGATTGGAATGAATGTGCTGTGCTGTTCTAGTGCGAGTGCGAGTGCATGAACGAATATGTTTGAGTGAGCCAGTGAGTTGTTCACTTAACTTTTAGCCCTGGCCAAGACAAGATTTTCAATTAAAATTGATTTTATGCAAATTTTCAATTAGTGCAAACACTCGGCTGTCGGAAAGAGAGAGAGATAGAGAGAGGACCAGCAAGGGCAATAGACAAACAAACAAACAAACAAACAAGCAAACAACACACAAAATTCTTGCCAAGGATTTTGCTTGGCTTTAGTTCCCAATTTTGGTATGTTTTCTTCTTGCAAATATGCAATAAATATGCAATAAATAAAATTTAAGCTGCATTTTATTTTTATTTTTTGTTTTTTTTTTTACCCATGTGTCTCTGTTTCTTGGGGCAGGGTGTGGGGGTGGGGTGTGGGGTGTTTTGCTGCTCTGCTGCCTGTGTATGCTGATTACGTAATTGCATTTTAGATGTCGCAAAATTTTCGTACAACATTTTGGCGTTGACTTCATTCATTTGCAGCGCCTTTCAGCTTCAATTAGAGGCTCCCGACGACAGCGGGGAGAGCAGGCCATGTGTGTGTGTGTGTGTGGGGTGTGTGTGTGTGGGGTGTGTGTATGTGTGTGCAGTCTGCCTTACTCTTTGTGCGTGTGTGTGTGTGTGTGTTAAATGTTTTCCAGCATTCACTAATTGCATTAAAAAAGAAGTTCGCACCCGCTGTCTGCACCCCCAGCATTCCCCCATCATGCCACATGCCTCATCCTCAGGCGTTGTCTGGGCGCTTTCGCTAAATTATACAAAATAGAACAGACAACAAGGATGCAGGAGTGGCGGGGGCGGGCGGCTGCCTGTAGAATGAAGCATGGACACACGCCTTCAGCCCGGGCTAGCTGCTCCTTTGGCTGTCTTTGCCCCGTTTAAGTTGCAATTTGGTTGCATGTCACTTGGAAATGCTTTCAGACAATGTTAACCAGTTGGAGCAGCGGCAGCAGCCAGCCAGGACTGGCACAGGACTGAGACAGGACTGGGGACAGGACACTTTAGCCTCATGCTTCAGTCTCATTTTCATTCTCCACGCCAATGCATTAGTCAGAAGCGATTCAAACAGTTTGCGATGTCGGAGGGGGGAAGGATGCCATGTAGAGGGTATCCCAACAGGTACACACCAATATATATACAGCATTCGGGGAGTATATCCAAGTCGCTTTACAGGCTTCTATTTGCCATGCAGCCTAAGCCTTACCCTGTGCTACTTTTCTGGTTAGCTACTGCCCCCATTTGACACTCCCAACACCTCCAAAACTATCCACAAAAATCCACTTAAAACTGCACACCCATTTAAAGCCCTGCCCTGCCCCCATATCGATGTTATCACCAGAGTCAACATTAACCCATTAAAGCCCCAGTGCCTGCCTGCCTGCCTGCAGCAGCCACAAGTGTCGATGTTTGCTAAATCCCTGACACTAACAAAATAAAAACTAAAACTAAAACTGAACGTGAAACAGAAACAGAAACGGGACAAACATGCCCCAAAATGACAGACTGGTAAACTGGTAAACCTTTCAATGAAACTGAGCCGCAAAATTGCTTTTTAATGCCACAGCGGAGCGGTAGCAAAGAGCAGTGCAGCGGTAGAGTGAGAGTGGGAGTCAGTTGGGTGGGGTATACATACATATATAGAGGGCTATATCTAGCCAACCCTTTCTGTTCAGTTCAGAGTTTGCCTAATTTCCGCTGCCAGGCATCGGGCGGGGACTAAGCCATCAGATCAATGGGCAAAACTATGTCAGCAAAGGGATTTTTGTGTGTGTGTGTGTGTATTTTTCTGGCATGCGGATGCTCTGGCTACAGTCCTAAGGGTATGAGCATTTTAAGCAGCAGAATGCAATGCAAACTAGAAGCAAACATTTCCGTGTATCGCAGGGGCTGCAATCATGGCCCATAGCCATCAAATCAATGGAAATCTAAGGCATATTTAATTATAAATTGGGTTTAAGCTTGAACAACTTTCTCGGCCATGAACGCGAAAGTGTATTTCCATATTCGTCCAGCCCCTGACTGTTGCCGTTGCCGTTCAACCAAATTTTGTATTTTTTTTTGACTGTGAAAATCGGTTTAAAAATTGTTGACTCTAGCGAAAGTTTTTTGGTTTGGTTACGTTACGTTACGAGCTCGGCTATCAAGGGCAATTAGGAAATTGAATAAAGGCAAGCGGCATTGGGCCTGTGCGCCCAAAAATATGCTACGATTCAATGCACTTCAACAGAAATTGAAAACGATTCACACACACACAAACACACACACACACAAACTATATGAATTCCTGTGACATTGTGTGGGCTGAGTTCTGGTCTCGGTCTTGACAGACATAAATTCCGGGGTACTGGCGACATTTACTGGTCGGTCTTCAAGCCGGATCAACACTGACAGGTGTAAATTGCCGAAGCTTAACAAAAGCCACAGCAAAGCTTTCTCTCTCTCTCTCTCAGCAGAGTGCTCACTGTACAGCAGCGCCTGGAATGTGTCTTTGGTGTGCGTTTAATTAATTTGACAAGCAGCAGCATCACCCCACACCCCCAACCATTTAGAGTCTGAACTCCATTTCATGGCCAGAACGTCACTTAATTAATTTGCCTGCCTGACTGCCCTGCCCTGCCCTGCCTGACTGCCCTGCCCTTCCTTACTGCCCTGCCTGACTGCCCTGACTGACAGTCTTCAGTGTGCACTTAATGCCGGAACTTGAAGAAATACGGCCGTATTTTGTGTGTGGCTTCACAAATTTCATCACATGAACGAAAAGGCACGAGCCCCAGGCTGTAGGCAGCCAGCCAGGCAGTTCCTAGTCTCCTATTCCTCACTCAGATCTGTGTGAGTGTGTGTGTGTGTGTGTGTAAATCAATCAAAATGCTTCCGCCAAGTCAGGTCAAGTACCAGAACCTCTCTCTTTCTCTCTCTCTCTCTGTCTCTGTCTCTTTGCTCGCTGGGCTTGCAAAACTCCGACACGGCAGCGGAGCGGCCACTCAATTTATGGGAAATCTCATGCAAAAGTCTAAGAAGCTTACAAAAACGCCCCAAAATCGTTTACGCATTTTTAACCCATTATGCGATGTTGTGGGCCTTCCACCCACCACCCCCCATGGAAAAGGTTGTGACGCGTTGCTCTAAGCTGCTTTTTGGGTGGCGCCACAGCCCATGCCCCATGCCCATGCCCATGCCCATGCCCATGCCCATGCCCATGCCCATGCCCATGCCCATGCCCAGCCCATGCCCATGCCATTCCCTACCTCTTCTGTGAGTGATGCCGACAAACTCATTAGAAGCCAAAGGCTAGTCATAAATTTACAAACAGTCCGTAGACCAAAACCAGAGAGCAACTCTCTACAGCTGCCCCCTCTGCAGAGCAGAGCAGAGCACTCTCCACTTGGCTCTTTGTTGGCTTTCGGTTGGTTTTCGGTACCGGACTCTGTGTGCTGTGCCTTGTGGCACGTGGAAATGCTGTTAAACTCCAACTTCCTTAAACTGTCAGAGAGATTCGGTTTGTGTCGGCTACTCCGCAACTTGAAGAAGAAGAAGTGCCCGAATTTCCCCGAGTATGTTTTTGATTGAAATTAAATGGAACTCACGGCTACTGCACATACAACTGAATAAGAGAAAAGGGACTTGTGGGCAGCCTTTTCTGCATACTCCGTTTAATTGAATAATTTTAATTTAACTAAAGAAGCTAAATGTTTGTGTAATCTGATCAGAACTTACCCAAGTTTTAGCCATAGGTTTTGTATATAGACAGGTAAAAGTTTCTGGAAGAAATAGAAAGAAAATAAAAAAAGAAAATAAAAAAATAGAATTAAAAAAATAAAATAAAAAATATATAATAAAAATAAAATATATAAATATAAAAGATTATGGGAATTAAATACACAAATCTATGCATTTCTTGCACTCTTCCATTTAATAACTCCCCCATTTGACCATTTCCCTTAGCTCTCATCACTCACTAATGGGCTGCCAAAGAACAGAAACGCATCAAGCTGGATTACTCCGCCCAGCCACATGCATAAACTTCACTCCAGCTACCCGCCTGAACATCATCATCATCAAATATTGGTGGGGCAATCACTTCAATGCACTAAAATCCTATTAAATCTCGTGTGCAGTCAAAGCCAAACACCAACAAAAGCCAAAGCCACAGCCACAGCTACAGCCAGAAAAACATTAGTCAAGTGGGTTTCTTTTCTTTTTTTGGCTCACGAATAATGCAAATAAGTCGAATGGCACTGCCACTTGTACGCGTAGAGGTGCGGATAGAGTAGAGCCCCTGGTAGAGTGCGACTGAAACATATAATGAATGCAATTCCAGTCCCCAGTTCCAGTCCCAGATTGTTGCGTGGCTTTTTTTTTTTTTGAGAGTATTTCGAAGGAGGGTTTCTTTCTTGCACGTAAAAATGAAAGGCAAAAGCAAAAGCCCCCCACGAAAAAAACCATTTGAAATTTAAAACCAACAAGCAAGCATCGACTACGCATAATTTACAATACTCCTCCTGATCCAGCTGCTCCAGCTGCACCACCCTGGACTCTACTGCTGCTGGCAAAAGCAAAGCTGTCAAATCGTCAGCTCATGGAAATGTTTTATTCCCCTGCCTTGAACACAGAGAGAGCGTGCCGGAGAGGGCGCTGTGATTTGATCGGGCTCCTCCGTAGCATTTGGTGTGCGTGGGTGGGATTTGGCATCAGCATCCAGTCTCTGGCTTCAGCTTTGGCATTCTGCTCCACTAATGATTATGGCAGCTGGCAGCTCAAGTCAAGTCCTCAGCTCAACCTCTCATTGATGGGCTGCTCGCTCTGGCCTCACGTGCTGCTGCCCTGCTGGCTGCAATCGAATCCAACAAGCAGCCGAAACAAGTGAGTTTTGTGTGAATTACGTTTGGAATTGGAATTGGGTGCAAAGAGCGGGTTTTCATTTCATTGAACTATTTTTTTTTTGGTATAGAATCGAAGCCAATAAGGATAGACAGAGACTGAAAATCGTTAATTGTTGGTTTAGCTTTATCCTGAATATTGATAGACTGTTAAACGCTGTAAAATGATAATTGGTTCAGAGGAAACCCAACCTTAAACCAATGCCTGGCCGGGGCTTTAAGTCCGCTTCTTAGTTAATTTGATAAGAACAACTAATAACCAGACTTTTAACCACGTTAGTAACGAGTACTTGTGTGGGCCAACACGAACCACTTGTACTCCCTCTAAGCTGACCCAATTAGCCAGTCAGCAGACCCGCAGGCTTCATCCACAGCGTAAAAGTTCTCTGCGGGTTGCTGCTGCTCCTTTTGCTCCTCTCCGTTTCTGCTCTGCTCTGCTTCAAATATTACATTAAACATATTTTTATTTAATTATCGTTTTTAAGCCACACTCTTTGCCCTCTTGCTGGCCGTCTCTTCATCGCTCCCTCTCTCTGCGCGTGCTGTTCATGTTGCAGTTTTAATAATTTATTAAATTTTGTATTTCTCTCTTGCTCTGCTTCACACTGGCCTCCCACCGCACCCCACCCCAACCAGTATCTATGTTGCTGGTTTTTGCTGGCTGTGGGATCCCTGAGACCTTACAGCTTACTTGTGCGGCTTCTCCGCTCTCAGTTTTCTCTCGTTGGGGGCCAGCGCATTAGCTGCAATTAATTAAGTTTTACGCTGGCCATTTACAGTGGCTACTGTATGTGTTCGCACAGCAAATTAACAGTTCATAAATTTACCACATGCAGCCATAAATAGTTGTGGGTGTAGCAGAGCTCCCAGTTAGGCCAGAAGACTCATATGGGCAGTAAAAGGAACACTCAAGGGATCAAGTTCTTTGTAAGAATATCATGAGATCATGTTAAAAGTACCATTTATATATAAATATATAATCATGGTTCAGCTATAGATCATAGGCTGAGCGTTCTTAAAAACTATTTTTCGTTTCCACATGGAAGTTCTTGAGATGAAAGGCACGGCAATAATTCCATTTCGTCAGTACTTGACCGCATTTCAGTTCTAGTTCCATTTCTAAATGATCTCAAGAATCATTCAACTATGCTAAAGGGATCTTGTACCTATATATTTATGATACACATACCATTCGTATTGACTCTCAAAGGAAAAAAGGCAAAGCCACAGCTGCAAGCCGATAATTTTCATTTGGTGCAAAGGATCATGCGTTTCCCATATTTGCTGCGTATATCTAGCAAATATTTATGCTGTTTATAAACCTCAAACAGGCCGCAGACATCACGTATTCAATTTGTCATGAAAAATATAGAGACAAAAAAAAAAAACAGAGGAAAAACAGAGGAAAAAAAGAGGAAAAATAAGGGAAAAAAACATGCCCAAATAATAAGCCAAAGCCGAGGGGCAAAATTCTAAATCCAAAGCCGAGTTCGAGTCGCTGCATTCGCATCCGCATCAGCAGCATCAGCATCGGAGGAGTTTGGCACAAAATCCGTATATTGTCGCCCAGTCGGCAAAAGCAAATGTCAATTGTGTGCACCCGGCCTGTGGGACCAAGGAACAAGGCACAAGCAATCACAGGACCAGTCACCAAGTAGGGAATGGCCAATGGTGGTGGGGTTGAGTGAGGACACACACATACTCAACAAATTGCATGTCAACAGCTCTCCGGCTGGCAGAAATGTCAGCGCATTGTGGCCCGACAGGATTATCCCCGAGGTGCACCTACAGCGGCAGCGTTGAGCCCAAACCAGGATTAAAGATGACAAATAAAGGGAACGACAGAGAAGGAGCAGCAAAGGGATATATGTGCATATAGGTATATGACAATTCTAGCATTTGTATTTCCCCCAATCGACACAGTGGAAGTGGAATATAATTACCCATACATAGATCCTATTCCAGGCAGAAATTGCAGAATCAATCGAGCTTGTAATTCTATTTATGGGAGAGTAGACCCTTTGACCCTAGGCAACGCCCACGCAGCTGTTCATACCTGTTTTATAGCCACTCGAAAATGTCTGCTATTTAATTCAAAAGTCTAGTTTATTTATTTATTTTTTTTTACGAACTGTCCGTCAAACGGCATTGTCAACAGTCGCCGCAATCGTAAATTATTTCAGGTCTCTACCAACACAAAAAAAAAAAAAAATTAATTGTTATCACTGAGAGTTTATCGCTTGGAACTTGCAGTTTGCAGTCTTCAGTGTTCAGTTTTCTTTGTCCCAAAACTCTACCGTTAGCGAGTGAAACTAATTAAGTTTCCACAGAGTTTTTCATTTTTGGTAGTCCATCCATTCACTTGGTTTACATTTTTATGGCTTTATTTACGACCTTTCCTCTGGGAGGGGGGGAATTGTGTGTGTGTGTGTGTGTGTGTGTGAATTCTTTCCACTTCTTTTTTAATGCATTTTAATACTAATTACCACACGATCCACAGCCAATGGTGCCCCCCTTCTACACTTCTATTTTTTTTCGTTTCTTTGGCTGTCTGCTGCCCACTACCAATTTTTAGTTTACGACTTTGCCACATTTTAATGGCCACACAAATCCGTTAAAAGAGTTTGGAGCCTGAAATGTTATATACAATTTGTGTGCATCATTAAAAACGTAAAATGTTTGCGTCTGCACTAATTTCGTTTCTTAATATTTTTTCAAACACCTGAAAAACTCACTGAGTGACTTGAACTAAAAGGTATCTGACGGATTCTAATGATCCCACAGACACTTACCCCAGACTCAGACGCAGACTCAGATGCAGACGCAGACTCAATCAGAGCCAGTCTTTTTCCACCATCCAACCATCCATCCATCCATCTATCTGTCTGTTAAGTATACAATTTTATGGTTCATTTTCGTGGAGCATTTGTTTGTTGTTTTTTTTTTTTGTTGTCTGCTCCGCTTATTGCACTTAATGCAGCGTATCTTATTGGATTCTTGTAAAATTCTTGTACCTGTTCGACAGAGTTTTTTTTTTGGTTGGAAAAAAAGAGATTGTTTGACTTTAAAGTTCTCATTGTTTCTCTCTGTGGGGAAAGTAGATCTTTAAAGAATTTCTTACGGTTTTTAGCTAATCAAACTATGGAGGAAATGGGGAATTTCTTACTTAACTTTTACCAATCAAATGGGAACGAAATGAGCCCCAGAGAATTGCCTTTGAGTGTTGCCCAAATTAAAAGATTTGAAGTATATTTTCTATTTAATTAATACTAAAGTGCGCTTTGAGAACTCTTTCGCTCTTTTTAATTAGAGTTGGAAATTTTTGATTTAATGGCAAATAAAAATAAAAATTCTATTCTCAAATTTCTTAAACAGAAACAGCCTTTAAATCTTGCCACCCATTTAACATTTTAGTTAATATTTTAATCTAATATTTGACAATTACAAATTTCCCACACACACTCCTGTCTTTCCCCTTTCTTTCCACGTTCTAAATTACATTTTAAGCTGTGACAGGGAAATGGTGTTAACCCACAAAACCAAATTACTGGGCAATTAGTCGACAGCCAGAGATGAATCCAGCAAAACTCTTTCGGGCGGGGGGGCACAAAACTTCCATGACAACTTTGCTGGCGGCTAATCTCTCGTTTAGACAATTATTTATGAACCTTTAAATGAACGAGTAGCAGTAGCAGTAGCAGCGGAGTAGCAGCCGCAGCGGAGTAGCAGTGACTGGGAGCACAGAGTCACGGACTGGAGCAGTTTCCCAAACAGATTTATGAGACTTTTTCCGAGAGAGAGTCAGCCGAGTGCATTTTATGTGATTAACTTTTTATCAAATCCGTTCAGAGGAGCAGCAGCATCAGCCGCAGTACCTCCCTTCTTGCCTCATATTCTGGAGAGAGCTTCTGCCTCCACGAAGGACCTTTTTGGGCGACTGTTGCGAGTATTCTAAATATGCGTTTATTTATTTACGCTGTGGCCAAGGATCCATCCACACAGATGCACCCCCCGTTCCATCTGCTCCTCCTTCATGTTTGCACAATTTTCTGCTCCAAATCACTTTTGCCCCAGCTATGGGGCATCAGGCAACTGTTGCATCCTCCTCGGCTGCTGCCCTGGTGTGTGCCAGGGAGTATGACATGTTTGCAATTAAGGAAACTCTTAACTAAATGACAATGGCAAACGGATGGTGCTCCCACACACACCCCACCCCAGCCTGATGCTGTTGCTGCTGCCATTGGAGGCATGAAGCTGAGTTGCATGCATTAGTTACAATCCCCCATCCCCATTCCCATTTTGGGCACAACCCCCGTAAGCTTTGCTCTGCGGATGGAATTGTTAACTCGGAAATTATGCCATCTACTAGAATAAATGTTGACAAATTGTTTTGTAAATTTCAAAAGTTATTTACATTTATTTAATATTATGCCGGCATAAATGTTTATCTGCCGAGCTTTAGGGCACACAGCGGGGGCACACACACGCACACAGATCTGCTGCTGGACATCGTCTGCAGGTTATCAATAACTACGAGTAAGTGGCAAGTGGCAAGTGCAGCAAGAACTGCCTTACCAATCAAGGAAATTCTTACAACAGATTTAGATTTGAAATCTAATTTACATTTTACACAAATTAAATTAAAATATTTAACGGTTTCTCAATCGGTTTTTGGCATGGGCAAGAAAAATAACTCGAAACTTCATTTGTTATATCATTGAAAAGTAGACAGTTTTTAAATATTTGCAAATATTTTTCACCGATCGAATCATTGAAGATTACACTGGCAAATGATTCAAAATCGATTTTATGCTGATAAGTATTCGATTACAAATCCAATCTTAGCCAGTACATAGTTAGTTCATAGTCTATGCTATAGCCATGCATTACTGCCTGGAAAATTGGTTTTTATTTAAAAAATATACCCTCTAATAAATCCCTAATAAAGCAATAAACAATTCTGAATCAATGCTTAATTATATTCATAAATTTAAAAAAATATATTCACAGATGGTGCTTGTATTTATCTATTTAAAATTTAATATTACTAATATTTATTTAATATCCAATCGATGAATAAAAATGAATATAAGTACACCGATAGAAAAAAGCCCTGAAATTTATATATTTTCACTTAGATTTTAATATTTATGCCATTGATTTTCATCCAAGAGTGGTTGTATTAAAATTGAATATTTTTCACTTAAATTTTGATATTAATATAGAAATATTTAAATTTAATATATTTCATATATACATTTAATATGTTTCATATTTAAATTTAATATGTTTTATATTCAAATTTAATATGTTTCATATTTAATGTTAATATGCTTCATATTTAAATTTAATATGTTTAATATTTAAATCTAATATGTTTCATATTTATATTTATATTCATTTTTAACTAATTGGTTATTATTTTGCGCACGCAAATTACACAAGTCCTCATGGTGTGAATTGGTTAAAGTTTTCAACTAGAAATAATCGCAACATCAGTAGGACTGCATTGGTTGTGATTATGCCCCTGCGCTAAGATAATTTTACTGTGCATTCAAGGCGGCAGCAGCTGGAACCAGTTGGGAATTCGAGGGACATAAAAAAATAATATAAACATAGTTAAAATAAATACAAAAAATATTTGATTTCATTTAATATGGAATATTTAAAATAAAAAGTTTTTCCTTTGGATTTTAAAAGAAAAATTTTTAAATCAAGTCATAATAATATTCAATTTAAATATGAAACATATTAAACTACAAATTTAATATATTATAGTTATTTTGAAGTGTTTTGTATTTAGATTAAATATGACCGTATTAAAAAAACATTTTTAATACATTTATATTTGAATCAAAGTGAATTCTATTAAATTTTACTTTGTTTGTATTTAAAAATGGCATTTTAAATTCGAATATGATTGTAGTTATTTTTACTATGCCTTTTTTCTATCAGTGTATATATAATAAAATATATATATGTATATAATAAAAATATAATCAATAGAATATAAAATTAATAAAATACAATTTTGTTGGTGAAATTTCAAGTAATTTAATGGAGGATCTAAATTGTTTTTATATTTTCACAAGCTGTCAAAAGCATTTACCAGTTAAATCAAGTAATATCCAATCTATTAAATTCCATTTTCTCACACTGTCAGCCAGCAGTCACTCTTTAGGGGAAATCCCTTGCCCAAAAATGTGTGTGGTAAATCTTGATCAACGAACACATTGTGCCCCGTAATGCCTAACCACTCCTACTCGTAGATTTCCCCTGCCCACCCCCCTTGGTTGGACAGCCTGCAAGCGCAGATAACATTAAAAGTGCATTGCGAAAATTGAACTTGACTTTGGTTTTGGGTTCTGTGCCGGACTGCTGTGTGCCTGCTGCCTATCGCACAAATCGTTGCTAAATACGCAAACACACCCACACTGAGGCTGAGGCTTGGGCTTGGGATTGGGACTCTGGGCTTGCACTCCTGATTTGCGGGCTGTCATTTGTTAGGTCTTATCGTGTGATGGGAACGCCCCGAGTTGCCTTGAAGTATGCATTAAAAGTGCGATTGCTGCTCGTGATGTGTTTGGCAAGCGTCGAGAACGAAAGGAACTGCGAACAAACAAACAAATATCCTGCCGCTGCCGCTGCATGCATGCTGCACGCTTTTATCCTGCATCTGACACTTAACACTTGAACGGATCGCTGCAGAGTCCATTAAGGGGGGGAAGGAGACAGACCCCTCACACACTCTGGCTCTCTCCCTCTCTGTCGTGGCAATATGCTTATCGAGGCAGTGGCACAACAATTATTATTATTATTGCTTGGGAACTGGCTGCAGTTCCCTTCCCCTTTTCCAATTTGAGGGAACTTTTACTCTGTCGTTTGGCTGTCGCCCTTTTCCTTTCGATTTTTCCCCTCAGCGGCTTGTGATTTGTGATTTCTGATTTGTGCATTCGATTTCATTTGAGTGGACAATCGAATTATGATGCCTGGCAAAGATTTCTTTCGCTCTTTGTTCAACTACCGATGTCATAGGTACGTACACGAGCTATACCCACGGCACGGACATTTCCCAGACATTTTTTTATGGCCTCTGCTGTGGGGCTGCTCATTTGTTGCGGACACGTTTCGTTTCCATTCCGGATAAAAAGAACTCTCTCGAGTGTAAATTAAAGTGTGATTCCTGATGCACGCTCATGAAGCCACACGACTGCAGATGCGAGTGGCTCTCCGTCGCACTCTCGTCTGTGCCAAGGATAAGCCCAGTGACAACATATTTCCTCCCTTCAACCGCCAAAGCCATCATAACCTCACCATCGCCTCATCGTCGTCGTCGCCTTTTGAGTGGCAACTTCCTTTGCTGCGTTTTCTATTTGTCAGGCGTCAACTTCTTCATTATCATCCTCATCATTGTCCTCTTCAATCCGCCAGAGACTCCACGCCGCCTGCACCAGGTTTATTATTTTGATATTTCCTGTGCATATTTATTTGCTCAATGGAAAAAAAGTGTATGCTGAATAAGGCGCAATCCCTTAAGTTGACTTTAATGGAGTCAAATGAATTAGCATTTCAGCTTCAGGTGAATGGTGGAGAAGTCTTCAAAGGCTTGGCTGGACTGATTAGAAGTTATTAGCTATGAAGGGAAGTCCCTAAAGATTTGGTTGGAATGATTCTTTGAGCAATCAACTATGGATAGAATATATGGTATTTGTTTTTTTATTCCTGTGAATTATAGGTACTTTTCTTTCCTACCTTTATTTGAGATATGTATCGTTCTCCCCTGCCCAAAAAGCGGTTCTTATGCCGATTCCTTTGATTGAAATCACTACTACTACTTCCTCTGTGGATCTTCCTTTTCTTTCCCAAAATTGTATCACTTTCCCTCGGCACAAGCTGCGCTCGTCCCCAAATCCCTGCCCAATCGTGCTGCCTTGGCTGGCATGCTAATTTCTTGGACAAGCCTAAGCCCGGGAATGTCGGCTTAATGTCGATTACACAATCACCTTTTGCAGGGGGACTCCGATGACTCTGGGACTCTGTTTACAACCCTCCACCTCCTCCTACTCCACCTCCTTCTCCTGCACTCTGGGAATCGGCAATTCCTTGTATTGTTTGTTGAACGTCGCGCGTCGTTTCAAGAAAAAGGTGCAACGGATTTCTCTCTCTCTCTCTCTGTGTATTTTTGTAAATTCTCAAACTCTATGTGTGTGTGTTTGCCCCCAGAGAGAGTAAGAGTCGCACGAGAACAGGGCACTGGAAGTGTGGCCAATGCAGTTTTACAATCTTTGAATCAACAGCCAAAAACTGCAGCATCCAAATTTTTTTCTGTGTGTTTGTTTGAGGTTCTGTTTGTGCAACGTACGGGCCGAGGCCGAGGCCGGGCCCTGTGCCTTGGGCTGCGTTTATCCGTTTGCCATAATCAAACAAGAAATGGTAATAAAAGGAAGAAAACAACAACCAAAACGACTGAAATCTCGAGTTGCATGTGCCACAGGCGACTTCAAAGAGAGGCCCCGTTCGTTCGTTCCAATCCTTGTTTTGGTGTTTGATCAACCTGCTCGTTAGGTTTTTTGTTTTGTTTTTTTTTTTCGGTGATTTTTGGTTTCTTTTATATTTCTATTCTGGCTCTGTTCTGTTCCTTGTTTAATTTTCTCGTTAACGCAAAGGCTCTTTAAAGATCTGAACCTCAGAGAGGACGGGGAATGTGTCTCACCAGGGGGTTGGATTCCTTGGTTGATTGGTTAATTCGATGCAATAAATCAATAATTAAATATTATTATGGCCGACGGTGGTCGACGGTTCACTGGAACGTGTGAAAATCCTTTGCCAAAGTAAACAGCATAATGTTTTTCCAATTTCCAATAAACGCGTGGGGAAGACAATAGCAAACAAACACAAGCGCGACCCTCGGGGCTTCCAATGACAACGGAGGGTTGCTTGATAAGTTTTTCGAAACTTTCTGTGGAACTTTCAAGTAACCCTCTGAGGATAACCATTGATTGCATTTACCAATCACACACTCTCTCCTCGCTCGCTATCTGCACTCCACTCCACTCCTCGCTCGCTCGCCACTCTTTCTCCATCTCATCTCCGGTTTGATTCGGAAATTTGCGAATTTTGAATTTTGATTAGAGATTAAATTGTCTCTGGCGATTAGCATCAAATCATCGTTTTGTTCGCTCGGGCGGCCAGCCGCTCATTGCGTGGCGAGCAGCAGAGCGCTGTGCAAACAAGCGTACAATATGTTTGCTTTATCTCTCTCTCCATCTCTCTATCTCTCTCCACTCCACTCACACAATGCAATAACACGGAGCTCAAAGTGCAGCCCGAACCGCGCGGCTGCTGCTTAGTGGACAGCGGAGAGAGCCAGAGCTAGAGCCAAAGCCAGCCGAAGGCGCACTTTGTGCTTCGTTTGATTTAGTTTTGTGCTCATTAATTTTGCGGTTGAAATTTTCGTCTTTCACGATGCGCTACACTTCTGCGTGCAGCCAGGGCATATTGGTTTATCAGAGAATACAAGGGAAAAACTATTAAAACGGAAACTCAAATATCAGTAAATATTAAGCAAGGAAAGAGTTAATTATAAAAAGAGAATATTTGAAACTATTAACCCATTAAATATTCTCCTACATTACTCTCCTTCTTCTCCTCCGATTAGCTTGAATACCCAAAGAATTTCTGATTCCACCCACTGTACTGCACTCTTTAAGTCGTCTAACTCTAGCCACAAATTGCCTCTCAAATGTCTCCCTCAATCTGTCCACCCCGTTGGGCAGACATCATCGCCTGCTGACATCCCCCAGATAAATGCTGGGCCGCAGCGGCGGCTTATGAATATAATCCTTAAATTATTGCAATAACAACAACTATTTGGCGCAAAACGGGACAAAATAAAAACCCAACTATTACGTGTGAATAAGCCACACGCAGCAGTACAGTCCTGTGGCCTGGCAACACCCCTCGCTCAACACATCCCAGAGCCCAGTGCACAGAGCACCCAAAGCAATTCCCGTGGCACAGCTCGCGTGTCTCTGCAATTATGAGGCAACAATTATGAGTGGAAATGCTCTCGCTCTCTCTCTCTCTTGGTTGGATGATTAGCTTTTTGGGATGCGGATGCGAATGCCAGAAGGGACAATGGCTATGCTGTTGCTGCTGCTGCTGGCTGCTGGCTGCCATTATCCTGCACATGGACCGCAGCACACACTATGGAAACACGTCACATGTCAATATTTTTGCACCGTTATGCTGCGGCGCATCTAATTGATGCGGTCGGTGGGTTTTTGGGACCTTCCTTAATGATACCATGTAGCATGTCCCAGTGCCAGCAACGCCCATAAAGGGGACCCATCGTAATCGAGGCTGGACAATTATGCGGCAATTAAATGAGCTCAACGGTGGAAAACGATTTGAGCGGCTCGTAATTATAGAAAAATTATGCAAATTTCTAGCAAAGTTTTCCCAGATATTTTCAGGCTGTGGCGGCATCCACATCCAGCGATTGAAACACATTCGCTGCGAGATTGTCAATCAGCATTAGAAATCGATGGGTGAGCGAGGACTGGGCGGGAAGTCCTCCCAGAGTTAGGCCTCGGGACATAAATATTTCGCCCTCTATGTCATGCAATCGGTAGAAGGAGCAGAGCATGAGGCGGAGTAGTCCCTCAGGCTAAGGATTATGAGCGTAAATTAACCCTTATTGCAAAATATATGCGACAGTTGATTGACAGACAAATGACAGAATAGAACGAACATAAACACATAAAATTTCCACCGAAACAGAAATGAGACGAAATGAGACGAATGTCCCCCTTGGCACTCTGCTGTGTCACGCCAACAGCGGAAAGGGGCAAGTGGAAGGGGTTTTTCATTTGTTGATTTGATTGAATTTGATGTACAATGTGTTCAACATGACACTTAGTAGCGGCTTAATGCTGTGTAGACGTCTCTCGATTGGCAGCAGACAAGAAATGCAATATAGGAATTTTTATTTTTTGATGGTACGAATAAGTAGGGTCGGGGAGGGACAGGCAGGGACAGGGGACATAACCAAATTGAAATTGACATAATGTTGTGAGAATTGAAAGTAATAATATTATATTTGGAAATTTCACAGGGTGCATGTGAGCAGAATAAAAGAAGGGATTGCTATGTAAATGGCGCAAGATCGGGGGGGTGGGGTTGAATATGTGAGTGAAATAAATATGAACGTAGAACAGCTTTCAAAAATTCCCACCATTCCCCCAGGATGGGCTCGTGGAAAATATATGTGAAATTATGATTTCCTGTAATTAGAATAATTACAGAAGAAACAAGCTAGCAAGCTAAGCTTAAATCTATATATTTAATATATATATTTAAATATATTATTATTATTAATATATATATTTAAATATATTATTTTAAAACTCAAACATTAGAAACGTAATCAAAAAAGTGAATTTAAAAATATTTATAGCAAGCAGTTATCGTACAATTAATTTCAGATTACAAATAAATATTCAAAGAACAACTCCAACTTGAGCAATGAAAAGATGAACAAATCTTCAGGCTACAGCTACAATACCTGCCCTAAAATACAAAGCGGTACTTTTCTTCGCCTAAGCAATTTTCATTAACTTCCAACTGCCAGTTACATATTTATATGTCTCACAGTTTTCTCAAGAGAAACTATAACTTATTTCCATTCAAAAGATGTCACTTTCTTTAGCTCTCCCCAATAATATATTACATACTCGTATATTCGTATGTATTTCCAATGCAAATTTCATTCTCTGCTCTTGCAACTTTCACACTTTTGCTGGAAACACAAACCAAAACCAAACCAAAGCAAAGCAAAGATTAACACCATCTTAATGAGGTGTCTCTCTCTTAATTTCCAGCATAATAATATAATCAATTCAAATCGAGGCGAGCGATTGAGCCATTGATAAAACAGTAAACCCTGCAAACCAATTTGAGGCAAACGAAATTTGTTCAATCAAAGAAAATGATAGAAAAACTTACCAAAATGAAGACATTTCCGAACTGGTTACGGGGGAGAAAATAAAGTTAAGATAAGGAGAACTGAACTGCTGCTGCTGCTGCTGCCAGACAATAGTGTCACATTTGGTGCCCACATATTTCTCCGCTTGGACATGGGATTTAGGAGTAGCTGAAAGGGCCACCGAAATTAACATATACCCCACCCCAGCTGCCACAGACTGCCATTGATTGTGGGTTTCCTCTCTCTCTCTCTGTCTGTGTCTGGTTCGTTGTTGCAACTTATCAGCAGCTAATCAGCAGCATGAGGCCAAAGTCAATTTGAAATCTCAGCACCTAATTTTTGGTCGGGTAGCAGCCAGAGATGCCTGCCTGCCTGATAGCTCCTCTTTCAGCTGCTTGCTGCGATACATTTTCACGGCCTTTGTTTGGTTTTGAGAAGAGACTCAGCAACGCTGCTGCTGCTGCTGAGAATGTGATGCTGAGCAGTGTTTTGTGTGGCAGACAACCCACTGTGTGAATGCACTTGGCGATGCTCCGTCTGCTGCGTGTGAGGAGCTGAAAATCAGCTTTTAATTAAGAACCAAACCGAACCGAACCCGAATTGGAATGAAAATGTTAATGTGCAGGTGTTCAGCGGGAGGTGTGGCTATTCTTTCACGACACCTACGGTTTCACAGCTCGTTCTGCTCTGTGTGCCGTGTGTGTCTGTTGTTTGGCTTTCGTTTTGGTGGGAGGGGGGTTACATCATCGTCATCTGGGAACTATTCTGGGAGCAGTTTGCTGGGAGCTGCTTCTTATAAATAGCTCAATTATGTTTCTAATCATATCGATAATTCTATAAGGAGCCTACACGAGACCTACGCCCACCGAAAAACGGAAACCGTAGCTAAGCCGCTTGCAGGCATATGCATTCGATGGGCTCTCTTTAAGATGCAAATGAAGTGGCTGATTGGTTTTGGTCCGGTTCTTAGTCTTGATCTCTCGCTCTCTCCCTCTCTCTCTTAACCCTCCTGAAGATTTGAGCCCACAATTACGGGCTTAGGCTTAGGCACAGTAGGCACTTAAGTAGGCTTTGGCTGTGGCTTTGGCTTTGGCATTGAGTGTATGGAACTACCTGATCTTGGCTGCACTTCCGCATAATCCGCATTTTACGAGTACTTTTGTGTGTGTGGCTCAATTATGAGGCTCTTCAATTTTCTATAGAATTTTTCAACTTGATTTGCGTTGCGGTGTTTTTATTCGATTTGCACTTGCCACAAGGACAGACACCCCTCCCTCTCCCCAATCCATCCTCCCTCTGCTGCCACGCCTTGTGTCAATCATTGACGAGTACTCCGTGCCTGTATTAACAATGAGCAGGCAAATTTTCATGCCGTTTGCTTTTGCTTCCGGCCATGAGTCACCCAGTCACCAGTCGCCAGTCACCAGTCGCCAGTCACCAGTCACCGCCTGAGATACAAAAGTATTTTTGAGTTACAGTCATTGCAAATGCCAGTCACTGTAATTTCTAATGTGCATTATGTGTATTTTGTGTGACTTTTGAGCAATCAATTTTGGACTTTTGATTGATTTAAATGGGAATTTTATGGAGTGACAGCCGCAGATCGATTAACATTTAAGGATTATTCTTTGGATATTTATATGCAACTGATATTTCTTCAAGATATTGATAGTTTGGGGGTTATTATTTGCAGCATAAGCCAAAGATAATTGTTAGAAATTTCTAACACAAAAAGTAGCCTTAATTTAAATAATTTTTAGTATTAGAAATGCACTCAGCAAGTTCCAGGGGATAAAGTAAATATCAAAAAATCACACTAATTTCCTTTCTGAGTCACACTTTTCCTTAGCATTTTCTCATCTCTGTGGCTCCTTGGCAATAGAATTCGCGATATTTTTTTTTTGGTGTCCCCTGCCCCCGTGCGACATAATTAAGCGGCATGAAAAAAAAAAACGGCATACCCCGCGAGGCAATATTCGCAGCTTGTTCCGTTGCGCTCCGCTTCGGATTCGCTTCCTTTGGTTGGTTGCCATTGGGTTTGTGGCAGTGGCAGTCCCGTGAGTAAATTGATATTCCTGTCATTGCTGTAATGATTTCTGCTTCCTCGGATAGATGCTGCCGTGTGCCGTGCATCCTGTCTGCGGTTACTCCTTGGGGTTTATTTTTTCTCAGCCAAACAGGATATTGAATTAGAAGAATGGCAAACATTTTCACTGGAGATTACACATTGCCATCGATAGCCCCAGAGAAGAGAACCAGAACCAAAACCAAGAACCAGAACATTTAATTGAGTTATTAGACGGACGGACGGGTCCGTGAACAAAAGCCGTGGTAAGGAAACATTAAATGAGTATCCTCTTTGAGATTTCGTTCCGTGGATGAGAACATAAATTAAAAATGTGCGGATAGGAGCTCTGTTGATGAGGATGTCTTCTCCTGCGAGGGGCGGGGGGGAAACATTTGTAGGACACATGTTAGGCACACACACACAAGAGGGAAAAAAGGAAGACTGCAATGAAAAGGAAGGCCACGCCGATAAGAAGGTATCCCAGCCCTCTCAGCCGCTCATCTGTCGGCTCTGTCCGGCACAAAAAAACACAAAGGACCTGAGGCCAGCAGGCAGTCAGTCAGTTGCAGTCCTGTCAACAGGATATGCATGAGTGCCGAGAACAGTTCACACCTCACAATGCAACAATACAACAAAGGCGGCAGGATATCAGCTGCTGCTGCTGTGCCCCTGCCCCCAGGCCACATGAAAATTGAGAGAGAGATACCCAAAGGAGCAGGCGAAGTACTGAGCGCAGATGAACCGCAAAAGGACCTCAAAGAAAAGAAGGAGTTGACAACACAAATGAAAAGTCAGTCCATGGGATTCAATGATTGATGGGCCCCTGATTGAGAGCAGAAGAAGCCAAAAAGTCAAACTGTTCTTTCAGCTCAAAATTTTTCCCCATAATTCGGGTAAAAGTCCCGGTACTCCCTAACCATTATGATCGATCGCTTGATCTGTGGTGGAGGTGTGAACAAGAAGCTGCCACACCCATCCAAAAGATTCTAACAATTCCAAACGCCCCTTCTATCTCTCTATCTCTCTCTCTGTGTCTCTAGGGGCTGCCATGTGCTGCGGCGGCTTCCTTCTGCTGCTCATTTGGTACGTGATTCGACCGCAAAGTCTCTGTGTGTGTTTTGTGTGCATATTTCCTTGAAAGCCCCAGTGTCCAGAGCGCTAGCCGATAGATTCCATAACAGAGAGCTCGTCCGAACAATTGGAGCGCAAGAAACTAATTAAATTGATAGAATTAGACAAAAGACGAACGCCAAAGGCTGTTCCGGCAGCAGCAGCTTCCATCGATGAGGTATCCCTCATACTTATCATGCTGGCCAGAGTGTGGCAAGGGACACACACATGTGGCATTTGCTCCATGTGAACAGTTGAATGCACTACAATAATGCTGGAGAGAATCGACTGTGTTTCAGATGAGCAGATAATGCCAGAGAGCAAGAGATACATTTATGGTGGATACCCTAACCGATATAGAAGTCCAGATAAGGCTAGGATAATGCAAGGAAGAGATACACTTATGGCTAATACTGTAGCTACCCTGATAAATATAAAAGTCCATTGCTGATCAACTTTTCAACGCCTTTTCCACAATTTATTTCTTTTTTATTTGCTTGCTGATTGGCTTCCAATTAGCTCCATTAAGTGTAACCATGATACCCTTTAATGCTGCCTCTACAAATCATATTTGGGATACATTCTGCTAGAGTATGGCCCCAATGCTTAGCCTGTGGATATATTAAATTAATTACAAAACGAAATTCGGAATGGATAATGAAATTTTCTGCTGTGGTCATTATCCGGACATGTTGGGCATTCACAAAATGTTGGGGGGAGCCAGCCGCAAATGTGGCCAAAAGCGATACAAAGTAGCCAGCAGGAGCAGGAGAAGGGGGTCAGCAGCAGAAGTACAATGGAGGCATATACAGCCCAGTGCATAAATCAATGGCACAGGATGGACACGGAAATGGGAGCTACAAAAAAAAAAAAAAGAATGAAAGAAAAAGAAAGCAAGCAAATGGTTGCTCCTGTAAACGCAGAACGAAGGACAGATGTGAGGAGCATGTGAGAGGAATTGAAAATGAGAGTAGGGCTTGGAGCTGGGGGTACGGGGTACTGCTACTGGCCAAAAGGTCCTTTAGCCTGTCATATGTATGCGACGACGACTCGACTCCTTTTCGATGTCTTCAGTGGCGCGTAAAAACAAAGGAGACCTCGGACTCGGAGGTCAACCCTCTTGCAAAAAGGTAACCCACACAGGATTTACTCCATGGGACATCTTAAGGATTTAACTTGCCTTTCGGCTTCCCCTGCCCGGCCCTGCCCCTGCTCAGCTCTGCTCTTCCTGTCCCTTCCCTTGGAGCGAGAAAGAAGAATGAAATGTGGCCGAGCAATAGATTTCTCATGTCCGGGATTTGTGTGCGGGGATGTCCCCAAAGTCCTTTTCTAGTGCAGTTGACATTTAATATGGCATTATCCCCTGCGCCGCTGAGTTATAAATAATGTTACATTTGCCATTAAAAACATAAAAAAATAAAATAAAACAACGTGCAACAGTGGCAGAAGCAGAAGCAGTGGCAGTGGCAGAGGCAGAAGCAGAGGCAGAGGCCGTCTAAGAGCTTACAGAGGGAGCGGACTCGGACTAGTATGCGGGCTCCCCTCGTGCTACCCTTACACGGCGAGAGGGGTGGGGCAAAATCTTGTTATAACTTCCATATAATCGTACGAGTGGTATTATGCCATGTGTGCTGCCAGGAATCGATGGCTTTTGGGCCCGGTAAATGGACTTTAAAAGTGAATTATTCTCATATCACGAAAAAAGAACGCGGGGGGAGGCACATATTTTGAATGTCCTGCAACTGAAGGGGAGTCAAGTCCCCTTTTTGGAGTGTGGGGGTGCAAACGTTTTGTCTGGGGTTGCTGCAAAGTTAAAGATTATTTTCCCTCTTCTATTAAATGATCTAATAGATTTTATCATTTTATATCCATTTAATGTAGGTTTTATGATGCATTTAACTGATGGAGATATTATGGGGATATTATATTATATTATATTATATTATATTATATTATATTATATTATATTATATTATATTATATTATATTATATTATATTATATTATATTATATTATATTATATTATATTATATTATATTATATTATATTATATTATATTATATTATATTATATTATATTATATTATATTATATTATATTATATTATATTCGGCTTTTATTTTTTTGTTATTAAATGATTGCCTATGAATCCCATAATAAGTTCCTAGTCAAGAGTCCCATATATTATGAGTGAAATGATAGGAAATATTATCCTTCATTATTTGATCTAGTGCATCCTATCGAATCAGTTCTGCTTCTCAACCCTCTGGGGCATACTGCTCATATTTTCTTATCCTTGAACTAAATACTCACAACAATTCGTTCGGGTTACAAAAATTAGTCCCGGGCCACATCCTTTTGGGTAACTTGAAGCCCAAACCATCGACAGTTGCTGCTGCCTGCATCTGCATCTGCAAGTAAAATGAATAATTAACACTGTGAAAATGCATTTTAAATGCTTTAAGTAATATTTATGCGCTTGTTTGCTGGCAGATCTTGTTCTCAGGGCTGAAATATTTACGAGAACTGCCACAGAAATCCATTTACAGGCACAAGTGACGGGAAGGGATCTCTGGATCTTGTTGGATCTGTATCTGGTGTCTGGTTGGTGCGCGTAACAAGCGTGTGATGGCTGCCCACACAGCGGATCTTAATGAGCTGCAAATGATGGGCATGGACATGGAAATGGGTACAGGAGTGGCAAGGGGAATGGGTCCCAGGAGTGGCAAGGGGAATGGGTCCCAGGAGTGGTAAGGGGCATGGGTCGCAGGAGTGGCAAGGGCATGGGTCCAGCAGGAGATGCTGCTGCTGCTGATGATGATGAGACAGCGACAGGATGTGTCCTATCCAATTTCCAGAGGGGCATGCGGACACTTTTAAATATAAACACACGAGACAGAGAGACTTTGAGCCGCATCCAATTTCCATCGACCTTGCAACGCGTTGAAACTGCTGCCGCTGCCTGCCACACATTTGACAGTTGACACTGCAACGCGACGAGCGATGCGATGCGACGCGAGGCGAGGCGAGGCGCGAGTTGTGAGCATAAAATTAGATGGTCTAGGGAAATCAAGTGTCGGGCAACAGGCGGCACCAGCGACGGCACTTGATGACGCCAAGCCCCGAAAGGACACACACACACACAACCCACGCATGCCGCTGCCGCTGCCGCTGCTCTGCCTCGTGTGCGTGCAACTGGAGCCCTGGGAGTCCCGGGATTCCAGGAGATGCCGTGGGTTTAGTTTTTTCTTTTTTTCGAGCGTTGTGTTGCAGCATCACTCGCTCATTAGAGGAAGTGACAACAGGCAACGACTTGTGATTAGTAGCGTGTCCCGGGGGAGTCCTTACAGCCAATGAAAACAAACAGTACAGCTGGCAGGACCTACAGGCAGCCATGGATTCCCATTCCCTGCAGGCTGAGATTAAGCTGTTCGTTCCATCAATGAGACGGGCAGGCAGGGGACAAAATCAAAGCAGCGTAACTAAAGCTTGTGCAGCATCCTGGCAAGGATATGGTTGCCCAATGGCCGAGCCATTGATACAAAATGTTGCATGAAGCAGCAAGAACGGAAGAGATGTGGCTACCTGGCGGGAGAGGACCACAAAGAGCAGCAGGGCGAATCGTTGTCAGGATGTGTGCTGAGCTGAGCTGAGCTGAGGTGAGGTGAGGTGAGGTCCTGCTGCGGCAGATGCGCTGCCAAAGATTTTTGCATTGTGTCCCATCAAAGGCAGACACTGAAGATGGCTTACAAAAGAAAAGATTGTGACTGGGTAGAGTGCGGGTAGAGTGGGGGTAGAAACAATTTTTCTTGCATTTCTTTTTCCCTCTGGTCCCCCCTCAATCGCTTTATAATCTTTAAGCTTGAGTTGCGCTGCGCTGCTCTGCCTGATTAAGTCATTCAATTTGTTGCCAGGCTGAAACATATCTCATGCCGCACTTTGCCCTTGGGGCAGGCAGCGGTCTCCACCATTCCACTTGGTTTTGGTGTTCCATAAAGCCACATCCACATTTTGGATTGCAATTTCTGCAATCTGCCGGCTTGGGGGCACACAGCGGCAACAAGAATGATTATGACTAAAATCAACAGTAGGCATGCACCCAGTACCAGTCCAAGTCCCAGTCCCAGTCCAAGTCCCAGTCCGCGTCCAAGACCTGTTCTGCACATGAAAAACGGTAGCTCAAGCCACTGACAACTTCATCATAAGACAAACGCCCCACAAACAGTTGCTGCGGATGCTCCACGCATGTGGGGCGGCGTGTATGCCGTGGATCCTGCTGCTGGCAGACTACTCGCCAGACGGCTGCTTCGGCTGCTGCTGCTGCTGCTAATTGCCGAGCGCGTAATCAAAATGCAATGAAGGGCAGACCTTTACTCTTGTTATGCGCTGAACAGGGGCATGACCAGTAAAGTGGTTAGAGCTCATAGGGAGCTATGACATTGGTAGAGATTTAAATAAATACTTGATATATAAATACTCGTTTTTCCAGTGAAATATCTAGCTATCCATCGTGTCATATTATATATATTTAAGCATCTTATTTGAATTGGCATAAAGTTATCCCTTTTTTATTCCAAAATTCTTCGTCATTTCATGGGCTATCTTTATGCTTCCGTCTCCATTTTCCTACAGCGTATCTGCACTTCCATATGTCATGTTTTTTGTTTGCATGCTGCTCCTCTTGTTATTTGTCTTTTGCATTTAACTCTGGGTTGGGGTCTGCGCTTTTCTGCCATGGACAGACATGGACCTTTTTGTGGGCCCTCGAGCCAATTTCGTGGTAAAATTCATTTGTTAACAATTTCATTTCATTTGGTTTCGATTTTTGTTTTTTGTTTTTTGTTTCGTTTTGGATTGCAGTTTGGTTTGAGTTCGTTCTGTGCGGAGTTTGGCTTCAGGTTCAGGTTCAGTTCAGGTTTTTGGGCTGGTTGGCGCGGCGCCTAATTACAGGGTGCCCCTCCCTGCGATCTGGGGTCGGTTCGTGTGTCCTGTTTGCTGCTGCTGCTGCCGCTGCTGTATGTGTGTGTGTCTGTGTGTGTGTATGTAAAACTCTCCAAATTAAGACATCAACTTTAATGAGCAACACTAACACAGTAATTGCAGGCCCAACGGGGGGGCGTGGCCCAGGGTCTGTGTCTGTGTCTGCTTTGCTTTCCCCCCTGTGTCCCGAACGTTCCGAACGATCGTGTGTTCTTTTCTCTTTTTTGGGTTAAAAGTTCCGGCAGGTGTCCTCTCTCTCTGTATCTCTCTCTCTTTTGGGTTCTCTCACTGGGATACCTTCACTTTTTTTTCGTGCCTAATTTTTGGGCACCCGATCGAGGCAGCAGCAGCAGCAGCTGAAACCCTGTGGTAAAAGTAGCGCACCAGAAAACGCCTTCGAGCCTCTGTCCACTCTGGGCATCTAATTAAGTAAATTGTCCGTTTTACATATGTTTCCCTTGTTTCCCCTGTTTGCCTTGTTTCCCCTGTTTGCCCTGTTTACCCTCTTTCCTTGCTGCTTCCACGTTCACTAATTCTGATGACTTTTTAATCGAAAACAATAAAAATGTTGAATATTTGGTATGCATAAGCCACATTTATGATTCGTTTACGCTTGGCCAAATCGAAGTTGGTTTTTGGGTCCACTCCTGGTGGCCCTCAGTCGTGTGGTAGAGGGTTAAGGAATTATGCTGGCTGCCACCTGGTTAAAGGGCAGGTGAGGGCACATCCTGCCAGCATGTCCATGGAAAGCCCCAAGAAAGAGTTAGGCTGCTGTTGCATGGATTAGCAATGGTTTTTGGGGATTATTAGAAAATGTTAGGTAAATAGAAAATATGAGTTCTATCAAGGATGAATGTAAATGATTTATGGGAAGGATATTTCCATTAAATTAACATGTTTAGATATTTTTCAAACAGAGTTTAAATATAGTTAAATCAATAATTATTTATTATAAATTATAAATTTATAATAAATTAGAATTATATTATTATACATTATAATTTATGCACATATGAGAGATGGAATTTATAAGTTTATATTATTTAGAAATGTTAGGTAAATAGAAAATATGGCCTATTAAAGTGAGTGTAAATGATTTATGGGAGGTATTTCCATAAAATTAACATATTTAGATATATTACAAACAGAGTTTAGGCATAGTTAAATCAATATATTGATTATAAATTATAAATTTATAATAAATTAGAATTAAATTATTATAGATTATAATTTATGCACATATGAGGTATGGAATTTATATGCATAAAAAATCTATAGATTAGCAGCTTAAAAAATAAGATATCACATGTGTAAGATATAAATAACAGTTCATATTCATACAATAATTTATACCTCCAAATATATGAACATATTTCCCTCACTTATGCTACCCCACTTCTCTCTCTCTCTATCTATCTCTACCAAAAACAGCAGCTCCAACCAACCAAACCGAACTGTTCTGATTTAGTCATTCCAGTCACACATTCCACCTGATTCCATTCCACTTCCTGTGCGCATCTCCATTCGAGTCGTTAATCAATTCTCCCCATACCCCCCCGAAATGCGAAAACAAAAACATTCGAAATTCAATTGGAAATTATGCATTTATTATTAACAATTGTAGTCTGATTGCCCATCGAACGGGTGAGAGTCGAGTCGAGTCGAGTGGAGTCCAGTGTCCTTGCATGTACCGCCCGTACCACCGTCATTACCAACAATTTCTAGACCACCCACCCCCTCCACTACCCTGGGGGAATGCAGGAGGATGTGCAAGGCGGCACATGGGTCATTTGTGTGCATTTGTTTTCGGGTTGTCGTTGTCTCCACCTGCTGCTGCTGCTGCTGCTATCCAGGACATTGGTTATCCTGTATCCTGCTGTCGTTGATTTTTCCCCATGGTTCCTCACCACCCCACCCCCCCAAAAAGTTTGGCATTTGCCAAACATTTGCATATGGGACCAACTGTTTTGAATATCCAACGATGCAGCGGGTGGCGGGGTTGCGGGGGTGTTTGTGTGTGCTGGCCAGGGTTAACAGAGTTGCCAATGCAATCGTGGAAAAGTGCCATGCATTTATGCAATTTTCACTGACTTGGGTGCTTGGCTGCTGCTGCTGCTGCTGCTGTTGCTGCTCCTCGAAAGCCACTCAAATGCCATGGCAAGGCACTCAATCAAGTGCAGTTACCACCAGGCGGCAAGCCCTGGCTGCTCCTCCTCCTCCACAATTGTGTGGCAACTCTCCCTGCCCTCTCTCTCTCTCTCTATCTCTCTCTGTCTGACATCATAATCAAATTGTATTGAACATTTGCAGTTAGCTGATTCTGATTCTGTTCCTTGCTGCTGCTCCTGCACCCGCTCCTGCTCCCGCTCCTTGCTGCTGCTCCCGCTCCTTGCTGCTGCTGCTGCTGCTGCTCCCGCTCCTACTGCTTCTCCTTCTGCCATTATTCAAGTGATTGAAGTTGGGCACCCCCAAAAGCCCTGCAAATGCAGCTTGGGTGCACTAAGCTGCAGCCCACAGTAGGTTGGGGCATTCATTGATTCATTCATTCACTCAGTCATTCATATAGGTGTCCTTTCCGTTCCGTTCCCTTCCCTTTCCCTTACCCACCATCTTCACATCCTGCACAATCACGTAGCGCCATCAGTTTTTATGATTGGAAGCCCCTTTTGGCCTTATTGAAAATTGCACAAAATAAAACTTATTTCAATTTTCCTGCGAGCAGATAAAAATGTGGAAAATGTTTTAGAGCTTCTAATAAAATAACTAATCTGATCATGTCGCTCCATGCCCCCCATGAGGGATAATAGTCAGCTGCCATTGCCGCCACAAGTTATTACACATGCCCCCAAGGGTGGCGCCTCCAGCATCAAGGAGACGCCACAGCGCGCCGCCGGGCGAGAAGGTGTGGCGCTAGGCGACTATGCAAAGCAGTTAAGTGAAAATGCAGCCCACAGGATGGGGGCATTGGGGCACTTGGGAGAACGGATGGGCCAACGGATTATTATGCTGCACATATGGGGCATGCAGGGAAGGGGGCGGCAAGAATAAATTGCCAGTGGTGGTGGGGCAGGGCCCTTAGATATAGTTCATTAGCATGCCACCCCCTCCAGCCCCATTTATGCATAAGCCAAGATATTAAGTTGCCACTAAAGCAACGGATTACTGTGCCACAGGAGTGTGCCACACGGTGTGTCTGGGTGCTATTTTTTGGGTTATATTAAGAGCATTTTGGATAACAACTTAACTTGGGATTATGGGCAAGATGTTGGTATACAAATAACAGCTTTTTGTGTGTGTGTGTGGCATGTAGGCGCGTTGCAGGATAGGATTTAAGAGGAATTTTTAGGGCGAATAATCCCAGGAATTTGTGGGAAGAGAATTTCATTCAATAGGCTTAGAATACGGCACCTATATCATATTTGTCCATGGCAAAATACTGAAAGAAAGAATGCTTAGAGCAAAATTAAGAACTTCGTAGTTTCAAACTCTAAAATCTATTTATAGATCTAAAATGATTGCAACTTTCCACAGTTCAAATCCACTTAGATCCCGTTCGATCCCTTTCGATTCCTTCCTAGGAAATAAATTCCATAAATTCCTAAATATTCTCAAAAGTTCTCAACATTTTTTGTGTTTTTGCGGTGCACTTTAGTCTATTCCCATTGTCAGCTCTTGTGGTGCACCAACACCTCACCTGTCGCTGTCTTAGTCTGACACTGGCAAATATGTTGTCTAGCTAACGGTAAAAAAGAGGTAAATAAAGTTCCTTTGCAACACTGACAGCTGTCAAAATAGGAAAAAAAAAAGAAAGGAATAGAATAAATGTCACAAAGAAGAACAAAGAGAAGGGGAGACATACACAGTGGGGCTTCAATTAACGCACACACACACAACAAATATATATACAGTACAGTAGCTTATATTAAACGCACATGGCAGGTTTATGCCACCCCCCCAACCCTAACCCCAACCAGCAGCATATACATACCCCCAATGGACAAATGACAGAGCCTTCCATTAGCGTCATTTTTGGTGTTTGGTGTTTCGAGTCCCCTATATCTACTTGTGATGTCTGCCTGTGTGCAGCATTTTGGCAAACAATTTGCTAAAAAACGTTTTTTTTTTTTTTTCAAAGCAATAAGTAAGGGGCAGAGGCTTGAGAGTATGGGTGGGGTGGAGGCACACACACGTTGCAAGTGCAGAAACATTTGACAACTGAGTGGCAACTTCTGCCTCTTTCTGCTTCTTTTTCATCTCCATCTGTGGCTGCATTTAGCTGTCAAAAGCGAAAGCCGAGCAACAAAAGCAGAGCAAAGAACAAGCAAGAAAAGTATATTTTTGTTGTGGGTCGATGCCTGGATACCCTTCAAGATAAATTAGATCTATATACTGTAGATCAATGTACTGTAAGTTAAGGTAAATGATAGCTGAAGTGTGAGCGAGTACACAAATTTATCCTTTCTATATTGCTCTTCTGTATTTCCAAAACACTTGAAACCCCGCTCTCTTTGTAGGGTATCGGAGCACGAAAGGCTGCATTAAACTCCTTCCTACTGGCACATCTTTGCACCCACCACACAACACACACACACACACATACATGACACAATTCCCCCTTCCAGAGCCCCACCCACGACACCTTATGAGTGACAGGTCGAGTGAAAAAATGCTTGCTTCGTGCCAAAATACTCCTGGGATCGTGCACAGCGCACAGGATCGTGTGGGATAGGAGCAGCAGGGCGGGGGACGTGGTACGGGGTCGTAAAATGCATGAAAATTCATGTGCCACAAGAAAAATATATATTATTATGGGAAACAATCGTCTGGTTCTGGCGGAGTTATCTCCCTCTCGCTCTCTCTACTTCTGCCGAGGCAGCCCAAGGCAACTGTCGACATTTGTTAAAGTTTTCCCCATATATTTTGTTCTCTTTTCTGCTGCTTTTTGGACTGCAATTCAGTTGTCACTTTGACAGCTCACGCAAAGGTTGATGGACACATTAGGTGGGGGGTGGGGTAGCGCAGCTCTCGGAAGGAAGTTCGTTTGGTTTGCGAGGGGGGGATGGGGTTGAAACTTTTCTCTGGGTTATTGGCAGGCATGAAACGCAACCGAATTGCTCGTCATGGATCACGGCACCAAAACAAATAAAAGTGGAATATTCATTTTGGGGTATGTAATTAATTTTGGGCGCATTTGGAGTTTAATATTGGGCAGTGTTCGCAATTAACCGTAAACACTTGCAAAGCTGGGACGCAAAATAAACTTACGATTCTGTGTTTGCAATGAACCTTTTTTTTTTGCTTCTCCTCTTTGAAGCTGTTGTTCGCTGACCACTGCATCGATCAGTCAGGTAGCTGAAGCCTCTCTTTTGCGTATGGATGTAATGTATGTATTGAGTGTGCGCGAATGAGAGCTTCTGCTAGAGAAGCTTTGTCTATTACGCTCTCTCTCTCTGTGTTTGTATTGTTCTTATTATTGTAAGCTTGCAAGAGAGCTAAGCTCTGCAGGGAGATCGTGTCTCTGTCACTCTCTCGTTCTCACAGACTCGACTCGTGTTTTCTGTCTCTTGAAGAAGTTGTTGCTGTTAGGCAGATGCGTGTTCGTTCTTGTTTGTTTAGAGATGGCAATCGCAGATCAAAAATGTTTACGGGTCTTTGAAAGCATAGGGTTTGCTTTGCTGATTTGTTTTTGCTCGCCAATAACTGGCGAGTTCTGCTTTTGGGCTAACAGTGGGCTGATTGAGCATTGATGGAGAGCTGATAAATTCCGCGTTAATTCAATATTGAACTATTCCTATTCAGATTATACTTGGATAATAATTTGGTTCTAAAAATCACACAAATTCTACATACAGAGTTGTGAATATCAATAACCGAATCATCACCCCCATGTAAGCCAATCAAATGCCAACCAGATTCAATTTGTAACAACTTCTAAATAAATATGTATATGTACACACCACAGTATGTACATATATCCCCCATATATTTTACATGGCCCTCACTGTATGTTGCATTTGAAATATTCCATCCGCTTATTCGATTTATTTACTTCAACATAAAAAATGGGGAAAAAAAAAAAACTAATAAAATGAGTTGAAAAACAGAAACCAAATGCAGAATTCAAATCAAAGCTAACAGTAGCAGACTTTTCAATGCCGTGCAAACAGAAAATAAATATATGTATATTTTTTTTTTACAAAATAAAATCACACAAATTGAAATATTGAATTATTATTGCCAGCCATGGAGTGGATCCTAACTCATTCCCTATACCAAAACTCTCTATTCACACACCATTCTCCCTTATTGTTGGGGCAACAGATTTATGGCATTTGCCAAATAAACAGAAAAGTCAAATTCGCATTGAGAGTCGACTCAATTTTTGGCATAAAATAAAAAAAAAAACACTCCAATGATGATGTCTTTTGTGTGATGCGTGCAAACAAAAAGGAATTTTATTTTGGCAAAATTTATTAGAAATTTTCTACGTTTCCCATTTGGCATTCCCATTTCCCTCCCCCGGGGTAGGTGGCATGCATGCCACTCTGCTTTCTGCTGAGAGGACTCTCCAGTGCAGTTGCCACTTCCGCATTGGCATTGGCTTTTTATGCAATCCTAACCGTACCGTTGAAGTGCTCGGTAAAAATACAGAAAACAAAATACATAAAAAACACAAAAACAAAATAAAACAAAACCCAAAAATGAACAAACGAAAAAAATTCTAGCTAAAAGCATATAAAAATGGCTGTGGCGGGGCTGGGGCTTTTTTTTCTGGCTTGTTTTCTGCCATAAATAAAATCTTGCATGTGAAGTGCAGGAGAGCCGGTTGGGCAGAGCTGGAAATGATAGTGGGTGTAGGAAGCATCAGTGGGGCAGGGGGCGGCAGTAGGATCGTCTGTTTCAGTCGTGAATTAAGATTAATTAAACTAACGTAACGGCAACTGTAACTGTAAACTGAAAAACTAAGCAACATGACTGCTGCTACCAGAAAAAGGGAGGCAAGTGTCAGTATGTGTGTGTGTGTGTGTGTGTGTGTGTGGCAAGTGGCATGAAATAAATGTTTATTTATATGCCGCCGCGTTGCAGCGGAAATTGCAATGGCTGTACTGCCTCATGCTGCCCAAACAGAAACTGTAACCGAAGCTGTACCCTCGCGAAGCCGGCCATAACGGTGCATAGGGTATTGCATATCCCTAGCTTCCTCTGCATCTGCCTGACCCCCCCATTGGGAGGATATCCCATACAAATGTAAATTGCAGTTAGGTTTTTGCCTATGAGAAAATATGGCAAACCGAATGAGAGTTTCCATCAGCGACAGATCGAGAGATAGAGAGATGCAATTGCAGATTCTGTAGCTGGATCTTTAAGTATACAATTAAAGGATACAGCCAACAGAGAGGCGTAGAAAGTACCTTAAAAATATCCCATCCGTCTCTTACTGTAGGTAACATTTCCAGTGGGCTTAATGTTGTGCATTTTAATCCGTAATGGAAATATGTTATTTCATATTATGCATTCAACATGTAGGATATATGTATGATGATCTGTGTACAATCTATGACAAGCCGAACTGGTATGGGATCTATAGTATCTGCGCACCTTAAAGCTATTTGTATTCTGACAGAATCCTTTATGATGGAATTACAGATGGCATGTCTCTGAATCTTAGCGTGAATCTGCGAAAAGCATCACGAAAATATTTGATTCTGTTTCCAGATTGGAATTGTGACAAAAGTTTACCCCCCAATTTTAAAGCTCCAACTTCAATAATATCTCCATTTTCTGGGTATTTGTCGTGTATCCACTATTGCTTTAGCCCAGATTCCCTGCATTTCAACTGCTATGTTTGTGGGTGACTCTTTTGTTTGTGTGCCCTCCTGTCGCTTATGTGTGGCCCGGATATAGAAACATGCAACGGAAATGCAAGAAACAGTGGCCGCTGGGATGCCAACTGCATCCCAGTACAGGCATAGGATGGGGGGTAGGCATGGGGTAGCGATGGGGATCTGGATCTGCTGGTAAGGTAGGTTGGGGAGGCATGTTTATGGCACACAGAGAGTCGCATTTGTGGAGCTGTTCAAATTTATTGCACAATTTTCTCGTGGAAAATACCAAAAGAGACAGAGCGAGTGAGTGTGAGAGTGAGAGGGAGAGACGTTGCACCCAAGCAACAGGAATGAATTTAAGAGCGAGAGAATGCAGAAAAGTAGAAAAGAATTTGAAAAGATTCAAGAGATCTTAGAGGAGTCTAGGAATTTAGGTCAAGCAATAGAATAAGGTAATATAGGGTAATACAAAGAGGGAAAATTATGCAAAACACCTCTCACAAAGCATAACATAATAATAATAATAATAAAGCGCCCCTTGAGAACTATCCCTCTCCATTATCTGAACACCCCTTCAATCCCCTTTTCGTTCTATCCACTTGCCCGACTCCTTAATTAGTAGCCAACATTCTTTCGCTTTGTCTTCTGTTGCATTCCTTGCCCACATTCCATCTTTCCGCCACTTCTCTGAAGCATTCCACAGATCTCTATACTTCATTAAGGTACTGCAGCAGCACACTTCAGGCCCCTCTGCACCCTCTCGCTGGGAGCACCGCAAAAGGGTGTGGGTGTGGCTGTGGGTGGGGGGAAACCCTTTAAGTACTCATATTATTTGCACATTCCAACAAAAAGGGGAGCACAAAAAGGAAAGCGAAAAATGAAAACTTAACAAAAAAAAAAAACCGGCAAAGAAAAAGAAAAAGGAGCAAACGAACCAAGTCAAGTGCTGTTATTCATAGCACACACACACACACACACACACACACATACACAGAGAGAGAGAGAAAGCCACACAGATGGGAGAAAATTGCTAAAAGGTAACGGTAACGGTAGCCAAACAAAAATCCACACACATGTGGGACACCTCCCTGTAGAACCAGCAGCAGCAGCAGCAGCACAGGCACCCCAGACGCCCCATGCCCCATACCCCATCCCCTAGCCAGGCATTCGGCTAGGAGTCAGGTCCACGTTCACGTCCTTGACAATCAATTCCCCGCGCACTCAATTAAAAATATGCACAGTGGGCGGCTGCATACGACAGACCCCCCATCCCACCCACACACATACACACAAACACACAGATAAGTCAACTGCCGTAGGGGCTTCAGGGAGCTTCGCTGGGTGTGTGGTAGGGAGTCTCTTTGGGAGCACTGCTGCTGCTACTGCTGCTGACTGCTGCTGACTGCATATGAATGAATATTCGAACATTCGCCTTCATTCATTTTTTGTTCGTTGTTGTGGCTGTGTCTCCTCCCGCCCGCATAAAAGTTCATCAGCGAGAATATTGGCGGGTGGAACGGAACGGAACACACACAAAAAAAAAATATACGTAAAAAGGAAAGTCCCCAATGTCGGATATTTGTATACATACGAGTGTGCGAGTGCGAGTACGAGTACCGAGTACTCTGGGCACTGGGGGTGCTTACACAGAAGAGGTATAACAGCTATGGAGTCATTTATGATCAAGGGATTGAATTGTCTCTGCGATTGAAAGAGATGGATGTGAAAATGTTGCGGATTGGATTTGGGGGTATTGTATTCGGAATGGGAATAGGCAACAAAGGATGAGAGAAAATCATGGCATATAAGGGATATGTTCCGGAAGAGAATACAACAAAAAGCTGGAATGTTTTGTCGTTTAATAGGTAAGTAAAGGTATAGTAAGGCATAATCAAATATAGTAGCATATTGGCACACGAAATCTATGGGAAAATATAAGACTTATACAAGCGAAAGTATTACAGAAAATACTAGCAAGAAAGCGATAGAACAGAACATAAAACAAGGGAACAAAATTTAACTTTTTTTGTGTTGATTGGATAGGAAAAAATTAACTTAAAAACCACATTCAGTTCGTAATCAACGAAACTCTTGTTCCCTTGTGTAATTAATGCAACAAGGAAATGCTGCAATTGTTAGAGAAAATATCTGCCAAAAGAATATATAGTACTTCCCACAGCTACAGATTGAAGGATTGAAGGGTCAAGTTAAGTACAGGACACTCCCATATAGTAGTACTCGCTGTAACTAATTTCCCTTACAAAAGTGTATCCTAAATTCCACTCTTTTCCTGCTGACATTTTTCCAGCCATTGCTCGTTGTGGCAATTTTTTCGCAATATTCCGGTGAAGCACGTAAGCGCGTTTCTATCTGTATATGAATGTGGTGTGAGTGTGTGTGAGTGTGTTTGGATTTGAGCATCCTTGGGGGTAATAGTTTTCCACGGTTTATAATTCCGCATTTTCGCTACAGCTCCCGGCGCCCACCACCCTCCACCTCACCAGTAACCAGTAACCCATTCCACGCGCGCGCCAAGATATTTATTATTTACAGGGGATTTTTTTTTTTTTTTGTACACACATTTGTTGCTTTTCTTTTGCGTTTGCTTTTCCTTTGGTTGTTTTCTTTGGTTTTATTTCGCTTCGCGTTGCGTTGCCTGCTGATGATTTGTGTCCCTCTGCTGTGTGGTTGCCATATAAATATTACAAAATATTGCACCACAAATTCCACTCCTTTCGCGCTCTCTCTCTTCATGTTTCTGTGTTTCTGTTTCTGCTTAAGCGAAAAGTAAAAATCGTGCTTAATAAATTTTTAAAAAGTGTGGCAATAATAATTTCACACAAAACAAAAGAAAATATGTACCTTGCCAGATGGCGGGTAGGAAATACGCATGAAATGATAATAACACAACACAAAAAGTGTGCCAAAGGGTGACCCCGACAATCGACTATTCTACCCCAGCCAGCAGCAGTCGCCAGCCACCACAAGCAGTGCCACAGGAAACATAAACATTTACATCTCTATGGGTTATTCTCTTGGTTTCCTATTCCATATACTCTCGGTTGCCTTTGGTCCTGGGTCTTTAATGTATGTGCATTTATATCCTGGCTTTTGGCATTGCAGTTTGCTGTTTTGATTTTGGTTTATTGGGTCACTAAAAGTATATCAAGTGGATGTTGTTATGGCAATTGACTTGCGCTGATCTTTCAGTATATAGCCAAGCAAAATAAGCTCTTAAGGAATGAAAGCGGGAGAGCAGTATTAGGGCAGGACTGCTTAAGATTTTCTTTTTTATTGTGGCAAGAGATTAGTGTTTGCTTTAGGTATTTATTTTTGTCGAATAACCCACTTGAACTTTGAGATCTTTCTGTATATTTATTTTAGATATACTGTAATAATTATTTGTCTTGCAAAAACAATAGCGTAAGGATTCTTATTTGACGAATTTAGAAATTTGTTCTGTTGCTGGATGTTTCTCTCTGACATTCAGTTTGGGATTCAATCCTCCCCTTTAATACTTGTTTTTATTCCTTACTGTGGATTCAATCCTCCCTTTAATCTTTGTTTTTATCCCTTACTCATTTGCATCTTTAATCGGATCAAGACCTCAGCTAATTCGGTGAACAGTTTCCAATTCTTAATTCAATTTCTTTAAGACCGTGAAATGTTTCGCCTTTTTTTTTTGTTTTGGGCGCTAATTAAAATAAACAAAATGTGCACTTGACTGGGACGGGGACGGGGACGGGGACTGTGAGATGGTTGGGTGTACTGTCGAGGGAATTAAGAAACCGTTGCATGTCCGAAGGGGCATGTCAGCACAGAAGGATATAAACTTCAGTGGAAATGATTTCTTTTTTGTTTTTTTTGTTTTTTATCTACGCTGTGATTGACGACGCTTCAAATGATTTTACACGCACGAGTGGCAGGCGACAACAAAGGGAATGATGGCAGCAAGGAACCTGCTACAACAGCTCCAGTTCCCTGCTGCCTGCTGCCCGTTGCTGCCCGTTGCTGCTGGTGCAAGGATAATGCGTAGACAACGCCGACGCCGCCGTATGCCTTTTTATGCTGATGTTTGCACAAGGCGCGTCGTCGTCGTTGGCAATCCTTTTCGGTATTCCGTCGCCTGGTGTTTCATTCTCCTTGCGTTGTTTGTCCTTGCGTCTCTCGTGCGTACCGCCAGTCGCGTGTCTGGCCAACGTCGTCTCGGCATCGGTTTGGCACTGTTGAAAAGTTAATCCTTTGGCCGCTGAAATCACATCAGTCGCCTGAGTGTTTGCGCTCTGCCAACTCAATGCCAGGCAGGATATGCCCCCCCCGCGTAATCCTGCCACTTGATCAGCAGCTGCCGTCGCTGACGCGTCGCTTCAAGTCCCCAAACGACAGTCCCTTTCCGCTCTATAGGTACCATCTCAACAGTCTATTAAGGACTCCCCCCCATAATTCACAACACTTTCAGTTCCATCAAAAAAAAAAAGCAGGCAAAGGCTGAAAAAGGATGCGAAGTCCAGCTGGGATCCCTCCCCACACACACACACACACACAAAGAACATTTCGCAACACAACAAAAAGACGAGGAATATATATTATTATTATGCAAATTTGATTATTTTTATGATAAACCGCAACATTTTCAATGTTTCCCGCCACCCCACCACCCACACACCATAAACACCAACAGCAGCAACAACAATTCGGAAAGGAGAGGAGAAGGCTCCCCTATCCCTCATCGGTATCCCACACACAGCTGGGCGCACATTTTTGGCATTTTTATGAGTCATTGAGTCGATTACTATAGTCCTTGGGTTATCCGTATATACGTATATATACACCTACATATACATATATATTCGTGCGCTCTCTCTTAGGCAAATGAACTGCCCGGTCTCGAGTGGTTTTTCTTCATCTTTTGGTGTGTTGTTTTTGCTTGAGCTTTTTGGGGTTTGGGGTCGGAGTCCATTGAATCGCTTTGGGGGATAGTGTTGGGCTTAATGGCATTTTAGTGGCTGGATCAACAAATGGTAATAAGCAAGGGGAGGGCGGCCAAGAGGGAGGGGCAAGGGACAAGCCCGAGGTTTAACATAACTCTTAACTTTATGCTTTTGGCTTGGGGAAGGGAATATTTTTAGCTTGAATGAGTTTGTTTAAGATTTATTTTTATTTTTTTTTTTGCTAATAGAAATGCAGACAAAAGACGGAATACATGAGGGATATGTGGGGATAAAAAGAGATGGTTTAATAATTATTAGATAGCATGGACTGTCGCATAGAATGGTGTGCGACAGGGACAAGCCACTTAGTCAGCATCAGCGACAATCAAACGCAGAAACTTAAGGCTCAAGGAAAGCAATCAGTCAGTTGGACAGCCTGAATGGGCAGTTATACGGCCAGTTTAACCAGCAGATGTTCAGACAATCACAAAATAATTTTATACTGTGATGAATTATACAGAAATATGGACACAGAACACCACTCACTCACGATTCATGGCCTCTGGCATACACTTCCACGTTTCTGTCAATCATTTCCCGCACCTTAAACCAAAAGTTGCCACATTACCATATAAAAGAATGCCTTCCATTTCAAATAAAAACCGCATTAAAACCCAGTTTGAGAGCCTGCACCCAACCAAATATATTTCATTTCATATCCCTTTACAGACGAACAAGAAAAAAATTCAAATTAAAAAACATTTTATAATGGAATTATATTTTTATATTAGACACAAAAAAAAACAAATTTGAAAAGAGAATCATAAATACAAAATCCAAAAAGCAATTCTGCCAGGATGCATGATCTATGTGAATATATTTTTATTTAGCTGCATTAACATTAACTTTTTTTTTTTGTTGGGCACAAAGACAACTCGTATTTGCCTTTGGACCAAGTTTAATGTGTGGTGGGGAGGGCCCGGCACAAAATGCCAAAAATCATGATCCACAAATAAATTCTAGACGAAGCAAATAAAAAGGCCAAAAACCGAAACAAAATATGAGTTAAATCCAAAGAAATAAAAAGGACAGCCAACCCGGCCCCTCACCAAAAAACACATTCCGCTTTTGTGTGTGGGGGAGGATATTTATTTAAATTTTGATTTAAGGACATCGTCAAAACATATTTTACGTTACATAAATTTTAGCTGTGCTTGTTGCTCGTCCTTTCTGCTACTTCCCTTCAAATTCGGGCGGTTCTTAACTTTTCATTTTGTAAAATGGACCACCAAAATTTGTACTACAAGTTGTTGCTACTTGAGCATACATATTTGTTGCATTTTTTTTGTTATTTGTTTTTGTTTTTATTTTTATTTATTTTTTTGTTGCGTTTCTTATTTCCTTTTTTTTATTGTTTCTGTCATAATAAAAATTGTTGCTGCTTAGAGTTGCCCCCCTGCCCCAGGTCCGAGGTCTTATGGCCTCTCCAAAGTTTCAATCGAGTTCCCCGACTGACTCCCTCACTTAGTTTGCTTTTTGCAGTCCTTGGCGCTCTACGCGGTCCTTTGGCCCTTAGGCAAGACAAATTAAAGACATCAAAAATTATAAGGCGTAAAAATGCCCGAAAATGTTTTTTTTTATTCCAGTAGCTCCCAAGCTCCAAAGATGCCGTCAAGTATGCAAAAGAAACAAAAAAATCAAATATTAAATGTAGAACCGACTTGAGGATACCCACTAGTTGGGCCTGGCACTCGCAACATTGGACGGAAAGACAAATAAAACCACAAACACAAAATACCCTGGCCCTGGCGCAATTTATAGGCACCAAGCCAACAAACAAAAAAAATACCCCAAGTAGTTTGACCACAAAAGAAGTTTCCCCAAATTGAAAATGGAATTTTTTTTTGCCCCTCCCCAAAAACAAAGTTAAAGTTTTCCAAGGAGCGCCAAGCAGCCGAAAGAAACGTTGATGGGATTTCTAAAGCGGATTTGGTGCTGGGCAGCCGGGAACCTGGGCATATGATGCCCACCCTCCCCCTGAAATTCACGGTTTCTCTTCTGCCAAATAGAGACGTCATAAAGGTGTGTGTGTGTGTGTGTCCTTCCACATTCACATTCACATCCACATCCTCGCACAGTGGGCAACTTTGATTGGGTCCTTTACATAAGCGTTTAATCCTATTTCGCGGTGAAATGCATAAATAGACAAAAGGGGGATGAACGGATGCATATAATGCTCCGAAAAACCCAAGCATATGGACGACTGTCTGCCAAGAGACAGCAAGAGCAAAAGAGAGAGTGGGGGAAGTCCAACTGCAAATGCAATTTTCATGTCACGTAGCCATTTGGTCGTATCGAAAATCGGAGTTTGGGTTCTGGTTCTGTGTCTGCGCGCCCTGAGTTCTGGGGGGGTTACTAAAGCGGTCATAGCCGTATAAAAATGTATTTAAAAGTAAAACCCCGACAATCATTTTCATGCAACATGACAGTAAGTAAGTAAGTTGTTACCCCCACCCTCCTGCCGCAACGTCCTAGCCAGTGACAACTTTTACCGAATGCAAGCAACCCTTAAATAAAAATAAAAACAAAAAAAAATACAAACAAAAGTTGGTTGAAGGATTAAATACGCTTAATGCGCAAAATTAAAGGCATAAATGTATGCATGAGGATGCGTTACATATATCGTGCCCTGTCCCTGCCCCTCCCTGCCACTCCCCCTACCATCTATCTCCTGTAGGTAGTTCGCTCTTCAAAGGCCACAAACTCTCGGGGCGCTTTAGGGCATTTAACTTGAAGTTACCTCTGGGTTTGGTTGGGCTCCGGGTTCAGTTGTGGGTTCCCTTCAGTTCAGTGGCTGAATTTATTGTGCATAAAAGCCAAAAGCGTGGGCATAATTTGCCAGGGTCCTTGTGCTCAGGGCTTAAGCAAATATTAAATACATTAAAACTGACATACGAGCTCGAATACGAGTCGAAATGAGTAAACAAAGCTCTCCAGCGGCGTGTAGCGAGCTTTATTCAAATTGGACTTTGATGTGGTTTCATTTCTGCTGCTGCTTCTTCTGCTGCTAGGTTGAGGATTACCTAAGGACACATCTAAGGATTAAGTGCTCGGAATGGGGGAGATACTTATTTAAGCTTGAAAGTACATAGTTGGGTCATCTGTGGTACATATGTATAACCCTGAACTATTATCTGTGGAGTAGTTAAGTTTGCTTTTTGCTACCCCCAAAAAGATTGTTTCGTTCATTCACTTAATGACTCACTAAATCATAGATATGTTAAGTCCATTGCTGATCTGATAAGTCACGCAAGGGCTTTCAGAGAGAGAACTTTGAATCGTGAGTCACGAAGGGGGCTTAGCAGTCACGGAAGATACATATACAGATAATTCTCTGGCTTACAAAATATATAAATTTATCGAATAATGAGACAGAACAGCTAAACAACGACCAAAAACTATTAAACAAATGAATTTAAATGTATGAAAAATATTTCAAAAAATATACGAAACTGATTTAAAAAAAAAAATCAAAATTAGTCGACAGTTAATTTTCAATATTAGTTCAATTATAAGTATTAATTTTCAATAAATTTTCAATTGCCACTCAATCCTATCGAAATGCATCGATCGTGCGCATATCAATCGATTTTCATGGTCACTAAAATTGATTTACTATTGATTTATATATAGATTTATATTTAGTTTTAGTTTATTAGAAATTTTAGTTTATTTTAGTTTTTTATTTAGTTATATTTATTTATTTTTTATCACTTTTTATCGCTTAAGCATTGTACTAAATCAGTTTTATCGAATTGTATCGATCAAAAGTTCATACTATTGATTTATATATAGATTTATATATAATTTTAGTTTATTAGATATTTTAGTTTATGTTAGTTTTTTATTTAGTTTTATTTATTTATTTATATTTTTATATTTATAAAATTATTTTATATTTTTTTTTGTATTATTTTTTATTTTTATTTTAGTTTTATAGTATAAAGTTTCAGCTTTATATTACCTTGGTAAACTGTAAATCTGCACAGATTCATTTAATTTTCCCTATAGATTTCCTTTGCACACCTGTACATTTACCCAGACTTACCCAAAAATACTAAATTTTAGCTTGCAACGACCTCCCACAGCTCGTTTTGTGGGCGAGCTGTCAGCGTTGATGTCCCCCCTCAATAAATGCATTTGTTCGACCACTTAGCAGCGAATTTCCACAGTTTAAAGCTAGACAATGCAATCTTTTCATTGGCATTTTCCAATCAATTGCATTTGGTTGATAAGAGCAACAACTAGCAAACTATCAGCCAGCCAAGCGGCAAATCCCGCATGGGTGATGCGATGGTGATGGCGAAAAACCCACAAAATCATTATTCGCGGGTTTTCGTTATATTCAAAGAGAGTGAGAGAGAAAGAGAGTCAGAGGGAGTGGAAGGGAGGTGAATTCTTGGCACTTAAAATGCTTAAAATACAAAGCGATAAATACGGGAACGGAACCGAACCGAACACTCGCGTGGGGGTAAAGCATTAAGCCATATGCCTGGCGATGCTACCAACATTCCCTGTCGCCTGATCGAAGGGAGAGAGTCGAAAGAGAGTCCTGTCTCTGGTCTACGGTCTATCGTTCGCGAGCGTAATTGTAATTAATTTCCTGTGATTTTCGTTTTTAGTAGGAGAACCAAACGAACACTCACCCTGTGGGCAACATCATCAGAGTCGTCGTTGTCCTTGCTGTCCTTGCTGTCCCTGCTGTTCGTCGTCGTCATGGCAATGTCCTGTCCCCTGATGTCTGTCCCCTTTTAATCGCCAATCGATAAATTTGCGTTAACTGTCAGCAGATTGTTGTTGGGTCTCCCCCTCTCCAGCTCTCTCTCTCTCTCTCTCTCTCACTCTGCCTCGCTCCTTTCTAATTTTTTTCCTCTTTGGCAGTTGGGTGCTGCTGCTGGTGCGCTGCTCCTGCTGCTCCTGCTGCTCATTTAATGCGATTAGATTTAATGGCCAGTCTCGAATCCTGCTGGATGCTTTTGCTTTTTTATTTCGAACACAGCAGGACATCCAACTTGGGGTCCCTCGTCCTGGGTCCTCCACTTAAAACTACTTATTAGCCTCCATAAAAATCGCCTTAGTCTAATTGGCTATGATTGATTTTTGGGCATGGGCATTGGCTTTGGTCTTGGCTTCCATGGCCAGGACGATCCACTAATTTGTGGATTTGTGTCCCGGCTGGTGGGGAGTGGGTGGGGGGACACAGAAAATATGTTTTTAATATGCAAAAACTTTTTAGCCAAATGGCTTTTAACTGTCATTAAGCAACTGTTGCCCCCTCCCCCGTCCGTGCTGTGCTGTGCTGCTGGCCAATGAAATTTTTATGACCCAACAGCCAAAATGTTTGCCACGTTTTCCCCTCACACAACACCCAACAGAACCTGCGGCATGTGGCACAGCTGTGCCACTAGTTAGTCTTAGATGGATGTGGGTAACGTGGCAGTGGCAGGTGTAAACTGTGGATGCTGTGAAACACACACACACAACAAATAACGCTTAAAAGTTGTTCGCTTTTTTACCTGGTGGCCAGTTGGGGTCTCCTCTGCTGCTGTCCCTTTGTTGTGGCGTTTACATGCTAAATGAATAGTTGACACTGAAAGAAAATAGAACAGTGTATGGATTAGGGACTGATATGGCGTTCGATTATAGAGCTAACTAGCCAGCAGAATTGTGGCAAGATTGTGCACGTAATTGTACATTTTCCCCGACTTTTAGCGTTCCTTCCCCTTAGTTTAATTTTTTCTGTGCTAAAAACAAAGTCGGAAAATTTCTCTCAGTGCTGCTAAATAGGTATACGGAACGTGCTGCAGCAAACTTGTCTCGTACTTTGTCATCAGCGCGTCAGCTGGCGCCACTCCTCTGCATCCATTCGGCCCCTCTTTAGGGCACTGCCTGGCCCTGGCCCTGTCCCCCCTCCACGCTATTACCTATTGGAAAAGTGGCCAACTAATCAACGAACATTTCGCTGGCATTTCATTATCATTCGCCGGACGTAGAATCCGTTTAGCTCGCTCCTCCACTGCGAATGCTCCTCTCCGCATCCTCATTTCCTTCGCTTCAAGGAGAAACCACAAAAATGGCAGCAGTTGGTTGCAGTTGCCGTTGCCGTTGCCCCCACCACCCTCTGTGTGTTGCATTGGAATTTTAATTTGGTTTCATTTCGGGTTCGAGCAGCAGCTGTTGCACGGAGTGCGGCAGAGCACCAAGGACCAAGGACGCAGGGCAGGCCACAGCATGGTGGAGTCCAAGGACCAACCAACAAGTTGACCAAGATTTAATTGCATTTTGAGTGCTCAACAATTAATAATTTATGAAAACAAGAGCAAAAAAGAAAACGAAAAACTAACAAAAAAAAAAAAAATAAATAAAAAGAAAAAAAGGCAGAGAGAAAGGGAGCAGCAGAGTATTGGGAGGATAGAGGATATAGATATCCTTAGACATGCAATGTATCCTATTGTAATCATGGATTATTATTATTATTTGATAAAAATTTAAAAAAATAAATTAATAATAAATAATAATAAGTAATAATAATAATAAATAATAAACAATAACAATAGTGATAATAAAATAATAATAATAATAAAAAATAGTAAAGAAATAATAAAATAAATTTAATTAATTAAAACATATTAAAATTAAAACTTTCCAAGATTGGTTTGGTTTATCTTTAGAAATTAATTAGTTTTTTTTTCGCTAGATTTTTCCTGTAAATGTTATTTTTTATGGATTTTTCTTATACAACTGTTTCGATATTCCAAGATAATCTATAATTGAAAAGCTCCAAAATACTTCCATTTGAGTTTAACTTTCATTATAAATACCCTCTACAAGGGTATGCACTGATATTGGTGGAAAAAACTGAAAGTTTATAATTAATTGCGCTCAATTTTGTTTGTGTATTAAAGCTGCTGCATGGAGGAGGGTTAAATAGTAAACAGATATACTACAGTAGGTACAGTACAGTAGAAAGTGTTTTTCTCTTGGCAGGGAAGAAAGGTGAAAGGAGCAAACCTATTTCCCTTTTTGGGGGTGGGTTGCAATTGCTGACAAACCGCAGCGAATTGCTAAACACGTGCTCCCTTTTATTTTTTCTGGTCGTACAAAGCGCCCTGAATGCGGCAATGAAAAATTGTAAATTGAACATACAGCAGGAACCCGTGAGCCGGGACCCCCCTCCTGTATAGGAAATGGTCAGAGTGGTGGGGGGGGATACTGTTCAATGATTAAAGAGGGGTAGAAGCACGTGCAAAAATGCGTTAAAATTGCGCATTCAACATTTGAACGCAAACACAAACGCAATTAAGCGCGGCGCGTCAATGTAATGAAAGTGTCTGCAAGACGGGGCGAACAGAAGATGAGGGGAAGGTTGTGGGTAGAGCTATGCACTGCCACCCACCACCCACCACCCTCAATGCACTGCTTAAGCGCCCGCCGAGGCAACGGAAGCGGAAATAACGCAACAGCCCAGCCTCAGGATGACGACGGCGACGACGACGGCGTTTGCTGGTCAACCCGAAAGGCCGTGTGAATGCATCGGTCTTGGCTGTGGATAGTACATTGTCCTGGCAGCAGGAGAAGCTGAAGGCTACAGTCGAATGCGCCTAATGTGCTTGTGGCGTAAGGCACATTCATTTTAGTGCAGAGCTTGGCAGGCCTTGGGAAAAGGCAAGACCACTTTTCGATTGGAGATCTACCAAAAGCTACTTTAACTTGAACCAATCTTTGGGCAATTTTTCATACACAGTCTCCTATGTTTTGTAGACTGATACAGAAATTCTTGATTCTTAAATATAAATGGAGTAAAATCATTAAAAAAAATATTCCCAAATTTTTGTTGGTATAATTTCTAGTCTCTTAAATGATTTTTATATGGCTTACATTTAGGATAAAATTTCCCAAAACTTTCAAATTTAAAAGCTATTCTCCCAGTTCATGCAGGGTATCCAGCAATTCGACTCTTTGCACTGCCCTGCCGGTGTTTTGTTTAGCTAACATTGGCCTACCAGGCCATGGGATGTGTTGTTCTGCTGGCACTGGCTTCTAGGCGTAGGCCAGTGGGTGGTTGGGCACAGCGATTGGGGTGGGGTTGGGGTGTACCAAACGGACCGGTCAACGCGGTTTTGTAAAACGTTTAATTGCAATTTGAAAAGCAAACCTTCAAGGGGTTTGGGGTTGGGCACGCAAGGGTTGATCCTGATGCTGATGCTGTGTACAGGATTTATTGCTTTTGGGTCTACTGCATGTATGGCCCCCCCGCCCACGCTCTCTCTCACACTCTCTCTGCTTGCCGTGTGGAGTGTCTGGAGCACTGGCGACTGCAATTGAGGAATTTCATTTTGAAACATTTAATTTCCAACGCGTAGCCCCTTAAGGGGATTTTTTTTGGGTCCATGGAATGAGTCGATACGGAGGCTGTTGCTGATAGCCGGAAACGGATATGGAGAGATATACCCTTCCTCTCTCACACACTCTCTCTCACTCTCTCTCACACTCTCTTTAGCTGCCCCTGTGCCTTGTTAAACATATGTTTTCATTTGCAATGCAAAGTTTAATAATTGACAATGCGTTGGGGGTTGCTTTTTGGAGGGCTCGTCTGGAATGGACTCCATGAGTTCTTTCTTACATGTATGTGTGTGTGTGTGTGTGAGGTGTGTGTGTGTGTGAGGTGTGTAATTGCCAGATCGCTGGAAATACTCCCATTTTGGTTGGGTTTCCGTTCCTGACAAATGAGCCACCAGTCGGACGGACACCTTTCGCAGTTTTCGAAGGGTAGAAAATTAACACAAATTGGCACGGGACGTTGGGTAAGAAGCTTCTTCTGGTTGCTGTCATTAAAATTAAGTTGGAAAATAATGAGATTTTAGTGGGGGGTTGTTTTTGGTTTGGTCTAAGGGTTGCTAAGGTAGGAAACAATGCAATATTTGGTTAAAAATTTAATTTTATTCAGTGAAAATTCTTTGAATAGCTTAAAAAAGAAACGAAAATGTTTTGGAATTTTTGAGGAATATTTGTATGCCATTTATATTTATTATTTTCGATAGAAAAAGAACCAAATTCGGGATATTTAATATTTCTTTATTGTGGAAAAATCTCCTGAATATTAAAAAGAAAAAACCTAAGATCTAAGAAAAAGTAAATCAAAGAAATTCCTTTATTCAATTTGAATTGCCTACAAGATTAAGTTGCTTTTTCTAACGCCTCAAAACTGAACCCTTAAAGGCCATAAAACATTATTATTAATGCCCAAAGATATCAGAGAAAATTCCCCCCTTCCTATAAAAAATGTATAATATTCTCGCGTGCAAGTTTGATTACAAAATGTTACAATTCCGCGTTAATTTCCATTATTTCCTCTGCTGTTTCTGCTTTCTGCTGATTGTCATTGTTGTCCTTTGCAATTTGTGACCGTTTTTTCGGAGTCCCTTGCCCTCTCACTCTCACTCTCACTCTTTCTCTCTCTGTCTCTTATTTGGTGTCTGCATTCTGGTCATTTTTAAACCTGATTACAACCAAATATCCTTCGTCTCTCAGGCGGCCGCTTTCACGCGCCTTTTTTCAATTTGTAACAAAAACAAAAAACAAAAAAAACATAAAGAAGGACTACAAAAAAAAAACTCATTCAACTGTGACAACTTTTGTTCGTGTCACACTCCTTTCCTTTTTGGGGTATTTTTTTTGCATAATTAATATATGTATATCTTTTTGATGAAACATATTTTTGGGGCAGGCGGCCCGTGGGAGTGAATGGGGGTAATGCAAATAAATGCTGGGGTTGGGGTAGAGATAATGCTACCCATTGCGTTGCGGGGAATTATGTTCACAAAAAGTCGCTGCGGCAAGGTCGACTTGATGAATGAGCTACGCCAAACGAGAGGGAGATTATTGGATGGCGACCCTTCGGACTGGTTCGATCACACACAATGCAGTGCTCTGGGTATTTTTAGTGTATTTTTTAGTTTAATTTGTGTGGAAATTATCGAAAGATATTAGAGAGAATATGTAGCTAAAGACATCTGCATAGAAAAGATAGAATATGAATGCACATAGATAGCTCTAAAGAAGATGGCTAGATACATGACACGAAATACTTGCATCTGAAAAGAATTAAAAGAAATATTTTAGGGGTGAAAGAAGAGACACATCCAAGTTTGATTATACATATAAAAAAAAGCTAATCCATCAATAGATCGCATACCCGTTCAAAGATCATCTTTCAACCCTTTGCCAGAACGTTAGAAAATCCTGAGGTTCAACCCTTTTTGGTTCCTAAATATGTTTCAATTTAAGCCTGCGTCACGATCAATAAATTATGACTTTACTTTGCGTTCTAATAAGCCACATACCTCTGGCAACTGAGGTAATCAGCTATACAATTTACCCATCCCATTTGGAGTGTATTCCCATTCAAAAATATATAAAAAGAACCCAAAAAAAAAAAAAAAAACTGTCAAAACCAACGAAGCTTGTGCTGCTCTGCGTCATTGTCATTGTCATTGTCCTTGTCCTTGTTGTCATTATAAATGTGCGCTCATTTGCCTTAAATATTGCAGGGACCTCTGTGAGCCACTAAATTAGGCAAGAGCCCTCCCTACTCCAAAGCCCCCTCCACACGGTGCTGCTCTTAAGCATACCCCTAGGATATATATATATATATATATATGGGTACTGCTGCCACGAGAGTCATTCTCGTTGACCTTTTGGCCATCAAGTGGAACCAGTTTGATGGACAGGCGTGAAAGGGTTCAAGGCGACACACACAAAATGTTGACAGCTGTTTTTCGGGAATTAGTCAGCGATGTCGTCGGGGCAGCGACGCCAGAGATGGCCGACACATTGCTATATAGCCCTGGCGACATTTCTTAGCCATGTTAACAGGCGTGAGGGCAAACCCTTTAACCCTGCTGCTGCTGGCAAGCGGGGGCTGGGGTTGCCTTTCCCCCCCTGCTCTTTGTACGGAGGGGGGAGGCACTTCATTATGGTTCTGGATGATGGAACTCTCGCTGCCGAGTAGCCCTTGGCTTCTTTGGCTGCTGCTCCTGCTGCTGATGGCTGATGGCTGCATTAACGCTTTTATTGCATTTTAATTTGGCTTGTCCTTGTCAGTGAGCCATGTACAAACATGCATCCAGGATGTGGTCTATGTGGGGGGGATGGGGGTAGCCCCCGCAGTCCCATGCATTACAAAATGTTGCATGTTGCCAGGCCTGTCAAAGGCCACTCAATGGGCACACTCTGCTCCCCGCCCCCACCCCATTTGATGCTTGAGGCGGGGGCAAAGTCAAACATGACAGGACCTGACGAGTGGACAACGATACCGACACACACACACACACAGGCAGGCGGGCAGGCATAGGGCAGGCAGGCAGTCACTGACACTGGTCAAGGATGCCATCCATGCAGCCAGGATGCAATGCCATATTGCAATTAGTTGCAAGCTGAGCGAGTGAGAGAGAAAGGGAGAGTGCCTGCCTGCCTGGCTGACTGCCTGACTGCCTTCCTGCGATTGTGAGACTTGTGGCATGTGTGGCAAGCTAATAAGCGGGCGGTGTGGGGGACAGGGCGAGGGCGAGGCCAGACAAGGATGCGCCTGCCGTCTGCCCTCAGGCGTGTGTTATCCTTTTGCCTCGACACACACACAGGGAAATAATAATTCCGTCTGCAGCTTAAAGTAATTAGAACGCCATTTTCCAAGGAGGGCAGCCTCCTCCAAGTGACCTCCAGCCCTGACCCTGTGCGCCTGCTCCTGTCCCTCCTTAGGCCCACCCATAAATTCTGTGGCAGCAACTTAAGCTGCCTCCTTGCTGCTGCTCCAAAACTACACAAAAGGACACCTATAAATGCACAGCTTTAAGCCAAGGGGGGATAAACGGGGACAGGACCCCCACCAGAGTGGTGGGTATGCGGCTGTGGCAGTGGCAGTGGCCAGCAGCCCCAGCTGCATTATTACGGTCAAAGTAAATTTATGTGCCTTGTTAATTGAATGCCGCATTCGCTGCGGGTTCGAGACACCTCCTGAGTATTCCCCCCGCCTGATCCTGATCCTGAAATGCTTTACTTTGCATAAATCCCAAATTTATTAACCAAAAAAAGAGGAAAAACTGCAGACTGCACAGGAAACAAAAAAAAAACGACTCGAAAATACACTGAAAAAAATATAGGGCATGTCCTGTAAGGTAAATGAAGGCAATAAAGTAGCTTAAAGATCAGGAAAATCAGAGCAACAATTTTTGGAAATAAATAAAACCAGAAGTCACCAAAAATGTCAAGTATTACGCATGAAAAGTGCCTTAAAAACCAACCAAACTCTGCTGCAAAGAAAGCGTATACCCAGAACCCAAAAGGGCGAAATATCGATAAATGCATGCAAATATGCCAGCAACGAGGGGGCCATTGGCATTGTCATGCGAGGAGGCGGCGGCTGGCGGTCATTTTTCATACATTATAATCAGGCTGGATAATGTTAACGCCGCCGAAGAATGGGCACCACAGATGAGACAGCCGCCACAATAAGGAGCCCGCCCCGATCCGCGACAGGCCACACATTTGTGGGCAGGCAGGCAGGACCCTTAAATGATAAATGTACGCGAAGGACACATGCAAAACTTAAAGGAGCTGCAGGCGAAAGTTAATAAAGAACTCAAAATTTATGGAATAAAAATATTTCAATGAGTCTTCAGTCGATTAAACATCGAACCCCTTTCCTGCTGCATGCTGCATGCCCGATTTCGTTTAGAGACACTTGAAAGTACTCCAAGCATAGAACATAAAGCAATAAAGTCCAGCTATTAAGACCCTCAAAACGAAAAGTAGGAAAAGCCAAGAAACCAAATGAGAAAATCTCTCGAAACAATTCCCTCAGAAACGAAAAAAAGAGAAACAGAACAAAACATTCCTATCCAAATGCCAAACTATTTGATAATTAAGTAGATGCGCGACCTCCAAGTGCATAAATCACTTAATTAACTTGACGACACATCGTGGCAGGCAAAGCAGGCAGGCAGGCAGACGGTGCCAGTGTCTGTGCCACCACCACCACCACCACAGGAGGGAGGGGATGACTGGGGGATTGGAATGACTGCATCCTTGAAAGTATTTCAAATATCTTGAAAGAAAATAAAAATACGGCCAGTCGTCGTCGTCGGCTCGCCCTGAAGAATGAAAATCAATGCAAAAGTAGCAGCAGCAGCAGCAGCAGCAGAAAAAGAAAAACTATCAAAACGGGCGGCGAGGCCCACTGGGGAGTCATCAATTCATCAAAAATGCTACACTGGCTGCTGCTATAAATAGCAAAAGTGAACTTCAATAAAATGCCAAAAAAGTTTCCACCACATTTCCAAGCGGCCACATCAAAAGCGTTCGGCAGGCAGGCAAGGCAGGCAGGGGAGAAACCAAACCAAACCAAAATCAAGACTGACAGCAAGTCTCGGAAATTGGGAATCGGTATCCGAATAGATCTGGGGAAATGGTAGCATGCAATGATCATCGAATGGGGGGGGCCACTCATTACCACGCCTATTTTGTGTTGCGGCAGCCAATGTGCGGCGCGGTAGCCAAAATACCGAAAAGTGCCATATCCATCCATCCGTGGCACCTCTCGCTCACTGAGGCAAGCGCTTCCCATGCCTCGTCGCCGCGAGATCAACTCTTCCTGGGGGCAGAAACGCCCTCTTTTTACAAGTGATCGTGCAACTGTTGCGGGTCCGGGCCATATGTCTCGTCTCCCTGATGGAGATGTTTTTGGGATGGCTGACTGGCTGGCTGGCTGCCTGCATTTTTTGTGCCTGAACAGCGTCAAGTGGGCGTGACTCAAGACTCCCGCCAGCCCCCCCAGGCCATGAGAGAGAGAGCATAAATAACCCAAGCTGTTGACAGTCTTTGGCACTGAAAAAATATCATTAAAAGTATATATTATAAACGACTCGAATGATTTACTGGATTATATGCAGCGAAAAAAATAATAAACACAGAAATGAATTTTGTGTAACGAAATTTGAATTTGATTTGGGATTTATATGTAGCAAAGTAAATAATGTAATTTTATGTATTTAATTCGAGCTAAAATCAAATTATTTTGTTGGTTATTTAAGTAATGAGAAGTCGGAAAATGTATTAAAAGGTTGTCTATAAAAATGAACTACGAAATTCGGATGTGTTTAATGCGACTTCTCCAGCGAATAAGCGTGTAAATCCCTCACCTTTTAGAACTAATTTCTTTCTGGATAAAGTACGAATTTTCAGATACTAAAAGGACTCCTTTTAAAAGATTTTCGAATTAAAAACCAAACCAATTACGTCCCTTGCATCACATTAAACATAAACCTATTACAATTGAGGTCGGTCCCCCCTCCCAAAAGCAAACATTAACTGAAAACAAACCAAGTGAAAGGCAGCAGGCTCCGCCACTCCATACGCACGCTTCGAGGATTTTCTTTCTAATGAAAACACCTACGAAATGAAAACACCATTGACTGGGCCACGTGATAAGCTAATCCCCAATCTCTGGCAAATGACATTACCCAGCGTCGCCTTCAGACAATCAAATTTGTTTTGGGCACAGAAATTGAAATGAAAATGAAAATTCAACAAACTTATGAATATCTCATGTGATGCTGTCATTCTCGATTCTTTGGCCAAAGAATATCCTTGTCCCAGTTCACACCACCCATCCAACAGCCATCCTGCCCCATCTCCCCAACTCTTACCGCTCTGACACTCTGAGAGCCTGCGTCTGTGGCTGACACCTTCCCGGATAAAATCATCTCCTGCTCCCACGCCCACGCCTCCTTCTTGCCATCTGCCCTGCTGTTTACATCCAAAGCTCTCGAAAGGCACAAATTTATCTACACATAAACAAATATTATTCCTAAATATGACAACATTTAGGGGGCGTGTCAATGGAAATTTGGGGGCGTTACAACACACAACAAAAAATATGTATATTATGCCCTGCGAGTTGGGACACGGGTATGATGGTTTTTTGAGATTCAGAACCCTTAAAGATTTATACAAATATGCCTGATTGAGAGGCTTGATTTTTATTTTTCCGATACGTTCTTCTAGTGCTCGGCTTTCTATACCAAAAAGTCTTTTTTTTAGTCAGATTAATGGCTGTAATAATAATAATAATTAATATTTGACATACAATTTCAAGTCAGAATACTTTTGGATCGGACTACTATAACATTTCGCTGCCAAAAAAGCCATCAAGGGTACTTCCTTCTTTTCTTCCTTTTTTCTCAAGATAATTTAATCAAATATATATTTTTATATATACAAATTATGGCTCTAAAAGTGTATCTACCCCTTCGACTATTTCTTTGTGCACTTATTTATATTTTAAATTGAGTTTTCCAAAGTTTTTTCTGACTCTCTCGCTTCTCTCTCGTTTCGCTGTCTGTTTTCAGGGTACATTTTTGATTTGTCTATGTTTTTCTTTGGCCTGTTGGAGTCTTTTTCTAGCTGTTGTGTTGTTATGGGATGGGGGCATATGTAGGCGTGGTCGTGTGTCGCCCCTGCCTGTCAATGCCTGTTTTGCAGTTGACATTGAGTGCCATGCCCTGTACCGCCCTGCCCTGCTGTGTACCATGCCATATAAAACCCATTCTCAATGATATGCAGGCTGATGATGAGGCTGGCTGATTGTCGTTCCTGCCGATGATGATGATAATTGTATGTGTAAGCAGCACTCGTATGTGTGTGTGTGTATGTGTATTATGAGTGCCTGTTTACACAATTCTTATGTGTGTATGTAAGTGCCACTGGGAGGTCGGGGTGCTGATGGAGGCTTCAACAAAGTGGGGGAAATATTTAATAAAATGCCGGTAGAATTTAATTAGATTTTAATTGCATTTGTGCTACCGAAACCCAAAGTGACAAAAGCAAAAGCAAAAAAAAAGCAAAAAAAAAAAACCAGCCAAGGGATATTCCTGCTACTAACAAGGAATCTGTTTTTGAGTGATGATTTGGGATGATGGGGGATGTTACTTTACTGTATATATGAGGGTGGTATTATATGATATTGTCTAACTAATAAGGTTTTCAAAGTCAATTAGTATTGCAGTGAAAGTTGAGCTGAGGCTTTGCCCGCCCTCTCTGGGTAAATGAGTTTGTTTGTATATGACATTAGAATATCATTAATCATCATTCAATGCTCATTTTATTGACAGAAATTATGAAATATTGGATTATGGATTATTTTTAAAACAATTTTCGAAGTGATTTTCATGCACGAAAGGTTACCAATACTTGCTTTGGATAGGAAAAATATAAAATTCTTGGATATTTGTGGATTTGTGATTTTCTATTAGTTTTAACACCTTAGAGGAAATGAACACAAAAAAAAAATAGATTTACCCTAAGATTTGGAGCTTCAAAAACTGAGAATAATCACTCTTAGAAACTCCTTCCATTTATTTTGTTTCTCTCAAGTTCAAAGAGGAAAAATCTTCTAAAAGAAGATTGGTAAGGAGCAAAACCAGGCGAAGGTTAAACCGCATCCATCCGTTCCTGTTGCACAATATTTGTTGGTTTCGCATTTAACTTAAAATAGTAAATAGAAAATGGTGCTTGATCCTTATTAAAAGTTTCTTATCAACAGTAACAGTACGTTAAGTAATTTTACTTTATTGTTTACAATAAACCTAAAAAATAAACCTTAAAAAAAAAAATATAACTTTTTAAAGTCCATTGTACTTTATTATCTGAGATAATTGTTTACAATAAAACTACAAAATAAACCTAAAAAAAAAAACTTTTTAAAGTCCATTCCTTAAGATCTTAGCACATCTTCCATTCATCTCAATTACTTAGACGAAAATTCGTCATTACCATTAACACTCTCCACAGCCCCATTTCATCTCTCAATTTAAGTAACAAGATTTATATTGAAATCATTATTCAAACTCCTTTGATCTCTCAAACAAACGAATAAAAAAAATACCCATCAAATCTCCTTTTGTAACATTTATTCAACCGAAATCTTTTCAAGCCAATTAGAGACGCATTTCGAATCGGAAGTGATATAAACACGAAACACAGAATTCTTTGTGATTGGATTCATGAGCGCACCGACTTCAATCGCTTCGCCGAGTCATCATCAAACGAGGTGCAACGGAGATGACACCTTCAAAAAATGACCAAAGGAACAGGCAACGAACAGAAAAGGGGCAGCAAGCCATATCAGAGTGGGGAGCGGGGGTTAATTTAACAGAATGATATAACGAGCTGAACTTGAAAAAGAGAGCTGCAGGGATAATGCCCCTCTGTAGTGTTCACTTATTAAGTCATTAGCTCAATTAGAACAGGAAGTACTTGCGTCCCATATATATGTACAGATATCTGATATGATATGATCATTCCACAGAGACACCCTGTACCCTGTACACTGTACCCTGTACACTGTAGCCTGTATATGGATATGGTTTACTAATTTCCTTTTAATTACAACTTTCCAACGACTTGTTTTGAGCTGCGCAACACAAAACTCATCTGCAATTAGGCAACGGGGGTAACAGGGGGCATCGGATCGCATCTGGTCGGGTAGATGTCTTTTCGTTGTCGTCTTTGCCTTTATAAATATGCAGAAATTAGTGGCGCACAAATCTTGTGCAAGTTTTGTGGCATTAACACCTTTCAATCTGAGCGGAGTTGCAAAAATAACATTGTGAATATGACAAAACGGATTGGGAGAGAGAGAGGCGGTAAAACAGTGAGCGCTCCTTGAGGAAGAAAATATTGCAGAGGCTTGGAAGAAGAAATTGTGAATTATTTATTATTATTAAATTATTATTTATTTATCAGAATTATTTGGGATCTAGAAAATATAATTATAAACGTCAAGTATAATTTCCAAATAAAAGCCCAAAGTTCAGGCAAATTTTTTAACGATCTTAGAGAAGTTTTCGAGAGCTTTAAAATATATATTCTTAATATTAAAACAACAAAAAAAACAATTTCTAGAAGGAAAAGTGGTTAGAGCTAATAGAGTGTGAGCAAAAAAAAATTCTCTGTCATTTTACGGACAGTCCTTCAGCTATCCCTCTTAGTCATGTCCCACTGCATTTGTGCTTGCCAAACAGGAGGCAGGAACGCAGGCACGCAGGAAATGTCACGACATCTCAACATTTGAGAGATTTCAGGTTTCAGGTTTTCTCGCACTGCACTTTTGAATATGCATAAAAAATTGGTATTAAAACGTCGCATGTAAGACATTAATCAGCTGGCAAAGTGGCAGACGGACAGACAGACAGAAGCCAACGCAGGGATACAGAGGCAGAGAGAGAAAGAGAGAGTAGCAGTCAGTAGGAGACGACTCCAATCGTTGGCTAGGTAAAAGTCAGTGAGCAGCAAGTTGAGCGCTTGCATCATGCGCTTGATTAATCTGCAATCCCCACAGCAGCCCCCCAGCCCGCAGCCCCATGGAAAATCTGCGCATAAGCAGCTTGACTCTTGCCAGATACGGCGAATGGCGAACAGGAGGATGCAGGGGTATGGCGGATGGAGGATGTAGACACATGCAAAACCCACTTCACAGCCCACCGCGCGGCACTTCACTTCAACTCGAACATTTTGGCCCCCACGTTAACCACGGAACGTAGCCATAGCCATAGCCATAGCCAGAGCCTGTGGTTTTATTTTTGAGTGCCCACACAGCACGAATGGCGACCGCAACTCTTTGGCCCCGAACAATAAATTCACATTAAGGAAAACAAAAACAAGGAGGGGCAAAATGGGAAAAACAAAACTTTGATTTTATTAAAAACATTAGAATGAAGCGAATAGGGAATGAAAAGCGACAGCAACAGACGTCTGTCTCAGTGCCCCCACCTCCCTGCCAACCACCCCTCATATGACCCAGCAATCCATTTTGCATGCCTCGTGGAAAGCATAATACGAATGTGCCTGTTGATTGTTTTTAGCATCTGTAGCATTGAGTGATGAGAAATGCAGAGCCCCACACACATGGCCCTGCCCTAAACCACAAGAATTCTCCCTCGGGTGGATCTCTAGCTGGATGGATCTCTATGCGAGACGATTTTCCAAAACATTTACAATCTTGAAGATTTCACTGAGGCCAAATGTTTATCGAAAACAATGAATGCTTGTGCTTGATCTATGGTGGAGTCATGAATTTGGTATACCCTGGCAACTACTAGGCATGAAAATTATACAATTAATATAAGTTATGGAAATTTTTTATTTTATTTTTTTGTTAATTATTTTGTTTGCTCTTCCTTGAGTACTAATTTTTTAATGGCATCTTAATATCGACAGATTATTATTATTTATTATTATTATTTATTTATTTATTATTTATAGATACAGAATAAAATAATTAAATATAATAATAAATACATTTTATTAAACTATTATTAATTTATTTATACATTTTTCGCTTAATTATTGTTCCAAAAAACAATATCAATCCAAGAATCGATTACTTGCCGATAAATAATCGTTGAACACACAATATTGATACAAAATTAAATTATTTAATGTTATAGATTCGTTTACTCAACCCATATAATATTCGATTTGTATAGATTTCCCATTTATAGAAAATGATTTGAAGGGCCAAAGAATTGATTTGCCATCTCAAAAGATCCCATCATACCCTCTGCCATAATCCAACAATAAAGAAGAGAAAGAAAAAAAAGGAACTTTCATCACCGCGCAGAGGCTCTCCAATGTCTGTCTAGATTTCGATATCCCACCACCCCACACCCCACACAGCACACCATTCAAGTGGGCCAGACTTTCGACTACTCGGCAGCTAAATGCACCGCATAATTCACAATGAGTGATTCTTAAATTGTCCATTAAGATAATTTTTATGGTAGAGCGAGCCTGAAGGAGAGGAAAAGCCAGCCAGCCAGCCAGCCAGCTACTGCTACTTGCTACTTGCTGCTACAAAAGAGGGGAGGCCAGGCACTAGACAAACATACGCGTACAGCCTTGCCACATTCCCCACCCTTCCCCGGCCAGTGCCTGGGCTGCCTTCGTTTATCAATTAGGGCGGCAAACACTCGGGCCTGGGCCTGGGCCTAGGCCTGAGTCCCTTGCTAATTATCAGCAAAATGCCTGCGAGTATACATATGGCAAAAGTGGCATGGATACTCCGCCCCCCGCCGCCCACCTCTGGCACTCTCTGCCCCTCTGCCATTGTGCCTCGTGGTCCAAATTTAGCAATGTCTAAATGCATTTACTGGCTGCCTGGCTCTATGGATCCATGGATCCATGTGGATGCGTTCCAAGACTGCGTCATGCTCGACAATTTTTCACGCTTTTCTTGCGTTTGTTTTTCCCCGGCTACCAATGGATACTCCTCCAAGCTGCTCCCCTGCTTCCTCCCCTCCTTCGTTCTTTTTTCTGCTACGAGAGCTGTGTAGCCAACGACGAAGACAAAGCAATGTCTGGGGGCCCCGAACGTTTGCCGGCCGGCCTATGATTGATGTGCAGTTGATGACTATATAACTTTGTATGATTTTTCTGAATCGCTGAGGACGTACTGTGGAGAGGGAGCAGGAGCCGCAGCCGGAGCCGGAGCCGGAGCACTACTAGTCTTGGAGTTTTGTAGGTGGACGTGTCTTTAATTAGTTTGGTTTTTCTTTTTTTCGTTTTCTTCCTCTACTCATTTGCCTGGCGTTAAAAATGTTGAATAATTGAAATTTCTAGGAATTTTTCAGTTACCCACAGAAAGTAAAAATTTGTTTTGTGGTCGCGTGTCTTTCTTTTGATTTTAGTTCATTCTTCAAATTTCGTTTCCCCTTTGTTCGGGTCGACAATTTTCATTGGAAATTGAAATTTTTCCTGTTGAAAAATTTAGTGATTGTGACTAATTATGCTGTCGCAGTTCGGAACTTATTAGTAAGCTGAAAGCAATTAGTGCGATTTGCTTCAAGAGTAATTTGATTTTTTAAGTTGCAGCGAGCAAAGCCAGAGGAAAATTCGTTCGATTATGCCACTGCGAAGAATAATTAATGGAAAAGTTTTTTGGATGCTATTAAACTTGCTTTTGGCCTGGCAACGTGTGCATTGATAGTTGATCTGAAGTGTAGAGGATCTCGAACTCCCTTTTTGGAATGTTTTCCGTGCCTCAAAAATCTGCCAATTATATTTTGCCACAAAAGAGCCGCCTGCCTTCCTCTTTTCATAAATATTTCTTAGCTCCAACTGTCAATTGTATACTAAATGACCTGCAAAGAGAAAAAGTTTAAAGGCTGATCAAGAAGGCTAGAGCTACATGCCTTCCTTCCTGCCATCCTTCCTTCCTGCACTTTGTCTTTGGGTTGCATTTGACGAGCAGGTCACGTACGGCGTGTCATTGCTGAGAGCGGCTGCCAGCCAAATTGGCTAGAGAGAGACCATCCATCCGCCGCATTATCTTCATCTTCATCAGAGAAGTACCGTGCCCGTGCCCCTGTCCGTGCCCTGTGTCCCGCTGTCCAAAAATGAACCGAAACGAGGCGCCCACAATTATGTTTGAGAACTGCAAACTGCAAGAAGGAAGCTTGCGCTGCCCAGTTTTTCTATTGAATTCTTACTTTGAGTTTGTTTGCCACTCGGAGTGGCTCCCTCCCCCCGCTCTTTTGGCCAGCAGCGAGGCACGTGCTCCGACTGCCAACCATGGCCAAAAGGGGCTCTTTTGGAGCCACCAACAATGTAGTAGTAGCTGCCACAGTAGCCAGCCAGCCAGTCAGCCAGCCAGCCAGCCAGCCAGCCAGTCAGCCAGCCAGCAAGCAGCTCAAGCATTATGATTGATAAGTTCGTTTTGTGAATTTTTCATAAATTAGGCAGCGAGCAGCTGTTTCTGGCTGCTAGAGGGTTTAGGGGGTGGGGGTGGTGGTGTCATCGAGTGCCCAATCGTGCGCCATTTGTCTATTTTAATTAAAGCAAAGTTTTGGGGCCTGATCTCATACCATCAGCATCATCGTCAGATGGATCTACATCAGCTCCATCATCTGCCATCCATTGTTTGTTCCCCCGTTCCCCTTTTGTTTTTGCCATCACGCACGTCTGCCACATCCTCCTCCTTCGGCTGTTAATCAGCTGTTAAGCGGTGGGTGGGCAGCATAGACAGGATTGGGAGTACAAATTTTAATAAAAGCTTTCACATAAATCAAATCAATTTCACTGACCAGCAGCTGTCGCTGACGGAGAGAGAGGAGCTGTGATTGGTAACCCATTTGCCATTTCCAATTACTTAATTATTTTTTCTCTCTTTTATATTGGCAGAGTGGTTGGGAGTGTTAGTGTTACTTTGTATAGATATAATAATCTATCAATCTATTCATTCATCAGAAATCTATTCATTTCAATGGGCAGGCGGTCGCCAAAGGAAAAGCAACGGCAGCATCAGCGCCACAGCGGCATACTATATGTATGTAGATTTATTTACACGCTGACGTCATATTTCCATATGGTTTTTCCACCTACAGCAACTTTTAAATCTATAAATAATACGAATAAATCGAACTTTTGTCTATTTTATGAGGTTTTGTGCCAATGCATTGGCTGGTTCTATATTTTTTCGTAAATGGTGACCTCAATATGGTCAAGCAGCGGGCAAGCTAAAGGCAGAATTTTAATGGGTAATTTCACAGAAAATGCATATTATAAGGCAGATTTATTATGCGAAAGTACACTACAAATGGCTAGATTTCAGACTTAAAATTAATATTCTGGAAGGATTTGTTGAGGTAAAAAATAAATTATTTCAAAATGGTGACCCAAACATGTTAAGAAAATAGTTTCCAACTTAATTCCAATGCTGAGTATTTTACTCTGGTGAATCTTTGAATGAAACACTAAAATATATAGCAAAATTACAGTCCTTAGAAGTTTCCAATGAGCAATGTATGCAAAAACATGGCTGTGTGTCTCATTTTGTGACCCCGATTGTATATTGAATCAATAAATTGTCTAAAATCAATCAGAAAAGAGAACTATAGAGAGTAAAAAATTAAAATCTATTTACAAAAACTCTACAGAATCGTTGATATATCAGAAATTCTTTATCATATGATAACTCCATCCATCGATTTGCTACTGTACTCCCCAACCTTTGCCATTTCCTTTACCATCTCTGCGAATTTTCTTCGCTTTGAAGTTACCTGCAAACCACAAATAACTCTTTGAGTTAAGCCGCTGGGCACTCTGACAACATATGGCCCCATACTCACACTCTCTCGCTCGGGGCACCCAGTGATCCCTCTATTAAGGCATATTGCAACCCCCAAACCTGCAACCCGCTTTGTAGGCAATTCTCATTCTCTTTCTCACATTTGCAAATAATTAAGTGCTTTCTGCGGGGCAATTTAAATCGCGTGCTGTCCAAATGCATTACGGGCACATCAAAACAGAGATGGCAACGGCACCCCTCCTACTCTAGAGGTACCGCCACGCCACGCCACTCCACCAGCAACGTAATCTGCAATGTGAAATCAAGTCACAGAATAGCAGTTGACAACTGTCGTTTAAACGCTTGTCAAAATTATATAAAATGCCGTCAGACAGCAAGAGTAGGGAACTCTTTTAAAGGGGGGCACTCCTTTAAAGTGCAATAAGAAGTAGGAAGGGGTACGGGCTGGGCCCTGTTGCAGGAGTCGGAACTCCGACATTTCTCTGGCAATTAATGCGAATTTCGACATCATAATTAAAGCGCATGTCGCTGGTCTGAATGGCCTGATGGCCTGATGTCTGAAGGCTGGTTGGTGGTGACGACGCTGCGTCTCCTCTTGCGACTTGGTCCATTATATTTAATGAGTGCCAAACCAGTACCAGTGCCAGTACCAGTCGCAGACCCGACCCGACCCCGTCACCAGACCAGACCAGACCCGACCAGCAGAAGTAGAGCGTAAGGCCGGAGCGAAGCCGTTGCAGTGCCAGACAGAACCATTCATTCACTTTTGATATTTGCATATTTTCACATGTCATTTGGGGGCTTTTTGGCATTTCTTTTCCGCCTTTTGTGTAATGCAATTGTGCTGCGCAGAGACACATCTTTTTCTGGGTTGCATGCGGGATGCAGTGCCCTGCCAGTCCCTGTCCCTGCCTTTCGTTCGCATAATTAGCCACAGACTTTTGCCGCTTGACAAACTCTTTGAAGCTGCCAACGTTTAACACGTGCACCTCTATGTACACAGTAATATCTCACTGGGATTTCGCTGTTTGCATTTCTTTATTTATTGTTGAATGTCTTAATTTATGAACAACTGTCAGGCGGGCAGAGGCTTGCCATCGGTTTGTCAGAGATCTGATCTCTCATCCCGAGACAAGCGTATCCATTCATTTCCCTAAATATGACTCAAGCCCCATCTTCTTCTTCTTCTTCGTTGTTGCCAAATGATTCATTCATTCAGAGAGAGAGGGAGTTGGCAGGGAGTCTCTGCTGCAATCTCGATAAGCATTATCATCTCTGTTGGCATTTGGCATTCAAAATTTATGACTCGCAAAATACTTTTGCCTTCGGTTTGGCAGAGAGAGACGACCCATAACCCATGCCCAATCTCTCTCAGTTTTTGGTTTTTGGATTCTCAAGTGCAATCAAATAATTGTAATCTCTTTCAAATTGCAGTTAAGTTTCACTTCCACTTTGGCCCCAGCCACAGCCACAGCTCCACAGCTCCACGCCATGCTGCACCCACTCTGCCACTCGCCTTCCGCCTCTCTTGATTATGCTGATGAGCACGTAGCCGAAATGCATTTCTGGTTCACCCCCCGCGCACAGCAAAGTGCTTGGCAAACTGAGTTTTTCGGGTAATCTTAATTAGAGTAGATAATGCCAAATAGTTGATGATGATGGCTTTGGGGGGCGCTTTTCCGGTTTTCCGGGCATTTATTTGCTCAATTCGATTGTAAGTGTTGGTCAGCGAACCAAAGGCAGCACGAGAAGTGTTGGTTAAATATGAAAAGTTTTTTTGCAAGTGCGTTAAGAAAACTTATGGTAGGTGCCAGTTGAGTGTAAGAAGAAGAAGGAGTCTGAATGGCAATGGGATGCAAATTGCTTCAAGGATACTTCCATGCTCAGCATCGATACGAGTCTTTGATGATATTTACAACACTTAAGCATACAGAGAAGTTATGAAAATACACCCCAAAAAAATGATGTAGAATTTTATGGAATCTTATAGCTCTTCATATTAACGTTCCTTGCATGGCACTCGCACTGAAATATCATCAACAGCCACGCATTACACTGTCTACAGTCTACACAGCCATTAACCAACACTGGCACAGGCCAATTGTCGGGGACTGTATCCCAATATCAGCTGTAGCTGCTCCGAACCCATTCCCTTTCCCTGGTCTTTTTCCATCAGCGGCATGCACTTGATAAATTGTTGACTTTAAAATTAATTACTCCACTCATTGTTTTCTTGGTCGGAAGTCCTAGCCATTGACCGACAGGGTGAAGCAGCAGCGGTGGCGGTGGCGGAAGTTCTAGCCATTGACCGCCAGGAGGGTCGTCAGAGGAGGAGGAAGGGCGGCCAATGTTAGCCATGTTAGCAGCAGGCCGTGTTGCTCTTTTGTGTTGCATAAATCAAGTTTACAGCGCCGTTAGGCAGTACTTTCAACACTTTTGTTGCACTCTCGCCGACTGCTGCAGTGCACCTATTTTTGTTGCCGTTGTTGTTGTTGCTGTTGTTGTTGTTGCTGTATGCCTTCCGATCGTGGCAATAAAATTGCATTTAATTATACCGAATGCAGTGCGGCTGCCGCTCTAAGTGAATGAAGGGGCAGGGCAACTGCAAAGAGCAGGAGGTGAGCAGCACTGCCGGACCAGGGCCCTGTCCTGTCCTGCCCTGCCCTTCCATTGTTGTGCGCATTTTTTAGCTCATTAAACCTACTACTGCTGGGCTGCCTGCAATTGTTGCCCATGCAATGCGTGGCCCTTTTGTTGGATTGGATGGCCTCATGGCTGCTGCTGGCTGCTGCTGGCTGGTGCTTGGATGTTTGCCTGGTTTCTGGTTGCTGGTATCTGGTGCCTGGTTTCTCTCGACTCTGGCAATCAATTTCCAGTCAGCAGTTTGCCCAGCAAAAGATGCAGAAATGCAAAAATGAAATTATATTTGTGGAGCCGCACTCCCCCCGCTCCACGCCCACCGCTGGCACATCATTAAAATGCATCGACCTGCCGGAGAACAATGAGAGAGGAACAACACCTCTCTTGGAATGCAGGAATTTCTCACAAAAAATTCCTCAACACTTTGCAGAAGCCAACCAGAATCGGGAAACCAGAATCCAGGACCACTACACAACAGCAAAAATACTCAGATTGCTGCCCTTCTCCCCCCCCCCAATGAACAGCAAACAAAAACAAGCTTCGAAACTCAATGAGAAAACAAAAAACAATGCAGTGAAGAAATCCAAAAAATATCTACACAGAAAGCAATAACAAGGCGGTGTGTGTTTCAATTGGCATGGAAAATGGTGTAGGTATTATTGGAAAAGCTAGGAAAATGCTGCACAGTAAACTGGAGAGTATTTTTCTTGCTGCAGTTTTTGGGCATTATTCCGGGTAACTATGGGAGGAAACTAATCATTATGCCCACGAACAAAAATACACAAAATAATAAAAGATATTCGGACCTCCTTTTACCATCAGAACGATTGCTGATCAGAGCGTGAAAGATTATATTCTGGACTTAACTTTGACTTGATTTTTCAGTCTCGTTCTGCATACCATAAAATATCTCTGTATTCCCATTTAATCGTACAAATTTTTTGGTTTGAGGATTATTCGAATAAATAGTTTCCCATTCCCCCCATTAATATCCATTTGCCTTTGATTTTTGTTCAATATTTCTAGTGCAAGTTCTTTGGATTCCCACTGATTCTACTGTCAGCCCTATGCCCTATGTTTACTCTTTTTTTCGCTTTTCTCGGATTGACTTTTGCATGCAATTTCCATGTTTTGCCCGTCAACGCTTCAATGAATGCCAACAATGGCCAGAGAATTGCAACTCTGGGACTTCCCAAGATGGCGATGGGCAACGGGCGATGGACGATGGCGTGTGGCAAAGCCATAAAACTACCCCTGCCTATGAAGCTTCCAAAGAACCAAACAGCAAACAAACAATGGTTTGAGTGGGGCCGAAGCAGCGTCACTATGCTTTGGGAATGCGCTAAATGAATGCAATAAACCAACTAGAAGGAAGGGACAGGCCTGGGCTCAGTCCCTCTACCATTCATTGTTTTATGGCTACGCTTCGCTGGCTACCACTCTAGAGTAGAGGCTTTTGCTACCCCTCCCACACACTCCCTCTATTGCCGTCTCTTTTACGCTTTCGTCAGTCCATCTCTTTCGGATCGCCGACAAATGGCAACAATCAGCGTCTGTAACTTCAACTTGGACTTCAGCTGAAGTCGTTTTGGGGCGCTGGTTCCATTTCGTTTCGTTTCCTTTTTTCTGGTTTTTGTTTTTGTTTTTGGTGGAGCGGGAGCAATCAACGCATTGTCGACAGGTGGAAAACTTCATGGCCAATGAATTGTTGTTAACCATGTTTTAACCATTTTTTGCGTCTGTCTGTGCTGTTGTTTTGCATGGCCTGAAGCTGACTTTGCTGTTACGACAGGCAGCAGACTGACAGCAGCAACAGTTTTCGGTTTGTGTTTTGTATGTCCTTTCGGCGACATTGGGCATAACGACTATAACTATGATTATGATTTAAATCTATAAGGGATATTTATTATGGTATAAACATAGATGTTACGACATAGGTGCTGCAACATTTATTCCAACGAATTTTGTACGATAACTTTTTTAGTTTCTGGAAATAATCAAACCATTTGCTGCCCATGTTGACAAAGTATTTATTTTGATAATTCAGCCAGAAAAAAATAACACAATTATATTTTATTATTCTTTATTTATTTATTTATTATTATTATTTATTATTATTTATTATTTATTTTATATACCTGCCATACAAAAAAATGTTCGAAAACATGGCTTTATAGGAGAAAAAGGTTTTTGATTACAAATTCCCAACAAATGTTAAAACTTCTTTCATATGAAAAAAAGAATCACTTTAAAATGTATATATCTTTATATATAATTAATAATTCGAGGTATGAAAACTATGCATATTTCTGAATATATTCCCATTAAAACTAAACAAGTCGCAGTGTCACAGGCTGTAGTTTTCTTCTTTCTTCATTTTTTAAACAAATTTCATTAAAAAACGAACAGCTAAAAAACATCACATCACCACAGAATAAATATATAAAATAAATATATAATATATATACAGATAAATGTATAAATAAACATATCCCCAAGTGTATCTAAATCGTCGGTGCTTTAAGCTCTAATTTCAATGTACATAGTTTATATATAAATTGTGTGTGTGTGTGTGCTGATGTGGCCTGTAATTTGTGTTGTTGTTGTTTTTGGCTGTTTGTTGGTTGGCTGGAAGGCTTCCGAGGGGAAACGACAATGGCTAACAAACACACATGCAATTTTGTGCATTAAAATTTCACACTGCATTCGGCCCCCCGTCACTCGTCTTGGCCCATGGCCCTTGCCCCTTGCCCTGCTTCTGGCGGGCCCTTCATTTCGGTTTTGGTTCGTTGGTTGAATGCTTTTTTGGCTTTTCGGGTTTTCGGGTTTTGTGGCTCCTGGCTACCGTCTCGTCTCCCTCTTTGGCCTTTCGTTTTCTCTCCTTTGCTGCATTTACTGTTTAATTTGGCATGCATTTTGTCTCTCCCTCTCTCACTATCTTGTTGCTGTTGCCACTGCAACCGCTTCTGCTGTTGTCGCCTGCCACAAGCAGCTGACAACAAAATGGCGACAGTGTCCTGTCCTGGCCTCCAACCTCTCCTTTCCATCACTCAGTGCACCTGGCCAAAAGCGTGGACGTTCCTGTCAGCAGCCTTGTACTCGTTTTTTTTTTCCACATTTCATGGGCGTGGCCAAGCTGTAGAGGCGGGAGGAGAGTTATAAAAAGGGGTTAAAGCCAGATAAAGGCAGCTTTTAATTTGGCGCAAATTTAATTAAGCCAACTGAACGGTGCAGTTCATGATGGAAGGATGCAGGCGGAATGGCGGCTGCCAAGTGGCGGAGTAGGAGGGCTGATGGATTTCAATTAACAAGGTTCACGTTTTTCTTTTCGAAGCGAAAGTGGGGGAGAAATTGATGTGATATTAGAGTGAGGACTCCATAGGCACACACACGGCTTTGGTGTCTGATATAAAATGGGTCTAGGTTTTGGCATCGTTTTAGATACCCAGAGATATCTACAGATTGTATATGAAATTAATTTTTATTTGAATGGGTATATACAGGATCTCTTGTATTTTAGGGCAGGTTTTATTGTTTGATGTACAAGATCCTCTTTTATTAATTTAAATCCTTTTGCCTGCTCTAAATTTATAACTTAAAGCATTCTTTCTCTCCCTCTCTCTCTTCTTTGTTTTAAATTCCAGAAAAAGTCTCTTCTTTAATCGTACAACAGTTTTAAATGCAAATTGTCAATGCTTGCCCCGCGCATATTTAATAAGAACACACACACACACAAAATACTCGCACTCGTAACAGAAGAAGAAAAGTGCGGAAAAACTGTTCCGCTTTGCAGTAAACACTTTTCACGATCAGTGGGGCACATAAAAAAAAAAAGGACTTCTGCTGGTACTGGAACTGGTACATTCCCTGACTCTCTGGGAGTGGAATGCATTACGCTAATTAATTCTTGATATATGTGGCAGAGAAGCTGTGGCCAAAACGAGGCCACAAAAACCCTGCAACTGGCCATAAAAAAAAAAAAAAAACGAGGAGACGCCGGCAATAAAAGAAACCAAAAACCAAGCAGCAACCAGTCGAAATGTTAGCAGCACAGCGGCACAAGTGGCTCGACATTAGCATACCTCGTACTTAGTAGTTGAGCTGCTTAGGCTGTAGAGTATAATGCGACTGAAAAGAGCGGCGATGCTCTAGCATTAATAAAGTTCCAAGTGCCAGGTGTTCAAAGAGCCAAACGGCAGCCAAAATTCAAGTGTTTCTTTTCTTTCCAGCCTATAATAATGATTCGATCGTAAAGTTCTATAGATATGATAAATATAAAATATAATACTTTGCGCTTACGAATTTCTTGGATCTTCAAGTGATGACCCAGAATTTCCTGAATTTAATATACCCCTGTACCCATTGATTAGATGTTATAAAAAAGTACCCTAAAAGAGGGAGCAAAAAGCGTATAAAATAAAGGAGTAACATCTACATTTGCTCCAATTTTTTGTGTGTGTGCCTCTCTCTCTCTCTCCCTCTCAGTAAATTCACGAGAGCAATTAAAATTTAGCAGGCTTTAAAGTTGTACACCTCGAGGCGGTACAGTGGCAGGAACCATGGCAGGGCAGGGCCAGAGGTGCCAGTGGCAGTGACAGATGCCGCGGTTAAACTTTAATGACAAAAAGGAAAAATATGAAAGAAAAAAAAATCACTAAGAGGAAGCTGCAGAGCAGGAGGAAGAGCAGCAGCAGCAGGAGCAGCAGCATCAGCAGGAGTAACATGAGGCAGGAGGAGCAGCCGCAGCAGCACCAGGAGTCGCATTCAGCGAAAGTGAACAGTTGCCTGCTGGTGTCTGTGTGCCCGTGTATCCTGGCGGCAAGGATGCACAGCCCAGCTACTTCTACTTCATCTTTTTTTTTTTTGCCAGCAAGACCGAGAGGTATAGAGAGAGAGAGAGAGTGAGTGCCACATGTGTCCCTTCCGTATGGCAACGCATCTCCGACAGGAAACCATTCGCAGCAACCGCCAAAATGTGGCAACTACGACGCCAGAGACAACAGAGGATGAAGGAAGCTTACTTCCCATAACCATACACCCCCATGCCACTTCCCACTACCCTCTGCCCTCTACCCACTTCCCGCCGCGTGCTAACCAAGTGCTAAACGCACTGAGAACTTTCCCATAGACATGCCTGCACCATATATGCTCATGTGTATGTGGTGGCATGCAACATTCTGTTGCTTGGGCCTCAGCGAAAGTGCGCGGAAGTAATAAAAAATGCGGGAGATTTGGGGCTAGAGCGGGGGCTCTCAAGAGAGTGAGAGAGAGTGAGTGAGAGAGTGAGGAGGAGCAGCAACTTTTGCGACGCTTGTTGCACTTGCTGTTGCAATTGTCTGGAAAGTGTTGCAAGTTCCAAGGAGCAGCAGACAGCAGTCGGCAGTGGGTGGTGGATGGCGGATGGTGGGTGTTGGGTGGCTGTGGCATTAGGGCTGGAGCAGCAGCATTTGTGTTTAAGTGCCGCAATATTTGTAGAGCGCGCGAATATTTTTCTCATACTATAATTTATGTGTGGCTTTGCAGCAGCAGCAGCAACATATGGCAGAAGTTGCAAAATATTATTCAAAGCTTAAAAAAAAGATAGATTTGTTTTAAGAAAATAAAAATATATCTACGAGTGTGTATAAATTTTATAGATATTTACTTGTATCTATAGGCAATATTTGAGATTGGAATTATTGGAAAATGCATAGCTAAAAGATGCAGAAACTTATGACATTTACGATTATATATTGAGTATTTATATATTTTTTTATTTATTTATTTATTTACGTATATACGTAATTCAAATGGATTTTTTTAAATATTTTCTGTCTTATATATATTTTTAATTTTGGTTCTATATGTTTGCTATATTATATTTATTTATTGTAACACACTTCAACGACATTGCCTTGTGGTATTTTTTGTTTTGCTTTAATTATAATTAATAATAATAGTAATTATTATTATAATAATAATTATAAATTTATATATGTATATGTAATTATATAATTTTAATTTTGTATCTATTTGCTTGCTAATTGTTAAAATATAAATCGTCAAACTGATATTTATTTATGGTATTTTTGTTTTGTTTTAATTATTATTCATACATAAAACCATATAAATATGAATATTTATATTGTGAGCCATGAATAAAAAACATTTTATCCCAAGTTTCGGCAACAATACTTATTCAATATTTATCCTTTATCCTTTCCATTCAAGATACATATATTATCCTTTAGCCAGAGGCTGCTTCCAAGTAAAAATTATAGCATTTTCAGGGTTTCGATAATTGCCTAATGACCCCAGACCCCATGCATCAGGTTAGCACCTGATGCCACATGATTTGTGGCTGTTTCTGTGTGTGTGTGTGTGTGTTTTGCCAAAAAAATGAAGTCATCGAAAGTGAAGTTAATGGCTGGCTTGGCCGCAAGAGTCAGGCATTGGGATACACCTACCATGCAACAAACAGCTGCCACGCCGCACAGCAAACCAACGATCCTCTATCCTCGATCTCGATCTAATTTAGGCGTATTAGTTGCCCCGCAACAAAGACCCAACCCAACCCAAGACAAAGACAGACCAAAGACAATACTTAGACGGAGACCAGAGAGAGATAGAGAGAGCAGAGTGAGAGACGCTCCTTTGTATCCTTGAGCTGTATTCTGCCGATAAGGCGCTGCTAATGGCTTCATTAGGTTCCAGGTTCCACTCATCTGCCTGCCACATGCCGAGAGGCAGATCTCTCCGATCTCTATGACCGCTTTGAAGTGACCGCAGAGCCCCGACACAGAGATCCTTCAGCAGCGTCTTTCTCGAGTCTCTGTTTAGATACATTTCAATGATTACAATTCGTTTCGTGAAATTGCATGAACTGCAAGATGGAGCGACTAATATTTTGGCAGCCACAGCAAACAAAAACGAAGTAGAAGAAAAAAGATTTTCCTTTTAAGAAAAATTTCTCATAAACGTCAAAGAGAACCACATCGGAGGATACAAATCAAGCTGTTAAATCATAAAGATGGAAACTCAGATGGAACGAAAATGAAAACATTTTCATTTTGAGAAAGTTTTTATGACAACATTTCCTTTATTTTTTTTTATTTTGATGGCCCTGTCCTTACATTAAGCGGGCAAAGAGAACGCAGAGAGAGAGAGAGAGAGAGAGAGAAATGCCTCGGAAAATTCACACCTTTTGGCCACAAACACACAGCACCAAAGTGGACTTTGGGCTTGGCCTCTGTGGCTGATCTTTCACTTTTACGAGCGCGGCCCCGAGGCCCCTCTACACTTGACTTTTATGGGCAGTTTTCTTATGAAAAGAAATTAAAATTATATGCCATAAATACATAAATAAATACATTATCCAATAAAGATATGACTGAGCCACAGGAATGGAAAAATGCACAAATATTGTTTTAGATTTTTGAGGGAAAATTAAATGAATTTTGTTCTCCTTCCACTCCTGGAAAAACAACTGACATTAAAACTCTACAAAAATATATATAAAAAAAAGAAAGATATATATGCTCTAGCCATCCATTTATATGCAAAAGCAGTGCCTTAGAGCTCGTAAAGTGCACATAAAAATTATAATCGTTAGCAGTACTTACATGCATAAGGAATGTTCACTGTTCGAATGAAGGGGGTGCCCCCCCTCCCTTTTTTGTGGCATGTTTCATGATTAGACAGCCGAGAGGCTCGTTACAATTGCTCATGAACTTGGCATCGTTAAATCCATTCAGTTCAGTTCGTATATCGTTGCAGATATACACACAGCTACATATATCATTCGTTTGTTTTTCTTGGAGTTATGATTGCTCCTCTTGTGGCTGGAATAATAAAGGCATATCGATATTTGAGACGCAATGAATGCACTTGTAAAATGATAAGCGTGAAACTTTTATGGATTTTATATGTGTGCAGGAAAAATGATTTGAGAGTTCGAAATGCAAAGGAAGAGCAGATACTACAGCAGATCTTAGATTACAAATTTTATGAGATTTTATGAGAAGAGCAATTGGAAAATCTCAATTTTTTAAGTATTTCCAGTTGATTTGAATTTTCTACTCTGCAAAGGTTCTTGGAAATTTTAATTCTCGTAAGATATATGGATATAGAGCTGATATATGGCTGAATGCTGTAGAATTAAAATAAATAAAATTAAAATAAAGTTTATTAAAATATTATATTAAATCTAATAAATTTCTAATGTAAGATAGCTAATATTTAAGATATTATCTGTTTGGAATCCAACCAAATATTTTTTAGTTAATCTGCCTTCTTTAGATCTTTCCACACACTTGTCTATTTTCTTCTTCAATCTCAATCAACAGTGGCAAACCCTTTCCCCTTGCCCCAACCAAAAAACAGACAAAACCAATCCCATGATAATACCCAGAAAACGAGTCAGTCACATTGCTAACAAATGTTTTTTTGCTTTTTACAATATTCACACCAAATGTTCACACTTGAAAGGCAGCAGCAGCAGCAGTGGCGGTGGCAGTGGCAGCGGATTCCATGCAAACAGAATGAAAAAGGGAAAAGGTGTTAGAAATCAAAGACCTTTAGCGCCGTTCGCCTTCAGAGAACGACCATGCGCCATGTGTTCTGTGCTGGGCGGCCCTCAAAGAGATCCGATTTTATGGCCTTTAATTGCATTTCGATGGCCAATAAAACATTCTGAATGCAGGAGTCAAATTAACGACGGGAAGTGCCAACAAAAGCTGCAAACATAATTAGCGTCTTTCGTGTCCAAGTTGGTCTGTTTGTGTGTGTCGGCCGGGTGTGGAGGCGCCTTTGAAGAGGCGCCTGGCCTGGCATCCCTGCGCGCAGGATGAGGGGAGCAACACGATTGCTGGGATTGTGCACCAACTGCAACTGCAACAACTGCCACAATTACATTGCATAAAACCACTCGATTAATTTGTAATTTGAATCTCTGTTGCATATATAATTTGTGTGCGAGCAAAATGCTAAAATTATAAAAATTATTGCATATATTTTGCCACAATTACTCGGAAACCTAATTGAATATTTATCAATTTTTGGGGGTGTTCGGTTTATTCGGTTTTATTGCGTGGATTTGCGCAAATGTTTATGCTAATAATAATAAATAAGCTGCAAATGTTTTGCATTAAATGGTATTTAAATTTGTTGAGGCAACATTCCACAGAACACTCCCCAAGGGGCACACAGTCAATAATCAGTACGAACGATCGCTGATTGGGTAGGGGGGTAGGGGATTAGTGTTCCTTCACGTATGCGGGTGCACAGGCGGCTCAGCTGAAGATGGATAACCATCGCAATTAGCTTGGTAATGATAATTGTAGCCTCGATAAGGAAAATGCCTCTACTTCTCTTCTCTTCTCTTTTCTCTCTCTCTGTAGATCATTGAGTGTCTCTGGAAAGTCTGCTCATTAAAGTGCCATTCTATAATGGCTAACATCGCTCTCTCTCTTAGGATTTGCCTGTGCCTTAACGATTTTTACATAAGTATTTCTCAAGAATGTTCCACGTTGCAAGTCGAGTGCCTGGTGCTGTGTCTGTGTCGGCTGCTTCGTTACTTTGTCTGCCACTTGAAAGTAATTAAGAATCCTTTAACATATTTTCTTATCGTGTTAAACGGCCTGATGATAGAATGGCATGACAAACCATGGCTGGCGTTTGAAAAGGGGCTACATTTACGTAGTTTGGAAAGTTCTATCTGGGAAAGGGTTTTTTTTTCGAAGAGTTAATAGAATTTAGAGCAATTATGGGTATTTTTTTTAATCCCAAAAAGTAAATTATAAAAAATAAATAAATAAATTTCGAATTTATCAACCTTTATCATCTAAAAAAAAAAAGATTTTTAGAGCACATTTTTATCTAAAAATCTCTTGATCTACTTGCTGTCAAGTACTGCCTTAAATGCACCCAAAAACCATCCAACACCTGTCTAAAATATCGTTCTGTAACGTTCCCAAAGACACCTTAACTGCCTACACACTGCCTAGCCATACCAGGAATCCCCTCTCACAAACAACGCCCCTCTTTCGAGGGGCAGCAATCTACTGGCAGCAGCAGCAGCATCGACTGGCATTCAAGTGCTGCTGCTGCTCGCTCAATTGTGCAAACTCCTTGAATGGCCAGTGAGGAACGCCTCTGCAGCTGCCTCAGTCAGTGGCTCCTGTGGCCAGGGCCAGGCTCACGGGGCAGGCGCATCGTTGTCGTTTGTCGTCTGTCTGGGCTTATCGCCACGCACTTATCTCAAAACGGCAAGACGACAAGCGAGTGAGGCAGGAGGATCCAACCAAAAAGGAAACGCTTGAGCGGATCGGCCAGTGTCCCCCTAGCCCGATGGCATCTCTCTTCTCCTTTCACGGGGTCTCGTCTCAGCAGCAGCAACAGCAGCTCCTTCCTTTGGGCATTTTTGTATCTTAATTTTCAGGCGCACATACGTGGAATTCTCGTGGGTTGTCTGTAGTCTGTCGTCTGTCGTCTGGCTCTGTCCCTCTGGCGTCTGAGTTACGAGTTGATGGCGCTGAAAGTGACACAAGTCATAAATTCCTTTTGTTTGTCCCTTTTTGTACCTTTTCCTTCTGCTGCTTTTTTGTTGTTGTAGTTGTCGGGTAATCGTCCTACTTGAATATATTTACCTATACACACACACACACACACCGGGGCCCAAGCGATCGTTTATATCGTTGACAATTTCGCTTGAATGAAGCCTGAATCAGTATTTTTTTTTTTGTTCCCTGGCTACGGACGGGGCACTCTTCTTATCGGCTGCTCATCTGGTTGGATGAGTAGCTCTGGTTTTTGATTACCCGCTCGCCGATCGCTGCGCATCGATCGGTAGCCCATGTCCTCAGTCGTTTCGGTTCCTCTCTGGTCTTTCTTTTGTTTATTTTTTCAATATTTGAATTATTATTTGGCGCCCAAGCGGTAGACAGACAGACAGGAAGTGAAGGGTAATAAAATCGTTTGTGTGTTTGTTTTGTAGATCGATCTGCGGCTTAAGGAATTTGATGAGGTTGCATGGGAAGATATCATAGCCATAGGAAAGCTATAGGATTTTATTTATACATCACACGTTTGCTGAAAGAGGATTACTTTATGGGTCACACGTGACGGGCTGTTCTGAAGGGTTTTAGGGAATTTTCGGACTTTGGATTCTCATCTGTCAACCAGAGAATATTCCAGGGAATATTTTGTCTTTAAATTGTTTTTCCTCATAAATAATGGCCTTGATCTTTGGTACTTGGACTCGTATCCATAAAGTGATAGCCAGCCCCAAGATCCTATCAGCTATCCGCCAACCAATCATTGATCCAATGTCATAACACGCACACACGTAGCCCCCCTCCTGCTATCCTTAAGCTCTCTCTCCGCTAAGCTCCATTGATCTATTGCTTGTCATTCAAACATTATTCATATCTACACCCCAGCATCGCACTCATAAATATAGCCCCAGGAGCTCTCTCTCTGCTCTCCTCTTACTCTATACTCTACTATCCCATTGGCACTCGCTCGGCGGCGGCTACTACTACAACTTGTTTACAATATCCAATTACCCCCACAAGTTGCCGGAGAGAAAGAGTTCCCGATGGGGGCCCCCCGAAGTGACACAACACACGAAACGATCCTAAAGATCCCAAAAGATCCCAAAGATCTCACATGCAAGGAGGAGGCAACATGTCAACAACTCCACTCTGACGACTCTGGCAGCTCAAAAGGTAATTGTGTGTCTGAGCTGAGGAGTGCACGGAGGGGGGGTTAGAACGAGACTTCACCTGACTACCTTCTATAAATTATTGCGAGTACCCTTAGAGAAGAGCCCCGAAAGAGCTTCACATCGCGTGTGGGTCTCGGTCTCTACCTTGCTGAGCGAGTCAGTCTCAGTCTGTTTGCAGTATCCAAAAACGATCTACACTTATCTGATCATTGAGTGATCTGCCTGCTTGGTCTCTGACTCTGAACGTGGCTCAGAGAGGACTGGGCTCTGGGCTTGGGTCTCTGTCTCCGACTTTGGTCTCTGGGCTCTGATCTCTGCCTCAGGACTCTGCCTCAGGGCTCTGCCTCAGGGCTCTGATCTCTGCCTCTGGGCTCTGATCTCTGCCTCTGGTCTCTGCCTCAGGGCTCTGATCTCTGCCTCTGGTCTCTGCCTCAGGGCTCTGCCTCTGGGCTCTGATCTCTGCTTGGCTTCACTCTGACTCTTTTGCTTATCAGTTCTGTAACCATCTGGGCATCAATAATGTCTTTGTTTCGGACAGGCAGAGACCTCATGACAGGTCCAGTAAACACTCCGCCTAACCCCGTGGCCCTGATGGCTCCACGCGGATAACATAAAAAATTCAGTGTTGACATTTTGCCATAAAAATAAAAACAATAAGAATGCCAGATAGACAGAGCGAAAGAGAGAGATAGAGAGAGACTTCTAAGAACTCTAAGACAGGTCTATGGCTCCTCTGGATACACCTCCTTCTGGGACAGGTGAAGGTGGGAAGGTGATTGCCCCCCTCTTTTTCCCTTCTGTACGAGTGATAAATGGTTGAATGTTGACAGACAAAACTAATTTCTGGTTGTCTGTGGATCTATAGGATGTATCTCTATCTAATAATCGCCATAGCATTATGACCATCTCTTTCTCCCCCCACCACTATACATGTATGTCTGTCTCTTTCGACATGTAAATTGCTTCTGGCTGTCGGGGTTTTCTTTCCATATTTTTTTGTTGTTGTTTTTGCTTATTTTCCATTCGCGTGCCTGCCTCTAGAATTTCTGTTGGGGTGCTGTGGGGACGGCTCTGTACTCTGGTTTATTAATTCGGGGATTTGGGGAATTAGCTTTGGGGAGCAGCAGTAGCAGTTGCCCTCCCTCTCTCTCTCTCTCTTTCTCTCTCTGTGGCCTCTCATTTTCTGTTTCTGTTATTTGTTTGCATTCGAAATGGACATGGCATACATACTCGCACTCCTACGTACATATTCTACTTCATAAACATGCATAAATTTATGTTATGCCAAATAAATATATTACATATCGTTTTTTTCTTTTTTGTGACTGAAGCCTCATCTCGTGGGGATCAAATGAAGCGAATAAACAAAATTAATTGCGTCGGGGATTTCTTTTTAACCACAGAAAATATACGGAAAATATAGAAAAAATACGGAACTAGGCAGAAGTTATACCTTTGGAGTTTAAAGCATTATATACCCTAACAATTGGTTTCTAGATACGTTTTTAAATATATTAATGCGAAGGTAAATGTTCTCTTTTCTTTGCAGATTGAGGTTCTTCTTTCTCTCTGGATTCGGATCGGTAGAAGTTAAGGATTTCTTTTTTTGGCTTTTGGTTCTCATCGTATCTTTGTGGCTTGTGCTAAATTTTATTAAAATATGAATTAATAATAATGTTAATATTATATAATATTATAATAATATAAATATTAAAATATTAAAATTGTATAATAACTTTTTTCTATGAAAAATATATGCCACATTGCTTTGAATAGGAAAGAAGTATCTATGGGATATCCGTGGGACTGTAAAACGGACACAAAATAAAATATAATATAAAATATATATGTATATGTATATATATATAAAATATATAATACTTGTATCCCCTCGATTAAAAATTCTCAGCGTGAATATTCCAATAATTTATATAGAAAATAGTTCCTGCTCTAAGCTGCAAAAAAAAAAAATACCATTCCTAAAATCAATATACCCCCTAAAATTATAGAGTACACAAATTAGGTCATAGCTATAAGGAAACCATTCATGTGTATTGCTTTCAGGTTAAGGTTAATCCAATCAAACCCATTCCGTCCATTCTGTTTCCACTCAAATATGAAATAAGTTTCATATTAAAACCAAAACTAAAATGTAATATGAATAAAATTATATTTGCCATGAATATTCACATGGGTATTCACAGGATGCACACACCAGGGAGTATCCACAGGAAGCTTAATCATTTTTGGCAATTTTATTGTCAAAATGAATAATTAAATTGAGTTTTTGCATTGATTTGTTTTTCGTTGATTGCTTAATTGCGTCATGGAAAATGGCAAATGCGGTGGAGTGAATGCTGCTACCCACAGGAATCATCATGCCATGAATGCGTCACAAATGACACAATTACTGTGGCAACTTGTCATGGGGCATATGGGGCATATATCAAATCAAATGGCAACACTCATAACTAAATAATTGCTGAGCAGATCGCGTTGCTGCTGCTGCTGCTGCTGCTGCTGCTGCTGCTGCTGCTGCTGCTGCTGCGGCTATAGGCCCTGCTGCTGCCACTATGCCAATCTGCTGGTTGCGCCTAATTTAGCAACTGCAACGTGCCACAAGTGCCGCATAAATGTCTTGTCAAATGATGCGACTTTTTCCAAGGAGTCGAAGCACCAGCAGCAGCAGCAGCCAAGAGCCCAACAGCAAATTGCATTATTAGCTGCAGCCATAAAATGACAGACGCAGGCAAACCAGGCAACGGGTACCCGTAGCGTACCACCATCATCATCATCATCATCATCTTCCTGGAGAGCAGCAGCAGCAGCACCCTTTCCCCCCCCCCTGTTGGTACTTCTACTGTACTCAAAGACGAGGTCTTCTTTAGTGCCTCCACTGTACTCGTACTCGCACTCGAAGACGAGGGCCATTCAGTTTGATGTCTGCCTTTTAACGCGAATGTCATGCAAAATTCTTGCAAATACTTTGAATATTCCACACAGCACCAGACTCGCTGCTCTGCTACTTGACAATTTTACGCCCAACAATGGATGCAGTTAGTGGTGCTGCCATTTACCAAAAACGCCTTCTGATTGAGGAGCAAACTCAAATTATAATTGGCTTTTGTGATGATCAGAATCAGGATTTAATATCAGAGTTAGCAAATGCTGATGGTTCTACTGGGTTTATTTAAGGAAGTAACTTATTTTTTTAGAGGGTAATTACAACTGAATAAAAAATAAAAATAAAATAGAATAAAATAAACCCAAAACAATATTTTTTTTTTTTCATTAACTTATTGGATATTTGAGCGATTATTTTTTCTAGTTTTATATTTCATCTAAAAATATCTAACATATCGATGACAGCTAAACTAATCGATTGCATAGCTCCTCCACTCACATCAATCAATGCCCATTATCCTCTTTAATACTCAAATTCGACAATCAGACAACTTACAGCCGCTGTGGCTCAAATTCGAGCTGCCTTTCCATTGTTTCCACCGATAGATAACCGATATATGCCGTTGTTTGCCTGGTGAATGGCAATCTCAGCGGACAGTTAACCGAAACCCAGATGGTGGTTGCTGGTTCCATCATCAAGTGCATCCCTGCAAATGTCTCAATTTCCATGCAATTCACAGCAGGGCAGCAGCAGCAGCAGCGGAGACAGCATCGGTTGGAGAAGAGGCATAGGCATCGGCACCGCATCTGCATCTTCCTTCTCACCCCCCCAAAAAAAGAACCCGCCCAAAGCTAATGACAGGTTATCCACAAGAGATGCAAAAAAAAAAAATAAAATCCCAAGAGAGTGAAGCAGAAACAGAAGTAGAAGTTGAGGCAGTGGCAAGGAAGCGTCTGTTCCACTGCAGTGGCAGTCTGGCCATGGCAGGGGGCATGGCAGAGCTCTGTGCCAGTGGCCAGTGCATGATCTCTCTGGTGTGCCTACTGGCTACCTGCTAACAGCAATTTTCGGAAACCCCTCGCCGCACGGGGGGCACATAGCACCCTCCTCGAACTTCGTTTTTTTTTTGCCAATAAGTGGCAGGCCCAGGCGTCCGTCTAATGTCTAAATTTTCAGGAACCTTACGCTTGGAAAGAGAAAATCTCTTGAGTTTTGTTTTCTTCTGTTTCTTTTTTTTTGGCATTGCATAACCCATAATTACCCCAGGGAGTAAGGGGCATGCAACGGGCAACTGGTACTGGGAGAGAGAGTGAGTGATGTGTTCCGACGCCTTTTGTTTTTCTCTGCTTCCCTCATACGATATCATTATTATTTTTGGTGCCTGGTTCGTCGGGTTTTTTTTTTTTTTTGGGTGCTGGCTGCTGGCTGCTGCCTGTCTTGTTTTTCGGGTTTAACAACTAAATTTGAAAATTTGACACAAACAATGTCGGGATCTGCCACAGAGGCGACTCCCCGCCCTGATGCCTGATTCTGAGCCAGAGCCAGAGCCGGAGTCTGGCTCTTGGGCCACGTCTTGGGCATATTTAATTAATTTATTTCCATTTCGAGAGTCTCTGGCGTCCGTGTACCGCTTTGAAGTGTTTCGAAATTAATTCGGATCGTCAGAGAGGATCCCTGGATCGGATCCTAACCGCAGGGGGTGCTAAGCACTCCAATTTCTGACTTTGTCTGTCGCTTCCTTCGAAGGCGCGTGATTTCTCTGCTCTGCTCTGCTCTTCTCTGCTCCTCTCTTGTTTTCCGTGTCTGTCCTGTATATTTTTTCGATTGAATTTCTTTCGTGATTAGCACACGAATGAGATTCTGTTTTCAGGTGGGGGCGTGTCCCCACCCGTACTCCTTGTGGTTCTTGTTCCCTTTGGCAGCTGGCAAGAGATCAGCGAAGGAGGTTTTTCAGAACTGAAAAGATCGGCATGAATATGTATGTGATCGTATGCGAGATTTATTGGAGGCTGGCTGGACGACGGACAGGGCGAATAATTCAATCTTTAATTTTGGCTCAGGGCATCAGGGATATATGATGGGTGTGTATCCGAGATATTTTTCTTTTGCTCTAATACAATCCAATTAAATTTATTCTTTGCAGATTGTAATTGGAGGATATAATTTATTTACATTTTATTTTTTTTGGTTAAAATTCTTATTATTATTTTTTTTTAATAAAATTTTTTTTTTTCTGTATATTATATATTTCTCTTTTCCAAAATATTCTCTCTATTCAGTAATTTCTCTATAATTCTTATATTTTACCAGCTTTACTCATAAATTTTCTTCCCTCAAAAGTTCATTCCTCTTTCATATGTTCCAATCTTTTTCCTTTCTGACACTTTGATCCTTTGATTTCCCTACACTTTTTCATTGACACTTCTTAATTCCTTTCGACACAACACACACACACACACACAGACACCTATCCCCCACCAATATTAATCCCTGTCTTCAACTGTTCCCAAAGTAATCCATTGGTACCCCCCATATCATTCCGTTGCACCCCCCCTTTTCTGACAGCTTTCAGACATCTGCTGGGGATTATATAATTAAACAATTATATTTACATTAAAAATCTGTTGCATTTCGGTAATTTGTTACACAAAAACACAGCACAAGACAAATCCAACGTTGGGTGAAGAAAAAACACATGTTTTTATAGAACCCCACGGAACGGAACTTGTGGCATACCGAAAAATGAACTCTCTCTCGCAACGACCTCTAGCAACAATTTTTATTCTGTAATTTCTTTGTGTTGTTTAATTTTTTTCGTGCCACAAGTTGACAAAGAATCGTTTCTTTTTTGAACAAAACAAACATTAGTTTCGAATGAATTGAGTGAACAGAACATTCCACGTACAACAGGAAACAACAGCGCAGACAGAGCTGAAGGGAACTCAGAATCGAAGAACAGATCGCCCTGGTATCCCAGGTCTCTCTCTGGAGTGGCATTTGTTATGTCAATTCTTTGTGACAGCCATCAATCCCGCATGCACTCGTTGGACAGGCCTGTCAACGCTGCTCCTCGAGAGCTACCTCAGGGAACGAGGGGACCTCCCTGAAAAGATTCCCACCTTTTTCCCATATGTACTACGCGTATATCTTAAGTGCTGTTTCCCTGGAAAACTGCGATGAAAATTGATTTCTGCGGTTGCAAAACTGCATTAGTTCCATGTGGCATGCCTAATTGTGGTGCCGCTCTCTAACAAGTCTAACTGTACTTACTACTAGAGCTACTTGCCACTGCTGGGTACTGCAACTGCGGGGCATAACTGTTGAGCGACTCCTCACTCAATCATCTATCAAACCGTAGCATTGCACAGTTCTGCCAAAACGCCGCAGGTGGACAGAGAGAACGAGAGAACCTTGCAACTGCAACGACCCTGACTGCTACCTGCTACCTGCCGCTTGTCTGGGGCACTTGCCACTCAATCAGCAACAGACTGGAAAATTTGTGTGTGGATTTTCTGGGTAGATTTTTGCGCTCTGGCCAAATGTCTTTTGTTGTTCTTGTGGCTTTCCCGGATATAAAAATAATAATATTTTTCTTATTTAAAATTGAAACCTAAAAAAACTAAAAAATTTTTATTCCTTTTCTTACGTTTTTTTTTTGTATCTTCTTTAGACCAACTGTTGTCCTTCCGTGATCCCTCCCCTGCTCCCATATTGATCCTTCTTTCAACACATGTTGTCCATTTAATTTCCAAATTTTTTTTTTGTTTTATTTTGTTTTCCCATTGCCCGCTGACAATTTCTGTTCTAGTTTTTCCTTTTTCTTTCACTCAGATTGTTATCATAATGACTCTATAGACCTTCTGTTGTTTGGGGGGCATACACAGACCCGAAACCAAATACAATAATTCATTTAATTTCGGAATACTTTCGTATTCGTATTTCAACAACTGTTCCGTTTTTTTGGAGATCCTTTTGTTTGCCACCATACCACACCATACAATACGTGCATTTTCCACTTGGCAACGTAAAACTCAAGTGTTTCAGTTATTCCTTGGATTTTTGGGTTGGGTTTTTGGTACTGTTTCAGCATGGGCTGGGATTATCTTTAAGGTTTAATACAATAATTTGTTTCTAATTTGTGGTTTTTAACGGAACGGCACACACAGGTACTTGGAAATTCTTTTGAGTGCTTTCTGGCAGACATATGGCAGAGATCGTAATGGTATAATGTCTTTATTAGGATGTAACTAAGTTTTGAGGGGAAATTTTAGCAGGTTAATCCTGGAAACCCTGGTAGATTATGCTTATGGGTATTTTCATTTGATACGATCTCTAGGGGAACTTTGACAGGTTAATCCTAAAGGACCTTTCAGGATTTTCATCTAATTCTCCTAGAATTTAAAGGAAATTAAAAAATTTTAAAGTTATCTTTGACCCTTGGTGTTTCTCTCTGCCTCTGTCTCCCTCTTTCTCTGATTTTGGCGGCGCCTTCCATCCTGTTGGCAGCGATTAAACCTGACACTGAGTAACATTTATGTGGGGCAAGCAAGCTTCCATTGTTTAGACAGGGTGGCCCACACACATGGAGCCCGGCAGCAACCAAGGTGTCCACCAGTGGCGTCATCCATTGACACAGGGAGCGGCCGGCGCGACCCAAGGGAAACGTTCCCTCAGAAGTCACTCCAAAAAGGGGGGCCACCGCTACCTTGCCTCTCTTTCACTCGCTTACGCATTCATTCACATTGCATTTCATTTAGGTTTTTGTTACTGTTTTCATTTGGCTTTCAAAACTTTTGCCCTCTCCTCCCTGCTCCTTCCACACCCATTGCAGTTCCCCCTTCCACTCGATGTCGTAGTACTCCCTGTGGAACGCCAACAACTCGACGCACTTTTCCAGTGCGTTTTGACAAACGACTGACATTCATCAGTGTCAGAGCGGCTCTTCCCCCCTTTGGAACACACACACACTCTGTCTCTCTCTCTCTCTCTGTCACACTCTCTTCCAATTGCAGGGGCTCCAACAAATCAAAGACACATTCCGAACGAACGACAAATGCCGCTCACTGACGAGTGCGAGAGAGTGTCTGTCTGTCCGGGATCTGTCTGTCAGAGCATCTGGAGCGCATTAATCGACACATATTGTACGAGTTGATCAGGCGGCGTCGGCTCCCCCAAACACATAAGAGGGACCACAAGGAAGAGGGAGAGAGGGAGCCACACAGCAGTAGAGGGAGGCAAGGAAGCACACGTAGGTGGAAGGAGAGTGAGAGATTGAGGGGAGGCACTGGTTGTACTAAAAAAACCAACGCACATCCTGTACAAAACGCTTTGAAGCCGCCTCCCTACCAAAATACAAAAAAAAAAAAAAAAACACCCGAAACAAAAAAATTATAAAACATAGGCCGCATGCTGCCACACAAGCAACTTTTATTATAAACAAACGGGGGCAGTCCCCATCCTACTCCGTATAAATACACCCACCCCACCCCACCTCCCTGACACAACGCCCATGACTTGGAGCGGCAGTAAATTTTTGCATGACAAATTGCCGATAAGATCAGCCGGAAAGCAGCCAGCGACAACAACGGGGCATCACTTCCAAAAGAGCAAAAAAGCACAAGCAAAAAAGCACACAGGAAAGCTAAAGGCAAGGGGGTGTCGAGCGTTTGATACCCTAGCATATGCAGTTGTTTAATTAATTTGCATTATTTTCTAGCAATTAATCTAAGAATAAAAGGTTGGAGGATTTTCAAAGCCATTTCAGACACACATAGAAATATTTCATACAATTTTCACTTCCACTTTCACTGCCTTGCAAACACCTGAGCCAAAACCCGTCATACCTGATCAGCCAAAGGTATCAAAACTCTCAGCGAGTGTGACGAACGATGAGTGCAAGATGCTGCGATGCTGCTCCCTTCACTTGCTCTCTTTGCACCTCTCTCTCTCTCACGCTCAATCTTTCTTTGCTTCGTGACGTCGTGTGCTGTGTGGGGGCTTTTGATGCCCGCTGCAGTTGTTGTTGTTTTTTATTCAATGCAAACAATTTCGCAGCAGCTTGTGTGCTGCACAGTGGGCATTAGAGCATCAAGATATATAATTCAATTATACTCGCAGAGAGAAAAAAGCTTACCATGATTACAGTGCAGTGTGGCAAAGCAATTATTATTTTTTTTGTTCTAGTCATTACATATGTATATTTGGCCCACTGTGCCTGCTTCCTGCACCTATGTTTATCTGATGCTGCAGCGCTACGTAACCGTTTATGCCTTTGGGCAGGCCCATGCAAAGAAGGGAACCGAAACCCAAAGACAAGTCAAGAAAAGACAAGGCAAGCGAAGCCAAGCGAGTCGCGAATCGCAATTCCTTTTAACGATCGCTCATTTAACGCGTTTTGTTGGGGCATCATCGTGGCTTTTGATGAAGACATTTTTGCCCGCTACACCCCGCCCCTCCCCACTCCTAGTTTCCACACTGCTCCTTCTTCCTCATGGTGCACTTGCCGGGGCTATCACTACACTACGGGCAAATTGAGACATTAAGTTTTGATCGCTTCATCCCGCACTTCGCGGGCTTCGTGTGTTCAATTTTGCTACACGCTCGGTCTTGCTCTTTTCTTGGGCTTCGTGTGTGTGTGTGTGTGTGTGTCTGGAGTAAAGCTTTGCCTGCTCCATCTCCATCTCGCTCTCGCTCTGGCTGTTGAGCTTCGTGTGATTCGTTTTGATCGCTTTATCTTGGTCTTTGCACTCACTCTTTCGTATGCGTATCGTTTGTTGGGTTTTGATCGCCGTTTCTCACTTCTTCCTGTGGGGATTCGACTGATTTGAGTTTGACTCGTGATGATCTTCGTGTGGTCAGAAGAGCAGGAGGAGTAAGAGGTGGAGATGCAGTGAGAGCGAGAAAGATTTGGTGGAACCCTTCCTTGAGGAGTGAGAGGGAGATGGGAACTCGTACATTTAATGCCGAATCTGAATGGCAAAAGTTGCCGAGAAGTGGAAGTGCAGCTTCAGCAGCCAGTCCCCATGGAGCATATCTCTCCGAAGCTTGATTGAGCGGAAAAAAGGAACCAAGAGCTACGAAGGGAAATTTAATTAAGGTCGTTTTGTGCAACTTCCAGCTGCATCTTATCAGTGGCAGTTGCATCATCATCTACTCATCATCATCATCAGAAGCATCAGCTTGAGTCTCGGTTTTGGTCATCAATATGCTATCAATGTTTACGCATACATTTAAAATGAATATTAAGTTACGTTACAGACGGCTTCCCCCTCTTCACAAAAACACCCGCAGATCATGCTCTCACTCTCTCTCCCTCTCTTTGCGATAGACATTAACAAATGATATTTGATTATGAGACAAATTGTGTGATGCGCCGACATTCGCTTCCTCCCTCTCTTATCAGTCATCCTCCTCATCCACTCAGCCTCCTCCTGGGGATCATCAGACGTTCTCTCTCTCTCTCTGTCTCTCTGTTCTGTTTGCTTTTAATTAGGCAGCGTGAAGAGCAGAAAGAGAGGGATGCCGCGTTAACGAGAATTTATGGGAAATTATTTTTTGTTGTTAATTTTTAATATTTCTCTGATATCAAGCGCCTCTCGCCCTCCCCCTATCTATCTTTTATTTGTTCGAATTTTCCTTTTGTTTGTTATCGCATTAGGGCGTTGATGGGGGGGCGTACTGTATTGTTGGGCTTTGCAATTAAGTCAATTAACGGTTGCCTGGGTCAAATTCTACTTGCAACTTGCTACATTTTGTTGCCTGCTGCGGCTGCTGCTGCTGTTGCGGTTGCTGTTCTTCGTTTTGTGTGGGTTTTTGGTGCAATTGAATTGATATTAATGCCGGATTCATAGCGCCATAAATCACAAAATTAAATATAATGCGCGACTGAGATGACAATAAAAGAGTTCAATGAGAGAGAGAGATCTTTGATCATCTTTTGGGTCAACTTTAAAAGTTTTTTTTTTAGGTTTTGAGAACTTACAACTAGAATATTTCTTAGGGTATTATTTTTACCTAAGTTTTCCATAAAATTTTGGTAAAATGGTTAAAAAAAAGGATGGTAAAGTTTTTAAAGATTTTCATACCATGAACTTACCATATTTCAGTCTAATTTATAAGGAAATACTGCAGATTTAGTTTCCTGAAAATTGTAATAATATTTCCAGCGTTAAATATAAGTTTTGGATATATTCAAAAGGAATATTTAGGCTTATTTGATAGAAAATGGCATAGAAATGAATTAGATCCAATTCGCGTTGCATAGATTCAATAGAAACAGAGTTAAGAATCGATTGTTAAATACTTATAATGACATACGATCCTCAAATTAGTCTCAATAAGTTCTAATAAGAATACTTTTTCGAAGATCTTCCCCATCAAATAAATTAACTGGTTTCGTTGTGGTCTACTATTCAGCTCCTAATCTTCAATTTCTCTGGAATTTGCTCTACCAATTCCCTCAACCTTGAGTTCCCTACCAATAGATATACGATTCAATCTTTTCCACGCATCCGAAACCCCAGAGAACTGTGTGACTAACGCAAATTTTTGGCTAACCGTAGAGCCATATGGAACCCTGGCCAGTGGCCACTTCTACAAAGACTACGCGACCTTGTCACCTTCTGCTGGATCAGAAGGAAGATCTAACCGAAATCGTAACCAGAAAAGGAAAAAAAAAAATAAAGAAATCTATCCAGCTGTCAGGGCAACGCCATATGATATCATACTGCAGAAACCGTCGATAATTTGTTTATGCTCGGTCATCCCAGCGATGAGAGAGGAAGCCCCCGAGAACCATCCGAAGAACTCAGCAGGTTCCAAACACTGCAACCATTTCAGTTCAAGGTTAAAGCATTTAGCACTGCCTCAAGGTCGTAAATGTGCAATGGGCAATACAAATTGGCAACTAACTGGGCCTCATTGGAGAGTTGGCCCTAAGGACAAGACAATCTCAAACTGTGTGTAGAGGTCGCGGATGGATTTACGATCTTTGCTACGTCATAAACCATTTTGTTCGTATTTCTTTTGGTTGGACGTCGAGGCCAAGCAGCACAGCACAGCACAGCATCTAGCATCTAGCACAGCACAATGACAAAAGACCATAAAAATCAATTACGACACGTTTGTCTCTCAACTTTGACATGACCATAGAGACAGACCATGGAAGGTTGTTTCGTTGGTTGGTTGTTGGTTTCCCTTTACCATCTCAGTCAGCATCATTTCATCTTCATCTGTGGACGGTTCTTTGACTTCGACGCTGACACTGAGAATTTTATGACAACTCATCATAGCGTGACAGAGAACCAACCTCGAGTGAGAGAGAGAGAGAAAGATCTGGGCATAAAGTCCGTCTATAATTAGCCATTAAAGCGTGCATTGTGGATCGCTGCAAAGGGATGGGATGGGTTGGATGGAGGGAGGTTCTATAGAAGATCTTGTGTGATTAGAGCGGATTGTAAATGTAGAAATCGAACTGTTTCTGTTTCTTTTTCTGTATCTGTAGCGAAGGAATGAAAATTTAAAGTCATTTTGTGTGGAAGATTTTCACTGTGTCATTTGCCTCAATGAGGGTTGGGGGTTGGGGGGTCTCCGAACCGATCTCCATGCTGCGTGTTGTCGAATGCATTTTAAGGAAATTCTTCACGCTACCATTAGCTTGGACATCTCTCTCGTACAGCTCAATTTGGTGTTAGTTTTACCCTAGTATTAGCCATGCTTGATTAAGTTACCCAAAAACTCTGTTTGAGGTAAGGTTGTGGGCTGTGGGCTCTTTTGAGGGGTTTCCTTTTTGCTGGTCAATGTCCAGGCGTGAGGGTTGGCCGACTCTAATATGCTGCTAATGACTCTGGTCGACCGTCGATAATGGAGTGTGAACATTTACTCAGGTACCATTTTCGACAATCCCAACACAAGGACACATTTTCGCATAGATATATTCCCAAAAAAAAACAAAAAAAAAATTCCCGAAACTCCGTAGTGTTTCCCGCTGTTTTAGGGGCCAAGTGGTTCTTACCCTGGTTGGTCGTCGCTCATTAATTCGTTGCGGTAACAAGGTCGCAACCAGAACCAACCCACCCCACACCTTCTCTCGTGAGAGTTTTATTTCGTAAATCTCTTGGCCATAAAAGATATATTTAAACATTTACGGATATCAAACTAAATCCTAGGGATTCTCTTGGTCTATAGGGAGCCAAATGTTTATAGCGTTTGGGGTCCGGTCCTCGTTCCTCAACTGCTGGCCTGTCACCCCCATCCCCATCCCCAAAGGGGTGTAATTATGGACCATAAAAAGATAGAAAGAGAGAGAGAGAGAGAGACCCAACCAGGGGAGTAGAATGGAACTGAAGCTGAAAGCATGCTTTTGGCATTTTGCGCCGCTATAGCGTCAACATTTTTGGGGCACCTGGGCAATGAACAGAAGATGCTACAGAAGAGCTGCTTCTGGTGCACTGGGCGACAAATTTAATGTGGTTTGAATAAATAATTTCAAATTAATTAATTCATAATAATAGGATTAATTAATTTAATTTAATTAATTAAAATATATACAAAATATATGTAAGACTTTAGGCATAACTTTTGTGTGTATGCATTTTCTCATCAGCTGGAAGATTCTCTATTTTTCAGGCTACTTTTTATGTTTAAGTTATATTATTTGATTCTGTTTACTCAAAAACCATAAAACTAAGAGACATTCCAATTATACAAAATTAAACTCAAATATGTAACTGAGTTCAAATGGTCTTACTTGGATTTTGCTTTGATTTTATTAATTTTTGTTGTAGATTTTGATCAACATTTTTTCTTATTTTTATTGTCTAAAACTATAGCATTTTTTGTGTTTTTTTTATAGAAAACTTCTACCATAAAAAAAAAAAACATATTTGAACCTATTCTTTGAGCCTATGAGAATTTCTGTAATTACTATATTTTTTTATATTTTTATATTTTTTACATTATATTTTAAAATTATATTTTGTATTCCTACTTTCATTTTGCTGCGATTTTACTCAAAATTTTCTACCAGTGTTAGCAGTGTAGCCTGGTGGTAGTCCTTTTAGCTGTAGTCCTGCGTCCTCTCTGGCTCGGTTCATGGCTGCTTTAATCAAATTATGCTCCTAGTGTGTCTCCACTACTAGCTCTCTCTCTCTCTCTCTCTCTGCCTTGTTGTTGGCCTTGCCAGCGGCATTTTCCATTTTCCTAGCTTTTCCACACACATTTTTCGCCTTTGCGGACATCAATTTTAATTATTTTGGTTGGCGCAGATTTTGCATTTCACACGGGCACACCCCACCCCATCCCAGCCGAGGTTAAGGTTGCGGTTGTCCTAGAAGTCTACGCGAAAATTTGCCGCTCAAAGAGAGCGCGGACCCCCCCGCCCAACTGCGAGTCCCGCAGATTGTTGGACCCGCAGGAGATCTAAGATTTCGCCGACCGACAACCGAGATAGTTTCACGTAACAATTGTTTGTTTGTTTCGCAGTCAAGCATAAACATTTGTGTGACAAACAATCAAACAATCGGACCACGGAATCGGCAACAAAATTTTGAAGTTTTTTTTTTTTTTTGCCTTTGAAGTTGGGCACCCAAGACCCAAGACCCAAGACCCGGGTATTCCGAGGTATTTCTAGCGAAAATCTCTCTTAAACTCAAGGAAAGCCGCCGCCGCTTGGATCATCGTTTTAATTGTGCCAATTGCACAATGAAGTTTCTTGCTGTGTTGTCCCTTTTGTGCATTGGCCTGTGAAAAGTGTCCTTTGAGGTTTGAGGTTCTTCTATGGGTCCTACTATACCTGTTTCCACACCTTTGTTTGTCCCTGCCTGTTTGGCCTGTGATAAACGCCGCTTACTGCTCCAGATGAATGTCTCAATCGAAGTCGTTGTCATCGTGTGTCGTGTCGTGGCGGTGCCTGTGTCTTTGACCCTAAAAATTGAGACGTAGACACTGGACACTGGCGGCAGGTTAAAGGATTACCAATGGCCCCTCCCCCCATGCTCCTTCCAAGTCAGCAGTTTTTACTTCATCTTCTTCGTCTTCTTCTCTTTTTTTTCTCCATCATTTGTCAGGGGCCCATAAGCAGACGGTCGGCTGTCACCTATGGCCTGTGGTGACACCATAATTTTCTCGGCTAACTCTGAATTGTGGCCTTAATTGTTTGACTGAATGACTGACTGAAAGACCTGACTCGTGGAAATGGTAAAGGTAAAGGTAAAGGCAAAGGCAAACGTTGTAACAAAATCAATGCAAGTTCTTGCCTCAATTGTTTATTGACCTTTTGAGCCAAGCCGCCGCCGCCGCCGCCGCCGCCAACGACTGACGACAGACGACAGCAAAGCCGATCAAGAGACGATGAAAACTGCCGTTTAATGGGCTACTTTTTGGGCTCCACAAAGGATTGGAGAGGAGCAGGAGTAGCAGGAGCCTCGGGCTGGCCTAGTCACAGTCCGATAAGATGTGGCCTAATGAGTAGCATTTGTTAATGGAAACTTCTTTATTATGTGACAGCCAGACACGGAGAAAAGGTGATAATCTGAGTTTCCTTGCGCTCAGAAACAATTAGTCGAATGATTTCAGGTGGCAAATCAATCGCATATAATTTACGGATTAGTTTAAGGAACAAAACGAACAGGAAAAGATGGCTGTAAGGGTGATTCATTGGCGGAGTAAGTAGTATTATTTCTGGGAATTAAAGGGAATGGAAATGGATGGAACTGTAATGGAAGGATAGTTTGCATTGGCACTTTAAGGAAAGCAAATTAAAAGTGCGGATATTTTTTTTGGCAGAAAATTTTATCTAAGATATAAATATAAATAAAATAAAAATCGTATTAAAGAATTTTATATAAAAAATAAAATAATATTTTAAATTTAATAAAATATTATTTATAATTAATAGACTAAAATATGAAATAGCATGAAAACCATTTAAACACTTAATGGTGTAAAATAAACGAATTGCGTATAAAGTAGCAATGAAAATCCATTGAAAAAGTTAAGAGCCGATTATAAATTCGATGTAAAAAGGGGTATAAATGCAAATATATATACATATATCACTTACATTCCCCCCCGCCCGAACATCCTTCTCTAAAAACAATTAACCTTCCCGTCAAGTAAATTCGATTCCTTTTTCATTCAAAGAAAGACTTTCCCTTTCATATCATACCCCCACCCCACCCCAACAGTTAAGTGGCAACACTTTCTGCGATACTTTCTCAATTTGACACTTTGCAACTTTATTTGCAACACACTGCCAACCCCCCGCCCGCACCGTGCCCATTGGGGGGTCGCAATGCACACTCTTATTTCCCTCTCGTACAATGTAAAGTGCCGGTTGGGGAAAAATGTTCGAAATTTAATTAAACTACGCTACTTGAAGTGTGTTTGCTCTTGCCACGCTGTCAACTGTTTTCCTTGCTTGCCTGCCCCTCTTTATCCTGCCACAACCAGCAGCAGCAGCAGCAGCTGTCAGCTTTCTCTGCCGCCACCCCGCGCATGAGGCAGAGCGAGCAGCCCACCTTCTGCAGCAGCTGTTGTTGGGGAGAGAGAGAGAAGCAGCATTGCCAATTTTTGCATGCGTCACTCAAAGAGCAGCGGCAGGCAAGGCAAAGGCAAGGCAACCAACAACTCAACTCTTTTTTTTTGGCGGCCCCGCAGCCGTCGCCACCACTGTGCCTGTGCCACTCCTCCACCACACTGCTATGCGCCTTTCGCCTTTCGGCTGTCAGTCTCTGCGCGGCGGCAGCCAATTTGCCGCGCTTTTGTTGTCCAATGCGACAGAAGTGGCAATTTCTAATTAAATTATTCCATTTTCCATTTTTTGTTTGGCTCCTTTCGCAAGAAAGACATTTAAGTGGGGGTTGGGGGCAAGTGTTTGGACGCTACGGGTGGTCCATGGGGCCAGTTCCAGTTGCATTTTGGGGAAACAATCCCATTCCCAGTCCTCCCTCCAATTTGGTTTGCCAATTTTCTTATTTTTCTTTTGATTTTTCTGTGTGTTGTGCTGCAAAAAATTTTTATGAAAATTCATTGGAAATTATTTTTGTGTATGGAAATTAAATTGTTTTAGATTTTTTCGAGGTTTAGAATTTAGAATAAAATATATATTTTTAAAGGAATTTGTAGCTGAGAGATTATAATGTTTTATTTAAATATATTCCGTAAATATCTTAGATAAAATTTCCCCCCCAAAAAAAAAGAAAATAAATAAAATAAAAAATAAATAAATAAAATAAATTCTAAGCCAAAAAAAATAATAAATAAATAACCCCACATAAAACAGCTAGAAAACCTCACATAAAACACCATTTGAAATGTACAATGCAAGAACTCTATCATTATATCCTAATTAGATTGATATATCCAACATTTTCCAAGCCGCAAGAAACTTTTCTTATCGCACTTTTCCAATGCCAAAAGCACAAAAGGGGGGGAAACAGAACGTACAGAAAAAAGTGAGTAAAATTAAATTGAGAAAAGGGACGAAAAAAAGAGTGTAAGAGTATTGCTAGGATGTGGCACAGGCGGCATGTGGCATGCGGCGGTGAGTTTGGTGGCAGCAAAATAAAATTGCAGACGCAGTTTGAAATTGAACAACAAAAGTGCATTTAGAAAATATGAAAAGAAACGAGAGAGGGGGCTGGCTGAACCAGGGTGTGTGGGAGGGAGAAAAACCCAAACAGAAATGGCAGATAGACAGGAAAACTCTGCAACAGAGGGAGAGCGGGGGGGGCAACAACAGAGAGTGACTGCTGCAAGGGGTGGCACAGGGTGGCGGTGCGGGGTTTGCACTGCCAGTTGTCAGGGCGAAAGGCCCAAAAAGTATCTTTTTCTGTTCTCTTCCTTCTGTGTTGGCTGTTTGGCTGTTGTCTCGCCTTGGTGCGAATATTTCCGTTTCCGGATTTGCCAAATATGTTTGCCTCGGTCCCTGCCACACTCTGTCCCCCCGCCCGCCACTGTTGAACTCCTTTCCAGCTCCTCCTGCTGCTACGCTCCGCAGCAGAGACAGCAAACACTCGCACTTTTCCCCAGAAACTTCCTTCAGCCGAAAACTTTTATCCAGGCAGTGGCCATGCATTGCACATAAATGAAAGGTTTTTTCTGTTGTGTCCTGGGTACTGTGCTGTGCTGTGGGTCCTTGTAAAATGTGTTGGCCAAAGTGTCTTGCAAAATGGTCATGTCCAAGGCGGGGCGGGCCGTTGGGCGGGCATTACGGGGCAGGTTGCAAAGGACTTACAGGAGCTGCAGCTGCATTGAGGGAGTGAGTGAAATCAAAGCTTTTGACAGGCATTCTATGGAGAGAAGGGCAACACGCAGCGCACTCAAATGGGAGTTTATGAAAGTGAGAACATCCAGAAAGGAGATTGTGTTTTTTTTTTTTGGTTTAACATTTTTTAATGAGCAAAGTAGTGCGGGAAATAGAATTAAAGTTGAAGTTAAAGCATCTGCTATGCACGCAGGAAATAAAAGCGAAAAAATAGAGCTGAAAATGTGCTTTAAAGGCTAAGAAAGAGTTGAGAAAAGTCAGAGTTAAGTCTAAAATAAATAAATATAGTAAAGAATGGCTTTTAAATTCGTTGCAGAAATGTAGAACAAGCCGCAAAGGGAGTATTATACCTGTTGCTAACTCAAATATCAAAAATATAATTCATTTTCCTCGCCAAGAGGGCAACTTCATCCAGCCAGAGACGCGCCACAAATTGCACTCTAAATCAAACAAGTGACTCCTGGGCGTAGACCCCAAAGAACTGACTTCTTGTGTGTGTGTGTGTGTTTTCTGCTGCTTTGCCGGGGGAAAGTGCACTTTCCACTAATCCATCCAATTGATTGGCAAAGTTTTTTGCTGATGTCATCGCATATTTCTTCTCGGCCCTGTTAATAAACAGCAAACAATACTTCAGAGTGACACCTTGCTGCTGCTGCTGCTGCTGCCTCGCTTTCTGCTCCATCCCTTTTCTTCTATGCTTTTCTCGCCCTCTCTCTCCCTGTCTCTATATATCTGCCTGCCTCCCTTTATAGCTTTCTCCTGCCTGCCTCTCTTTTTCTGAGTGCACTTCAATTACCGAAGCCTGCTCCGCCTTATAAATCTTTTCCTGGTGTCCAAAGACAAGTTCTGGCACTCCCCTCCACTCCACTCCACTTTGAACCTGAGCTGTGCCTTAACCCCACTCCTTGGGGCGCTGCTATCTTCCCCACTGTGAAGGCTTAATCGTTTAATTGCCTGGCATAATTACGAAATGCAGCTCATCATCAGATTTCAGCTCAATTTCTTTGCCACCTTTCCATGGAAGATCTGCTCCTTCTTTCTGCCTTCCTCCTGCTTGCTCCTTCTTTCTGTTATTTTTTTTCCTCCGCTCAGCTCAAAGTTGCTCGGGTTGCAAATTGACCCCCCAATTGCTGTGCCTTGACCTCCCACCCCCCACACCCACACACACACACACAAAAGAAAATAAAAGAGAAAGCCATTGAGCTAAATTGTCCTGCCGCCTCGGGGGCCGCTTGGCTTTATCAAAAGGAGCTTCGGGAAGAAACTCCAATGTTCCATAACTCACACAGGTCCAGGGAAGTGATGTGGGGAGGGGGGGTACTACGACAAGTATCTGTGGGGTTGTTGATGGGCAGTTGGGGGTAGCTTATCTAACTGCAGCGACTATAATTTGCTTTCAATTGATTTTGTTGCCATTTTTTTCTTTCGTTTCTTTCTCTGCGCTGCGGCAAAACATTTCTCTTCATTGATTTTCGTTTCGTTTTTCCTTGGGACATATTCATAAATCGTTTTTCCCCCTTTTTGGGGGGGCTGTGAGATGGTGGGTGGGTGTCACCCTCTGACACTTGTTACAGGAAAGAACCCTTCGATCTGCCTGATGTCCGAGTGGACAAATGTGCATTAACGCCTTTGACCTGCATTTTGGGGGTGGATTTTGCCTTTTGCCTTTTGCCTTTTTTTTTTTTTTGGCTGCTGGAGTTTCTGGCGGGGAGTGATTGAATTTTTGGTAGTTTTTGCGGCAATATCCTTGTATCCTTGTGTATCGTTGTGCCTTGTAATGCACAGCTGACAGCTGCTTTTTCTTCATTAGCCAAGTCGCGCCACCCTCCCTTCGAGCCTGCCGCCTGCCGCCTCTGGGTTCTGGGTTCTGGTTGGTTTTCTTCTGTGGGGGTCTTTTGTTATTTTTGGTTGGTGGGTGATTTTGAGGCGACCTTTTAAATTAGTTTACATGGCTGCTTGTAATGGGTTTCCCTCCCCCCCGTCCCCCTCTGTTCCTGTACAGCCTCCCCCATCCATCCTATCGATGGGTGGCAGCGACGCTGTTGCTTTCTGAAATTTCATATGTTGCAGCCACAGGCGGTCGGGTCGGTCTGGTTGATATTTCAGGGCCAATGAACTGTAACTAGTTTTGTGGGCAACAGTGGAAAGGGGGCGGGGGCTGGTGGGGTGGGGGTGAATGTTTTGGGTGCTCAATAATTTGGCCTATGCCTCATATTCATTACAGGGCCCTGCAGCTACCGTTTTCATGTTAATGATGAGTGCCTCACTTCCATCTAAAGTTTCGTTTTTGGCCAATGAAACAATAGATTTCGCTATTTATCAGGACTAAAGTTCATGACAGCAATGTGATTGTAACATTGATAATATGCCGAAGGCTCAAGGAGTTTCACTTAAGAAATTTGATTTACGAAATTTATTTTTGCATAAATTATTTTGATTATTCTTCATTTTGATTTCAATATTAATGGGGGGCTATAGGATAAATGTTACTTTAAAATATGTAACGGCCTTCTCTTGGCGGCGCCCAATGCTCCCAGATTTATTCTACGACAACCGAGGCCAGCCTGATGCACAAGCTAAAATAACCAAAGAGAATGAGCGAGAATCCAACAACAAAATAAATAAATAAATAAATAGTCAAAAATAAATATATAAATAAAAAAAAATACAAATAAAAGGAAACATAATAATATTTTAATTAAATTTTCCGGTTTTAGATATGTAGATAAAGAAATATAAACATGATATAGAATGCACTGTGATTTGAAAACATAAACGTTCTTAATGGGGCCCCTATTAAATTTAAATATAAATATATGATATAATAATAATAATATTAATTTTTTTAAATTATTAATTTAATTAATTAATAATAATTATAATAATAATAATATAATAAAATATATGTAAATATATATAATATAAAACACTTTAAAATAAATATAGTATAATTATTTTTTAAGAAATATTTTTAATTTGTATATTAAAAATATTTATTTATTTGTTATTATTTATTTATATTTCTTTGAATAATCTCTGAAAGATTTCAAGCTCCTCGGCAAGTTCAATCTTTGAGCTACATCGCTCAAAAAATTAAACAGAGATTCATCTGTTGGCTAAGCCTTTAGCTACAGTGCCGTAATTTACAGCCCATAGAGTAATACACCTCCAAATAGTAGATCGCCTTTGTGGGACTTTAAACAGAAAACACTTTGTGGATTTCTTTTGCAAGCCATAAATACCAACTACTTACAGGACATAAAATACACACCTTTTGTGTGTCTGGATGCTGACCCCCCCTGGAACAATTTATGGCTACAACGATAGCAGGCACACCAAACAGGTAGAGGAGGGTGGGTAGCACTGGAGAGTGTAATTATCAACGGCATTAACACCTTTAATTACGGCCCGAACGCCAAAACCAACTGCAGCGTGGAATGTGGGCCAAAATGCGTGGCCCCCAGTGGTAGACAAAGAGAGAAAGGGAGAGAGAGAGCGGTGCAGAGATGTGTCCAAGAGGAGTGGGCGGGCGGCTGCATGTGGGGCAAGCAGAATATGCAAATGAGATACGGGAACACACACACTGAGGCAGCCATTAAGGTCGCAGATCAGACCAAACAATAAGAGCAGCGTGTGAGCAGGGGGAGTGCAGAGGATAGGAGGAGGAGGAAGAGCAGTCCCAGTGGGGTATGGATATTAGAATAATGCAACAAAAGGCATACGATATCACGGATATGCAGCATGCAAATGAAAATTCACAAGAAAAACCTTCAGTCGCAGCAGTAGGAGCAGCAGTTGCAGCGGAAAAGTAGCTTGGGCAAAGTCATTGGCAAATATGCTGGACACACAGAGCAAGAGAGAGAGAGAGATTTTTTGGGGCAGGAAATGCGTCCCAGGAGCAAGTGTCCTCGCCAGGACTCGCCAGGACACATCGAAATGTCAGCCAGTTGGGGGCGCTGATTTATGAGCCACATCCATATCCATATACCTCTACATAAATATATCTAAACTATATGCCTGCAAATATATGTATGTAACTATATATGCATCTGTATCTATATCTTTGGGTGTGTGTGTATATAGGTGAAATCCTGGTCATATCCTGCGTGTGTGCTGGCTGTTTGTGATACCTCCGGTACGCGTAGAATGCTTGAATGGGGTATGATGGGATTGCAGGGCAGCTATGACATGGGTCAAGGGAAGTCTGCTCAATTATAGAGCATGTTTTATTCGTATTCTTAGGAACAGCTGAAGCAGAAGCTGAAGTTTAAGCAGGCGCTGAAGCTGAAGCTGAAGCAGACGCTGAAGCAGAAGCTGAAGCTGAAGCGGAATGAATCCATCAATAAATATCTTTTTCTCGGTGTTCAGTTTCATAAATAAATAAGGAATTCCTCTATGTATTTTTTTATATATTGTAGTTTGGGTATATCTACCCAATAAATCCTTTCATCTGGAACATCCTTAACATGGAATCCTTAATTTGGCATGATTTTTCCCGCCACAATCAGTGAATATCTACCAAAGCCTTCTGTTTCTTTTTCCCCCTCTATTTTTCTGTTGCGTAGCTGCAAACGTTGACTTTCTTTTGCTCCAATTTTAAAGCCCCCATTTCTTGGTGCATATTTATATATATATATAATAATAATCTCATTGACAGAGTACCTTCTGGTCGTTATGCTCTGCGCTGTGCAATCTTCTTAGTTGTTTTTCGCTCTCTGGCTTTTGTGTGACTTTGCATATTCCACTTTGGCTTGTAAAATTTATTAGAAAAGGTTGAAAAACTGTAAAGTCATGTGCCGAAGGATATGCAGGACACACTTGCACACCTCGCTGGGTGGCGGTAGGTAACGGTAACCTGCTCCCCCTTCATCGCACTCTTCCTCTTAGTATATGTATCTCTCGCTCACTCTCCGCTTCCGTTGGTCTTTGTATCTCTGTTCTACTCATGCATATGCAAATTGCAATGGTTGAGGGTGTGGGCGGGGAGCCCCCAATGTGTGACCCAGTTTGATTGTGGCCAGTCCACACACCCCCTGTGTCTAAACCTCTGTCCACCCCCGCTCACTCTACACAGGAGAACCCTTGCCTTGCCACACAATTCCTGCCGCCTGCGTGTTGTTCCTGTTGTGTGTGTGTGTGTGTGTGTGTATTTTTCCCCATTTTGTCGCTGGAGCTGTTGCTGCTGCTGCTGCTGCTGCTGTAGCACTGTTGTTGCCACTTGCCCCATTGTCGATTGTTTTTGCTTGTTGATGCTTTTGCATGACAAACAAAAATTATAATTGCACTTGAAATTGGCACAAGGGGATGGATGTGTGGAGCCAGGCAGGATTCAGGGGGGGTGGCACTGGCTATATGCAGGATATTTCGTATTTGTTGTGTCAAGTTTTATCGCACACGTGAATTGTGCGAAATCATTGACAAACAGCAGAGCGATTATTTAAGAGCGGAACATTCAGTACGTAAACATGAAAATCCTTGAACTATATAGATTATGGCAGCGGACTTTAACAAGGTCAGAAAATCAGATAAGATATGAAGATACATATGGGAGAAACCTGTGTAGAAGATACGATTTCTGACAGATACAGAGACAAAATATAAGCAACGAGAAGAGGTAATATTTGTAATATTGAGTAATGTTTGTAGTATTTGAGTCATGTCGAAATCAAATCGTTTTTGGTGACCCCCACACATCGTAAGAGCTTGAGAACTCTATAAGTTTCAAGAAAACAGCTACCTAATCATTTTTTATACAAACATTCACGACTTGTACACCAAAAAGCAGTATCTTTCAATCAAAAATTAAAGCTAATATAAAAACGAAAAATTCTATTTTAATGCTTCATCTTATTCTCACAAGTCTAGCAGGATTTTAACGATTTTTTGACTGACTGTAAGGGAAGAATTTAAATGAAATAAATTACAAAATAATAAATGCAAATAAATAAATAATTTAGATTCTTTATTGCGATTTGTTGAGATATTTTCAAGAGAAAATTCTCCATAGATCTAAATTGTTTTTTCCTGTATTTTAAGACATGCAAACCCAAACCAAATACACAAAGATTTCTGCAGCCCAAAAATCAATTTCCATTGAAATCGGTTTCATTTAGAAATATTTGTCACACAATCGGATGGAAGAAGAAATAATATTTTTCTTAGCACTAATGAAGTTTTATACACATAAAATGTCTAATAAATTGAGGCAGAACCTCCCTCCCTGCCTGAACAGCTGAAAGTAAGCCAAAAATGTGTCTCAGGAGCAGGGAGCGCAGATATTCTCCAGCCTCCAAGCATACTCGTGTACTCCCAACCCCCGGACTGCAATTTTCTGTATAATCATCTGTATGGGAAACGAACATCGTGCTACGAGTATCACAAAGAATTCACCTCGTACCGAATCTATAAGTATTTATGCAGATGGTTTTAGGCCAACATATCTTTGGCTTACACACACACGCACACACACACATGAGCATTTATTTAAATCTCTGTGTGTGTACGAGTATCTTTGTATCTTTGCATGCGTGTGCGTGTAGGTGTTTTTGTGTGTTTCAGGTTTTTCTCCTCTCGCTTTTCACTCTGCACATTGCTGGACCGTATCACTTTGACAAACATGCGGATTATCCCCAGAATTATTAATTATTATATCTGCAAACACGAGCTTGGTCAGCTGTCCCCCGAGCCATGAGCCATGAGCCATGAGCCATGAATATCTGCAACTGTGTGTGTGTGGGGTGTGTGTGTGTCGGTGCTACCCGAAAAAGAGCATTTTGTTAAGGGAGACCTGAAACTCTGGGCTGACTAATTGGTAAGCCAAGTGAGAGATTTGTTAACTCGAACACACGCTTTTGTTTCGTGTGCGAAAGAGTTGGATTTTTGGGCAGGATTTTGGGCCAGTTTTGTAATCAGGGTATGCCAGGCTGTAGAAGGTACATTTTCTGTTTGGTGTATGATTTTGAATGTACTGCGTGTCCCTTGTACTATGATGACAATCTATCTGGATATTTTGAAGGAGTGATGTACTTCCGTCCTCTCTTCCTGCTACCCAAGAAATACCTTTGTCCAAATAGTTTTGCATTTCTATTAAAAGAATTATTCCAAAAAGATTCTCTTTTAGGTGTTAATGTATTTGTATCTCTGGTGCTAGTGCTGCATACAGATACTTTTGTATCTTTTAAGCTACCCATATGCAGCGTCTGCATCTTAAGCCCCAAACTTGTGAGCTTCGAATACTTTTTGTATCTCATAAGCTCATAATTCTTCAGAGTTTTCAATCCCAAAGATTGTTCTTAAGCTACAGATTCTTTTTTCCTCCCACCCCTATGCAAAACTAACTTTTAAGATTTCTGCATCCCTAAGATACTTTTCAGTTTTGTATCTTTCTGCGGCTTTTGCTCGAACAAAAGTTCTTTGAGTTTTTGGATGTGAATTTCATGTGGCCGCCATTTGTCGCACGGCACAGCCCATGCCCCCTGACCGCTAACCTCTACCGCTGATTGTTAACCCTACCCCCTGCCCCTACCACACTTCATTTGGATACACCCCCCCCTCTTAATGCTTCTTTAATTTGCGCCACCCTCTTGCCCCATGTGGCATGTGGTATGAGCTGCTAATGTGTTTTGGTGGATCCATTCCCATTCCCTTCCTGCCCAACAACATATCACTTGACGCGCCTAATGAGTGCACGAGGGGGGGGCGGGGGCTGTGTGTAGGGTAATGTGGCATGGGCTGGTGTTGAAGGGTCAGCCACAGGGTGTGGGGGAGGGTATTACCCCCCTGGACTTTGACTAAGTTGCGGGCTCCCAAAAACATTTGTTGCCAACAATTTATTAAGAATATTTCTTTGACTCCACAGATGCCACTGCCCCACCCCCACGCGCCTCTGTGCAGCTCCTCCACACCGATCTATAACAATTCCATGCCCCCCACCACAGACCCCCCCGCATGCCCCCACTGCCACCTTTCAACGGCTGTTCCACCAGAATTGCATTGAAAACAAACACAAGAAAAATCCCAGACAAAAGGCGTGGGTGGGTGGGGGAGAAAAAATGTTTATAAACAAAACACAGAAAGAATGCAGGGGGTGGGGTAGGGGGTAGGGATCGTTGAAGCCAGGGGGGTGAGAGTTAGAGGTGGGGGTGTGGAGTGCAACGAAGAAGGTAGAAAGTAGAACTGTAAACAAAAATGAGAAGAGGTGCGAAAAAAATGCGTAAACAGAAAAAATTGCACCCATAGCAACATACAAAAAGCGTACAGCAACATGCAAATGTGTCCAGCAACACGCCAATGTATATAGTCAGGCAGCAGCATGCTGCTAAGGCATTTAAGCAACATCAACAAAGCAGAAAAACGAGAGAGAGAGTGAGCGAGCACAATACGAATGAACCCGAAGCAGGCAGAGAGAGCAAGCAGAGAGAGAGAGAGAGAGAGAGAGCGCTAAAGCAGCGTTCATTTTCGAACTCGAAATTCGTTTGATTGAGAGAGCTCACACATTTGCTTGTGTGTGTGTGTGTGTGTTTGTGTGTGCAATATGAAAAATAACATTGCATTTTCATTCGAAAGCCGGCATTTTCATTTTCCATGCAGCAGCAGCACCAGAAGAGAAGAAAAAACTGCAACAGCAGCGAAAGGGGGTGCGGGTGAAACGGCAGCAGAGGAAGGGGGTAGAGACAGCACCAGCAGCAGCATCGGGAAAAAACTGTAAGCTATGAAAAGCACTAAACTCCCGGCAGCCGCCCAGCCACCCCCACTCAGACATTGACCTTGATCATATTATGCCCTTGTCATGGCAGTGGGGGCATGGCATTACGAATTTCACCAGATGTTTGGAACTGATTGGCTTTACTGCACTGGGAAAGTACTGCAACTACTAACTGTAGTTATAGCCATTTAAAGGGCATCCAAAGCTTCGTTTACATTACGTCAGCTGTTCGTTGCAGACTTTCAGCTTTAAGTTTTATATTTTTTTTTACGATGAAACCTGATAAAACATGAATAATTCTTGTTATTGGTATTGACAAATATAACCAACTTTCATTTGAAATTGATATTTAAAATTGTTTCAGCTGATTTTTAATTTAACCCACAACATTTGTGGCAAGTGTTTTGCAAACAAGAGAAATTTGTGGGAATATCTTGAAGAGTCATCTCTCTCCAGGAAACTATAACTATTTATGGGATATTTACTGCAGCCAAATTACAGCAAAACACACCCAATTATTACCATGTTAACAATATTCCAGACATTTTATTGCCTTGTTAACAATATTTTAAACATTTTTTTTTGGTAGCCAAAGAATCTGTTGGGGTTTGCGTAATATGATCCAGCGTTCAATAAGCAAAAATTTCGATTAATTTCCATAATTTCCATAATTTTTAATGGTTTTTTCAAGCAGCGTCAGCAGCAACATGTACAAGCATCAAGCCCCAACGAAAACCAAATGAACGAGTCCCAAAATCGAGGCAGAAATCAAACAGTTTAGAATGAACCCCACGCTCTCTATTACCTGGCCACAAGAGCAGCAGCAGCAACAGCAGTACTCAGTTACTCTCTCTGTCGTTCGCTCTCTCTCTCTCTCTCGGGGTGTTCATTTTGAACCGAAACGCAGGCCGAAACACGATTGAGCACGATGAGACATGCACACGAGCGTGTCTGTGTCTGTGCCTGTGCCTGTGCCTGCGTTGGCTCGTTGTGGCAGGCAGGGCAAACCGGCAAGCAGCCTCGGAGTTACCGTTCAGTTTATCCATCGCCGTCCCCGACATCGGACGTGGTGCGTCTCGCGTTATTTCATCAAAAGCGATCTGATCTGAGTTTTTTCGTATTCCGAAACATTTCACAAAACAAGAAGACTGAGTGGCGAAAAAGTGAAAAGTGCTTGCATCCAAAATACAACTAAAGATAAACGCCGCGCGTCGTGCAAAACCACACAAGAATATGCAAAAAGAGTTTTAAAATAAAGAAAATAAAACAAATTATATTGTGTTTAGTGTTTCCCAAACAAAACAGAAAATAAAATCAAAAGTAACAAAAACGAAATAAATACGAAATAGAACATAGTAAAGAAACAAAATCCATTTGAAAACCCTAACATTTTGGAGTATATATAGGAAATAGCGGGTAAGTGTGGCTAGGGAAAATGGATACAAAAAAAAATACAAAAGAAATTGGAAAACTTTTACCCCAAACGGCAGACCGGATTACGCATAGATCTCAGGCGTTATAAACAGATCATAAGCCTGGGAGCTTCTGTGGGCGAATGCAAGCCAAGCCGCTTTTTGGCTTTGTGATTAGAGCATTATCATAAGGTCACAAAATATGATTGTAAAAAGTGTTTTCTAATCTTCAAAGTGCGGTGACTAATTGAAACGAAATAAAGTATACTTTCCAGAGGAAGTAAGGCCATAAAAAAAAAACAAAAACTAAAAGATTTATGAGAGGAAGTAGGGCGAAAAAAAAGCCCCAGTGAAATATTCAAATAAACTTGGAATTATAATGGAAATCCAAAAAATAAAAAATCAAGTGTGGCTGGGCCCAACACAAGTGGAAAGATCCATCTGTGTGTGTGTGTGTGTTTATCTGTGTGTATAGAATTACAAGCGATGAGTGGAAGTATCTCCCTATAGATATCAGTTTTATATGGGCGATATGTGATCCCAACTGCCCCAAAACCAACAAAAACCAAATAGAACTCTTGGAGCAACCCAAGCATTTCTCAGAGAGTGTAAACAAATCATCTCTCTCAGGGGGCTTTTGTTTTGGGGGCCTGCATTGCGGTTCTTCTTCAAAGTCCAGAAACCGACAGAGCCAGCACATAGAGAGAGAGAGAGAGAGAGGCAGGCAGCGAGATGGCGAGACAAACTTTAATTATAACCAAATACTAGTTGAAGAAAGAGAGAAGACGAGGCGGGCGACACCTTTGTTTGACGCTGACAAACATTTTCATCTAGTGTTTTTTCTCTGTATTTTTTTCATATTTTTTTGTATTGTAAATTTGTTTAAATTATTAGCAAATGAGCAACAAGTGCAATAGCCATGCCACCCGACACAGGCAGGTTCATTATTTTTTCTCCAATTCTCTCTTTACTTCCCTTCGTGTTAATCCTTTGGTAAATACGCACTTCTTGTACCCCCCCTCTACCCGACTCTTGCTCTCCTGCACCGACTGTCTGCAGCGTAACTCATAAATTCACGCAAAATAAAATTTATGTTGCCGACAAGCGAGCGTGTGGCAGAAGGAAGGAGTGGTGGTGGTGCTACAGAGAGAGAGAGGGGGAGCGCGCAGAGATCTTTCAGATCGGGCGATAAGATCTCTGTTGGTGCCGCATGTGTCTTTGCTTTAAATGAGTTGTTAAACGGGAATCGTGGCCGCCACACAAATAAATAATAAGCAAGAATGGAAGGTAGAAAAACGATACAACGACTAGAGGTATACCCAGTGATGAGATTTATAGAAGAAAGTGCATTAAATCAAGTGGAATTTTTCGCTAATAGCTAAGGCTATACCCAGAACAAAAACTCACTACATTTTAAGGGTATAATTCCTTACAGGAAATCCCTGTTCTGCCCCCAAATGAGGTACACAATAATAACTCAATTTAGATTGATCCAGGGATCGGGCGGGTATTGAAAAGAGTTCACTCTCGGTTCGCTTTGCGGTCAATCGGTTTTAAGTTTGGGATTTTCCCCCCGAACTTTTGTTACCTGTTGGCAAATTGAATTTTAATTCAGAATTGAGTTTTACACATGTTAACCTTTTTTTTTTTTTTGTTCTTTCCCTGTGAGAGCACAGCGATTGGTGAGCCTTTTTTCACAGGATTTCCGTTTGCTGTTGCTGTCCAACCTTTTTTCAATGAAATAATCTCCTCACCCTCACCCTCTCAGCGTCGCCTATCCGCAGCGTGTATTCTGCCTCTAATTAGTATTCCAATGTCGTGTGTTGTTTATATCCAAAACATTGGATAAACTTTGCTTCTTCGTAGTTGAAACATAAATTTCAAGTAAAAAAAAGAAAATGTCCCCCAACTTTATTTATTCTTGGGCTGTTTTGTTTTTTTTTTGTTTTTTGAGAACTCAATTGGTGGGTACGACGTCTACATTTGGATAGTACTTCTTCTGCTTGGGTTCTTCATCAAAACTCAATTGTTTTTTGGGTGAGGGGCGGGGGCGTAGGACTTCTGCTTGGATTCTTCATTCATGGGGACTTTTGCTGCTGCTGCTGCTGGTGCTTGGGGTAGCGTGGGAAGTGCTCATTCTGCTCATTGAATCCCTGGGTAGTACTTTCCAATAGGCCTAAGCTACTTACAAGGTAAAGTCCTCGCTTACGCTGTCTCTCTCCCTCTCTCTCCCTCCCTCTCTCTCTCCACGCGGACAAGAAAACCAGAAAGTATCTTATGCAAATAGGTCTTGAGGACAAGTGAAAGATGCAGAAGGAGAGCAGCCACAGGAAGCACACAGCAGAGTACGAAGTAGTAGCTGGCAGAACAGGACAGAGAGAGAGAGAGATTATGGGGCGGACAAAAAAAACGAAGCACGCAAAAAGAAATTGTAAACACAAAACAAAATATTTGTTATACGCTTGTAAATTTTCTCGCGCGAAGCACAAAAGTAACGCTAAAGGAAACAAAAAGGAGGCGGGGGGAGTAGAATGAATGAAAGAAGGTAGAGAAGGAAGTGTGCGAAAGAAAAGCGAAAGCATAAGGCACGGGGCGGAAGCGAGAGAGGGAGGAGTGGGACAGGGAGAGGCTGATTTTCATGCCTCAGCTGGCGGCTGCCCAAAGGAGGGAACACACACACAGAAAGACCGAGCAATGGAAGAGGCTGCGAAACAGAACAAAAAAAAAAAACAAAAAACTTTATCGCAGTCCAGGCAGGACGTGCCCCTCCCTGAGCAATCCAAAACGCAATCCACAGTTCCTTGCTGGCTACCCTCACCACCCCCCCCCCCCTGCCAATCTCCTTCACGGTGTTTCACGCTCTCGCTCTCCTCTCTCCGCCGTTAATGCTGAGTGACATTGATGTGACATGCCGTCATCTTCTCATTTCCCACTGCCCAAGCCCCCCCACCAACCTCACCTACCACACACTCTCTGCCTCTTTCAACGCATTCTTTGCTTTATTTAAAAGTTTTCTTTGCTCTCTGTCTTAACGCCTCAGGGGCGTGGCAAGTTTTGTTTTGGATTTTTTTGTAGAACACACCTTATATAACAATAGAGGAAATCCCCGCACCCCACCCACGTACCCTTGAGACAGGACCCTCCCGGCACTGCAAAATAATAAATGATATGTAAACTAAGTCAAAAGTTGCCGTAGGTTTTGTAGCCCAGCCACTTTATGGAGCTTAACCAGAGGATTGGGTAGGGGAGGGGAGTGTGATAGAGGCCCCAAATCTTGGTAATTTGTGTGTGTGTGTGGCACAAGGAGGCATGCTGCAAGGCATTTACTATACAGATTAAAGTTATGGCAGGGGGCGGCAAAGCGAGCGAGAGAGAGATGAGGCTTTAAACTTAATCAAAGTAAACAGAAAATATTATAAATAATGCCCAAAGATCTGGTAAGCAGACAACAAAATATAGCAACAAGAATTAACCGATAGAAAAGAGGGTTTAAAATATATATAAAACCATAAAAATAATACTTTTTTAAAAGAACTTTCACTGTGTGAAAAAAGAAAACCCTTTGGGAAACACTTCAAAGTAGCCCTACAAATAACTCCAAGTCTCTGCCCAACACAACCTTAACCTTCCAACTTAATTCCCAATCATTCGAAAAAACCAAAACTACTTACAACTACTAATCCCCCTGCTCAGAAAAGGAAAAGAAAACCCTACTGCCTGCTGCCAAAAATCATGGCCCAAGCAACGCACATTTTGCAACACAATTATTTCCAAGGATAATTTCCAACTGTCTGCCGCATTTGTTCCACTTACGAGACGATCACCCGTGGTGTTATCAATACCAAATACTATAATGTCTCAATATGTGAACCGAACAAGAGACAGACAGAGAGAGAGAGTGAGAGAGAGAGAGAAATGGATATATTTCTACCTGAGTGTTCGTTGGTGTTTGAATTTTTACCAACAAACTAGACGATGTCGCACCCATATCAATTTCCTTTCTACCAAGCCAGAGACCGGCCAGACCCAAAACGAATTAAAATTACACATCGACGTACGGACCGTTGCGACAGACGTTGATGTGGAGAGGGATAGGGAGAGAGGGATTTTTACAGATCCTTCGTTGCCTTGAAAGAACATTTATCATTGTAGCTAATAAATGTGTTTCCTTTACCTGACCGACACACACACACACGGCATCCAGAGCCCAATTCCAATTGAGTCATTTTCCATTTGCAACGCAACCCCCCTCGAGATACGAGGTTTGACTTTGTCCATTTAATTTTGTTCCTTCTTACGTTTTTGTTTCTAGTAATTTTTTTTTACCAATCAAACAATTCAATTATAGAAATGCATATAAATTTCACGAGCAGCTGTTTGTTGCCTTCTTGTACTTGAGAGGAGGACAACCGCAATTGTCTTTTGTGTCAAGTACTGGCAAGAGAGCAGAGGAGAATTTTTGGTGTGTATGGTATAAATCACAAACGAAACGAAACGAAGTGAATGTGAATGTGAAAGTGAAAGAAAGTGTAGCCTTTAATTGGCCTGAAGTGCTTGGTATTTATGGGCTCAAGGAATGGGTTGAAATTGTTGGTTCTCTTGGGGGGTTTTCGATTGAAGTGTCTCCCTCCCTCACTGGGACAGCTGCTGGTCCTTATAAGTATTCCAAACTCCATCCCCCTGTCCAGCTTTTTAAGACAATTATCTAAGTGCTTGCTGCTTTGGGCTTATCGAGAGTAGAGAGAGTGGAGAGGAGAGGGACTTCACTCGCTAATTGCCCTGGCTCTCTCTGGCTCTGTCTCTGGCTTTGATTTCCATTACGCTCAGGCCTGCTGTCCATAACATTTCCGTTTTACTGGCTGGCTGCCTGCCCTGCCTGCTCCTTGCTTTCAGAATAAAGAATAGACAGGGCATAGCGAGGTCAGGGAGTTTTTTCAGGCTCAGTCTCAGACTTAATCTCAAAACAAATCGATTTCGTTGACTTTCGTCTGACTGCCTGTCTGTCTGTCTGTCTGTCTGTCTGTCGTTTCCTCTTGGACTTCAGTCTCTCAGTCTCTCGTCGCTCAGCCTTAGAGTTCTCCTCTTTTATTTTTTTTTTTCAACACGATTTATTTCATTATACTCAAACGTTTTTTTTTTTTTGCTTTTCGTTTTTCTTTTGTCTGCTCAAAGTTAATCACCCAATGGGCCAGACAATTCAATCGATTTTCAAGCGGCAGATACAAGATACTCTACTCACTCTCCTCGCTTAGTTGAGAGCTTTAAGATTTTTAAGTTTTAACTTTTATTTTCCTTTTCGATTTGGTTTGCTTTGCTTTGTTATTTATTAGTTTGCCGCTGCCGCCACTGCCACGGCCGCTGGGAAGTTCAATTCAATTCAATTTTCTTTACAACATTTCATCTTTGACATGTTTTGTGTGTGTGTCTGTCCAGAGAGTGTCCCCCCCACTGTCCGCTCCCCCTGCCAGTGTCATTGTATCCAAGCCACTGCTGCCTGTCTGCTCCTCCTACTTCTCCTCCTCGTTTCTCTTTCTCTTGCCTTTTTCCTCCTGGTTTGTCGTCTTCGTTTTTAATATCTTTTAATCTCCAATGTCAACAGCGGCTTACATTTGATTGCAAGACAAGACACACACACACAGACACAGACAGATACTTGGAGATACAAAGATACATAGCTACAGATACAAACATTTCTTCTTTTTTTTTTTGCTCTTGTGTTGTGAGAGAGAAAAAAGAGATCTTATCACAGAGAGCACATCGAGGCAGAGACCGAGAGACCGACCTCCTCTCTTCTCTTTTCTCTTGCGCTGTATAGAATCTCTGAGCTGTCAAGCTAATTAAATGAAAACCAACTGGCAACATATGTTGCAACGTATTCGTGGCATCAACCTTGGACTTGGGACTACCCCAAGCTAAACAAAAAGAAAAAAACAACAACAAAAAAACCGACAACAGATGGAGGGAAAATCTTGAAGTCCAACTTTTGATTTAAGTTCAAAAAAAAGGAGCTAGAGAATTTAAGATATTTTTTTACCAACTCTTACGCTTCACACATATCACATTACAGCCGGACCATCCATCCCAACCATCAATCAATCATCCAATTCAATCCTAACTCAATCTTAACCCCCCCGCCACACAACAACAACTGCCAAAAGGTTGCAGCCCGAGAGTCAATTTCTCTGCTCTTCAATTATTTTTTTCTAAGCCATATGTGTGAAGAAAAAAAACATCAACCGCACACAGAAACCCAAAAAAAAAAAGGATAATAAAAATCATAAAGAAGAGAAGTGAGAGAGAAAACCAATCCCCCTGCCCTTCGAGGGTTAAAACAATTGCCCATGAGTCGACAGAAATATCCAGGGGGTGCTGCTGCGGCCAAAAATAGAAATAGGATAAGCAGAACCGAACAGAGCAGAAAAAAAAAATAAATACTCAACGCACAAAGTAAATAAAAATAAAATGGCAAAAAAACTGGAAACGCATTAAGCAAAATCAATAAAAATTAACATTGGCCAGGGGGGTTAGGGATGGGGTATGGGTAGGTGTTATTTTGCTAGGGGTAGGTGTCATGGCTTAGGGGTGGCGGCAGAGTAGGAAAGCGCGTGCTGCTGGCTGCTTGCTGCTTGGGGCACGGGACGACCGTGTGTGAGCTGAAATGGTCAGGATCAAGCTAATTATAAAGATAGCAGGAGGATGGAGGATGGACAACTTGGAAATTGTTACGTGCCAGGACATTCATGTGTCAGATAATTAGCAGGAACAAAAGGAACACAGCACAAGGATACACAAGGCGACATGCGAGGCGACATGGACACATGCTGGTCTGGTCCACGCCGCTTTCAACGTAGTTTCTTTTACATTTCTGTTATTTGGCTGCTCATAAAAGATCCTTTGCGTATACCCCAACTAATCAGTATATCCTACTCTCGCTCTCTCTCTCTTTACAGCTCTTAGAGGCCGCCACCGACGGCTGTCCAGCGATGACAGCAGCAGCCATCGGGAAGCGCATTTGACCCCGCCCCCACACAACTAAACAAAAGAGCTGCAACAAAACACACACACACACGCACACGCACACACACCGAGAAACCTAGGCAGGACTCCAACCCAAGGACTGCCGTATACAAAAATTGTTGTGTTAGAACGGAAACACACACACCAAATGTGGAAAATGTTGGATATCATGGACATGCCCTCCTCCGATGCGGATATCTTTATGTTCGAGTGCGATGACTGTGCGGGGGGAATGCCCATGCCACTGGCACCGCCGCCACAGTTCCTTATACCGCCGCCGCCAAGGCCGCCAGCGTTGGCCGAATATACGGTGGTGCCGCAGGACTGCAACGATGAGCAGTTGGCCCAACAGCAATGGGACAGCGATGTCTGTCAGGCAATGCCGGTGAGTAGCCAAGCCCAGCACATTTTCCCTCCCCCACCCCCCGCTGTACTATAGCAAGTTAAGGCTGATTATAATTTCGAGGGCGTTGCAAATCCCCGCACACCGACCCATCCGAGGGGTGGCTGATTATGCGGCAACCCTTACCCGTTCTCTAAACTCGTAATGAGGTGGCCCCTGCATTTTGGCCACAGCTGTTGGGATTTTCCTTTTGTATTTTCTGGTTAGTGTTTTTCCTTTTCACATCGCTCGCAAGTTGCTTTTGGTTTGGTTTTTTTGCTGCGCGCTTTCTCGTTAGAGGTGTCAGAAATTTATGTTGCCTTATTGAATTATGTGTTATGCATATTGCAACAACAACAACAGCAGCAACAGCAACAACAATAGCAAACTCAAGTGGTAGGTTGATATTTGTAGCTGTGGGCGTGGTGGCTCAACACCCCAATAAATGTTAACAGTTGAGTGGCAAAAGCACTCGAAATCTGTGTATATGAATTTATTGAATTGATTTATTGACAAGTCAAAATCTGTTTGAATTTTATTTGCGATTGTAGAGGTTCCCGTAAATTTATTTTAATTGGGGAAATCGGTTTTTGTGTAGTTTTATCTTTTAAATTTTGGCTTTGATTTTATTTATTCTTCATTTTCAAATTCAAATTTCAATTAAATATCGCACAAAGAGAATCCTTTTTGTTTTTCTCTTTCATTTCCATATTTTCTTACTCCAAAACACTTTCACTTCAATCTTTCTTCGCTTAAAGGGGCCATCTTAAAGGCCATTTAAATTGAAGTCTCTGGCATAAATAAAAAAAGGCCCCAAAAAAAGGGATGATGAGAAATTGCCAACATGGCACAACGCCCCACACACACACACACACACACACACACAAAAATCCCTCCTGGTTGCGGGGGAAAAACCACAAGAAAATCACTTTAAAGCAAAAGTGAAACAAATTTTCTTTTGCGTTTGGGTTGCCTTCAAGTCAGTCCTTGAGGGAGAGAGAGAGAGAGAGTGTTGCCCGAGCAACAGCAGCTGTTGCACGGCTACTGAAGCTCTTCCGACATCAGCCATGCCTTGACGACTGCCGCCCGCCCCCTTGTACAGATGATGATGATGACCATATCCCCTCGCTGCGAGCAACAGAAATTACAATAACAATGAAAAAGTTAAGCGACAGGCAACAGCAGCAGCAGCAAAAGGACAACAAATGTTAGTGGGCCGTGGAACAAAAAAGAGAATGGCAACAAAAAATAAAGCACTGCCCTTTGGTCCTGCCACAGAACGGACTCTTGACTCATTCTGGGGAAACATATGGCTGGCTGGCTGACTGGCTGGCCCCGAAATCAACCCTCGACTTTAAAAGGTTACATATTTAATTTCTGTTTTCCTCACATAAAAACATAGATAGATAGATAGATAATTTTTCATGCGGAAAAAAACTCTCGTCTAATCTGTGGGGGCAAAGTGTTTGTTTAGGCGCAGGGGAACGAAAGGCAGGGGCAGGGGTATGTTATGAGTAAAACAAAGATCAAATTCCACATATCAACACACAAACTGCAGCACTGTGGAAAACGGTCATTGATAAAATTTCACGTGCTGCCAGTCAGCGCCCCAAAAAAAAAAAAATAAATAAATCTCTGGACTCCACACGAAAAACTCGAGTGTTTTCCACTTAATTTCCAACATGAAAAATTTAAATAAATAACACAAAAAATGTATCTATATAAGCCCGGGCTGTGTGTGTGGTCTTTACCTCTGCCACAGCCCCTGGGCCCCCGTATGAGACATATCTCTGAATCTGGAGTATTATTTCTGTGTGTGGGCAACACTTGAGGCTGTCTCTTGGTCTGTCTGTCTGTCTGTCTGTCTGTCGCGCGTTGGCTTCGTGTCGTTGATTTATGCTGACAAATCAAATGTTAACATGCAGTTTATGTCTCGTGGAAACTGTATCTCACGGTTAAGGGATTATATTAGATCAAATTTTCTTATAAGAGCCCCATACCCCCCACCCCATTAAAAATCTCTGAGAAAATCAGCTTAAAATCAGAAAAAAATCAAAGCATTCGAATCCAATTTAATGGATTAGCATTGGCAGGGGTGAGGGCAGTGGGTGGGTGTGGGTAAATTGAATGACAGGAAAAGCAGGAATTGTGCCAATTTGAAGAAGGAAAAAAAGAGGCAAACTCGTGAGGGGCGGACAAACGCGGAAAACCTTTAAAGGAAGGCAAAAGGCGGAAGCAGCTCCAAAGTGAAATTAAATTTCACATGTGTCTGCAGAAGGAAGGAAGGAAGGCAACCGGCAGGGCGGCTGGTATATACATATATATAGAAAAAATCCTTGACAAGCAGCTTCTGATTTGCTTCAATGGGCGTGGCAGAAATAATCCTTTTTTTTTTTTTTTTGCACATTTGTCCCAAAGAAATATTTCAACGTTTTTCCTTTAAGCAGCAAGCAGGAAAACGACGAAGACGACGACAACGACAACGACGAAAACTCTTGAAGATGATGATGGCTTGGGGTTACTTTTTTTTGGGGGGGTTAAAGAGTGTGTGTGGCCCACAGACAGGGTTGGTGGGGCGATAGGGTATGTGTGGCAAATAGCATGACATTGATATCAAATGTCGTGAGAATGCGAAATTCCTTAGCTACATATATATTTTCTATCTCTATCTCACAACAATTTTTGTTGTAGTCTGTAGTCTGCTTTTGGGCGTATGGGCAAGTTCTTGGATTTTGGGGTTTTTCGTTCATTCTTGTTGGTTGTTTTTCCGGGGGTTTAGTGTTGATGTTGTTTACAGTTGACATCGCCAGACACAGCTGCAGACAGCAGCAAGAAGCAGGAAAAACTACAGAATGATAAAGGGGGCTGAGGGAGGAATGAAAATGAAAAATGTTGCCAGTCAGAGAGTAAAATGTATATTTTATATAATATACAAATATTTATTTCCCGTTTTTTTTTTTTTGAGAATATTTAGAGAAATAAATGATACTTAAGGATTAAAGCTGTAAATAAAAGTTAGTTGTGCGCTCTGTGGTTCTCTGGTTTTAGCCAAGAGCAATATATTAAATGTTTATTTATATCCCCTTTAAAGTTTCAAAATTAAAGGCTTTCCAACTTTAAGCCTTTTGCTAGCAATTTTTATATTATTTTCTTTGAGTTTTTTCCAATCGAAACCCCCACACAACCCCCAGCGAAGTTTTCTTCGACTCATTACACCCTTTAGATGATGATGATGGTGCTTACGCCCCCCCTTCGCATCTTATGGGTTGCAGAGGGGTACCCTCAATCACGAAGCTGTTTCCAAACAATTGCACTGCCAAGTGGTTACACCAATGGGGTTTTGGGGAAGCTCCAGGTAGCGCCACCTCACCCTGCCACACCATACCACACAGCTCGATTCTCGGATATGCACGTGCTATGAAAATCGAAGTTGTTAGGGCTTACAGGATGTAGTAGCAGTGTTGAGAAAAAAAACAGGGGAAGCCACAACAGCCACACACACACACACACATCGCATGTTTGAAAAACTTTTGCCATGTTATCAAAGCAACGGCCAAAGTTGCCTTAGCTGTTGTCTGCACTGCACTGCTCTGTGCACTGCAAGTGGCACGTGCTTGTTGCAACGCAACATCATCAGGCTTTTGTCTATGTGTGTGGGGGGGGCCAGAAAAAAAACTTTTGTGTTTTTCTCATCAGGCACGAAAATGAAAACGCTGCCGCGCGGCTCTCTCTCCCATCAACCGTTTGACTTTTGCAAGAGAAACGAAAAGTTGTTAACTTTTAAAGTTTCTGCGCCCAAAAGAGCGGTGAGAGAACTTTTCAATAGGTTCAAAAATAACAACAGCAACAACAACCACAGTTTGACGACTGATTTTGATGACTCCACTCTGGGCAGAAAATGTTCTGCCCGTACTTTGTTGTGCCCCCCCCGTCTTTTGTGTGGGTTTTATGCACCTTTAAAAATTGGGTCAAAGCCAAGCACAAAAACCTTCACACTTTATGGCCTACTTGAAGGCGAAAGCAAAAAAAGCCTGGCTGATTTTTCATGATTAAAAAGAAAAGAAAAAAAACACATACACATAAAAGTAAGAAACATTATGCAACACTGGCTGCGTTAATCTACATTCTGCGCGCACTTGTAAGCACTTTTTCCTTTTGTTTGTTTTACGATTATTATTATTCTTTTGGCTTAAACTTTAGGCCATAATTTTACATTTATCCCAGAGTGCGGTCCCCTCCAGCTAATGGGTTTTCTTGTGGGATTTTGTTTTTGTTTTCCTGGAGCAGCGCCTTAATTATTTTATCGGCCAAGTTGGCAGCACTGCCCGTCGTCTGACTGCTGACTGCCGACTGCTGTCTCTGTTTGCGTTTCCTTTATTTGTTTTTTCCTACCATAAATCGTTCAAAAGCTGCTATCGCTATCTGGGTGTATGTTTACCTTTTGCCTACTACTCCTTTGCCTATTTTTTTTTTCTCTTTATTTAATTTAATTTATGGAATGCCTAGAGCCAGATGGAAGGCCTTCAATCATACAGTAGGGTCCGCGGCCTACTGTGTTGCACTGCTTATCTGTAACGGGAGTGGGGGGTGTGGTCGAGCAACTGTAACTCTGCCGCCGCCTTCTCGTTGTTATCGATAATGCGACTCTGTTTGCTTACAACTTTTTTTTCAGTTTCTTTCTTTCTGTATTTTATCTTTTGGGTTAATCCGTAGGGGCATGGCTCTGAGGCAGCTGGAAGCGTTTCGGTGGCAGCTTCTGGCACTCCACACGCCACAGCACACAGCAATCGACAACTGTCGCAATGTCTACAAGCTTCCCAATCTATCCCCCCCCGCTTCATTTATTTGCTTGCCCCCAAAAAATATATATGAGCATTACAAATAGGTAAACGCTGCATTTCGTTGTGCATGTATTTTAGATTTATTGATTATCAACGCACACACACACACACGGACACGCACAATGCAGTTCAAAGTTGACTTGGAAAATCGTTTCGTGTGTGTGAGAGAAGCATGAGAAATCTTTAGACAAAAGAAAATTATTTCGTTTTTCTTTTTCACAAGCACACACAAAAATTGAATGACGCAAGTGTGATTTCTATATGAATCAATGGGGTCCCGGGTCTGGTCTATTCGGGAGTGTAAGAGATGGTGTGATAGGCAGCAGGGGGAGGGACAGACAGACTGAGAGCAGGTCTCTAAGCTGCTGTCATTTTATTTGATAGTGGGGTGAGGCAGGAAAAATTAAAAACTTTTATCGGTAAAATAATCGAAATGAATAATAATCAAAAAAAACTTACCAGAAATCGAATAATAATTGGCAAATCTGCAAAGAAAAATATCTTTTTAATAATTATAATAGTTATAATTATAATAATGCACAAAATTATAATTATAATAATTATAATTCTCAATCATTTATTTTTCGATTATTTATCGATAACTAGGAGAAAGCTCTAAATTTTGGTTGATTTACTTAAAATAAATTGTTTTATTTTGCACAATATTTTCAATAATCAATATTTAAAGCGGATTTGATAGATCGAATTTGGGGGCATCATTTGATTATCCGCATCATCTAACGATACATAATACCACATTAAATCAATACATTTGCCCTTCAGCGTCTCCCAAATGCTCCACTGCTCCACATACAATAAAAAAAGCCAAAAAAAAAATATGGAATGAGAAGCATAAGGAAAAACTGGCGTCAGGTCTCATTAATCAATTTGATTACGAGCATTGGGGCATTGTTCGTCTGTTCCTCAGTTCCTCTGGGGCTGCCACACAGCTTTTGGCGTTGCACTGCACACACACACGCAACACAACACATGCCGCATTATAATTGTTTAATTTATTATTATTTGTATTTTGGTTTTGCCTTGAGAGTCGTCTGTCTCAGCGATTTGTCTTTGAAAATGGATTTCAAAATATCACAAAACAATTTCTTTCGTTTCGGTTTTGGATTGTGATAAGCGTCTGTCGTCCCCCCCCCTATGGCACTCCCCTTTGGTACTGCTATTGTGTGTGTCTCCCCCCACCCTGCCTTTTCCGATAGTTTAAACAATTTCGCCATTTGGAGCAACGGCTGCTGGATGTCAATATTTTTATGGCTTATCTGTGACTTTAGGCGGTGGGAGAGCAGAGACCTTTCCCCCTCTCTCTCTCTCTCATTGAAATATTAATAATAATATTTATATTTGCTGCAAGCGCTTGATTAATTATATGCCAGAATCCCCTTTCTTGGGACGATAAGCGGCGATTGGAAAACGATGGATGCTTCCGCATTTTCTGTGTGTGTCCCACATTTCATATTTGTACGCATCTACTCATTCGTATTTCTCTCTGTTTGTGCGTATTTGTGCCTGGCAAATAAATCAAAGCCGAGCGAGAGATGCATTTAATAAATTAGTAAATGCACAAAATGCATTATAAATTAAAGAGTAGCCCACATACACATAAATGCAGCACAAAGAGCACCAGTTGAGTAAACACACACACACACACACAGATACTCTCCAGATACTCGTTCATACAATCGCTGGCGAAATTATTTGCACAGCTGTCAAAGTTTGACCTCAATATTCCCTCTGTGCGTTTGGCATTCTCTCTCGCTCTCCATCTCTCTTTCCCCGAAAAAATATACATATATATATTTTCAATGTTTTTGAGTGATTTATGCTGCGTTTGTCTCTGCTGTGCAACGACAGGTGCATTTTTGTGGAGGAGTTTTCCCTTTTTTTTTTCTCCTCACCCGACTGTTTTTTCCACCAAAAGTTTGGGGTCAAAACGCCAGTTTGCGCAACAAACAAACACACAATTTAAATAAATAAAACTACTTAATGCAAAAATATTTCAAATCTACGGTGTGAGGGGGGGGGGGAATGAAACAAAAAGTCAGTTTATCTCTTTCTTTTGACAGGCGACAGGTGAGAGGCGGCCGCTCTGTCGCTGCCGCTGCCCCTCTGATAAGCAAAAAGTTTTTGTTGGAATGATAGTTATTTTTGTTGTTGTTGTCATTGTTGATTTGAAATATGAGAAAACTCGTTGGCAAAGACATAAATATTCAAAAGGTAAAGGCTGCTTTTTTTTGGGTATATTTTTTTCCGACATTTCAAAGCATTTTCCATGTTGTTTGGCTTATGTTATATACATACATATAATGCCCGCCCACCCCACGCTTTTCTTGCAGCTCCCATAAAAATCTCAGCTAATTTTTTTCTTTTATCAAATGTACATATTTTCCTGCCCATCCTTGAGTTGTTTTGTTGTAACTTTTTTGTTGTTTTGTGCATGTTCAAGCATAAATTCAAAAGGCAAATTGCTCGCTTTATCCACAGCGACGATGACCTTAATTTACTGTAAGGTCTCTGGCCAAAAAAAAAAAAGAAGGTAAACGCCTACACTCTAGCTTCTTGGCCTGGCTGGCTCTAACCCATACTCGCCACGCTTCTCTTGCGGAGCCAAAGTAGAAGCCAAAGTAACAGGAAAAGGTTAACAGCCAGCCCAAGTCGCGTGCACTGCGCTTTTGTTTGCATTTCGTTAGGCATATTTACCAAAATATATTTCCTCCTCGTCCATTTAGTATTTTTCCCTCATTCAGCGCAGTCAGTGTTTTCCTGTGGCTTTCTTTCGTGTCTTTTTGTTGTTGTTGTTTTGGTTTGTTTTCTGCTTTTTCGTTTATATGCAAAATGGCTTTGTGTTTGAGTTTGAAACGTTGATTTACATTACTGCTCCCCCATCCGCCCATCGCATTAACATTTAACTTTTACTTTTTATTAACCCCAAAAGTTTCTCTCTCTCTCTGTTCATTTGCAGATCTTGGATGCTAGCCTGTACAGCAGTCAATCGTTGGCCACCTCGGCCATGATTGCGGTCTTCTCGCTGCTATTGGTCTTGATTGTTCTCATCTCGTCGCTGTTCGTTTGGAAGTAAGTAAAAGATACAATATCTAGTGCTAGTTGTATGTATGTATGTATGTATATGCACCTACAATGACTCAATTATGGTCTTGGGGCCACACACAATCCAATGCGGGGATCCAATACCCATTCCCCCTCCTACCCAAAACATTCTTCCATTCCATGCAACGCCTTGTGTGGCTTTGTCTTGACTACTATTATCGCGGCTTGTCTGTCTGTCCCCCGGCAACTTTTACCGCAGCAGCTGAAAGCTCTCCTCTGTGCTGGGGAGGCGTTAACCATTGCCATGCAACATGTTGCATGTGGCATGTTGTTGCTCTTTTGCTTTTATGATTTATGTGCAGCAAAAAAAAAAAAAAACTTTTGCGCTGCCAGATAACTGAGTAGAGATACGAACGGAAGAGCAGTGGAGTAGTTTTGGAGTGAGGGGAGCAGAGATCTTAAGATGAGAAATGGTTAGGAATGAAATCAAGTTTAAGAAACGCTTTAACTCAAGTGCTGCATTCACAAAAAAAACTCAAAGAAAAGGTTTCTAATAATTAAAACAATTATTTATATCATTGAAGCCATAAAAGTAATCTGTGAAATAAAATATTCCTCATTATTCAGCATATTTTTTGTTGATAGAGATCTTTCAGCCACAATTGAAGCTACAAAAACCATTTAGCCACAGCTTACATCAAAGGCAATAATAGTTTTCATCATTTAAACTGTTGGCTCAATGCTTTCCATCAAATAGTCAATGAATTGTGTATTTAAAACAAATTTAAACAACTTTAAGCCCTCGTAAATATCTTAACGATGCAATTTCTTTTATTTAAATTAAGTAAATAACTCTCCATAAGCTTTTCATCAATTGATTAAAATACCCATGATGCATTTACAAACGTTTTTAAATCGCACACCAAAAAAAAAAACGTAATTAAATCAGAGAGAGAGAGGGAGCTCAAAGCATTATGCACTTATTGCCCCACAAGGGCAGGGCAGTAGGGTGAAAGGATAAAAGTGTTGAGCCGCATAAATGTTCGCGCCATGTAAAAAATGTGCAGCAGGCAATGTGCGCATAAACATTATAAAACTATATCAAAAATGTATGTAAAACAAAAGTGCAACAAAAAAATCACGAAAGAAATGAAAATCCATTTGTAAAAGTTATCCCTACCGTTAGAGCGAGAGAGAGAGAGAGGGAGATAGAGAATGAGTGAGGGAGATAGTTGTAGCAGAGCCAAACGAGAATTAATGTAGTCTACTTTCGAGCGGAGCCACACAGTGACCTCAATATGGGAATGTATGCATGTAATATTTATGTGTGTGTATATATATATATGCATGCATTCAGTGTGTGTATTTGTGTGGGTGCACTTAAAACCCGAAACTAAATTAAATTGAAATTTTAAATAAATGCTGCAGCAGCTACAAGAAAAAACACGTGAGAAATGGCTCACACACACACAACACACAAAAAAACAAATCAACTTTTGGTTGGGCGGTAAAAAAAACACACACACACACACAAAAAAGATATAAAACAATTTACTTTTACGGTCTCAAGGAAAAAAAAAAAAAAAAAAAAACACACACACACCATGAGATTGCAAACGAAATGAAATCTGCTGCAGAAATAAACCACAAAAGGAGAACGCAAAAAAAATACTAATGGGAAAGAGAGAGGTAGACAGAGAGGGAGAGAGCGAAACAAACTCTGGACATTGTTTGCATGTAATTCAGTGTGGAGTAAAAGCTGCAAAAGATTTTTGCAAGCACCGCAGTGGAGTAAGGGAGAGCAAAGAAGATAGATAGAGAGAGAGAGAAAGAGAGATGCCAGTTCTAGATAACAGTTATAGGCAAAGGCACGAACACAGCCAAGAGAGGGACAAGGCCAAAGCTAAGGCTCAACACTTTTTTTTATAGCAGAGACTTTAATGGGTTAAATTTTTTGATTAAAGCACTTTTTAGTGCTGAAGGATTTTGTGGTATCATCAAGCAATATACTTTACAGATCCCTAAAATGGATTGGTAACGCTTTATGCAGGGAGCAATTTAAAGGGGAAACCTCCTGCTAATATCTTCTTCTATTCAGCTTTTTGAGTGTTCATAAATGTTTTAAAAATAAACCCCGACTAAAATACAAGTACCATCATTATTCACCAGCCAAAAGCCACTAGCTATCCCCACATGTATTGATTTCCCCGCCCCACAGTAAAGCGAAGAGAACTTTTTCTTTGCTGCTCATTAACATCAACAAGTGTTGAAGTAACATGTTACACACAGTTTTTTTCTCTCCCTGTTTTCTCTGTCTTCCGCAAAATCGATTTTCGCTTCAGCAAACAACAACAGAACCCCGAAAAACTTGGACGCAAAAATATTCATGGGACTCTTGTCCATCAGCAGCATCAAGAGGGGCAGGGGGCTGGGTCTGGGGGCGCGTATGTGTGTGTGTGTTTTTGGGTCCTGAGCATCAGTTGTGCTACAAGCGATTTTCATACATATTCATTAAAGTTCTGCTGACCGCACGGGCACGCACCAGCGAGAGAGATAGCAAGAGGCATCAACAGAAAGAGATGGACAACAGCACAGTGGAGAAGGGGCAGGGGCAGTGGGGAAGAGGGGTGCGTGAATGTTGCTCTTGTGCTTCATCATTTTTGAGGCAAACAAAAGGCAAAAAAACAACAACAACCATCACAAACGGGCATCTTTATTACATAGTAATCTATGCATATGTGTGTGTGTGTGTCTGTATGGATGTTTTGTATGTGTGCGTTTAGGCGAAAGGAAAAGCTTTAAGTGTCTGGACCCGCCCTCCACTCTACTATAGGGCCCTGTGTGTGTGTGTGTGTGTGTGTGTGTGTGTGCCATTTCTGTGGCATTTATGATGTGGCACATTATTTGTGCTTTTATGTGTTGCGTGTCCTGCCCCCAAAAAGAGAAGCACAAGAAACGAAAGAACTATGGAAAAACTCATAAATAAAATAGCAACTAATTTTATTTATATTTTTGGTTTCTAGCCTAATACAAATCAAATAATCATAATGCTTTTATATGGCGCCGCCAGCCAAAGCAGTCGAGGACACTACGATACCTCAGTACCTCAAAGCGCGTATGCTCTGGCATTCATAGTCTTCGAGAGCCAGGTGTTCAAGCAGCCAAATTGCTAGAAATGCCATTTCTTTATGCATTTTTGTGGCATTATTATTTTATATATATTTTTATATATGTATATATATATTTTTTATACTCGTATCCCCCTGGCCGCTTTATGGCTTTTAAATTCTTGATAAATATTTAATTAAAATGCCCCCGATGGCAGAGATCTGTGCTTGGCTCCAAAAACGATTATCATATAAAATTCAAACCATAAATTGCATTTATTATGATGCACACCACACACCGCACTGCAGCACACCACACCCCTCACTCGCTCACTTTGCCAACAATCTCTGGGACTCATAATTACCTTAATTATTTTAATAAACCCCGACAGACACACACACACACTTTCTCGCTCTCGCTGGCAAATGTTTGCATATTGGTAACTTTATTAATTACACGAAAATGTTGCATGTGCAACATGTGGCAACAAAAAAAAAAAAAACCAGGGAAATCTGAAGCGCTTGTCATTAAAATTGTTAACATTGTCGCCAGTTAATAATATTTCAATAAATAAATATATGCTTAATTTATATAAATATTCGCAACACACACACAAATTATGGTTCAAGTGGGTGGCCAGGGGCAGGAAACAAAATACGCTCGTTAAATACAAACTCCAAAGTCAAGTCGTGACGTGTCGAGGCCTTTTTGTTTGCTAAATGATGTTTCATTCATATTAAATGAGAAAGATGAAGGTACACAGGCCACAGCCCCACTCATAAGCAGGAAGAAGCTATGACATCTTCTGACTCTTAAATAAATAAAATCAATTTCATCAGAATGGCAATTTAATTTTGCTCCCTTGAAGGAGTTCTTTCCTCTGCACGCCTGTCTGTCTCACATATGTGTATGTAAGGCCGCCCTCAAGTATGCAATAACAATCAAAATTTCTGTTTATTATAAGAGGGAGAGATTTTCATTTTCATTTACCTTTTTTCTTTCTTTTCCCCCCCATTTGTTTCCCTGGCAATTTCACTTTCTTTTGGGCATATTTTTAATCAAATGCTGCCTGGAGAACAACCAACCAGTGTTGCCATGTGACTGACTCATTGGCGGCTGTCAACAGCTGTAGCACTTTTCTGCCTCTCTTCTCCACCTCTCCCTCTCTCTCTCTCTCTGGTAATTTGATGCCTTTTCAGAGTCTTGCATTTGCGGCTAGGTCTTGCGGTCAAGTTTTGTTTGTTTGTTGACTGGGCGGCCTGGGACTGGCTGCTGGTCAACTGCAGTCAACTGGCTGCGGCGTTTCAGTCGTTGTGCAATGGTCAAAAGCAGCGTGAGACAGGCGGGTGTAGTGGGGTAGATTTTTGAGCGGTTTAGAGACCACCAAAGTGGCACTGGCGGCTGGCGGTTGTCTGTTTGTGTGTGCCTCTTTGACTGCAACTTTAAACAGAAATCATCATTATGGGCCTAAGCAAATGTTTGTTTATAAAGTTTAAGTGCAGAAAAACTGGAAGAAAAACTAGTAATATATACAGAAAATTGTCGTTTCATTTAAGTACCAAAAAAATCGACAAATATTGATTTCCTTTTACTCGAAACAGAAAAAAAAAAAAAAAATTTTGGAAATCAATTTTCTTGCGCTGTTATTTGCCTTTTTGTTTAATTTTTTTCCCTTGTTTTCCCCTGCCCACCCCCTTTCCGTGCTACAACTATGCAGATTTTTGCATGCAATTTCCATATCAAAGTCTTAACACGAGGCCTCCACTCCACTCCACTTCTCGTACACTTTCTGGGGAATACCTCTGCTGCCAGTGTTTTCCCTTCCTTTATTTTATTCTTTGTAGTTTTTACTTTTTTACGTGCCGAAGGAGCTTTGCGTTTTTCGCCGTGTGCAACCCCCAAAAGTGAGAGAGTCTCTGTTCCTCTCCTGTGTAACTTTCAGCAGTTCAGAGTTCATAAATAAAAGATTTCACTTCTTTGGCAAGCCGTAACTTTGGCAAAAAAAGAAAAAAGAAAGAAAGGAATTCCCTACCCCACAAACCACCTTCACCGTCGTACAACATTGTTGCCCCTTTCTGTGGCAGAAGCAGCAACAGCAGCAGCTACTTTTTATTGTAAATTGCTTATGTGTCTGCTGTGTGTTCCCCGGGGCAGGCCCCCAAACGCCCAAAAGGTAGTTTAAGATGCTGCCACACACACACAATCCTTCCATCCCTTAAACATACAGAGCAGCCAACCCCCTCCAACCCTTTTGCATATATCGAGCATACAAATGGTTTACTTTCTTGCCAAATTGTACGACACTCTGGGGGATGCCAGTCAGCCTGCCTGCCTGCCTGCCTGCCTGCCTGCCTGCTCGTTCGGCCATAACGCTTAGAAATCAAACAAGACTCTCGCTCTCTCAAAGGGTTAAGCAAACACATGCCCCCTGTCTCACTCACTCTCTCTTGTAATCCTCCCACTCTCTAAGTTTGATTTGGTTTTTACGCCTCGTAAGTGAAATGAAATGAAATGAGGCACACACAAAAGTCAAGAGGCAGACACACACACTGACACACACACACACCGAACAGTAGAGAGTAGGAAGAGAAGTGCTTTGGCTTGTGCGGCATGCCACATTATTTAATTTACTTTTAAGAATATTTTACAAGACAGACAACAGGCGGCAGTCCTGTCTTGGCTTCTTTCTCAGCCACTGTCTTGGCCGCCTTCTCCACTCTTAGTCTCTGCCTACGTCTCCCCATCTTAGTCTCTGCCTCCTTCTACCCATCTTAGTCTCTTACTTCTTCTCCCCTCTCAGTCTTAGTCTCAGTCTCGAGTCAATGTCAACAAGCAGCAGCACCAGCAGGCAGCATCTTTCATTCTCTCCTTAGCTATGAGTAGGCTAACATGTAATGTGAGAGGTCCTCAGTGGCCGATGTGTGTGTGTGTGTGTGGGGTTGGAGGGTGTGGCTGTGTGTGTGTGTGCTGTCATTTATATTCTTCAGGGAATCAGGCATATTATGCAATATCAGATTGAGTTTGTTACGACGCCATTCAAAGCGATTTAAAGCTAGAAATTTTGAAGTTCATACATGAAGATTTCCACCGACTGATAGCTTAAGAAGCCAAGCTTTTTTTTCTGCAGATATTCTTCTATAAGCTCTACCCCTTTTATGCGCAAAAAAGTTTTTCTTCTTACAAAATTCCAACAATTTTTTTCCACAACTTCTTCTCCAAAAAGCCTCTCGAAAAGGTAAACCAATCTTCGTCTATAATTTTTTTTGCTACCTTTTCTTTTGGTTCCTCGGCCGGTAAATACGCCTAAAAGTGGGTAAGCATTTTTAATGTACCGCCCCCGCCCAGCCAACAATCAGATGCCACAAGTTCTCTGTCTCTCTCACTCACTCACTCTCTACGCGCTCTGTTTGAGAGTTTTTACGAGCGACTTCCGTCTTGACATCGCAACATGTTTACCTACAAGACATTACAAGGATGTTAGCTCATCCTGGGGGAAGCCCCCAGCAGCCCAGCCAAAGCGTCTTACTGCTACGTGTGGCCTGGCCTGTCCTGGCCTGGTGTGGCGTCAATTTAATTTCACATTTTTCATTATGCTTATGCCTGCCACATGAGGAGCAGGCAAGGCAAGGCAAGGCAAGTGGAATGTTTTTCTTCGGTTACTTGAAGGCATCGTCAAGGTTGTCTGTTTTGTCTTTTTGCCATGGGCAACACTTAATTATGTTCATTATTTTCATGGCACGCGGTTGTCCCCAAGTACTGAGAGGATTTCCCTGCTCCTTCTGAGGCTTGCTCCTGCTGCCGCAGCCTCCTTCAGAGACTTCTCCCAACATCATTTTGACATTCTTGACGCTTTGTGCTCATTTAAATTGAATTTTATGTGTGTGTGTGTGTGTGTGGGGGGGTTGGGGCTGTGGGATTTGCCGCGCATTCTTTATTAATCAAATTGTTTTGGGGCAAATGTTTCTGGGCGCGCGCAGTGGCATGGAAAATCGTGGCTTGTTTACCTGACATTTATCAAGCAGGCTGCCTTGCCTCCTGGCTTTGGTGTCCTTTTTTTGGTCATTACAAATCGATTTATCTCCTTTGGCTTGGACCAAGCCAGAAACTTATGGCTCTATTAGCCGCTCTCTACGCCGCCTCCACGAAGTACATTATAATCATTATAATCATCATCATTTATCTCTCTCTCTCTATCTCTCTTTTGGCACATTTATTAATCAATATCTGTCTTGATTTTCTTTGCAGAAACAAGCGCAAAGTGCAGAATCTGCTGCCCTGCAAGACACCCACACGGGGACCACTCACTGGTGCCATGCCACTGGGCGGCGGCGGTACTTTGGGCTCAGCCCATCATCATCATCATCATCATCATGGGCTGTATGAGGATCCCGATGCACATTTGGGCCATCATCGGCCGCTGGTGATGCATCGCCATCATCATCATCATCAGCAGCATCATCAGCAGTTGCCGCATCATCATCATCATTATCAGCAGCATCATTCAGAGGTTAGTATCTTCCCCCCTTATACACCATACACCAGTCCCTGCCCCTGCCCCATATCCCTTTTCCTTTTGACAAATATTACGACAAATGCTGTCAAAACAGTGCACTGTCATTGTCATTGTGCTGTGTCCTGTTTGGCCTGTGTGCCGTGTCCTGTTTGGCCTGTTCTTGATCCTGTCACATGCAATTCAATTGTAAGATGAAACCACATTTCCTTCCAACGCTACAGCGCTGATATCCATATCCATATCCCCCTTGCTGTCTTTCCCTTTTTGCTGTGCATATTATTCATTGATGTGTCCTACTATTTGCTGTCTTTATGCCCCTCCCCCATTGTACGCCTCAATTTACACTTGAACTTGACATGGGACGGACATACATAAAAGGACATATACATATTCATAAAGATATATGAATGCCCTCTATATGAATGTAGTATATATACTCCCTCCCTCTCCCTCTCTCTCTCCCACTCTTTGTGAGGCTTAATTTCAGCTCCTTTTGTGTACCTAAATATTTTACGACTCTGACGCCTGGAGGGCTTTTTTTTTTCTTCTCTGGCATTTCTTTTCGTGCTTTTGGCAGTGAGCTGGAGCTGGAGCTGTAGCTGGAGCTGGGTCCTGCCCTCTAAAAACGTGTTTTCTTTATGGTCTTCCTCTTGCCCTGCTTCAATTTTTATTTCATATATTTTTTTTTTTTGCCATATTTTATGAGAGAAAGAGAGTGAGAGAGAGGGAGTGAGGGGCGCAACCATGTGAAGTGTGTGTTTATTTTATTGTCTGATAAACAGCTCCTTTAGCATGGCTATGCCAGGGTGTGGAAATCTGCCTAATATATTCCCCCGTGCTGTATATATAGTAGTACATACAGCCAGTGATAATCCGCCGCGGTTAAAAAAACCCGGTGACGGGGGAAAATGGGCACAAACAAGTTTCGCGCTGTGGTGTTTGGTCTTAACATGATTGTAATTAGTATTATAATTTAGTATAAACCCCAAGTGTGGTGGAGGCGTTTAGTGTACTCTACCCATGGACATGAGAAGCACAAAATGGATTTCTCCGATATTGGTCGAAACATTGACGTTTCCAAGGAAAGTAAGAAAATAAAACATACTATTTAAGAGGAACTGGAAAAAAAATCAAAAATATTCCTTGAATGATGGATCGTGAGGAGAGCCATTTAAAAATTCTATAATTAAAAAAATATTATGGAGGCAATCCCAAATATGATATACTTAAGCTAACAATCCAAAGTCCTAGGCCCCAAAAGTTCCGGCTTAATTATACAAAGTGTGTGGTCGCTGACCATGAACCGCCCCCATCCAATTATGTGCAGGTGGTCCGTGAGTATCAATAAAGTAGAAAACATGACTTCCTATTCACAGGGGCGGCTATTGTTCGGCCCTGGTTCTGGTCCGCAGCGACCACGCCATCTTTGACCATTTAACAGACGGCGGGGCCGGGTTCGAGGGTCCATGTTTTTTTATATAATAGGCCCCAATTTTCAGGTCCAATTGTTATGCTTACATTACTCCTGGAAACGAATGGACAAACGCACAGTGCCCAGTCATGTCATACCAAGCCCCCCCCCAAATACAAACATGTTTGTGGTGTTTTTATCTAAAATTAATAATAATTACAATCAATGTTTAAGCCAAACCCGAAACCTGTTTCAATAGTGTGGTTCGCACCAAGATCGTACAACAATTATATTTCACCAATGGGTTTTTTATTTATATGGAGGAAAATAATTATAATAAAAATAAGCAAAAGTATAGGAGGTCATATAACACAGGTACTACATACATATATAGCCAACGCTTTCAATTAGTTTTGTGGCCTCGAGATGGGCGAGAGAACTTTTCACTTTTTTCTCTCCACTTTTTACTTTCGCTGCTTCAGTGGGTCGTGCGGCCGCCTATTTATTATTCATTTCTTGTGGCAGTTTTACTCCTTTACTCCTCCTCCCTTCCTCCTGCCCAAGGGTTAAAGCGGCTTACGCGAAACAGCAAAAGAAAAGAAAAAAAAATGCCAGTAAAAGTGACAGTGAAAGTTGCCTCCCTACCCTCCAGCGGCCCCTTTTTGTGCAACCCTTTTACTAACTGACATTCTCCCTTTCTGCCATTACAGCTGCTGCAAGGCAAAAGCATTCACTATCCCAGCGGCTATCCCATGACACGGTCGCCACCCTTCCTCGTGAGCTCATCGCCCGGACCCGATCCGTATCGCTCCAATGACAATGTGTACGAGGAGCTGGGACCTGGGCGCGTCGATTCGGATGGCGAATCAGAGCCACCAATGCATTCCGATGATGATTTCGCCGAGGATGAGTTATCGCTGCCCGGCGAATGCAGTTTCCAGAAGGAGCCAGCAACAGCAGCAGCAGCAACAGCAACAGCAGCGGCAGCAACAGGCACCACAGCGGGCCCGGGAGCCACGCCGTATCATGAGCGTGCCGGTGGCAGTGGCACACAGGGTGGAGGCCAGAGCACTAGCTGCAGCCTGCTGCAACAGGCGCCACAGGAGCGTCACAGCGTGCTGAGCAGTGGGTCGTCGACGGGCCAGGATGCCTCCACGGCCACAGCCTCCTCTGGCAGCAACAACAACAACAACAACAGCGAACTGCTGCTGGCACGACGCACGCCACGCACGCGACAGCAACGTGCCCAGGATCAGGATCTGAATAACAGCAGTTCGACGGCAGAAATCGCCGACTTGGCGCCGCTGTACGACAACCGCAGCAACCTGATGTCCCTCGGCTACATGGCCCGCTCGACAGCGCCACAGTTCTACAATACGCTGGAGCACGAGGTGGAGCGACGGAACCGCATCAATGCGCAGCTGAGCAAGGCCGCCGTCCCGCCACTCTCGACCATCTACAGGGAACGCATTCGCTATCCGACGGCATCCCAGCAGTATCCCTCGAACAGTGCCAGCGGCCTGATGGCCGCCACCATGCGGGCACGAACACAGCCACGGATAGTGGATCGTCGCCTGGCAGCCCATCAGCATCAGCATCATCGCATTCATGCGGCGCCGATGCATCAGGAGCCCGCCTATGGCTATGCCGAGCCCATGTACAATGCCAACTATTATTATGAGAGTGCCGCCGCCGCCGCCAATTATCAGGCACGAGCAGTGCCCTATGACACCAGCAACAGCACCAGCACCGGGGACTATCGTCATCCGTATGGCGACTCGAGCTTTGGCTCCGATTCCGGTTACAGTCATCATACGCCCGCCAGTTCCATTGGACGACAGGACTACGATCTGGCAGAGCCGCAGCACCAACAGCAGCAGCAGCTTCAGACACAACAGCCCAAGCAGCCCAGCAAACTGAGTTCAGCTCTGAGCTTTGGCTGGAATAGGGGCAGGGGTAAAGCTACGCCCATGATGGTCGTGGCAGCGGGCAATGCATCCGGCAGCAGTAGCGCTGAGGCCACCAGTCCCAATAACAACAGCAGCGCCTGCTCCACAGTCACCTCACAGCTGGACAATAATAATGCTGTTGCTGCTGCTGCTGCCAGTCTGTCGCCAGCGTAGATACTTTCTCATGTAAATTCAGGCCCGTGCCCGTGCCCGCCCTTCCTTTGTACAGTTAGTCATAGTCGGATAAGTTAGGCTTCTATATTCAAAAGAAAAAAAACAAAAAAACAAAAAATCTGTCCTGCGTGTACATCGTCAAAGCAATAGATAATAATAATAATAATAATAAAAAAAGAGAGCCCAAAGTTTCTTGATAGGTTTATTATTACTATATACCATATACGATACGATACGATACGGATCGAATGGATGTGGCCATATGACAACAGTTTTCGCTCTGTTTCAAAAGCAAAACTTTTTCGTCTCGAAAGCAAAGAACTTATAGATCCTAAGTGTTTTTCCAATGTGATTGCCAAATTCTACAATATATATATACATATATATATATATTTAATGAACAAAAAAACTAAGAAAGCAAAACAACCAACTAATTTATAATGTATTATTAAACTATAAAATTATCCATTAATCATAAAGTAAATTTTAAGTTTTATTTTTTAATTTTGTTTGTTATTTTAGTTTTTAAGAGACAATTAAAACAACAACAAAAATACAATGAAAAAAATGCATAAAAACACACACACAAAGAAAAACCGTTGAAGCGAGAAGATCAACAGAAAATATACCAAAATATCAGAAGAAAAAGAAAATAATACAAAAAACATAAAAGAAAAATCAAACAAATTGGCTTTTTTAATTTTTATTCAAGTTTCTTTTAAGTTAAAAAATGAAACTTTTAGGAAGAAGCAGGTATAGATAGTTCGCATAATTTCTGGTTAAAGTCGAAACTTTAAGCGTAGAAAGTGGGTTTAGGGGTAATAATTTTTTTTTTTTTAATTTTAATTGGAATTGAGTTTTTGAGTTTTTAGAGTTTTTAGAGACAAAATTCTATGCTACTAAATTTTTTATTTATATTTTTCTGCTCCTTCATTGCTCACTGGCGACCCCTACTGCCATGTGTTCATTTGTGGTACTACAGCTCTGGAGCCAAGTGGTTTAAAACAAAAGCATAGCTTACTTTTGAGCGGCACACATAAATATGTACAATTTCCATAGCATACTTTTTGGGCGGTGCCAAAAATGCATTGCTGTTAATTTCCACTGCCATTTCAAACAAACAGTACACTGCCACTTAACAGGAACTTAACATAGCAGAATACTCTTTCAACATTTTTTATTTAATAATTTCTTTTATTTTCAGCAAACTGAAATGCATTTAACCAATGCCTTTATGCACACACACACATTTAGAGGCTCGAACAAGACTGTTTAATTATATATGTATATAAACCTAAAACATATTTTACTTATTGCCGAAACAATAATAAATCTTTGTAAATGGAAAACTATCTAGTTGTTAAGGCTTGTGTAAACTATGACTAAAACTGAGCAATCAGCTGAGGAGATTAGAACAAAAAAAAAACACCCATTAGGTATGTCGAGTGAACCATTTTTAGGCGGGCAATCCCTTGCATTCCCCAAAACCCACTTGCTAGGTTGTAACCCCCCCTGTACATAGCAGACGAGAGGCAGAGCTGCCTCCCTGCACAGCAACCGGAATATATGTATAGCCATAAACCATTATCAAATCAAATCCCCCCCTAAACCTAAACCTAAACACCCCTCGCAAGCGTCATGTGTGTGAGAGGAAGCGAAAAATGTTAAATTTTCTTAAATGAGCACAATGCAATGTATCCTAAAAAAAACGTAGTCTATACATACAATACATATACATACCATAACATACATATAGCTTAGAAATGAAAGCCCCTGCCCCACAATGATAATCCTACCCTTCTAAATCGGATAAAATTACGGATACAAAAAACTGTAGCCTAGATTAAGCTTCTTTCAGCCATCTCTGCCATACTACGATATGCAATAATTGCTTTAGATCAAGTTCAAGTCGTTGTGATTTTTGGAAATCCCCTTAAATATAAAGCGTATAGATTCCCCAATAAATAATTAAACTATGTAAATGCAGTAGCACAATCATCCAAAGCGAGTGACAAGAAAAACCCAAAAAATCAGCAGCTTACAGGTCTTAACCCTAAACAAACAAAAAAAAAACAAAAAAAAAGGAAACATATGTATCTAAAACTAGGCATACATACATATACTTTTCAAAAACAAATCAGATGGTAAAACAGCGTTTCAATAGCTTAAACATGGCTATGATTTTTGATTTTAATTAATTTCGTTGATTTATGAAACATTTTTTTTAGTTGAATTTTACATATCAACGATCGTATTTATGTAATATAGCACACCTGGTTTCTAATACTATCAATATCAGTACAAACAAACATCTCTATTAAATACAAATCTTTTATCCATCAGAAATGAAACTTTTTCTCCATCAAATGCCTGTACATACGGATAAGTCAATAACAAAAAACATTTTGCCGTAGCTCTTCCAAAAACACACACATTAATATTATATTAAGCTAAAAATGTTACAAATAAACAACTATAAATTTTAAGTTAGGAAATCAATTGAATGAAATTTAATTGTACATAAATTGTTTTCCTGTTTTATTTCCAAAAAAAAAAAAAATCAAATAGAACCTTTGGACAGCATATCAAAGCCAATGGACTCTAACCATAAGTATTTAAATAATTTTCTACAACCACAACAACAACAAACCGCGTAGACTTTATATTGGAAGTAAGAGATCTTTTCATTTTGTATGCAAAAGAGAGTGGTAAAATTAAAAGTAAAACGATTTAATCGAATTTATAATGTTTAATGGCAGTTAATCGAAGTAAAACAGCAACAACTATATAAATATCAATTCAATTAAAATGAAAATGAAAAATGATTAGCAATTAATTATATGCCCCCGAAAAATAGTTAGTTTATAAATTTTTTTTAATTGTCAAAACCAATTTAACAATTAGTTTCACCTTTTTCTATAAGCCGATATGGATAAATAATTAAAAGAAATGACCGAAAAAACAACTGAATCAAATTATGGAAATATGAAAAATGCTTGCGTTTTTTTTTGTGTGCTGTTTTGTTTTGCTTTTTGGCTTGAGGGCACCCTGTGGTGTGCGGGGAAATTAATTGCGCCTTCCGCAAAGTAGGCAGCAGAGAAACGCAGAAATGCAAGAACCAATTAGCATACTCTCGCATACTCACACTCTTGCACTAATTCTGCAGATAGTTTGCTCATGCGTGTGAAGGGGGTTGGGGGTGGGGGTGGCGTGCAGCTGTGGTGGGGTAATATGTGACGCATTGCCCACATGGAGCAGGAATTAAAAAGTAGAAGATGAAGCAGCAGCAAGAAGAGTATCATGACGGAGGAGCAGCAGCAGCAAAGAAACGAAAATTCTGGGGACAACAGCAGCAGGCAAGGCAGCAGCATCTTAAGTACTGGCTAAACAGCGCAGCAGCAGAAATCCAAATTTATTTGGTAAGATTAATGATACACCTACTGCTGGATATGTTTCATATTTTTTGAACTGATTAAACGTATCTGTTTAATGCTTCTCACTTTGTGGTTTAATCCAAGTATCGTCTTAAATGAAATCCCTTGAAGAGCACAGGCAAAGGCAACCTGCGTGCACTTTAGCTCCCTCCTCGTTTAGTCAGTACTCAAAGTAGCAGTGCCAGCAGAGAAAGAAAGAGCGAGAGAAAGAGAGAGAGTGGGAGAGTGAAAGGCAGCTCAGTGGGCAGAGCACACAGTCATCGGCGGAGGCGTAAATCTGCAGCAAATTAAATATGCGCGCGTGTGTGTCAGAACGGAGACGTCGTGTGTGTGTGTTGTGGGGTGAGCAGCAGCTTGCGTAGGGGCCTAGTGCGGCTGGCGGTAGCTGGGCGTTTGTTTTGGCGCTTGTGCATGCAGTTAATGTGCTTATTTTAAAATTTAAATTGGCTTGCGCAGTGCGCCCTTGAGTAGGAGCCCTCCACAGAACAGAAAGACCGAAAGAGAGAGAGCGGGTAAGGGAAGAGCAAAGGCAGTCATCATTTACATGTGTGTGCATGGCGGTAGGGGAGGGGAGTGTGTGTGTGTTGAGGCTCCAACCAAGATTCACTTAAATAGAAAGTTTGCATTGCGCTTTTTCTTGCTCCTTTTTGTCAGTTACAGGATGCATTGACTGAGAAGGTAAATCTCTGCCCGTAGTTTACTTAATATTTAACAGGTTCATTCTCTCTCGTTGATTCTCTTTCTTGCACAAGTGAAACTGTATCTGGCTGATACATATATGAAGGCCACTGCCTCACCTTCGCTTCAATATACCTTGCTCTACTTCTTGGGCTGGCACTTCTTCCACTCCTTCTTGCACGCTAATTCCCCTCTCTCTCTGTCTTACTTTTTCTTTGGTTTTTGCATAAGGCTCTTGCTGTAATTAACAGTTACTTGCAGTGAGAGCATAGCTCTAGGAGCAGTCAGAGAGAGGGAGAGAGAGAAAGGGAGAGCTAGTGTTCGTGTGTGGAAGTGTGTCAGGGATATGTTTGCATTAAGATAAACAACTTAATTATATTCGCAGTGTGAATGTGGCTGCACTTTTGCTGCGGTTGTAAAAGCAGGCAGCAGGAGAGCGAAAGACACACGGAACGAAAGAGAGAGAGAGAGAGTGAGTGCCACTCAAGTATGTTTGCTGTTAATGAAAGCTTCAAAGCTTTCTTTGAGCTAATTAAATAAAATGGAGAAAGTGCGTGTCGAGCGAGTCTAAGAAGATTTATAATAAATGCGATACAGTAGAGTGAATGCTAAAGGAATAGCGAAAGTGAAGCAGCAAAACTAAAGTACAGTGTGTACTCATTTCAAGGAAACGCAGCCTACGAGGAATGGCTCCAAGCTTGGGAAGATATTTAATGCTGCTGCCCAAAAACAACTGTATTTCAGATGCTCTGAAGATTACAGTGAGATATGTCTCAATAGAACACCCCCAACGCATGGAACATGTGCCGCCACTGGCAAAGTGCCAGTCAATAAGGCAACTAAGGAATAAATGTGCAGAGCATTTACATTGTAAATAATTATATTATATAGTCTTATACACTTTTGTCGGAGATATCGAACCCAGGGCCATGACTATCTTCGACTAATATCACTGTACAAAATTCTATTCAAGTTCCAGTTTTTTTTTTTGCCCCACGCACGTGTCCCACACTTAATAGATAAAAGACATTGAATACAAAGACCACGCAATTGATTTAAATTTAACTCAATTTGTTCATCAAACTTTTCTTACGTTCATCTAAATTTAAACACATTTCATTGGCATAAATCAAAGCTTTCTCATTTTTCATTTGTTGCTTTAAGTAAGTTCGAATTCAGCGAGGCATGGACTATTTTGCTAGTACTTAAATTTTCTAAGAAAACTAACCTCGACAGCAGCGCGGAAATCAAGTGGTTCCACGCTTTTCTTGGAATGCGCAGGCTGACTACTTGCCGTTTAAAAACGCACCCCAAGGCACCGGCACTCATTATTTACGCATTAAATGAGAAATTAATTGGAAAAGCAAATTGTTTGAGCGAAAATCGTGCATAAATTCACACTCAATGGGGTACTGCATCTCGAAACCCGTTTAACATTCGGTTCCATGGATTTTACTGCAAAATAATGATACAGATTTTTTTTATTATAAATGTAGAACTCATCAAATTTTTATTTGCGTAAAAATCATTTTTATACCCGTACTCAAAAAAGAGTTAAGGGGTATATTAGATTTGTGGTAAAAGTGGATGTGTGTAACGCAGAGAAGGAAAATTTTCCGACCCCATAAAGTATATATATTCTTGATCAGCATCAATAGCCGAGTCGATATAGCCATGTCTGTCTGTCCGTCCGTCCGTCCGTCCGTCCGTCTGTCCGTCTGTCCGTCTGTCCGTCTCGATGAGCGCCTGGATCTCAGAGACTATAAGAGCTAGGGCAACCAAATTTGGTTTCCACACTCATGTAATATCACACTGCTACAAGTGTATTTCAGAATTTCGCCCCGCCCCCTTCCGCCCCCACAAAGGACGAAAATCTGTGGCAGCCACAATTTTAAAGATACGATAAAACTAAAAACGCAGTATAGTAGAGAATGCCCATATCTACCAGATTGCCGAATCTGAATCAGATCGGATCATAATTATAGCCAGAATGAAGAAATTAATTTTCAGTTGCTTCCCCTCCCCCTCCTCCAACAAACGACAACGCAACTAATTTTCCTTCTCGCTCGCACAATCTGCCGCGTTCAGTGCGCGAGCAACCCCTAGCGAAGGAGATGTAGAATCTAAATGGTACATGTACAATCTACATGTTAGATGTAGAATAGACATTGTAGATGAGATGTAGATAACAAATGTAGCAAAAAAATGTAAAATATAAATTTTTTTTTTAGTTCTAAAATTCTAAAAAATCATGCTCAAAAATGTATATACTGACTGAGTACGGGTATAAGTAGAGTCGCGTCCCCAGAAGCGACTCACACGTTCCTTCTCGTTTTAAATTATTTTCTATGCCTTGCCAATCTGTCACAAAAAAAATAGAAGCTAAATCTAAACTCTTTACTGCCATGGAGACCCAAAGACCCTAATTAGTTTTTGCGAACTGTTCTGGCACCATTTTGTGTTAATCAAAAGTTTGGGGGGTCACAGCACCTCACCGTCCCACCTGCACCAAAACAACTCGAAAAGTTGTACCTGAGAGTTTTGTACCTGCCAAAAGGCTCCTCGTTTTGTCATTTGTTACAAATTTTCACACATGGTCCAATTAAATTATTTAGACGCACACACACACACACATAGCTCTGCACAAGAGAAAGAGGACTCGAAATAGTTTTAATTAAATAATAGATACATATACCCTTGTAGTATCAACTGTTTTGTTGTTGGGAGGTGTGGGGGGTGTGGCCTTATTTTTTAGTTGCAATTTTAAGGGAAAAGTTTTGCGAGCAAACGAAACGACTCCCAAGACAAAAGCCTATGGCCGAATAACGGTAAATGTGTGTCAACTGTACCAAGGAAAAGTGTCAGCAAAAGTTATCTCTCTCTCTCTCTCGCTCTCTTGTCGACGAGCATCTTTCTCTCTTACTCTTCGCGAGCTTGTAAGACATTTAAAATTAATGTGATATGGAGGTGTTTGAGAGCTTACAAGACACAAGCCTGAAGACAAGTCGAAGACAAGAAGACGTTAACATAACGGCTGAGGACACCCTCTCCCTTGAGACACGCTTTTCAACACTGTTTTAAGAAGTTTAATTTTTAAAACTTGAACTTTAAATTTTTCTTGCAAAAGAAAGTAGTCTTGGAAGTAGGCCATTGAAAACTACTGCACTCAGTTCGAGTCCAGTATTATCCAGCATTTTATGTCCGTGGTTGTCTCACAATGGCTGGCCATCAGTGTTGCAAGAGTATCCCTAATGAGATAGACTAATGAGCGACCTCTGCTCTTTTATTTCCAATGAATTGTTTGCCAATCACTTGAGAGTTGCTGCAATGTGACAGTGGGTCTTATCACTTATCTATTTGGAAAAAAAAAAAAGAAATATGATATCGCAGTCACAAGTTACACAATTATCAGATCAGTGCGCGTGGGAATGGAGAGGTGGGGGTTGGGGGCTAATTGCAGCCACACTTTTCGCGCTGATCGATTCTGATCGAAAACTACTTAGGTCAATGCTAAAAAATGATAAGATCTAACAAATCTTTGTTTTAGCTAACTGTCTGCACATTAACCAACACTGGTGAGTCATGGTGGTTTATCATCGTTTTATCTGAAGGTTTTAAGATATCATTGCACTGATTGATTGATTACAGATTGATTACGTTGCGGGGTAATTACACACTGACATGGCAATCCGCGTTGCGTGGTCACCTCAGTCGCTGAACTGTGGTCAAGTTACGCGCAACATAAGACGCAAAAATGCTGCCAAAGAGTCAAGCTTTGAGTGTGATCTGTCTGCTGCTGGTCGTACTGCTGGGGGATCACACCACAGTAGCTCAAAATGATGTTCTACAGGCCTGCAATTTAAGCACAAGTGTTGCTTTGGAATTGGATAAGGTGAGGAATAGGAATGGGTGCAGGTTATATTTATAGCCTCAAAATAATTCCGCATATCCTTGTGTAGTTTGCTGGCATTTGGTGGGAGGTTGCCCGTCTGCCATCCACCACTTATTTCTGCACTGAGGTTAACTTCACCGTGTTGGATCAGCCCAATGACAATGTGCAGATTGACACAACCTATGGCGTGTCCCCGGACTATCCGTGGGTCAATCAGACGATGAATGCCACCCTCACAGTGCCGAATGAAACCGAGGCACCAGATGGCTACAATTTTACGTACTGGAATCCGCCCAACTACTCCCCCTACACCGTGTTCAAGGTTCTGTATACTGACTACACAGACTTTGCCTTCATCTGCGGCTACACCAATGCCACCGATAATTCGACCTCGTTTGGTGTGATCCTCACCAGGGATCGCACACCGACCACCGATACGCTGAACAAACTGGAGGGCAATGCTTCGATTCGGTTTCCCTTTAACTTCTTGAACGGCAGCATGTCGGCGATCACTCAGGGTGAAACGTATGTATTCGGATCGATTCATCATGTCTAATAATGGATATCTTATGGTCATAGTTTTGTTTTTTCCAGGTGCTATGCCCCCAGCAGTGCCAATCCCCTGACGATGATCTCCGTTTTCTTGTTGGCTGTGACTGGACTTCTGTGGCTGCTGGATGCTCGTCATTGAATATTATTTAAACTCTCGTTTTGTTCAAGTGAAAATATTAGATTATGTGTGATTGGATTGAAGCGTTGTTCAACACTTGATAGACAATAAAGAGCAGCAGAGTGATTCTGAAACTAATCAACATTGATCAAAAATAATTACTCAACACTGATACAAATTAATAAACACTGATCCAAACATAAAACTTAACAAAGAGACTGCTAAAAGCGTTACACAGTACTGAGCAAAGCTGATGAGCACTGCATATCATTACTCTACACTGATAAGCACTGAACACCGATAAATCACTGATCATCGATGATTGCATGCTATCTGGTTACCTGTTTTGTTGGATTTCTCCACTTTCTACACCCTTGCAGAGGGTATTGCCAAAGATGAAACCATTCTTGAGCTTTTATAAATTTCCTCTTCAGCATCAGCAGGCGTAGAAATACAGTAATATCTATTGTCTAGCTGTTCAGTTTCTAGAAAATTTATTAATGCTACTTAACGATCGATCGCTAAGGGTATCAACGGCAACGACGAGCAGAAGCTTCCTGCCTTCCCTTCTTGTTTTCTGCTGTGTTTTCTTCTGTACATTCTGCACACACTGATTGCAATTTATCAAAACAAAACGAACAAAATAGTGTCACTATCTGCTACGGGTTTTTTACGTTTCCAATTTTTTTTTTTTTTATTTCTTCTTCAATTTTATGTCCAACGCTGACTCAGTTCTCTGGGGGCTGTGATAAAAAACAATCACATGTGCGATGCTCTGGGTAGAGACACAAAGGGATGGGGTAGATCGTCAAAAGATTTAGATACAACGTGTGCGACTTCAATTAAATAGAGGTGGGGGCATTGTGTCTGTGTATCTATTGATAAGAAATATAAACTTTTTCCAAAGATGAGTAATGCAAGTAGTCATAGCACAGGACAGGGAAAAACCTGCGCTAGAATATAATTAAAATTTGAATGAATTTTCAAAGTATTTAAGGGGAAATTCTATTGCCATATAGATTTATTTAAATGCAGTAATCGAAAAATGAAATACATTTAGATGATTTTCCATTTCTCCATGAAGCGAATCTGCTAACTATATTTATAATATACATTTTAGTTTCATTCGACACTTTCTTACTATCATGAAATATATACTGAAATAAATATATAATTACATACATATATGTAACTTTTTTAATAATCTTATATTTGATGATGCCACTCCGATCCCATAAATGTAGACGTGATTTTTTTCAAATTCAAACAACTTTCAATTATAAAAAAAAACCATAAAGATATTAACACTTTATAATGGTAAAAAGGTTCAGCCACGCCAATTTGTTGTGTAAATTAGACAATGCATCTATTTATGGCCAAGTTAATAATTTCCACGAAAATCTATTGTGGCCATGTCAATGAGCTTTACGGCTAAGGTTGCGATGGGGGGAAGTTTCAAAAGGTAGGTAGCGCCCCAAAAGAACATGGAAAATCAGCAAACTACCACTGATAGCTCTAAGCCCTTGAGGATTACTCATGCCTCCGTCTGGGGCATGATAACAGGTCTCAGATGTACGTAAATCGGTGACAGAATTGTTTATCTGTATCTGAGTGTGTGTATGTGTGTGTGCACGTTTCTGGGTGCAGAGGTTCGATAATGGGGTGCAAAAAGAGGACAAAAGATACACATGGCTATAAAAGCAAGTTCTGTGTGCGATCCGACCTCAGTTGAACGACGCACTTGCAGCGAAACGAACGGAGTAGAACCGGAGTAATCGATATAACCAGACAGTGAAATATATATATATAGTGTGAGATCATGTGCAAAAGTTTGATGATTTGTATGGCCATCGCGGCGGCAGTCCTTGTGTCTGTGGTGCAGGGACAAACAGTTCCAGCCACTCCCGCATCATGCAGCAGTATTGCCAGCAGTCTGAGTTTCAACAATACTGACGTGAGTGAAAAGACATTAGAGATTTATAGTATAGCCCCAAACGAAAGCTAATGTCTGTTTATTTTCTCTCTCTACCCCTTCCCCAGTTGATGGGTACGTGGCTGGAAGTGGCCCGCAATCCTGCAGCGAATGCGTCCTGCATTCAAATAAGGGCGGAACTGTGGAATAACACCAATCTCCTGGTCAATATCAGCCACTCGAGCAGTGTCTCATCCCTCTACATGGATGTGAACGAGAGCGCCAACATTACGCTGGCCAGCGATGGTGCCGCCTCAACGGCTGGCTACAATGTGACATTCCAAAAGAATGGCGTAAACGAGACGGCCGTCTACACTAAGCTGCTGTCTTTCTCCGATAATTATTTGGTGGGTTGCGCCTACACGGATGCCGCCAATAGCAACACTAGCTATGGATTTATTCTGGCTCGCAGCGCTTACACGGCGGCAGGCATTGCGTCGGCCAACAATAATGCCTCACTGTATTACGCAAACTTCCAAAATAACACCTACGGCAATGTCACGCAGGCTGGGTGAGTAATCGAATCGAATCCCAAAAGATTCCCTAAGATCTGCACAAAAGATCATTCTAATTGATATCGTTTTTATTTCTTTTAGTTGCTACGCCAGCTCTGCCAGTCAGACGCTGCCTTTGATTACTGGCTTTCTGGCTCTGGCCATGGCCCTGATCTTCAAGGCCTAAGGGCACACACACACACACACACAAGCAACCCCCAAAAATCAAATGTAGATTTCGTTTATTATTTGCCATCAAAAAATAAGACACTCCCAAAAAAAAAAAAAAAAAAACCCCCCAACAAAAAAACCTTTGCCTAAGTTATTACGTCAGCTGTTTTATTTAGTTTTTAGTTTACTTTAAAAACTTCCTTCAATAAAAGACCGAACCATAATAGAGGAGCGCTACACCACACACACACGACAAAAAAAAATCTGAAGCTCGATAAAGAATAATGAGGAGAGCTCCCCAATCAGTGCCTTTAATTTGCTTGGAAACTTGTACCCCATCAAATGCGTGATAAGATAATGACAAAAAAAAAACACACACACACTCAAAAATATGAAAAATAGATAACAACAAATTTATGATGACTCTTTGGGTACACATTCCATAGATACATTGCCGTATAGTATCTTTTTGTTGTTTTTTTTTTTTCGTGTTGCCAATTTATGTACAAGCCAGCTCGTAAATCAATCATATGTGCGGCGCTCATATGTTGCCTGTCACCTGATTAACCGATTGACAAATCACTACAGTTTTGCTTTACGATTCCGATTTTGTTTCGTTAATTACTGCTACCCGATGACAGCTTCGGTTATCGCTGGCTTTGTTGGCTTATCTATTGGCTGGCTATTTTTGTTTTATTTACACCCTAATTAGGGTCATTATGTGATAGGATTGCAGTTGAAGTGGTTTACAGGAGGGCCTGCAAACGGCGGTAGCCGTTTTTAAGGGGCCACTAATCATTAGAAAAACTTAATTGAATTTGCGGTAGGACAGCGTTTTGTCGAAGCTTCAAGTGTTTGGTATAAAAAAAGAGAAATTAAATGTCTGATTAGAACAGGTTGCCCGTCACTGGGCAGTATGAGAATAAAACTGGACTGACAGAACGAAGACGGCCTTGCCCTTGGCTAAGTAAAAATTATAGATTCTATAACTATTCATGGTATCATATCGCACTTAACCAAATGTCATCTACATGTCATGTAGGAAAAAAAAAAAAAAATCAACAGCACACAATCCACCAGACACTTAATTGTCAGAGCAAGTCATGAATGGAGAGGTTTTTGGGGCGTGGGAAAGACAACTTCACTAAACATACTGCGGGGGGCAGAGCCAGTCAGTGCTTTTGGGTTTCTTATTCAAGATTTCTGTGATTTGTTTAGCCCTCCCTACTACCCATTCTCAAGTTCCTTTTGGCCAAGACTCAAATCAGATACAAAATCCCCTTCTGTAGCCTGTGGCACTTCTGCTTATACACTTATCGGGGCTTCCAGCTTCTGGGAGCTGTTGCTGATTTCATGTTTATTTATTCTGCTTTCAACCCAATCAGCCCACACACACACACACACATACCGTTCCCAGCAGATACAATATACAATACCGATGCAAACAAAACCCACACTTATGCAAACAGAAGGCCACTAAATCACTGAACACTCTCCCACAACAGTCCTGGCATTTACACCCACGGAAGGACTCTTCTGCTGCTGTTCCACTCTACCGATGATTTCTTTTGTTGCTGCTTGACCCGCGGCTTCATCTGTCCTCCTCCTTGCGGCTGGTAGCTAGCTCCTCCTCCTCTGCCCTTTCGCCTTTGCGGACAGGACACCCTCTTCTTCGGTCTTCGGTCTTCTGTCTTCGGTTCGGTTCGCTTCGGTTTATTTGTTGGCACAATTTGGTTACATTGTTTGCTTACAATCTTCTTCATTGTTTGCCCGTGTTGGGTGTTGGGTGTTGTTCTTGTTGTTGGTTGTTGTTATTCTTGAAATCAAGTTTACATCGATTAAGTAGCTGTAAAATCTGTTGCCCAAGAATAACACAAAAGCAACCCCCTGCCACCTCTTCACACAAAAGTATCTGATGGATACACAAGGTAAGCCCCACAAGAAGATGTTGTCATAAGAACTACAAAAATGGAGAAGCTTATGGAAAGTGAAAGTTATCTTTAATTTAAATGAAATATAAAGAAATTTATGGATAACATATCGATGTTGAATCGATAATATATATTTATGACATCGAAAATAAATCGATGCCATTTCTACTGTTTCTATAATTCATACGTTTCTATAATTTATCAATAAAATGCCTTTGATTGATGACTAAAATATCGATAATTTATCGATAAAATATCGGTTAATCTACACTATAATCGTTAAGTCATATGTTCATTTCTTTGATAGTTTTCCACAGACTATTTTTATGCAATCGATTATAAAACGATAATTTATCGACTGTAACTTTAGTGAGGAGGTAAGCAGAAATTGTTTGTGTTTCTTTGAAGTATGAGAAACTATGTCTTAGAGAGGAAATTTTTGAGGAAATTATCCATCAAAATAGTGTTGCCAGTCAATAAATTGCTTTAGAAACATTTATACGTACAAGATGAAAGATGTTCTCATTAGCAGAAAATTCTCTAAGTCTAAAACAAATTATTTTAAACCGCATTTCAATGCACTTAAATTTTATATAATTAGTTTTATGTGATGTATCAAACATAAATCATTGAATAACCATTAATATTTAGGATAAATCCCACCCAAAAGCAAGTACCCATGAAGTACACCTCACTCTCTCCCCTCTGAAAGATATTCATGTCATATACACACACACAGTTACAATCAAACACACAGCGACAATCACACAAACAGCCACAATCACAAACCCATCCACATATAGCCAATAATTATACACTCTCAAGTAGCTAATCATCAAACGAGCCATCACCAGTGGAAGCCAGAGGAATCAGAAGCCAAAACCCAAACCCTAGGAACCAAAACTCTGACCGCAACAAAGTCCAAGAGGCAGGGAGAGAGCAAGAGAGACAGAGAAAGAGATGGAGAGATGGAGAGAGTTGGGGCTTTTGGTCAAATGCCAGACAAACAAAGGACGCCTCCAATCAATGCTAATAGCAATCATCCTACAGCATCCTCTACAATGTAGTACTCAAAGTGCTTAGAAAACCAAAAGCCACAGATATAGATAGATAGATAGAGGGAGAGGTACAGATATATATATATATATATATAGTTGGTTTGGGAAAGAGACAGGGCTTAGAGAGAGAGAGGAAAAGACAGAGACCGATTGAAGGTGGGAGACAAAACTATTAATTAATTTGCCAGTCACTGCAGGGGCCAATCGACACGACACACCGCATGCCGTTGACATTTCAGTCAAAAGCAAAACCAATACAATTTCCCCCAACCCACTGCCCGACCATGAGACGGCTGCGAAGAGAGGGGTGTGGAGTGGCTAATGAATTGCCAAATGGAGTGAGAGTGAGAGACAAGTTTTTATATGTATATATGTATGCGAGGAAAAGCGAGAAAATTAGCTTAGACATTCATTTGAAAAGTGGAAGATGTTTTGGGCGTAGGAGAGAGAGAGTAAAAGAAAGTAGAACCACAACCCAGTAGTGTGGGTTATTATAGGGAGAGAGCCCCACAGATGTTATCATATAAATTGAAATCTTAGACAAGTTCCTGACACTCCAAGGCACTCGAGAGCATTTTCACAGTCAAGTGTCAGGGCCAGAACCCTCGAGAGCTAAGCATTGTGCACTGAAAGAAAACGTTGTATATACCCCAACAAGGCTTCTCTTTAGGTTTTAACTGATTTCGTTAAGTGTATACCTAATTTATGCTGATCTCTGGCCTGAGAAAATTGCATGACCCTCTAAGCATTTGCATAGTTATCAAACACTTGGCACATGAAAAACATGATTTGATTTTACCACCACAAAGGTAACAGATAATATATACAATATGTACATATAGCTGTGAACCTGTGATGATCTTTTGGGCTGCTACAGGTTGTGTTTTGTGGGGAGAGGCGGTGGGTAGGTAATTGAATGGGCTGTCCTTAGTCATTTACATTCAATTAACAGTTGTAGGGGCCAATCTATGAGATACTTGTGCTCCTCTCTCTCTCTCTCTCTCTCTCTCTCTCTCTGGGGTCTGGTCGTATTATTAGCTTCTGCTTTACCCATAAATATTCATGGACAATGGGCCGGGGCTTACCCCAAGAGAGAGGCGCTTCTATAGCTAATTCATTGAACCCCCCTTTACCGCCGCTTATGTTTCCATAATTTATGCCCCCATGAACTTGGAGTCTTGTGTATAATGGCACTGTGTTTTGTGTGTCCTCAGTTTTGGCTTTTGGCCTAATGCATAAGATATCTGTAATTATGGTTACAGTTTCAAGCGAAAGTGTATCAAATATCAAGGATTAAGGATTAGGAATTGGTTGCTTTTGCCCTTGGCTGTGCCATTGCCTTTGATGACAGTTGTGAGGCAACGCTCTGAGACCAGTATGACATGGAAAGAGATCTGCGGTGAAGTGCTTTGAGAGATGGAGAAAGCATCCGAAGAAAATGTAGCAAGTAGCGAGACAAAAATGCGTTCTTAAATACCCTTAATAATGACATAAAATACCTTCAAAAATTTCATACAAATATACTCCAAAATACATTTAAAATATATTTTTTAAAACATTTCAAAAATATAATAAAATACCTAAACAAATAGCACCAAAAATATTGTCAAAATGTTTTCCCTAGAGCACAGTCTTCTGCATTTAGCACAGTACTTTCTATTCCAGCTTTATGCACTTTAATTCCTAAATCCATTACTCAATCGTCTAACATCGACTCATCCAACTGTCTAGCTATGATTCCTGGCATGATTCTCTCTCTCTCTCTATCCCTGACTTCTCGGGAAAACGTGCGAATCCTCTTTTGACAGCCCATCAAATTCACAATTAAAACAATTAATTAAGTTCGAGCGACCGTAAACCACAAAACGTGAGCGAGCCTGTAAAAGAAAACGATAACCTGAAGTGTCGTGTGGGGGGTACGTACTAGTAGACATCCTACTATATCTTACATCCGACGTGCATCCTCCTCTAGCAATCCCAACCATTATTTTAAATGCCAATTACAGTTGGAGAAAGGAGACATAGAAAGCAACAGAGCGAGAGAGAGAGAGAGAGACATAGCAGGCGACTGAAACGGAGAGCGAGAGAGAGAGAGAGTAGCATAAAGTGGAATTTGTAGGGGGCAAAAATGGCGCAAATTGCTGTAAATCCATTTCGGAAGGCTTTTCCACTGTTTGCTGTCGATTTTCCCCCTCTTCCTTACCCTGTGTGTGTGTATTTGTGTTTCACGGCATTATTCGTAACGAGCGACATGATCATAAAAATAAACGCAAATATAACACAAAATGCAAACACAATAATGGTCCCGGGCCCGGGGAGTGCCTTAGTTTTTATTTTTACACCTGTTTTTCCAAAAACAAAACAAAACAAAACGTAACGCAGGACGTTACGAAGGACGAAATTTGACTGCGCCAGCACGCACACAATTAAATTTCCGGTACAACACCTACATGAGAGAGAGAGAGATTCCCACACTCACTGGGTGCCGGATGCCATTCCACCAAATACACTTTGATTTCCGTGCCTCAACTTTGCCTACATACATACATATACATACATATATACCCCGCGATAATCGACGAATCACCAAAAGAGGTATATGGGGCGCAGTATGGTAGAAAGAATTTTCTAGTGCATAAAATTGTAGATATAGGCATGATCTTAGAGACTCTAGGAAAACTAGGAAAATGTACAGCTTTCGATTTTTTTTTACTTGTAAAATTAATAATAATACTTTCAATCTATGGAAGCACTCAGAAACTAGTAATATCGATTGCTGGGTATCGTAATAGTCGCAGCATTCATTTTTTTTATATTCAACTTTTTCTGCTTGTGCGTGTGTGTGTGTTTGTCTATCTGTGTGTTTGCATCGTGTTTGAGCCATTAAAATTACGCCTAACGTAGTCACACACACAGAAACGCACAGAAACACTCTGGCAAATAGGGAGGACGTAAAAATGTGCGATGGCTTACGCGGCGTATGAGTATTTTACTTTTACAGGCGGCAGAGCCGCTGTCTAACTGCTGCTGCTGCTGCTGCTGCTGCACACACACGTTTCATTTGAAATCCATGGCACGTTTGGCCCGCGCACAACAGCAGGAGCAATTTTCAATCGAAACTCCCAGCAGACAAGGGCGTAGCGTTGTAGGTGGGTAGGTGGTAGGCATGGCAGGTGGCGGAAATAATGCGGCTGGCAGTAAGGATGTCAAAATTGGCAAAAATCGACGAGGCAGCCGCCTAACTAAAAATCAAAGCAGTCTTTTGCCTACTTCTTCGACAAGTCTTTCCTCGGAGGTCTCTGGGGCCGTCTACGTGTGTGTGTGTGTGGCGTATACGTAATATTTGCTGAAGATTATTATGGGCATGGGGGGAATTGGGGAGCGACCGAGAGCCACTTGAGGCGCCACACGCTTTCAATAAAAATGTATGTTGTGCCTCGCCTCTCTGTCTGTGCACTTAATAATAAAATTTCGTTTAATTCCGAGTTTTTGAATTTCATTTTTTATGATACGACGGGCATTTTATTCGTTTTTCTTTATTTTGTACGCCAGGTGTTTGCTTTGGCGTGTGATAAAATTTTAATTATATTTGTTGCTGTCATGGAAAAGGGATGGGGAAAATTATTATATTTCCTTGGGGCTCGTAATTTGAGTTCTTTTTTTTTTTTGCGAAAGCTGCTAATCGGAATGGGTACGGAATTTGTACGAAATTTGTGTCTGCCGCTGAGGCTTGTGAATCTATGCTATGCATTTTCTGGGAACTGCTTTTAAATTCAAAAGAAATAAACAAAAATGGTGGCTAAAGATCTAAGTCCCATTTTTCTATGGCTCTGACAGCTAGCAATATTAAAAAGTCATCTTGATCTTAGCTTTGCAAGCGGATCCCTACATTAAATAAATATTAGCCCCATTTGAAAGCAACAAATCTATCGACAAAAACGACAAAAACAGAAATTTATCTTTTCTAAGAAAAAACGTTTTATAATAAAAATAAACGATAGCTGTGATTAGATAAGATACAGTTCCGTTTAACACAATCTCGAGTATGCTATAAAAAAACCATTTAACTAGAAAAATGTAAACAAAATTAATTTATTTGTTGAAGATAAACAGAAAAACTACAGGAAGTTAATCTGTGATCTATTCCAAGAACGATCTATAACCAATTGAAATCCTGTAAAAGGGGATCGTCAACTTATATATAATCAATTTCTAAGCTATCTCTTGCAATTATTCATACAACTAACAACAAATAACATGAGATTATAATTTAAAAAAAGAGATAAATAATATTTACGCGTTTCTAACTTAATTTTCTACTCTCAAAATTCCAAGTATTACTCACCCAATTCAATCAGCTGACATTCCTTTGGTGCTTCCTCAATTGAAGATCTCTCAAATATTAATCTGTTATCTTGAGTTTTGCTAGCTGCAAAATGGATTCTGTCTCATTTGTCGCGAATTTCGCACCATTTCTCAGCCATGAAGCGCCAGTGAACTGTCCTATCAGTTGGACAAATACATCTAATAATAAGTATGGCTGTGACTCAGCCTCAAGAGTTGTCTGCCACCTGCAATTAAAACGGAAGAAAATGCTGATTAAAAACCACTTCAAGTCGTATTTAATTAGAAGGTATTATCTGGCAAGTGGGTGGGCTGGCGGCTGGTGACTGGTGGATTGTAAAATAAATAAATCAATAATCATAAAATGTGCAAATGCATTTTGGCTGCTTTATAAATTTCATTAGGCATAAGTGTAAACATTTTGACATTGATGTTGGGTCTTAAGAGCTACTCAGAGCTGGAGACCCAGACGAATGCTTGTCTGTCTGTCTGTCTGCGTATTGGACTGTTTGCTGTGTATATTTCTCGGACTAAGTCCTGCGTCTCGGACTGTATTGTGTCCTGCCTGTTTGTGTGTCATGGCATTGTGTCTCCTGCCCGCTGTATTTCTATCTTTCTGTCGGTTAATCGTGTTCTTAACATCATTTTCGTCAAGAAACACCAGAGGATATGGTATGCATTGAAAGGTAAATTGAAATGTTTAGCAACTTAACTTGAGAGTAATTTAAAAATGCTTAAAATTCTGCATAAATAGCAACCGCAAGCGAAAGTGAAATTGAGAACAACGCTCTCTCACTCTCCCTCTTTCTCTCTCTCTCTCTGTGTTTTCCTTATGCTGCTTTTTGGCCTTGTCTAATGGACGCCTGCCAACAGTTGGCTCAAAATCTACTGGCTCCTTTGGGTGAGGTGGCAACCATCTCCTCTGCTCTTCGCCTTCTTCAATTCTAGCAGGAAGAAACATTGTATTCGAGTCAGGTGCGTTGTGAATTTTGCTGCAACAGTCATTATAATAATGCCACAACGAAGTGTGCTCGGAAATAATAATCAACTTGAGGGTAAGAGAGAGAGAGAGAGAGCCAGAACCAAGCACAGCTGCTGCTGCTGCTGCTGCTGCTGCTGCTGGGGGCTCTTTTGATGGTTTCAGCCTTGGACTGGCTGGCTCTTCGTGTGCAGCAAGTCAGGCACTTAAAATTTCATTTAAATATGGACTACTACTGCTACTACTCCGCCCGTTGAAAGTGCAATCGTGCATTTGTTGCAGTTGCCACTGCCGGCATTGTTGCAATAATCGCCTCAAATAATAACTTTAAGTGCATAATTTTATAAAGTTCTCCCAGATCCATTTATAGTTATTCGCATTCTTATACTTGGTCTTAATCTTCTTTGTGAGGATGTGAAAGCACGTGAGAACATTTAGCCGTAAGCTAAAGGAAAATCCAATTTAAAAATTGAGTGCAGCAAATATGGCTCAAATGTGTGAAAAGGAGTTCAATGGCGGGTATCCAGGGAGGGCAAACTCAATGCAACTGCTACTAAATGAAGAGTTATATCTAGTCAATTGATTGACTAATTTTACTACTACAATCACAGACTGATTATGGTAATTGTTGGCCATTTTCATGAAATTCTGACGAAGTTTCATACTTTTCCCCAAACTTTTCCATTCGATTTTGGCCCTCTTCAAACGCAATTCATGAACTGCCAACGTTTTCCAATTGTTTGATGGACACTCTAATAAGTAGAATACAGTAACATGAGAGATAGATTAACCCTTGGTATAGCTGTACAGTGTACACCCCCATGGCGCCCCGCATCGTTGTCGTTGTCGATGCGGATGCCACTTACCTTTTCAGTATACATTTACATGTCTAAATAACCCTCCTGTGTCTGTCTGTGTGTCTGTTGCCATAACATTCGATTATCCCTTTTGGCTAGCCACGATTTCAAATCCTATTTCTGTTACTGATTTTCGGGTGTATATTTTGCATTTCGGTTTAATTGATTTTGTGCAAATTTCGTACAAAATTTACGAACTTTTCACTACCCCTCCTCACTCGGTTGTTGGGCAAATCCATTTAGTGCTAATTGTTTGCATATATAGTAGCGTGTTTTTTTTTTTCTGTTTTGTTTTTGTATACCCGGAATCCTGTCCTGTCCGCATTTACATAACGAATGTGGTGGTGGGCGGGGGTGCAAAGGGATAAAATGAGTGAGTGGTTTGGCAGGACTACGAAATTTATTTATATATTTTTGACACGCACTGTGCACAAATGTCGGCTGCTCTGGTGATTAAAAGCAGATTTTATTCAGATTGGTTCGGATTGGTTGCCTATAACCGTTTCACATAAACAATTCAAATTTTCAGACTGTTGAAATCGTGACGTTGAATTGCAAATTAGTCATTTACCAAATGGGATTTTTGAAAAAGGTTTTTGTTACTTTTTTTGCCGCCATAATTAGTTGTGGATCAGGGGGAGGATACATGGGCTTGCTCTGGCTGTACAGACTAGTAAGTATATTGAATAATTTTGCATGTGTTGCATTAATTATAACTGCTGTATATCTGCTGTAAATTATTATTAAAGTAAATCGTACAGGGTTGGTTCAAACTTATATTGATAAATATTTTCACGAATAAATTAATTTTACATATTTCATATTTAACCATATATCAGACACTCTAAGAGATCCATAATGAAAGTTATCACTTGTTTCTGATTTTTGTAAATGCATCTAATAGATAGAATGAAGAAGAGTTGCCTAATATACTGACTAATAAAATACCCTCAACTGCAGAAGGCATATTCGAATTAAAAGTAAGAGTTATAGTAGCAAAGCAGGGGGAAGAGCCTTCTCTGACTCCCCGCGCTCACTAGTCACAAGAAAAGCAACAATTTTAGAGTAATAAACGAGAAGGAACGTGTGAGTCGTTTCTGGGGACACGACTCTACTTATACCCGTACTCAGTCAGTATATACATACATTTTTGAGCTTATGATTTTTTAGAATTTTAGAAAAAAAAAAAAAATTTTACATTTTACATTTTTTTGCTACATATGCTATCTACATCTACATATAAAATGTCTATTATACATCTAACATGTAGATTGTACATGTTCCATTCATATTCTACATCTCCTCCGCTAGGGGTTGCTCGCGCACTGAACGCGGCAGAGTGTGCGAGCGAGAAGGAAAATGAGTTGTGTTGTTGTGTCAGGAGGGTGCAGGGGAAGTAACAGAAAATTAATTTCTTCATTCTGGCTATAATTATGATCCGATCTGATTCAGATTCGGCAATCTGGTAGATATGGGCATTCTCTACGATACTGCATTTTTAGTTTTATCGTTTCTTTAAAATTGTGCCTGCCACAGATTTTCCTTCTTTGTGGGGGCGGAAGGAGGCGGGGCGAAATTTTGAAATACACTTGTAGCAGTGTGATATCACATGAGTCTGGAAACCAAATTTGGTTGCCCTAGCTCTTATAGTCTCTGAGATCTAGGCGCTCAACAAGACGGACAGACAGACAGACAGACAGACAGACAGACGGACAGACAGACATGGCTATATCGACTCGGCTATTGATGCTGATCAAGAATATATATACTTTATGGGGTCGGAAACGTTTCCTTCTCTGCGTTACACACATCCACTTTTACCACAAATCTAATATACCCCTTAACTCTTTTTTGAGTACGGGTATAAAAACCACATTTGATTTTGTTATTGCAATGCCAGGTACCTGCCAGCCTGCCTGCCTGCCTGCCTGCCTGCCTACCTACCCAAGCAATGCCATGCAATGCACCAGCAATGAACCTTTTTTTCGCCTCCTTCTTGTTCTCCCTTTCGTAGACCACTTGGTCGATCGCAGCTTGCCGAAAACCTTGCTTATGCTCGAGAGATAAGCTCGTTCTCTATCTTTCTCTTTCTCTCACACACTGCCATTTTATGTTGTTATTGTAAGGCAAATATGTATATTATTTGAATGCAAGACACACACCACTAACATAGCAGAGGAGAATTCCTCTCTGATGCTCTTCTTTGCCTCTCCCTCCACCAGCACGCCTCCACAATTGTTTTTTGTGCGTACAAAATGTGGAAAGTCAATCGAAACTTTTTAATTTTAATTTACATTAAAATTTTGTTGACATTTTATTAGCTTTTGCCATTTGTTGGGTGTCGCCCTCGCGCTTTTTATAAAATATACATATAAAATTTGCATACAAAATTTCCACACATTTCAGGACACGCTTGCTGCAGTCAAAGTTTGTTTTTTAATTTGAATTTTTTTTTATATATTTGCATAACTCAAAATCTAGACAAACAGCAGCAACGGAGCGGCGGATGGGTGGGTAGGAAGAGAACATTAAAAGGAAAAGGCACGAAAAGCAAATATGAATCATACGCCACGCCACATGTGTGGCGAATGTTCGTGCGAATGGAAAAAATAATCTAGAAATATAATTACATTAAATGGAACCAGCGAGAGACAGGGAAAGATAAAGTTTAATGACTTTTATTTTTGCTGTGAAAGATGGTGAAATAAGGGGAAATTTTATGAACATCTTGGGTAGCGAAAAGAAAAAGTTATCGTTGCAATATTTAACTGAATCTTTCTGGAATAAATATTTCATTAAACATTATCGCATGCCAAGAAGATGATGATATATATCATTTCTCATAGGAAATATTTTGTTGATACAACCGTATTTCTAAAGTCATATTTTACACATGTTTTCAATCATCTACCAGGATATAAATCAATTAACAAAACAAATTAATAAACCAACGATAATTTAGATAGCGTCGCGGATGTGGTTTAGATATAATATATGTATGATTATTGCCAGAGATCCGTCAAACCACAAAGAGAACTCGTAAAGAGAACCCAAAAACGAAACGAAACAAAACGTAGCGAAAGAGAGATAGAGAGAGAGAGAGAGAGAGACAATGCCAATTGAGGCTCTGATATGTAAGGTAAATAAACACAAGAGCAAACATCTCTCCACAAAGATGATCTACAATACAAGCTACGTTTACGATTTATACGGATCATTATCATCTAGTAGATGCGCATGGCCCGCACACACCAGTATCATTCGCCAGTCGCGTTTCGTGGCTGATAGACGTGTGTTGTGATCCAGTGATATGTATCCGCAATTGGAGACGGATGCTCAGGCCCAGGAAAAGGCAACGGCTCAGAGTCTCTTGGCCACGAGACATACACAAACGGAGGACGAGAAACCCGCACCAATATCCAAATGGAAACGTCGCCTGCATCGTCATGTGCCAGCAACCCAATGGCTACCTTTGTACTCTACAGAATGGGGCATCGATGATTTTATAGCGGGCATTACATTGGGCCTAACCATCATACCCGAGAGCATGGCCTGTGCCCTGCTTGCGGGTCTGCCGGCACGCTATGGCCTGTGTTCGGCCTTCATTGGACCGTTGATCTATATGGTGTTTGGTTCCATTGATAAGGTTATCATTGGACCCACCAGTCTGGTGGCGTTGGTCAGTGTACAATTTACGGTGGGGCGACCGATAGAGTTTGCATTTTTGCTTACATTTTTCAGCGGCATTGTACAGATAATTATGGGTGCTCTAAGACTAGGTGAGTGTATCTATCTATTTATCTATCTATTTATCTATTTATCTGTATGTTTTTGTGTGATCTCATTGCTAAATTGATTCAAGTGTTACTGCGGTGTCTGATGTTCGCCTCCCTGAACTTGAGACATAACCGAAACGAAACCAATTGAGTTGTATGTACGTCAATTTATTAAGTTATATGATAATTCATATGCACCTATTTAGCATCAATTAGCACCTTCCTTAGGTGATGATTGCACTGTTTATTCTCATTGAAATCACAATAAATTGGGGTCTACAGACTCTCATATGATATGATTCATTTAAGATTAAGTTCCATTGTGATTATTTTCTATATATTTAATAGATTTGATGATAAATTTGTTTATTTATTTGGTCTTTTTTTTATCTTGATTTTTAATTAATTTGATTTTAAGCTTTAAGACTAAATTTTATCTTTAAAATTAATAGTTTTGTAACATAAATTCTATTTTATTATTCATTTATTTGTTGCTGGTTTAATTTGTAATACCCCAAAGCGTGAATGATTTATTCGTTATTTTAGTATATGAATAATTTTTTTGTTTTTCTTCTTTGTACATTTAGTTAATTTTTTTTGTCACCTAACTTCATATTTTAATTTTATTTTTACAGGTTTCATCTTTGAGTTCATCTCAATGCCTGTGATCAAGGCCTTTTCCTCAGCCACTGCCATTTTGGTGATCGAATCACAGCTGAAAGTGTTGCTGGGCATTAAGTACTTAGTGGCGGGTCTTTTAAGCTCTGTCTCTACCCTAAGTTCTCGGATCGATGAATCGAATATGGCTGATCTCACTATGGGCATTTGTGCTATAGCTTTTCTGCTTTTACTTGAGGTTTGTGTCCATAAACTAGCCCATCCCACATATACCCTAAGCATTTCTCTCTCTCTCTCTCTCTATTTTGTAGCTACTCGAACGCGTGGCTAGCAATGAAAATTATGGAAAAGTTACACGGATCTGCTGTCGCTATTTATCCACCTCTAGGAATACTCTCATCGTTCTTATCGGGGGCATTGTCACCTACGTTTGGCTGCAACAAGCGGGCCACGTACCTTATGCTCTTAGCCAGAACGCCTTGGCCACTTTGCCCAACTTTACGATTCCGAGTCTGCAGATTGAAACGCCCCAGCGGAACTACAGTTTCTGGGATATCTTAAAGGAGCTCAATATGGGGATTATTGTCATACCAATTGTGGGCATACTCACGAATATATCGATTGGAAAGTTGAGTGAGTAATTCGCATGTCTAGACGTAGCGGGTAGCACTCGATTCTTAAGGTCTTAAAGTGTATTTGTGGTGACATATTGTCAATGTAAACAAAGATTGTGTCGAAAGAAACCTTTGAGTAATTGGGAGATACATAAAAAAAGTATGATACATATATACAAAATCAATAGTAGTACCCCAGAAATCTATTGAACTTGCTTCTAATACTATTCAGCCTTTCCCCATAAACTTATTACACTGAAGAAACCCTGAAGAACAATTTGAATCTATAAAATTATCCATCCATTACAACTTTTAACTAATATCTCTCTCTCTCTCTCTCTAAAATCCCTTTTGTCAGCTCCCAAGGGGCTGGTGGACACAAATCAAGAGCTCCTCACCGTGGGACTGTGCAATATGTTTGGCTCTTGTGTCCAGGCCATGCCCTCGTCGGGTGCCTTTACCCGCTATGCCATAAGCACGGCCTGTGGCCTCAAGACACCCATGGCAAATCTTTATTTGGGTAAGCCATAAAAAAAGTGACATAATTGCAGAAGAAACAATAATATTTAACTGTCTACGCTTAGGTATCATTGTGTTGCTGGCTTTGAGCTATCTCAGTCCGTACTTCAATTTCATACCGGAAGCCACACTGGCGGCCATTCTGATATGCTCGATAATCACGCTGCTGGACTTTAAGCTGCCGCTGCGTTTGTGGCGTGACTCCAAGCGTGACTTTGCCACCTGGCTGCTGTGCTTCTGTGTGTGCGTGCTGTTCGGTGTGGAAGTGGGTCTGTTTGTTAGCATTGTGGTGACGGCTTTGCATCTGCTATTCCTGTGGGCACGTCCCGAGGTTCGTGTGAAGATTGAGGAGCTGGATGAGATGCAGTATATCCGCGTGACGCCCGGCAATGGCATCTACTTTCCGGCCATCAATTACCTGCGGGAACGTGTCCTCAAGGCCTGCACACAGGCGAATTTCAGCATAACCGTTGTCATCGATGGCCAGAGCATTACGGGTCTCGATTACACCGCCGCCCAGGGTATATCGAAGCTATCGAGCGATCTGTGCCGTCAAGCGGATGCTGCCAGTTCCACTCTGTTAATTCTGTATAGATTCCAGGAGCCGCTCAAGCGTTTGATCGATCACACGGAAAATCTAGTCTTTTGTGAGACTGAGGACAGGGTCAGGGAGTTCTTGACCCAGGAATCACTGCGTAATGGTTATATCAATCTCAAGGAGCACATACGGGCATCCATAGATTTGGGCTATAAAATAGACATCGATTAGGGCATGGCAACGCCACCCCCCCCTGCTGTGATGCTGCTCTCCTCTTTAGCTGGTCGTTTGTATTATTTATTTAAGTTTAGTTTGAGTCGGAGAAATTGTCGCCGGGCAAATGGAAATAAAAAGTGAAAAGAAAAGTGGAACAAATGCCTTGATGGGGCAGCAATTTATAAAATCCTATCCCCCCCTTGCAGCTAGCTCTGCGCGACCTCTGCCACTCATTTGCACTCAAAGAGAGAGAGAGAGAGAGAGAGAGTGAGAGCGAGAGCGAGAGAAGTGTGAAAGAGATGGAGGAGTGTATGTAAGAGAGAGAGAGAGAGGGAGAGAGAGAGACAGTTAGATAGATGCGGTGCCGCTGGCGACGCCGTCAATGATTGCCCAGCTAATGGATTTCTGTTTACTTTTTCACTTAGTTCCGGACGCCAAAAGAGGAAAGAGAAAAAGAGGGGGCATAAGGAGAGGAAAAAACGCTGTGAAAAATAACGCATAAGAAATTAGAGAGAAAAAAGCGAAAGCTTCAGAGCCAACTATTCAGCTTCCCTTGCCTTGCCCATTCCCTCAACCCAACCATCGCATCCAAAAGGTAGAGAAAACAAAACTATAGAAAACTGCAAGAAATTAAACTAAAATCCTAGCCGTAAAGTGGATCAAACGCAGTGAAAACAAAGTGAAGGAATAATTGAAATTTCCTTAGGCGAAAATCGAATAATAAATACTCTTTATGGCAAAAGAAAACGTGTAACTAATTTTGTACAGAATTAAACATAATTTTGTAAAGTAGTTTTTGAAATTCGACGATTTGTTTCTAATTTAATGTATTTTTTGGTAAAAAAAAAAAATTTGTACTAATTAATTTTTTAATTTTATTTGTTTTATTTTTTATCTCATTTTAACCTTATTTTAGAATTACTTTATTGATTTTAGCCCAAAGTTGTAATACAAAATATAATTTCTATATAAGCACTAAAATTTAATTGATTGAAATTAAATAAATAAGTCGAATATGAACATAAAAGGTAAATATTTCTTGCCATAGGCATCCCCATGTCCTCTCGATAGCACTATATTCCCATACACACAAAAAGAATTTTTTTTATAAGCTGTAACTGTACAATACCTAGAAGAACGTTTCCTTTAGCTTATTTACCCTTTTTTAAGGAAGAGTATTTAAAAGAAATCAAGAAAAACCAGACCCAAAGCGAGTTAATTACGTAAGGTTAAGAAGAGAGTGGGAAAGAAAGGGGGAGAGTGAAAGAATAGTTAGAGATGGGGCAAAGGGAGAACCTACTGCCCGTAGGATCTAAGTAGATTTCAAGCACTTTGAGGCGTTGTAAATGAAATGCGGCGGTAGGTGCTACCCTTAAACTTCTCCTAAACCTCGAAGCGCCTATCCTGCCGCTCCTTTCATTCCACCCCCCCGTTGCCGCGGCCGTGGCTGTTGCTGCTGTTGTTGATTGCATTGGCAAACGAAGTGAGCAGATTTAATGAAATTTAAAACGCTGTCCAGCACTTGTCCAACGGATAAGCGCCACAGACAGCGAGACAGCCAGAGAGAGAGAGAGAGAGGGAGAGAGTGAGTGAGACAGCGAATGAAAGAGATGCCAAAGGATAATGCGGTCAGCCGAATGCAGATTGGACTTCAGATGCAAATTGCCCCCGCCCCCACTGGTAATTATTTCAATGGACTCTATTTGCGTAGCTTTTCAACTGCTCGCCTGTCGATTTTCCGCATTGTTAAGCTAATGAGGATTTTCAGGCTAAAGGAAAATCCTCGCCAAAGAAAAAGGTACAGGAGTAAAATCTATAATTAATATGCTAATATATCGATGAGGGGAAATCACTTTATGTCCACAAAACCACAAAAAAAAAAAAAACCAATATCATTGCCCATATCACATGTCCCGTGGACCACAAAAACCAAATATCATTCAAATTGCGGTTCATGCAATCAAATTTTCACACACAAAATAAAAAAAAATGCCACACACACAGGCACAGACAAAATGATCAAACGTGTACGAGTATGTGGCACATTTATTTTGCGGCCAGACGGATCAAACAAAAACTTGTTGACACACAAAAGCCAATGAAAAGCCCCCACAAACCCCACCCAAAAACATGCCAAAACCGCACTTTACTCGCCCAATATATTCACTTCCTCTCTCTCTCTCTGTTTATTGCTAAATATGCAATAATTTTTGTACTTTTTTTCTATTTCCTGCCATTTTCCGGCATACCGAATAAAATGGTGGCTGGATGTGCCATAGTTAGTGGTATTATTTGTAGTTTATTTTCAACCTAATAGCATTTATTTTCACATGCGGTTAGCGGGCTAACAAAAAACCCTTTGGCTCTTTTGTCCTCCATTGACTATATTTTTTTTCTTCCAACATTTGATTTGAGGCAAAAACTATCTTCTTTGTTAAAATTCCTGAATCGCATACATGTCTGATCTTTGGTCTGGCTAACAAATTGATTCTTTGTTAGATTTTATTACATACGATTAGAGGCAAAATAATAGCAGTAATATAAGCTGCTAATCAATTATATTAGAAATATACTGAAATAATTTTTTTATTTTATTTTTCTTTAAATTCAAGCAAGATAATAGCAGTAAAAATAGCGGCTTATCAGCTATTATTACATACGGTTAGAGGCAAAATAATAGCAGTAATATTAGCTGCTTATCAATTTTATTAGCAATATAAAGAAATAATTTTTTTTTTTTTTTAATTCGTTGAGCGGTTGCTCATAAGTATTTGATCCAGCTTTTAGGCCTGAAAATTTATTATCTTAATTCGAAAAAAAGACAAAATTGTTATAAAAATTCATAAAATATTTTTTCTGTATAGCGAGTCAAAGATCTAGTTTTTAGAACTCTTTAAAATTGTATTAGATTTAGCCTTAAATACTTAAGTTAATTTTGTAAATCAAAAAGATTTATTTTGTTTTTTTTTTTTAGAGTAAAACTGCACTATAATTTTAACCAATTCTGTATATATTTCAATATATATCTTTTTTGTGCTCAATTCCCATGCAGTCGAAGCCAAAGAAAAACAGAAACACATACCACATAGTACAACCTACAGAAAAATAATACAAATTAAATTTTCATATGAATTATATTGCTGGTCACGTAGGCTGAATAAGGAAGGGGAGTGGGGCGGCGAGGAGCGACAGGAGTGGGTTTGGGCAAATGTGAGGGGTGTGTATGGTCTCACAGGAGAGGGAGCTGGTGGCTGGTGTGTGGTGTGTGGGTAGAGTGTCAAAAGGGAATTGACCATTGATAGGTATTATGTGACTGGCTGACCAAAAGGACAGGCTCTGACCAACATTTAATTTCCTTTTGCTGAATGCCACCCACAACTGCCTGGCTCCAACATCTCTTCCTCTGCGCCCCTTAGAGCAGCACTTTTCCTGCTTTTCCCCGCTGCCTTCAAACCAGCAGCAACTTAATTGCTTCGCCCACGTCAATGCGACAAAACGGCAAAAGACATAATTAATAGCAGCCAGAATTGTGGCTGAGCGGGAGGAGCAGGCGAAGGAGGTCTCATTTATCGATTTTCAGCTTCCAAAAAGGAAGACCCCCAGCCGAAAGGCAAGGGGCTCCACAGCTCCTAAATTCCATTTTACCCGGCAATGTCAATTGGCCTTCGGCCATAAAGCGTTTTAATATGCGCTAAAGTAGTCAAAGTACAGCGGCAGACAGACAGACAGACAGAGAGAGCCGCGTGTTTGCTTGTTTAAATTGTTTAAAATGTCAACTTGATTGCCGCCTAATTAAATGCCAGAAATCCTTAAAGACAACAACAGCAACAGCAAGACCTGGGCAGAAAGAGGACTAATGCTGAGGGAGGAGTTCAAAAACTGTGGATAGACCTGGACGAAGAGTTCTCTCTCTCCAAGCGAAATAAACAGAAAACTTTCGCGAAATTAAGCCTAATTTCGGAGGCTGAAGCTAAGAAATACCCTGCAATATCGATGGAGTTTTTAGATTTCAGTGAAAATAATTATTTTGCACTAGTGCAAACCTCTGAGATTTATCATCTACATTATTTATTTATTATTATTATTTATTTATTATTTATCTACATTTTTAAATAAAAGAAATATTATATTTATTATGGAGCCACAAACTAAATCCCAGTTTTCATATTACACTCATCTGGAAGAGTAGTAATTAACAATTGGCTCCTCCAAAAAGCCCAATTGAAAGCAATGTCATTGAGACACAGACACAAACAACAAAGAGAGAGCTAGGGGGGGCAAAGACATTTAGGGGGCACAACAGTTCAGGGGCAAAGCTGTTTATAGTAAATAACACAGGAGTATTCACAGGATTTTGTCCCGTCTGTCTGTCTTTGGTTAGTGCCAAAAAACATGGCTTAAAGGGTTTCGTTGCCGTCTGTGGACAAGCAACCAATCAAGTGTGCCTGTGGCCAGGGACAGGGAAAAACATTTAATTTCAATTACAAATCAATTTATTTGCAAGACAAATCAAGGCATACACTTTTGATTGATTCGAAATGTACGATTGGGGAGGGAAAAGCAAGGGGAATGGTGGCTTTTCAGATGATTGTTTTTATTCTTAAGGGTTGGTGCTGATTGTGCAAGATTGTAGCGACAATTCAGACTTGAAAGAGGTCTACAAGGCGCCACTGAAACATCTGAAAGGTCATTCTAACATACAGCCAGAGAAAAAAATCACTTCAGATACTTATTCTTGTAAAGGTAGACTCTTTCCTTTATTTACTATAGACGGACGCCCAGCCATCAATCCTAACAATAGCCTGCCCCGAAAACAATTCAAAATTCAATTAATCCGATTTACAACTGAAACAACCCCAAACAAATCCCCTCAATTTGTTTGGGTAACAAGCAAAAACACAACATATTTTTGCCCCCTATTGATAAGGCACTTAATTAAATGCAAACACAGTTATTTTCAGCTTTTTTTTTTTGTTGTTTTCTGCCTCTGCTCCGCAAAAGCCAATAAATTTTTGCAATTTTATTTGAGCTTGCACTTCAATTAGAAGTGAGCAGAGGGCGCACACTCCCACCCACACACTCAATCATCAATCAAAGAGAGGGAGAGAGAGAGAGAGAAGGAGAAGCAATCAAAATCTTTGGCACACGGCCTAACAACATCTGGACACATAATGCGGCAAAAGATATGGCAGCAACAAAATGCAAAATGCACCAGCAACAGCTTGAAATGATTGCACTCGAGTTTAAGTTTCTGTTTAGAGAGAATTCACTCGAAACAGGAGTGTGGCAATCAAAATATGGCCTACAAAAAAATAAAAAGTTAAGGCCTGGCCTTTATGTACACATAAAGGGCACACACTTTTGTGTGTATCTTAAAGATACGACGACTGCTGCAAGAGACACTACGTGTGGCATACGCAATGTGTTTGTGTGCGGTTTAATGGTACCCAGCTGTGGCCGAGAGGCTTTACGACTGCTGGCTGCAACATCTGTCATAAATTGTTTTTTTTTTTTTCTTTTCTTTTGTGGGTTTTTGCCAGCTTAAAGCCCGGATAGAGCCAAAAGTTAAACGTACATCAAAAGCCAACTAATTTGGCTGTAAAAATAACATTAAATCACATTCAAGAGCGCACACATTCAGGCAGTAGATACGTATCTGTATCTATAGATAGTTGGAAAATCAAATACCCATACGATGCGATGCGATGCTCGTGCGAGTATTTGGGGTTGCACTGAAGGTAACCTCAGCGCGCTGAGGTGGCAGGGCGACTAGCTCCCCCTCCATCACGATCTGGTCTTTAAGCTTATGTTGCACTTGACTGAGTTTTATGCTTTGATGCTCAATGATTTTATTATTAAAAGCAACTTGTCCCGGGCCAGGGATTCGCCCATGCCCATGCCCACGCCCCCACGTTTCTCACTGAGGATTTTTCTCTCTCGTCCTTTTGGGTTCGTTTTTTGATGCCAGGTATTCCGAAGGGTGTGAGGGTATATTGTGTTCTGGTATTCCTTGGACCACAATGACTCTGGTTACGTTAATTTGAAAGATATAATGATCTAGCAACCTCTCAAAAAAATATTTAAATCAAATAATTTTAAAACTAAAATATAAAAATAATAAAAAAATAAACTAAATGATTTAAAATTAAATATATAAAAGTAATACACAATAGATATTACCAAAATGCATCACGATTGATTTCAAATAAAAAACAAAATAAATAAAAAACTAAAAGTTAAAAATTTAAAATAAGAATAAAAAATAAAAATAAGATTATAAAATTCAAAATACATTTAAAATAAGAATGAAAAATAAAAATAAGGCTAACAAATTAAAAATACATATTCAGCCGTGTACCAATTTTAATAGCATTCCTTTGGTTAGTGCCCTACTACTGGGTATCTTTTATTCTAAACTTTGATTACTTTCCATTGTTACTTATTTCCACTCTCTTTTTTTGGGGGGTGTTGCCCACAGCCACCCTCTCTCGTGTGGAATGAAACTGCTGCCTCTATGGTCTAGAGTCTAGACGCTGCAAAATTGCCAATGGCTTCTGGCTTTGGTCCCCTGACTGCTGCCACTGCTCCTGGTGCTGCTGCTACTTTCAGCTTCACCTTGGGAGTCGCTTAGCTGTCTAAATATGTCACTTGAATTTGATGACGGCCACTTGGAAGGAAAGAAAAGCCCTCCCCCCCCATCTACCCACACACATGCGATTAAGTTTCTCCCCTCTTTTTTGTGTGTCCTGTGTCCTGTGTGTCCTCCCCGTGTTTTCTTAAAATATTAGTTCCCTTTTTCTCCCTTTTCTATTTTTTCTTGTTTTTTTTTGTTTTGTTGTACTATGGGGAAATTGTTTTGCTGCTTTTTATTGTCATCTTTGTTATTTGTTATGGCTCGCCCCCACCACACCATGCCACACACGCCACGTGTGTGCCCCGTTTCCGTATCTGTATCTGTTATTTGCTTTCGACTTCAGCTACAGTGCGAGCAGTACCTTAGGCCAAGAGCAAAAGTTGTCATGAATAATGAAAAAGCAACGTGAATATATTTCCTTAGGTAGTGCAGGGGGTGGCTGGGCTAGCGGAAGCAATAGATTGCAGAATACACAGAGCAAAGATGTTCTCGTACGGAGTGTGTTGTGATACGTATTGGAAGAACTGTAATTAAAAAAAAGAATTCTTAATGCTTAAAAAACGAAAGGGAGTGAAAGAAAGGGTTCTGGAGGAGTACAACAATTATTGATATTACTAAATAAATATTAAATAAATAAAATAAATAATAAATAAATAAACAAATAATTAAAATAAAAAAAATATTTATAAATGGAATATTCCATTCAATAAGTTTGAATTTGTAGCGCTGGGAAATAGCATGAATTAAAAAAAAATATTATTATTATTTATTTATTTTTTATTTTATTTATTTTTTTATTATTTATTTATTATTATATTATTCTTTTTTAAGTAACCAAATCATTTTTTCGAATCGAAACTTCTTTCTCCAAGCTCTTAACTCTCACAGTATTCACATATTTCTGACTTGGGCTACCAGAAATATATCGAGTTCTTCTCTGAAGGAATTCCCCTTCGATTGCTGAAATCCAGCTGACAATTTCTGTCAGTGTTTCAGTCTTCTACCCAGTCTGAGCCTCAGCAGGTTGCCAATTGCTAATTCACTCAACAGAGACTCTCAACACTAGAGGAGCAGTCTCCCCGGCATCCACCCCCTTCCACTCACAGAGACCAAAAGTCTAGTGTCTCCCCCGTGCCTTTGTCTGATGCCAAGTCATCTGCAGCCCATCCCCCACCCCCCCAGAGAGTTTTCTTCTCCTTTGCCTTCCTTTTTTTGTATCATTTTTTTTTTATATCTTATGTAGAGTCACGTCAACACCAAGTCGCTTCTAGGGTTCGACTGTTTGCTTTGGAAATTCCTTTGCCCAGTCGTTGAGAAAATCGAAATCAAGCAAAGCAGCAAATAAACATTCAATAAGGCAGCAACAGCAACAGCAGCAGCAGCTGCAGCAGCAGCAGCAGAAGCCAAAAAAAATAAGTGTCAATCCGGCAGATGGAAACTCGGAATAGATAGAAACTCAAAATGCTAATTAAACGGGGTTGGGTATACCAGGATAAACTTTAAATGAACTGCCAGCCAACAGGGCCAAACAGAATGACAGCCAGTGTCAGCGATGGATGCAAAACAAAAACAAAACAAACAAAAAACAAAAACAAAAAAATATTCAAATATTTTCCGCCGTTTAATGAAAAACTTGGGCGGCAAATGTCAGGCAAAAATGGCAACAAAAACAAAGCGCCGCAAAACTGAAAAGTTTTGGGCCATATCAGTGGCAGGGTGGGTGGGGAAGGCTGGGGTGAAGGAAGGATTGCAATTTACCCTCAAACCAGAAACCAAAGAAAACTCAAACCCAAAATGAGTCCCCGGATGTGGTAGAACAAAGATGCTGCTAAACCAACAAAATATTACCCAACAGCAACAGCAAAAGCAAAAGCAAAACGATGTTGCCGCCTGTTGGCCCTCTCGGCTCGACTCGACTCTGCTCTACTCTGTGTTTAAACCGCAATACAGATAAAGGCCAAATTACTTTCTGGCCAAGAAGCAGCCCATAACCACAAAGACCGCAACTTGAAAACCATCGGACAAACAACAAACTTCAGGCTTCAGCCACCCACTAAAGGGGCGAGAAGACGAAGTTGTAGTTTTTGAATGCCTTCGTCCGAGATCCTTCGGGGAAAACTTCTACAGCAGATGGAAGCCTGCCCCTGGGATCACCCCTGGGAAATAAATGGGGAGGCTGATTGGTGATTGGCTCTCTGGCTGGCTGATGGTGTTGTGTGGTGTGTGATTTATAAAGATCTACTGGACTCCAAAGTGTAAGACAGACAGAGGGTTATACCTGCCACTTAACTACGGACCGGGGCAGCAGGAAAGTACTGTGAAACTGTCTATAACAGATCCCCAAAGGTTTGCAGAGTTTACATGGCTCTCTTTTTCGACAGGTGTCCGAGACATATAAGAGAATATCAGAATGAATAAAGTGAAGGCAATGAAATTTATTCCAACTGCTTTTAAGCTTAAAACAAGGGCTATTTTGGTGTATATAATATGGAAAATATATGTGAAATAGTTACAAACGAAGAAGGAGGTGCAGTAGAGAGTACCTGTGCACATGAAACTACGATTTTAGATCTTTGTTCTACACATAACATGCGAAAAGTGCAGAACAGAATCCCCGAGAATGCAGCTGGTGATCGTTCTCGGGCCCCAGAACCCAAGAAAAAACTACACACAATTATTATTATTATTGGCGTTAGACCAGCGAGAATTAAGACCGAGAATCGGTTCCAAAAACAACATATATTGCCTGTGCGTGACGAGGCAAGTAACCACAAAAAAAAAAAAAACTATTTCCTATTTTCAAAAACACTTAAAGCCCGCCAAAATTGTCATAAATCTTTCACAAATTCCACCAAAAAAAACTGGAAAGCCCTATTTCTAATTACTCGGTGAAGCTGTGGCCAATTCTCGTTGGAAAACTTTTCCCTTTAAGCCGGGCGTAAAAAACATTACCTGTTTTTCCAATAATCATTTGCCTGCTGGGTCCATATAAAGGACAGCATTAAGGGCGCACCTTTTACGAGTCGAAATCCTCTCTGGCCGAATTGTGACCACAAAAACTGTGGCACACACACTCACACACAGGAAAATCCTCTGCAGCAAAAAGCAGTTACCGAGAACGACAGCCAAAAACTTTGCTCTCTCTCTCTCTCTCAGTCTCGTGTATTTTTTGAGGGGGGGTACAAATTGTAGTTTGGATCTGTGTTTGGTGACAACCACAAAAATAAGTGTTTACAGCATTGATTACAAGCAATGGGCGTTGGCTAGAGAGTGCCAGAGTGGCACAGTGGCTGAGGCAGTGTTGATTAGAGCCGCAGCAAGCCGCAAACATTTTTGCATTTCTCAAGGCACAGCACATAGCAGCAGCAGCAGCAGCAGCATCCAGACAGCCAGAGACAGGGAGAGGGCCAGAAAGTTGGCAGTCAGTTAGCGTGTCAGTAGTGCCAAGGGATTGTTTGGCCCAGGCAGAGGGATTGACAGAGGACCGGGGCTTTGGCTTGGGGTTGGGGCTTTGCGGGAATTGGTTTAGGTGTCGACTCTGCGGCCAGCGTCGCCGTTGCTGCTGCTGCACACAAACACACAATTGACAAACAGTGAAACCCTTTTTGTGGCACTTCCGTTGCGTTTTGTTTGCTAGTTTACAACCAACAGCAATGCCCTGACTGGTTGCAAGCCTGTTGTGGCAAAAGTTTATACCCCAAGCATTTGAACTGCATTTCATTATGGGGGGGAAACGACTACGACGACTGCGACGACGACGACTGCTTCTGGACTTGCAGCAAGAGGCTGGGCGGCAGCAGACAGCAGGAGGCAGTCAGTAGCAAGCGCTTGGGTGCAGATTGGCGGCCGAGGGGCAAATGCAAATGGTGTTGGCGCCATATTGAAAGCTCCCACACACAAAATTCTCATTCCCTATAGAACGAACCTCCTCCCTCCCCTCCCCACTCAGTCTTCAGTTCTGCAATTTCCATTTGCCCCGCATTTGCAGCCGCAGTGTCAGTCTTTTGTGGTCGATGAGAGGGGCGGGTGCTGGTGCTGGTGCTGGTGCCGGTGCTGGTGCCGGTGCCGGTTCTGCTGCAGCTCCGCCAACGAAGCGTATAAGTGGCCCTCACGCTTGGAAGTTGGAGTGGAGCGTCGAGTAGATGCTACACTCCAACTTCCTTCGCTGCTGTAGCTCTGGCCTGTATATTGTATTGGCAAATATTCTCATGACAATAGGAATTTTTATTGAATTTATGCAAAACAAGAAAAGGATGCGCGCTCACCACAGGTCAGCAGTCGATGGTTTTGATACACTTTTTCCTGTTTTTGCCACGGCGCGAACTTTTGACTATAGCCCTATGATACATATTTATGTATAAATTATGCAATTTTATTTTATTTAGATTTAAATAATAATAAATAAATAAGAAGATTAATAAGTTAAATCAAAGAATACTTTTTTTTTTTGGAAGAATAGTGCTACGATATACAGGTGCCCCCATACGACTACAAATCGAATAAGTAATTGCATTGAAGCTGAATTTTGCAGCAGGTCATTATATTATTTTTTTATATTTATTTTAATTATATTAATTTTTATTATATTTATTTATTACATTTTAAAGATTTGATAATAATTTCAGGCACTTTTGCCTACACAGAAATTTATGAATAAAGCAATAGATGATCCACAAACCTCTCATGGTAGCCCCATTTAACCTACTCGTAGTGTATAAAAAAATGGAAAATTTCATCAACAAGAGGCAAAAAGCGAGCGGAAAAAAAGCCAAAACATTTTTCATATATTTTTTTTGCATATTTTTAATGATTTTTTTTTATCGAACTAAATTTGTATGTTTATGAAACTTTGCAGCAGCAGAGTTTTTGTGTGGACTGCAACTGACACCACGAGTAAATGAAACGATTTCGATTGGCATTTGATTGAATTTCTGTTTTTATAACAGAGAATTTCTCCTAATAAAATACAAATTAAAAGAAAAAAAACTAAACAAAGAAATAAATTGTTTAAAATTCGCGCATTTTTTCCACAAACATTTGAATGTAGCGCTGATCCTTGGGATTTCTGTTGAAGATAAACGCATTGCGTATGGCCACCTGAGACTCGGGCTCATTGTTGATGCGCGCTAGGGCACCAGCCCTATAAAGCCAGCCCCGCATATTACCAGGATCCAGTTTAAATACCACCATATCCAGATCTATGAGGGCTAATTTGAATTCCCTTTTCCTACAAAGTAAATGCATAAATTTTTGCCTTGATTTTTTGGGTTTCAAAATAAACCTACTTAATCCTTGCCAAGGCCCGATTGCAATATAGTACAGGCGTATCGGTCACATATTGCAGACCCTTGGTGTAAAAGTATATGGCCTTGTCGTAGATGCCGTTACGGAACTCTTCGTTGCCCAATCTGGTGGGATAAGGTATCACTTAGTATCACTCTGATGATCTCTTAGGGGAGTGCCATGCCGCATACCTGCGAAAATTCTCAGCTGCCACATGGCGTTCCCTACGCGCTTTGAGGCGCGCCTCGTGTGTCACATCGATCTGTTGCATGAATGGCATTAAATTGACTCTTCCCGACTTTATAAACTTTTTGGGTGTGTAACGAGCACTGGACTTTTGTGTGCGCTCCACGCGAGAAATCACCAAGTAGTTGCCCTCTGTCACACCCGCTGTAATATCCACTTCCTGCGTCTTAGTATCTTTGCCTCTTCTGGTGGGGAAGTTATTTAGAGCTTAGTTCAAAACATATTTAGTGCATTTTTTGTCTTGGATTTACTCTGCTGCTTTATGGGCATTGGCCATGTCATCCAAGTGCTTTAACGTTTCGACAACAAGATTTCGTTGAGTTAGAAATGCTTCCTCGGGATCCATTTTTTTTTTAAATTTATTTTATATATTTTTTGTATTTTTGATCTGTTGCTGGGAGTTTCCTTTTTGGAAATCAACTTTTCCTGTCTTTTTTTTCTGTTTTTTTTTTGTGTGCAGCCAACTTTGGTTAATCTTTTTAACTCAAAGCAATTATCATTAGGTACAGTCTAATGCCTTTTGACTGCACTGCCCCACCGTGCAACATGTGTGTCCCACTTGCAGAGCAGCCCCACAGCTGACATCTCTGGCTCGTTAGCCAGGCAAAAAGAGTTGCAGCAGCAGCATGTGGTTTTTAGGATTAGCTCAATTAAAAATTTTGTGGCATTAAAAGTGTCTTCCCAGACAGCAGTCGCATGAATCCTTGCCACAAGTAGTATGTATAAAATTGTTGGCATAAAAATAGACATAAGCCACAAGACAAGACCCAAAAAAAAACTCTGTTCGTTTTCATTTAATTTTTTTTTTTTTTAGCCCAGAAAATTATTTAATTGAGTTTGTTTGGAAAATTTCTTTTAAATTAAGAAAGTTTTTGTGCACGTGACGTTAAGGTTTTACTCTCTTTTTTTTTTTTTTTGCGTGTTGGTGATTCATTCACAACTTTATTTGTCGCCTTTGGCAGGGTGGCAGGGAAGGGAAAAGAGCAAGGCATCGCTTTGGGGCAGGCGGCAGGCACAGCACGTGCTGCACACACAGTTGCCAAAGTTTTGCTTGGTTTGGTTTTTACTGGGTTTTTTTTTTTGTTTTTTTACATTTCTAGGGGTAATCCAAACGACAATAATCATATTAAATCACGCATATGATTAGGGGAAGAGAAGGACAGAGAGGCAGGGCAACTCTAGATAGATAATTATAATTACTTAAGACTATTTTTTTTTTTTAGACCCACCTTTCAGTTGAAACATTTTGGCAAAACCTAAAAGTTTGCAGCTACAAAAGTTTAAAAAAGGGAAAAAACTTTTTTATACAGCATAAGCTTTAACGTAAATATTTCTAAAAGAGCAAAAACTGGGTCAAGTGGCAGCCATCCACTGGACTTTAATTAATGGATGTGCCACCTTTTTAAGCAAGTTCCGTGATGGCCTCTGAGATGGGCATTTAAAGGCATTCTCTCAGCATTAAATGTGGGATTTCCAAAGGGCTTTCGAAAGGTATTTTCGAAGTGTATTTAATAAAGTTCCATGCCTTTAGCAAACCGAGAAATATCAATTATAAAATAGTTAAAATATTCTGTGCACTACCCAAGACTGCTAGCAATAATAGTTGCCCCTGTTGCACCTCCCACTTGGCATCTTTTTGGGGTCATAAGGTTGCAAGATTGTTTCATCATTTTTTATGGAACGCATATTATTTTCAATTTGCCGATGAACACAGAAAATGCTCATTAATATTGGTTAGGAGTCGCTCTCTCTTGCCCTCGTCCATCGTCCTTCTGTACCATTTATGATGGTCACTGGCACAGTGACCTACACACACACACACACACACACACACACACTGTGTGTGTGGCATGCAACACGTCTGGGGGGGGGGGGTGGCAACTAAATGTGCGAACATTGCAAAAGCTTGGCATAGTTACAGGCGCTGCGATGCCTGTGATGCTGTCACGGCCGACATTGATGACTGCGTTGACAAGTAGCTTGCTCCTCCGGTGGCAGCTGGACTACTCGCAACAGGAGGCACGTGCGGGCGGTACGGGATGGGGCATTCGGTCGTCTCTCTGGAGAAATGTGTCAAGCGTGGCGACTTGAGTTGCATAAGCAAGCAGGGGCGGCAGCACAGGAACATGACACAGAGAGCAAAGGGGAAAAGGAGTGAAGGGTGGGGTGGGGGGATGGCATGCCATTCTTGGGCTTTAAACTTTTGCTCACAGCGCCCAACAGTATCTGCCGATTCTGGAAACTATGCTAAAGTTCAGGTTAAAAAATAGTTGACAGGCTAAAGCGAAGGTTAACAAATGGTTGAGGGGGCCTTGCCTAAACTTATTTTGTTCCAAAAGAAGCGGAACTCTGCCTTAAAGTCTTGTGTAAGTCTCTGATGCTGATGCGAAACGCTGACCTCCCCGCCTCAAGCTGTGTGACTTTTCAGCTCGCCTTTTCCACCTTTCAACCGACAAAAGAATGTTGTATACACCAGCAGTAAAATTGCCAGTGGCAAAAAAGAGTAGACAATTTTCAGTGGGAAATATATATGTATGTATTTTGTGTATACTCTACCCAAAGTATTGGTATACGGAGTATGAGAGCCAAAATAATTTCTAAAGGTTTCTGTGTGCGCTAGATAATTTTTGCTAGACTAGATAATTTTTTACCAATTTTACCAACAATTCCAACCACTTTAGCAGTCTTTTATTGGATTAAAAATAATATTCCTATAGTTCCGATAATTTCTATTGCCTTTCCAGCACATTTTGGCACTACTTTCCTGTCCTGTTCTTTATGCTACGCGATCTCTTCAACCAGGACCTTCTCTCTGGTTCCCAGGCCCTGTTACCTCTTTTTTTTTTGTTGTTGTGTGGCGAAGGGCATGGCTGACTGTCAAGAGTTCAACTTCAGCGGCAGCCTCGCTGCGTCTCTTCCTCTCTCAAAAGACAAGCAAAAGATTATACATTGCCCAGCCGCGGGGCATGCTTTGTAACCGAGCAGCAGAACACAGAACACAACACACGAAAAAAGGCGCAACATAAGAAAGGAGCAACAAGAGACAGAAAAATCTGGAGAGAGAGAGAGAGAGAGAGAGAGGTAGGGAGTGAGAGAGAGAGAGGTAGAGAGTGAGAGATACAGTGGCGCGAAGAAGAACATGGAAGAAATAAATTGCATAAACGTTGAGGCGCGAGTGGGGCACAAAAAACCAAAAGGCAAACATGTTTAAAATGTTGTTATTCACACACAGAAAACACACACAGAACGTAGTACACCCCGCCGAAAAACCCGTGGCTAAAATCCCCACTGTAGCCCCTCTTTTACTCCCTCCTGTAGCCTCTTCTGTAGCCTTTCCTGTTTGTGGCACCCCCATTTTATGCAAAGATTTGCATGCGCCCCTCTACCTTTTGCCACATTGTTTGTGGGCCTTATTTCTTGATTTTTACATGCTTTCTTTTTGTATCCTTTGGTATCCTTTGTTAACTTCTGTTACCTCCTCACTCTCTCTCTCTCTCTTTTTGCTACCTTTTTGGCCGTGTTTTATTTACCTTGTTAACCTTTTCATGTTGACAAACTGCGCGAAAATGTCTGTGTAAAAGCGATATGGAAAAACGGGAAAATCTGTGGAAATTACTTACAAGGAAAGGGCTGAGGCTGAGGTTTTCACTGAGGCCTGGAACTTCTGAAAAGATAAATATAACAAAATAGGGGAAAATATTAATAAACGAACGAACATTTGCGATAGAAAATAATAAATATAAAATTTTATAATTAGAGGATTTAAAAACGGTATTTCAAATGCAATTAAAAACGGTATTCCAAAAATTTGCACAGCTAACAATTTTACTATATATCTCTTAAACCACAGAAATTTCTTTAATTTTATTTTCCGAATAAACTTAATTTCATTCAATTTCCCCACAGAAAATGTGAAACGCACAAAAGCGCCGCAAAAGCCGCGAAAAAATGAAATAAAATTTGAATATATAGGAATGTACCTCAAAATTTAATATGCAAAAAACAATAACCAAAAAAAATAACCAAAGAAAATTGGCATACATTTTGTTCACATATAAATTTATATTTTAATAAGTTTAACTGAGAAAATTTGGGGGGGGAGGAGGGATGCTGCACGCGAGCGAGTCAGTCTGCGTATTAATATCAAGTATACGCCATGTGTTGCCCCGCAGAAAAGGCAGCAGGCAGGGCAGGCTCGGCTGCTCCTTTTGCAAGAAAACCAAATTAAATCCTAAATTAAAAAATAAGATCAAAAGGATTTGTTTTTTTTTTTTTGAATGCGTAGTCGGCACAGCAGAATTGACTGGAACAGGGAGCGAGGTGGGTGGGGAGAGGGCTATAGCATTTTTCATTTCGGTTTCGGTTTCTGTTTCTCTTCTGTAAATTTTAATATTGCGCCATACTAGAATTTGCATTTCATATTTGCATGTCGAGTGTGTGCAGAAGGAGAGAGGAAAGTCCCTTTGCCAGGACAGAATAAGCGTATTAATATGCAAGGCATATTAAGGATAACTGCTGCAGCATGGGCACAGGATCACAATGGGACCATCCAAAAGCCAGGACAAAACCAATAATGCGCATATTAGACTTGATGATGATGCTGCTGCTGCTGCGGCAACGCTCCTCAAACGATTTCTACTCTAAAGGTACATCGAAGATACCTTTTACCCACGCAGCAGGCTGTTTTAATACCCTTCCAAAGGGCAAATCATAGCACAAAGAAATATCTAGATGTAGTTGTAGATCGTTGCGTTACTCTGCCACGATTGGATGGCTAAAACCTACATATTTCTGACTGCCATAGTCTGATCTGTCGCAAGGGTATCATCCTGTAAGGGCATCCAAAAGCTACATTCCCTAAAGATTACCCTTCTTTTATTGTTACCTTTGGAACTTTTCTTTTGGTTCCCTCTCAGTGCGGGCTGTTTGAGGGGTGGGTGCTATTGTTTCTTTCGAATTGACCGCAGTGAGCTCTCCGTCGGTTGCATTCTGTTTGTATCTCTGTGTGCCTGAGCTGCATTCTGATGTCCCACACACACACACACAGAGAGAGAGGGAGAGAGGAGTTGCAGGAAGAGTATGCAATTTCAGGATGGGGCAGCACTTGCTGGATTGGTGCAACAGTTATAGGATTGGGAATAGGAGGCAGCACTTGCTGGACAGCGACTGGATGGAAATACGTTGCAGGCGGCCGGCCGGCCGTATGGCCCTTTCGTCTAAGCCAAAAACGTGCACAGTCTCTGGCAATCAACTTTAATAACATCACAGAATGTCAATAAATCCACAAAATGGTTCAGAACCATCTCCTGCAGCATCAGCAGCAGCAGCTCACCGCTTCCCTCTTATAATGTTTATTTGGGGGAGCACATCCTTTGCTGGTTGATGATGATGATGGGGATGATGGGGATGATGGGAATGATGCTCCTGTTGGGACATTTGCTGATGTCCAACAAGAGTATCATTAACAAAAGGAACTGCGTGCTGCAGCCTGACCTAAAAGTGAGGCCACAATGCCTGGTCCAGCCCTGGGTCCTTCCCATTCTACAGCTCCTATCCAGCCTTCAGCCTCCATCCGGCACATCCGTTTGCTCTTCCCTGAGCTGCTTATTGGATAGACCTCGCCGCCGCCGCCTCTGTGCTCTTCACTCTGGTCTTCTCTTTGCTCCCCACCCTGCTCTCTTCTTTCTGCTCTCTTATGACCAAGCAATTCGTGTGCATCAAACTTTAAAACGTTCTTACACCCGAATTATGGCTAACAACAGAAGCTGAAACCATTTTTGGGGCTTAAAATTGTGTGTTGAGTTTTGTTCTTTACGGATTATGGTTCAAGGGAATGCAGAATTTGATGGATTATCGACTTCTGTCGATTTCTAGCCATTCAGTGATAAGTAGTACTACTAAAATGTAGAATACCACATTACTTAAAACTTAAATATAAGCCACGTAATTCCCTAAAAATTTCCTTCTTTTTCGCATTGATTTGACAAAGTTAAATTTACAATTAAATAATTTAATTGTAAACTCAACCCATACCAACCTCCCTCGTATGTGTACCTTACGTAAATGTTTGTGTGTGTGTGCACACGCTTCTGACCATAATATATGGTTTAATCTGTGTTTTATTTATCCGCAAACACACAATTGACACTCGGCGTGAACCCTAAGCACATTTATCATCACACAATAATCCCCCCCAATAGGGTCACCACCATCCACCCACCCATCGACATAAAGCGACAAAATTGTTTATGATTATCATTTACCAAGAATTTATGGACAACAAAAACAACAACAAAAGTATACAAAAAAAAAAAAGACTGCTCGAATAAATGAATAAATATCATTGATTATTTACTTTAACTGCTGTTCATTCGATAACAGCACACAACAGAAGAAGAATGGGAAACATCATTCAAGGCCCATGGAACAGTAGTGTTGGCAAACGACAACCCCTGTGCAAAATTTTGTGAAAAGAAAAGTGTTATTAAAGGTCCCAATATTTCCGTATACATATGGGCAGTTCCTATCTGGCGTTACGTTACATTCGTACGACAAAATGTTGAAAAAGATGGTAAAAAAACTGAAATTTGGAAAAAAGATTATCCTCGGTGAATAAAATTTGGTTAGACCTATATTCACCAGAAAAATGGCAATAATCGAGCGTACGGTTTTAAAGATATAAGCCAAAGTATGAACTAAAAGTGCGTTACATAAAACAGAAGTGGTTTTCGAGGTTGGGGTACAAAATGGCAAAACTCTGCGAATTGGATAGGGCTATCTGTATAACATTTTTTGTGCTAATAAATGAAGTATTGAGAGTTCATTTTCAAACTTATTACATGTAAAAACTTTTCCTGTTTTTTTGTTAAAAATCCGCGTAGGCATCTGGCGAACGTTACTGGCGTTACGTTACCAAATTCCGCGATTATAAAAGCCTAAAAATATACTGTTAGCCAAGGTTCGACCAACGTTCTGATAATGGTTTTAGGTAGTTTAATATATTAGAAAGACTTTAAGGAGAAACTTTTATCAAGAATCATCTTCTTCCTAGGAGATAATAGTAAAAGAAAACATGTCTATAAAAATACCAGAAAATACCAAAAACGTGAACTTTTGCTTATTTTCATAGGTTTTAGGATGAAAGTTAATGAAATTATATGTGAATAAAGTAAATTAGTTACCTTTCAATAAATTTAGAAAAAAATATCCGGAAAAAATTATATAGAAATCGGTTTTTATTGACTTTTTATGATTTGTGGTCTGGTGGACCTTTTGTCGGAACTGCCCATATGTACATGAAAAAGCAGGCTATGCTTTCTTTCAACATATGAAAAGAATTTTCATTAATTCAATTCAGATTTTGTTCGTTCATTGTCAGATGTCGTGTGTGTCGGAGCAGTGGAAAATTTTGGGAAATTGTGGTCAGTAAATTTCAATATAAATCAGAATCTTTTTAACATTTGAAACGCAGTTAATGATGGTTTAATTTGTGGCTAAAATTATGGAGATCTATTTTCTGAATAGTAATTAAAAAACTAATGCAAAAAAATCCACAATTTACGTTTGTAAATGTGTGAGCGAGTGCAGGTGTTTTTTTTTTTTTAAGGAATTCAAGGGGAATTGCGTGGGTGCTCAGGCTAATGCTGTCTTCTGCTCTACGGTTTACGTTCTTTCTCTTTTCTCTCTCTCTCTCTCTCTCTCTTTAAATTGTTGTTGTTGCATGTTTGTTCACGTCTGTTCAGAGATAACAAAGCGAAGATATGATTGGGCAATATATTTTTTTTTTTGCGAATATTTTGCGAGTGATTTTTGTTTTGCTCAGTTTATGATCGTATTCAGAGTCTGATCTTTAGACAAAGCATCGCGCCTGCTGTAAATAATACTATACTAAAATATCTACATCTCTAATTTGGTCCCCACTTTATTCATGTATCTTTTATTTTATTTTTTATATATTTTATTTTATATACTTTATATGTTTTATTTTAAATACATATTTTATTTTATAATATATTATATATTTAATTTTATTTATTATATTTTATTTTAGTTTGTGACCAACAAATTCAATTGCCCTATTTACTTTTATGTGGAACTGATTAGCGAACGCTCCAGACGCACAGATAACCAATTACCGACTGTGTACTCGTTTATCAGCTTTTTCGTCAACCGATTTTTGCAGTCTGGCTATAAGGGTGTTCGTCGTTACACAAAGAAAGTTGATTTATTTAGTTATGACTATATTCTAATACCGGTAAATGGGCACAATGTGCATTGGGGCACAGCAATGATCAATTTAAAAGATAAAACATACGCTACTACGACTCTTTGGGCAGCAGGCACAATCACCCGCTGCGTGCCCACACAAAGTACGTTGAAGTGGAGTCAATGGACAAGCGCCAAGTGCCATACGACACATCGGAATTTTAGATCGAAAATGCAAAGAATATGCCACGGCAGGTAAACGGTTCTGATTGCGGTGTATGATTGATTGCGGTGCATGGCGGCAGAATTCGTGACACGCTGCCAGCCTTTGACCTTCTCGCAAAAGGACATGCCGTATATGCGTTCCAAAATGATTCTGGAGATCTTCAAGGGAACACTTTTGCAGGAAACAGAATAAAAATGTGTCCCTCATTTATTGTAACATGCATCAATAAAACGTTACATACATATATCGCATTTGTATTTATATATTTATGATTCTTAGGCTCCTAGAGGCTCTCCCTTACCCCACTCGAAAATCTCCTTGCAATCACAGAGCATACCCATAAATTCCTCTCAGATATTGGCTTTTGTTTTGAATAAACCTCAGCCCCTCCCCGATGGCCAAAGAAAATGCCTGAAATGTCTGGGAAATATTTGCGCAATGCATGAATGCAACAAATTGCTGAATAGACCTCTGACCCCTAAACCAGTGACCGCACCTTGATTCTCACCTGATTGTCCAGTCCTGGAGCAAGGTGTGTAATTTATCATTCGACCAGAGCCATTTTACATTGCAGATTGCCATTTTGGGGGCGGCTGGGAAAGGAGCGACAGACTACCAGATTTTGGAGCACTGAGGGAAGCAGTATAGCTAAGGGTAGGAGGTGAGCATAGCTACCGAATTATATGGTAAGCTTAGGGAAGGGTAAACCATACGTAAGTGTAACGAGATGCAGCTAATGGAAGAGTTATATTTAAGGGCAGATGATCAGCTAATCAGGGAATATAGCTGGGCGTACACACACTCATATATTCGATAGATGAATTTGTAAATTATATACTAGTAAAAATATCCAAGCAGAGAATATACCTAAAGGAAGAGTATACCTAACAGTAAAAGTATATCCAATGGAAAAGAATACCTGAAAAGTATAGTAAAAAGTACAGAATATATCTATGGAGAGACAATTATCTTTGGGCTGAAAAGTCACTCAAAAATCAGAAAGGGTCAGGAGCAGGCAAAGCTTTCTCTCTCTGGCACTAAATAAAATTTTAATCTTGCTGCAATTACAATTGAAAATTTGCAAAATTTATCATACGCACGCACCGTATGCCCAAACATTTATTTACTGCTCTTAACGCAATATTTAAACTGTAAAATGCAAAATGCAGCCACCTCTCGATTTTTGTTCAATGAATGTACTGAGAGAACTCTCTCTCTCTCTCTCTCTGTCTCCCCCCAGAAATGTGGCGATAATAAATTTATGGAAATGGCACTAAATATTTTATTATTGCTAAATATGCAACAATGCAAATATCGGCTGCTGCTGCTGCTGTGTGCGTGATTGCGTCTGCATCTGTAGCTGTAGCTGTAGCTGTGTTTTGCCTCCTGTGTCCTGTGTCCTGCGTCCTGTGTGCAAACGCATAAAACAATCGCCTGAATGCCTGTGTAAGGGGCAGGAGAACAGCATGAGAGATGGCCAATGGCCAACCTGCGCGCTCGCTGACAATGCATATAAATTATAAATACACAGATACACCTCACAGATACGCAATATACACGCCAATGCCAACAAATGCATTGCAGTGTGAGTCATTCGATAAAATGGAATGAAGTCCCAGTGGCAGGAGAGAAGTAGCAGCAGCGGGTGGGGGGAAAAACGTGGCTGGGCACAAATTTAATTTCTGTTGAAATAAACATGGAATGCGCGGGTTAACTCAATATGGAAATGATTGGTTGGTTTATATTCGTATGAAATTATGGCTTGCATGGGTTTGAGTTCGCTTTATAAACCGATATTTTGAATGGGGATTTTTTTAATTTGAACGTCTTTACTCCGAATATACGCGAAGAGAGCGGCGCACCTATCTCCATTTACCATTTCTTCGTTTCATTAGAATACATATTTATTTTCTCTCCCAGTGTGGCTTAGCGAATTTCTTCAGCCATTCTCTTCCATTCTCTCTGCCTATATATTTTTCACATTTCCTCTAATATTTTCCATCAATTAATTATGTTTTTAGATTGCCTAAGCGCTCAATCATCTTTGCGTTTTATTCAAACAAAAGCCAAATGTTATTTGTCAGTGCATTAAATGAGAAATAAATGTTCTCGTTTATGGAAAATTGAGCCAAAAACAATATTTATTAAACATGGATCATATACAGCGTAGGGATCCCTCAATCTCCTCCTCAGTTGTGGCAGGCAGGGTGGGCATGGGAGACGGGCCATTAATTTGGCCAAAGCCGCGTAAATATTGATACACAAATTGCATATGTCTGGGGCTGTGGGACTGAAACTGGGAGTGGGCTTCGTGCGTTTGCTCATTTGTGGAAGTCAACAAGAGATTTCCATAATGCCCGGGAGGCGCAACGGAACGGGACTGCAGGGGAATGGAAACACCTTCTGCACAAGAGGCACCAGCTGAGGCAGGCATTTCTCTGGGGATTGGGCTTGGGCATGGGCTACGGATTGGATTGGATTGGATTGGGGCGGGCATGTGGTCATAGTCTCCGGGAGTCGCCAATTTGCCCGTCAGGGTATTTGTATGTTTGTTGATTTATGCAGCAAAACGGCTTCTTCTTAGAGCGGGCCCGCCGACTTCCACCTGCAGTGACAGTGGACCCCGTAGCGAGAGAGAGAGAGAGGTAGTGGGAGAGTTATGCCTCCGGCGTTGCAGTTGCATTATTCAAAATTGGAAAATCTCCTCATGCTGCATGGTCGCATTCCCCTGCTGCTTCTTTGTCCACACTGTCTCTCTCTCTCTCTCTCTCTCACTCTCTGAGTGATTTAGCGTGTGCCTTGCCCGTTAACCGCAATGCAATTGTAATTACCACGAATGGCTTCCGCACCCCAAATTTCCACCCACTGTTCATCCTCGTTCCACTTCCAACGGCATTTTTATACCCGGTATTCGTGGAGTCCGAAGGGTATATTCGGTTTGTGCGGAAGATGAAATCTCTGAGATACGCTGTCAGGTTCTTCGGATTAGTATACCCTAATCTGCGCCTAAGTACTGTGTTTAATTTTTTGTTGAATTCTTGGTACCAAATGTGCTCTCTTTGGCTCTCTTCCTGAGTGTATTTTTTCTCGATAGAAGGAATCTTTTAGTCGTGATATCGACAGTACGTGAATTCTTGCCACTTCTACTGCCCCTCTGCTTTACGCTTCTGCGCTGTGCTTATTGGTCGGTCCACGCTGCAATTAGTTCCAAATCATAAACGCCACTTCCGCTTGGACAATCGATCCTCTAGCCGCTCCCCCACTTTTATCTGCCAACCATTCATTTTCCTACTGCATTTTCACTGCTGAATTGCGTGTAAATTTTAAATTTTAATCGCTTTTCTATGCACACGCACACAAAACGCAAGCCGCAGCCAAAACACTGGCGGCCCTGCAACAATAGCAATGAAAATTGTATGCAATTTCAGAGCGGTGTAGATATCCATACAGAGAGGATTCCCCACACTTGAATTTAAAGGGACTTATCTATGTACAGGGTGACACCGTTAAAGCTGCTTTCTTTAAGGGGGGAAGAGATAAAATGGGATTTATCTTTATAGCATTTTCGATGGGGAACAAATACAACAAAGTCCTGAGCTCGAAGTTCTTAGTAAATTTGTTTATGGAAGACTTACTCATACAAAATTTGGTGCAAAGGTGCCAAAAATGTTTCACCATGTTCACTTTCATGATAGGATTTCCTTAGAGAAAATATGGAAATATTTTCTGTATAAAAAAAAATATGTATTTCTGGAAGAGAATAATCTCAAATTACCTTGCTTGACGGGCCAGCAATTGCCGGATTATTCGTCGGAATTAGACAGATAACACTACTCGACAAAATCGAACTTTTTTTTCCTCAAGGATCCAAACCGACTTTTTCTGATAGATATGGGGATTTAAAATTTTTTAAAGAATTATGGTTTTTTTTCTATGGCAGAACTTTTTTTTGTAGATTTTTTGAAGTCTGGTATTTTTTTTTTAAGCTTTTTTTAGAGGTAGCGCTTGTTTTTTTCACATAGCTCTAGTATCTTACGTCTGGTTGTAAAGAACTTTGCTATTTTGAAAAGATAATTAAAACAGCTAGAAGTTAAGCCCAAACACTTTGTGATTACAGCTTACCGTCTGGGAAATATAAAGCATTGAAATGCAAAAATGATGATTTTTGTGCGGTATTTTTTACGAAATTTTGACTTTAAAAACTCAGGAAAAGTCGAAAAAAAATTATATTTTGTGTCCTCTATTTTTTTGTGTATAGGTGCGTTAATTTGGCGTCGTTTAAGGTATCGCTAATTAAAATCTATGGAGAGACTTTGGAGCTAAAATTCGTTAACCAAACCTAAAATATGGAAAAAAAAATGAACAAAAAATACCTTTTGGAAATTTGCGAGCCCAACTGGGAACAAAGGAACGCGATCAGGTGAAGTTGCTGCAAATAGAGCAATGGGTATATTTTACTAGTAAGTATCCCCCAATAGTATTTTGCTGGCTGATTGTCTATCGAAAATCGATCTTTTAATTTCAGTTGCCAACAGCCAGCTTTTTTTGCGGAATGTGAAACTACTGGAGTGGACACGACCATAGATTTTCCTCAATGTTGCTGGGTATGCGTCAAAGAGAAGGAATGTGATAAGGTCTAAAATTAACTCTAAGGGCGAAAAAAAATATATATTTTAATTGTAACGTATTTTTGATGAAATTTCATATCGAAGACTTTCTCTCCCTCTCTCTCTCTCTGTCGCGCTACTACACTCAAATAAGCGTTACTCAGTAATGACAACTACTTCGAGTGTCGAATTTCGAATTTCAATCAGATCGGGAATTTAAATGCCAGGGAGTTTGTGTACCCAGGAACCGAAACACATGTGTATAATTTACACAGAAGAACTCAGAGAGACTCAAAAGTCATTATCAGCAGATTACTGTCCGAAGAGAGGTAGGAGCAGTCGGAGGTGGCTGCCACACACACAAGAGAGCACTCTTGCCATGTGCTTGCAACTGCATCTCGGAGAGTCATTAGCAATGTGACCCAGAAATAGGATGAACCTCCTAACCACATAAAATTGTATGCTGTTTGCCATAATAAATTTAATTAAAAAATCAAATGGACTGAGAGAAGGAGAGAGAGAGATCAGGAAAAGAGGCAGCAAAAGTGGGGAAAAGCACTGGAGTCAACAGAACATTAGCCACAGTCGCAGTCCTAGTCCTTGTCCAACTTTTGTTGCCTACGAAATGTGCAGCTGCCGCTCCAGTAATATTTGGGTCAACTTCTGACCGACATTTGATCCACTTAATGGCCAGTAGAATGTAGAATGGCAGAAGGCACAGGCACAAGTCAAATGGAATTATCAGACTTTATAAAATTGCCTTCCTTAGATTTTTAAGAGCAGTTTTTGGACAGAAAAATATCCACCTCAGAGTCAAGTTAAAACATTTGTTCAATGGCCTTCCTTCTCTTCACATCCTTTTTTATCAATTTGTTAAGGATTTTTCTTAGTTTGGCAGCTGGCAGATAATTACGTGCGAAGAAAATGAGTGAAAGAAAATGCCCGGCTAATCAACTGGAAAGTTGTTGAAACGTTATCGCCCCGAAAGGTGTTGGCTTTCCCCAATACAAAATCGGAAATGAGCAAAATTCAGAGAAAAAACTGAGTTTTTTCCACTGATTGGCACCATAATGAAAGATGAGATGAAAAAAAAAATAGAGTCCCAAAGGAGTAACAGGCACTTTTAGCACTTTTTACTGCTAAGCCACACTGAAATGGGGAGAGGGAATTAACGAAAATCTTCCTGTACTAGGCAAATTTGAATAAAATTCCTATAAAAAGATTCTGTAACAACGTAAAAAAAATAGATAAATAAAAAAGGGGAAAAAAATTAAATTAAAAAAAATCAAAATGCAACGCAACAAATTTTTACACCTCAAAGCCGATTCTCTTCAATTTTACGCATATTTTGTCGACAATTATTTTTGGTCTGATTATAAAATAATTAACTCTAAACAAATGTTTCATTCAGCTTAAAAAAATAACAACAGACGCCACCATGTAATATATTTACAAATCAACAAAAAAGGGATAGAAATAATAGCAAGTAGCTAGGGAAAACTACATACTAACGATTTAGTATAAATAATTGAATGCACACACAATGCATTTTTATATTAAATTATGCAGGAAAATATAATTAATAAAACATGCGAATTGGAGGCATTTCACATCACTTCACCTCACGGCACTCGTTGAACAAATTAAATAATTAAATGAGATAAAAACTTTGTGCCTGCTTAAACAAATGGTTAAAAAGGGACTAGCGATAGAGAAACGAAAATCGAATTAACAAATTGCGCACTCAATCAAAGCGAGTTTGCGGCCTTGCATCTTATCCCCACTCCCCGCCGTGTCTGCCGCGGGAAATTCAATCAAAACTCTACAAACTGCATTTTGCGGATATACGAAAAAAACAAAAACAAAATATAACTTAATGAAAAGTGTCTGTCTGATGCTTTATTAAATGAATTTAAAATACACGACGAAATTCCCCGAGGGGTTGGAGGTGCGTCCAGTACTTTGGGCGATGCTTCAGGTAATGATTTCACTAGGAAAAGGCCCTGGTTAAGCTTTCAAAAATTATTTATTCTATTTTCAAAAACTGCTTTAACTTTCATCTAAATTCCCAATTTGACTCCATTCTTTGTGATTATCTTTGCTGTTGAAAGCGATTTTGCTGCTCCATTGAAATGGTATTGAATGGTATTTTCCTGCGGGTCCTGCGTATTCCAAAACAGACACAATACAACAAAAAGATTTCACAGATTTGTTGTTTCAACAGATTTTCCAGCTTTACCTCTGCCCCGTCTCTCGCTATATCTCTGATCTCATATGCATATATGTATACTCGTAGATTTTTCTTTAATTTTATTGTTTTGTCGCTGCTGCCCAGACGGTCAAATCCAAACACAGACAGCCACAGACAGACGGGGGGACAGACCCATTCGCATAGACAAATAAACAAATCTCGTCAAGTGCTGCACCACACACGCACACACAGATACAGATACTTGTCGTATCTGGCGGATGGTATGGCAAATGTGTTTGCGTTTGTCACTTTTGTGGGTCTCTGCGGTTCTTTTGGGGGTGGCGGGGTTCTATGGCTTAGCAAAGCGTCAACATTTTGGTAACACACTCTCCCTGTTTCCCTGTCTCTCTAACTCTTTTTTTGGCCACTCGATCCACGCAATTAATTTCTGTATCAGAGAGCAGTTGAAGTGCTTTAGCGATGTGGCATAGGGGCCTCTGTTTCTGGTTCTGGTTCTGGTTTTGGCTGTTTCAGGTGTGAGTTAAAAATTCCACACAAGGGTTGCCGGCACGCGGCATCAGGGAGTAGTACGAGTATTAAAAATGAAACCAGAACAAACACCAAACATCAAAAGCTGCCGTCCAGAGTGGCCGTCGCGACAAAAGGCAGCTGCTGGGCAATATCCGGAGGACCATGCTCCGCTCCGGTCCGCTCTCCACCCACCCAGTCAGCACATGTGTGCGGGAGGCCATGGTCTGTCTGATTTTTAAGCTGTTCTCTCGGTTTCCGGTTAAGTATATGACAGTTGCAAGGTCCGTTTCATGGTGGGTTGCTGCACTCCGCTTCGTAGTCCTAGTCTATGAGTGGAAAAAGAGCTTAAAAGGTCTGCTAAAGAGAGAGAAAGTGAAGAAAACGAGCTTAAAGGACTACTGCGGAAGGAGAGAAAGTGGGGAATAAGCTTAACAACAACAACAAAAACAGCAACAAAAATTGAGAAAAGTGAGGGAAAGAAGAGTAAAAAGTAGCCAAAATTGGATTGCGGCAAGTGTTAAAACTTCAAAAGAGATTTGTTCAAGTATCCCATGAATAGAAAAATGATACTGTGTTACAGGAGCAACAGAAGAAGAAGAAGAAGCATTGGAAACATAAGTAGTACACCCATAGAACAAAAAGACGTGATTTAAAAATGTATAGGTACAAAATGTAAAGGTAAACTGTAAAAATACAATTTTAAACTAATGTATGTATAATTTGACATTTATTATGAAAATATTTAGTTTAAATATATTTTGTATTTAAAATTAATAGATATATTTTACATATTAAAATTAAAGATTTTAAATATTTAAGTTTATTATATTTCCTACAAATTTAATATATTATATTTATTTTTTTTTATTTGTTATATTAATTTTAACGTGTTTTACATTTGGGTTAAATATGGTTCGTATCAAAAAGTGAAGTTTACTGTGAATGTCTCTTTAAGCCACCTAAAAGTATTTTAATTTTAAATCAGAAATGTTCTCTAGGGAGTATCGCCATGGGTTTTATGAATACCATAATCCTACTTTAATCCTTTGAATATATACTTTCTTACTTTCTTTCAAATCAAAAATAAAATTTTGCCATAGCCTAATCAACTCTGGTGCCCCCAATGCCATACCCTAGAACGAAGTATTCTGTTAATTCTACTTAGTCCGAGTGTGCTCCGTCTGTGACTAGGATTTGCAGCTGCAAGGCTTTAAAGGCTGCATTAATATATGTGTGTGTGTGTGTGTTGCATGAGCTGTATGTTGGAGAACCACCAAGGCAGACACGCGACCGCGAAACGCAGACCGCCAACCGCTGCCATAAGCCCAAGGGGCCCCCACTCTCCTACATAGTACCCCTCTAGCTCTACCAGTTAGCGCTACTCTTTTTCAGCCCTCCAGCTACCCCCTTTCAGACTTCGGGGCAACAACGAAAACTGATGTTTTTCACGCGCGAGATTTACGAGCGTCGTGCATTTTGGGGCTACAACGTAAACGCACTTGATGCGCTCACTCTTCCCTCTATAGCCCTCTTTCTGTCTCTCTCTCTCTCTTTCACACCCTCTGTGTCTGTGTGTGTGTGTGTGTGTGTGTGTGTGTGTGTGGTTATGTGTTCTCTCTGTTTGAGTATGTTTATCTTGGACTGTGGGTCTGTGTACGGCGGGCGGCGACGGGCTCTTGTGACGCGGATAGGCCTTTTCTGCCCTAAGAGGAAACAACAAAAATGCGGGCTGCCGCTTGTACAAAACTTTTTTCACAAAAAAAAGTGAACAAATGGGAAAGTCTAACGGTAAAGAGATATCCTGTAATAAAAATGGTGAGCGTAAATATTTTAAAAAGTAGCCAAAAAGCGAAAAAAAAAACGAATCATTCAATCCTTGCAATACTTGTAAGACAATAACCATACATACATAATAACCATGTACATTGTACATGCATAAATATATGCATGTATATTTAGCAGTGGCAGCCAGCCATAGAAGTATCTTTGCAAAATTGAATAGAAACTAAAAATATTCCTCTTATGTGTAAAAAATATTAAATTACAATTAATTTGGATTAATATGTAGACAATATCCTTTATACATAAATATACATATAATCCTGCTGAAAGCAACAAATCTCAACATTATGGCTATTTTCCATTTCCCTTCCCCTCATTAAAGCCTGCTGTTTCCCAGAGACAACATACCCACTGTAACCCCGTCGAATACCTCGCATAAACATCGAAATGCGCTTTTGTGTGCTACATTCTGTGGAAGGAGTTGCGTTTTTAAAGCATTGAAATTCTCATTCTCATTCGTTTATTCGTTCAAGTATTTTGCGCAGTTTTTGCAGCTTGAAAGCATTTAATTTTAAGCGAAAACAATGCCCAAAAGAGAGAGAGAAAGAGAGCTCTGCTCACGAACTTTCGGCCAATGGGCAACATTAAAAACTTCCGTTTCCGTTGGCAAACCGAAAACCCAGACGCACACACAAAGAAATGCAACGGAAATGCCACAAAGTTCAAACAAGCAAAAGAGGAAAACCAAGACACAGACCAAGACAACACAGACACAAACAGGAAAACCGCCAGGGCAAACACTAACAACATTAAGGTCCCTGGCCCAGGTCCTGCTGCCGCTTGCAACACTCATTATCAAAATTGCAATAAATTTTTGGTGCACTGCAAATTATTTGAAGTGCCCCCCGCCGCCATACACACATAAAAACGTCCATTTTGAAATTTACGAGAGTGTCCAAGAAGAATGCGCTAAACTTTTATACGTTCAAAGAAGCGGAGACACGGACACAGAACGCTCAAGGACAGACAGAGAGAGAGAGAGAGAGAGAGCTAGATACAGGGAAACGTTACTTGTAGTGTCAAGTGTTGTGTGGGCCCCCCCCACCCCCTACCCACCAAGAAAATCCCGAAAAAAGGAAAACGTTTTAATTGCTTTTTGTTTGGTGGGGCAGCGCGCAGAAGCTTCTTTTCTATACACAGAACCGAACAGCCAAAGCCAAAGCCAAAGCCAACTGTCGTGATCGATGAGTTATGGGGGCGTGGCAGCGGCCACGCTCACCGAAAATTGAATTTTTTGCCACTGAAAATTGTTTGAAGAGTGCTCTCTGTATGTCTGTCTGTAGGTTTGGTTTTAAGCAACTTTTAGAGATATAAGAAGAAATAAATATTAAAATAACGAAAAGGGTTATTTGATACATTCAAAGATTTAATTCCAGGTACTAAACATAAGGAACTGTGCGAAGAGCTGGCCTTAAAGTTATATTTAGAATTCGGATTTTACAACAAAAGAAGTCTCTCGTCAACACTCGTCACTGAAAAAGTTCAATAACTTATCGATACTTGCTCTGTAGCTGTTTGGATTACATTTTCTATGAATAATAAATATTTATTATTTATTATTATTATCTTTATATATTGATTATAATCAATCGATTATTCTCGATATAATGTTAACATTAACTTACACTTTTCAATGGCAACTATGCCCTCTCCTCTCCACTCCCATGATCTTCCTATTACCAAACAACTGTTTCAACTGGCTCTCTCATAAATATTTCCTTAATCAAAAGAGACAAAAATCAAAAGTCAATTGTTTGAGCCGGCATTTATCTGTGCACAAAAGTGGCACCGTATTTCCATCATTTGTCTGCTGCTAAAAAGCTTTCATTCCATTCTGTCATTCTTGGCGCAAAAGTTTTTAAATAATACTGAGAGCAGAGAAAATGTTAATTGCACTACTCAGTGGGGGGAATACAAAAAGGATTGCAATGCCCGACACATAGCACACCAACCGTCAATGGTTTTCAATGAGCAGAGGGAGAAGCACAAAACCCCAAACCATATTGCTACACTTTGAGCCGAATGAATGCCCATGGCATTCAATTTATTCATACATTTCACATACACTTTTTGTTGGTGTTGGTGTTTTTGTGTCGCTGTTGTTGTTGTTGTTGTTGCATTCGCAATGATTTATTAATGATGCTTATTATTATTGCTTAATTGCGGATATTTGCATTTACACACTGATGCACCGCCCCACCGCCCCACTGTCCACTGACAGAACCCACCCCTCCAACCCTTTACGTTTTCGTGTATCCTTTGTATCTGTGTCCGTGTGTTACATCTGTGAATTTAATTGGTGCAAAGTGAAAACATTAAACGCGTTTTGCGCTGGTTGCGATTACCGTAACCGATTTCCATAGCTGAACTCTGATTATTTTCTATAATGAAATTTAAATAAATTTGCATTTAATGATGCATACAGATGTACAGATGTACATTGTACACACCGACATACACGTACACACCGTTGAATTCCTTTACCTAGATGCATTTTTGATATGCGGTTGGCTTTTGTGCGCGCTCAACTTGAAATTGTTGCAGTCTTTTTGCGTGGACTTTTCCACGATTTTGGCATTTCCTCTGCTCTGCTTGTTGTTATGAAAATTTAATTAATTCGATTAAGTAGCCGATTTTCCACTAACAAAATGCATACGTAATGCAACAATGGTTTAATCAGCGGCCAAATGCCAATGGTAGTGGGGGAATATGAGTGAAAGAAAGTCGCGCAGTGCGTGCTGATGTGTGGGGGCCAGTAATCGTATAATTTATATTTAATTGCCATTTGTGTGGCACAAAACTATATATTCATTCACATGGGAACGGTGTTTTTTATTCGTTATCGATTGTTTTTAGATAAAGTGATAAAGGCAAAACATATCGTTATATAATAATTATTTTGAGATGAAGTATTCCATCAAATATTAATGCAAGGAACCAAATTTTGTATCTTAATGATCGATTAAATGTCGATAAATGTTTGATAACTAATCCATACAATTTCTATATCTTTTCAATACATGTTTGGTAACTTAATTATTAAATATCGATTAATATTTTAAAACTAATCAATACTAATCTATATATTTTCGATAAATCATTAATAAATTTCCATTGCGTCTCGATAACTGTTTAATAATTAACCAACTTTTTTTTAAATGAATCAAATATTAAGATTATAAATTTAAAATATATTAAAATATTCTTTATTTTTTCCCCATTTTTCTTTTTACCATTATATTGTGAATGACTTGGTCTGAAAAGGCTTGCATATTTCCCCACACTCTCCCAATCACTCTCTCTGTTTCTCTCTGCGACTCTTCTGTTGTCATCATGAAACGCACATAAAATTGCAAGCGATTTTTAAACGATTTTCGCGTTAAAGAACATTTAATTAGTGCATTCAAATGAGGCAAGGCTTAAAAATATAACCAAAATATATATATAAAAAAAAAAAGAAAAGTGCATAAATGCAACGAACAGAGAAACATTTTCATGCACTCATTTGCATAGGCTGATAAATACCATAATCAGTTGGGCGGCAGATCAAAAGCGTGGCGAGTGGGCGGATTGGGAATGGTGGAGCACGGGACTGGACACTCGTTAATCAACAGAATCGAGAGCCGACTTTATGGGCATTGTCTCTGTCGCTTGATTATGCTGCTCCCCATACGATTCATGCCCCAGCAGAACGCATCTGATTCTTATGCAGGTTTTTTACGCGTGCTGCATGCCGCGACATGCAGACACATAAATTTAACAGGGAAAACCCAAACTCCAGCCTCAGCCAGCCCCAGCATCAACAACTGAAGCCAAAAAAAAACCCCCCACCAACACCTCTGGCCATTCTTTTGGCGAGTGACTGGCAGGCACTGCGAGGGAACAATGACTGGGAGATTGTTGCTGTGGCAAAAAAAAAAAAAATCAAAATAGGTGGAATGTTAAAGACTAAAAAATACCCTAACTAAATAATCGTTCTTCTTAAAGTTGACAGTAGCACATTACAGAATAATTTTAAAATGCTAACTAGAAGTTTATTTTCTTAATTCTGACAATTATATTCAACAGATCGCAAAACCAACAAACAAACAAAACACAAAAACCAAACTAATACTCTTCCATACTCTTTTACTACCAACAAGTATCCCCCCGTTTGACTCACATATTCTATCAATATTTGTATGGTAATTTGCGTCTGGAGAGGCAAAGACCTTTAAGGTTATGCCACACAAAAAATAAGAACAAATAACAGAGCATAAAACGTAAATGCGAAACTGAAACTGAAACCAAAAACGAAGTGTGTTAACCAACCCCAATAATTTAAGCAGAATTTATGGCATTAAGCGGCGGCGGCGTCGGGCACATCCCAACAAAAGATACGCATAATGGGTCCTTGGTCAATGGTCCAGGCAAATGTTGGTCTCTTATGGGGCAGCCGCTGTTATTCTTTTTTCTGTCTCTCATCTCTAATCCTTAAAGGACACACCACACGCACCATAGGGTGGGGCAGGGCAGGGCAGGGCTGGACGATGAGGGACATAAATCAAATGGCAATGTTTTCTGTCTGTTGTGTGTGTGTGTATGTGTGTGTGTGTGTGTGTGGTTGGGTGTTAATTAGTATTTAATCTATGAACCATAAATAAATCCCTTCTGCAAGGACACTCAATTTCCGTTTGCTTGAGTTCTGAAGTGCTGGGGTAAGGAAATTGTATGGACTGTGGGGTGTGCAGGGGAATGAAAAAGAAAAAAAAAAATGCTGCCTTTGTGTGCTGCCCAATAAATTGCCAATTGTGTGTCATAGAAGTTAAGTCAACTAATTGCACAGTTTACTTTCTTTTCTTCAACATAGCTGCTACTCAAGCCATTATATAGGGTATGTCAATAAGGCATATGGATTTCAGGGCAATATACGGTGCGGTATTTAACCAAATTAAACATATCAGGGGTGACATTTTTTTTGAGCTGAATTTCTTTGATTTGCAAAGGAATCTAATGATAAACAAAATTAAGCATACTTTTTGGGGCTTACCTAAAATTGCATGTTGTCGGGAGAAAAGTTATAGGCGGAAATCTGAAATATAAATGTATTAAGAATATCTTAAAATATGAATGTAAAATAAACATCCATATTTATGTTTATTTATTCTGTTTATAAATAAAAATTAAATTAAATTTAAATTATTAAATTTTCTGAGCTTGACTTTTTCCCATTAAAATTCTTTTGTCCGAGTCGCCTAACCTTTGGCTGATTGCCTTTTCTTTCAGTGTAACCAAATGTCGTTATCTTTCTCATGGGTTAGATAATTTCTACTGGTTTTACCCACCCCATTTTCCGCTTCCGTTTGCTTTTCTTTAGCTTCTTTATGTACTTCATATATCCAATGTCTGTCTGTGCCTCAAGTGTGCCTGTGTGTGTGTGTATCAATGCCTTAAGTGTGTGTCTGGCGTTGTATGTATCTGTGTGTCAAGAAAAAGTGTCAATAAAACAGTTTAATTGATTGTGCGCTAAGCTGTTGCCAAACATTGCCAATCTTTACCATCCACCCCCACCCAGGAGGGGTTCTATAAAAGTATTTTCATTTAACGCGGTGGCGTCACCATCTGTTGACAGTCTCTGGTGGTCTTGGTAGTGGTTGTGGTGGTGGGGACGGGTGTGAAGTGGTGTTTTGTTACTAAATTAATGCCTCGACATTTGCATTGAAAAAGCGCGACTATTACAGCTCACACGCACAGGGTGTACTCCCCTGCCAACTCCCCTGCCCCTCCCCTGACAACTCCTCAAGCCACAATCTCCTTTCAATCTACCTAAATCCGACAATTTTCCATTCGAAAAATCTCTGTTTTTCCCCATACTTTCGTATGTACAGACTATGACCTGTGTGTTTTTTCTGATCAAAGGGTACATACATACATACATTACATACGCCCTAGCGTTAGGAAATTTTTCTGCTGTGCGTATGTTGTCAATCCGAGCACATTCTCGTAAACTGACATTAGTTTGATTTGCATTCAGTTGATTTAATTCTCAATGCTTTTCGCTATACTCTCAAGCTAATTCTTTTGCTTTTCGCAGCACCCTCTCTCGGCAGCTTTTTTTTGCGCAATTTACATTCACAATTGCTCATTGATTTTTGCATTTGAATTCGGGATTTTCCACCATGGATTTTTTAAATGCATTTTCGCCTGGCAATTTCCTGGACTTGCCGTTTGCTGCTTTTAATTGTGTGTGCATTAAAATCGCAAAAGCAATGATGCATTTTTAATTGAAATTAAAAATCGCCAGTGGCGCATGCAAATTTTATGCAAAAATCAGGCACCAAATCATAAAGAAATTTTCCATTGGTTTAGAGTCAAAAGAGGAATGTGATGAGGGGTAGTGGGGTGGGGGGGGTTCGGGTTTCCGGGTTTCTGTGGTGAAGCGTAAAAGATTTTTGGGATTGCGACAATTTCATTTGCTGATGCAAAAAGTCGATTAATTTAAGAAGAATATTTAATTACGAGATGGTAGGCAAAGGTTGAAACAGAGAAAAGGGAGGAGAAAGGCAGCGAGGTGGGGAGACAGAGTGGTAAATCTGGAAAGGCAGCGAGTGAAAGGAAAATATGCAAAATAAGGAAGAGATAAAGATTGGAAAAAGTCGAATATAAAGGCCCACCACTTTAACTAAACATAAATATTTCACAATAATAAAAGTAAATATATATATACATATATAAAATAAAATATTAAATAAAAAAATATATATTAAAAATAACTATGCTCTTTCTTTTGTCTGTTTAAAACCGAATATAATATTAAATCATGACTGCCATTGGTTTTTCAGTCAATTTCAAAATATTGTACACATTTACCAGCTGCTCACACGGTTAGAACAAAATAGAGATCGTAGATTATAACCGCCAAACATCAAAAATGACACACACAAAGAGAAGTTCAGATAAAAAACCCGATCCAGAGAATAAAACAGTATATATCATATATCAGCAACCCCAAACGGATGAAGAATTCATACACGGCCAATCAACGGTCGATGATGTGCTACAATTTATGGAAGCCATTGGCGATGCCAACAAAGCAGAGTAGGTATCCTTATTCAACTTTCGTATTCCCCATAAAATATATAAACCGGATTTCCTTAAGTGCCGGCGCCGCTTCCAAGGAAAAGAAAAACTACAGTGAAAAACTAACAGAAGACAACTATATGGTCACCAGTCGATCGGTTTATGGCAGCAGCTATAAGCGTAGCAGGTCAAAGACCAAGGTCACGGCCAACACAAATCAGTTTACATTCATGCGTCAGATCGATCAGGATCTGAAGAGCCGCCAACTGGTGCGAATTGAGCGGGAGCGCGTGGCCGAAAACTTTCGCCGTTTGGGCAATCATGAGTATCGCAAGGAGAACTACGAAGTGGCCGCACAGCAGTACACCAAAGGTCTGGCCACCATCAATGATACCCCTGTACTCTATGTAAATCGTGCGCTATGCTATCTCAAGTAGGTTTTATCGTTGATTTCTATAGAGATGTGTATCTGTAAGTACGTTCTTTTGTAGACGACGTGAATTCAAGCGTGCCATCATGGATTGTGATTATATTTTAACCTATTTGGATCCGAAATATCTACGTGCCTGGCTGTACAAGGCAGCCGCCCATAAACGTTTGAATGATGAGACTCATTACCAGTTGAGTGTCTATATGGCCAGGCGTTCGAATCACACAGAAGATGAATTTATTGACAACTTTTTGGATAAGATGCGATCGCACCTTTGAGCGAGAATCATAAAAATATTCAGTAAATTATAAAAAAAAAATTAAGTTTAGCTTTAGTAAATTCATTAAATAACAACAAAAATTAAAGTTTAGGTTTAGTGTCGATTTCAGAAATTTTTATTGAGAAAAATCAAAGTAATTTATACAGAAAGCGGTAACTCCAGGACAACTCTTAAAAAATATCTTTCGTTTTTTATACTCATAGGTCAGAGTAATTCTTCTCTTAATAAATCGCCACGTAAGTATTCATCCCACACCTTTTCATTTCTTGCTCTTTTTCTTCATCTCATCTTTCATTATGGTGCCAATCAGTGGAAAAAACTCAGTTTTTTCTCTGAATTTTGCTCATTTCCGATTTTGTATTGGGGAAAGCCAACACCTTTCGGGGCGATAACGTTTCAACAACTTTCCAGTTGATTAGCCGGGCATTTTCTTTCACTCATTTTCTTCGCACGTAATTATCTGCCAGCTGCCAAACTAAGAAAAATCCTTAACAAATTGATAAAAAAGGATGTGAAGAGAAGGAAGGCCATTGAACAAATGTTTTAACTTGACTCTGAGGTGGATATTTTTCTGTCCAAAAACTGCTCTTAAAAATCTAAGGAAGGCAATTTTATAAAGTCTGATAATTCCATTTGACTTGTGCCTGTGCCTTCTGCCATTCTACATTCTACTGGCCATTAAGTGGATCAAATGTCGGTCAGAAGTTGACCCAAATATTACTGGAGCGGCAGCTGCACATTTCGTAGGCAACAAAAGTTGGACAAGGACTAGGACTGCGACTGTGGCTAATGTTCTGTTGACTCCAGTGCTTTTCCCCACTTTTGCTGCCTCTTTTCCTGATCTCTCTCTCTCTCCTTCTCTCAGTCCATTTGATTTTTTAATTAAATTTATTATGGCAAACAGCATACAATTTTATGTGGTTAGGAGGTTCATCCTATTTCTGGGTCACATTGCTAATGACTCTCCGAGATGCAGTTGCAAGCACATGGCAAGAGTGCTCTCTTGTGTGTGTGGCAGCCACCTCCGACTGCTCCTCCCTCTCTTCGGACAGTAATCTGCTGATAATGACTTTTGAGTCTCTCTGAGTTCTTCTGTGTAAATTATACACATGTGTTTCGGTTCCTGGGTACACAAACTCCCTGGCCTTTAAATTCCCGATCTGATTGAAATTCGAAATTCGAAATTCGACACTCGAAGTAGTTGTCATTACTGAGTAACGCTTATTTGAGTGTAGTAGCGCGACAGAGAGAGAGAGAGGGAGAGAAAGTCTTCGATATGAAATTTCATCAAAAATACGTTACAATTAAAATGCATATTTTATTTCGCCCTTAGAGTTAATTTTCGACCTTATCACATTCCTTCTCTTTGACGCATACCCAGCAACATTGAGGAAAATCTATGGTCGTGTCCACTCCAGTAGTTTCACATTCCGCAAAAAAAGCTGGCTGTTGGCAACTGAAATTAAAAGATCGATTTTCGATAGACAATCAGCCAGCAAAATACTATTGGGGGATACTTACTAGTAAAATATACCAAATGCTTTAGGCCCAACAGTTTCACAGCCATACAGTCCACAACTCATTGTGCTCTGCGCAATATACCCGTCTGGTACAGTTTTGTTATCTTTTTCCACAATAAGAGTGCATTCCGTTTTGCTATCTTTCCAGTATCCAGGCTCCGTATATGTTCTAGTTTCATTGCGATAATATCCCTGATTGTATCTTGTTTTTACTTCGGGAGGCACCCAAATTCTTCTTGATTCATTTATCACATATATAGCAAAAGAATACACGCTGGAGACGACCACCATCAAAATGAAGATGTACTTCAGGATAATCATGATTACAGACAGGCAATAGACAGGACAGATCAAACCTCTCTAACTCAATGAACGAGCCTAGAGCTGCGACTCCCTTATATACCGTACATACTGAAAAAAATGTAGTCTGTAATTGGGAGAGCACTTGCGATTCCTATGAATACTATCGCTTAGACGAGTTCCACCCAAGCGGATGCCGTTCTTATGGCAGTTACACATATTATATGTCTAATTTCGACGAATACTCCGGCAATTGCTGGCCCGCCAAGCAAGGTAATTTGAGATTATTCTCTTCCAGAAATACATATTTTTTTTTATACAGAAAATATTTCCATATTTTCTCTAAGGAAATCCTATCATGAAAGTGAACATGGTGAAACATTTTTTTGGTTTTGTGGTTCTTGAAATTCAATTTGGAAATGATCCATAATGCTGATAGCACTGATACCCGACAAAATTGAACTTTTTATAACAACCAGATGTAACATACTGAGGCTATGTAAAAAAAAATAAGTGCTGCCTCTGAAAAACGCATTAAAACAAAAAAAAATTTTAAATGTGTTAAGACCTTAAAGCAAAAGCCTAGACATTTGCGAGTTGAGTTGTAAATTCAATCCTAAATTTTATTCTCAAAATCAGAGCCTTATATGAGTTTTTCAAAACCATTTATGTGGTAAATTGATCTGCTATTTTTATCGCTAGACAAATGGAACGGCTACATTTACCATTAATGTTTAGCTCTACATTCGATAAGTGGGATCTCCACTTATGTGTTGCCACACATCTTTGTCCTTTCTTTCAAACGGTCGTAAATTATCTAATTTATGTACTACTTCATTTAAATTTAGAAATACATAGATTTGTGTACAGAATCTTTTCTTAACCTACTCGTACATCGACATGTTCATGCTTGAACAAAATGTGTTTTGATGTTTCTTATATTTTCTATATTTTATTAAGGATTTTTTGGCTGAAACTAGTCTTGGTTTTATTCTTTTATTTCCTTTCCTGTATGTTCTTTAATCGAAATTACGCCCCCCAATTTGCGGCAGCACACACCTGAGCCGAAAGTAGTTTCTCCCTTTGGATGGACATAAAATAAAAACGAAATTTAATTGAGGGCCAGAGTCGACTCTTCCATTCTCTGTAGAAGACTGTAGGCACCAGACCCCTCGTGATCCTATCTGGCATGGACCAGGCCTAAATCCTAAATGTTTATGTTCTGGTCGTATCTTTAAAAAAGAAATATGGGTATTGCCGAAGAGCCACGCGCACCATTTACGAGTTTGTGGCTAAGAGAGCACACACAGTGCGTATACAAAACATTTGCAGCAGTTGCTTATAGGCCTCGTGCACGAAACAAAGCGAAGACAGTACGTATACGTATACGCAACATTCAGGCAACATAAACATTCCAATAATAAAATTGTGTTTAATTGCAGTAAGGAATAAAGTGAGGAATAAATAAAAGTAAATGAGAGAGATAAAAATACAAGCTAAAACAAGAAAAGAAAGCCACTTGCGGTGGACGAAACATGAGATACCCTTGAGCATACAGAGTTCTCATGAAAGCTGGCAATTTAGAATCGAAAAAATCCCTCCGTTTTGTTGTAGCTTCAGCATTTGAGTCGATTAGCATCTGTAGTCTCACTTCAAAGAATATATATATATATGTACATATATTCAATAAGGCTTTTACTGCTGCTCTGTAATCTGTTGAATGTACTCGTAATACCCTCTTCAAAAAACAAAAAAAAAAACAAAAAAAAAAAACTTAACTAAAGCTGGTAGACGACAAAAGCTGACAGCTGGAAAGACACTCCATGCAGCAGTGAAAGTTTTCACAGTCCAACATTGTTAGTTCAATCGCATGGAATAATTTATTAATTAACTACAATTGGAATGAATGAATGAACGATTACGAATGGCACAAGGAGCAGCAGAAGGATGCCTGCCGAACCGAACCCTATAATGGGGAGTTGGGGAGTTCCAATTCGCCATCGCACGTAACAGGGGCAAAATCAATTAAAAGCGCTTTATGTGCGCGACAGTCTACGACTTGGAACGTCGCCTTCGATTCGATTCGCTTCGGTTTTGGTTCGGCTGGGTCCTGGAGACCTTACGGGAAACTTCTCCTTGTACAAGTTTAGTGCCTGGCACGTGGAACTTTGTTAGTTAGTAATTAATTGTTACAGTTCCAGAGACGAAAACTGAAAGACGAAAATCGACTGCAGCAGCAGCTGCCAGACCTTTAGCATTTCCTGCTGCTCCCTTTCGGGTTTTACTCCTGCTCGTGCTCCAGCTCTCTTCCCTTTCCTGCCAATTTTAGCATCCTTCGGTTATTTATGTCAAATGCTCAACATTATTTATGTTGCATATTTTCGCGGCATTGTAGTAAATTAACCACCATAACGCCAATTCCCAAAGGATTCGGAGTCGGAGTCTGAGTCTGAGACACAGCTGGCATTTTGCCCCCGCGTTTATTGGAAATGTCACAATAACTTTTCAGTTATGACAATTTTATGACCAGAAAGATGTTTGCCTGAACGCTGATTCCATAGCCGATTTCGCTTGGATAATTGAAATTCCTTTGGCGGATAATGATTTTGTAGCAGGGTGAGAGCTAATCAATGTTTTTTGAAGAGAACTTCTTTATTAATTTTAAATTTATGTGATTTATGTTTCTTCAATATTTGGTGGCCCCGAACTTGCCCTAACGGTACATTCTGTATCAACCCTATTACTATTACCCTTAATTCAATTCCTTTTTCGATATAATCTTTCCATAATTTCAATCTTTTTCACATCTCTCTCCGCCTATTTTTAATCTTTCATTCGCTTTTCTGCCATTCACTTATACCCCCTAGAGTACATTTTCGATAATTACCCGTAAAATGTCGTGCTAAACATTCAGTATCCATCCGACAACCATAACCATGAAGCTGCCGCTGGCTTCTCCATATCCTGTGCCGCTGTCAATGGTATCTCAATACTAACAATACTAGGCGCCAAAGTGAAGTCGTGAAATAGAAAAGAAATCTCTGTGTGGAGCAACAAAAGAAAATAAGAAAATAAACGCCAACGGAAACGGCTTAACAGCTGCGCTCAACCGGACACTGCGAGATGATGATGAGGAAGGGACAAAGAGAGTGGAACGGCGGGCAGTGTCCTGCTGGACACTCTCTCTCTCTCACTCTTTCTTTCTCTTCCTCTCTCTCTCTCTCTGTCTCTGGTAACCCGTAAGCGCATAATCATGAAAATTGTCAGTACATAATGGCTCAAAAAAAAAAAAGGCCGATGGCAAAAGCCGAAAAGACGGAAAAGGTTTTTACTCGCAACTTTACTTTTACTTACTTTTACACGCTTGACTTTGAGGACGGGTTCAACCACCGATTGGTCCCGTTGAACGCTGCTGCCACACACACACACACACACACACACAGTGGTATCAGCAGGGAAAATTTAAGAAATTAAAATACAAAAATTAAAGTGGTTCGCAATGAAAAAAAAAAAACACTCAACGAATGTACAAGAAAATATTAATACAAGGAAACAGTTGGAATGTTCCATTCAAAAAATATATTAAAATATTCGTAGGAATATCATAAGATATATTTTGTATTTTGTAATTTTAATTTTGTCTGTTCTCGCCCCACTGTGGTCGCCCTTTGCAGAACATTTTTTAGAGCGGAAAGTAATTTTCTTGCGCTTTTTATTTGCTCTCGTTTTTTTATGGGTCGATTTTCCCCAACTCTGAATTCTGCCCACTCCACTCTCCACACTCTTTCCTGGATGGTCGTCCTGTACGTTGTCCTCGTATTAGCTTCCCATACCAGGAAAACTTTACTTTCACATGCTCCGGCCAGGTCGCACTTTGATTTTTTGTTGTCTGTTTTTATACCCGTACTCAAAAAAGAGTTAAGGGGTATATTAGATTTGTGGTAAAAGTGGATGTGTGTAACGCAGAGAAGGAAACGTTTCCGACCCCATAAAGTATATATATTCTTGATCAGCATCAATAGCCGAGTCGATATAGCCATGTCTGTCTGTCCGTCTGTCCGTCTGTCCGTCTGTCCGTCTGTCCGTCTGTCTGTCTTGTTGAGCGCCTAGATCTCAGAGACTATAAAAGCTAGGGGAACCAAATTTTGTTTCCAGACTCATGTGATATCACACTGCTACAAGTGTATTTCAAAATTTCGCCCCGCCCCCTTCCGCCTCCACAAAGGACGAAAATCTGTGGCAGGCACATTTTTAAAGATACGATAAAACTAAAAACGCAGTGTCGTAGAGAATGCCCATATCTACCAGACTGCCGAATCTGAATCAGATCGGATCATAATTAAAGCCAGAATGAAGAAATTAATTTTCAGTTGCTTCCCCTTCCCCCTCCTGACGCATTCAAGCAAGTCATTTTCCTTCTCGCTCGCACATTCTGCCGCGTTCAGTGCGCGAGCAACCCCTAGCGGAGGAGATGTAGAATATGAATGAAACATGTACAATCTACATATTAGATGTATAATAGACATTTTATATGTAGATGTAGATAGCATATGTAGCAAAAAAATGTAAAATGTAAAATTTTTTTTTTTTTTTCTAAAATTCTAAAAAATCATAAGCTCAAAAGTGTATGTATATACTGACTGAGTACGGGTATAAGTAGAGTCGTGTCCCCAGAAACGACTCACACGTTCCTTCTCGTTTTTTTTTTATTTGTTATTTTTATTTTTATTTTCCCTTCGATTCCATTTGTTGAGCAGTACAGCAGGATGAGGACGAGAGAACTCTCGCCTCTGAGTAGACGTGGGGGATTCTTTGGCTTTTGCTGCTGGCGTTGGCAAAAATCAACTTTTGCACGTTTCGATTGTGTAAAGTTTTTATGGCTTTTTGATTTTTTGCACTTATTGCCATCGCTAGAGGGGGGGGGGGTTTTTTGAAGGATGTGTTGATGCTGGCGATGGCGATGGCGATGGCGATGGGCGGTGTTTCTGGACACAGGTCTTTGGCTCCCTGTCATCATCAATAAGGTGCCTCATTGAAGGCACTTAAATAATTACAAGATAATGGGCATGCCAATGGCCAAAGTCGACACTTTTTAGCCACTTCGATGGTAGAACATTCTGTGCAGGCAAAAGACTTAATGCAAATAATGAGCAAGTTCCACCCCCCCCCCCCCCCACAACTCTTTCACGTCAAGTCAAAGGGAAATAGTCTCTCCAGAGACACAGTGGGGGCAGTGGAATGGTATGCAAATATTTGGTAAAGCGAAAATCAGTAAAAGTAAAAGCCTCTCTTATTCTCTCTCTCTCTCTGTTTGTTGTCACTTTGATTTATTTGCCTCATTGTAAATATTTAATGGACCAGAAATAAGTGCAAAAGAGTTGTCATTGAAAGAAGAACGTTTCCCAGACAGAGGAAGAAGAGCTGGCTGCCAAGAAGCAGTCGTTTGTGTCGAGGAACACATGACTTGACACTAAGATACCCCAATAACCAAAACTTCAATAATTCCTTGACTATTGCAAGTGATATTTATAGTAGGCCCTGGACGCCACGTTCATTAGTTTAACCTTTAATCACATATGTGCATACATTTTAGTTCCGTTCACATCGAAACAACTTTTAAATTCTCAAGTGTAATTTTAAAATAAAATTATTTTTTTTAAGCCGATAGACTGCACAGCCAGATGTTCTGCAAAGACAAGTCGTCGCCGTACATCTATAGCATGTACAGCAACTACAGCAAGCGGAGTGACAAGCTGCAGCGTCTCCGTGAGCAATACGCGCGCATGCAGAGGATGAGTGACCGCCTCATGGATATGAAGGTGCGACAAGTGAGGCTAAATCGACTCTTTCGCGAGATTGAGGACATCAGGGAGGAGATGCCCACCAATGGCGTTGTTGGAGGGCCAGCGCCCGTTGTGATACGTCGCCGACTGCTGCCGCCGTTGGAGACGCCAATAGAATCAGAATCAGAATCAGTGACCGATTATTTGCCGGTGCGCCTGGACGAGCCTCTAAACAAGCTGCCACCCAAGCCCACCAAGAAACAAGGCAAGGAGCTATCGCATCGCAAGAGTACAGATAGCTCGCCCACCGTCTACAATTTGTGCTACTTTTAAGTTCTATGGGACCCACTTTAAAGATATTGGCTCATCCGTGAATGCTACTTTACAAAAAAAAAAAAATAAAATATTTTTAATAAGCTTTTGAATAAGTTCCTTGTTTTGTATTTGAAAAGTAAATCGTTTTATTATTTATTTTGGTTTGCTTTTTTGCTATATACATAAGTCTTCTAAAACATTTCACCTGATCCTCGGCAATGCGCAGCACAAGTAAGCGCGCGCTGGTATCAGCATCTCGGCATGAACCGTGGACAAGCTTTTAAAAGCATCTATAATGGGCCTCTGCCGTGGCGCGCAGCAGCAGAGCGGACCCACAGCACAAAGCGTAAATGAGAAGAATGCGCGCGGTACCTGAATTAAGGCAAGCGTCAAAAACTTACACTCACACACTCAGACTGGAAACTCAGCCGACTACGCTGTGAGAGTTTAAAATAATTAAGATAAGAAGGAATTGCGTGGGAGTGTGCATAGAAAAAATAACAACCAAATACAACCAAAAACCAACCCGTCTTCTCTCATACCCAGCACAATTTTCAACTAATAAATGCACAAAATTCCCTGACAAAAACAAATATTTGCTTTGCATTTGCTCCCCCATCAAATACTTTTTAGTAAAAACAAAGCGATAATTGAATTTATTAAATATTAGTGAATCCATACTCTATTAAATTTAGTGATTTTTGTGCATTGCGTATATGTACCCACATATGTAAATATTTGTTTATGAAAAGAGTAGGTACGCCATTTATTGCATAGTACATATATTTTTTTCTTCGTATGAAAATTGAATTTTCATTTTGGCCGGAAGCTGATCAACGCCCTCTCAAACACACACACTCAATTCTATAGAAAACACAAATAACTTTTATTGATAACGAATTTGCAAGAGTGCCCCCCACATATCCTTCAAACAACACACAAAAATAAAAAAAACAACAACAACAAAAAGAAATAGTTGAAATATTTAAAATTTATTGCGAGCTTCAACTCCTCCTTTTTGTTGTTCGTGTGGGTTCTTTTTTTTTTTGTCGTAAGGCCGTAATAAATAAAATTAAATTATATGCAAAGGCACACACAAAAACTGGTGAGCAATTAAAAAAATAAACACGTTTGTAAGCATTTTTATACACAAGGAAAAAACTTTATAAAAGAGGAGATAAATAAATACATTTTTGTGGATGGAAATGCGATTGAATCTTTTTGATATACCCTGTGAGGGGTACGAGTATATGGGGTTTAAAGATACATATACGATTATGTACGGAATAATGGAAACTCTTTTCGACTGTGAAAGCAAGTAGCAGCTTTAGCTTCATATGTATGTCAATGTATAAGCATTTAATGGGTATGCAAAGCATCGTTTCATTAATGTAAGCCAATCTTTCATTTTTTGTTTGTTTCTCTTCGATGTTTTACAATTTCCACAATGGCCAGAAACAGGACAGTAAATATTTTAAATGTTGGCAAGTTTTTTTCTCTCTGAATTTTATGTTGCCTTTTATTTTCCTTGCCTTGTTTTCCATTTGTATCGTATCATTTATATTTCAATTTTAATTTATATTCATTTGAATATTTTCATTGCGGCGGTGGGGACTTTTTCGGTTGGCAAAAAAGCTCATAAGTTAATGGAGAGGAGAGGTCTGCAATTGGCTTTAACATTGAAATGCACTTCAAAACTCAGTTTTTGTGTGTGTGTGTTATTTATTACATACTTTGTAATGTTGATCCGATTTAAAACCATTTTTAGAACTGGGTCAAAATTGTTTACCTTTTGATGGACATCCATCCCGTGCAACAGTTTGTTGTGGGATTTCCGCATAAATATTGATTGGTTTTTACAGTGATTGATTGGTCGGTCTCTATTTTCAATTGGGATATTATGTTAGTGGGAAATCTGCTGTACGAGCTTCTCTTTCATCCCACCTATTAGCCTTCAACAAGTTCTTTTCGTATTAGTTTTCTTTGTTTACTTATGATTAGCATGTTAAATCTTCCATTTCCACCAACCATTGTAAATCCCCCCCCCCCCCCTCCCCACCCCATTTGTTTTCCCTTTGAGCTTTATGCGGTTTTTCGGCAAAAGTTTTGTGGTCGCATCGCGAAGCTTTGATTTGCGAATACGAATGCGGGTGGGTGTTCGTTGGTTCGTGTTCCCTTTCCCACCCCCACCCCTTGTATTTTAGCATATTAAATTAAAGCAAATGCTGCTGCTGCTGCTGTTGCTGCTGCTGGTTGGGTGATAACTCTAAGTGCTGCCGTCTAAATAAGTGATGTTTGAGGCTGGCAATGCGAAAGAGAATGCTGATTTCTGTGTGGCTCGGAACAAGAGAGATAGAAAGAGACTACGGTGGACTTAGAATTTTCGAAGAGTACTCGCACCAACACAAAAGACCAAAGCCTGCGGACTGAGCTGCTGAATAAACAAATTTTTGCATTTGCTTTCTCCTGAAAACTCCACAACGGCGGAAATCGGCTTAGACATCTGGCAAAACGTCATTGCCATTTGTCATTTATGCTCTTTCCCAAAACAGAGTATATACGTTTTTTCAATCATTGCTTAAAAACAACAACAAAAAATATATGAATCTTTATCGAGGAATACAAATTTAAGTAGAAAATTATTGGTGGAGTTGTAGTTACCCTTTGCAATAGGCTTAAATTATAATTATATACATTAATAAAATAAAAAATAATTCATAAAAATGCATTTTCGTTTAATTTCATTCCAAAACAATTTGCAGAGTTTTCCAATTATTTTTAAAACAAATTTCCCAAAAATATCATATCATATGATCGTAAATAGCGCTTGAAAATTAATAGAATCACTATTACGAAATCATATCGATATTCTACTCTTTCGACAGGCTTGCTGGTTTTTATGGGGGTTCAACAGAACAGCTTTCCAACCAGCTGTAAATTTTAAATGAAATTCTAAAGCAAATCAACATACAAATTTAATTTTAAACTACCAAACTTTATCGTGAAACAAAGAATGAGCATTCATTCCCCTAAGCGATCCACACATACATATGCACATACATATGCACATACATACATACATACATGTACATATGTATGTTGAAGTACCTGCCATTAGATATCAAGTCCCAACAGCTGTTTTTGCGGTGCACTAATACACAAGTGTTAGAAAGCTGTTCCAGTTTTTAGTTCAGAAAATGTCTATAAATTGCTTCTACATCGAGTGTACGCTTCATAGTCATTGAGTTTCGTTCGAGCTAGAATGAGGATCAGTCTGCCGATACTAATAATTTGGCTGGCAGCCACTGCCACGATGGTTGAGTGTAAAAAACATCGACCCAAGGATAATCGATATTGCACCTCAAAGTTTTGTAAAGCCGACAACATAGCCTGCCATAAGAACGCAGTGAGTTATTCTCCACCCTACCCCACACACACGCACACACACACACAAAGGTGTATACGATAACTGAAAAAATGTTTATCTTTTCGATAGACCCTCAGTCACGATTGCCATCACAGTACGAAATTTGTAGATATGCAAAAGTATAAAGATACGCTCGATGGCCTGTTCAATACGGTGCGAAATAAGGTGGCCAGAGGGGGCTATAGAAATCTACCAGTGGCCGGTCGCATGGCCCGTATGATGTGGTCGGAAGAGTTGGCCTGGTTCGCCAAACTCAAATTAAGCCATTGTCGTATACGCAACCAGCAATGCATGAACTCTCCATTATTTTATTATATTGGCAGCATTGGCGACGAGGCGATAAGACCCACTGCCCAAATGGCAATCACCGATTTGTCCCACATGAAGACCATGGTCGAGGGATGGTTCAGTCAGGTGACTGGCATACCACGATCCGACACACTCCGATTGCCCAGCTTCTATGCGAAAGAGTAAGTAAATGAGATGATTTCCAGCCCCTGCCTATCGAAAGATCTAATCATGTTCTATACTCTATGCCCTACGAATAGAAGTGTATACCGCAGCGCTCTGCTCATCAATGAGAAGAATTCGCACTTTGGTTGTGCCGCTTTAACGTACACGTACACGGGCTTTAAGTATTTTCTATTCACCTGCACCTTTGCCACCATGAATATACCTGAGCAACCCATTTACAAGTGGAGCTCAAGGCCCGGTCAGGAATGCTATAAAATGGACAAACAATACAAGAATCTGTGTGCTAAGGGAGAGCGTTATGGCAATGATATGCCCATTGCCAATCTACCATTACATGTCGAACCCATTGATACATGATGGAAATTGTTCTTGAAATTAAAGACCTAGATAAATAATAAATAAATAAATAAAATAATAAATAAATAAATAAAATAAATAATAAATATATAAGATAAAATGGGATAAGATCATCCTAATAGAGAAATATTTAAGAACAAAAATTCGTTCATTTTATATCAAGAATACAACGGGCTTGCTTGCGTTTCATATTCATAATAATATTTCTGCGTTTTCTATTAGATTAACTTTGTTTTTTAGTTCACCTTCTTTAGATCATAATTTTAGACCGGCTTTATTGATTAGATCGTCGTACTTTTTCAGATCATTTTTATATATAATTTTTTATATTTAAATGTAGCTTTTCTTTAAGCTGTGTTGAAAATAAATCGAAGTTCTTACGAGCTTCATAACTTATAGAAACAAAATTTCTTTCCATAGCTCAATCAGATAAGATAGCCAGCCAATCCATCTTTAGATATTTGAGCATCTCTTTAAATGTTGAATCTTTCATTTTTTGCTGCTTCAATTTGTATTCAAATTAAATTCAGAAACTAACGCTTGCGACTCACTGATTTGTCGTCTGGGATCAGCTGCAACTATAATTCTCCTCAAGCCATAAAAGAACCTCAATAGACACGCCTATACCCGTCTCCATGCATCATCATCATCTTTATCGTCGTTGTCGTCGTTGTAGTCGTTGCTGTTGTCCTTTATCCTTTAAAAGCCAGGACTCTTGGACTTAATGTTTAAATATTTCATGAAACGGAGGAGAAGCAGAAACAGGAGCAACAGTGGCGGCGACAGACAGATGGAATAAAAACCAAAAAAGGACCATGGAGCATATAAATAATGTAAAAAGTGTGAAATGCGCCTAATGGTGTGCCAAGAGACAGAAGAAAAGGAAAAATAAAACCATACCATACCGTACCATGAAGGAGGAGCCATATGAAATGGCGCATAAAATGACAATTGACAGCTGATGATATTTTCACTTGAGTGGGTTCCTTAACCATATACATATATACATATGTATATCATAAATATTTGATAAAAACTCCACACGAAATCTATGTAGCATTTGCTTGGGCTGACATTCATTCAGACATTTCCCCCTTTGCTACCCAGCACATAGAACAAAACAGATCAAAACACCCCAAATTTTTACCAACGTTACAGTTTTTGCTTGATTTCTGATATATTTTTGATTCTATTGCAATGTCTTGCAGAGGTTGCCCCCCATATAATGAGCAGGACAAATCCGGCATATATTTTCCCCGCTGCTTTCAGTGGATCCGCGGTGCCTGCACCAGAAAGAATCCCGGCAATGTGGCAAATCTTCACAGTTTGGCTCAGCAAGTGATGCCCAAGTTCTTTGATGGCCTCGAACTCGATTATATGCATCGTCTGGCACCGCACAAATATATCACAGCCTCTTGGGTGTTGAGTCACGTGAAGGCAGCGGGCTTTCGCTTTGGCGGTCTCTATACATTTCGACTCGCAAATGATGTTTTGGTAAGTGGCAGATAGACACAATCTTTCCTATATAGAAAATTCTCTCCTGCTCGCTCTATCTCTCTCTTTTGTGTTAGCTTACACCCACAATTATTGGCGATATACATCCGTCGACGCAAGCTGCCAATCTGAATATACTTTACTATCCGTTTGAATGCCTGCGCCTGGAGGCCACCCTGCAGAAGGGCAACGAGAAGACGCCCGTCGATAGCCAATATACCATTGAATTGACACGCCCCTGTGACACTTGGTCCGCTAATTTCTATAATGTTAGCAAGGATAGTGGCCGCTGTACATTATCAATGATGCGGGCATTTACCACACATGTGGCACTGGGCGGAGAGCTGCTGTTGGAGTGGAATACTCCACAGAAACTATCGACGGACTATGCTTTGGCAGCGCGGTAACATATATATGCCATTACTGGTTCAGTCATCTGGTTAATATCGTCTTACCCACTAGTTATTCGCATCACAATTATGCTGTCGGGGCCTCAGCCTCGCGTAACGGCATCGATATTAGCTACTGGCAGCGCATCTATCCACAGATACAGATGGCCAATCTGTTGGCCTACAATTATAGCACAAACAAGACAATTGCCACAATTGGCTATCAATGGAACTTTTGGGACGCAGCGGTACATGGCATGCTCGATTCGGATGCTTCTGTGGGCATTATGTGGACCAAGTGGGTTTCCCTGAATCCAACGAATTTTCATTTCTCTCTGTGTAATGTTTCTGCTTGTTTCATTTATAGATATCTCAGCAGTTTTCCGCTGGAAATGGGCTTGAGTGTGGTCATGAGCATACCGACAGATCGTTTTGCCTTTGGCATGCGTTTTGTTGTGGATCCGAGTGGCTATCGTCGCGGCGCTTAATTTCTTTTTATATTTTATATTTGTTTTAAATTTTACCCACCAAATTACCAATCGATTTTGTAGTTTAAAAGACATTAAGCGATTTTAACTTTCGCAAAAATCAAAGTTTTGTTTCAGTTTTTCTCGTTTCTTTATTTTTTTTGTTTGTGGTTTCCTTGCAGCAGACACTTTTCCACACGTTGCACACACACACACAAGCACACACACACACGCACGAAGTTTTTCCCCCTCTCGAATGCATTTGATTTATGCTCCGCAAAGTCTAGACACTGTAAATATTTTTTAATGCCAACAGAAATCTCAGCTCTCAAGTAGCACACACAACACACACACATTTCTATATGCAATCTATAAATCTTAAATAAATAAAATTTACACAATAAATTTTCACTCCATTTGGAGCAGAGAGTTTTGCAAAAATATAATGGCTGTTAATCCAGCATTGAGTAGGAAAATCTCCCTCCAGATGGCCGTCCACTGTCATGACCCATAAAGCAGTCGAAAGTCTTTGTCTTTTACAGTAATATTTTTACAAGATTATTTTTTCACCGATATTTCATATATCATTTATGTACATATATACATATATATTACCTACAAATTTAATTACTACTTCTATCTGTAATTATTTTATATTTATATTTATCATAGCCGTATTAAAAAGAATTTAAAATTTTTAAATACGATTGAATTCTTGAGGGTGAAAAATGTTCTTATTTAAAACCCAAATATTTAATTAAATTAATTTACTTTTGCCATTCCATTTTGTGTCTGATGCAATTATAGATTTATATATTTACAGGATGGGGATTCTCCCTTCACTACAATACAAATATTCCCTCTCTGCATTGAACGACAGCCACTAAAAGCTGTAGCCACAAAAGCCCAAGAGCCATAACATTCAATTGATTTTTGGTCAAAAAACGGGTCTCCGTCTCAGAATGGCTCCTTTTTTTGGCACGTGAAATTTTCTTCGACAAACATTTGGTCTGCCTTTAAATTTACTTGAGTGTGTGTGTGTGTGTGTGTGTATTTGGTATGACCCTCCCAAAAAGTTTGCAACACACGAGTAGAGCAAATATTAATATTTCAATAAATGCTGTAAATCCTTTTTCGCCCCCCTACCCTACCCCCTACACATCATCAAGGGGGTAAAAGTTTTCTCAACAAGGCCCTAGGGCACCAGTACCCCTTACTTCCCTTCCCGCTCTACGCTTATCGACGCCTTTACAAATCATTAGATTTTCATATCCGATGAATTTTACAACAATTTTTGGAAGCAACAAAAACAGAAACTCGACCGCCGACATGTCAATTTGTTTGGTTTTTTTTTTTCTTTGCGTTCTTTCAATGTGAGGAATGGGGACGTCCTGGTAAAGGGGGGGAAGTCATGCATATGCAAAGGATACGAGTATATACCATGAACGTGTCGTCGCCCATTTTATGTTTATTTAAACCTCACTTCGTAGGCGGAAAAAAAATCGTGGAGAAACCGAATAACCATCGACGAACAATGGAAGGAGGCAAAAGAACAAAGGAAAACCATAATAAAAAAAAGAAGAAAGGAAAAACGAAACAGGGAAATAAATAAACGAAAGAAATTTCATATTAAATAAATTATATGGAAAGGCGTTTCGTTTCGGGTTGAAGTTTTCATTCGTTTTTTTTTTTTGTTGGTGAAAATGCAATATTAACTTTATAATGGAATTAATAAATGGAAAGAGCTCTGAATGGTAGAATGTTGGGGGAGAAAATCAGGGGGGCACAGTTGTGCGTGTCTATCATATGAAGAATAAAACCAGTTTATAATTTGTAGCCTTTAACTTCAACGATTTCAGCTGCAACAATTAAAAAAAAAATGAATAAAATCTGAAACTGCCATAAATTCCTATCTTAAGGACATTACCCATATTTAAGGTCAAATATTTAAAAAAAAAAAAAACAAAACACAATGAAAATGTATGCCAAAAACAAGAAAAGTAAGTCAACAGAAAAATTAGAACCTACTAAAATAAAACAAGTGGCGTAAGCAAGCAGCACAAAATATACATACATACATATACATATATACAAATTATCCTTCAGGCAAGAAGTTTTTCTGCTTAAAAAGCAAAAGCAGAAAAAACGCAAGCGGAAAAGATGAAAATAAATAGGAGAAAAAAAAAATAAGGGAAAAAACTTGTTTGCTTGCCCACATCGACCAACATTTATGTTTATGTTTTGAGTACAGGAAAAAATGCGGAAAACCTCTAAAAGAAAAAACACACACACACAAACACATACAAAATGTTTGGCTGTTGTTTTTCTTTTGTTTTTCTTTTGCGTTTTTGAGTTCGCCGAGTGGAAAACATATTTAATTAAAGCTATCCGCATATTAAAAACTTTTCCCTCCCACTAGCCAGTCACCACTCTCCACTCGAGTGGCTGTGGAGGGGCAGGGAGTTTTCTCTCGTTGTTGCAGCATACTTTTCGGCTAGCAAACTCTTAAGCTTTGCCACATTACGAGGCATAAACATGAATAGAGGCCAGACATTCATTTTTCAGGTACCTAAACTTTAGATACCCTCTCTTAAAGATCCACACTTCTTAGGGGTAGGAGCAGGCATAGTAATATTCTGTATTTGAGCTCTGCATGAACACACAGCCGAATAATTTCTAGAATTGTGCTGATGCTTCTTAGCAGTGCTCGCAATTATTATTATTAATTATTTTTTGTACTTTCCATGCGTTACAAACATCTCCTAAAAATTTGGATACCCATCACTGTTAATAAAAATCGAAATTTTGTTGGACCCCCTGAACTGGTTGCGAGAGCTTTAAACAACAAAAAGTGCCCCAAGGCGCCAACAAGCAGGGGGTGGTGTGGGAGGGTTGGTCACTCTTAAGTTTTATAAATATGCAAAATTTTAATGAATTTTTGTTTGTTGCCCTGCCCGCAAATTGCCCTCCGCATTTACCCCGCACTTTTGACGATCCAAACCCCCGCAAGACAAAATATTCATTCATTTCAATGCGGGGTCGTCTTTCCCAGCAGCCATTTAAGCAGCTTTAAAATGCGGGTCAACTCGGGCTTTTCATTTACTCCTGATAAGAAGGCCAAAAGTGGAAATTAAAGCAAACAAAAGGAAAGGTAAAGTAAAATTAAGGACCTGCCTGCTGGTGGAAACAAGAGAAGAAAAGGAAGACCAAAGGTCTGTTATACTGTGTACGAATTTGGGATGCTCTCTGTAGCAGCCCCACTCTTTACTGCTAGGTCACAGTGGGAGAGAGGAGACACTCGAGTTAGAAGGCAGCAATGATTTTTAATGGATTTTTGCTTTAGCATGCGATGTCAAATAAAATCATTCAGCAGCAGCTCGAACATCGTTTTCATACTCTCTCGGTCTATTCCAGTGTGTCTTAGCCGTAAAGGGTGAATTTCAATAAAACAAACTAAATCTTTCGGTAATCCTTTTGATTTGACCAGACTTTTTGTGAGACAAAACCCTTTGACAATTTTCATTATCCCTCTTTCCTTGAACTTCATTAAGACCGAACGGAAAACCTTAAAAGAAAATGCCACGTAATGAGCACAGACATACGCACACACATACAGATGAAGCTGGAGGATACCTCTGACCTGTTGGTAATTTCACTGAAGTTTTTTTTCGGTTTTTTTTGTTTAAGTGAATGTCATAAAATCGTAATAAAATTGACCAACTTTTAATTTAATTGCGAGAGCGAGATAACTTTTAACACTGGTAGTTCCCCGCCCCCCTTCACTTTTAATCTTACATTTTCCCTTTCTGTTTGTTGTTGTTTTCTCTTATTCTTCTTTTTTTTTAATTCAATTTTGCTGCCACCACAAAATGCCATTCGACTTGGCATCGCATTAAACGGGTCCACGCATTAACATAATCAGCTCTCACATGTGGGGGTGGTAGCAAGGGCAAAGTGCGGGTGCGGGTGCGGGTGACTCTGAAGGCGAGAGAAAGTCAGGCAACAAGTGGGGCTGGGTGGGAAAAGTGAGAGAGTGGCACAGAAAGAGTGTGGCTGTGTCTGTGCTATGGCACAATTTTCCAACTTGAATTCCAAGTAAGCAAGTCGCTATCTCTTTCTCAATTTCTCTTTCTCTCCCTTTAGGCCAAGTAAATGCGCTTAAACGCATTAAAAGGCAGGCAAAACGTTTGACCATGTGTGGGATAAAGTGGCTCATATGATGGGTTTTTGACCAGGTTGTGTAGTAGATACTAAGTGCCTGACTAATGCTGCTGCTTAGCTTTGGCTTTTCCATGATGATATGAGGGATAATGTGTGCAGGGGCCAGGGGCTAAGATTGCTAACAGTCTGAGAGGGTTTCAATCAGTTGATGGTGAAATCTTTGCATATTACACAGAGGCTTATCGTTTTTATCGTTTTAATTTCTTAAATTTCTTTAAAAGCTGCTAGAACATCTACTCTCATTCTCTAACTATCTTTCAGTGTGTCTAAGCAGCGTAAACACTTTACCTCTTCCATTTAAGGATGCTCTGAAGGGTCACCCATATTCACCGCAATTGCTGGACATTTTTATTGGCTCTATTACCTTTTGGCGCCATTCCCAAAGAACAGCAGAAGCAACAGAAAGTGGAGGCGACAGCTGGTAGAGGCATCCCCACCCACTGAAAGGAGAGAGAGAGAGAGAGAGAAAGAAAGCCCGCAGGCAAGCAGCAGCTGTTCATCTTACAACAGGAAACGGAAATTGTCTATGGGTTCCGTGCCGTTTTTCTGCTTTCGGTTTCTTACGGCCTACGTGTAACGTGTGTGTGTGTGTGTGTGTGTGTATGCGTGTGCAAAAGTTTTCTCTTTTGTTAGGTGCCTTTTTTTGTTGTCGTTTTATTTTCCGATATTGATGTTGGATGGGAAATGGTACGAACAGTTGGACAGTTTAAGTGGCATGTCCAGATAGATTGTTGGCACTTGTGACGATGTCGAAGGAAATGATAAAGGAACTAACCATCATTCGCCCCATTCTATTCCTTGGTAAATGTTCTTTGAGGTATTTGCTATGCGGCAAGTGTATCTTTTGGAACTCTATAAAATCCAGAATATGTTCAAATTGGTCTTTTTGCGACAATTGCAGTGCGAACATTAATAAAAGAACAAGCTTGGTATTGTGTTTAACCGCAGCATACAAAAAATAATTAAACTGTCATGAGGTCCCGCCCCATCCCGTCAATTACCGGCAGACTTTTCCTCCTCTCCAATTTCCAGAGGCAAAAAATAACCAAAAAAAAAACAGGCAATGGCAATGCCAAATGCAGTTGATATGCTGCATACAATTTTTTTTTACCATATTTAAATTGAAAATCAAACAGCTTTTGATGCGGAGTGTGCGGCCTACAGGCTCTCTCTCTATCTCTATCTCTCTCTCTCTATCTCTATCTCTCTCTCTCTCTATCTCTATCTCTCTCTCTCTATCTCTATCTCTCTCTCGCTGTCTTTTCAGTCTGTTGTGCAATTGAAGTGCAAACTACATAGAGCGAGAGTCCTGTTCGATGCAGATCTCCAAATAGAGTTTCAATTAAATTCAATCAACTTTTACGATGGCCTGCCAAATGCAAATCCCACAAAAAAAAAACGGTTCAGAGAAAACCAAAACCTGTTTCATACATGATGTTGCATGATGGCTATAATCAAGCGTACTCTTAAACCGTGTTTAATTTGTAAGAAAACTTCTGGATCCATCGAATTCTTTCATATATAATAAATCTAATATATTTGTAATAATTTATATACTCAAAGAAAAATGGCATGGTAGAAAAAACGATTTCCAATACCTTTTCTGATCTCTTAAGTGTTTGGAAAAACCCCAGAAATTCCATTTGTAATCAAAAGCCAATTTTCGATGATGCAACCAACTTGCAAATGAAGTTTCAGCTTAAAGTTCTTCTCTCTAAAAGCGAAAACTTTTGAAATGCTCTTAAAAAATAAAAAAGTCCAATGGTAAAAGATGCAAAAAGAATGAGGTAGGGAGGCAAGACAGAGATAGAGAGAGAGAGAGAATCCTCGCCATGGGTGTGTGTCTGGGATACGCTGCGTTTAACACAAATGAATATGAATGTGGGCACGACCACGGGAGACACAAGCTCCGAGTAACGGGAGACGGGCATCAGCGAGAGACGTTAGATGTGCCATCAGGCTGAGCGGAGACGGGAGACGGGAGGGGAAAGTGCTAAATAAAATTTAATGTAGTGCGAAACGTTTATGAGCTGCAACCGCAGCTGAGCTGAGCTGAGAGCAGAGCAGAGCAAAGCAGAGCAGTGTAGAGAGAGCGGGGGCATACCAGGGAGTACTGAGGGTACCCTATGGGTGCTCCTATTGCAAGGGGGTTGGGTAGAGCCAACCAGGCGGAGCGTTAAATAAACAAGTGGCAAAGTGCGCAAAAAGTTGACTGGGCGTATCAGGCCAGCTCCCCCCACCCCTATCCCACCATTCTATTCTGCAGCCCCCTAAACAAAATACTTCTACTTCGTTTTTCCCCATCAGCATTTTCATTTGGCAATTGAAAAAGTTGCAACAAAAAAGAGTACTGTACTTTATGAGGGGCATTCTAGGGGCTAAATCTTATTGTATGCGTCTTTTTGCCATTCACACTGATGGACACACGGTGCCAATTTTATTTTTCTTTAAAAAAAAATGAACTAAAAAAAAATACTAAAAACTTTTTTATATATATTTTTGTTCCTCCCCTTTTCTACAATTCTTTTAGCCTATACATGAAATAAACATCATATATATAAGATCATTTCTATGATTCAACGGGGGTGCTACCTCGTGTAATAAAACTACAAATGTGAATGAATAATCTATCTATCTAAGCTCAAACACACATTTGGTAAGTACAATAAACGGCTTGCCTCATCAGTTGGGTGCCTACATGCACAGCACACGCACATCAAATGAACATTACGCATACGCCCTGTTTGGGCCCCGCATGTCACGGCTGTGGACAACAAAGGCCTGGCCTGGCCTGTCCCTGCTGCCTGTCATTTAAGTCAATTGCCAGAAGTCAACAAACCCCCCAAACACAGGACGCACAAACACAGTCAGTGCACATCCCCCCCACCCCACATAAAATGTACATATGTATAGAGAGGTGTGTGTGTGTATGATCTTCCTGCTCCTGGCCCCTGCCCCCTGCCACAAATCCACTCTTCCTATAGATATGGTCAACAACAACTCATGCAATTGCGTGCAAATTACCGAATTAGCCCCAGCCAGCGTTCACCTGAACGCGTTTACCCTCTGTCGATGTTTTCCTTTCAATTAAAGAGAGAACCAAATGGCATGGGAGGTGCCACCAATAAAAGCGCTGAATGACAACAACGTGCTATAGAAAATTAACTTGACCAGCAGCGGGAGTGGTAGCAGCAGCAGCAGCAGCAGGAGTAGCAGGCAGACCAGCAGTTCCATGATCCTGCTGCTATTCAGGCCCTCATCATTTTTATTCCTTTTTTCTTTTTTTTTTTTTTTGCGTCACGTAGTTTGATGCCAACTGTTTTATCGCCAAATAACACACAGGAAAACATTACGAGATGTTCCAGCAATTTGGTAGGTGGAAAATATTGGTCTTCAAATCGAAATTCAATTGCCATTAAAGTTAATTTATAAAAAATAAGTTAAAATAAATTAAATTAAATACTAAAATTAAATTAAATATTAAAATAAAATTAAATATTAAAATTAAATTAAATAAAATGATTATATATAAATAAATATAATTTATAAGAAAAATGGCAAATACTTCTATTTGAAAATAAAATAATTGCAGTAAGAAATCAAAGTAAATTGAATTGAAAATTCATAATTTGTTCTAAGTTAACCACACAATTTAGTTTTTAAACGTAAACGGAAGTCATCACCCACATCTTGCTTCAAACAAAAAAAAACTCCCTTCTCGAGTCATCCCCAACATCAACAGAGTAGAAAAGAGCAACACGCGTGCATGACACTCACGTAGAGGCGAAGCTGGCAGCCACCAGGAAACAGCAGAATTGTTGATGCTTCTATTAAAATTGTCTGGCACGTTTCGAAGTCAAAATGTCATTAAGAGGATTTCTTTGCTCCTTTCTTTCTTTATTTTCTTTACTTTTTTTTTGGCATTAAGTTGTCCAGTTTTTGGGAAAAATCAATTTTCATAAATATTAGATCCAGCGGGCAGGCAGCAGGCAGCAGTTGCATCTGACTGCCCTGCGCTGTTGCTCTTTTCACCTTTCGTCACGAACTTCCTTTCCTCTTTCCTCTTGCCGCCTCCCAAATTTTTGGTGGCAAAGTTCGAGGCATTGCCAAAAAGTTTTTCTCGCTCGCTTTTTCAGCGGGTTTTGCGCTGGCGCATTTTTAAATGGTCACGTTTTTCAGTTTAAGCGCCACACGGCGAGGCATGGCACCCGAAAAATACATCAAAGCCAGGGCGCGAAAAGTGTAAACAGGCGCGTGTTACAAGGGGGCTGTGGGGGCTGTGCCACAAAGTTGCAAGGCGGCATACAAAAAAAAAATAAGAAATGCTGTGCAGCAGCAGTCGCTTGACGAGAGAGAAAAACTTGGCAAAAGTTTTGTAAACTTTTTAAACGCGCATTACACGGAGCTGGAGCGACTTAGGGAATGCGGTAAGATTGGATCCAACGATTTGGGGGGGCATGGGTCATGTCTGAGGGGCAACCGTTGAGAAATTGCTGCTTGAAACGTAAACGAAACGAAATGCGACGATGCTTTGGTATGTTTGATGCATGAGACAGGCAGAGAGGACAGGCGGAGGAGGAGCAGCACCCTTTTTCGATTAAGCCAACAATAAACATTCGATTTTGATTGGATCTCATGGAACGTAGAACGCATCTCCCTGTGAGAGGTCCCTTTGCCACCAACAAACGAGATTTCTGGTAATTGAAGTTGACAGAGAAATGCGTTAAATCTCTCTCTCTCACTCTTCCTTTCTGTGGGGGGAGGGGGTGCAACATTTTGTTGTCAGTAAAAAGTAAAAATGTAGGAAATTTTATATAGAAAACAGGACAAAAAAAAAACGGAGATATTTTGAAGGCCCGTTCTTGCTAAATGCTCGCTAGATGCTTGCTACCAGCTGCTCCCATTTCTCTGAGATAAGAAATCAAAAACAAAATAAATGTAGCTTATTTTATAGTTTTATTTTTAATAATATACATACATATATATAGATTTATTTTTGTAATATTTTTTTATTTATACTCTTTTTTTTTTGTTATATTTAACTATTACATTTTTTTAACTGTTGCTTTTTTTATAAAATTGTTTTTTTACTGGTTTTTTTTTTTGCTGATTTATTTTCTTATTTCTACTGGACAGAAAATGCTGAAAAAATAATATAGCTAATTCATAATCACAAATAAGGACTGGTGGAAATGAAGGCAATCGAAAGATTATTATAGCCAGGAAACCATTTACCGTCGCTTTACATCTCTCAGTGTGGCTTAGCTTCGAATCTGTACGCTCTAAGCCATTTATAAACACTCAAACTTCTACCGCTTTGGTTCTTCCCGCGCCATCAAAGCCTTCAAACAGTTTGAAGCAGATATAATAACGTGTCATCTCTTTAATCTAACAAGCAGTATCTCCCTACGCCTTCCCGCAGCATCGCCACGCTTCTCGTAAAGTTGTGGCCAACCTGTCACCTCGTCTAACAATTTCCGCACCTAACACCCACACCACTGCCCCCATAGGCGCCACACACAGCCCAGCAAAAAGGGTGGCTTACAGAGAAGAAAAAAAAAATGGGCCGTCATTTTGTTGCAACCACTTAAATGGCAACTGTAATTAGCATCATGGCCGCCTCATGGCAGCTGCTATTAAATAGTCCCAACTCAAAGGAGTGGGGGGAGAGCGCTGGCTGCGACCGATGTGGCGTATACGCAATGCCAGCACCAGGGACCAGAAAGCAGCGCGAAGGCAAGCGCCTCTTCGCTCTATGTTGTCGTAAACTCTGCTAAACTGTTTGCCACTTTGTCGCGCAAAATGCTAAACTTTCTCGACGTCGACAGGCGCCCGACAGACCCACGCCCCAGCGATGACGATGAACCCCAGGAACAAGCAGCCAGAAATATGATGGAGGCAGGGGTAACACTGGTGCTAGAAAGAGAGAGGGAGACAGTTGGGTTTTCGAGGCGTAGACCGAAAACCAAGAGAGGAGAGTAGAGCCATCATCAAAAGGCTTAAGCAGCATCTCAGTCGCAGTCGTGACCAAAAAAAAAAAAACTTTACGAAATAATTTTGCATAAATTTTGGGTTGGAAATTTGCTTTTGGCTTTGCTGGTTTTTTGGATTTACTCTTTGCCAGCGTATGTATTACGATTTTTCAGTAGATTTTGGGTATGCAAAAATTCTACAGGCGCATCAACAGTTGTCAGTTTATATGGCAAAATAATCCTTAAATTGTAACCACTGATTTTTCTGTGAGATAATATCCTGTGGATTGAGTCCGTCAAGGAGCAACCGTTCAAGGAATTAGTTTTTTCTTTAAAAATCATAATTTAAAAACAATTTTCATAAAAAATAACATTATGTAAGACCTGAGGGATATTTCCTTTAGTTTTCATAACAAAAAATTCCCGAAATTATTCAATACTACTCTGTTGAGTTTCTTAAACAAAAATCTCTCATAAAAAGGTATCAAATGCTTCGCTACACTAAGCTAAGATTCACTTCTTGTTCGCTGCTGCTGCTGCTGCTGCTAGACCATGGCCGCGTTCTGACCTGCCCAGGCTTTGGCTGTGTGTTCTGTGTGTCCCTGCCTTGTATGCCATTCAGGAACCCTGGTTTTTGGGGACGCAGCGTTGTCGGCAGCTGCGGCTTATTTACAAGTTGCCATCATATTTTGCATGCCCCGAGACAAAGTTCGACCCTCGGTACTCTCTTTACTGCTGCCGCCACCCCCCCTTTTGGAACCCTTTCCTTACCCTTCTTTGCGATGCCCCCTTGCAACGCCCAATTTCTGTCTGTTGTCGACAGCCATTTTCACGCTTCAACAAATCACAAGCTGCTTAGTTTTATAATTAGAAGCGTCACATTTTCGGAGGGGGGACAACATTTAAACTCGTTGTGCATTATGTGCCCCAAAAGGCACAGACAGAACCTGGCCAACACGCACAGCAACAGCATCAGTTAAAGTTGAAAGTTTTTCTCCTGCTGCTGCTGCTGCTGCTACAATGCATCATCAGAATCAGAACAGAGGCGTAGTCTTTAAGGTCAGGGCATTCAAGGTAGGGAAATATGATTCTAGCTTAAGGAACACTGCCAAAAAGTTTATCAATAATTTAAATGCACTTCCTGTAAATTTTTTGAACCTATTTTTAGTTCCAAATGATAATTGGCTGTGCTGAGATCTTTTTAATTGAAGAATTAATTCAGAAAAAAAACTCACTTAACCTCAGGACAAACCAGCACAATCTCTCTCTAACAAAGCGGTTTCGCCCCCTTAAACCACACATACGCCCCTGGCCCCTGCCCACATAACAGTAACAGTCAACGTCACACACAGATCACCTCTAACCGCAAGCCAACAACAACAAAACCCTGCCCAAAAAGCAGCAAACACAAAAAAAAAAAGAAACAACTCCCAACCATTTTTCCTGCCACAAGCAACAGACTGGCACTGGCACTGGCAACGGCTGCTGCTGGCTCTGCTGGCTCCATCGCTGGCTTGTCATTATTTTAATAAAGTTATTTACCTGCAAGTTAGGTTGTGGTGGATGGGGGAATGGTGGCAACAACATTTGTTTGCCAGCCCTAAAGTAAAGTATGAAATTAGGCGCAATTGTAAGAGAGTTGCCAACACAGTTGCCCCATAAACACAACGAACGGCAATGCCACAGAACGGTACGGAAAGGAGAGAGCAAACACAGTGACAAGCGGGAGCAGAGCATTTTTTCGGGTGTCGTAGCTAAAGATACCCTAATTCGTATATAGCTTGTTTCTAGGAGATTTATAAAGGGAACCATCAAGTTTCAGTGGAAAATCATTTAAAACTTGTAGTGCTGGGAAGAAATAATAAAAAATAAAATTAAAAAATGTGTAAAAAATTATTTCTGATCGGTTTTATTGCTGATTAATGCTTTACAAATTTATTCTGAATGAGTTCTGAATAAATAAAGTTTTTTTATTTGATATCCTGTTAATTGCTTTCGGGCTCACAAACCTCAGAAAGGAGCTAAGCAGCAGCTGACATCGATTGGTTTTCTGCTACTTTCCTCTCCACTTTGCCATAATCTGTTGTAAAATCAGAACACCACTTTTGTCCAGGGTATCCAAAAACAAACTTGGTCCTTGCTAAGGGAGTTTTGGGGATGGGGGTGAGGGTGGGTCCTACAAGGGATCGGTAGTACTCTACCTAGTGCATAAAGAGGTTGTAGCCTGAACAACTTTTGCCTTATTTATGTTGATTTTCTAGCCAGAGACTTCTCTGCTTGGACTTGGACTTTCGGTTCGGGAAATGGCAAAACATAAATTAAAAGAGTTTTTCTTGACAAAAACCCCCTTGGAAAATTATGATACTTATTATTTTGGAGGCAAAAGTTTTCATTACTTCAGCAACGTCTCGAGAGGAGAGCAGGTGCCTGCTCGAGCCAGCCAGCAGCGACAAAAGGCGACAAAAGTTGGGCAAACATTTTCTATTTTTTTTTTTCTTTGTTGGCAATTGGATAAAACGTAAAATTTGGTCGGTCGGTGCATATAAATTGCAAGAGGACTTGGCCCACATTTTGGGGTAGGGTTTATGGTCTACTGATAGCCAGGCTCCAGGACTTTATCCCCCAAAACCTACATTTGCATGTCAGGACACACATCTAATCACAAACGGATAATGTCCCGAAATGCATTCTTCCTTGTCCTCCTTTTTGGACGTGGAAATCTTAAAGGAAAATTAGCTTTTGGCTTTAAAAGGCTTAGGGCGTTTTTTTTTTTGGCAACGCCAAGCGAAAATCCTTTTTGGCTGTCAGCACGCCACTTGGCAAACAAGGAGCCAGAACTAGAGAAGATCCAGAGAGCCAAGCAGCTGGAGGACCTTCTAGCAGGAGGACAAGACCAGTCAGTAGTAAGTAAAAGTGGATCTAGGGGCTGGGCTGGGCTGTGCTGAGCTGGGCTCAGAGGAATGGCTGGGCTGGTGTGAATCCCAGCATCCTAAGTCAGCATAATGCGCTAACAAACACTTTACTGGCGAAGCGTCGTTGAGGACACGACACTGGGGCGTAAAGATGGTTGGGAAAAATGGTTGGGGGCTCTGTCACCGAGTTGAAGGCGAATGAGGGGCGACTTTGTGGATGCTGTTGTTCTCTCGCTCTCTTAACCCCTCACGCTGAGTGAGTTATCAAGTTAAATGACCATAAAAGACACAAGAAAGTATGCCATGAATTAGATAATTTTCAAAATGCTTTGCGGTAATCTTAAAAGTCAGTTGGAAATTTGTGAATTATTATGGAAAATCAAATAAATAAGTTGGAAGTCCATTGCTGAAGCTGGTTTTATGAGCTTCAATTGATAAAAGACGACTCACAGTAAGCAAGAAAAGCCCATTTAATATAAGACTTACATTTGAGTCCTAAAAATCTATAGTCTTAAAAAGTCTCTGCTGCAGAAAAGTTTACACAACAACAAAAAAAAAACAAAAAACATTTCTTTACGAATTTTTTAGCACATTTTTCCTTCTCAGTGCAGTACAGAAATTTCGAATTCTTCTTTTCTTGGCCTTCTGCCAAAGGTGGTCGCGGCTTTTAGTGTATCTATGGCTCTGTGTCTTCGTCTGTGTGTGTGTGTGTGTGTGTGTGTGTGTGCTAGTTGATTTGTGAAATTGCCATCCGTTTAGCCTTCTGTAATTGGGTCAATTCTATTTTCGAAATTTATTTAAACATTTGCCAAAATGTAGCAAAACCGCAAGGCGTACACAATTATTTTGCCAAGAATTTCCATCACTGTGGCAAGTGATTTTAATAAGGCATTAGAGAGAAACAGACAGACAGACAGACAGTTCTTTGAAACATTGATGCTGCCTGGCGGCTATTGATATTCCAAAATAAATGTGAACCTGCAACCAGACACTGTCTGTGGATGCTAAACATAAGTACTTCGACTGTCTGTCTGGCTTGTTTCCAGTTACAATTTCGCACAGAAATTGATTGGAAATAAATCAGATTTAGGTGTAAGAAATAGCTTAATCACTAAAAGAAATGTCTATTTGGAAGAACCTTAAGAAAATTAGTATTTGCACCTAAGCGGATACTAAAATGTTTGACCTTTTTCGTATAAAAAAATTATACAAAATAATTCAGTAAATTTTAGTTATTGGATAAAAATATTTTTCCCTTCAATAACGCTTGGGAAAAGCTTTTGAAACAGCAGTAAGCTAACATGTTTATTTTCCAGAACCACTTTTATTTGAAATTTCCACGAAATTCAAATGCAGAACGCGTTACAGCCCTCAGTCTGGCTCTTAGGTAAAGTTTTGACTGCGATTGACGTTCCACTGAAAGACAGAAGTCCATAGCCAAACTATAGAGATGAAGTTGCGCCCAAGAGGCAAGTTTCTTGTGGCACGATGAGATGATGCTACTATTTGCTGATTAGTTTCGAGGCTTATGGCTATTTAAGTTTGGCATTTATTGATAGTTGCCGACAGTCGAAGGAGCCGAGAGTTATAATGATTGGATAATTGATGATTGCCATCAAGCATTTAATTCTAAATCAATTAAGTAGGTGCCAATGATTGACAACGACAACTGTTTAGGGGCGGGGGGGTGGCGCACAAATATTGGACAATTGCATGTGTGAAATCTGCCTTAAATACATTTTGTTGTGCGTGTCAGCACATATTGAGCAATTTACCATGAACCTTTTTTTAATTTCAATTTAGATTAGATTTTGGCCAACAAACAAATCTCACGCTTGGGTTACCTCTTGTAAAAAAAATTGTTGACGAGTAAAAATTCTAGTTATGCGGTTGAAACACAAATGAAAAATGCACAATGAAAAAATGAAAAATAAAACAGAAACAAAAATCACACAAATGAATGCTTTAAAAATGTATAACTCAATGAACACGGAAAAATAAAAAACAAAACTAGAAAGAAATATTCAGTCAAAAATCGTTTGTTAGTTTTTCTCCTCTTGTTTTTTCGACCATTTGAATGTTAAGTCGCTGGCAAAAGAAAAAAAAAAAGAAGAAAAAAACAAACAGGCGGAGGCGGAAAAGGAAAATGTGTTCAAGTGAAATAAATTACTTTATGTGCTGCCAAAACACAACAGTGGAAAAAAGAAAAAAGAAAAACAAGAGAGAGAGAGAGCTCTATAGTTGTGTGGACTCGACACATGGTGTCCCCAGTAGTTTCAAAGAGAAGATTCTACGGGGTTTTCTTTCGATTTAAGGATGGAGGGGAATGTAAAAGACAGAGGTGCCTGGCATTGTAGGCCTATTCCCTCTCACAGTGTGGCTTGGCAGTCGATGTGGAATACAGCACAAAGAACGAAAAAGGAAAGGGGTCCTCCGTCTCTCTCTGTTACATAATGACATCTTAATAAATTAAATATACCCTCGTTGTGTACAATTACAGGGTATAAAAAAAGCAGTGGCAGAAAAAATAAAATGGGGAATCCCACAAAGCAAAATCACAAACGAAATAAGAACAGTGCAACGAAACAGGACCGGCAGACAGAGAGAGACAGAGGCACAGCAGAGACAAAAATAAAAAAAAGGCAAAACGAAAAGCGCGTAAAAATAAATAAATAAAAATTTCAAACCTGATTATGCATGGCGGAAAAATCGGATCGGATCTCTGCTGTTGCCTGCTGCATTCATTCTGCCGTTTTGCCTTTTGCCACGCCCACAACTAAATGGTACAAAAAAAGGCAGACAGCAATCCACACACACAAATCACAACCGAAAAAAGAGCGCAGGAAAAGGCAACAGAAATTTGCATTTTAATGCGCTTCACTTGTTTTGGCAACTCTGGCGAAAGCAGAGGGAACTTTTCCCCCAGGAGAGCGGGCGAGAGTGGATGGATGGGATGCAAGAGACAATTGCCGAGGCGGCAGTGCCGTCTGCAATGGAGACACATACGAGCGCACTTCTTAGGATGCAAGAGTAGTATTTTTGCGTAAGAAATTTCCACCACAAACTATTTGGGGATATGTGAAAGCAGCAAAAGGATTCGAAAGGAGAAAGAATGGAAAGCAAAGCCATTGCTTGAGTCTCCAGCTTTGCACGTTCCCAACCTCTCCCAGTGTAGCTTAGTAAAGTGACAATTTTAAAATGAAAGTATTTTTCATTTGCATTTTGACATTTGTTTTGAACTTAATAAATATTATTTATATACAGTAAATATATAAATAAAATGTGTTAACTTAGAAAAACTGTCGGTTTCAAACTGAATTATATTTTTGCGTGTGTTTTTGGATGTGTTTCTATTTGCTACTTTACTTTTCTCGGAGTGCATGACTTAACTTCTATCGAAAATTTCCCAATCTAATAAAACCCAAAACAAGTATTCTCCTAATTAATTATCTTCCCCAACAAAAGAGTGCACTTCCTCAGTCATTTCGAAACGAAAAAGAACTCTTCACATGAATAGCAAAAAAGTTTTCAACCAATAATATTTTTTACAAATGAAAATTACCATCAATTTGTATATTATTATGTTCAAGTGCGCTCCACAAAAAATATGAAAAACTTTTCATATAATATTACAAATAATACAGGAAAATATATAAAGGGGGGCGTAAAACTTTTCCAACATGCTTTTCATACTTCATCTGCCTGGTTGGCTGTTGTCTAAAAAGTAAAGTTACTTTTAGGTGCTTTTACCCACCGAGGTGATTTTCACACACACAACTCGTTGTATCCAAGGGCTGACCAGCCACTTTGCAGGACCAAAATACGAAACACAATAATCCAAAATCATGACCAGCCCCCCAGACATTGAAATGACACCTGCCTGTCCGTATGCCTGTCTGTCGGTCTGTCTGTCTATCTGTCATTCCCCTGGCATGAACGCGCTTGATTTGGCCTGAAAAACTTTTTGAAATTTCCATATTTTAGTAGCCGGAAAAGTTTCTTTCATATTTTCGCCCCCCACCCAACTGTCGTTTTATGTTTCCCATTGTCTGTGAAAAGCTGACTTTTCCAATGCCACACTGGGTGCGGCAGCTAAAAGGAGTTTTCTGGCATCTACTACTTCAGACATTCATCTAACTTCATTGGGGAGTCGCATCCTGGCAAAAGGATTGTTTCTTTCTCTATCTTTTGGAGTGCATTTTTGTGGAATTATTTTGCTGCATTTCTATGAATTTATTGATTGGGTATTGAGAGAACAAAGCGAAAATCAGCAAAAGAGCAGTAGATAAAGCACATTTCAGTTAGCATGGAAAAAGAAAACACACAAAATACGAAAATTCATAAATATTCTGTGGGTTAAAGTTACACTGAACAAAAATCCGAATTTGAGACTTTCGTCCGAGAAAAAATATATCGTTTAGAGGCGATATACCGATTCCCTTTATAGATTCTTTATTAGAGATATAAACAAAGATGATTCCTCTATCAAAAAACACTTAATTAAATAATTTTTTTGTACAGTTTTTCCTTATAATTTTCCTATTTATATATTTTTCACCTGCAGCTTGTGTATGTCCCCTATTTTTGGCCACGCAAAGAACTACACAAATACCACAATTGTTTGTCACATGCCACATGGATAAAGCTCATTGAATCATTGAACAACAATTCCAACAAAAGACAACAATAATAATAATAATCAGGATATGCAACATCAACCCTGTCATAGAGGACTCCACATTCAAAAGACAGAAATGCCACATAAATGGGAGTCGAGTCTAAAACAAAAGCAAAAGTTGAACATTTCTTTTTGTACTTTCCAACAGAAAGAGAGATTGTGTGCCCCTCGACACTTCTTATCAACGATTGGTGGGTGTCAGAGCTGGCACTGTCATAAAAAGTGTGGAACATTTGCAGCTACGTCATCTCATCCATGAGAGAGGTGGTGGGAAAAAACTGCAAAGACATCATCCAGCAACAATGATAGGGGACAAAATAGGGATACAGAGAGAGAGACATCAACATACCTTGCCACCACTGCCACATGCGCTCCCTTCACCCTCATCTCATATCAAGTTTTTCGGGAGGGTAGAAGTACGGGGGCGGATTTAGAGTCTATAATCTTCAAATAATGGAAAAACTTTTGCCGTTAAGCAAAAGGAATGCCAGAGCTTAGATTTGTCTTTTATTTTTCTCCTGGTTTTTTTTTGTTGTATTATTTTTTGTTTTGTTTTTTTTTCGTTAGACCACATTTTCCAGAGTTTTTTTGGTATTTTGTTTTTGTTCTTCCTTCCATGCAGTTTGTTTGTTGTTGTTGTTGTTGGTTCCTGCTCACTCGATTTTCAATTTATTTCGTTTCGAAGTGTGTGTGTGTTGTGGTAGTGACTCTTTTTTCTCTCCCGTACAGGAGAGGAGTATTACGATTTTTAGGAGGTTTTTGCTAATATCAGAAGAAGGATTACCATAGGAAAAAACCTCCTTATAACTCAGGAGTCGCGAGATATCTTATGGTTCATTAAAAGATTTATTTATGCACTTATATAAATGTTTCCATGGAAAGTATTTCCATACTTATGAGATAATTTAATCTGAAACCTGGGATATATCTTCATATCTTCAGCTAGTTTCCAAGACAGTCTTTAAAGGGTATTCACATCTTCTGGTTACTAAATCCATTTCTCTCACCATTTTTTCCTTCTTTCATACGTTTTTTTTGTGTTATTTTTTTTGTGCTACTTCTTTGAACGAAAACTTCATCAACAGTTTTGCTGCTTCTACCTGTGGCTTAAAGTCTTCTAGCCATCAAACCCCTCCACCTCTGGGAGCAATCAGGCAACATTTTTTTTTTTTTTTGCTGCAAATTAAGTTTATGTCAAACGAGTGGCAGAGAGAAGGTGGCACATAAAAAAGAAAGAGAAAAAAAAGGAAGCCAGGAGAGCCAGCGTCAAGCACCACACAGTTATGTCTTTGTGGCAAAGTTAATTTCAATTTTATTGCCAATTGATTGAGATTTGAATGGAACTTTGAATTGTGCAACACCAATAAGCCATTGGCAGTGTGGCAGGGGCAAGTGGCCGTATGGCAGTGGCAGTGGCACTCGCCATTTAAGCCATGGCTGATTAATTTCTCGCATTTCATTGAATGAATGAATTGAATTTTTCCAACCAATACAAAAATGTCAATAGCAAAAATACAAAAATTACATAAAGCTTTTCCTTCCTTTTTACACCTTTTAGCTATAAAAAACAAACCCTGAAAGGTTCTCCATTCTAGCGATGGCAGCGTGCGAAGGTGGACAAACGCTACCTTTCTCCCAATGTGGCTTAGCAGTAATAAAATTAAAAACTACACAAGAAAACATTTTTAAAATGAAATCAAAAACTTATCAAAAAACTTTTAATATTAACAAAAAATATTATTTTTTCATCTACTAACAACCACAACAAATTCTCGCTCGGTATTTCCATCTCTAGTGTGACCTGTGACCCTTAAAAAATAGCGTTATTCCAAGTACTCAATTTTAAGCCACACAATAAAATGCCCCATAGCCTACGCTCATTTCTCTTTCCATAGATTTCCCCGCCCAACAAATAATAAAAAATCAGGAAAAATTACAGAAATATTTAACGAAGCAAAACGGTTTTTTCCATGAGGGTCAGAGGTTGCAAAGTTGCCCTGGAGCGGGGGCGGGGGCAGGAGTTCATTTATGAGTAGAAGGCCAACGACAGGTCATGGACCATCAAGCGCAAGCAATGTATCCCCAAAAGGTTGAAGGTCATCTCCAGAAGGAGGCTAATGGAAAGGCCACTTAACGCTTGAGCTTGCAAATCATTTTGCGGGGCGGCATTCAAATGAAAAATTTATCAAAAAGAGAAGCCACGCAAAATAGAACCACTGAGCTTAGTGGTAGAACCCAAAAACAAATTTGAATTGCATTTTTTTGAGAATATTCAATAATAAAGTTTAAGCTTTAATTGGAATGAAAACAAAAGTGGAACAAAAATCGCTTCAGGTATTACTTCCAGTTTTTCTTATTCTGATGAATGTTCTGCTAAAATTAATAACAGTTCTTCTTAGACTTTCTCCGCTGGTTCCAAGTCTAATCCCAATACTCACCTTTCTTCCTCAAAAATGTTCCCCCTATAAAAATTGTCCTCTACATTTTATTTCCAAACTCATCTTTCCACCAATTTCTCTAGAGGAAATGGCACTGGGAAACACGGCTGATAGTTTCCGCTTGCCCCGGTTTTTGGGACTGTTGCCAAATGTTGGTCTAATTTGAGTCGAGTTATACTGGTATATGGGCCAACCAACTGCACAGCAAAAGCCGCACAAAAATCCGGTAAAAACAATTGCAAAACTTGGCTTATCAACTCTCTCCCCCATCCCCACGCGCCCACAAAAATGTCAAAAGCCAACAACAATTTTTGGCAGCAAATTTTCACATTTTTACTGGCATTAATATCCCATTTTCCCAGCGAGTGTCAATAAGCCACCAATAATGCACTCAATGGCATTTTTTGGAGAGAGAAAATAAAGAGATAAAGAAAAATTGAAATTAAATTTCCCAGAGAGATAAAAAACTGAAAATACAATTTGTGTGTGCGCCACCAAAATCGTCGTCGTTTCGGCCTGAATGCATCAAAATACAGCTGTAGCAGCGGCAGCAGGAGCAGCTGCAGCACCGTTTGCCTGCCGTTTTATTGGCCTTGGCTATTCGTTTTCTGGTTACACGGTGACATGTCCTCCTTACCCTGCAAACTATGCTTTGGTGATGCCCTTTTTTAATGGTGGTGCCATTGACTTTTTATATGTTTTTTCAGCAGAGTTAAAGGAAAGCAGTTCCAATCTAAAGAAGTCATATATTATTGTGTCTTAGCCAATGATTCTTATGCCTAATTAGTCAGAAGACGCTTTTTTTTAATGACTAGTAATCTTTTCTCCCAGTGTTGCTTAGCAGTTGACAGTGATTTTCAGATGAACCTCCCCTAACTTCATTACTGGGTTAAGTTTTCAATCATTTTCGATCTTAAGACAAGTCTCTATATTTTTAAGTGTATCTGTCGCTTCGTTTAGCCTTTCCTTTCTGCCTTTTGTGGCAGCTCCTCTTGTGGTAAGTTCTGTTTGAGATTGCACCTGCATGGCATATCCGTTGCAGGCCTTCTGCCTGTTCCCCACCCTCATTTCGTGGTCATCATCGCTGGATTTCGTTGCATATTCATATGCCACACTGTGTCCCTATCCCTTCCCTTTTCCTTTCCTGCCACCACTTGGCCCTCTTCCCATTGTTGCATGCAGTTGATGCGGGCAAGAGCTGATTTTTATGTGGCTGACCAAGCAGCGCCGCCGCGCAGTCAGGCAGGGCAGGTTTTTGGTTCCGTTTGACCATTTTCTGTTTGGTTTTTATGGTCTCCATGAAACAGCAAAAACAAAAAAAATAAGATAATCAAGCAGGACCATATTTTTTATGGGAAAATTTAGGGAGACATTTGAATGCTCTTTTGGGGGGCAAAAAAATACTTCCTCAGATATTAAACTTCCTCCCTAGAATGGGCAAGTAGACAATTCCCATCAGATATCAAAGAAACATTTCTAGGGTCCTATTATAATGAATAATTATTTATTAAAAAAAAAAAGAAGGTAGATGTTAGCCTTCTGCCGCTCCTGCTCACATATTCAGATTTTCTCTCTCATTCTCTTCGTTGGAATTCGTTGTTCTTTGTTCTTGATCTCTTCCCGTAGCCATAATACCCCACTACCCCACTACACTCTCAATAGAGCATTCGAAAGAGCTCTCGCTCCGTTAGCGAGAGATATCCTGGCATGGGTATGGAGTTGGGATATGCCCAAAAGCGGTCCTTCTGCCTGTCTGTCACGCTTTAAAATATGCGCATTTTCTGCAAATGACATTTACAGTCGCACCGCACTATCACTAATTGATATCATATGATGGAATTTATGGACCAGACACCACCGCCATCACAGCCAGACACAGCCCAAAAAGGAAGCAAGGAACTTTCAGGGCCTATAGGACGCCATTACTCTGCCTCCTTCTCATCGATCGGTAATCGGTGCACTTTTCAGAGCAAATGTTTTTGGCGGCGGGGTTCATTTTTACCCTTTGTTGATGTTGTTGGTCGGTCGGTGCGATTGCCGTTTCGCTTTTTGCGGTTTGTCGACGCGTCAGGGGCCCAAACCCCATCCGTTTTCCTGGCTGCACCGCCGCCTGTCCTGCATCCTGCCTGATGTCTGAGGTTGGCCGCTATGCGGCGGCCCCGATCATTCATTTGTCAAGTTGTCACGGCCACGGCAGCAGGCTTTTCCAGATGTGCTGTCCGTTGTCCATCGTCTGTCGTTGACATAAAGTTTTTGCAACCATTTAGAGATTTCACAGAGATGTTTCTCGTGCTTTATGGGTCGCAAGCCTCAAACAAAGCGAAAAAACCTATATAAAAAAATCATATTTATGGATCAGCAGCCTATACCTGAAAAAGTTAATTCCCCCATAAACAAAACCTTCGATATTCCATCTATGCGAAGCTTCTACAAAAACAACAATGGCAGTCAACGAGATGCGGAAACACGGCTATGGAACACTGTCGGATATGGTTCAATTTGAATTCTAAGAAAACCCTTGGCTAAGAATAATATCCTGGCATTTATTGCGGTTTTCATACTCGCCTGCCTTGCGCTTCTTTTGGTGGCAAAAATGTGGGGTGTTCTGACCTTTTTAAAAAAATGTTTATATTCATTTTTTTTACAAAATGCATCCAATTACGATGGATGGAATCAGATGAAATGAAAGGATTCCTGGCGGCTTTATTTCAATATTTTGCTCAGTCGTTCGAGATTGTTAGCCATTTATCCAGAAAATTAATGGTATAAATTATATATGGGGGAGTAGTATTAGTTTAAATAAATAAATTAAATTAAATAAATAATTAAATAATAAATAAAGAGAGATAGTATTTCCTCATTTAATGAGTGTTTTTTTTTTATATTTATAGTCTTTGTTAAAATTATTGCTTATATTAAAAATTATGAAAATACTTTAATATGATTAAACATTATTAAAGTATTAAAGGGAAAGAAAATATAATTTTGGTGGCCCTATAAAATATATTTTGTTAGGATTTTTGTTTTACGTGTAGATTTTTTGTTCATTTTTTGTTGTGTATTTTTCTTAAAATCTTTTATGTTTAAAATGGCTTTTTTTCTATGGAGGAAGCTTGATCAACAGACCTCTTTTCATGCCATATAATAGTTTTGCGTGTTCAAAGCCCTTTCATTATGTATTTATAGCCCTGAAATGTGTAGCCATATCGATAACCCAGAACTTGGGTTTCGGCATCAACATTCAGGAGGACTGTCAGGACATTTAAAGGCCTAAACAAGCAGACAATGAGGGGGGGGGGGGGAGACAATTGCAGTAGGCAAATGCAGATACAGCAGGCAGACAGGACACAGGGAAGCCCGCCGCAGCACGGACAGACAGACAGTCAGTCAGACAGAGAGAGAAGCCATGTTTATGTCCTGCCACAAATGCAATGCCAGGACAGGACAGACCAGTGCAGTACAGGACAGGAGTCCTCGATTTCCAACACCCTTTTTCAGGGTTTTCATAGTTTGCTTTCCGTTTTGTCTCCGTTGTCGTTGTCGTCGTCGTCATTGTTGTTGTTGCTGTTTTTGTTTCCACCATTGACCGTGACGCTTGTTTCGACGGAACGCGGATGCTAACTTTGTTGCCACTTTGTTCCCACTACCTCCACCTCCTTCCACCTCTATAGTTTTCCCAAACTTTTCACCGGCGGAAAACTCTGTCCTGTCTGTGTGCCTGCCTGCCTGCCTGGCTGCCACCTGAAGGTTGACTTTCTTCCTCTCTAATGAAATGCGGTTACAAATGCAATTTTACATTTTTCACACAGGGTAAAAAGCATTTTATCTGTCGTCGACCAGGCCCAGCCAGAGCAGCTTCGAGAGTTGCTGTTACTCCGCTGTGACTACTGCTCCACCTCCTGCCCCCCGAAATACCTGTACAGTCACTGCACGTGACATGCATGTGCCGCTGTGCCTCTTCCTCAGTGCCAGTCCCCTGCACTCAGAGAAAAAAAAATAGTAAAAATATTACAAAAAAAAAAAGTATTTATATGAAATATTCGAAAACATATTTAAATTCAATCAAATTCACTTTGGATTAAACATAAATCTATTAAAAATCTTTAAAATAATTATTATATACATATATAAAATTTAAATATATTTAAAAATATAAAATATATTTCTTTTACGTATGAAATATATTTGAAATAATTTATGTGTTGATTTTCGATAAACGGTGCAAATCTGCGGGTACCATCTCGGTGCTTTTTTGCTCTGGGTGTAACTTGTACTTCCTCCTGCCATTGTCTGTGGTGTGTGTTTGTGTTTCGTGTGCATGTTCCCAAAGCACTGCACTGCTCTCTCTTCCTCACTCTCGTCAGCTTGTTTGCACCTTGTCGAAATTAGTGTTTGTACCGAAATGAACACGATTTGTTTGACCAGCTGCAGGTGTTGAAAATACACTGGCGCTCTGGCACTGTCTCTACGGTTGCGTTGGTTTTCCCCACCCCACTCTCTGTGGCTCTCTTTGCCGCCCTTCTGGATGTCATACATGTCGCATGGGTAATGTTTTTCAAATTGTTGCGGTCACTTTTGGAGAGACATTTTGTTTGGGAACAGCATAGCCTGGGCAGCGTGGTTACCCGCTTGATTGTTCCAACAATTTTTGATAAACATAAACGAACACGAAAATGTTATGTTTGAGGGTGAGTCCCTGCCACACAATGTTGCAACACGAGTATGAGTACGAGAAAACAAAAACCTCAAGTTGGTTCTATTTTAACATTATTTTTGTTGGCACTTGAATTCAATAGAGTTCTAGAGAGTCCTGCTGCTGCTGCTGTCAATGGCAGCATAGTGTACTGCACCACAGGCGGTCAACAAGTGGGCGTGTCCGGATCATAAATCAGAATTTCGGTTGCGTTGACGCCCCAGACAGACAGATGGAAGGGTAAACAAATAACTCAAGTCTGCAGCATTTTATTTTTTTTTTATTTTAGTTTTTTTTTGGGACCAGAAGACAACGAATGTGGCAGTGGCAGCTTTGTTAATGGCCAGGCATCGTGTTTTGAAAAAGAATTTCTCCGAAAAATCGTTCAAAATTAAAGTTTTAATTGGTGGAAAATAAAAAATAAAAAAGGGTCTGGGAATTCATGATTTGGAAAACATATTTTTAAATATTTATAAAATAGTTGATACATTTTTACATTTTCTTACTTATTATTATTTATTTTTAATTCCATAGAACTTGTGTTAAGAATCCAAAAAATAATTTTTCTCGACTTCTTCCCCAGATGAGTTTATTTTTTTATTTGCATTTCCCTTTAAAAGAATGCTCCATCTGTGCCACCCAAACATATTCTACCAAAACCAAAAAAAAAAAAAAACTAATTCCATAAATTTTCTGCGAAACATCCTTTTGGCATCCGCAAATTTTTATTGCCCAACAAAACTACTTCTTGTCGCGTAACGAAAATGGTTGCAAGTGCGGCCAAAATATGTCAGTCTGGGAATCAAAATTGCAGACAAAACTGACAAATAAACAGTCAGTCAAGCACCACGGCAGTCGGTCTGTCAGTCTGTCAGTCATGCTGTCAGTCTTTCAGGGGCAAGGGCAACAGGCAAAAGGATTTCTGCACTGCAGCCACGAATGACAGACAGACAGGACAGAGGGGCAGGCAAGAGGACAGGACAGATGCCACAGTGATTGCAACATTTCATTGCCAAAAATATCTCACTGAAGGTAAGTAAGTGCTGAATAGAGGCCTCTCTGGCTGTCTGGCTGTCTGGCTGTCTGCCTTCCCTTTTGGGCCCTTTCACTCCTCTGCAGAGCAATATGCCTGGCAAACTCATTAACAAGTTGGCATACAACTTGGCTATAGCCCCCAAAAAGAAGGCAAGTCGCATGCCGCAATCATCCAGAAGCAGCCGCAACTAATGGCTGTTAAGAAAGACTTTTCTTCGTTTTAGGGGCGGGAGTCTCTTTCCATATTTCGAGGCTCCCTTCTGCTTCCTTAACTCCTCTAAACTCCATGCCATCTCAGGCCTCATCTTAACTCCATTCTGAAAGCCTTTTCCCCACAGTTTGGGTTTTTTTTTTTATTTTGGCAAGCTGCAAGTTTTATTAAAAGCCAAGAGTCGGCGACAGTCTGCTTGCCAAAGCAAAAGGAGTGAGGAATGTAGGAGGAAGCAAAACTGAGTAGTGGCAATCCAAAAGCCAACTACCGCGAAAATTATGGCTTACATGTGTTGCCACAGTTCCCACAAAACTACTCAGACATCAAAGCAGAGGAAGTAGGAGTTCTGTCGTCAGAACTGAGTATTTAAATGATCCTGACAGCACACCGTATGCTTGGCATAGCAGCGACAGTAACCCAATGGACAGCAGCAGGGCCTGAGGATGGTCGAACTGTACGGAAACACAATCATCTTCCAACTGTTACCGATATTGAGGACCTCGTAGTGGTAACCATTCTTGTACAGCACCGTCTGCACCCTAGAGGTATAGTACGGCATAATGGCCAGCAGACAGGCATCCAAACAGTTCACATAGATCTGCACACACTTGATCAGCTCGGCCAGTGTATAGACACTGGCAATGCCCTCGTCAAAGTAATAAACGGCATCAAAGTGCGGCTGCTCTTTGCCAAAGATTTCCGCCGCCTCGTGTATCGTTTCGAATGTGTGCAACGTTGTGACGCCCGTGGCACCGCTCGGGAAATATAAATGTGTGACGCCGCCCGTTACCAAAATGGGACTGGCACACGGCGGGGCATCCTTCTCATCGGCTATCACATAGTCGACGGGATTGCAGCCGTCTTGCAGTAGATTGAGGGATCTCTGGTAATTCGGATGATTGGCCACATGGGGCTTCAGCTGACGGAAGCGATTCCTGACCATCGCAATGAACTCGTCGCGTATCGACTGATGCACGGCCACCGTGGCCAATGGGAAGAGTTGGAAGGGCTCTTGCATGAATCCTGCCACGCTATAGGCTGCCGTATTCAAATCTCCATCCTTGCAGACGATCATAAAACGGGCACCAGGCCAGTATTTTGTGGGTCGCATATCGTGAGGCTATTAGGGATCGTACTTTAGGGATCTTTTTGGGGTTTTTTATCACTGATCTATCGGCGTGGCTTACCTTTTTTATTTTGCTTTGGTCGTAGCGTAGATTGTGCACCATATCGTAGGTCACAAAGTTCTTGGGTAGTTCACACATTTTGTTAACGAAAATTTGTCAAATTTTCACTTTGAATTTGTTGAGGAAAATTAATGGAAAATGATAGAAAACACAGAAAAGACTTTTCGAATAATTTTGTACTTAGATTCTAAACTTTTGAATCGTACATAATTTATGTATTAATCACCATAAAATTGAGCAATCAAAAGTTATAGGAAATTAGCTACTAAAGCCGAGGATTGAACCCATAACTAGCCACCAAAAATAAGTTAAAGTAAAGGCAAAACTACCATGGATTAAACGAGACGCTCGCTTCCACACACACACACAACCTCCATATTATCCACCGAAAAAAAAAAAACTAAATCAGTCGCAAAATAAACCCAACGAAAAAACATTTTCCTCGCGATAAGAAAGTTGAGCAGACTTTCCAAGAGGCCACAAAGAAGCAACAGACGACCAACCCACAGAAGCAACAACTATATGTAAAGATATGAGGATATTCTCATATCTAGAGTGTGTACACTGTACAAGGGGGCAGAGATTGTTGGGGGTAAAGGCAAAGACAATGCTAATGTCATTTACTCTCAAGTGCCATCCACAGAGGCGGGAGATGAGGCGAGGCAAGGCGCGTTTTTGTCATATAAAGTCTCGAAACAAAGGTAATAAATAAGTTTGTCTTTATTTTCTCATGCTACCCCTTGAACGGAGAGTGTATGGGAATGTTTTGTGGTTTTTAGAAACGAAGCATTTTCTTGTTAATGTTAATACATAGAGATAGAGTAGTCATACAAATAAATATATGTATTTCTGGAAGAACTGAGAAACTTTCAATAATTAAAAATATATGCTTAAATTTCTTGTAACCCTTGCAAATAATATCAAATAATATCTATCTGTTACGACTTATCCAGTTTATGTTTACTACATATATAACACGCTTTAAATAGTTGTGCGAATTTTATGTCTATTTCTTTTTAGTTCTATGTATAAGAAAGTAACCGAATTACAGGGTATTCTTTAGTACAAACATAAACTAAATCCCTTTCCGTTTATTCTTTTATTTGTAAGAAGCGGTGCCCTTCCTGTGGGCCCGGCAACTGCTTAGCTCTCAAGCACATAAACTTGAAAAAGTCATCTCTTGGATCTCGGGGACATTTGCGACCAGCCATAAAGGAGATTTATCAACCAACAACAACAACAAAAACCAACGAGCCACCACAGCAGATATTTACATTTACATGGGGCTGTAAATTTATTTTGCAGCAACAAAAAAAAACCAGAAAACAAATACTGAAAGTGCAATGAAAATTAAATTAGTAATTTGTTGTTGCGGTTGATTTGTTTACTGACTAGGAAATAAACAGTTAATGCTGCGTACAGTGGGACGATACACACAGTGATGGTGCGGAATATTGGAAGGCTTTATTAGGATAGAGAGAGAGAAAACAGTTTTTAAATATTGAATTTAAAATGATAACAAGGAGAAAGCTGAGAAAACGAGAAAGAGAGCTCTCTAAATAGATCAAAATAAATAAAAAATTTGAAAAAAAAATATATCTAAAATTTTCCAGCAGTTTGGAGAACCGCACGGTCAGCATTTCTTTTATTTATCCCATCAATAGTGTTTTTACTATGAGCATTTATTCTCAGTTCTCCATTTCATACATATTTTATTTTATGGGGAGAAATCGCTGCTGTATTCCCTCCCTATAGTCCATAACTGAGTTACTGTCACGGTTAAAACTATCTAGAGAACCGATTCTACTCATCCACACGGAATAAATGTGGGGAAAATCCCAGCATTTCCCACAACCGAAATGCGTTGACGGTAAATTAACTAAAAACATCAGTCGACTAGTCGTCTGGCAACGACTGTCGACTGTGGACTGCCAACAACTGTCGTTCGTGTCCATTCAATTATTCATTTTGCATGCAATTTCGAATTTTGAATTTCTATTTCATTTATGCAACGTTTTAATTAAATTTTTTGCTTCTTACTTTTTGTGGCACCACGCACCGCCCTGGCAACAGGAGCAGAGGAGGCAGTTAGAGTAGGCGACAGACAGCTGCCGCTTAAAGCCACAAAAATTACGCATACGCAGTGCATATATATTAAATTAAAAAAGTTATTCCGAGCGACAAAGTCGTCAGGGAAAAAGTTGTGTTCCGACTTTTTGGATTTTGGTTTCACAAATTTTTAGAAAATTGAATTTTGGTTTCCATTGCCCCCTGGCCTCCCAGCTGGTAGCTGGGCAGGGGTATGTTGTAATTTGTGGAAAATGTTTTTAAAAAATGGCAATGACAGTGATTTTCTGTTTTGGCGTGGCTGGAAACTGCAATTCACATTCACGATTTATATGCTGTACAAAGGTCCACCATGAATTAGCCGCTCTATCTCAGAATCCCTGCGAATCGTAGCATTTGGAACCATTGCGACGATTGGGGCACTTATCGAGGGATAAAATATGAAAATGCAATGAAAATGCGCTTTGGCAGAGGCACAGGCCCTCCATTCCGGGGGCAGCATCCTTCGAAGGGCAAGTGCAAATAACTGTTGCCAAACATTTTGCAAACGAAAAATATTCGCATTGCACACATTTTCGGGAGGGAGGATTTTCCATGTATGCAATGCGGTGCCGGTGCTCTACCTCCTGCTCTTGTAGAACTCCTCTTGTGCAGGACTCCCTCTACAGCAGCAGCCGCAGCAGCAGGACTCTTCTCTAGCAATACTCCTCGATGCTCCTCTCGATGCTGCCTCGCTGGTCTCTGCCTCTCTCTCTCCCTGCTGCCATACAGCAATGCATGCAAACAAGATTTAACGATAAAATTTTAATTAGTGCATAAATGGGCGCCTGATTGTATGGGCGTGGCCCCATAGAGTGAGTGCGAGGGAGTGAGATATAGTGTGTGAGCGAAGGAGCAAGAACCCCCAGCAGACACATTGCGGCTTTGGCACTTTTGTGCCATTTATTTGCCTTCTCTGCCAAAAAGCATCGACTGAAGTGGGGCAGTCCTGGGCACGGGCATCGACTAAAATTCGAGTGGGACGGGGGGCGGGAATTCTCTACATTCTCTACTCTGAAATTAAGATATTTTGTGTCCCCCGCATGTGTGCATTTGTGGCATCATCGGATGTGTTGCGTACACTTTGTGCCGCCGCCGATAATCGTTAATTTTAAAGTACTATTTTGGCATTGGTTGATTCAAAAAGGAGAGGCCTCCCAAAAGAGGAATTATCAGAGAACTGTGAACATATGTATGTATGTACAATGTACATATATAGAAGAGTATTTGAACAATCTTTTTGTTCAGATTGAAATATGGAAAAACTACTGTAATTGATAGAAAATAAAAATGTATTTGGAAAAACTATTAAAATTTATTTAAGAAATGTACGGAACATAATACATGCTACAATTTTATAGAAAATACTAAACAATGTATATAAAAATATTACACATTTTTTAAAAATGACTAAACTTTTTTTTTTAAATACTAAACATTTATAAAAAAAATACTAAAATGCATGTGCAAAAATCTGGAAATTAAAAAAAAAAAATTTTAATTAATAAAAAAAAATATACATACATATGTATGTATGTATAAAAAAACTAACACATATTGTTTTAATTGTGTTCACATTTTAAAATCTTGATTTTTGCGTACATCCCACGATATGCAATGCATATTCCAATCATATTTCCATCTCAAACTTTAGTGACAGTTGAATGCATAAAAATCTGTGCAATCGGAACCACAAAAACCCGAAACAAATTGAATATAAAATTGTAGATAAAAGTTGGAACAACAATCTGCTTCGAGTGCGGCGAGTGCGGCGGCCTACACACAAAAATAAAACCAGATAAAGCATAATGCCAAATGTGCGGCAACAATCAGAAACGGGTGGCAAACAAATTTACTTTCAAGTTGAAACATTCCACTTGTCCTTGCCTCTCTCTCTCTTTCCCACTGTCGCTGTCTCTGTCTTTGCCCCCATATCTAGCTAGCTAGCTCTATCTGAATGGTAGATTCATTCAGCATTCGTGCGCCTTTGTTTATGCTACACTTTATTGCGCTTTTGCAATTTCGCGTTTCCGTTTCCTGTCAAATCAGCCATAAAAAAGCAGCCGAAAGCAAAGCAAAGCAGCGCAGAGCAGATCTGGGAGTCAAGACCCCGCCCCAGGACTGCCAAGGACTATCCTTGGAAGGCGCCTATTACATTTCGCAGTCGAATAAACAATGCCAACATCATTTGCACCTCCTTCATTATGGGGCTTTCCTCGTTATTTGTCAAACAAATAAACAGCAGGCCAGGCCCTCCGTTGAAAGGCGATGGGACGACAGCACAGAACGACAGGAGTCACTGTTACGTGCAATTGTCTCCGGCTTGGGCCCCATGATTCTCCATCATTATCATGGAGAGAGAAAGAGAGAAGCTGGGTTCCTTGGGTTCCTCTTCGGTTTTTTTTTTTACTGTGACAATTTATTGTCATCGTCTCTTTCATTTCGAGTGTTGCCTTCTCCATCTGCTCATTCTACTCGCAAGCTTGTTTTGTTTTGTTTATACACTTTCGTATTTGCATTGCCTTCTGCTTTCCCCTGATTTTATGCAAAGAATGGGGGGTATATTGGTGACGGGGCATTTGGGATTGGATCCGCTCTGCAGACAGAATAAAGAATAAAGATTTAGTAATAATAAAATACAAATAAATTTCAGTAGGAGAATTCCCATGTGTTGCAGTATTTTTCCCGAAGTTTTAGTTCTGTATTTTTTCCAATACCTCATATTTTTTAATTGTCCTATTTAATTTAAATTTTTGCCGTTTTGTTTATTCCATTTAAAATAAATTTTTCTTCTAGACCCTACTACGGGGTATCTTCCGATCGTTACGTTTTTTACATCACTCCTACTTTTTTTCTACTCTTTTTTGTGTGTATTTTTTTCTGAAGAGAAAATTGCGAACTTGCGAAATGAAGTGCAAAATTCAAACGGAAATTGAAATGGCAATGACAGAGTCCTTCTCTCTGTGTCGCTCTAATGCTGTTTTTTTTCACCCAAGATTTCCCTTTTTCCCTTTTTTTCCCACTCAGAGCCAGAGTCTTTTCCTGTCGATAAGGCTCTCTTGGACTTTGGCTTTATCCTGTAGGGCCAGAGAACATGTGCCGTTCCCTGCAGTTGCATACCCAAATATATATATAGAATATATATAAATATTTCTACAAAATGAAGTTGAGAAAATGGCGATTTTCTCAAGCGTAAACTAAACACTTGAAATGCGAAAATAAATAAAAAGAGTGGACATCTTGGGCGAATTTATTGGTCATGATGATGATGATGATGGTCCACAAGGGCTTAGCACAAATGTTGAATGCCACTGAAGCATGCATAATAATGGGCCACTGAACCTCCACTTTTCCAACATCAAATTGGGTTTTCGGATAAGCATGAAAAAGAGTTTGAGTGTGGCTGATTAGTTTAAGATTTTTGATGGTTTAGCGTTGAATTTTTATACAGTTTTGAGGCACTTTTAACCTTGAGCGAATAAACTGAAGCCTGCAGCACTTTCACTAAAGCAAAATCGCCCACACGCTGGTCCGAAATAAATTCGTTAGCTGCATAGTGAGAGGGGAGAAAATGCAAATAGATTGAGAGCGAAAGCAATGCGAGTGCAATGCGAGTGCAATGCGGGTATAAATGATCCCAAATTTAGGATAAGAAATTCGTGGTTGTTGTGAAACGAAGTTGGTATATCCTTTCAAATTAATTGTTAATAAATGTTTGGAGGATAGAAGATAGTGACTGGTAAAATTTCAATTTTTGTTGAATACATAGCAGTATTTTTTATCGAAAATTTTTTTTTCGAAAATTATATATTCCTCTTTTTTAGTTTTGTAGTATTTTTAAAGTAAATGTGTAGTGTTTGTTGCTGTTGTTTTTCTTCTCTATGTTAGATTTAGGAAAAAATATTTTCATAGAAAAATACCTATAGCTATGTTGTTGTTTTTTACTTACCCGAAATTTGGTCAAAACATCTTATCACCAATTTCGTGAATTGTGTACTGCGCGTCATGCAGCAGTGTCTATCTATGGTGCATGGGCGTTGTATTTGCGTGTAGTCCCTTTCTAAAAAAAAGAGTATACAAATCAGACAAACTGTTGTTTGCAATTAGAAGCAAATAAACTAAATTGTTTCGTGGTTCTGTACCTATTGACCGAAGAGAACCATTTTCAAATTTGTTTAGCGCACACACACACACACACACACACATGCGTGCATAAAACCACTCACACACACACACACACAGTAGATACACTCTCAAGCGTGCTCTTCATTTTTGTAGAAATTGCATTACTGGTACGAGTAAATATGTGAATTTCATGAATTTTTGGCTGATTTTAGGGTGTCTCTCCCCTAAGCCCCTCTTGACCGGATTTGGGGGGAGATTCTACACGATTTGTCGAATTTACATATTTTAATTAAAACATAAATTTTGTGTTTTAGCCAGGCCATAGCCATAGCCATCGCCAAATATCGGTTTTAGTTGGGTGTTTGAAAAGCTAGAGAGAATATTTTGCATATTCCGTGTGCGGATTGATTAGCGATAGATGTGCCACAGAGAATCATGAGAATTTAAGCTGAACAATCGTTGGGTTCAGATTTTAAATATATTTTGATAATACAATATTTTTGTTTTAGCATATTGAGTGTCAGGTTTTGTTCAGCCTTCGGGATCGAAATTTTGGTTGTTGTTTGAAGAGATCACCAGCTGTTGATCGAATCATTGCATAACTATAATTTAGACTTCCTCTTTGAGCCAATGAAAATTTGATTCTTTTGTGTGTAATTTTTACACCGTTCTCTATCTTAAAGTTTCCTTTCATAAGATTAAAATTTTGACCATAATTCCAGATTCCTGACGAAAGTTACAAATTTTGCTGTAAAACAGTCAACCAACTTATGGTTTTTCCTCAGCATTTTCTCCAGCTGAAGCAGCAATCACTGTTCATTTCTGGTCTCCCTCATCTCTTTGGCCCGTGTTCGATGTTTTTGGCATACCTTTTGGTTTATTTTAATAAATATTTCAACAGCCACACAACGCACATCACCTATCCACTATCCACAGAGATGTACATTCACCTGCACATAGCTAGAGCAGATACTAGTTTAGTATCTACTAAATATTTAAACGCACCGTCAGATCGTAAAAGCAAAATTTATGCAAAGTGCATGTCGTGGCAGTAATCGAGGTGTAAAAAAGAGCACAAGATAAAAATAAAATAAAAGTGAGCAAAGAAAAAACTTAAAATAAATAAAACAGAAGGCAAGCAGAAGGCGTCGTGGAGGAACCTGTGAACAGGAGGCAACGCAGGCTACAATATTGAATAAAGTTAGTATCTGTCGGTCTGTTGCGCCTCATCGTGTGCACTATATATACATACATATATACTAGTTGTATGTACATATATTTATGCTATGTATATTACGTTTTTCTAAGCCATTTCTTGCTTACATTTTGGTTCAAAATGGTGCCAAGCAGTCAACGGGATTCTTACACACATCAGAGTAGGGGTTTTTTTTTATAGTAGCAGTAGAAAGTTGTATCTGTGTGTGGCTCAGATTGTTGTATCTGCTGTGTGTCTGTGAGAATTGTATCTGTCAGTTAGATGGGTGTTTCGCTACCTAAGTTTTACAGAGTAGTATTTACATGTCTTCCTATTAAATATGTAAGAGTAAATGGGCAAACATTTTTGCCACCAATGGTATCTCTAAGATTTGTACTATTTAATACTTAAAATTAAATTTCAACATTTTTTCGAGAAATTGCAGTATTTTTGAAGGAAATTAATAATATGTTCTAATTAAGAACAGTGTTTTGCAATATTTTATAGTATACAATTAAATACTTATACCAATTTGGTTCCCTGGTCTTTGATTTTTCTTTGGCTTAATCTACAAATATTTTCAATTTTCCTAGATTTTCTACCCCATTTGTTATTTGTTATTGTTGTTTTCGTGCACTTGTTTTTCCACTCGATGGGCATACAAAACTATCCTTTGGAAATAACAAAAATACCTCCAGACATGTCCATCAACTCTGGATGCGAATGGGAATGTGAATATGAATGCGAATACGAATACGAGTGTGATTGTGATTGTGTGGAGTATCCATTATGCAGTGTCAGCAATGAAGGAGAAAAATAAGAGACAGAGAGAGACAGAGAATATTCCCAGAGGATTGCAGAAGGAGTGCTCGGATTGACGCATGGCAGGCATACATATCGCTGGAGGCAGTGGCTGCGCATATTTATGATTCGTGTGTGTGTGTGTGTGTGTGCGTCTTATAAATAAAGCAAATGGCAAAATGGAAATGCAACTGCAACTCCAGGATCCAGGAGCAGGGGGAACATCTGAAACTGTGTCAACAATGCGTGCCATAAGGCACATACCAATCGCTCGCATTCGCATCCTCTAGCCATCACCTTTTGCTATTTGCATGGATGGAGGAATGTACATACCTTCTTTGGACTCAAAGTCCTTCTTACAGAAGTGTTCAAGAGCGATTCTGGGATGCCAGACGAACGAATGAGGGGTGCAAAACAAAACCCTTCACTCGCTAAAGCACACTCAGAGAAAATTGGAAGAAAAGCACACCCATATTTAAATTAAATATTCAAGTTTTAAATATGAATATTTATAGTATATTTAACAATTTAATTTAATTAATACGGCCATAATTTTTAAATTTTATTTATTTTTATATTTGTATTTTAAATAATTTTCTTTTTATAATTATTTTTTATATATTTCTTTGTTATATCTATTTTTTTAATGTAAATCTTTGCAAGTCTAAATATTCAAATTTCTGTTATTTTTCTCTGAGTACGTACGAAGATATCTTAAATACATTTGATGACATCAGCAGGACAGCAACACAGCATTGAAAAAATATACATACATATATCCCAAGAATTAAGGGCTGCTCACTGTCGGGGGATCAACAGTTGGTTATGCCACAGTTACAGCTACAGTGACAGTTACAGCTACATCTACAGGCCAGGCCACCGCTTGCTGGACGCATTGAAGCATGGCAGGGCATGACAGAGGAAAAAGGACAGCACAGCACAGCACAGCACAGCAACTGCTTTATCGACGCTATGTAGGTTGCCAAGCGACCGTAACCAAAGCACTTGCTCCAAGCAGAAAATCCAAAACACAAGCCATATAGCCGCAAGAAAAGAAGGAAAACTCTGATAAAAATAAAAAAATACAGAAAAAAATACAGAAAAACTCGAAGAAAAAAACGTAGAAAACTCTGCAGAAAATGGTAAGAAATGTAGCTTGAAAATTGTTGTCAGATACTTATGCGTTTTGCCACACAGATACTTTCACGTGGAAAAACTGACTCGGCCAGCTCTAGGAATGCGACCAGCACCAGCGGCACCAGCGGTGGCGGCGCTGGTAAGCAACGTAAGACCCCAGCACCGACCACCCTCGAGGATTTCATCATCAAAAGGGACTATACGGGTGCCAGGGCATTCCTAGAAGTGCGTATTTCATGGGGGATTACACTTAAATCTAAATAAATAATCTATTTCGATACCCTGTAGTACACCAACGATGATGATGATGACGATGATGCAGAAAATGTGGCTGGTGAAGGAGCAACGACTGGTTTAAAGCAACGACAAGTGGATCAATGGATTGCCTATTGTAATTTCCATTTGGGGGACTATCAACGGGCCCTCACGCAATACAAAGCCATTCAAAAGAGTGAAAAGACCAATGTGGAACTCAATGTGGCCGTTTGCATGTTCTATTTGGGTCTCTACGAGGAGGCCCATCAACTGGTGTCGAATATATCCGAAGAGAGTCCTCTGAGGCAGCGTCTGCTCTTCCATTTGGTGCACAAATTGGGCAGCGTTGAGGAGTGGGCGGAACTGCACGATGATCTGGAGAATTCATCGAGTGTGGAGCAGCAGCTGAGTCTCGCATCGATGCACTACCTGCGGGCGCACTACCAGGAGGCCATCGATGTGTACAAGCGGGTTCTGGTTGACAACAAGGACTACATGGCCATAAATGTGTATCTGGCGTTGTGCTTCTACAAATTGGACTACTACGACATGTCCCAGGAGGTACTGGATGTGTATCTCGGTCAGCATTCGGACAGCACCATTGCCATCAATCTGAAGGCCTGCAATCGCTTCCGGTTATTCAATGGCCGTGTGGCCGAGCAGGAGATCAAAAATATTGCCGATAATGGCACCTTTGGTGCGGATCTGTTGCGTCACAATCTGGTGGTGTTTCGGAATGGCGAAGGAGCCCTGCGAGTCCTGCCAGCACTGCTTAATATTGTGCCCGAAGCTCGTCTCAATCTGGCTATTTATTATCTGAAACAGGGAGATGTCCAGGAGGCACATGCTCTGATGAAAGAGCTGCAACCCACATCGCCACACGAATACATACTCAAGGGTGTGGTTCATGCCGCTTTGGGGCAACAATTGGGTTCGGTATGGCATTGCATTTTGCAATTATTAACTTCATTTACATCTCCGTTTTGGTTTTTTTTTTTTTGTGCAGAAAGAACACATCAAGACCGCTCAGCAGAATCTGCATTTGGTTGGCAGCTCGGCCACAGAATGTGATACGATACCGGGGCGTCAGAGCATGGCCTCTGCCTTCTTCCTGTACCAACAGTTCGAGGAGGTTCTCGTGTACATGAACTCGATAAGGAGCTATTTTGTCAACGATGATGTTTTCAACTATAATTTCGCACAGGCCAAATGTGCCACAGGATACTACAAGGAGGCCGAGGAGCTGCTCATGCAAATCACCGATATGGATATCAAGAATCAACACACATACTGCATGATCCTGGCCAAGTGCCACATCCATTGCTCCCATCCGGAACTGGCTTGGAATGTTTTCATCACGCGGGACACAAATGCAGAGGCCTTTCTCCTGCTGCAGCTCATTGCCAATGAGTGCTACAAATGCGAGGAGTTCTGGGTGGCTGCCAAGGCATTCGATATGCTCGAAAAGTGAGTTTTTATTCCGTTTATACTCCACCCAAAAAACTCCAAAAATGTAATCTATGGTTCTGTTTGTCTTAGACTCGATCCTAGTCCAGAGAATTGGGAAGGCAAGCGAGGTGCCTGTGCGGGTGTCTTGTATGCCATGGCCACAAAAGCTCATCGTGGACGTGCTGGCGGTGGCATATCAGAGGTTATTGGCATTCTTAGGGAATCATCCAATTCTCAGGCAGAGGCCATGATCAAAACTATACGTAAACATATAAGTAATTTCAAATAAAGTATTTATGTTATAGTTAATAGTTGCAGTTAATAGGAAATCAATTTTTAAAAATCAAATTTCCATCTACAAAAATCCAAAAAATATAATTAAATAAAAGACTCCTAATCGGATCTCGCAAATAACAACAACAACAATTTTAGGGTGTCTGCAAAAAAAATTAAATTATTTTACGGACATTATGCATTTTGGGACAAAAGCAACAAAAATCTAATTTGTTTTATTTATTTTGCTTTTTGTCATTTCCTTTTTGATTCTTTTTTGTGTCTGCCCAAATCGTGACTTCTGCGTATGTACGAGTATGCCTGCAAGTGTGTTTGTGCTCGTAGATGTGGCTCATAAAATATATAAGCGCTTTGTCTATGACTATCTGTCTATCTCCCTCACCCTCTGCACCTTTGCATACACCTTTTTTTTGTGCGTCTGTTGTTGCGTGTTCGTTCTTGTCTGTTCAGAGAAGACAAACGAAGATAAGAAGTGTATTCGGTTCAGTGGCAGAACGGGTTTTTCTTTGTATTTTTATTATTATTCTTATTACTTCTGCTCGTTCTCTAAGCTTATAGATCATCTAAAATTAACGTGATTAATGCAAATATTTTCATATTTTCATTTGCCTTTCTAATTCAATCATAAATTTCTGGTAATCCAATTTCAATAATTTTAAACCCAATTATCAGCCACAACCGAAGCTCGAAGTGAAACCAAATTGATTTTGAGTGTTCATTTCGGAAATTAATTAAGTCATAAGCATCACAAAAATGATGATACATATTAATTTATTGACAAAACTTTGCCAGGCATCAATTTTCTCATCATTAGTGATTAATTTGTGGCACATACAATACACTCAAATGTGGCATCCGCAAAAACACTTTGTCTAATTAATTTAATAGAAATTTGTCAGGGGGAAAATTTGCAAAAGTTATGTCCGCTCAGTCCACTTAATAAATCTGGGCCAACATCTTTCAAAAACTAATTGATAATTAATGAAATAAAATTCCATCTTCATCTTTTGCTTTTGCTGCTGCTGCCAACAAAATTCTCTGCTCAATTTAATTCCCTTGAGAGGCAATTATGCTTGAAATGTAGCCCCATCCTTACAGCTCGCTATCTCTTTCTCTCTCTCTGGCCTTCTTCTTTCTTTGCCTGCAGTTTTGCTTTTGTTCAATTTGCTGGCCATTTGCTTGCCTGCAGGCTTTGAGCCAACACCAGAGACACAGAACCAGGGCCAAAACGAGTACCAAAGGCCCAGCAGCAAATGAGAGAAACGCATAATTAATGCGATTAGCAAAATGCGAAAGTGTGACAGCAATAACAACAATACGGACTATGATAATAGCAACAAAAGAGGGAAATTTAAAAGGATTTATGGAATTAGGGATACTCTCTTCCAGATAAATTAATTTATAGAGTTTTTTCTATTGGAAAATTCTTATAAAAAAGCACACAATTTAGAAGTATGCCAAATCACAAATAAGGATCTTATCTAACAGGATTTCTAACATCGAGGCGATCGGATAATTTTTAAAGACAAAATAAGGAAAATTTACCCAGAGTGGCTTAGCAATAAAGGTTATATTTTCATGTTCTCGAAGTGGTGAGCTGTCCCCTGACTTTTGTTTATACTTCTGTTTAAACCTTTTGTTTACCAAAATAGCGGCACATTTAACCTAACCCAAATTCTACCCTAAGTTAGCCTAAAGTAAAACAACGCATGATGCTCACATTTAGGGGCTTCACAGGGGTCGTTCCCTCTGTATTTTAGTTGGAGCCTGGGCAATTGCTCCTCCGTAGACCAGCGGAAATGTGTCGCAGCCATTTTGTCTAATTGGCTTTGGCTGCTTAGTCGAGAGAGAGCGAAAGATAAACCGGAAATGGCGCAGCATTCGAGTTAAATATATGTATAGATTTTTCCTGTAACACTTTTGCTAATTAGTCGAGCAAAATATTTAAACAGCAGTTTGCGATGAGAAGAAAAACTTTAAGGCATCTGATGCAAATTTTTTTTTGTGCTCAAACAAAAACTTTTGGCCAGGCTATAAATCAGCTGCTGGGGTCTTCGGGCTCTTCGCTTTTTCTCTACGCTCTTAACAATTCCATTACAAAAATTAAAAGCAAATGCAAAGAGAGAAAAAGAGAGAGAGACAGAGAGAGGGAACTTTTTCCAGCTTGAAAAAAGATTAAAAAAAAAAAACGATGCAAAGAAAATAGTTATTAAATATTTCTTTGGCTCAATTGCTGAGCAAACTTTTCGTACAGACAGCCAGCCAGCCAGCACCTACGTATAAATGAAAAGAAAAATTGCTAACCAAAAGAAAGACAGAAAAAGTTCTCCTGATCCTGAAAGTTCTTTTGAATATAGTGAAACACATATGTAGCATGTACATAAACTGTGTGTTAATGTAAGTTTCTTAATTCCCTGATACATGTCTCTTTAGTGCTAAGCCAAATATCCAAATTTTTTGAATATATCATCCACATATGTATATAACAGAAACAATCTGCCAGAGGGTATTTCAATTCTCGTCCTTCAAAGCTAGCTTTTCTTTTAGGTTTTCTTCTTAATTTTTTCAACGCATTTTCTTTAGTTTTTGTTCAACTATTAATTTGCATGCTTATCGCTATAGCATTTAAGTTAAGTTCAGACTCTTTTGTACACACAAACAAAAGGATATAGAAACCCCTAGACACCCAAAAAGATTCAAAGGACACACAGATACTGCAGGCCATGCGCCTTTGCCTTTGCGTTTGCCCCTCGCCTCTACTTTCGCCGTTCGCTGAGCAAACAAACTTTTAAATTCCATTAAGTGCCAATAAATTTTGCAACTGATATAGCCGAACGAACAGTCGCCCTCTGGCGGTCATTTGCTGGCCACCCAGGCTTAACTTAAAGCTATAGCTTTAAGGCGCAGCAGCTTAATTAGGCGCAGCAGCTAATTAAGGTGTTCCAAAGGTTCTTTTACCTGAAAGTTATGAGCAGCAGAGATCTAGAGATAGTCTAAAGAAAGGGAAATGTAAGAGGGAAAAGCAAAAACCAACAGCAAAGAAAGTAAGCAGCTAATGAGAAAAATAGCAAGAAAATGAGCTGCAACTGCAGCTCTCAAGCCAAACGACTAAAAACACGACACTTTTTGGCCAAATTAAATATTAAAATCAAATCACATTTCCACACACACACAAAAACAAACTCAAGTCAAAGTTTAACTAAATTAAACAAAGCCTTAATCAGTCTTAATTTAGTTTGAACTTAAGCCAACCCTTCTAAGTTAAAGCAAACCATGCAAAGCAATCAAAAGTAGACGGGGTAGCCACACACAAAAAACAGGGCGCCAGACGACTCTCAACCTTAACCTCTAGAAATATGCGGCTAATGTATGCATCATGTCTAAAACCCAAGGTTATCTGCATGATTAACGAGCTTCATAGTTAAGGTGCAAAAAAAAATTAAATAAACTTTCCAGACATTAAAAGAAAATCTGGCCAAAGGCCAAATGGAATTAAAAATAAGAAATATTTCGACCAACAAAAAGCAGATTCCACATTTACATATGTTCACACGTGACTGGCCATTTAACATTCCCTTGAAATTTAGTTTTCAAAATCATTTTCTATATATTAAAAAAAAAAAAAAAGTTCCTTAGTTTTTAGCCTTGTAAAAGTACTCTAAAAAAAGTCGAAAAATCATAACTCTAAACAAAATCGTATAGTACACACACCCCACAAGCCCCTATTGAAACATAAAAGTCAAATTTCCCTAGTTATAAATTCTTTACATTTATTCCAAATTCAATAAATTTTCTCAGTGAACGAACCAAAGAGAGGAACGATGAGTGCGGACGAATGCAAATTGAAGTCCAGCGTCTACGAGGAGCTGACGCATCGCAGCCTCAAGCGGCAGCTGGAAAGGAATGGCACAATGGCGGACCTACGCAGCGGATTGCATGTGAAAATAATCAAGATGATCCAAGAAAATCTAGGTGGCAGACCAAATGAGCCTTTGGCGGGACCAGAGGCAGTTCAAGGCAAGGATCAGGGTTTGTCGCCACTCATCAATCAACTGATGATGGAGTACTTTGAATGGTTCGGCTATAGGCATACGCTGGAAACATTCAAGATGGAGACGGGTCAGCAGTTCGCATCGCGCAAGGAGATTGAACTGGTCCAATCCCTGCATTTACATTCGAGTGATGTTCCCATTTTGGTGCAATTAATATTGCGACAACAGGGTGGTAATCTGCCAGAGAAAAAGAACTGTCCAAGGAAGAACATTAAGGTGGCCCCAAAGAAGATTGTGAAGCAGCCACTGCCAGAGAAATCCATTAAGCTCTCACTGCCAGAGAAATCTATGAAACGTTCACTGCCAGAGAAATCCATGAAGCTCCCACCACCAGAAAAATCGATAAAGAACCAAAGAACCAGAGAGAAATTGGGCCGTAAGCTGCAAATACCAGAGAATTCGATACCCGAACGTTGCACCAAACTGAAAGAAAGGCTTGAGACTATGCGAACCCTCAAAGAAACAGCCAAAACGGATTGGAATACCCCAGTACCCAAATTGGTACAAAACAATCGAAAACTCATCGATAAAAAGTTCGAAAGCCATTTAAAAAAATCCACCGTGGTCAAGACTCAAATGAAAGAGAATCCAAAATCATCTTTTCACATTCCAAAGGAGTCGCCGGAGAGTAGGCCCCCAGCCAATAGCTCCGAGTCCGATGAGCTTCCCAGTTACGATGAACATAGCGATACCTCTTCAGATATACCCGATAGACACTACTACGTTGAGCTGGAGCCACCGGAGGTCGAATACGCCCACGGACATGGCGAGGAGGGGCCCTACATGGCCAAGCAGACCAAGGCCGAGACTCTGTTTCAACAGTATCGGCAAGACGAACCTATCGACTCATCGAAAGCCATTAACCAACAAAAATCAATGACTTCCAGGCAGCCACCAATGAAAAAACCATCGATAACATTCACAAAGAAATCAGCTGTCAAACGTAAGGCCTTTGAAATTCCCGAGCTCTTTGTCACGACGCCACCGGACAATAAAGAGCCGAGGAGTGTCCGCGAGGGTCTAAATATAAATCTGAGCAAATTTATGGGCACCAAAAACAAGATCTCCTCTGCTCAGAGCACCCCTAAGAAGAGTCCGCTGTGGAATAAGATTGAGGTCGAGGAGGACGAACCAAATCTGATAGTCAGCAAGCCACCGTGTCCGGATACCCACATCAATGGCGTTGAACTTGATAGCAGCTCAGAGAGCAATGAGGATGGTGGCTACACCGGAGACGAGGCTAGCGATGATGAGGATCAGTAGATTTTAATGGAGATCTCTGGGGTTGAGATCCAAACGATGGCAAATCTCTTTTATTGCAAATTTATAAACATTTTGTCTAGATTTATTTAATTTTTGCATTTTAGAATGTAAAGAATGATCCAAACGATGGCAAATCTCTTTTATTCCAAATTTATAAACATTTTTTTCTAGATTTATTTAATTTTTGCATTTTAGAATGTAAAACGTTTTTATCTACAACAATATTTTTTAAATGATATTTACACTAGTATTTTTGACGAGTATTTTTGTATTTTCTGATTTTATTTTCTATGTACAAAATTAATAAATATTTTCTTAAAAAGTCGCTCATTTAAATCTGAATCTATTTCCTCAACTATTAAGCGGCAAGTTCAACCGAAAACGTATTATAGAAGCTTCCTTCCCCTATTCCCTGCCATTCAACATTAATTGCTCCCCCATAAGAATCTATTTCCTTTCGATTCAATTAATTTATGTGGGCTGGAGTTTCCTTTAGGAAATAGTCGTATTTAATATTCGTAACAGCAAACCAGTAGGTTAACAATTAGTTAACATGCCTTTGGGGTCAATTGGAGATGGAGGGTTTCTCCATTGGCCATTGTGTTACATCATTATAATTGAAATCAATATCCCCCAGATGGCTACAATGATTGAAGGTGGGTGGAGGCTGGAGGAAATGCAGTAACGCAAACGGATGCTGCCTGTCATTTGGATTGCATTAAAATGGCGTGCGAGTCTTAACACCATTAATTACATCTAGCAATGAGTCAATATTATGACAGTTGCAACTGTTGCAACAAACCCCAGAAATGGTAGGTATCCAAGTTGTAGTTGGAGTTGGACCCAACACCAAGGACATCTTCCATCAATTAATTAGGCCTATCCACTGGTGCTGGGGAATCCTGAACCATTAAAGCATTTCACTAAAATTGATTGATTTTATGCACGTGTTGAAAGGATGAAGGTTCGCCCCTGGGGGCTCTATCACAGTGAGATATTTAGATGGGAGCTGACCAATTGAGGAATACTGAGACCCCAGTGGCTTCTTGGGGTCATTATGTGTTGACAGGTGAAATGAGCAGCTCTACTCGTACAATTGCTATCTGAATGGAGTTGGAATATACAATTTAAAGGTTGAACTGAGTGGCACTGACATTTAGAGTGGGGGGCTGAAAAATTCCAGATAATTACCAGAAAAATACCAATAATATATCAGAAAAATACAAAATAAATAATAGAAAATAAAAGAAAATAACAAGAAAAATACTAGATAAATACAATAAAAAAAAAACCGAATGTTTATAAATACCATTTATAATTTTTTGTGCAATAATTTTTCTCAAATTTTTCTCAAACATTTCCATTCCCAGACATCAACTCCCTAAAATATTCGCCCTATCCCCCGCATCAACTCCATCAAAACCCACTGAAAAGGCACTCAGAACTCTGTCGGAAATAAGCCTGTGTGCCACGCATAAACGTTAGCCAACTGGTGCCACGATAAATACATGTACGAGTACGTTATATTCTATATATGTATGTGTGTGTGCCGTATGTACACATACATGTACATATATCCATGTCATATCAATAACCTGTCTGTGGCATTCCGCCCGCCCGCTCATCGCATGACACACACACACACAATTCCCACAAACGTAGAGGAAAAATGCAATTTTAATTAGCCAAACGTGCGACAAACGCACGTAGAAGGCATAACCACAAGATGGCGCTGCAATTAGGCGAAACGAACACATCAGAAGCGGAACCAGAATGACTCCACCCTCTGGTCACACTCTGACAATCTTCCTCCACTCACTCTGCTGCTCACTTTGACACTCCCTCTCCCTCTCTCTCTCTCTGATCAGTCTTCTCTGGCTTCAGTCACTCTGTCATCGACTACGTGCTGCTCTGCCAAACAAAATTATGTGGCCAAATGTTCGCGGATTCCGGTAGAGGATGGAACAAGCAGTCGAATGGAACTGAACTGAACTGAACAGTGGAACAGGACAAGTGGGACAAGCAGTGGGTGGTACAGTGGACACTACGACATTCTCTGAGGGCCATTGGGGGGGGCTATGTCCAAATTACTTTATCGATTTGCCTGGTGGTACATTTGTACAATTTGGCTTGTTGCATACATTATCCGCTGAATGAGCGAGTGAATGAGCGAGTGGGGGGGCGGAGGGTGCTGGAAGGCAACCTGCTGGATGACCACGCTAACGAGCCTCATTAGTGGCATGCGTGGCGCATTGGCGGCATCTATGTGGCTCATTCTCCTCACTCCCTCCCCACCACCCTCCTCAATCGCTGACATGTGGAACGTGATTTCTTATTGGGATTCAAGCGCAATAATGATTGTCAAGCGGCTGCGACGGATGATTGAAGATTGAAGAAAATGCCATCGAAGGGAAATCTCTTTGAATCAGATTGTGTGGGATCATTATCTTTCGGAAAAGGCTGTGTTTCATACAATTTTTAATTGCTTGAATGGAGAACTATTGAGTCATTTTTTTGATTGTTGAAGAAGAGAAAGAAAATTCATTTAAATATAATCGAAGAACACTCCATAATTGTTGCATAATTAGAGCACTAATAAGGTGGAAATTGTATTCAATAAATACACGTGTTTAAGGCACTTGAAATGGTTTTCTTAGACATTTCAGTTCTAGGCTCAGTACCAAAATGTAACCACAAAATGACAGATCCAAAAACTTTTCACCACAAAATAAAATTGCTGTAAACAAATCGACACTAGGCAAATTTTGCATAAGCTTTTCCTGTTTCATCTCCTACGAAAAACCGCAAATCATTGACTCGCACAAGCATTACACATACGCCATGTGGATCCTCATGGGAGCCTTAGTTACTGCTTTTGGCAGTTGGGCCTCTCGAAAATTCATTTAAAAGTGAATAATTTTTGTGAAATTTACTCAAGTTTTGATGGGCATTAGATGCCTTAACAAGAGATTGCCTTTTAAATGAGATTATTTTATTGTTGCAAAATGCCTATGCAGAAGTTCATTTTATTGCTGGAATAAGGTTCGAAATAAATGAAATAGAGTTGTCGTAATTTATTGAATTTATTTACGGTTTTCGGTTTGAATTTTGGTTATTATTTTGCTGTAGATTCCTAATTCGATTTAGTTGGATGTTATTTTAAGAGGGTTTTAGTTACCCAAAGATTATTTTAAATGGCTTTGAAGATTTAATAGTTTTGTGTAAAAGTTAAGCAGTAGTTTTAATGTTTGCGTTGAGTTATTTCTGAGGGTCTTACGTTTTATTGGCTTACTTTTAGCTTTAGTTGGAGGGGTATTTATGGGAGCATAATTATTGCTGTGGAATCAAATATTTTGTAAGAAATAACACCCAATGACTGGTCGGAATATTCTTCAAGCAAAATCAAAGACTGGCGTCTCCCCATAATGACACTTGAAGAAAATACACAACAGAAATAGGGACACAAACAGGGCCATGCCATAGTCATATGTACAGTCTGTGACATAACGACAGCGCGTCCATTGCCATTGAAGCGGAAAAACGTATTTTAGTGATTTTTAATGCGAAAGCAATTTGAAAAGTTTTGCTTGCAAACACCAAAAAAAAAAACTTTCATGTTGGATGGGTCGCTTTTCTTTTGGTACAGTAGAGGGGCGTGAGTGTGGGTGGTGCTTAAGTGGGTGGCTGATTAGGCATTAGCCTTCCACCCACTTTTCTTTCCACCTCCCTCCCCACAAACATTCTAGAGGCTCTGTGGAGTTGATTGAAATAATTGTGGACGCTGCGGCGAAAATGTAAGGGGGAAAAGCGGGAAATTCCAAGCGCTAAACAGGCTTATGAATTGCCAAATGTGTAAATTGAGAAATAAATGCAAATGGCACGCACAAAATGGTCGTGACAGGTGGATGGAATGAACGGGAACGGCAATGGGAGTGAGAGTGATTTTATTTAGTTCTACTATAAAGGAAAAGCACTGTGGGAAAAGGGTAATAATACTTAAGAGCTGTGACAAGTGATTTAAATTACAGGGCTGTTGGAGTGTTGGAATATGTGCCACCAATCTGTGTCACTTCTCCGTTTTCCACATAGAAATTCTCCCATTTCTCCCATAAATCCCAAAATATATTTCCGACCAATTCATATGCCCAACAATCAATAGACAGCCCCAAAAACTTTAATCGAATCTCGAGTTGCCCCGCAAATCTGTGAACTCATTCGAATAAAAGTAATCCGCTTACCCCGTAAATTTCTAAGCAGACAGGTGTGATTTTCCCACAAAACCAAAGAGGAAAAGCCCATACGCGTTCAGAGGAAGTAATATACGATTTGGCAAGGGATTATCTAAGGGTCAGGAGGAGAGGGAGGCATCCTAATCAACAATTGCAATTGCTGCCCCTCGATTAACGTCAAAAAATATATCCAACATTGTTTCAGCCTTGCCTGTCTATTAGGTTTTCCATTAAAGGAGATACCGATCAGGACACACGCCGCTCTCTGTGCCAAGGATGCACGCATATGGGACGCAACTTGAAACGTAAATCGAATAAAAGCAGGCCCCCCCAAAGTAAAAGCAGTTACCAATAGCTAAAGACTTCAAGCCTTCCATTCCCTCAGAGAATGTGTGAAAGGAGGTTCCACTACGAGTATGTGTAGCAGAGGTCCTGGCAAATGCAGTGTGTGTGTGTGTTGGGGGTTGTGCCATGACAACAATGGCATTTTGATACTTTTGTATGAGATTTAATGAAATTTGAATCCTTTTGTTGAGTGGAATGACAACAGCAAGGAAGCTGCCTGGGAAAACCCAAGCAGGCGGGCGCAGAAGGAGCAGAAGCGACATGCCGAAGAAGCAGCAGGAAGCAAGACGCAGGCAAAGAAGACAACGATGGAGCCAGCTTCCTGCCTGTGGGCAAGTTTCGTGTAGACTGCACTTGCAAAAAAAAATTAATTTGTTCATTAATTTTCGAAACTTTTGTTAATGATGAAATGGAGTTTTTTTTATTATTTTTATTTATTATTATTTATTTTATTATTATTATTTATTATTTCACTTTTTTTTTGTATTTATTTTTTTTTTTTATTATTTTTATTTATTTTGATTTATTTTTTAAATATTTTAAATTTATGAATTTATCATGATTTTAATTAACAAATAAATAAACAAAAAATTCGCAACGAAATATTTTTCATATTCTTTTAATGGAAGTGTCTTTTCGATATCTCAACAAAAACTTCAACTATTTATTACTTTTTTTTCTATATATTTCTTTGCACATGCCAATTTCTCTCAGTGTGCCCTATCCAATATGCATGTAGTTAAGGTGTATATATATGTACACATACTATGGTTGTGTATAGATATTTGGGTGTCTTACAACAATAGTAAAACAATCTTCTTAATGCACACTTGGGCCTAAAGGAATTTTTCCACTTGTAAAGCGATACTTGTGCCCCACATCCTCCCCTCCCAAAACAGAGAGCCCCATCATCATTGTCAATTTGGCATTAGATATACATGTCTATATATAGAATGGAACACACAGAAGAAACATGTTAATAAACAGCTGGAAGTTTTGGTTTATTGTCATCAGAGAAAACTCTCTCTGCCTCTCTCTCTCTAGAAATAAACATCAAGGAGGGGGAGAAAGAGGCAATATGCTCGAGGGAATGCTTGCCAAAAGGGTTCCCTAGTGTTTGTTTGGGGTGGGGGGGGGGGCGTAGGGCTGAGACTGAGGGTATCAATAACATTGTTGGTCCCTCCCATTCTGGTTGTTGAGAGGGAAAGCTCTGCCTTTGAAACAACATTGCTCTTCCTCAGATATTAGTTGCCTGACAGTCTTGGGAGTGGATGATGATGATGGGGTCGCCCTCTCTCTCTCTCTCTCTCTGTGGCATGATGCCTTCTCATCATGGTTGTCATCTCTACTTCGTTTTGCTCATTTCTTCCTCTCTGGCCCACATCTTCCTTGTTTGCTCCATAGTTAAAATACACTTTCAAGTTTAATTTCGTGTTGTCCAATACATTGTTGAGGTGTTTGAGGCAGGCAAATAAAAGAGTTGCAAGTGTGGAGTGTGCAACACTTGGTAATGATTTTATGCAAGCAGAAATTTGTACTATGTATAAAGCCTTGCGGAATCAATTGTTGCCATAAATATATATTTATCGATAACTTCATGGCAACATATTCAATATTTAATTATAGAAAATAAAGTAAAAACAAGTTAAAGTTTTCCATTCTATTTTGCATATTTTGGATGCACCTAAGATATAAGTAACAGCTGGCTTTTGCCATCTATCACTTGAGTAAACGAAAGTTCTGTTTTTTTTATATTTTACCCAGCTGTAATTAATTTAATAAGAATTAATTGTCTGCTAGTTCCATATATTAATTATATTCAAATGAGTAATTAAAATTCTCCAACATCGAATCGAATATATTCGATTATCCAATACACTTAATTTCCCTTAAATATCAGCAAAAAAATTCCCGAAATTCCGATTCCCAACAACAGAACACCGTACTTATAAACTTGTCCATGACTGTCACGTGTCACCGCCCCACCCCACACTCGAGAGAGTATCTTCAGACGATTGCCAATACACTACCGCACAGACACACACACACACAAACACGTATATATATACGAGTATCTGTGTTTTGCAAATTTACATTTAATTTTTGGCCCTAAACTCCAGACAAGACACCGAACATGCAATTACGAGAACTACTACCTCAATATGGAATGAAATGGAAGTGGGCATATGGTGGGCATGATGCAGGGTGGGCGTGTACCACTTTAAGGCAATTTCCCACTGAACTTTGAACTGATTCAAGAAATGCATGAAAAATGTAACATTGCTCATGTATTTTGGGGTACAGTTGATGCCAAAAAGTAAGTATAATAATATTTTATTCGTTTATTTATTTATTAGAACGTGGAAATTTAGCTAAAACAACGTTCAGGAAGTATTTGAGAAGTTTTTTTAATAAAATAAAAATGAATTAAAAGAAATCGCGGACTCCCTAGTTATGGAGAGCTGTAGGACCTATCAAGAGGTACATTAAATTCACAGAAACGTACTCCTATTAATAAATAACAAAGAAATATTTGTCTTCCAATTCCTATATAGTTTTATATGTTTATAGCAATATTAAATATTCATTTTAAATAAATAACTATAGTCCCAAGGAATTCAACAAATTAGTCACCTTTTTTGTGCGCTTTTTTTGTAGAGGTTTCCTCGCCCTTTTTGTTCGCTGCCAGTCGAAACCAGACTAAAATTTTAATTAAAAATTACTCATATGCTAAAAACCTAAAGGAAAAAAACATTTTTTAGTAGTTATCCAACCCCATCTCTCGGCACAATAGCGTGGCGAGGCGTAAGATAAATTCTGGCTTGACGCAATTTTCTGGCAAGTAGCTTCGTTTTCTTGGCTGCTGCCTTGACGAAATATTTCGTGTGGTTACTCTTTTTTGCCTGTGGAAAACTGTGCGGCGGTGGCGGTGTTTGCGGAAAAGTATGCAGCAAGTTTATGAAAATTCTTTGTTTATGCCAAGGTGTGTATGTGCGCCCCCATCCATGTCCATGTGTGTGTCTGTGTGTGTGTGCGCTTGGGAAAATTGCGTTTGGTTTGTTAATTTTGCGTTGCTTTTCCCCGTTTCTGTCAAATTTATATGCTGGTTAGCTATCCAGCAAGCAAAACTTTTCGGTTTTTGGGCTGATGAACATATATGCAGATACGACTGAGTATCTACGAGTATGACTACGCTGGTACGAGTACGAATACGAATACGAGTACGTATCTGTGTTTGTGTCTAATTTATGAGACCAGTTAAATGTGGGACAAATTTACGGCAAACAACAAAGTTCAGAGAGCAGTCGTTTTGGCATTGAGGAGAGGTTTTCAGGCAGCATAGGCATAGTATACAAAATTTCACAACATAAAATAAAGCGAATAATAACTTTTGTATGTACCACCATAGTTCATAATCCACCTTTAAGAGCCTTTACCATAAAGCCGCCAAGATCTAGGATTTCCAACAGATAGACAGACGGTAAGAACGTTTTGGTCAGCGGTTATTTATGCTGATCAAGAATACCTATGATTTGGATGGTCGAAAACATTTTCTTCTGCAGAAACGAATAAAATATTCCCAGTTTTATGATTCCCTGACGGCACCACCTCAGCCTTAGGGGAGTTTCGCATGGGGTTGCCACCCAAATCCTACCCGTCGTAAACTTTCGTGTCAGCTGTGAACCAAAATATAGGAAGAGAATGTTGTCACGACCAGAGCAGAAGTGTCAACCGAAGAACACATTTCTGATGATGCTGCAGCGCTGATTGACGCGCTCAAATTAGTTCGCCGCATAGTAGAACTTTGTTTCACGTTAAATACCCTACTTTTATAAACCGTTTATTCCACGAGTGTCACGTGCTGTAAAGATGGAAGGATGTGCCTCTCGCTTGCTCTCAACAAAAAAGAAACAAAGTAGACATAAAAATATAAGATATTGATGGGAAAGCAAACTACCAAAAGCAGGATGTATTTAGATAAGGTGAGGCACTACCAAAGATCTCTCCAGCCATAACAAGCCATAACATGACAAGAGAGAGAGAGAGATATTCAATTATAATTATTCCAATTTGCAATTATACCCCACCTTTAATAAATGCACCTTGTGTAGAAGCCCTTGCACAGCTTCACACACGCACACCCGCCGCACGTACATACATACATACATATATATTCCCATTTGCGCGCCTAAATATTTCACACACTAATATCAATTCAATTTGTTTGCATTGACATACATATGTATGAGTGCGTGTAAGACCGTGGAGACCGTGCGTGGGTGTGTGTACAAAATTTTGCCATACGCAAATAATTTATAAAATCCAAAGACAAACAAAGCAACAGTTTAATAAAAGTTAACAGTAAACCTTACCCACACAAAACGTTAAAACTTAATTCAGAAAAAAACAATAGTTTTTTCACACACGCATATGCACGTGCATAAGTATGTATGTATGCATTCAGCGACGATTCTGTTGCGAATAAAACGAACGGCGATTTGAAGGTTACTGACGAACGAAAGCGGCACTCACAACACAATAAATGCTTTAATAAATAAATCATGATCACTTTATACACTTTACACACACTTTTTCCTATTCGGACTCCTTACTTTGCACCAAGCTGCTCCTTTCCCACACAATTATCATCTGCGACACCGCGTGACACGCTGGACCCGGTGGGTGCGCTTGCACATGAAAAAAAATGAATTTACTGCATAAAATAATATGTTTTGAGATGATACATATGCACAAAACACTTGTTGCACTTCACCTTCACATACTGCCGCATTTTCCCACGCCGATCTGCCTTTTGTATGCCAATTTGCCTTTGCCTCGGGGACGCCACCGCATTGGGGATCACTCACTTTTTTTTTGCCCATTTTCAATGTTTAATCACTGCACCACTACACAACACATCACTGCGCGACAACTCTTCCGTTTAATCTACCGAATTTGACCGATTTTCGCGAGCCGAGACGCGGAGAAGACCTTCAAATGGTTAAAGATCCGATCTAAGGAGGAATTGAATTCTATAGTAATTTTCGCGCCTGCCATCGACTGACAAAAAATACCACAAGCTGCTTCTTTTTGTGACAGTATGGCAGCTCGGTCCGCCTTTTCCTTTTTCCATCAAGCTGGCAGCTCTTTATATTCCTTTAATGAAAAATATATTAATTTTATATGATTGTTATTTCAAAAAACATCTATATTAAATAATATTTAATTTAAATTAATACATATACTGTATGGTTGGTGATTTAATTCAATAAAACGGTCACAAAATCAGATTTCGGCACTCATATTGTTACATTTAAAATAAACGTGTGTAACCTCCGAATTCGTTGCGCCTATCGCACAAAAGTACCGATACCAAATAGTATCGATATGTTGCAATATCAATATAGTACCATTCCTAGCTCATGCTAAAACGTAAACAACTTCGTTTTAAATTTATTTTATCAAATTAATAGAAATGTCCATGCAAAATGGCAAAATAATCGACCAGAAGGCATACCTAAAGAAGTATCTGTCCGGCGACAAGGAGAAGAAGAAGAAAAAGAAGGACAAAAGGCACAAAAAGTCTGCGAAAGTGAAAATCATCGACGACGATGCATACGAAGATGACGGCATGGAAATGGACGAAGATCTGTTGCTGGGCGGCGAGGATGCGCCCCAAATAGTGGGCGAGTACATCGAGGACAATCCGGAGGCTGTGCGCAGCAAGTGGCGCAACATTGCCGTCAAGGATGAGGTCAAAGAGGAGGACCAGAGCGAGGCGTCTGCTGTCCAAATCAAGCAGGAGCCGGCGGATGACCAGGCTGAGGAGGAAATGTGGGGTCGCAGGGCCACTGAGGTAAAAATGAAGAAAGAACGCTCGCCCCCAGGCACACGACGCGGCGGCAGTCCCCTGGCCATAAAAATCAAGCAGGAAAAACGTAGCACCTCAAGGGATTTGAGTCCAAAGCGCAGCACGCGTCGGGCGTCCTCTTCAGGGAGGAGAAAACGCAGCACGGATCAGAGTCCGCCGAGAAAGAAAAGGGATCCAGATCAGAGTCCACAACGAAGAAGGCGAGGCAGTCCGGATCAGAGTCCACCCAGGCGCAAGCGAGACGAAGATCAGAGTCCCCCCAGGCGCAAGCGGGACGAGGATCAAAGTCCACCCAGGCGCAAACGAGACGAAGATCAGAGTCCACCCAGGCGCAAGCGAGACGAAGATCAGAGTCCACCCAGGCGCAAACGAGACGGAGATCAGTCCCCACCACGACGGAAACGCGTCAACTTGGATCAGAGTCCGCCCAGAAGAGGGCGTAGAAGCAGCAACGACCAGAGTCCGCCACGAAGAGGACGCGACTCTGACCAGAGCCCGCCCAGACGTCGTAACAGCCCCCACTCCGACCAGAGCCCGCCCAGGCGACGCAGAGATGCCGACCAGTCGCCAGATCGCATGAGAAAAGACGCGGATCAGAGCCCACCAAGAAAACGCGAACCATCTCCCGCACGTAGGCAACGCAACTCCGATCAGAGTCCACCCAGACGGCGTCGCTCAGGCAGCAGGGATAACAGAACTCGCACTAAAGAGGAATCACCGCCAGCGCGACGCAAGAGCCGCTGGGCCAAGGGCTCGCCCTCTCCGTCGCCGCCGCCAACGCACAAGCCCAAGTCGTCCAAGACGCTTGACGGCAAGATGGCTGGCCTGCAGGACGCGCAGTCGCTGAAGAAGGAGTCGGACGAGCGGCGTCGCCGTGAGCACAATTTGTTTGAGCAAATGTCCAGCGAGGTGTCGGGCCGCGATGCTGAGATTCAGATGCGCAGCACAGGCAGACGTGGACGCAGGGCACGCGAGGCGGCCGAGGAAGATCCGGCTGAGCAGCAGCGCAAGGAGGAGCACGAGAAGAAGAAGAAGGCGCTGTACGACCGCTGGGGCAAGGGCCTAAAGCAAATCGAGGATTTGAAGGTGCGCCACGAGGAAATGGCCCATGAGGCATCGAAGCCCGTCGCCCGCTATGCCAACGACGAGGATCTGGATCGGCATCTGCGGGAGCAGGAGCACGCAGACGATCCCATGCTGGAGTATATGCGACAGAAGCGCAAGAAACAGGACAAGCTGGACAACAAGCCCGTGATGCCCAAGTATGAGGGCAGTTTTCCGGAGAATCGCTATGGCATTCGTCCCGGCTATCGCTGGGATGGCGTGGACCGTTCCAATGGCTACGAGCAGCGCTGGTTTGACAAGCAGAACGAGCGCAAGGCGATGCAGGACGAGGCGTACAAGTACAGTGTGGAGGATATGTAAATGTTGAAAGGAATTTTTATATTTTTTGTTTGCAATAAAGATTCAAACGGGTGCCGCCGATAGTCGATTACTTTTTTTTTTGAATCTACAGCTGTCTTGCAGCACTGTGGAGCTGGAGCCACCTGCAACACTAGCCCTGCTCCCCACAGCAACCCTGTGTGTAGAATAGCAAAGCAAAAGCAAATGGTAAATACAGAGTCTTCCCGTCTTCACCTGCGACCTGTCGAAAATCAGCCCAAAAAGTCTTTGATTTGTTTGAAATTTAATTTAATTAATTAATTGAAAGTGTGTGCCCGACTGTGGCTATCAATTTCAAGCGGGTAAGTTGCGTTTAATATTAAATTAAAGCCATTTAGATTTCTGCCTCGTAAGCAGTGTGTATGTAAATAGTGCTGCTGCTGGCTTTGTTTCTGTTTGTGGCAGCGAACAAAGCGTAACAATTTACTCACAGAACCAGATGAGAGTGCGTGTGTGTGTGTGTGTGAGTGTAAGAGTGTTTGCCCCGCCCCCGTTAATTAGCATAAAACGCTCGTAACCACAAAAAGCAGCAGCAGCAACAACGATAGAGAAACGTGTTGTTGCTTGCATTTTCCAAGCGCACACGCGATTTGTATGAGAGAGGAGGCTCTTCAGCTGCTGCTGCTGCTGCCTGCCCTGCCCTTCGCCTTCACCCATTGTCGGTCAGCCGTTGGAAACCTGTTTGTTTTGTTTGCTGCTGCTGCTGTTTCTTGTTGTGTTGTGATTATGTGTGTGGGGCAGTCTGCAATTTTCATGGCCTGTGCAAAAAACCGAAAATTGGCGCGAAAACTTTTCCAGCTGCAGAAAATGTGTCAGTCAGGCAATCAGCCAGCAGGCGCATGCATGTCCGTTGTCTCCATTTCCATCTCTCTGCGGGTGCTTGGGTGTGTGTGTGCGTGTGTGTGCGAAAGATGCATACTTTGCATTCATCTGTATACCCCCTCCCACTTTGCTCTGCTTCTTTGTCTCGCTATATCCTGCTTTTTGGCATACAAATGAAGCTTCCGCACATGGTCTTCATTCATGGCACTGACTGTTAACTCCCCCTCTCTCTCTCACTTTGTGTTTGTTTGAATGGAATGGACGTATGGAATTCATCGTAAATTGGGGAGCATGTGATAAAACGAGAAATTAGTGTTGGTAGCCGTCTGCACAGTGCCATCTGTGGCACAGCTTTGACTTTATTTGCGTTAAAACGAAGTTAACCAACACCAAATAAATCATATATTTCTCTCTGTCGCACTGCTTGATTTTACCATAAGGTTTTAGAATCATCTGTCCGTTAGTTCCTTTTCAGGTCTAGTGGAATAGGCCATTATTTGGTCCTAAATTATACCATAAGCTTCAACAGAAATATTTGATTATTTTTGAAGGGTATCATAACATCGACTTGTCGACTTTTGCCTTATTATGGGCTCTTTGTTGGCCTGTGTGCCGTGTTCTTTGGCCATGAGCAAGTTCCTTCAACTTTTTGGCTCTTGTTCGAATCTGCTCGGGGATCTGCTCCACCTCTAAGATCGCCATGTTCAAGTGCGCGCGAAAGGGATGCAAAGATCCCTGGGGCGCCCCCCCAAAAACAGCAGAAAACGTAGAAAAGTTTATGGGAAAGGCACCCCCAAAAAGAACCTTCGCAGGTCCAGAAACATCCCCCAAGGCGAAGCTCAACCCTTGTCCTTGGCATTTCTACTTGCATTTCCTTGGCTTTTCCCGATGCTTCCTTACTCTCGTTTTTTTTGGGGGTGTGCTTCCAAGGACCCACTGACATGACATTGTAATGGTGTGTAATAGAAATTTACACACATCTCACGCTGAGTGTATGGCGGGGTGTGCACCCCTTAGATGGGATGTCCTTCGCTGAGGGGTTGATTCGCTATTGTGTGGAGTGGATTTTTGTGGACCGGGCTACGAGTTCTTTAAAGCGTTTTTTAATTCCTTTACATGGGCCAAAGTTATTCAAATTCCCTTTGTTCCGAATGGGAACTCTGTTGAATGCCGAATGGGGAGGGAATCTCATTTCTCTGTAATTTCCTCTCTCTGCTGCTGCTGCTGTATGGCACCACGTGCTTAGATTTTGGGATTTCTGTTGGTCCTGTTGCTATGCAGGAATTCAACATCAAACTGGAAATCAAAAGAAAATCTTCCAATCAGTTGGTCTTTTCCAATTCGAATGGACTCTGGACTAATTCCTTAATTATTACCTCAAAAGGAAATTCAAACTGAGAGGGAGACAAAGAGAATCCTAATATGTACGTACACCCCGCTAGGAGGAAAAAAAAACAATCAAATTTTCATAATTTTTCCTGGCCATCTGCCACGTAGCCTTAGGGCACATCTTAGAACAATGCCACGGCGCTCTGCTGGAAACTAGTTTTCCCCCTCGTTTTTCTTCTCTTTTCTAGGGGAAAAACAGAAGGCAAATGCCTTGTAACCAGTTTTCGCTAATTTGTGCACACGTGCAAATCCTTACACAAAAGATTCGATCCTTTTGACAACGAACTGGTTTGGTTCCTTCCCTCCTCCTTCGAGACGAGAGACAAAGTGAAAGTGTTAGGTTCAAAGCGCCGCCGGGCCATTGACACGGGAAATTAAGGTTAATTCATCAAAATATGAGTAAAAAGTTGTCTTGTAGAAAAAATACATTTTTCTTGGCTCATTTGTCGCTTGGATAATTGGGATTTTTTTCGAAGACATTTCCGGGGGTTCAAGTGGTGTCGAGATGATGCAGCATTATTATATATCATATATATGAGAAAATTGGATGATTATAAATGAGAGTTTAAGCTGCGGTTCAAGTGCAGGAGAAGAAGTGAAGAAAGCTGAGATCAAACAAGGGGATCTCCTTAAAAAAGGATCAATCGAGTGAGAGTTATAATGAATATAGGATCAAAGGGAGAATTTTTGTTTAGTAATTGAAATTATTGATTAATATTATGCTAAGATTGGTGTAGTTTCAAGTTTAAATATCTTAAAGAATTATTTTAAAACATTTTTTTATAAAAACTTAACCGACAGCCAAAGCTGCTGGGACATTCGGCTGGCCTTTGTAAAATCGTGTGTATTGCTTATATATAGTTTATAACATTTATCATTAGGTGGATAGCATAGGATGCTTCATTTTTCCACAAAAAAATACTTGATTAGCTGTCTTCGTTTCTAGTTTGTTAGGGCATTATACATTATAGCTTTTTTCTTATAGAATGCAACAGGAATTTAATTTAAAAATTGACCTAAAACTTGCTTGATAATAGAGATCAATCTTTGCTCCCCGCGTAGCCTTGAATCCAATGAAATTATACCTTCAATCGCAGCTTTGAACCATAAATCATGGGCCCGGCCCATTGTTCCCTTATTAGATTGTTCTACTTGCCCAACTGCTTACAGAACTTTGTAAGACAGCAGACAAAAGAATGGTGGAGAGCCGCCGACAGACAGACAGCCGCGCTGCCCTAGATAAGCATGAAAAGCATCCTGAGTTCTGAATACTGATAGAGGACTCGTCCTGCCAAAAAATTCAATTTCCAGTTTGTGAAGAACAAAAGCACAGACGGAACCACATATGGATCAAAAGGCATTAGGCGAAGACAACTCGAGGAGAGCGGGAGCAGGAGAAGCAGATCTACTGAGGAGGAATCAGGACAATAACAACAACTAGGGAGCAAGGGACAATGATATGGAAGCGCCTGCCTACCCTTAGCCATAGTTTTTATGTTTTTATATTTTATGTTACTTTTATGTTTTCCCAATTTTTCACGTTACGGCTATAAAAACAGTTCCCGATTTCTTTTCTTTTCTTACGTTTGTTTTGTTTGTAGCTTAGGTGCGCCGCCGCGCTTTCCTTTCCCCCCTTTCCATTTCCACTCGATGGAAATGTAAATACGAAATTTTAATAATAATTGAAATGAATTTCCCTGCAAGCAAACGTAGAAACGGAGGGTTGTTGGAACCCCATTTGAATGATAAAAAACTGCATGCGGCAACCCACAGTTAAGTATGTAATTTTCTGCCATCCCATATGCAGATTCCGCAGAGGGTTCCATTTCGCCGGAACTGCCACTGACATCGATGATTTATAAACTGTTTTTTAATCGTCTACGACGCTGCTTGTCGCCTGGCTTCCCATTTAAATTTAAATTTCAGTTTCGGTAAACATTCTCAATCGAATCTGTGCAGTAATTGAGCGCTAAAGAGCGTGGAAAATGCTTGGAAAAGGGGGAAAGTCCGGAAAGTGGAAGAAAACCGTGGAGAATATTTAATTGAAGTGACTCGGTAAAGAGTGTCAACTGTACTCGGGATAATGATAATCGCTTGGAACCAGAAGAGAAACTTTGAGTGCCAGAAAAATGGGGGAAAATATTTGTATGATGGGACATATACTTATATCTGTAATGGGGTAACTAAAGAGGGAAATATGAGCCAGAGGAGTATCATCTTTTTCCCCATCTTGTACGTAAACATGAACGTATAACAGACCCTAGACTAAGAGTTTCAAAAAGAATTCAAATGGTAGAATTTCGGTATTTGAATTTCCAGTTGTAAAATGTTAAAACTTCTATTTCCTATTATTTTCCCACCATTTTTCCCGCTAAATAAAATCATATTTAAAATCAACAAACTGTATCTAATGGATTTCCTACCCAATCACTTCTTTCCACGTTCTTATCCACCCACAGAACTCATAAAAATTTGCAAGCTTTACTGTACTTTTTTTTCGCTGTTTCCTTCCTTTTTGGGTTGCATTTTCCACTTTTTTCCGTGGCATCTACGAGTATTATTCAATGGTTTGTAGTAAGGGAAAACCCGCTTACTCCTCTCCATTCATAGAATCTTGCTTCTTGCCCGCCAGCGCTTTTCCACCCCGCGTCGTTTGATGGCCAAACAAAAAGTTAAATCGAGGAAAAAAAAACAAGAGAGAAGAGATTTCTAGCGATTGAATGAATATTCTTCGTGGCATCGGGGTTAGTTTTTGAGGGTTTTCCCCCCCTTGGCCGGTGGTTATCTTCGAGGATACTTTTTTTTTGCCAGGATATTTCTCTTGTGCGCCGGCTCTCCCGCATTGACTGGCATGCTAATACCCTGCACACGTAGAGCATAAGGGTATGCTCGGCAATGAAAGAGATTCCGCACATAACTGATATTCGTAGCATAAAATATTTTGGCACGGATCACATCGGATATCCCCATATAAAATATAGAAATAACCAAATGGTTTTATGTAAACTTTAAACTGTACCAAAAATCCATAAATACATCTGGCTGTAGATCGGTAAGGGACAATGAGATCTATAATTTCTACTGTTCTCGTGCATTTTCTTGTGCAGAATTCGCTTGTGCGTCCCGAGTCGGGCATCAATGAGCCCCATATCAAATATAAGAATTTTCATGCAGTTTCCTTTACCATTATGGGTAGCGATGATCGATTCTATTCTGTTACTCTGACTAAGGGTATCCTCTAGTCCAAAACGCACCTTTTCTTGTGTGAGTGCGGTGGTTCATCCTTGTGTTTTTGGTGGTGGAAGTTTATGGGTTAGAAGGTTGTGTTGTGCCAAAACGCCGCCACCAAGCAACCTGAGAGCACATCTCCTGCCTGAATCGTGACTCGGGACGAGAGACGACGAGACTCTCTAAGCATTCCGCCGCTAGACGCTGACACAGTTATTGACTGCAATTCAGACAGGTCGGTTGTGTCATTGTCGTCGTCGTCGGTTCGGTTCGGTTCTCGTTCGCGGTTCGTCCTTCTTGTTCGCGTCGCGTATATTCCGGTTTGTTAGGGTTCCGTCCTTCGGTCGTGTTGTTTCTTCTGTTGTTCTGTTGTCTAATCCTTAGGATAGAGTTGTTCAAGCATTGTATTTAATCAAAAGTCTCCGTTTACGCGTCGTTTGTTTTCGTTAATCGCATTTCGTATATAAAAATACTGTCTTTATTTTTGCTTGGGTAAGTTGAAAGGAGTAAATCCCTGTCCCTGTCCATGTCGCTGTCTTCCGTGTGTCGGCCCGCCGCCGCCTTTAACCTTGTCAGTATGTAGATGCAAGTGCTATCCATTAATTACACAAAGCAGCTATCAGCAGGCTATATAACTACATATGTATATATCTTCTGTATATATACATATGTATAAACGATCCATAGACCGTCTGTCGCTGTCGCACACACACAAGTGAGTGTGCTGCAATTTTTATATCTGTCGAGTCTACGAGTGCAGTTTCTCTTTGTTTCGCTTTGGATTTGTTATAATTTCAACAACTTCCGCATTGTCAAACATATAGGAATGGCTCTATATATAAAAATATATATATATACCATACATATGTATATCTTCTGGCGTCGTCTGCAATCAATGAACCAGCCTACACACACACAGTTCTATACTTATACAAAAACTAAATTTCTGTTTCGCCCCAATCATTTATGGGTTTTTGCAAACTCATTTTTGGACTTTGTACCTTTTCCACGTAGAATTCCAAGTTCCATTTGGCTTTGAAATTCAATTTTTCTGTATTCCTTATTCCATTTACAGGTCTGGCATTGAATAATTTACACATTTGGAAAGAATTACAAAAGTAATTTTTGGTTGGAGAGGTAAGTTTTCGATAATTAAGGGGAACAAAAATACTTCCTGTATGCCTACACATATACATATGCATATGAGGTCGGGTAATATAGTGGAATGAAAGATATCCCATAAAAGTGGTTGTCAAGTACACTTGACACATCTCTTCCGTGATTAGTTTTAATATATATATATATATTTTAATAAAATATATTTAGCTCTTTTAGTTCGGTTTAGTATTCTTACTTTTCATTAGTTTCTGTACCACATGACCAGTTCAGTTAAATGTGTCACGCGGCATGCGGCAACGCCCCTCGGTCGGCTTGCATTTATTCCAAGGCTCGGCGCATAATTATAGTTGATAGGAAATATTATAGAAAAAAGATTAATAAAGTGAATCATCAATGCATAAAGGTATGGAAATTTTAAAATTAAAATTTTAATATAGATTAATATTATTCAGTACACAAACAAAATTCAAAATTGTTTTTTCCCTATACAAGATTAAAGACTAAAGCTTAAGCTACAATTTTCAATTTCCCCATAAAAAAATCCCCACAAATACTTAAAAGCGTTTCCATTTAAAATGACTTTTTGCATTCCATCGATTGCACACACATTTAATTTCATCAATTGATTATATTTAGACTTGAGCTTTGTACAATGTCTGCCTCGCGATGACGTGCGTTATTAGATAACGATAATTCCTAACCATGCTTCACTGCAGCACGAAAAAAAGAGCAGAAACCAAAATGCCCATACAAAAAAAAGTAGTAGCCTCATCAATTGGCCCTGAACTTGACTTAAGTTGATGGGAAACAAAGTCAATGCCTCTAGAGCTCTATGGTCCGATATATTGTGTATAATATATAAATGCTAAGTTGCTGAAAATATTTTGCTGCTTTATTTTATCAGATTTTTTGTGTACAGTATTTTTGTTGTTGTTGGCATTTTGTTGGGGCCATTGAACGTCGTGGCGTTCGGCAAATCAGCAAAAAGTGCGAGAAGGGGGAAAATCAAAATAAGAAAATCAAGAAAAAATTGTTTATATGAGCTAGCAAAATTGTAAAATGTTTTTGTTGTTTTTCCTATCACATGCAAAGTGCATGTGAGCATTCCCACATTTTGGAGTGTTTTTGAATGTTAAGGGAAATGGCTCATCGCTGCTCACAGAGTAAAGGGTAGGAGTATATTAAATTCGTGTGAATTTATGTTAATAGCCAGAAGCAAGCGTATGAACTACATATATCCACTATATAACAGTGATACTTTATTCACACCTTGGCTTAGCTTTTTAAGCTACTGAAATACATATCAATAATATATAGAAACAGAATAGCGGGTATCTTTTTGTGAGCCACATGTGACTTGAAAAAATTCTTCCGCCTTGTTTTTGATGGAGAATATTCAATAATATTTTCGTATTTTCGTATTGTGACGAGCCAAATATATTGTCTATTTTTAATCTAGCACGACAAAAATACTATGTACATTTAACGTTTCTTAAGTGTTCTCCAAGCGTAATGGCCCCTATAAGACGATATTTTGAGATATGAGAGATGTTGGGTTTTAAAATTGGAAATCGATTTATTTCGGGACTGAAATTTAAGATTTCGAACAATTTGCCAGGTTTTACTGTGCTATAGGGAGGTGCCTTTTTAATGTGGATAACCGTGCCTAAGCGACAGCAAGACGATGGAGAAATGCAAGTCGACCGAGAGGTGCTACCGCATAACCCACAAAGTTCCACAATTCTTTTCCCCTCACAGAATTTCCTTTGTAAAATTTAGTTTTGAACAATTTTAATTTAAAGCTGATCAAGAGATTCCTTAACATATAAAATTAAGTTTCTAAAGTTCGTAGGTTTCATATTTTTTTGACAGTATTGTTTTTCTTTTAAATTTACTTTGAAAAATTTTAAACTTAAAGTCGACTAGTATATTCTTAAAATTCCCATGGTTCTAATATCAACTCAAAATACTGGGAACTACTTACTGAGAAAAAAAAAACCCTTACATCCCTGCCCAGATAGCCGGCTTCGTATTACCTGATAGAATCCAAATTCTACGAATTATGATGGGGGGAAAACTTAAGGGTGGTGCTTTACCCAATTCCACAAAACAAAACAACATAAAAGCTGAAAGAACTCTTGCGCCTGAGCGAGAGCGATAGTGTAAAAATGTCTATTGTTTAAATCCAGACCCTAGCCGCTCCCCTCTTAGGTACCTCTTGGACCACGTCTGGGGGGCCTCTTGTGCCAATTTCCTTATGATAAACATAAACAAATCGATACGCGTCACAACAACGTCTATAAAGAGGGCAAGAGAGAGAGAGAGGATGAGAGGGACTTGGAAGGACTGCTGCGGCATCAGTATATAGACTAACGAGCTTTGTGTACACATTCGCCGGTTGCCCCCACGCAAAACCGCCCCCAAAGGTTCTGAATATATAGAGAGAGAGAGCGCCATGATGGAAAATTACGACGCAGAATTTACGTTAAGAAGGATGTATCCAAAAGCAAACGATGGATCCTTACACTCCCTATCTGTCTCCCTCTATCTCTCTCTCTCTCTCTCTCTCTGGGTGCTCCCTACGCCCACCACCACCCACCAAGCGATTGTCCTTGAGAGTCTGCTATGGATTGGCATTTTGTTATGCTTCTGCACATTCATAACAAAAACAAAATGCGAATAAAAAATCAACCATCGAGAGTGAACCAAATACGCAACATCACGAGCAAGCTCAGAGAAAAGGCTTACCGAGAAAAGCTTACGGGAGCTTTGATTGGGTTGCCAGATGGTTGTGATTAAAAAGAAAGCGGCTGGGTTCCCCCATATTAATTAATTAATTAATTAATAGATATTTATGCTTTACCACGCAATCAAATTACGAAAGAACAAACAGAACAAAAAAGCGACGCGCCTTTGCATGAAGTAAACGGCCTAGAAGCAACGCCCAGAGGACCACCGCAAAGGACAACGCCCACAAATAGGCAGCGCAACAACAGCCGTTATTCAAGGTCTTCGAGAAGCTTTGCACTGCCTTGAACTTCCCCCCAAAGAGAAAGTGAAAGTGCGTCGATAGGTATGGTGGGTGGGGGATGAGATGATAAGAGAGCAGCGCGATTCAGGGCCAAGCCCTATGAAACCCGAACCCGAGCCGCCCACATAGCCCCTATGGATGTGTACATATGTGTATGTATTGTGCACTGAAAAATATTTTGTACATATCCTTCACATGTGTACCTGTTTTATTCCACACCTGATTGAACAATTTGGATGTTGCGTGCACTACTATTTCATCATTTAGATCTTATGGCATTTGTATTTCCTTCAGTGTATGATATGTACACTCCCACGCGGACGCTGTCGGGCATATTGGGAATATTTTGTAAATAACGAAGCTACCAGCCGCCCACGTCCTTGACAATCATTTAACACATTTCCCCCCCTTACATACATACATATGTACATATTATATGCATGTTGTGCTGTTTGGTTGTCGTGGCTGTTTTTGAGTGGGTTGTGCGTGGGATTTGACTGTTATCCTTGTTGGCTCCCTATATATCCCTGAAAATACCATGGACGTGGCCTTTTGCTTCTGCTGCTACTGGTTGTGGGTGTGTGTGTATTGCTTATGTCGCCATTTCACATTCAAGGACATTGTTGTGATTTTCCGGGACAACTGGGGGGAAATATATAAAAAAAGAAATTCCGTGCGTCAGTTGGTTACTTTCCCCCCTAGATTGGATTGGTGTTATCCCCTACTCCCACACTCCTGTCAGCATGCCATATACATGATTCCTGTTCATTATTTGTGGGAATAACTTAATTTCATGGAAAAGCGATGTTGCTGACTTTATTTGGGCGATTTTTGGAGGGGATTTTGTGTTGTTTATAAGTTCCGATACAGGATTAAACATTTTTCTTTTTTTAAATGAACTATTTTAGATTATAATCGATAGAATTATATTATCTGTTTGCGATCGGATCATGATAATGGCCAGTATGAAGAAAACTTCATTTCCTGCCTCCTTAACGCTCAGAAACTTAGCAGCCGAGGGTTTATAAAACAAAAATTAAATAAATAAAACAAAAATCTGGAAGCAGATAGAGATAACATATTTCTGATATATATTTACATATTACCGATTGTGGTGCTTGGATCCATATCCATGCCCAAAGGGTCTTGGTCGGGTTTCCCCCATTACTCATTTAGTGCAAGTCAAGCACTTTGCAGTTTTGGATTACACTCCAAATATGACGGATTGCATCAGCCGATTTGCCTCCTCCTCCCTCCAAAAAATTAAATTAAAAAAACTAGAATAAATAATAAAGAGCAAAAGAGGAAGGCAGAATAAGCATAATATACAAAAACAAATACGAATACGAATGTCTGAGTGTAGGAGAAATCAAACCGATAAAAGGAATTAATATTGTTGGGAGCAAGTTCTTGTTTCTGTCATCGTTTCTTGTTGATTGTTGAGCATTTTTTGTTTATAAACAAACTAATAAAATAAAGAATTCAGAGAGAGAGAGAGAGGGGGAAAAAAGTGCAACGTCAGCGTCTAAAAACGTTCGCTTTTTCGCTAGAATCTGCTCTATCTTGCGCTTTTCTTTCCTATAAATACTATGTGCATTTTGTATACCAGATACATAGATATATTATTGTTGTACTCATTCCAATGCTGTAAACAAGTTTTATTTTTACTGTTGCGAAAAAAAAAAGGAATCAAAATCAAAGCGCCAGACAATTTCATAACACAAATTTGCATAAAACAAAAACAGAAAATAACAAAGAAAACTATATAGAACGGGGGATAGTCGACAATGCGGATACCCCCCAGGTATCTGTAGCATATTTTACTCATTCTGCCTGCAAGGTACTGTAATGGTTAGGAAATATTAGATATAGTCGATCGAGATCGATCTATTCAAAGATTTATTCCTTATGGGTTGGCTGTTTTGTACATTCTTTCCTAATACCTTATACCTTTGTACCCCACGAATACCGAGTATAATGAGCATCAAAAGGAAAACAAGCCGAAGTAAACAACAAAGGTGACGTCAAAAGACCGAGAGAGAGAGAGAATAAAATAGAGAGCGAACTTCACACAAGAATCAAATGCACAAAACAGATGAGAATAATAAAACCGAAAGCAACAACAAAAATACAGACTGTACTCGGAGCTTTTTTTTGTGGTTCTAACTTACCCGCCGCCGCCCCCGCCCTTGCTTCGTATGGGCAGTCGAATGGAAAAGTGGAAGTGAAAGAAGCAACAGACAACGCTGGCTATGCGAGTGTGTGTGTGTGTGTGTCATGCGCACTCAAAGCTCCACTCTCTCTCCTTCTCTCTCTCTCTCGCTCCCTTGCTCTCTGTGTGGACACAATCAAAACAAAAGCCAAGCGGCAAGCTTTTCGCGCTCTGGCTTTTAGTTTTGTCGCGGAGCTTTGTGTATTTTTTATCTATCGGTCAAGAACAGAACGTTTGACGAGGCGAGCGCAGAACCACACAAAAACAAGAATAGGGGAACAAAAAGCAACAGTGCACAAAAAGAACAATTTATATTGTTAAACGCGTGCTGCTGTTATTCCACAAAACAAAACTCACACTCGCACAGAGGGAAGAGTGTGAAGAACGAAAACAATTAAAATTGTACAAAGCAAACAAAAAGTTAATAAATGTAAATAGTTTGCTGGTCCATAATTCAATTAACAAGTAATTTAAAAAACGCGCGCGCAATCTGCACATATTGTAGAGTGAGCAGCATTAAATTAAACACAAAAGTTCGAACTAGTTTTTTTTACCGAGGCAAAAGTCGATATAAAAGCCCCCTAATTTGCATAAATAAATAAACCAACAAACATAAACGCTGCCAAACTTGATGAATGCGTTGGAATTTGTCCACAAAACGTACATAGATACACGTATATACACATATATATATTTACATACATGTGTGGGTATACATATATGTATAAGTATAGCAGCCGCCGACTGCTACCCCACACACACGACGACTCCAAACAACCCGAAAGTCGCCGAACAACACACGAACGAGGCGCAAAGCTCTCGCGTTCTTGCTCTCTGGCGATCATCAATCGGTCCGGTCTTTCTTCCCCCTCAATCACATCAGATCACACAGCTGGTGAAGTCAGTCGGAGCCAGCAAAATTGACAACAAGTCGCGAAGAACAAACGAAAATATTATGAAAATTGTTGTAAATTTTTGCCAGTAATTCCAAAACAAACAAAAAACCAAAAGTGACAACGCGGAAAACATATACACATAATACAAATACAAATAATATCACGAAAATAAATTAAGTGACTGACTGGCGACGAGCTGATAAGATTTACTTATCAAAATTCATACTAAAGTGTGCGCCTAAGTTCTGTGTGTTTTGATTATACATAGTATGTGCAGTCGTCGTCGTGCTAATGTGCTTCATTATAAATAAATTTCTGTCTTAATCTCAGCCACATGTGTGACCCAGTTTAATGAAAAAAGAAACAAAATAAAACTGAAAAATACACAAGCAACAATGAAATTTACATATAAGCGAGGCCCTCCCCCTCCTTAATTTACGCATGCCCATGCATAATAATTAATTGTTGTATTAAAGCGAGTGAACAATTAAACAGAAATACAATTTCAATTAATTTACAAACATCAAGGAAGTAATATAAACGATATTTACAACAAATCCAACAACAAATACATTTTTTTTCGGTCTTGTTTATAAACCAACGAGGTGCCAAAAATCAAGAAGATATATATATAAGGTTGGTAAAATTTAAAAATCGTGTTTATACCTATGAATATCTATATGTATGATAGGAAAAATGTTTAAAGATTAAACGAACGATCCGAATAATTCAAAAAAATAAATCCACAACGAAAATTTACAAAATTTAAACCAAACATTAAAAAAAATGATGGGCTATCAAAAAGATCTGGTTTTCTGATAGCAGCGGTGGGGGCAGGCAGAGGCAGAAGAGTGAGAGACAGCGAGGAAGATCCAAACCGATTCCATATATTTGGTAGTATTATTATGATCAATGATCATAAGTTGAGCTTTAGCCTCGTGTTCTACAAATACTTTTGTGGTGTGTCCCATTAAAAGTATACAACATAAACCCCAGATAAGTCATGACTTTCTTGAGGAGTATTTATTACAAGTTTTCGATTCCTACCTCCCCCACTGCACGCCATATACTTTTCTAAGCTGACACATTTTGTAATTTACGATCCCGCCGAACCAATTAAAACATTCATTCGAAACAGTAAACGAAAACTGACACAAAAAACCAGAGTCTAAGATCTCTCCCCCTACTTCCCCCAACGCCAACCATTGTAATGCGAGACCAAACAAAACCTAAAAACCGATCTGAAGCAAAACAACAACAAAAATATAAAGCAAAGCATAGCACATAGCACATAAGTCCGCCTATAAACTTTAAACATTCTCAAGTTTTATTTATGTATCGGGAACACACACACACAACACACCACACTGTTCGTTCAAGAGGCCATTAAGCCAGAGCTCAGGCTGAAGCACACCAATAATAATAATTTTTTTTTTTTTGGGTATCTAGCAAGCTTTAAATTTCAACGAAATTTGAAGAAGGTTCTCCACAGCCCAACCATCTATTCTTTGCCTGCCATTTTAGAAAATAATCAGCACACAGAGGGAACAAAAGAAAATCAGCAAATTTTCCTCACTGGTGTATGGGCCACAAAAAAAATACAAATAAATTAAAATATAATTGATTTCAATTTGAATTTTGTTGCCTCGATTTGGGTTTTTGGTTTTGCTTGTTTGGGTTCAGTGTCAGTGCGAAAATTCAAGGTTAAAAACTGTTAATGTTGACTGTGTCTAAGCGAATACTAAAATGAAAAGACAACAAAATGTGAGAAAAGACAAAAAACCAGCCTAAAACCTGCCCATATACATATGTTGAGCAAATACCCATTATACCCCTCCCATCTACAGCCAGTTTTGAATCGAACCGCAGCCGTGGCACAGGCCGGCCCCCCCATTGCCCCTTTTGTTTCCTAAGCGCCACAATATTACGTATACAAGGCATGTGGAGAGGGTAAACTTTCAGCTCTGGAAAGCAGTCGTCGAGTGGAGTTTCTGGGATGCTGAAATTTTGGGATTATTTCTGTTTGTTTGTATGATTTTAGCTCCCTCAATGACTCAACAGTTGAGCGCACGATAAGAATGGTTGGAGGCCCCATAATTCGCCACAGAAGCAAATACACAAAAATATAAATTAGGGCACTGCTGACAGGGAAGAGAGTGACCGTCTGATTAGGATGTTGATTGAAGAAAAAAGCTCAAGTTTTGGGAAGGCATCAGATAGAGACATGCTTCATGAAGAACCCTATCCAAGATTCAGAGAATCAGCGAATAAAATTAACTTGGTTAAGTATTTACAATGGTGTAAACATTTTGTAGAATAGTACTTTAAATGCTTGCCATTCTGTATCCTGAAACTCTGTATAAATTGATAATTAATTCGATTGAACTTCTCTATCAATCAGTAGCAGAATTAATATCTCTTGAATACATGCATATAGATTTTCTATTCAGAAAATACAGACATAGTTCCTTATCATAACAGGTTCTAGAATGTATGTATGTATTATCATTCCCACAGAGCGGTATATCTAATCGCTTTGTCAATCGTATCAGTATATTATTTATACTATTTCCGATTCCAGAGATGATTTTTCAAGCTGAGATTATTTCACCATTAAGCAAATGAGATTCCCTTTAAAAGCATTTCCAATCGATTGGTTAAACTCAAATGAAATGTTCTGTATTTCTGTATATTTTATATTATTTTGTTATATATTCTATATACGGTCATTTACTTTTGATGGCCTTCAACTTTCTTTGTTGCCGCCGCTGCTGGGAGCCGGAGGTTTTTGTTTTTTTTTTTGTGATCTTTCCAGAGGCTGTGCTCTGTTCTGTTCTGCGGATGCAGCCATTAAGCAAACTTGTTTGCTTTTCTTTGAAATTTCTTCAACAAAAAATATTTATATATCTACAAATATACTACAATATCTATATAATTTTTTTTTTTTTGCCACTGAGTGCTGCCTGCCTGCCTGTCTTTTGCTGCCTCTGTGACTCATATGAGATTTTGTTTTATTTGTTTACCCCCAAGAATTTTGTGGACACTCACACAGCTATGGATACGTTTTGTGGGCAAAGCCCTTATTTTTGGGTCAATTCCTGGAACCAATTTAAATTCTATTTTCGTTACGCTGATAAACTATTGTCAATGGGGGGGCGGGAACACTTCCTGAAGCCGAAACGTATTGTTTTCATTTTTGCGAATTTTATCAACAGGCCGATATAAACATACATAGGTTTTCCATCTTTTTGCTTTGGTTTATCTTCAAATTTTGTCTCAGTGCCAAGCGATAAGATAAGTTTCCCGCAGCTCCCGCTCCCATTCCCATTCCGACAAATGTTTTGTGGAACGAAACAAAAATTTGCAAAGTGCCTCTGACCCATTGAGCGTATTACTTATCAATTCTCATTGTCGTTGTTCGTCCGGCACGCGGCTATTAGCTGATAAGAGGGCGGGCGGGACGACGACGACCAGGACAGCTGACAAACCAGACGCCTCTAGAGAGGGAGTGAGCCGCTGGGTCGATAAGAGTAGGCGAGAGAATCGCAAGTCTGGGCGGCTCACGTGTTCCTCCATGCCGCCTCACGCCTCCTCCTCCACACCGAGAGAATCAGCTTCAGACGCTCTGATCCCCTTTTTCAATTGCATTTTTATTTGTCGAACTGTCTGCGCGTCTTTAAAGTCACGATTTCTATTCAGAAAATACAGCGACGGCGGTGAGAGAGAGAGAGAGAGAGAAAGGGAGATCCTCCCATACATTCTCATATGTACATACGATTGATTGTACAAGTATTTGCTTAACTTTTCAGCCGACTTGTGCTAATTTCCCTTTGTGTGCTGTACAAATATGTTGCTAAATCGATATAAATTGATATTAATTATTTATCTATTAGCGAATCAGTGGGGAAGCAAACATCTTGTACTTTATCGATTGATTGTGGTTTGGGTCACTCTATTGTGAATGCTGCTGTGAAGCATTTATTATTATAAATTATGGTCTCAGTCTCGCGCGCTGTTACTCTTTCTCTCCCAGTGTGGCTTGGCCGTAAAGGAAACGATCTAACTCTCTGCCAAGGAGACTCACACGCTTAAAAATATCCTCTTCCACCCTAGATATAAGCTACTAATTTGGAATGGATCTCTCTTGAAATTCACAAAAAGTTTGACTGGATTTAGATCTTTTTTCTATTAAAATCTTGAAGGTTTAGTTAGAATAAATTTAAAACGAGGGACACTCGCTAAATAAATTCTTTTCCCAAAGTTTGGTCGCCTTGCAATGAAAATCTTAAAAATAATCCTTATAGACAGATAAAAGTTCTTACATCAAAGTTCCGATATATATATTCTACTTCCCTGAATTAGCCAATCATTTCTCTGTCTCTCTTCGGTGTCTCGGTGTCTTCCTTCCTCCATCGAAAACAACAATTTACAATTTGCGTCAGCTGTTTGTATAATAAGTATTAAGACAGTAAAGCAAAACAAAAACCGAACGCGACAGAGCGTGTTATATCATCAATTGCCCAGACATTTGCCCATGCTATGCTAAAACATTCCTCAATATATAAAAAATGTAAATAAAACTATACGAATCGAATCGAATCAAATTGAATACCCAACACGTGTGTACCTTCTGCTCTCTGGCTTGCATGCTGCCATAACATTTTGTTTTCTGTCTATTTTTTGCACACTAAAAATAAATCGAAGGAACTTGCACTTGGCTCTGCTCAGCTCTGGGGCTACCTCAACATAAATTTGTCTATAAATTTGTATGAGTGTGCGTGTGTGTGTGTGTGTGTGTGTGCGTGTGTGGGTGTTGCATGCAAAAGTTGCGTGTGGGGGGTGTGACTAAAATTAGAGCAAAGAGCGCGACACAAAGCGTAAAGAGTAAAGGTGTAGAGGTGACTTGCACAAAATGTGCAAGAACAAAGAAATGGCCAAAGACCAACAAAGCAGCAGAAAGAGAGACAGATGGAGAGGGAGAGGGAGAGAATGCAGTCCGAACATGTGACGGCGATGACGAATGTTGACAATAAAACAAAACAAAACGGACAGTAAGAGAGAGAGAGGTGGGCATGTGGCGGCAGATGGAAATGATAGAGTCGAGCACCTATGCGTAGAGCAGCTGCCCCCCACCGCCCTATCCATCCCCCACCATCATCATCATCATCGCCAGGCATTGACCACTGCCACTGACCCATTGATAATGCGGAACGGAAGTTGCCGCCTTCTGCCTGAGTGTATTTTTTGTATTTTATTTTAATTTGTGAACTTTTTTTTGGTTTTTGTTTTGAATTGAATTTTCGCCTGAGCTGCATAATATTGTTATCAATATGCAAGCGTAAGCCCAAGAAAAAGGGGTGGCAGAGTAGAATGTAGAACGAAGAATATGATTCAGCGTTGAATAGTAATATCGATACAGTTCTAGAACAGAAATGTGATCATAAATCGTAGCTTTTCAAATGTGACAATAAAACTGTTAGCGATAGAAAAGAATGGAGTGGAGAATACACAATTAAAGGAGAAAATTCACATCGAAATCGGTTTCGGGAATCTCTAAATTCATGGGCATATTAATATATAATTGAAATTTTATATACTGTAAGTAATTATCGATACATATCCGGAACAGAAATGTGATCACAGATCTTTAGAGTACAGTCATAGTTCTACTGTTCTGTTCACATTTCCTCATCCTCATCTTTATTTCCATAGCCCCTTGTGTTTTACAATCGTGCAAATATGCCCTAAGAACGCTCTACACTCCGTATCCGTACCGTACAGCAATCAACAATCCCAAGCATGAAATCCCCACACACACACACGTTAACACACATCCACATCCATCCCGACATCTAGTATAAATTCTGGCGAAATGTAAAAGCTTAGCCGACACTTTTGTTGTTGTTGTTGTAACAACCACAGACAAAACTCGCCAGAGTCAAGCAAAGCTACACACAAAAAAAAGCTTACTCTCCCTATATACCCTACACAAATGTACACATGCATATACATACATATGTTTGTATATATATATATATATATATAGATAAGTAGATTCTACGAAGATGGCGACAAAAGCAAATAGACGGAAAACATATGTTACTCTATGTGAGCACGCGAGAGCGCAGAGAGCGTTGGTGATAAGCAAAGAGAGGGGGGCGCAAAAGCTTTTTACAAGCGTCTGGTTTTTGTTTACAACTTTACGAGTGCATGTGTGGCTCTTTGGCTTGTTGCTGTATGTGTGTGCATCTGAGTGGAAAACAAAAGCAACTCTGCGATAAATTATACATTCAAAACAAAATATAAAAAATAAACAGTTTTGACCTTGAGTTTTGGTTAACATTTTGTGTGCTCTCTCGCGCGCTCTCCTTCGACTCTTCCACTCTCTATCTCTCTTCCAGAAATTGTTGATAGCAAGAGCCACGCTAACAATTTATTTTGTTTTTGTTGTTGTTGTACTATTTCTATTTGCTTTCTTTTATAATTGCTACATATGATGATTGTTATTGCATTATTTCATCGTGTGTTGAAATTGTTTTGGGCGGCAGCACATGTGTTTATAACAACGCTGAAAATTTATTTTGATTTTAATTAATTTTCATTTTCCTTTCCGCACCCTCCTAAATCACAAATTAAGTAAACGCTCAAAGTGGTAACTGGTCACGCCTGTGGCTGGAGATTTGTACTTTGACCCATTCGCCGGACAAGGTATTCCTCCCAAATGCTGCTGTCCACGTGCAATGCACACGGTCCGTGCTTAAAAGCCATATTGACACTCGGCTCAAAATTGTGGCTACTGTCTGAGAAAATTGATGCCATGTATTACATATAAAAAGGAAATATCAGACACTTGTAAACTGAGCGTGAAAAGTGAAATTCATTGAGTAAAACTCCTCCGAGAATTATTTGTATTGTAGCACTCGCTCCAGCTGCAATATTTTTCCGTAGAGCGTATAGCTGTGCTCTTTTAATGAAGAAATCCAGCTGATTAGAGTAAATATCACACGAGTTTTAGGTGACTCTGTGGATGTAGTAAATATATATAATATTTTGTACTTATACTTGGCATCTCTTCTGGGTTCTCACTCTTCTGCCTTTTCGGTTATCATATGCTTTGAATCAGATGTTCGTTTTGCCCCCTAAAAGCAGTTCTCTCTCCATCAAACATTTCGCGTTCATTAACTTTTTTTTTATACACATGCGGCTTTAGAGAGTGTTTTGTGTGTGTGTCTGTGTTGGGGATTTTTTTTTTAAATTGTATTATTCATTATATAGAAATGCTTGCTTAGCGTTGTTTTTTGTTGTTTCTCTTCCCACTTCACTCGCCTCAAATTGAAATGTTTGCTTGTCTTCTTTTTTTAAGATTCTTTTTTTCTGGTTTTTTGTAATAAATTCTTTTTTTGTTTTGTGTATTCCTTTTCCGCTTGTATTTCTACTTATGTACATATGTACATATGTATGTATGTGTGTTTATCTATACATATGTTTGATTCTTATTTAATTTGGTATATAAGCACCCCACTTGGTAGATTTTGGTTCCTATGTGTGTTGTTTTTTTACGAGTATTGTTTGGCCTTCAGCGCGTTCGACAACCTTTGACGAATATTAAACAATTTCAGAATGAAATAGCAATAGGCAACAATGTAAAGCAGCAACAATAAAAATAAAAAAAAACCAGAGAAACCAGAGGCAATCACTTAGTTAAAGTAGAATTCTGCCAATGTGTGGGTTTTGTATTCATTTATGTGTGAGTGCTCCCTCCCCCTACCAACATGTGACCTTCACTTGGTCCGGGCGGGGGGAGGAGAGCGTTACAAAGTTCAAATCGGAATGGAATGGTCGTGAAGCGAGAGGCGGCGCTATCAGCCGGAATGTGTTGACTTATCGTCTGTAATGGATGAAAGATAAGCAAAATGTGGTGGGGACCTCAGATACAGAGTTCATTGCAGAGCGTTTTTTTTTTCGAAGGAAAAACACTTGAACACAGTCAGTATTCATTCAATGGGGAGTAATTATAATTTAATAATTTGCCTACTGAAGAAATCATTTCAGACTGTGCCCAAAAACTTTCCCCCACTTCCACTGTAGTTCCAAAACTTTTATAGTTTGGAAACCTGATATAAAAATATACTTTCATGCAAAAAAAAAAAAATATACAACCCTAAAGATTAAAGCAATATGCTGATTAAGCACATTTGTAGTTTTTTCTCTTTCCTTTTGGCCAATCCAAGAGCCTACTCAACAATTTGTTGCTTTTGCTAGTGTGTTATCGCTGTTTAAAACAAAAACAAAAAAAACAATATAAGAGAACAACGTCAAAGGCCCCGTCTATATAATCTCCTCTCCATTCTTCCATTCCCATTCCGCAACACTTTGCAGATTTTTTTTGTGAACAACAAAATAGAGAAAACAAAACCTTAGAGAAATCATCAACAATTTTGTTTTGACCAAAAAACAAGAACCACTAAAAAAATACAATAAAGCGAGAAAAAAGAAGAAAAGAAAAAAAATAAACAACAATAATAGAGCGGAAAAAAAGAAACAAGTAAGAGAGAGGAAACTATTGGGTTTGAGATTAGGTGAAAGGCCTCGACCAAGAGGCGATGGTGTTGGTTCTATGACTAAAATATAAATTAGTTTGTTGACTAAAGAAAATACTATAATTTGTAGGAAAGTTGGAAAAGTGCATATAGTATTCGAGATTTATCAGAATTGGTGCGGCGTAATATGAATATCTTTAGACGTTTTGGGGGTGAGAAGTAATTTAAAATAATTGTTTTAAACTAAACAAAATTTAATTGTTTTAAAATTTTGGAGCAGTCGAAAAAAAAATTAAAACGAAACCCTTTTTAACTGCAGTCAAGCTTTAATGTGCCGCATCATGCACATGATATGTATGTTGTTTTTGTACCGTTCTAGCACATTCTCTTTTGCAGCTGTCACTTGTGCGTTCAGTTCAAATGTGTGGAATGGTAGGGGTTGGGTGTGAACCAAAATAAATACTTACTTTTGACCTTGATTGAAGCTTATCAAAGAGTTTCCATTAGTTGATAGTTGAATCTAATCCAACAGCTGGTCGTATCAAAAGATTGCACCCTACCCACTTGAGTGATGAATAATATTGATGGGAGTATGTCTCTTGGTTCCGGCTATAGATAGCAGCTGCATAAGAATTAGCATTAAGCAAATGCAGACAGAGAATTGGGGCATCAATCGACAAGTTGTTGCATTTTCCATGCCAAATGGAAATGCCAGTTGGCAGACCAGTAACCAGTGCTAGCGCCAGTGCCAGTGCCCCGCTCTCTGGTGGTCCAAGGTTGTCTGGCTGGGCATAATAAAACTCATAATAATGTATGCGTTTAATTATCTCTGCTATTACTGATCCGAACCGTTCTCTATCTCTCGTTTCAGACATCGTAAAGTGCGCCGGCGCACAGCCGGAGAATCCCCTCGCGGAGCACTCGGCAGAGTAGTTTCCTTTCGGGCCGTACGATGACAGAGAATCAGCTGTATCCCATGTCATCGGAATTCTTTGACACTGGGTCAAATAGCAGCAGCAATACACTGAAATACGATCTATATTCATTGGGATCGAGCGTTGTGGGTGCCGCCCTGCCCACATTGACCATTAATACGGGCTATGGGAGCAGCAACAACGGAGGAGTCAGTGGCAGCAACTGCTCGACGAGCACCACAAATACCTGTAATGTAATGCTTAGTACAACGGCCATAACCATACCACGTAGCAACAATCACAACCAGAGCCATCATCATCCGTATCAGCAGACGGATCTACAGACACCGCGACACCATCCCAGTCCGTTGCATACATTACCCAGCATGACGCACCAGCAGCAGCAACATCAGCAGCATCATCAGCAGCAGCAGCAACAGCAGCAGTCGCAGCAGCAGCAACTCCATCAACAGCTGCAGCAGCAACAGCACTCGCATTTGGCATTGGGAGAACTATCCGATTTTGGATTGGATGCACTGGATGCGGCCTCCCTGTCGCCCACATTGCTGCAGGATGTTAGTCTGAGTGCCGCCTCGCCATTGAGTTCCACGCTGTACAATGGCAACAGCAGCAGTGTGGGTGGAGGCGGTAGCCTGGCTGGCGGTTACTTTGCACCCGATATGAGCCATACACTCAGCCTGAATGTGGTCAGTGAGCTGCAGCTGCAGGAGGCAGTGGGCCAGAATGAGCTGCTGTACGAGATGACGCCCAATTCGAATGCCATGTGGAGTGATATCAGCAGTGCCATTATCCATACCAAACACGAACCATTTAGTCTAGACGATGATTACATTTTCCCCAACGACAAGGCTGAGATACAGGCCGCCGATTTGGCCGATCTGAATGGCGGTGACTTTCTGGATGTCATTGGTAGCATAGAGGACTTTCTGCCCCCGGCGACAGTCTCGCAGAGTGTCAATTTCATGCTGTCCCCTCAGGGTGCCCAGGGACAGGACTCGCTGGTGGCACCACCCATGGAGCTGCTTCAGCAGCAGCAGCAGCAGCAGCAACAACAACAACAACAGCAGCAGCAGCAGCAATTCATTGTCGGCAGCCTGCCGCAATTGCAGACGCTCCTCACACTGACCCAACAAACGCAACAGCAGCAGTCGAACAGCAGTTCCTCCACTAGTCCCTACGAGATCTATCACAGCACACCACAGAAGCCGCAGCAACAGCTAGCGGCCAGCTTCTCACCCGGCAGCCAGGCGTCGCACTCCCCATTGACGCCACCACCGCCGCCGCATGCCAATCGCTCGCAGTACCAAATGGTCAAGTCGCGGAACATGCAAGATCTCATCAAGAAGGGCTTTCCCATGTCTTCGCCGCCGGACCGTTCGATGCACAGCCAGTCGGCCGCATTGAGTCCGGGCGGTAGCAGTGGCTTTGGCAGTGCCGCCTCCGGTAACAGCACAGCACCGGATGGCAATGGTCCGAGCAGCAGCAGCAGCAGCAGTCAGGCGGCCGTAGTGGCTAGTAGTGTGCGCAAATCGTTTGGCTTTCAGGGTGGCTCCATGGAGAGCAGCAGCAGCTCGCAGCTGAGCCGACTGAGCTCGTCGGCGCCCACCCATTTGGGTAATGAGCAGATATGGATGCGACGAGAGCCGCGTCAGCATTTACTCTCTACCGGCTCGCTGGCCGAGGCCGAGAGCTTCTCATCGCTGAGCACGGGCAGTGTCCTGTCGCCGGAGGGCATTGATTTCTCGCAGGACGATGAGGATGACAACTCGAGCGAGAATAGCGACAACTATGATGACTTTAGCAGCGACAATGGTGGCGGATCTGGCGACGAGGACGAGACACGCACCTCCACGCCAAATCAATTGTCCAGCAGCAAGGGCAAAGAGCGCTTCTTCTGGCAGTACAATGTCCAGGCCAAGGGACCCAAGGGCAAGCGTTTGGTCTTCCAATCCAAGCTCGAGGATCCGCATTGTCTCAACGAGGTCACAGATCCAGTCTTCAGTCCCACCTGCTCTGTGCGCGGCATAAAAGTGTACAAGGTACCCATCCAACCCCACCCCACCCATAGAACAAATAGAAATACAATGCATCAGACACTAATTTTCTCTGTTTTTTTTTGTTATCTTTTTTGCCCCAAAACAGCACAGCGGCAAGGCACGTAAGGGCGATGGCAATGACCTCACACCGAACGCCCGAAAACTGCACAACATTGGCAAGGAGCTGGACAAACTGAGTCGCACCATCAATGACATGACCCCCGTTTCGGAGCTGCCATTCAATTCGCGTCCCAAGTCGCGCAAGGAAAAGAACAAGCTGGCCTCCCGTGCCTGTCGCCTGAAGAAGAAGGCCCAGCATGAGGCAAACAAAATTAAGCTATATGGCCTTGAAATAGAACACAGTACGTGAATATGCCTTAAATATTTTAAACGATTTTTAATGCCACATTTTCTCTTATTTTAGAGCGCCTCATCAATGGCATTGCCGAGCTTAAGCAGGCCTTGGCCCTCAAGCATCGTACCAAAAGTCTGGGCGAGCCCACGGAGGAGGTGGATCTGCAGATTGCACGCATTTATACAACGGCCAAAAGTAATTACTCAACGTTTGAATTCTCTTATAATTAACCGCATGATTAATAATTGTATTTTTTTTTTTGTTTTCTTTAGCTGGAGTTTGCATTGCTGGCGGCTCAACGGATTTCGTGAACAAAGTGCTGGAGAATATGCGCGGCGGCTTGCACAATGGCGGGCTGGAGGATTTGCGTAAATCATCATAGACCAAAAACCGAAACAGATTAAAAGCTAACGAACCGCCCATCAAGAATAGAATAGTCTTACGCAAAATTAGAGATGTAGAGAGGGAGAGATGCCGCAGATAAAACTAATTTTGTGGCAGGATGATAATTGGATTTCAGAAACCACCAGTCAAGAACCAATAAGAGAACTCAGGATGGCCCATATCCTGGCTGTAAATCTCCCCCCAGCCCCCCAAAAAAAACTCTTCTCAAAAAACAAATAAAAAAGTTGTTTTTTATGTTGTTTTTTTTTTTTGATAATGTTCTGCTGGAGTGATATAATATTGATAACCGATATATAACTGTGATTTAAAGAGCCTGGGCTTTCGTATGTTTTGTATGGTATGCAGATGAAGCCGTAAAAACCGAAGAACCAGAGCCAAAAAAAAAAACAAAAACAAAAGAAACACAAAATTCCTTTTGAAAATGAAACATTAACGAAACGAAACAAAACAAAACAAAAACCCGAAAAGAAAGAGGCAACCACAAACAAAAACAAAACAAAAAGCAAAAAAACACTAAGAAAGAAAATGAAAGAAAATACTACAAATACGAAATGTTGTTTAGCTTTTAAGTTTTGTTAAGGAAAGATGAAAAAAATGTCCAGGAATGAGAAAAAGGAATAGGGAAGAAAGTAGAGCAAGTGAATCGCTACCAGTTTTACCTGCTTAGCGCATAAGGGAAGATGGATAGGAATGGATAAACAGTTTCTAATGAAAAATAATGCTATAAATCATATATGAATAGGTTTATATACAACTGCGATTTAATTGTTTAAGTTTTACATTTTGCTATAATCAATGTATGTATATCTAACTAATTTGGTTCACTGTTTTAGTCTTAGGTTTTCTGATTGTGGAGAAAGAGCTTTTATTTAAAACATACATGAATAACACTTATCGGTAATCCTAATTGTTTTTGGTTCCCCCCCAACCCCACACACAATATTCAATTTAATATTAATATATTTACTGGTCCTAGGTTGTCAGTTTTTAAGTTTTTATGTCATTTTGTTAATGCAATTTTGATTGATTCCAATTGATGGATAACATAACATATACATATGTTTTGAGAAACTTGATTAATTTACTTATATAAATACTATATAATAACTATACTGTAAACATATACATATATACTATATACATATGCGTGGTGATATAATTTTAATTTTCCTTTTATGCTTTTATTTTCCTGATGTTAAAACTCTAGGTTTCAGATTCAAACCATAAACCTGAGAATGAAATATATAGTCTTAAGTTTTTTCTATTATCCATATACCTTCAATTACAAGATTAATCATTAGGCAGCCTTCTCACACACGTGAGAGTTCATTTATCAAGTTTCAATTTAATTTGATTTACACCCCTCAACCCCCATTTCGCGGGCTTCTTCCAAAATTAATTTTTATAAAAATACACAAAAAAGAGAAACCATATAAAGAAAAGAGAAAAAAAAAACACCAAACAAAAACGTAATCTTATTTTGAGTTTTATTATTAATTCTTTTTACTATATTTTTTATTATTATTATTATGAATACTTTTGCTCTGCTTCGATGCTAATTTTGTGATATTTGTATTCAGATCTTTGTTGTGCGGTTTTTTCGGAGGCGGGTTCCTCGCACTTTGGGTTCTATAATTTCTACTATTCGTACTATTCGTAGCAGTTTTTCAAACTGCTATTTGTTGCTTAACGAGTTGTGTTCAGTTGATATCAAAAAGAATAATCAAACTACATTCTAACTGAGGGAAATGGGAAACGGATCGAGGCGGCATGTGAATGCGAAATGAGAATGAGAAATAAGAACGAAAATACAAATTACAAAGTGATTAAAGTTAAAAACTTAGAACTTAGGTACTCGTATCACCCCAGAGCGATGAACACGTGGAAAAAACAAATTGTAGCTGTTAAACTAGGCTTAACAAAATTAAAACAGAAACAAAATAAAAGAAACAACAAATATGCGCACATAAATTAACAACAACAACAAAACAAAACAAAAAATTACTAAATTGGCCATCAGTTTTCTAGGGTTTTCAAATGTCATGTTTTTAGGAGCTTAACCTCATTACATAAGTGATAAGAATTCAAAATTAAACAAAAAAAATAATTAGGAATTAAAGCGATTGTGGGATGGTGGATCCACACACATATACACTCATACACACACACACACACAAAGTACAAGCGCAAGCAAAGTTATATAAACTACAATATAGAGATATATATGGTATATATGTACGTTGCTTAGATCTTAGGTTTGTCTTTGTCCAAAAAGTACAGATACAGATATACATACGATACCGAGTGTAAAGTAACAAAGAATTCAAGGCAATTGGAGCATTGAAATAAGCACGACAGTTCCTCAGTGTTTAATATTGTATACTTAACATATTAAATATATACATAGTTATATACATATATATATATATATAAATATATATGTATAACTTAAATGTACATAAATGTTACGGTTATTGTAAATGTGTGTGCTTTATATAAATGTGCTTCAGAGAAACAACCAACTTTTACATAAAATAAAATAAAATAAAATAACGAAACTAAGCGAACTACTACCTCAAAACAAAAATGAAAAAAAACAAAGTTGAATGAAGAAGAACAATGCAAATTATAGTTTCAGATTCGGTAACGAATCGTTAATGCAGCTTAAAAAAAAATAGTAATTTGGGAAACAAATTATATATACATAAATTAAACCAAGAGCCTGATTCAAGTGTCCATTTAAAGCATAGATGTATATTACATATATAAATGTGCATTATTATGTATTTTCAAATAAATTAACATTAGGTATAATACGAAACAACAAAAGAAACAACAAATTGAAATTCAATTATATAAGTTCATCGGCAAGCCGAATAAATGATACACTTGATGAGGCAGAAGACGTTCGATTCAGACAACGAAACTCTCAAAAGAAATCGTTGGCAGCAGTACCAGGAACCAAAACAAAAACAAAAACAAAATAAATATTGATTGATCTAAATTATAGAAATTTTCATACAGACAGAATAACTATATATATATTGCTAAACAATGATGAAAAACAAAAACTGTGTTGAAAATTGCAAATTTTGTATGCATATGCATTAAGCAAAGATTCAAAGAAAACGAAAAACATATATTTTATGTCTAAATAAACAAAAGTTGGATGTGTATGTGTGTTAAAACAAAACCAATTGTCTATACTATATATACATATATATATACACTTTCAAAATACATACCAAATTGACGAAAATTAATAAAATAAAAAAAATGCCGAGAACGCAGCAAAAACCCTATGAACATCAGTTTTTACTTTTCCACCCGTCGTCATATGGGCAAAAAAATGTGGAACGCTTCACGATTTTGCGTGTCATCCTTGCGCAGGGGCCATGCTAATCTTCTCTGTATCGTTCCAATTTTAGTATATGTTCTGCCGAAGCAAGAACGAGGTTAGACCGAAAAATCCCCTATATATACTGAACAAGTGACGAAAAGGTACTTGGGAATTATTAGCAATGCCCAACAAATACAAACGCCATCTGTTTTTCATACCCGCTGTAAGCAAAGTTGAGTGTCGCCATCTAGCGTCTGTTTGTCAATGCTTTTGAGCGGCAGAAGCAACAAGCACGAGTATGACAAAGTTTATTATTTTTATATTATTAAAAAACAAATAATTTATAAAAAAAAATGTTTATATTATTATTCTACAAGAAAAAGAAAAGAAAAAAGTTCTTCTGGATTTGGAAAGTTAAGGAAAATGTATCGTCATTCGTGGGATTCGAACCATCATTCATTGGCAGCAATATTTATGTAGAATCAAAGACAATATAAGTATAAGATGCGTAACGCCATACGAAATTTCTGCACACGAATTTTCAATGCTGGCTCTAGAGCTGGCTCCAGGCTCTCTTGAAATTTTTTAGAGAGAGAGCGATCTAGAGCCAGCCGCTCTCTTGTATGCATACAGCATACGAAGGCACACGAAGTTAGTTCTTTGCCGATGCGAAAGCCGAGCCGAGTCGTCGCGACGACTGTATGTGTGCACATGCATACATTTTTTACAGCGCTGTCGAAATATACCCTTCACTTTATAAGTGTAAGTTAATTTTGCAGGACGCTTACCACCCCAATATTAAAAAACTCATATATGTATTATATGTATATATCCCTCCAATGATAATTTCTTTTCAGATGGTATATTCGATAATAATGATCGGATATACATACATATATACAAATACATATGTAATATATATTTAATACATGACTTCACATTGGAATAATTTTCATTAGGGTATTCAGGATGCGACGTATTCAACGTCGGTATATAATTTCGTTTCTCAACTCATAAAAAGGTTTCCGTCTCGAAAATCGTCCGCTTAGCACAAGTACGCACACATACGCACTTGCTGTTCTGTGTGTACTTACACATGCAAGCGGATTCTATTTTTAGATTCGTACGCTCTCAAATTTGTGCGAGCGAGATGGCGCGAATTTCGTCGCTGGCCGAAAAATTGTCTTGCATATGGCAATTGAAATGTATGAGCGTTCCGCATCTTATACTTATATTGTCTTTGGTAGAATGGTGTTTTATTTTAATAAAATAAATTTTTAAAGCAACGTCCAATACAGCCATTGCTTAATTTCTATTAAATATTTTGCCACCTTCATTTCCTTCCCTCCCCTCTCATTTCACTGGATGTGGTAGGTCCACATATATACATACATACATATGTACATAAATGTCTCATCCTTGAAGCTATAAAAAGCAACAGGATATTCCAACTCAGGGAGCGCAAAAAAATGTGGAACGCTTCACGATTTTGCGTGTCATCCTTGCGCAGGGGCCATGCTAATCTTCTCTGTATCGTTCCAATTTTAGTATATGTTCTGCCGAAGCAAGAACGAAGGTAGACACAAAAATCTCGTATATATACAGAGCAAGTTAGGAAAATGCACTTGGGAATTGCAAGGAGCTGCAAAAAATGTCCTTGTTGAGAGGCAAGATGTGTGTCCTTTGAGCGTTCGCTTGGCCTCTTGCCACAACCGACACTTATATTTAAACTTTAGGTATACGTTTTCCGAAAATAGTAATCAATATTTTTGTTATAGAAAAAATTAAATAAATATCTTAATGGTTCGAAAATGAAAAATAAATTAATAATGGAAGTATCCTTTGTGAACCATCTGGAAATATTTAAATTTAAATTTGCACATTAAAAGTATATACCACAAATGCTTTGTTGAAAACACAGTTCGATTTATTTGACTACAATAAGTTGATAGTTATAAATATAGAGGCACGACTAAGAGATTTTAGTTTGGTTCCGGGTTGGGTTCAGTGGCTCCAGGGGACCAACGTTATACACATAAATTATACACAACAAATACAAAAGGCGTCAAGTGCGATGGGTAAAAAAGTGATTAGTTCTTGTTGAGTTTGATTGACTGTGGTGCTGGTTTTGTGTGATGAGACTCTTTCGTATTCTCGGATGCTTCCACACTTCATTCGTGCCGCATCTCGGGCTGCAAGTCGAACCAAGTGTTCAGTCCCGCCGGTGTCGTAATCTCACTGTCGTCCAGAGGTATTTTCAGCTGAAAAGATAAAAGGAAATTCCAGTTCACAGAATGCAAGCAGCAAAAAAATGTGGAACGCTTCACGATTTTGCGTGTCATCCTTGCGCAGGGGCCATGCTAATCTTCTCTGTATCGTTCCAATTTTAGTATATGTTCTGCCGAAGCAAGAACGAAGGTAGACACAAAAATCTCCTATATATACAGAGCGAGTTCGGAAAATGCACTTGGGAATTGCACGACAAATGCAGTGCGGCTGCATTCGTGGCGTGGTTCCCTTTGGGGTGGGTTCCTGGTTGTCGGTTCTTACCATGCCAATAATGGGACTGCCGCCGGACAGAAAACCCTTCTGTGTACACACCGTCACCTCGAGCTCTGTCTGCCTGAGCTCTGCTATGGAAATCAGGTACTCGAACGAGGCGTCGTAGACCGGATTGCAGTTGTCCTTGATCACGCCCGTCTTACGTTTGGACTCCTTGGTGCGCCCTGGCAGCAGATACAGCTTCACATACGGATCAGGTATGCTGCTGGGGTCGCGCAGCGGTATCTTAACGATCTTGTGTAGGGTCACGTCGAGCTTCTGCCTCTGGGCACTGTAGCGAATGGACATCTGAATGCGTCCGAGGCCGTGCTCGCCCGCCGTGGAGCTCGTCTCGGGAAAGCGATGGGTCAATACGGAGGCGGCCAGCTCGCTAATCGGCTTCTCGCTGGATGTGGAGGCAGACATGGCCGGTGAGATTTTCGTGGGCACTGTCAGCTCCTCCTCACTGATGGGTGACTCTGTGGACTGGCGTTTGTTGGCTGCTTGGCTATCCTGCATGGGGGAGTGGAAGGGAGCGTTAAGCGATGAGTGTGGCAACTCGCATGATGACTGTGACCCACCTTGAAGGCTGGTGGTGCCACCACAGTCAAATCGGGCGTCTTGACAGAACTGCTGCGTGTGAGGGCCGCCACCTGCTCGATTGCATCGGATTCCTTGTCAATTTCGCCCGGTTTCAATATGCGCATCGAAAGCGACATATAGAGCTTGGATTCAGGGCCAGACTTTTGGAGTTGGAAGGGCTGCTGGATCACCTCCATGTTGAACTGCTTGAGCAGGGTACTCAGCGTGTAAGTGTATTGTCCGATATCGTTGCCCGTCTTCTGATCATAGATCTTGATGTTCAGACTCTCGTTGTCCGGATTGCTGACCAGAAAGGTGAAGCCCTGCTCCCAGACGGGCGAATCATCCCTCATGATCATGGCCGTTTGCTGCTTCTGCTTGTTGAGGCTGCACACCAGATAGGGATCGGGCTTCGAGCTGGATCGCGCTTGCTGTGGGTAAAACATATGAGATATGAGAGAGAGTCTCTGGCTCTCTGTCTATCTGTCTCACCTTGAGATGCCTGGCCGAGTCAATGAAAACGCTGAGCACTGCCGAGCTCATGGTGGTAACGCGCAGCAGCTGCGTTTCCAGTAGAATCTGCTGCAGATCATTTGGATCCGCGGTGAGTTTGTACCACTGCAAGCGCACATGCAGCAGACCGTGCTTGGCATCCTCCAGGGTGAGCCACTGTATCGGGATAGTTTCGGCGGGTATTATTATTCGAGGCATAATTTTTCTTTCCGGCTCTACTCACGCTATCCACAACGCCTTTCTTGATCACGCTGGCTATATCGATGCTGGCTCTGTTTTCGATTCAATAATAATGCGAATTAGTTTAACGAAAATTAAATATGCATAAAGAAAGCAAATGAAATGAAACGAAAACACATTTTTGGGTTAAATTCATGGCGGGTCATGGCGGGGTTCCGAAAGTGTCCCCCCTTCAAATCAAACTGTTTTCTGTATTCTTGTGCTGATTTACTGTTCGTATTTTGGGGTTTTGGTTTCAGTGTGTTGTGTACTCATTCGGGTATGGGTATCAATCAATCAATGGGTTTGCCTAACCTGCCGAGCGACTCGTCATCACTGGTGCGGTCCCAGTCAAAGAGTCTGAGCACGAGTATGGCATGCTGCGAGACCTCGACCACAGCCTGCCGCCCGTTCGCACGTTCGAACAAAAAAGCAAATGTAAAAGACATTTTTGTATCGCATTAATATGGGGGAGGTTAATTCCAGCGCAACTCTACAGAACGGGGTTTGGTATATGTACAGGCGGATATCTGGCGGATCTAGCTACAAAATTAGTCAAAGGCATGCTTTCAGGTCAGGGTGTTTTTTTGGGGTGAGGGGGTGTTCATATCCGTGTCTCGTGGGGGTTTTTTTTTTTTGTTGGTTTGTTGTTGGGTAGGTAGAGTGTGTCTGTGTGGTACAAGGTGCTCCAGCTGCGGCTGCACGTGGTTCGTATGGTGTCAAAGGGCATGCAGATACGAGTAGTTTTATTTTTAGTTAGAATGCGAGTTGCAGTTACTTGAAGTCTGTTTTGTGAGAGTGTTCAATATTGTATGGGTATATATCGGATATTGCAGTTTCCGCTGCAGTGATTGATTGTTCAATTGTGCGTTCAAGTGTAGTGGAATACAAAATTTAAATCTATTTAAGTTTAAGATTTAAGATAGTTTTATGCTCCTCTTTCCTAAGTTAATTCTTGAGAATTATAAAAGAATTATGGTAATAATTAGTAATTAATTAATTAATAATAAGACAATTTTATACCGCTCTTTACTAAGTTAATTATTAAGAATTTGAAAAGAATTATGGTAATAATTAATAGGTTGAGAGTCAGAGTCAAAGTCAGAGTTTTAATTATGTTGGAATTATTTTCAGAGCTAGAATATTTAGCTCAGCTCGTTACGCATCGTTTTTAATCTAATTCGAATAGATGTGAATTAAATATTGTATTATAAGTTTAATTTCTGTAATCTTTTGTTGAAAAAAAATCAGCATAAAAATAAACTCTTTTTTCAAGAGAAATTGCATTAAAAAAAAACATTCACTATCGAACAAATTAAGTTCATATGAATAACTCAAATTGGGTTGCACATCTGTGCATCATTTCCTTCAACGGAAACCGCCGCCTCATCAGTCGATGGCTCACATCACTCTTCGGTGTTTCCCGCGCGTGCTGGTTAGTGGTAGTATATATATAAGTATGTAATATATGTATGCACGTATGTATATCCAGGCAGAACATAAACAAAAAGAAACACAACAATACTCAAGAGAGAGAGAGAGTAAGAGAGAGAACAAAAGAGAACGGAACAGAACAAAATGGTGTAGGAAATGCAGTTCCATGCGTCAAATACAACCTGCCCAATATATCATCGTTCTGTACACCTGGCATTGTCTGATCATAGTCCCACAAAGAAAACCCAATTAAGTGGCCTATGGTGGTAAAAATACACGCCTAGAAGAATACATACATACATATGTGTAAGAGTGTGTAAGTATACATAGGTATGTCATAGAGTATAGTAAAGAGTATATAAAAGCAGAGGGCAGAAGTTGCTGCTCTGTCCACTCTCCATTGGGACACACACACACATGCAGCATGCAAGCATTTCAAGGGCAATTCAACAACAAACATTACTCACACTCAGAGGGCAAGGGAGGTGGCACGGGGGTGGCACATTCTCAAACGAGGAGGGGTGTGGCATAAATTATGATAACTCAACTCATTAAAGTAACAGAACAAAAAAATGGTTGCTTACCTGCCCAGGTTCTCGTCTTTCTTGGAATCATCCGAGTCCCTCAATTGTATCTCGACAAATTGACCCATTTCAATAAAAACTGTTGCCTGTGTGCAGGCGCAACGCAAAGGCAAACGTATTTCGAGTGATAAAAGAATGGAAAAAAATCAAAATGGAAAATAACAAAAGGCAATAACAAACAGCAAACAACAAACTACGCAAGAATATTGTGGCATTGTGTGTTGGGTATGCACATGTCATGCAGCAAATCGATCGACAACAACTACAAAAAGCAATGCAACAAACTTGTTTCTATGGGCGGGAGAGAGGGTAACAAAAAACAAGGACGACGACGACTCCCCGCCCCCATACGCACCTCACACCAATAGTCCCACTTGGGATTGACATTGTTGTCAATAATCTGCGTCTTAAACTCCTGGGCGCCCACATTGATGATGGCATAGGGATCGGATTTACCCTTGCCCAGCATACTGATGTCCTTCTTCATCAGATCCTTGGCCTCCACCACATGAATGCGCAGTATGCCCTAAGAAATGATTCGATTTATTATTTAATTTTTGAGTTGAAAATTCCTTACCTCTGGTTCGGGCATCTTGAGCGCCACGGCGGATACCTCTTCGCTGAGCGAAATGGGCAGCTTGTTGGGCAGCACCATCACAGCGCCGATCTGCTCCACAATGATCCTACGCAGCAGATCACTGATGCCCGGCATGTCCATGAAATCGATGAAACCCACCAGATTGAAATCCACATTGGGATTGTTCAGAAAGAAGATCTGCAGTCCGCCCACCAGGGGCATCGAACGGATCAGGGGCTTCATTACGACACGCACCCAACCATGGATCTGGAAGTCCTTGATGCCGCCCTTCATGCCACCCAAATAGAAATTGATGTCGCAATCGCTGGCATAAAAGAGATCCAGGTCCATGATGATCTCATTCCGATCCACATTCTTGTCGTAGATCTTAACGCCGCCGATGCGCGGCGGTATTGTGCCCAGAATGATGCGATCAAAGCGAAAGCCGTGCATTTTGTAGTTCGATAAAGCCAAGGCCACATTCGGTTCGATCGTTTCCTTGACCAGAGTGCGGGCAAAGTGATTGGCATTCGGCCAGACCTGCTTCAAAATCTGTGCGGAAGAGGATGTCTGTCAATAGCTGTGAACAACAAAAACTATCCAGCCGACAAAACGCACCTTATTTAGCCACTCGCAACGCTCGACATCGGGAAAGTAAACCCAAGCGGGCAGCTCGTCAATGCGCGCCAGAATCACATCCTTTTCGCAGGCCAGCGCCGAGGCCTTGGCTATGTCCCGCTTCTTGGCCGACGTCCTGGCCAGATAATCGCGTGTCAAGGACAGTATGACCGGCGCTATCAGCCATGCCACCGACCAGCCCATGTAGCCCACCATATAGATGGAAACCACAATGGCCACCTTCTTGCCCGCCGCATTCGCAATGGAGAAGATGCTGTTCTCGCTGCTGCTGCTACTGCTGCTACTGCTGGGGGCCACAGCTGTCGTTGCAGTTGCTGCTGCAGTCTGCGTGGGCGTACCATTGCTGATGGGTGTGGTGGCGTTGGTGGGCGTGGGCGTGGCAGCCGCTGCCACAGGCATATCGTTCATTTTTCTGGGCTCGGCCAGGGGTACGAATGGTTCGTCTTCAGTTGGATTTGGCGGTTCTATAAACTCAGCCAAGGGCACAGAGGGGATGTTATCGCTACAAAGAGGGAAAGAGAGAGGAAGAGAGATTTTCATTAGAATTTTATTAATGTTTACCAGATATTTCCGATTGTAAAGCTCTCAGAATGTGTGCGACGGGCAGCTGATTCATTAGCATTTGCCGGCTAAGATGCCGACGGCATCGAATGGCGATGATGATGATGACGATGATGATGTCATACTACCAGCTAGAAATGTGATCTTGGAATGCCTCCACGAGCTCTCTATACTATATAGTAGATTACATATACATATACATATACATATATATACGTACAATAACATTTATGGGGCACTTGGCTGTATTTTGTTTGTATCTGTATTTGTTGTTGCTTTCGTTTTTCCTTTTGTTTACGTAGCTTAATTTCTTTAATAGACCCCCCCTGAGTATTACTCACACTACGCGCACGAATGTGGGTGAGGTGAATTGACACAGTTTTACGAGTTTTCTGGAGTGTATTTGGCCACCCACTGCGGGGGGTTACCTGTTGAGTGTGTGGGCCATTGAAATTACTTTCATTTTAGCAGAGGGGTAAATCAAGTTTCTAGAACAGTTTGTGCCAAAAAGAAAAATAACTAGGCAAAAAACTAAGCATAAAATAACAAAATAATGATAATTATCATATCCAATTATAATTGGAAAATATTAGTTGAAGCAACTGATTAAAAAATGTTTTTTTGTGTAGATTTGATTGGCAAAATTCTTCATTCTATCAGTTAATTTTTATAAGGAAAAATGTACAAAAAAATCGAGTCTTTAAATGGTCTTTAATATTTTAAATTATGTGAATCAAAGCACATTTGAATTTCTAAATTGTTTATTTTCATTAAATTATGTTCACATAATTTCTCTGTGTATTTATTCTTTCGCGCAAACATTTCTGTTATTTTCTGGGTTTTTTATGCTGTTTCCCATTTAATTATTCAGCGCTTTTGGCAGCTGTTGACTTTATTCAAATTTTCCCAGAAACAATTCCAGCACGTCTCCTGTGTTTACCTTCCTTTCATGCTCCCTTTATGTGTGGGCTTTGGGGACTCATTATAATACGAGTATTGCTGTAATTTCCATCGCGCTTGTTGCTATACATTTTATGCTTAGCCTTGACTCGAATAATCTGCTGCCAAACGGAAACTTTTCCGAGCGCTTTTGTTTCCACTCTCAAAACATTGTTTTACGCTGCTGTTTAACGCTTTGTTTGCCGTAAACAACCGAAGAAAAACCAAAAATTTTCACTAAGCTAAATTCTTTGAGGGCTTTTTAGCGAGACGAGTCGAAGGTCAGGGCAGGACAGGGCAGGGCAGGGCAGGCAGTGCTTCCCAGCTTTGGTTACAAAGTGAGAGCTAATTTCGAGTGTTGCTAACATTAAACTTTTAACTGTTGACAGTCGGGAGGGCAATGGGGAATTGCTCTGTGCTGTGCACCTGTTGAATATCCCCCACACCCATCATTCCACACATAAGGCCTTAAAAAATACCCACAGTAAAGAGACAGAAGAGGCAACTGGGAGAGAGCCAATACAGCATGAGCCACAGAGAGTGATTTCAAGTCGAGCCCAAAGCTGTCTGCCTTGGCATTGGCGGGACGAGACTGCCAATTGCCAAGAACTTGAACCGAAAATGTTGTGTTTTTACCCAGTAATCGTAGGGAGCGAGGGGAATATTGTATATGATGTTTATCACAGGCAGAAGGAAGTTTTTATCTCATAAAAAATGTCTATAATACTTTGGAGAAAGTGTTTTTTGGATAGTTTTCTTTATTATGTTCAGACATATTGCAGTCTGTTCTTTTGAGTACCAGTACCTGGGTATCTTTTAGTCTGAACTACAGACTTTAAGTTCCTAATAGGCAGCTTATTTTTTTGTACACAGCTGAAATTTCGCTTGCCGTTCAGGTTTCTTACTGATGACGTCGTCGTCGTCGTTGTCGTGGATATTTTGTTGATGTTAATGCTGATTCTTTATATGAAACAAATGTACGATTGAGTTTGAGTGTGAGTGTGTGTGTGTGGCTGTGTAACCATGTGCTTGGTATGAAAGGCGCATAAATAAATGATAAATAAATAAATAATTTCAATTAATTGTTGCATCACCTCATCGTTGTGGCTCTTTGATTGGGGGTGTTGTTCGCATTCACAGTCGTTGTTGAGGGGTGTTTTAATTTGTTTGTGTGTGTGTGTGTCTTTTCTATATGTTTAAGTTATTTATGATCTTTTATAATTGGAAAATAAATTTATGTGTGCATCTGAAACAAAGATTCGGTGCTCAATTAAACAAATTGCGTGATGGAACCGATAAATGTAATGCAATAAATAAATAACAATTGATTTAATGCTGTTGCTTTCGGCTATATTGTTTCACTTTTTTAAAATTTGTATTCTTAAATTTTCTGTTTTTCACTGCTGCTAAAAATATTCAAGCACCCGCACATATTTCAATAATTTTCATGTTATTGTCTTGTTTGTTTTTTTTTCATTTTTCCAGCCACCCTTTCCAATTGCAATTTTTGTCGAAATTTATGCATTTATCTATGAACGAGAATATCCCATATACTATATAGCCATATCTCTCTTTGCGTAGCAAAAATTCTTTTATTAAAAATTCACACACAAAAACCGAAAACGAAACGAAACCGAACCGAAAAGAAAATAAATATATCCAACATTTGCATATATTCGAATACAGGGGCAGGGCATAACGAATTCCCCTCTCTACTATATGTACATACATATAAGTATGTATGTGTGTAGTTGCCGCTATCGCAAACAAATTATTGTATATTTTTATCAACTTCTAATTTACATTAAAACAACACAAACATTTTTTTGGAAACAAAACCGGATTCTTATTACACAACCAAAAATACAAAAGGCAAGAAGCAAAAACTTTGTTTTTACGCACCCAAACAAAAATCAACTGAAATCTTTATGGACCTGATTGCCACACTCAATTTATTTTCAATTTTACAACTGTCTGTCCCGTGCGATTTTCAGCGACTTTTCATTGTGAGCGGCGTTTTCGAATTGAATTCAATTTCGCTGAGCATCATCACATCATTCGCGCCAGAGCACCAGAGCACCAGCCACAACAGCACACCAGAGGCGGCAGTTTGAGTTTTGAGTGAAAGCTCTTCGCCATTTGTGTGAAAGCTTCGCCACAAAAGCCACACGACGCCACACACAGGCAGTGGAGTGCCTGCCAGTGCGGATTTACAGTGGAGGGTGACAGACAGCTTGTTGGCGCCATGAAAGCCCCAGCAGTGGCCTGGGCATCACTGTGCAGCCTGGTTGCGGGCGACCACAAGGACCATCATCATTATCATTACCAACAATTAATTATGGAATCAAAGTACAAACGCCACAAATGGAGAGCAAGTCATTCTTTTGTTTGTTTGGTTGTGCGCCTGGCTATCTTTTGTTTGACAGTGTAATGGGATTTGCATGCCTAGCTTGAGTCCTGGGTCAAGTAGTGTTGTAATTGTTCTCTGGCTTCTGGGTTTCTTTCTGGGCTGACTCACTTACAAATTGAGATGGAATCTTTGTGTTGTTGTGTTTCGTGTAATTAGGCAGCAGTTTTAGAGTCACTGTTGCGGCATAGTGTGCGGGTCCGCTGACGCACACTAATTCCTTACTAATTCCCAGGTCTGTGTGCACTCATGAATAAGGATTAGGCGGCACCTTCTTTTTTTTTTTGGTAATTCTCTCACTCTCTCTCTCTCGTTTGCACTTTTTCATAAATATCAAATGGAGTGTACAACATGACGTATGTGTAATAATCGTAGCACATGTATTTTTAATGCTTCAATGGGAAATCGAAAGGTACACAGAGAGGGAATGATAGTGGCAGGGTCCAAGTGAAAGGGATACAATATGCCACAGAACAAGTAAGTGTGGTCGATGTGGTCGACATTTCGACTAAAAGAGATGCCCTAAAAAAGCAATAGAAATATATGTTCATAGATTGCGTAACGGGTTGAACCAAAATTTTGTAATAAAACTCAATTTATGGCAAGCAGGAGCTCGGCCCTAGGCAGCGTCTACGCTGCAAATTATGCATTTAATATTCAAAAGGAGAGAATTACATATCGTTTAACATAATATGACACATATAACACATTATGAACACGTTAGAATAAGAACTAATTTCGTTTGACATGGAAACATAGTTTTTTGTATGCCTTTTGTAATAAGTCTCCTATCGATATAATTTTAAGTAGATTCACTCAGAGGTAGATGGCAAAGTCTTTTGATTTTACAACTTTATTTAAATGAAATATTAATTTTTTTTAACTTAAAGTTAAGTTAAATAAAATTGACAAGACTTAAGCTAAAAAAAAAAAACAAATATAAATTTGAGGAAATATATTTAGTCTAAATATAAAAAAATGTGTTCATATTAATATGTAAGGGATGTAAGGGAAACCCAATTTATTTTAACAGTTTCTATTCTTCTAGCAAAATTTATTGGTGTGTATGTACATTTTTAAATGTAAGTTTAAATATTAAAATTTCAGGTATTTTCTCTGGGCATGTACATTTAACTGCCAAGCCTCATAAATTGGAAATTATGTATCCCTACACAGATGTTTTAGTGTTTTTATGAGGGTAAAAATGAAAAACTTTCTCTGCTGTACTGGGGGCATTACCACAGTCTTTGTTGGAGCGTTTCACTCACCTTTTTACTAGCATAAATACCAATAAATTACGCGTATACCTTTGCACTTGAGCAGTATCGTACATGAAAAGAGCAAATCAATAGCAAACAAGCTCTTAGCAGGAAAAAGTGTATGCTGAGTATCATGGCCTTCAGCACACTCAACACTCACAACAGTTAACCCATCCAACCAGCCACCTGCACACACACATATACACACATACATAAATACATACACAGACATTGTCTGGCTGCAGGACATGAAATGCAAGGCAGCAAAAGAGGACGGCGCGGTGTGCATTGCAGCCATGGATGGTCGGATGCGGGTCCTTGTCAATTATCCGCATCCGTGGCTTATCCTTAGCTGTTCCCCAATCCCGGATCAACGGAAACTCGGTTTCAATTGTTAATGACAACATTGTAAGCCTGAGGGAAATTTGTGAACATGCTACATCCTTTTTGGTGTCTCCTTTGCGTCTGCAGTTAATTGCTCTATAAATATTTTATTTAGCCAACTTTGATTTTACTTGGTGCAGGACTTGGAACTTTTGAGCACACTTCAGTGGGTGTGGCTGTCGTTTCTTTATGACCCTACTATTGAACTTTATTCAAAACTAAACTGTGACAATTTCCAGCCCATCATCAACGGGGTTTCGCTGACGACAACGCCGCCTTGGTTTTATTGAGCGAACAATGTAAACAAATTGGAAATTTTTTCTGTCTTTCTTTCTGTTTAGTTTTTTCCGTAGCATCATTGGATGTTGCAAGAAAGTTGCGTCACTTTGCCTTTGATTTATGGAGCAAGTCGTAACTAAACGCAAGTCAGGGGGAACATGGCAGGCAGGCATCTGACACCGTACCCTGACCCCACCGAAGGTGTCTTAGCAGCGGCGGCAGCACCGAAGAAGCATCATTGATTGCAGGCAAATGTGCTTTGGATACACACAGTGAAGAGCATTAAATGAGGTCAGAATTAAATTGAATTCAAGGGGTAATTCTGGGCCTTGTCAGCTGGGTAATTCAATAAGAAAAATTCTTGAGCAAAGAGTTTGATTCTAAGATGTGCGTTTCATTGATTTCGAGATGTTCTACATCTAAGATTCATTATCGACTGAGTAAATAATTGAATACGATTTTCACTGTAGTTGCCAGAGGCCAGCGCTATGGGAGAGAACTTTAATTTTACTCGTAAATGGATGAATCACAGCTGAGCACGTTTCAGCCATTTGAAGGGGCGCTGACTTCAAAAATGTCTGGCGACTCCCCAAAGGTCTAAAAAAAAAAAAAAAGGAAAACCCGCTCGGGCCGGCCTGGCATGTCAAAAGTTTACTTTGTGCACCTTTTTGCCTGAATACTGAGACACACGTGTGCTAAGGACTCTTAGCAAGGTTGTTATATGTGTGTTCACATACGAGTATGCAGATGATGTTAACGTAAAATGGCCGCAGGGATACATATAAAATAACTCTAATAGCAGCCCCATACAGCACACACACACTAGACTGCAAATGAAAATGAAAGTTTTGCCACTTGCACACACACACACACACAGAGTTTTTCCCATTAAGTTTTTCCGTTCATTCGAGTGGGCCCATAACCATAGCCCAGTGCCATTATTGGGTTTTGATATCAGTCCAAAACCAAACTTGACATTGGCCGTACTCCACTGACCAGAAGTACAAATGGAAGGGAAGGGCATGTCTCTGGCCTTATGAATTATACACAAGTTGGGCGGGGGGGATATATTTCTTTTCTTTTTGTGTGTTGGTTATTGCCCCTGAAATGCCGACAGCACAGTCTCAGCACAAAATACCGAAATAGGGTAACACGCACGGAAATTGTTGATTGAGGCAGCACAAGAAAAGAAAAGGAACCCTGGCAGGAACATCATTAAGGTAGTTCAGTGGGGTCAACGATTGCCATGTTGGATTCTTTTTTTAAAGGGGAAAATATACTCGTAAATATGCAATTACTTTCTTTTACTATTAATAGTTTTTGGCCCGTTCAAGATGGGTTTACATTTTGGTATTGTTTTAGTAAGACTCCGGAAATTCTTTGTAGCTAAGAATCAGTTAACAGTATGGCATGTTTTGGGAAATAAATGGCTGAAACTATGTATATGTATTGGAGCATGCTTCGTACATGATGTAATCCATTAACTAAACATTCCCCTAGCTTTAACTTCTTATTGTTATAAGTCCTTTTTTTCCTCTTGAGGGTCTGATATCCATTGTTCAAACATTGCTGCACATTTTTGCATAGTTTCACTTGAAAGTTTTCCAGCTTAAATATTTCTCTTCAAGCGCATAACAAGGCTACCATTTGTTTCGAAACTACCTATCATGCTCTCCCCTCTGTCTGTCAACGTATAGTTTAAAAAAAAAGTCGCACATTTCCCCTTTCACATGCTTTTAGAGGAAAAACTTTAGCCAAACTCGAACACTAAACTTATTTTTCAACTCTACTTGTCACCCAGCTTTAAGGAGCAGCAGCAGCAGCAGTAGCAGGAGTCTCTGCTGGTGGCTGGCTGGGAGGTCTTTTGTTTTGTGGCCAACCACCAGTCCCCGAGTCGCCCTAATGTGTCCACATTTTAATTACCCTTGATGTTGGGTGCGACGTAGACAGGGACACTTGCCACCAGGAGAAAGTAAACGGGTGGGAAAAAACAACCGCAGAAATAGAAGCAACAAAAATGTTGAAGGATTCATGGAAATGCGCTGCTTTCATAAATATTTCAAATGCCTACTTTGTCGTGCTGCTGCTGCTAGCTGCTAGCTGACAGCTCATTCTGTCACTTGACATTGCGTTACAGCTTTACTTTTTCTCTGTGGTACTATGGTACATGGCATGTGTGTAATTTCAATGGCAAACGGACACAGTATTCGCCTCGGATGAAACCGATGAGATGCGAGTGTCTCTGGAGACGCGATAAGTGCGAGAGACCTTTTCGCAGGTGGGACCCACTCTGTGTACCCCACTTAGGACCTTTGCATTTTTAATGCTGACTCTGTCCCTCGCCTGCGCCCAGTACGAGAGTCACTTGCCTGTGCCTATGCGGCTGCTGTCGGCCAATGTGTAAACCAATGTCAATGGGTTGCCAAAAATAAATTCCAATTGTTCTTTGGGCCCGGCACAGCACACAGCACACAAGTCGCAGTATTGATTCGGTAAAAGTCGCGCGCGAATTTCCTTAAGAGCAGCAAAAGAAATGCCTTCGCTTTGTGGATCTCACATTTTCCGCAAAAGGAGTTGACGGTTGTACGCGCCTCGCACAACTGAAATGCGGCAAGGTAAAAGCGAAATTCTGTTGCCTCCGCCATATCACTCATACGCAGTGTTTGACCTACATCCTGCAGCACACGTACGTGCGTTTGCTACGATGAGAGAGGGAGAGACAGAGAGAGGAAGAACGAGTGTAAGAGCGAGCTTTCAGCTTGAGTGTTTTTTTTTTTATTTTGCTATACTTTTGTTTACGTTCTCTGCTATTTTTGGCGCCAAATTAGAACAACTGTTGCAGTGTGTGTTTACACAGCGCAGCAGAGTGGGTGGTGCGTAGCCACCCACCATTTCAGTACGCATATCGACAGATGCAGTTATGTAGGCTAAGGCAACAGTACGTTGTAATTAAGAAAATAATTTGTATATGATTTTATCTGAATTTATACAAAAAAAAAATTTTAATTTATTTAATTTTCTCTTTTTTATAATTTATAAATTAGTTTGTATAAATTGTATTTTATATTTTAATTAACTATATAACTAACTATTAACGATCGCGCAATGTAAATTTTATGTATATGTAAGTTTTTACATGACATGTAAAAAGCTTTGGCAATCTCTAGCAGTGCAAAAGCACACTCTCTCTTTCTCTCTCTCTCTCCGATTACAGTGCGTGCGGAGATTGAATTTTGCAGAGTATTACAGCCATGAAAATAGAGTATGCAAATCTGTGATATGTTTTGAGAACTTCGTGGACAAAATACTAGTGCCAAGCGGGCAAAAATTAAATTAACTATTTCTTCAACACTTTATAAAAGCAAAGGTTGTTTCAGTTAATCTGCTTATGGACTTTTTGGGGGCTCACTATTTAAACTCTATTAAATATACTAAATTGCACAAAACTTCTCTTTGCAGCGAGCTGTACACCTTTGCCTATTTACTTTGTGTTTAATACATAAAAATGCTCTACTCATTTTTGGTAAGTTATCAGTTCTATCAGTTCTTTATTTACCATAATATAAACCAATATATAAAACTTGTTTGGCATTAAATCTAAAAGGAAAGTTTCTTCATTATGCAAATAAATTATAATCGTAGAGTCAATAGGCCATAAATCGCCAAATTCTGAAGCTATTAAATGACGTTATTAAAACCCTGTAGGACAGTGTATGCTTGCTCTCTTTAGCTTTACATACATTGCGTGCGCTCTGCCTCTGCCGCTCTCTTTGCTGTATATTGAACATACCACACGCTCTCGCTGGGAAAGAGATTGACTTGGAGCATGGAGCATTAGCCCCCCATTCCGTTACGGGCAGTGCACTGAGGCGGTTGTTGTGCGGCGGATTTCTGTTCGTTTTCGTCCGTTGTGTCTATCGTTACCGTTCCTTTCCCTCTTTTATTTGTGGGTAATTCTGCACGTGTCGTGTTGACGCCGCGACGACGGTTTCGACTGTTTCGAGTGCTACGCAAATCACTCAGCCAGTGGAAAATAATTAATGCTGGAGTAGTGTTTGTAAGTGCACTGATGATTTAATTAAGTTTAATGTGAATAAATTGTGTGCTTCCATCGCCCTTCATCGCGCGGCAATTGCTGTCTCTGCTATCTCTCTCTCTCTCTCTCTCTGTCTTTCGCGTAATAAATGGCATAAAAATACATACTGTGTGTGTGTTGTGTGGGTGTGTGGGTGTGTGTGTGTGTGTGTGAGCACTTGGCTTTTTGTTCTTGCTTCCTCTGCTTTGATACGTTTCTGTGTCGCTGTCTCCCTTTTGGTTTTTACGTCATTAACCGTTATTTAATTTGGTTATGTGCAATTGTATGCACATGCTGTGGTGGGGAGGGGGAGTGCCATACTGAAAGAATTTGCAAATGCCGGTTTTCCCCACACACCCTGCCAGATTTAGATGCACTCCCCCCCACCACCACCCCCCTAGCGACGACTGTCTGGCAACCACTTGTTTGCCTGTGCTCTGTGGGGTTCGAGTTCGCCGATACCGTTTGCCTCCGTGTGTGTGTGTTGTTGTGTGCGTTGCGTTAGCCGGTAAAAAAAAATTAATCACTGTTTTTTGTTATTTCTTGTTGTACAATCTGTGTTTATTTTCACACAAAAAAAAAAAAACCAGCAACAGTTTTTAGCCGAAACAGAAAGAAAAGTTATCACTGTGACTTGGTGCTTTGTATTTCATTTCGTTTGAACTATTTTCGTATGATATATGATACGGTAAATTGAGTGCATGGAACAACTGTTGCTCCACGCAGCAGCTAACTGTAAAGCGAGTGGGGGAGAACAGAGCACTAGAAGTAATTTTTGAAAACGTGGTCCAAAAATTACAAGGAGCCGAGCTCTGGGTGTAAGTGTTCTAAAAAAAATATACCTAGTACGAAGATCTCCAGGAAATGTAGGAAATGGGAATTGGGAAGGGAAGACTGTTGGTATCCTAGGTATCCTACCTAACCTAACCCAAACTAATTTATAGCATGAATACCCTTTAACCGTCTGGCGCTCATTCTAATCAGCTGTGATAACAAATATGTAGGCCAACTGTAGTGCCATTTTATCATATCTTTTTTAGCGATGCGAGATTATTTTAATTACTTAAATAATCGCACTCATTATGTGGGTTTTTGTACTCGAAAGCAGTGTCGTGCCTAACATCAGAGAAAATTCGGTTTTTTTTCCCTTTTAATTAACGTAAATTAATTGCCATTCAATGGATAGCAATCGCCCAAAACAATTGAAAGCGATCAAGTTCAATTGAAAAGAATTGTGTTATGGCCATGCGCCTTTGATATGGTGATGCTATTACTTCATTGAATGCCGCTTCCATAATAAAACCAGAAGCATGGAAAAATTCGCGGTCAATCACTTAACTTTTATTCAACTGAAAGCTGAAGACTTTGCAAATGTTTGAAACTCGTCACCCACCGCCTCGTCAGCTTTTTTATGGGAAAACTTTCAATGTGAAAAGTGAAAAAAATTTCCTTTTGCGAATAAGTGGGTCAAACTGTGTGTTAGTCTGGCACATGGCTTATGACCTCCAATAAAACCAAAACACAATGTTGTGTGTTGTGTGTGTGGCTTATCTGGTTAGGTCTCTGGACTTTTGCTTACCAATTAATAAACATTATGATTATTGTCTAGCGAGGATCAGGCGGGAGAGCTAGGAGTTCGTGTGCCTGTCGCAAAATGCGTTTTGATTTACGCTCCTCGTGTCATATGCTATCAGTTACAGACTAAGAAAATAAACATGGCTCAGAGCTAATGACCGATATGATCCGCAGCAAAACGGTGTGACTGACCGTCTTCTTCAGGCGTGTGTGTGTTTATTTTGTGGAGCCTATGCTGAACACAGTTCGTCTTGCTTTTTATAGTACATACATATATTTGTAGTAAGAGTTTTTCTTGCTGAATTTCAATTATTTTGTGTGCCTAAATTGTGTGCTAATCTTGCTTAGAAACGGGCATATCTTTAAGGTATGGATGGGTCTGTCAAAGATGGGTGTTCTGGGAGCTGTCTGTTTTCTCTCAGGTGTGCCAGGTTCTAAGAAAGAAAATAGGAAAGTTTAATATTGATATTATACGGAAAAGGAACAATTTGTGCTTCTTATTAAATTAAGTTAAATCTCAATTACTCGAAGACTTAAATCAACATTTTTCATATTAATTTTATACCCATGCTGGAGGGTCCATTATGTATGTAGACTTGTTCAGATCTTTGCATCAAGAGTTAAATATTTTTAGACATATCCATGCCATGGATTGCCATATCATTCTAAAGCCTTTCATGTAAATGCTATCAATCCTAAAGCTACCTAAAGCTACTACTACTGTGCCCGGAGTTTGCCTTTGTTCACTGTTAAAAACTGGATTTAAACCGGTTGAGAGTACTGAGTACTAGGTGTTAGCTGTTAGGTGTTAGGATATGTATTGGCTTATTTTTTTTCAACTCGTTTTGCGTATATATTTTGAGCCAGAGCTGCGAACTGAGTGTTCATAATCTTTATTATAATTAAATCCCCTACTAATTGGGTTATAAGTTATTGCTCAAGGTCGTAACTGATAAGAGAAACAGTCGTAGACGCGTTCCACATGAACAAAACATATAATGCAATATATCAGCCCATAGGCTATGCGTGTATAGGGTATATTGAAGTGAACGGGATGGGATTACTTGCGGCTGCTGATTATATTCAGCCTTATCAGTGTCGTGCCTGTAGCCATGGAGCCGCAGACTTTTTGTTTTATGTTTAACATGAGTTTAGTTTTGATTGTCGCCACCAGCACACACACACAGGTGGCAGCTCCAGACGCTGAAGCAGAAACACCAGAGCCGAGCCATATGATAACATGGATAGCAGTCCAAAGCCGGAACGTAAAAATCCGCGTCAGGGTGCAAATATCTTGTCACATTTGATATTTGTATGGGCGTTGCCATTGCTCTACAGAGGATCGCGTCGCGGCCTAAACACAGATGATCTAACAGAATGCCTTGAAGAGGATCATTCCGAGCAGTTGGGCGATCGTTTGGAGGAGTAAGTAGAACCCCTATAAGTCATCATAATATATAAAACTCTGTCCCTCAGTGAGTGGTACAAGGAGGTGGAGCATGCCCATCGCAAATCGAAGAAGCCACGTCTAAGGAATGCCCTATTCCGCTGCTTCCTAGGACCCACGATCGTTAATGGTCTCATCTGCTTAATTTACATAGTGATCAAGTGAGTCGAAGAACAGGCATGGTTTTGGGCTTTATCCTAAATGCTTTTATGATCTCTTTTAGAACCTTGATACCCGCTGTTCTGGCACAGTTGTTGCTGCAGTTCCAAAAGCTGCCAACACCAGTCGCACCCGTTAGGGAATTATCCTTAACGGAGTCGCTGAATAGAACAGCCCGCTCCATTGGTCACCATGTGCTGTCGCAGGCTGTGGCAGTTGCTAGCGGCGCAGGCAGCGATGGTAAATATATCCAAATCGGAGCAACACTTATCCATATATTAATTATATAATTTACTGTGCAGCTAATTCGCCAAATGCCCTGAGCAAGGGCGACGATGCCACCAAGGAATACGTGCAGCTGTCGTCTGGGGAGGCGGCACCCAGCAATGCCAGCGTCTGGCGCAATAGCTTCGAGGAGGCCACCGACTACATTTGGAATGATGCCTATAGCCTGGGCTATGTGCTCGTGGGCTCCACGCTGTTCTGCTGCTTTCTGCTGCATCATGTGGATCTGCGTCAGCGGCTGATGGGCGCACGCATGCGCATTGCCTGCTGTTCGCTGATCTACCGCAAGACGCTGCGACTCTCGATGAAGACAGCGGGCCAGACGCCAGCCGGATATCTGATTAATCTTCTCTCAAATGATGTCAACCGACTGGACTATGGCTTCATTTTTGTGCACTGGATCTGGATAATGCCCATGCAGGCGGTGCTCACGTGCTACCTCATCTGGCTGCGCATTGGCATACCCGCACTGGTCGGAGTGATCGGACTGCTGCTGAAGACCATACCCGTGCAGACGGCACTCAGCAAGCTGACGTCTGTGCTGCGGATGCGGATCGCCGAGCGCACCGATGCTCGTGTGGGCATCATGAATGAGCTGGTGCAGGGCATACAGGTGATTAAGATGTATGCCTGGGAGCGGCCCTTTCAGGCTGTCGTGGCCGAGGCCCGACGCAGCGAGATCCAACAGATCCGCTATGCATCGTACCTGCGTGGCTTCTACCTCAGCACCATGGTGTTCACGGAGCGTTCCACATTGTACATCACCCTGGCGGCGGCTGCTCTCATGGGCCAGCCCATCACAGCGGATTTTGTGTTCTCGGCGGCCAGCTACTACAACATTCTGCAGCTGGTCGCTGCCATCTGGTATCCCCTGGCCATCAGTTTTGGAGCTGAGGCCTTGGTCTCGCTGCGGCGCATCCAGGACTATCTGCAGCTGGAGGGGCGTGACGAGAAGACGCACGGACTGACGCACAAGCAGAATCAGGATGGTGGCGATTCGCGTGCCGTCATCCTCAAGGATATCAATGCCAGTTGGGACATTGAGAAGCCGCCGGCACAGCGCACCCTCCAGAGCATCAATCTGCAGATCGAAAAGGGTCAGCTGTGCGCCGTTATTGGCACCGTGGGCGCTGGCAAGAGCTCCCTGCTGCAGCTGCTGCTGGGCGAGCTGCCAATCATCGACGGGGGCGTGGTGATCCAGGGCGATCTGTCGTATGCCGCCCAGGAGCCTTGGCTCTTCACCGGCACCGTCCGCAAGAATATTCTGTTCGGAGAGCAGTACGAGCGGAAGCGCTACCAGGAGGTCACGCGCTGCTGTGCCCTCACCACCGACTTCCAGCAGCTGAGCAACGGCGACAAGACGGTGGTGGGTGAGCGAGGCGCCTCGCTTTCGGGCGGTCAACGGGCGCGCATCAGTTTGGCCCGTGCCGTCTACAAATCCGCCTCCATCTATCTCCTGGATGATCCGCTGAGTGCCGTGGATGCCCATGTGGGGCGACATCTGTTCGATGAGGTGATTGGACCACGTGGACGTCTGGCCCAACTGAAGGCCACCCGTGTCCTGGTCACGCATCAAGTGCACTTTCTGTCCGAGGCCGATGTGATTGTAATTGTCGATCAGGGCCGTATCCTAAGGAAGGGCACATATCAGGAGCTAATCAACAGCGAACTGGACTTTGCCAAGCTGCTGGAGCGACCCAAAGAGGCGGAGGAGGAGACGGAGAACAGCAGCCGACTGAATACATCATCGCCCACAATCAGTGCACATGATCCGGAGGATGAGGACGATGATATACCCTACATGGATGGCGTGCGCGATGGCTATCAGCCGCTGAGGAAACAAAGCAACTCCACGCATGGCAGCAAATCGGTGAGTGTAGCTCTGGCCCAAATTAAAGTCCCCTAATCCTTAACATTCTCCGCCCACCCACCCTCAGCTAAACAGCAGCGGTCAAACAGACTTGGATCAGGATGATGATGATATGGCTGAGGCCCAAGCGTCGGGCGGCATCTCCCCGAAAGTCTGGTACGAGTATTTCCATGCGGGCAGCACCTGCCTCAGCTTCAGCTTCATGGTGTTCGTCATGCTGATGTCCCAGGTGGTGTGCAGCAGTTCCGATTTCTTCTCGAACATCTGGACGCAGCAGGAGCATCAGCGTACGCTCGGGGAGCCCACCAGCTTCACCACCTTCGAGTGCATGTACATCTATGGTGGCTTAATCATCGCTGTGGTTATCATGACCACATTCCGTGGCTTTCTGTTCTTCAAGACGTGCATGCACGCCTCCAAGGTGCTGCACGATCGCATGTTTGGCTGCATTTTGCATGCCACAATGCGCTTCTTTGACACGAATCCATCCGGCAGGATACTGAATCGCTTCTCCAAGGATATGGGCGCCATTGATGAGCTGCTGCCCAGGGCCATGATGGACTTTATACAGATTGCTCTGGTGATGTTTGGCATCCTAATTGTCATCTCTGTGGTGAATCCGGTGCTGATGGCGGCCATGCTTGTGGTGGCCGTCATTGATATGCTCATACTGAAGCTGTATCTGCGACCATCGCAGGATCTCAAGCGACTGGAGGGCATCTGCCGGAGTCCTGTGTTCTCGCATTTGAGTTCATCGCTCTCGGGACTGGCCATCATACGCTCCCGCCAGCTGCAGGATGTTGTGGCCAAGGAGTTTGATCTGCTGCAGGATGTGCACAGCAGCGTCTGGCAGCTGACAATGGCGGTGAATACGGCACTGGGTCTGTGGCTGGACTGTGTCAGTTGTGTCTTCCTCACGGTCGTCACATTCAGCTTCATCATCAGCAATGAATGTGAGTGGGGGAGGCAGAGTCTCTTATTATTTTTTTTGGCATTTTTGTCATTTTCTATTAATTTTTCGCAACTCTTTTTTTGAAGCCACATACAGCGGCAATGTGGGCCTGGCCATTTCCCAGGCCATGATACTCACGGGCATGGTGCAGTATGGCGTTCGGCAGGTGGCCGAGTCCCTGCAGCAGATGACCAGCGTGGAGCGTGTGCTGCAGTACACCGAACTCGAGCAGGAGCCGGCGGTCACTGAGAAGGAGCCACCGGCACAGTGGCCCACCCATGGCCAGGTGGAGCTGCGCAACATGAGCTGTCGCTACGATCCCAATGGATCGCCGGTGCTCAAGAATCTCAGCCTCACCATCGAACCGGGCTGGAAGGTGGGCATTGTCGGCCGCACAGGTGCTGGTAAATCGTCGCTGATTGGAGCACTCTTCCGTTTGGCGCACATCGAGGGCGGCATCTATATCGATGGCATTGAGACGGGCAGCATTTCGCTGGAGATTCTGCGCACTCGCATATCGATTATACCCCAGGATCCGGTGCTTTTCTCCGCCACAATACGCTACAATTTGGATCCATTTGAGCGCTACACGGACGCTGAGCTCTGGCATGCCCTGGAGGATGTGGAGCTGCGTGGCGCCATTCCCGGACTGGACTACATGGTCACGGAGCGGGGCAGCAACTTTAGCGTTGGCCAGCGACAGCTGCTGTGCCTGGCCAGGGCCATATTGCGGAATAACAAGGTTCTGGTGCTGGACGAGGCCACGGCCAATGTGGATCCACAGTGAGTTCTCTCCAGTTTGCCATCTGCTCTCATTTATAAACTTATAAACTTCTTACCAGGACCGATGGCCTGATACAGCGCACCATTCGCGTCAAGTTCCAGCAATGCACCGTCCTCACGGTTGCCCATCGACTGCACACTGTCATGGATTCGGATCGCATTATTGTGATGGACGCTGGCACAGCGGTGGAGTTCGATGTGCCCCATTTGCTGCTCAAAAAATCGCGTGGCCATCTACGACAAATGGTCGAGGCCACGGGCAGTGAGTGCGATGGCCTCAAGAAGGTGGCCAGCGATACCTTTAAGCGTATGCAGCGGCAACGAGAGACCGAAAGGGCTGCGGCGCAACACTCGTCGGAGGAGGAGGAGCCGGAGCAGGAGCGGCAGGAGTGAGTGAGAATGGATTGGGAGAGTGGAAGCTCCGGGATTCGCATTTACCGCCACAGCTGGCGCTGGCCTGGTGCTGTGTGTAGCACGTCGGAAACGAAACTGTACCAAATTGATTTTCTTCTTACATAGCTACATATTTGTATGTAATATATATAACATGTTTCCATGTACTTAGCTTTAGTTTAAGACTCGATAACAATTGTTTTGAATACCGAAAAGTCTAGATTGTGTGCTGCCTTATATGTATTGTACTTAGATATTATGTTATATCTCTCACAGGGAGAGTTTAAAGACCAGGGAAAGCCAGTGAAATGTTCACAAACAAACAAAAAATATACACAACACAACACATGACATGCATAAATATTCTACTCACATAATTCACTCATTTATGTAGTTTAGTTTTTCCAAATGTACTTATAATATATATATATGAAATATACATTGTATATTTCCCCCACCCCCCTACCCTACTTGATTGTGAACAAATTGTACTTGAAACTTGTTAGTTAGACGCGTGTTTTTTTTTTTGAATAAATAATTGCAGTTTATTAAAAATATAAATAATTGTCATACAAAATTTGTTGCTAAAAATTAAAATCCCTTGAGCTAAATGCATAAAATTCATTCCTAGAGGACACATAAAAAAGCTTTTGTGGTGATCTGGAGGCTGATTTCTGTTTGGCTTCCGATTTGCCAGCTCTTCTCTGTGTAGGAGCTGTGGAGGATCCATTAAAAATCCATTTCTTGGTGATCTGGAGCTAAGTTTCCGTTTGGGTTACAATTACCCGTAGGGGAGCTATGCTGAATCATTTTCGTGGTGATTTGGAGCTTGGTTTCCGTTTGGTTTCCGATTTCCTAGTCGATATCTGTGTAAGATCTGTGGAGGATGTCGCCCTGGCGCTCTGCTGATGCTGCGAGCCGAAGGGCACAGGCGGTGTGCCATCCGGATAATTGATCAGTGAAATGCGACTCTCGCCCGAAAATAGTTGCGAGTTCGAGCCGGAGGGCAGCAGGCGAGGCGTTTCCTGTGGCGTTTGCAAGCACGAGCCACCCGATTTTTCCTGCACCGTCAGGAAGGAGCCCCTGGGAGTCGAGGTCTTTTGTCGGTCATTGGTGGCCCCTGTGCCATGGCCTGGGCTGGGGCTCGGCCGTGAGCTTGAATGCGAATCGATGATGGAATGAAGAAAACTACTCTTCAGGGAATCATCCGAGCTGTCCACCAGTCCCACATGATGCTTGAGCAGTTCCCGTGTGAGAAACTCGCGCAGGTTTAGGGAGCGTCCAATTTGGCTGACATCCTGGGCGGATCGTTCGGACGTTGTGTGTGTCGACTTTCTTGCCGAGGTGTGACTCTGACCGCCTCGGAGGCGGCTTCTGTGTGAGCGTGGCGAGCTGGAGCTGCTGCTGCTGCAGGAGGCAGGCTCTGCCTGCCGCTGACGCCTCGTGCTGGGCCACTGCACGCCGATGCGCTGCAGTTCCCGGTCCAGTTCTCGGGACAAACTGCTGCCAGTGAGCTGATCAATGCCGCTCTCATTGGGCGGTTCCGTCGAGTCGGGTGGCACGCTTTCTCTGCGCGTACTGCTGGCCACTTCCTGGCTGGTGATGACTTCTGTGGCGCCATTCGAGCGCCTGACGATGCGACGTTGCCGCAGTTCCTTTTCCACATTAAACGAATCCGATGAATCATTCTCGAGGCTCGCAGAATCAATCAGTTCCCTTTGATCGGCCGGCACATTGTCGAGCAACTTTTGCATGTATTCCCGACGATCGGGAAAGTCCTCGATGGGCACACTGTCCAGCCGCAACTGCCGCATGAGCTCTCCTGTCGTCACTGTGCCTTGGTCCGTCACCTCCACATGCAGCCGTGTGGTCGTCACGTTGTGCAGGTATGCACTTATGCTGGGAAACTCGCGATAGTTGAGGCCACCGCAACGCTTATTGATGGCCTGCACAAGCTCATCGAAATCCCTTTGCAGCTTCTGGCTTTGATCGGCATCCAGGTGGGACAGATCCAGCCGCAGTTCTCGTGCATAATCATCGAAGTTGGGAAACGGCTTTGGCACTGGCGTGGCAGCCACTATATGCGACTGGCCGGGCGTCTCCACCTCCGCTATGGTGGACAGTTCGTGGGCCAGATCCTCCGCATCCAGTTGGGGGCTATAGCGGCGTATGGTGGCCGGTGGTGCCCTACCCCGTCGCTGTGTGGTGCTCTGTGTGGATAAGGGCGGCTCTAGCTCGACATTTACCTGCCCCAAAGCCGTAATGGGACGCGATTCGGAGATACCACTGTCTCGGCTGGCCCCCATTGGCTTGTGTTTTATGAGCGGAAGAGCCTCCGAGGTAGAAGGCGTTGTGTTGTCGCTGCGCTCCGAGAGAGTCCTAGATCTGGGCTGCCGCTGGGTGTCCCGCTGCGGCTGCGTTTGCCCGGGCGGCAGGTCGAAGTATTCCGTGGATTGGCGCTCGCCATCACTGGCCGATGTCAAGGTCACCTCCACCAAGCGCTGCTTCTCCTCGCGCACTTTGGTGATCAGTTCCGTCAGCTCGGCAATGCGGTGCGTGCAGTTCTCGGTGAGTTGCGCATATCGTTCAATCTGCAGATCGGCCGGCTCCTGGTCAGGGGCCTGCTTATCCGACTTCTCCACTGCAGATGGGGTTGTTCTTTTGGCCGGGGCAGCTGGGGTAGCAGACTTTCTGGATGAACTTGACCGGCTGCTGCTAGGACGAGGCTGCACCCGCTCACGGCTGCGCTCTTTGTGCCTTTTGGCCGTCTCCTTTGTCGTGCGAGCTGTATCGGGTACCACCTTGTTGGCCAAACGCTTGTTCCAAATCTGATCAAAGGCCTGCATGCTACTCTCTTTGTCCTGCTGCTGCTGCTGTTGCTGCTGGCTGCGCATTGTGTCCTCCAGCTCGTCGACGAAACTGCGATTGTCCTGAATGAAAGCTTGAACGCGCTCCACGCGCTCCACGCGCAGCTTGTCCGCTGCAGTCTGACCCTCACGCTCCACGCTCAGCCTGTCAGTCACAGTCTCAGCCTCAGGTGCTGGTGCAGGTGCAGGCTCCACGCGCAGCTTATCGGCAACAGTCTCCTCTTTGGATATGTTCGCGGATACATTGATTATGGATGGATCGGGCGTGGGCACTTCCGAGCTGCTGGCACTTAGCTCCTGCATGGAGCGCCGTGTCATGCCCAGCAGACGCTGTATATAGTGGGCAATCAAGGGATCCACTGGCGTGGGCAGCCCCTCAGTTGCAGTCGCTGGGGCAATCGGATTCTTATAGCTAATCGGTGGCAGACTCCGGTAGGCTGTGGAATTCGAATCGATGGAGTTTTGACGCTGATCCTTGGGTTCCGTTGGCGCTGACTCCGTGGGTATGCTTTCTATGGCCGTAGATCTTCCTGTGGGTTTCGACTTGTTCTTGGGCTTACACTGCTTGACAGTGCCATCGCTGTTGACCTTAATGATGATCACTGGATTATCGCCATTCTTGGAATTGACTTCGATGTCGCTGCTCTTCTTTTGTTTTTGCTCTTTGTAGAACTTTTTCAGACGCTGCTCGAGCAGTGCTTCCTTTTGCTCCAGTTCCGTTTCCCGTACGTTTAGGGTGCGCGCCTTCTCGGTCAGTATATCCTCACGCTCCTGCCGTATGGCGTCTAGCACCGCCTTGTCCTTGTCTGCATGGGAGTCGGGTCGCTCGCCTGCCTTCAATTCCTCCATCAATTGCGTGCGTATCTGTTCCACGCGGTCCAGTAAGTTCTTCAATCTCAGTGATTTCGGGGTGTTGGCGTCCTCTGCCCTGAGATCCGAGCGCAGCTGCTTGCTCTGATCGTCCACATAGTCGAGCAGCATGGAGCAGCAGCTATCTGAGCTGCCCTTAAAGCCCGCCCCTCTATCTGGACGTTCGCCCAAATTGATGGCATTGGGTGCGGTGACCTTGCTCCTGCCGGGCCTGGCAGCTGCTGTATTGCCCCCAACCTCAGGGCAGGTAACAATGGCCGGACGCAGCAACATCTCCTCCATGGCCTCGTTCATTTTGTGCTCCCGTCGCGCAGCCAAATCCGCAAAGCGATGACCGGCTATAAAGTTAGCCTACAAAATATATCAATTAAGGAAACATGGGAATGGGATTGGGACTGCATTTATCACTCACATCGCTGGGCAGTAGATTCGGTTGCTGCTGTGACAAAGCCTCCAGCTTTTCGGTCAACTCCGCGCAGTCCCGTCTCACTTGTTCGCGTTCCAGGGCCCTCTGACCGCGCCTATCGCATTTTTTTCTGTTTTTGCAGATGCTTTGGATTATATTTTCTTTTTGATTTTCAGTTGTTAATCTTACCTGAGCTGGTCCAGCTCTTGTTCGCGCAGTCCTCTCAGATGATTCTCATCCAGCGCCTGGGCCATGGCACTCGGTAGTCTGGGATCTGGGCCATTTAATTGCACTGACTGGACGGGCGCCTCGTACGTGCGATGATACTTATTGTTGTGATCGTAGAAGTGAACGCTACTGACTGGATTCGATTGTTGGTCACTTTGTCGCAGGATGAATGTGCCGGTCGATGATCGGTCGCTGGTTGCTGTTGATGATCTTTGTGGTGCCGCGGCAGGGATAACTGGCGGTGGGGGTCTTGGCATGGGCATAGCCATTGCTTGCTGTTGCTGCTGTGCGTACACGGCATGTGGTGGAGGTGGTGGTGGTAGATATTGCGGATAGCCGGGAAAGGGCATGGCATATGGTTGCATCGCATTTTGTGGATATGGCGCCTGAGCCTGAGGATACGGAGCGTACGAATGTGGAGGAGGGAATGCCGCTTGCTGTTGCTGCTGAAGGGGAGGAGGATATCGTGCCTGCTGCTGCATGGGAGGAGGGTATCGTGCTTGCTGCTGCTGCTGCTGCATGGGAGGAGGGTATCGTGCTTGCTGCTGCTGTAAAGGAGGAAAAGGTGCTTGCTGCTGCTGCTGCTGCTGTAGAGGATGAGGATATTGTGGTGCTTGCTGCAGAGCATTAGGTGGCTGCATTTGCGGATGCTGCTGCATTGGCAGAGCTTGTTGCATCTGTGGATTTTGCTGCATTAAAGAGGGATGTTGCATTTGCGGCTGTTGCTGCTGCATTGAAGGGACTTCTCCCTGGGCTGTTGGCTGCTGTGCGGCCTGGACCTTTGGTTGTGCAGCTGACGGTTGACTGCCTATTTTTGTTGGCAACGTTTTTCTTTTTATTCCCGCATCGATCACCTTGGCAGGAGGTGGATCTGTTCTCAGTCCAGTGGATCGCCTCGTTCCTGTTATTCCCGCATCGATCACCTTGGCAGGAGGTGGATCTGTTCTCAGTCCAGTGGATCGTCTCGTTCCTGCTATTGAGCTTTTCTTGGGTGGCTGGGCAGCAGATGGCGCCCGCTTGGTGGCTAGTCTGCTGCCAGAAGCAGCCTCGGGAGGAAGCTTTGCTGCTGGCATTGTTTTCCTGGGCGATCGGGGCAGTGACTTTGTGGGGCTCGGCGGTGCTGTTGGCACTTGCTGCGCTTCCGCTGGCGCTGGAGCTTGAGCTGGTGCTTGCTGCACTGGCCTAACAGTTATCTCGTTGCGTTTAACCAAGTCCGTGATTTGGGTGAACCGTGGCCGGCGTGGACTGTCCCTTCGCTCGGGACTAGTCCTTGGACTGGGACGCACCACATGGCTGAATTTGCGATTGGTTTGAATGTATCTGTCGTTGATGTCCATGCCAGTGGTGCATGTGTTGATCACACGGCAGTCTGCGTCGTCTATGTCCACATCTAAGATCACTGTGGGGTTTTTCTTCAGTTTGCTGGTCGCATCGGATTTCGGTGAGGACGGTCGCGTCTGCTCCTCCCCATCATCGTCCAAATGCAGGATGGAGGAGTCGCTGCTCTCGCACACGAAATCGTCACAAGCATCCTCGTCGTCGGTCGTCAGGCAGAAGCAATCGGGATGGTCATCGCAGCAGCTTTTCATCGGATTGCTCTGGTAATTGTGTGTCGCGCCGCCAGAAGCACGATTCTCCTTGTCATCGGGCTCGACTGCCTGGGGCAGCTGGGGCAAAGGAGTTTGTGTGCCAGTCGTTGCACGTCCCTGTGCATTGAGATTCATGCCAGCGGTTGATCTCAGCTTGACATTCGTTTTCCCTGCGTTCCTTTTCATCGCACGCAGTCTGCAGTTTTTCATTTTGTCGATTTTCTCCTGCTTGCGCTTTTCGGTGCGCTCAGTCTCCGCTTTGGCTGCCCGATGGGCGGAACCCACTTGAAATATGGCCGAGCGGTAGTCTTGGTGCTTTTTGACCAAAACATGCTCACGCCACACTTTCAGCTCGTCCTGCTTGGTCTGCTCCAATCGATCAATTTGGCGCTTTTTTTCCGCAGCAACATCCTCGCGTATTTTCCGGGCCAAGTGGTTGGACTTCTCACGCACCTAAAACAAAACAGCGTCGTAAATGTAACCAAACCTTCGGACAGATAGCTACTGCGTAGACGCTGGCGTACCTGCTGTAAACGAGTTATGCGACGCTCGTTTTCAAGATCTTTTTTGACACGGGCTGGATCGTCGAGTACGTTGACGGGTCTCCTGCAGCTGCTGCCAAATTGTCCTCTGACCGATATATGTAAAGCCATCAGCTGTTGCTATTTCCTAACACTAAAAACATACAAAACGGTCAAACGAAACAGCGAAACGAATAAAAAAACACGCAATAAACAAAATCAAACGCCAACGTCTTCAAAATTCCACAACAAGAACTGAAGCGCAAGCGCAGGGAATGCTCACAGCGTGTATCGATGCGACATGCAATCGATGTATCGCCTGACAGCAAATCTATCGACTACTACTGCGAAAAATTCATCGCAGCGAACAGCTGTCTGGCTTTGTTATTACGAGATTGTAAATAAAAATTTTGAAATTATTTTCGGCCTGGAAATGTCGTTCCTATTGAGGCAGTTGATCAAGCCGGGGCTGCAAAGGTAATTACCACTTTAAATTCGTGATTAATCTGTATGGTAATTTCGCTGTTCTGCAGAAATTTCTTAAGCTCGGTGGCTGCCGTCCGGCACGCCGCCTCGGCCAATGCCAATGAAAAACAGCAGCAGATACAGGTCAGTGAGCCGTGCTTGAAACGTTTACGTGAGATCTGCATCGATGGCTCGTTTCTGCGCATCACCGTCGAGGGTGGCGGCTGCTCGGGCTTCCAGTACAAGTTCGATCTGGACAACAAGATGAACGAGGACGATCTACAGTTTGGCGAGGACAAAGCCAAGGTGGTGATTGACACCGTGTCGCTGGAGTACTGCACTGGCTCCACCGTCGACTATCATGCCGAGCTGATACGAGCGGGCTTTCGCATGATGGCCAATCCGTTGGCCGAGCAGGGCTGCTCCTGTGGCTCGTCCTTCTCCGTTAAATTGTAATCGGCTAAGCCGTTGTTAAACGTTAGTGAATTATTTAATAGATACACATATATATGTTCAGTTATATACACGTCGATGCTGGACAACAAACAAGAGTGGGGTAGCGGGGGAGCAGGGGCAGGAGCAGAAGGATATTGCATAATAACGCAGACAGGCTGGGCCTGGTTAGTTTTTACAATAATATACATGAAATCGGGACAAGAGGAGCCCGCAACGGCTCCGTTCATTTGCAGGCAGCCAGCTGGTCGCTGAGACTAATCACTTGCTCGGTGAGAACGCTGATCTGCTCCTCATAATTGATTCGCGTCGTCGTCTGGAAGGAGAGAGGTCAATGGTTAGGTTTAGCAAAGTCTTGGGGGAGGGGTTTGCAAGCTACCAGCTCCTCTTCCATCATTTGCAGTGCGCCGCCCAGGCTGGCCAGCTGCTCATCCTTGGCGCTCAGTTCATGTGTGGCATTCTCCAGGCAGTTTTGTAAATGCTGCACCTCCAGCTCGAAGGAACGTAGCCTCGACTCGGCCTGTACCTTTAGCCGCAGCAGATCTTCGAACTTTTTGCTGAATACGCTGTAAATGAGTTGCTCCTTGGTGGGCGGTTCCGGCGGCTCCTGCATGGAATCACGCGCCCGTTGGCTCCCTCTGGCCTCCGGTTCGCTTGGCTTGACGGTTATGCCCGCCGCAGCAGTGCTGCAGCTGCATATGCTGAGATCCTTGCTGGGGTTCGCGTTTAAGTTTTGGTGCAGCTTGGCCACCTCGTATTGGGCGCGCCAATGGGCCGCTTCCTTTTCCAGCACAGCAATGCGATCCTCCGCCGTGAGCTGCACAACATGATTCGAGTTGTTTTGCTGTAGATTGTGCAGCGGCGTGTTGTCACTGCCGGTGGCACTCAAAGCGTCCTCGCTGCCAAGCTGCGGAGCAAGATCAAGTGAAGGATGAGTTTGAGGCTTGAGCTATGACAGGTTACACCTACCATGCTGGCAGCATCCACCAGTTTGGTCTCGAGCTCGCTGTTTCTGTGCTGCAATGTTTCGACTTCTTTTCGCAAACGTTTCTCCAGTTCGTTTTGGTCCCCAATGCGCTTCTCCAGCTTCTGTTCGAGTGTCGCTATCCGCTCCGTGTGCAGCAACAAGTCTCGCTGCTTGTCATCAATCTGTGTGTGGGTTGGGTTAGAGCAGACTTTTCTTTTGTTGTCCCCCACAGAATTTCGCTTACCAATGACGTCAGCTGTGCATTTTCCATGATTTTCTTTTGCAGCTCTTCAAATATGAGGGCCTCTTGGGCGGCATTTGCTTCATGGGATGCAGCCTCGCCAGAGGCGGTGGCGTCACCCACATCCACTCTGGTGCCACCCAGCAGGCCCCGCCTTGGAGCTGAATCCTTGTCCTTTTTCTTCCTCTGCTGCTCGTGCACTGAGATTTCCTGTTGTAGTTGCGAGACCCGAGACTCCAGCTGCTTGTTGCGGAAGCCCAGCGAGTCGACCTCCTGTTCGGTGCGGCGCAGCGATGTGGCATACTGCTGCAGTTGTTCCCTTAGGCCGCCCTCCTTGCCCTGTTCCTCCAGCACGGCCTTTTTCAGCACTGTGGCCTGGGCTCGCAGCTGTGCGGATGTGGATTAAATTAGATTAACGCCAGCCGTTAATGGGGCGTAAACTGTTGCTGCTGCGGCGGCCAGAGAAATTCGACCCGAATCTTACCTTTGAGTATTCACTGGCTAGTTTCTGGTACTTGGCTTCCGACACTGTGCCATCCATGGTCATAGCTTTCTCCGCCATGCAGGCAGCCAGTTAAGTAGTAGGTGGCGGAAATGCGTTTATTTTTTTGCAAAATTGTTTTAAACAAAAAAAAAACATCAATTAGAGCTGCAAAACCATCGATGGCACTTTCGATATATCAGTCTTGGTTGACTATCGAAACGGGATTGAAACGGGACTATCGACGATAAGCCGATAACGATTACATATCGTTACGTTTGAATTCAAATTCCGCCTCATAGATATTATAAATTATATATATTAAATGTTAAAAAATCCTTTATTGACTAAATAGTAACATAAATTAGATGCACGAAATCCAACCATTAACTTAAGAATATAGTATCGAAGGGTACCTTCTCAAACAGTTTGTTTGACAGCTCGCGGAATATCAAGCCAAAGCTCTTGGCATAACCAGATTTCAGCTCATTGAATACCGTCTCCCAGTTCTCGTTCAGAAAGCGATTCATGCCATCGGAGAGGGTCTTGTCGTTGAAGAGATTCTCAAATTTCAGATACACACGCTTCGGCTCGAAGTTAACGCGATAATCCTTGAGGCGCATATACTTGACGCCATCCTTTTCGAAGGGCTCCCCAATCAGACGATGCTCGATCTTGGTGTTCACCAGCGTCACATTCGCCCTGCCATGGCCGGTGATGGGCAGCAGGAGAATGCGACCGGACATCTCGTAGTCGCCGATCATCTCAATGCGATCCGTGCGGCTCTCACAGATAATCAAGTGCTTGTCCAGATCGGTTTTGTACCGTAGGATCTTGCTGGTGGAGATCAGATCGTGCACCTTCACATTCTTCAAGGCCTGACGTAGATTTATTGGCGCATTGCCGGCATCTATAACAAGTTTCTTCACGGACAGCGGCTCCAGCGGCGGAATGCCGAATTCTTTATTGCCTGTCAACGGTTCAAAGAGTTAGTTAAAACCACCTTTTGCACGTAATCCCATTGTGTGTTAGCATCTACGAACCATCTTTCAGCAGCACTATGGCATGGTTGACAGCATCCACCAGACACTTGTCAAAGTTTGCATCTCGTTTACATTTGGGAAAGCCTTCGGCTGTGGAAAAAAAAACAACAGAAACGGTGTGAGCGAGAGAGAGAGAGAATACAAAAAATACTCAACTCAAATCAGTTGGTCATGACATTGAAATTTTTTGGTATCTTGCGGAAGTCCCAGAGCCTGCCTGCCCGACTGCCTGCCTGCCTGAGCCCCTGCAATTGGGCCAGCTGTCGTGCGGCCAGAGTTCGTTGGCCACAAAAACTCGTTTTTGTAAACAAAAACAGAAATATCTCGAAAGAAGCTGAGCTAGCATATTTTAGTAGCTCAATGTCAAGTTGAAGCGCACGGCAAGCGGCTATTTATCATGAATACTCGTGAATATTTGTTGATTGTGTGGCAGACAGACAAAAGCCAAGCCAAGCCAAGCCAAGCCAAGGCATGACCTATGGCAACAGTTTCCATTAATTAATCATCCACACCAGACTCAATGGAATGCTGAAATTAATTTACACCCCATGGATTGATTTCGGTATCGATTACATCTCTGTCTGTGTCCTTCTCTTTTGCGGCATGTGACACCTTAAGCGTCGAAGCGGAAGTGTTGCTGCATTGAACTGAACTGGATTGAATGTGGATCTGTGGATCAGTGGACTGTCTGTCTGTCTGCCGAAACCCGTCGCCGTCGCTGTCAACCTGTTTGCTACAATTGCATAAGCTGCAGCAGACACACACACACACGCCTCGATTTGCATTCGCCCCTCTGTTTAGGCCTGTCATTTAGAGAATATTACGCGGAGTGACCTCCAGGGCCTGGGGCCAAGCGACCCAAAACGAAATTAACTAGCTAATAAACAATATCTATCACGTTTTAACCATAACCATAGGCCAGGCCACATGGGGCGTACGAAAAGCAAAACAGTAAAACACTAAAAAACTGTAATCAAAGGTTAACAAAAAAAAAAAAAAACTAATTCCAAAATCCAAGACATTTTTGCACTTTCGACTGGGCATGCGAATTGGACACTAAGGGAGGGAGGGAGGTAGGGAGGAGAGGAATAGGTATACTTACGCAAATCTTGCGTTGCCGTTACAATTAATTCCTGCGCAACCGCAACGATTAGCAGCAGCAGCGAAGCTGTGGCCGACACACGGAACATGTTTTCGGAATCGGATGTACGAAGTCGAGTAGAGTAGAGTGAAGAGATCTATTTCCCAAGTGTAACTTTTTGATTTACAACCACACACACACATACACACACACACCCAAACACACGCACACACACGCACGCACACGCACTACTTCGAGTCGACTCTTTCGTTTGGCAAGTCCTCTTGTCCAGCCTGGTTCTCGCCGCGACTTATCACTGTTTGTAAAGGGGATGCGTCGAGCGATCGAGTTTTTATACCAAGCTTGAGCCCCCCGGCTGCGACGGCAGCGGCAGCGGCGACGACGGCGCAGACGCAACGAGCAGAGCGCCAATTCCCTCCCTCCCTCCCCACACCACCAACACATATTGAAAAAGCTTCCAGCAATCAATGAAGCTCCTCTCCAATCGAGCGAGCTTTGGCCCAAAAAGCATGTGGTGTGTGTGAGAGACCACCCCAAAAAGCGCATGCGGACAACTTTTGCTTTCCGCCTCGTCGCATTTGGCAATGCAACCACTTGCCATGGCATGGATGGAACCCTCTCCAGCGCTAGCACCAGTCCCAGACCCAGTCCCAGACCCAGTTCCAGTGCCAGTCCAGTCATAAGCATATCCAATGGGAACAACCCTGTTATTGCCCTTTCATTTTCATTTTGGATTTGGTTCATTGAACTTTACATGCGTTTAATGGCCAACGGTTGTAAACCCTAATTGAGGGTTTTTTAAGCCATGCATGCCCCGAGACGGTAGTAAGTAAATGGATGAGCGCTCGGGGAACCCTGATAGCTGTGACTCGCCTGTTGTCTTATTCAATAAATGGGGGCCAGCGGTTTCTGGTTCATTGTCTTGCAGGAAGTTGAAACGGTTCGGTTGCAGTCACCTGATTGATTTTAGTGTAGGTTCTACAACACTCGTACGAGTTTTTATTGGGGGCAATGCATAAATTAATGGCATTCATGATTACATGAAAATTTAATTGTTTTTTTTGGGTGGAATCGGGAAATTATTTTACGACATAGCATTAAAGTAAACAAATAATATAGGTGTTGGAATTATTGAGATCAACTTTCCATATCCATTTTATAGCATTTTTAAATTACGATATTTTAAAGTCAACCAAACTCTTTGCATATTTTGTGGAAATTTTATTAAAATTATGAGCTCTTTATTAGAGATTTATGAGCGATAAATATTAGTTTATTACTGCCTGGTTAATGCGATAAATCGTTTAACTTTAAGCAGCATTTTGGTCTGCTGTTTCCTGCCAAATTAATTTTTAAAATTTATAATCTCTAAAAATCATAGAAAAATATTGTTGGTTATTTTGCATACATTAATCTGGTGCACTGATCTGTTAAATTTAGTAAATGTTTAAAATGTTACTCAAACTTTTTTTATGCTTCTAAAATATTAAGAAATAATTATTATCAATTATTATTATTATTATAAATTATTATCATTATTATTAATTATTATTATTAATTATTAATAGTTTCAGAAGATCCCCCAAAGGGCTGGCTAGATCACACAAACCAATTAGTGGGAAAATCAAGTTTGTTGCTTGAGTCTTTCGTTTGGCCAGCAAATTCTTTTGTGTCTAGTACCCAAAAACAAAAACGGCCCAAGGACCGCGAGCATGTGTCTATGGAAACTGTTGCAATTGTTGTTCAAATATAAACAAATGATGCGTACGTGTGCGTGTGTGTGTGTGTGTGTGAGCCGGCTAACGGTAAGCCTGTGTATGGCCTGATGATTGGTGATAAAGTGCCGAGTTTCTTTGGGCACCCAGCAGGCACATGTGAGCAAACCGGTCCGCTGTGGCGATGGCGGTGGCAGTCGTCTCTTAACATTCTGTGAGCACGCAATCCGAGTGGAGCAGAGCCACACGCCATCTACCATAGAGAGAGATATTTCCCAACCCAAAACCCAACCGAAAAACCTAATGCATCGCTGCTACTGCGGCGGGAACTTTGGAGCTGGCAGTGCGATGAGATCATCTGTGGTGCAGTCGCAGTCGCAGCCACAGCGTCCACGTGGCGATCTCATGTCGGTGGCGTCTTCATCCAGGCAGAGTACAAGACCCACGCAGTTTGTGAGGAGGCCGAGCCTCAAGTCGAATGGGCCAGGACTGGGCTTGGGTCACTCCAGCACCGGGCTGAGCAACGAGTTTAGTCGACGCAACTCCACAGCCGCCTCGGTGAGTCATTGCTCCAGCTGCAGCTGCAGCTCCTCCCAGCAACGGCAGCAGAGTCGGGCCAAGGTTCTACGATGGGGCTGGGAGCGAACAGGAGGTGTCAACAGCAACACCAACACCACCACCAGCAGCAGCGGCAATAGCAATAGCAGCTCCCCTCAGTACACGGACAATCGACGTTTCTATGAGCAGAGCGCATGCGTCGCCAGTCGCCAGCCGAGCCAAGGTCAGGGTCAGGTTCAGGTTCAAAGTGGCAACTCGACAGCGTCATCGTCATCAGCGTCACCCCATCAGCCCACATCAATGCTACACTACAGCCACAACAACGAGCTGCAGCAGCTGCAGGCACTCCAAAAGTTTCGATTGATGAACGCCAGCCAATGCTTCAGCGATGTGCGTCGGGATGAGCTCAGACTGCAGCAGGCCTACGAAAAACTAGAGCGGAGCAATGCCAACACGGACAAGTGGCACAAGGACCGCGATAACGAGGCCAATAGGCAGCAGCAATTGAACAGCACCACAACAACAACAACGCCCTACGCCCTGCGCCAAAAGATGCTGCAGTTGCGGCTGCAGGCGGATGAAAAGCAGGGCAGAGGCACGGGTGCCACGTGTGCACCACTGGGCAGGAGCTGCGCACTGCGATATAATTGATTCAGGGTTAAATCTTAAGTTTACGAATTACTATAGCTATTAATGGAAAATAAAAGCCTCTTAAAGGTTGAGGTGGAAAATAAATACGATTATAATCTAATTAAAATTAGACCCAAGAAAATCGGTCACTTTTAGCTAGAAATCTGAGCATGAAAATAATCTTTTATAGGTACATTACGGAAATCCCTTGCTAAACAAATTAATAGAGAAAAAAAACCTGGCAGTTAACAAGTTTCTCGTAGGAAAGTTTAAGATATACCCGTAGATTATGGGTATTTTCTTCACTCAAAGATATTGTACTCCGGCTTGTCTGAGTAATCAAATCTAAGCAAATAAATGGTTTAAACCTTATAGTAAGTTATTTAATAATAATAATAATAATAATAAATTTGTGTCCTCATTTTGAGATCCAATTAAAACCACATAATTTTTATTATTTTTTTTTTATTGCTAGTATGTATTTCCTTTTTCTTTTTAATAAAACAGTGCTATTTTGTTACAAGTGCTTCGTCATTGAGTTCTTTTTTTTTGTTAATTTTTTTTTAATGATTTTTTTGTTTTTGTTATACTCATTTTGTCTTTTCCAATTTTTCCGTTTTGAAATAAATTTACGATATTACTTTATAGATTTCTTATGTCTTGTCTTGTGTTGTGTTGAAAACAGCCGATGGATGTCAATATTTGATCTTGATATTACGAGTACAAACATACATACAAACATACAGACATACATATGTATATGCGTGTAAATATACATGGAATTCGTTACAACATTGAACAGAGTACTGGAGTGTGATTTAGACGAGGATTCAAATTCGCTTTGGGTTACGCGATTGGTGGTTGCCATTTGGATTAGTTGGGTTGTCGGGCGGGGGATTATACAAACGAAACCATTTTGGGAGGGGCGGGGAAGAGGTAATGTACGTCAGGTTCGCGTCGCGTTTTGCATCGGCTGGGCGTAATACTTGGATGCGGATTTGATGTGCCGGCCTTTAGCACTAGAATGTTCTGACTGTAATCGTAATACAAAATGCACAAAGTATACAAAATACTTATACGACAGAGTGTGTGTGTGTGTGCCTGCTGCTCGGCTTACAATAATTATATTATTTTTGTGAATTTTTTATTTTTAGGTATTTTCCATGCATTTAATTTGCGTGTTTTCCAAACGCTGGAGATAGGTGTTACAGGGATAGAGGGGGATAGGGGAGATAGAGTAACATTATCTGCCGCGTCGCTGACATCAGCAGAGGGCACACAGTGCCTCTCAAAAGTATGCGCCTTAACTAACAGTGCTTCAAGAAGCCTTTTTTGATATTTTTTTTTTTTTGGTTTTTTTGTTGTCTTTTTTAATTTTTAGTTTGGGTGTGGGAAAACATGTAAAATTCATTTGTGTTTTCATCAATTGATTTAGGGTGTGTGTGTTGTGTTTGTGTGGGAGTGTGTGTTGGTTAACGCAAATAGTTTTAAAAAAAATATACACAATGTTTGTTTATTTTAATATTTTTGGTGTAAACAATTGAAACTTATGTAGATTGCAACTAAAAAAAATTGCTTCCTCACTTTGTTTTTTAAAACTAAGTAAACATGTAGTATATGATGTAGAGTTTTTCTAAGACAATATTACAAAAATATATAGATAGATATAGATTCGTGCTTTCGAGTACATATGTAATATGTAGTTTGGCTCGCACACACATATTTAAAAGCATATTCCCCGTACAGAGCTAACATTCGTTTTGCTAGATAGAAAAGTAATATAAAAAAAAACATACAAAGGTGTGAAGGATAGTAGTAGAAAGACGATAGAAAAAATTCTTTGCGAGATATATAAAAAATGCGAAATAAAATACAACTGGTGCGTGCACTCTATGTACCTACTGTATACCGTGTGTACCTGTGCTATGCATGGTGTTTGTTTGTGTTTGTGTGTGTTTGTTGCTTTTGCTTTTTTGCGAAAAGGGAAAAAAACTATAACACAATTAATACATTATAGGAGATACAAATATTCATTCCTCCATCATTGCCTTGCCTTTTGCTTATGCAGTGTCTTACACTACCATTAGTTTGAACTAAAGTGTCTCTCGATTTGTGTGGTTTAATTTTTTTAGTTTCGATTTTCGTTTTGTTGTTGTTTTGTTTTTCGTTTTTCAAATGAAAAATAGGCTAATTTGTATAGATTCATATACCCCATATAACGTTGCTCACGATTCGATTCGATTACACATCCATATATATATATATTCGATAAAAACAAACTCTTTGCGCTTCCAGTTCTGGACTCGTTCTGCCTTTCCTTTTTACCCATCCCACCACCACCCAATGCTCTTGCGAGTTGGGTTGTGTGTTGGCCGTCTCTATTGTGCAGTGTGCTCGTGCGGCGTGGCTGCTTATTTTTTCTTGTTTTTATTGTTGGCGCCACGGGGCGGTGTCAGAGGACGACCCGAACTGCCGAAATTGGGATACACAAAGCGTCGCTTATCGGCGGGTTTTAATATCTGAAAGGAGCACATCAGCGTGTCATCAACGGACATCATGGCACCTGAAATAAAAAAAACACACAGAAATTTGTTCAATCAATCCCCTGCTAATGCATGCAATCAAATGCGCAGTAGGTCGTTTCAGATTTCAGCTTTCACTTGTCTGTGACTATCTCTGGGATCAGCGATAACCCTGTGTGATGCGTCTTCTCCACACAAGTTTACTCTCCCAACACAACAAGCCGATAAGATTATCGCGGACTAAAGTCCCTGCACACACGCGCGTCAATTGTCAATCAAGACTCACCCGCATTGTCGAATTCCCCGCAATAGTTGGGCGCCGAGAAGAGCGTGACCAGCTGCCGCTTGGCAAAGAACTCGTAGCCATCCTCCACCACCTGATGGGCACGACAGATGAGGTCGAACTCGTGCTTCTGTAGAAATTTACCCACAACCTAAAGGAAGGCAGGACATTCGTTAGCATTTGATGCACACTCATGGTGGACTTGCAACTTACCTCCGCTCCAAATGTGAAGCTTACACCGCGATCATTCTCGCCCCAGCCCATGGTATCCTTGTCTGGATCGGACCACAACAGATCGCACAGTAGGCCCTGATCGGGCACATCTGTGGGACGCATTATGCGACGGATTTGCTCCATCGAGGACAGGTCCGGACTGAGGCCGCCATGACAGCAGAATATCTTCTCATCGACAATGGCCGCCACGGGCAGGCAGTTGAAGCAGTCTGTGAAAGTTTTCCACAGCTTGATGGTGTAACGCCGCTTGCACTCGTCGTAAAACCTGTCATCAGATCAATTAGATGAGTTTATGCCTGCGATAATGCAAATGTTATTGCGCCTGGCGGTCTGGGGCTCACCCGTAGATGCGGTTGATGCTGGCGCACTCGTGATTGCCGCGCAACAAGAAAAAGTTCTCCGAATATTTTATCTTATATGCCAATAGGAGGCATATCGTCTCCAGGGACTGCTTGCCGCGATCCACATAGTCGCCCAGAAACAGATAGTTGGACTCTGGCGGAAATCCTCCGTACTCGAACAGACGCAAGAGGTCGTAGTACTGCCCGTGTATGTCGCCACAGATCTTCAGCGGTGCCTCCAGTTCCAGCAGAATGGGCTGTGACAGAAATATCTCCCGCGACTTTAGGCACAAACTGCGGATCTCGCTCTCCGACAGCTGTACATTTTTACCCGGACGTGCTCCGCGCACTACAGTAAAGGAATATGTAAATCAATCATCAGCAGTGGAAAGGAGCGGGCCACCACTTACCCTCCAGCAGACGCGAGATAATACTGTCGATATTCATAATATCTGACATGATTCGGCTTTGTTTTGTCTCCCTTTATCAGTGTTCACCTGCTGCTGTTGTGTACCACTCTCACTCCGTTGCCCTATATGCCCGTTTTGCCTTATGTATTTTCGGTATACGTTATGTATGTTATTTCATCGATGGCTGATGGTCGACGAGGCCGAATGGGGGGCGATGGTGGGGGACGACGTACGAAGGTGCGTGTGTGTGGGTGTGTGCGCGTGTGTTGGCTGGTATTCGCAGTGGGTTAAGGTACTTTTAAGCAATGCCTCTGCCTCAGGTGCTGAGCTCATGTACGTTTTTCCCTATTCACTGGTTTTCCTCTTGCTCCGCAGCCTATTTATTCCATTTAATGCACGTTAATTCGCGACGAAATTTTTTCATATTTATTAGAGGTGTCAAACCATCGAGGGCACTATCGATCATTATTTAAGCCCGATACTATTACGATAGTATCGATTGTTTTTTTCAAAACATTCAACGTTGATATTCCTCGAATTTGATATTCCGTTTAATATTACTAAGTAGTTGGCCTTTTCAGCCTTAAACAAATAATTTTATCCGATAGATACATCAATTTTGTTCAGGATTGGCTAGTTTTGAGAACTCTTTGTCATTGGATTGTTTACATATTAAGGTTCAAACAAAAACAACTTAAAACGAATGTGACGTCGTATTGTGGCGCTGCCAGACTCGTGCAATTCGTAGTTTCGGGCTGCTTTTCTACCCGGTTCATTACCGATTCGCTTTGAACCGATCTGGCAGCCCTAACAAAAAAAGTAGGCAAAAAAGAAGAAGAAGATACATTTTCCACAAATAGGAAGAAGAATAAAAATTTTCCACAAATAGGAAGAAGAAGAAAAATCTGCTCGTAAGGTTGCCAGATCGTTCATAAAAGTTGTAAAGCTATGAAGTTTTTCAGCACTGCTCGCGATGTTGCCAGATTGTTCATAAAAGTTGCACCGCTTGGCGCTCGTTTTCTTGTTGAAATTTATTTAAGCTTACTTTAAATCGTCTTCACTATCGTTTAAGCCTTTGCCATTCCCCATCGTATTGAACATTACTCGTTTTCGCGGCAGAGGCACTGGCCTGGCACTCAAAGAAGACTTGCCTGCCATACGGGGCGCAGCAATGGCTGCGGGCTTCACCAGAATTTCCTCCAAACGGGCTTTGAAATCGTCATCGACGTTCCGCTGTGGACTGGAACTACGTGATTCGGACTGCTCGCTCATCTCCGACCGGTCATCCTCATCGTGGGAGGTGTGGTCTGCCGAATCATGATCCTGCATTAAGGTTGATCTACGTTTGGGCGCTTCAATCGGCTGCAATGGCGTTGTGTGCTTCAGCAGCTCCTTGGCGCGTTGCGGCATCTGTGCGGAGCAGAGCTTCTCCACAAACTTGCGTATGCGATTGCGAGTGGCATAGAACTGCGGATATTGCTGGAAGGGTTTAACATTTACATACATTAACTCCCATTGCTTTAAGTGTCCTAATCGAGCCTACCAATTTCAGTTTGTTGCGCTGTTCCGTCAGTTCGCCATTGATTCGCTTCATGGTCGTGTTGGATATAGTCTTGGACTTCATGTCGAAGCTATGGGAGCTCATCTTCCGGATGACCAGCTTGCGGGCATCCTTGCGGGTCAGCGGTTTCAGTGGACTCCTGCGAGAAGGCAAGGAAAATGTAGCAGGAAATATGGGGAAAACGGACCTTCAACTCACTTCACTCTCGCTAGAGGCCTACTGGATGCTGCCTTGTGGACCTGCCGCGACGGCTCCGCATCGGAAGTCGACGTTTCACTGCCGTCATCCGAAAGGGTCTGCTCTGAATCCACGTCCACTACCTGTGCATCCTCCTGGCTGAGGCTCTCATCGATGTCTGTGGTTTCCCTCGCCTCTGGGTTACTGGCAGCCGGCTCGTTGGCGGGTTTCGTGTACGTTGGATGGCTGCTCGAGCTGCTGCCACTTGGATGCTCATTGATTTGCACTTGGACTTCCACTGGAGGCGGAGCCGGGGACTTTTCACGCGGCACCGGCACCTGCACCTCAATGGGGTAAGTGTCATCGTCTGCTTTGTTCTTAAGAAATTCGCTTTCCACTTGCTTTCGGATGCGCTCCGCACTCGTTTCTTCCTTGCGGCTCACAGGCTTGGGTATCTTCGAAGTGCCTGTAGAGTGGAGAGTAGCAGTAGCCACCGGCTGCGGCTTGGGGGCCTCCTTGCGCACTCTCAGCTGCTTGAGCTCACGTTCCAGGGCCTGCAGCTTATCATTGTAGCCGGTCTCCAGATGGGTAACCACTTCCTCCAGCTTATTGGCACTGATCTTGCCAATCTCCGTCACCTTATCGGTGAGAATGCGTTCCAAATCTTCCAGACGAGGTGAGGGCGTGACCATATGGCCCTCCAGAGGAGGCGTCGCTGTGTTGTTGCTGCTGCTGGTCTTCTTTGACTGCTCGAGGGCATGGCTAAGACCTTCCAGCTTCTGATTGATATCCTAGGGGAGTAATAACGAGAGATATGTACTTGGAATAGGTAAGAATGGTGACCATTTCAGAACCTACCAGAATGAACTGTTCGTTGCTTTGCTTGAGCTGCGTTTGCCACACCTCAAAGTTGCTCAAACGCTCCGCCAGGCCATGCAGCTGCTCCTTGCGCTCGCTGGCCTCACTCTCCAGCGCCACGCTGTTCTGCTCGTCCTTCTCTTTGGCCTCGGTCAGATTGCTTTGTATGCCCACATTGCGCTGATCCTTGCGTGGACTCGGCCGCTTGGAACCACTGCTGCGCTCCTTGATGTTCCGCTCGGCAGCATTGAGACGCTCCTTCAGCTGCTTGATCTCCAGCTCCATTTTGATGGTATTGATCAGGTTCATGTCGTTGTCCTTGTCCTTGGCATTGGCATTGGCGTTGCTCTGAGCTGCACCGAGGCTGGGGGGCGTGCCCACGCGATGCTTGCGCCCAATGTGAATGTTGAGGGCGTCGTTGCTGATGAAGTTCTTGGTGCACAGGTGACAGGGATAGACCACCTCGCGTATGGCCTCGATTTCGGTGATTCGCTTGTGCAGCTGCATCACCTCGTTGTTGGACTCCGCCAGAGATTTGCGCAGATTGGCTATTTCCTGCTGGGAGATCTCATGTGCCTCGCGCAGATCCGTCGCACACTCATCCAGGTAGGTCCGACAACAGACGAGATACTGGATGGCATACTGCGACATCACAAAGTACTTGGCTATGCCGCTGTCCAGGATGTGTGTCTCCAGCACAGTGCCCAGTGGCGCCTCCGCCAAGTGCTGCAGTGCCTTGTCAACCAGCTCGAAGTTTTGCTCCCTCAGTATCCGTTCCGTCTCATAGGAACCTTTACGCAAAAACATTATTCAGCTTTGTATTCCATTGTGATTGTGATTAGCCTTTCAGTTACCCATTAAACGCCAGTCCAAGGGCCCATCGCGATAGAGGCGCAGCTTGAAGCCCGCTTCCCTCACCATCTGCGGATAGTTGCTCTTGTAGCCCATAGAGACTTTCGATTTCAGGTAACTTTTGGTTTACTTTCGTTTTTTTGCTACTGTTTGTTGTGAGCATTCGCCACTGACTGCACCTGAAACTTATTGTTTGTGCCAATTCCAGCTCTCAGGACTTCTTCCCCTATTTTCGTTTCAGGTTTTCGTTGTCAAAGTAATGCCCGTTGCCTTGACGACACCCGTTGACAGTGACAGTTGGGGTTGGGTCTGTCCTGTGGTTGCGAACTTGGCTAAGACGCTCGTTTCGGACTGTACGAAGCAGATGCACTTTAATTGTATGTATGTAAGAACTTGGTAGTAAGAAAGCATTAATTCGCCTTGTTAATCTATTTCCACGTTGCAACTTACAGTCTGGGTATTCCTGAAAATGATTTTGATTAACTTTGGTTTAATTTAAATCAAATCTAGTTATCGATAGGTTTATTTCTGGCATATGTAAATTTTTTTTTCATTATAAAACGCATATAATCCACATATTAATGTGCAATTCGCGAAAATCCCTTATATGTTGTGAAGTTCCAGTGCAACCCTGCAGAAAGGCAGGACGGCAATTAGGCTACAATCAATCCGCAATCAACATCTTCAACAGGCTATTAAATTCTACCTCAAATATACTCAAAATGCGTCAGAAAATATACAGAAAATATTAGAAATTATGAATACCTATGTATAATAATTATAATATGTATTATAATAATATTATAATAACTATTATAATTATAAGCCCAATGTATTTCTACTGCATTTTTTTTTGTAGTTAATTTTTATGTATTTAATCTGCTCAAATCGAATATCTGTTGCAGGAAATTGGCGCCAAGCACAAAGTGCACCCACAATTGGTACAGCAATCGCTGAGCGCCATTTGACAGCTATCAAGCATCCTCCACCCTAGCGCATCTGTCAGAATCCAAACCTCAGTTGCGATTTAACTCTCAGAGCGTGAGGTTGTGTGAACTGCGAGGAGCTAACAAGATGCTACAAAATTAAATAGACACAATTAATTTGTGAGCAAATATTCGACACTTAAGTGGATAGAAACACAGCGGAGAATGTGGCACTGGAGTTTGCTGTGTGTTTGCCTATTGGTGCCATTGGCCAGCTCAACGGGTAAGCCATGAAACGATGTGTATCAGTCTAAGAAAAATCTGTGAAAATTCCGATACCATGATGCTGTATCCCGAGAGTCTTAGGCAGCTGTCAGAAGGCTGCGCCCACTGAGAGCCAAAGAGGCAACCAAAGAGCGCGAGAGCAGCGTCTGCGCACAAATTTGTTTTGGGAAATTTCGAGAAAGTTTGGGAAAAGATTTTTGCTTTGTTTTGGGAAATTAATTCGTGACCCTTCCACATTTCTTCTGTCCCCGTTGTCACAGCTCCCGTGAGTTTTGAGGCCAATCCGGACACCAAGCGCCTGTACGATGACTTGCTGAGCAACTACAATCGTTTGATACGTCCCGTTGTGAACAACACGGAGACCCTGACGGTTTGGCTAGGTCTGAAGCTGTCCCAGCTGATTGAGGTGAACCTCAAGAATCAGGTGATGACCACCAATCTGTGGGTGAAACAGGTAAGCATTAAAAGGCAGTCAAAGCAGAGTTTCTAATGTTTCTAATGTTCTGTTAGCGCTGGTTCGACTATAAGTTACGTTGGGATCCCGAGGAGTATGGAGGTGTAGAGCAGCTTTATGTGCCCTCGGAGCACATTTGGGTGCCCGACATTGTGCTCTACAACAATTGGGATGGCAATTATGAGGTGAGTGCGAAAAAACATTCCTATGCCTGTCACTAATCGCACTTTTCGCTTACTTTTAGGTCACTCTGATGACCAAGGCCACGCTAAAGTACACTGGTGAAGTGTTCTGGGAGCCGCCTGCCATTTACAAGTCTTCCTGCGAAATGAATGTCGAATATTTCCCATACGATGAACAAATTTGCTTCATGAAATTTGGTTCATGGACCTACAATGGAGCCCAAGTGGACCTCAAGCATCTAGATCAGGTTAGCATCGCTCGCTGAGTGCAGAAATTCTAAAATATTTCATCAATTTATTTATTAGATACCCGGCAGTAATCTAGTTCAAGTGGGCATTGATCTAACCGAGTTCTATTTGTCTGTGGAGTGGGATATATTGGAGGTGCCAGCTACCAAAAATGAGGAATACTATCCGGATACACTGGAGCCCTTTTCAGGTGAGTTCTGCTTTATTTGACTGAATAATTCATTCAAATTCATTCATTGGCGTTTCTGACACAGATATAACCTTCAAGTTGACCATGCGGCGTAAGACTTTATTCTATACTGTCAATCTGATTGTGCCCTGTGTGGCTCTGACATTCCTCACGGTGTTGGTGTTCTATTTGCCAAGCGATTCCGGCGAGAAGGTAACGGAGAAGGAAATGTCAAAATCTTTAATCAGTTTAAACTGAGTCTGAATTTAATATATCTCAGCATGTGGCATGAATTTATCTAATGTAAAAATGTTAGTTAGAAATTTTTGCACTCGAAGTAGAATAGTTTTTTATTTTTAAATTTATTTTATGAGATCTAACAAAACAAATCCACTATTTAACACTGATTTTTAAGCACTTACGTATTTCATCCAATTATTTCCATCCAGCAAAAAAATACTATTTATCTGCTACACTCTGAGAAACGAAACCTCAACCTCAATACTTTAGATAAGCTATCTCCTATCTGCCTCTCTATCTAACTCATATGCACAATATCGGAATACTTTCAATAGCTTTAACTCTCACTATAAATCCTTCCAAGTCCTTCAAGCTATCTCTTAAAGCTGAGCTCTTGCACTCAGGACTCAAAAACACTTAAACTGTAAATTGGCTTTCCAAAGAAACTCGAAAACGAATTCTAAAACAAAAAACAAAAAAACCTAACAAAATCGTATCCGAGTAGAGCTCAACTTGCACTTCCTGCTCTTCCTAAACTATGACTAAACTTTTTCCTACTTTATATTCAAATTCTTAACTCTAATAGTTGTTCCTTAATTCTATATGATAGTCCTTAATGCTATCCATTAACTTATTAAACTCTGAAACCGCAGCAGCGTCGCTGAGGCCCTCTGCATTCATCCCAAGCAGCACACATATAACCGACGCCCCATATATGTAGATAGTGTATCACTTATCGAATATATATGCCACCCATTTTGCGTTGAATATCATTTGTGCTGTCTCCTGAGTAGTGAAATCTCATAACGTAAATTTTCATCGATTTGATACCAATGCTCCAACACGATATTCATATCGAAACGAAACGAATCGAATTGAATCGTATTCAGTATGTCAAAAAGCCACTCTCAAAATTCTCCCATTACGCGTATCTGGAATAAAGCAGCGCACTCTCCCACACACAGTCACACTCACTCACACACACATATAGGACACCTGCATACAGCACACGTACTCATACAAATACTCACACTACTCACTACTCACATAGCGACACGTAACAAACACGTAAAGGACTCGTGCAGTTTGTTGTTGTTCTCGTATTCTTGTTGTCGTTGCCTTAGTGTTTGCTCGTTCATTCGTATCGCTCGCTTGCCTCCAGTACCAGTAACTGTACTAGTAACTGCTTCGCCATGGATAGTGATATTCGTACATGAACCAGATACAAAATCAATCATATTAATCGTACAAAATAAGTTAACATAATGGGTTTATATCACTGCCAGAGCTGTGAAAATTCTGAGGCCATTCAGATTATTTCTTTAGCATTTGAGGACTCAGGGAAAGCTCTGTTAAATAAAGAAAGGGTTAATATAGTCCATAGGTTTAACGACTTTGGCATCTAATATTTGTTTAGGGTAACTGAAATACTTCTAAAACAAACACATATGTATGTACCTCAATCGAGACTGCAATACACAGCAAGGTGTCCAACTATGACATGGTTAGATGAACAGAAACATAACAATTCCGTCTGTGTATTGAAAAAACTCTGCAAAAATATTGATGCTATGCAGACAACATAACATGTGTCAAAATCTAAAATAGATACCGATTTGAAACGTAATGAAAAACATTTTACGGTCTTTATTTCCCTGTTGATAGTTACAATGTAATTTATTGTGATTGATGGAACAATTTTTCATAGGATACATGAAAACTTTACGCAGCCAGAGATAAGCTCTACAAGATGCGCGTTGCTTTAGCTTGATCTATGTCCTGTACTCCAAACACACACACACACACACACACACACTTATACCCACCCATACCTGTAAACAGAAAGTTCACGTGTAAACGTAGTGAAATGCGCTTTGTTGCTTTGATTTTTTTTTGTTTTGTTTGGTTTTGTTTTGTTTTGGTGTTGATTGTTTTCGTGTAAACTTGAAATGATTGATGGATGTAATTGTAGGGTCGTGGCTAAGGGTCATAGTCGTCACGTGGAGCGTGTGTCTCGCCCTGTGCTTCTTCGTGGGTCCTTGGCTTGCTTACAGCAGTCCTTGCGCATATTTTTTGATTATATTTTATAGGAAAAGAGTTTGTTTTTTTTATTTTGTTTCATTTTTAGTTGTTGAGTGAGCAAATTGTGTTCTATTAGTAATCGATATGCAATTGCTTTAGTTAATTAAACAAATTATGATATTTGTTGTTTTTATGTTTCGTTGCTGTTCTGTGCTCTTTGTTGTTGTTGGTTGATTGTTCGTTTGATTGTTTGATGGGTTTGTGGGGCCGCTGATGCGAGCATAGAGCTTCGACTGATCAGCGGCCCACGGGGGCTGGCAATATCGAAACGAAGACATTGTGTACGAAATTTCGTTGGCAGGTTACGTTATGTATTTCAATACTCGTGTCGTTGACCGTGTTCTTCTTGCTATTGGCCGAAATTATTCCGCCAACCTCGTTGGCTGTGCCCCTGCTGGGCAAGTATCTGCTCTTTACCATGATACTCGTCTCCCTGTCCGTGTGGACAACCGTCTGTGTGCTCAATATACACTTCAGGTGAGTCAATTATTGTCCAAGCTCCCCAAGCCCCCCGGGGGGGCGGGGGACTCGTTGCTCGTTGGCCCAGCTAATTGCCATCCGGCACAGATCTCCCTCGACGCACAATATGTCGCCGATGGTGCGGAAGATGTTCCTGCACTTTATGCCAAAGCTGATGATGATGCGGCGTACACAGTACACACTGCCCGACTACGATGACTCCACGCCCAGCAATGGCTACACCAACGAGATCGATGTGCGGTAAGTTCAGAGTTCTCTTCGCCAAATTGAAAGCAAACACTAGACTTGGCAGCTTTTGCTCCGTTTCCATATTTCCTTTGCCTTTTGCAGTGACAGCATCAGCGACTTTCCCAGCGAGTTTAAGGACAGCCAGGATGGCGCTTACGATAATGGCATGCAGAACTCTGTGGGTGAGTGAGTGTGTGTGGTGCGGCGATATCTAGCCATAAAATACACAAATATTTTGCAAACCCGCGAGCCCCAAAAATTGAAATGACAAAAAAAAAAAAAGAACTAAGCAAATAATGCAATAAAATGAGGCAAAATCCCATGGGAAAAAATGTGAGAATGATGCGACGCTTTGATGACAAATAAAGCTTACGCGGTCCAAAGGCAAACAAGGACAGTGGCAGTGGCACAGTCAGTGTGGGGAAACTCCTCAACTGATTTATGGTTTTCGCAATCACATTCATGTCAGCTTATACCCCTTTTGGCTGGGTCCTACGCCACTGGCACTGAGTGGTTGCCATGTTTGTTGTTTATGAGCAAGTGTGTCTGCGTACAGGATCATAAAACGAGCCAAGCGAAAACAAAAAACGCTGCAATCGACATACAAACATACATACATATGTATAAGGGAAGTTTTTTATGAACCTCCCCTGCATAGTGTATAAAATGGCAGACGATGACGACCAGCGACCAGCGACCAATAAACCAATGGAATATGTCACCGAATTTGATGGGATGTTCAGATAAAAAAAAAACAAATTTGTCATTCGAAACAGTTGATCTATAGATCGGTGGATACTGTGCGATTCTTCAGTTTATGAGGATGTTAAAAAACCTTTATGATAAATTTGAAAGCTTTTTTTCCATATGCACCAACATATATTTATTTGACAACTCCTAATCGCAGTTACATTTTCCGAAAAAAAAATTGCTACTATAAATCTGTGTTTATTCTGTATTTAATTTTAAATTTAAGCTTTCGTATCTTTAATGTAGCTTTTGGCCGTCACAAACTAAAGAATATCTATATGTACAAGTAAACAACTCACTCATGCCCAAAAGCATAGATAATCTTTGGTGGGCATAATTAAGTTTTTCTTGTTGGTTTCTGCTGTATTCGATTCGAGTCCCATTGCCTTGAGGCGGTACTCACGTAGGTCAAAATATTTCTTTACTCAAACAGAAAAAACAAACACACACACAAGCACACACACGCATGGTATACATATATCGCTATCCATATTGCCTATGGGGACGCGTATCTACTTGATTCTCACATTTATTTATTATTCCAATATTTTATTTCAATTTTGCGCAATTTCATGGCGGAAACTTGACAGATTCTGACAATGTGATACCGCGCAACTTAACACCCGAAGTGCTGCAGGCATTGCGTGCGGTCAGATTTATTGCGCAGCATATCAAGGATGCCGACAAGGATAACGAGGTGGGTAAACAGCCACCAACCAACGCCACTCCACTCCACTCCCTGGCCCAATATCCCATATCCCATATACCATCAGCATCCACTGCTTCAGCCTCATGCTTATTTTTGTTGCCCATTTTTATTGACGGGACCCACTCCTCGAGAAGCGGATAAGTGTGGGCTTGGGGAGGGAGCATCGTAGAGTCCTTGGTTCACATTGCCCCATTTGCGGCGTCTGGCGGGAGCTTTTTCGCCTCCTTTTTTTTGTATTGTTTATTACCCTTAACTTCGACTTGAATGCATTGGACGGGAGCAGCCGAGTCCCAAATGTGCAGCAAACAATTGTAAAATATTAAATCATAACTTTATATTTTTATTGCGCCTCAAGTTTATTGAGAGGCAGCGGCAGACCGCAAAACAATATTTTATTATCCCTCCAAAAAATATAAAACCAATTTCATTCCCACCCCCCCAAAAATGATACGGCAAATGATATTAAAAAATCTAGTTTTTATTATTTCATTTCCCCGCCGTCAGATTGTGGAGGACTGGAAATTCGTTTCGATGGTGCTGGATCGTTTCTTCTTGTGGCTCTTCACGCTGTCCTGCGTGTTTGGGACCTTGGCCATCATCTGCCAGTCACCGTCGCTGTATGACACCCGCACGCCCATCGACCGCCAGCTCAGCGAGATTCCCCTGCGCAAAAACAATTTCATGTTGCCCCCGGACATTGTGCGGCAAGTCCTTACCTAATTGGGGTCCAAAGATCATGCACAGAGCACGCCTCTGTAATGGAAAATCCACAGCTAAAGTTAACAATTCATGGAAGTGTGCAATCAAATCAAGTTTTCCAATGAATATTGCATCGATTTTGTTTGTTACTAATGTTTAACAATCAGCAATATTATTTTAAACTAAACTAGAAACACAATAAAAATAAACTGATTCTATAATAATACAAAGCCATTTAATTTATTTAGTGTGTTTGGTAACACTACTCAACACGATTTTTCCTCAAGGAACAAAACCAACTTTTTATTAAAGATTTGGGGCTTAGAAATGGTTTGATGATATTTTTTTTTTTTTCTATGGCAGAACTTTTTTTTGCAGAATTTTTTAAATCTGGTATTTTTTTTTTTAGCTTTTTTCAGAGGTAGCGATAGTTTTTTTCACATAACTTTAGTATCTTACGTCTGGTTGTAAAGAACTTTTCTATTTTGAAAAGATAATTAAAACAGCTAGAAGTTAAGCCCAAACACTTTGTGATTACAGCTTACCGTCTGGGAAATATAAAGCATTGAAATGCAAAAATTATGATTTTTGTGCGGTATTTCTTACGAAATTTTGACTTTGAAAACTCAGGAAAAGTCGAAAAAAAATTATATCTTGTGTCCTCTATTTTTTTGTGTATAGGTGCGTTAATTTGGCGTCGTTTAAGGTATCGCTCATTAAAATCTATGGAGAGACTTTGGAGCTAAAATTCGTTAACCAAACCTAAAATATGGAAAAAATGAACAAAAAATACCTTTTTGAAGGCGGCGGGCCCAACTGCCAATTGGGAACAAAGGAGCGCGATCAGGTACCAAATGTACAACCCTTGTTCGTTTGCTTTGTTCCGGATACCGGATTTAAAAAATTCTTCAAAAAAAAGTTCTGCCATAGAAAAAAAACCATAATTCTTTAAAAAATTTTAAATCCCCATATCTATCAGAAAAAGTCGGTTTGGATCCTTGAGGAAAAAAAAAGTTCGATTTTGTCGAGTAGTGTAAGCAAAAGAGTAAATGCGGTGAAGCTTAATTGAAGAATACAATTTACACAACTTGTCTCGCTTAGTTTGAGCAGCTCAACTTTTGTAAATTTTATTTAATAGGTACATATATAAATATATATATTGTGCAGCTGCTATCAGACGTAACCACAATGACATCTGTTCTGGCTCCAACTGATTGTCTGCTGTTAATTTTCAATTAAGAGCTGACTTTTCATAAAAGTTCTTGGCAAAATAAAACGTTTTTTAGGGGGGGCAAGTCTAAGAATAAGTATGGCAAGAAGTTCGCATTTGCTATGTCAAACAGACATTGTGCATACGCCACGTTGGCTGCCTAAATAATTTGCAGTATCATTTATTTGACGCCCACCCACGCCGTGCCTTCGCATTCGCCTTTGTCTCTGTCGCTTCACTTGTCTGACTGGCTGCCGCATTAAATTAGAAAGTTGAAATCTCTCTGGCCTCGCATTCATCAACATGTGTAGGTCCTGGCCTGGCAAAGCAAAAGACTTTCTTTTCGGTACTGTCAACAGACATAATTTTGTGAGCTCCTTGACTGTCAGTGGGGGGGGAGGGAGGGATAACATACCATACAGATGTGTTGATGAAGAAAAAGGGCCGGCAAGAAAGGAAGGAATTTGGATGTGCCAAGGGTCGAAGCTTGAAACACTCTACGGAGGTAAGCAATTGAGGCTTAAGTAGGTGAGAAAAAACACACAGAACAAGTAGCGTATAAGTAAGGGTTTTTGACATTCCATGATTTCATCATCTATCATAGAAATTTCCTTATACCCTTTAGAAGCATAAGTGGAAGTGTGTGCTCCAGATATTATTAAGATTTACTTAAGGATTCCATGCTGCCTGCCGTGCTGCCCCGCCACCCCAACCACCCTGCATCTTAATGTCGTTTGCTGCGTTTCCTTGTTGTACTTTATTTCATTTTTGGTGATTTTTTTTTTTTGTTTTTGTTTTGTTTGTTGGCAGTTTTAAATTAGAAAAGTTTTTGCCAGATTTTTGTTTTACATTTTTCATATTTTCTACGGGCCGTGCGCGCATGTTGTTCGCAGTCTTTTTGGTGTCAGTGCGTCACATGCGTAGCTCGAAGAGTCGCCCCAGCTCCATTTCCATCAAACAGAACGGCATTCGTGGGACCCATCCCGACTGTCGACTGCCGACTACTACCCCGGCACCAGCTGAGAGCTGAGGAGCTGCAAACTCAGGCGAAGTATGTCATGTTAATTTCTATTTGTTTGCCATGCAGAGCGGCAAACTTGTCCCGGGGTCCTGTGCTCTACGCAAAATCCACTAACAGTGGAGGCCGAGCTTTAAAGAACCCCCACCCCCACTGCATAAGAAAATTATTCAACAAATGAATCTGAAACTGCTCTGGAGGAAAATACATATGATATGGTTATGCTGTGTCTTCTTAGTTTTATTAATTTCCTTTTTGATTTTTAAGTGTAACTTCTTTGGAAATCCTCTGCCAGTGTCCACTGTAGTGGTATTAGCATAGAGCCGCAAAGTATGCAACACATTTTCGGGGCACAAGTTAAAGTTCAGCAAAGCACAAAACAATATGCAAATTTTTGCCACGCGCCCTCGCTCTGCCTCTTACCTCTAGCCAACAAAATAAAATAAAAAGGGACATCGAGAAGGTTCTCGGGTCAGAGCAACCGCTTTTTTTTGCTATGCCATCCCTTCAGCTGCATGTGTTAAGCAACTGTTAAGTGACTTAAGCCCAGTTTACACGCTCAATTACACCAGAAGGAGCAGCCACATCAACAGCTACAGGCAGCAGCAGCAGCAGGAGCAGCAGCAGCATGGAGAAAAGAGCAAAGGGGATGTCATGTCCCTGGTAGCTAATTAAAAAACGAGTTGCGCAACGGAAATCAAAACCATAAACTGTGCTGCCGCAAAGGAAACGCAGCTGCCGCTGCAGCTGCAGCTGCAGAGCGGACTGCAAGAGCAGGCAAGTTCGGGCCAAGATTGAATCGAGTATGCGAGCGAACTGCTGCTGCAAATGGCGCCCGGGAGAATCACGTGCGAGGCTAAGTTTGGCCAACCAACTAACCCACACAGATACACATCAGAGCACACAGCACACCAGGACACCAGAACACCAGCCCACCAGAACACCACCCGTAAACACTCTCCAAAATGCACTCGTGTGTCTCCATGTCCGGCGGCGTGACAGCAGAAACTATATTCCGAAGCCAGAGAATTGCTATATTTGACCAAAGGCACGTCAATTAGAGTTTTAAAGGGTGGGCCGTGGTCGATGTGCGAATGACTTTGATGTGCCAACGGGGGCTGCCAGGAGTGGCGAGGAGGATATATGTGCGCCCACCACTTAAAGGGTGGTGTGAGGGGCTGGTGGCAAGGCCACAGCGGGTGGCTGGCATCATTTCCAGTTTGGTTATTTATTTAATTTGAAAGCAATTCTTTGTTTGCTTCTGTTTCGGGTTTCGGCTTGCTGTGTTTCCATGTTTCAGGCACAGGACAGGCCGCCGGCGATTTCTGTTCTAGTTTTGAATGATTGTTCGCCCCGTTTAGGCTGCCATTAACCCGTATGTGGGTTCAGGGTACTCACATATGAGTATGGGCACAAACTTTTGCTGAAAGTTTCGACTGCTTGTCAAAGTCTAAGCTAAACCAACAGAAATAACAGCTGAAGTTAAGTTACAAGTAAGTTACCAACCCATCCAAATGTTTTCCAACCGACATCTAATTAAATAAATATAAATCTAAGCAAACTGAATAAATAATCTTAAACGTCACTCAACAATAATTAAAATAACCAAACCGACAGCATAACAAAATCGTATTTTAACTAACCAAAACCGGAGAAAAAAAAAAACGTCCACACCCAACCAAACGAAAGCGAAAAAATATTTTCCGAATGTCCCTGCCCTATTCCATCAAAATCTAATTTAGAGTTAATCTGCGGTCCTTGTACGTACAAGCAAGTTAATAGACTTGTGTGGGGGGGTCACTGCTGGGTTAAAATAGTTAAGTTGGGTCCCGTTTCGACTCTAAAGTTCATTTCGAATGAGCCAACAATAAACATTTGGCGTGTGTGTGCGTATTTGTGCAATGATAAATTACAAAATGGCTGCCCATGGCAATAGCGTGTGTCTGTTTGTGTGTGTGTGACCCAGTCCCAAGCTGTGTGTGGCCACAAAGGCCATTTTGTTGTTATTAAGTTTGGCTTGAGCCACATTTTTTGTTTTTTTTTGTTTAGCCAGCTGCACATGGCTTTTGTCTATGTGGTGTATGGGGAGCGCGGCGGAGGCTCGACAGTTGTACGTTACGCTGCGTGAAATTAATGATGCGCCAAAGTTGTGCCTCTGCCCGGGGCTTCCATCTTCTTCATTGTTGTGCAGTCGAAATGGCAATGGCAACGGCAGCGGAGATGTCCACAAAATGTAGGACTAAAGACGCTTTTATTAATAGTCCTGGTACGTGGTCACGATTAACTGCCATTTTACGCACTCGCACTCCGTCCGTACCGCATGCTCCAAATGGCCGATGGGCGGTCTTAGCCTTTTTGAAAGCTTTTTGCTGTTGCGTAAGTCAGAAAGTCCCATCTCTACCGCTCTGCTCCCTTCTGTAGCTGTCTCTCCCTCTGTTTGTGTGTGTGTGCGTGTGTAATCTGCGTGGGATTTGGACACGACTTTACTTAAGTTCATAAAAATTCTATTAAAGGCGAAAAAGCTTAGCTTTGGGGCTAAGCTGGCACACGCCCCTCTTCCGTTGCTTTGCATGCCAAAGTAGTTAACATTCTGCAATCCATAATCGACCAGATCTTTGATGAGAGCTCTTAGTAATTATTATGTATCAGATTGGATATCCGAAATGCAAAGTAATTGAGGTTCCCAGCGGGTCAAATGACATTTTCCTGGCCCACTTCCTGTTCTTTGGTTTCATCATCAGAACAAGCCAAATAAAATCGCTCATTGTTTGGCGTTATATAGAGGCGATTTCAGGGCCGGAACAGCGGCATGATTGAAGAGTGTCGTCTATGGCATTGTCCTTCTGCTATTGCTCTGTTTCGCTGGGCACAATCAGAGTCAACGGCTTTTAATAACATTTTTCACTGTGCGCTCCTCTGCCGCACCTACTGCTCCGTTCCGTTCCGTCCCGTTCCTTCTGTTTTTTCTCGCTTTTGTCTTTCGTGGTTTTTTTTTTTTTTGTCGCTTAAGTGGGTTCCTCGGCGCTGTCAAGTGCTGCTGCCACGCCCACCGCCTTTGCCCAGCCGCCCACCATTTTACATGACATTTTAAATTTACGATTTACATTAAATGGCGCAATGCAAAAGCAACAATAGGGCGAACAAAAACAAAAAAAACAAAAAAAGTACGCCGAGTGGTTGTAAAATGAAATTGCTCAGCCGCTACCACAGGCTCAGACGACCCACCACCGACACCACCACCTCGCCAGCAATCCATCCATCCGTGCCACCTCTGCAGGACCAGGACCTCCCGCTTTGGGTGCTCGGCGCTTGTCTACCCGTCCTCGAAATACAGTTAAAAACGAATTTCGTGTATGTAAAATATATCAACTATATATTTAAGTGGCTCCTGCGCCGCTGATTCCCCGTATTGCCCTTCCGTTTTTTTTTTTTGCTGCGGCCGCCTTTATTTGTATTCTTTCCTACTTGTCGCATGTCAGGGATAAATGCATTAGCGGGCGTAACAATTTACACATTAAGGCGTGACAAAGGGGCGTGCACCATGGGGGTATGAGAAAAGGTAATATATATGAGAGTGGCACAGGGACAAGGCTGGGATTGGTTTGAAACACATTAAGGATAGGAAATCTATGCGGGTGGGGCAAGGCCCGAAATCTTCTCGAATAATCACATAAATTGGTGAGGCAAAAGAGGGTAAAAAAATAATCCTACTATTTGTTTATCAAACTAATACGATTTTGGTTGAATATTAAGAAAATCAAAGCCATTTAAGGCGCAATATTTCACTACGAAATAATAAATGACCTGCAAAATGAGATTTTTTCCCTTTCGTTGCCATTAATAATTCCGTTCGAAGGCAAAGTTCCTACCTAACATTTGCTCTGATCTGTACCATCTGATAAAACTCATAATATTTCAGCGAGTTGCCCATATAAATTGTGAAGGTTGCAGACCAAAAATACAAAATTTAGAATGTCTGGACAAAAATTGTATTAAGAATTTTTTTTGGGAACAGTCTTCTTATTTTATCGCAAAAATATTGAACCTTCCCCACTGTACATGCATTCCATAGAGAGCCCAAATGCAAGATCAGAAGCTTTTATCTTGAAAAGCTCTCTCTTTCGAAATTGCACGTGCGAGCGCCGTTCACATGTGAGCTTTTCTCTCCGCAAGCATAGCTTACGGCTAGCCCTTCGAGAACCTTCTTAGCTCTCTCATACCCAGCTTTTGGAGGGGTAAAATAGTTAGGCTAAGTGCATGCTGCACAGAACAAAAAGTGCATTCAAAGTTGGAAGACTTAATTAATGTGCGTACAGAACATATAAAAGGAAAACGTGGTGAAAATTCTGCAAAACCATAAAAGGGAACATAAACCCAATAAAAACCATTTGAAAAGTGTTGTGGCTGCAAGGAACAAAAACTACAAACCAAACCCTGGATAAGGTACGCAAAGAAAATGAAAAAGTGACCTTATTACATAATTTCACGTATGTACTGTACATAGGTTATGATCCACGTGTGGCAGAAAATTGCTGACCTGGCCTGACCACCCCTCAAGGAGGGGGGGTCCGCTTCAAGACGATCATCAGTCCTTCTTCTTGGTGCCACCGGACCTTGCCTGCAGGCATAGAAACGGATGGACTTGGCGATCGGGACAAAGCCGTTTATATACATATATCTCACGCGCAATTAAGCCACTCAACAACAACGACAATATAAAACCATCTAAAATATTATATCACCGCGCCTTGTGTAAAGAAAATGTTGGTGCTTGCACATGTAGGGTGTGGAAAAATTAGCTCAGCGGTCATTGCCCTTGCGGCTGACCATACACCTATGCGCATTTAACTAGACCCACCTGACCGTATGTCACCTATTCTCTCCTTCTCTCAGGTTATTAAAATTTTTCGATGCCGACATTCTAAAAGCCACTTAAGGGAAGAAAAATAAATCACAAAATCTAGAAAGAAAATTTAATGAAAAGTTATGGATCGAAGAAAAAAATAGAAAAGAAAATTGTTTAATAATATTAGATATTCCTAGACGTTAACTTAGAAATAGAAGAAGAAAAAAAAATGAAATTTATGCCTAGTTAAGAATAGATTTTTAAAGGTGCATCATCGGTCTCATTGTGTCCATGGACGGGTATTGGTAAAATACCTCTTCATAACGCTTCTTGTTATTTTGCATATTTCTACATTTCTTTAACAGTTTTTATTGCAAACGTGAAATTGGGCCCAACGACACCAGCAGCTGTTTAAAAGTCTGTAAGTAGACACACATATATACACATACACTCCGGGTCAGGAGAATAGCGTCTACACAGTGAGACATGCATGCTTAACCATATATAAAATGAATAATTATTAACTACAATCACTACAATTATGCCATTTAATTCCTTTAATTAATTCATTCTTACTTTATATTTTGATTATATTATTTTTATTCATATTTGATCATTCTCTTGAATTCCTATGTCTTAAATTAGTCCCACATATATATACACCTGCAGTAAAAATAGTTTTAAGGGTTAGGGTAGAAATAATGGGGGTTACAACCAACATGAAGTCATACAAGTCAAAGTAAAATTATAACGATTAACATGAATTTCTAATCTGATTTTTTTGGGAGGGGTTCCTAAGGCACATAGCGCAGCAGCAGAAGGTTTTGGGTAGAACCATAATGGCATATTCTTATGTTATTCTACATGGAGGGTGGGTCAAGAGGGAAGAGCACAACCACCTTGCTCTTCACAGTAGGTAGTGGACCTTAAGTTCCGTCCGGGTTTGTAATTCCGATCCCAGTTCCCGTAAATCTGTCTACGATTTTGTTAGGTGACGGAGTTCGTTTTCGCAGCACAACACCCACCCCATTTTCCCTGAGCCTAGCCGGCCAACCTTTAGTAGACAGAGAGTGCTGACGAGACGACACTTCCCGTGTCCGTTACATAATAAATGGCGCCCAACGTGGGGCCCGAATGGCCGTACCTACCAACTATATATTCTATGGTTATAGGTTCCCTCACGTTTTCCCCAATAACCTTCCCAATCCCTTCCGCAACCCAATATTGATCCAAATTTTAAAGTAGTTCAGTTTTTGTGTTATATATCCAGCTCGGAACAGCTGGGAATCTGATGATTGTCGGACCCAGACCAGTGGATATATTGCATAGAAGAAGATCACAGTAGACTTCATTATATCATTTCATCAGGATACTAGGAACGATAGTTCTGAGTAAATTGGTTCTATACCTAGTAGCGAAGATGAATGACCTTTATTCTCTCGAGATTAATTGAGACTTGTTCAGACTGGAGAATTCGGTCCTGTTCCTCTTTTTCTCGAAAGGATCAACAACAAAATTTTGTTTTCTTTCTTTCTGCTTACGGACTTAAGGTTATAACAACCGAAGACATTCCTTCTGCTGTGCTGGTGCCTGATAGGAGACCCTCACAATCATTGCCCATATTTTCGAATTTAGAATCAAACAAAAAAAATCTTTCATAGTCTTAAAGACTATATCGTTTTTCCTTAATCATAATTTGTTACAATGGCGGTAAGGCGAAGTATTGACAATATAAATGTTAATCTCGGCGAGGTAGTCGTACACTGCACTATATGCAATGATACCAGGCAGGACACCGACATTGTAGAAACCCATTGCAAACACAAATACCACAGGTCGTGTTTATCGGATTGGTTGACGTCCAATGAGACATGCCCGATTTGTAGGCAGCTGTGTTCGCTACCGTTGCGTTCACAATCTCAATCGAATTTACAGAGTGGGGAAAATGCCGCGGCGAATTTGTCGTACACCGGAGCAATTCCGAAAAATCGTCCTAAAACAAGGTCACAGGTACGAAATACCCCAAAAGCCTCAAGTGCACGACCTAACCCTCGACCAGGACCTGGCCAGACTAGACGTGTGCCGGAATCCAATGTTCTTTCCGAAGGAAATATCCAACGACTTATTTCAGAGTCCATGACTAAATTTCAGGAAAATATGACCGCAGTTATTTCAGAGAAAATAACAACGGAGTTGAGGAATCTGAACCTGACAAATGTTTCTAGGAACTTCAGGGATGAGCCCCAGCTGGAATGGGAGAGTGATATTGCTCCATCCCTCCCTCGAATGAGCAGCGCTAGTAATCTTCGTAACAATAGTTACAGGCCACGCCCATCTAGTGCTCGTGCGAATTTCACAGACATTCCTAGTGAACATCCTGATAAGATCTCAAATATCATTTCCAAGTGGCGTATAAAATTCAGTGGATCTTCCAAAGATATTCCCATCGAAGATTTTATTTATAGAGTGAATTGTCTTACCAATAATTGTTTAAATGGAAACTTTACCTTACTGGCGCAGTTTGCCAGTCTCTTATTTACTGATTCAGCCTTGTCATTTTACTGGCGTGTTCATAGGACCACGAATAACCTTGACTGGTATGAGTTATGCAGCCGGTTGCAAGAGAGATACCAGGACCAACGTTCGGATCGAGAGATCAAAGCAGCCATGCGTAGGCGTAAACAGGGTAGTAATGAAAGCTTTGACGATTTTCTAGATGCGATGCTATCTATCGCAGACTCTTTACGAGAGCCTATGCAGGATGGTGACGTCACCATAGAGGTTCGCGAGAATTTAAAGTCGGAACTGAAGCTCGACTTGCTTCATATCGAAACTCCAGATTTGGCAACCTTACGCAAGGAGTGTCACAAGCACGAGGAATTCTTTCGAAATCTGAAGTCAAAGCCTTTTTCGCGACACGAAGTAGTGAATAGCAAGAGGTTTGTGAACTCCATAAGTCATGACGAAGAAGCTGAAGATAATTCCGAAAAAGAAGGGGACTCCCTTGACGAAGTTTATGCACTCCGATCTTCCGATTTTAGTAAATGCTGGAATTGCGAAGAACAGGGCCACAAATACCAGGAATGCCTAAAACCTCGTCGTATTTTCTGTTATGGTTGTGGTGTACCTGATACGTACAAGCCCAACTGTGCAAAGTGTAAATCGACTACGGAAAACGTATCCCAGGATGTCCGTCGGTTAACAAGACGCGACATCCGACGTTAGTCTCGGATGTTCAACATATACATCTTATTACCGGACGTGAACTTAAACCAGACGTATCCAAATCATCCTCAGACATACCAATCCCTCCACATTTCAGACCATACCATGTTCGACTTCGAGAATATCAGAAGCGTAGAGCCGAAATTTTTTATCCCAAACCTCCTTTAGCGGGGTTGTCTCGTTCAGCGGAACGAATGCGCGAATTTTGGAAGCGAAAGAGAAGCCTACGTCACGTCACTGTTTCCTCGGTCGTTCACAAAGCGAGCGATATTCGTCCTTTTACTCAAGTTGAGATACTCGGTGAGAGTTACCTTGCGCTATTAGATAGCGGAGCCAATAAAAGCGTCATCGGAGGAAAATTAGCCGATAAAATTCTCTCGAAGAATCTTCTGACAAAAAAAATGAAAGGCGTTGTTCGTACTGCTGACGGTCAGACTCAGATGGTAGCTGGTTTTATTAAAGTTCCTCTGAATTACAATTCAATACACTCGGACTTTGAATTTCTAATAGTTTCATCTATCCAACAGGATATAATATGTGGAATGGACTTTTGGAAAAGATTTGGCATTTCCATCGTTCCATCATCATCATGGACAATAAGCGAATTATCATTTCAATCCGAGCACGAGTTGCTCAAGTTAGCCTTGTCGATTTCTCAAAAGAAGCAGTTACAGCACGTGATCGAATTGTTTCCGTCATTTGAAAAGAATGGACTAGGATTAACAACCCTAATAGAGCACCACATTGATACGGCTAACAGCAAGCCAGTTAAGCAAAGATTTTACCCTTTGTCTCCAGCAAAGGAGACCCTTTTATGCGCAGAGATCGATCGCATGTTGAGTATGGACGTTATTGAAGAAGCTCCGAGCTCCCCGTGGTCATCTCCTGTCACACTGCACATCAAACCTGGTAAGGTGCGACTTTGTTTAGATGCCCGCAAACTCAACGCAGTTACAGTCAGAGATGCGTATCCAATTCCAATCATGGATGGCTTGTTAAGTAGGTTGCCGCCGGTTCACTGTATTTCAAAGATAGACCTTAAGGATGCCTTCTGGCAGATTAGATTAGACCAAGAATCTCGTGCGAAAACAGCTTTCACAGTACCAAATAGGCCGCTTTATCAGTTTAAAAGAATGCCGTTTGGATTGACAAACGCGCCACACACGATGAGTCGGTTGATGGACATTGTAATTCCGTATCAACTCAAATCTCATGTGTTGGTATATCTTGATGACTTATTGGTGCTTTCAAGCAATTTTGAAGACCACTTGCTACATTTATCGGAAGTTGCTCTTCAATTACACAAGGCCGGACTGACAATAAACGTGCAGAAGAGTCAGTTCTGTCTGAAACGGGTAGACTACCTTGGGTATCTTGTGGGTGAGGGGACGCTTCAAGTTAATTCAGAGAAAGTACGAGCCGTGGATGAATTCCCGATACCGAAGACTCAAAAGCAACTAAGGAGATTTCTAGGAATGACTGGGTGGTATCAACGTTTTATTCCCAACTACTCTTCTGTTATCTTTTCTCTCACTGAACTACTCCGTGGAAAGTCGTATGAATGGAATGAAAAGGCACAAGCAGCGTTTGATGATATCAAGTGTAAATTATGCTCAGCTCCATTTTTAATTCATCCCAATTACGACAAGCCTTTTGTAGTTCAATGCGATGCATCTCTTCATGGGGTAGGTGCAGTTTTAGCCCAATGTGACGACTCAGGTTGCGAGCGTCCGATAGCTTACATGTCCAAGAAGCTGAACAAGGCTCAGCGAAACTACACGGTAACGGAACTCGAATGCTTGGCGGTAGTACTGGCCATAAAAAAATTCCGCATGTACATCGATGGTCATCCCTTCAAAGTTGTTACGGATCATGCAAGCCTCCGTTGGCTTATGAACCAGTCAGATCTCAGCGGTAGATTAGCCAGATGGGCAATAAAATTACAAGGTTACTCGTTCGAAATCGAGCATAGGAAAGGAAGCGAAAATGTAGTGGCTGACGCTTTGTCTCGTTCATTCGAAGGTGTTACGGAAGTAGCGGTTTTGGAATGCGAAGTGTTACCGGAAATCGATTTAAAGTCGGATGCGTTTCAGTCGCCGGAGTATCGATCACTCAGAGAGAAATTCGTGCTCTTCAAACTCCCAGATTTTCAAGTAATCGACGATTACATATATTATCGTACAGGGTTTTCCGTGTTGGATTCTGACCAAGCCGATGAGTCTTGGAAATTATTTGTTCCCGAAGCCTTGAGACAGGGCGTAATTAAAGCTGCGCATGACCAACCTTCCTCTGCACATTGTGGGATTGCCAAATGCCTCGACCAAATAAGGCAACGATTTTACTGGCCAAAAATGGTAATAGACGTCCGCGAATATATTTCCGCATGTGATGTATGCCAAACCACAAAACATCCCACACGCTCTCTCAAACCTCCTATGGGCGCTAGAGTAGTTAGCGAACGTCCCTTTCAACGGTTGTATGTTGATTTCATTGGTCCCTTTCCTCGAAGCAGAAAGGGCAATATAGGAATATTTATCATCCTGGATCACTTCTCAAAATTTACCTTCTTAAAGGCGGTCAAGAAATTTACATCCAAGATAGTGATTGACCTATTGAGGGAAGAGATATTTTCATGTTATGGAGTGCCGGAAGTGCTAGTGAGCGATAACGGTACGCAGTTTAAAAGTAGTGATTTTTCTAAATTCCTTTTGAAGTACGGTGTTCAGCACTTATGTACAGGGGCGTATGCTCCACAGTCGAATGCCGCGGAAAGGGTTAACAGATCGATTAATGCCGCGCTCAGAGCGTACGTTCGTACTGACCATCGTGAATGGGATGTGTTCCTTAGTAGCATAAACTGTTCGTTGAGAAAATCAATACACCAATCAGTTGGTATGGCACCTTATTTCGTGGTCTTTGGTCAGCACATGATTTCACATGGCCAAGATTACAAAATGTTGCGAGAAGTCGAATTACTCAACGAGGGCGAGGGAAAATTGTCAAGAGCTGACGAATTTCAGAAGATTCGCTCAAACATCGAGAAACACCTGACAAAAGCTTACGAGAGAAATCAACGCACTTACGATCTGAGATCCAAGCCTCGTTCGTTTGAGGTAGGTCAAGAAGTAATAAAGAGAAATTTTTCTTTGAGTAGCGCGGCCAATAACGTTAACGCTAAACTAGCTCCAGTTGGAGTGAAGGCTCGCGTAAAGCAGAAATGTGGCCAACTGATTTATCTACTGGAAGACTTGAACGGTAAAGAGCTGGGGAAATTTCACATTAAGGATATTTGGTAGCTAGAAACAATAGTCTGCACCCTTCCTTGTTGTTGTTTCAGTTTTATCTTGGGTCAAAACCCTAAGATAAAATCTGGCGGGGGGGTGTGAAGGTTGCAGACCAAAAATACAAAATTTAGAATGTCTGGACAAAAATTGTATTAAGAATTTTTTTTGGGAACAGTCTTCTTATTTTATCGCAAAAATATTGAACCTTCCCCACTGTACATGCATTCCATAGAGAGCCCAAATGCAAGATCAGAAGCTTTTATCTTGAAAAGCTCTCTCTTTCGAAATTGCACGTGCGAGTGCCGTTCACATGTGAGCTTTTCTCTCCGCAAGCATAGCTTACGGCTAGCCCTTCGAGAACCTTCTTAGCTCTCTCATACCCAGCTTTTGGAGGGGTAAAATAGTTAGGCTAAGTGCATGCTGCACAGAACAAAAAGTGCATTCAAAGTTGGAAGACTTAATTAATGTGCGTACAGAACATATAAAAGGAAAACGTGGTGAAAATTCTGCAAAACCATAAAAGGGAACATAAACCCAATAAAAACCATTTGAAAAGTGTTGTGGCTGCAAAGAACAAAAAACTACAAACCAAACCCTGGATAAGGTACGCAAAGAAAATGAAAAAGTGACCTTATTACATAATTTCACGTATGTACTGTACATAGGTTATGATCCACGTGTGGCAGAAAATTGCTGACCTGGCCTGACCACCCCTCAAGGAGGGGGAGTCCGCTTCATGACGATCATCAGTCCTTCTTCTTGGTGCCACCGGACCTTGCCTGCAGGCATAGAAACGGATGGACTTGGCGATCGGGACAAAGCCGTTTATATACATATATCTCACGCGCAATTAAGCCGCTCAACAACAACGACAATATAAAACCATCTAAAATATTATATCACCGCGCCTTGTGTAAAGAAAATGTTGGTGCTTGCACATGTAGGGTGTGGAAAAATTAGCTCAGCGGTCATTGCCCTTGCGGCTGACCATACACCTATGCGCATTTAACTAGACCCACCTGACCGTATGTCACCTATTCTCTCCTTCTCTCAGGTTATTAAAATTGTTCGATGCCGACATTCTAAAAGCCACTTAAGGGAAGAAAAATAAATCACAAAATCTAGAAAGAAAATTTAATGAAAAGTTATGGATCGAAGAAAAAAATAGAAAAGAAAATTGTTTAATAATATTAGATATTCCTAGACGTTAACTTAGAAATAGAAGAAGAAAAAAAAATGAAATTTATGCCTAGTTAAGAATAGATTTTAAAAGGTGCATCATCGGTCTCATTGTGTCCATGGACGGGTATTGGTAAAATACCTCTTCATAACGCTTCTTGTTATTTTGCATATTTCTACATTTCTTTAACAGTTTTTATTGCAAACGTGAAATTGGGCCCAACGACACCAGCAGCTGTTTAAAAGTCTGTAAGTAGACACACATATATACACATACACTCCGGGTCAGGAGAATAGCGTCTACACAGTGAGACATGCATGCTTAACCATATATAAAATGAATAATTATTAACTACAATCACTACAATTATGCCATTTAATTCCTTTAATTAATTCATTCTTACTTTATATTTTGATTATATTATTTTTATTCATATTTGATCATTCTCTTGAATTCCTATGTCTTAAATTAGTCCCACATATATATACACCTGCAGTAAAAATAGTTTTAAGGGTTAGGGTAGAAATAATGGGGGTTACAACCAACATGAAGTCATACAAGTCAAAGTAAAATTATAACGATTAACATGAATTTCTAATCTGATTTTTGGGAGGGGTTCCTAAGGCACATAGCGCAGCAGCAGAAGGTTTTGGGTAGAACCATAATGGCATATTCTTATGTTATTCTACATGGAGGGTGGGTCAAGAGGGAAGAGCACAACCACCTTGCTCTTCACAGTAGGTAGTGGACCTTAAGTTCCGTCCGGGTTTGTAATTCCGATCCCAGTTCCCGTAAATCTGTCTACGATTTTGTTAGGTGACGGAGTTCGTTTTCGCAGCACAACACCCACCCCATTTTCCCTGAGCCTAGCCGGCCAACCTTTAGTAGACAGAGAGTGCTGACGAGACGACACTTCCCGTGTCCGTTACAAAATCTACACCAATGTCTAATTAAACTTTGGGGCCCGGAATTTTGTTTTTATGATGATTCCTGATGAGCGCCAACCGTAGTCCCAGTACCACGCAAAAAAAAAAAGAAATGCTGGCAGTCAAATAAATAGTTGTTTCGTCTGGTTTTGTTACTTCTTCCACTCGAGTCGCAACACACACACAGACACAGCGACAGACAGACAGCCAGGCACACCTGTCCGCACACTTGACGGGTATTTCCGTTTCCGTTATGCGAAAAGTTTTGTTTTTTTTTTTTTGGAGAGCCTAAGTCGTGCTAGTCCCCTTCCATTTTCGTGTCGAAGTTGTTGAGGGGAGAAAGTTTCACGCTTAACATTTGCGCCGCGCAAAAGTTGAAAAGTTTATCCCAACACACAGCACAGGACACAGGGACGGGTGGACTTACGGACAGGGCTGACTAACTAACTGACAGACACCTGTACGGTGTACACACATGTATGTGTTTGTATATATGTATGTGTATGCTGATTAGCGTGGGCCGTGATTAAGGCAAAGGCGAAGGTAAACGTGCCAAAGGCTTAGGCGTTGGATGGTTGAGAAAGTGGTCGAGAGGGGCGGCAAACTGGCGCTTAATTAAATTTAACAGCTGCTTAATTGCACTCATGCCTGTGGAGGGGGCTAGGCCACATTATTGCCGCTGCCTTGCCATTAATAATTTTGACCAAAAAACGCTAATGAGCCAAACTCAAGCGAAGTTCAGGCAGCTCCGACTTTGACTTCGACTTTGAGTCAAGTTTTTTCAATTTGTATAAAAAATACATAAGGCCCCCGGCAGCGGGCATAACCATTTAACGATAGAGTTTGCACTTTCCAAACGAAATTAATTTCAGTTCGTTTTAGAGTGCCTTTCCGGGCAGAAATTTCCCCAGAAAGTGCACTTTAAAGTAGAAGTTCGAGCAGCATAGTTGGTGGGCTGAGATCGTTGTGAAAAAGGGTGCAGTGTTGTTGTAGGTAATTGGATAAGTGAGCTTCATACCAAATAAATACTTGCTGAAACGTATAAAAAAAGCCACGATTAATCCTTAGATTTCCTTAGAAAAATAAGACGATCATTAGCTATAGATATAGCTAACTAAATATAAAGATATATACTTCCAATCTGCTTTAATTATTCTAAATTAAATAGGCCAGAGTTTCCAGCGCTTTTAGGGTATTAGCACTGTACCACTTTTTGACTCAACTTTCGTCAACCTTTGGCTGTTTTCATTTATCATTCGTGTGCTGGGCAGGCACTTCCTTGTCCGTGCGCTTCAATTTCGCTGCCTTGCCTCAATTGCTGGCCAGTGGCAGAGGCTATTAATTTCGCGTCAATTAAAAATTAAGCCAATTATTTGTGCCCAGGGCTGGGGCTGGGGCTGGCTCTGAACTGACTCTCTACTCTGGCCTCCAACAATAGACCTTGTTCTGGATCTTTTGCTTTCCCTTTCCCTTTCCGTCCGTTTCGTTTCCTTTGCTTTGCTTTGCTTTCCCTTGACTGCATTCGAAGTCCATTAGGGCTTCATTTGTTTTTAATGCTGTGTAACCTTTGCCTTTGCCAGCAACGAAAATAGCATAAAATAAAAGACAACCAAAAATGAAAAAAGAAGAACGTGATATTTCTAAGTTGGCACTTTCACGGCTTCGTTTCAGAGTCGGACGAACGTCCGCGAAGGTTCGCGTCGGCTGCCGGGTCGCCCGCCGTTTATTGGCTAATTTAATTTGCATGTCTTGCGTTTGGGCAATTAATCAGCAGAAACAGCTGTACGTCGCTTTAACCCTTTGCCAGCCATCCCATTCCCGGATGCTGGCCTCCTCTTCTTTTTATAGAATTTTTTGTCTGTTGGCCGTATTCTTGTTGTAGTCGCTTTTTCGGCACTTTATTTCAATCTTCCTCCAGTCACTTGCTACGAGTATGCTCTTTGTATTGTGTAATCCTTGTCTTGCTATTCCTTATTGAATTACATGCCACGCCCTCCTGTACCTCCTGTGCCCTGTTCACCATGCCATGCCCTTCGCCTTTTTAATTGCATTTTCCTTGGGCACAAATGCAGCTCAAGTGGCTGCCGACTGCTGCTTCTAGCTGCCACCTTTTGTGATGTCCTGGCCCCGGACCTTTGGTTGCCTCTTGCCTCTTCTCTACGCTCGAGTTGAAATTAATGCAGTAATTTGTAATGAGTTTGCTTCTTTGCTCTCCATTGCTGTTATTGTTGTCGGCGGCATTGCAGGATTTATTGTTGCATACTTGATGACGCCGGGCCGGGCATCTACTGAATATAATTCATTTCTTTTCGCAATCCAATTTGCAGCATGCACTGGCAAGTGCTTGTCCCTTGTTGTGATAATTTATTTCATTTAGTCGGCCACTAATTGTGCGGACAAACGCTGTACATAATGAGCCAGCCGTAGGCCCAGACGCGTTCTGAATATTCAAGCGTCATCGAATTTTGAGTTTGGTAAATCAAATTATTCAAAACGCAGACACAGACACAGGTTCCAGCACGAGACTCCACTACAGTCCCTACAGCCGGATGTCAGTCCAAAAAATTATTTTTGCTTTGGGAAATTTTGACTTGTTTTTTTTTTTAAATTTAAATTTCACTGAAAAATTACCATTTTATTATTGGGCTTGTAAATCTTTTTGATTGCTTATTTTTTTCGTACAGCATGGAATATTATTTGTACCTATTAATCATAAATTAATCTCACTAAAAACTCAGTAAACTGTATACTTAAGGGTCAATGCTTACTGTACTAAATTATTAACTCTTTCTTGATATTTTGCTACTTGCCAGACTGCCATTAAATTAAAATCTGAATCGTAGGTATCGTGTAGTCGGATTACTTTACTGTGTTTTGTTTTCGTTTCATCCAGCTTCGCAAACGCAACTTTGACACCTAACATGGGGATCATCAGGGCACAGGGGGCCAGAGGATAGCGGAGTGATCCCGTTTTTATATGCATTGTCAAGCCATAAATTTGTTTGGCTGTGCAGTATAAATATTTAAGCAAAGACAAGCCACGTCACGCACCCTCCACACTATAAAAGCGCCAACAAAAAATTGAAATAAATTGAAAATTGCTAAAAATATAACAAAGTGTTGCCCAAACCCTAACACTGGACAGGGGACGGAGGTGGTGATGAGGGTTGCTCCAAGGTTGGGGTAGCTTTGCCCCCACCCAGCCACTGTAGCTGTTGTTTGCTGGCTTCTCCCCACTTTCCACTGTAAGTTGAATCCTTTTGCCATGTCCATCTGTCTGCTCGGATCTGTCTGTCTGTCTGTTTGTCTGTCTGTCCCTCTACTCGCCAGAGTGTGCGTGCATATAAATTAAGTTTTAAAAGTAAGCATTCCTCCCACTCTCATCGTGCTTCTACTTTACTTTGCTTTTGCGTTGTACTCGTATTTGAAATCAAAATAAAATGCAGCAGCCAGTTTTCTGTTTGGAATTTGATAGTCCGCTCTTGCACAGGTGGGGTAAGGTAAGTTTGTCTGCCTTAGAGGGGAGCTTTGCTTTCAAACTTGGTGCAAGGCAATACCAACCAGCAGCCCGTACTTTGGTCAGCTTCTTGCTATGCGGAGCCAATCCCCCGAATCGGAAATGCATTAACATGTGAAGGGTGTTTAAAGATAAGCATAGATAAGCATAATGGAGATTGATTTTCTGTTGCCTGAGCCAGAGTACCAGAGTGTTTTGGAAATTTACTTGATATCTTTTGATTAGTATAAAAGGAATTCAATTAGGTAAAATGTTTTCCAAGCTATTGGTCGCTGCCTTTTGTGGGGGTCTTTGAAAGTTGCTGCATTTAGCTAAGATGTTTAAGTTTTATGAATAGTTTTTCTCCTTTAGAAGATGCTCTTCAATTAGGATCAACTTCGGAACTTCTGGCACCACCAGTGGTGCAGTTCATGCCGTGGCCGTGACATTATTGCAGTCACAGTGCGCATTCATTAGCAGAGCTTTCTTTTATCGATGCGAGTGACAATTAAATACGATTTTGCTTTCCAATTAAACCACTTGATTAGCTTTTATGCGCTGCAAAAGAACAGTCAATGCGAATGATCTCTCTCTCTCTCTCACTGAATGTTTTGCGCGGCCAGCAGGGGGTGTGGACGCTGCCACTGGCGTTGCAGTGTGACCAGCGTTGTGCGTGAAGCATGTTAATTGCGCCTAATCAGCGACAAGAGCATTAGCACCGCAGCTTCGTTCGTGTATGGGCGTTGCCCTCCAAGCGCTTAATTACACAAGTCAAGTGGGTTCGTGGCTTCGAGGGTTTGAGGGTGCCAGAGCTGACCCAAAAATCCCGCTGACTACTCAGCAAGTGCAGAAATTTCCTTCAAGATTTTCTGCTGACGTCTGCTAGATTTCCAATTCCCGTATTAATACAAAATGGGAAAAGAAAAGTCTCCGTGTGCCCGAGACAATTAGTCACTGACTAAAAGATTTCGTGTAATCAAAAGGCGAAGAATCTGGGTCTTGGCTTAGCTTTTCCTAAGACGTTGCAATTTTTGCGCTGATGGCTTAAACTCCAATTTCCGCATTCTACCAAAAATGGGATGGGACAAGCTCTAAGTGTCGGCGACAATTTGCTAGTTCACCGCATTCACTTTGGTTAACAGATTTCTTTTCGTGCCACTAACTCAATAAACTCAACGTTGTCTTGCATGACAAGAGCAATGTCGACAGACACTCAACGGGTTATTAGCGAGGGGATTGTGGGTGGCTGGGTGGCTGCTGGTGGTGCTGCTTGGGCTGCGTTGGTGGCCAACGTTGTCTTTTGGCCCCAGCCATGATGATGAGCTCTTGTTCGTCTTCCTGCCGACGAGTCGTCCTCGTTGTTGTTGTTGTCGATTTCGTTGCAGTGAGCGCCTCGCTAAATGGATTTTTAATGTCGTTGCCAATGCAGGAAAAGTTTCCCCAAAAAGGTTGTTGTCATCGCTAGAGCGAGTATCCTGTGTGTACGTGAGCGTGCGTATCTCAGTGTGTGTGTGTGTGTGTGTAAATAATAACACTTAAGCGCTCAAATTGTCTAATGGGTTCAGGCGTGGCATTCATAGAGATGGCCAAGAGTAGGTCTCTATCAAACAGTTCACAGGAAGCCAGGGAAGCCACGTGATCGAAATTCCCCCACATAAATATAAAAAAATAAACAACCAAACAGGAAAGCATTATGGTAAAAGAATTAAATTTAATTTTATTAATTTAAATAATTTTTAACAAAATAAATGTGATTCGAAGCGAAGTGAAGTGAACTAGGGAAACATTTTCATCTGTTCGAATGATCGTGAATTAAATTGTATTTCTATAATGTGAAAAACACTGCAGCTGCAGCTATCTCCTGTCATCTCCAAGGGGATGCTGTAGCTGCTGCTGCTGTGGCTGCTGTTGCTGCTGTTGCTGCCTCAGCTTCTATGCTTAGGTACGTGCAACAATCAAGTGTCAGCGTAATGAGCTATCAAGCTGCAAAATATGCAATTTGAGCGCGACTGAATTGTGCGACAAAGAGACCCGCTTACACACACACAAACACACCGAGCTGCTGACACTCACACAACACAAATGCCCGGTTGAGACGAGAACAACGCCAACGACAACGACAACGACAACACCTCGCTATCGCAGGAGCTTTTGCTAAATTTTGCGTGTAAGTGACAAGTCCCGCATAAAAGGGCATAACAACTGCAAAATTCTGATGTGAGTAGGAACTATGCAGGGTACATGTGTGTGGTGTGGTGTGTGTGTGTGTGTTCTGCGGTAAACACACACAGACACACAGGCAGTAGTCAGACTGTGAGTGGAGGAGGAAGCAGGATGGGGGCGACGCGTTTTTGTTGCACTTATTAATGAACAAACAACAGAGCGGCTACGTAATCATCGTTGTCAGCCAAGCGCCATCATAATCAAGCACTCAAGCGCATAATTATGGCATGGGTAAGAGTGGGTAGGGACAGTGGTAGGGACAGGGGTAGGGACAGGGGTAGGGACAGGGGTAGGGACAGGGGTAGGGACAGGGGCAGGGGCAGGGGCAGGGGCATGGTCGCGGTCCATGATGAGGGTTGAGGGATGAGGCTTGCGGCGTCCTGTCCTGACGTTCGTTGGCTTGGTTTTTTTTGGATTTTGGGTTTGAGGTTTGAATATTGTTCTGTGGTTAGAAACCAACGAGATGCAGTGGCGTCGTCACTAGGAGACAGACATGAATTCTTCTACCAGTTGTTGGGAATCACAGGAAGAGCCGAATTTATGAAATCATTAAGGAGAAGAATACTGCTTACTGCTTTATCTGGTGCCAATCCTCTTGCCTATTCTAGGCGACGCCCCTGCTTTAGTCACTGACCAGCAGCGCCTTGCACATGGCGCTATGTTTCCAGTCTCTTGATATCATTGCGCTCCTCTGCTGTGCTCTGCTCTGCTCTGCTTGTTGCTCTCGTCGTTGTCGCCATAGTCGGTTTGTATCCCATAATTTACAATTAAAAATCATGACACTTAAACATAATTAAAATATGAAAACGGTTTTTGCAGCTACGCAACAATAAAGTGTAATAAAAGTTAATTAGAAGAAGTGCAAAATACGAGTACGAGCGAGGAGCCCTTAAAGCCCAGCCAAGCCCCCCAACCCATGCCAGGCAAATGCATGCACAAAAACCCATTAAATTTTGGTTGTATGTGCCATTGCCAAGTTCAGCCAGCAATGGGGGCAAAAAGTATTGAGCACTAATGTGTTTTTAATCACCAATGCAGTCAGCCGTGGAGGTGGCTTGCATTTGCAACTCGTTGTTTATTATGCCATTCGGCAGGACTTAAATATTCCATGCAAGAATCTGGCTTGGGCGAGCCAGTCAGAACAATGCAGTCATCGGGGTGTTAAATGGTTTTGTCTGCATGTCAAATTACAGGAAGCATAATTTCAAGCCTGGCTGCCCGCACCCGCACCCGCACCCAACCCAAAACCCAAACCAACGCCACAAAACATCAAGTCAAAACCCAACTCAACCGAGTCCAATCCAAAGTAAGCATAAAGGGGAAAGCGAACACACACAAAAGGTGCAAAGCAAACGCTTTGAAATTATGCATTGAATTTTTGGGGCTGGAATTGTTGTGTGGGATCGTGTCAGCGGGGGGACTGGTATTTATTGCTGGTCATTAGGCAAATCCATTGAGCAGTTAGAGGGATAATCAATATAGATTATCGAAGAGGAAATGGAAATTTAAATTTGTAAGAACATCAAGTGATCAGCTAAGGCTTAAAACTGTTTTAAAATATAATAAATTTACGGAATAGGCAGCGTTAAATATATTTAGACTTTGCTTAGATTTATCAGATGTTAAATACAATTAAATAGATTAAGTAAAGTTCTGCTAGTCGATTGCCATTTTGAGGCTTTCCTCTACTCTGTCCTTCTGCTCCAAGTACTCGGGACCACCCACTTCATGCCGCCTAATGCAGTTTCGAGTGCATTATGTAAAATATCCTTTGTGTGTTGTGCTATTAATTAGGCATATTAAAATCGACGCTGACAGCTTTGTGGTTAGCCGCCGGTTCGAGGTTCGAGGTTTTTGGGGCCTTAGCCGTCAAGGATATTTTAATCAGGCCAATTGTTTAAGCGACTGCATTATGCAGGATCGCAGTGAACCGCAGCTGAGGCTCATTACAAATGAAAATTACCAATTAATAATAAAGCTTCAAGAAGGCTAAGAATTTCTCATTACTCTTTCTCTCACTCAGGCTCCGGGATGAACCAGCCAAAAAAAAAGAAAAAAAAGGCGAACTTTTGCGGTGATCTGGTGAATGCAAAAATCATTCAAGTATATACATACATACCCATTTACATATATACGCGTACATATTTCTCCCAGCGCTCTGCTTTGCTCTGTATATTTTTTTTGTGGGTCATAAGCCATTAGCCAGGGCAAACGGAAAACACGCTAAGCCAGCGCGCGGACTGTGAGCGGACTGTAAGTCCTTTATGCATGCTGGATGAGGATGATTCTGGTGCTGAGGCAGAGGCACAGGCTGCGGTTGTGGCTGCAAATGGAAGTGGCACTGCCACTGGACTCACAGTGGTGTGAGAGTGCGGCGTGGGCGATGCAGCAGCATTGAGGGCCAAAAAGTTAATTGTAAACATGACCCAGTTTGCAGTGGACACTCCACCCATTCCCGGCTTTGGCTGCTGCTGCTTCACTGCTCCTCCTGGTTGTGCCAGTCACTCATTCAGTTCAGTGCCGCAAACTATGGTGCGCTTTTGTCTGGAGCTTGAGCAGGAGACATCGGGTGGGCTGTGCATCCCTGAATGAAGAATGCCTCACGCTTTATTATGCGACATTGGCCCCAGCAGCAGCAGCAGCAGCAGGCAGCTGCTTCAAAAGGATATTTGTAATGCTCCATTGTGCAGCTCTCTTGTTACTGGTGCTGGGTGCTGGGTGCTGCGTGCTGTTGCCGCTGTCACCTAAGTCATTTTGGCCTCACTTGAGTAATGGCAGCAACGCCTTAAAATATGCAAAAGCTCGAAAAATGTTTATAATATCTGCAGTGCAAACAAGACGACGTTTGCCGCCGGAGACGAGAGAGTGCAGTGCAAAAAGGGATTTCCATGCGGGGTCTGGTATGGTCTGGTCTGGCCTGGCCCCGATCTGTGTGCAGGTTGTAGTTGCAGTTTCTTAGTTATCCCGAAAAATGCCCTACAGGCTTCGTTGCAGCATCCATGCGGGGCATGCAGCTGGCTGGCTGGGTGGCTGGGTGGGTGGGTGTGTGGGTGTTGGCTGCAGCTCAAGTTAATTGGATTTGGGCAGAGTGCTGCCACGGGCGACCTTTGAAGGCTGTTCGCTGTGACGCTTGCTGCATTCAGAGTGTGTGTGTGTTAGTGGGTGGGTGGTTAGGGGGGTCAGTTGTAGTTCTAATGGCTCCAAGTGTCTTTTTAATGACACCTGAAGTCATTCGCCAAGCTTAAGCACTTGAACTATCTACGTAAAAGTTTCCCTCAGCAGACAAAGAAGAACGCGGAACTTCTGCTGCTTCGACACTTGGAGACTGTTCTGGGCCACAAATCGTAATGCACATTGACGCAAGAAAGCTGGCAACATAGCGGGAATTGAAGCAGACAGCAGCCATCCGCTCCATGGGTGTCTGCCCCGCCCCGCTCCACCCTCTTAACACGCCACATAAGTCAATTTTCAAGTGGATGTCCAACATGAATGAGTAATGTGTGGGGCGAGTGAGTGCTACAGTCAGAGTCATCGCAAGGGGATATGGGGATATGGGGGAATCTCCAGAGTAAGAGTCGGAAAACATTGCTCCAAATTAAATGGGGACTCAATTTCATAATCAATTTTTGTCTTAGTATCCTTCGTAGTCTACGTCTCTGTGCCACTCGCACACTCGTGCACTGCTAAGCATCTCCATTTGATACATATAGAGTCAAATATGCTTACCGTTTTGGGGCCTGGGGAGAGGCGGGGGAGCATGAACATAAAGTACATTTTGCCTCAGAGCCAGTCTCCGGGATGTGACGCAAAACTTGCCACCAAAGAACACCAGCCACACGGAGCTATGCCACAACAAAGACGTTGCACATAGGACTACTTGGATATGCATAAAACTATGCTACATTGGCACTAAAACAAACAGCAGAACGGCACATGGAGGTGGGTGTGGGGTGTCTGTGTCTGTGTATTTATAAATGTACAAGATGCTGGGTGATGATGCTGATGAAACATGCCCAGGCAAAGGTAACATAATCCCAGGGTTGAAGAACTTGATTGCAGGAGGGCAGGAACTAAACCAGGATATAAATTAATGTTAGGTTTAAGACTATACCTTGTGCCAGTCTATATGTAAAGAAATAGGAATGATGGAAATTATGAGCGTAAAATAATAATGCAAATGCGATTGGAACTAGTTCTAAGGGTCACTCAGCTCTGCTCATCAGCAGCTACATACAGAGTCGCCCTGCTCATCCCCCACTCAACCAAAGCTTTTATGTTGGCTGAGTAAATGTTTAAAATATTTGGGCTGCCTCAGCTTCTGCTTTTCCTGCTGCTGCTCCTCCTGCTGCTGCTCCTCCTCCTCCTCCTGCTGCTGCTCCTTCTGCTGCTGCTGCTCCTCCTACATGTACTCGTAGTTGAAGTTCTGCGCCCAAAATTATTAAGATGAGTGGCATAAATTATGAGCAGACCAGCAGCAGCAGCAGCAGCAGGAGGAGGAGCAGCAGCAGCAGACGACCGGGCACAGGACTCGTAAAAGCCGCTGGCATATTATCCATAGGGACTTTGGGTTAGTGGGGGGGCGGAGGGGATGGATTGTTTGATGAGTGAATGACTAACTGCATGACAGTTTAGCCAGGGTATGTGTATGTGTGTGTTTGTGTGTGGGTGGGTGCTTGTGTCTGTGTGGTTTACATGTAGGGGTTGATCACTTTAAGTATTGACAACGTTGGACGACTGCAAGTCGTATACATAATGTTCGGGTGTGTGTGTGTGTGTGTACTTGAGGTTCCTCTTGGTTGGTTGGGGGTGGGCAGGGCCTGTGGCAGTTAGTTTAATATTTATTTAATTTAATATGCTAATTGGATGTGATCTGTGCATACGTGTGTGTGTGTCTATGTCCTGTCCTGTGCTGTGCTGTAAGAGCAGCAGCAGCAACAACTTTACGAGCGAACAATTCATAAATAAATGAATACGAAAGTTTTCACATGTCAACGAATTGAGTTTGTGTGTGTGTTCAGTTTAGTTCCCCCTCACTGCTTCATTCTTGGGGCAACTACAACTATAACTACTGCTGCTGCTGCTGCTGCACCACCGACTTTTATAAATCGTTTTGAAAAATTTGCCACCAAAGACGGAAAATGCTGTCAGCAGATAGCAGACTTGTGCCGCAAGGCACCAGCCACAAGCGACGACAAATTGTTTTTGCGATAAGATGGGACAAGTGACATGCGGCTCTAATCGTTTAGAGCACGGCCCCCAAAAGGGGCGCGTTCCCATTGCAACCTAAAAGGCTGCCACTCCGTTAACGTTAATTATATTAAAGTGAAGCAGAGGCAGAGACAGAGACAGACACAGACTAAGCTGCCATGCTGTACATGGCCTGACCGTTGCAGCAATTGCATTAAAAGTGTGAAAAATAGCAGTGCACTTGCATACATATGTAATGCACCACGGACCCCCCACACCCCCCCAGTGCCCGCAATGCTTTCTGCATTCTGCAATCAAATTGAATTTGTCAAACGATATAAATAAATGGTTTATCAAACGAATTGCAAAACTCTGCTGTCAGCGGGAAATGGAATTGCATGCCAAAAAGTATGCAATGAATTATACGCGAACGGACAAAAGGAAAATGTAACAACTCAAAAACACACCGGGGCCGGGAAAAAAACTCCAGCTGCAGAAATAGTACAAATAAAATCTTAAAAAATACATATCGAAAATATGTATATAAAAAATTCTGCAGCGCTGGGAAATGGTTTTTTTTTTCTGTTCACAAATTGTAGGGTGTCCAGCGCAGAATGGTGGCGTGGCAGCGGTATGCTTGGTTTGCGGCACACATTTGGCTGCACTGGAAAGCAGAGTTGGTAAAGTTATGAAAACTCGTGCCACTCGGAGCTCTCCCCACTGGCTTTTGTCCATATGTCTCACTCCAAAGTATTGATGATGTAATTAAATGAAAAAAGGGGGGACGACTGCTTTTCTATCCATCTATCTAACATCAACAGCAGGAGGAAATTATGGAAAAATATGTACCATGCTGAAGGATTTGAATGCATATATTTTGGACGAATTCTATTCATAGAAATGTTCATTCATGTATTTCTGTGTGGTGCAACATTCTGATTGCATTAGTTTACGTAAAATCTACATTTTTGATGGAGTTTCATGTTGAGAAATATTTTATTTTGTGTTATTTTGGTATAATTTGTATCTATGATATTTATTATTGCATGTAAATGAAATATTTTGACTTGACTTGGAGTCGATAATTATTTTTGGTGTAGTTTCCTGGTCTATTTTCGCTGCCCTGGGCTGTTGTTCCATTGTGAGCCTGGTCTATTCCGGTGTAGGGCATTCGTTGGGCTTTTAAATCCAACTTTCTCATTGTTTATCTCTGCTGCTGATGCGTACGTTTTTCTGCTTTTCCCTTGGCACCTTTTTGTGCTGTATTTTTCATACATATGTGAAGCACAAATAATATGAATTTAAATTGAAGCTAAGAAAATAAAAAAAAGGGAGAACGACACAAAGAAGAGCGTCAGCAGCGGCTCGTTGAACTGTGAAAAGTAGACGGGAAGTAGCGAAAATGATGCACACTCGCAGGCGAACAATCGCAGTCCCAGTGCCATACAGTAAGCGACATGCTGCGAAAGTCAGTCAGTCATCAAGTCAGTCAGTGAGTGAGGCAGTCACTGTGCCAGCCATATTGGCACAGTGAATGGGTAGCGGGTGCGTGCGTAAAGTGATTCTCGATAGGAGGAAAATGTATGCAAAATAAATGCACACACGGTACACGCCATCGGATGGAGGTTCCACCTCCTGAAGAGCGGCGTAGGAGAGACTTGTTGAGCTGCAGACCCGCTACCCGTTACCCGTTACTCACTCTCATCTATGACCCGGGCGCTCCATTCGTTTTGTTGTATGTACAGCATACTCGTGCCAGTAAGAAATTGCAATTGCTTTGCGCAAACTGACATTGACAGCCTCTGGCATGGAATGGTGGAAAATGAGGGGGACTGGAGCCGAAGCTGGAAGCTGGAGCTGTGGCTGGCCTGCCACTCTGTTCCCCATCAATTTGAATGACATTCACAAACAGCAAGCATACAAAAAGAAGGAAATATATACACGCATATATGTATACTATATACAAACACATATACATATGTATGTATGTAAGTACAAGCAGAACAAAATGAAAAAGAAAATTGTGACATTTGTATAGAAATAGTTTTGCAGTTGTAGCAAATAGTTTTGCAGACATTTTTTGATTGCCGCATACTTTAAGGGGTTCGAGGCAGTCAACCAGAATGGATGCCAGTGCAATTTTCCGAGAACGAATAAAAGTGAAATATTATTTCGGGGGCTGGGGCAGATTTTTAGCACTGCTCTGAACAGAGCTTTTGGTTTTTAATATTTTAATAAGTCAACCAGCAATATACTCATCCACTTTTCATTATCAACAAGCATAAATATTCGTACATATGTATATATATATATGGGTACATAAGTATATGTATATGCACGACTTTCCATGTGCTCGTTCTCCTGGCCCAAACGATGCCATCTTCCACATGAGCTGGCATCCGTTGCTTGCGCATTTTGCAGCATTTTCAAAAGGTTAATTTTCCAGTTATCAAATAAAAGGCCAGGCGTAGCCATGCCAGCAGCTGGCTGTTTGCTGTTGGCTGTTGGCTACACACATGCTTGGCAAATAGTTTTGACAGCCATCGAGAGAGTGAAGGATGATGCTATGGGATGGAATAGGAGGGGGGAAACTGCACTGCTAGTTGGCATCCCAACCTCCTTCGTACGAGCATTTTCCACAGCATTTTTCTTGTAATAAGTTTAGCTCTAGAGTGCCGTGCCCGGCATGCCCCGCAAAGCGAACAATTTTCTGGCAGAACTCGTTTTGCATTTTAGCATTTTGCTTGGCTGCTTTGGGGCCAACAAATTTTGTTTTTTATTTTATTTGTATTTTGCTTGTATATTAATTTTAATTTGAAAACATTAAGCTACGAAATCAACTTAGGGTTAGGATTTAGATTCAGTTTCATTTATGAATTTAATTCTTCTTCTCGGTTAGATTGTAGATTTGCTTGGCAACATCCGACAGCTGGACATCAATGGCCTTGGTGTCGTCGTACAGCGAGGGTGCCTCGCCCAGGATCACAAATGTGCCCACCAGCGACGCGATCATGAAGAGCCACAGAAAGAGCCGATCCATGACCATGGCCACAAAGCCCCAATCCTGATCCTCCTGCAAAATGGTAAATTGAAAAAAAAAAGAAACACACTTTAGTCAGTCGAACGAAAGCGAATGAAATATGGCAGCTAATTGAGCTTTGAGCCCGCACTTTGAGCGATTGGCTTTCATTAGGCACTTGGTTCTTAATCTACTTATGCCCGGCATCAGTTCGGTTATCAATCACAAGGCAAAATCGAAGTGGAGTCGAGCAAAAATGGGGGGGAAAAAAGCAGACCAAAGCAAAGGAGCCAACAACAAAAAAAAGACAGTGAAAAGCCCTATGGGGCGCACAACAAAGAACATTTTCGGGTTGTTTGATTGAAACGTTTGGCTAAGCTCGCTCCCGCCGCCCCCACAGATGAAGTGGGGAATGTTGCATGAGATGAGGGCTACCTACCGGAGGCTGGCCACTGGCCACTGGCTACGGGATGGCTGCTGCGCCAATTGCCAGTCAATTGAACAAAAGCAATTAAAAGTGGATTTGCCGTGCCGTGCCGAACCGAACCGAGCCGAGCGCTCTTAAAGTGCAAATATGAGAAAAGCTTAAATAAGTCGACAAAATAAAGCTAGTCCCTGCCAAGCATCAGAGACAGGGAAAAGCGATTTTTGCGGTTTTTCTTTCTCCGGCTCCAGCATCCAGCATCGGGCAGAGCCTGTGCCTGGATTCTGGAGCCTGCGACCGACAAACGGAATTTCCAATTAAAAATTCAATCAGCTGCTGCTGCTGCTGCTGTTGCTGCTGCTTCTACCAGACTCACCGCATTGAACTCGTCCTGCCGCTGCATGTGATGCTGTATGAACATGACGTTGTGGATGGCCTTCTCCAGCTCGAAAGGATACTTTTTGCGTGCCGCCACATCGCTCAAAGAGTCGTCCAGGCCGGACAGCACCGATGGCAGGCCGTTGTAGCCGCTCAATGTGCTGAGGCCGCCACCCAAAGCGCCCACCAGGCCGCTGAATCTGTAAACGTGAGACCACATGTCCGCCCACTGTCATAAGGTGCAGGACAGGCTGCGAGGGCTGACCGAGAGGAACATCTGTAAGCCTTTCGGCCTGTGGCCAAGCTTCTTGCGAGCAGCCCTCGCACATGGATTGTCTGATGGGATAAGATATCTTACCTGTTGGTGGCCGTGGTAACATGCATGCCAGTGCATCCCCCCACCCCGACACGGCCTTGCATGCGCCGAATGGAGTCCGGACTGGAGCCGCCCGAGTTCATTTGCATCTCATCCATCAGGGCCTGGCCGAACTTCGACTTGCTGAACTTCAGGCCGTAATTGATCTTATTAGCGGCCAGATCACGCAGCAAATCCTTGGGGACACGCATCAGCAGAAACTTGGGCAGCCGCTTGATGAAGAACGAGCGTATCCAGGGCCGCATCTTGTGGGTGCTCGGCTTCCGATAGTGTATATTGAGTATAATGATGGTAATGACGACGCTCAGCCCCACCAGCAACATGGTGAAGAGTAGGTACTTTCCCAGCAGCGGCAGGGCCAGCGACGTTGAGGGTATAATCTCGGATATGAGCAGGAAGAACATGGTCTGTGAGAGCAGAATGCTGATGCAGAGCGCAATCTTTTCGCCAGAGTCCGCGGGCAGATAGAAAACGAGCACCGACAGGTAGGAGATGCCCACGCACGGAATGATCAGATTAACCGTGTAGAACAGAGTCTTTCGCCTCAGTGTAATGTTGAAGAAGATATCTGGAACAGTCCAACAAGCGATATTCCAGCAGCGGCAGCAGCGGCAGCAGAACAAAATAAAAGGAAGATGGAGATTTTTTTGGGGGGTGGGTGGAGGGAGGGAAAAAAATTGTGTGGGATGAGTTTGGGTAGAGCTTTCGCGTAATTTGATTGTCGGCGATTGTAAGCTTTAAACTCCACAAAACTCACCCGGATACGGTTCGGCACAGCACGGATAATATTTCTCATGCCGCTCCGCTGGCACGCCCAATATGTCCCACTCGACACTGGGATAATACTCGCGCAAATCAATGCCAATCTCCACTTTGTTGTCCTTGTCGTTCTTCTGGCTGATGTGCTTCAAATCGATCTGCAATATGAGAAATAACCGTTGAATCGTTGATGGAGCCGTTAAAATCGCCATCGGCCATCGGCCATCGCCAAACCCATCGCCCTAACAGCGTTACAGCGTCAAAGGCTCTTAAAGCCAACGGGCGTGACAACTTCATTCCCGTTGGCAAGTCAACGTTCCTTGCCTTGCCAGGCTCAAGTGCAGTCGTTAAAAGAGTAGCGAAAATTTAAATGCGTTGACAAACGCTTCGCTTCGCTGCTCTACGCTTCGCCAGCGTGGCCAAGAAGGCGACTGCCTTGGGTATTGTGTGTGAACGTGGACTCAGGTCCGCAGGGTCAGCGGAAGTGGAAGTAGCTGAGAGTCGCACTTTGGCTTAATTTATGGCCGCGCATTTTTATGACAGCGACACACAGTTCAGAGAGAGAGAGAGAGCGGAGAGCAGAGGGAGAGCTCTTGCTCTTGTGACTTGCTCGCTCACTCTTAGTAAATTTATGTGTGTGTGTGTGACGGTTAGACAAGTTTCAATTACACTTTTACAATTTCTCACATTTTAATCTGAAGAGAGACGCCCCCGCCGCCGCCGCCACCGCCACCGCCACCGCCGACGCCTTTTCGATGTTCTCACGGCATCTTAGGCTTGTAAGTCTTTGGGCTCTGCCTCCCTAGATAAATGGTTGCCCATAAATCGCCAGCCACGCCCATTTATCTAGTAGCAGAGCATGTCGAGTGGCACGCAGCAGAAGGAGGAGCAGCAGCAGCAGTAGGATAGTAGCATGGGCCATGGGCCATCATCACTTACCTGATCACCATCATAGGTCCAGGAGCCGAATTTCATAAAGCAGGTCTGCTGATCGAACGGAAAGTAGCGGACATCAATCTCGCAGCTGGATTTGAAAATGGCAGGCGGTGTCCACACCACTTTGCCCGTGTAATGGAGTATGGCCTTGGTCATGGTGGTTACCACATACTCCCCATCGGCACTGGCAACAAAGGTTGGCGCAAAGTAGCAGGAAAATACATGTGCATGGATTTCGGGGGCAGACTCACTTATTGTAGAGAACAATGTCGGGTAGCCAGATGTGCTCGGAGGGCACATAAAGCTCGGTAACTCCGCCATATTCGGAGGGATCCCATTTGAATTTATGATCCTGCCATTCATGCTCCAGCCAGACGTTCGTCGTTAGAATTTGATCTTTCAGATTCTGCAAAATGAAAACCAAACATTCTCATGCTCTATGTATATACCACAAGCCAAAAATAACGAGAAGGAACGTGTGAGTCGCTTCTGGGGACGCGACTCTACTTATACCCGTACTGAGTCAGTATATACATTTTTGAGCTTATAATTTTTTAGAATTAAAAAAAAAAAAAAGACTATATATACTTTATGGGGTCGGAAACGTTTCCTTCTCTGCGTTACACACATCCACTTTTACCAAAAATCTTAACTCTTTTTTGAGTACGGGTATAAAAATAAATAAGAGTAGTAGTCGTCAGGGGCTAAGGCCCAGTCATGCATCAAGGGGGATTTGCATTTTATTTTTATTTCATTTTTTTTTTTTTTTGTGCGCCGTGGCAGTTCTCTATATCATTTGCACTTCTTCTGCATGGCATCTCGTCTCGTACCCGGCTAATGTGCTTTTTGCTGTCAGCTTACGCTTTCGTTTCCCTTTTTGGCTTGTTTTATTACCTTTTAAGCCTTTTGGTGGCTCGGTTGCCACACCGCACCGCACAGCACACCACCCATTGGCTGCCATGCAGCCGGAATTGCAGTCCCTGACAAATGGCTTCGCAGGAGGAAACTTAAAGCGAGCGCAGACAACATTATGCTTCAGTTTCAGTATACGTATACCGAGTATTCCGTGTAATGAAATGTTCCAAGAAAATGTTATCAAAATCTACTACTCACTGTGTCCCAGTTGCTGCTTCAAGTTTGAGAAATGCGGATAATTTATCTGGTGGGGCAGCCAGTAACCAGTGCTGACAGGAATAAAGCTGAGATGTTCAGCATTGAAATATTCAACTTAAATGGGGAAAAAGGAAACCCCTCAACGCTCAGCACTCAGCTTCAGCTTGGGACAACTTGAGAGTGTCATTAGAACCCCTCATAGATCCGCTTTGGCCAGACCCGGACTCGCCTCATTTGTTGCTGTTTATTGCTTAGCATATTTTATTTACGATCCGTGGAAAGTTGCTGGCAACTTTTTGTTTTGTTTTTGCTGTTGCTGTTGCTGGCAGCGCAAATGTAGCGCATCGATGCCCCATGGCTTCTCCAATACTTTGGGGTGTGGGAATTAATTAAAAATTCTGTCAATGCCAGTGCCCCAACTTTCAGCAATTGCATTAATTTATTCGACCCACCCCATCATCCCGCTTGGATATTAATGTACTCACCAAATCGATGAGTTGCGACAGCCGCAGACCCAGCTTGACCAGCACCGTGTCCGTGTTATTGCTGACGGGTCGAATGAGGCGATTATAGTTGCTCAGCAGATCGTCATAGAGCCGCTTGGCGTCCGGATTGCAATGGACTGTTTCGCAGAGCAGCAGAAACACGACCAGCAGGCAGAGTAGCTTGCAGTGCTGCCACATGGCCGAGAGCATGGGTGCCAGTTGTGGGCGTGAGCAGCGCGCCATGACGTCACACGCCGCCTTCTGTCGTAGAAGAAGGCCTTGACGGCGGCCGGGCCGGTCTTTTACGGGTATTGATACACAACACGCGCACAGGTTTTTGTTTACCTTTTTGGCTGTTCAGCTCTGCTCTGTGCTGTGCTGTTCTGTTGCCTCTACAATCTCTGGAGTCTCCTCCGGACGACGTAGCTCTGACGTAGTTCCGAGCGACGCGACACCGAGAAGAGCGAGTATTTTTTGTTTTTTTTTTTTTTGTGTTTTAGCACATGAGCTAAAAGCGTTTAAAAGTCTCCAAGTCTCGGGGAAGATACAGCCACTGCCTGCCGCTGCTGTTGCCGCTGCTGTTGCCGCTGCTGCTGTTGCTGCTGCTGCTGTTGCTGCTGCTGTTGCTGCTGCTGCTGCTGATTTTGACGTCGGCGCAGACGGCCGGTCCTCATCCGCTCAGAAACCTGAAAGAATCAACTGCTCTGACGGGAACTGGGAGCTGGAAACTCCCGTTTGCCACAAAGATGAAGCCAGCTGCGCCCATGCAGCTGATTGTTGTTCGTCCGGCAAAATGAACCAAAATAAATTTAAACTGCACCAAAAAATTTTAATTTTTCACTGCGAATATTGTTCCAAAAATATATTGAAAATATTTGCAATATTTGCGCTGGATTTGTTCTTTTTGAGAGGCAGACTTTCACTGAATTTCACCAAAACTGCTGCAGTCTGGCTGTGTTCGCTCCGTGCTGTCCTGCATAGATATTCACAGAATTCATACTGATGTGCGTATTGTTTTTGTAGCCTTGCAAGGACCTCAGTCGGCAGTCGGCAGTTGGCAATCGGCAGCCGCAGCCTCTGCCTCTGCTTTTGTAGCTTTGTCGCTTGGTCCAAAAAGTCTCGATTTGTGGCGCCACAAATGCTGCGCAGCGCCTGCGCCCTGCGTGTGTCACCCTGTTTTCGTGTGCGGCAGCCAAGGGGTCGGGCAGTGAAGAGTCAGTCGGTGTATCAAGTATTGCTGTGGCCCTGTAAGCCGTTATTCACTTAGTTACACACAGCATCTAAGCCAAGCCCTAGTCTCTGCACATTCGCTCTCTTTTTGCATCGTTTACTCTCGGGGCATCGTCTCTCTCTTTTTTTTTTGGTGGGGGGGGGGGTGGTGTCGGGTGTCTCTCTCTTTGGTTGGTTATCCTCTCGACTCCATTACAACTTTAAAAGCAGCGTGTTCTCTTTATTCTTATATATATATATATAATATTTTTGTGAGCTCTCACTCTCTCCCGCGATTCGTATGAGCCACAGCCCAAAAAAATTCCCCTGCTAACACTGAAAAAGTAAACTTCACCAATACACCCACATGCACACACACACACATACACACATGCAAAGATATACGTACACTTGTACACATACCGTTGCACATTTGGCAAACACTCATACGCCCTCCCCCCCCGCACTCCCGTTAGCTCCCACTCATCCTTGGCACATTTCGTTTAACCAGAAACCAAATTTTTCGTAATTGTCAACATTCGTTAAAATCTACGTTAACATGCAGCCAGACTCGGCCACGACACGCACCCATACACACACACACACACACACACACACACACACTAATACTCACACCCCCCACCCCCCACCCCCACCCCACACATACACCTTTCAGCACTTGTGCATTTTACATGTTTAACGTTGCACTGCTGCCCGTGCCACACTCCCATTCCCATTCCCAGTACCAATACTCCAGGCTGTGGGCTTGGGTTTTGGGGTTCGGTTTTTGGTTTCGTTTCGTTTGGTATTTTGCTGCGTCTGTTCACATATGTGTCATATTGCGATTTTGAGTTGTTTCTGTGGTTTTGGTTTTGCCACACCAGCCACACACACCACACACACCCATAGCACCCATAGTACCCATAGCACCTATGGCTGCATCCATAGCTGCTGGCTGGCACACGGACATGTAGCTGCTCGGTGAATTCTTTCGTTTGCCTTTACCCAGTAATGTTGCTCACTCTGATGACAACTATGTGGCACTGGCAGCTGATGGCACCATCCTGCGGCTTTGACTACCTTTTCTGTTTCGTGCAGTTCCCAAATTTAATTATTGGCATATGATTGAATTTAAGCAGGGTTTCTTCTTCATTTTTTTTTGCACAACTGTCGTATCTGTTTTAATTGAAATTTACAACGTTTTTTTTTGAACCCATCAATTATTCGGTTTCCCATTCAAACGAAGAATCTGCTTCAATTTGTATTCACTCGGGACAACTCTTATGGCAGAATTTGGCAGTGCCAAAAGTGGTTTACAGAAACTTTTACCCTCCAGGACTCCAGGACTTTGCCTGGATTTCGTTGCGGAGTTGCTGCTGGGACCACATTTCGGGTTCGGTTCTTTTTTTGTTTTTTTTCTGTTCTGTGTGTTTTGTTGGTCAGTGTTGTTGGAGCTCCCTGGCTGCCATAATGATACATGAACTCTGTCATTTGGTTGGCCCCGCCATTGAGCCGCGTGTGTTTTATGGCTTACGGTCATTGAAGGCGCTTTTAGCTCTGCTCTGTGATTGTTTTTTTTTTTTTTTTGTCAGATTGGTCACATCAGCGTTTTTTTTAGTTCTGGCGGGAGATTCAATGAGTCATTTGGGTGCGCCTGCTGCTGCTGCTGTGCTTTGTTGGAGACAACTTTAATCTACTCTATTAGCTGGTTTATTGCTGTTTTTTTTTGTGGCCACCCTTTAGTCATTGTACCCGTCCTTTGTTTGAGCCTCATTTGAATGAGCTGATGATGCTGCTGCTCCTGTTATTGCTTTCATTAGCCAACTCATTTCTGTGGGAGTGTTCCAGTGACGAACAAAACAGCGGCAGCGACTATGGCATGTTCCTCATGTTTTATTGCCACACGCACACGCACACGCACACCCAAGCACATGCACACTCACTCACACACACTCGCACACAACAAAGCAATCAAAATTACAGCAACAATCGTTTGCCACAATGGCAAACAACAATTTTTAGCTTGTTTGCAACTGAAACTTTTATTTGTATTGCCCCTCCCCCACCCACCTATCCTTTTTTTTTAGTATTTTAGTTTCTATTTTTTTTCTATTTTTTTTTTTTTGTATTGTGAAAAGTTTTTGCCCTGATAAATCAACAACAACAACAAAAAAGGAGTCAGAGTCGAGAGTTGTGAGAGAAAATACCCTGCAAATTGATTGCGCATCAATAGGGGCATATCTATCCACACTCACATTGTTTCCTATGGCATTAAATGTGGTAACTGCCACCACCTTCAGCATGGTACACAAATGAATAAGTTAACAAAACCTTTTATACATATATACGTATATATATGTGTGTATGTACGTGGCCTTAACAGCCAAAGTTTAGGGCAAAGTTGAGGCCAACACCTGACTGCCTGACTGCCTGACTTTTCGACTTTCAACTAGCTTTTTGCTGACCTGACCCCACAGCTCCCACAGCTCCCACTCCCCCCCCACTTTCAGCTTCACTTCCTGATTGCAAGAAAACTCAATTAAAATTTAAATTTTCGAACGTAAATGACAAAAGTTTCTCAACTATAAATAATCGGCAGTCGCTCCACTTGGCCTGCTCTTGGTTTTTGCCATGCCACTTCAAAATCTGACAAAGCCGCGACCAGTAACCCCCTTCCCCCCACTGAAAGAGCGCTCTATCAGGATAGACCTCCCCCTGCCTCAGCCCCCTGCCCCCTGCCACCACTATAAAGTGCGTGCGTGGCTGCGTGATCGAAAGTTTTTGTCTATGTTCGTACAATTTAGCCAACTTTTATGGCAGCCACAGAAGCAGCAACAACAGAACGTTTTCCTGCTTTGGCCAGAAATTAATTGCAAAACTGTTTGGTGTCTCTCTCTCTACAAGTACATATATAACCCATACTCGTAGACAGATAGATATACATATATACGAGGTGTGTGTGTGTGTGTGATTCCGGTTCTGTTTGGTTGTGGCAGGCCAATCACTGGGAGGGGTGGTACCCACTTGAAGAGCATAAAACTGATTGCGAAAATCTGTGCCGCGCAAGTGGGAGGTGAAAACAAAAAATTGGGTGGCACCTCCGCCACTGCCCCCCTGCTCCCTGGATAGCCTGCTCTGCTCCTTTGTTCATCAATTTGGGTGGCTGCTGGTGCTGCGCTTGTCGGGCCCATTGTTGACACGTTTAAGTGCCGTTTGCTTTTATCAGCACTGTCCACATCGACAAGCGACAGCCGACAACCGACAGCCAACAACAGACAACCGACACACCGACACTCAGACCGATGACTGAGGACTGAGGACTGAGGACTGACGACGACCTGCATATAACATTTTTATAACATTTTTAATTGTTTTTGTCGACTGTGAGTTCCGTGGAAAGCGCTGAAAATCGTGCAAGTCCCGACGACCCATCAATTTAATGGCGTTTTCGCGTGGGCCGCACAAACACAAACAACAACAAACAAAACCAAAAAAAAAAGGGAAAAGGACAAGAAAATCAAAGCCAGAGGCGAGAACATTCATTGCAGAGCTGTCGGTTGGCAGCTCTCGTGGTGCCCGATCCCTGGATTCTGTTTTTGGGTGTTCGCCCGGTCCAGTCAATTAATGGAGATACCCGTTTTATGACGAGCAGTGACAAGTCGTGTTGAAAATGGAGGCGCATTACACGCCCATTGGTGGCGTGTTTATGGCCCCGTAAAATTGCCGCTCGACATAAAAATGTTGCATAGTTTTTGGGCCGCTAAGCGGATGTCATTAATTGCGCATTAGTTTTTCACGTTGGCAAAATCAAAGCGAAATTTGAGTGCGCGCTTGTCGCAGCCACCAAGGCGTATGCGCAATCTAATTTGCCAGTGCTCTGAGTGCTGCTTGCCACTTGAGCTGCTGATGACTTGGTGGTTTCCACTTGAATTGTCGTGGAATCCTTAACTGCGTATGTGATTGAGATTTAAGTTGCCAGCCGCAGCCCAACCCAGGGCAAAGCGGCAAATAATAATGGTATAACATTATTATTATTATTATTATTATAATATTTTCGAGCAGCAACAGCAGCGCCAGCCACGCCCTTCAGCTTAACCACACGTTAACGCCCACGCAGTTTCACAAAAGAAATAGAAGGAGAATCACAGAGCGAGATAGAGAGAGAGAGCGAGAGAGAGAGTTATCTGTTTGAGTGCGAGTGACGTGGAGTCATCAGGCTTCTGACTTAACAACTTTTTACTGACAAGTTTCAATGATCCGCTTTGTGTGCGGGACGCGAACGCGTTTTACTATGAATACTTTGGCAAGTTTTTGCCTTTGGAACGACCGACCGGCTGGCTGGCTGGCTGGCTGGCTGGCTCATTGTCGTTGTCATCATCAGCATTTCTCCTTTTGCTGCAGGGCCAGCCATGCCACTCTTCTGTCTCCTCATCTGTGAGATTTCCAGCTTGGCTGCGGAGTGTGATTTGCCAAAGTCACTGGAAACATGCAAAATAAATTAACTGTTACAAATGTGGGTGTGGGCGGGGGCGTGGCTAATCGGGCAACAGCACAAAGACATAAGCCTGATGGTTTTATGACTGGAAATCAGCCAGGAAGAGCTTCAGCAGAACCTACTACACACTAACCATTTGATATCCCCCGTTTAAGTTCATTTGTCACACTTGCTTCATTATCATTATCCTCCCTGGGAGTATCCGAACTGTTTAGTTAGCTCCTGCACAGATCCAACAACTTCTGGGTAAATGTTTTGCCAACTTCTAGCAGGACTCAATGTATCCAGCAATTCTGCCATTCCACTCTCGGCTTTTGTCTTCTTCCATTCGGTCTTTGTCGCAGGCGCAGTCTCTGTCTTGGCACTGCCGCTTGGCATTTCCTGCTTCCGTTCTGTTGTTAGCAGCGCCACGTAGTCGTCTTTATGACTGACCCACTCCCCCGCTCCCTATACAGAAGCAGCAAAAGCAGCAGCAGCAGCAGCATGCTCCCCCACTTTATATATTATCTTATGCCGTTTGCCTTTTGCCGTTTGCTCTTGAAATATTTGCGCTTCATTATAATAAAAAATGTATACAAATTGACAAAAATCCAAGTAAATGCATAAATCCCTGCCCCAGATCTCAAAGTTTTAATTGCTCGTCTTGAATTTTATGGCTGTCAATATATGCGCGTCGCGGCGCGGCATCAACGCGAAGATCCATTTGGAAATTTAGTGTCATCCTCATCAATATGGCGGGGAACAGGCAAGGGCACGGGCACGGGCAAGGGCACGGGCACTGAGGCCTAAGACATTATTGTGGCCACTCACTTTTATTGTTATTTTGTCAGGGCATTTTGGGGGTGACAGATACGTTGGCTGGGCGCTGGAGTTGGGATTGAGTTGTTGGGGTAGGTGCAGATTTGATTGAATGCCATTTGTTTGGCAGGTGCTGCTGCTGCTGCTCCTGCTGCTCCTGCTGCTCTCTCTCTCGTTCTCTCCGTGTTGCCGGTGATTTATGTGCGTGCGCGTCTTGACGTCAATTCTGCTTATGAAATAGTCTGTAAATTGGCCTGACATTGATTTCGTCTTCGCTGGCTGTGCGCCATCCAACCATTAGTCATCAGCGTATTGATTGACATATGATAACCACCAGCGGTGCCATTCGCACAAAGCTTTTATCCTTGCAACAAGCACAAGAGAACCAAAAACAACAGAAAAACAAAAATTCCACATGAACCACAAAATATGCTCCAAATTGCATTCAAGCGTTGACACCCATTAGTCGACAGCAGTGGATGGCTGGGTGGTGTGGGTGGGCAACTAAAGGCACAAAGCGAAAAACTAAAGCGAAGCCCAACAAACGGAAAATGGAAATGTATAAAGCGAGCGAGGGAGAGAGAGTAGAGAGAGAGAGAGAGAGAGAGAGAGATCCAGCAAGGCCTGCACTTGGCATCAATTTTTATATTTTAAGCCACAGGCTGCCTAACACTTGAGTCGTGAGAACAATGCAATGCCCATGCAGCAGCATCAGAATGCGAGATTGCAGAATGCACAAGGGAGAAAGCACAGAGATGCTACACAGAAGGCGCACATGATGCTGAAATGCGAGAAATCCCCCGAAAAACCTAAAATGCAAAACGAAACCAACAGCCGCAGCAGCACCAACTCGAGATATCCACCAGTTTGATGTTGGCTGGGCTAAAAATTCCCAAAAAGACAAAAGTCTTTCTCTCGCTCAACTGCGGGCGGGCTTGCAAAAGTAACCGAATGAAAATCAGTGCCAAACGCTTTGGAAATTTTAGCAACCAGATCCCGCTCCTGCTTGCTGCTCCAGCTCCTGCTCCTGCTACTCCATACTGGCACAAACTGGCAAGTGCTTGGCATCTGTGCGCTGCTGGATGGGCTGGGCTGCACAACCTGCCGTCGCTTTGCTGTACTGCCTTTTGTGTGGATTTATTAGCTAAGTGATCGGATCTGTAACTAATTTCGAGTTGCAAGTCAAATCTTGGTCAAAGCTGAGTCAGAGCGGGCATTTTTATTAAATAATTATACAAATATCTTGAACTCATTTGGGCTTATAATTTTAGAAAGATAAAACTGTAGTTGGAAAGGAATTGATAGTCTTGCTTTATCCTCTTTGAAATAGGTTAGATTCTGCAGTAAACTTAAAACTATTTTCGGGTTTTATACAGCCATTGCCATATGCAGTTTTGTGATTTAGAGCGAGTATTTATTTGACTTCAATTATCTCCTTCTTATTAAATCAAACACTTGATCAAAATTGTGACTTTAATTAAATAATTTAATTAAAATGCCTAAAAGATCTCAGCCAAGAGTATCTAATCCTCGACTCGTTTGATTGTGTCTGCTTTCGCCTGGGTGTTGGAGTGCGTGCTTTTGTTTATGTCGTTTATGTCAAATGCAGAATTTCCGTTTCATACTTTCTGCATTTGCTGTTTATTGTTGGCCCTCGGTGTGCGGTACGAGTACTGCGGCTCTATGTAGCTACATATATAGCCATATAGCCCTAGCTATGTCTGTATCTGTATCTGCATCTGCATCTATATCTATATCTGCTGTGCATCTGTGTATCTGTGTGTTGTGTGTGCCTGTGCGTTTGCATCTATGGGTTGGCTTGTACGAGTATTTTATAACTTGTTGGCTTAACTTCCATGGAGTTTTGTCTGTTTTGTTTTGTTCCAGCCCAGCAGCAACCCAGTTCCCCTCGCAAAGTGCCAAAGTGTTTGTGTCTGTGGTTGCGCTTAGTTTGGCAATTGTTTTCCGAAAAATTCCTTAAGCTGCAAAATGTTTGTTATCAAACAATTTTTTCTGTGGCTTTTTCATGGGTTGAATGGCTGGCTGCCACGGCTGCTGCAGCCACATCCACAGCCACTTCTGGCTCACTAATGAGAACGATCCCAGTAGGAGTTTGGCTCCTAATTAGTTTGATTTTAATAGGTGCAGTTTCGCAGCAGTTGTCTCGAGTTCTCTGGCATAATTGAAACTATCGTGCTGCCAGAGCCCAAATCATTTGCATAAGGTGTGATGGGTTGGGGTGGGGGTGAAGCACTCTAAGCCAAAATTTATGAATTTTTTAACTGTCCTGCATACGAGTGCAGATATCAGAAAATAATAGAAAATCCTTTCATTCTCTGGCCTGCTGTCCCACGCTTCAAGCCACTGCAGACAGAGAATAGGCGAAGCATTTCGATTATCAAGTTTTGGCCATATCAATATTTGGACAAGCGTTTGCAATTGATAATTGAAAATTGTGCGGCCAACGATACGTATGAGTAATGTGCATTGGACTCCCCATTGTTTGAGGTGCAACACTCTAGCCATGTGAGGGTGTGTGTGTGTGTGTGTGTGTGTTGGAGGATTTCCGTATTCGTATCTGAAATGAAAATCAAATATCAAGTGGAAATCGAATTGAGTGAGCGGTGGGGGGCGGCGGTTGGGTGATAGGGCCAGGGCAAAGGCAAAGGCAGAACAAAATGAATTTGTGTGCAAATATTTTAGTATATTTTTGGGTTTTAAGGAGCATCTCTTCACTCTATCTCTCTCTCTCTCTCTCTCTCTGAGTGTGGAGTCTGTTGGCAATTTCTTTTCGAAAGTAATGCTTCAACAATTCGCCACGCTAGAGGGCACTCACGTGCCCGGTCGGTCTGCTGATTAAGGTGGATTGCCAGCTGGCAACTTGTCTTGGGATTGCATTTTGTGCAACAGAAACGGCACAAGGTAGTGGCACAGGCAGTGGCAATGGAGCGTGTCCTTGCTGGGTGCTTCATGGTGAAACATTAAATTGTATTAGCCTAAAACATTTCATTACCTTAGCCGACCAGTCTAACTAAAGCAATCAGCCTGAAACAGCATTGGTAGATTTAAGAAAATCCAAAAGAGAACGAAAGAGAGACACAGAAAGGGTGGGGGGCGAAGAACCCGTAGCATGCTTTTCAGTGTTACTTGCCCCTGGCGTGTAGCTAATAAAAAGGAAAATATTATGCAACAAGTAAGCAAAAGTATACAGCTCTCAATGGCTCCCAGGCAACCAGCACCGAGTGGCGGCGCTTTATTAGCTGACCCATCTCGTTCTCCTGCTACTCCTGTGTGCACCGCCCACATCCTGCGCCCACTCATAATCCCATGTAAAATTGTTTTCAAACTGCAGAGTGCATTTCTTGTAGCAGTAGCTGTAGCTCGCTGCAGGGCAGGCATTGCTGCTTGTTCCGTCTTTTGTTGGTCGGGTCCAAAGGGGCGAAGAAACAAAAAAAAAAGCAAACACGAATGTGTGTGCCAGAACATAGAAATAATTTCAATCATGGCACAGTAATTCCCCAGAATACTTGCCAGGCACCTTCAATAGCCAAACGAAACACGGAAAAAACCCAAGCGCCAGCGCCAGCACCAGTCCGGGTCGTAGACTCTTAAAGATGCAGAAATGAATGCCGCTGCAGCAACCACTTGGATTCTGGTCTTATTTAATTGCAAGAGTGCTGCTACAGTGCAGCTCAAGTAGCTGAACAGAAAGAAAATGTATGTATATATTCAGGTATACTCGTAGCATGTTCACATACTATGCATATACGAGTACATATATTTAAGTAGCCATTCAGGTTCTGTGCATCTTTCTTCAGCTCTTCAGCTAAACAAAATGTGAATGGGTGGGCGAACAAATGAATTGTTGCTGAATGAATTGCAAGAGCAGATAAAATTTACTTCAAAGATTTAAATAAATATGAAAACTATAAAGAATATTGGTGAGTAAATTCGTGCTAGCCATGGGCTAGCCATAATATTTAATATTAAATATTCTTAGGAACCCATGCTATGCACGCTTTAAAATATATGTATGCAAGACGTCTGTGCAGAGCTACGGCAGCAACTCTTAAGCAGAGTATTCGTATCCATTTTGCAACATCTGTTTTGATTATATTATTTTCTCTTGGGATAGGGCAAGCCTTTCATGTGCACCGTACATACATGTAACGGGTGTAATGAGAATTTTTATTTAATTTAATAACTCCCCTGTTAGCCCAGGAATCTGTGCTAAGCAATAACTAATTTGCTGTATTGAGTGCACACAAACCTATTTCCACTAAATAAATTTTAATTTGCTTGAAGCAGGCACAGGACTGTTCATGCATGCTCGAATTCCCAAGCCGCCACAAAAAAGGAACCAAGTGAATAGTGTATGGTGGGTGAGGGGCGGGTACAGGGTACAGGATATGCCCTACACTCTCTATTTATGAGTTAATCAACCATGAACTTTAAAGCCCTCGCTTCGAAATGCAAAAAGGGACAGGACACCAAAGCCACCGAACAGCAACCGCACTCCAGACCCGATAATGAATTTGCAGTTTCTACAGCTTCTAGAGGCATTTTCCGGCTGTTGTGTTGGGTCTGTTCATGCACATGACCACGGACCGACCGACCGACCGACCGTCTGACCGTCCGTCCGTCCGGCAAACAAAATAACACACAAATAAGCAAAACAAATGAAAACCAATTAAAATTTAATGATTATGCAGTTCGCATAGAAGCAGCATTCTCCACGCTTCAATGGCAACACAAAAACAGCGTTTTGACCAAGGTTTTTGTTGATTGTAATGAATTTTTGCTCTATATCTAGTATCTAGTCTGTTCCGTCTGGCCCGTCTGGCCCTAAGCTGTATGGAATCTGTCCGTTTCCAAGTTTTAATTGCAAGCTTAATTCCACATGAAATACTCGTGCCCGAGCATCATTTATTTATCAATCTTTTAAACAATGATTAAAAATTGCTAACCATCTTTTTATGCTCCCGCCCTGCCCATGCCTCATGGACAACAACCTTCTTCTGCATTCTGGCATATTGTGCACGGTGAATACCTCAGAATAAAGCAAGAGAGGAAACGATTCGGAGACAAACAGGAAATCAAACGCAAGCCACAGTTGAAAGGCAATACCGAGCCGCGGAAATGCCCAAGATGGAGAGACAACAACGGACACTGCCGGAGCAGAGTGGAGCAGAGTGGAGAAGCGGAATGAAGAAGCATAAGAATAAGTAACTGTAGCTGTAGCCACGAGTTGATGACAAGCAGATTACGTTTCCGTTGCCGCTGACAACCGAAACCGAAACCGGAAACGAATGAGTAGCGTATAAATGTATTTATAATACGGAGTGAAATGAAAATATGTATACCCCCCCACCCAACCAGATTTCGCTGGTCCGAACTGTTTTCTTGACTTGAAAGTATGCTACTTAAACCAACCCAGACGCACACACACACACACACACATATACACGGATGCATGGCTGGAGGAAAAATTGCAAATTAGCAATTGCCTATGTGAAAGTGAAATGAACGGAAACGGGTGGTGGGGGGAGGCCAAACCCAATCCCCAGTGGCCGTAAAAGGGACAGCGAGCAGAGTAAACAGAGCATTTGCAGAGCCGCTACAAAAAATACAGCAAAGAGAGCAAAAAAATGAATGGGATGAAGGCCAAGTGTAAATGTGGCCATCAATTAGGGGGCGGGGCAGATCGATGCTTGGCTGGATTTGCTATTTATATGCAGACATCAAAGTACGGGCCCTCACGCGCTGCGGTTCATTTGGCAAGGCCCAGAGGCAGGTCCCAGTGTCCCTCCGGCTGCAGCTTGTAAAGAGTATCTGCTGTTCGCTCGCTTGTCGATTTTTCCCCACTTACAGCCAATTTAAAGTGCAAGTTTAGAGTGGACAGACCCGTGTATGTACGCGTGTGTGTGTGACCGGAAGAAGCGGCCAACAAGCAAGGCTTAGGGCCTAACCCAGGCCCAAGAGCTCAAGTTGCTATTGACAGCACACCCTAGCATACATGCATACATTTGCGTGTGTGTGTGTGTGTGTATGCATGTCACTGTGGTTGAGTGTAGGAAATGAGTTTCAAAGTGCTTAAAAGTGCCTGGCTGCTGTTTGGCTTTCAGTGCGCTGGCCCGGAGTGTCAGCGTTGCGCTACATTAGATTAAACAGCTTAAGAAGCCAGCCAGGAATACCAGAACATAGCAGAGCAGAGCAGCAGCAGCAGCAGCAGTAGCAGCAACCGAAATTCATGGCAACGTGGCGTATGAGCAATTTCGCCCTCTGACTTTGCTTTTCCCTTGACTGGGGATGCTGATGCGGTCTTCTTGTGCGATGTGGCAGAAAAATTAGTGACCCTGAATTAAATTGTCATTATTTTCAACTCACTCGAAAAGATGCGCAAAATACACACAGACACACACACACACACTCATATATGCACGAGTGTTTGTATTTTGAGGGCTTGCTGAAAAGCGGATTTAATATGAAAATTCCGCATTACGAGTTGTTTGTCGTTTCACTTTGTGTACTCCCCACATACGTAGGCACTGCCGAATCGCCTTCATATGTGTCTGTGCGCTGCGTGTGTGTGTGCGCGCTCGTATCTGTGTGAGTTTTGCGATTGAAATTCAATTACTTGTGTCTCTTTTTGCTGCCGCCCCAAAAAAAAAATGTGAACAAAAATAAACCATACCGAGAGGTCGGCAAAAACTTTTTTTTCCCACCTAAAAAATGTTTGCCATATTCAGGGCTCGACTGTGCGTGTGCGTGTGTGTGTGTGTGTATCTGTGAGCTTTATATCTGGTGAATGTCATCTCGCCACAGCTACAGCATAACTTTGAACAACTGTCAGCGGGGGGTCAGCGGCTGGCAACAGGGAGAGCAGCCAGAGCAGCCAGAGCACGCCATACATACTCGCACATGCCCTTTGAGGTTGGTTAACTGTCTCATGCGTGGTCCGACGTTTACAGTTTGCAGCTTTTAGCGTGCTTCTCTCTGTGTGTGTGTGCGACTGTAATCTAGGCAGAGGCAACCAAAAAATAAACAAAATAACAACAACAGAAAAAAAGAAACTATCAGCCAACAAGCCATGCTGTCTCTCTGCTACAGAACACACCGGGACACACCGAGAGACATTCACAAAACATGACACATGAAGTTATTGCCTCTCGTCTGGCAATCACATAAATCAAACTTTTGTCTTGCAGGTGGCAATAGGTGGTCCTGTCAAATTCTCAGTATGGGCACAGCTAGAGGCTGAGGCTGGACGATGATATTGTCAGCTGAGTTGAGTGCTTGGAGCTGCATGCGAGTCTATTACTGGGGATTTCATTTACAAATTCGTGTGCACATTTCAATAATTTGTACATTTTTGGCGTGCACAATTTTGACCTTCATTCAAATTCAATTACTCGTATTCATATTGGATAGAGTTAAATACGTTTAACCAATCAACGTGTAGAGTGCACTTGTAATTAAATATATCTTTAACTGAGTTATGGCAAAAATAAAAATTAAATAAATCTACGCTAATCAATCAGAGTAGATATATCGACTACTTTACACGATTAATACGATTAATTTATGCACAATAAGTATGAAAATTTAAATAAATGATATACATACTTTTAAGACATTAATTGTTGAATTTAAGCGGCTGAATTCAGACTTCATATTTCCATTTTTCCCTCCAACATTTATAGCTCATATAGCTCGACTATTTTTCTCACAGTGTCACAGCCGCCTACCACATTGGATTGTGATCGAAGCACATGCGTTTCAATCGTAGAAACGCCTTCGGTTGCAAGATGTTTTGCCCCGGAGTGAGCAGCAAATAAAATTAATGAGACGCAAATGCAAATGGAGGAAATAAATCCATAAAATTATATTTAAAACACGTGGCCTCATCCTCCTCCTTCTCCTCCAATATCCAATACACATGTGCGAAATCATTCTACGTTTTTTACGTCAATTGGAATGCCATACATTTCAATGGTTACGAAGCGCAAATATTCAATCAACTGTTTGTCTGGCTGGGTCTGCTAGATCCACCTTCACCTTTTTGCTTCCTGGCACCTTTTACTCCATTTGTTGTGGGCTTGTTTATGGCAACAGCCAGCTGATTGTTCAATGTGCCACAGAGCAACCAGCAGGCAGCAGACAACCGAACGATTTCAGCATTTTTTTCACGTTTATTATTTTAAATAATCGATTGTGTGTGGCCACATACACTTGTACATGCATACACAAGAATATTTTCAGAGAGAGAGAGAGAGAAACGGAGGGGCATGTGTTTTATGGCCGCAAGCTAAGGACACTCATTATGCGGTTCGGCCAGTAATAATAATGTGAATAAGAAACAAGAGCGCTTTGCAGGCTGTGGCAAGCCGATGTGGTGATACACTTTCAAACAGAAGTTACTCAACGATATAGCTATACTCGTAGCCTTATAGTTGCTGGAATCTTTCACAGAAATAGTTCCGTAGGTGTAGACCGGCTCAGGTTGAAGCTATTTTGCAGGGTACTCGTATTCGGATCTATGGCAATTTGTTTGTGGCCACTAAATTGGCCAACAACTCTCCCCATCGTTCCCATTGCGATGCTGTGTGTGTGTGAGGCGTCACAGCTGCGGTTCATAAATAAAAATAAATACATCGCTTGATTTATATGGCCCTAATGAGCTCAGCGCCCAGTTCAGTCGACTTTGAACCCAAAAAGCGCCCCATAAGGAAAACCACCAAAATAAATAAATAAAATCCGCCAGCACATCATGTAAATGCTGTGCAAATAAAAAGATACTTTCGGATGGGGTGGCAAGGCAAGGCAGGGCAGAGCAGGGCATAAAAGATGGCTATGCAGTTGCCGAGGAGTCGCAGTGTTCCCTAATTTTCAGCTGCTTAGCCGCCAGGCAGAGGCCGTTTATTTGATACGTGCGACACACACATACATACATACATACACCCACCCACACCCACACCCACACCCACACCCACACCCACATCTACACGTACTACTATGTAGTATGCTCTGAGGCAGAGTCCTGTCCTCTCTATTCTAACAATTTGGTTCAGCGTGCGCTCTACGTTTGATTTGCTTTCAGTGCGTGCCCATCATCATCAGCATTAGGCATGATTGTTGTTGTTATTAGACAAATATATAAAGAAAGAGATAGCTGTCAATGGATCAGCAAGCGGAAAAGAGCAAGAGGGACATAGCGATGGCGTCGAACAACTGTATCTGGCATAATGACGCTAATTTTGTAGGGTCCGGTACCAAACCCATCTACTACATCCCATGCCAGCATTCAGCGCGCAACGAAACAAAATAACTTATGAGGCGAATATTTCAAGTCTTCGCCCCGTGTACCCCGTCTTAATGTCCGGTGATTTGACAATGGCATTTATTAATTAAAACATGTGTCGCACGCACGAGCGCGCACAGACAGCGGGGCAGGTCAGGTCGCCTCAGACGTCCATTGATTTGTCGTGCCAACCGACTGGGAATAACACTCGGCAGGAAAGGAAAACAAAGCAAAACAAAAGGCTGCGTACCTATCAAACAGGTTAATGGGAGGGAGATTCTATAAGTTAAAGTCAAAAATGGACAAGGCATAAGAGCAATAAGATTTTCATTTGGAGACTGACCAAAGCGATCTCTAGAATATTTGATTAAAGGATCTTTGGACTGTCGCGCGGCAACCGTGCTGGTCGCCGCTTGCACTGCCATGGGTAGAGCACCGCATAGGACAGGACAGGATAGGACAGGACGCTCCTCAGGCAATGGGACAGAGCAGAGCAAATGAAGTCACGTACGTGCGATTTTTCTTCTGCTTTGGGGGCACATATTAAAATACGTGCGTCTCGCTTTTACTATAACTTTTACACACACGCAAACACAGGAACTGAGAGGAGGCATGGAAGGGCACACACACACACACACATGCCACCATTAATGGTGGCATGATGAGGCAGCTAAGTTAGCGTGTTTGTTGCTGCTGCTCACAAGCCCCACTCACAAAAGGGCTACAAATGACTTAGGCTTCTGGGCGCTGGTCCCTCGTTTCCCTTTTGTTTTTTGGTTTTATTTCTCTCTTTTTTCTGGTTTTACGAGTGTGTGGCCAGTGTGCGTGTATATATACATATATTTGTTTCAATTTCAATGACTGCAAGCAACATTTGCACTTAGTAAATAAAATATAACAAACGCCAGCCAAAACTTTTCTGGGGCCTCGCTTCGCTTAAAGTTTGCCACATTTTGCTAAATATTTTGCATGCGACTCCGTTGGACAGCAGCCAGCGTGCAGAGTGCAGAGTACAGAGGCAGAGCCGCTCATTTGCATTTCGGCTGTTGCGGCAGTGTCAGTGCTCGGCAAACATAAAAGTGGGAAATGGGCCAATGAACTTGCTGACAAAAGACGGGCATGGGGCATGGGGCCCATGGAGCGGGCACCACCACCAGGCGCAGTAGGACACTGAATATGCCATGCCTGCTCCATTTACTACAGCTCCAGTTCCATCTGTGTGCATGTCCAGCGAAGTACTGAAGTAAAGTGGACAGCAAAGGGGGTTGCAAGACACTGTCCAAAAGTTGATCACTATTTTGGGATCACATCGGGCGGCAGTCATTTCAATAAGGAAGACAGGACTGACCCAACATCGATGCCATTTTGGTTTTGTTTCTTTTGCTCTGAGTATCGATAAAGGAAATCCCCCAGAAGGGGCTTGCAACACTCTTCAGGCTGTGCGAGACAAGCCAAGCAAACAGAAACAATATCGCATCCTCTCGCCTCTTTGGCTGTAGGTCTGTGTGCCCTGTCCCCTGGACGGTCTGTACTGTGCCGCCCGTTGTTGACTTGATTTGTATGCGCCTTGGCTTAGTCCAATGGCCACTTTGTTTTGGTTTGGGTCCAGGCACTTGAAATTCCCCCATGCGGGCAGCTTTATTGAATTTCCTGTGATATGTAAAGCAAAAAAATATCTCAAGGCATGCCAGTGGCTAGGGACAAAGGCAGTAGTAACTACCGAGTATAAAAGTGGAAGCTGCTAGTAATATACAAAATAATATTATTTTCTTAAATAAAATATACGTTCATAGTTCGGAATATATTCCAAAAATGGTGATGCAGAGCAGGAGTACTCTGGTTAGACAATGCCTGGCTACATGATTTTTGTTACCGCAATCACACGAGTGCAGACAGAGCTCACAGGTCTCATCCCAGTCGGAGTGCTGCTGGTAGTAGGTTCCCGTAAGCTGTTGGCATCCGAGTGACGGGTTCCAAAAGCAGCACCAGTCCGTTATGTCAGCTGGAAAAATCACTCAACACAAATCACACGTCTAAAACCGATATCTAATCGAAATGCGTACCAGTTACTTCGTAATAATTGGGCACACATTGCGCCAGTGTGCCATTATTAGCGGTTTCATTGGGACTTGAGTACGGTTGAATTTTCGCTCGATCTGTTAAGCTATCACAGTACAGGCCAGTGCTATGAACAGTCGGACATTCGCCCATAATCTTGTGACAGCCCCCGCACTTGGAGATCTCCACTTTAGACCCAACGACAGCTTGAAGGTATTTCATTTAATTACATATATGTTTTTGCTGCAGTTATAACTTCCGCTGACTTACCACAGAACAAGTTCCAGATGCTCAATAGTGTTACTAGACCCAATTTGATAATCATCACTGATGAGAATACTTTTGATATTGAAAGGAATCTCTCTGGATCTATATTGACTGGAAATTTCTTTCTTCTTTATTTTTCAGAAATATACGCACTCGTATATATTAACGTTATTTATGTGCCCAGCAACCTTCTACCCAGCGAGTACGTGCGTGTTGTTCATGTGTGCTGGAGACGGTGTGAAGGTGAGATCTGAGATCTGAGACCTGGCAGCGGGAAGCTGGCTGGCTGGCTGGGTGGTGTTGGTGGTGAGAGTTAGACCCTCCAAAACTGATGAGGGTTAATTTGCCAACGGCTCAACAATTCATCAGAAAGTCCAATTAACTAAGCGCGACCCATTTCCCGTGCGCTGCCACGCGACTCCACTCGGTCGGGTGTTATAAATTTAAATTTAAAAGCCAAACAAAACTCGCATTCTCATTGTCGACTCCTGGTTGGAAGGCAGCGCTTTATCGCTGCTCGCCCAGCAGATTCTCTAGAAATTAAGAAAAACTGCCCGGTAAAAGACTGAAATGGAGAGTGATTCTCTTCTCCAGTTACTCGTGGAAGAAATCGAGTTACCGGGCTCAGTCCATCTTTGTTGTGGAGAGGACAATACTCGCACCTCTGATGACACCGTTTGCACTTTATCCTTGTCCGTTGTTATCGTTTATTGCTGCCTGCCTGCCTGCCGCGGCCCAAAGGACCAACCTGCTTTGAGAAATTGTGGCACAAAAGTCAACGTGTAACGAGAAAATAATAAATGCCATTAATACTGCAGGGCAGACAGGCAGACGGACGCAACCAGAGACGGAAACAGAAGCAGATGGGGCGAAAAGAGAGCAGAGAAAAGAAAGCGTGCCGGATGAAAACGAATGGAGTATGAAATTGAAAACCACAAAACAAAGTTGAAAAAAAAAAACAAAATACAAAATAAAATAAAATAAACTCTAAAAAAGTGTGGAATAATAAACGGCATGAAAATGTGTAAATGAAAATGGTCAAAGGTTTTACACACTCATTCGCGCAAGGGCAATGGAATTTTAAATAATTATTTGTGAACAGAAAAATCGATTTTTCTTTGATATATTTGAAATTATATTTTGATCAATTTACGCGTTGGTATCCCATGCCTACATACTTTCCTCATGCAGGAATGTGTATGCGGCCAGGTGGCGATTGTCACGCACTGGCAGCTGGCCTAAGGCGGCAAGACAAGGCAGTGGCAGTGGCACGGCTCTTCACTTTTATTGACAAAAGTCGACAAGAATTTGTGCGAAATGTGCGTGCGCGACTTGGCTTGGCTCGGCTCGGCTCGGCTCGGCTATCCTTTATCCTTTGAGGATTTTTTGGGAGCATACAAAAAGGGAGCAACGTATGTGTATGTGTGTGGTGGTAGGGTTGGGCGTGGCACACAGGACAGGACATTTTTTTGTGCCGTAGTTGTTGCTTGTGTCTTTTGTTTCCACCTCGTGCCACTTGACATTGCTTGCGGTTTGTTAGCGGTCCGGGCAAATTCCAGTGTGCAACAATCTCGAACAGAACATTTTGTTATTCAAAACACGACGGATTACCGTTCATTCCGCTTACACACACACACACACACACATACAGAGAGAGAGAGAGAGTGAAAGAGCGCGTATGAGGGAGTAGAGAGGATGTGGAGACCGCAGGCGGCACCTTTCCCGACTCATGTCGCTGGCGTTGTCACACGGCACACATTTGTTAGACACTAAGCCCGTGTATGCCTCCTCTGCCAAGGATAAGAATGTTTATTATCTTTATCACACACACACACACGCACACATTCAGGAACATAGAGTGAGAGAGTGGGAGACGGAGAGAGAGAGCCACACACAGATACAACTATATAAAAAGCCAAACCGCAAAGCAACCGCACGTACAAAACTTAAAGGGGCTGACGGCAAATGACAGACAACAAAACAACAAAATGAAGCCGCCGCATCCGCATCCGCATTCCACTTCCCTTTGCCGGCCATTGTCTTGCGTAACTAACTTCAAAATGGCGACACGCCGTGTCACGCAATTATGACCACGCCTACGTCTTTGACATTTTTCAGTGGCTCAGCTTCAGCTTCGGCTTCGGCTGCCTACCTACCGCTCACTCTTACCGCTCTCTCCTTGGCTTTTTCCTTTGCCAGTTTCCAGTTTTTATTTCGCTTTATTAAATGCTTCAGGTAGCTACTTAAACACGTTTTCGATTAGAGCAGCTGCTGTCATTACTCAAAGTCGAAGGGGGATCGGGGATCGGGGACCGGAGCCAGGCCGGCAGATTTCGGGACGAGTCGTGTCAGTCTTTCACCTGTAGGAGGATGGCGGCGCTTGCCTTTGCCTTTGCCTTTTCCTCCTGTTGGCTCTTGCCTGCTGCGCTGCGCTGTGCTTTCTTTTCTTTTATTTTGCTGTGTGTGTTCCTTTTTATACCCGTACTCAAAAAAGAGTTAAGGGGTATATTAGATTTGTGGTAAAAGTGGATGTGTGTAACGCAGAGAAGGAAACGTTTCCGACCCCATAAAGTATATATATTCTTGATCAGCATCAATAGCCGAGTCGATAGAGCCATGTCTGTCTGTCCGTCTGTCTGTCTGTCTGTCTGTCTGTCTGTCTGTCTGTCTGTCTGTCTGTCTGTCTGTCTCGATGAGCGCCTAGATCTCAGAGACTATAAGAGCTAGGGCAACCAAATTTGGTTTCCAGACTCATGTGATATCCCACTGTTACAAGTGTATTTCAAAATTTCGCCCCGCCCCCTTCCGCCTCCACAAAGGACGAAAATCTGTGGCAGGCACATTTTTAAAGATACGATAAAACTAAAAACGCAGTGTCGTAGAGAATGCCCATATCTACCAGACTGCCGAATCTGAATCAGATCGGATCATAATTATAGCCAGAATGAAGAAATTAATTTTCAGTTGCTTCCCCTTCCCCCTCCTGACGAATTCAAGCAAGTCATTTTCCTTCTCGCTCGCACACTCTGCCGCGTTCAGTGCGCGAGCAACCCCTAGCGGAGGAGATGTAGAATCTAATTGGAACATGTACAATCTACATGTTAGATGTATAATATACATTGTAGATGTAGATATCAGATGTAGCAAAAAAATGTTAAATGTAAAATTTTTTTTTTAATTCTAAAATTCTAAAAAATCATATGCTTAAAAATGTTTATGCTGACTGAGTACGGGTATAAGTAGAGTCGCGTCCCCAGAAGCGACTCGCACGTTCCTTCTCGTTTTGTTTTGTTTTGTTCTTGCTGTACATCTTCAATATTTTATAATAAAGCGAAATTCCAGGAAGAGGAATACAAAAATGTGCAGCAAAAGCAGGGGGGCTAAGATGCTAAGATGGGGCTTGGTGGTCACTGGAGTGTGCTGATAAGGTTTAGGATCAGCTTAAAAGAAAAGAAAATTTCTGTATTAAAAACTAAGAAGACGCGGAGAAGCAGAGTTCGGGTTCGGGTATTGGGGTATTATTTTCTTTTAATCAGTGGGCTTACTTTGGCAGTGTAGCTTTTTATTGATAGTCTCTCTCTGAATGAAAGCCCGCTTGCATATGTTCTATCTTCATGTGGAGGGAGTCGGTTAATGGCTGGCATACTCGCACATAAATTCATCTTGATTGCATACACTGAAAAGTTTATGGCCCCATTCTACCCACCCAATCAGCTCGAGGGCTGAGAATCTGTGCTGTTCAGGCATGAGATGGATGCTGCCACAACCTGTCATAATTTTATGTTTTAAGCCGCAGAATGGCCTGAATGCAGGGCCCCGGAAGTGAAGTGGGGTTGAACCTTTAAAAGTAAATCTCAAAGTACTTTAATGTTGTATCCTGTTATCACTGGCGACGTGCAGCTGTCGCTATTAGCGTTCGACTTCCAAGCAGGCGACAGAGGATGGGCTCCTGTCTTTTCTGCTCTGCTCTGTTCCGTTCCGTTCCGTTTCTTTCATTCGGTGTTGCGGCGTGTTGACAGGATATTTACAGGATTTCTATCAATATGCCGGCATTAGCACGTACGCCTGCAATGAACGTGAATGTGAGTAATGCCAGCCTGGGGAAGAAAAACGCTGAAAACGTATGGACTGGCACGAAAGGAAAACAATGTCAGCAGGGGAAAAGCGTACCCACCTCGGCTTGGCTGCTAATATAATCATGTTTCGGCAATGCTACTCATGCTATTAGTATTCAGAATAAACACCAAACACCAAATAGGCACTACAGATATTTAGCAAATGCTTCTGCACTCACCCAGTCACCCAGTCTCAATCCCGTCACAGTTTATTTATAAACTCATTAATTTTATACAAAAGCTGCCAAACAGATTCCATGCTAACAAAAAAAACGTTGAAAAAAATTACCAAATTTTAGCTTGATTTATTTTTGCTTTTCATCTCACTGTGCTGATTGCTTCTATTTCACACGATTTCTTCGGCAAATTGAAAGATCAACACAGTGCTCGGGAACAGAGAGCCCCTTTAACTCATTTCTGTTGAATTATTTACTTTTCATTTGTAGCTGGCAGCAGCAGCAGCCCCAGCCGGCAGGCAGGCGGGTAGCCTGTTTCCTGGCAGGTGGCTCTGCGGGTTAAAACGAGAGCCCCCCAGTCAATTGTTGTCGGTCAAACAAAAACTGGCACAACACGAACAACGAGCAGCGAACAACGACGAGAGCTCAAGTATTTGTGCTATTTAAAATTTGCTTTACCAAACGTCAAGTGGTTGGCAGCAGGAGCCCAAGTGGTCTGAGGGATACTCGGTCCAAGTCAGCCCCCAGCCAGCGCCTAGTCCAGTGGCTCCCTTGGCTGAAACGGCATCTGAGTGGGACTTGGCTGGAGCCTATTGGCCGTAAATTATTAATGATTACTAGCCCGAAATTACAGTTAACTCACTTATTTGCTCATTCGCAAATGAAGGCCAATTGCGGCAGCGGCAGGAGAGCGAGCAGCGAGAAGCGAACAGCTAGGACTGGGAACTAATTTATATTTACCACAAACTGGCCATAGAGATAGGCAATAGAGCCACGAGGGGTGACGGGGTGGGTATGGGTATGGGTAAGGTCTCTGGCTAATTGTGGGTCCGATTATGTTTAAATATTTATTTTGATTGTTGAAATTGCGACGAGCATCAATCCGAAAACTTCTCTCATTTATTCGTTCGAAATCATTTCATATTCATAAGAGCTGGTGGACCGGGCCAGAACTTTTTGTTATATATATTTCATATAATTTTATGCCTGCTGTGTATAAACAGAATTCATCTCTCATCACCAGCCCAAAAATTATGTATATTTGCCGGAGCCAAACAGAGCAGGCCGAGGCAGATGCTGAGGCAGTCTCTGTGCTGTTTTTTGTTTCATTTCTGTGGACTTCCGCTTAAAATGGCAAGCGACTGAATTGATTTTCAATAGGTACGAGAGTATAGGCAGGCCCACATCCGAATCAAAATTCAATTTTCCAGTACACATTTTGCTGATTGTTTGATTGAGGCCGCGCGCGCTCGCCCCTGTACTCGTAATTCGCTGACTCTATTATGCCGTCTTTGAATTGTCAATGAGCTCGAAGAATATTTCACTGATCTGGAATCTGATTTGGTCTTGTTTGCTTTTTGTTTATGATTGCTCCTGCAGGTTCCCCCTCTTATCCATTTCTATTACTATTAGAATCGTGTTATGTGCCTTGTACTGATTCCATTCGGTATCCTGTATTCAGTATCATCTGCCAAATATAATTAAAATCCAATACGAACTCTCCTATCTTTTCTTTTCAGAGACCCAAAACAGAACACAAACAAAACGAAACTTGCACTGAATGGAAAGTGGAGGAGAGAAAAGCCTGAAGATTGAGTGAGTGTTGACGACAAACTATTGAAGAACTATTGAAAAGTGTTCAAGCGCAGGGAAGTCTTAGCTGGGGCATGGAATAAATGGGAGATACGAGTGGCCGACGCCTATGAGGCACACACACACACACACACACACACGCAAAAGTATGTGGACAAAAACAAAAATTCTTTCTAAAGCACTCAAAAGCCCAAAAAGCGTGGATGCACACAGATACACGCAAGCGAGGAAGCACACACAGAGAGTGAAGGCAGAGAGACCGAGTGAGATACACACAGATGGGGTGGGGAGAGGCCTTCCTCAGTTAGTTGCAGTCAAAAGAGGATAAACTGCATTTTTATCTTTAAACACACTTCAAGTGCCATGGGCGTGGGAGTGGGAGTGGCAAGCCGGCAAGCAAGCCGGCCTAACAGGCACGAAAACAAACACAAGTGCAGAAGGCGCCGCTGTGCTTGAGTGTGCCAGGTATGCCAGGTGTGGCAGGTGTGCTTTTGTCAGAGCCGTGTCCTTGTTACTACTCTGATTATTATTCAAGTCATCAACGACGCCCATAAATCAAGTTTTGAAGAAGCTTCCACCGCTGCAGTCGCTGCCCTTGAAACGCAATGAGAGCAGTGATGAAGCCGCCTCTAAGTAGAGGAACGGCTCTGATGCCCATTAAATTTATCAGCTCGAATTGCAGAATTCCGAAACGCTTTGGACATTACTCAACTACCGGCTGAACCAAGCTCGATGGGTAAACTATTTATGATATTTGTCGACGCCGAGGATGTCTTGTATGAACCGCGATATACGCTTGCCAGCCATTTGCCAGCCACACCCATGGCCCAGGGAAGACATTATGCGATAAGCCTCAAGGTAACGACATTGCTGCAGGTTTCTACACTCTACTTTTCCCCCATTTCTCTCTGCCTTTTATTTATTTTTTTTTGGCAATTTATTGCCAACCTTCAAAAGGCGAACTATGCCAATCTCTGGCTGAGACTGTTGGCTGAGAGTTGGCAGCCGAAAAGGGGCCTGGACTGAAAGCAACAAAAACAACAAAAAAAAGGTTTTGCATAACGGCAAAGAATTAATTTTTGAACACGCACACTGAGAGAGAGAGGGTGTGAGAGTGACTCAAGAAGAAGAGCGGATACACGCTGCGCGTTGACACTGATTTTGACGCATTGCTCCCCGAGGATGTGACCCAAAAAGTCAGTGCGGCAAATGAGCAAATGTGGGGGGTGGGCAAGGCAAGCAGGAGGTGGAGCTGCAGCGGCAACTGAAGCCGGTTAAGTGTTCAGCAGTCAGCAGTCAGCGGTGTGGAGTGCTGGAGATCTAAGCGTGAACAAAATATGAGATATGTCGTGCCAGGCAGCGGTGGGAGGGATTAGAGAGCTCACCTAGTCGTTATTCGGGGGTTTTTAATTTGCGCCCGGCTGGTGGTGGTTAGATTCTGACAGAGACAGCCGCAGAAAAACATTTTTAATATGCAAATGGAGAAGCGAAAAACGAAGAAAATCTCAGAATGTGGCATAACCTCTTTGAGGCGGAGTAAGCAACTCGAACAGGACCCCAGAGCTGCCACCAATTTATAGAAGCAGCGACGAGCCACGAGGAATGCACCACCAACGGGTTCAATGCCAGGCACAAATGCTGAGCTGTAGCCATAGCTCAGGGCCCTGCAAGTGAAATGAAACAGTTCCCGGCCAAAAACGGCAGACTTCTTGAAGACCCAGCAACTAGAATCGCTCGCAGCGTCACGCAAGTGCTTCAACGAGCAGAGCAAAGGAAAGCTGCATGCAAAAAAAAAAAAACGCACAGGATGGGGGGAAAATAAGAAAATGCTGAAAAGCATGTCAGTTTCATGCTCGCGGCCGCACTTAACATTATTTTTGCTGCACAGCAAACACAGCGGCAACAAGAACCCACTTCTTTTGTGGACGAGCAACAACAGCAGCAGCAGCAGTAGCAACAGCGACTGCAGCTGCAGCTGCAAACTGATGCTCTTGCTAGCCACCCAACACTGCCGTATAACGCATACGCAGCGTGGTACGTGCGCGAGCAGGTCAAACTTAAATATTTAATGAAGCGCTTAATGTGCGACTTCCCGTCCTCCCGACCCTCTTTACCACGCGTTACCCCTTAAGCAGCCTTAATTGCCAGCTCAGGCACGGCATACTTCGCTCACTTGCTCTCTCTCTCTCTCTCTCCCTTTCTCTCTGTCTCTCTTTGTTTCTGGTCAAACTGAAAAACCTGCAAATATTTTCAGCAAATTTTTGCCTAATGCAAAAAATATTTTATTGTGCTCGCTCCTGAAAGCAGGGACAGATGGGGCAGCATTCAGTACCATAAATTTGAACAGAGACAAAAAAGAAATATGTACAGAGGATGGCAGTGGGAGAAGAAGAGAAGAGGTAAGCGTTCTCTTGGTAAGCAGACCCAAAATATTTGCGGCGGTCCTCTAAGCCCAGGCATGCGGTTGGCCAGGCATGTGCAGCATTTCAAGCAGCGCACTTCACACAAAAGAAAAACAATAATACATACACACTATACATACACAGCATGCATACATACATACATACATATACTCTACACACACACACACACACACACACACACACACAAACAATGGACGTAAAAGAAGCCATTGCCATACAGTTCTTGGACGCCACCTTCCCACGAAAGGTAACTAGATGCAGGTGCTGGATTAGATATGTTCCGGCTCGGTATATACCCGTACAGCTAAGCGAGTGCCTAAAACAGTTGTCTAGAAACAATTTACACTTATTAGGATCTTCAACATAAAGGGTGCAGCATGCACTACAGTATCAAAGTATTTTCAAGAAGAAAAAAAAGCGATCTTTCGCTTGCAGAATTCTTGAATCTGTAGCAGGTTGAAAGTAAGAGCAAAAGAATGGCGAAGGATCAATACTCGTTTAATCTGTAGCATATCCAAAACAAAACGAGAAGGAACGTGCGAGTCGCTTCTGGGGACGCGACTCTACTTATACCCGTACTCAGTCAGTATATACATTTTTGATCTTATGATTTTTTAGAATTTTAGAAAAAAAAAAATTTTACATTTTACATTTTTTTGCTACATCTGATATCTACATCTACATCTACAATGTATATTCTACATCTAACATGTAGATTGTACAATGTACATGCTCCATTTAGATTCTACATCTCCTCCGCTAGGGGTTGCTCGCGCACTGAACGCGGCAGAGTGTGCGAGCGAGAAGGAAAATGAGTTTCGTTGTCGTCGTCGGGTGGGGGGACAGGGGAAGCAACTGAAAATTAATTTCTTCATTCTGGCTATAATTATGATCCGATCTGATTCAGATTCGGCAGTCTGGTAGGTATGGGCATTCTCTACGATACTGCGTTTTTAGTTTTATCGCATCTTTAAAAATGTGCCTGCCACAGATTTTCGTCCTTTGTGGGGGCGGAAGGGGGCGGGGCGAAATTTTGAAATACACTTGTAGCAGTGTGATATCACATGAGTGTGGAAACCAAATTTGGTTGCCCTAGCTCTTATAGTCTCTGAGATCTAGGCGCTCAACAAGACGGACAGACAGACAGACGGACAGACGGACAGACGGACAGACGGACAGACAGACATGGCTCTATCGACTCGGCTATTGATGCTGATCAAGAATATATATACTTTATGGGGTCGGAAACGTTTCCTTCTCTGCGTTACACACATCCACTTTTACCACAAATCTAATATACCCCTTAACTCTTTTTTGAGTACGGGTATAAATATATACGTGTCTCAACACCAATTTTTAAAACAATAATCCTTTTGAAATATAAATTAATAATAAAAATAAATAAATACATTATTTATTATTTACTTATTATTTATTTATTATTTACTTATTATTTACTTATTATTTATTTATTTATTTTTATTATTTATTATTTATTTAATTAGTTCAAACATACTTAAGTACATGTATGAGTTCTTTCCTTCTTTATTATTTAGATATTTATTAAACTGCTTTTAATGCAGCTATTTACTGCTGTAATTGTACGCCATACGCTGCCTTAACTGCCATTTTGTTGGCCAGTTTTAGCGGGAAACCAGCCTACCGGCCAGCACTGAGCTTCGTGTTGCAACCAGGGCGGCCAGGGCGGCCAGGCACCATGGCGACAAAGCATTAGAACATTTGCACGAATCTGCTGGCTAGCATTCTTTTCGCAAGCCAGAACAATGCAATGGCTGCGCCTGTTTAACATTTAATGTGGACAATGAAATATGTCTGCCAGACTGGCTCAGAATTCGATTCAAACTCAGACTGTGGACTCCCCTGCGCTCTCTCCCTGCTCCCTACCCACATAACTGGAGGATTTACCTATTTACATCACAGTACCAAGTCAAGGTGTTTCGTGCCATGTACTCTGTTTATGCGTTGTCCCGCTGAATGTACTCTCTCAGCTTGCCGACAAGTTAGCCACCAAAACCCAACCCACACACACATACAACCTGCTGGAGAGGAGGGTTCTTTTCTTTTTTTGCTGGCTATACCAACGAGACGACTTACAGGGGGAACTTGCCAACGTAACGAAATTCGGTCAACATGTTGGCCATGACGGCGACCGTTGGCTCGCTCAGCTTAGTGCCATACTGCCCACATGTGGCCATAATTTTTAAGCGCCAAATGAGCGGCCATCCATTGGCCATGATGTCCGGCATTTGCCGTTTGCCGTTTGCCATTTGTCCTTACCAGTGCGACATTGTGCCCGGCCAGCCAACACGAATACCTTTGGGACGTGGGCCAAATGGCCAAATACCGTGGACGTTAGCCCGACCGAGCTTGAGCCACCAGCATTAAAGGGGAATATTGTGGCTATTTTCTAATTGTTGTGGGTTGACCTTTTAGATAAAACTTTACAATAAAATTGGGAAAGTATTTCAATAAATTGTTCAATATTCTCCGTTAAACATTGGCCAATATATTTCTACATTATATTTCCTTCATTTATAAAGTTCATTGCGGGGCATTTCATTTGATTTCAGTGCACGATTTTTGACCTTTCCTGCACATAATCAAAGCCAGATAGTGTTAACCCTTTCGATTGAGTTGGCCACGCCCAAAAATCCTGTTTGATTCATTCATGTGTTGCACAAATAAAATAAAGTTAGCTTAGGACACATTAAACTGATCAATATTGTCACACACTCGTTCCGATACACACGTACACGTGCAGAAAGAAATATACTCGTACTCGCACTCGCACTCGCATAAGCATACGCAAACTGAATCAAAAGGTCCTGAATATGTAAGGTCAGTTTAGCTGTCACAGGAAAATGTTGTTGATTTTTCAATTCATGTATGCTTGTGGTAGTATGTACATCTAAAATATAGCGTATACGACAGTATACACTCTAAATGGGATACTAAATGTGTAAATTAGTGAAATTATTACATGTATTGAAATAAATATTATATATTTAAATATACATTATAAAATATAAAAATATTTAAATAATTATTACATGTATTTAAATAAATATTATATATTTAAATGTGTCAAATAATATCTTCAAATTATAAGATTATTATAAGACCAAGTATAATAGCCTTCTTTATTTATTTATCCCATCCTGACTACATTTATTTTGTATTACAATTAAGCAACTACATTGACAAAGTATTCAAAATATTTTGTTGATCTGCAGCAGCAGGGGGTGCACATCCATCTACTGAGTGCCTAAATGAAAAAGAGCTGGAACAAATTACACCTGTAAATATTGCCACGTGTCTACCCATACATACACACACTGAAATCCAGATAAATACCAGGGATATTTACCCACTTCCTACGCACCCTGAATGCATTAAAAAAGCAGCAGCAGAAGTGGGGAAAAAAACGTATCGCATGCAACACAATGTCGCAGGGATGGACAAGGCGAAGTGGGTCGAGCCGCACATTTTGTCAAATATTCCCCCCACAGCACAGCAGACAAATGGAAGCCAAACAAAAAGGGGCACAAGGCAGCAGCAGCAATAGCAAAAACAAAGAACAACAAAGATAAAGAGGACGAGGAAGGTCCGAAAGGGAGAGAGCGGGAGAGTAGAATTGGGAGAGGCAAAGAAACCACAATCGAGACCATTATCAATTACACGCACAGCAGGACACAGTGGCAGGACACAGAAACACATGCAGACGATGAGGATGAGAATGTGGGGAGGGGAGAGAAAGGAGAATGTTGATAGAAAGACTGGGACCGGGACGGGAACTGGAAGAGCAACGCAAACGAAATGAAAATACGCATAAAATTGCAATTTACATCACATCCATTTGCACCCAAAATGCACGCCACCCATCGGACACACACACACACACACACCCACACATACACACACACACACACGCACGCACAGCAAAACACAACAGAGTTACAAATAAAATTCATTCATACGCATAATGAAACGCGCTCTCTTTCGCTCCCTTTCGCTCCCTTTCGCTTCCTATCGCTCCCTTTCGCTCCCTTTCGATCCCTTTTTATCTGTCTCTGTCTCTCTCTTTTCCCCCCCTTGGGTATAAAAGTGGAAAGCGGCAACAAAGGAACACCGAAATAACGACAACAATGTTTAGAAATAAACAAACAAATGCCACTGGACGAATGAGTGGATGGACAGATGAATGGCGATGGACGCAGCAGAGTCAGATGATGTCCAGAAGCTTTGGCTGGTGCCCCCGATTGGGTATGGGAGCGTATGAGAATGGGAACGCATTCGTCGCCGCTGGGAGAGTTGGCCGGAGAAAAATCCACGCCCTATATGTAAATTATTAGCCAGGCCACTTTTTGTCCGCCCAAACTGAAGCTGAAGCTGAAGCCAGTCGTTGCCAAGAGCGGACGCAGTCCCTGGAGTTTCCCAGCAAGAGCTGCTAAAATTTCAACCATAAAGGGAGCAAGTTGAAGCCTCAAGCGGAGAGCGAGAGAGAGAGAGAGCCCAACAAAGAGATAGAGCCACACAGAGAGAGAATGGGGATGCTCTCGCTTTGTAGACTTTTGGCAATGTGGCCCAAAGTAAAACGCCCTTTTGGAGTTGCTGCCATTGGGAAGCTAAGAGAAAGCTGATCAAAGAGAGTTTCAGCTTTAATTTGTAAGCCAAATGGTAAAGTATTAAGTCCACAGCATAGTTCGATAGCCACAGAGACTATATCCTAGCTAGCCCTCGAAATAAACCGATTTCCCTAGATCTAAAGATAAACTAAACCTATTTCTTGCCTCAACGCTGATGCTTAAAGTGTAACATACTTTAAGGCTAGCCAGCCAAAGAGTGTGTTGGCAAAGAGAGAGAGAGAGAGAGAGCGGGAGCCCTGCTCTTCTGCTTTGTCGCTTTGTGGCCCAGCATGCGCAGAGTGTCGCGAGAGAAGCGCGCCACACGACCACAACCCGAGCAGCATCCGCACAGCATCAGCGGCGGCCCCAGCTGCGAAAAACTCTGCCATGGAGCGGCGACCATCAGTAGTTGCCTCAGAGCCCGCGGGTTGAAGAAATCGTACGCATCGAGCGAGAGGCAAGCGCCGCGTCAAACCAAACAAAGAAAAGAAAAAGCAAAGCAGAAAAAGTACATAAAACCGAATAACAACAAGAGTGCAGAGAAATACAAAAAAAAAAAATAACAGACAGCAATAGGCAATTTCCAATTGACCAGGATTTCCCCCCACAACTGTGTTCAACTTAACCACAAGCCAATGACCAAAATGTTGCCACTAATCGCAGGCAAATGAGCCCGCAACTACAAGACTCCAATCCGTTGCTGCTGCTGCTGCTCCAGCGGCTGCTGCAGAGTAGCGAGTGTGAGCCCGGTTCCGTGCCGTGCCGTGCCGTGCCAGACACCGTAACCATTACTGCACCCGCACCCGCACCAGCACGCAGGGCGTGTTCTGCTTCGGTGTCCGTGTTTGGGCCAGTGCTTAAATAATTCGCATCGCCAGTGCCAGTGCCAATCACATTTCAGTAAACTAAAACCTCGAGTGCTATCGCTTGTGGCTCATCGCATAGAGCCTCAGAATTGAATCTCGTTTCCGGTCCGTGGTCGTCCGTGGCTCCCCCCGTTGGCCAAGTCGGTCGTTTGGTCTGTGTGTGTGTCGGTCTGTCGGCGTGTCGTTGTATCGGTTTATCGGTCGGCCGGACTGTCGGTTTGCCTGGTGTTGCTTTGCATTTGTCGCCAGACATTTTCAGCTGCTCAAAAATTGACGACCAGCAGCCCAAGCAGCCCCAGTGACAGTCGCCTAGGCAGCGCTGTAATGTAAGTTATTCTACTGCCCCAAACTCCAACGCAAACTCCCCCCCATTCACCGCCACTCCAGCCCACTCTGCGTCCATTAAACCATCCCTGTGCACAGCCTGTAAATGTGCTACATGATTCCTGCTTAACTGTTGCTCCAACTGCGGCAACGTTCAACGCCCCAGCCAGACAGACAGACTGACAAACCGACAGCCAGCCAGCCAGCCATCCAGCCAGTCCATCGGAAATGTGTGTCAGTGCTCGAGCTCACTGTACTGAGCAAGTTGTAGCAGCGGCATGAATGTTTATGGCAGTTCAAAGTGGTGAAAATTTTAGACAATCTATTGGAAACACACAATTTTTCCAAGCATCAAAATAACCCCAGCTAATGTGCTGCTAGAAGGGTTTATTGTATTTATTTGCCAGATGGAACCTTAAGTCATTTTGTTTTTACTTGTATTTACTATGAATATAGATATCTTTAGCAAATATTTTAATTTAATTAAGTAAACAATATAATTTGCCTTTACGGCTTAAGTCTGTATAGCTAGAATTATAAAAAAATTAATTTTTCCTTTTTATATTTATTTGTATGTAATTTAAAATTTTAATTTTAATTTTAAAAACAATTAATGTTTAATTTCTATATTTATTTTTTTTTCATTTATATATTATGTTTGGGTTTTTTTTTGTAATTCATACGTTTATTTAGTTATAACTTATTATTTTCCATTCCAACTAATTCTCATGTTAATTTGATCACAATTCAGTGTTGCGCATAAGCAAATGTGTGCCTCGTTTTGCTCACATGTCTGGTTGGCTTTTGTCTTGATTTTCCCCATTTCATTATTACCTCAAACGTTTTTCTCGTTTGCTCTAATGAATGCGCTCCGACCTGTTATTCCAGTTTTGCCAGTCGCCCTTCCACGTCCTCCACGGCAGGTCTGCCAGCCATTCAGCCCTCCTCCTCCAGCCAGTCAGTCTGTCAGACAGCCTCTCAGCTTGTCGCGCTTGGCTTTCGCCTCCCTTTTTTTTTTTTTTGTTTTTTTGTTTTTTTTTTTCGTATTCGTTTTCGTTTTGGCTTTGTTTTTGCTGTTATTGTTTTAAGCGTAAATTCCCACTTGCTTAGAGTCCTGACGGGTCTCGACTCTGTTTCTACTTTCGGCCCTGTTTTTTACTCCACTGGGGTGGGCTGTGCCGTTGTTCCTGTAGGCACGCCGTTGCCATTGTCTTTCGCCTGACACAGAAACGCTCCTTTATATATACATATATATACACCACGCTATATACTATACATACATACGCACTTCAGTGTGTTCTATGTGTGTCAGTCTTTGTGTGTCGCCATTGCCATCTTTGTCCTCAGCGTCTTGTTGTTGTGCAAATATTTGCCTTTTTTGAAGTTGATTTTTGGTCTCCATCGAAGCGTCTTTTGTTGCCAGTTCAAGTTTTGCCAGCAGGGTCCCACACCGCGGCCAATATGCTGATGAATCGTTGCTAAATTGAATATCGAGTGTTTATTTATATTGGCCGGCAAGTGTCACGCCCTCACCCCTGCCACTGCCCTTGTCCCTATGTCACACTACCAATGCCTGCAGCGAGAGTTCTGTAAATAATTTGAAATTGATGTATTATCTATCGCTGAGAAACGTGGCACAGCACAATTGTTTCAGTCTGTGTGTGTCTCAGTCTCAGTCCCAGTTTTGTATCCTGCGTCTGGTTCTCTGTTCTTCTACATTTTATTGTTGCACGCTTAAGTAGTTTGTGCAGCGCAAACAAAATTAAGCAAGTTGCAAGTTGTTTGGACAAAAGTTGCTGTCACAATTGTTATTTTAGCGATTGGAGCTGGGGCGGGCACATTCAGGCACACAATTTATAAAATAAACTTTGAAGATGAACATTGCTGCAGCAGCGCAAAAATCTCTATATATATATTGTATGTATTGCTTTTGCATTTTCAAGAGGGTTATCGTTCTCGCTCGATCAATATACAAATGAATCAACCCCGAGGGTACCGCAGAGCCCAGACCCCAGACAATTCTGCAATAACGAAAGAATGACAGAAGTAAATTCCCCAAATATTCGCGGCAGTACGTACTCGTTGTATACAATTGTCAAACAATTGCAATCGTTATTTATAACTGAAAAATCTGTCACAGAGCGCAATTCGATTGCGGTCGCAGTTGCCATGAAATTGTTTTGTCGCCTGCCATACAAATTTATAGCATACTCCTGCAACGACTCCCAGGCGACTGGGACAGGAACCCGTCCCCTCCACGACTCGGGCACAATTCAATTTATGTTTCCGTTTCAGCGTCTGTTGCTCGGCGACCAACTAAATATTTAAGCCAACTCATTAGTTGGAGATTCAGCCAGGGACGCAGGAACGCCCCGGGAGAGTGGATGTTCGGATGCCCTGAACGTGCTGTGGCATTAAATCTGCGCTTTAAGCATAAACTCCCCCATCCACTCAGACGGGACACTCTCCGAAAAATCGAGTGCATTTTGTGCCACTTCTGGGCGCACTCCTCCTCTATGCCCCTTGTATCTCGACCATTGTTGGCCGCGTTGCACTTAGCTGACCCGCAGCGTCGACCGAGACTGCACCTAAAAAAAAAAAGAAAAGAAGAGAAACAGCCCCCGCTGCTATCACGCTGCTATCTGGCTGCTATCCGGCGCTATCCGCCTATCCCACTGGCCGCATTGCCGACTGCCGGCTTACTGCTCCGCAGTTCACTGTTCGCTGTTCTTTTATGCTACCCGCACACAGATACACACGCATACAGATGCCATTGGCTGTAGTTGTTGATGGACATTTGCTGGCAGCTCTTTTGCCTTCGCCTGTGCTGGGTCTGTCCTTTATGCGCCACAAATGAAAATGCAGACAGACAACGGGCGCCAGCTATGGCGATGGCGATGACGATGGGCACGGCACGATGGCAACAGCAACAGCAACGGCCATGTCTGACGATGACGTCGCATTTCTGGAGACAATGAAACAAACTGAACCCGGCACAGATCCCAGTCGAGTTCGTTGACAACTGTGTCTGTCTGTCTGTCTGTTCTCTATCCCATTTCTGTTGCTGTTTCCATTTATTTCCTCTCTACATTTATTTAACATGCATTTGAATTATGAGCCAACAGAAAGGACTATATAAAAAGCAGACACAAAAAACTAAAAACAAACAAACAAAAAAAACTAAGCAACTTTGGTTTTAATTCATAATTATTTTTTTGTCAGTGCACTCATTAAGAGTTGCATTCATATCACTCCCCCCACCCAACACCCCACCAACCCACCACGCCTTTTACATGCCCGCTATCCACATTTTCGCTTTTCGTTTTCCCCATGCACTTACTCTGGCTTTGTCATTTGCATTTCACATTTGGATCCCTTTTTAGCATTTCACAATTTTTCAACTGCACATTTTTCGTCTATTTAAATGGCCCCACATTTTCCGGTCCGGTCCGGTCCGCTCCGGTCCGGTCTCCTGTGCAGTTTTGTGACTCCTAATTGCAGTTTTCCATTACTGAATGGATAGAACTAATAGACTGGAATCCATGTGACAAAGGTTTCGCCCACTTTCTGGCAGATTGCTTGAAATTCTGTAATTTTTTCTGAAATTCCATTTAACTAGAAATCAATTACCTTGTAAAAGTGTTCATTTTCCCACAATTTCATTCTCACAGTCGGAGAGTATTGGCTATGAGTATTTGCAATTTAAGAACGGCAAAAAATATTTAATTTTCTTCTGGCAATTTGTCAACTGGGTGTGGCCCCTCGCAGGGACCAGGCAGACCAAACCAGACAGCCCAACTTGCAGATACAAGTTACAGATACACACACACACACACACATCCGGGTGTGTGTATGTATGTACATATATGTATAAATTATCATTGCCAGCCAAAACTCAAATACGATAAATTGTCAGGCAGGCAGGCAGGCAGGCAGCAGCAGAGGAAAAATCTATAATTTACACAAAATTCGCTTCCGCATGCGAACGCCTTTCGCAATATAAATGCTGTCTGTAATATATGCATATTGATGCCACCAGATATGGCAATAATCGTGCCAGACCCACAGACACCCGTGCCCGTATATGGCGACCTTTGTCAACTCCAGATAGGACGAGTGCCAAAAAAAGCACAAAAAGTTGGCAATTCTCGACAATTTGGCAGCCATTTTTGGTTAATTTCATTTGTGTAGCATACATTTTGGCTGCTCCGACTGCCCTGACTGCTGTGTTCCATTTCATGGCTAATTGATTGTGCTGTTTTCATTAATTTTTGTGTACCCAATTCTCTTTTGTTGCAGCCATGCCAACATTCAAGACTGCTAACTGGAATTGTTTCAAACGTAAAACAAAAACAACAACAAAATAACATAGTGCTGCCAGCAACAAAAACAAAACAAAGGAAACAAAAAAAGAACAAAAAACAAACGTAATCAGGAATTTAAACAAGCCCACAGTAACAATCCAAGAACAAAAAGCAACCGACATCATGTTCATGGAATTGTCATTGGTAACGAGCAACTGACAGCAACAGCTAGAGGCATGTGGCAACAGCAGCAGCAGCAGCAACAACATTGAGCGGCAGCAGCAGCAGCAACACTCAGCCGGTAGCAGCCAGAGAGCAGCCAGAGCCCGTAGATACAAGTGAGCAGGTGGCGTGCTGCTATACAGCAGCACCATTGCTGCCATTAAAATAGACGCCGCAGCGCAACAGCAACGCTGCCGTCGTCACAATCAACGCCAGCGCCAACACCATCCACACCATCGCCATCGCAGACGACGACGGCGCAGCAGCAGCAACAACAGTCACAGCGGCGGTGGCAGCGGCAGCGGAAAGAGCAACGGCAACGGCAACGGCAATAGCAGCAATCAAAACGGTGGCAACAGCAACACCAGCAGCCTGTTGGCCGTAGTGGGTGTGGCAAGCAGCTGCCCCTTGCTCGCCACTCAGCAACTCATCGACGACAGTGGCAGCAGCGGCGACGACGAGGGCGGCGCAGCGATAACACGGCTGCAACATTGCGGCGACGAGCAGCAGCAACAAATACCAGGTCGACGGCGACGCCGACACCACAACGGCCTGTCATTTGTAGGCAATGCAACGCTCTCAGCAGCAACGGTGAGTGGAAAGGCTCTAATAATTTTTTATAATTTTCGGAAGCAGTCCCTCAGCGACATTCCCCATGAAATGTACTGCCACTATATATGTAGAGCTGTAGAGCCAACAACATACTCAATTATCCCATCTTTACAAGTCACTTCCCAGAATTTGCCACAGCCATTCCCCATTACGTGATCTCTCGCTTCAATCTAGCACCAGCCCGTGGGGGGGCAACTGCAAAATCTGTGCTCGGGCTGGCTGTCGCTCTGTCTGCCCATTAGCTGTCAGGTTAATGCACCCAAAATGTTAATAAAACAGGCCTACAGTCGCCCGGCATACATATGAATTTATGATAAGCACACGCAGGGGGCATGGACGGGATGAGGGGGGCAAGAAACAGGCACTTTAAAGTTGCGACAGCGTGACGTGGGCCAACTTTGAGCGCATACCCACACCCACACTGTTGCCTTCGCTGGGGCTGTGCTAATGAATTCCCCAGCACACCCGCACGCGCACCTACACACCGCCACACCACACCACACACACTCACAAATTCTCACAGAGCAAACTCTGTGCCAATGTATCTGTGTGTGTGCTTGCTTGCCACTGACAGTCGTATAATTTCTAATGCGATGCTTTTATGATCGCCATACACAAATACACTCGGAAAAACACCCACGGGTGCTAGCACGTGGTTCAGTCTCATGCTAGTACATATTTATCTGTGTATGTGTATCTGTGTGTTTGAGGGAAATTAAAATGCATAAAAGGATAACAGCAGTGCTGTTGTCGCTGACAAACCACAGGCCCAAAAACGCGACGCCAGAGCCTGACGCTGCTCTTGCCTTTGACTGTCAACGTTGTCATTGTAGTCAACAATTTTTTGCCAGAAACTGCAACAAAAACGACAGCCACGGTAACACCAGCAGCAGCAGCAGTAGCAGCATCAGCGAACGAAAGCCCACTGACAAATTGTACTGCAGGGAAAATTGTGATTTTCGCGCTCATCAGCAGCAGCAACAGCAGCAACAACAATAGTCCAAATTGCACGTGTTGCTGTGGGGCGGTGGGGCTGACGCGAAAGCCACGTCTGGTTTAATTTTAGCATCGGGGCCGGGGCCAGAGCTAGAGCCAGAGACGGAGACGGAGTCGGGTCCCTGAGCCAGAGCCCCGTGCGCCTACCTACACCTTGACACTACGGAAAACGGCTCGTATACGTAATATACATTGCATACTATTAGGCGTGCATAAAAATGTAACGTCACATAAAAATAGATGCCAAACTCACTTCGCTGTTGCTGGAGGAGCTGTAGCTCGAGCTGGTGCTGGTGTTGCTGCTTTTGCGGCTTAGTAAAAAATAAACCATGCAGAATAATCCACCCCCTACCGCCAAACGTTGTTGTCGTTGACATCGCCATCATCAGGATTTGAGATATAAATTTTTATATGATTTGAGGGACGACCCGTGCCATAATTATGTTTAACAACGTGTACGACTATCTGTGTGTGTGTGTGTGTGCATCATAACAAAATGTTCAACTTTTTATGGGCGCACTCCAAGTTTTGTTTGTGTGTTTTTGTGTAGTTCAAACCTACAGATTGTAGCCCTATCTGCCTCTGCGATTGCGTCTCACTCGAGGCAGATTGGGTTCCGTTGCGCCCGGGGTCCCGGAACACAGCGATTATTATTGCCAATCAAGTGGAGTGCCATCCAGCCGCTGGCTAGTTTGATCTCTGATTGCAGTCAGCATGTCAAGAGAGAGAGAGAGTCAAGAAATTGCTTCGACGAATTGCCAAAGGCAACCCGTACTGGCATCGGGGAGCAAGTTCAGTGCACAAATAGAAATAGAATCAACCATCATACATGTAGAATCAACCGATAGAAGTCTTTTGGCATCGATAAAAGAAAGATGATTTCGGGTTAAATATTTTCACGCTTAGCTCGCATTTATTTTCATCGGCATTCATTGCTCCAAATTCGAATTACACGCCCCCTCGGTCACAATCCAATCCAATCCAATCTTCTCTGCTCTGCTATCTTTCATCTCTTATGCAATGTACTTGTAATTCATAAGCCACTTCGTTGCTCCGAGAGTTCACACCGAGTAGCACACCGTACACAGAGTAGCAGAATTTCCGAGTAATATGCTTTCGATAACATTTTCCTCGTGTGACAAATTTTTGTCGTAGCAGATATGACAAAAAAAAAACACACACACACACACAAAAATGTTTGAGTGAAACAGGAAAAGTTTGCCACGAATATGAAGGAAGGAAAATTGGTAGGAAGGTCTGGACAAAGTGTTAAATGTTGACATGTCATGACATTCCAGAGAGCGGCGGCGGCGGCGGGCAAGCAGATGGGCCTTAGCCTTAGCCTTAGACCGGCCATCATGGCTAACGAACGCAGGAAGTTCGCAGAGCAGAAAATGACGAAGAAGAGCAAGATTGGTCAACAACTGTCGTGAGAGGAAGAGTGTGAGACAGAGAGGGAAAGCGCTCGGATGAGCGGCTTACGTGCTGACAGCTGACAGGCAAACCAATGAACTACGATATGACATCCCTTTTCCTATCCAACGCTTCGAATCGTCTTGAAATAACATTTGCTATGTGCCAGTCCCTATGCCTGTTGTCTCTGTGTGTGTGTGTGTGGAACATCAACTAATATTGTCAACGCAACATTCGACTTGTTATCCCTTCCGCTTGCCTGGCCTGGCCTGTATTCGGTTCCCAGCATCTCTGCTTAATTTCGTTTTGAACTGCTCGGCCGCCATTTTGTGCTCTCTGTCTGTCTCTTGATACGGCTGCTTCCCGTTCAATTCGCCGTCTCTGTCAGTTATTTGCAGAAATTTATTGAAATTGTTTGTCAAATTCCGTTTACTTGTTTTTCGCATTTTGCCAAAAAAATTCTCTTTTTGCTCGCACCAAATGATGACAAGGACAACCAGACTTCCGTCGATGTCCTCTTGCGCCATTTGCTTTTCTTTCTTCTTCTGGCTTCTCCCTGCTCTTGCTCCTCCACCTCCTGCTCTTCTTCATTCTCCTTTTTATTTTTGCTTGGCAGTTAATCTAAGAACTCGAACTCTCTGGAAACTGGCTGTCGGGCTATATGGCCGCTTCGTGCCATATCAACTACAAGCTTGTCCTTACTGCGACCCCGCTCTCTCTCTCTCTCTCTCTCAGTGAACTCTCATCTCCGCCCTTTTCTTTTATAAGTTGGCGCTATAAAATGTTGCGCCATTCCCCATATGCATGATGTGCGTCTCGCAAATCCTCTCTGACAGTTTGTTTTTGCATGCAATTTTCGAATATCGCGCAGCACTACATAGCCTCCCTTTAGCCTTTCTTCTCGCTTCATTTGTGTAGCGAAATATTATATATTCTCGCAAGTAAATACATATATATATATATTTAGGGAGCGATCCAAGATTTTATTGATGTTGCCTGAATTTGAATGACATTGTAAAATTATACGCAAATACTCAGGGACAGCCACAGCCAGCTATTCCGTCGCTACGAATATCGAAAAACTTGTCGAAAAAAACAAAAAGGAAATCTAAAAAAATGAAGAATGGCAAAAAAGAAATGTATTGTGAAAGTTTTATGTGTTTATCTATTAAAACTTAGACGAGCATGAGTATGTGTGTCGTCATATTGGACAACAGTCATATACAAAACACTCATGTACATCAATACATATATATGTATGTGTATATATACGAGTATATCCATGCTTGAAACAAAAACAAAACTGCCATCGGTTGACTGTAAGTGGAAGGAAGTTTTGTGGGCTGCTGCTCCACCCGTTGGCTCGATATTTATGGTTTCCATATATTCGTATTATGCAAACGACGGCCATCAGAGGAAGCTCTTCTAATGATCAATATGACCCAGTAAGGAACATGAATAAAGCAACTCAATCTGAAGTGCATCAGAATATATTTAAATACAAATTGTTCAATTTAATTTAAGGTTGAAGATGTAGGAACTTTAAAGGAAATTGATAAAATAGTGAATAGGGAATTAAAGTTTAGTTTAGTAAATAAAGTTTATTATAAGCACGCAGTTTATGATCCCCCCTTGTTATTCAATTGAAATAACCTTATTGCCAGAGCTCCACCCCCATGTAGAACTTCTTCACATGGCTAACTATTGAGTGCATCACCTTTTTCCATTAAGTCATCTTTGGCAGATTTTGCTCACTTAAGAGATTTCCATGTTTCAATCTGCCTGATGCAGAGGAATTAAGTGGCATCAGGCAAAATCATAGCAACGTGTGCGTGTGTATGGAAGTGTGTCAGGTTTTTTTTAGAAGTCCGTCAGCCCAATCTCGGGAAACGCTTTTTTGTCAAGTTAAGCAAGTCATGGATGGGAGGAGGAAGCAGCGAAAATTGCACGATAACACTAGAGGCAGGCTCTCAGCAACACACATCTAAATATAGGCTATGGCCATAATAGGCTCAAGACGCTTTTATTCAACACTTTTCAGGCAGCCAAAATGGCGCCAGCCTGAAAAGCAAAGCCCGAATACATACCCACAAAAAAAAAAGCAAGCAGAAAAATGGAGCCGTTTGAATGGGGCAAAGGAGCAGGGCCAAAAAGAAGTACTCGTAATAGGCACACGCACGAAAGACAAAGGCTAAAAGAAGGACCCAGCAGGACCAGCCAGCATCACGGAAAAAAGAGCCAAAACCTCTTTCAAATTTCCATTGGATTTTTCTTTGTTTTGTTTTGTTTTTTCTTTTTTGCTTGTATTTTCCCTGCTATTGCTGCCGGACAAAAGGCCGCTGCGAGTATTCATTTGCACGGCTATATACATACATATATTTTTATTTAGGGAGAGACGGTGAAACTGAATACGAAATCCCTTGAAATCCCTGAAACAAGTGAAAAAAGTATTGTGTGCCAAAAATAAAAATGTCAATTTGCCAAATGTCGGCAAACGGAAGTTTATATTCTTTGCTTTGCTTCTTTTCCCCAGTCCATAATTTTTGTTGTTGTTTTTGCTGCTGTTATTGTTGTTGTTGTTTTGGGTGCAGGTAAAACGCGGAAAACTTCAAAGCCAGAGTCAGGTGCGTTGGGGTGGTGTCAAAGTTGCCACACCAACCACCACCAGCAGTGGAAAGTAATTTCCGAAATATTGTACTCAGACACTCATACCCATTCGCATTCATCCGCACCCGCACTCGTTCACACACACACTAACAGGCAGCCGCAACGAGTTATACAGATATACAAAAGCCAACCCCCAAATCCAAAAAGAAAACCACTTTAATTTCCTCGGTCTCAGGGTCGGGAACACAGCAAAAGCAACAGCAACGACAACAAGAACGGCAAGAAAATGGACGGGAACCCTCGTTATATGTAAAATATATGTTTCGACCCAGTCACAGTCACATCCACAGTCGCAGCCATTCAAATGATTTTCGACTAGGTTATTTGACTGAGAAACCCTTAGATTTGTGTCCATTTCCATTTTGCCAATTGCCATGACTCTCTATACCTTAAGCCTTTAGTTTAAAGTGTATTTAATTTAAATGACTCGAAGGGTAGCAATTTGCCAGCACCTCCCTTGTGAATGAGACTCGGAGCGGAGCACCATCCATGGAGCATTGCGACAGTGAAGGGGAAAATTGTATGTAATGAGTTGAGCTCGTTTTGAGGGTTGGGAATCGCCACACGACCTATTCCTATTCCCATTTTGGCGGGGTGGGGGAAAAAGTTTCCAACGGCAAATGAAGACCAACAAGTTTAGTGGTGGAAGCCAAGCCAAGCTGTCAAATTCCAAAGACCTTACGCAAGGAAAGTTTCACAAAAACGCTTAAACCTTAGCTGCCTGTTGGCTATCTTGGAAGCCAAGGCGTATCGTGGCAAATGTTCGCCTAAAAGGTAAATTTATAAACTAAATGGATGGAAAACTCTCGTTGTGGCCCCCATTTAAAATCCATCCTTGCTCTTACGAGCTCCTCCTTTAAGCTGCCGCTCCAGTTGGATTCACTGGCCAATTTTGCTGCATTCACTTTGGGGCTGGCTGATTTCAGTTCGTTGACTGGAAGCAGTGCAATTCGCGCGTGCAACGTAATAAACTGCCTTGCCTTCACACACAGGGAGAGAGAGAGGGAGGGAGAAGTAGAGGTTGTGTGAGGGGTGTAACCGCAGTCAGCATCACAGCCTCATGGCCACAGGCGAGTCAGCAACTGGATTTCGGATCTGGAAACTGGAAACTGAAAACTGGGATCTGGGCCTGGGCCTGTGCCTGTGCCTGGCTGCGTTTAAAAACTTACTTCCTTCCGGTTTGTTAGGCGGCAGAAATTGCCGAAGCACAGGGAAGCGGCAAAAAAAAAAGAAGAGGAAAAATGCCAAATGCAGTGATACAAATGCGATTTTCTGGCAGCGGTAAAGGCGGAAGAGGTGTGTATTATACACACACACATACACACAGAGAAACAGAGTGAGAGAGAGAGAGAGGGGACGAGACACACAGGGAGGGGATGGAGAAGGGGACACACAAAGTGGCAGCCAGAGATTTAAGGCTTTGGTTGCTGACACTTTTTCAAGTTGATGGCGCCCCACACACACACACACACACACACAAAAACACGGACACAGACGTTACACTCTATTTGGCAACGGCGCCAGAGCCAGAGTCAGAGTCAGAGCCAGGCCACGCATTGTACGGGTACGGGTACGGTACGGGTACCCAACTCAAAATGCCGTGCCGGAAATTATTGAACGCACACACACACACACACACACACACACACACACACACACAGATACAGGCACAGTGAAGCTTACGAGAGAACAGAAAGGCAATTCACACATATTTAAAATGCAAAAAGTCAACGACTGCGCAGGAAAAAGCCACTGAAGCTCTGCTGAGCATTATAATGCGAGAAATATATTCATACGATTACAATAAGAATCGAATAATGTGGAGAGCGGGAGCCAGAGCCAGAGCCAGAGCAACCACAATCCAGCAGCAGCTCCTACTCAGTGTGTGTGTGTGTGTGTGTGTTGTGAGTGTGGTGTGAGTGTGGTGTGAGTGGCACATGTAACGAGCCGATGCCACCGATTCCGATTCTGTTGCGCCAAAGGGGGTTAACCAGACGGAAGTTGGCTTTGCCAAAAGAAGGCAACTGTCGTTGGTTGGTTGGCTGGTTGGTTGGTTGGCTGGCTGGTGCGTCGAACAGTGGCAAAATACAGGCGGGACGGCGCGAAATCAATGCAGGATGAAAAGTCAATTGAATACGCTGGAATGGATGCTGGAACCCAGATACGAGTATGATATTATCCGTTGTGATATGATATGCCTTTGATTTATGGTTGGTTATTCTCCCTGTAATTGATCAGCAGATCATCATCATCATCACCGTCGCTGGATACTTGTGTGGGGTTCGTGCGAACTCATTCAGTTGGTTCGAGATCTGCGACTCCATTGACCTTACACATGCAGAGTGCACAGTGCTATCGCAAGACCATAAATAACCCTTGGAACAATGGTAAATTGTACTCCTGCCCTTTACCGTGTTTGCATTACGCATACGCCACGTGGAGCGGGCCGGGCGGCGCGGCGCGGTCTGACATCGATTTGCTGCCACATTTCGATTGCTGTTCTTTTTTCCAATGGATTTTTGTTATTTCCCTTCTCTCGCAGATGGGCCATAACGAAATATTTATGCGTCGTCATTGGGGCATCATTTAAGTCGCTTATGCCAGCATACACATCTCTGTTGCTATATGTATGTGCGGCGCCCAAATCTCTGCCCATCTGTTTTGGGCTTAGGGCCAGCCTTAATTTGAATTTAATTGAAGGCTCGCTCGAATGCCATGGCTATTGAGTGGGATGAGATTCCGGGGCATGGCCGTTTCCGTTGCCATTGCCGTTGCCGTTGCCGTAGTGGCGGCCATTGTAACTGGCACATCCAATTAATGGTGGCCGAAAACTAGCGCTGAATGTGTGTCGAGTGCACGTAGAGAGAATGTTAAATAAAATATGGAGAGAGCCGAGAGCAACAGAGTCGAGCAACTCTAGGGCTGGGGTCGCGGCCGGGGCCGGGGCCCGGGCTCGTGCCTTTTTTTTTTCCGCTCTAGCTTGTTTGTTTGCCGCTTGTTCGGCATTCGTTTACTTTTTCTCCTCTTTTCAGCATTTTCCTCTTACTTTTTTCTCCTTTTTTTCCCCTGCACATAAATTGGCTGGAAAAAAATGCGTGTGTGTGTGTGTGCCACTTAAGTTTACATTTTCATTTGCTTGCCCCAATGACTTTTGCCGTTTACAATCATTTTTTCGGCTCTCTTTCCCTTCAGTCGCCCCTCCCCATGGAAATTGCGCATTAAATTAATTTTCAGCTTGTTTGAAGTTTTGACCCAACCAGCCAGCAAAGCCAAGAGTAGCAAATAGAACCTAAAATCTTGTAGTTTATGCCAACATGCCATCTTCTCCATCCCCCTGCACCCACTCTGCTGCCTGCCTCATGTGTGTGTGTGTGCGAGTTTGTGGCGAGTGTAGCCAAGTTGCTCGGCACTCACGGCTATTAGCTTTGGTTTTTTAGTGCGTTTGCCTCCAAAAATGAAAAGGCAGACGCTCGGGGGAAATACTCGTAGTAAAATGTCAGCGTAAAAGTGTAATTTATGTGCATGTGTGAGTGAGACTGGATGGGAGGAGCCAAGTCTGACTTTTACCGGTTTCCCTTTTCATTCGCATTTTATACCAATGTTGCCGTTTGATGCTACTACGGCTTAGGATCGCCACGGTTCGTTTAGCTTCAATTCAACTGGGTTTGTTTGTGGCCCAACCAGAGGCAGACATCAATCAATTTATTGACTTTGCTCGCTGGATACGTAAGCCCATCTTTTGGCCTAAGCAACAGCAACAGCAACAAGAATGCGAAATTTTCATAGCTGGGGGTAATAAAACTTTTGCGCCAAGCCCAGCCTAGTCCCAACTTGATATATAGAATGCAGCAGTAGCAGCAGAAGGAGCAGCAGAAGGAGCAGCAGAAGGAGACGTAGCACCTTTGCTGCCAACCATCGATATGTACATTTGTAGTTTTATGTATGTGTCTGACAGTATGAACAGGACTTTCTTTCCATGTGCATGTGTGCGGCTGTAATTCATGGGCTGCCATCAAAGTAATCCCTCTGGCATAATATCAGTCAAGGGCAGAGTAAAACACGACAGCCAAAGACAGTTAAGCAAAACGAAACGAAAGGGCGGAAAGCATTTTACCATAAAGAAAGTTTTTTGGAAACTTTCTAAAAGTACAGGGGGTACAAAAATCATGTTAATTATTGGTGCAGGTTCTCCCCTTGTGTTTATGTTTATATTTTTGAGTTTACTCAAGCGTGCATAAAGTATGTTTGTTGTACAATATTTTATTGCTTCTATGTCGATGAAAAAACTATTAATAAGATAGATAGGGGCAAACTTGAGGCCAGGCGAGGCGCACGACCGCCCAGGACATGTTCACGCCCCACTTGTTAAGCAAAGGCACAAAACCAGCAGCAGCAGCAGCAGCAGCCAAGGAGCAGGAACAGGGATGGGATTGGCCACGTTTTTCTTGTGTAAACAACAGAAACGAACGTTCGCATAAATTTTTCGTTTTGGGGCCACATAAAAATTTATATAATTGAGCCGCGGCGGGCGCCTAAATGAGAAAGGCGAATAAAAGGATGCCAGGACACGCAGCAGGGATGGGCTCAGTCTCAAAAGAAAGCCTCAGAAGAAAGGCAGAGAGCAGAAGTGAAGCAGCGAGTGAAAGAAAAGTTTAAAGCAAATCAAAAACTTGACGATAAGCACGAGTTCAGCTCACAGTCACGCTGATTGGTATTTTTATTTTTTGTTTTCATCTTCCACATTTTCTAGCCCTTCCTCTGGTTCATCCTCCACAGCGTTTCATCGTCGTTTCTCTTTCGGGGTTAGACCATAAAATATTTTACATTTTGCTTCGCACAAAAACCGTCAGAAATGTTGTGCTATGTGTGTGTGTGTGCCCTGCCCCGGAAATATGTTCGAAAGTATAAAATGTGTAGCATACTTTTCGGTGCAGACCCAAACCAAACTCCATTGTTGTGTTGATGTGCGTGTGCTGGAGAGAGAGAGAGGGAGAGAGAAACAAAACTAAACTGGCAGCATCTACCTGAAGCTACGCCCCTGCCTGATCCGGGCGTATCTGGAGAGCGTGGTAAACACGTAATTAAGCTGAAAATGTCTCAAGGATTAGGCAAAATGCCTGCTCATTTTGCGCTGTCATCGGAAAACCGACAACCAAAAACCGCCATTGCCACGCCCTTGCGCCCTGGCGCCCCCCCATTCATCCACACAGCCATTGGCAACAGCTGTCGCCTGCTTATTATGTTTATTATAAATAATTTTGCAGCTGCTCGCTGTCTTTACGATATTGCATATGTTTTTGAATCATCCTTCGTTAGGCAATTTCAGCACAATTTTCCCCGCTGCATTCAGGTGGTGAATGGTGAATGGGATTCCGAGCACAGATATTCACGAAAGGTAATGGGCCAAGGCACTAAAGCCTGTAGAGGTGTGCGCGGGGGCATGTGTGTGTGTGTGTGTGTGTGTGCGTGTGTAGTTGCCACTGCCAGGCAGTAAATAAATACTTGAGCAATGACATGTCAACGTTAATAAATGATTAACTTGTCATTTGAAGCAGCATGGAATGAATGGCTGTTGGGGGGTCTGTCCTGGGGCCAAGTGTGTGTAATCTTTGGCTCCCTATGTGACTCTCTGTAGCTCCCTCTCTCTCACTCTCTCACTCTGTATATTTGTTTGTTTGTTTGAATGTGTTGAGCGTTGTCTATGCCTGTCTTAGATTTCGTTTATGTGCGTACTTAAGTTGTCAGTTTGCATATTAGATACGAGTATCTGCAAATAGCTTTACTTTCCTGCAGCACCGCCCTCCTGCCCTGCCCTGCCTTGCTGCTCTGCCCTGCTGCCCTGCCCTGCTATCCCCTGTCCAACTCAATCAATGTTATGTCACACACGGCTCCCTGGGCGGGAGGGGGCAGGAGGCAACCGGAAAGTGTGGTCTCAAGGAAATAAAGTTTCCTCTGTCCTTGTGTGTGTTTGTGTGGCTGGACGCATAAATCTTATAAGCTGCTCTCTGTGTAAAAATGAAGACAGACATAATATTTATGATGGCAGGCAACCAAGGCAGCAAAAAAAAAAACCCTAACAAAATCAAATGGATACAAGAAAATACACAATAATCATAAAGAATCAAATATCCTTCTCAAAAAAAAAAAAAAGGGAATGTATTAGTGTTGGCTAAGGATAACCAGGATGAGGGATGGCGCTCAGCCTTTCTTGCCTTGCCTTTCATCTGTCCATAGTATATTCCCCCTTGTCCTGCACCAAAATTAATTTCCATGAAAATGAAATTTAAATTTTGAATTTGCACTGCAATCAAAAAAAGCTACAATGTCCATTGCCATTTGGGGTATATTAATGGCGCAATTTAATGGTCACAAGAACACACACAATCTGCTCTCCTTTTTGTCGGACAGATGGAAGCAGAGGAACGTAGGGCGCCACTTCTGGGACACCACAACAATAACATTTCGGACTAATTTTAATGAAACAAAAAATACGAGTAATAAAATACAAACAAAAGTATGAAATACGCAAACAAAAGAAGTAACAAAGGGCGAAAACCTTCTGGTTATTCCATTAATTAATGTTATGATTATTATCTGGTTTCTGGCGTAACGAAGAAACTCTGATGTGGCCTCGTTGCACGTGCCACTCGATCCACCCCCTCTTTTTCGTTCGTTCGCCCAACCAGGTAAACTTTCATAATTAGTTTTATTGCCGTGGATGAGCTGCTGGAGCTGCTTTCCCTTTTGACGGCCACATGCATAAATCTCCCCGCACTTGCACACAAACAAATCACGCTATGATGGGGCAAATTAATGAATGAATGACTCTGTGTAGTTTTTCCTTTAGCAATTACTTACACAAGCCAACACAAAATTGGGGCATTGAACCGCGAGCAGGAATCCGCATTGAGTGGCAAATACAAATCAGATTACCCTGCAGCCGCATTTTTGTTGGCCAGTGTTTTGTTGTCAGCCGGTACAAAGAATTACGAGCCCGGACTTAGTCAGACCTGCCATGTCCTTGCAAATTTATAAGCGCCACATTTCCTGTTTTCCTTTTGGCCGCGCATTTTACGAGAACCAGAGACCAGCTCTATATCGTACATGTGGGCCCCGTGCCCCGAACCCCACTCTGGTGCTTAGATTGATGATGCAGGTGAGTTACGCGGCCCTGGCTGATATATGGCCGGATGGTATGGCTCCCAGACAACGCTTTTAATTGAAAACCAAAATGACTTTTGCCCCCCAGGATTGGGGAGTGGTCGCTGATGATTTTATGCTAATCTATGCAACTCAGCAGCGGGAAAGCTGGGAAAGCCGCGTGGAAAGTCCAGAGCCGAGTGCCCCAAGTCGATTCATTGAAATTCTGCATAAAATTAAGTCGCTCCGCTCCTTTTGTCTCCACGAATATGTCAAAGTAAAATAAACAGTCTCGTTATAATTATGCGATGCTAAAACCATCCCATCCGCAGCCTTGGATCTGGATCTGCCTCTGGCTTCTAGCTGCTGTCTGCTGGTATCCCTCCCGTTCAGGTGTTTGTGTCTCGGCTCAGGACTTTTTTATCTGCGCTGCACCTGCTGTTGGCACGTCATAAAGTCGGTGGCTGCATTGTGGAAAAATTCAATTAAGATCGCCGAGTCCTTATTATTTTTATGATAATTAGCCCGGGTGTAACTTTCGGTCTTGACCACAGAATCCGGTCAAGGCGAGCCCGTCCAGGCCAGGCCACTTGCAGGATGATGCAACTGCAACTGGCAGCGGACAAAGGATATGCAGCTTAGCCGTTTCCAAAAACTTTACCCAACAATGCCGCAACTTTGGCCGCAACTTTGCCGTTGAATTTGAGAGATGTGGCAGCCTTCGCCCAGCCTGCCATCGACTGGTCGCTTAATTGGCTTTAAGCCCCAAAATCAATTTATGCACTCAAACAATAGTCGGCTCCAGACCCAGACCCAGCTCTAGTCCTAGTCAGTCAGGTCAAGCCGGGAGGCTGATGGTCCCTCAATTCGGGTTGATTGGCATCTGGCAGACGGATCGATAGCGTATACGCACTGTGTGCACGTTAATCTCGTGTTTTGGGACCATAGTTATAGCTCGCACCAAGGTGGCTTAAATGAGATTTATGGAGCATTTTAATTTTGGTTTAAATTTGGTTCCGTAAAAATTAAAAGTTTAATGACAATATAAACCTCCGCTTTCTTATGCTCTTGCATATCCTCTCTCAGAATCTGGTGTCAGCTCAGAAAGTTTCCCTTCCTTTCGAGTGCGAAAGACTATCCAACTTTTTGCTTGATAAATTATTTAAAAACCCCCACAAAATGTGCTAAATTCAAGATGATTTATCTGGGCGTACGTACATACATACATATATCTGATGCAGTTTTAATTATTTTTTTTTTCTGCTCCGCGACATTTCTTTCTATTTTTAGACCGAAATTGTTTTTCGCTCTAACTTTTGTGCAGCCGAATGAAATATTTTGATTTGCCGCTGCCTGTGGCAAAAGTTCGTTAAAATATTCATAATTACTTGGCGTGTGATGCGACGCCACTTCAGGCACCTCCAACTCCTGCCCCGCCCTGCTCTGCCCCCATTTTCGTTTCGCTGTTGCTCCAACCGATCCGCACCACCCCCCGACCGAGCGAAGTACCAGGGAAAAACTTGCAAAAGAAAACAGAAATTGTGCTACTTAATGAGCAAGGATGGAAACTTTGGACGAAAGTTTCGCAAGCGAAATGGGGGCGTGGCCACCCGGGCACATTTAAAATAATTACGAATTTATTTAAGCTGCTTTATGGTGAAAAAATAATTTACAATAGATGTCGTTGTCGATGGCGATGTCGCCATCTCCGAACAAGGGAGCCAAAGTGCTGGCAAAGTTATTTCGCTGCTTCATGCTCAACCCTTGAAGACCAAAAATGGAATTTATATTTATGCTTATGTCATAGATGTACAAATTTGCACAATGCTTAGTCGTAAAAAAATATTAGTATTCGTTTTGCTGCTCTTCTGCTGGTTGGTTGTTCGTTGTGCCTGTTGTTTCCTATTTTACATTTTTAATGGCTGCCAGGGCCATTTCATTGCCATACACACACACACACAAAGGCTGACAGTCGGCCGATATCTAAATACATACTATATATATTTGTATTTGTATTTGTATTTACGAGAATATGTATAGGTATGTGTGTACCTCTGCACACAAAGACGCAATTATCTTGGGCATCCCGTGCCACTCCATAACCACTCGCAAAAGAAATTCGCAAGCCCGAAACCCCTCCGCCACCCACCATCCCGATAACATGTGTAAAGCGCACACAAAGGACAAGTTTCGCTTTCGCCAAGTCCATTTGCAGATTCTCTGCTGAAAGCGGGTTAAAGTAACAAAACCAGAGCTCAGAGCTCCAACCCGGACACGGACACGGAGCCGGACCCCAGACTGTAGCTCTGTACTCGTACAGTCGCCTCCCTACTGCCTGCCTGCCATTTCGTATTTTGTACGCTGCTCCATTCCAGCTCTGTCTCTCTCTCTTTCCGACTGTGATGCCTTTACATTTTTGTGTATTTGTGCGTAAAAGCCTTATAAATAAGTTATACACGTGGCAGGAGGCGGGTAATGGGAACAGGAACAGGAACTGCCACTGGAACTGGAACTGTATTGTCATCCAGTGGGGAAATGGACTGAATGGAATGTGTCGCTTTAAACCCATATTTTTAAGCTACAATTTCATAGAGCTTAACTCTTTACGGGCAACGAAATGTTGGTGAGCAACGTTAAATTGCTGTGGTCAGATATTTACCATGACCGTAGCTCCTTCTTTGATTCTTTATTCTTATATAAGATTATCATAAGAGCATTTTCAAGTCATCTTGCTAACAGCAACACTCTCGTACAGTTACCAGTCTGCGGTGCCATTAGGGCCAAGTGTGAAATGCCAAAAATCGAATGAAAATCGTAGCAATAAAAGCGAAAGTCATGCGGCAAAGTTAGGACTACACTTCGAGCCTTTTCTAGCCCTGCTTCAACGGCCTTCCAAACTCATTTATAATTTACAATATTTATTTCGGCTTGTGGCCTGAAGCCTTGGGAATGAGTGGGCGCATTCATTTGAGTCGCCTGCTTTGCATGGAAATTGAAAATTACTGCCTGCCAGCAGATCACACTCGAGTTGAGGGCGCGGTGGCATTGTCAAAGAAGTGTAAGAGCGACGGGTTCCATTCATGGGCAGGCTTAGCGGCGGCTCAAATGAAATTTACACAAGTAGACCTAATTATGAGAGTTCCAAGTGAGCAATTAGCAGCCAACCAGCCAGCCAGCCAGCCAGGCCAGGCCTCGCCATATTGATTTGCAATTAAGCGCAGTGAAAACTTGTACAAAAAATACCCATAAGGATATTTGTTTTTTTTTTCCGCGTGGGAGTGCGGTGGCTTTTCATGCAATTCAACTTAATGATGCGCGAACTATTAAGCGCATTAAGAGCCATTTTTTGCACTTTACTTCCTTTTGTCTGCCGCGCAGCCAATCCAGTTCGACCCTCCGTGGTGAAACCCTTTTACCCTTGTGGCTCTGGCGCAAGGTAAAAAAAGTACTCCTCGCGGCACGAACATTTATTACCTTTGACACGAGCCATTAAATAATTTAACGCGCTGCGTGGTAGATGGTAGAAAAAAAAGCGAGTCAACACCGTTCGCTGATGACACCTGGCACACGTGAGTGTCAACCAGAAATTAATTTAATATTTTGTTCCTAACTACTTATAAAGAAAGCTTTTAGCATGGATTTGTCTTCCACTCAGCCTAGCTGGTATCTCTCGTAGCCCAGACCCAGAGCATCCAGTCAGCCGGGGTATGGATCCTGGTAGCACATTTTGTGACTACTATTTAGATGAATCTCAGTAGAGGGTAGCACATAGTCGGAATACTGCCTATCTATATCGTTTTTGGTGCGGCTGGGCATAATCGAATTGAACCAGAACCCAGTCTGCGAAGTCTTGTGGGTGGCGGAGGGATAAGCAATTGAATTAGGCTAGAAGCTAGCAGAGAAGCTGCCGCTTGGCACTCGTGACGCGTGAGAGCAGCAGTTAAAAATTGAAATTTAATTTAAAATACATCAAGCAGGCATTAGGGGTGCGGCAGCCAAATGGCAGATGGCTGTGGCAAAGACAAACGCCCAAACGGCAAATAAGAACACAAAGCACAAAAAAGTAACGCACACACACATACTCTAGAAAACAAACCAAACAGACAGAGAAACAGACAGAGAAACAGAGAAAGAAACAGAGAGAGAGAGAGGGACAGAGACACAGAGAGAAAGGGAGAAGTTGACATATGACATTTAATTTAGTGTCTTTGGTATGTTGCCTTCGCCTGGCACAATGCCAAAAGCATTTGCTCGCATTCATTAATTTTCATTTTCGCAAAAAGAAAGCAAGCGAAAGGACAGGACAGGGCAGGGGCAGCAGCCTCATAAGCAGACAGCACAACGAACTGGGAATACTCTACCCAAGCGTTCATTATCCTTAAATTTCCATCAATCCCTAAGAGCTCCGCATACCCGTTCTGTGTAGCAAACTTATGGCTAAGCATCCGAAAAAAAAAAAAAAAACGACGCGTACCAAATGCTTCTTCTGTATTTGAGTTGAGTGGCAGTTTTTTGCGCTGCTGGCGCTGTCGACGTCATTATGTCGGGCTTCTTCCACGGGTTTTTTGTTCAGAGGCACCCCCCATCCCCCCGGAGTCCCGGCAGGCAAGTGCAGTCTCTGGCTAATAAAATATTTTATGCCGGGCTTATCTGCCATATCAAAAGCATGAGTTTTGCAGCTGCGACAACACACAAAAAGCCGAGGCCCACCGACAACGAATTATTAACAGACTGGCCCTGGCTGCCCTGCCCTCCTCCTCCCGCCACGATGGTTCCTGTGCTTTTCACCACACCTCACCATAACCATTAACCACACAGCCGCCCAGCAACCCACTTTAGCAGCAACATAAACAAAAACCAAGCACCAAAAGTATAACAAAAAATTCCCAAAGACTCAGACACACGCTCTTGCACACTCACACACACACACATAGTAGAGTTTATGACAGAAAGCAACAGTCCAGAGGGGCGTTTGGTCGTGGGGGCTGGAAGGTTGCTCGCTAATTCAGGCTCAGTTTTTGGTCAAGTGCAGTTTCGCCAAACATTTTTACGCCATGATAATAGAACAACATGTGGTTCCATCACATGTGTGGAAACTTTCCACCTCCTTTCTCTCCTTCCCCCTTTTCACTGCTGAATAGGTGACAAGAGTATGTGTTTTTTTTTTTGGTTGGGTCTGTGACAGCTGGCAGCTGTTTTTGGCTTAGCCCCGTGGCAGCAGCTCTACTTCATTTCCGCAAATGTCATGTTGCATGTTCTTTGGCCAACAGAAATTTTCAATTAAATCCCAAAACGTTGAGCCGAGCGGACTTTAAGGCCATTCAACTTCATGCAACCTATTGACTTTACGGCCTTTTGTGTTTGGGATTATGCGAAGCTTACTAGTAGTAGTACGGCGGAGGAGGAGCATTTGTTCAACTAATCTCTTAAGAGCATAAAACAGTTTGTTGAATGCTGCCCGACACTCTAGCATCGATTGTTAAAAGGAATTTTAATTGTTCGTTTTTGTTCACCTCTTTTTTAGGAGCTTAAGCTTACATCTAAATTATATTTATGTATATACAATAACTGGCTTAATTCCAATCATTTGCTAATTGACTTTCGTATTTGCTTTCTTGCAGGTGAGTCAATCGATCCAATCTTTGGCCAGCTAATGGTGAGATGACAACTCTGATAATAAATAGATTTTGTCAGCTAGTTGAAGCTCGAATCGATAGTCGAAATATGTGGTAAAAAAGTTTGCCACCCAGGCGCAGAAAATTCGTCAATGGAAATGCAATGAAGCTGCACCAGTAGCGAGCTCACTTCGGCAGCCCGTTTAAATACCCAAAAGCTAGTCAATGTTCAGTGCTCATATTTATTTATACATTTCACCTCTACCTTTATGGGATGTCGCTGTTGAGACACCTGCGACAGGCGGCAGGCGACAGGAGCCATGGCAGTGACAGATAAACAATCACGGCTGCCAGCCAGCACTGCGCTGTAGTTGATGCTAAGGATGCTGGAAAAGCCAATGCCATTGCATCATTTTATCCATCAATTTTATACCTTTTGCAAATTGTTTTGCTCTTATTTTCATCCATTTTCTGTGCTGCTGGCTGCTCTACTACAAAATGGCAATTGTATTAAGCGAACACAGCATGGAAAGAGCCAGGGCATAGATACGGGGAGATATGTACATAGTAGGAGACATTGTAACTGCCACATAGACACATCAAGTAATTGAATGCAGTTGCGACACGCGGCGACAAAGGGCGCCAAAGGGAGTGGAGTGGGTTGGGAGTGGGTTGGGAGTAGATTCGATGGATGGATGGATGGAGAGTGTCTCAGCTGGATATCGGGGGCTTTGATTTTGAGCTCGTTCAATGCTATTAGCGCAAGTAAACTACATTTGCTGGGTGGGGAGGGGGCGAAAGCTAAAGGGAAGGAACATAGGAGATGTTCTTCGAATCCGTTTGCTTTGAAATTCAACTTTGAAAATACACTTTACGCGTATAGACTCGTGTGTATGTAGTGCGAGTGTGTGTATGTGCGAGTGTGTGATTGATTTTTATCATAATACGAGTGCAGACTAAATTTTAGCTGAAGAACTCATCGAAATTACCATAAATTCCCCACTTAATTGAGGCGAATTCATTACTCGGAACTCCTTCGCCTTCTCCGCATCCTGCTGCCTGTGCTGCCTGTGCACGGTTCACGTCTGTCTCGCTCTCTGCGGGTCCTGGCATTGTCTCTGGCTCGGCTCGTCGGGTATTTGCTCAAGTGCTTTGACGCTATAGGTCTCGCTTGGTGTGGGTGTGGGTATGAGTGGAGGTGTGGGTGTGGGTGGGTGGGTTCTGTGTCAATAGATGCCATACATAGAAGGCATTTTCCTCCCTCACGAGAGGAGAAGGCAGTGTAGAATAGAGTAGCAGGAGCAGTAGGAGATTGAGTGAAGGATAGGATAGTCATCGTCTACTTTGCATAGAATGGAAATTTGAAATTGGAAATTGAAAATCGCTTTGCCAACTGCTACGTCGAGTGCGGGTCGGAATGGCGATGGCGATGGGGATGGGGATGTCTGTCTGATTGACAATGCATTGGATTTGCATTAAATAATCGAACTACGCGCTTCTGTTGCGCTCTTCAGCCATTAAGTTGAGCAAATATATGCCCAGGATCCATTGTATAAAGTACTGCGCCCAATCACGTCATATAAGGCATTATCAAAACTACAAACTACAGCGATTGCAACGACAATTTATCAATTTGCAGTGGCTCAAAGTAGCCCAATAATATAGTTTCCAATGTTGCTGTATTGAAGGGTTCAGAAGCTGTCCCCTGGGGCATGGCAGCGGCAGCGGCAGCGGCAGTGCCAGTTGCCAAGTAGAATTGGGAATTTTGTGGATATTTGCGTAATCGATTTTGTAGCTTCCACTGCCACAGCCTCTGCCTCTGACTCTGACTCTGTGGCTGGTTATGCAGCCGTTCTATTTGCTTGTTTATTCACTGCAAGATTTCGTTTATTTGTTTGCAATATGGCCCACGAGAATGTGCAGTGTGCACTGTGGGCCAGATTACAGCCAGCCAGCCTTGTTTGAATATCACAATTTCAGAATTTCAGGCAGTCAAATCAGATTCAAATGCGAATTTTGATTGGCAAACTTGTGGCCTACAATTTATACCACTGTTTTTTTCTTTCTTTTTTCTTTCACATCATAATTCTGTTTTAGCATGTCATATTCCTGTTTTGTGTGACTTCAGGCCCATTCCGAATGCCACATGCCACATGCCAAGCCCTCTAGTTTGCGGTGGATTCAGCCAGCCAGAAACAGCAAGAGCTTGAACCAAATCCAGGTTGCAGTTGCAGTTGCATTTGCAGTTGGAGCCCAGCACTCAGCAATCCCTGTTCGAGTGGCTGCCGTTTGTGCTGTTTGAGTTTTCGATCTCGTTTTCATTTCGGGTGCATGCATTTTTCCCAGTTACCAGCTACCAGCTACAAGCTACCAGTTACCAGCTATGCATGCGCCATGAGTATAGTATTTGAATAATTCATGCGTGGCAATGCATAAGTCAGAGCCAACCAGACCACACACACACCAAACACACACCGGACCACATCCACACCCATCGAGAGACGTTGCCTGTCGTTGCATTTTTGTATGACTACGTTGTTCATTTTATTCAGGGCTCACAACCCAATCAGCATAGAGTCCCAGCTACCAGCTACCAGCTTAAGGGCAGCACACTGCGTTGAGTCAATAATGCTCTCACTCTCGATTGATGTTGGCCTGGCCCGGACTGCCCAGGGGCTCCAATCGATAGAAACAAATTATACCCAAAAAAATGCAATCGATCTGCAGCTGCTTAATTGGAAGTGTATATTGCACTTTCTGGGATATCGATGCTCTGGCTGGTATACACGTATGCTAATGAATTTTTAATGTATCTCACTTTTTCGCCCTTTTATTGCGTATTGCGAATAAAATTGCATTTAAAATGACACAAGGACAGCGAATGTCCTGATTGACCCTACAATGATTGCCAGTTTGCGTGTGGGTGTGCTTTCTATGGGATTAATTAGCTGTCATTTATTCATTTATCGATTACATCGCTCACAGCCTACCTTCGAGCCCGAGTGTCCGACGGTTCAAACATTAATCAAGCGCCAAACTTTCGACCCCGATATCGAGCCTAATTAAATAACAATGAAGTGGGAGCGGAAACATCTGTTTTACAATATCCATACTGCAAATAATGAGAACAAAATATACCCATCCCGCAAGCCATCAATCAATCAATCAATTCAACATTCCGAAACTCCGCACATAATTAGTCAAACCATCTAAGCCGAGGCATATAAATCGCCAGTATACATTTCCCATTGTATATTATATATATATATATATTTAAAGATGTATATATATTGATATATTTTTAAGCAGCCATCTGTTGTCCAAGATTCAAATGCTGCCTTTCCCCCCCATCAGCCCCTTTTTTGATACATTTGCAATCGCTTCTGGGCGCCTGTCAGATGGTTTGATTTAAATTTATGACTATGTTTTGTCCAAAGCAAGAGGCGCACAAAAAATAATATCTTGCAAAGCAAAAGAGAAGTGATTCGACTTGGCGATACTCTCGTGAGAATAAATTTAAAGTTGCTGCTTTTCAAAATTAAAAATAAATAAAATAAATTACAAAATTCTCTTAGCTCTTGCTTTGAAATATTTTTAGGTATCTGTCGCCTGTCTATACGAATTGTATAACGTTTTCCTATTATGTCTCTAAAAAGCGTCCTTTGTACATAGACTAAATACTTTTATACTACAACTTTTTACCCCAGAAGGGTAGGAAAATCCCTTACTTCACGGCACAGTTGTAAGTGTTTTTTGCTGACGATAAGATATACAAGAATTATGATGCTGCAGTTAGTGTCTGTGTCCGTGTCTGTGTCTGTAGAGATAGCAAATGCCACCGCACATAATGAATGGCTGGCCTGAAACGATTGTTCAAATTTAATTTTAAATTCAGTACAAACTATGGCCAGAGAGAAGGAATTTTTATGAATTGACCAACAGCGGAGGCTGCCATTTTCTAAGTGTGTCAACTTCCGGTGCAGCAGCAGCAGCAGCACGAAAAATACAGGCGCCATAATCAATAAAGGCGATGGCGAGTGCACTGGCAGTGGCGTGCACTTTTTACCACAGTTTATGTTAAACTATTAAAAGGAAGCTCGGCTTCCGTAATGAAGCAGCTGCCGCCGTAGTCGTCGTCGTCGTCATTGTCGCCATTCCATCGTAGTCCTCATCCTCATTGTCGCCATCGTTGCAGTCCGTACAAAAAGCGGGTCGCAGAAAATAGAGAAAGAAAGGAAAACAGCTGCATTGTTCAGACACAGACACAGGCACATACATATATATGCACATATACGTGTGTATATATATATATATAGTGGCAATGAGGAATGGGGAACCGGGGCAGACATTGGTGCAATGTCCTGGGCTAGTGTGGTGGAAAATCGACACTCAATATTAGCACCGTTTATGAGCTATGAATGAGTTACGACTACCAAGTGATGCGACACCGTCGGCCGCCTGCTGGCAACCGCATTTCCTCCTCCTTCCTGTCGGCGAGAGCACATGGCTCTGGCTCTGGCTCTGACTCTGGCTCTGGCTCTGTGTGTGTATGTGCATGGGTGAGGTGACGTTGGGTGACCCACTTTGATGCACGCCACTAATGCAGCATAAAGTTCACACTTTGTTAATACTTTAAAGCTAAGAAAAACAGCGGGCAACAGTTTCATTTCCGTTTCCGGCGGCAGTAACCGAAAAATGTCAAGCTCATTAATCATACTCAACAATGAAGCACTTCCATTTGGCCGCTATACTCATCCCCTCGATCTCTGCCACATTAATTAACTCATAAATCTTTTGTGCATATCAAACGACAGAAATTGGCTGTGGGATGTGAAATGTGAATGGGGCAATGCGGATGGGGCCCATACAACCTTTCGTGGTCAATGCTCTGCCAGCTTCCTCATATATAACCAATTATTTCTGCTCAAATCACTCGACATAGGTGAGAGAGACAGAAGTACCATAGAGAGGGACAGAGAGAGAGAGAGAGAATTGGCAATTTGATTAATGTACAAGAGGCTGCACCTCTGAAATATTGACATGCCCTGGCAGCTGTCGGCATTGTTTTTCCCTTAGTGTTGAGCTGCTCCATCCCTATCCATCCTATCCATCCTATCAATACCAACGAGTATCTCCATCCATCTATCAGATGGGGTAAAAGTCATTTCAACAGCCTGCTATGCTGTGTTTCATCCAAGTGTTGAAAATCGAACTGGGTCCATCAATTTTTGGCCTGTCAGCTCTTGAAATATGAAAGTGGCGCCAATTTATGAAAGTTGTGGCAGCTTGATTTTGTGCAGCGATTGCTCCCAAAATAATTAAAGGTGTTCACACGGAAGCAAATATTATTTCCATTTAAAATAAAGTGCTTGGAAACTAGTACTGTGATTAAAACTCAAATGAAATGGAATAGTAAATAAATACATTTTGGCACACCCGTGTGAGTGGGTAGAAAATGTTTCCCTGGTGGGTCTTGTTCAACATTAAAGCCATCCCATTAAACTATATCATATTTAGGATTTCCTATACGTACCTTTGGGGGAAAGTAATAACTTTTAAGCTCTATGCACATTTGGTGGAATTAGATGACAGTATGCCCCGCCTGACGGGTGCTGGGGGAGCGAGGTGTACCTGCAAAATGGCGTGTGTCTTGATTTTATGGCGTGTCGAGTTGCTCAGCGCGTCTCCCATCACGCTGCCTGTTCCATCACCATTTGCAGTTAGTGCATCATTTGTATGCATTAAAGATAAACACGGGGCCAGCAACGTCACATGCAGCGTGCACCCAGCGTGGCATCTCAGGTATACATTAAATTCCCGCCACCAGATTCGGGGAAGTTTCCGCCAGAACTGCGGGTTGGGTTGCTCTATCAAATGTGACATCAAATGAGACTGAGACTGAGACTCAGAGCGGGCTCTCAGTATGTGTGGGAGTCTGTGTGTGGGAGTGCGAATGCGAGTGTTTTGTGGCTTTCCATTGTGTGGCAGCCAGCTAGTGGGTGTGCCATGGCCTGTATGTATGTATGTATATATAGAGTACTTATCACGATGATTATAATCAGAGAGCAGCAAGCAAAAAGCGGCAGCGGCAGCGGCTGGGCCACTTGGTGCTTGTAATGTTGTTTGTTGTTGCTGCTGCTGCTGCCGGCACTTTACGACGGCTTGCTGCACATCAAAGGCACCGCGTAATGAGCAGCACACGCTCAGTGCCACAACTTTCTCCACTCCCCATCCCACTCTCCAGGCAGCCAGGCTGCCAGGCTGCTGTTCTTGCCCCATCTCCATACACCTTACCATTGCCATTGCCATTCGCTTTTACATGCCCATCCCCATTCGCATCCCCCGCTAGCAGACGCTAGCGCAAATTGACTTTGTCTGTGTGTTTTTGACACCTGCGGCAATTCGTTTTCATGCCCATACCCCCCTGCATCCCTACACCAGGCACAGGACCACAGGCGGCTTTCGCATCAAAGATAATTTAAAGCGAACGCGAAACTAGTTCACGGGTAGCCAGCCCAGTGGGGGCGGTGCTGTGTGGTTCTTCAGGGGGGAGATGGGGCGTGGGGCAACCTACATATTTCCTGCCTGCTACTTTTGGGGCGTGGCAGGGGCCGTGGATCACTATTTGCTTTTTGGCATGCTGCTTCATAGCCGCAAGACCCAACATTCTTTAGTTGCTAGTTTCTAGGCAAAGGCAGCAGCAGCAGCGGCAGCAGCAGCGGCCCGGAAAGTATGCCACGAATTTTAGCTGCGTGCATGAAAACTATTTCTCGAGAGCCAGAGCCTGTTAGACACGAGCGAGCGAGGGGACCACACCCTTTGTGGACAGGCATTGCCTTTTGCCAAGCTATGCAGGCTCGGGCTATGGGCTGCAGGTTCCAGCAGCTACGCGTACTCGTAGCTATCCATACGAGTCGTACCTAGCTCCTGCCCTGCCCTGCCCCACTGCTGCGTTCACACAAATTACTTAGCATAATTGTTGATTATAAGTTCGCTTTATGCTAAAGAGATATCACCCGGGCATTAGCATTATCCGTGACATTTCAGGTTCAGCTCTTGTCGTTTCATGTTTTCGTAATTTGTTTATTAAATTTACACCTCGGGCTATTTATGCACACACATACACATACATACACATACACATACATCTACATTTGTAGCCAACTGTCTGCAACTTTGATGTAGTACCAAACAGCAGCATTTTGAGTCTCCTGTCGCCTGCCTGCTGTTCCTGCTGTTCCCTGGACTATACTGTATGTTATGTTATGTCTGGCTGGCTGCTCTTTTGGTCTTTCTCTCTTATGCAAATGAGATTACATAAACATAATTAACTTCGGCCGGCCTACGTGTCGTATGAAACTTTTTTGATGGCCATATAAAAGCGCTCTGAAGAGCTTTAGCATTAGCCGCTTGTTTTGAGCGACCAACTTTGGCCATAAAGCCGCAGGGCTCAACTATGGCCACATCAAAAAATATCCGGAAATCTTGCACCTGCGTCAACTGGCAATCGCTTGGGCAATAGTTTGTGTAACTTTTATTCACCCAAGGGAGAGAGCGCGAGAGTGACAAGTAGGCAAAGAGAGAGAGAGAGAGAGAGAGCAGCAACAGTTTGGCGATTTTATTTTGGTCCTGTGGGTAGTGCAGTTTATTGATAAGCAGCGGGCATAATGCAAGTGCCAAGTGCATTCGATGTTGGGGGGCGAACTGCTTGAGTGCTTGGCTTTCAAATTGAAGTCAACGGGCCATAAGTGAGATGCATTTCCAGCGCAATCCATATCCATATCCCCATTGTGTGTGTCCTCTCGGCCCCATGCTGCGCCCTCCATTCGAGCTGTCACTGCAGTCGATTGTCCTGGTTACTGTTGCACTTACTCTTTGTCTCTCTCTCTGCCAGGCAATTTGTGAGTGTGTGTGTGTGTGTGTGCGTCTGTCAGTTGCGCGTTTAAAGCTCAATTGGTTCAAGTGCGAACGCATTTGTGCCTGGCCTCGCCTGGAGAGCAGCCCCCTCTCAACTTACAAAGCAGTTACTGCTGCATGAATTGCTTATTCTCCGGCTACGGAGCTGCCCCTCTTGCTGCTGCTTGCAAACTGCCAGTAATTTGTGTGGCTTTAAGCCAAATTAACCCCAGAAATCTTCAGACAGACACGAGCTGCTTGGGGGTTGACTAATGAAGCAGATACTCCAGTCGGACAGATGATCCATTGAATAATTGCCATGGGGAAGTCAGCTGCAGATTAACCAGCAGACCCTCCCGCCCGAATAGAGATCAGAAATAGCATCGGTGCAAAATGCTTAAAGGGTGCTTGGGTGGCTCCACCAGCACATAGTATAGTCTGTTGCAGCTTCCGCCCTGCAGCAAACAATTCACCTGGGGTCGGCCAAACCCTTTTGCATAGCACTTAGAGCGAGTTACGGGCTCCATTTTGTACTCCAGGGCTGCCTGCACTTCCCGTTCACTCCACCTAAATAGTCCGTTGAGTGCAGAAGGCAATAAATGCTAATATTTTATTTAAAACGCTGATGCTGAAAGCAAATGCATTTCATGTCCCCATACACACACACACACACAGAGACACACACACACAAGAGAGACACCCAACCCTGTACGTCGTATGGGAAGCTTTTTGGGGCGCAGCCAGCGAAAAATTAGCTTTGTCTGAGTCTCGTACCGCACCGCACCGCACCGTCCCGCGTGCTGTGTGCGGGTGTAGTCTCTCGTATACCAGAAAGCTCGAAGCACTTGAAATTAAATATTGCGCATTCGCCCCATTGCCATAAGGGTGCGGTACGAGTATGTGTGTGCACTTCACGCACATTTGCACATCATTTGCGTTCCTCCAGTGACTCCATTGCTCTGCTCTGCTCAGCTCAGCTCTGCTCTGGTACGTAAGCCTCTTTTCTATGCCAAAAAAAAGTTTCGACCTGGTCCCCTGCCGTGCTAATGCCTCAATGTTTCAGCTCATTTGCAACCCTTTGGCCAACAAGCACATGAGACTTCAAAAACGTTATTTATGCAAAAATAATTTTCAAATGCCGCGCATATTTCATGTTCACGTTAGGGTCCCCCGCATATTCATAACCTCAGTCGGCCAGTCAAGCCACAGGAGTGCTCCTACCAAGCCACCAGCCGCCCTGTTTTTTTTTTGTTCACGAATCAAGAATCTAATAAAACTTTTCCCAGCTACCTAAGAGCAGTGGCAGCGGCAGCAGTGGCAGCGGCAGCAGTGGCAGCGGCCGCGACCACCTACAACAGCAATACATCTGCTTATTTGCTTATCATATGCAAATTTTCGTGTTTCAAGTTGAAGTTTTCTTTGCCGAATATCAAAAAGTACATACACACACATATATATTGTGTATATATATATGTATGTATATTTATATGTATATAGCAAAAACCCAAGAATGTTTAACAAGCTACCTGAGGGCGCTCATGAGCAAAAGTTCAAATAACAAAATTTCTGCTTTTACTTTTACACTCAACCCAACCCTAAAAAAAAAAGAACGAAAAACGAAACGAGAATATATGTACATACCTATATATATATATACAAAAAAACACAAAACTCAGTCTGGTATTTTGGCTTAGCTCTTTTACGCCCTGCACCTACTCTGCACCATGAATACGTTTTTGTGTGTGCTCCTTTGATTATACCATGCTCTCTCTTGCCTTTTCGCTCTCCTGCTATCTCTATGCTTCTATCGATTGAGGTCCTGCCTCTGGCACTGTACTGTGGAGTATTTACAGAACAGAATTTGCCGCCTACAACTACGAATTTCTTTGCCGTATTTGCACTGGAAATTATTATTAAAAAAATATCTACAAATTATGCATGCATCAAGATTTTTTGCACATAATTCACGGTGCTCGTTCAAATTTACATAATTTGCGAAAAATGCAGTCTTCCAGATGGTAAATCGACTAATAACAGGGCAATCAATGGCAGGGACGAGAGAACACACACACAATGGATAGGGGAGGGACACTTGGTAATTACATAAAATAAATTTTGTATAGATAAAGCAATCATCTTTTAGAACCGAACTGAGCTGGAGTGCATTGAAGCTTGCATTGAATTACGAACTTCATCGTCCTGGAAAATGCGTATTCCAAACCCGAGAGAAGAGTGCAGTGAAATCCCAATTGAGTCCCCTTTGGGGGCTGGGTGTGCATGTGGGTTCTTTTGAGAATTCTTTTCGCAGGCCCAAAATGAAATTCAATTACAGCGGACAGAGACAAAAGCAATTACAACAACAATGCCAAAAATGGCAGCTGCCATTGGGGCTGTGTTAATATATCAGCCCGAAAGTACGTAACAACAAAAATTCAAAAGAAACAACGAATGGGTGCAGGGAGAGAGAGAGCAGAGCAGAGCAGAGCAGCGCATGCAAAACAAATAACACGGAAATGAAAAACGAACTCAACTGGAAAATTGCAAGAGCCCCCCCACCCACCACCAGCCAACACAGCAGAATACACCCACACACACACACACACACACACCAACACACATAACAAACGGAAGTTGACTCGCCAGCCTTGTTGCCGTCGACGCCGTTTCCGGCAGAGTTTCACTCTCTTATTGTTGGTGCTGCTGTTGCTGCTGCTGTTTCTGTGGTTGCTCTACCAAGCGATGCCTACTAAAAAATTTACTGGCGCTTAAAAATGGCAAACAAAGAGAAAACAGCGGCCAGAGGGATGAGAGGTTGAAACAAAAAGAAAGTATGACAGAAAGAAAAAGAGGCAACTACAAGTATCCCACAAAAGACGTGCACAGAAATGACATAAAATATTTACCACGCTGAAAGACATTTTCATTTGGGCAAAACAGCAGCAGCAGCTGCAATGGCACAACAACAAAAAAAAACAACAACAAAAAAATCCCAAAAAAGAAAGGCTCAAGCCCAGACCCGGACACAGCCGCAGCTCATTACGAACAAATTGACGGCCAGCTAACAAATAGTTTCTGTTTCAAACAGTTTCAATTCAATATTTGCTGCAAAATGGGAAAAAGAAAGGACACACCCAAAAGTCCTCCCCCTCCACGACACAAAGCCACAGCACACTACACCCTCTTCGGCCACGTTTTTACGAGTGTTTTTAATGCCACTTTTTGGCTGCTGCTACTGCTGCTACTGCTGCTGTTGCTGCAGTTGCTGGGGAAGTGATTGAAATTGAAGCTGCCGCTGGACACGTCGAGTGCATTCAATGTACGACTCATTCTCTTTATAGCCCAAGTGCTGGTCAGTTATTTTTGATACTTATTATTTTTATGCTGCCATCTCGCTCACTTATCCACTGTTCGCCCCGCTGCCACGAGAGCTTGAGCAGAGGAGACCAACAAGTGATAATAAAATGGCTGAAAAACGAAAGGGAGCAAAGTCGAGATGGCAGTGTTTGCTGCGGTGTCATATTACAAAAGAGAACAATATATCTATATATACGTCGAGCAATTATATAACAATTTGCTGTGCTGGCGCTTGATTGAAGTGCATTTGGGGAAAGATTCTCTTCTTGCTGTTGCTGCAACTAATCGGGGTCGCAATTGAGTCCGGGAACAGCCCCTGCCAAAATGGGGAATTGCATCGGGTTCATCCAGCAGTAAATTATGTTTCAATTCTCTTGCAATTTAGCAGTCAATGCCAGTTTTTGTGTGGCTTCATTATGCCTGGAACGACCGCAGCAAAGGCAAATGGAACATTTTAGTAATTAAAACGAGTTTCAGTTTTTCTATTTTCATTACGTTAGACGAAACTTTTGCCAACGAAAAAGCGAGCCATGAGTGGACTCTCTCAAAACAATAATTTCCAGAGTGCTGGTAGAAAGTTTTTCAGTTTAAATTGTTTCATTAATGGCGGGGTGAAGCATTTTTTTGGGGGCAGGACACGTCATCGTCTGGTTTTTATGGTGGGCAGCATAGCCAAACAAAAAACTTTCTATTTACATATGTACATATTTATATATTTACATATACATACATATGTATGTATGTTTGTATATATGTGTATTAATAAATAGTCAGCAAATAATATTGCGCATACGCAGCGTTGACAGCCGAGCCAAGCCAAATTGTGGCCAAGCCTGTGCGTGTGTATGTTTGTGTGTGAGGGAAAGAATAAATAATAAATAAATATAAATGGTCATATGGAAATGAAATGAAATAATCTGCCAACTAAGAGGCGCATAAATAGCCCTCGAAATGACATTCATTTTTGTTGTCGTTTGCTTATGTGCGGCATTTTCGTTATTTTGGTTGTGCTCTGTTGTCGCCCTGTCGCCATATTCTGTATATGTCATGTCCCTCTTGTTGCTATTATTATTGCGTGGCAGACTTCTCCATGCTGTTGGCCTTTATTCTGCGGTCAAAGACACGTGTTTGGGGCGCCGCCACTGCTGAATTATGCAGACGTCGAACTTTGATTTGATTTATTTTTCGAGACGGAAAGGGGACGCATTTTTATCAAATCAATGCACAAATTACAAACAATTTACACATGGAATTACCATAATTAATTTATCATGCCCGCAATGGCCTGAAATTGATAAATATTATTGCCCGTCGGGCGTGACCAGTGTGAAGCCCTCCTCCCCTCCCATACATTTGCAACCATCCACACACAAGTAGCGAATGTTTGTTGGTATACTCGCAAATACGAACATCTCGAACTATAGTAAACTTTCTCTGTGCGAAGACTTTGTGGCCCTTTTGCTTCTGACACGTAAAATCTTTTGCACAAAACTTTTGCATGGGCAAACAAAATGAATCAGAGAATTTCCAACTGAAGACTGCAAAGTTTTTCAGTCCGAAAGTTTTAGGTTACAGTTTGCCGCTTTGCCTGGCGAATCTTGAGTCAGCATAAAACCATTTTGGCAAGTGGCTGCTTGAGTTGTCCAACAGAAGGAAAATTGAACGAGTTTGCCATGAATTAAATATAAACAACAGTTTATTTGCATTCAGTGTGAACGGATTTGTTAAGGTACTGTCTCCATTACTATCCAGCTTTCTCTTGTGCATAGTGACTTCTGCATAATCAAACAATATTCTAATGGATCACATACGATGCGATACGATACGATTGTCTCAATGGCTGGACAATTACGAAAGTCAACAAACAAATATTTGTTGTTTTGTTTTTTTTTGTGAGAATTTTTGAGGAGATTTTTGATATTTTTCTGTGTACCAACTTCTGTGCACTTCTCTTAATTGGCCGACAGAATGGAAGTTGGGTGGGGTGGGGTGCGAATGCCATGGCAAAGAATTGATTATAATGGCTTGCTTGCTTGTGCTTAATGTGGCTGTACATGACAGCACTTGTGCTTGTCAGTCGAAATAAGACTGGATTTTTATGCATAAAATGCAGAATCGTCGAATGTGAGTGGATGGCAGAAAATGCGAGGCAGGAGCAGGAGCACGAGCCGGGGATACAGCTAGAGCAGGACTCCCAGACATTGTCCCCTGGCAATTGAACAATAGCAAAAATGTTGAGCTTATGTGTGTCTGGCAGCAAGAAAACGCAAGAGCCGAAAGGATATGCAGGACCCAAACACACTCAACACACAGAAGCGACAAACAGACAGATAGACAGACAGGGGGACAGAGGGGCAGAGGGACATGCATGCTCGTATGGTGTCTTGAGTGTTTGAGCCAAAGATTAAATGGTGTTTATGGCTGCACGCTTGTGCCCAAAAGGGAACAAAGCCCTAAGACTTTTGACACTTTTGCAGAATTTACAACTCTCTTTGGGCTCTTGTCCCGCTACCCCGTTCCCCGCTTCGCACTCTATTTCTTTCGCACAATTGCAGCGAAAAGTTTTTATGTTTTATGTTGAAATAATGCTAATGCAAGCACAACTAAAGCGAGCAGAATGCAGCAGACACTATCCTATCTGAAACTTATTTCCATATTTATTTTTATATGCTTACAGGGTTGGACCTGGCCTAAAATGGGTAGCGTGCTATTCGCAACTGTATTCATAGCATTACACTTCGCCACCGGCGGCCTGGCCAACCCAGATGCAAAGCGTCTCTACGACGACCTGCTAAGCAACTACAATCGCCTCATCCGACCCGTGGGTAACAACTCGGATCGCCTCACAGTGAAAATGGGCCTGAAACTGTCCCAGCTGATCGATGTGGTAAGTACCAGACATTAAAACTTCAAATAAAAACACAACAGTCTACATTGCTATTTAATCAATAAAAATAAAGAATAATATGCCAAAAGGAGTATTTAAGGCGTTCGTATTTGTATAATGAAGCAGAATAGATTCTGATTATCTACCTAAACATAACTAAAGTAACAAAATCCATGGATAATAAATGATAGAGAAAATGACTGATTGAAATTTTGCAAAGCTTATCCTGAATATCCCCTCTGATTCCTGGGTAACTCCTGCAAGTATCGCCTGCAAACTCGCTTTAATTTGACGTTAATGATGGCCTCAAGTTGAGCCGTTCATTTGTTTGACAACAGCTCGCTGGCGGTGCCAGCTTATCAAATGACAATCATAACAGATTAATTCCCCAAAGCCCCGGCACGCCGGTAAGCGGCCAATGGCATTTGTACTAGTACTCGTATAAGCCACAGCAAACAATCGGGTGCGTAATTAATAACTGTTTACCGAGCGATTAAAAAGGCGGACAAACTAAGCCAGAGCCCGCACTTTCCGCACTCTGGATGAGTCCCAGTCTACTCTCTCTCATTTATTTTGTTTGCACAATAAATCAATGGGATTTCCTATGTTGATTGTTTTCTTGATTAACTATGCAATTGCAGTTGGGCTAGTGGAGGAGGCGCCAGTTGGCGGTGGGGGTGTTGTTGGTGACGGGGACTACCTAAATTAAGCTATCCTTTATGGTATACATATATCAAGCAGGCGTAGGAGCAGAGCAATATCGGAGAAGCAGCTTAAATTGCAGCTGGAGCAGATCGGGCCCCGGCTAGTGCACAAATGGTGCACAATCTTCTGCTCGGTTTGGCTGCACATGACAGCCGGAAATGGGAAACCGGCTAACAGTTACGTGCTGTTGGCCACACTGTAGCTGTAGCTGTAGCTTTGTTCCTTCAGCCTTCAGCCCCTCCTCCCGCCCATCACCTCTCTGCACTCGGCAGCTTTTGCTTTCTGCTCTGTGGCACTGTGGCTTGCTTCTTGGGCTACTTTTTTCGCTCTCTTCCTTTTTTTTTTGCTGTTATAAATCACGCGCTAAGCACCCCAGACCACTAAAGGGCATGCCAGGCCAAAACCAGCAGTCAAAAGCAGAACCAGAACCAGAAACAGTCATACAAATGCACATTGGGTTGAGAATTCATAAAGATTCACTTTAAATACATTATTACTATATGCCATTCGTGAAAAATGCAGTGCCCGAATTTATCATGCACCTAATAGAATTTAATTGCAAACATTTCCAACCTATTTCTTTGGTTTCTTAGCTGATCTGATGCTGCAGTACAGCAGAATGTTTTCTCTTCTTGGGTCCTAACAATAATAAAGGTACTACTCGTATTTAGGCACTCGATTATTTAGACGGTTGTTATCCCATACTCATAAAAAATACTGCATTTCATTTACTTACTGTGGTATTTAATTCTCCACTTCATGAAGCAGAGTCAGTGACTCTTATCTCATTATAATATATAATGAATATTCCTTTGTTTTCAGAAACTTATTAAACATATATCTGCAATGAATATATTTACTTAAACCTTTCCTCGGTGTAAAGGCATCTTTTATAATCGCATAAGAGCGTGGGACTTACGTACAGTTAATTTAAATCTCTTGCAAGACTATCGCTTCACATTGAACCCGTTTCCCGTCGTGATTCGCTTTCATTCCACTGTGGACTGTGGCATTTGGATATCTGGCATAAGGTGCTTATATCGAAATTGCTTTTCCCTGTGTGTCAGGTGTGTGTGTGTGTGTGTGTGTGTGTTTTACTGTACAGAAATATCGCACATACGCCCTGCCCTGTGTGCGCTTGACTGCTGACTGGCTTGAAATATTCGCAGAATTTCTTTTATTGCAATAGTCCACTGGTAGTCCACGTTCTTTTTTGCACACACTCTTCCATTTTTCTCTCTGAGTTGTCCCTCTCACTCTCTTTTCTCTCTCTCACTCTCTGCCCCTGTCGTTCCTTCTTTCTCGTTGAGTTTTCCTGTGGCTGTTGTTATGGGAACACACGTGTTGCCTGCTTTTCCTTATTGGCATACAATTGCTTGTAAATTCTCCACACAGAAATCAGTGCCCGTTTTTTGTGTTGTAGTGGAAATTGCAATCAACTGTCAGAGAGTGAGAGTGGGAAGGCGGATAGGCGAAAAGGCAGAGGGGCTTCTGTGAACATGACCAAGAGTATAACGACAACAAGGCAGAAATGCGTTTTGGCCATAGAATTTGTAATTTGCAATTTTCCATCTGCCTGCTTCTCTGTCTGGCCTCAGCATTGTGATCCATGGCTCCTTGGTACCTTGGGCTTATTAGTTGCATAGCTGCTGCCCAGCCAGGTGACACATTTTGTGTGTTGTAGCCGGCCAGATGCAGCAGGAAATGGCTGGTTATATAAGCCTGGCCTACGTTTTCTCCCCGAAGCGCATTCAAATGGCAAATGTTGCACATTTTCGAGCCTGCTAATTGCATGCTTGCTCGTAAATTTTAAATATTAGTGGGGGCAATATCGAAATTGGAACCAAACCCAAAATTGAGTCCTTGAATTCGGGCTTGCCCATTATTTGAACGAAGCTTTGTGGGTCAATTACATTCGAGTATATTAACTTTGCTTTTGGGCCAAAAGGAGCATGATAAATGTCTTACGATTGGATTACGTTATCATGGAAATTGTAAACACAATTTCTTGGAGCAATCACTTTAGTTGGCCAGTACTTACGATCTGTTGGTAGAGTATTATCATTCGAACCTTTGAATTGGAAATTAATGCCACTAAACAACGAAAATCTAAAATTAGAAATAAAACTTTCAAGAATTTTATTTAAATTTAAAAGCTGAAGTATCAAAAGGTAAAAATTATAGAAAATTTCAAGTTTGGCTGGATTATCTTAAACGTACAGCCTTTTTTTTTGACACAAATACAAAATTCTATGAAAGTTCATACACTTCTCTTTGCAACCCATTGATTAAGTTGGATATTGACACTGCAAATGCTGTGTGAAATCTATAAAAGTGCGCAGAGTAACCACATCGCGGTTTTTGAATTTTCAAAAATGGATTTTGTGGTTGTATATTGTATATCTTAAGTATGATGATGTGATGTACTACAACCTAAATTTTGACTCGTGCAAAGTACATTGAAAAGTTTTCATTTTGTCACACAGAGTAAATGTTAACCTGTAATCGAACCATTGCTGAATTAAAAGCCCAAGCCCATTAAAATCAAGAGACTGTGCATTGCCTGAGCAATCTTAATTGTATTTGATAATGCACTCACTGAAATGACTGGGATTGAGGATGCCCAGAAACACAAAATCATTTAGAGACGCTTGCTGAAATTAATTTACTGCTTATTCAGGCTGCACCACCTTTCAGCTGCAGCCACAGGACAATTTTTTTTTTTTTTGTTGTATGCCAAGTGGAAAGTGTACAGACCTCTACAAACTTTATTTACAGCAGCCAGGAAATTCGATTTAAATTGTAAACAAACCCAGTCAGGCCAGAAATGAAAGGAGGTGGCATGGCAGCAGGCAGTTGCTGCTTTTCAAGGGGCAATAGAAGAGGGCAGTTCCTGCCGTGGCACTGCCCGCCTGCCACCTTATTCTAGTGGCCACAAGCACACGTACATACAGAGACAGAATGCAAATCCAGCTGCGAGACGAATGCTTAAAGCCTAAGCAATTTAAATGCTGTATATCCTGCATCCTGTGTAGGGTAATGCAACCCGACAGACGTTTCCTTTGCCGCTCCTCCAGCTCTGAATGAGCGAGACACACACAACAGCAACAGGAATTAGAAGAGCAACACCAATTACTGTTCCGGCTATGTTGTAGGTGTGAACTGCCCGAGGGCGCCTACAGTGGAGGCTCTGACTCTGTCCCATGATTGCAAATTTCTCAATTTCTTACGGGATAAGCTGTGAGCTAACCACTGTACCGTTGTGCAGCTGCTGTTGCTGTTGCCACACTGCCACACTGAATGCAGCGGATGCCACACATAAAGCATAAAGGATACGCGCAAAGCTTTGCTCCGTCTCCTTTTGCTGCTTGGGACACTGCTGCTGCAGCACATTTTATCCCTTCTTTACGCTATTCCCATCGCTGTCCCATCCCATCGTCCCCGTCCCCGTCGTCGTTGTCATTGTGCCTGGTTCTTGGCTTTGTCGTTTGCCGCCTCGCCCTCGCCTAATGACCCTTCTACGAAGCGGCAGCTTCTAAGGACTAAGACCAGGACCAGGACCCAGCCCTAGCTGGGAGCCCGGAGCCAAGAGCGCTGAGCGGGTGATTAGTAATAGGATGGGCCCAGCCACAATGCGTGGCTGGGAAATTCTATTTACACTGCGTGCCACGACATATTGTCCGGGTCTCCGAGGTTTGCCATGCTACCCCCTCTGTCAGAGGAGCGGAAAGGGAAAAAAATGCGTTACGGCGCATCATTATCATTCTGTCGTTAATTACATTTTTCAACGCTTAAGTGATTTATTCCGCAATTTTATCGTTTTCTAATTTTATCCAATTGAGCACGAGCTCCTGTTTTCCTGCTACAGCTCCCTACTCCGCCGTTTAATGAGTTCAGCTTGGTGCGTAAATTAATATGAAGGGGAAGACAGCCAGCGGGAGCCACAAAAGTAATGGGAGCTGCTTCCCTAGAGATTTCAGATATGGGGATGATGACTGGTTGGCCTGTCTCCTCAGCCGGGTATCCATTTCCATGGCTACCGATTGGGCGTGAAGGGGCCTCGATGCAACGTGTGTGGAGCTGTTAAGATGAGAATTAAAGGAAGTGCCCTGTACGCCTGATGATGTGCTTGAAATATTTATAGCTTAAGGTATCCGCCATTCTGTGCATAATTAATTAATTCTATCGAATGGCAAGATATCCTATTGCCATTTAAAACAATTGTAATGCTGTGAAATAAATATATGTACACTTGAATCTGCTGGAAGCGCGTGCAGAAAGTTGTCATTAAATTCTCGGCTTACCACAATGGATGCTTAAGCTTGATGCTTCTTTTAGCTGCTCTTAAACTTAATTGCATCGTGGAGAGACAAAGAGTGAGAGTCGGGAGTGATTGTATGTACCGCACCACATAAATTGATTAAAACTCAATGATGCTTTAAGGCTGCAGCTCAACTTGCTGCTGTAGCCACACCACACCAGACCAATAGCTCCGTGACCCACTTCTACTCCACTCTACGCTCCACTCTGCACTGCCACCATCCCCTGGAGCACTTTAAAATGCATTTGTTAGGCGACACAAGCTGGGGCAGATTCAGCAGAAACAGAAGCAGGGGACCAGCCAGCAGTTCAGTTCACTAAAACAACATTAGATCTGCGCAATGCAACGATTTTCAATTTGATGGTCTTCTCCCCATCCACTCAATGCCCGAGCTGTCGCAAATGCCACGCCACGCCCCCTCAGACTGTGCCACTTGAGTTGCATTTGATGCAGAAGTGGCAACTGTCTGTCTGAAATTAATGAAATCCTTCTTATTCATTCCATGCTAACAACTGTTCTCTCTTCTCTATCGTTTATTTGCAGAACTTGAAGAATCAAATTATGACCACCAATGTCTGGGTGGAGCAGGTAAGCTCAACTTTAAATAAATAAGTTCCCTATATACATACGTGCACTATATATTTAATTCAACTGAAAATCGGTTTGCTCAACTGTGATTTGGCTTCCAAGCAACATGATTTTGCCATTTGCATGCCTCGCTGCCGTCGAATGCGAAATAATTTGTGCCAGCCAGCCAATTGCGACGCGCTCGCATTATGCCAAATTTCTAACTTGGCCAAGTGGCCAAGCACTAACTGAATGCTGCGACCCAGTCCTAACGCCCGGTCTGTTCTCATTCCGGGTCTGTCATGTCCATTGGCTTTGCACTAATGCGCCGAGCAGCAGCAGCAGCAGCAACAGCAGCACCAGCAGTTGGTTGAAAAAACAAAAGAGGAATATCAATTGGTCCGCAATCTGACTTTCATCCGAGCTGCTTTTAAACACTCAGTGGCTGGCTATAAGGGGTTGCCAATCGTGAAATGGGAAATGGCCCCCAGCTGCCCCAGCTTTAAACTTTTCTGGTTTTGCATAAAACATGCATAGAAAATTCCTCGCCTCGCTTCCAAATTGCAGTCAATAGTGCGCACAGCTTATCCAAAGTATTCGGTTTGAAAATCGACAGCAACTTAAAACAGAAACAAATGCCGAATTCCAAATTAAATATAAATTATGCATTCGCTATTGTTGTTGCTGCTGCTGCTAGATTTGTGTGTGTTCCATTTGGCAAATGCCAGTGTGGACTAAAGCCTCATTATGAACAGTTTCATGGCTATTTGTGTTCCGCAAAATAATTTCGGCTGTCAAAATAAGTTTCACAAATTTAAAATTCCATTCAGAATAAGAGAGTAGTAAAATAGCAAATAAATTAGCGAATAATAGGTACTGTACCTATTTTATTATATAGATCCCTTTATATTTATATTTTACTCGGTAATTTTATCTATTGGGCTGACTTTTCTTGTTTATTATTTTTTGCCAATAATGATATATATAATTTAATTTACAACTACAAATATTAAAATAAATATACAATATTGTTCATCATTATGCAATAATTCATATATGTGAAAGTAAATGGAAATTACTTTTAAGAACACCTCGGGACCCCTCAACAATGCAATGCACCATGCAATTGCAATTTATGTTTGTTTTCGCATTTGGTTTCGTGGCACGCCACGCCCATTCATAAATAGGCAGCAGTCTGTCAATAAAGCCGCAAACGCTTGCGCACGTATACGCTATGCCCATAATTGTTTGAGTTTGTTTACTCCATGCATCTGATGTGTGTGTGTGAGTGCCAGTAGTATCTGTGTGCCCGGCCATTTAAACAGCTGCCATATGGTCTGGGCAACCGCAATTAAATGTGCAATGTATTTTATTGCAAACTGGTATCGGCGAGCCTGGGAAACACAGCAGACCTCAGCCGAAAACACAATCGAATTGCTTTCATAATTATCGATTTCTGTGCACTTTGTCTCGTTTAATTCAATTAATTTATGTCTGGGTGAGTTCGTTCCGAAAGTGTTTGTAATGGCAACAAATTAATTGCAGACACTTGGCAGAGGTCTCAGCATGAGAATGAGTAGTGACAAAAGGATGTTCGATTGAGCTTTGATTTCCATTGCATTAGATTTGCGCCATCTCACGGTTTGATTTTTCATAGAATGGAAGATAATTGCTGGAACTCATGTAATCACAATTAAAGCCCCATTTCGTGTGTAAGTCGGATCAATTATAAAACCAGTTGGGGACTTCACTCTGCAATTATATTTGCAATTATCGAGAATTTCATGCTTGGTCAGCATTCACAAGCGTATCTGGTTGGTTGGTGTTGGGCAGCCCCCCTTAATCCCCAGTGTCATGAGTACCGCATGTCATGACGAGCAAATAAATATATACTCGAACGTTTTACTATATGGCAATCAGCATAATTACAAGTATATATATATAGATTCGTATCTAGTTGAGGAGAAAAAAAAATATATCAGAGCGATGGAGCAGAGGGATTCGACCAAGTGATACCCGTAAGAGAGAAGATCCTTTTTGTGGCAGAAAAACTTATTAATTCCATAGGAATTGAGTTCTATTTTTCCATTTATTAAATACATATCTACCCGAATAATAATATACCTTAGTTTTCAACGAATGCTCAGTATCAAACAGTGGGCAAAACAATCAAGGACTGCAAACATTGAAGCACAATTGTGTTATGAAAATGTAATTTAATGCCAACAGCTTAGCGACCAATGAATTAATTCATAATTAACGAAATTGAAATTGCAACAACACGAGAGCTAAACGCCCCGCACCGCAACATGAACTATTCATGGAGAGTGCATAGAATTTGTTGTACCCCCACCTGCCCCCGCCACGTAAGGGTGTGGTGTGGGTGGGCATATATATATTTTCAACATTTTCTTTTATTAGTTTTCTATTATTCATTGCAATCGGGCATGAATAATTGCTATGGCGATGCTGTTATGGCCATTAGCATATTTGCCATTTTGCATTGCCATTTTTCATTAGAAATTGTTGTACCGTTGTTACTGCCTCCACCATTTTACATTTAAACTGTACAATTTTGCCTTTTACTATTGCAGGAATGGAACGACTATAAATTGAAATGGAATCCCGACGATTACGGTGGTGTGGACACACTGCATGTGCCCTCCGAGCATATATGGCTGCCGGATATTGTGCTCTATAACAAGTAAGTGCCAAACTAATTTTCGCCGCGCTCATTGATTCGCGTGCCAGTCGGCCCCAAGCAGCTGCCTTGGTGGAGCTTGCTGGCTGGTCGCAAGCCTGGTCTCGTACCCACTTTGCCATTTGCATAATTGGCCAGAATGGGCGGCGGCATAAATCAAAGCAAACTGTTTCTTCGCCTGGCCATTTATCAGCCGATGATTAACGTATTTTTATTTCAATGTAAGTTGAGCATTGCGGTTGCTATCTGGAGTAGGCTATTAGGCCTTTATCCTGCGTAGTTCTCCATCCCTGTGTCTGCTGTTTCTGCCCTTTCTGCTGTTTGCTGCTCTCAAATTGGACGTTTTGTTTTGCTTTGCTTGCCTTAATTATTATAATTTGCCCTGTGTCGTATTCTGATGCTGGAATGGAGCCAAGGCAATAAAAACACAAACGATGAACAGTGGAAGCGTATGGCAAATAAGCAATGAAAATGTGTGATATTTAATTCAATATGAATTTAAACTTATTTTGAATTTAAAGAGCCGAGAGTAAATGCAAATTGAAAGAACCAAATAAGTAATTACATAGTAAAATTGTGAATATCGTTTTTGTATTTTATAAATTATAATTCCTAGTCCAAATTATTCTTTAAAATTTCAATCCACTGTTTAAACTTTCAAATCTTCTCTTTAAAGCCATTTTCAAGTATTTTTTCACCAAACTGATGTTTGCCAACTATTTGCCTGTGGCTGCCCACTGTGTCAGGCTTCAGTTTTGAGTGGCCAAACACTTGAATTTGTCGATGTGCCAAGCGGCCTGAGCACATCGGTCAGGATATCTTTGGCTATGCTCTGGCTGCTGCTATTGCTGTTGCTTTGGCAGATCGGCTTACGCGCTTTATGTGCTTTTTACATATATACGCCATACACACACTCACACACACACACATAGAGGAATGGCAAAAAGAGAAGGATATGGTTTTTTTTCATGCTGCTGCTGGCTTGGCTGCGGCAACTATACGCATACCATACTTCTCTTCTTTTTTCTTTTTTTTGGGCGTTTCGTTGGCAGTGTCATAAAAAGCCGTAATTTATCGCCTGGAAAAAGCTTAAATTTCATTTGCCAGCAACGACAAAAGCATTGTATTGTCGTTGTAGCTGTGAGTAACTATACCCACTCACACAGGCGTAAAAAAAGAAACATACAAACACTCTTATACACCCATTGAAAGAGTGTTACTTGAGGACATTGCGTGTTAGATGGGCCAGCTCTGGTCGATGGCTTTGGTTTCTATTTTTTTTTTTTTTTTTAAACTGCAAATAATTTGTAGGCAACATAATAAAGCCATGGCTTAGTTTGTTGCCTCTCTCTCTCTCTCTCTAACTTCTGGTGTCACCCTACAACAAATTGAACTTGCAGCATCCTTAATTGTATTTGCGCCTGGCGCTTGTGTTGCCTGCCAATCTAAATGGCCATTCGCAAGTCTATTTAAGTTAGTGGCAAGTTGAGGTGACGGCTTTTAGATATTTTTATGGCATTTTGAGCTGTAAAATTGTAATCTCAGCGAGGCACTTCTGCCACCCAATTCATAAAAAGCAAATTAATCATTGCTTTAATATTTACTTTTTTGGTCATTAATGTTTTCCAATGGATAATAAACGTAAGTCCAAAGTCAATTTACGTTTGATTTGTTTACTTTACTTTCGCTTGGATGGCCTGCCCATCTGCTTGGGCACTCGAGCAAACAAATGGAGTAAATAGCAAGGAAAATGTATGCAGAAATTAAGCAGCAAGTGGCACGGCGCAAAGGCGAGTAAAGTGCAGCTCATGGAAAATGTTCCGGCTATGTTTGTTGTAATTTTAAATGCAAATACATGTGCGCCCCAAAGTATGCAGCGGCAACGGCACCAGCATCCAGAAGGCGAGTGGAAAAAATGCGTTTATTGTTGCGCGTTGCACAACGGGGACAGGATACACACACAGCGACAAGGACAGTCGACACACAGTCGACGATGGCAATCTATTTTACGATGCAACTTTTTCGCGAGGGAAAGGGGGGGGGTTCGTTCGCCACACGAGCCAGCCACCATTTGTATGCAATGAAAAATGTTTAATTGTCTGCTAAACGCGCGCAATGGTGGCAAAATAAATAGTTGGTCGGGCTGCTGGGCCTTTTGTAAATGACCGAAATTTGCGGCAGCAACCAGCACAAATACCTGCGTGCGTGAGGCACTTAAACCGCATGTACACACACACACACACATGCACAGGGCCACCACTTTGGCCCACAAAAGAATTTCAAACAAGCGTCAAATGTTCTAATTTATTGCACTGAGCTTAGCCTTTACGCTTGTTTTTGCAAAATGTTTTTGTGGCAACGCAATGCAAGGCAACATTTCTGGTTACATTTTGTCAATTTTTAATTGCAATCATGCCTGCATTTGTTCCACACTCAACTCGAACAGACCCCCAGACCGCAAGTAGCCAACCGGGGACTGGCATAGTTTTCTATGCGTATGTGAGCTCATCAGCTGCGCATTCAAGCGGTAGACGTGACTGCCAAACACAACAGTTGCACGGAGCCCTCTACACGTATACTTCATCGGTTGTCTGCCTATCCCTAACCGAGCAGCAGTCGAGCAGCACCCAGCAGCCAGTCACAGCTCCTGCCCTGCCATGGCCTGATTTTACACACTGTTTGTATTTGTGGAAGCCGCTTAATTCCAGCAATTAATTTTCATGTTGATCCAAGAAATTAAAATCACAATCGACTTACTCAAGACTATGCGGCACGAGTAATCACGGACTTTGCTCTGTGTGTGTGTGTGTGTGTGTGTGTGCCACTGGTTTTTGGTCTACCAGCCACGTCGCGTCGCGTGGTGTCGGTACGTTCGGTTTTGCATGCACAGCCAAAGCAAGCAAATTCAGGCCACACTTAGTGGTTTATGCGATTGGTTATTATTCCGGCTTGCCGAGCTCCGCAAGCATGTGGAAGGTAGCTAAATTCAAGCAGCTTTAAGTGATTACCCAAAGGCTTCCATGGGTCGATTACTGACACATCTGACTGGCCCCATTCAATACAGTTTAAAAGCCCACCCTACCCATATGCTCTCAGTCTCGGATCTGTGATAAATCCCTCGCACATTGCCCAGAGTCTGCGGAGAGGCAAAACGCATTACCATTTCGAGAGACCATATTAGCCAACAGCATAAATCTCAGCTAAGCATTAGGCCATCCCATACTGCCATATTTGGCACACACACCCCCCCCCCCCCGTGCACCACCCCACTGCACTCAACATACTATTCCCAAAGTGCTTTTTCCTGGCTCTGTTTTCTTTAATTAAATGAATGTTGTTGACAACTTTATTATCAGCTGAACTTTGGCGAAAACCTCGAGCCTCGACTGGACCCAGAGCCACGCCCTCATCAGTGGTTCATGAACGAGGAGTCACAGCCATAGCCACTTTAATTCTATTATTTTGTATGTATGTTACTAGGCTGGGCAGGCATGGCTGGCGTTTGCTGGTGATCCTACCCGCTCCTTGGCCACGTGCCCTTCTGGCGTCTGCTTCATGTTTGCTGCTTTGGCAAATGTCCCCTCTCGTATCTATGATTCTTTTTCAACTGCTGTTGGCTTTTAGTTTTTAGCATGAAAGCTGACGACAACTGCGTTGAAATCAAAAGAAACGAAATAAAATTTCATTATCTTTCATTAGATTTATAAAAAGAAAACTGGCGTGGAGAAATACGAGCTGTGGGACGGCTTTTGGAGGGTTGAGAGTTAAGAAGTACAAGGAGACAATGCTGCTGGGAACGGGTAGCTTAGGGGTAGGGGAACAGAAGCGGCAACAAAGTCAGCGAAAAGTTTTCTGGGCCGACAGTGGGCTGCTAGGTTCCTCCCTCCACTTGGTTTGGGTCTGTAGGAAGTACAGTGGTCACATTTAAAATGGATATGTAATTATTTGACTGCTAGTAATTTTTCTAGAATAAAATCCGCTGTTCCTTTTGGGTTTTTTAAAGCTCTAAATCATATCTTATATTGTGTAGCGCATCTGTGAATTAAGATTTAAAATATGGCGTGCAAAAGTCTGCTCAGAAATCTGTATTGAAATATTTTGTCAGCCTTGTAATTTCTGAACTGGAACCTTTTGAAATATGCAGAACTTTTCACTACGCCTGGCCACACTGTGGTCTGCTTCGATTTCTGCCCCAGTCTCAGTCTTAGCCTCGAAACTTTGACTGGGTCTACTGATACAAAGATGGCGCTCGCTGTGTGGCGCACAGATTAACGCGCTGATAGACGCGGCAGGCGCCGTCGGCTTGGGCTGGATAACTGCCTCGACCACAGCGATGACACTCATACGCCCCATTGTCCAGCTGTATGTATATGTGTGCCTGTGTGTGTGTGTGTTTGCGTCTATGTGTATGATTGTATGTGTGAATCACCGTTAAGATAATGGCTGCAATTGCGGTGACCCCCAGGCGTGGTTTTGGCTTCTTTTTTTTTCGGTTTCGGTTATAAACTTTTGTTCTCTTTGTTGATTTTCTTTCTCTGTCTCTGCCACCAGCTCCCTCCCTCTCTCTCTCCCTCTCTATTTCCCTTAAGCCTTATCTTCATCTTTTTCCCCTGTGACCATCCATGCCTTTTCCTGTGTGTGTGTGTCTGTGTCTGTGACTGTGCCTGTGCATTGCCGACAGCCATTTTAAATGGTTTTTAGCCATTAATGGTTTGCTGCTCGTTGCTCGAATCTGCTGCTGCCTTTGCTGCTGCTGCTGCTGCTACTGCCACGGCCACTGCTGTTGTTGTAATAACATTTTAAAATGCTTTGCTTTGGATTTAGATTTAGTGTATGTCTGGCCAGTGGCTATGGCCAGGAGGAGATCCGCAAAGACCTTGCCTGCTAATGGACTACAGCGTCCACTGATGCTGATGCCACAGTCTACGAATACTGATGCTATATCCCAGATATGGGGGCTTGTCCCAGTCCCAGTGCCTGCGCTTCTTTCACTGGCAGCATTGGAAGTATTTTTTTGTATTAAAATGAATTTGTAATTAGCAGCTGAAATGTATTTTTAATTAGTTCAGCACTTTTAGTGGCTCCTGTTCGGCAGACCATTTCGTGTGTGGGAAGTTATATGACTGGCAGTAAATGGGAGGCAGATAAAACGGCAGTTGGTTAGTTTTTGAACCTCAATAAAATTAAATGGATGAAGCAGCATTAGCTGACGCAATTAGCTAAAGATGTTTTGTATCTCTGACTAATATGTCTATCGTAAAATGTATCCCCATTTAATGTATTCCCTTTATAATTATCATTCCAGCGCCGATGGCAACTATGAAGTGACAATAATGACAAAAGCAATTCTGCATCACACGGGCAAAGTGGTGTGGAAACCGCCGGCCATTTACAAATCCTTTTGCGAAATTGATGTCGAATACTTTCCCTTCGATGAGCAGACATGTTTCATGAAATTCGGCTCCTGGACATACGATGGTTATATGGTAAGTGAAACAACTTGAACGCATCCTTCTAGCGTGCGCAGAGGCAGCACAGTCCCACAGTCTGTCAATCATTTCGGGGCCACAGCTGGCAGCGCAGATTATGTCCCAGCACATCCATCAAAATCGAAGGCACAAGTAAAAAAGTTGCCCCTCGATTTTGATACTGCCTGACTGACTGCTAAACAAACGTTACTTTCACTCGATTATAAAAACATTAATATTAAAAATTAGGCAGCGGTAGGGCAGGGCAGGGCGGGCGTCTACTACATCTAAATGACTATTTAAATATGTTACAAATAAAATAAGAAATTCAACGTGTTTTTTTATGTTTGTTATGATTTACTTGTGGGGATTTTCATTGATAAAAATGTGCGCTTTTTATTCGAATACTGTTGTTAATGTTCATTTTGTTTTTGTACACTTGACACGTTTCACTTTCTGTCATGTGATAAATCACACGAATCCCTCTCTATGCTACCCCTATATATCTTCATATATACATACATACATATATCTCTCTCTTGTATACCCCCATGTACGTGGCCACATACATACATGCATGCATGCATGAACGTGAGTGTGTTTGTGAGATAACTGCTAGCAGCTGCGTTAAATGAACCAGCCACGCCCATGCCTTTTGAAAAACTTTTTTGTGAGGAACTGTTAAACGGGAGGGAGCAGGGAGAGTATATGTATACTAACAAAATAACAAAAATAAAAATATAAGCTTTGGTTAGCCATTGAAGACATTAAATGACTGCGACTTATCATTATTACTTACTTATTATGCGAATTAGATGAGTATTAATGTATGTACAAGCTACATGATAAAATCAGAATACACAAAAAGCAACAGAGATTATCTTTAATCTTTACTAAAACACAAAACCACTTCCAAAAGAGTTTCTCTTCGCGCTCCTACAGGGTATTCAATATTTATGTGGCCTGCCCAACTGTTGCGCCCCTAGATGCTGCTGCTTCTCATCTCTCTTATTGTTGCTGCTTCTCTGTGTTCATTACAAGCAATAAAGAAAAGAGAAAGAAGGAAAATCGAAAAATGACAGCACATTATTCTACATATAAATTTTCGTTTTCTTCCCTTTCACGCATCACAAATTTCGAACATGCTTCATTGACTTTTCGACTTCCTTACGGCCGGCCGCCCTACTCGGCACATGCGATGAAATTTGTCGAGCGAGTTTTGGGCATTTTACACTGTCAGCGCAAATGTGGGACGAGCTATTAATGATGGCTGTCTCAGCTGCCTGAGAGGCTCATTTATTCCGTTCGGTTATTTTATTTCAAATGTTGTTATGCAGTTTGCCAAGTGCCACACCAAACGAAAGAAAGTAAGCAAAACTCGAGCCAAGTCGAGCCAGGGAATGAAATGGATGGATGGTTCGCTGCTCGGCTCGGCTTTCTTGATTTCTTGAACTTTTGTAAAGGCAACTGCAAAGTTTCAAGTAATAAGTATAGAGAGAGTCAACTTGAGTTAGTTTCCGTTGCTCAGATGCGATTGAATGGCAGCAAAAGTTTCTACTAGTTAATTTAATTGAGTTATTTCAATTATTAATATGTGATTCGGTCGCCTTCATTCACAAACCCTCCATCCTCAAGAGAGCAACTGATAAATGAGACTCAACAGCAGTGGCAATCAACCCCAAATGGAAATGAAATAAATTTTACAAGCGTTGATGTTGTCTTGATTTGTCTTGGGCCGCGCACGTGAGCCAAACTTATCACAGTTCCAGCCATCTGTCGCTGAGTTAGGTGCCGGAACAGGAATAGGAACCTCCAGTCCCTTCTCCTCTTCCCTTCAGCAATACGATGTGCAATTGATGATTGTCAAAAATTTGTCAAAAGCTACGTTTTTTTCGCCCATCACCTTTGATTTCCCCTCCAGCAAACTTGAAGGAAACCGTAAGCGACACTTGCGGCAAATTATGCTCTCACGGAAAGGGAAAGCTGAAGGAAAATGAAAGGTGAAACGGACAACAAATCAACATAAATATGTATAGATATATGATTGGGTTCGTCTTGTGTTTTGGGGTGAACAGCTGCGGAAATAAACCAAAACTTGCAAGGAAGAAAGCAGCACGTTAAAATAGAATGACAGCAAGTGTTTTTGCTGAGGAGACTTACGAGGCTAAGGGAGTTACATATATACAATGATTTTTTCTATTATATAAAATACTTTCAGGTTGACTTGCGGCACTTGAAGCAAACCGCCGACTCGGATAACATTGAAGTGGGCATAGATCTGCAGGACTATTATATATCGGTCGAATGGGATATTATGCGGGTGCCGGCGGTGCGCAACGAAAAGTTCTACAGCTGCTGTGAGGAGCCCTATCTGGACATCGTGTTCAATCTGACTCTCAGGCGGAAGACCCTCTTCTACACAGTTAACCTGATCATTCCCTGCGTGGGCATCTCGTTCCTGTCCGTGCTCGTCTTCTATCTGCCCAGTGACTCGGGCGAGAAGATCTCACTGTGTATCAGCATTCTGCTGTCGCTCACTGTGTTCTTTTTGCTGCTGGCGGAAATTATTCCGCCGACCTCGCTGACGGTGCCGCTCCTGGGAAAATATCTACTCTTCACCATGATGCTAGTTACGCTCTCCGTTGTGGTTACCATTGCGGTGCTAAATGTGAACTTTAGGTGAGTTCAATTTGTCAATTTTATATCAAAACTAAAGATCAATGTTTTTTTATAGATCACCTGTTACGCATCGGATGGCGCCGTGGGTGCAGCGTGTCTTCATACAAATCCTGCCCAAGTTGCTTTGCATTGAGCGGCCCAAGAAGGAGGAGCCCGAGGACGATCAGCCGCCCGAGGTGCTCACCGACGTCTTTCACTTGCCGCCGGATGTGGATAAGTTTGTCAACTACGACACGAAGCGTTTCAGCGGCGACTATGGCATACCAGGTGAGCACACCCCCAATCCCATCCAGACTCTTAACAATTATATTCAACCCCCCTGCTAAGGCAGTCAAAGGGAATCCTACGGAAAACAAGCAAAAGTTTTCCTCTATTTTCTCGCTCTGCTTGAGGCAAACTTTCTGTGTAGGAACTTTGTCGCTGCTTCTGCTGCCGCCTGGAAATTTATGCATGTTTGCAACTGGCTTTAGTGGGCACGTTACCAGCGGTGCATGGAGCGAGAAGAAACGTGCAACGTGCAACGTTAAACTCTTGCAACCTGCCAGTTTATATTCCATTTTAAATATGCACCACAACATTGAAATTATATGCATTCAGACACACACACACACAGCTAGCACTTTTATTTATAATGATGCTGTGTGGGTGGGCGAAGGATAATTTATGACAATTAACAAGTGCATCCACAAGGACGCTGGCAAACGAAAACTTTCTTCAGCAGCGACGAATTATAAGTTTCTCAAAATTGGCTTCGTATCACTTAGTCACCGCCAACTGACAGCATTTAGATGAGTCATTAGAGTGCAGCTAGAAGTTGGCCGCGAAACGATTCTGCCACTGAAACAAAATACGATTTTCTCCCAGCGCGAAAACAGGGATATAAAACAGAGCATAGCTGAAACGAAGCCCTGAACTGCAACTCCAGTTTAAGCTCACCAAATTTAACAATTTCCTGTCACTGGCCCTCGCCCCTACCCCCGCCCGCCCACCGGCCCAAGTGGTTTTTCAAAAGGGAAATAAAAGGCGACTGGCAGCAAAAAGGAGAACGCCGAAACTTTGAAATGGCCCAGCGAAATAAATGGAAAACAGAATGCTGAAAACTATTTATTGAGTTTCCTTATTGTAGCGCTGCAGTGCAGCTTCTGTGCTCGCTTGGAGTTCGACTCGGACTCGGACTCGGACTAGGGACTTGGAGGGTCCTTTTGTCCAGTCACTTCCTTCGGGGACTTTGTGCCAAAGACAAAGCAGAAAAGTTACAAATTGCATTTACAACTTTATTTGCCTAATGCTGTTAAGGTTGCCGTTGCCGCTGCCGCTGCCATTGCCGTTGCCCCACTCATAAGTACCACTTTCTCTGTTCTCTTACTCATTTCCGTAGCACTACCCGCCTCCCATCGCTTCGATTTGGCCGCAGCGGGCGGAATTAGCGCCCATTGCTTTGGCGAACCGCCGCTGGCCTCCTCACTGCCACTGCCAGGCGCCGACGATGATCTCTTCAGTCCAGCGGGCCTCAACGATCTCAGTCCTGGCTGCTGTCCGGCAGCTGCACATGCTGCTGCTGCGGCCGCCGCTGCTGCTGCTGCCGCCGCCGATCTCAGTCCCACGTTCGAGAAGCCCTATGCCCGCGAAATGGAAAAGACCATCGAGGGATCGCGCTTCATAGCCCAGCATGTAAAGAACAAGGATAAGTTCGAGAGTGTAAGTACCAGGGGAATCTAGTAATATTTATTTACAATCAGTGCATATCCATTATTTCATCCAAAAATTAAAGTTTCCGACATTTTTTTTGTGTTTGGCAGACCCTTCCTCGCTGTCTCAATTTCAAACTTAAAATCTGTAAGCCACAAATATCGTTGCGATTGGATTTTGTGGATGAACATGTTGCAATTAATTTTCCATGCAAATAGTAAAATGTAATAATCCATGGAAACTCTACCACAACGCTCGCTCGCTCGCTCCCATCCCATCCCATCATGGGATGACTGCAACATGCGAGTGCGGTGCGCTTGAATTTCTCGCCTTCTACTGCCAATCGGTTGCAATCATTGTCTGACAAACACGACGCAAACTACCAGACGAACTACACCAGAACAGAACAACCATTCTGCAGCATGTCTGCCTCTGCCTCTGACTGGGCTTCGTGTTTGCGTCTGCTCTTGATAGCCCGCATTAGCCAGTGTCGGAGGGTCAGACACGACACCCCGGCCCAGTCAACAGCCACCGACCAAAACCAGTTAAATCACATTGCCCTGCGTTTTCTCTAATCAAAAATCGTAAACGAGAATGACGCTGGCAGTTCCGCTTCCGCCAGCGATGCTGCAAAAGGGATGCCGGAGAAGCAAGGCGAGGCGCGGTGAAGGCCAATCCAATTCCTCCTCTGCTCTGTGGAGTGTAGCTGAGTTGAGTGATGTGATTGAGTTGTTTGTGCGCAAATAGTACGAATTTGCTACATGCGGTTGCAACAGCGCAGCAGTTTTCCCATTTGTTTGGGGCTTTACTCGCAGAGTGTGGCTTGTCCTGCCATCAAACAGGAATATATCCAACGTAGCAGTTTGCTTTTGGGAACTTTCCAATTGAACCTTATTCCGCGGAACCGCAAATTTAAATTTGATTTATCAAAAGGGTTTTTATATTAGTTTTTTCGAATAGTGAATGAAGATACGTTGAATGCAATTGAAACCTTACTTATCCCAATTATATTTGTGTATGCTTCATGTTTCAGGTGGAAGAGGATTGGAAGTACGTTGCCATGGTATTGGATCGTATGTTTCTTTGGATTTTCGCAATCGCTTGCGTGGTCGGAACAGCGCTTATTATATTGCAAGCGCCTAGTCTGTACGATCAGTCGCAGCCGATTGATATACTCTATTCGAAAATTGCCAAAAAGAAATTCGAGCTGCTCAAGATGGGCAGCGATAACACCTTATAGCGACCGCTAGGGTTCGCAGCCGGCTGGTGGAATCTAATCCTCAGCTCGTTGCGAACCCTGTTCGCCGCTCGCGATGATGATCGTGGATAATAAATAATGAGCAAAACCATGAGCATTTCATCAGCGTTGTACAGCACTACCAACAGCAGCAGCAATGACAGTGGCAGTGTTATTGCCAGTGTTAACAACGCCAACGGAACACCAAACGAAACCTCATGGAGCCCATTGTAGGAACCCCGAACAGAGCGAAGCGAAGCGAACATTGCGAAATGAATTGAACACACAATCGAATAGCTAGAGTGCAAGCAGTTTTTGGAGCAGTTGATCAAAATATGTATGTAATGTAATGCAAAGATGCTGTAGTGTTGATTAACCGTGACAGTGCTGGACGGCTACCAAAAGAAGATCAAAGACGCGAGTGACCAGCACAGCCAAAACGAAGTTTAGTCTGTAAGTTTCTGATGCACGCGTACGCGTACGAGTGGTACGAGTGGAGTAAGTCGGAGTGGTACGGGTGTGGTTACCAGTGTTGTAAAAAGCGGATGGAGTTTTGTAATTTATATTGTATTTTTGAGCGCCAAAAAGTTCCTTGTTACATTTTTTAGTTTTAGCGTTTCACACAACACACACAAAACGGAAACGGAAATCGAAACAAAAACTAAAACATAAACAACCAAAAAAAAAAAAATAAACAAAAACAAAAACAAAACAAGAGAAAATGTTTTAAAATTGCATTTTAAATTCAAATCTGACTGTATGTGTTCAATGTGTGCGTGTGACTGTATCGGTGTGATAGCTTTTGTGTGTGGGTTAGTGAGTAATTGTGGGTGCCTGCGGGTGTGTGTGTGTGTGTCTGTGTGCACTTGTGTATGTATTTGTAAGCGAAAATCAATTTTAATTGTTTATTTATTTGTGCATATTTTTCACATTATTTTTAGCAAAAGAGAAACACGTCGAATGGCTAAAATGATTATTGCATAAAATTCAAAACTATTTTTAGCATAAATAAGTAAACTAAATATGATAAACACTACATTTAATTAGCCAATAAGTCGTACATAGTTGTAGCGTAGCTAAGCAGATAAATATTAAGTGAATTAAAAATCTAACATTAAAGAGCATAAAATAACAAAACGAATTCCGGATAGTCTGCCGCAAGGCAGCTCGGTTCGTAGAAGCGCGAAATTCTGAACTAAATTTAGTTGGATGTTGTTCGAAACGAGACATCACACATTTTTAAAGCAACACACACATTTTTACGAGTACTATCGACACAACACAACATACACTCCCACATTTAAACACACACACATAAATATTTATATTATTATATATCGAGCTCTATTATATACATACAAGTATATAGGTATTTGGTATATAGAGTGCGTATTTATAGGTTTGCTGCTAGTAAAATCACATACTACCAACAAATACTCGTGCTATATATCGTATAAAACAACTTCAATTAAAAAAACACTCTCACAGACAGACGGAACAACAATAATACGAGTAATAACTAAAACCCATTCCATTGGTGTATTTTGAGCACTTTGTTTGTATAACTTGGAGCATTTTGAATCAATTAAATTATTAAGAATTATACGAGTACGTATACAAAGTCCATTTTCACATTTTTCTGTTCGGTTTGATGGGATTTTGATGGATTTATGTTTCCCATTCAATTTATATTTGCAGCAGCAAATCTTTTTTATATTCTCCTCAGGGGGCAGGGTTTTTAACCTGCTGTGGCTCTGGAGTGTAGACTCATTATGCATTCAGCGGAGCATTCCAAACCTTTGGCAAGTTCAATTTAAAATAAAACTTTTTAATTACTTTGAACGGGTTCTGGGAATTCCTATAGCCGTTCTGAAGTGCCACACAGAGAACACCTTCAATTTAAATGCCAGAGCCAACGAAACTTGCCACAAGGTTGGCTATTTGCCCCACTCCCCACGATTTCTGCATTTTTAATTGATTTTGCAAAAGTTTTTGCCACTAGAGCAACAAGAACAGTAAACATTAACCAAATGCGAACGGCCTCCGAGCTGTGTGGGACTGGGGGCAATACCGCGAGGCATGCAACAAATTAAGTACGGAATGCAATTTGAATTTGTATAAGGCTCTGAGTGTGTATGTGTGTGCATTTTCAGTTAATAAAAAGCGAAAAGTAAACGAAAACGAAAACACACACAATCCGAGAAAATACACAAAACTTGGCAACCACCATAAATGAAAACTGCAGAAACTATTAGCCAAGAATGCCGCGACAACGACAACGGCAACTCAGTGCGCCCTGGCAGGCTCGTCTACCAGCCCGTGAGGCCGGGAGGCCGGGACGAAGAGCAAGGCATTATTGTGTGCGTGCGAATGTGGGCTGGCAAAAGTTTAATTAAAATTCCTAATCGAAAATATTCAGCATTTGTGAATGCGAATTAATTAAAATAGTTTTCCAAGCAAACGATTGTGCCACAGTTTGTCCAACCGAGAGAGAGTGCAACACTGGGGAGCTAAAAGATATTTTATGCACGAGTACGATTACGTACGAGTATGTATGCACGGATGTAAGCATGTTCTGACTCAAGGAATTCTCTTTTCCCAATCTAAACGTCACAGAAATGGTGCAGCTTTCAGGGAAATCAAGATTCCATCCAAATGTAAGAAATTTCTTGATCACAAACTATTCAAATTACATGAACAAAGTCGCTCATGACCAAAAACAAACCAAAAATTAAAAAAAAAACAAAGCAAACAAAAAAAAAAAGGAATATGTGACTAAAAACGATGAGAAAAATTTAAATAGAGAATGCCAAGTTGGGTGTATTAAATGTAAAGTGCATAAAAATCAACAGTTAACATTTTTTAAATACTTAGCTATTAAACTAAACGTAACATAAATTTAATAAAATAAACAACAAATATCATAATTGAAGTATTTAAATGCAAATGCAAAAAAATTAAGCTAAAAAAAAGTCACATTTAAATTTAAACGGTGGATACTAAGAGAAAACTGCAACAACAAAACACACGACACAGTTAAATTAACACAAAGTAAACATCAGCTCCACACACTCGGCATTATAATTGTGCATCAAATATTAAAAGTATTAAACTGAGCTTATAAAATATAAATAAAACCAAAAGAAAAAAAATACACAAATGCCAACGCAAATTGGACACAAAAAAAAGGGGGAAAAAAACAGTTTGACAAAAGTCTCGACATCCGTTTTGAAAAGAATACCATATAATAAAAAGTCTGAAAAAAATATATAGAAAACAGAACACCACACACGACGACACCTACAAGTATACATACATACATATGTATATATATGTGCATGTGTATACATACATACATATAATGCAAAACTGAATAACCACTAATAAAAAGCATCAGCGGCAGCAAAAACGATATAAATAAAGTAACTAATTGCTAGCAGAGGAATGCAGTTGGGAATAAATGGAAAATGTTCGAAGAAAATCCATAAAAAATATATAGTTTGAAGTCGAGCACTCAACCAATCCCAACCATTATGCAAAATGGCATTTTTTTTTTTTAATTACATATAATGGGTAAATAAAAAAGATATTTTTTGTGTGTGCTTGTAAATATATACAAAAATAAAATGTATGTAGTGGAATTTGCTTTTATACCATTTTGTATTTATTTAAATTTGTATAATTCCAACAGTTTCGGTGTTCTTTTTTTTCCTGTGTTTAAGCTAAAGCATTTTTTTCAAGCTTAACAAATTTGTGTGTTATAGTTTTAGACAATCAACTATTAAAGTATATAAACAATAAAGCAAACAAAAAAAGGAAGAAATCAAAGAACTAATGACAAGTAAATGGCGTAACTTTTCTGTGAATAAATTTAACTAATGAAACCCTAAAAAAGATTAATGCATATTTAAATTTAATATGTGCATGGCAAGAGGAGAACTAAGGCAAAATTCATTTCAAAACGAAAACCATTTTTGTAAATTGTTTCACTTGGGAAAATCGACACGCTAAAGCAAAAACCAAATAAATAGAGAGATAAATTAAACACATTTTACTGAATAATGAAAAAACTAAACACAACACAGCACACGCAAAGGAGTTTGGAAGGAACACGATACACAAGAAGGACAAAATCGAATTAAAGTCAAATACATAGACGTGTATATGCTCTCATTGGTTGTGTTTTTAGGTTATAAACAAATAGGTTTGGCTCAGTGCGCGTGTGTGTGTGCCGCGTGTGTGTGTGTGGAGGAGAGACAGAGAACAACACATACAAACACACTCACCGCACGAACAAACAGACAGACAAACAATCGTTAATTCAATCAATCAATCAATCATTCAGTCAATCGTTGAGTCGGACCATCGACCGATCGGTATCGGTGAGTCAGATTCGTAATTGTACAGTTCATTTGCTCATTGATTCATTGAAATATTAATTAATAAATTAATAAATTAATTATATATTAAATTTAGCTATCGAAAAACCGCGCGAGAAATCCAGTTTAAGTGTAAATTATGCTAATAATGTCAAACATTTTGAATTTGCCTTTTTAAATGTGTTTTTTTTTTTTGCTTTCACAGTCTTTTAGGTTTCTAGCTAAATATTTAGTCTGCTTGATATACAAAAGAAAAAAAATAAGAAATTTGAAAAATTTAAACAAACCAAAAACAAATAGGTATAAATGAGAAGAAACCATGTAATTTAAATACTGCCACAAACAAGACGAAATGAAATGCAAAGAGTACATATAAAATATATACAATTATTGTATCTATACATGATACTCATAAATGATATACGAAGTAGTTAAGTGCAAACGAACATTTTTGAAGCGTCTCCACATCCAAGCACTCGACAGATCCGATGTGGAGCAAACACATACATACATTATATATACATGAAGATATATAATTAGGCGCAGCAAATCAACTACTCAAGTAAGCTAGGAACCTGCAGAAGGGTGCTCGAAGTTAACATTGTGGCTAAGTACTAACTAAATAGGAAAAAACGCAAGCAAAACAAAACCAATCTCTGTATATAATAAAACTATCCAAAACCAATACACACACTGCAAATGAAAACACAGATGCAATATAGCCACAGTTAAAGCATTTCATTCTTGTATACATACATACATACATACATACATACATACTCGTATATATGTAGATAAAAATATCGGTGATCCATCATCGATCGATCATTCAGCAAGCAACAAGAATTTATTTCCAGTACAATTCATTTTCCGATTACAGTTAAAGCAGACAACGAAATTGTGTACACACAAATTGTTAGTGGAAAAACTTAGATAAAGCACAGGGAAAGCCCTTGGCGAAAATAAACATGGAAACTAAAAATAGTTGGTGGATTTAATTACCCATTGGTTCTGCCAAAAGTTGCTCAAGAGATTTCCTCGACGAGTGCATCGCCAAGGGCATTCGTTCGAACCACAAACGTGTTTCATTTTAGCCAGAAACAATTTTTAAGGCCACACACACTTAGCACTAAACAGTAATCATAATTAGTTAAACAAGAAATAGTTATTATACGAAATATATTAAAGCAAGCAAATGAGAAACAAAACACAACAAAACAAAACAAAAACTTATGGTGTAATAAAGAAATTGACGTATTTGATATATATGCGGCTTGACCCTGAGATTCAAAAAACATAAAATCGTATGTCTTCCAATCAAAGGTCGTCTTTTGTAGCAAACACAACAAGAATCAAAGTCTGCGTATTGCTAAAGAAAAAAACCCCAACAGTCAGAACAATTCAGAACAATTGGAAGCCGCTGTGGAGCTGGTAGATAATGCAGAAATGCGTATCAAAAGATTAAAATGAACACACAGACACACAAACACACAAACAATGAGCAGCATATAGAAACTGTACCACCCACTCGCACACTAACACGCTTACACAGTTACAGTTACAGATACAACACACAAATGCCACTGCAAATTCATTTAGCGCATAATATTTGCATACTTTTAGAGTTGGCAGCCAAATCGAAGCACACTCGTATAACACTTTAGGCAACATCCGACTGTCTCACTTTCACATTCTCCATGACACTCCACTCTTCAGTTCCCCCCAGCAACTAATCAAGTACCTGACAATAGATGAATTAAACCTTTCTAGAATTCTGCATCAGCTTCATAACTTCTCCTACTTAGAACCAAACACAACCGAAGCTCGTCTTGTACATACAAATGACAAAATGTTTCATCCGATTTGGCTTGCCCATTTTGCGTAAAGTAAAAACACAAACACATAAATTAATTATATTAAAAACGGTTTCAACAGCAGCAAACAAGAAAGCAAAAAAAAAAAACAAAACAACAAATTTCGACACACACACACACAGATACTATCAGACGCACACTCAAGTCCGAGCAGCAATGAAAATCTCATGTCCCTAACGTCAGCATGATTAATGACAGCAAATGCAATTAAACGAATTTGAAATGTTTTTTCCTGTATAAACGAACAGTGACACGACTTTTGTAAAATATTTCTGAACAGAAAAACACTCATAGGAATACGTACACCCTCCTACATACACATATTTGAGGACTTTTCATTCCAAGCATCCACTTTCAGCAGTAGAGTTTTTCGATGAATTTTCCAAAAAAAAAACTTCACAGTTTTGCAAGCAGCACCAGACACACCAGACACCACTTACCACACACACACACAACACCCACACTCACACATAGACCCTAAAATCAATGTACTCCAGTAGCTAATGTTTGTATTTATGCATCTGTGTGAATGGCATTTGCATGTGCGTGTGTGCGTGTGCGAACAGGAAACGAAAATCAAATGTATAAATTCATAAACTGTAAGCCACTCGAGTATATTAACGATAAACAACTATATACATATACGAGTACGAGTACGTATATATATACGGGTATTTATATAGATATAGATACTATACAATATATACACGGGTATGTATATTTTTTGTATTAACTGTTAGGTGCCGCTAGATGTAAGCGCTTCCGTTGCAACATTTTGTGCATTGTACATTTTACTTTCGATTCGTTCAAGTGCAAAAGAAAGGTAACAAAAAAACAAAACAAAACAAAAACAAAAAATACGAAAAATCAATTTTAGCATCAAGATTTTTAACTTAAAACAAAGCAAACAAAAAAATGGTAAATCTTAAAAGTCTTGCAACTCACTGGGGAAAACAACACCACAACAATTAAATGTAAAAGATACGAGCGAAAGTGCCCAAGGCGGCAGAAGGCATATGTAACTAACTAATATTTGCTCAGAAATAAAAGAAAAAGCCAAAAACCAAAAATATATGAATAATAAATATGCATACATATACGCAGTGAATGAAGCCGGTAAATGAAATATAGCATAGATATATACATAGATATGTGGAATCGACTTTTAGTTAGGCGTGCCGAGCGCTCACTAAAACTCTCTACACCAGGAATCAGTCTTAACTAAATTGAAAATTTAGTTAATGGAAACACATAACGTAAGTAGGCTAAGGTGCGAATGGAAGGAAGGGAAACGTATGTAAAATATTTTCAACTAAAACTAATACAAAAAAAACTAAACCAATGTTAGATATAAATTTAGATTAAGCCAACTTCGAACACTGCAGAAAATCCCTGCAAGACAACAGCAAACAGCAACAGCAAACCGAACCCGAAGTTAATGAAACATTTGCGCATCAGTATTTCAAATAAATGTGTCAAACAATTAAATTAAATCTAAAAAGTAAAACGTTGCATTTACATTTCACATAAACAAAGGAATACCTAACAATACATGCATAAATATGAATACGAGTATATACATACTACCTATACATATATATATATTAAATATATATTCAAAACTCTCTTGAACAACAACAAAAAAAAAACAACCAACATATTACACACACCCAAAGAAAACACACACGCAACTACAAACTACAATTACACACAGGCGCAGACACCAAGCAGAAAATTGAAAATTGAAAATTAAAATACTAAAAGAAAAACTTGATCAAAATTAACAAACAAACAAAATTTAACAACAAATTATTAACAAAAAATGCTAGAATAAAATATGTTAACACAAACAATTAAAAATAAAACAAAAAGAAGGGAAATGAAAAGAACGCATTCAAAACTTAAATGTAAGACACTAAATGAAAAACAAAAAACTATGCTAAATGCAAGAACAAAAGGAAATAATAGCAACAATTGCAAATGAAAAACACTAAAATTGACAACAATTTAAAAAACAAAAAACGACAACAAAACATAAAAAAGAAAACAATTAATATATAAATAAATGTTACGCGTTATTAAATAAAGAAGAATGAAATAATTTGTTTTAAAAAAATTCCAAACTGTCTTTTTAATGTGGTGATGTGCAATAGTAGGAGAAACTGAGTCAAGGTCTTGGGATATATTCCACCATATCCTGCCAGAAGATCAAACGTAGGCTAAATGGTAGAAATCGGTGCCTAATTGGATTAATAAATGAGTAAACTCAGGGCAAAATTCGCTTTTAGTAGAACCATTGATTTGATCAGTCGAAAGTAATGTTTTATTGTCTCAGCCAAATCGCGTTTATTCACATAAAATTAAAGGCACTCAGCTTGGTGGTAGTGGCGGCCATGTATTTGCCCAGCGCCAGGGCCAGCAGGGAGAATTGGCATTCCGGATAGATTTCGTCGCACTCCCTTGAAGCTCGCTTGGAGCGGCGGTAGATGCGATCGTACTGATGATGGGCCTGGGGCTCGTGGCCAGCCACTGGCGTTGGGGGCATGCTAAAGACGGTGCGGACGAGCTCCTGCAGCATGTTGCCCTTCTGTTCCTGGGGCAGCATGTACTTGGCACTCTCGCAGAGAGCTCTAGCCACACATGAGTGCCCATTAAAGCCCATGCTGAATGAAGAGTATGAGACCAAATGATATCCATGAAGTATACAGCATACTCACTTATTGAAGATGGACTTAACTTCGTCGTAGAAGGCACGTCGAGAGCGACGCCTGATAATATCCTTCGATAGGGTTGCGTTCAGGCCATGGGCATGCTGGATAACCCACTCACGATTGGGCAGATCGTAGGCGACGCCCCAGTTGACCGCCCAGCTGAGAAAGTCCACATCGGGATTGCCAATCATGCCGATCGTCATGCAAATGGCCGCCTGCACACACCCACAAAAGATTAGTAACCGTCGCAGATCCCTGACACCCACACACACACACACACTCACACCGATACCGATGACCCTTCCGGAAATGCCAGATAACGTTTGTGTCGACGCAGAACTTTGGCCTCCATCTGCGTGTCATTTGCATCTGTCAGAGCCAGTGATTGGGCCAGTGGCTGTGCCTGTGCCTCTGTCTGGGTCTGGGCCTCCACCCGACCAAATGCCAGGAGATATAATGCCAGCAGATTGAAGTGGTAAGTCGTCGAGAGCCTCATTTTGTCGGCAGCGCGTTCCGTTTGAAACTAAACTCATTGACCGCTTTAAATTGGTTTCGTGGTGCAGTGCTGCCAGTTATCGGCTTATTAGCTCAAGTACTATGTTGATAGACCTGATTAGCGGGTATCTGCCAACTCCTCGCACACAGGGGACTGCTCTTAACAGGTTTGGTTTTCCCTTCCGCACTGCCCTTCCGCTTACTGTCGTTCGCCTGTCAATACGGCCAACACTGATTGCAGTAGCATGTAAATTTTATGTCAACAGCGGGTAAAATTCTGTTGTTTTGTTTCCACTTCCAGTCCAATTGTCAGCACTGTAAAGTCAAAAACAAATAATACAAATTATGAAATATACAGCACGGAATCCAGAAATCCAGCAATGCGCGCATGAAGGCAACTGCATTTTCAGTTGGATCACTCAGTCACTGAATCACCTGCAACTACTCAAATTTATAATCAGATAAAAATCATTCAATAAGCGTTTATCTCTCTCTCTCTCTCTCTCTCTCTCTCTCTATATATATATATACTCGCTTAAACTAAATTTAACTTTATTCATACATGCTTTTGTATGTTTTTATGGGGAACCCATATTTAGTCCACTCTGCATTGTAGGGCACGAAAAATGGTCGAAAATAGTGTCAATAAAAATGTCACTTTGGGTATTTACTTAATTTCGATTCCACTTTTTGGCATGACACATAATAAAATACAATTTTTTTCGGTCACAAATGTGTGCCGTATTTTTATTTCCTTTCATTTTGATGCAGGAAAAATTACCCAAATTTATTTTGCCAATATGTGAGGAAATATCGATTTTAATACGCTTCCTTACAATCCATGAACTGGAGTCCTGATTCCGTATTCAATAAATTCATTTATATGTTTTCCTTATTTCGATTTTATTTAATCAGCATTTTTCTCCCGAAACGGTTCCGTAACGAGCAGCAAAAAACTTTGACGACAATGCGGCCCATACAGACTGGCGCATTCGTGAAGCGAGTGCCCGGTGGTGAAGGCCTCCCGATATTTCGGCTTATGGGCAATCTCCGGATGTACGTGGCGCAGCATTATGCGGAATATATCGTGGAAGAGCGTCAGCCCCGGGGGTGCCAGCAGAAGACGGGCCTCGCACAGCGTCCGCATGATGCAGTAATTCGGCTCGTAATTATACCTGCCAAAGGGCAAAGGAAATTCAGTTAGTGGGAGAGTGGAAAAGGGTTGCATATGGAGCATGGCGCTTACATGGTGGATATCAGAGTGACCATATCGAAGAGCATCCTGTGCGGACTGTGACTGTCATTCAGCACATTGGCTCCATTCCTCTGGAGTTCACGTCTGAGGCGTCGGGACATGGCCGATGGCCGGCAGTAGAAGGTGCCATACACGTCCTTGACCAGATGCGAAGCCGGGCAGCCGGCCTGCATTTGATGGGCAAAGGACTTGCGCCGGTTCTGTGTGGGAATGCCTTCCGGATAGGCAAAGTAGAAGGACTGTATGGGATCCGTCGGACTAAGGGGCACAACAACAGTTTGCGGTTGTAAAGCATATTCTGACGAAGGCGGGGGTGGTGGTGGCGGCGGAGGAGGAGGAGGCGGTGGCGGCGGTGGTGGTGCAGGTGCTGGTTTTACTTTTGGTTTACCCACACGACGGGGTATCCAATCCTCAACTGCCGCAGGTAGCTCGTAGATACTCGTGGCCTCACCCAAGAAAATCATGCCTCTGGGTATGGTCGACAGAATGGCCTTGGCACAGTTGGCTGTAATCTTTAAGCAAAACATAAATAAATTGTTATTTTTAAGGCAAAGCTAACTCATCTAACCGTTAGAGACGCGCCCAGTTCAAAGGTGAGCCAACGCTTCTGGCGGTGCAGGAAATGGGTCTTCTCGTGCATAAAGGTAACGCGACTGCTGGACGTGGCATTGGACCTCGACATTGACTCCGCGCAGACCAGAGCCAGCAGAAGGCTGGCGAGGATCAGTCTCAACCAATTTAGATTTTCCATAGCGAACCCAGCGATGCCCATAGAAGAACTAAATAGCCGAAGAGCCACCAGATCGACGCTAAACTCCAGAATGGAACAGCGGATCCATTTCCGTGGCTGTTCAATTTGGACGGGATCATGGCTTGACCGCAATGCAAGCCAATGTTTGGTCAAGACATTAGTCGCGGCCGAGCAGCGGAATGGGGTCAGCTGGCGAGATCTAATTTAATTAACAGCTTGGCATTTTTGATAGAACGATAAAACAAAGAGATACGAAAAAAAACAGCAGATGGCAGTCGAAATCAATGGCCAAAAACTTCAAATCAGTTGGAAAAATGTCTACAACTTGGCCGAAGCTACTGCTCACAGCATTGCTCTTGGGCCAATGCCAAAGTCAGTCCAAGAACGATGCTCTGCATGTGTTTGCCCCGCTGCCGCTTTCACCAACAAGTCACGAAGCCAGCAAAGTCAACAATGTCACGCTGACTCCGCCAGGACCCATCACCCAAGGACGGGAGCTGGAACAGCAGCTAGAGCTGGAGCTGGAGCTGCAGCTGGCACAGGAAGACCCACTGACACCACATGCTGGTTCATTGTCGCAGCGCAAACTCTCGAGAGGCAAACGCTTTGTGGCCTTTCCCGTGGGTTCATCGGCTTCGGTGAGTCAACGTCAACGAACCCCAAAAACCTTTGCAGTTTGGACATTAAATCAAATATGTATTTGTGACAACATTAAGGCTGCTGTCTGTCTGACCACCGGTGTTATCGGCAACCCCAACTTGCTGTATCTCAGTTTGGGCATCAATTGGGGCGTTGCCTGGGACCTGCCCAATGTCACATGGGTACTGCAGAATGCCCATGGCTGGACCACAAAGAAATCGGCCCAAGCGCAAATCAAACGCAGACATCGACGTGAGCTCTACAGTCGACTGGAGACAATGATAGACAGGTAAGTGAGTGTGCGGGTCAGCAATTCTGCTCATACATGAGGTTTCAGGGCACAAAATTATCTCAAGTTTTTGTGTGTGTGTGTGTGAAAATGATCACCAAATTGTGTTTGCAGATTTTGTATTTGAATTGTTTTGGCATAGATCTTTGGGTGAGTTAATATTTGGATAAAGCAAAATAGTTATATAAAAAATATTTAAAGCTGTTAAAGCTATTTACCCAGTCCTATATGGCTATTCATTCAATCATTGAATAAATACGTATATAATTAAAAAAGCTAGCATTATTTGTTAGCCAGAATATGTAACATCATTCGATTTTTTGAGCATAGAAATCATTAGCCAAAGTTATTTTACTGTCGGATATTTCCGAATCGAACCGACATATACGGACAAGTGTACATAGAATATATAAGTGTGTAAATCATATGTGTGCACTTTACATGCTTCAAGTGGCAGACCCGTACCACCCCCCTCTTATATTCCACTCAGCGAGTGTGGGGCGGTGCTGTGTCTGTGCCAAAATCAGCCAAGCCACTTGGCTTATCACGCACAGTGCGACCAAGAAAACTTCGCACCCGAAGTGGTCGTTGTCCCTACCCGCCTGCTGTCCTGCTCACGCCCTCTACTGCTAGAGAGAGGGGGCTGCGTGCTCTTGGCATAATAATAAAATGTTGGTATTTTATATTAGCATTTAAATTGGCTTTTTGTATGCTTCGGAAATAGTTTAATATCCGTAGGGGTTGAGACTATCAGAGTCAGAGTCTGTCTTCCTGCGGTTATTTTGGGGCAACTTTAACTCGAAAAATGCATAACAAATTAGGCCATAATTGGGGCGAGGAGAGGAGAGGAGCGGGAGGCTATATTTTGGGCCATGTTAAACTATCTGCAATCTGTAAAATGTCTTATCAAGAAGCGGCACGGCACACCCATTCGCCCGTTCGCCCGCACAAACCGCACAACCGCTCACAGATACACAGATACTCAGATACAGAGTCAGAGACAGTGACAGTGACAGGCATTGTCATGGTAATCAAAGGACTTGTGCCCTGTTCGAATTTAAGCGTCAATTTCAGAGCCCTGCTAAGCTTCAAGTGGTCGTCAAAAAGTTACCATATTTGCCTTTTACCCCCCAAACATTGTCCCATCGTCATTCGCATCTTCATACGTATACGCATCCTCATCCATATTCTCATCCGCATTCACATCCGGCTTTGGTTTTGACCTTAACACGGCACCCATCGCCTTGATTCACGTGTCGAGGATTTCGTATTTGGGATTTCGGATTTCGGTGTCTTGTGTTCGTCTTGTGTTTCATGATTGTTTTCCCTCGATTGGTTTCGCTTTTCGATTGTCTGCTTTGCTTAGCGTCCCACAATTGATGCCCTGCTCCGTGGTCCGTGGCCCCTGCCCCACTGCGAATTTTACCCACTGACTTTTGGCTCTTTCCCTCTGCTTTGCGAGCGCTTTTCCCTCTAATGGGTCAGCTAAGCGGGGCCTGGCCTCAATTGCCTCTATCCGATGTGTATATACATACACATATGAGTGGGTGGGGTGTGTGTGTGTGGGATATGTGTATTGGATGTATGCCCTATGGGGTTAATGAAGTTGTTTGTTTGTTTGTTTATGCGCCTGCCTGCCGCCCCAGCCCAGCCCAGCCCAGCCCAGCACGGCATCTCACGACCACAACATTGAAGTTGACAGTCGCACAGCCGCAATGCCACAACTCGCTGGGGAAGGGTGCAAAAGTTTGTCCAGGCTATAAATGGCATCTCCTTAGGAAATTAAACAGCATACTTATGCTATCACACACACACACACACACACACACACACACATACATACCTAAACTTATGCATACATGCACTGAGAAATGAATATGACAATGAAAACCAAAATATCCGCAGGAATTCCATAAAACAAAACGAATAAAAATCATACAAATACAAATGAAATTTCCAATCACTCTATAAACATATGCCCCTTAAACTAAGCTTATATTCCTGCCTGAAGATCTGTAATTACTTTTGTGAGCAATATATTTACATTTAAAATAAAATAAAAGTATTGCCTCGTTTGCAGCTTGGAAATCCAAGCCAGCAAGTCGAGTTTCTCAGTGCATAAGCCAATCCAGTTTATTATGAAGCAATGGCTTATACTTATATGGAATGTTGGCAACTCAGTTAGCAAATATGAAACGCCATTGCAAGCAACTCAATTCCCTGCCACGGCCATCGATCTTTGTCATCGCATCGCGCCGTACACAGGCAGTTCGACCTTTTGCATGGCATCGACAGGTGCAGGCAATTCAATTAAGGTGCTGCACATGCCTGGGCCTGGGCGTGGGTTTGGGTTTGGGCTTGCGTTTGGGGGCCTTCCTGTCGCCAGCCCAAACACACAACAGCAGGAAGGCCTTCGCACCCGCTCTGTGTGTCGGTGTCTGTGTTTATTGTAAACGTGACTGCTGCAAGTGTCTGCAAGAGCGAGCATTCTAAACGTTAACTGACAATTGACACATTTGCACTTTGCCAATTTTACTTCCACTGCCAGGGCGCAGCTTCTCCTTGTCTCTGTCTCTGTCGCTGTCTCCGTCTCTCTGTCCATGTCTGTCTCTGGCTTGAGTGCAGTTTTCAGTCGCTTTTTGAGCTGCAAGGAAAACGGCACGTGCTACGTAGCTTTGTCATGATTTACGCGCACTCCGCATTGTTTAATTATCGTTTAATTGTTGCAAAGTTTTTGATTTACGATTTAATTGCAACGACAAATGCAACGCCCTCCACAATTGCTCTGGGTCCATGGCCGGCTCCTACGCTGACTCCTGCCAATGTCACCCATGATTTATGGCCGCCGCCAACATTGATGACTATGATGGAACGTGCAGCAGACACGGCAGACAACCCGACTCCATCCAGCAGCAACAGCAGCAGCAACAGCAGCAGCCCATCCTCTCAGCTGTTGCAGCACCAACGCTGGCGGCGAGCACTCAGTCGTCCGAAGCGTTATCTCAGCTTTCCCGAGGGCTCCTCCTTTTCCGTATGTGCCATTCCCATCTCTCCATCCATATGCACATACATGCATGTACATGCATCCACCAACAACAGTTTGTTACTTTGTTCCCCCTGGTCAGGTTGCTGTCTGCTTCACGGTGGGCCTCATCGGTAATCCCTACTATGCATACAACAGTTTCGGCATCAACTGGGGCGTGGCCTACGATTTGCCCAACACCACATGGGTGTTGCAAAATTTGCATGGCTTCGCCACGCATCCCGTGTCACCGGCTGTCCTGAGACGACGCTCCCGTAGCATCATCTATCAGAAGATTGAGACAATTGTGGATAAGTAAGGGCGAAACCGTATACTTTTTCTGTATATTTTTTTACCTCGCTGTGCACCTTTACTTTCTTCCCTGTTTAATCTTTAAGCTATAGCTAATTGATATTTTTAACATTTTCACATATTACAGCATGGGCTACAATGGCCGTGATTGCGTCTTGCGTACCCTCTGCGAGAGCCGTCAGTACTTTCAGCGCACAAAGCTGAACATGGTCGGCGAGATGCTGCGCACGATATTCAGGTAAAATAAACCCCAAAAATTAAATCCGATTCAACTAAATTAAATTCGTTTTTGTAGCTTACCGAAGCAGAGAATATTCACACGGGAACTGCATGAGAACTCGGATATTGTGCACTATGATAAGGCATATCGGCAGGCCCATAACGATGACTGCGCCGCCCAGTACGACTGTCACTTTTCGCTACTGGAATTGGCCTTTGGCAAATACACAACGCCACCGAAAAATTATTATGCCCAATAAATTGTCCGATACTTAAAAATGTTGCCCATCAAATTATTCTTAAGTTTCCACTCCGCCCGGCCTCTGTCTGGGAGTGGGCACTGGAGCACTTGTTGAGCCCTGTTAAAAAATGGCACTTCATATATCTTTTTCTCAGCTGCAGCTTGGCTTCACCTGCCCATCCTCCCATCTCCATTGTCACAGCTGCTTCTTTCTGCTGCTGCCGCCGCCCCGGGGAATGGAATTGATGTTGTCTGTGCGGCGTCTCTTCGGCTGACTGATGTGTGTGTCAGTTGTGTTGGCACCTCCTGCTCCCCATCATTATCATGCCGGCTCCTGACGGACTTTAATTGAAAAGAAATAAAAATACGTTTGGCAAACTTTGTTTGGCTTTTTCCTTGCCGAGGAGCTGCCAAAAGTTTTATTCAATCAACAGACTTGAAAGATTTCTCAACATTGCTGTGCTCGAGTGTGGGTGTGGGGTAACATTTTAACGACTATTGCCCAAGGACTGCAGCATTTTGTGGCTTTCGGAAATATGGCTACGCATTAATCGCCCAATAGACGAAATCCGAGTCTGAGGGATTGCATTTTAATGATGATGCTGCTGCTGCTGTTGCTGTTGCTGTTGCTCTATGAAAAATGAGTTTAGAGATGTCTGAAATAGGAGAGAAATAGAATTTAGTCAATAAAAATAAAATTTAGGAATATAACGATTTTTATTGCATTCTGCTGGTCAGCTATTAGAATATTTGGCTGATTAATCTGTGTTAATTTGGTGCGTAAAATTAGTAAACCCCATAAGGAAATTATTAATATTTTGCTTGAATTATATGGAATAAAATAACTAAAGACCAGAAACCAACATTAGCGGGTAATCAGGGTAATCATGTTCCATGTGCAGTTTAAATCTGCAAATTTATTCACCACATAAAATATAAAAGAAGCAAAAAGGCACCAGCTTCAAGTCTAAGTGGGATGTACTACAAAGAGTTCACACCTTTTTTTTTTTCTATCATCTACAGCCCTCAGCGCTGCTTTGGCCCCATTTAAGCTGGTAAACGGGGAAAATTGTGGACGTCAACAAGCGTCAGCAACAGCAGCAGCAGCATCGCCAGGAAAGATGGATAAAAAAAGTGTTAACAAGTAAATGTCATGTCCAGCACTAGAATTCCAAATCAGAACAAAACAGTAGGAGTGTGGAGGGTGCAGACATAAATGGAGAAGACACGAGATGTCACCACGGTAGCCACATGGAGCAATAAATAAATAAGCAACGCCACCAATAAACACAAAGAATACTTCACGTTCTTTCTTCGTTTGTTTGTTTGAATGGTCTCCCCAGCCAACTGGCTGCTGATTCCCATTCTGGTTTTTGTATTTTTGTCGAACAGATTAAATATATCGGAGCTTTTATCAGTAGCCTGGAGTAACTGAACTGAAGCGGGTCTCGAAGTAGAAATGTGAGCAGCGATTAAATTGAAATAAAAGCCAAAGTGAAGAAGATATTTCACAGAAATTCGACCAGCCATCGATAGTATTAATTAGTGCTACAGAGCAGCCCAATCAAATCTATATCCATGACGCATCTGTCAGCATGGTCTGCCGCAACAGCAGCAGCAACAGTGCTGATGCTGCAGCTCGTAGTGCCCATCCTTCTACAGTTTTCAACCTGCTCCGCTGTCAGTCACAATGTTGACAATTTTGATGGGCTTGCTGAAGCCTCCTCCCTGACCAGGTCCAACCCCAGCACCCACAACGAGAACACCTTTGACATGCATTATGACAACTCGCAACCCGACTCCAGTTCCAGTGCCAGTGCCAGCCTGCTGCTGCCGACCAACAATGAGACGAGGATACTGCGACGTGGCAAGCGATATCTCCAGTTCAGCAAGGGATCCCGTATGTCGGTGCGTTTGGTTCTTCACTCTGTGAACAGGAATCCCACTTTTAATTGGCCCCCCAATCATACGAGTTGCCTTCTTTGTTGTATGCTTTGCAGTGGCGCACCAATGGCAAGAACACTCTGCTCACAATCAATACGCTGTACGCCTATGGCTATGGCTTCCGCACCAATTATCCCTTTCCGTCAATCGAGGACCAAAAGAAGGACAATGCCGTCTTCTTGCGCCTCTTCAAGCGGGATTTATTCTCGAAACTAGAGACAGCTCTGGATGGGTAAGTTCTTTTGGTCAGTTAGTTGGTTAGTTGATTCGTTGTAATTCGTTTCGTTCCCCTCTTCAGACATGGCTTTGATGGTCGGGCCTGTATGCTGAAATCCTTCTGCACGGCTGTGCTGGATGTGGACAAGTCGGAGCAGAAGAGCGGCATGCTCTTCAAGCTTCTCAAATTGATATTCAGGTGAGTGCAAGAGAGGGAGACAGAGAGCGAGAGAGAGAGTGTTCAGCCAAAGCCCTTCCTATTAGCACCTTCGTGATAACTACTGGCTGAGGGGCAGACAGTTCCCTTTTTAGTTCTTGGGCTCTCAGGTTCCCCACGTTAGTTCAGTTCTTACATCGGTTACAATGTGCACGCTGCGGCTGAGTCTACTTGTCACCTTTCTCTGCCTTGCCGCGGGACTGGAACATAATGCTACCATAGCACACAGTCGTGCCAAGCGATATCTGGATATCATAGAAACCACACGCATATTTGTGGGTAACAATTGAACAGGCAAATCGCCAGTTGCTTATACAGAAATCCCCTTTCCCCTTTTTAAAGTTTCGCGTGAATGCCAAGAACAATGTGATCGCCTCGCCCACTGTGTGGGCGCATGGCTATGGCTTTCGTGCCAATACCCCGGTGCTGGTTAAATACGAGAATCGACCCTTCAGAAGGGACACCTACGAGCTGCTCCACGAGCTAATCGATCGAAGTGGCTTCGATGGGCGGGCGTGTGTACTGAAGGCATATTGCACCGCTCTGGCCGGGGATCATGGTCAGGGATTTCTCTTTAAGCTTTTAAAATATGTCTTTACGTAAGTCGCAGACTTCTTCTGATTATAAATAACTATTTTCTACACCAATCTACACCAAATACCATTTCAGCCTGGACGAACACGAAAAGCGTCATATGCCGCATCTGCGCGAGGAGAACTGCGAACAAATCATGCATAGCCATTGCCCACTGAGCTTTGACAGCATTTCCCCCTACACGGACGATGTTTGAGTCATACATACATACATACTATACATACTCGTATATGCATTTGTGTTTGTTTGCCTTTGCTATGAAAAATAAACAACAACTGAGATTGATTTGCCTGTGAAAATATAAATATATAAACACACGTGACTGACTCAAAACCTACAATAACAAACATTCCACAGTGCTTTAAGGACATGTCAGAGAAGTACACAAATTCTAATTAACTCTTTTTGTGTATCAGGCAGAAGAATGCTGGCTCAAGCCATATCTGAGTCTCTGTTGTGGGTGTCTCCGGCAAAGCGTGGCCATTGAACAACTTTCGAGGGGTATTCCTTAGCTCTACTCTATGCATTTTTTGCAGCTGTTGGTGCTCCCCCCCTACTGGGATGGCACGTGGCTGCTGATGATATTTATTCGCTCTTGTTGCCATTTGTAATTTATAACAATTAACTTATGTGCTATTTGCAGGTTTTGGTGCGTGTTTCGAGTGTTTTCCTTACCCTATTTTTTTTTTCATACGAGCGATGCAATCAGCAACATGCATTTAATTGGCATTTTTTTTAAACAGCTGAAAGTGAGCAGCAAGAAAAAACGGCGGATAAGTGCAAAATTATAGCATATACTCGTATGTACATACATATATAGTACGTACGTATTCCGTGTCCATTGTTGACCTCATTGCATGACAAAAGTTCCTGCTGCTGATGCTGTGGCATCCACTGATGCATCCACGCTCTGCCTTTGATACTGCCCCAGTCTCGATGTTGCCTCTGATGTTGCAGTTGCAGCTGTTTAATGTCACCAGCATGAAAACGGCGAGTGGTGTTAAAATGTTTGCGGGCGCCTTTGATGCACTTGTCACGCCCTCATGGCCACAGAGAGACCAGAAACCTGTCGCCCGCCGTGGCAGCATTAAAAATTAACTTTAATTAAGTTGAAAAACATAAATTACATGCACGCATACAAGGGCATTAAAATGCACAAAACCCACACTCGCACAGAGGCACACACACACACACACACACGCAGTCCTGTAAGTGCAATTTTCTGATGGTGCTGTTATTGCGGCTGCTGCTGCTGCTACCTCAAGAGCTTCTCAAGTTTGTTGCACACAAGGGGCAGAAAGGGAGAGAAGTAGCATGCAGAAGGAGAAGCAGAAATTAGAAAGAGACGAGAGACGAGTTAGAGGCAGGCAGAGTTGGAGCGAGAGAGAGGGGCGAGAGGTAAACTACATCTTAGGCGATGTCCGCAAAACTTTAAGCGTTTCCCCACAACTTTGTCACCCACACACGCACACGCATGGATGCACGCACATATACTCAGGTGTATACAATAAAAAATACCAATTCATTTATATACATATATATATACATATAGTCCCAACCTTAATCAAGTATTAATCATGTGGCCGTGCGTTGAATTGTGTGCTGCAGTGAAAGAGGTCAGCTCCATCCCACATCCCACACAGCTCCACTGACCTGACCCAATCCTTCGCCATTTTCCATCGCCCACTCATTACACATTACCTTCACCTTCTTTGCAGAAGGTACTATTATAGGTCAAAGGCTATGTTGTGCTCGAGCAGAACGGAGAGCAGAGTTTTGGCATGCAGAGTAATTTATCCACGAAAATAAAGTTCTAGACTATTGATCGCCATACCCTATATGTATACATATACCAGCGTCTAAGCTGATGCTGCGTTTCAATCAAAACAAATCAAATATTTAAATATATTTATTATAATGGCATTTTTAAGGAGTATTTTCATATCGAGGCACTCCACCATAGCATTCCAACTTGTTACATTTGCTGACACCGCAAACTTAAATTTCAGTTTGTTGTTGTTGATGTTGATGCTGTTCTGTTGCTGGTTTCTGTTTAATTTTCTCATTTGGTGATGTTTGCATTTTTCTCCTTCTCGTTTTTTTTGGTTTTTGCCCGTGTGTGCAATTATAATTAATTTTAAAATACCCTCGAAGTGTGGAAAATGTTCATTGCAAGTGACACTTAACAGTAGGAAAGGCAAAAAGTGTAAATGAATATATTCGTGCGCCTGTGACTTTAACTAATTGAACTCTTGACCAACATAGCAGTGAAATTATAATGAAAATGCGAAAAATGGAATAACCAAATAACTTGTTCAACATTTGCGAAAATTCCAATACCATGTCGGTTCGTTATAAATTCATTTGTCATTTCCCCCCCCACCCACCAAATTGTTTGCAAAAATCCTCTGAAAAAATATATAAATTGAAATATAAATTTTGCAACCGATTTTAAATTTAATTTGCACAAATAGAAAAAAAAAAAAAGAGCATGTAGAACCAGACAAACCGCTGAACACCACATTTCCACAATTTATTTGTAAGTCTGCTGAAAAGAAGATCTGCAGGTTAGTGGATCGAACATAATATTATAAATATGTTTATTCAAATATTTCTGATAAATAAAACAACTATCTCCAGTTGCTATCTCTACATAATATTAAAATATCACATTAACATAACCAATACGGAATTTAAAATCAACAATTACCCTTATTTGCTCTGAAACGATTTGTTCTCCAGATTGCCTTTATATTGTGTATTTTAATTTCATATTATTAATTTTTTACCTTTTTTTCCAGTTACTTAATTTATGCAAATCTCCTCAATTAGGTGTCGAAAAAAAAAGCAAAGAATGTCTAAAAGTGTTTCAGTGTTTTCTAAATAGTTAATTAATACAAACCCAATGTCAATGTGGCAAGGACGACTAATATATGCACAATTAAATACTTTAATTGTCAGCTGAATATGAAATTAAACACTCACATTTATTTGGCTCAGCAATCGCAGAAATAATGTGAGCCAAATCAATTGGCCCAGAAATACCAAAATTATTATCACCTCCCCCAATGCCTCCCCACCCCTAAAAGGGTTTCTAAAAGATATTTAGCCAGGGGCGTGGGGGGGCAGATATCTGTGTGGTTGGCCTACAAATAATATACACGAGATTAGCGCGACCTGACGCACACCTAGAATTATTTATTGGCCGTCAAGGAGCAACACAAAATGCGCACCTGCCTCATTATAGATGCGTAAAGGGCCAATCGGAGGGGGCCAAAGAACGGCACCCAGACCGCACAGCTCATTCTGGTTGCATTTCGATTTCGCCCACAGGCCACATTCCATTCATTCGCTCATTCATTAATCGTTGTCTGGTGGCGGACTGACTGACTGGCATGCAAATTGATTTGATGCGTTGTCAATTAAAATGTGCAATTAATTTCATTTGGTTTGCCTCACATTATCGAATAGGTAATTGGATAGGGCCGATGTGTATGACAGGCCTTCTACACAGATACAGAGATGCATGCAGGGATGCACGGGAGGGAATATGGAACCTGACAGCGGCTGCTAATGAGCTCAGTTAGCCAATTCAGTTTGTGGCCATGAATGTGGCACTCTCTGTGAGTGTGTGTGTGTGTGTGTGTGTGTGTGTGTGTGTGTGTGCATCTCTCTGTATGTGTGTGTGTCTAAATTAAACCGTCTATGATATGGCAGAGAGCATAGCGTATACGCAATTAGTTAGTCAAACGCTGATTGCCATACTCTCTACACAGCGGTACACACGAATAGAGCCAGCTTACATGATAGTCTTCTGGAGGTCCCTAACTATATTCCTTTAAAACAAAGTCTGATTATATTACAGCTAATACAAATGGCTATATGTTACAGTAAAAGCAGATCAATGGCTTAAACATAGTTTAGTTTTTTTTTTTTAGTTTGACGACTTTGCTAAGAATTATTCCCCGTTTTACAGACGGTTGCTGCTAAAATCTTTAATCACTTTTTTCCTGAATTCAAAATTTATTACTCAGCCAGATCTAATCATATGGCTTGCATGCTGTAAACCAATATGCCTACACTTAATTTTAAAATGCCAAGACTCTCGGCATCAGCGCTTCGTTCATCTTCACTTTGCCTCTAAATTAGTTCAAGGATTAGTGCAATAAAACTAACGGGCCACGGATTTGCGCAGCCCTTTTGTACGCTTAGGGGCGGTTGGGGGAACCCGAAAGAGAGAGAGAGAGAGAGAGATAGAGAGAGCCTGGGGAGAGGAGGAACACCGAGCGTACCGAAGAAGGCATGTCACAATTTCCCAATTAGCTACTCATTGAGATAAATTTCTTATGCAAATGATGACAAGGCCAAGTAAGGCATTTGGGGAAGCCAGAGCCAGGGCCGTGACAGGCGCTGAAGTGACATTGGCATCCAAATACATTCATTCCCCATGCTGGTCGGGGAGTTTGGGACACGACCTGAACCACACCGAGCGCCCTGACAACCAGTGGCAGGAAGAACAACTACAGCAGCAGCGACGGACAGCGGCAGAGTGACATTGAGTGACTCGCGATGACGCCTATGGAGGCTGTAGATGCTGATTCCGACGACAAGACCGACAAGGAACAGCAGCAGCAGCAACAGCAGCCTTTGACTCACTCTCCCTCCCACTCTCTCTCTCGTTCTCTCTAATTGGCTGCTGACATTTTGACAATAACAACAAGAACAGCAGCGGAAAGGCGGCGTAAATTTAACATAATTAAAATACTGAAGCCAGGCAACAACATTTTTGGATATGCAATGAAAGACGCAAGAAGCAGCCCAGCTTTCTCACCGGAAGAATTGTCAGGGAAAATATTCTGCTAATTTCTTTGACTTATTAAAGCAGGGCGCTAATCATTTGCATCAACTAACCCATATTTCTAGACGTATTCAAAATTGGAGCAGTCTCATGACGAAATACAGTTACTGATCTGCGGTTCATTGAACGCAGCATCGCAGCTCACACCAAAGTGTGAAGAGAACTTTGGAGTCGCGGAGTCAGTGACTCCAAACGAGAACTGCTAATCGTATGATCATGACTCTGGGGATTGTTCTAACAAGTAATACAGTTCCAAGGGAATATGATTCCTGCAATCAGTTGTATGGAAACATGGTTTTATCTTTATTTTTGCATTTTCCCCAATTAAATATTATTTATATTATTATTAGTGTGAAACAAAATAAATATAAAAAATATCTATCTAAATTCTGGATTTTATAAGTGTTCTCTTTCGCTCAGTGTACTAGTGTACTCAGCTTCTTTTGTTGGATATCTGCTTGCGATCAAATTCACTTGAGAGCATCGCCTAGAACTTTGTTTGTGGGCGTATGCAAATTGCTCATACGCCATGTGGACCAGCCCACTAGCAGCAACGACACGAGCAGCAGAAATGGCGCTTATTAAAGTTGGACTTGTACTTCTGGGTGGGATTTTATTTTTTTTTATGTTTTAATTTTTTGGACTGTATGTGTGGGGGTGCAGGTGCAGGAGGTGCAGTGAGGCAAAGTTAAACTTTTGGATAACAAAAATTAAGCATTGTCGTTTGCGTTCCATGATAATTGCGAACAATAGAGGCAGGCAAAAGGAATGGCGGGAGAGAGTGGGGCAAAAACCATGTTAATGCTTCCGCATTTGCGTTCAGCTGCAACATTGCACCAATGCCCGGACATGTGTGTGTGTGTGTTTGTGTGTTTGTGTGTCTTGCGTCCTGTGTCCTGTATACATGCAGAAGTTTGTGTGTGTGCCAGCGACATTCACGCCTCGCTGCACTTTTTACATGCTGCATGTTGCCTGCGGGCATTAAGTGTGATTTTATGCGATTTGTACCAGGCAAACACCCGCTCTACCAACCCCCACAAACACCTACCACAGAGGCATGGCTAAGAGGGACAAAAACCACAGCAGCAGCAGCAGCAGCAGCAGCAGCAGCAGTAGCGGTGGCAATGCCAAACCCTTGCCTCCTCTGCACAGTTCTTTGCTAATTTACATTTGACAAATGTTTTGCATGCTACAAAATTTTTGCCACTGCTGCTGCGAAGACTGCAACGACTGCGACGACGACGACGAGGACTGCTGTTCGTTAGCCTGGCCCAATCTCCCCCCGTCTCCGGCCTTGCCCGTGGGTGTTTTGTTAGCTGCATTCGTTTTCATTTGGTTTCTCTGCTGACATTGTTTACAGTTCAACTTGGCTCTGGAAATTAGTAAAAATCTCACACGAGCACGCTCCTCCCGTACCCGTTACCCCCACAAACGTGGAGGGAAACAATAAAACTGCAAATAAAGCGAATCGAAAAATACAAGCGGAAACAGAGATACGAGTATGCAAGAACAAGTACAAGAGTAGCTGCAGAAATTTTAAATTGATCTAAAACAAAGGTACGAAACATCTACACTGAGCGAAAAACCTTCGGCCATTAAGAACAGACAACTAAGAAAATATACAACAAATTATATCATAACAAGGAGCTAAAGGCATTTGCCTTGCAATCGAAATTTCACGCTGAATAAAATATAACTTAGTTTAGATTTTTAAAATTAATTGCGAATCCCTTCATGACTTTTCTCAGATTTATACTCAATATTGATAGTAATCTTATATATATTATTTTTCAACTTTTTCTCCGTGTAAGCACATTCCTGTCATCAAGGCGATATCTTGGCTATATGGCGGAGACGGCTCCAGAGTTTATGGCTGCAATCGCTGTAGGTTCGCCGACAATCAGCGCCAGCACGTCCCCCATCCCTGGCAAGCAGATACTTCCCAGCCACATTATCCAAGGGAGGTCTGTGCAAAGCAATGCATTTGAATGTTAAGAGGGAACACACACACCTTTAATATAACCAAATGTAAGTACTTACACCAGCACCGCATTGAGTATCTCGCTGAAAAGATTGCTCTGCTGAAAGGGGCGCTGAGAGATCTCGCAGATGCTGCGCAGCAGGCACACGCCTCCATTTACGCCATCCAGTCTGTAGGAACATATTTTGGGAACCTGTAAATCCAATTTAACCGCAACTACTCACTGTTCCAGACCCGTTTCAATGACATCGTACAACCAAGTGCGTGTCTCATCGTGTCTAAGCTGCGTTTGCATATCCTGGCGGTACTCCCTGGGCACAGACTGAAAGGCTGAGGTATTCCAAAAACTCCACCAATATATGGGCACAGGTGCGGGCGTGAATTGGTTTTGATAGTTGACGAAACCCCAAACAGATAGCTGAGTGCTCGCCTGCGGTATGGGATACGCTATGCCACAGACAAACTGGGAGGTAGAGAGAGAGAACAATCAATCGATTGGCACACGTTTGATTAATGGGCCCACCTTGAGCACGCCCTGACCATTGAAGATGGCCACTCGCTTGGAGCGACTTAGCCTATGGTCGCCAGCTGGCGTGAAGAGGCTATTGGCGCCACTGCAGCCATCCACAGCCACGAGAAGCAACAGCAACAGCCTCAGCGGCAGCATCTGGGCGACGGGAACCTTCAGATTCAACTTCTTGGTGCCCGAGTGCATGGTCAACTAATTTTTGCAGCAACTTGCAACTTGTGGCAGCCATGGCAAATTACATTTTTTAGTTTGCTTAAGAAATTGACGGCAGAACAGCAGAATTGCAAGGCTAACAGAAGCGCTAAAGCTGCAGCTGCAGCTGCAGCCTTAAACTGGTAAACAGTGGATGGTGCAGCGCTTTCATCTCAAACCAACATGTGATGACAGTTGTTTTAGCATTGCCTGTAATGTTAAATGAGTTGGGTAGAGTAGACAGTATTTTCTACATACCTATGCTTAAATATCTGACGTTGTTTAGTTCCTAATTAAACTGGAATCGGCTTGAGCTTTATATTTATATTTATTCATCCACTAAAAATCGAACCATAATAATGAGTGTACGAATAAGTACATGTGTGTTTGATCAGGGTCAAATTACTGTGGCCTCGTGCTCACGAAATCTCTCTGTGAATGTGGAACCAAACGCATCACGCCCCCCCAGTTACAGCCCATCAGCAACGACAAAGACAACGCCCTGAATTCCACGCAGGCCAGAAACCAATCGCCTCTAGGCCAGGACTTATCCTCGGCTACAGTCGCTGCCTTTGTACTGAATGCGACACCTCCTGTTTTTCACCTGCGGCCAGCTCTCTCTCTCTCTCTCTCTTCCACTCTCTCTGCTGTTTCCCACTGAGGCTTGACTTTGACTGCCATCTGTGCTGCTGTTTGCTGGCCACAACAAGATCTGTGCCTGCAGCGTTGTTTCTGGCGGTCCTTTTGTTCTGGCTTGCAACAGTTAATTGATTGGTGTCACCTCAATTGTCCACACGAAAAAGGCGGAAAAGTCAGGTGCCACCAAACCGTTTTCCCCTAAGCTTTCACTGCAGCGAGTAATTGTGAAAAGTTGGGCCAACAAAACAGCGTTCGGTATACTGCTGGGAATGCAATGGGACAAGGAATATTTAATTTCCAAATATGATGGCTAATTTGTGCATTTTTTATATCTTAATAGGAAAGTACAGAGTAAATACTTTTTTTTTTTTTTCTACGGGAGAATATTTACTGCAGAAATGAAAGATGAATGTGTTTTACCTATCGATTGGCGGTAGTGATTAAAATATTTCCGGCATCATAGTTCATATAGTTCCTCCATTTATGCAGCACTAAATCAAGTGCTGGTATTCATTAACGATTATTTATTGCAATTTTTGTAGTTGCCAACAGGCGACCCGTCATCACAACTCAACACCAATCGGTGACTAAATATGGCACAATCTCTTCTTTTTTCGTTGCACAATTAGTCAACGATTTATGGATAAACGGAAGAGAAAATCGTTCTATATTGCTCTGCATGGGTTATAAATGGATCGATCCAAAGTGGCCAACTATTTAGCACCTTTTAAAGAGCACTTTAAGTGACACTAAATCGAGCTAACGACACTCAATTGGGTGCTAATTGTACAATTAAACTTTGCTGAACGCAAACACTACGAACCGGCACCCAGATCGAAGCGCCGCGGGCATCACAGAGTGTGTGTCCGAGTGGCAGGGATTGTGCCATCATCAGTTCGACTCGGACAGCTAATGGCATCAACATATCGTTAAAATACAACTGAAAAAAAAACCCTACGGACGTACCAAGCCAATCCAAACCAAACCAAATCAAGAGCTGCACCATTCGCCGGACACTCGTCGATGGCTCTCTAATGGTAATTATCTGCTTCATAAATTCTCGTTCAATTGCGCTCAGTGCACAGGCGGCATTCCGGCATGGAAGTGTTTTAATTGTGGCACCACCGCGCTGTGGAACCAGGCTTCGGGCTCGGAGTGCGGCTCGGATAGGATTCTCCATTTCTCTCGCATCGAATGTTGTTGAAAATTGCATTAATTTAACGCATGATTGGCAGAGTCAGCAAATGGAAGAAGCCTGGCGTCGCAGATAGAGTGAAATTATGCAAATTTTGCTTTATTTTTTTTGGTTCCTTTTTTCGAATGTGAGAGTGCCCAGGCCAGGCCAGGCAGGCAGGCAGAGCTGCCAAAGCATTGACTGTTCAATTGCTCAATTACACTGGCCCACAAAAGAGTACGGAACGGCGTGCTAGCTAAAGTCAAATGAATATTAAAACTTTCAGCTGTAATTTTATCTTTAAAATTATTTTCTTGTGTGCTGAATCCTTGTGGATTTGCTGCTATTTGATTTTGCATGGAACTGAATACGTTCCCTTAAATATTTGCCTTTTTTTAATAAGAAACTAAATCGTAAAAGTGTTGAAATTTTATTTAATTTGCTGAAAAATAATGTTACAATTTCCGCACTGCTTCCCTGATGAATATCTTTCTTTCTTTCCAAATTATTCTGAATTATAAATAACTAGAAAATATTTATGGACTCCAAAACCCTGTTGTCTGGTGTTTATTTTAGTTACTTTTGCTCGTTTTCATTTCAGAAAAAAATGGCAAAAACAATCAGAGTAATTGGCTGTGCTGCTGGAGTCACTGCGATGCTAATTTTGCTGCTGCCACTTTGCCTGCTCCGAAATGACAGGCCAGCGCACCACGGTGATGGCTACAGAAACTCCAATAGATCACATCATGAGGTCAGTATTGCTGCTGCTTCTACTTCTACTTCTTTGCTGGGTTCTGGCCCAGCCAACGATTCGTGGCGCCGGCAGCAGATGTTGCAGCTGCATCGACAGAAGCGCTATCTGCTGTTCCCGGAGGGCAGCTCGTTCCAGCTGGTGTTCGACATAATCATACCCATTGTGGACTACACGAACTACGCCATACTGGGCATCACATGTGCCGTGGCCTGGGAGCTGCCCAGCAAGGCGCCCAGCGAGCTGATTGAAAACGTGCTCACTCGCATCAATGACGGCACCATCGGAACTGTCCGTCGCAATGGCAGTGCCAGCGGCCACGACTCGTACCCATACCCAGACCCCAATCGAAGCCCCCCTGCTAATTGGCAGCCAGTGCACGCACCATCGGCAGTACGTACATCGCTGCCGCTGCCGCGGACACCAGATCGTCCAGCAGTCCAGTCCGGCTCCTACTATACGAACATCCTGCGCTCCGATTCGGCGGCAGGCACTTCTGCATATGCAAATGCGAATTGGAATGCAAATGCAAATGGACAGGAGCAGCAGCAGCAGGAGGGGCAGCAGCACCGACAGGCGACGTTGCCGGGTCCGGCTAATTGGCATGCGCGACAGTCGGTCGCAAAGTGGCAGCGACCGCGACCGAGTACGGGTGACGTAGACCCACCACCGCCGGACAATTGGTGGCGGCGCAACAAGGACCGGCTGCAGCTGAATTGGCGTGAAAAGCAAAGCAAGTGGAGTCCCAGCGATGCCCAGTCAAAGTGGGAGTGAGTAAAGGGCATCCCAACATACATATATATACACATATTTATAACCATATTCGTACCGTTCACAGCATCGACTACACCCAACGTCCACGCCGATTACTGAAATCGCCGCCACAGCATCACATTTATCCTGTTTTCGGCAAGCGACGGCGACGCCGACGCCGACGACGAGAACAGAGCGGGATGGAGCGGGATGCGCACTTTGAGGGTTTCCATTTGCAGCAACATCTCAGCTCTCGGCAGCTGCTCTTTGGCAAAATCGAACGGCTATATAAGGCGTAAGTGAAATCTTATCATCACGAAACTTTTGAGAACTTTGATCCACTGAATCCGCCTGCGTCCTCCTACTGCTCCTACCCCCCCACCACAGTCAGCAACTCAATGGCACGGCCTGTGTGCTTCGAGCTCTTTGTGAGTCTGCCCAGAGGCAGCAGCAGCAGCAGCAACAGCAATCAGGAGCCAGGAAGGCCTCTCAACCGCAAAGCTTTATCATGGAACTGCTGTCGGCCATCTTTCAGCTGCCTGCCAGCGATGAGGGCACTGAGGTGGAGGCACTGGCACTGGCGCACATTTCGCCACATTACCTGGAAGCGCATCGCCAACAGGGAAACTGTTTACAACTCTACAGCGATTGCCGGCACGCATTTTGGTACGCTTAAACGGCAAATGACAATAAAAAAAAATTATACAAAAAATTATAAGTTGCGGATTTTCGATTCATATAAAATGGAGAACACAATTAGGAATGTTTTCAGCTGTCTTTCGTTCAAGAATAATGCGGCAGTGGAGTAAATTCCAGCGAACTATTAGCTCTATAATATTCTATCTTTCTCAGATGATAAATTTCCCTTAGACAGGCCCATAAGAATTCTTATCCTCAAAGATTAGACTTTAATAAGGGCGGCAGCTACTTATATTAAAGCTATTAAATACAGCGCATTACTTCATATTCCTTTGGTAACTTTTTGTCATCCTTTTGGAGCTACGCGGATATTTCAGAGCAAGGCAATAAGCTCGATTATACAAAAGTCATTTAGAAGTTTCAGCGCTTTGCCGCTGAAAGCATTCCACGAGTCAACATGACCTTCCGTTCAAGTTTATCCTCTATACAGTGGGTGGTAGGAGGAGGCAAGAAAAACTGCGACTAGTGATCACATTACTTCAACTTGAATTCCTCAGCTTCAGCTTCAGCAGCAGCATCAGCAGCAGCTTCAGCATCTGAGAGGTAGACAGAGAGAAAGACAGAAAGAAGTGCGCTACTTTTGAGATAGAAAGAATAAAGTTGAAGAAGCCAAGTTGGGAGCGTGAAAAAGTAATTTGAACCTTTAAATAGTCCAATGAGCGGCGCTCACGAAGCAGGGCAGGGCAGAGCGGACAAGACGCAAGACAAACTACTTGCCAAAACACCAGAGACCAGAGAAGAGACCAGAGAAGAGACGAGAGCAAACGAGAAGTGTGAAAACTAATGAAAGAAACAAAAGCAAAGCGAGAAAAGAACTTTAACGAACGTAGCTCAAACTCAAACATGAAAGTTTCTGGCCAAAACCGGGCGGTATCAGGGGCCAATGGAGAGACAGAATGTTTTACAATTAACAAGAGCCATAGCCATGGCCATGGCCATGCCATGCCACGGTGTCTTACAATGGTCAGCAGTGCCGTGAGACTTTGGCTGACAGTTGGCGTATAGACAACGCGTGAACCGCAAGTTAAGGAGAGGCGATGTGCACCAGCAGCAGTAGACCCAGGCCCAGGCCCAGACCCAGGCCCAGGAGTAGCTGCTTTGGAGCCAGCTTACTAACCGCTCTGACGCTGATGCTCGTCGCTTGTCTCGCTGCCGGACATGCAGATGAATTGAAAGCCAGTCCATCCATCGAGCACGCACCAGCAGTCGGCAGCCCATCACTCGGCACAGACAATACCAATGGCAGCCTGGAGCAGCTCATCGAGTTGAAGCTGAACGAGTCGGCCAGCAGGGCAGCGCAGTCGGATGAGCTGCTATCTAGGAAACGGCGCTATTTGGTATTTCCGGAGGGCAGCTCCTTTCAGATGGGTAAGCCAGCCGTCCCCCCGCCTCAGCCACAGCACTGCACTCATAAGTGATGCAAATTACACGCCTCAATTGGCGCCCCCTCTGTCCCTGTCTCTCTGTCTCTCTCCCGTTCTGTATTCTGTGTTCCGTGCTCAGTGTACGATGAGATTGTGGGTGTTGTGGATCACACCAACTATCTGATTCTCGGCATTACGGTGGCCCTGGCCTGGGAGCTGCCAAGCAAGCCGCCCAGCGAGGAGCTGGACGATCTGCTGACCAAACTGGAGGACGGCACCATAGATATCAGTCGCAACGACACCGTGTCCAACATAACCTATGTGGACGATGCTGCGGAAGCCACCACCAAGGCAACGTACTACAAGCCCAACTACATCCACTTGGGCTCCGGTTCTGGCTCTGGCTCTGCAGCTGGCAGCAATTCCTACTACAGCTCTAACCCTGTGTTCCGTACGCCCATGCATCCGTCACATCAGTATGCGGACAGCTATTACAGCCGCCCCAAGGGTGGCAGGCGAAAGGACAATCACTACTACTACAGCAGGCCCGCGGCTAGTGCCAGCAATCCCTTCTCCAAGTGGTCAAGACCCTACACACCGGCGCACAACTCACGTTATCCCTACTGGGCTTTGTCCTCGCGGTAAGCATACCGTATATATATATAGACATATATACCTCTCTCATACTCCCTGATGACAGCCTCAAGGATCGCTATTATGGGCAGACTAGCTACAGGCAGGCACCTCAGGCACAGAGACGTCAGGACCCGCCAACAACAACGACGACCACTAGCCGACCCACCCGCAAGCCGGCACCACGTCATCATCACATATATCCGGTGTTTGGCAAGCGCAGCCTGCCGGATGCAGCCAATCCGCATCAACGTCAGCGGCGCAGTGGAGTGGCAAGCCAGCATGAGGCCGGCATTAGCCGGCTGGAGCAGCTGCAGATCAGGCATCATCGCAGCAGTCGACAGGCGCTGTACGAGCGCATCGAAAAGTATTTGGATAAGTAAGTCAGCGAACTCCAGCATGGCGCCAACTAAAGCTGCAACTTCCGCCCCTTAGACGCGGCCATCCTGGCTATCATTGTGTGCTGCGCACCCTTTGCGAGACGGGCCAGAAGACGAAGCAGGAGCAGGAGCCTGGCACCTTTGTGGGCGAACTGATGCGCGCGGTCTTCACCATACCCGAGGCCTTGGACAACGAGCCCGTTGCCTATCGCGACACGCACTATGACAAGGCGCATGCCTCTGGCGGTGACTGTGCGGCACTCTATCCCGAGTGCAAGCAGTCCATGTGGCAGGCCCATTTCATACAATAAATGTCCCCCATTCAACAGTCTCCCCCAGTGCTTTCTGATGCCCCAAAATGTGTGTTTATTCAATGCCATTTAGCGCCCAGCAGCCATGCCAGAATATTGAACTTACACGAGTCACGGAACTGGCGATCACAATCGTCCGGCTGCATGCGCATAGTACGGCTATAGTCATCCTCTAAGCCCGATATGGTGGGTAAGCTAATGTGCATATTGGTTAGAAAATATTACAAAATATAAGCTAGCTTCCACCTACGTGAATATCAGACGCACAATATCCTGTATCATGGAATAGCCTTGGGGCAAGAGCAAACGCTTGCTATCACAAATGGCACGCAGGACACAGGCCTTCGTGTCGATTCCTAGACTGCAAAAAATAACAGCAATAACAGAACTTTTCGCACAGATGAGTGGAGTTTACTTACAGCTTTTGGAACCCATCGAAATGCTCAAACAATTGCCGACGATCGCGATGTCCATTGTAATGCCGCCAATCGTCCACGTGTGCCAGCTCCGCATAGTGTGGCGGCTGGTGCGGTGCCATATCCGGATCGTATGGATCTACAAAGTGCTCAGACTGCTCATAGGGCGTCACCTCGGGATCGTAATGCTCCCCATGTGGCGATCGGTGCCAACGTTTCGACCACTGCGGCGACTCCGTTGTCCATTTGCTCCAGCTCTGTGGCTGTGGCTGTGGCTGGGACTGGGGCTGGCTGTACTTTTCATATTTGTGTGCTGCAGCCGGCGACCAGTTCTCATATTGTTGTCCGTACTTTGACCAATGTGCCCATTTGGCGGGATCCACATAGGATGGCGTGGGGGGCCGCACATCGATGCGCGAGTGCAGCCTAATGGGCGTGGGTTTCTTCACAGGCGTAGCCTTAAATCTCCAATTTGTGCCCGGTATCCAGACATACGTGGGCGCCGCCGTGGTCTTTGGTTTCTGTGTGGTTGTGGTCCTGGCTCGATAGCGCTTCGGGTAGACATCCTCCCGTTTGGTGGGCACCGGGTAGTAGCAGGCCTGCTCTATGTTCATGGCCACGCCCTTGGGAAAGGCTGAGATCAATCCCTTGCTTAGCTGGCCCGTGAACTTTAAATTGGAGCCCGGCGGAAAGAGCACATAGCGCTTTCGACGCGAAAAGACACGTTCCACGGCATGACCGAGCTCGGTTTGGTTTTTATCAGCTCTCAGGACTAAGGCCAAGGCGAGCAATTGAAGGGCGAAGATTAGCACCAGAACGCAACGCATGGCAAAAGATCACTGATTGAGACATCGCAGAGATCGCGGAGCCAGCTTATGTCGATTCAATTGAATTGTCAATTGATTTGTTTGCCCGTAAATGGAAATCGATTTGGTTTTGTGGGTGTGAAGTGTTTAGTAAATAATTGTCGAAGCTTTCAGCTGTGAGTTTACTCGGAGAATGTGCTAGAAAAGCAAACTAGAAAAGTGGGCGCAGCATAAAGAAAATACCGCTAGTAGCAGCTACTTGGAGCTCGTTCTCTGTTCAGCCCTAGTTGTATTTTAATTGAGAGTTCCAGCAATGCCACGTCCGATATTCAGGGTTATTTATTGAATAAATTGAATTCTACATTTAAAATTAAAAGTGAATGTATTTATTTATTTATTCTACTCTGCCGCTCAGCAGCCATATTAACAAATTCATATTACATTTAGTTTTTAATTCGGCAGCACAGCCATCGGCAGCTTGATCCATTAGGCGACTGTATTCATCCTCCAGGCCATCCAAACGAGGCATGCTGCAATTAAATATCTTTGTCAATCATTCAAAGTATGAAAGGGTGATTCCAAACCCACGTGAAAACGACGCGCAGCATATCCTGCAGCATGGAGTATCCAGGCGGCAGCAGCAGGCGTTTGCTGTCGCACATGGTGCGCAATATGCAGGCCTTTATGTCCAGGTTAAGCCTTTACGAAGGGATATATATAAGCTACAATAAATGGATAACACAAAAACTCAATGTCTACCCACAGCGAACTCAGTTTGTTGAAGCGTTCAAACAGATCCCTGCGATCTCTATGGCCAGGATACTGATGCGACTGCCAAGCACTCCATTTGGGTGCTGGTGTTATCCATTTCTGCCACTTTTGTTGCTGCTGCGTGGCATATTCGTTCCACTGCTGCCACTTGGCTGGATTGGCGTAGCTTTCGTCATCGATGCGATGCGTCTTGGGCGGTGATTGTCGCCACTTGGGCTGGGGCAAGGTCTGGGCCTTGAAACGCCAATCGGTGCCGGGTATATACACATACGAATCGGCTAGTTGCTCGGGTTTCTTCGTTGTCTTCGGCAAATAACGCTTGGGATATAGATCATTTACTGAGCCTGGCACGGGAAAGTAGACAGCTTCCTCCAGCACAAAGGTGATGCCACGCGGATACGTGGCGAGCAGTCCTGTGGCCAAGTTGCAGGTGAATTTCAGAAACGAACCGGGCGGAAACAGCACAGCTCTTCGTTTGCGTGTGAAAACTCTTTCGACAATCGAATTCAGCTGCGTCTGGGCCAGCCCTTGTGCCACACTTGCAGCAAATCCCGCGGACAGCACCAGTAACACAAAGATCTGCACTCGCAGCATCTTGAGCCTGGAATTCAACTGAAAACTGAAAATAAGTAACACAGTAATCGACTTGGCCAGGTGACTCGATCCGAGTTGCAAACAGATAGCACAAATATTTACCCAAAACTGATTGATGGCTTGATTTGAATTTTTTTTGGGGCAGCAGCAATTGTTGGACTTGTTCTGGGCTCGGGGTACTTGGCCAGTTTTCGACTCTGACTCAAGCCGAACAGTCCAAAATGAAACTGCTTCGCATAGCCTCATTTATTTGGTTCATTTCGATTGTTAAGTACTCGAAATCTTTGCTCTGGCCATCATCCTCCAATTTGGGTGTAAGTAATGGATCGCAGACGAGTCTTTTGCCAGCGGAATTAATTCCCTGATTAGCTTACCCTTTCAGTGTCCACGCCCATTGCCGAGCTGTACCCAGAGCGTCGCATACTCATCGACTGGTGCTTCGCCATCTCCTACAACTATCCGTACAAGCTGAGCGAATTCTACAGCATACCCATTTGGCCGGGCTTTGCCAATAACAATGTGAAGCGTGCAGTGCCACAATTGGAGCAAACGGATGCGAATTTCTACACCAAATACGGACACGATGCGGCGTCGGGCGGCATACATCCCAAGGATTTCTCGGCGGCCGAGCTCTATGCCTTTCTGGAGGATACGCTGGCGGGCTATGGCTACCATGAGACCTGCCTGCTGCGCAGCGTTTGCGAGCTGGCCCAGCATCCGTTCGACGGCAGCCATCAGCACATGCTGACCGATTTTGTGACATTTGTGCTTAGCCCCTCGCTGCATGCGGGCTTCCGGGACGAGGAGACAGTGTACAGGCGCGCCTACGAGCTGGCCGAACAGGACGGTCTGCTGGGCAGGGACTGCCAGCAGCTGTATGCCCAATGCAAGCACGATATCTTACAGCACATAAGCCAAGTGATATTCCACTAGAACGAATAAAGGGCCTAGATCTTTAGGCCTAGATGTAAATTGCGCAAGATCTGTGCGTTTCATTAGCAACTCTTTTGGGGAGCACTAATTAACGCAGTGCGTCGTCCGGCTGTCATGTCCACTCCACGTGAGTTTCTGGGGGGCTCACAACAAAATGTATCTCAAGCGCGACCACTTCATTGGCGCTCTGCTTTCACTGGCCTGGCTGCCAGCGAGCTGCGCCAAGTTTCCTCTACTCTTTCCGGCCGCATCCGTGTACCAGGTGACCTCCTCGCTATCCGTGCCCGTGGTTATACCCGGTCGCAAGCTCTTCTGGGACTGGGGCCTGCAGATGAACTATGCGTTTCCCAGTAAGCCCGCCTCGTTCTACGCGGCCACCATCTGGCCGGATGAGTTCTCGCGGCGTGGCAGGCGCCAGCTGCGCAATGAGACCGGCAAGTACATGCCCCAGGGACAGGCCGCCACGGACATGCATCCCAGCGACTTTACGGCCGGGGAGCTGTACGAGAGCCTGGAGAGCATGCTCGCGCGCTACGGCTTCGATGAGTCCTGCCTGCTGCGCAGTGTCTGTGAGCTGGCCCGCCATCCCTTCGACGACGCGCACCAGAATATGCTGACGGGACTGCTGACCTTTACACTGACGTGAGTAGAAGTAGCATCAGCAGGGCGCAGCCAAATGATTTCTGTAACTTGCAGGCCATCGCTGCACGAGGCCTTTGCAGCCAGCGAGACGCTCTATCGCGAGGTGTACGAGCAAGCGGAGCAGCAGGGATTTCTGGGTCGGGATTGTGCCCGTCTGTATCCCAATTGCTCGGTGGACTTTCTGAGCGGCATCAGCAGACTGCTAAGCTAGCAGGATGCAGCCCAGGAATAATACTTTAAATGTCAGAGGAAGCCCAATCCAAGTTTAAAATAAAATAAATGCTACACACACGATTCGCACGATTAGAGGACTACAACCATTTGTATTTCATCTGACTATTCTAGTGACTAGATTCACGATATCCATCCCACAGCTGGGATACTCACGCTGGCAGTCGCCGCCAAGGAAGCCAATTTGCTCGGCTCGCTCATAGCTCTCGCGGTAGAGCTGCTCGCCAGCCGCAAAGCCTTCGTGCTGCGAGGGTCTACAGTGGGGCAAACAATTAGTAAAGAAAGTCTCACACAGTGACAGTGACTCCAGCTGCAGCTGAACTTACGTGAGCAGAAAGGTGATGACTTGCGTCACCAGGCCGTAGATGTGATCCTCGGCAAAGGGATGCAGCGACAGCTCACAGACACTGCGCAGCAGACAGGACCTGTGGTAGCCGTAATTCTCCAGCATATGCTCCAGGCCCTCATACAGCTCTCCCGCGGTAAAGTCACTGGGATGCAGCGCACTCTCCACGCCCAGGCCAGCTTCAATGCGATTGTCCAGCTGCCGCTTGTGACGTCGCGACAGTTCATCCGCCCAAATGGTCGAGTTGTAGAAGGACGACAGCAGATTGGGCAAATTGTAGTTCATCTGAAAGCCCAGATCCATGAAGACCTTGGTTCTTGTGGGCAGATCCAGAGGTATCGATATGGATGAGGTAATTTGCAGCACTGTTGTGGCAGGAAACAGCAACAGGCCGTGTGTCAGGCCGATGCACAGGCCAATCAATATCAATGCCGACAGGTTGGCGTTGTGCTGCTTTGGGCGACGCATGGCGTTGTGAACCACTTGACATCCACTCAGCAGTCAGCAGTCAGCCAGTCAGCCAGTACCGGATTTCTTCTTTGTCTTTGGTCTATTTGAATCTTTAATTAGACAAGCGCCGAGTGAACCAGAGCATTGACCAGTGGAGCAGCAATGCGTGAGCAACAATTAGAACAGTCCACAAAACTAGAAAAAAAAAATCAAATAAAACTGGAGCGCATGCTACAAGTTGTGGCTTTGAATAAAGCGTGATCCGGGCAATCAAACACATCTGGAATTCCCCCACCCCTGACAATATGCCCGGTACAGGCGCAGCTTGATTCTACCTACGCGTATATCTGTTCCAATTTAGCAGCTATAACGCTGTAATTTTCTTGTGCTATGGAAACAGAAGAAAAATCAATTAAAAATCTATTTTCTAAAGTTATATTTTCTTGTTCTATCAATTAACAGGGGAATCGAGTCAGGTACCCCTACCAGACCCCACAGCTGTCAATTTGTTGGGCAAACAATTATTGCGTCGCTGTCTTTCGGGGGAATGGAACCACAAAGTTTCCGATTTGAGCAAAGCAATGTTAGTTAAAAATTCGATTCAATACAAACAAGATGCTTCACAGAGTTCAGCCCTGGCCGTGGCTGTGGCTCTGCCTCTGCCTTACTGTGATCTGCAGTCTCGCCTTTGTGGCGGGCCACACAAGGAATATCTATGGCCCAGACGGCAGCTGGAATGGCAGCCATAACACACTGAGTCGCTCGAAGCGTGTGGCCATCTTCGATGGACAGGGCGTTACCAAGGTGGGGGCATACCACTAAATTCTAAATTCTAAACCCTAATCCTTACGCCTTGCCTTGCCCTTGCCCTGTTGCAGTTTGTGCCTAGCTTGGCGTATCCTGTGAAGCAGGCGGACAAGGAGCAGTCGTTCTGGTGGTTCGTCAACTTTCAGTGCCAATGGACACCCACCTCAATTCCCCTCTATTGGTGGAGTTTCTGGAACACCACCGCCTTCGTGTCCACAGCCCGTGAATGGCGCAAGGATATGCAACTCAAACTGAAACACGATGAGGCACGCACCTGGGTCTACGATGCCATCGAAACGGGCATGGAGCAGTAAGTCAAGTGAACCCCAAAACTCAGCTGGATGTGTGAAATATATTTCTGCTTTCTGCTTTCAGGCTGGATGGCGAAAATGGAGGCGTGTGCCTGCTGCGCAGCATCTGTGAGATATCCCAGCGACCCTTTCAGAACAGCAACATTTTCAGCGAGATACTCAATGCGGTGCTGGTGTAAGTATACTCTTTGGTCTTCAACTGCTCCTTGAACTATAATCAGAGCTAACTGATCCACACACAGACCCACCCTCGACAATGTGGCGGAGAAGTATCTGCACGCACGGGACGCGGGTCGTGCGGGTGCGGACTGTGAAAGGAGCTACGACGACTGCAATCCGCTGCTCTGGATAATGGTCACGAATTTGGCGAAGAATCCCTTTTGAATAAAGCATCTATACAGCAACTATGTTTAGTCCGCAATTTATTGATTGGAAAATGGTTTGCGACAGCTCCAGACCCTCCGCTTGTTTGGTTTGCTTTGGTTTGCTTTGGTTGTTTTTGTTTTTTTATGATCTCTGAGCACTATTTCTTACGGAGTGCACGCAGCCGGAACTCGGCCCAGGCCTCGCACATCATTGGCGACTTATAGCAGGCACACTCGCTGAGGGGCAGGGCGCCGGGCTTGAGTCGCCGACACTCGGAGAACGAGGGGTAGGGTGTCAGCGGCTTGCGGCAGTCCGCGGGCGGCGGATAGCTTATGCAATTGGGGGGAATGCGACCCTTCTTGTGGCAGCGACGCTTAAATTTCGGACAGTCAAGGGAGTCCGGATCCGGACATGGTGGCGGTTCGCAGGCTGTCTTGGGCTTGCGATGCTTGCGGCGTTTCGCTGGCGGCGCCTTGGCCTGGGCAAAGCAGCAGATCTTCTTCTCCTTTATCTTGAGCGGGGGACACGAGACCCAGGTCTGCCAGTATCTGCGCTTGGCCTTGTCCGACTCCACATAGTAGATGTCATCGAAGCGCGGATTGAACGGACAGTGGGCCTCGTGCGGATCACAGAAGGGGTTCAGCCACATCGACTTGAACCGTTGCTTTGGCTTCGGCTTGGGCTTCTTGCGCTGCATTTTCGGCTTGCCACACGGAAACTTTGTGATTATCCTCTTGCATCTGGTCTCCCGATCCTCCTGGCACCCCTCAAACGAGGACGACAAGCGGATGCAGTTTCTCACGGTGCGCATCAACTTTTGCGGCTGTAGAAATCCGCGCAACACCGAAAGGCCACCCATTTTTTGTTTTTTTGTGTTTGATGGTAGACAATTTTTTGGTTTTTTTTTTTTTTTTTGGCTTAGATCAATTTTAATGTCAACAGTTTTTGTACGGACTAAATTTAGAAAATTTTGATAAGCAAAATATATATTATATGTGTTTGCCGGATCGGTCTGGATACTGTACTGAGCTGACGCGCTGCATTACCCGGCCACAATGACACTCCACTGGGATTTGTTACACAGACTACTGGGTTCGATATTTCTTGGTGTTCTGTGTGAGGAAGTCCAAAACGTGATACGGGCAGCTTAGGGCATAGAAGCGGACACAGTCCCGGACAGACGTGCGATGTCTGTACTTGTCATCAGTCACCTCTTCGGGCACACTAAAACAGGCAATTGAATCTGGCTCAAGTGGGGGAGATATTGTATGCTACATACGTGAGTATAATCCGCACTAGATCCTCCATTAGGAAGCCTCCTTTAAGCCGCGATCTCAGCTCACACATGGCCCGTTTTATGCAGCTTCTAATGTCCAACTGGAAGCTAAGAAAGAGCATACATTTCACATACCACTTCACACATGTCTCCCAGTACTCCCCGAGTATCCCCCAGTGCTTACACTTTTCCCATGGCCTCAAGTTGATCGAATATCGCTCTGCGCTCCCTATAGGCGCGATTCCACTTCCAGCTGGGCACATGCGACCAGGACTCGTAAGCCTCCTCATCAACCGGCGCCTGTCTATGGATCTTCCATGGTGTCGTAGTGGACAAGTGCCAGGGAGTTTTATAAAATGAATTCGCATCGAGTTTCGGCCTGAAACTATTTATTGAGTAATTATTTCTGTCATTTATTTATGGATTTCTTTTACCTGTAATATGGTACTCTTCCATACCCTTCGCTATGTATCGGTATGTGCTGTACACTCGTATGCGGATATTTATTTGGTCTTCGATAGGCGTACCAATCCCAACGTCGGTTTGTGGCTGGTTTATGTTTGTAGTTTTTCAGAATCTTTGGCTGCCAACCCTCGATTGTGTCCGGCAATGGGACATACATATCAAACTCCAGACTATACTGCAGGCCACTGGGTCTGCCGCCCACAATGATCTTGGTTAGGGCAGCCGTCAGCAGTAGCGAGGCTTTGTCCGGAAAGACCAGACCTCGCACACGACGCGTCAGTAGCACATCCTTTGGGGATTTGCCGCACAGTTGGGTTTGATTTTCCAGTGCCGCCGCCGCCACCCCACAGACGGCATGGAGAATACAAAGTAATGCCAAGGTAACGCACCTCATGCCGACGTAACCAAAAGTCTACTGATCGGCGGACCAGCCTGCGCCTGTCCCACAAAATTAGCGCCAGACGAGAGAAGTGCGCTAATTAAACTAGAACCGGGTGGGGGGGCTTACAGCACTTTGGGCCGACAACGTAGGCCTGGATTTTTTTTGTTTTTGTCGCTGGCTTACATGTCACATGGAAAACGTAGCTAAAACATCAGTGTTTAGGGTGTGATTATTATTTATTTGGGAATCTCTGAGACACGAACGAAAAGTTGCATAAAAATACATATATTTACACAATTTCTATTGGCTAATCTTCTGCAGAAATTTCTTAATCATCATGTCAAACATTCAATGCAAAATAATGCTTAATCGCTGCTTGGAACTGATGCGTGCCCGCATCGAGGAGGCGCAGAGTCGACACGTTGGTCATCGCGAACAGAACGCGCAGTCTGCAGTCGCCAGCAGCTTTTTGTCCATGGAGCAGGAGTTGCGGGAGCGGGAGAAGATGTCCGCCTACCAGCGGAACAAGCGTCGCTCCATGTGGGAGCAGCAGGAGCAGAAGAACCACCTCCAGCAGAACGACGCCGGAGAACGCAGCGGCGATCGCACCTGGGTTGACTTTCCCGACTCTGAACGTCGTCGCTCGGCCAACAACCGTCCAAGCACGGCCAAACCGTGCAACGATGCGGCCAAGGCCTTCATTACCCAGTGGGGGGGAAAAAGTGATTCTTGCACTTGATTTATTCCACATTTGTGGGCTTAAAATTTGTAGTGAACCGAGCAAGCGTGTCCAAAAATAAATCCCAAATAAGATTTGTGTTACATTGTCAGTTTAGGAAAAAATTAAAAATTAAATACATTTTATACATAGCTCTGAAGTAAATAACTTACATCTTGAGATGTCACTGTTTGGCTTGGCGGGCCGACTGGTTCGATGCGCCTATCTGCCGAAGTGGGAACCACTCCAGCTTGCGCGTATACGCGGACCACGAAAGATACCCCATATGCCCATCAAGGGTCCCAGGGACTATGACTACTGGCGCCGTTTGAAGCGCAAGAATCCACCAAAGCCAAGCAGACCGGTGCCGAAAATCCAACCCACACCACGACGAATCCTCAAAAAGCCCAAAAAGAACGTAAAAGTAGAAAGGGAAACGGAAAAGAAAAAGAAAAAGTAAAGAGAAGACAAATGAGGAACATTGTTTGCAACCGATAAAGAATAGACACGCATCAACATATATCTTATAGCCCATCATCATTTTAAATGAATTTCAAAGAAATTTGTGTGTTTAAATCTAAATTTACCCGATTAAAATAACTATAATTCGACGTACAATTAACTATGCTATCGTGTTTACCTAGTCCTAGCGAAACGAAAAACAAAAGCTCTGCTTCGTGTGGATTTTCAAATTTGAAGCTGCCGCCGATTCAGCTGACAGCTGAATTTGTCAACAATCGATAATAGCGCTATCGAATTTTCTCGCGCATTACAGCACGCTGTTAGCAGTAACAGCAAACGAAACCCTGCTGCCCATCGCAGTTAGTTGAGAATTTTTAAATTGAATTTCAAATACTTTTATTTATAAATTATTGCAGACTTTGCGCTTAGGGGCTACATACATAATCTATTGTAATATCAAGTCATTTACCAATACAAAAGTCTTTGAATACGACGTCGAGTATGTCTTCGCAGCTGACGTGACCCGTGATCCGTTCAATGCAGCGTACAGAATTGCGAAGCTTTGCAGCTGCAATGGCCATGTCGGGGAAAACATCCGGCTTGTAATCTCTCAGAAATATATCAATGTTCTCGATGCAGCGCTCCAGTTGTTGACGGTAGCGTGCGTTTGTGATGCGCGGATGCTCGGCGCGCGGTGTGCCGCAGAGCTCCTGCAGCTGCTGCTCGAGCGCGCCGAGGAATGTGGGCATATTGGCGGGCTGATGGCAAGAGATGGACAGAACGCTGCTGAGCTTGTCCAGCCGCTGGCACTCCTCCGCTGATAGGGTGTCGGTTTTGTTGGCCACCAGCTGCACTCGCTTTCCGCTACACAGATCCGTGGAAATATCCAAATCCTTCAGATAGCTCTCCACATAGCCAGCCACCGTCTCGTTGCTGTCCAGCTGCTTTACGGCCATGGCATCGGTCAGCAGCAGTATTAAATCGGATTCAGCGAGACATTTCTTTGCTCTTTTCATCCCCTCGCGTTCTATGCTGTCCGCTGTGTGCCTCCGCAGGCCGGCCGTGTCGGAAAATATCACCGGGTATCCGCCAAAGTTGTGCATCGTCTCTATAATGTCACGCGTCGTGCCCGCCTGATCGGTCACAATCGAAACGGAGCGCTGGCAGAGCAGATTCAGCAGACTGCTCTTGCCCACATTGGGCGCACCGACGATGACGGTGCGCACACCATCACGCAGCAGTTCGCCCTGGCGCTGGTCATTCAAATGGTCGCGAATCTCGCCTCTCACAGCCTTCAGTTCCTTGGTTAGCTGCAGTATGACGCCGCCCTCAATTTGCTCCTCTTCGGCAAAGTCTATGTAGGCCTCCAGGTGGGCGGCACATCGGATGAGACGCTTCCGCCACTTGTTGTATAGGCGGCCCAATGCGCCCGTGCTCTGCAGCAGTGCCTGAAAGGGAGAACGGAGCATGTCAGTGCATGTCCATTAGCTGTTATCCGAGAATCTCACTTGCTTCCTTTGTGCCTCGGTCTCGGCGTGAATGAGATCCGCCAGACCCTCGACCTCTGTTAGGTCCAGTTTGCCGCCAAAGAAAGCACGCTTCGTGAACTCTCCAGGCTCCGCCGGTCGCAGTCCATCCAGCCGCCCAAGCGCGTCCAGCATGGCTGCTATGACTGCCAGGGAGCCGTGCACCTGAAACTCGCAAGCATCCTCGCCGGTGAAGGAGGCTGGACCTGGAAACCACAGCAGCAGGCCCCTGTCGATCATTTCCTTGCTGATGGGATGGAAAAATGACTTCAGATACGCCTGCCGCGCCTTCGGCTCGTACTCATTGCATCCAACTATGGCGCGGAGGGCCCTCTTTGTCTGTGGACCGGAGACGCGTATCACGGAGACGCCACACTTGACGTGGCCCGAGCTGAGGCTGTATATGGTGCAGCCGCTGCTGGCATATCGTCGAAAACTGCTGCAAAAGCTGTTTGAAATATTCCGGAGCAGCGACATTCAAACAATTCAAACAAAATTTGCAAAAAATATTCGACGGATCAGCTGGCACCAGCTAGGGCTGCAAAACCATCTATGCTGTCGATACCGATATTTTCGTTTTCGTCGATAATTATAATCTTATCACTGTTTTAGGGCTGTTACATTTATTCAATATCTCAAAATAAGGTATCGAAACATCCATACGCTCTCTCAAATCGGGACGCTATCTTTTTTCGCTTTCTTCGTTGTGAGTGCGTACTCCTGTTTTATATATTCCACATGTATCGAAGACATTCTTCATGTTACAACAACAGTTTTGCAGCCCTGGCGCGCAATGAAATTTTTTGTTTACGTGTTTTAAAGTTTTTTTTCGTTTAAAATGTCATCCTGGATCACAGGATTGGCGGACAAGGCCGAGAATATTCTGAACAAAATCGACCAGAATGCGGCAACGGCCCTGCAGCTGGAAGCGACAGCGGCCGCCACCGGTGAACCTCTGAATGCGATGAAGAAGAGTATGCAGACCAGCAGCACCAATTCCTTGTCCCTGAAGTCGACACTGTCGCCAGCGAAGCGATCGAGTGCCAGCGCCAGCAATGCGTCCAGCGTAAAGAGCGATCAAGGCGCCTCCGTGGTGACCAAGGAACTGAGCAAGCGGATGACCACATCTGCCAGCTTCTCCACGAATCCGGATAGCTATGGCAGTGCCATGGACACACATGAATTGGCGGCCTTCAAGATAGCCCTGAACGAAATCACCGCCGAGCGGGATGAGCTGCGTCTGCGGCTACACGAGCTGAACCACGACAGCGAGAACTTGGCACTGCAAGAGCGCGCCCAAGAGCTGGAGACGCTCGCACAGAGACTGTCTGAGGAGCGGGACAAGGCTGTGCACGACCTGAACGAGGCCCACACCGCACACATGGCGTATGTGCACTCCATCTCGGAGCTGGAAACGAATCTGGCCAAGTTGCAGCAGGAATACATGAGCGCTGCCCACAAACTGCAGATGCAGACAAAGGAAACGGAGCAGCATCGGCTCGAGTTGCACGAGTACCGCACCAAGGCCCAGCGGGCGCTCCAGGCCAAGGATGCCCTGATAGCAGAGCTGAAGGCGAAGCCCACAGAAGAGGCGAATGGAGAGGCCAAGGACAGTGAGAGCCGTCTCCTGCAAATCGAATACGATGCTCTCAAACAGGAGCTGGAGCATGCCTACGAAGAAGTGCACAAAATGCGCCTGCAGCTGGAGGACAACGTGGTCCAGGAGAAGCAACGCGAACTGGAGCTTAGCTCTGCGCGTCAGCGGGAGGAATCTGTGGCCAAAGAGCTGCGACAGGCACGCGAATACAGTCTAACCGCAGAGTCCGAACAGCGCATGCTCACCCAGGAGCTGGCCTCGATGCGGCAGCAGCTCAGCAATCAGATGGCCGCCGCCGCCACTCGCCTGCAGGAACGGGAGCAACAGGTGCAGCAACTGCGCCAACGCCTCAGCGGTGATACCCACACCAGTGCCAAGAATGACTACGAGAGCCGACTGAAGGCCCTCACACAGTCGCTGGTCGAGCGGCAGAGCCTGTTGGAGCGCGTGACGGGCGAGAGGAATGCTCTGCGCATTCAGCACGAGAATATTCAGAGTCAAATCCAGCAGAATCAGCATATGGTGCAGATCGAGAGCCAGCGGGGAAGCCGCAACAGCATGCTGTCGAATCACACAGATGATGGTGGGTAGCTCTCATTCGAATCGGTTTTTTTTGTATCATTATATTAATTCAATTCAATTCCACAGCCAAGGCACAGTTCCCGGTACTGATGCATCCCAGTCCGTTTGATAATCGTGTGGCGCGTCGCTTCAAGCGTGCCCTGCGCCAGGCCGACTCGGTTGGCATACGCGTGGGCACCTTTCTGCGCCGCTATCCCATGATGCGTGTCTCTGTGATTGTGTATGTGGCGCTGCTGCATCTCTGGGTGATGTTTGTGCTGCTCTCCACGACGCCCAATTAAGCCCAAGGTCGTAGCTTAAACTAACTAATTGAGCAAAGGTTTTATTTGCAAATATTTGTGTGTGTATGTTGTGTGTATTGTATTTTACATATGCTGTCGTCTAGGCGGGCCTCTTCTGTACAGATACAGATACAACGGGAGGCTCCAAGAGTGTCATGTGTTTTAGGTGTTGCAACAAGTTGTATATATCGTGTCGTCGTATATCATATGCCATCATATATCATATATGTATGTATCCTTGTATCGTGTGTATTGTGTTCTAAATTCAATAAACATCCACTATGTACAGAAATTGCGATTGGTTTTTGTTTAAACTTTAAACACTAAAAACATTTGTAGGGCAAACAATTATAACAAAGACCAAAAAAATAAATTCAAACTACTAAGTTAAGTAAAAAGAACGTTTCGTCACAGTTCGAATATTGCATCCGCTAAAGCGCGTTAAGAGAGAGCCAACTGTGTAAGTACTTGATAAATGTGAACTAGAGCAGCGCCTAGGCATGGGACACAGATCCGACCAATGCGTAAGCAAATAGAGAGACAGACAAATAGGGAGAGACAGAGAGAGAGTTGGCATCAGCAGCAGAGACTTTTAGGGCGATTAGCGTAGAACAAACGCTAGATGCCCCTCAGGCGCTTATATCAGTCATCGGAATAATAGCTAACATAAACGGCATCGCCACCAATGCTAATCAAGCACTGGCCCTAAACCAAGAAAAGAGAGAGTTAATAAAAATGAACTGGGCACTGGGCGGGCGGCTGCTTACCTGATTCTTGTGCTGATTGTCGAACAAAATCAGTTCGGTGATGTAGAAGGAGACCATGGCATTGCCACCCAACGATGCTATGTGGGCCCGCACCACTGCCAGCAGTTCGGTGATGAAGCCATGCACAAAGCCACTAATGCCGCCTATTTCGCGTATGGAAGTGCTCTCCCGTATAAAGAAGAAGTTCAGGTTACCCAAATACTTTTCAATGCGGCCGCCGGGTATAAAACTCAGCGGCGTTAAATCCACGCCATAGCGATCGCGCAATGGGAACTGGGAATCAACGAAACATATCGAGAGAACTAATTAGCTTCCATTACAGTCTGCAATGTCTACAGACTTACATATCGATTCCTGTTGACTGCTGTGCCCAAGTTCAGCGACTTGACACCTGTGGAGGACGGCGTCAATCCCGACGCGAGCTGGCCGAGACGTGATGGCGATGTTTTGCGCATTTTGAACGAGCTCATGCCAAACGGCGGTATGGCCGTGCTGGTTGGTGTCGGTGTGTCCACCATTTGATCCTCGTCCAGCGGGAAAATATAATCCTCTTCCTGCAGCATTCGTTTGCCATTTGTCAGCTCTGGCTGTGAATGAGCCTCATGCACTATTGTGGCAGCCTCATGGAAGCCATTCTGCTGCTGTTGCAGTTGCGCCGGTCGTCGACGATATTTCATTTTATTGGCATCGCTCAGTCCCATGGCCATGCCAGTGACCAGAAGTTGAATTTGATCCTAAAGTCACAGGAATATATGTAGTTTGCATATCAGGAAGTAAGCTACTCTCACTTACCGATTCGGGCAGTTCCAGCCTAAAGCGTAGATCGCAAATGGCACAGGGTATCATGGTGCGCAGCTTAAAGTAGATGGTCTGCAGCAGACTGTGGGAACAAGGGAGAGCCAAGTTTAGTGGGAACACTCAAGGGACACTCGACACGCCCCACTCAACCACTCACCGCTGAAAGTGCTTGGGAAACCCATTGACACTCTGCCCAACCTCAAGACGTGCGCGCCACACTTGCGTGAACATCTGTAGATTCTTCACCGCATCCATTTCGTGCATGCCCGGCACCTGCTGTGTGTTGACCACGTGAAAGCCCTCGGGGGGATACGGTTCCATGAGCAGCGATATAATCTCCAGATCCTCTATATCATCCACCTCCAGTACACAGAGCTCTTTGTTGCCGCAATTCAAATCGATTTCGTTCATTTCCTCCTCATCCGAATCGTCTGTGTCCGACTGCTTATCGCCAGTGGCGCCACCAGAGGCTCCCGTTGCCGTTGCCGTATTCGCGGCCAGGTCGGGATCCAAGCTCTTCAGCTGATAGATCTCCTGATTGCGCTCGAACGTCTCCTGCAGTTTCTTTTGCAGCTCATTTAGCTTCTGCTTGTCCGTCCACGAGGTGCCGGCGACAATTTTCGGCACCTGCGGCACTGGCAGGGCCGTGAGGAAGAGTGCCGTGCCCGTGGCTATTAACGCTATCATGCGCTCACCAATGGCCACCTGAGTGCGCAGTCCGAAGATGGCATTCATGCCCTTGGCCTTGAGCTTGTTGATCAGCACGCGGTGCAGTTCGTACTCCAGAAATGGCAGACCATCGGATATCTCCTTGGCATTCAGCTCGGCAGCCCGCAGATCCCGCTTGGCGCGCACCACCTGGGCCTGCATGAAGCAACCGCGTCCAGTGACCTGCATGTACTCGGGCACCTCCAGCGTGGCAAGCAAAACATCTGGCACGCGTCCCTTGCGGCAAATGGCGCACTTCTTCATCTTCACATTGAACGGCACCGAGCTGAGGTTGTACGGTATGTGGCAGATGGCACAGGCGTTGCGCGGACCATTTAGCGGCGGCATGCCATAACGCTTGCCCCCCGAACTGTTGCCCGTGCCCACCGAGCCGCTGTCCTTGCTGGCACTCGGCTCTCCGCTGCTGCTGCCATTTGCCTCCTCCAGGGAATTGGACATGGCGTTGCCCGTCGTGGCCTTGGACATGGCGTAGAGATCGGTTTGCGAGACCGAACGATTGAAGACCATGTTGATGACGGCCGCAGTTCCAGTGGCAGATAAAACACAGACATCGTCGCTGCAAGCAGTCACAGGATGATGTTTATGAGGATTATTTATGGATAGTTTGGTAGCGGGATCCCCTTACGATATGGTTGTCGTCTCCGCATAGCCCAGGACCACATTACAGCCCAGGGAACGGGCATGCGAACGGATCTCCATGCGCAACTCCGTCCACCAGCTGTCCCGCACTTCTGGCTCATCCGGATTAGGCACACGCTCCAGCAACTTCACCGAACTGGCCGCCACTGTTGCACCCAGGTGGAGGATGAAGCCCGTTGGGTATTTTGTCATGGTCAGAAACGGATACTCCAGCATGTCCAGGCTATCCGCGGCGGTGCCTGCCTTGGCGCCGACAGCGGGCTGCGTTAGACGCATCATTGCCGTGGCGGCCACCAGTCGCTCGCTGGCCACACAAATTGAGTTTCCTGTGAATTGAATTTGAAGCAGAGCCAAGATATCAATCAAATATATCGCTGGTGGGATCGTATCACTTCCATTTGACGGTTGATAGAATAGGAGCAAAGGCTGAACACATTTATGTATATTTACAGAGTTATCTTAAGACTTAAGAGTGGGGTGGGGGATTCTCAGAAAATGGTGGGGATATGTAGTGATTGAAAGTTAACTGCTTAAATCGTTACTTAGTACATAAAACACTTCATTTAACTCCACCTGTCCTACATGTATTCGAACACGCGTCATGCAGCAGCGCAACTCGGTCGCTTTGCGTTTCTTTCTGGCTTGGTGTCGCCTTGAGCAACTTCTAATACAATTTTTTACAATTTACACGCGACAAAGTTTCACAGCTAAAGAATTTCTTGTGGTAATTTATGATGATCACAATTCAGTCCTCTTGAGATTCTTGCCGCTTCTTCAGCTCTACTCCACTAGGGCACTTGCGTGCACATTCTTCTGGAAATGATTCTTCATATAACGTTGATTCGCTGCACAAATTTTCCATAAGCGAATGGATACATTTATTTCCATTGAGACGAAAAGAGCCCTGGCACAGCCTCACTCTGACGTTAATTAAAATGATCTTAGTTTAGGAACAAATATATATATATGGTTGTAAATCGGATAAACGGATGAAGCATTCGCAAGAGACAGTTTGTGATGGGATTGAGGAGAACACAACGAATAACCAGAGAGACAGAGAGATACACAGTGATACAGAAGGAGGCAGAGAGGCAGGCAGGCACACTTAGACACGACACACAATTAACATCGAGAATGGACATCGAGTGAGTTAGTTAGGCAGAGGGAGCCAGCTACTTACGCTTACGATGAAGGAATGCAAAGGCTATGCCTGTGTTGGTGGTGTGCAGCGGCAGACGCAAGGAGAGAACGTTGAAAGAGACGTTTATCTGTTACTGAAAGTTACTCAAAGACAGAGGAGCTAACACACACACACATAAGTGGCAGCAGCAACAGCAGCAGTAGTACTAGGTGGCAGATGGCAAATGGCAGGGTGTCTGATGGGTGCTTAGCCTAGAGCCCTAACTTGTAGTAGTTACCCAATTATCCAGACTCTCCCCGGGACATACCTTTCGGTGTGACACTCAAATCGGAGTCGGAGGAGCGACGACAGATCTCTCCAACGGTGGCCGGCACCATGGTGGTGGCCGTCGATGCGGTCGATGTGGAAGCACTGTCTGCATTTGTTGCCGCCGATATACCGCTCTTGGATGGACTGGGCGTCATCTTAAGGCGACTGCTGTTCACTGGCGAGGGTAGGCGCCAGCCTGATGTTCCAGTTGCAGTTGCTGGTGGTGGTGGTGGTGTGGCTTGAGCGGCTGCTCCTGCTCCTGCTCCTCCTCCTGCTACTGTCTGCTGTTGGATGTCAGTGCTGGACCTAGGTTGTTGTTGTTGTCGTAGTTGTTGTTGTTTTTGTATGGCAAATGGAGCAAGCAATGATGGTTCATTATTGTTGTTACTAAGGTTAGTACTATTAGAGATATTTACAGAATGATCTAATTTGGCAACAATAACAAAAGGATTAAAATCAAAGGCGGAGGAGTAGGTGGAGTCTAGTAGCTCGGACTTTGTGGGTGTCTGGGGTGTGGGGGTCGAGGGGCAAACACGCAGCTCTGGTGCATTCAGCAGCAACGTGTTCGGTGGTACAGGAGGCAGAGGCAAAGGCAAAGGTGCTGCTACTTCATCTAGCATCGGCAGTGCAGTGGCTGTTGCTGAGCCTGTTGCTGTGCCTGTGCCTAAATGATTGAATGAAACACTGCGCTGCATGATCTTCTCGTAGCTCGGCAAATGATTCAGCTGCAGCATGGAGGAGGATGTGCTCAGGCCGGAGCCCAGCCATGCCTCATCGCTGCAGCAGGTCGGCAGCTCGGGATGTGAACTGTAGTACGGCTTCCGTTCCATTGAGAGCATAAAGGACGGATGCTTGGGCTTCAGCTCGAGCGGACTGTTCTTTGGCTTGAGGTGCATCAACTGCTGCAGGCGTCGCGAGAAACCCCTCAAATCCTCCAGCAAGTTGTGGTGCTTCGGGCCCAAATCCGGCTGACTATTCTCACAGCTGCGTGTCTCTCCCGGCCTAATCCAGTTGTCCTGCAGATTCTCCTCATCCAGGGACTCCTCCCCGTTGCTGCCAGGTGCCAACAAAGCCAATCGCAATGACTCCTCCGAATCAGTGGAGTACGTAGAGGAGCGCCCGCTCTTCAGCTGAAGAAACTCGTCCACCGGCAAGTCCGGGGCTGAGCGCGTATTCTCCTGAAACTCCGTCAGTCCGGGTACAGTCAGAAAGCTTTGGCTGGCCGCCACATGGCTGGGACGAACGCCCGTATCGTTGCTTATGGAGCGCACAATATTCGGGGGACTGGCCTTCATGTTCATGGGAAATCGCGACCTGCGACGCCGCTGCCGGAAGCTGGACGGTGCCGTGGCTGCTCCGCCGCTGCCGCCAAAGATGCTGCTCAGCGATTGGGTGGCATTCTCGGGTATCTTCGGCTCGATGCGTCTGATCAGCGTGGCATACTTCTCGCTGAACACATTGCGCGAGGAGAGGGTTAGGCGGCGCATCCGATGCGTTAGCTTCTTCTCGCGACACCGTTCGCCACGCTCGTCCTCCTGCTTGATCAAGTTCTGCATGAGATCCGCATCCTCTGTGTCGCTGCTGCCGCTTTCCAGATAGAATAGCGTTGCTGCCGCTGCTGCCTCCGCAGCAGGAGTGGGCACCGAGCGGGGCTGCCTGTATATATTGAGACGATACTGGGGCGTTCGTCCGGACAGCGGCAGACTTGCGGTGCTCGCACCCGTACAGTTGAGAAAGTCGAGATACTTTTGAGCCAGTCTTTGAGCCGTAGATGGGAGGGGAGCGAGCGTGAAAACACAAAAACACGATACGACAAAGGATACGAAAAAAACAACAACGATATTTGTTTGGTGCGTGCAAAACGATACGACAAGGAGCGAGAGGTTGTTACAGAGAGAGAGATTTTGAGAGAGTGGATGAACCATTATCGAAGATTGGATTTTTTTTTTTTGGTGTGGGGTAAAGAATGGTCAAGAGAAGAGAAGAATTGCTTTAGAACATTGTTGGAATTGTCGGCACATTTCTCGCACCTAAGAAAACGACTACGAAACGAAGATTAAAAAACACTTAAAATTACTTGGATTCCATTTATCCAATTGAATGGATGTGGAATGTGGAATACTCACTCCTCTATGAGCACTACATCTGCGCTATTTGGCTGACTGCTGCTGGTGTCCTTGATCAGGGTGACGGCTGTGCCGACGCCGCGCGCCACCACACCCACATCGCCCTCGAGGTCAAAGCATTTGGTGTAGCCGATCACGGCATTGGCACCCATATTGATGGCCTTCAGGCCCATTCTACGCTGCACCTGGCCGGACAGCTTCAGGAAGACGACTTGCCGCGCCTCATTGGAGGCGCGTGGTGTGCGTATTTTATCAATCCATTGATACTCCGGATCGTCGTTGACCACCAGCTCCTCGACAAAGCCATGTATCACCTGGGCGCGATAGCCAAACGGAACACATTGGGCTGCAAAGGCAAAGGGAAATGTGATATTAATCTTGAGAATTCGGGGACCAAGAAAACAGTACACACAGTGGAAGAAGGGAATTCCGCAGGAACTTTGTCGAAACTTGTTGACATCCGAGAACAGATCCACCTTGACTATCACATTGATTTCGCCACGTATTCCGTGCATTGTGTCGAAGACTGGTATCCAACCGGAGAGGACAGTGCCCTTGCCGTGCACCGCCTGACTAGAGCTCTCCAGGCACAAGGGATTCAAGCTAATGTTCACCTTGCCAATGGCATCGTTGGCCGAATACGTATCGTAGTCCATCAGTCGTATCTGCAGCGGCTCATCCTGCAGCTCTGCATCATCCACTTCGAAGCGAAACCTTGAAACATGACAGGACACACAGGGAATTATGATGATTGATTTGGGGGTTTTTGGGGGTCACATAACAACACACCAGTCTGTGTTCCATGTGGGATTCAGGCTCTTGCGGAATACGTCCGTTTTGTGGGTCACCGAGGCTAGCTTTATTTCCACAAACGCGTCCGTCGTTTCACTGCTCTTGTCCATGACAGGCAAATTGCGTGCCGCCTTGATTTTCACACCCACTTTGCCAGGCATCTTGTCACGTCGCTCGCACGTCCTTTTCACCAATTTGTTGCTAAATCTGCCAATCAAATTTCTTTAACTTATGTTTTCCATTTTCCTAGTTCTTAGTGTGGCTGCAATCGGAAAGCGGCTAAATACCAGCGTACGGTCACTTAGCAGCACCATAGAGATGGGACCAATCAGTCCAAGAGCTGTGATTCCATTTATTTGTTTTAAAACAATGGCTTCTAGACGGCTTATATGCCTTATACCTGCCATCTAAAATTTCTACCGCTGCGCTGCCACAAGATCCAGATCTAAAGATCCAAACGAACGAACATTGGCTCACATTATAATTCATCGGTATATTTACGGTATTATATAAAAATAAATCAGCGGGCACACTGACTACAACAAAAATCAATAGTCGCCGCCATATTTTTTCACAAAAAACTGCAGACAAAAACGCGTAGACTCCCAAATATGTTTAGTTAAATAAGTTAATACAGATAAACGATTGACAAAAGTGGTTAGAGTGTGCTGCAGCACATAAGAGCGATTCGTCACAGTTGCATTATCTCAGTTGCATGCTATAAACGCTTGGAAATCGCAATCTCCGGCATTTCTGTTCTTCTTCTTCTCATTCGTGCTGCTGCAGTGTGCGTCCGAGTCCCGCGACTGTGTGTGTTTCTGCGTGTGACTGTGTGTGTGTGTCCCAGTGCTGGTGTTTTTGTGCGATAATAAAATAATAGATAGGACGAGGAGCATGGAAGGAGCACAGGTATCATCCCCGTCGGTTGGTGGCCCACGTGGCGGTGGCTTTCGCGGACGCGGGGGAGGCGCTCCCATGCGCGGCGGATTTGACCGTGGCCGGGGACGCGGTGGTCGCGGACACTTTATGGGTGGCATGCGCGGCGGAATGGGCGGTGGACCGCCAGGAATGCAGGGAATGATGCCGGGCCCTCCACGCGGCATGCGAGGACCCAGAGGGGGAATGGGCTATCAAGGACGCGGCGGTTACCAGCCTCGCGGCGGCGCTCCGATGGGCATGCGAGGAGGACGCCCGCTCATGTACCAACAACGTAAGTGCACAGCTCCCCTCACGATATGATTTGCTATCATAGATATCTTAGAACATAATGAACACAATGTAAAACCCATTTATACGGTCGTAAGCAGCTCCCAAACAACACACAGGTGCCGACAATAACAAGACGGTGTCGCCCGTGCCAACAACAGCCACAACGGGAGAGTCACAGGCCGGCGAAGCTGCCGGAGAGCAGGAGACCACAGATGCCCAGGCCGCGGCGCCAGCATCTGTGTCCAACAACTCACATAGCAGCAGTGCTCCAGGCAGCAATGGTGGTGGAGGAGGAGGGCCTCCACCATACCTGGGACGCGGGCGTGGACGTGGCGGTCCATTCAGTGGACGCGGTCGCGGCGGTGGTTATAATCCCCATATGAATGGCAGTGGAGGCGGCGGCGGCATGTACGGTGGTCCGCATTCCCATCACAGCAGCTCCATGGGCGGTGGTCCTGGGGGCGATCACGGACAAATGCCACGACGTGGGGCACCCCGTGGCCGAGGCGGGTACAATCAAGGTATGAGTCGGCCACCCATGCATCACCATCAGGCACATAATCCCAATACACAAATTGCACCGGTACCAGCTCTCAAACGTGGCGCACCCGGTGGTCCTGGTCCAAAGCGTGGACGCTACGAGGGTGGTCCCTACGGCCAGCGGCCCATGACACCCAAATATCATAACTCTCAGCAGCATATGGGCGGCGGTGGTGGCGGTATGTCCTCGCAGTCATCCTACGGCTCGGCCCCCAGTCATCATTCATCGGCTCAAAGGTAATATTTACATCAGGGGATCGCTAAACACTACTAACGCCCAACGTTTCCTGGCTGCAGCCACCATGGCGGCTATCAGACCCACGACCAGACACAGCAGGTCGATCCTTATGCGCAGAGCAGCTACAGCACATCGACCTCGCAGCAGGGCTACAATGGCTATGGCCAGAACAGCAGCAGCTATGCAGCGCACACATCTCAGACAAGTGCGCCGGCCAGCAGCAGCTACGCCACCCATGGCACCGAGTACGATCAGAGCCAGTATCAGAGCTACAAGTGGGTTGCTTCCTCTAGTCTCTAGAGTTCTTCCTCCAATCAAATTAAGATGTATTCTAATAATATTTTTGGTTTGCGTACAGTTCAACGGGCTATGCCGCACAACAGGATACCCGCTATCCGTCGTACAGCCAGGACTATAGCCAGCAGTACGGATCCACGGCTGTGGATTACAATGCGACTGGCCAGACGGACTACAGCCAGCATGGACAGCAGAGCGCCGCTGGCTACGACGAGCGAGCCTATGCAGGCTATGGTATGTGACTCCTCGCTCTGCTTGTATCCGCCATCATCCCCCGTTGTTTTTCCGTGTCTCTCTCTATCTTCTTGCAGACTCGCAGGCTTATTCGCAAAACTATTCAAATGCCGCCGCTTACTACTAGACAACCGCATACCCGTCTCCTCACCCGCACCCTAGTGGCCAGGCACCAACCAGACAGAGCAAATAAACGCTGCGCGTGCTCCGATGATGGTCGGCCAAGTAACCAAATAGAAAAGGGATTTAAGGGCAGAAAACAAGAAAGTAGAAACAGAAATCATGTACGAGTATAACAGGAGGGTAGGGAAGGGAAGGAAGGAAGGAAGTATATGTTTAATGCATAATTAATTTGCTATATATATATATAATACAAAAATACCAACACACACACACACTCACACCTTAAACACACACATACACTTAACATATATAACTGTAGTCGTAAGGATAAAAGTTCTTCTTTTTTTTAGAAATTAAGCATAACCAAACAATTGCTGCGTCTCTTTCCATAATCTTCTACCCCTTAACCGAATCGAATCAAATTTCTCCCCCAAAATGTTTGTTTCTTTTCTGCTTTGTTTCTTCCGCATCCGCAGCTAAATCGATGAAAATCGAACTAAATGCTGCTCCCCCTGTTGTTTAATGTTTTGTTAGTGGACAAACGGAGCCCTGTGCTCCAGCCTACAAAAATGAAAGAAAAAAAAAAATATAGTATGTGCTCCTCCCCCACCTTAGATTCTTTTATAAATTACAAATTCAAGTGTGTGACCAAAGTATGTTTATAGATTCATATTTTTTACATAAGCTGAAAAAAAAAAAAAACAGAATGCCACAATGACAGTCGCGATCCGAATCACACTGGATAGAACTGAAATAAAACTAAATTTATATTGTAAATCATGTCATGTCATACAGAAGAATAGAATCGGATGTATAGATTTTAGTTGATAAGCTCAAAAACCCCCACAACTGAAACAAACCCCAAAGCATACAATGATAATGCATCATCTGGAATCGGCTATGATTTTGCAAGATTGACAAAGGCCAGAACCTTTATTTCTTATTCGTTTTTTTTTTTGTTTCTCCCTCCCAGAAATAATAAAAAAAAACAAAACCAATTTCACCGTAGCCACAATTTAAGCAAAACTAAAAAAAAGCACGTAATTATATGTAACTCTTATCAAGTAAGCCTGAGGAAAAGTGACGAAATATACAAGCAAATATATTAGCAAAAGATGCAAAAATCATAACAATTATCAAAGTCAATAAAATAATGTTCAAAAATGTGTGTAATGCATTAAACTTATTTACACGTACATATTATTATTTCAAAAACAAAACAAAAAACAAATACTATATACTATTCTGTTTAAATAAATAAGCCAAAAGAAACCAAAAATCGAAAATCAAATATTGAGTGCAAACACTTAAAAAAAAAAAAAGTAAGAAACGAAAAGAAAAGACTGAAATATTCACGAAGCGAAGCAGCGCAGAAAACTACAAGCACACAAACCAAGACTTATCAGAGATAACGAAAAACTCAACCCTCAAGTATTAAGTATTTACCAACAAAATATATATATATATTGAGATCGATCAAAACGAAAACTCAAGTGCAAAAAAAAGATATATACCAAGAAGAAAACAAGAACACCACAAAAAGTCAAATCTGAAAAAAGAAAGATAATGCAATACGCTTTGAAATGTTCTACGATTCAGTCCCTAGTGTCGCGATTAAATTTCTGATTATTCTGAAAAAACTCATTCAATTAGATATATATCTGAATCAAGAGAGATTGACAATTGAGAAAGCTTTAAGTACAAACAAAACGAATATTAAATCTATTTAATCATTCTTTGGTAAGTTAAGATTGAAGCCAAAACAATATACTATATACAAACATTTTTAGCTCATGATGAACTCAGCAAGCAACAAACAAAAATTATCACTAAGTTCTATTTGATTATGTTGGTCCGATTTGAAAGATTTTTATCTGTGATACTGTTCCATATATTTTGTTCCATAAAAACTTAAGAAGCTGCTGAGTTCGGCATTAATCCCAAAGGTCGGCCCTTTTGCCGCACTTTACCATATAAACTGTAGCATTTAGTTGTTTTTTTACAGGACTGAGAAAGCAAAGTTAACAATATAGCGTTGATAGCGTTTAATATCGCTTATCAAGTGTGAAGGAAACGAACAAGAATGGATTTGTCAATGGTGGTAATATTAAATCAAACACAACACTATTAAAATGAAAAGTAACAAAAAACCAAAACAAAACAAAAAAACAACCAACAAAAACTGAAAATATGAAATATTTTGTTTTCAATGTTGCACTTTTATGTTATTATATTTTTGTTTATGTATACACGATGATTTTGTTTGTTATAGTTTACAAAAAAAAAAAAGCTAGCCGAATAATTGATCTAGCCCTTACAAAGGCCATGCTAAGGTGATGCAAATACACCTATATATACATATATATGATTAAAGATCGAAAAGACTGAATGATATTCCAAACCAAGAGACCAAAGTCTCCACAAAAATAAAACAAGAACTGAAGTCCATTTTAAATACAATACAATATACTTTTAGTTTTCAAATATTACATGCTCGAAATTACTTAAAGCTTTTTCGAACGAATTTAAAATGAATAAATTTATACCTAGAACTGATCGAATACGGTCACGTTCACGTGCAATTGGGGCAATAATGCCCCCAGTAACATGAATTGCAAAAATAAATGATACACAGTAATAAGAGAAGATATCAGTGAATCCAAGCCAAAATCCAAATATCAACTGAAATGTTAAGAGATCGGACCAAGAGAACCGTTTGTTAATGACTTATATATTTTATTTTATACATATATAGAAATCAGATCAGATACCAACATTTATTTCACGTTTTTATGTCAAATGATTTGATTTAATTTATTCTATTATTTGTTTAATTTTTATTTGATTTTCAATAAAAGCGTTAACAAAAATGCCAGAATATAATGCAATTAAATGCAAATTTTTAATGATTTTTTTTCAGCAAAGTACAAAGTAATGAAAAGGCTGAATAAAAATACCACAAAAGCCGAATGGAACCAAATATTTCAGCGATCTGTGGAACCCTATATAATTTAATAAGATTATACAAAATATATACATCAATGAGTATGCAAGAACTAACCAGGAAATTTCATTAATTTTAGTACCCTAAGTACTATCATGTGTCGCGAATTTCGTCCATAAAAAATTATATTTTTTTTTAATTTTTGAGTTCGTAATAAAGAGGCGGAACTAAAATATATTAAAAGATACGAATAATAATAAATCGATAGGTTTGCTTAAGCAATTAAGGAAATTTCAGTAGCCTTTGAATGTGTACCTGGTGTCGCGAATTTTATCTATACACAGCACCTAAATATTATCCATTTTTTTTTTTAATTATTTGACCAATTTTTAATGACTTTTGAGTTGAGATAAATTAATTAAATGGATAAAAAAATATATATAATGATACAAAAAGGAATAAAAAGAATGAATCAAAATACTATAACCGAATGGAGTTAAAATATTCGTGAAATTTTGAGCCCTTATTTTATTTTAATGAGATTATAAAAAATATATATACATCTTTGCGGTTGCTAGAGCTAACAAGGAACTGACAGTAAACTTTGAAAGTGTACCCATGAGTCGAGGATTCCGTCCAAAAAATATTTCAATAAATTTGAATTTTGAGTTCAGTACAAATATAATTATGCGTGAAACGTACCATAAAAAATCAATAAAATTTTAAAAAACATAACATACTGTTACGTTTTTATTATGCGTTAGTAGATGGAGAGTTTATTTACTAATAAGGACTATTTTAGTGACTATTTTTCGATGTACCATCGAAGAACACATGTGGCTTCCAAAAGTTGAGAAATTTATCTCTTTTTTGGCAGTATCCCCTCGATTTGAGATCTCCGTGGGATGTCAGAGAGAAGTCGTTGCAAAGTCTGACTGAAGGGATAAAAACTATGATTATGCATTTGAAAAAAATATATTATTATATATATATTATTATAGTTTATTGGGGGCCTAAACGTACAAGAGTTCGAGCTGTTGAAAAAAAAAAGCTAATATTTTCACAAAATAAAGCAGAGAATTTCACAGACACTAGTCAAATAATTGGCATTATAAGCATAAGCAGTCACAATGATTCAATGAATATTTCACTATTTTTCCCATTGTGTGACTTTTATTTATCTATTGGATCTATAGACAGTGTCTATTAGACATAGTAAATAACTTCCAAACTTCAGATAGATCCCGACAATAATCCCTTCAAAAGAAACCAGTTTCAATGGCATTTTGTCATGCATTTCACATATTGAGAGGAAAACTTGTCTTTATTGAACAAACCAATTGTGGAATTACATTGTTGATTGATATTTAATAATAGTGCTTCATGCTAGGGAAATATTTGTGAGATATTTTTGTAACTGTAACAAGAGTACGTATTATACCTTGCCATTTGTATTATCATATCAATAAATATCATTCGAAGAAGAAACAAAACAAAAGAATGAAGAAAAAAGAAAACTTTAAATAAATAAAAAAAATATCAACTTTCGATAGAACGTTTTCGGGGGTCTTTGAGTATGTATGTACAAATATATATGTGTGTGTTTTATGTGCAAGTTTCTAGAGACATTGGATACATCGATTTTCGCTATTTAATGAACTAGAGAGCTTCCAATTGAATAAGTTTCGTGTTGGCATTGATTACATTTACATAACTATGCTGGAGACGCCGAAAATAAATGTTGTGCTCTGTGAACAGAAACGCTTTTTGCCGCTCGCTCGTTTGTGGTCAAGGTCCTGCTGTGTCCGTGGGTCCGTTCTGGTTGGAGGTCGAGGTCAAGGTTGGTACTGGGGCTGCGTTGAAATTTGCCGGCGGCTTCATTCTCCTAACGACGCTTGCCAAAACGCAGGAAAACGTGATCCACATCCGTGCGTTTGTTGTAGTTCTTCATCAGATCGTCAGAGTTAGCCACCAGAGCTACAGTATAATAAAATAGAACGATAGTACGATTTGTACTGCACCAAAAAGAAACCTTCTGCTTACCCGAGGCCTCGTTGTTGATGTACGACTTGAGGGCCGTTGTCAGCTGGTCGGAGTTCTCCAGAGCCATGCACACCTTTCGGATGTGCTGGGGCATCTCTTCCACAATGCCAGCCTGGCACAGGGGCGGGCCCTGGGTGGCTGCTTGGGTGTTGGCCACAGTCGCCAGAACAATGGCCAGGCAGCAGGCGACGAAGAACTGTGCGATGGACATGCTGCAACAGAGAAGACGGCTTAGAAATGTGCAATAGATTGCGATTGACATCCCTGGCCGATTAACAGGAGAGCAAGGACACAATACGAGGTATATCCTGGCTCGAGGGCAAACAGTCCCCATCCTACCATCCATCCAACCCCAACTAATTTTGATTAAGTGTAATGATCTTAACGCTACGTGCCTGATTGCCAACCGCTCTCGCACCCGTACGCGTTGCCAGGACGATGTCTTATGCGCAGCGGAATGATGCCCGACTGCAAGCTCGCGGCTCTAATGTCTATTCCTCCCCCCCGAATACAATTTAAATCCCCCTCGAAGGAACGAGCCCAGCCCTAATGCTCCTGTAATACATTTACGCGGCAGACAATTTGTTTCCATTATCCCAACAATATGTTTCCCCGAATGGAGGGGCCCATCAGTGATGATGATGCCGATGAGATGCTGGGAAGCGCACTCATACGCACCGTGTGACGGAGAGCAGCAGCGGTGCAAGTGGACAAACACCTGTATGCCTGTGGCACATATGAACGTGTGGCCCGTGCAGCTGCTTAGCTTAGAGGCGAATGCCCAGCCGAAGGCTGCAAATGTGTGGGTGCAAGTGGGCCTTGATGGAGAATTACAGGAAGATGCGCCCCTGGGCACGTTCCCAGGCTCTGTCGCTTGTTTAGGGTTTTCGATGGCTCAACTAATGTGCAGTGCATGCAGAAACAGTGTTTTGGCTCAGTCTTCGTCAGCTGGGGCCTGCTCGAGCATGGAAAAGGGGTTGAGTAGGAATATATGGAATATTTTATGCTATAGTTTTAAAAGGATTTTCTACAATATACTCAAAAGAAAATACAGCTTTAAATTATTATAAATATATGCAATTAAAAATGTATATATTTCGTTGATTTCGTTCATATTAAGTTGTATTTTGCAATTTTGAAATTATATATTTTTACTCTTGACTATGCCATAAATATTAAAATCCAACTGAAATAAATATTTTCTTGGTGTTCACATATGTTAAAAATTTTAATTTGGATCTTGGGATCCACTAAAAAGTCGAAATAAAATTCTTTCTACTATAAAAAGAGAAATTAATTAAATATTTCTAATATTTAGATGTCAGAAATTAATATATGATAAGTACATCTATTCGGGTACTAGTATGGGTGCTTTGTGGCCTAAATTGTAACTCCATTTCATGCTCCAAAGTCAGAGTTTTGATAGGTAATAAATTGAATCATTAAGAGTTCCTATTTCAAAATTATTTTCAACTGTTTGGAAACATCTGAAGACGCAGGTATTCTTTGTAAACAATTTAAACAGGTTAAAATAAATGCTCATCTATTATGGTTCATCATCAGACAATGAAAAATAAGTCAATAAAACTCTATAATTTTTTCACTTTAAAATCTAAAAACTATCTCCAAAATTTTTAAGGCTCTCAAACTGTACAAATTTCACGGACATATAGTTCTAATCATCACTTCACTGTGCACAAAATGGGATGCTAATACGAACCTGATAATACTTAGTGGTTGATATATGAGGGCTTTCGAAGAGAGAAATTCGAAGACAAACAAACTAGATGTAGTTTATTTAACGCGTTTGTCACTGGATGCGGGCTGCTCTGCTGCTCTCCTTGTGGCTGGACTTGTTGAACGCAAGCACTCGAATGATGGTCTATCGGGACAGGACATCCGCTTTTATTTACTTCCGCTGCGGCGGAATCCTCGACTGCCATTGGCTGGCACACACACACACATACACACAGTCACACGCCCAGGGACGGGGGTAGGGTGTGATGCCACATGTTGCGCTGCTGCCAGGATGCTGCTGCCTGCTTAGTGGGCGTGCTCAAATATTACCCATACGCCACGGACACCGACCAAAGCACGATGCGCCGCCATTGTGTGTACTTAACAAAACTTTCCGACCAGAGAACGCACGGCACCCGGACCCACTCGAGGCACGGGAACGGGCCACTGCAGTGGCCCAATATGTTTATCTATTTTATAACTTTATCAGCTCTCTTAATTATGTTGTAAAAGCTGCTGATATTTTATGATCAGTGTTGTCAGCCACCGTCACAAGCCGCCCCCAATATTTATAGGTAGTTATGGCGATTAATGTACTCGTAAATGGCCCATTGCAATGGCAGGACTCCACGCGACGCGACGCCCTTTAAGAAGCCACTTTAAAGTTTTGCCGCTGCTCGCTGCTGCTGCACTTCAGGTGCTCGGATGCTCTGCAGATGCGTAAGCAATGTAAGTAATCTTCCGTTTATGATGCTGGGATTTGCAGGCGAAGCGCTGCAATTAATTTTATCCAGTCCGTGTTTCGCATGCTAAGCATTCATCCATCCATTCATCCATTTGTAGGGGAACATTTTCGACTGTGACGTCAGACATCCACACTCCAGCCACGTAATGCAGTGGGAACTGCCAAAAAGTAACAAAATGCTAACCAAATTGCTTGTCTGTGATGTTGAAGGTATTTAGGATGCAACATTTAGGATGGTTGTGGCATCGATTGGTATCTAGTTACGCCTGTGCACTAGAGCCTCAGAATAGACTTTAACAGGGATATATCCTGATCAAAACGCTCAACGTCGATATTCCGAAAATTATACGGAGTATACGGATATTTGTCAAGGAATTATTATCATCATCATTAAAGTGCGCACACTGGGGAGGTTCTGTGAGGCCCAAATGGGATCATAATTAAATCAATATCGAGCGGCTCTGAGCGACTGTCTCAAGGGAGGCTCATTTACAGCTTCACTAAGCCCATTTACTGAAGACCCCTTAGCAGTACAAACGAAATGTGGAGGCTACGGTGAAAGAAGCTCCGTTTAATCCAAATATAAATGTGGCTGGCCAACGCGGAACAGTGCCAATTCCAGAGATATCTGAAGAGTCCTGCAGTCCATTTAACATGTGGCATAATCGAATAAAAGTATGCGTATGTTTGCCTCTTCCATTCTCTTTGGTTAGTGCAACATATTGTGGCTGATGCCCGCCCACACCATGCTGCCGCACTAATTGGGTTACAGTGCGCTGTCATCTGTCATGTTCCGAGAGCCAGCAAACATCAGACCAGACCAGACCGCATAATGCAATGGCAAATGCCATATGTGCTGGCTGAGGAGAGTAGTGGTAGTGGTAGTGGAGGGGAGGGGCGGGGCAGGGCCAGTGAAGGGCAACAATCAACAAGCAACAATGTCAGCTCGAAATTTGCACAAAATTTGAATAAACTGATTGGGTGGGCTTCAAAGTGGTGCGAACGAGTATGCGAAATAGTGCGTCAAAAGTGCAAAAGGGAAGGGAAGCGATTGATCGGAGGGGTTAGGCCATACGATTACCATTTAAATTACAATATTCTCCCACTGGCACGGCCTACCTACGCCGTGTAATCGATGGAGCAGCACTTAGAAATTGGTTTTAAGTTTTATTATTTTGTTCATGGGAGTTGTGTAGATGGCTACGACGATTATGTGCATTCAGTCGAGCAGCTTGGCCACAATGGGATCGGGGGCGGACATCGCATAGCCCAGCTGCTGCAGGGCACGCCGTATCTCGATGAAGACGCTCGCATCGTCGATTGTGGCCGGCAGGATCACACGCTCATTGCGTGCAAAATCCGCCATGGCCTTGCGCATCGTCTTGCCGGAGCGGGTGCGTGGCAGATTGTTCACCGCGGTGATCAGCCGAAAGGCGGCAATGGGCCCCACCACATCGCGAATCAGCTTAATGATCTCCGTCGAGAGTTTGGCGTCCGTTTTTCGGCAATTATCGACGGGTATGTACAGGCAGAGCGGCACCTGGCCCTTGGTCGGCTCGGGCACACCAAAAACGGCCACATCGACCACATCGGGATGCCGGAGTACGGCATCCTCCAAACTGGAGGTGGACAAACGATGTCCGGCCACATTGATGACATCATCGTCGCGTGCCGTCACGAATATGTAGCCACGTTCATCCTTGTAGCCAGCATCCATGGTGTCGTAGTAGCCCTACAAGGGGGGGAGTTTTAATCCTAGTGTGGGAGCGATCGACTGGGAAAAACTCACTGGAAACTTTTGAAAGTACAACTTGCGGAAGAGCTCCTCGTTCTTGTAGAGCGTGGCCATGTTGCCCGGCGGCAGGGGCTGCTTCAGCACAATTCTGCCCAGCTCCGAGGGTTCACACTCGCTGCCATCGGGCTTGAGGATTTTGACTGCAAGAGGTGCGCAGTAGAAATATAAATACTAGCAGCAGCTTGGGGTAGGTAGCCCGCTCTTACCATCATAGCCCATCAGGGGCATGCCCGTGGAGTAGGTGGGCGGACTGAGACTCTGTTGATAGCCCAGACAGGTGGCCGTCACCGCCGAGCCCGTCTCCGTCTGCCACCAGTGGTTCAGCACCGGCACCTTGAAGGTATTTTCGATCCACGTTTTGGTCTCATAGTCGCAGTGCTCGCCGGCAATGAAAATGGCACGCAGCGATTTCATAGAGTACTGCCGACCATAGCTGATGTCCGGATCGGCGCGACGTATCACCCGGAAGGAGGTGGGCACCGAAAAGATCGCACGCACCTTGTACTGATCGATGATCCTGCAAATAAGAGAGAGAGAGTGGAGGGAGAATCAACCACACCGGAGCACACCCGACACTCACCTGAAGTACTGGCCCGGATCTGGGGTGCGATCCGGTTTGCCCTCGTACATGACGCTGGTGGCGCCCAGGCACAGGGGACCATAGCAAATGTACGAATGACCCACCACCCAGCCCATATCGGAGGCGGCCCACCAAGTGTCGCCCGGCCCAATGCCGTAGATGCGCTTCAGCGTGTACATCAGGGCCACCAGATGGCCGCCAATGGTGCGGAGCACACCCTTTGGCTTGTCGGTGGTGCCCGAGGTGTAAAGGATGTACAGCGGATCGTTGGCCTCGATGGGCACACAGGCAATCGGTTGGCTGGCATCGGCCATGGCCAGCACATCGGACCAGAGCACATCCGCGCCTTCGTCCACAGTGTCCACGGAGACGTTCTCCCGCATGAAGATGATGTTGCGCTGGGGCGGACGCCAGCGCGACATGTTGATGGCCGAGTGGAGGATGTCCAGATAGGGTACAACCTTGCCCGGCTCCACGCCCACATTCGAGGCAATCACCAGCTTCGGTTCCACATGCTCGATCCGTGAGCAGAGCTCGCGGGCGGCAAAGCCGCCAAAGACCACCGAATGAACGGCGCCCAAGCGAACGATGGCCAGCATGGCAATGATCGTTTCGGGTATCAGCGGCATGTAGATCACCACACGATCCCCCTTGACCACGCCCATTTTGGACAGGCCACCGGCGAGGAGGATGATCTGGTCATAGAGCTCCTGGTAGGTGACGCGACGCACCGTTCCCGTCAGTGGGCTGTCATGGATGAGGGCCACCTTCTCGCCCCTGCCGGCCAGAATGTGCCGATCGATGGCATTGTAGCAGGCATTCAGATAGCCACCCACATACCACTTGGTGAAGGGTGGATTGCTGTTGTCCAGCACCTGCTGCCAGGGCCGGTCCCAGTCCAACAGGTGTCCCTGCTCCTCCCAGAAGGCCGCCGGATTCTGAATACTCTGACGATAGGCCTCCAAATAAATGGGATCGTGTGCCTCGATGGGCATGCCGCCAATAGAGGCACCTGTACAGTAGAGACGAAAGACGGGAAAGATGGGCCATTAGTAAGACGTTGTCGGGGGGGTTCATTGTCCTGCCTGCGTCCAAGCTGAAGGTGTTCGATGTTCTGCTTCTTGGGCTGCATACTAAGTTGGTGCATAAATTTAGGCGCCTAAACTAATTTACACCATTTTTTTACACCTTACACAACGCACGCCATTGAGCCGAATCGAATTATAAATTAGAAAAAAAATCACTCAACTGATTGCTATATACTCGTACTACTCGCAGTCGTACATAGTACGAGTATATAGCCAGCCAGCCAGACATAGTAGACAGACACACGGAACATAATCCATCACACGTCATTGTCGTCGGGCTTGAACCTGAAGCTTGGACTCCTCTAAGTCTCCTCCTGCGTGCTGTTGCATAAGCTAATGAGCCGTAGAATTGAACTCCAATCAATTATATCGTTCAGTGGGAATTTGCGCATCGAATCGAAAGTTTTTATATACTTGAGTATACGCATATATATATATATAAATACATATGTATATGTAGCACAGTTTAAAACTTATTTACGCATCGAATCGAAGGTTTTTTTTATTTGAACAGTGTTAAAGGTTATGTGTCCCTTCTGCAATTAATTAACCAATTAAATATAATTCTATTCCAACACAGTTTTGAATTTATAGAACGAGGGGGGGTCAGATAATCTCACGCTTCTTTCCACCATTTGGGATATAACTTACTGCCTTCGTAATTCACATAATTCACTGCACTTGCACCTGGTTCCATATTAGATATATATTATCTGTCTCTCTTTTTAATTATTAGAAGAGTTTTAGAGGTTTTGCAGGGCTATGTAAGAAGTATATCCTATATGATGTATCCGTTCAAGCCAGCTGAAAACAGAACACAACCGTCGCACTGTAGTCGAGACCTTGCAATGGAACTGCTAAATGTAGAACGACAAGTAGACAGTTGCCAGAACCTTTAAGAATTAGTCGTCGATCAAAGGTGCTTTTTGGAAATTCTCAGCAAATACCCATCGAGCGACAGACAGAGAGAGACAGAGAGAGAGAACTGGAACGATGATATGACGGAACATTTAAAAAAAAGAGGCGCAAAGAGGACATTGACGTGCAACACTCGTAAGCAATATTAAAAATATTTTTACTAATTAGGGGAGAGCTATGTTAGGATTAGCAGGTACTTTAAGAAGCAGAAGGAATTATTGTTTGTTATAAGATGGTACTAGGAATTATAATTTAAGCATACGGAAAAACTAAACACTCGAAAATAAATTACATAGCACGAGACAAAAACGAGAAGGAACGTGTGAGTCGCTTCTGGGTACGCGACTCTACTTATACGCGTACTCAGTCAGTATATACATTTTTGTGCTTATGATTTTTTAGAGCTAAAAAAAAAAATGGAGATTATACATGTACCATTTAGATTCTACATCAACTCCGGTAGAGAGCGCTCGCGTACAACCGCGGCATAGTGTGAGAGCGAGAAAGAGAATGAGTAGCAGGAGAGGGCGGGGGAAACAACTGAAAATTAATTTCTTCATTCTGGCTATAATTATGATCCATGGAACCTCATACCTATAACTTACAATTTAACCACACCAAATTTCTTTCTTAAAAACTAAAAAAACGCAAACGTGCTGCACTTTCTTAATTTATACGCAAAATTATCTGCAGCGCAGATACTCATAAAAAAGAATGCGTTGGTAAGAAATTTATATCACCTTGCACAGGATTTTTGAATTGTGGTGATTGAATGGAAATAACTGAAAATACAGCGAATAATTATTCGAGGGTACAAAGAGGAAGGCATCATGATGTAAAGTTTCTACTGGAACATACTGCAGGCATTTACTACAATGAAGTGATAAAAGAACAGATGATAACTTTGCTGAGGACGAGTAGCACATAAAGAAATTGTAACTAATGAACTAATAAACGATTTATGGATATAATATTGAACAGAGTCAGATTAATAATTCATAAAAAATAAGCCTTTCTGCCGTATACACAAAATAGTAATGTAATTTAATATTTTTTTATCAGCTTAACTTAGTTACAAAAAGAAAGTGTAGAATGAATAAGAATATGAGTGCCTCTTAGTTCTTCTTTTTATTATCCTTCTTGGTCTTTTTTGCGGGTGGATTATCCGCATCTGTAGTTGGCTCCACACTGAATCCCTTGATGTAGGGCTTGACCAGTCGAAAGACCAACTTCTCGTGCTGCACATTGGACGAATCCAGACTCAAACGTACAGTGACTGGATCAAAGGAATGGAAAACCACATTGCCGCACCGCTGCGTGTGATCCTCCTCATTGAATGTGAATATGATCTCGCTCTTGGTGCGCTCCACGCCATCCTTGCCGTCTTTGTCGGTCTTCAAATACAAAGTGCCCTCGAGGCCGTACTTGGGTATGAGCACTTGCAGGGCATTCTTTCGCACGAACAGGACATAGCTAAAGGGAACAGAAGTGTGAACAGGGTTGCAAATGGATTCTATGGGTATAAGGACATACGCTTCTTCGTCCTCCTCCTTGCCGCGGAAAAATAGATGCGTGTTGAGACCCACTGAGGCGCGTCCCGCATACTGAGCCATCTTATGACGATAGTTGAGGTTGTGGCACAGCTCCTCATTCGATTTGCGCTCCAGCAGCTGGGCATATGTGCTGTCGGCCCCAATCGAAGCGGCCAGCAGCCGATGCACCATTATGTCCGAGTACCGGCGAATGGGCGATGTGAAATGTGTGTAAATGGGCGCGGCCAGGCCGTAATGGAAGAACTCCTCCTTCTGCAGGCTGCCGCTGATGAAGTAAACTGCCTGCATCATGCAGCGAGTGGTTAAAATGCGAATCATCGTATTGAAATATGGATTGTCCTCCTTCACGCACTTGTCCAGCGAGTGTGACAGCACGAGGCCCGACTCTATGTCCACCTGGAAGCCCTGATAGCGGGCAGCCTTAACCAGCGGATCAAAATTGGTGGCCGGTGGCTTGGGATGGCGACGCAGGACAGCGCATTCAGTGAACTCGGAGGCAATGTGCTCCGCCACTGTGATATTGGCCAGCAACATGAATTCCTCTACCATGGAGTTGGTTTCGCGCATCTGCTTGGCCTCCACCTCGAGCGGCTCATGCGTTTCGCTGTCCACCTGAAAACGAATCTCAGGTGAGGCCAGAACCAGGGCACTAAAAAATATAAATTATAATAGAATGGAATATAAATTGCTGTAATTTTCTGTCCATTACCCATTATCCATGCGTCGCTTCTTGAGGATCTTGGCCAGACGATTCAGATGCCTTAGAGATTTGGCAATTTCATTTTGCTGTGTCTCATCATCGATCAGTACCTGCGCCTCCTCGTATGTCATGGCTCGCTTCGACTTGATCACGCTCTTGTGGAAGCGTTTGTCAATCACATTCGCCTCCTTGTCCACCTCCCACACACAGGAGAAGGCAAAACGCTCGACGCCGCCCACCAGCGAGCACAGATTGGAGCTAAGCAACTCGGGCACCATGTCTATGCGCTTGCCCACCAAATACACGGTGGTGCCGCGGGCAGCAGCCTCCTGGTCCATGGCATTACCGGGCCGAATAAAGTGACTGACATCGGCTATGTGGACGCCCACCTCGAAATTGCCATTGGGCAGCTCGCGACAATGGAGAGCATCATCGATGTCCGTGCAGCCGGGCGGATCCACCGAACAAATGTACAGATCACGCAGATCCACACGCTTGGCATAGTCCTCCGCGGTGATGGACCAGGGCATTTTTGGCAGAAAGCTGAGCACTTCCTCCGAGAACTTGCAGTGGGGGACATCGTGCTCCAGCAGTATCACCTCATTCTCAGTGGCCATGTCCCCGAGCGGTCCCAGAGAGCGCACAAAGTGCCCCTGCGGATAGCGCGAGTTCCGGGGCCACGTATCGATCGTCACAATGATACGCTGATTCTGCAGTTTGGCCGCCTGACGCGTCTCTATGCGGATGCGTGGAATCTTGCGATCGGCGGGCACAAAAATATGACGATTCGTGTTCTCAATCAGGCTGGGCTGCAAGATGCCACAGTATTGCCGCCACTTGCGGCGCACGATGCCCACAATCCGGCCAGTGGGAATGCGCTCTGCGGAGGCGGCAGCGGCCGCTTGCTGGACTTGCTGCAGCATGTCCTTCTCCTCCTCGGCACGCTCCTCGCTGGGCACATCGTCAGCGTAGACGTTCTTCTCCTCCAGTACAATCTCACTGGGCGCCGACCACTCGCTTTCCGGCAGAAGTTCCACCGCCACCAAGTCGCCATCCACCGCACGGTTAAGAAACTCTCGGCCTTGAATTAGAATCTTTTGAAAGAGAAATGCAAATTAGACAAAGTTATTAGCAAAAAGTTATAGTCTGGAAACCTACGCCCTTCTCGTACGTCTCCACATTGACGCTGCCTTCGAGGTAGTTCTCTCTGGAGGCCTGGAAGGCTCCCTGCAACAGCTTTTTCAGGCGCAGACCTTCGAGCACCTGCTTCATGCTCAAATGGGCTGGATACTGCGGCAATGCTTGCTTCTCGTTGTCGAACGTTTTGTGCGACAATTTGTCCACCAGCAGGGGGAATTCCTCCAGAGATTTCACATACTCACTGGCTGTGGCAACCAAAATACCTTCTGCCTCCGCTTTGGCGCGATTACCGGCATCGTCGGTGATCAGGACAACACGAGTATTGGCCCTGCCGCTTCGCTCAAACTCCTTGGACGACTGCGATGTCTCCAGATGGGTGTCATACCACTTGGTGGCCATCCGAATGGCGCGATCATTGCGATCGTTGGCAGTTTCACCCGGATCCCGATCGGCATACGTGTCCCTGCAATAAAACGTTTGTACTATCTATCTTTAGGGCTCCCTCGTGGCGTGGGCTTCCACTTACTTGTGATGCTCATTAACGAAAACATAGAAATTCCTGGTGCGATCGTGAATGATCTCGTTGAAGCGCTTGTAGATGGACGAGCTTTTGTGCTTCACCTCGTTCAGCACTGTGGTCAGCACAATCACATTGTGCAACACGTCCTCCTCCAGCACATCGATCTGATCGAGCACCACATTGGTGTCCAACACCAGGTAGTGGGGAAACTTGAAGAGGCTGCTGGCGATCTCATGCTGCGACGTCAACTGATAAACCTCGTTTTGAAAGCAATATTTGCACAGATCCGAGCCGCAGCCGATGTCATCACGCAGGTAATGCTCTCGTACAATCTTCAGGATGTTTCCACGCTTAGTTTTACGCGTAAATTCACGTAAAGTCTGCATTTTTACAAAATTTCAACATGTGGGCCGGTGCCGGCAGTGTGACCGCAGATGTATCAATAAAAGATACCCGTCTGACGATCAAAAATATACCATCTCGTTTTCATCATGTACATGTACTTATTATTATATCCGATTGATGAATCAATTTTCTACAATCTGGCTTATTTAAGGGACTCCCATTTATTGGATTACTTATAAAATTGGGTTTAAACAAAGAAGGTACTTATTTTACATGGTAACTAGCAGGTGGAACAATGTCGCGCGCGTCATTGTGTTTGACTTTGCGTATTTTGCAGCACTTATTCCGCGCAAAGCAATTTTTGAATATATTTCTAATAACACAATAAATCCACTAAATACATAAGTTTAATTATTCAAATTGTGGATTTTATTGATTAATATTTAGTTTTTTTTTATAAGATTATTATATATTTAAAAGGAGGCCGCTTTTCATGCAGCAACAGTTTCCTACCACTTTGTCTTTGACGTTTCGCAGCACTGTTCCAGCAACGACGCACGTGTGTAGAAGGGAGGGCACGTTGATGTTTAATTTTTGATTTTAAAAGCAATAAAATTAAGTTTTAACAATGGTTCCTACTGAAAAAAGTTTCCCGCGTGGCGGCATAATCCATGCAGAGGCCAAATCAGCAAACGCAAATATTGTAGGCTTGCGCAGCAACAGTTTTTCCGTTCAGTTTGTACATTTTCCCCCCTGTTTTTTCAGATTTTTGGTGCGACACAGAAGAAGGCTAAAAAGGGACAGCAAACCAAGGCAAAGGATAGCTTCCTGAAGGAGCTCACCGAAGAATACAATGATCAGCTGGAATCGGCATCCGCGGAAACGCTCAGGCTGGACACCCTACAGGAGGATATGCTGGTAATGGGTGTAGTCAAGGAAGCCAACGCCACTACTCTGCAGATCGCCATACCTGGCCGAATGACAGCCCGTACCCAGGTGATGGATATATCGGAGGCATACACACGCGTAGCTAAGTCAGCAATGGCTGGCGAGACGAGTGACTATCACGACCTGATGGAGCTCTTCCCAGTGGGCAGCATTGTGTATGGCAAAGCCATCAAAACAGAAAAACCTGGCAGCAATCGACCCTCCGTGCTGTTGTCCCTCAAGCCAGCCGATGTCCATGACAGGCTGCACCACAAGAACATCAAGAAGGGATTTGTCTTCTCCGGTGCCATATCCGAGGCCCTGGAGCATGGCTATGTGATTGAAACGGGCATCCAGGGCCTGACCGCCTTCGTGGCCTGTGAATCGGCGGAGCAAACGTTGCATGTGGGACAATTGGCGTTCCTCAAAGTGAAGCAAGTGAAACACGATGCCAGCACTAGCAGCTGCACCTGCGTCCATGTGACGCAAGACGCCTTGAAGATCAAGAGCCAAAATGAATCGAATCTGGACTACATTCTGCCCGGCAGCATAGTCAGATTTAAGGTGTCCAAGCAGCTGAAGGATGGCCTCAAGGGCAGCATCATGAACGAATCATTCACCGCCTACGTAAACGAACATCATCTATCCAATGGCCTGGAGACGCCCGAGGACTACGAACTGAACGAGGAGTACAGTGCCCGTGTGCTGTATGTCATGCCGCTGACTAAGCTTGTCTACTTGACGCTCAATTTGGACATCAAGCAGAGAGCAGAAGACGAGGATGAGCAGGAGCCGGCGGAGCCGCTGAAGAAAGGCTCCATCGTGGAGAAGGCCAAAGTGCTGCGCTTGGGCAGTGGTGGTGTGGTGCTGCTGCTCAATAAAAAGCTAAAGGGCATCCTTTCCTATAGCTCCATCAAGGCCAACTTCAAGGGTAACTACGACAAGGACGAGGTGCTGTCCAAATACGGTCGCAAAACCAAGCACAAAGTACGCGTTCTCGGCTACGATATGTTCGAATCATCATACTACTGCTCCGACGATCCCAATCTGGTCAATGAGAAGCTCTACAGCCTGGAAGATCTCAACCCGGGGGACATTGTCACCGCCAAAATGATCAAAAAGGATGAGAAGATCAACGGCTGGACGGTGAAGATTGGCCGGCTGAATGGCATCATTGATCAGCTCTACCTGGCCAACAATCTGCGCTACGAGGTGGGCCAACGGTTGCGCTGTCGCGTCCTCGACATCAGCGTGGATCGGCAGATGTGCTATCTGAGCAATCGCAGCGAATACCTGCGAAAGGATGCCAAACTGTTGACCAATCTGTCGGCTGCCCAAGAAGGTGGCGTCTACCTGGGCACCGTTGTCCGCTGTGAGCCCGGCTATATCCTGGTAAAATTCGGTGATGGCATCAAGGGTGTCCTCCATCGCCAGAATCTAAGTGAGAAGAGTTCGCTGTCCTTTTTTGAGGGCCAAACCACAACGTTTCGGATACTCAGTCGCAACAAGGATCAAATCACGCTGACCCTGCCCGAGGATAAGTTCCAGCTGGGCGAAATCTGTCCAGTGGAGATAACCAATGCCCTGGATTCAGGTCTCGAGATGAAAATCACCTACCCCGCCGATGAGGATGAGGATGAAGATGCAGACACAGACGCAAACGATGAGGAAGCAGAGCCCAAGGTAGAAGAATTTCTGGGTCTCATTCCATCCAGTCTGCTGTCGGATCACGTGGAACTGATTGCCGCCCAGAAGCGTATCCATCCGGTGGGCTCGCACACGGAGGCCGCTTGCATTGGCCAGAACATTTTCAGTCTGCGCGATGTGCCCTATTTTAGTGGCCAGCTGACCACCGACTGGAAGACCGTCCAAGTGGGTGACATAGTGCGGGCGTATGTGAAAAATGTGTCCACCGATCAGGTGGTGGATCTTATGGTGGCCATACGCGACTACAACAAGGTGGTCAAAGTGCACGTTAAGATGCTGCGCCTGAATGCCGTGCGGGCACTGCCCGTTGATCTCTCGCCCGATCAGCTGCTATACGTCAAGATTCTCAGCAAATCTGTGGAGACCAAGACGCTCACAGTCTCCGCTAAACTCACGGATGTGTGGAGCGGTGATCTGAGCGACACGGCCAAGCTGGTGGAGAGGTAAAAGAGCCGTCAAAAACCCAACCCCATGAATGATTCTTTATAGTAATTTTGTATTTCCCTTGCAGCTACTTCGATGAATTGCTGCAGATTAAGTCTGTGCTGAAGGAGAAGTCCGCACCCATTGGCAAATTCACTTTGGGGGCAACCATCAGCGTGGTATTCAAGGGCATTGATCCAGTGTCCAACGATTGGTTGTATACCGTAGAGGGCTGTCCGAAGGTGAAGGCTCTGCTGGTCTCCAGTTTGGCTCCGGCAGGCAACGCCGTCACCCCTCAGGTGGGCAGCAAGCAGCCCGCTGTTATCCTGTGGATCGATTATGCCGAGGATCTGCTGCTTGTCAGCACCAAGAAGATGGATATTGAGCACATCAACACCGAATGGCTGATACCCAGCAATCTCATTGGCAAGACGGGCATGAAGGCAAAGGTTCTGCTGAAACTGGACACCGTTATCGTCTGCTCACTGAAGAAGGGCAGCAATCCGCTGGTCATCTGTCCCGTGCGACTGCATGCCAACGATGTGGAGAACTCGGGCAGTGCGGGTCTGCGGCCCGGAGATTTCTGCAACATTGGATTCATACACGAAGAGCTGCCCATCGCTGTGCCGGAGACGGTCTGGCGATTATGGAAGGCCACAAAGCGACCGGCAGCGACAGCAGAAGAACCCCTGGGTCCAGTTAAGGCTAAGAAGGCCAAGCTTGAGGCAGTGGCAGAGGCAGCTCCAGTCAAGACCAAGAAGACCAAGGCCAAAGCAGAGCCAACGCCCACAAAGCGAAAGGCGGAAGAGGCAGTACAGCCAACCAATGGACAGAAGAAGAGTCAGCCACTGACAAATGGCATCGCGAAGGAGACACCAACTAAAAAGCAGAATGGCAAATTCTTTGAGGACAAATTACCAGCCAAGAGTGCAAAGGCAAATGCCGAGGCAGCCAAGGGCAATGCCATACAGAATGAGGCGGCAAAGGCACGCATGCCAGGCGTTGCCAATTTCTGGGAGAGCGATTTGGGCCAGACGAAAGATGCGTCCAGCGACGAGGAGGATGCTGAGCCAACAGCTGCCGAAACTCAAACGAACGCCAACAAAAAGAAACGTCTCAGTGCCAAGGAGAAAGCCAAAGCGGAAGTCAAGGAAGAGCAGCGACTGCGGGAGATAGAGGAACGCAATGCCGATCCCCAGGCACGTCTGGAGACCATCGATCAGTACGAACGACTGGTGATTGCGCAGCCAAACAACAGCATGTCCTGGCTGAAGTACATTTCGTTCCTTCTGTCGAACACGGAGATTGAGAAGGCACGCGATCTGGCCAGAAGAGCCATCGCAACGATTTCGTTCCGCGAACCGCAGGAACTGAGAAACATTTGGAGTGCCCTGCTCAACATGGAGCTCGCCTATGGCAACAACTTTGATGAGGTGCTCAAGGAGGCGCTGCAGAGCAATGATCCCCTGGAGACGTACATCAGTGTCGTGGACATTCTGAAGAAGAACAATCAGCGCGAGCGCCTCGCCCCAGTGCTTGCCATACTGCTGAAGAAGTTCAAGTCGGAGGCAAAGGTGTGGCGTCTGGTGGCCGAAGGCTACTTCTGGCTGGGCAAATCCGATCAGGTTCATTCGCTGCTGCAACGTGCCCTGCGCTCGCTGCCAAATCTAGAGCGTAAGCATAACCATTTAATCATTTTTGATAGCTATAATTAATCCGCTGCTTGCATCTTGCTTCAATCAGACATCAACTGCATTGTGGCCTATGCCAAGTTGTACGAGAAGAACGATGACAAGGACATGGCGCAGACGCTGCTCGACGACATTGTGACCTCATATCCGAAACGCATTGACATCTGGTCTGTCTACGTGGATATGCTGATCAAAACAGGACAAATTGAGTCGGCGAGGTAAGCTTAACCAAATAGAATTGTAATGTAAACTAGGGAGGTGTTCCGCAGGGCAGTCATTTGTGTCCGCTGCTCTTTTTGAGTTCTATTCCATATATTATCACCTCAAATATATTTCTTAATATGTAATATTTCCTATACTCCCTATAGAAACGTTTTGGATCGTGCTGTGCAGCAGAAGCTGAAGCCCGAGAAGATGCAAGTGATCTACAAAAAGTATCTGGAGCTGGAGAAAGAGCATGGCACCAAGGCGACCGAGGCCAAGGTAATGCAGGAGGCCCAGCAGTGGGTAAAGAACTATGCCAAGGCAATCTAGTTCTAGTCCTACAACCGTAGGATACGTAGATAGATGTTAAGAGATTAAGTGCAAAAACCAACCCCATAAATACAGTGTTTTTTTTTTTGTATGAATACTTTTTATTCTAAAACTATTTTAAATGAAGTGTGTGATTTCCGCGAGTGTGTGCTTATCTGTTTCCGTATGTATATGCATTATGTGTATATATATATATATAGAGATACATATATAAAAAGTATGTCCCTGTGGCACACAACACCCAAAAAACCTACATGCACACGATGTAGTTGTAGCTGCTGCAGACGGGGGGGCAGACATACAGAGAGATAGAGAGAAGCCTGCCACAAGAAATGAATTCATGGGACTTCAAAACAAATCATAGAAAATATTTCTTGCAGTGCATGTAATGGATATCATGAGGATATGAGGATGGTGGTGTGGAGGAGAACTACTACACATTACAACATAATGCTTAAGCTTAAGGTGAGGATGGGGCAGGGGGCAGGGGGAGGATATGCCTATGCCTATGCCTCTGGTTCCATGGACGATTACGTTGACGAAGTGGTTTGACGTGTGGGCTTAAACTCTTACACATTAATCAATAAGGGACAAGGGGGACATGGGATGTGGTTTACCCTCGCATTTGCTGGCTCCTTCTCTTTAATTATATTTAGATTTAATTTATACATAAAACAGTCTGGTGCATATGGTGGTGGTGGACTGATGATGGTCACTCCTTGAAGATGCCACGCGCCTTGGCCGATATTTTGCGCACTCTGCCGCGACTGCTCACACTCACCAGTTGCTCGTCGCTATCGCCAGACATGTCGTCGCCATCCGGCTGATCCTCCTGCTCATCCTCATCTTCCGCTCCGGATTGCTCTTCCGACGTTTGCTCTCCACGCTCCTCCTGTGAGCTGCCGCCATGGGCATCGCCATTGCGCACTCGTTTGCGCTGATTTTGGGCAGAGCGCGGATCGGACAGCTCCTCATCGGACTGCTCATTGTAGCGGGGTCGCTTCTGATTGCGACCACCGCCGCGTTGATTGTTGCTGCCCTGCCGCGTCGCATGGCGGGAGGATCTACTGCGCGGCACCACATAGTCCTCATCATCATCGTCGTTGTCGTTGTCATTCTCGTTCTCATTCTCATGGGCCAAAGCGGGCGGACGACGCGCCGGCGGCGGTCTACGCTGACGCTGCGATGAGCGCTCTTGTGTGGCCGCCGCCGCCGATGAGGAGGAGGTTGATTTAGTCTTGGTCCGGGTACGGCCATTGCTGGGCGACACATAGCTGGTCAATGGCTGATTGTCTTCCGAATCGGTGGCGGAGGCATCCTCATTCTCTTCCTCCTCATCATCATCCTCATTGGTCTGCGAACTGGAACCGCCAACAGTGCCCTCATCCGAGGCAGCTGCATCCTCATCCTCGTCCTCCTCCTGCTCCTCCTCCTCTTCCTCGTCCTGGGAGTTGGCCTGACTCGTGCGTCCGCGTAGACCCCGTCGGGTGACCACATTGCTATGGCTGTTGCTGTTACTGTTGCTATTTGTGGTGGAGGTGGGTCGCCTGTGATTGGCAATGGCTTGGATCAGTCGTGTGCTCTCCAGCGGATCTGTGCTCGTGTCCAGCTCATCGGCATTCCGCTGATGACGTGACAAAATACGTCTCGGTGGTGCCCTAGAGGCGTTCACAGAGCCCAAATAATTATGATCATGTGGGGTCACAGCAGGGCTATCCGCCCGCTGGTTTGCTGTAGCGTTGGACACGGAGGAGGAGCTGGTGGTGGTGGTGGTGGAGGTGGCATGTGAGCGCGTCATATGCGTGCTTCTTTGTGGCAAGGGTGAGGCCATGCGCCGGCGCAATGCCAGCGGATGAGGTGGTGCTGACGCAGCTGGGGCTGTGCTACTTTTTGCGGGTGATTGAGTAGATTCTAGGGATGAAAAGAGAGAGAGAGAGTAAGGGAATGACTGTTAGCTGTGGCTTCATCTTTGGCTTGCTGCTGCTTGATGGCTACTTACTCTGCTGATTGTTGGCCAGCGGCTCGTTATCGCTGTCATCTTCATCATCATCGTCGTCGTCGTCGCTCTGGGCCTGATTGATGGCAGTGTTGCGATTCGTACGCAGCTGGCGAGACGGAGGAGCCGGTCCCACAATACCCAAAGCGGCACGGCTAGTCGATGGCATATCGTCTTTTGTGGGTGTCGGCAGGATCTGAAAGTCCAAAAAAAAAGAAAAAGAGATTTGTGTTTCATCGAATTACACTTCTGGGCAGCCCCCAGACGCACCTCTTCAGCCTCGTCGCTGTCCTCTTCCTCCTCATCCTCCTCCTCCTCTTCTTCTATATCACTGCCGCGACCCCAGTCGAGTATCGCCCGCTTGGCGCTCTGACGCGTGGGTCTCGCCACGGGGCCATGCGAGTCTGTGTCCGACTCAATGATCCGACCGTTGCGCACTGGCAGATGGTAGCTGTGATCATTCTCGGCCGCCAGGTGGGACGTGGATGTGCTGGCCCTACCACCATTGGCCCGCGTATTTCGGGAGGGACTCTCGAGGCTGGGATCGGCGGCAGTGGATGCAGCAGCAGCAGCAGCCGCAGCCGCTGCAGCAGCGGCCGCACTGGTACTGGGGCCATTGTCTGTGGCCTGAAACCTGGAACTGACCTGGGATCTGCCCTTGCGGCGCGTCACATTGCTGTGACTGTCCTGTGTACTCTCGTCCTGCTGGGAATGGGAGGCGGCCTCTTCGGAGCTGCCCAAACCACGACGCGTGCGTCGTGTGGGCGCCGGGACGGTTCCGCCGCGACTGCTGCCCGCAGGACTCTTATCTATGCGGCGACGTTTCGTGTTGGAGTGTCCGTTTCTGTTGGCAGACTTGCGCTTCTTGCCGCGGCGGCTGCTGCGTCCCACATTGGGATTGTAGCTGTCCTCCGAGTCATTCGGATTGGACTCATCGTCGATGAGACGCTGGCGGGGCCTACCACGACGCGGCCGCGCCTGTTGCGGTGAACTGGCATTGGTGTGGGCATCGTCCTCCTCCTCCTCACTGCTGGCGTCTGAGGTGGCCTGGGCACTGGACTCATCGTCTTCCTCCTCCTCCTCCTCCTCGTCGCTGCTGCTCCGCCTGTTTTGATGGCGTCTCTGTTGGGCCGCAGACGAGGAGGAGGTCACACGGTTCGAGCCCGAGTGGCTGGAACTGGCCGTAACGGCCACCCCGTTGCGGCGTCGTGAACGCTTTGCACGTGCCACCGCCGCCTCCTCATCATCATCATCGTCGTCGTCATCGTCCTCGTCTTCATCCTCGCTCGTGTGCGGCAATGGCAGTCGCCTGGGCGCCGCTGGCGGCTTTTGATTGCGACGCGTCGCTCGCTCCTTGTTCGAACGCTTGCTGGGACTTCTGGAGGCACCGCGTCCGCCTCCACTGCTGCCCGACTTGTTCTTGTTGGCGCGTCTGCGTGCCGCCTTCCAATTGCTGACGACCGTCTTGATGCGCGACTCGAACAGGGCGCTCAAACGCAGTGTCATCGAGTAGATCTGCAAGACAGAACCAAACACGGAGATGGCGGAGACCACATAAGCATTAGGATTGGCTTTGAATACGGGGGGGTGGGTGGTGGGGGTTGTAGTTAAATTGTTAGTAGTTAGCCCGCCGAGGGAGACAAAAACCTTACCGCTAGATTATCCTATAGATAGATGATAGAAGTCACGTAGATCGTCATTCATTTGGTTTGTCATTAGATATCGAAATATGTTTGATGGGTTTTTATATTTATACATATATATGTTTTTAATTCGATATACGATATACGGATATACGATTACGATATTTGATAGATATATATTCGTTTGATGGTTTATGAGGTTTTTGGAGTTTTAGGGGTTGGTTTTCGAGATATATTCGAAATGGAAGGCATGTTCACGGTAGGCAAAAGAAACGTAAAGAATAGATGGATGAGCTTTTGCATGTGTGTGGCTTGTGTGTGTATGTGTGTGTGTGCGTTTCAGAAAGGGGTTTTTACAAAATAGGGCTGCAAGACCACCATTTCGATTAATCGACATTTCTATCGAAAAGGTTTTAAATAATCAAAACAATAAAAAAACTAAAAAAATTAACTTAAAGTAATCAGTAATCAGATTAGTAATGATTAGTAGTAATTCATCCATTATGATACCTTTTCTTGATTTATGGATACATGGAATTCTAGCGATGCTCCAATAATTGCTCATCCTAATTATGGCGTGGGCATTGTTTGTTTGGACAAATTATACCAATTATTCTTTATCCCGGATTAAATTAGAAGATAATCCTATTTTATCCACTGTAACGATATCGTTTATCGATTTTTATCGATAATATCATCGATGGTTTTGGTTTTGCAGCCCTAGTTTTCAGTTAAAGTTTCAGATTTCAGAAAATGAAACAAACAAGAAGGAACAATGCAAACAAAAAACCAAAAACAAAACCAAAAACGAAAAAAAAAAACAAAAGAAAAAGCAACGAATACGAGAGAGAGAGATATGCCCCTGGATCGTTGATCAAACAATTAAGTCATAGAAAGCAATAAATGACGATCTGCAACCGATCTGCCGCCAATCTACAAGGGACAGATTCTGTCCCACGCACTCACCCGAGATCGTTTGTTGGTATTGTAGTTCTTTGAGTTCTGGAATATCAATCGCACATCCTTGGCAAAGTCCAACGGATCATCGTAGTTGCCGCCCAGCAAGTCCTCCTCCACCGTCCGCAGATCCATGGGCGTGGCAATGATTTCCAAATAGTCGGGAAACTCAATGGTGTCCACTGGCTCACGGAATGGCAACGAATCCGGCAGCTGCCTCATTAATTCCAACAGCTGCCGGCAATCAGAGCGCCAATCCCCATCCGAGTGCATGCGAGTGGATCTGAATAGAGTGGGCGCGCCCAGAAATGTAATAAATATTTTTGTTATACTTAGGTTTAAATATTAAACGAACCTTCGGGTGGAGGAAACACGTTGTCGAGCGGCTGCTGCGGCGGCGGATGTGGTCGGCCCGGTGCTGGTTGAGGGCACAACATCAGAGTCAGCCTCATTCTCGGACTCGGACGAATGATAGACATCCACCAGCTGGTGATAAACGGCAGCCACATCAATCTCATCCGCCTCCCGGATGATGCGCAGGCACAGATCCGTCACAATCCGAGCATGCTTGACAATAATCGTGTGCCGACGATTGTACTGCTCCGCATTGGTGGCCAAATATCGCACATCAAACTGTGCGGAGGTGATGCGGCGATAGAAATGATTCTCGAAGCGCGACTTGACCGTGGTCAGATCAATGGGATACTCGATCAGGTAGGCATAGTCGGGATAAATGTTGAGGTCGACGGGTGCCAGGAAATGCTCCGCTATGGACAGACGCATCACCTGCTCGAGGCCATTGATGATGCGGCGACAGGTGCCATCGCGATCGCCACGATGCCACTCCTCGGACTTGGGCTGATAGAGCGTGGCGCGTATCTCCTCGGGCAGCACTGGCACAGCGCCACCGACTTCATCCGGCACTCGCTGCTGATCGATGGGCTCCATATCCCAGGGACTCATGCACTCGTACTCTCCGTTATCCCAGCGCACGCGAAAGCACATGAAAAACGAATCGGGAAAGTCGGCGCACAAGGCGTGACGCGACTCGATCTGTCCCATCCACCAGCCGTCGCCGATCATGCAGCGGAAACGATCGCCAATGCTCCAGTTGCGCTGCACGGCCAAATCAAAGGTCTGTCGCAGCACCAGAAAGTCCAGCACATCGGGCATATCATGATATTTGATTTTAAAGGAGGTACCCGTCATGTTGCCATCCTCATCGATGATGGCCATCTTCAGGCAGCAGAGCCGCGGCGGACGTATCTCGTACTTGATGCCAATCACCCGCACCAGTTCGTGGTCGCGCAGCGTGTGAAAATTCCATGGCTCCGAGCTGTGCGACAGCTTGTAGACCTTCTTCAGGCGCACGGCATCCAGGTAGCTCTGATGGCCCTGCCGAAAGTAGACCACTTCGTCGCCCATCTGCGGATAGTATGGAGTCTTGCGCGGTATCACCTCCGACAGCCATTCGGCGGGTCTATACAGCTCGGGGATTTCACCATTGAGATCCGTGGGCGGAAACAGCACTGTCTTTCTGCCCACCTTGCGGGCCGTCACTTGGCCCTGGCCCTGGCCCTGGCCACTGACACCGGCAGCAGCGCGCACAGCTCTGCCAGCGGCATCTTCATCGCTGCTATCGTCGCTACTGTGGGGACGCCGGGAGAGTGGCTTGCGCTTGGAGCGTTTGGGTGGCTCTAGATTGGGTCCCGGCGTATCGGCGACCCAATCAGAATAGTCGGAGCTGTCCGTGTCCGAATCGTCGCTGCTTTCGTCTAGATTCTCCTCGACATTCGAGTAGCTGGTATCCCCCGACGAGTTGCTGGATACATCATCCTCCTCCTCTTCATGGGCCGGTACTACAACGTCTTCGTAGTGATGCTCTTGTTCCTGATCCCGCACCGCTCGGGTGCGGTATGCAGGCGCCAGCGGTCCTACCACTTGGCCGGGCCCGGGCGGAGCATTACGCCGCCTGCCGGGACGACCGGCGCCATTGGCCCGCGTATTTCGCGGCCTACCCATGCTGCCGCCCGTCTGCTGGGCCGACGCCGCACTGGCCGTGTTGATCATGATGGGTCGGCGTCGCATCTCTCGCTTGTATTCTTGCTTCTCGTACAGTCCGGCTGAGTAGCTCACTTGCTTTATATTCTGCAGCTGGGCGTACTTCATCGGACGGACGTAGGTTCGACGTACGAACTTCAATGGCAGTGCCTGCTGAGGCGAAGCCTGCTGGGCAGCTGCTGCTGCCTCCTCTGGACCTGCTTCTTGGGGCAAAGCAGGCTCTTCTGCCGGAGCTGTCGGCGCTCCCCAGCCCTGACGTGGCGTACCCAAGCGTCCGCCTAAAACATTTCCGCGCGCAGATTGTCGACTGTTTGAGTCCGGCTGATGCTGCTGCTGTTGCTGGCGATTGGTCATCCGTTCAAACGATTGATTGGCATTTCGCGCATTCGAATCGTTGGCATTGGCACTGCCGACCGACTGGCGATTGGCCAAAGCCGCAATCATGCGATCTATGTGTGAATAGCCGGCAGGTTCTCCCCCTGCTCCAGCGGCAGGAGCTGCTGCTGCGGCGGGTGCAACAGCTACACTGGCATTTGGCTGGGGATTGGCATTCGCATTGAGATTATCCTCAATAAGCACACCATCCACGCCGACAGTCAGATTGGGGGTAAGCTGATCAATGGTGCAACTCTCACGGCCGGGCACGAAACGTTGATACTTGGTGGGATGTGGATTGCCATCGGCATCAACGAGAAATGGTGGTGGCATCAAATGCGGCATTATCTGCGTCTGTTCGTCAATCACATGATGCTGGGCATCGCGCAACAGTGGCCGGAAATCCGTGTGAAAGAAAAGCTCAGTGGGCAGCTGCCAAAACGGGAGGGGAGCAAGCATCAGATTAAATATACAAACAGATACGCAGATCTGTAAAACACTCACCATTGAGTACTTATCCTTGCACATTCCCAAGCCAAAGATCATGATATGACCATGCGAATCGGTGGCAGCTATCATTGTGCCATCCGGTGACCATTTGGCATCGAACACACTGCCATGGCCCTGCCCGTCGATATCATTGAAGAATTCGGTGACCATGATGCCCTGTTCAATGTCCCAAAGGAATACCTGACCATCATGGCCAGCGGAGAGCAGCACATGCTCGTCCCTTGGATTCGATTCGAGCACATACAGCTCATCCTTGTGGCCGCGCAGGACACGATGCAGCTTGGCTGATTTCGAGTCCCAGATTTTGATCTGTACGGGCCAAGGACATTCGATTAAAGATCGATGTGTGGGTGTGGGTAAGGGCAAATGCAACTCACGGTGAAATCATTAACGGCTGTAATGACATAACGATCCGAGGCATCCCATGCCACCATGGTAACCTTTAGCTTCTTGCCCTCCTCTGGCTCTGGACAGCTGCAAAGCGGAAGAAAGAGTTACATTGGGGGGGAAGGAGAAGAATCGTTTGACTATAATCGCACCTGGCCAGCCGTTCGGTCATGCACAGCTTGACGCTCTTCCACTGCTGCGACTCAAAGGTCCAAATGTGTGCAGTGCCATCCTTGCTGCCGGAAATGAATCTCAGTCCACGATGCGACCACTGCACCGAGTCCACGGCATCGGTATAGGCTTCAGTTTCCAGTATTCTTTTGGGCCCATCTTCGCCCATCATGTAGACGCGTACATGATGATCCGCCGAGCCGGCAGCCAGAAACATGCCGCCCGGCGAGAACGTTGTGCACATCATCTGCGCCTGTCCCGGTCGCAGTTTCTCGTGGTACTGTGTGGGCTTGGGCGCAAATGTGATCTTCTGGCCGCGTGGCGTCGAATACTGCCAGAAGGCAATGGAACCGTCTGTGCTGGTCGTCACCAAGTACTTCAAATCGCTGCGCGGCGATGGGCAAAAGTTCACCGACGTTATCATGCCCGTGTGGGCGGCAAGCACTGCAATGGGCGAGGTGGTCTGCATATCCCATACGCGCAGAATACGATCCACCGATCCGGCGGCCAGCATTGTGTTGTCCAGATTGATGGCAATGTCCGTGATCTCGGCCGAGGCACCGCGCAGCGTGGCCAGTAAGCGGCCATCCGCCGCAGACCAGATTTTAATGAGCAGATCATCGGCTCCGGTGATAATATAACGTCCCGTGCGATCGAAGAGCACACAGTATACGGAGGATAGATGGCCCACGGTGCGGCGCAGCAGAAGTGTCTTTTTATACAGCTCTGTGGGCACCAGCAGCTTTCGCCGCACTTCTCCGCCATACTCCCGGCCAGTCAGTACCCGGGCTGGAGGACAAAAAAGTACATTAATATTTATTTAAAATCAAAATCAAAGATCATTTTGGTCATCACTCACTTATATTGTGGGTGCGCTTGGTATAATCTGCATCTGGCAGTGATACGTCATGGAGGCGAGTGCAGTAATCCCTGAGGGTGCGATGCCCGTATATGCTGTCCGGGGTGCGCAAAAGATTTTGCCGACCAGTGCCAAGGAGCGAAAATATGCCCGGCACACTGCCCGGATATTGACGTTCCACGAGCGGACATAGACGGCCGCATAACTCCAGCAAATGATTGTCTCCAATATGCGTGAACTTTTGTTCCTGTCATGGAGAAAAATTCAAAAAAATTAACGTTTTTTTTTTATGTTTGTTTATCGAAGACCAGGGTCACGCGATGAATCGAACGCAGCTGTTTCGCGCACAACACTGGCTAGTGACTGGTGCATATAACCGTCTCGCTCTGGCGAACACAAGTCAGGGGGTTGATTGAGGAGCGTGCTTGTGTATGGGGGGAAAAGCAAGATGTCGGCTGCTGACAGACTAATTGTTGTACAAAAAATTACTATGCAATTTTAAGATTTAGTAATTTTTCAAAATTTAATCAATTTAACACAATTGGGACACTTTTGCTGGCTAGTTTTGCATTTTAGAATATTTTCATTTTTTTTTGTTAACAATCTTTAATAATTTAGCATTTAGTTATTAATTAGTTTACCAAAATGTTTGATTAATGCACTTTTAATTTTAATTTGCAAGAAACTAATTTACACACACGCGTGCACTTCTATCAATCAATCGATTCGCGCGTGACGTCACGTCACAGAAGCGAACGCACAGAGAGGGACAAGCGAAAGAAGTTTCCACCACTTATGCAAGACACACACACACGCACGCACAGCACTCGGGGAAAATGCAAGGAAATTAAACTAGAAACCAATCAAATCTCTCACTCACCAATTCGGCAAAGGTCTGCTGATGCTCATTTCCCAGCCAGTCAACGCGTCGCGGCAGAACCTGTGGAGAAAGGTAGAGGGGGGCAGAAGGGCATATTAGCTGTTATCACTTGCACCGCTGTCGAACCAAGAAAACAATGACGTCGCCACCGGGTGAAGGGACGGGGACCGTACGTCATTGGCATTTCTTCTTTTTAAGCAAGCGGACAGACCAGACGACCGCCAGACAGACTATCGGGCGGGCTATCCCGGGGCCCAAATGCCAGCGGACTACGTTTTCTGTGCTCAGTATAGCTTGAACTCTGATATAAAACCGACGTAGGTTTCTGTGTCGCTGCTGCTTCTGCTGCCGGCAGCAGAAACAACAACAAAACCCAAACAAAAATATATAAACAAACGCAGGGCAGAGTTTTTGCATAAACCGTGATACCGAATACCCCCGCCCCAAATCAGTCCAGGAGCCGTCAAATCCTTGGGCTGTGGCCCCACACGCTTACATTCTTCTGCTGCAGCTCCTGGATTAACACCTGTAAGGTTGCAAACGATGGATGCAGTTAGTAAAATGGATGTAAACGAAACCAAAAGATTCAAACGTTGAAAATTGCGCTCTTTTTGTGGAGGCAGCCTCAACGCCTTCCGTTCACACCGACCTTTGCCGTCTCGTGCAGTGGCCCCGCCGTCAGGAACTTCGATATGAGGAAGTATAACTCTGCAAGAAGAACAATTCCACACAATAAGTGCAACAGTTGTGTGGGCAAATACCATTATTATACGAAAATTGCAATTTTTTGTCGGGATGTTCTTGCAATTCGACTCGCGGCCATTCAGCCCAGCCATCGCGAATGCACAGCCAGCCAGCCCATCGCAGGGCACACACACCTCTCTCCCGAGGCTGCGGGTGGCTCCGGGCAGCCATATTTATGCACACACTTATTGTTTTCGTACAAAACGTACCTGGCACTATCGCATCATTAGAACTGGGCTGGCTATTTGCCATTATTCATTGCGAACTAAGCCTCGGATTATTACAAAATTGTAGTTGCTTTCTTCTAAAATTCTTTTTTCAGCAGTGTGACAGCGGATTTATGGATAGAATATACCGCCTGCCTCTCGGAAATATACCAAAATTTACATTTTCATTTTCAAAATATACCATAAATATACCGAGGAAAAGTACTAGCTTAACCCTCTCAACATCCCTCTATTTAAACTGGTGCAACCTTGAGTTAAATCGCTGAAAATAATAGACACAACTTGACCCCAGGTAATAAAGTTAATTCTTTCTCTTTTACGATCCTTGAATCCTAATTTCGATTAAAATTGGAAGGAATGGGCTGGAACTGAAACGATGGGGTACGTTAGTGCCCCAAATGTGTAGTTACCGTGTAGTTAGCATGTAAGAAAACGGACATATTAATTGGCCTTCTTTCTTTAAGCCCTATTCTATAAGTAATGCAATAATAGGAAGTCTCTCATATTAGCCAAATTTGTAGAAAATTGGTTCATCAATCCGATAAAATTATATGCTAAGTGGTGAGAGTCCCAACTGCTTGTAATATTAAATCGAATATCAAAAGTGAGCAATATGATTTGCCTCGAAATATTTACGGTATATTGTGAAAATGAAAAAGATATATTTGGGTATATTTTTGATCGTCAGACGAGTATATCTTATTGATAAATCCGCGGTCACACTGGTGATATTTTAATTTTAATTTTATTTTAATAAAAACCATTATTTGTCCACGAAACAATTAATGTTCGCAGTAATTCTCGTACGAAACAGATAGTGCGAAAAACCCCAGAATGGAGTGCAACCTGGGCAGTGAAATAGGCCTGAAGATGCGCGTAAGTTGCTTTTTGCGGAAAATCAATGAACTTCGTAATCCAAGCAAAAATTTTAGAGTGCCGTCAAGGCAAAGCTGCTGGAACTGGGCACGGGCGGCTCATCCGGCTTCATAGACGACGAACTGCCGGACTACGTGATGGTGATGGTGGCCAACAAACGCACCAAACAGCAAATGGCCGCAGAGTTAAATCTCTTTCTGGGCGACCAGACGGATCTCTTTGTCACCTGGCTGCACGAAGTTCTCCAGAAGCTGCAGGAAGTCACATTGCCCACAGCCAGTGGTAAGTTTTGTGGTTTTCGTTCGTTCCCCCCTCGAGTGTCATTATCTAATCGAATCTGAACGATCCTCTAGCTTCCAGCAAAAAGCGCAAATCTCGTCAGCTCGAAGCACGTCCCAAATCGAAGGAGAAGGACAAAAGGCACTCGTCGAAGAAGGACAAAAGGGTGCAGAGGAAGTCGGGCGATGAGATGGCAGATGGACAGTCAAGTTCGGCCGATGCCATGCCCGTCATTAGCTCCATAACCGATGCCTTTGCCGAGGAGCTGCTGGAGAAAGCCAAAAAATCACTTGACATCGACATCAATGCCAAGGATGAGATTGTACACAAAAAGAAACGCAAGTCAATGGAGAGTGAGGAGGAAACGGGAGACGGAGAGGTGGCCCCCACTACAGACATAAGCTCAACCGCCAACAGCGGCGTCAATCGGCAGAAGGATCTGGCCGAGCTGGCTGAGATTCAAAAGAAAATCCATGCGGCCAAAAAGCATTTGCGCAAGATAGGCGAAATAGAGGACGAGAGTGATGTGGAGGCGGAGGATGACGACGACGACGATCTCTTGAACATCAACGAGCAGGAGGATGAGCCGGAGATCCAGCAGTCGTCCGTTGAAGAAGTACAGGAAAAGGTCCCTCCCGCACGCAAAACCAAAAGTCCAATTATTTTCAAGAGGCGAGAGCAAACCCCTCCTGAGCAGCGTGTCGAGCCAGATATTGATTCACGCCAGGCGGTGAAGCTGGATTTGGAGATTGAGAAGGAAAAGGAGAAGCCCAAGGAAGATCGCTCGGAACGACGTTCGGTCCATGACCGTCTGGGTTCCAAACAGGCCGCACAGCCGCCATCAGAGCGCCCGCAACGCGGCCAAAAGGAGCTCTATGTCCCGGCACATCGCAGACGTCTGGAGGCATCGGAAGCACAGGCACCCAAGGATCGCAGCCAGCGAGAACGCTCAAGAGAACGTCGCTCCAGCCGCGACAATCTCAGGGAATCGAACCGGGCCCATCGCCAGCGACGTTCGCCCAGCCCCGAGGCACCCAAGGCCAAGCAACGCATTGGTTCGCGTGTCATTGTGGCAGTCCACAAGCCGCCAGAGCCCTCGGACGATGAAGATATGGCCGACAAGCCTGTCAACTCGGTCATCAAGATCAAGCCCCGGCCCCAGGTGTCGCCCCGAAGACAGGCGTGCAAGAATCTACTCATGAGAGCTGTGGCCGATGCCCAGAGATCAACGATTCTGGCCAAGACGTCAGCGCCTTCGCTAAAGAAAGATATTGAGGAGGTGGAGCTGGTCAGCAGCACCTCGCTGGGCAAACGCAAGGCGCCGGAAAAGTTGGAACGCGATCGATCGCGTGATCGGGCCAAGCGTGATCGCAGTGCCCCAACCACGGAGCTGTTCAGGCGCAGCACTCGCGAGTTGGTGGTCAATGTGCTGCAGCGGGATGCGGCAGGCAAGCAACAACACACCGCCCGACGCTCCAACGATAGTCAAGCCGAGATGAAGCTGAAGCTGGTGGAGGAAGAGTATGGGCCCAGTCTCGTGGCCGAAGACTACGAGCCGTACGTGCCGCAGCTGTTGAATCACGTGGAGGATATAGACTTGCACATTGGTTCGCCAGAGGCGAGGCCCAGCTCTAGGGGACCCAAAACTCAGTTTGTGGTGACCCTGAATGGGGAGAAAACCTCAACGTCGGCCAGCAGGGACAGGGACAGGGACGCCACCTATCGCAAGCGGAGCATCTCGGTGAAACGCTCATCCTCACCCGTAGCCACAACACCACAACAAGTGACCTCTTCCAGTGCGGAACCAACTGCTGCCACAGCTGCTGCCTCCTCCTCCTCCTCGTCATCGTCCTCAATGGTCGACAGACGCCGCAAATCCAATCGCGCATTGAGCATCACCCCATCGCCCAATTCAAGTCCATCAAATCATCAAATCACACGAAGTCTGAAGCGTAATGAGGTGCTCAGGCAGCAGCAGGAAATCAAAAAGATCATCATCAAAAATGACACCGACGAGGACGACGAAACGCACAGTGCACCGCCAAAGAAGAGCCAGTTGCCGCACAAGCGACAAGCGGTGGGTGCCAGCAGTTCTGTGGCCTCGGCCAATGGTCATAAGGAAAAAAGAGCAAAGGCTGCCGCCACAGAGGAGCGCTCGAATACGCCACCACTGCCGGCCACTGGCCGTCAAGCCTTGCCCAGACTGGAGAAGGAGAAGCGAGCCGTCAGCAAAGAGAAATCTGGAAATGCAAATTCAAATTCTAGTGTAGAGCCATTGACGGCATCGGCTACGGCACCAGTGTCCGTAATAGTCTCTGCATCGGCCAAAAATAAACACACGCCCATTCGCTTTACTTTAAAGTCGGAGGAGAAGTCACAGGCACAGGCACCGGCACAGGTACAGGCACAGCCTGCCACAAGAAAGCGTCGTTCGGGCAGTCATGAGCGTGATGCATCGATGGAAAGGCGAAAAGTACCCTTACGGAATTTAGAGGATAGAAAATATGACAATTTGCCGGCATGTAAGTGTAGCCACGATCTATAATCGATAATCGCCACAAACAACCTTAAATGTACTTTGTTTTTGTTGCAGTAAGCGCCGTCAGCGTGGACTCGGCCGTGTTGAAGGTGAGCAAGCCCAAGGAGCGTTGCAAATACCATCCGAGCTGCACAAAACAATTCTGCGAGTACTATCACCCGACGGCGCCATGCAAGTCCTTTCCCAATTGCAAGTTTGCCGACAAATGCATGTACTCGCATCCCAAGTGCATGTACGATATGTCGTGCATGAGCATTGACTGCAATTATGCGCACAGCGGACAGCGGGATCTCAGCCATGTGCAGCTAACGGCACCGCCTTTATGTGAGTGGGGCAGCATTTCAATTATCCGCCGTCATTTAATTTAATTCTCCTTTCTCTACTTTCTCCTTTTGGACAGCCTCCCATGTCATACCTGTGCAGAACTATAAATCAATATCGGCACCCATGACGGCCACCACAGCAACAACAATGTGCAAATATTATCCGAATTGCACCAAGGTGGGGTGCACCTTCTATCATCCAAAGCCATGCCGTTTTGGCAAGAATTGCGTCAATAAGCTGGAGTGTGTCTTCTATCATCCGGAGATGCAGAGCAAATTCAAATGGGTTGCCTCGATGGGCTGAGCATACACCTAACACCACCACTCACCACTCAACACCCATCCCACATGGCAACCCTCATAAGTTTTAACAATATTTAGCTAATGTCATTTTATCCATCCACTCTACCTACTCCCTGCTCCCGGCTGCCACTGCTACCTGCTATATGCCAGATCCCCGCTATATTCAACACTATACCAAAATCCCTTTTTTCTATTGGATCTAATTGGGAGCCTGGAGCTGTGGAGTTCTTTTTTAATTATACACAGAGAGCTGTGTAGCCAAAACAATTTCATTTCATTTATGCATTTGATTTGCACACACACACACACAAATTTATATATATTAGACATTAGCTGCTATCTTCCTCCTCCACTCTCACGTAAAACAAAACGATAAATTGGATCTTTTTTATTGCATATGAACATAATCTACACACGCGTCATGCAAAGGTCTGCGAATAAAATTAGCAATAGTTGCTACAAGTTGGAAAATTAAATTGCTTTTATTTGTCTGCTGAACTGAACTCTCTCTCAAAATATGTAGGGAACAATATAACTTAAATTTGGTAACAGTTCGCGAACAGCAATGAAAAAACCTTATCAGCGAAATTCAAGTGGAATATCAATGTACTGCGTCATCCCCACCACAATGTATGCTGCATTCTGGGGCATTCTCTTTGCAGCATTCGCTTGTGCGTCTCGTGTCGAACCTTCTCCTGTGGCTGAAATGGCAGCAAGAACGTGGCTTTAGATCGATTCAAAGATCGATATATTGTTGCAGTAATCTGATTGGATGCATCAGCAAAATTCAAAGTTATTGCCTGACTTATTACGTATTCCTTTTAGATCAAAAAATGGATCAATCGTGTTTGGAAAAAAGTCGAAATATTTAATATTTATCATATATGTATGTATGTATGTATGTATAGTACAGTCTCTTAAGGTTACGCTTAGAAATTCTAGAGCAAAATGTATGTCTTTCAATTGATTTGAATGCTTAACCAATACATAGTTATAGTTTATCTCATAATCTGATAGTTGCAATTGCTTTTCGTTACTAAGTTTTAGGTTTAGTATAAGGCCACATTTCCTGTTGTATATACTTGGGTATATATTAGGTATATAGGATTTTTTAAACGTTTTTGTTTCTTTTAGCTCAGCTAATTTAGATGTAGATGTAAAAGTCGGCAATACGAATACAAATTTACTATTTACAAACAAAAATACTCACACAATACAATTTGAAGGTAGGATATTGGATACGTGGGGAATATGTGTGTGGGTGTGGGTGTGTGTATGGGTGTTGGTGTCCAGTTTTTCACAGAGCTATAACTTTGTTCGCAGCTTTAGGATTACACACGGTACGTACTCGTGGATGAGTCAACGAGGAACCGAATACTGAAACTAATCTTAACGGATGTATCGTAACTACACATAACGACTATAGAGTGCTGGGGTTTGCCATCTAAACCTACTCAAAAATAAATAGACAACGGCATCATCATTTATAATTATTAACTAACTAAAGCATAGACATAGGCATCGAGGTGGTGGATATGTGTGGGGGGCGCTACTGCTGCTCCTCTTGCTGCTGGCTTTGAGCACCTTAATACAAAACTTACGTACAAAAACATTGCATTACTCCTTACACATCTCTAGGGTATTATTATATACGTATGGGCGGACTTTAGAATATCTTTTTCTTGTTCTCGTTTTGTTTGCTTTTGCTAATCGCATTTCCATCGATGCTTAAACTCTAAATAAGTCGTTCCTCTGGCGGCGGCTTCAGCACATTGTCCATTTCCAGCCTCGGATTGCAGTACTCCTGGGCGCTGGGGCTGTAGGTGCCGCGTGTGGCACGCTTATTGCGCGCCATCACCAGAAAGGTGCCCAACAATGCGCCGGCAATGAGGAGCAACACCACCACAACGGGTATAACAATGATGGCAATGTCTGTCGTCGATGGGCCATCCTCCTTGGCAACAATCTAAGTAACGGAGTAGGCAGAAATAGTATCAGTATGCTCTTAAAGAGATCTCCTTCTATACTTACCAATGCCGTGCAATTCTTGCCCGCAAATCCTTCCGTGCAAACGCAATAGTAGTCCGGTTTTGCGCCACAGTCCTCCATGCAGCGGCCACCATTGCCGCAGATATCAGTGGCATTACAGGGATCCGTAAAGTTGCAATAGGCACCGCAATAGGGCTTCTCGCAGATGCACTGGAAGGAGCCGGGCTTGTTGAAGCAGCGACCCAGCCCGCCGCAATACTCGCCCTCCACACTGCACTCATCGATGTCCGTTTCACAGTGTATGCCCTGGAAGCCGGTGCCCAGGCAGTCGCACTCGTAGCCGCCCACCAGATCCTTGCACTGGCCCCCGTTCTGGCAGGGGTTCGAGTCGCACTCGTTGATGTCCTGCTCGCACAGACGACCCGTGTAGCCCAGGCTGCATTTGCACATGGGCGACTGCAAAGCAAGAAGCGTTTAGTCTAGGGTATTGGTGGGGATTGTATATGAGTTTCACTTACCACTCCAGTGGTCAGGCAGAGTCCGCCATTATCGCAGGGCGTTCGCTCGCAGAAGGGCACATCGCACAGGGAACCCTCAAAGCCCGAGGCACAGGTGCACGTAAAATTATTGCCAGTCAATCCATCTGCGGGGGAGAAGAGGAAATGTTGGTCAAGTTTCTGTTCAAGGCAGGTGCATAGTCCCGTGTACTCACTGAAACCATCCTCGCAGCTGGACCCATTCCGGCATGGCTCGTTCTCGCACGTCATCTGCTTGAGTACATCGCACTGGGGACCGGTGTAGTCCTCCGGACAATCGCAGAAATAGGCCGCAATCAGATCGGTGCAGTTGCCACCGTTGCGGCACGGCTGCAGGGCGCATTCGTCAATGTTCTGCTCGCAGTAGCGGCCCTCGAAGCCATCCGGGCACTGGCAGAAAAAGTCTGCCACCTGGTTGATGCAGGTGCCATTGTTCTTGCACTCCGTGTTGAGGCACTCATCGATGTCGATGCCGCAATCGTCGCCCTCGTAGCCCGCCTGGCAGGTGCACGCATACTCGTCGGACGGCGCCCGACAGAAGCCATCGTTGCGGCAGTCCGTCTGGAAGCACAGAATGCAGCCCTCCTCGGGTCGCGTTGTATTCAAACGGAACTGGGCCTTCAGCTGCACCGAGACGTTCTCGGTGCGTGGATACAGTTCGGCATTGGAGAAGTACGGCAGCAGCAGATCGCCCACGCGCGCCTCGCCCACACAACCCTTGAACTGGGAGCCCTGCTGGGCGGACAGGGTGGAGCCACGCGACTGACGCGACTCGGGCATGCCGCCCAAGTACACCTGAGTGCTGCTGGACAGCAAGTACTGAATGGCCGCCTGATCAATGTCAACGGAGAAGGACGGTGCCGGATCCACCATGGACTCCCAGCCCTTCCAGCCACCCTCCAGCTTGCCATTGTGGGCCCTCAGGTAGATGCGGCTCCACTCACCGTCGGCGTTCTCCTTCTCAAAGCGCGCGGACTCGCCAATGTGCAGTTGGGTGAGCTTCCAGGTGATGGTCACGCGTCCCCCGTTGACGCCAATCTCAAAGAAACTGTCCGCATTGTCGATGAACAGCAGAGTGCCGCCGGCGCGTGTCCGATAGGCAATCTCGATGCTGGGCTTGAGCGTCTGCTTGGGACCAGTCTCGCCGCCGGTTTCCTCGGCGGGTGGCGGCTCCTGGAAGTAGAAAAAGGCCAGCGGGCTGCGCTCTCGGCCCGTAAAGGTGGTATTGGTCAGGCACTCGTAGCCATCGTCCAGGTTCTGGCACACACTCTCCCCGGGACAGGTGACCAGCTGGCAGAATTCAATCTCCTGACAGTCCTTGCCCTTGTAGCCATTGGGACACTTGCAGCTGTAGTCGTTCCACGTGTTTCGGCACTCCGCATTGTGGCGGCAGGGATTCTTGCGGCACAGATCATCGGACACTTCGCCCGGCAGCACCGATCCACGGTCAATGCTGACTGGGCCCAGGGGCTTGGCATTCACCTGCACATCCGTGACATTGAGTGGATACATCTCGACAATGAGATTGAGCGAGCCATTGCTCACTTTCACGTCCTGTATGATGCCCTTGAAGTAGTCCTTGCTGTCGTCTGTCGCCTCCTTGCTGAGCACTGTGGCACTCTCGTCCACGCCGGGCTCTGTGCTGGCTGGCAGCAGGGATTCACGCGTCGGCGCTGGACCGCCCAAGTACAGCACCTGTGCATCCAGCAGACCCGTCGTCGACAGCGTCTTGCGGAAGTACTCGGTGCCATTGAGCTTGACCTGCACCAGGGTTTGATTGCGCACCACCTCGATCAGATGATTGTAGCCATTGTCCAGCTTCTGGCCACCCACGGTGTAGGCCTCGGGTGTGCCAGAGAATTGCATCTTCACCAGCAGCTCGCCACCATGCAGCTTGGCCGACACATACGAGTCACCAATGTCTGGCAGGGAAGGTTCAGAGAATGTTAGATTGGGGAGATTAAAGAGATTTTAAAGAGAGAGATTTTCGACTCACTTTTGGTGGGCGTTTTGCGTGGATCACTGCCCAAATAGAACACCTGCCCCGTAGGCTCTCGCGTGCGTATAAACATGGATATGTCCAGTATGGAGCGTATGGCCCGCCTGCCCACATCCGTCGTCTCCACAATCACAGCCGAATGCGTGGTATTCTCATGCCCAAACGTTGCTGCTGTCATATCTATAGGGAACACAATCGTAAATGAAGCCTCAGGGTATCTTTAATCCATCTACTCACTGTGCTGGCAGGTGTGCCCGAAGAAGGGCCTCGGACAGTGGCAGGCGAATGTGTGCCACAGATCCGTGCACTCGCCATTCGAATGGCAGGGATTCGGTTTGCATTGCTCGGTGCGCGGACAACCGCTTTGGACATTCTCCAGCTTGGTATCTCCGTACGTAAAATTGGCGCTCTGCTCGTCGGGAAAGATCCATTTGCCATTGACGACAATGTCCTGCATGCAGCCCACAAAGGCCGAGGGCTGGTGCGTCAAATGTCGCAGATATGACTTCAGATTGGGTATCGTACCGCCCAAATAGGTGCGCGGAAACGAGGGCTGACTGTTGTTGGCCGTCTCGTAGGAGCCCACCGGAAATATGGCCTGCTCATCGTTGGCGGACAGCACCAAATGCGATGTATTGATGGCCACAAACACCTTGTGCCAATTGCTGTCGTTCAGCTTGGAGCCAATGAAGACACCCTCCCATTTGTTCAGCAGCGACGAGTGCAGATTCAAGCGTCCATTAATTAGCTCTAGTATATAGCTCACAGGCTCATTCTTCTCGCCAGAGGTGCCAAAGGCCAGCACACCGTTGGGCAGCGTTGTCCTAAATTGCAGATTAATGTCGTAGCCCTCCTCGCGGCCGGTGGTCACAGAGATCAGGCTGGTGGCCACCATCGACAGGGTGGTGGTTTTCTCGCACGTGTCGCCCTGGAAGCCATTCTCGCAGGTGCAATTGTACAGATGAATGGTCTCATTCACCAAATACGGACGACAAGTGCCATTATTCAGACAGGGCTGCAAAAAAAAAAAACACAAGCAATAATCAGCAAAGATTCGGGGATTTAGATGTCGTTTAAGGACCCACATTCGTGAGGCATCCAATCAGTGGCACCGAACAGTTCTTGCCACCAAAGTTGGCGTCACAGTCGCAGTCGTAGTCATCGATCTGATCAATACAGGTGCCGCTCTGGCATGGATTGAAGCGATCGCACTCATCGATATTGATCTCACAGTGGGTGCCCTCGAAGCCCGGCTCGCATTCGCATGTGTAGGTGCCGATGCCATCGTTGCAGGTGCCATGCTTGCTGCAGGGATTGCTTTCGCACTCATTAATATTGATCTCGCAGTTTTTGCCAATAATGCCAGGCACACAAACGCATTCGTAGCTGCAAATATAACGAGAATTGGTCAGAAATTCTGTTTGGGATTGCTTGGATTTTACACTCACCCGCTGGCATTCTCGTAGCTAAACGGCTGGCTAAACACCTTGGGCAGGTCCGTGAGGCGGCTGAGCTGGTAGAGCGTCTGATTGGAGCGCTCCAGGCAGTTGCTGTTGTACTGACAGGGATTGCTCTCGCACTCGTTGATATCCTGATCGCAGTTCTTGCCCTTGTAGCCCGCATGACACTCGCAAAAGTAGTCCTTGACCTGGTCCAGGCACTTGGCACCGTTCGTGCACGGATTCGACACACACTCGTCGATATTTAGCTCACAGTTCTGACCCTCGTAGCCGGTGCCGCTGCAGTCGCAACGGAAGCTGCCCAACTGATCGATGCACTGGCCGCCATTCAGGCAGGGATCACCCACACAGTCATCGATGTCGATGTCGCAGACGCGTCCCGTCATGCCCGGTATGCAGGAGCAGGTAAAATTGTTGATCATATCGATGCAGGTGGATCCATTCGAGCAGGGATTGGTGATGCATTCGTCAATGTCGATCTCACAGTTCTCGCCACGATATCCGGGCTGGCAAACGCACTCGTAGGCATTGATCTGTGCGGGCAAGAAAAAGGATTCAAGTGGGTTAAAGGGCAGCTAATAGTTTTGTTGTTGCAGTCAAGCTTTAGGTTTAAGCAGGAAGGATCAGGATTTGGTTCCGTCACTCACTTGTCTCAATATCCGATGCTTTCCGTATTTAAAGAAAAACAACTAATTACACTTTAGTAACCACTTTAGTCGTCACCCTCCCCCCATGCGGGATTCCCCCCTTGATAACCTACCTTGTTGTGGCACGTGGCGCCGTTCAGACAGGGAAAACTGAGGCATTCGTCCACATCGGAGTCACAGTGGATGCCCGTAAAGCCCGGCGTGCAGTAGCACTTGTAGGATCCCTTCTCGTTCTTGCAAATGCCATTGCCGCAGATCTTCGGATGCAGCGTGCACTCGTCCACATCGTTGGCGCAATTCCTGCCCGTCCAGCCGCGTGCGCACTTGCACTCGTAGTCGCCGTTGGGCAGATCCAGGCACTCGCCACCGTTCTGACATGGCTGGGTGGCGCACTGGTTGCACACCTTGTTCTCCGGACAGATGCACTGATTCTGCACGCACACCATCGGCTCCTGGCAGTTGAGCGGCGAGCAGTTGTCCGCCTTTTCGCACCGATCCCCAGTGTGGCCCACGGCGCAGTAGCAGTGTGTGCCGTTCATCGAGCAGGTGCCACCGTTCAGGCACTTGCCGTTGGTTGCATTGCAGTTGATGGGCGTCAGGGCCATGGCGGCGGCCGCGCTCGCTCCTCCATCGCCGCTGCTCTGCTGACAGTTGTAGCCTAGGGGAGAAATTTCGTAATTAGAAGTGTGAACAGGGTGTTGCGAGTATTTTACTTAAGATATTTAATTATGTAAGTATTTGTACTACTACTACGCCAAATATTTACACAGTTGGATTAGCCGGGGAGGGTTGCACTAAAAGTTAAATCTAGAGCTTTGACGCTCTTCAAATAACTACCAAAAAGGGCTAAAACGTATGAATAAAGTCAAATGTATAAGTAGAATCAAAGAAAATATAGTATAATATAATATAATATAATATAATATAATATAATATAATATAATATAATATAATATAATATAATATAATATAATATAATATAATATAATATAATATAATATAATATAATATTATTATATTATATTATATTATATTATATTATATTATATTATATATTATATTATTATATTATATATATTGGTGACTGTTGTTGTTGTTGGTTTTTGTTAAGTTTACTAACTGTTGTTGTTGTTGTAGTTGTTATTGGTGGTATTCTGGTTGTTGGAATGGTATTCGTATTCGTAATTGCTGGTAGAGTGATTGCTACTGTTGTTGTTGTTGTTGGCAGTTGTTCTGGTGTCGGTGTGGTTGTTGTTGTAGGTAGACAATGACCAATATTAATAATATTATTATATTATATTATATTATATTATATTATATTATTGTAATATAATATTATTATATTATATTATATTATATTATATTATATTATATTATATTATATTATACTATATTTAATATAGTAATATAATATGATATAATTGTTATATTGTCTTTGGTAGAAGGCACTACTTGCAGTACAGCCATTAACCGCATTCAATATTCAAAACTACATTTAATTGGATAATTGGATGACACGACTTTTGGAACAACCCTTAGCTTCACCTCCATTTGGTCGAATATATACGTATGTACATGTGTGTATATTATATGCCAAACCTGTGTATCCACTAGCACATATACAGGTATAATTGCCACTATATCCCAGGCAGGTGCCACCGTTCAAGCAGTTTTCTTGGGGACATGCATTCAGGGAGGCCGATCGATGGGTTGGTGACTGTTGTTGTTGTTGTTGGTTTTTGTTAAGTTTACTAACTGTTGTTGTTGTTGTTGTAGTTGTTATTGGTGGTATTCTGGTTGTTGGAATGGTATTCGTATTCGTAATTGCTGGTAGAGTGATTGCTACTGTTGTTGTTGTTGTTGGCAGTTGTTCTGGTGTCGGTGTGGTTGTTGTTGTAGGTAGACAATGACCAATTGGGCCTATGGATTTGTTAGCCATATACGGGAGGATTGTTGTTGTTGGTTGGTTGGTTGGGTTGTATATAGTATAGTATATAAGATTAGGGATTAGTGTATAGCGCATAAATCAGTTGTTAGTATTAAGCAAATGGAAGATTAATAAAAAAAAAAAGCAGATGCACATTAAAACAATGCATTTCCGGAAGCTTAAAGGCAGTCAATAATTGATATTGATAGAGCAAAGCGACTCTCATGATGTCTCACACGAATTAGTATAGTAATAAAAAACGAATGAGTCTGTTCGCTTATGGGAATTTTTTTTTTTTTTTTAATTTTTTGACTTTTTTGCCTTGAAGCTTTGAAACGCACTGTGGGCGGGAGACCCACCCCCAACTACAGTAATTGCTACCCACTAGCCCATCTTCTAGCCATCTAGTCCATCCGCCATCCTCCAAGCCTTCAACCACGTACTCAGCTTCAGTTCGCAACGCTTCCGCTTGAGCCACTCGGGCGATATGTAGCGCTTCTTTTTCTCGCTGGTGCACTGCGTTGGATTGAGCAGCTCCACTTCGATCGGAGAAGGAGTTGGCGGCTCCAAGTCGGAAGCTTTTGTTGTTGTTGTTAAATTATCCAATCAATATATAAGACCAAAAAACCATTAAACCCAAAGAAATAAAATGAAAACGCATGCATTTGCCCATGAACAACCTTTAAAGGTTAACCTTTTCGCTTTTACAGGGAGAGAGTCTCCCAATGGAGATAGAGTATGAAGGACTTACCCGTTGTGCCTGGCTTACACACGCACTTGCCGCCAACGCACTCCGAATCGATGGGACACTGCGGGGCGCAGCTTGGGCCCAGCTGGCAGAGCTCTCCACTGTACTCCGGCGGGCAGAGGCACTGGAACCCAATGGCCTTGTCTATGCAGGAGCCGCCGTTGAGGCACTGCTGGGTCTGGCAGGTCATGGGTCGATCGCACACCTCACCGCCCCATCCGTCCAGGCACTGGCAGGTGTACCAGCCGTACGTATCGAAGCATCGTCCGCCATTCAGGCACGGACTCTTGTCGCACTCATCCACATTGCTCTGGCAGAAGGCGCCCGTGTATCCGGTGCCCGAGCAGTCGCAGCTGAAGCCATTGATCCGATCGATGCAGCTGCCATTGTTCTGGCACGGCTGGGAGGCACACTCGTCCGTGTCGATTTCGCAGCGTGGACCCGCATAGCCCTTGGGGCACTCGCACGCAATGCTGCCGGTGCTGCCAAGCACCACGCAGGCACCGTTATTCAGGCAGGGATTCGACTGGCACAGCGGATGGATGTTCACCTCCGTCTCGCAGTGCTGCCCACTGTGCTGGGCATCGCAGAAGCACTGGTAATCGCCGCGTGAGTTCTCCAGGCAGGTGCCACCATTCACACAGGGATTCTTGCCGCAGGGCGAACCATTGTCCTTCTGGCAGTTCTTGCCCGAGTAGCGGGCCGTGCAGCGGCACTCGTAGCCCTCCGAGTTGGAGGAACACGTGCCATGTCCCATGCACGGATCGTTCAAACAGAAGTTGTCCGGCAGCCGCGTAAACAGATCATGATCGCTGCAGGGTCCCGGCGTCAGCGGACACACACCAAATACGACATTCTGTATGGTCGAATTGTTGACGAACTGCAGTCCGGGTCCATCCAGCAGGCAGCCGGAGAAGGAGTTGCCCAGTATCAAGATGGCATCCTTGTAGCCAATGTCCTGATTCGTCAGGAATTGACTGTTGTATGTGGAGTTGGCTAAAGAAGAGCAGGCGTAAAAAGGAGGGGTAAGTATGGCAATTTTGAATGAATTTAAACTACGTTTTCTATGCCCCCATATCATGGATATTCTATATGTAGTTTGGGATGTTACATTTATTTTCATTCGATTGGCAATTAATCTAGAGCTGGCACATGCTCATTTTTACGGCATTTACGATAACTTTTATGCAATCGAAGTGAATATAGCCGTTCGCTTATGTGAAATTTGTAAACGAAATCAGCGTCAGCATTTTTTTCCAGTTTAATAATTGTTTGATTTCTGTGTGCCCTCAGTTATACGATGAGTGGCCAGTTCTAATCCCTTCCCTTGCCCAATTTACTCTACAAAATTTCACGATTTCTTCGGACAACCACGACGCACACCCAAGTCGTGTTAGGCCCCCAATTTTAGACCCAATTTGTTTTGTGCCTGGTTGATTATCACTTACCAAATATGCTTGCCGCACGATCCACATGCAAATAGAGGTTACCGTACTCGTATTTGAACTGCAGCGTATGCCAGCGATTGTCCAACAGCTGGTAGGGCAATTTCACATCCAGCCGATTGTTTGGTCCATGGACGGCGGGGCCGGCCAATGAGATTTGCAGAAAATCGTTGAGCACTGAGATTACGATTGAGTTTTTGTTGTACTGCTGGGCGAGTATCTCACCGCCGCGGCACGAGCGGAAACTAATTGCCGAATGGTCCCAAATGGGCATCGGCGTGGTCAGGCGGAGGTAAGTGGAGCCATTAAAGTATGCCTCCTTGGTTTGCACCTCCACGGAGGCAACATCTGCAAAAGAGAAGATCAAGAGGAGTTTAGTTGTGGGGTTTTACTTGTGACTGAAATGAAATTAAATGAAATGAAAGCATGACAAGGGCAGGCCACAGCCAGGCCAAGTCGGATCGGAGGGCGTACTCTCATTTAACTAATCGCATTTCATTCGAATCGCGGTGCCGGGTTGGTGTGGCATTTGTAACCGTAGACTTCTTCCTCATTTCCTCAGCTCAGACTTATTTGGCCACACAGCAAAATGGCCAATTGGTTTACTTTGGCTTACATTTTCCCCTCTATGGCGTTTTATTTTTCTCCTTCTCTCTCTCTCTCTCTCGGGCATTTCCCTAGCCGTCTACCCGTTTGGCTAAGAAAGTGTTTTTTTTTTTTTTGTCGACTAGCATTGACCAAATTAGACAAGTTGCCTTGGCCAGACGCTCATGCATGCCACATGCCACCGCACTCAAATGGTAATCAGTTAACAATTTCATTTCCAACTTTCATTTGCGACGGATCGCTTGCCAAGGCGCAGAATCAATTCCCATTTCCCCTAAGCAGCAGCAAGAAGTTGTAGACCAGAAGACGCCGTCCATAACTTTGGACTTTGAGTGGTTTTCTAATTCATTTTTCAAGCGAGAGGGAAAGGCTGGCTACTGGCAATAGACCGAAGCGAAAGGTACCCTGAAACCCCTGCAAATCAATGTCATACGAAGCGTTCGAATAATGCGTAAAAATCCAGCAATGACTGTTCATACTCGTCTGTTTGTGCTTAAATTGGTGCCCGAGGTACGCGCATGAACATTTGTGCAAAAGCCGGTTTTGTAGACCGTTCAATAAACTGCAATAGGCAAAAGACCAAAATAAAACGGAAAGAAAGTGGCCAAAAGGAAAAGTTAATAGCAATAGAAATTGCAGCACATGAAAATAGGCAACTAATTAGGTTTTTTTTTTTAGATTTAATAACTCTAGGGGCTTTTGCACGAGAGATCTATGTGCCTTCACCTATTCTTTCTAATTCAATTCGTGACTCTTCGCTTAAATGTTGTGCGCCCGAGTATCGCAACTACTGCTTGCTTTAACAAGCTTCAACAGGCACTGCTTGCTTGATACAATTTGTTTTGCTGTAAGTTGCAAATTGATAAAATTTCAATGGAAACCGTTTCACCGTATTTCCCCTATTAATCTTGGGTGTTTGAAGCCGGGTTATCTATTTTCCATTCCATCTACCATCACTCAAGCTGAAGTTGGGATACATACGACGAGTATACTCTCCATTAAAAATGACAAATGAAACTGTTGGAAGCCGCCAAAAACTTGAGAAACCTTTGCCATGGCACTGACTGAAGTACATAGCGAGGTTTATGGCCAAAACGAACATAACCAGATTGAAGTTTTTGGGGGAATTTGTGCTGGCGTGTTGGCGCTTTTCGCATTAATAAACTTTTAAAAATCGTACATATTTTTGCACTTGCCCGCCTGCCCGCCATACAAGAGATCATTTTAGCACCTTCTCGGCTTGGTTGAACCCACACACGTTGCTGGTACTATGCCCTTTGGGCCGGCTGCCCTGACCCATGGCCTGATGGGCTATGGATTCCGGGCTTAGAAAGCGCTTGAAGCGACCTCGTCGCAAAACAGAACCTGAACGACGAACAACATAATGGAAAAAACATTATGAGGCCATCGATTTTGTGCCGCCTTGCCTTGTCCGGTCTTCACAAAACATTTCGTATTTTATTTTGTATTTAAAGGCGATTTGTGGTATTTGCATTGACAGTTGTTCCATCGTTTTGCCAGTCGTTTTTGTTAATGTATGCCACAGGAAGGGGCAGGGCAGGGGCAGGTGTGGAAGGGTAGGGGAATGGAGTGGTGTGAGCCAGTAAGTCGACAGTAAAGAGCTCGTAATTATATTATACTCACGTACGAAACTAGGCACAAAATTATTCAAAAGTTAAACAACAAAAATGCGACTTAAATTGTTAGGCCGTTGGACTTAAGTCTCCGACTAAGCGATACCCATTACTTAAATGCAGTAATACAGTAGTTTAATAGGTACTATAGAGTTGAAGATGCCATACGTTGATTCGCTGTACAAATTTCCCATAAGCAAACGGATATATTTGTTTTTGCAAGCGATGAGGCTTTAAAGTGGACTAACAGCTACTCAAAAATCAGGCTATTGTACAAAATATATCTAAATAATACTATCTATTGAATAAAATAAAGTATCTGCACCATTCTGGACGAAGACCCGGTATGCCTTGCACTGAGAGCCTCATTTCACACATTCATACACGTATGCCTTTATATTAACAGATGGAATGTACATGCATATGTACATATATTATACAAATGAAGGTATAGATTCTCCTTATGCTTCGGCATGCACATTTTTGTATATACGCCGTAGTCATACCTGTTTTTTGCTGTTGTACTTGACCGTAAACAAACGGAACGGAAATTTCATAATCATAACCAAGAAAAAGAATTCTATTTCTACCTTTTTTTCTTTTATTATTATTATGCTTTTTGCGTGAATTTTGGACAACCGTTTGTTTGTCATGAATGACTTGACGCTGACGCCAGGCTGGAGCTACAAAACCCGATCTTAAGCCGTCTATGAGCGAATTTTGTTTAGCGGTGCCATAAAAAAAACAGTTTAATAGTGTCTTTTCAGGTATTGTTCGGGTTCAGAGAGAAAGAAAGAAACAGAGAGAGAGAGAACGTTTGCTGGAAACACTTCTGTAGACTTTAATGACTACTCGCCCTGTGACTTTTTTTGGGCACAAAAGCGTTTGTTATGCCGTTTCTTAAGTAGGGGCGTGGCAAATGGTTGGAACCTAGCCAGAATTGAATGGTTTTTAATGAATTATTCCAACAGAGAAGATAATGATAGGTATTTCTGGAATAGAGTAAGATTTATGGAGATTTCTGGTTGGTTTTAAAAATGGTAGGTTTACAAATCTAGCTTAAATACGGTAATTTCCATAATGGAACGTTGCAAATTTTGATACAACAGCTAAATGAATTAAAGTACACTTAAGAGATTAATTGAGGGCTTTAATTACCAAGGAAATAAAATTTTCCTCGTGAAGTTTTCCCCAAAAAAAGGCGATATACTTTCCCCCACAGTCGTACCTATGCCGTACCCGTACCAAATTCCGCTTCAAAAGAGAAAACGCTCGAGATTTGCAAAACTTTATCTGAGATGCATAATTACGCTGCTTGCTTTTCCATTTCCCAATCTTATTCCCACATGCTATGCCATTTTTTTTTACACGTGAAGGGGGAAAAAACCGATTTATGCAAAATGAGATAAATGCACGAAAAACACTCAGAGGAGGAAGCGGTAAATGTAGCAGAAAGCAACAAAAAAAACCGACTCCTGTTACACGCCCACACTCTGGTCAGCCAGAGAGAGAGAGAGAGAGAGAGTGGGAGACTGAGAGACCCAGTTAGGAATGAAACACTCAAATCATTGCAACACTCTCTCACACTTGCATAAGCGTGTACAGCATAAGTACTCCGAATGCATGCAAATGTACATACATACATACATATGTATGTAAATTAGCTCAACTTTAGTTTTTTTTTGCTTTGCCTTTCCCCTGCCTTTCGCACTGCATTCTGCTTGTATGACTAATCAGCGTGTCTGCATATGCAAAACAACACCAAATGTAACGACGTACATACCATACATATGTATGTATGTACATACATACATATGTACATATTTGCATGTTTAACCCCATGCGGCCGCTGGCTATTGTCGTTTTGCATGTTAGCCACTTTTAAACTGGATGCAGTTCTCTCTCCTTCTTCTGCTCATCTGCTGCTTTGTTTTAATGATACCTCGTACCGGTACACGTGGTATGCAGGCGGGGTATATAGATCACAGGTGTATGTTTGGCACAGGGTTTCAAAACCCCTTGAATATATTTAAAACTATTAGAGCTTCAACAGTAAGTTTAATTTTCTTCTCGCGGATAAAAATTGCCTATTGTTTTAGTATAGGGTATCCAAATACTTTCTAAAATCTCTTGTTGTTGATATTGTTTTTGTAGCAGGTGCAGTTGCAGTACCCCTTACCACCCTTACACCCGGGATCCAATGTGTTGGCCACAACAAAACGTTGCACGTTGCTAACTTCGCCTCTGACTTGTGGGTGGGTGGCTCTGTCCGGTGGTTGGGTTGCCCGGGGACCCGGGATTGTTTTACCGCTACCATTTTTTGTTTCCACCACCCACTCTTCCACTCTCTGAATATGGTCATACTTCAATTGTTTTCACATTTTATGTATGTGTGTGTTGCCTCACTCAGCCCACTCGGCCCACACTTTGTTTTTTTGTTGCCATCGTTGTTGTTTTTAATTTTTGCTCTAAATACTTTTAACTTTTTCGTTACTTTTGTTGTTGTTGCTTTTGTGTAACAAACCGCCCACGAAATTGTACACTTTCTTTAAAAGGGGTAGATATATTTGGTTGTAAAGAAGGACGGAATAAAATGTTAGGAATAAGAAGGCTGAAACAACAAGGCAGTTATATCATAGACTAAATCTCTAAATAAGCAGAGCTGTTGTAGAAGATTGCATGATTGGAAAGAGTATTTAAGCATCGGTGTATCGCAGTTCTTCGCTGCTACTTCGGATGTTCAGAAGTTGCATAAATTACCGATGACCGATTTAATTTGTTTTCATTTTCTGTATTTAATTTGTTGCCAACAACAAACAACAACAACAGAAATAAAATAACAATATTTTCGTGTAATTAAATTTAAAATATTTAATTGCATTTTAATTGTTGCGTTTTCGTTTTTCGGTTCACTTTTTTTCCCTCTCTCTATTGATGGAAAAGTGAAAACGTGTCGCGACTAAAATTTAATTACAGCTTAAAGATAATACGATTATCGAAACGTTTCAAAGGGTTTAATTATACTACTATACGATGTTCAATAGGCATGATGTGCGAGTATACAAAGATGTATAGATAATGATACCGAAGATCTTTGTAAAGACTGTGTTATAATTGTTGAAAAGTTTTTCATTTGGGAAAAGTTTTTACAGTATTATTATCGTTTCAATTCGTGTTTTTTTAAATGAAGTTGGCTACAATACAGAAATAATAATAAGCAAAAAAATTAATTGTACTTTGAGCCAATTGGTAACAGGAACTAGGCTTCAAAGAACAATTAACCCAAATATGGTTCAAAATAGATGAGTTTCCGCTATGAATATTTATTGTTGTTTATTTAGAGTTTTCTGCAAATAGTCGCATATGGAATTTCATCAGTCCAATTCAGGTTTAAATTACGTCTATCCGGGTACAATCAAGGGTGTGAACCGGATCAGAAGTGATTCAGGGCTATGTATACTTGAGCCATGGCTGATGAAATGAAAGAAGATTGGTTAGGTAAAGTTGGTCGAATTTCAGAGACGGTTCACACAGACAAGGTTGTTTCTTAATAGTGCCAAGAGAGTTTTGGAATCTTTACAATGGTAAATACTCATACTATTTTTTCTAACACACCATTAACGTTCCCATGCCCCCATCCTCATACTATTCTCGATACTTTCATGTCTGGCTGCTCTTTGGGCCTGGAGAATAGATCATTTGTTCCGACACCTCCAAGTTGAACGAAGAAAGAACGAAACTGCGATCCAAACAAGTTTCCCACACTAATTTCCGCTTTTGCTTCCAAGAAATGCGCTGAAGAAATGTTTATTTTTAAAATTTGAATATGCTTCTATTATACAATGTGAATACACAATACTGCGCGTGTGGAGGATAGGTGGAAGCTAATTAGTTTTGATACTCCATGAAAGTTGCAGATTAACATCCAGCAAACAGCAAAAAAAAAAATCACAAAAAATGTGCACACCCACAAAAAAAAAATAGGCAGTACTTCAGTATACAGACTATAATATACCCGCTAGTTACTCGCTAACTACATCTGAATTATTTGGAATTCCAATCTGAGAGATAAGCATCAAAGGAGTCCACAGCGAACATTTTGTTGCACTACTTTCTCTCTTATCATATCATATCTACCCAAAAACAGTATGTACCCTTGTTCTCGAAGAGTGAGGGGTGTCCGAATTTCAGTGTGTCAACGGTTTCAACGGTTTCGCTCTGAGCATGCTCCACCCCCACTTCCCCTGGTTGTTCGTCTCGTTTATCTCCTCGTTCTGGGAACAACAACAAAACTAACCACAAAAGCAAGCAGACAGACTCCCCCAAAAAAAAAAAAAACAACTGCTTAGAATTGAGCACACTCAAATAGAGTCGGAGAGTCTCACTCTGTCTGTCTCTCTCACTCTTTCCTTTTGGGACTGATTCTGCTGGCTGCTGCTGCGCAGCCGCGCCTGGGAACCCGTTTCTCTGTTGTTGGAAACAACAATTGGCCATGGCTCAAACTGCGCAGTGACTGCGACCTGGCCCTTGTACTCGTCGTACATAGTACATGCTCTGGACCTGCCTGCCAGACCCGTCCATCCACGAACTGGCACAAAGCAATGAACTGTTGAATAAAACAAAACCCAAAAAACCTGAGAATCTTTTCCGGTGGTGCGTCCCCAGCAGAACAGTCTGCGCAAACACCAGAAACACCGGGAACAGAGCCTTGGCCTGGGACTGTGCCCTGGAGCTGGTGCATCAGTGGGCGTTGCACTGTGGTGAAGCAGTTGGCTCGAACAATGGAAGTGCTTTTAAAATAAATTGTGGAGGCATGATTAATATTATTAGCATTCATTAAAATGCGTTGGAGATGTCTAAAATGTTCAAACGAATATGTTTAGAGCACGCTCATGCGATCGTATGATGCTTACGCTTCCTTAATTTTTTCACTGCTTCAAAAGTCCGCTAGGTAGGCGAAGGCAAGCAGAACCTTCCGCCTGTACCTGTATTTCCCACCACAATTACCGCACACCCACACTATTTATGTCCAATTTGTGCACGTTCCATTCCACTGTACCGTCTCGGTGCTCACATGAGTCAATGTTAACAATGCCCATGTTGCTGTGCTGTGCTGGGATCGCGCTGCGTATGCAAATAGCTAGAGATAAAACGCAGCTACGTGAGGGCCGCTGACTTCGAGCAGTCAGCATTGAACAACGCCCCCAAGTTTTAAACATTTGTCAAAAATTGAATCAAATAAAAGCGAAAGCCGCAATGTTTTGTACTGTATGATATTTGCGGCTTCTGCGGTCGGCTCGGCTCTTCCCAAGGCGGCCTGCTAATCGATGGAGAAGCTGAAAACTGGCAACGTTGCTGCAACTGCCGTCGACCTTTAGGTTCTCTATTGTAGTCGTAGGGGAAAATCAGTATAACTTTTTTTTTAGTTCTTTTGTGGCTATTTTTATAGAGCAAGCTAACGACTTGCACTAATGGCCAGCGTCAGGCAATGGTCTCGGCCCATTGCGTAGCCCCGGATCCACGGATACACGAGGTCCAAGGGGATGACCAGGCCCTGCGTCACGGCCGATTGCACTTTAACACTTGACCAGAGAACAAGCGGCGGCATGAAACATAGGCCGGAGTGGCATGCGGGTGTGTCCCCCCGCGCCCTCACACAATTTCCATTTCCACTAACCCGCGGGGTCACGTGTTGTCGTCATTAGCGTGATGCAGGTAGCACAGGTAATTTATATCCCTCAAGAGGAGTGTACCTGCGCCGCGATTTTTTCACTTGAAAAGATGGATCATTCCAATTTAGGAGAAAATTCAGTGGAAAACCCGACAACCACTCTCAGAAAATGACGATGATCGACGGACGATGTCTGGATTTTTACAATGGAAGCTGACGGCCCAAAAACCAGTTGTTTGGGTGGAGTGCAGGGCTTTTCCATCTATCAACATTTCTCTTTCTATCTTTCTATCTCTCTTTCTGTTTCTCTCTGTTTGTACCCTTGAAGAAGGTGTTTTGATTTTTCCCAGATGCTTGTTAGTGCATATAAAATTAAAATTTCCCATACACAAACTGCACATACATATTTCTGTCAAGAGACCAATTTCCAGATAACTGTCATAGAAGAGATAATTTTGCAAGGGTATCCAAATCTTCGGTACCCCCAATATGTTTGATTCCATAATTGGAATTGCGGTACTGCTTGCCAACTGCTGACGTTGTTGGCTTCGGCTTCGGTGCTTTGGCAATTGTTATAGCCGCCGCTTTCCGGCCAGCGATAAGATTGCGGGTAACAACAAATCCCCGATGGTTGGCGGTTGGCTGGTCCGATCGGTATTGTAAATAAATAAAATAAACCAAATTTGAGGTCGTTTTTGCACAATACCATTGAAAAAGGGGGGCACGGGGGCACACGCAGCACAAAAATCCAGCGACAATAAGTGTGGAAGCCTCGGACAATACGAGTGTGTAACTGATAACTACGCATAATGATTCAGCAGGCGACATGTGAATCAAATTCATTATTCAATTCAATTATATTCGAGAATAGGAAATGAAATTACAGTTACATTACAGTTGACAAGCAGTTTAACTTCATTAAAAATAACTTCATAAGAGAATATCCCTAAAATAACTGATTTCTAACCCTCTTAACTGTTGACACTACAGTGTATACATGTAAGTATTATTTTCGTTTAGCGATAGCCAAAAACCAATAATACTCAAATTAGCGGATAATTAACACCATCAGAGTGTAGGTATGCCATATCTATGAGTCACCTCCGTATAGGAAGGAGAGAAGGAAAACCCGTTGAACAAGTTTTCGGTTACCGAAATTCAATGAAAAATTATTCCCTTCCGTCACACACACACCCACACTAACACATTGGAGAGCTTTGATTCTCAACTCAAAAGTGCACTCGAAAAAATGCAAGTGGTTCGACGGAAAAAAACAACAAACAAGAACCAAGCAGAACATTTCAATGGTGTCATGCAAACAATACAATGATAGAGGGAGAGCAACTCCGGCTCAGAATATCTCTCTTTTTCGCTCTCACCTGTTGCTAAGTATATTAATATGAAGAGAAATATCCATTGAGGCGCTGAAATGGCGCGCTTGAGCAAATGCTTCGCTGTGCTTTTCGTGCGGGCACGGCTCTGAATTCTTCTTGCTGCTGATCTGCTCCGCTGCCGCTGTTGCTGCTGATGTTGTAGTCGTTGTTGTTGTTGTTGCTGCTGTCGTTGTGTGACGTGCGCAGTTGCTGCGGTTGCTGACGCTGACGCATTCACGATCTTAGCCATGATCGTACCTTTTTTGTTGTTTTCGGTATTGGCCAAGAAGGGGTTTCGTTTTTTTTCGTTTCGATTTGTTTGGTTTACATTGGAGCCTTTTGGGCCGCTAGGAATACGTTTATTGCCTTTTACGCACACACACGCACATGCATGCCACACACACACACTTGCACTTGGTCTAGAACGGGTTTTTTTTTATTGTCCAGCTCTAGAAAAAAAACACTGCTTGATTTACACACTTTCGCACGCGACACTTTCTAGCCAGAATTCGAATCTTGAATTGAGCACAGATTCGGATTGAGCCACTAATTTACCATTTCGCAGGTAAGAACTCACACTAGTTGGCTTAAACAATGCTGCACTGGTAGTGGTGGTTGTTCTGCCCTTTTGAACTGCACGGCAGTGCATTGAACACACACACACTTAGGCGCGTTGGCTAACACCAACACTAAGGCACGGGATTGCGCGCATAGAATGAGAAAAGCCACAAAAACTTTCGGCGGAGTGGCCTCTGTTGCGATAGCGACGACAAAAACGTACGTCCGACGCGGCCGAGAACAAACTGTGAAATGTTGTTCGTGTTAGCTGCTTGCCACTGTAGTAGTGTGTGTGCACAACAGGTAGCTCATGGCGGTTTTGTTGTTGTTGTATCTTTTAAAGACTCGCTAGTGGCAGGACAGAGTGTGACCAGGCACCGGATCTAGAAAATACCGTAACTGGAACTAAAAACTACTGATTGAACTGGAACTAGAATTTTTCGGTATCTTCTCAAGAAGTATTTTTTATTTGCATACAATTTTTTTTGAAAATCTGGTATTTTTTTGTTTAACTTGGTATTTGTTTGGTATATTCCAGACGGAAAGCGGGAAAATTTCGTGAATTTAAAAAAACAAAAATAGTAATTAAATAAACAATAAAAACCGTTGTTTGGATGATTATTTAATATAAATAATAATTAAAATAAGCAGTTAAAAGGTGTCAGCGAGTTATTTCTGTGAATATGGGAGTGTTTAATAAAAATAAAATCTATTTCTATTTCCATTTTGCGAGGCATCTTGTATATTTGTTTACGTTTTCTGGATTCTTCTTCTCCTTTTTCTGTGTTGCAGTTTCCAACACTGAGTGAGTCAGCTGTCCAGTTGTCGCGTTTAAGCCTAGTGCTCAGATCCACTTGTAAAATTATCAAAAGTCGCCTGTAAAAGCAGGAGAAATATGCGGGAAACAACGGTAAATGTTTAAATAAATAAATAAAATCATACATATATACATACCCCCGCTATCACATACACAAGTGTTGGCTGTACATTCTGGCCAGTCCTAGTGCAGACTGAACGACATAAGGAGCATATGTTTAGAGGGAGTCAGAGCTATATAACAGTGTTGGTTGCCGTCGGCCGCAAATAAATTTTGGCGCCATTATGAACAGTTATGTGAAAATACATATGTGGAGCGATGAAAATACGCTATTTTTAATAAAACTTGTGAGAAACTCCCGCTACGTTTGGGACTCCACCCATGTCAGCTACAAACAGAAAACCAAGAGGCAGAACTTCTGGCTGGAAGCTGCCAAAAAGATGAACAGAGAAACTGGCCTGAAAATGGAAGTTGGTAAGCGAATAAAACAATTAACGAATTGACATGTCACTGATTCACAACTGCATATTTATTTATCAACAGCTGAGGTCAAAAAGAAATGGCAAAACATCAGAGCGTACTACTATGCGGAGCGCAACAAATTGATGAAGGCAGCGCGTAGTGGAGCGCAGGATGGGGAATTGCGTAGCGCTTGGAAGTACATGGACGAGATGGACTTCATGGCAGATTGCAGAATACCACCGGGATACAATCCCGATACGTCAGTCAGCCACAGTAGTATGACCTTTAACGACGGCGAGGAAAGTTACGACGAAGAGAAGTTCCCGGTGGAGGAGGGTTCTCCGGTGCACGAACAGTTGGAATTCTGCACACCCTGGTCACCAGCGCCAAAGAGAAAGAGATCCGATTCCGAGTCGAACGATGGCATTCTGACAAAACTGTCCGACTCGCAGAAAATGATTACCGACGTCCTGGCGATGCCGACAAAATCGAACCCACACGAAGACTTTGGTGCATTCGTTGGTGACGAGTTAAAAAAATTAGACGACGATTTGGGAAAGCGTTTGGAAATCAAAATTTTACAATTAATTACCGATTTTAAAATCAAGCAGTTGGGACGCGATGAGGAAGCCCAATAAAATAGGATTCCAATATATATTAAAATACAATTTAAATGTTAAGAGTTTTGTATTTTTCTTTAATTTTCCAAATCCAAATGTAATTTAGAAAAGTATTCCCTTAGACCTTCCCGCGTTTGGGGGCCATACCCTGTCGACCTAACAGTGCGATGATCCAGCACATGTTCAATAAAATTCTCTTCCACGATGCGCTGCAATTCAACATTTGGGATGACATCCAAATGGTTATTCGTTCGTATGGATTCTTCTCTCAAAAAGTTGTACAGACAAAAGCAGGTTAAAACAATTTTGCTGAATGTCATTGGGACACGTTTGATGGGCGAAAAGATAACCCGGAAGCGACTGGCCAGCATCCCAAACGCATTCTCCACAACGCGGCGACTCCGCGCAAGCATATAATTGAAATGCTGCTGACTTTCGGTAAGATTTTTGCCAAAGTACGGCTTCATGTTGTACTCGGTGAGGGGGAAAGCCTCATCAGAGACCAGTGTGTATGAGGAGACAAGGTTCGACCGCGGAAGCACAGACGGTGATGGTACGTGGATGCTGTTGTCATCCAAACTGTATTTCAAATCAGAGTGCATCCATACTTCAGCGTCTCCAATTTTGGTGTCTGTGCCGACATTTACATAGACGAATCTGTATTTGGCGTCCACGATGACCATTAACATCATGGAGGGATCTCCCTCGCTTGACATGGGTCGTGTTTTGCAATACTTTCCTGTTGTAATGGAAATGCCACAATCAATTATATTAAAGGCAATTCTCTACGTGTCTCACCATCTATCGCTCCAATGCAATTGGGAAATCCCCAAATATCGTTGAAATCTGCAGCAATCTGTTTCCATTCTTCTTCTGAGGTCGGAAACGGTAGGTACTCTCCATTGAGCACATTGTACAATGCAGGTATTGTCTGCCTTAATATCTTCGTAATTGTGGGTATATATGTGGGTTTTGTTTGACGAAATGGCATACGACCAGTGGACAAATAGAAGAGCGTCACCTTCAGTCGTTCCTCTGGTGTAATGCTGTTCCTGAATGGTGTTTTCTTTTCTTGGATAATAGGCCGCACCTTTTCCAAAATTAAATTAAACTGATTCGGGGATATTCGCAGTACTCTACCGTAGAGTACAGAGTCTTCATCCACTATTTCCCTGTCCAGCTGGATTTCGATGCCTTAAAATGAGCATTTTTCGTGAATTTATAGAATAAACAAGTGGCTGAATGGTTTTACTTGCCTTCCAACTCGCGTTGCAATAGATGTTTCGAAGAAGCCAACTTTCTCTTGCGCTGGCGCTGCTTCTCCAGCAGGTGTGCAATGATGTAGTTATTTTGCATTAAAAGAAATGCACATAGTTTTTTTCTTCTTTCTATTTCCATTTTGCGAGGCATCTTGTATTTTTGTTTACCTTTTCTGGAGTCTTCTTCTTCTTCTCTTCCTTTTCTGTGTTGCAGTTACCAGCACTGGCGGAGCCAGCTGTTCATAGACGCAAAAATTGGTTTAAAAGTAAATTACTGCGGTGCTCTGCAAGCAAGCCAAACAAAGTTGTGAAATTATTGCATTTCTCTGCCTCGAATATTTAAAAACGGGAATAAATAAACTGCGGCGCCGGTTTGCACTTATAAAAATATCAAAAGTCGCTGTAAAAGCAGGAGAAATATGCGAAACTACCGCAAGTCGTGAGGCTTTCACATAGCTGTACTTTGACGTTCGTCAGAATCACGTGTCGCAGTCGCGACGGCAGTCGCAGTCGAAATTATAAAAGTTTTAAAGTTAAAAATCATTAACCATGCCGCCAACAAAACGCGAAAAGTCTGATGTTTGGAACTACTACGTAAATAAAAAGGAAAGCGGTCTGGCTATGTGCAAAACATGCTATGGCACCCTAAAAAACAATAGAGTATCAAATTTAAAAACACATTTATTGAAGCTGCACAATATAAAAGTCCAAAATTTAAAAATTGAAAAGCTCGAATCTGCACCGACCGAGGAACTGGAATCTGTGCCATCTGGATTAGCTCGCAAGGCGAGTTTAAAAGCTTTGCATATAAAGCAAGTGCTCAGAAAAAAACGAAAAGCTGTGTGGAATTATTTCGAAAATAATATAGAAAGCGGTCGGGCCAAGTGCAAAAAATGCAGATCCCGACTAAGAAATAGAGTATCGAACCTAAAAGGACATTTAAAGCAACAGCACAATATAAACCTATATTATGCGAAACGACCACCCATGAATAAGATCCGAGTTAATGTGAATAAAATGTTGCTGCTCACCAATCGAAATGATGTTTGGAATTACTATGTGAATAATATAGAGAGCGGCATAGCCACGTGCAAGACATGCAGTGGCACTTTAAAAAACAATCGAGTGTCGAATTTAAAAACACATTTATGGAAGGTGCACAATCTAAAACTACCAATTTTAAAAATTAAAAATGAACCCATCGAAACAGCCACCACGTCCGATCAGGATCAGGACTCGGTGGCTTCTGTCCAAATAATAATACCCAAGCAAATATGTGAAATTCATGTGAATAAAAAACAATTACTTAGATCTTTTATTGGGCTTGTGACGGAAGACTGCATTCCCTTAAAAGTTTTGGACTCGCCCAATATGAGGAATATCATTGACCCCATCTGCCAGGGGCTGGAAGCAGCGACTGGACAGCCAATGCCCTTGAATGCGTCGAGCTGCATCAAAAATTTGAATCAGGTCGCATCTAACATCCGACAGGACATAGCAGAGGAATTGAAAAACAGATTATTGTCATTTAATATATACAGGCTATGCAGAAACTTTGCCGAAGTCAGTGCACAATTCCTGAGTGACGCTCAAATAAAAACCCGTATTTTAGGAAATGTTCATTTGATTGGTTCTGATTCAAGGGCAGCCAAAAATGTTTCCTTTGAAAAGTTCAAGAAATTTAATATTAATCGAAATCAAATAGTTTCGGTTACGTATAACAAAGGATCGCAGCCCAAAGAAGAATGCGAAGAGCACTGTGACAACGAAGAGTATCTAAAAAGAATCGAGTTGGTACAAGAATCACCAAACATCTTATTTGAAACTATTCAAGCTTGTCGCTGTGCTGCCGACATAGCTCAAATTTGTGTACTCGATGCTACAAAATCCTCGGAAATAATTAGATACTTATTCACTTGTCGTGACTTAACGAAATATATCAGAAAACCTTCGAACGGCTATCAAGACATTTTTGAGCAAAAGAAGTTAAAGATGCCGCAGCTTGACTGTCCCACCAGATGGGGCTCCACCTATGCGATGTTGGAACATCTGAAACTAGCCAAAGACGTGTTGACCAATGTCGAACCGGGGACAAGCAACTTTCAAGACGATAACTTTACAATCGACGAGTCATTTTGGGAATTTATCGAAAGCTATTGTATTGTGTTCAGTCCCTTGCAGAAAACCATACAAAAATTTCAATTGGAGCAATTGCATTATGGCAATTTCTACGCTCAATGGCTAAAATGTAAAATATGCACAGAAAAAATCGTAAACGATGCAACTGAAACTTTAACCACAACAATTGGAAACATAGTTTTGAAATCCATCGAAAAGCGAACGAAAATATTGATGAGCAATACAATTTTGATTTCGTGCTTGTACCTGGATCCACGATTCCATCATACCTTAACAGCACAGCAAAAATTGTCTGCCAGAGAGTATTTGAAAACAATTTGGGATAGAATCAATGAATTGGACCCCGCGGACACTTCCAGTTTAACGCCGATCGTTTCGATGCCAAATCAATCTAATGAAAGCTATATTGATGAAGAAGATGAGTTGCTTAACCAATACTTGGCCCAAGGAATTAAAAACGTCAGCAGCACAATCAATGTGTATACAAAGATTGAGGCTCTTCAGCTGCCATTCCAAAGAATTGATGTTGACGTTCTAACGTTTTGGCAGGGGAGACAGTATTCTGATCAGGAGCTGTATGCAATAAGTAAAGTTTGCTTTGCAGTGCCAGCAACTCAGGTAAACTCAGTAATAATATTATATTTAAAAATATGAGGGCTTATAATATTATTCATTTTTAACAGGTGGCCACTGAGCGAAAATATTCTACGCTACGACTGCTTGCCGACAATTATAATCAACTTGGTCAGGAAGCACTGGCAAACATATTGTTGGTCAAATTAAATCCGAATTTTCTTGAAGCCGCCATTGACAATTTGCCAATATTTAAAATCGACCAAGAGGAGATGGACAATAAAATAAATGAATAATATACAAAAATTGAAAATATATTGTATATCAAGTTATTAAACAAGTCAAACTGTTTGAGTAATAGTAAGCAGTCGACGGTGACTGCTGAAGGTGGAAATCAAAGCAGAGCCTTTGGAAGTAAAACAAAATGAAAAAAGCTGCACAGCTTTGACTGCGAATTGAATAAGTCGTTACTAAAAATTAGCAGATAAAGCTAGAATATTAAATATATGATGATAGCATGCAGTAATTTAAGCAGAAACTTTTGGAGCTTTATTTAATCTTTAATTTTCTTTCGGGTTTATTAACTCGTTCAATTGGCGACGTTTTGCAGCACTAAACACAACATTAATTGGAATTGCGAAAAACTGGGCTACATTTTTCAAAGTTGGCGCGAATCTAGTTACAAGTTGACACAAATATGCACATGAGCATAAAATGGGCACGGGCTGCATAAATCCGGCCATAAATCACGGGGCACGCGGATACGCAGTGCGTACGCTATGCAAATGAGTACGGCTACAAACAAAGTGCCGGCGATAAACTGCTAGCTGGCTGGCTGGGCGAGTTCCACTTATCGCCAGTGGAGGCGCCGCCAAGACGCCGCCAACAATTTTGGAGGTCTAGGTGAGAGACTATAAATTGGTCGTCGTTCCAGCCCGGAGCCACAGCAAGTGAGGGAACGTGGCGTAATGGCAAAGTTGCAACGAATTCTCACATCTTTGTTTGTTCTCAGCGTGGCCGGGGCACTGCCGCTGGTGGATCTGGACTCTGCGGACGCCATTGACTTGTCGGACCTGGGCGAGGCGATATTCGGTAATCCGGACAGCGAGACCACGGGCGTACTGGTCGATGCGCACGATGTGGAGTCCGAGCAGAATCCCGAGGAGCTGGGCACCTACTACGAGGGCGACATCCTCATACCGCTGAGCTATCGCGAGGCTCGTTCCAATGGCACTCGCAACGGCATCCTCGCACAGAGCTCACGCTGGCCGGGAGCGGTCGTTCCCTACGAGATCAAGGGTCCCTTCACGACCCAGGAGCTGGGAAACATCAACCACGCGTTCAAGGAGTACCACACCAGGACCTGCGTGCGCTTCAAGCCGCGCACCACCGAAAAGGACTACATATCCATTGGTAGTGGAAAGTCGGGCTGCTGGAGCAGCATTGGACGCCTGGGCGGACGCCAGGAGGTGAACCTGCAGTCGCCCAACTGCCTACGCACCTATGGCACGCCCATACACGAACTGATGCATGCCCTGGGTTTCTTCCACGAGCAGAACCGCCACGAACGGGACTCGTACGTCAAGGTGATGAGCGATAACATCAAGCCCGACATGATGGCCAACTTCGAGAAGGCCAGCTCCCGCACACAGTCGGGCTTTGGCGTGGACTATGATTATGCCAGTGTAATGCATTACTCGACCACCAGCTTCACGCGCAACGGACAGCCCACGCTGAAGGCACTCCGTCCCGGAACCGCGGCCAGTCAGATGGGACAGCGCAAGGGTTTCTCAGCTGGCGATGTGCGCAAGATCAACGCCATGTACAAGTGCACGATGTAACGCTGATCGGATTTGCTTTATTGGAAAAATACAATATATTCTATATATGTATATACATGTATATCATTGATTAGATCATTAACATTCGCCTATGTAGATGTGCTGTGTGTTGTACTGCGCTCCGTTTTGCTGTCCTGCTGCTGCCCCGCCTCTTCTCAGTGGTGCGGCAGGTTCTTGTTCGTGTCGAAGAAGAAATTTCCCTGCATGTTGAGCTCCTTGCAAAGCGTGGAGAATCGCCTGATGGCATTGTAGGTGCCGTTGCCGCTGCTGCTGCTGCTGCTGCCGTTCGTATCTTTTACAGAGAAACATAAAGTGTTAGGTCCAGACCGGTTGGTTGCTTGGCCGCATGCAAAAGGTGAGATTAGTAGGTGTTTTTTTGTTGCTGTTGTTGTTTGCTAGTAGTAAACTGTTGTGATCCGCACACAGTCATCGTTGAGTGGTTAGTGTGGACGAGCCTTGCACGGGAGCTTGCCGCTCGTGGCCTTACCTGGGCCCATAATGCCGCTGGCATTCAAGTCCAGATTCATGTAGAGCGCCATGTTGCCGGTGGAGCCAGGATGGGAGCGATTATTGAGAAAATCCCGTATGTGCTGCACAATCAGATCGATGGCCACTGAAAGGGAGAAGCAGGTCACACATTATAGAGAGACACACAGTCCCGGTGGCGGTACGTTTCGTATGTTAGATCGTTCTAGGCATTTGGAACTCAAAACACAACGGAAACACAATCCACTTACCTCCCAGGCTGCCCATTTGCAGCGCAACACAACCAAAAACGATCCAAGCAGTCTACACGGGGGCTAGGACTTACTCTAGCTCTAGTTAGTATGTTGTATTACCTAAGGTCGCATCTAAGTTACGCTGGGCGGCATTTGTCTGTGTTAAGCCGATCGATCGATTCCGATCGAAAGGTTTGGGGGTGAATGTTGTCTGTGTGCTTTACAATACGAGTAGCTCGCTCAGCGGTATCTTTGTACTTACTAAACAAAACATTTATTTATAATCCATACATCTTTGCTAGACAATTTAGACTTTGTTTAGAACTAAGTTTATCGGTAGAAACAATTAGTGAACGTTATAGTCGAGTGTTCCGACTGTGTGGGGTACCCTTAACTTGACTTAGTGAGAGGAACTAATAGCCTTAGAGTTAATAGAACTCTTAAGATATTTAGTAGCTGCATCAATTGATAGTGTTATTTAAAGGGATTTTCTCAAAAATCAAAGACATGCAAGCGTCTGCAAGCATCGCTTCATATAACCATTGCAATGTATGGGCGTTACTCATCTTACTATTACATTGTCTTTGCTTAAATATTTCGAAAAGATTTGCCTTATTCTAAGGCACGTATGAGAAAGAGTCATAAAAAAATTGGAAATATATCTAAAAATCTGATTAAATGTTCTCTTAGTGATTTAAAATATAGACAGACGGACAGTAGATTGATTTAACTGCAAACAAATTCTTGATCCACAAGTATCGGGCATATAAATATAAATAGTACAATAGTTAGAGCTGTGACATGTGTGTGGGGGGTTTTTTTTTTTTTTTTTGGTGAGTTGAGTGCTTGGGAGCCTTACAAAAAGTCAGAGCGAAGGAGCATTTAGGTTAAACCACTGTAACAATTCGTCCATAGCTTTTTCCCGAGTGTTTGACTGGTAACGAGTAAATCATTGATGGGGATGGGAACAGAAACGAGCTTACACATACACACACTACCATGTATATTTGAATATATGTATGTAATAATAATCGAGTAGAATATAGCTATAGCTAAAGATACTTTTCAATCTTAGGGCTACATTAGTGTGTTATAGAGGGAGTAGCGAAATGAGGAGCGATGCCCGCGCTTAAATTATAGAAGGATCTTCTTTGTTTTTCTCTGTTTCTGTTTGGTGTTTTTTCTGCTCTCTTTTCTATTTTGCGCATCTTAATTTTTGGCAATTAGTATAAGCTTAGAGGACACGGCGCACCTTAGTCTGGGTGGTGTGGTTGTCGGTTAGGCTTAGGCGTTTTGTTTTTTATTTGCACTTTAGTGATCTCGCTTCATGCTGGACGGCGCAGCTCTGATTGTGTGGCTGTGCTGTGCGCTGTTGGTGGTGGCGAGTATCTCCCCGATATGGTGTACAATGAGATCAATGGCAACTGCAAGAAATACAATAAAAAAACAACAGGAACAAACGAAAAAAAAAAACCAAACAAAAAAAAACGTAGACAAACCGAAAAACATAAAGAGAAAAAAGAGAGCAACAAAGAAAAGGAGAACTTTTGATAGGAATATATATATATGTATATATGGATATAGTTTAAGTATATATATATAGATAAATGTCAAGCAGACTATGCGATTGGGTCTCGCCTTCAAAGATTTGTTAATTCAAACAGGAAACCAAATAAACCATACAAAAATTGTATACAACTATTGTTATTGTTATTGTACATATGTAACAAAACTCAACGAATAACTACAAAACGCTAGACGTGTGTGTGTGTATGTGTTATACATATATAGATAATGTACGGTTATGTGAAAAGAAAAACAGATGTGAAAGAGGTGTCTGTGGTCTCTGTTGGGGATGTGTGCGGATCTCACCTGTGTTGTCGGCACCGCGCGGTATGATAACGTCAGCAAACTTTTTCGTCTGAAATGGCGTATAAAAAAGAACTGTCAGATGGTCACCGAAATTTGTGTTAAATTCTGGGATACGCTTACGGGCGAGCAGAACTCCTCGAAGGCGGGCTTCACAAAGGTCATGTACTGGGTAAGCACAGCGTCCAGGTCCCTGCCACGCTCATTGATGTCACGTGGCACTGCCAAGAGAAAAACAAGCGGGTGGGTTATGGGGCCTGCTGCTACAGTGGCCATACACTCGCCATACAACTCACCGCGTCGCGCCAGTCTGGTGTCCGAGTCGGTGTCCACAAACAGTTTCATGTGGAAGAGGTCGCGTATCTTGGGAAAGTAAAACACCAATATGCCCTCAAACAGCACCACATCAGCCGGATAGATAACCAGCATGTGCTCAAAGTCCCTGAACAGAGATCAATCATAATTTACACATACAAAAACACACATTTGGTACACTCACAGCGAATTGGTGCGGTAGTCATAGCCGGGAATCTTCACCTTGTGACCCTTGAGGATGCCCTGCAGCGTATCGTAGATCAGCTCCTCGTTGAACGCGTCCGGATGGTCAAAGTTGAAGAGACCCTTCTGCGCCTTGACCTTCTCAGCGGCAGTCAGCTCACGGTAGAAGCTGTCCTGGCTGATGGACACCACCTGGCGCTGTGTGTGATCCATTTCAGCCTGGCCAAGCTGCTCCATGATCTTCTTGCATACTGTACTCTTGCCACTGGCGGTGCCGCCAGCCACGCCAATCAGAAACGGTGACTTGACTTCGTCGCCGGTCAGGGCATCGCCGTTCGGCAGGCGCAGATTGTCTCCTTTGTTTGAGTCGCCCATTTTGGGAAAATTTCTGGAAAAATGCGAATTTCCCTATTTCTTATCCGCGAAAACAGCTGATCAGTGTGACCGCGGATTTATCGAAAAAATATATCGACTGAACCTCAGAAATATACCAAAATAAACCCAATCTTTTTTTTAAATATACTATGGAAAAACATATTTTCCAATTTTGCTCTTCGGCTTAATATTACTATCTAGCTAGGACTCTTAGCACTTAAAGTATAATTTTAACCGACAGGTAAATCAATTTCCTGCAAGATTGCCTAACTTTTGCTTCTCTCTTTTATTTTTGTACAAGTATTTTTTTTATTTTTGTGCGACGATATCTTTAAAGTTTCCACAAAAATACGGCAGGTGGCGATTACGTTGTGCTACGACAAAAATTCGCCTGATGGCGTATTGGTGAAATGCTTTAAATTTAATGTTAATTTTATTGATGACTTAATTTATTGCTGAATTTTGTGCCTTCCTATGTTAACTGTGAAGTTATAACTACAATATAACTTTCGCTACTCATTACTCGACCGATTTGGATGACTATTTGGCTGTGTTCTGCACAGCGGTGGCTGCAATCAAAGCAGCGCCCTTGCCGGACCCATCGTCGGACTCCACTAGCTCAAACTTGATGCCCGGCCGCAACAGCTTGGTCATGTGGAACATCAACAGATCGTGATACCGAGGATGGTAGCGATACACACTGCCATCAATGCCCACTGTCACCTCGTTGATGTTCATCTTATTGATGAGGGTGACCAGGCCGCAGGCGCACAGCTTTGCCGATCGCGAGGAGATCGCCTCGCAGATGTACCGCAAATGTACCTTGTCCTTCACATTGTTGCCGACGAGTCCCAGCTGACTGATGACCTTGTTGCAGCCACGAAAGTCGCCAGGGCCATCGGCCTCAATATCCGAGAGGTAGCTGGTGGGGAAATTCCACTGCGTCTGCACGCGCTCAGAGTTTTCGCCGACAAAGATCTTCCCCTTGGCCATGAGCTCCACCAGCACCAGACGCACCAGCTCTCCCATGTACATGCCAGAGATGCACTTCTCGAATGTCTGCTTGCCGGGATTGGGCGTTACCTTGTCCACAGTGCGATCGTAGGGGGTGCGGACAAAGTCCAGCACGCCATTATCCCCGAAGGCGCCCCACTCGGCGTTGATGATCATGTGCGGCTTGGGACTGGTCTGGTAGCCCTCGAAACACTCGGCATTCACCGTCTTCTCCACGTAGCAGGCATTGGAGCCGGTGCCGACGATGAGGCCGATGCGGCAGTTGCGCGCCGTAAAGGCACAGGACATGAGGGTGCCCACTGTATCGTTGAGGATGGCCACAATGTTGATTTTGAGATCTCCGCGCCGCTCGATCGCCTCCTGGAGCAGGCCAACCACATTCTTGCCCACAACGCCCTCGCAGCTGAAGCCCTTTGTCCAGGTGACCAGAACGCCCTTGGTCAGGCCCTGCTGTTGCAGGGGGAACGAGAAGGTGAAGCCCAGCGGAATGGCTTCGCCCTGGAGGCCGTGCTCCTTGCAGAACTCAGCCAGGCAGTTGGCTATAAAGTCGAACAGATCCTTGCCGGGGCCCGACAGCAAGTTACTTGCAATCACATAACTCTTCGACAGGATGTCAATGTCCGTGTTGCTCTTCAGGTCAACGAGAAGCACACGGAAATTGGAGCCACCTAGATCGAGGGCCAGATACTTGCCGCGCTCCTTTCCCGTTGGCAGATCCTGCACATAGCTGACGAAACACTTGATGACCGCCCGCGAATGTGTGTCCTTGGCCAGGCCCATCTTGATCTCCTTGGTCATGCGGTCGACCACCTCCGTCATCTGGTCCTGGCTCAGCATGAAGCCCTTCACCACGTCCTCCACCTCGGGGGCTATAGTTGTGGGTATTACCGACATTCTGCTGCCCAAAGAACAAAAAACCCACTAAAAATTAACTCCAAATTTAGTCCCCAAAGTCAAAACGAAGCAAAGGAAAATTTAGAACTGACTCGACTTACGAGTGATGCCGAAAGAAATGGGAATGGAATTTTAGATTTGGGATTGCTTGGATTGCTGGAGTACGTTTTTATCGGAGTGTGCTCCAGGCGAAAGATCCTCCACTTCCGTTCACTTTCAAGCGACTAAAACAAACAAATTTAACGCCTGAACGAACATTGGCCAAGTGCCGATTGGCATTATTCTTATGGCTGTTATCAGAAGATAAGGTAAAGAGAACATTCAGCTGCTATCTGGACGCAACTTATCGCTAAGGAGGATACTTATTATACTCGTCAATTAATCAGTCAAACAGTTATCACAATTTCGATTAGAGATGGTCGCGGGTTGGACTTTTCGGCTATGAAAATGAAACATATTTAATCGAAAAATGGTATATTAAATAAATAAATTAATAATTTAGCCTTAACTTTTTACCAACTAAAATTGATTTTATTGTAACCTCTCCCCAGCGCTCGTACGCCGTACGCCCAGCGCAGAACCTAGAGATTCAATAGAAAACAGAGTCCCGACATACTTTCAAATCCTTGGCCAACAAGCAGACTTGAGTTTATCAATCAAAATTAATCAAAATCTCAAATAATAATAATAATAGTAATAATACAAATAATTACTATGCGCAAAATAATTTCAAATATTTATGGCCTTCTCTTCTCCTTTCTTTTCGAGAACCAAAACGAAATAGATTTTATTTAGAACACATAATAATTAAAACAAAAAAATTTATTAATGATTTTTGTAGCTTAGAAATCCAATTCAAATATCTTGGACTCGCCGCGATACTTATCGGCATGGGCCAGTCCGGCCATGATGGCGGCACCCACGCCGCAGCTCTCCTGGTTGACGACGTACTCGAATTTGTAGTGCGGATCGGTGAGCAGGCGCGTGTACTTGTTGATGACAGCGGCAAAGGTGGGGTTCAGGCGATAGATGCCGCCGTCCACGGAAATGGAGATCTGTGAGTAGTGCATGCGGTTGATCAGACAGGAGATGCCGCCGGCCAGTAACATGGCCGCACGGCTGACGACGGTGGCACAGATGTAGCGAAAGGCGGCCAGGTCGCGATCCTTGCAGTGGCGCATGCGGAACTTATCCATTACCTCCTGGGCCTTGATGTAAACGCCAGGCGGATCCGATTCCATCTCGAAGAGTGCGGACATTTCCATCTTCCACTGCAGGCTAATCACGTCGATCGGTTGCCCCTCAAAGATGGCGCCACTCCGCATCAAACGCTCCACGACGCGACGGATTAGCTCGCCCATATAGAGAGCACCGCTAAACTTCTCGTAGATGCGATAGCCAGGATTGGTGGACGCCTCGTCCAGGGCCCGGTCGAATTCGTTGCGTATGAAATCGACCTGTCCGCCATCACCGAAGTGAGCCCAGTCCGTGTTTATGATCATGTACGGTTTGTTGTTGTCAGAGCCCACGTACATGTGACAGTTATCGACGCTCTCCACGTAGCAGGAGTTGGTGATGTTGCCCATGATTACGCCCAGCCGCGTTTCCGGCTGTATCCAGCAGAGGGCCAACAGGGATCCAATGGCCACATTGATAATGCCCAGGATGTTGACAATTACCTCGGGGTACTTGGCCAGCGCATCGCGCAGCAGCTGCACCACATCCTTGCCGATGGCACCCGTGGCGCCGAACTCCTTCGTCCAAGCAACCAATATGCCCACATCCAGGGCCAGCTTGTTCAGCGAAAAGGCAAAAGCAATGCCCATCGGTAGGTTCTCCTTGTCCACCTTTTTGTCCTTGACGAAAGCTGCGATGTTGGAGGCCAGAAAGTTGAACAGCTCCGTGCCACGGGCGGCGGCTATCGAGTGCGGTATGATGACACACTTGGAGCTCATGTACACATCCTTCTCGCTGCTGAATCGCACCAGCATGATGCGGCAATTGGTGGGCATCATCTCCAAGGCGAGAAAGCGGCCACGCTCACGGCCCGACGGCAGATCCTGCACGTAGCTCAGGAAGCAGGGCACCGAGGAGCGATCGTGACCCTCCTTGCTCAAACCGGCCGTCATCTCGCGATCCATGATGTTTCTTACTTTTATCAGCTCATCCTCGCTGGGCACAAACGTTTGGCACAGCTTGTACACCTCTGGAAAGTCCACCTCCGGCTTGAAGATACTGGTGGCCATTTTGATGGGGATTTTGTAGGGCAGTTAAATATTACGAGAGCTCTACGCAGGAATGAGTTTGGTTGTAGCTTTATGGCAGTTAACGGAAAGCAGCAGCGCACTTTGTTTTTTATTTTATTTTATTTTTTTTACAGTTTTCTAGGCACTCTAACTGAATGCTAGATTGTGGATGATATACCTGGACTCAGCTTTCTGTTTCGACCTTTTCCAACAAGATCCATGCAAATTAGCGAATTTAACACTCGAACGCAGCTACTGCACTCTCCGCATTGCAAGCCAGAGCTCAAAGACAGTTATTGGCTTTGACGCAATCACCATTTGTCTCTCTCTAACTCACCCACACGCAATGGAACACGCTCGACGTGTGCTCTTCTTTGATCCTCTCTGAGCGAGTCTCTCAGTACACTCTCTCTCTCTCTCTCTCTCTCTAACGCGCAATAGAATAGACAAGAACAACTGTAAATTGACCAAGGAGAGCAGAGAAGCAGGCAAAAATGCAACACTGGTGATACACTGAGAACAATTAGGGAGTAACTGACAGACAGCAAAATCTCCCATCTGTTTGTTCTGCAGCTAATTAGCTGCAGCTTGCACTGCTTCAATCAGTTCTTATATAGATTTCCATTCAAGAAAAAAAAAACATTTAATTTTCGTTGATGCTTTTGTCATGGGGACAACACTGGGTGCTTTATTTACATACACGATAACGAGAAATGCTTCACAAAGGTAAATGTAAATGCTTTCTTCTTAGTTCACTAAAGTTGAGTTGGGTGCTCGATCGGGTGTGGGTATGGGGTATGTGCATGTGGTATGGGTGCTGCGGTCATGGATTACAGTTACAGTGCATACAAAAAACTGTGCAGATCTTTCTATATCTTTCTGTTTTAACTTAAGGGCTGCTGTTTTTTTTTTTTTTCTATGACACAATGAATTCCGTCCGCCGCATGAATCGCACGGCTAAATGGCTAAAAGTGGAGTCACTTTAACAACTTAGTTTAAGGCTTAAAACGAGTGCGTAACAGTGGCTAATCCGTGTGTGAGATAGTAGGAGGCACGCGTCACGTGAGAAACATATCGGAGAAGTCGCCGTGCAGCAAATCCCCAAAGGGATAGCAGCCGTCCAGCGTGGCCAGCGAACTGATGCAGGCCGACGGCTGCTGATCGCTGGCAAAGTCAAAGGAGTCCGTTGAGCGATCCGCATCCAGCAGTCGCAGGCTCAGCTCCACATCCGGCTTATCCAGGCAGCCGGGCATGGGCATGTCGCCGCGACACGGCAGTATGGACTCGCCGCTGGTCAGTAGGCCCTCGTAGCCGGGACTCAGACAGTGCAGCGACTCGCCGTCGGACTCGAGCAGCAGCGTGTCCAGTTCGCTGAGTCCCTGCAGACCCATTAGGCTGCCATCGGGCTCCAGGCGGGGACTGCTGTTGCTGCGTTGGCTGCTGCTGCGGTGGCTAATGTTGGAGGCGGAGGACGAGAGCGAAGCGTAGGCGGAGCTGGGCGAGCAGGCAGCGCCAGCACAGGAGCCCGGCGAACCAATGGACGAGGCGGCATAGCAGGATTCGCCCGAACTGCCGGAGGCACTCAACGGCGTCGTCATCGTCGTCATCGTCATCGTCGTCGGGTGGGATGTGGGCGTGGGATGTTGTGTTTGCTTGGCCTGCTTCTGCGTTTGCCGTTTGCTGGCGCTCGAGGACTTTTTGTTGCCCGCCTTGGGCTTGGCGGGCTTCTTGGCCACTGGCACTGGCATCTCCACTTCCAGCTCCGGTTCGGTGTCCACGCTGACCAGCGCCTCCCGGTTGTCGCTCTCCTCCAGACACTCGCCAATGAGCTCGCTCTCGTAGCTGGGATCCTCGATGGCATCGCTCAGCATTTGAATGTACTTCATGGCCAGGCGCAGGGTGGTGATCTTGGTCAGCTTCTCGCTGGCATTGGCCGCATCCTCGCCGGTTATGGCCTGTGGCACACTGTGCCGCAGCGTCTCAAATGCCGTATTGATCTCCCGCATGCGTGTGCGCTCCCTCGCATTGGCCGTCTTGCGGCGATACTTGCTCAGGGGCGCTGCTTTCGTCTTGGCCTTGCTGGAATTGTTGTTCTTCTTCTTGTTTGGCCTGCTGCTCGCTGCTGCTTCCAGGCTGGTCTCCAGCTCAAGGTCGAGGTCCAGCATCTCCGCCGTCTCCGCTGCATCGGATGCACTGCGCTTCTGTCGCTTTTGGCGCAGTGAATACTTTTCGCCACGGGCACTGGCCGCCTTTCGCTTGCGTGAATCCTTCTTCTGCGCGGCACTGCTGTCCATGTTTAGGTCGGCGTAGTTGTGCAGCTCGTACGTGTTCGACTTCATCTGAAAAGCGGGAAAATAAATAAAGACAGACAGACGTTAGTTGGTCGTCGATGCAGAGTTCAACACAGCCCCAGTCCCAGTCCCAGCCCAGCCCATGCCAGCTCATCCCTCAGCCGGCAATCATCAGCCAAGGCAATTAACAATTTTGTTTTAAATTGTAAAAAAAGAGAACCAGAACCAGAGCCATGGGCATATGTGTGACCCAAACTCGTAGATGGCTGCTGTCCAATGGAGCGTAACGAAATTCGTGGCGGAACCCAAACCCCAACCCCACCCCCGCCCCCGAGGCGGTAACTTCCGTAAACGGCTCTCAAAAATTGGCTTCAATGAACTGAAGTCGATTCTTGATTCTTTCTTCAGTCTTGAGTAGTTTTGTGTGTGTGTGTCTGCGCTTCCGCCATAAAACATAAAACCCACTGAAGCCGAAAACTGAAAACGCATCAAGCCAAAAACAAAAACAAAACAAAAAAAAAACTCATAAATACAATTTATGGCCGGGCCAGCACTTTGAAAATTCGAATCTCGCAATGCTACACAAAAATCAAACTACAAATTGATCCACCACCCCCCCCCCATTGATCATCGAATTGCGCAAAAGGCACGACGGTTCCCTGTCCAAATTAATGCCCAACATGTTGACATCTTAAATTAAAGATACGAATTAATAGATTGATGTGCTATGGTGGGGATGACCATTCTGCGCTGAATATACTTTAAGAACACTCGAGCTTAAGCTAATTTAGCTGACACTTTGCCCAAAACATGTGACAGAATTTTAAGAGCTATTTTAAGTGGATCTATATCTATAAAAAATGGTATTTTAATCTATATTTAAGACGCTATATATGCAGTGCAAGAAACGGTTGACGGATTATGACTCCATGGGAGGGCATGGCATATACAGAAAGTATATTGCCTCAGCTGGAAATTATTATACCCCCCATTGGCCAAGGGCAAGGTCCACCACAGGCACCACGAAAAACAATCAGCTATGTACTCTACTCCATTACAATGTTGACGAATGTTTTTGTTGAGAAAGTTTCTGTAAATGAAAAGTTGAGTTTATGGTTTCCCTTTGTTTTTTCTTTTGCGGTAGGTCAACTATACAAATTATATATATTTTCCAGCGCTTTTCACTCACTTTTCCCTAGCAAAGTCTGTCCGGGAATGTACAGACACTGACTCGTACTCGTACTCGTACTGTTTTGTGGTTGCTGTGGTGGTAATGGGGCGGGGGGAAAACAGTAAACAGTAAACAGTTAATGAATGCATTTTAATGCAAGAATTAAGTTACATGAAAATTGTAACACGAAGCCAACACAGCGTCATCACAGCAACAACACAACAATTTTGCCAGCACCACCCATACAGAAAGATTTGAAATGTTTTTCTGCATCGATGCTAACGCCCTTGCATTGTGCCTTGGCCTCATAAATAGCAAAAAACAAACAAAAAAAAAAAAAAAGCGGCCCGAGCCCGGCCCCAGTTTCACATGCAGAGGTGTAAAGTAAACCTAAGCAGATATACAGCACAGATTGATTGCAGTCCAAGTTGATCTAAGGAGAGCAGCGATCGCAGCGCAGTGCCGCAACTCTCGACGAGACTCCACATTGTCGGTGTCTCTGTCTGTCTGCCTGTCTGTCAGGCTTCACTTAAATGGTCAATTTAGTGCAGATTGTCCAAAATTGGCACTAGACGATTCTTGTTGCTTGTAGGCTCGGACCCGGGCCCGGCCTGGCCTGTTTGACACTTGCTGCATAGCTGTGACCATTCAAAGATGTTGGTCTTGGCTTGGCCTAAACAAGTTATGGGGCGTTTTTTTTTTTTTTTTGTTGTTGCTCTGCGCGCTTCTCCTGCTGTTTTGTGTTGGCCGCGTGCACTTTTCTTCAATCACCGTTAATGTGGTGGTGCCACCGATCCACAGAAAAAATGTTGATTTTGGGGGGGCAGTTATGTCAATAGTACTACAGTTTCAATGCACATATGTACAATGCTTACGGAATTGCAGCCATTCAAACTACATTTGCCTGCCCAAAAAAAAAAATGTTGCAATGTTTCAACACGTGAAAAGCTTTTCACTTTGTTTACGTGCCGGGGGATTTTCTTCTAGCGTCTCGCCTCTGATTTCAGCTATAATTAAATTTCGCCACGCGATGCTTAGAAATGCAATGCGCTTAAAGACCCCAAGGAAAGGAAGCACCAAAATGGAGAACTATGCGCACGTGCTGGATGCTCTCTCAATTGTATTACATACACAATTTAATGTTTAATATATTTACTTGATGATAGAATCTGTTCAAAATTATTGGAACACACAAATAATAATTATTTTAAAAGCTTTTTCTTTGGAAAAAAAATGGAAGTGTTCTTTTTTCTTTTTTAAGCCAACAAGCCTATCGAAAATATCGATGATGGAGGCTTAAACACTATAAAAAGTGAATATAAACAATTGAGAGTAGAAATTTTCAATAAGAATGTTGCTGAATTATTCGAGTGCTTTATAAAATGCAAAATTGAATATTTAAATAATTTTTAGGTATTTTTAAATCTATGTAGGCGGAAAAGACTTCAAGTTATGAACAATTAAATAGGAATAATGAATATGGTATGCAATTATTTGTTTACTTTAGGTAAAAAAATTAATTAATTGGTACAAATGCAAAAAACTATAAATTGTATATGTTCTTATTGTAAAGGGCCAAATTTATTTAAAAAACAAATGATCTTTCCCTATTAGCTACTATTTAATTTTAAACACATTTATTTTCGGTACTCGGAATGTCAAAACTCAACTAAAACTTTGCCAACTCTACTTAATACCATCCAGACCTACTGTGCAAAAATTCTAAGCAACATGGGTGATTCTTTTCGACAAGAACTTCCTGGCATTATCCAAGGCACCCACCGCCAGTCGGAAGAGTAGCGGCAAAAGTTTGCGACATGCAACAAACAAGCTGCAATTAAGTGCACAACACAGGGAAATGTGAACCTTCTTTAACGTGGGGCGGAGGCAGGCAATGGGCACCGCCTTCACTCAACTCATTTCCATTTCAGCAATGGAAAACGACGTGAAAACTACCGAGTTCCGTGTGCTCAAAGAGGGGGTGGGGCAATGGCAATGGCAAGGGCAACGGCAACGGCAACGGCAAACGGTAGAGAGGGGTCGGCCACGCTGGACGGACAGCAGGCAACAAATTGCATGCGATTAAAAGTATTCGCGGCTAATAAACGTTTGTTCAACAAACAGTAACAAGTGGGGCTCCTGATTCGCATGGGCCGCTAGCCGCTAGCCGGAATTCCAGGATCCGGGATATAGGATGTTCCGGAAGGAAGCAGTGCAGCAAATGAATGCAGGAGTGGGGCAGACAATGCGAATGGGCATGGCAGTAGGCTTTGCCTTCCTCTCTGTTTTCTGTTGATTGGAAAATTTGTTGCGCATTTTTCGATAACGGTAAAGGGGGTGGGGGAATGGGCGCATGGGGTGGGGGAGGGGGAGGGGGAGGGGTACATGTGGCTTCGGCTACTGTTTAAGTTTTCAATTACACGCCCGGCACAATGCACCAATTGAAATGCACACAGACAACAAACATACATAGAAGAGTTCCTCTTCCCATGACTCGCTGCAACATGCCCCACGCTCCATTCCGTATACCCCCCTCTCTCCTTCTCTCTCTCTCTACCCCACTCTTTCATCGTTTACATTGCCACATACCAACAACGAGGTAGACTAAAGGCGAGCCGTGCGTGCGGCGAGGCGTGAAGGGGTCGTCTGGGGGCAGGAGGGACATTGCAACGTAGGCGGGAACCGTGGGTGGAGCGGTCCGTTTCACATGTTGCTGTTGTTCTTTTTGTTAATACCCTGACAGAGGGTATTATGATGAGCCATTAACTATACCTATTCGTATTATTAATCAGAATTTAGATACGAATCGATAGATAAATTATGGAATGCCTTGGATTTTCCGTACACATTTTTAATAAGCAAACAAACATGATTTTACACAACCGCAAAAATCTATGAAAGTACAGTAGATAACAACTAAAAAATATATCCAAGAAGATAGCTCTGAGAAGCGACCAAGAATTAAACAAAAGTTATTCGATTATGCATTAAATAAACTTAAGTTTCACTCTTTAAAATTTAAAACCCTATATTGTACAGCTCCCCCCGATCAGCGATCGATCTGCAAGCGTATCAAAAGCTGCGGCGCCTTTCGTGTCTAACTTTTCCGTTTGCTTCTCTTTTTGGTAGTTGGCTGAATAGCGGCAGAATCATGCGGGCCCAGCCAGAGTGCACTTGAAACTACATACCAGCAAATGGATATCTCCCCCTTGCAACTTGCCTTCCCTGCGCCACACCCTGTCTGCCCTTCACTTTTTGGTTCCGTTGCAGTCGCTGCATTTTTAGGTGTAGCCATTAAATTTAGAACTTTTTCTGCACGCTTGTCTGCTCTCCACCCAGCGGGGGCTGTGGAGTAATGAAGGGTGTGCCGGGATGAGCTGGGGTGGAGTAGTGGCGTGGCGTGGCGTGTAGTGGCGTGATACGGGGCAGTCGGGTGCGGTTAAATGGAAAATGAAGCGTCTGCTGCTTGAGCCAGTAAAAACTGAACCACACGAGCGAATGATAGGCCGAGGGATGCCCAAGGAGTTCTATGTCTGATAAGAGCAAGGAGTATTTCACAATACTAGGAGGGATGCTAAAAGTTTTAGAACAAAAAAAATACACAGAGATATCTTTGATAGCTTTGATTTGGATCACTTCTGCATATTATAATTCGATTGACATTAATCCTTATGCTGGAATATTTATTTCCTGTGTGCAAAGTTATTTCTTAAACCAATCGATCTCCCCACGACAATGATCTGTCCATCGAGAATCTCTTTGCCTGACTCAGATTGTCTGTGTGTCTCTGTCTGTGTGTCTCTGGCATGAGGCATGGGGATTTTTTGTTCGTCTATATCTTTTGTTTTTGTTGTTTTGTGGCACAGCTCTAAAATTAGTTTTTATTGTATGCAACTTGAATTTTTCTTTCTCTATTTTCGCTTCCTATTTTTTTTCCACTACCTTTTTTTTTGTTTCCTTTTCGCTTTGTGATTCTTAATTTGCTTTTTGTGGAAAGCGTCAAAATCTTTCATTTGCTTTTTGGCCGTGCTGCTGCTGCTGTTGTTGTTGTTGTTGTTGCAGCTGGCAGCTGATGTTGTTCCTTTTGTTATTGTTGTCTGTTGTCTCGTGCTGTTGCCAGTTGCACGTTGCCGCCTATTCTACCCCGTCATACCCTCGCCCACGGAACTCCTCGTCGGGGTCCGTCTTTGTCTCGTGTGTGTGCAGCTACCGTTGGCAGCTATTATTTTTAGCCAGCCTGCGGCAAGTTCTTATTTTTTTTTTTTTATTCTGTTTCTCTTTTTGCATCTTTTATTTTCTTTGATTTTTGCATTTAATTTCTATTTTTTTGTTGTATTTTTCTGTACGGCTTTTTTTTTTTGTTGTTGTTCGTTTTTTATGCTGTTGATTTGTTGCCATTGGCTTGGTGTTTGGCTAAAATGAATTTGTTTGATTTTCCATTTACGTTGAGTTTGTTTATTAAAATTGGCACACACTGCGTATGTGTGATGTATGATGTTCGTGTGCTTTACAGTCTCTGATTGTCCCTTCTTCCTCTCTATCTCTATATGTACATAGCTGTGTGGTTCGCGTTATATTCTTTCTTTTTTTTTTATTAGCTTTTGTGGGGTTTTGTATTACCCAGCGGCTTTTGATTTGCTTGAATCTTTGACAGGTTTCGTTTCTGGCATTTGCCTTTTGGCTAATTTTCTGTGTGTGTTTTTCTTATTTCTGCTATTATTATTTTTTAGGTTTTAAAACAGCAAAGGGGGGTGGGGGGGGGGGGTTGGTAGATTAGGCAGGAGGACAGACAGCTGGTTCCCACATTGGACTGAGATTTGGGTCAGGGGAACACAAAAATATTATATACAGGCCGGGAAAAACAAAACAATAAAATATGTTTATGAAATCGAGGTTTATATGTATATTCGGAAATATGTTTGGATAGAGGTATTTAATAGAATTGAATGTATACTTTAAAGAAATTATAACCATAAAAAATTGATAAATTTATAATAAATATATTAAAGATTATTAAATGCATTTCTACTGCAAAACTTCAATTATCAGCATAACATACAAATATCACTTACACTTTTTCACAAATATTAAATTAATTAAAAGATATAGAGAAATCTGTTTGAATAAATATTTGCCTAACAATTTATTTATATCTACCGGCTTGTATCAGATGCCATTTAGGGATTCTCTTTAGCTTTCGTTGATGAATCATTTACAACTTTGTTTACACATTAATTGAAATTCCTATTCGTATTTCACACTCACCCCCAAAGGGAGCCAACAAAGCTGGAACCTTTCAAATCAGTTGACAACTTGCTGTCGTCACAGTTCCCCACTATCCAAGTCCTCTCTCTCTCTTTCTCTCTCTCCACCAACCAACCAACCAGATGTCTTTCATTTCAACACCTTGGACAAATAAATGTTTCAGTCTCCAAAAAGTTCTGCTTCAGTCCCAAAAACGCCCCAACGCCACCCCTCTCTCTCACTCTCTTTCTATCTGATGATTGGCCCAAGGAATGCTTTTTGTCTATTTTTATTGGAGCAACAACAAACGAGATGAAGGAATTTTTAGAGAATATTCCTTCGTTCTATCGTATATGGTATGGGTAAATATATGCTTGATCTATGAAGATGGTAGGTACGTACGTATATTTACCTTTTTGATTTCATAAATCCAACAATGTCTGGCTGCCGTGTGTGTGTATTGTTGTTGCTTAATTTGAATTTAGATGCTGAGTTTTGGGTGGTGCTGGCGTGGCTCACACTCTGATTAAGATTTGTCGATGATTTTATTTTAATTTTCGGTTCATTAAAGCGCCATTCCAAACGTATTCCGAACTGAGATTCCGACGGTGCGCGTCAGCTAATTAGTCACCAAAAACCGAACTTATTTTAATCTTTTTATTTTGCTATTTTTTTTGCCTATCTTGTTTTGCTTAGTATTTGAATTAAAATTGTTAGCTCATGCATAAATTTGGCATGTTTTAACACAACAACAAAATTTGGTTTATTCAAGATTAATTTTTTGTTATCATTTCCTCGAAGTTTGTGCCGAAACTCGTTTCTAATTTTTTGTAGTATTTATTTTATTTTTTATTTTTGTATTAACTTTTAGTCAAATTTGTTTGTGCGAGAGATTCAATTATCGATAAGAACTTTTTTGTTTGTTTTTATAGTATGATTTTTTTTTTTTTTGATTTAGTATGAGTTTTGTTGCAGGAAAAGCCTCGAAGAATCTTTTTTCCAAAACGTGCGAGCCGCGTGTGTCGGCAGCGGTACGGCCGCTGCGTGTGTGTGTGTGCGTGCGCCGGCTGCTAAAAATATCTATGAGTACGCGTCGCGTTGTGTATCTTTAGCGCAGCATCTGTAGTTGTATCTGTATCTGTATCCAATAACCCGACAAAAATACACGGCCAACGGCTCGTTGCTTGGAGAAAATGCTGCTGCTTCTGCTGCTGCTGCTCGTTTGCTAGCTGCCTGCGTCCGCTTGCTGCGCTTGTCCGCTGTGCACTGAGCAGACAGGCAAGATCTCAGATCTGAGACCTCAGATCCGTTGATCGTCAATGTCGTCCACTATGCAGCATGCTATGCGGTGCTATGTGTTGTGTGGGGATACCACACTTGGCTCTGACTCCGTTAGCCAAGCCAGCGCGAGACCTATTCTGATGGGGCGGCCCACACACACAAAAAACGCTGGACGAGCGCACTGGACGGATGGGGGCTGGGTTCGAGCCGGCGGCAGCGGCGGCGGCACTTGTCTGGAGCGCTGAGCGTGCGGTGCGCTATTGGAACGATCAATGAATGAAATGCCGCATTAAAAGGCAACCAGAGGAGCGCACATATCTGGCGGATACACAGATAGGAGGGGGCCGCCTTGCTGAGCGACCAATAAACCGAGAAACCCACTGGCGCTCCAACGCCAACACAACGTCATTGAAAGCCGCCACAGAGAAGCAAAGAGAAACCAGTTCTCTCGCAGAGACAGAGAGAGAGAGAGAACGAACGGCGAGTGTCTCTCCCCAAATGTGTGGGTGCTTTTTGCGTTGGCCGGATCAGGTCTTCTCCATCTCTCTGTTGTTGTATGTCTCTTGAGTGGTTTCCCATTCAAATTTTCGATTTCGTTTCGAGTCGAGTCGAGTCTCTTTGGCTCCACTGTCTGCCGTCTGCTGTCTGCTCTGCTCTCCTGAGATTTGTTCTGAGCAGCATGATCTAATATCGCCAGGCAGTTATTTATTTAAATTTATTGCTAATTTTTTATGCTATTGCTGCTGCAGCAGCAACAGGCAGCGGCAGCAGCGTTTGACATTCATTTGTACAAGTCAAACACTGTCGGAGCTCACTTGAAAATACTTAAAAATGTTTGTTCATCTTTCATTGAGATGGTATCGTATCTGCGCCAACGCTTTGCTTTGCATTTGCTTGATTGGAGGAAACTCCATTTCCAGAGCTGAACTTTTGAGTGCGCCAAAGCTATAAAAGATATTGATGATTGATATTTATTTAGATTATTATCTTGGAATTGGATTCGAATTATGATGCATGGAGAATCAAAGTTCAAGGAAATGACTCTTTTTGGGAGTTGAATTTAAAAGGCCATGAGGGGATGACTAACTATAATTATTTACTGATACTTCACATAGCTTTTTATGTGAATTAAAATATGTTTTGTGTGTTTCATTATCACAGAAATAGTCTTCTTTTATTGTACATGGTATAAATATAAATTATTCAATTTATTTTTTGTGTTTTGTGAAAGAATTTACTATATTAGTTTAGCCCAGAATATTCTGCCAAAAAATATAGTTTTACGTGGATATAGTTTTAAATATCCCATTTGACAGAAATTTGACTAATTTTGCAATCCCTGACTTTATTGTTTGCTCTTAATTTAAATTCATTAACTCATTAATTTGAATCAATTATATAGATAGTCCTCTTGTTATTTATCGTATAATTTAGTACTTTAATTTACCGAAATTATTTTAAAATGTCCCTATCAATTCAATCTAAATTGGAAAAATAAATATTATAAGCTCGTCTTCTGGGGCATTTATCAGTAGATCACTAAATTAACTAATTTGCTAATCGAATAAGAATGTCTTAGTTAAAATTTAAATTAAGCTAACTTACGTTTTGATAGCAAACACAATATATGTATATGAAATCAAATCCCAAACTTTTGATTCCATTTTTAGTTGATATCTTATGTATATCGCAGAGTACATTGGTGGAACATAAGTTCGGGTTATCTTCATCTATCAGTTAGGCCATAAAATATTTTAAAATTGTTGTAGGAAACAGAAAGATTCTACATGAGAAAGGTAGCTCTATAGATGATAATTTTTTTGTAGGTGCCATGGAAAGACTTACAATATTTGCATTAAAAGCGATAAAACAAATTCCTTACTTCTCTGAGACACAACTGAAATGGTATACGAGATTTATGAAATAGATTTATTTATTGCTATTTCATCATTTATCCATGATTCACACATTGTACTAAATTTGATTAATATTATTCAGATTGTTTGTAATTTATTCTAATTCGCTTCAATCAATTTCCGTCCCGCGATCGTCTCTCTTTGGGTGTGTGTGTGTGTGTCTGCCTCTCCGGTTGTTTTCGTTTCGTTTTGCTTCTAATTTCGAATCGCTAAGCTGATTTCAAAGTCACATTTGATCTGTTGGCACTTGTTGGATTTATTCATTTGTGTCTATTTATTTTTGTATTATTATGAAACAATTGTGTGTCTATAGTCATTTATTTTTGTATGGTTTTTATGCATATTGTTGCTTCACAAATAATTATAATTAACTGACAACAGGCAAATAATTGCAAAATGGCTTTGCTCCTGCGGGCGAAACGAGTTGCTTTTGCTGTGGATGTGGATATATGTACATATGACGACATATTCCACTTTTGTTCGGCACTTTAAGCTTGCTCCGATATGCTCATATGAGTGCTGTATGTAGATATCTATATTGCTTCCAGCAATAGACCGATCGACTGCCTGACTGTAAAACTAACTGACCGACTGACTGACTGCCTGACGATTAATTTATCTTTTAGCTTCTGTGTCCGTAGGTTGATTGTCTGTGAGTTTGTCATAGTTTTTGTCGTGTTTTGTTCTTGAGCAAATAAATCATGATGACAACAGTTAAATTTGATTATAATTTTACGCTCCAACAGCATACAATTTTTCATGGCACAAGGTCGCCAGAGAGACACAAGTCGGACACGTACAAAGAGAGTGGAAAATTAACGCATGCAACATTAATTTGATTTGCGTGCGAAGTGCCGCAGTCTCAAAATTATACTATACATATGTGCACATATATACATATACATATCTGATTAACTGAATATATTACTAAGATATATGCACAGTGTACATATGTACAAATTGGCCAATAGTGTTGCTTTGCTTTTCTGACAGCTTAATCTGCAGCCCCCATGACGACTCCCAAGACAAGAACATGAATAAGCGAGCCATAATTAAAAAAAAAACAAACGTCACATTTGAATGTTTGCTTTATGATCAAGCTATGGTCAGCCACAAATGGACACAGTCGTGGGCTAAAGGGGATTTCTAGTAGCAGTGCGGAAGAGCGGGGGAGTTTTTATAAGTTAATAATTAAACGAAAAAATCCCTTTGGGCTTGATTACATGATTAGTTTGTTGCATCACAATTCCCATCTCAATCAGAAATCCCCTTCGCCACCCATGTCGGGCAATTGCTTATGCAAATGTTCTAAGTTTTCTACTTTGGCTTTGGCTTTTAATTGCCAGCTTCGGAAATCACATTTGCCTTAATATGGTCACAAAGCGCGATGCCAGCCAAGTCCAAGTCCAAGCCACAAACCATAAGCCAGCTCCCTTGATCGCTCGCTCTCTCTCTCTCTCTGTTTCTTAACTGATTCGGATAGCCGGAGATCCCGCTTAGGAGGTCTCGGAGACGTGTCTGCAACCATTTATGGGTGTTGCTTGGGAAAGCGGTGAGAAAGCAAAAGATACTCTCTCAGATGGCTAATTGTGAGCATCGCATCGCATCGCATTCAACTCTGGCCCAGGCAGGCTTCTGAGTTGTGTTTCTTGGGCAGGTTTTTTTCTGTTTTACTGTTGCTGGTTGACTTTGCTTCTCGGTTGTTAGCTTGCGTCTCACTCGACTGTGAGTGGGTGTCAGTGAGTGGGCGTGGGCGTCGGCGTCGACCGGGGCTTGAGTCAACGTTGATTTTGTTTTATATTTAACGTAAATTTATTATTACAAATATCGTTGTTGCCGCTCTCAAGCGGAAATACACTCGACTTGGCCGCGGCCCACGCTCTCCCATGGCCATAACCACCTGCACTTTGCGAGCTGTGCCCTGTCTCCTCGGCTCTGTGTTTTATTTGATCTTTGGTGTGTTTTTTTTTTTTTTTGATTTTGGGGAAGTGGAAGCTGGACTGAGCCAACTATTACGAGTGGAATGGGACGAGCGGAAATGCCAAACGATTAAGTTGTTGTTTCTCAGCTCGGCTTCAGTTTCAGTTTCAGTTTCTATTTCTGTTTCGTTTCGTTTTGTTTCTTTACTGTTGTTTATGTTTATTAATGTATTTTTTTGTTTAATTAATTTTGTACGCATTTTGATATATGTAATTTGCATAAGTGAGGACAGCGTGGGTGTGAGGCATACATATGAATCAGTCGTTGGGTTTATGAATGGCGCATAGTAAAGTTACTTTGTAAGCGCCTCAGATACGAGCAACGTTGCCAGTTTTCATAGCAGTGCTAACAATGGCTAATTAGCCGATATTTGTGTGAAGATTTTCTTAAATTTATCAAATTCATTGAGTCCAAATATATTGACTTTGATAGAGGAAAATGACAGGAAGTAGTGATGGTAAGACAAGACAACACAACTGCAAGATAAGAAATTAACTATTCGAAAATTATATATTTAACGACAAATGTATCTATGATATTTTATATTAATATTACGATTTTTTCGTTGCATTTAAATATTCATTCGCATTTATCTACTACATTATTAACACATAAATCACATAGAACTGCAACAAACTAGAGTAAAATAATATTTGGAACAATCTAGAGTAAATGTAATAGTAATTAGGTAATTTATTTATTTAACAGAACCAAACGGATAGGCTTTAAAATATAAGCTTATTTTAGAATGCATTTAATGTCAGTGATGAAAATTCTGTTAGCTAAAAATGTATAGTTTTTTAGTACCTGAAGAAAGTTCCCAGGAAAATGCAAAGCATCCCAAAACAAGGTTGCAACTTTGGCCACTTGCCAGCCAATTCCCACTAAATTTCTGTTGATCATTTCAGTAGGATTTTGAACACTTTTTCAAATGGTATGACGTGCAAATCCTTCGCTCAGTTTAAGTCCCACTCTATCAAGAAATGACCTGGCCAGCTTTAAGCTAAATTGTTAGTCTGCTCGGATCAATCAACGCTTATTAGCCATGGAAAGCGTGGTGAGCAGACTATGAGGCCACAACATCTTAACAGCAAAAGTTAATCGTGTGTAAAAAATAATGAATATGTCTGGGCATTGACAAGGCTCCACAAATCATAGGAAGGCGAAAAGTGAAACTGAGAAAAAAAGTCAAAGCAATGAACCCGCCGCAACACCAACAAATGGCAACCAAAAACCACCAAAGATCGTGGCTAATCGTGAGCGATGCTGATGCTGATGCTGTCGTTGTTGTTGGTGTCTGCTGCTGCTGCTGCTCAGTGAAACGTGATTTTGTATTTTGTTGTTGTTGTGTGCTTTTGGCCCCCGTCAATCAGCCATTTAAGTCATTTAGCATTATGTATCACTCGTTGCTGGTGCTGCTGCCAATTGTAATCTGCCACGGCAACAAAACAAAGCAGGTCTGTCGTCATTGTCTGCCTGGCCTGACTGTCTGTCTGTCCAACTGTCTGTCTTGCTGGTTGGCTGTTGTTGTTTTTATTAATTTTGTTTCAATTAATTTCGCTACAAATTGTCAACAAAATCGAAACCGCAGACAAGCCAGCTACACACAGACACAACACGCCACGGCACGCACACACTGACCCAACATCCCCACAATCTGTATCCCAATGCCCGTCCCCCGCCATATACGAACCACGGTAACCTCAATGAGCGCAGCTGAGCTAATAACCAATGCAAATCTCCCTGGACAGTAACATGAGCAACAGCAATGGACATTCTACATGACAGGGCGACATCATGCCCGAGAGGATGGGGCGATGGAGCTGTATCCACTGATCCATCTAATGGTTGATTGTTGGCGGCATTAACCCATCATCGGGGCAGGGGCACATCAGAGGGCGAGACGTATAAATATTGATTTAGATTCAGCTGTGTGTGTGTGTAACTCATCTTACCTAACCGACAGCCAGGCCAGGCCACGCCACCCACCCACCGAGTGGTATAACCACCATCCCCATCCTGTCCGAGTGCCAATTATAAAAGGCCCCTCCAAACGCGAAGAGAGTGAATAAATGTGTATGGCAGCAGGCAACAGTCGGGGCAATAATTTCAACAACATGTCAATGCTGATGCTCATCAAAGTGATTTCTGTTTCTGTTTGAGAGACTGTTTCCCCCTGAACGTTGACAAAACGCCAACGCATCAGAGACATTTCTCATCAACGATTGGTTTCGCTTCGACATTAAATATACATACATACATATGTACACATGAGTATACATACATATATGCGTATGCTAGTATACGTATATGTGTGTTGTTTTTTATGTGGGTGCGTGTCTGTTTTTATAAATAAGTGGGCTCAAATAAAGAGGTAAGTATGCTCTCTCGCGAGGGTGGCAGGTGAGTTGATTATTTTCTTTATATTATTATTTGGGTTACCTCTGGGCACGGGCTATAAATTTTGATATATTTAGCGTTCCCACATTGGGGGCCATATGTCATCATCTCTCACATATTTTACTGCATTTACGGCCACAAGTCTGCATGTCTATGTTGCTCTGCAGCTCTGAAGGGATTAACTAAAGTAATACTACATAATTGTGTGCGTTTTTGTGTCCGTATAGATTTTGTAAGGATTATAAACTGCTTTGCATAATAGTATTTGCAATAGGGGCGGGCGGACTGTGGTTTACAGTAGATCAATCAATATTAAAAATAATAAAAAATATCAATGAAATTTGCAGATAAAAAGGGGATTTAAATATGAATATAAATTGTTAAATTCTTTAAATCTATGCATAGAAAACGGCTTTTTTTTGGATAAATGAATCATTGCCAAAATGGATAGATACACTTAGAAATGTTCTCTTTTGTCCATAGATTTGTTACTCAAAAAGGAACATAAAGACTATCATTTAATTGTAACTACACTTGCAGGAATGAGGAATTTATATGGCGTCAAAATTGAATTTCCTTGACATATTTCTTTCGTTTTATTAAGTTATTAAAACTGCATCTATGCAATCTAAGCACCCACAAAGCAGTCATTGAAAATATCAATCAATTTTTAGCAAATATTCAAAGTTCATAAATCGACAACATAAATTTATTTAAATGATATTCAAGCTTTTGGTGTGGAAGATGCTGGGATTGTGGTTGGTTAGATGACAGAGGGCGGAGTATTTGAAAATGAAGAAGTTCATAATGGCAGTAATAATTTCATTCTAATGGAATTTTTCATTTTTAGAATTTCCACAAAGGATGTTTTAGTTTTGTTTTATTTTAGCATTTAAAAATATTTAAATAGATAATTTTTATAAATATTTTACGGATCAAGGTAAGCCATTTGAAAATTGCCATTGCACTGGATGATCAATTGCCGGCGATACGCATTAAAATGCTTAGCATAAAACGATCCGAATTCTTGATTAATTGGCCAGCCTTTGATGTGGCCAGGCATTTGGTTGTTACGCACATCAAAATTCAATCAAAACACATACAAAAATAAACGCTTTAAATGTCTCCTCAATTATTATTATTATGACAGAGTTTATTTTTAGGCGAAAGAGCATTGCTATGCTGCACGAACAGCGCCTTGGGTTGCCGGCTCTAATTGCAAATAATAAGCCTCAATTGGCGTTGGCCAAAAGCAGTCGGCCATCCACAGTTACAGTCACAGTCACACTAACACTCATACTCATAATCATAGTATTCGTATTGACACTCTCGAGTCTCGGAGTCTGAGTTTGTGCTCCGTGGAGTGGGACTGGCCTACGCACGGCCATAATATCGTGTATAGGAAAATGCCAACCCACCGAAACACAATAAAAGCGCGTTTCAATTTCAAATTGATTGTCAGTCGACTACTATTATTATTTGCTATACTCTTGCAGAGGGTATTTTGATTTTAGCAAGATTGAAATTAGAAATTAATGCCGACTGCCTCGGTTAAATATATCACAAGAACGATAGATGCAAAGAAACGTTAGCAAAATCGAAATTAAATCCGATGTTTTTATCTGAAAACTTGCCTTAGAAAAACAAATGCAAGAGTATCTACAACATCTGCCAACGAAGCTTGCCTTAAATCTTGTTATTTTATTGTTATATGATTTTATTTTTTGTCATTTCTTTTTACTCTGTGCTGGTTGCTGTTGGTGTCATTTGGCTTTTGGTGCTAAATACTCGTGCGAATTTTTGTGCTTTTGGAGGCCACCAAAGCTGCTTGGCTCTGAGCTGGAATCCGAGTTTGGGTTTGGGGTTTGGGTCTTTGGCTTGGCGCCACCCCCACAAAAACACAACAGAAATAAATATAAAAATTTATACTCGTATTTGTTTTTCATGCTTTCACGTTGGCATTGCCATTGGCGAGGTAAAATACAGACCCAGACACAGGCACAGACACAGACACAGGCGTTGCCTCACTCGAAACATAAATAAACTGATTTCGTGGATATCGTGGGATGTTGGGGGAGTTAATGCCGAGTACCACTCGCAGCTCGTACCTGGCCGCCTTGTCTGCCAATCCAAAAGAGTTGCCAATGGCAATTATCTATATTTTGGCTCTTTTATAAGTGGCAATCACTCGATTGTAATAATATTGTTTCTATTGCATACCCCAAAGGTCGCTTGCTGTTACATCTTGTGGCGACACGATTTTTTATTTGGTCAAGGCACGAGCATGATTTCACTTACGAAAAATATTTGTTTGGTTTGCTTGATGAAAGGTAAGCATGAAGGCTAATCTAAGACAATTGTTTAACATTTTGTAAACCCATTAATTGTGTTCATTTAAATATTTTAACCATTTATACAGCATTGGAATTTTTGACAATTTAATCCCTTGACGAAGAAGCAAATTGCAACCAAGTGAATTGTCTGTAAGGTGCCACAGGCTACCTTTAAATAATAGTAAAACTGTTGCAAGGATTAAAAAGGATTAAGAAGGATTTAAACAAAAGCAAAGAAATTTATATTTTAAATACTATTGGGAATTAATTCTCATTCCATTGAATGCCTTTCCCAAAACAAGAGTTAAACTGTAATAAATAAATTAATTGTTTCTAAAAAAAAATACACATAAATTGATTAGGAATGAGCACGAATTAATGAGCATTTATGAGCTTGTTCCCAGCTAGTTCGGATAGCCAAAAGGTCACTCATGAGCTTTTGAAACCCCATATAGCTGATTGGGAGTCCTTGTAGCCATCTCTTCCAATGTTTTGTTTGAGGTAAGCTGTTCCTAATGTATACTCAGTTACATTTACCTTGAAACCGGATAGTCTTGCCACTTTAGTGGACACCGTTTCTTGTGCTTTACATCTTTCTACTAGCCGGCAGCTTAACTTCATTGGCGCTGTCCCATACTTTCCCATTGTACTCCGTTGTAGCCGGTGTAACTGACAGGTTTTGTGTGTGTTTGTGTTTGGGGGGGAAACATTTCCATTGCATACAATTGGCTGGGCCTGGGGGCAACACTTTCCCACAAGCGCAGATTGAATCGAATGAATCAAAGCTGCTCATTTTGGAGTGTAGTTCTTACTGCCTTGTAGTCGTCATAGTCATAGCCGTTGTAGTTGAATGTTTGTTGGCTGGTTGGCTGCTGGACCGCTGTACCCTTTCCTAATATGGCCGTCAGTGGCTGCGGCTGTGGCAGTGGCGACACACACTTGTACACTTGTTTCGTGTAAGCGAGACTGTGCCGTGTGTGTGCCGCTTGTGCAACACATCCAATTGGAAATGAAAAACTCTGACCTACTAATCACCGAGCCAAAAAGCCAATAAGAGTCAGCAAACGAAAGACAACGGCAACAGCAACAACAGCAACCACAGCAACAACAAACGAAACAAGTGCCACCAACCAGAGACAGCATATACTACATAATAGTCGCAGCATATAGGCAACAGCAACGCGACATTGTCGATGTCTGTCCTGTCCTGTCCGACTCGTACAACATCAGCGACAGCCCAAGAAAAATCAAAAGATGGACAATAACTTTAAACCAGTTCCAAATGGCGAAGCCTTGTTGCCAATTTTCGTACTCCGAGAACTCCGCCGCTCGCACCGCAAGTCGAGTGCACACACAATTTGTTTCGAATTTGATAATGTGAGGCCATTTGGGTTTGGGCCCACAGGTTGCCGGCCCAATTGACATTTCATGCCGTATTAAGACAGACACTGCGACAGACAGTCGGGACTGTCGGAGTAGCCTGGCAGACAGTCGCACAAAAGACAGACAGGCGGCAGGCAATTTGCGCCATTTGCTTTGTCGCATTTTGTTTTACTTCAATTTTCACTAAAAAATTATCATGTTCCGAATGGATATCGAAAAACGAAAACCATATAGAATAGTTGGGGAATATTACGACTGAAGGTTACCCAAAAGGAAAATGATTTAATGTGAGTACTAAATATCACATGAAACAGATCAAAAAGTTGCCTTAAGACAGCTTTAAAAATTATACGATTATAATGATTTTCTGTAATATTAATTCATATTATTTTGGCATACCAAAGATTTATATCTAAGATTTAAATCCAAAAGTTTTTAGTCTCCGATTCTATAAAATATATTTTAGCTCTTTTTTAATCATACATCCTCCCATTTGTCACATATTCCACCGCGAGCGCAACATACCCCTACACCTTACGAGAATATAAACAGAAAAAAAATAGCGCACAAGGACATTCGCGCATGCGCCACCAGACGGCGCCAAGCAAACCAACAACCACAAAAGACAGCCAAGAGACAGCGAATCGGCCAACCTAGCGGCGGCGTCAACGATTTCTGGCTAAATTGATGATGATGATGATGATGCTGACGGTGGTGGCGCGACTGTTGGGGACTGGGTGACGCGGTAGGTGTGCGGGTGCGCTGCAGATTATCACGGTTTTTGTTTTGTTTTTGAGCTCTGGTTTGTGGCATATAAATTTCAATTGCTCGCATTTAACAACAATTTAAAGCAAATTAAATTTCTGTTTTTGGTCGATTATTGCCTGCTGATAGGCGAGGCCTGAACGGGCCACCCCAGGGCTCCAATGAACTCATAGCTCCTCCATCTATCGGCAGCTCTGTCATGTGCATATAAAGTAATTTTCTGGTACATTAGGTTTCGCCTTCCATTTGGACTCTTCTGTGGGGCTGCATAAGTTGGAAAAATTGATCAAAATTCTTTGCTGGCATTCAGTTTTGCTGTTGACAAAACCGAACAGGGAATGCACTCAAAATGATTAAGGATTTTTAGGTTTTGGGTATAAAAATAAATAAATAATAATAAATAAATAATAATAAATAAATAATAATAAATAAATAATAATAAATAAATAATAATAAATAAATAAATAATAATAGGATTAAATAATTTATATAATTTAATTTATCAGACCCTAATTTTTTCGAACTACTGTTGAGCATTATTGTCTAGATATTTCTAATATTCTCCATAAAATAAATTTCCAGAAATTTTCCGTAAGCAAATTAAATTCCCTAGCTGCCTTTAATCCTTGCCAAACTCCATCAGCCAGCAGAAGAGCTGGCGCCCAGATAGAGCAACAATTAAAAGAAATTATTATAGATTTGCTTTGAGCACTTACTGCTGCTGCTGCTGCTGTTGGGGGCTGTTCGTTGGCTTCTTAGGCTGCCAAGTAAAGCGCCCACTATCGATGGCTGCCCACAGCCAATGCTCCACTTAGACGCGCTCCATTGTTTCCGCATTCGATTAAAAATGATAAATGCCTGGCTGCGCTCAAGTGAAAATAAGAAAATACAGAAAAATAAGCAGAGAGAAAGAAAAGCAGCAGAAGCTGGCCCTGGCCATTGGCTTCATCGTCTGGCCTTTTTTCTTGACCATTTTTAATGTCTCGTTTATGAACGCTGATAAGTCAAATGCTGCCAGGCTCTGGGCCCTGTCTAAGCGTAATTATTTGATTAATTTTATTGCTTGTTCAGTGTCCAGTGTTCAGTGTGTGTGTGTGTGTGCGAGTGTTGGTGGGGATGGCGGTTAAATATATCGTTTATGCTTTTATTAAATTGCACGCATTAATTAACTCTGGAGCAGGGGAAATGACGGGTGGGAGGGAGGGAGGTAGGCGCGAGTCAAAGTCAAAGGAAATGCCTGAAATAGACATTATCGGATGGCCCATCCTCCATTTCCCCTTCTCCATAGCTCTTCAGCTTCTAGGGCCCTGCGGCCATTTTCATTTCAATTAATTGCCCCAGCGTGGAAATTGGCGTTCTGCATGATTGTTGGTAATTATTGATTATATGGCCCCACATAAATCTGTGCCAATTGAATGGCCGCCAGCTAAGCTAATCCACTCACTTAAATTGCAATACCTTCCCATTATCCAGAGCCATTACTGCCCCGACCTAGACCAAATTGGTCGTGATATGCACAAGTGCCAGCTACCCACCGCTATCCATTGCAATTGGCCAGTCTCAGTGCTTGGTATGACAACATTTCAATTTTACAAATATTTGCTGGCATCCCTTTGTCTCCGGGCCCAAGCCCACAACATCTCCAGGCCGACAACTGGCCAAAGCAGCCACAGAATGGGCCAAAGTGGCTCTACGGCACAGCGGGACAGTGGCCGCCCAAGTGGTTAGGTTGGGTTGGGTTGGGCATGGGGTTGTGTGTCTGAGGTTATGGAGGTGGTTGGGACGGTCTTACTTTGATATGACAGCCAACCGAGAGACAGTGAGATAGACAGAGTGAGAGGGGGAGAGAGAGGTGACGACAGAGAGTGACTTTAATGGAGATTGGCGGATGGAGTAAATTGATTGACAGCAACTTTAAAAACATTTCATTTGGATTTTTATTATGCATATTCTTGTACATAATAATATTTTAGATAAATGTCAATCGCACGGATGGCATACAGATTAAATCAATTCAATTTAAAATTGATAGGCACCGCTTAAAAATAATAATAATAAAAAAATACTCGTATTTAATATTTAATATATTAAATTAAATAATAATATTATTGGTGCAGTATAATTTAATTTGTTTTAAGAACTAATTTGACTTTATTTTTAAGTTTTAATTTTTTATGCATATATGGAGATTAACTACATAAAAAATAAATATTTAAGTGCAATGTTTTAGGCTCAATAAAATCAAGCAAACTGGTTAAACTTTTGCTTTAGCTAGCGCTGCTCTCTATCCCTAAACAGTTTCAGAATTTTCCATATACAAAACAAACTCGTTTATCTTGGTGGTTTTCCCTTCAACTTCAACTCTGCTTCTTGCAGGCACTCCTTTACTGGGACTCTGCCACTTATTTGCCACACACTCTTATACAATGCATTGAAAAATGACTTAATTTCACTTCAACAACCTCGGACGATGACCAATAACGTGCCCCATTGTTGCGGGCCACATGCCCGAAGGAGGCAGTCGGCAGTCGGTCAGTAGGCGTTCGCACTGCACTGCACTGCACTGTGGAGTGGAGTGGACTTGGACTAATAAACATAAGGAGTAAACAAGTCCATATACGGTCAAGTCGGTCAGCAGTATCTTTTTCTGTCCTCCATGCGGCAGTTCGGGCGGCATCATTGTGGCTGCTGCTTTTGCTGCTGTTGTTGGAGTTGGGCAGTGGGCTTTTTTTTTCGTCACTTATGCATTTTTCATGGGACGCTCTCCCGATCGACTCCTCCAATGTTGAACTGGAGTGACAGGCGGCGCAGGCGAAGGCGCATTGCAAATTGTCAAACCGTTATGTGATGGGGGTGGGGCGGGGGCTCGGATTCGAAGCCTGGAGACGGGCACAGAGAAAGTCCAAAGCGCGTTGGCGGCGTTGCGATTTATTGTGAAATATTGAAATTACACAAGTTCCTCCTCCAGTGAGAAAATGAGCAATGCGCCAGTTGCATCTGCATTTTATGCCGAAAAACAATTGCCAAAAAAAAAAGGAAACCAAACCAAAAGCAAGTCCCTCTGCGGTTATCGCCATGACAGCTGTCAATCTGCTGATGAGCGGACAAAAAAAAAACGAGAAAGTTTTTTTCTTTTGTGCCTCGAAAAGTTTAATTGTGACGGAGATTCAATTAGCGGGACAAGTGATTTTATAGCGCCCCTCACTCATCATTGGCTACCTAAATTACCCACCAAATGTGGCTACTGGCCACAGGTAAAAGTCTTACTTCTGGGCTGGTGTTGGCCCAGAAATTAAACGGCCATAAATGGCACAGCGGACAATTACTTTATTTGTGCACTCAATTTATGCTGATTTATGGCAGAGACAGTCAGAGACAGAGACAGCACAATGCAGATGCCAGCCCAAATGTTAATTGCACTAAAATGCAGATTTGCCATACAAACTCGTACTCGTGCATACATACTCGTATATACATATTTCTGAGGTCCAGTTTCGTGTGCCAGACCTTGGCTGGCGTTTTGACTGTCGACCGGCAAAAGATAAACAGCGACAGTTTTTTTTTTTTTACCAATAAAGTGGGTGTGGGGATGGAGGTGAAGATGGGCTGGAGAAGGAACTTTGTTGCCTTGTCTGCCAAACTCATTAAAACGAATCTTTTTTAATGGCCAAAAGTTTTGCCCGGTTGCTGCCATAATCAGTAAAATTAAGGCCATGGCAGCTGAAAACTGTTTGCTGCCCACCGCCTGCCAATGTCGTTAGCGCCGCTGCTGCTGCTGCTGCTGGCCCCACCAAAACACCAAAAAGCAGGCAGATATAAAAAGCCGACACTGCCCCATGACTGCTGAAAAGTTTCTGTAAAAACTATACAACTGATTTGGTGCGAGTACGTGCGAGTATTGATTACTTCAGACAAAGAGCTAAGCGACAACAAAAGGCAGTTGGTTAGTTTTTAATATTCTTTTAAAATCAATAATGAATAGAGGAAATGCCTTGCTGTAGCCATAAGCTCTGATTCGATACTCCTTTAGAGGAACAGACATATTGTCTATCAATTCTTTGGGTCAAATCTGCAGTAGCCCAGCGCATTCTCATTGCCAATTCAATATGGGCAAAGAGTGGGGCTAAAGGATCTGGCTGCAAGGCGTCACACGTTGTGTGTGTCAAGCGCAACGAACAACTTACAACTTACTTAGATCAACTGCAGCAGTGGCAGTGGCAGTGGTCGTGTCAGTGGCAGGAGCAGCAACACATATCCCGACACAAGCAGGCGATAGATGACGCAGACATTGCCATGGCCATGTCCAAAAAGGCCGAAAAGGCAGCTAGCCAGCCCAGCCAGCCCAGCCACACAGCCACACCAAACGTGCTCTAGCTAAACTCTGAGAAGAGTGTTTGACTTCTTGTACCAGCCGCATGCCTCGTGCCCCATGGACCGACCATCCTGAATGCTGCACGTGTCCATCATGCTGCACTCTTGTGCACTAATTACGAAAACTCAGCACGTTTTGGCATGGCACGGCAGGGCACGGCTCGACTCGGCTTGGCCTGGTCGGGCTGGGAGTCTGGGTCTGTGCCTGGGTCTGAGTGGTTAAATGCTATGCTGCAGTAATAGCAGCAACATGCAACGCGACAGTTGCCTGCACCCGGGGGAGCAACAGCAACAGTGGCCGCTGCAGCGGCGGCATTCGCACAAAAGTTAAAAACATTGCGGCAAGCAATAAAATCAACATTGGTTTCGGTTTTGGCTTTGACTCCAGCAGTCCCAGGATAGCAGCACCAGCCCCAGCCACAGCCCCAGTCCTGCACTTAGCCGCACACTGCCCCTACTGTTTGGGGTGTGGGGTGGGATGGTTGTTCGGTTCACTATGTAACTGCATTACTGATGAGCTCCAAAAATGTGCCTGGCCTGCCACAATTTGACCAAAGTCAATGTCTGAGGTTGCCACAGCCACAGGCATAAGCCGCGGGTAATGGCCACACCCAACCCCAACCCCAACCCCATTTTGACTTCCATTTTGTGCCTCATTTTGTTGCTGATGGATGCAATAATTAGAAGCGAAATGAATCCACAGAAGCTGCCTGCTGTGGCCGTGGCACAAATGAAGAAAGATTAAATGGAAATATTGCAAAAGGATTTTATTTGATGATCAAAGCAAAGGAATTGCTTGCCAGCTAAAATATTAAATCATAAAACGAAGGCAGTAACTTGCTTTAAATTTTGGAATATTTGTAACTATCCCATGCCAGAAGTATCATTAACTTTCTCCCAAAAAAATACCCTATAGAGAGGATGACTGTATGCAGCTAAATTGGTGAAATCTTGACACCCTTATAGGGTGATTGGTACCTTCGCCACTCCCCCCCCGCCTAGCTTCAGCACTCGAGCGTAACTAACGCATGCCCAGGTCTGGTCAACTACATATTTGCAATCTTTGCGTCGGCAACACGGGGCTATAAAAATAAATTACACACAGCTTAAAACTTATGTGAAGTAGGAAGAAAAATGGCTTATAGACGCGCGCAATGCAGCCCAAAGATGGAAGGAGAAACAGCTCGAGTCGAGAGCTAACCGTAAGGAACGACAAAATGACCAATTCGACCTCAGCCCAAAAGCAAGGAAGACCAAGACCAGGCACGGACACGGTGGCAAGCAGGGAGAGTGATGAACGTTATGGCTGTTTTGTATGGTGCTCAATCGAAGTGATTCACCCACACGCACACTCACACTCTCACACAATCACCACCCACAAAAGGGAGGGAGGAGATATGGCAAGCCGGCAAAGGTAAAGCTTGAAGCCGACAATGAAGACATTAACATGACCAACGACAAACGGCAAACGACAAAACTCTGTGTGCCCCACAGCTCATCACATTAATCTTCCTAATACGCCCATCAATAATTCAAAGCCAAAGGCATGACCAAAGCCGAACAGCAATCTTTACTCGAACCGAACGACAATCGACCATCGACCACTGCCCAGTGACCACTGCCCAGTGACCAAGTGAAGAAGTCGCTCCAGACACGCAACCATACTGAACCAAGCCACACTCTGAACTGTACGTCACGTCACCGAAACGAAACGAATTCGAATCCACCAAAGTGCTGAGTGAATTATGACGCACTCTGCTCATCGCTCTCGTCTCTGGTGGTTCGCCATAGTTAGAGCTGTAGATGGGGGGATGGCGAGGCAGAGGCCACCTTCGAAAACAGTTTGTCGTACATCAAATCGAAACTATAACATACAAATATTGAACTCTCGTGCATGGCCTGACAATGAAGCTTTATGGCTCGTTAGCATTTGATTTATGTGCACGAAAATTCCAAAAAAAAATAAGCAACTCTACACACAGCAAAAGCATTGAAATCATACAGAAATTAAGCGCCAAAATATAAATAGTTTAATGTTGATTAAAGCTGTGATTGTACGAGTTGTGATCTGCACCACAACAGAACTGCAAATAGAAGCTCTGATTAAGCTTATCAACAGTGCCAATATTTAAGTGACATATGAAAATATATTTGTATTTGTATAAACAATTAATGCCTAACGGTAGAAACTCATTTTGGATAATAACAGTCGAGCCCTCAAAGCATATTTTGCAGAAAGAAAATGTTCTTCTAAGTGAAATAAAATTTAAATTATTAAAAAAAAATTACAATTTTTAAACAAGAATTAAAAAACAATTAATATTATTAAAAAATAATTAAAATTATTAAAAAAATAATTAAAATTATTAAAATATAATTAAAATTTTTTTAAAATAATTGAAATTTTGCTCAAAAAGAATTAAAATTATTAAAATTAAATTACTCCCTAGTAAATAATGTTAATGTAAAACGCTCTTATCACTTGTTTGTTAAACAATTTTAAAGCTTTTGTGCTAATTTTTTGTTTTCCCCTGAATTTTTATTCAGAATTTCTTAAAATTTAAATTTAAAAAAAAAACTGTAGGTTCCTAAATTGAGCATAAAAAGTGAACTAAATATTAATTTTCGTTTGGAACTTTCTGCAATAAAATAATTTGTAAATGCAAATATTTGTAAGAAATGTTTCTAAAGCTTTACACACGCATAAATATGTGCTGGTATTTTTAGTTGCTTAACCTCTCCAGACTGACCCAAATAAATCTGATAGCACTTTTAAATGCTTTGTTTTCAGTGCACTTTGCACCCACGTTTAACATCTTGCAGGTATCGTAATTGTATAGCGAGCGTAATTGTATGTGAATGGCATATGCTGGACACACGCACACAAAAGCGTAGAAGAGAGACCACCACTGTTCCCCATGTGTCCCCCATGACCGTGTCCATTGTGCGCTGGCGAGTGACAGGCCGCCAACCAGATCAGATGAAGGCAATGGCGCGGCGCTCTCAATCCTCAGGCCCATTGTTAGGGCCGGACAATGCCAAAAGTGCTCCTTCGGCTCCACCTCAGTTTCACCTGTTCCCGTGACAATTTGATGTCAGTGTCTGTTCCATTCGGAATTTTTCGTTGCCATCGACATTGTCATCGCAGAATTTTTCACGCCTACTTCAGCGCCTATTCGATTCGTTGTAACCCCCACCCCCCCATGCAAATGCCTTTTGTTGGTGCGCCTCTCTGGTGGATTGGTGCCAACTTCCTTTGTGGCAGATGCTCCCCACAGCTGGCTGCTTGTGCTGTGCCGCTGATGAAGATAGACACACATCCAGCGTGCCACATGTGCCAAGCCTTCCAAACAGTTCCGAATGCTTCACAGTTGCCTTATCAATAAAGCTCGAATTGCCGCTAATTGTGTCAAAGGTTCGATAGCATGGCTGGGCGATAAAGATTTCGCATGTGGATGTGTCTTCGGGGGCTATAAAAGAGACAGCCAGCTGCCGAAATATTTCAGTTTGCTCATCAACAAAGCGAAGACAACTAAGTAAGTGATGGAGGAGTAAGGTTTAAGTGTACAACTCGGGTTGCATTCAAGCGAATAGCAGCTGTCCAGCGGGCATAAAAAACAAATGCTAATCGGGCAGATCTTCTAGAAATTCCAACTCTGAGTCAGCTGTATATAAAAATGTTCCACTATCTGTTTACACTCAATAAGTTCACTTAGCGCTGATTAATGCATGTTTTGCTTTGCTTTTGTGTTGCAGTTTCCATCAAAATGAATTTCTCCTGGCTCGCTGTCTTCATTCTGGCCATCATTGCTGTGGCTGTTTCGGCCAAGCCTCAATGCCCGGCACCATTCAAGAAGGAGGGACCCAAGTGCGTAAGCGATCGCATCATTCGCGGCGAGTGCCCACACGATTCCCAGTACAATGCCAATATCAACAAGTGTGTCTACAAGTCCTAAACAAAATATTAAATAACAACTAATCTGGCAAATCGAATAAGACAAAAATAAAATAAAATCAAATAAGTGAAACTTGAAAACAAATCTGTCGTGGCGTTATCAGTGTGAGTCGTGTCAGAGTCAGCTGACTATAACTAAGCCGAGGTCGAGTCTGTCTAATCAGTCGCCTCCTCTATATAAGATCCGTTTCAGCTGCACTCCCACAAATAGTTGCATTTTCAGTTTTGTCCGAGGTGAGTCGAGGCAGTCGCTGATGTTGGGTGTGTTGGTTTTGGTGTGGCTAAAGTGTGTTTACTCCGTTGTGCAGGCAAGCGGAAATACGGAAATCATCCATCATGCTATTGAAATGCACTTGGCTAATGCTCCTGCTGTTGTCCCTGATGGCCGGTGCCTGGGCCAGCAGCTGTCCCTCGGGATTCAGCGCTGAGAGCGATCGGTGTGTCAAGGAGCGACCCATCCACGGCACCTGTCCCCCGGGCTCCACCTATTTGCTCAACATCAACAAGTGTGTGCATGCCTGAGGAATTTAACATTATTGAATTATTATTGAATATAAATGTGCTAAACTGTACCCGTAGTTTTTGTGTAATTTTTGCAGTTCTTTTTGCATGTCAAAGCGCCCGTTTCCAGTCTCTTGCTTGTGCCATTTTGCTGCCCAGTTGTTTCTTCAACTTTTGCCTTTAGACCGCAACCGTGATTGCGATTCAACTTCATTTTTGAGCCAATTAATTTTGGCATGGGAAGTTCAACAAGTGTTAAAGACCAAATCTGATGGGGCTGTTGAAGGCTGAACACTGAACGCTTGATGCTTGATGGGAATGTGATGTGCTGTGTTGACGATGATGATGATGATGGTGAGTGACGTCGCTGCCAGGCGTGCACGTTGTCCATTAGTTTATTACCATGTAATTGACTCAACGCTTGTCAGCCGCCGCGACGGTGACGATGGCTCCTGCGGCTTTAATGTGCTGCATTTAATGCCGAAACCAGCAAACCGACATCAACACCAGAAATCCCAAAAACAACGACAGCAGCCCCATCAAAGTCAAAGCGGTGTGTCTGTCCATCTATCTGTCTGAGTGCCGGTTGGCCGTGCTGGCGTGATTAGCTTGAATGGGCCCCGCTGAACCTTTGGCCCCCCCTCTCGCTTATCATGGCTGGCATTGGCCAGAGTTTCGTAAGCTCAGATCGGGAATTGAATCGTCTCACAGCCTAACACACGGCCTGCTATAAAATTCATTAAAAACTTTGCCTGACCGCCTCAAAATGCCCAAAAAAAAAAAAAAAAAATATATATATATATATATATGGGAAAAGTGTAAGAAATAAAAAAGTAGAAAACATTTAACAGTGCAAAAACTTTGGCAAGTCCAAGCTGTCGACAGGATGTGCAGCAAACCCAATTGCATATGCCAATGTTGCGAAAGTTTTCGCCCCAGCAAAATGTCCCACGCCCGCACACCAGTGATGAGAGTTCAACAGCTTGAAGATAGGGTTAAGCAGGGGATGAACAAGCTAAATAAACGTACAGATATTCAAGATTAATTTGAAGTATTGTTTATGGCATATTAACTTTAAATTTAAATTACTTTAAATTGTTTTTAAGGGCTGATAGAAATTTTGTAAGTAATTTTACATGCAGAAAATTCACAGAACCATTGGAAATTAAAACGAATTTTAGCTGCAAAAATAATGTACTGTGCTTATAAAAAACATTTAATTGTTCGATTCGGCTTGAAAAATATTAAAATTAAATTTATATTTATCGTAATTAAAAGTCACTGTGCAGTCATCAATTAAAGTTTTTAGCGCCGAGGTTTATTAGCACTAAACCTGATTATTACTAGTATTACGGAGTAAGAAAAAAATAATAAAAAGCTATGTTTTTTTGCTATTATTTAGCTTTGATGCTGTTACAAATATTAATTTGATTTAAGCTATTTTCACTGGTTTTTTGTTGTTAAGAAAAGCCAAACTGTCATCACTGTCTGCCGCGTAGCGTCCATAAACTAAACGTCCTTGTCACTGGGGCTTGTAAATTTCTATGACTTGCATAAAAAAGGGCTCCCCAGAACGCCTTCCGCTGCTCTAGGTTTTCTTTTTTAGTCTAAAAGTTTCCTGTCGCAAAAGTCGGCCAGCGGACAGCAGACAGCGGGACAGAGTACTATGGACGGGCAGGAAATAAGGAAATGTTTTCAGTCGTATTTGCTGCCTTGGCAGCGACATTTATCAGTCAGTTGTTGCCATGTCCATTGGGGCAGGGGTGGGCAGGTTGTTGGGGGTGCTGCTGTGGGCGGGCGTGGTGCCTTGTTGGACAATTTTCAAAAGGAGTCTCAAGTGGCTGCTGCCTGCCCGAAGCCTTGCAGCTGACAGCAATCGTTGCAGTTTGTTGCAGGAGCCGCATGGTCGGGTACAACGTATTTGGTGTATCTTGGTCGCCGGTCGCCTGGGCTCTCTGCTGTGCTCTGTGCTCTGGCAACGGCAAAGTTCTGTTCCTTCTGCAAACTCACGCGTAAATATGATGAACGTAAGCAGTAAAGTTCTGGCCAACTGATAGCCAAACGTTCTTACTTGGCCATCTTATAAACACAAGCTGGCCATAAAAAAAAAAGAAGAAACTTTACCCCAGGTCGGTCGATGTGCTGGGGGCCGACGGAGTGGCCGGGGCGGCCGGGACTCCTCTGGTGACGGCTCAACTTTATGGAGGCCACATAGTTGCGGCTTGGCTGCATTTCAAGAATACTGCATCGCTCCCTCAACTCCTTCCTGCCGTCTTCCTGCCGCCTTCCACTTTTCTTATCTCGTTTGGGGGGCATTGTCCGGACCATTCCACCACCTACATGCCGGACCCGGACCACAATTCCTCGCCAGCTAAAAATGAAAGTGTGGCCATAATTTTTGCACTGCTTTGGTGCCTATGGTGTGTTGCTGTTGTTGTTGTGTCCGGGTTGGGTTACTGTGTGTGTGTGTGTGTGCTACGGCCAAAAAACTTTTCCGTTATTGATGCTGTCCCAACCAGAGTGCTGTGCTGACGAGGCTCACCAAAGGCGAGGCTTCGAGGCTACTTTCCAAATAGTTTAAATGCACACTTAAAAGATTTTTATGACGTCAACGGCTGCGTAATTGTTCGGCGTATGGAGTGATAATGGATGCGGGCAGAGGCAACTGTAATTACATCTACAAGTACTTACACTAGTATGCAAATTTGTGGCAGAATTCTGGGTGACAGTTGTGGTTGGAATTCCATAAAGAAGGGTAGAAAGTAAGTGACAGCAGGGCGGCCACTTCTACACTGGGATAAAGGATATGAGTGAAGACTATTAATATAACAAATATTTATAAATTTAATTGCTATGGGTGATTGTAATGCGTATTATTAATGAAACATTATATATTGAGCTATAATAAATAAATAAATAAATTGTGGCCCGATTTTTGGTTCTTTTAATATGTATTTTTCCTTTATTTCAATTTGCACGTCTATATTTCCTTCTTGTCGATTGCCGCATGTCAGCGTCTCGCGCCTATCGATTCCTCGTCCTCGAAGGTATGCGGCAGAATGCATTGAAAAGTGACCTTACAGGGCATCTTTTAACAGAGTTAAAAATCGAATACTAAACCCCTTCCTTCCCATATAAATTTCAGTGCAAAAATCCTAAAAACCTGTTGGCCAGTGCGTCCTACACATTCGAGTTTTGCTCGGCAGTTATAACTAAGTAGTTGCTTTATGCCTTTCGGTCATGTTTGTCTGCCTCGTCGTGTGCGTGCTCCCCAACTTTTATACGAAAACTAAAAACAAGATGGCGGTCGCTGTCTGCTGCAGTATGCGCGTGTGTGTGTGTGTTTGTGTGTGCCCTATAGGCACAAAAACTTTAATTTGAGTTATTTGCATGAGTAGTACTCGTACTCGCAGTTGAAATTATATTATAATTTTGCCACCAGAGCAAAAACAAAAACTTTATTAGTGATAAGGCGACACTAGAGTGAAGAGAGCGAGGAGTGAGTCCCTGACTTTGTCTGCTCTCCTCTAACATTTTCTCTCCAACGAAACTCTCTCATGCTCTATTTATCTGCCTGAAAGGCTTTTAATGTGAAACTTCAAACCGTAAAACCGAAAACTAAATCGGTAGCTGGGAACATATGCTCCATGAATGCAAAAACGATGTCTATGCATGTGGCTCTCTGCTCTATCTCTGTCTCTCTGCTCTGTCTCTGTCTCTCTGCTCTGCTCTGCTCTGTCTCTTTCTCTCCCACTTTCAGTTGAATGTTTGAATATGAGTATTACCATGCATGTGGTTTAAGGGGGGCCAAAGTTTTTGGTAGCCAAAAAACAACAAAATCAAAAGGGAGCCTAGCATGAAAATTCCAAAAACTACGCGACGGAAAATGTTCGCTTAGTTCCAGCAACCGATGAATATTGAAACGTTGCATTTTCCCCCCACCGATCCGCCCAGCACCACCTGATAGCAGGAAGGAGTAAGCGCAACATATTGGACTGTCAGCAGCTGGCCATTTTGACAGCATTTAAGTTGCCACAGGCAAAATGGTTCGAGCTTTATGAGAGACATTTACATGTGGACTTCAATCAAAAGAGATGCAAAGTCAACGTTTATTCAGGTTATTAAATGTTTTTAAAATCCCTTGCAGTTGGCAGTCATTATCTGGCTTAACCTTTGCAGCGATCGAAAAATAAACAAAAACAGAAGCTGGCAAACATTAAACATTTTTTTTTTAATTCTGCTTGTTGCATGAAGTAAGTTTTATTTGCTGCACTTTAAAGGCGTGACTGAGAGCCTGCCAATCGTTTGAACTAATACATCAGATTTCATGTCTTAATGTAGAAAAATATCAAAATTAAATTTATATTTATCGTAATTAAAAATCACTGTGCAGCCATCAATTAAAGTTTTTAGAACCGACGTTTATTAGCACTAAAATTGATTATTACTATTATTACGGAGTATGAAAAAATATTATGTTGTGCTATGGTTTATAATCAATAATAATACGTACTTAAATCATGGACTGCGATGGCCTTTTATTGCCAGACAGTCAATAATAATTCTAGCTAATCTGGATTGTTAATTACTTTTTCTAGCTTTTCTTTTCCATGGCAGTGAACGGCAAAATTAACGGGAAAAAGTCTCTGCCAAGACGTAAACAATTTAAGCTGTCTAAAATTGTGTCTTATCTGGCTTAACTTGTGACTTGAAATACTCAGACACCTGAGGTCTCGCCTGAAGGATATCAAAGCTAGACGACTTTGTCCTGGCCATTACATACAGAATGTCATAATTGACTAACGCTAAGCTGCGCCATTTGGCCAACTGATGTCCGCCCCTGTGTCCCTGGCCAAGGTTATCACGACATTGTCGCATCTGCCCTGCCCTTGGCTGGGTGAGACCATACTCCAGACTCCATCCGACCCGACCCTAATCCGGCAAATCACCAACAGCTGTTTTTTAATTGCTTTTCTGTTATTTTATTATTGCTGCAGTTTTGCTGCACTTCAAATTTATCCCACTTCCCCCGACTCTCTGACTCTCTGACTCTTTGCCTTTCTCTGTCCGTATTCTCTGCGTCTTTCTCTTCCCCCATTTTCTTTTTTTTTTTTTTTTTTTTTTTGCCTGCACACTTTTATAGAAACTTATTTTGGCTTAAGTTTTTATCTTTATTTCTTGCTTGCGGATTAAAAAACAAATACGATGACGACGCCAACGCCAACGACGACGTGGAGCAGCGAAAAGTAAAACTTTTTATTTGCTGTGACAAATTTTGAGCAGATAAAGCGCGGGAAAGTTCTCTGTGCACGGGTTTGTGGGCAAAAATAAATTCGGGATGCAGCTCCCCAATGCCACTCCTCTGGAACCATCTATTACCTTCGAGGCTGCAATGTTCGGAGCAGCGTTAACCGTAAATTAAGAAATTTTTGGCAGAACTAATGTCCCGCATTAGTCAAATGTCAAAATTGTTTGGCTTGCTGCAGGAGAGGGAGAGGGAGGGAGGGTGGTTTGGGTCTCTGGGTCTCTGGGTCTCTGGGTCTCTGGGTCTAGGGTCTCAAAAACAATTTCAAAAGAAGTCAAACTCAAGAAATGTTATACACTGGAGAGCAGGTTACGGTGCCAGAGTGGGAAACGGTTATCGATGGCAATTCCGAACAAAAATTACTTCACAAAATGCAAAAAGTTTTATATTTTCAAATTGTTGTTTTACACATTACACCTTACTCTGTTGCTCAGTGTGATTTCCTTGGACAGGTACGGTTGGTGCAGGCTTCGACATTTCCTTTTCGGTTGTGGCTCATTTGCTCCGCATTGCGCATACGCCTCGCTGCCCGCCGCACAACAAATGCCAATGCTAACGCCGGAAGTAGCGTCGAGAGGGGGGTGAAAAGGAGTCCTCGAAGAGCTAACAATTTTGCAATTGAAAAATCCAGCGTGACAGGCAGCAAACCACAAAACGTCATGAGTTATGAGCCGTGGCATCGTGTTGGCTTTGTCATTTGGCTAATTGTGGCCCCGGGCAGCTATTAATGCAATATTTTTTCTATTTCTGCTCTTTTGCGGCCCACTCTTTTGGCCGACCCTCCTTGCCTACACATGTCAGACATAAATTTGTTGCAATTAATTAAGACCGCAACTATCATTTTCCACTGCAGCAGCAGTAGCAGCGCCGGCAGACGGCAGTTGGAAAATAGAAACATCACCGCAGCAGCGCCCTCGGGCGGCCAGTTTTGTGTTTGATTTGGTTTTGCCGTTTGACACTTGATTTATATTACACTAATTGATTTATTGACAGATTCTCTCTTGGCCACGTCTGCAGTTTGTCGCCTCGCTGCGGCCTTTTAAGGCGCCACCTTTTATACAATACGTGCGTGTATGTGTGTGTGTGTGTTTGTGTGTTTGTATGCCTTGCTTCGGTCCTTATTTGATTAACGTTCGATTTTCACAATTTATGAAACTTCATTAAAGAGCGCGAAACACGCCGTCCGTCGCTGTCCTCCTCCCTGCCACAAATGCTGCACGTGCAGCATGCGAAAAATGTTAATAAAGTTTTTTCCCTCTGGCTTCCCCCCCACACCTCACCAACAGTTTCACCTCATCCAGCACGCACTTGCCGTCGTCCGCGTTGGCGTCGCCATCTTCATCATTGCCGCCATTTTTCATCCGAAATTGAATTCATTTGGTCTGTAGCTGTGTGTGTGTCTGTCTTTCCCTCTCTCTTTTCTTTCTGTCTGCGTACGTGCTGCCTTGTATTTTATTTATGTTTTAATTTTGATAATTTTTATGAATTTGCCTGCGGATATTTGAATTTTATTGAGTAGTTCGCCCGAATGGAATACCGTATTTTTGTGTCTAATAGAAAATAATGGCAAATTTTTGGCACTTTCATTATAAATCCTGCTTTAAAATTTCACAAAAACAGACGCTAATAATCAAAGTAATAAATCAAATACAATCAACTCAGCGTAAAATAAAATGAAAGCCAGTGAAATCAACTATTAAAAAATTTATCTAATGGATTTCCGCAAAATTAAATTAATATCTAACTAAAACTGATTTTCAAAAATGCTTTAAATTTAAATAAAGCTAAATTAAATATATAAGCTCTGGATTGTTTCCAATTCTATACGCAATTATTATCCGTGTGAATGCCTCACATTCTACAGAAAAATAGCTCAATATTAGCTAACAATGAAGGGATAGGTAAAATGAGCTGTTACCTCCAGGGAATTTCATCATAAAGTCCAGCACAATATTTTCTCCTCAACAGGATGATGAACTAACAATTAAAAAAAAAAAAACAGGCTAAACTATGCATCAAATACAATCAGTTTCGTTCCACCTTTCGCTCAATTAAGAGCGATGATCCCACTTGGTTTAGTGAGACTGGCCACGCCCTCTGTTTTCCTAGCATTTTCCAAGAGGAGGCCAAGCGACTGTGATGCAACTGCAGCTGTCTGTCCACAATGGTTTATTCTGTGTGTGTTTGTGTGTGTGTGTGTGTAAGCTACATTTCAAAATGCCAGTTGGGATTATTTAAATTGCAGATTTTTCTTATTGAATTTGTCGAAATACTTTGGGTGTATAATTTATTTTTGTTTCTGTCGACTACTGCACCACACAATGCGCCGCTCCGCTGCTGAAAAATTGCATAAAATTTACAACAACAACAAAAAAAGTGTACTTTGTTTTTTTTTTATTTATTTTGTTTTTGTAATTTTTATATATATGTAGATATATATTTTTTTTGTTGGCCTGTCAACATGCTTTGCCTATGCATGTCTGAGAGCCTGTCTGTCAACCAACAAACAGCGCAAAAAAAACCAAATGAAAAAAAAGAAAAGAGTTTTGTGTCGGCAGCATTTGTCAGAAATGTCGTACGATTGTCAAGCAGACGATACAAGATGCTAGTAGTAGGATGCCAGGCCATTGACAGAAATAAAAGAAATACATAGATAGATAGATTTTTATTGGTTACTCTGGGCTAAACGAACTCAACTTTTGGGGCTAACTTTGGGTCTCAGCTTCGAATTTATGCAATCCAAAAAGCGAAACGAAAGCGCAAATGAAAATTCACCAGCATTTGCATAAAGGAAAGGTAAGCAAATGTAACGAGTGACAGACAAACGAGCCTACACACCTGACCAGGGCCTGAGTGACTGCCAAGAGACACGCCTCTGCCGCAGCTCCTTCCACATCCATGACGTACCGACTGGCCATTCGATGGCCAACAAAAAAAAAGTTTATTTAGCCAACATTTGGCAGCAACGCTGCTCCCTCTCTCTCTCTCTACTCGGTACTGCTGCGTACTTTTTCCTGCTAAACGTTTTCGAATTGACATTTTGACATTTTGGCATAGCAAATTTTGGCTCCCGGGGTTGGGGCGCTGGGACCAAAGCCAGGAAGCTTGAATGCTGGATCTGGTGACAGCTGAACAGGCGCATTGATGGAGGGGTACAGCCCCAGCCCCAGCCCCGGGCTGAAATTATTTACATACGGCTGTGTCAGTTGTCGGACATTAAAGCTGATACCCACAAAAAAAAAAAAAAACTGTATAAGCTAGTGAAAGTTCTGGCATTCAGCTACTCCCCACAGTCAGTTGAACTTTAGGCTTTGGTCATCATTAAGTCATGTGAGAAATGGAGACAACTGTACTGCTACTCGTACGTGATTCAGTTGCTGGCATTGCCCAAAATTAGCATTTTAAACACCTCTTACTTTTGGCCGAAACAAACAAAAAAAAAAGCGAAACCAAAAGCGCTACGATACTCTGCCTCTTGGCGATTCTGCCGTTCGTCCTGCCATCGGCCGGCCAGCATACGACGCGTGTGCAGCCGTTTATGGTCAGTCAAGTCGGCAAACATTTTGGCTATCAGCAGACAACCAAATCGAAATCAAAGTCGTGTGTGTGTGTGCGACTGATTTTTGGCTTCCTCACTTTATATGGCCAGGGGAAACTTTCAATTAACACAAGCAAGTCGCATCCTCAGCTGCTGCTGCTGCTGCACAACCAAAACGTATTTTCACGCTCCATGACCAAGTTTGGTCGCCAAAAAGCCAACAACCAGCAACCAGCAGCAACTTCCAGCGACGCGACGACCAAGAGAGCAATGCCAAGCGATTGGCCATTAATTGCCGGACGGTACAGGATTTGTGCCCGTCCACGTTTATTAACACCAAATTAATCAAAACAAGCGTTTGACAGCTGAGTGATTTGTGCCAGCCGCCTGCTCAGGGGCCCAGCCCCAGTCTCAGTCCCGGTCGCAGTCGCAGCCTGTTCAAGCCGTGAATTAAACTGTGGCGCCACTGTTGGATTTTTCTAATTATGTCGTGGCCCCAGCCCCATTCCGGATCCACTCCCACTTGTCGCACACACACACACACACACTCGTTTATGGTCAGGCAGCAAATCTCGTTAAAGACCAAACTCAAATCGGGTTCGAAGTTTGTCGGCCAATAAGCCTTTGATCTTCGGCAAACTCTTATAAATGCGTGCCGCCGGCAAAGAGCAACATTTTGCTGGCTGCCCCGCGATCGTTGGGGCAGCGCTTTGTGGCTGTAGCAGTAGCTGTATTTATATTTGTATCTGTCTTGCCACATTAGCAGGCGGCACGCCCATAAATCTTCAGTGCCAAATTGAAAGCGCTGATTGAGTGAATGAATAACTGAATGATTGAATGGATGGATGAGTGAGCGAGTGAGTGAGTGTGTGTCGCAGAGCGTTGGAGAGCGATGCATGTGATTAAAAAAGCGCTGCTGCCATAATTTGGCTTTAATTGGCTTGACGCGTCGCGTCGCGTGCTGCTGATGCTGTTGCTGCTGCGGCATGGAACGGAACTCAGTGGGTGTTGTATGCCACATATTAAGCAAACATGAGCATAATGGCAATTTACACTCGCACACACACACAAACACACACACAGAGACTCGTACACAGTGTCGCAATTAACATGACATGTCGTACGCGTCGCCTTGATTGGGTTGGAGGATTGGGTCGGTGGCGGGCCGGATGGAGGCAATCTCGCGGCTACAGGATACATGGCGATTGCATTAACCACAAAACTCCATTCGATGCTGCAGGTGAAAAGAAATACACAAACAAAGCGTAGTACAAACCAAAGGAATACCCTGGAAAGGAAACTTTGATGGAATATTGTGAGAATTAATGGTATACAAAATAGCTACAGTTTATGGAGCAGAGAAAAAATTGTTTAAATAAGATGAAGCAAAGAGAAACCATTTGGGGAAAACGCTTTAGTCATTTTTGGTTGTTGGATTCGATTAGTAAATTTATTTATATGAGGTAATTTCTCATCTCTGTGGTTGCTTCGCTTTGGAAAAATACTCAGTAAATTAATTGGCACACCTTGGACTATTACTTGCCACAGAATAAATACAATTACTAATCATACAACAAATCTCTACAAATTCCTCAATAATTAATGTTGACAGGTCCCTACCACAAGTCAGATATGCCCACTGCTGCCGCTGGGCTGCTTATAAAATTCTGTGCGTGACAACAGGGAGGAGCTGGAGCTTGAAGCCACAGAAGGCAAGGCTATAACTTAGTGACTGCTTTAATTTTAATTATTGCGATTTGCCTGCCCCACCCAAGTTCGGCGCGCTAACTTACCCACAGCCACAGGCCGAAGGAGTCTGACTAATTTGCCAACAACATGACACCGACTTGAGCGACGCTGAATTGCTCTGAACCGCTTGATTAAGTCGAGGCACTCAAAACGTGGCTTGTTGTTGCCGGTTGCTGCTGGTTGCTGCCACTGCCTCTTGCCGTTCCGTTGCACATGGTCGTCGTTTTGGTTTTTGGCATGCGCTGGCGTTAATTAAGCTGCAGCTAAGAGCTGCGTGGCAGAGAACGCAGCTGCGTGTCGCTCGGTCGTCTGGTAATCTCCACGGATTAAGCCGACACTCCGGCACAGTCATATGGCAAGAGGCAAGCGGCAAGCGGTAAGCGGCAAGAGCCATGTTGTCGCTGCGCTGCGCTCTTTTGCCAGGCTTGTTAACAATATTTCGACTTGTTTCCGACTGACGAGCGGGCATCAAACACGCGGCCTGCGGCCAAGTGTCAGCCACCAAATGTCACAGCGGAGCACTTAAACTATCCCAGTGACAACAGCAGGGCAACAGTTTTGTTAAATGAATGAATATGCTCTACATACTCGTATATCTGTTGGCAGGGGTAAACACTGAGCGAAAAAAATGCCAAATGGAATCTACTTTTGCGTAGATAAATGCTGAATTTATGCCACACAAAACCAGTTTAAAGAGGCAAGAAATATATCTGCAATTGCCTTTAGGTTAGCCTTTATTTATGCTTTACTTAGGGCGCAAATTTCCTTGATCGAATTTAATTTGTATTTCTGTTTATAGCCAAAAATTTGCAGTAGTTGCAGTTGATCCTTAATTTAGTATTCAATAGCATCAAGGACGAGTTTTTCCGTAGCCGCAGAGCTTTCCACAGAGCCAGGTATGTACTTGCCAATGCTGGCCAAACTGTTGGCCTACAGAAGGGTAAAACGATTAATAAAAAATAATTGAATATATAGTATTTAAAGTTAGATGACTATAGCGCACCTTACAACGCTTGATCAGCTCGTTTTGGGCATTGCCGATATTGTCCTTGCGACCGCCCCAGGTGCGCAGCACCGACGACTGCAGTGCCCTATCGAAGGCGAAGGTCATGGCCCAGGGCTTGCACAGTGGCACATTGTTGATGGCATTCAGATTGATAGTCGCCTCCTCCTCCGATTGATTGCCCGAACAGAACATGACACCTGCCAAATGCCAAATAAAACACGTCAGACAAGCAAAGGGTTTTCTCTTCTTTCTTAAAACTCACCAGGGACTGCAGGTGGCACTGTGCGACGTATGGCGAGTACTGTGGACAGACCTATTTCCGCTGGTGAATTGGTTTTATTGCTCTGCAGTCCGGGCGTCACAATGCTGGGCTGCAGCAGACTGCCCTCCAGGAAGATGTGATGATCGTTGAGGGACTTGTAGACGGCAGCCAAAACGGTTTCGGCGACCTTCTGGCACCGGTCCAGATCGTGCTCGCCAATGGCCAGGATATCGGGATTGATAATTGGAACGAGGCCCTGCGATTGGCAGGTGGCTGCATAGCGTGCCAGCACATTGGCATTCTCGAGAATGGCCTGGTGGGATGGCGTATTTTTGGTTATCTTGAGGACACAGCGCCACTTGGCGAAGCTGCAGCCCTCCTTCTTGAACTGAGAGCAGCGGGCGGCCAGATCGTCCAGACCCTGGGTAGTGAACTCCTCCTCCGAGCCGAAGAGCGGCACAAACTGCTTGTCCACCTTGATGCCCGTCAGGATGCCCTTCTTGCGCAGCACCTCGGCAAAGGGTACGCTGTCGTCTGTTTTCTGGTGCAGCGATTCGGGTGGGAATATGACGCCCGATATATTCTCGGCTATCTTTGCATCGGCCGTGAACAAGAGCTGACGATACGTGCGACGATTCTCCTCTGTGTTCTCCACCCCAATCAACTGGAGACGCTTGCCCATCTGCGAGCTGGACTCGTCCACGGCCAGGATACCCTTGCCGGGTGCCACCAAACCCTTGGCTATGCAGGTGAGCTCCTCCTGCAGCTCCTTGTCGGGGTAAAAGAAGTGGGTCGTCATTTTGTTAGCCGGAAAATTTTGATTGTGCCGAAAAGAAATTTGGAAATAGCTCACAGAGCACAAGCTGGGGGCAATGCTTCAACAGTGACAGTTAAGTCTTGGCCGTTGAGCAGCCACAAGGAAGTCTCAAGGATTATATTAGATAAGCGTAAATATATCTCTATGAAATGGTTTACAAATTGCGCTGTCTTCTGTATCGTAATATTTTGTGTTTACTTGCTATTTCTTTTTTGATAATTAATGCCACTGTTTAATATGCTTATTTATTTATAGCTGAGTTACTCGATTATTCTGCAATCAAGATGGAACCAAATTCATCTTTATTTATGTCTGAATATACCACCTGAGCATTTAGCACTTTTCTTCGGCTAATGGCATTCTAATTTGACTTTTAATTGCTTTCTCAGAGCGAGTTCAGCAACGATAGCCAGAGATAACAGACGGCGGATTAACCTCCCATTAATTATCTCTGACCGCAACGAAAATTTTCACTTTTTTACAAGTTTCGCTTTGGACATTTTATGGCAAAAGTTTGCCTAACACAAATTCAGCCAAAGAGGCTAAAGTGTGTCATAAGAATCATGAGAAACAAAAAATAATGCGAAATAACATAAAGAAATTAAGTTAAAATTGTTCGAACCATTTTCAGAGCGTAAATTGAATTTTCCAAATATTTTCTTTTGCTTTTGTGGTACGAGAGCAATTATTGAACGGACCTCGAAGCTTGTTGAATTCAATTGATTTTGAGTGGACTTGGTCTGATGCGATCCGATCCGAATCGACTAATTCTAATTGGCGTGGGAAACGCATCGAGTGCTCCAAAAAGCTGTAAAAGGTCCGCCGGCTAGACAGTTGCCTAATTTTGTGTAAATTATCGCACGAATTATGAGTCTCGTACGTGAAATTTTCCAAAAATAGTCAGGGCAGCCACGAAACACATCGCAAAAATTTAATACGATAAATATCAGACAACAAAAAGTGGCTATATTCCCCAATATACAAAAAAAAAAACAAACAAAAACACCAACCATTGCATTTCAGATTGAGTGTTTGTGTGTGTGTGTACGTTTTTGTGTACGATCCGACATCGTCATCAATATTCAAGTTTAGATCTCTGAGTCGAGTCCCCCCCAATTAGGCCAGCGGCAAGACGCCAGCCAGGTCGATTCGAGTCCGCCGAGCCTAATCGCAAAGCCAATAAATATGATCAACTGCACTGCGAAAATCCCCAACTGCAGTAGCCAGTCCCAGTCCCAGCCTCAGTCCCAGTCCCAGCCTCAGTCGCAGTCCCAGCCTCAGTCCCAGCCTCAGCCTCAGTCGCAGTCTTTGCCAGCCAAAATGTCTTAGCACCTAATTGAGCGAATCGCGTGGAGTCGCGTCTGAGTCAGCTTGGACGACAGTAGACGGTGGCAGCATTGGGGTACATGGCTGCCAAAGTGGCTTAAAAATTATTAATTGATTATCTATAAACGTTTTAATTGAAAATTGCCAGCCAACGTAATTGGCAATGCGAACTGGCGATACTCTTTGGCAGCAAGAAAAAGATAAAAATTCTATTGAGACTACAGTATCTAAATTATAAATTTAAAAATTTAACTGAACTCATAAATAAATATTCATATATATTCTTACATATTTTAAGCAAGCCCCCCGTTCCTCAGCCTCACATTTCTTTTTAGTTTAATCCAATTAATACAAAAACTTTGCCAATCGGATTCTTTTTTTGTCTCTCCTTGCGAACTGCAATGATCCTTAGCAGTTGGTAATGCCCCGCATAATCGGTTAGGGAATTCCAATGGACAGGGAGCCACTTGGCTCTTGTCTTTTCAATATTAAATTGGCCGCTGGTCAGCGTTTAGTCAGTCAGGCGTAATTATTGTTATTACCAAATTAAGTAGCCGATTTTTTTGCCCATTCGCATCGACTCTTAATCAGACAGAGGCTACTGTGCGGACCAGACCGACTATAATCCGCCGACTACTCGTACTTGGAGTTTGTCTGGTAAGTAGCGTGCCGGGTACGGTGGTGGGGTGGGAGGAGACTTACTCACGCTCTTTGGGCCAGTGTAATTTTTTTACGATTTTGGGTTTTCAATTTTTGAGCACAAAGTCGTTTTGACCAAAAGCATACGCAGGCATCATTTTCAAACTCAAATCTCTTCATTTTTAATGTGCGCCTGGCAGCCACGGCAACCGTTCTCGCATATGATGCACACACACACACACACATCAGAGAAATCAATAAAAAAAAAAATATATATATATATATACAGACTCCTTAGCAGACGATGGCTTAAGTCCGCGTCTGGCATTGCCTGGTAGAGGGGTAGGGAGAAATCGACTGAGATTAAATCGAGCGCACATAATCATATTTAGCTTTTTGGCCACAGCGTTCGTGGATGTCAACTGCAGGCCACGGGTCGATGTTGGCCCCCGTCATCGTCATCGCTATGGCCCGTTGTCGTGGATCGTGCCGCTAGCCCGACCTGGCCAGGCCAGGCCTGGAGTGCCAGTGGCTATGCCTCATGACCAAAAAAAAACAATGGCTAAGCGCCACCATCTATGAATTAATCACGTTCATAATTTTGCCATCGTGTTGCGTTCGGCAGCTTGTTGTTCATAATTTCTTGTGTACTTTTCGGTTATGGCCTGTGCTTAATTTGCCTAAAAAAGGATATTTCGCGAACAGCAGTGTGAACGGCGGACAGGAGAGGAGAGCGCCATCTTTCTAGCCATATTGTTGCATAATTAGGCAATGGTACGGGGTGTTTGCTGTGGCATTTCTTGGCGCGAAAAGGCTTGTGTGTGGTCATGTTGTAACAAACCATTGTGTTGAGCATTTATTGTTGCATTTGCATTGTTCAATATGGAAATTAGGCGTCTCTGTCATCGTGGCATCGGTGGGAAAGTTATGTTAGCAAACATTTATGGCAGATTATTTTGTAGCCTTCTCAACTTTCTTAACTGTCCGTAAATACATTCTGAATAATGTTGGGACTCTGATTAGATTTAAGGCCATGCTTGCGCTCTCTAAGATTCTCTCCATTACTAATCTCAATTGAGATTCCAGCCCAGGCACTTGAGCTGACAGACGGCACGTGCCGCAGCCATATACATCAATATCTAAATCGTTATACATGTCTGCCGCATGTCAGTCAACGGCAAAGGCAAAGGCAAAAGGCCATTTTGTGAAATCTTCATTAAATCAACTTCCAGGCGATTGCACAGCGGGCGGGGAACGGGACCGGGACCGGGACTGGGACCGGGACTGGGACCGGGACCTCTTGGTGAACTTTACGACACGAAAATATACACTTTTGGCTTCAGATTTTTGTTTCGTTTTCATTAAAATTTACGCATTATCGCATAAGTACTACTGTATGTGGAGTGCCCCCCACTCGGGGTGGCAGCATCCGAGGTTCGGTAGGTTGCCCAATTTTTACCAATTAACTGCGGCACAATCTCACGTACATCGGCAATGCGTTTGCAGGCTTGCGCCTGGCCTGCGTCTGGAGTGACGTGAAGTGGGTGGCAGTTTCAATTTCACGCTGGATCTTTTTATGTGCTGTGTTTGCCATATCGCGCCGCGGCGCATATCGGTCGTTAAAAACGCCTCACATAATTTCGCTTATGTGCGTGTGACATTTAGCACCGACAATTCCAGCCACGGTCTGGCCCCTGGCTGGATCTGGTCGCAGCAGGAGAACGTTCTGCCAGTTGGCTGATGGGACGGCGCAGTGTGTTCTCTGTTTGTGGTGGATAAAAGGCGGGGCCCCGTGGATGGCTGGCCAACCCAGTGGCAATTATTTTTAAACTGTGTGCTGAACAAGCAGACGAAAGGGCAGCAGCAGCCCGAGAACAGTGGCACAAAAAATGCACCTGGGCATTGCAAATGGTATCGACATTTTTCCTGTTGCAACTAAAGCTGAGAACTTTTTCGGAATTTTAAAATATAATCAAAAATGTATCATTGTAGTGATTGAAATTTAATGCTGAATATTTTAATTGGTCATTTCTATGAACTGCAATACATTAAATAATATTTCAAGTTTTTTTTTTTTATATAAAAAATATTTTAAATATTTTTGAGTTAATTTGTATATTTTTTTTTTAGCTTTTTTCAACCACTGTTAAATCGTGCTCTGTCCGTTCCGAAATGTTAAATGCTTTACACTCAATAATTTAAAATAGCTGTTCTTGATAATGCGCTGGGAAAACAGCAACAAAAAAAAAACAAAAAATAACATAAAACCTTTTTGGCTGCGGCATGCAGTGCGTATGCGTGGTGCCAAAAGGTATTTTGCTCTTTTGCATCTGTGTGTGTGTGTGTGTGTGTGGCATGCCAAACATTTGCGCGGCGGCGGCGGCGGTGGGCTCTGTGAGAGCCATAACCTTGCCAGTTAGCAGTCACCTGGTAATTGCCATCGGCATCAGCGTTGGCGTTGGCGTTCAACTTGCTGTCGATGTCGAGGTGGATGTGGACGATGTCGTTCGCGTTCGCTTTGGCTTTGGCGTTGGCGTTGGCGTGGCGCACGTTTTGATTTGCAGTCAATGGAGGTGCTCGTAAAGTCGTGTAACACTTTTGCTGTTGTTGCCTGCTGCATTTGGCTGTGGTGTCTTTTGGGGGCATTTGCATTCGGCTGAGCTGAGCTCAGCTCAGCTCAGCGCAGCTACGGGGGCGACCACCCACGCGCGACTCCGTCAGTGACTCAAGTTTTTCATTCATAAAAAAAGAGCGAGAAAAAACAGCGACACAGGCAGGTGTCGCTGCCGCTGCTGCCGCTGCTGGCGGCCCACCTCATTTGGCATTCAAAGTGCAATTGCTCGTTGGCAAAAGTTCAAGCGAAAGAGGTTAGACGTGCGGCCAAATCAATCAGGCCTCTGGATGGACATTTATTCAATTGGGCGTTGCCGAATCTTTGTGTTAATTGCATGAAAAGAGCTTTATCTGCAGTCCCCATCCCCCCTATATCTCCCTCTCTGGGCTGCCGTCAAGCGGGTAAAACATTTATCAAGGCTGCTTTTATTGCTTGTTAATTGCCCGGCAGAAACACAAACAATAGCACGCCCATGCCATGCACCTGCCAGCCTCCTTCCTGCTGCGAGTGCTGTTCGAGCTGAAAATGTAATCAGACTGCCAGGCATTGCTGGTCAGCCCTGACTCTCCCCCTTACTGATCGGAACGCTGGTAGTGGCAGCGTGACACGAACCATCTGCAGCTTGAGCTTGCATTGAGATCTCATAGAACATTTCCTGTCGGGGCTTTCCCAATCACGCTACCATCGCTGTGGCTAATTTTTGTTCCCCTGGCAATGTTATTACCTGTCTGGATGGATACGAGTGGGCTGCAAAGTTGGTTATGGGGGCGTTAAAGCGAAGCCGGGGGCGTGGCAAATTTCGTTGTAAGTACAACACATTGCACATTTGTTTGGCTTGGCCCCAAACACACAGAGACAGTGGGTGAGAGAGAGATGGGCAGGCAGAGAGGGTGACAAATAACTTGGATGGGCCGGGAATCGAGTCGGGCTGGCAGCACATCCTGTAGACTGCATCTATGGATTCTGGCCAGCATACAGGCGTATACGCATCTGCATTTTGAATGGATTCGAGTGCGTGTGTGCGTGTGTGAGATTTATGCGCCATGACAGGAAGGCTGTTGATTAATTGAACTTTAATGAAAAGATTTATGTGGCTGCATTATTAAAACCCAACCGAGGAGACAGAGGAGACAGACACGCAGCGGGAGCGAGCAAGGTTATTTGGTATCGGGCTAATTGCTGGCTCTATTGGTTATAATTGCACTCGTGTTCTCTGCACAGATCCACAGATGACAGTGTTGGCTGTGGCAGGCTTTAAGTGAGCTTAGGTTGTTGGTAGTTTGGAATTAACAATTAAATTGAATGCCAATAAAGTTTAAGGTTTAATATTGGCTGTTTGGCTGCACAAAAAGTTCTATCATTTATTATCAAAAAAAACTCGAACCCACCATTAAGTATTCCCTGCGCCGAATGCATTCGGAGCCAGGGCCATATATCATAGCTTAAGCTTTGTGAGAGCGTGGGCCAAATCTATAACTCATTATGAGCGCCTGCTCCACATTAAACAAAGACTTAGGACTTGCCAGACATTCAAACTAATTGATATTCCTCAGTGATTATCGTTTTGAAATTTATGCGACAGTATGTAAAATATTTCTTTTGCCTCTTTTGTTGAGCGTCGTCGCGGCAGCAGCAGCAGCAGCGCGTCATTGTTTCTTCAACAAATTGCAATTGCAGCAGCTTGTGCATATTAATTTTCCAAGCCGCTGACGTAGACATTGTTGCTGTTGTTGCTGTTGTTGCTGTTGTTGCTGTTGCTGCTGCTGTTGTGGTTGCCCCCTGCCACTGCCACTGCTGTTGCTGGTGGTGGCACGAGCTGCATTTGTTGGCGTGTTGTTAGTGCTGCTGTTGCAGCTACTTAAGCGCCGCATCTGACAACTGGAACAATGCACTTTCAAATGATAATTGTTACAACTTTTATTGCTGATACTCGTCGTACAGCCAGCCATCCAGCCAACCAGCCAGCCAGCAAATGTTGCATGTGCTGCTGCTGCTGCTGTTTGCTGTTGTGGCAGCAACATTTGCCGTTGGTATTATTATGATTATTGCATTGTTATTGGCTTTTTATTGCATCTGCAATTGTTCCTTGTCTTCCCGCTTAAAGCGGCAAAACTTGGGGGCCCTGGCATGCAAAAGTAGACCGACCATTAGTGTCATTCCCCCCCACCCCCCTCCACAATTGTTTACGTGCCCTGCCCGGGCGGCGCTGACAGGATGGGACACACACACACACACACACACTCTACACGAATTTCCATCATGGATTTTTGCCTGCTTGCCATTTGATTTTTTCCGCTCTTTTTTTTGTTTTTTTTGTGTTTTTGTGGTGGAGAGTTTGGCGGGACGGACCACCGTTTGCTGTTCTTTGGATGTTGTCGACCGACATTGTTGCGATATTGTCAGCGCATGTAGAAACACAAGCAACGGCGTTTTGTTGGCACAAGCGTGCCAGGCCAAACATATTTGTGCGGGGTGGGCTTCAGGAGGTATTTATTTTTTTTTTTGCGAGGGGGTCATGGCCCTATCATGGCTCTACCCGCCCTGTCGCTTACACAAAACGTGGCACTTGAACACGATTCTGTTTGGGCTGTCTCTCTCTCTCTCTCTCTCTCTGCCTCTCTGTTGTCTATGTTTTATTTTGTCAAACTTTTCGTATACTCTTGCCGGTGGGTATTAGAATTTTAACTAGAACTTCAGCAATGAAGGCAATGAAGCAGGAAAGACTAGAATATTTTATATACAGTCTTTGTGTTTATATAAAATGCTGACTGCCATTGAAAGGATCAAACAATTGCAAGTGTATCTAAAGCTTCGTCTGCCTCATCTACATTTCATCTCTTGTCTCTTGTTTTTTTGTTGTTTTTGTTGTTTTGCTAGCTTGGTTGTCCACTTTTATTGTTTTGTGGTCTGCATATTATATTTGGTCATTCCATGTTTTACCTATGTGATTTTTATACGTTTGTTGTTGTGGTATTGATTTTGGTTTTTATTTATTGCGGCTGTTTTGACCATTTTTGGGTTTGTGGGTTATTAGAAATGAAATGTTTGGAAATTATGTGAGTTCAACTCAAAAAGCAAAAGTCATTCCAAACGGGTTACGGGTTACGGTTTACGCGTTGAAGGCTCTGCCACAGCCAAAACTTTTCCAATATCAACTCATATGAAACAGTAAAAAGTTTCCCAATGGATTAGTAGCAGCCATTTGGAAGCATTTTTATTAAAGTATAAATCAAATAAGGGATTTTAATACTAGACTTTGATGAACTCGTTGATGATCTCACTGGGTGCCCGCATTCATCATCATCATCATCGTCTATCAGGCATTCGTTTTAGCCATCTCGGTAGCAGATCTAATTATTTGCATGCAATTTAGTTGGTCTTCTATCTGCGGGCGATAATCAGCAACGAGCGGCAACTTGTTTAGCATACGCAATTATGTATAAATTTATATCTTAAATGTATATGTATATATATATTTTTGATATTTTAGCTGTGTAATTTGGCATTCATGGCTGGTAAGCTCTGACTCTGGCTAATTGACACTTAACATGGCTTGAAGTATTTTGAAGTTAATTGTGTGTCGACGTCAACGATGTTTCTGTTTTCACCCCTGGGCTTCCTCTCTCCCCAACCCACATACGAGTACACATGTTCGTTTACCGAATTTTATGTGTGTGTTTGTGTATTTAAATTGCGTCGCTTGTTCGCTGGACGTAGCTGTCTGTGCCGCTTGCTACTGCATTTGATAGCCATTTCCATCGATACACCTGCGAAAACACACACAACATTTGGGGAACTACGCACAAGAAAAACAGAGTTGGGTTGGTTTGGGATTTCCAAGTAAAATCCCATAAAACAAACACCCAATTTAAATAGTTTAGCTTTTGTTTGCATTTATTTGAGCTATTTGGCATGTGTAAATTAGGCCTAAATCATATTATTTTTACTCAAAGTTCTATCTGCAAAAAGTTGTAATTTTAATGAAGTTTGCATGTCAAAAATAATATTTAGGAAAGTGTAAAGTCACGGGGCTAATTGATGATGAAATATTTTGATGTTAAACGGCTTAAACAATATATTTATTTGTCAATTTTATTTCCACATTGAATCAAAACAATTGGATTTTTGAGAGTTTTAATTGTGATGGAAGTGAGTTCTTAATTTGTTGCGAATTCTTGTATGTCAATGTTTTATTTGTTGGTTCAGATCCAAATTCGGGTAGCTCTTTTTTTTTTACCAAAATTGGTTGGAATATTTAGGTAATTTGAAACTATTTCTGTTCGACCAAAACCCCAAAAATATACTGCTCGTATTTCTCTATTTGTTCCATTTAAATCTCATGCCATATGTGAATCTAATCGAACATTTTTAAATTAAAATCTTTGTATGGACAACGAACTTCATTTAAATGAAGATTTTTGTGTTAAACAGAACATATTGCACATGTGGCAGTGGCCAAACTGTCAACAACTCGAGTACTTTTGTTCTTTATTTATTTTAAAATGTTGTTGCTGGTGCTGGAACGTTGCTCTTCAGTTTGGCGAGACGCTTTTGTGATATATATGTATATACTCGTATATTTCATGTTTTTTTTTTTTATTTTTTTATTTGGAGCTTGTTCCATTTTCGATTTCAATTGGAAATATATTTCGCAAAAACCCAAAAACAAAATATCGTAAAAAAACGAAATATTTAACAACTTTGTTTGGGCTACGGCTCCGGCTCCGACTCCTCCCGCCACTCGACGGTCGCCCATGTTGCCAGACAATTGCGACCAGCCAGTCGAGTGCATATAACTTGACAGTTTTGTTTTTTTGGGACTATCTGAATGGTAAGTTGATTTTATCAAGAGCGGGACAAAACCCGCAACGAATCGTTAAGGTTGAGTGTTTTAACACTTGGCGTGTGATAAAACATTTCACTCCAATTTGTCTGGTTAAGAATATAAATTATATTTGGGCTTCACTCGTACTCGTAGTTGAGTGGAAAATACTCGAGAGTTCGAGATTCATAGTTGATTCAAAGTCTGAAAGTGGTTCTGATGAGTGAATCAGTTGTGATTGATATGGCAGAGCTCTGAGTAGAATGCGGCTAAAATATAAAATATTTAAATGAATAAGTTGCATTTGAAATTCATCTAAAACTATTGTTAATTATTAATATAATGTAATGTTTATTGTTCTCTTAATTCTTGCCGCCTCAAAGAGGCAGAATAATGTTCTCCCATCTTTTAAACTCCCTTTTCTCCCTTACCTTTCCATTTAAATATTCAATCCTTGGTTAGATTCTCGTTTATTTACTGCTCCACTGCCAGACACTCTGTGTATTTCAGGTATTTCTGTCTACATTTTGCCAACATTTTGGCGCCGTTTCTTTCGTGGTGTGTCGAATGGAAATACCAATTCGAAAATGGATAAAATGGTCGCTCGCTCACGCTCTGCACTCTGCGCTGTGCATTGTGATTAGGGAAACAATTTTGCTCATTGCATGTGCAGAGATGCATAAATAATTGAAATGTTCGCATTAGTTTTTCATACAACAACTCGCATGTTGTCAGCTCAAAATTTCAATAAGCACTCTAATTGTTTTTAAGTGTTTTTCCAGCAGTAGCAGCAACAGCAGCAGCAGCAACAGCAACTCTGTGCAGCGCAAATGAGCCGTAATTGCATAATTCTAATTTAGCGTCGGGTTCCTAAGCACCAAAAACATGTTGACTACAATTTATGCACATGCATGAGTGACTGACTGTGTGTGTGTGTGTGTGTGTGTGTGTGTGTGTCGGGTGAGTGTCGCTATGTGAGTGGGTGGGTAAATATATATGAGTGTGTGTGCGAGTCGCTTATTCACTCATTTTACTTAATAACACACGGCGATTGCAGGCACAGGAGCGAGCACAGCGGATCCGGACACGGACACGGACTCAAAGTTGCAGTTACAATGGGTGTGGAAGAAGTGTGCGTGGTACTATGAGAGTATATGTATGTAGTTGTTGGGTTGACTGGTTGTCGGTTGTTCGGTTACCTGGCTGCCATAATTGAGGCAGGCAGCAAGGTGTCGCTGGGTGGGGCTGCCAGGCGTCGCAAAAGTTTAACGTCCTCTCGCACAAGGTGCCACAGATGGCAGCAAGTGGCGCAAAATGTTTCACTGGGCAAAGTTAAAGATCAGAACTGAGTGGGATACAAAGCATTCCATTAGCCCAACCAGCTACAAAGCTTTCATTGGATTAAATTAGCAAAAGTTTCACTTTTGTATTCATAATTCATAATATTTTGTGATGAGTGTTGCCTTTACTTCATTGTATTTAAATGTTAATCTTTAACAAGCCATGAGCAACCTTTAACCTTGATGCAATGATCGAACTTCATTTTCCAGCTTGATTTCTGCCGTCACCAGGTACCCAAAATGTCTGAAAAACATACACAGAATCGTATATGGATATAAATACACGAGCAGCTCTGTTTGGGTGTGTGTGTGTGTGCATTTAAATCCTTATTGCGACACCTGCACAAAGCAAATACCAATTAAAGGCTTTTCACATGCAGCCCCATGCCCCACATGACTCTGGTCTGCCTCTCCGGCTGGCAACCACACTGCCAACACACCGGACTGGCAGCGGGAAGCGGTGTGTGTGTGTGTGTGGGACAAGGAGCAGAGACCACACTCACATGCTATTAAGTTGCCACATCCCACCAACAGCCACATCCACATTCACATCCACACCCACTTGAACCCACACACGGCACTCGAGAACTGACAACAAACAAATTTACCCAACGAGTAGCTGACCGTGTCGTGCCAGACCAATTTATATGGCCGGGTCGGACAGTCGTCGTCGTCCAGCCAGCCAGCTCGAAACGAAGCGAAGGCCCAAGACCTTGCGATCGGCTTATTGAACGTCTCTGGGTGCAGGTCCAGCCAGCCAGCCAGTCATGCCTGGGCAAATAGATGTGGCGGCCAAGGGCCAGAGACATGGAGATGGACAGAGACAGAGCCGCAGTTGGCGCGAATTGGGTTGGATATTTGTAACCTACTTAAAGGATTACTGCGCCAATTGTACTCTGGTTGGTTTCTCCTACATTGCCAATTCCAGGTGAGTTTTATGTGTGTGGGGGGTGCAACATGAATCGAAATGAATCTGCCCCGATGCATCGGGTAGGCTTCATCCAACGGAACGCATCATCTGGCTGATTTGTGTGGTGCTCTCGGCCATGGGCTGCTACTATCTGATCGCCGATTACCAGCGCAGCTTTCCCATACGAGCCGTCAGCATTGTCTACGAGAGTTTGCCACCATTTTCCAACTGGAAGTTTCCCACTGTCAGCGTGTGCGAAGTTGTCTACAAATACGATCTGGGACCCGAAGTGGAGGACTATGTGAGAAGGTAAAAATACAGAGACACTCTCTGGTTTGTGGTTCAATTATATTGTGAGCACTTTTTTACATGGCTTGGGGCAGCTTGGGCAGAGACGTCGAGCTATCTTATAACTACGATGTGGAGACACATGTCTCGTTCATACTGTTTCCCCATCAATACCACGAGGGCACCATCAAATCGCATTGCACTAAAATCGAAAATTGTGACGATTGTGCCACCTGCCCGGAGACGGACTATCGTCAGTTTTTGACAAGGGTAAGTTGTCGTCTAAGGGTATTCTTTCCCCAAGGTATCCATGAATTTATAAGTGAAAATAGATCTTTCGATTTCTATTTATTCCATGTCACATTTATATTTTTTTCCTACCAGTATGGGGCCAACTGCTCGGACGTTTTTATCAATTGCAAGCTATCGAATCGGGAGTTTGACTGCTGCCAATACTTTCTGCCGCTGATCACGCCCTTCGGCCGTTGCTTTATGCTCAACTCGCTGCAGAACAATGTACGCGGCTCGGAGCACTGGCTGCCAAACATCCTGGAGCCCGGCAATGAGACGGCCCTGATGCAGCTGCTCACCCATCGCCCGGTGCAGGTGAATCTGCTCAACGAGGAGGATATACCGCACACGGCGCTGGCTGCTGTCGGGGTGAGTGTCACGGATCCGGGCCAGCACAAGACCATTCAGTTCAACATGGAGTCAATGGAGAACGACTTGGATGTGCACGAGATAGAGCCGAAGGCACGCAACTGCCTGTTCCCCGAGGAGGTGCTGCCGTTCAGTTTGTACAAGGCCTATAGCTTCAGCACCTGCATTACGGATTGCACGCGCCAGTTTCAGATGAAGATGTGCGGCTGTACTCCGTACATGATGAATCCCTTTGCTGATCCGCGTTATCCGGACTGCGATCTGGCCGGCTTGAACTGTTTGGAATCGCATTACATGGTCAAACCAGACGCCAGGCTGCTGCTGGGTACACATAATGGCAAGAGCAACTGCGATTGTCTGCCCTCCTGCAACGAGGGCGATATACGAGCCATTTACGAGTCAGTGTCCGAGTGAGTGTACAGCCATCTAAATGCATTTGTCTATCGTATCGTCAACATTCCTTTTGCCTTCCTCCAAATAGCTTCAATCACAGCAGCACTGCTCGTAATATAACGCTCTCCATGCCAGCCTTGCCCACGGATCAGTATCGCCGGCAGGCGCTGCGCACACGCTTAGACGTTGTCGTGTCCATGGGCGGTATGCTGGGCCTCTTTCTTGGCGCCAGCATTCTCAGTGGCATTGAATTTATCTACTATTTCACGGTGCGAGCGCTGAACAACGTGCTGCGGGTGCGTCTTGCCCGTGCGTAATTGGTCGACTGCCAGGATTTCAATGATGTTTCCAAAGGCAGAAATATGGCGACAGGCAAAGACGTGAGCGGGGAGAGTCTGGAAGAAAACAGAGAAACAATCGGTTGAGTTGGTTATGCCTTGACCTGCGACGCATGTGGCGTATGCGCAATTTAAAAATTTTATTAAATATTTGCTCGGCTTGGTCACTGCAATGCGCATTAAAAATGCAACCATGGCATGCAGGCGGGATGCCAAGGATACCATGGATACCAAGGATACCGAAAACGTGAATGCCACCAGCCACGAGCCACGAGCCACGGGCCAAGTGTGAAGCTGAAAATCAATGAAACTCACAATTTGCACAGTCAGCAAAAGGCCTCTTGGCGACAACTGCAATATATACATATACATATCTCTACGTGTATATTATGTATCTCTCTTTATGTATATGCACGCTTTTGGCTACCTCTCAGGCTTCATAAGAATTTCATTTTGGCTGGCTCGTCTTGCTTAGTTTTAAATATTTAAAATGCCATAACAATAGAAAAGTGCCCCCAGGAAGGCAAAAAAACAAAAAAAAACTCACTCAAAGGCAGAGTAAGAGAAATGTAATCACATTAATTCTTTGCCGGGTTTTTCCTTTTGGCAGTTGCCTTTGCCTTTTGCCCCTTTTGGCCCTTTTACGGCTTTTGTTACTTTGGTCACCTCCACAAAGGTTAATTAATTATGCTCTACGCCAATTAACGCCGAGATACGGCACGGAATGGGCCTAAGCTTTTACCATTTGGAAAACAGCCACAGAAATACGGTTGCACTTTGACGGAATTCACTTTGGCTAGCAGCGGCGCAAATGTGAAAAGAAATAATATTAATTAAATTATGTTTGCATAAGAAAAATATTTCTAATGCTTATTTCAGACATTAACCAAATTAATAAATATAATATAAATTTGCGTAAAGCTTACAAGAAATTTAGCAAGAAAAATAAATATTTTAATTTCACAAATATTATTATTAATAATTACTAATAATAACACTAGTCAACACGATTTTTCCTCAAGGAACAAAACCAACTTTTTATTAAAGATTTGGGGCTTAGAAATGGTTTAATGATATTTTTTTTTTTTTCTATGGCAGAACTTTTTTTTGAAAAATTTTTGAAAACTGGTATTTTTTTTTAAGCTTTTTTCAGAGGTAGCGATAGTTTTTTTCACATAACTTTAGTATCTTACGTCTGGTTGTAAAGAACTTTGCTATTTTGAAAAGGTAATTAAAACAGCTAGAAGTTAAGCCCAAATACTTTGTGATTTCAGCTTACTGATGATGATTTTTGTGCGGTATTTTTTACGAAATTTTGACTTTAAAAACTCAGGAAAAGTCGAAAAAAAATTATATCTTGTGTCCTCTATTTTTTTGTGTATAGGTGCGTTAATTTGGCGTCGTTTAAGGTATCGCTCATTAAAATCTATGGAGAGACTTTGGAGCTAAAATTCGTTAACTAAACCTAAAAAATGGAAAAAATGAACAAAAAATACCTTTTTGAAGGCGGCGGGCCCAACTGCCAATTGGGAACAAAGCAAACGAACAAGGGTTGTACATTTGGTACCTGATCGCGCTCCTTTGTTCCCAAGGAAGGGAAAAGCAGTGGCGCCTCCCAAGGGGACATCATTCAGCTGCAGATGGAAATACACAAATTATGAAAATGATTACGGGGAATCATAATCAGTGCCTCCTCCGAACTCACGTAAAACTGAGCTGTCAGCAGGCGATTTCCCTTCCAGCCAAAGTTCTTTTCGGGATCCTATGGAGAGGGGAAGAGTAATCCAAGTGAATGGATAGGATTCAATGTCAATACGTACATCCATAAAGTCGAAGTGCGGCTCGTACTGCCCACCAATCCCATAGTTCACCAGCTGCAAGGGCTCCGCACTGTCCGTGGTCAGTCCGGTTATGTCCTCCAGTCTCATTTTGATGTCCGCCAGCCAGGGATTGTTCTCGTACCACAGCCACGTGTTCTGGCTGGTGCGGATCTCCGACACGGTGGAGTTTCCGCTCTGGCCAATCTCCGAGCGCGTCACCTGCCCCTTTCCATGCTCGATGATCAGCTCAGATTCCTTGTCACTGAGCACATCGTGGAAATAGGCCACATGGGGGTCCACGCTCAGCTGTTCCACCTTGAAGGGCGAGAGGCGCTGATAGGGCACATTCCGGTGGCTCAACCAGCATCTTAGATCCCGCTGCTCTTTGGGGGACTGCCGCAGTTCTCCTCGACACACGCGCTGGTAAAGTTCTTGGCTCTCCTTCAGCTCAGGCTCTGGAGCAGGCGCCTGTGAAGGTTCTACTTTAATTCTGGGACTGTTGCTCCTCTCTCTGGCCAGCTGAGCCTCGTACACAATTTTGTTCTTCAAGGCCTCCTCATGGCCAGGTTCCGCATCCAGGATTTCGCTGTTCAGCTTGTACGCAAGCTTCTTGTTGCCCAATTGGCTAAAGGCAGGCGAGAGTTGCTCCAGGATCTGCACTTTAGTGATCTTGGGAAGCACAAATCCTGAAGGATCCCGATTCAGCCTGGTCCTTGCTTCCAGCAGCCACTCTGAGCCGTAGGAATACTCCTTCATCAGGCAAAAATGACGCCCAATCTCGTAGCAGTCACTGGCGCTAAGTGACACATTCACTTGGTGCTGTTCCGCGGCGGACAAGATTCCAGCCGCCAACTGCTTTGTGGGGAGTTTGTACATCTCCTGTAGGCGCCACAAGCCACGAACAGCTCCGAGCAAATCCTCCTTTGTCGGTTCCTGTATCTCGGCCTTTGCCAACCCCGCGCTCACCAAATTCTTGTAGTTCTCCAAGTTACTCGTCTCGAAGACCGGCTCGAAGACACTATGCTTCCAGTCGTGGGCAAGGCGTCTGATGGTGGTAAATGCATTCAGCGGGTTGCCAAAGTAGTCCTCGATGTCCCCGCGTTGGCTCTGCAACTTCTCCACATGAAGAAGAAACCTGAAAGTCCATTCCTCTGTTAGCATTCATTTCACACCGCTTCTGCCGCTTCTTTCCAACCTTTCGATGTTCTCCTGATTCTGCTGGGCTTTTTCCAAGTAATCTTCCAACCGTTCCACCAAGAAGGCCTCCAGATCCAGCAGCCGCTCTACTTCGCTGATGGCCGAATAGTAATCCCCGTGAACCAGGCCCAAGCCCACACTCACACTCACGAAGAGCACCCACAGAAGCGCTCTGACTCGGGACATTCTCACTGCTCTGTCTGTAGATCGCTACTGGCATCGATGGAAGATTGAACCGGAGAGACAGCGGCAGACAGCAGCTCGGCAAACATTGACACAGTTGGGTTTTTCTTTTTTGATGTTTCTGGATTGGGACTGGGACAAACACATTGTGGCCCGAGTATTCTTGTAGTAAATAACATTCAAAAATTTAATGGTAACCAAGTTGGAAAGTCTACAGTAGGTTATGGCTATCAAAGCGTGAAAAATGCATTTTCCGCTTGTTATTTGTGTTTGGAAACTCAAAAACAAACGTTTAGTATGCACGAACTTTTGAAAATGAGAAGAGTAAAGTGCTTCTTGTGCCTGATCTTCCTCTGGTTTCCTAGTGTGACTTTAGAGAATCTAGACAAGAACTATGCCATGTCCATATACGATTTGGGGGAGCTGCTGAACTACAATCAAGTGCTGGTCAACCACCTTGAGGATTACGCGGATAAGTTGCAGCAGAGGGTGGATCTGGTAGACAGGTGAGTGCCACTCCATGAGATTACCCCATTGATAGATCTCCTTTGGACCCTGCAGCTTTGTTGAGATCACGAAAGAGAAGATGACACAAGCCAAAGGGATAGATTCCGACCCTCTGTCCAGTTTTCCCCTCCTCCGACACATGCAATATGATTGGCCCAACATTCTGTGGCATCTAGAGCAGCGGCTGGGAGAAGGTCAGTGCTCCTGCAACCATTGAATAACCTTTTCACTAGGAGTCTTTGTCAACAGCTCAAGCTACGATTATTAGCCTTTTACACTCCGGATTGCCGACTGCCAAGGATTTGGACGAAACCCTCAATGGGTTGTACCGCATTCAGATGATTTACAATCTGAATGGCTCTGCTATGTCCAGGGGACTCCTCATGGGAGTTCAGCACAAGTGAGAAACAAGGAAAAAATCATTCGAACATAAGAAAAGTAGTCGTTTATTTGCAGTTACTCCCTCACCCCCTTTGAGGGCTATACCATCGCCAAGTATCTGGCGGAAGGAGGGGACTATGGCGGGGCAAAAGATTGGATCTCTGTAGCCTTGGATCTATACCTGGCGGATGGGGGGAACTGGGATTTGTATGAACAGCAGGGACTCTCTTCGGACAGCCTTTATGAGCTGTACGTTGAGGTGTTAGATAACTTGAGTGAGGACAAGGAAGTGCCTCTAGCCATGATGACGGAAGCCATAAAGAGGTATCCCGAGAATCACAAGTTGGAACGAGCTCTCACTAGGCTGGAAATGAGCAATCGTATTGGGGAAGAGCAGGAAACACAGAAACAGGTCAGTGGAGGAAAGAAAAGCAAAGAAAAGCCCGTAATCCGGAGGAATCTATCATGTAGGAGGCGGACGACCTGAGTACCTACTTTCGATGCTGTTCCAGAGAGTGCCGCCGAGGATCGCGACTGTACTGCCTCTACAATACCACAGCCAGGGCCTTCCTCCGCCTGGCGCCCTTGAAAATGGAGCTGCTGTCCCTCGAGCCCTATGTGGTGCTCTACCATGACGTGCTCTCCGACAGGGAAATGTTTGTACTAAAGTCGCTGGCAAAGAACGATTTGGTTCGAGCTGTAACCTACAATGAGACGGAAAAGAAGCATTCAGAAGATAGCCACCGCACCACTAAAGCTGGTTGGCTGAACCCTAGACACAAGATAATACGCAGGATGGGAATATTGACAGAGGACATGACCAACTTGGATCTCGAAGGATCGGAGGAGTTTCAGGTTCTCAACTACGGCATTGGCGGCCACTATGCCCCCCACGTGGACTACTTTGAGGTGAGTTCTAGATTCCTTGGAACAAAAAAACCCACACTGATTAAATTCAAATTAGGTCTCCGATCCTTACCTCCCCGACCGCATTGCCACACTCCTGTTTTATGTGAGTATGCTGTGGTTATTCTTTGGGAGAGATATCTCTGAATCTTCCCTTCATGCAGCTGAGTGATGTGCCTCTGGGGGGCGCTACATTTTTTCCCATGATCGACCTGTCGGTGATTCCTAAGAAGGGAACAGTCTTGATGTGGTACAACCTGGATCATAGAGGGCAGGGCATGGAAACGACATTTCATTCGGCTTGCCCAGTCGTCGTCGGCTCCAGATGGGGTAAGATCCGCTGCAACAGCGAAACAATATTGATTTTCACCCATGCAGTTCCCCCCGAACAGTTATGACCAAGTGGATAAATCAGCCTCCCCAACTTTTTCGACGACCCTGCCTAAGGGAGCACACTGAAAAAAAAGTAGCATAGTAAAAAGATGCACTCCCATATTTGAATTATGTAAACACGAGTTCTTAAATGCAAATATTAATATTATTTTTTAATTAATCATCATAATCTTGCGTTGATACTGAAATGGATGATTAAATACGAATTGCTTAGGCAGCAACAAAATAAATACCATTTATACTGTCATCTGTACATTTCGCCAGATATTTTATTTATTCTCACTCTTCCCATTCGTGGCCCATCGTTAAAGTGTTTTGTGCATGCACGTGCATGTTCGTGCGTGCATATTGTGTGAACCGGTAGCGAAGAGCAACAGCAGCAGCGACGTCGACGCCGTGACTCCAACGCATAATTGAGCAAGTGCTCTCTCACTCTGACTTGCAGTCGGTCGATCGCATATCGCTGCTAGACCAACATTGCCGGTCCCTAACTAAAACTAATCACAGTTTGGAGCGGCGGTGCTCGTGGCTTATTACACATATGTATAAACCTGGTATCTTAATCTAAAGAGAGTTTCTGTTCTATGATTTATACCAGCAGGTAGCATATCTCTCTATCCATTTCTATAAAGTATATTCTGAAGCTAGCACGTCTCTCCCTACTGCGATTAGTTATTGTCTAAGCAAAAAACCAGTTTCCAGCTCAATGAACCCCGGGCTTTCTTTGGGTGCGTGCGAAATCAGGTTTCGAATCAGAATCAGAGATAGAACCTCTGACATCTCTGGAATTATATAATATTCAGTCGCTCTTTAGCGCGGGGTCAAGTGATGTTGGTAGATTCAGTCAGCATTGAATCGCTTCGGGATGATGTTATGTTTGCTGTTGGTGGGTGCCCTGTGGCAGGTCCTTTTCCCTGGCTGTGGGGCCGAGTTCTACTCCTCCGTGCACGAGATGACCAAGGTCTTTGGCTACGAGCAGAAAATGCTGCAGCACATGCAAAAGTTTGTAGCCGATAATTATCGGCTACAAACTTTTGCATGTGCTGCAGCATTTTCTGCTTATAATTATAATTAATTATAATTAATAATATTAACAACAATAATTGTTCTTCTCTGATCACTCTGCTAGCTGCTTGAGACTTCCAGCCATGCTCCAATATTATACAAATAATATTAAATTTGAAATTAAATTTGAAATCTAATAAAAAATGTAAAAACCTTTTATTAATATGCACAAATTAAATATATATTATTATAATTATGATTGTTTCTCTTAATTGTTTATATTTGAAGTGGAATTCCGCTTGCAGGGTAACCAGGCTTTAATTAGGAAGGGACACAAGAAACCCGAAATAAAAATGTTCCACTGCCGCTTGGCGCCAACACATAAAAAATATTATCACATTTTCATACATATACAGACTTATATACATATATTAGTAAGCATATACTATATGCATGTAGTGCTCTCGTCTTTTATTCATTTCATTTGCCGGCGGGGTTCGCTGTGGCTTTCTTTTGGCTGGGCCTTTTACTTTGGCGCATTCGCATTCCCATTCACATTCACATTTATATTTATTGTGCATTTGTGTTTGGTTTATGATGGAAATCCCCTTAGCTCACTCAAAGGCTTTTCACACAATGTTGCGAGAGGTTACCCAATGGGGCGACCCGGGTGCAGTGAAAGTATTACATTCACGAAAAGGCAACACCAGGAGCACTGGCAATGGCAGTGGCAGCGGCAACAATGTTAACCGTATCTGTCCGGCAAAAGTTTTGTCGGGGACACTCAGCCAACATTTTGGGGGGGGGCGGCGTTGTATCATTTATCAAGCTCAGCGGGGTAGCACAAAAAAAAAAAACAAAAGCGAAAGCGAAAAATGAAAGCAAAGAGAGGAAGTGGCAAAACACCTAAAACAGAAATAAGGAAAGGAGAACATTTTTGTCATGTTAAACTGTCAGAGTGCGCATTTAGTCATTACTTACATTTTCAGTTCTTCCGCTGGCACTTGCTCTACTCTGACTCTCTCTCCCCTAAAACCCCTTCTCTACTTATCTCTCTTTCTCTTTGTCGCTGTCAGTCTTGCATGCAAATGCAGACACACACACACACGTACACTACAGTACAGTAACGCACCTACACATGTCACACACTTTTGCGAAATGTAATTAAAAGTTGGCATGCAAGTCTGCGGCTGCGACTGAGCTTGGCCATTAGCATAGCGCTGAAAAGTGTGCTATATATATATATATATATATATATATATAATTTAAACGGAGCACCGCATCGTCATTTATCAAAACGGCTCACAAAATGTTAATTATTATGTTTTATTGCCCCCCAAAAGTCAGTGCTGGAATTCGTTGTTTTCCTGGCTCTTTTTATGCGTGGAAGGGGGCTGCCCGCTTTTGTTTTTTTTTTGCCCGTGATTTGGCTCGACACTATGAAATATGCTGCCGGCATGTGGTCGCCTGACTGGGCCATCACACGAACTTAAATCATTCCAGACCAAGCGCCAGCATGCGAGTCTACAAAAATATATTATACACATACAATACTCGTATATAGTACGTGCATATAATAATTCTATAATACTTTCCGGTCATTGAATTCAGCGGCGCCAAAGTCAAGCATCACTGCGCGCAGAGTGGGGCGGGGCAGGAGTGGAATGGGGCAGCAGCCAGAATAAGTGCGAAATAATTAAAATTCAAATAACTTCATTAAAAATTGAACACGAGTGCCAGAGAATTGCAAGTAAGTGGGCAGCCTCTTGGCTGCATTTCAATTGCAACCATTGCAATTGCCAATAAGAAACGCTAAAATAAGCAATTGCCAGGCGTGTGCCCGTAAAAGAAATCCAATTGGAAGCAGGGCGGGCAGGGCGGATGAACCGAAGGAAAACTTTGCTTTTTCTTTCTGCTTTACCCGGCGAGCATAGAGGAAATGGTAACTATTTTTCAATTACCTTTTTCGCACGCACGTTTGCTTAGCATTCGTTTCCTTTGAGTGGGATATTTGCCAGGTGCAGGGTGCAGGCTGCCAGGGTACTGCCATGCCAGAGGTATGCTCTATCCAGACCAGTGCTGATGATGATCCCAGATGAGCTATGAACTGATTATAGTAGGCAACATCTGAGCTTCAATTATGCATGAACTTCACACAATATCTGTGAGATGAAAAGTGCTGCAAAATGGAGAATATCAATTTCGTTGGTATATACGTATACTTGCACAATATGTGTTATTTTTTGCCTCTTCGTTTTTCTGTTTATTTTTCCCGTTGAGCTCATCTCAATGCATGACTGTTGCAATGCCTTTCCTCAGACGCACACACATGGCCATGGTTGAGTGTGTTAAGTGTCTGTAGTTAGCAGTTTTTCAATCAGCAGGCCACGCCCACACAGCAACAACAACAGCAGCAGCGTTGGCATAGCGGAAATAGCTCTGAGATGCCCCAGCAAGCTTGGCTTAGTGTTAACAATTGCCTTCTCTGCAGGTTTCCTCTTCCTTCGACGTAGTTGTATTTTCTTCTTCTTCTTTTTAAATTTCCCCTAAGCGGAAATCTATTTAAATTGAATTCTATTCTTCGGCATTGCAATTCATGCCGAGGTGCATCCTTGTGTCTGTGTGCAGCAGTGGCATCAGCAATGGCAATGGCAATGGCAGCGAGCGGCTCTTTGCGCTCTTTGCGCTACTCTTCTTCTCGTTTGGTTGAAGTTTGAAAAGTTTTTCGCACAGCAGATCGCACACTTTACGCATTGAGAATTATATTAAATCCATGGCTTGCATTTCCATTTCAATGGATAATCATTATGAGTGGGAACTGCCTGATGCCTGCTGCTGCCTGCTGCTGCTGCCTGCTGCCTGTTTCTTCTTCAGCTTGAGCAGCTTTCAGCTGCTGGAGCTGCTGCTGACGGCACTTGCTGCCACTATCCGTGTATTGTTGCCATGCAAGCCATTTTGCAATGCACACACATGCTCTGGGGATATTATGCATTTTTCACACATTTATGTAGCTTTTGATTGTGCTCAGCGTAGGTGTAAATAGTTGCCTCTGGCATTTGCACAATGTTGCACACAGCACACAACACAACACACACATCGTATGAGTAATATTTATTCACGCTCTGCTTTTGTCTGCTCAGATGCATCTGAGCAAGCAGCAGCATCACAGCATCACATCCTGAGAAAAGATGAGCAAAAGTGGAGCAGCAACAGAAGCATTCAACATATGCCCGGCATAAACATAAGCAGGAAATTCATTTTTCATTTGTTTGCTTAAAAAGTTTCGAGTTCTGAGCAGAGCTGAGCTGAGCAGAGCGATGAAGATGTTGCTGGCCCCCCCCACCCCCACCCAACATCAGCATTATAAATATTCATCATGTGGCAGTGTGTTCGCTTATTATACACAAATTAAGGCAAAGCCAACGTTATTTTTTGGTTCTAGTATGAATATGCGGTGGTGCTGCAGGAGCAAAGCCGAACACCCGAAAACAAATTTGAAATTCCAACTAACGCCACGAACCCCCACCCCCAACCCGCCCCAACCGCGCCTCAAGTGTGGAAAGGCATTGCAATTCGCTTTGCCAAAGCAGTTCGACGTCCTTTCGAGCCTTGCCTGTTGTTCGGAACACACCATAAAACATCAGCTGTTTAACGCACGGCATTTTGCAAATTTATGTCTTCAAAAGAGTTGCACATGCACAGGCACAGGCACTGGCATCGTCACAGGCTCAGTCTCAGGCTCTACGCTGCCTCAATATACACATAGAAAACTTTATAATACGTGTATGCATATAACACAGTCGACGGGGTCCTTGAGACGAGCCGTCTACCGTCTGCCTGCTGGCTGCCGTGGCTGCCGTGGCTGCATGTGTTCGGCCAAAGTGCGCGACTTGTTTTGGCAAGTGTTTTTTGCGGGTCGCTGCTGTCGGATCGGGCCAGGCCAAAAGGAGTTGAACAGCAAGATGAAAACTTGGCAGGGGGCGGCGTATTTTGGCTTAAAGTGGCGCGGATTTGCTCTACCATAAGCTCGGTGAGTGCTCACCAAAAAAATATTGAATACTTCTGAATGTATTATCCAACTACTCGGCAAAGATATGCCAGCCAGAAACTTTGCAGCGGAATCTATTCTCCATTTGGGGGACTTTCAACCGGCAGCAGCAAGATCCATCTTTCTGTGAGTTTCGTTTTGAATTATCTGCCCAAATTGGCAAAAACTTTTTGGCATTTTTCCCATGGAACGAATTTTCAGAAGGAAGTTAGATTTGTATATAAAGAAAGCTTTTGCGGATTTATTTCGAAATGTACTACTCGGAGTATTTTGCCTAAATGATCTTTTAAATATTAACTGAGAATTTGCAACTATATCTACCTCTCATATCCTGTTTCGTTGCTTCATAAAGTTCCGTGGAAATAATTCATATAGTTCATAGCCTAAAAATGGTCTTCTTTTTGCCCGCAACTAAGTCTAAGACTTATCGCTATCAGGACAAAAAGAATATTGTCACACAACATAAGCATGGCACAAAACCACAAAAAAAATTGGCCAGCAGTCAGTCAGCCGTAGTTGTAGCCATAGCCGTGTCCGTGGAGAAGCCAATCTTATCGCTTTGGCTATTAACGCGGCAATCCAGGGAAGCCAAGTTAAGACCGCACAAAGCGTGCACGTGGCCATTTTTGATGGGCAACTGTCGACGTGGCATTATCAGTGTCAGGCCCGGGCATCATCATCATCAGGCGGCTGTAAACTACGGCAACGATTCCAAATCCAAACAGAATAACCACGACAAATGTTTGCACGTGCTTTACCTTGCCCCATAAAGTAGATTCAGAGACACCGACAGAGCAGCCGCACAAACAAATCCCCTTGGCCGGTGGTGTATCATCGGCTATCCTGCCACTGCTCCGGCATTTAAGTTGGGCGCAAGAAAAAATAAGAAAAAAAATAAAGAGAACAAGTTGAGCGGGCTGAATATAAACGCAAAAGTGGTTTTTAGGCCTTAAATTGGTTGTCCAATTTATGCGTTCCCTCGGGTGAGGGTGAGGCCAGCTGGTAAAGCCACCGAAAAACGAAAGATTGGGCGTGGGAGTGGGAGTGGCAGGGAAATTGTTATAGTGATTTTTTCGGCTTCCCCCTTTTTTTTTTGTGCCCCCCCCCTGGCTTCAGGTTTGGTTTTTTCCTGGGTTTTCCCTTTTTACCGACAGACAAACGATTCTAGCAGGCAACATTACTCCTGACCAGCCTGCTGATAGCTCTTCTTTGCCAGTGTCGACTCTGGTACTGGTTCCTACAAAACTTTTGGGATTAGAAATGATTTCTTATGGCTTCCTGCTCCAGCACCAGCACCAGGAGCAGCAGCAGCAGCAGCAAACCTTCTCTCCATCGACCAGCGTCTGGTCTTTGCTTTCTGCCTTTTGATTTATGTTGACATGCTGTGGTTGTTGTTCCCATTCCTGCAGCTGTTGTTGCTGGACGGGCGTTCGATTGCCAGAGACCAAGTGCACGCCTCAATGGTCAGGTGGTTGGTTGGCCGACACAAGAAGTGGCCTAGCCGGGGCATAGAGGGGCAGAGCGAAACCTAACCAAACATTTCTTGGCAAACACTTGCCCATTTTTCATGGCGGTTCATTTCATTCGAGTTGCTTTTTATTGCCAGCTCAAAGGCACAGTGGCACAGTGCAGTTCCCAAAATCGAATTCCTGCCTAGATTATGAAGTGCGCCTCAAAAGAAGGAGACTTTTGGTAGCTCAGCAAAACTTTCAGCCCTTGAGTTGCTTACGTCCCGTTTGCTCTTCATATTTTCTTTAATTGAGCCGAAGTTTGTTCTTGAACCACTGTGCCCCGAACCAAACAAAAAAAGTTGTAGCCAAGTTTTACGTGGCGTACGTTTTTGCCGTTCGCTTGGGTTTGCGGATCATTCTCTGCCCGGGAAAGACGTCGGGGGGCGTAGTCCAAGTCCAAGTCCGAGTCCGAGTCAAAATGGCGACCGGAACTGGGCGACATTGTTGCATGTCCTGCTCGTTGCTGCTGCTGCTCGTTGTTGTTGTCAATCGCAACCGCATTACATGTCAATTACCGTATACTAAACTGTAAGAGGGCTTACGCCAAGTGCGTCCCGTGCCGAACGTGTGGCCATGGCCCTGGCACTTCAACAAAACCCGGTCAGAACTTCTCAACATAATACTCGTACTCCTTCTGTCCCTCTCCCTTTGCTACACTCAGACAGTTTGCAAAGAAGAGAATTTTGTGGCACATGAGTTTAATTTATGGGGCTCGCAGCTATTTTGGCTGGGGGTAGTGGGCGGAAGTGCGACTGTCAATAGGGATTGGCAGTCAGCATGCGGGTCGGTTCACGCTTTCGATCCGATTTCCCCTTCACTGCCAAGTTATTTTTTACTTACTTGCTTGCTTGCTACCCTTTGATAGAGATTGACAAATGCGTGCGTGTTGGTGACTTTTACAAAAAAAATGTCTAAGCCGCTGCTGGAAAAAAGTGAAATGAAACGTGGCAGAGTGCGGTTGGCGGCTGCTTGGATGGGGAGGGGGAGCCACAGGCAGTAAATGCCACGCCACGCCATGCCACGCCACAGAGCACCGTAAATAATGCGCAAAATTTGTTAAAGGGACAAGCGTAATAAATCCCCTCAATGGCACACAATTTCTTGATAACTTTTAGTGGCTGATATTTGCTTTTAGCTGGCCGTGTTTGGCAGGCGCCTAAGCAAATCCTTTTTTGAAAAGTCGAAAAAATTAAAATTTATATCCAAAAGGATCTTCGGGCTGCGGCAGCACTCGAACTGTCTGCCAGCCAGCTGAGTGATGTGCGGCTGTCAGTGACAATTTCCCCTTTTTGCGGGGGGGTATCGTATCACTCCATTTTGAGTAATATGAACGGGAAGCTATTCCCGCTCGCATGGCGGATGAGTGTGGATAAATGTTTAACCCTCCAATTGGTCGGATATCATGGGGGATTTGATGACCTCTATAATACTCGTCTGTGTATGTTTTTTTGCAACTTAAACACATGTTTCGATGTTTATTGTGTGAATTATATGTATGGGTAATTTTGTGCATTTTTCATGAGCTTTATTTACTTTAAATGGACTAAAAATGCTCCATGCATAGTGATGTATTTTATAAGGGTATGTTCGGACTCCAAATCCAAAATATATAGAATCAAAAAAAAGATAATGCCTGTGCAGTAAATAATTCTTATGCCAGAAATGGAGAAAAAGTATTGCCATGTTTTGATGAATTATTACAGGGTGGCATTCTCTTTGGCTTAAATTTAGATTAAATATTCGCAAAACCATAGAGCTGTTACTTGCTTTTAAATTAAGTTTACAACGATCGGCACATACATATGCATCCGGCTGGCATTATGCAACAATTTTCAAGCCTTGGGATGTATTTTTACAATGTTTACTCTGTGGCATATATTGATTGGTATATACAAATGGCATTTAATTATTGATGTGCCCCTTTATGCATACATTTCAAGGATGGCATAACTCAATTCAATGCATCGTCAATGTACGCAGATGTTTTTGCAGATTTTCCAAGCAAAATATTTACACAATTTTTACCAGAGTGGAAACCCGCCGTCAGCCAGCCAGGCTGACGTATACATCTTCCGTGTGGATGTGGATGTCGAAGCATTTTACAAGTTGTCAGAAACTAATGCAACTATCTGGAAGCTGCCAATTCCGTTCAATGTTGAACGCTTGTGCCCGGGCGCTTTGGAGCTGCCAGTCCGTCAGCGTCAGCGTCACCGTCATCGCCCATTGCCAGCATCATCCAACGCAACCAGAGCGTTCAGATCCTGTCGGTAGCTGGACCAGAGGTTAGCCTCTGCCGCAGGAAATTTGCCAACGCTCTTCGTTTGTTTTTTTTTTTGCCACAAAACAAACGAAAATATGAGATTTTTCTATCATGCGGCCGGCCATGGGGAGTGAAGTTTACACAATTTACAGTTGCGGCAGGTGAGGGCCAACTTGGCCAACTAACTAACCAACTAACTAACGGTCTAATGCATAATTTGTCTGAACTTTCAGGCAGGCAGAGGGCTAGGGCTAGGGCTAAGGCGTTAAAGCCTGGTCGAAAAGTGTTAGATTTGCTGCGGCTTTGTCCGGGTGCGGTAAGCCACAAAAACTTTTCCATTGAATTCCATTTCATTTTGCGGCTTGAGCTGTAGATGTGTTCATTTGATTTGAATGCGAATGAGTGTCGAGTCGGAGTCGGAGTCTTTCTCTCCCCTCTTACAGGGGTGGGGGGGTAAAAAGGCATAAAAGTTCGCACATGAACTTTTGTCGGAGTGGATTGAGAGGCGGTGCCGATGCTGTGGCCAGCAGTAGTGTGTGTATGTGCAGGTGCAGGGGCATTAAAAACTCGGCTGGGCCGTAAAATTCAGGTGAACACACACACACACAGTTCTAATAGTTCTCAGTTCTCAAGTGTCTGTTCTCTATCTGTCTCTATGTTTCCCTCCCATTCCACCACTCTTTCACGCTCCCCTTAATTTATGCGTATTTAATAGAGTTTTTATTGTTGTTTGCAGTTTTGTGCTGTTGGAAGTTCTGCCTCGTCTTTGATTGAATATTTATGCGTGCCTGACTCTCTCTCTCTCTCTCACTCTCTCTGTCTCTCCCCACTCTCGTATGTTATCCTTGGAGTGCATGTGTGTTGGTATGCGTAAGTTTGGCTATGAAAATGTTCTAGCTTACCCCCAAACTTGTTTTACAATTTTCCTAATGGCTTGCTACATGCAGACTCCATTTCCCCCAGGGAGCGAGTGCTGCCAGAGATGAGTGGGGGAAAGGTCGGTTAAGATTCACCAACTTATGGCTAATCCTGGATTAGGTTCTTTACTTGCTGCGATCTTCAGTCCATGCCGGGTCACGTTGCCATCGATAAAATCTAAATCTAAAATGTCACCGAAATGCTTAGGATAATTGAAAATTTTCCAACATCCGAGCACTCATTACATGGCTCTCCCCTGATACTGCTACTCCCACGCCGCTCCTTCACTTCTCTACTCCTGCCTGGTGGAATGTCAGGTTACATTTACTCGTGGAAATGTGGAAAATTACCGACAGTGCGTAAGGAAAAATTAAATTTCCTCTGCGCAAATATTTGAAACTAATTATGCCCCATAGACTACAGGGGTAGTGGTAGTGGCAGGGGGGCCCAGCCCAGCCCAGCCCGGGCCACAGACGCTGTCACGTTGTACATCCGTTCGTGATTTAGGGAGCCATCTAGGCGAATACACACGACGAGGAGTCCTCCAGCTCAGGTGACACAAGAGCAGCGGCATTAGGCAGGTCTTTGGGTTATAAACAAAAGTACGCGTGACTTCCTCTTGCAGCCATTAAAGGCGACATATCCTGCGGATGAGACACACACACACACCACACCACACACACCACACACACACACACACACACTCTCTCTCTCTCTTTCTCTCTCTCTGGCTCTTCGTCTTGCTGTCTTGAATGATGAGCAGCAGCAGCAGCACCGAAAAAGGTGAAACAAAATGGATTTAAATTGTTGATTAGTGCCGGGATAACAACAAAAACAGCCATGACAGCACCTGTGACCCCTGTGTGCCTGTGTGTGTGTGTATTTGTATCTGTGTTATTTTGAAAAATAATCATAATAATGACGGGCATTGTTACGAAAAAAATTCCAAATGCAAAACAGAAACAGAAACTAAGGCCCAAGCAACGCTGAAAAGCAATTTGTACCCAGGTTGTGTCTCTCACTCTCTGTATCTTTTCATTTCTTTGACTCTCTATATGTATATGTGTGTGTGTGCGTGTGAATGTGCTGCTGTGTGTGACCCTGGCACGCACACTTATGCCCCATGCATTATACTTAAGCTTTATGTTACTTACGCGCTTAAAAACTTGTTCGCTTGTTTCTCCAGCTTGGCTTTTGTTTTCGTTTTTGTTTTAAAAATTTCATGAACTCATTGAAACGTGTGAAAAGGTATCTGGAGAACGGTTCTTGGTAATCCTCTTTCCAACCAAGTCAAAACCAGCACCAGCACCAGCAGCACCAGCAGATCAAAGAGCAAGAGCTCGAGGGGTTCAGTCCGCGCTAAGCAAATTGCGCCAAAAATGAATTATTAGCGCTCAGAAAATACGCCAAAATGTTGGCAGTCGGCCGTTTGCCGAAATTGCAACCTGCCCCCACCGAAAAAACCTTTTACCACTCCTGCTCCTGCTTCTGCTTCTGTTCCTTCTCCTGCTGTTAGTACTTTTTTTCTTGTTTTTTTTTTCTTGTTCCTCTCACAATTTAGTTAAGAATTATGGCTGTAAGAAATGAAAATGTGTCTGCTACGAGTCCTGGGGTTGCAGAAAGCCAGACCTCGGGCATTCCCCAACATTTGCGGAAACGGGGCAAAAAAAAAAAAAGTTTTCTTTCCTTTTGGACTGCCTGGCATAAGAAAATGTTTTCTACATTTGCGGGTCGGTTAAGTTCATTACCCGAACTCAAATGAAATGACTTTTGTTTTAGCTGAAATTTCAAATTGATTGTATGACCACTTCAAGCTCTAAAGAGATTCTGCCCAGTGAAGTTTCATAGCCTAGCTGATGATCCCTGTGGTATTGCATTTGGGGTTGAATATATTTTAGCTTTAGTTTTGACCACAAATACTTGATTCGCTTCATTCCCTTTCAACTGATGTCATATGTCAAAAACAGTATAGAAAATATAGCTGGCTGTTCAGCTTTTAAATTTCTACATACCGTAGCTTTATATTTCTCATATTTCTTCGCTTATTTCTACCCATTCCTCATTGAATAAGTATGAAAAGTCTTTTCTGGAAATGGTGCACAAATTTTTGACAGAAACAAATGAAAATGCTGATGCTGTCATTTGCTAAATTGAATTTTTGGCCAAGAAAACAAATGTGAGAAAATACTCAAGCACACACACAGCCACAGTCACAGTCACAGTTACATACCGTCAAAAGTTAGCCTGCTAATGGAGACAAAAGTCTTGACATAATTTCTAATTTCATGTGAATTGCAATTGCATTTTAAAATATGTACTTATGCTAACGTAATAAGGTTTGCACACAGTCAACAGCCGAAACTGTCAATTCAGCTGAGGGCGAACACAAAAATTCTCCTAGTAGGTGCCTGCTAAAATGGGGGCTCAGAATGGGGCGGCGCGCTAAATGAATTCACACCAAAGGGGCAACGGGCAGAGTCGGGAGTCTTGAAATTGCATTTGCTTTTGTTGATGAAGTTTTGCCCCCCCCTCCCCTACTAATTATGCCCAAAGCCCCCCCCACTCGAGTGAGTCAAACGCACAAGCTGAGTGGAAAAATACAGGGAAAATTCACAAAGAGCGAGAGAGAGCAAACTTCGGTGAGATTTTACTCCCAGGAAATATTCTCTATCAGTCTCCGGCAGGAGTGGGTTCGTGTCTCGGTTCCCTTTTTGGTTTCTGTGTCAGTCGGTTAGCAGTGGATGTGCGCGGCTGTTGCCGATGTCTGCAAATTAAAATGCCACCGAAAGCAGGAAGAAAACAGATATGGGGCATGGGAAAATGATGTGGTGGGGTGGATGGGGGATGGTGGAAAAACTGTCGCATATTAATGACACGCTAGGCAAATGTGTCATTTTGACATTTTAACAGTCTGTCATGCAGTCACCGAACCACGCTATTTATATAGACACAAATATGGGAGGCTGCAGCTGTATCGCACAACACTGCCACACAATATGTGTGTGTGTGTGTGTGTGTGGAAAGGAAAATGGCAAAGGAAAAGGAAAAACTTAAATGTGTGCCATTTGCTTATCACTCAGACAGCGAGATACGACAGATGGATGGAGAGACAGACAGAAGGGGGCTGGCAGAAGGACAGAGTCGTCGGCTGACAGTTTTGCGGGGCACAGATTTGTCATGCATGGATTTATGTTTATGCATAGTTTTGGTTGGCCAGCCGAAGGCCTGCCATTTTCCGTTGTTTTACCCACATTGAAGGTTTTTATTTTTATTTTTTATTTTTGTATTTTTACCATATAACTGACAGATACATGTAATTGTTGTGCAAATGGATTAAAAAGGCATTTGTCAAGCGGTTTGCCTGCTGTGCTCTGTCCTGTCCTGTCCCGCCCTGTCCTTTGTTGTGTGCTCTGCTGTCCCGTTGACTGTCTGCTGCCAATGACCAGCAAACCGACATTGAAGGGGGGGCATGAGCATGTGGCTGGAGTTGCAGACTGAGGATGCAACCCAGCGGACTCATTGCGTAGCATATTTAATTAAAAACAATTAAAAATGGCGGGGCGGGTTGAGCAAAGTATTCCATTTTAGCGAATATCAGATACACTAGCAGCGAAGAGGTTTATCCACAATGTAGCCGGAGTTGTTGTCAACCATTCACGATCCTGTTTCCAGCCCAAGCAACCCACCAGAAAACCCTATTTCTATGCCAGCAGAAGGTCCAAGTGTTATCTATTCTGTGGCCGCTTACACTCAATTTTGTCTGAATAACGAGAAACCTTATCGGGTAATCAGGACACCGTCTGCGACAGTGGAATTATCCATAATTTGAGCAGCTGCTGGAGGGTCGGCTGCTTCTTCTGGTCTCAGGGCTTATCGTTAATTCGTGGCTGGAAAAGGCAGCGCCAAAGTCCAAGGACCTTTCATGTTAATTGCTATCTCGCTCTGACATCTCTAGCGCAGTTTCGGTGTTGGTTACGGTTTTCAGGAGGGGCTGCTCCTTGTGCTGCTGCTGTTTTTTAGGTCTTTGGTTTTCGGTTTCAGCGCCTGCCTAATTTGAAATTAATTTTAGCCTTTTGTCTCAGCCAGAGTCAGAGCCAGAGCCAAAGGCATGAGCCATGAGCCATCAGCCATAACCAGAACCATAGCCGAATGCTTTCTTTAGCTGGCTAATTAATTTATGTACAGGTCCTCGGGAGTTTCTCTCCAACTTTCAGCCTCTTTAGCGCTGCTAATGCGTATTAGTTATAAATTCATAACTCTTCCATTAGGCGTGGCTGTTGTAGGTGGGAGTTCCGACTGCTGGGAGGAGGATGGGGTGGGGTTCATTTTAATGGGCACGTGTCATTTGGTTAGCGACCTTTATTGCTTTGCCTTTTGCACTGATGCTGTCGCCATTTTGCAAGGTGCAACGTTATAATAAAGGCGCCAAAAGGCAAATACCAACAAAAGAATTCGTGGACGGCCAAAAACAAAGTATACAAGGTGAAAGTAAACACAGCAAAACCGAAAGAGAAACAGCAACAAAACAGCAACGAAACAACAACGAAAACTGGAACTGAAACTGTAACTGAAGGACACAGAAACTAACTAACTGCACAGCTGGAGGGGTTGGGGGCTGTTGAAACACACACAGACCTCCCCCCCCCAGCCACCAACAGAACGATAACTCAGGGTCCAGTCCAGGGAAGGCCAGCAGAAGCTGGCACCTGAGTGGGGCGAAGGTCTGGCGAGGTCCGAGTGGGTCCGAGTGCTGTGAGGGGTGGCGGGGGGGGATTGGGCGACGACTCGCTTTGTTTGCCGAAAGTGCCAAAACACTAATTTACTTTTTTGCCCTCTCGCACTTTCTCTTTTCTTTGCTGTCTTTCTCCCTCTCTCTCTCTGTACCTTTGAGAGTAGTTTCAAGCTCAGCTCCCGGAGGCCCGCTCACTATGTTTTTTTTTTGTTTTGTTTGGTTTTTGGCCAGGATTCAACGATTCCCTGCCTGGGCTTAGGCCTCGATTATAAAACACAGATGTGCCAGAGCGAAGTAAACACACTTGGGGTCTGCGTCATGCTCCTCAAAAAGTAGGAAACACCACCAAAAAAAAAACAAAAAATACGCACAAAAAATGAAAGACAAAAATTTTAACAAACCGTTAACAGACTTTGTGGGGCAACGCAGAGACACGCTGCAAATATCTACAGAGACAGAGGACAGAGTGACGGAGCAGAGAGAGAGAGAGAGTGCAAAAATTGTGGCGTGTGGTGCCGCGGCGATTGACAAAAGGACAATTTTCCCTTTCTGGTATTCATCCCTGTCCCCCGTTGTTGTTGTTGTTGTTGTTGGTGGGTTTTCATCTTTGCCTTCGTTTTTGTTGGGCTTTAAAGCTTTGCGTTGTAGTCGTCGTCGCTTGGAATGTGTTTACAACATAAACAAAAATTCTTGCCTGCCTCCAGCGGGTGCGGGGGGTGGTGGTGCCACATGAAGGGTAGTCGTGGGCAACTACTTGAAATTGTTGAGATGCCATAAATGGTCTGGTCTGAGCCGGGCCTGGGCCCATGAGGCATAAGGTTATTTGAGGTTGTTAGCGCGTGACGCCAAAAGGGAATTGGGAATTAAGAGTGGAGAATGGAGCATGGGTCGGGAATTAAGTGCATCAAATCGTTTAACTGCGCTTATTCAATCGGAAAGGATACTGGGGCGGGGCGAGGATAAGTGCAAAAGGCAACTAGGAGCCCATCAAATAAGTGACACACTTGATAAATACTAAAGGATGCCCTAACCCTGATCAATGTGTTGAGCTGTTGAGCAATGCTCTGGTAAAGAAATATGAGAAATAAAATTCAGAATGAATTTCTAGGAAAGCCTCAAGCGAGTCCTTCTATTAACTTCCTTGCTAAACATTAATATTTATAGAATTTCCAGCTACATTTTCCTGAAAATATTTAATATAATTGCTCCTCTATCTGTCTGCTGCTCTCTCTTCCGAATGCATTTGCATTATTTGGAGTTCTTGAAATAAAACTCGACGCTGCTGAAATAATTGCCTTGAGGTTGAACTGACAGCACACAGCCCCCTTTTGCGCGTAAGTATTCCCGGGGCCTTGGATTCTTGGATTTTGCTGGGCTATTCCTTTGAGTGTGTATCGTCGAGTGCGCATTAAATTCATTAAATTTTCATCAACATCAACGGCAACAGAACATATTTAAAATTTCTAATAAATGGCAAGGGCAAATGTTTTCGCTGCATGCTGGCAAATAATTTCGCTTCAAAAGATGAAAACCAGCGCATTACATAGATAACAATTAGGGTCTAGGGCGGGGCACACGAAAACACAAACACAAAGTGAGCTGGCGACGGTGGCGGAGGGGGAGAGCGCGAGCAGCAAGCCAAAGTAGATGCTGCCACAAAAAGTTGCCGCAAAAATGGCGCACAATTTTTTTTTTTTTGGTTATTTTTCCGAATAGAATGGCATTAATTCTCATTCCGGCGTTACGCATGGTGGGAAAAATTTAAATTTTCTACTGTTCCAAATTTATGCAGGCAGCGCGGAAATATTTCACAAAATTATAAACCAATTTTTAGTAAATTACGAAGGAAGAACAGCTGCAGCTGCTGCAGGACGAACCGCTGGCGTGAAGGACTCGCGGGCCTTTTGTCGGTTTAATTAGGTTAAAGAGCCGGCTTGTATATGTATTGTATGTGTTGGTGAGTCTCTGTGTGTGTGTGTGTGTGTGTGTGTACACTACATTCAAAGAGAATTTTAGCCCGTGCCCCCCAATGGCAGTCGTCGGCAGTGTGTTGACCGAAGCGACCCTCCAATAGGAGAGCCCCTAAGCAAACAAATTACGCGGCTTTAAGCAGGCCCAGGCCCCTGCGCCTGCCCCTGCCGCATCCTCGCTCGGGGGCACTGCCCTGCCACAGATCCCTTTTTAGTTATCCTCTGACGCTCGGCGGGACTATCTGCCTTGTATCTGGAACAATGGCATATTTATTTTTAGCACACACCAAACCAAAACCAAAACCATCCCAACCCAACCCAACCAGTTCCCCCCGAGCGATAACGTGCCACAGCCACCTGGCAAAGGCAGCAAATACCGAAAACCCTTGCCACGTTCCTTGCCCCGCCCCCCAAAAAGGAATCAAAAGTCTTTAGCCATAAATGCTTTGCGGCACGTTTCTGCATCATATTACAATTGTGGCCCATTAGATAATGGACTTCAAGGAGTGTGGCGTTGGGATCGAAGAAAGCAATAAGTTCAATGAAATATGTATTTACAGCCAAGTAAGCGGCAAATCTGAGAGCATTGTCGTCGTAGTCCCTTTAGCCACATTCTGTGATTAAAATGAAAATTAATTTCGCCTCTTGGCTGAGAGAATGAAGTGAAACCGAATCTGTGGCCAACGATGTTCCTTGGCATTACCAAAAACCAAACTCAGATTCAATGATGCACCTCAAAATGTAGAATTTTCTACTTGCATTTTCGGAGCTGCAAGGCAATCAGAAATGTTTTAAGTGCTTTTTTCATTCAGTTGTTATTTTGCACTTTAAGTAACCCCCTGCCCACACACACAGACACACAGAGATGGGCTCGACATGGTGAGGGTGGGCAGGGCAGGGTGTCCGTCCTGTGTCTGTATTAGCCCCGGACAACTGTCAAAGGCAACAGGCGTGACGTGCCAGGAGCTGGTAGGAGCTCGTATATATTGAAACATTGGCCAACTGACCGCCAGACCAACGACCGACCAACGACCAACGACAAACGGCAAACGGCACACAGTCCGAGAGTCAAGTGCTCCAGAAACAGGGCTGCCCTGCCTGCCTGACGAGCGGTGGCCAAGCGGAGAATTGCCATTAAGCTGCAACTTTAAGGCAACTAAAAATGCCAACAAATAAACAGCCAGCAAAGGGACAGAGAGAGAGAGAGAGAGTGCATGTACATTACACATCCGACCCGTAATCCAGATGCAGGCACTGAATACTGTCGATGCTCTCTGGTCTCTGGTCTCTGCTCTCCAGTATCTCTTTTCCTCCTACTCCAGCAGCACAGAGTGTGCGTGTGTATGTGTTTGTGCATGTGCTTGTGTTTGCATGAGTCATAAGCAAATGTGTGCGCAAGGATATATGCGGATTATGCCTGTTCCCTGTGCTCTGGCTTATGAGCAATGCCAAGTTTACAGCAAAACGTGTCAATAGTACCCCCGCTCCAGGTTCAGGTCCAGGTGCAGGTGCAGGTCCAAGTCCAAGTCCGATTTCCCATTCCAAATCCGACTGAAATTTAAGTCATTTTGTCGGCCCCGCCTCCTGAACAATTCCACAGGCACGTCCGGCTGGGCGTCGACACGCTTATTACGTGGCTGGCTGCACTGACCCATTCGACTTCTGCCAGGGCAACGGACACGACAACGGCCAGGGTGACACATATTAATGCCGACCCGGCGACAGAGAGCACATTAAACTGATGAGCTTAATTGGAGGTTACCTTCGCAGCGGTGCCTCCACGTGCCCCAATCGACTGCCCAGAGCTCTAGCATCACGTACGTTCTCCAGAATGCTGCCAATTCCACATCAGCTTTAGGAGCCAGCAGCCAGCAGCCAGCAGCCGCCAGCCTTTTCATAAGAAGCCCTGAGTGCTGTGTTTCGAGTGAGATAAACGAGCTGATACCCAGTAAATTTTAGCACAACAAGGAGAGTTTTTTGTAGAGTTTAAAAGATTTCTAAGAGAGCGCAAGGATACAAATTTATTTTAAAATATAAAGCCAACATTTTATCATAATTTTTCGAGCAGCTGATATTAAATTTTAATTCGCTCAATTGGAAAATCTTCTCCTGCTTAAATCTGAAATTAAATATTAGATTTGAAATGTTTTGAAAATCATAAACAAAATAAAAACTACAGTATATTAGATATGCAGCTAAGTTTAATATGTAATTAAGTGTTATATCCTGGAAACTGAAGTTCCCTTGCCCCCCAAAAATAATAAGTTATAATGAGAGTGGCGCCTGTGCATCATATCTGTGCAAAGTAGACACGCCAAATCCTTTGACCAAATGCTGGCTATTGCTGGCCCAAAGTAGTTCTACAGACACACTGCTGCAGCTACCTGGCAAAGACAACCACTGTGCTGCTTTCACTCGAGGGCTCTGCTCTGTAGTAGTTTTTATTTCCGTTTCGTGCGCGCTTTGTGCGGTTGTCATGCGTTTGCCACGTAGCTTCCTTTTGGCATTAGCCTCCTGGCGGTCTACTTTACCCGTTTCTCACTCGTTTTGTGTGTGTGTGTGTGTGTGTTAGGTTCTTTTACACAAAGTCACTTAATTAAGAACATAATTTGTGGCAAATATTTAGCTGGCCGAAATACAAGGATGCACAGGGAAAGGGGTTGTACCCAAGGACCAGGCACAGGCACAGGCACGGGTCGTTTCCTGTACGAACACTATTTTTATTTGTATGCGACTTGCTGACTTCATTAAGCGCACATAATAAAAAACACGAAAATAAAATATGAAATCACACAAAAAGAGAGCAGCAGCAGCAGCACAGCACCAGTCACAAAAAAATATGCAAATTTGTTGGGCGACTATAAAAAACTAGCGTCAAAATGCAAATGTAAAATATTTACTTCCCGTCTCGTGCGATTTCAACATTTTTAATGGCATAACGCACACCCCCCGCACGCCCCATCCCATCCCGGAGTCACTACACACACACACACACACACAGACACGCGCTCTCGCATACATTCTCACCTGCAGAGACGTCCCAGCAGGTGTTCGAGCATTTTTCAGTGCAATTACAAAACTGCCAAAAACGAACAAACGAGCAACAGAAAACTACGAGAACGCGCACACACACACACACACACACACACACATCGACACTTGGGCAAAAATAAGTCAAACAAATACGAGTTGTAAAGGGCTGTGCTGTTGTTGCTGGCCATTCGTGTTTGTAGGCCAACTTCATTAGGGCTTACCTGGCATTGGTGGCGCCTTAATGAATTGTAGCATTTAGCCTGCTAATTTGGGCACGACGAGAGAATGGCAGCGGTAGGCAAATTGTACGAAGGATATACCGCACAGCATGACTGACACTCGACATTGAAGGATGAGGTTGGCGGGCACTAGCAATGGGCATGGGCATGGGCATAGGGGTAGTAGGTAGTATGTGTGTGCTAGTTCCGGGAATCAATTTGCAACATCCCCAATTCCTCGAAGCATACGCCTTTAATATTATTTATTTCTATTTATTTTTATTATAATTTAATAGTTTAAATTATTTAAAGAGTTTATCATTTGACAGCCAGCCAGGGAATCAGCAATAACGGCAGCAGCAGCAACGGCACACAAACAAAATCAAAACCGTATAAATATATATTATGTAGCAAAATATCGCATTAAAATGGAGTCACAGAAGCCGTGATAACGTTAGTTCTTGTTTGTTCATTGAAACACCACACAACAACAACAACAACAAAATGTACAATAACGGCAGCAATTGTTGCGGATTTTTGTTCGCCATTGAAACTGCATAAATATGCAAATTATGTATATTTGTTTAACCAATCTTTCTGCTATATGCACTGCCAGAGCAGAGCAGAGCAGCGCAGAGCTTTGCTTCATTTTGTTTGGCCATTTATATGGCTCGACTAATTGCGCACATAAATAAATTGTTATTAATTTGTGCCAAATCATCGTTGAACAATCAGCCAGCGACAACAATGGCAGTTTCACACCCAGCTGGATACCACAAAGGTTTCCTGGCATCGCATCGCCATCGGTTTTAATGGTGATTGGGGGATTGGCATAGATCCCCGGAAGGTGACACAGAGATCAAACTGATAGTGTTTGGGCCAACTAAAGTCCCAAATGAAGGACATCTATTTTAGATTTAGGCCTTGCCTACTAGAAGCTGGAAAATTCCGACAAATTCATGCATTTAATTCCTTGCTTCGATTTCTGCAACTGTTATCTTTCATCGCCCTGAAACTAAGCCATTTCCTTGCTCACAAATGTATCAACAACGTCTCAGGCAGTGTCGCCAGAAAAGTTTCCACTCACTTCACTCGCTGAGTTTCTGCCCGCTTCAGTTTTTGCCTTTTATAAATAATTGAAAACCTTTCGAAATATTTTATGATAGTTTGCTGCACCCGCGCTCCCCCGCTCACCGCGCCAACCAATTTCGTCCGTTTCATTGAGTGGAAATATCGAATAATTAAAAATTCAGTTAGTTTTTACAGCCTCCTGCGCTCGCTATTGTTCATTGTTCGTTGGCCGCCAGCTTATGAACAACTTTGTCAAGCTCATGAAAAATTTGGTGATTTTTTTCGTTTCGCCAACGACAACCAGTCAAACGAAAGCATCGACTGACTGCCAGACTGACCGACCGAATGACTGACTGAGGAACAGTCTAGCTCAGGAAACGCTTGCTTTTAGTTTTGCTGAAAAGTTGGGCGCACTTGTGCATTGTTTAGATTTGCTGTGATATATTTTTAAGGGAAATCCAAACACAGAAAATTACATTTTTGGTTTTTTTTTGGTTTGAAAAACTGAAATAATAACTAGGTTATACGTAAACTTGTGTAACTCTGCTCTCCAAGGAACAGACATTCGAAAGAGTATGCTGTGGCAATCGAGTGCTTGAGGTTTTTTTGTGGCTTCATTACTCTTTTTTCGCCTGCTTTGTTCCCTTTTCAGGCAAGCGCGATATGCGCGCTAATCTGGCCAACTTCAAAGCTACTTAACTTTTATCCGTTTAAGCCATCAACGCAGGCGGCAGGCAGCAGGCAGCTGAAAACAAATGGCAAAGAAAAAGAGCAATGGCAAGACGTTGAAAAGAGTCAGAGAAACACAGCTAAAGAGAGAGCGAGAGAGTGATACAGATAAGAAGAGATAGAGAGAGAGAGAGAGTACGAATGTATTGTGTGGCCTGGCGACATTCTCGCTTGACTGCACTGAGAGCTTAAAATGTCTCTCGGCTTGCTGCTGCTTCTGCGGCTGCTTCTGCTGCTCCTGCTCGGGCGGGTTGCTGCTGTGATTGCGATTGCGGCAGCTGTTTATGACATTACTCATACGCCTCGTTGACCTTTGCCATTGTCAGTGACCAAGTAGTCATCTATCTCTCCTGCTCCCTATATCTATCTGTCCGTCTGTTTGTCTGTCTTTCGTTCTGAAAAGGCGCCAGCACTTAAAGTGCAGCAGAGAGCCTTGCACATATGCTGGTCCATTCGACTGATGAACAAGTTGCTGTAGCTTTTGCTGCTGCTTTTGCTGCAGCACTGCTGCTTCACTGTACTTCCGCTTCCGTTGCAAGAGAGAGAGAGAGCAAAACAAAAGGCTACGAACGCAGGCAGCTGCCGTGCACATTTTGTTTTCTTTTTGCAGGGCGCCCAACAATGTTGACTGCCTCGCCAGCCTGCTTAGAAATGCAAAGCAGCGTGCGCGGCAAACACAACACACAAAGTGATTTTTATATTAAGACCACAAGTGCCGGCAACCCGACCACGACCCAACCACCCCACTCATCTCTGTGCTGGCGCTTTGCTGCCATTATGATGACTACCAAGGCACGCTGATTGCTACAGAGAGCGTACTCCAGTCTCAGCGTCTCAGCCTCAGTAGGAGGTGGAGCTGGAGCCATGCACTATGTTTGGGTTTGGGTAACTGCTTTGGGTTTTCGCTTGTTCTTATGCGGATGCGGGTGGACTACTCGTACGAGTGTGTGGCTTTGAAATACGCGTTGCATGAGATAATCTCTGGGCCATGTGCGTGCCACACGCCAAGCATCCTTGGCTAGGCATCCTGCATCCTGCAGCACACAGCCACAGCCAGAACACAGTAAGCGCGGATTTTTTGATGGTTAATAAAAATTCCAACATTGTCTCGTGCAGTTCATCATGGCAACCATATAAGTAGGGAGCACAATATGAAGCTGCAGTCAGAACAGGAGCAGCAAGCAGCAACGAGCGATGACAACATTAAGAAGATGCTTGCCACAGTTTTCTATTTCCCTTTATTTTTCCTTGACATTTATGCAGTTTAATGATAAAGTTGCTCGAGATTCTCGCTGAAACTTCTTTCAATTATATTTGAATTGGTAGCAACATTTTATGCCAGCAGCATTTAGCCGTTGAGCTGCGTCTGACATGAATTCTGTAGCAAATATATATAATAAATATATAGTCTACTTTTGAGCCAGTGATTTTCAATTAAACTCATGCATTTATGTGCCATTTACTTATGGTAACTCCGTCCCCTCCGGTCATATCAAACAAAAACAGAACGGAATGTGCTTCGTTTTGCTATCGTTATGTTTCGCTCATAAATGGAAATGGCAAGCAATCACCTGCAGCCATTTTCCAATCAACCTGCGTAGCTTTTCTCCCCCTGACAAAATTCTCGCACATTTAACGCTGAGCTCAGCTCAGCTTTATGACCAAAAACAAACAGAAAAAACAGGACGGACTGTAGTAAGGGGGAAGCCATGAACTCTCGGGGACAGGATGGGATCATGCACAGCTGCATTCTACATAGTTCGTGTCCTTGTTCACATCATCATCATCATCATGATGGGCAGCGTCGTCAGCGTTTCGAATTTAGATTTTCAATAATCAGGCATCATTGAAAAACAAATACGCGTTGGATTTTTGGCTTCAATTGAATTGTTGTGCTGCTCAACGCTGCTTGGTTGCTGTTCGGAGCTCTGTTGGTGGTCCTGGGATGCCATTTTTGGATTTGTTGCATAAAACGTGATTGGCTTTGTCGAGTGCGTAAACGAGCACGACAGGTAGGTGTCGGGAGGGGGGGGGGGGGGGGGGCTGGCGAATGAAGTTGCGAATATGCCACACACACACCCACACACACACACACACACACACACACACAGTTCCGTGGCAGCTGCAACATGGAGCACGAGTGGTATAATGTTTCGCTTATCACAGATCAACAGTTGATGGCAGATGGCAGAGTGTAGAACATTGAACTCAATCAAAGATTTGCTGTTGACTGGAGCACTCCGCACTCGAAGCTGGAAGCTAAATCCAAGTTAAATTTTCTTGACTAATCGGCCTTAGGGCAGGGCGCAAAGTTTCTTTTGCTGACCCAAAACTTACACACGTAATTTCTGCTGAATACGAGCAATCAATTCACTTTCACTTTGGATAATTTACTCACACTCACCCGAGCAGAATATATGTGTGTGTGTGTGTGTGTGTGGCAACGGCATCTGCATTGACAATTTTCTGTAAGGTCATACAACATTTGCATAATTCAATGAGCATACAATCAATGGCTGCCACATAATGATGCACGTGGCAACGGCAAAAAAGAAAACCAAGCACGAAGGAGTCGAGTGCGGCAGGGAATTCTATTCGTGCAATTTGGTGCGATTAACTGCTCAATTATTTAAGCATCCCGTGGCGCATGGCAGAAAGGAATCAGTAAGAGAAATCAGCGTCCGGCTGGACTCATGCTCCACTTGGCTCTCAAATGGCACGGCACGGCACGGCAATGGTATCGGTCAGCACACACACACACACACTGATAAAACACTTAGCTGCTGCTGGTCGTGCTCGCTGCAGGGGGACAGTCACTGTTACTGCCCCTGTCCTCTGTCCAACTCTGGTCTCTGGTTCTCTGAAAAGGGTTGCAATCAATTGACATTGATGTGCGCCAGACCAAAAACTATTTCAATACCCCGAGCTGGGACGCTGCGATTGGACCTGTCTCAGTCTCAGTTGCTCGTAAAATCTAACATTTATAGCTGATGACTTTTTGGCTGTGACTGTGCCTAGTTCACGGCTACTAGCTAGGCATACTTTTAATGGCTATGCCTCCTGCCTCCCGCCTACGCCTGCGCCGCCACTGCCGCCTCCATGGCGCAGCTCCGTCCAGGGCTGTGGCGAACCTTGTCGTGTCATTATAATCCGTGGCCATTTAGTGGCACTATTTGTCGCTGATACGACTCCCTTTATGGGGCTGAGGCCGAGCCTGGAGGGCGGACCGTGCATGCAAAGTGTGGCACTCGAATGGAAGGGGCTCGTAAAAATACGTTTTATTGCCCAGCAGGAAGCGCCTCAAGACATGTCCCGACCAAAGCCACTTTAATGTCATGTGTGTGGGAGTCTGTGGGGTTGGGGTAACTAATTTATATCGGGCGGAAGGCGGGGCAGCCAGCTCGTTAATTCGCAACATGAAAACAAAAGTGCAAAGTATTCGGGCGCAGGCGAAAGAACAACACCAACAACAGCAACAACAAAACTATGAAACGACAATAAAATTTAATGATTATGTCAACACTTACAATACACACGGCCATGCCGCTTTACAACACTGCTCGGCCCTCGGCAGCACAGCACCCTTTAAAACTTTGTCGCCGGGCTGTCAGCAGCATCTCTCGTCGACTGCCGATGCTGCTTCATTGATTTTTATATCAATTTTCACACTAATATCTTTTAATATGTAATTTGTATGCATGAGACAACACACACACACTCCACGCACTGCCTGTCCGCACCAGATCTCGCTCCGTTTCTTCATTGTCATGCTCGTGCCGTGCCGCACACGGCGTATACGTTATATGTTTGATTTTTATTATCAGTTTGCTTTCCCTTTGCTTTTCCGGTATTATTTTTGTTGCTTTTGTTGAGAGAGAGAGAGAGAGAGAGAACAAAACGGGTTTTCAATAAAAAATTGTCCAACGCATTTCTGCACCGTTAATTAAGTTAATTTTTGATTACATTTTAATAATCAAAAATTGTGTAAGTGGCTGTCCTTGTTGGCACGTCCTTCACATCTTTCACATCCTCCTGCTGCGGCTGCCGCTGCTGCTGTCTGTATGTTTTTTTTTCATTAATATATTTGTGTTGATAATTTAAAAGTGCTTTGCATGCGCATCATGTGCATCGATAAGCCCCATCATCATCGTCTTCTCGTCCGACAAGCGGTGGCAATTAAATTGCATTTAAAAATGGCATTAAAAACATTAAAAATGCATTGTGGATCGACTGGAGCTTGATAAGCTGCTGCATGCACATGCATACATAAGTTAGGGTATCCCGATTGGGGGGTATACGGCAATGGATCAAAGTATGTCACATATGTATACACTTTTTGCAGCGATAAACACCCCACCAGAGGCTGTTATTCCTTCTTATTATGCTTCCCATAACAATATCATTTCGGTCCGAAATAAAATCAGCATAAGGTATAAAATGCAAGGCCTATCATTCACATGCACCAACCATGACTGCAATTGATGTCTCTGTTATCGCATAAATTATTACATTCCGCTGCATCGATTGAATAATGTCCAATGCACATTTGATTATACCAATATGTTGAATACGCACTTAAAATCGGCCACAATGCGTTTCTTTATTTAATTTTTATCCATTTTTATTGTGACGTTTGTGTGTGTGTGTACGCTGAGTGCTGGCTAATAAATGAGCCTGGAGCCCAGTAGCGTGTCGCAGCATAACGTGCCACATGGAAGATTCGTGATTCGATCCAGGCACGTGTCATTTATTGATTTTTAACCTCGGTGGCACAGTGGGGCCAAAGCCGACATAAGGGAACAAAACTTAAAGAATTTGATGAGCACTTTGCATAGCTTAAAATTTATTTGCATAATTCTAAGCATAGAATCATAGTACTGAAAGTACCTCTGGAGCCGTCTCACACTCCTGCACATTGATACTATCACTGGCACCGATAGTCAAGTGCAAGGCCGCATCGTTCCACAAATCTAAAGGGCTAAGCCGGTCAGAATTGAAGCTTTCATATATAAGATATATTTATATTACTTACAGAAGCCCTGGACTACAGTTTTATGAAAATTTTCACAGACTACTTAAATCAGACAAATTTAGTAGCCGCACACACGAAGTAAAAATAAAATCGCACTTTTTATTTTAATACATTTTGCTCCGATTTGTTTTATAGTTGACTACTTTTTTGGCTGCCCTGAATTGAACAGAAAGTAAACTGTACGAACTGATGGAAGGCAGTTCTATGACAATTTTCACCGACTACTTAGATCAGAAAAATGACGCGCAGCTGGCAAAAATAGTGTAACCGTAACTCTGCCGCTAACGAAATACGATATTTAAACAGTGCACAATTTCGATCGTCTGAGTACTAGGATTTATCTCATATTCTGATGGTAAAATGTTCTTTGTACCATGCGCATTCACAGAGTACAGTTTATTCGATTCAGGTAGAAGTTTTTAATTGCCAATTAATTTAGCAGGCTTAAATGGCCGAAGGTTCCGAAGGGATGTGTAGCGATGATTGCAATAGACGGGGGCAAGAGACTAGCCTGCTTTAAGCCATATTAATGGCGATATTTTTTGCGGTTAATACAGATCAAAATGCGGACGGCAAAGAACGACAAAAGGAACAATAATTGTGTAGGAAAATCACCATCAATTGAAGTATGTCAAATGCTCTATTAAATATTTTACAATTTATTTTGGAAATTTTTCGTGCATACTTTTAGGCATAATTTAAAAATGAAATTGGACACTCGTATTGCCTTTATTTAGCCTTATTTTTTACTGATACATTTGTTAAAGACTAAATTGCAGTATCAATGGTATTCGTAGTCGCAAAGTTGAACAGCCTTCGCTGGGCATCGTTATGATTCGAGTGTATAAATACACAGACGTTCCGGGACGTGCACTCTGGCATTTCGAAAATCATAAATATTTGAAAGGAAATAACTGAAAATGAGCGACCAGTCGACTGATGGAACAACGGCGCTGGCTACTGCCGCTGGCATTTCATTGAGCCAAGTTGTGGAAATGCTCACAAAAGAGCCATTAGCAGGGAATTGGTAGACTCAGCCCATAGCCATAGCCACATTCACATTCACCCCCCGACACATATGCCAGACGGCGGATGAGCAGTCAAGTCAGCTGCTTAGCCAGGGCATCCGCCTGCACACCACACCTAACTCCTCACATCTCTGTATCCTTGCTTGGATGTGTGCAAGTGTGTGTGTGTGTCAGATAGTCAGCATTTTTCAATGGCCCCCGCAACATGCCGGCGGCCGTTATTAGTATGGGGCGTGGCACACCAACACCAAAGCAACACAGCCTCTCCCCCACACACACACAAACAAAAACAGAAAAGAATGCACAGCTTCGTGGTCGAAGTTGTTGATACCCTTGCACGTGCATAAATCACATGGCAGTTGTATGACAAAGTGATTTGATTTCAATCAAAGTTGGTCCATCTGTGTAAAGGATTTGATTGATAGAAGGGTTTGTTTCAATCAGAGATACGCTTTCAAAATAAAATCTTTTAGGCCCAAATCCATCCGTCATATACTATTCATCTACTAGGGCCAGAAATGCTTTCTCCGCTGCGTTGCAAATATATTCTCTAAAATCATAATACCCTATGGTAAAGTATAAGTATACTTATATTTATGAGAAAGACGGCGATTCCTCTTGGCTGACTTTTGGCCATGTTTATGCTCGTCTTTGGTGTCATTTTCTCTTAAGCCATTAGCACGTACTCTTCTCCCGTACAATCCCCAGCAGCCAAAAGGGAAACGAGTAGGTTCAGATAGGACTTTGAATGGATGGTGGGAGGGAGGGAGGTATCGGTGCAACAGAACAGCATTAAGAAACATACATATATTTACGAATAGCGCCCGCAGGCTGTTGACGGAATTGGCTTCATTGTTGTAATGTTTGCCGCGGGCTGCAAAAGAAAGAGAAAAGGAGAAGAAACAAAAACTAAGTAGTTCATCTTCAGATGGTGGCGGTGGAGACGGGGGGGAAGCAAGGGTCTTTTGTTTTAAATTTTAAGTATCAGGCTAAGTAAAAAAGCAGGCTGCAAATTGTCGCAAAAACAAAAGACTAAATATGCTGCCAAAGGAAAATGCCTAAAATGAAAAGCGGGCGACAAAGCCAACCCCCCCCCAAAAAAAAAAGATGTTGGCAAGGAAATGCAGGGTCCCGTTTGGCGGTAGGGGTGGTGGGACCCCTTGTCAGACGGGGGTAAGCAGAGCAGAACACTCGCTGCGTCTTGACACAAATAGGTTTCCGCCCTAAATCCCAAATATCCCCGGAAGCCGATTAAGTGTTGCCCGTAAGCGCGCGCAACAGCATGAAAGCATGAAAGGGACGTGGACGCGGAAGTCGACGTCAACGTCGACAGAGAACTGCAAATTGTCCTCATACATTCGTGTGGGAAGGGAAGGGAAGGAATGGCGGCTGGGTGGGTAGGTAGGAGAAAGGAGCAGATTGGGACAAAGTCGTGGGAGGACTAGAGAGGCATCAACGGCAGCTTTAGATTCTGCTTGGAAAATAATGGCAATACACGCTGTTTCGGCAGTTGCCATGGCTGTGGCGAGGGGCGGCTGAGAAGTATTGCAAAGCTGCTTGGGCCCTAAGAAGTGGTAAATGTAGTATAGTGCTCCAACGATAAGTAATACGAAGAAAAAGTCGGGACAGTGCTACAGATATTCTTTAGATTTAGATTAGATCTCAAGGCCGCTCAAGAGCTTTGTGGATCGTGGCAGAGCGCTGGCAGAGAGCGCGTAACAGTGAGCTGTAACCAGGCCGCAGGCTGTTAACCTAACATAGAACAGTAACAGGCTGTTAAGCTGAGCTGTTAACAGCGACGTTGCTCTGTTCGAGCAGCTGCTGGCTGCTGCCCTGAGCAGTATTTGAAAGCAAATTATTTTTATTTAACCGAGCTAAAACTTTCTTAAATAAACTGCTGAAGCTCACCTCGTAGCTGGCTGGCTGGCATAAGGCAAGGCAAGGCACAGCCGGCATGTAAACACTGCAAAACACATTACAATAAAAAATTTATCGTTATTATCCTTTTCCAAAGTGCTTTTCAATTGAGGTATGGACAGGCAGTAGATGCCCCACAACTGACTCAAAGACTCTTCGCATGGCTGGCTGTCTGGCTGGCTGTCTGACTGACTGACTGACGGTCATATCCTGTGTCTGTATTCTTCCTTGGCTTTATCTTCCCCTTCTCAAAGCCGAATGTCACGCATGCGAGTGTGTGTGTGTGTGTTTGTGTCGTCGATGGATGATTGATGGTGGCGCGTGGCTTGCTGACAGCATTATCTGTGCTGGGGCGGGGCCAGCGATGCTGGACGACTTCATTAAAACGTTGAAAATATCAGAAATACCGTCATAGAATATTTTTGGTTACCCCTAGCATGCGTAATGTAATAGTCAAACAATTACCGGCGATGGCGACACCAGCGCCCCAGTGTTGATTTCCCTGATCATATTTATTTAGATTTTGCCAAGCAATTTGCATGTGGATGTGCTCCAAGTGTGACAGGGAATGGGAATGGGAATGGGAATGGCAGGAGAGATACGAACATACTCGTAGCTTACATGCTTAAGCTCGGAGCGACAACTCCATTTATATTATTTCGTTTCCCCTTTGGAAATTAATATGTCATTTTTGCCACCTACACACAGACACTTACACAGAGAATCCGAGCAACGAAGCGAAGGTCGACAGCAGATAAAGTGAGAAAAGGACACGCCAGAAAGGAGAGCCAAGAAAATGCCGAGCAGGGGCATTGGGCCCCCGAGCAGAAGCGGAAAAGATGAAGCTGTGGAAAATTGAAAAAAAAAAAAAACGGCGAAAAATAAACCAGAACAGTCAGCACAGGATGGGGCGCAGGGGCTAAATGGTGAGTGAGCCATGGGTGGGCGGGAAGGAGAAATAAAAATGCAAATAAAATAAAATAAAAATGTGTCTGTCATGTCAATATTTGCCGCCAGCAGATGAACTCAATTTGCAATTGGCATTGAGTGGAACAGCCATGTGTGCATGTGTGGATTTGGGGCTGTGAATGTGTGTGTGTGTCACATAAGGTGTAGACTGGTCCGCACTACCCACACACAGACACACACACACACACACACATTAATGGCAAATCATGGGAAAATTGATTGACATTTTCATTACACAATCTCCCCAGACAAAGCAAACCAAATCGAGCCCAGAAACCGAAACCCGAAAGGCTTCGCTCGTACTCAATTTTGTTTGCTGCTGGCACACAAATTGCACATTATGCACCGCAAATAATTAATGCCAATCATTAAAATAATAAAGTGCATATGAGCGATGCAGGCGTCATGGGCCTTGAGTAATTCAGTTTTAATTGGGGATTAACTAATTGAAGATATCTCGAAGTGATCACCGGTTCAGTGATGGATGCTGATGGATCTGCTGATAAATATTAATCAATCCAACATCAATAATAGAACACAAATGAGCAAGATCCGACATGCATTAGGGAAGGAACTCTGCCAGGCTAGCACATCGCTCAGAGCTGGCAGGCTATTTATTTACATGGTTATGTTGACCCTAACTAAACACAAAACGGTGACACGAAATGTCTCGAGGATTGTGTAAAGTGCAGGCCATTGAAAACAACAGACAATTGACTTTTTGGGACAGCAAACCAGCAACAGTCAGTGTGGAAAAGGAAAGGCAGCAGCCTCTGAACATTAAATTAATTGAGCAATTAATTAACACACCATTGGCAGGGGCTGTGGCAGGGGCAGAGGCTGAGACGGAGATGGAAATGGAGTGTGGCAGGAAAATGCTCAGCTGAAGCCACAAACAAAAGGAGGAGCCATTGAAGACAGCTGCCGACACGAAATGTGAATGGGAATGGGAATGGAAATGGCTGCTGCAGAAGCACATCTCGTGGATGGTATGGCTGGAGCTGAAGCTGCTGCTGCTGCTGGAGCTGGAGCTGAAGCTGGTTGGGTTGCTGTTATTAAAGCTTCACGGAGCACGTGAAATTATGAAGTTGAAAAATTAATTCAGCGGCAAGTCGAAAACTTTGAACTTTCAATTATGTGGAAGGAAATTTGAGTGAGAGGCCCAACGGAAACGGGTGCGGGAGCGCGGGTGGGGCGGGGCATCTGTGTAAATGAAAATGAAAATGAGATTTTTGCCCCTGGATGCTGAATTTTCCAATTTATGTGCTCGAGTGCCGCCGTCAGCTACACTCGAGTAATCAATGGATGGACGAAAAAGAGATCCACAGACCCAGACACCGAACGACTCGAAGAAGACTCCGATTTCGATTGCGACTCCTCCTACTTCTCCTCCTTCCACCCACACGCCGAATCAATCCAAAGAGGAATGTGAAAAAAATAATGGCAAATGTGGCTCCCCCGCTGTTCCCGCTGTTCCTTCTGGTACTTTGAAATGTTATAGATTGCTGACGGATATCTAATTGTAAATACACACGCCAGCCAGCCAGCCAGCCAGCCAGCCATCCATCCTCTGACTGATTTGCCAACAGCTACAGCAGCTACAGCAGCTACAGCGCTGATGATGGCCGTCATTGAGTGAGAGTGAGAGGACCAAATAAAGTCTGAACTTTGCCATCGATGCAATCCGAACACAGAGTGACAGTCACGGAAACGGACGACATGTGGATCAAGTTACTGTTGTTGTTTCAGCCACGCCCCATGCTGGCCTGACCTACATATGCATATGTAACACCTAAAAGCACAAGTCTCTCCCCCTCACTCCCTCTTTTGCTCTCTTTTTTTTTTGTTTTGTGTTCATTCGGAACTCCATTCCGAGTACTTGGCTCACCAGGCACTTTGTGCGCTTGTTAAGTTGAATTTTCGTGTTAAGCGGATGCTGCCTCTTCCATGCTGCACGTGTACATATGTGTGTGTGTGTGTGCCACTCACTCAGGGTCTACATGCATTTCCGGTTTAATTGATTTTGCCACAAAATGTGAAATGTGTCGAAAACGAGACACCCTTACCCACCACACCCTGCCCCCCAGAGCATCCATTTTGGGGGGTGGGGGGCCGCACAAATAATGCGAATGGATGTTGGCACAGAATTCCGACCAACAACTGTGAGCAGAAATCAGATGGCATAGGACAGCACTGCCGCTCCTTTTCTTTCCTGATGGTCTTTGATTGCAGATACTTGGTAAATAAATATTGGCAAAACCAATGACTGATTGAAAGGACCACAGGACCACCACCTGGCTTCAACTTTCACAATGCAGACTGAGACTGGAACTGGGGACTGGAACTGGGGCTGGAACTGGGGACTGGGCCTGAGGTCTGTTGGTTCTGGGAATTTTCCAAGTTTGTTTTCCGAGTGCAATCAAAGCAATCCCCAAAGCTTAGTCCTAGGTGAACAAATCACAATTACCAATGCAAAAGCAAAACCAAAACCAAAGGAAACTTTTCTCGCATTAATTTTTGTGAAGTAAATCTTTTGCCAGAGTTTATTTATCAATTTTATTCAAATATTCTTTTTTTTTGTTTGTTCGCAAGCTTAGGGCATAAATATAATAATATGTTCAGATGTAATTACAGTAGAGTTATTATTGTGGGTACGAATGAGTGGTGGGGTGGTAGGGGGTATGATATGAGACTTAAACCTACAAGGCACAACAATTTTCCATGCATAGTAAGTGACATAGTTGAATTCCGGAACCTTATCTCAGATTGAAACATTGTACAAGAGACATACATACATACGAGAGACATACACTCGCTAAGCTAGAGTAAGACATAGGGTCTACGGACTACCCTTACAACCTAGTAAAATCATAAGAAGTGTGTGTGCTTCTGAGCTTATCCCTTCTTGAATTTGAGCAGCAGTATGGTGAGGACCAGGAACACCAGCACCCAGGACGATATCGAAATGAAGCCATTGTAGACAGTTGGATTGTCGATGCCCCAGCCGCGTTGCAGTATGGAGCGCATCGATTCCGTGGGCTTGGTCAGCGGCAGAAAGGCGGTGGCGAACTGCAGCAACGGGAACATGCCCTCGATGGGCCAAATAATGCCGCACAGCATCACAATGGGCAGGAAGGAGCCCATGGCCACATAGGTGGCCGTTCGCTCCGTGTCCACGGCGCACGAGATGACAAACCCAAAACTCATGCCGCACAGGCCATTGAGGATGCAGAGGGCCACCACCAGCCAGATGTCGCCGACCAGCGTCAGCTCAAAGAAGTAGAAGCTCACGATCAGCACAAAGATCGTCTGGCTGAGCATGACCGTGAACTGTGTGACCACCTGGGAGAGCAGGATTTCGGGGCCCGTAATGCCCGCCACCAGGCAGCGCTCCAGCATACCCTCGTTGCGCTCAATCAGCATGGCGCCCGATGTGATGGCCACGGACAGGAAGAAGATGATGGTCAGTATGACGCCGGGTGCGGCGAAATCCGTAAAGTTGGGATTCCGATAGCCATAGATGGGCTGCTCAATTTCGACGGGCACGCGTCCCAGCTTCGGATTCATCTCACAATCGGTCAGCATGCCCTCCACAAAGTGGAAGAATGTGTACTGCAGGTCGCGGTACAGCAGCGTAGAGATTTGTTGATCTGCAAGGGGAGTGGGAGAGAGAAGGATAAGTTATCGTATGCAAATCAAATGGAGACGAAGCGGGGGAGACTCTACTCACTGGACCAGTCCATGCGCACATCCAGATCGGAGGCCTCGATGGTGGCATCATCTGCATAGCGGCCATCCTCGACGCGTTCCATCAGTGCCGTGGTGTAGTTGGGCTGGATTACCAAAGCTGCCCAGGCCTTGCCGCGTTTCACCTCATCGTAGGCGGTCTCGTCGTTGTCCACATATTTCTGCGGGTAGTGTGGGAGGTACGGTAAATGCCAACAGTCAATCAAATGCTCATTCAATTAGCTTAAAAAGTCATTGCACCTGCCAGACAGATGCCGGAATGACTTGTGTTGTTGTGCAATTAAAAGCGGAGCAGAGCAGAGCAGAGCCGCTGAATTATTGAGTAACGCATGTCGGGGATTCAGGCCAACTGCCTGCCTCGCGATGCCTGCCTCGATGCCTGCCTGCCTGCCTGCCCGTGAGCACTTCCTTTCTTGGAAGCTTTGTGAGCCAGCCAGCCATCTCTTTGTGCCTCATTGTGTCGCGTATGTCTGTTTGTGTGTGCGCCGCTTCATTTCCTGTCGCATTGTTTGTTGCATGTTGTTGGGCGTTGTAGCAACAATAAAAGTAACTCCCCGTAATTAATGTGCGTACTTTGCGCAAAGCGATAAATTCAGCGAGGCAAACAAATCAAGAACAAAGGACAGCAGCAGCAGCAGGAGCAGCAGCGGCAGCGGCAGCGGCACAACATCCTCCGCACATACTTCGCGGACTGTGTGAGAGAAAAGAAAGCGTTGCCTACTTTCTGGCGCTGTAGCTGTTGTCAACAATATGTTCCATGTTATCTTTAACAATTTCATTTCAGTTACATTTTTTTTTCGGCGTTGTTCTGGTCTACGCAAAAATAAATAATGAAGTGAAAGCCAGCCCCAGAGCAGCGTATTGGAGTGTTGTGGTGGTGGAGCAGCCCACTTGCCCCGCATCTTAAGCTAGTTTCTGTAAGTGCTCACACATTGATTAAGTTGCTCTTGCCGGAGATTCACAGGCAAAAGTTTGGGCCGAACTTTCTGGCAGCCACTTGTGTACCCCACACAATAGGCCGCAGACTAGGCGGGATTTCTTGCCACAAAACGTGCCATAGAAATGGCTGTGGGTGTGCGTGTGGGTGTGCGTGTGGGTGTGGGTTGGAGCGTGTATTGGCATTTGTATTTGGGCTAAGCTTCGAGCAATTTTTGCGGCTTCGATATGCAGTTATTTAAACCAAAAAGGGATAGGGATAAGGGATAAGGGATACACAGTGATAGAACCTTTCCAGCAGGCGTGAAATTTACGCAATTGCCGCATTAATGCCAAGACAAATGAACACATTCCGCAAACGGGCTCCGATCTGTGTCTGGGGTTCGTACGAGTACGAGTATGTGGTTTTAATTGGCCTCATTAGATTTAATGGCTGATGGGCTGATGGGCTGATGTGTTTTGCTCCAAACGGGAAACTTTGCTTCGCAGTTGGACTTGTGCTAAAAGTAGGTGAGAACACCTTAGAGTTCTGCACCAAGTGGGTGTAGCACCATCAGAGACTTGGCATAAATTATGTTATTAAATAGCCCTTCATCAGCAACGAAGCGGCAGACAATCAAACCGCAAGCAAAGACTTGAACAACTTTTATGCTACTGTTTTAACCTCAACTTCAACATTGTTTATGACAAACTTGAGCCACAAACTATGCGCAAATGAAGTCAACTTGGCCAGAAGAAGCTCTACGCAAATGAGCTTGAAAGCAGCAGCAGGACAAAACTTTCCCTATCCCTAGCTACTACCTTGGCAATTTTTGTTTCGACTTTGCCGCCAAGTTGCCTCATAAAATCTCTCTGGCTAGAGGATAGAAAGAATGCAAAAGAGAAAACCCCGTAAAACTCGCTCCGTTCACTGTAAGTTAAAGCTTGTCGCTAATCAAGTGCCATCAGAAGCGTAGCCAAGAAGGCAAGCTTCCCAAGGCAAAAGTGGATCCAAGCTGAACGGAGTGCATAGAATATTCTTGGCCACGCCCCCGTGGCCTAATGTGCAGCGTTGTCATGCCTAATGAACTTTTAATTAGAAGCCACGAAAACAGCCAGCGACATCGGCTGACCACAATATGTTTTTCAATTTTCACATAAATTAAAAAGGGAAAAGTTTTCGCCCTTTTTTTTTTGTTTTTTTGGTGCAGAAGTTTTGTGAAAATTATTACAGCAGCCTTTGAGTTTGGTCGCCCCAAGCTGGGATTCCCACAAACCCACACACAAAGGACAATTTTTGTGTCGTTAAGACGAGGGTAACCAAAAAGCGTTTGATCTGCAGAAAGATGGAGCAAAAGGAAACGAAAACAATCAACCACAAGGCAAAAGGTCCTGAGAAAAAAAAAAACAATTGGGGGAAGGACATTCCCAAAAATTGATGCGCTCTTGCCTTTTGGTTTCGCCAAATATATGCAAGCTGTCATCAGAAATGAAGCCAAAAGGAGAGGAGCCAGCATTATGAGTGGCTCGACTACGAAACACCCTGGAAATATAATGAAAAAATATTCCCTTAAACAGCACTCTGTTTCGCACATAAACCAATATGCCCTGACGCGCGTCTTTGGCTGCGAAAAGGCACGCGGAAAACTGTTATTGGAAAAGCATGGAGGCGAAGCGCGGCAGCAACAAAATTCAAATTTTTTTTGCCCTCGCCGCCGCCGCCGCCTTCAGCTTTTTGTTTTCGCTGGGAGATCGGAAAGGTGAGATGGCTCAAGGTTCTGGCCATGTGCTGATGGCACGCAGATACGCTGTTCATTGACCAAAATTAACTCTGCTTCCTCTCACTCTCTCTCACTCCGCCGCCATTCGCTTTGGGTTTTGTGGGCTGACCAGGCCAGCAGGAGAAGGAGCGAGCAGGGGCGGGTCTTTGATGCGGCCTAAAGATACGCGGCCGCATATTATTTTGCCCTTATTTTTATCTCCAGTCTCTGAATTTATACAAATTAAGTATGATGGCTGGGGGGAGCGGGGTGGGGGGCTTCTTGAGCTTCTTTTCAATTTCCAAAGGTAAAAACTTTTCTTCACAAATTGCCAGTTGAGGCATGCCAATGGTTTGTTGTTGTTCCCCTCTTTATTATATTGTTATTGGAAAATTTAAGAAAGTTAAGGAGGTTACGGTCTGTTAGGGGTTAGCTCTCCCTCTTTGTTTGTTTTATTATTGGATATACCAGCGATAGGGCCAATGTTGTTTCCATTTTTATTGTCTCTCTGTGAGAAGCGCAATTGATTGTCGAAGGAAATTTACTTGGACGTTGAATGTAATAATATTTGAGTTTATTTGACTGCCGAAGAAGCCCCCCAAATCCTTTTAGAAAACTTTAAATTTTGCTTGAACTTTTGCACCGAAAAACTTTAAATTTTTGGCATAAAGTTTGTGTGTTTTGCAAGTTTTCCGCCAAATAATGTTGCGACTTGGTCTCGGTTTTTGCTGTGTTACTGTTGCTGTTGAGTGTCTAATGTAAAATGCATGAAATTATAAGCAGCCAACAAAGAGCTCAGAGGACTCAGAGAGTCAGAGACAAGCCCCACACCCAGCCCCAGAACTGAAACTCAAATTAGGCAACAAAAGAGACTTTGTTTTTGAAGCGTAATTTGCAATAAATTGCCACAAGCGGCCTGCCGCTCCCACTGGACTTGACTACCACTCGACAGCTACTTTTGCCCAGACCCATAGCCAGACCCATAGCCAGAGCTGGACAGTAAATTTATTGATGATCTCCACCGACTGGCCGTTGTTGCTGTGCCAAAGATAAGCAGATGTAATTTGTGTTCGCCCAACACCAAGGGCATCGAAGCAGGAGCCACATTTTGTGGCAGGAGCAGCAGCAGCAGCAGCAGGAGAAACAGTAGCCAAGACAATGCCAAGTCGATGCTCGGCTTGGAGAGCGGGCCTTGGTGGAGTTGATTTAGGAGTGCGGGTAGGGGTGGGGCGAGAGATGATGTGTGCAGTAGATTGAAGAGCCGGACACACATTGCCGCCAGCACAAGGGCCAGGCAGCAGCAGCAGCAGCAGCTCTGTGCCTGTCCCCACAAATTGAAATAAATTACAGGAACAGCCAATAGGGTCGGGCTGGACTGGGCAGGGCTGGGCTGGGCATCCTTGAATAAGCAACATGAGTGGTTATTGTAAAGTTCGCACTGCACAATTTAACCGAAAAGCCAATGACAGCTGATATTGCACCCCCGGGTGTGTTGGGCGGGAGCTGCTGCATCTCCTGCTGCATCTCCTGCTGCTTCTCAGGCTTCTGTCTCTGCTTCTGTCTCTGTCTCTGCTCCTGTTCCTGTCTCCTGGGGGAGGGCTAAGGCTATCTATACGAAGGTAATTTACATAGCACACTCACCACAACCATGCTCTTGTTCTTGACCAGCATATCGAGATAGCGGCAGCTGAGCATTGTCTGATTGCATCCGGCCTGCACTGGACAGAATTGTTGCATAATCATTTCCTCGGACATCTCGTGATTCGCCACGGCCACTTTGAGGCCGGTAGGATCATGGCCGATGGCATAGCAGAACAGCAATATCTGTACCACAGGCAGTCCCACAATGAACAGCATAACTCTGTTGGAGAATTTGAACCGAAATTAGCACTGGGAATGGGATGAGGCATAGAGGCAGGAGACTCTCTCTCTCTCTCTCTCTCTCTCTCTGACGAAAAGTATTATATGATTATTACTCACCCCACATTTCGCATCATCCAGAGAAAGTTCTTCCAAATGAGCGCGTGCAGATGATGCGATTGCATCACATGCAGATTGTACCAGAAGGACGTGGGCACATCCTGCACGGGCGGCAGGGGCGGTGCCACTGGGGCTGTGCTGGTGATCGGGTCCCGTGCGGCCGAGGACATCGAGATGTTGTCACCGAACTCACCGGATATCTCGGCGGCATGCTGCTCATCGGACATGTCCAGGGCGGGATTGGAGATGGCTGGCACCGTCACCTGTTCGACTATCTCCTGGGCAATGGACGAGCGACGACGCTTGCCCATGTTCTGCATCACCGAGAGCTTAAGGAACACAGCCTCCAGTGAGTCCGCATTATACTGCTGCCTCAGAAAGCCCGGCGACTCCTCGGCCAGCATCTTGCCGCCGCGCAGCAGACCAATCTGTGCAGGGGGGAGGCAATGCAGAGAAAGAGAAACAGAGAAACAGAGAAACATTTTGTTAGCAAATTGATTTGGAGCGTGCTCCACGAAGAGTGTCGCCAAGCCAATTAAACTTTTTGACTTTGATGGAGAGTCGTTCAAGTTCCTGTTCCCCTCCGATAGACAGACAGAGAGACACACAGACAGACAATCTTTTGTAAAGTTTTGCGCTCTTTCGAGTCAATGGCAAAATTATGCACATCCCCCCCACCCCCGTTGTTGTCGATGAAAAGTTTTATTGACTAAGCCCCCACCCGCCCTATCTGCTGGTAATCCCTTGTCCTTGTCCTTGGGCTTGTGCTCAACGCAACGTGCGGAAATTAACTTAATTGATTTCTGTGTCCGTACATGACCAGGCACACACATCGCTCTCTCCTGTGCTCTCTCCTGTGCTCTGTGCTCTGTGCTGTGCTGTCCTTTCCTGTCCTGTGCCAAGTCCTGGCAAAGTTTGCCGCCTGCTACAAAACTTCGCAGGCATCTTCATCGTCAACTGCTTGCTTGTTCATCAATTCCAACGCTCACTGGGTGGCTTCATTAGGCATGCACATGAGTGGGCACAGGCCCAGGCCCAGACCCAGACCCAGTCACTGGCTCTGGCTCTCCATCCCTGACTGCACATAGCAAAATTCTATGCTAAATAAACCACAGAGCTAGTTACAAAAGTTTTGCTGCTTGATTTGGCTTCGTTTCTGATTTTGGCTATGGCCACACACTCGCTCGCCAGGAAATCGTTCATTTCCTCGGGGCTCCAGCCCCCAAAGCCCCCAAAACCACCGCTGGCTGTTGTGTTTGGCTAATCCTCTAGTCGTATCTTTTGGGGCGGGCTAGAGCTCTCTCTCTCTCCCGCTCTGCCGCTCTGTCTTTTTGACTTCTCAGTGAGCCAATTAACGTCTTAATTGAATTGCAATGGCAAAACCAAATTAGAAACTTCCTGCCGAAACAGGCAATTGTAATTTTATTGGCCTGGCCCCAACTACATAGCTGTATGTGATGTGCATTATTATGGGGCCAGGGCAGTTTTTGCATGCCATAAATAATTTTCCCTTTTTTTTTTTTTCGTCGCGTTTGGCGCACGCAGAGGAAATGGTGAAATTGAAAAATGCACACGATATTTATGGCCTGGCTGGTTACGTAGCACTTAGTGGATGGATGGCAGCGAGCTTGAAATTTATTCTGGAATATTGTATATTAAAAGTTGAGCTGAGGGCTTGATTTATATTCGTATGCTTCGGGGTTATTTTTATTATTATCTAGAAAATTGTAGAACCCAAATGAGGAATATTATACACAGCAAAAAGATCGCCCATTATGTTTATATTATACCCATATGAGACATTCCACCCCCCCACCAAATTGGGCAATTCCTCGACTGAGACATCGCCAAGCTAATGCGTAGATTTATTTTTTTTCTACCCGAATAACTTTAGCTCTAAAAACAGCTCGAATCTGTACCCGAACTCAACTCAACTATTCCATTTGCTTTTAGGGGCCACCCTTAAAAATTTAATGCTTGTTCCATAAAAAGAGGTAAGTAAGCTAGGCCCCACCCGCTTTGGTCGTTTACGTTATATGAATTGTTAATACTATTTTTTTATGCACCAATTTTTGCGGATCAGCAGCAACGGCAGCAGCGGCAGCAGAAAATGCGGTAACAACGGCAGCTTAATGCATAATAACATGCCACGTGCAACATCGCATTAAAATGCCAATCAAAGTGGTTGGAACCCATCAGCACTTCATCAGGATATATGTATGGACAAATATTCTGGCTGGTTCTGGGATGTTTAATCAAACAGGAAACCCAGTGGCCCAAGTGATGTTTTTTCATTTCCATGATGTTGTCATTCATCAGCTTTAGCAATTATTCAACTGTCCATTTGCATTTTGGCTGGATATTCGTTTTGTGTGTTGTCAACCTTCTTTTTTTTTTTTTGATATTCAAAGGCAACATGCGGAAAATTACGCGACAGAAAAAGTGGGCGAAAAAAACGTGGAGGAGTAGCGCCATAAGGGGAAATGCAACTCAAACAATATAAACTATTAAAGGCGCTGGGGCAAAGGCGGAGAAGGAGATTCAGGAAGCCAGACGAAGTAAATGCTGGCGTAGGGCACTCGTATCCGTAACAATATATCCATCACATAATGTTACGCTCCCTGATTTCATTTATTAGAGCTGAAAGTGCTGCATGTACAACTGGGGACAGTCAGAGACAGTCCTCCACTCCCTATGCAGGGCTAGCCTCAGCCTTCATCCCCCTACTGTCCCTACGCTGTCTTCACTGTGTGGCCATGTGGCGTATACGCGAATTTCTTTTTATCTTTTTGTCTGTATACCCTGGCAAAGGGTCCATCCATACGGTATTTGCAGTGCAGAGAATGAGAGATAAAATCTACAAATTAGAAGATTCAATTTATTTTATATGACTGCCAAATTTGATCAAAAACGAATGACAGAATGGCTGCAAGAGTATCTTAAGCTTCGGCTAGCAATCTTCGCTATGCTTTTTGGTTCTGGTCTTCCTCTTTTTTTGGTTTTAGCTTCTCTTCGTTTTTTTTTCTTTGGTGTAAGCCAACAATTTCCCAGGAGCCAAGGCAAAGGCAGGACTGACATTAAATTTGGGGAGCAATGTCTGTCAAAAAAAAGTGAAGCGCTGCACTTTGTTAGAGGGAGAACGAGGACGATGACGACGTGGAGAAGCCATTCTGTTGTGTGGTCCGGGTCCGGGTTGGATGACCCCGCAAGGAGTGTGTGGATACATAATGGAGCGAGGTTGTAGTGGGAGCAGTTCTCTGGCTAATGACGACACCATTGCAGGCGTTGGATATTGTGACATAATGGCATGGATGCCCGCTTTGATGTGGCTACCATATTCACACGAATTTAAGCAGAGAATGCTTTTAGGACAACAGCGAAGAGGATAATAATAATAAATATAATGCATAGAGCCAACAAAAATATTCCCATTAAAGAGAAACCATAACTAAATCCGTTTTTAGCTTGGGCCAGTATGCAGCATGGAAACGGCTTTATGCTCGTAAATAACACATGTTGTGGCAGCAATAAATAAATATTCAGATACTCGCATTTAATACCTTTTTGTAACATATTAAATATTAATAATCGCCTGGAAATCATACGGCCATTGTGAAGATGTGGCACTAGATGAGGCATATTGGGATCGAGTGCGCAGACAACTCTCTCTCTCTCATCAGCTCTCAACACGGCACAGACGTGTGCGGTTTTTTTTAATGCCCATAAATATATTTCAATTAAAATAAAAACTCTTAATCGCTTCACCATACAAATAACAATAACCAAAAATTTAAGCACAGAAAAGTTTTAACACACACTGGGAAACGGTCGCAAACACACAGATACGGGGATACGGGGATACCGGAGTCGTAAATGCATTTTACGATTATATTTAAAGCTTTTTTGCTTTTGTTTGAGTGCATCATCATCGTCAGGAGTGGCAACAGCAGCATCAGTGGAGCAGCAGCAGTAGAGCAGCATCAGCAGCTGTATGAAAAACTAACAGCTATTTTTTTGTGCCACCGTGAGCGCATAATTTTTATTGCCACATGAATTTTCAGCTTATAAATTGCCAACATGCAATAATAACATTTAATGCCAGACCGGCGATGCCGGAGCTGGAGCTGGAGCGGGAATAGATCAAGTGCCATGTAGGTGCCAATTGAAGTGCGTTGCTCAATCAGGGCACAGCGTTGGCTGTTCAATCTACGAGTGTCCATCCGTGTGTCCAGCTCTTGGGTCATTCGAGTGGTTTAGCATCTATTGGCCGGGTCACAATGCGGGGAATTCCCCATTCTGTACACGCAATTCTGTTGACTCAACGGAAAAAAAAAACTGGACACAACAAAAACAAAAGAAAAAAAAAAAAGAGAAAAGGAAACACCAAAAACACCGAGAACACCGAGAAACAGAACAAAAAAAAACCAAGGAAAAAAACTCAAGTGAACTCCTCGTGACGTGCAGAATTGGCGAAAAATATATGTGCACATAACTACCTTGGATCGAGGACTGAATGAAGTTGCACTGCCGTTGGACTGGCCAGCAACTTGAGCTGACTGTGAGCTGTGAGACCAAAGCGTGCCACGAAAAAAGTGACAAAGCTGAAAAAGCAATTTGCTGCCGGCCATAATACTCAGGCCAGGCAGTCAGAGCAGTCAGAGAAGCAGTCGTCAGGGCTACTGAGGCGTGCCCAATCCAGGCTGAGATGCGACTGTTGTTTCCTTGTGCCTTGTGTCGGAACGGAAGCCAACACGTGTTCAATATGAGCAATTAAACACTGTCACCAAAAGTTACACACAGACAGATCTCCAGTCGGTATTTGGGTCGGCTGGTCCCCCAGGGGCTTTTGCATACACACGTATGTGATAGCATGGGCTTTTAATGGCCTCCGTCTGCCCATAAACCATAAATTTCAACCAAACAATTCGTATTAAATTCGCATTTCAACGCGTTGCCGATAGATTAACTGAGCGGTCTACATGGTGGATCGCCTGGACCTCCTTGGTGCTTATTGTTTAATGGACTGCGACTCAGTCGATTGTTTTGTTTTGTTTTTTGTCATCCGCCTGGCCAAGTGGCGAGTCCCAAGTGTCGAGTGGCGATGGTCTCAACGAATGCCGATTTTCCTGCAAAAACAAAGCGCCGTGTTTTCTATTCCTGGCAGTGATTTTGTTTATTGGCCATAACTCTTTACCGCAATGACTTTTGGCGTGGTGGGGGTGGCGTCGGCGGCGTGACAGCGGTGTGTCTTCCGCCTGGTGGTGTGTCTACAATGAGGGATGATGTAGGCAGAGCCACACAGCATGTGGGCCATTTAACTCTTTGAATGTACTTTGGGGTGGGGGGGTCAAGTGGGGTTAGAGGTCTTAAGCCTCAGCCCGGCAGATTGTTTCTATTGGGAGTGGCGTTGGGACATGTTCCACAAGGATTTCCTATGAATTATGTTCACATAAAAGTCTCTTAAAGCGATGTGAAATTTATGTAGAATTTAATCAGAGGAGTGCAAAGTTATGTGAAATATTTTTCAATAATGGATCATCATTTTTAGGCGCCCTTCTTGGCAGATTTTCTCGTTTATCCTAAACAAATGAATTCCTTGCTTTAATGAATAATTTCTTTGGGGGAAAATCAATCATTCGACTTAAACGATGAGTGAATGGGCTACGGTGTGGAGTGCTCAGGAGTCGATCTGCTGCTGTCCAACTCACACTTCTCTCCCCTTTTGTGTGTTACCCAGCATCAATCTTTTTCAAAGTGTTGTCATTGATATATTCGTTGCTCAACCATCTAACACTCCACTTGAGCTTGTAAGGACTTTGTTTGTTTTATGTATGCCCATGTCCTGTGCGTGTTGCATGGCTATCTCTGTATCTCTGTCTCTCTGTGTCTGTGTATCTGCGCCTGTTCCTGTAGCGCCTGTAGCGCCTGTAGCTGTAGCAAGAGGATATGTATCTGCCCATCTGGTTGTCCATTGTGATGAGCTTTGTCACGATTTATTCGTGTATTTCTTGTGTATTTCTTGTAGCCCAAGTTCATTGTTTGCTGCACGCATTAAATGACTAACGCAGTTATATTTCCCTATGCCCATGGATCACCCCACTCCGCTACGCTACGCCACAGTGCCACCCATCAACCTGAGCCGCTCTCATGTGTGCGACATAAATAAATCTGAAGTAAATTTTTTGCAGTATGTCTCGCTCGGAAATGCCTCGTAAATCTAGCTCCCCCGGCCATGGGTCAACAGCGACAGCCGCCTGTAATATTCTACTCGACCATTTCTGTTTTTTTTTTTTTTTATTTTGGACACAGATTTGTTGCAACGCGCAGGATACAAATTTGCCATGGCAGGCGAGGGCGGAAGCACTTAGCGCCGCATGTTGACAGCCCTCACTTGAGCTGATAAGCGCCGCTAGCAGCTGAACTTTCACCTCAGGCAAGAGCGGAAGCAGCAGCAGCAGCAGCGACAGCACCAGCAGCGACAGCGGCAGAATAATATTGCTCATACGCCGCATTGTACAAATAGATGTGAGAGAGAGCCGACAATAAATCAAACGTACAAACAATGCGTGGGCGCCCCCAAAGCCATTGACACTTCAGTGCCACTTCCCACTTCCCGCTTCCATTTCCCCAACTCTTACTGTCTGCGGTTCTCTGGATTCACTTACCATATGCGCCTGGGCACACTCATCTATGTAATGCGTGGTGATTATCACGGTTGTGTGACCATTCCTTGTAATGTCCACCAAATGATCCCAGATGCTGTAATAAACGAGATGAAGAGGCGTAAATGAAAGAGTTAATCAGCTGTCATTGGGAACGGGTACGAGTCGAGTGGCACACGATGCCGTAAAAGCAGTATGGCCTCCACTTATAACTCACCTCTGTCGCAGCACCGGATCCACGCCCACAGTGGGCTCGTCGAGAATGAGCAGCTCCGGCTCATGGAGTAGGGCCACAGCCAGACTCACGCGTCGCTGCTGGCCGCCACTCAAATTCTTGACAAATTTCGAGCCATTTGGCAAATTGAGCAATTTGAGCAGGAATTCGGTGCGATCCTCGATGTCGCCCAGCTGCATGGCCGAGATAATGCCAAAGTACTTTAAGGTCTCACGCATTGTGAACTCGCCGTAAAGGGCTATCTCCTGCAATAAAAACGAAATCGGAATACGGATATTATATATTTTGTGCACCTGCACAAGCACCACAAGCACTGCACAAGCGTCCCTGACTCCCTGACTCCCTGCCCCCATGCACAAGCGAAGTGAAAAACTGTTGCCTACTTTCCAGTGCTGCTTGTTTATGACTCCTCTGTGCCCAATGGCACATGGGAGGGGAGTGGAGCGGGAGGGCCACAGTCAGAGTTGGGTCAGAGTTGAGGTATTCTTATGGATTGTGAAAATTAAAAGTTTTGTACTCCCCCTGTGTGGGTGTCTGTGTGTGCGGCATTTAAAACTTTGCTGGGTGCATGTTTTCTTTTGTGCTTTCAGCATTTTATTGCGTTTATTTAATTTAGTCGAATGGGGCATGAGGCAATAAAAAGCGCATGAAAAATTCAACAACTACCAGAGAGCACCAGAGGCAGTCAGGCAGTCAGGCAGCCAGCCAGCCGGACAGCACAGAGACTGAGGTCAACTCACCTGTGGCATATAGCCAATTCTGGGTCCTGGCACACCGGAACCACGCGATCCCGGCTGTCCGCCGAGCACCCAAATCTCACCAGAATTGAGACGACGCCGTCCAACAATGCAGCTGAGCAGAGTCGTCTTGCCGCATCCAGAGGCACCCAAAAGACCATAGCTGCAATGGCATTGATGGCAAATATTATATGGTTAGTGGAGCTTAAAATTGTTTATTTCTAAATTATTTAAATAAATATAAATAATATCATTTGGCAAAACCAAGCCTCAAGTAACCAAATCTAGTTTAAATTTAAATATTTGTGAACTTAACCTTACAGGGTTTAAATATTCATCGATGTGCAGTCGATGGAAAATTTTTTTAAATGGGAAAACATTTATTAAATAAAAATATTTATATATATATATATAATTTGAAAAACTAGCTCTTTAAGAGGGACCCTTCTGTATGTGCTCTGCCCAAATGCAAATTGCACCTGAATGTGGCACTGCAGCACTGCTACGCGCGCAGTGTGGCTCCTCCATTTAAATTTGTGCCCTATAAAGGCGAATGCAAGGCGGCTGTAGGCCAAAGTCAGGTAGTCGGTGGGGAGTCTGCCAGTCTGCCACGCTGCCAGTTGGGCGGACAAATATTTTAAGCACTCGCATACCCACTGGACTCAGAGCTGCAGCTGCAGTCTGCACTTACACAAAGGCACTCGCTCTCAAAAACGCACACAGATACTGGGCAGAGAGTTACGTACGTACAACGTACAAGGATGAAAGCATCAGGTGAAAAATCAACTGTGAATAGTTTTGCAAAAATATTCAGGCGCAAAAAGTTTCATTGCTCTGTGCGCTCTGTGTTCTCCGAGACCCATGGCCACACCACCCCCTCGAACCACACACCCAGTCCCAACCCCCATAGCTTCAGGTTCAGGTTGGTGCGGTATGTGCGCCGCTTATCTCATGAGTCTATGTGTGTGTTATCTGTCTGTGTGTGTGTGTCTGTGTGTGTCTAGTGGAGCTGTTGCAAAATATATTTAGGGAATGTTTAGCACAGCTTAGCGCGCCAGTCAGCCTGCTCCTTCTCCACTGCCATCCTTTCAGAACACTGAAAGAAATTAACTAACATATTTAATTACAATGCAAAATGGAATTTATACCATTTATAAATTGAAGATTGTACGGATATAACACATAAGATCCATGGGCTATAGTTGCAGGCTTCTAAAGTTAATTTTTCTTTTTTTTTTTGCAGTGCTGCTGCACCGACAAGAACCTGCCCCCAAGCTGGCGTATTTTTTATTACGTGCGCAGCGCGCGAGTTTAGAAAATTGTTGGTCTGGCAGTTGGCCGAGAGCAGATGCGGGGGATGCCTCTCCAGGGGGCGGTGCTGCAGGAGGGTCGCGGTTAGAGGTCGGTTAAGGTAGCTGCGGCTAAGAGTGTCTCTGTGTGTGTGTATTTAGTCATGAATAACATGCAGGTCGATGTGACTGCACTCACTATTGGTATGCGTGTGAGTGTGAGTGTGGGTGTGTGGGCGCACCAAAGGGAGGCGAAAAAGAGCCACACTTGTTTAAGCCAAAGCAAAAGCCAAAGGGGTAAATAAAAGCACAGCTCTGCTCTGGCCAGCTTAAGGACACCCGAGAGTTGCCCAGTGGATGGTGTATGGTGCATGGTGGGTGGGGTAGGGGGGCATCACCCGCAGCGGCTGGAACAATGAGGCCAGATATGATTAAACTCTGCTAAAGCAGAAGAGCAGTGATAAAAACTATCTAAAAGCTGATAATTTGTTGGCTTTTATAAAGCGTTTTCAACTCAAACAAACTCGAGCTGTGTGCGATTAAAATATATATTTGCTTTAATTAAATGTATTAAATTTCACACAAAACAAAATAAAACAAATAAAGAATTAGTTGAAATAAATTGAAAATATTATTTATAGCATTGGATTGTATTTACACTATTTAAATCGTTCTAACACCGAACATTGCCCACATATAAATATATTTTCAGCAAAGAAAAATAGTATATATTCCAAAAAAAATACACTTAATTACTCAATGGGTATTTTGACTGTGCGAGCAATTAATTTATTTGATATTAGATATGCAGTTGGGAGATTATAAATAAATAGATAAATGGTTACATAATTTAAATGCAATATTAAATCAGTGCAGGATATCTTCCACTGCGACATCCTTATACAGTCCACACCCAATTGAGTATTCATTCCCTGTTTTATTTCAGTTTTCCTGCTGGAAATTTCCTTGCATTTAGCGGCTGCATTTGCATGCAATTGCATTTTGCATATCGCATTGCATAAATCCAATGCCGTAAAGCGTTAAATGGCCGAGTGTCGTGTTAGAAACGGGCCAAAGCCGTAAAACTTTGCAGTGCGGCTAAGGCAGCCGGGCTGCAAAGCATTCCAAGTCACAAATTACCCAACATAGTACCAACAATATACCTGCGGTGTGCGCATATTTTAGTTCCCTCGTAGCACCCACCCCAGTGCTGCCCTGCCCTGTTTTTTTTTATTCTGTATTTTGTACAACCCACAGGAAAAAACAATGCAAACAATAAGCAACGATGCAGACGTTGACGCTGACGACCCAAGTTGAGGTTGATTTTTTAACCCATTAACCTTTTTTTTTTGCTGCATTCACTCAGCGCTTGATGCATTCCGCGACTCATTTTCTGGCTGGGAGCAGGCCGTGATTGATGATTTGTGTGAGTCAAATGGCTTCTGACATGCGGACTGCAACTGCAACTGCGACTGCAGTGAAATATGCGCTAATTAATTGTCATTTGCACTATCAGAGTCGCGAATCCCGAGGATCATTAAGTTCATATTTGATTTTAAAATTAAAATTTTTCCGCTATCCAGCCGTGTCTGTGTATGTGTCCCTGTGGTCGAGGTGTCATTGGGTAATTAAATTTAATGTTTGCTTATTTCTGCCATGATATATTGACGATTACGGGGCGCTGTGCCCGGACCGTGCACACTCTTTGCACAAACTTTGCACTTGACTTTAACAATTAGTTTGTTTCCCGCACTCTCTGCCCACCCCCCTCCCCCCCACGCAGCTATTAGCCACCGATGGAGTGAAGTAGTGGTTCTAGCTGTTGCTAAGCAGCGCGTCACAGGCAATTACAGGGGCGGTAATGCGTATTTAATTAACAAGCTTACTTAGTAGTTTTCTATGGAAAATTTAGCTCATTGTTTGGCCGAAAGCGGCCAACTCCGTATACGCTCCACCCCCCCTCTCTCCACCCCTGTAGCAGCTGGCAGAAGCTGGGAAACTTACTGACATTTAGACACTCAACGAGTCGTTGCCGCCTCCTGCAGTCTCCTGCCTATTTGCCTGTCCAATTAAACGGTAAACTTTTCTTATGGCCATTCAATTCCCACACCGAACTGTTCAGCTGCTTAGTAGTTTGCCCCAGCCCCGAACAATGCTGCTGCTGCCATCCGAAGGATGCTCGAAATGTGCAAGTAAAGTTTAGCTATGAGAGAGAGATCTCCAGATCTTACAGGCATGGCAATGAATCCTTTGTGTGTTATGGGCTCGAGGCTAATTGAATTGTCATCGATTAATTGAGCCTTCGACTGTGATAGGACGCTCTTAAATTCATGTGAAACATCTCGTGACGCAGAGCCGTGTGTCGAAGGCAATAACTTCCAGTTGCCGGGGAACAAACAGAACTCAGTCAACATTTCATTTCATTATTTCCTTCTCCGGCCCATCACACACTTCTGCCCTATGGCAGGTCCAAATACTCTCAGCTGTAAGTGTGTGTGTGTGTGCACTTGTAGCAGCTGTGTGTAATGACCATCCGATTGTTAACCTCTCTCTCTCTCTCTCTCTCTCGTTCGTCAAAAAACAATGGCACAACATGGCGTATGCTTGATTTTTTCAATTAGATACAGACGTACGCATTACGCATACACAATGTGAGCAGCACACAGAGCAGAGAAGAGCAGAGTGCGCAATCAAACTCATAAACTTCAGACGGGTCTCGGGTTTGGGTTTGGCTTTGGCTCCGGCTTTGGGTTCGTTTCTGGTCTCTGGGAATGTATGCTAATAATTAAAATTTGCCTGGGACCAAAGATAAGTCCCAAAGACAAAACAGACGCAAAAGGCACACACAGAGAGAATGAAAAGTTATGAACTAAAGTTTTGGAGCGACTGCCACTGGTCCACTTACACTCCACTAACACTGCAGTGTCGCTCCCCCTCCCCCCCCTGCTATAGCTCCTATGTACGTGCCAGCTACAACATAGCAGCACTTGACCCAAGCAGTTGCAACAGTCATAACAATGACTGGCTGGCTGGCTGACTGGCTGGCTGGCTGCTACTCACCCCGCCACAGCAGCTGTCCATTTTAATTTTCCAGCTTGTGTAAATAATTTAAACAATTTCATGTCCTGTCCAACAGGAATGCGAGTTGAAAGGGGAGCACAGCAGCAGCAGCAGGAGCAGGAGCAGGAAATGTTCGGTTATTATTTGTTGCCTCGCCGTTTGCCGTTCGCCGCTCGACCCGACCTTCGCATATAACTTGCGGTTGTAGAGTCTCAGTGCTCTTCTTTTTTTTTGGTATACTCTCAACCAAATATTTTTGCTAGCCAGCCAAGTTAACCCGAGTCTTGTGGGTTGAAAAATATTCCCAGCCCTGCCCTGCCCTGCCATGCTGGCATGGAAAAACAAATGCAAACAATAACATGTTGTCCTGCCTCTCCTGATCTTCTCCGGCAGAGAGCAGAGATTGCCACGGCCCGCTCCTTTCCTGCTCCTGCTCCTGCAGCTCCTTGGCTTCGTTTGTTTCTATTTTCGAAGAAGACCTTTCACCCTTGTGGATGCATTCATGTTCAGTCATTTTTGTTGGCCTGCCTTTCTGTTTGTTTGTCTGGCAGCGTGTCTGTTGCATATCAGTGTCCATTGGAGCTCTCTCCCAGCATATCCTTGCCTCCCTGTAATCTAAACAATTTACCCCCTTGTGGCATTTCCTCTGCCACGTGTACGAGCACTCATATGTATGTATTCCAATATTTAGTTTCTCTTTCGCTTGCCGAATAGAATAGGTTTTTGTTTCTGCTTTTTTTTTTGTATGTTAATCAACTTTTCCTGTTGAGGCAACAATTGCTTATTAAATGGCAAAAATCAAACCAAGTTTCTTGGCCACTGGCCTGGCACTATCTGCCTGCTTGGTTTATGGAACTTTGGTCAAATATTTGACATCAGTGCTCGACTGGGTGCTCGACAGAATTTCAAACATTTTTGTGCGGTACATTTCTCTATTTGCTTCGTTAACCGCACATGCAGACCCACCGCAGTTGATATACAAAACACACCCAAAAAAAGAATACAGGCGAATGTATATTTTCTGCGACTGAATGTTTGCGAAAAACTTTGTTTGCCGTCTGTCGCCGTCGTCGTTGTCGTTGCCGTGGCCGGCCATAATGCTAAACTTTCTTGCGCTTGATTCCATTTTTTTTGTTCGACTGCTCGTACGTTTTTGCTCTTTTTTGTCAAATACAGACCAAACCAATTACAAAATTCACAACCACAGACGCAGAACAAACAAAAGTGGGCCATGGACATGGTCAGTGGCGAGCCCTGAGAAGGGGAGGCAGGGGGCCCACAGAAACAAAGTTTAGCTTGCAAACAATTGCAATTTATTAAGCCAAGAGCCAGGCGAAGCGCAAACAATGTCCGTGTCCGAGTCTGTGTCCGAGTCCGAGTCCGTGCCCGAGTCCGTGTCCATGTGGCTGGGCTCTGCTGTCTTGCAGCATAATTAAAAGTAAGTTCAATGCGCCGGGGCAGACAGCGCTAGAGTGCAGTCTATGGTCAGAGATGAGCAGCAGGATGTGCCAGGGGATTCTATCTTGGAGGAAAATGCCAAATATTTGCAATTTAATTTGTATTCAAACACAATTACTCCGAAAGAATACAATTTAGATAAGTAATTAGATTTGGGTCGTAGCAGAGCAATATTTAATTGCATTATGGAGTGGAAATATTCATAGAAAACACCATCCACAATATCCCCCCAGCGAATCGACCTGTCGCCATCATTCACCCAACTTATTATGCACCGCAGCACTTGCAACTTGTAATTATGTTGCAATAAGTTGGCCTGGATCGAAGCCATGGCCAGCCTTGTTCGAGTGCTGCTAATGCGCTTGTTACAAATATGTGAGCTGGCATGCCAAAAGGGTATCGTGGGGAAAAGGAGAAACAGCAGTAGAAACCAAAGGATATAGAGATGAAAGCAGACACAGGCAGACATTCAGACAGTCAGACAGACATACAGACAGACAGACAGACGGACAGACAGTGTGAAAGAGAGCTAAACAATGGGGCTACTGATTAGTTGTGAATTTACTGCTGATTAAGATGCTTTTTAAAAGAATTCGCCCGCCTTCACTTGGGGCCAAATGAACTTTTACTCGAACTTTTCTCTGTCCGTTCATTCGTATCTGTGTGTGGCTCGCGTGTTCGCTACTGCGTGTTTGCTAGTGTGTGTGTGTATAAACTTTTCGTTGAATTGGCAGTTTATGAAAAATTCAAGGACAGGCATTAATTTCAGCGCTAAACTTCTCAGGGAATCACCAATGGGCCGGCCGCACATCTATATAATTTATAGAGAATTTATAGTATGTGGAAGCACTGGCGCAAGTCAGCCGGAAAGTACAAACACGTTGAGAAGTCAGCACTAAAAAATGAGAAGGCAAACAAATCAAGAATGCTGAGCTGGCCACTTTCGCTGTGGCACGTGTTGACAGTTGTTGGACTTAACGTTGTTTTGGCTCCAAATTCTGGTGTCCTCTTAGTAACTAGCTCATGTGGATTTTCTTTGAGCCAGCTTAAACTATTTATACAGTGTACACTGTACACTGAACCCCATCAAAATAATATATAATATATTTTATAATATAATATAATATATTAATTGCTTAATTTTTTCTGCTCAGCATAAATTGTTATCACCATTAAGCAGCCCTTTAAATCCGCACTTTTTTCCATATCGAACGAGACTCAATTTATTATCTAATTATGCACACATTCTGTCACACTTTATTGTCTATATAGTGTCGGGCGGCTGCTTGTTTAATCAGATTTTGTTTGAAACTGTTGCCCACTTAATTATAATATAGGGTTTGTTTTTTCATTGTACGCCCATTCGCAGCCTTGTCCCAGGAATTGTACAAATATTTAGACATTTTGATTGTGCCATTTGTTGAATGGAAAATGTGAAAATGTTATTTAACGGGCGGTGGGGCTGTGGGGCGGAACATAACAAAATCACAGTATAGGACATTTTGTTTGGGCATTTGTTTACAGGTCTAAACGAAATCACGACAATGCAGCAGTGAATCAACAAAATCAGCTGAGAGACAAATTGCACCGAGCACGCAGCCCTCCCACATCAGCAGATACTCGGCCAGACACAGCTTGCAGCTTCATCGGCCAGATGCACATGTCAATTACAGTTTTGTGATGCTGTTTGTTGCAGCCCTGTAGCTGTCAGTCCCCTGTGTTGCTCCATTGATGAGCTAAAAGGTTAGTTGTGCCCCATCGTCGATGGGGGCGGGGCGGGGCGTCTCCTGCAGCCGTGCCCGTACGCCTGCTCGTACGTATTTATTTAAATTTATCGCATTGCATTTTTGCGTGCGTGCGGATTCGAAATGAAGGGGAAAATGCCCATGTAATTTGGGCGGCATGAATACGTACATACTGAGTACGGATATTGCATGTAATTAACAATTTAGCGATTGCAATGGCAGCCATTTTGTCATAGAACAAATTGCATTCGATGGGGGATGGGGGTGCATAGCACTGCGTATACGTAATACACTTAATACGGGTATTTGTATATAAAAATAAATACACAAATTAATGCAAATTCAGTTTTGATGCACATAATTTCATTTTAATGGAAATTTTATGCTTAAACGTAATTCCCGCTGCCATTTGAGAGGGCTGGTGGGGTGGGGTGGGAATGGGGAGTGCCATATGACCATGTGGCCTGTTAGCCTGTTAGCCTGAGGCGCTGCAGCATATAAATAAAGGTGCTAGCCAACGTAATTTAATTGCTTATTCTGCCATTATGGCCATGGCTGTGTGCGGCAGCCTTCTGTATTTTCACCATGCACCATTCCCCACTCACCATTCACCATTTATGCGATATTTCTAGCGGAAGTGGCGCATACGTCGCGCACAAGAAAGGTCAACCCAGACCGAAAAAAAGAGCGCCGCTAGCTATGCGACGGTCGAGTGGGGGGGGAGTACCCCCGTATGCATATGTGGCATATTCTAATGGCGGAAAGGTGCACCCTACTCGGTGCAGGATCATAAGAAGCTGCGGGAGAGCAGAACCAACGCAGAGCTAGTTAAATAAGTCGCAGTCTATTCGACTGCCTGGTTGCCCCTACATTGCTTTGGTGGATTGCTGTCCGCCCACGAATAAATGCATTTCCGCTGCACAACAAATCCTTCAGTTATAAATCCCATCCTATCGCTGGGCATAAAATATGGCACAAGGTGATTTATGCATTATTTGTCAGAATTTATGGGGAAAGGGGAAACTATGTTGCTGCAGCGGATGCCCGGCGCAGGTTTGACGGTTGATTTTATTGTACGGCTATGGGTAAGGGTATGGCTGTGGGTATCAGTATCGGTATCGGTATGAGTGGCAAAGCAGGTTCACCTGTGTCGGCGTCTGGGTCTGTGTGTTGTGTGAGCGAACGCTTAACTTATTAAATGCGCACACTCCGTTTTAATTACTCACACATACAGCTGTGACTATGTGTGCGCACATGTGAGCTGCTAATTGCGGCCACACACACACACACACACACACACACATGCAAGCCATGCACAATTTTAATGCGCACTTCCGTTTCCGCTGTAATGCCTGCGGCATAGTTTTATTTTTATAGCTGGGGCTGCCTCCTTTTTGCGGTGCGTAATTGTTAATTTTCAACTGAAATGATGAACGACTCACTGGCTGACTGACAGACTAATTGACTGACTGACTGACTGACTGACTGACTGACTGACTGACTGACTGACTGACTGACTGACTGACTGACTGACTGACTGACTGACTGATGCATTGGCAGTGGCTGTGGCATGCCAGCTGTTTGCTGACATTTTTGATATTGCTGTGCACGAGAAATTAACAGAGTTTTAAGTGCGTGACAGCCAAAGAGAGGAAGACACGTTAACAGCGGATAAACATGGACAGGCGCAGCCACAAAAGAAAGCCAAGAGTGGAAGTGCAGCTTAAGCAAATTAAGCATAAAATCACAGAAATGACAGCAAATGGATGGGCAAACAGAACCCCGGAAAAAACCCGGATGGAAACAGCCCTCGAATTAAGATTGAGATAGCCGGGAACATTGTGCAATTATTTAAACATTGCGGCGGCCAGTGGCAAAAGCAAAAGCAAAAGCAACAACCGAGCTTAAGCAAATTGAATTCGTCGCATTCGCCTAATTGCGGCCAACACTCAAATGCCCTGCCGAGCCCCGATCCAGCACCCGGCACCCGCACAAAATTCGTTTCATTTCTGGATAATTGCTGCTTGAATTTCAATTCGAACTGCGCGGCACGAGGCACGAGGCACGCGGGGCGCAAAGTGGGCTGCAAGAACCTTCAACTTCTGCTGAATGCTCTCCCCGGTTATCCTGCACTTGTCACAGGCTTCCATGCAAATTGAATTTCCAGCAAAACGAAATGCGGTTACAGCCGCCAAGCAAGATATCCTTTTGCCTAGCTACGATTACAGCTGAATGGGATGGGACTGTAAGTGGTTTATTATTTCACACACACTCAGGGCTGTAAATGCGAGTATTATATGCGCAGAGTGAAGTATCAATTTCACTTCACGGAAAAGCCTTTGAATTTAGAAACTTTGAAACACAAAAGAAACGATCTGAATTTAATCCTTTGTTTCTTAACCACAAAAGCGAAGAATTCCTTGTCAAACTTCAGCCAATAGTCTCCAAGCTCTTTGGCTGCGAGTGTATAAGTAAAATTAACATTTTACCTCTTGGGCAGAACTAATTTTCTATGCCACTTAACGTTGGGGAGAGCAAAGTGGGTGTGGGAGGGCAGCTCGCTGAATGGCGATGGCAATGGAGTCCGACATCGTTTTGCCTTCCGGCGCGACCAGCACTTCAGTCTTCTTTCAATCAATTAATTATTGTTTTACGCCGCTTTCAATCCTTCAAAAGAGCCCAAGAAAACGAAAAAAAAAAAGCAGAAGCAAGAAGCAGCACTGCCTGTCCTTAGGCGAAGGCAAAAACCAAAGCAAAATGGACGCATACTTTACAATTAATTTGCCATTACGCCTAGGCGTGGACGCGGGCTGCGGAGAGCACTCTGCCATTTTTAATCGATTTTCATTACAGACTCGTTGGGCCCCGTCTCCGTTCCTGTCTGCCTCCGCTCGTCACTCACTTGACGCCTCAATTGGCCCCGTCTAAATGGGCAAACAAACTCTCGACGTGGCGGCATCTACGTCGCCATCTCCAGCAAACGGATCCTCCTGCTCTGTCCCTGGTCCGCAGTTGGTTGCCTAATTTGACTAATAAGCTGGCCATTGCAACGGCTGTTGAACTTCCGGTGGGTTGAGAATGGCAATGGGAATGCGAATGGGGATGGGGATGAGGCCTGGGTATGGCTAGGCCACTTTTGGTAATTATATGCCAAAACAGTTCAGCGGCGTTCAAGCGGCTGCTGGCAACTACTCTCCCTCACGCCCTCGCACCACGATTCTTCTTATGATTTTGGCTGGCCTTTTTTTCGTTGGTTTTTTTTTTTTTGTTTTTGTTTTGCTTGCTCTTCCTTATTGGTTAATCATTTGCCGTAAAGATTTTAATTTCCGCTTTTTAATAGGGAAAGCTGAAGCTGTCTATCGTTGTGGTCTGGGTTCCATGTCTCTCGCGGGTCTAATCCTTGCGCTACTCTTTGGGTTTCTGTTGCTATGTTTGCCTTTTGAATATTTTTCCTGAATTAACCGAAGCTGTAATTGGTTTGCCAGCGAGTAGCTGTCAGTCAAGATTAAGTTTGGACGTACGGAAAGGGTCGGCAGGGGGGGCACTGGCAGGGACAAAGCGGCTCATAATTTCAATCTTTAGAAATCTTAAAGGGGACAAAGCCAGTCAGTCAGAAACAAAGCAGACTTCCATTCATTATATTAATTTGCCTGCGACAATGTCTCAAGGACGGCACACACTGAACGACGATGGTGACAAACACACACAAATTACCCCAAAAGTGATATGATTGCCAAGAGCCGAAGGTAGGGCTAAACGATTTGACTTGGCCACAGCCACTTGAACTTCAAATAAGGCCACAAGTATCGAATATTCTATGTGCTCAAGGGTGGGTGTGGGTGTGGATGCCTTTGTGTTTGTATTGGATAAATTGCAGGCGCACACGCAAATCGGAGAACAAATACTTGAAGGAGTGGGTGAACAGAGGGCGGGCGTTCATCGATTGACAGGCAGGCAGGAGGCAACTCGTTCTGGTGTGAGTTGCCATTGAAAGGCATTTAATAATTTACTAATGTCTAACACAACGCGGCACGGTGAGCTCATGGTGGTGGTGAGGGTGGAAACAAATCACATCAGGAGTCCGTCCCGTCCGTTCACACTGTAATAATAATTTCAGTGGGTCACAGCTCACGGATATATGTATAGTCGTACAAACGAGTATGCACAATCGAAGCGACAATGATTATTTTCCAGGCAGGCAATTTCTTACGCAAATAAAGGTTCATTCAAGAGGCGTTGCCGCCGTCATCAGAAATATACAACTGAAACACACAGACACACTCAATTTGATTGGCAGGTTTTGTGCTGCCTAATGACCACATGTCATGATGGCCAATACTTTACAGTACTAGTGTATGCATTAAATGTGGATTTGCCTGTGCATAAATCGAGCCGTAATTAGTGGCTAATGATTTTGATATTGACCCCAAATAAATACAGACTCTAGTCTGACTCTAGACACTGGCATAACGACAATGAACAAGTGAGGGCAATTGCCAATGCTACGATATCATATTGAAATACAAACGAGAGCTGTAAGTACACCCAGTTGAGTACAGTTTAAAGTTTTGTATCTGTTGAGTGTCTGCAATTAATAAGCATACAATACGGATACTGAGACGGGAATGGATGGCGTACTAATTGGATGCGAGGCTGGATAATTGGAATTGAGTGGAGATGTACTTACACACTTACATAACATGCACCCAGAGAAGGAGAGCCCTGAGAATTGAATAGTTACACTTAGATTTACAAATTTCTTGCAATATATTTTTAACGAGAAGAAAGTATTTTCACTTACATTTTTCCGTTGATATGAAAATTCAATGAAAATGGTCAAAATATATTTAATATTTTATATAAAAAAAATATATTATTTAAAATATTAAATGAAAATATATTATTTAAAATATTACATATATTTATTAATAATAATAATAAAAATATATTATTTAAAATATTAAATATATTTTGACCATATTCATTAAATTTTCCCTTATAACATTTTTGTACTACATTTATATTTAAGCCAAAAATAATTCCAAACATATAGCTAAAGTAAGGATGTGTTTCTTTTTCCTATGTTATTTTTCTTTTAAGTGTATTTAGCTTTGAAGTGAAATGATTATGGAAAAACTATTAAACATTTATCAAAGTGTTTTCTGCTAAAAAGCTTAATATTCCATACAAAATATTGCAGTCTTTTCTGGCCTTTCTAAATGTCAAAAGTTCGTCAAAATTACTTAAAAAATATATTCCTAAACATGTGCTTAAGTCATGCATTCTTAAGTTGTTATTTATAATGAAAATATATATACAAACAAATAATAATAAATAAGATTATTAATTGCACATTTTTTTCTGTGTATCAATATTGCGAGTCCTGTGTCTGTGTCTACGATTGTTAATCGCACAACAGCTGCCCATCATATCCATGATGTGCCTCTCACAATCCACCCCCATCATTTGTGTGTGGTTAATAACCCATAATTTGTACATGCCCATCCAAGAGCAGTTCTTTCACATACTCGTGCACAGACTTTCTCAACCACTCACTCGATTCACTGGTGATTCTTGACTTGACTTTGAGTGTGAGTATTCATTACACACACACACACATATACGAACTCAAGGCCTGTAATTGATATGGGAAACAGAGAAGGAAAGACAAAGTGAGCGAGAGCGAGAAAGAGAGAGGACGACAATTAATAGCAGGCCTTGCCATGACGTATACGTAACGTCCTACAAAATAATTATAACCATATTAAAATGCTCCGCAAAATGGTCAACACTTAACCTCAGCCCTGACTGAACCTTCGGGTTCACCCGTCCCTGACTTTGGCCTGAATAATTCAATAACAATTTACAATCAATTAAAATGACTCGCAAAGATTAAAAATCTCAGACATTGGCCAAGTTTATTATGTGTGACTCGGAATGTGTGCGTGCTCGTACTGCGTGTGTGTGAGTGTGTGTGGCCCTGTCTGAACTCAATTTAGCGTTACTCATGGTCCATTAATTTGCCATTTTCATGGTAGGTGCAATAAAGTGCAAAGGAAACAAAGGCACAGAGGGCACAAGGCACAGAGCACAAGGGAGAAGGGAGAAGGAAAAAGAACACACAAACGAAACGAAACGAAACAGCACAACACAACACAGAACAGAACAGCCACCAAAAGTCGACACCATCAAGGACCCAGAAAAAGGGTCACTTCCAGTCGACAGGAAAGGCACGGCACGGCACGGCAGGGCAGCAACGAAAGCAAAGCACAAAGCCCTCTAACTGTCTCGACCCCTCTCAACGACCAATTACAACTAAACAGCTTTAATTTAATTTGAGCCCACCCCCGGTAACTGGTCCGTTCGGGCCTACCCACAGTCCAGGCATTCCCAGCATTCAACTCTTCTCCATCCTGATGCCGATGCCGCTGCCACTGCCGCTGCCGCTGCTGCTGCTGGCCGAGAACAATGGCGCGGATGTAATGTTCGCATTATGCTCGTTCACAAATTGTAAGCAGCCATTATGTTTCTTCATGTTGCCCATGTTTCCCCGTCGCCAGCACCGCCCTGCACCGGCCAGCCTTTCCCCCTGTGTGTTTTCCGCATTGTAATGCCCATGGAGCAGGGAATCAGAGGAAGAGAGGACCTGAAGCCAAACCCCGCCCTAACATCGGGCTAGCCTTGCCGTGTTTTCCATTGTTCCAGCCGGCCTCTGCTTGGTTGCTCCTCCCCTCTGCTGCTCCCAGACTATGCTCCCCGGCTATGCTCACCGGCTATGCTCCCCGGCTCTGCACTCCGGCTCTGCTACCCGGCTCTGCACTCCGGCTCTGCTCGCCGGCTCTACTCTCTGTCGTATGTCAAAATAATTGCGGCAACGGGCAGTCATTGCGTTTGTTTGGTGCTGCCCACGGCCAGCAGCAAAATCCTCACCTGAAGGGCTACTGGCGGATTGTGAGATAAACAAAACCCAAAACCATTTCCAACATTACTTCTGCTGTGTCCAAAAGGTAAAGAGAAGATTGTATTATATAATTGGACTGCAGCATTGCCTTCTGATTGTCAGATGTGTTAATTTCTGATAATGAAATGATTGTCGAAAATTTTTAAATTTTACTAGTTACTTTTTATAGCCACCTCACATACAACCACGAGTACCCCGTGTGTGAGGGTCTCTGCAGCTGAAGACAACTTCAAATGGTTTACAAAACGCTCAAGATAACCCCCTTGGGGGCTTTTCATTTGCTTGAAACAACTTCTCAATTTGGTTCATCTACTCGTAAAATAATAATAGAGCAGGTCCAAATGGTGATGACCACAAGACAGATTTAGCAATCAGTTGGCGCAGTGACACACAGCCTACACTTTGCGGTCAAGAGCAACAGTTGGGCCTCTTCACTCCAACCGAGGAGTACTCAGTCCCAGAAGAAGTTTGAAACAAATGTGGTTTGATGTGGTCACTCGCTGCCGTTTCGGGGTCACACAAATAAAACAGTTAATGACACGCACAAGACAGCAAACAACGTCCAGCAATTAAGTTGATCAATTTACCTACAGCTCCACATTAAAGGAAACAATTTGCTATGTAAGTAATTGACTGTGGCCAGGCGGAGAGTGTTTAGGCTGGTTTCTGGTGTGGGGCTGCGGATTATGAAATCATCAGCAAATTACGCAGACCAGTGATTCGAGCTATTCAATTGAAAATTCGATAATCGACAGTTGTGAAGCCAGGCAAACCACAGGAACCTTTAGGCTCATTGCCTGAGCCCTAATAGGGCGCACAATTAAATCAGGGAACTATTAAAACTGAGTGGAAAACTTCCAGCCAATAGAGAAAAAAAACCCAAGGTAAATGGAAAATGCAAAGCAATAACTAAGAGAAGAAAATTCCGCTGCCGTTCTGATAGTTGAAAATACTTTTTGGTTTGCACTTCGGTGGCTGGCTTCGTATTTGCGCCAAACAAATTTTGTCTTTCAATTTCCAGTTTTTGTTTGGCTGCCATTTGCAAAATGTTTTTGCGCAATTCAATTGAACCGACGCATGACTTTTCAATCCGCGAAAATCAAACACACTCTGAGGGTCATAAATTCTGTGCTGGCTGCCTGCAGAGCACAGACCGCGTAATTTCTGCGCTTTATTTATGCATCAATGGCGTGATTTATTTGCCAACACTCTGGCCCAGACCACAAACATCACTTGAAGTGTTCATTGTTGTCTACACTTGTCTGGTTTGTCCTATATCTCATACCATCCATACATCCATCCATCCATCCATCCATACATACATATGTATGTGATTGCTGCTGCTGCTGCTACATATACAAAAAATAACTATAATTCATTGTAAATAAAGCAGGAAAAACACAATTATTTATCACGAAGCAGACAGAAAGACAGACAGACACCAGCCTGATGCCCGGAGGCGGCTCAATCCCAATACCAAGCGGGAGCCCCCATCCTTATATCATCCTATTGCATACCTTCTGCCCACAAAAACAAAGAAAATTCAACAAAACAAATGTCAGTCAGCAGTCAGCAGACAGCAGACAGCAGAGAGAGGCAGGGGTTTGTTTTTGGGCTGCGGAACACTGTCCTGTCTGTACCGCGCCTACCAAAGCGGCTCAAAGTTTCGGGCGACAACAAAAACACAAATCTTCTCGTACTTTTTTTTTTTTTCTTTCGTTTGTGTTTTGTTTTGGATGAGGGGACTCTCTTTTTGGCTTTGGGTGAGACTGCCTGCTGCCACGTTGACGGCCTGCCTGACAGTACAGTAAAGCGACTCAAAGGAGGGACGGGACTGGGGAAGTGAGCTGACACTGGGCCTGGGAACTGGCGGCCGGAGTTTCGAGTGTTCCGGAGCGAGTCTGGGCGACATATTTTGTGCTAAATCTTCTTGTTCACACTAACGCGTTGCTGACAGTTTCTCTTTCTTCATTTTTGTTATTTTGCTGTTGCTGCTTTTGTCTGACTCTGGGCACTGGGCACTGGGCTCTGCCTCTGTCTCTGTTTCTGGCTCTGTGTTGGGTCTTTGTTTTTGTTGCTTTTTCACTGATTTCAAGTGTGACAGTCAGTCCGTCAAGCAGGCGGCACAGGGCAGACACAGTTACAGTCACCGTCGCGACGGTCGTGGGTGTGAAATATCTCGGTAAATGACCAAAACAAACACCCACATCAAGGCACTTGTTAAATCGTTTGTATTTGCATCAGGGTCACACTGTTTCTGTTTCCCCCCCGCCACTCACGCGACATTGTAATCTCAGGCTGATCTGGCAACGCTGGCGATCACGCACGAGGTTTGTGTCTTGGCTGTAAACTGGTTTCCGTCTCTCAATGGATGCTGCGAGACGTTGTTGTTGTTGTTGGTCTATTGTTGGCTTGGCTGCTGTTAATTTGGCGCTGACATTGACCCAGATTCCGTTTGTCGACTGTTGAGCAGTCTTCGGCCCGCTTTGCTGCCTCATTTGCCGCTTAGCAAGTTTTCTGCCTCAATCGAACAATGCTCGTAAATGTTGAGTGCTAATTGCGGTCACTAACATTTGGCGGCCATTCACACAGCAGCATAGAGCAGAGCGGACAAACAATAGCAACAAAATAAGCAACAGCAGCAGCAGCAGCAGCAGATATTCGATTCATCTTTGAAAATGCATTTGCATTTCGTTAGAGCCTCCCGTAAGCCCAAGCCCAATACCAGAGCCACAACCAATCTCATCGGCAACTACCTGCCATCCCCCATCAACCACATTTGCATATTCGATTTTGGATTTGTGTTGTGCTTCATTGTGTGTGTGCGTCTGTATCTAATAGATACTATCTATACATATGTATGTATCTATGCTGCTGCCCCACGCTAGTTTTGAATCATTTAGCACAAAATAATGCGCTTAGTCGGAGAAAGTGCATCTCATCTCTAATTATACGAAATATGCATATGCAGATGCAGATGTTCCAGAACTCATATTCTCCCCATGCCTAATTTGGGAATTATTATTTTTGTTTTCTCATTTGGAAAGCTCTGCAGATTTAGAAAAAATTTAATTCGAAGCAAGCTGAACATTTTCATTGTCTGATTTCAGAGAATTCATATGGTTTGTTGCTCAAGCTTAAATTGGGACTGCATAAAATGGTATCTACTATTAAAAATGTATTCAAAATGCTGGTATATTATTTTCCACAATATATACAAGAGTTATTCCTGAATTAATATTATTCTTTCTATTTTTTTTAAATATATTTACACATGTATTTTGATTTTTCCTCTAATTCGAAGCAAACTCATTTTCATATTAAAAAATGGAATTTTGATTTGTAGATGGTGGATATAACTAATAATTTCTTAATGTATATAATTAATATTTAAATTCCAAAGCAGAAAATCGGGAAATAAATATTTTTATAATGTGAAAATAAATTGCTTTTTAATTTGTAAACAGAAAGTTTTGAAATAGGCATGTAACTGCCACGGGTCACGTAGGGTTACAAAATTTTAAAAAAATTAGCCCCAAAATATATGAAGTCGATTCCCAGCCAAGGCTGAAGACTATGGATGCTCTAATATATATAGATTTGCACTTACATGGACCCCTTGGGCACTGTCATGTTCAGGCCGTCGAGCACGACATTGGGATTCTTGCTGCTGCCGTACATTTTATGGGCCCGCCTCACACAAACCGCCTGCTGGCGTCGCGTCGCCAGTGTCGAGGGCTGTGAGATGAAGAGCCGGCGACGGGCCGCCAAATCCAGATCGCTGTTGGCCGTTGTTGCTGCTGCTGCTGGCGCCGCTGGCGGCACTCCATCGGCGGCTGCGTCCATGTCGAAGCAGTCTGCAAAATATAGTAGTGCATAAATCGATATTAGTATTGTATATGGGCTGCAGATAGTATATGCGAGTATATATACATATAGCGGAATTGAAATAAAAGAATCTAAAATTGGCACAACGCTTGCTTGGCTTTGGGCTTTGGGCTCTGGGCTCTGGCATTGTTAGTCATTGTAGTTGGCGTTGCTGTTGCTGTTGCCGTTGCTGTTTCTGTTGTGCATTGACAAGGAAAGTGAATATCGATAGTGATGGCAACGACAGGCCCCACGCAACGAAAGCAACTAGCATGGCATGTGTGTAGCTTTACATTTATAGTTTAAGGGGTACTTTGGGTTTTACATGTGGGTTGACAGGGAATAATACAACAACAACAAGCTCTGATCATTTCTACCACTGGAAAACTGAATAGAGTTGGCCAGGAAAAGCATGCAGAATATTCTCGTAGTGGAAGCCACTAAAGATGTAATTGTTATAACTATATCAGTCAGCTAAGTAATTAAGTCTAATAAATTAAGTAATAATATTACTTGATTTCTCCATTTCTCTAACAGTCTTTAGAGTATACATTTCTTCTCGCATCATACATAGTATATGTTCGAGCATGTATCCTCCCCTGTCTGGCTGCCAATACTTGTTTATTGCTGCTGTCTGTCGCTGCTGCTATTCCTATTCCTGTCACTATAGCAGCATCCCGCCCTGGCCCAGCGCTCTAACCTTTGTCCGCCCCCCGTTTGCTGCTGGCTATTTTAGCTAGTGTCGTTGCTGCAGTTGTTTCACAGTTGATTAAACCAATTTTTGTATACCGTCAAGCCAGGACGACCCCGGTCAGAAGCTTTCGCCTCGTGATGGATATTGCTGTCATGTAGATTCGACCCCTCCTCGATGTTGTTGCTGCTGCTGCCGATGCTGATGCTGCTGCTGCTGCAGGATGCTTCTGGTCGCTGGCTATTGCCAATTTTTGGCTCGAACGAAATCAAATTTTGAAAATGGCTTCGCTTGTCGCCAGAGACCCCGCCTGATGCTCTCTAACCCCTGGTTTAGTGTCCACTCTGTCCTCTGTGCAGGGTCCAGCATCCTCGATTCTCGGACTAACTGCCATTGCCCCCCATGTAGTGGCATTTGCCAGTTAACGACAATTTGGCCAAGTGCTTTGATAGTTGGTTTTTATTTTCGTTTTCATTTTCATTTGAAATTGACATTTTGCTAATCGAAAATGCAGCAAACAATTTGCCCGTTTGGCAAAAGTTTTGCAATTATTTTGCTCCCGCAAAAAAGGAAAAGAAAAGAAACTGAAACAAAATCCAAAGCCCCGAATACCATTTATTGATTTACTTCTCACTAACAATGGGCTCGGCTCGGCTTGGTCCCGGCCCGTCCCGTTCCAGAAACAAATAAATAAAAATAAGCATACAAACAACTAAGTAACGGAAACAACAACTGACGGGATGTGGTTGGCTTTTCCCACAGTTGGCTTGGGGATGGGATGGGATGGGTTTTGGGTTTCAGTTTGGTTTCGGGTCGGGTCGGTTCGGTTCGGTTCTGTTGTGTTTAGTTTTTTTTTTTTGCTTCTTTTTGGCCGCTCCGGCTGCAAGAAATAAACTTTCTTGATAAATGACTTCAATGTAATTAATTTCTGCTCAGCTCGCCTGCAGCCATCCCGTGGCAAGGAGGCAGAGGCGGCGACCTCAGACAATGCCCTGGTACTGTTACTGGTACGGGTTTTGGTTTGGGTTTTCGGTTTGCTGTTCTGTGGCAAGCAGCAAACCAACAACAACCAAGCAGCTCATGAGCTATGTCTTGGCAGCGCAGCGGCAAACGCTGTCATTGCTAATGTCCGGCTGGTTGCCCCCGTCCTGGATCTACTCTGTGCCCTGCCCTGCAGCATTTCAATTAAGAATTATTGTTTAAAGATGTAAGTAGTCAGTGCTGGGTCGGAGCAATCTTCATTGTTTATCCAGGGCAATGAGCAATGGTGGCTGGCTGTCAGATTGCACCGAAAGATAGCAATGCACTGCAGCTTTTGTGCTAAGCAGATTATAACTGAATTAGTGTCGGAAAAGCACTGCAATTGAGTCGAAGCTTAAGTCCCTTGAAGGACTCCCACTTATAACCCATACGTCGTGTGGTCTGGCAGCAGCAGCAGCCGCATCAGTCTTTGGGTCAACCGCTGACGAATTTTGTGTTAATTAACTTATTTTTAAGCCAATTAATATGCACAGCACGGCAATGACCCAGGGAATCTTTGCCTCTAACTAAAACTTTATCTTTCTGCTTAGCCGAGACTGATTGGGCACCGCACCAGCCGCAAATTTAATCAAACAACTGTAAAACTAAGTCCCTGCATAGCAGAGGAACAAACAAGCCAAACTTCTTGTGCAATAATTTTTCCGGACACGAAACTGAAAGGTGTTAGTGGTAAGCCCCACGGCGGCCTTTAATGTAATAAAAATAACTGGAGGCCAGAAAGGGAAACTGTTCTCGTTTCGCTGCTTGCCAAATCTTTAAACTTGTCCTTGCCCTGAGTGGGTGTCGGTATCTCTCGCTATCGCTCTCCCTTTCCCTCTCCCTCTCGGATATGGGATTCGTATCGGGTGCACAGATTTGTATTCGCTTTCTGGCAATCTTTATGGTGCTTTTGTAAGAGGAGCTGGTCGGAAACAGGTGCCGACTTGGCAGGCAGTCGGAAATAAATAAAATCACACATAGCCCCGGGATAAACCGAGGGAATTGCCAGTGGCAGAAGGATAGCATAGCACTGGGCACTGAGTGGGTGGGTGGGGGGTACAGGTGCGCACATGCATGAAAAGTAAAATATGTTTATATAAATAAAAGACAGCGGTGGCAAGAGAGGGGCTTGGCAGGATGGCTGGAGAGGCAGGCCCAGACCCCGAAAAAAGTTTGAAGTTCGGCTACATAAAGAAGTGCAAATTGTTGCGTGCTCCGATTGTATCTATCGAATGTGAGCACACGAAAGCTATTTCCTGCCAACAAATATAAACGCCGCAATAAAAAGGAACAACGGCACCAGCATTACCAACAGCAGCAACAACCTCAATGCCAATGGCCACGCCCATAAAGCAGGCGCGACAATGAGTGGAACTTGTGGGGCGGACCAAGAAGAGCCCCCAAAAGTTTTGTTTGGCAAGCAAACAACAACAACAACCTGGAAACAAGAAAAAAAGTTGTAAACTGAAATGATTATCTGGTGCCTGACACTTGTCTAGCCATAGATACACACGTATCTGTGTATCTGTATTGTGGGATTTGGTTTTAGGCAGGTAAATAACCGAATGTTTAACCCGAGAAACGGAATGCCAGTCACATCCTCGTCGCGGGGGCATTTGTTTGGTTTACTGCGGTTTTATTGGTGCGTATGATGTGCGGCATAAGTTTACGATCGACTGACTCTTTGTAGCATTTATGAGGTATGTTTACGGCTGGATTAGATCAGAGATAACAGCAGGCACCATGGGCATCAGGCATAAGGCATTGTTGAGTCAAATATTGTAGAGGAATTAGAGTACTGATCTCAGTGAGACAGAAACAATAAATTAACAAATTAAAAATTCAATAATTAAATGACTAGAAGCACTTTAATTCGCGTTAAAAAAATGTATACTATATATGATCATTGAGACCTTTTTTCAGAGGGATCCAAGTCTCTGGCTCTGACCAGTGACCCGCTTGGCTGCAAAAAACCCCTTCCATAATCATTTTGCTCCATCGATTCTCGCATTCCCCATCGGGCTGCTGCTTCAAATGTGCATTTACTTTGCCCACCAATTTGCTGTAAATAATTTTGGAAGCACTTTCATCTGCTTGAGTGAACGATTTGATTGCCAGGCCAACGGACAGACCGGGGGCTGCTGCGCTGCTTCCGTCATATGACGAGCAAATGTGGGGCCCTAGCCTCAAGTTCGAGGCAACTCGTGAAATGGGTCAATGACAGGCGGCCGCACATCTTGCCAAAGTCATTTGCATACACAAAGCAGTGGGACAACGACAACGACAACTCTTTGCACACTAATAAATATTTATATTTATATTTATTTTCAGTTTTGCACATACAAGGCTCCGCCTCACCACCACTTTGTCGCTTTTATGCGCTGTCCTCAAACACTTACAGCAACAAAAAAAAAGGAATATAATAACAAATTTCCACAAAATTTTACGCTCAATAAATTTTGTACAAAAAAAAAAAATAAAATAAAATGCTGCCTGGTCAGTGGCGAAAAGTGCACTCATGTGTTAGTAATTCACGGACACAGGGTAAAACATACTCGAAAACATACTCAAACACACACGAAAACGAAAACAATTTGCGAAGTAGTTAGCAAATAATTTGGCACAAGTCAAAGGCGGATTCTTTCGGAGCAACCTTTAATGTTGCACGGCCATAAAACGTTTAACATAATTTCTTTTTGGCCAGATTGTGTATACGCTTTGTGTACACAGCCCCCCCGTTCCCAGACTTAAACTCAAACTCAGACATGAGACTCGGCGACTCGAAGAAAATTGCATGGGCAAACTGGCTTAAACGGCTAATAACAAATTGTTTGCATTTAAATTTCATTTTCAAATAATTTTCATGTTCCCCAAAAATTGAAAAGCCCTCACACAACTTAATCAGAAGTTCACACACACACACACACACACACACACGGGAGCATACACACGAGCATACACGACTGGCAGACAGACATTTGGGAATATTTGTTTTGCTGGTTTAAATTCTGTATGCTGGCAGCAAAATATAATTCAGAAATTCAACAAACAATTTCCTGGGTGTAACCACAAAATGTTTCAGCCTGTGCCTGAGCCTGTTGAAAATGGCCGCACACATACGAGCAGGGAGATACAGATACTCGCACAAGTATGGCAGGAGAAATACTCATAGATCGTTTGCTATGCTCGTTGGTTTTGGATGTTGTTGCTCGACCAGGGGATTTGCTTGTGGGTTGTGCCTAAAGGGCCGTGGGGGCTGTAGCTTGGGCTGTAGCATTCTGGTAAGCGCATTTGTATTTAATGAAGCCTATTTTTCTTACCGAACATGAACCGCAATTATTACGAGTCATTAGTTGCCAGTGCTGCTGGGGCCTTCGACAGTGGAGCAGATTCTACCAAGCACAGCCCAGCCTAGCCCACCCACTAATGCATAATGAAAGTGGGTCCTTCTGGGCCTACTCACAGATAATAATCTATGGACTGCTGAGTGAATCGAGTGCCTGGCAAGGCTCAAGGTTGTGGTTTTGCATAGCCTACATCTGACAGAGTATGAGAGAAAGAGAGCGTGAGAGTTTCTGGAATACTCTGCTCCATGTACACTATTGCAGAGCCAATTAAGCTGTCACAATTTGTGCAGCAGTCATGGGCATACAGTTGTACGTACGATTTGTCAGTGGTTTTATATTCAGTGACTACACAGGAGTAGCTGCAGTCCCGTCCCCCACCATTTGCCTGTCTGCCTGCCTGCCAAGTTAGCACTGGCACGGGCACGGACACGGCCACTGAGTCAGCGCATTTCATAACGTTGTTAATTGAAATTTGTGAATTCAAAATTCTAGTTTACAGCTGCATAAGCAAACGCTATTGGCAATTCGCAATGAATCGCTGGCGAATGCGGGGCCAAATCAATGGCATCGATGGTGCCATCGGTGCTGCGGTGCCGCGGGGCTGGTCCTGCGCTTTGACAAATAACTGATCAGGCAAGCGAAACGCGGCAACTGAACTGAAGCAGGGGCAGAGTGCCAGAATGGTTCAGTGAATGTAATTACAAAAATGTTTCACTTGGTTATGAGACAGAGCTGCGCTGATTGCCACAACTAAAATGTTTCAGCTGGAACCGCAAATGCAAGCAACTAATTCTCGGCAAACTTTAAACTTTGTTCGGCTTAAAATCTCAAGACTACAGACAATGCCTAAACATTGTTTGGATTGGATTGTGCGACTTGCAATCACCTTACTTATTAGCAGTAACCCCAATCCTCGCTCAGATATGTATGTACAATCAGTCGGTTGCTGTTTAATTGGTTTTGGCTTGGCTTTGAGCTAATAATATTAAATAATTGTTACCTTTTTGCAATTTTATGCAACCTTTTGACTGAACTTTCACTCGATTGGCAGTGGGATTTATGCACTTTGAGCCGCAGAGAATTAGCAACTGCCGGGTAATTACTTGCTGTGTTCAAAACGTACAGCTTACACAACAGTCGGTCAAACTTTGCCCCCCTGAGCTCTTGACTCAAGAGTGCGCTAGGCCAGGGCAGCGCCACAAGGAATGTGCATCCTCAGTGTGCACGGACCCAGTGAAGTCATCGCGTGGGGAGGTGTGGTGTGGTGTGGGGGGGTGTACCAAACAGTAGATTTTCACTTAGTCACAGCTTAGTGCGAAAAAAAACCGGTTGTTAATCAACGTGGTGCCTATAACAGAACTGACATAAAGCTAAGGTCTTACCTTGATTGTATGGTGAGCCAAAACAATGTCTCAGTGGCAGAGAGAGATCGATGGAGTATCTCGTATCGTATCGTAAGTACTTATGTGCGCAGAGTACCCGTATGCTTGACACTTGAGGACTGCACTTGACAATGAATTCTCCCCAGCCCCGCAAATCTTTTGTGGAAATGGAAAAACATGCAGTACGTCAGCAGCGTCGCTTGCATGAGGCGAAGGCGTTCACCGACTGCATGCAAAATGCAAATGATCGCCGTCTCGTCTACTGCAAAGTGTATATAATTTATAGACACACATTACACTTAGTATAAACAGCACTATATTTTCATGAAAATCCAGCAGCTTTAGCATGCGAATGTAATTTCTATTTATGAGCCGCCCGACCTACGATTTTGTCTTATAAATTTTCCATGCGCCAAGTGCACAATGACTGGGAAATTGTCTAAGGTCAGTTATGGTCTTTCCAAGACAATGCCAAAAGTGATGCTGATAACGCTTTGGGAGATATGTAGATGTCTGAGGTGACTGGTTATCGTGATTTCAATTCACACATTCCCAATAGCTTTGCCCACCCACATGCCAACACACCAGCACACCAGCACACCAACACACCAACACACTGAAATATTTATGTCATTGCATATTTCACAGACACATTTGCACTTGACAATAACAACATGGAGAAACAAGCGGAGCAGTCGCTGGAGGTCGTTGGAGCCTGACAAGGATTAGCGCATAGGGAGCCCCCACATGATGATGATGATGATGCTGATGATGCTGATGATTGGAATGGAGGAGTAGCAATGGCTGCTGCTGACAATCACAGCCACGAGCAGCAAAAGAGGGAGGCAGGCAGGAGCCTAGCCAGAAGTCGGCGCCGCCGTCAGCAGCATCGGAACATAAAGTGCATTGCGTCTGGGGTTGGCTTGGCTTGTTAGGGGTGTGGCCTGGCTTAGGGGCTGACGCGAGGGGGTCTCAGCAGTAGACAACAAATAACACTGTAGCACTGTAAATGCAGCGGTAGCTATGGCTGCAGATACAGATGCAGCTTCGTGGCACACACACACACACACAGACAGTTACTGTTGCTTCTATTTGCGTGACAAACGCAAGATACAACCAGCTGTTACACGCAACCAGAAGGGTGGGAGGGAGCGTAACGGGGACCTAGAACAAATCTCTGTGACACCGACAATCACTTTCCAGCCACACAACAAAAACAAACAGATGGAACATACATATAGCCGCTGCATGGCATACATTGAACTTTTGGTAAATCGATCAAGTATACGCCGTGTGGCAAGTAAGCACGGTTGGAGGGGGAAACTTGCGCCCCTTGAGAGGCAGAATCTGTGAGTTGAAGTGCGCTGTCAGATAGTCGAAAATCTTGGCAGACTGCACACCGAAAAAAAAAAAACCAAAAAAAAAAGGGGGCAGAAGGCCCCTCAGCTGTTTAGCATTTATTTGCATATGAGGAGGAGATTGCGAGAGCTTCTCGCTTGTTTGCTCTTTTCTGGGCTGGCATGTAAATATTTAAAGGCTTTTATTGCTTCTTTTTCTTGAGCAAGTTGGGGCAGGCTCAAAATTTCCATTCATATTCGTGAGTGGAAAAACGAATTGGTTGGCTCTTCAAGATTTAAAGACTTCTGGAATTGGCCCATTGGGCTCGGAGTGAACCCAGAGAAATGGCCATTAATTGGCTAAAATAAATATTCACGCTTCAAGACCCAGTCCCAGTCCGGACAAAGGCCAGTCAGCCAGCCAGCAGAAGGCAGAGGGCAGAGAAATACAAATAAGGAAATAAATAAATGGATGGCAAAACGAGAGTCAAATGCACATGAAATGCACAAGTCAAAAGGCCATTTCGTTGACCAATAAAAATGAAAATATAAATTTATTTGATTGCATTTTTATACTCCCAGTCTGTCCATTTCCATCTTTCATTTCATGCTTACACTCGAATATATGTATGATTCTATACACATACATATATATATATATATATATATTGGATATCGGTGAATGCGATAGGGCATGACAAACGTTTTGCTGCTGCCATGCACAAAATATATTTGTCGTATTTGTCGCTTTTATTTTGTACCAGCAATTGACTGTCGCCTGCAATTGTTGTGGCTATGATTTAACTAACGTTGCACCAGTGGTGTCGTGTCGTGTCGTGTCGCATCCTCCCAAAAAAGGAGGTCAAACGAGATTTTAAAATTCCTTTCGACCGATGATAACTCATTTTCATAACTCGCAAGCCTTTCAGCCTTTCAGCCGTTCAACGTGCATTTAATTTATATTTGCTTATTGACAATGCCCAGCAATAATTAACACACACGACCTCATGCGAGCTTCAGACTTTGGTTGGGCGGCTGTGGTGCGGTTAGAGGTTTCGGTTTTGCAGTTTGTAGTTTGCAGTTTGATGTGATGTGCAAACATTTTCCAACCAATTATGCACAGATTTCCACGCTCGCTTTCAAGGTTCACAGCTGGTGGATTAAATTTTAAACTGTTTCCAAGTAAATTTAGTCAACACCAAAACAGACAGATAGACAGATAGCCACCCAACTACAACAGCTACAATAGCAATAACAATTAAAAATGCGCTTTCATTGCATTTTATTCAGTTTTACAGTTGGTCGCATTCGGTCCAAAACAAACACACACACACACACAGAGACAAAAAAAAAGACTATAATGAAACCCAAGCAAGAAATGTTAGATTCAAAGCCGAGGCTTTGGATACCCTTGCAGTGAGCTATTGCTACCATGATCTTCGCTTCGAAAGAGGTCTTTATTCAGGCAAATATGTAGCTTAGCAATTAGAGACTTGTCTTCGTAGAAACAAGGGAGACAGGTGTATATTTTTATATCACAATGTAAATGCTTTTATTTGTACATTACAAGCTTCTGTTTGAAATCACAGCACCCGCTAATAGAGTGTAAGCGCCATGCCAAAATTGTGATCCAATTTCCAGCTCCGCCTTCAGCTTGCTTTCCAGTCCGCTTTTCCCTGCCCTGCTGTGCCTGCTGCTGCTCATCTTCGTTGCTTAGTCAACTTGGTGAGTAATCGCAAACTGAATTCAGTTTTACTTGGTTTTTATACCCGTACTCAAAAAAGAGTTAAGGGGTATATTAGATTTGTGGTAAAAGTGGATGTGTGTAACGCAGAGAAGGAAACGTTTCCGACCCCATAAAGTATATATATTCTTGATCAGCATCAATAGCCGAGTCGATATAGCCATGTCTGTCTGTCCGTCTGTCTGTCTGTCTGTCTGTCTGTCTGTCTGTCTGTCTGTCTGTCTGTCTGTCTGTCTCGATGAGCGCCTAGATCTCAGAAACTATAAGAGCTAGGGCAACCAAATTTGGTTTCCAGACTCATGTGATATCCCACTGCTACAAGTGTATTTCAGAATTTCGCCCCGCCCCCTTCCGCCCCCACAAAGGACGAAAATCTGTGGCAGGCACAATTTTAAAGATACGATAAAACTAAAAACGCAGTATCGTAGAGAATGCCTATATCTACCAGACTGCTGAATCTGAATTAGATCGGATCATAATTATAGCCAGAATGACGAAATTAATTTTCAGTTGCTTCCCCTGCCCCCCCTCCCGACGACGACAACGAAACTCATTTTCCTTCTCGCTCGCACACTCTGCCGCGTTCAGTGCGCGAGCAACCCCTAGCGGAAAAGATGTAGAATATGAATAGTACATCTATAATCTACATGTTAGATGTAAAATATACATTGTAGATGTAGATGTAGATAACAGATGTAGCAAAAAAATGTAATATGTAAAATTTTTTTTTTTAATTCTAAATTCTGAAAATCATATGCTCAAAAATGTAAATACTGACTGAGTACGGGTATAAGTAGAGTCGCGTCTTTAGAAGCGACTCACACGTTCCTTCTCGTTTTTTCTACATTTTTTATTTTTGGTGGGGGAAAACCAAAACCGCCGCTAACCGAAAGGCCAGAGACTGACGGAACGGAACGGTCGGACAGTAAGCTAAGCAGCTTTTCTGTTGTAAGACGAGAGTAGAATGTTGGACCGGTGCAAGGCAGCTGCCTTGCCCGCTGCTGACTGGGTCTGAAGTGCGTTCAAGTGTCACTTGAAGGAGTCATTAACCCGGAATAATCCGTCTGCAGTGACTTAAGCAGTCGTCCAAACAATCAACCGGAGACCGTTTTTCAATTAAGCAACAGACAAAGGATACTTCTGCCACCTGAAATTAATTAAAGTGTAGCAATGCCATTCATAAAGGACTCCGCTCAATGTCAGCATTTGGGTTTTCCTCTCCCAGGGTTTTTTTTTCGGGTGTGTGTTTGTGGGTAAACGTAAACACTTGAAAATCATGTCATCACATTTCCCCTTCAGTGCGAAAAAACCCATCATGAACGAATTCCAACTGCCAAATGAAATCACAGCCAGTCGGCCCTGGCACTTCATATGGCTGGGCTGTATGCCCCTAGGATTTGCAGAGTTGCCTTAACAAAAAAAAAACAAGCCTTGAAATGAAATGCAAATGGGGGAGAACAGAGCCCTAAAAAAGCGTTGCAACGTCAGAATAAAAAGCGGCTACATATGCCTGTTTATATGCAAATATTACTGGTACATATGTGCGTAAACATTTGGCAATTACTCGGAGCCACAGCCGGATCTCTCGAACAGGAGCCGTGGCCGTAGCCGGAGCTGGGACCGGGGCTCGGGGGCTCGGGTTCCGTTTTGTTAACTTTTTTTTCCGCCACTCAGCCTGAAGGCTGATGTTTGTTCTATTTGCTGATATACAATGCATACAATATATGCCAAAAATAAATTGTATATGGTATCTTACCATAAAAAAATATAAAATCATAGGAGCGACCTTTCACTGTATTTGGCTTTCGGGGATTTTCAATTTAAACTGTGATTAAATTTCAATACGCTTGAGTGCCAAAAGTCGTGAAGGATATACTACTTGGTATATGTATGCATATCTAGCAGCAGTCTATTTGTATATTTTATTGATTGATGTGGGGTATTCAATCTTTACTAGACTGCTTTGCCACCACTTTCAGATTATTGCTCATTTTTTTTTTTCTGCCACCGGGGCTGGGCCCCGCTTAGATGGCATTTGTTATGCAAATTTATTTTCGATTACTTGTTACCAAAGATTTGACTCGGATTATGCAAATGTGTCAACCGTAGATGGGGAGAGTGCACGAGTATATGTATGTAGTATACTATGTACGTATCTCCATTATAGATCTGCATCATTGCTGCCTTACAAGTGGCTTATTACGGTTAGTGTTTGTCAGTTGTCAGTTTGGCCAGAAAGTGGGCCAAAACGTTGCTGAAAATAAAAAACGAAACGAAACGAAATGGAATGGAATGGAGAGAAACTTTGCATATTCTCATGGACATAAAAGACGATGAGTTGGAAAATTTATTTGCTCCGCCACTGATTGTTCATATTTATGGCTTGCTGTATTGATTTCGCATCGTGCCGAATTTCATTGAGCTATTTTTCCCACATTTAACGTTGACTGCGAGTATTTCATAACTTTGTTAGGAGTATTTGCATAATTCATTTTTCTCCGGCAGCTGGCGGCGCTTGCTCAAATGCTATTTACAATAATTAAACTCGACTGACTTGTGGTTGAAAAATGCACAAATTGATTTCATTGATATTTATCGACGGGGCCAAGACTTGGCCAAAGTGGGGCAAGGAATCAATCTCTTTGGGCAATATTCATCCGGTCAGGCAGGCAGCCGTAATTGGCTTCGACTGGCAGAGCACTAATTTCATATTGCCGAAGTATCTACGAGCTGTGATAGCTTTTACAATCAATTAGAATTTAATTATTGTTTTGTTGGATATCTTTTTATCTCGCCACCTTTTGAAGGGCAGTCTCTGGCATGCTGTGCCCTCATTTATGGATAACCTTTTTACTCATCTGACACTTTTTGCAAATGAAATCAAATAAATAAATTAAATTTCACACGGACTTTTGGCGCTTGGCCCTTTTTTTTGTAGTTCCATAAAGTACAACTTTGATTGCATTCGCGGCTCCATGTCTCATGTCGGAAAATGAAATAAATTGAAAGAAACACAAACAAAAAAACAAAAACAAAAAATGGAAAGGAAAATGGAAATACATTTATTTGTATTTGGTTGACTATTTTTATTGGCGGTTACCTTTGGTTCGCTGCAAATTGTTCTGTGTGTGCGGTCGTTTAATTGAATAATTATATATATACACATATATGTATGTATGTATTGTATGGTGAAATTATTTTTTTTTGCATTTTCGCATAGCATGTAAATCAATTGCCATTACATCGGCATCCGCTATATGGCACGACTGTGCGGCATACAAATGTAACAAATGGCCAAAACGCCGATGCGCCTTGACAAACTCAATAAAATTACGAGTACGCTTCCCATGCAACGACAGGTCGGGCAAAATGTTGTCAAAGCATCGCGAAAAAAAACAAATGGAAAATATATTCAATATAAAAATAAATAATTGTGCAGCAGCTCGGCGTTAATTGCACTTTAAAAAGCACCAAATAAGTGCCAAAATGTTGAGTATAATTTATTGCAGATGCAATTGGCGGTCCGGTCGGTTAACGAGTGATTCACATAGTAGAGCACGGCCACGGGCGCACTAATTAGAATTTTTGGCGAAACAATTAGCAAATTTGCCGGAAATTATTTAAATTGAAACTCTAAAAACGTTGAAAAACTTTTATTTAATTTGACATTGATCGAATTTTTGGAATAAAAAGTTTTTTACTCCCACTCAAACTCAATCAGTCGGGGGATCTGTATTACAATGGCAAAATGTAAATATTTTAAATGTAGGGGGATGAGTATTCGCTTTGTCAGGTGGTACGCGTTAATAGCCTGAACGGCTTCCTAATGATGAGTCGCCTCAGAATATTGCCTATCGTCCATATATATTTTTTGTATTCTCTAATATTATTTTACTCCCACTCAAAGTTGTCCAGTTAGCGCAGTGTCTGACTCGGACTCTGTTTATGACCAAAGTTTATTTTTAATAATAAAAAAAATGCCCCATTTGTCTTACTCATTGTGACTTGCAAGTTCTTTGAGAGCTTGTGCACGGATTTAATTTGCATCTTTATGATCTCCAATGAACAGAAATCGATGCAAAAATTAATTCATGACAATGGAAAAATGTTCGCAATAATGTTTAATGCTTTATTAAGTGAGTATGAGTGTAATTCTGCAATTCATGTGAAATAATTAACTTAAGAGGACCCAAGGCGGTGGCTTGGGCTCCTTGACCACATTAATTTTTTGCTTCACTTTTTTTTATTCATTTTCCCATAACCAAATTAGTCAGAATTTAAGAGCTACTCTTTATGGTCCGCTCAAATGTTCGCTTAACCTCTTTAAATCCGAACTTTGCGTGTGCGTGGAAACCCTTTTGCGTTTGCTTTTGCTGAGCAGGTCAAAGTTAACTAACGAGTGAGGTTGAGTTTTGTGGTTTTAATTGTGCCAAGCCGTTGGTGGTGGTGTAGCTGCTGTTGCTGCTGCTTTTGTTGTGGGGCTCTTACTCTCATTGTTGCGGTTTGTGGTTAAATTGGAAAGGTTAAGTACCCAGTTAGAGGCACAAAATTAAATAATTACCAGCGACTGTAAAAGACACTGCAACCGGTTGGCTTATGAATTCAACTGAAGGCCACTGAGAGATGGCCACAGCAGACCCACTGGCAGAAGACACTAACCTACAACAATCTCAATTCAGTTAAGGCTCAACACATTAAACGGAAACTTCATTTTGGTTTGCCACATGGAAGGTTTTTTCAGCTCTTTAACACAGTATACCAAAAGCCAAACGAAGCAGAAAAGTTCAAAAAACCCAAAACAAAAAAACAACAGAAAAAAAATATCGAAGCGTATTTCATGCATGCCGAAGTTTGTATACTCTTTACTGGTTCCTTCTAATATTTTTGCATGTCTGCAATCTGAAAACTATTTAGGCCCTACAGCAACCAGAAAGCTAATAAATATATAAGAAAGGGTCGAGCTGCTTCCCTATGCGCCTTACCAGACGACATCTAACTGGAAATGTAGTACCAATTGAAAGGGTATTAAAACGTGGCTGTGGCAGCAGCAAAGTCAACGACAGCAAAGGCAGAAGCAACATCAGACTCATATGGAGATACAGCTTCAGGTTGAGCTTCAACTTCAGGTTCCGACTTCAGTTTTAGCTTCAGCTTCAGCTGAGTTTGCATTTTAAAGCCGTTGCCGCTGACCTTGGGCTGCATGAATCGAATTGGAGCAGGTCGTTGACGATGCTTTGGTGCTTCTGCTGCTACTTTTGTTGCTTCTGCTGCTGCTGCTTCTGCTGCTGGTGATGCTGACTGACGGGGAGAATGTACATTTTGCGGTGCCCTGCATTATCTTTTTTTTTGCGCTTTCGATGGCATCCTTGAAAAATCGAGTTGAGAAGTGGAAAAGGCTGAATCTTTATCCACTTAACCCTTTACATTTATAATGAGGACCGTGGCTTGGCCTTACCTGTTTTGCTGGGGTTCTTAAGGCTGCAGTACTGATTGCAGGTTACTGATTGCAGGTTGTGCAGGTCACTTGTTCACAGGAATTGTTGTTTAAATTGGTTTTTCTTTTCTTTGTTTGGCTTTTATTTATTTTGTAATATTTTCTTGCTGACTAACTTTTGGCTTTGCGCTGGCAAAGTCAACAAAAGCGTAAAGAACACGTTTGCTTTTAGTCAACCAGTTTTGGCAATGCCCAAAGATTGCGATTGAGCAAAGATTGAGCGCACAAACACAGACACACACACACACACACACACAGATACGCGGCCACTCACACAGATACAACAAACAAACTAGACGAAACGAACGACGCGCATGCGAAATATGAAGCGTGGTTGCTGCTGCTGCTGCTACTGCGGTACAAATATCTCTGTATATTTTACTTGCACAATTAGCCAACAAACTAAGGCACAGAAATTGCCACACAATAGCCAGATCACTCCCAATACTGCTGCTGGCCGATTCACAATCTCAATTGCTTTTTGCTCTGATTTACGAGGAATTGCGGCAGCGCGAAAAGCACACTTCAGAAATTCGTGTATGCGTGCAACCGTCTTAAAACTCAGCTCAGGTTCTTTCGATTATCGAATCGCGCTCGTTCGACCGTTTCCGCGTACTGCTGTTGCTGCTGCTGCTGCTGCTCGACTCGGCGACTTAAGTTCAACTGATCGCAGACATGCTGACAGAGACGGTGCTGACAGATCGCGCGGGCCGCTAGAGCCCATTTCGACGTCATTTTAAAGTTGTCTAAACGGCCAGCTGCACAGTGGATTAGCTAGGCTTTTATTCCAGCAAAAGTCAAAGCTTCTAAAAAATAAAGTTCTTAAAAGAATTTAATAAAGTTTTTCAATTAAATTAAATACAAATCCAACTATTAAGTAATTTGTTGTATACTCGTATTTATATTTATAGGATAAAAATAGTTAATTTTGGAAAAGTACGCATATACAAATTTGTATGAATGAGCTATATTAATCAAACGAAGAACAAACACACCATAGATTTTAGTTAAAATAAAAACTATTTAAATATGAATTCTTTTGAAATTATTTTTGAAATTTGATTTAATTGATGGGCACAGTTGGTTGGGTTGGTGTCTCTGCTAAGCTTGATAAAACGATCAAATGAGCGCCGCTCTGAGAGTGAGCTTAGTGCGACAGGGAGCGAGCTAGAGAGTCGCTTGGCGCGGAGCTTTTGTTTTGTTTTTCTCTTCGCTGCCGTGGGTCAGAAACTTAGCTAAAATTTCCTCTTTTGATCGTAAACACTGACGGAAATTTAATTAATACATTTCTGACTGATTTCTCGAACTAGATTTTCACCGAGTAAATGTTGAATTTTTAATATTACAAAAAAAAAAATAAAATTCAAAGAATATATTTTTGTATAATTTAATTTTAATTTCTTTATTAGTTATATTTTTCCAATAGAGCTTTATATTGTTAACAGTTGTTTGGTGATTTTAAGCCTTATTTTCGTATCTTGTTTTCTCTGCTAATGCATCGAAATTCCCCAAAGAAAAACTTAATAAATTACGATATTATTGTGCATTACTCGCATGACACCCGCACACTCCCACCCACCACGTGCCACAGGCTCCCCCCCACCACGACCAGTGGGAACAGCAAAAGCAGCGAATGGCGGCTTGGTTTATGTGCGTTGGGCACGCAAATCGGTTATTAGCTATAATGCATACACACATACGAGCATTATATAGATCCAAAAACCCGTACCACACACATCTGTATCGCATATTTTTGATGGTGCATTATTGTGGCTGCCTCGACTGCTGCTGGCCGGCAGATAAAGGCGCAGCCCCAGCCCCAGCTCCAGCTCCGATGGGGCTTTGTTCGGGCCTGGCCTAAAAGATAAGCGACCCGAGGCCCATTTGTACTAAATAACTCGAACAACAAAGAAGCAGGCAAACAAACTGTCTATTAGTTATTGTTGTTTGATTTGCAAAGCGCTTGTCATTTGTTAAATAAATGAACGGCCCCCCACCCCTTTGGCAAATACCAAGTAAATAGGGCAACCCAAAGACCTTCCCTAGAGTGGCCAAAGTGTTCGGGAGTAAGCTAATATTGGGTCAATGATTTAAGGAACACTCAAAATTTCAACAATTTAAGCTAATCCAGGATCCAGCCCCTACCCGATGATTCTAATAAAAACTTTAAACTCAAAAAACTGTCGGAAAGCCTCAACAGCAGCAGGGGCAGCGGGCAGCGGCAGCTAAGCATGACAAACGCCTTGGTTCCTTGGGGAATCGCACTTCCCACTGTTGTGTATGCCATTCTGTACCATCCTATGTGTGTGTGTGTGTAGGCAGCCGAACAGTCATCAGCTGTCAGTGCAGTCGGTTGAGACTTCAGCAGCCAAAAAACGAGTCTGTAGTGTCACAAAAAGAGCCAGAGAGCCAGAGTGGCAAGTGGGTGAGTGCGGGAGTGGTAGGAAAAATGAAATGACATTGACATTTTGAATAATGACGCAACAGAATTTGAATGGGGCACCCAGCCAGAGCTCTCTCAATTGGGCCGGGGCAGCGGGAGATTTTCCAGCCTGATGACAGAGATTAGCATCCAAATTTTGAAGGATGTTTGCTCCTCCTGCTGCTCCTGCTGCTCCTTCTGCTGCTGCTGTTTTGTCCAATTGTGAATTGGCTGAATTTAGCTTGGGAGCACAACACTAATGAAGAATGTCAAGGTGTTGTCAAGTGCATTTCCCCGGGAGACTAAAGAAGAGAAATGCCATTAGAGCTAGCCAAGTGACCCCAAAAAACATTGCAGCGCGCCCCTGCCTTAGCTCTGCTGCGCTTCCCCGTCACTTAAATGGCTAAATGGAGTAACAAAGCTGCGACGACAGCGGCGAAGACGATGCCAAGTGGCCATAATCACAGAGGTGCAATTTGCAAGAGGAGCAGCTAAAAGGGAGAGCGACGACGACTGCAGTGGGGCAAGTGCACCAGAAGTGGGGCCAAGAACAATGATAAATTCTTGCACAAAGTGCAAAGTACAAAATAAGGACAAAACAACAATACGAATAGGAATGGGAGCTGCGCGAGCGAAAAATAGTTGCAAAAACTAAAATTAAACTTGCTCCCAGACTCGCTGCGCTGGTGCACTTTTTAATATAATTTTTTTTAACCCTCCTCAGAGCCCTCAGACCTTGCAGAAGTTCGGATGGTAAGGTTAGGGGTAGCTGGGTATGTCTGCCAGCCCCGCTTTGAGTGTTGAAAAAACAACTTGAGATTGTAATTAGTTTTTGTTGCTGCTGGGTTTAACTGAAAGGAAACTTTCAAATTGAACCGAAGCCGAAACGCAGACGGAGACGCAGACGCAGACGGCGACGGCGACGCTGCAACTAGAAGTGGATGTGAAACTGTTGTGGCTGGGGGTGGGGTGCCACGCCTTTTCTCTTGCCGCGCAAGTAAAGCAAAATATTTTTGCGGTTTCAACTTTTACACGCTGCCCAACAGCCCAAGAGCGTCGGCGTTTCCGTAGTCGTCTCGGTCTCCGTCTCCAAATTGCAAATATGTCTGCGCGAAAAAAAATCTCATTAAGTATACGAAATGTGGTACGCGCAATGTCGTTGAGAGCATAAAAATGCCAAAGGGAAAACCGAAAGCGAAATGAAAATGAAACGAAGGAAAGTAAATAAAAATTATGAATGTCGTTTGCACAGAGAAACATGGCAGGAACATGGCGAATGGAAGGGGGAATGGACAGGGAAGAAAATGAATGCAAAAGAAAGCAGCGAACTCTCTGCTCCTCACTCACTCTCTCTCTCTCTCTCTCTCTCTCTGTCTCTCTCTGTCTCTATCTCTTTTCTGTGGCAACAGGTAACGCTGCCTAGATGAAACCCCAAGCTCGGACTTGGCCGCGGACTGGGTCAAGTTTGAGTGGAGTTCATTACAGTTCCGTGTACACGCAGTAGTAGTTCTTCTTTTTCTATGCAAAAGTTCACTGCGGTCATGAGAATTAGGTCCTTGTGGGGGGGGCCCAGCACGGGCTGCTTGCCTAACGACCAGTTTGGGGCTCTTGTCTAGGTCATTTGCTGGCCGATGAGCCTTATAATGTGCGTAATTTGCGTGTGATGAGGCCTCCTGCAACATTAATGGAGAGTTTTACAGTGCAAAGCCGGATAATAATGCCTCAGTCGACATAAAGCAGACTCAGACGGGAACGGGACCAGGACCTTGAATCTTAAAGCCAATTCAATTAGAATGTCAAACACCTTCAGCACATGCCACAAGCATTTGAAATATTTGACTTTCTAATTTTGGGAAATTTTAATGTTTAATTAAACAAACTGGCTCAATTAAAATGGCACACCCACAGGCCCACAGCCCCTCAGCCCCGAAATGGAAAAGCAAAGAGCACACAGAAAATGGCAGTAGAGAAAAAGAAAAAAATGAGGCAGAATTATTTTATTTGAGAAAGTCGCTTTCATTAGACGATTTGCTGGCTGTGTGGCGCCAGTACCAGTGGCAGTGCCACTGTAGAGTCTGGCTGCCTCTCAAAGTCAGAAACGTTTTAACCTTTTAAGCGCCACAGTAATGCGACTAAAGCCGCCATCTAGGGGTGCCTAGGGAGTGGTTGAAATGGGGCACAGGATGCCAAGGACACGCCGCTGCTGATGCTGCTGCTGTCTCTGATGGGTTTGCAACACATTGAGGTTACGCGAAGCGAAAGCAGTGCGAGAGAGAGCGAGAGCGAGAGAGAGCGAGAGCGAGAGAGAGAGAGAGCGACATTCAGACATCCAGACAGACAGACAGATGGAAGTCCCAGATTCAGGCAAAGCCATGTTCTGTCAAGATGAGGTTATGGCTATGGCTATGGCAATGGCATGGGCTTATGGCAATGCGGAATACTCGCATTCGGATGCCATACACCGAATGAGACCTGAGTGGAGAGCCAGAAGGCCTTTCATAGCCACACTTGAGGCAAATGATCAAAGACAATGCACCTCTACAGATAGAGAAAGGATACTGATGAAAGGAGAAAGGAACCTGAAGTTCTGTCTGTTCAAGTCTTGGATGAGGACCCCCTCATCCTCAGCTATACAAATAATAATCCATATTCATATGAACTCGTGCCAGAATATTGCTACGCATTTTTCGTAGCTGCTAATTAGACTTCAAATGTGAATCCAAGCCGAGCCTGAATTCCGAATTGTCTGTCTGTCTGTCAGTCAGTCAGAGAGCGGCCTGCCAGCCGCGTTCATCATGGCGTATACGTGATGCCACGATAATCATGCTTATTTACAATAAATCTCGGCACGAGATTTCAGCCCAACTGAAGTGTTAGGAACACAACGCGCCCCCCTACATGCCAGTCCCGCCCCCTCCCTTGTCGCATGATGATTTATTTAATGCGTAATCTCTGCCAACGCCTGCCTGCCAGACAAGAGAGACATTCCCCTGCTCATTGTCCAAGGGAATGAGAGGGAGAGATGGGATGGTAGCAAGGAGTAAGCAAAAACATTATGATGACAGCCACCTCAGACTATTATTATTATTATTGTTATAACAATCTCGAGTTGAGTGCTTTGCTTGGCACCGCAGCGTACCCCCCCTGAAAATAATCAATTAATTGCGCCACTTGCCAGCGTTGGAGCGAAAGTTTTCACTTTTTGAGTCACGTAATTAACTTGGTCTGGACATCAATCAAAGGATTTGCTGTAGTACGAAAGAGGAGTAGGAGGAGGAGTAAAAGTACATTGTCCCGTCGAGCGGATAAACATAAATCTGGAAAGTGTAAATGGCTAAAGTTCCACAACAACAGCAGCAGCAGCACTGCTGGTGGGTAGGTGAGCTGGCCTGACTATTATTGCCCTTGTCATTATCATTAGAGTGGCACACAGCAGTAGCAGCAACCAACAATCACAGCTGCCTGGGAGGGGGTATCCATCAGATACATAATCTATACTCCGAGTGAAGCCAAGTTCTGACAGCCAGGCTACTAAGCTGCTGTAGCACATAAATATTGATTGATTGTTGTCAAACCAGAGTTGTTCCTGTTCCCTCTCTCTCTGTGTGTGTGGCTTTGCAAGGTGTCAACACTCTGTGGCTGCCAATAGTGAATGGAGAAGGGGAAAGAGAGCGGCAAATCTTTGTCCCGTTCCATCAAGTTGGTTGCTGGAATTCCCTTTAGTCGCAAAATATGTATGTTTATTGGCTTGGACAACTCACTTTCACCTGTGCCGCACTGCTTAATCCGTGTCTACCTTTCTGATCTGATGTGACTCATGGACTCCATGGACTCGTACATCCATGTCGAGTGATAAGCGGCGTGCAAATTGCATTCGAGATACGAGAGGCAATCATCAATCATCGCATAAATTGTCGGTACGAGACGGGACGGGACGGAGAGGCTAAAAATAGCAAAGAAGCCAGCGGGGCCTGTCTATAAATTTTTAACGACAATGGGCCATACACACACACACACAAAGCACAGGGAGCACACAGGGAGCACAATGGAGCAAAAGGTATGGGGGAAAGCAGCGACAAGGACATGGAGCAGGACACAAGCTTATGCCGGGATGTCGCTTAAATGCAATCAAATTGAAAATCAAACCGATGAAGACATTTTCCCGCAATCGAACGCTAAGTGGGCGAACTGGGGATCGACCCTGGCTCCGGCCACGCCCTTTGTTGCATTAGCTGCAGCTTAAGCAGGCCAGCCCCTGCCCCCGGCCACAACCCAAGCAGTGGCAAAAAGCGGGGGAAATGGCAGCAGCAGCAGCAGCAGCAGAAACCCCCAAAAGAAAGTACAAAAAAATACGAGAGACCAACTCAATGGGATTTACATTTTCCAGCGATTGAACAGTGGCCCTAGTTCGGTCTTAAAGCATTGACGAGCATATCGATGGGCGGTTGTGGCAGGAGAAGAAGGTCCTCAGACTGCGGTACTGCAGTAGGGGACTGGGGCTAAAAACCAGTTAAGTCAGCATGTCTCTGCGTCTCTGGCCAAGCGAGCGAACAAAGACCAGGGAGGGCAAAGAAAAAAAAATGTAAAAACTATTAAGCGGCATTAGCCGCGCGTTGCGCTTTGTATTTTCCACTCCAAATCCACTTTCTCCCCTTCCGCTTCCCACCAAGAACCCTTTTTCTCTCTGTCTGCTGAACCGAATTGAATGCGCTACAAATCACGAATGGAGGAGGGTCCGGGCATTGCCGACATCCGAGTGCTTGGCAGATCACATATTGTTTGCGCCATTAAGGTTATGTTGGGAAAGGACAGACACAGAGAGAGAGAGAGAGAGTGAGAGTTGGTAAAGGAGCTGTGGAGATATAAGTAGCTACAGGGATATATAGCAGCGATTTAGGAGAAATCCTCTAGTCGCTACAACACCTCCAAATATTTGTTGGCCACTATTTTAATTCATATTTTAATTACGGAAAAGTTTTCATTTGATTTTCTCAGCATACTTATGTTCTGCAGAGTTTTAAATATTTATATTTTACGTTTACTTTTTCCACCTTAATTCTACTCAGTCATGTTGCCCCAACTAAATCGTAGTCCCTCCCATTCACTGCCCTATTCGATATCCAAAAATGATATTCATTTGTAGGGTGACACCAATATTCTATCTTGCCCATTCCTTGTAATTTTGCTGCTCGTTTTACTCGTGGCTGATGCTGCTGCCGCTTTTCGTGGCTGTTTTCCGTCGAACTTTTGATCGAATGTCAAGTCATTCAAGTCAATGTCGGTCGCTTGGTTGACTTTTGCCATGACCAATCCGCATCCACTTGCACGTTGCCTTCCGCTTTGTCCTTCTCCTCCAACTGCCAGCAACCGCCGCCATTCATCGCCGCGCGCGAGCATTAAGCTATTTCTTTTTTTTTCTCGCTCGGTGGATATATGTACGTAGGTATGGAAGCATCCTCGAAAGCAGCAGATAGCCGGATGGAGTCTGCTACTCCAGTCTCTGCTGCTGCTTCTGCTGCTGCTTGCAAATCTAATTTCATATTTTATGAAGTGCCGCAAAGGACCAGGCCCTGCCTCGACCAGCCAACATTCTGACGCCTTTTATTTTACCTTGCGGTTGCACTTGGCAAGGATCTGCGGATGCCGTCCGAAGCTCAAACTGGAAAATCAATTGTTGAGCACATAAATTTGTTAGCACGAAAATTGCACCGTTGGGCAAAATTTATTTTAAAAATGCACTCGCCAAAAGAAAACCAACAAAAAGTGGAAAAAAGGCGAGAAAAAGTAGTAGAATGTAGCAAATAAAATGCCATTGACAGCACTTCGATTGGCATTTGACATGGCTGAGGACCAGCAGTGGCAGCATACCCCCCATACCCAATCCCTTCATTAGCGCCATCTCCGCTCGGCACAAGCGGCACAAGAACCTGCTGAAGCTCGTCTTCACTTAACTGGGTTAATACGATGCACAAACGTCTTGTAGCAGAGTTGGAAAGAAGAGAGCGTGGCGACAACAACAAAATTCGTTGCCAAATGTCTCCGAGTGTGAGCAACAATTTATCTACAGCATTCTTTCTGCTGGCAAATGCAACTGCGATAGGGATAGGGACAGGGTGTAGCCCGTTGAAAGGTAGCAACATTAATGCTTTTGCATGGCTCCCTCCATGGAAACGCGTCCAGGCGTTGCCTGATGCCAAGGACGGAAGCGGAAATGGCAGCGGCAAAAGCGAACAGCAATGGCAACAGCAATGGCAACGACTATGGCAACATTGTTGGAAACATGCACGTGAAACTTGTTACACAAGAACTCTGGCCCCAAAGGAGCATGCGAGAAATCTTAACAAAAGCGGCAATTCATTTCTTCTACAGCATTCTTCGAATCCAAGAGACGTGCACATGTCACGGATGCACAGGATAGTGTTTGGGGTCGCCACGAGGGGGTCAGCACCGCCTGTCACCTGATACCCGGGGCAGGCAGCCAAGTGCTGCTAAAGGGCCACCCACGTAGCATCCAGCCCCAGCCCCAGCTGCAGCTGCAGCCTGGCAGGGGATGCATTCAAAAAGCTAAGCGCACAAATGAGATAACTGCGAATGGGGCGCCAAACAAAGTGGAATGCCATGCAATATTTGCATGCAAGCCTGTCAGCCCCATAAGAGAGTGTGTGCTGGCTGACAGCTTCCACCACCCCCTCCCTCGCCGAATAATTCCAAGCATTCTGTCAAAGTGTTGCCTTGTTGGTGAGAGCAGAGGGTGAGGCAGGACACAGTGGCTGTGGCACGTTGGCTATTTCCCACAAAGGCATTGCGCTGGGACTGCGGACACGCCTCCTTTGGCTATCACTCAGCAGTGAGGAGTGCCAGGAGCCACGGCAAATCGAAATCAAATTGAAATGCGCAATGTGTGTACCGCGATCGAAAACAAGCACACCAATTCATAGCAAATGTTTAGACCGAAATGCAATTTCTGCGCGGGTGTCCTGCAGCTGCAGTTCCAGTTCCAGTTCCAGCCATTGCCATTGCCATCGACATTGCCTCTTGGCTATTAGCCCCATCGCGATGCATCGTCTGACTGACTGTCAATTGCACAATGGCCTCGCATGACACATGCACCCCATAGAGAAGTAGAGAGAGGGAGAGACAGAGTTGGAGCTGCAGCACCGTATAATCGCACAGATGTCAGACCGCAGAGCCAATGGGTTGGAATTACACACGCAATGACCGAACTAAACGAACCCTGTTCCAGCCTGGTCCTGGCCTGGTTCTGGCTTGTCCTTTTCTGGTTCGGTTTCATGGTCAGTTCAGTCGGAATGTTGCCAAAAACTGTTGCAGATCTTTTTCGGCGATTAAAACAGTTACAGAGTGGCAGAGGGCTGAAGAGAGAGGGGGGGGAGAGAGAGAGAGAGAGCGATACAGAGATGCGGTTATAATTGCCATGTCATTGAGTTACAGTTACAGTTACAGCAAGATAAGCCCCTGAAAAGTGACACCATTACGAGGTTTTGTTTTCAGATATATGTATCCCAATGAAACTACTGTCGTAAAATGTATCTGGAAACTGTATAGTATGTGCGACCCTTTTATTCTAAAAGGCAGCTTATCGAACTCCAACGCTATGCCACATGACAGTCGCTATAAGTTTAAACTATTCGAGGGGCAATATGTATAGTTTAGAAATACATATGTACTCCTTTAAGTATAGCACATCATTAGTTTCGATTTTAGAAGGGTGTACGATGAGTAGTAGACGAAGAAAAAAATTCGGACAATATATCGCAATATTCATGACAATTCACTGTCTATTTTCCCGGCCGTTCTTCTTGACGTTGTTAAGTATTAGATCTAGATCTTAGATTACACGCTTACAAGGCCACTCGCGAGCCGAATTGATCGTGAGAGTGAGCGCGAGTCAGCTCTCAGAGCGCTGACAGAGAGCGCTAACAGTGAGCTGTAACTGTGACCAGCGACAGGCTGTTAACATAGCCTAGAGCGCTAACAGCTGTTAAGTTTAGCCATTAACAGCGCTCTTGCCCGGTTAGAGCCCGGTTAAAGCTGCTGTCCTGAACAAATATTTGCCCGAAGCTTCTTTTTGCAGAGTTACTACAGGCTTACAATGTAATCATACCGAACAGCTCTCTCTTCAGAAACATAAGTCTGTATCCCAGTGATCACACAAAACAAAATAAAAAGGATTTTCTATGGCTCAAAAGTCTGCAGCTTCGTTCTAGTAACATGCCTAAATATAAACTGTCGCACGCGACTATGGCTTGTCTCACTTCTTCTTGACTCTTTTTATGTGCTGCTAGGTAGGCCTCGTTGAAAACACAACACAACACAACACTCAAGAGCAACAGCTACAAGAGCTAACTGCTGCTGCAGAGCATTTAGGAAATGAGCCATAAAGTGCCGTTGGGCCGTGGCGAGGCGAGGCGAGGCCCCTATCCGAGACGGGGACAAGCGAGTGCTATACGAGAGAGACACTATAGTGTCTTCTGCTTGGGGGAAATTGGCACTGTGAACTGCACTTGGGCATGGGTTGTGCTCGTATGCACTCAATTTTTGTCACTAGGCCGAGTGCTTTGCCTTTGCATGCATAAGTAGCCATTTAGTGCTGTTATGCTTATTACATGTGCACACACCCAGCCTCATAGACAGAGCTCTACCCAGAGCTATCCGTAGAGTCAACTGTCGTCTGTGCCGGCTAGGCCCATTTTGTGAGCAGTCTGCTTAAGTGCCGGTGCTATCGGCGCCCCAACGAACGAGCATACAACAGGGAGCCAACAACAGCATCGGGAGCAGCAGCAGCAGCACAGACAATTTTCCATTTCATTTTTTTGTGTGCAGCGCATAAACCTTCAACTTTAGCCCCGGCAAGGACATTATGCAGGTGTGTCCTTAGGTGTCGTCTATGTGGCCGGTGTCACCTCTTGATATTTTTATGTGAATTTATGTTTTTGATTAGTGCAAACCTGCCCTGTGACTTATGCATGCAATTCAGTTGCGTCAGTTCAGCATCTCAGCATCTCAGCATCTCAGCATCAGCCTCGGCCTTAGCATCGGCTTTGACTTTCATTTGCTGTGACTTTAATAAATTTAACGTAAGTGCGAAATACGACACAACAAAAGTTGTTCCAAGAAACGGATTCTTGGTGAAATTCCTAGCAGTTCTCGCTATAATATAAGAAGCAGAAAGGAATATTCCAGAAAATAATTTGCGACTGAGACTATAGGAAGGGTGTTCAAGATTGTTAGAATTCTGAGAAGTATTTATGTAACAGGGAGTGAGCAAGTCGGCCCACTGAATGAGCATTGGTTAACAGCAGTAACAGCAGAGCAGCAGCGCTAACAGTAGATTAACAGCAGTAATAACAGAACGTGAAACAACAGCAGATAAGCAGCAAAGGCAGAGGAAGAACACAGCAGAGAAGAAGATCAGAAGAAGGAGAGTAGTAAGAAGATAATCGAAGCAGACGGACGTAGCGTTGAACAGCAACAGCAGAAATCAGCCGATATTAAACAGTTACAGAATCCCAATTATTCTTACCATTGCCTGTGCACCGCGATTTAATATCAATAGAACTATATCTAAATAATAACTTACATTTGTGTTATTAGGGATATCTTATTTTAATAATTTGCTACGTTAAGGTATTCCCAGTATCCCAGTATTCGATGAAGAAATTTAGTAAGAAATTGCCATTTAAATATTTGATTCTTAAGAGAAATCCAAACCAGGAACATTTCGAAACAATCTATGACAAGGCGCCCAAGGGGCATGGCCACGCCATTCCCCAGCATTGCGACGGCTCATCTTGTTTATGGGCTCGTAAAGCAGCGCGCCTACTTTTGCCTTATAACTCAGCCTCAGCCTCAAGCCCCCCGAATCCCCAAGTCTCCCTCATCACGCACTGATTTTGCAGACACCCCACACCCACCCATTCAGAGACCCACTTGCACACACTCGTACTACAAAATATATGTATGGGGGGTACAATGGGGCAATGGGGGACTATGGGTATGGGTATCGGTATGGGTGTGCCACTGTACATGCGGGCTGTCACATTTACATATGGCCCCAGACTTATGTATATGTATGTATGTATTTCTGCTATTCTTCTTGTTTCTGCACAGTTCTGCCTGTCCCCTGCATTGTTGTTCGAGGTTGTTGCTTTTGTTTGGTGCCCGGCGCTGGCAAAGTATGCAATGAAATGTGAAATTTATGCATTTCACCTAATAGAAGTGCACAAAATGCTGCCCATAAACTATTTAAACTGCTTTGCGTGTGTGCTGCGGGGGCCGTATACGTTTAAATCTAAGCAAAAAGTACACTACGCAGGCAAACACGCAAAACACACACAAATATTTCAATATTTATTGGCCCCCGCCCCCACCACGGCCACAAGAGTCTGCTAAATAATTTAAAATGTCAAATGGTAAAAAAGCATCCGTTCGGCCACGGCAAATGTGTAAAAATTAAAAATTGCATAAACATTTAGTTGGGTTTTACGGCGTTTTGGTGTCGGTTTGGCTTAAGCTCCCTGCGGAATATTGATTTGGTTTATTTGTGCGCCCTCCCGTTCCCGTTCCCTTTCGCTTCTTCTGCTTTTGATTATATTTATGCAATCTGTGTAAATTCGAGTCCGGCAAGTCCCTAAACTGCCACTTGAAATTTATTTATACGCTACACACAAATTTAATTGCATTTGTCAAGTCCTTCGTCGGCGGCGTCGTCTTCGTTGTCTTTGGCGTTGTGTCCTTGTGCCCCGGGATTCGGCAAGGGAGCGCCAAAGGAGATGCGCAAGAGCAGAGCAGTGCGGGCGGAGGAGGAGTAGTAGGAGTAGGAGCACTACCATCCAGCACAATAAATAGTTTATTTAAGGATTGTTCTTTGGTGACGAATGACTGCCCCATTGTGTTCTGGTGCAGAAAAACTGAGGGGAGACCGACCTCCTGGGTCTCGCAGCCACTGAGGAGCGACTGAGGTAGCCATGACAGAGAGAGTGAGAGAGTGAGAGCATGCGTTGAAATGAAGAAATGAAATTTTCATTGTTTCTGGCGCCCCAAGTGTTTGAAAAAGTGTCGCACTTTGATTGCGTTTTTCCTTACATTAAACAGAGTCTGGGCGTCGCTTTCGGTCACGCTCGGATAGCTAGGTATCCCTCACCTCACCATGCTCCATGCTCCATGCTCCATGAGCCCCCCCCGGGTCCCTGCCTCTGCCTGACATTCGACTCTTTTCTCTTTGAAGTGCTTCAGGCTCCAGGGGCTTCTGCCCAGCTCCACCTCCCGCCCGTTGCCCAACGCTCTACGCTCTGCACTTACACCTCGCATTGTAGTCAATGTCCTTGTCAGCCTTGTTGCCCGGCCACACCCACTGTCACGGCTTGGCAGCTGCGGAGCCAGCCAAACGCGTGGCAAAGTCATCTTTAATTCATGAGGCAAGTTTTTGTCGCATGCATTCACTGCTTGTGTGTGTCTCTGTGTGTTTTTTTTTGTATCTTGTGGCTGCTTCTTTATATGATTCAACAGTAGATATGACTGAGGTTTAGCTTGGCGTGTGGCAGCGCCTTTCTATCGCATAAAGATATTTGTATCATAATAAGCAGCAGATTTCTCTCTCTATTTTCTTTCACTCTATCGCTTCATAGCTTTAAGTTTAAATATTCTTTGGTTTATCTTTATTTCAATGATTTAATTGGTAGCCTTACCCACCCCTTTCACATGCCAGAAAATTCCTTTAGCCGCTAAACAAGTCACCAAAAATTCATTGAAAGCCACTGCCAATGAAACTATTTTCATTCAGCGCCAACCCAAAAAGAGGATAACAAAAACTGACAATGAGTTTGCATTGTTAACGCGGCAGCACCACAGCAGCAGCAGCACCACCACCAGCAGAAAGGAGCAGAAGATGGAGAAAACCCAGAAGCTGCGAAAGGTGTTCAAGCGACTCGCAGCTTACCTGATGGGCAGGTCCTTGAACGCTTCAACACCAGCCATAGCCATAGCCGCAGCTCCGAACCCAGCTCCATCTCGGCGGCTGTCGCCCTGCTGCTGCTCAGGTTTGCCTTTGGCTGCGGCAAACGAGTTGTAAATATTTATATATACGCGCGGTGCGGTCTACAAACTGAATGGCTGGCCACCCAGCCACCCAGCCAAGCAGCCTGGCAACCCATCAGCCCACTAACCAACCAAACTAACCCACCTGGATCCCTTCTGGCTGCCTGGATGGAATTTTGATTTAGAATTTCTTGCCCGGCAACGATTCGACTAACTAACTAGAGTGCGACTGGCTCTAGGATTTTTAGTTGTTCTCGGCGCGGCTGTGGAGCCCTCAAAATTGAGAGTTTCAGAGTTGCGGAGAGACGACGACGTGAATGAGGATGAGAATGAGAATGACGATGACGCCGTCACGTCAGCCGTCACTGGCAGCATTTTTATTTGGATTTTGCGGTTTTTATTGCCGCAGCTCCGTTCGTTTCCTGCTGTCAGCAGTTCGCGGGCAGACTATTTGATGCTTTTTTTTTTTTCTGCGGAATGGAAGGTATTTCCCCGTTTATTTTTTTCTTTCTTTCATTCTTTTCTTATTTTTTTTGTGTTTTTTTGAGGCCCAAACAACATCTGGCAGCCACTAAAATCATCATCAAGCGGTGGCTCCTGCAACGGCTGCTGCTGGTACGGCTGTTGCAGCTGGCGGTCGGGTTCCATCAAAATATAATCTAGGGGAAAAAATCTAAACGAGCTTCCTCCCAAATGTGTGACAAGTCGCACACTTTTATTATAAACATTGAAGGCAGCAGCAGAACGACAACGACCCAGCCCATACATGCCACAATCTCCTGCCACATCCACGTCCCATCCAGAGCTCAAGTTCAGGCGTGGTTTTCTTCTTTTTTTGTGTGTGGGCTGTGAACCCTTTTCCTTTTGGACTCTTTCAGCGGTGCACAGCGCGAGCGGAGCGCCATTCAAATGCAGTTTTACAGTTCGTTGAGTGAAAACTTAAGCGGTTTTATGCCCCCCCACACACACACTTATAACGGGGGCAACCATCGCGCCTCGCAAGTGGGCATGGTGGCGTGGTGGTGGTGTAGGGGAGCAGACATTTTTGTGTTATGACAGCAATTTTTGCCATCATGCAGCTGCAGTTTGGTCAGTTTGTCAGCGCATAAATGCAGTTCTAAGCTAGTTTCACCCACCACGCCATACCTGTTCTTTTTTTGCCACCGCTTTAGATTTTGGTTGTTCGGTTTTGTTTTTTACAATATGCAAACGTGGCCGTTTGCCGTGAGCCCTAGTCCTGCTCGTGCTCCTGCTCCTGCTCCTGATACGCGTTGTGGTCCCCGGCATTGTTGCCCTCGCAGTTCGAGTTGATTTCCATCAGATTTTTTTTGTGTTGCAGTCTGTTTCAGTTAGGCGGTAGATGCGCCAACATTTTGCCACAGAATTTTAATGGAAAATATATACAATACCACGAAAATATTTAATTCAATTTGTCCATCAAAGATGGTTGTATGTAAATTTTAAATGCTTCCCTGACATTGTTTTTTTTTTTTTTGGTTTTGTTTTTGTTATTTTGAAATCGAAAAATGCCTGGCTTTGTTGGTGTTTTAATGGAATGCTAAGAGGTATGTGCTGTAGTGAAAATTAGAGCCGATATATATGGTGGATGGTGGATGGAGCTGCAGTTTTGTGATGTGCATATAAAATATTCTATGCAGCTTTATGCAATACAAATTTATTGTGTACTCAATAAAATATTTTTTCATTCGTTAAAAGAGTACAAAATATTTGCAGCAATTGAATGGCTTATAGATACTGTTTCTTGTATGGAAAACTTGTAAGGAGCTCTGAGTTTTAGATCGCTTAAAATTCCACTCAAAGAGCAATTAAATCCATTTCACTCCGATTTGAGTTTGACTGGAATTATTTAAGAATTAATAAATAGGGAAAGTTTTGAATCAAGATCTAGTACCGCCCGACAAGAGTACAATCCACTCCAAGTCAAGTCTCATCCGCAGAGGACATTCCTCTAGGCATTTGTCTATACTGAGGCTAATTTATGACTTGGTGACAGCTTCTGTGTTACTTTGGCGTGGAATCTTCCGCGCGCGCGCGCTTGGGCATGGCTCAGTCAGCTATAAATCCAAATTCTGTGGAAAAATTCCTACGTCAGCTGCTTGGGAACCGTCGAAAACAGGGCCCATAAAAGCATAAACTTGCATATATTCAGGAAAAATACCAGAAGAAGCAAACAACAGCAACAACAACAAAAAAGCAGCCGTTTCCCTTCCTCTGGTTATTATTGCTGCTGCTGCCGCTGCTGCTGCCGCTGCTGGTGGTGTTGTTGTCTGCCGGAAGTCGGAAACCATTTAATTTTCTCATGTGCAACTGGGACCTTCGTCCCTTCATCCCGCGTCCTGCGGCTGTCGCTGGCACAGCTGACATGTTTCTTTCGGCCTTTATTTTATACTATACTTTTTCTTTCTTCCTCTCTTTTGTTGCTGTTGGATTTTTGTTGTTTGGCAAATTTTAACGCTGAACATTTAATTCGGGGCAAACGAGTTAAGAGTAAAGTTGTGTTAAGTTTTTGTCGAGCGCTCGGCAAAAGAAAAACAAAAGCGGCAAGTGCACAAAAACGCAGAGAGGGGGGTGGTGGGATGGGGCTCTATCCTTTCCCTACCGTAACCGAAAAACAGCCGGCAACATTTATTTATTTTGCTACTGTCGAGCAGCAGAAGCCCAAGCCCAAAGGACTCGAGGCCGTGTGTAGGGTGTGGGTACAGGCCAGGGTGGCCGGGGGGCCGGGGCCAGGTCCTTTGCGTCTGTCAGTCCTTTACATACAAAGTCTTGTGCGCAGAATTTTAATTTGCAATTAAATGCAACCCACAAGCAGCTTTGCATCAAAATGGCAACCAGGCGGGAAGGGATTGGTTGCCTTGGCATTGCTGTAGGCTGTAAGTGGCGGGGGGGAGGATTACTTAAGGGCCAGGTGGATATACAATATAGATGTACGAGCATCTGACTATGGGTCTAGTGTATTAAGCTTAAAGGCGCAAGTCAAGACAGTAGTAGTGGCTGCAGCGGAGGGGAAAAGTCTCAATGCAGCCAAAGAGCCACGCCTTGACTTGCTCTCCTTGCTCTTTCTTTCTTTCATATATATATGTATGTATGTATGTATGTATATATATCTGTCTCAACCTCTCTATCCATCTCTTTCGCTATGCTCCATCTAGCTTTTGCTCTGGCAAAGCTGCAGCTTAAGTATTTTCAGCGAATGCGAATGTTTGAATTAAAACTTTGTAATTTCCCTTGTTTCATTTCATTTCGCTTTACTGGAAATTCATTTCTACTGTCTTTTCCGCAGCTCCCTTCTCCCCACGGCGCATTGCTGCTGCATCTCATCTTCTGTGTTTTCATTTTCTTGACTTTTGTTATGGTTGTTGTTGCACACATAAAATGGCTACCACTCATCCATCTCTCGTCTTCAGGTTGGTTTAGCATTTTCGGTTTTGGCTTGCTCGGAAATGCAGGGTGGGGGGAGAGAGATGAAGAGAGAGAGAGAGTAAGAGAGAGAGGGAAGGATGAGCTGGTCTCCCAGGAAAACCGTCAAATGCATTGGAGGGCACTTTTGTGCTTCTTGTATCCTCTATCCGACATCCACCATCCACCAGTCCTGGTCCTGGTCCTGTCCTGCCTCCAGTTTGGGGGGCACTAAAACTTGCCTTTTGCAGTCAAAGTGCAATTTGTTCAGCGAGCTGCAATTGCCTTCCCTTCCCATACCCACCCCACCGCTCTGCTGTTCCCTTCTGTGTCCACTGTCTTGTCAGAGTTTAATTTGTTTACGCGTTTTGCCAGTTGCCATTTGCCTTTTGGCTGGGCGAATGGGCGACTGGCAAAAGTTGTTATAATTGAACTAAAACCAGCGGAAGCTTTGGATTGTCATAGAAATTAGCTGCACACAAAAAAATAGTAAAATGGAAATCTCTTAAGCTGCTTTGAAATATTGGGTCCACTTTCTATGAATTTATAATCCCATAAAGCTATTAACTACGTTAAACTCCATCAAAGTGAGATATTCGTGGCACAAAATATAGCCCCAGGAGGTGCTAGGGGAACGAGAGAGAAAGAGAGTGAGTGAGAGATAATTAATTGAATACTTGAATGAGCTTAACACTCACTTAACACTCACTTCGGCTGCATTAACAATATTTGGCTTGAGAGAAAATACTTTTGACTTTGCAATGACTCATTCTCTCTACGGCGTACAGTACTCCACTCCAGTCCAGTCCACTTGGCTTGGTTCTTGGCTTAATTAACTGACTGGCTTAACAAAAAAAATTAATCAAATTTGCAGACAATGCCGGTTGCTCGTATCTCTGGCTGTCAAGGATATCGAATGTCGAGGCCACTATGACGGCTATGCGGCAAAGAGAATGCACATGAGCAGGAACAGGAGAGCAAGAAAATCAAACATTAATTTTCATTAGATAGGCACACACATGCAAACAGCACACACGCACACACATCCTTTACGGCCATCAAAATATGTCAGCAATGGCCATTTCAATGGAAATTTCTGAAACTCAGCCCGAGGGCTTAATAACTGTCCAACTGCATTATAAATGAATATACATATACACACGTGCGGTATGCGAATGAATGAATGAATGAACGATCAAATGTTGGCCCTGCCCCGTAGGCCCACTCCACTCTCTCTCTTTCTCGCTAGTCCTGGCATTATTAATATATAGAAATATATGTACATGTGGTTATGTGCAGAAATTGGTCGATGGGGCTCATTCCTTGAATTCACTGGAGAGCAATGCAAATGAAATGGAACGAATTCTGCTTGGCCCGAAATGTTGTCTAATTGAAATGGACACTTACGGCCCGGCCAGACCGCCTGCCATGGTTACGGACGGCAAGTGTCAGAGGCAAGTGCTTTACTTGAAAGAGAATTCTCGGTCCATCAGCTCGCCATCTATCACAGCTGACTGGATTACCTTCATTTGGACGGAGATGAGATTCTTTTTGCAAAAAGTTGTCTGACATTTTAATGTGTTGACCTCAGGACTTAGTTCATTAACATGTTGAGTCTGGCAATATTTGCTGTGAGAGAGAGTGCTGAGCTTCGGTTCGCTACGCTTCGTTTCGGATATCTACATTTACTGGCTTATGTAGTTGTTGTTGAATTTTGTAAATTATTATGGTACTTACACTGAGGGTCCTAACAAGAGCAGGGCCATTCCGGCCGGAGAGAGTGTGCGTGCGACATGTGCACAACGTTTGACATTAGCGCCAAAGTTAACATGTAACCAGCTGCAGCTCCAGGGGCCAGAGTCAGAGCTAGGCCCGGATCCTACTGCGTGTTTAAGTTTTATGTCTACATTCGGTTGAGCCTGTGGAGCTTTAGTGCTGGACTAAGTAAATTTTAGTGCAAATGAGCAGTCGGGGCTCGGGCACAGACGACCCGTTTGGATCCGTTGCTGGAGAGACTCGGGGCTGGCATAATCATAATTAAATAACTTTTGTCACAGTGCCAAATAAGCCTCATACTCGTATTCGGGTTGCACATCATTTACGTGAATTTACGTACACACACAGCCCCATGCAGAAAGGCTTTCATTAGGTATGCCATTGCCACAACAAAAACAACAAAAACCAACCCAAACAACACACAACAACGGGCAAAGAAAATAATGGGTGAGTGGAAAGAGCTGGAAAAAAACTAAGCGCAAATGTGCCAAAATAATCCGCTTAAATAAAATGCCAGAAGAAAATTCTCATAGTCGCATTCAGGCAATGGGCTGCAGTGGCAGTGGCAGCGGCATCATCAGGAGCAGCAGTCGCATCCTCCATCAGTCCTTGTGCCACTTCCACTTCCATTTCCATTTTGTTTTTTTCTTTCCTCTCTCTCTCTCTCTGTTTTGTTTGTCTGCTGCATGTGTGTGTGTGTGTGTTGGTTAGTCGAAAGCCACATAAATGGCACAAAAAACAACAATTATACTGTGAGCAACAAATACCAACCATAGCAAGAAATGGCCTGGCATAACCATATCAGCAATGGGGTGATTGAACGGAAATAGTAGCATCGATGAATACCCTTTAGAGAAATATCTAAAGTTTTATAGTTAAAGTTTAAATTCCATTCTACCACCTCTGACTTTCATTAATCCTCCTGATAGCTGAAATATTCATTTTGAAGACATCTGGGAGCATTATTCAAAAATTGTTTTATTTAGAATTTATTATTATTATTATTTATTTATTTGGTAATATTTTCTAAAATCCATAAGGTTCTTTCAGGCCCAATATAACCCGCAAAACTATTTCTTTGATGGGTACAAAAATGGCAAATATTTTTCCATATCAACTTTAACTGGCCCAAGTTGAGGCAGTTGTGAATTTCGCCAGGCTTGTGGGTCGTGTGGGTCGTGTGGGCGTCTGCCGACTCATTGTCATTGGCGCCTTTAATTAAATGGATAGAAATGAGCCCCACCCCCCACGCGACCACGCCAAAGGTATCTCGGATCAGAGCCGGCAGCTAAAATAATCAAACAGCGGAGGTCTGCAATTATATTGAGTCAAAGCATTTGTAACTAAATCTCATAATTTTGGAGTCCTTGCCCGGTGAGTTGTTTAAGCAAAATAATTAAACTGAATTCAGTTTGGATTAAATATCATTTTGGAACCTGATTTAGTTTATGTGCACAGTTCTAAGCAGCAATTCCCCACACTTTTAAACTTCCTTCCTTCCTTTCATGATTATGATGTGGGCGTCCGAAATTTCATGCCTCAATGGGTTTTTCTTTTCGCCCGCTGTCTGAAAAAGAAATTTCCGTGATAATCGAGCTACGCCTTGGTCCCTGACTTTTGTATTATTTATGAAGTCTCACACGTGTGTGTGCCTCTGGGCCTGCCTAAAATTAAGGCAAACTAATTACGAAAGGAGCACAGGTGTTTGTCAAAAGCGAATTCACTGAACAAAATAATTAGCAGAGCTGAGTTTTTTAGTTGCCAATGCTTTTAATGAGCATGTGTGTGTGTGTGTGTGTGTGTGTGTGTGTATACGTGTGGGACTAGAACATTATAATTAGCCGTGTAGTCGTTAGCCTTAGCCATGAGAAGCCTCATTTGTAAATCTCTCCGCCCTCGGGAAGTATCAATCAGACGCCATTTGGTCCGCCTCAATCTCCTGGCGTAACTGCAGCATTTTTTATGCACAATTTTCAAAGCAAAACCTCTACTAACTGACGAGCTAACTAACTGACTGACTAACAGAGTGACTGGCAGACAGACAGACAGACAGACTGTCCATCAGCTTGTGTATCTGCTTGTTCCTCCAACGCTCTGTCAGTGGGTTTGTGCAGCGTGTTGTCTAATGATTAACCCACTTGATTGAATATAATGCCCTTTGAAGACGCAGCGCAGACAACCGGCTAAGTGCCAACAGACCAGGCAAAAGGAAAAGTGCATCGGGAAACCATAAACGACTAGCTGATGCTCTGACAGAGTCAAAGATATGCAGATGTGCAGCTAAAAGATATGCTCTTGGCTATCCACAAATCTCATTTATTCGTTATTCGAATACAACAGACAATCAAATAGCTCTATACATATATTCCTTACTTGTTGTTTGCCAGCTCCTTAACAGAGTACTTACAGCTTCTAGTACAAGAAAAAAACAAACTGGCAGACAATCTTGGGCAGGCTTTTGTCTAGCTGGCTGCCTGCTTTCTTTGACTGCTCATCATCATGATGCTGGCCAGAGCCAGAGCCGGAGCCAGGCTCGAAGAGCAGCAAGAACATTAAATTTTTTACTTAAGCATGAAAGATCTGGTTGTTGTTATTATTGTGGGCGTTTTGCCTGTGCCCCCCCCGCCACAGACCTGCGAAATAAAAGCAAAAACAGTCGAGAGCAAAAGCAGGGGAAATGGAAAATGGCAGCGCAGAAAGGCAAAGGCAAAGGCAAAAATGGCTGGTTGGCTGGCTGGCTGGCTGTCTGACTGGCGCATAGACAAGGGAATTGGTGTAAATATGGCAAGTGGCTGTATGGGCCCCATCCTGTGAAGGAGCCGTTAAAAAAGAAGGCAACGGCGGACTCCGGCACAGGGCAGGGCAGGGCACTGAGTTCCATTCATGCAGGAGAAGACCAGACAGAGGGGCATACTTTTCATAGCCACTGTGCGGTTTGTGGTGGCGTCGCTGCCGCTGCCAACGTTAGATATTTTCATTTAGTTTCCTGTTTACCGTACCGCCTCCCCAGAAAGGCCACCAGTAGGGGGTGGGGGTTCAGGAGCAAGTCGAGTCGAGTGGAAGTATCAAAGTTAGTGAAGTAGCAGAGTCTCCTTTGGATGACGGGGCAGGCACCACTGATGCCACTCAAATGCTTAACTATGCAAAATAAGTTGCATTTAAGATGCTCCATTATGCATGTTTATTTTATGCCGCTGATACAGCCACGCCCACGTGGTCCCTAGACCAAAAGCTGGCCAGGTATAATGGCGTCGCGGCCTGCCAAGTGCTCAGTGGCTGCCAAGTTAAATGAAGTCTGAGGCTTGGCTAAAAATACAGACAAGAACACATGCTTGACAGATCAAAGGAGCGCTCCTTTCTTTCTCTCTCTCTCCCTCTCACCTTTCTGGATAACTTTATCTGTATCGATTAGATGCTGGCACATCAAACAATCTCCTTCTTCAGTAAACCGTCTTGAAACCATATTTGCACTGAATTTTTTATGAGCGAGCTCCTTCAGTGCGATTGTAAATCCTTTTTACGACACAATACGCAGACGGCTAATAAAATGGCATTGCAAATTGTTGCATTTGACGGCTGCCCAGAGAAAGCGATGACGTCTTCAGCCATAACCCAACTTCAGTTATAGTCAAAGTTGTGTGTGTGTGTGTGCGAGTGTGTCCCATAAAATGTGAAGCATATGGCATCTCAATTGACAGACAGTTGCGGCTAAATGGATAAGATAAGAATTTTGTATGCACCAGATACATTTTGGTCTGACATAAAGCACATATATCGGATGCTCCAAAAACGCCGTATTGCGCTGTATGCCGGCCATTGCAATTCGATTCCGATTGATAAGTTTTAATTTCCTACTTTGGATTTTTATATGCAGTCGAGTGAGAGAGAGAGCCTAGAGTGGGAGCCAATTGGCTCATTAAGTTCTTTCAACTGGAGATTTGATATGGTAAAACCCCAAAGCGAGCAGCTAAACTGGGGTGGAAAAATGAAGATAAAATCTTCAACCGCTTTACAGATTTCTGTATACAACCATGGACAATCCACAATTCGAGCAGCAGCCAATAAAGTTTGGCTGGAATTACGGTAGCCATTTCGATTTGCCTAAACGCTGCAAGTGGATGCCCTGAGTGGATCCGCGTGCTGGTTTCACAATATATCCGCTGGCAATTGCACCTTTTGAACCTTATGAGTGGGCGGGTATGTGCTAGCCAGCGAGCGCTTAATGAAAGTTCATTAGCATTGACCTCCGCACACTCAGCTGCAGGATGGAGTATGGACAGTTGCGAGTAGTTGCAACCAGAGCTGATTGACGACTCGCATTACGGACTGCGGGAACGGCAGGTGGCCGTGTGGGCGTTGGGGGGCGTGGGCGTGCGGGCGTGTGGCCGGTTGCGGCAGTCGTCGCGCCCTGTCTGCAGGTGCAGTTAATCATTGTGGATGAGAGCGAGAGTGAGTAAACAATGGCCGGGCATGTGGAGGGCACGCCATGCCACAAATTCCAATTACATCTCCGGCTAACAGAGTCCAGGTCCTGTATCTTTCCTTGTCCATTCCCCATTCCCGCGTCCTTCTTCTTCTCCATCTCCATGTATTGCCAGCCACAAATGCGATACCGATGCGAAGTACACAACTTTTCCACTTGGCAGACGCAGGCCGCATACATCATCCCTTCCATTTGCACGGCCATCGATTTTCGGTTAACGCCCTCGACCAGCACCAGCAGCAGCAGCAACAGCAGTGGCTGTGGCAGCCACAGAAGCCGCAGGACAAGTTGCCGTCCTAGGACATCCTGTACGCGGTCGCCTTTAATGCGAGATATTGGCATTTAAGGCCAGCCACCGTATCGATACTCGGACCACCATCGAGTAGTCCCAGTTAAGCGGTCAGGCGGTCAGGTGGTCAGGTGGTCAGTCGGTTCAAGGCAGATAATCCCGCAGCTCAAGGTGTACACTCGGTCGGAGTTCATCCCACGACCAGCATAAATACATTTTAATGACCTCCGTAGCTCGCATGTAAATAAACTTATTACCCAGCCACCGCAGTGCATCGATTGCGGTGGAGACAGGCTGGACTATCGTCTTAAGCTCCTGAGTTGTAAGTTTTTCCCTGTACAGCTTGTGGTCCTGTCCCCCAGTTATCAATAAGCTCTAACTATTCCAAGTTGTGAAAATTGTTGGACTCCCATAATCGGATTTAACAATGGGTTGGGTGGCGGGTTGCTTGGAGCTTTTCAAAGTTATTACAAGTAACTTTCCCTTTGGAATCATAGTTTTGTTAAATGGAAATTGATAGCTACGGGTTCTACGACCAGATATTGTAAAGGACAAAGGATGTGCGCTGTAAATTGTATTGTTAACAATTCTTCAACTTTGCCTGGCGCTGAAAACTATCATTAAAAGTGTGCTAAGCACAGGGTAGATATCAATCAACTGAATGTTAATTTCGATTTTGTTGCCAGCTTTTAGCTGAAATTTATCTCCGTTATTTCAAAATATTAAACAAACACAAGGTAATGTGAAATTGAGTGCAATTAATGCCAGTGAAAGTTCAATTTGCTTTTAATATTTAAAAATCAAAAGAAAGTCAACAGTCGGCTACGTTTTTTGTCCGTTAATCAATAATGAAAAAGTTTGCCATGCTAGAAACTCATTTTAGTTCCCTTCTTTTGAGTTGAAGTTTTTCTTTTGCTATTTTAAGTAACTTTCGTGATTTTCACAGCTGCTTAACATGTCCAGCAATCAATTTGCTATTGTTGCCACGTCGAAACGCTGTCCGACCCATAAAGACTACGGTTAAGACTAACTATGGACGGGGAAATGAAGTAGAGCCCGGCACGATATTCATCACTATTTGATGGTGGCCTTTAGGGCTCAACAATTTTCTTTTACTATGCAGGACAGATCCGGAGAGGGATCACAACGACGCTGCCGCCTTTCGCTAGCCATTGGGGGTGTTGGGCGAATAAAAGAAAAACCACTTGAAACTGCATTGGACATTGTTTAAATTGCTGCGGTTCGCGTACGTTGAATTTTCGTCTCTTGTTTATTTTGCGCTTTATTTCGGATTCTGGATGCCCCATTCTTTTTCATTTTTGGTCTCTGGCTGTCGTTTTTTATGGCTCGAATGGAGGAGACGGAAAGCGAGAGAGAGCGCGAGAGAGTGAGAGAAAGGTGGGTGGGTGAGTGTGGGGAATTGAATAAAGCATAATATACGTACGCTGGCGATTTCGATATAGCTACAGTAAACCCCTTTTAGTGTGCTGCGAGGTCAGGGGTCAGTAGTGAGCACAGAGTCCGCCGTCCAACGTCCCCTGTCCAGGGTTCATAGCCACACAAAAGAGCGAAAGAAAAACTTAATGTAATTGAATTCATTTATGGTTTTGTTTGGCTTTTATTTTTCTTTCGGCTTTTCACTTACGCTCGCAGAAATGCCAAGAATGTTGGATGGTTGTTAATAAATATTTCATTTATTTGCCCGGCTCATGGCGAAAAGGGATTTCCCACTGCCACCGCGCCGCGCCCCACCGCGCCGCTCCACCACAAACAGCCATTGTTTTTGTGGGCTTTTGTGCTTTAATTAAAAATATGCACAGGCAAGGCCAAAGTGTCCCAATTTCGTGGCCAGAACAAAGCACTCAACTAAATACGAAACTAGCGTCGATAGACTAAGCGCAGCGCCATTCTCATCCCCTCCCCCCTCTCCTGAGCCCTGCTGCTTGGACCATCTTTTGTGTCCTTTTTTGGCTGCCCAGTCCCCGGAATAAAGGGATATTGGGTTATTAGTAAATATGCTTTCATATAGTACATGAAAGATTTATGCAAAGGACACTCCCAGGCAGCCCTGGCCCTGGCCCTGGTCTGGCTTTGAACCCCGGCCCGGCCCGGCCCCTGTCCCGGTGCCGTACGAGCATACGTACCTTCTGCAAGTATGCAACATATTTCATAATAATCGCCTTCGGGCCACAATGCCTGCCACACACCACACGCTCTCTCACCTGCTCCGTGGATGCCTTAGCCTCAGCCTCAGCTCCGGCAAAGTTATCCCTTTTTAGCTCAAAAGAAACCCCAAGCCTTGGCTCGCTCATGTGGCTAATAAAATAATTGAAATTCTCTCTAAGCATGAAAAGGCAGAGGCGGTGGCTTCTCGTTCGTACTTCTCATACATACAAATTGGTATGCCATGGCCAGAACAGAACGGAAAGCTCCGTTCCGAAACGAAACCCTTTGCGGAATTACGGAAAATTCAAATTCTTTTACTTGGGCCGACACTTCGGGAGGCTGTCAATGTTTTGGGGCACTTTTCGTATTTGAACGAACGTTGCCAACGAGAACTCACTTGGACTTGTTTTGAATCCATCTGTATCATCTTATTAATAATCAAAAACGAAGCAAGATTTACCGCCTTTTAGATGCCTTTTAGTTACAGTGGGTTTTTTGTTGATGGATTTTATTTTATTTGATTTTTTTTCCCATCAGAAACTTTCTTTGATTTTCAATTTCAATAATAAAATTTGCTTTGCAATTTTATGCCGAGCTGAGCAGCATCACGAGAGCAGGAGCAGGAGCCGTAATAGCATCAAGGGAGTGGGGTGGGATACGGGGTAGCAGTACGGGACCCATCTCTATTTCTCAGCTTGTGCATTTGAGATGACTCTCGGAGCGGCTCCGTATTTATTTGCATACGCATAAAGATGGAGAGCGGAGATACATACGTAAGTGAGCAGCCAGGCAGCCAGGCAGCCGCTTCCCTGCCAGGCCTTCGTTCTGCCCTGCTCGAAATCCACTTTCCCAGCCCAAAATCCTTTGTGAACGTCAAGTTCCATTTGGCACATGTGAGAATTTTATAAAATTTCATTTTATTTGACCAGAATTGACTTAAGTTGAAGGTTATATTTAAATGTTTAATGGCTTGCTTGAGTCAACTGGGGATTGAAAGTGGGTCAAGCCTTCAGTTGCTCACAAGTTTATTATTCATTATAATCAAATTTTCTAACTACTCTGCTCGGCGTTTTTGTCTTTTCAGTGATAGTATTCCAGTGGGAATTAATAAGGCTAACTGAATGCGAGGATTTTTCAAGTAGGTCAAGCTATGGGTCGACTCTATTATTTAAAGAATTATCGTAGCAATTGGCAATTTATCCTTAAATAAAATAGATTGATTGTTGTATAGTTTATTTTATTATCAGCCACATTTTTGGTATTTCGTATATTTGCTTGCATTTTTTTTTCCCTGTGCGTTCATTAACCACAAATGATTGTGGCTGGGTGTTCAATAAATTTTTGGTTATTTGCTATAGCGCCAGGGCCAACAGCCAACTGCCAATCTACGAGTATATTCCCGTGGCCTCTCTCTCTCTCTCTAGTGGCTGCCATGGACATGGTTCAATGCTCATAATTAAAACCGATAATCGTGCGTTGATGCAAAACCAGCAATGGAGCTGCAGCAGCAGCGGTTCGGTTCGGTACGGTCGGTCGTTTAGGGTGTCGTAAATTCAGCAACAGCCCCAGCCCCAGCCATGATATCCACGATATGATGGCGGTTTGGCCTGTTTAAACTTTTCTTCTGGCTGCCATAATGAGTGTGAATATTTAACTTGGGCTATCGGCAAAAGCTTTGGTCAAATAGTTGCACACGCTTATAATTAGATTGATGGTCTACATGGCCACAGCAGCGTGTGATTAGCGATCCTCAAAGTGCTACTCCCGACAATATACATATGTGTGTGTGTGTGTGCCATATGGTTGCAGCTGACAAAGCTCCATCCTCTAGCCCCTGTCTGTGCTGTGCTTCACACCTGCCCCATGGCCGTTTTTCATGCTGGCAGCACTTATCACAGCCTCAAGCTGGCTGAAAGAGGAGTAGCAGACGGGGGGGTAGCACTTGCACGGCAAATAGAGCGTCATTAATTTAACTAAAATAGTCACGGCACCGTTGCCGGTCGCTGTTGTCTTGGTCGCTGTCGCTGTCCTCCTCCCTGATGCTGTTGCGTCTAAATGCAATCATTTTAACCTGCAGACCCGACCTGAAGCGGCTGTTATAAATGTGCAACAACGGCACGGCGACAGGCAGTAGAGACAAAAGAGAGAGAGAGAGAGAGGGAGAGAGAGAGAGAGAGAGAGAGAGCGAGAGATAGCTTGAAAAATTATGCATCAAGTGACAACGACAACGAATGCCATTTCGACGACATTCATTGCATAAGGAAAAGGACTCAAGACCTATTCCCCATCCCATCCCAACCCATCCCATCATCAATTCCATTCCACTCCACACTTCATTGCCTCTCGGCATTCATAAATATGGCGCATCGGAAATGTATTTAGTTTGAGTTGAGAGCGGCGGAAGTATCCATGCCTGAGTGGATTTGATTTGCCATCTGCGTCGCATGGCCCAGCAATGTATCTGCTTCTGTTTCTGTATCTGTGTATCTGTATCCATGATTTAGTTATGCGTACGAGTACATAAATAAGCACAGGAAATAAATATGATAAAATCGCAAAAATAAAAATGAAAAAATGAAAAAGGATGAAATGAATGTTGTTTGTCTGATTCAAGGTTGGGCAAATGAAATTTATATTAAAAAATGAACCCAGTCCCACAACGGAAATGGGCATAATGAATCATTTGTGATAAATGCGATTGTGTGTGAGAATATATGTAGATTATAGTCTTAAGATTTCAACCTCAACCTATTGCTCCACTTTAGTGCTTTCCTTTTGAAAGATATTCCCTAATGGAAAGCTGCTTTAAAACTACAAATCAAAAAACTGAAACCAAAATGGGATTTTTGCCTGGGCCCATAAAAACATGCTACATTTAATTTGAACGTTTTCTGTTTCCTGCATGTGTGGGTGCGCGGCCGTGCGTCTAAGCCCTGCCAGCCGTTGGCTAATTTCTTTTTAGCCTGCATCACTCCACCTCTGCCGCACACAAATGGAAAGAAAATATGCGAGAATATATGAGCAGAACTATGCCGACGAAAATAAATTGAATTTATCAACCGTTGACGTCAACGCACACACACACACACACACAGGGAGAAAACTCTGGAGGCGTATGAAGCAAATGCGGAAGAGGAAGAGCAAACCAAGCCGAATGTTTTTTTCCCATAATTTCCGTTGTGCCCCGGGGCAACGGCCATGCCATGCCATCGCCCACGTGCAGCACATGCATATATAGGGGAATAAAATGATATAAGGTGGGGGTCCAAAATCCGAGAGGGAAATAGAGCAATGAGAGGCCACATTGAAGATGCAAAGACTTCGGCAACTTATCGTTATAATTAGGTACGAGAAATGGGAAACATTTAGCAGAGAGCTCCACAAAAGAATTTCACCAAACAGATCACAAACAAGCGCTAAAGAGCAGAAAAGATTAAGAAAATTCTGATACTTAGAACGAAGACAGATCGTTACTTGCACATAAATTAAAGATGCTGTAATATATCTTTATATGTTAGATTAAATTCGGTCTGAAATGTTTCACGGAACGTCTTCTGCATAATAATAATTATAACAATTGTCATAATACGAAAGAGCCAAACATTATATTTTGGTCATACATAATTTGGCAAGCTGTGCGCGCCCAATCGGTAAGGGAAAGAGTAAATGGGGGGTGGTGGGGGGAGACAGACAGCCACTCGTTTCCTCGTATAATATCAAACAAAATAAACAATAAAATTCAGCCACAAATAAATTATGCCCTTGAGCGGCGAGTATGTCGATGTCAACAGAGAAGGCTTTCTTCTTGTTCTTGTTCTTTGGGCCCAGTTTAGTGGCCACGCGCTCGAACACGAGTATGTTTGTGTGTATTAAACTGATGACAATCAAATACACAAATACAATTACAAATGCGAAAACACACACACACACATACACCCTCACAAAGATGCACACATGGCAAGTCAGACAAATAAGGAGGGCAAATAGTGAGCCCCCAATATAAGGGGGTGAGGAAGTGAGAGTGAGTGAGAACCGACAGCAAGACTGAGCAAATATTTTAGCAGCGACTGAAACAAAGACATATTACTATCACAGGATGTTTGACTGTGTGTCTGTGAGTGTGTGCGTGTGTGTGTGTGTGTGTGTGTGTCCAAATTGAATTTGATTTATTGAAATTTGATATTTTCCGTGATACGAGTGCTGCAAATCAAGCAAACATGAGCTAGACACACACAGAGGACACAGACACAGAGACAGGCACAATCAACATTGGCAGTATAGTCACAAGAAAAGGAGACACGAGACACAACTGATGGTTATGTGGCATGAGAGGCACTTGCCACACATTTACCAATTTTCTTTGCTCTGCAGAACAAAAACGCACACAAAAACTATGGCAATGTCTGTCTCTATCTCTTTTTTTTTTTTTTGAAGTCTTACCAAACAAATGCCGGAAAAATACTAAAGCTGCTATCGATAGAAATTGATTGAATTTTATTAAGGTGGTGGCTTCCTATTGAAGTTTTGTTTTATTTGCATATTTATTTTATTGTTTTTGCCATTTACTTTACTTCCGGTCGGACACTTGGACACACGGACAATGACCTAAGCGGATTATAAAGGTTTTATAATTATGAATGTCAGAAAAATGTATGAATATTTTCAGACAAAAAAAATTAATATTTAATTATTATTAAATTATATTAATATATATTATTAATTATTATTATATTATTATATATATATTATATTACTATATATTTTTAAATAATTGGCTAACAATTTTAGACACTGCAAATATTCAGCAAAAATAATTAATGCTAGAGTTCCGCATCCATTTCCGAGTTCATTGACTTCCGTTTGCTTGAGTTAATCAAAATTACAATCAAAGCCGAAGGCAGACAGGAAGATAAAGACTTTATTTATAGACCGTTTGGGGGGTGTGAAAAGGTGAGGTGAGACAACTAAACCAACTCAAACTCGTAGCTCAGTCAACACATTCAATTTGGAATGCGTTTCGCACGTAGGAATCGGAAGACAAAGACAATGAGAACACAGGGGCGCACAAATTGAGCCAAATGAAATGAAATCAAATAAATCCGTTTACAAGAGAGTGAGAGTGAGAGCAAAGGAAGGAGAGGGGGACCAGAACATGTGACGCCATGCTGTTCTGATTGCACTCAAGCACAGCAGCTACAATATTTATTACATTTGATTATGTTGAAAGTCAACTTTATCAATTTTACAGCAGTTAGCCAATAAACCACAACAGACAACAATCGAAGCGGAGGAGGCGGCTGGTCTCTGGCTCCAGCTTCCGCAGCAACAGCAGCAGCAGCAACAGCAACAGCAGCAGCAGTATATTAAAGTACATATAGACGTATGTATTACGAGTATTTGTTGCATATAAATCCTAAATGGACAATGAATGTCAAGTAAAATAAATTAGAAATGACAATAAATGAGCAACTGCCAAATGGGAAATGGAAAGTGGGTTGTGCGGTAGTGGGGTTGTGGGGCAGTGGCCAGTGGGTGTGCGGTGAATGGACTTGGACTAGAGCGCTCCCCTTCGACAGTCTGTTGACAGGCAAACAGACAGCGTGTCGCTGTAATTGGCAGCAGTAGCAATGGCAACAGTATGAGTAGAATGTTGGCCACATAACAGCAAAAGATTTCTGCAGTTTACCTCTCTCACTGGCACTCCCTCTGCCCAGCCCCTGTCGCACGACAAATTGAACAACAAGCAAACCCAACACAGCCCAACCGAGCTGAACTGAACTGAACTAAACTGAACTGAACTCTTTGCATATTTGTTGCAGCGAGAAAATTTATGCAGTGGTTTTTTCCTGATGCTTGCCCTAGGCCTAAAACAACACCAGAGACAAGTTGGAGCCCAGCAACTATGGTGGAACGAAAGAGAAATTTTTCAAATGCAAAGTTTTGAGTAGATATAAATATCGGGTAAATAAATAATAATTATAAAAATTAAATTAAATATTTATGGATTAAGTTCTGCTGCTATATATATCTTTTATTTAAGCAAAGAGCCTACCTCTAGTTGCCTCCAATATTTCATGCCATCATTAATCACTTTCAGTCCAGTGTGCCTGCAATCAAAATGCATTCACTGCCTCCTGCACTCCGAATGCTCTGGCAAACTTTTTTGTTTTTTCATTCTCAAAAATTGCATGAAATACACACACACACACAGGTACAGATACACACACACACACACACTAGGGAATAGGTAAACTAACAACACGTGCAACAATTTTGATGTCTCTCGCTCTGTTTTCCTGTTTTCCAGTTGGTTTTCCGTCACTCCGTCTGCTTAGATGATTATTAGGCATCAACTTTAACTCCCTCTCTCTGTTCCAACGACAAACACAGGCTGCCAATATGCAATATAGTTCCAGACAAGTACGCAACACAATATTGATCCACTCCCAGCGCCCCCAGCGCCCCCCGCAGCGCCCCTCCCTAATTCTGCCACAGTGGGTTGCTAGGCCGTTGACAATATCAGACTTTTATTCCGGTGCCCGCCCCAGCGTCAGCCAGCGATTTGTCTGTTTGTTAACCAATTCATTTGTCATGGCAGCGTCACTGCACTGGGAACTGAGACCGACAAAGGGACGTGCGGGCGGCACTGGGCAACGGCAAAATTGAAATTTTTGCTTTGGCGCTCTGACCAAAGCTGTCATGGAAAACTGTTACGCGAAAATATAAACATGGGGGATAATGGTAGAAAATTAAACGCATATTTTCCATACTACTCGTTTGCTGCAAAGTTTTATCATTAATTTCTGATTACGGAATGAGTTATTTATGTGACGCAGAGACTTGGGGAAGAGGACACAAATCAAAGGCAGTCAAATGGCTGCCATTCCATTCACCTGACCAACGACACAGGCAGAATGTGTGTGGGGTAAGTTGCGTAAGTTCAATCAGAAATAACACCGCCCACTGACCAAGCAACCCACACTATCCCACACTTTGGCCCCACAGGCTCCAACCAGCCTTGGACTGATTCTGACCGTATGCAATCGCCTGAAATTTGGTGGTTGCCTCGGTCGTTTTATGACTGCACTGGGACCCATAATTTATGAATGAATTCATGAATGTCGAAGCAAAGTGAAGTGAAGTTCTGGCCCTGGTCCTGGCCCTGGCCCTGGCTCCCTTGTACCTACTCGTTCTTCTCTGAATTGAAAACGTCAGCTTATATGTTGGTGAGGGAGGGAGGGAGGGTTCTTGGTCACTCGGCCCAAAGGACCTGCCTCTGACCGGTCTCGGCCGCAGCTCACGAAAATTTAGTTTTTGATTATGTCGATGTCCATTAATGTCCCTGCTCCCCCGAGTGTGATATGTGTGTGGTGTACGGGTCGAAAGGATGAGGTTAGATGGGGTAAGATGATGTGCTGATAGGTCCGACTTGGGGTACAGAGAGCCTTGAGAGACTGTCCTCCTGCTGCCGTCCACTTTGCATACATATGTAGATGTAGATCCTTTGCGTGCGCAATCAACCTGAAGAGGTGCGAACGTGCTAAATTAGTAAAATAAATTACATATTTGCGGGCAAATGGGATGCACACACCAGAGTCCATCTACTCGAACAATCATGCGAGTATGTGCCCCCATTTGCGGGCAGGGAAGGAGTCGTGTCCGGTTCGCAGCTCTCTCTCTCTCTCTCTCTCTCTCTCTTCGGGGACACTCACCTAATTATGTGGCTTATGTTATTATTAGTTGGAAAATTTGTCCACGGGCGTGGGCGTGGGTGTGGGTGTGGGTGGCCTTGTGGGGTTTAGTGAATATTGAGCTATGAATTTAAATGAATTAATAAAATGAAGTTCACACCCCGCACATACATACAATTATCTCGGCATGGCTGAGCCATAATTCAAATGTTTATTCGCACATTTTGATATCATTAATGTGCATAATTTTACCGGCATCGGTTTTATGGCATTTTCATTGCGATTCCCTGGGACTGTGATTGGGGGATAACTATTTAAATTATTCATAGGCCATTCGCTTTGGTTACGCTGAATCACTAAAAGTAATTAGGGGTTAACTTACGAAAAATAGTTTTTCCAGTAGAGCGGGAAATTTTCATATTTTGATGCGAAATAATGCAAATATTTGTAATCCACAAATACGCGTATGCAGTGCCCAAAGTAGGTACTGTCGTGTCACATGGCTGCGGATGCATTGCCAAAATCAGACATCGGTTGCCATCGCCTACAGCGGCGGCTGCCAACAAGCAAAAGCCCGGCTCAATGACTGTCACACCAGCAGCATCGAAGCGGGCCATGTGGCCTATTGGGACTGCAAGGTACCCGCTACTCCGTTCCAAATGAAAAATATCCACAAATAACAATATGCCCGTGCTGCTCCACAAGTAGAAGGTACACCAAAATGTGCAGCCAAAAAATGGCATATGGAACATTTGTATTCGCGTAGTAGATGTGCATATGGATGGGCTCGTGTGTGTGTGTGTGTGTGTATGTGCACACAAGTCGAGGTAGATGTATTTGCCAGCATGCATCAGTGGGCACGCGAAAGGGCGCCCGTTGCCGTTACGTATACGCAATGTGCAACATGAATGGCACGCCCTGGCAGAGTATCTCATTGCAATCGGCAAAGTAAATCGCACGGCAAATGCATACAATAATTTTGCGCATTGAAAGAAGGCAGCCGTAGCAGGACCAGAACCAGGAGCTGCAGCACCAGCCCCAGCCCCAGTCCCAGTCCCAGCACTCTCATTCCCATTTGTAAATTATGCGTACCCCCCAAAACTCCTCTCCACTGCTTCTCCAAGCCAATGCTGCTCCCCCCTTTTTATTTTGTTTGCCAAGCTCTGTTCTGCTCTGCTCTGCGCTGTGCTGCTCTGCGCTGCACTGCTCTGGCTTGCCGACTTTGACGACTGGCGATATTTTGCAGAGCTAAAGCCGGAGAAGTGCTGAGAAATATATTTATTTAAATTGCATTTGCACGCAGAGCGTTTGCCATTTTTTTTGCAAATGCCTCGCCATTTCCACATGGCAAACAGACATATGTTGGCGGCACGTGTGTGCGAGCCAAAGTCGGCTGCTCAATCATATTGCCCCAACGCTCGTGCCGGCAAGGTGCTGCAAGAATCGCTGGCATTTGCTGGCATTTGCTGGCGAGAAAAATGGCAGCCAAAGCAGAATGCAAATAATTTCTGCTGCATTAAACGCAACCAAAATCCACCAGTCAGAACAGAACAGAACAATTCCAAATCAAGCCACGACTTTTAGTTACGCTGTTCGACTGAAGTCTCTGTGTAATTTTGCAGCTTCAATTTGGCACCAAAGGTACCCCTTTGCAGAGTATAAGAACGATGCATGGCTGGCTGTAAGTATTATGGCAAACATCAAACGATAACAGAATCGATTACTTGGACCACACATAGATGGAGCAGTGAACAGGGGGAACAGGGGCAACCCATTCCCACGGGACAGACAAATTGTTTCTTATAATATTTGCAAGTGCGAATACAGCCGTTTGCCATTGTGGGGAAAAATGGGAGTGATAGACAAACAAGCGATGTGCTGACAAAGGACAACGACGATGAGCTGCTGCTCACAGCGGAGACCCTGGCCCTGGACGAGGGATATGAGCGTCGAAGTGGCAAGGAACAGGGAAATGGACATGGATGGTGTAGTATACCACCTATGCGGACGAGCTGGTGGGGGTTGTATCGGACCCGAAAGCACGTGCTGGTTCCGGCTTCCAAATTCGGTAGAGAAGGGTTGGGGTATAAAAATTCGAGCCGATACCTTGCTCGCTGACATTTAAGCTACAATTATTGTTCACGTGCTACAAGACCCTATCCACAAAACATAGTACACTACCACACATCTCAAAGACGGACAAGTTCACAGTGGCGCACATCTTCGCAGCGGATGTTCTGCTTGCGCTTCGCCCTCCCGACCATGATCATCCTATCCACTTCCAAAATTTTGATGATCCCTTACGCCACTACGATCTACCTACACAGCAACATTAATCGACGCATGGCTCCCCATTGAAAACACTAACACATCATAATCATTATTAATTTAATTAACATAAAAACCTAACATTAGGGACCCCACTAAACATTATAAAGACGACGCTAAAGTATATCTAAAACTTAAATGTAAATGTAACGTGATGTTATGTTATGTTATGTTATGTGTACTGTAAACGATGAGCGAGCATAGAAAAAAAAAATGTAAAAGGCAAACTGAATGTTAAATGTTAAATGTTAACCCGCTGTAATGGCTACAAGCGCAAGCTGCTGGATCAGCTGCTTAAGCTATGTGGGAGAGGGAGTGGTAAGGAAAAGATACTCTGAGGCATTGAACGGCATAGGCCGGATATAGGGCATGAGAGGGCTGAAAATTACTACAGGTACCTTTTAGTGGCAGTTATATGCCCACTTCATTCCTCTCCAACGTAGAAGCGCTTCGACGTCGGCTGTAAAGAAATAAAAGCGAATACCTCGAAGAGAGCGCTAACTCGCTCTCTCTACACCTACTCTCATCCGCACCGATGCAGCGTCTTGCTCTCTCGCTTTCGCGATATGCTTCCAAGCTACGCTATGCTTAGCTTGGCGGGAGTTGTTGGTAAGGTGGATGAGGGAATGAAGGAATTAGGTATGAGAGGGAATAAAGGAATTAGATGGGAGAGGGAATAGCTGGATCGCTCTACAGCATTGCCTGACGCCTATACTCCTTCCCGCTTTACTTTCCCCTCCCTTTAATTTGAATTTAAGCTCGCTTGCGCGGAAGGCGCTGAACTAAACACTAAAGGGCCGTTACGGCGTTCGCCTGCTCTGTTGCGGCTGATGGTACTGTTGGTGCGTGGACGCTGTTGTTGGTGCGTTTCCACTGTTGCTGGTGCGCCGACTCTGTTGTTGGTGCGTTGACGCTGTGGATGGCGCGCTGACGCTGTTGTTGGTGCGTTGCCACTGTTGCTGGTGCGCCGACTCTGTTGTTGGTGCGTTGCCCTGTTGCTGGTGCGCCGACGCTGTGGTTGGCGCGCAGACGCTGTGGATGGCGCGCTGACGCTGTTGTTGTCTTAGAGCTGCAGTTTTGGCTTCTGCTTGGGCGCTCTCTGCCTGATGATGAAAATAAGGCGAGCGCGGCCGTTGCGATCAAAGCCGCTATATGCCGTTGTTGGCGGCCTAGCGCTGCCTGATGAAGCTGGGCAAGCGCGTCTAGCTGAACGCGCGGTTGTTTGCTGGCGCTGCCGGTATGCTGATGGGCTGTTTTGATTTTTATATTTCGCCCTTTTCTTTGCTTTCACTAGCTTGAATTTTGTTCGAGCGCGCACTTCTAAACTGTCTCAATACTCCTCGGGAACTGCCCCTGCCTCATTCTCTCGTTCAGGCCGCGATCGAAACTCCCGACTCTCTCCGACCCGATCCACTTTGGGGAAATTACCTCCCCTGTCCATGCCTTTCACTCAAAGGTCCGTGAGAGAAGTCCGCCTTCAGTTTGGACAGCCCATCCCATTCCCTAAACATACTTTTAGGCCGTCCAGACAAGCCACACTACAATTTCCCCCCCACTAAGATCCCACTTGCGGGGAAGAGAATTCACCCAAGGGAGATCCAGGCTTGTCAGACATCCGTCACTGCTTCAGGTCTTTGGCATGGTATTTACCAATGAGGTGGCCTTGTAGATCCTCGACTTCATAATAAGCGGACCCCAGTTTACGTCTAATTCTTGCCTTCACAAACACTGGCGCCAGTTTGGCACTAAAGCCCTTTACAAAGTTGCTCTGCTGGAAATTACGCCTAAACACTTCCTGTCCCGGGTAAAACGACACCTCTCTGCTGCGCAGGTTATATGCTCGCTCGTTACGCTGGTGTTGCATTTGCATCGAGCTTCGGGCTGACTGACGGATTAGATCTAGGGAATCGTCCTTGCTGAACTGAACCGTCCTATCCTCTAGTAATTCCAATTCCCTCAATACTCGATAACTCTTCCCATCGGTTATCATGTGCTGTCCAAATAACATCCTATAGGGGGTGGTCCTGATGGCTGAGTGCAGACTTGAGCGTAGCGCACAACAGATGCTGCTGAGTCTCTCATCCCAGTTCTTTTGGTTTGGGTGTATATAAGCCTTGATGGCCGCTAGTACAGAACGATTTACTCGTTCGGACGCATTGGCCTGGGGAGCATATAATGCTGTATACATGTGATTGACATTATATTTTTCCAGCAAAGCATTGAACACTATTGACTTAAACTGGACCCCATTATCCGACACTAGCGTTTCAGGTATCCCATAGCAGTGGAAAATTTCCTGCTCCAGAAAAGGGATTATGGCGTCGGCTGTAAACTTCCGCACTGGCTTCAAAAATGGAAATTTAGACGCATGGTCGACTACTATAAACAGTCCGATATTCCCTGAACTACTTCGCGGATATGGGCCTAAAAAGTCTACGTACAAGCGCTGAAAGACCCGTTCGGAAGAGCCTGATTTCCCCAAAGCTGGCCTTAAGGTTTTGTTAGGATGTTTGGTTGCCTTGCAAACATCACAATTATTTACATATTCCTTTACATCTACCACCAGATTGGGCCAATAGTAATAACGCCTTAAGTTTTCCAGCATCTTGCCTATTCCGCAATGTGAAGCTAACGGATCTTCATGGGCCTTTTTTAATAATTCCGGAATCAATCCTTTGGGTATCCACAACTTCCAGCACGAGTCGTCCGATAATTTTTCGTCCGCCGCGTGCTCTGCTCGACGATAGATGCACCTATCTTTCACCTGCACGTCCGATATCTGACAGCTGGAGGACTTCAGTTTTTCCTTCAGGGCCACATAATCTACGTCGTCGAACTCCTTGGCCTGTAGATCTATCAGACTGGCTATCTCAATAAGTGAGAGATCCTCTGTGAATGTTCTAGATAGAGCATCTGGCACCACATTCAGACTTCCCTTGCGGTGGTGGATTTTGAACTTAAAGCCTTGTAGCTTTAGGGCCCACCGCGCCAACCGGGAGCTCAGATCTGTTTGAGACATTAGCCACTTGAGCGAAGCATGGTCCGTGACAATTAAAAATTCTTGTCCCTCAACATAAGCCCTGAACTTCTTCACGGCAAGAACCGCAGCTAAACATTCTTTTTCCGTGACTGTATAATTCCTTTGGCAACGGTTCAATTTTTTTGACATAAAGGCAATAGGGACCTCATTTCCCTCTGCATCTGTCTGCATCAACACCGCCCCCACGCCTGTGTTACTTGCGTCACAATGTATCGCAAAGGCCCTATCGAAGTCAGCACTGTGCAGAACAGGTGCTGTGCACATCTGGTTCTTCAAAACTTCGAATGCTTCCTGGGCTTCTTTAGTCCACACAAACTTACGATTGCTCCTAAGAGTGTCCGTAATTGGGGCTGCCACTGCTGCATAATTCCGGATAAATTTGTTATACCATCCGGTCAGGCCCAAAAATCGACGCACCTGCTTTAAGGAACGTGGCGCCGGAAAGTCAACAATAGCTGATATTTTAGTCGGGTCTGTGCTTATTGTGCCATTACCAATAATGTGGCCTAAGTACTTGACTTCGGCGAGACAAAATTTGCTCTTTTCCACATTAATGGTCAGCTTCGCTCTATCTAAAGTACCTGCAACCACGGTAAGAACCTCCAAATGTCGCTCGAAGGTATCTGATACGATCAACAGGTCATCTAAATATACGAAGACTTCGTTGCGCAACTCAGGTGGGATTACCTTGTCCATCAGCCTGCACATTGTTTGTGGAGAATTGGATAGACCAAACGGCATGACACAGTACTGATATAAGGGTCTGCCTGGCACTGTAAAGGCTGTTTTGTCCCGTGATTTTAGATCTAAAGGGATCTGCCAAAAGGCGTCCTTCAAATCTAGGCTCGTAATAAATTCCGCCTTTGGAAGCCTTCCTAGGATTCCCTCTATTAATGGCATTGGGTAGGCATCCCTCACCGTTACCTCGTTTAGTTTCCGGCTGTCAATACATAGTCTCACCTTCCCCGGCTTTTGCACCAGAACTACAGGTGACGACCATGCGCTGGTGGACTCTTCTATTACCCCCAATTTGATCATTCGATCCAATTCTGCATACATTAGTCTTTCTGTAGCTGGTGAGACGGCATAGTGCCGTTGCTTAATAGGCTTGGCCTCTCCAACCTCTATGGAATGTGTGATCACCTGTGTACGACCTAATCCTTTTTCAGCATACGACGGGAAAACCCTAATAACCTCTTGCAGCAATTGCTGCTGAGATGGTGTTAAAGGTCGGGTCAGCGGGTCTTCTAGTGCCGAAATCACGTGACCCTTATGCAAAAACAATTCTGGCAAAAGGTTGAAATGCTTCCAAAAATCTATGCCCAAATACAGATCCCCTGATAGTGAGGGAACTATGTAAAAAGTGAGCTTTTTCTGTTCTTCTCGGAAGGTCACGTCGGTTGTTAAGCGCCCTGTGATTTGTTGGGATTGCCCATCAGCCGTCCGGATGGTAGCGGCTAATTTAGTACACGGCATATTTAAAGCTGGCAGCTCGGCTGCTAGGCTTCCCCCGATGCAACTTACGGTGGCTCCCGTGTCCATCAGGCCAATGACTATTTTGTCCAGTATTTGGACTTGGGCGTAAGGTCGTAGGTCACTAAGTTGGCCTACAATCGCTGAAAGAAGGAGTTTGCGTTCGGCCTTCTGAATTTTTGTAAATTTACTTCTGCGTGATTTACCGCGGGGCATGCTGCTTCCCTGAGAGTCAATATGCGTAGGTGGTGAATCGACAATTGATAAGTGGTCTTGGCTGGTGTTTGGGTTGCCGGAAACAACAATTAATCGGTCATCGTTCCCTTCGAAATCATTGGTTTGCGTGCCTTTTTCAGCTCTGCACGCCCTAAGTAGTTTTTTGACTTTTGGCCATTACATTTGCTGCAACTGGGCTTGTAGGTTTCTGCCTTGCCACACCCATAACAGAAGACGCGTCTATCTGCTGTGCAGTCTTGGTATCTATGCCCTTTGGCAGTGCAATTCCAGCATACCAGTTCCATAGCTGCCACCTCAAAATCTTCCTCGGACCCTTCAGAGTCCGAAATTTGCTCGACCTGGCACTGTACTGCACATACCTGGCGTTTTTGCACTGGCCGATGTACTGCCCCTTGCGATTTCCCTATGGTTTTCATGAAAATCTCCCTTGTCCTGACCAGTCTTCGCAGTTGAGTGACAGAGGCTGAGGGCTCATACAAAATTTCGAGCTGGATCTCGGGAAGAAGATTGGCCCGTAAGGTTTCTACCATAGACTGCTCGGACATTGGCTGTGAGAGCCTGTCAGCCAATGCAGCTATGATTCTATGAAACTCATCGAAAGACTCGCTCGATCGCTGCTTACGCTGCTCTATCTCTGATCGAATATCCCGATCGGTACGATCGTCCATGAATTGGCCTCTTAATGCCGAACACAAGGCATGCCATTGGACATTCGTAACACTCTTGTGGTACCGCCAATACCAATCACTGGCAATACCCTCAAAGAGGTTGTTGACATTCTGTGCCACCAAGTCCAAGTTTCCCTCCAAGGTCTGTGCCGCTAATGCTTCGACCCTGTAAATAAAATCTTCGACTGCCATTGGACCTTTTCCTGTGAACCGAAGTTTCCAGTTCGTCATAATCTGTGTGACCTTATCTGGCCTCAACGAACTCGTCGAAGTGCCGCGTGATAGGTTATCACTTCGTACTGACTGCTGGTTGGGCTGCAGTTCTGGATGCTGCGCTCTAGGATCAATTGGCTGAAACATATGCTGCTGGGGGACTTCTCGGATTGGTTCAACAGGAGAAGCTGCATGTTGAGCATTTCGTTGGAAGGCTGTATTCATGGCTTGAGCTAACCTTTCCGTTTGCTGCATCATGGACGCTGCCAAGAACTCTGTCTGCTGTGCCATGGCCGTTGCCATTGCCTCAGCAATAGCTTGTTTCATGCTATCCACCATTGAAATCTGACTATCACATGATGGACCAGTCGAGGCTTGTGCCGTAGGTGGAACATTTGGGTTCGACATATTGGCTTCCGTCTTTCTCTTACTCTGTGCTCGCGTCAATAATGAATGCGCAACTGTAGGAGCTCGTTGATTTGAACCAGAAGGCTGCAGGTCAGAGGTCAAACTTTCCAGAGATGCACTCAATTGAGCACCGGAGCACACGGGGCAGACTTTAGGTCTCCCCGCTTGGGAGGAAAAGCAAGCTCTATGAAACTCGTGACCACAGCTAGAAACTATCAATTGGGCTTGAAAGGCAATTCCTTCCGAGCAAATCAAACAGATCTTTCCCGTGTCTTGCAATGTGGACAAATTCTCAGTACTTCGAGCGAGGGGCATAACTAATGGTTTTTCTTTTTCTTTTTTGTGCCTATCTATGGTATGACTAATAGGAATACAAATATATGGTACTAATGAACAAAATAAAAACGCTAAACGCAAAAAAAAAAAGAGATATGAAACAATCAAAAAGTCTATAATTTGGGTGCCATGCAATCGGTTGCCGTTACTGTCCTCTACATAAATCTTGTCCTATATCCGTCCATGGGAAAGGTATGTACCTCCGGTATGTGTATCTACATGTGAGGATGGCTTGTCAATAACAACGTATATTAACAAAAACACCTTCACGAATCACACCTAACATTTAATGAACTGATCTTACTATTACTATTACGAGTTTACGTATAACTGACGAAACCCACACGCACAGAATACAAAAAGGCAAACGGCAACAATTTGGTTCTGTCGATTTAAGGACTTCCGTGACACTGACACTCAAGTAAAACAGACTAGATACAAAAAAAATGCTACAAACTACACACACGCCAACGCTATCAGTGTTAATTGTCAAAAGATGGGATGGCCACAGCTCAGTTGTCCGCGTAGAAACCAATAAACGACATCTAAATAACAAAAAAAACAAGTTAGCATCAACTCCCCTTTTTGTTTGCAGTGTTAAAGCTCGGGTAGCTAAAACTTATACTGCGATTCTAAGGGTACGAGTCTCGTGTACTTATTTAATGAGGGTCTACTATTGTGGATAGGTAAATGTCAAACAGATGTATCGTCAGATGTTATGGACGTATACTTTTACATTAATGAGATCGGGGCATACCGGATGGACCTGTCATTACAACAGCTTCGTGCCCCACGTTGGGCGCCAAATAATTATGATCTTTAATTAAATATTATATAGATAGATACTGTAGTATACCACCTATGCGGACGAGCTGGTGGGGGTTGTATCGGACCCGAAAGCACGTGCTGGTTCCGGCTTCCAAATTCGGTAGAGAAGGGTTGGGGTATAAAAATTCGAGCCGATACCTTGCTCGCTGACATTAAAGCTACAATTATTGTTCACGTGCTACAAGACCCTATCCACAAAACATAGTACACTACCACACATCTCAAAGACGGACAAGTTCACAGTGGCGCACATCTTCGCAGCGGATGTTCTGCTTGCGCTTCGCCCTCCCGACCATGATCATCCTATCCACTTCCAAAATTTTGATGATCCCTTACGCCACTACGATCTACCTACACAGCAACATTAATCGACGCATGGCTCCCCATTGAAAACACTAACACATCATAATCATTATTAATTTAATTAACATAAAAACCTAACATTAGGGACCCCACTAAACATTATAAAGACGACGCTAAAGTATATCTAAAACTTAAATGTAAATGTAACGTGATGTTATGTTATGTTATGTTATGTGTACTGTAAACGATGAGCGAGCATAGAAAAAAAAATGTAAAAGGCAAACTGAATGTTAAATGTTAAATGTTAACCCGCTGTAATGGCTACAAGCGCAAGCTGCTGGATCAGCTGCTTAAGCTATGTGGGAGAGGGAGTGGTAAGGAAAAGATACTCTGAGGCATTGAACGGCATAGGCCGGATATAGGGCATGAGAGGGCTGAAAATTACTACAGGTACCTTTTAGTGGCAGTTATATGCCCACTTCATTCCTCTCCAACGTAGAAGCGCTTCGACGTCGGCTGTAAAGAAATAAAAGCGAATACCTCGAAGAGAGCGCTAACTCGCTCTCTCTACACCTACTCTCATCCGCACCGATGCAGCGTCTTGCTCTCTCGCTTTCGCGATATGCTTCCAAGCTACGCTATGCTTAGCTTGGCGGGAGTTGTTGGTAAGGTGGATGAGGGAATGAAGGAATTAGGTATGAGAGGGAATAAAGGAATTAGATGGGAGAGGGAATAGCTGGATCGCTCTACAGCATTGCCTGACGCCTATACTCCTTCCCGCTTTACTTTCCCCTCCCTTTAATTTGAATTTAAGCTCGCTTGCGCGGAAGGCGCTGAACTAAACACTAAAGGGCCGTTACGGCGTTCGCCTGCTCTGTTGCGGCTGATGGTACTGTTGGTGCGTGGACGCTGTTGTTGGTGCGTTTCCACTGTTGCTGGTGCGCCGACTCTGTTGTTGGTGCGTTGACGCTGTGGATGGCGCGCTGACGCTGTTGTTGGTGCGTTGCCACTGTTGCTGGTGCGCCGACTCTGTTGTTGGTGCGTTGCCCTGTTGCTGGTGCGCCGACGCTGTGGTTGGCGCGCAGACGCTGTGGATGGCGCGCTGACGCTGTTGTTGTCTTAGAGCTGCAGTTTTGGCTTCTGCTGGGCGCTCTCTGCCTGATGATGAAAATAAGGCGAGCGCGGCCGTTGCGATCAAAGCCGCTATATGCCGTTGTTGGCGGCCTAGCGCTGCCTGATGAAGCTGGGCAAGCGCGTCTAGCTGAACGCGCGGTTGTTTGCTGGCGCTGCCGGTATGCTGATGGGCTGTTTTGATTTTTATATTTCGCCCTTTTCTTTGCTTTCACTAGCTTGAATTTTGTTCGAGCGCGCACTTCTAAACTGTCTCAATACTCCTCGGGAACTGCCCCTGCCTCATTCTCTCGTTCAGGCCGCGATCGAACTCCCGACTCTCTCCGACCCGATCCACTTTGGGGAAATTACCTCCCCTGTCCATGCCTTTCACTCAAAGGTCCGTGAGAGAAGTCCGCCTTCAGTTTGGACAGCCCATCCCATTCCCTAAACATACTTTTAGGCCGTCCAGACAAGCCACACTACAATGGGGATGTGGATGTGGACGTGTGTAGAACAACTCGTTACTGTCAGCAGCTGCCAGTGTAAACACAAGTGGCCAGCCGCAAAAAGGAAAATTGTTGGCCAGTGAAAAGCGCAGCAAAAGAAACGAAACGAAAGAGAGAAGTAGAAGCAGCAGATGCAGAAGAAAAGCGGGAAAAACACACAGGAAGAGGATGAAGGACTGCCAGAGCAACTGCTCAAAGGGCCTCAGCTGCCGGATGGCGATTGGCGCGGAAATCAATTGTTGTTTTGACAGCGACACGGAAATTGGTTTAATGAAGCAAAAATAGATATAAAAAACCAGCTGACAAAGCTAACAAGCCAAAAGGATGGCCACGGCGCCAGCTAATTAGAGACGCGCCCAGATTGGACTCCTGCCTCCTGCACTCCTTGCTGATTCCCTGACCCCAGCTGCTGCTGCTGCTGCTGCTACTGCTGCCTCCTTCTCTTCGTTCTCCTTGTGCTGTCGCTGATGATCAAAAGGCTGTTTGATTTATGATGGTTGCCCCCAAGAAATTAGCAGAGAAAATGGGGGAGAAAGTGGGGGATAAAAGTTTGTCGTAAATGTGAAAATTATGCACAGCAACTGGGCGAAACTCATTTAGAATGCTGGCAGGAATTATTCCCTAACAAGGTAACTAGGTAAGTGCAGGTGCAGGTGCAGGTGCAGCCGGACAACTATTGCAAGGGCTGAACAATCTTTGCCAGCGATGAGCAAAAATATTGATTAAATGACTGCAACAGAAGAGATTCTCTGGCCAGCAAAGAACCCTTTCTCGCTGCTCCGTAATGATTTGGGAAAATTGGTAGATAAAAATGCGCCAAGCGCAGGGACGCCCAAAAGTGTGTTCATTACTTAAACTAATTACATTTTAAATTAACATCACCGTCGCCTGGCAGTAAAAGGCTCATAAAGGCAAGACGCTGAACAACCTTCGGAGCTGGCATGGTGCTGCTTGGGTGCGGGCAGGGTTATGGGTACGGGTACGGTACGGCCTCGTATGTATGCACAGCACGCAGCTTGAAATGGCAAATGGGGCAAAAGGTGGGACCCAAAGGAAATGAGAGCAGGAACCAACGACGGACGTCAGTCAGGCGGCGGTGACAGTCCAAATGTATTGAAGTCATTACGAATATGGCCACAAGACGTGGCTTAAAAGGTGGGCAGGCAACCAGGCAACCAGGCAATCCAGCCTGGGCAACCATTCGCAGGGTAATGACAGAAATTATGTAATAAAAAGTTACAATTTACGATTGCAGTCCGTAGTCCGTAGTCCTACGGTGTATGCCAGTGGAGTGGTGGGGGCTAAGACGGTGTAGCTCCTCCCGTTGTGGGCCACGTGACCCAGACAAAGGAAGGCGTCGCCGCCACAGCTACAGGTGCAGGCCAAAGGAATGAAATTGAGTCTGTCTGGTGGGTTCTGCCAATAGGAAGAGGAGGGTTCTTTGGTACAATGAACCGTCATAGATAAAGGACATAACAATGAAGCCAGGGGCAGACGTGCGGGTCAGGCCAGCAGAAGGACACAGACAAAAGGTAGCAGGCAAGGGCCCAAGAACATTTGCACCTGCCCGGCAATGGCAATGCCAGGGAAAATAAGTTATAAATGTAAGACAAAGGCAAATGGCAAGGCGGGAATACGTGAAACGCAATAACATGCAGGCAGGCAGGCGGAGAAGGCGGAGAAGGCAGAAAAGTAAGAAATGGCAATAAATTCAAAAACTAAAACAAGCCTCGGTGGCAGAGGCACCAACTGACACCCAGACAGAGCCACAACGAGGCCAACTTCTTCAGCCATATGATGAACAGAGTTGGAGCAGACTTCGAGCAGTTGGAGTGGAGTCGAGTGGAGTGGAGTGGCTGGTGCCAGACCCTAATAAAGGTGTCAGCCCCGGAGAAAGTTGCTCAACGGCTATGTGTGGGGGGGGGGGGTTGGTTTCCCCGTTGTGTGGGGGCGAAACGTGATTGCAAATTGTAACCGCCAATGGGCCGTAAATTGAAACGTGACTAAGGCAGATAATAAAATGCATAAAATCAGAGTACTCGCTGCCAGCGGCGTCGCTTGATGGCCCAAACACGAGCGCAGACACGTGAAATGCCCCCAAAGCGCGACTCAGCAGAGGATTGTCCTTTGTCTGCTTTTTGTTCGGCTGGTGGTTCCAGTGGGTCGGCAGGTCGGTTTTCGTGGAGCGAATGGCACTGGTTAGCAGGCTCGTTGGTTTGTTAGTTGCCAAAGAGCTGAGCGGTTTGTTTGGAATTTGTCATTAAACGGATGCGAGTTAGACTAAAGCACAAAAGCCCCTAAAATGAACATTTCTAATGTCTAACGAGTGTGGATGGAGCTAACAGTGGGCAGTGTGAACGGCATAAAATCAGCAGTGGAAAATATCAAACGAAAATGGAGTGCACTTTGAAGTGCTTTTTGCGAGTGCCTTGGCAGTGGGTTGCGCGGCACTCAGTAGAAGTTATTGAGGAAATAATATATATAGCGCTGAAATTAGCTGCATTTTGAGAGCTTCTTCTTACTGAAATGGGAATAGGAGTACCAGGCATAAAATCTCAGCTAAATCGGCAGAGCTCTTCAGAAAATATATCCATGTGGGGTTTATGCTTATAAATATGCCCATCTCTTAGTTTCATAACTGTTGCTACCTAATGAAGTCTAGTTACAGCCGCTTACACTTATTTTCCCGCCTTTATGTGTGTTCTAGTCGTATTAATTATCCTTCACTGATTGCCTGCCATTTTTGTCCATTGTTTGAGTTAAGTTTTTGGGTTCGTAAACCACATTAAACACTGTCTTTGGGGCTGCTGACTTTTATTTTAATTCTAATTTTAATTTTTTCGGTTTTGGCCGAAATGAGCACCAGCGAAGTTCTAATTAATTCCATAAAAACAAGCAGAGGCCGCAGGCAAACAGGAACACGGACACACATATTTAGAAGCAAGTTATAAAAAGAGCAAGAAACATACAATTAGAAAGAGACAGAGGCCTGTGGCTGGGGGACAGAAAAGTGGCTCGACAAACATGAAAAGCAGCTGAAATATTGGCAGTCACAAAAGTCTGTTGAACCTGGACAGGGCAGGGTCTGTGGCAGGGTCAGCGGCAGGGGCAGCGGCAGGGGCATTGAGGTTCCTCTGAGGTTGTTGTCGTTGTCAAAGTCGTTGTCATGCTAAATACTGCGGCATATATTTAAACAGCAAAAATAACAAGAAATGTACACAAACAAACAAAAAATACGAGAACAAAAAAAGGAAGAGCAGAAAGGAAACCAAAAGCAAATGGAATGAGAAAATGAACCAAAAAAAAAACAACGAGCAAAATTCGAAAGTAAAGCAAATGAAATGGCAAAGGAACAAAAGGAGTTTCGTTTTCCCCAAAGCCATTTAAGAGAGAGAGAGGGAAAAAGAGACACAGCGGGGCAGAGGACCGGTTACATTAAAATGTTAATGCCAGCCAAATGCCAATAGCATAGATAGAGCATACTTGGAGCACTTGCCAGCAGCAAGTCCTTAAAGTTGTAGCACAGTTTCGGGCAAACCAAAGGATGATCAGAAATAAACTTAACGAGAAGGAACGTGTGAGTCGCTTCTGGGGACGCGACTCTACTTATACCCGTACTCAGTCAGTATATACATTTTTGAGCTTATGAATTTTAAGAATTTTAGAAAAAAAAAAAAATTTTACATTTTACATTTTTTTGCTACGTATGATATCTACATCTACATATACAATGTATATTCTACATCTAACATGTAGACTTTACATGTTCCAATTAGATTCTACATCTCCTCCGCTAGGGGTTGCTCGCGCACTGAACGCGGCAGAGTGTGCGAGCGAGAAGGAAAATGAGTTGTGTTATTGTTGGCGGGAGGGGGAGGGGAAGCAACTGAAAATTAATTTCTTCATTCTGGCTATAATTATGATCCGATCTGATTCAGATTCGGCAATCTGGTAGATATGGGCATTTTCTACGATACTGCGTTTTTAGTTTTATCGTATCTTTAAAACTGTGCCTGCCACAGATTTTCGTCCTTTGTGTGGGCGGAAGGGGGCGGGGCGAAATTTTGAAATACACTTGTAGCAGTGTGATATCACATGAGTCTGGAAACCAAATTTGGTTTCTCTAGCTCTTATAGTCTCTGAGATCCAGGCGCTCATCAAGACGGACGGACGGACAGACGGACAGACGGACAGACGGACGGACAGACGGACATGGCTATATAGACTCGGCTATTGATGCTGATCAAGAATATATATACTTTATGGGGTCGGAAACGTTTCCTTCTCTGCGTTGCACACATCCACTTTTACCACAAATCTAATATACCCCTTAACTCTTTTTTGAGTACGGGTATAAAAATTCCCCTAAAGAAGTAAGATGTGCTTTAGTCTCATTTATAAAATATTTATTTGACAAAGCTCGAAGATTGCAAATTTATATCGCTTAAAGCAAAAGGAAACCCGCCCTCATGAAAATGAGGCAAAGGGATGCAACAATAGCAACAATGTTGGAAGTTACTTTGATGCTGCCACAACGAAAATAGAATTGAAGACGCCACACCGACAACCACCAACAAAAACAGTTGCAGTTGCAACAGTAAGAAGCATCTCAGGAAGCAAATAAAGTAAATAAAAGTAAAAAACAAGTCAGCGGCAAAACAGGAGGCATATCGAAACATTGTAATACCCTTACAGAGGCAGCGAATGCAAACATTTAAATTAATATTGGAATATTGGATAAAACGAGCAGCAGTCTTAATCAATCATTTTATTTTCAGGTAAAATATAAAGTTGAACGAATATGCAAGCGAAATTAAATTTTATTCTGATTATAATTAAATGCTGAGATACTCATAATGCCAGATATATTTTGTTACTGTAACAATTGCAGCATTTATTCCATTAATTGTTGCCTTCTTCTGGTCAAATGTGTACTGTCCCATTGATAGGGTATGCAAGGGAAAACTTTATAAACATTTTAAGTGCAAATGGAGCCAGGAACAATGGGAAACCACGGCAATGGGTGCAATGAAACTGAAATCTCACACAAAGAAACCAAATGCAATCAAAGGCTGCTGCAGTAATGGTAACAGAGAAAGAGAGAGAGCGCGAGTGAAGTAGAAGTAGAAGCAGAAACAGGAACAGAAACAGGAAGCGGACTAACAAAGCAAAACGGATGCGGAAATGGCAGCAACTGATGTCTGAAGAAGTTGCCGGTTGGCGGCATCCCATCCCATTCCCTTTCCCATTCCCATTACCAGCTTCAGCCCAGGCTACAGCTTGTGGCTGCCTCAAGTGGCACTGCTGAAAGTGAAATGAAAGTGAAACCCCTAGCCGAAAATACCAAAAGTCATGAATTTCGCTTCGTTTTATTGGGGCAACTAATTTGTGCTCTATTTGACAAACATTTGAATAATAATATTTTTGGTAGCTTTTAATTATGTCAACGGAAAATGTTCGAAAGGCAAACAGACCTTTCCCTTGCCCCGGCACTTCCCTGCGTACTTGAAATCTGGGCCAAAATGTCACAGACGCTTAACCTTTAAGCAAATCAAATGACGACAGAGTAATTTACTCTGGAGCAGTAGCATCAGGAGGCTGCTCGTGCCAAGTCAAGCCTGCAGGCCCACGAGTGACAAATATTTTGCGCATGTGTTGGGCCCCTGCCCTGACCAACCCTGCCGTGTGTGTGTGTGCGTGTGGCAAAAGTTGAAAATTAAAATTAAATGTTCAAATATTTGCCTTAACGTCCTGTCTCGCCTCATGAGGCCACCGCCATACGGCCCCGCGCCTTATCAGCTCGCAGGCGGGGCGCGCTGGGAAAAGTGTTAAATTGCCGCTTTCAGCAGAATGTCGATTGATACGAGGGTGGGATTGATTCGCTGTTGGCACTACTAATGAAAGCAGCCCATGGACCCAATCGCGCTGCCATACCCAGTCCCAGTCCCAGACCCATCCCCCAGCCAGACCCAGTCACCACTCACCCAGTTTACTCACCATTTAACCGGTGATTGGATCACAGCGGCTCCAATCGGGTAGCTCTGCCAGGCCTGGACCCTCAGGACGATATTAAATTCATGTGCAATGGCACAGCGGGCAGAATGGAACGCAAAACGCAGAAAAAAAGAACAGGGAACAAGATTTATTCTTTTCGTTTCGCAGAAAAAGTCGACATGGGAAATACTCTAAGTTTTAAGTACCCCTAGTTATGTTAGCTACACACATCTAAGGCTTGGCTATTAGCTAAAGATAATGATTGATATTATCGTCCTAGGATTATTTTTTATTTAAAATTTTACTCATCCAATCCAATATTGAGAATTAGTTAACTTTTTCTGCTCATAGGAAGTCGCAGCCACTTTGCTTTATTCGTGATACCCTTTGTCAGGGATCTTTGCCAAATGAGTGTAAAAAATCGCCATTATACGAGGCATAAGAGCATGGATGGGGCATGTGAGGACGCATCAAGGGGTGGGTAACATATTCAATAGCTTTTCAAAAGCATGCTTAACAGGCGGCAACAACAGCAACAATAACGCCAGAGAGCAAGAGGCAAGAGCAACAAAAAATACAAAAAAAAAAAAAAAAAAAAAAAAGAGAAGAGTGGAAAGAATCATCAGAGTGAGAGGTTCCATCACCCATCAAACCAACAAACACAAACACTCAGACATTTGCATGTCAAGTCCTCGGCCTGGTCCTCGGTCTCGGTCTCGGGCTTGGGCCTGGTCCTCTGCTGCCTCTTGCCAACTGCATTAAAAACGACCATGAATAAATTTTAACAGCGCTTGTGTGTTAAAGTATTTAATGCTTAAAGGCTCAGGCCGACCGGCCGTGCGCCTTAAGCCATGCCACATGTTGAGGCAAGTGCCTGGAAGGAATGAGCCACGTTACGCTACGCACATGCGGCTCGCCCTGAGGACTGCTACTGGTTCAGAGTGTGTGTGTGTGTGAGTGTTTGAATGAGCGAGTGAGTGTGGTGTGGTGTGGTGTGGGCACTTGTCACTTTGACAACACGTCGCCAGTGTCGTCACATCATCCGCGTTGTCAACGAGAGTTCGTTTTTCAACTGATTCTCCTCCTCTCTAACTCTAACTCTATCTCTCTCTCTCGCTTTCCTGGGTGTGTCTGGAGCATCTTAGTGATTAAGCACATAATTGGATTCATTCCGGCGTAGAACCCATCTCAGAAACCGCTTACAATCCCACCATAAGGGTCTTGAAAAACTTTCTACGATATTTTACGATGCTGCGGCAGAAGGATTTGTGGTGCTAAGCATTAATTGCCTTGCGGCTGTCAGCATCATATGTTGGCTTAGGGGCAGGCACTAGAAAGGCTAAAAACTCTTCTCAATTTACAGCCAGTGACAGGGAGGAAATGCGACTGGGAGCACTGGGAGAAATGTGTTTATAATACCATCTTTATTTTTTGGGCTTAGATTTTACTTCTGAATTTTTGTAATTTTTTTTTGGTATACCTTCAGTCCATTTTCTATTTGAATTTATTGTCCTCAGTGTACGCCATGACATTTTCAACTGATCCCAAAAGGACCAACGGCAGCAGAGGGATAACTTGATGCAGAACAAAAAGCCTCATGCAGTGGTCAGCGCTGGGGAAGGAGGCAACAGAAGAACAGCTGCGAGGCTTAGGCGTGGCTTAACGCAAAGAATGCCCGATTGATTGTGTGAAATATGAAAATTTCACATCAACCATATGGGGCCACAGCTGCTGATGCTGACGTGGGCCAGAGCTCGCATGGGATTGGCAGGGAGAGAGGACTTTATAATGCCTGCCGACTGAATTATAAATTATTCAATTTACTTAATACAAAATCAATTCTTATAAACTGAAATGGGCCGCTGCGCACTGGTTACGATTGGGGGATAAAAAATCATGACATTATCATTGCCCATCATCGTCATCGTCATTATAGCAGTCAGCCATGGTCGGTCATGGGTGCTGTATGGGCCATGTGGCATGTGGGATGGAGTGTGGTGCTGCGTAATAAACATCATCATTAAATATAACTGTATGTAACAGTTACTCAGTTTCAGAGCCTCGCCAGTGGGTGGTGCGGCATTGTGGTTTGCGGCAGTGTGGGTGGGAAAAACCGCATTTGTTATGCAAACGCTCATTAAAATGTTGGCCGCGTTACGCATACGCATTGTTGGCCGAAAATGAAAACTGCTTATGCTGCTCTCTCTCTCTCTTACTCTGGATTTCCATTTCTCTCTCTGTAACGCACACTCGAATTCCATTCGATTTGTGTGATTTTCATTTTGGTTTTCCTTTGTTTTCTGCTCTCTCCTACATGGTCACAGTTTCCAATGGAAAGAAGACAGTTTCACCTGCTGCTGGGACGTTACCCAGCCCAACGCCCATCTCTCTCTGGGGGCAAAGCCAAGAAGAGTTGAGTTGTTGTGCACTGTCATTCTGAATATTTCAGGAATTTCTTAATTGTTTAACGGACAACCCAACAAAAGCAAAGTAATGGAACGGAAAGGAACGGAATGGAACGGAAAGCTTCCATGGTCACTCTCATCTCAGACCCATTGTTGTGTTCGTTCTTGTGTCCATTTAATAATTCAAGAAAAATCTCCTATATGTAGCTAGTCTATGTGTGTGTGTGTGTGTGTTTTTTAGCGCGTGTGTGCTTATATTTTATTTTTAAAAAACAATTTCCCAACAAAACGACAATGAGAATGACGGCCAAGTTGGACCCGGGTTAGACTACAGTTGCCTGGGACAGACCAGCATGTGGCCCAAAGTGCCCCCAAAAAAAAAAGAAGCGAAACACTAGATGAAGCATAAGCAACACAGCGCAGAAAAAACTGTGAAGAAAATGGAAGGCAGAAGAAACAAAAACAAAAAGAAAACGCAGAAAAATAATAAAAAGAAATTGGACAATAAAATACAACAATTTATGGCGTAGAGCAATCCTTTTTGGTGGCACTTCTCGGGCCAAAGGGAGGGTATTGACCAGTGGCGGGGATCGGGGACGCAAGAGGCACCAAAAGTCGAGCATGAACACGGACCACCGAGTGGATAAGGCGGCAACAATGTTTGTGGTAAGGTGGTGGCTGTCCGGTGGGCGGTGTCGGTGCTCTAGGGTGGTTCTGCACGATGGATGGTTGGTGGGTTCGGCGTGGGCCAGCAAATCGTCATTGGAAACTAAACGAAAATGTTTAGTGTGATTTTTTTATTTCACTTTTGCTTTGTTTCGCTCGATTTTTTATATTTATTTATTATTGCTGAGGTTTGGCGCGTTTTTCTCTCTTTTTCTGCACTTAGCTGTGGCTCTGCCAGGGCTGGCACGCGGATTTTTAGGATTTTGAGTGGTTTGTTTTGATCAAATCAGTGGGAATAAAAAGCTTAAGTCAACAGAAAAGCATTATAAATTCTATTAAATATAAAAACATTACAAATACCATCTTTGTTTTCGTTTAACAAAAAAAAAACTAGGACACTCTTTCAATTTTAAAGTTTCAAATGGTTGCAGCTCTTCAGGGACGGAAAGTCCAAAGTAACTTCGCTAGAACTTGAGTGCTTTTTCATGTTCTATCAAAGTTTGGATAAGAATAGTAAATTTGAACAGAACTTAATTGATGATAAAACTCATAGGGGAGCATAAATTTAAAAATTAATATTTTCATTAGCAGCAAAAAAAATGCTCGTACTTTCTAATACTTTCAAATTTTCTCAGTTCCACTGCAGTTTTGCACAGTAATGTTTCCCAGTGGGAAAGCAACCATTGAACCAGTTCGATTTTTCAAATGGGTTCCCATGGCTCTTACACTTGGCTCTCGTCTCGTTTCGCATCGCTTCGATTTCGTCGTGCTCCATTTTTATTACTTTTATTAGTGGAAGCTGGTAAGTGATGGCTGTTGGTGCTGCTTGCTGGTAACAAATGTTTAGCAAAAGTTGTTGCCACTGCCAGTTTCATTTCAGCTGCCAGCGAAATGATTTAAGCGGGACGCACGTTCCAGCCCCAGGCAGTCCAATCGGATCCGCTCCGCTGCCACTCTGCTGCCGCCATCTACTGCCAAGGACGAATCTCGAATCCGCACCCAAAAACCCAAAACTTTATTTCATTTAATTGAAATTTTATGTAAAACATACATTTCGTTTCGTTTGATGCATAGTTTTTTTTACGCTCGCAGCGCTGGTAGCCCAACAAAATGTGAAATATATTTGCAAGTTTTACGAGCATTTGAGTCATGTGGTTTTGAATGGTAACTGCTGGATGGTGGATGGTGAATGGTGGATTGGGGGGGAACAGAGTGAAAATGCTTGACCTTTGCTACAAAATGAGATAAATTTTCATGATTTTTCACTGTTTGAAATGTTTTTTGGCCATAAATTACATTGGCCAACACGGGAGTTTTATCTGCTCTCTGGTTTCTGGTTTCTGGCTCTGGTTTAGGGTGTACCATAAAAAAAAAAACGCTGCGATAAGCAAACTGGAAATCCCTTTTACTTTTACCGAACAAATTGACAAGCCATCCCCGCCATCCACCATCCGCCTGTGGCAGACAGATAAGAGTGCTGGGCGGGGGATGCGAAGGATGTACTCAGGATGTGTGGCCAAAGTGTTTGTCGAAAGAGTGTGTCGAGTGCAATCATCACAATAAGAACAAACCCCAGACAATGCTGTGCGAGGAAAGTGTCTGAAGTGTTGATGGCTGTTGAGGAGTCTTACTTACAGCAACAGATTTCCTGAAAGCTCGCGCCGACATGCAGATGGTCCTTCTCCCGCCCAAAAATCACACAATACTCTGGAAATTTTTGTATAATTTTTATGAATTTATTTATATTTCTTTTGGTATTCTTCTGCTGGCCATTTACGACATCCTCCAATATACACACATGAATATGGTTATTTTTCCTTTTCACAACTTGACATACATTCCACTCAATTATTATTACAATTTGATCAGTATTCATCCAAATATTTACAGGGTATTAACGGTGTTAGCATTTTGAGAATTGTTTCTATACGGTTACATTTAGGTTTTTGTGTCTTTTCGCTTTCATTATTTGCTAATTGTAATCGATAAAGTTGAGTTTTTTGGTTTGCAATTTCCACCAGCAATAAAAATTGTGGAATTCTCAGTAAGTTTTGTCTTTTTGTTAAACATTAAATTATTATAGTAATTAAATAGTAATAATATATATATATATTATATGTAATTTAATTTTATTTTTGATCACATGTGTTATTTTTGCCTTTACTTGTTTTGCGCCCATCGCCAACGTCTGGCTTAAACTTTAAATATGTTTTGTATTTTTTTTTGGTAACCAAAAAATGTTGAACTAATCTATTAGTTGAGTTGCAAAAATTTGTTCAAATGCAACTTTCAGTTACCCCTACCCCCGAAAAAAACACCACAAACTCCCAACCGAATCTTTGATGACTAAATCGAAACATAATATTTAAAATATACATAAATATCTATATATATGAGAGTGTTTTTGTGTGAGAGTGTTTTTTGCTTTGTTTTTTAATAGGTTTTCTATATGCGTTTAATGGTTCTTGAACAAACTTTTCTTCTCATATGCTGGCTATACAATTGTCATTAAATATTATTCCATGCTTAATGGGTTTCCTTGTGAACTTATTCGCAATTTTGGCGGGTTGAATTTTGAATGGATCTATTAATTATACAATATGTTTTTACCATCAGTTTTTCCATCGTTTTTTCCTTTGCAGCGCAGCGCAGTGCAGCGCAACGTTTTGTTTGAATATTGATTAAAAGATTGGCATATAAGCCTTACAAATTGCCAAATGATGCAAAAAGTGTGGTTACATTCAATGCGTGCATTGAATAACTTTCATTTTGTTTGTTTGTTTCTTTTTGTTTTTGTTTTTTTTTTTTTGGCCTTTCCCATTTATAATTGCTGTATTTTGTTTCATATAAATAAAAACTCTTGGCTAATTAAATGTTTAATGTTAATTAACTAATTAAATGAGAATTTCATTTAGGTTAATAACAAAATTAAAAACGCTTTAAACGAATAACGTGTTGTAATTAAACCCTTTGAATGCATTCACCGGGCTAATGAAAGCGGCTCAGTGGCTGAGATTAATGAGCCCCAATCCCACAACGGAATCGTGTCAATCTCCCCACCCCAATGGCCATTCATGGGCCCAGCGATAATCGTATATAAAACTGTAACAGGTATTTTTTATGTATTAACTATTAGATATTTTCCATTTCTTTTTTTTTGGTTTTTGTTAAACTTTAATAACTTTTTCATAGAAAAAATACTTGCTGATAAATTAGATTTTCCTCTTGACTTTTTGGGGATCAGCTTTGGGTTTTATGCGTTTTTGTTTCCATCCCGTTTTCACTTTGTTTTCAGATTTATTAATTTGCGGCTAACTGTGCTTTACTTTAACTATTATAGGGTTTACTTTTTCCTAGCTTTTATGTGCGCTTTTTTTCCAGATTTTTTCTGCTTCCTTATTTTTTCTTCCACTATATTTTTTTATCCCCTGACGCTGCCTGACTTAGAGCTAGAGATAAAAATAAACATGGCTATGATATTTACACAATGTTGGCGAATCTGGGGTGAGGGATGGCGGTAGGGGCTTGGGGGTGTATGTGGCAGTCTCTGCTTGCCACTTGGTATTTGTTTATGGGCGATGCCAGCTGCGCACAAAGTTGTCTGGCAGCACCAGCTGGCCAACTGCCCCAGGTCTGAGCGATTGAAAAATGTCTAAGTATGTGTATGGCTTGCGTTTGTGTGTGTACCGTTGTCTACACACACATAGACGCACGCAAACAATACTCAACAAATACAACAAGAACAGCGCAAAAAAAAAAGAGAGGAAAACTTTGTCAATTAACCTAAAACAAGTTTCACTTTACAACACGTACGCTTGACATAATTTTTTGCCATTCTCTCTCGCGCCTCAGGATGCGCTCTATTTGTATATGTATATGTGTACGTCTATGTATATGTATATGTATATGTGTGAATGGGTGAACTTTTACATATGAAGAAATTATCACGTTCTTGGTCCTTGGTAACGACAATAGGATCGGCCCATAATGTCTTCGGCTGGAATTGACTGATCAATGGGTGGCACCCGCAGGAGTTCCATTTGATCACGCACCTAAAACGACACAAGAAAATACGGTTGTTTTCTTTGGTTAAAATTCAATCAGCAATTAGTATGTGTGTGTGTGTGTGTGTGTGTAAGTGTGTATGTGTGTGTCAGCCAACAGCTGCATTTGATTGATGAAAATTGATTGCATACGCGAAGGAGCCAAAGGAACGGCACCGAGCTGGAGCTGCCATTGCTGGCACAACTTACAAAAGTTATTTAGCGTAATTGCCAAAGTTTTGTTTGCATTTTCAAATGCTAAAATGATTCCTTGAAAGTGCTTGGGTGTATACCGAATATGGCATACGGTATTATTGTCCATAAATTTGGAGCGAGGCGTTTCCTAATGAATTTCTTAGATTTAAGTATACGTTGACGTAACTCTGCCTGAGGGGGGCACATTATCGAAATTACAAAATCGATTGGACCCTTCTCGAAAGGGTTTATGCAAGAATCGTTTAATGTATACTTTTGTTATAACGTTCATCGAACTTCCCAGCTAAAAAAGGCAAAATTACACGGACCAATGCATGAAATTTCCTTTGAATTGGGAGTTGGGAAAAGTCTAATAGGTGTGGAATTGTGGCTGCACGGTATACAGTTGTGTAGGATGCCTTAGTTTGACAACAATTTGGCCAATTATGCTAGAGAAATTTATGGAAACTATCGAGTTTTTTGTTTTGCCTCTACGAATCACTTTGAATATAATTTTTTTACTCTTTTTTGCATAGCCAAACAGGTTTCAACTTGCCCAAAGCCTGCCTCATAGCGAGTTCATTTTCCTCTGACTTTTATGATTCCTATTGCCTAATTTTATAATTTTTCATAGCCCCTTTTTTCGGCTATCAAACTGTCGAAATGCCTTAAATGCTAATAATATATAGAGTTAAATATTCCAAGAAAAAAGCAACATTCCTGTACAATTCCGAGCAACTCTCACACATACATAAAGCCTTAAAGGAAAACCTTGATCTAAGGACCAGACCGGCAGCGGCCCTGGAAAAGTTTGGAGCACATTTAATGCCACAAACCGAAAAAAGGTGGGGAAAAACGAAATAAAATGAGAGAAAATGTTTTGTTTTCAACACCAAACACCTTTTGAGGCCGCCCACCAGTGGGAGGTGATGATGGTGACGATGGGGCAGAGGCAGTGGCAGTAGCAGTGGCTATGGGTCTGGGTTTCGGGCTCGTCCCACTTCCTGTGCTTTGTTTGCCATACAACAATCGAATTTACGACTTTTTTATGAGGCTTTATGTGCGCCCTGCCACACAAACAACAATAAAACGTCAGCTTTGGCTCAGTCATTGCACTTTGTGTGCAGGCCTAGCCGCCCCCCTCTCCCACTCACAGCAGCGGGAACTTTGTGCTTTTTGCCTTTTGGCTAGACTCTTCCGGCCTTTGAGCCGCCTTCTATGCCCCTCACACAACAAGCATTTCAATACAAATGAGAAGCACAGTTCGTACAGTTACAGTTTGAGTGAAAAGTTCAAAGCGTAAAATGAATGTTGAAGAGTGCCCGGCCCAGCCCGGCCCAGCCCGGTCTCGGTCTCGATCTCGATCTCGATCTCTCCCTCCTATAACGCATTTCCCGGCAGACCGACCCAAAGCCAAATCAATTGTAAGAAGGTCAGGCTCAGAAACTCTAACACTCATACACAAAGGGGGGTGTGGTGTGGTGTGATGGGGTGTCTGTGCCTCAGAGAAAGAGATCCACACACAAGGCTGGCAAAAGATATTTAAATGAATTTGTCTCGCACAAATTGCTGCCATTTGCCGGGGACATTTGCCCATGGCCCATCACCCATCACCCGAGCCAGGCCAGGCCAAAGCCAAAGCCAAAGCCGATGGAGAAGCCATAGCAGCAGAGCCTCCTCTGCCGCCACTTGGGCGATGTGTCGTGCCAAATGCCGTTCTCCGCTCTCGCATTAGATATAAAAGGCTAAAATAAAAGATACATTTACACAGACACAAGCAGCTGGAAGGGCTGCTGCTGCTGATGCTTCTGCTGCTGGTGTTGTGTGGGTTTGGGGGGGTAAAATCCTTGGCTTTTCTGCCGCTGCCTCTGCTGCTGCTTTTGTGTAGATAAAAACTGGCGTCAAGAAAATTATCATGTTCATGGGCCATGGGCCTCAGCGCCCAGCGCCCAGTCAACCCCCGCCACCACCCACAAATTTGTGGCAATTGCTGTTTGTCTTTAAGGTCCTTGGGTATGTGTTCTCGAAACCCGTTTCGGGTTACCAAATCGCATCTAAGTCTGGGGGGTAAACTTCTTTCTGCCTACAATTTCCGTTAGTGTTTAAATATATTTCATAATTTATTGAGTCATAAAATTCACCCCGCTAAAAGATGGAAATATGTCATAAAAAATGGATTTCCTTATGGCTATTGAATGGCGCTCGAAAACTAAGGGCGAAACTCTGAGTTCATATGGTGGAATGGACGGGGAAAATGTTTTGCGGAATGCCCCGCTTCAGCCTATGACTGAGTGCGTGTCCAGCTTGAAAGGGTATTAGGGTATGTTAGTGTGTGTGTGTGCGTGCTGTGATTGTGTGCGCGATGGCAATCATTAAAATGGCCTTTTGCCTAATTTCTATGACTTGCTTAATTATCACAGCCATGACCGAGTCGAAGTCCCTTGGTCCAAGTCCCCTGTGTACACAGAGACCCCGAAAAACAGCATTAAGCTTCTAATAATTGAACATTTGACCCGCTTTTCGTTATTATTTAATTGCATTACGAGCAGCCCAGGCGACGACTCTGGCAACGCCCCTAAGTAGGCCCCCACAATAAAATTTATGCCAGCTCCAGTTCAATGAACTTCAATCCGCGTTTGGCCACAGCTCTGGAATGATGATGATGATGATGATGATGATGATGATGCAGATGCCTTGGTCAGATGCAAAGCAAAAGCAAATGTCATTCGGATATATATTTATATGGCTCGGCTCACTCTTGCTTAATCCTCGGGGCTCTGGGCTTTTGGCCAAAGATAAAAGGCGTTGGGTAACGTTTTTAATTACTTTTTACCACACAGCACACACACACAAAATAAAATAAAAAACGAAAATACTGAGATACAAAAAATATATACGGAAACAAACAGAAACGTATTAAAATACAATTCTTAATGAGTATTATGGCCATGTAATAAACAGCAGTAAAAATATACATATACGAATATGTATGGGTATGGATATGGTTGGTTTGTCTGCTGAGTGCAAAACGCCATAAAAACTCGGACAATTTTAATCAGGCCGCTGCAAATAAGGCAATACTTTTGTGGCCCTCTTTTTGTCCTCCACAGTACCATTATGGGGGTAAGTGCACATTGTAATCACAGACGGACACTAAGTATTCCCTGCTTTTTATTCGACTATAGTATACGCCCCTCCAACTAAAACTAATTACATTGCAGGAGGCTGCGCAGGCGGTGGGGGCGGCATGCCTGAGAATATGATTAAAGTTTGCCCCTGGTTGGGCAGTCCGCAGTCCGCAGTCTCTCGCAGTCAGAGTCGAGACAAGAGCTAAATTAAAAAATGCTGCGGCATCTCTTTCTCAACTTGTGCCAAAGGCTGGAGATCTGGACACCAAACCCGACCCCTTGGAGGAGGTTTTTATAATCAGCAAAAGCAATAAAAGCGACAACCACGACGACCAGCATTCAAGGGTGGTGTGGTAGGGGTGGTGGGGGCGTATGATTTATATTTGTTATTAAATCTTTAAATTGGTTTTAGCACCAAAGGAGAAAACTTGCCACAGCGTCCGAGATTCGCAATGAGAATAATTTAACTATTTTGATTTAGAGAGCAGAGATTTTATAGAGCACAATCAAGATGCTTACGAGTGGCCGAGAGAGAGAGAGAGAGAGAGCGCAGAATTTAACCCAACCCAAGCAGGATGAGACAATCTTTTGCACATTTTTCTTTAATTTATAATCCAATTAGCCCATGGGGAGAGAGAGAGTAGCAATAATCATATGAGACAGCTGAAGTGACGGCCTCTCCATGGCAACTGTCTGCCATCGTTTAACCAAGCATCCATCCACCCATCGATGCATCGAAGCATCGAAGCATCGAAACATCCATCCAAGCATTCGACTGAAAAACAAACCCACTTGCCAGCCTTTGAATGGTACTAACCTCCACACGAGTGGCATTCAATGCGAGCGGAGTAACTTCCTCAAAAGAGGGGCTTTGCCACGTCCCCGCATTGATCTAAATTGAATGCTGCTTGAGCCTGGAGTGCATAGACATAGACAGTTCGGCGAGAAAGAAACAGAATGGCAAAACCAATCCCCCAAGCCAAAACCCAATACCATTCCCTGTGCTCTTTACTCTGCGCTGTGTGTGCGTGTGTGTGTGAGTAAATGGTACTAGTATCCTCCAGTATCCTTAGAGCAGACGGCAAACAAGCTGACCGCATCCTGCAAACAAACTGCAGATTCTGTTGCTGCTGCTGCTTGGCTACTGGGCGAGGCTGTTGCTTCGTCGTTGGTCTTCTGCTGGTCATGCTCGTGTATAAATATCGGAATAAGCATTTGAAAATCCTTTTAAAATTATTTCACAACTTGCGTCTTTTCGACGCCAAGCCAAGCCAATGTCCTGTGCTATGCTGTGCTGTCCTGCCAGTGCTCCTAGTCCAGCTGCAGCTCCAGCTTCGCCTTTCAACTGCTGGTTCTGGTTTTGCTGCTGCTGCTGCTGCATCCATTCCAAGTATGTGCAAATTCCATGGCAAAGCCACATTATTCCTTTTATCCTTGTGAAAGGAATTTTCCAACTGTAATAACAACCGACGGTTGGCTATAGCAATGTCCTTTTCCAGCTCGCTCCTTTGTTTGTTTGCTGCTGAGAAATGTGTGTTAGTTTTGCAGCAGAACTGCCACTGGCACTGGCACTGGCTTCGCCTCTAAGTCGGTCAGGTACGCGTCTGACACTAAACAGCACTAAAGGATAAACAGCAAAAGAAGAGCAGAGTCTCCTCCACAGAAGCCACAAAGAATACCCTCGAATTTTAAGCTCAAAAAACGCTACGCTATTCTGCTATATTTTATGATTTAATCTACCAATCAAGAATCAAGCTACTATATATAATTCATATGATTCGAAAATTCTCTCGCTTTAGGCTGAGCATTTGCTGGAATTTTGCTGGACTGCGGGCAGAGTATCAGCACATTCTGCAGAGACCAAATACGAGGAACAATTGAAAAATACCACAGAAAAGTGAACAATTTTCGCCGCCCCAACCCATACCCCCCATACCACCATTTTGTTTTGCTGGACTCACCGCTTCGACTTCCTTGAATACACGTATTAGATTCTTGCCAGCCAACTTGGCAATATCCTCCTCTGACCATTTATCAGACTCGAGTAGGGCAGCAAAAAGATGCGGATATTTGGACACATCCTCCAGTCCTTTGGGCACTCTACGAAAAAAAGGGCACAAAGAGGGTTAGGTGAATGGATAGTCGTACCATAATTTGGCCAAATGGAATGAAATGTAATTGAAGTATTGAAGCTGAAAGTACTCACAAGTTGACTCCGTCGTAGCCAGCACCAATGCCAACATGATCGATGCCAGCCACCTCCCTTATGTGGTTGATATGCGCTGAAAGCCAGAGGCGGGGTCAGAACGAGAGACGAAAGTTTAAAGATTAATGTTCCGCTCTTTCAAAGCAGCAACAGAAACTGAAACAGAAACCAGAACCCAAAAGCCCAAATGCCCAACCTACCAACAACATCGTGCAGTGTTGCCTGTCCCGAGCAGCTGACGAAATGTGGATAAAAGGCGACCATAACCAGACCGCCATTTATTGCCTGCCAGTGTGGTTAGAGGGGGGTGGGGGTAGGACAGGATTAATGCTCTGCAAGATAAATGCCTTCTTAATGGACTTACAATGCGTTGCAGGACATGATCGGGCACATTGCGGGAACTGTTGCAGATGGCATGCGCCGAGGAGTGCGAGAAGATGAGCGGCGCCCTGGAGGCGGCCAAAGCATCCAGCATTGTTGGCACCGACACATGCGACAGATCAACAATCATGCCCAAACGATTCATCTCCTTGACCACCAACTATAGGCGAAAGAGAAAACAGAGCTTAGAGCATTTATCTAGCGGTTTAGTTAGATGAACTCTCACCTTGCCGAACTGCGAAAGTCCGCCTATGTGTGGATACTTTCCGGGCTCGTCAACTTTGCAGCAGTCCGCCCTGATATTAAAATAAGGTTAGTATAATTGTGTATCACTTTAACTGCCATGGCGACTCACCAAGGTGTATTGCAGGTGTGTGTGAGAGTCAAGTAACGCGCTCCCAGCTGATAGAACATTCGCAGGACACTCAGGCTGGTGCCAATGGCATGGCCACCCTCCACGCCTATCAGGCTGGCGATCTTGCCCGTGCGATGTGTCTGCTCGATGCCCGTGGCCGTCGTCACGAGCGCCAAGTGATGGGGATAGAGCTGCACAAGGCGGCGTATTAGATCGATTTGCTCCAGTGTCAGCTGCACGGCATCCAGATGCTGCGACGAACAGGGGGCGTAGGCCGACCAGAATTGGGCAGAGACCATGCCCTCCTTGAGACGGCGCAGATCTGTGTGGCTCCAGGCACTCGAGGACCAGGGTGCCAGCTCCCGGAGATCGCCACCAAAGTGGAAATCCTTCAGCTGATTCTTGAGGAACTTGCGTATGTTCCAGGGCAGATCGTTGTGGCCATCGATGAGGGGCACCTCCTTCAGGACGTTCCGGACGCGTTGCATGCGATAGTCGAAATCGTCGCTGGCCTTGGCGTTGCCGCTGGCGCCCGCGCCGGCCGCGGCACCGGCCGAACATTTCAGTATGGGCAGAACGAGCGGGAAGTAAACGAAGGTCAGACAGTTCAGGCCACAAAGCACGAAGCCCTTTGGCAGCTTCCGTGATTTCATTGCCCCCGAGCGAGCGCGGCGCTCTAGCAGAAGAGCCCAGTAGCCGCAGCACTCACATTGATGATGTTCCACCACGTTCTAGCTAAAAATAAAACCAAACAAAAGCCAAAAGAGAGACAGAGAGACAGAGAGAGAGAGAGAAACCGAGAGAGCGAATTAGATGGAGTTCAATGGAGAGGATAAGACTTAGTCCATTGCATGTGCGAGTGTGGCGTGATTGAGCCATTGAAAGTTGTTGGCAAACAAAATGTCATAAATATAGCGCCTACGGCTGTGCCGCTAAATAAACCCCCCCCAACCCACTCCATCTCCATACCAGCCCCCAAAAAGTCTAACCCAAGCCTCACCGCCAATCCACACCCCCACACAAACATAAATAAAACTTTTCATATTTATTTCAGAGCGCAACTTCAAATCGAAATCGCGCACAAAATGCATAAAATGCACAATAAAAATTCAAAATTATTTATAGCAAAGTTTCCACTTCGTTCTGTTCTTTTTTCTTTCTTTTTTTGTTGTTTGTTCTTTTAGCCAGCATATCACCGAACCCCGAAAAAAAGAAGAGAAATCATAGGAAATTTAAATAGTTTTCCCCGCACTGTTTTGGGGCAGTCCAACAAAAAAAAAAAAGATCCAAGCAAATACTTTATCCATGGAAATTTCGTTTTTGTTTGTTTGTTTTTTTTTCCTATGCGACATAAAGTTTTTGCTGAGCCCGGCAGGTGGTACAGAGAGAGCGAGAGGGGCAGAGAAAAGGTCTAAGTATTTCCCGAAGAAATTGAAGCGCCCGATTTGTATGTGGGGTAAGTGGGGTAAGTGGGGGCTGGTCCCGAGACCTAGACAGAGTTTATTGAGTAGGGGAGGAGGCAAATATTTATATATTCCTTGTCCCAGAAAGTGAAATTAAAGTTTTGTGCCCAAAACAGGAAAACTAAACTAAACTACTTTAATAGTTTTCAACACATAAGTCAGGCTCGAAGTCGAGAAAGGTAATGGCCAAAAATGAAATGGTAAACTGAGCAAATGGAAATGTTAGCCAACTTTGGGCCCATGACCTGCCCCTCCCCATCCCCACACAGGTAATGCAATTTGTTTGCTGCACTTTTGAGCTAGAAAACAAAGCCTATTTGGTGCAAAGAAATACAGAGCAATGTTTGGGGTATTTTCGAATATATTCCAAAATTATTAGTTTTAAAATCAGAAAAATATAATCTGTGATTATGGGATCACAGCTTTTTTGAGCTTATGCCATTGAATATTAATCGATGTTAAAATCCATCAAAATTTCGTGTATATTTTAATAATTATCACAAATTGCTTTGGCTTGGATATACAAAAGCTTTTTGATACGCGAGCGTAGAGCAAACTACATATTTCCATAAATTAAAATTAGTTTTGGTGCCTGAAACATATGCAAAGAAAAGCATTTTAAATTGCATCTTTAATAATTTTTTGTTTATAAAATTGCACTAACATAAAACAGAAATATCAGCAAAAAATTAAATATTTTCCAGAAGCTTGACTCTTTAAATATAAGATTTCTCATTGCAAAAAAAAACCAAAGCCAGAGGTTTTATTTTATATATATTTTTTGTGACTATGTTAACACTTGTTTGTACACATCTTGAGGGTATTTTATCGTATTCTTTTTTGGCTCGTTTTCATATGCCAACTGTTGTTGGGTGTGTGCACTCTGCAGGTCGCAACAAAACACCAGGAGCACCAGTAGCAGGAGCAGGAGCACCGAAGGAAGGGCCAAGCCCGATGGGTAAGTAGAATCCGTATGCTGATTTTCATGCTTCGATGCTTGCGAACAAAATGAAAACATTCCGCTCTGCGATATCTTATCCGCTCTGTTTGGTCTACATTTCTTTTACATTTGTATCTGTATCTGTATTTGTCCCTGCTTCTGCATCCTCGTACTTTGCTCCTGATTGAGGTTCGGTTCAAAAATGTCTCTTCATGCTGCTGCTTTAGGTTGCCATTTGATGGAATTTTCTGCTTCACCATTTTTCATCTCTCTCTCGATACTTTCCTGGATTTTCTGGTCTGTGTGTGTATGTGTATGCTGTTTTGCACACAATCCTTGAGCTATCTGGTCGAAGAGAAATTATGCAAAAACCAACAGGGGACAACGATGAGCAGGAAATGACAACATTGACAAGGGCAACGCGCCACGAATATTTTTGGGCCATGCAAAACGTGACACAAACGCAACGCACGAATTATTAATACAGTGAGACAATGGCAGGAGCAACCAGCAGGCCACGAAAGGAAGGCAAATTAGACCCTGTTGGGTTAACAGGAAGCGGGAAAAAGCGACAGCCCGGTAGGAGCCAGGACAGCAAACAAAGTTGATTCTGTGAAATCGAAAACGTTTGGCGCTTCATTAAATATTTATGCCTGACAACGAGCAGCAAGCAAACCAAAATTAGGAGCCACAACATAGCCGATATTTAATTAAATTGAAGAGCTCTTGCTTTAAGCAGCCCACGCGGAAAAGTCGACTGAATTACTTAGGGAATGTCATTGATATTTTGTCACAGATCATACCTCATCAAAGAAGATAAAGATAGCACACAAAACAGAGCATACATCTATGAAGAGATGGAATCAAGAAAATAAATTGTAATGCCAGGAACAATCTCGTAGCAACCAGACCACAAAGATCAAATGGATGATTTAAGCATTATTGAAGCGGATTAAATATCAAAAATTCTTAATAAATTGTATGCCATGCAGTTGCCAACCCCAAACATACACACACACACACACACATGATCCGGGGTAAAGTCAGAACGAGCCAGAAATGGGCGCAAGGATAACTGCGTACAACGCTGCGTATGTGCAATGTGTGTGTGGTGGGTTGGGGTTGTCTTTATGTTATATATGGCTCTTTTTTTTTGTTTGAGTGGCATGCATGGGCGTAGGGATGTACCAGAACGGATAGGGCCGTGGCAGGGATGGGGTAGGGTTGGTCGTAGGGACATGGACTGAATCGTACATTTATTGCAACATGAAACATTATTTTGCATGGCCTCAAAAATAAGTAAAATAAAAAGGGGAAGCAGGAGGAAACGAAAAAGCAAGAGAGAGAGAGAGAAAGAGTATGAGAATAAGAATGGAGGAGAAGAAGGGAAATGGCACTGGCAAATGCGATGAAAGGGGGCTGGGATGGGAGCTAGGGGGCGGCGTTGAGGAAACCGGAGTGCGCGCGTTGGAAAATTGCAGCAAGGAAATGCGATGTCCTCGTTGCAGTTGGAATTTCCATGCAAAGTGGCAAGCGAATAAATATAAAAAATGCTTTTCTTTTCTACATTAGTGCACCATTTAAGGAAGTTGCACACCGACACACAGCTGCCCCCCGCCCCCTGCGTCTTCAGATATTTCGCTGCGAGTTTGTCGTCTTTCATTTCCATTTTGCCACACAACTCCACCAACAGCAGTAGCAGCAGTAGCAACAACAACAACAGCAGCGGCAAAAAATAAAGGAAACGTGCCGTAAACTACAGCAGACAATCAAAATGCATTCATGTGCGCTTACTTTACGTTATTTATAATCAAACCCCGCAACGCCCAAGCCCTGTCCTCATCCTGTGCCATTCATGCAACGGCATTGCCATTCATTCAGCTCTAAATTCCATTCACTGCGAATTGTAGCAAACAGAGTCAATGGAAGCCAGACCAACCTGCTCCTTCTACGACACTCCACTCCGCCAAGCAACTGCCTTCCTGCTGGCCAGGAATATGCCATGCCCCCACTGGCTGGTGTGATAAGGTTTCGCCCAAGGGCTTTCAGCAATTTTTGGCTCATGCTCATTCAATTTAACAAGGAGAAAAAAGTATACAAGGTATTAATAAAAGTCCGATCACCTGACCAGACAAAAGCAGCAGTGAGAATGTGCTGCCAGTCAGAGGAATTCCAGGAATTTTCATAAAGCTTCACGGAATACTGCTGAGCTTATGCAAAAGTTTAAGGTTTGAAGAAAAATCAAATAAAATAAAATAGAAATTCAAATAGAGAACCATTTACATAAATACAAAAATTAAAGTACTTTCGTGTTAACTCTTTCAGAAATATTAAATGAAAGAGAGAGAGAGCGAACTCTTAATGATTTAATGAAGATATATCAACTATATATTTAGATGATAGATATTTATTGGCTTTCTTTAAAGATCTCTTTTGAAATTTTAGCACGAGAAAACTTTCTAGTATACAACTCTATGAATTTTTAAATAATATTTTGCAACATTAAAATTCATCAAAATGGACATCTCAATGGAGTAAATAATATTATATTTCCATCATTTTGCCGAGTGGCCATTTGAAAGGTTTCCCCAATGCCCACACAGAGCACCCTGCCGGGGCACAACCTCCAAAAATGTTTTGCCATCAAAATCATCGCAAATGTGAAAGTTTCCTCATACGAAAGCATGGCATAAATTAATTGAATGGAAGCCCAACGATAGAAAGGGACACAAAAATTCAACAGAATGCTTTTGAGTGGCTCTGGAGAGTGGAGTAGCAGCAGCACCACCCACCAATACAAGGACACACGGCCAACGGTTAACGGTTTACGGCTAAGGACCCTGAGGCATGCGAAATAGCGCCAGAATGAATTGAAATTATTTTACAGCATTTTCATGTTTCTTGCCGTTTGTTTGATTTGCCTTGCCCTTCGCCTTCGCTTTTGCCTACTCCAATTCCTTTTTGGTTGTTTTTTTTTCTCCCCACTCTTTCTGTATGCATAATTTATGCTCGAGTTCAGGCCAATTGCGGGAAAAGGATGTTGGTGCCAGGTGGCAGGGAGGGAGGGTGATTGAAAAGTAGAGTGTAGCTTAAGCAGAAAAATGTTGACCTAGAATATGTATGGAATTATGTTGCGGCATGCCACAAGTAATCTAAAAACAGAAATGTCCAACAGATGTTCAAAAAAAGTACGTCCATTAGAGACCGTAAAGTAAAAAAGAAAGTCCCTATTGTAAGGATTGCTTAAATGCAAATCATTCAAGGAAAATCGGAGCTCATACAATTCCCATCTGTGCTGCGTTCTGTTTCATATGTTTATCAGCTAAATACAAATAAAAGAAAATTTAATTCTAATCGAAACTGTCTCTCCAATAAAATACAATCGAATGCTAATGTAAATGTTCTTTTTCCAAGGCGATTTAATTACACCTAGTATGGAGTAGATAATTTTCCATGAATTTAAATAGTTGTGCTTTCAAATACTAATTTTTCACTCAACAAAACAAAGTATTTATTTTCCAGCTATTATTCAAAGCCGCATTAAAAAATTCCTAAGTGGTTTATAACAGAGTTTTGAGAATGCCAAAGCGGTTGGGTTGGCAATTCCATTCTGTGTTTCTTCATTTCATTTCGTTTCGTTCAACTTAACTCAAGCACTCAACAACTGCAGAGCAGAGGAGACGCACACAATCCCAGCTTCCAAACACTTGCAAACCACAATTTGTGCCATTTTCAGAGATTGCCAGAGAGAATCCTTTCCCATTCCTGCTGCTACTACAGCTGCATGCCACACAAATTCAAATTAAACAAAATTCCATAGTCTAAGCCATTGACCAACCGACCATTCACCGACAGCACTCATAAACACTTTGTTTCGAATGACAAAAAAAAACAACTAAAAACAACAACAAATAATAAACGACTATGGGATACCCACTGCTAAAATTTATATTTTGGCAAACAGTCGAATATCATCAAAAATGCCAAGTGGCTGAAATTATATCCACTAATGACAGTTAATATAGATATTAATATAATAAATTAATATATATAATATTATTATATTATATTGTATACTATCTTTCAAGTGCGGCTAAGAATAAATAGTAATAATACATAAATGGAGACATTTTTTCTTTTTAATGGCGATAAAAAATATCCGATTATCTTTTTGATTTTTCCTAAAGCAACAACTGCTAAAGCAAATTCTACAGCAAATTGTAATACTATGATAATGATAATTGAGGAAAATCTGAGCAGCGTCGTCGGAGTTCCTCGTTTCTACCAACATTTATTCCTAAGGGCATAAAACAAACCAATGGGTAACCAAAACGACCAATGGCTACAAATATAGCAAGGAAAAAGGTAAGGTAACAAGCATTTACAAATAGCCCAACAAAAGCTACAGAAATGGGACTAAGAGACTGTTCGGTTATGGGTTTCGGTTTGAGTTTTTTGTGTGGCGTTTTTTGGGGGGTGGCGGTTCCTGCGAGCTCAAAGCAAATTGTTGCGGAAGGCAAGAATCAGCATTATCATCAGCAGTCAGGAAGCTGCTCAGTCGGTGGTAGGATACTCATACTCATTCTCATTCCCATTTTGGGGCCAGAATGCAGATGAGGAGACAATGTGTATGGGTATAGGGTGGAAAGGGCAAACGGCAGCTATTGGGTAGGGAGGGGGTGGCAAGCTGCGTCGCCTGTCGCATATTAATGAGGGAGGGGGCATGTCGAAAGCGCCGCAACCATCAATTTCTCAATATAACCAGAAATCTGCATATGAAGTACATACTGTAGATACATATATATATAGAAACATACTACATATACTATATGCCATTAATTCTTACCAAAAATGCTTAAACTATTTAACATTCTTTTTTATTTTTGTTGTGTTTTTTGCTATTTGCTTTTCACGTTCTTTAATTTGTGGCTGTATTTTCTCACTGAAATGCTGATATATTCTGTGGTTCGATTTGTTTTGTGCACTCCACTTTCCATTCACATAATTACTATTATTATTATTCCGCTTTACTTTTGCGCCTCAATGAGGCATACGTAACGTAATCTAACAGAGAGACGCGCAAAACGGAACGCAAACGGCAGGCGTCTGACGGCAGACAGTAGACAGGCGCAAGTGGGAACGCAACACGTGTGGCAGGACAAATACCGAGCGATGGGCACACTACTCGACCGGCCGACGCAGGAATTCCAACTGAAAGCAGCCATGGATGCCACTGGGGCAAGCCCCAACAAGAGCAGAACTCTCACGAAGGCGTTCCGCACGAAGACAAGAGCCGAGTGACGCCTAACGAGAGAGCAAAGCAAGGACAACAAAGAGCAATGTGGCTGTGGCTGTGGCTGCTGCGTTAGATAAGAATGCGACCAAAAACCAAACCCCTATGGCAATTATATTGCCATATTTTATTTACGTTTTATTTACGTTTTTTGGCGAAACTATCTATAGATTATTTACGGAATCAAAGTATCTTATTTAATTTATAAGTACTCGTAGTGTGGCTTAGCCTAAACCCTAGGAGTACATTAACCTCTTCGTGGCCAACAAAGCAGCGCAACTGTGCCAAGAGCATAGCCACTCGGAGAGAGTGTGTCCTTAGAGTGGGTTCTTTTACTCTTTCACTCAAACTAAAACAGTAAGCAAGGCAACATTATCACGCCAAAGTTTGAATACCTTTTAATTTAGACAACCTTTCAGCGTATCTCTAGACAGCAGTTATTTTTTAGATCCCTAAGCTCTTTTTCTCCCATCTTATTTGGTTTTGCTGTTTATCTTGATAGCTGTATAGCTATATCATATAGGATCGCTTCTCCATAGAGTAATACATACATATATTTTTAGGTGCTAGTTGCTAGATACTAGATTGAGATATATCCACTCACCTATTCATTCTGACTCAAGAATATACATATATTATTTATGGTGCCAATCGAAGCTTCCTTCTCTGCATTACAAAACATCCTAAAAAATGCAATATACTCGCCCAAAGGGTACACAAATACTGGGAAATTTTAGCGCTCTCAATCAGCTGTTTGCCCCGATGCATGTGTGTTTCTGTGTGTTTGAGTTGAGTCCGTTAACATTGGAGGAGGTCAGGCATGGCGTGAAGTCAGTCGCATGCCCCTCAGCTTCTGCAGCCCTTTTTGTTTGGTGTTACTGCGGCTGAGGAGCACAAAAAAATAATCATGCACCCTGCGAATTAAAGCAGGTCGCTCGAAATAGGGGAGCAAATTCCATGCATTTATTAATTATATAAATATAAGATTACGGGCAGCTAACAGAGGAAAGAGTTTTCAGTGGAAAATTACAAAATGGGAGAAGCTAAATAAAGAAAAAAAACTTTTGTCGCGAATTACAAAATTTAAAATTTCATAAATTACCCGCCAAACACTCAAAAGCACCCAAGCAGTGCAAAGCTTACCACCAAAGACTACATACAGCCCACCCACGCTGTTCCTCCATTGGCTAAAAGCTCGCTTTTTGGTGTTTTCAACGCTTTGCAACACAACTGTTGCTGGGAATTTCTCAACACCGACCACGGACGACCTCTAAACAACCTTTTGACGCGCTCCGTTCGCCCGTCGGCGGCGGCGACGGCTGCCGCTTGCTTATTTCACTTTGGAATTTCACGTTAACGCCGACGTCGTCGTCAGCCGCGCAGCACAGCAGCGCAGAGGCAGCAGCAGCAGCAGCAGCAGCGATTACGGACCGAAAATAAAAGCGTTGAGCTCTCTCCTCCAGTGCAGCAGCAGCAGCACACCCAGCCAGACGAAATTTCCCCAGATTCAGTCTCCAGTTCGGTGAGTTCGGGCCCCAGTGCTATAAGTGATAAAAAAAAAATCTATATACTATACCCATTTATTGGGGAAAAATAAGTGAAAAATAAAGTGAGCCATCGAGGTGCATATTCGATTCGGGCATTCGGGCTGCAGTCTCGTAATCTTCAATGGGAAATTTTCCATTCCGTTAGACGATTGTTTCGTAATCGTTACAAAATATTCCCAAAATGTTTCTGTGTGTGTGGTGTGTGTGTGTGTGTGCGATGGGATTTGTTTCAACATACATAAAATATATTTACGACATTTTCTAGAACTCTGAATTGTAGCTTTCTCTGCTACAGTAATCCCCCTGCTGGAACGACACCATCTTTCGATGCCTGCTATCGGGTAACATCGGTCCACTCGAAGGCAGTTTCACTACCGGCTCAACCAGCTCTCTTTTCTGCCATACGGACGGCGGGAGAGCGACGTCTTACTCTCTTTCCCTCTCTCTATGTCTGTGCATTTTGTTGCTTGAGCTCATTTGGTTATTGGCAAAGATTCAACTGCAATTTGTAGTTGCGGCTGCGGTTCTTTTCTTTATAAATAGTTGCCGCAAATGTTAAATATTTGTATCTACAATATATAATCTATCTTTTGGCACTTTCGTTTAGGTTTCAATTAGCCAACGTCATCGCAAGTTTTTCGGTTTGTTGACACTCTTCGCCTGTCTTCTCTCTCGCGCTCTTTACCTTTTATCAGTTTTATTCACCTTTGTGAATAGGTGGCAGAATTGCAGCTGTATGAGAACATGCGTAATCGTTCAAAGAGCAACAAACTGAGATGCAAGATCTTCATCTACGAGAGTGAGAGAGAGAGAGGAAGAAAGAGAGGGATACATCCATAGAGAGAGAGAGAGAGACATCATTAGGGGTGTTTGTCCGATAGAAACAAGTTTTTCGAGCAACAAAGACTTCCTTATTTTGAAGGTCAACTCGAGGTACATACAACAAAATTAGATAAGAGAATGATAAGCACTAGAATGAATGAAGAAGATATGTTGGATAAATGTTGCGAACCTTTCACTGCGTTTCCTCCAATTAACATCTCCATACAAATTTACTGCAAAGGCAATTGGGTGGAACGAATTGACTTTGGACCGCCTTTACTCACATGACCATCTCCCTACGGAAGCTGTGCGTATAGAGATCAATTGCTGTATCTTTTCCCAGAGCCTCTTTCCCTACTTCGCCTGGTGTAAATTCTGATTTTACTGCAATCTTTATGCATCCCAAATAGAGATAAAAGAGGTCAAAGCATCATAGCAGATAACGATAGAGAGAGAATTTTTCTCAGCTGTTGTCAAACGACAATTTACAGGTTCTCGTTCGCTCGCACACACATCTACAATGTGCCTCCGCTTGACGTCAGTTGGCTGGCTTCATTACATCAGCATCAGAAGTGGGTTCTTATCAACGCTGCGTGGATCGTGGCTGTTCTTTTGACCCACTGTCCGTGTTTTGCAGCCTTGGGGGGGCCGGACCTAAAATCTCGTTATGATAATGTTGAAAAGACCTTTGGATCGGCCATTGGGGGGGGCTTGTTTTTTTTGATAGCAGATACAAAATGTGGCCACATCAGACGACCGAAATGTTCCACACCATACAACTCAAGTCATTTTTTTTCGTTGCTCGTTTTATCAGCTTGTTTTTCGACACACAGATACGCCCAATACTCGTGCATAGAAGAGGGCGACACATGTGTCTGTTTTATTTTTATACCAGTTCCTTGATAGCAACGTACATACATGCATATGTACATTTATTTTGATTAGTGTCTTTGCTGTTGCTGTTTCTTTTCGGTTCGTTAGGCTCCTCTACATCTCTTTTTTTTTCTTTTCTTATATATTTCTCCGACTCTCGGGCAACGTTTCATTCCTCGATTAATTGCCGGCCCGTGTAGGTGTGTATTTCAGAGTGAATCGGTTATAGATAGATTCGCTAGCTATCTATCGAAAGTGTGTTATATAGTGTTATATGGTGCTTTTATTGTGTGATAGAATATTTTTTTTGACACGTTTTGGTCGTCTTATCTATAGATTTGGGTATTTCCCTCTCCAGTCCTTGAGTCAATGTCAATGTCAAATAAGTCAAAACGTATCCCTGGGATCAAAATTTTTGCCAAAATAGCTAGCTATATGTATCATTTTATTTTCTGCTCCCTTCCTTCCCCTTCCCCACCCCTCTTTGTTTCTCTCTTTCTCCATGCACGCGGCGCACGACTTTCCGTTTTCAAAAATTTCTCTACAAGTTTCGTCAGCAACACGCGACAGGGGCTCTGGCAACATGCTGCCAGGCAACATTGTTGTTTGACCTTGTTCAATGTCAGGCCCAAAGCAGCTCCGGCACATGCGCACGCCCACACGTCCAGCGGGCAGCAGCAGGCTGAAAGTGAAAGTTACGTCTACGTCACGCACTATGTGGCTGATGGAAAGAGATGGGTACAGCATAGAGAGTGAGTGAGAGAGGAGTATATGTGTCGTGTCCCCTCCAGAACTTTGCCTTTGATTACATCAGAGGTTGACGTCCAAAGAGCTTCCGTGACTTTGCTCAGTTACTAAGAAATCGTCGTCGAGGTTGGTTCACTCTCTCTCTCTCTCTCCATCTAAACCTCTCTCTCTTTTGGAACTGTTCTATATTTTTTGCTGTTGGTTTGCCTTAAAGGGCAAATAGGTGAAAATAATAACTCAAAAAGTGTCATAAATCAAACGCAGCTTAGCTAAAGTTACAGAGTGGAGTGATTTATACGCGATAATTATAGTTTTTTTTAATAATTTGCACTCTCAATAGAGATGTTGAAAAAAAGCTGAGCTACATTTTGTGTGTACTACGTGAAATGTTGAGGGACGGAGAGCGCACTCGCGCTCCCACGCTCTCGCACTCTCTTTGCTGCTTGCTCTTTGTTCTTGCTATCAGCTGTGTATTACACCAGCCAGCAAAGAATTTGAGTCATTGATATTAAATCAAAGCGATCTATGGTAGTCGTAAAGATGCAATTTAGAGAAAAAAATTTTATTCTAAATTCAGATTCAAATCTACATAAATCCGCTAATCTATTTAAAAACATAGATCACACAGCAGTAGATATATTAATTTAAATGAAATGAAATTAAATCAACCACGCCTTTTTTTAAACTCTCAATAAAAACATACAATTGTTTCTGGATATATCTCCATAAAAGCTTGCTGATAAAAAAAAAATGCTTGATCGATGGGCGAGCTTTCAGCTCAGCTAGGCAGCAATGTGCGCAATTGTTTCTTTTTTTTCGACTCCGACTTAGTTCCCCACTTTCAGCTAGTGTGTGCGCGTGCCCTACAGGTGGATCTACCGATTTCCAAACACAAAATAAAAACCTGACAAGTCATCTCAAATGTAGACCTATCATTCGTTGACTTTTCTGGCACTGTACACAGAATTTCTCAAAATTGTATACACATTTTTGCTGGTGTGGCACCTCTTTCACATGCAAGCCATCAAAATTCTTCGTTTAGGACTTTCTGTGGTGTCCTGCAAACAATTGCAGAACCCTACTATTCGCCTACTAACATGTCACGATTACTCTCTTTCTTCTTGCCACGCCTGCGCCCATCCGTCGCAACCACCGATACAAAAATGGACACGCATCTTGCAGAACTACACTCGAATCTCAAATATGACCACCTACTTCAACTACCCCAGCAAGGAGCTGCAGGATGAGCTGAGGGGCATTGCCCAGGCCATCGTCGCACCCGGCAAGGGTATTCTGGCCGCCGATGAGTCCGTGTCGACCATGGGCAAGCGTCTGCAGGACATTGGCGTGGAGAACACCGACGAGAACCGTCGTGCCTACCGTCAGCTGCTGTTCAGCACCGACCCCAAGCTGGGAGAAAACATCTCGGGCGTGATCCTCTTCCACGAGACTCTGTACCAGAAGGCCGATGATGGCACCCCCTTCGTTGATATCCTCAAGAAGAAGGGCATCATTCCCGGCATCAAGGTCGACAAGGGTGTCGTCCCACTGTTCGGCTCCGAGGATGAGAGCACCACCCAGGGCCTCGACGATCTGGCCGCCCGCTGCGTCCAGTACAAGAAGGACGGCTGCGACTTCGCCAAGTGGCGTTGCGTGCTGAAGATCGGCAAGAACACCCCATCCTACCAGTCCATCCTGGAGAACGCCAATGTGCTGGCCCGTTACGCTTCCATCTGCCAGTCGGCGCGCATCGTGCCCATTGTGGAGCCCGAGGTTCTGCCCGATGGCGATCACGATCTGGACCGTGCCCAGAAGGTCACCGAGACCGTCCTGGCTGCCGTCTACAAGGCACTCAGCGACCACCACGTCTACCTGGAGGGTACTCTGCTGAAGCCCAACATGGTCACCGCCGGCCAGTCCGCCAAGAAGAACACCCCCCAGGAGATCGGCCTGGCCACCGTCTTGGCTCTGCGCCGCACTGTCCCTGCCGCCGTCACTGGTAAGTCCATCTCTGGCGCTTTCTGCTCTGTTCTTTGACTAAATGATCCGTTGTTTAGGTGTCACCTTCCTGTCGGGAGGCCAGTCTGAGGAGGAGGCCACCGTCAACCTGAGCGCCATCAACAATGTTCCTCTGGGCCGCCCATGGGCCCTGACCTTCTCATACGGTCGTGCCCTGCAGGCTTCCGTGCTGAAGGCCTGGGGAGGCAAGAAGGAGAACATTGGAGCCGGTCAGAACGAGCTGCTGAAGCGCGCCAAGGTGAGTTTTACTCTTTGAACAAAACTAACTAAGATTGGGTCTAACTAAGCGGTGTCTAGTAATATAAGTGCCGCTACGGGCTACGGTATCGGCAGGGATATTTTCCATGGTATAAGCCCCATTATCGACTTATATAAACCACAATCACACCCTATTGATCCCAATATGAAACCAAATTGCCTCCTATCTTATCTGCAAGCGAAATAATCCTCATTCTTAACCTTTAATCTATTCCATTATCTTATCGAAACAATTCTAACTCACAAAGTCGTCGTAAAATGATTTCATTATCGGTTAATAGAGCGAAGGGAAATCCATTTATATTTAAACTTTAGTTGAGTTCATTCATTAATCAACTTTATAGCCACATCTATTGATCCCATAATCCCTCTTTAATATCTAATCCACACATCTAATCCAACCTCAATCCTAACCTCATACTCAGGCAAATAGTGCGGCCAGCTATGGCTGCTACGAAGCTGGTTCTGTTACCGGATCTGCTGGTGGTGATACGTTGCATGTGGATGATCACAAATACTGAGAGCAAGAAAAAGAAAAGAGAGCACTGTTAAAATATTACATAAAAGATGCAACAATTTCTTTATAATTAACAAAGACCAATGAAAAAGAATCATTAACTCAACGTTTTTCCCATGATTCATTTACATCACCGTGCTATACATTATTTAACAAATTCACATTCGCCCATGCATGCTGCTGTAGCTGTAACCCTAATCCCGAAACCTTACAAATGCTCCTTAATTGACTAATCCCAACCACAATCCTACCGCTCTCCTTCCCCCACCGCACAGGCCAACGCTCTAGCTGCCCAGGGCAAATACGTGGCCGGCTCGATTCCCTCGTTCGCAGCCAATGCCAGCCTTTTTATTGCTGGCCACAAATACTAAAAAAATGCACAGACCTAACAACGAATAGCAGCCCAAATCAGAATCAGAACCAAGCTAAACTCAGCAACTGACGTGGGCCCAGAAGCTGCCCTTCGACTGGCAGACATTCCACTACACATGGATCACATTTTTTATTAGACTTTCCTATACACTATGTTTACTGAATAGACTTTATGATGGTAATACTGATGCCGATGATCTGATACTGCAAACTCAGACAAAGACAAACCGACAAGCAAAATAAATTATCTATTAAATTTTAAAAACTTTTTTATTTTTCATGATTTCTATATTTATTTTAATTATATTTTAGCTTAAGTTTATGTATATTTTAATTTATAATTTGAAATACTTTTAAACTGTTCCGTGAATGCCAGTAGTGTTAGCTCTTTCCCAACCAGACACATTCGCTCAATTTCCTATCACTTCTGTTGGCCTCGTACTGGACCTTTCAGTGTAATTACTTTTAATCGAATCAGGCTGCTTCCTCAAAGACCTTGTAAAGTTTTTGTGACTGTGGGTGGATGTAAGCCTAAAATGTTGCTGCTGCAGGTGGGCGGTAAAAGTTTTCGGCTGAAGCGAAAAATCACAGGGGAAAACTTTAAAGACTCAACGACCTGGCAAAATATAACTTTTCTCCTGCGGCAGTCAAAGTTATGAGTTAAGATATAATTAAGGAAAATTGTTCGTAACTAAACGACTATATGGGGTAGTCTCTTGATTGTTTTTTCCACATGAAACTAATTGTGTAACTTAATTTTTCTTTCCGCAGGCTAACGGCGAAGCTGCCGTCGGCAAGTACGTGGCAGGCACCGCTGGCAGCGGCTCTGGCTCTCTGTTCATTGCCAACCACGCCTACTAAGGAGCTGCGGCGCATCGCCCACACAACACATATATTTATACACAAATATCTATATATATATAAAGCAGATTGCTTCAAATGTTTGATTTTTGGCAGATTTGTTACTCTTTAACTTAGTTTCGAGAGCTAAGCAGCAAGCACATATAAAAACCCAAAAAAAAAGAAGAAAAAACGAAAGATTTAAACACAATAATGTTAAAATGTTATCATATATTTGAGAATTGAATACATGAACAGCCCCCAACAGATAATACAAACAAACAAAAAAGTGAATACATATATAAAGGAGGATTATGTTGATTGAGACGCAAACTTATCTTTAGTTGTAAGCACAAGTAACACAATTGTTGAAGTTATGCAATTTTTATTATATCTATCACTATGATTACTATGAGTAAGATTTCAATGTGAAAGGGCATAGGTCGTAAATCGTTTGAAGCATACTATAAACAAATCAAATCAAAACAAACAAACAAACAAACAAAAACTAAAGAACATCTAGAGCACAATCAACACCAAGAACCTGTTGGTATCTATTGTCCGGAAGCATTGAAATCGCACAAAGGTTTTATTACTTTTTTTAAACGTTTGTATACAAAACTGTTAAATGAAAAACGAACGTTTTATTATTATTATTATTACAATTTATATTTATGATTAAATAAGTATAAGTGAAAATACAACAAATGACGCAAATAAACAAACACAATACAATAAAAAAAAACCCAACAGCAAACACAATCACAAGTACCACAACAACATTTCATACATTGTGAACAAACAAATTGCTGTTGCCGAAAAAAAAACAAAACAAAACAAAAAAACAAGAATATATATCACGGTGCAGCAGCATCGTACGATTGTTACTCGTATTTATCGTTTCCACCCACTGAGCCACTGAGCCCACGATCCAAAATGTGATCGATATCGATATTGTAACCGAAACAAACAAACTAACTAACCCAACCAACCAACAATATAGTGCATATATTGCTGTGTACGTATATATCATATTTATATATTTATCATATGCATATACATGAACATGTATGTGTATGTGTCCCACTTTATATGTTATCTTCATCGAAAGAAACAGGCATGGCAAAACAAAACCTAACAAAAATAAACTGTAATTTACTAAGAAAAGGGAATAAATATCCCTCAAACAACCACAACAACAATAACAGAAAACACCACCAGGAACAGAAACAAAAACAAACTGTTCCATAAATATTCAAGAAATTAACAACAAAGAATAAATTAATTAAGGGTGTTTGTTGAACGAACATCATTCAATAAAAGATCCTGAAGAGCAAAAACAAAGAACTTTGAATGAAATCTTTTATAACATTTTTTTTTTTTTTATGAAATATTAAATCTAAAGGGGAAATACGAATTTCAGGGAGTATTAGCAACAAATTAGTTCCTGGGATAAATATTTGTTGGTATTTATCTATATAAAATATAGCTTAAAAGCATAAAGAAAGAAATGTATTGCATATGCGCAAGCGCAAAATACAGTTGGTGAAGCACTGGAGCGTAGGGCGGACGGACTGCGTTCTATTTGGAGAAATCTAGATTTAAAATCAGGAAATGCTTTCTGGGGGGAATATGTTGAGTCGGAAAAGCTTACGTATATTCACAGAAATTAAGTAATAAAGGAAAGACGACCTAGGCACCTACTATTTAAATGTAATTAAAAATCAAAGATGTATCGCAATCATTTTGCTTGTTTCGATGCGATTGTGGCATGCGTGCTGCTTTCTATACACGCTACCAGCAGATATGAACGGTCTACTGTATTATTATGCATGTCCGACAGAAATTTGTTGTTATCAATATCTACGAAAAACTGTAGCGGGTAGGTATCAGTATCCTACAATCGAAATTCTCTACCATTGATTTCTTACGATTTTGTATTTTGTATTTGTGCATCGAGCACAAGTTCAAGACCACCAGACAGCCTCGAGGCAGTGCAGTAATCTTTTTTCCTCTGTTAGTCTGTAATTTTATTGAATTTCGGTCGCATTTCGTGTGATTGAAATTCACAATTTCCTTAGTTGTAAATGCAAATGTAAACACGAGGGCAACAAGCGACGTAATCTGTGCATCGATATTGCTTCTGTTGCTCTTACTGCTGCTGCTGCTGCTGCAGCTGCTGTCCGGAGTGCAAAGTTCGCTTAATCGTAACCAAATCCAATGCCCACCGCATCAGACACAGACGAGCCGAAGATTCTCGGGGGCCTCGGAGTATGGCAATGGAAACGGTGTAGACTGGGGGCATTGTAATTACAATTGTAGAGGACGTGCAGGGTGCACGGGAAGAAGTAGCTTTGGGGGTCACTGATTTACAGCATGCAGGAGAACATTTTATTTACCCCATCATTCGATGAGCCATTGCGTCATTTGTGGTCTTCGATTGCAGGCAAAAAGGCACTTTTTGGCACGCCTCAGTTCATTGCCTGGCACTAAGGATGGCTAAAAGATCGATATTTATTTAGCCAATGGATATTTGTGCATGACTTTTGATCAAATCAAACTGAGGTCAAATATCAGAATTGGCGCCAGTTGCTTGCTCCTATGAAAGCGATCGTTTGCTGGATATCGGAAGATAAATTCTAGTTAATATTGGTATTTTACGTACTCTACTTTGAGTCCAGTTTCCTTCCAAAATGTAGCGGAAATGTTGCACATGGCTGGGGTTTGCCATGAAAAGACACAGAGAAGCAACAATAGCTGTGCCGGCATTTGGCATCCTCATCCATCCAGCCTGTGGCAGTGTCAACATTTCCGTTGTCATTCACTCTTTTGCTGTCCCCCCCCCCATTTCTCTGTGACATCTGCTGGCTGCTGGTGGCGGTGCTAACTGCTGGCACAAAGATTGTCCACAAAAGTGGAATTAATTGTATTTGCATAGCATGTAAACATCATCACGTTGCCGGCAGGATCTGAACCGGCTGCTGCTGTTGCTGTTGCTGTGGCTGCCATTGTCAGACAGTGGCAACATTTCTAAACTGTACCCTTTGCACACCCAAGCAGCCCACCCACGCAACAGCCATTGTATCCTTCGGCTTCCTGCGGTGCAATTGTGATTTTGCCTTGTGCTGGCACGTTGCTGATTACGCGTCCAAAGGGGAGACCAGTAAGAAGCAAGGAGCAAGGCGATTCAAATATCAACGGCACGTCATGTGGCGTCAAAGAGGAAGTGGAAGGCGAAGGCGCAGTGGAGGCACGCAAATGTTGCGCCATCAACGTGTTGGAGCGGAAATTGACACGCCGTAGGATGCTGAATGTACACAGGCCACAGAGCCAGAGAACCAGTGCCAGTGCCAGAACCTAGACCTCAGCGTGAAACTGATTGAGCTGTGGATAATTCAAGCCATGCTCCATCAATTAAATACCTCGACCAAAAGCCAAATCGATACGAAATCATTTCGCTTCCACATCCCTGGCTTCGCTGAGATGTCCGTTTCCTACCGTTTCACATGACCTGACTCAATGATGGCGAGGGGTAACCGCATTGCGTCCAACTGCTCGCCAACTGTAATTGCAGCTGTGGCTGCCACCTGCACCGTGTATGCGGTCATGTGTCCTGGGTGTATCTCTCCGTCTCTCTGTGTGGCATGTGTGTGAGCAGTTTTCTAATTAGCTACGAACGGATACTCGAGGGCCCAATAACAAAACCAAATGCGTGACACCAGCGCCAACACAGCAAAAATAGTTCAAAACGAGCTTCGAAGGAACCAACAGTGCCACGACAACACACTGCGCTCCCAGATGCATTAGATGGCTCACCAGTGGCTGCACAGTGGTGCACAGCCATTGCAGATGTAAGAATCGAAAGCCAAAACTCTTTTTGAAAACAGAGAAGCAAAAATATAGATTGAACACAATCAAAAGGGAAGAAAAGACTGAAGATTAAAATTATTTATTCATAGGAGTTCATGCTAAAAAATTGTGCCAAACTTTAACTAGATATCATCAAGTTAATTCCTATAAAAGATAGACAAAAATGGCTTAATCCGAATAATTACAGATTTGATTAAAACTGGTATGTATCCATTAAGAATCTGCAACAGCACACGGCTCTTAAATTATCAATATACATATATAAAACCAGCTTGAATCGCTTTAACCTTCTTTCTGAATTCCGTTGAAATTACATTTGAAAATGCTTAATTATTTACTAAAACTATTTCAAGAGCTTCCCAAGTAATTCCACTGTTGTTTGGTCATTGCAAAGTCCTCGCTTGCCTCTCCCTTTGCCTCTTCCCCCTTCCACCTTCTGTATTTTGCCTTCTGTTTCCCTTGGGGGCTTGTGTGCATTTTGGGCCATGTGCGTTGTCGTCGTCGTCGTCATGGCGGCCAATGTGAAGGTCGATCGATCCATTTGCTCCTCCCAGCCATTGTCCACCCCTGTACTCCTCTTCCCTGCTACACAGCCAACCCTTTTCGTACGCTCCTAGCCTCTGCTATATACCCTCTCGTCATGCCAATTTATGTTCATTGAGTTGATGTTGATTTGTGCGCCGCGGCATGATTTTTTAATGGAATGTAATTTATATACATATTTTTGCGGGGCGTGTGGAGTCCAGTGGAATCGTAGACCGGCAGACGGGCGTGCACTCGACTGCATTTTGGCCCACTGCATTGGCCGTGCGCCAAATATAAAGTCGAAACGACACAAATTGCTTGGCGCTTGTGCCTGCTATGGCCGTCTCCTTCACACGCTGACTCTGTGTCTCTTTCTGGTCCGTTACGGAATCTTTCTCTCACGCACTGTCTCTGGCTGTGTGCAGTTTGCATTCTTGTGCTAGTGTGACATTCTTTGGTACAAAGTATTTCAAAATGGAATGGAATGTCATAGTGCTGTCTGCCATGCGAACTGTAGCCATCTGTCCAGACATCTTAAGCTTTAAAATAATTTAATCACAGTTTTAAGGCAACTCAACAGCCCCTTCAGTAAAGCATTATTTAAACAATAAAACCGCATTTTAATCTGAAACGGAAATTCAATGACTTCTGTTGCTGGTTTGCCATTTTGGGCAAACATTTTGGGTGTTGTGCCACCCACTTTGAATGAGCATGCATAAATTACATAAGCCGTAACAATTAATTGTGGCACTCTTTTTGTGTGCTCCACAAAACATGCAACAGTAACAAGAGGCGGCAATCCAAGCCGAATTTTTGACAAAACCATTTATCTTATTTGCACGCATTCGCCGCCACAATCGTCAGAGTAAATATAAATCGAGCGAGAGAGCTGGCACTCAGCAGGAGCAGCAGCAGCATCCATTTACCCGCTAGAGATTGGGAAATTTACACTTAAGGCCTCCTGCCTCTTGCTGGCTTCGTGGCTGTCAGCAGCGGCTGAAACTCTGCTGCTTAATTTTATATGAAAAAGAAATAATCAGAAATGCTTTTCATTAAATTTCTTTAATTATTTCGTGCTGTTACGTGACTCGCTGCCATCTCCAATGAAAGCTGCTGCGGTTCTCGTGGGAGACTTGCCAAACGGCTGCGAGAGGGAGAGAGTGTAAGAGAGTTTTGAGGTAGATTGCTGTAAATCGTATGCGACACTCGTACACGATTCGTAAATGGAGCCGCAGAGGCTGCCCGCCAGCTGCAGTGCCGCGCCTCAATGGGAGGGAAAATGGGGTGGAGTGGAGCGGAGTGGAGTGGAGCAAAGTGCCAGGTGAATGAACGTAAAAGTGTTTTCGCGTCTCAGACTTTCACTCCGATTGCATCATAGAACTTTCCCAACGCCTTGACATTCTCTCTGCCCCCGCTCACGTGCAATTAAAATTCCTTTGAATTGCAATCTTGTGCGGCATCGCGTGAGTTTTCGCTGGTTTGCTCAGCAGCTGCGGCTGCTGCTGCGGCTGCCGTTTTGCGGGCTTGCATAATGGCCGTGATTTCCCGGGATGTTGTGAAACCGGGAGGGGAGCTAGCGGTCTGGAAGTAATTATATGTGCAAATATTTTCTAACGAGCAAATGCAATGAATACCATTTAATTGACATGGCTGGGCAGGAGAGCGAACGTTTTGCAATCATGAATGTGTAATGAGAGAGAACTCATTATATTCTTTATCTTTTTGTATCTGTTCGTCTCTCCCTGTCTTTTTCTCTTTTCCCGCTGTCTCTTTCTCAGTATGAATAAAAATGCAAAGCCTTTTAGCAGCTTACTGGGCGAAATCCTCTGCCTTGACAAAACGCATAACTTAATTGGATTGCAATTATAATTGAAGCGCGTTCAAGGACTGCTTCAGATGCATGAAGGAGCCTCGATGGCTGGCAATCAGCTGACACAGTTTTCTCCTTGAAGCTAATTAGTAGTAAAGATTTTTGTCGTATATGTTGGAAGTCCTTTGAGTCCGCACTTAATCTCCACATAACAACAGGAAACCCACTTCGGCAATCTCGTACATTCAATCTTCAAGCCCATATAAAATATTGACAGAATTTCAAATTATTACAGTCCTACTTTTAGTTTGTTTAGTTGATAAATTGTTTTCCACGAAGCTCCCAACTATAAATAAATAAACCCAATCTGATACCCGGCTACGTCATTGCCGTTTTACAATTGCAAAAAAAAACTAGCCAGAAAAAACACATAAAAACCCAAAGAAAACAAATAAAACACTAAAGGAAACAACTTTTACGACAAGAGCAAAGAAAATTCATTGACCCGCATGGCGGGTACGCAATATTCCGACGCATATTGCGTCTGCGACAGAGTCGTCCTTAACCTTAACCATAGCCTACCCCAGCCAGGGGAAATGAGAGAAGGCCGGATCAAAAACTAAGCCAGAGGCCAGGCAGCTCCCATCGCCAGGCCAAAGGAAACTCTGATTTCAAAACCCCACTTTATGTCCCTTTGTGAGCGGTAAAGTCCTTCGCTGCCAGCCAGCCAGCCAGTCAGCATATGAAGCTGACAAAATATTTTGGCATAATTAACTTCAACCCGACAAAGGACTGAAGGATAACTCGTGGGAGTGCCATCACCGCCCACTCGTGCAATTAAAGTTTATGCCAATGCGAAACGCAGAAAAGCCATTTCACCATTTAGATTTCCCATTACAGATTGTCAAATAGAACAAGACTGTGCCAAAACTGTGTGGGAATTGTGCAGCACAGTATACAACTGTGGAAAACTGTTGAAAACTGTTGAAAACTGTGGAAAACTGTTGAATTTTCAACATTTCGGTTGGAGGAGTGCATTTCCAGAAGAAATGGAGATGGAGCTGCCTGTCTTGTCTTATTTTTTGCCACTTGAAATGTGTCTTGCGCTCAGTTGATTTTTGAAATTAATTGAAATTGCTTGAGGGAAAGTCGGGGGTCTTGGAGACCTGGGCCCCCTTGACGTCAATTTGAAATGCGCAGTTTGGAAGCCACTGTCCCAGTCGGATATCTTAAGCTTCAGTCCTTTTGATGAGACGAATCAGAGGCGAGGCAGTGGGTAGGTTGGTCTATTCGAATCGGCTCAAAGTGGCTTTGCCATTGAAAAACTTTTGCCCAGATATTTAGCTGGTTGGGAGTGCGAATTGAGAAGGTTTCCTGGCTGCCAGGCTGCTGGATTAGGTAAATTGTTAATTTGAAATGGAAAAGTTTGAGTGCGAATGGATTGCTGGAGCAGCTCTTCCTCTTCCGGGTTTCGGACCCAAAAACACACGAACATTGTCCGCAATTCAATTCAATTTAATTCAATACCCAACTGAACGCAACTGAAAATGTTACACTTTAAACGTTACACTTTGGTCGCACTCAATAGCCGTGCTAAGTATGCTAAGTGCCATTGCCCAATCATTCGGGAATCACGTGAATAGTGCTCGTAACTTAAAAGCCACTAAATGCAGAACTGTAAGTAGTATGGAGGAAGAGGAGGAAGTACTTTAATACTAATACTAAATCCATGGAATGTAAATACGTCATAAGGCTGCCACAAAAACAAAAAAAAAAAAACCAAAAGTGTTAATACTTCAAGCTACCTTTTACTTGAGTTATTGTAATTATTTGCTCTTGGGGAAAGTAGCTGGAAATAGCTAGAATTTATTACACTTATGTCTCTTTGCAGCTTCTCTAAACTCCGCGAAATTTTAATGCGTGCAGCTCGAAAAACCTTTAAAATATACATTTCGTAATCGTAAATGTCACATATTATGCACGAATGGCATATACCCTTGTGCTCAAAAATTACTTGGCACAAGTTCCCTTTTCTGGCCTCCGGGTCATTGTCAATGCAAGAGACAGAACAGAGCGTCGCTAAAAAGTAGCCAAAGATGAAGGCGAGACAGTTTTGAATGCATTGTTCGTCTGGCGCGAATTGCATTTTGCCTTCAATCAATACTTTGAACCCTTGACTGAGTGGCCGACTGCCCGATTGCATGACTGACTGACTGCCTGACTCCCCGCCCGGCATTTCATTTTGATTGATGTGCGCTGATTTTTATTGATTTCTCCCTTTTGCATTTTTTTATTATTTGCATAAAGTGCAAAAATGTGCTCAGCTCCCATTGGGATGCCGGCCGCGATGTCGTGGATGCCTCAAGTTCAGACGACTAAGCAATTAAAGCAGCAGCAGCAGCAACAACAAAATGCGAGTCAATCGAAGATTGACCGGGAGTGGGGTGGAAGGTGCAGCGGGAAGTCGCGAGTCGATCAGACCGAGACGACGACGCATAAATTTCATTAAGCTGCCAGCTGTCGCTTAAACAAATTCAAGAAAGTCGAGTCTTTGACACGGATTCAGTGGGGCACCGAGCACAGCCCAGTACTTGGGGTTGAGAGACCTCAGAACGGGGGAGATAATTTGCGCCTCTCTCTCTCGGCCGCCGTACTACTTTTTTGTTTTGTTTTACCCACAGCACATTGTATTAGCCGGAATGCATTTCCATTTCAAAAGCCATTTATAAATAGCTGGGCTACAGCGCCAGCGGCTACAGAATCTAGAACAATTCAACTGACAGAGCCGCTGCCACAGACAACTTTCAATGTGGCTTTCCCAGTTGACTTGACCCGACTTTTGCCAGACTTTCACTGCTCTCGGAATTCAATTCGCCTTTCATTTTTTTTCCCCTCACATGTTTCCACGTGGCTTTTCTTCCTAGCCATGCGGAAATTGTTTTAGCCGCAGCAGCCAAAAAATTTCGTTATCCGTAAAAGTTTTTCCATCCTCCCGGAAGGAACGAAAGGAAGGAAGCGGCCACAAAAGTTTGCCATAAATAAAAAAACGAAGAGAACAAAACAAAAAGGCCAAACAGTAAAGTAACATTAATAGGATTTTGGCTAATGAGGATGTAGAGGGGCATCTCAAAATTGCCTAAACAATTTACGGCCCCTTCGCTGTACAATAAAGAAGCTAAATGTGTGGAAAGTCCGAAAAACGGAACTATGATCGAGAGTTTTAATTGCAAACGGTTTATTGAATTTAAGCTTCTCTTTGAATGTTAATTTTAAAATGGAAAAGAGGGAAAAGGATTTATTTATAAGAATTTTACACATTCACTCTTCGTATGCGGACACCATCTTCGAAGTAATTTGAGTAGATCCATACTCAATACAGAAGCAGTTTCTATGCTGGAATTGTAAGTTAACATGTAAAATGAATGTGAATGCTTAAGGATGCTTTTCTTGGTCAAAAGAAAAAAAAAACCAGTGTAGTTTCTTAATGTTTATTGCCAAAATTGGAGAACGAAAAAGCAAAAGATTTCCTGATGAATGAAAATCAGCTCGAAGCATTCGTTTTAGTTGGATTGTGATTGTGTGCCGTCCCGTCCTATGACCCAAACATCATAGGAATAGACTCTTTTTCCGCTTCACTTAGTACTTATTTAAGTATCTGCAAATGTATAGATTTAAATTAGTTTTATAATTATTGCTTTTCGCAAAAATATTTACCAATCCATTGCATCGATCCATTCATCATTTCTGTTCCATATCGTTCTCGATTTACTATTTTTTTTTTTGATTTCGAAAATTTTTTTTTGTTTAACTTAGAACATTTTGCAGAACATAAACATAACCACCATCATTTTTGTGTCAGATGTATACAAAATATCGGATGTTCCACCCGTGAGCTGACTAAAATGTATGCATAAAGCCATGGAATAGCAACTATCAATCAGTATGATGCAATTCGACAAGACTGCATTTGAAGAAATTTGTGTAATGAACCATCATTCGTGTGTCAAATGTTTAAAAAATATCCGATTTGTCATAGCCTGGTTAGTTTTAGAGCTGGAAAATGTGTATTCCATTAAGCCAGGGAATAGTTAATAAGATTTTGACTTATCACCTTTTACATTTGCCTCCCAAATGCATTAAATGGCGAAAATATTTGCACAAAATGGATCAAAATCATAGGAACGACGCCAAAATGATGGAGTTTTGTACCGCCATCCTTTCTCTTTCTCTTTTTTCTCTTGCTTCCTTCATAATCCATGCACGGACAGCCCGCTGAATCGCTTTCAGAATTCCAGTCCCATTTGGCGCAAGCCGAGCAACCCAACCTATTATAGTTTATATGTATTAGTTGCTTACAACCCATGTGGGGTGACCAGAAGCAACACATTTGGCTGATTGCCTCTGAAATTGTGTATTAAAAATCAAATGATTAACGAATACTGTATCAGTAGAAATAACTAAAATGGGCCCATACTTTTGTTGTAAAAATAATAATATGGTACAATGCACTCCGCCAAATATCCTATGTCCTTCGATATATTTCCGTCCTGATTGTAATGAATCTGAATTCTGTCGGTCTGGACTGGACAATAAAATCCTTCCGATTCAATCCGGCAGTCCTTGACATTGTCACAGTCTGCACAAGCCATACTCTTCATGTATGTCGGTATAAGATTCGAATCGGCATTGGCCATTGCCACGGTAAGCGCGAAAATTATGTAAAACAAGAGCCCGGACATTTTTGTTGTATAATATATTAACTTGGGAAACTTTCTTTGAATGATATATTAGATATGTCGTCCAAATGAGCTTCTGGGTGTTTACTGATGCCAATAGCTTGGCTACCTTTGTTGTCAGACTGATGTTTCCATACAATCTTGCACTTGGGTCGTGTCAACTGTTGGGATGACTACCAGATAAAAGCCAACCTATTCTCAGAATAGTATCAATGTTTATCGATGTTTAGGAACAAAAAACCATCGATAGTGGCCATATATCGGGAGTTAAGAAATTAAAACAAGAACTAAAAACTAAACTTAACATTTTTATTACCATTGATTTATTGTTTAAAGTTACATAATACAATTTTTCATATTTTGTACTTAAAAAGAAAAAAATTAAAACATTTCAGTATTTGATAAACATAACCAGCTAATTTAATTGGTTTTAAAGAGTTTTTAGAGCTGGAAATTGTGTATTCCATTAAGCCAGGGAATAGTTAAGAGGATTTTGATTTATCACCTTTTACATTTGCCTCCCAAATTCATGAAATGGCGAAAATATTTGCTGCACAAAAAGGATCAAAATCATAGGAACGACGCCAAAATGATGGAGTTTTGTACCGGCATCCTTTCTCTTTCTCTTTTTTCTCATGCTTCCTCCAAATTCATGGCACGGACAGCCCAGTGGATCGCCATCAGAACTCCAGGCCCATTTGGCGCAAGCCGAGCAACCCATCGTATTAAAGTTTCTATTTATTAGTTGCTTACAACCCATCTGGGGTGACCAGAAGCAACACATTTGGCTGATTGCCTCTTAAATTGTGTATTAAAAATCAAATGATTAACGAATACTGTAGCAGTAGAAATAACTAAAATGGGCCCATACTTTTGTTGTAAAAATAATAATATGGTCCAATGCACTCCGTCAAATATCCTAAGCCCTTCGATAAATTTCCGTCCTGACTGTAATGAATCTGAATTCTGTCGAACAGCATTGGACAATAAAATCCTTCCGATTCAATCCGGCAGTCCTTGGTACTGTCACAGTCTGCACAAGCCATACTCTTCATGTATGCCGGTATAACAGTCGAACCGACATTGGCCATTGCCACGGTAAGCGCAAAAATTATGTAAAACAAGAGCCCGGACATTTTTGTTGTATAATATATTAACTTGGGAAACTTTCTTTGAATGATATATTAGATATGTCGTCCAAATGAGCTTCTGGGTGTTTACTGATGCCAATAGCTTGGCTACCTTTGTTGTCAGACTGATGTTTCCATACAATCTTGCACTTGGGTCGTGTCAACTGTTGGGATGACTACCAGATAAAAGCCAACCTATTCTCAGAATAGTATCAATGTTTATCGATGTTTAGGAACAAAAAACCATCGATAGTGGCCATATATCGGGAGTTAAGAAATTAAAACAAGAACTAATAACTAAACTTAACATTTTTATTACCATTGATTTTTTGTTTAAAGTTACATAATAAAATTTTTCATATTTTGTACTTAAAAAGAAAAAAATTAAAACATTTCAGTGTTTGATAAACATAACCAGCAAATTTAATTGAAAATAGTCAACAAAAAAATTTTGTTGCATACACAACGAAAATAAAAAATATTATCTGGCCTTTATATCTGGAACAAAACCATGAGGTTGCTCCATTTGTTTGCAGCTCTAGTATCCAGGTACGCAATGACTGTCTATTCAAAGTCTAGTAAAATTCGTTTAATTTAATGTATTTTATTGCACACAAATCGTATAGCACACATAAGAAAAACAATGAAAACGTTGCAGCCATACGGCTTTTCTCCTCCACTATTTTTCTGTGGCCCACATGGACAGCCCATTGGATTAAGGTCCAAGAAAGAGCCTCTTTCGTGGTATGTGGCACAATCGGAGCAACTCCTTGAGCGCTGCTTGTTTATGACTTGCTGGCATCCCATTTCTGGCGTCCAAAAACAGCATGCTGCCGAAATTTCCTCTGAGCTTAGTTTAGAAAATCGTTAACAAATATAAATAAGTCATTTAAGCGAATTTACCATGATTAAAAAAGTAATGATCAGGACCCATGCACTCCCTCAGATGTCTCAGATTTACTACCACGCCTTTTTGGGCATCGATCTGATCACTGTCCTCTTCCTCACGACAGTAAAATCCAGAAGATACGATTTCGCATTCCTCGTTCACCATCTTGCAGTCGCCACATTCCATTTTGTCCAAGTATGACAAGTGGCCGGGAAAATGTCCCTTGTCGGTTTGATTTTGGAAGCAACTAAAGCGTATCAGTGTAGCGAGGATAAGCCAAAATATTGGATACATTTCCCTTGACTAAAACAATGTGTATAACAATATCGTGAATTCAAGGCCTTCTCTGTTATATTCTATTATTTATAAATTAAATTAATAAATTAAATTAATTAATACATTAATTTATAAATTATAGTCAGCCTTGGGACTCGGATTGAATTGTTTGGTTATAGGCTTTCTCTTATTTTATTATTTTTACTCTTTCTCTTTTTGTTCTGGAGTTGGTTTCAACCTTTTTTTTTTTTTTTTTTCTTAAAATCGATAAGTTCTTTAAGCTTTATGCAATTTACAATTGTGCTGGCCGCAACCTTTTCTGGTGGAAATATTTTTTATTGACGTGACAATTGAGCATTTTCGTCAGCACATGGCTGTGCAGTGGGCTATTTATAGTTCGGCCTAACCCAGAGACACTGCCAATGTCTGGTTGTAGGTCTGGGCCGGGGTCTCCGCGCACTCTGTGATGGCATTCACCGATTGCTGGCTCTCTGGCTCTCTGGCTGACTCAGACCGCCAACAGGTGAACATGTACACATGAGCATAAACATAACATAAGCCATAAATGTAAGTGCATACATTTAATAAACCAAATGCAAAGACAAGCAATGAAGTAGCAAAAAGCCCAAAAGCCAAACTGTGAATAACACATCTACTTTTTTGCTGTATTTATAATTTTTTATTGCTTGTATTCTTCCGATGATTCAACCCAATTTCAAACCACTTTAAGCACGTGCCCTGGCCTTATGCAACCCTCCCTCCTATTGCACTGCACGCTCGCCAGCCGCCTGCAGTGACTCTCAAACTGTCAACCAGTCATGGCCACATTTGGGCAAATAAGTTTTAGTTTTGGGCCTGTGGTTTGCGGTCTGCTTCAAATCTGAAGCGCCCTTGCCGTAGTCGTCTCTCATCTTTGATTTTCTCTGCGTGTCTCTGCATGTATGTATGTATGTATGTGTATGTATCTGTGTGTATATGAGAGTGTGTGTAAGAGCATGAAATAATGACATCATCGATGTGAGGCTTTTTTGTGCGGAAGAAAGCAGCTGGCATATAATTTACCAATTGTCCCCTACAACAGCAATGAATAGAAATGAAGCAGGAGAAACTTTCTTGCATAGAATTTATTTAACATGGCTCTACAAATTTCTATAATTTTAAGCCATTTATTTTACTATTATTTACTATTACTATTACTTTTTTTTATTTTATTTATTTTCCTCTGGTCGCTGTTCTCGTTCGAGTAGTTCTTTGACTCTGCAGCGGCCTCTAAATTCTACAAAGCCGCAACTTTTTTTGCTCCTATTTTTACTGTAATTTTCTTCTCTCTATATCTTTATGTTTTCTTTGCTTTCACTTGCCGCCAGTTTGGCTAATAATCCACAATAAAATAAAAGCCAACAGCAACATTTTAACATTGTGTAGGAAAATTACAACCAAAGCAAGAATACGAAAAAAAAAAATAAGAAAAAACAAAATCTAGCAGGCTAGAGTCAAAAACACTATAAATGTCATAAATAAAAAAGTGCTTATTTCTAGTAGGGAGGGGGGGAATTTTTGGTCGAGAAAAACGCGCCTGAAATCGTTGCCAATTGGCAAGTGCCAAGAATTGGGAGGCCCGTTTTCACATACAAATGCAAATCGTATGTCGATCGAATGATGAGAACGAAATTCAAGCGCAAGGCGGCTAGTGACAGCAACATTAGCCAGTAAACAAAATTGCCCCAATTAGCGGGTGGAAACCACTCATTTGCATCCATTGTTATATTATATTATATTATTTATTATTATTATATTATATTATTTTTTCCACACTGTGACTCCCCCACAAAGGTTCACAAACCAGAGCGAAACTTAACAGGCTTTAGGCTTTCCAATAAGTAACAATTAGTCGAGAGATACAGCCCACAGGCCCCATAGCCATTCCCATACACACACCCTCTCTGTTTTCGGTACAGATTTTCGGTTTGCCTGTTGTTTGGCAACCGAAACGGGTGCATTCCCGTGCACCACATTGCGTATGAGCGATAAATAAAGACGGCTAAATTCGGTGTCACTGTCAGATAACAAGATTTAGAGGCCAGTCCCTCTATAAATATCCTATATACTCGTGCTCTCGTATGCTTGTGCATGTGCTCGCATCACATGCAGACTTTTCTGTCTCTCGTTTGTCGGCACCCGAAACACGAATATAACGCATACGCTACGTTGCCGTTTACCTGCATCTTGCCTGGGTATATGATGAAGCACTTTGCTTAGAGAATCTCATTCGGGGTGTAGGGCACTGTAGAGCCGGTTACTGTTCCAATAGTCACTAATGATTGTTAGTCATAACTTAATGATTCGAGTGAACTTTGATCCGCCGACTTGCCGCCAGATTGAACTCCCCGCATGAGAGTTCATTCTGTGTAGATCATTATGACGTTGCAGATTTGGTTTCTTCCACAGGGAATTTTAACTAAGTTGCAGACTTGTCACCTTTATGAGCTGTCCAAAGTCTTCTCTGTTAGGTTTACCGAATCCAAAAGTTAGATCATGTTTGTGGCTGACAAATTTAATTGAATATAATGAATGGCTTTGGTTGTTCGCCATTTATTCATTCGTCTCGCACGGTTGACTCTGTCATTCTCTCTTTTTCTGTGTGTTTTGGGATTTTTAAAAATTTCTGTGCAAAGTTTTCCATTCAATTGATTCTTTTTTCTATCCAACACTTTAAATTTTAATTTGTTTTTTGATGTTATTTGTTGGTGTGGCTAAAGCAAAGTAGAACCTGATTCTTTCCTCCTTTGTGTTTTATACCGCTTAATTTGCTGTGGTTTTTGCTTTGCTTTTACCTTTGTGGGGCAAGCACACACACACACACACACAGCTTTGCCTCTGCACTTTGTCACTCTTTTTGGGGAACTTTTTTATTACCACTGGGCGTGCCGTTGACCAAATGGATAATTACCAGAGTGCGAGGTGAGCCCCAATCGATGATGAGACATAAGACTCGACCATCGATCGATTTGCAGTCAAAGCCAGACAAACGAATCAAGATTCAAGATCTTGGGCCATCGGCAAATATGAATAATTTCCGTGCTCAAAGTTTGCCCTCGCCCAGCCTCAAAGTTCTGTGGTGCCTCGACTTCAAAGCCCAGCGGCGCGCCGCTGTGTCTGGCAGCAGCTCGAACTATCTGGACATTATTTGTATGCTCTGGCGACTCTTAGTTTAATTCGTTGTTTTATTTTTAGCAAATCTCGATATACTTGTATTGTCTACACCGCTTCCCCTCCGTTGCCATCCCCCACCTCTCGATCGGTTTCATAAATATTTATTACGCTATTGGTCTTATTTTATGCGAACACATGTTGCCCTCGACGAGGGATGCCACAGCACTGATTTCGCTTCGATGATTTCTGGGAAGTGAACGGATCCCATCTACTTTATGGCTGCTCCAGTATTTTTGCCTTCCATTCAAGCGAATTCCCAGGAGTTTGGTGGAAAACCACAGCCCTTTATTTAATCAGTCTTGTTCTGCCTTTCCACTAAATAGTGTAAAGTTTTCTGCAAAATCATGGTGAAATTGAATGAATATAATTCTTTGCTAATTAACAGGAACTCGATAATGTTTATTGAAATGTTTCTAAATAAATTTGCAGATTACAATTTTCTCATCACGAAATAGTTCCCTAAATAGCAATTAAAGCTTTGCCAGCCCTGCCGAAGGGGTCAATTCTTCATCGGGAATATATAATACATATATATAAAGATACAATGTATGTATGGGCAAACCGAAGACAAATAGCAGCCACATGGATCAGGCGTTATAAGAGCCGTAAACATGTTTCAGCTCTTTGCGGTTTCTTAAGCAAATCCATTAAAAAAAAATATATATATATATATCTATACAGAAATACATTGTGTTTTTTTTGCTGCTCTTTATCGGAATCGAATTAGCATTTAAAATAATAAGGCGCCGCACATAACCCACTCCACCAAACGAAAAAGTGGCAAATAAATTTATGCAAAATCGTGTATTTAATTATCGAAACCTAAAGCCAACAGCAACACAAAATTAATAAATTAATTCCGCATGAATAGTCGAAGCTTACAATACCCTCTTAATTAGAACGCTTAACTGAAGGGAATATTCTAAACATTTTTCATTACCTTTCCTGACAGATATTTTGAGTATTTGAATCATTTAATTGCATAAAAATGTGAATTATTTCGTTACTTGATTAAGTTCCAGCCATCTTATACACACTGATATCCACCCAGTTTCAGTAGGCCAAAAAACAATAATGAATTCAAAATACTCTGAAAAAGAGGCAACGACTCACTGGGCTGGAAATAATCTAGTTGCTTAACCAGTGACATGAAAATTGTAATTAAAAGCCCCAGCCCAAATCCGCATTAATAAGTACATATAAAATCAACTAACAAAAACTACTCACCATATATTTATGTATGTAAATTGTATCTGCATACAGTTAGGATTAAAATTCATTACAAAATCAATTAATACAGATAATTAAATGTAATCAAACGTCTACATGCATCGGACTTTATAATATGTGCAAGTATGTATATGAAAATTCAGCAATGTTACTTTACAGCTTTGCTCACAGGTAATATTTACTGCAGACCTATAAAAGGCGCAAAATTATAATAAAAAATAGTTGCAATAAATCATGCATTCCACATACTAAATAAACTACTATCATCTGTACCGTATGAATCGTTTTATTTCCACCTTATATGGAATCAAATAAATTCAAATAATTTTGGCATTTATTTTTGCCCTAGCCGCACATAAGGGCTCAATGCTCCCATGCCCTCAACGGCCAGCGACCAGCACGCGCTGTGCCTCATTTGGAATGCCAATCAGCTGTCGCGTTTATTGGCATCCCCAGCCCAATCCACACACCCCCTGCTCCTGGAAGGGGAAGTGGAACAGAGAGCATTACGTGCAACAGCATCAGCAGCAGCAGCGGAAGTTGTTTTTGAGGCTGGAGTTTGGCATTCTGCACAGCATTCGAGGGGCTCGTGTGTGGCGCTGCCGTTACCGCCTATTGTTCGTATTGAAATCCTCTCCTTATTTGTGGTGGCTGCAATGGAGATGTGGCACCTCTTTTGCATTGCAATGAGCGTGCGGCCAGCGAATGCGGAAGCAAGAAATTGCGACAACACGGCAACAAAATGGTGCGAAGAAAGGTAGGAAGTGATTTCGGAATACATACCCACAGAATGGAAATGAAAGCGAAGGCATTCATAAATATGGATACTAAAGAACGAAATGAGTGACCGGACCGCAAAAGTAACAATCATGAGCATGAAATTGTTTTCCAATGAATTTTGGAGGCTCTGCGCACTCACGGATTACTCATGCGCCAGCAATTAAATTATGGATAGCCTCAGACAACAAATTCATCTCAAGGGACTGTCCAGCAAGGCAATCATCTGTTCATCGTTTTAGATCTGTGGCCATAACGAGAGTCGTAGTTATGGGCATCATTAATAGCCAAATGACAAATGCTGTACACCGAAAACGACTTGACTTTATTTGCGTGATGCCCTTTACCCAGTTTCGCTTTGCTAAATGAGAATATACATTTATATATATTTTCCCTTTGGCTTAGTTTTAGCTGTTCTCTGAGAGCCAAAGGCAGACAAAACCACATTTAACGCTAAGCGATAAAGTCCGCTATACTCGTAAGCAATTAAGTGTCTGAGTCGTTTTCACTCCCTCCCTCTCTCTCTCTGTCCCTGTCTGGGCTGAGCAGAGTCCAATGTGGTCAAGACCGCTTGTCGCCACGAGAGATAGTCCAAAGCAGCCGCTCATAATTGGCCAAAGTTCAACCAGCTGGTGACGAAGACACCAATAGAGAAGACATCTGCCAGACGTCAACCCGGATAGGCACTTGAGAGCCCGAGCCAGTGACAATGCATTATCAGGTGCACTGAACTCTGCTCGGTTAGATCATCGGCCAGCCAGCCCAGCCTGCCCAGCCGGTCTATTCTTAACCACCGGATGCTCACCGATCAGGCATCAGCTTGATGATGGCAATCAGAGTCGTCTTTTGTTTAAACTGAAATTTATTTGTTGCGGCACGCAATTAAATTCCATTTTCGTATCCACAAAACGCTGCCTGCCACCCACTGGGCAGGCAGGTGAACTACCGCAACTCTTTGGCGACAGTTGACCTATCAGGGAGCAAAGTTCACTGCTGATGCGGGCTGGCCACTGGCTGACCCTCCTCTCGAAGTGCATTGTCGCCGGAAGTGGAGGTCCGTCCACTCTGCTGTTTGGGTTCGGATTTTTTTATTTGCTTGGGTTCCGTTTGCTTTCATTGCTTTTCGCCTGGCTAAATTCGCCAATTGTTTAAAACTTTCCAAGAGAAAAATGTGCTGAGAAACAAACAAAACTAAGTTGCCAGCGGACAGCTCGTTGAGCGATTTACAAGCTCTGAAAATTTATTTGTTTTGTACTATTTTTTTTTTTGTTCGCCCCGGCAGAAACTTTTTCAGCTAAGAGGCAATCGCTTTGTCACTCTAAATGAAACGATGGCGTTGGAAACACGATTCAATCGATTGATTGGTGGTGCTTCCAATTTGGCTTAGACCAAAATCCACTCCCACTTCTCCACGACGACAGTTTTGGAGGTCCAAAAAAAAAAACGCCGATGCAATCTCAGCGATGGAAAACCCACAGCGCATAAAATATGGTAATCATATCTATCGAATCGTGAAATATGCGCACTCTAATTAAGTCGAAGCAAACGTTTTTTACAATATAGTTTATACTGCTGAATGTTGGCTTATAATACACATGAATAATTTTATTGCTTTGTTCGGGTTAATTTTTTGTAGTTTTTCGATTTTTTAATGCTTTGGCTGCATGCGGCGCTTTGACCTAGAGGCCAAATCACAGTGGGGCAAAGCTATATAAAAACTAAAATATATAAAAGAATCTTCGAGAAATATTAATATTACTTTGTTTTAATTATTATAATCCCAGTGTTGCAGACCTAAAGGGTTTGATGCTATAAATTGATGCTATAAAACCGTGCGAAAAAATCCATTTCGTGGTACCTATTATTTCTTTAAATTGTGGTTAGATACCCTGTTCAATATATCACGCATCTTACTTAGAGCTACTGTGTCAAATGGCAACATATTGAATAATGTCTAGTCGCTTCTTTTTACTGCTAAATCGCTTGAGCTCCGCCCACTGTAGTAGCAGCTGCTCAAGTGGTTGCTGGGGTCACTTCAAATGTTGTCCATGCAGAGAACAACAATATATCTAATTTGTAAGTATACTCTAATTAAGTGTGAATTCATTTCGACCAGAAGTTTGTTTCAATTCAGATAATGTGGTTGAAAACTGTTGAAAGAAATCCACCATAAATAATTCTCTTGGTAAAATATATACGAAAAAGATTTTATTCAAATTTTAAGCAGCTGTTGACAAGTGAAAAATTGTATTTTGTATCCATACTTCAGAATTACTATGCCTAAAACGCTTAAGGGTATTATCATCTTCGCGGCACTGCATTTCCCGAATTTCTGCCTCGCTTTTGGCATTTTCTCGAAACCAAAATACAACAGTAAACAGAAAAAAAAAACCCAAGCAACAGCAGAAACATAAACAAAGGCACAGCGTCAATTGGAAATACCCCAAAAAGCCAAAAAGCAACGAGATAAAACCAAATAAAATCTTGTATTTTTGGCTGTGAACTCGTACCAACTCGTAAATAAAACAGACGCCCCGAACAGAAGTGGGGAAAACTTCAATGACTTTGGTTCACAGAGAAATACCAAAAATTGTTTAGCAATTGGCCGAAAAACTCAGTTCAAGTGTAAAATGTCAGTCAGTCAGTCAGTCGGTGGGTGAGGCGTGTCAGAGCTCTACGGAAATATCAAAAATCAATGGAAAATCGAGAAATAGTGGCCAGCGGAAATATCAGTCAGCAATGTGTCCGAAATGGGCCTCAAATGGGTTCCCTCATATGCTCCGTTGCACAGCTGGGAAACAGGCGAGCAGGAACAATGAGTATAGCCCTGGCAGTGGCAGTGGCTGCGGCAACGTGTCGTGCGCTCGACCACAAAGTGTTGCATGTTTTCCAGTTGGTGCTGTTGCAGTTTTTGTGCACTCAATTGCTGCCACATGACAATGCAATAAAAGTGCGCCCTCCGAGTCAAATGCAACCGCACGCAAACAGCTGCCAAAGTTTCCCCTGGGCCGACCTTGACTTTGGCGCCGGCTCTGTGCCAGTTTGCCTGGCAGTCCTTTTCGATTTCCCATTTTCGGTGAACATTTACAATTGTACAATATTTGCTGTGGCGCTTGTCGCTTCCAGCAGCAACTGAAGTGTGAAAAGGCCAAAAAAGAAAGCAGAGAAGAGTCACAGCCGCAGGGGCAGGGGCATGGGCAGGGGCAAGTATTCCCGTATCGATTAATGTGACTAGCCTGGTTAGGAGTGTCAGCGCAATTTCAATCAGAGGTGTATACTGTACATGGCAACTGTATTGTATTCAGTCAGTATTCCCCACACTGCGCCACACTATGCCCCACTGTGTGTCACAGTGTCCTGGATGCCACCCTCCACTCTCCAGCTGGAAATGCGTTGTTGCATAATCATTGTCGGTTTTCATTTCCGCACGCCATCGTTTCGGAACCCACATATGGCTGCGGGCAGCACAGCAATATAGCCAACATAGCCAACTGTTTGAAGTTCGCTTCTCGGATCGATTGCACCGCTTGTGCACGTAGAGGGTGATGCATTTTTGGCTGGCCAGTGTTCTCATGAATGAAATACGAGTACTACAATTTGAGCTCACTTGGCCACAAGTGCGTTAAAGTATTTCGCTTTGAGTTACACATTACGAAACAGTTTTGTGCCTTGATTGAGTGTAGTATATTACAATTGAATAATGTTAAGGATTCTCACTGCCTTGGCTAGTCACTGCTGCTGTTTCAGTGAACAACTCTTCAACTAATCACAGTGAAGCATCGTAGTTTAGTCACTCCTCCTCTCCTTGTGTTGTCCTACATTTATCCCGGATGGCAGCAACGAAAGGAGGCTGACGTTGACGATGCCTGGCAGGCTGGCAGGCAGCATGGCAGGCAAAAATGCTATGAAGCATAAAGCAAGCGCAAAGAACATTCTGCCAGAGTGGTTTCTGGGGGGCAGGATGTGAGGAACAGAGAGAGAGAGAGAGAGAGAGAGGGAGACTGAAAGTGGATGGCTATGGTGGCTCTGCGGCTGGCGGTTAACCCTAAGTGTTGTCGTGCAACCCCATCACACTTGCTCCACTTCACTGCCACTTTGCTGGCTGTTGGCGTGAACTGCAAAACTCGGTAATTTTCAATAGCAAGTGACGGTCCGAGAGCCTGGTGATACTGTGCCCTGTCCCTGCCTGGCATGTGGGTACGCTCTTGGCTCAAAATCGTGCTCGGCTCGTTCTGGGCCGGCTTGTGCAACTTTAATAAACAATTCAACCCGTTGCGGCCCCAATGGACCTGGGGAGTCGCATGTAAATGCAAGTTTATCTGGCGCCATTCCATTGTTTCCATTTCACTCTTCGCTCTCTCTCTTTCGGTTGGGGGCACAAGATGACATAGAAAATGCACGATTTACAGCACATGGCTTGGGGAATGAAGTCAGCAAACAACAAACATGCACATGCCACATGCCACATGAAGGGCTGCCACAAGACGAAAACTGAATTACGAGAATAAGAAAATGTCAGTCAATATTTTAGCTGCACAACTGACAGAGTCTCAGTGGCTTGGCCTGGCTTCGCTTGGCTTGGCTTGGCTTGGGGGATGAGCAACTGCAATTCAGATCTATTCAGGAAAAAGTCTATTGATCCATTTTTTGGTGTGCAAAGAGACCAAAGGATAAGTACAATTGTTGTATAACGGCTTACGGTAAAATCCATCCTGTACAATCACAGAAAATCAAGCCACAAATAAAATCTGTTACCAAATATCACGCATACGCCGCATGTGCGACTGTGGCCCGGGCACGTATTCCGAATGTGTTTTTCCATTTATTTTAAATCAGTTTGCCACAAACACTGTCAGACCAGGCCACTTCTTGAATAAGAGTTAAATCCCCAGTGCTCTTTCACCCTGCTTCGGGTGTGGCAGTGGCCGACGCCGTGGCGCCCCAGAAGGAGCTGAGAAAACAAAGTTTCAGCAAACTTGTATAAATAAAAATGTTTTGCTCTGGGTACTACTGATAATACGTTTTTTATGGCCTGCTGGTTGATGGCTGCAGATGCTGGAAGTTCGCTGGCTAAAGCTGAAGCTGTTTTGTTCGGCCCAGAGTCGATCTGAGCTGGTCCAATATTTGCTTAGCTGTGTTCAAGTTTGGCTCAACTCTACCTCTACCGCTACTCGCTTTTATGCAAACAGGCAGATCAAACAGCAGTTTGAGAGTCACTGTTATGATACAAGTGTTCCTTCTGACCAGGTTCAGTGAAAAGTTTTCCCCCCCCCCCATTTCGGGCACCTTTTACCAGGCTTTGGCCGCAAGCCAAAAGTGCACGGACGGACAAGTGCAGCCAACTGTTGGCAATAGCCGTAGAATGTCGACGGGGGAAAAAAGACTGTTTGCTACGGCCTGCTGCTGCTGCTGCTGCTGCTGCCAGCTAAACTGCCACAAATCCAATATTATTGCCCAAGCGTTTCTCTTTTAATTTCCAGCTGTTTGTTTAACCATAAACCTCTTCGTGCGACCCCCGCTTGTTAATAAATATTTAAACGGTAATATGTACAAGTTAGCGTATAGCTAAATTTATAATCATGCGGAAATGAATTTATTTGTGCTGCGGCGATGGCACTGACGCTGGCGGATGATGGCGGATGTCACAGTTGGTTGGCTAAATCTAGTCTGAAAGAGAACAAAATGTGCATCGCATAGGTTGAATTCTTCGTTGTCTACGGGCGGGCTTTTGTCTCTGCTTAGTCATAGACAGCTTTGTATTTTGGCAGATATAATAATAATAAAAGCGACACATATGTCACCGCCAGCCCACGCAGTGCAAAAAAGGTTGACAACTGTACTGTCAGTGGAGGATGGCAGACAGCAATTTAATTGAATTGATAAAAGAAGAGCAGTGCAGATAATCAATAATAATTGAAAATAGAGACAGACTGAGAAGCGCACTTGAGGATGCAATAAAAAATACAGCAAAGGGCTTCAGTCAAGCAGTTTCTGCGCTTCTCTGCGCTTCACACATTATTCAGCTGAATGGAGAAGCTCATCATCAGTCATAAAATTTCGAATTAATTCTTCTGCAAGCTTTTCAGGGAATCCAGCAGCATTCATTCATTGCGATTCGCATAGAAGACAGGAAAATCCAATATTTAGTGGATGGCAGCATAAAGGCGCGTCTCCTGCTTGAACACGATTCAGCACTCGACAGTTTCTTGGAAAACGCAATAAAATATTTTTGTTTTCCGCCAATTCGTCTTTTGCTACTGACTAATAAATTCATTTTTGTCAGCACCAGAAGTGCACTCAGCCATACTTTGACTGCTGCTTTTCTATTTTCTATGCATATATTTTACAGTACTTAGCTGCACGAGCCAAAACAGAACTAAAAATAAATCGTATGCAAAATTACAAGTAGGAAAGAGGTTTGTGCGAGGATATGACTGTATCTGGCAGCAGAGCCAAATTATTGGGAAAGTGTCAAAATTAATTTAAATTTATTTCTGCAAGAGATTTCTCCTTGTATCTTTTATCTATGCGATGCCCGATAAGCGGGACAGGAGACGGAGACTGAGACTGTCCCACCGTTCGGCTGGTAAGAAACTTACAAACAACTACGGTGGAGATAGAATCAAGAACCCAGCTTCAGCTGCACAGACTTTTGCTTGCTCTGCGACAATATTTGAAACGTGTCATGGAATATTCCGAGTTGAGAACTTGCCTCGCCTCACCCACTGTTGTGTTGACGGGCCACAATAACAAGGCGACACATCCCTTGGCCTCAGCTCTGTGCAAGTTCAAATATTGTCAGGCAAAAGTCGCAACATTGGGTGATGAGTGCGGTGCGAGGGGAATCTATGTATGTATGTATGTTTCTATTACAGATGTGACGTCACCCAGCCAAACATCAGACAACGTGAATCGTGAAACGTTGTAGCTGGTTATATGTCAGCGATAAGTCGAAAGGCAGTAGGAGACTGCCGACAGCCCGACGACGGCATATTTATGAGCCCATTTCCACAATAAATCCCTACCAAAAAGATAAAACACTCCAAAGCTGCGTGAGAATGGCACAGTTTTTGTACTTGGCCTACGATCAAAATTCAAGACGAAGAACCTTCCTTTCGCTGCCTGCATTTATATAATATTACTCGCATTTTTAGAGTAGAGTAAAGAAATTCGAGTAAAAACACAGAACCCAGGCAGAAAACAGAACTCGCCTTGTTTATGAGCAAATATATTAAATCATTTTGATTATGCTGTTAGATGTTCTAGAGCCCCTCCCCATCTGTGATAACGTAGAGAGGGCACAGATAAGGCTGCCATATATATTTACATATTATAACGTGGCCTGACTCCTGCCAGACTCCCCTTCAGCCCGACTACGTCTGCTTCAGTTCAATTTTAGTATAGTTTGGGCGAAAAACAAACCACTTAACATTATGTTTGGGCCTGGCCGGCTGCAGCTGTCGTAAATATCTCCCACTCGCAGTGGCTTCGCGTAAAGTTTTCCGAACCAAAATTGAATACAACATAAGTCCATGTAGCCATATCAGATACAGGGGTTCTGCTCTCCATGTCTGCTCAAGGGTGTGCAGCCAGGCAAAAGTCATTGCACTCGCCTCATTCAAGTTCACATGCAAATTGGATAAATCCAAAATCGTTTAGATTTATGATACAAAAACAGGCCGCATCAGCGATTGATTGATATTTCATTCTACGCTACGTATCCCCAACACCTCTGACAGCCGCCCGACCCAACTTCCGCGAAGTTCATTGACACGACACGGAGTTTAGATTATCAGCTCAGTCGTTAGTTTTCCATTCTTCTGGCAGGCATCTGTCTGGCATCATCTGGGGCCACTGACGTGTTATGTCGTTTCGCTAAAAAAAGAAAAGAAAAAAAAAAACGGCAATATGTCGCAGTCGAGCAATTTATTTCCTCTTGCCTAATCGACAAATTTGCTTAAGATGACAGCAGCTTGTCCACCCACACCATCTTCATCTGCACCCTCACCTGACTCTCGACTGTTTTTAGCATTTAAATCCAATTTATTTGTTTGCTCTGAAGAACACACAAAAAGAAACCAGCCAAATCTGTGCCTCTGTGCCAACAACCAAATTTTGTTCTAATGACATTTGGCAGTATTTTTTTTTGTGCAGTTTGCTTTTGTTGTATGCCGTGAGTCAAAATTGTTTTTTAATATTATTTAATTTTTATTTAATTATGCAGCTATTCAAATGGATGTGTTTTTATGGCTTCACACCACGGAAGCAAGTTGACATTTTGGGTAATGTTTCGTGGGCACAGCCGACTGACAAAAAAAGGAGTGATATTAGCGGTTTTTATGAACGGGTTTTTATTTAGGAAAATTTTCAAATAATAATTATAATTTATGGCAATTTCGTAAAACATGAATTGCCTTTAATTTCAATTATTCTGTGTGGATGTTGGCGTACATCGCTGGCTTTTTTTATGGTATGGGATGTACATTCTTTGCAGGTCTTATTGTGTCGTTCATTGGACCCTTAAAAATACTCTAAATAAATAAACTTCAGAGGCCTTCTGTGCTCTTGTTACATGCATTTCTTTTCAGATCGAATATAATCCATTCGTATTTCTAAAAGGTTTTATCTTTCAAATATTTAGCGTGTGACCATCATAAAAATTCTCATATGAATGCAAATTAATTCCCAGTTTACTTTCTCACACCGCTTCTTATGAATAAAACTAGAAATTCTATTTTGAGACCGCAGTTGTTGGCACATAACAGAAGTTATTTTATTATACATACGTATACCCCTGCAGCTCTCTGTTTGCTTCTTTAATTAAAGAGTATAAAATGTCAGAGGCCTCTGGTAACCAATGCTAAACGCACCATGGAGCATGCCTCAACGTGAATCATAAAATAAATAAATAAGTGCGACGCGCTCAGTGACCGATTTGTTGAGGGACAGCTACGCATCCGCTAGATACTCGTACTCATCCGTTGTGCACACATGCCGGCTTTGGGTGTCAGTGGTGTATCGTGGGCATCGCGGCTGCTTGGGGGGTGGGGTTTTGGCTTTGGCTTTGGCTTCGGTTTGGATTTTGTTTATGTCAGTGCCGCATTTTTTCTGGGGAAAGACCAAACAGACGCTTCTTTGTCACCGCATTGCTGCAAAAATTAGCAGGCAAAAATTGGATATACAAACATATGGAATATGGAATATCAGACTTGTCAGACTTATCACTCAGCAAACCCCCTTCCAATGTCCAATGCCTGTCCGGACTGGACTGGACTGGCCTGGACTGGTCGCGACTGGAATGTGAGTCAGTTTGTTGAGGTAAGCGTAAGGTAAGCCATGACTTCTTTGATATTATACTGGTGCCTGGTGCCAGGTGCCAAGCGATTAGTCACGCCTCCCATTTGCCGGCAAAACTGCAATCAGAGTTGTCAACGCCCATGCGCGCCGCCGCCACTTGGCTTCATCTGGGTACTTTATCTCTAGTTCTCTCTCCCTCTGATGCTAAATGTTCGGGTGGTGCTCGACTTTTTTGTTTGTTTGAGTAGCAAACCCGTTGATGCCAATCACCGACTCCCATATAGAGCAGACATCTCGGTTCCAGCTGCACCTGCCCCATGCCCGTGGCCATCATTTGTGGCAATCATATTATACAATATATCCAGACCGAGAACAATTCATTTTTTTGAATTTTGTGTATTATGAAATGAAACACGCGTTCGCCTCAATCAGACCAAATCAAATGTGTATGGAATATTGGTTGTTGCTGCTTGCTGCGGGTATTTCTTTTTGGTTTTATGAATCAATTAATACGCTTATGGGCAGAAGCAGAAGCAGAACCAGCAGCAGAGGCTGAAAATGCTGAATGAAATGTTGAACTTGTGCGCCCCTTTGGTCTGGTTAAGTGTTTGTTCGTGTTCTAGAGCTCTTGTCGGCAGGGCAGGGAAGTTGAGAGCAGTGCGAATATGTCGAGTAGAGTTTGGATCGATGAATTCACTCGCAGAGTGTTGGTTGGCAAATTGCTCTGGCATCCAATATGCTGTAAACTTTCCGTTGTTCAAATTAATTGGTTGGTGAAAATGTTTCAGCTCAAAAACTCTTCGCTCCTCTGTCGGCTGCAGAACGGATCTGTGGCGTGGGTTATAGCTTAGCGGCAAACAAGTTTCAAGCTTCCAATTGAAATGCCCTCCCAATAAAAAGTCAGCAGATTAATTCTTTTAAGACACATAATCTTTTATTTGAATAGAGTTTTGTTGCTTGGTGTGTTGTTTGGTTTGGTTGATGTTTCTTTTTCTTTCGATTTTCGATTAATAATTAATTTGCAGTTATTATTTTTTTCTTTCTCTTTCTCTTTTCTTTTTTGCTGCTGCAATTTGGGTTTTTGTTTCGGTTTCTTTTCAGATTAAAAGCTAATTTGTCACATTGAATTATGTTTTTGTAGGTTTTGTTTTTGCTTTTGCTTTGCGCTTACAATTAATCGTAATGTTTAAGCGAATGACAGTTGAAATAAATTTGAAAAAAAAAAATATCACTATATACTAGTAATGTATACATATATGCTTTGTGTGTGTGTTTATGTATGTAGTATATAAACTATTAATACATATGTTTTAAGTTATTTCTCAATGCATTTCGTAAAGACATTCTTACATTCTTGTCTGTTGGTTTTCCTATCCGCTCAACATCATCACAATAATTGGTTTTGAAATACATTTTCTTTGTCCGAACACACATGCATAAATATTTATAGATATACCGTATGGTATATGGTATATGTATGCACACACACTCCATCCATGTATATAAAATATAAACTTTAGAAATATAAATTCGAGGTTGGTTTTTTGTGTTGTATTTTGTTTGTGTGTGTGTGTGTGTGTTTGTGGAAAGCGAGTCAGTTTGGGCAGCGGATAATCAAAGCGGGCTAAAAGCGAACTTAGGATATAAAGCTTTCTGGCCTGGAGCAAACGGCCAAGCGAAAGAAGAGACAAATGCCAGGGCCATTAGAGAGCACTGCAGACCCAAGTATGTTTAATACATGAGCCGAGGCCCCCCCACCAACGAGGAGGGGGCTCTGACTTCTGACCTACTCGCACAGCCGCCGTCCATTTCTCACTTGAAATTAAAACTAATGAGGTATTTAGCTGCACGCAATGCCATGAATTCTATACAAAGAAAATTGACTTTAATGGACCGACCGCCCGCTCTAAAATAAGTTACTGACTGACTGACTGACTGACTGTCTCTCTGGCTGTCACTCTGGCTGTCTCTCTGGCTGTCTGACTGGTTAAGCTGCGACTACAGCTGCAGCTGAGGGCGACCATTGCATTGATTGACGCGCTTTCAATATGAAAACTGCGGCCATGCAATGGTCGCACCCTAGGCCACGGCCACAGGACACGGCAGACGAATGGCCAGACGGGACAGACAGGGCGACAGTTTGAAAAGCACTGCTCGGCACTAGGTGCTCGGTTGTAAGAACTACTACACTTATGGCTCGTATGGCTCTAGAATACACATATGCTTTGCACATTGACTTAATTAACTTATAATTGAATGTTTAGCGTTTCTCGTTTCTCGTTTCTCTTAGCCAGAATGTTTTGGAGTTAAAGCTTTTCGTGTTTGTTTGTTTGTTTTGTTTGTTTGTCTAATAAATATTTACACAGATCTCTCTAATAATATTAATAATAATAATAATAGTTCTAGTATAAAGTTAATATAAATAATAAATTAGCTGGAGCTTTCGTGTGTGACTGGTTTAAAACTGTGCTGTCTTTGCTATATTTTCTCGATTGGTTTTTCGATTTGTGTTTTGGGTTTTGTGTTTGAGTAAAAACATTAAATGTTCATATGATACTTAGGTACATTGATTCCTATCCTTGGCTTGGTTCCAGTTTACAGTTTGATAATTTCTTATACGAATTTCATTTAATTTGACTTGTACACAGATGTTTCTATATTGTTTTGTTAAACTTTTTCTTTTTAAAGGTACTTTTGTTTTTTACGCTTATTTTTTGTTATTCTTTGTTTTTTTTTGTATGCACATCAAACTGTTTGAACAGTTTGACAAGCACTCGCATATATCGTTTTTCTTTCTTTCCTTCTTTCTTTCCTTTTGTTTTTCTTGTTTTTTTTTTGGCATGAGAAGCTTCTAGGACAGCATTTTTTCGGCTTACAAATTCAAAGTCAAACACTTTTTGTTGTCTTTGCTAATTGGTAACTTACAAATTACGAATACTGTTTTTAGAATTCTTCAGCAAGTGAGTGTACTCCGTTCTCCGTTCTCCGCGGGCAGACCGACCTCCCTTAGACCTCTGTGGGCATGCCACAGTTGGACTGCAGCTTCTTGGAGCCGCGAAAGAACATCTCGAAGAGGCGGCCATGGCGCGCCTGGTACTTACGCGGCGTTGGCGGACTCAGTGAGATGTGCTCCACAATGGTGATGCCGCGCTGCAGTTTGGGGCGCATTTGCCTTGTCTGCGACGGTGGTGGTGGTGGTGGTGGGGCTGGAGCCGTAGTCGCTGGCGGCGAGGGCAGGTCCTCGGACTCTGCCGATCCTCGTGTTGTCGCCCCAAAGTTGATGATGGTGCTGCAGCTGCTGTTGGGCCGCAGCGTCAGCGTTGTGTGGACCGCTGCGGGCTGGCACTGGCTGACGAGGGAGCTCTGGGGCGTCAGATAGCGACAACTGTTGCTACTGTACTGGGAGAGTTTGCTGCTGTTTCGCTGCAACTGGGCGGCATGGGGTCCGGCCACGATTCCGCCCCCACCAGTGCCATTGGTCTTGATGCTGCTGCTGCAGTGGCGCTGCAGGGAGCTCGACGAGTCCAGGCCAAAGAGCCGCTTGACTCCGCGGCGCACCCGCTTGTTGCGGTAGGCGAAGATGAAGGGCGAACTGAGGTTGGCCAGCAGTATCATGAAGATGGCCAGCTGCGAGGAGCCCCCAAAGTTGGCCGCCGAGAGGCGTGCCTGCAGCAGCACCAGCAGCCCAAAGGGCAGGTAGGAGACCACGAACATGATCACCACCAGGATGCTGATGCGGGCGGCACGCGACTCCTCGCGGTACTTGAACAGCGAGCTGGCATTGCTCAGTCGGTGACGCAGCGAGCTCATGTAGCTGAGGGCCTTGGGCGAGGCGTGGATGGCGGGTATCTGGAGGGCGTGGCCCGAGGGTCCGCCCAAGCTGCCATGCAGCTGGTGCTGATGTTGCAGCTGCTGGTGGCGGGGCGAGCTAAAGTGCGGGTGGTGCTGCTGTGGATTCTGCAGGCTCTGCTGGTGCTGGTGCTGCTGCTGCTGCTGCTGGTGATGCTGCTGGATCGACTGCTGCTGCTGGAGCTGTGCGTGCCCCAGCAGATGCGGCGATCCACACTCGTCGCTCAGCGAGTCCTGGCGCAGTTCCGTGTACTTGTGCAGATTGGGGGAGCTGTGCACCTGGCGGATGCCCTGCAGCCGGTTCGTCTCGCGCAGATCCTGCGAGGAGGTGCCCAGCAGCGGCAGCTGGCGGGCCGAATAGTTCCGCTTGATCTCGCCGCTGGCTGTCTGGAGGGTGAGCAGAATGTTCTGGTTGCGATCGGCCAGCGTCTGCTCCGGCACGGGCATTAGCTGGATGCCAACGTTGCTGTCCGCATCGGCGTCCGAGCCTCCGTCATCGGAAATGGTCGGCAGGAGCACCTTGGCCGCCGAGTCGCGGCGCAGGCAGCTGGGTGAGCTGCGCTGCTGGCGCTGATCGATTTGCATCTGAAGACCGCCCACACTGGCGCTGCCTCCACCGCCGCTGCAGCCGCCATGGGAGCTGGCCGAGGAGATGGAATGCCGGTGCACGCACAGGCTGTTGGCATACTGGCTGTTGGTCTGTGCTGCCTGGTGGGCTCCCGTCAGATTGAGGGCGCTCTGCAGCAGCGGCGAGGATCCGTTCTGCCGCATCCGCAGTCCGTTGCCGCGTGCCTCGCTGAAGATGCGCCAGTACATGCCGCAAACGAAGCCAAAGGGCAGCAGGATAATCACGATGAAGTACACGCAGGCGTAGATCACACCGAAGATGCTGTTGGAGCTGGTGATGTGGAAGAAGGTGGCCGCCAGACGCCGCTGCCGGCTCAGCAGTGTGTCCGCCTCAAAGTCGAGCACCCGGAAGGCGGACAGCGCCCCAAAGAGTATGCCAATGACCCAGGTGAGGGCGATGAAGACCCATGTCTTCACGCCCGAAATGCGGCTGTGGTAGCGCAGGGGATCGGTGACTGCACACCACGTGTCTCCCACCACGAGGAGCACAGCGAGGGCGCCCAGGGCGGCCGTCATGTCGATGGACCAGCAGCGCATCTCTACAGGCGGCAGCACCAGCGCCGGTGTGGGCGCCGGACTGGGTGTGCTGGCAAAGGCGCTGAGGTTATCCCCGTGGGTTTCCGTCTCCGTGATGACGATGCCGCCATCGCCCCGCTCGTCGATGGTCAGCTCCTGGCAGTAGGTGGCATTGCACTTGAAGATGGTCTCGATGGTGTCGCCATCTGTGACGTTTCGCCGCACCACGATGCCGTCCTGCTCGACCACCTGGCCTTGGCGTCGGATGGTAACCTGATGGTTGCCCGGCTTCGAGTAGAACTCGATGCTCTCCGCTGCGGGACTGCCGGACTGAGCCTCGTTGAGGCTCCTGACGCCGCCCAGAAAGAGTGTGGGCGCGAGAATGCAGCAGCCGATCAGATTGATGGCCAGCAGATTGATGGTGAAACGATTGGCTGTGGTGCGGAGTCCGGGCGTGATCCAGAACGCGCACAGCGCCAATAGGTTGATGAGGAACGAGACGAGCAGCAGGGCCAAAATGAGAAAATCTATGGCCATTCTTGTGGCTATTTCTGTTGGAGTTTCCCGGCAGATGGTTGCACGCACATCACTTTACAGTTCGACAGTCACTCTGTCTGTCTGATTTCGAATTTAATTTTTCGATATTAATTTTTGTTTTGTTTTCTTTTGTTTGGTTTTATTTTGGTTAGCTTTTTTTTGCTGTTGCTGTTTTGTTTTGGTTTTGGTTTCGGCTTTGCGCTTATGTGTGTTTGGCTTTGCTTATGACACAAATTTCACTCGCTTTTAACGTTTCTTTTCTGGTATCTTTTTTTTCACAAACTTTCAGCCAATTTCTGTTGTATTTCTGTTGTATCTTTTCCCGACAACAAAACTTTTCGTACTTTTGTTGTTTTTTTGGTTGAAAATGTTTGCCGTGCCGCGGTACGGATTTTTTTTTGTTTCTTGTTTCTTGCGAACGCTTGCTAATTTACACGCGAAGTTCGTCGTCGTCGTCGTCGTCGTGTTCAACAAAATAATACGATATTCCCACTGCCAATATGTGGTTTCGGTTTGTGTGTTTTAAGTGATTTATTTCTCGCGGTGTAGGGCGCGCACCGATCGAGCACGATCTTCACTGCGAAGCGTTCCAAGCACAACTGTCGTGTGGGGCTGCCGAAGCGCCCCCAAATATACGCGAAGCGAGACTGGCCGACTGGGAGACTGGGAGAGAGCGGAAGGCCCCCCACAACAGGGTATATTTTATGGAAGGGTATGGCGAGCGCTGTGAGAGCGGTGAGCGCTGTGAGAGCAAGCGAGAGCGTTGTGGCTGCCTAACTGTGATTTGCAATTCCCACGCTCCGACTTTGAATGCTGCTGCAAGTTGTTCCTCTGCCCGCCTCCTGCTGTCTGTCTGTGTGCGTTGCCAGCCTGTTGCCAGCCGGTCTTTATCACAGAGTCTCTGCCTCCGTTTGTGGCTCTTGCTGCTACTTTTGCTGCCGCTTCTGTCCTAGTTCACGATGCCCGGCAATACAAATTGTATAATCTCTTTTTTCTTTGTTGCAATGGCAATTGCCGCTTCACTTTTGCTCTGTATTACATCAGAGCTCGATGCTACTGGAGCGGTAGTTGGCTACGTTGCGGTAGGGGGTGGTTGGGTGGTTGGGTGTTCTCTCTGCAACATCCAGTGCAGTGCTGCAGCAGCAGTGGCAGCAGCAGTGGTGGGGTGGCCACGCTCTATTTTCCTAACCATAAAAATTGCATTTTTATTGGGCCGACCGCTGTGCAAATAAACAACGACACAACACTTATTGTTTCGCGTTTCTTCTCCTTCTGCCAGCTGATGAAATTCTCACTGCAAGAGAAAGAGAGAGAGATGGAGAGTGTGAGTGTGAATGAGAGATATACATAAAGAGAAAGAGAGAGAGAGAGAGAGTGAGAGGGTGAGATATGTAAGCGATAAGGCTGTGATTGTGGGGACTATGCTATTATTATTATTTCTGTTTTGATTGTGAAATTAAAAGCAAATACAAACTGGACCAACATGAGACAGCAGATATTCGCGTGGAGAGAAGAGAGAAAGAGAGAAGAGGCTGGCTGTCTGGTGCCCAAACCGCTTTTACGAGTGTACCCTGTAGTCGTAGAGCACAAGGGTATTATGGTACTCGAGCTTCAACTCACTATAAATAAATAAATAATATTGCCTGCCAAATATTTCTGCCAGAATTAATTCCCAAATTAATATCCATCCAATATTTAAATATTCCATTTAATGAAATGGTATCCAATAGTCTCTAGACTCTAGACGTGTCTTCCCTGTGTTTCCAACCCACAATGAGTCAGACGCGGTGTAGCTTGGCTTATATATTTAAAAATGGCACGCGTCTGCTATGACTACATTTCTTATCGACTGCATGATAAGGAAGAAATATTTCACAAGGGCAAGGAAGCAGCCAGAAGTGTCTCTCTCTCTGTGTGAGATGGACTTCAGTTCAGTTGACATGGAAAACAAAAACTAGTTGTTTACCAACTACGCATTATACCCCTTGGCGCTCGGCCCTCGGCCATCGACCGCCGATCAGCCGCTTACAACATGTCTCCAATGAGCTCATCGTCATAAAGTATCTGACGCAGTAGCCAGAGATACAAACACTCGAAGCCATTTAGCCAATTGCCTCTACTCGAGATCATCCAAAACGCTCTATGGAACGCACACGAGTCCCATCTTTATGCCGATCAGCGTCAGAATTAACCACCAGCACATCACATCATTGAACACGCGACCAACGACTGTGAAAAATCAACAGAAATCGTTTTCATCTTGGGCGACTTTTTTTTCTGTTCATTTCGGTGTCAGGCCTGAGCGGCGATTGCATGCCCTACTTACACTCTCGTAGGAGATACATATAGGTATATATTTTTATAAATAGCCGGCGTGTCCACAAATGAGTCGTGAAAATGCCAGAAGATGCCAATGAAGGATGGCCAATAAAGATGGTGCAATTAATTGCTGATTTTACTCAGAATCAAGTCAGGGCTGAATTATTACAATTATGTATATCTCTACGATAATTATGGTATATAATTCATATTTTTTGTTGACTAATAGAATATCATCAGGGTTAAATGTTCAACATCAAGGAAATAGTTGATTGTAAATAAGTTTTAATATATTTAAAAAATAAATCTTAACCCAATCTGATACCCTGCCACAGCTGAAAAGTTCAAAACGAAAACCTCCGCCCACTAATTTGAGTGTTATCAGTCAACTGAGAGTTCGATCAGTGTCCGTCAGCCATCGATCAGTCATATGTTGAAGCCCACACCCCCTAGAAACCAACCAATCATCTATCCATCCATCCATCCATCGCGTGTGATGTTGTGTCAATAAGGTGCCTGCCTAACTAATTCGTATTTGCATTGGGTTCAGTGAAAGATACGTGTATCTATTATCTACGGCACTTTAAAGTGTGAGAGCGATCTTTTAGCGGCACTTTAGGGGTGTGAATTTAACGCTCGTTTCAACGCCTCATCATCCAAGTAGAAAAAAAAAATGCCATCATCGTGGTGATATGATATTCTTTACTTGAGTCTGAAAACTCTTATCAGTTATATTGAAGGCAGTGCATTGAAATATTTCGATTATTTATTGATAGTTGAACACAAAAGGCAATTTGCACTTGATCAAATATGAGTGCAAGTGTTGATAATACAATACAAACACTGATTGTTAAGGCATACTCGTACAGAGGCAAAACGCAGTTTTGAATTTACTTTGTTCTCAAATTGGAGCTTCCGCTCGCGTGCAGAATCTAAAATTCTTAGAATTTTATTAAATTCATGGGGAAGAATATGCCTATAAGTATATGCATACATATATATTCAGACTCGGGAGATCAAAGTCGATTTGCCGCACAGAAACGTGCTATTCTGTATATATTATACTCTTGCAGCGGGTATTCTAATTAGTGGGGGAGAATGCTGCCATTAATTGGAAAAAGAATTTCCAAATATATTTACAAAGCAGAATGGATAGAGCCAAGGCACAGCATCGGCTGATTCATTCCCTATAGTTTCTGAAATCTGCAAATCTGTTATTTAAATTCTTACGAAAATTTTATTTATTTACTTGCATAAACAATTCAAAACATAGCTAAAGTCTACGTATGAGTTGTTGCTGAATTGATGAATTTTTTTGTTCTGATTTAGGTACAAAAAAATGCCTATTTTCTTTAAAAATATTCCTCGCGAAAATATGCTCATTTCCGGCTTTATCTGGGCTTTTTGATATTAGTGGTGTGTCTCCGTTTTCTATATGCACGTATCATACATATATCCAAGCTATCCCAGTATCAGATACAACGCCCTTTTGTTGTATAAATATGCTTTTTATTAATCGCGACAATTGCATTGAGATTTGCCGGAACAAGTGTTTGCGGCTCCGTCTGGAGGTGGCTGGGATATAAATATACCGGCTTCTGTCTATTTGTCCGGCTGTACGTTGTCTAGGGCGTAGTCTTAGTAGCTGAACTGCCCGCCCTCGTAACTGTTGGACTGTTGGCACTGTGTCTGGCGAGTCTGGCGGGCAAATAATTTGCACATTTGCATGACTTGGCATGAAACAGTCACAACATTCGCTGGCATTAATAAGATAAATTTTGCAGCATGAGTAAACGAATCGTTAGAACTTCTTCGCCTTAAGCCACTCCCAGGGTGAAGCGCAAAAAATACCCGAGAACAAAGTGCCTACACAATTTACATGTTAATGTCAGGCGGAAAGTTGTGCGCTGGCCAACTAAAGAGGCTGGTCGGGTCTTCGGTCAAACGGCGGTGAGTCCCCAGCAGGCACGTGATCTGGACTGATCACTCGATCAATGTGAACAACATGAATAACAGCAGCAAAACAGCCACAGAGATACACAATAATAAAAATCTATATCAGCGTGATTCCCTGGCCTGGACAAAGAAGTTGTGAAGCAGCTCTACGAGTAAGCCCCAGCCGGTTTTCGTCTCTCTCTCTGTCTCTGTCTCTCTCTCTCTCTCTCTGTCTCTTGTTTTTAAGCAATGTGACGTCACTTTTAACGTTCGTTTTTGTATGCATTTCGAAGCTTGAATCTGAAAATATTTAAATAAAGTTTTTGCACTCACTTATGGACTGCACCCAGGGTATCCCCAGTCCCCTCCAAGACCAAACACATAAGTTTATCAGCAGCAAAATTAAAGCACTTAAGACCCATAAGACCATAAATAAAATTCATATAAATGATATTTAACCCATATTTGTTGCTGGGCCGACAGCCACCCCCACACCCACTCCAAAATGGGTGTGAATTTCGTTTTGTGCACTTGTCCATACGGTTATGGCGTGTGCATTCCCCTACCCCCACTCCACCGCAAGTCCAAAAATGGGCAGACTGCGGCGATAGGGACAGGCCCTGACTGAAGCAGCAGAGTCATTAATTTACAACGCCATGGTCCGACCGTGGTGTGCAGTCCAGTCCAGACCCGTCCCGTCCCGTCCAGTTCAGTTCAGTCCAGGGACTTGTACTTTTGATCATCATGATGTCACATGTCCTTGGGCTGGTTAAATGCTCATCAATCGCAGGGTAATAATGATGGGCCTCATCGAGTCAGTTGATTGCATTGCCCGATTGGGCGAAAGCTGGGGGGGATTTAAGACGAGTTGAAGACCTGATAACAGCTGCGCAGTATGGTAATGCAGGCATAATGAATATTTGCGCGTTGAAATGATTGCCAATGAGTGGGCACTTCTAGGCCTGAACACTTTTATTATATAACTCTGCACACTAAAAGCTGCTTGAGTGATGGCTGTACCGCCACTTCCGTTTCTAAAACTTACACAATCCGCCCAAAGATCAACAATCAATAGCAGCGATTCCATTAGTTATATTTTTTTTTTCATCTATATATTTTCAATAGGCCCAGTCAGAGGCGCTAATTGGTTTGGCACTTGGTCAGAGTCATCTTGGTTCTCCAACTCAAAATAATTAGACACTTTTATAATGCCTAGTGCCTAATGCCTTCCTTAGCCTAGGTATTTTCTGTTAATTGACAGCCCTACGCTATACGTTGGCCACACCCCTCAAACTGGGGATGACTCGCAGCGAGGAGACAGGTTGGACAAAATGTGTGTCATTTCCGCTAATACCCATATTTATTGAATAATAATGGAATATTGACAGTTTCCGTTACATGATAAGATTACGCAGAAAGGAAACTGCGGGCAGTACTCCTACTCCTACTCATATTCGTATTCGAGAGAGACAATCAGAGAGTAAGCCCAGCTTGGCCACTCCACATCCACAAACCCCATTCAATTAGCTCTGACCCTTGGGCTTAGACTTTCTCCTCTCACGGGGAATATGGGGAATATATATAAACATTATTTTTTTTTTTCTTTTATCCGCTTATAATTGAATCAAATGCGGTATAGTCAGTGCCATTGGCATCGCCAACAGCAAAAGCAAAGGCAACAAGCAAACGCAAAGGCAAAGGCGAAAGCAGAAAGGCAAATATTGGCACAACTTTTTATCTGAGGGATGTAACTTTGTTGTCAGCTCCAGCTGGCATCACCCACCACCCTGACATGGGGTTACTCCTCTGCTGTGCCATGCTATCAATATAAGTGTATCTATAAGTATGATAAATTTTCTGTTACAAACACACAGATTCATAAACATTCCATACGTAAAAAAAAAAAAAAAAAAAAAAACAAATTGCAGTTGCTGCGAACTTTTCCTAGACAAACTTGTACATGTTACAATATTTATACTGCTCATGAACATATATTGTTATTGCGGTTTGGCTTTTTGCGGTTAACGGAATGCAAATGTACGAAGAATACGATTTAATTGCTGTTCATGTTTTCCAGAATGGAAAACTTACAAAGCAAACAGGCTCCGAGGCAGGCGCTTATGGGCATTATGGCCCACTCATTCACTCACTCACTCACTCACTCTCTCTCTCTTCGCTCACCCTATTAGTTCTAGTGGAAAACTTTTCCATTAACTCGTTAACTCTCTGGAACAACAATAGGCTGGCGCTGCTGCTGCTGCTGCTGCCGCCAGGCTCGCAGCCACGACATTAACATCATTGTCTCTGTTTGTTGTCGTCGCTGTCTGGCCGTCTGGCCGTCTGGCTGTCATCAATTCTGTGTGACGTTTTCTTCCTATCGAGCAGCAGTGGAATAAAATTGATATTATGCATACATAATAAGTACAACTGAAGTCCACAGAAATTAAACATGCAAATGCACTGAAATTGCTGAGTGGCTTCGATCAGAAGTGGTAGCGTGCGGTTAATTCGATTCGACTGCGTTGGGGGAGTCTCTCAATAGCTTTAGCCAGACAATAACATGGCTAACAGCGTGTATAACTACGCAGCGTAACGGTTTAAATGCCTCGCTAAGCTTGACCTTGAATTGAAATCAACGGTGGCTCAACTCAATCAGAGCTTCTTCCACCCAAATCCATATCGATTACAAAGCACATAGAACAAAGACCAACCAGAGGTATACCAATTGCGTTGAATTCAATTAAAAACTTCAAAGTTTTAGGGCAGAGGGAGAGCAGCCGTGCCAATGCATTCTGTCAGACAATAGAGCTGCGCTCAGTATTGGTTGATTGGAAATATTTGCTGTGCCTGTCAAAAGTGAAATGAGAACAGCCACCAACCCATTCCACTCTCTCTCTCTCGCTGACCTCTCAAGCCTCCCATCGGTGACCCTCAACGATGCCTGAGCACTAACTAAGCTAATCAATTACCTAGTTCTGCCAGTCGACAGCATAATTAGTTAGCTTGTTCAAAGGCTGGTTTCAATTACAGCATGGGAACAGCATCTCCAAAAGGTGTACGACTCAGATAGCAATCTCTCAGAATTAATTATTATTTTGCGTTTGGCTTTAATCGGCGCCCTTTTTTGTGTTCAACAAAATTACATCTTTATTTGATATAATTGTCAATATTATTTTCACATTATATATAATATATATAATTATCCCAATTTTAAAATGAAACAATTTGTACACAAGCAGCGAGTGGCTGCCCTCTCCTTTTTTTGATTTTGATAATAGTTTTCAGTGGTATTAATTCCATATTTAAAGTAATTTTTAATGCGCTATATTAAAACACATTGTCACATGGAAATAATACCGGCATTTCATCAATTCATATATGTTTTATTTATAATCCTATCATTTGTGTATTTCTGCCCAAAAAAAAAAAATAAAAGAACCTAAAGGAAACACCTTTAAAGACTCATTAATTCTGTGTCAATCATTTGTTTAACAATATAATTATATAATGCATTTTGAATGATAATATGGATGCATTTGCTAATTTGCATGACGTTGTCAGATCGATGTGGTAATTTGCTTTCTGCGAATTCCAATTTATGGCTACCCGCCCATGCGAGTGCCGTGAGGGTTCAACGCACTTGCAGCATTGTCATCGAATTTCAGATTCAAATTACCCAAGCGGCAAGAGGCGACAAATTCATCAAAATGGAACTACATACTCGTACTCGTACAACAAAGGGGGCTGGGGCTGGGGCTGGGGCTGCCGCTCTGGGCCGGGGAAAGTGGGGTCAAAGTGTGGTTTTTTTTTCGGGTCATATGAAGGAGAGCCCCAGGGCTACATACACACTTCGGACCAGCTCTTGTCTCTGTTTCGTCCTCCTTTTTCCTCCTGGCTGTTGACATTTTAGTGGTGCTCGAACTTAAATTGAGTTTTGAGGTTTGCCTTTGTCACACACACACACAGCCGGTTAATGGATGACGGCTCCCGACTAATTGGCAGTTTTATTTATCTTATTGTGACCCAATTATTTTCCTATTCTGTGACTATCCAGGGCGAGGTCAGCCATCAAGAATGAGGCCTACATTGTGCGTCGCTTGGCTTGGCCTTTTTCCCAGTGGACAAGCAAAATATACGACAGACTGTGCCCCATTGATAATTTATGGGAAAACATCTTGGATTCACTATTCAGTTGGAAATAGTTTCCCTTGAGTCTGTTTGGCCTTAGCCAAGACCAGCCACGACCATGTCAGGCCTAGAAATATGATTGACAAGTTTGGCGCATTGAAAACAAATAGCATTTTAAATATTTCACAATTCAAATTTCCACGTAAATGTGTCGAGATCGAAAAGAGTTATTGAGCGTTAATTATAAATTCCCAATACCATCGATATGTGCGGAACTAACGAAATCCGTCCTTGTCTTTGCACTACGCCGCCGATAAGGTGGGTTCTTCAACCTGCCGCTTCTATCTAGCACGTGGCCGGATGAGTCAACATATTCAAATTTCAATAAATCAGATAGGTACATATTACTTTATATATATTTGATTGATGGATGCGGCTGGCGCCGAACGCAGCTTTTAGAAAGCTAATTTTTAGAAATTAACATTACTTTCTGGGAAATTTCTGGGCACATCTTTCATTTATATATCTTATCACAAGCAAAAAAAAAAATGAATTTCTAGATATGAAATTACGAAAAATTGATAACTTGATAACTCTCTGTTGACAATAAAAGTCTTTAGATAAATAAATCCGAACTCTGGTAAAAATATTGCTCTAAGTGCACAAATTTGAAAATAAATTTTAATTTTAATTTACATTTTTGTATTAATAACAAAAAATTGTTCCCAAATCTTATCTTTAATTTAGAACCAAATTTTCTAGAAATTTTTTTATTCTTGTATGATAATTTAAAAAATCTTGTAAACTTTTGCCTGCTGCCAAGAATCTCTTACAGCTCTTATCAGTTTGTTATCTCGCTCGTGTATCTTGTATCTTTTGCTTGTGTCATGCAGCAGACAAGCATGTATCTATTCTATTTACGGTTATGTGGCTGACAATTTCATTTCATCATGTTGTTTTGCATGCACGAAATTTTACTTTCCTGGCATGGTTTACTTTTATTCCTGAATATATAAATTCTTTATTGTATCTGTAGTGCATATTTTATGATTGATTATAGCCCAAGCAAACAAAATCTCCTGACTGGAATAAAGTTTATCACATGTCTGTGTTCTCTGGTGAATTTCCACCGCAAAGCAATTAAGTTCTTTATGGCCGTCAATTGAGATCACAAAACACCCAGATATTTGTCACTTTCCACTTGCCAGTCACCTTGAATCATGGCTCTCAGTTGGGGGCTTGCTGCATTAGGTTTGGCTGATGGGTTTTTTCAACATACCAGCGATAGCCATCAAGTGCTGCGCCCTGCGACTTATCAGTCTAGCGATAAAGGTTGGGGAAAGGGTGGAGACTGGAGACTGAACTTTGAGTAAATATTTGCCAGACTCTGTTCGGTTGCTACCTGTGTGGGCTGGGCCGTGCGCTTAAGGGAGCCGCCCTTCATTAGATCCGCCCACATATAATGACCCAAATGTCTGGCGTGGAATGTGACAGAGATTACTATGCGACTCTTATCATCAACGCCCCTGCGGTTAGGTGTCGTCTTATCAAAGAGTGCGAATTAGTGGGCGTGAATGGTGGTGGGTTGGGGCAGTCATTAATTAAATTCATAATTGTTGCACTTGAGTATGGGCCAGGTTGAGGGTTTTTCTTAATTAAAACCCATTTACATTTACATTTACGAGTGCCAGTGTGAGTGCGAGTGGGGGTACCAGTGTGTTCGGTTAACCGAACCGTTTAGTTTTATTGGCCTAAATAATATTGTTAAGCGGCACGCTAGGCCGTCCAGCAACCCCCTGCCTTTCCTTTGATTCCGAGTAGCAGTAGGGCAGCGCACCAGCTGTCGACCACAATGGAGGCCTTTTGTTGGCGCACTTCATAAAACAGAATGAACGCTGAATAAATAAATATCTGTGCGTTTGTGTAAACAGAGTTTAATCGGGTTGGTAAAACAGTTTAACCAAAAAAGTATTATTTTATTTTATTATTTTATAATTGCTTCAGACTGCACTTGGTGCGACCTCTTGGCGGCTTGCCTCAGCTATTATTGTCTCCCTGCTAGCCGCCCGCCCTGCCTCCCGCAGCTGTGTTGAATGGGCAAGAGGAAAAAACCCCAGCCGGCACACCACGCTCAAGGCCGTCGAGTCTCTCGCATGGAAATTGTGTAAAAGAAAAGTCCCAGCCAGATAAACAGTTCAATGCTCTACGGCAAGTTCTCGTCCACTCTATCGCAACAGATGAGTAATTTATATGGAAACACTTCACTCCACACGGCAGTAACAACTTTATTTACAACTCTGATGGCGGCTATATTTTCATTTAACTTTAGTAAGCTACAATGTACTCGCGTATGTCTTTAAAAAGTCATCTGAATATGGGGAATGAATTGCATTTTGTTAATGAACACTAATTGCACAGAAATCATACAAATTTTGTTACAGATCTCAAGCTGAATGATCTGTTAATGGCAAGACTTAAACCAGATGAGTAATTGATTTTCGAGAAGGTTCATACAGTCGTGTAAATGGTAGTGTAGCGAATCGAAATCAGAAGGAAAAGTTCACTTCATTTGAAACGTTTAATTTTCTTTAATTTTAAAGGTGATAATTTATCTATAGCGTAGAATACTTCCAGCTTTATAGCACTTTAATTTATTAATTTTGCTATGAACATAAATATTTGATAAAAATAGATTTCTAAAGGTGTGAACCGAAGAAGTATTCCTGTCTTAATACGCGAAACCTCGAAAACTCGAAACCTTTTTTCTCAATAATTACTCAATATTTAAGCTGAATTAAAGTTAAATCAATTTGTCAGATAGTTCTTGTGCTCTTTGCTGCTTAGATTCCTTTCCAAACATATCAAGGTTAAGAATCTGTGCATTAGTCAAGCAGTTTATATTATAATTTAAATTTTGTGAACACTTCCCCTTCAATAATATTGCGTTAACCATAAATGTCCATAAAAAATATAAGTAAAAAGACCAACTTTGCGTTCAACTTGTAAGTCGTTAGAGATATTGTTGGAAATAAGTTGCTTGTGTAGTTGAATCTGTTGGTATTTATAGAGTTTTGGTTTCGTGGCATAGTTGCGCCAAAGTTAGTAAATTTAGTTGCCACAGATATATACATGTGTGTGTGTGTGTGCACGACCACAATGAAAAATACAAAAATGTAATTAAAAGTTTGTGATTATCCCACGTAAAAAAGTAACCAAAATCGAACAAATGCAAACAAAGTTAATTGCTGGCCAATTGTTATTATAATCATCGTTTGCGGCTTCCATCGAATGACGTTTCTAACGAAAGTCGGGAGTTCAATGAACTGGGTTCTATTCGGCACCGGAGTAGTTGCCACTTGGGCTTCAGGTTGCCAACTTGGAGACCGACCTCCTCTGTCCACTCCCCAGACCGTTCAACGTCCAACCAGCCATGGCTTTGGGTAATTGCTGTTGTTGCGGTCATAAAATGCAATCGTGTAGAAAATTGCAAGGTTGCAAAAAAAACTACGGCAACAAATATTATACTCAAATGAGCAGCAGCAGTGACAGCGCCATAGGAAAGTGCCTGCCACAGAATTCAGCACAGAATCGAATTAAACTGTTTGATTAAAGTTGCCATAACGAGGCAAACTTTGACCCTTGACGTAGGTTGCGGCTGTCATCGAAGTTACTGGAAGCTGATCACATGGAAAGTGCCCAATTAAAGGCGATACCGATCCACTGGTACCACTGAATATTCATAATCAGCAATTTGCCAATGGTCTCTAATGGGTGCTACTCACTCCGGATATTAACAAAGGCGGACCTAAGTAGACATTCCATCCGAACCTGTTATTAGATTTACTCTGGAAATTACCTCATAAATTGAAGTGCAAGTCATGAACTGGGCTAAATATTCAGTTACAAAGGTGGCCAGCCAATTCGTATAAATGGGAGGGATGGGGAAGGGTCAATGGATGTCAAGCTCTAGAAGATATTGCATCTAAATAAAGGTAAATAAAGGTGCAAGATTTGATTCAAAATAATAGAAAACTTTCTTTGAGGCTGATATCTATAAGAACGATATTTAAAAATAATGAAGAGCAATTTATTAGAAATAAACCAATTACCAAGCAATTATTATATAATTTATGCAAAATACAAATTAATTGGCTTTTTAAAGCGTTTAAAAATGAATCTTTCAGATTAATTTGTTCCTTAAATTTCAGAAAGTGGGAATAACATTCCAAATCAGGTCTTAGATAATAGCATACCATTAAATACTATAGGTATATAAATATGTAGTAATAAAAATAGTCAACAGGAAAACTGTAATAAAATTACTTGAGTTTACAGTCCGAAGAAATTGCCCCTTCGATGTTTTACAACAAAGTTTTGGACCGGACCATTTTTCTGTATCAATCTCACCCAGTATTTGCAAACACAAAGATAGAATTTATTACTAAATTGTTAAAGTATTCAAGAGTATCAATTACAAATATTTCCTCCATTAGGAACTCAAATTACGCCGCAAATATTAAGCAGCCTCTGCGACTTAATCAAATTCTTCGAATATCTTCAAAACAAATCGAGTTTGAAACGCAATTGTCCCAACCCACAGCTAAAACTGACTTTAAATCTTCAATTACACGAACTCAACCGAATTATTCGCTTTGATTGCTTCAAAACTTTGTTTTCGTTGATTTATTCTTTCAATTTCCTTTCGTTTTTGTTTTTTTTTTTTTTGCGCCAAATGGTACGTGCCACAGCATAACCCAAAGGAATTTATATTTCATGTTTTTCAATGAAAAACAAATTATATAAAATGGTGAAATGCCAGCCAAAGAACCCGCAGAGACGTTGATGGAAAAAAAATGGTATATCAAATGGCATTTAATTCCGCGGAACAAGTGTTTGCAGTGTAAACAGACAAAAAAGTAAAGACAATTGCTGACCGGAGGCCAGTCGGGCACGCTGATAAAGTTAACACCTTTAAGCCAAAGGCGAAAGCCGAAACCAAAAAGAAAAAGAACAAAAAAAAAAACAAAGAACAATTCGCAGACAAGATAATCGAACAATTTTGCAAACACGAGTTCCGTCAGTCAACTGACACTTTTTCGTGTCCAATTCGAAGAGGGGGGAAGGGGAGATGTTCGTGGTTAGAGGACACATGGCAGGCTGACAATCGATATGACATGAAGGAGAACCAGGGACAGTTCGTCTGTTACGCAGCCTCTGGGCACCTTGGACATCCGTATCCGAATGTGAATCTGAATCTGAATCCGAGTGGGAGTCAAAGGCCCAATACCAGAGAGAGAGAGAGAGAGAGAGAGTGATGGATGAGGCCAACACTGACATGGAGAAAGCCTCAATCATGTCACAAGCGAAAGGTACATAAGTAGTGGCCATGATTAGAAAGTGGCCACGGGACTGAGATAAGGTCGGACATTCTCTGACTGATAGCAAGTGCCTGAAAACGTGAGTAGAGTTTCGCTTCGTTTACTTTTGGCAGCCAGCCAAAAGACAAAAACCAAATTGTATTTCTATTAATGAATGAAACGCACATATACTCATGCAGTGGCTGGGCGTGTGTGTGTCTCCCCTACCGCTGATTGAATTGTGGCATAGAGGCAGAGGAAATATCGCCAACGCACAGCTTGAGTTAATAAGCAGACGCACGGCACCACACGGCGTATGCGTAATTTTTGTATTTTGTATTAAGAGAAAAAAGTTCCGTGCCATGCGTTTGCGTATTCATTTATTTATTTGTTGTAAACCAAATGCTAAGAATAGCCAAAGTTTGACGTCGCTTCTTGGCTGTGTAAATCATATAATAGAACAGCAGCAGGGAAAAAGGAAAATTCTTTCAATGACTTTATTGGAAAATTGCACCGTGAACGGAAATATTCACGTGGGAAAATCTACAAGTTTTTAGTTAAATTCTCAAATTTCAAATGTCAGGGTGAGAGACCTGCTTTGAGAACCCACAACGAATGACCTATATTTTCAGCTAGTATTTTCTCGCTCTCTCTCGCTCTTCATTTTTCCCATAAACTAAATGTGGGTGAGTTTGTTGGCTTAACCATAAAGCAAAATATACGGCAACAACAACAAAATTAATATTGGCTATATATTCTGTGTGTGTGTGTGTGTGTGTGTACTTGTACTTTGCTTAGGCGAACGTACTAAAACGTCTCTATAGCCGCAACATTTTGTTTATCGAACAAACATATAACGTCATTTGGCTGCTTCCTTGCTGGGTTCTCTGTTCAGCTGTTTAGCTGGCTCTGTGTGCGCCTCTCATATGATTAGCAATTTCAAAAAAGTTGACACTCGACTGACGCATGAGTCGTTTTGTTGTACCCGCTACCCGTGGAGCAGAAGGGGTATATTGTATGTCATCTGCCAAAGGGTAAGTACATTATAATCTTCTGAATATATTTTTTCTATTTCTCTGACTACTATTTAGTACAAGTTTTAGCTATTATAGCTTAGAATATGTGGAACTTTTGTATGGGGTTTTCACTCTAATTACAAGTAGGGAGTATCTTATAGTCTGCATATCAATCATAGCAACTTTTCATTGCCTTAATAAATATTATTGATGCTCTGTGCGGTCCACACAATATTCTGACTCTGGCCAGAGTCGTTTCTGTTGATTGGAAAAGCAATTAGAACTCGACCATTCATACAATCCATGCAGACCATGCCATGTCATGCTGGTGCGAAGAGGCTAGGGATATAGATACGGGATTAAACTGTAAGATTTATGGCTTAGCCATCAAAATTTATGGCTATGGAAAGAAACAATTTTCGCTCTCCAGCGTAAATGAAGAGAAGTGTTAAGTAGCATATAACCAAGCGTTTAATATATGTACACACATGCATGTATATCGCATATACATAGAGAGCATGCGGATATGAGAGGAGCACTTTGGTTGATGGCTGAATCTGGATGCCCCTAACAGCTTCACACGCGCTCTGAAAGAGAGGAGACCATGGCCAGAGCAAGTGGCTTCAAGTGGCTTCATTTTTATGGCATCTCATGGCAAGCATTTGGCTGCCGCATTAATATATCATCATAAACAGGGGGTCCAGCTAGGAAATATGAGCCATTAGCAGATCCAGTTCGCTACGGCAGAGGACCAAGGGTGCGAGGCAGAGAAATCGCACATAAAATGTGCAAGCTGGGCAAAAAGATTGCACTTCAAAGTAAAAAGCAATTGTGCATTGGACATTTATGAGTAGCGGAGCAGCAGAGCAGAGAGTGTCAGACACTTGCAGGGGGTGCAGAGGAGATTCCTTTGATAAGACGTTAAGTTACTCATCGACCTCAGACAATAGCATCATAAAGATAAGTACGAGATTACAGCGTGGATTTCTTTGCTTAGTTATTTTGAGCTGTAATCTAAATGCAAGATATAGAAAATAGCTGCACCATTAAATGTACTGCAAGGCAAACCTAAAGCTTCTAATTCTCTTATTTCCTGTGAAGGAAAATGCTAGAAGCTAGACTTGGATTAACTATAGCTATTAAAATATGATCGAACATTCTAGAGCAGCTTCTACATGATGTAATACAGCTAGTAAAAAGAAAGGCTTGGTCTGACATTTGCATGTAGTTTGCATATTGTGCACCCCAGACATGAGTTTACCAGCTAATCTGTCTGGAAAGGTGCAATTATCTGTGTAATACCTTTTTATTAACTGTGCGACCTTTCCCACTCCAATTGAAACATCGCCAACGAGCACTTACAGTACGTACTTCTGTGCTGTAGTAGTTCCTCAATGCTCAATCTCAGCCGCCTGGCAACAGCAACAGAATCGCCTGAACTCAACTTGAGTAGAGCAGAATGGGCTTGCGGAAAACTTCAATGCTGCAATGTTTGGCCAATGTTCAAAGCCTCTTGAAGCAGCCACTCAACAATAAATAGTGAACGACAATAAATAAGCTCAAGTGCTCAGTCGCATCGGCATCGGCATCCCCAGAGAGTGGCAGGGAAATAATAATAGTACGAGAGTATAAAAGGAAACCATCAATCAGGCAATCAGTCAATACAAAAGTGTGTGTTTATGTAAGCCGCTCTGCATAAAACACACATGGCCATGGCAGGACGTGGCCAGTGTGTGCCTAAAACTTGATTACTACATCTAGAGTGCTAATCAAAAGTTGCAATTCCAGTGGAAACAATGAGGCCAGGCCGGAGCAGAGCAGAGCAACACCAGAGGCTTTATGTAACTTTTAGGGATTCCGGATGTCAGGAGAATTTCATAAAATTTCGACAGCAGCTTGGCCTGGTCAGGGGATTCTTTTTCGCTTGCGCTCTCACACACACTGCCCTGCTCTCCCTCTCACTCTCTCTCTGTGTGCACGTGCCTGGAAAATAACTATGATTTTCGGAAATAATACACACAGACACACAAGACCCAACATGTGTTGGTGGTGGTGGGGGGGGAGGCAAAAGCTGATTGAAATTTTTTGGGCGCCAGGCAAAGTCAGCAGCTGCTATGGCTAAGCCTAACAATCACTCGAATACTCTTTCAATAAAATGCAGAATGCTAAAACTGATTTAGAGAATAATAATAGAAAATAGTAAATAATTTCTTTGCATGCACGAAAACTTTATAAAATAGTTGATGCACTCCACACTCCACTCAATGACATTGGGAATGCTGTTTTTTGCATATGAAATTCTTTTCTTTTGTAACAATTGAAGAATGATTGCCAAACTGTGGACAGTGCCTGGTACCTGGGGCCAATTACGTATTCTCCTCCATCTCCACTGGCCGAACACAAAGGACTACAAAAGAGTGTCCTACCCTGCCCCAAGGCCAGTGTGTTCTTTTATTGTCATATACTCGTAATATATTCATTACTATTGCGAAGCAATTGCTTTTTATGTACCCATCTGCTTGAGTCCTCTAGCGCTTATTCCCGTGCGCTCAACTTTAATTGAAATTATTCGTAACAGAGGCACAAGTTTTGGGAATTCATTTCGTTCACAGTTTCAGCTAACAAAAGGAAAAAGTATCTCTGGAAAATACTTAGTTAACTTTATTTCACACAAAGAATACAGGAACCTACGTGATTTCTGTTAATAATTGAATGGGAAATAGTTTTTTCCTTCACCTGAATATTGGAATGCATATATGGAGGTTTATTTTACCTTTGCCACATGGACTGGTAGGTTATTTACATATTTATTGGCCAATTTCTGTACGAGTATATTACTTTGGGGTCTCGTTGACTTTTGTAGTCCCTTTTGGTGCAGGCCGCACCATCGACTGACCGAGCTTCAATTTAAGGAACTCATTTCATTCTATTTTTATTCAACAAAAGGACCCAACAAAAGGGTAGAGGGACATAGTTGTAGTCAATAGACCTCTAATGAAGTTTTATCCTTTTTCAAGCTATACACAGACCATCGAAGTGATTTCCCATAATAATTGAATGAGAATGGTTTGCCCTTTCCTTACAAATCACCGCCACGTGGAGGGTATTCAGTGATTGGCCTATGGCCTGCTGGGATATCCCATCCCCATACCCATCCCATTGGGGATTGTTTGCAATTGCTTACCCTTCTGGCTGAGTCCTCGAACACGCCTGCCTGCCTGGCTGCCTGCCTCTCAAGCCCCAATGAAATTAGCCCCCGTCGAGTGGATGGCAGCGACAACAGGCGGCGTCCTTGACATTGTGGGCTGGCAGGCAAACTGCAAAATAAACAGGCAAATAACAGTTTAATATGCAGCCCGCAGTGGCAGTGGCAGTGCCAATGGGTGTGGGTGTGTGTGTGGGTGTGCAGTAGGCGTCTTGGCCTGCTCCTGACTTATTAACATTTTATGCGCGGCTCGAGAATCGAAATGAGAATTCCAACTGAAATATGACAATAAACAAAGTCTCCACTAAATAGTTGTGTCAATAGAGCGAAAAAGCAATAATATCTTTATAGTCGCTGCTGGCTCAAGCTCTGGGACCTAACTCAATTTTCTGTGACACGTAACGAAGGTCAAAAGGTGGCTTCGAATAAAACTCTCAAATGACAATAGAAGTTGGCCAAAGTAGCAAAGGTTGCGGGTCATAAATCAATGGATAAAGGACTCTGATTATGAACTAGGTCTCCGGAGGTCCTCGGAGGTCACCGGAGTTCTCCTGCTTGGGGAAATTGTTTGTCCAAGGCCAAGGGTTCAAGTTATGTCAGCTAATGTTCAACAACTGACTCATTCTGGGCAGACCAGGCCCATGGCTGATCCGTTTTCCCCTCTTTACACCACCGCGCAATGTTTGTCAATGACAAATTGTGAAGTTGCCATTTCGCATTTACCTGTCGTCTCTGTGAGGGCATCTTGAGTGGTTCCATTTAAAACGATTAGTGAAATTGTTTGCGGCCCTTTGGCAGGCTGACAGACTGACTGACTGACGGACTGACTGACTGTGTCTGTTGGCATCAGTATCAACATCGGCATTGGCATTGGCATCGGTATTTCCATCGGCAAAAACTCGTATCAATTGAAGCGAAACTTCAGCAACGTCAAAGTTCAAAAAGTGCCACTCAACGAAGTCTCCGCTCCTTCCCAGCTATTGAGAGGTCTACCAAAATATTTTCTCTGGCTCCCATCGGATCGGGATGGGGGTCGGGGTCGGTGTCGGAGGTTCTTCGCTGTGTGTATTTGTGTTGAATGAAGATTGACAGCTTAATGTATTTCGCGCTCATAAGAACTCAAATACTCGTGCAGCCACTAGACGAGAGGCCTCCTCCTCCTCCTCCTCCGCCGCCGCCTCATCCTCCTTCTGGCCTGCTCTTTTTGTGTACTAATTTCCCGTCGGAGCCATTATTTGATGTGTGGCAGGCAAGCAGGCAGCCGGCACGCAAAATTCACATTTGTCTGCAGCTCGGCCTTAAGTGCAACAATTAGCAAATTAAATAACAACTTTTGCATAAGCTTCAACTTGGGCATTGGCCCATGCTCAGGGCTCTCTGTGCTCTCTGGGCTCTCGAAACTTTCTTTGTTTTTTTTTGTAGCTCCATTTACTGTCACTGACATTGAAAGGCAATTAAAAATAACGCTGCTCCTGCTCTCGAGCTCTCGCCCCGGGCCAATTGTGCTCGAAGAAATTCTTTTGACTGTTCAAGTTTCCGTGGACATTTTATACTTTCAAATCAAATTGCTGGGGCATAATTTCTAATTGAAAGCAGTTAAGGCCTTTTCATTCCCACTGATTTATGAATGTCACCCGGGTTGTCTGCGGTGGCTCAGCTGATGCCATAAATTACGGGCAAATCAATTGGGAGGGGAATTCTACGATTGCACAATCCACGATTTTGGTGTGTGTGGAATTTTTCTGGAAGCATTTTGCGAGCACGCTCTGGCTGCATGATGGATTTGGGAGTTCACGAGCTGAGCTCAGCTGAGGCCTAAGTCACGCATGTCAAATGTTGTTTTCATTTCGTTTTTATTATGTGCGAAGCTGCGAGCTTCAATAAAAACAAACGCGCAAGAGTTAAATGAGCTTAAAGTTTGTGTACATCATATAAGATTTTTTGTTTTATTTTTGTTTCGTTTTGTTCCTTTGATGCTTCATTAGCAAATTTATAAATAATGCACAAGTCAGCGGAAAGAGAAGGAACTGTGCCAAAATAACTTATTAATCATTGCAATAGTTAAAACGAATCTTTAATTGATCTTTGGCTACATTTTTGTGGGAAATGTTTTCGCGCTACTATCGAAACTATTTTCATAAATCTTTACTCAAAATTTCCTTTTGAAAAATAAATTTCCGAGCGCCTGAAAGCTACGCAATTCGTTAAATTCTTTTAGTAAAATCATGTGTCATCTTTGCACAATATTTTCTTTTCATTTTTTGTCAAGCTTTGTCGACACACACAGAACTTGTTGCTTGGAGAGGAGAGGCTACAAAAATCAGGCACAAAACACACAGATTTCCATATGCATACAAAACTTAAAAGACAGCAAGAAAAAAACCAAAAACATAAAAAAAAAAAAAAATCACCAAGCCAAGCCAGCCAGTCAGCCAAGTAACCATAAAAAAACGAAACCAAGTCAAAAGGCTGACTGAGGGAGATTGTTGTGGGGATGAGCAGAGGTGTTAATGGCCTTAATAGCCAAACGTGACGAGCGTCAAGTGGACAAACAAGCGACAGAGTGTGAACCAGCCAAACAAATCAGCTCAGAAACAGTGACCAGAAGAGCGAAGAGGGGAGAAAAAACATTCCCCCCCAACCACCACCTCCACCATCAACATCGATGTATGCTTTAGATTGGAGTGGGGAACAGGATGCCGGCACGTGGCTAAAAACGAACTTAATACGCTCAGAGCGATCTCCACTGCAGGGATGCTGCTGCCTGGACGAGCCTCTCCTCGGACAAAAAGGATTGAATTACCCACAGTACCAGTCTCAGTCTCCGTCTCCGTCTCGTGTAATGTGTGGTATGGTGTGGTGTGGGTTAATGTCCTGCCGTACCTTAACCTCTGGGCGCTGGGTGCTGGGTGCTGGGTGCTTAGCCTGTGCCTCCATCTGGGTTAGTGGCACAAAACTATTGAGAGCCCATCCACATCACTATTGACCATCGATCGTACATTTCGGTTCGCACTCCGGACTCTTGTGTGGCCTGTGTGGTGGTCAGGCCGTGTCAGGTCATGATGCATGGGCCGGGGCATTATTGATTACAAATTGAATTATGCAGCTTTCGTTTGGCCCTTTGCGACATCCATCATACGCCGCACACCAACCAAACTCTATGTAAATTACATGCACACACGGCTGATTGATTGAAACAGAAAACTGTAGGCTGCAGGCTGCAGCTCTCGTTGCCGCTGCAATTTGGCCTTAAAAGCACTCCGGCAAACGCAATTACAGCTCGGCGCCAAATTCAATTGATTTAAATGCATTTATTTTAAATATTGCATTACATTTCCGCTGATGGGAAAATGCATTTTGTTTTTGCTTAAACAAATTGGCTCGAGTTAAACAGAAATATTTTAAGTTTGCTGAACAACAAAATGTAGCAAAAAAAAAATAAAACAAAGAGTAAGCGCGAGGGTCGAGACTTTAAATACCCTTACATCGATTTTTTTCCAGCATTTTGGATGCAATTTTCAGTAGCTTTTGCTTTGGAAAAATGTGTAAATAGAAACAGTGAAAGCTGCGTAATAATAATTACATTAATGCCGATCGAATCGGAAATGTTTGCTTCCCTTTGTAGCAAACTGCTGCGTAAAATCATTGCAGCCGCTGGCAAGGGTATACAAATAATAGCTTTTCGACTGTTTGCCTTTTGGCCACGACCTGTCCAGGGGATGCTCTCAGAGGGGTAGACAGATTGAGAGAAAGGGAGCTGGCAAGCTGGCAAGGGGTTGAGCCCAGAGGCAACAGTGCGGTTCATTAAACTCGTGCAAATAAATAATATGCAAATAGCGTTCATAATAAACGCGATAAATGCAAGCACAGTTTTCATTCTTGCAAATATCACGCCAAGAATTGCACTTCTTAACCCGCTGCCACAGCCACAGCCCCACCCACACTAAGGTGCATTGGCTTTTTGAAAATTTAAGGTTGAAGGGCGCACACACGCAGCTCGGACACGGGCAGGGGCAGGGGCATGCTCTGCTCTTCTGCGCCTCAGGATTATTATTGTCTGAGGCATTGACAGGCATCTGGCGACAATGGAGGCGACTCCCGGCAACCGGGTTCAAGGTGCACGTGGGCGATGCGACTGGGGTGAGTCAACCAAGCAAGAATATTGCAAAGAATACTGAATGGCATATCCAAAGGTTGAGCATCAATAGACGAGGGGTTTTCTCTAGACATATTGTTCCTAGATGAATCCATGAAAGTTCACATTTCTAGCAAAGGTTTAGCGAGCATAGAACATATTCTGCATAAATGCAAATAGTTCTCAATTCGCTGTTGGAATGGAATAAGTCGGTAAATTCTGTATCAGCAGAACTCCATTCTATGAGACTGAAATAATTATTAAAGTTGTTCCTTTGATTATTAAAAGTTCTTCTTACTGTTCGCTCCTCTCAGATTTTGTATCCAGGAAGCACTTAAAAACTTCTTTAAATAATTAAATTGGTTCATTTCTGGCCAGTAACCGAACCAGTTTCGCTTCACATTTAACACTTTAATTTCAATATTTGTACATCTATTCCCCAACACTCTCAAGTGCCAATCCGGCGTACAGTTGCCGCAAAATGTAGCGCCCAGCCAGCACATTCCGCACTTCGCTATTGGCTTCAAGGTGAAATCGGGCAGCACCGGCTAATGCCCCATATTTATGCATTAACAGTAACCGCCGTTCATCCGCAGCCACACCGAACCCAACCCAACCCAACCCAGTTTCAGACACGCGTCAAAGTTTACCTTAATCGCGAGCAGAGCTGCACAAAATTTCGCACAAAATAATTCTACGAGAGAGTAGGCGTCGAGTGTATGACATGTGATTATTGTTGTTGTTGTCTGCTGCCTGCCATATCATCAATATTGGCGATAAATATTCATAAAGGCCAAGAAAAGGCAGGCAGCGGGCAGCCATAAAAAATGTTTGCCCAACCATTTAGCAGGGCTAAAGCTGCCTTTTCGCAGGCATGTTGCTACACTTTGAGTTTCCCTCTCCCGATCTACGAGCGTATGTTTTTTACTATTGTTTGATTTGTTGCCAAAAATATACGGCGTCAATTGAATGTGCAAATAATCCCCCTCGGGGTTTTATATTGTTTTTTTTTGCTGTTGTTGTTGCCATATTCAAAGGGAAGCTATGAGCACGACTCGTTTGTTTGGGGACTGCGTTTAATCTTCTCGATTGGCAGGGAAATGCCAGTGAAATTTATGTGACTTGTGGCGCAACAAATGGGACACATTTTCCCTGGAAGCAGCAACAGCACTAGCAGCAGCGCTGCCTTAAACACTTTCCGAATGATTGATTGACCCCTGACTTTGTGCGCATTAACCATACCATTCGCTTCACTTCACACACACAAGTTGCTCCATTTTATTGCCTGGCCTTTTGCTGTACTGTCCCCGCCAACGCCCCCTCGGTCAATTGATTCGTATCTGTAGCAGCACTTTTCACTCTGCTCTTTGCATATTCTCAATAACAACGGGATCAGGATCTGGCATTGAGCCATTTTGAATACTGATTTCCCAGCCCCTTCCAAACGTTTTCTGGCAATCGCTGGTGTGATTTTCTGATGAGATTTTGTGGGGCCTCCATCAAATGCCAAAGGTGAGTCGACATGCCCACACTGAACAGTGAACTGACCAGCCGCAGATCCACTAATAGCATTTCAAGTTTCATATGCAAGGACACGACCTGTATGCGCATTTTCATATTTGATTAGCTGCCACAGTGTGTTCCATTCTGGGGCTGCAGTTCGCTTGGCTGGCCACAGAGCGAGAGTGGTGGCCTTTTTAATATGACAATCAACGGAGCAGAAGCCAATCAGGCCACCGGGTTGGTGGGGGGGGAACAATGGCTGCAGATATCGGATCAACTGGAAAAAGAGATGACATAAAGCCACAAGCGCTCGATGATGCGATTATGGGGGATGCCAGAGACACCAAATGGGATGGGTCTGAGGTGTCTTTTAACTTTTGCCTTGGGCCATGCCATGCCATGCATTGAACTGTAACAAAATTGGCTTCTGGATCAGAGAGAGACAGAGACAGAGACCCGTTGCTGACAAATGCCAAACTTTGATCTGGGGGTGGAGCAAACAAAGAATGCAACACAATTGGGCATCAATCATGCGCAAAATTGATTAGTTTAACATTTTTGCCAGAGTCGTTTTGTCCTAGGGAAATATTTGTGTGCGCTTCTTCTGACACGCCTCATCGTTATTAATGAAATTCTCTAGCCAGATATAGTGGCAAGGACCTGGGCGACTGCCGCCCGGATGCAGCACAAGTGTCGAGTGTCAAGGCGAAAAGGAAAACTGAGATGAAGCTAGCTGGCTGGCAAGTGTTGAAAGCTTAACTTTAATTTCCGCACAAACATGCTGTTCAATAGATAAAACGTCTGTCCCCGTCCCCGTCCCCCCATCAGTCAGTCATTCAGTCAGGCACACGGCTTTGGTAATGGCCAGCAAACTAAGCCGGGGGGGAATGGCTGTGCAGAATGTATAGCATACTCTCGAGCGCATCGCAACGCGACACTGAACACGCGCTGCTCGGGCAGATTGCGTCAGGCACTTGGCCAATTCATAAAAGCCAACAGCGATGACTACTCAAAGCCATTTCCGTTGCATTTCAGTAAAAATGACAATTTTCGCATCGTGCTGCAGGCACTCCTCAAAGTTCCTCACGCTTCCTCCTGTTCCTGCTCCTCGTTAAATATTTTCTGTAGCGGAAATGCACTGGCAAAGTGCAAAAGGATTTCCGGCTTAGGGCTGCTCTAGCTCCAGTTCCAGTTCCACTTCCAGTTGCAGCTGCAGCTGAATGCCTTTGCCCATATCAACGCCTCGGTTGATTAATGCCAAAGCGATTGGCTGGCTGGCTGGCGAAATTGCATCAAAGCGTTGAGTGGCGGAAACTGCATTTCCTGTGGCACGGCTGGAGCATGGCAAATGAATGCAATTAGCGGCACTCTGAGAGCCTGTCAGCTGGGCTCAGCCTGCCCCCTTAAGCCTGGGCCAAAGCCATTCACACGAAGACATCTCAGTTTATGGCTCACACACACCCTTTGGGCGACCCCCAAGGATGACAGGCTGTTCGCCGTTGTGTAATTTACGAGTCTGCAACCGCACCCCCACAATCTGCACCTTTGCAGGCTTCCGCTATCTGTGGCTGTGGCTGTGGCTCCTTCCACAAATTACACGCCCAAAGTATGCATTAAAGTTTTATATGTCACTCATACGCCATGTTGCACTTTCCGATGCCAGGCCCAGGCCGTAAACATTTCCCCCAAGTGTTTTTTTTTTTCCAGCTGACTCCTTTCAGGAGGCGCACAAACTTTACACGTCACTGTTTTTTTTTACTTTTTCCTTTATTTTTTTTGTTGTTTGTTGCTGTTGCTGTGAAATATGTTGCGGGAAACGTTGGAAAAATCGTTGCCCAGCCACTCAGGACAGCAAATGCGCATATCGGAAACAAACTTTGTCTGCTGTGCCTTTTTACTTGTTGTTAATTTAGTGGAAAATTGTTTTTGCTATGTGCAAAATGGCTGGGCGAACGGTTGGCGTGTGGTGTTGTGCTTGCGGTTTGTTAGGTGTCTGATTAAAATTTCCTGTCTTTGGGGACGAAACAGAAACGACCACTTAATGAACATTATTTTATCAGAGATTTATTTATTTTTTGCCACCTCTGACGAATGCCTGTGGTTGCTTCTGGCTGCTGTCTAGACATGGACACTGCACGCACTCCCACAGCAGATCCTAACTCATATGTTTGCCTATTACTGGCAACTGGAATGGGGAATAAACAGCTAATATTTGTCTCTCAATTCGACGCCTCGTGTGTCAGCGATTACCCCGAGGCTGGCTGGTTATTTGCGGCTGCCATTGTAAATTAGAACACTCATACGCAGTGTGTCTACGCGCTATCTGTCATTGACAGCCGCATCATCCAGCCACCAGACCAGATCCGACGACCCAACCAATGACGATTAGTTGGCACGTGGATAAATGCGGCTGCTGGTAAATCCTCTGACGTGGATACCGACGAGGAGAGCGAATGTTTTGCATGTGATTATGCACTTGCCTCCAGGGCCCACGCGTATCGGGCTTCCTTCACGTGTTGCGACCGCGTAGGGTTTCACGTCACATTTTGTACGGTTCGTAAAATGCTTTTTCACGTTTCGTGTGTCCCCGAACACGTGAGACGGTCTGACACGTTTAGCCCAGAGTCGAGGAAAAATATAAATATAAAACTCAAGCAATGAAAATTAATGTACATATTTTCATGACATGGCAAACAATTTGCATATCAAGTGCCAGAGCCAGTGCCACAGCCACAGTCGCATGCAACAAACAACAAAACAGAATGGAAGCCGAATGGATGGCAGAGGGAAATATTTAAAATATTTTATTGTTTTTTTTCATATGCATATGAATGCTGATTGCCATTAGCCGTCGAGTGGCATTGCGATTGTGCGAGTGTGTGGCGGCCGGAGAGTCCTTCAAGTGGTCCCACAAAAACTTTGCAGCCGGTGCAAACACAACCCCAACTCGGGCTATGAATGAAGAATAAATAGCGCACAAATTAAATTTGGATTGTGATTTCCCCCATTCCCCCCTTCTTCTCATTCATATAGCCGACCAAAGGGAGGGAGAGCAAAAACTGTTTGGGCATCCAAAAAATACAAGAGTTTCCGGCAGCAACACAAAGCAGTTGAAAACAAAAATAAGGCCCGCAGTCATGCAAAAATTATATTGGCTTTGTTTTCCGAGTGGTGGCTGGGGGTGCTGGCTCCATGGCTCCTGCCTTCCGGCTCTCTTGGCTCAGCTGTGTCCACTGACCGAGTTAGGACTGTTAAGGAGTCCACTCGCCACCAAGGGGAGAGCTCTGTTTATTCGGCATCAGGCAACAGGCAACAGAGTCAGAGTCAGCAGCTGCTGCTGCTGCAACAGAAGCAGCAGCAAATAAGCCACACAATGCGAGCTCCTGACTTTGGCCCTGAGCAACACAGCAGCAGGAGCAGCAGCAACAGCAGCAAAAGCAGCAGCAGTTGTACCACAACCTGTCTAGATATTAGTTTGGGCTTCTGTTGCATAATTTTGGGCTTACAGTTGACAGGACACAACTCCTGACTGCCAGGCAAAGGCAAATTCAGCATCAACAAACACACTCAAGTGGCCACCACCTACCTGTCCACCTCCAGCTTCGCGCCAGCCAGACCCAGACAACCTTTTTATTTAAGTAATTATGCGTAGATAAAAATTCTCCGAGAGCCACACGGAAATGGGTTCAACCTTTGTTGCTATGGCAGACAGCTCTTGGCTGTGTGCGTGTGTGTGTGTGTGTGTGTGTAAGTGAGAGCTGCTTAAGTGCTTGCCGGGGCTCAGCCGCAGCAGTGCTGCTAAAATGCTTGGCTTTTTCTAGCCAGCTGGAAAAGAAACCAAGCTGTAGGTAGTGAGGAAAATTGTGCATATTTTTTAGCAGTGGCTTTGCTTAAGCCATCACTGTCGCTTCGTTGTTAAAGCACATGCAACACACATGCGCCTGCCTGCCTGCATTTCGTTTTTTGTCTTTTGCACTGGACTTGTGCAAACATCGCAGTCCAACAAAAAAAGAAATATATAGAAAAATAGTCAAATAGCAAAAGTAAAAGCATTTACCACCGACAAAGTGTCTGTGTGATGTTGTTAGAAGCTGCCCCCCTGCTTCATGTCACCTCTGGCACTGTCGGACCCCACAGAAACCTTCAGTGCTGTCCTCAACGCATTTTTCTTTTTGTTTCTGCTATCTTTGTGCAGGGACAAAAGCGTTTTGGTCGAGTGCGACGACAGTAGCATATTTTGAGCTTGAAATACAGCGAAAAAAAATGGGACAGGGAGTGAGGCAGGGACAAGCAGCGTAGACAGGCATTTCACCTTCGCTGAAATGTATGCCAGACGTGTTCTGGCAGAGAGAGAGAGAACGAAAGGGTTGCTGTTGGTTACTACTGGGGCTATAAGGACGCACGACCCACGCAGCTTTGGCTATGCAAATCCCGCTGATGGAGTAAGGACTTATAAACAATTTACGCTTTGAACTTGAGCTGAAGCTTCGAGGTCTAATGCAATTTGTTTGTGGCATTGAGAGGATGCTGAAGCCAGCGCTAGAGCTGGAGCTGAAGCTGAAGCTGTTGCTGAGTATATGAGTGTCATGAGCTTGCACATACATAATTGCATTTCATTGTGATTGCTCGTTGCCGTTCCCATTCCTAGCCTTGGGCGCCACCACCACTCAATCCTCCCTCTTATCTGTCCAGCACTGCGCACTGCACTTAATCAAATTGAGCGCCCTGGCAAATGTCAGTGAACCTTGAGGGGATGCGATGTGGATTCCATGCAATTATTTGCCACAGTTGTCCGCACAGTTGGCACAAGGTTCAAGAACAACAAAACGGAGCTGCTCGGCATGAACTTGACGATTGTCAGGACATTCGCCTGAGTGCTGGCGGAGAGCAGTAAAAATGGGAGAAGCAAAAGCACAAGTAGCAAAAAACCAACACGCCATCGTCACGTACAAAGCGCTCTCAGTCTATCCCACTCTTCCCCCGCTCTTTCTGTGGGTGCGAAACTAGTTTTTGCATGCCCTAGGACTAGGGTCCATGCCGGGCAGCCCAGAGATCTGTCACCTGAAGAATTCTGCGTTTGAGCTCTGCGCTGCTATGGTCTCTGAAATTTTACATTTTACATTTCCGTTCTGCTGCCCGCTGGCCGAGACGAGACCAGACCAGACTATAAAGTAATTTGTTTAATTCCATTAGGGCACTCGTCTACGTGCCCGGCATGAAAAATATCCGCACAGCGATGGGCCACCCAGGGTACTGGGTACTGGGTACTGAGTCCCGGGTCCGGGTCCGATACACGCAGCATGCATCGGGCATTGAAAATTTGTGCCAATTAGAGGCGCCTTGTTTCTGGTCTATGCGGGCACCATGGGGCGTCCCGACATGGCCAGAGGGCAGAGCGCGCTCTCTCTCTCCCTCTCTCTCCCTGCCTTCAATTTAAATCAAATGTTTTGTTTCCTTGGACATTTTTTTGAGTCCCTGGTGGGGCTGTGGCACGGCGTGGAGTGTACATATATTTTAATGAATTTTTAATGCACTCTTGCCTTGCACTTTCAATCGTGCCCGTGTTTGCCAACTTGTCAAGTTCGATGGCAGGCACTGGGGCCAGGCACCAGCTGCTGGCAGCCCGTTGCGTAAGTCCGGGCTTGACACAATTGGAATGCGCGTGGACATGTTGTCACAGCAGCACAGGTGCTGCTTGGATTAGCATTGAAAAATAGCTTCTTGTGTGTCAGCCAGAAGGAAAATAGGAACAGGAGCCAGCACCAGGAATTGATTGTATGAAGCGGAGACTAACAAGACTGCCTGCCATAAAGATGAATGGCAGTCAATCAGAACTAACGAATATCAATGGCAGTAAGGGGTTGGGGTTGGGGTTGGGTTGGGGTTGGGCTTGCTTCCAGCTATCTAGAACATTTTCATTAGCCATTCCCCTGGCGATACATTAACGTGAATTATTCATGCACGATGACAGCTATGCGCCTCTGTGTGTCTGTCTCACTGAATGATGGCCATAAATATATTACCTCTGACTGCCACTACCAGCAGCTCATCGCCTCCTGCTGCAGGTGTCTCGCGTGCCACAGAGCGAAAGGATAAACTCGGGTTAGTTGTGGACGCTCAAGGAGCTGGGCCAATTAACCGCCGCGGTACACCTGCAGCTAATGGCTGGCCACTCTAATGCTTTTGTGTTGGCTGCATGCGATGCGCTGGTTATATCATCAGCAGCACAGGTTAAATATAAACCAGCCAACACACGACTTTAATATCAATAAAAATAATACTATCAACCTACACGTGGATGGCCATACCCCGTTGCCACATACGCAGACACTTTACGGGCGACTCGTATTCCGAGTGTGTGTGTGTGTGTGTGTGTGTGTTTGATAACCATAAAAAAAAATAAAAAGGAAATAGAACTGGGTGGAGTCAGTGTCCGGGTTCCATGGATAGTTCCACCTCTGGCCTGCATTCTATTCTCTTTTACTTTTGACGCCTTCCACCGGTGTGGCCTGACTCGCCTATCGATTTTCCAGTTAAACCGCCGCCATTTTTAATGGCTTTCATTACTTGCGCTTGTCTTGTCTTTACCTTTTACTTTTACCTTCATCATTTTTTTTTGCGTTCTTCTTTCCCCCTTGCCCTGTTGCTCTTTCGCAGCCTTTTTTGCTGACTTTTTCTGCGTGAGTTGATTAAGAGGCGGCGGGGGGCGAGCCATCATCATCCAGGCATCCGTCTTGGCGTCAACTCTCATTTATCATGGAATTTAATTATGATGCGCATAATTTCTTCACCGGCAGCCTCCTTATTAAAGATGTCACGTGTACGTGGCAGCCAATGGTGCGGAATGGAGCCCTGGACAAAGGCGAGTTAATAATGCATGCTCGACCATTTGGGTGCCTGTTGCGTGTGGACTGAGAGACATTACGCATACGCCGCATGTTACGATAAACCGCTAACGGGCCACAAAATACCTGCCAGCAGCCAATGCCCTCTGCTGGTCCACACTCCCGTACGTAAAACACTTCCGGCTAGAAGAGAGAGGGTCCAAAAACCAAAGGCACCTACCTAGGGCCAAGCAACCATGACGCCATGACGCCATGAGGCAGCGGCAGAGGCCAGCACACACTTTCAAAAAATCTGTCTGTGGCGTAGGATTTTCATCATTAAATATTTACACTTTCATAAATGTGTGAGTGCATTCAGAGGTGCTTAAATATTTTACGGCCATAGCGGCAGCCAGTGAAGGTAAAAGTCTCCTCCGCTGCCGCTGCCCCACTGCTGTTCCGCTCCTGCTGCGATACACCAGCCCAAAAAGCCAAAAACAAATGTGAAAAGCAACAGAGAACTCAGGACTTGGGCTTGGGCAAAACCCATGCAAGCGTGAAAATTTACAGCAGCAACAACCAATGCAATGTTTGTCAGTCATCTGTGTGACGCCTCCTCCCACTCGCATCTCACTCTATACATTTCATTTGTATATTTTTGGCTCATTAAAAGGCAGCACAAAAAAGAAAGGTACAAAGATGTTCGGCATCGTAATTGTTGTGAAGTGACAGTCGGACACAAAGACTGAAAGCTTTGAATATGATATGGGGGTAGGGTGGGCAGGTTTTTGGGTCTAGATCTGGGTCTGGGTCTGGCTCTGTGCTCCTGTTAACAAGTTCATCTGTTGCTGTTTTTTTTTTTTCAGGGCGCAGTTCATTTGTGTGGGGATGTCAAGTTAGTTCATGCAGAAAAACCGAAATATTTTAATGTAATTATATGGAAAACAGGCGGATAAACAGATGCGTAAGTGCGTATGTAAATTATCGCCACTGTGTGGCATATTTACACCATTAAAACTGTGCAATTGTTAGGCAGCAGCAGCGCACTCAATAGCCAGCCAAAAGGATTTGATTTATGTATGTGCTCTGCCCCCCCACTTAAAAGTTAATCATATTTATGGATCAATCACTTAATTGCTACACTCCGAACTGCCATTGTGGGCGGCGGCTGCTCTCGAAATAGATTTGCATTTGCCAACTCCCACCCCCACCCATTAAATGCAATTGTAATGGCCATTCGGCCTCTCTCGCTCTCTGTGTCTGTCGGCTGAATAATTTATTATCTGTAATGTGTTCGTTTCGGCCCCCATTAATATGATGCTCGAGAACGACCAATAAAAATACATGCGACAATTTTCGACTAATGTTGACCATAAAACAGGGCACAAAAATAACAATAACAATAACAACAACAACAAAAGTAACCAACCATAAACATAGACAAACAAACCAAGAACACATGGATATATTTTCACAGGCGCTAATTAAAATATACAAGCCGCAAAATGACAGCAACAGCAAAAATAGCAAAAACAACAACAAAAAGTCAGCCAGTCAGCCAGCCAGCCGCAGTACCCACAATGCGTCAAATGTGGCGCATACGTAATGTATAATTAAACACACACAAGCAAACGCCACACACACACACATACCACAGAGTCACACACACACACACGCAAAGGGAGTAAGTCTAACCAAGAAGCGGTTGGTACCAGGACTACCACTAGTTTGGGTTGCTATTTCACCTTCCCCTTTCCCAATTTCCGTTTCCTGTCATTCCCTCAGCGCTGTTCGTGCGTTTGCCTAATTGAAAGTAAGCAACAGCATTACAAAGGTAAAAAAAATACCTACACTGCTGCTATATATTTAAAATCTAATATTGGTAGAATTCTGTGCAATCCTAAATTTACTCAGGACATCTTTAAGTAGGCGTCCCGAGTATCCCGTAGATGCCACGTAGTTGGCACAAATTGTTCGCAATTTTCTACGATGACAGCGCGTTAAGTTTCCGGAACTTCATGCTAATACAGACGGATATCCCGTCCCGTCTTGTCTCGTCTTTGATGACCAATAATAGCTGGGAGTCGGGTGGCCTTCAGCCTGTAGCTACAAGTAATCAGCATACCCATGACTCTAACCGGGTAGAGTCATTTAAATTACTCACAAGACGCGTTTGCTGCCAAATGGGGCCATAAAACTGCATTGTCTTTATTTTTAGTTTGATGCCAAGGCACGTAATGTTAATGTTTGTCTTTTGGCTTGACACAGAGCCCACAACAGACACTAGCAAGCAGGCATGCAGGCAGGCAGGCAGCAGGCAGGCACAGGCACTCCTCTCACAAAGATACAAAGGCAGTAAGTTAAATTAAAATTTCATGGCTGCCCGTCCGTGCTCGAGGAGTCAGTTGCTTTCATCTCATTGGCTCCTTCTGCTCGGCACCTGCTAATCAAATCAGCGACATTTCTGTGTATAAAGGGAATATGCTTTGGCATCTGTGGCATCCTCAAGGAGCTTGTCTCACATGCCAGGCAGCTTAATCGTCAGACAGAGCGGATTATCAAGTGAACAGATTTGTCAGAGAGTTTTGTAATTGAACGGATTCCAAATAATTGATGAGCATTTATCACAGATTGACGTGTGCAGATATCGAAGGTATCGTAAGTGTATAAATTCTTAATGCGAAGTTTAATTTAACTTAACTAACTTAATACGAGTATGAGAGAAGTTTTATAATTTCAACAAAATATTTAATCATTAAAAATATTTGGAAATAGAAAACTGAAATTTTCTATCTCAATTATTGTGTGATCCAAAATATTTATAATTTGATAATAGGCAAAAAAAAAGTATATATTTTCGTATATAATATATATATACATCTAATTTATGTTTCAGTGTTTAAAACAAATCACAGCTTCAATTCGTAATTAATACAAAATTAACCCCTTTATAATTTAAAACTATTTTTCAATCGATCAAAAAGAAATGTCACATACGAGTATTTTAAAGGAGTATTTTATCCGAGGATAAATTAGGAAAGCATAGTCCGATAATAACCACTCCATAAGAACCCAAAATAAATTACCCAAAATGCATTAAAAACTGTACAAAATTCATGCAGAATTTTCACAATTTGCCCGACAACAAAATACATTTTTAAATACTCGCAATAAATTCTAAGGCTGTCCGAACTCATTCCACTAAACTTTGACACGTAAAGCTACTGGTTAGCTCTCAAAGAGAATCACTGAGCAAAACATTTCATAATTACTATGCAGAAATCCAGAGTGTCGACCAGCACTCTTCACGAATTAAGTTTGGTCAGAAAGCACTCTGGCTGGCCGCACAATATTCACAACACCAAAACCGAGGAAAATATTTTCCAAAATTTAATTAGATTTTCTGCGGCGCAAAAACTTTTGAAGGCCTGAATGCACAAAAGTTTTGGTAAACTATTCAGGCTGAACAGGTAAGCGAAAAATAGACGACAAAAATTACTCACTTAGTTTGTAGTTCTGTGCGGATCGGAAGAAGTTTCGTGCGAGCTTTCACTTTTAACTGTCAGAACTGAGTGGCGGGTTCGTTATTATTATTAAATGATATGATAGGCGCTGATCGTTAATTAATTTTTACAATTTACTGGACTGGCTGCTGCGGTTATTAATGCACTCCGTGAGGGACTGTTTTGCACTGTCTCCGGTCTCCGGTGACAGGAGATGATAGAGAGAGAGATGGCTGGCAGGCAGGTTGCTGCTGCTGTCTCGTTTATATGCAAATGACCCAACAAGTCGGCGGCGACTGATTCGAAACTTCAAAACTCTTGGCGCAGCGAGTGCAGCGGCGGCGGGACCAAGCCCGAAACCGAAACCGAACCGAACCCGACCCGAAGTCGAACCGCAACGAGTCCTGAAACAGGAACGAGGACATCCACAGCACAGTGTTACCAACAACAACAGCAACCCCCACTGCTTCTGTGCTCTGTGCTGCCATATCGACAGGACTGGCAGTCCTGGGGGACTGGGTAGTTGGTCTCGTGCTCGTGCTCGGAACTCGGAACTCCAACTCGGTCACTCGGGTCTCGTGTCGGGGGGCTCTGCTGGCTGCTTGCTGCGTTCAGGGTTCGTTGCGAACTGTTGGCTTATTTTTTTCTGCACCCGCCGTTGGTCCGCGTTCCGTTTGCTACTCACTTCCTGCACACACGTTCGAGTTGCAAGCTCCTTCCACTACGCCAGGGTGGCTGGTAAACACAACATGGATGTGGCTATGGCTGCTGACAGCTACGTTTTTTGGCACTTTCCTCCCGACGTGACGTAACTTTTCGCTTGGCGGCGACACTTGTTGGATCGTTGTTGTTGCCATTAACGCGTACGAGTAGTCGTAACTGTGCAGTCGTAACTTGGCAGAAGTTGGTTCATCTGTGAGCAGCAGCTTCCTTGCAGTGGACATGCTAATGGAACCGGAAAACTTCCGCCAAGTTTCAGACTCTACAGAAAAGTTGACAAAAGTTTTGTGGCGTTCTGAGCTTATTGATTATACATTGATTTCGGCTACGGGCACTGTTATCTGGCTGCCCAATTTACACTGTCTAATCTTCAGTTATCTGTGGATAAAGCGAAAGAAGGTCAAAGGTTACACAGGCCACTCCACTGCTGCCTCTCTCCGATTCGGCGGGGTTCCTTAAGGGGTTCCCATATTTCATTTCCCGCACCCCCAGCAAAACGTCAAAGACTACCGCAACAATAAAACGTGTAGCAGCCCCAACAACGCAACACAACACAACACAACAGCCACCCACACCCACACCCACACAGACCTGCCCAACCCACACCCCAACCCATGGCATATCCCTGTGCCACATGTTCGCTTGCAACACGTTCGATGTGGCAGCTACGTCTCAGTCACAGAGTGGATTAAAAACGTTAACTTCGCCGGTTGAAAGTATTTTTGGGTAGGGCGGTAGGGCGGGAAGTGAATGCTTAGGCATGCCCCCAGTCGTTTAGGGGGGGTTAGGTAACTTTTGCTTTTAATTGGGTCTTGAGGGTGCTGCAAATGCACCTTTGCTAGGGGCTCCAACCCTAGCATGGGGCTAGCTATCACATGTCCGAGTTCATGGCGGTCATTAGCTTCGATACTTGAGGGCCTTTGGGGCAGCCGAAAAGGTCAGTTGGTCACATTAGCAAAGCGGAGCAGCATCACCGAACCGACATGGACTCAAAGGCGGATCTCATAAAAGTTTCGATTACAGGTTGCTGGATTTTTTTTTGGTCCGTTGCATAAAAGAAGGTTTTTATCTCAAGCCAGACGTCGGTCAAGCACCTCTCTCGACTGCGTGAGAGATTGTGAGGCTATCGGGTTACGCAGCAGCCCGCAGCCAGTCAAGTTATTAACCTCAGGCTTCAGGCCTGATCTCGGGCTAACAGTGCACAAAAATTTTACGGCATGTTGGCATGGCAACAACAGGAAACTCCAGCAATTTGCTAGTTGAAATGAAACTGTCAAAAAGCCATCGCAGTGGGGAACACCCACAAACGGAAGGTGCACCACACAGCTCCGAAATTGTCACTTGGCTGTAACTCAAGATCAAAGGAAGACCATTACACTGATCAATGAACCCAGAGTCCGCTACCAGCGACGTTCCGGATCCAGACATCAACGTCATCTCTGCCTCTGCTTCCGATCTGTCTGCACTCGATCGGATCTTTGGGATCTTTGGGATGGTTTTTTTTTTTTTGAGCTTCCTGAAGAATCAATTACACATCCAGTCTCTGGAGAGCAACAGATGTCGCCCCGGCAAAGAGATCACTAACCAGCTCAAATTACACCAGACACGACAGAGCAATCATTTTTTTGTAGCCTTCATAAAAAAAAAAAAGGAAATGTTCCTCTTCCTTTGCATTGCGGAATAGTCTATGCAATAAAAGCTGCAGGACAATGGCAGTGCCATCAACAGGGATATCAGATGAAACACGTGGCTCCCTGCACCACCACACCACTGCTCCCCTTGCCAGAGATAACTAAGAGGAATTGTTTTCAGTTGCATGGCAAACAAACAAAAAAAAGTTGCTGTTATTGTTGCTGATGCGACTAGCAAAATGTAAAAAGTAAAAAGATTTCTATGGAAATCATTAAAAATGCGGGACTTTTCAGTTTTAATAAGACGCACACAGTGGGTCGGGGGGTGGGGAAAGGGAAAGACCCCCCCCGCAACTTAAAGAAGGGGAAGTTGTTGCCAATCGAAAAACAAAAGCAAGTCACAAGATTTTGTACGGAAATTACAAACAATTTGTATGCAGACGGTCGGCCAACATTTTGTTAAAGATTTTAGCACCACAAACAGAGCGCAATAAAATGGGGATTTTCGTATTTGATGGGCCAACCGAACAAATGGTAATTATTCATTGGGCTAATGACACTTGGGGGGTTTGTGCGAGTACAGTGAAATTAACAAGTAAACAATTAAACTGGTGCAAATATTCTATATGTATATTCCATAAAATTCCGCAAATAGTTATAAATAAATATAAATTTGCTTTAATTTCAAATGAATTGTCTTGAGCAAAGATTTTCCCCAGACAATTGAAGCACAGTGTCAGCGTAAACGTTTCCATAGCTATTCAATGAGTGAACAGTTCCACTGAATAGCCCCTGGTGATGGGCTTCCTGGTGCTTTATGCTGCGACTGGGCTAAATAGGCAAATGGGGTAACGAACGTCAGAAGCGGGCCGCGCACGCGCTCTGCGCCACATTTGGCATGCCGAGCAGCACCCCGGCACGGGAACGTTCGCCGAATTATGTACGAGTATGTGACTAATAAAAGTACGCCGGAACGGAGCGGAGCGGGGCGGGGCGTGCGAACCGATCGAGCCGCATGTTGAGCCATTATAAATGCCCGATGGCAGATGGCAGTCCAGATTGCGATGTTGGGTGCGACAGCGCGTGGATGGACTGACAATGCCGGAATGGTCCAGTGCGGAGACGAGTCACAGACCGTTGCGGTTGCGCTTGCGGGCCTACGTGATCAACTGGACATCAGCCAACAGCAAATAGCCGGAAAAATGTTTGGGAGTAGTTGCCCTACGAGCCCTACGAGCCCTACGATCAGGAAGTGGGCTGATCGACGTCGTCGACCGGGTTCAGTGTCCAGTTTTTGTACTTGAAACCCAAATTACGCAGTTCCCCACCAAAATACCCCGATATAAGCAGCGCGCGGGCACATCCCCTCGTTATTTTTGGCCAGAACGTAAAGTACCGCTAGGCGGGCAAGTGCGCAAGTGGGCCGCAGCAGCAGTGCCGAAAACCCGGTTGTGATGTCACCAGGTGCTAAGCGGGTTTTTTTTTCTCGTTCGTTTGTACCCCAACTTACACTTGAACTCCCCCAAAACACGCTGAGAGGCGATGATTAACGCAGTCAGCCCAGCCCAGTCCAGTCCGCCCCCCCGAACGTATCGTTCTGGCAACAGTTGGAGCAGCGTTCACGTCAAAGGGGCTTGCATTGCATAAGAGACCCAGATCACATCGATTGACACGCCCCTTTAACCGATTAGTCGTGCAGTTTCGCTGTCTTACCCCCAACCCCCCAAAAAAAAATATATTTGTCTCTGGGCAGGTGCGAATACATCCATAGGGTTCACAAAGAAGACACTCAACTCCATTTTAAGGCGGTCAAAACAAATGACAGGCTAACAGATAATATCTGCATAGCTATCATAGCTGTCCTATCTAGCTAATTATCAGGCGCTGAACCCGTTTCGTTTTTAGCTCGTTAATCATCTTCGCGTTTGGTTCAGCATTTAAAAATCAATTAAAACCGAAAATTAATTGCGCGAAAACACGATACCAGTAAAAACAATGACAATGACTGCGTCTCTGATGACACACATCGCTGATACTCTCAGTTACTCAGATACAACGCACTTACGCACTCGTTTGGGGGGGAGGGTTGGTGCTGATCCCAAAAATAATGCTACAATTCTGGCATCATTTATTTGTAGCCACTGAATCAACTGGTTTTTATACCCGTACTCAAAAAGAGTTAAGGGGTATATTAGATTTGTGATAAAATTCTAAAAATTCATAAGCTCAAAAATGTATATACTGACTGAATACGGGTATAAGTAGAGTCGCTTCCCCAGAAGCGACTCACACGTTCCTTCTTTTTTTTTCTTCAGTTTTATTGTTGCTGTTGTCTCATAAAATAACGAGCGGAGCAGACAGAACGTACGGGATTTTAATGAGCTATAGCGTATCTGAGGTTATAGGAGATCATTAAGGGTTTTGAATGGGTTCCCCAGCATGCCTAAGAGTGCAATAAAATAAATTAAATATACAAGCATGGGCTATGAAATGGTTCAGTTATGGTAACTTAATGTGGCAGGTATTCGATTTGTTGGTTAAATTCCCACAGATAAATAGGCAGCAGTGGGTCGGATTGGAATGCATCCCAATCCCTCTTGGGGAACTCCTTTAGTTGCGCTCATTTATTAACAAAGACTCAGTAATATGCATAGCCAAATAGACGTGACATTTCAGCTTACAAAAATTACGTTTCCCAAGTTATTTTTGCCACGAAAAATGGCAATCAGTTGACCAAAACTTACGAATAGATTAGGTACAATCCATGAATCCCAACTATAGAATCTTGATGTGGCTGCAGCTGCTATTGCTGCTGCCAGCAGGACTGGCAGTTAAGCATAAGAAAGTTCTTTCGGATCCCAATTTGCATGTTAAGCGACTCGTACGGACCGTGAACACAAATGGCTACCAGCGGACGGAGGGCGGCCACGTGGGCCGCTGGCTGCTACACGTCATGGATGGGGAGCATTTCGCCTGCGGCGCCTCCTACTACAAGCCCCTGTATGTGCTGACCTCGGCGAACTGCATGCACAGGTACCGCAAGAAGCTGAACACCATGAGCGTGGAGTTCGTCAATCCCGACATGGATGTGGCCAGCAAGTACGCCATGATCGAGAGCGTCAATGTGCCCAAAAAGTATCGATATCCGGACAACTACATGGACATTGCGGTGATCAAGTTGCGCCAAAGCCTGCACGACGACAGCCAGCAGCCCTTTGTGCAGCTCTGCAAGAATCCGCTGCGCACCTACGAAACGCTAACGGTGGTGGCCTGTGGCGTAGATCCCACGGAGTCCTTCGATCGCACCAGCACCGAGGATATCGCCGTCATGCATACAACTGAGTGCCAGCCGCAGTACGCGAGGCACAAGCTGAGGATCTCCGAGACGATCGCCTGTGCCCGAGAGTTCAACAGCGGCCGGTACCGCATGTACGAGTTTGGCTGCCCCGTGACGTCCGGTGTGGACGAGCTGTGCGGCATTGTCGCCTGGGGACCACAGTTCCATGGCGCACATCCAGGCCTCATTACCGACATCTATCAGGTCAAACCATTCATCGTCAAGGTGGTAAGCGGCATTCTTGGCGACAGTCGAGGGCTCTTAAAACGCTCGCGCCGCATGCGCTCAAAAAGGGGCAGGCAATTGGGGTAGATAGTAGGCTGCTGTAAATTTAATAAAACTAATAAAATGCATTGTGGATAACGCTGCAATACTATCTCTAAAAATAGAGATTTATTACACACAGGTTTTACTGTAGCTATAGTTTGGGCAAAGACATGCAGCAAAAAAAAGATTGAATCGGCATCGAACCTTTTTTGTGGGCTGTATGCAGGAAAAACTCCAGTACTAGACATAACTCTAAAGCGAAAAACAGTGGGGACTGTGACCTTGAACCCCCTTTTTTATAAGCTACGTAATACATTTATTAGTATTTATTTATTATTATTTTTTTTTATATTATTTATTATTAATACATGGTACACAAGGTTACACCATCCACCAGGTTGTATCCGCGTTACCAATTACAATAATACGTAGCTACTGGTGCCCTTATAGCATATTTAAATGCTGACTGTAGCCCAATCTTAACACCTGGTTACGGGGCACGGGGGATGCTAGAACGAAAAGCTGGCCTGGCTATTCAAAATGTAAACGTCAATCGATAAAAGCTGAAACAGCCATCAAAAAGATCACACGTAGTCCGTGCTCTAAACACATTCGAATATTAATCTAAATATCACATAGCAAATCGTATCCACACTGAATGTTCAACGCAGCAGCCACGTGGCAGGCGCGCAGCCAATCGCCGCCACAAAGGAGCTCAACCGGCTTTAGTTTTGTCAATCGCGAACGGTAAGTGTGTTGCCTGCTCTCTCCGTATTGTTTTACATGCCAATACCCGAAACGAAACCAATCTGCAGCAACAGCCAATTTGCACAGTGCAATGGATTTATTCCAATGCCGCCAACGACCACGGGCTCCACTGTCGTGGGCGTACAGTACCGTGACGGCGTCATCATTGCCACCGACAGAAAGGGCACAGCCGATGGCATGGTCACCACCAATTGCATGAAGAAATTGTATCGCTTGCAGGATAATATTTAGTGGGTATTTTCTGGTGCTCCTTACCGCTCCACTTACCGTTTTTTTTATTGCAGCGCCGGTGGGTGCGGGGTCTGCGGTGATCTGCACCAGCTGGCACGCCTCACTCACGCCCAAATGGAGCTGCACCGCCTGCGAATGCACGGCCATGTGCCTGTCGTCTGCGCCAATCAGTTTGTCAAGCATCTCTTGTACCGCTATCAGGGCCACATCCAGGTCAATCTGATCATCGGCGGGGTGGACAGTGGGGGGGCCAGTCTCTATGCCACCCGCTTCGAGGGCACCACGGATAAGATTCCGTTCGCGGTGCAGGGATCGGGCCACTTGGCCGGCATGGCTGTGCTGGAGAAACGCTGGCACGCACGTCTCGACGAGAAGGCGGCTGAGTCTCTGGCCATCGATGCGGTGAGCTCTGGCATACGAAACGATCTGTTCTCCGGCTCGCCCATCCATATCTGCGTCATCCGCACCGACTACTCGGTTGCCCTGTACGACAAGATATTCGCTGTGAATATTCCTCCCAGACAATCCGCACTGAGAGTGAAAAGAGACTTGCCCAAAGTCCTTTTCGCAATGGATCATCCCATAGAGCCCGTTGACAACAGCTTGTACACACCTCCACTGGACTCTGATAAGCTCTTGCCTAAGGGCTCACGGACCGCACTTGCGTTGGCCCGCCACAGGAGCAAGAAAAATAAGCAGCCAAATCAAAGCGATGCATAAAAATTGTCTAAAACAAGTTCAAGTCAGTTTTGTTTACAGTTTTTGTTCATAATTATAGCCCAATTAATGCTTATTTTTACTTGTTGAGACTGTATTAAATTAATCTATGAAATTTGAAAATTACGCGCCCACTCGTACTCGATTGCTGAAATACTGCCCTGAAAATAGTGCTACCATACTCGATTCGGAAATTTTAAACCATTTGTGATATTTACGGTATATTTTTCAGGGACGGACGGTATATTTTGTCGATAAATCCGCGGTCACACTGAACATTACAAATTGTACAAATAATTAAAAATAAATACAACGAAATGGAAGTTGTGAGCGAACTGGTGCAGTTTATGCAGCCCAACCAACGGCTGGACCTCAAGGCGGTGGCGCTGACACACGTGCTGGGTGAGTGTGGTGCACAAACAGGTGGTGGGCCAACGTTGGCACTCCACGTGCTGAATGTTTTGGTTTTTGTGGGCAACAGTGACGTCACATGCCTTTCTCTTACAGGTCTCACGGGCAGTGCCGAGGGAAAAGCGGCAATACTCTCGCTGGACGAGCTGCTGATGGCCATCTTCGGGCTGACATTCGACGAAAACCACACGGTGGCCAAGGATGCAGTGCTCAGCCTTATCAATCTCACGGCAGAGGAGGAGTGCGCCACCAAAGTGTTTAATCTGGCCAAACGAATCGAGCCTGTAAGACGAGCAGACAGACCCTGTAAAGGGTTCACACTTATACCCGCCCTTTGATCACTTGCAGCCCTTTGCCATTGTGGAGGTGGCTGCCACACAAATTGGCGACGAGCAGTCGCCGCTAGCAGATCCCTGGAGCATGGTGCTCAGCAATCTGACACGCGTGGAGAGCCTCGTACACGAAATACTCGACATACTGGAGCGGGGCGAGCAGACGCTGCCACGGCTGGCCAAAGCCTTTGCCCAGCTGGATTTCAACAAGAAGAAGGCGCGTCTCCACTACCTGGCGCCCATCTTTTGCAACCTGACGCAGGTGCCGCGCGGCCGGGAGCTGTGCTGCCATGCGCGCTACCAGCTGTTGGAGAAGCTGCTGCCCTTCGCCTCGTACGAGGAGAACGTGGTGCGTCGCGGCGGCACCATTGGCATCCTGAAGAACGTTTGCTTCGATGCTGTGTACCACAGCGTGATACTCGGCGAAGATGACAACATATTGGTGGCCATTCTGCAGCCGCTGTGCGGCCCCGAAGAGTTTAGCGACGAGGACAACGAAATGCTGCCCATTGAGCTTCAGGTGAGTGAGGTCAGCGCCCCGTCTGCACAGTTGCATGGCTAAGAAACGTCTCTTTTCGGTTCGCTTAGTACCTGCCCGAAAGCAAAAGACGTGAAACGGATCCAGATCTGAGGAAGATGCTTCTGGAATGCCTCCTCCAGTTGTGCTCCACGCGGCGCAGTCGGGAGATTCTGCGTGCCAAGGGCGTCTATGAAATACTGCGCGAATACCACAAGTGGGAGGCGCGAGTGGGCCTCGACCGTGACTGTCTGCTGGCCTGCGAAAATGTCGTGGACATTTTGATCAAGTTTGTGCCAAAGGAAGAGCGCTCTTTCGATGCCCTTGTAATGCTCTCCGTTTTATTCCAGAAAAGAGGAAGAAATCGGTCTGGATGACTACAAAAGCGTTGAGGTGCCCACCGATCATGCCGAGAAGTTTGTGCAGGAAGACGCCGACTATGTTAAGAGTCTTTTAGATTAACAAACTCCCAGTGCCCCCTCCCAACCCCACCTTTTTTGACTGTAAATACGCGTAGTGTAAGTTAAACTCATAGACGGTATTGAATTTTCAATATATGTATGCGGTTTTTATTCAGAAATGCTGTTAGTTGTTCATTCATTTGTTTTTGTAATGTTTGCTTTGCTTTGCTCCAAAATGTTGCCCAGAAAAGTTGTACGCACGCACTTAAATGCAAGAGAAACAATTTGGATTTTCGTTCAATATTTTTGTTTGTTTGATTAGTTCAAGTAGCGCGATATCTATTTAGTTGATCTAATTATGCTCCCATCCATAGTTTTGTATTTTTGTATTGTATATGTATAAAGTTCTCTTAGGTGCTAGGATACGTTCCGTACATGCGTTCAAAAATGTCATGAAACTTCATTATTTTAACAATCATTTGCTTGGTCGTTCATCGTGTGTGTGAGAGAGGGATTCGAGGTGCGTGTTAATTGTTTGCTTTTCCTTTTGATTAGGTTTTGCGCTTAGCTGTAGTTTCTTAGTTAGTTGCACTGCAAGCAAGCGATCTCAGCGCAATATGCGAGTGTGTGTGTGTTTAAGTGTTTGTCTGCCCGAAAGCAAAAACCGTTTTGTTCTATCAAAATTTCTGTGTGTGTTTTGATTGCTGTCATCATTTTGATTTGCGGAAACCATTGCGCAAGCTCGCTTAGACTCGAAAAAAAAAACCAAATACGAACCACTCGAAATCTTAACTGAAAATTCATACAAATGTTATGTGTGTGTGTGTGTGTGTGTGTGTGTGTGTGTATGGTTCATTATTAAATTCTATTGCTGTTGTTGCCTAGCTTAGCATATGCCCAGTACTACTTGCGTAGTTCTTGTTTTTCCATAATTTGCTTAGTTGGTCCTATTGGTTCTTCTTTCGTCTCCTTGCCATATCAAAATTTAGTTAGACTTTATAATTATTATTCCCTAGGCTAGGTGTAATTTTGCAAGTTAATATAGCACTACGCCCCCCCCCCATAATTATTTTGGTTTTGTTAACTTAGAACTGTTTAAACGGGCACAGGGCACACTGCGAATGGGAAAACTGCGAACACAAGCTTCAAGATAGATAGATAGATCTCTCCATCCCTTCGGGTTGCCCTGGACAATGAGCCACACTTATAAATAGAGCGGATTTCTAGCGACGATAAGGTCTGGCCATTTTACAACCATTCGTAATCAGATAAGCACCACTTGTCGGTTTTCTATGAAAAGTATCAAATTTATTTGAAATTCAGCTAACGATTAACAAATGGTGCTCTGGGTAGACCTATCTGGCCATCATGCGGCGCGACAGAACCTCGTAGGCGATGAGCTTCACCTCCTCGGAATCGTAGGGGATGTAGAGGCAGCCGTGCGACGGATGCACCTTGCCCATGGTCAGAGAGCCGGCATGGTAGCCACGTCCCGCGTACAGCGCCTCACCATCGACGTTTTGTCCCACGCTAACGGCGCCGGGCGGCACCTCTCCGTTTTCCGCAGACACCCACTCGTAGTTGAGGCCACTGAGTGCCTCGTAGTTCTCGAGCTCCACCTCATTGCCAGCGTAGGCCACGTAGGCCTTGCCCTTATTGGGGATCACCTTGGCCGGCAGCATGTCGTTGCAGTAGAAGGCGCGTCCAACAAAGATGGTGTCGCCATCGGAATCGTGGCCAGCCACGACGGCGTTCTGGGGAACAGTTCCGTTACTGTAGTGCAACCAAGAGTGACCTGTAAGGGATGCGGATGCAGTGGTTGAGACCTCAGTGGACAGGACAGGCTTCCTGTGCTGGAGCAGAGCAGCTCCTCTTACCATCCATTTCGTTCGAGCTGTAGCAATGTACTAAACAAGCCCAATCGAGGGAAGTATTTCTTTTGGGCGATATTCTTTATCAGGTTATGCCGAGCTGGTCCGATAACGAATCAGATGCACCCACAAAAAAGTAGCTATATGTATTTTAATTTAAGCTTTCCAGCGATTCGCCTTAGTTACACCACACTCCAAAAAATAAAAGATATATGTGCTCAATTGCGGTAGTTTTTAAAACCATTTCTAATTATACATTTGGGTACTCCCCATATATATTTTAGGCCCGATTTATGATGTACTTCATTATCAATTTTTGAAGTGATTAAAATGTAGAGGCAATTTCCATAAAGAAATAAATTGAAGACAGCATGATTGACTTTCTAAAGTAATATTTTGAAAATTCTTTAAATAATGCCTGATATGTGAAACAATTTATCTTCTGGTTGGTAAAAGTAGTTGGTTTTTTTTAGAGTGTGGGGTGACTCAATATGTGTATATAAAAGGCAGACCGGCAGCGATAGCCATAGCAAAGCGGTAACTATGAGCGGATTGGTGTCTAACCATACATTGATAACCCTATAAAGAATGTTTTTGTGTCATTTATGACTGGCTTTTATGGCTTGATTTAAGGCGTGTGCAGCGCCGGCATACACTTGTTTTTCTTTAATGGGTGAAAAGTATGACGTGAGAATAAAAGTGACCTACTTGAATGAAAAAATAGTTTCCCTGTTTCTTGGTAAATTGATAATGTTTAGTTTGGATCGAGTTCTACATCCGTTCCACTGGTTCGCAGTTTTCCTTACAACTTTAGCCCACTAATTTATTTATACACAATTGTTTAATCTATAATCTGGCCTAAAATTCAGCGTTCATTGTTACAAATAATTCAATTTGCTTCTCTATATATATATATATATGTATGTAAGTATGTACAATAGTCGTCTAGGGAGGCGAAAAATACTCTAACGCATCGCATTAAAAATCGAAAAAACATTTGCTTTGCGTTTGCCCCCACAGAATTTTTTGTTTTTGAAAACTTAGCAGCGACAGCGACATTAAATCTAGTTACATTTTGCTTAGAAGCTTAAAATAATTGCAATTAGAATTTGAATTAAGTTCGCATTTAGTTGTGCCTTTGATTTTCGACTCTTTGACTCTCGAATGCTTAGCATATACTCGCACCTAAATACATATACATATATGTACTACATATGTAGTTCAAGTTTCGCTTGAGACTGCACTCCACTCCGCTTCGTGTTCATCAATTATTGTTAGATAGTTGTTGAGTATTCGTTTATAAATCACATAATTGCTTGATGAATTCCATAAAAAATACGCTCCATTGCCACTGTGCTGACTGTGTGGTGTTCGGGTGTCCTTGTGGCTTCTCCTTGCTGCTTGTTGCTGCTGTGGCTCGTGGCTCTGGTGCATTAGTATTGTAAGGTGCAATCCTAGACACTGAGAGAGTTTTGAGAGTGAGGAGGGATGACATGCAGGCAGAGACATCGGGTATAGGGCGCATGTGAGTGGGGGTGGGGGGGCATCGGCATAGCCGAACCAAAGGAAAAAAAAACGATTTCCACTCGCAGCTGAATTATATTAAATGCTTTTGCATGCTTTTTTTCACTTCGTTTCTGCTCAATATCTGCTCAACTTTAATGGGGGTTTCGCACCCATCTCGCACATCCTTATGGTTCCTGCAATGCGCTACTTCTATTGCTACCTTGCAGCTGCCAGCAGCAAAACCGCGATGCTAAGCAGATGCCGCATTAGCGCCTCCGCCTTCGCTGGATGCCGTCGCGACGTGGCCGTGTTGCAGGCATCCGCATCGCTGCAGCTCTGAAGGCACCCATGCACGTATCTGCGGGGAAAAGTGGGAGAGTGAGAAATGTCGGATAATGTTAAGTTATCAGTTGCATATACTATGAGAAAACTTCATTATCAGTTCTTTGCATATTTTATATTGAACTTGCTCAGCAAAGTGTTGGCTCTGAGTGGCACCCACTTCAACTAACCTATTATCGTAGTAGAACTTTCCACAGTGCGACATTCTTATTAACTCGGTGTCTGTGGTGAGGGTGCCGCTGTCCAGGGCACAGCCGCGCACCGTTATCGTTTCGCCGGTGTCATCTGCAGGCAGCCAGGGGGGGGTATAGGGTAGGAATTATATTAATGTCAAGACCATGCAAGCATCTCATCCATCATCCGAGAAATTCACTTACCATAATAGCCGGCGATCTTAATGCAGGCCGTGGCCGGAAAGAGGCCGTCGCGGCCCTTGCGACCACCCATGCAGGGCGACTCCAGAATGGCGGTGGAGTAGTTGTTGTGGAACGGATCGTCGCACGCCTTGTTGGCCCCATTATACGAGACGCACTTGAAGCAGTCTATGCAATAGCCTGTCGAATGGGGATATTAAATTCAATTGCCATCTTCTGATTAATTCGCAGCACTTACCGCTCCTGACGAGCAGCACGAGGAGCAGCAGGGTCAGGCATCCGAGGATTTCCATGATTGAAGTGGGCGCCGCCATTCTTCAGGCTTTCAGGCTTCAGTCGGGCACAATCACAGAACTCACAGAATAAGGCAATAAACAGATGACGGACACAGCACGTGGTTCATTTCGATGCGAAGTCTGCAAATGGAAATTCGTCAAAATTAGCAAATGGATTGAAGACTCTCCAACAACACTTAAAGTGCTCTCAAAGTTGTTCGTTTTTCTCTGAAAAATATTCGGTTCAATGCTTAAAAAGCTCATAAAAAGTTGAACGAAAAAAAAAATAAAATAAAAAGAAAAGAAAAGAAAGCGATAGTCATAAAAATTATATCCACAATCCGCAGATATGCAATTTCAGCGAGTGACACGGAGAGCAGACACAGACACAGGCACAGGCACACGGCACCCACCACAAAAGACAGAAAGCCAAGAAAAATTAATGGCAATAAATTGCACAACGCCATTCCTGACACAATTTCTGCTGTCTGGTAGGGGGGAATACTTTTTTTTTGTTTTTGTTTCTCTGCCTGCGTGTTCCATATTTTTATTGCCGAAGTGTAAATAATTGCTTTTCAGTCGATTTTCGTGTCGAATGCGCACCGCGCCATGTGCTCTCTGTGTTTTTGCTCGTTGCTTTCTTTTTATTTTTTTGGGGGTTCCTTTTAATGGCCACTTTGATAGCCCAAGGTGCTCTGTTTGGGTCAACATTTTGTCGGGGGGGGCGCTTTTTTTCTGTTCTTTCGATCCCCTTCTTGGGCGGGAATTATGACAAATGATTTTGACTTACGGGCTGTAACTGTAGCCAAGAATGGTGCTCGAAATTTATGGGTATTATGCGTGTAGATTGAGTGGATGATTTGGGGATAAAGTGTGAGCCATTGAAGCTTCAAACAAGACGGAGACCGTCTCTCTGCGAGGGTCAAAGCTTTAATAACACTTGCAAATCGATCAATTTCCAATGGCAACTAAATGTTGGGGTTGGAAATGCTTTAACTGTTTATAATCTGGGAGGGTATTAATGTGCAGAGTAGAAAAATCAAAGCCAAATGGATATGGCAAGATTCTCAGCATAAAATCTATGTACGAACTTAATTACTCATGGCATCAGAACAACCATAAATCTACAGCAGAGTTTGAACATTTCCAGAGAAATAAAATATTTCGTCTGACAGCTTTGGATCAATTTTTTATTGGAAATTATGGCACTGTCATGTTGCGAGGCCCCTGAGCGTTTAAGTGTTTCAAAATCCACACGGGTCCACAGGGCATACGAGTATGTAGGATGTATGTAGGTGTAACATCCTGTGGAGCCGCAAAATGCTCTGCATGCATTATGTGATTTTGAGTGTCTATCTGTGGATTGGATTGGTGTGGCAATCAGCATTACCCACAGACAGCTTTGACAGAATCTGTCAAAGTTTTGACACTTTTAACCACTCGCAAAATTAAATTATTTCTTTGTATTAAGCTCAAGATGAGGTGCTGCATTGCTGTGCTACGCTTTGTCGTATCCGAATAATGTAATTAAAAGCAGCTGTTAGCAGCTCATAGCTTCAGTTAAGGACAATAAAGTTGAGCCTCAAGGTAGCTGTAGGTAATGAGATTCGTAATTAAAACGTAATAGTATAGTCAGTCTACTGTCAGAGCAATAATTATGTGGCACATGTACATCCATTTGCAAATTAACCACTAAGCAGTCGAACGAGGCTGCTGCCAGGCACATTTTCCTACTCTGCTGTCTGTCCTGGGGGCCAGAGGGCTGAGAAAGAGCGGAGCGGAAATGGTAGTCAATGGCAGTGTTGACGGAAACGGAAGTTGATGCCGCCTCCATCCTGCCCTGCCGCCACTGCAGTGGCTTCTCGTCTTTTGCCAAATGAATTTTACCTTTTGTTCCTTCTGTTTGCCGTCTGTCAATGTATAGAACTATACTCCCTGCCGTACTCTTCTGTGGCTAATAAATACCTTATATATATATGTACTACTATTTATAAAAGTTTTTCACTGTCTTCTATATCCTATCCAGCAAAGGAGTCTACCATTGTCCTCGCTTAACGGCCGTCAATGTACAGTGAGAGCACCTTCTGCTGCTACTGCTGCTGCTGCTCCTGCTGCTCCTGCTGTTCTTTTGCCAGTACTTAATCAATTGTGTGGCTTCGCCATGGGACTTTTGGGACCAAGCCACAATCGAATCAGCAATGAAGGGACCAACCGGACAGCCAGTCAACTTTCTTTGGCAGCTGCCACATCGTAACTTTTACGACGAGACAAAGCCAACGGCAGTGAGGAAAGAGCAATATTTGTATGTGTGTGTGTGTGTGTGTGTGTTGTCAAACAATTAAAAGCCTTACGTTTAAATTGTCGTTTGACAGGACATTTAATAAGCTGCCTCCCCGCAAAAGCGCTCCTCAGATCCGCATCCCTTAGAATTCTACAACAAAGTTGGTGGCATCTAATCGCTTATTCATGGACAAACTTGCCCTGTGGCGAGCATTAAAAATGAAAAATGAACTTAAAGTTGGACCCAAATCTGCATTTGACAAAGAGCCTGCCCTGCGCTCAATTGGTGGCCATTAATTTCTTAATCTGCCTGTTAATGGCAGCCCAGGCGGAGTTTGAAGAGGGAGCACAGGGAATGAGGCAGGCCTCATTAGGCTCTGGGTCAGATTTGATTAAGTGACCAACACCTGGGGCTAAGTTTCGCAGACAAAAATGAGGGGCAGTATAACATTACATTACATTACCCCTCTCATGGCTGTTTGCATCCGCCATTTCATTTCATTAAATCATAATCCTGCAGCGTCTTTCAGTCTGCAGATAAGTCCCTTTCAAACGTCACTGAAGAGGGTGCGAAGCTTAAGTTTTCTCTTTCAATAGCTGCCATCATTTCTATTGAATGGATTTTATATGAAATTCATTTTACTACGACTTAATCTCCTCCTCCTTGGCTTTTCTTTGGTTCCTATTTGTCAGTTAAAGAATATTTTATATATTTTATTTAACAGGAAATGTATGAAGCTTGCAGCTCATAGCTTCACATACCCGGCTATCGTCATGGCAAGTGCTTTCAAGGCCAATTAACTTCTAATGACCCTGACTATTTATGGACTTTGATGGGCCCCAAACTTAAATGTTGGCAACACACGTAACGCGTTTGGGCATTCGATTTATGTCCTCTGTCGGACAGAGGGCTTACATTGATTTGGGTCCCCGTTGTCGGGGGGTTCCCATATGAGTGCGGAAATATTTGTCGTTGGGCTTATAGCCATGCTTACCGCTAGTTAAGCACATAAGCTATTCCATTTTGCCGGTTTTGTTGTTTTAAAGTTTCCAATCAATGAAAGTTTCAACAGCCGAGCCAATTTAAAATGATGTGTGTGTGGGTCTCGAGCCATTAAATCCATATAATCCTTGCCACGGAACACGAATACGAGGGGTAAATTTTAAAGTGGGAAGTCAGCTTATAAAAACACGAATATGGATGGTCTCAACTACCATGGGGATACATGACACTCGTATTGATTGTCGAATGGCCATGAGTCTTGTGGGAATTTAATTTTCTGATTTCTTCTGGGTAGCTTTTACCACAAATAGAACTCTGCTTTAACTCTCGCTTTCAACTTGAGAAAAGTTTGTCAGTTGTCGGCACATCTGAAATTTAAATGAGTTCATATTTTCAGACCAATTTTCACTTGAGTAAGGCATACAAATTGAGGTCAATGGTCAGTAATATTTAATTAATTCAGTTAAGAGGTCAGCCTCTACATTCCTTGAGAGCTACGCTGCTTAAGACATTTTGAGTTCACCTTGAAGCACCTTTTACCTTCCATGATTTTCTGGCTGCTTCCCCTTTTGCCGCCCTGTCTGGCCCTAATTGAGACTGTGATGATTGTCTGATAAAGTGCTTTTAGCCTGATACATAGGCAAAAAAAATAGCATACTATATCCAGCTAATATATAAATTAAGCTTAGATTTTAAATGTGTTTATTTGTAACATTGATTGTATACTATAATCACTTTACATTCATTTTTTTGTTTAATATTTACTTCCATATTAAATGCATTTTTTTTTTTGCAGTGTAGCCGTGGGAGTTCAACGTGTGTGCAATGTTCAATGATTCTTAACCACAATTGATTGAACAACAACCAATAATCGATGCTCTTCTCGACGCGTCTGTCACTAAGCGCTGCCACTCGCTTTTCATTGTTGTTCAGCACTCAATAGCCGTACGCTTCAATGGTCAAAGGCAGAGGCAACAAAGCCTTGGCAGAAGCTAAAGGTAGCTCCGATACAATCCTTAGCTCTCTCCCTCTCTCTCTTTTCAGAGCTTAGAAAACACTGACGTTTAATTGCTGGTTTACTCTGCTCTTCTGGCTGCTGGTCAGCTAAATTAATGAATTTACTCTTCACTTTAACCATCGCTATTTCAATGGCTTGGGTTGGGTTGGGTTGGGGGTGGTGCTTTCTGTAGTGCTGCTGGGGGGAAGCTGCCTATTGTTTGTTTCTGTTTTGGCTTCTTCTGCGGTTTTTAGCTAATAGACAAACAGGACAATGGCCGCGGTTGAAAATCAGGGCGGACTGTGGCTGTTTCTCGCTTCAGAAAATTCTTTGCAATTAATGTAATTATTTTCTAAATATTTGATCACGGCTTTCAGCTGGATTTGTTCATTAAATGGTAGTGGGGAATCAAAAGCGAAGCTGAGATTAATTTACCAAATTGGAATTGACAATTTGACTTTGTGTAAACTACCCTCCTTCCCCTTGAATGACAAATATCAACAATTCTATGAATAACTGAGTTTTATGAATAGTAATCCGTACATTTAAAGCGGTCTACAGCCAGAGAACAAGTTGTTTTAAATTCCTCTGTCTATGTTTTAGTTTCTTTGGTGCACAAAAGTTTTGCTCAAGGATCTAAAGTTCCGTTGGCATGACTGAATGACATATTGAATAGCTGAGTGAGTTTTCTCTGTCAGTCCTGCCACAAACGGAAAGTTTTTATGCCACAAACAAAAAGTTCTAACCAAAACGGCCATACAGCCCCCTCTTATCCCATGTGCCATGCAACCCGAAGGGATTTGAAAACTGCAACGTGTTAAATTCAATCTTTTAATGAACATCTACATATGTTCCCACAATGGGAAAAATAAAATTGGCCACAGCATATTGAGAAACCACAACCATGTTTTGGGTTGTTAGTATTCTTCAGCTGAAAATAAACAAAAATATATTTCATGCTTAGCAAACAGAATGTGGTTTCAGCTAGTTTCAGATTCGGCTAACATTTGATGACATTTTGACAACAAAAATCCAATTAAGTGCATCTGATGGGTCACAGAAGCGGAAGCAAAAATATCCACCTAAGTAAACAGAAACACTTTGAGGTATTCAATGCATTTCAATGAGGATGGCCAGCAAAGTGTGACACATGTGCAAAAAAAAAGGGCCATGCTCCTGTGAGCTGCACAATTTATGGCATAGCTATACATTTCTTTGGCAACAATTTATTACATATACATACAGGCAATATTTTGAGTGCACAACACAAAACCCAATGAGGCTGAAAGCGGATGCTGATGCTGCCATTCGGACCGAGATACTGTGGCCCAAACAATCTCAATCTCCAACAGCTTGCTAAGACATTTCCATTTTAAATAGCAAACCACAACAAAATGAAATTCATGCTCAGTTAGTCTCAAAATGTAAATATTAATTTGTCTGTATGCTTAGTTAATTAATTAAATACAATTGACTTGCCAATCTGCACAAACTACGATGTGGTACTTTATTCAAGGAAGCAGGTGTACGAATTTCCGTTGTTAATTGCTTGAATTAATTGCATCTCTAAAATATAATTCCAATAATGAAGAAAAATTCCTGTGCTTTGAAAGAGCACCGCTCTGGTTTTTAGTTGACGCAAAGAGGAATGAACATTTTTCATCCGACAGAGTGAAATCTTAAAGAACTTGTTTATTTCTTCTTGCTGTTTCTCTTTTTCTACTTTTCTACCCTTTTGCTCATTGTATATTTTCTGCAATGTACAACCAGCAAGGTGTATAAACAATTTTTCTTAGTTTTTCCTGCTCTTTTTACAGACGTTGCAGAATGCCATTAAGTACGCAACCAGCAAGTGTGAAAAGTTGGAAAATCTCACTGGCAATGTAGAAATGTTTTCTCCACAGCCATTTGCAGTCGAGTGTTAAATTTAGTCTGAATTTAGCAGCTATACGTACTTTAATATTTGCCCTGAATTCTCCACAGTGAAATGGCCTGGTACAACATGAAGCAAAACTATCAGATTGATGACAAGGGAGTGGTAATTACATTAACAATGCAGATGTATACGTTGTGGCACATGTAGAAAAATGATCGAGGAAAGAGATATAATAATTGATTAGAAAGTGTGGGGCCACAGCACGCAGCTTGTTGAAGAAGACATGCAACTTCAGAGCACAAAAACGTGAGCTGTAAAGAAGATTAATGGCATCGGGTACCGATTTTCCACTCTCAAAAGAAAATTGTCAGAATTTGTTTAATTGAAAAGTTAGTTCTCTGTAAGACTGATAATACTTAAAAGTTAATGATATTATTCACTTGTCAACCAAACTTATTTGCATAATTAACAACAACAAAAAAGTGAAAATCACTTAAAAGAATCGTGGAATTTTCTTGGAAATTCATTACAAAACACAAAATTCAATTTGTCTGAGTACAGAAATGAAAAAATAATTAAGGCGTGCTTCGAACAAGTAATGAACTTGTTCAAATTCAGCTGTAAGAAGTGGAAGGAGAAGCTGCCATAAAATTATGAAATGCCGCTGAAAATGAAGAAAGTTGTTGCCATTTAAGTGAAACTTTTGCTGGGTAAAACTTTTACAAAGAAGATGTCGGTGCGAAAGTTTTTCAATACGCGGTCCCTGCCAAAAACAATCCAAAGCGAATTCAGTCAAGGGGATAATGTCTTGAAGAAAAAGAAGAACTTAAAGAGGTTTAAGTTGAAAAAAATATGTACATATTGGACTCTCGCGAGTGGAACGGCTGCCAAGGACACACACACACACACACAACACAACAATTTATGATCAGCCAATAAAAATAATTGAAAAAATCATCAACATGAACAGAAACTGCACGCAGGCAGTCAATGGCCAATGCCACTTGGAGTAATGAACCTAAGAATGTCGATGTCCTCGTCCTCATCAGGGCCGCAGTCGCAGCCAACGCCTTCATCGATTGAAGTCGGGAAAATGGGAGTGAAATCGATGCCACCACAAAACGGAGGTACTGCCATGTTGTTTATGGAAGTACATATAGAAGCCGCAATAAAAAGGCGAGACGAGCATAAAAAGGCAAACAGGAATTTATATATAAAGACAACCAGGAAGTCGTTGGTGACGGAGCCTTCAGGCCTTCTCCATTTGTTTTGGGAAAAGGTTTGAAATAAATAATATATGGAGCTTTCTGTTTCCGTTCTCGGGGCAGGGCGTGGCTGCTATGCGGCTCAAATAAAAATAAATATTGCATAGGCCATTGATGTTTGACTTCTGCTACGTCTTACATTTCATAAAAGGGGTTAGATCAATCAGATATATGGCTCCACATATATCAAAGGACTTTGGGACATTTGCTTGGTATTGCATGATGCGGCATTAAAGGTGGCATAAACTAAATAGCTGTAAATACATGTATTTCACATTTGCTTTGGTCGCTTTATGACACCGTAAAATAATACTACAAAAAGTCCTCATTTTATTACTTGTTTAGAGAGGGAAAAGTACTTGTATTGCCGCATAATTTTGCCAGAGATTCTTTTCCTTTATTCTGAGGTGTTTTGGGACCAGATTTAACAGCATCAGGTTCCCTCCACTTGATTTCAAACACACTTGAGGCTCATTTTCTCCGCCACAAAAACGAGGGAGCGTCAAATTTCACAGCTTTTCTGATCTTTGGAGTGTACGTTTATTGTCTTTCATGTCTGCGTTTTGTTTAATACAGAAATTTAATTTAATATATGTACCGATGATGATACATAATACATAATGAGTATAAGAAGACTGAAAAAATTATGTTAGCCACATAATCAATTGTTGCAAATTAATATATTTCGCACACGTGTTTTTTCCGCTTTTTTCTGCAGAAAAACAAATATTAATTAACAAAAGCCACAGCAGGGATTATTGTAATTATAAAAACAGGACCTTTACGGGACCTAAAGAGCCCTGAAATTAATTTCTGTGAAGTGACCTTTTTTGTTCACACTTTTAGCTGACTCGGAGAGGTACACACTGGAGCACCGTCTCCTGGGATTGGGAAAAACAAGGAAACTTGTGGCGAAAAGTCAGCGACCACAGCAAATGTGAACCACTGCTCTCCCCCATTTTTTTTTTTTTGTTGGTACTCGACAAAGTTTTGATTAAAAAGCCGTCAACAGAGCAACTCAAACTGCAACGCGACAGATTGGATTGGCAGTCGGCACATTGGGTATATTTTGGGCACGTAGCCATAGCTGAAAAGAGTTTTCAATTCGAGTGCAACTCTTGATGCTGCTGCGGCAGTTCTGACAATTAAATGGGTTGTAAATGGGGTATATTTTGGGACTTTGTAGGTGGTACTCTATGTTTTTCAGATCCTATGTTTTTGCTCGATTATCTCGCCGGTATTTATTTTGGGGTTTTCAAATATTTCCTTGACTCTGGATATTCCTATTTAATTGTTTTAAATTATTCCACTTACCTACTTTTAGGGAATCTCATGGATACCCCCACGGCAGAGATGAGTCAGTGGCTCCACCATTGTATATTTAAAGTGAGAGAAAAACATGTCTATCGTCAGGCCATTAATCTCATCAATAGAATTCACAGCACGAAAACATTCCTACTTCATCCACATTCAAAACATTTTCTTATTTACTGATTATTTTCCATTCAAGTTCATTTGTTTATACCCAAGACTTTCGAATAATATTTACGTACGCCAAGCGAAAAATACAGCAAAACTCAAAGTGAACCTAAACACTAAACAGAAGTGGCCAAGAAATGAGTAAAGTGGCACAGTCGCAGGCTTATAAAAATAACATCAATTTGCATAATTATTCAAGCAAAATTTCATTAGCACTCGAATGCCAGGGCCTTTTGAGAGGAGGTGGAGCCTGTAGGCAACAGAGGCAGTACAGAGGATTTCAATAAGTGTGCGACATTTGGTTGGAATTAGCTGGAAATGTTAATGAGGTGACCTCCATTTGTGCCACCTAACAACATTTATAAATATTATTTGTAAGCTCCGTAATTTCTTCAATACTTTTTATTATCACGATAAATCTGGACAAAGATTTACGATGTACACGAGGGCACATGAAAAATGGCCCGAGAAAGGAGAAGGAAGTTTCTGCAATATCCCTAAAAGCCAAGAGGCGTGAGCATTTTACTGAGCAAACACAAAACACATCCGCCAACGGAAGCAATCTACACAAATTTTGAAGCAATCTTGCCAACTGACTCTTTCCGCTGCCGTTTCCTTCAAAACTTGCCCTTGGCATTGTCGTTTCATCTTCGTAGAAAATGTCGAGGAGGTAGTGGAATATTTTATCAACCCTTTTTGGTGGCGTGGCTTTTGTTCTTTTTATGCAAACTCAAAAAGCCAGGAAATTTCAAAATAAAAACGACTTCACCTGGCAGAAGCTCTGGCCACTTAATCGCAGAACTTTTGCGTTGAACGTACTTGATTTTCCTCCAATCTATATCTTTCGACAATTTTTCATTTCTGATGAGGCACTTCCGTATCCGGAAGGCAAATGAGTTTGTTAGCGCATAGAAAGCGAAAGCAAAGACTTAATCCAAACGGTGAAATGGCTGCTAAGTGTACCATTTTCTTCATCGCCTTATTAATGATGGTAATTTAGGTTCACATTATTCATTGTCCGTGTTACGGCACACCTGAAGGAACTGTCTGAAAAGGAAATAAAGTTGTCAGCAAGTGACGACTTTACATCCACTTAGGGGCCCCTGACTTTGAGTAAAAAGATTGGCCAACAGAGCTGAGTTATCTTGGTTTTGTTTTATTTCCCTTTTTCCTTATACAGGCAGTCTGCCCCGTGTACCATACAATGAAAAACAATCTTAAATTGGCTTAGTGACTTGAGCTTTATGGCCAGAACGTGTTCACAAATGGCAGCCAGCGAATGTGCCAAAGGGATAATGAAAGTGGCAGCCAATTAGAGTCAAACTAAACGATCTTAAGCTGTAAATTGAGGTGTAAGGAAACCAGAAGCCAGAAGTCATGAAAAAAGACCAGAACAGAGAACTGACCACTTCGAACCAAAAGTAGAAAACTTCGCCGGAAAGGCAGATGAAAAACAGACAACAAAATAAAACGAAACTGTGGCCAAACAAAACAAATAGCAATGGAAGCCATAAACCAACAAAACACACAAGTGCAACAATGAAATGCCAAACTTTTGGAGAGAGAGAGAGGAATGATGGAAGCTGCTGGGAGAAAGTTTTGCTATGCTAGTTTAAAAATTTAAACAAAAGCCAGACCCAAAAGGAAAATGGGTCTGTTCCCCTGAGTTTTGGGCACCAACAAAGAAAAATAAACTAAGCGAACACAGAACACAGAGCAAACAGCAACAAACAGCAGTAAACTACAACAAGCATCAGCTGTAAAATGGGAAAGTTTCGTGGCAAGGCGGAGGGTCGAGCAGGCCCCATAGAGTGTCCTGTGAAATTGCTTGCCAGCCACTTTTCCCATCATCTGCGCCTGGTGGGTGTAACGTAGTTTTCAAAGGGGATTTAATTATTTCTGCTAGCATCTGTCTCCCGTATTCATTTTTGGGTTGAGTAAAATTAATGAGCTGACCAGACAAGCAGCTTCTTTGTGGTCCCTTTGAAGTGGTCTGGCAGTTGACTTTAAATTAAGTTTAAGCGCACGATAATTCAGATTAATTTGTGTAACTGACAAAAGCCGGAGCATCAAGCAGGATGATTGAATAGAAAGGGAAAAACAAGTTTATTACATACAACGACCTATTAATAGCAGCCAAGAACAAATATCAGTAAGGAAATGATAGGATCAGACGTTACTCAAAGGTTACTCATTTGAAGCACCTTTACATTGAGGCGTGAAGTCAAAGCACACAACAACCCATTTTGCACGTCATAAATCTTACAGTGCAACATCGTTGGTTTTCCCATTTTCCATTCCTGTTTCTCTGTTTGCTTTGACACTTTTGCTTTTGTTGATATTACAGAATGGACGGAAGGACGAGGAGTTGGCAACCTAACTGAAGGCAAACTTTGGCCTCACCTTCTGGTTATGTTTGTTTTTCCCCCAGAAATGTTGCGAATTTTGTAAAAAGTGGCTAAATAATATCAAAACTGACACCCATGTTCCATTTCCTGGATAGGTGCTGGCAGCAATTCTTCTCCGAACTTTAGAAACCTTTTTCTCATTGAACTCATTCTCCCCTGCCCATGCTACATTTTCTGCTTCGTTTTTACATTTTCTCTATGTTCTCTGTTGCCGGAGAATATTACATTTAATACCCCATGAACAGTTGAAGCAGAATAGAGCTCCTTTCGTTGTAGCACTAAAAAAACAAATACTCCAGATTCTATCGGATATAATAAATATTCTACCATTCAACTTAAAGTTTCTCCTCATATGGTAAAGATTCTCAGACGATTTATTTGTTTTCCATTGTCTAATACGCTCGCCAAAAGGCCCAGTAAAGTCCTGAACTGGCCATTGTCCATTTCCCTGATGAAAACTAACTTTTTTTGTGGGTCAAAACTGGGGAAAAACAATGCCCAGGCCAAAATCGATTAGCCCAAGCAACACGTACTCCATTTTTATTGAATTGGACGCCAGAGAATGGGGAAATGAGAGAGCAAAAGAAATGCCAGAAACGATTACCAAAGCAAACAAAACAAGAAAAAAGTAAAGCAAACTATGCCAAACCATACAATGGAAGGGGGACGAAGAGAAAACGAAAAGGCAACAAGGAAAAATGAGTAAGAAAAAGAAAAAGTGAATAAGAAGCTAAAATGTAAATCGACAGCAATCATAAGTTTAGATTTCTGTATCTAACTAGATGATCTTTGATCTCCGCTGCAAGAAAACGAGCTCTCCAATAATTCAAGGAAAAGTTCTTAGCTGTTGGACAAACGAATTGGATTAAGTGCCTTTTAAGGCGGTGCCATGTGATATTGCCCCAAAGATCCATTCGGGCCATGTCAATTACATCATTAATAATGGCGGTGCGACAGATGCACCCCTAGATGCCTGACAGAGTCCAGCAGCTGCCATTTCTCTGCCTGATGTCCGCTCATATAAGTATTACAAAACGTGGCCAAGCACGGCACAAGGATCCTAGCTGCAGAGTGTGTGTTTTGTGTCTTTGAGTAATGGCTGGCATTAACAGCAAGAGATTTGCAGACAATAAACTCAAATGTAGGGACTGGGGCTTGGACTCACACATGACCCTCCCTCCAAGGAAGGGGTAAGAGAGACGAAAACATAAGTTTTATACGAGTGTCGAAGTATAGACGTGTTTTGCATTTCAACGTAGCCACAAAATACAATGCCCTCAAGTATATAATTTCCGTGACTTTTTGCTCTCTTTATCCAGAATCGATTCAAACCCGAATACTCAAAGAAATGGTTACGCCTATTCTCACAGTAATTATCTATTTATGAATCATCAATGCACAGCCAGCGTATTAAAGTAGTACAGGATCGTCCAAGAAGAACGACTATAATAATTTCATTCCACAGAGCATGGAATATAATAATAGAAAAGCTGAGCAGAGCAGCCCGAATAAATGACAACAATAATAGAGGAATATATGCAGGCATGAGGAATCTTTATGGCTCAAATGATTTGCATATGAAAGGCCCAACGCATGTCCTAAGAGGAGAGGATATTGCCAGAAGGCAGCAACAGGAGAGGCCTTAGAGTGCTAAGCCAGGCCAGGGCAGGACACACAGAAATCGCTGCAGGACGCCATAAAATATGTAAATTGCGGAGCAGTCAATGCTATGAACGAAACCTTAGGTGCCGCATTCTATGTAAACTGGTTTCATCATATGGAAAACTTGCGTTTGTTGCGTATACACGACGTGGGTACATACGCCGACAACACCGTGGCAAAAAGGGAGAAGGAAAAGCCATAAATTTTCCAGCCAAGAACGTCAAAATTATAATTTACTTCCGCAGCATGCAGAACAAAACATTATGCAGACAAAAAAAAATAAAAAATAAGCCGCATTCCTCAACCACTGATTGTTATTGTTTTTGCGGGTTAGCAAAATTCAAATTTCATTACAAGCAAGGGGAAAACTTGAATTGAGTTAAGGGAGGAGGAGGAGACACAAGGACAATAAAATATACGACAAGAAAATGATATGCATGAGTTTTCCTTGGCATTTCGAAACAAGTTTAACACTTCGCCATCGGCATTTGGCCAAAAGTTGTCCTTAGATTTTAGAACCTTTCAGAACAATCAAGACTAAAAGCTATTATCTTGATAAAATTTTCTTCTGGGAAAACATGTTTTTCTTTGAGAATTTCCATCATTTACCTTTAATACATATATATGAGTTTTTATAGGGCTTTAGCTTTTATTTCATGTAATTATACTTGCACCCATTTGCAGGATAGTTTTCTTGGGTTACGAGCTTCAGTTTTTACTTTTAGCAAAATTTAATTCAATTAAAAAAGTATTTCATTAAAATCCGGAGAAGTGCAAGCATATCTTCTCTAAAGAGAGCGCTTATAAACACTCGGGACATTGAAGACATCCAAGCACAAGCTTGAACCACAACCTGTTGAATCCGCCTGCTTCTGTCTGTCCTTTTATTCTTCAGAGTATTTCTATCAAAATACGGAAAAAGTTCAAATGCTCAACGCCCACTAAACACCTCAAACAATTCAATTTGATACGAGAATGTGACAGTTTCGAAAGGATTTCATATTCAATCTGACACCGATCAATGATGTCAATTTCCACCTGAGGAGCGTAAAGAAGGTGAAAACATGAAAATCCAATTGCTGTCGGGAAACAAACTCAAACATTCAACATGGAAATCCTTTTTAAGACCTTCAACCAATTCTTTGCCAGAAGGAGAGTGGCAGGCCCTGGCAAATTGTTTTCCAATTTTTTCGACTGTTCAAATGTTAAAAGGTTTCTTCGTCTAGTCAGTCTACGTATATCATCCTTTGAAGGAGACTTTTTGTGTGTCAATACGATGAGAAAACAGCTGAATGGCTGAGAGTTTTTGTGGTTCCATTCAGCTTCAATAGAAATGGAGAAAATAATTCATACTTGCTTCTATGCAGTGTATTTTCTGTATTAGCCGCCAGCATAGTTACTTGAGTTACTTGTTTCTGCAAATGGCACCGCAGATAAGTCAAAGCAAACGATAACTTTCTCAAATTTAAGTCTCCAGTCGGATGACATTGCAGAAACACACACACAGCATGCGGTACATAAATTTCAAAGCGTGGCCCATGGAGGAGGTTGGCTTACGTACTGACAGAATGACAGAATGACGCAATGACAGTTGCATGGAGCAACAAACGATTCATGCATTCCTTCGAGCTGTCTTGACACTGAGAAATGGGTGCTTGGATGTGGGTTGCAGGGTACATGAGTCGTCCTTATGTTAGACTCCTTTCTTCTTCTACTTTGTGAACAAGCAACATCATCATTATGGATAGAGACAGGCGGCAGCAGCTGGTCCCCAAGCTGGATTCCAGACATTTCTTCAGCGCTGCCCACCTTTCCCTCTCTCTCTCTCACTGCCTGAGAGCGCATATATAAAGCTGAAAAAGTGGCAAACACGTTGAAACTATTGTGGAAATCAGCGTGTTTTCTTTTCGCACCTCGGGCCCTGTTTTCGATGTTAATGCTGATGAAAGCCAGAGGTGTTAGATTTACCACCATTCACTTGACAACTATCTGTGGAATGTTACAAATCCGATTCCTGTGGGTACTGAGGATTGCCGCAGGTAAGACAGAAGAAAAGGTGGCACCTCTACATGTCACCAATATATAATTTAAATAAGAAACACATACAGCCATGAGACTGATACAAGTACGTATATGTGTATCAGTCTCGTGGCACAGATACGTTCTGCTGTGGTTCGTGGATCTGAGAACATGAATCTATTAACCGCATGAAACTAATGCAAATTTTGAGTCGAAATGAAAACAGGAGCTGCCCCAGAGGGAAGCGGGAAATGGTGTGCGAATATCAAAATACACAATATGTGCCAAATGCTGTCTGGCCATGTCATTCCAGTTCAACATTTCAGCAAATTGGCTTTATATGACAGCCAAATGTGTGTGTAATTATTCCTGTCGAATGTCGAAATGGATGGGGCGGGACCTTGGTCAGTCTTGGTCGGAAAAGTGCCCCCAACAATTATTATGATGGTGGAAAAAGCCTCACTCACACACATACTTATGGGTCACGCGTGTGTACTAAAAGTGGACTTGGGGTTCGCTTTGCTACGTGACTGTTGGTAATTTTCGTTCACACTGCGTATACGTAATACGCTGGCGAACCAAACAAAATGTCCTGATGCACCACTAACGCATGACATTTGCGAGTGGTTTCGGTTCTTTTAGACCTCCATTCAGGTTCCACATGGGGATTTCTGGTGGCTTGTGTACTCACTGCCTAGCGTTTCATCGCGTTTAGCCACATTATTATGGCGTTTGTGTAGCTCCCCGCTTACTGCTTCTGGTAACACAATGTTGCCAGGTTACAGGTTCTTTTGTTGTTTCCCTCTGTTTCTTGTATTGTTTTATTTTTATTGTTTATTACCCTTTTATGGTTATTTCTGGTACATTCTTTCGCTCTATATATCTATAGCTAACTTTCTATATAAAAGGAAAATATTTATAAAAGTATGAAATTGAATTTGTAGTAATGTACAAATATTTTACATGCTTTCTTCTAGTGTACATATATATACTCACTTTAATCGTTATGTTATTCAAATTAAATCCTATAATTGATTAGAGTGCTTCATATTCGTGGCAGCTGCTTCTCTTGGGTCTTTATGATAATTATAAATTTACGTAGTTTGCTATTTAGGCATTCAGTTGATTCAGATAGTACATAATTCACATCACAATGAATTTAATGGGTATATATAAATGATTTCAAATATGGAAGGAGGTCCTCGACTTTGTTTTACTTTATGATTTTTATTTAAATATTCCACCACAGGTTATTACTCGTATGTTCACTGCGAAGCGGGTCGATTTTTTTTGTATTAAAATAAAGCACACTCGAGTAATTGTGGGTGAATGGGCCTTTGCGTCTCGCTCCTTGGATAGTAAAAAGGTCGGTAAAAATAAAACACGCTAAAGGGTCTGCTTTTTGTATGGGTGTGAATAAATATGTGCATGACTGTGTACAGGCGTATGTAGGGGAACAGTAATGTGGAATAGAATTTATATATTAAGTCTAGTTTTATTACTTTCGCTTTCCTGCTATTTCCATGTACTGTTTAATTGTATGTGTACTTTTTTTTCGAATGGAATTTTATATTTAGTTTCACATACACGTGTCGCGTTACGCAGCTCTTTACGTAGTTCAGCCACGTGGCGTAATGTTCTGTTCCGTACCGTGCCTTGCCGTTGCGTTGCTCATGAAAGCCGCATAATGACTGAAGTCTCATCGGGCTGTCGAGTGATTTCGTTTGAGGCAGAGACTCTGGCAGCGGCAGCTCTGCTAACTGCGACGCAGACGGAGTCTGCGCAGGAAAAGCCGTGAAAATGAAAACAAATTTAACACGCCAATGGTGTCCGAGGGTATTAAACGGTATCCAAAGTTTTTTTGTTTTGTATGTTAGTTTATAGTTCATAGCTGAAAGTAAAGTACAACAAATTTGGGATATTCATTTTATAAAACATTTTTCCATTTTTAGGGATATTAAATTATAATTATTACTGTGTATACTCGTGATATAGCGACAGTCGATAATCATCTGGTGGCTTCTCTAACCATATAATAAATATAAATATTGACCGTTCAATCGCCCAAAAATGTTCTAAATAATTTCTGCAACGCAGGCAACTTTTGATTACACTGCGGTACTTAATTGAGTGCAGAGTTTTTATTTGTACTTTTCGTGCATTGTTTGGCTTTAATTTTGCCTTCTGTGCTTTCATTATACTATTTTTAACTTTGGCTGTTTACATTGTGGAGAATGCATATGATGTGGCTGGCTCACTGTACCCGAACAGCTACAAGCAAAATAATCGCTCTAAAGCTATAGAATTTCTTTGTGAATTACGCACAATAATTAAATTGATTCCGCAGTATATACGAACTTTAATATGCTACACCTGCTGCCCTCGTATAATGCTCTTAATTAAAAGCAAGCAATACGAACAATTCCATTAAATTATGGCACCTCTACCACTTCTATTGTTTTTAAAATCTTTTTGTATATCGACTACAATTTATCATTTTAATAGACAACATTTAGATGATTGATTGCAGAAGCAAGTATCATGTTATTTCCGTTCAAACAGAAAAAATATTTGGAGTCCACTCAAAATGAAATCGCAATAAAAGAATAATTTAATTTTTGTAGAAGTGTGGGAAGTCAAAGGCTGCTCACCTCCGTTCATTCACCTTTTTGGGGATATGTGACTTTTACAGAATTATCGCCAATTTACCCAGCAAGGCATCAAAGGGAAAACTCGTGTTTCCACATCATTGCTCGGTGACTGTTGCTTCTCAGGTGAGAAATCATCATCATTCATCAGTGTCAGATTGAATATAAAAACCTTTCTGGTCAACCACAGGGGAAATTATGTTTCCTTCAATAAATAATTGAACTGTGACAGGTTGAGATTTCTGATGATTGCATTGGCTTTTGTAATTTTGTATTAAAAGACCTTTTAGGTCCTTCGATTTAGTACAATTAAGAGGCTTAGATTTGCTTTAAATATTCCATTCCACCTTATCGTAAAATGTTGAGCATTTTCATTCTTTAAGCTTGCGACGGTTTATTGCCATGTTACCAATGCTTTTTATGCAGAATTTAATTTGCATACCTTTACCTCAGATTTAGAGTCCGGATAAAAGGCTGTTCACACCTTACATTGAAATACTCTTTAATATATCCCTGTAAGAAGCTTTTCAGCTTCGCATATTTATATGCAAAGCACACGAAGCCGGATTTTTCAGACATATCCCTTCTATTATTAACTTCGAGTGCTGAATTATTCAGCTGCGGCCCTGTCCTGTTCTATTTCCGAATGCTAAACGATATTTTAAATATTAAAATGGTTCGACGTTATGACGGTGAACTGCGGCTACAACTATTTGTACGCTGCCAGCTGGCACCAATCCATTTTTCCTTTTCCATCCGTTCACTTCCGCCACAATTACAGCTACATTGTGTGGTGGCCCTTTGCCAGATGTTGCCACAATCATGAAACGTAATAAAAGTCCCAGCCACACTGTACTTGGGTCCATTCTTGGCATAATGAGACATAACAAAAGTCGTTTTCTTTTGGGAAGATACGCCTTATTGACTGCTAACACGACAATTGCTGGAGGACATTTTCTGACACTTACTTTACGGCCAGACAGCCAAAGATTCACAATCTTAAAGCAAAATATATAAACCAGTTGCGCAATCATCTGGTTTGTATCGATTCCTGAGTGCAGACGACATAAATCATGATACCTTTTCTAATTTTTTTATTACTAGAAGATATATGTATATATTAAGACCTATCTTGTCCATCTTGCCCAAAGAATTCTGTGCTGGCGAACAGATTGAACAGACAATCGGTTTGAGTTTTATGTATCTGAGTTTGTCTGAATCTGTTCATGATTAAAGTGATTACTGTTTGTTTTTACCTCGCCCACTTCTGCATCTAGAGCATTTCCAGATTGCTTACACATTAAATTATAAACATTTTCTAGCTAACGGAAATTGGGCAGCGGCGTGGAAAAGATCGCCATAAGCCGGAAGTGCTTCTATTAAATAAATTAGCCACTCGTATTTCTACTTATCATTTTTGGATCATATATAACATTAAATCTAGCCATTAAAGCTTCCCATCTCGCCAGCATTTTCATTATTAAAGGAAAATAACAAATTAAAAAGAGAAACATCTGGCGAAAATGCTATACCATAGCCATCTGGAATTATAAATGAATATAAGACGGTCCAGAGCATGTGAAGAAGTTAGCTTATATGCGCCTTATGGTAAAACTTTTGGTTACATATGAGTTAAGCCACCAGCTCATTCCCTAAACGCAATAAAATAGTTGGTGATTCTCTGCAAAAACAGTGAAAGGTCTCGACCATCTCTTTGTCTGGTTGGTATTTTCCAACTTATCAGAATATTCACTTAATGAATACAAATACAAAATCTTTAATTTCTGCCTTATTTATGTATTTTGAAAAGCTTTCGCATTTGAAATTTTTTTCAATTAAAAGTCTGAAAAATCCTAGTCAGCAAAATGCCACTTCCAGGAAGGTAAAGCATCGTTTGGTGTATGCATTGGACAGGTGATGTGACACAGGATGCGATGACCAGCATAGATTAAAAACAGCATCTTGTTGTTTTTATTTTAACGATGGCTTATGCAAAACGCCATGCAACACATGTCGCCCCCGGGTTGGGGTATACACATAACTGTCCAGCAGCAGCAGCAGCAGGAGCCGTAACTTTTATAGAAGGCCAATCATCAGATGCTGTGCATTCATGGCGTAATGCTGTTTTTATTAAAGCCAGCTTATCCTTTGCTTCCTGTCACGCGGCTTCACAAAATGAAATGAAAATTCCCTTTGGCAACCACAGACGAAATTTATAATTTTATGTAATTTATTAATTTGTAGCTCTGTTGATGATGTGGTAGAAATACATATGACATATGAACACGTTATCAGAGAGCTCTGCCATAGCCCTTTTTGTGCACTTGTGCACTTCAGACTCCCTGTTGGCGATGAGCTTTATTGCTGCTGAAAATGGGAAATATTTGACGCACTGCAGACAGGCAAAAAAAATGTCTGTTTGGTCGAAAGTCAGAAACCTAGAATATTCCAAATATCAGCTTTATTTGCCACAGAATTATATGAACAGAGCTTCACTCCGATTCTTTAAGCATTTCGCTTATTTCATCAGACGTACGTGTTGCGATAAACATAATGAGATAAGCCACTCAGCCACAAGGAATTCACAATTCTAATCTCTGAACAACACTTTTCGCATAAGCTGCCAGGAACCGTGTGTAAAAGATTTCCACAACGTTTAAAAATGTTAACCATGAGAGTGAAGCCAGCAGGAAACAGGCAGCCCACAGTCTGTCGCTCTTCCGTTGCTTCTCTCTCAGGTGACAAGAGACAAACTTTGTTTTAACAGCCACACATCTGGCTCAACACGCCCAACAAAAAAGCCGCATCAACATTTGGTGTCGGCTCCCTAATCTGGGCATTAAACACCTACTTATGCGCTCAGACATTATTTTCAAAATTTTAAATTGTGAAATGTTAATTTTCTACCGCACACAAAGGATTCATCGCGCATTATAGGCGCATTAATTAGCGTAAGTATTCATACAATTTGTATACGATTTTTTATTGATATTAAATAAATGAAATAGTTTCTGGAATGTTGTAGTGATATGTACATATGTAACGTTATGTTATATATATATAAATACATATATAAGACTAAGAACAAACAGATAATACCAATGTCTTTCTTTTAGATGTTCCTATGTCATTTCTTTAGTCCTTGCTACGAAACTTAACAAACTGATCTCAAGCTCTTCCAAATATGCAAATAAAATGGAAATTTATTCATTTATTTTCACATGCAACTGTTGAATTTTCCATATCATTCCGGTCCGATGGAAGAAAATTCATGTTTCAAAACTTTATGAAAAGCACTCTTTTTATTACCACTGACTGAGGCAATACCCGTATTCCAGCTGACCGAATCCAAAGAGGGAGGACTTCAGTACCAGAGAAATGCTCCAACAATTATTAAAATGGCTTTTATTACATACATGCAGCACACACACAGACACATATATAACTGCACACAAAGAAATGAGGGTTGAATACGTGACTGTTGGTAATTTGTCTGTGTGCACACTGCGTACACGTAATGTGGAGCATACAAACGCCAGGAATTTGAAACTGCCTTGGCCTCATGGAGGGTCTCCACCAACCAGGTTCTCTTCCTGCCGCAGTCCCTCTCATTGTCGATTCATGTATGCTAATGTTGCCTGCCTTTTGCCTTGTGGCCTTCTTTTGTACTTTATTATGCTTTTAATTATTTCTTTCTGTTCGTTCTGTGCCTTTATGCACATTTCATTATTCCCATCAAATACGACAACTATGGTGTCCCTCATAACGCATCAGCTGCACGGGAAGCTTGGTTACACAGCATGGAGTTACACATAACCATCATGACTAAATTATATGCAAGCAATTGTATTCAGAAAGTTTTACAAATTTTTCAATTCATAACCAGAAGGGCGGATCTTGGTACGAGTATGTGAAGAATATTTCACACTCGTGTCATGACCACAACTACATACGAGTGTCACCGCTCCTTTTAAGGCTCGACGTGTGAAAAAATGAATGCTCAAGCGAAAAACGAGCTGTTACTTCCCAGTCATTCAGGACTGGAGTGGAGTGACATATGTCAGTGCTGATAGGGACACAGACAAACGCCTCCGACGACGCGACGGGGTAAAAGCAAGCACGGAAAATGTCAAGTGGATGGTGACAATAGAACAAACTACTTTCGCTCCCATCGCAATCATCATCATATTTAACACAAGCTGCCTGCCAGAGGTATGGAACAAAATATGAGAAATATTTTCGAGACTGGCTGCTTCTGGGTGGCGTCGGAAACAAATGATGTTATTTTTCTGACGAAAAGATATAAGCAACAATTTCTCATTGTCAGGAACAATGCTTCCCGCCTGGAAATTTCAACCTGTATAAAATCATACCTTCCTTTTTTTTTGCAATAATATCTGGCATTAAGAAAAAAAAATTATATTATCCATATAATCAAGCCCTGGAAAAACTTCTTGCGGGAATAAAACTGTGCTATGGGAGTCGATTCGATTACCGATACGGCAATAAAATGTAATTAGTATGCCAGCACACACGCATTTACAGAGCAACGTCAACATATTTATGGTCGATGACTGGTCGAAACAGAAACAGCAGTACTCCAGAAGGAATATAATATAACTAATAACTATAAATATAATGTAAAGCATACTTTTGAAAAGAAAAGCTCTCACAAGTGCTCCACGACCATCAAAGAGCAATGGAAAAAACTTCAAAGTGTATAACCCTAAAAGTTTGAGGAAAATAAAGGAGATGTTAAGGAGCTACAATAAAATCGGAATGAATGCAATTTAGAGAAAGACCCTATAAGTATATAGAGTGAAAATAAAAGCTTGGTGATGGAATAACGCATGCAAGTAAATCGAATTTGACGAGATCGACTGTTGCATGATCCAATATGTTTCGAAGGATTGAATACATTTGCTTGACTATGTACATTGATTGCAGTGCGCCAAGGGGTTTGAGCAATGTCGTTTGACAGCGACCGAAATTCCTGGCACGACCTTAAAGTACTCAACTGCCCCCATGCCCCAGCGGAAATTGGAGTGCACGCAGTGGAGGTTGTGCCTGCCTGTCCATCAGTCTGTCCATCAGGCAAAGTCCCACTTGTCTGATTGTCAGTTTGCCTCTATTGCAATTCCCTCATCCCCATCGAGCGGGTCTGTCTCCACGTTTCTTTGATGCGCCTTTTGCCCGCGTAATTGTGCGTAGCAACAAAACCAATAGCCAACATCCCAAACAGCCACTAACGCAGTCCATTGAAGCACCATCCCGCACATCGGGAAATTGCTTGTTTCCTCTGCAAAGAGTTGGACGGGAAATCGACATTCAAATTGGCATGGGATTGGCCATGCATTCGCTGGCGCTCCGAGGATTTAAACAGGGCAACATTGTTGTACGTTATCGGATATCCACGCAATCAATACGATATATTTTTTTGACTAAGTGGTAACAATTAACAATCAATTAACAGGCGTTCCTGGGGTATTATTTATCAGCTAAAATGGCGAGTACTTTAAATTAATATACAAGTTTCAAAAAAAGTATCCGTTCTTCAATAAATTTGTAATGTTTAATCTTCTTAATAAAAAATAGCGTTTATTGCAGCTTTAAGTGGTAAACAAGCTCTTCCATTTTAATTAACTCAAATTTAAAATGGTTTGGACTGTCAACAAAATAAATCAAATTAGTTCTAGTTCAAAAATCACAGAACAGGCCACTACTCTTTTTTGGGTTCTGGTGGGTGCTGTTGCAGCCTAAAAAATAATTTATATTTCAAGACAACACTTGCACCCTATTTCATCTGATATTCTCAGTATATAGCGGCGTATTTGCATGTAAAGCTTTTTTGACTGTTTTTTATTCAATAAAATCCATAGGCTCTTAAAAAAGGTTCCTAGTAAGTTTGTGAGTTAAGTGAGGCAACAGGGGAAAAGGTTTGCTCCTTGATATAAGATCGTGCTACCTGTCAGCAAACAATAATATCAACAACAACAACAAAAATCTGCATTTTCATCTAAAAATTAATTAAAGCCGAAGAACGTACAGTCAACAAAGCATTTTGCAGACAAACCCTAAATGAAGCTGGAATAAAGTTGGGCTGCTGTCCGTGAGTTGTGGCAACCGTAAACCTGCTGCCCAAATCCCCAATTTAAAATACGGCACACAAATATTTACTTTGGTCCCACAATGAAGCAGCTGGTGGTTCCGTAAGTTGGAAAATGTAACAAAAGGTGGAGGAAAAAAAGAAAAAGGTATTCGAATTTGGTTGTTATAAATGGTTTTAGTGTAAGGTTAAGGTACATTTTTGGGGATTTAATCAAGCCAAGTCCCTGCAGCATGTAAGTTGAAACACAATTTTCAGATACTGATGGAATTTTCTCTCAGCTCACGAAAGTTCTTTGTACAGAACAAATCTCTATTGTGTACAAAAATCATCAATTAGATTGCCATTCGGTGAGGCATGCAGAAACACTGCCCGCTTTACCGTACCTGCTACCATTCATTACTTTGGCTTGCCGCATTGCATCCGCAACTTGATTACAAAAGTTTCGTTACACTCACGCTTTTTGTGGAAATTTAATTATCACACAACATCACGAGTCCTCTGCGGTTGCTGCGCGTGCTGCAAATGCAATTTCCGTGCTAAATATTTTCACAAAGCGAATACTTTCTTCTTTTTAAAGGATTTTCCATGTGCAGCAGCTATATTCTTTTCTTTTGAAACAGCTGCATAGCTGAAAATAGTTACACAGTCACGGCTAAATTTTTCGCATACCAAAATTGATATTGAAAATTGCCCGCACAGCATAGACATTGCACCTGCAATCAAATTCAGTTTTCATTCAAATTGGATTCTCATTATTGGCCCCAACATTTGGCAAAGCAATTAGCACGTAACTCGCAGTGGACCGAGAGTTTAATTGGATTGCTTTGTGGTTCCCAGTGAGAATTTAGAGCCTGAAAAACACCAACATGTCGCACTGTTGAATTATGACCACAGGCCATGCCCCGATGCGGACACAGAACGTGGCCACTGAGGTCAATGTGGCAGTGGCTGACATCCGGGCCGGCACACGCGGGGATATTTAACACCAAATACATACCAAATATGCCAAGCCTGTGCCCAACCCACGGATTTTTCAAGCCTTTACAGATGGATTGACTAATGGTAGGCGTAACACGGAGCCGCTTCAAATACGAGTACATGCTGGACTCAACTTTTTGGAATTTTACCGCACCTTCAAACTTTTATTATTTGGGTACTTCTAAAAGATAAGTTATTTTCATCCAAAGCTAATACAAAACTCAGCAAAAAAAATTAAGACATAAAAAACAAAAAGAAACGTAAAATTTGTATAAAAGAGAAAGAATCTGTTGAATTATTTTTTGTAAGGCATTTTTAAGCGAGTTAAATTCCATTTAAGTTTATGGATAAGATCGGAATGATTTGTTAAAGCATTCTTCTGCTGTTGAACAAAGTGAAATAGTCAACGAGCACTGTGTGGAAAATTCAATTAAATTCCATATTTTATCCTGCCTTACCTCTCTTACATTACTCTGCGAAAATGTATATGATACTGATACTTAATATTTAATTAAAGTTATTGCATGTACGCCACGCAGACATGACCACATAAAGGCAAATACACAAAGCTCTGTATGGCGCCCTGCCAGACAAAGTAGGTTAACTTTATGGCGGGGTTACGAACCTCTATAAAAACGACTGTTTCCAGGCGAGGGCTTTGGCCATGAGCTGTCGAAAAGGGCAGCAACAGTAATTACCAAATTAAAGGTCAGACAAAACAATACTCGAAAAAAACATTCAATGCGTCTGGCACGTGCCTGCGCTGTGGTTTTGGTTACAGAAAATTCGATTTTCTAAATATAACTAAAACTAAAATAATTAATTTTAATGAAAGTCTAGTAAAAATAATCTGGGATGAATTAAGGTAAAACAAAACAATACTCGAAAAAAACAATCAATGTCTGTGGCACGCGCCAGACAAATTCAACACCAAGAAAAAACGGAAATTTTCCTGTCTGTAGCGTGGAAACACTGCAAAATTTGAATTTTGTGGCATTGACGTATCGCGTGCACTGGTATTCTGTAGTGTAAAGTGAAGCTCACATGTCGTATGTTTATTTATCCATTTCCACAGACTCAAGTGTGGCCAGGAGTGGGTTGCCTCTTCAATCGGATTGAAACACTGACCGTTATGACTGCAGCTGTCAAAGCTTCTTGGAACTGTGGCACAACTCAATTAATACCTACATGCATAATATGTAATTTCGTTTGAAAATAAAGCTGGAGAAGATGTAATCGAATGGCAGGCTTTCTTCACCCGAAATTGACTCTTAACCAGCTAAGCCTTAACCTGTAATCCTCTTACATTTAGGTAATAAAATGTGCTCTTAAGAAATGGGGAAATATGTAATTAAATCACAGGAGTTTCAGCGGCATCGAATCTGCTGGCTAAGTCATATCTATAAGGCACAGTTTCAGTAAGCCAATAAGAAGACGATGAAGCTGCCAAACACATTGTCCTGTTCCATAGGGAATCCAAGAGAAAACAGACAATGCTGAAACGGAAGTCGATGCCGCCCAAGTCTTTGGCCAAATGAAGTAAATGTTTTGTTCATTTTGTTTGCCATCTTCCCATATAAAGCATTGTGGTCTCGGTCTGTTCTGCCACCCATAAATAGCTTATAAAAGACTGGGCCACCGCTTTTCATATTCCGTCAGGAGTCTTCCAATTTCCATTGTTAGCGGCCATCAATGAGTACTTGGAAGAGCTTCTGCTGATGCTCCTTTGCCAGTACTTACTTAATTGTTGGGCTTCGCCATGGCTTTAGCCCAGCAACAATCGAATCAGAAAAGCAGGAAACCAACCAACGAGACGGCAAGTCCATTTTAACAGCTAGCACATCGTTACTTTTATGACAATTGAAAACCAAAGGGAGGAGATACTTGTATCTGTTCCAGCAAACAATTAAAATAAATAAATTAAAAAAGGCTAGTGGTCCCCTGTTAAAAGAAAGTCTCTTCGACTCCCAACCCCACTGGTTGGGTAAGAAGGCATCATTATGATTTGGGGAATCTTTATGAGTAAACTTGTGAAGGAAAATACAACTGCGCTACTTCTGTGGGTTCATAGCTTCATACCTTCCACCCTTTCCCAAGCACGAAATGATTTATGACGAGTACATACTCACATGCTAGCAGCTTTGACACTTATAAGCCAGCAGCATTATCTTTTCATAATGATAAATCAATCAATTTTATCCGATTACGTATTATCCCAATCATTTTCATTGTCAAATGTTTATTTATCCTAATAGCTATTTAATATTTTCAAAATATTTACTGTTCAACAGATGTTTAAACTTTAAATACATAGTTCATTGTTCTGGAATATGTATTCATCTGTTTTAAGTTTTCTTCGTAATTTTTAGTTTAACTCATTTTGCAGATCCCACGACCTCAAGTGAATTTTATGTTGCCACGACCCTAATTTGAATGTGAATTCTCTCCCCAAGGGAAACCAAAATTTCACGCACTGTGCACACTAAAATGTATGTAAATACATACATGCATTCATATATGACCGACCACTATAAAATTGATTATAGAATTGAATTTTCTGAACTGCAGCACTGAGGAAATTTCGTGCGGATGAAAAAATGCGAATTGCATTAAAGATTTTCAGTTTCAGAATGATGATGCGTTTAAATTTGCATATCAATCAATACCAGAACCAAAGAACAAAAGTCTAGTTTGTTGAGTGATTTCATTAAAAATTTGTTGTCGTTTAACTTAATCAAATTCTGCGCCCATGATGGGCGTTACGGCCAAAAACTACTTAAAATGCAAATTGAATCAATTAAGTGTGTAAATATTTACAAACGGTATTAAGCGATGTTTGTAGATCATGATTTCCCTTATGTAGCCATCCATGGGATGTACTTGCAAGTACATTGAACTTTAGTTATGCATGGCCATATAATCTTTAGTCATTTATCTCATTTTTATCTGTCTCCCAAAATTTTCCTACTCTGGATGCTCCTTATTTTTCCTGCTCTGTTTAAAAAAATAACTTGAGAACTAAAAGAACTTAAAGCCATCATCAACAGCTCATTTCTCATGATACGAGTATTTTCTACACTTTATCTTCTACTCTTCCATTTTCTCTAGTGCATATTTCTATTCATTTTCACTAGTCAAGCGGTGGGGCTTGCAAACAATTTTTCATAGTTTTTCCACTTTGCAGAATGCACTTCAGTATGCAACCGGCAACTCTTAGAAGTTGTAAACTCTCTGGCAATGTTGAAATGCTTTCTTCATTGGCCCTTTCAGTTGCAGCTGCAGTCAATGTCGACAGAAAAAATATTCCTTTTCAGTTTTAAAAGTGGTTCTTTACATACTTTTTACTTCAGCGAAAATATATAGCAGTGAAATGCACTCTACAAGAGAAGGCACAACAGTAAAAATATCTATTGTGCCACATGAAAAATAATAATGACACGAAAGAGAATAGTGAGTGATTAGCAAATTGAAATTACCCCACTAGAGGAAGGAAACACGCGATCAAGAGCGCATGCAATTTCAGAGCGGGACACGCGAGGAAGAAGATTCATGGCATCGGGGAAAGACACGCGACTCTCTAAGAATATGTGCGGAGTCTATTATTATTAGTGATGATCTAATCATAAGCTACCAATACTTCAAGTATCTTATTTTCAAAAAATTTTTGTACGGCATAAGAGCCAAAGTACCAAATAAATTTTTCGTTTTACAACGAAAACTATTCTCAACTATTTTCCTTCGGATGACCCATAGAAGATGTCAATGAGAAATATATGCAAAAACAAACCAAAGCAAAAACAGTCTAGCGGCTAATTTAACGAAAAATTAAAAGTGAGAGGTGTCCAAGGAGAATATATGCTGAAGGGGGTCCTCAATATCTTCTTAGTTCCCCTATAAAGGAATTTGTTTATGTTCAAGTTTCCTGACCCCTCATTCTGTTTAGATCCCTCTCAGACAACCCAATCTCATGCACATATAAAGAAGCAACAATAAGCCAAAAAAAAAAAACGAAAATACTTTTTTGGATATCCCACAAAAATCAAAAGTACTTAAACGAGTTTAAAGCAGACTACTCAATATTTAACCCACATTGAATTCTGTGGCAGAAAGTCTGCGACCACACTAAAAGAAAACTTCCGTTCTCTCTTTTTGTTTTGGTTCCTGGTAGTTGGAAAAGTTTGATTAAAATGCCGTCGACAGAGAAACTCAAGTTGCAGCGGAACAGATTGGAAAATGTGATGGCAGTTAGGAAATTGGGTTTATTTCGGGCACGTACATGGCTGGCTGCCTTAAAAGAAATTGCCATTAAAGTGCAGTTTTTGTTGCCAATAGAGTGCAGTGCTTTTAAAAATTTAAAAATAAAACATCATAAATAAATAAAATATCAGACATAGCTTCTACGATATTTGAACTTGACTTTTTGAAATGGATGGACTATAAAACACTAATTTTCTTACATCAAATAGTTTTCACTAAAGAACCAGCATACCTTTACCAGAAACTTAATTTCGCTAACTCTGCGCGAACCAACAACATAAAGAGCATTCGATACAAAACATTGAATTCAGAACGGCAATATTTTATAAATGCAATTCGCATATGGAACCAGCTTCCCCATCATGTAAAGTCATTGAGCAACCCAACGCAATTTAGGAAAAATTTAAAAACACACCTACAATCATAACACATAAAACTAAAAAAAAAAAAAAAAATATATATATAAAAACCTAAAATAAGAATAAAAATGAAAAAATGAAAAATTGAGTTTAAATTAAAGTATATTAAATATTATATTAAATATTAAATACAAAATAGATGAAATAAATTAATCTTGATGTATGTCAAATATTGTTTAGAAATAAGAGTAAATATTGTAATTGTAACTATAACTCTTCTGTGACTAGTGCATTAAAAATAAGTTTTACTTGTAGCACTAGGAAAAATCAAAATAAACATAAACATAAAAAAAAACAGATTTTCTGGAAACATTTTTTATTTACTTTTTTCATCCAAATCACTTCAAAGGATAAGCAAAACGGAGAGACCGGAAAAAATTAATGTCAAAGGCTCTATCAGAATGGTGAAAATGTCTTCATAATGTGCATTTGTAACCTTATTAATGCTGGCAATTTAAAACCTCTTCATTGCTTGTCCCTGCAAATAATGAAAAGAAAATGGCAGAACATGGAAAGTCTCAGTCCTGTTAATGCACTTACCATACTCCTATACGGACGATGAACTCGAGCTAAGCAAAGGTGAAGTTGTGTGTATTGGTTTGATAAAGAAATTTTAAAATATACAATATAGGTCGAGTGGAATTAGGAAAGTGAACCAAGCCAGCATACAGAAAATAAGCTCCAGAGCTGACCGTTAAGTAGTTTTATATAAGCCGAGAGTCAGTTGTAAAACTAAAAGCAAAATAAAGCAAAACTTTGCAGAAAAAAAAATTCTGAAAGGACATAACACATAACAAAAAACACACAAGAGAAACAACGAAGTCTGAAATTGTAATACAAAATTTCAGATAGCGCAGCTGGTTGGAAAAAGTTGACGAGGTTAGTCTCAAAATTCAACAACGTCCAGACCAGAAATGAAAATGCGAAAACTGCCACAATAGAGAGCAAACAGAAAGAAAAAAAAAAAAAGCATAAGCTGCAAAATGGATAAGTATCGAGCTCCGAGGAGACCTCATTGAGAATTCTGTGAAAGCACTTGTCATAGTGGGTGGTATAATGTTTTTAAAGAGCGTTTTTCTAGTATCCGCCGCTCGTGTAACTATTCCACAATTCATTTATGGTCAAATGAAATTAATGACCAGTTTTCGGATAAAATAAGCCCGTTAGAAAATGTCTACCAATTGACTTTAATTTCAGCTTAAATGCTGTAATTATTTCTGATTCTGATTCATTTGTAGGACTGAAAGAAGCCGGGGCATCAGAATAGGCAATGATTATATATTATACAATACCCAATAGAAGGGGACATTCGTCCTCATTTGGAGCTCACTTGTTGTATCTGATTGCGTGAGAATCGATATCATTCAATCGAAAGTGGGTCAACGATGAGCAAACAGAAGGAAAACTCAGACAGTCAGATGCGCCAGTTCATGCTACTCTCTCCTTACACTCAATTACCTCTATTCGTTTCAGCCGACATAGAAGCCATTGGCCAATTCAGTTCTTAGGTTTGGTGGCACTGGAAAAAAGGGTGCGGAGTAGCTGGCTGCAAACTGGTCTAGTCTGTCCCTCATTGTGCTCCCTGGCACGCACAATTACGCGGCAAAAGAGCGCATCAGGCAGAGTGACAAAGATGGGGTGGGGGCATTGGCAGAACAGCAAACACATGAATGCGTGTACGTAGTTTCCACGTTTTACTCATCTTTTCTTTGCCACTGAGCAGTAAATAGGCGGTTAAACGGAAGTGTGGAAGATATGTAGTAGGACTCAGAGCAGAGTACTTTGTGGCACGTGATAGGGCTTGAGCCATCTGTCATATTAAACGGCCTCGGAAATTTTATATATTCCGCGTGACCCAATACTGACATCAGAATATGGAAATATATCCCACAAAAAAGTCAAACAAAAAAGTACAAGAGGGGAAAAGTCGAGAAAATTGAGTTGAGGTGATGTGACGACAGGGTCTCAAGGTAAGTGTTCGACTGCAAAGCCAAATTTAGACTGTTTAACATAATTATATGCTTTTTATCTACCTAATCAGCAAAAGATCACATACACAGTTCAACAATTAGAGTGGAAATGTCGGAATGGTATGACAAACAAGTTCCATATGAAGCATATGAAGTGCCATATTTCATTCTGTTGCTCTATCTTCCATGCGGACCATGTCAAGTGCATCATTAATAATGGCAATGTGCCAGATAGTTTCTACCCCGCCAGACACAGTCCAGCAGCTGCCATTCCCCTGCCAGATGTCCGCTCATATATTACAAGATGTGCCTAAGGAGGGGTCAAGCATCCAAGATTGAGTAATGGCTCACACATACAGCAAGATATTTACAGACAATGAACTCGGAAGGAAGGCATGAGGCTGGACATGGTCCAGTCCATGGAGTGGGTTTGTTTTGGTTTCCATTATTTGTAAAAGTGTTGAAGCTTGGACGTGGCTGGCATAGAAAAATATACAAAAAGAAAATCCTAAGGCTCACTTTCAATTTTCTTTTTCTTGTCCAACTTTAAATTTAGCAGAAAAATAAGTATAGGTAAGCAAAATAAATATTATGTGTGGTTTCGACTTAAATTCAAAATTGGGAAGGGTATACAAATAGTTTAAATGTGCTTCGTTGTATCTCAGCTTACATATATAAATATTAAGACCAATTTTAATACATATTTAAAATATCATTCCAGGAAACCAGAGAGAGCATATGAGTATGTGAGCAGGACTCGCTGAATAATTCATAGTTGAAGGAATATGATAGCCTACGGAGGAGCATTTTCATCATATGCAAATTTCACGTTTGATGTGCATACGACCAGTGTGCCCAACGACAATACAAGCCGCTGACGTCGTTGTCTCATGCATGGCTAATGTGAGTTAAAAAGAATGAGAAAGTCGAAATTCTAATTTACTTTCTGTACACATAGATGAAGATACACTCCAATGCACAGGATAACCAAGGGAAAACCAAAACAACAAACCCATTTTTTGTTGTTGTTTTGATCAAACTAAAAAAAATATTTAAAATTTCAAAACAAAAGTGGAAAACTTAAAGCTTCCAAATTTAATATATTATGTAACGGTTTTTTGTGGTTTTTTATTTAGTGATTCTCAGTTCTCACGCAGTCGGACAGACCAATAAATTAAGCAATCTAAAGAACAAAAATATCAGACTGATGAAACGATAGAAATACTGAGCTACAAAGAGTTCATGCATTCCGTTGTGTTTCCTTGAGTTGGATATCAAAAGATCATTAGTCGTTTCACTGTCAGAATCTTCCCGCTAAGCCATAAGCAAGGAACATCATCATTATGAAGCACATTTAAACAGGCAGCATGGAATAGCAACTGTTGTGAAAGTCAGCGCTTTTCCTTGACACACCCTTGTCTGGCTCTGTTGTCGCTGTTGATGATGATGACAGGCAAAGGTATTTCTTTGTTACAGAAAATGTTACTGAGATTGTCACCATCTATTCAAGGCTTTCAGCGCACTCAACTATCAGTGGGAATGTCACGAATGACAGATTCTGCGGTTTGTTAAGTAAAATGAAGATGAAATGTGGGGTAGTGACATGTGGACGTGTTCTATAAATACATGCCCCATTAAAGAATGAGCGATAATATTATTTTGTTCTTTTAGCTTTATTTTTATTATTATTTTCCAAATGCTAATTTAATCATACGGAAATTTAACTCTAAATAAAAACAAGAGCTCTGTGTTTTTCCGAAAATTAAAAGACAACTGACAGCAAAAAAACGCTGTTCTGGAGAGCGTAGGCATGGTCTGGGACCATCAAAATACACAAAATGTGCCAAATGTTGTCTGGCTGTCATTCCAGTTCAACATTTCAGAAAATTGCCTTTTTCTGACAGCCAAATGTATGTGTAATTATTCCTGTCCACTGTCGAAATGGACGGGGCGGGACTCTGGTCATTCTTTGTCGGCAAAATGCCCCCAACAATTATTATGATGGCTCCCTCCCACATGAATACTTTTGGGTCACGCGTGTGTACTAAAACTTGGAGTTCGCTTTACTACGTGACTGTTGGTAATTTTCGTCCACACTGCGTATACGTAATATGGCAGCAGCCCAAACTAAATGTCCTGTTGCACTGCTGCGAGTGCTTTGGGTTCTTTTAGCTCTCCATTTAGATTCTACAGGGGGGATTTTTTTTGGTTGGTTTTGTCCTTCCTGCTCCCCTCTTCAACGGCCTTTAACATATTATTATGGTATTTACGTGGCTCCCTCACCATTTTTCTGGTAACACAATGTTGCCAGGTTACAGGTTCTATTGTTTTTACTTTTACTTTTTGTTTCAATATTGTTTTTTTCTTGTGTTTATTGCCATTTTATTGTTATGTCTGCTGCTTTCATTCTCTTTCCTTTTATATGCAACACAATTTACATTGCGAAAGGTATACAAAGTTCCTTGTTGAATTGCCAGATCATTAAATATTCGGCCAAGGCGGAATGGAATGCGATGACTTTACACTGATAGGAAGATGGCTTTAAGCTTCTGTAACTTTTTCATTAGGTTGGGTAAGTTTAAGTTTTAGATCCACAACTGCTTAAATTAATGTTTCTTTATCAATATATATGCTCACATATGAATACTCACTTTACCCGTTCCTTTTAGTCCAATTCCATCCTATAATTGACAGCTGTTTCTCTTCGATCGTTATGATAATTGCAACTTTACACACTTTTTGATTAAGTAATTCACTTAACTGTAACCCTAATTGAGATTTAAATAGTAATTCACATCCTAATTAAGTTAATGGATAAATACAGAAAAAATTAAAATTTTATTGGAGTCGAATTCGTTTTACTTTGTGATTTTCATTTAAATATTCCTCTGCATAGGTTATTTCTACTATATTAACTGCGATGCGGGTTGACTCTAGGCTATATCATAGCACACGCGAGTAATTGTGGGTGAAAGGCCTTTAGCGTCTCGCTCCTTGGACAGTAAAGAGGTCGGTAAAAATAAAACACGCTAAGGGGTCCGCTGTTTGTATGGGTGTCAATGAATCGCTACATAGTATATATGTAAGAATGATTGTGCATGAGTTTATTAACTTAAATATACATAGAAAGTAATATATAAAGTATTTAAACAAAGTAAGGCGACTGGGGAGGACAACATATGGAATAAAATTTCTTTATTTAGTCTCCGTTGATTTAATTTTGCTTCCCTGCTAATTTTTCGCACTGGTTACTTGTATTTTTATTTATTCCTAATTATATATTTTATTTTACTGACACGTGTCGCGCTACGCAATCCCTTACGTAGTTCATCCACATGGCGTAATGTTCTTTACCGTACCGTGCCTCTCCGTTGCGTTGCTCATGAAAGCATTATAATGACTGAAGTCTCATCGGGCTAACGACTGAGAATTTCAGACCTTACAGCTGAGGCAGAGACTGTTGCAGAGGCAGCTCTGCTAACGGAGTCGGAGTCTGCGCAGGAAAAGCCGTGAAAATGAAAACAAAATTAACACGCCAATGGTGCCTGAGGCTTAAACCAAGGGCCATAGCTATGTATCGAATGATAGTTCCTAACTGAAAGCAAAGAAATACAAATTGTTTAATGGTAATATCTTTATAATAATTTAGAAGATTCTAGAAGTTGCTTGCGAAAGCCAACCACAAAAAATATCTCAACCTTACATATACCATATAAGTATCACTTACTTTTCTCCCATTATTCTTTGAGGAGAGCTGCACTACAATTCAACGGAATAATCCCTGAGCATTTCGCTAATTCCAAAGCGTTCGTGATACGATAGACTTAATGCGATGAGCCAACTCCTCCCCAAAGGATCGAGCACTCTAATCTCTTAACAACACTTGTCGGATAAGCTTCCTGGAAACGTGCGTAAAGGATTTCCACAACGCTTTAATATTTTCACAATGAAAATGAAACCAGCAGGAAAGAGGCAGTAAAGAGGCAGCCCGCAGTCTGTGGTTCCTCCGTTGTGTCTCTCTCAGGTGATAAGAGGCAAACTTTGTTTTAACAGCCACACATCAGGCTCATCACCTCTGACGAAAAAGCCGCAATCACATTTGGTGTCGGCCTTCTAATCTGTGCCTCAAACATCTGCTTATGTACTTAGACATCATTTTCAAAAGTTCCTTGTGGAATTTTAATTCCCTACCGCACACACTCCTATGGTAGGAACTTCCGATGCAGACTCAGTTAAAATTTTGACGCTGCCACTGAAAATTCCGAGATAGTCCACATATTTAAGGAGCACATGAAACTAATTGGTTCTTTGGTTAGTTAAAAAGTGTTTTCTTCCTTCTCTGTTCTTAGTTTTATTGGTTGCGTTGTGAGTGAAATAAGTTATTGACACAGCAGGAACTTGCACAGATTAATACTAGTTTGAAATATTAAACAAAATTGTTTAAAAAAACATTAAAATTACTCATGCATAGATAATTTAAAATAAATAAATATTGTGTTCTGTGTTCTGAACTGCTGCTGCTGCTGAATATACAATTTAGTCATACATTATTTGACACAAATTGAAATTCAATTCCGTATCGATTAATAGATGCTCTGTGGAGTCAGTGTTACGGGCCATTAAGGCATAATGACAAAAAAAACCCTGCCTTGCCCAAGTCCAAAAATGTGCCCGTCTGCCCTGTTTTGGCCTTGACTTTGACTCTGGGTGAACCATCCCTTGTCAGCAAAGCGAATGTAAAGAAATTGAAAGCGATTTAGCTGATAATATCAAGGGTCTATGTGATTAATCATTCACTGGATGTGCAGATTATCATTGTCAAACATTGAGCTGAGCCCATAATAAATCAATCGTAATCACCAAAGAATGACCTTTAAGTTTCCTAAGTAAATAATTTCAGGAATGATTACCTATTTCGACTCAAAGGTTTTGCCTAATAAAAGCCAACTTAATATTAAAGAAAATATTAATTAAAATTGGCATATTTAAATAGAGATAATATTTCAATATACTTAATAATAAGTAAGTTTGCTCAGGCATAACTTTATATCCTGACATTCAGAAACTGGCAATGTCAGGAGCCTGTAATTGTTTTGCTGTTGGATGATGGGGAAAATTGTTCACGGCTTCGTTGGCAGTCTGTTTTATTAGCCCATTTTCTGCTCTGTCATAAACGTCGACAGCTCCACGGACAGGATGCTGAACATTAAAAAAAACCACAGAATTATATAAATCGAACAATAGAAATTTCACTTCCCCCAACAGGAAGATGGCAAGTCGTTCAAAGGAAGAGTAAAGAAGAGCGAAATTTCATTTTTTCAGAGGGAGTTGTGTATTTTTGAGAACGTATTCGTACAATAAAAGTGGAAAAAGGTAAAATTTATTTTAAAAATTTCAATTAAGTCGGAAAAAGTTTTGCTTTGTATGGATGGGATGGTTAGAGAGATTGCTTTCTACCCGAAAAAACACGTTGTGACTCGGGTTCATGGTACCGCATCAATAAATCAAACAAATATATGGAGGAATAGAGCAATTCAATTTGATTTCTGGCTTCTGCAAATATTATCTCTACCGTTTTATTGGCTGACATTGATCGTGTTTATTTATCATACATCACAAAACTCCTCGTAATTTGTAACATGGCTGGGAAGACGTCTTTAATGTTGAAACGAAAGTCTTTAAATTCCACGCTCGGGCTGTCCCACTTTCCAGATCCCACTAGTGGCTGCTGTTGTTTTCCCTCGAGCCTTTCGGTTGCTGTCAGCGTCTCCTGTTTGAATAACCCAGTTGAGTGGGTCCGTTGCTCGACGGTCTGCCCTGTTGTCTGTATATATTGCTTTGCTTTGCCAAAGCCTGGTCATAAAAAACTGTTGCAAAATGGTGCACAAACAAACAAATCGAAGGGACTCTTCAGTGTCCCATTTCGCAACGACTGAGCTGGCAAAAATTCAGAATTCGGGTTATTCTTTGCTGTGTATACTTACTTCTTTAAGGGATAGCAAAAGTAAAAGTAAAACAGCAATACTTTTTACAGTCGTTATTTTAACATATAAATTTAAAATTTTCAATCGATTTGTGCCCAAAGCCAATTGAAAAAGTTTACTGTTGACTTTCCATTCAGTCAGGACTGTGTATGTGCAATATTTTAAATATTCTTGCAATTATGGCAAGTTCCGTTTCACTGTCCCTGAACTTTAGTGCCAGATGTGTTGGATACACCTCAAAACTGGACTGAGATATATAAATACATACGAGAATACTATGTTGGATCTCGATGTTATTGTTGTTCTGTTGGGGGGCTGTCTAAGTCAGGCAAGCAAATGAACACACAGCCCGCAGTATCTAATGGCAAACATTTGTACAACTGACACTCCTCCCCCAAGCCCCAGACAATGTTGCTGCGGGCAATGTCAGATTGTCAGACAAACAAGGGGAGCATTGGGAGTGGTAAAGGCCTTAGAGACTGAGTGCAAAATGTCACAAGGCCACCCGAGCGTGTAATCAATTTGCTGATGTGATAACAAACCAAAATTGAGCCTGTACGCTACAGAGCTCAAATATTTGTTTGGCTTTACACAGTACAGGAAAACCAAGTACCTACTTGAATTTAATTGTGTGTTTTTCTATTTAAAGAGAAGTAAGCTCCCAAAATCTGATCTATTAAGCAGACAGTTGGCCAATGAAGCAAAATTAATTCAGTTAGAGCCCAATTCCATTGCTCAGCTAATGATCTTTTAGTTCTAAGTTGACGCTGGAAATGTAAGAATGAATTGAATGGAATAATTTCAGAAAATACTTCTAGGACAAATTTTTGGTTTCTAAAGCTCTAACTTGTTTTAAGCTGTGGCAGAAATTCCTCTGTGTACTCGAACTTAGACCCAACATATCATCATCGTCAGTGAAACAATATTATCGTTACGAATAAAATCTTCCAAATATCGAGACATTAAAATGTAATTAGGATGGCAACACACAGGCCCCGCCAGAGCAACATCAGCGTATTTATGGCTGATGCCTGTTCGCAGCATGCTCAAGTAGTACTTCAGAAAGGAGGTTAATACTTTTCCCCATTAACGACAGAATAGGTATCTCGCTGGCGGCCTGCTGTGGGCTGCTTACAATTTGTCAGCCAGTTTCCAAAAGCGATTTCCAAAAGGAAAACCATAAAATAAAATATCTCTACAAGAGACTGAACCCAGCTACTCGTTCTTTTATGTTTAGGCTCTGCACAATGTTAATGGGTTATCGACCAACAGCAACATGCCTTCACAAATTTGACAATAAGCCACAATTAATATCGATCAAAAAAGCAACTGTCCAAATTACGAACACAAACACCAGTTGCAATAAATTAAAGCAGAAAATTACCATTTAAATCACATTATATGAGTACGAGCATGCATACAAAACGTTCAACCGGCAGGAGCCCAACAAATCTGTTGACTGCACCATAGGGAACGATGGATTATACCAATTTTCCACATGACGAATGCATGTTTGATGATTCTGCCCCACAGTCCGCATGCCGACCATTAATTCACTCAATGGTTATGGCTAATTGCCTAAATGAGTGAGGCTCAATGCGATGAAAATCACACACAAATTCCCCAAGCAAATTATTCCCTTATTATCATTTGATGATTCCCCTTTAGGGTTGGGTTTCAGCATTTATTTTCCAGCGGCCGACTGGCTTCATAAATTATTCAAAGAGAATTTCGTACACACATTATTCGTATAGAATAACCGAGTTGGTAATTTTGCCGCTAAAAGCATCAAAAAAATGTGTGTGAAGGAGTTAAATTTTTGTATCTCAGATATGGACTGAACTTGAAGGTACTCATTTCGGATTTCCATAAATTAAACTGCAAGTAAAGTATTCATTTTTTAACGCTTGAAAAATTAAAAAAAAAGTTTTTTCAAGTGGCTTTTTAGATTTTTAGATTTTTTAGCTTACTTAATCGCTTGCGTACCACATAAAGTTTTAGATCTGCGTCATGCAAGGGATGCAGCTTTCTCACCCATTTCGTATTGCGACAATTTTTACCGCATTCATCCATCCATTAAGTAAAGTTTCTTGCTATGCGGAAACTTTACTACAAAGTTGTGTCACGCTTCCGCTTATTGTGGGAGTATAATAAACACATAATATCATGAGTTCTCTGCGGTGCCTTCTCTTGTTGCAAATGGAATTTTCGCGTTCAAATATTAACCAAACTCCCTCGTGCCTATGCATAAACTTTTTATTTTACTTAGCATATATGATAATGCCGGGTTGATAGCTACAGAAATATTCACACCAAAAATGATTGCCTAATCATTTGGAATACAGGCTTCGTGACACAATTACCTCATTTAAAGTGTTCCTAAATTTTCCTATTTAATAAAAAACTGCTTCGATTTAGCCTCATGTTCAACTTAATCGCATCAGTTTCCACCAGCAATGAAGATGCCAAAAAGTAAGAGCCACCGCATTTGATTTGAATCTTCCATTAACACAGCATCCATCTTAATTATAATCCAAATTTAAGAAAATAATCTTTTTCGTCCAGAGAATCGGAGCCAAGGGCCACTCAAAAAGAATGTCGAAAAAAAAAAAAAGCCCAGACTGCGTTTAAGAACGATTTTTGTAAAGCTGAAAGCTGCTTAGCACATTTAACCAGCTCCTTGACCTATATGCAAAGCAGCTTAGCTTCCTCCCAAGAAGAGTCCTTCTCTGGGTGCTCCTCCTTTTGCTGTTCTGAATGGCTTATTGAGGAGCTGGTAAATGGCTCCCGTCTCAATGGCCATTGACTTCGATTTGTTATAAAAGATAGGCGTGCACTTGTATGCATTCACAGTTCAATCTCTTTCGTCTGCAAAGAACAATGACCTATAATCTGTATAGGTATATTTTTTGTATTCTTTTTTTGATAAAAACCTATAAAAAAAAGTTGTAGAACTAATTGTAGACAATTCAATTTATTTAATCAAATTCATACAACTTTGGTTTTAACTGACATTTTTAATATCAGTGCTGTTTCGATATACTACTTGTATATATAGAACATAAAGTATATTACTTTTTGCCGTTGATGTCCGTGTAGGCTGAGAAAGCGCCCCTGTAGGCACTAGCCGACGACACGAGGAGAGCAGCGAGTACAAATGCGAAGACCTTCATTTTGTTTGAATACAATGAGACTTAGGAAACAGCTAGAGTTTATATAGCAAACCAATGCAGACTAAACCGCACGGACTAATGGGCGAATCTAAATTATTTAGCGGAATAATTGTATCGGAATGCATTAAAAAATGCATTTAAATGCATTAGAAACACATTCCATTCTCGTTTGTTACAAGCAAATTATCCATGCCATACATACATGCCAAAAAGTTTTTCATGACTCAACAGCTTCTAGGGAATTCTCGTTTCTTTTCGGTCCTTTTGTTCCTTGGGTATGTTCTCCAGCATATTGTTCCGCAAATCTTATTTATGCACTCCTTTATAAAAACATTGTCTATGTAGGCTATGTTGTATTTCAGAATAGAGAAGTAAATGATTTGAGCTAGTTAGTTGTATAAATTCCCTTTAAAGATTTATTTTTATTCTCAACAAAAAACAACACATTATTCATTTACATACATTACAATGGGACGAAGTTACCTCAATAATTGGACCTACTAAAATGAAAATAATGATAAGCTGGTCAAGGGGATACTACAAACACAAACTGCATGGCTCTAACGGCTAATGGCACTTGGAGTAGTGAACCCAACCAGGTCGCGGCCCACTCCCTGGTCCTTCTGCTCCTCAGGGTGGTAGCTAACGCCTTAATCGATTTTACCTACAAAAACGGTACGTCAAAGTGAAGTCAAAGCCACCATAAAACATGGTAATGCCATGAGGTTTATAGAGAAATATTTCAAAAGCCATTGATGTGTGGTGTCTGTCACAGCTGTCACAAGGAAAAAAATATATAACAAACCCATTATTTTTCGACAACGCAAACAAAAATCAAAATTAATAAACACAACACGAATAAAAAATTTGCAATTTATTTTCTGAACAATGAACAACAATGGATACGAGGGCTCAGCAGGAGGGAGATGATTGACATTGTGATAAACAGGAAAAAATAAAACAACAGGATTTTAATCGTTGCGTACACAAAACCCCAATGTCGATCCTACCTGCTGCCATTTTTTTTACAATAAGAGGGCCGCCTCCTCTGAAAATATCTTCGCTTCTGTAATGTGGACCTAACTGAGCAGAAAATAGCGACATACTGCGGTGAGTGCTTTCTGTTACGTGATAGAGATGCTTAAAAATTGCATACTTTTCGTCTGTAAAAATAATAAAGCAGCTATCAGAATGGGACTTTGTCTTTAAATTTACATTTCATTTGAGATGTAGTTACTGAAAGGTAATTAACACGGAATTCTGTGTGCCGTGTAATTGTCAAGTGCTTCGTAGAAAATGCATCAGCATCTTATCACATTTCCTTACATATTTTCTTGCTGCCTTTTCTGTTTGCTCTGCCACTTTGTCTTGTTTGGATTAGAAAAAGGGAAGAAAATCGAGTAAGGAGAGCAGGTTTCCGAGGAAAAACTATAGCCTGACATGTTTATGTTTGCTTTTTCTTAAGAAAAGTAAAGAATGTTCCAGCAGGGCTAACAATATACGACACCGACACCATTTTAATCCTGTTACAACATAACGAGGATACAGCCCATGCTAACATCCTCCCATATTGGACCATAGCAGACAACCTTCTCGTTAATTTTCAACGTTGTCCTGCCTCCCCTTCCATTAATTTAGTCGAATCTATTTTCTGTTGCCATAACCCTAATTACGCAGATGCAAAAACTATGGGAGTTGCCTGATTGTATCTCTTTGGGAGCAAATATTCCCATTCCCATACATATGTGTAAGAAAGACAAAACAAAGAAATTTTCCATGTCCCTGATGAAAACTTTTTTGTAGGTCAAACAGGGGAAGCCAACATCGATTAACCCAAGCAACACGTACTCTATTTTTATTGAATTGGACGCCAGAGAACAAAGTCACAGGAGGAAGAAGAGAAAAGGGGCAATGGCACCAGCAGGAATGCCACAAACTATTACCAAAGTAAACAGAGCCAAACAAAAACGTCTCTGGAGGAAAACTATGTGAAAAGAAGAAAGACACACACAGAGAACAGGCAAACAGCGTGTGAGCTGAAAAAGAAAAAAGAAAGAAAAATGTGCAAAAGAAGAGTTGACATAAGGTGTATGCTCCATCGAATAAAGCTTTTTCTCAATACGTTGACATGATTTTTTAACAGATAAGAGATGCTCTTTTAGTTATTTATAATAAAGTTTTCCTGTAACTTAGATATGGCAAGAATATATGACTAAAGAGTGGACTAACTCAATAACTTTGTGGATGGAAGAGTCTTTCTTTATAAATTTTGAAGAGTGTTCAAGTACCAACGAGTTTTGCCATTCAAACTTTCAAGTTTATATGTGTACAATTTATTTGTTATGAGTAGGCGAAATATGGGGTAAAAGCGATGTCGATTGAAGATGCAGGGTCTGTTCGATATGCGAGAGAAGTGAGTACTAGATCAAGACGGTAGAACGTGAATTTGATAATGATGACGATCATTTAAAAACTGAAAGTACCGGTGGGCGTACCGGATTGCCCGTGCCCTAGTGCAAGCGAGAGAGAGAACGAAGCTGCAGTGGCAAAATGAAGAAGGAGATATAAAGAGACGAAAGAACGGCCGCTGCCGTGAGTAATTATAGGCGGTAACAATATTTATATGCATGCATTTATATGTTGGGGAATTTCAGGCTGGGAAACCAGACATTTTGATATGTAGATGTAAAATTGTTGACTTTTTACCAACTGCAGCACTTTCTTCTGCCCAATGGTTTCAATAATTAAATACATTTAAAATAGAATGTGAATCTATGATTTTTCTGTGAGGACCACAGACACGTTTTGCTGTGGTTTGTGCAATTGTTTTCAAATTCCTGCTGGAAAAAAAACAACAATGCATGTAACGATTTACCAAAAAAAAAACTGACAGCACGTAGATTGAATCTATTCCAAATTTGATTTTAATAAACACAAGAACTCCGCTTTTTTCGAAAACTAAAATGGAAACTGACAGCACATGAACACAGACCAGACACCCGAAAGGGGATACATGTTCTACAACAATCAAAATACACACAATGTCTAACGTTTTTTTTTTACAAAAATTCCCGTTGAATATTTTAAAAAGTTTTTTTTTTGACGAGCGTCAAAATGGATGGAGCGGGGGCGGCCCGGAAAAGTTTCAATTACAAATGTTTGATGCTGGATAAGCATTTGTAATAAATATAGTAAATATAACTAAATTGCTCTATTGCAATACTAACACAGGAGTTTTTAAGTGCTTTACGTTTTTTAAGTCCCTATTCAGCTATCTCTCTCTTTTATTTTTTAACCAAAATGCTCTCTTTTTGCCGAGGTTATTCATTTTATTTTATTTTCGTTAGTCTATTTATATCATTAATTGCCCTTTAACTGTTATTTCTGGTGCGTTCACTAACTACAATTAATTTTGTTCACAACTTTTACTTGTAAAAAGGAACTGAACTACGAAAATTGTCTGCTGAGGGGCATGCGAGAGGGGGCAGAAAAAGTATTGACTGACTGACAGAATGACAGCCCAAAAGCAAGAAATTCCAGGAATTCTTGGAATTGCTTTAGTCACCGTTAATTGATAGCCGAACAAAGTTCAGAAATATAATTACCTGCCATTGCAGGCACGCGTTAGGAAAGTTTTCGGTGCTTTGAGAAATAAATGGGAACTTTCCTTAATGTTTGCAAATAGCTAAATGTACAACAGGGTAGAAATTCAAGCAAAAGTGATGTACATATATATGTGGAAAATATGTATACCAGTATTAGAGCAAGTGAAAAAGAATGGAATGTCCGCTGTTTTCCCTCGTTGTTCCGCTTGACTCGCTGTCATTCACTCCGTGGGGCCTAATGTTATCCTTACGAGCACGTTCCTAGATCCTTGAGGTCAAGGACCTAAATTTGCATTTTGCTATTCGGCACTTTTAAATTTGTTTATCTTACGAGGAGGCTTAAAATATGAGAATTAATTTAGCCTATTTTGAAATGTTTTTTCTTTTGATTGAATTTCTCAAGTACATAAATCTAATGAATACAAAATTCAAGTTTGTGAAGATGTAGGAGAAACCAATTAGTTTTATATCGAAATCTATAGAATAGTAAACACTATCCATTTTAATGTCGCTCTAAAAAATACTGCAGTTCTCAAGTCAAAAATAAAATAAAAAAACGAGAAGGAACGTGTGAGTCGCTTCTGGGGACGCGACTCTACTTATACCCGTACTCAGTCAGTATATACATTTTTGAGCTTATGATTTTTAAGAATTTTAGAAAAAAAAAAATTTTACATTTTACATTTTTTTGCTACATATGATATCTACATCTACATATACAATGTATATTCTACATCTAACATGTAGATTTTACATGTTCCAATTAGATTCTACATCTCCTCCGCTAGGGGTTGCTCGCGCACTGAACGCGGCAGAGTGTGCGAGAGAGAAGGAAAATGAGTTGTGTTGTCTCGGCGGGAGGGGGAGGGGAAGCAACTGAAAATTAATTTCTTCATTCTGGCTATAATTATGATCCGATCTAATTCAGATTCGGCAATCTGGTAGATATGGGCATTTTCTACGATACTGCGTTTTTAGTTTTATCGTATCTTTAAAACTGTGCCTGCCACAGATTTTCGTCCTTTGTGTGGGCGGAAGGGGGCGGGGCGAAATTTTGAAATACACTTGTAGCAGTGGGATATCACATGAGTCTGGAAACCAAATTTGGTTTCTCTAGCTCTTATAGTCTCTGAGATCCAGGCGCTCATCAAGACGGACGGACGGACAGACGGACAGACGGACAGACGGACGGACAGACGGACATGGCTATATAGACTCGGCTATTGATGCTGATCAAGAATATATATACTTTATGGGGTCGGAAACGTTTCCTTCTCTGCGTTGCACACATCCACTTTTACCACAAATCTAATATACCCCTTAACTCTTTTTTGAGTACGGGTATAATAAAAACACCGTGGCTCAACATCATTTTAAAGCTGTGCCAAAGGAGGACCGACTTTATGCCGGAAAACTATCCTAGAACTGGCTACAACTTTTTTCCTGCCAGCTGGAACACAGCCAAGTCAGTCCAACCATTTTTCCGCTCCCATTCATCCATTTGCGCCACAATTACATCTACATTGTGTGGTGTTTCTTTGCCAGATGTTGCCTCAATCACAGCTCGTAATAAAAGTTTCAGACAAACTGCTCTTGGACCCATTCCTTGCATAATGAAACATCAAAATTTGTTTTTTTTTTTTGTTTTTGGTGGAGCCACTCCTCATTGATAGATGACAATTGCTGAAGCACATTTTCTGACGCTTCATTTGTATGCAAATCAACGAGCAGCAGATTTACAGTTTTAAAGCAAACTGTGAACTGGTGTGTAGTCTACGCATCTGATTTAATGGCTGCCTGTGGAAGGAAAGATAATAGAAAAAACTTTCTGTCTTTCCGATTGAAGCCAAGCTACAACTTAAAACAAAATTTTACGATTGTTTTCGATTTTAGTTTATTTTTAAAGTTAGCTTATAAAAAACTTCCACAAAATACTTCGTACTTGTTGCTGGTCCGTTATCCAGCATACATATGGATTTGAATTGTAAAAATCATTCATAATATCTCTGCCAATCCATGTCTCAAAATTAATTAATGGCACAGAAAAAAGAGTCACTTTAAGGTCGAAGCTGTGAAAGCCATAAGTAAGCAAACATCTGAACTACTCAATTTAAAATACAGCAGACAAATGGAATGTACATGTAAACTTCGGCCCCACAATGAAGCACCTGAAGCCATAAAAGGGGTTCAATTTGGCTCAAAATAAAAGTTATATTGGGGATTCAATCAATTTAATTTTCAGCCTACACAGTTGTTTAATATTCAGACTCAATGGCTTTGGCAGGTATCATCATCATTTCTCCCGTCTTCCTAAAACTTTTTGTTGAACAAGAAACCTGAATTTTTATTTAATTTTCGAAGACTTTAGAGTTTTTCTAAATTTTAATAAAGCCAATTAAAATAAATTTTCTTTTAACGTAGATAATTTTTGTCGTATTGAAAACTATTTAGACGGCTGCGTACTAAATTAGCTATTTGTTTATAACAAGCAAGAATGGAATGCGTTTCTAATGCATTTACAAAAGCTATTTCCGTTTATGTAATGTGTATTATTCGTACCAATCGCTGCATTTTGAAACGCTGACTAAATTAGATTCGCCCATTAGTCCGTGCGGTTTAGTCTGCATTGGTTTGCTATATAAACTCTGGCTGTTTCCTAAGTCTCATTGTATTCAAACAAAATGAAGGTCTTCGCATTTGTACTCGCTGCTCTCCTCGTGTCGTCGGCTAGTGCCTACAGGGGCGCTTTCTCAGCCTACACGGACATCAACGGCAAGAAGTAATATGTATATACAAATATATACAAAGCCCTGATATTCCATTGTTAACACTATCAGCGGCGCTTTAAATAAATAATCATTGTACAAAAACGATGAACTAAAAAAGCACGTCTACAATTTATTCATAAGCAAAAACCCCAGAATTTACCTGAGCAAAGCTTTTAAGGTTGCTGCAGCAGGGACATTACCATTGTCTTATATACATTGCCGACATGTTAGTTTAGCTGAACAACAGGCAGCTTTCTTCACTACATTTCAACACATCAATGATTAATGCAAAGCAAAACTATATAGGTCCGAGTCCCTTCTGTCCAAGTTCATTTTCTGTAAATCTTTTGCTGTAAGTGCGGGCCATTATGCCAAAGGCTGGCTATGCATACTGGTACTCAGATAAAAGCACGTCTTGTAATATATGAGCAGACATCAGGCAGAGGAATGTTAGCTTTTAGACTGCATCTGGCGAATAGTTCCCATCTGGCACACTGCCATTATTAATGAGGCACTTGACATGGCCCCAATGGAGGTTAGTGCCAAAGCAAGATATAAGAAAACGGAAATTGTTTCGAATCGCGAAATTTTGTGCTTTTTAGCTATATATGTATATCCCTCTATCTAGCTCTCTCTCGGTGAGAATCGTACTCAAATAATGTTTGCCATCACAATCGTTCCAACTTTTTTCCTATTCGAGAACATTCTTATTCTTGGTCCTTCCAATCTGTTGCTTCTCACTTCTCTTTCCATAGCGTTCATAGGTCTCGAAGCTGTGGGTGGCAACCATCATGTTACCTGACCACATTTTACATGCAGGTCATCTAATCAACTTGTTCGACTTGCGAAAAAAGGGAAGGCAAAGACGGAATAGAAAATGTCATGAATGTGTAGAAGCAAAGGGAAAAAGCTAAAAATAACGTGGGGGGACAATCAGCCACCTACGGCAATGGCTACTTACGGGGAAGCACACCAAGCGGCACGCACGATCGACGTCTGGCATCAACAAAGGCAGCGGCGGCGATTGTTTAACTCAATACAGATCAATACATTTTTATTTTTTTAAGGATAACAAAATTTTCTTTAATGTTCTAACTATTTGGCAAACAAATCGAAACTAGTTTCGTCTGAAGTTATTTCTGTAGTTCTAGCCTCCATTTAGGTCATGTCAATTGCCTCATTAATAATGGCCATGCCAGCAGCTGCCGTTCCTCAGCCTTCTGTCGTCAGCTCATATATTACACGACGAGTCTCAGGAGGAGTTCAGGTTCCAAGCTCCAGTATGCGTTTGCCTCATGTCTTTGAGTAATGGGAGAAGTACGAGGATACGGCTAGAGATTTTCTGACAGTGAACTCGGAACTCAGAGCGAAGGCATGGATATTTAAGGCAGGAAGACTTCAAGGAGGAGACAATAAATGTTTTTTTTGTATTATTTTTCAGAGTGTTAAAGTGAACAAGTTTTAAGAGTAATCACAAGATTTGAGCCCCAAAAAAGGATATACAGGCCATAGAAGACACAAAAGCCATCGCAATAGCCTGTTGCAATCGTTTCATTTTCTTTCTGGCTTTCAGATTATATAATCGATAATATATACGAGTATATACAGCTCAAGTGCTCAACGGACTAGAGAAACCACCCTACTTATCAAGCCCATTCAATTTGTTATGTGGCAGCATAGAAAGGTTTTCATATTCAATCTGACACTCATCAATGATGCCAATCAATCGTAGACAAGCAGGAACTTGGAAATCAAACTGCTGTCAAGAAATAAAATCATACATTCAGCATGGGAATCCATTTTAAGACTCTCAAACAAATCACTGCCAGTGGGTGAAACGGCATTGGCAACTCTAGTAGTTCTGGTAATTTTAGTTGGTATTCGTATGGCAGTGAAGGAAGGGAAAGTGAGGGAAATCGTTTTGCACTTTAAGACATTTGCTATTAATGCTGATATTTCTGACTGTTATAAGCGTCTTAAAGCGTCTTCGACTCAGCCTTTACCCTTAAAAGCGATAGTTGAAAATGAGGAAATAGGGTAATTGGATTTGGTTTTCTCGTCAGTTCAGTGATTCAGACAAAACAATTAATGAAGCAATCTAAAGAAGAATCTAGTTAACGGCATACTTGTAAAGGATAAATAGTTTAAGTGTTAGGTTCGAGTCGGATGACACAGCAGAATAGACAGGAGGAGGAAACACCATGGAGGATGCAGAGTGACATACTGACAAAATGACAGGCTTGCAAGGAACAGCAAACGATTCATGCATTCCTTAGAGCTGTCATCACACTGAGATGTGTGTAAATGTCAGTGTCTTCTTTCACACTTTTTCCTTATTTTCTTGAACAAGCAACATCATCATTATGGAACAGATTGTGACACGCACAAGATGCTACTCTGCAAACGAGATTGGAGACATTTCTCCAGTGCTCCCCTCTGTCTCTAGTAGAGGCGAATGCGATGGAAAAGTAGCAAAGATATTGCAATCACCGTAGTCAGGTTCAGCTCTCGATGTTTATGATGATGACAGACAACGGTGTTTCTACGTTTTTGAGGATGATGTTGGTGTGGTTGTCACCACCTACTTGACGTTTTTAGCGCTTGAGACTGAGAGTATCTGCGGAAAGTCACGACAAAGAAATGTCTGCGGTGAATTGCTGAAGTATATCTGACTAGCTTTAAACTTGTGAACAGAATTCCGAATTCTTTTCGATTAACCAATCGTAACCACAAACCATTTAATTGAATAAAATAAAAACTTTTTAACTTCAAATTAAATTCTTTATAAAATCAGGTTCAAGAGCAAGAATAAAATTCTTGCGCAATCATTCTGCAAATTAGCTTTTTATAACAGTCAAATTTGTTTGCCATTACTCCAATCGACTCTCGAAATGGACGGCACCAAGGACGCAATCAGGCGCAATTATAATTGCGGATAAGCCCAAAGCACGAATACTTTTGGGTCACGTGTGTGGACTAAAAGTAGAGTTCGCTTTGCTACGTGACTGATGGTTATTGTGAGTGCTCGTTGCGTATACGTAATATGGTAAAAGAAAAGATTCAAACCCACAAAATTTGCGAGAGATTTTTTTGGGTTTGACATTAGTCAGCGAATATTAATTTAGGCACGAAGTAATATTGTTGACCTATAATTGCGTTCTTCTGTTCTCCATACAATTTTAACTTCTCAACGGTGCAAAACCACGACTGACTGACATAGTCTCAGAAGCACACAGTGCCCTCTACAATTATTTTTCACCATTTCTATAGCGGTGACCAGGACTGGGCTTAACTTCCCAGACATTCAAACTGAGACTGACATGTGTCCCTGGGTGTGTGACCACAGACAAAGTGGACACTGAAGCCGTCAAGTGAATGGTGACAGGAACACAACCGACAACAATGTCTTCATTATTTATGACAAAGTGTCTAGCAATGGAACTGATTTGATGTCAAAGATAGGAATACGATGGGAATATTCCCAGGAAGCAACCGCTGTTACGGCGTGGAAAACGTCTGAGAAGCATGTTCCCATAATGATGACGTTTGTGATGATTTGCCAACATTTCACATTGCCTGTGACGGTCATAAATTAAGATACCATTCGCATTTTCTCTTCAGAGAAGAATACCGCAGAAGATACCGTGGAAGAAGCGATAGCCCAAATATTTGAAGCATAATTTAATTACCTACAAAATATCTGCGACCATATGGAATTTGTTTGTCATATATTCACAAGGCTTTTCTTGAAGGAATGTTCAGCAGAAAGGTTACTGTTAACCTTTTGGGATCAAAGAAAAACCCATGTAGAAAGGGAAATCTCTTCTGCTTCCACGGGGCATCGGAATAGGTACATTGTCAATTTTATGCCAATATAAAGGGCTTATAAAGGCGGCTCTCAGTCTTTATAATATTGAGATACTTTCAAATTTTCATTCCTGCAAAAAGCAAAGGACGCTTGCCTTTAAATTTCAGTCTCGAATTGTGCTAGTTTTACCACCTCTCTTGGGGCTACTTCTGTTCGCCCTCTAGGCATCGGGCTGTTGTCAGCATCTCCTGTGGCTCAGACAACTGGACGTTAAGGATGTTGTTTTCCTTTGGCTGAGAGTTCATTATACAAAACCGTTTCAAATGTGACGAACAAAGAAACCGAAAGGCCGCTCCATTTCGGGAAAACTGCGCAAAATTTGGGTTATAGTGAGACTTTTAGTTCTGAGTTAGATTAAATATAAAAACCTGTTATGGCTCAATGTCAGTTTTAATTTCTACTTTGGCTTTAACCTTCCGATTAATCAAAACCTATTTCTATTGCGAATTTTTAAAGGCAGGGCCCTAATGTTCCCTTTGAAGTTGCGGAAAAATTTCGTGTAAAAAGAACTTTGCCTTGTCCCTGGCGCCAACACCTCATCATCGTCACTGCCAGTCGTGAGCACCTCGTTACCGTTTCGCATAAAAAAACTGACAAATATGAAGCCATTAAAATGTATTTAGGATGGCAGCACACATGCCCAGCCAGCTTAACATGAACATATTTATGGTTGAGGCCTGTTTGAGACATCCTTAAAGAGTACTCCAAGACGTTAGTGCTTTTGGCTATTAGAGTCAGAGTAATTCACATTAATTAGCTAAATTAACGTATTTTTTTTTTATATCGGTGAATAAATGAAAACAGGTAAAAATTGTTTGAGTGCGCACAGTAACCCAGTAACTCGAAACACCCAGACGCAACCCGATCAAAATCGCAATGAGAGAGTAAAAAGCATAAGATTAGAGTAAGATTAACAGATAATAAAATAGGTGCTACTGTACGAGTAATCATTCAAAGCGTTTATCATATATAGTAACATGGCTAAATATTTGCAAATATTTGCAAGTCGCTAAGCTGTCGAATGAATTGCCAAACACATTCTTCTACTGTGGTCTGGCTGGTTGCCAGGAGGACGACATATATAAAGCGGAAACGAAAGTCGATGGCGGGTCCATCCCTCGCTCATTATATCTAGCCAATTGTGGTCTACCTTTTGTTCATGTTGTTTGCCATCTTTCAACATACAGCAGTGTGGACTAACTCTGGTATATGCTCTATTGCTACCTTATATACACACAAGTCAGGAGTCCACCATTGTCCGCTTTTAGCGACCATCAATGTATCGTTGGAGATGCTCCGCTGTTTCTGCTTAATTGTGTGCCCTCGTCCTGGCTTCGTTCCAGGCACAATCGAATGAGTTCCGGAGGCAAACAACCAACCACTGCAGTGCACTTGAAAGCCAGTCAACTTCCTGTGCTAGTTGACACATCGCAACTTCTATGACAAAGCCAAAGTCAGTTATGGAAAAGGTATATCTTCATATGTGCAAACAAATTGAATCTCTCTTTGGAAACATTGCGTTCGGCAAGATATTAAACTGAAACTGAAAGTTTTGCTAATATGTCCTGGAGAATATACCTAAGGCTAAACCCCTTCTACTTTATGCAGACTGTAGCTTATAATTTGCAGTGCCCAGCTATCCATGGAATGCGTTTTCAAGGTCAATTGGTTTCTAATGACTCTGGCTATTTATGGTCCGTACTTAGCTATTTGGCAAGAACCTTTTTAATGGAACAATGGAAGTCTGCTTATGTTCTGTATAGACCACGGAGCTTACATTGATATGTCTTCTCGATAAGCGTACCATGTGAGTGTGGAAATATTATTAGCTGTGCTTGTGGCCATGCTTCCATAAGTAAAGCACTTAAGCTAGACTTTTTTTCTGCTTACAAATTTTCAATCAATGATGCGATATTTGAGGCTACTTTAACCGCCTCGTGGGGCATGCAGAGTATTAATTAAAAGTATGCAGCGAATACTCTTGTGCCGAGAATTCTATCCCACTACATGATCCACTTAATCGAATCTAATCCTCATTCTGCTCTGTCTAGCGTGCTTATTTAGACGTGATAGCCATTGACATCAATTGTAAATACGCGTATGCATATATGTAGACATCAGTGAAATTTTCAATGACTCTCGACCGCTATCGGTTGATTGCACCAATATTGATTTCTACTTCCAAATAACAAAATGTCCTGTCATTGACATTGTACATTGAATAACTTAGTGAATTGCTTTTCCAAGGCCTTCCAAATCGGAATGTTTTCAGCTCACAAAAAAAGAGACTAACAAAAAGGCAATTAATTTTATACATACTTGTGGCTGGGGGCTCTCACGACAGTGATTTTGAAATGCCAACGTGTTAAATTCAGTTAATTAATGCGTCTCTAGAGAGTAAAGGCTTTTTTTTGCATGGCATAATCGGATTTAGGAATAACAGCCTAGGAGCCAGACTATTTTGTATTCTGAAAGTTTAAGCTGGGAAATCGTTTCATTCGTCTGGCTTTTTAATTAAAACAAATCATTGGGCAAAGCTAAGGATATAAAGACAACAGATACAGATGGCCAAAGAAATTCAAGCCCAAAGATAATATAATAATAATAATATGAAAATAATATTAAACGAATCCAGAGCTTTTCAATGTACGATATACTGTAGAAGGAACATTAATTTACGCAATTTTTCTTTCAAATATTTATTTTATAAAATATGCTCAATGTTGCTGAAACTATGCATGCCAATGAAGTTGAGAGCGGCTTTTGCAACTCCGACCAAGATTCTGTGGCCGGAAGGGAAGTGCCTTCACAATCTCCCCAGCCCCCTATCTGCTAAGCAATTTGTCTAAGCAAAAGTCTCCTTCTAGCTGAAGAAAAACAAACTTCATTGTCGGTTGCTTGGTGGATATGAATAGTAAATGTTCTCAATTTTCATTCAGATGATCAGCCATACTGTCGTTAACCCTTAGTGTACGCAATAATAAAGGGTTCTTGTGAATGAACAACTTTTCCGTATACCATTTAAATTCTTGAAAATTCAATATGGAGGCTGAAATCAGGAAATGATTTGCGACTCTCCATAAAACATATCAAAATATATTAAATAAAATCGTGCTGCACTCCTCGACGTCTTTTTACTTTGACAAAAATACAATTTCTTGAAAAGTATTAATATAAAAATATTTTAAAAAGCTGTAAGTCCGTTCAAAGAGCAGAAAATCTCCACGCTTAAAATATTCATTTGAAAGCAAGCAGAACCCATAAGAACAAGTTAGTTTGTTTTTGATTTGAAATGCAAAACTAATTAAGGCGTGCTCCGAACAAATAATGAACTTGTACAAGTTTTTTACTTTCCTTTTTTCCACAGCTGGAGTGAGTAAGCAGAAGAAACTTCTGGCAAATTTTAGAACACTGTTGAAAATGCAGAAAGTTGTGGCTATTTAAGTGAAACTTTGGCAGTAAGACGATCCACAGAAGATGACAAGGGGAAAGTTTTTCAATAAGCGGCCCTGCCAAAAACAAGCCAAGACCAGCCAAAGCAAATCCAGTCAAGGGTATCAAGTGATGAAGGGGAATTTAAAGAGGTTTAAGTTGCATAAAAATGGATGCGGTTCCGAGAGGAACAACGTCTAGGCACACAGAACCTTATAATTTATGATCAGCCAATAAAAATAAGTGAATAAACGATAAAAACTGCAGGCTGGCTGGCTGGTATTCTCCTCCAGCCAACGCCACTCTCAATTGATGTGAATAAATCGAAGTGCAATCGAAACCATGACCTATAAAGTTGCAATAATAATGTTCATCAATCAGAGATGTTGTTTAACATATATGAATAAAAATTGGTTTGGTTTACATGATTTCATGCGACAATTAAGGTGATATTAAAGGAATCATTCCCTTTGTTCGGTTTAATGTTGAGTATTAAATTGAATAGAAAAATCTTTTATTTTTCTACAAAAAGTTTATGTTTGTTTGGTTTTTTTGTTTGGCTGAATGAGTATTAGGATGAATAAGGAAACCCCTTTTACATTATGTTCAGATTATGTTTAAAACCGCTTTAATCATTCCGTAATTAATTATTCTCACACTAATCAACCGCATGACAAGCATTTTACAACGGATTGTAAAGTATTTTAGCCACATCATAAAATATACTCAATTTTATAACATTTTCTAGCATTTTTTTTCAATTTTCAACGCACACAAGCGAAGATTAGTTAATAAAAAGCGCAGCACGGCATCCAAATATTCCGTTATTAGTTTTTGGAACAATGCACAACGATGGGGATGGAGGATCAGCAGGTGATTGACATTTTTGTAAACGGCGCACTACCATATAACCAAACTAAAAAGCCATCGCCATAATCCGTCCATCTACTCCCTTTGACCACAACCTGTTTCAATCTCTGAAAGGTGCAGTGCGGTCTCCATGGCCTTGGATAGACAAGGAAAATTGTGAAAAAATGTCGGCGACCACAGTAAGAGTGAACCTCCTCTACCTCCTACATCTCTTTCTTTGCTTCCTGGCACTCGACAAAGTTGGCTTAAAACCCTGTCAGCAGAAAAAGTCTACGAAAGCGCAACGAAACAGATGGCCACAACTGGTGGCAGGCAGGAAATTGGGTTTATTTGGGTCACGTAGCCTGGCTGAGTCTCTGAATTTGAAGTCTCAGCTTTTGATGGCGCATCGGCTGTTCTGACTGTTGAATGGAATGAAAAGTTTACAAAGAAATGAAAGAGTTTTAGTTATAATAGAAGGTGACGAGGTGAAAGATACTTGCTAACAAAATAATATAACAAAGTGTTGATTTCATTACTTCGTTATATATTTATTTGATTATCCTTTAAGGAAAGTAAATAGCAGACGCTGCGGGAACATTTTCGCACTCTCTGAATGTAGCCAAATATTTACTGTATAACCTTCATTGATCTTTAATAACACTCTTCCACTTATCTCACCACTCTCAGGGTCACTTATTACCCTTTCTGACGTTGCTTCCTTGTTTGCTCGTCGCTTTTTTTTGTTTCTGAATCAACACTGGCTGAACCTTTATTGAATTTACGAGGCCTCAAAGTGGGCTTCACGAAACCTTTTTCAATTTCGGCGCCATTAGGGGTGGGGATCTAATGTCAGAGTTTGTCCCATGAGAGTTGGAAAGTTTGTTTATATTCTTTTGTTTTGTTTCTTTTCAGGGTAAGATTATTCACTGTAAAATCCATACCCTTTTTGCTTTAATTCAGAATTATTTTTTACAGAATTAAATGGGAGGACTTTAATATGGTAACGAAATTGAAGCACGTATTTTAAAGCCAAAGAATGAACAAAGAAACCAAAAGCAATAAGAAAAATTGAATAAAACACACGGCACAGGCCTTGGCTAATAAAAACCGAATAAATTTGCATAATTATTCATGCCGAAATTCATTAACACTCAAAAGGCACAGGTTTAAGACGAAGGTGGGGCGGGCCTCTGGGCGGTGCTGAGGATTTTAATAACTGCGCGACATTTTGTTGGAATTAGGTGGAAATGGCAATGTGGAGATTGCCTCTTATCCGGGGAATGGAAATGCGGAGAGCAACTTACATTTTAATGACTGTCATTTGCTCGTTTTCATCTCCGAGACATTTTAAATCCTTTTTTGTTCCACGTGAATCACGACAAATCATGAGAATCTACACAAGACAGTTGCTGCTTCTCATCTCGGTGGGGTTCACCCTCAATCGAGGCAATCTACACAAAGTTATTTGTAAAGCAAACTTGCCGACTTCCTGTATCCGCAGCCATTTCCTTCCGCAACAAGGGGACTTAGGAGAAGGCACTTCATCAAGCCTATTTAAAGGCAAGTGTTTTGTTCTTTTTGGATGTTAAATTTCTCCTAATTTAAAGGCCAAACATTCAAGTGCCACACCAAGTGCCACACATATACGTAAATCACAGAGGCCACAGGCCGACCTGCCAGCACATTTGCATAATGTTTTGGTCAGGTATGGCCACTTATTTACCATACTTGGCGACGACCATAAAAGTCTTCATTTGTCGACAATTTTTCATTTCTGACGACGCTTTCTCCTATCAACCTGGAAAATAAAATCGTTAAAGGTCTGAATGTCCAAGACTTTTCTTCTTTCTTTTCTTTGTACTCCCTGGTTTTCTCTGCACTTCTTTGGAGCAAAAGGTAGAGAAGGAAATAAAGTTGTCACCAAGTCAAATCGTTTTACATCCACTTAGAAGGAACACCGACTTTTCCTTCAATGGAAACTCCTTAACAAAAAAAAAATTTTTCCTCGTTTTCTTTATTTCCGTTCTACCTCTCTGTTGCAGACCAATGCCCTGGGCAAGATTTAATTACAAACGCTGAGAAATTGGCTTAGTAACTGACAGAGAATGCAAGTGGCAAAGGAAGCCAATTAGATTACAGCAAAATGGTTAGGAGCTGAAAAATTTAGGTGTACGGTTACTTTTCAAAAGAAATTTGATAAGAATCAAGTGAGATCGAGCGAATGAACATCCCGACTTGGCCGTAAAAACTTTGAAATGGTCTGCAAAAAATGATGAAAACTAGCAAGAAAAATAGAACAATATTTTTCACAGAACATAAAACACACCAAGTGGCATAAACAAAAGAGAAAGAACGAAACTCACAACTTTAAAGCTGAAGCTAGGAATGGCTAGGGAAAGTTTATGAGATTAGTTGAAACCCCAAAGGAAAACACAAAGCTCGTTTTCACTGAGTTCTGTGGTTAAAAAAAAGCACAGAACAAGCTGCAACAAACAAGCAAATGCTCCAGAAATGGGAAGAGGGTACTGTCCTGTAAAACACCATCCTTTCGACACCATCTGTGTTAGTAGCGATATTTTCTAATATTTTATGTCTGACGAAAACTCGAGTGTATGAGGAGACGATGCTGGAATGAAGTGCAAACTACATTATCCAAGAAAACATAGAACATTGTGTACCATTGGGTTGAACTTGTTGATATTAATTGGCTGAAAATCGATATGATTACATGGAAATTGTGTCAGCAATGAGCAAACAGATGCGAAACTCAAACAGTAATAGGCCACGTTAAAGCACTTAAACCTTTCGTTCAGTTACCACTATCTCTTTCAGACTTGACAACAAGCATTCCTAATCCAATTTGTACTCATGTTCCTATATAAACTGGGGCTATTTGGTATTTGGAAAGGGCTTGCAGCAGAGCTGTCTCTACAACTGCTGGTCTAGTTCTCTTTGTAGACTTTGTTAGGCACAATTATGCGGGGCAAACAGCGCATCAGGTGAAGAAGAGAGCCAAAAACAGGAGAGCGATTCGCAAAAACAAATGTTTATTGGTAATTTCAGCTGTGTCACGGTTTGCTTTTTCCGCTGATGTGTACTGGCCCAATATTAAATAATATTTCGCAATGCTGTTGCTCATATGAAACACAAGCATGTAAAGGAATAGGAAGCAACAATCCTACGTAAACATGCCATTTTGGCCCATCGTTTATTGTGTCGAGTCATAGTGGGATGTGCAACATCTTCAGCGTTTCCATTTTGCTTGTTTTTATACCCGTACTCAAAAAAGAGTTAAGGGGTATATTAGATTTGTGGTAAAAGTGGATGTGTGTAACGCAGAGAAGGAAAATTTTCCGACCCCATAAAGTATATATATTCTTGATCAGCATCAATAGCCGAGTCGATATAGCCATGTCTGTCTGTCCGTCCGTCCGTCCGTCCGTCCGTCCGTCCGTCCGTCCGTCCGTCCGTCCGTCTGTCCGTCTTGTTGAGCGCCTGGATCTCAGAGACTATAAGAGTTAGGGTAACCAAATTTGGTTTCCAGACTCATGTGATATCACACTGCTACAAGTGTATTTCAAAATTTCGCCCCGCCTCCTTCCGCCCCCACAAAGGACGAAAATCTGTGGCAGGCACAATTTTAAAGATACGATAAAACTATAAACGCAGTATCGTAGAGAATGCCCATATCTACCAGATTGCCAAATCTGAATCAGATCGGATCATAATTATAGCCAGAATGAAGAAATTAATTTTCTGTTGCTTTCCCTGCCCCCCCCTCCAGTCAACGACAACTCAACTCATTTTCCATCTCGCTCGCACACTCTGCCGCGTTGAGTGCGCGAGCAACCCCTAGCGGAGGAGATGTAGAATCTAATTGGAACATGTATGTACAATCTACATGTTAGATGTAGAATATACATTGTATATGTAGATGTAGATAGCATATGTAGCAAAAAATGTAAAATGTAAAATTTTTTTTTTTTCTAAAATTCTTAAAAATTATAAGCTCAAAAATGTATATACTGACTGAGTACGGGTATAAGTAGAGTCGCGTCCCCAGAAGCGACTCACACGTTCCTTCTCGTTGTTTTCTGTTTTCACTGCTACTTTGCTTGTTCATATTACGACTAGCAGGATGCCAGCACTCCTGCCATGTTTATGCTTGGTTTTCTCCCCACTCTTGTCATGTTACAAATTATGTTGGTCGGCCCGCACAGTGTCCTGACTAAGTGCCAGCATCCTCACCTATTTTAGCTGGAGATCTGCTTATTTCTTTTTTCCTTTTTCCCCTCTCTAACTTTATTACCGTTGCCTTATCCATTTTTCCGCTTGCCGGCTCCTGCTGGCTAGACAAATTGAATGGGTGAACTGGATATATGGATTAGCTGTGCTGAATAATATTGTTTGGCACATAAGGCAGGAGATTTATTCGCACTCGTACTCAGATATGAAGCCTCCAAGTAGGTGCTTGACGGAAGGAGTCACAAAGAACCATCGATTTTCTGTGTGTGGAACAGACATATGGGCATGCTGTGAAAATTTTAAAGCCTTTTCTGGCTAGCATGGATTACAACTTTCCTGGCCACCGAGACGTGCACCGGAAGATATGAAAATAGTTGTAGTACATGTACACATCTGCCGTCTCTACTGACGTCGAACCATTTTAATATTTAAAATATCAGTTAAAGGAGACGCGAACAAGCGTACAGGAGAGCAGTGTCTGTTGAATAATTTAGCAAGCCACGACAATAATACAAGGGATATATGTATGTAGGAGTATTCATGCCTGAGGTATCTTCTTAGCTTAACTGCCTTCATAGGATCCACTCATGTTCTAAGAGCAAGGGATATCGACATAAGACAGCAAACAAAAAACAGCTTAGGGCAACGCAATATACGAGTATACATATTTGAAAACACTTTCGTCAAACGAGAAACTTGAAGGACAACGAGTGCAGAGATGGGGGGAGAGACATGCATTTAATTTTCCCAGCGAATATTCAAAAAATAATCAACCAATGCATGTTTGGAAATGATTCTGGACTGAACATCCAATTAATTCTGCGTTATGGCTTTATCACCTTTTATCACCGATATCCATAGCAAACTGCGTCAGGTGTAAACTGTCTAAATTTAGTGAGAAAGTTTTGCAGCTGAAATCCAAATAAACTTTGAATTTTCATCACACATTCGTTGGGCAAAATCTAGCAACGAATTTAAAAAAAATTTAAATTTGGAATTAAACCATTTTCTGAAAATGGTGAAACCAATTAAATTAGTACGCAGCATTTACAAGAACCATTTTCTATGGTAAGTGCCAGAGGCCACAGGCAATCCGCGTCGCAAGACTTTACATAATCGGAATCTCTTTTGGCAGGAGTCTGATCAAAAGCTGCGCCCTCTTCTCTGTGGGTGTCTTCGTGGCCAAGGAGTTGAAAGGCCTAGAACTGATGCCAACCGTGGGACCAGCTTAGACCAGCATGCAAACACGAAACAAGTTAACTAGTTAATGTCAACGTTAATAAGTTCAATAAAAACGAGGGGAAAATGACAATGTATTTACACGAGTGTCGAGCTGTGATTTGGCTTCTGCTCACTGCGTTGATCTCGTGTGTGTTCTCCAGTCAGTAGTCCGTACATATGTGTAGCCAAGCAGACCCTCGCTAGGGCACCACGGTTAGCTTGTAGATGTCACTGGCTCCATCTCGCTGTTGTCCAGCCGAACACCGCACAATTGACAGAACTCTGGGAGCTGTCGCAGAAAATTTTTTGGTAGACTGAAGACAAGACATACATTCCATTTAGACAGGAAATACCGACCAAAATTTACATTTTGCTCACTGTGCTACGTGCAATCGTTGCTAATTGTAGTTTTCGTATTGATATTTGGAAAACAGGCCTGCCTTTTGTTGTTGTTTGGAGTCCCTCTCTAAGTGTGACCAGGTTTAGTCAGCAATTGTTTTTGTGGTGTTTAGCTTCCCCAAATTTCAGCGATGATTTCCTATCGATAGCTGCACTTCGAAGCATACCTGATTTGTGGGCTTAAAACGTCAAAAACAATTTGCTCGCTAATAATTACAAGTGATTTCGTTGTGCTGCAGTGAAAATTTCGTGCAAATTCGCAAACTTAAATTTTTCCCATGAAGAAAATGGATGTGCCCAACGATACAAAGGGCATTGAAAATCTACTGAAGTCGGAGGGCATCACGGACTATGATCCGGGACTAGTAAAAGTGCTGCTTAACAAGGGATACTGTGAGAAATGGCGCTAAGTGAATGGCAGAAACTAGGCAGATATTTAATCTTTGTGTTCCAGCTCTAATTAAGGAAGAATTGCTGCAACGCAAGAAGCGTGCAGATATAGCGAAGGCTGTCGGAAATATTGACCAGTCTTCGGCTTCAGCCAAGGCTACGGATGCCCATAGGGATAATGGTGGGCCGGGTACAAGCTCTTCGGCCATGACTTATGCACAGAACTGGAGCACACCAATGGACATCGAAGATAGCTATGGTCCCAGCTGTTCGGCCTGGAATTCTGCAGAGCCCATGGACATCGATGTTTACGTCGATAATTCGGATACTCCAGGTCCCAGCTGTTCGGACTTGAATTCTGACAAACCTTTGAACTCGCAGGAAATGGAGATCGAAGTGCCAACCTCTTCGGCCTTGAAAGGGTCAACAGGAACAATTCTTGACTCATCGGACTCCGATTGAAATACTTATTACATATATAATATACTAATCTAGTATTAATATACTTATCTAGTATTAATATACTAATCTAGTCCTTATGAGAACGTGTGTCTCTGTCTGGATGATCTGTGCGTGGGTTGTTGCTTGTTTGCACGAACAAAAGGAATGCAGAATGTTCGCCTCAATTGCTGCTCATTCCGAGCCTTTTTGGTGGCGTATGGGGGAGTACGCCATTCGCCCATACAGTTCCAGTTTCTGTCAAACCTCGATCACTGCCAATTAACTCTTCTTAAATACAATTGAAGGTTCTATCCATCCAGTTTGACATAAACCTTGTTTGCCAAGTGAAATTGAAGGTAATCAATAGATTGGTAAGAAATGAAACAGCTCCACAACCTGTTGGGGGCCCTTCCAATTTCCATCTGCTTAACATTATATCAATAAACTCGTATATAAATACATTTGCAAATACGAGTACATTCATATGAGAAATGCTCAAAAGATAAAGGCAAACAATCTCAAACTCATCAAAGCAATTCAATTTGTTATATGGCAGCCACGAAAGGTTTTTCTTATTCAATCTGACACCCATCAATGATGTCAATTTCCCACCTGAGCAGCGTCAACAAGGTGGAAACATGCAAATCCAATTGCTGTCAGGAAATAAACTCAAATATTCAGCATGAAAATCCTTTTTAAGACCTCAGAGGAAGAGAAAGACGCTGCTGCTGTTGCTGCTGCTTACCTTTCAATTGCCTTTGGGTTATTTTCTCTTAGTTTTTCATTTCAATTTCGAAATCGGTTTTTCTTTCTCCTTTGAGGGTAGAAAAACCTTTGTAAATCGTTTCACACTTTGAGACGTTTCCTATCAATTCTGAAATTGCTGGCTGTTAAAATGATAAACGGCTCCTTGGTGGTAGTCAGTCTATTATACCTTCAAAGCCCATTGTTCCTGTGGCAATGGGATTGAAAATGGGGAATGGCTTCTGTGGTTTTCCGATTTGTTTAGAGTTGGCAGCGACGCAATCTGCACAGAAGTTCCTAAGCTTGGTACTTAAATGACTGGACAATTAAATATGCAACCAAGGCAGAATAGGCGCTGACTGACCTGACTGACAGCATAGCGCCTATAATAGGAAATGTTGATTGAAAGGCAAGCAAAGTTCAGGAATACAATTACTATCCAGCACAGACACGTTTTCGAAAGTTAACGTAACCTGAAAAGCAGTTGGGAATTTTCCTAAAAGTTCGCACGTAATTAAATTTAAGATGCAAGATATATATAATATAAATATAAATAATAACAAGCAAGCTTTGCTGAAAAGGGGCTAGAATATGCAAGCGTCGCGCTGCCTGAACATAAAATATCCCCAAAAATAAAACGTTCACAGAGGTCCGGCCTTTTTGTAGATGTGTGTGTGTATGTGACTTTGTAAGAGCAATAGTATAGTTAATTTAAATAAACCCAAAATCTGCCCTTTTCTTTCGTTAATTTCCCGCCACTGCTTATTTTTATTTGTAATTGTTATTCAGCTTCCTTGTTGTTCTATCAAAAGCACGTGTAACGTTACGTCTTTCAGTACGTAGCTCAGGCACATGGAATTACGTGCTCCTCCGTTTCGTTGCGTTAAACGGAGAGAGCAATAATGGCCGTCAGCTGAGGCAGCAACTGAGGCAGAGGCGGCGCTGCTGACGGCGACGCAGGCGGTTGGAGTCGGCGCAGGAAAACATATGAAAAGGAAAACAAATTTAACACTCCAATGGTGCCTGGATACCATTCTGCTAAATAAAAAGAAATACATGAACCCATTTAAGAGTAAACATTTGGAACCAACTTTCAAATTCCTATACCTCCTTCTAATACCATTTTGTATGTAAAATTGCATATGCATTACTATGGATACGCATGCAAGCGACCCCTCGGCAAGCACCTGTCACCCTCTACGTATCCGTGACCACATGTCACCCCAACTCTGCAGTCCCTCAAACTTGCGACTGACATGTGTCAGGTGGTGATGCGACCACAGACCAAACGAACACTGAAAGCGTCAAGTGAATGGTGACAGGAACACAAACAACTGTCGCTGTCATTAGCATTAACGACAAGGTTTCACTTCATTTCACTGGTGGTATTTGGCCCGAGGCCCCTCAACACCTTAGTTGGAAGTTAAATGGAAGTTGCAAAGTTCCAAAAGGAAAGCGTCTGTTCCCATGATGATGAAGTTGCTGCTGCTTATGAATGTCCGTGCTTCTTAGCCCAACACTATGACACATTTCATTTACAAAAGTTGCCAATTGTCTGCTGGTTTCTGTGTCTGTCATTTTTAAGGTTCTGGCCTGATATTTATGTTTTGCTTGCCAAATTTCTGCTTTCCTGTACTGTACTAGAAGTTAAACAAGTTGAATTCATGTGTAAAATGTGGGCCATGCATCTGTTTGGATTTATCTGGGAAATATGGGCAATAAAAACTACTTTTGATTACATTGTGGAACTTAATCAAGTTCCTGCTCGTTCTTTGTTTGGTTTTTAATTTGTTTTTATTGTGTTTTTTTTTTTGTTTTCTGCTATTTTTAAATTTTACTATTTACATGTGCTCCGCAATGTTTCAAGAACAACTACATACTAATAAAATAAATACTGTGTAGTTAAATAATGTCTTGTAGAATATCATTAAATTAAATTTAACTGACTAATAATTTGTAGCTTGGAGCATCTGTGGCCTATGTGTATTTTAATTGAGGGCTTCATGGAGCTGCCAATTAAAAGCATAGAAGACCCAAATTTCCCACTGCACCTGCTCCACTTTCATCGCCTTTGGGTGCTTAAAATAGTAGTAAATACACGCTTGAATTTATCATTTTAACAGCCACAATTTTGTGGATTGATGTCGACTGCCAGAAAGCAAGTCTGCAAGTTATTTCGCTTCAACAAGCAGACATGGGAAATTCGTATATCCAATTCATTTCCGTTTTGTGGGGTGTCGGTGTAGGAGTTGCCTCTCAGGTGATAAATCGGCATCATTGATCAGTGTCTGATTGAAGATGAAAACCTTTATGGGCTGCCACATAACTAATTGTGTTCCTCCCATGCTCCACCTACAGTGAATGAACTTAGACTGTAAGGTTGCAGATTACATTACATTACTGAGGATTTGTTGCCTTGCCAGATTATATACAATTAAAAGGCTCAGCTTAATATTTGAATAAATGTACATAAGGGTGGATTGCTTCATTAAATTGCCATCGCCAAGCAATGTACAAGCAGAGGGGACAGTGCAAAGGAATGGACTGTCCTCCTCCTTTGTGTCTTTCTCTTGTGTCATCAATGTGGGGGCTAATGCTGTCCTAACGAGCACGTTCGTGGCTCCTTGAGGTCAAGCACCCAAATCTGCTTTGTGATTTTTGGCATTCTCAAATTTATTTATCTTACGAGCAGACTAACAATGTGACAATTTATTTATCTTATTTTCAAGTTTTTTTTGTTTGAAAACTCTCTTGCCTAAAATTAGCGAATTAATTTATATTTTTTGTTGAGTACATAAATTCAATGAATTATTCATTTATGTTATTTAAATTGTATCTCTCTTCTGAAAGGGAAAATCAGGAGAGAATAATTAAATTTCTGCTCAAATTCTGTAGCATTTTAAGCTGATTATTTTCCAGTTCAATCGCTTTATTTTGAATATCTAATGCCGCTTAAGAACCGCTCCTTTTGGGTTTCATGAAGTCGAGCTTCACTGCCTCAAAATCCTTCTAAAGCTTTACCATTTTTTATGTTTGGGGCTTAAGCTCAGAGAAGGGTTTCCATCGTCTCCTTATTTATTCAGATGCTCTGTCCTATTCTATTTCCGAATGGTAAACGATATATAAAATATTAAAATAGTTCGACGTGATGGCTTTAAACTAAGCAAAACTATTTGCATTCGTCCAGCTGGCTCGAATCCATTTCTCATTTTCCATCCATCTATTTCCAACACAATTGCAGACGAATTGTGGTCTTTGCTGTGCCAGATGCTGCCACAATCATGACTCGTAGTCAAATTTCAATCCAGACTGTGTTTGGGACCATCCTTGGCATAATGAGACATCACAACGGTTTTTGTTTTTTGGGAGGAGAGGTCTTTATTGACTGCTAACAAGACAATTGCTGGAGGTTATTTTTTGATGCTTCATTTGTATTCCAGGCAGCAGGAAGATTGACAATTGTGCATCTATCTGATTTAAATTTTTTTCTGAGTGGAAACGTTGACCTGCTGAAAAATATCAGAAAGAAAAGTCCATAAGCAATTGTGGCTTGATTTATATATAAATAAAAAAAGAACATTTTACTAGTCCAAAATACTTTCCTTCTATTAGTTCCTATGTCATATGCTGCACAATTGGAATAATCCGATCGTTTTGCTGAACTTATTTAATGAACCTGTAATGAAAATACCATAAGCAACAAAAAATTCTCTGGTGGCTTGCTGTGTGGTTTTCTGAGTCCTTTTTCCCTGGCGTCTGGCATATGGCGTGGCCAAGGCCGCCACAAAAAAAAAAAGGAAAATTCGCTTCAAGGCTGCCACCATCCGACAGATATCCTTACGTTATTTTTTGTTCTTTTTCTTTCGCTGCGGCAACCTGTAAATCCGATTCTTAAAATAATAATGAAAAATTATTGGCGCACTGCGGACTGGGAGTCTCTAGATATCCACCACCTCCTGTATACCTCAGTAACGTTTACATACATATATTAAGAGATTTGTCTTATTATTACTTTTGAAAAGAAATTTTGGCAGCAGAAAATGAAGCAAACATCGACCATAGAATATTTCATGTAGCAACCTATAAGACTTTTGATTATCTTATCAGTCGTACAAAGTATTTGTCGAAGGACATCAATCTCATATCAACACTTTTTATATTACCTCTGCCAGGCAATGTGTAAAAAATTTTCACAATGAAAATGTAGTCTCGGGGAAATAGTCAGCCCAAAGTCTGTCGTCGTACCCTTGCATCCCCCCAGCAGACACAAGACTAACTTTCTTTGAGCAACCACAATACGCCACACAAAACAGCCGCATAAAGTTTCGGTGTCGGCCCTTTCCGCTGGGGACTTAAACACCTTCTTAAGTGCTTAGACATAATTCAGGAAAATTCGTTGAAAATTTAATTTCCTGACGCACATCGTGTTTTATGGCAGAAACCTTTGAAGCAGGCGCATTAATTAGCTTAAGGTTTTCTCGCTGCCATTTGAAAATCCCCAGGAAATCCACATGTGGGGAGCATATAAAACTAATTGCTTTTTATGTTGGTTGTTACAAAATATCCTTCTCCCTCTTTAAGGTTTTCTCTTTAAGCATTTTGCTTTTAATATCACACCTGTGTACAGGGTAAATTAGTAATAATTTTAATTGGGTGTTACAAGAATTGGGTCATTCAGCGTGTCCTCAAAATGAATCCTCAGATTGTCTCAGTTTCCCAAGCTCAAGCCATTGTGGATTATTAGATGTGGATAATCTTTGCATATAATACTCGTGTGTCGTATCTCGATATCTCTGCTGCTCTTGTGCGCTGTCCAAATAAGGCGAATGACATGAACAAACAGACCCTCATTATCTAATACAAACACTGATAGAGCTGGCGCTGCTCTCCCCAAACCTAGTGCTTGTTGCCGGAGGCAATACAAAATTGTCAGACAAACAAGACGAGGAGTAGCACTGGAAGCCTAATTAATTGGCTGAGGTGATAATTAATTTGCTGATGACATCCAAGTAAACATTTTTTCAGATATGCAACAATTGAGAAGAGTAAAATCATAATTTCAAGTCAGCTGAAATCATTTAAAAGCAACTGATTATATAATGGTAATCAATGGCCAGCGCCTACACCCAATCCTATGGAAAAAGCCGATGGCATGCCAAGAAGTCAGTGTGAAAGATATGAAGCGATAAGCATGAATTAAAATTGGGCAAATGGCGTGCAAAAGTTTTTTCACGTAACGTAATGACGCGCCTGCAAGAAAATATAATTTTGCGAGCACTACTGTTGCATGTGCGAGTACGGCTCGAAGGATTAGATATTGGATTACATTCAGTACAGCTGGTGAATGCTTTCGCGTGACTAAATTGAGTGCATTGCGCCAACAGGGGTCTAAGCAATATCGTTGGACAGTCACCAAAATTCGTAGCACGTTCCTGCAAAGCACTCAACTGAGCGATTCCTGTTAGCCATTTCCAAAGCGAAAATGGCCAAGCATACTACTGTCTGTCTATCGGTCCATTTACCCGCTTTTCTGTTTTGTCGGTTTCCCTCTATTGCAATTTCCTCATCCACATCCGCTGTGTCTGTGTGCCCGTTGAGTTGATGCGCCTTTTACCCGCGTAATTGTGCGTACCAGCACAACAAACACAGCTGAAACCCAAAACAGGCACTGAACGCAGTCAATGGAAGCCCTTCCTTTACGCACATCGTGAAATTGATTGTTTCCTTTGCAAAGAGTTTGACGGAGAAATCGTCATGCAAATTGTAATTGGCTTTTGTTCAACTGGTTCTTTGCTGGCATTTGTGCATTCAATTCCCCTTTGTAATTGTATCTTTTTGGAACATTTGGAACGATGCACACGTGACTCCACAGTCAACTACTGGAATTCACAAGAAAATCTCCCGCTTATTATCATTAAATAATTAATAATCAACAGAAAATTCAGAGTCGCATTACTCGTATTTATTTGAGTTTATAAATTCAGCCGCTAAAGGCTTCGAATGATTTAAGTACTTTGAATTATTATTTGAATTATTATTTTTATTAAGGCCTCCATTTATGTATTTAGCAGAGAAGAATGTTATCCTCATGGGAATCGCCAGCTTAGCTCCGTTCAACAATAATACAAGTATATTCCTGGGATTTGCATATTTCTGCACTTTGATTTATGGGTTAAGCTTCGTTTCCGCCATTAGCAGACCCTTTTTGTATTTTGGGCCAAAGAGATAAAAATTTGTATCATAAAAGCCCTGAGGGCTGGGGACAATGCGTACCAGAAGGATTTATTTATCTTTCATAAATTCTTTGCTCTGCTTTCATTTTCAAATAATAATTAGCTAATTGCGACGACTATGTGTTGTACCTCAGGTAAATTGACGGAACTGGAGGGTGATTAGGAACTGTTAAGAGAATACCGGATAAAATATAATTTAATTTGTATCTGTCTTATGGAAGTGGTATTGGAATTTCCCAAAATAAAACGAGTATGCCTTATTATCTGCATCTGCAACCGAACTCGAGCCAATGGCCATTCAATTTGAATGACTCTAGATAAGAAGCAAGTGCCAGAGAAGGAATTCGAGCACCCTTATCTTGTTTGAATCCTGCTGAAGAAATTTCTCCCGCTACTTGCAGAAGCTTAGCTGCATTCAAAGGGAAAGCCTCCTTCTTTTTGTGCGCTGTGTCGCTAATTGGTTGTTGGAAATATTCAATGACAGTTGCTCTCTTCTCAATGCTTAATGGTCAGGAAAAAAAGGACTGGAATCGGACTGCATTTTTTTTCATGCATATTGCTTTGTTGGCTGTGTTCTGCTACTGGAATTTTTTTTTAAGTTGAACTGAGTGTTTTTTTTGCTAGACAGCTGCACATACTGAAAAAAAAAGTGAGGCTCTGCCCTGGACTTTAAAAAATTAAAATTTGGTATGCCACAAAAACGGACAAAAGACCCAGTCTGACCAGCAAGGCAATACATTTCGTGTATGTACCCACCACAGGGGGCCTTCCACCGCAGGGACTACGAAATACCTACGTGTTAAGTTGAGTTAATTAATGCGTCTCTCTCAACGGAACACGTTTTTATTTACGCTTTGGGGCTTGGTTATTTTATTTTGTGGTCCGAAAGTTAAAGCATTAAATATTCTTCTAGGTTTTTCATTAAAAGCAAAAAGTTAAAATTATAAAATGATGCCATAGAAAAATGATTTAGAAAGAATTAAATCAAATTTATCTAAAAAGTTATCAACAAATTAACAAACAACATTAATGATGAGCAAATACAGATGACACTCGGAAAATAAAGCCGAATGCCAGAAAAATTATTGAAGCAGAAGCCAATGATGCAAGATGCATCTGGCAGGATCTATGAAAGAAGAAAGCGTTATAATTTATGACACATTTGTCTATATTTGTTAAATTCAACAAGCACAATATTGTGAGTCTAAGGCAAAAGCCGCTGCAGTGCAGAGAGCTTGCGGTTGCTGCAACTTTGACCGAGATTGTGAGAGCCACAAAAAAATGCGTCGACGAGATTTTCAATTCTCTCTTCATCCGCTTAACCATTTGCTAAGTACAAAAGTACATTTCTCTTACTTTTTGCCACAATTTGTCTCCATTTGCCTAGTGCCCTTTTTTTAATCTTCACTAGACACGCCGCAAGGCTTACAAAAGAATTTTCTTAGTTTTTTATATTATGTGAAAACTTTGCGGAATGCCGTAAAGTGTAGTATGCAACGGACCAGAGTGGCAATTTAATTTAGAAATGCATTCGCTTTAAAATTTAAAGAAAAGAGCATGCAGCTGGTTACATTTTTAACACTTAAATTATAAAATTTATATTCCAGAAAAATTCGTGAAACCGCTCCTTAAATTTACTTTGTAAACGAAAATCATAAGAAAGTTTGCTTAGAACACACTGCCACCAGTTATAATTTTCTTAAATTATATTTACCTAGGCGTTCTTCGTGCCCTCCTAAAAAATCCTCCAAAATAAAAGCAAACAAAAACCAAAAACAATTTTCTGTGGCAATGCAGTCTTGAATTTATATGGAAATGAAATAAGAAAATGAATGTATTTTCTATGATGTAAGGATATAAGCTAAAGTAAACAGCACACAGGAGAAAGATTCTGTGTTTATTCTAGTAATCTTGTGTTATTCCTATGTGAACGAAGTATTTTCCTTTTGGTACTTTTAATTTTTTTGGTACAAGATTCTCACTTTTTACACTCTCTCCATTTATTTTACTGTTTGTATTTCGCTTTTAATTGGGTCTAAAGCAAACAATCTGATGAAAAGTCAAGAACGCATTGAAATGGAATTAAATAAAACAATGGAAAAAAAAAATAAAATTTGCATAATTAAAACTCGATGGACAGAGATTTCAGTAAAAGGTGGAACCATTGGGCAACGGTAATCATGCTATGGTTTACATGTACAATACATAAATACCGTAATACAATGGTGGAATGGCTGTTTACTTAATTAATGAAGTTCATTTAAGTTCTCAATGCTCATGTCATCCAGTTAAATCGCTTTGTATCCACTTGGGGACCAAAGTTCGTGTCAAACGAGTTCATAGCTGAGTTTTCCCACTTTTCTGTTTGTTTGTCGCAGCGAGTGTAAGATCGGAAATAGAACAGACACGGCTCCAATTATGTTTCAATTACAAGCACTCTGAATGGGCTTAATGCCTTCGCCCCTATGGCCAGAACGTGCGTGGAATTGGCAAGAGCAACACTAAGATGTTGAACTAAAATGTGAAGTATAAGGCAACAACTTGAACAGACTCGAGCTGCATTATAATTGAAGCTTCCAGAGAAACGCACTGACCATTCAGAGAATACAGTAAAATACTAATAAAGGCGCTGAAATGGCGTAAAAAAAAGAGAATTAGGAGGAGACTGTGAAAAAACATACAAAAAGCGAAATGGCATGTGAAAAAAAAGAGTAACAAACTTGTGTACTAAGGAGTGAGGGAATGGTGGAATGGCTGAGCCAAGTTTACGAAACTATTTTATAAACAAAAGCTAATCCCAAAAGGAAAATGTGTTGGCTCCCCTGTGTCATGGGCTTAACAAAAAAAGAATAAAAAAAACACCAGAGCACACAGCAAACACCAACACACTACGTACAACAAGCAACAGCTGGCAAACGGGAAACAATCCAGTTGGTAGAGACAATGTGGAGATTTCCTGGAAAATTGCTTGCTTGGTTGGCCCTTTTAATGAGAGATTTTTTAACTACATTCTCGTATTCATCTCTCTCCCAGCCATATAATTTTTCATTTTGCTCTTAGTCACATCAATGAGCTGGTTAGACCAAAGCGAACTGAGCTTTTATGTGGTAGAGAGCGAAGTGAACTCGTTTTGGCTTTGGGCTACACCGCTACTCTGTGTACCATGTGGACTGAAATGTGGCTGACACCCCGGACCCCCTCTCTCAATTTTTCTCCTGCAGAGTAACTCAGCAGTAAAGGATGAGTTTTCATATCTGGAACATACAGCTGGATTTCAAGTACATGCAGACTGTTATTAAATTCTTCCTCGCATAGAATCTTGGTCATGGTAAAATAATACTTAGTAAAATAAAAAAAATATATTTGGTAGCCCGTTACATATCGGAATTATTTATTAATTAGAAAGAAGAAAACCCAGCAACAGCTTAGCAATAGAACATATAATTTATTTGAACAGCATTACAGCTTTGATGCATTATCCGAAAGAAAATCGTCTAGGCCTTACTCTCTGCAGCAGACTGTGCGGAAGTGTCTCCTGCCGCTACTTCCGCACTGACTTCTGGCCCAGCGCCCTTAATTGGCATAAGGAAGGTCTGGGTTAAACACGAACAGGCCAGCAATAACATCACAATAAGATTTGTCAACAAGACGTGATCGATGGATCTGCGAATTTGGCGCCAGTGGCCTGTGTTTTGAAAATAGAAACAGAAAAACAAACACATGGCATCGCTTATCAGGAACATGCAGGTGAAAATGGCACGTGTATGCTTATGGGCATAGGGCGAGAGGGTGTATAGGCCAGCGATGATAATAATGGATGGAATCAATATCTTGGTCAGCAGCAGACCGGTTATGATAAATGGCGAGTAGCTGGATAGCAGCAGTCGCACAGCTGTTGGTTTGAAGGCAAAGCTTAATATCCAGTTGCCAGATCCAAAGAACGATATGTAGAAGTAGAACAGAATCATGGCCGCATAGCGATAGTTACGCTTCAAGCGATCGAGTGGACCATCCTTATCGTTATCGTTATCAGACTTTCCCCTAACCTTGTCGTGAATTTGCTGGCCCAGCAGAAATTCGGTGATCATCAGTTGCAGGAAGAGCGAACCCGTTGAAATGCAGAGCAGGGCATGCACGGCTACCAGGTTGAAGGAAATCAAATTAAATCGCTGTCTAGGGTTCTCCGCTTTGCTGTAAGGCAACGATACGAAGGCATAGCCGAGGAAAGTCCAAAAGGCAGTCCGCAAAAAGAGGTTAATTTCCTGGTCACTCTCGTAGAGATAAGTGCCATAGACTCCCATCAGCAAGATCCCAGAATTGATCATCCAAACGTGCTTCTCGAATTTATGTCCCAATATCCATGGCCGGAGCACTGCCAGAAACATGCTGAACGCCAGCAAATAGTTCTTCATATTGAGATCAATTGCGTCCAATATACTTTTCAACTTGAAGTTTAGCATGGCAACTAGAAATGCACTTGGCAACAGCATGGCTGTCAGCCAGATAAAGAATTTCCTCGACGGCCGAAGGAAGCCGCGTCGATTGTAGGCACACACGACGCCAGCGTAGAGCAGACCGGCATGGGTGCTCATAAGCGATGTCGCTATAACCAATCCAGCGGGTAACACTGTCCAGCCTAAAAGTGTAAACGGGTACGGAATGGATTTACCATGCAGCGGTCGTTCGGCCAGTGCCATCGTCCAAATGCATATGGGCAGCATCAGATAAAAGGCCGTGTACCAGGGCACCCACTGCAGGAACAAGACAGCTCCGAGCAGCAGTCCCAGCATGGCCATCAGAAAAGTCATCCATGTCATCAGTCCCTTCTTCGGCTGCTTGGGCTCTGTGCATTCGCGTGTCAGCATGACAGCCAGGCAGTAGAACAAACCAAAATACGAAGCAGTTATGGCCACTAGCATTGGAATGTGATAGTAGTTCTGGTAAAAATCCAAGCATTCGCGGGCCTGCCAGGACGCCTGCCCGAGCAGCTTTACGGCCTTACTGTCGTAGCCAGCCGCCACCAGGCGCTCAACTTCAGCGGGCAGGAGGGCGATTCGCCTCGAGTCCAGGTGCTCATATTTCGGCAGCCATTTGTGGAAGAAACTGAGCTCATGGCGACGTATCATTACCTGGGCCTGGGCCAGCAACTGCAGCACATTCAAGACCAATGCCTGCCGTTCGTACTCCTCGCTCACATTGAGGTAGCCCAGGGGCAATGGAGCCCTGTTGTTAATGGGCGGCGGCAGGCCCAACAAAGCCGACATCAACGGCGCCAGCTGAATCTGCTCCAGCTCTTGTTGCGGTAGCTGGAGTCCTTGTGCATTGGCAGTGAAGTTTAGCTTGGTGTCAGGTGGTCCCAGTCGCTTGACGCCGGCTCCCCAGATGAAGAAGGGCATTTCTACTTCCATATTCGATCCGCCGCCATGGTGACCTGAAACGAATACACGGTAGCAGTCTTAGCAAGGCGATGGCATCAAGGGTGCTGTACATACCCCCATCCAACATGCCGTGATCCGATGTCAACAGATAGGCCGTTCGACTGTTGTTGAATGCGCTCTCAAAGAGTTCGTAAGTCTCCCGAATTCTCTTCTGTGTCACATAGAGCCGCTTCCGGAACTCACGGTCAAGTGGCGTGAACACATGGCCCGCCTTATCAAGATCGTACAGATATACAAAAAATATCACCGATGTTTCGTTTTGCAGCTCTTTGATGTTCTCCTTGTTGGTAAGAAAGTCACGGACCTGACCAAACACATAGCTATCAGCCTTAAACATTTTGAAATCCGATATCCTGAACGTTTCGAGTTGCAGAGGCTCGACAATGGAACGCGCAAAGTAATTGTACACCGTTTCATCTGCCCAGCCTATGGCATGGTGGCTCCTATTGAATATGGAGTCAAAGCGTGTCGGATTCAATTGGAAATTGGTGATGGCCACTTGGGGATCTTCGTAGAAGCCAGCGAAGATTGCAATGTGCCCGGGTCGGCTCATTGTCGGCACGCAGCTTCGCGATATTCCTACCACGCCTTGCTTCAAGAACAGCTCCCGGAGTTGCGGCACGCCGCTGCAATTTTCAGCAAAGAACGACTCTGCCCGTAGGCCATCGGTTAGGAATACCACCAATCGATCCGCCGGCGGTCGAAGTCCCAGCTCAGGCAGCGTCTTCTGTGGCTCAAGATCCACCACAATGGTCGATTGAAAATAGATGTTTATAATGAAACCGATCAGTAAAATGTGCACCACCAGCACCTGAAGAATCCACATTTTCAAAGGGAGTTTATCGTTTATGGGAAAAGGTACGTAATTGTTTGGAAAAAATTTAATATATTAGTAGTATTTCATTTGACAGTTTCTGAGATTAGAACGCTGTCAATTTTCCACCCCAACCACTGGGTAGTACTGGAACGAAAAGAAGGCCTGGAGCCTCAAATAAACCTCGTTTAATATAAATTTAATATATTTTTGCCAGCTACGCGACATTTTTCTGATCTAAGTAGTCGGTGAAAATTATCCTTGTCGAGCTGAAAGCGAACAAGCAACCCTTTCGACCCTGTGGCAGGCACAATTTTAAAGATACGATTAAACTGAAAACGCAGTATCGTAGAGATAGACCATATCTACCAGATTGCCGAATCTGAATCAGATCGGATTATAATTATAGCCAGAATGAAGAAGGGTTGAAAAAATATACATACATACATACATATTTAAGGCTTTTGTTTTGACGATGTTAAACAAATCCACTAACAGACAAACTTTTTAAACTATCTGTAAAGTCAACAGCCGAAAAGCTTTGATAACAGAACCAAAAAGCTACTTTTTCTTTTGGCCGCCAGAGACCGCTTTGATTAGCAGCGCATTTTGTCTGCTAACAGAAGCTGGCTGATATGTATCAATTAGCTGCTGACACTAGGCAGGCAAAAATAAAAATTGGGCGCGTAAATCTTGGAATTCCTTGGAATCCATGCATCTTGAATTCTTGGATAAAGAAAGTCTTTTATTTAATTTAAGTGTATATATTTGTATTCAAATTGTGCGAAATTCTCGTAGACCAATTTGGAAAGCTAAAGAACAAGTTTTACGAGCTAAAAGATGACTTAATTATCACATGCAAAGCTTAGTCATATCACGATATATCTAGACAATAAATTAAAAAGTTAGGGCACACCCCTTGGGTCGATTTATGTGGCCCTCATGCGCCACGTGTTCTTGATCATGTCCGCCGCCTTCTCTGCAATCATGATAACAATTGCATTCGTGTGTCCAGCCGGCACATTCGGCATTACAGAGGCATCCACCACACGCAATTTTTGAATGCCATGCACCCTGAGCGTGGCATCCACCACAGCTGAGGGATCTGTGGCGGGTCCCATCTTGCAGGTGCCCGACTGATGCTGCAGACTGGAACCGTAGCGACGCAGACAGCAGCGCCAGTACTCCTCGCTGGCGAAGGTCAGGTGCTCACAGCCCGGAAAGGGACGATCGTGGAAGTGAGTGCCCAACTTGGCCAGGGGCTTGGAGCGAGCCAGCTGCAGGATCTGCACAGGACGGGAATATTTAGGTGATACATCTTCGGGTACGATCTCAAACGGGGTACGTTACCATTTCAATGCCCTCGATCATGGCTCGTATGTCGTCCGGATGCTCCATAAAGTTGGGCTCCATTCGGGGCCAGTGGAATGGATTGCGACTGCGCAATGAGATGCGTCCACGGCTCTTGGGTCGCAGCAGCACTGGCACCAGTCCAAAGGTCTCTCTGCTCTGCAAGTCACCGAACATTGTCTCATAGAACTCGTCCGTTATGCCCAGAAGATTGCGCATGGTGCCAAAGCGATCGCCACTCAGGGAGCCAGCACCCAAGACCAGCTCCATGTCCGGATAGTCCTTGGCTGCAGGAACAATTCGAAATGGTGTTACAACATCTATTTATGCCGAACAGATTATAATTACCATGACTAGAGCTGGGAGTGCGCACAAAAGCAAAAGCCTCGGCTCCGCCTGGGATGGTGTACGGTCCCTGGCCCGCAAACAGATAGCGGAATATGTCCGTTGGGTTCAGCAGGCGGGCATCATTCACCGTCGAATCGTTGACCACGAACACCAGGCCGTTGAGTGTGATGTGATCCTGGAGATTGTAGCCCACCCGCAGATCCTGCAGCACAGTGATGTTGTGCTGCCGTAAATGATCCGCGGGCCCAACACCGGAGAGCATCAGCAGCTGCGGACTGGCTATGGTGCCGGCGGAGAGAATGACCTCCTTTCGGGCTCGCACCACAAAACGCTGGCGCTGCTTCACGAACTCCACGCCAACGGCCGCCTTGGTAAGGGGATCGATGAGCAGTTTGGTCACCCAACTCTTCATGGAAATGTGCAGATTCTTGCGCTGCACCACCGGCTGGATGAACGCCTTGCTGGCACTGCAGCGCCGCCCATTGCGGATTGTGGCCTGCGATCTGCCAAAGCCCATTAGATGCTCGCCATTCGGATCGGTGATGTCGTAGCCCATCTCCTGGCCGGACTTGAGGAATGCCTTCAGCAGCTGCGACTTGTAGTCCGTGCACTGGACATCCAGTGGACCATTGCGGCCATGATACGGCGACTTGTACAGCTCGGGTATGCCAATGCGCTCGGACTTCTTGAAGTAGGGCAGAATCTCGTCGTAGGACCAGCCCGAATTGTTGGCCGCCGCCCAATCGTCGTAGTCCCTGCGATGGCCACGCGTGTACAGCATAAAGTTGATCAGGCTGGTGCCGCCAATGCCGCGCCCCTTGGGCCAGTTGCAGACGCCCTCCTTCAGGCCCTGGCAGGCATGGGCAGTCGGCTCCGCCTTATAGCCCCAATTGTAGCGCGTCATTTGGGTGAGAGCCGCCGTCAGCGGCACATCACTGATGAAGGTCTCCTGATCGCCCGCCTCCAACAGCAGAACGCTCGCTGTGCTAATCTCACTGAGACGATTTGCCAGGACACAGCCAGCGGTGCCAGCGCCGACTATGATGAAGTCATACTCCGGCAGGAAGCGCGTGGTATCTGGGATCCTTGTGTTCAGCAGCGACGTCTCAAAGTCCCGCAGCAAATCCACCAAAAGCTGGCCGCTGGAGGATTGCAGGGAGCACAGACAAAGCAGCAGGGCGCCCAGCCAAAGTCTCCTCATCGTGCTCAGAACTCAGAACTGTGTGTGGGGGGATAATGAAGTGAAGCGGACATGTTAATGAGTAAATGCTCCGATTAAGTCTAGAATTCTTGATTAGCAGCTGCATGTAAATTTTTTTTTGCAGCGTTGCGACCTTCGAAATGATTTCACTTTCCACTACGCTGCAGTGGGAAAAGTACTTTAACTTCTCACAGTTGCCTGGAAATTAATTAATTCGTAAGTTAGCCTGCTAGAGTATCGGCAGCTTCGTTCAACTACTTGCATTCTGGTGCCACTTCTGTTGTGTTCTAACCAGCTCAATTCACGCTCCATCGATCGACGGGGGGCTGGGACTGGGGCTGCACTCCATCCCGATCGCGTTTTGAGCTCAAGTTCAACGGGTTGGGTATTACAAGACAGCGTTCAAGAGCGCTCAAAGGTGCCAATAAAAATAATGACTGTGCAAAAGGAGCGAAGTAAAGCTCAGCCAACCGGTTCGTGATCAAAACAAACCCAAAATGAAGAAGAAACCAAATTAAGGCAACAAAAATCAGCTGAATAAAAATCAAAATAAATCGATCGCTGAGACGCGCGCAAATATTTAAGCGTTGACCCATAAACCCCATGCGGATGTACAGCAAAACAGCAACAACAAAAATCGTCAGAGTGGAGAGAAAAAATACAACAAAAAAAAGAAACAACGCCAAAAAAAACAAAAATCGAAATTAAATTACTTAAATTGTGGGCGCCAAATGTTTTTATATGCAAATTTTTCAATTTGGGTTTTTTTTTAGCTTTTGGGATTTTAGCAAAAATTGCACAAATCCTAATAAATCATTTCAATTAACCTCAATAGAGGCTCCATTTAGTTGAGTACTCGGGCAGTAAATTAACGGAGTAGCCAAAGAGTCGAACTGGTTTATTGATCCGCCCCAAGCTACAGTTCCTCTGCGTTCTACGTGTTGCCTTGGACTTGTGTTGGACACACTCGATTGGCGGTGGGCTCTTACAGAACTGACCTACGTCATGCTGGTTTCACTTTTATGCCAACGCCCTGCCGAAGGGCACACTGCATTCATTTAAGTTCTGGCTATCGTGTCTCTGGCCATCAATGCGGGTCATTAAACCGCAGCTAATTGGCTGAGAAGACGTGCTGTGCTCTGCTGTGCTGCCCAAAAGATTTCGATAACTATAACATGAAATGTATGAAACCGATATGGTCCAGCGGCATATAAGCAAAAGCTTAACTGATTTTGAGAGGCAGCTTAAGATATCTTGGAAATAAATCATAAATTATGAAATTAAAAAAAAAAAACTTTATCACTTATGGGCACACTTAAAGGTTGCATTTAATTTGTAAGAAATTAAGAGTAAAAAGCAAACAAAGCTATAGTTTGATTTGATTAAGAAGTGTATATAAATTTTAGATTTATTGCAATTAAAGCTGAATCAAAAGTATTCAACTTGTCAGCACAGCAAAACAAAAGTTGTTAAATCTGGGAAAAACTGCATTTTTTAGTCCAAATAATGTTTTGGTCATGCACAGTTCTTAAAACTAGTGCGCCACTTATTGCACTGCATCTTACGTCAACTAACCAGATCCGGATTTACGAAACACACACACATACACACTCATACACACACTCAGCATTCCTTCACTTGGCTCGTTATTCTCTTGTGAAATTCTGAACACGTTTGTCAATGCAAATCAACAGCATTTAGCAGCAAAATATATAGAATAAAGAATGAACTGTTATCAAAGGAATGCACTTACAAAATGGGCGTGGCGTGTTTGCCAAAAACTAATGCTCAAAATCACTTTTGGGAGACACTTTAGATCGATTGCCCCGATTTATCTGTCGTGTGCGCATGCGCGCCCGCTGATGTACGCCGCTTAAATGAATCGTCGCTGGTCGAGCTTGCAACGTTGAAGCCTATATTTGAGATAAAAACCCCCAGTAACAACAGCCACAGAAAGAGTTAACAACACAGGTAGCTGCCGGGCAAGTCGGTCAACGGGCTACGTTTGAGCGATCACGCAAAAAAAAAATTAAAAAAAAATACAGGCCAAACAAAGATACATTTGTGTGTCGTCTCCCTCTCAGTGGAGCGGACCCGTCTTTTTTTTCAAGTTCATCGCCTGAACTTGCCAATTTTGGCTATGATCTTTTTAGCATTTTATGGGCATTTTTGTGGGGATGGGGACTTTGATGCGTGTGGCCGTTGATTTTTGCATATGGATTAGCGCAGACCTCGGATCCATGTAATCATATCGGACCGAAGCCGATGATCAGCAATTTGTCGGCGACTAATTAGCACTGCGATGCGAACGAATCACACGTCCGATCATATAGTGCTTCCGGTATTTGCTCTTGTCTGAGAAGGTACGAGTAATACTATAAATAGTTTTATGGATCAAGTCATTGGACTTCTGTTTGAAGTTCAATGTCAAGCATCGGTACATCGTATCGGTGGCTGCCTTTCCGTATGCCCAATCGGTTTATTTTTTTTATGGGCTTGGGTTACACGAGCACCGCTCTAGCGGATGGTCAGATGGTTGGTGGTGGATCATTATGATGGCATTCAAAAGATTACAAATGGCCTGGGTTTCTTACCACAGCATGAACTCTGGGCTCATTTGCATACGAACAACATTCAAAGCGTTTCATTAATGGCCAACTGAAAAATATGTCGGTTTTAGCTCGCCCGATTTCGCAGATACTTTCACAATCAATTTTCGGTGATTCGCTGTAGCCCAACCTTGAGTACAAGACATGCTTTTGCCTCTATTTCTTTTTATAGATACAATCCAAACAAATCGCTTTGAATGCATTTTGCACTGTCTCCTGAGACGATTTATTTGTGGGTCCATAGTTGATATTTGTCCAGCATTTATGCATATTCATTTTGCATGACTTGGCAACAGTTGAGCTGACAAACAGACAAGCAGGCTTGCTCACTTTCCGACTCACTGACTCTATGACATGACTCTCTGTCTGTCTGCTGATTTATGCGCGTATTTCTATCGAGTGCAAACACTGTACATTAAGTGCACACCACTCACTCGAGACCTGATAATTGATTAAAGATCAAAGGCTGAAAACAATGCGCTCTGCTAATTAAATTTTAACTGCCTAACAAAAGGCGAACATGGCTAATCGTGCGGGTGGCTTGGTTTGGCTTACTGATAGCTGGCCTAAAGCAAACAATGAGACAACAAATTTTTGGAGACCAATACCAGAAGTTACATAGATCAAGAAATTGATCTAAACAATAACTGAATCAACAGCAATGTTTCAGGGGTTTTCCAGATTATTCAAGAGTTTTATTTATTTGCGTAAATTACAAGAAGTTACCTCAGCTATGGTAGCCTTGTAGCTGTAACCCTTTAACAAGTGTCTATGATATGATTTATGTTAAATATCTGATAAATGCATGGTAAACATACCTCGAACCCTAACTCACGCACCTGTTGCCATAAATGTTGTTAATATTCAACAAAACGTCCTGCGATTAGAACCTCAGAACCTGCCTCTCCATTAGCCATGTTTGTAACATATAAACCTTTGTTTGCTAGTTTGCTTAATGTATTGTAGTGTATTGCTAATTTGCAAATCAGGTGCTTCCAATTGCTGGCATTGCCTGGTGTGAAAATACGCCAAAGCAAACACCTAATGTGAGTGCATCTCACACAGTGCCCTTGGGCACTTTGCAACATACTACTCGTACTGGTGCTCGTCCTCGTACACCGATCATTTCATTGCAAATTTAATTTATTACAACTGACTAAGATCTACAAATACATATTTAAATCCGCAAAGTAGCAGATAAATGCCATTGCCCAGCTAGTCATTAACGACACACCAAATGCGAATGCATCTCTCATTGCCCTGGGATACTTTGCATACTCGTACATGCAGGCGCTCATTTTATGGCAAATTGTATTTTTTGCCACCTAAATATAAAAATATAAGTCCACAAAGTAGCTGATAAACGGCCTTGCCGCACTAATCACTACAGAGATCTAATTTCTCACCTGCAAGTTAGCAATTTAACACTTGGCAGCCAACAAAAAAAAACAAAAAACAAAAAACAAACACACACACAAAATACAGTAATACAAATTACCAAATACAAATACAAATCACGGCTTCAACATAAACACAAATCAAGTTCAGGCCAACAGTTGGCGGGCAGGTGGGCCAGCAGTTTTCTTTTTTTTTTACCGTTTGCCGGGCGAGCAATAAAATCTCCTGAGTGTCAAGTGGGTCGGGTCCCCAAGTCTTTGACTTGAGACTATGTATACTCGTATAAATGTCCATAACTCGTACTGCTGTTCATAAATCACGTGCCGCAAACAGATGCAGACGTGAGACGAGTCCGTAAAAAAATCCAATAAACACACACAAAATAATGCCCGTAAAACTAATAACAATAACAGCCACAACGATAACAGCCAGACTCAGGCACGGCACCCACAATTGACCAACGTCAAAAAGGTAATTCGACAAATTTAAGATTCCCCTCTGAGAGCTGTCATGTATTTGGCCAAAAATAGGCAGAGCTAGATATATTTACTGACGTGCAGACAAGAAGGTAGTACTTCCAGTACAACCATCATAATCATAATCAAAGCCTCAAAGACTCAAAGCCATTGAACGGCACTCAAAAGGTCTAAGCTCGTCTGAATTGAATTGAACTTGAAACAATTCCGATGTAATTTCATCGCCATTCAATGGAGATGCAAGCAATTGCTGGGGTGGGGTGTTCCACAATCTGCTCCAAACAAATTAAATATCAAAAAAATTATGATGTTCATCAGCTTGTAGCAGGCTCAAAATCTCCATTTTGTTTCACTGTTTGCCTATGGCAAATGTTTTCCGGAATGACCCATTGTCGTATTCGTGACTAATTCGTTGACAGACTCCATGTCAAATCTGTGCGACTCGGCGACGGTCTCTGAGCACTTTGATTTGGGTGCTATAGACACGACAACAGTACTCACTTAGCCATGACTTGTTGGCTTTGATTGGGCAAGAAACCAGCAGGGAAATAAGTACAAATATAATCGGTATTTATATTTATATGTTTTTATTTTGTCACTAATTTTATGGATGATATTGTTATGATTTGATATCTCTGCCAATTATTGTATGTAGAAAATGTTAATGAAAAACTTTTCTAACTACGATCTAGAGTAGAGAAAAAAGATGCACATAATTGTTGTTGTTTAGTTTAGTTTAGAATTGTAACTATTTTGCTTGTCTTTAGCATACATTTTGGTTTTGGTTTTGTTTTTGTTTTGCTTTGATTTGCATTGCATTTCTGATAACTTTCATAGAGGTAGTACTATCATTTATCGGAGTTCTATATCGCTCGTGTGCGACCTCCGATTACGTATAGCGGCCTTACTTTGTTTCGTCTTAAAACCAATTGCTGGTCATCTCGATTGAGTTGCACTAGAACTATTCTATTTATTGTATAAAGCCGAAAGCGTCTTGGGTTTTCAATGATTATGCCTGGTAAACACTAATTATAGTAATTACATTTATTATAAATTAGTTTCTTGAATGTAAAAATATATGTTAAACATAAAAGAATACCTAACATCTACACATAAAGATAGAATTGTTGTTTGTTTGTTAGACTTTTCATGCATTTTTATAAATATTATTTTTTCTGTTTTGTTAGCCGTAATTTCGTTTTGTTGATTCTTTTTTTTTTGTTTAATTGTATGCTCAAAATGTTAGACTTTGATGTGTGGTTTTTTATAAAGTTAATCAGTACGAATTGCTCAAAAACTAAGCCCCCCCCCACCTCTGGGCAAATTTAGTCGCTGTAACAACTATGATAACCAGCTAATTGCAATTCCATGGCGTAAGTGCAACAGATGCAGCAGTGTGTGGCAGTAGCGTTGAGAATATTGTTTAAATATAAATTAAGAAAAAGTTGGCTTAAACTGAAGCAGCCCAAAAGTATGCAATGATTTATTTCAATGAACACTAGCAACATGCTGCCAAGCATGGGGCATCAATAAAAACTGAAACTACCGAGCAAAATTAAATAATAAAAATATTCTGAAATACGACACTATAAATACAATAAATCGCTATATTAGAGATGCGATTTTAGATTAAGATTATTGAAGTTTTATGTCTTGGAAGAATAAATAGATAAATGTGTATTTCCTATGGAATTGCAATTGGCGTCCAGCGTGTTCTCAACCAAAAACGGGGCAATATGGGCTCTAAAAAAACAGACCAAATAAAAGAAACAAAAATAATAGTTAGGCATTGGTTGGCATTGGCCCCTGTCTAGTGGCGCAGCAGCATGTTGCTGACCTTGGCTTCCGTCTTGGTGGTGATCTTCTCGCGGTACTGCCGATTCTCTGGATTGGCCAGCACCGAGGCAATGAACTCCGATGTCTCCAGCTGCAGCTGGGCCAGACGCTTCTGCAGCAGCTTGTTACGCTGCACCAGCTTGATCGTCTTGATGGCAATGGAGAGCAGACCGTCGCTGTTCTGATGCTGGTAGTTGTTGTTGTTGTGCTGCTGCTCCTTGCTGGGCTCCTGCGAGTACTCGTAGCCACTGTCGCCATCGTCGTCCATCATCGCCTCAGCCAGTGCATTGTCACAATGTTTGGCTGTTGCTGTTGCTGTTGCTCCTCCTCCTCCTCTATGGCTGCTGTGGCTGCAGCTGTTGCTGCTGTTGCCCATGGTAGGCTGTAATACTGTTTTGATATTCTCGCCGCTGGAATGTTGCTGCAGCTGCAGCTGAAGTTGCACTTCTGCTGACTCGCTTTGGCTTCGCGCTGATTGCATCTCTGCCCGTGTGGACGACGCTCTCCTGCTGGCCTCCGCCTGTGTGCCACGCCGTGGGGACGACGGTACGGCGGCACTGCCTGAGATCATTGGCAGTCTTCGGTGGTGGTGGTGGTGGTGCAGGCGTCGACGACGCACTGAGTTCATTGAACCTAAAAAAAAGAAGATGGAAAGTTTTAGACACAAGAAACTTAAGAAGACTACCAAGACTGCGTGGATATGGTGGGTTCAAGTAATTAAAGCAACGCGCACTCGTTTTGCTGATAAAAAACTTTGTTGCCAGCTCAGTTCAGTGGCTAATCAATCAACCGTTTCATTGCCGCCTCTATGACTCTATCTATGGACTGTCCCTGATCGCGTGTGTCTGCTGGAAACGTGACCAGCAGCAGTTTCAATTTACAGTCCCAGCAGTCGCAACACTCCATTCGCTTTCCATCCGCCAACAGCTGTTCGAACTTTTGGGAGTCATCATGACACTGGCAGCAGGAAATAGCAACACTCCCACATGACCTACACAAATCATTTCTACCCCCTCCCCACCCATTACCATTGCCGTGACTGTGTCTATGGTCAGGGTCATGACGGCCTGCTGCCTTCATATTTTTACTTGAACGTGGCACATGGCAATGCCAATGCCAGTGCACACAATCGCGCCGACTGCGGCCCTGCACCTGTTTGCGCTGTGTAAATAAAGCGCTTTCCGTTTTGATACGCTGCAACCCAGCATGAGAGCCGCACCAGCCCCCCCATGAGAGCCCCAGTGCCCTGAAACGTGAGTGTGCGACACGCGCGTGATGGCAGAGTCGACTACATGGCGCCAGACCGAAGGCAGTGGCTGCCATTTGACAAACATAATGCAATGAGAAATATTTCGAATTTCCAAGAGTTGATTTTCTGCTGGAATATCTAACCGGAATTATCTTAAGACTGCCAAGCAATCAGCTTAAGTTCTGAAATCTTGTATCGTTTTATTTAGCTTTGAGTTTTTTGATCGTGACGGGTTTGCCCTTGATAACCGCCGACAGTGCCGAGACAATTTCCACCAGAGGTTCATTGAGATCGCCATCTGTATCGGTCTGAATCTTGTCCAAGGTCATCTGCTCGATCTTATCAAAATGCTGCTCCATTTCGACGCTCAAATCGTTTATAAAATTGCACAGGTCATCGATTTCCCCGCGAAAGTCGCGCAAATTTTGCGGCAAACGACTTTTCATGAGAAAAAGTTTGTTGCGGCTAAAGAAGCGGAAAATGTGCACCTTGGCTGTTTTTTGCGCCTCCATTTTGGATATCTTGTGATGCAGCAAATGCTGGTAGCGCTCCAGGCAGACGTGCAGTTCGCCGGCCACCTGTTGGGTCCACTCGTTGAACTCCTGGGCCCGGGCGGACATCTGGCGCAGCTGTTTGTTGATCGAGCACAGCCGCTGGCGAAATTCTCGCAGGATGCTGCGCAGCTTCTGATAGCGGCAGATCATCTCAGAGATTTCGCACTGCAGGCGGTGGTGGGCGTGCTGAAGGTTACGTACCTCCACCTGCTCCTGGCAGCTCAGCGCCAGAGGCTTTGGCTCTGTTGCCGCCTTTAGCTCCTGGACTTTCACCTGGACATCCAGCTCCTTGCGTTTGCGCTCAATCTCCTGGCATATCTGTTGGATTCTAGTCAGATATTCCTCCTCTGGCTGCTCTTCTTCGGCGGATTCGGATTCGGATTTGTCTGGATTTTGACGCTGCCTAATGGCCAGCTGCATCAGCTCAATGCGCCGTATAAGACAATCGATCTCGGCCACCGCACGCATAGCACGATCCTCCTCATCCTCTGTGGCGTCCTCAGTGTCCGGTGTGGGCTCCATGGCCAACTCCTCCTCTTCGCCCGTAAAGCTGACAGCATCATCGTATTCAAAAATCTCGATGGTTCTGCACTTCAAGCTGCGCCGTATGAGATCCATGCGATCCAGTGGCAACTTGGCGCAGTCCATGCCCTCCAATTCCTCCTTGGTGGCGGTGTCCATTTTGCATGAATATGTGTGTTTGTTACTGGAATTTCCCCTTTTGTTTGTGTGTGTTTGCGTGTGTGTATTTTTATTTTTGTGTATCTATTTTTAAACTAGAGAAAAGTATGTTTTGATTTGTCTCCCACAGGCACACTCATCCACATCAAGTATACGCCCCGCCCCGCGCAGCCCCGCCGCCGTTCTATTTGAGTGCGCCACCAACTGCCAGCCCAGCCCACCCCTGCCATCGGCTCTCTCTCTGTGGAAATCAAGCAGACGCGTGTTCTTGGCATGTGCACAACAGAGACACAATCCCCAGCACGATGCGGAAGTATTCGCAGTGCGATCCCCACCCTCTTTTTCGTGAGAATTGACTTACTTCCTGAATTGGCCAAATGCCTTTTGCTGCAAAGATACCCCCTATAAGCGTAGTGCTGTAGGGTATATAGTATTTGTGTAAATGTTGCCATCAAGAGGCACTCAAGCAAGGAGCTTCCTGAAGTTAGTTCCCCTATAACCAAATAAATTCAAAATATAAATACAAATTTCCTGTAAAGGGTATCTTAAAGTCGTTCATTCCGCATTCGAGGTTTCTTTGTACTTTCAGTTTTCCTTGCACTTCTCTATCAGCTGCCACATGCACTTGTCTGCGTTTGTCATTGCGCTGCATTTAAGTGGGGCTATGACTGGTGGCTCTGCTTCTGTTTTGCTGCTTTGCTGTTTTGCTATTTGCCGTTTGTTGTGCTCATTCCACTGGCTGCGACCTCGTCATCAATGACTGTGTGTGTGTGTCTGTGTGTGTGTTTTTGGTGGGGGGATGCACGTGCCTCGTTCTGTTCTCAGCTGATTAGTCAAGGGTAATGCTTTATTAAAGTAAAAATACAATTTAAAAAATGCACAAAACGACGAGCGAGGGCGAGTGCGAGGGCAATGCCCAAAGGCAGCCGTCATCTGCTGCCACCCAACAGGAACCACGCCCACTTAGCCAGGAAGGTGGTGGTGGGGGTAGCCCGGAAGAGGTCTCGCACGTGGCCCCATCACACCCATTTTTCGTAGACCTGTTTGTGTGTTTATTTCTCGGTTTTATTTTTATGTGTTGCTGGAAATTAGCAGGCAGCACAAAAAAAAAACAAAAACCACAGAAACAGCAAAAACGCTTTCAATGAATTCGCATTGAATATGGCACCAATAAAGCCAGCAGCAGCAGCAGCAAATAAAACGCCAAGTTGGCTAAAAGCAGGCGAAGCAAATGTGCAAAACATGTAAATAAAGAGAACCGCACCCCCTCCCAGGAGCACCCACCAGGCAAATGTGGCACAGCAGCAACAAAAACGTGCAAAGGTTATGACACACACTCATTTGCGACGACTCTCCGCACCCCACTCCACCACACCCCTCACTCTTTGCTCGTATGGGTGTGATATTTCTGGCTAAAAAATATCACTGGCCTGAATATATTCATTGTGAAATTGTTGGAAAAATTTAACTAGAAGTTATGGATGCAAAAAAGGTTTTCCTTTCTGCTTTAGCCTGTTGATTCGCCTAGAAAAAAAAGCACTGAGAATTCAATGGATTTAAAACTGTATACCTATAGATTTGCACCGAGAATACAAATTGTAAATTCAATTATAATTTAGCATTAATTTAAATTAAATATTTGTTTAATTATATTTAATATATTTACCACATACTAATTACAATTTATATTTATTTTAAATTGTTTTATATTCAGATAAAATATAGGCCGCATTTAATAAAATAAAATAAAATCAAAATAAATTATATTTAATTTCACAATTATTTTAAATTTATAAAGGAAATATTGAATTAAAATATGAGAGTGATTGCACCACCAACAATCAATTCTACAATTAATAAATTGTAAGTAAATGTATTCCTTTCAAGAAATCCCCTAGAGCCCACTCCCTAGTTATTACTGGCCCGCCCAGCAGTCAATATCCATTTCATTGTCAGTCATGAGGCATTAGAGAGATCGCTTATATAAATCTGTCGGGCCGTTTTCACATACGAGCATCGTCTTACCCAACAGGCGACAGCCAGACGTAGGTGGCATGTGGGCCAATTGCTGACGCAAATTGTTGTAGCATAACCCCAAAGTCGCGTGCCAGCCATGCAACCAGCAACAGCCTCAATAAAGACCAACCAAACACCAACAGCAGCAGCAGCAGCAGCAGCAGCAGCAGCAGCAGCAACATGGTATCCAACACGTGGAGCGCCCAACGACCCATCAGGGCATGAGGCACGTGCGTCCTCCAGCTCAGCTAGAAACGGAGCAGAGAAGAGCAGAGCAGAGCTGAGAGAGAGAGCGGAAGAACCCTTCCCAATGAGGCAAGTGGAAGTGGCAAAGGCGAAAGCAGAGATAGCTGCGTCTGGGGATGGGACTGGGACTGAGACTGGGACTGAAGCGGTGCGGTCAAGTTTACATAAATTAATTAAACATGACCGAATAACGTGAGCGCAAGACAACTAGCAACGGCACACAGCAGGGAATCAGGGAAATAAAGAGCAGCTATAAAAAGAGACAAAGCGTAGATTGGAATAAATATATAAGGCAATGTTACGTATGCGCCGCGTGCGCCCACCGCAGACACGACACGACACGACTGCTGTCTGCACTGAGCGAAAATAAAGTGATGGTATTGACAGTGCAGGGGACTTAATTTATACAGAAGAGATGGGAAGATATGCTGGTAAAATGATTATCAATTTTGAAAAGGGTTTGACAGCTCCTTAATGAAACTGAAATATTTCCAAGTGTTCTAATTGATATTGTGGAAGGTTTTTTTATAGGTCACAAGTTACCAAAACAACCTTCCAGTCTGCTAAAAATAGAGACATAATTAACCTTAATTGAATGATTACGCCCACATGTGATTAATTCTTTGGTCAGGGCTCTCCCCAAAATGAACCTTCCGGCTGCCCCAATGTAATTATAAGATCCCTATATGCCAGAATGGTTTCCGTTTTCTCACAGTGTGACCGATATTATCTGCCTCCTATGCCCAGATTGGCTGTATTGTGTGTGTGTGTGTGTAGGGGCGGGGAAGGGTACTTGCTACTGATACTCACCAAAGCTAAGCACTGAGCTGACTTGTGTGGCAGCAGCTGCTGACGAGGATGACGACGATGACGAAGCCGATGCCGACGACATTGACGATGATGATGATGATGATGTGTTGGTGGTGGCTGATGAAATGGCTGCCGTGGCCACGACACGATGTCGCCGCGAATCTCGCATCTGTTTTTTGTCCGAACATATGGTGGGTGCCATTTCTTTTGGTGGACTAACACTGCAATCAGAAAGGAAACAAAACCCACAATTAATTAGCCGTCAAATTGATTAATTGCTTGCACGGTCTCTCAGTGCATAAATACTATAATCCTCCACCGCCGCTGGACAGGGCCGGCTGCACGCGCAGTCAAATAAGAATACAAATAAATTCTCAACTCAATTAAATGAAATTAATTTTGGGGGGGGGGGGTTCATTAAACTCGAAACACAGTCCACAGTGATTGCAGTCCCCACCGAAATGCTGTGCAGAATATTTATATCTTTTGTGGACATTAAATCAGAGCAGTAGCGGGACGTAGAGGGGGTCCCCCATTAATCGGTGGCGATAAGCAGAGCAAGCGGATATACTTAGGATTTATGTGCGCTACACAAAAGCGCACTAGAGTTTGGTAAATCTTATACATAAATTGCTGGAATTACCCTTTAACTTCCCTTCCCCACAGTTGGAGCGCAGCTTCCCGCCCTGGTTCATTTCAACCAATCCGCTTTGCCATTATAACAACATAAATCACTCGAATCAAACAATCAAACGACTGCCCCAGCAAAGACCAAAGTTCAGGGAACCAAATCCAGGGTCCCGAGTTGACATTTTGGTAGAAACACTTTGGAATTGAAATTCAAGACGACGCAACGCACACAGCCACCACAACAGGCTCATTAAGCGTGCCTCAAATCCTGCCTGGCTAACGACCATCGGGCGCAAAGGTAAATAAACTTAAAGTGTGTGTTTCGCTGGAGACGGGAATATTGATGGTGAACGCATTTGGGTTTCGGGGCCTCTCAAGTGCTTTGTCCGTAGGATGGGGCACAGCACGCCTGGAGGCAGTCAAATTCAAATTGAAAAACGCCCAGAAAAGCAGCAACACAGCAACAACAACAACAAATGAGCTGTTGTTGACGGCACGTGTATCGCTTGAGTGTAATTACATTTGGTAAAAGCGCCCACGACGCTGATGAAATGTTTGTGGCCCTTGACGGCATTCTGCTACCAACACTGGTAGCACCCCAGTTGCCTGCCTGCCTGCCACTAAATCCAAAAGTACTTTAAATGCTTGTGGGGCAGGCGAGACTAAGAAGATTTCCTCCCGCCACTCCCGCCGACTGCCAGTTTGATGTCAATGCGCCAATATGCGTTGAAATTACATTTCATTATTTATGCCTTATCCGTCATCCGATAGTTAAAGCCGGAGCCAGGCTGAGCCGTAGTGCCTAGTCATCATTCCGGTCGGTCGGGCAGGACGGGGCAGCAGCTCCTGCCTGTGTGGCAGTGAAATGTCTGTTGTCTGTAACAAAAGACGGAAATGTGCGTAACAAATTCTAAGCCTCCACGAATCGCCCCCCCAATGGCAAATTTAATGCGGCGCGTGGCAGGCCTTATGGTGCGTGGCATCCAACCCAAAAAGATGGGAGGTAGCGAGAACCAGCACTGTGTGGAAGACAGGCAAAAAGATGTTGCCTAGATTAAGGTAAGATGGGTAGAATATTTAAGGCGCAGCATTTAGTAAACTATTGTTGGAGTTCAAGCACCATGCTAATTCTATTTATATATAATCCATGGCACAATTAGTGACACGTTTTGTTCGCCGCATACACAGACACCTGTTGTTGTTGTGGCTCTGCGCCCAGCTACCTTTCGCTCTGCGGCACTGGGGTCAAGTCAATCAAGCAAACTTTGATGAGATTTCCCGCTGCGTGCGTACAAATTAGCCAATAATTGTTCAACATGACACGCCACACGAAAACAAACGAAAGACACGAAACAGCCAACAGCCAACTGTCAGCTGTCATGGCAAAAATGTAAAACCAAATAGCGCGACGCGGAGCAAAAACAAAAGAATCGGCGCTTATGCCAATGACTTTTCACACGCCAACAGCACAGCATAGAACAGAACGGAACGGAAAAGGAAATTTGATTTCCTTTCTGTCTGGTTTTCCTTTCCTTGTTCTTTATGTTTTTATTTTGGAAATTGCTGCTGAGGCGTCTTAAGGCAAGGCAAGGCAAGGCAAGGCAATTGTGACCGGCGGCAAAGACACAAAGAGACCTCACAAAATGCGAGTTGGAGTTCAAGGAACTCGACTTGCTTTCTCCTGTGGCTGTGGCTGCGACTGTGGCTGTGCGTGTCTGCGTCTGGCAAGGCGTTGCCATTTTTGAAATTTATTTGTCATGTGTAATGTGAAACGCTGCGGGCACTGCATACAGTGCCTCCCGCATCAAGTGAGCTCTCGCAGACATACAGCTGTGTTCGTGCCAATAGTGCTCTGCCAGAGGTTCAATTTCTACCCAGAACTTTACTTCCAGTTTACAGATGTTAAAAGCAAATGGCATACCCAGCTCTAAATCTCTCTGAACTTCGACTCCAGTCAACCCGTCTGGCTGTTCGTTTTCGTGGGTTCTTTTTGAGCACACGCAGCGCACATGAAGGGAAACGTTTTAGATTGCACTTGGGTCTCGTTTCGCTAAATGTGTCTGCCGGCAATTGCCATAAAGATGCCTTAAATATGCCCTGAAATATTCATAAATAGAATTAGCAATCACGTGGATGGGAGAAAGTGAAAGCAAAAGGGTGAACTTTAATTTAGAAGATAACCAAAGGGAGCGTATACTTAATGTCTGAACACTTTCCTTTTGCCATTGCATCACCTATGTATGTATGTATGTATGTATGTATGTATGTATGTACATTCTTTGCTCAACCTGGACTGGCTTGCTATGCCTTTGCCTTGTCTAATGTCTAATCTGTAATAGGGCATTCCATTTATTTCTGACCTTATCTAACAACTTTTACACGCGCCGCACATTTAAAGACACGCCGCCAAAGCGTACAGAAATCCCATTTTTTTGTATTTGTTTGCTTATAAAACTTTCCATGCATGTGTATTTTATTATTATTATTTCTAACATTTACTATTTATCCCGGCCAGGCCAATGTTTGCTTGAGATTTGTACTGTTGTTTAGGCCAAAATACACACACTGCCCTTTGGCTGGCGGGGGTATAATAACTATGATATAATAACTATTAGAAATCAATAAAATATTATTCAAAATAATTTTTTATTTAGGTTTCCCCTTTTTAAAGTCTTAGCATAAAGCAGCAGAAATAATTACAGTTCTCTGGGAGCATGATGGAAGCGTGCCATTATTCCGTTTAAAAGCATTACACCTTAAATAATTAAATTGCATGGCATTGCTTGTTAGGACTTAGCTGGAACTGCTCATGTTTCCCCGCCAATGGACTGGAAAATTCACTGGGACAGAAACAACATGGGCCAGAGACACAAACTCAACCTCAACGTCAAAGTGTTAATTTTCCTTCTTATCTGGACACATGCGCCGGCAAGTCAGACAGCAAACCTAAGGTACGACAAAAAAAAAATGCATAGCAGAGCATTGCATTTCCACTAGCCGAAGCACATTTAACCCTGCCCGAAAATGGTTACCAGAAACGTCTCGTTTTTAAGCTGGAAATTATAACACCCTCTGAAAGAGTATAATGAAATGAGCAGGCAATCGACATGCGTCATAATTGTATTTAGATACGGTTATGGGCTGGCAAAAACGTGCCAGCAAATTGTGGCTTGTGCAGCCTCAGAGGGGAAAAATGAGAGCAGAGCAGAGCAGAGCCATACTCGTGTATCAGCCTTCAAGCGACACATGGTACGAGTCTAGACAACGATTAGCATGGGATACCATCGTAGAATTTCCGCTGATGCTTTTGCTGCTTCTGTTTATAATCAATTTTCGGTTAGCCATTGGAAAGGCGATAAACATTTATGATGGCAAACGACGAAAGCAAATAATAAAAAAACCCAAAAACATCAAATGAGACACACGTGTGCCAAATAATGACTACACCACCCGATAAGAGGAATTCGGTAACAGAAACAAGCCGGAACCATAGCCGCCGCGTGACAGACGATTCCCACACAGACAGACAGACAGACAAACATTGACTGTGTCTGTGTCTGGGTCCAAAGTGCAATCGAGCATAGCCAATCTCTGACTAATCTCTGCTCATTTTTTATAATAATTGAGTTCCAGCAGACACTTTTATTAAGGTAAATAATCTTTATTTCTTTTTTTTTTTTCGGGGAATGAATTTAATTTTTTACATGTTGAAAGCTCTAAAGAAAATATGTAGAAATATCTGATAATTCTTTATCTTCGCCAGCAGCATTAAAAAAAGTTGTTATTTCTTTTTATTTCTTTCCGCTTTTGATCCACATAGAAATCAATCAACAATCAAATTAGCTAAACGCCTGCGTGCCCTAAGCAGCAATAAAACATTTATTGTTAAAATGTCAGACCGCAACCCGATCTCCGAAATATATAAAACACAAATGTGTCTATGTGATACAGAAAGGTGCGTTACTAATTGATGGATTTGTAGATATCAACCAAAGATAATTTGCATATCGCAGACAGATCCGCTGCTGCTGCTGCTGCCACCAAAGAGAATGTTTTAATTTTCCAGTTTTTTTTTTTATTTTATAGGCACTGTTTTTTTTGATTCGATTTTTGAGGGGCTAATTGGACCGAACAGAGCTTTTTCATTGTGTTGACTGCCAATTTGAATGAATTTAATGATTCGTGAACATAAATTTTCGAGTGCTATCGTGTGCTTGACATTTTGTCGGCAATAATTCTGGTTGACTCGTTTCATTGGCACATCATAAAAATTTTTGTTTGCTAACATTTACCATTGATTAATTAATTGTTATATTTTTTTCTGGTGCACGTGTGTCTGGGCTGGCTAATATTTGAAAATGCCAGAGTCTGAGCCACATACTCGTAAAAGTATGTGGTTAGAACATGTACCAATATTTTGAATGGTTCCCTTGGATATTTCACAAAAATTATAATATTTAATATTATTATATTTTGAAAATGGCACCGTGCAACCATTTATTGTACTCATTTCACATCTTTATTGTATTCCTGGTACTCCCTGATTCCATGAAACACTTAACAACACACCCAATCCATTAAGTAAATACAGACGATCTTCTGCTTTTAATGGCCAAAACATGTTTCGACTGAACAAACAGATGAATTCAAAAGCAAGCATTTACTTAAACCAGTTCAAATACCGCTTGATAAATTCTCTTCTAGGTCAAGGTCTTATTTTTTTATCAGCATTTAAATATTTTCGACGACATTTTCCTGGAAAATGTGGAACAAACACAGACAGACAGCAAAAGTTGTTGCGCTCGTGGGTTCATAAGTCAGGAAACAGTTTGTGCCATGAGTCAGACAGAAATGAGTGAATGACAGACTCTTTGTGCCCAGACCGCCACATTGGCCCCCTTAGTTTAGGTAAGGTAAAAACAGAGGAGTTCACTGACAAAAGCCCCCAGAGGGTAATCCCCCAGAAGCCGGCGCGTGTGTTGGCCATCAGTGTTTTTGTTTGTCCATTCCCGCCCTCCTCGTTTCATCAGCTGCGTACCCAGCCTTTGTTTAATTTATGTTTTGCCTAGTCGCTGTGTCTCTACGCCTTGAATGGCACTGAAATATAATTCGCTAATGTGCCCATAAAATGTGCAAAAAAAAAATAAAACAAAATGAAACAAAAGATGGGCAGAGAGATGCTAACACAATAATTGTCTACTGTTTGTCTTTGTCACACGTGTGCCACTTTTATAATGGAGCATGAGTAACAGAGAGAGGGAGAGAGAGAGACAGGATGGGACGTCAGTTTATATAGTCTCCCGCTTGCTTTTATGTCCATTAATCGTGCGGTACAAGGGGTAGATCTAGTAGGTTCCTGACTTCTCGCCAGCAACCCAATATGCAACCCATTGATTATGGAAAATAGGTTTCACTTTTGTGGTCATTGACAGCAAATTGAAGTGTTAATTAATTAGTTCATATAATTAAATTCCGTCCAAGTCACTAAGAGTCAACAACGCTCAAAGCAATGGTAGCCCACATTCGAGGCAGCCTTCTGCCTCTCTCTCTCTCTGAAACGCACACTTGGGCAAATACACGCGCGTGCATTAATTTACGGTTACATTTACTTAAGCGTCGTGTCTCTCGTTATTGGGTCAGCAATTAGCAATATCAATTCGAGTGCGGACGGGCATAACGGCTATGCATAGTGTTTGCCTTGTTGCCTGGCCAGCCAGCCAGTTAACCGAACGCAAATATCCGTTGTACGCAGGGTGGCGCCCATCCATTGCCATAGAAGGGCAGCGGCTGGTATGGGGAGTGTGAAATCTCATTAATCATTCCGGCTTATGGAAACCTGGGCTTGGGCCTGGGACGCAGACTGAATATAATTGCTTGTCTTTTTAATAACCGAGCAACTAGAAAACTAGAGGATTTATAACACTCGGCAACAGTAAGTAAATTATGGGAATTTCCGCTGTTAACCAAATCAAACAAACACAGACAGATATTGCTCATACGTCATGTGGTTGGCGATGGTCAGCTCCCAAAGCTGGAGTAGAACTGCTGGCAATACTCTGTGGAATAAATTTCTAGGGAATCGGTTTTGGTTGCTAATTTATTCCACTTCCCATTTGGCACATCCACAGCATCCTATTAAAATCAATTTGGTTTTTGGCTGGGTGGCGGAAATGGCTAATATATTTTCAAGGGATTTGAATAAATCTCCATGGATGATATCCCCACACACATAGTAATCTACCTAATATGCCATTAGGCAAATTAATTATACCCACAGAAAATTAGGCAAGTTTTTATTGTTATGGCTGTGTCTCGTGTTTCACATTTGGCATTCATGGGCGCTCGGTTCGGGCTTATACAGTAGCCGTTAACATTTTATATTTTGTTTTCATCGAAATGTTACAGTTTAAAATGACTGCCCCCACCACACACACACAAATACACACACACAGAGGCACACACAGTTATAGGGGACAGACAGAGACCGGCACAGATGCGTCGCACACGTGCGAGACAGACGTCAGAAGCGAACGACATGACCAAAAGCTAAAGCGAAAAAGAGAATTAATTTTGTAGTTGCCTGCATAAATTAAACAGCTCAAAAAACAAAACAAAAAAAACCACAGCACACACAAAGGCACACACACACAGACACACATTCTCGTAAGGGCAAAATGCAAAAACAAAGAAGACTTTGTCAGTCGAACCCAAGGCAAGAGCGAGCACCATAGACTTGTGCACTGTAAACAAATCAAAGTAAAAACTTAATAATTAGCTTTCTACTTGTCCCCAGCTTCGGTTCGGTTCTATTGCAAAGTTTTTCTCGCTGTGCCTAGAATCGAAAGCAGAGAGAGAGATAGAGAGAGAGAGATAAAAGCTTCTGCTCTCTCCCCCATAATCTGATAGAGAGAGAGGCTGAGCTAAAACAATGAAACACAGCACTGCTTCACACTGCTTCCCAAACTCTCTTCGTGGGCTACATAGCCTATGTAAGTGTGTGTGTGTGTGTGTGTGTAAGCTTCTCTTGCTCCTGTTTTTTTTTTTTGTTCTTATTGAATTAACGACGCACGTGTTGCGCCGCCCCAAGCTGCGCGCGCTCTCGTTTCCCCAACATTTTGCGACAGAGCAGAGCCCAGCGTTGCGGTCGCAGTCGCAGTCACTGTCAGTGTCAGCGGCGGCGTTGGCGTCTCTGCTTCTGATCATCGTATCAGCAACGCTTCGCTATTTTGTTGTTTTGTTGTTTTGCTTTTGTTTATATTTATATCGGATAAAGCTCGTTCTTATTTGTTGCTGTAATTCGGAACGCGCTCGCTCAGGCAAAAATGATAAATCTACGATTATGGTCGTCATGGGGTGTCAGGAATGGGGCGGCCACAAGGCACACGCGCAAGAGTTACCTATCATACATACATACATATGTACATATGTACGTGTAGATACAGATATGGTTATGCCTATGTGCACATGGCCAAGTATTTGGAACAACATCCTGTTGGGGTCGGCGTTGGTGTTGGGCTTGGTAGCAGTTAGTGGCATTGAACCATTTGTTAGACAGAATGTTAAGAAGTTTCCATCCAAAATTAAATATATCCAAAAAAAAAAGCCTTGACAGATTCCCGGTTTATTGTTTTATATGCATAAGACACCACTTGCAAAAGCTGCTCCTCCATTCCACTACATTGTTGTGCCAATGACTTGTCAGAGCCAAAGTCAAAGTTAAACAAATGCATTGATTCCACGCTGAGTAAACAAATAAACAAACAAACAGCTGTCCATTGACAGAGAGTCGCTGACTGATTCACTTTAGCTGAGACATCGCTTCTTCCACGTACGAGCATAAGCACGACCACAAAGAAAGAGCAGCTGCAAAAAAGTTGCCCTCAAAAAACAGTGGCCCAACGATTTCTCCATTGCCATTTTGTTATGTTATTTTCACTGTGTTTTATGGGCAGACAAAGGTTTATGTTTATTTTGACTTTTCTTAGAGAATATTTCACACGCTCAAGCTGCTGCTGCTGCTGCTGCTGCTGGTGCTGCTGCTGAAAGAAAAAACATCTGTTTTGTGGAGCGGAGGAAGAGTAGGAAGGAAGTTGTTTTTGTGTCGTTTCTTCGAATCGTAATAAATAAGGGCTGGCTGGTCATATCTAACACAACACATTAAGTAGAGCCAAAGTTTTTCTTTGTTCAGAAAAGCAAATAATTTGCCATTAAAACAAAAGCCATTTAAATGGAGTGTGCTGGCAACATTTTAGCCGCTATTCCCGAAAAAGAAAAAACCAATATATGTAGTTCTGATGTGATCCTCTCCTTGCAATGGAAAGAACAGATGCTTACCCTTTTCATTACCTGAACGGGGAAAATATGCAAAGAATATTTGGCCTAGACTCTAATCAAAAATCTTTCAGTAAGAGATGAATCATTTGTATTTTTAATGATTTTCCCTATCCCAATGATTCCAAAATGCATAAATTATTGAAGGGCATTTCCCAACCCCAAAAAAAGTACAATTTTAATTCAAAAAATATTTAAATAATATTTTAAATAGATCCCTGATCTTCCATTCCATTATCTACATATTTTAATTATTTCTTATTTTTGTCTTTTATTGCTTATTTCGTTCTCGCTCCTCTTCTGAAGGGTTTTCTTATTTCTTGTTGGTTCTGTTCATAATTGGTTTGCCTTGTGACATTTTGAGCTCTTATGCGCTGGAAGAAATCAATATTGCGCATACGCCAATGTGACCCGCTGTAATGCATTTTGTGGTGTTGCAACAGACAGCCCAGCAGAAGGCCAAAGGCCATGCCATGCGTCATTGCGACAGGGCTAATAGAGCGCCAAATCCTGACCTAAATTCGTCCTTGACAAGGTGAGGGTAAAAAAATTCGTGCACACACATAGAGATACATATACCCGAGGCCGTGAGAGGATGAGACTCGAGCCGAGCAGCATCTCTAGCGCGTTGAGAGCTTTCAGCAGCGGAAGTCGACTGTCAAATGCAATTTTTTTTATGATTATTCTGCGCGGCACGTGTGGCCCGTGGCCCACAAATGTTTTGCAAATGCTAATGCTAATGCTGGCAGATTTATGGCACAACCTTTTCTCTATGGCCTTGGGGGGAGCAGGGTGGTGGGTGGTGTAGGGGCTTACCGTCTCGTGTGAGCGTTCCAGGAAATGCGGCGGGAATGTTGCGTATCGTATGTTGATCTGTTGTTTTTCCGGTTGGCTAAACTCTTTTGGCGGGGCAGCGCACTCTCATCCACACATGCACACACGGAGAAGACACAGACACGGATCAGAATGGCAGCATAAACACGCTTCTTTCTAATTTATTGCACCCTCATTGAAAATAATGAGCATATTTCTAGCTCTCTCTCTCTCTCTGTTTCGTTGTTGTTTTCACACGCTTTTAATCTATTCTATGTGGGATGTGCACGGGCACGGGCACGGTCTGCGGCTGGTTAAAGGTGTGTGTGTGTGTGTGCAAATTCATAGACGTCGACGTCGACGCCAATGGCAACACGCGCGCCAAACAAAACTTTCGCTTTCGTTGCGCGTGGGGTCGCCAGCAACAACAACAAAAACAGCAGCAGGCAGCACACTCACACTCTCACAAACACGCGCGATGAAAGCTTGGCAGTGCTATATACATATATTCCGTTACTTGCGAACCCAACCGTACCGTGCGACCGTGCAAAGCAGAATGAACGCGAGCCATGGACCGAACGTCGTTTAAATGGCCCCAGTCGCACAGTGGAGCCATTTGAGTTTATTCTGCGCAAAATCTCAGCTTCATAGCTAATGAAAATATCATCAACATTTTAACATTTTTATTGGTAGATTGATTTATTTGGCGTAGAATTCTTTCAAATTTTTTTTAATTATGACATTTGAAATTTTCCATACAACTTATATCGATATTATTCACTGTGTTCAGAGTTTTGATTAATATATTGTATTGTATTGTCTTGTTTTATAATGAGTACCGTATCGCACTTTTCGTGTACATATTTACTGATTAAGTATTCCGCATTTTAGCTGATTAGTCATTAATTAACTAATTGACTTTTGTACGCAAATTAATCTGATCCATATACTATAAATCACTCTTATCTACATATACGAAACTATATTAATAAAATATAGCGCCCGTCAATAAATTTGATTGCACATGAGCACAAGCATTTATCAAAATAAAAACAAAAATAAAAACTATTTTTAGCCGCCAAAACCAAAACCGTTGACACACATTTATTTCATTTGAAAATGTCCAGCCCACGCATTTTGCTCGGCCGGAAGATGTTTCCGCAACAATGTTGCGGGCAACAATTTCTTACACAAAAGCCAGGTCAGCTCTACAGTGTAGACTTTACACTGTCCGAAAATACACGAGCCTTTTTTTTGGGTTAAGTTTTTTCGGTTCTGTTTTGGGGCCTGTCTGCCTTGACTGCTTGCCGATGGGTCCGTGCACACCCCACACCCACCCCATCCATGAACAGGCAATTTTGTCGCACGTGTCGGAAATTTTGTTACGGCCGATTGCTTTCGCTTCCTCTTTCCAACCGTTTCGCGTCCCCCTCCTTTCGTGTTTGTGTGCTGGTGTGTGTGCGCTTGAATGAGTTGTGTTTGTGTTGATGGTTGGATATACAAACATATATATATACGCATATATATTTTTGGGGGCCCCACATTTCTCGCTGTTGTCGTAATGAAAAGGCAATTCAATGGCCTTTGGCTTTTATCGGGAATGGGCTTTGGTTGGGGCACTAAGCAGCGCCACAGCCTCAGCCTCAGCCGCAGCTTGATCACTGCTTGCGAAACTAACGGTACTAACTGGAGGGTGACGTCTGATTTCCTGTTTCGCTTTAATCGTCTGGTTCTGAGTGTGACGTTGACTGTCGTCTGGCCAAGAGTCGAAGACGGCAGCAAAAGGCGAGCAGAAAGCAATAAAAGACGAATTAGCATAACACATCTCTTTCTCCCCTCCTATACACTCTCTCGCTTGCTTCCATCTCATTCATTCATTCTTTATGTGTGCTTTTAATGGGCTCGTGGGTGTCTGCAAAGGCCTGGGGGCAGCCCGGAGACAGGACGGGGCCGCACACTTTTCTATTTCAATTGCCGACACGTGTAAGCGCGTGAAACAAAAGAAACATGCCCATAAAAACGGGGCCATATGGCTGATGGTGCAGGGGTGCAGGGGCACAGGCGGACACAAGCATCAAAACATTTGCATGTGCCTGTAAACAAAAAAACCCCACTAAAAGCGCCACCCACGTTTACCGTCTCGGTGTCATTTAATTGCCATTAACCGGACGGGCGTGGTCGCGTTTTTGTGCAAGAGCATAACAAGTTATTGTGCATCCCCTGATCAACCCAGCCCAAGGGCCACCCACTATAATTGTCTATAAAATTTAAGTGCGTAATCAAGCTGCCGCCGAATCAAACACGCACTGTCCACACCAGCACGCAGCAAGGCAAATGATCGTTAGGCTTCGCCATCGCCAGCGCCGCCTAATTAAATGGGTGGTAAAATCCACAAAAAAAAACATAACAAAAGTTGGCGACATTTGAGCGGTTTATTTGGCGTAGTCAGCTGCTGCCCTAAATGAGTACTTGGAATGGTTTAGGTTTTGTTAATAATTATCAATCAAATCGGTATCGTATTTAACTCACCAACCATACGATAGTCAGCACTTTCCATGCCCAACATTTCGAGGCAGTGGCGTAGCTACGTACGTGCAAGACGAGGCGCAGACTCTGAGCAGAAAATCACCAAAAAACCTCTCACTCCACTCTCACTTCTGTTTCAAATTCAAGCATGAATTGGACTTGCATAATTATGCGTCGTTTAAAATATACTTCATAAAATGCTATGGAGAAACGGCTGGAGTAACGTTCCAAACAGTAAAATAAGATTTTCGAAGGGTTTGTCAACCAATTTTAGATTAGCCGTTTCTTCATTGAATTTAATGAACAATACTTCAAACGACGCCCAAATAATGCACCTATACACAAAAAAAACAATAAATTAAAAAAAGAGAAAGAACGTGTGAGTCGCTTCTTTGAACGCGACTCTACTTTTATACCAGTACTCAGTCATTATATAAATTTGTGAGCTTATGAATTTAAATTTTATCGAGTATAGTTATTTTGCGAAAAGTTTGGCAAGAAAAAGATTATTATTTTATTAAATGTACAATAAAGTTTTTTGAACACATACATTTTCAAATAAAGAATTCGATTTACCTCATGACCTAATACCAATATTATTAATCCATAAAGCTCACAAAAACCCTCTTAATGAAGTATCTGACTTTAGTTGGGGGCCCAATTTTTGTTTTTTTTTGTCCCGAGGCCCTCTCCTACCTTGCTACGCCACTGTTTCGAGGTGCTCTAAAATGTCTGCATACGCCGCATAAGTTTTATGGGTGCAATTGCTTAAACTAGCTAAAAATAAGAGTATTTATATTTTTCTCAGGAACACAATGACTCGGCAAAGTGGGGGGCGCCGGTGGTCGGGTGTCATTTTTGTTTGTGGTCGTGCAGCTATCAATTGATACGATACCCGACGGGGCGATGTTTTATTTTTAGGCAGAGACTCGTATCACGCCGCATGTGCGAATGCTGGTGTGTGAGTGTGAGTGCGCTGTGTAACAATAACAATGACATGCGCCAACTTTCGGTACTCGGCTTTTGTGCCGGTTTTTTCCCGACATGTGTCAGATTTTTGTTGTCTTTGCTCTACCCCCCACCACCCCTTTGTATAATTTATAATTATTTTTTCTTTTATTTCTTTTTTTTCTTGTTGTTGTCCCCTGCACATGCCCAATGTCAAGGCCTCTTCAGAAAATAACCACAGAAACTTGCCAAAAATACTTCGCCAAGACAAATTTACATATAGCGCATATTTGTTTTTGCACATAACTTTCTGTTAAACATACACACGCGTACATGCCTTTGGGAATGGCAAACAAAAAAACAAACAAAAACCATGCGCCGTTCTATAGGGAGCAAAATACTTATATGTATGAGCCGATGCAGATGAGCCGATAGCCCCCAGCAGATTCTACACACCTTCAAGAAAACACTTGACAACAAATCTGAACTTCAGGGCGATATCATGTACACACACGTGTGCGTACCTTAATGTAACCTTTAGTTTTATAATTAGTTTAAATTTATAAATACATTTAAATACTTTAATTCCAGTTCGCAACTTTGTTAAGCAGTGCTTTTAAAAAAAACATGTCAACCGCTCACGTTGTGAATAATTTTATTAGATCCCACGTCAGAGATTTGCTATAAATACACAATCTCAGCATCAACAAAAAAAGATCTTGCTGAAGTGCACTGATCGCCTCGAAGTTACCCTCCCAAGCTGTAAAAGACAACCAGAAAATATAATTTTTTTCACTAGAAACTGACTAAGATCTAGACATAGGATTATACGATTTCTCCCAAATGTATAACATATTTTATATGATAAGTGAGATACAAGATACACAGCAGCTTAAAATTCAAATTTAAACTTACGCGGGCCAAAGCAGTCCATATGCAAGCAGTATAAACAAGTTTCAGAAATGAGCTTTTAGCAGAAAGCTCTGTACTGCTTATATGGCTTGCAAGCAGTTCAAGGCGGGTACATTCAAATTTGAAACGACTTAACGTATAAATCCAAAAACACTGAAATGAAAGTAACTAATTAATAATATTGGTAACTTCATTTGATAATATTTGTGGGGTTCCCTTAAAAGTAAAAAAAAAACAGTATATATGTACAGGTAGAAAAAGGGTAGCCGGTTAACTAAATATCAAATCCCATACAATATTTATTTCATTTATTCCAAAATTTTTAATCTGTACTTTAATATAGATATTTAAATTAACTTTGCGAAACAACGTAATAAAAACCCCTCCCAAATGCTGTTCATTGTAATTTTTTTTCAAAAGAGAATCTCCCTTAGACGGCAGATTCTTTCCAGTCTCGCTAAATTCTAATTAGTAGATCAATAGGCCTATAAAATGGCCACAAGCCGACTTGCTATATAAAACTCAATTGGTAAATTAAAACATTTCAATAAGTAATGCTAACAACATGAAATCTGCGAACAGCTTGAGTCGTTTTCCCTCTCATCGCCTCACCACAAAAGCGAATACACCGATACTCCGACTGGGACTGAGACTGAGACACCCAACAAACAACAATTTGGCCCCGGGGCGAAGATCGTCAAGGATGGAGCAGAGTGGAGGAGGGTAGCGAGATTTCCGACAACAACAATATGAAAAACTAATCAAAGCAGAACTCATTAAGCATAGTAAAAAATTATGCTATTGTAATAAAATGGTTAAGGCGAAGCCGAAATCGCGCTGGCAATCGAATTAAACAGCCGATGGCCAAAAGGCAAACAAATTGCCGGGAAATCCCTGCCCAGACAAGCCAGAGACTATACACCAGAGCCGAGACCCCTGAGCCCAGAGCCCAGACCAAAGAGCGAGAGACTTCGCATCGGGTTGCAAGTTAGTTTTCATCGATAGCGAATTTATTATGCAAAGCAGAAGCGGTAAAAGATCAAAGCGCAGCGATAGCAGATAACACGCTTCGACTCCGCTTACCGGTCTGCCCAGCCTGACTACCAGCCACGGCTCGAGGATGAGGATGAGGATGCGGATGAACCAGTGGATGATCAGGGCACAGTCGCAGTCGCAGTCCCAGTCTCGGTCATAGTTGGAGTCTGCCTAGGCGGCCCTTTTTTGCCGCACAAATAGATTAGTTTCACATGGTCATGGAGCTGGGGTTTTAGGGCGCCATATTGCACACAGAGGGCCGCCAGCGTGCTGGCCGCTGCAGAAGTTATGAAAAATTAATAATAATGTCGAATCGATTGATTTCAGAGTGGGCAAAAGGCCCCGGCCCCGGCTCCGCCACCAGAGACCACAGCACCACCTAGACGGCCGGTCGTCATCGTTGGTTCAGGCTTTTGAGGATTGTCTTGGTCAAGTTTTAAACGACCCCGGGGCGTCTGCTTGGGTATCTCTTACTCTGTCCCTCTTTGGGTGTGCGTGGAACTGTAACTAAATAAGAAGAATGAGACTGCTGGAAATCATGGAGCAGCAGTAATACTCTACACTACTTTTGGATGGGATCACTTGATAGGAATTGTTTTAGGAATGAATATTGATAGATATAATATATAATTTATATTAGAAGGAGAGCTAAATGAGTAATTATAAGTAGTAAGTATAAAGAAGTAAGTACATATATTTGATTTTAATTTTAAATTAAACATTGATTTATTCCTAAACGATTTATAACATGATAAAAAAGCATTCCTTTTGAGGAGTAAATTATCTTTTTTGACGGAACTCAAGGCTGTAATAAATTATACCAAGTGTAAATAAATTAAAATCTAGAAAAATCCCCTTTTTTGTCTAAACATAAACTCCCCCAAAAAATGTCATATACCCCAATCGATACCGCATCACCATCAGAAGTGAAATATTTTTTGTAAGCTCACTTAGCGCCTCCAGCAAGAGTCGTACATTTTCATCACCCAGCCAGGAACAGGATCAGTCGCATAGCCATAGCCACAGTCCCTAGCCACAGTCCCTGGGCCAAGTTCAGACGTTGTCGCTGTCGTCGTCTGGCGGGAAACGTTTTATAGTCTGTTTGCCGGTCGAGTGATGCATTTTTCATGACCAGTTTGTACGATTTCCTTTCCGCAAACGCAAACCCAAACGCATCGAGCATTTTCATGTAATTCAATTCTGTATTTTCTCTACGTTCTGTTCTGTTCTGTTCTGTTTTTATTTTTATTTTTTTTGTGGGCGCATTGAACCGACGTGTTTACAATTCTATTGGCAATTGGCTGGGGAGGGGACGACGATTGAACCTGGTCCTGTGCATGAGGGCTATTGAGGCAGAGCCAGCCACCGCTGCGTTAACATGAGTTGAGTCTAATGAAATACGACATCTGACTCGTGCTGTGCTCTGTGGTCTTGGCCTGGGTCACTCCCTTGATTTTTATAGGCGTGGGATTGCTCTGGGCCAAAACAATAAGGAAAAAAACAGACCAGCCAAGACGCGAAAGGAATTTAACCAAAATGGAGCAGCGTGCAGCGGAGCAAGGGAGAGTTACCGATGCTTGGCACTTCCATTACACCCTCTACATATATGGCCAGATCATCAATTGTTCCCTACCGAAAATCGGTTAAATCAAAGGCTGAAGGAATCAGCGCGTGCCTCACAGAGCGACTGCCTGACTTCCGCTTCGTTGAGTGTCTGACCCAAAACTGTTCTGTGTCTTCGATGGGGGCCCCACCCTAGAACAGACCCTCTTGACTACCTTTCCACACTTGGTTAGTTAATATTCATGTTGTCTGCTGATAGTCTCGACGTGTTTGAGTCACCAGAGTGGCAGCGGGTGACTCGTTTCTTGGCCACGCGACGGGCACAGAGTTCAAAGAGCGAGCCGAAGAAGGCCTTAACCTTAACTACGACTTGATATACTGCCATATGGGTAAATGACTCATCATATAATTGGTATTTAAATATTTGTTCAAGCTTAAAATTTTTATAGCCATTTGAGTATTTCTTTTGGTTTTTTTTTTTTCATTCTTTCCATTAAAATGAATATCAATATTTTTTTGGGAACTATTTTCCAACATCGCCTAGAACTGGCACTGTTTCCGATTCGGCTACGCTGGCAATTAATTTATTAATTTGTATTCAATTCCTGGACTCTTGCTGCCTTACACCTCTTCAAATCGATCGATCGATCGATCGTTGGGATTCGCTGAACCCCTTTTTTTTGTTGCTAATTAAATATTCACTGCAGATAACGCACGACTTGTTTATGTTTAATGCTAATTTCCTGCCATGTCCCATAGCTGAAATTCTAAGCCAACAAAAAATAAGTTGCTAAAGACAAAAAGAAAGACACGAGTCCTGTCCTGCAGTCACTGACAGCAATTTGATGTTGGGTCTGGCTGCTACTGGATGAGAAAGTCGTGATTTATTGGACTATTTAGGGCAAGCCAATAAATTTCCTAAAAAATACTTCAACAAATGCAAATAAAATACAAAACAACTAAAAATACAAACAAATTGTTTCGTAATTCATTTGGCCAGTAATTTAAGGTGATTTATTAATCAGAGATATACTCAAATCGTGAAACAAATATTATTAATGTATTATCTATACGGACAATACATTTCACTTCACACTCTCTTAATATATTTATAATTATGTTAAGGAAGGACAATTAATTACAAATAATGTCATTTAAAAGAAAAAATATACGGGAAATTCCCCAACATTAAAGTTAAAATCATATTAAAAGGGCTAAATTTGTCTATAAATTTAATTATATTTTAACGTTTTTAGGTTGAGATTTCCTGCCAAGAATTAGAAAATATTTGAAAAGATAGTATTTAAATACTATTAACTTTGAATTACTTATGTAAAAAATACAGTGGTTATTGATCGTAATTTTAACAAGTGGATTTCTATAATGAATATTTATATGGTAATGAATGATAAATGATTACTAATGTTAAAGACTAGTATTTTGACATTTGTCTACCAACATATTAAAGGTACTAGGATTGCAAAAATATTTCTAAATGAAAATAAACTTAAACTATGTTTAAATCCACATACGCTGGACAGCTGTAGCCCTGGAGTTTGAGTAGCGATGATAAGTGAACATTTCCCCCAAAGCTTCTATTTTTAACTAATGTCTCGACTAATGTCTCAATTCCAGTCTGATCTACTTCTAATTTACATATATATACATGTGGCCACTCGTGATAGAGATGTTCCATATTTCCAGTAGAAAATCATTGCCCTTGCCACATCGAATCCACAAGCCACAATCCGCTGAGAATTAGCTAATTGAATCCAATTAAATGCTAAACAAATCAACAACAAAGTCAAAAGCGCAGACACACACATGCACAAAAAGATAGAATGAAATCTGATTGCCATTGGCTAGCACGGCCTCTTAGCCCACCTTTTGTGTTGACCACAAACTACGAAAACCAAAAATAAAGCAACACGAAAAGAGAAGAAAAAATTGTAAATAGGTTTTTAAACGTGGCCAACAGCAACCAATCAACGATCAGCTAAACCCACACAATTCCAGACAACTTCACACAGATACACTCGACTGAGAGTTGAGCAAATAAATGAATAGAGTTGCCAATACATCGCAATGATTGATCAAGCAAGAGCTGACTAAGGTCGCAAACAACGCTGGAAATTATGTAAAATATTCACTGATTATATCGGAATTTTACTTGAGTGAACACTGTTTGGTTTGTTTTATAACTGTATTTATCGACGGCTATTGATTTATGGCTGATTTGATTAGATTTACTGCTAAGCGGCTAGCCCGAGAGCCGGCTAAATGCCGTAACTGTGTGGGTTTAAGTCGGCATCTCGTACCTGAGTGTGTGTGTGTGTGTGTGTTTTTACCTGTCTTTTGTGTGTCGGTTGAAGTTTGTAGCTGTGTGACGTTTGTGTGTCGAAAGAGGCGGCTACAAAATGATCGCTTCACGGTTGGTATTGGTCGATGTGTCTGTATCTGTTGGCAGTTGCTGTGCTTGCAGCTGTGTGTTGGTGTATCTGTGAGTGCCTGAGATTGCTCAGGTAAGTACACTGAACGAAAAAGTCGAGAGTTTAATAGATTACTTTGAAAAAATAATACAAAAAAAAATAGTCGAATAATAATTATAATAAATGTGAACATCGAGTAAATATTCAAAATCAACTACATATAATATATACATACATATGTATATATTTACATAAATCGTTTTAGAATAGCAGCCTGGTGGCAATTTTTTGAGCACTCGAGCTCTAATTGATGAAAAACATTAAATCTTCCAGTATGCCAAATAAAGATCGATCCATACGAAACAGTTAAAAATTATTATCGTTGCTTTAAATTAAAACTTCCTTCAGCTGGTTTTCTGTGAGTGCACGTTCTACCACCGCATTGGGTGAGAGCCCGCCTTGGCGTCTTGGCCGTGTGCTGCAAACTGAACGAAAGCTACCTTACCTGTTTCGAAATCAAGTTTGTTGCTTCTGTGTCGCTCTGGTGATCCGCACAGAAAGGTGCACGCGCGCATTCAACACGGTTGTGGCCTCAACACACAGCGAGAGAAGTACCGGGTTCTTGAGTGTTTTTATTTCGACAATCCGAAACGGATTTGCCATTAGCCAGTAAGGCACCCCCCAATTGTCAAAACCATAAAGCCGTCGGTATATCGTCTTGTGTGGACCGGATCGCCAGTCCAAGTCGCAGTCGCAGTCGAGGTCGGTGTTCGGTGTTCGGTGTTCGGTCGGGGTCGCGAACTTTCGATATATCGCCACGGCGAGAGATGGTAACTAGTAAATGCCTAATGAGTGATGATGTTGTGCGTCATTTGGCCAATTTGATTTGCTAATTCCGTTCCGAAGTTCTGAGTTCTGAGTTTTGAGCTCTGAGTTTTCTCGCAAAGAAATCCCATAAATCTTGATCTAATCTAATGTGCTGAATATGCAATGATGCTTTCCATGAATACATACATACACGTGTGTTAAGTGTATTGAGAATAATAGGAAATAATAAATTTAATCAAATACGATTATTGTGCAACAGAAACCCCTTTTCGGATCTAATCTGCTTAGTAAATAGTTAATATATATATACACTTATATATATTCAAATATTAATTAAATACAAGTTATACAAGTGTCAAACATTGTGTATAATCAAAGTAAATTATGAAATAATTATTTATGCCGAAATGCCGTTGGAGCCAGCTCTATAACCAAATGGATATCGCAAATTGAATCTTTCGAGTAAAGAGGTAAGTTGAGACCAAGGTCCCCCAAACAACCAAGCCCCCCCACAGCATGTACTTAATTTACCAATTTCATTATTAACTTTGATAGAAATCAAACAACAAAATACTTAAAAAGCCAACAAAAACCCAAGCAGCAACCAACTCAAACGACGCAGCCGCAGCCGTAACCGTAACCCCAAAAACCTAATATTCAGCCCGAGATACTCACAGACACAGACACATTGTACACACGTACAATGAGATATATCTGCGGAGTTCTTCATTTCATTCAATGACTTTTGGTGGTCCCTATTCAAACAACTCCAAACAAATTCAAGCCTCGACTCGATGACACTCCAAACGTCAACTCGAACAAATTTTTTTTTTTTTTGCCCCGTCTCTGGCCGGTGTCTTGCCGCTCGCTGTGATAAGTTTACTTGACAATGAGTTGCAACAAAGCGACCAAAAAGCCAGGCCAAGATGGTACCCCCGGAGACGGTAGTGAGTGCTCAAGTAGAAAATTTGAAATTCATTTAACAAAACTAATTTCAATTGTTGCACTTTTCGCCCGAACGAACAGTAGAATCCCAAAGAATACGTCGCTGTGAGATCTCTGAAGGTTTTTTCTTGGCGCCAGCCCAAGTGGCCTGGAAAAATGCAGTATTTGTTTTGAATTTGGAAAGAAAGTGATAGTGGGTTGGTTCGGCTGTCTATAGACCAGAGGAGGGGCCAGATTTAATGATTAGGGAGACGGACAAAGGAAAGTTGAAAATTGGGAGAATCTCTTGTGCCATATATGGATATATGGGTCAATGTTTTGACGACTGAATTTGCTGAGATATTAATGCAAAATATGGTTGGAATACAATAAATAGTTTTGTCACATACTCTATTTATTTCGTTCTTTAGAGGGAGTTGATCAATCAGATCTAAATTTTATATATAATAAGAAAAAATGCAAAATTAAAATCGGACTCGTTTTAGCTTAATTTAGCTGGATAATATTAATAATTAAAAATTATTATAAATATTCAAGATTTTGCATTATTAAATTGGAATGGAAACTCTTATATACAACTCCGTAACTCTGCTTTTAACCGACAAAATATGTATCTCTAAAAAGCATTTCAAAGACCTAAAAATTATTTTTTTAAATTCAGCTTAAATAAGCAATAAAGTCAGCATTGAAATGGCTTAAAAAAAAATACAATAATTCTAAACATTTATTTGGATAAAAACGAAAAGAAAATTGTTAAATGAAACTGAAGATTTCCATCTATCATATTCCCAATCACTGCTCTCCCTCTCTCTCTCTCTCTGTGTAGCCTCTAGGCGTAATGGCAATTTGATTGATCATTATTGAGGACTTAACGAGTTTCCAATATGATCAACATAGATATTAACCCACTGAGTGTTTAGTATTTGTGTTGTAAGACATTTCATTAACCTCTAGTTACTTATGCGTCAGGCCAGCAGAGGCCGCAGCCAAATCAAATGTCATAAATCATTTTTGGAACTCCCCCACCAAACAAACTCCTTATGCAATCCAATGCTCAAATAATAAAAATATAGGTACCATATCAAAAGCGCCAACTCATCAGCGAAGAGGGGCTGAGGCAGTAAGGGAGAGGAAGGGTTAGAGCTGAGGCTGCGGCTGAGACGTCTCCGCATTGTGGGTACTCCGGGCAATTGTTCAAATACGAGTCGATAACAATGCAAATCAGTTCTTTGGATTGATTCGCCTTCAAACAATTCAAACAATATTTGAACTATTTTCTGTAGCTACGTCTGCGGGCTCTACGGTATTGCTGTGTGTGAGTTTTGAGACTGGCCATTGGCCAAAGGGGGAAAAAAATAATAATAAAAAAAAACAGACCTAATCAACAATTGTTGTTTCATTTCATTAGCAAATCGAGCAACAAAAAAATAGAGTCTGCAGACTTTCATTAAGATCTACATATTGATTGATATTTTTTTTTTTATTATTTACCATTATTGTTGGGCATACACACACAATTTTTGCACAAATAACCGTGACAATCTGCGACTAAGACGAAAAATGCCCTGTCATTTCTTACTTTTAGAATTGGGATTAAATATTTGCGAACGTGCGACGACGCCACGATATGTATGCGGATAATAAACGTGGCCTAGACAAGGTGACGGCCGCCACCGCGCCCACCATTGCCCTACAACAGCAGCAGCTACAACCACAACATATGCACCATCATGTGTTGCAATTGCAACAACAGCAGCAGCAGCAGCAACAGCAGCAACAACTCCAACAGCATCAGCATTTGCAGCATCAAATGCATACGCATCATAATTTCCAGCCACACGAAACACCAGCAGCATTGTCACAACAGCAGCAACAGCAACATATGCAACAGCAACAGCAGCAGCAACACCAGCAACAGACAGCACAACAGCAGCAGCAGCAGCAGCAACAGACAGCCGGCATGTTTACAAGGTAAGTTCTTAGCGCCAACATTCTACCCGAAAGACCCCCCCTTTGGAGACCTTATCATCAACCACCCCGCCCCACACTGCCCAGCTCCGCTCCGGCAGGCACGCATCAGGAACTGCCTGCCCAAACATGCAAACTTTTAATTTCAATTTGTTTCGCACGCTTCGATATTTGTCAATTCGGATTTGAAATACGAGGCCAAGTTCGTTCGCAAAAACCCTGGCTGGGAGCTGGTGGCTGGCGGGCTGAGCCAAGCCATTCTCCCCACCCCACCAAAAGGTACTCCTTTCGGTTTCTCGTCAGGGGGATTTCTCCGCTTGTTTCTACCGATTTTCACTTTGTTTTTGTTGCTTTTCGGTTAGTTCTTCTGCTGCTGAGGCTGAGGCTGCTGCTGCTGCTGCCGGTTTTAATGGCCTCTTGTATTGGCAACTTGTAGTTCGCATTTATCTGGCTCTCGTAATCTTCTCAGCCAGCCCCAATCCACTCTGCGTACCCGTACCCATACCCGTACCCGTACCCTTACCCACAGCGCCAATTCGCGAAAACGAAGAAAAACGCGCAAAATTCACTCTGAACTAAAGCTGAGACTGCAGCGAAGCGGGAGAGTTGGAGAACTGAAGCTGCAGCCGAAGCTGAAGCTGAAACTGAAGATGCTGTGCCATTTTATTTAGCTCCAATTAATTAGTGCTTCAAATGTTTTGCCATAAGTTAAACCCGCACAGTGCGATTGACATTACCACGTTGGCAATCGGACGTCCACGAAGACGACGACGGCGGCGGCGACAACGACTACGAAGGATCCAAAAAAAAAAAATAAAAGGCGTCTCCACACCACCACCACCAGCACCACCAACAACAACAACAACAGCAACGTTGTGGAGATGCCAACGGAGTTAGGCACATCTCGCTGGCTGCCGTTGCTTCTGAAATGTGTAAAACTCACGTGTGATGTTGTTGATGGCTCGTTCTTTGTTCGTTTCGCTTTTCTTTTTTGTTCTCTGCAGCAGCAGCAGCAGGAGGAACTCTTTCTTTTTCTTTTTTTTCGTGTGGGTAGGTGTTGCTCTTGTCTCTGTTTCTGTTGCCTTCTTTGGGTGGGTGTAACATTTGCTGGTGGCGAGCGGAAGCGGCATACCCATAGAAATTAGACCATTTTGTAGTAGCAACTGAGCGGAACCATTAACCAATTGATAAGTTCCAGACGGTGACGAGCTGGCGACACGCAGATCGAGCAGTTTGGCAGAGTATGCAAGGAAAATTCTTTGCAGGAAAATCAATTAATTAATCTTGGTAGAACTTTTTAAATTGGAGATGTTCTTAGCAGATGTTCTGATAAACCTAATGATTATAAAAAAGGCAATTGGAGGACCCTGACTGTAAGGGATTTAATCGTATAGATTAGATCAATGAAAATCGTAAGGAAATATTTGATTGAAATAAGTAAATTGCTGAGAAAACTAAAATGCAATCGAAGGCCTAACAGAAATAATTTGATCAGTATTACTATAATAGAAAAATATAGCTAAAAATAAAGATAAACCTTCTAGAAATTTGTAGATAAAAACCGAAAAGATTTACAAATATTTCAGATAGTTTATCATCAATATTACAATAAATAAATATTAAAATAGATGAATTTACTACTAGCTAAGCTCAGTTCATTCATGTGGTTTTCATACGTGACCCATCAAAACTATCAATTAGCACATGGACATATTTGGAATTCCCAACAATTTAAAACTTAAATGCGCCCAAAAAAATAAGTTTACTGTTCGCACGGGAAAGCAGCACGCGCTCTGCCATAAACACACAAATACAGAGATGCAGATGCTGATACAGATACAGTGTATTGTAGATTGTAATGGTAAACGGATGCGGTAGATTTCTATAAATATTTTCCATGCTCGAACAAGAAATGCCAACAATAAGGAATGCCAGCACAAAAAAACACTGAAACAAACAACCGTTAAACAACGAAAACTATATCAATATGCTCTAAATAATAAATGACACTAATTAAAACGAAGAAAACTTGGTGTTTTGTTGTTTTTAACACATCCAACAGCAGCAGTAGCAGCAGCAGCAGCAGCGCCAGTAGAGTCAACAAACCTCGAACCAATCCACCACACACAATCCCAGAAGGAAATCAACCAAAGCCAAGGAAAACCAAGAGTCAAAGCCAAAGACGCCTCTGAGAGAGCCGCCTCTGAAATGCATTTGGATGGAGTTAAAGGTAGATGTAGAGGTGCTTCCTGAGTGAAACTAACCGAAACCGTTGCTGCGTCTGTTGTGTGTGTGTGTTTTGGGCCTGTGCCAATGGTGTTAATTTTTTGGCAATTAGCATGTGCCGTCAGATACAGATACAATTTTCGTATCTGTAACACTGCATGGGCTAGGGCACGGGCACTCTGCTCTGCTCTGCTCTGCTCTGCTGGCACTGTGGCGGCTCTGACAGCAATTTTATGCTGCTAATTTCATTAACACATTTCACGAGAAAAGCGAGCAGCAGCCCAGCGAGCAATGCTATTTACCCATCCACGTTGGGATGTCCAATACATTGGTGCAGTGGCTGTTGCACCAGATATAAATGCCATGGATGCCAATACACTGGGAAAATATTTTTGTGTGGCCAGCGCAGCATCAACCTAAAACCCTAGAAATTTCCCTAGAAATTGATATCAACCTCTAATCTATGATTTTCTGACAGTGCATTTGATGCTTTATCTAATTGCTTTGATCAATATTTGGTGACGCGCGTCGAAACTGATGCTGATGCTGCTCTGAGCAGACATTTCTCCCCGCTCAAAATATGAAATGCTGAGCAAATAAGTGCGCCGCCTTCACCTTGGGCCAAAGATGGTAAGAAAACTTTGCCCTGGGGCTTACCAAATTATTTAGTTGCGGCATCCTTGTGCTAATTGCCTGACGGTAAAGTGCAGCAGTCTCAGCCGCCTCAGCTGCCTCAGCTGCCTCAGCTGCCTCAGCTGCAGCTTCAGCAGCCAGGCTAACCATCAATCCGGTGAGTCTCAGGCCCAAGAGTAGCAGTGGTAGCAGCATAGTTGGGGTAATTTCTGGCCAAGCCACCGCCGGGCACAAAATATACTCTCGTACAGACTCCAGACCCCCAGACCAAGAACCCCAAAGAGCCCAAGTCATGGGAAAATTTCCGTACACACACAATTTGGGGTTTGGCTTACGCTTACTGGAGAGAGAGAGAGGAGAGAGAATCTGGTGGAGGTGGAGCTGTAGCTGTAGCTGGAGCTGTGGCTGAAGCTGGGGCCAGGGTAGTGGAAAAAACTCAGTTTCGCACGCAAATTAAGATAATCGAAAGCAAATGCAGCAACGGTAGCAGCTCTCCATGGTTAGGCTCAAACCAAAAACAAAAAAAACAAAAAAAAAAGAAAGAAAAAAAAAAGGAACGGGTTTAGTACCCGGTAGCAACAAATCATAAAAATATGAAAAATTATGCGGCGGCGTCGGTGGCAACAGTAGCAGCCAACAGTCCCTGCCACAAATGACGATGTCCAAGTCCAGGCCGAACCAAACCGAACTGAACCGATGACGACCGTCGTCATCATCATCATCATCATCGAAGTGTGCTTTTGGCAGTCCATCATTAAATTGTGGCTAAGATTCCAATCAAACATACAAGACAAGGCAAGGCAACGAGGGGGAGGGGGGGGGGAGAAGCGAACCGATCCGAACCGGAGCAGTCCCCATCAACGGTAGCCACTCGAATTCATTTCTTTTGAGGCAATGAAATTTTCAGCTGCGACCGCAGCCTCTTGCCTCAGTGGCATGGTGTGGTGTGGTGTGGTGTGGCATGATCATGCCGTTGTGTTGTGGTTTTGCGATTTTTACAAATATATGCGTCAAAATAAACACAGTAGCTACTGCCCCGCCAGACTTCTTTATGGGCTTTTGAGAGCAGTAAATTATATGGCTACGACTTGCGGGGCACCCACAAAACTCGTAAGTCGTCTAATTGATTGACTTAATTGAAGGATCGAAGGGTTAGGGATAAGAATATGGATTTGTGGCTATCCTTGAGGCTTTTGCTCTCGGATTTGTTGGCGGTTTTTAATTGAAAATGTCATACGATGCGATGCGTTGGAATTTAATCGGAGTGACACTCTCTAAATCTACATTTATCTCTCTGAAAATGTTCCTTAAGATACCTAAATCAAATGTTATAACTGCTTGCAAGTTCTTCTCTTAGCCAGCCAGCCACTGAACAGCCAGCGCACATTTATCCGTGTATATCAATCAGAGTGCTTAACCGAATGACAGCCTATCGAAAGCACTGCACATGGGCTCCTCTTCAGTCCACTAAGCCTAAGCTGCCAACATTACGTGGTGAGATGCCTACATCTATGTCTATGGGCAGAGTGCCTGGCTTGGCCTGCTGCTGCTGCTGCTGCTGCTCCTCCTCCATCAATACACACCTGAGGCAACTCCTCTTACCTATGGCCTGCCATATAATTTGGTTAAAGGCCGCAACCAACCGCTGAGCACCCCATGGTTATTAGATGGCCAACATTCAGCCAGCGTTTTTTTTTTCCTTAGTTTTTTTGTGTACTAAACGTCGCCCCGATGCTAATCTGTAGGTGTGCTGGTGTGTGTATGTTGGTGTGTGTTTGGGGCACGCAGCGCGGTGGCAAAGGTATCGATTACTGCCACTGACTTACGCAGAATACAATAAGGCACCCGGCAAAATGAGGACCCAGAGAGGAGCAGAGCGGTGCTCTGCTGCAGACCCAACAAGTGTTTCTCACACAGAATTCCAAGAAATCCACAGAAACCGAAAAATGGAAAGCATTGTGCGGCGCCTGGGCAATTAATTTGACTCAGGTCGGACTTGGTGTGGGTTCAGTTCAGGCGGCTGGGTTTAGGGTTACCGAAAAGCTCAGCTCAGACTGGCTGCAACTTGGACTCGGGACTCGGGACGCGCGAGAAAGAGAGAGAGAGAGAGAGTCGGAGAACTGCCCATCAGTTTGAGGTCTGGTCTGGCATTCATTATACGCCGTTTTGCACTATTTTTTGTTTTTGTTCGGTTCCGTTCCCCGTTGCAGTCAGAGATGCTGCAAAAGATGCCGAAAGAGAAAGAGGGAGGCTGAAATCATTAGAGCTGCCCGCAAGCCCAATACCCTGGCCAAACTATATCGTGGGAATATGGCAAATAAACTCGCCCAAATTACACACACACACACACACACACAGAGAGAATCGAAAGGGAGCAAGAGAGATATCTAGTCGGTGGGGGGGGACTAGACAATTCGCACAAGTCAAGCCAAGACAAGACGCTCCAGGAAAAGTGCAATAAAAATTTGCGCAAATTTCGTGTTTCTCTTGGCCTGCAATTGGTATTGACTGACTCTCGGCGAATTGAACTCAGTTGGAGCTGCAGTTTGACTCTGGGAGTCTCTGGTATCTCTGGCATATCTGGGCTGGGACTCGACTTGTCCTGACTGACGCCCCTGATGCATATTAAAACTCGACTTTGGATTGATACGTGGTGGCCCTTCTACTTCTTCTACTCCTACTCCTACTCCTGCTCTGAGGATGAGGTGAGGGAGTTCTTGCAGCGTTCTTTGTGATTTATTTGCTGCACAAATTTTAACGATGGCGCTCTGAGGGCCATTGCCATAAAATCACTCAGAAGAAGATCCAACTGCGCCCATAGATGCGCATTTAAAATCCATTTAAGTTAATAGTTTTGGCATTATGTTTCTCTGGTCTCTCTCTCTCCCTGCTGGTTTATGTGCTAATTAGTGAGAGACTGAGATTGGCATTGGGCATGGCATCATTGGACTGATCGCAGGAATCGCAATCGAACTGGAACAAGATTTGTGCCTAATTTCTTCAGAGCACGTTCAGTTTTTGGGCTCTGGAGTTTATCTAGTCGAGCGTTGAACGTACCAACCGCCAGAGCCAGGACCGCTCTTGATTAAGATCTTTCGAGTGCGCGCAAGAGGATCCCCAGTCTCAGATTAAGCATGTGGCTCTGTGGCTCTGTGGGTCTGGTGCCTGGGGTCTGTACACCACCAACGCGCAGTGGGTCTGGGGCAGTGGCTACTGATCCCACACCCGCCTTCAGGCCATACTCTCCTCGATGATGCTGCTGCTGACGCCTCGCTAAGAATCGTGTTTATGCTTTTAATTAGCAACAACAACTTGTACAGTAGTTGCCACAGCAGCAACAGCAGCAGCAGCAGCAGCAACAACGGCAACAAGTTGGTGCTACTTAGTGCAGATTTCAAGGTAGCGATAGATATATTAAGAAATGTTGACATGTCTCGCTCACTCAGATAAATTTTGATGTAGATTACAAGAAGCAGCCAGCAGCAGCCAGCAGCAGCCCCGCGAAAGCCTCCCCCAAAATATGTGCGGGAGTCCGCTGCTATCCAGATAAATCTCAAACTCTCCGCTGCTTGTGCCGTAGCCATTAACACGTTTTTGGGCTTTATTTTGTTGAGTTTAATTTTTTTGGTTTTCTTTGTGTTTTTTTTTTATTTTTTTATTTTTGGCATGCACTACGAAAGGATGATGGCATTATCATATTATCGCCCATGCCACTGGAATCTTGTTTATGATAAATATTTGGTAGACTTATTAATTATGCCACAAATAGCCAGGCCAGATAAGCAGATTGCAAAAGCTTTTGACATTTTTATGCAGCTAATTGGAAAAGTGTAAGCCCCAGAGGGGAGGATGGTACTGCCACAAAGTTATTGATCGTGCTGCAAAATGTTCCCATATATATTTTCTACAGTTTTCGTTGGCAGACCCTTCACCACGTAACCACATCAAATCCCACACAGCCAACAATCGCCCTTCTCCTTGCCACACATGTGAACCATACATACATATGTCAGGGGGTCTGACCACAATCGCAGCATTTAAATCAATATTCATTTTAATTGTACAAATCACCTTGACTTAAATGTGTGTGCGAGCGCCGCTGAGCCACTCGACCGCGCGACCGCTCGACCACTCAATTCTGGGCCAAAACCAAATCTGTTCTATTATGGCCAAGACGCACAGTGTGTCCGGGCAGTGGGGAGGGCAGCAAAACGCGATGAATATATTTCAAAGCCAGAAGGCAAACGCGGCGGCGGCGGCGGCGGTGGTGGCGGCTGCGGTTTGGCCCCCAGGCCATGGATGGCGTTCGGTACGATTCGGTGCGCTTTGCATGTGCTGTGCCTCGCTGCTGGCGGTTGCATGCAACACTCAACTCACACACTCACACTGGCGCATAGAGCAGCCGTGGATGCAGATACACACGGACACAGTGAGATTGTTTTAAATGTTAACATGGCCATTTAGAGGCAATAACAGCGGCAAAATGGCAGACAGTCGACAACGGTCGACGAGAAAGCCAAAAAGGCGCGGGCACTTGCTGTTATTACAACAATATTACCAATATTTATCAAAAGCTCTCTCGCTGGCTTGCAAAATCTCAATCCCCCGAACCACCACCCCGATCCCACTACCAGCACCCACCAGCATGGCCTGACCCACCGGGGCAACAACTACAACAATGGGCCCGATCGACGTCAGCATAAATAAAAAAAAATGCTCATACGCCGCATGCGCCGGTGAGGACGGGACGCAGACGCCGCTGCATAAAAAGACAAATTTATGATTTATGAATTCAACCTTGTAAATAATATGCTCACAAAAGTACACACGGACAGTTCTGCTAAACGTTTGTGCAGCTCGCCGCGCCGCTTGCAACAACAACAAGCATAACGAATGAACAACCAAACCAAACCAAATCCAAACCAACAAACCAACAATCCAGCAGACTGACCGACCCGACCAGACCAACCTACTTGCACAATTTTTTCCGCACAAGGCATGTGGCAAGTGTGCCCCACATCAAACCACACGCTGCCTGCAAAAACCACTGCAAACAACCAACAACCAACAACAGAAACAGCCACAACTTACTGCTTGTTGTATGATTTTTAAATGCGCGATGAGTTATTTATGCATCGGGCATCGGGGCTTTGGTATGTGCGATCCATCCTTAACCCATTGTTGCCAGTTGTTGCAGTTCGAGAATCACTTAATAATAAATGCGAATCTATTGCTAAACGAAAGATACATACATCATTTTTATTTGTTTACCCATAGCGTACTTAATAAAGTACTCAAATCGTTATTAGAAAATAATATTGGCTTAGATTTTGCTCTACTTAAATGCTTTAATGCCGCTGACAAGTTTTAGCAGTGCTGGAAGATGCAGATGAAACAAAATCAGCATGAAGCAGCAGTAGAATCGGCATAAATTAAGTCTCTTAAAAAATTCTATCGGTTTTCAAACAGTTATCACCAGATTTCCGTTCAAAATTTATTAACTAAACCAGTTCCCACATATGTACATATGTACATGTGCATACATTAGTGTTTTATTAATTGCAGATAATGCGTCTTAGCATATAAATGTCAAAGATGAAATTTATAAACTTATTTGTTGTATTTTAATTGGGTCTTACATTTTTACAGAAAACTAATTGGTAGTCCAAAGAAATATGTCACTTACTTACGAATATTTAAAATGGACCTAAGTCTTATTTGAGTTTCGAATAAATATCTCCAGTCAAAGTTCCTCAGACATTCTCTTTCTATGTACCAAAACAAAACATTTAGCAAATTGCTCAAAAATTCTTTGAAAATTCGTTAACAATTCCCATTACCATAAGCCACTACTCCATGAAGGATTAAGTCTTTAAACATTAGTTAAAATCACATAAATTCCTTAAGAACCCAAGCCCAATTGTTGCATTCATTTAGATATTTTGTCGATTTAGTTATTAGCTAACAAAGTACAAAGCCAGAACAAAAGTTTCAACAAATTCCATAAAATTCCACTCAGAATTCCCAATCGAAGCCATTAGCATACACAGCTCCCTAGCGGGTTAATGCCGACTGACAGTGCGAAGGAGACACACTCACATTGGCCCCACAGTGGTACAGTGAAACACACCCGAGTAGGCGGCTGTGAAAACACATGCCTGGTCTGGTCTGTGCCGGCGGCTAGTTATGTGTGTGGTGTCCGCTGGCCGCTGTCCGGTGTCTGGTGTGTGGTGTGTCTGTCTGCTGTGTCCGCTTATTAAGCTTTAGCTGTGAACGTGCTCATATATTCTAATTGTTTCCTTATGCCTCTCCTAACCGAGTTCTGTTCTGTTGCAGGTTCGATGCCAACAAATCGACCAAGGGCGCCTCCAAGATGCGACGCGATCTTATAAATGCCGAGATAGCCAATCTGAGGGATCTGCTGCCATTGCCACAATCGACGCGCCAGCGACTCTCGCAGCTGCAGCTGATGGCGCTGGTCTGTGTGTATGTGCGGAAAGCCAACTATTTTCAACAAGGTAAGCCCGAGAACCCTCTCCCCAGAGTCGTACCCCCACAGCATCCAGAGCCCGTTGCATATGCATGCTGATAATTGGCTGCACGTTGATTGAATATGCATGAGTCATGAGCAGATGGAGATGGAGATTGTGGCCAAGATTGGGGTCCCGAGAGTCCGCGAAAGGAAGATTGCGACCCACCGCCGCCATCGCATGGGCTGGCTGGCTAGCTTTCGTTTAGGCCAAAATAAACCGCTAGGCGCAGTCGCAGTCACAGTCACATGCGCATGGCTCGGTTTAAATCAACATCATTCATATGTCGAGTGTCCCTCTATCATTCGCTTCCCCCCTGCGACTTGTGGCTGAAATTGTTTTTGGCCAAGTAATTGCCTAAGCGTCTAGGCACGCACCCAGGCGGGCCAAAATTGCCCAGAGTCCCCCTGCTCTCGATGCCTCGATGCCAGAGTCGGTCCCATCCTCCTTTAATGCGCATGCTCGCAGGTCAACGCGCAACCGAACAAGATCGTTCGCTCTTTACTTACCCATTTCTGCTGCTATTTTTTGCCGTTTTTGTTGTTTTTTTTTTTTTTTTTTTTTTTTGTATTTTGTGGATAATTACGAAAATTGTTTTTCAAATTAGCGTTGTGCGGTACATAAGCCCATAGATAACACACAAGACTCGAAACTCTTAACTCTCGGCTCGCATCTCGGCGCAGACAGAAACGAACCCGAAGCAAACCCAAAGGAAACCCATGTGAACTCGGTTTGGTTTGCGCGAAACTATTGCAGATCCATGGCATACCTATCCACCACTGGCATGGCATGGCATGGCATGGCAGCAGCAGCAACAACAACCAACCAACACAAACTCCTCCAACTGTGGCCTAGACCCAAGCTGTACGACTATGTCTGGGGCAGGCAATTTCACAATTGCAATGGTAACAACGAGCGTCTGCCTGGCATTGCTATAAATATTGCGATAAATCAAAATTTGCGATTTATGTGTTCTACAAATTGCAAAAAATTAAACTTAAGTACTGCCTTTTCTTCTCCATCCACAACTAGCGCTCGCGCTCGCGCTCTCTCTTTCTCTATCTATCTGCTATCTGTGCCTCTCTTTTGGGGGCTAAGTGTGAGAAATTGTCGGCGTTTTGTTGGCCTGTATCTTTCGGTTATATTTGGGGTGTGTTTGTTGCTGCCGTGGCTGGTTGTTATTGTTCATTGTCATTGCACCGTTTAAAAGCATTTATAATCACAAATTGTGTTAATATTGGCACGCCATCGAAGTCGCCATCCAAGTTCAATGGATGCTCTCTCCCTCTCTCGCTCTCTGGCGGTGTGAGTACGAGCACGAGTATGTGGGTGTGGCTTTCAAGATAGTCGCGATTAATGAAATACATATTTATAAAACGAAATTGAGTTTTCAATACAATAAGAATCTTTTTCTTTTCTGCGCCTTGCTTGGCCTGGCAATATCTTGAGCCCGGCGGCAGGCTTGTATCGCTTTCAAGACCGTATACTTAATTGGCAAGCATTTAGTAGTGTCATATTTGCCAGCGAATCGCAAGAGCGTCATAAAATAACCTGCGAAGTGATCACCGACTAAAAATAGTTTTTCGCTTTACCCAGTGGGTGTGATTTTAGCAAAATATTCGTACAAAAGAGATAGACTAGGCATATCTTTCGTTGTTCCATTTTTAGCCACAGATACAAGCTTGGAATGGGCAGCCTGAATAATTTCGAATAATTTTTAAAATCAATAGGCTGGCACTTCTTTTGGACTTTGGTTCATTGAACATCGTGTATGTCTTATTTAAACATTTTTAATGTTCTTAATAGTATTTAAATTGAGCAAAAAGTACTTATATTTTCTTGAAAGAAAGTCCTTGAGCGTAAATTATTCTTTTTAAAAATACTATACAGAAAAATCCTTGAAGTCAATGAATCATAAACCCTAATTATGCAGATATTTGCCATAAAAGTGAATGAAAATGTTGCAATAAAAAATAATACTACATTGGCAACATATTTTAACTACCTGCAATTATGTATAATTTTCATATTTTATGTATGATCGATCAGGTGCTGAGGCAGGTTGAATTATCTGACTTCATAGTCAGTTCTCTTGAAAGATCTAGGAAATGCATAATTTCCCACCAGCTTCGTAGCTGTTTATTGTCAACTGCCATTTGGCCAATAAATAATTGTTCAACAAATGCAGATTAATTAGAAACAGATTCTTGAGGCTTAATATTGAGATATTTTCAACAGCCTGAGCTCCAACAACAACAACATTCCCTTGCCCTTGTGTACCAAAAGTTAAGTGGAAAAGCTTTGAACTGTCTGCCACACCCCATTGTCGGTTGGCAGGGGTGGGGTGGCGTGGGGTGGGGTGAAACGGCAGAAGGCTGATTCAAGTACACTGACGACAGACTTCTTGGCAAAACGGATTTCTGAGTATTCGTATTGTATAGTGGATACTGAGGAGTGGATATTAAAGCCCGACGAAAATCCGCCTGCATTCATGGCCTTTCCGTTCAAGTTCAATGAAATTACCAGTTGCGGTTGCTGTTGCTGCTGCTGCTGTTGCTGCCGCTGCTGTTGCATTGATTGCGGCCCGATGATGCTGATTTTGTGGCCGTTTCTTGGCTTTGTTTTTTTTTTTTTGCTGTGTGTCTGTCTGTTTTGTTTGCCAGGTGCGGGAGTATCTCGTAGTGTTTGAAAAATAATTGATCTTGATGCGGCCTGCAATGCAGCTGCAAAACGGCAATTGCACTTGGAGATCGCTGCCTGATGTTGCTGTTGCTGTTTCTGTTGCTGCCGCTGCTGCTGCTGCTTTGGCGGCTGCTGCGGCTGCCTCTCTAAGTGACAATGACACATTTTCTTTTTGTGATTCACTTGTTTTTGTAAGCCAAACAAACATAGTATCGTTTGCTCATTGTATGTGGAATATAATCAATGAATTAGCAATCGAATGCATCTAACAATTGCCGTCCCCAAAGTGGCAGACACAGCGAGTGTATTATTAACAGATAGTTTTTTAATTAGCCACTGGCTGTGCATATAAATTACAGCCATGGGAAAATACACACATCCACTTAGTGGGGACGTTTTTTATTCCGCTTCAGACGGATCTCCTGATCGTAGGGCGCGGCGCGCCTGCGCAAGACACAAACGACACAATTAACTTAATTACCATTATTTTTTATCAATTTGCTTTTCCGTTTTCTCCCCCCATTTCATTGCAGTCTTTAAGCGTCACAATGCCATGCACCATCATCATCATCAGACAGCAACACCAAATATTGGCTTCTCGAAGGTAAGCAATGATTGAATTTCACAAGAAATTTTCCAACAATTCATATCCAATCGGGGGATAATTAGGAGGTAGATTGCAGAAAATATCTGCATTCATTTACCATAACATAGTATAAGCCTGTGCAGCTGCGCGCGCTTTGATGACATTTTGATTTGGCTCCCAGGGGTAGCCAGAAGGATGACGAAGCGATGCAAAACCGAACCGAGAGAAACAACTCAATTTAAGCAATCGCAGTGACAACTCAACCGAAAGTTCCCGGGAAAACAACTCTATTAATGGCACAAAAGCTGGCCGGCCATATCATAAGTCAGAAATCATTTGTGGCCGCCGCCGCCGCCGCCACTTGCTGCGCCAAAAGCGAGAAGAGGCGAAAACAATAAATGCCCGGGAGGAAAAAAAAAGCTAAAGATTTGCCCAAAAGCCACCAGGAGCAGACAGTAGTCAGTCAAGAGCTGCCTGCCTGGCACTGACTGCTCCAGTCGGGCCAGATTGATCTACATACCTGTGCACACTCGTGACTGAATTAAATACTATGTATATCCACCAGCCATAGTCATAGTACTACTCTTTTCTTTTTCCCCTCGCCACCCAACCTCAACCACTCTTTTTTTTTATTCTCCTTGTGACTGTTTTTTTTTTTTTTTTTTTTTTTTTTTTTTCGTTTGTCAGTTGTCAACGCGAGCCTAGGCCGGGCTTTTGGGCTAACAATTTATTAGTGTGCAGACGCGAAAATGAATTTGCATTTCCAACACAAGATTCAATTTATATATATATTTTTTTTTGTTGCAAAAATAGAGGGTGTCACATAACAAGTTGGTTTTGATTAGCCAGTTAAGAGTGGAATTGTCTGCCATTTTGGTGATTGTTAATGAGGTTTTAGTTTTTTAATTGGAATAATTAAATTAATTAAAAATTATATTTACATATGCTCTTGGATAGATTGAAAACAATTGGAGGACAATTATGCTCATGTTTTAATGTAAATTAAACAAATTAATTTATTTAAAAAAAGAAAAGATGTCTGAGTATCATTTTCATACAGATTTAAATTTTCTAAGAGTGAAATTTCTTTTCTTTTCCTTGGATTTCCATGATTTTTTTTATTCGAAGTTAATGCATTTGTGATATTTTAAATTTAATGCAGTGAGGTTAAGCCTGTTTTAAAACTGCAATAATTAAGTAATTACCAGAATTTATTTTTTTAAAACGCCTAACATATATTTTTAAGGTAAAATAAAAATTAATTTACCAATTAGAATGCATCTTAGTCGTAAGCAACCATTTAATCTGTATGTAAACCCCCTTTGCTCATCCACATATATTTGTCTTGCAGGCACTTTCCGGCTTCCTGATGATGCTCACACAAAATGGCAAATTGCTCTATATATCGGATAATGCGGCCGAGTACTTGGGCCATTCCATGGTAAGAGTTTTGGCCAAAGTTTTGCGAAAGTTTTGCTTTTGTTTTAGTTGTTTTTGGGGTTGTTTTTGTTTGTTTTTGGTACGAGTATTTCCTTTTTCTTTAAGGGGTAAAATTGTTACAACCCGTGATACAAATCTCTGACAAGCGACAACAGGCAAACGACGATGCCTGTCGTCGTCGTCAGAGCATGTCATAGACTCGGAACAGCAGCAGTGGCAGCGGCAGCAGCAACATATTTGTTGCAAGTTTTTGTCTGTTGTTTGTGGCTGCTGTTGTTGTTGCTGTTGTTGCTGTGACTGCTCCCGTTGACAAGTTTAGCAACTGTCTAAAGACCTAAAGAGCGAGAAAGCGACACAAGGCCCGATTCATTGAGCTTATATAAATCCGTTTTACTTTTACGAGTACTACACAAAAGTTCCTTAAAAACTGCGGCTCGATTTTGCTGCTGTTTCTGCTGCTGCTGCTGCTGTTGCTGTTGTTGTTGACCGTGTTTCAAGCTTTGTTTATTGCACGTTTATGCTGCTTAAATAGCAAGGTTATACATATCTAAATAAACGTATTTATCTCTCGCATATATACTCGCAGAGTGTTGTGGCATGTACTTGGCCTTTCACTTTGCATTTGAACCAAAGTCTTATATAAATCTGAGCGCGTTGCAGACTCGCTCACACATGTGACATATCTCCGTTCTACATTTGCCAGAACAGACGCAGACATTGACAAAGGTACGCGAGATTATAGTACGAAGTATGTGCCGCCAGGTGATTGTCGGGCTCTTTAAGTCTTCGACTGCATACGGGGCGTATGTGCAACGAGTGTCTGCGAATCAAGCGAAAATTATGCCATAAATCAAAGCTGGCCACAGCAACCCATGACCAGGCATCAGATCGGATCCCGATGTGGGTAATTGTTTGTTCAAATGGCCTGAGACACTCGTACGTACGTATACCCCCGAAAAACTCGATCAGCTTCCTATCAAAAAGGGGCCTTTCCCTGTGGCCAGCCGCTCGACATGCGGTATGAGGCCACTTGTTATTTTTTTTTTAGCCAGACAACCTTTCATATCAACTAAAGCCTCAGTGCAGCAGCTAACAACAACACTCTTGTTGCATGGGGGCCTGCCTGCCTGCCTTCGCTTCCCGCCCGCTCTTGAAAGGCAGTCAGAGGATAGACAAGAACAAGACAAGGGGAAAAAAAAAGTTTCCAATTGGCAACCATGACATTTGACAGCCTTTTGGCCTTTGTGCCGGGCCTTATCAGGAGTGCAGAGGAGTCAGAGTCGAAGCGTTTGTTGCCGTGGCCGTAGCCCGGCCAAGAGTCTTTGAGTCTGGGAGTGGAACTGGGAGACACCCACAGGCAAGCAGCATGCAGCAAAGCAGCAACTAAATGGTCAGTGAAGTTCATAAATTTACTCGTATGCCATGTGTTGGCATAATTACGGGCACAATAAACGGAATTGGTGTGCACATGGACAGGCCCAAAAGTGGATTGCCCAACCTTTTAATTTGTGGCAAGGCAGAGAGTTAGTTAGCGGCAGCAACAAGGGTACCACCAGCAGCAGTGGCAGCAGCAGCAACAACCCACAACAAGCAGCAGCAGCAGCAACAACTAACAGCAAAGTTAATTAACAAACTGCCAAAAATGTCAATAGATCTTGGCAACATTGTTGTTGCTGCTGCTGCTGTTGCTGCTGCTGCTGCTGTTGTTGTTGCTGCTGCTGCTGTTGCTGTTGCTTCTACCAATAGCCGATGTTGCTGTGTGGCTAATGCTGTTGCTGTTGTTGCCTGGTTGTTGGGCATCATAATTTGAATTCGATTTTTGCATATTCCCATAACAAGTTGCCATTGTCATGTGTCATGTAGCGACAGTGGCCATAAATAAATTACAACTACAACAGCAACAACAACAACAACAACAACAACATGCCATTATAAATTGGCCAAACGTTCGTTTAGTTTCATTTCTGATCGCTCTCCTCTCTCTCTATCTCTCTCCTACTCTATCGATCTGTCTTTTGGCCAGCTCTATGGCCATAATTGTCAACTATAATAAAAGCTCATGACATAAACGGCCAACAGGCAACAATTGCCAACACACACACAAAGCCAAGATGAGCGTGCAAAAGCCACAACAACTGGCTGACACATCATTAACAAATTAAAAGCAATCGACTGACTAATTGAACTGAAATTTCATTATCCTTAATCACCATAAATGGAGACAGATGCGCGCTCAGAGAGCTGCAATATTTGGCTTCATTGGCATGACTGTGGGTGGGGAGGATTATAGTGGGGAAATAAATGAAGATCTCTGCCCACAATAATACCTAAAAGAATTGCAAAAGAAAATACATTCTGGCGATGGAAATTTTGCATACATTTTTAGTTAATAATTTGCTTTAAAATTTAAGCATACAAATAACTTAACATCTTGTATATACTCGCATTGTAAGGCAACCAAAATGCTTAATAATATCTCTCTAATAGTTGCTGCATTGTACCCAACTATTTGCTGACCAGTGTAAACTTTTTTCAACTCTGTCTCTCTCTCCCCTCTCGTTTGACTTTAGGAGGATCTGCTGATACATGGTGACTCCGTTTACGATATCATTGACAAACAGGATCACGCAACCATCCAGGCCGAGCTAAATCGGAACGTGCCACCGCAGCCAGGTGGCAGCCAGGCAAACAGCAGCGCTGCTGGCGGCGGCGGCGGCGGCGTTGGCATCAGCGGCGACTCAACGTCCAGCAATGGCAGCGTTGGTGGTGTCGGTGGTGGTGGTGGTGGCGCCTCCAGTCTGGAGGGCGAGCATCGCATGTTCCTCTGTCGCATGAATGTTAGTCGCAATGCGCGACGGCAAATGCGTTTCGGCGATCAAAAGGTGAGTGAATAGCGCAAGTGAAGCCCATGCCCAAGCTCAAGGAATCGAGTGGATGAGTAAGCGCGTGTAAGTCTCTGACAGAAATTGATGAATGAATCACCTGGGAAGCGTGTTGCGTGTAACACTTGGGCCAGACTTTGGTGGCATCGTCTCGAGCGGAGTCCCACAGACTCCATTCCACTCCGCTCCGCTGGCAGCATCGACATCTCGCTCTCTGCCATGAATTATGCATGAGACGCAGCGACCGGGGAGAATGGGATGGAAATGGAAATGGAAATGGAGATGGAGTTGCAGTTTCAGCATGCGTCTGGCTCCGCGTCTGTGTGACTCTGGGCGAGCGGCTAACTGGTCATACATCTTGCCAACGAGTTTAGTTTCTATAAGCTGACAAACGATGACAGTTGATGCGGAACGGGTGGGTGCCCCCAAGCTTCTTTCTCCCTCTCTCACTCCCTTCCTTCCCAAGCTCTGAGCCAACTGCTCTGATTGGCCGCCTCTCCACGGTCTGTTGAGGATGATGATGATGTGAATAAAAAGCAGCAAAATGCCGCAAGAGTGTGCCCACCTCAACACAACACAAAACAATATGAAGTTGTCAGTGGGCCTGTGGCAGGCAAGCTGTGCTTTGCTCCTCTCCTCGCAGGCAGGTTGAACAAGACAAGACCAAATCTGTCAACGTGTTGAGCGACGCGTTGGCTGTGACTGCTGGCAGCCACCGGTGGTTGCCCGTTTTTGGCATGGATGTGCCCCCGGCTACTGTCAGTCGCAATGTTGTGGGCGGTCGCTTCACTTTTATTCATATCTTCTCCGATCCACACCGTTTCGCTCTGCTCTGCTTCTCTTGTTTTTTTTTTGCGTCCATTTTCTGCTGTTCAGTGGCAGATGTGCGACGGCGGCGAAAAATTATGGAGATAAGGCCAGGCGTTGACAGTTGGCTGAAAACGTTTTTAATTAAGTTGAATGTTGGCAGTTTAATGAGGTGCAGGAAGTGCATGTTGAGAGATTTTTGCGCATCGCTACATGCGGATAGCAGTCGTTAGAGAACTTGCCCCAAAAAGGTACCAGAAAAGAGAGATTTTTGAATGAATGAAAAGTGAGTGGGAAACAAAAATCTCTTTCCGGACTGCTTCAGCGCTGATCTTTAAGTCAGGCAATTCACAGCTAATATATAGATTTTTATATTCATTTTAATTTAATTTATTTTATTTTATTCCCATCCTTAAATAAAGAGCTTTAAAGAAAGTTTTTCAGACATTGAAAACTTTTAATTATTTCAGAAATATATTTCCAATATTGAAGCTAATATTTTACATATAAATTGGCATAGCTTTTTGTATAGCCACTGCTATGGTAATATTTTAGAAAATCTTAAAGCTCTCCTATAGCCCACTCTCAATGGTCAACTGTTCGGAATAATCTGAATACCAACATTGGCTGCACACAACTTTCAAATGCCTTCCCAGACCAAGAAATCTAATCCCTAGCTTAAGACCCACATGAACTGTACCAGCGATAACCCTCAAAGTCGAACCCCAGCACATTCACTCGCAGTCAGGCAGTCAGGCAGGCAGGCAGGCACACTCGTTAATATGCAATAAAAATGGACCAATAAATAATTATGAATGAGGTCAGGCATAGTTCAGTGCTAGTACCTCTAGTACCCAGACAGTCATACCCCATAGACAAAAGATCCCAAAAAAAAAAAAAATAATGCACCCAACAGCCAAACGAGAAGAGACGGCGACAGCGCCGGCAGTGGCGCCTGCTCCCCAGTCTAAGGTCGTCTCATTTACCAAAAAAAAAAAAAAAGAAAAAAGGAAAAAAAGCAACCCAAACGACGCTGGCGTCTGCGTCATCGACGGGTTTTAGGGGAAACGCGGGATGTGGGTGAATCTGGCACTGGGACTGGGTTTCGGTATCACAGGATCGTCGGAGAGCTGCATTTGCATTTGCATTTAAGCAGAAGAGGCAGCAGCGGCCCATAAGCTACGAAAATGCAATTGCAGTTGGGACGAAATAAATGCAGGCACGTTTTAATTGGGAGACAATGGCTCGAAGACAGCGACTGACTCGCAAAGACTGCCTCGGAGACTGCTTGGTGTGTGTGTGTGTGGAGTGTGGAGTAGTGGCGAAGGGTAGGTAACGGGGGGAGTCAGTACCCAGGTAGGAGTCAATACTGGGACAAAACATTTCTGTGATTGCCTTTTTTAAATTATGGAATCAGAGTAAAATGTCTATGAGAGAGAACCAAGCCGAAGCGAATCCCGGCATGCCGAGCCAAAAATGGCCATAATACTGGCCCCGCCAGCAAACAGGGCAACAACGTTGGGCGCCAATTTTCGTGGGAGCCAGCCGAATGTGGTCCCAGAACAAAGCCTCAGCTCTCCTTCAACTCTCCTTCTCTCTTGCTCTGTCTTGCAGGTTGTTCTCGTACAGGGTCACTATTTGTCATTTCTGCCGCTCTGCAGTCGAAACGAGCCCGTCTTCTTGGCCACCTGCACGCCCATCGCCATGCCCGAGACGCGCGAGTGTGTGGTGCAAGGTGCCACCAATGTGTTTACCACAATTCACTCGATGGATATGAAAATCGCGCACATCGATAAGAAGTGAGTAGCCACGGCAATTATAGCGAATGTATACTCCCATTTCTAGGCTTTATATTTTATTTATTTATCAATATTAATTTATTTTAATTCGTATATGTTTTGATATTTTCAGTGGCGAGTTCCATTTGGGCTATGAAAAGAGCACATTGCAGGCAACATCTTGGTACAATCTGATACACAGCGAAAACCTAAGGGAGGCACAGAGCAAACACAGACTAAGTAAGTGATTATTGGGATTTTTCTAAGGTAGAAATATTCAATTTAAAAGTATAAGTTTAGAGCTTTGAATTCTTGAATTTATTTCTTAAATTTTAATTTAGTATTTAAATACATTTAATCACTTTAATTGAGATTAATAAAACAAAATACGCAATGCTCACAAAGATCGTTTAAAGGTGATTAAAATTGCCAGATAAAATCATGTTAGCTGCTTGAAATATATCAAGATATATGTATCAGATATATGTAAGTAAATACTGCATTAAATTTATTGATTTCGACCTCAAAAATTATTGAATTTAATATCTATTGAGATAACAATCATAAAATTTATTCAAGCTGCTTTAATTTCAATTAAAATGTTTTATTTTATGGTTCGATGGATAGAAACCGGTTCAAGCTATGTACATAAATAAAATATGATTTAATCAAAAACAGTTGTCATCTGAAACGCTGAATGAGTCGCATTTAAAATCGATTAAAAATTGATTGAAGTTATTATTACAGTAGAATAAATTTAGCTCAAAAAAATGTAACTACAAAATTTAATTATTCCAATTACAGTAACCCAATCGGAACAGGATCGCAGCTGTATCCTGCTGGTGCGAATGCAGCGCTCCAGTGGCGAATACACATGGGTCCATGTGGTGCTACAGGTACGGGACAGTCCAGACTCCACCCAGCAGCCTGTGATTGTGTGCACCAATCAAGTGCTCAAGTAAGTAAACGACCAGAGCACACCTTTCCATGGCTAACTATTTAGAGACACACACGCTAACCCATGCATATCCTCAATCTCCCAATCAATCGCCTTTTTAGTGATCGCGAGGCATCCGTAATGCTGGCCAACTCCTGGCTGTACCATTACTACACGGTACAGTCAAAGATTCAGTTCGGCATGCCGCTGGACAGTGGCATGCGCGTGCCGCCGGGCAGCACCTCCAGCGGCTATTACAGTCCCCACTCGACGCACTCCCAGCAGCCGCAGGGCGGCACCACGCCCGGCCTGAGCATGACGAATGCGGCGACAGGGATGGCGAGTGTCTTTGGCAGTCATCATCATCCGCATCATCCGCACCATACGCACCACCATCATCATCACCACCATCCAGCGGCTGCCTACCATCATCATCCGCATATGGGGACCTATGGCGGCGTCTATCACGCGGAGGCTGCCATCGAGCTGAAGGAGGATCAGCCGCTGTTCAGCTTTCAGGAGCCCGTCGACTATAGTCAGGTGAACGGTGGCGCTGGCACTGGCAGCGGTGGCAACGGTGTCAGCCCAGTCACACCCAACGCCAGCACCACCTCCAATCCCACAAGCAGCGGCAGCCAAAAGTCCACACAATCAGCCACACCTCCGCCTCCAAAAAAGCGCGCCAGGAACAAGCTGGAGCCGCTGTATCTGCATGCGGAACGCTCTCCGGCGGCAGCCATTACGCCCGAACCGGACTGCTATGCCCTGCACACGCATCCGGCGGCGGCATATGCCACATCGGCGGTGGCCAGCAGCGATGCCTCGGTCATCTATGCCACCATTGTGCCAACGAGACCGCGGCTGCCCAACAAATCACTGCCGCCCGATCCGGCGGACTTTATCGAGCAGTGGAATCCCAGTCCGCCGTGGTCAGAGTCCGCACAGAAGGCCTCACTCGACAGCTTTGGGTCCAACCACGAGCTGAGTCCCTGCATCACGACCACACCGCCCACGCCCACCAGTGCGACGCCCCACCAGAGTGGCCTTGGCACGCAGACCATTGGACCGGCCTTCAGCTTTGAGTGGATGTCCGATCCACTGGTGCCGCTGACCTATCAGCAGTGGCCACCCACAGGAGACCATCACCAGCAGCTGTCACAGCATCTGGCCGCGACACAGCAGCAGCATCAGCAGCAGCAGCAGAACCAGCCACATCATCATCATCCGCACCAGCATCAGCAGCATCTCCTTCTCCAGCAGCAGCAGCAGCAGTCACAGCAGCAGCAGTCCCAGCAGTCTCAACATTTAACACTTCATCATGTCCACGTGGCGGGGGGGACGACAACAACAACAACGACAACGGCAACGCGTGCGGAGCATTCCATCGATGGGGTAGCGCCAGTTCCATCACTAGCGATACCCCTACCCATACCGATACCGATACCCATAGCGATACCGCTGACGGTGACCACGGGCCATGCAGATGCCGGGGAACCGGTTGAGGATAGAGGTTAGTACATTTTGATTGGCACGATTTTCCATAAAGCTGCGACCAATTGGCGGCCCAGTGCTAAGTAATTAAGGCCGACAACAAAACATACCCACTATCTACCGAAACTAGTAAAGAAAACAAAAAAGTATCTTAATTATTGATAAGAGTGAAGTGGAGTGGAGATTCTTATGGAGCTTCCGCCAGCCACATGCCACGCTTATGCTAATGCCCCACCCCTCGCCACTCTGCTTGCAGATCCCAAAAATTAGTGAGCAGCAAAACAAAACAAAAACAAACAAAAAAGCTCGGAAATACCCAGAGATCGGATCAGATCGGATCGGATCGGCTTGCAACGGGCGGCGGCCAGGTGATAATCACACTTAAATTAATTGCCACTTGTCATCTTAGCGTTTAAATTATTTTTATCGAAACGAAAAGCAAACACAAACGGAAAAAACAATAAAATTTTTGCGCTATAACACATTCATTTCTCTACGAGTATATAATATATCAACTAATTTAAGTAATTTCCATGGAAGCCATTGTTTTTTCCACCTCTCTCTCTCCCTCTGCTTTTCGTATGTGCAATCTCGGAAGACACTTAAAAATAAATGTATGCAATATGTGTTGTATGAAAATGGGCACTTGGAAATTAGTTTTGCGATAGCAAAACGGCAGCAGCAAACAGCAGTAAAAATAATATAACAAAATAGCAAAAACAACCGAAGCCAAGAGAGCTCTATTAGTTGTAGCGTTTCTTATTAGCGTTATTTTTTATGGCATGCGCTTGAAACATTTTTACGATGAACTATTTCTGTATCTTGTATCTGTATCTTAACATGCCCATATGTATAGGTTTATGTGTGCATTAACTTTGTGCGTAATTCGTCGACGATTTAGGTTAATTATTTTATTTATTAAACGTTTTATTTATAGACATATTTATTACTATTATGCTTTGCTTTATTTAATAAACAAACATTTCAAGTATTTTCATTTGGAAAATTTCAAAACGTTGAAGAGCACACAATTTTTATTTGCATGGAACTGGGGACTGCAAAAATTGCAACGAAATAAAAATTTGTTTCAGAATTTAAGAAGAGAAATTTAAGAGCAATTAGGAGGTCAGATTTGTATGTACTTTTATCACAAAATAATTGGCACTTAAAGCTCTACAATCCACAAGTTCCTACCCATTAAAAAATCCACCAATCAGCATCATTTGACCCAAATACCCAGACATATCATAAACAAGCGCCACAACATCTAAGGGAATTTACCATCTAATCCCGGGCATCATATGACGACCAAAATCAATTTCCATAATAGCAAAGAAAAAAAAAAGAAAAAAAAATCGCTATGGGAAAATGTCATGATTTTCTTAAGTCTTCCATTAATGCCTTGCACTCTGAACCAGCAACCGAATTCGAATTTTTCGCTTTCGCCCAAAACGAACAAAAACGAAAAAAAACCAAAAAAAAAAAAAATTCAAGCCCCGAAAGCCACTCCCCATACCAATGCGCCAAGTTTGGGTAACATTCATAGACATTTTCAGTTTCAAACTACTCGTATCGTACTCGTACTCGTACTGGGACTGGGCACACCACTTCATGGTGACGACGGACGACGCAGAACAGACGCCAGACAGTTGGATTTCACACACAGGCCCACTCGAGCCCGACGATGAGGAGGCAGGCTGGCAGGCTCCTTTTTTCGGCTGCTGCTGCTGCTGCTGCGGCTGCTGTTGCAGAGATCTTTTGGTGATATCCAACAAATATTGTAAGTAGAATGGCCAACAAAATAACAGACAAAAAACAAAGCAAACAAAAAGCAGAGAAAAGGCAGAGAAGAGACAAAAAAAAACAAAAAAAAAAAAAACTAAACGGAATGAAACGGAACGGAACGCTGACGATGTAGACGCCGCAGCTGGCGCGATTGAATGACTCCTCGTCGTCGTCCGTTGTCGTTTGTCTGAGATACTGACTGGCTATGTGACTGAGAGATGGAGACAGAGACGGAGACGGAGCTGAAGCTGAAGCTGCAGATGGAGATGGAGACCTGGGACACACTTACAGGCGACGACGTCGTCCAACCAACAGCAGCATTCTCAGAAATATTGGTGTAGGTCACAGTCAGAGATAACATGCTGGGAGACTGTGTGTGCGGCTCGGATCGGCTCTCAGTCCTGGCCCCGGCTCGGCTCGGCCCGGCCTAGCCTGGCCTCATTGTATGCAAATGTGCCACGATCAACGCGAGCCGTATTGCCCAGCCAGTCAGCCAGCCAGCCACCACCCGCCCAGTCCGATCCGAGATCCCAAGCTCCTGCGACCCTCCACCCCCCCGAGCCGGCTTCCATTCGCTCATCTCCCTGCTGCTCCTGATGCTACTGCTCTTCATGGGTGCCAGAATCGTTTTGTGTGCAAGTTACTCGCATTCGCGTTTTCTGTATTTTTGTGTTGTTGTTTTACCCCCCCCCCTGTTTTTTATTTCGTTTTGGTTATTTTTTTTTGGTTATTTTGAGTTGTGCGATTTTTGGCATTTTTGCATTTCCTTTGTCCTAGCCCAGAGATGCTTATGTAAGCGACAACGAAGACGGCGACGATTCCTTGGGCTACGGGCCAGGAGTAGCACGAGGATTGTTACATATTTCCCCTCAGCACAGCTTTTAATATTAGCCAAAAGACCAAAATCACATAAAAAAAAACAGAGTTGAAGAAGATACAAGTTGAACGATGCCTGAATGCCCTATAATAATAGGGTTTGGGGATTTATTAAGATGATAATTATACAGATGGAAAGAAGGTCTATTGGTGGCCTGCTACAAATTGCATTCATTGCACTCGAAGTTGGAAGTGCTGAGGAATATTTTTGAATGTGTAAAAAGCTCGTTGAAATAATTTTAATAAAAGAGAATATTAATTATAATTGGGTTAGTGTTTAAATAAATTGTCATATATTTTATATCAGGGATATTTTTCTCAGAGATGAACTCTTATTTCGATTAAAATATTAAACGTCTTTCCATGGGGAAGGGCATTTCAAAAGGTAAACAACGCTAAGAAATTTATAAATAAACGTCGACGACAATGGGAACGCTGCACACAAAACCGAAAACAAAACATTTCAACAGGAACAACATGTAATTTTTGTACTCCTGCCCTGTGCCTTTGGTGCTGCCTGGCCCCCTTGGCCTGGCTCTGGCTCTGGAGCATTCCCTGCCTCCCACAATACCGAGACCATATGCAATGCCTGGGCCGGGGTCACGACACTTTTTGTGGCAACAGAGGCAGTAGAAGCAGCAGCAGCAGCAGCAGTGGCAGCAACAGCAGCGGCAGCGGCAGAGAGCAGACTGAGTCAAATAGTGGGAGAAGTATGGCAAAAAGTCCCTCCCGAAAGCCTGCGGCTGGCCTCGGCCTCAGCCACGTTCCCGTCTCGTGTCCCCGCCGCTCGTTGGTGCCTTATTGTTTGGCCCCAAACGGCTCTGGAGCCCGGCTGGAGCTTGGACATTTTACAGAGCCCAGGAACCTGGAACTGAACCCGAGCTATGGGTTGTGGCGACTGCCTGGCGTCAAGAGAATGCGTTGGGCTTGTTGCCTTTTGGCTTTGATTTCGCATTGTGGAACTTTTTCCTAGGAAAAAAATGTTACATGAAATTAATAAATAGGCAAATAAATGTTAAACAGCTGCTGTTTTGTACGTGTTCTGCCGTTGTTGTTGTTGCTGTTGTTGTTGCCGTTGCACGCTGCACGGTAGCCATTGTGCTGCACACAGGGTGGTGATGCTTTTGGTGCTTATTGTGATGGTGTGGCTGACCTGCCCGCTGCCTCTCCTGCCTGATGGTGATGATGTAGCAAAAGACATTTGCATAACACCACGGAGATCAACACACACACAGAGAGAAAACCCCCAACAAGGATTCTCTGCTGCACACTCCTCCACCTTATCAGTCTTTCCCAGGCCTTAACCATTTACTTCCTGCAACAAAACCAAAACTAAAACCAACCACCTACTAAGCAGGCCCTGCCCTCGGGGGCGGCTGCAGCCAAAATGTCCGATGGTCTGCGCTCTGCCACTGCATGCCAAATCATTTTTATGCAGTTCACAGCAATTGCTATCGGAACTAATGCCCGGCATACGGCTATAAAAACAAAGATCTTTCGAGACCAAATATATTCCGTTCCGCCCTCACCAAGAGCTGCCTGCGAATATCATAACTAAAAGACAACCAAAACAAGGCAACAAGGCAAGGAGAGAGCGCTGACCATCCGAGATGCGCTACACAGCAAAGAGAGCAGCATGTGGGTGCTAAGAGGAACCTTTAGCAAAGAAAAAGTAGCGCTCATAAAGATTAATAATAAATAAATAAAATAAATAATTCATTAAGCTTACTCAATACTTATGCTGAAGTCTTAGCCAAATTCAAAATTCTTCGGCTTAAGTGTAATACAACTTAAAATACGGCTTTAATATACCCAAGATAAACTGAAGTAAACTTTCCATCGTTTGAATTTCAAATGCGACCAGTTTTGGAGGCGGCTTTTGGTGCTATATTAATATGTAAGTCGAACTCTGCCAAAAGACAAACAAACATAATAATTCGTCTATAATTTATACACAATTGTGGCTAAAATGTGTACAAGCATAATTTACACATAAACAAGGCAGATAGCCAGCCAAACATCGTCGTACACACTCAAGGGGGGGAGAGCCAGGGCAGACAAGTCTTAGAAAAAACAGAAGAAGGAGCCAACAACAGCATAGCACTTTCCAACTGAAGATGAGTCCCGGCACCCGGCAACCGGCAACCGGCACCAGGTGACTGAGAAATTGATCAACGCTGTGGCGGGACATAAACTAAAAGCTTATTTAACATTAATTTCGCCACGAAAATCACAGAGCAATTTTAAACATCAGTTACATCCAATGGGGAGAATGGGGGGATGGGGGATCGACCCGAAGTCCACATGCGCTTGCGCGCTCTTCCTTCGTCTGCCCCACACCTGTCTGGGTGAGTCCCGTGTAATCTAAGCTGCCATTAAACAAAATACAAGAAAAAACTTACGAAAACATATGCTACATATTACCGCTGACGGGGGAGCAAAAGAGAAAGAGATAGAGAGAGAGAGAGAGGTGTGTGCTGTGCTGTGGCTGTGCTGTGGCTTCAGCTCTGGGCTGAGGCGGGGTAGGGTGGTGCAGTCGCATCGCACAGTGACGGAAGTAAAGCAGCAAGTCGCACCATGGAATAGAATGCAATTTTGTAAGAAATAAATGCGGCAGGCAATTTAATTGATTTTTGATTTAAGCAATAGATTTAACACACAGATTATTGTATTAGTAATAGGCATGGGAAATCCTTTAAAATAAAGGGAGATATAATCTATTAAATCTACTTGAAGAGAAGCCATGACGACAGGTTTCTACTTGTATTTAATGCTCTATTTTATGTACCAAATGTAACTTAATAATTTCATCCAACTAACTATTTGTTTACCCCAGCTTGTCGGTCATTTCTTGCTTCTATCGCAAAAATAATTGAATATAAATGTTTAAGAACAAATTTTGTGTATTCGCTCCCATTGTACATCGACCTGCCGGTCTGGTTGTGGTTCGGCTGTTTTGGCAGACAGACCGCCAGGCTTTAGTGGGAGAGCCTGCACAGAGCCTCTCCACGCTGTGGCAATTGCACCTGCCTTGGTGCCTGATCTGCTCTGAACTGCTATGCACTGATCCGCTCTGCTTTTTGGCCTGCTCCAGAGTGCTCTGTGGGATCTGCGCGCCCCACTGCAGGCGCAGGCGAGCGTACCCCAGCAAGCTGCAGCGAGGCTACAAAGATTTAGAGCGACATTAGAGCAGTCAATCCATCATGACTGAACATTACCATAAATTACACAGAAATAATTGATTATTACGAGAAGACGGAGACCGAGCAGAGAGCGGCCAAAAGACGGAGACCAACTTCTTTCTTTTTCTTTTTTGCGCACATTCAATGGGGGGCTCCCACTGACGGCTCTCTATGTGTGCCCTCCTCCTCCATATATTTATGTGTGTGTGTGTGTGGCTCTGTGTCCGTGTTAGCCATTACAGTGGGCCAGACCGTTGGCTGTACTCTACGCAGCTTTGGCTAGCGAACCGATTTAGTTTAAATTACGCTGGGAAGATGCGCAACGACCTGGTCAACCGACCTGGTTCCTCCCCAAGTCCCAGTCAAGTCCTCCTCCCAATGGCAAATTAGTGGACCCTGGCCCCAGCTCAAGTTCAGGCTCAGCCTCCGTCTGGGCACTCTGAGCACTTTGAACTGAAGCAGAAATTATAGCCCAACTGGAGAGCTATGTTACGCTTCGCTCCACTCCGCCGCTGAGTAATTGCTGAATGAAACTGCTCTGGACGCCGAAATTTAATCAATGTAGGCAAACAAATATTTGCCAATACCTCAACTCGGGTGATCAGTCAGACCCAGATATGAGGGAAAATGTTTGCTTTCCATTCTTCTGCTGCTTGCTTGCTGCTCGGCGGGCCCAGACAAATTGCCAGCGATTTGCGTGATGTTTAAATGAAGTTTCGAGTCGACTTTCGAGAGAACTTGGGCCTAAATTGTTCGGATTTCTGGGCATAAGTAATTAAACCAGTTAAGAAATAACTCAAATATATTTGAGTAGAGCAGTTTAAAAAGTTAAGGTTAAATATGAGCGTAAGTTTAGTTAGTTCTAGTTTATTAGTAAATTAATTTATGATTAATATTAATTCAGATAAATTGTGACCAACTCCAGCTATTCATCATTTGTATTATTTTTGCAATGAAAATTGATTCGAATATCTTTTTGGAACATCAGCTCAAATCTTCTGTAAATTAAATAAAAGAACAATAAATATTTGAAGGTCAAATAGGGCTAGGATTTTTATTATTAATATATTAGAATTCTTAATATAAATCTAAAGTATTTTCGACCCAAAAAATTACTTATTCCACCTTCCACCATTCAATTCCAAACAATAATTTTAATTGGTTTTACCCACTGAATGACAGGAAATTTTATTTTATCATTTTTTTTATTCCAACTTCCACCATCCATTTCCAAACAATAATTTTAATTGGTTTTGCCCACTGAATGACACAGGAAATTTTTCTTTCAAACGCTTTCCCCTTAACCAAATTCACTAAATTTCAAGGTTATTTCCAGCACACGAATAAAGTGAAACTGTCCTCGCGATATTGAACGAAAAGAGACAAAGGTTTTTGTATTGTGCCGCCGCCGCCGTATAAATACTCGATCTATAATGAGCTTCACAGCCACAGGCAAAACCAAACAAACAAACAAACTCCAGATATCTGCAAAAGAAATCGGAAAAGCCAAAGTGAAGATAGAGATAGGGAACGACTGACAAAGCTACGATGAAACTTTGAATGATTGCGAAATGGCGATAATGGGAATAAAATAAGGATATTCCGGACTGTCAGTTCGTCAAGTGGAGAGATCGCATTGACACTTGATGTTTATTATCCAATGACATTTCAATTCTGATTGGAAATTGTCTGGCCATTGCAATGGGCTGAACTCGAATCCAGTTCAATTCGGTACGAAAACAAAAGCCCAAGTTTCGATGGGAATCTGCGGGTTGCTCTGTGGGTTCTTCGTATCAGGCTTGATGGCTGAAATTGATTGATCGTTGTTTTTTTATTGAGTGATTGATATAAAATGATGCTAAAAGGCAGAAGAGAGTTAGCGACGGCTGGCTAGGGTATCCCCCAAAACAATAGTTTCAATTACAAAAGGTACAACTGGAGTTGTTGGCTATAGGTCTGTGTACGAGTATATTGTAAGTCAAAGTTTCAAAGCCAAAACGTACAAATCTAGATGAGGCTGAGACGCCCAAAAAAAAATTATTGTTAGGCAACCAACAGAAAAGAAAAAAAAACCTGGCGTTTCCAAGGTGTTTGCACGCTCAGCTTCAACTTCAACTTTACCTGAGCTTAAGTTCAGCTACAGCTTAAGCTGCTCTCCTGCAGCCTGCCGTTTCTCCAGGCTCTTATCAAGATGCTTTCAATGTTTCGTTTAGGATTTTCATTTGTAGCATTTAGCTGCTCTATAAACCTCCGGCGACTGCAACTGCGACTGCAACTGGCTCTCGTTCTGTGCAATGTCAGTGTGCTAAAATATATATATAGAAATATATATATAGTTGGTAGTAGTAATGTGTGCATGATGGCAAGTATTTGTGGCCTCTGCTGGCCGACACTCGTAAATTACAATAAATTATGTTGAAACTGATTATTCCATACAATTTATGGGGCCCTTTAAGTGGGCGTGTGCACTTTTATTTTATTGTGAATGATGATGTAAATGATGTTGGCATCAGACCAACGAGAAGACCCGATCTTAAGTCAGTTCGCGCTGGGACAGGGGGCTGCGGCTGTGTGCTGTGTGGTGGTGGAGATGGAGGTGGAGGTGTAGGTGCTTGGTGTACGTTGAAGTTGAGCTCGGGTCAAATTGTTTTTTGTTTTGCTTTTTTTTTGTGTTTGGGGGGGAGACTGATGGGTTAATGAGGTTCAAGTTCTCGTTTGAGCGGCCAAGTGCACGTAATATAGCTTCTAAGATTGGCGGAGCTTAAGCTTTTGGTTTTTTTTTGGTTTAAATTTTTCAAAAATTTTTTTGGTATCATTTTCACTGCAAGCGATAACTTTTCGCGCGGAAATTGTGGGAGTGTGTTAACAACAACAAAGGCAGGCCTATCAACAGGCTCAAATCAGTGACTGAGCCAACAACATTCGACTTATAAAACACACATCACCCCCCATACCCCATGCCCCATAACCCAATCCCATCCCCACCCTCATCATCATCATCAGCAGCAGCAGCAGCAGCAGGAGCTGGAGCAGGAGAGCCGCAGCTAAAGCTGTAGGATCAGGCCTTTGGGAATAGCCTTGGCAGCGGCGTAGCAAAAAATTTAATTAAGAAAATCAAGTCAAAAAAAAAAAAAATGCTGCGTTGCGACAACAACCGCGAAGACGCGCTCCAGCTTTCATATCTGATTGAAAAGCCAGAGCCAGGCCGAGTCGTCGAGGCCCAGCAGAGAGTCAGAGAGCCAAAGGCAGGAGTCAGAGGCAGTGGCAGGGGCAGGGAGGGGACCGGGAGGGAACAAGAAAACTGAACCGAAAACGAGTGCAGCGCAAAAATTTGATGCGATTTGGATCAGAGCGACACAATGAGGAGGCCAATGAGGCAGGGACCACCAGGAGGCAGGAGACAGGGCAGAGTTCCATGTGTCCCAGGGTAGTACCCTTTTTTTTTTTCGCTGTTGTTGTTTTTGGTTCTCTCGGGTTTTTGTCAACGAACGGATTTCGATGATTATTCATTGGGCATGGCAATCACAACAGGCACAGAGCCGCCACACACACACACACACACACACACACACTTGTCTGGGCCAAACAATTTCAGCAATTAGAATATCAAGCTATGCAGATCTCTTTCGAGATGCCAGCAATTGACATTGGCTCAGGAGATCAGCGCAGCGCAAAATGCTCGCACACCCAGGGCAAAACAACAGAAAAGATCTGTGTGGCGCTTTAATGACATTTCTGGGGAACAACAACAACAACAACCACGGGGCACAGCCTACCCACAGTCAGGGTCTGTGCCTGTGCCAGTGCCAGTCGATCTACCTGTGTGTGTGTGTGTATGTGTGTGTGTGTGGCAGGAGGCAGCCCAAACGAAAGACTTAGGACACAAACTTGCAAATTAAAGAACATTAATTTTCGCCCAACTTGGCCCAGCCCAGACCCTCAGCCCAAAACCCAAACCCAAACCAGAACAGAGAACAGAAAACAGTCTAAATCCCCGGCTGAACTCCGGCTGCAGCTTCCACTGCTGATTGATTACACTAGCCAGCAGAGTGCACAACGGAGGAGCACACTGCCGCCTCTTGGCCTGGGAAAAAATCATAATAATAATGATACATAATAAAAATGGAAAACTTCTAGACGCCATATAAATCAGAGCAAATATGAATTGCTGTTTTGTGTCCGACTGTCTCTACTGACTGTTTATTTGTTTGTTACCTCGCGTTTCTTTTTTTTTTCGGTTTGTTCTCCTTTCCTGATGCTTGCTGTTTGCTGTTTGCTGCTATTGCCGTTGTTGTAGTTGGGTCTTTTGTCAATTGCCATGGCACAGTGGATGGGTACAAAGGATTAACAGGCGGCGAAAATCAAGAAAAACAAAAATAATAATAAATAATAATAATCAAAAATAATAATAGAAAGGAACGATAATAACTGCCATGGCCTCATAGCTATTTGGCTAATTGTTGCATGTCTCAAGGCCACAAAGTGCTCCAGAAAGTGCCATCTAGTCGCCACATCTTAGAAACAAACCCTTTAGCTGCATTCTGCACAATTTTAAAGTTCTACAGATGTTTTTTGTGTCCACCTGCATCCAATAATTATCTGCATGGATCTGCAGGTCCACATTTTACATCCCTAATACCATAATTTATTTCAAACAAATAACCTTTGGGCACAGGCAAATTATTCGTAACTTTATTGATCAGATTTGCGCCTAATGCGACCCACTGTATGCAATTGAACAGACTACATTCGGCATTGTTTCGCAGCTCCACTACTCTTGTAAGTCTGTCTGGGGGGCTCCTTGCGAGCTTTTGTGATCGCTGCAGTTGCAGTTGCAACTCTCCTCTCATATTGCACACGAAGCAGCATACAGCATTCAGCACCCAGCACACAGCACACAGAGAGAGATACCCAGGCGGAGCCACAGAGCCCAGACAGAGCCAGTTGTCGCCGTTTTTGGCCCATTGTCTGTGTGGGAAAAACGCGCGAGAGACACAGACCGGCTAAAAAAAAAAAAAGTGCACACAATGTATGGCTAAGTCGATAGTTTTCAATGCCAAATGGTTTATGCATTCGAATGCTCATGGCAATCATAAACGGAAAATTCGCATTCGCCGGACAATGCTTAAACGCCGCATAAATTCGCTTTAAGCATCGTCGTCGTTTTGGTACACTCTCGTATCCGATAAGCATATGCGGATAGTTTAACCCACATCTGAGAATCAGACTCAACGACAACAACGACGACGACGACGACTCCTTTGCTGCTGCTGCTGCTTTGGGGCTGCTCTCTCTGGTGCCAATCATTATATTTTAACAGCTTGTTTGCTCGCTTGTTTTACAAATTGAAATCGCCAAGGAAAATGTTACAATAAATTTAAATAAACACAGGCATTTTGCCGACAACAGCGATCGCAGGGGTGGAACGGGGAGGCACTGGGAATACTTGGTGCCGTTTGTAGCGCTTTTCTTGTTTTCCTTTTTTCCTTTTTTTTTTTTTGTTGCATCCTGAACCTAATCGCTGCGTTTAATTTACTTAAATTATACTAATGATCTTGGAGCTGCCCCAGGTCCCCAGAGCAGTGCTGAGCAGTGAGAGAGCGAGGCTCAGCCTCAAGTCTCAGTCTCAGCATCTTGTGCCAGGCCAGTCCAGGCCAGGCCAGCCGATGCCAAGTCATTTGTTTTGGCTCGTTTATGGGGGAAGGCGGCTCAATTGATTTGGCCAAAGCAGCCGAGCCGCCAAAGAGAGCCGCCAAGACGACTACTCTGCAGCCAGAGACGAGGTCCAAGTGGTCGCTTCGGATCGGATCCGATCCGTGGCCGGCTGGCTGGCTTGCTGGCTAGTGCGAATCCGAGTGTTGCGAGTGTCGCTAGATATGGCCTGACATTTAGATGAAGTGTCTGTGAATCTGAGCCGGGGTCTGCGTCTGCACAGCCCCCGTCGATTTCCAGCTGCGTTTTGCCAGCCAGCCAGCCAGCCAGCCAGCCGGCCTGAGCCTGAGCTCTGTGCTCTGGGCTCTGCTCTTTGGGCCATCTAAATGTCGTCGTGTAATTCCATTCATAAACAAAACTTTAATTTTATTGCACATTCGGAGAGTTGACACGCAGTCAAGTCAAGAGTTGCTGTGGGACTGTGAAGGCGTTGGCTGGTGCCAGGACCTGCACTGGACTCGGGCATGCAGATGCAGCAGCATCACAAACGATTATCATAGACCCTCCAAATGGCTCAATTAGTTCTCGTGCAGTTCTCTCCAACGCGCCTCTCTGCTCCACCAGGCGGCTTCTTCACTGCGAAAGTTTTATTGATTGGCATGCTGCATTCCTGTTGAGTTGTTGTTGCCTGCATAACTTTCAGTTGTAAGAGAGAAACTTTTTGTGCAAAGAAATGTCATGACCCGCGCCCCACCACCACTCAGTTGCAGCATTCATTTTGGCTCCCAATTTGCAGCTCCCAATTTTCAGCTCTGGCTAAGTATGCCACACCGGGGCATGCCATTGACACCCATGCAATTGTTGTTAATTAATTAAAAATAAAAAATAAATACTCATAGACGATTGCGTTGACAAGATAAAATGGGCAAGCCACACAGGCACAAACACACACACACACACAGATACAGAAAATAAAACAAACACCAACCAACACATGCAAACACGACTCCCAGGCACCAGAGCTATAAATTGTGACAAAAAAAATTAAATAAATAAATAAAATAACACAACACAAAAATCTATATACTGGCCGCTGTGGCTGTGGCTGTGGCGTCAAGGTGCGACATTGACCCTGCTGCACGTAGCAAGTAGCTGGCTGCCTCAGGCTGCCGCTGCTGCCTCGTGTCTGTGTGTGGCACACAAATCTAAAGCAAACTAAGAGTGGCAAACAAAATATATAGCACGTTATCGTTGCAAGCACAATAAAACCTGGCATTTAAGAGTGCATAAAAATGTTTAGTGGAGTTGGAGTTTTCGGTATTCCATACCACACCACAAAATAATTACACTGTGCTGCAAAGAAAAATAATCTAAAGCGAACATAAATGATGTACCAATTTAATTTAAAATATTTCTTTATTCTTTCTATCAGACATTTTTTTTTTCTTATATGTGGAAGGACTGTACAGAATCGATATTTCAATAAGATTGGAGTTTTTTCCTTGCTTTACAAACGCTAAAATAATGGAAACATTGGAAATAAGTAGATAATGGAAATAGTATCTAATATTCTTCTTTTCGTCACCTCCATCGAACACATCTCTGAAAAGCAAGACCCTTAGATCCAGCTTTTGTATCATAAATATAATAAATTTATTAAATAAATATATATATGTATATATAGTAAATAAATAAATATAATATATAAATAAATAAATATAATAAATAAATAAATCATACTCAAATTTGAAACTGTGGGCAGTAGCACCCAAAAGGCTGGACATGGCTATAAGCATTTCTGAGTGTGTAGATGCTAAATATATAATAAAATGAACCCATAAATCTGTAAAAATAAAAACACTTGCGTTAAATCTTACAACGTTTTAGAAGCTTACAATTTCATTGAACTTAAATTAAAATCAGCTGAAATTGTGTTGATCAGTGCTCGTATCAGGCAGTCAGGGCCCGACTTAACCTTGCCAAAGCAGTTATTCTTGCTCCGTTGTTCTGCTGCCGCTGCTGCTGCTGTTGTTGCAGCTGCAGGCAATGCCACTTGCAACAGCAGTAACAGCCACAACAACAACAACAATATAGAACACAGCTGTGCAACAGAACAACAACAAAAATAAAAAAAAATAAAATGATAGCTAAGTTCTGGGTACTTGGGGGGTAAACAAAAAATGTACAAACAATTATTGCCATTAGCAAATTGGAAATAATTTGATGTTGTCTTTTGGGTTCGATTTTTCACAATTTTCTCACGGCATTGGGTCGCCACCACGCTGTGCAGGAAAAGCCTTTCACAAAATGCTCGTCTCGTCTTGGGACTTTCAACCAATTGGTTTGTCAATAAGCACAATTGAAATCAGTGATCATCTTCATAATTAGCCAGCCAGCAGCAGCAGCAGTCAGAAGAGGCAACAACAAATGGTGTTAAGGCAAGAGAGGCATATAGATTTAAAGATAGAGATGGGTAGAGAGAGAGAGAGCAGGGTGTATAAAAAAATGTAATTTGTTTTCACACAACATAATCAACATGATAACCCCGACCAAAAACGTCTTTAGATTGAGTCTAATGATGATAAACGCTTTTACTGTGAGGTAACTACAGACTCCTGACACCGACGCAACAGACCCCAGAGAACACAGACAGATACAGATGGAGCTGGGGATGGGTGTTGGAGTGTAGAGGGAGTCAGTGTCCAACTGTCTGCCTGCTTGCTTGCTTTTTAGCCTTGCTGGCCTGCCTTGGCTGCAGCCTGGCCTGGCTGCTTGGGCCAATAATAAGTCAACATTCCAAGGCGTGTTAAGAGATGCTCGATTAAATGCCTCAATTGTGGCTCATATTGAACACCAACAGGCCAACGGGCCAACGTAGCCACATTCGAGCGAAACGCGGACGAACATCGACACCACACACCACCTGTCCGCAGAAGGGGTAGAAGAAGCAGCAGGCTGGCTGGCAGGCTGGCAGGCAGGCAGGCAGCAGCCAAATAGCACCGCCCCCACCAACGGTCAACTTTCGGTCGTTTTTCAGCATCCCCCCCCACCCTGTTTGCTGTTGCTGTTCCTTTTTCCATGGCTGTTTGCTGTTGCTGTTGGTGGGTCGCCTGTTGCCCGTTGCCTGACTTTTAGCACTGTCGACGAAGACGACGACGACGACGACTGGGCGAAATCGTTTAGTGTCGTACCTAACTAAGAAAACGTATTTTCAATATCGAAATTATTATTATTAGCTGACAGCAAATCGCAGTTTTCAACTGACTTTTTGTTGCAGTTGTTGCTGTAGCTGTTTTGCCGGCTCATGTTGTAATAAATGGACAGGACAGCAGACCACAGTATTTGGCCGTTGTACACTTTGTATGATATGCGATTGGTATGTACTAAACCTAAACAAAACCCAAAAGAAACAAAAAAAAAATATATATATATATATTGAGCTCTTTGTGCGCTACATAAAGTGGTGGCTTATGGAGTGTGGGGAAAGCAAATAAAAGAAAAGTTCAAAAAATATTTAACAATTTATTTAACAATTAATTTTCCACCTGTTAATCTATAAACCTATTTGAAATATTATTAAAAAGTAAATAAGTAAAGATAATATAAATATAATATAAATAATATAAATTTAATATAAATAATAAATCCATAAACATATGTACATATAATAAATATTATTTTTATGAATTTACTGGTGTCAAATAGTTTTAGGAATTATTAAAAATTAATTGTTTGCTACATGAAATAAGACTTTGTGGGTTTTTCAGACCAAATTCGTTGGAATAGAAAATTTATTTTTATAATTTATAGAAGATAATAAATGAACAAATTATTCTATATTTCTCTGATCATTAATAATTCTGATGGACATTTTAAATTAAATTTGATGGATCAATTTGCAGACTATTAAGGCTTAAATAATTTTTAAATATTGAATCAAGCAAAACAAAGCGAAGGAAAATTGCAGCAGAACCAAAGAAATCTGATAAGGTACAGAAAATATTCCAATAAAAGTATTATAACAATCTACAATGGCCTACCTTAAAAATCTAAAAAAGATTTTTAAGCCTAAAAATATTGGAGTTCCTTGCTTTAAAGGGTATTCACTTAATCAGCAAAGTCCAAACCCATTCCGTAATCCACACTGCAGCATTCACTGCCATACAATTTTTGTTGTTGTTGCTCGTCTCTCTACAGCGCATATCGGAGACTTTGGGGCCAGCTTCTAAAGGTGAGAAACTGGCCATATTGCTGGCGGGCATAAGGCTGCACCCTCCCCAAGCCGACACACACCCAGGCAGGCAGGCGGGCAGGCAGGCACACAGGCCACAACAGAGCACAGAGAGCCGGCACAATTATATGCCACTTTTATGAAAATATTTTCAATAAAAATAATCATTTTCCAAATGAAATTTATGCACAACTAAGCAGGTGTTTAGTGACGAGTCAAACAGCTGGGCCAAATGCCTTCTTTTTTTTTCATTTGAGGTAAAGGTGAAATGCATCGACATGGGTCGACTCCCCCTGGAGCAGCAGCAGCAGCAGAGATCTTTGGCGCAGCGGAGCCCAAGTGAAAATTCGTTACAGTTGTCGATTCATCAAACAAGATAATTTGCTGTAGACAAAGCCAAGACAATGGGTGCCAGCGCGCATAACAAGGTAAGCTGTGATAAGCAACACGTACAGTATACCTCCGTATCAGTGTACGAATCTTCCAATTAACTGACCAATAAAGATCGGCTTGGGATCTTTTAATTTGTTCAATAGTGCAGACTCACGCCCCCCCGACCGACCGACCGACCGATCAGGCGACTTGTGGTAACAAGTACCGCCTATTGGCCTAGCTGCATGCAACAATAGACACCTTTTTGTAAGCAACAACGGGGGGCTAATCAACTTCAAACGGCGAACAATTGTTACCGAATATCAAACAAATTTTTGACAGGCCAGCGGCTGATTTTTGTTTTTGGTCTGGCAATGGCAAAAACACACTGGACGGGACGGGCGGGAACGGGAAATGGCAGTGAAGATTACCAAGAAGCGCACCACACAGTTTGATTGATGCAAAATGATTGAATCTTATTGAACGGCTGTTTTTTGTTAAGGTGCATCGGGGCACTTAACATCCATCAAAACACTAAACGAGGAGTATTTAGAACGGCAGACACAGAAACAGCAGCAGCAGCAACAACTGCCGGTTGACATATGAGCAACAGCAACAGTCCCAACAGCAGCAGCAGCAGGCTGAAGAATCAGCTAAAAGAAGAAAGGAACTTTTGCCGCCACACCAAGTACCCCCAATCCAAGCCCCAAGGAGCGGCTACTACACAGAACTTTTTGGACCTAACAAGCAGCAGAGCCGGCCCAGAATTATGTAACAACTGCTGCAAATGCAGTTGCAGTTGCACTGGCACTGGGCACTGGCCGCAAATTTGCAAGTCAAGTCACTGGAGATGTCACTCCGCGGATAGACACTCCGGACAGCTGAGCAAAGCTGCCGCCGCGCATCGTTGTGGCCCAGGCCCTGGCCCGGCCCGGCCCGGTTCCGACAATGGCAAACCGTTGCCTGCCCGTTCGACTTAATCTTAGCATGATTGTGCAATATTTGTGGAGTGTCTGTGCTAGTGTCCGTTGTCCTGGCAAGGTTGTTATGGACGCACGCTGTTTGTTTGTGCCTGTAAACATGTGTGCAGGCAGGCAGGCAGTCGAGAAAACCCGCTAACCCAACCACCGCTGCTTAACCAACCACCGCTGCTTAACCATCCAACGCTGCTTAACCATCCACCGCTGCTTAACCCTTGAGTCTGGCGAAGGATGATCTCACGCCGCGACAAATTGCTGCAACAGCCGTGGGAGCAGCTACGCTATGCCCAGCATCGGGAGAAGGTGATGTCTGCCCGCCCGGCCATCGATACGCATACGCCACGCATCCACGAGCACGTCCAACGCAAGTGGAAGAAGCAGCAGAACGAGCGTGAGCGTCAGCAGCAGATCGAGCGTGAAAATCTACGGCTGCTGCAGAAGCTGGGCGACATCATGCGAACGAAACGAATCAACAATCTCTGGCTGGAGCCGCGACCCAAGTGAGTCTGTCCATGGCCAGATAGACATTCCCAGCAGCATCAATTTGTCTTCCTTTTTGCAGTTTTCTGAACCGCGAGAAGCAGTTCCCCACACGCCCGTACTCCAGTCTGCCAGAGATTGTCACCATTTATGGCAATCAGCCGCCGGGTCCGCTCATCTATGGCATGCTGCCCAAGCCCACTGTGGTGGGTCGCTGTCCCACCTGCAGCGGCAATCCGGAACGCACCGAGGTGGCCATACCCGAGCAGCGTACACCCTGGGCACCGGCCAGAAAGTCCTGGAACCGCAAGACCCAACAGCCGCTGCAGCAGCAACGTTGCTACCACTGCGGCTCTTTCAAGAGCACCGAGCGCAAGTTCTTCGAGGACTACTCCTACTCCTTTGACGGATGATGAAGCGACAAAGCAATTACGAAAATTAAATGCGCATTTATTAATCAAGCCTTTGGTATGTTGGGCGGCAGGGTGGCAAAGGTGAGGAAACCTGTGTGCCCGGGCAGCGTTTGGGGATTGCTCGATGTGAGGTACTTCTTCAGCTCCTTGGGTGTTTTGCTCTCCTCAGCGTTGGGTGTGGTGTTGGCGGCGACTGGCTCATTTGTTTTGGGCAATTTAAGAAACTCCAAATCGATGACGGGCAGTGAACGGGTCTTGATGACGCTCTCCTGCTGCAGCACCTCCATGGAGCAGATCTCATTGAAGCCCAGTTTGGTCAGTTCTTGGATGCAGCGCTGTGACTGCTCAATGCAAGGTGAGAATGAGCAAAAGCGGCCGCCTGTGGAATGAGCCATAAAATGAGAAGGGAAATTAAATATTTTTCAAATATTTTTTTTATTTTCTCAAGCTCCATCCCCGTAAGCTTTCCCCACATTTTGTGCTTGTACGTGGCCAGCTTTTGCTGCCTTTGCCTGGCAAACAATCGAAGTTCCAATTCCCCTAATGACAAACGTTGCCCAGCCAGCGAGCACCCAGCAGCCAGCAGCCTGCCGTGGCCACATCAAGTGTCAAAAGCGGCCTCATTCAATGTCAGGCACATTGAAATGGCAGCCTGACTGACTGACTGACCGCTTCACTGGGGAGTCTTGATTGCCGACCAAGCCTCAGTCTCGGACTCAGCCTCAGTCTCAGTCTCGGGAGGCGGCCGCTAAAAGGGCGCTGACAACTTGTTGTCAACGCGAGCGTTCTCTTCACTTACCCGACAACTTCAACGCCTTGAATGCATGCGGCACAGCCAAATCCGGTGCGGGCAGATCCAAGAATACCGCATCGGCGGCCCCATCCAGTTCGCTGCTGAAACCCAAATTGCACACATCCCTGTGATAGACGGTTACGTATGCGGCGAGGCCGTGCCGCTTAAACTCATCGCGTGCCTGGTCGGCGCGAGCCTCATGAAAATCGAACGTATGCAGATGACCGGTGGGCTTGAGGGCGCGCAAAAAGTAGTGCGACAGGGAGCCGGAACCTGTTCCAGATTCAATGACAACGGCACCGGGTCGCACCTCCAGCTGGTGCAGAATCATACTTATATCCGGCGTGTAGATGATCTGAGTGCGATGCGGCAGTGTCTGAGTCCAGAGCTCCGGTGTCGGCTGCAGCACATTTGCCCAGCCCTTGGACAGCTCCACGCGGCTGCCGTACTCCACCCCAATGATGCCTGCAAACGAGAGTTCAGTTCATCAGCAACAAGTTAACCGAAGCGAATCACTGAAAACCCAATATCAACTGACTTTCAACTTTAAGCGAGCCGTAGTTTGTCTGGAAGATGTGTTGTATGGTTTCGCCTTTTTTGTTCACTATTGTGGGCACCGCCTCAATGGCATGCATGGAGTTGACACTCAAGTATAGGATCACAATGTCCCCCTGCTCAATGTGGGTCTTCGGTTTAAGAAAACTCATAATTTCAGTCAAAATTTCAACAATTCACGATTTATTTACAAAATGTGCGCGTGTTTAACTACTTAGTGGTGGTCGATTTCCAATCATCGATATATTTCAAAGTAGTGTTGTAAAGTAAATGGCTTATCATTTAAAAAAAATCTGGACTTTTAAAATGTTGCACAACAGTATACAACTAAATTAAATTAACATACAAACATGCACACTCAAGAATAGCTAGCAACAGCTACGAAGCAATATGAATTAAGGTCAAATTAATAATTAGATTTATCGCACTAAGCTATCTATTATATCGATAAGGAGTTCATATATTTACGGTATATCGGTGTATAATAAATTAAATCGGTATCGAAACTCCCAAGCGCACGTTTTTTTAAATTTAAAACAGGGTTTCTAAATAAAAACCGAACACCAAACTTTTTGGTACCTGTCAAATTTATTAAGCGGGACATAGACTGTGAATATGCGTGCATAGAACTTTTGACATCCGCATCTTCATTATCTTAAATAATTTATAAAAGCATTCTGAAACGTTTGCACTCCAGATTCGAGCGTTTCCTTTCGGGCTTCAATTGGTTTGTTATTTTTCACCACAGGTTGGGTCTTTTCTTCTGCAGCCTGCAAGCGCTTTCGGGCTTCAATTGGTTTGTTATTTTTCACCCCAGGTTGGGTCTTTTCTTCTGCAGCGTGCAAGCGCTTTCGGGCTTCAATTGGTTTATTATTTTTCACCCCAGGTTGGGTCTTTTCTTCTACAGCCTGCAAGCGCTTTCGGGATTCAATTGGTTTGTTATTTTTCACCCCAGGTTGGGTCTTTTCTTCTGCAGTGTGTAAGCGCATGTGATTGCTCAGATCGTTTTTTCGCTTAAAAAACTTTAAGCAGTGGGGGCACTGGTGGGGTCGATCGTCTGAGTGCGTACGGCTGTGTTTATGTAGTTTGTACTTGTGTGGAAAAGACTTTGGGCATACGGGGCATTGGTATGGACCTTTACCCTTGTGCCTAAGTAGGTGAGTCTTCAGATACTCTTCCACTTCAAAGGCCCTCGGGCAGTGGGAACATTGATATGGCAGCTCCCCCGTGTGCGTACGGTTATGTTCTTGCAGGCTGCATCTTTTCAGAAAAGACATTTCGCACTGCGTACACTTGAACGGTCGCACACCAGTATGCGTAACGAGGTGGCCGTGCAGCTGGGCTTTTTGTTTAAACGATTTCGTACATTCGGTGCATTGGAAGGGCCGTTCCCCCGTGTGCGTTCGCAGGTGTACTCTTAGATTGCATTCTATGGAGAAGGCTTTTGGGCAGAGAGTGCACTTGTAGGGTCTGGTGTGGGAACGTATGTGCTTGGTCAGTTGATATGGTTGCTTATATGACTTGGGGCAGTGTGGACACTGATGCAATTGCCTGCAAGCGCTCGTACGCAGGTGCTCGTTGAGAGAAGGTTTTTGTGAGAAGGTTTTGGAGCATTGAGTGCACTTGTAGGATTTTGTGTGGCAACGTGTGTGTGTGGTAAAATTATCGAGATTCTTAAAGGACTTGGAGCAGACCGAACACTGATACGGTCGCTCTTTCGGACTGTGAGTACGGCTGTGTGTATTAAGCTGGAATTTCAGTTTAAATGACTTTGAACAGTGAGGGTGAGCGCATTGATAAGGTCGGTCGTCTCCGTGGGAACGCATGTGATACCGTAGACTGTTGGATGTCGCGAAAGACTTCGGGCACTGAGGACACTTGTACGGCCGCTCCCCATGCTGACTGAGGATGTGTTCAGATAGCTGATATTTTTTTGCAAATGAGTTTGTACAGAAAGAGCAATTGAAGCGATGCTCAGAGATGTTATGGCCAGCATCTTCATTGGGTTTTAATTGGCTCGGACTATCCGACTGTGGCGAATCCTTGTCCTCTGCTTTATCCTCCTCCATCAGTGTGAAAAATAGTTTATGGCTCTGCTTACAGGTCTTCTTCAGATTGAATGCCCTCACTGCATCCTCCAGGCAAGTCGGACATATGTTTTCAGACAGCGAATCCCCACGCCTAACCACGTATCCTGTGCACTCTGATATCATCTCGGAGATGCGAGTGTCCGTGTCCCCTTTTCGTGGCTCATCAAAAATGTTCGTGAATGGTCCGGCCACTGCCATGCAAACTCTGCACATTTGATTCATTTTCCTGCAAGCAAATGAATTTTAATGAACAATGTACATAGAATTAAATGGAATATCAAACACACTAGCAACCAAATCGCGAAGTCGTCGGATTTACAAAATTATTTGTTTTGTTTTGTTTGGCGAAAATAGAGGGAAAAATAGACGAAAAACCAAAAAAAATCTCCCCTTCCTCATCGGTATATTTTAATAGTGGCAAGGTATATTTCGGTATATTTTTTACGAACAGACGGTATATTTTGTCCATAAGTCCTTGGTCACACTGCCGGTGACGCTGTCTCTTTCCCTCTTTTGGTTTTTCAGCGAATTGGAATTGGTTAAAACTATTTTTTTAGTTCTGAGAGGGCCAACTAGCTAGCAATATTAAACTGAACATGAAAATCATGGAATACGATTTTAATTAATAAAATAGAACGTATTTTATGTAACTTTAACATATATTTTATGTATTACAGGTGAAACATGTCGTTGGTAATTTGTGTGTTACAAGGAGCTACCAGGAGCTTTTACAAACAGTATTATCTTCCGCGGTTTAACAAATAGAGGGTTGTTAAGTGGGTTAAGTCTTGTTTAATCGCCGGACTGCCCTGGTTTTTTAATGGTATTTCTCGAAACAGAATTGGTATTTAATGGTATTTATTTGTTGGCCGGATGGTATTTTTTATCGTTACCGTCACGGTCACTCTGTTTCCCTCCCTTTTGGTTTTTTTTACGAAAGTACGTATGCTTGATTTCCGTATAATCCGCCGACATCCTGCGATTGGGCTGCGAAAAAAGGCCAATTGGAATGGAAGACGATGGACGAATATGCCAACCATGTTTTCACAGTTTACTCATGTGCAATTGCATTGTTTTTCCCCTCTATTTTATGACATTTTGTTTCCCCCGTTATTCGCCGGGAATTTGTTTGTGCTAAAATGACTTTGTTTTGGTCGCAGCCGCAAAATGGTGCAGCGATTGACTTTGAGGAGGCGTCTGTCCTACAACACCCGCTCCAACAAGAGGCGCATGTAAGTAGACCGTAGCAAAAATGGTGCCGAATTCTGATCATTGATTTGTTTACAGTGTGCGCACTCCCGGCGGCCGTCTGGTTTACCAGTATGTGAAGAAGAACAAGACTGTGCCACGCTGCGGGCAGTGCAAGGAGAAGCTTAAGGGCATCACCCCATCCCGGCCCAGCGAGCGTCCACGCATGTCCAAGCGCCTGAAGACCGTGGCCCGCACCTACGGCGGTGTCCTGTGCCATGGCTGCCTGCGCGAGCGCATTGTCCGCGCCTTCCTCATCGAGGAGCAGAAGATTGTCAAGGCCCTGAAGAGTCAGCGCGAGGCACTCGTGAAGCCAGTCAAGAAGGTGGAGGTCAAGAAGACCACAAAGGCTGCCGCCACAAAGAAGCCCACCGGCAAGACCGCAGGCAAATCTGGCGTCAAGGCCGCCGGCAAGAAACCCGCACCCAAAGGCGTCGTCAAGTCCAAGAAGTAGATTGATACTTGAGGGATCTTGTTTGAAACATTAATTTTGGACGTGAAAACATTTTGTAATAAAGAAAATACAAACTGGAACGATTTGTTTGTTTGAATTTTGATTTGCGGGTGCTGTAAACAGCTGTTGAAGAGGTAAACAAGTTCTGTGCTGCTTCTTGATTATTTGCCATTCACATTTTGCGCTTACATTCGACCAACAAAATAATTAATAACTTTATAATGCCACAAGCTGCCACCAAACCATATGAATCGTAAGCTATTTATATGTTTACACGTGAGACACTCAATATATTTGCTGTTTTATATAATAGAACCCTAAGATTGCCGTTTGAGACGCCACGCTTGGCCGAAATCGCCTACCGTGTCTTGAGTGTGGACAAGGAGCCTCGTCGAAATTTCGTGCAGAAAACATTGAGCCTGGAGCTGGATGTCTTGGTGGTACATTTTTATGCGGACCAAGTGAAGAATCTGCGCACGGCCATCAGTTCGTTCTTCGAGGCCCTGCTGCTCTGCCAGGACACCATCAAGCAGTTTGGCGAGACAACAACAGCACCGGAAGCGGCAGAACCACAGGAGGATAACAATGCCGGAGCACAGTCCAGCACCGACTCCGCATAGGGCCATCTATGGCTTTGCGTTCTATATGCTGTTTACGGTTCTGTTTATTGTATACGTGGCCTGGGCGCTCCTCCCCTTCGAGTTTGGCCTGCAACCCTACTTGCCGGATAAATATTTTGCCGTTTTTGTGCCATTTCTGGTGCTCATGTTCGCTTGGTTTTTCGCTTTCCTCATCTATCCGGCCATTAATATGTCGCTGACTGTCAATGTGGATTCCATCCATTCCGTTGTGGACCCCAAACTAGCTCTACCCAAGGGCACAGCATTTACATCCTGGTCACAGCTGAAGAATCCGCAGCAAGACTCTCCATCAAAGCACAAGAAGCCGCCACCAATCAACTGTAAACTGTGCAGGACATCGCACAGGCCAGTAACGCGAGCACCCATAGCCCCCCTAAGATTCCTCGACCTCCAAGAAGTCAATACAGCATATTACAACTAAAAAAAACTAACAGATTTCGTTTATTCCGTGCAAGAAATTCATTTTCTTCGGACCGTTGTCCAGCCATCTTCGGGCTCAACGAACTCCTCAGCCTTCTGCTTGCGTGTCTGGGAGCGGGTGACACGCCCACTGCCGCTAGGAGCTTCCTCCTCCTCGCTCTCATCCATTTCATCGTCATCATTATCATCGCCGTCCTCGTCCATGTCGTCGTCCGAGGACGAGTCGCCGTCTACGGGTGTGTACGTTACTTTGACATCGGGACGCAGCCACTCCTTGCCGGGTGGCAATTTGCTCAGCTCCGTTTCAATCTCTGGATACTGATTCAGCTGGGCCATCTGCTTGTAACGCAGTAGATTCCGGCAGATCTCTGGTATGGAATTGTCGTCGCACAGCGTGTTGAATTCCTGGTCCATGAGCTCTTCGATCACCTCCTGCAGTTCGCCCTGCGTAATGTTTTCGTTTCCTACACAATATTGATATGTGTAGTCCATGATTTGGATGGCCACCTAGCAACAAAGTTCTTTTAGGTTAGATTTCAAGCCTAAAATGAATGCAGAAGTGGTCTCACCTGCTGGCCATTGCGTCCGCCCATGCCATGTTCCACGGCGAGCCTCAAGTTCTGCCAATTGTTGAAGATCTTCTCAACAATTAGTCGAAAATTCTTTTGGAACTCCGTTTGTTGTGTGGCGGCGGCCATCGCGTGTGCTGGTTTAGTGTTGCACAACGCGGCAGTGTTCTACTGCTTGCCTTTCGCAGGAAACGTAAACAAGCTGTTAATTTTGCGCCAAAACATTAAAGAAAATATCTGGAAAATCATGTCGGATGACGAGCATATAGCCGATCTTGAAGCGGAGGCTGCCTTGGGCAATGACGACGAGGAGGATGATGATGATATGGAGCAAATAACGGCACAAAAGGTAGGCGTCTCTTGGGACATCCTGGAATCAATGTTCAATCTGGAATCAACAGGTGCTCGAGATTCTGGAGACAGCCTGGATCAATGAAATGTGTGCCCCCGAAATACTGCCCAACCAGACGGACATGCTGGAGCTAATGGTCTCCCAGGTGTCTCACATGGAGGAGCAAATGAAGGACTTGGACAAGAACGATTTCCGAGCTGTGGTGCACAGCATGGAGCTGGAACGTGTGCGCTACATCATGGCCAGCTACCTCAGATGCCGCCTGCAGAAAATCGAGACCTTCACCCAGCACATACTCAACCAGGAGGAGGCGCGCGAGCCGGACGACAAGCGCCTGTCGCCGGAGGAGACGAAATTCGCCAATGAATTCTCCAGCCATGTGGATGAGTATTTCCATAAGGTGGCCACCCAGTACATGCCCAACCAGCAGCGTGGCGAGCTCGAGCAAAGGATCGTTACACCCAACCTGATGAGTCATGTGTTTCTCAAGGCAAATGTGGCAGGTGAGCCAAACTCTTTTAAATGGAATGGAATCCCAATTTAATGCATGGTTTCTTTACATTTTAGTGCCTGCTGTGATTGTGGGCGTGGACGACGAGGAGGTCGACATGGCGCCCGGTTCCCAACATATTATTCCATATCAACTAGTGGCCGACTTGGTACAGAACAACCAAGCGCAGCTGATTTAACAGATAAAATAGACTTTAAAAAAAACATACATTTTAATACAGCAAAATGTCATGTTTCCCATGCGTTTCAGTGTATATTTTGCCATAAATTAATTAATTAACTATATTAAATGGGTTGTTGCCATTCCAATTGCGACGTGGGCGCAGCCAGTGCTGACAAACGTCTGAGCACTCTCTCCACTGGAAAATGGTGGATGGTGGTGTCTCTCGCCCCTATATACACATACCACGCAGCCAATTAGCTTCATTTGTCAATGTGGCGGGCTTTTGCGCGATTGCTACCCAGAGCATTAGAGTGTGGGCCAGGAGTGGTGCAACAACAACAACTAACGCTGACGCAGCATTTGCCACATTCGAACGCGAGCGATTTCTGCAGAACGTATTACCGCAACACACACAACCTCCTCGAACCCATCATCATGACCAGCAGTGCGAAGCCAAAGGTTGTGTTCGTTCTAGGTGGCCCCGGGGCTGGCAAGGGCACGCAATGCTCCAAAATCGTGGACCGTTTCCTCTTCACGCACCTGTCCGCGGGCGACCTACTGAGGGAGGAGCGTTCGCGCGAGGGTTCAGAGTTTGGCACGCTAATCGAGGATTACATACGTAACGGGAAAATTGTGCCCGTAGAGGTCACGTGTTCGCTGCTGGAAAACGCCATGAAGAACTCGGGTAAATCGCTCTTCCTCATCGACGGCTTCCCACGCAACCAGGACAATCTGGACGGCTGGAATCGTCAGATGTCCGAAAAGGTAGACATGCAATTCGTTCTCTTCTTCGACTGCGACGAGGAGGTGTGTGTCAAGCGCTGTTTGACCCGTGGACAGGGCGGCTCTGGACGCTCTGACGATAATCTGGAGAGTCTGAAGAAGCGCATACAGACGTACAACAACGATTCGTTGCCCATTATCAAGTACTTTGATGGCGCCGGCCAGGTTAAGAAGATCGATGCCAGTCCCGATGCCGATCAGGTCTTCAGGGAGGTGGAGCGAACGTTCCTGTCCAGCGGCTTCTAGATGCGATGCGATGCGATGCCCCCTCCAATCCAAGTGAAATGTTATCTCTTCAGCTCATTGTTTAATTATTTTATGTGTGTGTTTAGCCTTATCTTTAATGTAGCAATGCTATCCTCTATTCCCCACCCCCCCTGTAAAAAATATATATACGCTTGTTATTGTAATTTAAGAACGAACGCTGTCCAATTACTTATCGATTTTCCGCCGAACACGCGGGCGGCGGTAGGGGTAGAACAAGCACCTCAAGCACTCACAATTGAATAACATTTGCACTTGGAAAATACACGAAGCGAGATGAAACCGGTAGAGGCATCTCTTTAATAAAAATACGCTTGGAAAACAGCAGGCAGGCAGGCAGATTCTCTCGGACTCAGTCCTTTCGCAGTTTGTCAAGGCGCGCCTGGAGGTCGGCATCAGCATCGGACATGGGTGAGGTGCCACCGCTGCCACCGGCTGCGCCAGCGCCAGTATTCGCGCCACCGCCTCCGCCGCCACCACCACCACCGCCGCCGCCACCCACAGCGCCGGCAGCCACAGCAGCTGGTGTCTTCTGTGCGCCAGCACCGCCGGCTATGGACAGCGAACCAGAGGCATTGGGCAGGTCGCCCAATTGCTCGCCCAACTGCAGGCCCAACTCGTCGAGCACTTGTGAAACGACAGCATCGGTCTCCTCCTCGTCGCCCTCGTCCTCCATGGCATCGTCGATGGCATCGTTGATCATCTCCTCCTTCATGTCCATCATTTCCGATTGCTTTTCAAAGTCCTGCAGGATCTTTTGTATTTGCGGGAGATTCAACTGGCGGTTCATGTTCTGCATGGCCTTGGTAACGCCTGGAATAGGGAAAAATCCAAGATTAGAGAAGGTGAATCAGCCACAGCAGTCCACACCCCACACTCCACACCCACCTTTCATGGCCTGGGCCATTGTGTTCTGTGACTTGAGCGTTTGTATCTTGAGGGAAACCGCTTGAATGTTTGCCTTCATGAGCATGAATTTCTTCGCATAGCGCCGCGTGCGCACCAAATCCTTGGCCATGATCTTCACCGCATCCATTTGGCCCTCCTTGGCCATTTTCTTGATGTCCGCGATGATTTTCTTCTCCTGCTGCTCCATTTTCATACGCTCCCGATCCAGGTCCCGCATCGCCTTGTTCAGGGCGCGCTGGTTCTTACGCAGCATCTCATCGGGGCTGATCTTTTTGCCAAAGAGCCAATCCATTTTCGCTTAATGTTTCAACTACAAACTCTACGATTGATGTGAGGAGGAAATATGACGGAATTCAAAGATTACTCATCGAAGAAACACAACAAAGCAACCAGTGCTGCCAACTTTTAGACTTATCAGATTAACCTGGCTAGAAACCTCTAACAATTTGAGGAAAACAGTTGAAGCTCAAAAAATCGACGGTTGCCACCAGAATCTTTATAAAATTAAAGCTTACACCACAAAGTGCCACTGATGTCATCCGATTTCAATAAATGAACATCGCTATATTGGCGTTGAATTTCTGCAATATTTTCAACATTAAGGTACTTAGCACATACGATTTTGCTGAACAGCCAGATTTGACGGGAAACAAGCTGAATCGGCAGCACGGCTGCCTGTGCGAATACAGCTACGAAGAAGAAGCACTGGCGCTGTGACGTCCCAAATGCTTGCGTTTCGCTGGGAATGGCTTCTGCTGCAGTTTACTCAAACAACATGAAGGAATTCGACGATTTTAACTTTAGTGTGGATAAATGTAGGTTTGCTTAACTAATTTGTATGGTATTTAGCACCTAAAGTGTGTAACTTTGCAGACACCAAAGAGCTGACCCGTGAATGTGTGGGCGGCAGTGATTTGCAGCAGCGAAAAAAGGAAATCGAGGCCTACAATGAAACGACGGCAGCCACTCTCAAGCAAACATGCAAAAAGAACTACATGGAGTTCATTCAGACGGCCAAAGAGATATCGCGTAAGTTGTACGAAAGTATACGCCCTTTAAATGTTGTCTTGATTATCCCCATATTAGATCTCGAGTCGGAAATGTATCAGCTATCGCATATTCTCATCGAACAACGCAACATTTTGGCCACCATGACCGATGGGAAGGCCACCTCCCGCCTGAAGGCGGACAGCGTGGAGGCGGAGAGCAGTGCGGCCGCCGATGATGTGCAGAACAGCCATGCCACACGGGCGGTTAAGGAAATGGTGCAAGGCTTCAATGGCAATCTGGAGGGCAAGACGTTCCTCAATGAGGGCGCCCTAATCGAATTGGATGCAAATGATTACAGGCCTATACAGCGGGTGTTCTTTTTTCTGTTCAACGATGTGCTCATCGTGTGCAAAGTGAAGCATGACAAGTAGGAGGTTTATTTGGCATTTAAACATACACAGAACTCAAACTAGACACTTCCTTTCAGGCGCCTGGACTTCCTCACCGAATACGATCCCAAGAAAATAGCCGTGATCAATATCAAGGATTTGGATGGCGTTAAAAATGCCATCAATATCATCACCCCAGATGGCTCCAAGATATATCAAAGCATCACCGCCGCCGGCAAGACCGAATGGATTGAAAAACTCGAGGAAGCCTTCCGTTTCGATCAGCAAAAGAAGTCGAAAAAGGGACAGGCACCGCAGCCACCCACGCGGGCCAAACAACAGTCGTCCAAGTCATCCACACCGGAGAAGGTTAGCAGCACGCCACCACTCGAAACGCCAACAGAGCCCAAGTCCCTGGAGGATGAGACGCCCGAGTGGCTGAGCACGGCCAGCGAGGAGATTCAAACATTGGTTGCCCAGCGCCACTTTGAGGATGCCCAGGAGCTGATCAAGCGCACACAGCAGTACGTAAAGGGCGAGAACCGCAAGATGGTTACCCAAGCGGAGAGCATTGAGAGCAAGGTGAAGCAGCAGGAGCTCAAGCTGATCAATGTCCTGCTCAAGGAGCTCTCGAATAGCCATAATCGTAACTTACAAATCGCCTTGAGGGCCGCCAAGCGGCCGCTAAAGATACTCGTGGAGATGGGCCGCTATCGGCAGGCGAGTGCCACCCTGCTGAAGGTGTGCGCTGTAAGTCTGCGGGTGTCGCAGCGCGAGGCGCGTAGGAATAATGCCGATATATCGGAGCTATTCTTTTGTGATCTGACGCAGGTGGCGTGTGATTATCTCACCGCCTTTGAGCAGCAGCCGGCGTGTGTGAGTGGTAAGTGGGGGGAAAACCAACTAACTAAATCTCTACCATAAATTAACTCTTCTCCCCTTGCTCTCCTGCAGCTCTTGTCGTCTGGTGCAATGCCGAGCTGCAGTACTTTGCCAGTCAGCTGATTAAACACTACCTCACCAAAGGCACCTCCCTGGAGACAGTGGCCAAGTGTGTGGAGCGTGTGCGCAAGCCATCCACGAAGCTAACCGAGATTGGTCTGGACATTAGCTACCATCTGGAGGGTCTGCTGCGCACCACCCTCGAAGCGCTGATCGAAGAATCCAAGGAGCGTCTGCTGGACTCTGTGGGACGCACCGAGGAAAGCTGGCAGCCCTACAATCTGCAAACTAAATCAAATCTAAAGCGTTTGCTGCTCGAACTGGATGTCCTGGGCATCGATGTGCGCGCACAGGCGACGGGCGACACTTGGATGAACCTTACACAGTCCACGGTGGTGTTCATACGACACTTTCTGCAGCTAACCGAACACTGCGGCGGCCTGGCCAAGTGTGAGACGCTGCTGCAGAAACTGGAACTGCTGCTAAAGGAGCTGTTTATCGCCCATCACTCACTAAAGCCGCCCAGCGACATGGCTGTGGATGTAAGTGGCGAGTTTGTATTCATTTTTAGCTACTAACTTTACTCCTTGTTCCGCCCTGTTCTTTGTTTGCAGCCCAACTTTGTGATGAAGAATAAAATCTTTTTGGTGGACAATCTGCTGCCCATAGCCATTGACAAGTTCCGACAGATATCGGGTCGCCAGTGCGAGATCTTAAGGGAGCTGCACACAAAAATGTCGCGTCAGCATGGTGCACCATTGCCCCGCCAGCGCAGTGTCTATACCACAGATGTCTTTTAAGGAGGGATTCGAGGCGACGCATTTTTTTGTGATTGCTTAATTTTTTCGATTACATATAAGTTTTTTTTTTATTTTTTGTCGTTTTGCTTCAATTATTTATAATATAATTATATACATATATAACCACAATAATAATAATATTTTGTAAAATTAAAAATCGAAGCGTGTGCTGCACTCTAAACTCGGGGGCGCGAGGCGTGCCCACTCTCTATATATACTCGTACGTATTATATATATATATATATATAGATTTTGTTTTTGTATATATAAATCGATTCTTCACTTTCTAAACACTAAACAATTTAGATGTTTGTTTTTTTTCTTCTAATTTCTATTTCGGTTGTGGCTCTCTTTTCTCTCATTTTTTTGTTAGCTGCACAAAATATAGGATTTTAGTTTGGTTCTGAGGGGAGGGGGAAACTAAAAGAGGGGCTTCACACACACAAATAAATGTTCCCCCGTTAACCCTGACAAAGGTGACTGCCCCCACAATGCGTGAATGTATGTGTGTGTGTGTGTTTCAAAATTTCTGGTTTCCTTTTTGTTTTGTTTTAAATTTATAATGTAAAAACTCTTAACTAAAATCCTTACTAGTTATATTCATTTATATTTATGTATACTTTGTTTTTTATGCAAATGTGTGTGTGTGTGTGTGAGGGGGGAGTGGGCTTGGGTGGGGGGACAACTTAAAAATTACATTTGTTTTATTTGCATTTATATCGATTTACTTGTCCTGTCCTTGTTTCTGATTCTCAGCTAAATTACAAAAAACATTCACATATAAAAAACAAACAAAACAAAAACTAAAAGCACTCCACTCTCTTATACTCCTTCTGCTAGCATATCGTTTCTTTCGTTTTGTCAGCCCCTGGTTTTTATTCATATAATCTCAACGCTTCCTGCTCCTGCACTTTTGCAATGACTAATCCATGCAGACAATCGACCGAACATTAGAAGCGGCTCGGCTCTCCTGTCTAGATGGAACGTGGGGGTTAGGTAACGCCGACTTGTTTTCTCTGTTTTCTAATTTAATTATTACTTGTTTTTGTTGTTGTTGTTTTTATATACTCATTTCTGTTGCTCGCTCATCAATTTATTTGCTCTTGTTTTTTCTTTTGTTATGTTTTTACTTGCAATTTGTGTGTGTTGTTGGTTTTTATTGGACTTAGGCTTAGGCTTAGTAGCTACAAGTACGCTTAAATTTTTAGTTTTTTTCCTTTTTCTTTTTTATTTATGTATATATATTATCGAATTTCTCTTTCTCTTTTTTACTTTTCTGCTTCGCTTTTGCTGCCTTTATTCTTCTGTTTTTTGTTTGATGTTGTTGTTTGTTGTTGCTGCTGTTGCGTATGCTGATGCGTTTTGTTTTTTCTTTTCTTTTTCTATTTGCATGATTTCGAACATTTTGTATGTGTGTGTGTGTGGTTGTGTGGTGTGTGTTGTTTTTGTTTTTTTTTTTTAATGTAATAAAAACTATACGCGCTTATTACAAAATGAAAAAACTGCTTGGTGTGGTGTAGGAGGAGGAGTAGGATCTTCTAATAAATAACTTCGTAGACAGTAGCCTTCTTATCGCCCGAGCCCGTCACAATGTATTTGTCGTCAGTTGATATGTCGCAGCTAAGTACGGATGATGTTTCCTTCGACTGCAATAAATAATTCAAATAGATTAGCAAAAATATACAATACAATCCCCCCCATCATTTTCCACTCACCTGGAATATGCTGGCACCGTATGGTGTTCGCCATGCGTTAAGCAGGTTGTCTTTGCCGGTTGAAACGAACCATTTGCCGCAGGCGGCAAATCGCAGCGACAGTACACAGCTCTCGTGCAGATGCAGTTGATACTTGTCCGGTTTCGATGCATGCAGTACTTCCACATGTGAGTTCTCCATGCCCACAGCCAGCCAGTCGCCTATACAACACAAAAAAAATAAGGATTTAAATATGGTTTAAGTCCGGGTAATAATTCGCAAAAACCCACCTGTGGGACAGTAGCCAAGCGAGAATATTTGAGAACTGAAATCGTGCTGCTGCAGTTGGCGGCCCTCGCGCAGGTCCCACGAGCGCACTGTATTGTCGAGACCGCCCGTCCATAATCGCGAACCATCCGGACTGATGTCAATGCACGAGGCACCATCGGTGTGTCCCTGGAACTGGCGCACCAATATCTCGTTGTGCAGATCCCATACGGCAATGTTGCCATCGCTGCAGCACGAGAAGCACACCTTCGAGTCAGGGCTGATGGCCAGCGCATAGCAGGCGGGCGCCGCTGAGGTTAATTCGGCCTTAATTCTGGGCGTTGGGCTGGCCAGGTCCCATATCGACAGATTCGATGCCTCACCGCCCACAATCAGCGTTCGGCCATCGGGCAGTAGCTTCACCGAGCGTATATAATTGTCGCGCTGCAGGCAATCCAACTGACTGACGGGGTTCTTGTTGCCCGGCTGTGAGATGTCCCAGACCTTGACGCACCCCTTGCCGCCCGTATAAACGTATTTTGTAGGATTTGAAATTGTCACGGCGCAGACGACTTCACCGTGCGATAACGTATTGATCTGACGGGCGTGCCGAGGTATACCAACGCCTACCAGCGCATCCGGCGGGAATGGCACCGGCTGTAGGCTACCCTCACCGTTCATATGGAAAGAGTATGCACTGTCAGAAATAGGAAAGAGTTAAAAAAGTCGATTAATATGGGAAATAATCGTAAGGAAATTACAACTAAAATAGTTGAACGCTTTAATTTGGAATCGTTGAGAGGAAGTCCCCCCGCTCCAAAAAACAAGCGAAATTCACTGTTATTTTGGAGCCCCTTAGGGTCTTATGCTATAGGACTGTTTTTTCCTTATATCTACCACTAATTCCGTTCCTCTGCCTAATGCCTCCTAGTCCTGTAATTACTATTCAAATTTTTACATAATTTACATACATTCTTGGCTATTCTACTTAATTTTTTTTATCATTTTCCACAATTATTAGATGCTTGCCATTGCACGTGAACGTCCTAATAAATAATTGGATCTATCTATCAGTAAAGGTATCTTATATGGTAAATATTGAATTAAACCCGCAGTGGGAAAACACGGTAAGAGCTAAACTTCATCAATCAATGTCTATGACAGAAACCTAATACATTGTACAGTTTAAATTAAAAGTTTTCGTATACCCCATGCTCTGTTGTTTAGTGTAAAGATCCTAATCAAGAGAATTTTGCTAAAATTCAGAGATTCCATCACTTTGGTTCTTCTACCACTGTAATCCTATCTAAGAGTCAAATGTTCTTCCCATCCTAATAGCACCCAAGCTGTCATTGAAACTAAATATTGTTCGTTCTGTCCAAAATATTTTGGTAGGGTAGGATAGCACAACTTACGGCTTTCCACCCGTCAGGGCTGAGGGATGTGGAATGCCATTTGTTCGCACATGCGAATGCGGATCGTACGGCATTGGTGGCGGTCGTCCATAGGCTGGATCCGATGGTGGACGCTGGTAGGGATCTGCTGGTCTCTGATACGGTGCCCCCGGATATCCGGCTGGCGGTGGTCCCTGTGGCATCATTTGTTTAGGATTAACACCGCCTGGTGCTGGTGCGGCAGCGTTTGGTGTCGGTGTTCGTGCCTTGGCGCCCGGAGTGCCCGGCTTTTCCATCTATAAGAAATTTTTGGTTATAGTTTCCTGTATATATTCTTAAGTGTCTAAGATCTCTCACATCTTTTGTCTTGAGGCTGGGTGTGGAACGTGACGAGCTGGAGCCAGAGCGCGAGGGCGGACGTTCCTGTTTGATGCCACTACTGCTGGGCTTCTCCAGACGTTCGCCATTGAGGCTTTCACGATCGCGTACCTCCACATGTTCGCCATTGGGACGTGGAGAGTGGGATTCCTGCAAGGCATTCGGATAGAACAACAACAAAATATAATTAATTAAATGGGAATTTAGAGCTGACGGGAGGTGTATTTCTTTTTGGTGTTTCTTTCTTTGGAGTGGGTTAGGGGGGATTTTGGTTGCATTGAATCTGGGGCCGACACTCAACTCACCATTTCATTTGCAACATCTACGACTAAATCTTGATCGCTTTTCTCGCCTTCATCGTCCTGGAAATAATTTTGAAAAAAATACAAAAACAATATAAATAAAAAGTTCATACAAAATAACAATTCAACCACCAAAAAGAACAACAATAACAGCAGCAATAAAATTTTTTATATATATTAATTAAGCAAAAATCATTATTTCTTTTTCTCTTTTTTTTTTTAGTTATTGTTTTTCCTTTTTTGGCTGCGCGTCTCTTATAAATTAGCAATATTTTTATAGGTGTTAGCACAACAACAACAATGACGACTACCACAACAACAACAACTACAAAATGATAGGATAGACTACAGGTTTTTTTTTATTTTTGGTTTTGTTTGGTGAGTTGAGAGACAGCAGCAACAGCATCTTAGCAGCAGCTCAGTGCTGAGCTATATGACATTTAATTCGGTTATGGTTTATGGTTTATGCGGATGAGATGGCTTCTTATATGTATTTATATTGAAGATTGAAAGCTGATTCGTGATACTCACTTGCAGTTGTTGCTTCTCATCTTTCCGACGCTTCGAGTCGTTTTCAATGTCCAGCGGCGAGCGTGTGCGATATTTTTCACGATCCGCTGGTGAAACTGAATTGCGCTGCAAGCAAAAAAAATTCACAAGAACTTTTATAACTGTTTCTGGGCAACAAAATATATTGTATTTACTTACCAAACGCTCTTCGGCGCCTGCTGGTCCCTCCAGCCCTGTGGGCTTTATGTCCGGCCTATGATGATCTGGCGGCGCTTTGGGCAAACCCTGTGGCCCATGCGGCAGTCCCATGGTGGCACCCAATGCACCAAACGGATTCAATGCACCCATCGGCTGTGGCGGTCCGCCTGGCACCTGCTGTGCGTGTATTTGCTGCTACAAATTCAGATTAAAGAAAGTGTTTTAATTAGAACACCGGTTTGGGGTTTCAACTTTGTGTCGTGCAACATTTAAGCGTTGGTGTTGGTGTGTGTGTGTGTGTGTTTACAACGACATCAATAAGAACAGCAACAACAACAACAACAATTTGAAGGCATTTTTGTAAGCATTATTTTAACGGAGTGAAAAAACAAAAAACCAAAAAAACAAATAAAATATGAATAAAATTCACAAAAACAGGGACGGGCGTCAGTGGCATGGTGGCAGTGGAGTTTAGCTTTTAGCTGTGTTTGTGTGGCAGTGGCAAAGTGGCAGAGTGTCGTATGCGGGCGGCAGACAAACAAACAAACAAACAAACAGAAAAACAGTAACAACAGAAAGTAAAATGAAACTCTTGGGCAGGCAGCAAAAGAAAAAAAAAAAAACTTACTAAAAGTTGTTGTATTCCATGTTGCTGCTGATGCTATGCAACGCGGCGGTTTTGGACGTTTTTTGATTATTGTTGTGGTTTTTGGTTGGGTCAACGCGAAATCATACGATTAATAAAAAATTAAGTGGAAGGAAGAAAAACAAAATCAAATCGAGAGCGCCAAAGAAGATTCAAATATTCCCCTCTGCTACAGGGAGCCATAAATAAATTCACACACGCCCTAGGATTAGGCTGCATTCCATTAAATATGTTTCTCTTTGTTGCTGCTGCTGCTGCTGATTCTAATGTCGGGTGTGAACCGACTTATACTTACCCCAATAATCAGATTGAGCTCCTGCATGGTGACCTGCTTCGCACGCTCCACCGCCTGCAGCACTTGTTGCTGATGATCGGCCTGTAGGAATGGAAGTAACTGATTGATCAGTGTATTGAGGCGCTTGGCGATCTCCGTTTGCTTGTGCATCTCCACATTAAGGCCATAGGACATCTCATAATACTGTTGGCACAGGGGGGAAATGGGGGTAAATTCAAGGCATTATTATTAGCTAAACGTTTGCAGATTTATGTGTGAGAAGTGGGGATCTGTCTCTTACCATAACATAATGGCGCTGCATCTCCGTCTTCTCGTTCGCCAGCTTCTCGCACTCCAATTTGATGCTGGAATTCGCAGGAAAAATAATCAACGGGTAAATTAGTTTAGGCGACGGAAGCGAAGTGAAGTCCGCTCCGCTTGCTGGGCCCTGCCAAAGGAAGCAGCGGCAAACAAGCAGCAAGCAGCAAGCGGCGGCGGCGCAGGTTAATCCTATGACAGCAGCGCATATGGCGCGCCAAAACCGGTTTGCTTTGCTTTTTTTTGCAAAAAAAACGCAGCCGCAGCAGCATCCACAGGCCGCACTAACACAGAGACAGAGCGGCTGGCAGGCATATACAAGTGTGCCAGCAGTTGCACAGTGGAGGCTCCCAAGCGAATGGTGCTTCTTCTGCTGGAGGACTCCCCACTGTACTGGCTGGGGCACACACGCAAGACAAGCTTAGCTCCATCTCTGGATCCACACACGCATATCCATCCAAATTCCCAAGAAGAGAGATCTCCCAAGGATTCTACTACTTGCCTGTGGTATTGTGCCTGCAGAAAATTGAACTCCTCCTTGATGCGTTCCAATGTATCGGCGATGGTAAATTTGATTGGGCCCTGAGGTGGTGGTCCCTGAGGTGTGCCAAGTAAGAGAGGGGGGCATAAACAGTAAGAGAGTGTGAGAAAAGGAAGAAACACAATTAGCAAAGCGGTGTGGATTGGGGGGGCCAGAGAGAGAGAGAGAGAGAGAGAGTGGACAACAATGTGCCTCGCGGCTCGCCTCGACTCTCGCGTCTGGCGGGCTGAGTGGATTGGAGGTACTTACCCCGGCCGCGGGGTGACGCACCGGTTGGGGATACATGTTGTTATTTATGGTTGTGGGACAGCAATGATTGTGTGCCGGCTAAAACACTCCCAATAATGGTAAGATGAATAATTCCGGGTTTCGACAGCGACAGCGTTGAATTTGCTATGGGAGCCAGCGCAAATAGTTCTTCTTGTTTCCCGGATGACAGAGAAAGGGCGGAGAAGCAGGAGCAGGAGTGAGGTGAGTGGTGTCCTCGTCGTCTTCGTCCTCGTCCCCGGCACAGCGTTTCCTACCGTCCTTCCGGTTAGCGGCGAGGCGAGCCCGAACGTGAACGTGAGGCAGGCAGGCAGGCAGCGTAGCAAATTTCTTTTGCAAGCGTTTTTATTGCTCTTGTTGTTATATTACTTTTTTTTTTTTTGTTTTTTTTCGAACTTTTTTCTCTGCCGTTTTTTTTTTTATATTTTTCGTTCGGCTCCCAGCAGAAACGTTTCCGAACCACCCGGAAACTTAATGGAACTCCATCGTTTCCATGCTATTCTTCATTTTTTTTTTTGGTATCCTGGGAATGGAATTTTACAACAATTTTTTTAGTTATGGTTTTTTATATTTGCACCATTTTTTTCGATACGTTCGCACATACGCACACACACACATTTAAGTCACACACACTGTCACACAGCAATGGCCGAGCCAGCGAGACACACGCACACCAGCGCACAGCGAGAGACGACTTTTATGACGGGGGTACGAGTGTGAGTGTTTACCGCCGAAAAATCAAGCGCACAGTTGCATGTGGCCTGGGCAAAACTCAAATTGTTACGCAAAATCACAGTTTGACTTTGGCGGGGATTTGCTGGAATATGCCAAGCCACTTTGTTGGGCAATTTGATTATTATCCACCGAAATTGTTTCACTTTTTGTATTAAAACAGCAGCTCCGCACAAACAATATATGAACATATACAGACAGACTGCAATTAAACAGGGTTGCCATGCTGGCCAAATCACAGAATGGGCACATTCGTACTTTTTGGCGTTGGCTTTTATTTTATTGCGAAATTTATGGTTTTGTTTAAGTCATTGGTTGGCAGGTGCTTGGAGGAACAGTCTCCAATCGTGCTAAAATGTACCAAAAACCAATTGTACTGTGGAGCACCAGGCGGCAACACTAGTCCCTGCGAGCAGATACGGGCACGTAGAAACCAGCGAGTGGCCAAATCACACACACACACACTGGCACGAGCACAGGGCAAAAGAAAAATTATACCGTCCAATACAAAAAATAAACAAAAGCAATTAAAAAAAAGCGAGATAGTGGTAGTACCGATTTTATGCGTTGGATTTGCACGTTCAACTGGACGCCCAATGCTAGCGTGAACACTGAAAGAATCTCTTGCGCACTCCGAATTGTTTAATGCAAAATTTGTAGGCACTTTTTTTGAGGATTTTCGCCCGTAATATTGCTTGTTTCAGCCGACCGAACCGACCGCGAAGTGTCTGACAGGCCAAGAGTCGTGTATGTGTTGTGCAGCTTTGGCGGCGGCGCTCTCTCGCTCTCACACACACACAATATCTCTCTCTCCGTCTGTCCGGCAAAGAGTTCTACACGCGCACTCGCTGGACCGCGGCTGGTAAATGGCGTTCTCGTCTTTATGATTTTGCAACAAATTTGCATGGAGTTTCAGCCTTTATTTCACTGATTCTAGTCGCCGCTGCTTGACATTGTATTTGCAATAATTTTTTAAGCATTTGCACTACTTCTTACTGTGTTTTTTTCCTGTTTTTATTATCCGCGTGTGACCGCGCATTTATCGCGTCTGATATACCGAATATACCAGCAAATTTATTAAATATACTATAATATATACCGAAAATCGTGAGTGAGTGAACGAAATTAACCCACTTAGCGCCCTTCTATTTAAACAGGTTGTTCAGTCGCATATTTATGCAGTAATTAATATTACATAATATACACTTATCGAATAAGTCAGGTCGACCCATGTAACGGGAGACATAATAACAAACGACAAAGCATTGTAGCTGAGTCAAAAATAACCGCTTCTGCAGCAATTTCTGCCAACGATGCGATCGCTCGTCAGAGGGCAAAAACACTGGTGCAATTGCTGACTATCACAATTGCCCAATAACACAATATCATATTAAATCCAAATTAATTCAATATTAATTCCAATTCCCTTTTACCATATTCTTACTAGACTCAGCACTTTCTGTACCTTTTGTTACCTATAAATAGAAATTAAGTTTGTTGAATAAAATAGTATCAGAAACAGTACCATCACTGCCTGTTCACTCATTCTCTACAACTGCAATCAACAGAGGCTGTCGCCGTGTCTTCAGACCCTCATTTGCTCGACGTAGGAATCCCTCTCCGCAGTCCAACTGGTTCAAGTTCTAGTTTAGACAACAGGCAGTGATGGTACTGTTTCTGATACTCATTTTATTCAACAAACTTAATTTCTATTTATAGGTAACAAAAGGTACAGAAAGTGCTGAGTCTAGTAAGAATATGGTAAAAGGGAATTGGAATTAATATTGAATTAATTTGGATTTAATATGATATTGTGTTATTGGGCAATTGTGATAGTCAGCAATTGCACCAGTGTTTTTGCCCTCTGACGAGCGATCGCATCGTTGGCAGAAATTGCTGCAGAAGCGGTTATTTTTGACTCAGCTACAATGCTTTGTCGTTTGTTATTATGTCTCCCGTTACATGGGTCGACCTGACTTATTCGATAAGTGTATATTATGTAATATTAATTACTGCATAAATATGCGACTGAACATTCTCCCGGCCGTTGAACTGGTGTTCAACCATCGCCCAAGTCGACTGAAAAGCGGCGTGGAATGGGCGGTGATGATCCGCGTGGCTCTGTTTGGTTGATTGTTGACGGCCTTGGGTTCCATGATCGATACTTCTTCCAGAGAATGAACGCAATAATCAATAGCATTGATATTGCTAGGGCAGCATAAGTAGCGATTTGATGATGCTGCACTGTGTTGAGATGGTGTGGCAGCCTTTGTTGATTGATTGCCACTAATTGCAGGCGTAAATCTTCCAATTCTTGAAGATAGTCTGATGTCTGGTTCTCCAATTGTGCAGTTGCTGGCGAAGGGGGTGTCGTTGGTAAGCGTATGTCCCCAAATCGAGTGTAGGCTGATTTGACTTCACTGATTGTTGTGCTGAAGGTACTGATGCTTATTTCTGTATTGCGAGCAGTGCATCCAGGTGACAGTGAGAGCAAGCCAGTTCCTTCTAGTTGTATGGTTGATGGAGACCCGTTGCAAACTGCCTGAAGTCTCATTGTAGAGTGTGTTGCAAAAATCCATTTATTTGCTTGCTGAGTTTTGGACCACACCATGTCCGCCTTCGTGTGGGTCACTTCACATAAAGGTGCTGTTTTATTGTTAAACAGCTGAAACTCACAGCGATTGTCGACATTGAAGACTGTTTGATGATCAAAGCAGATGTATTCTGCGTTGAGTAGTTTAAAGCAGCGTCGAAATTCTTCTGGAGTAAATCCCATGAATTGATCTCGGTGAGTGTTTACAGTGATTATGGTTGTTTTGAGATTGAACAAGCTCCAACTTGTTGAGTCCCAGACCGGAATCGGCATGATACTGAAAACTTCGAGCTGAAATGTTGAAACTAACGGTAGTGTCACCTTGAAAATGACGTGTGTGGTAGTCAGTGTTCCTTCAGCGCGCATTAGCCTGTATAATTGTATCACATTTTGTGTTGTGACAGGCAACATTTGATCAGCTGGCAAGTGATCCCGGATTTGGTCTAGTTGCTCTCTTAATTGCTCAGGAGATACTAGCGTTGGGCTTATTGTCCGATGGTGAATGCCGATTAATACATCAGATATGTCAGACTGCATACGTTGAAGACTCGTTGTCAGCAGAGTTAGTTGTGCTGTGAGCCCTAGGTATGACTGAATTAGATGATCGCCATGATATGTTCCTCTTTCTCTGCTGATGGTTGCCACTTGTTGTTCCAATACCTTTAGGCGGTTGTCCATGGCTGACTTATCCTTCCTGATCACGGTCATTGTGGAGTCGACAATTGACGTTTGATTTCGTAGTAGATGTAGCAGAAAGTCTTCGTTGGTTTGTACCTTTTCGATTACTTTAGCCATTTTCTCAGCATATGTAGAGTCAAGTACACCGAATAGCTGGTGTGCCACGTTTCCTACTATATCCAGCGGTGATCTGCGTTGTCGAGAGGCCTTCATTAGCATATTTCCTGTTTGTAGTTCTTTGTACAAATGTTGAAAGTGTTGAAATATGGAGTTGCACGCTGGAACATTTTTTAGTTCAGGGCACATGTGTCTTAGTTCGGACATTCCGGCTGACATGACTTGCATATCCTTCCAATATGGATCCAAGTCGTAGTATACAATCATGGTCCATTCGGAAGTGGTCATTCTTGAGGTTCCAAGTTTCTCATAGAATATTCCGGGCTTGTTTGCAAATTGCGTCACATTTATTGATTGTGAACATGCTAATGGCAGCATGAGAAGTAACACTACCAATGTGGATGTTAGTGTAGGTAATGATAACCTTTTTCGCTGTGTTGGTGGCTCCTTTATTTCCGCAATGTCTTGAATAGCATTTTTGGAGCGTTTTGTTGCTACCTCCTCTGAGAATAATGGGGCGAGACGACTGATGGGGCGTTTGTATACGCCGGACGATGTTTTGACATCAACCACTCGTACATGGTTGTCTTGCCCAGGATAAGTTTTGATGATGCGACCCATTGGCCATTTCATTACTGGAAGGTTGTCTTCCTTCACCAAAACTAATAATCCTTCGGTCACGTTTGGAGCGGTGGTTTTCCATTTATGGCGAGTTTGTAGTTCGTGGAGGTATTCCGTAGACCATTGTTTCCAAAATGCATGCTTTAAGCGTGAAACCAATTCCCAGCGCTTAACCAGAGTTTTCTCTTGACGATCGGTGTTGACGTCAGGTGCTGCGGTCAAAGGTTCACCGATCAGGAAATGCCCTGGAGTAAGCGCACTTGTATCCGTTGGATCATTTGACATTGGAGTTATGGGTCGGGAGTTCAGAATTGCTTCAATTTCGATTATGACTGTGTTCAGCTCCTCAAACGTCAAGGATGCTGTTTCTGTGGTTGTAACTAACAGCCTTTTCGCTGATTTTACCGCAGCTTCCCAGAGGCCGCCAAACGATGGGGCCCGAGGAGGAATGAATTTAAAATCCACTTGTTTTTTGTTGCAATGGTTTGTGATCAGAGCATGTGCCTTTTCGCTAAATATTGCTTCTTTCAATTCCTTTAGCTTGTTATTTGCGCCGACGAAATTTGTTGCGTTGTCGCAATGAATAGTCTGACACTTCCCGCGTCTGCTAAGGAATCGCCGGAGTGCTGCCAAGAATGCATCTGTGGTTAAGTCACTTACTAACTCCAGATGTACAGCCTTTGTGGAGAAGCAGCAGAATACGGCAATGTATGCCTTATCTGGCCGTTTTCCTCGGATTTTATGGTGGATCATAATTGGTCCACAGTAGTCAACGCCTGCATTAAGGAATGGGCGTGCTTGCGTGACTCTTTGTGCTGGAAGATTGCCCATGATCTGGTGCATCAGCTTTGGTCTGGCTCTGGTGCATCTCATACAGCTATGTATGATGCTTCTAGCCATCGTCTTGTCGTTGATAATCCAATATTGTTGTCTTGCGATTGCCCTTAATGCTTGGGCACCGCAATGCAGATTTTCCTCATGAAGCTCACGCATAATCATTTTGACTATTGGGTCGTTGTACGGTAGCAGGATTGGATGTTTTGCATTGAACGGAATTTGAGCTTCTTCGAGTCTTCCGCCAACTCGGATGAGCTCATCATCTCCTAGTAAGGGAGATAACGAAATGATCGAACTCTTTTTATCCAATGTTTTATAGCGTTTTAATTGTTTTAAATCCGCTGTGAACTCAACTTGTTGAATCGTTCGTAGGATCATAGTGCGAGCACGCCTTAGTTCTCCTGCGCAAAGTGTCGTTGTAGGTGCTCTATTAATTTTGTAGCAGAAGCGAAACATGTACGCTACAATACGTTGTAGTTTGTTGAACGAGTTGCTATGTCTGCATGTGTATAACTCTTCTCCGAGAGAGCTAGATGCGATTGGCAAGCTGACATGCTTAGCCTTTCTCTCGAGATTGCTGGGCTCAATGATGGGTGGTTTTGTCCATTTATCTTCTGATCCGTGCAAGAATAATGGTCCGTATAGCCATAGACTATGATCCCTTAGCTTGCTTGCTAAGATTCCTCTTGAAAGGACATCTGCTGCGTTGTTGGCTGATGAAACATGACGCCATTGTAATTGGTTCGTCAATGCCTGGATTTTGGCGATTCGATTTGCCACGAATGTGTGGTATGTGGACGCCGATGCGTTAATCCAGGACAGTACAACGGTGGAATCAGTCCAGAAGATTCCTGATACTGTGTCAAGATTCATATGGAGATCCTTTCTAACTCGATTGGTGAGTTCGGCACCTAAAACTGCAGCGCACAGTTCTAGACGTGGTAGGGATTGTTTGGCGGTGGGTGCTACTCGAGATTTTGAGCATAATAGTCGTACAGAGACCTGATTGTTTTTGTAGGTGGCTCGTACGTACACTGCCGCGCCATAGGCTCGTTCCGATGCGTCTACAAAGGTATGTAGATCCTGGGTGACTGGCACTTTTCCATCATATACGTGCCGGGGAATCTCCATTGAGTTTAATGATTGTAGGTCCTCCCGGTACTCCTTCCATTCGTTTTGGAGTTGTAATGGCAGTTCATCGTCCCAATCGAGTTTAATCTCCCACAGCTGTTGCATAAATATTTTTGCCTTGACTATCACCGGGGCAAAGAGACCCAGTGGGTCAAAGGTTTGGGCCAATTCTGAGCACACGACCCTTTTGGTGATGCGTGTTGCTTGGCTTTTTGTGGTTCGTCCTCGCAGTTGGTCTTGTTTTGGCATCCAAATGAGACCCAGCGTTTTCACGCTGTATTGCTCTAATGTTTCACCTAGTTTGACGTCGTTGACAATGTCCTCTTTAGGGATTCCTTGCAAGAGCTGGTCGTTGTTGGAGCACCATTTGCGAAGTTTAAGGCCGAACGGTAGCAATATTTTATTAAGTTCTTGTTGAACTTGTATCGCTTCCTGAATGGTATCCGCTCCAGTAAGACAGTCGTCCACATAGAAATCGTTCTTCAATGCAGCAGATCCAATAGGTAATCTGTGTTGGCTCCGAGTTGCCAAATGATCCAGACATTTCGTTGCCAGGAATGGAGCAGATGTGGTCCCATATGTGACTGTTTTTAAGCGATAGTACCTGATATCTTCAGATGGATTGTTTCTCCAGACTATCATCTGATGAAACTGATCCTCTGGATTTATCCACACTTGTCGGTACATTTTCTCGATGTCCGCTGTGAATACGTACTTATGTATACGAAAACGTAGTAGAATGGACATAAGTTCACTCTGAACTGTGGGTCCGGCATGCAGAATGTCGTTTAGAGACTTTCCACTTGTTGATTTGCATGATGCATCAAACACGACCCGTAACTTTGTGCTGGTGCTCTCAGGTTTGAGTACACAGTGGTGTGGTATGAAGTAGTGTCTCTCCGGCACTTGAGTTGCTGGGACCATCTTCATGTGTCCAAGTCCTTCATATTCATTCATAAATTCCACATAGCCTTTCCAGGTGTCTGGTGAAATCCGTCGCTCTAATGCCAGGAATCGTTTCGTTGCAGTTTCCAAAGACCCCCCCAGGGCTGAAGAGTGTTCGGAAAAAGGGAGTTTTACTATCAACCTGCCATCCGATGCTGTTTGTAAGTTCTCTATAAAGTGAGCTTCGCAATGTGCTTCGATTGGCGTGCGTGGTTTTTCTTCCGTCTCTAAATTGTCCAGAGTCCAGAATTTTTCCATTAGCTCGTTGAGTCCAATTGCACAAATGGATGCGGAGTTGTGTGCAGACCTGATTTTTCCTGCCACAATCCATCCCAATTTTGTATTTTGCAGCAACGGACCTCCTGACTTTGGCTGTTTTTGGTCTGGGAGTAGTAGCGAATAATAGTGTTCTGCTCCGATGAGCATGTCGACCTTTCCCGGTTTATAGAAATCCGGATCTGCCAATGGGCAATTGTTTGGTATGTTCAAGTTCATTTCATCGAGTGCCTGCGCTGGTTGATCAGCAATTATCTGAGGTAGTACGAATGCTTCAATTCTTTGCTTAAATCCGCCGTGAAGTGATTTTATTAGAACATTTACTCGTGCTCTGCTGGTCTTTGACTGACCTCCAATTCCTTCGATGCGTAATGTTGTATCATTAAGTTTTACTGACAACATTGATGCCATTCGTTCAGAGATCAGGTTGATCTGTGATCCTGAATCCAGCAAGGCTCTGAAATTGGCTCTCTGTCCATTGTTTGCTTCTACTGCTACTTTTGCTGTAGCTAACAGGTTGTAATTATTGTTACTTGCTGCGCCAACCGTCGGTGCTCTTGGTTCTGTACTTACGCCCGATGGTATGTCCAAGTGCAGCAGTGTATTGTGTTTTTTGTCGCATTTGAAACATGTCCGACCTGGGCATGCATTTGTTTTGTGGCTTGTTTTAAAACAGTTGACACACAATTTCTGCTTTTGTACCCAATTTAGTCGTTCTGATGGTGATTTGGAGCGAAACTCATCGCATCCGTAGAGCCAATGGCTTGCCTTCTTGCAGAATGAGCAGAGAGGCGTCTTCGATTTTCCAGTATTTACTGTTGCACATGTTGTGCCTTTTGGCTCTTTCCTTGACATTTGTGTCTTTTTGCCTGTTCCTAGAACTCGAACTCTTTGTTCTAGGAACTGAAGCATTGTGTCCAAGGCCTGTATTTCCTTTGAGCTTCCCAATGATTGCTCGTACAAGGCTCTGTTAGTGACATCTAGCTTATTTTTGATGACGGCAATCAATATTGGATCCCATGTGGATATATTGATGCCCAATCCCTTTAGTGATGCCAGGGATTCGATAGTTGTAACGTACAACTCTTTTAATGACTTGGAGTCGTCATTAACTGTGTTATAATTTAGGAAGCGGTTTAATACCGTGCTAGCGACGTCTCTGGGATTGTTGTATGTATCAATCAGAATTTCCCAGGCGCTCAAATAGTTTTCTTCCTTTAGATCGATATGTCGGATCAATCTTTCTGCCTCTCCAGTTACGGTTGTTTTCAGATACCACATCTTCCGAACTGTGGGCATGTTTGTTTCATGTATCATACATGAAAACAGGTCATAGAACTGGGACCATTTCAGTATGTCCCCATCAAACTTGGGAATGTTAATGCGTGGAAGCTGCACGTCATTATTGTTTGATGTGGCTGGTTTTGCCAATGCACTTTGAACCTCTTTTTCCAGGGTCAGGTAGGCTTCCATGTTGTATCCTCCTTCCTCTGGGTTATCGTATTCTTCGTGAATAGTAAAATGGACTTCTTGTGCTTGAATCCATAGTGATTTTATCAAATCACTTGATGTACGTCCTCCCGCCTCTGAGAATTGTCTCAGAATGCGTTTTATGGACGCTACTATGGCCTTTTGTCGGCGACATAGTGAAGGCAATTTGCTGTAAGTCTCCGTGGTGACAGCGTGTTCCTCCATTTCGCCTCTTACTTGGGTTCGGGGTCACCAACTGTTAATGTGTGATTGTGTGTGTGTTTTGGTATGCATACGGTACATAAACCGTCTACAAATTTGTCGTCGCAACTAGAACTTGAACCAGTTGGACTGCGGAGAGGGATTCCTACGTCGAGCAAATGAGGGTCTGAAGACACGGCGACAGCCTCTGTTGATTGCAGTTGTAGAGAATGAGTGAACAGGCAGTGATGGTACTGTTTCTGATACTCATTTTATTCAACAAACTTAATTTCTATTTATAGGTAACAAAAGGTACAGAAAGTGCTGAGTCTAGTAAGAATATGGTAAAAGGGAATTGGAATTAATATTGAATTAATTTGGATTTAATATGATATTGTGTTATTGGGCAATTGTGATAGTCAGCAATTGCACCAGTGTTTTTGCCCTCTGACGAGCGATCGCATCGTTGGCAGAAATTGCTGCAGAAGCGGTTATTTTTGACTCAGCTACAATGCTTTGTCGTTTGTTATTATGTCTCCCGTTACATGGGTCGACCTGACTTATTCGATAAGTGTATATTATGTAATATTAATTACTGCATAAATATGCGACTGAACAGGCAGTGATGGTACTGTTTCTGATACTCATTTTATTCAACTGCAATCAACAGAGGCTGTCGCCGTGTCTTCAGACCCTCATTTGCTCGACGTAGGAATCCCTCTCCGCAGTCCAACTGGTTCAAGTTCTAGTTGCGACGACAAATTTGTAGACGGTTTATGTACCGTATGCATACCAAAACACACACACAATCACACATTAACACAGGTGAACAACTTGAGATAAAAGCCGGAAAGTTATACTGTTTGTTAATTCTGCTTGTAAATGTATCCTTTCCACTACTGACAAAACAAAATTACAAATATATTTTTGACCTGAACTGCGGTAAGTCTCGTCCAGTTTCATAATTTTCGTATGTGTGCTTAAATACCCCACTGGTCGACAATGGGTTAGTAGTTCGCATTAAATTCTCGAAAATCATATACCTCGATTTTGCTATTCGATTTAATATTTTTAGCTACCTGGGATCCTCGGCATAGAACACACACTTTTATTTGATTGTTAAAACAATTTTCTAAAAGATTGGTTGTGTTTAAGGACTCCCATTTTATTGGATTGTTTTAAAATAAGGTTTAAACAAGAGGGTAGTTTGCTCGGCATGCAGCTATGGTATACGATACATATAATGTTATTCTATCGCAAAAAAATCATCGCATTTGACTTGGTTTTGGAAAATTACGCATCTCTAAGAGCTTCACATCGCGACTATCGTAGTATATCGGTAAAAGAGATTAGGGCGCGTAGTTTGAAATATAAATCTGAAGCAATTAAAATCACTGCAGTGAATAAAAAATGCATTGTATTTATTTTTCAATACAATACATTAATATAAATATAATATATAATATAAAAGAATTTGAAATTCGGCCAATTCCGTTCCGTTGTTCCATCCATTTGGTCAACTGAAAGGCTGACAAATAAATCCGACTAAACCCAAAAAACCCACAAAAATAAAATGTTTTGATTTTCTTTGTCAATTTGTTATATATTTTGTTTCAATTGTTTTGTTAATTGTTTTCTATTTGTTTTGTTTTGCTATTTTGTTGCCATCACAGTTCGGTTATCACAGATGCGTTTCCATTCTATTTAATATCTCTATCTCTATCTATCTCTATCTCTATCTCTCTCTTCCATCCTGCTCGCCTGCCACTTTACCAGGGGCGCCCCAATTTCTCGGCATCCTCTGGCATGGGCGACGGGGCTGGACTCTCGCAATCGCTGTGATAACCAGATGAGGCGGGGCTGAGGGGTGCCGCATTGGATGATGAGGAGCAGTCCATTTCGCTCTCACTCTCGACGACGGCCATTGTTGTCTGGGCCTCGTGGAACTGCTGCAGGTTCTTGTAGATGCGTCCCAGATGCGTCATCACCGACTTGCCGAGATCAACGCTCATGCCAGGTGTGGAGGCCATGACACGTGACACCTCATTGACGGCATTCATGTAGCCATTACGGAAGCTATCCAGAGGCAGGGCGGACTGGGCGGGCTGTGCGGCTGGTGTAGAGGCGGATGTTTTCTTTGACTTTTGCTGGCGCATAAAGATCACAGCTGATTCGAGCATTTCCGCCTTGTCCATGCGCAGGATGCCATCATCGCCGCGCATCTCGGCGACAAGTGTCTTCAGGTTGTCCAGGCACTTGTTGATGCGTGCCCGACGCTGGCGTTCCAGCAGTGGCTTCTTCACCTTCTGGTAGATCTGTGTCTTGGTGGTGTATTCCATTTTTACGAGTTTTTGTGTGCAGCAAACGAAATGTGGCTCGTTTTTTGCTCTTGCGATGTTGCCTTGTAGATGGCTGTATCGTGAATGATGTTGTTCCCCCGACAGCGATGCGCTTTTATACCCTGGGCACACACACCGCCAGTGCCTGCCCCCCCGCCCCCGAACGAGAATCCACCCTCGGCACGCATGCGCGACTTCGCTGCGTCTCGCTCGCACACACACACACACAGGATCCCGGGGGTACGGTACGCTGCTACACCACAACTCTGCACTGCTCTGGCGCACAGGCGGCACAGGCAGCGGGAGTAGAGTCGAAGAGTTTTGGAACAGCTGCAACATGCTCCGAGGACAATCGCACACACAATCCTTGTGGCTCGTGGCGTGGGAACCGAGCTGAAAGTAAGTTTCTCACACAATTTTTTCTCGTTTGTTTTCCCTTTTGGCCACATGCTTCGCTCGTCTCGTTTTTTTTTTTTTTAAGGATCAGGGCACATTTTTGCAGCTGTCGCTCTTGTTGTTGCTGTTGCTGCTGCTGCTGCTGCCCCTGCCCCATGCTCCCTGCGTTCGCATTGCTCTTTAGGCCGGTGTTATTATCCTTAATGCATACTTCAGTGCCTCATCCTGTCGGTTGTCGGTTGTCGGAGCTATGTCGTTCGTGGATCGCAGATCCGAGAGTCGGAGTCTGAAGTCGCAGCTGAGGAGCTGGAGTCGGGGGCATCTGGTTGTGCGTGGGCCGCTGCTCTCTCTCTCTCTCTCTCTCACTCTCTCACTCTCTCATTGTTATCCTGCCGTGGCATCTCCGCTCTGCTTATTGTTTCATCAATGCATGCAGATGATGATGGCATAATGCCTCTTGCCGTCCGCTTTCCGTTCCCACACTGCCCGCCCTGCCCGATGATGAGTGGTTATTGGACACAATTAGGGATGTGGCAGATTGGCTGCATGTTGGGTCGTGTCGGGTCGTGCTGCTCGCTGGGCGAGAAGTTGGGAGAGTTTCGAGAGGGAGGGCCATGGCCAAACGGGCGCTGGAAGTGTGCCCTGCCGCCTGAGGTGAGACTTTGACCTGAGGTGAGGCATGGCATGCGCTGCCATATGTACCTCCCCATGCCGATCTCTACCGATCGCAACCCCCCGCCTAATTGGTATGTAATAGGTGGACTTAATGATCGATCGATGGCACGGGGATGTGAGATGAGGTGAGGAAAGTCGAGGGGAGAGGTGGCTGTGTTGATCCTTGACAGCATTCAACTTTAATGGGCGAAGCAGGGAGTTGGTGTTGGGAGGTTGTATTGGTTAATTTTAGGTGGTAAATACACATGTTTTAGGGCGATATATTGTCGTATTTGAGGCGCACTGCGAACATAGTGGTAGTGGGTGTGGGAGTACCCTTTTTTATGCCCTGTAGCGTACATATAAGGAGATGGATACATGTCGGTGGAGTACCACAGCGAAGTTGTGGGTTTGATAAATGTACCAACATATTTAAGAACTTAAATAATTTGTTCTTAAATGTTGCTTATCTAAAAATAAACGCAGCAAATACGGTTTGTCCATAATCGTAGGTGTCGTATTATATTTTGTCTCCTTAAAATGTGGATTTAAATTATTTATGGATATTTTGACATACATGTGTATGTGTGTGCTTAAAATATTTAGATACATACAATATTAAATATTAATGCCGAAATTACATTACTGGAATATCAATTATATATATTTGCAAAATGAAAATTGAACTTTCCGTTGATATCCAATTGAAATTTAAATTTAACTTCATCAGTTTATTAATATATTAAAATAATGTAAAATCCTTTTGTCGGAAACCTTTTCTTTTTCCACACACAACTAATCCCTATACTCATTGAGTAGTCAGTAATATAATGAACATGAGTCCAATTCCATGCACTCAGGTAGGAGCATTCAGATGAAGAAAAACCTGCAAATTGGCTCATTGTTCAGTTAATTTGTTTTAGTAACATCCCCAGAAAGGTCTTTAAAAATGTCCACTGCTCAAATCTTTCAATTGTTCAACTGCTTATATTTTTATGTGCAAAATATTTATAACAGCCTGTTCCTTTTTATCTTTTTATTACACTCATTCTAAAATATTTATTCCTATCTATTTCCATGCACCCAATCTGTCGGCACGTGTCGAGCGTCGTGCGCCACCGTTCCTTAAATGGCTGGGTGGAAGGAAGGTGGTCTGCTATTTTGCCTGCAATCCGCTCGTTTTTCCATAGATTGAATTGATACTTTAATCATAATATTCAAATATTACCCTGCTTGTATTTAGCCTTTGAATAATTACTACCAACAATAAATATACTCCATATAAAGTACTTAGAGCCATGGAGTCTAAAGCCCTGCATTTACCTTAATTTATTTAACTCTAGGCCTTGCCTATTAGAAACCTTTTCGATGCAATGAAAATACCCAATTTAATATTTCCGCTCTTCAATTTCTTATTGGAGGAAGCTGTAAAAGAAATAAGCAAGACCCAAATAATAAAAAAGATGTTCAAGGATTTTCAGTTCATATTTTGTGTGTGTTTGTATTTCTTTTCGTGTTTGTATTCTTTTGCTGTCGCATTGTTGAGATCGCTTATGTGGTAAACAAAATAAATGTTTATGTGGTAAGTACGAGTATGGGTACAAAAACAAACTTCTGATCAAATGATCTTGACAAAAGTAAATAAAGCATGTCCTATCACAGACTTAACTTAAAGCCCTATAACGTGGTCATAATTTTTAACACTTATCGAGGATGATTAATGAGGATCATTGTAAAGCATTTCTAAAGCTGCAGTTCCATTGCGCGATTGCCCGATGGGGATGATGGCCAGCCAATCGATGGATTTACCAGGGGCGCCAAATCTGACCGGTGCTGATCTGGAGCAGAGACTGTGGCGCTGGCAGGGAGCTGACGCTGCAATCGCTGTCGCTGCAATAGCCGCTGGACACGGGACTGCAGGCATCCCGGCTGGGCGCCATGGAGGAGCGGCTGCTGATGCTGCTGCTGCTGCTGCTGCTGTTGCCGCCGCAGATGATGGAGAGCGGGGCATTTATTGGCCTGGGTGCCGCTCTGGGCATTTCCAATTGGTTGAGTCGCATGCCGAGGTGTGTCATCAGATGTGTGCCAAAGACGACATCCACATTGGGCAGGGAAGCCAATGCGCGGGAGACCTCATCGGCAGCGCGGATGAAACCGTCGCGGAAACTCTGCTCTGCGTTGGTGGTGGAGGCGACTTTGGCTGCAGCAGCGGTGGCCTCAATCCTCGCCTGCTTGAGTTTGCGCAAATGATCGACGGTGACCTCCAGAATGTCGGCCCTATCGAATTTGCCATCACCGTTCGAGACGGTGCACTGGGCCATCAGATCTTTGAGCTCGTCCAGGCACATGTTGATGCGGGCCCGACGCCTGCGTTCCAGCAGTGGCTTCATCACCTTGCGGTACTCGTACGTCTTGGAAACTTCGTATTTGGTGGTGGCCATTGTAGATGAGATTTGTTGTCTTGACGTAAAATTGTGAATGTGGAAAACTTGTTGGCAGATCTCTGGCTGGGATCCGGTTGTTCACTGCACGTCGAATTTGTTGAGAATGTTGCTCTCGTCTCCAGTTACCGCCGCTTTTATAGCTGCACGTGCCGGCAGCGACGTCTCGTGCTCAGCGCGCGCAGAGAGAGCGCGCATGCGCTGAGCAGAGCGAACGAGAGAGAGAGAGAGGCACCACCGGAGCGACGACGACCACCTGCCGTCAGTCACTGGGTCGGGTCGAGCCGAGCCAAGCCGAGCCAAGCCGAGACGAGTCGTTTGGTCGTGTCGTTACGAATCGTTACTCGACGTTACCCGACGACCACGATCCTCGCCTGCTTTTCGGTGGTGGGTTTTTCTCGACAAACAAGTCGCCTTGGCAGGGGATGAAGACGATGTGCTGGTGTGTCTCTCCTCCACTCCTGTGTTGGTGCTGCTGTTGCTGCAGCTCTTGGCGGTGGTGGTGGTTGCACATGCGGCTGATGCACGTGTGTGTGTGTGTTTTCTTGTGTGTGCTCTCCACTGTTTTCTTTTAGCCTGACATTCGAATCGTGGGAAACACTTTGCCCTCAAGTTTCCCACAAGATTTTTCTCGCTCGTTGGTGTTATAAGTTATAATCGGAGGTAGGGCGAGCGAACGTACCCCGAGTCCGTGTCTGATCCGTGTCCCCGAGGTCCGAGTTCCGAGCCCTTATGCACATGGCACAGTGGGTCAAACCACTGCACACATGCGGGAATTTCTGCATCGCTCTATGACCGACTCTGAATGAAGCAAGGTTTGCCTTCCATTCTACCTATGTACGTGTTTTTTTTTCTTTTTTGGACCTGTGAATATTTCAGGCAAGGTATTCTACGGTTTTCCTACTTGCTTTCCGGACTCTGTGACGGTGCGTGAGAAATAAGGTGGGTCGTGGAAGGTTGATTTTCACACATGCGGGAATTTCTGGATCTCTATGACCGACTCCGATTGAAGGTTTTCCATCCATGTACGTGTTGTTTTGGACTTGTGAATATTTCAGAATTTTAGGCAAAGTATTTTACGGTCTTTAAGGTGGCTTGGTCCTGTGTTCTACTTGCTTTGGTTAATTTCCGTACTCTGTGACGGTGCGTGGGAATCAGAGTTTCGGATATAAGGTGCGTCAGGGAAGGTGCCTCTGGGAAGGTGCCTGTGCGAAGGTGCCTCTGGGAAGGTGCCTCTGGGAAGGTGCCTCATGGAAGGTGCCTCTTGGAAGGTTGATGCGTTGCAATTAGCAGGAGACACTGCTTCAGGGTCTTTCTAGGCGTAGTGTGTGAACTGTAGGGAGATCTCTGCGCAGTCTGCCCTTGCAGGTTCTCTGTGGGTGTTGAAACGGAAAAGCAATTCTGGTATTTCCGTTAAAGATGTTGCAAAAGAAGGTTAATGGGAATGTGATTTTGTGCAGGCTGGTGTCAGAATCAGTGTATTGGTTTGTTCTTTTACATATATTGAAAGTAAAGTTCTTGATGGGATAATTGTAGCTCCCCTTTTAAGTTCCGCCTTTGGATAAATATTTATTATTATAATTAATTAAATAATTTATTATTTATTATATATTTTTTATGTAATTATTTTTTTTATTTATTTTTTTGCTTAGCTTTAAAATTTGCCCCCAAGTTTTCTGCTCACTTGCACCACTGTAAATCTGACCGTGCTCCGAGTGCGAGTCATTCAGAGTGGCGAAGAGAAAAAAAAACCTACCACCTGCCCTTTATTTTACTTAATTTTTGTTTCTTGTGTCAGACGTGGGCCCAATAGGTTCTCTGTCCCGCTTCTGGCATCCGTCCGTCTCTTTCCCTCCAGCAGGTCGGTTGTCAATTATGAATGCTGGAATTGTAGCTTCTGTTGAACACTTGGGCAAACGGCTGGGCCCAGGGGCCAACACAGAGAGAGAGAGAGAAGAGAGAAGGGAACGCTAAGTGGCATGCCTGGGCACGTCGGGACATCATCATCGTGGGACCCAGTGAGGGTATAGGTATAGGGATAGGGTAGGGAAGGGATACGTATAGGGATGGATGGATCGAGGGACATGCAAACTAAATGACTGTACGGCAAATTGACACACACTAAAGATTAAATGTATCGCATTCGTTAACTATATAAACAATATACGTGGCCGGTTTAAAAACTCTTGACAGGAAGTCTGGGCCAAAGACAGACAGAGACAGACTGTAACATAAAGAAAGAGACAGAGACAGTAAGAGAGAGAGAGAAAGAGAGAGATAAAGCATTGCGTGCTGAGAGTGTGCTGAACAACAAGCCGTTACAATTTTCTGTCCGAGTCGAGTCGAGTGTGAGAAAATTTTTCGAGCTGCACATGGCCGTGGTGCCTCACTCCATTCCATTCACTCCACTCCATCTCTATAGATAGGGGCCCATTTGGGCACGCAACGGGGTTGGGCTTATTGTCAATGCAGCGGCAGCAGCAGCAGCAGCAGCAGCATTTTATTTGTGGTTGTTGCAGCATCGACTGTTGTCGCTGTGGCAGCGCACTGTGTAATTGAATATGTATGGGCCCGATGCGCATGCCCGGCACGCCAAACGCGCGACAGAAGCACGCAGAAAAAAAAGGGCTGACCAGAAGCTCGCTGAGCGAGAATGAAATGCAAAAAGAAAAAGATTTGAGCTTCATCTGCGACAGGAAATTATCATTTGTGGGGAATGACTGGGGCTGCCGCGTCCTCATTTGCATCGATTAAATTTGATGTTTGTTGGGGGATTTGTTGCTGAGAGTGGAGAGAGTGGAGTGAGAGAGCTACGCAGATTTAGTGGCGATGTTGAAGGTCAAATTCCAATGGGTTTTTTTTTGGGGTGGCATGCAAGGGATTTTTATTTAATTTTTTTATATTTTTATTTATTAAATTGGGTTTTTTAAAGTTGATTTTGGGTTCTGTAACGATGGGATACCTATGATTATGAATGGTATAGCAGCATTTAATGATTCACTATTCACTTTCAATTTCAGTGTAAATTCCCCACCCCCATAACATATCAAAAGAAACCACAAACAAACGACTCTAAATGACTTCATTTACTAAGCCTCTTGGGGGTTTTTTACTCGCTTGAAAAATCGCCTGGATTGTTTTCAATTACAATCCAATTTGATTGCATTAAATTTGAATTTTTATCTGTAAATATCAAGTTCAAAAGCCCCTTTAAAAGTCAACTGTAATTAAATAAAAAATTACACAAAATAAATTCAATTTTTGTTGTTTTATATATTTGTATGACTTATAATTTAATATAACATTTATGCTACTGCTATGGCTAAAAGAGAATTATTATCACAAAATTTATTATGTATTCTTTACAATCAACACCCATCGAAGGACTCCAGGACCGACGATTGTCCCCCGTGTGTTGGTGTGGCGCAACTTTCTGACTGGGCTGCCACTTGTTGCAGTGGCAGTGGCAGGCTGCTATCACGCAACTTGTTTCGCACGAACGTAAGTTGCTGCTGCGACAGCTTCATTCATTCATGGAACGAAATGCGCTTTTTTGTTGTTGTTGTTCGTTTTACTCATTCATTCATGCATTTTGGCCGCTTCTAACTACCGGTTTTTGCGCACGTTGGCGCTGGCCCGGTTGCTGCTGCTGCCGTTCTTACTGCTGCTGCTTTTGATGCTGCCTGCTGCTGAGGCTCTTGTTGCAGCCACGGATGTACAAGATGTTGCGGCTTCTAGCTGCGCCAGATCTGGCTGCTGTTTAGCAAAAGCTTCTGCTGCTTTGATGATCATTTTGTGGCATCTATGAGGGGTTGGTGATGCCACTATTGAAGCTCTGGAGATGCTAATATTGCTGAGGCAACTGTAGATAGAGCTGCTCATGCTACAGCTTCTGCTGATGATGTTCTGGTTCTTTGAGATGTTTTGTTCCTGTTATATCCTTTGCTTGAAGCCTTTGTTGCTGCTTAAATGGTTGCCTCTGATAATGTTGCTGCTGCACATGCAGATGTTGCTGCTGCGTTTGCTGGACTTCTATCTGAGTCTCTGAGATTTGCCTGCTGATCAAGCTACTTCTGTGGCTCCTTCTGTAGCTCCTTCTGTGACTCCTTCTGTAGCTCCCTCTGCAGCTCCTTCTGTAGCTCCCTCTGTAGCTCCTTTTGTAGCGCCTTTTGTTTCCGCTTCCCTTGCGCTTTGCTGTGTTGCCTCCTTCGGTTGTTGCTACTGCGAATGCCAATAGAAGCTGCCCGCCGCCGTCTCCAGGCAAATCACCAAATGCTCCTCCTCGTAGCCCGTCAGCGTCTCCATGAGCATACGCTGCTCATTGGCCTGATTCTGGGCAATCTCCTCCAGGCTGTCGTACCGCTGGCCATCGCTGCTGGCCTGGCCCTGGTTGCCTCTGCCGAAGCGTTGCAACATTTTGGCAAATAAATTCTTAACTTTCGACATTTTTGTGTGCGTATTATTTTCACTTTCAGTGCTTTCAGTGTTCTAATCGCGTGGGCTGGCAAATTGTAACTGTTGTGGCCGGATGGCAAGTGGCGCGCTTTTATAGCTGGCAGAAGCAACCCACCACCAACGCCACCCAAAAACCGCACCACCCAAAACAACAAGTGCCACATGTGCCCGACACATGTGCAAACTCACTGCGCAACAGCAACAGCAGCAACAGCAGCAGCAGCAGTATCCTCATCTTCAATGGCAACAGCAGCCCAACGTTCGCCTGCCACGCTTTCAGCGTGAGGGGCCCCGAAGCAAGCTCAACACGTGCAGGATAATCGTGTCTCCCTGCCCTTCCCTTCCCTTCCCTTTTTTTTGTGTTGAATTTCATCTCTTCCTTTTTTGTGTTTTTTTTTTTTCAATATAACGAATGCACAGAATAAATATTGAGAGCGTCGAGCAGTTGTGGTTCCCATGGATAAGGTTTTGCCAGCAAGCAAGCAACGAGGACGGGCCCTTCCCCTATCCTGGCCGAGTGAGTGAGTGCGTATCTCGTATCTCTCGTTTTCAGGCTAGGGGAAAAGTATCCCACGGTTCGAGTGGCAGCTGTTTGCAATTTAGGCCACAGCCCCGCTCATTTCATTTCGCTGCCTTGTATATTGGAGGACGGTTGGTGGTTGGTTGTTGTTGTTGTTGTTGTTTGCCTCTTCTGACACATATTGCACTTGCTGGCTGCCGAAGCCGAGCTGAAGCGAAAGCAGAGTTGGTTCAACTTTGGTTAATTGCATCACTCGCCGCGCGGGTCACGCGTACGCTGCTCAGCCGCCTTTCCACCTGATTGATTGTCTGGCTCTGTGGGCTCTCTGCCTGGCACACACCGCTTGGAAAGCTCAGCATTGCGCCCGTCGCGTGGCGCACAAGTGCTCCTCCGCGTGCTCCTCTGCTGATTGAGCGTGGGTCGGCCACGTGTGGGCCAACTCTGCGTGCAAGGTGCATTCATTTGCGGTGTACTCTCTGATGGTCTTTTAATAGAATTTTTCTGGGATTATAATTTGGAGTATTTGTCTTATGGGGTGGGTGGTAGGCGGGCTGCTTTTGGGGGGTGAGTGCTGGCGCTGGGTTGATTTGAGGTTGGTTTTTGGAAGAGTCAATGGTGCTTCAATGGGAACATTCAATTGAGTGAACCGTTTGGTCTGGGGTTTGTGGTAGGCAGACAAGTGGCAGGGCGGGGTTGTTACTAATTAGTGGAAGTGTTTGGGAAATTGTAATGTTTGTAAATGGTTGGCTCTATTTTACAATACGATTATTATTTTAGCTTGTAGTTAAAATAAGGGTTAAAAAATTTAAAGGAACATACATTTGTAAATTATTTGGCATCCATAGATTTTTAGGTAGGAATCCATACTTATAAGGTATGGTACAGACCCATAAAAAATTTTTCAAAAGAGCATTGAATAGAATACGTAAAGGGCTCAGCATTAAAATTAAATAAAGGGATTGCAACTTTTACTTAATTATTAGAAAACTATTTTGAAAAAAATTCTAAATATATTTTTGATGAAGTTTCAATTTAAAGGCATTTAATAATTAATTTTAAATTATTTGTTTTACTTATTGTAAAACAAATATTTTCCAATACAAATAAAAAGCCATCCACTTTACCTGCTTAAAGTATTTTCCCATGGTGTCCCACCTCAAGAAAAGAACAAGCAGATTAACACCCAGGAAATCAACTTTATTTCTTCCCCCCACCCTCAGTAAAAGCTATTCTAAAAGATCCCATAAATGCCTTCGCATGGTGCTAATGTCCGACAACAATTGTCCACTTATCGTTTGGCTAATTTATTTGTGGGCAAACATTTACCCAAGATATTTAAGCTGTCGAAAACAAACGAATGCAATGCGAATGCTACGAGGTGGTCGAGCATAATTGGCTCGAAGGATGGCCCAGGCCGTGGTCAACACTAAGTGGAATGGATCATCGATCTAGTACAATTATTCAACCTGAATGGATCATTGATCTACCCGTCTACGAGCTATAGCCAGAGAGACAGTAGCTAACGATCAATCCAAACTGTCAGCCGGCTACTGTGGCTTCTCACTCACCACTTGTTTGTGTCTGTATGTGTGTGTGTGGATCTCCATTAATGATTTGATGGGCCCATTGATGTGGTGCGCCCAGTGCTGTCAACGCCATGGACAGTCGATTCCGCCTCACCTTCGTCCAATCAATGCCAAGCTTGAAAGAGCCCTCGTTAAACTTCCTCTATGTCTGCGGGTGCGTTCGGATCGTCGCTCGTTCAATTAGCTCATGTCGTAAAGTACAAATAGCTATTGCGTACAGTTCCTTGGAAACCCCGAGAGCTTGGCCATAATCATTAAGCCAAGCCAAGACCTAACCAAGACGGGGACGGTACTGGACTGCCGGTAGCTGCTGCTGCCTTCGCGACCGTCTCGACGGCAATTTAAATTAAACAATCGTCAATGACGGCGACAAGAGTGAAAAACTAAAGTAAAGCAGCCAGCAATCAGTCAGAGTCTGTCTGTCTGTCAGTTAGTCAGTCTACCAGTCTGCCAGTCTGCCAGTCAGTCAGTTAGTCGTCCGTCAGTCACACGAACGACAAACGAATGCTACTTGGGCCTGATAATAAGCGTCGCGCCGGCGCAATAAATGTGTGCCGACAGAGAGTGCCCTCATCTTGAGGCTTGTGTTGTTGCTGGCTCCGCTTCTGTGTATCAGTATCTCTGCCTCTATGTGTGTGTGTGTGTGTAATCGTAACCATATAAGCGTCTTAAATGGCAGGTGTGCACATCGCGTGGGAAACACACGACGCGTCTCGAGCGGTTCTCACGATATGAAAATCGAGCAAAACAAACCCAAGACCGACCGACAACCTGACAACCGTTCGCCACTTTCTAGGGATTCGAATTGGATTGCTATACGAAGGGATTGGAGTACGTATTAAGGGTTGTCCGTTGCTCGTTGCTCGTTGCATGTGGCAGAGAGAGGGTCCCTCCGGGTCCCCATTAATATCGTCCAAGATTTATGGGGAAAACAGAGTGAGCGAGAGGGGTGCCCGGGCAAAGGATTGCGGGTTGCTTGTTAAGATGAGATCACATTAGGACCAGCCCATGCTAGAGTTACAGATTAGATGAGAGTCAGCCCAAATAGGGGCAAGAGCTATTTATATTACCACAAAAAAAAAGAAGGACTCTATGTATCCCATAGTTAGATGAGAGCTGTGAACACACAACCCTCAATCAGTTTTTGTCCCCTCAATCTATTAAAGAGCCTCAAAATATTGGGATAATATTGAGAAAAAAAAACTAAAAAAAAAGATTTATAACTTGAGAAAAGATTACTGAGTTCGTAGATCGTATTTAGAGGATTCCAAAGATGATTTTAAACAGCGAATGACCTCAGCTAGAGGTGAGAATTATACTCATAGCATGTAGACTCAGGGCAAGATTCCAAACACACACAAAACACACATTAAATGTGTGTCATAACCGAAGCATGCCATAGCCCCTATAGCTAGGACCCATCCGCAGTAAACTCCTCCTTCCATCTGCTCAGACGAGAACGAGAACAAGGCATCAATAAGCCACAACAAGACAAATACAATTTAGCTGAGTTTGATTTTCATTTGCTTGGCCCAAACCAAATCAGTTAGTAACAGACAATTGCACGACGTCCTTTCGGTTCTCACGTCTTGGCCAGCATTTTACGGTTTTAATTGCAGTTACAATAGGGCACACAGGACACACACTCCTTGGCTAGACAATTGCCGAGTAGCAGAGAGAAAGAATAAAAAGACAGATAGACAGACAGACGGACGGACGAAGGAACCTTCTTTGCACAACGATTTCCTTTCCCACGCACGCACAGCCATAAGATTTCTAGAGATTTCTGGCTACCTGCAAGGCAGGTCCTCCTCGCAGGACCCAGGACTACTCGACCTGCGGGGTATAAAAGGCAGTGCAGCAGCCGACAACAGCATCATTCGAGCAGCATCCTGCAAACCGTGAACACATCTCTTCCACACACACACACACATCTCTTCTGCTCCTCTGCAAAGCAAAAAGCGATCTTAAAAAAACGCAAAAATGGCTCCACAGGCAAACAGCGAAAGCAGCGCATTCGTATCGAAGACGCAGCACTATCTGAAGGTGAAGAAGCCGCTGCTGGAGCGACAGCGCCGTGCCCGCATGAACAAGTGCCTGGACACGCTCAAGACACTGGTGGCCGAGTTCCAGGGCGACGATGCCATACTGCGCCTGGACAAGGCCGAGATGCTGGAGGCGGCACTTGTCTTCATGCGCAAACAGGTCGTCAAGCAACAGGCGCCCGTCTCACCACTGCCAATGAATAGCTTCAAGAACGGCTACATGAACGCCGTCAGCGAGATCTCCCGTGTGATGGCCTGCACCCCGGCCATGAGCGTTGACATTGGCAAGACGGTGATGACACATCTGGGCGCTGAGTTCCAGCGCATGCTTCAGTCCGATCAGCCACAGGAGCCCGAGCAGCCAACAACCCAATTGGAATCCACCTCACGTCCTGCCAGTCCCGCCTCGTCGGGATATCACAGCGATGCCGAGGAATCCGAGGCGGCTGCCAGCCCCAAGCCAGAATCCATGTGGCGTCCTTGGTAAATCAGCAACGACTTCGACTACGACTACGAATCCTGTGCCTTCCATTCAACGAATACGAATACGACTACGACTACGAATCCTGTCTTCCAATCAACAACAACAACGAATCATGTCTTCCAATTGACTCGTGCATACTGTGATAACAGCTTTACTTAGCACTTAGGCAAACCCCAAGCTTTACTTAGAACTTAAACGAACCACAAGCTTTAATATTTATAAGAACAAAAAAAAACGAGAAGGAACGTGCGAGTCGCTTCTGGGGACGCGACTCTACTTATACCCGTACTCAGTCAGCATAAACATTTTTAAGCATATGATTTTTTAGAATTTTAGAATTAAAAAAAAAATTTTACATTTAACATTTTTTTGCTACATCTGATATCTACATCTACAATGTATATTCTACATCTAACATGTAGATTGTACATGTTCCAATTAGATTCTACATCTCCTCCGCTAGGGGTTGCTCGCGCACTGAACGCGGCAGAGTGTGCGAGCGAGAAGGAAAATGACTTGCTTTAATGCGTCAGGAGGGGGAAGGGGAAGCAACTGAAAATTAATTTCTTCATTCTGGCTATAATTATGATCCGATCTGATTCAGATTCGGCAGTCTGGTAGATATGGGCATTCTCTACGACACTGCGTTTTTAGTTTTATCGTATCTTTAAAAATGTGCCTGCCACAGATTTTCGTCCTTTGTGGAGGCGGAAGGGGGCGGAGCGAAATTTTGAAATACACTTGTAACAGTGGGATATCACATGAGTCTGGAAACCAAATTTGGTTGCCCTAGCTCTTATAGTCTCTGAGATCTAGGCGCTCATCGAGACAGACAGACAGACAGACAGACAGACAGACAGACGGACAGACAGACATGGCTCTATCGACTCGGCTATTGATGCTGATCAAGAATATATATACTTTATGGGGTCGGAAACGTTTCCTTCTCTGCGTTACACACATCCACTTTTACCACAAATCTAATATACCCCTTAACTCTTTTTTGAGTACGGGTATAAAAAAACAACAGCAACAACAGCTTTAATAGACATTAAATAAAATAAAAAACACAAGAAAAACAAACTCACTTTGGCCTTATTTATTGATCTAACAGCAAATCAAAGACATTTTCGTAAATGAAATGGGAATTTACTCAGGCAAGGCAGCTGTTTTTGGCTCATTAAGTAGGAGATATTCTTGTTGAATACTTAACCAATCAATGAAATATTTCTTATTTTAGACCGTTAAGAAAGAAGGTACTTGAATCCAGAAGGCTGCAAACGAGACATGAATTTATTTTAAATGATTTAATATTTCCAAAGCGATAAAATATTCATATTTTCCATGAATTAAAATACCCATTGAAGTAACAAAAAAACTTGTCTAAGGAAGATTGTTCTCATTTTTTAAATTTTGTAGCTTCATTTAAATATTTAAAGGTTTTAGTCTATCAACATGAAAGATAAGGTATTAGATCCTAAACTAATAATAGGAAAATCCCTGAAAATTATAGCTTGTAATATTTACTACCATCTTCAATTATAAAACTTTCAATGCCATAGATCCTTCAATTTTATTGTTTGTAATCCATAATTAGCAGTTTACAAATAAATAAATAAAATATAAATTTAATCCTAAATTTCATGTTGCATATGTTACAAATTAATTTTAATCTTGAAAGTATATTCTTCTCCCTTTGGAAATTCCACAGATTACATATTTGCCTCATGTAAGTTGCCCAACTCATTGAAATAATTTCTGCGTTTATGTGTGAATTACACACACATTAGTTTAGCCCTCCTCCACCTGATAAATGAACCAAACACGAACGTTTTGTAAGTGACACCGCAGCTGGGGACCTCCACTGCAGCTCGTTGAACTCCCCCGAGTCCAAGTAGGAGGTCCCCTGGCCATAAGCACAAGACAAGACAAGCCAAGAGAAGACACTGGCCAGGCGACGCCCCCCGAGTGGCGAACCAAACTCGAGACCTGTCTACGCCCTGATCAACAGCTCGTTGCTGCCCGAGTGTGGTGCACGTGTTGCTGCCCCTGCCTGGCTGGCTGGCTGGCTGGATGGAGTGTTACCGAATCTGCATACCAGAACCCCTGGACAGGGATCACATATCTTTCTTCGATTAGGGAGGTTCTGGGACCAACCATCGAGTTAAACCGTCAATTACAACCCCCTTTTGTGCAGTGCACGTGCGTGTTGAATGATGGGCGGAGAACGGAGAGAACGGAGAACGGGACTCTTGAGGCCCCGGCGGTATTCGGTCCTCGGTTGATATCCTAAACCAACACTGACAATGCCCATGTGATTCCTGGAACCTGCCTCCCGCATATGCGACACACACAATCGCACATACTAATTTGTAAACTAAAAAAAAGAAAGAATAATACAAAAACAAAAAAAAAAAAAATTTAAAGAAATTCCAACATCGTCGCGCTGTCTCGTGTCAAGTGCATGGGTTTCACATTGTTGCCAACCACGCGAGTGTCTCTGTAACCCGACGACTAAAAGGACCCCACATGTGTCTGTCGTTGTATCACCACCACACAGATTATTGTCTGTGTTATTTTATCATTACAAAACCAAAGAAACCAAAGCCATGAGGTTCCAGCGCCCAAGGGGGCTTACTTACTTATACTCTCTAGCAATGATATGGGACATGTGATTTTGCATGGAAGAGTGGCTGGTTTCTAGGATATTGTGATAGGATATAGGATATTTAATTGGTATTATTAATGATCTGAAAAGAAAATGAATAAACGATTAGTAAAAGGCAGTTTAAAATAATTAAATAGAGCCAAGGAGGCGCTGAATTATTGATAAAAATATTTTTGTATAATTGTGGCATATTTTCAGTTAATAGTTTTACGCTCCACTTAAATATTAATGAGTAAAAATGTAAAAGGAAAAGATAAGCAATCAGTGGAAAATATTTTAAAAACCAATCCAACGCATATATTTCACTCCGATAAGTGTATCTGTACTTCGCCTTCAGTTCCTACTCCATAGCGTACCTCCCCCAAAAAAGAGATAAATCTCTGGCTGTTGTTATCATAACTGCAGGACACATGGCCGTGGGTGCATGTCCTGGCACGAAGACAGGCCGGGCTCAAGTGCAGCTCGTCTTACGTTCGGTGGAATTTCGCGCACGCCTCGTTTGAAGTTCACGGTGCCTGACCGACCCCAAAAGCAAATGTAAACGGAAATACCGTAACAGATTCGGGCAGTTAACACATTCGGGTGTACGAGTAGGATTCCGTGTCCCTGTAACAGGACCTGCGGAAATATGCGCAGAATCCAGAGAGAGAGCTAGAGGAACCACAATCATTGGTGGGCATTTCCACGCTGCCAGCCACACATGTGTGAAAATTTCACGTTTGGCAAGTAACTCACGTTTCGGCTTCAGGCTTCAGGCTTTAGCTTCAGGTTCGGCTTCGTCTTCGCGTTCGCACTTGCTGCATTGTGGATAGAAGATATGGATGGATATGGATATGGGTATATGTGGCTGGGAGGGACGTGTCGGTGCGATGTGCTGGGGAGTTTCGAAACGTTGTCTTAGCATACAACACCCCGCTGTGACCGAAACGAGGTCGTCACGTGCACAAACATGAACGTCTACGTTCCCATCTCATAACCAGTCAGCCAGCCAGCCAGCCAGCCAGACAGACAGCCAGCCATCCCTCGATGAACACTTGGTTCGCTCGACTTGTTTCGTTTTTCGGCTAGGAGACAATGGATTGTCAGGGTCAGGTTGATTTTATTTGTATTATTTTTACTTTATTTTTTCGTTTTATTTTCTTTTTCATTGTGTGTGCGAGCTAATCTACGATTTTGGAACCTTAAATGATCGGGCGGCGATAAGAAATCAGTGCACGTGTTCAACGACGGAGAGAGCAGGGGCAAAAAAAGATTTCGAAGAAGAGAAAAGGCACCACAGTAGTCGCCAGTGAAAACCACTGCAGGGGCAACTCTGCCTCCGTCTTGCCTTGGACCCCCAGCGGGGCTTTGGTTTCCCATAGAAATGGTTAACTATTTTTATTTGTTTTGGGCCCTGCACGTGGGCACACAATAAAACCCGAGAAAAAAAACATACACACATACACAAAAAAGTATCCATCAAAAGGGAAAACTAGGGGCAATGAGTCGACCAAAAAAAACATAGAAATAGACTCGACTCGACTCGTGCAACCAAAAGGACCAAAAACACAATTAGATCAACACAATCCATGCATAATAAGGCCGAATAATGCGGTAGAATGAGTCAACCAAAAAATAAAAATGGGTAGGATAAAGAAGAACAGAACAGAGTCGTTCGGAGGCTATACAGAGGTCAAATTCCTAGAAGCAATCCCATAATTTGGTACTGTTTATCCAGCAAAGGACCTTCAATAGATTGAAGGCAGTTCTGTCTGTGATAAAAGAAAATATTCTTTATTGCAATAGAAATCTCAATCAGACATAAATATATATTCTGTATCTGAAAAGTGGAGTGCAGGGGATGCCATTGGGACGGGACTGTCTTGTATGCGTCAAAGTCTCAATCTCAGAAATATTTTATACATTTATACATCTTAATGGTCGATAGAAGTCGTCTGTGAGGGATGCTTAAGGGGACTGTCAAGTTTATTGATTCGATATGGAGTATTGATATTTGTTATTATCAAATAATTATTGAAAGGATTATATTGCATTGAGTTACATATGATATGGGCACTGATATAATTTTATAGATATATTATATGATCTATGATCAATGGCTATATCTTTTCCAACTTCACTGATGCCATTTCAGTTCCATTGGGTTCCAAAGAAATACGAGATTTCGGCCCTTATCGTGTAGAGATTTTATTTACTTATTTGCAATAAAATATTCCCTAATTAATGCCCCCAATAATATGCAATAAAAGGGTTTCCCCAAATTGGTAATCATTTCAGCGAACAACTTAAGGGATATTCAACAAGTGGGAAGGAATATCATGCATTGATTGTCCAGAATATTCCATAATATTAATTGCATATTAATTTATTATTATGTTGATTTAAATCTAGAGTAATATGATAATAAAAAAACGGCTAAGGAACCTAAGAAAGATTTTTCTTCTTTTATCTTTTGTTGTACATAAGTAATCGTGTTCTTTCTTGGAATTTTCTGGCCCAACAATTGTGCCCCAATAATACATGTTTATTTATTGAGATTTTCTTTTGATTTTAGTTTCTTTTTGCAGTTAATGCAATTAATTTTTTCCCAATACTAATATAGTCTTGTAAACAATTGGAGATGCATGATTCTATTCGTAAAAAAATCAAAGAAATGCAGAACTGTAGTTAGTTTATTATAAGAAATCCTTTAGCTGAAAGCCTAACCCTAACAATAATTATATACATAGCTATATATTGATTTATTAATCAGTTATATAACCTGCCAATTATCCAAAACAATTGAACTAAAATGATCCTTTACAATTTCCAATTGAAAGGATTCTTCTAGCAATAACGCCCCACCCATCTGAGATCTGTTCAACTGAAACGAAACACACAAAAAATCCAATCTTATACCCACCCAAAGGAAAAATAAAAAAAACACTAACCATATAATCATCATCACCTCCACATGGAAGATCAATAGGTCCTGGCATACAGGAGAGCAATTGTGGCCCAACTATTGAAACGAACTGTTAACGCCAGCCTACAACTTCTCACCGGGGAGACTTCTCTGCTGCTTAATTTGTCCCAACTCACAAACGAGTTCCAAATATTTATGGTTAAGTCAAAGGACAATCCATTAAGTACGCCAGACAGATATCCAAGGAGGAGAAGACACAGCCAAAGAAATCCTGGGAAACGTTGGCTTCCAGCGCCTCACGCGCCATCACGTGTCCAACCCGAGACGGGCACAGAAACAAAAAACAAAAAACAAGAGCCGCATAAAAAAAAAGGGACAAACGCTTGCTGTGCGTGTGCTCCTCGTACCCACACTCATCCTCCAACGTACTCCTCCTTTTACTCCACACACAGGCACACACACACAGAGCGAGAGAGAGAGTGCCCCTTAATAAGGCACAGACAAGGGGGACCTTGGAGACCCCATCCCCTGCTAATTGTCTTCCATCGAGAAACAAAAATTAAAAGCAACTCCTTCGCTGTCGATCCTTGTCCTCATTCCACCACTCTCTCCAATCTCCTGCATTCCTCCATCATCCATTCTCTCGCACTCGGGCAACGCCTCTCCATAGAATTTGATAAATTTCAAATTACAGCGCATTAAATGGTCTCGGCTGCTGTCCCCTTCCCCCATCCCCCCTGCCACAGACTCAGTCTCCCAGTGTCCCAGTGTCTGTTTGCCTATTGAGCTATGTGATCTTTTGGGATCTTTTTGGGCATTAATTGTTTGCTGCAGTTCGAGCGTTGAAAATTGAAAATATTCTCCCACGTTCCCGAGCTGCACACGTGTTCAAGAAATCGAAAAGGGATTTCCCCCGCCCCCACTCTCTGGCAGGCTCACCATACCGTTCCCTCTCGCTCTAGCTCTCCTCTGCATCCCCCGCCCGTCACCGAATGAGATAAGTGCATAAAGAGCACATAAAAACCAAAAGTGATCAGCAGAAAAAAAAAGAATCTCCTTTTCAAAAAGGATCCTTTCGAAAAACTGTGGGAACTGGTAGAAAGTCTCGTTTCTCACGATCCTGCAGCAGGATAAAATTGCCCCATACCGTCAGCAGGTGCGAGCAGGTCCGCACGACATGCCGTCACACTCCAACACAGGCAGGTTAATGCCAGGCCGTCCGTCCCGGCCCGTCCCGTTTTCAAAACACACCTGCCGTTTTTGTTGTTGCTCTCCGTGTACCCGCCAGTGTGCATCTGTGTGTGTGTGTGTGTGTGTGCAGTGTATAGGATTTTCTGGTTGGCAGATCGGACACGTATCCTTGTAGTTTCCCACACTCGGTATCGGACTCGGTCTCGGTGTTTTGTGACCTGCTTGCCTCGTCTTGGGTTTCTCCTCGTTCGGGTCCTGCGACAGCAACCCTTAGCCAGGGTATAAAAGGCCCACCGTTCGGAGGATCAGACATCATTCGAGCTCAACGCTTCGTACAGTACACAACTCAGCTACACCACAGCTACACAACAATCCACACAAAATGTGCCAGAACAAGACCAACGACACCAACACCATGAGCCTCAAGTCGAACAAGAAGCTGTCCTACAGCGTCAAGAAACTGCTGCAGAAGATCTTCAAGCAGCAGCAGCAACAACAGCAGCAGCTTGTCGAGGAGGAGCAAAATCTGAAGAACACACTGAAGGCCAACTCTTTGGAGTCGCTTGAATCCATTGAGAACAGCCGCAACGCTGATCTGGAGTCTGCCTCCGTTTGCGCCTCAATGGAATCCTACGAGAATGAGGCCAATGAGCGCCTCTCCGCCTCCTGCGAAATGGAGGACTACGAGCTCGAGCAATTGCCCTCAGTGCCAGTTCACTTTGTGCGCACCGCCCATGGCACCTTCTTCTGGACCGCCGCCTCCGATCTGCCAGCCGACAACGATCTGATCCAGCCGCTGTGCTGCAGCACTGCCAACGAGATTGCCGTCGCCCAGGATCGTTGGGTTCAGGCCTAAATCGAGCAGCATCCACCCAACAACGGCAACCATGTCTTCCACTTTTGGGGTCTTCGGGCACCAGCCACCAGCCACCAGCTTTAATCAACGTCTTCCGTTAATTTTTTGGACAAAAATCCACCAAAAATTAACACGCAAGCCACAACTGAAAGCTTTACAAAAAATTGTGATACATTTTATTTTACATTTACAAAAAACAAAACAAAACAACGCAAAATATATATACAATTGAAAAAGAATCTGAATTGTTTTCTATCTCTCTCCCTATGGGCATTGTTCCCACAATTTTCCCATTTACAGATCGCACGAATATAATAAGGGACAGAAATCCTTTGTTAATTGGCATGACTCAGAGCGAGAGCCAGAGCCTAATCCGATTCGATCCTGGACCTTTTTTTTGGTTTGGTCTTATTGTTGTGCAATTTACCTGCCAGCAGGTAGTTGAGAGTTGAGCTCTCTTCGGGGGTTGCTTGACTGTTGATTCTCCGGCACAGTTCCAACCAGTTTGCAGCGGCTGGCAGGTAGAGAGGATCGATCGCCGTGGCCTGTTGATTGCTCATCGCTTGGCCCAAACAGGCTCGACTCCAATTAGACGATCGGCGATCTGCTTATGTGAATGAATCAGCCTCGCTGCAGAAATGTGTTGCATATATTAGGGCTGTTGTTATACGAATTAATTGGGATTGAGCAGTTAACGTGAAGGGATATCTTGATATATGGAAGGAAATACATACTTAGGGCTCTACATTTGGGTTGTTTTTAATTATATAATTATTTGTTCTGATCGAAGAGATTTATAGATTTAAATATAGTAAAACATTGAAGGAAAAATATATATAATATAAAATATACATATGCGGAAGATAATAGCCTATTGTAGCTGTCCGCTTGGTGTTCCATTTAATGCTCATTTAACTTTGAGCTGATTTCTAATAGATTAATGAATTTAAAGTCCCTGCAGCTTTAGTTCAGGCTGATATCAGTTGCAGCTTTGTTTTTATTTATTTTTTATTTTTGCTTTTGTAACTCCATGGAGAACAAACCAAGACCTATACGATTGAGGGGTTGTTGTTCTTCAAGTTAAAGTAATTCAATTTGATAATTATAAACCCTTTGAAAGAGTATACGAAAATCCGCATCCTTTATTTCTGTTTGGATTTATCTGAAATTTAATGACAGGCCCAACTAAAATCCACCCAATAATAAGATAAATATATGTTAGTTTAATTTTTACAATTTTATTGATGTATTTGATGTATTTTGGGTATTGTATTTGATTTGCCTTTGATTTGTTGTTCTCAACTAACCATAAATTAACATTTATAAATTATTTAAAGCTTAAATTAGGTAACTACATTTTGAATAGAGCGCAGTGAACTAAGCAACTTAGGAAACGTTTTGTTTGTTTAGCAAATTATTAGGAAACTGGCGCACTCCATGAAATGAATTGATCTTCGTACTTCAGTTATATCACAGTTGATTAAATTAAATAATCCATTTACAGACTACATATACAATTATCGGAACTAGACTTAAAGGTATTTCAAAAGGTATTCCGAATGCGATTAGCGATTCGGATTCATCTGATGTTTTGCTATAATTTACTTTGGAAGACAACGGATCTTGTTGCGGTTGCTGTACGCTGTGAGTAGCGAACGATTAATAGCCATTTTGTTGTTGTTGTTGGGTTACACACTAGGGATAAGATCTACGAAAATAGATGTCGTCGGACATCCTTCACCAGGGCCTCCAGACGGGCTCCGAGGCGCCAGACTCCTGAGAGCTGACCGACGCCGTTTCGGACATCGCCGTCCCATCCACAGAGGTCACGTCGATCAGTTCGTCCTTGCCGGCCAGAAAGGCACTGTAGCTGACTGCGGCAGCAGCGGCCGCTGGCCCGTAGCCACCCAGCAGCGGGAAGGCCAGTCGACCCGATGCAAAACCCACGGCGGGCCCTGATTGCTGTTGTTGCTGTTGCTGTTGCTGCTGCTGCTGTGTCAGCAATTGGGTCTGCAGCTCAATTAGTCGCGTCGATAAAAATTTCATAATCTTGCGTCCAATCTCATCCGTTTGCTGGGTCTGCAGCAGGACTTGCGTAATCTGATCGGCCGCGTGCACATATCCAGAGCGGAAAGACTCAACGTGGGCGGTGCTGGTGGCGGGCGGTGGACTGCCTCCGGCTCCGGGTCCTTGCAGGGAGAGGCCGCCGCGTTGCTTCAGCTTGCGCATATGATCCACGGTCAGCTCCAGGATGTCGGCCTTCTCCAGGCGAGTCACATGCTCGCCCTCCTGCTGCAGACACTCCACCATCAGGTCCTTGAGGTCATCGAGACACTTGTTGATGCGCGCCCGTCGCTTGCGCTCCAGTAGGGGCTTCATCACCTTGCGGTACTGATACGTCTTGGACATCTCCATGACCATGTTGTGTCTTTGATCGTTATTTTTTTTGTATCTTTGGATATATATGTTTTCATAGAGTTTCTGAACCGTTGAGCGATTTAGTTAGCTGCACATTATCACGCCGATTTCTTGGGGTTTTGGTTTTGGGGATTTTACGAGTATTATTTTTGTCTTTTGGGGCCGCTGCGCGTGCGGTGCGCGTTCTTGGCTGCGTGGCGTTCAACAGGCGTTTACGAAATGAGTGGCAAACTAGTTCCCAGCGTTACTTTTATACGACCCCCGTTGCGGCCACACTCTCGCACGCTAGCTCCTCGCTCAGCTCGCACACAAACACAAAGCTCCCGCATGATCGGCACACCACTCGCACACATACGCGCACAGTGTGCTGGCACTCGGTTGAGCAGCTCGAGCTCGAGTCTCGACTTCGGTCTCGGTCTCGGCTCGGTAGCGGCATTCGGCAGCGGGCACAAAGAGAGGCTACTGTAAGTCATTGCAGGGGAGCGAGCGGCTGCTGGGGGTTGTCTGCACAGTCACAGTGGGTCGAGACGACATTTACTGGGCAGAATGTACAGCAATCATGGCAAGCATTTCAATGGATTGTGATTTAATTTGTAGTCCATTCCTGTGAATACAAGACTTAAGCATTGGAAAAGCTTTAAAATAGAAGGCTAATGGGGAAAATTGCCGAATTTACTGCAAGAGTAGAGAAAATGAAAAGCTTATTAAGATAAATGGAACTCTTCCGAATGGATAATTTATAATATGATGCATTTCCAATATCGATACATTTCCAGAACTTAAAAACATTTAAATAGAATCATAAGGAAGTTTTTGCCAGAAGGAGCATTATTTTACGTAAAATGTATAGTCTGCTTTTTGGAGTCAGGCAATTGACGGAAGTGCGACAGAGACTCACATGAAAGGGTGCAAAAAAGGCTTATTTACTTTAAACTTTACCTAAGAAGTTTAGTTAAAGTAAAATAGATATAATAATGGAATGATATAAATCCAAATGTGTAATTTCCCGAAAATGCATTTGCCACTTTTCGTTGCATTCCCAACCACTGTGCTCGCGCAATGGGAGCGAGAGCGAGCGTGCCTCGCACTGTGCCTGTGCCTGTGCGCCTGTGCTCTGGCGCGCGTCGTCTTCAATTGATTGCAGCAGAGACCCAGAGGGAGCCAGCCCCAGCGTCGGCATTCGGATTGGATCTCATTCTCAGCGACTGCGCGTGGCTCTCAGACTGCTACCACACTGCTTCGGTCTGCCATTCTCTGTCTCTGTTTCTGCCGTTGCTCCTCGCTCTGCCTCTGCCTCCGGCCTCCGGCCCCGTTGCCTTTGCCCATGTCATACTTATTGTCAATGATGACAGTTGCGCTGCCGCCGCTCTACTCGACTCGGAACGGATCGGATCGGATCGACTCGGCTCGGGCTCCCATTCGCTGTCCAAGTCGATTCTCTGTCTCTGTCCGTCCCGCAAAGAGACATGGGGGAGCCTACAACTACTACTGTGAGTGTGATTGTGGGACTCTCTGGGTGCATGCTTGAGTGTGTGTGTGTGTGTGTGTGTGGTGCCTACTTTACGAGACCGTGGGAAACAGATTTGTCGTGTGTTTCCCACACGTTGGACGGATGGCTGGATTGTGATGCGATCCGATGGATTGCTGAAATGTTGTTGCTGTTACTGCCGCTGCTGCTGCTGCTGCTGGTTGTTTTTCAAGCGGGTTGACTGTGTGTGACGACGATGGTGGTTTGGGGGGGGCAGTGGGCGACCACTGCGGGGTGGCTGGTGGGGAGGGGGTAGGGTAGATGGCGAGGGCAGGGGGCTGGCTTTAACTCGCGCAATTATGTCGCATGCTTCGCTGATGATGATGACTGCGACAACTACAACCACAACTACTATCACTGTGCTTTGACTGTGCCTCGACATTTCGTTGAAGCGTATCGATTAAGTGTAACAGTTGCCCTATCTCCCCCCTCCAGTCTCTGTGTGTTGGTCGGGGGGTAGTGGATTCCGAAAATGGTTTTTGCATAGGCCGCCGCCGCCGCCGCCACAACCCTTCTAGTCGGTTTCGTCATAAACTTTAACATCCGGTTGTCGTTCTAAGATTTTTGTCGTCTCACATCTAAGTATGAGCGAGTATATATACATATTTGTGTGTGATTCCGCTGATCTCAGGGCTACTGCTGGTCAGCAGCCACAGAGTGTACAAAATGTTGCCTGGTTTTTATCGTTTGTCCCCTCTCTCTTTTTTTTTTTTTTGCCGCCTCGACTTGTGGCAATATGACACTTGTGGTCGGACGCCTCAGAGTTATTTTTCTGGCTTGGCTTGGCTTGGCTTGGCGTTTTTGCCTGGCTAAGCATTTCCCATGATGCTGCAGAATCGCTCTGTTTCTGTTTCTGTTTGTTTGTCTTCTGTCCATGACTTCCGCTGGCCGTTTTGCCTTTCTGAGTTTTCTGCCTTTTCTGCTGACTGTGGCATAGCGGCAGATCACAATTAAGCGGCATCTCTCGACGAGAGGCATTGGGATCGGCTTGCAAGATCCCATGATTCCTCTCAACTTTCAACCTCTGCTCAGCGGGCACACGTGGCGTATGAGCAATGCAAAATAACCATCAACCGCAAAGCCATTTTCGACTAACCTCAATGCACACTAATTGCTTGTCATATACTCTTATATGTATATGTCTATATGGCCACAATATGAGCATGTCAGTGTGTGTGTGTGTGTGTGTGTGTGTGTGCACAAAACTTGTTGCCATCGCTGGCCATCGTGTGAACCAAGAGCTTAAAAGCCAAATAGTTGCTGATGGGCAAAAGCGAATCGAGTGGCGTTTGGACACCGAATGGGAGATGCTCTAACATACGAGGGTTTAAATTGAAGGAACGTTAAAAAAATCTAAAAAGAAATATAATTTAATTTTATTTTATTTTTAATTTATTGTGATTTAGGTCTTATTTATTTATCTTTAATATAGTTAAAAACAGCCCCAAGAAAGATTGCATATGCATAAATAAAATCCTCCTGGATAATCCTCATAAATTTGAGTCTCTGGCGTTGCCTCAATCCCATCTGAATACCCCCCGCTCATAGCTAGAGTAAAAATCGCCTAACGACTTGGCGGCTCAGACCTCTGTCTGTCCATCCATAAGGCGCAAGCGCGGGCACAAGCTTGCCTCCGCTGTAGCTGCAATAGCAGTCACACAGTTGGCTTCAAGCTGGGGTCCCAGAGTCGGCCGGTGTCCGTCCGTGTTGCCAACTCAGTCGCTTTCAATTTAGCAAACGTGCAGTTCAAAGCCTAGACGCTGATTGGGGGCAAATGTGCGCGGTGTACACAGGGGGGCTGGGGGGCCCGAGTGCGACTCCGCTCAAGATTAATAGCGGCCAAAGGCAACCGAGTCTCTCTGGTGGGCAGGCGTGCGGTGCACACGCGATTGGCACGAGTTTCGGCAGCCTAGGCCCGCCGAGGGGCAGCAACAGAATCACAGAAACAGAAACCTGGTTCGAGCCAGAGAGCTCGTCTAACTAGTTCTCCCAATGGACAGACTGATGGACTGACGGAGCGGGGGCTAAGTCCGATTGTGGTGTGTGTGTGTGTGTGGGAACCTGCGAGCAAGGCAAGGACTTGCAGCTCGCCCAAATCAGGTCACGGCCTCATTAGAACCTCACTCCATCACCATCGCCATCCCCCATGCCCATACCCCATACCCATAGCCAGACTACACCGACTACGTCGAGATTTCCTACTCGGAGCGTGTGAACCACAACATGTCATAATCCCCGTCGATGCGACTCTACTCGTAGTCCCTTTTTAAAATGAACTTATCAGCGCCGTGGCTCCGAGCCTTGATTATAAATGACAACAAACAGGCCAACAAGTAGCAATAACAGCTGCTCAGCCCCCTGCAGCAACAGCAGTAAAATCACAAGGAAAGGAAACAAAAATAACAGCAACAGCAACAACAGCAACAACAACAATAATAATAATACAACCCGAAATCCGAAAAACCAAGTGAAATTCTTATAAGCCCTTTCCCACACTCGCAACGACGTCGACGCTGTCGAAGACATCGACCACGACGCCTGCGCCTGCGTTTCGGGGTCCCAGGACGGAAATAGGCAGCGTCTTAGTGCCATCAAACTGAAAAGGGGAACAGGTGCTGTCAGGGCCCTGGCACTCTCTGGGACCCTCTGGGTAAGACATTCGACTACGTCACTGTGGCGGCCCTAGCCTCCGCAAGCCGGCTGGACAACAAACCCCATGTACTACTGGGCTCCGGGCTCCGGGTACCGTGTGAATGTGAAAACAAAGTCAGTCGTGCATAAATGACGAACAGGCGATTCGCACACTGGGTACAAAGTGTATGGGAAAGTGGTGTGGCATATATTAGGAAATGAGGGGAAGAGCAGCAGCATAGAAGGTGCAGAGTATTTTACAGGAAAAAGGAAACTGCATCCATAAAGTTGTGTTGTAATAAGTTTAAGTTATATTGTTTAATTTGGATTAATAATATTTTAAAATTCGAATTTATAATTCTATAAAAATGGTGGAAATAAGAAATATTAAATTGAATAAATTAAATAAATAAATATTATATATATTAAATTATATTATATTAAGTATTATATTAGGCAATTCGGAAAGGATTATTGGGCATATTAATAATAGGCAGAACTATGCAGATAGATCAAGTTTAAATATTTCAAATAATTCCCCTACTAAACCATTAAAATCCTTAGCCAAATGGCAAAATCCTTACACTTAACCGAGCATCTTGAACCACTGTGCTGTTGCCACAGTCTCTGGCCGAAGTCGTTGTGGTCGTCTCCTCCATCTCCATCTCCATTTCCATCTACCTGCAGCCGAAACTCATCAAGCGGCCCTTGTCGATTGTACGTGCATGGGAAAAGTACACACACAGAAGAGACCAGAGCGGACGGAGCTTGTGATTCCTGTTGGAATTTATTTGGGAAATACGCGCACATAAAAAGGCTGCCAGTCCCGGTTCGCCCCCCTCTCTTCACCTGGTTCTCCTGTTCCCAGTTGCCAGTTACCAGTCACCTCTCTCACCCTCGCCATCACTCGCCTTACCTTCTCACCCTCACCCTCACCCTCACCATGGTGTGTGTGTGAGAGTGCACTCAAATTTCGTACGGTGCTTGGCTGTTCTGCTGCTGCTGCTGCTGCTGCTGCCGCTGCCATTGCCGTTGCCTTTGCCTTTGCTGCTCGTGAGATCAGCCGGCATACGATTTCACTCTTGACTGGCCATCGGCTGCGCAGCGGCAGTGCCTCATATATAAATATGAGCGACGCCAGGCGCAGCAGCATCAGTAAACGACCAACTCTCGCGAGGTGCGCACACGCAACGCTCGCTGCACAAAAACAAAAACAAAACGAAACAAGAAAAAGCTCTCAACACACACGACCAGCAAGAAGCTCTCCGCTCTCTCTCTCTCTCTCGCCATGTATCTAGATACGAAAAACTTGACGGCCTGCAGCACCAACAGCAGCAGCAGCAGCATCCACACATCAGCGCTGACAGCGCCAGCATCAACACCTTTGGGCGTGCCCAAGACGGTGCGACGCATGCGCAAAGTCTGGCAGCCACTGCGCCGCCTGTTGACAGTGGGTGGCAAGGGCAGGCCTGCGCCCCTGACCCTGGCCCACCCCAACAATGTGGATCTCAACAACACACAGCAGCAGCAGCAGCAGCAGCTGCAGCAGATCGAGCTTATTCTCGAGGATGAGAGCAAGTCAACGCCAGAGGAGTCTATCTACAAGTATGGGGCGGAGCTGAGGCAGCTGCCCCCCGTCGAGGATGAGGTGTCACTCACACAGCCCCCCAATACGCCCACACTCATCAGCAGCGTCTATGTGGAGAAGGCCAGCGCACAGAGCTGTGGCGCCTGCCCCCACGGACGCAACTGTCAGCACACAAATCACAACAGCAACAGCAGCACAACAACTGCAACTTCAACTGCAAGTGCAACTGCCACACAGCTGCCCAGCAATCTGTGGGATCTGCAGTTGCCGTTGCAATACATTAGCACCGATAACGGCACCTTCTTCTGGGCCAACACCCAGGAGCGGGTGGACGATGACCTGCTGCACGCCTTGCTCTGCCAGAGCTTCAGCCAACTGCCCGGCACACTCTGCTAGCTGGATCTCACATGCTCATGCTCCAGCCACCCAGCCCTCCCCAGTACACAGATCTCACTACCCCCGACCCCCACCCGCCCCCCACAATTATTGTAATTTCATTTATTTATTCTCCTGCGCAATATATACGTTGTTAATGTGATACTAATTTGCATATAAAATAAAATATACACTGAAGCCTTTGTAGCATACAAACGGAAAAGAATACGAACTAGAATCCGCTGCTGTTTTATCATGTGTGGGGGGGGGCTGATCAGCTGATCAGATAAGCGAAGAAGCGAGAACTGGATCTGGTTGGGCATGAGAACGGAGCCTAACGGAAGAGCGAAGATGAAGGCAAAGGATAACGGATAACGGAAGCGCTGTTATGAGTGCAACCTAATGAGGCTTGACAGATGAACGGACAGCGCTGTGCAGCGCTGCATAACGGACGGGTTGGTAAACTGATAACTTGGAGAAGATGCAAAGCGAAAGAGGGAAGGGTGGGGAGGGGTATAATGAGGATGCGCAGCCTGGTATCATCTTGCAGTGCAGAGGATGTCGCATCGATCGCTTGAATGAGGCAATTTAAGAACAAAAGATGGTCGCTTGGGTTAAGTTTACATAAATTAGGCATCGAATTAAAATACACCTAATTATTTCAAAATGTTGCCCATAAATATTTGATAGTCAGAAGAATTTTCTAATATAATTTAAGTCATGTGATATTCAATATACGACCATCATAGAACAATTAGTTTGGGAGTCTCTACATCCTTATACAGCAAAAAAACTATACAATTGAGTTTAGCCTCTAGATATCAAGTTTGAAATGTGTTGTATATTAGCAAAGCTACAAAAAAACTTTTTTACAATTCAAATAAAAGTTATTAACCACAGAATTAAACCACAGAATTCGCTTCAAAGGCGCCTGAGAACTGATTTCATAGTCCCTGTGTTCAACGTTCAAAGCAGAAATATCCACACATACATACGTATATTTTTCGACCTATCGACGACCCGAGAATGTATCTTAACCGGCATGCTGTGACCAAGCTGCTGACTCCAGAAGGAAAGAACTGAAGCATACTGAAGGCAGAGTCTCTGGAACGAGGCCTGGACGACGCACAGCTGCTTAAATAGGCGCCCAGTGTCTATACATTCTTAAACCTCGTCTAGCCTTTGTTTTATTTACGTCTAACCATGTCTAAGCCAAGTGACCAGATTGTCAACGCGCAGAAGTTCGCCAACTGAACTGTCCATAAATAATTTTCACTTTCGTTGCAGTCCCGCTGTGCGAACCCTAATTAACAAGTCGTTTACATTGTCTCACGGTACGATTTCTTTAAACAAATATATGTATGTATACTTTTCCAAACAAAAAGAATTTTATTTCAAACAATTGAAGCCTGTATTGTTCCGTTCAGATTTAGATGCTTTCCTAGCAGGTCGTGTCGCGCAGGACACGCAGCAGTTCTGTGGGCTGGGCGCTGGCGGCCGCCAGAGCGCAGTTGAAGGTCTCCAAAAGGCAGACGTTGCTCAGCTGGGCACGATATTTGCCATTGGTCACACAGATCGGTTGGTAGATCATCGAGCAGGGCTTGAAGCACTCTTCACGATCCAGCCTGAAGCTGCCCAATTTCTCGTGCAGATTGTCCACCAACTCGGAGCTGCACCAAGCGGCATCGGTTTCAGTATAAGCTAAAGAAGCAATACACCCCCATTATAGATGGAGCCATGGGATTTTGTATTATAGTAACTTACGCGAAATTTTGTTGCGTTCGCGGCGACAGTTGTCAGACTTAAGGTTGCAGGCGCTGGCGAATTCCTTGAAGATCTTTCCATCAGTGGCGCACACCGGGCGATAGACGGCAGCGCAGAATAGTGGACAGTCTGTCTCGTTGGTGGATACCGTGTTGGCCGCAATGCCAGCGACCAGGGCCAGGCAGCAGAGGGTTAAAGTTTGGAACATCATATCGATGATATTGTTATTATTTTATTTGGGTTTGGTTTCTGTATTTCTTTTCAGTGCGGAGGGAAAGCCGTTCACTCTGTAGTAGCTATTGATTGCAATTGCCGTAACTGTCTCGAAATTCATTGATTTATATATATTTTTTATGGCTCGTTGGAGCTACTCACTCACAGATAGTTTATCAGCGCGTTCCACTCTGATAAGACTCGGCGCCTTATCGGTGTGCCCAAACAAAAAAAAACTTGTTTATTTGGTCTACAAAGTTCGACGTGTTGCCGGTGTCGTTGTGTGACTAACCAACGAATACTAGCTGAACTTTGGGTCTACTAATTGTGTTGTCTAGTGTCTGGTAAAAATTGTAGCAGCGTCTTCAAACAGCATCATTGATTGTCGCGCTACTATCTTGTTTATCGCAGCTAACAATTCCATTCAATATCAATTCCATTGATATTTTTTCGGGCAATTATTATTCTGCTTGCTGATGTTGTTTTGGCAACATCTTTTAGCCGTGATAAATTGTTGTTTCCTGACATCTGTGTAAAGACTGCATCGCTGTTTTTGGCCAAATGATTCAGTGTCTGTTGTTGATACTGCGTAGTACACGCAGTACCTTTTCTGTAGTTATAGTAAATAAGATAAAATTAGAAGTTCACACCTCCATGTTCATCTTCCACCAAATGGAATTGAGTCACCTCTTGCCAGAGCTATTCAGTTTTGGTACTGATGCCAAAGGAATCAAAGAAATTCAATTTAAAAATAAAGAAGATTTTTGTCTGCTATGTTGGTGGGAGTCTAGGATTTGGGAGTCGTTAAATAACTTTAATTTGGCCAAAACACACCCCAAAACAATTGCCTTCATTCATCTGCAACCCTCACAACTTTGACAAATGATCGTGTGGCTCTTTGCTCACGCTTCGCTTCGATCTAATTCGGTTACAACATTGTGATCGCCCACATAGTTGTAGTTACACACGGCGCATCGCAACGCTCAATCTCCATGGGGTAATGTTAATTGAGGCCTCTCCACATGCCACACATGAGCACACACACATACATACACAGCTCCCCCCCTTGGCTTAGACGGACCACTGGGGAAAGAGAGAGAGACAGGAGTCGTGGTAAGGCCTAATCACCGTTTAATGGTGTTCACACACTTGTTGCTGACGGCGGCGCCCTCAGCCAAGTAGTGAGTGGCCCAAAAGCCAGCCAGCCCGTGCATAGAGCTGGCCAAAACCCAACAATAACAATGTTGCCGGCCCGACTCGGTCCGGCCAATCAATGACCGCTAAGCGTATGCCCGTCACGCACGCGAAGGCCGCCACCAGCGCGGTTGGCTGTCGTCAAGAATTGAGTACACACGCGTACATTAAACCCTAACTCAGCAGAACCCAAGCAGCCCCGGCACCAAGCCATACACGAAGACATCACGGCGCAGGATCAGGTTGGGTTTGTGTGTTGTGTACTCTGTACAGGTATGCAAATGAGGAATGGCTGAGGTACGTTTCATGTAGATAACTATCAGACTCCAACTCCTCGCGCTATCATCGTTATGACCTCATGAACATTGTCATCAGCATTATCAACGGCATTCCACGGTTCTGTTGGTTCTGTTCGGGTTCGGGTTTGTTCTCTCTCTCTTACTCTCTCTCCCCGCCCAAATTTCAATTCTTTCGTGCAGACAAACGCCGCTTTGCATACGAAATTAATTATGTGCTGTCAAAGGCAATTTAACAGAAACTTATATTGCTACTTAATTTACGTCACGGCGCTACCAGAACTTTGGATACCTGTTACTCAGCAGGGTACACTAGGGTATGTTGTGTTAATGTAGAAGGAGTAACAGTTTAAGAGTGTAAATGTATTCTTATTTAATATTAGCAATCAGGGTGTTCGTGTGACCTTCTTTTTTGATGATACTGCTGCATGTAAGTGTAAGCCGAAGACACTAAGATCTCACAACATTATTTACATAGCTATTAAGGGAAAAAACAAGACTTGAAGGTGTCCAACTAAGAACCAATCAATTAATAAATAAAAATAAATAAATGAAAAATAAAAATAATTCACTAAAAACTTCTTGGAAAATTCAACCAAAAATATAAATTAAATATTATAACAAATATAGCCTCATTAATTAGTTTAGTAGCTGGTTTTAATGACTAATCTTTCGACTGAGAACAGAATCCAAGATAATGGTCAGAAAATCTGTATTTTCGTAGATTTTTAGATTCGAGCTAAAACCTTCTTACATAGTTCTAGAAAAAGTTCACAAAATTTTAGTTATGATTTATGTAGTATTTAAAGGGTATCTACGACGTCTACGCCCAAAGCTAACCTTTCTTTTAGTTGTTGCTGCTGCTGATCTTTTTATTTTTGTTCGTTCTTTCTTTTAGCTACTCCTTCTTTGACTCCTTCTCATGCTGTCGACATCAATTTGCATTTTTAGTGTAGGAGAAATGCGTTTGTGATTGATAGAAAGAGACAGGGTGTGAGAGAGCATAATATTGGAATGAGATGCGGTACAGGTGTGGTAGAGTGCGGCAAGGAGTGGAGTGTGGGGGGGACCTGCGTTGGTTTTTTTTTTGTTCGTTTTGTGATTCTCTAGCAAAGGCGATTATCTTTTGCGGCAACTGTTTTTATGCCCAATTTCAACGTCCGCCTTGAGACGCCTTGGCATGTGATGTGCTGTCTTGAGGTGTTGACGTCTACATGTTGCATTTTAATTGTGGTTTTGGGTTCTCGACTTCTCGATTCTCAGCACTGCATTCTGCGTTCTTTTGCTTCTTGGGGGTTTCCACACTCCACACAAAAACCACTCTGCACGCTGCACTCCCTCGCTGCCACGGGGCACCGCCACCGGCACATAAATAAGTTGTACGACAAGCGACAACAAGCCCGTTGTCCGTTTGCCAGGAGCTGCCGTGAAGTTATGCGCACGATATCCATATTTGGCCGCACACAGGTGGCGATGGTGGCCTTAGCCAAGGTGATAGCCGTAGTGGCTGCCCCGGGCCTGATCGCATAATGTGTGTGTGTGTGTGTGTTGCCTCCAATTGGCAACGAGCCAAGGTATCGCTCGTTCTCTCTCTCTCTAACAGTCGAGTTGCTCGTGTATCACACTTCTTCTAGTCAGTCGCTTGCAGTAGATTGATTTTCTCTTAGTTCGATTTCAAGGTTGTCCATTTAAGGATGCGCCTATCTCAGGAATTGACTTTCATCTATGTGCGAGGTGCGAGGTCTGGTTTATGGCAGGATGTGTGTTGGCGTTGGCGTTGCAGTTAGCGGAATTGTACAGTGACCCAGTTGAAAGAAGAACTTTAATGAGCAGAAAATCAATTACTGCCATAGGAATTATCGTAGAAATTTTTTATTTGATCTGCTTTGACCTACAAATGTAATAGAATTATTTCAAGGGGTTTAATGATGGAAGTTGGAAATGTATTGGCAGGAGATATTAACTGTGTTAGATTCCTGATATTCCATATAAATAGATACATATACAAAATTTAAAATTATACGCTAATTCCAATTAGATGTTTAAATCATTTTTTTAATACAGAACTGAAATGCTCAGATTATTTGAATTATTCTTCTATGTTGGAGCTCCTTTTTGTATATTGCTAGAGCCTTAAGGGTTTCAATTTCTCCTTAGAATATAACTTTAATAAATATAAATAATTATTGAATGAAATTAAATATCAAAGGGTTCCATTACAAAAATCTTCTATCTATCTGCCCTTATCTTTTTTCCTTTTAAGACTTTGTTTACAAACAACAGTCATTCTGCTCCATTGATGTCATCGTGGAATAACTTAATAGTAAGCGTAATTTGAATTGTTTTCTCTGCATTTATCACACCATATCGTATTCGAGCAACGCCAGGAAACCTTAAAAAAAATTGTACATAGCTCTTATCAGACACTCAACTTCGAGAACAATCTTGAGGCAAGACAAGACAACGACGACTCATTCCAATGGAATGCGAATCAAAACATAGAAATCTTTGGCATATTTTTTGTTGCAGCTAAAACCCAATATCCCCCCCCTCCAACCCAATTAGAAGATATAATTCAATTTAAGTTTGATTTTGTTTTTGTTTTGTATTTTGTTTATGATTATTTTTAAAGCTCTTGTTTTCTATCACAATATCTTAAGATCTAATGGAAGCGCTGGATCGCCGAGTTGAGATTGTTTTCCTGCTGAGTTTGATGCGTGGGAGGAGTTAAAGCCACTGCTGCTGCTGCTGCTGCTGCTGCTATCACAATTTTGTAGTCGTTTTAAAGCTGATAATTGATCAGGGATCAGGCATTCTGATGGTGTTGTGTGATGCTTAGGCCTGGGCCCAACGATCCTGGAACTGCATGGAGTAGCAGAGGGCGGGCTCAACGCTGGCCACCGGCTGCAGGTTGGTGGTCCAGAAGAAGGTACCGGCCTGAGTGCGTGCAAAGCGAACGGGCACATAGATGTCTTCCTCTTCCTCCTCATCCTCCACGATCATCTTGATCTCTTGGGATTGGGCCATTTGAGCGAGTTTCTCGTTGGCGGCATTCTCATCGATTTCGGCATAGTACGCCTCCTCGACTTGGGCGTTGCGCAGATTTTCATGCGACTCGAGGGACTCCAGCGAGTGATGGTGGTGGCGGTGCTGCTGCTGCTGCTGTTGCTGCTGCTTCTGCTGTTTCTTGAAGAGCGTCTTCAGGACCTGCTTGATGCTGTAGCTGGTCTTCATCTTGTTGTTGCTGTTGTTGGCAGCGGGTACGACAACGATTTGTTGGCACATTTTTGGAAGAAATTTGTTGTGTTGCTTGAAACGCTGACGATGTCAGAATGATTTCCCAACCGGCAGTGGCACGGCTTTTATAGCCGGCTCGGTGCTCGGCGCTCGAAATGCATTTCCTGTGCCGCTCACAGCGAGATACCAACTCGAAGGGAAACAGACAGAGACAGAGACAGGGACAGGGAGAAACGGACCCCTCCGACAGACACGCGTACGTGGTACGCACCAGAAACAACGACAACAACCATAGCCAGGCCCGAGGAACGGAGAGGGACCCGACCCCGACCCTACCCGGTTCAAGCGTGTCGTACCTCACCCTCATTGAAGCGACGACCACAACAGATAATCGGGAGAAGACACAGAGAGAGAGAGAGAGAGAGAGAGAGAACCTGAAATACGACGCTCGCTAAGAGCAGAGCACAAAGGAGCAGGAGCAGGAGCAGCATTAAGAGCTGGAGAAGGTTCAGGAGCAGGTAGTCGTGGGCAAGCCTGCAGCTCTGTGGAGGAAGTCTTTGCGAGAGAGGGAGAGACACTGCATTAAAGGAAACAAACCCCTACAAAAAACTGCAACTGTCCGAAGAAGACGACTCCGAGCTCCGAGTGTGGGAAACAATTTTTCGTTGGCCTCAAAAATTTTAGGAAATGTATTCAAGTGCCTCAAGAAATCCCAAAAAGTAAGCAGAGCAATACACACATACACACACATGGACAAAGGGCAGGTGTTCCTTGGTAAAATTTCTCACGACCGAAGGAAGCCCAGGATCAACAAGGGGATCGAACGCATGGAAAAAGGAGTTGCAAATTGTATTCCTAATGGGCAATCAACATAAAGGCTGAGCAGGGGACCCCGACTCCGACTGCTCCTCTGTTCGTGTTTGAGTTTGAGTTCGAGAACGGAACCCCAAGACCATTCCCACGCATTCCCACACATTTGTTTCGTCCTGGTTCTGGTTACCGGAATGCAAAGAAAGGACAAGGACAAAATTGGGGTTGAAGTCTATTCTATTTGTATAGGCATCTCGAATCACTTGTTTTCGTGTTTTGATTTCCAACTTTCCCACAGGGCTCGCTCTATGAATCCATCCATCCATCCTGCCATCCATCCACCACCAGCCATCAGCCATCAGAAGCAATAAAATACGGACTTGCCACTTGTCTTCGATTTCACTTCGAATGCTCGTTTGCTCCCTTGGGGTGCGAGAGGGAATGGGCACAATATCCTATAGATATTTTAATTAATTTCTTTTCTTGCGGTCCGAGTGTGCTGAAAGTGTGGAACGTTGATAGGGAGGGTTTTTAGGGGATTAACGATAAGGCGACGCAGGGAAAAAAGTGTGTGCGGAGCGAGCTGTGTGGGTGGGGGGGGAGGTCTTTGAGCTGTGAGAAGAGACCATGGAACATACTTTGAGATACATTTTAATGACTCGGCAATGGGGTAGGCTAGGCTAGGGTAGGGGAGTTGTCTCTTCTGCTTTATAGCAGGGATCTTCTTCATAGAGGGAGACGACTCTCTCTTTTTTTTGTTTTATAGTCTTTTACTTATCTGTGCTGGCTAATGGATGGAACAGATTGGAACCCCCCGTCAAGAGGAGCTGGCAATGTTTATGTGAAATCAGAATCTAAAGTGCGCAAGGCAAAGGGAGGATGGCTTTGCTCTTTCTTATCAGAAGGGCTGCAGGGGGGAGGACCTCCTGTCAAGGGGGCATTGACAGTTTACACTTCGAGGGGGGATGATGATGATGCATCTCCTCCGTTCTGCTGAGATGCTGATGCTGGTGGTAATATGATATATGCACTCGAAAATCTTCAGAAAAACAAAAACAACAAAAAATAAAAGCCTCAGTCAAGCCCCAGCGCAGTGCCAGTGCCAGTGCGAGTTCCAGTTCCAGTCTCCATCTCCGCTTCAGTCTGTGGCAAGATAATGGGCAACGTGCCAAGTGCCTCGACCGTGTATACACAACAAACAGTGCATAAAAGCAGGCGGAGGAGGAGGCTCCTCTCCTCAGCCATTCACAAGCCGGAGGGCCCATGGGAGTGGGCTGGGAGGGGACCTGGAACTGCAGTAGGAGGTGTGCCGGGTCTTTTATGTGATCTCCGAACAGAGAGTGGAGTATGTGTCGGCATCCCAGCAGCAGCAGCAGCAGCAGCCACAGCCACACAGCCTCGCTTTGGCGGATGGCAAACTGGTTTCTCGGTTTTTGGATCTTTACATACACCACGAGAGATGCCAATGCCAACATGGATACACACTCATACCACTCATACTGGCATACACTCTCCACATACTTAACGCTCGGGTATGACGAACAAATGTGTAAAGCATTAAAAAAGAGATCTACAAAAAAAAAAAAAATACAAAAAAAGAAAACAAGAAAAAAAGAGTTGAAAAAAAAAAACAAAAGCGTCGACCGCATCCTAAACAGCGACCAGCAGCAGCAGCAGCAGCAGCAGCAGCGGCGGCGGCGGCAACGAGCCAGAGTCAGAGACGGAGACCCGAGCCCCAGTCCACAGTCCGCAGTCCCAGCCCAAGCCCAAGCCCCAACCAATCTTTTCAAGTTGATCCCCATCAAGATATTATTTGACAGCAATGAAACGACTGGCACGAGTTTGTTTCCCACGGTCCGGAGCTGTCTCTGTGTGTATCTGTGTGCGCCTCATGCTGATGTGCTGTTGTGCTGGTGTGTGGGTTTGCGGGGGGGATCACTGGCTCACTGGCTCACTGGCTCTGGCTGTTTGCTGGGACTTGGGGCTGGTTGCTTTTCGCGGCGCAATAAAGTTGAAAGCGCACTGTTGGATATAAATTAATTCAACAACACGCTACAGTTGTGTGTGTGTGTGGTTGTTGCTGTTTCTCTGGGTCTCTGAGCTTTGCACGCTCTCGTGCTGCTGCTGCTGCTGCTGCTCCACCAGCGATCCCTCTGCCCACTGCCTCTCCTCTGGCCACATCTGTGTGGCGGCGATCGGGGAACCCAAATGTTGGTCGCTGCCGTCTCAGCGGGGGCACTGAAATTCGCGCGTGCGTATGCCATCGATAAAAAAAATTGTTTAACAGAAAAAAAAAAAAAAAAAAGAATACATAAAATAAGAAATAATAAAGCGAGAGAAATGAGGTCTTTGCTGGGTAGTAGTGTGGTGCTCTCCCTGTGTCTGTGTGTGTGTGTGTGTGTGTGTGTGGATGATTGGGTGTATAAATTCCAGTTGGTCTTGAACGACTTCAGGATATGCGCTACACATTCGCTTTGCACAATCTTGCGAAATCTGACGATGATGATGACGATGAGGCGGTGCAGCATGAGTCATGGGTCTGCTTGAGGAACCTGTCCCACAGTTTCTCAGTACAAATTAAGGGTATGTCTCTGTCCAATTAGGGTACGTGTATGATACAGCAAATTAAAATCTATTATAACCGATAAATTAGTGCATTAGGGGCACGTGCTGGTACGACAACTTCCTTAATTGTGCCAATTGGTATTAATGGATGGCAAGATATGTACATATTGCAGTGATTCGAAACAATGTAGAATGTAGAACTTAATTAAGTGTTCCATAGTTTACAATTTTGTTACTGATTGCTGATCTCTGACAATGTGCAAATTATTGGAACAACAATTAACGTATCCATTACAATGCCCATTTATCACAACCCTCAAACCCTTCCTGCTGTACAAAACACTTTCCAACACTGTAACGCAGATAATATCCAATTAGCCATTTCCGGAGCATTCAGCTTTTTGACATCGGCCGTTTAACGGTCCCGCAGCGGCTGACAAAACGATTCGGTTAGATAAGTTGGCTAACTGATTGTGCTGGCCTGGCCTGGCCCCGCTTACAGGGGCATACTATTGCTGTTAACTGTAGCTCATTGTTAATGCGTCGAGAGGCAATCTTAATTTGTCTCATTTGTTTTTTTTTTCTGTCTCTGTGTGTGTGGTTTTTATTTTATTTGCTTTAGTCTGGCAGTTGTTGTTGCTGCTTTTCGTTATTTGTTTTGTCGATGAGTCGAGCTCGTGTCATTTTGAATGGGGCACACGGCAACGTACGTACATACATATCTCCGTCATTGTTGGGTCACTTCTAATTAAGTATTTTGAAATGTGAGATGAGCTTTTTGCTCTTCAGAGATGTGTCAGAGATGCTGTGAGATAGCGCTGGCTAGTGACTGAGGATGAGTGTCTCCGGCGTATGTGTATTGGCACTGCTGATGAATCATACGAGTAGTCGTGGTAGTATGTAGTACCTGTTTTGAAGCCCAGCGCTATAAATAGTTAACCCATGTGCTACATATATATCGCACACATCATATAGCGCATTCGTGACGTGCCAAATGCCTGAAACACCCCACGAGCCATAACATTTATAGCGTGTGCTAACAACAAAAACAAAAAGCACAGGCTACATACGAGTACAAAAACAACCATGCCATGCCATGCCATACCAACGATCGATCGATTGTAACTGACTTTCGCGCACACGTCGATCGCAGTCAGCAGGGCCCAGCAGCAGAGAGTCGATCGGGGTCCCAGAGTCAAGATGGTAATTGTCTACAAATAGAAGCGAGCGACGACCCAAGAGCTCAGCTCAGAGCAGAGGCCCAAGACTGAAGCCAAAGCCATAGCCATAGCCATAGCCAAAGCCAAACCGACAATCAAGAATAATCATGTAAACGAAAAGCGTAATGCTCGTCCCACGAAACCCACGACTACCACGATCCAATCAATGATCCATAAAGCGTTAAAAAAAATAACACACAACCACCGACCAGAGACCAGAGACCAGAGAGAGACCAGAGACCACAACCAACAAATATGCGCCTCTGCCCCGATGACGATTCCACAATTATCAGCGTGCCATAAGCTACTGCAAAAGGGTGAAGTGAAGGCACATGGCAAGAGAGAGAGAGACCAAGACCAAAACCAAGGCACAGACCCAAAGACCAGAGACCAGAGACCGGGCCGGACCGGACCGACCGACCATACAAATGAATTGAAATGCAAACATCTTGTTATGGATGGAAGGCATGTGCTCGCTTGGCTGCCGAGTCGCGTCGCGTCGCATCGCATCGTATTGGATCGACTTGGAAGCGGGCTCTGCGCGAGTCAGCTCTTAAGGCGGGACGTCAGTAAGGACGGACAAACAGACAGACCGGACGGACACACGGACAGACGGACAGAGGGATCGTACAAGACCCCAAGCATGCACAATCAGAAGAAGTCAGGCCAGCCGTCGTCATCGCCGTCGTGGAAATCGGCTGCGAAACAGTTTCCCACGGTATAACAATCACACACACACACACACATACACACACGTACCACTTACAAAGATAAAGAGACTGGGGGTAGAGAGCCAGAGAGGGAGGGAGACGAGAACGGGAATGGGAATGGGACAGTGAAGGCAAGAGCGAGAGGAGGGCGCAGCCGCAGCTCAAGTCATTTTATTGCCCTCACACACACACAGGAAAAAGCAACAAAAGCAAAAAAAAACAACAAAAAAAACAGAAGCCACCACCAGCAGCACCGCACACCGCTGGCACCACTGGCAACAGCAGCAGCAGGCCGCGCACGAGGCAAAACGAGTATCTCGCTCGCACTCACAGCTCGGTACGAGCACAGCCGAGCCTATATAAAGCCGAGCCCTCGCTGCCAGCTGAATCATTCAAAGCTTCGAATCCGTTGAGTGCGCACACAGATCGCCCCAAGCCAAACCGAGTCGAACGCTATTTTCTGTGGATTACGCGAGTTTTCATTCATTCATTCATTCAAAGCCATTCGAAAGCAAAGACAGTGTTCCACCATGGTGCTGGAGATGGAAATGTCGAAGACGTATCAGTACCGCAAGGTGATGAAGCCCATGCTGGAGCGGAAGCGTCGGGCGCGCATCAACAAGTGCCTGGACGAGCTGAAAGACATTATGGTGGAGTGCCTCACCCAGGAGGGGGAGCACATTACGCGCCTGGAGAAGGCCGACATCCTGGAGCTGACCGTCGAGCACATGAAGAAGCTGCGGGCCCAGAAACAGTTGCGCCTGAGCAGCAGCAGCAGCAGCAGCGGCAGTGTGTCGCCCAGTGGCAACGCCGCCGACTCCAAGCTGAGCATCGCAGAGAGCTTCCGTGCCGGCTACGTGCATGCCGCCAACGAGGTGTCCAAGACTTTGGCTGCCGTTCCCGGCGTCACCGTCGATCTTGGCACCCAGCTGATGAGTCATCTGGGCCACCGCCTCAACTATCTGCAAGTGGTGGTGCCCACGCTGCCCATTGGCATGGGTGTGCCGCTCAAGACCCCAGTCTCGGGTGTGGATGATGCTGCTCTGGTCACGCCGCCTCCGTCGGAATGTGGCAGCCTGGAGAGCGGCACCTGCAGCCCGGCACCCAGTGAGGCCAGCTCCACCTCCGGTCCCATGTGGCGTCCCTGGTGAGCGCTGCAGAGCTGCATTCTGGATACGCCTTCAAGTGGAAGGCCGTCACAACTCAACCCAACTGAGCGCCAGCTGACCCGGAGAGGTTATTGGTAGTACTGCGCTGGAATGGAACCGCGCAGCCAATCAATATGTGCCCTTCCCCGCCGCTGCTCAGACGCCGCCGCTCGCCAGGAGAGCCCCGCATTCGGGCTATGGATGGGCTATGGCGTCGCCCAAATTATTAACTGAATTTTATTGAAATTGAAATCGAAATAAATATGGAAAATTGCACCCAAAACTATTGTATTCTTCCTTTTACTGCAACGAGAGTGAGATTCAGTTTCACAATCTTTCCTGTCCCCAGCCTTTCCGGAGGCGTTCGACCGCAAGCCGAAAAAAATAAAAATTAAACCAGAAACCAAATACTTTTCGAGATAAACTCGATGGCTGGCCGGGCCGAATCTCACAGAGACCAGAGACCGCAGCCGGAAGTCGCTAAATATTTTCCCACACTCGGGGCCCAGCCATCAGACTCGTCGTCTGCGTTTTGCCTTTGCCTTTGCGTCTCTGGCTCTGTCTCTGTCTCTGGGTCTCCAGCTCGTTGGGTTGGCCTCATTATGGCCCGATCCGCTTCACTCAGCTGCGGGTTCGAAGCGGGGGGCAGCCGGCGATTTGCGCCGGCGCTGTCTCTGTCGCAATTAAATAATAAAAATAAAGCAAAAAGTCAGTTCTAGGAAACGTCATTTATTATGAGGCTCAGGCTCTCGTATTCGAGTGTGAGAACCGCGGCTCGCCTGTCAATGCCTCCGCACGCTGTGACTGTGGCCTGCCATTGTGGCTTTGACAGCTTTAACTGCGCTTGACCGCTTGGCACATGCGCCGGGGCCGGTCGAACTCGCGGACACACAGACGGACGATGGGACAACAGTCAGTCCAGTCCGGTCAGACATTGCAAATTAAGCTCGCGACCGCGACCGTCTCGGCACTTAAAACTTCACTGTGTGTGTGTGTGTGTGTGTGGGGGTCTACTGTCTACTCGTGTGTGTGTGTGTGTGTGTGCTTGAGTGAGGTTCGATTACGGAACTTCAGTTTCAACGCTTTTGTCTGGTGGACAACTATGATGATGATGACTACTTACCCGACCCGACCCCGGCTCAAGTCAAGTCTGGGACCGTTCAAGCCGTCGCTGATTGCTGTTAATCTTCAGAAAATGTGATTAGTCACGTAACTTTTGGCATGAAAACCAAGTCATCGAGACCATAGATTGGGTTATTTTTTCTGTTTTTTTGGCAGCTCTTCTTCTTTTTTATTTTTTTTGTTGGGCACAAAACGGCTATTATTGGGCTTCAACCGGTAGTTTGCCGAAATGTGTGATCTACTTTGATAGCTTTGAGATGGAGCAGAAGCAGAGGCAGTTGCTGGCATTTATAAACCTTGGCAACGACCATTAGGGTTGTTTAAAGGCGTTTCTTATTGATCATTAGCTGGATGTTGGCATGTTTACGATAGATATGATAATCTCCTTGGGTGATGGGTGATTTATCACAGCCAACGCTGACACGGATCTGACCCTATAGGTATTATCTGTGGGTCTTCTGTTTGGGAAAATAAAAAATCCTTGAATAGGATCTACCTAACATCGTACGTAAAACTAATATGAACATAATTTATTTAATATAATTATTTATTTTTTTTATATAATTTGTCAAAATAAATTCTAAATTAAATCAAACCTAAGAGCAATTTATTTTCATAAATAAATAAATTAAGCAAAAGTCAAAGATTTTGCTTCCGCGCCCCAAACCACGCCAAAAATCTGTACAGTACGGCCGCACACATCATACATCACGTGACCTCTGTGTGGCAGTGGCAGTAGTCCGCCCCGCACCACCACTCCCGCCCAATTCACTGCGGGTCCGGCCACCTACTTCAGTCATAATACACACGCCGCAAAAGTTAATGCAGCCATATTAAAGTAAGCGCAAGACCACCACTTAATGCAGGAGAGGAGCGGCGGAAACCGGCCCGGCCTGGCCTGGCCTGGGAATGGATGGTCTGAGGATGCTGCTTTGGCATCAGCCATACACTCGTGCCTCAGCAACACAGCCAGCCTCCTCCCTCCATAACCAACTCAACAGCATCCAACACACACACAGTCAGAGACAGAGAGAGATGGAAAGAGAGAGAGTGAGAGAGAGAGAGAGGGACTCTGACTATCAAAAGCTGTGGGCAGCTTGTCCAGTGGCAGCCAGAGCGTGTGCCAATGTAGTGTAACAACATCCCATATTAAAGATATTACAGAGTCAATAGCACACCATATAAGTGTGGTTGGGTGCCTCTCCAACTGCCATTCCCATACCCATTCCCATTCCCATTCCCACTCCCAATTCCTACTCTCAAGCAACTCCCGAGTCCATCTCTATAACCATCTACGTTCCCATCTCACTCGCTCTCGCTTTTTGGTCATAAACCAACTAAATTGAGTTCGTTCAACAAAACAGCGACGCATGCGCGGCGCAACGCGGGCCGGCCACCTCCTAACCCAACCGATCCGATCCGAACCGAACCGATCCGTGCCCCGAACTAACCCCTTTTGTCCACATCACACGGCGCGCTCTTAACGATCGTGTGTCCACAGTCATTACAATGTTGGCCAATGCACAACCAACCAGCCGACTGAGACTGAGGACTGAGGACTGCACACTTACCGCACGCTGCTTTTCTCTTTCATGTCGATCGCTGGCTAGGCTCGGGCCAGCCAGCCAGCCAGCCAGCCTCGTCTCCGTCTCCGGCTGAGGCGCAGTCGTAAGGCGCAGGCGCAGGCGCAGCCGCAGTTTGGTCTCCAGCCACTCTTCTACTTGGTCGTTCGGTCGTGATCTTGCCCGTAAGTGGTCTTGTATCTTGAATTCGTAAAAATACTCGTACACACACACACACAGCGGATCTGTCTCTCCCTCTCTGTCTTTTGGCTTGCAGCAGACACACACACACACACACACATAAAAAAGGGCAGGTGTGTCGATCGTGTGAGAACCACGTTCCAAACCATTTTCTCACGATCTTCGCTTCTGATATATTTTTTTTGTTTTCCTTTTTTTTTTTTGTACTTGGCTCCGGTTCCCTGCTCCCCCTGCTCCTGTCCCTGACTGTGACTGGGCCCTTCAATCCATTTGCGTGTGTGCGAGAGTAGACCGAGAGACCCTTCTCCACCTCCGACACTGTCTTGGTTGTCGTCCTATGCCTCTGCCTCTGCCTGTGCCTGTGCCTCAGCCTGGAGTGATTCGTATGCAGTTTGTGTATTGTAGTTTTTAATGACTTGGGCTTGCGTTCGAGAGCTCGATCGAGCTGGATCGGGGTTCGGTTACGTTACGTCGCCGCCATTCGTTCATCATTCATCGGGTTTACCTATAAGATTAAGTATCTTTTGTGTGCTGTGTTGTGTTGCCTGCCTCTGCCTCTGCTGCTGCTGCTGCTGCTTGCATTTCCTTTTGGCATTTCATTTTGGGTGCGATTCCTCTATATATATCCATATATCCATATAGCCATATTTTTATTTTTTCCTTATTGTCCATTGTCGTATGTGGGTCTCGTGCATGCATTGGTTGGTGTTGTTCCTCTAATTGTCTTGCCAACTGTGTGATCGGCACTGATCGGATCATCGAGGGTTGGACAGGGTTTAAAAAATGAGTTAAGATTTTGTATCGGCAAGGATCTGAGATCTGAAGGGGGGAAGTAAAAGTCGCTTGGCACTGTTACCGAGATGATCTAAATAGAGTTTCACTTAATTAACAAATCGTTCTACAGAACTCTGATTTAAGTTCTTTTTGAATGAAAGGATTAAGGTGCTTTCATTTAATTTATAACATCCTCTGCATCTTGAACAAATTTACACATAATTATCGTTAAATAAATCTCTCTAAGTATTTAAGTTTCTTGTTAATTTATTACATCCTTTAGATCCCAAGAATCGACACAAGATTTAATCAGATTCACAGATTTTGAATTAAGTTGAATTTAATTTAGGCCAACCCTGTACCTGCGGCATCCCTGATATTTATCTGCTTGACTATTCTCTCGTTATGGCCTCGCCTGCCAAGCAATCGATGGTTAAGACAGAGGCGTCTGGGGACCGGCTACTGGTCTTGTCTTGGCACCACACAGATAACCAAATGATGCTGGGTCAGGCCGAAACCAAAAATAAAAAAAAATAAAAGAAACAGCAAAAAAAAAAACCCAAAGCAACACTAAAAAGTGATATCCTGTCCCGGGCTCCATCTTAAAGTTGCCCTAGGGCAAGACACTCATTTACCTGATCTGATCCCAAGCAATTATGTAGCCATAGCCGTAGCTCTCTCGCCTTGACCATTGTGCGGGGCGATTTTCTAGTCGAATGGCCACAGCGCAGCATAAAGGAGAAACAAAATCAGGCTGGATATGGGATGAATGATGACTCGGTCCCTTTTTTTTCGGTTCTTTGCTCCCCTTCCCCCTCCCATTTCCCGTTCTCCTTTGATATTTCGTTTCGGGCTCTTCTGCTGCTGGGCCTAAGTCTGAGCGACATTGTCGTAACTCGATTAGACACGCTGAGATAAGTCTCTAATTTTTTGTGTTACCTTCGCTTATTGTAGGCACACGTGTTCAAGGGGCAACTGTGGCTGCTGGCTGGCTGGTTGCTGGCTGCTGTCAGTAGTCTCGACTCGACTTTGTTCTTTCTCCTCTCGGCTTGGCCTCTTCTTCTGCTTAATTTTTCTTGTTTTGGCCTTGGCATTGTTTTCGCTTTCTTTTGTCTCCGATCTTCTTCGTGTGTATGTGTGTGTGTCCAGCCAGCCAGCCAGCCAGCCATCTATGGGGAGAGCATTCACAGCGCTTTGGTGTGGAAAACTAGAAATTCTTCATGGAATTCGACAGTGGCTATTTCCGCTACAAACCGCAGCCAGAGAGCAAATTATCGAGAATTGGCTATTGTCGATGGGTGTGCCTAACCAATTGGATAGTCTCCCGATCGGTCGCTCGCGCACATTTGCATGTTCCAAATGGAATTTGCTGGCGATGAATCATTCTGAAATGGCGTGTAAATATTGGCAGTAAAACGAGTCGTGATCTTTCAATTTTAGCTATATAATTTATTAGTTGTTTATAGTTTATTTATCACGTGAACTGTGCGTCCCATCTAAAGCTTTGTGGTGCGTTCTTAAACCTAAGTGGTGGAGAGCCAATGGGAGGGGGTTTCCTTTGCCCCATTGACTCGGAAGACTTTTACTTTCTAAATCGTTCTTTTGTTTCTCTCTCTCTCTCTTTCAGTGTGCTCCTGTGCTGGCTGTTCCCTACCAGGGACGCCAGACATTCTCCTCATCCTCGCTGTCAACCTCCAATTCCATTTTGGTGACATCAATGGAGGAGCAAGTGGTGAGTAGGGAGGCACTGCCCAGACGCTCGCTGCTGGCCACACTGGAGTTGGGGCTGCCAGCAAAGCTGGAGACGGGAGAAATGGGCACGGAGTAGGCATCCCGGCTGGCGATATGCACGGAGAGTGGAGCGGTGATGGGCAGAGCCTCCTTGACGGCGGGCTGCAGCTGATTGAGGCGCTGTCCCAGATGTGTCATCAGTTGGGTGCCCAGGCTGACATTCATGCCGGGCAGATGAGACAGGGAGCGGGAGACCTCGTTGACGGCATGAATGTAGCCGGAGCGGAAGCCCTCGGCCGGACTGAGGCTCTCGTCGCCGCTGGCGCGCTTGTGCTGGCGTTTCTGCTTCATCTTCTGGAGGTGGGTGACTGTTAGCTCGAGAATGTCGGCCTTTTCCAGCCGGGTGACATGTTCGCCCTCCGACTCCAGCGTGGCTACCATTAGATCCTTCAGCTCGTCCAGGCACTTGTTGATGCGCGCCCGACGCTTCCTCTCCAGCATGGGCTTCATCACCTTGCGGTACTGATACGTCTTCGACATTTCCGATATTTGTGACGACGACATTTTTGGTTGTGTTTTTTTTTTGTTCTGTTCTGTGTTTCTTTTGAGCTGTGGCTGCTCCGACGGCTAAAGACGTTGTGTGCTGTCTGCCGGGCCGGGCCCTGGCATTTATAGCTGGCCAGAAACAACCCCCAAGATCCAGGGATCTCTCGTGTGGCTGGCCAGGGCCCCGTGTGCTGGCATTTTCTGTGTCGGCCAGAGCGGGACGGAGCGAAGCGTGTGCTGGCATGAGGGTTGGTCGCCCTTCCGCTTCTTGAGGCTGCTTCTTATTGTTTGTCCGTTTTCTTATTGTTGGCTTGTCCCCGTCGCCGAGTCGGGGTCTGCGCTGGGCACCCTTATCAACGGTTAAGGGAGCAGGATCGCTGCAAGGATCGTTTCGCATTGTGTGTGTGTGTGCGCCTTGGAACCGTGGGAAACACTTTCCTGCTCAGTTTCTCACACCAAAATATGCTCGCTCGATTCGCTCACCTGCCCCGAAAGAGCAACGGAGCATGAGCATGCTCGTAGTCATGGGCTTGGCCCTAACTCTGCATGGATATGGGCCCTATGGTTTTCATATTCGGACTCCGACTCGAGTCGAGTCGAGCATGGGAATTTGCGGGCAGGAACAGCTGCCGCTGCCGCTGCCGTTTCTAGATTTGTGTGTTATGATTTGACTACCATGCCATACCCCCATACACAAATGTCGAGGTGAGCAGAAGGATAATGAACTGCTGCTTGCTTTATGCCATCTCATTTAGGTCTCGAGGTTCCCACGGCTCCGACAGCAGGGATATAGGGACACAGCACAGCACAAGGATGGGGGGTAGGGGGATGGGGCGTTGCGATTCGTCGACAACTTCCTGTTTACTGTTGGCATTCCACCTTGGATCGTATTCGTGCCCGGCCGAGGTAGGCAACCTGCACTTGTTGGTCGGCCTGCTATGATCCCCGATCCTGTGGGAACATTGCTCGTGTGCGTCGAGTGTGCTTAATGTGTGTGTCGTTCATTCTGCTCCTGCCCTGATCCCTGATCTCTGCTCTGGCTCTGCTTAGTCTCTGCCTTGTTCTGTAATAAGGGGCCAAGCGATGCTGCTCCTGGAGCGCTGCTCACGTGTGGCTCGCGGTGGACACACTTTCGGCTGTAAGTTGTACGCGTTCCAGGACTTTTGTAATCGATTGACGTGCCCCGTGTAACCCCGCAGTGGGGATTGTAATTGGGTTGAATTACTGGCAGCTATACATGGAGAGCGAATGATTTGAAAGGAAACCCCCTTTATAAGAGAGTTGGATGGGAAATCAATTAATGATGGGTGGATTCTTTGGATTCTCTTGGGTGATATTAATTGCTGAAAGGATTAAAATAATTATCATGGAACGAAAAGCAAATATTGTGATTTTTTAAACCAAGCTGAAAATATTATTTAAGTTAAATTATTTAATTATTAAATATAATTTATTATTTAATAAGGTTTAGAGTACCAGCTACAAATACCTATGAATAATTGGATATTCTATCTCAGTTCCAGATTTTTCTATTCGTCACCATATCGGAAAGCCGAAAATAGCCCCTAGAAACATCATCAAATATAAAGCTGAATTATGACCCCATGGTATCAATTCCATTTGTCTATTACGGAAGATTCTTGCTTCTTTTGAAGCGTACCTTTTTTGTTTATTGTGTACTATATATAATAATATATAATAATATATAATATAATATAATAATATATAATATAATAATATATAATATAATAATATATAATATAATTTATATTATAAATGCAAAATTGGAAACTTTCACTCTAATTATACCATTGAGATTTTGAGACTTTTTCAAACGATGCAACCCTTGCCTCAAAGAACATATGATATATTTTTCCAATCGGATGAGTTATCCTCTATTAAGTGTGCTCCAGGCATTGCAACAAGAGTAATTAAATAGTAAATAAATTGGCATTCTTTATGGTTAATGGTATTCTATTCCCCACAGCGGGGGTTAAAACTCTCGTTCCAGCGTCAGTTACCTATTGGAAACCTATAAATATTTTATGTTTCTCCATCAAATCAATGAAACCGGTAATGTTATTTTTTTTTTTATTTAAAATATTTATTAATGTTTTGATTATTAATTGTAAATGTTGTAAAGCATATGGAACCTGTTAAGTATACAAAAAATGTATGTATTTCCTTAATAAAACTAAGTGGAAGATCAATGGGGATACTCTTGCTTATGGTAAATACAATAAATTATATATAATTATAAATGTGCTTTCTATACATCTATGGGAGATCAAATAAAAAATACGAACTTAAGAACTATCACAGGAACATCACATCATATCAAATAATAGCTACTATTGGTTGTAAATACAATTCTGAGGCAAATGTTTACACTACACCTTGGAAAACTTGGATCGTTTCTGAATATCTTTATGGCCTACGAACTAAATCCAGAGTAGTAAAGCTGCTGAGTTGATGGGTTAATGGGTTTCGTGAGGTTCACCAGGGCCGCCACACATCCTCGCCATTGGGGTTGTCATTGTCCTCCTCCTGAGGGGTGATGGGGCGCTCATCGTGCTGATGCGCCTCCGATTTGCGATCGGAGAGATTGACGGGCTCCTCGCTTAGTTCTGATGTGTCCCGTTCCTCCTTCATGTCCTTTAGCTGGTGGCCCAGCTGCTTCATCAGGTGTGTGCCGAACTTGAGATCCAAGCCCGGAACGGTGGAGAATATGTGCGAGACCTCGTAGGCGGCCTGGGTATAGCCCGCACGGAATTTGTCTAAATTCACTTGGGAGGTGGAGGATGCGGAAGATGGCGACGCTGGACTGGCGAGGCGCTGCTGCTGCTGTGTCTTCAGATAGTTGACCGTCAGCTCCAGTATATCGGCCTTCTCCAGCTTGCTGACCTGATCGCCCTGCGCGTCCATCGTATCCACAATGAGGTCTTTCAGCTCGTCCAAGTACAGGTTCATGCGGGCCCGCCTCTTGCGCTCCAGCAGTGGCTTGGTCACCTTGCGGTAGTGCTGCGTCTTGGTCATAAATCTCTGACCCTGCACTGCCATTGTGATTTGGCTTGTGTTGTGTCTTTAGTTTGTTTGTAGTTAAAGCTGGCAATGCAAATGATCCACGTTGAACGGCGGCACTTGCTGATGTTGTTGATGCTTCTGCTCTTCTGCTGCTACTGCTGCTCTGCACTGCACGGTAGTCACTTGAGAAATGATCTTGCCGCAAGGTAAGCTGATCCTTTTTGTAGCTGCAACATCGTCGTCTGTGCCATACACTTGCAAAATCCTCCCCTAACTGCTACCACGCACAATCGACGATCACAACGAAGCATCAATCGGGTCAGAGACGGAGACGGCACTGGCATCGGCATGGGCATCGGCGTCGGCGTCAGCGTCGTCTGTGTGGCACTGGGCTCTCTGCTTGTGGCAAGATTCATTCGCTGCTGCACGTGTGCAACATTAAACAAAACAACAAAAAAATGGTATCGAGCGGAAGCCGTTTTGTCTCTCTGTACAGTGAGAGAAATTAAGTGATCGTGGAGTGCATATATCCTACTATATAAATATATCTATATCTATATGTATATGGAGTATTTTATAGAATATATATAATTTAAATATTTTATAACTGATAGCTCATACATTTTATTTAAAAAGAATTCTAATCATCTGCATTTAAATTAATTGGACAGCTTTTAATTTAAAGTATTGCTTAAAAAGCAATAATCCTCTTTTTTAATGACTAAATTTCTATACAAAATAAATTTTTGAATATTTTCTAATATAACAATTTTTGAATCTTTGATTTTTTTTAAATTAAAATAAATATTTACAATATAATTTATCCAACTCCTGCAAAATTTCTTCGAGTGTATTGACTAGGGCCCAATAACACGTTCTTTGGTGCTCACTCTCTTTCGGTGCCTGCTCTCCCTCGTGCTTATGCCGTGCGCCGGCGCAACAGTACCGGGAGGAGAAAGAGCCAAAAGAAAGACGACGCGACGACGACTCCAACTGAGGCCCAGAGCCATCAACAACCACCACCACCACCACCAGCAACAGCAGCAGCGCGCACCACACGCACACACGACATTTATCCCAACTGGAAAGCGACGGCGACATGACCTCGACCTGCCTGCCTGCCATGTCGCCTATCCCTGCTCCTCGCACGCTTGCAAGCCGAACCGAACCGATCCGAACCCCCGACCCGAAGCGAGCCGAGCCGTGCCCCATGCGTGCCATCCTCACTTAAGCCATAGAGCCAATCTCATCGAGACGTTGCCATTGTATTGCACATGCGTGTGTGCGTCGCATTGTGTGACTGTGTGTGTGTGTGTGTGTGCTCTTCCCTTTTGGCGCACAGTCGCCGAGGCAGAAGCAGCGGCAGAGGCAGAGACACAGACCTCATTTCCTCTTTGGCGCGACATTGCGTTACACTTACGGACACGGAGCAACCACCGCATCAACCACCACCACCACCCATGCCAGCAGCCGGTGTTCTTCCCTGCTCGGTTGTGTGTTATGCTATGTTGGGTTGTTGGTTGGTGCATCGTGAGAAAGTTTACTTGAGGCATTCCCACAAGTATTGGGATTGTGCCGCGCTCCTGCTCGGGTCGAGTCGAGTCTTCTCGGTCAGCTGTGACACTTGTTTGGCGCATTTTGCGAGATTGGGTTCTGGGTTCTCGTATTGACGAAATTCACCTGCTCGGCCGAATGCCAAGGGGTAGTTGAGCCAAGACCGAGGGTCGTCGTGGCCGTTGCAATCGCATCCATGAAATCGAGAAGTTAACATGCTCGTACACAGAACGGGAACATCCAGGGACTGCAACAAAGTTGACATTTGATGGCACTGATTTCATGCATTTCATTTACAGAGTTCTTCGTGGGGGAGGTTTCTGAGATCATCAGCCGACAATTGTTTTGATATGGGTCTCTGTGGAAGCAGACGGTGGTATGAGTGAGGCAAGACAACCCAACCATATGCAAAAACAAAGATTTCAATTGCATTGCGGAAATTTACATCGAAAGAAGACGATTGAAAAAGGGGGATAAGCTTCTGAGGGTGAGTGATTCATCATTGTAACAATGCGGGATTTGCTCGGCATTGATTGTAAAGAATTTCTATTGCAGGAGCCTTATCTTGAAAGTGAATCAAAGCGGCGGAGCAATTTGAATTCAAGGTAGAATTAGAAACATTAGAAATATTTTAATTTTTGAAAGAATATTGTAAAAATTTCCCAAATATTTTAGAACACTGCACTAGCGGATTTAAATATTGGCAAGGGCTATTCCAGTTATTTGTCGGGCATTTAAAACACATTTAACACATTAAATTCATTTAAACGATTTATTGAAAGTAAATGAATTTTTGTTCGATATACTTGTACATTGATAGATTTGAGGTTTTAACATTTCATAAATATCTTTAAGTGGCCGTAATATACAAAGATACATATTCGTTAAATACACATATAGCAACACACACATATACATATAGATTAGTTAATGAAAAGTAACGCGTTAGCTTTGTCGCTCGTCTAGTTTGTTTGATTTTTTTTTGTTTGTTTCGTTAAATATTCGCTTTGAACGCTTGGTTAATACGATGCCATAGTACAATACAATACAATACAATAAGATATAAATTCAAATACAAAAATCAAATTCTTGTGCGCTAGAAGGTAAGTTTAACGGACTAAATTGTTGCGTTTATTGTTTAATAAGAGGTACAAGTGTGTTTATAACATTCGTAGTGGTGTTCTTTTGTTTCGCTTGTTTCGATTCGCTTATCAACTCTCTATTTCGATTTAAAACTCGGTTTTTGTGTGTTCTTACAACTAATTTGCATTAAAAGCGGACTGCTGGGTCGTGATTTAAGTATAGGTTAAAAAGGCGCCCCTTTTCTTTGTTCAGTTAGTTTTGGTGTTTAACTTCCTTTTTTGTTTGTTTGTACAAATAAATGTTGGTGAAATAAATAAGTAGGTTTAAATGAATGATGAACTTAAGTAAAAAAAAAACAATATAATAATAATTACAATAAAAATAAATGCCAGTTGATACAATTGCAGCGCGGGGAGATTCTCGTATAATACAAAAGAATTCAGAGGACATGCCACGACAGGGCATGCCAGTTTCTTAAAGCTTTATGTTCTTCTCGTGTTCGTTTCGTTTGATTTTATAGTTTTTTGTTTTGTTTCGTTTTTTTTTTCTTTTTTGCTGTTTGCTTGGTTAACTCCGTTGGGCCTGGGCCGTGGTCTTTATCTTCATCTCAGGAACTGGTGATCTTTGTGTACGTGCTTTACAAATTTAAAAATATACATGCAATCGATATTCGGTAAAAAATATTTCCGTTTCGTATTCATCGTCATTGTCATCCAAGTGGTTGCATTTTCAGTGAAGGCCTTTCCATTCCGTATCCATTCTACACATACACATACATATATATATATATATACACAACATTTTTACACTTATCTCTTATCGCTCGCACATCTTCCGTTCGCATATACTGATAATGGACTCTGGACATCTCTATCTCTGGACATTCTATACATGTATTGTATCAATATATATAAACACTCTCTATATAGGTATTTGTACGACTTTCTGTGGGAGGGGTTTTGGTTTTGTCCTTTTGTCTCTAAAAGCACTTTTTAAACAGATTTAGGAAACGCATTACTCTTGCGCCAAGTGTGGTACGTCTAGTGCGCGGGTCTGTAGTTGTTATTCATGCAGCTGAAAATAAGACAAAAGTTTTGCATAAACACATCGAGGGGTAGGCATAATTTTTGGGATGGACAAAAGAAAAGCGGGTTAACAATGCGGTAGGGTGGGCGGGGACATTGGTTAACATTGGTTACTTATTTCTTAGCTTGGATTTTCTTGTATAAAATTCAAATTTTAATAAAAATATACACGTATATAAAATCTTGATGTATCCGATAAATCTGATTTCATTTCTAGTTAGGTTTAATGTTAGGTTTACGCTAAAAGCTACTGAAAACTGAAATGAATTATTGGCAAGTGGAAATTGTGTTCTTAGGTAGTTCTATGGATAATAATATAAAAATCATCTGGGCATGCATATCATAAATATATATTGTATGTATCTTGATTGCTGTTACAATGTAACATTTTGGTGTTTTTGTTCTCCTATCTTGCTTGTCTCTTTCAGCGCTGGTTAAGTCCATTGTTTCGTATTGGAACAACAAAAGGTATGGCAAAAACTACACTACGCTACATAATCGTAAGGTGCGTTTAATTCACACAAATATTATCGAAAATATGTATGCTGTAAATGCTTTAAGGTACCGTACCATATATGTAGTTATGTATATATATATGTATATAAGTATATAATTATCAAATGTTTTTAAACATCAATTCGCTAATAAGACATATAAATATGTAGTGCATTATCTTTTGGGCTTTTTTTTGTCATCTCTCCGAGTGTTTAACAATTTTCATTTTTGGGACCAATCAATCAATCAATCAATCGTTCTTGGTGTTTCGATTTCGATTTTGGCAAAGCTTAGATAACTACAAAATACATTTATTTTGGAATATTTGGAATATTTTTGTGTATGCTGTGACGATATTTCATTGGCTGTCAATATTCAGCTGTTTTAATGTTTGTTTTAGCAATTATATATTTTGAAATTAATTTGCAATTTTACTATTAGTGTTATTTAGCTTTTTGTTTCTTTTTTTTTTTTTGGAAGTTTCAATGTGATGGACTGTCATTAATTCGATGTTTGGCGCGTGATTTGCTGTGAGAGGCGCGTCGCAGGCTGCTAGCGCTGCCCGGGCAATTGTCATAAAAATCTAATGATTCCGATGAGAATGCTATATAAATATATAATCGGTGTGATACAAAGAAAAGGTTAAATTTGAGTAAATAGTATTGTTTATACAATTTGTCAGTGTTCATTCGACTGGGAATGCTAGTGTAAGAAAAGAAACTCACTAGGTTAAGCATTGCATTATACGATTTTGTGCTCGGTATACCGTCAAAGCTATATCTACTCACCTTTATCCGTTGGTGAGCCCAAGGTCAGGCTGCTCAAGCTGGAGCTCAGGTTGTAGGGACGCGGTGAGGGTGGCACTGGTGCAGTTTCATCGCCCGGCAAGCAAGTCTCAACCATGGCCTCCAAGCAGTTGACAAACAGCTCTGACGATTCACCCATCATGTTATACTAGAAATATTATTATTGATTATTATTTGCTTTATATTATTTGCAGACATTAAAACATACTTTGGTAAATGGACCAGCAAAGCGCCAAAGTCCACCAAAACCGCAGCTCTGTAAGAAGTGCAACTGCTGCTGGGAGGGATCCTCGCTGGCCAGCATATTCTGTATGATATTCTGTACCGAATTGAGCACAACCTGATCGTGCGACACGGACAATATATTGTTGATCTTTTGGTCCAGCAACGAATGGCTGAAATGAGAATGAATGCATCAATTTTGATTATATTATAATGCGTTTAATGATCCACTTACATGACTGGAAATACTTTTGGAAAGACGACAGATCCTTCGGCTAAATACTGATACAATACGCGAGTTTCTCCCTCATCCGATGAGTACTTGACCAAGGTCGCCAGCACAGTCAGCACCAAGGCTTGTATGGATAAATCGGGTAGAACTTCGGGATCAAGTAGAACATTCGACTCGTTGGATACCGAAGAGCGTGAGCCGCGTTCCTGTTGTGAATGAAATATATTTTATCAAATTGTTTGGGAGAAATTACAACCTAATACACACACACACATAGATATACGTTTTGGAAAAAAGGTTCGTGAAGATGTTGTCTACCATAAATAAAAAAATAACAGAGTGTACGAAAATGTGCAATGATCTGGTTGGATGGAATATTACTTTGCCTTTCATGCAGTGCCATGCAGAGTAACAACAAAACAAAAGATGTTTTCTTTCGAGTGGGTGGGTTTTAGTAGATAGAAAGAATACTTAGAGAAGTACGAGGTTAGTGGGGATAGATGTTAGTTTTAGGTATAGTTTTAGTTTTAGTTTTAGCTAAGAGATAAGATTATGTTTGTAGAGCAATACCTGACGTTCTTCGATGCCGGTTGCATTGTTCGGATCTTTGGTTGTTGGCACCGAGAATGAGCGTTGAGTTTTGAATAAAACTCTCGCATTCTACGAATGTATACAGTATTTTTTTGTTTAAATGTTGTTTTTTTGTTGTGGTGTTGATGTTGAGACCAAATCAAACGCAAATCAAATGACAATTGTTCATGCGTAGAGTATGAGCAGTAGTAGTGGTGGTGGTAGTGGTGGTGGAGTAGTAGTGTGGCAATAGATATATATTTTGATGAGAGTTACAAGCACCAATTAGATGTAGTAGTAGTAGTAGTAGTAGTAAGAGTCGGCAGGCAGGCAGATTATAATGGTATATAAACGGTATATATACGAGTATACATTGTGATTTATATGTATGTAACGTAACGGATTTGTTTTTTTTTTTTTTTTAAATCATAAAAAGAGAAACAAGAAAACATCATTGAACGATTATTAGTTATGCAAAGGCTGATCACTCGCTCGATCTGATAGATATATAGTCGGATATAGTAGTGGGGATATATACCATATAGAAATATATATATATGTATATATAATTAGAGACTCAAATAGATAGCCAAAAGTTACTATAGCAGATGGTTATAACAACTTTTGTACAGCGATTTTCGAACAACTGGCAAAGGAGTACACGTGGGGTTGTGGGTGGAGTGTGGGTATTTACCTGCAGAGTAGGCACCTTGTGCTGGCGTGCAAACTGCAGTGCGGACTGATCCAGTATGTCCCAACTCTTTTGTCGTCGCGACAAGGGCTGGCCAATCTATTTTTGTGGGTGTAAAAAATATATATATATATATATATATATTTGTTTGTCGTGTATTTTATGTAACTTACAGCCTGAACTGCTCCATTTGATAGTTCTGCGTTCTCTACGCTGCCACTGAGATCGGCGGGCCAGCGGGGAAGGGCATGCTTCACATGACAGCGGGAGCGCACTTCCTCGGACACAGCCACAAGAGCTGTCAGATAGGCCACACTGTCGGGCGTCACCTCGAACTTGTCGCGATGCAGCGGCTTGGCTATGATGCCCAGCAGCATGGTCAGCACACGTGATGTGCGCGATACAGTGGTCGGTGTGGGATGACGGAAGCCCTAAGGAATGAAATATAAATTAAAAAACAAATCCAACTTCTGTGCAATCCCCTCACCTTTATCAGATGTCCGACCAGAGCAAAGTGGAAATTGCTACGGAATGAGAGACCCACGGCATGGTCCAGCTGTTTGAAGTGCCACTCGAGCTTTTCGCGTGTCTTCATCATGACCTCGGCTATGGTTTCCTTCTTGTCGAAACATCCTTGCGACTTGAGTGTGTGCAGATTCTGTTCGAGCAGCGCCAGCCCAGCCCCATAGAGGGTAATCTCGTCCAGTTGCAGCACTGATATGGCCACCCAAAAGAGGGCTCGATGGATGGGCGATTCGGGTCGCAGCAGTGGCTGAATGCGCGTCAGGCACATGACCAATGCCTCGATCAGAATTAGATCATTAAACGACTCCAAAGCCTTGACCAGAATGCGCAGCAGTTGCTTCACCTCGTGATCCGTCACACTCTTGCTGATGCAGCCATAGACGATGAGCGCACGCGGCTGCAGGGCCGGATTGTAGCAGAAGGCAAAGCTGCGGGCCAACGAGGTCCAAGTTTGCAGCCATTCGCAGTCGGGGACATCGCGCATGCAGGCCTCCATTATCTCAAGCAGGGCATCCGTAATGACCTCCAGCGAGGGCAGCGATAGACGCTCCCGATCTGCAGGCAATGGCTGTGTGACACGCTCATTGCCCAGCCACTTGTCCGTGGGATGGCGGCAGCTGGACCGGAAGGCGGTGACTGCTGCCGACTTGACCTTGCTGATGCCGAAGAGTAAGTAGAATTTTGGCAGCGAGAACTCATCCAGTGAGAGTCGCAGCACACGCTGTGCCTCCTCCGAAAAGGAGGGATTTGTGCAGGTGCACAGTGAGTGAATGATATTGATCACCAGGCCATGGGTGGAGGCTCTCATCGACAGCGATCCAGAGCAGACCAAGAACGTAATCGTGTGGAATAGATAGGGCACCGATGTGGCCACATCCAAGCAGTTGTTGAACGACAACATGAGCAGATAGCGTCCCAGTATGGCAATGTCATCCCACATCATGTGCTGCTCCAGATATTGAGTGGGATTCGTGCACGATTTGTCCATGACACGACACATGCGCGTGATTACCTTCTTGGACACCAACTGAACGTTGGCCGAGGCCAGGGCCACGGCTGTATCGGCCATAATCTCCACCTGCGGTGAGCCCAGACCATACGTTATCGATTTATGCAGGAAATTATCCAGAACCATGTCGATGAGCTCTGGTATCTGACCAATGGAGCCCCAGATTTTGGCCTGCACCGAGGGGTACATCTCCTTCTGGTCAATGGTGAGATTGATCAGCTTGTCCAGGATCTGGGATACCTTTAGCTTCTTGGCATCGTCGTTGGACTTGCAAAACTTGACCAGATTCTTCAGCCAGGGCGTCATGTACTCCAAACATAAATGCTTCAGCTCGATGGTGCTGCGCTGGAAGCCCTGGATGGATTCCTCGAGGAACTCCAGCGTCAAGTGCGGCTCATTGGTGGCCAATTTCTCGCTGACCGACTTGATGAAGATGGTGTTGTTCGAAGGGATGCACAGTCCCTGCGTCTCCAGCAGTTGCCCCTCAATCTTCAGGTCAAATGTGGCTGTCAAAGCACACAGCAGGTTGTAGGCAGCTGTTCTCAGATTGGGATCGCAAGAGCCCAGGTTGAGGAGTGCCATATTCAGCAGCGTGCCCGGCACATCCTTCGGTCTGATCTTCTGATGGACTGTCACCGAATCCGGCTGGCTCAGCTCCCAGCGGTTGCGTATGTGTATAATGGCCTGGACAATGTTGTCGCAGTCATTGTGGATGAAGCTCAGTTGGCCGCTTTCATTGGTTATCGACAGCGTAAACTGATTGTCATCCACCAGGCACACCTCCTCAATCTCCGAGGCATAGTAGACATCGTTCAGCAGCACCGAATGGGCCAGCACTTTGGTCTTTTCCGCCGACGTGATCTGCAGTGCGGTGGGACCCACTTTAATGGCCACCTTGGTGTCCTTGTGGCTCAGCTTCAGGGCATTGCTAAACACCTTGAGATCCTCATCCAGCGAGAGTGTGGCACCCGGCAGCTTCTGCTGCTCGGCATCAATATAGTCCGTCAGCTTGTTCGGTGACTCCAGGAACATTAGCTTGCGATTGCCCTTGAGCGGGGCCAGAATTCGATCGTGGAATTTGGTATACTCGCGCACCCACGAATTGCAGTTGTAGATGTACACCGCATGGACATTCTCGTAGGCCACCGTGGGCAGCACATAGAACCACTTCTGCAGGAACTCTGTGCGGAAGCGATTGTCCGAACAGGTGTGCGTGAAATCAATGACCACCTCGAAGGGCGAGTGGCAGAAGGGCTTCAGTGTGAGTATGACATGGTAGATCAATAGATCCCCGTTTGTCTCGCCAATCCTTCAATAAAATAATAAAGTTTTAGTGGGAGATTACAGTGAGTGGGGGTGTTAAACGGACACTCACTTGTATCGCCTCGCTATATAGTAGAAGACGGGATAGCCCGATTTGCTGGTACCCGCCTGGTAGAATATATTCATGGACTTGAGCGTCTTGAACTCCTCCTTCTCGTGCATCTGATGCTTGACCATTATCTCCTCAAAGTTCGTTGAGGACATATCAATGGAGCTCCAGCGTGCATACGAACTGAACATCATGTGCGAGTCCACGGGCTTGTGCTCTGGCGGCCCCAGATAGGCCAACAGTGTGGCCATTTTATCAAAGGGTCGCCTGCCCACCGCCTTGTGATCGCGACTGCTTGACAGATAGTCGCCGATCTTCTCCTGATGCGTCCACAGCAGTCGATGCAGGGCCAAAACATTCGCATCCGAAATGAAGCTCATGCTATGCGATGTCTGATCCACGGTCTCGCAATCGGAGGCAATCTGTATAAAGAAACGGCGACCCGCCTCGAAGTGATCGCGCAGGAAATCGTTGAAGCACAACATGTGCTGCTCCTTGGAGAACTCCACATGATTGGCAATATTCTGTAGGATCTTGGACATTAGCATGAGACCCCGCTTGGCCGAGCTGTGCACCTGCTTGTCCACAATGCCCAATTCCTGGGGGGAAACTACACGGAAGAATGGTAAATAGAATTAGTGTTTGGATTGTGTTTATTATGTCTGCAGATGTCTTACCTATGGCTGGATTTATGAAGCGCAAAAAGATGACTGTGCCCACGGCTCCAATGTTATTCTGCAGCAGATTGGGGAACCGTTTGCTCAGCACCTGGTACAGGCAATGGCACATGGAACGCAGCTGGGGTGGAAAACGATCCGATGAGTTGGTTATGGCATCGAATACCTTCTGCGTGAGTGCAATCAAATTGTTGCGATGCTGTTCGATATCCTCGCCAGCCTCCAGCCTTGCTGGATCCACCTCAAAGCAGGTCTCCTCCTGTTCGTCCAGCAGCGGACGAATGAGTGGCTCCAGCAGCATTTGCAAATAGCTGGCGCCATAGATCTTAAAGCAAAATGCCATGATCTTGCTGCCCAGAGAGTTGCCACGGAAGAGCGTCTGCATGCAGTCGGAGACCTCCACTTCGCGATAGAACATGTTCCACAGCAGCGGCGACAGCAGGTGCTTCGCATCGAATAGGGTGACCAGAACCCGTGCCAGTTCATCCATTTGGGAGGTGGTCACAACATTGGCCAAGGCCATGGCAATGGGCAGCTCTCCCTTGTCGCTGATCATCGTCACCAGCTGCACCAACTGCTCGAAGCGATCGGCCAGAACCGTCTCGGCCAGCGTGTCAAACTCTGTGCCCTGCTGCAGGATTTGTGTGAGAACTTCCATGAAGGCGGCACGCGTCTGCAGATCGGGATTGTAGCCCAGGTCAATGGAGTGCATTAAGCCAGAATCAATGTTGGCACCCAACAGATTCGACATGGCTTGGATGGTGGCATTTCTCAGTGCCGTCAGCTTGCCGGCTGCCATGCGTGGCCGTGGCGGCAGCAACGGTGTGTTGTTCAGCTCCTTCTCCGCCTCCGAGCTGTCGATGCAATCGTTCAAGAGGTTCATGAACAACGTGAAATACTTTAGAAAGAGCGCACTCTTTGCATCCATTAGATCGCCACGATCCGATTCCTCTGGCTGCAACGGAAGACCACGTAGAAGCGCCGCGACAGCTTCCATGCATGCTTGGTCCAAGTCCCTGAATATCAGCGATGTGTTCGTCAATATAGCAGCATCCGCCGAGCTGGGCGGTGCAATCTGATGGGAGGTGCCCATCACCCAGTCGGTAAGGTACTCCACCAGTTTGTTGCGGAACTTCATCTCCTGACGGAAGGCTAAATCGTCGCGTCGCTTCATCATCACCTCCACCAGCTGGCAGAGTTTTGTCTTGACGCGAATGGCATAGACGGTCATGTCCAGATGGCGGACATATCGGACAATGCCCAGCATCATGCCCTCAATGCTCGTCACACCCAAGTGCTCCGAGGGCGAGGGCTGCTCGTTGTTGGGATCCTTGCTGGCCTTGGGGTCCAGTATCGACTTCATGATGTAGATCGTGTGCTCAATAAACTGCGTATTGATGTCCGTCACATTGACATTCACCTGGCCCTGCTGGTCGAAGAACTTCTCCACAATGGCCCTGATCTGGTCGAAGAGTATGGGATACAGTTGGGTGGACATTTCCTCGCCCACCAGCTCCTTCACATTCTTCTGTATGTTGAGGCCGATCTTCTCGTTGCTGCACACCAGCAGACGCAGCAGTTGGCCAATGAACTGCGTCACGGGGCAGTAGCTGACATCCTGTGGCGGGGCTGGTGGTAGCGTCGATAGCGATACAGTGCTGGGATGCAGTGAACCATGCCCGGAGCTTGTGGAGCTCGAGTAGAGCGACGGTTGAGCCAATGAGCCCAGGGAGGCATTATTCTGCGACTGCTGCAGCAAAGTTTGACGGCTGCTGCAGCGTTTGTGCAGGCAAACGCCGCCCAGGGCCAGCAGGAACCACGTCATATTGGCCCATTCGTTGATTTGTTCCTCCAGATCGTGCTCGGAACTCTGATGGCTTGCCCGGCGCTTGCCCATGCCCCGATGGAAGACCTCCGCCTGGCCATCTTCGCCCTTGCATTTGGGATACGTTTGCAGCACCTTGCTGGACACCTCCCAGTTGCGAAAGGTCTCCTCCCAGGCGGGCTGAACGCCATGGACACAGTGCTCGATCTTGCGCAGCAGCGTCATGATGCGTTTCTGGAGTGTGAGGCGACTCAACACATTGCCATGGGTGTTGTCAAAGAAGCAAATGCGGGTATCCGTTGCAGCTAAACAAAAATATACGAAAATAAATATGATAATTAATTGATAAATTAATTATTTAATCAACCCACAAGTGGACAACTGTGCCAGCTCCTGATAGATGTGATAATTGGGCATGATGAAGCCCACTGTCAGTTCGTCGGAGCTGCAGCATATCTCTGCCTCCTCGCAGAGCAGGCCAAAGCAGGAGAGCGATGTCAGTACTGCATCCAAGTCCACGCTCCACAAATACATGAAGAACACGACCTCCATTTTGATATGCGCCTGCTTGCAGATGGCTATCTGACTGCCCACATGGGCATAGTCCTTGTGCCGCTGCAGGAAAGTGTTGCGGCAGATCAATATCTCGCGCAGCCACTTCAGCACATCCGTATAGTTGGCTATCTGATGCTGAATGAGCTTCTGCGAAATGGAGAACAGCACCTGAGAGCTGACGTCCCAGAAGGTGTTGATGGGCGCCTCGGGATTCCAGACTTCGATTTTTTCGGGTGCATGCAGCGCCAGCAGGGCTTCCATGGCCTCCTGTGCCACATCTGGCATGGTGGTTTGATGCACCAGACTGACCAAACCATTGATTAGCTCTAGTGTAGAGCTTTGTACCTCATGGGCCACCTTGCCTTGGGTCTGCGAAAAGGAGAAATTAAAGCAAGAGCTTGGCCGTCTCATCGTTCAGAGCTTACATTCAGCAGCAGCGTGGGATCAGCGTGTATCAGTCGCACCAGCAGCAGCAAGAGCATCTTGTGGGCTGGTCCCTCCTCGGCACGTGTAAGACCCTTTTGCGTGTCCTTGGACTTGAGCGTCAGGGAGGTAATGTAGCGCAATGGCGTGTGTGCTATATACCCTTGCGTGGCCTTATTTAGGGTGTCCGTAAACAAAGCGCGCAGCTCCGCAGAGCGATAGTGGACGACTTCGGTCTGTGGCCACCAGGACAGACGCGGCTGGTTGACAATGCGAAAGGGATTCTTGTTTTGCAGACGAAAATCCACGTAGATGTGAGCCAATCTGCAGGGGAGAGACTTTATCAGACACCGATGTTGATGGAATACATCTCATAATTACCTCAGCAGCGAGCACACAATTACAAAATGATATGCCTGTGGCGATGACAGATTCAGGCAGACCTTAAGAGCCTCAATGTTGTGCGGACTGATGCGGAAGCATGACACCCAGCAGTCGATCATTAGCTCGATGTCGGCAAAGTTATAGCCCTGACCGCGGGAGAACGGTTTGGCTGGGTTAAACAGCAACGCCTTCAGATCATTGATGAAGTATTGCACCAGCTTAAAGACCACATTGTTGGAATCCGTTATATTGATGTATGTGGAGGCCTTGCACAGCTTCACACAGGCAATCGCTGAGGATTCGGTGACCTGTTTCGATGGCGAATGCTGGCCCAGGCCACGCTTGATGCTCTCAATAAACTGCCTGGCCGAAAAGTCCTTGTCCTTGTCCCGCGATGCCGACTGTGTGGACTTTGAGGGCACCTTTTCCTTCTCTTTCTCCTTCTCCGACTGCTGCAGCTCGTTGACGGTGGCCTCCAGGCTGGAGGGATTCAATATCAACAGCAGCATTTGCAAAGGCCAGACCATGGTCTTGCTCTTCTTGTTTTCGGTCTTGAAATACTCGACAAAGTCCAGCAGTGGCTCCCAGCAGCTGTAAGGTACGAAATTAATGTTACCCAATATAAAAACTAAACTATTTACGCACGTGGATATATCTCGATTGGTGCCACGCTGCAGGTCCTGGAACTCCTGTGGATGGTATTCAATCCAGTTCCAAATGGCCTTCTCCAGGGAGTAGAGTAAAATCAAAGGTGGAGCGCGCTTAGAGCGGAACTTTGTGATGGTTTCTGCAAAAATGAAAGCTTTTTAATACCCTGTAGTTCTGTTGGCTAAGAACTTTTTACCTTGTAGCAGCTTGGTAAGCTTAACCATATCCATATCGATGTGTTGTATCAATTCGATGTCATTGTAATCGGGGTTCTCCTCCGAGCACGATGTCAGCTCCTGAATCCTTGCCGAGATGCGATTGAAAACAGCCGAGAAATGATTTTGGGACAGCGCAAACAGCACCTTGGAGGCCAGCGCCTTTAACTGTGCCGCATTCGGATTACTGTCGCTCTGCACATCCACAAATTGTGAGATTTCACGCAGCAGCAGCTTCACATTCATGGCCTCCTCAAAGCGGGCCGTATCCTTGGTCTGATTGGTCAGACATCGCTCGAGGGTGGTCAGTATAATGACCAGAGATTCGAAATAGCAACGTTCTGGCTCATATCGGTTTTGCAGTGCCTACAAAAGTTTATATTTTATTTTTATTAATTAAGTTAATTAAGTGTTTTTTTTCGTTCACTTACAGCCTCGTTGACGCGCTGCAGCATTTTTGTGAGGCCAGAGATGACCAGCGAAAAGCGGTAGCGCGATATGTGGATGAGGCATGCCACCAGTTGGTCCTGGCTCATACGTGCCTGTGTCCCATAAGCACCGATACGGTTCGGCAGCTGCAAAGCAAAAGAGAGAAACAGAAACGCATTTAATTGATTATTTCCATTTCATTCATTCATTCATGGGGGGTTTGCCGTTGCCACCCTCCTCCCCCTCGCACAACGTAGCCCCATTGAGAAAAGAGCAGGAGCCAGCATGCGGGTGGTGGATGGGGGGAGGCAGGCGCTGAGCAGCAGGTACATTTTTTCGCCTTGGCATTGCCGAAACGCAGCAACCTGAAAAACGTTGAAGGAACACTTGCCTGATCCTCGAAGCGCGCCAGCAGGGCACTGGCCCACTCGCCAGGCTTTTGAGTAGCCATTTTGTGTGGTTTTTGCAATTATTTAAAGCCTTTTCACTGCATTTTTTGTTTAAGTTCAAGACCCGACGCGCCCACCGAAATTTGAAACTGAAACCTATTAATTCCCAATTCGGTATTTGCCGTTGCGTACAAGCGGTATGGGATTTTTCCCAATTCCCAATTGTGGACAAACGGTATTGGAATTATAAAAATCCAATTGGAGCTCACTTTTGACGCAAAAATGAGCCGTTCACAGTTTCTAGTGTGACCGCGGACTTATCGACAAAATATATCGTCTGAACCTCAAAAACATACCATAAGTACCGTCTCATTTTCAAAATATACCGTAGACCGTTCGTTTAAATCACACATTGGTCACACTAATGCAACTGTAATTATCGATACTATCGATACCTTCCAAAATTACACGGAAGTTGGCGCCAATAATAATTTCAAATATAGATCCAAGCAACCAAATTAAAAACGAAAAATTAAACTGAACCAGATCTCCCTTCTTTTCGGTTCATATGAGCTCTTAAGAGCGCGCTGTTTTAAAATTAAAAAAATCATTTCTATTGTTAGTTATAATTCGTTTATTTAATGTTGTTTATGCATAACAAATTATTACTATTGAATATTTTTGATAGTATTCCTCTGTTTTAGCCGGTGCTGTTGTGTCTCTTGGTTGGTTGGTTGGTTGTTTGGTTGTTACGTTTCTGTGTCTGTGTGTGTGTGGGGGCTTTCGTGCAAATTATAAATAATTTCCAGTAATACTAATCAAATATTTGTAATGTTTCAGCATTTCGAGCAGTAGTGATTTAGAGTTTCGTCCAACATTCGTTATTAATAATTAAATTGTTCTATTCGTGGTATAAAGTTAGTTTTTCGTTTTCTTTTTGTTGCTACCTAAAAAACACATTTACAGTCGCATATAGGACAGGTATTATGTATGTATATAATAAATACCATTTATTGAAAATGTCTGTGTTATTTTTCAAAAATAACAGCACTTAAGTAGACAAAAAATGTTTAATTTAGGCATAAGCTTATGTTACATTCGTTTTTATTGGCCGTTTTTGGGGAAGTGTGTTCATTAGCTTCTACTAATTAAAGAAATTTAAAAGAAGCGTACAGAAAATAGATTGAAAATATTATCGCGGTATAGTGGTAGGTAGGGTAGGCGTTGCAGTTATACGAGTATTCGTTTCGAGTATTTCCTTTTTGATTTCCTTTGCATTGGAATATACGAGTATGTATTGTTTGTATGTATGGGTTTTCTCTGTCCTTTAAATGCAGGTATTGATATTACTTCGTTAGTTATGGGCTGCTATAATTATTTTTTTTATATCGGTTAGATGGGTACATTACATTCTTTCTTTGCTCTATATATGTATGTATATTCTGTATGAGTATATATGTAACTTTCTTTTGTAGGTATGTCAAGTTTCGTATGGACGTTTGATGATTAGTTGATCGGAAATGATAAAGTGCTAAAAGTGTCGCGGGAACTGAGTCTGAGAATAGCGCAGAACTGATGCTCGTTGTAAATAGATTTACGCGTAGATGTTTCAAGATCCCTATAGTATGTATCTATGTATATTTTTTTGTTTGCGTTGTTTTCCTCTTCGTTGGCTTATAGCTAAGTGGTTTTGGTTTTTTATTTTTGAAATTTGATTTCAATGCAGTGCAACCCTGCCGTTCTTGAGCAGGCCTGGCAACTCTGAAAAGCGCGAGTTGCCTACCGGTAAATTAGTGCCTAGTTTTTTGTAAGGGGTTTCCCCGCCTCAATTTTGCGTTTACTAGAGTTAAGAGACTAAATTTAACAATTCCATTGGGGGCATCAGAGAGAATCAATTGTTGGAGGGGTGGGGAGGGTAGGGGAGGAGTTTAGAAGCTTAAATGGTCCACACTTGAACCTTTTCGGCCACCACACACCAGCTGGCACGCTCGTAGTAGGAGCTCACGATATGCAGACTGGCCACATGATGGTTGATCAGCGCGTCCAGCTCGCCCTCGCGGAACACATGGTAGTAGCGATGGTGTGTGCTCGAGCCGCCTTGGGAGGGGCTGTCCAGCGAGTTGGTGGAGCTGTTCGAGTGCTCCATCGAGTCGGTGGAGTTGCGCTGCTGGAGCGGTGCCTGCTGCTGCTGCTGTTGCTGCTGTTGCTGCTGTTGCTGCGTTGCCGAAGGATTTGCGCACACGGGCGAGGGGGTGCTGGGCGTGCTCTGCTTCATGGCCGCCATATTGCGGCGCCGCTGTCCGTAGTCGTGCATGGAGGCGCCTATGCCCTCGCCCAGCTGGTCGCCGCCACGTGCCTCGAGCGCCTCGGCATCCTCGTCCTCCTCCTCTTCGGGAATCACATCGTCCTCGTCGTCGCGCACATCGCTGTCGCCATCGTCCTGCAGCAGGTAGGCTGTCTCCGGATTGAGCTGGTAGTGGCGATTCCGCTTGTAGTTGAACTTGGAGATCTTGCAGTGCTCGTAGATGCCCAGCGAGTAGCTGGACTCATTCTCCTCCTCCTCCTCCTCCTCTTCGCCATCCTCCTCTTGGATGGTGAAGCTGCGAGTCTGCGAGGACAGCGAGGAGGTGCTAGAGGAAATTGGTGACTGCTGCAGACTCGGCTGCGTGGAAAGATTGACCAGCATCAAGCGACGCTCTCGCAGCTCATCCCTGAAGGCGCTCAGTTCGCCATTCGAGCGCTTCTTGGCGCCGCCCAGGTACTCGGAGAGATCTCCGATACCATCCAGGGACCGGCACTCCGCACGGCTGCTCTTGTCCTCCAGCTCCCGCTGCAGCTGGGCCGTCAACTGCTCGGCAAACTCGGCACAGTCCTGCGTCTGGCCCGACTCCCGTTTCTCCGGCAGCAGCGGGGCACTGTCCGCATTGAGGATGATGTCATCGTTGGCATGGGGCACGGCATTATTGATCTGCAGCTCGCCCTTGTGGTACTGCTCCTGCTGCAGACTGATCATCTGCGCCAGGCTGGCCTCTCCCTCGTCCTGGGACGCGGATGTGGAGGCGTCGCCGCCCTCGCCCTCGCCGCCACTGCCAGTTGGGATCTTTGCCGAGCGCGGAGCACTGATGACACTGTCAATGGAGTCGGGCGAGGAGGGTTCACTGGAGTCGCTGTCCAGGTCGTCGGTGGCCGGATTGAACAGTTCCAGAGAGAGCAGCCTGCTCGCCAGCGAGTGGGCAGAGGCCGATGTGGACACACCCGAACCCGAGGCACGCCTCACAATCGGAAAATTCTGGCGCTGCAATTGCAGGGATTGCTGCTTCCGGAACTTGGGTATCGGCGGCAAGTCCCTGATTGTCTGACGCGTGATTTTGTGGACCGGTGTGTGGGGCTGTGGCTGCAGCTGGGTCTGTGTCTGGGGCTGTGTCTGGGGCTGTGCCTGTTGCTCCTTCTGCTGCTTGATGTGAGCCTCGTCGAAGCTGAAGCGTGCCGGCTTCGTGGGTGGCGTCAGTATGGCCATGGCCGCCGACACAGCGGTCGTGGACTGTGGCGGCGACGTCACCGTGCCCTGTATGGCGGCAGGGGAGTGCGCCGGAGTCGGAGGGCAGGGCATTATCAGCGGAGAGGTTGGCACAGAGTGTGTGGGCGGCAGTCGGAAGTTGGGATTGGTACCCTGTTGTGGGTGGTTAGCTGCTCCAGCGGTGGCCCCAGCAGGCGCATTCACCGCCTGGCCATTGCTGGAGGAGGAATTACTCGAGCTGGAGTTGGAGTTCTGGTGCTGCTGCTGGTAGTTCAGCTGCTGCTGATGCTGCTCCGGCTTGGGTATGAAGATGACCGAGGCGAAGCTGTCCTCGGACTCGATGCTCGTGTCCGACTGCAGGCTGCTGTCCTTGGAGGAGTCCGAGCCGGACTCGCGCGAGTGCCGCCTGGCCTTGGCCTGCTCGCTGTCCGCACAGGCGAAGCACTCCTGCTGGTACTGGCTGCAGTGGCAGCTGTTCCCCAGGCTGCAGTCCACGCTGCTGCAGTACGTCACGGGACCGGCCGCGGTCGTGGCTGCGGGTGCGGGTGCGGGCGCGGGCGAGGTGGCCGTGCTGGACAGTATCAGGTGCGTCAGGTGATGCTGCAGATGGTGGTGATGATGGTGATGGTGGTGCTGTGGTGCCGGCGACACTGTGGCCGCCTGCTTGTTATTGTTGTTCGTGGCAGCCTTATCCGCCGCAGCTGGCGTCTGTACAGGATTTGATGGCGTCTGGGGCGCACTCTTGATGTTCTGGATCAGCTTGCTGATGCCCGTCTTGGTCACACGCTCCAGACTGCCCGTCGAGCTCTTGATCTTGGTGGTGAAGCCCTCGCGGATCACCTGCAGCCGCTTGGAGAACATGGCCGAGCGACAGAGGAAGGCCTCGTTCAGCGACGTCTGCTTCTGTATCCGCTTTCGCACCCGTTCCTTCTCCCGCAGCCGATTGCAGGCCATCAGCTCCTCGTTGAGAGAGCTCTGCTTGCGCAGAAAGCTGGGCAGGCCAGAGGCAGTGCCTCCTGGTCCTGGTACCACTCCCACTCCCACTCCCGTTCCTTTGGACGTTGCCGGTGGTGAGGCCACCGATGAGGCATGCTGATGGAAATTGGAGGCATAGCAGCCGCTGCGCGTGTACAAGCTGCTGCTCACTCCCCCGTTTGAGCTGTTGTAGCTGCTCATCATGTGGAACGCCTCGGAGGTGGGCGGCGTAGCTGCATCGGCCAGGCCATCATCCTCGCACAGCGACTGCTTCTGTTTGATGAGCTTGGGCCGGCGGCTGAGCGTGTTGCCCGCACTCGCGGTGGTGGGCGGCGAGTGGCGGCCATTTGTCTGCTGTCCCTCGGGTGCATTGAGCAGCAGAGCCGCCGCACTGGCCTTTGTCTCGCCCGGAATCAGGGGACCCCCCAGGCTGGGCACACTCGAGCGGGAGCGAACGATCTGCCGTGGCGGCGGCTGTAGAATGCTGCCCAGGCTGCGGGACTTGAGGCCGGCGGACAGTGGTGGATCTGGCGGAAAGTCTTCAAAGTCCTCCAGGCGACGCAGCTCGATGGGCAGATCCTTGGCATCCTCATAGTCCAGGCTGCTGTCGTTTTTGGTGTCCTTGGAGGACCACGAGTCCATGAACCAGGCATGACGACGTCCACGGGCCAATTTCTGCAGCAAAAAATGAAAGATTAAAATTATTTTCTAGCTTGTGTGTTTGGGTTCTTGATCCTACCTGAATGGCCCGTCGCACAAAACTGTAGCAGGACTCGCCGGGCGACGATGAACTGAGACTGGAGCTGTCGCCGTCTCCTGCCGAGCGACTGGAGTTCGTTGAGTCCTCCGTGTAGGCGTGGTAGGGCGGCTGACAATTGTCATCGTCCTCTTCATCAGAATATGAATAATTGCGATTCTTGGGCGGCTGCCAGGGTATGAGGACATCCTGCGACTCAAAGCGGCGATGACGCTGCTCCAGTGCCCACACAGTTATGACGACACGGCCGCCAATTCTCAGTATTCTGGCCAGCTCCCTCAGGGCCTGAACGCGTCGCTCGGTCGTGGCAAAGTGATGCACCACGGCCAGCGAAAGCACCGCATCGAAGCTGTCATCGCGGAACGGCAGCTCCAGATTGTCGCACAGCGCCACCTGCGAAGCGAAAGCAAAGCACAATGAGAAACATGAGAAGGAGGGAAGGCCAACAGGAAGGAAGGCTAACAGGAAGGAATTCCAGTTACCAGCACCAATGCCAATTAGGTTACGCAAATGCAGAGCCCACGCAGGAATCTCTTTGAAACAGGAACTGCCACATTCATAGCCGCCTTCCCTAGGGTCTTGCTGGCAAAAGTATTCAATTTGAAATTGTTCTGCAGCTGCGGAAAGGTCAGCCAGGACTACCAGGGGGGATAGGGGATAGGGGTAGAGAGGACAGTGTGGCCGAGTAGGAGTAATGCAATTTTAAGCTCTGATGCAGTTGGGGAACTGTTCACAAAGGGTTCGTTTGCGACAAAAGCCATTTCCATATCAAAGCGGTTCAATATCATTGTATAATCTCTTTTCTCTTACACAGTGTGCGCTCGATAGAGAGAAGGAAAGTAAGTAAGTTTATTGCTTAATGCAAGAAAAGCTGAAAATTCTCTTACCGAGAGTAGACTGTAATCCCTAACCATTTGTCTACAGACTTTTGCAATTAGTAAGTTTTTCGTACTCAATGTGGGGTGCTGGAAGGCAAAAGAAAACCAAGAGACTCTCCCCCCATCGGTTGGGGAAATTGTTCGTTTGGTTTTTGTCAATTTGTAATTCTTGTGGGGACGCTTGACCGACCCATCAAGACAGGAACAGACAGAACAGTACCTGACCTGACTCAACATGGACATAAGACGTACATACTCGTATAAATTGCTTTTACCTCTTGATGCATGTTTACAGCAATGCACGCCATTTATATTCATTTGCATGGCACGGACAGACCTCGATAACACCGTGACGGTGTGAATTACCCGGGCAGAAAAAGAGGAAATGGCCACACAGATGAAAAATTGGCGAACGTGTCGAATTGTTAAGCGATTTAGCTAGGGTTCTGCCCTACCTTTTTTTTTTTTACTTATTTTCCGGATGCTGCATTGGGCAACAAACTATCGATTTATGAATCTAATTTATGTTGCTTAACAGGCAAAAAAATATGCAAACTATCCCACGGTTTTCATGCTGTGGCTGTGACTGTGGCTGTGACTGTGACTGTGGTCTGTTGTGTGGCCACAGAAAAGTGTTTTCGCTCTCACTGATACAATAGCAATTTATTTGCTGTAATCTATGGATGCACACTCCATTGAAAGCTCTAGGATTATCACGAATAAGCGTCACTCTCTCTCTCCCTCTTGCTCACTGTGTAATTTTCTGCAAAATGTAGAAGCCTTGACCCAACTTGCTGTGAGTTTTCTACCTATTTTAAGGGCTCTGTGCCCTTTGCCTCAATGCGAGTTCAGTTCTGTGCATGTACCTGCCAGAGTCTTCAGCAAATATCAATTAACATAAGTGTTTTCGAGCACTGACATGTCGATGAACGAGCATAGAAATTGCGACAATAGTACGAGCAGCAGCTGAAAGAAATAGTGCCCCCATCTAAACGTTGGAATCCATTAAACAGAATTGAATTGCATTTCACTGCAAATATTTAATCTTTGCTGCGGGAAATTCTTGCTTAAAACAGCAGCATTCCCATGAATTTTAGGTGAGGCAGCATTTGAGTTATATCTAGTATACGTTGTCCGTCGCAGGACCATCGCTCATTCCCATTCATCTACTATAGCCCCCTAAGCCTCGCTGCATTCTACTCGCATAGAAGCCGCTTGATGCATTGCTGCCTTGCTGCCTTCATAGTTTCGCGTTTCAATGTCCAAGATAGGATGAATGCGTGCGCTAACATTTTTCTTTTTCCCTTCTCTGCTTTCACTGCTATGCGCTTTACAAATCATATTTATAGCAGGCAGTCGCCATTTTGTACACACACACACACACACACACAGTGAGAGTGCTTTGTGGGTGTGTAATGTCACACGGGTCGGTCACATTACCCTTTTGGAATTTATGTTGACAAGGTTTTCTCCTGGCGGAGAGTGCCATGTGCCAGGTGAGAATGAAACATGTTACGCATACGCGACGTTGCACGCTAATGAGGCCAAAGCCGCTCAAAGTTTCACCAAGAACATACATACACACAGACAGATAGAACGGGGGGGAGTACGGGGGGGATCAGCACTCTCGGCTAAAAGAAAATACTTATATTTTATGCAGTTCCTCTTTGGCCTACTCGACTTGCGGCTTATTTAAATGGCGCTTAAGCCAAGAACGGCCCCTCGAGCCGTCTCTTTTTTTTCCCGTTTGCTCCGCTTGCTCCTTTTGCTGCTTTTCCCTTTTGGTAAATTGCAGGTTTCACCTGGCCCAAAAAAGGAAAGTGTGCCACAAGCTACCAGAGCCTTTCCGTGTGGCCCTTTCGTTATTCTCTGCTGCTGCAAGGAATCTGGCTGCGCTTTCGCTTTCCGCTCTTATTGAGTTTTACTTTTTGTTATGTTTTGCGGCCACGGCGCTACCCACTTTTATGCGCCATTTTGGGCGCGGCTCAAAATTTATGAGCCTCCAGCCCTACACAGGATATCCCCCCTGCACCCAGACTATGTGTGTGTGTGTGTGTGATTGTTGCAGCTGCTGACGCTCCACTTGCTGGTTTATTGGCTTGCAAAAATTATTGAAAACCAGGCCATGCACGAGCTGCAGAAATCAAAGTTCCTGCCAGTAAGTGCAACTTTCAGTCGCCCGGCCAAAGTTAAATTGGTTTTGCATAAAGTTTACGTCTCACAGCGAAAAACTTTCATCTGCTTGCATGTCACGTTTGCATCGGGTGCTGGCGCTGGCGCTGGTGCTGGTGCTGGTGCCGGTGCCATTTGAGTTTATTTTAAACACATTAGGTAAATGGAAACAAAGCCAGCCAGAATCCCAACAATTGAATGTGATTGCAATTTGCTGTTTTTATGCAGCGACAGTCTCTGCATACTGCCAGCAAAAAGTGATTAGAAACACATGCAAATAATTGGCTAAATGTCAAGGACGCGCAATCAGTGGCACGTTGTCCGGTGGCCGATAATATGACAGGTTATTAAATAAATTAAACCATTTACAGTAAATGCTGGGTGAATGGCTGCAGCTGTGCAACTGGAACTGGAACCCTCGCAACGGCCTCGTACCTTCCCGTCGTGCAATCCCACGCAAAAGCAATTTAAATGCGAAGAATGCGTGTTGCGGGAGAGAGGGTGAGGAATGCATTTCTTAGTAAATGGTATTTTCTTGCCTGCAAATGGCAGCATAAATAAGCAAAATGATGTGAAGCCCCGGCGTTAGTAATAGATTATTGCAAAAAGCGTTGCATACCTCAGGGCGGGCAACTGAATAATAGCCCGTGCAGTGCGGGCGGAGCGGGTGGGGCTGGGGCTGTGGTAGCAATTTATAGCTGCTCGCTGTAAAAGGAAATGTTGTGGGTAGCCAGCAGTAACAGCGGGGAAAAAACAGGAAAAAAAATAGAGAGAGAGAAACCATACGGAATGGTTGTGTCATTGTTAAGTGAAAATACAGCTCGAGGGGAAAACTTTTCGCTGTTATGGCTGATGTTCATTACGCCCATGGCAGAGGGTATTACATTTAATGCCGTGCAGAAGTTTTAAGCGGAGAAACGATTCAAGGATTTCATATATAAAACATTATAAATATCAGCATGATCCTGAAAGTCAGCTGCTTGGGCTATTTATTTAGTTTTGAGTTGCGAATATATTTCTCATCCCTTTCATGCACAATGTTACTGGATATGCTGGCAATTCCTACCACGATCAACAGGCTAGCCAGGCTTTGCTTAAACTTTGTCCACCATTAATAAGTTTCTACATCTATATGCTTTGGGGTGCATAAACATATTTATCTTTAGGGCCTGTGATGCATACGCATCGAAAGTTCAATTTAAAAAAAAACTGCATAAGTCTCGCAATTAATTTCACAATCAATTTAAAAGACGAAACTCATTAAAAATCGTGAGTGCAGAATAAGCAGTGAATAATATGGTATTTCCTGTCTTGCATCCTTCGATTATTCTGTGACAGTAATTGATATCTTTTGTTCGCTGATTGCGAGCGGAATTTTCATTTATTGCAATTAAAACAATTTCATTCTTCATGCTTACGAATGCATTTATATACGTACGTATAGCAACTGCGGCTATCTTATATTGGTAGTATCGATTCATTGCCCATTCAAAGTTGGTCAATTGGAAACTTGCTTGCGATTTGCGTCTGCACCAACTGCGCAGCAATTATGCAACGTTTGTGCCTGCAAAGGAGCTGCTGCAGTTTATTATATCCCACCAGCACATTCACACCGCCTCTGAGTGCTCTCTAACGACTCGCTTAACGGCGCCCTTGTCGGCCATTGCAATTACGGAGCATTAAAAACTCCCCAATGCAACGGCAGCAGGAACATGTGCAAATAATTCCCAATGATAAGCATAATTTATGCGTGCTGCTAATGGCCAACAACTCAAGTGGCGCAGCAGCAGCGGCATTTGAATCCAGCGAATGTTTTATGGTTCTCGCCATCCTGTCTCCCTGTGTGTGCCGCTTGTTAATGGAAAATGGGTCAATTGCATGGCTGCAACTTGCCACGACCACGAAACACAAACACTTGCATACAATTAGCACCGTAGAGAGGGCAGGGCACACACACATCCTTTTGACTCCAGACCCATTGTACTCACCTCACCGCCCTTCTCGTGGGCCACTTTGCTCAGACGGTAACACCGCTCCACGCCAATTGTGCAAATTGCCGGATTGCATTGTGTGAGGTAGCGTCCGCTGCCACAGCCCACGTCGCACACCACAGAGCCCGGTTCCAGGTTGCTCAGAAAGTGCGCCATACGTGGCCGCACTGGGCCCGTGGGCTCCTCGCAGTGCTCGTACACATCATGGACGTAGGCACGCTCCAGAGCTGCCGAACGACCGCTGGCATCGTTACTTAACGATGTTCCTGACGATGTTGCTGCTGCTGCTGCTGCTGCTGCTTGCGTCAAACTCTTTGTTGCCTCAGCTGTCAGGGTTGAAGGTGTGCCAGCTGCAGGTCCAGGTCCTGCCGCTGCTCCTGTTGTTTCGATTGTTGTTGTGGAGGCTGTTGGTGATATAACTGTGGGCGCCAAGTCTCCCGTTTGGGTTATGCTCGATGCCCCATTGGTTGCTGTGGTGGTTGTCAATTGTTTGGTCATTGTTGCTGTTGCTGCTGCTGCTCCTGTGGCTGCTGCTGCTGCTGCTGTTGTTGATGTGTAGCACTCTTCAAGTGTTGTTGACAGTAAAACTTCATCTGCAGCAGGAACAACGAGAAAAGGAAATGGATTTCACATGAATTTGTATTCTGATATCTTGAATCCTTTGAGTTTTGCACAGACCCGAAACAAATACCCCAATAGTAGCATGATATAACTATTTATTGTGTGTTTATTATTACGAATTTCCGAGAAAACTCATTGAAAGGTACGCGAAAGAATTTTCCGAAATTTAATCAACCTATCCTCAGCCCCTCCCTGTCGTGTGTGCAAACTGCAATGTAATTTATAATCTGCCAAGCAATTTGTATAATTAAGGCAATTGCCAGACTGAATGCATGCCATAAAGTCAATTCTGAATTCTAAGCAAAGAAAAAATCAAGCAAACAATGCAATCATGCTTGTACTGGTTGTTGCTGCTGTTTTGGTGCATGACATCAAGTCGTAAAATCGTTAGAACAACGTCAGCACAAAACCCACACACTAAAACCCACTCACTTGGACCCATGCAGTGGCAGTGGCAGAGGCAGTGGCACAAGGCAAAGGCTAGCCGAAGTTGCATACCGGAAATGTGAAAACTGTTCGAAGCTCCCATTGGTGTTGACATTTTATAACTGAGTTTCCGGTGGAAGTTTTCACTGCAGTTTGAATGGAAATTTTAACGCCATCGGCTCTTGGATCTTGGCTCTGGGCCACTGGGCCAGCAGTCAGCCCCTAATAAATTGCATTAAAAAGCCGTTGCACAGTAGAAAATTACCCGGCGGGTGCAGCCCGTGTGGGCGGAAAAGTGTGTGCCAAACGACATTAGTGCTGCGAAATGAAATTATAATTGAAATCTGATTAAAAGCAGTTGTAGTGGCAACAATGACACAGCATTAACAGCATTCAGAAGGAGGACAAAAGTGGCACTAGGACTAGGACAAGGAGCCTGTGAATAGGTCATTTCCAAAGGGTGTCAATGGGCTATCGCCCGTTCTGCGTCCAGTCACCAGTCGACTGGGTGGCTGTCTTAGAGATTGCGAGGGTGTTAATAAACTCTGCAAATGAGTTATTGAATATTCTTACTTAATGACTTTTTGTTCAGGGTATCTGAGAATGTAATGCGCCTGCCTAAAGAGTATAAATATAAGTAGAATTGTTAGATGCAGCGGATAATACCTATTAGTGATACAAATTTCTTCTTGGATCGAAATGGATATGGAAAAGGAATAAGATAAGCTCCAGGTGACTAAGCAAAGGTTTCACTATCAGAAAGCAATAATAGCTTAGTAAAAGTCAAAAAAGAAATAGTCAGAATGTAGTCAGTCCCCCAGCTTTATACTCTAGCATATTCCCAGCTTTATTTTCTACATTCCTTTTCGTGCCATAATTCTCTATCGTCCTGCTGCCTCTAGATAAGAACCTCCCCATTCTATGCATATTGTTAAATAATGAACCACCATTAACATCATCGGCCTGGTCGATTTGTCCTATCCAACAAAATGCTTCCCCTTGCAAACAGGAAACATACACATACGCAGCATGGTCCAGGCGGATGCTCACCTTTTGTTGGGCCGTTGTTGCGCTGATAACTCGCATTCAACAAAGCCGTCGACGACACCAGTTCCGACGATAACATGCGACAACAGACCAGATTGCCTATATAGGCTGATGATAAAGATGATGAGGATATAACGACGACGACGACGACGACGACAACGACGGTAATGACGACGACGACGACGACTTCGAAGGATACGATGGGAACGGGAACAACAACGTCGCAGTCAGAAAATCAATGTGCATGCATAATTTAAAGTCGGTTGCGGCACTTGGACCCTTGAATCAACTTCCACTGCTCCTTTGGGTTCGACAAGTTGGCGTAGCGCTGTGCCAGTATGTATTTTTAGAATTTCGAAGCGGGGCACGTTTTATACGTTAATTTGCTCAATTTATTTTTGAAATCTATCATTATAGCAACTACTACACGATGTAATTGCTATTGTTTGTTGCTGCTGTTTCTGTTGCTGTTGGCTGCTGGCTGCTGGCTGCTATTGCAAAGGACACGGGCATGGACACGGACACGGACGCACGCTTGCCTTGCCTTTGCCTTTGCCTTGGCTTGCCTGGTTCGAGTTCGAGCCCACAAAATAGGATACACAAAATGCTTTTCCAGCAGTGTGGCTCCGTTGCTTTGGCTATGGCTCTGGATGTGGCTCCTGTCAATGCCTCTGGCATATGACGTTTCCTTTGTGTGTATGTCCGCGTGTGTATGTGTGTGTGTGCGTGAGTGGTTGTTTGATTTTGCTGCTTCTTATAGTAACTTTTCACTTGCACTTTTCTTCTACTGGCGCTTCCTTATCAACTTTCTCTTCAAATAATTTTCCATTATCCACTTCGATTTGATTTCGGGGAGTATGTTTCATTTCTAGGACACTGGCACTTGGCGCTTCAATTATATACGAATGGATTTTGTCTGAGTCAGTGTTGGTGCGCGTTTGACTGTGTGCGTGTGTCGTCCTGTGTCACAGTGTGTGTGTGTTTTTTTTTTGTGTTGGCTTAACGTGTCGGCCAGCCGCTGCCGTGTCTGTGCTCTTGGAGTCAACGTCGCGTACTAACGCGAAAAGCCCATTGGACTCCAATCTGTTTGTTCAAGGATGTTGGCTCGTTCTCCTGCCACATGTGTATTCCATTCGCGAAAGCTCTCCACAACTTGACGAAAGCTTTCCTGCGTACGACGGGCAGATGTACAGCTGTTGAAAGAGAGGGAAAGTGATGCGGTTGGCAGAGTGTGTATTAGAGTGAGAGCGCAGCAATTGGAGCGGGAAAATTCGACAGTCTTTAAAAGTGGCTTTCTGGATTTAACATACGAGATCATGAAACAGAATGATGCTAAAATATGCAAATATAATACAGTAGATATCAGCTATATGCAATGAATATATGCTTAAAAATAAGCAATATAAAAATGTATTATCTTTTATGCCTTATTCATAAATTATTACTCAATATTAATATTGGGAAGGTTGCCAGTTACAAAATAAATTATATTATTATTTTTTTTTTTTAGTAAATGATTAAATATAAGTGCAGTTTGTTTGGCCATAATTCTTTTTTACTCATTCTTTTTTGCTCATTTTGTAACCCTTTATTTATTGAATTAATTTCGCCAGCAATAACATTTTTAATTTCAGAGAAAACCCTTTAATTAAAACTCTAGGATGCTATACAATTTTTGCTGGGAAAACTCCTCAATTGCTGTCTATTAATAGCCAAAACCCTGGCAATTAAATGTAAAACATTACAAAAAGAAACAAAAAGCTCGAAACTCGTCTTTTGTTCGAGTGTTCGACGCGAGTCAGCCTGTCAAATTTCATGAATGAACCCTCAAGCGCAATTCAAGAAAAACTCGAGCAAAAACCGCAAACAACAAAAAGCCCCATGCACAGAAATAGAAGCTTCGTCAAGTTGGCCAACGAAATTGTGGGTTTAAAATAGCCAGAGCCAGTCATGAAATAGGCGAAAAATAGCTCCACGAGTTTGCCAAATGGCGCAAACTCTACCCGGAGAGCTCTCGTCGCTCTCTTGCTCGCCTTCTTGTACATGCCCCATTGGGTGTCTCTTTTTGTGACATAGGCCAGGCCCGCGTCACGCTGCTCGTCGCCTGATTACTTTTGATGAATGAAAAGCTTTCTGGTTTGCCTTGCCGCTATCTGCGCGGCGTGTAGAGTGAGTAAAAAGGGAAAACTCCTTCTCTGCCACCCTCGCCACACCAAGCCCCCCAAGCCCACCAAGAGCCTTTTGCTATAGTTGTAAAATTGCGACAGCTACTGACGTCCTGGCCCCATGCATAGTAAAAGCTTGCTGAGACAGTGTGTGTGTGTGTGTGTGTGTGTGTGTGTTCGTATTTGTATGTGCATCTGTGTGTGAGTGTATGGGGAGTGGAGTGAGTGGGAGCCCGAGCGTCACATGTCTTTTTTTGGGCAGCATGACTAATATAAGCAAATGCCTATCGCGTCGCAGGATGTGGGGCACATTTGGCGACATGCCAGAGCAGATACGCATTCTTGGCCGAAATGCGTCTGTGTAACTGGTAATGGCTGCTTTTCACCGGCGGATACGGCCAGGGGATATGTTGATGTCGTCACTGAACCCCAATAGATTCTCTGTTGAATCATCGAGCGTGGAGTGTGAGTGTTTTCATTGTTTCATTTTATTGCTTCGGGCTTATATTTTTTTTAGACTGGCGAAACAAAGAAAACTTTGCGTATGACAGATTGAACTTTGGCCTCATGTTCGGAGGTGGGTTCGTTCTCTCCTTCAACCATTTCATCTGCAAGATGTTGCTCTTTCTACGTTGTGGGGGCGGTAAACGTCATAGCTTTTGACGTGGTTGTGTCGCAGCTCGTCTAAATTTGACTCGAATTGGGAAGAGATAGACAAACTTTGCGGTGTTCCCAAAATAGCAAAAAATAACTCAAAAATGCCACGATAATAGCTCTGGATGTTGCTGAAATCTCATGTAGTTGCATCACTGCTTATTTTATGTTTTTTTTTTTTTAGTTATTTCTTTGAGTATTTCAAATGAATATTTTATTAATTTATTGCAGCTTGTTATTCATAATTAAAAAAAAAATGAATAATAATAAATTAAAATTTTTATGCTGGCCTCTATAAATTTCTGGAATACCTCATATACGAGTACACATACATACATATGTATGTATGTACATATGTACAAATATATGCATAATAATAATAAATGTACGTACCATGTGTGTGTGTGTTTGGGTTTGGGTTTGGTCGCACGCCTGGCATCTACCGAATGTGCCATCATTAGTTTTGTCATAGTCATAAATCATGCGGCACCCCACCACCACCCCCGCCCCATGAGCGGCAACTGTAGCCGGCAGCACGCCAACGAAGACTGGATGGCAGGAAAACATACACGTTATGGCTGCATTGCTAATAATGTCACGTAGCACAGCTTTTGACAGTCAAGTGTCACATGCTCCGGCTACAATCCTTGGGGTATGGCCATGATTATACGCTGCTTAACATGTCCAATTATGTAGGAACTTCTTGGATTTAAGCAGCAGCCAAAGCAAGCCCTAGAAAACGCCAAAAAATTATACCATTTAAAACTGCTTCGATCAAAAATAAATTTAATTGCAAAAAACTGTACATAAAATTCGGGCTGAAAATTATGCCAAAACATACGCAAGGACAAACAAATAAACACGAATATTGTGGGGGGCGAAATTTCATTTCGCTTAGTTATCTACGCGCCGAAATCGTGCCGAGCCTCAAAGAGAGGCTGAATGGGCAGGCAGTCAGCCTTGCCTTGCCTGCCTGGCAAGGAGGCGTGCAAATCCTTGTCCTTGCCTGGCTAAGACATTTTCTTTCTGTGTTGCTCTGTGGGCAAATGAAGTGCAAATTATGCCAACGGCCAGTGCACGGAAAAGCGCGGAAAACAAAGGCGCTGAAGGAGCGCCAACTGCCTACCGCCTACACACTCGCCCCGAAAAGTATGCAATTCATTTTGTGTAAACATGGAATCGGAAATGGGAAATGGGAAACAAGAGGAAGTGGCTGTGGCTATGAGGGCGACGGGGCTTGGTGGGATTACATGGCAAAGCATAACTTTATTGAGGTTGGCCTGGATCACACCTCCCTGCCCTGCCCTTCCACAGCCCTGCCACGCCGAATGGCTTGCGCGTGGCATTGTCAGCACAATCGGCGCCACTTAAAATGTTCGCGTGTAGTCTGTAGTTTGTGGCAACCTCGGTTTGGAGCGTGCCCCTTGTGTGGGGGGGATAGGCACATGGCTCGACATCTTGTTGCGCCTTTGTCCATGTACCACGGTCAATGCTCGAGCTCTGGTCAATGTCAGCCTGACGTCAGCGGCCTCCAAAACCCGCCATCCACTTCTCCATCCAGCACAAACTCCACAGCGGCCCCAAGGCCAAACAAAACGGGGCGTCCAATGTCGCGTGACGCACAAGGATATTGAGTTCTTTGATTGTTGTTGCTGCTTTTTTTGCCAGCTTAGATGAATTTCTTACGGGCCTGGCCGCCTTTGTCTTGCCACTATTATTTGCCTTGTCACGTGTTTGCTCAGCCAATTAGAGTTATGGTGCGACAAAAAAAAGCGACCAAGTCGCAGAGCTTTCTATGGAGAGCTTTCACTTAGTGTGTGCATGAACCTTGGATAAGGAACTTTGAATGACAGGCGCGGCTAGATGGGGGGTTAAGCGCCCAAATTCGGGCTGGACTTCTATGATGCCTGAGAGGAAATTCCAACATCGATAAAAAGTGCCCAAGGCTGCCAATATCGTGTCTATTATCCATTTGCTCTTGGCAGAATTGTATTTTCACTTATGTATTTTATTTATTTGCTTGTAATATTTTGGTTCGTCAATGATTTAAAATTAAAGATTGTTAACAAACTGAATTCACGTTCTCGGAGCTTTGACTAGAAGTGCATCACACACACGCGAGGGCATACAAGGATGCTCGTACTCGATTCTAAAATCGTGTGATCTTGTTGCTTTCGGGCGAGGGAGGCAGCGAGGAGACCGATGAGCGTGAAGGACTATGCTGTGGCCGAGGTGGCGGACGTTGGGGATTGATGTTGGCATTGGCCTGCCGCAGATTGGCGAAGAACTGCTGTCGTCGTGGGCCGCCGCCGCGCAATGGTAACGTGGGTATCTCGCTGGGCGACTGATGGTTCATCTCCTCCTGCGAACAGTGGCGCATGGCGGGATTCACGCACTCATAGACACTCTAGAATAAATTCAAATATTAAGATATATGCAAATATAAAGATATATCCAGTGAGAACCCACCTGTTCTGAGGAATACTGATTGTTTTGGGCAAATGCCAGCGATGTGAGCGAGGGAAGGGCCTGGGCAATGTCCGAGCGTTCAATACCCCGCACAATGAGGAAAGAGCGCGGTATCAGAATGCCGACAAGCACGGCCCAGCCCGAGGCCTGCAGTCCAAGCGGAATGGCAGCATCCCGCCACTCGTCACCGAACAGAGAGAGAACAATCCAAGCGACCCAGATGACCATGATGAGCACAGCGCCGATGACAATGAGTATGCCCTCGCGATAGTTGCGCTGCGAGCGATATATGAAGGGGATCAGGGCCGCCACACTGCAGAGCAGCACAAAGTCGTAGGACAATAAGCCCCACAGCCAGTGGCCATAGTAGAGATTCTCGCAGGACACCGCCTCGGAGGCCACGTGCATCACGACCAGCAGCTGTACAGACATGCCCACCTGAACAAAGACACTGAAGACACAAATCACGGCCTGTATATAGCCATTGACGTGGGACAGGAAGCCGCCCTCAGAGCCAATAGAGGCGAGCATCAGGGCCCTGCATAGAAGCAACGAGAACACAAAGCAGTATAACAGAGACATGATGAACACCCGCACCGCGCACAGCGTGTTGAGGGTCTGAGCATCCTCGAAGGTGACGTGCGAGTTGCGCTGCTCGCCAACATACTCAATGGAGAAGGGGACAAACGAGAAGAAGACCAGGATCAGCGAGAGGAGCAGCAGTATCGAGGTGACTGGATTGCCCTCGAAGACATCGCCCACCGAAATGCGCACCACAATGAACACCAAGATGGCCAGCGTGGCTATCAGGCCTAGAATGGCGGCCGTCAGTCCCGTTGCCACCCACGTGTCCACTTTGAAGCGCCAGAACATGACCGACTCGCCGTCGAACAGGAACGGATAACGGCGGTTCTCACCAGCGCTGTACTGACAATCGAACACCTGACCGAACTTTGTCTTCAGCTCTAGGCTGGTGCTGTTGTCGCGATTGTAGTGGTAGTAGGTGGTCACGTTGCTCACTAAATTTTGCGAGGCAATCTCTCGCAGCTCTGTGCGGGTTTCCTTCGAGATATTGTCGATGGTCAGCACCTTTTTCTGGTACATCTGGAAATTCATGGAGGTGGTCAGCTTGCGCATGAGCAGCAGCGACAGAATCTCTGCAGTCTCATGCGCCTGACGATACTCGGACGTGCGCCAGTCCTCAATGAAGTTGAGAAAATTAAAGCAGCTCTCCAGCACGTACATTTCCCCATCCCGTTTGCAGTGCTTGGCCAGGGAGCCGCGCAACCAGTGCATTAAATCCACCAGCGGATCGGCAAAGCTGAGCACTCTCGAGGGCAGCACACTCTTTCCGATCAGCACCTCATCCAGGGTGGTGGACGTGGGATCCAGTTCGTTGGTGGTGCCCAAGTCTATTTCTTTCTCCATCAGGATAAATGCTCTGTTGGGAAGATCTGTGGAAAAGAAAATAAATGGGCTAGATATTAATTTATATATGTTAAATGTTGCTATGCATTTTGTGGAATTTACTAAAATATTTTAATTAGTTTATTTATCTCTCTATTGTCTCTCAGCTACCGAGCATAAAACAGTCGCTAATTCTACTATAATTTTAATATCATTATTTGTATTCACCTGCCAGGAACTCAGCATCAGTACGGTCGGTGGGCACCGCAAAGAGGGTGCCATTCTCCTTGAAATGGCTGGCCATCTTGTTGCCAAACAAAATGTAGACATTGTCCTCGCTCTTGAAGTGCATCAGACACATGTGCTCCTGACGGGCGGCCTCCATGAATTCATTGTACATCTCCAGATTCTCGGTAGCAATCTCAACGGACGCAATTTTGTCGCCCCAAGGCATTTGATGCAACAAATGTGCCACCTTGGGGAAGAGATAGGACCGTGTGCCTGGAATGGGCCAGATATTGTACTCCAGATCTTTGATGATGGACTCGAGCTGCTTGTACAGTTCATAGTCCATGAATATGCCCAAGGAGTACTGGGTGCACTGCTGCAGATATTGAACCTCCTGCAGGAGAATGCTCTCCGCCAGGCTGACGTTATCAATATTGATGGCACGAAGTCCTATGGATAAGCGGGTTATTTAACAAGTCATTTAACAAGCTGTGGGAATGGGTTGCTTACCTATTTCAAAATCTGCATTTATGAGATTCGCTTGGTTCACTCGATTGACTACAAAGAGGGCCGAGATGGGATCCTTGGTCAGGACACTAAGCATCACATCGCCCTCTATAATCTGAACGAATTCATCTTGCTCTCGTATGAGGGTTCCTTCGTCCGGGCTGCTGATTGTCAACTGCAGTCCATTGAGACATATCTCTGGCACTAAGCTGGCCGTTGTGCCACTGCTACTCCCCCCACTGCTGCTGCTGCTGCTGATGCTCTCCTCCGTAGTGGAAGAGATAAGTGGGGCCAGCTGGCCCTCCCCCGGACTGGAGGAGGCTCCCTCGTCAGTTGTGGAAGCTTCAGTGGTGGTTGCCTTGGATGTGCTGCTGCTGCTGCTGCTTGGCCTTGCCTGCTGTGTTGGTGCTTGCGGCTTGGTGATTCGCAAAGGAGCAGATTTCCTGGTCGGTGATGACACCTCCACTCCATGGCAATCGTAGACACAAAGTAGTATGATTAGGACACAGAAGAGCGCTGCATATTGATAATGAAGTGTTGGTTGGCATTAAATGTATGTATTTCAGCACGCATTAAATTATTTTATAGCAGACTCTTGGAATAAATGTCTTTATGTAAATATAGTATATAAAAGCCCTCCTAAGTGGTCGCCATTGTCCACTTCTCTCCATTTCTTTGAGGCTCTTCTCCATTCTTCTTTGTGTGTGCAGTACTCACCCAATTGTAATGGCCTCCTCGTAGCAGACTGTCGCGGACTCATGACCTTTCTGCTTAAAATTGTATGCTTTTTAATTTAACAAAAAATGCTCGTTTTTGCAGTCTTTCTCTCTTTTAACAATTACGGAGACGGCTAATTATTGGCATTTTATATCCACACACTAAAAACACAGAGAGGAAATTTTAAGTTTTTAAATTGGACATTGGAACACACGAGTAACGAGTAACAGGCAGGGCAGGGCAGGCTGGTGCTGGTGCTGGTTGAACACGAGTTTGAAACGTTATGCGAACATTTGCAGAATTTTAATTTTAGCTATTGCCATTTTTCCATGCCACTTCAACCATTTGCCGCTCTGTGCCACGTTGCGTTGCGTTGAGAGTGTGTTGCACTTTAATCGCATTAAAAATTGTCACACTAACACAGCGAAAGACTTTGGCTTGGCACAGTTTCCTCTCTGCCACATTTTCCGACTCTTCGTGATTTTCCCCACTATCAGTGTAAAGTAATGCGTTGGAAAATATTTATTTTTCTCATATTCTTTTGCGTTCAAGAAAATCAATACATAGTATTTCTTTTTGTTGCTAAAATTTATTATTTCACTTTTCACATCGATTCGCGCACTCTTATTTGCTAGTGAACCATCTGACAGTGTGGGCCACAATAATTTCGGTTTGAACCAAGGCAAAACAACAACAACAACAAAAAGAATGATGGCAACGCCTCAGTGATTTTAGGGTCAATTAAACGTTTCTCGTTTTATATTTGTCCACTGAGGTACACAGTTCCCCACCCACACACTCAAAAACTATACGGGTGTACGTACTCGTATGTATGTATTTTTTTGTGATCGTTCTGTGGACAATCAATTTGATTTGGGTGCCCGTCGGTTAACGGGTGCAGTGCATTGCAATGGCTAGACAAAAGAGTACAGAGTCAACGTTGCAATTATGTTCTATTGGCTTTTTTATTTCGTTTTATTTATTTTTTGTTTTCACTGCTTGAACCCACCCTCGAAGCAGCTAAACGCGGAACACTGTTGTGGCAATGTTCTGCACCTGTTTTGGCTGTTGGCTGTTTTGTTTTGACTAACTTGGCTTAGACCGGGCACTGGCTCGTTGTTATGGTTATTGGCTCGAATCGTCACTCAACATTGAGTGGTTTCCTCGCCACACTGTGCCGTGTTTCATAATTATAAGAGCAAATATGTACGGCTAGGTGTACTGCCTGCAACCCCTGATACGACTCCGAGCATGCCTCGAAGCCAGTTCAAATATTGGTCATTGCAATTAGTCGATTCACTGAAGAAAGTTTCGGGTTGCACATTCGAAGGGTGGCCTGCAAGCTGCCCCCTGCCCATAGGTGCTCGCGCTGGTCGAGCAGTAATTATAATTGGAGAACTAATATTGGAAAAGCTTTGACAGAATTCCCAGAACTACCTATCAAAGTTTACGCTTCGAATCTGCAGCTAGCATAGCCATACAAAATGTCATCCTTGGCTATTAAGCAACCACACTGACAGACAAACAGACAGACATGAGCTTTGACATTGGCCCAGCCCAGCCCAGGCCAGCCCAGGCCGAACTGCCGTATGGCGCGTTTCCGGTTTTCGGGCTTTTGCATAACACTTTTAATTAATGTCAAAAGCAAACAGCAGTTGAAAAACTACAAATTGCATTTAGTCACATTCCTCTTTCCCCTCCGGGACTCTTGCGTAAGTTCAATTCGCAAATGTCAGAAAGTCCAGTTTTAATTACAGTTTGGGGGCGATTCGAAGGCAATTTTCAGGCATCACTTGCTAGCTTTTTTATTGCAATTTTTGTTCTATGCAAATAAATAAATATTACACTCTGCACACACGCACACAATATGTCGCCTCTAGACCACGTTCACGATGCAACTGTTTTTTTGGTCTGCAGCAGAACTGGAAGCACTGGCAGAACTGTGGCCGCCGTAAGCCCATAAAAATGCAGCTGCATGTTAACCAGGCCTGGCCGCTCGCACCGGCCTAAGGGTTTGTGGGGGTGGTTAGGTCTTGCTCTTCACTCGTCGCACTCTTTGACACACGGCGCACTAAGGGAAAAAAAAGCCACGTAGAACGGCCTAGAATGAGGCTTTTAAGTCTATGTAAATCCAAGTAATATACGACTTTGAAAGTTAAATATATATTTTATTTAATATTAATGGTTGAACCTATAGCGGACCATTTGCACTATATAGATGCTTGTTTATCTTAGTCAATTCTGATGTTTTCCAGAATTTAAAATTACATTCCTGATTTTTTTTGTCAGTGCATTTATTTATGTGTAGTTTTGGTGTCAGCCCGGGTGCAGCTTTATGTTATTTTTGCAGTCAATATAATACAGTTATTAGTGACACCAATAGACATTACTTGACTGGTACTGTGACTGGGATTGGTGTGGGGCATATAGGTCAAAGCTTAAAACAAATTCAATTTGCATTTTCTTGTATTTTTTTTTTTATTATAAAAAGATTTTCCCGAGACAAATCAAATGAACACATGGAAATATGTATAGATAACACGTTAATTTCTCGTTAATTTATGTAAATATTTTGGACAGAACCTAAAGAGTATTTATGCTTTTGCTATGTCATAGAAACAATTAAAAATTTTGTGGCAGCCGAGAATACAGTCATGAACATAATAAACTGCGATTGTACTCAGGGAAAGAAAAAACGTATAAAAGGACATCTGTGTAGTGTCTGTGTGTCTGATCAGGTAGAAAATTTCTCTGCAAGGGTTGTGGTTGTAAAAAGGGGTGGGGGGGGGGGTATGGATGGGGGTATGGTATGGTATCTATTGCCCATCCCCGGCTCCATTGTTGGACTGCCTGCGGAACGAGTTGACGGCTGCCGGCGCACGAGATGTGACCGCACCGCTGGGATATTTCAGGCCACAGTCGTCGTCGTCACTGCATGAGGTCATCTCATCGGAGGACATTTGAAAGTCTTCCAGCTCGGAGTAGGCCTCATCCATGCTGTCGCCCATCATCTCTCCCTCGTGCTCATCGCTCGTCTTCTTCTGACTGGCAGCAGCGGTGCGAGCTGCAGGCTTATTGTCGGTTCCACAAAGTCCTAGTACGACATTCGATTTGGCCTTGGCGATCAAGCTCGCCTCCATCTTGTTGAAGGCATCGGGTGTCATCTGGTTCTGGCTGCCCATATCGTTTTGCTGGATCTGTGTGCAGAAGCGTTGTATGTGCCCCAACACTTCGGCCACTCCCAGTTGCGAGGACTGACCGAGACTCTGATCCGATGACGACTTGTGCGGCTCAGTGGTCTGCTGCTGGTGCGGCGCTTTCGAAGTGGTGCGGTATGTACAAGGGTTCTGCACTTTGTTGGTGTTGCTTGTGGGCATCTTGCCACGCTCTTGGGTAGAGCCGGAACGCTTGGGCGCCTTGCTATTGAACTTCTGGTTGGACATTGGACGGGCATTACCCCCCAGAGTGGGTGCAACGCCAATGGCAGCAACATTTTGCTGCGATGGATTGCTCGAATCTGCGGACGGATTGGTCAGCATCGCTTGGTGCTGAAAGAACATTTTATCGTACTCGGACTTCATGCACAGATACCGGAAGTGGCGCGAGTTCTCCTCGCCATAGTGAACGAGCTCTGCGGAATGGCATATAACAATTAGGGATTATATTTCAAGTTTCCAGCGGATACACCTACTGCCGGCAACCGTCTCCTGCAGCTTGTCCAAATGTTCGTTTGTCTGCTTCAGTTCCCCCGAAAAGCGTTCGATCTTGGTGCCAAGATCTCGAAAGTTCTTGAACAGGGTTTCATTAATGGTGTTCTAGATATAATTAGTGCATAAAATATCATGAGAGTAAGGCAATGTGTGAGTCGATCACCTACCCCTATGGCTGTCTGAACGGTCTGGCGTATCAGTTCGAAGAACTCCTCGGGATCATCGTCCTTATCGTCATCAGTGGCCGCACTCACACGGGGCTGGCTCGTTGACTGCAACTGTCGTGGACACGTGTGCTTTTGATGAGGATGCTGAGGATGCTGGTGTGGGTGTGCATGGGCATGCGAATGTGCCACATTCTGATGCTGATGGCTGCTGTGATGGGTCAATTGTTGCTGGTGCAGCTGGTGCTGTGGTGGGTGCGGCTGCATCGCACTCATTTGGATCGGCATCTCCATCGGCATGTGGTGTGTGTGCTGGTGCGTGCGACGTTTGTTGACCGAACCGCTGGTCCCGCTGGGTAGTAGCATATCCTTGTCGGAGAGCTCCGTGTCTGCGTTGTTGTTGTCGCCATAGTTGGTGCGCTGTGTGACGGACTTGCTGAGGGCGCGACTATGCCGTTGCTGATGTGGATGCGGATGCGAATGCTCTTTTGGCTTGGCCAAGCTGTAGACACTGTTGTTTACCTTACCATCGGGCATAGCGAAATGGGCAACCTTCTGTATTTGGGACTGACGTCCGGTGATCTTGCCGCCGCCCATGTTGCTACGCCGCGTATTCATGGCACTGTATGGCGACGGCTGGGGCTGCCCACCAGGCATCAGATGGGCCTGGGATGAGTGCGCTAGAATACTGGGGTTATTTCGCAAGTTTGCCGCCGTCAGGGGAAGATTCGTCTGAATGTAGTAGTCGTTGTCCGTCATAAAGCTGCGCTGAATGCGTGTGTCCGGCGGACGCAAGTGTCCCAATCCAGCAGCAGCTGCTCCGCCCCCAGCTGACGCATTGCGTCCGGTCTTCTGTGCGGACGCCCTGCCCGCCTGGGGTATGGCCTGTGACTTGGCCGAATGGATACCTTCCAGCTTGGAGCCATATACCTCTTCGATCACCTTGCGTCGATTGGAGCGTATCATCTTCATATTCAGTCAGTTGTATGTTAAAATCGGAAGTGGAACACAAATCAACAAATTGTCACTTGCAATTGACACTCTTCCGCGGGAGTTTTCTGTTTTCGTTTGTTTCTATTAATATACGTAAAAGTTTCGGAATTTTCCAAAAAAAATTCTTGTAAAATTTTGTTGATTTACATTTAGTATGTTGTTTCATCCGATGACTTAGCTTGTATGAGAGCACACACAGCGCACGCAAGATGGAGAGCCTACTTGATTAGTTAAAGTGTACGGATTCAGGTTTGTAGAGTCGGTAAATTAAATGGAATCAAAGCAACATTTTCGAAATTCAAAAAGTATTCTTCTTATTTATATTTTAATAAGAATCAATTTAAGTTTTAGGGCTTGATAATTTATCGTATAAATTAATTATTGCTTTGTTTTCAACAGCAAAACAAAGATTAATGAACTCAAAATGTATTCCAATTGATTAAGCATTGCCCAAAACTTGACTACTTGCAGTGCACATTTTCACACCTTTCATCCATATTCCCATCGATTCATTATTCATGCGGGGCAGACTTCTTCCCATAAATTTGTTTACCTTTTGCCGCTCCACTGGCCGCGCAAGGCAATGACAAAGACCAAAGACCGCAGAGAGGAGAGAGGATAGCAGACCAATGTTCGGTTCAATGTTTGCGGCTTCCATTCATTGACTTTTTGCCGGAAATATTTGTGTGATTTGATGTCAAATCAAAATGCTAATGAGCCTCTGCTTCTGCTCTGCTTCTATGTACATACATTGCAGCTGATTGCGACTCTTACTTTAGCTGGGGAAGTGGTTCATTCGCTTCTTGACAGCGCATAAAAAATTATTACAAATATTTATCCGACTATTTACCTTTGAACTGCCTTCGGGGTGCAAGTGCAGATGTGTATCCGAGGCGAAGGATTCGACAGCTGAGCCGCGTGGCTCGAATCCATAAGTACACAACTTTCTGGCTAGCTAGCTTTAAGGCCCGCAGCCTCAAGTCTACGAGTCTGGACTTCCAAAAATAGACCGCTTGGCCTCAGGTTACAGACACTTAAGACGTACTCGTTTAATAAAACTGAAAATAAAGGGGAAAAAGTGAAGAAACAAAAAAAGGAAAGGAGACGGAAAGGAAAAAGGGGCTCAATAAAGCGTTGGCGGAGACCCTTTAAAAATTGGGTCAACTGTCGCCGGGACTGTGCCTTGAAACAAAAGACCCATCCATGGAATGTTGCATTCTACACCCATTCTGAAACCATTTCTCTTGCCCTTGATGGCCCCATTATGCAAATTGCGTATACGACGTGTGTGCGTGAGGGGTGGCATGGGCATGGGCATGGACCTGGGCCTGGATGGGGGAAGCTGCAGAAGACATTATCAACTGCCGCATGCAGATAATTTAACTGACAATCTGTTGCATGCGTCGGGCCACAAACAAAGTTATTATGTACCACATAAGATGAGATCTGCTGGGATAATTTTAATTTAATGTAACGCCTTCCGGCCTTGCTCGGTTTCCATTTCTATTCAAATGCTCTCTCGAGTGCAGCTCATTTCCTATGCAAGTGAGTGTTTTGTGTGTGTGTGTGTGTGGGTGTTTGTGGCTTTGGCATAAATATAAGCCATGAGCCATGAAACGCCGACGACAGTCAACGTTTTGATAACTTATTGTATGATTCCTGCCAGTGACTGGCTCTGGTTCTGTTTCTAGTCTGGCCTGGTCGTGTCCTGGCATCCATGCCTGCAGTTGACCACAAGCCCCATTCTCTCACTGTCTGTATTGTGAATTTGCCTTCATACTTGCCCCATTATGTATATTGCACAATGCGGAATACAGAGAGAGAGTGAGAGAGGGAACTGGGATCAGATTGTTTTTTCATTTGATGCAATTCCATGAAAAGCCGCTACTAAGCGCATGTGAGTGCCGACTGCCATCCGAACTGAAGAGCTTAAGTATTCATGCTGCCATGGTAATGCAAAATACCAGCACTTGTTTATATTCATATTCATCTTTATTATTAGCATTTCAGTAGAAATGATTTTGATTTCTGGTTTTGGTCTGTCTGTGTGTGTGTGGGAACATCTGTTGAATGGGCACAAAGATTTGGTTTTAGGGGATGAATGACCAAAACGTGCACCATTTGAAACGAATATTAGTCATTTTCATTATGTGAAACGATAAATTTGCTGGGACCAGAGCATTGGACAGGCTTAAGGCAGCGAAATTTCCAAGAAATTTATCACCCAGAAAAGATTAGGCCGCAATGAAGATAAATCAACAAAAATTCTGACCACGTGTCGTTTGGCCACAAATTCACAAGTGGCTCCAATTTATAAGCCACAAGAAATGACGAGTATTACTGTTTTTATTTCTTGTATTTTATTTTATTTTAATTGCAGGCAAGCCAATTCAAAGGCCAGCGGCAAGCGAGTGCAGCAGACACATACAGACACATAAATTTGTTAGCTGTCAGCAAGATCTTCAAGAGGACTTTTCTCTGTCCACCCCGAAATACGTCACTTGAACAATTTTAGTTTTCTATTCTTGGTGGCATGAGGGTGCAGAGGAATTTCTTTGTATGCTTATTTATGAACTATATTTCCTAGAATTTTCTTTTATTCAAATTCTTCTTCCCACTTCAGAGTATCCAAGACTCGTTGACTTGATGAATTCTTCAACGTTCTCATTTGTAGCATTATTTATTATGCGCAGTACACACACGTACGTACATATGTACATATGTGTAATTTTAACGCCTATTTATTTGCTTAATTTAAGAGCTATTTATTGTTGCTTAAATAAATTTTAAGCATTCACAGTTGACACACAGACATGACGGGCCGACATCGCGTTGGCATCGCCCGAAAGAATAGTCCCCGCTCTCTCTCTCTCGCTCCATCTCTTTCCCTGGCTGCTGTATCCGGGCCGTGTGCTTTATGACAAAATGTGCACAATAAATAAACGCTACAACAACATAAATTGCCTACAGATATCATTCAAATAAATTTGTTATTTATGCTATGCGATGATGCCAAAGTTTCCAACAAATTGTTCGATTTGCGTTTCGTTTTGCGGGTCTGTCGTCTGGCTCTGACTCAAAATTGCAGCTGCTGTCGCTTTGTTTTATTTTGTTTAGGCTTTTCAATAAAAAAAAATTGCCTCGGCTCGGCACTTTGATTGGTGATGATTATTCGAATTCGCAGTGTTTTGGCTGTGATGGCTTTTTGACATGCATTCGGAACGGAACATTTCTTTATGATATTTGCATGGTTTTTATGACGTATAAAAGATCAGTGAGGTTCATATGTCTTTTGTTTTAAGGCGGCGCACAACTCTGAATGAAATGATAAATACAATTCATCGGTATGTGGGTCAGCACAAAAATTGTTTTTGCATCACTTCAGGCGGTTCAATTAAAGTCATAAATATGACGGCGGAAAAACATGGCACTGTCGTGTGTGCGATGTGCTTTTACAAGGCGGCTTCTATTTAAGTGTTGTAATGTACGCGTAAATAAAAATGTCAGCATATAAAAATCGTGTTGTTTGCTTATCCACAGCTTATCCATTGAGCCCTCATATGGACTTGCCGTTGGGGCAGGTACATTAAATCGATAAAATTGTAACATACAAATTCCCTAACTAATCCACTTATTGATGATCAAATCCGACACCCATCTCTCCCTTACCTACTTCGCTGCTATCATTCCTTTGATAAGAAAGCTTCACATTCACCGAATGTTGCGCAGCAGTAAGCTCTCCTCAAACTGCCAACAACATGTGGCTGGGCAAACATGCTGCCAGCCTGAAGGTTGCCAGCCAACGGCAGTAGCAACAATAATTAATTGACCGACCAGTCGCCACAAATATTAACTCAACACTTGAAGCACTCTGGCTCCACATCCGCATGGCTTGGTCAAGTGCAGTGGCAGTGGCAGCAGCAGCAGCAGCAATAGCAACAGCAACAGTGGTAGCATCATGTTGACACCCTGCCACACGAAGAACAAGCAAAACGAGTTCGGCAACATAAACAAAAAACAGCTGTTTCTGGGGGGACACGAGTCGGCTTCTGGAGCCGGCTGAAGCTTTGTGAAGTGAAATCAAGCAGCATGCTGCCTCTGTCGCTGCCGCTGCCGCTGCCTGCCTCGTGCGTCGTCGTGGCCATCGTCGGTGTCGGCAACAGCAGCGGCAGCAACACCATCAGCAACAGCAGCAGCAGCCCAAACAGGAAAATCCGTACAACGATGCCACACAGATATTCAGTTCAATCCGAAATTTTGTTTGAACCAGACGCGAAATATCTTCACGCTGCTTGGCCAAAGAATTGCGTTGGCAAGTGCGTAAAAATTGTTAAAAGCAAAATGTGCTTAGTGCAAAAAACTATAGAATAAAAACAATATATACAAAAATATTTTTAAATTTTAAAAGAAATAAGGATACGAAATTTCTCAGAGAATCCTCTGTGAAGAAAGTTCTGTGTGAATAAGGCTAACAATCAATTTGGCAGCTCAATCAGGGCCACTGTCCGGCCATCGCGTGTGCATCTTTAAGATACTTACAAGACAAGAAAGTAGTCAACCGTGGCAGGGGCAGTTGCAGTGACTGCTGCTGCTGCTGTTGCACCTCCGGCTCATCGAAGCCATTGAAGTCGAGTGAAATTTGTTCGTGCCAAATTTGCAAATCGAAGTGTAATTCCCAAGCCAATTGGTTGGCAGCAGCACTTGTTCAACACATTTTTGAACACCAAACTCAATTTCAATTTGAATTCGAACTGTAATTTCCATCTACGTATCGAGTGCACCTTATGCCATTGGAACTGGAGCTGCAGTTGCAATTCATGCCACGGCAAGCAGTTTGAGTGAGTATCAAGTTGCGATTGCGCAATTACCAAGCGCCATGCCTTGCACTCCTTCTCCATATGTCTCCCTCTTAGCTCTTAAGTATCCATTCAATTTATATATTTGTTCGCATTTAGTTGACAGTGATTAATCTTAACATTTGAATGCAAAATCATGCTGGCACTAGCAACAGCAGCTTAGCAATTAATTTACACATATTCTATGGATTTTGGACTTCCATTCCGTGTCTCTGTGCCCCTCAATTATGCATGGGGCATGCTACACATCTGAGACTGTGTCTGACAAAGGATGGCACAGTTAATTGAATTTTGCTTCAGTTCACCACAAATACCTCTACATTAAAATGGATTGAAAGGCATGGGATTTTATTAGGGATTCAAATGAGTGCCTGAACTCGTTTGTAAAGTTTAATTGGATTCATTTCAATAAAATATTCCCCATAAATTCTATCGTTGCAAACGATGTATTAAAATTTAATTAAATTATTTGACAGTAATGTTAGACATTTGCTTAACTGGAAACGTTAGACACATGACATGCCGCGCTAAGAGTTTAAGTAGACATAGCAAATATCAAGGCAACTGCGCAAATAAACTTTATTTTCGTAGAATAATATTTACACTTTAAAATTCATTTCGAACACTAATGCTCAACATGCTCTTCTACAAACAAGCCAGCAAAAAAACAAAAACAATTTCATTGAGACAAATTGGTGAGGGTTTTGATAATCGCCAGAATCATGGAATAAACAATAATTTATTATCTGAATAACAAAGCCAAAGAAGAATAAGAATATTAATTCAAATAAAACCTACGCACTTTATATTTAAATGAGATGATTTTATTATTATTGTGTTTCTCCATCAAAATCTAAAAATATTACATTTAAATATTCCTAAAAATAATTCTTTTTTTTCTGTAGTTTTGGTGCACACACAACATTTTCTGAATTCCCCTATAGTTTCAGTCCAAAAATTATTAGTGGTTTTTGTTGAAACTTCTTTGTTTTATTCATGTTTTTGGTTGTCCCACCACTTGGCAGGGTTCAAGTTTAATATTGATGCCAGATGGAACCACAAACCGAGCATGTCATACTGTTGTAAATGAATAAACTATCGCAAAGTTTGTGCGGCTGTTTTGTGGCTAAAAAATTAAGTTTAGTGGCGAATAGTTGTCAATTTGTACTAAAGTCGTGGTGCGTTTTCCAGGAAGTTCTCAAGGGCAGATAGGCCGCCCCAAAAGTAGCACATTTCTGAATCCAAAATGAGGAACAGAGGCCTCCATAGTGGCTGGCAATTAATAAGAAAATTGCAGCCAGACAAAGTTCAGAAAGGGTACTTTCTGGAGAAGAAGCCAACACCCCCCCTCCCACCAACTTTTCCAGCTTCATTTGTTGTTTGGAGTGGGTACGGAAGTTGCCGAAAAAAGCAAAAAGCAAAAAGCAATCCAAGCACAAAGCACACAGAAATTCAAGTAAATAGAAAAACTTTCCAAGCCCCCAGAAAAAAAAATGCGTGCATTGAATGTCAGTGAAAAGTCGGTTATGAGCAGTCCGCCCCCACAAACACACACACACACTCCCATAGAGAACCCGAGACGACCACAAGGACAACTTTATCCCCGCCTCAAAGTCAATCTCTCGCTCCACGTCTCCGAATGTATCTTTGTGTGCGTACGGGTACGATATGTGGGTCAGCGTGGTGCGGTGATTGTGATTGATCTGCGTTTAATGCCATTTTGTTGTTAGACGGAAGCGTAAAAATGGTCAGCCCTGAGCGATGATGTGGCACAAATCTCTGCCAGAGTGTTCGGGGTTCGGCTGCCATCCGATACATCCTACACATGCTCGACATATTTATGAAGTTGTTAGTTTGGCCGGGCAACCGCTGACATGCAATACGAATATACTCCAGCTCCAGCCAGCATAAGCATATGCCAGCTTGTCCTCGACCGAGTATCATTTTTACATATATAACTTTGAGCTCGGGCTAATCATGTGGTTGTGTCAGGCAGGCCTTGATGGGCTAAAAAAAAAATGCGCATAAATAATGCTGGAAATATGAGAGACAATGTGGGAGAAATTCTCGGCATTTCCACAAACAAATATCTCCATTTGCAGCACCATTCCATTTGGAACAGTTAGAAATATTAAGCGGAGACAGCAGCCAGAGTGGCAGATAGCCCAGATGTATGCAATGGAAGTGCCAGCCATATCACGTATGAATGCCGGTGGCCCGTCCCCCTAGATTGGAGCATTCTATAGAAACACACATAGAAAGACGTGCGTGTAAAATTGCAAATCAGATTTGCAGCTCTGGTTTAGACTGCTCGTAGTGCCTGATGATTTCAATTTCCAGTTGCCGGCATTTTTGATGCATTGATTATGTTATTCTCAGCATTTCAAATGCTTTCGCCGAGGGCTTTAGCAGCCACTTCCCATACAACTTTAGTTTGGGCGGTCGTGCGTGGATTCTTTAAATTTAGGAATGGCCCAGCTTCAATCCCTCACGTTCTTATCGGGGATGCGTTTGCGTTTCCCCCTAGCTATTGTTTGCCGACACAATTGAACTTCAAAGCTAATCGCTGGTTTACGTGTTTCGGCGCCATAAAAATGGAGCGAGAAACAGGAGCTTCCACTTTGATTTGGTGACTCTTCTCGGAGGGTAACTTTACACTTGACGAATTTTACATGTCATTGGATCCGGTGCTTCGGGCAGAGATGGGATGCGATGGTTTGGGATCGGCGCCAATGGGATGGGTATGGGGATGGGTATTGGCTAGCAATAACAGGAAGTAGTCGATTAAACGCCCACGTCACTTCCCCAACAGAGACTGAATGAAAAAGAGCTACACAGACATTCCATCTGTTCGTCAGTATATCAGTTTTTTCTTTTCGTCTTGCTTTTCCCATTTCCTCAGAATTTATTTTCGTATTCGTATGCTGCGTTGTTGCCTGCAACTTCCGCCCAATGTTGATCATCGCTAGTTGAATGTGCCGCTGATTTGTTGCCACTCTAATGTGCCTAATTGAATCCTCCACTCGACTTTCCTTTCCACGTATTTTAACGGCTCGTAACTTCGTAGGACCTGGAATGTGAATAAATGAAGCTAATTTATTTATTCAAGTTAAATCGTTTGAGAAATTGGGTCACAATGCTCAGGACTCCACGTTGAGTTCCAGGGAAATTTGTGTGTCTCGGCTTGATACGCAAATGATTTATATTCTTTTTAAAGCGTCGTTCCCATTCAGGACTTTAATTTCGGGATTGTACATGCTCTCTTTTCAATGGTTGTTTCAGAAAACTAGGAAACAAGCACAGAACAACAATTTGCATAAACTTTTTTTTTGGGACAACTGCAACAAGGGAAAAGTTTTTCCCTGTTTATTGCTAATTGCTCTGTTCAAATAGCACAGTGTAAATATGTTCATTCCCTCTCACAAAAAGGGGGAGAGAAATAAGAACAACATTTTAGTTAAATACTCGTTATAAAAATAACCAAATGCCAAACAATCAAATTGACTTTTAAAGCTTATTTAGGGAATACAATAAAATTCCAATTTAATAATATACATATTTACAAATGAATTATTTTCACAATTCACATCCAATTTGTTATTCTTTCAATTATTTGTCAACTTAATGTGGTTTTTTCTTCACTCAAGGGAAATGAAAAATGGCAGTAAAAAGATCAAGACCAAAACCACCAGGCAAATGCCTTTAAAAACAATGGAGAAAGAAAAGAAAAGTTTCAAACTCAATGAAAGAGACCGCAAATGTGTGGCTGCTGTGCCAGCTGTCAATGATTTGTTTCAAAAAATTCGCCTGCCGAATGTCTCGTTAAACGCACATAAATATCGTGATTACCTATAATATGCTGACTGTCTGACGGTCTGTCTGTGCCCCAGCCTCTCTGTCTGGCCTGGCCTGTCTGCCACAAGGATTCACCTTTTTTCATGGGTTTTCTGCTGCGTTTGCCAGTTTTTTTTAATGATGTGTTGGCTCCGCCTCGCTGGCCACATCCTCATCAGCATCAGCCTCAATCAAAAGGCTTTAATATAACAATTTACATTTAATTTATGCGCTGTTACCAGTCCCGGTGCTTAATTATCGAGGTGCCTGGAGGCCAATAATCGGGGCTGACATTTCAGCGGGGATCTCGGAGATTTTATTGGCCATGCAATTATGGCTGAATCGCTGAGGCTGACATTTCAATAATTTTATATTGTTATTTTTACGCCATTTATAATATAAATATCATGTTGGGTTGGAGCTGCAATTTTATTTAAATATACTCTTGAAGGTGTGACAAACAAAAATGCACAAGAAACCGGGGGCCAGCCGCACATTAGTCATGTTAATCATACTCGTACGCTACGTGTGCCGCCCTCGCATTGGTCTCAACTGCATGTGGGTGTGCTTTCTCTCTCATTCACTTAATTTTCCCTCTCATTCTCTGCGTTTTTTTAAATGGGTGCGTGTGGGCTGTAAGCCACTTAGCTTGCAGTGTTTGATATGCACTGCACATTGCATCAGACACGTAATGTGGAACCCCAAAACTCTATTTATAAGTAGGTAATGGTTTGTATAACAGCTAAAGCATCAGGCATAAAAACCAAGCATTTTCTACGCTGAAATTCTGTTTAATTCTGAAATTATATAGAGGAGAAACAGTGTGGGAGTTTTGTAAGATAACTATTGCCTTAGATCAGCTAAATATTATTTGTGTTAGAGTCTCACATATTTCATTAGCCTAATCCCTTTCTTTGCCCGCATGCACCCAAAGACACAAATTCAAGTTTAGATGTCACATAAATCTCTGCGCCAGCCAGATAGGCCAAGGCTATCAAAGTACGCGTATATTCCAGGCACTTTATCGGTGTTGGCAACTGTCTAATTAGGCGGTGCCTCGGACAGGCCCAAACTGGGGTAGAGATAAGCGATAAGGGGCAACACATGTAAACAGGTTGGATAAATGGCAACAATGGGCTGGGGCCTTTGACAGCAATAAGAATGGCAGAAAACCCAAAAAATTACAACAGCTGGTCCTAAACATGATGTTTGTCTTTATACCCTTGCAGAGGATAGTACGGTTGTGACCAGGATTTTGATCTGTTCGAAATCAGTATGAACAGCGAGCTACCGCTGTTTTGTATAGACTCTCTTAATTGTGATCTATCTGCAAGGGTATCTAGAGCTACGACCATCAACGCTAGTTTTCATTTCTCTGTTTCTGTTAGCCAAAGTGTGGGCGTTTGGCCATCAAAAATGATGTGCAACCAACGGACGAGCAAAACATAACAAGCTATAGATAAAACAGCAAATGCAACGTGTTTTTCGTTTGGTGTTACAAAAAATTTAACTGTTACCTGACGCCAGCTATTAGACACACCAACAGACGGATGATATTTCTGGCAGCTCTACAAATCACATTTGTTTACACCCTGCACTGAAAGTTTGTCGTGTAGATCAAGACCCTTGGACACACATATCATTTATGGCGGCACCAGGACTAGCATCAAAGTCAAAAACCTTTCAGTGCTCGATTTCTCACAGAAGTGCGACGAAAAGTATTTTCAGACAAAACTGAAATCGACAGCAGATAAACTTTCTGTGCAACTTATTCAAATGCAAAAACTTCTTTGCCAAGTACTCGTGCTCTCGATGGAAAAGGGGGCTAAAGGGGGGGAAAGCCATTGAGTGTTTGCTGTACTTTGGTAGCTTTAACGACTCTGGGCCAAGAACTTGTGCAGCTGCTTGACTGCATAAGCTTTCATCACTGTCGGTAATCGATGGGAAAGATTGACAAGAGGGTGACATGAAATATAAATGAATGAAAGGAAAGGATTTAGTGAGTTAAAATTCATATTTCAGGCCAAAGCATCAAAACTTTGCTTAAATTTCCTTTTAATTAATATTTTAATATTATTATTCAGCATTATGAATATAAAAAGTCAATAAATAAATAAATTTTACGAGTCAGATATAATAATTTAATATGCAAATAACGCTTGAACTCTGACAAGTTTTTTACATAGAATGTCCAAAGTTTGGCAGTTATGTGACTCTAATTGCGTCTGCACTGGATTACAAGCATATGTGGCAGATGTGATTAATAGAAAAGATTCGACTTAAACAACAGATGTTGCAGTTTGACAAAAACTTTCAAGTTCTAGGCGAAGTCCCCAAAGTGGCACATGGAAACAAACATTACAAAAGTCATGCACGTTTGTCGCTCAATTGTACGAGTATTTACCTCTGCAGAGCTCTGGTTGATTTTGTGTACGGACAAAGTGCTGCAATCAAAGGTGGAGACCGGCAGGCAGACCGACAAGGCCTAGGCCCGTCAGGAAAGGAGTAAGGAGTCGTCGTCGCGAACGTGTTGGGAATCAGAATAAACATGGTGCTCGAGAGCAAGAAGTCATCGCAATTATGCGGTACTGCCAGTACCTCTGACACCCGACAGGTACACTCGCCACCTAATGAGAGAGCGGGATACCTCACCTGCTTTGGTGATTTGCCAAAATGGCATTTGCAGCATCTTGTCGGCACACCCCCTGAAGAGGTCGCCGTTTATTGATTTTATTCAGGCAGAAGAGAATCGAGACAAATTATTTTACACTCGAGCGATTTGTGATATGTCTGCGACTACCCACCCGCCTGTCCGTGATTGACAGCATTTCCCAAAATCCCCAATGAAAACAACGAAAACACCGCCAAAAAAAAAAAACACGATGCTCCGAGTTGTCTTAAACTTTGGAGCCTTCTGATTTCAAGTTCATTCAATCCATCGAATTAAAAAGCGTATTTTGTGTCACACCTCTCGGGGCGCTCCTATAATTACAGAGAGCAGCCCACCCGCCTCCAGCCGGTGGCCCACGTATGGCACCTGATTAAAATCTGCGTTGTAGGAGGTGTCAATCGTCAATCTCTATCTCTATCTGGGTTCCTCCATGTCTGCCGGTCTGCCAGTCTGCCAGTCAGTCTCTGTTTCTGATTTATTTGCTCATCAGTCCCTTTGGGCGTCGGTTGCCCACTTTGATTTCCAATGGTGAATTTTCAACTGGTGTTGTTTGAGTCACTTCTTTGGCCATCGTGCAGTTGCTCTTTGTAAGAGTATTTGCACTGGAATTATAATTGCTTTTCGTGGGGCACTGCCCTCTGACTTTTGGTCACTTCCTGGCCGCAGCACTCGTGCTTCATTATTCGGCTTTTAATTAAATGGTCTTACTATGGGGCAGATCCCCCAGTTCCCCTACGCATTCGATTGATTTCGCGCGTGACTTTAATTGTTTGCCCGTGTACACCACGAGGAGACAGATTTCCAGCTACCGCGCCGGTTCGTTGACCAGGACAAGAGGAGACAGATGCAAGGGACGAATGAATGGGAGCAGGGGAAAAGCCGCTGACAGCAGCTCCCACAGTATTTTGATTAATTAACGAGCCACGGCCTTTAGGGGCAATAGGCATCGAAACATCCGAGCATCGGGCACTGCCACGACACGCCCTCGCTGCTGGTAGTCTCAGTCCGAGGGAAGCCGTAAACGCATAATTCAGTGCTGTGTCAAGTGCTGCTTTCTTGGTTGTTTTCTAGCCAAAATTTAGCGAAATGAGCTTTATGTGGAAGCAGTTTCTGATGCAGAAATCACTCATCGGGCTCCACTTTTATATTCCTATACATACATGTCAAAGGTTAAACAAAGGTACAAAGAATATGTAATAGAATATGTCTGGCCATAAAACTGAAAGCAATCAGTTGGCTTTGCTTCGTTGGTACACGCGCGAGTTTTTCTTTGTATTCTTGTATTTCTTTATTTAATCTGTGTGTACGCGCTTTCTAATGTTTTAATGCTCAGAGTAGATGGAATTATCTGAGGGTACTAATGCACAGTCTAAAAGCCTTACTTGCTTGTGTGAATTTTTGACAGGCGAATTTTCTGGATTACAACTATTTGCTCTGTTTTTTTTCTCTTATTTTTAATTTGATTTTATTTTTAAGACATTTAAATTTACATTCTTAAATTCTTGGTACAGTTATTTAAGACCTTTCTAGCTACATTCCAGCAGCGACTTAGCATCACTGATGAAGCGTTTCGAACTCGCTAGAGAGTTGCGGTTGTGGCAATTTCTATTTTCTGCATTTGCGTCTAATTAAGTTAAGTTCAAAATTCTACTTAACACAGAACGCGTTGCTCTGTGTGCTGCATAAATTATGGGATACATCATACGAGTATCCAACTCTGAACTTACGTACATACAAACATTAATACTGACTGTCTGACATGAGCGAGACAGAGCCGAGGCTGGGCTGTGGTTGAGCCCCCGTGGCAGTTCATTTTCATTAGCCAACTAGGAGAAGTCACCGCCACCAGCATCAGCATTAGTAGAGAGCCAACTAAATGATTTAACCGTTGAATATTTTTGAATATTAAATGCCCTGAGGTTAGTCCGCTATTGGCCATTGAAGAGCTGTCGCTCGGCTGTATCCTTGAGGAATGCTTAAGGGCAGAGTGTAAATGAAAATATATTATTACACTCACAACTCATTCGCCATGAGAAACAATTACTTGCAGTGCATACCGTGAATACGCATAAATAATAATAATTTCCCAGCAGAATGCTGGAGTTCCTTTATGGCTGCACCCTCACTCTGCGTCTCTTCTGGCTAATTAACACTCTCCATCCACTTGGTCGATTATTTTGCGCCAGCCTCAGCACGTTTTCCGGGGTAGGGGATGAGAGCGGCATAATTTATTTATAATTGACTTAATAGACTTAACCTACCCCCCAAGTGGGGTCTTGGCCAAGTAATTCATTCCAAGTAATTTATGATTCTGTTTTTATTTGCACCTTTCGGTGGCCATCGCTGAAAGACAAATAATTCAATAACACCGCTTAACAGCGGCGCCTCGCGCCGTCTCCTTTTTCACGAAACTGTTTAAGTATCAATTTTCAAGAGCCTGTCAGTTAAACTCTATGGCAAAATATCAATCAGGTGCTTAAGTGTGCTCACATATTAGACAAACTTGACAGACAGTGAGACAGACAGGTGGACAGACTGGGGGTTAAAAGTATTTATAAATAATTGTACAAATTCATAATAAATGAGAGTGGTGTTCTGTTCGTTGTACAAATATAGAAGAATACGTCAAAAGTCGCCCACTTAGTAGAGAAACTCGCCAGGCCACACGCAAACACACACACACACACACACACATACACAAGGTGTCAAGGCAACATGTCGTATACGCAATTCTCTTAACTTTTCTTTTCTTTGTCTATTTGCGGGGCAAAAGCAGAATCATGTCTATGGCTTTGGCTTTAGCTGAAGCTGAAGCTCACCTCTAGCGCGTGTACGTCAAGTTTTCTTTTCTGTTCCATTCATAATGTCTGGCCGGCCGATAAGAAAGTCGAACTTTAAACTTGTCATGGAGCGGAGACCGAGAACTTAATCTCGTGTGGCAAATGTCTTGACGCAATTTTTGCCCAGCACACACAGCATTCAACATTAACATACATTTGTCTAACTTTTGCACAAATGGTTAGCATGCTGGTGGGGGCCACAGGCACTGGCAGAAAGGTTGAAGGAGCAGCAGCTGACATTCCCTCACCGATGTCTGGCGGCGTCTTCATTGTTTCGCAAACTGTTTTACAGGTGCTACAAATTTGAATATAAATACACAAGCAGCTAGCGAGCATGCTGTGTGTAATAATAAAATAAAATGCCATTCAATGGCATCGCCTTCGTCGTCGTTGCCACCTCCTTGAAACGACGCGTCGGCATTTTTGGCCAACGGGGACCATTCCGAGGCGCCACACTCGCCATCTCCCAGTATTTCTTGGTGGCTGCAACTTTTCAATTTGCTCGGCTCGTCTATTTACAATTTTAACAAAACCAGGCCTGGAAATTGAAATGGAGAGATGTGGAACACTTTCAGACACCTAAACGAGCCTGGATATCCAGTTACGGCTACCATTTGGAATTTTCGTGTATTCTCGTATTTTTGGGTCCGTTTTCCAGCATAGAGTCGCACGTCTCTGTCTGGCGTTTAGATTAAAATTTACGGGCTACTTTAGGCGAGGGACTCTTGAGTGGATTTGTAGAGACAGTTTAAAGTGTCTGATCGGAAAATGGTTTTCAGATTGTCAATTAGTCTGCTGTTCACACAATCAAAGTATCAGATGTGGCACGACTGCAACTATAATTAAAATGTATCGTATCCAGTATGCAGTGGCAGCAGTCAGCTCCAGTTCTCTACCATTCCCCATTCCCAGTTGGCTTACTCACAGGCAATTATCCTTTATGTGGCCAGCACGCGTCACGCTCCATAAAACTGAAATGAAATACTAAACTTTGGTCGTTATGACGCTGATTGCCATGAACTGCAATTGCATACAGGGAATCGGGGCTGCGTGCATTGTCCGGTCCATAAACATAACGCAAAGAAGGAGCAGAGCAGGATCGGAGTGGATGTGGACTGGACGGAGTGACCCAATAAACTTTGTGCCGTCCTGTGCCATGCCATATTTTTTGCAGTGAAATCAATTTTTCATTTTGAGACAACTTGGTGACGCCACTTCCTCTTCTTTTCTCGCCTCCACTCGCTCTTGCTCTCTCTTGGTGCAATATGTGCTCCAAAATTGTCACAGAGCACATTTAAAGTGACTCCGGAGCAGACAGCGTAATGGTTTATATAATGGCCACACAAAAATCGCAGAGTTAGAGACAGAGAAGAAACAACAGAAATACATAAATATGCAGCAAGTGGCATTGTGAAAGAACAAAAGCCAGCTGCTTTGGACTTTTATGACTCATACGCAACGTTGCACAAAGTTTCCCAAAACGAAATGCAGCCAACAAAGGCAAACACTTTTGCCAAGTTGGTAGCCAAGATTCTCTGAGGACTGTTAATCTGCATCTGACGCTTTAAGGATGCTCCTTTGTCAGCTTTAAGGCAGCTCCATTGCCGATCAACTTCAAATGAGAGAAAAGCAATCCTCTCGTCAACGCTTCAGCAATTTCACAATCAAACTCGATGCTGCTCGAAGGTTTTAGCGCCAATTGTGACAGCGACTATGCTAAAATGCCAGTGGCAGTGGCTCAAGTCAAATCGGCTGCCAAGAGAAATGTTGGTTTGTTTGTCAGCTTACTCAAAATATGTCAATCAAATTTCACTCAATGCCAGAAGCCAGAATACTGCTATCCAGAGGGAGGTGTTTTAGACTTATTTTTTGGCTATTTTGCATGCAAATTAAATGCGCATTAACAGCAGCCTAAAACTTTAATACCCAAATCTACTTATGCAAAGCCCAAATGGGTTGATTCGCCGGCAAAAATACTTCAAAGCTCTTTGGGCCATTTCCATATGTAAATATCGAAAATGAAGAACTAAGCCCCGGGCCAATGATTTGCCAGAGGCCATCGACAAACTGCTGCAAAGATAAATTCCTTGGCTTATAACCCTTTTTTAAAATTTTTCATTCACTGACAATTTATGTAAGCTTCATTAGATGGTGAAATATTAGACACAAAATTCTAGGAAACTATTTTGTTGCACAACAAAGATTTAATGTTCTGTGGAAAAGGATTTTCTGGGAGAATATTAAGCGGATTTTGTGCCACATTACCTCATCGGTTTTTTTTTAATGTTACATATTATTAATGAGAAATTCATGAACATTTTCCTGCATGTTAATGTGAAACGAATTAATGTGACATATATTTTCGTGTAAAAAAAAATTTGATTATGCAAAGGAAATCACGTTGTTTGACCTATATATTATATACTCAGATTATATGACAAATGAAAAGTCTGATCGAAAATATGTAGATACTTCTGATTTAAAGAAATTTCATACTAATGGTAATAATTTTGGGAGCATGCAAAAACAATGATAAATAATAATTATACGAATAATAAATATTTTAGCCTGAAATTTGTTTAATTAGTTTCATAGACTTTTCAACATTAAAGCTAAGAAAATTTACTATGGAAAGAGAGAATCACCTCATTGATTTTATCTGGTATCAGTATAGACTTAATCTCCAGACTTTATTCAGAATTAGAATACCCACCGCTGAGCTATAATGATAAATTTATCAAATAAATCAAAATGGCAACATTTTGTACTTCTCAATCCCCCTGCCTCTCCTGCTAAGCCCACAGATTGAATGTGTCAGAAAAGAGAGCGAGGTACCCAGACGGATACCACTCTTCTGCTGTGTGTGTGTGTGTGGTTTCAATATAAATCACTGGCTAAATAGTTGCGTGCTGACATTAGTGAACAAAATACCTGGCTGCAGTTAACAAAAGTTTTGACATTTTAAATAAAATTTATTTGAGAATTTAGGGCACGTTCTTTGGGGCCGCCCCCAAAGTTGTGTTTAATCAATTTAAAGTTGTAGTCAAAGGGCAGAAGGAGAGCGAACGGCCACAGATGGATATGCCAGACAGAGGCACATATGCATGCATAAATTTTCGAGCGAGGCTAGGTTCAAAGTTTAGCAAAGCTCCTTTGTTACAAGCTCTTCTGGCTCCCCACACCCCAACCCCCCTTGTACGGGCTCAAACGTGACAATCCCATTTGGGGTTAAAAGGTCCATTGTTGGCAGCTAATTGTTGAATTACATGGGAGGAGATGGAGATGGACACACCGAGTGTGTCCAGAGGGGTCAAATCGCGTGCGTGGGCCACTAATTCAATTAGAGACACGTTCATGATAGTATTTGACAAGCGTGCGGTGTCATAAATTATTCCAAATCACTGAGCACGCCCATTTGTTGGGGGTTTGAGGGTTCAGGGAAGCCCTGATTATTGCTATCGAAATCGTTCTTTTAGGCTTCGCTCACATGCGATAACAAATTTAAACAAGAATAAACTTCTGGGCCGTTATGTACATCGTTTCCACACTCCCCCTCCCTACCAACAAAAGTCACACGCGGCGTATGGGCGATATTAATAACAGGACAACAATCCGCTGCTCGGCAACACCTGGTGTTCGGTCTCCGTAAAACGAGAATACACACAAGAGCCATGTTAACTGAGGGAAATGTCGGGAAAGTACTTAAAGCATTTATTGCGCAGCTTTTCATTCGGGATTTATGGGTTTTTAAGCATTCGCACAGCACCCCCCGCTAAGCCATATTTTAAATACTCTCTTAATTTCGCTCATTTCCACAGGCGGATGGCAAATACCGCTCGAGCCTAGAGCTGAGACAGGATCTACGGCCACGGTATGCTGCACCTGAGGCTATTCGATAGCTCCCTCTACTATACGCTGGCCTCCGCCTCAGAGGCCGCTCCGGCAGGACTGTCGCAGTCCGAAACGGAGCAGGAGGCGGGCAATGACAGCCAGCTAGCGCTGACAGGTGGGACCGGGTCGCCGCCCTCCCTCGGCAGCGCAGTTAATCTGACATTTTTTACACCTGCGATATCACACGTGATGCTGGCGCCAACAACGACAGCGACTGTGTCGGCTACAATTGTCCAGACGACAGCGGCGCCAGGCCACGACTTAGATGCAATGTCAGAGGCGGTCCACAATGCGACAGCGGACCACTCGGGCGAATTGGACAATTTAAATTCGTTCTACTTTTATGAGGTGAGTAAGAGAAAGGAATGAATATGGAAATTTATATATACACTAATATATTTATCGAAATCACGCTTGGCCAAGCCAAGCCAATCGTAGACCCAGCTGCATGCTTCGATTTCAATTTCAATTCTAATATTTGCACACCAGAGACACCAAAGAGCTTTGGCTTGGTCTATGGAGTGGGTGGTAACTGAAGCTGCGGATAGAAAACAATTTAAACAAGTAAGGGAAGCTTCAGAGTTGTGTGCCGTTGCCATAGATACCCTTTGCGAATTGATTGTTTGATTTCGGTCAAAGATTGTGGGTTTTAAAGACATATAAAAATATAATAAGTAAAAATAAAATCAGTTCGAATGTTGAAAACAAAGTATACTAAAAAAATAATTGCCTTTGAAACTTCTGGGAATAATTACAACACCCTCTTCAAAGGGTATAAAGATCCAACAGCTTCACAAGCCGGGAAACAAACGGCTTTGGCCAAAAGGTACAGAAAGGATTGTCGTCAAAGTCGCACTCTGCCAAACATATAACAAAAGACGAAAAGACGAAGCTCCGCAAATAAGTAAAAGATTGGGCTGAGGGTTTTTGGTGTCGCAGCTGCCAGCGCCTTGTTGCCTGCTGATACAAATTTCAATTTGGTGCAATTTCCCTTTTGAAGGCGGGGGCGAAGGCAAAGACAGCGGCAAAAGGCCAACTTCATTCCAGGCAGCCAAGCGTCAGCGACAAACAATAAAAAGGCAAATGTCATTTGCCAGCTGCAAATTAAGAAAATTTCAAGACAGAAAAAGTTTTCGTGGAGGGGTTGGAGGTAGGGAGGGAGCGAGTCATTTGCATGCTGGGGCCACAGGGAGCACATTCCTTATCAATGGGGGGCAATCAATCAAAGGCCAAGGCGGATCGTGACAACAACTTCGATTAAACTAAACTTCCGTTCGTTTTTTCTTGGAGCGTTGAGAGGCTGTGATAAAAATGTAATGAAATTTCCATACGCCCCATCGTATAAATCACACCATTGTTGGGACGGAAGTGGCCCCTCAGCCGAGCCAAGCCAAACCAATCCGATCAGATGCGACAAACTTCGAGAACCTCGCCCACACCCGCACATTCTGGAGCCGTGTTAGCGGGACAATCACTCAAAGTACGTGCGTGCGTATGTGGATGCCATAAATTTGGGTTTATTTAAATGAGTCGCCTGCGAGGACCGCAAAAAAAAAGAGCAAAAAAGAGCCACTGTCGTATTTAGGAGCCACGGCAACATATGGCATTTGGGCTGACAAAGAGCAATGTCAAGGGTTACTGTCTGTCTGTTTGTCTGTCTGTCTGACTGACTGTCTGTCTGCCTCTTTGACGAAACTAACAATAATCTGTGGCAGCAGCGGTTGGATGGGCAAATAAACGAGTCCCAACTGACGAGGGCTTAGGGATATGATGTATGCATAGTTTGGCCTGACATAACATACGGGCATATTCAAAATAAATAATAATAACCCATCCTATGCGACAATCAATTTAAGTTTGCCTTGAAAAGATCTGAGCCAGTTAAGCTATTTCATAAAAATAAATTAGGGTTTCTTTTAAGTATTCCACTTTTGTAGTGAATATAATAACATATAAAGAATTTCTGGTTTAAAGTTGAACAGTTTTCATTATTATATTCGGCATTTTGCAAAAAAATTGAACTAAATGTGTCTAAATAAAATTTGTTTTAGCTCACGCCTACATTTATAAAGGTTTTCTAGGATTATCTGTAATGTTTATACGTAATATATTTAAATTTTATATACAAATGTTATTACATCGAATTTTACAAGGCTTGAAAGTGCTGTAAATTTATAGAAAATTAAATATGCGTCTGATAGAACCAACCAAGAACGAGCGTGTATATTTTTCAAAATAATCTGTCACACAGAAAAATGAAAACAGAAAATAAAAGATAAAAGCGTTGGCATAAAAAGGTCGCTGAACCTGAACTGGCAGTATTTTCTGTAATACTTTTACCGTGTGTGTGTGTGTGTGTGTGGGCCCCGGGCTTAACAAGTCGGTGCAAAAGGGGTCTCGTATGATTTGAAATTTAAATAGCTTAGTTAGGGATTTTGTCTGACCAGCGGTCATCCTTGTCACCCTGTTGCTGAACCGTGATGCTGTTCTGATTGCGTTTCATCTGTCCAAATCCTTTGTTAACACATTTTTCCCATTGAGACAAGTAAATCATATAGAAGTTGCTTACTGAATTCTGTGGGAGGCTGTTGATATTGATGTCTCACCTTAAAGATAATAAACACCCAGATAGGGTCCCCTCCCCACTACCACACAGCCTGACTTAGCAGTAAGCTGGCCCCGAGCTAATGCCTCTGACACAGATATGCCAATTACAACTGGACTGGGAGATTGGACAGGATGGGGAGGAAGGTTAGCCAATGTCAAAATGCTGACCATGGCCAACACTGCAGTGTTTGCTGTTCAATAAACGAGAAGGGGGATCTGCGAGAATTATCCCCCATCGACACTGCCCCACAACCGATGGAAGCCAAACTGGACCCGGCCACAATTTTTCCCGACTGGAATCGATTGCCGGGCCAATAGCCAATAGCCAACAGCCAACAGCAAGGAGAATGAATCGAAAAAATGCGCCATTTTATGTTTGTTTGTTAGCTCGAGGAAACCAAAGCATATTATGCAGCCGGACAAGCTCTCAGAGTCATTGTTTGTGATTTGATGGGAATTCATTCAGAAAAGAAATATTTCTGCTTGATGTGGAATGGAATGGGCTGGGATGGGGGAAACTCTGCTAGAAATCCTTGGAGCACATTACTTCTCAGCTTATTACACCATACTCGTAATTACATATGCCCTAATGAGACTGGCCCTCAATCTCACACAGCCCCACGCACTCCTGCCAACGTTTCAAGGCTATCATTCTTATATGACTGCATCTATTTTTAGCCTGGACCTCATGCGCGGCTCCACACATAATAGCACAAATATATATGTAAAGAAATATTGTACAATGGCGACCCTGGTGCTCTGGCTAATGTGACCATCAAAGGCCAAAATTAATCGGCATTTTGTTCAGCTACAGCTGCAAATATTTGAAAAAAAAAACACAATACTGACATTCGGACACGCTGATAAAAGCTAAACAGCTGTCATCAAACAATATGGTACTTAATGTTGGGGCCAAATAGTTTCCTCAATGAATTCGAATTTAATAATGAAATATTGTAGATTATTATTATTGCCAGTCGCCACACCTGCCACAATCTAGGGCTTTTGCTTTCGTTGAGCTTCGAATTTCCTTTGCTTTGGCAAATATTATTCCACGAAAACGCGTCAATTCCAAGAACTCATTAATCTAGCGTAAAAATTTGTCTTAAGCTTATTTGCCAAGGAAAATTAAGCTTGTGCTTGGAGCAGAACGGCGAGACTTGACGCATGTAAAATATGGGACATGTGTCGTCGTCGTCGTCGTTGATGCCTCGTCTGGCTCTGAGTCTGGCTCGCAGTCTGGAAGGTTAAACACTTAGTGGCCACAAAGCGGCATCATTAACCGTTGGAGGCAAGTGTTTGAGCGGGGTGTGAATCTCCCATCCTCGTTTCGTTTTTCTGCCTTTTTTAGCAATTTAATTTGCCTCAAGTTGCGCCTTGCAGAGCGTGTAGTGGGCAGCCCCAGAAAATTACAGAACTAAGCGGCTTGAAGGAATAAATTCTCACAGGCGTGGGAAGGGCTGAGCTGCTTGTTTATGGTGCCGTGCCGAGCTTCAAGTATTTGCCGAGCCCTCGAGGCAGTAAATAAACATATGTGAGATCTACCGGAGTGCCGGGAGTGGGCACGAGTTGAGGTGTAATTACACTGGCTGAGCTTTAACGCAAATTAAAGCATAATTCCAGGCACCAGAGACACCCCGCTTTCGTCACACTTAGTTGGTCTTAATTACATTCGCCCATTGGCAGGGCCGAGTCAAGCTGTTGACAAAACAAAATGCCCACAAGGCCATCAACTGCCTGAGTGGCCAGCGGGCCGGCCTCAAATGTGACCGTGGGGACACCGCAGCACACACTTGGCTAGAAATGAGTTAACAACATTATTTGCCCATAGCCAAGTGCTGGAAACATACCGGCAACAGACGAACCGACAAACATCAATTTTATTAAGGCAGCAACGGCAACGTGCCACGCTGGCCGCAGGTCCTTGACGACTTTCAATGCCTTCTATGGAGGCTTTCGTCCGGGCCCATAAAATACGTTTTGACAAGAGTTTTATCTCGCACGTCGCCTGTTAGTTGGATGTGTCATAGCGATTTATAAGGATTTGTTGCCATCAGGAATATCCAGTGACAGCTGCAGAGAGAGAAAAACATTTCACGATTTCAGCGCAAAGAAACGGCTTAAGCCAGACTAAATGTGTTGTCGAATTTAGCAAGAGAAAAAGGAGATCTATTATTAAAAAAATAACCGTTTCTAATAGTAACATAATGCCAGAAAAATTATACCAAGAAATAAGAAACAGAGAGCAGGAGAGGATTATTTTATCATGGATTAATAGTAACATTCGGCTAACACTCGGTTTTTACTAGTTAAACATTTACTTAGTCGCACCATCTTTCTCTCAGTGAACTCTGTGTGTTTGTCCTCGATGAAATATGAGTATTGTATTTCATTTCGGATTGAAAGTCAATGCACTTCCGCTACTTTAATCTATCCATAATGAGACTTCGGGACACGTTTCTTGACTTTTCAGCTTCGATGATTTCTGGCAGCTCATTAACGTTCACCGACATCGAATTTCTGGTGGCAATAGTTCAATCCACAGGTTCGGTTTCGACCTCGGGTTCAATGGTCGCCTCAAGAGTATCTCTCTTGACGCTGGATGCTTTTCAAAAAGACTGTTCAAATTCCCCAAAGTGTCACTTGACCAGCAAAATCAATAAGCATCTTCTTGTCAACTAATTGTTATAATTTGCCTCCTCGACTCCCCATTTCTATCATATTCAAAGGCCAGGCCAGGCCAGGCCAGGCCTTGTCAATGCCTCTGAAACGGGCGCATTGTCAAACTTATGCTAGACGACAGCCTCCATCCACAAAGGCAGTAACAATGCTTAGAAGTGTTAATTTCAAAAATATATTTCCACACCCCCAAAAGGAGATAAATGGGGAAGGATGGATGGATGGATGGAGGGATGGATGGTTGAGAAGTTGACTTAATGAGTGCTCAAGTTAATTGTTGGTTTATTTGTCACGCTTGAACTTTGAACTCGGCAACAATTAAAAGGGGAAACTTTTCACATTCTCTGCCAAGTAAGATTCTTGTTGCCAAATTTTGAACAGAGAATCAATAGGCAGCCAGACATTGTCCCGAAAAGTTGCATGCAACAACGTTTAGCATACTCAACGGAAAATATTCATGGCATGGCAAAGGCACTCTGCCAAAGGGCGAAGCATAAAATAGAAAGCCAAATCGCTTCTCGAAATTGGTTTTTTTTTTTTTATTATCAAAAACTTTTTTGTACTTTTCATGAACCATAAAAATCAAATAAAAATTTAAACTTCCTTTTTAAAGGCTCGAAAGGCATTTACTGTCTATAAGCAATCAATCTTATATCCTCAGAGGAGGAGTCCTGCGGTAGCCGCTATAAATAACCACACAAAGAATAAGGACAGCCCCCCCGTCTGGCCAAATCTGTGCCACGCCCCAGTCGTGTCTGCACATAATTTGTGAAATAGAACACTCGCTGCAAAAGCGCAGACCCAAATTGAATCCAAATTAAATTGCAATAAATCAACATGGCGCTAATAGCGTTCCATCTCCAACTGATAACCATTAAGTGGGCGTCGTCATGGGAGATCGACGGCATCGACTAAATACCAAACACAAGCGGAAGGAGTCCATCCACATGTGGTTTGGATTCAGCAGCTGGAGCTGGAGCTCATGGTGTGCCCCATGCTGTTTGTGTTTCCTTTTTAATGTCTAATTGATTTGTTTTTCCCGCTATATTATATGCTAAGGAGGAACTGTCAGGACCCAATCTGAACAGGACCCACCCGCCAGCATTCATCCCATTCATGCTTGCTATTACACCATTCCACTCCACTTCACTCGACTCAACTTCAGTTATTGTTGCAATCAGTGAGGCACACACAAAGGCCCAGGGCCACTTCGCCCACATTGGCAACTCCTGACAAATGTATGTTTTATTATTGATATTTGTGTTTATCCAGGGGAATCGTTGCACGAAAACAAAAGTATCCCAAGAATATAGTACACCAGAAAGAAAACTTAGCTGCGGTGGCCGAAGCTCTGGATACCCTAAAAGAACTAAAAATACAATGATGCTATCTGATTTTTATCTAATTTTTCAGGGCTATGTGGAAGCATTTGAAGCGATAGCTATGGCAGCTATACGTATACTTATCCAAAATAGCAAGAATATTACTTGATGTGTTTGAAAGCTTTGCAGGAAGTCATAACACCCTCTGAAACTTGATCCAAATATACTGAAACAGAAGTCAAAAAATCAATATATGTATTTAATTTTGCAAACACCGGCATACATCATAACAGATACATGTGTGCAGCCATTTGTCTTTGTGCTATTTTCCATCCACTTCCTTTTTGCTATCTTCCACTCTGTAATCATTTGCGGAAGTTGTCTTAATGACAGACATCAAGAGACATTTTGTGCAACAATAAGCTGAAACGATAAGAGCTAACCCCTAGAACAATGGGGGAGGAGACGAACACAAACACCCAACAAAAACAATTTCTTTCCGCCACACGCAACCCCAAATTGTCAGATGCTAAAACGGAGCAAAGGAAAAAAATTTAATTTCATTTTCATAAACACAAAACGCCACTCACTACAGCTGACGGGACGGCAGCACAGCAACAGAATAGTGGCACAGAAAAAGTGGCAACATTAAGTGTATGTCTCTTCGTGAAATGCTGCTAGGAAACGGGGGGCGAAAACCCGCCCCAGCTACATTTTCGCATCATTACAATTTGCATGCATAAGCAGCCGGGGCGAGTGCACACAATAAATTTTACATAGCCCAAGTCAATTACAGCATTACTTTTACTGCTGCTGCTGTTCCGCTACATCTGCCATGGAACCACACAGCGTATGGGTAACCCAAAGTGGAAAGCCCTCCAAAAAAGGAAGAACACAAAAAAAGAGAAACGGAAGCACACGAATGCATTCAAGCCGCGAAAAAATAACAACGAAGTAAGAGACGGGGGACTCAGCCCAAAGACGCACACACACACAGACACACACACACACCAGAACGGATGACACTTTAAAAATCGTAAAAACTTCGAGAGGAAACGAAAAAAAAAAACATTGTGTAAATTATGCAAATCGTAAAAGCGCTGAAATCCGAGCCTAAGGGACCAAATCTGACCCCCCAGGGCAGATAATTGCAGTAGAATCTATTGAAGTTATACGACAATTTCCACAATGCTAAGCTGCATGCAAGGCGGAACAAAACGAAAAAATAAAAGAAATCTCCCCAAAGCGTAGAACATTCATCTTCAGAGCGTACTTGAGCTTCAGCTCCAGCTGTTTTTGTGCATGAGCGCGAAATGCACTTAATGAGAAAATGCAAAAGGCGACAAACCAACAGCGAAATTATGCTCAGTAAATACTTGAAGTACAGCACCAGAAAAAGTCCCAGCCAGTGGGATAGAGATATATATAAGCACTGTGAGAGAGAGAGAGAAAAAGAGCCTCAGTCTGGGTCTGAGTCTGAGTGCTTGGGTGAGCTATTTACATAGACCAGGTCCTAGGAAATAGGTCACCAGCAGCAGCAGCGACAGCAGCAGCAGCACTTGAGGACGCACCAAAGTATGCAATGAACTATGTGGCGCTTTAAATGAAATTAAATTAAATGGCTTAAATGGGTGTCTATGTCTGTGTGGGTGCTGAGTAAAACAAATTCTTGGATGATGCATTTGTGTTTATTATGTGATGCTCCCTTAAGGAAATCCCAGGGACTGTCACTTGCAGCGTTGAGAAAAGTTTTTCAGCACTCTAAGCTTAGAGAACGTTGACTGCTTTAAGATGTAACCTTTAATACACTATTCAGAGCCATTCATTGGTGCCTTTATTTACCGGTTCAGTGGGGCTAAAAAATACACAAATGCTTTCCTCATGGCCAACACACAAAATCAAGTTTCTCTTGAATTTCACTTGCAAAATTCCAAGAATTTCAGTGGCTTTTTTTTTGCTAAAATGTAAACGGAACAAGGCGTCAAGATACGGGAGGAAGATGCACATGTCAGACAGCTTATTTGCTGTTACAGACATGCATAGAAATTACATACACCGCCGACACCGGAGTGAGGCGACGGCGACCGAGTGCCACATCAAAGTAGCAGCACGGGAAACACATGCCAAAAAAGCATCAAAGTGGCTAGAGGCAGTGCCAGAGAGCGGGGCCACACGTGGAAAATGCAGTTCGTGGCCGACGTCATTTACGCATTTTTGATGAAATTGGCACAAACATCCTCACTCCACTCATCCACCTGGTGATGCCCTACTCATCCTCCTCCGCCATCGAGTCTTTCCGATTGACTCTGTCATTGCCAGTTTGTTGTTGATGATGATGATGTGCGCATGATGAAAGCAGCTTCCAAGCAGCTTCGGCGGATATGCAACTTTTAATATTTCCCGCATTTTCAAGGGTATTTTCCTTAAAGATCAATCAATTTTCCCCACTCCATCTTCATCTTTGACTCCGACTGCTCTCATTTGTCACATAATTTTCTTTTATGGCATTGTTCTGCTCGAACTGGACCAGATCTGTGGGAAACTTAAAAGCAAAATTCTGCCAAAGCGTGACATAGTCGCGTACGCCCCGACGTTTACTACGTGCTCCATGTCAAATGTGACATAAAACCATACTGGAACACGATCCAGCAGTGTGCATCTGTGCAAGTGAGTGTGTTCAAATATCTATATGTGTGTGTGTGCATAAATGATTAAGTGTGTGATTGCATTTGGCCTGCAAGGCACGTGCGTGCCATGCATTTTTTCCTTTGACACAAAGCACTTTATAATGCCAGATACACAGCTACAAATACAGAATAGAACACCAACTCAGGCACACACACACACACACTCAATTAGAGAGCTGGATATTTACTGTTGCATTTGATTCGTATTTGCCATTTCATGGAGGATTTTTTTCCTTTCAATCTATCTTTTGCATTGTAATGATAAATTAGAATTCAGTTTTTTAGTTTCTTTTGAAATTTTAGTATCTTCAAAAAGCTAGTTCTATGCTTCTGGTGGGGTTGGTGGTTGGTGCCACTCCCTGTAACTGGTACAACACGTTGTTGAAAGAGAAAAGGATTCAAGAAATCCCAGATGCTATATTTACATATGTGCAGGCTTAAGCAGAACTTTAATATAGGCGCTATCTCTCTGTCCCTGGCCATGTACGATTATTTTATTCTTTCCATGAGGGTTCACTTGACTGCTTCACCGTACTCTTACAGTCGTTGAGTTTAAAGTATACTCTGAGATTTTAAATTTAATTTTGGCTTTCACTTTACGTATGCAAGCAAGTTAGTTAACAGTAAATACTTGTAGTTTTGTGAAGCATGTATTTACCTCCTACCACTGGCTAATGAATTACTCTGTCCAGTCAGTTAACTCAAGTTTGATTCAAATTAAAGTGGTTTGTCTGGTAAGCCAGTAGCTTAATTCAATTAGTTGTACAAGTGAAATCAGTGCATTAGTTTGAAACAGTTAAATTTTGAATAAGTTGCCGCTGCTGAGCTATTCCACGAGCATTATGTTTATCCAGTCAGTCGGTAAAACTTCGCCAAGTGCCAAGCAACTAATAACTTTCAGCTGCCAACTTTAAAGTCAGTTCCTTGTATGTGCATCTTTCCCATACCCATATCTCAGTAGGAAAACTTTATATCCGAAAGTCGTGCCCGCACCAATCCCTCAGCGAGAACAACCGCAGCAATTTGCATAACAGAACATGGCAACACTTTTCATTTACACACAAAATTACTTGACTTGGCACCTCGCAGTCCCGGGGTATGGAGCACGGGGAGTGCTCAGAGGAATCAAGTCTTACTTTAAATGAAATCAAAGCCGGCCGCCAAGTGTTGGTCGAGCATATAGAATAGCATACACAGTGGTGTGGGAAAGCGGAAAAATAACAAAAAGTAGAAAAGAAAATTTGTAAACTGCAGAGGCAAAAAAATCAGAAATAACAACTCTGGCGTCTAGTTTTTAGTTGCTCTGGACCACTTGACTGCCTGCCAGGCAGCTAGTCGTCCTTGCCCAAGCATTCGACCGAGGACGAGAACGAGGACTAAGACGGGCATGAACACGAGGATAAGGATGAGGATGAGGACTATGACCGAGTACCGACTTCGTCTTGGCCAACGCCAACATGTCCGAGCTGTTTCCTTATAAAGCTGCTGCATTTCCGTGTGTCTCCGAACCGCTCGCACTCGCACTCGCCCCACTCCCTTGCTGTCTGCCTTGTAGGTTTACTCGTGCTCCTTTGACAAGTGCCAGTTGTGGAATTTTAAATTAAGAAAAAGTTTATTTAGCTTTCGATAGGTTCTGCTGTTCTTTCGGATGCTGCTACTGCTGCTGCTCTGGCAGCGGAATGGGACTCACAGCTTGTCTTTGCCCGGGATTTGCGTTAATCGGAAGGTGCAGCTGTCGTTTGGGGAACTGGACGTTAATTAAATTTGTTAGATTCCTGCGGGTGGAATGCGGCTGACAATGTGTTTGGAGTTGGATCTGAAGAGTTGGAGAGTTTTCGGCAAATACTAGTATATCAACAATACCCACTTTTAGTTCGGTTTGCTTACTCTGTTCTGTTCCGTTCCTTCCAGCACAGCTTAAAGCGAATGTTGCTCCAAACTTTCCATTGCTGGAAAGTTTATATTTTCGTTGGTCTTTTTTCTGTGTGCCAGTTTGCGGAGGAAGTTCATCTAAAGTTCGTCTACAGGCATCTAATGATGTCCATAGGCATTAAGTGAGGCTTGCCCGGCACAATAATGGACACGGGCTCACATCACTCTTTTGGGCTCAAGTTTGTGGATATGCTGGGAAAGTTCTTGCCCAGAGAGTACCCACTATGTACTTTGAAAGTGCTATACCATGTAATATTTAAGTATTTGTTTAATTGCTTGAATTATAACGGGAGCAACTTGGATGGGAGTCTATATAAAGAGCCTAAGCAGGGAACAAGTCATATAAAATCTAAAAATTAAATATTTATCCAAGAAACTAACTAAACCTCCGAGCTATTCATAGTATTACTTTCAATGTTTGATAAAATGTCTGCACAAATAATTCTGAGCTGCTTGCAAGCCTGCTAGACAAAGACCAACTAAACAGGACAATGGCCAAATCAAATTGTCTGTGAACGAATAGCAAACTTCTTACTTACGCTGACTGACAGGCAATGTCTAGTTAAAATCTGGCTTCAATATCGCTGGCTGCCCACTGGCAGGTCTGGCTGGTCTGGCTGTCAACTTATCTGCTGACCACACAAATAGAACGATTTGGCATGGCTACTTAAGGCCCTGGTCCCTCGGCTCATTTGGCCAACGATAGTCAGGGGGCGATAGTCAGACATGTGTCTGCTGCTTATGTGTTAATTATCACTGGGCAAGAGGCCCTAGGGTAACCCTGCTCAAGCGGTAAATGGCTGGGAAAAATATTCAAATATATGCCTGACTTGACTTTTGGTGCGTACGCGTACGAGTATCACAAATGCCCATGTTGTTTATGCAAATTGCTGAAAACACACACCAGCATATACATACACACATGTATATCTATATGTGTATGTAGACCATAACTTCCGCCAACCGCAGCAGCAGATTCTCAACATCCACATCCCATTCGGGCCCGAGGGTTAGGTGTAATTTGTTTTGCATAGTTCTAGGCGCGTGTTTGTATTTATTGTTTGCCCTGCTTGGTGTCTCCTGGTCCTGGTCTACTGTTCAAAATATAACTTTGCCTTTGTTTTCCCATTGTCTGGTCAATGGGGAGAGTGCGTGCCCTTGCTTGTACTTCTGGTGTTATTTCTGTGGAAATTTAATTTGCCTTGTGCCTAGGCTATGTCAAAATCAGCCCATTTCAGCTTATATTTATGTTCGTTTCGTCCCCTTAATTTATTTATACATTAGATATGTACATTTGCATTCAGCAGGGGCCAGCCTATCTATGCGCTTCTTTTATGGCCATCTTTTGGCCAACCAGCTGAATTTATGTTCGACTCATTTGATTAATGTGTTTTGCTGGCCCCAAAGAATTTACGAGTCACTGGCGTAACAATTTGAGGTTTGTGCTGGGCGTTTTCTTTACACATTTTTTGTATTTGCTGAAAATTTATCGATGTGTTTAGTAGGTCACAGCTGTCAGTGCGGGTCGGAGCAGAGCAGAGCAGAGCACAGACCCATGGTACTAATCCCTCATTAGCCTCAAGTGCTCAAGCTGCTTTAAAGTTGTGAGGGAGCCAAAGCCGCCCGTTCGTTGACCAGTTAAATAACCATTATGTCAGCAGTCAGTCATTATTAGCGTTTTGCTCTTTTACCACTGGCCACATTTCCATTACTGACATCACAGCTGACCACAATTATGTTGGTCAAATCCTTGGCAATTTTTCATATTTCCACACCGACACACAGCGCCACCCAGCGACACCCAGCGACACAATCACCCATCAGCCATTGGCGAATGGCCCCCGAATTTCCACTCAACAGTTTGTCAACAGTGTGTACACAAGCAGTCAGTACTCCCACTTGCTCCTGATGGCCCTAATGGGGAGCTTTTATTAATTTCAATTTGTGTCAACATCAACGCCAAAAATGCAGGCTCCCGGCGTCCCGTGGAAGTGGCATGATTTAAGCCAGCTGATGACAAAATGTTTGGCCATTAGGCGAATTAAAGCGCAGTGTTTTTCCCCAAGCTCCCTCATGTGGCAGCATCATTCATGTGCCAGCCTGGCCACCCCCATCCCCCATCCCAGTGCCGTGTTCGGGTTGACTTCAGTGGCTTTGGTGGGGCGAACAGTTCATAAACGGTTGGTTCGGACCATTGTTGCCCCAAAAAACAAGCAACACCAAACAACTATAAAAACCATGATTGATGTGCTCGGCTTGACCCAAATGCATGTTTTTATACCAAAATAATACGCACTCATCTCCTGTCGCCCATAAGCACTAGTATCCCTTATCTTCTATACGATATACATACATATATATGTGTGTGTTTATATATATTTATATAGATGATGCTTCTCCCTACGTGGGGACAGTATGCTTGGAGCTTCTTGGGGTTCGTTGAACTTTCGGTTAAAGTTTCAGCTAATGCTTATTATCTGACCATTTGCTGGCTCAGCACGCGGCGTATACGTAATATGAAATTTAATGTTACTTTATGCAACTTCTGCGAAGAGTGCGACCGATGTGAGAGCCAGAGCACTCAAGCACATTGTAATCGCTATTAATGAATGTGCCCTTAAAAGTGCCAAAGAAACGAAAGCAGACCAACAAGCAAACAAAATACGTTCAACACGGATCCTTGCAGTCGAAGCTACATATATACATACATACAAGCTAAAGCTTCTCGGGAAACGCACAATGGCAGCCGCGTGCCATGTGCCGAGTGCCGAGTGCCATGTGCCCCTGCGTCCTTAAGTCCAATGCTTTTTAAATATGAGCAACAAAAATAAAAGTTGATTAAGCTTATGGCTGCGTATGCCAGACGTTTTAGTACCCTATAAAATGGAACAAACCGTGTTCGATGGAATATTTGCGGGTGTGGCTAGCCTTTGTTCTGAGAAAATTCTAGCCACACTTAGGTTAAAGTCTCAACAAACAGTCTGAATTACAGTAAGGCCATGGCTGGGTCTTTGTACATTTGTATATATTTTTTTGTGTCCAGCCTTTTCGGGATATGATTCCTATCTGGAAAAATGATACAAATAAAGTTTTTGCGGTAGGGTCGCAGTTTGCCATGAAGATAGAATATTAAAGATATACAGACATATAATATGTACAGGATACTAATCGCAAATAATTGCCAGAGTATCATTCTGTCCGCAACTCACAATCGAGAGCTCGAGCAATGATTCTTCTCTGTTTGTGCCCTGCGCTGGCCGCACTGCCGCGAACGCCAACTTCGCTACAAGGGCTGATTTATAAGCGCAGCTGCCTGTGGCTGCCACGGCTGCAGCTGCAACAAAAACAGAATGGAAAGCTCCTTTTCTTGCAAAATGAAATTAATTTCCCATTGCCTTTGTTTGTGGCCACCCATTTGTCTTTGTTGCTGCACTTTACGATCCGCAGGCAGCGGTTGAAATTTGTCAGCACGGGCGATTTAGTGAGCTTAAAGGCGAAACCCAAAAGCCGCGGAAAGTGCACTTAAAGTCACATAAAAGCGGGAAACAAGATGTGCAGGAATGGCACAATGTTGGAGCACCATCAGGAGGAGACTACCATCATTTGGAATCGCATCGTGGCAGTCAAGGGCCAAGTGGCTGCTATTGTTATGGCTGTCCCACTTAATAATCAGACATAATAGTTTGCGGCGGCAGCTAAAGTTTCTAATGCTGCAACAGGTGGTGCGTCTATTGTGCAACCTGGCACTGTGGTTAAATTCTTTTTTAATGAGGATTTACGGTTGCCCTGGCTGCTGGTATTCTCTCTGTCCGTCTCTCGTACTATACTGCTTCTCTGTGTTTGTTTTTCTACCTTCTATCTGTTCGCTAAGCGTTTGCCTTGCGGCTTATTGCTTGAACTCTTTTTGGCTCGAAATTAAATTTCGCACTTTTAATGTTGTTCTCGCAGCAAAAAAGCAATTTCCTCGAGGTGCAAAGCCAAATTGAAAAAGGCATAATGACTTGGCAAAAAAAGGGCAACCACACACACACACACACACACACACACAAAGCCCACTCTCGCACGCACACACACAAGAGCAAAAAAAAAAAGATGCGGCAACCAGAAATGGTCGATCATTAAAAAAGGCTTACAATGTGCCATTTATTACATTTTTATATCGCCCACAGCATGGCACATAATAAAAATCTAAAACAGACCAAAAAGAAATCACAAAAAAGTTTCTGTATTCTTCACTCTCAAATAATAAACATATATGTGTGTATGTATGTACGTATGTTTACTTGTCAATGTTTTGTTAAAAATATTTCGTCCTATTTTTGCTACTTGATTTGCTAAATAAATTACATTTCAGATACCTCTCCTATGTGTGCAATCAATTTCCTGCGGTAATTCACTTTACTTTGAATACTTTATGTAATTGGTTGTAGAATGCTTTTATTTCACAATGAACATATAACAAAATGATGGAAAAATTATGGAAAAATTCATCCCAATGTTGAATTAAATACTAAATACATAGTAAGAAATCTATATATTTAAATACATATATTTCCATCCTTTTTAAATTCGACCCTACTTAAATTCAAGCGGGAATTGTGCTTAAAACTCATACTCATGTTTGGTATCCCCAAAATTTTCTTTACCCATTTATTGAACACCGTTTAACGTGTATTAATTCGGAATAAGATACATTTTTGGTATTCATTATATCTCTAAATATTTCAACAACAAAAGAGGACACCAAAACGTATCTTTGGAATGGTGGCAATCCACTCAAGAGATTTTCGATGTTACTTTTACCCCACTTCAAACAATGTTAAACCATTTAAAGGCATTTCTTAAACGTACAAAGGTGATACATTTTAAACACATTTAACAATTCTGAGAAATTCACAAAATATATATAAACTGAAAAAAGAAATATACACGTGCACCTCTTCCCAAAAACCTACCCAGCCCCATTCAGTGGGAAATATTTGTGAATCTGTAAGCGCAAATATTTTGCCAACACTTTCCGCAAAAAGTAAAAGCACAAAACGTGCGAAAAATTTTACCCTAAAGATGGCTGCTAATAAAAATAGGAGCTGAGCCAACATCAAATGGGAAAAACTTTTGAAACGCGTGAAAAGTTTGCACTGCTTTGAGTTAGGTTCAGGCGGGAATATCCTAAGCGAATATACTCAAAAGTCATGGTAGGAAATTGCAGTCGAGTTGTCGAGAACACCAACACTTCAAGACACAAAGCCGAAAAAGGATTTAAGAAAACTGCAAACTCATTTGGCGGAGGAACAAAATCAGGGCTCGACTCCAATCTGCAAGAAAAAGTGTTGAAATTTGCTTTCAACAAATGATTTGGGGCAGAAACAGCAGCCACATTTAATAATAAACGCGACACCCGCGAATAATGAAAAACGGAGCAGACAGGATGTGCAGAAAATGAGTAAAAATAGCTGGGCCCTGGTCGTGGTTTGTTCATTTGTTGATTTATGCTCCAATTTGCGCAACATGATGGACTGGCAGACAACAGAATGGTCCAAAGCGCACAACGCCAAAAAGTCGCCGGAACCTCTCTCTCTCTCTCTTTACTCGTATATATATCTCGCACTTAGGCCCGAAAAAAAGAAAGCAAAGTGAATACTGCGAACATAAGCAATGAGTATGAGCCACACGAAAATATATGTAGCATAAGCTCGGGCGTCTTCTCTGTCTGGGCGCACCAAGGACGTCGGCTGTCAAGTTTTTTTCGGGACAAGTTTGCTTGGCGTCTGACTGCTCAGACCTCGAGGCCATAATTCAAACTTACCTTCGATATATGTGAGTCTTGAGAGATGTAAGAGCCCTAAGAGTAAATTTAATATTGAGAAAAACATTCATATATCTGAAAATTCTTAAATATCGTAGCAAAGTCAGTAAAAGACAGAACAAATTATGTGAAATATTTACATTAAAATATACATCCAATGTTCAGCAATTATATATTATTGATATGACATGAACAAATAGCATCTGGCATTTAAAATTTATACATTTAGCGACCAAATAATATGATAAAATAATCATAATAAAATAATCAAATATTCAATTTAAGTAACACTCATGTAATTGAATTTTGATATTATTTTTTTCTGCGCAATATTTTAGATTTCCTAGAAACGCTTATACTATTTCTACATATATTTCTTTCCTCACTGATTTGCCACTGACAGTTCTCGGCACTTGGCAGCAATTTCCTCACCCAAAAAAAAAAGAAAAGAATAAAAAAAAAACCTTTGCTGTCTGCCATTTCATCATTAGTATTTGTGTGGGTGTGTTCGATGGAGTATCTGTGTGTGGGCTGGCTCTTGTGTTGTCCTAGTCTTGTTAGTACCGAGCTGGAAACGGCAAACTTCCGCTGGCACATCCTGCCCCAGGGCCCACTCCTGTCCCCAGCCAGGTCGCTGGCTCTATCATTTTTATGGCTATTTAAAGAGCCATAAACAACGAAGTGAGTGCGCGTGTGTATGGGCGGGTATTAAATTGAGTTTTATGCGTGATTTCCGTTCTTAACACTTTGTTCACACAATGTTGACAATGAAAATGTTATAAGCGTTTAATGAAATGTGACAAAAATTTTGCTTCTTTTAAGACGGAACAATTTGCGGTGCTGTGGATACTCTTCACCGTCATTGTACTCGGCAATTCCGCGGTGCTCTTTGTGATGTTCATCAACAAGAATCGCAAGTCGCGGATGAATTACTTCATCAAGCAATTGGCCCTAGCAGGTGAGATACGAACACAAAAGGTTAATCTGCCATTTTTCCCCTATTTTAAGCTTTCACCTGACTTTAATTTAGATCTGTGCGTGGGTCTGCTCAATGTGCTGACAGACATTATATGGCGCATCACGATTTCGTGGCGAGCGGGCAATCTGGCCTGCAAGGTTATACGGTTCTCGCAGGTGTGCGTCACTTACTCCTCAACCTACGTGCTGGTGGCCATGAGCATTGACAGATACGATGCAATAACGCATCCCATGAACTTCTCCAAGTCGTGTAAGTCGTTCTGCCAAAACTTTTCTAATTGCCAAACGATTTTGTTCAGCGCAAAATGTTTTCACAGAAATATATTTGTAAGTTATATGTATACATAATTTATATTCCTTAGGGAAGAGAGCACGTCATTTGGTGACTGGCGCGTGGCTCATCTCGGCTATCTTCTCGCTGCCCATTCTTGTGCTGTATGAGGAGAAGCTCATCCAGGGGCATCCGCAGTGCTGGATAGAGCTGGGCTCGCCCATGGCCTGGCAGGTGTACATGAGCCTGGTCTCCGCCACGCTCTTCGCTTTTCCAGCTCTTATCATCTCCGCCTGCTATGCGATTATAGTCAAGACAATTTGGGCCAAGGGCTCTATATTTGTTCCCACAGGTACACATCATACCAAAAGTATTAGAGCAATTTATTAAGATGTTTGTTGTAGAGCGAGCGGGTTTTGGTGCAGCACCTGCAAGACGAGCCAGCTCCAGGGGCATCATTCCACGGGCCAAGGTCAAGACGGTGAAGATGACACTGACCATTGTGTTTGTGTTTATCATCTGCTGGTCGCCGTACATCATCTTCGATTTGCTGCAGGTCTTTGGCCAGATACCACACTCGCAGACAAACATTGCCATTGCCACCTTCATCCAGAGTCTGGCTCCCTTGAATTCGGCGGCAAATCCACTGATCTACTGTCTGTTCTCATCGCAGGTCTTTCGCACACTTAGGTAAGTTATGCTAAATATATATAAAACTAGTGTGTCCAGTGGTTTCTCCAACAATATTTAGAGTGTATTTTAATTAATTTTCCTCTGCTTTATCTATTTTTTATTGGCTTTTTCTCTTATGTGCTCGCCTTGCAGTCGGTTTCCACCCTTCAAGTGGTTCACCTGCTGTTGCAAGTCATATCGCAACAACTCGCAGCAGAATCGCTGCCACACAGTGGGGCGTCGGATGCACAACAGCTGCGACTCGATGAGAACGCTGACCACTTCTCTAACGGTGTCGCGGCGCTCCACGAACAAAACGAATGCGCGGGTGGTAATATGCGAGCGTCCCAGCAAGATTATTACCGTGCCGGCCATGTCGGAGGTATGATAGCTGGCGCACACGACCCGCAAGCGTTCAACGTTTGCGGTTCACGGGCCCACATCCTTCAGCGATGCGGAGTTTCTCTAGAATGGGCAAAGGATACTTCAATATGAATGCGACTGCACGAGAGGCTTAGACAATAAGTTCGATAGTTGTACTAGGCATAGTGAAAGCCAAATCCAAACTGTACGTATAAGTATGCCAAGTCTACGCTACGAATTTCAAACACTTAATCTTACTCTACTATAATATGCTCTCAATCTAATAATAGGTATTTATGCATTATCTAGTACTTACTTTACTTGCATTTTGTATGAATTTTAATTAACGCTAAGCAAAAGCTGAAATTGAGAAGGATATATGTATGAGTCTCTGGGTATCTCTGAGCAATTAAGCTGAAATTAACTTTAAAATTAATTTTTATTTTTGCAAGTATTCTCTAGAATGTTCATTTAACTCACTTTCAGACAGTTAAAGTTCGTGGGATTGCCAAAACTACTCATTTTCGAATTTCGATATTTCAGAAATAATACTTACAATTTTGAGTGAAATTAAGAACTACTTGTATATCCCCAAGCTCATTTCATGCACACTCCAATTTGTATTCTATTGAACGGACTCATATTATTTGTGTGGACAAGAAACTCTCATGATTACATCTTTTTTTGCAGGCCTAAGTAGCGATTAAGGCTATTTAAATTCCATCTCATCTCCTGTACATATAGTACATAATTCTACGTATACAAGAAGCATGTGCAAGCATCTGAAACCAAATTCTATTAGTTATAAGTAGACCATAAGAGTTAATAGAGCATAAAGTTGTAGTCAATTTGGTTTAAGCTAATATTTATATCATAATAATGTGTAGAAAGCTGAATAAAGGCCACAAATTCTCAGAGTGTCACAATGTGTCCCTTTCTCGCGTTTTCATTCATTTTGGCACGCTCTGGAAAATCTACTTCGGTGCGCCCCAGCACACAATGGGCACAAGGACGACAAGGATGATGGGTTCCTGGGGCCTGGGGCTCATTTTTGCTCTCACTTCATTTATAATTGTTGCGATGATGGGGAAATTTGTCTGTGGCCACGGCTGACGTCACCAGAGAAAGTCAACAGAGCAAACAAATTGAACGACAAACCCAACAGACAATAAAAACATATTGGTTTCTGCGGGCCCAGCACACAGCCAGAGGATCTCTCATTTATTGTTACAGTATCAATAAATGGCAAATATTACGAGTGCTATGCAAAGTTCCAACAGAGAATCAGGCAAATACATGTTTAAATGCTGTGCAACGTTGTATCCTGTTTTATATCCTGTTTATATTTGCTTTATGGTTGGTTAAGTCCATTTCATTTCACCCTCTTTAAATTTACTCTCTCCTTTTCCTGATATTTAATGGCAGTGGCAGTTGATGGAAACACTCTAGCCACCCGATGGTGGGAAACAAATTGATAAAGACAAAAGTGCATTACAAGATTTGTCTGGGGCACGCGCTTCATTGGACATGGCGAGCGAAGAAAATTCCATTAAGGAGCTCACTGAGCGCTGCCGTTGACTGTCGAGCAGTTTTGCAATTATAATTTTCTATAATTTATTTGTCAACTTCTAATTGAAATGTTCCACAACGAACAGGAAATGGAGAAGAGCGAGAAGAGAGCATTAGAAGCATTGACATTTCATCTTTTAATTATATAATTACTGAAAATGGCCAACAGAAATTAAATATACGAAATAAATAGCTACTATCAGAAATGCTGCACAAAGGGCTTAAGATTTTAGGCTTGTATATCCTCTCGAAGTATGCTTTTATGGATCTGGCATAGCTGACGTTTGTATGAACCAATAAACCCCTTAAAGCTACCACTCAGAGCCAACTCTGACCAACCCGTCTCAACCAAATCCAACTGGAACGATCATTCAACTTATTTTGGCGTTACCTTTCAAAAATAAAGTAAACTAATAATTTCCAAATTAAAAAAAATTGTAATGAAAAAAAATCGATGAAAGTGACAACTGCATACAGATATACTACTAATATTTTAAATTTTTGTCAAAGAAGTCATGTTTCCAAATTACTGCTTTACCAAATCAACCAAACAGCAAGGTTTTGACATTCAGCGGCGACCGTACATGCCCAGAGACGGCTACCCACGCAGTGGCCGGCCCTCGGAGCGATCGGCAGCATTTAGCAGAAGTGGAACACCTCGCCAGGGAATGCGCTACGCGGACGTCTCTGGGCCGGGACCGGGATATCAGGGAAGCGTCAACAGCAAGCGTCCCAAGCGAAAGCTGCCAATGTCGAGCAGCATCAAAAATATGGCATATAAACCTCCATCAGCCCTCAAGCCGACTTCGTCCAGACGAAACGTGGCCTTTCAATTGCCCGCAGTGGTGTGCGTCAGCAAAGAGTCCGTGGGGCACACTAAAAAGCATGCACGCGTACCGGCAGGCGAGGACATGGTTAGGGACCGACATTGCAAGCGACAAGCAAATGTACAAGTCGACGATCCGAATCAAGAGCTGCAGGAATCCTTCGCCGACTTCTTTAGCATCATTCACGACAATGTCCTGGAGACGGTGCAGGGAGCCGTGCAGAGTATGGTGACCAAGTGCTTTGAGGAGTCCATAGCAAAGATGGAGCTACTGTCGTCGGAGATGCTGCGCCAGGAGAAGATGCTACACAAAATGTTTCGCGACATCAACGCCAGTAAGTGTTTTTGTTTGACTCTCAATAAAATACGCAAAACTCTTCACTCTGGCCCCGCAGAAATCGACGATCAGAACGAGACGAACCTGAACCAGTTCAAGTTCGTCACACAAATGCTAATCGACAACCAAACGGTGCACTATCGTGCCCTCAACCAAGCCAAAATGGACAAACGGCGCCACCAAGCCGAACGAGATAGTGAGAAGGAGCGGGGACGAGAACGGAAGAAGAAACGGTCCACCTGTGGAAGTGAGGAGAATGATCCCAATATGAGAGGGCCACAGCATCAGTTGTGGCAGCAACAAAACCGTCACATATACCACACCGAAATGTGCAAGCCCTACACGCAGGACGAATGCAAGACATGTCGACCTGCACCACCGTCTAGGCCACCCTCTAGGCAACAGTCCGTGCCACGCCTGCAAAATAAAATGCCCGCCGCCAGCATGCCTGATCTGTCGAAGCGAGCCGTATCCAATAACGGCATTAACCGTGCCATGCAGCCCGAAGTGCAGTCATTAAAGGCAAGGCCCAACCGGCAGTCCAGCAGGCAACGTGCTCCCTGCCCAGTCCTTGCCTATCCGCCAACCTTACGCAGCGACTCAACCACACGTCGATGCGTCAAGAGTGGCTCCAGCGTAGAGCATTTGGAATAACATAAAGTATTTTGTCCATATCTAAGTTCACAGATCTGCCATGGCAGCCAGTTGTATAGCATGAGAAGGGATCAGAAATGGCACCATATCCTTCTTTTGCCATACAACTGTCTGTCATAGTTTGTATTCAAATCATCGTACAATTATAAAGATATTTTAATAAAGAGAATGGAAAGATGGAAAATTTCTCTGGAGAAGTAAAAACTATTTCGATTGCACCTATCAGCAATTAATTTGTAGGCAAATTTCTAGACTTTGTGGTGTACATTAGGAAACATTCATTGGCTTCTTCAGCTCCACACTCTCATAATAATTATTCTTTCGCAAATAACGTTGAACAAATGAAGCAAGAAGTTGCTCATCTACATCCTTGATATTCTGACGACCAAATATGCATGTGGCCAGGTTCGAGATAATTATTGTGAGCAGGGCACCCAACATGGCATATAACAGGAAGGAAACGTGATACACAGAGGATCCACTGTGATGCTCCCTGAATAAGATATAATAATTGAAATCATTATACAAAACTTATGGTCCATAGACGAATGAAGGCTTACTGTTCCAATGTTGAGTTGAGATAGCGATTCATATCAAACTCATAGTCGCAGTTCTCAACGGAGACTGGCAATTTTGTGTGCCTGAAGGTGCCAGTGACATTGGCAACTTGCGCATTGACTGCTATCCAGGCCATGGTTAAAAAGGCACAAACGCTGCCCACAAAGATGCTCTACAAAAAAGTAACCAGGAAATCATTATGAAACAAATTAAATTTGCAACTGTTTCAATTACCTTTTCGCCCACCCAAGGCATTAGCATCCCAACGGTGAAGACGCCCAACATGGGCCCGTACAAGCTCGACTGGAGTGTCGCGGATAACTGCAGCACCATGCCCAGTTTCTCCACCACATAGACCATAAAAATAGAGCTAATGCCAAAGAGGATTACCACCAAACGCATGGTCAGTGCCACATGACTCTCCTTCATGGATTTTCCCATTTTCGGCCGCACAAAGTCCTCCAATATCACGGCAGCCAAAGAGTTGAGCAGCGTGGAGAGTGAACTTAAAGCTGCGCTAAACACAGCCGAAACGAAGAGTCCCGGCAGGCCTGGTAAAACACCCAGGACGCGCATCACCAGCAACGGGACCAGCTGATCCCGACGTCCAGCCAACTAAATAAAATATAAGTTTTACTAGCATCAAATTCACAGGCCAACTGATGACTTTCTTTTGCTTGCAATTTAATGAGTAAAACTTACACCTGTCGACATGGGATCGCAGTCGTAGTAGGTGGCATAGCACACCAAACCAATGTAGATGCAGCCACAATAGAGCAGAATCAGACCAATGGTAAAGGTGTAAAGGGTTTGTTTGATGTGCCTGAGCGATGGCAACGACATGAAGCGCTGCACAGTGGCCTGATTGATGGAAGTGCTCTGCAGCTTGAAGAATGCGCCGCCCACAAACACAGAGAACACACTCAGCCGTACGGTGGGATCCATAGTCCAACTGCGATACAAAAATAATAGCGTTGAATGGGAATGTATTCCTGGCCTGATATAGGGATCAGCTTACTCAGGCGTGTTGAGACGTCCACCGTCCTGATTACGCTGCCAGACAACACCGAATCCGCCCAAATCCAAAGTTCCCTTGATCATGATAACAATCAGGGAGCCAAACATGATGACGCTCTGTACCACATCGGTGTAGACAACGCCCCTGAGGCCACCCACACAGGTGTAGAAGGTGCAAATGATGATCACAATGGGTGTGATGGTGTGTATCCCAATTCCAGTCACCTGATTGAAGGTAAGCGCCGGAACATAGACCGCTATGGGTAGCCACACAATCTGAAGAGTTGGATAATCATTTAATAGATATTCAATTGCGGACCCTTTGCTGATCATCTTACCGCTTTTAGGACAAACAGGGACGCTCCAAATAAACGCATTCGCCTGCTAAAACGTCTCTCAAAGTACTGAAAGAATGAGTGTGTATAAGTATTGGTTCGCCAGGTCTAAATAATCTCTGATTATAGCAAGGGGTTATATCCAGTAGAAAGTTGACTTTGCAGGTTAGCTAAAAAAAGTCAAGCCTCAGCATTCGATTAGGTACAAAAACAAATCTTAAATCTAAGAAAAACTACTGGAACTGCATTGGTGGATAGGATATAAATTTATTATTGAGTATGTTAAAAACGCATGACTATTGCTAGGATTTGTCAGCCAGCTCCAGCTTTGGTTGTGTCACTGATTCGTGGAGCGCCGGATCCGTTTTCTCATCACAGGCCACACTCTCGTATTTGCCGTACCAATAGTTGCGCAGGACAGGGCTAACCAGTTCCTTGTCCACCAGACGAGGATCCTGGCGCCCAAAGTACAGGGTGGCCAACAGCGATCCGACTAAGGTACCCACAGAGCCAACTGTAGTGTACCACAAAAATGATATCTCATGCAGGCTAAAGCTCTTGGCTTCAGCTGGGGTTCTGTAATGGACAGAGGGAACATTAAAATAAATTCCTGCCTGGCTTCACCCACTCGGAACAATTACATACGCCGGTGTGGTGACATTCCAGTTGTCAGGCAGATCGAACAGATAGTCGCAATCCTCCACAGAGACAGGTTTCGTGGGCCATGTCATTTGGCCAGTAAATATGGCAATCTGAGCTCTAACCACAATATAAGCTGTGAAGGCGGAGGCACACGAGATGCCAGTGAGGAGACTCTTCAATGGGGAGGGAAAACTGTCAAATAATGCAGAGCTAAAGCACAGATGGGTAAATCAAACCTCAGTTTTAACAAAAGGCAGCAGCATTCCCACACTGAAGGCGCCCAGGAGGGGACCGCAAGTGATGGCAGCCACTGTCGAGGACAACTGCATGACTAGGCCAAGTTTCTCCACAATCGGAACACTGGCCATTGAGAGTAGACCAAAGACCACAACCACGCCTCTCAGCACGAAGGCGGTTTGACGCTCGGTCAGGGGTTTCTTGCGGAACGGTTCTATGAAGTCTGTCAGGATCACACCCGACAGCGAGTTGAGCGCCGTGGAAAGGGAACTAAGTGCAGCACTAAACACTCCAGCCACGAACAGACCCACCAGACCGGGAACAGTTCCAGCACTTTTCATCACATATAGAGGTATAACCTGATCCTTGGCACGGGCCAACTGTAAGATAAGTAAGATAGCATAATTTATTGTATGTGCTCGCAAAAATCTCTACTTACACCAGTCGTTATGGGATCGCAGTGATAGAATTCAGCAAATGCCAGCATTCCAATGTACACGCACATCAGTAGGACAATCATGAAGCCGGTTAGGGATAATACAATTGCCTGTTTAACCGCTCTGAAGTTTGGCAGGGTCAGATATCTTTGTACAATGGCCTGGTTGATGCCATTTGCTTGGAGCTTGAAGAAGGCCCCACCGATAAACAAAGCAAAGACACCCATTCGCACCGTTGGATCTAAGGTCATGCTGAAAGAGATTTACTCATAAAACATTGCAGATTAGGTGGCACGCCAAAAGTTAAACTTACTCAGGACCCACCAGACGCTCGAACTGACGATTCCTGTCGAGCACAACATTTAAGCCACCCATGTCCAAGGTGCCCTTGATGATGACAAAAGCCATGGAGCCAATCATCACAAAGCCCTGAATGACATCTGTCCAAACAACGCCCTTTATGCCACCCTGAAAACCCATAATCATTGGCGAAACTTATATGGGAGCGAGGTGTTTGGGTACTTACCACACTGGTATATAAAATGCACACCATACTGGTCACGGGCACTATTTTGGACACACTTATGCCAGAAACTATGGAGTGAAAAGGGGACAATATGCTCGTATGCGTATAAGTAAGACAGGATCAATCCATTTAACCCACCTTGGTTCAAAGTCAGGGCAGGTACATATATGCAAATGGGCTGCCAAAGTATCTGAGATTGATTCAATTGATTAGTTATGGGGCGTATAATCACGACAGAACTTCTACTCACATTCATCACCACAAAAAGACATGATCCAAAGATGCGGATGCGCCTGTCGAAACGCCGCTCGAAGTACTACAAAGAAATAAATCAAGCAGAAGGAAGAACATAGATTATATCGATGAATGCGTATTTACAGGATGAATTGATCAAATGAAAAGTGCACGAATGGATACAACAAATTAAAATAAAAGTCGTTTAGCCAGAGCGCAATAATAAATCTTTATTGGTTCAATTTAAGGATCGTTTTCAGTCTCAGCATCACAATCCTTGCGCTTAAACAGATCCTGCATAAGTACGGCTTGGTAGTTTTTGTTGGGCAGGAATCGACGCATGCACGGCGTGATCAGGGCGGGATCCATTTGAGACAAGTCCTCCCAGCCGAAAAAAAGGCTAGCCAGCAGCGAAACAACTGTGCAAATGACGCCGCCCAAAGCAGTGTACCAGAGGAACGATAAATGGTAGAGATTACGCTCCGAGGGACTAGAGGAGATATAGAAATATTCGATGACAAATGTGAACCCATGGAGATTCTATACTTACGTGTAATCGTGGATGGTCTGAAAGACGGTGGTATTGTCGAAGGTGTAGTCACAGCCCTCGACCGAAACGGGCATCTTGGGATGACGAATCTGCCCATTCATTTGGCCCAGCTGTGCATGGACACATATCCAGGCTAGGGCCAGGAAAGACACCAGGCTACCCACCATGACACTCTGGCAAACAAAACATCAAAATAAAGTAACAATTAAATTATATTCCAGGGCATAACTTACCTTTCCTTTGACCCATGGCAGACACACGCCCATGCCGTAAATGCCCAAAAGTGGACCCATTGACACGGCCGCTGTGGTTGTGGCTAGTGGAACCACATTGCCCAGTTTTTCCACGATGTGGACCATCCCAATGCACGAGAAGCCAAAGCCAACGACTATCGCACGCAGCCAAAACGCAGTCTGACGCTCCGTCAGGGGTCTCTTCAGCAAGGGTTGCACAATATCCTATGTGAGCACACACGCCAAGGAATTGAGACCCGTGGAAAGGGAACTAAGTGCGGCACTGAAGACACCGGCCACAAAAAGTCCGGGCAGACCTGGCAACGATCCCAGAGTGCGCATCATCAGCAGTGCAGGGAGCTGATCACTAGCTTTGGCCAGCTGATTAAATGGAAACAAAAAAAAAATACAACAATTAATATCTACTTTAAGACGAATTAATGACTGATTTAAAGTTTGATTACCTTGGTGCTAATGGGATCACAGTCGTGGTAAACGGCATAGGACACCAGACCCATGTAGCTGCAACAGCTCAACAGAAATATCAGCAGCAATGTGAAAACCAACATGCAACGCTTCGCATGCTCATAGCTGGGCAGAGAGAGGAAGCGCTGAATGGAGATTTGATTGACATCCGAAGACTGCATCTTGTGCAGAGTGCCGCCCACAATCACAGACAACATTGACAATCGCACAGTGGGATCCCATGTCCATCTGATAGTAGGAATAATCTTATACTAAGTAAAACACACACAAAATTAAGACTCACTCTGGGACATTAAGACGACCGCTGTCCTCGTTGCGCTGCAAAACAACAGGCAGTCCGCCCACATCGTAGGTTCCCTTGATGCAGACCACCAGAATGGAGCCGAACATCACGAAACTCTGTATGACATCTGACCAAATGACGGCCTTCAATCCACCCTGTAATGAGGTATGTCTTTCACACTGACAAGTGGGTAGCAAAATTTAATTAAGCCTCACCACACACGTGTAGAAAGTGCAGATGATGCACACAATTGGCGTAATTACATATATGCCAGTGCCGGTTACTGAAAGCAACAACGCAAGCAATAATGGAAATAGTAGTGTACAGAGCACAATCTAACTCACCTTGGCTATAGGTGATAGCCGGTATATACATGCATAGAGGCAGCCAGATCGTCTGTGGGGGAGAGAGAGTGCGGGTAGAGTGAGATTTGTGTCATATAAATGCTGAACTAATATGCTTACCGTATCCACTATGAAGAGCACAGCACCCAAATTGCGTATGCCAGCACCATAGCGCAATTGAAAGTACTAAAGTGATTCAAATGATCGATTGTATGCTTTTGCTATAGGTACGTTACAATGTTCACTTAAACATAAGTTAGTCTCATGCAAATATGGTTGACCTATGATAATTCAAACGTCATGCTCTTATTAATAGTAAATTTTATTGAGTAAGTACATGGCAAGAGATTGGCTCTAAGATTTCTCATTGAAATTCGTTAAGGTGTTCTCTTCCAGCTGAACGCTGGCATAGTTGGTCTTATAGAATCCTCGGATGCAGGGGGAGAGCAGCTCGGGGTCCACATCTTCGGGGGTATTGCGGCCAAAGAAGAAGCCTGCCAGCTGGGCAACCACCACTGACACAACGGCTCCAATCATGGAGTAGTACATGAAGGAAACATGATAGATTTGCTCGCCAATACTAAGGGAGCTGTAAAAATAGCTTTTCAGGTTAGAATTTGTATGCTCTACAGAAGATAAAACGGAAAACTTACGTATGCTCAGCCGTTGGAATGGTGGCATTTGCTGGGCTCACCAACGGACGCTCGAATTCGTAGGTACATCCATCGGTGCTCACCGGCTTGGTCTCCCACTGCATCTCCCCCGAGGTGACAGCCATCTGGGCCGAAAGACACAGCCAGGCCATGAAGACGAACGAGACAACGGTGCCCAATAGTGCGCTCTGAACAAACAAGAATATCGTTTATTTATTTTGACTCAAGGATTTCGTAAGGAATACCGACCTTTGAGTTAATGCTTGGGATCAGCAGTCCCATCACGAACAGGCCCACCAGCGGGCCATTGACAACCGCACCAATGGTCATGGACAGCTGCATCACATGAGTGCCCATGCGCTCGACCACAAAGACCAAGGCAACCGACAGGACGCCTATAATGACCGTGCAGAGGCGCACTGTGATGGCCACCTCATGCTCGGTCATGGGTTTCTTTCTCAGTGGCTTGATGTAATCCTCCAGAAAGACAGCAGCCAGTGAATTGAGCCCCGTGGACAGAGAACTGAGTGCAGCACTGAACACACCAGCCACAAACATACCGGGAACTCCAGGAAAAGAGCTAAGTGACTGCACCACCAGCAGAGGCACCAACTGATCCTTGGCCACCGCCAACTGCAAGAAATTTCACACTATGAAAAATATGTTCAATATGTCTTCCAAACAGTTTTACCCTACCTTCGTGGTCAGCGGATCGCAGTCGAAATATGTGGCATAAAGCAAAAGTCCGTTGTACAGGCAAACGGCATTCAGTACCGTCAATCCGATAATAAAAATCAACGCTGTCTGGGCCATCTCCTTCTTTCCGGGCAGTGAATTGTAGCGTTGTATAATTATTTGGTTACAGCCCAACATATAGGCGTTGTGTCCCACGTTACCCACCATCATGGCCAGCATGGACATGCGTACCTTGGGATCGAAAGTCCATCTGTTTGAGACATAGCAAGAGATAAAGAGTAATGAGAATCAGTCTGTCAAATAGTACAACACACAAAAGCTGAAGTTATCCAACAAGTAATAATTTTGTCATTGAATTCTTTAAGTAATTAAAATAAAAATTTCACCTACTCCGGCCATTCGAGACGCCCGCTGTCAAAGTTGCGCTGGATAACCACACCGAGGCCGCCCACATCCATGGTGCCCTTGATAATGACAAAAAAAATGGCGATCACCATCACGATGGTCTGGATGACATCTGTCCAGACAACGGCCTTCAAGCCACCGGCAGTTGTGTAGAATATGCAGATGACGCACACGATGGGTGTGATGATGTGTATATTTATGCCAGTTACTGTACAAATTATACAAAAGGCAACCACAAGTATTAGCACGAGTAACTGCCACACTTTAAATGCAGCTCTCTCTTACCTTGATTGAACGCCAGGGCAGGGACATAGATGACAATGGGCAGCCAGATCATCTACAGAAAAGAGATGCAAAAGAAGTGAAGTCAATACACAAAGATTTACTTCCGGTGAGCACTACTGACTTCTATTTTTTTAGTTTAAAATTGTATTCAACTTACGTTTGAGCAGGTGAAGAGGGTGGATCCCAGCAGTCGAACCGATTTGTTAAAGCGCATCTCGAAGTACTGTAAATATTTTTTTTTCCATTGGTTCTTCGGCATTTGGTTAACACAATAAAACATTGTCCTACCCACACGGACACACATACACACGTAAACCGACACATAGCATGTGGCTGTGCGGCTACGTCGCGCATACATAATCGAATATTACCCATACGCCATGTTGGCTGCACTAACTTATAATCTACGACTACACCAGGAACCAGCTACAGCAGCAACGAAATTTCCGTATGTCAGTCGAGACAATTGGTATTGTTCTGGCTTATTGCAGCTGGGCATTGTGCGCCCCCATACCCTCGTAGATATCTATTCGAAAAACAACAACGGTACAGAACAGAGCACACTACACCATACCACCCAATGTTATTGCAACGGCATGCAAATAAACTGAGGGCAAAAAATACTTTCAGCTGATTGCACGCTGGCTCTGCCACTGCCACTGCCTCTAGCTCTGCTTTGCTTTTGGCACACAAAGAATGCCATTGAAATACACGTTTTCCCTTTAATTTTACTTAGACAATAACATGCCATCAAGTATTAGAGAAAATACAGAATACAGAAGGCACTCAAAAACCATTGAATTAATATGTTACATGCAGACACAAGCAACTCCATCGATTCGGAGAACGTGCAGCTTACCTCATAGGTGGATGTCAGCTGCAGGTTGCAGAACACCGGCAGGAAGATGTACCACGAGATGGCGCCCGAAATGGCCAGGGTAACCAGAATGAAGGCGTACTGTGTGCCATACACATAGATTTCCGTCGAAGTTCCCAAAAGAGAAATGCCCGAAACGAAGCTGTGGAGAGAGAGAGAGAGAGAGAGAGGGAAAATATTAGTCACGGCTAATTATGGCCAAAGCATAAAGCATAAATGGATAAACCCTAATTGACGACCGATTGATCAAGGTTTATTTTTAGTCTGGCCCAAAATTTAATTTCCAGCTTTCCATTAATAAATTTTTAATTAAATTAAGCTTAGGCTTGATTCGACTTCGGCAGCTATTCGGCAAAAGTTTGTCGAGAAGGTGAAAGAAATTTAAGGAAAAATTCAGCCAACATTTACTAAGCTCTTCTCTTAACAGCAAATCGATTGGATTATGACCAACAACAGCAATATGGCTCAAATGGTAATCGAGCTAACATTCTGTCTGGTCGCATTGGGCGAAAGAAAAACTTTCGCTGGCCGTGCATTCCGTAATCTGATTTTAATGATTAATGTCCATAACAATCATCATTTCAATTTCGGCCACAAAACAAATGATTTGCCAGAACAGAGCAGAAAACCAAAACAAAAAAAGTTGCCAACCAAAAGAGAAATGCCATTAAAAGTTGATAACAAGCGGCGTTAAAGTATGCAGACACACATACACCGAAATAAAATCTCACGCAGGGAGGCATACTCGTATTTGAAAAATTGAAAAAAAGTATCCCTGCCATAAAGGACATTTTTGAGAGGAGAGAAGAACCAAAAAAAAATGATGGGCCATGTAATTGTGATTCAAAGCACGTTGGCCGAATTTGTTGCAAAAAGCAAACGACAACAAATAGAATGCCATAACAATAAAAGGCGCACAAAACAATTGTCAGCACCAAGAAAGAAAAAAAAAAAAAAAGGAAAGGAAGGCCAAGGCAAATGACCAAGTACTAGAGAGAGCCGGTATGGTATTTCGGAGACCAGGACCTGTCGGCCTGGGTCATTAATGCGGCGACAAACACGCCTAAGACAAAAGGGCCGCACCCTTCGAAAGGTGCTTGACCAAAAACGTGTCAAAGAAAGTCCCTCCAGTTCTGGCATTCAAGGTCAGTCTTCACCGCCGTAACGCAACAACAATAGGAATAGCAACGCCAAAGAAAAAGTAATTTTGGCAAATTATTTGAGTTTGCGGCGGGCGTAAGTTTAAATAACTTCAATCTGGCTTAGACACAGAAAGCTGTTAAGTTGTATTTATACGCCAGATACTCTCGCACACTCGTACATATACATATTTACTTGCCAAAAGTTCCGCAAGCCATTTCAATATCAGCACAATCAGCATTGGCCCTTATTCGCATCATCCTCATCATCATTATCATCATCATCTTTGGCCATAATAGGCTTGACCCTGACAATGAATATTGTTTACGCCATCCGGCGGCTTGTAAAGAAAACTTTTAAATAAAATGTTATTCTGTTTGCCCTGGCCAAACAATTCCCGTACAGCCAGACGAAGATGGTCTGGTCTGGTCTGGTCTTTTGCTTAGATTACGTATACGCACGTTTGGTCGATGTGGAAAATTGCTAAAAAATTATTTAGATTGATTTGCCAGGGATAAGCCAAGCCCATTACGATAATTTGTGCAAATATTATTTCAGAATTCAAGTGAATGCACGCACATCCTCATCAATTTGCAGGAGATTATCCCCCCTTAAAGTCCCTCAAAATGGCTGCCTGAATTTCATTTAGAATAAACCAAATAATATCAAAATTCAAGGAAATGCATGCCACTTAATTTTAAGGATTATCCCTCAAGAGACTTAAAGAGAGCAAAGAGTCGCAATTGACTTTAAGAAAGCCCATCAAATCTCCGGGCACCGCAAACATGAAGCAACCTCAATCTCTATCGTTCCTGGTCACGTCAAAAGCAATTAAACAGCAGTGTCACATATCCTGTAGCCAGATACAAAAAAAGGAAAAAAAAAAAAAAGCTACGTGGCCAAAGCCAATTTAACATTTACATAGAGCTTTAACCGTAACTCACCTGGCCACCAGTGACAGCGCGACCGGAAACACTTTCATTTGACGACCGCCCACCAGGTAATCCAATGCCTCCGAGCCGCGTCGCTCCTCGACTCCGGCCGCACCAGCCCCATCCTTGCCGTCCAGCTGGCCCTTCTTCTTTTTGGCCTTTTGCTTCTTCTCGATGAAACCGAAATAGACCCCGATGACGGCGCACACCGCCAGCATGGCTATGAACACCAAATAGTCGACGATGCCAAAGTGCTGCAGCGTTTGACTCAAATCCTTCACGCTGAGTTTCTCTTCCGGGCCGCCCATGGAGGCTGTCGTCGTGGGAGTGAATGCGAAAGTGGACGATTGAGTGGGCGTTGGGTGGGCACTAGAGCTGGGACTGGCTGCTGGCGCCGTGTTGCTAATTATGGCCTCCACTGTCTTCACAATCGCATTGGTCATTGTTGCGGCGGTGGAGGTTATTGTGGTGGGGCTGCCAGTGGCAGTAGTTGAGTCCACTGGACTCGTAGTGGCTGACATTATTTCGTGGACCACAAGTTGCTTTTATGGATTTATTTTTATTGACTTCCAGCCGCGTTCAATCGCTTCACTTTAATGCCGTCGGATTTGATTACTTTTGTTTTAGTTTGGCACTGCGAAACGGTTTCGATTTTTCATTAGGGTTTTTTTTTAGTACTAACAGAACACTTTTCACTTTAAGCTACATAGAAATATGCTGAAAAGTTGAGCTAAAATTTGATTTCAGTCGACTTTTAATAAGTAAGTAAGTAAATGAAAAAATATCCCACACGATCCGCAGATCCTTGAGTGTCAGGATTACGATCACACGGCGACCAGATCGTTTTCAATTTAGACGAGAGCACACACAAGTGGCTGCTCCAAATCACGACTGAGCACTGAACTCAATTATTCGACGGTAGTTGGCGTTAGAGATCACCAGAGATCTTATCAACTTTCCATGGCAAAGCAGTAGGCAGCATCAGCATCATCAGCAGCGACCGACCAACCTCCCCCCTCTCATAATTCACGCAAATCTTGTATCGTGCTGTCTGAGGCTTTGTGTAAAGCTTTATCACCTAATTTGCCAGGGGTATGTCAGTCGCGACACTGGGCAACTGAGGCCTACTGTGGTCCGCTCGAATGCTCGTAGATAGACAAATGCACACCCCCCATTTGGTGCCGCGTGTACTTAAGATGCGTCTGCCATTAGATTTGCCAGATTGTAAATTACTTTCCTTTGTACACGGACGTGGCGTGTCTGCGGCTTTATGCCCGACGCTCGGTAATATATATAAATGCAATATACCCACAAAGTTTGGATATCTAAATCCTAGTTTTACAACATCAAAATAGGGTAAAATTCCATTAAAAAAAACCAAAACTTGGTACGTCACTTGGCTACGAGTACTGTTTGGTTTTAACGAGTGGCTACTGGTTATCGCAACACCTGGGAACAAAACTGAGAGATAGATATGGGCAACGGCGTTAAGGATAGCTGATCCATGTAGCAGAGTGTTGGCCGAGACATTGTATTTGTCGAAGATTAGACCGACCCTCAAGAGCTGCTTAGTATTTGCTGAATGCGCCAGGCCAAGGCCAAGGCATGACTTATGCGTGTTGAATACGGGACCGTAATTTAAATTGAATTAAATGTTCGGGGAAATATTATCACGCCCACAACTTTGCAGTGGATATTGTCCATTTGGGGGCATTTTTCTGCCAGCAAATTGAGTTAAGCGGCGAAACAGGATGCGACACAAATCGAATTTTGAAAATGGCCAACAGAGTTAGCTAACCGTTCAAATGCCCAAATTGGCTACATCCGACTGGCAGTAGCAGCGCGTGAAACTGTGAAACTGCGGCAGGTTTCACTCTTGGCTGACTGTACCCCATCTCAAGTGCAAAGTGAATGGAAACGATGTCACTTGTACGCGTGCTCGCCTTGAATCCATTTACTGCTTCAGCTCTATTTTATTGGTTTTAATGCACATTAATGGGCGGACAATAGCAGAGTTATATGCCTGCGAATTGTGCAGCAATTTGTGTTAACTTAAAACAGTCTCAGCTGCAGTCATGCTCCAAGCGCACCAATTGATTTTTGACAATTACATATAGGAACTATATACATATATGTTTCAGTGTGCGAGGAAGGAAGGTGAAATTCAATTTGAGAAACCTAAATAATGCACATACACACACAACGTGACTTCCACTTTTGGGGTAATCTTTTGCAGAGTTAACCTTTGGTTGGGACATCAGAACCTGAAAGGATGGACGGCAGAAAATTACCAGCAGCTTAAATGATTAGACAAAAACTTAATTGCATTTGCCATTAGAACAATATATAACAATTAGATCAACTTCAAGCCTTTAGCACAGTTGCAAAAGTTTGGTTTCCCCTTCCAAAGTTGCAACATATTATAATTAGATTTTAATGGAGGCCCAGCCCCATAGATAAAGCTCAACAAAATACAAGCACTATTCGTTAATGTTAACAAGCAAACATTACACCCAAAAGAAGTGACTGGATGAACATGTAATAATTGTAAAAAAAAGATAATACACTTAAAATCATAAATTCGTGTAAACACAAACGGCTAAAGTAGTACCTACTACTAGTATATGGTATATGCCCCCTTATCTCTTCAAAGAGCAGAAATTACGCGCAGATAGCGGGACAGTAGCAGCCGCAATAAAAGTAAAAAAAAAAAAAAACACAATGCAAATATGGCGCCAAAGAAAATAAAGGCCACAAAGTGCTACAAAATTTAATTATTTTTGTGCGGCAAACAAAAAATGAAGGAAAAATCAGTAAAAGCGAGACGGAACACCAGTGTTTAGCATATGCAAAATAATGACCGAAAATCCGGCACCAGCTCTTGACCCTTTTTTGGCTGGACTTAATTTGTCTGCGAGCCACAAATTTTCTGGCTTTATGACTTGGCGCCAAATACTAGCTTAAATTTAACCAATTGGCAGTGCTCCCTGCCCTGTTCTTTATCTGTTTCTTTATTAAATTAAAACACTTTTATTGCTGGATAATTTCTTTTTATTGTGATTTTATTGATCAATAAAGTTCAGCCGAATTTACGCTGCGTTTTTAATTATTTGTCCGCTGATATTTATGGATATTCTGTTTATGGGTAATATTTTTGAAACAGCTAAAAATTGTGCATAAAAATATTAAACTCTTAAATACAAAACTGAAGGGTTAAGAGCAAGAACCCACCCACATGGTTGTTTAGTTACTTTTTCTGATATTTCTTCTCTATGACTGCAGCTGCTGCTTGGATGTTGCAGCTGCTGTTGTTGTTGCTCAAACCTTGTGTGCAGTTTGCCTTGACTTTGGCACTGTTTGGCTCGCTTCTTGTGTGGCTGTATACATTTTTGTTCTGCTGGTTTTCGTTTTGTTTTGGGCACACTTGAGCCAATTTAACGCTTCCGTGTGTTTTTTTATTTGCCACGCCTCGCTGCTCGTTTCAGTTTGTGTTTGTGTTGTAATTCTACTTTCCGCTGACTGCAGAGAGAAGTGGCCGGAGAGTGGCGGAGAGTGATTTAATCTCAAACTAAATATAGCAGGCACTCGCTTGTGCTCAGTGATCAGTGAATTAATGCACTGCCAGCCTACCATTTACATTGTACACTAAAATTAATCCAATTAAGTAATCGCACGGATATTTCTCGGCTCGACAAGAACCATGCATGGCAATTGATTAGACGGCCCACAAATTAAGACCAATTAAATCAAATCCATGTTTGGCTGGCAAATCGAGAGTCAGAACACTCGAATCATGACCTTGAACTTGGCATGCAGCCATCAGAAGCCCGACTATCTTCTTGTTTCTCCTTTCGTTTTAGCATATCCACCCGGGGATTTTTATGCCTAATTGAACGGCTCAGATACAGACACACACACACACAGCTATCGACTGGGCCCTCGGAGAGATGTTTGGGTTGTGAACTAGTGAAATGGTAATGAAATGCTCGAATATGCATTATTCTCTCTCCTGTCTGGCTGGCCGGCCGGCCAATCCATTCACTCGCAATCAGCAATTGCTCAAGTGGAAATATTACATGCGTTCCTCTGGTCGATTATGTAGTGAATGGAGGTTTGATCTGATGTTGGGCAAAGTTGATTAGAGTTGCTGCTAAGAACATAACGCAATCGTTTCAAGGAGTAAAATGTATTCAAGTCTCAGATATGCATTTTGAATATATAGGTTGGATTATATATATTTAGACTGCCGAGATCCATAAAGAGCAAAATCTAAAAGTTATAAAATTCGGATTAGAGAAAAAATCCATCCAGCAAAGAGTAATTTAATTACTCTCTTCGCTGCTTGCTGCAAGTTATGTCGCTTTGGGTATTCCCATGCGAGAGTTTATGGGTGGTCCTCCACTTCAGTTTATGCCCATTTAATTGGCTAATGTTGACTATACTTATCGAAAAGAGATTAGCCCACTAATCGAGTCCAAGGCGCTAGTCTTTAAAGGGAGCGCGCGCTGCGCATTTTCTGTAGTTCAGCAGAAATATGTCCGGATCTCACATCGGTGTCTACTTCGCTTTGGCATGGATTTGCCTGGGCACAATCGGACAGAGTGCTCCTGCGGACCCAGCGGAGGTTACCGACTTCTATCGGTTGTTCAACAATCCCGATGCGCATCTGTCCTTGGCCACTGCACCCACCACGGTAACTATGCACAGAGAAGTGGCATTTAATTGTCGAGTACTCAACCTTCTCGGTTGCCACAGCTCGATTACATCACGGAGCACGGCTATCCAGCGGAGCGGCACTATGTGACCACCGAAGATGGCTACATAGTCAGCGTCTTCCGCATTCCCTACTCGCACAACCTGCAGAACGAGGACCAGCAGCGTCCCATCGCCTTTATCCAGCACGGACTGTTCGGCAGCTCCGATGGCTGGCCCAGCCTGGGCCCCGACGATGCCCTTCCCTTCCTGCTCTCGGATGCCGGCTACGATGTCTGGATGGGAAATGCTCGGGGTAATCGCTACTCCAAGAATCACACTTCCCTCTCCACGAAGCATCCGAACTTCTGGCGGTTCAGCTGGCACGAAATTGGTTACTTCGACATCGCCGCTGCCATCGACTACACGCTCGCCACGGAGAACGGCAAGGGACAGAGGGGCATCCACTATGTGGGCCACTCGCAGGGCACAACGGTTTTATTCGCTTTGCTGTCTTCGCGGCCGGAGTATAATGCCAAGATCAAGACAGCTCACATGCTGGCCCCGGTGGCCTTTATGGATCACATGGATGATTTCATGGTGAACAGCTTGTCCCCCTATCTGGGATTCAACAATGCCTACTCGCGGCTCTTCTGCTCCCAGGAGTTCCTGCCCCACAATGACTTTGTTCTGGCGCTGATGTACAACGTTTGCCGTCCTGAATCTGTGGTCTCTGGTTTCTGCAGCAGCAGCAGCAGCAGCAGCAGCGATGATGATACATCCAAAGAAGGACGAACCAATACGGTAGGGCCATCAAATTTAATCCTCTAATTAAGTTATGATTTTCTAATATGCTTACTTCTTAACTGTATAGACCGCTTCATCTTTGCTGGCTGGTGCCTTTCCCGCTGGCGTCTCAACCGACCAGATTCTGCACTACATGCAGGAACACCAGTCCGGACACTTTCGCCAGTTCGACTTCGGCACAAAGAGGAATCAGAAATTTTACGGCACGAATACACCCGCTGATTATGCCACCGAGCAGATCACGTGTGAAATGCACATGTGGTACTCGGACAACGATGAGATGGCCGCCGTGGAGGATGTTCTCCGCCTGAGCGTGACAATTCCCAACGCAGAGATGCATCATATGGAGGATCCGCTGTGGGATCATGGGGACTTTGCCATGAACTGGCAAGTGCGCCAGTACATCAATGATCCAATTATCGCCATCATGAGTGCACACGAAGCAGAAAACCCACAGTGATAATGGATTAAATATTTTATTAAATATTTTAGTTAGTTTTAGCTATTAATATAAATCAGAATAAATGCAATCTTATCATGAACTGAACGGATATGCCTCTTAGACACCCACAAGTAGATCCACTTCTAAGGTGAACAAGGTCTTGCTTCCACATAAATATTTCATTCATTGGATCATAACCGACTTAACCGGCTTTTCTAATCAAATAGTAATTTTTGCATTAGAAAGTACATGCCGTAAAGTTTATAGGTAGTTGCCTTTGCATCCCCCCTAAAAATCTATAAATTGCTCACTAATCTATAATAACAACAACAACTTTCGATGGGGGGTATTTTCTGTGGATTATCACACGACTCTTCAAGTGGCTTTAATTGCCGATAAGTACGCGAAGGTGACGCAAGTAATTCTTCGAAAAATGTACACAATTTTCGGAATACATCAATTAGGATTTTAGATTTATGGCATAGGCATATATGGTTTTATTTTGTCAGTTTACATAGTACCCAATAATACTCTGAGGGTTTTACCCACTCATAATAATCAACTGGGATTTTCAATGCATGGAAAAGCATGGAATTTATTTTGATTTTAAATACATATATGTTTAATTTCTCTAATCCGAATTGTGTAGCTTTTAAGTAGATTTTGCTCCTTATGGGTGCATAATCTCGAGAGTCCAAATATATATATACATATATGTAATCAACATCTTGATAGCTAAAGCTACTTGAGATCGAACCACTTTGGGACTGCTACAAAAGCTGAAAGCCTTACGTTGGCCAGCACTCAGTATTCAACGAACCATCGCCCAACCATGATGAACCCGATCTGCAGGCAGTTACTGATCCTGATTTGCTTGTCCGTGGGCAGCTATGCCGCAGCACTAGATGAGCCGGTGGGGGCAGTCGATTTCTACCAGCTATACGATAACCCAGAGGCACACATCGGCCTCAAGGATCGATTGACGACTGTAAGTGGATGCTAGAGATTAAAAATTACTCCTGAGATAAATTATTAACTGGTGGATCCACCCGTAGGCCGATCGTATTGCCGCTCACGGTTATCCAGCCGAACATCACAATGTCGTCACCGATGACGGCTATATCCTGGGGATCTTTCGCATACCCTACTCCCACAAGCTTCAGAACCAGAACGAGAAGCGTCCCATTGTCCTGCTGCAGCACGGCTTGACTAGCTGCTCGGATGCCTGGATCCTGTGTGGACCTAATGATGGCCTACCCTATCTGCTGGCCGATGCTGGCTACGACGTTTGGATGGGCAATGGCCGCGGCACCACCTACTCCAAGAACCACACGAAGCTCTCCACAAAGCATCCCTACTTCTGGCAGTTCACATGGCACGAGATTGGAATCTACGATATTGCGGCCATGATCGATTATGCGCTGTCCACCGATAATGGCAGGGGACAGGAGGCCATCCACTATGTGGGTCACTCCCAGGGAACGACGGTGTTCTTTGCCCTGATGTCCTCCCGGCCGGAGTACAATGGGAAAATCAAGACAGCTCACATGTTTGCCCCGGTGGCGATCATGACGCATCTGACAAACAAATTGGTGCGGGCTCTGGGTCCCTATTTGGGCCATCAGAATATATATGCAAAGCTGTTTGGTTCCCAGGAGTTCCTGCCCCACAACGACTTCCTCATGGCTCTGCTTTTCAACCTGTGTGAGCCTGACTTCCTGCTGCGTCCGCTGTGCGTAAATGCCATAGAGTCGATCTACACCGCTGGTCGTGTCAATATGGTAAGTAACATGAAATCCAAAAATTCGTTTTACTTTGATTTGAAAGCTTCCCAATCTACCCGTAGACCGCCATGCCAGATGGTTTGGCTACTCATCCGGCGGGCTGTTCGACCGATCAAATGCTTCACTACCTCCAGGAGCAGCAGTCTGGCTATTTCCGTCAATTCGATTATGGCCCCAAGAAGAATTTAAAGATCTATGGTTCGGAGGAGCCACCGCAGTACCCCGTGGAGCTGATCACCTCAGATGTTCACTTGTGGTATTCCGACAACGATGCTTTGGTCGCCGTGGAAGATGTCGAGGCACTGAGCGAGCGTCTGCCCAATAAGTTTATGCACCGCATGCTGGATCCGATGTGGGATCACGGCGACTTTGCCTTAAACAACGAAGTTCGTGTGTATATTAACGAGCCCGTGATTTCCATAATGCAGCAATACGAGAAGGAGAAGGAGAACAGTGCTACTTGATTGAGTTATTGTGTTATCTGTAAGATTTTACTTTAAGTTATTTGATAAGCTCGCCAATCTTAAGCAAATGTTTGTACAGCAATTGAACCTCTCATCGAAAATTAATCTAAACAGGCAAAATAGACGACAGCAACCTGTCGAGAAATGGAAAAAAGAAATGTTAAGATAATACATTTTCTAGCCAATTTAATAGACGCAATATTGAAGAGTCCTCTGATTTATAAAGTGTTTCGCTCTCTTATCAATTGTGTATGGCTAGTGGCTAGCCACTTTGGCTTAAATTTTGCTGATTTCCATGTTGCTGTATCCCATCTGCATTTCTGCCTCAAGGAGCCTTGCCAAATATTTATTAAAAATCACCGAATTATCTGACACCATTCGGAGCTCCAAAACTATCAGAATCACAAGCAATAAATAAATATAATTATATTTATATTTATAGAAATAAAGAAATTAAATAACATTAAATGGTAGCTATGAGAAATAACTTTTCTACAACTAACACCGCACACGAGCCGGAACTCGTTTCATCTGGTGATCCTCACCGATCTTGAGCACGGCCATCATGCCCTGAACTGCGTGGGCCTCGATGTGGCAGTGATACAGCCAGAAGCCGGGATTGTTGGAAATGAAGCGTACAATGATGTAGCCCAATCCGGGTATCTGCACCGAGTCCTTGACCACCGCATGGTAGTGATCTGGCAGGCGCGGTAGACGTCCCTGCCGATCGAGATTCTGTATCTGTGAAGGGAAACGGTTTGGAATTAATCGAAATGGGAGGATTCATTGTGTGGATATACTCACATTGCGAAGCTCATCAATATTGCCGACCACACCTTGGCCAACCAGGCGGAAGGAGTTGCCATGGATGTGGTAGGGATGCGTGCTGGTCATGTAGTTGGCCACCACCATCTCGATGGGGCGGTAGGCAGGCATACGGATTACGTTCAGGCACTCGCAGACATCCTGCTGGCAGTTGCGCCCCTGAGCGGCGAGGGAACTCCGATTGCAGAAGTATCCACCCTCCTGGAGGAGATGCCGACCCTGCAGCAGGGATATGCCCGGAGGAATGTACGAGATCTCATCGATCTGGAAGAGCAGCTCGCCATTGGGTGCCCGGCGGAGACTGAAACTGGAGTAGTAGGTGAGGAACCTGGTGTTGCGTGGCCAGGGAACAGGCTGCAGCGAACGCAGCGCCACAGTGCCCACATTGTTGTCCTTCTCGGCCGTGGCCAGACGCAGAAAGGCCTCCGGGCCGGCGGCAATCGTGGCCACAATGCGATAATCGTTGACCAGCACGCGGCCCTCATCCAGAGCTCTGCTCTGCTCGGAGCTATTTGTGGGCTTAAGCAGATTATCCACACCATCCAGGGCTCTGCTCTGTGGGGCAATTGTGGGCAAAATGTTGCCCCGTGGCTGCTCAGTGCGTGTGGCGCCCCGATAGCTGAGCACTGCGCCCTGATAGAGTTTGCGACCCTCGCACTGCTCGTAGCCACGGACACGGATCCAGTAGTTCGTGGCCAACTGATTGGCCTCCAGCACAAAGTCGAATCTCTCCGCAGAGGTGAGGAAGAATCCATCAGCCAGCACGGGCTCAATGTCGTTGCCATCTGTGCTGATGATCAGCAGCTTGTGCTCCTCGATGGAGAACTCCACGGGACAGTTGGAGATCCCATTGAGCAGGACTCGCATGCGATAGCGATAGCCAGGCGTAACCCTGAGACGCTCGTAGCGGTGTCGGTTGTCGTTATCCGGCAGCTGATTCAGATGATTTCTGCCCTTGCCATTGATGAGAATATTTCGCACCGTCTGAAGCTCGCGGTCGTAGAAGATGTCCTGCACCATCAGCGCATGCTCGACCAGATCGTAGTCGTAGAGATGCGCGTGCTGATTGGCCTGACGCGACTGTCGTACGATCAGGTGACCAGCCACACCGAATCCCCGCTGCCAGCCCATGTGGCTGTGGTACCACAGCGATCCACCCCGATCGGCCTTGAACTCGTAGCGATAGACCTCGCCCGGCTGCAGCGGGTACTGAGTGACAAATGCCGCTCCATCCATCTCCGGTGTGCCCACCATATTCAGGCCATGCCAGTGCATGGTGGTGGCCTCGCCCAGATAGTTGAGCACATCCACCACCACAGAATCGTTCTCGCACAGCTCGATCGACGGACCCGGTATCATTCGATTGACGGCCATTACGGGCGAGGCCACACCATCGCCATAGATGCAGTGCTCCGCGGCACACGCCCGCTCATCGAACTGGCAGCGCTGGCACTCGGGTCCCAGTCTCTGGTAGTTGTGCACCACCAGCTGGTAGTAGCAGCTCTGCGACTGGCCCTGCTGGCAGACACGTCGGCACGGATGACGGTCAAAGTCACTGAAGCTGCCAATGTCCATCTGTGTGTAGTCGTTCTTCAAATTGAGGCCCGCCGGTGTGCCTTTGGTGGTCTTGTTGCGCGCCCACGGCCAATCGAACTTGGCCTCATCTGTGCTGAACAGAGGATCTGCGATATCCTCTGGGAGAGCCGCCTCCTCCTCTGTCAAGGCCTGGGCCAAGCCCAGAACCAAGAAAATAATAATCCAGTGGCTGGGAAAACTTTTACTTTCGCGTACGCACATCTTGAGCTTTGGCAAGCAACTGTCCAAAGCGTTGAATGCAACGTGCGAAGAAAGTTTGCTTTGGGGGCGCCCCCAAGACCTTTGGGCATGCGCTGCACGTAGCTGCCATTAAAGCTGAGCAGAATTTGATAAGTCCAAGTCCCAGGCCCCCTCCCATTGCAATGAATTGAAATGAAAGACCCCAACCAACATGCCAAATGGATAACAGACGATGGTAAAAACTTTGCTAGATCTGAAGATTATTTTTATAGAGGCCGCCACGCGCAGATTACAGCATAGAATGGATCATCGACCGGGCATGGCATTGCTGTCTGTCTGTCTGTCTGTTTGAACATGTTCAGCTCCCAAAGATAAACGGCAGGCAGGTTGGTGCTCTAAAATTTGTGCAATTTTCTGTGTCGCTGATCTACAAAAATGTTTATGGCGATCGTATAATTATTGCAGGCAGAGTATAGCACTGACTTTTCCCTGTGCTTCCCAGCGATTCCAATGAAACTCTTCTGCAGGCTGCAGCATATTGTGTCAACATTGATATTGATGTTGATATTTGTTGGCTTATTAGCAATAACTTCGCATGACGTAATAACTTTAAGAATTTCGTAATAATCACACTATTTGTATAGAATCTATATGTAGATATACAGTGATGGAAAAAATAATAGAAACGGCATGCGCATTCAAATTTGAAACCAAATATTTCATTTTTGGAGCAAATTTTTTGAATAAAAACAACTGTGCTTAGTGTCAGGATAATGGGTGTTTACTTTGGATTCTCTTTGGGGCTCCTTTCGTAAAAATTATAAGCTAGGTACACTAATTTGTAGGAAGATCACGTTTTTGTCTTGGAAAAAATAATAGAAACGCATTCCAATTTTGTTCTTATATTGTAATAAAACGGTTAAAATCGAATTATATAGGTAATATATTATCGCCAAAAGACAAAAGAAGATATGAAATACCTATTCCTAAGGATACCGTTTTTGTTGTTGTTATTATTCGGTTCAGAATGGGTCGTGGAGTATATTGTAGGGATATTAAAAAAAACATATCCTAAATCTAAAAACTGAGGGCCACACAAGGTCAGATGGTCACACATATCTAAAATGGATTTAAAAAGAGTGTTTACTTCGATTTACTACAAAAAATAGCGAACCACACGCGTATGAAAGCCCGGAACATGGGTTCATTTCGACAGGCGCATTGTTCGAAAATCCAAAAAAAATCCCTTTCTCTCGTTGATAGATCTGAAAAATGATCTTAAAGCACGGGTTAGTAGTCGTACTATAAGGAATAGGCTGATTGATGTCAATTTAAAAGGTCATATAGCTCAAAAAATATAACACTACTTTCCAAAAAAGTTTAGAAACCGAGTAAATTTCGCGAAGGTGCATTTATGTCGTCCAAGTTACAAAAATGTGTTAAAGTCATATGAAACTAAGGTAAATGGGCTTATATTTGTTGGGGCACTTCATATAAGGCATTTTAATACTACTTCTCACGACCCAGGTATTCTGTTAAAGCGGGTATGCATGGTGGTGGGCACATAATGTTGTGGGGATGCTTTATCCATTCGGTTATTGGTCCAATACTTTGGATATAGAAAAAAATGTGTGCCTCCGACTATGTAAATATACTCGCCAGTATAATTCTGAGTAGGAAATACCATTAAAGTGGTAGTTCGATCAGGATAATGACCCGAATCACTCCTAAATGCTGACCAAAAAATGGTTCCTGGACAAAGAAGTTTCCCTAATGGATTGGCCTGATGAAATATCAGACTTTAATCGTATAGATTACCTTTAGGAGATCTTAATGAAAAGGACTGGTGGCTATAAGACCAAAAATAGGAACGATTTTTGTCAAAATGTTAAGTCCGAATGGTTCTCCATGGATCCATCCATTTATGACGAACTGGTGGAGTCCATAGGCTCTCAGATGGGTCGAAGTCACTGAAAATCGCGGTATTACATCCAAATATATAAGCTAAAAATTAACCGGTTAGTAGGTTAACTTTTTTGAAGATAAAAAACAATTTTTCATAGCTTTAGTTCGGCCGTTTCTATTATTTTTTCCAGGCCCTAAAAATGAAAAAATTTATTTTTGCTACACTAATTTTTTTTAAATTATTATTTTGTTATGTTTTGATACATAACTGTATAGACTATTAGTCAAAATTATTAAACTTAAAAAATAAAAATTTTGACTGAAGAAAATTTTGAAAAATGCGAAAAAAAATTGTCGTTTCTATTATTTTTTCCATCACTGTACAAACATGGATCACTGCATTATCTCTCGCTAGGCAGAAACGTGCAGGTGTGTGCTTAAATTTAATCTGCAGGCTTTCTGCTGGCCTCTAAAATGAAGAAAAAAAGGGAATATTATAAAGAAACAAACCCAAGTTTAAATTAAATATTCGATTTTTAAATACAACCATTGGGAAATTAAATAGAATTCACTTTGATTTAAATATAATTGCCTTTGGGAGCGCTTAAATCTAAATAAATCTTTAAATAATAAGAAGCTTTTATTCCATTAAGACGATAAGTAGAATATTTATTTAAATAGCTTTAGAATATTTGTTAAAAATGCATTATGTCTCCCTTTTTTCCACTGCCGCAGCCGATGAACTGGATGCAGGAGCCACGGCGGTGCTCATCAGGCTAATCACGCCGCAAGCTATGGATGGACCCACAGAGTTCTCCTCGTTTTGATAGGCCAAGGCATTCGGCATGGCCTGAAGCGCCGAGGAGAAGACCTCCGCATTGAGAGCCGTATTCAGATCGATCGCCTTGCTGTGTATAACAATGGCCCTACCCACAATGCCGTTGAAACCAAACAATTGGATGTAGATGCTCTGGAAGACCGCGGATATGCTGCCATCGTCTTTAGCGTCCACATTGCCCAGCTGAAAGTATGTATTTTATGGCGTAAAGTGTCTCCAGATTTGCTTCTTTGCTTCAGGAACTTACAAAGTTATTGGGAAACTGTCCGCCCGTGGACTTGCAGCCATCACTCATATCACCAAAAGTGTGGATATGCAGAGCATGCTTGCCCGGCGGCAGCCCAGTCACATTGATGGTCACCTTGATGTCCGAGTTGTAGGGCAGCTGCTGGAAGGTGATCATGCCAGCCACGCCGGCTGCCTCGCCATCGCCCATAAGCTTCGCACCCGCCTGCCATTGCGGCACCAACTAAATAATAAATAAATAAATAAATGATGGGTTAATAGTGTGCCGAAGGTTCTGTGCCAATTGCTTACATAGGTGTATCCCAAGTAAGCCGGTTGTGGTGGTAGCAGTGGCCCCAAAAGACCAGCAGCACCTCCTGGTATGCCAACAGGACCGCCCAGTGGCACCGTCAGACGTTCGTATCGCTTCACTTTGGTGCCGGAGACGACTTTGATGCCATCATCGAACCGCGTCACATTCACCGGAGACCGGAGACGGTCCAACAGATTTTGTGCACTGCCAGGCACAAAAATGCCGCTGTATGTGCCAATTATCAGCATCAGATGCATCAGTTTAACGCTGAGCATTTTGATCTAATTTGAAAATTTGTATTCGGAATTTCTGGGACTCTCACTCGACCGCTCTGGGCTAGGGCTTCGTTTGAACTGATCCAAGCCGCTGTTGCCGGCTCATCCATGATGACTTCGACATGGTTTTCATGCTGATTGAACACGTTAATTGTCGGCGCTGTAGAGTGGATCTATGGTGGTGGGTGGGTGGTTGGCCAGTGGCAGTATTAGTGCGCGTATCGTTGGTACCCATAGATGATGACTAGATTGGACGCTAATGTCAATTGAGTGTCGCGTGTGTTTGATGCTTGGTTACCTGCCCAGGGGCGTAGTTCTTTACCAGGGGGAATTGAGGGCAAGATCAAGTACTATGTGGACAGCAGAAGCCTCTTGCGTACATCAATTGTCATTGAAAGTTTCACATTCATGGCTAACAGGTTACGTCCCCTGACTGACCCTCTGGCGACTCTGGAGGAGCGATGGGTCCCACTTCGATAAGAGCCCGTCAACAAAACGTAAACTAGATCATCGACAGGCTATTGAAAGTGAAATCCTAACCCAAATCTTACAAAATAGATAGGTTATAGTTGCTGTAGGAGCTATGTGATACCCTCTATACATACTCGTTGAGTTATATTATATGATGAGCAGCAGGGCCGCGTAACAAGCGCTCGAGTTGGACTTCCCAGGGTCATGACATATCTGAAAATCTTTCTCACACAGCGACGCTTGTAAAGCCTTAGACTCCAAATGGAATCTTTTATCGAAATAATAATTATAGTTATGAAATTAAACGAATTTAATTGCCATTGAAATTATAAAAGTGTTCAACATTCTTCCACGTGGCTTTGATTATTTTGAACGTGGTATAAAACAGCCCCGTGGAACCATCTACTGCGAATATGAAGGGCTGAGGCTAAGGGAACGTAAGACTTATATTCTTAGAGCTGCAAACGTAAGAACATTATCCAGCGACAAACTTTAGTATGAGCACAGCAATGATATTTCCGTATACTGCTGTTTTCTTAGAGCTATTCCATAGCGAGTTTAAAAGGACAAATAATTGTTTTTGCACATACGCGAATTTACGAATTTAAAAATATATCTCCAACTGCTTACAGAAATAAAATATACCCAAATTCTGTCTGATTACCGGGTACAAAACTGAAGCCGACACGCGACATTTGCTGGCATTTGATGACATAGATAGTTTATTTTATAAATTTCAGCCATTTATAAACACATTCATTTAAATTAGCAATAAATAAAACTGGGTTATCCGCACAGACGGCGAAATTAGTTAAAACAGGCGGAGAGCAGGGTAGATACGTATCGATGATCTCTTATAATATCAGTTCATGGAATTGGTTTATACAGATGTAAAGCTTATCGGTAGCCACCGCGTTGTTGATAGCCACCGCCGCCTCCTCCACGACCACGCCCACCGCCGCCGCGACCACCTCCTCCGCGTCCGCCCTGGGGATTCCAGCCAGAGCCCTGCACGCGTCCACTGCCGCCAGTCCATTGCTGATCTCGGTCTCTATCGCGGCTGTTATCGCGATCGCGATGCTGCTGTTGATGTGGCTGCTGCTGTTGCCAATTATTGTCGCCACCAGCTGCTCCTCCTCGACCACCACCGCGCCCACCGCCACGGCCACCGCCTCGAAAGTTTCCACCTCCACGGCCCCCGCCACCGCCTCCACCTTGGGGCCCGCCTGCCCGCTGCTGCTGCCAAGAGGGCATCTCTGGGGGAGGCGGCGCATGCTCATTGGCTCGCCCACCGCGATCCGGGACACTGCCAATCATGTGCTTTTGGATCTTCGAGGCAGTATTCTTGCGAACATTTGCGGAACTTGTCTTTTCGATGATGGCCAAGTCGGCGCGGGCGGCCAAGAGAGCCACAATGTTGGTTTCGTTGCCACCCAGCTTGAACTGCTCCAGTTCCTTGAGCTTGAGCTGGAAGAGTTGCATTATCTCGTTCTCGCGATTCCTCATGCTCTCCGACCACTGGAAACTCTGAATGGTCGCCTCCAGGCGCGTGAGCATCATTTGGCGACGAAGATTGTACTCGCTATCCAGATCAATGTGCAGCGCCTCCAGCATTCGCCACTGGACATCGCTGAGCGGCTTCTTCTGGTTGAGCAGGGGCTCGCTGATAACCCCGCGATTGGTCTGACCCATGCGCTGCTCCAGTCGGGGTGTAATCTTGTCGAACATGGCCTTGGTGGTGATGTTCTTGGGCAACTCGCCCAGCTGCAGATCCTTCACCAGCTGCAATACCGTCGCCTCGACATTGGACTCAGTCTTGGACTTTTTGCAAGGCGGTCCCACGGGCTGCGCCTTCAGCGAAATCTTAGTGAACATCAGCTCCGAGGTCAAATAGTCCAGCAACTGCAGCAGTGCGTCGCGGCTCTCAAAGCGCTCCGAAATGGGCCCCATCACCAGCTGGCTGTAGGGACAGCTCAGCTCTGTGAGCAGCAGCGACAGCTCGATGGCAAACTCGTCGTGGTCCTTCTTGCTGGAGGTCACATGCTCGTCCGTCTTGCGCAGCACATGCAATTCGTGGGCCAGCCAGAAAATTACCGCACGCAAGTCCTCGTCGTCGATGCCGTTGTCCAGCGCTTTGGTCAGCGCCTCCTGCTGCAGGCAGTTGCCATCGTAAGCCAGTGCCTGGAGGGAGTCCACCACATCCAGTTCAAGCTCCATTTTTAACAGAAACTCCGAGTTTAAAGCAAAAAATTGCTAAATTTACCGGCTAGAGAGGAGAGACAGGCGATAGACCGATCGACCAAGCAGTGTGACCGCCGACTTGTCGACAAAATATACCCTCTGTTCGTCAAATATATACCGAAATATACCTTGTCATTATCGGCCAAACGGCCAAAGCACAAAACGAAAGTGTGTACCGGAATGTGACATCATTGTTGCTGGTCAACCAATTTTAATTTAATATTAAATTTCTGTTATCCAAGCTTCTTTGAAACCTATGGTATTAGCACTTTTTCTCGTAAATACCGAATAATGGGCTAATCATTCTATCGATAGTAAAATCGAAAAGTGCTGGAAATTGGCTTTTAATTTGTAGGCGCCAAGTGAATAATTTAAAAATTGAAATAGCAACGAAACTAATCAAATTAGTTTGACTTTTACATAACTTCATTTATTTTATTGTAGTTTACCAATTTCAATATATATAATATATATTTTTATATATATGTATACATAATTTATATTTATAGGTATAGTATTTATATATATATGTATGTAATTTTGTTTTTGTTTTGTAAAGCAGGAAGTTTTAGGATTCGCTTGAGTCGCACCTTTGGTGCCACATAAATCTTAAATTTTGTTTGTAATATTTTCCGTTTTCTTTTTGTTTTGTTTTGTTTTTTTTTCTATACATACAACATTGATGTACTTAAAAATGAACACACACATTTAGCTATAATATAATATTGTATACATAATAATATTCAGTTAATTCATGTCTTCCAAAGGAGCTATGTACTACTAAACTTAATAGAAACAAGTAAAGAAAGCAAAGAGAGAAGGAAACGGAACACGCAGACGGAAATAAGAAAAGCTGACTACACGATATACAAATACAATACAATACATCTCTTGTACTATTTATAATGCAATAAAACACAAATATTTCCCCCCCTCAAGACAAATGGCACAATGATAAATTTCGCAAAGTATCCCCCCAAATCCAATCCAATCTAATCCGTTCGGGATTTAGGTGAAGCTATACTGATTATCGACGGCGCGTCCGCTGCCCTCGTTCCCACTGCCGCTGGCGCCGCTACCGCTGGCATTGCCACCCTGTCCCGCCTGTTGCTGCTGCTGCTGCTGATGGTGTGCAGCGGAGCCCTGCAGTGAGGCGTTGGATGCCCGCAGATGCGGCTGATCGAGAAAGCTACCCTGCCCAGCTGGCGGCGAACTGTGCACCGTGAGCGTTGTGGGGTCCAATGGAAAGTAGGCTTGCTCCGGAAAATAGACGTGTGTTGGCTGCTCCAATGGCAGTTCAATTTCGTTTGTCTTTAGGCGAACACTTAGATTCATGGTAATCACTTCGTTGCACTGTGGGAACATAACGCAAGGCAGAAACTTCATTAGTGGTCTGTTGGTACTGAGGGTAGGATTTGATGTTGGTTTCGGTGTTGGGGTTGGGGTTGAGAGGCGGTGGTGGTGTTGGTGGGAGACATTTAGCATGCGACAAACATATCAAAGTCATTCAAACTAAACACAGAAATACTAACTAAAAACTATACATTAAAGATCCAGGGATTCCAAGCAGGAATCCCCTAAAGAATGTCACAAATTAAATGGACAAAATTATACAAAAAAGAGTAGATTTTTTTCTAAATTTTTGCTTTCCTGGGTTACCTATGGAAAATCCCTCAATGTTTAAGAACTATTCCCTTAACAGTGTTTAATTCTGATATTATGATCAATTAATCCTCACAATTTGTGTGAATAATTTCGAAATCTTTTCTCATACATTTATTTTATTTTGTTCATCCTACATTCAAAACCTTTTCGAATCGCAATTGACTGAAAACATAACTACAATAAAATGCTTAAGAAATTGTAACAATTATGGCAATAATTTAAATCAGACTTTGCAGACAAATATTGGAGCACAGACTCCCTCTAATCAGACCTCAGACTCAAGAGTTCCTTTACGCTTAAATCGAAAATATTTCTGAAATACGTCTCAGATAAATTTTTAAATTTTAAATAAATTTTTGTTATGGTTTCCAATTGCCAATTTGTAAGATTTCTAAAAAAAATCCATAAAAAGAGTGATTCCCTTTATCCTAGAATATCATTTTTATGGCATTTTTTTTTAAATATTAGGAAAGTGTTAAACTTTTCGAACTACTTCTATATGCCTACATAGAACATAATGTCGTGGTTCAACGTATTTCCCTAGTACCCCCGCAGGGGTCAGAGCTCAAGCCACATCCCTCCCATCTTTTGCAATGAAAATGATAAGAAATCGAACAGAAATCAAAGTAAAATAAAATAAAACCATCACTGACACTGAATTGACTCCAAAATTTTGGCTATCTCACATGTCTCGGCGACGGATGGCCCCCGCCAGCTGCTCCTCCTCCTGCTGTGCCATGACCATGCCCGTTTCCATTTCCATTGGTTGGCCCACCGCCTGCCGCTGATGGATCATGATGCTGCTGGCCGTGCGCCTCGTGCGCTCCTCCTCCTCCTCCACCTCCGCCGCCTGCCGCCATCGAAGCTGAGTGATCATTCAGTCTGCTGGTATTGTGCACCCAATCAGTGAGGACCACGTCAGAGGTGCCGCCCGATTCAAGGGGAATGGGATTATGGCGAAAGTGTTCGAGCATCTCCTGTATCGAAGGGAACCACAAATGCTGCACCCGACACTGGCCCTTCTCCGAGATGGTCAGCCGCAGGTGCTTGGCCCTGCCCTGGAAATTGAAGGTCAGCACGAATTCGCCGCGCCGCGTCTCGCTCTGCCGCACCAGAAAGTAGCCATGTCCGGCAGCCTCCGACTGTAGAACCATGCGTGCCGCCTCCGACCTGGTCAACGTGCCATGGAACCAGGGAAAGAGGCTCATCTCTGCCGTTAGATCGGCCACATTCACGTCCGCATCGTTCTCGGTCAGCTCGACGCCATCGAAATTGCTGGAGGCCGATAGACGCTGCTCGCCGCGATGCGGTCGCATGGGTATTTCCGGCGGTCCCGACGGCGGTGTCGTGCCCAGCTCATTGATGGCATTTATGTCGCTCGCGGATGTGGCTCCATGGCCAATGGCAGCAGAGGCCAATGCGCTGTCCGCCGACAGCGAAGAGGACAGAACGACTCCTCCGCCGCCGGCCACTAGATTGCCATTGGAGCCACCGAGGCCGCCCTGCTGCTGGTACTGGGGATTCTGTATGCCACCCAAGGCACTGCTGCCCGAAGGATTTGTCGGCGATGTCTGCATGGCCGCCGCTATAACGTCCGATTCGATGAGGGGCTGCTGTGTGGGCGGTGTACGCATGCAGTAGCGAATGGTGGCCAGCCAGCTGCGCATCTCCTCGGCGCTCTCCGCCTCGATCACATACTCCATGTTGTTGTCCGCCTTCAGAACGAACGTGTTGAGGCGGTCGGGCATCTCCAAGGCTGTGGTCTCGCGTGCCTCCGAGATTAGGAAACAGAAGACACCGCTGCGTGGCTTGGCAGACTTTGGCGGCGTGTAAAACTCCAGCATGTAGCCGCCGACGGCCTTGACCAAGGCCAGGCGGCACTTCTCCCACTTTTGGGAGCCTGTCGGCTGGTCGAGGCTCTCGGGGGTCAGGTTATTCACGTAGCCCTCCTTGCGGCACTCGACCACGATCTTGGCCAGCTTGGTCTTGCTCTGCTTGCCGCTGCCGTCCACGTCGTCCGAGTTCTTGTGAAAGAAGGCCTGCAGGAGGGGGAACTTAAGTTAAAATCCAAATGGATAACAATCTACGAGACGGGCACCGCCTTTGGGCGGCCCTGCTCACCTTGCCCTTGCGCAGTCCCTTGAAGGAGAGCCGCCGCAGCAGCGACTTGGACAGCAGGCGCGGCACCTCGTGCTCGTGCTCATCAAAGTCCAACGAACCGGCTCCAATCTTCAGAGTGCTGCGGCGCCTGAAGAACTCTGTGTCATAGTGGATCGCAAAGGACTCTACGAATTTCTGTGAAAAGCTGCGATGCTGTATGTTGCGCGCCTCCTCGGGCGGCAGGTTGCCGTTGATGTACGTGATGCAGGCCTTGGCAAAGTCCGAGGCCGCCACGCGGGCATGCCGCTCGCAGAATTCCTCCCAGCTGGTGCCACCATAGGCGTACGAGGTCACGCTCAAGGCGGCGCCAGTGCCAATCGGCCCGGGTATCAGATCACTGCCCCCCGCCGCCCCCAGGCTGTGTTGGCTACTGGCGCTGGTGGGGCCGATATAGCCGCCAGCGCTAAAGGCGCTGGCATTCGACGCACCAGCACTGTTGCCACCCATATGGCCACCCAGCGACTGCTGCCTCTGTCTCTGCCGGTTGTGATTCAGTTTGCTGCACGGATTACCCAGCTGAAGTGCGTTCAAGAAGAAGGGGGCTGCCACAAGCTACAAAGAAGGACACAAAGATGTTTTACGCATTAGCATGAAAAGTCCTCCCACGCACTGGCCAGGTGTCACTGTCGGAAATTACGCAGACATAAAGGCGGACCCCGCGCATTCACACTGATAAAGCACCACACGCATGCACCTACATAGTATATGTATTATGTATATAGTATAGTGTACATATATATATGCTTATTCCCGTTGGTAACGCGCATTAAATGCTTCTCCGGAATTAAAAACAAAAAACGACAACAATATCGCCACACACACACCGCACACACCTACACAAACGCGCGAGAAGAAAAAATTTCCCACAGGAATTTCCACGCCTACGACAAGCGTTATGCTTCTGCCAAATATCTCGCGTGGGCTCGCCTTCGTTTCATTCAAATACACGCAGCAAAACACACATACCAATTACACTATTTATTTTATTTAAATTGTATTAATAAATTAATAATAATCAATAACAATTTACGTCGTAAATACGGTTTTCGATTTTTTCTGTATTTTCTGCCAACAAATAAATACCATTAAATACGATTTCAGTTTCGAGAAATACCACTTAAATACCATACATTTGAAACATTAATTTCAAGTGTTTTATCTATTTAAATAAATACAAAATATAGTTCGGATTATTAGAAAACATATTTTTTATTTTATCTAGTGTGGGATTTCCCGGGCATAGCAGCCAGGGCAGAAAAACCAGGGCAATCCGGCGATCCAACGAGACTTAACCCATTTATACCCCACCGCGGTATTTTTTGTCGCTCTCGCGACTCATTTTTGTGTTGCAGGTATGAGCCCAAAAATACCAATGAAATATACCGATGAAAAACTATAGTCGATAACGATAAGTCGGTGTGACCGCACTCTGAGTAGCGGCAGTCCTTCTAAAACTGTATCTGAATTCAAATATTGCGGCAGTTTGTTTCGTTTGTCTTATCATAAAAAAAAAAGAAAATAGAATAATCGTTTATAGTTGAAGTTACTAATTTTTAACGTAAAAATTTCTGTAGAAATAAGCGTAGTGCACAAATAAGGTTAGCTGGTTTTTGGTTTTGTTTAAATCTCACATTTTATTGTTTCTATACGTTTCGAAATTGCATTTACTTAAAATTAGTATGTAACTATCGCTTCCATATGCATACAATTACAATTAATCGTTATTATTGTTGTTTTTTTTTGTTTTGTTTTTGTTTTTTAGCTGCTCTAATTACAAACAATTAAAATTCGTGAAACTTAATTTGTGAAACACACACCGCAGGTGCAAATCTTTTACGCTAAATTTCTGATTTTCTCTTGCTATTCTTTTCCTTTTATTGTTTAAAACGAACACATGCATTTTGGCAAAAATTCTTTAGATGGTTTTGTGAGGGGACGGAAATGTGGGTGATTTTGAGATAACATAAAACGGGGGTATAAAATGTGTGTGTGTGTGTGTTGTGTGTGAGTGTGTGTGAAGGCGAACTTACTAACTATTATTTGTTGCATGGTGGTTTGTTTATCTCCAGAATTTATCATTTATCATATATATGTATGTATTTTGTTTGTTTGTTTTGTTAACTTAAGTATTTACAGAACGGCCATACTGATTCTGAATTTCTCCCCGCAGGAGAGAACTCCCTTAAGAACACGAATCTCCAACAGTTTCCTTGCTAGTCTCTCGCTATCTCTTGCTATAGTATGCAGTGGGTAATGATAGATTATGTGTGTGTATGTTAGCCCTATGAACTGTGGGCTGGACTCTATTTGCTACTCGTATTTATCTGCATGGGCTGGGTGAGACATTAAAGCCAATTGAAATGAATGCGGGATGCTATAAGAGTTTTTACTGCCCATACTTAAATGCTAGAAACTAAAATTACTCGATTTTGTTAGCGTTTTATTTCACTATGAAAAACGAGTATCACCTAACTTAAAACGAAACTTAGTTGAGTAGAATTAAAAAATACATACATACTCAATACGTTATTTAAGAGACAAATTTGTTTAGTAATAGATCTTCTTATGGGTGTGTGTTTTGTGTGTGTGTGTGTGAGTGTTTTGTGTGTGTGTGTTTGATGTTACTTTTGTTGTTGTGGTTGTTGTTCTTGTTGCTTGTTATATGTAGATAATAGAGTACACACACTCAGACTTCCAGTTGTTTTGATGGTGGGTGCGTAATAAACGGCTCGCTCCACATGCGCCGCAGATCGCCCTAACAACAACAAAAAAAAAACGGAAGCATTACAGCATTCAGTATTCGTAGTGCATATAATATTTGTTACCTTTAGATAGGCCATCAGCAGTAGTGGCAATAACGTAAAGGGCACCAAATACAGCAGCGCCGGCTGTGCAGCTTTAAACACCTCCGAGCTGACCGTGGCCGTTAGCAGACCCAAAAAATAGCTGCAAAAAAAAAATGCAACAATAAATAAGTATATATATAGAAAGCGCTAAAGCAACTGCAGGACTTACCCCAGTAAGGAACAATGAAAATATGTTAGCCTAGAGCCCACGCCCCTTGGCGTTGATAGTGTGGGATCCGATGTGACGCCCTGTGACTTTTTGTACGCATCATAGCGCAGCACAAAGCAGAGTAGCAGGCCCGGCATCACCACATCGCCCAGGCCGAGCATCGAAAAGTGGCCCGTATTGTGTATGCTGGGGAAAACCAGTTTGCCCGGCAAATTCAGTTTCGGTGTGTCCCGCACAAGGCCGCCCAAATTCAATTTGCGCGCCACTATACCCACGGGATTCTCGGCGGGTCGCGTGGCCACCTTCACCATCACGTTCGTGCTGAATATGTACGAGGAGAGGAATACCCAGAAGACGTCGTAGATGAGCAGGCCGGTCAACAGCAGCGTCGACACCTTCAAACTGGGCAAACGCACGAACGCTATAAAGGCCACACACAGACCCATGCCCATTGCTGGTAAGAAATCAAACACACACACACAATTATCGAATGCTTTTGTCTATGGGTAAGATGGATCAGCTTACCATCCATCAGCAGCCAGTGGCCGGTTAGCACCCAAACGCACACAATCGACACGGACAGCATAAAGCTAAAGAGCTCTGCCCCCGTGAAGCGTCCACAAACGCCAAAGGAGAAACGTTTGCCGTCCGTGCAGGGTCGCATAATGTACTGGCACATGGGCAGCAGCAGAAAGGCCAGCGCCACAGTGGCAATGACTGCAAGGAGGAGAGCGCGACAGAAAGTTAGTTTAGTGTTTGATGGAACGATGCAGGGGTAGGGGGACCCATGGAGACTCCCATTGATACTCACTGGCTGTGCACACGGCAAAGAGCAGCTGCATCGAGTCGAAAAAGAAGAACATGATGAGCAGCGATATGGAGGCGCCCAGTGGCAGGCACAGAGCATGCATCGTGTCTAGTGTGGCGAATTTATCCGCTGTAAAGAAGCACAAAGAGCCTTTAGCCATTAGCGAGGTTATGGTGGCAATATTACAGAATGGCGACACTCACTTGGCTCCTTTTCGACCTGCTCCCCGGTGAGGAGATTCGTCATGGACTCATTGCGCTTCTTTTGCTCCCGCTCGCGTGCCTCCTGTTCGATGTTGAGACTCCGGAAGCTGCCGTACACAATGAGCAGCATCGAGATGAGGCAGGTGGAGACGCGCGACGAGTCCATCACGCTCGACACTGTCCAGTGGAGTTCACGGTACTCGCCGTTGCCGCCGCCCGCTGCCGCTGCTGCTGCTGCTGCTGCCGCCGCCGCTGCCGCTGCACCGCCACCAATGCTGCCGGCACCCACAGTTTGCGCGCCCAGACTGCCGCCACTGCCGCCGGCGCTGCCGTGCGACATGCTACCCCCCTGGGATCGCTGATAAGCTCGGCGGCTGAGCCGAGCCGAGTGCTCTACCTGGTTCCGGCGGTTAGTAGCTCCTCCGGACAGTCACCGCCGATAGCTGTTCCTTATCAGAGGCGTCAGTAGATATCCGTTTCAGTGGGGTTATCTGGGGGTACCCCCTGAGAGCTTATCTTTATCGCTTGGCGTGGCGTGGCGTGGTGTGTCCTCTTTTCCCGCTTCCCGCTGCTGCTGCTTGAAATCTAAACACGAAATAAAAGTGAAATTTGTTTTGGTTTATTGATTCAGCGATAAGTTTTGTTTATATGGGGCCTTATCGCTCTGCCATGCCCCCCTCCCCGCATGTTGTGCGGCGCTATCTGTCGCTTGTCTTTGGACAGCTGCAGCTGCGGTTATGGTTTTTTCACAGCACAAACAGCCGCACAGTCCCACAGACCCATATACCTAAATGTACATGTATAATTTACTTGGTTATGACTAAGGTCAGGCACAGAAACTCTAAGGTTAACTTTCGCGCAGCCCTCAAATTAAAGTAGAACACTTTTGACGGCTATTTCCCGTTTAACAGTCGATAAACAAGTTTATTTTATTGCATTAGAGACTTCTTCTATTTGGAGAATCGGTTAATAAACGTTCCATAAACAAAACAACAACATTTGCTCCTCATATTTACAAACTTATGGATAGCACAGTTTTTTCTCAACTTGCAGGGCCTTAAGGAAGTAAGGAAGGGGAAAAGTTACTTAGAATTTGCTCAAAGGTTTTGTAGGGGGTGGGATGTGCATTAAGAAGTGCTTTACAGATAAATAAATAATAGTTGGGGTCTAGGTTATAAACAATATAAAATTTTGACCTATTTGTCGTTTCTTTATTTGTGCATTCTCCGCAAAAATATTCATTATTTTATGCTTTATTTCTCTAAATTTGTTTTCTTCAAATGCTATCAATAGTAAAATGTTTAACGATTTTATGTTCTATGATTTTCAGTGATTAAATTTGAACGAGACATGAGTTGTGGCTCTCATGGAAGTGGCTCCTCATATAATCCCTATAAGTAAGCAAACATTTATAATACTCGTTTCTATATATAGCACTTTTATTTCTCCATATTCCCACCCCAACCCCATTTACAACCAGTCTAGTAATGGTGCTTTCCCTGGGGTGGGGGAAGTGTTCCAGTAGGGGCAACCGCAACTGTTGAACCGGTGTGAAAAAATAACAATCCGTCCACATGGAACTTGCAACAACAACCACAACCATTAACAGCCCAGAAAGAAGGCCATTAAAACGTTGTTGGAATAAATTATAAGAGTGTTACCTAGTTTCTTTTATGCTTGTTGTTGTTTTCTATTGTTATTGCAACAAATTCTATACAATTGTTCACACACAGCCATGCACACACACGCACACACATATAATTGCTGTAGGTTGATGCACTTGTCCACTGTTAAGGCGCTGTTAATTATCTGTTGGCTTACATACAAATGTTCTTATACCCGCGCAGAGCGAAAACACAGAGTATATTGGTTCTTTATCAGCTTCAAAATATCAAATAATGAATAATTGTATAGTTTAACTGCCGAAGAAACGATCAGAAACCGCCAATGCTATTAAACCAAAAAATTAGCCAAGATTTTATATATATTAACTTTAGTAACTATCGACTTGCAGGGTATCAAATCGTCACATCATGCCATTCTTGTCCAATGTTAAGACGCTCTTTGCGCCCTGTTAACTGCTGCCACTTCATAGTTTACAGACCACTGTTAAAGCTGCTGTTACTTTTGCATGTTGCCAAGTGCCGTTGCTTGCACTAATTTATGTTGTCTCTCAACGTATGTATGATTGTGTGTTGTGTGTGTGTGTGTGTGAAATGCAAATGATTGAAATATACATTTGTATCTGTGTGATTGTATGCAAAAGAGCGATGTCCCCCTTTTGTCTCATTCTGTCTGTCTGTTTCTCTCTCTCTGGATGCAACAATTTAAATTTCCCACACATGCTGATTGCAGTTGCCAGGGGCGGACAGCGGGGGTGGACTGTTAACGAGCACTAATTAGAATTAAATCATGTGACAATATATAGCGGAGATGTGGGGGGCCTGCTGCAAAGCATTTTCACAGCTTAAAAGCGGTTACAAAACATTAACCATTAACCATTCACTCACACTCGCACACTCTAAAATATCATTGAGAAAATGCCGCTCACACACACACATAAACACTTTCTAATTCGAAACGCCCCATAGCCCGAGGAGAGGGAGGTGTGTAGGAGTGGTACGAGGAGGAAACAACAACCCACAAAAAAAGAAGTACTACAAAGCAATCGGTTGTTGTTGTAACGGCCCACAACGAATGTGAAAGTGAAATTGCAAAAGACATAGACGCAGTGGCGCCAAGTAGAAGGGGGGGAAGAGAGGTGAGTGGACCATGCCAAATAGTTGTAGCAAAAAAACAAGTGCGTAAACCTATGCAAAGCACTGTTAGAGGGGGGTCCAATGTAAGGCGGAGGGGATGGGTGGTTGGGGGCCAAGACTGGATTGCAGCGCTTGAGAAACTTTTAGCCTGCGCTTTAAGGTTTTTTTTTCCACCGTATCGTGTTTGGTTACACTCCACTTCATTCCACTTCCCCCTACTCCGCGCTCCACTGCGTAACTAAATTACAAGACACACACATATGCACTCACGAATAACAACAAAAATAAGGCGATTCAGCTTAGTGAGGGGGGAGTGGGGTACACTTTGTGTTTAATTACAGGAAAAAATTTAAGAAAGAAAAACCCATTGCAGTCGTCACACTCATCAGGGGGTGGGGGAGTTTCTCGGTCTCGTCTCCTTGCTTACTTTGCCTTTACATTAACATTCGTGTGTTTGAATGTATTTTTGTTTTTTCCTTTGCACCGATTTTCTTTCTGCGAGAAAAGAACACCAAAGAAGCCACTTCTACATTTTATCGGTGGGCCGTTGTGCTCGAAAGACACGTTCAATGCGCATTTTCACAGTCTTTTAAATATTAAATTCTATTTCAACTTAGACAGCCCATTTAACACTTGCACTTGCGTTTTTTCTTTTTATTTTTGTTGTGCTTGTTGCCATTTTACGTTCAGCTGATTTATCGGCTTTATCGATAAGATATACGGTCAGACCTTCCGAAATATACCTTTTCATAATCAAAATATACCGTAAATATACTGACCGGAGCGTTGATATTCCTCGATTTTGATATTCGGCTTAATATACCTAACTAGTTAGGACTAAAACGACTGAACATATCATTTTATCAGATAGGTGAATCAATTTTCTGATATATGGACTATTTTAATGACTCCCATTTATTGAATTTACTTATAAAATAAGGTTTAAGCGAATTGTACAAAATACAAAAGACGATAACGATAAAAAATTCCATATCAGTTTCAAGAAATACCATTTAAATACCATACCAAATCCGGCGATTAAACGAGACTTTATTAACACCACTCTATTTAAAAAGTAGACCACCCATTGTTACACCGCGGAAAATAATACTGTTTGTAAAGGCTCCTCGTAGCTCCATCCTCCTCGTTATTTAAAAAACAAAAATAACCACCGACCTGTTTCACCTGTAAAGTTTAAAATATTTTAAAGTTACATAAATTTCTTGGAAATATTAAATACCCCCCTGGTCGACAATGGGATAACGTTATATTTTATTGATTGAATTCGTATTCCATGATTTTGATATTCGGCTTAATGTTAACAGCTAGTTGGCCCTCTCAGCCCTAAACAAATGATTTTATCCGATAGATACATCAATTTTCTACAAGATTAGCTAGTTTTCAGAAGTCATTTTTATTGCATTATTTCCATAAAAAGGTTCAAACAAAAACGGCCAAAGAATAAAACGTAAATGTTGACTAACGTTGAAAAACCACCACGATTTGAGAGCGAAAAATGTCGGTATTTTTTGTGCGCTAAATGGGGTTTGGCGGTCAGTTTGAAAAATAGCTTCATATCTTTAAAAATAAATTGGAACTTGATTAAAAATATATAGTTATACTACTATACCGAAATATACCCTTCCTTTTTAATAATATACCGTAAATATACTGACGAACACGGTTTCATATTACTAGCTATCTAGGATCCTCAGCACAGAACACATAATTTATTTTCATTTACTAGTTAATTTTTTACAAGATTGGTTAATTTAAAGTACTCTCTTTTATTGGATTGTTTATAAAATATTGTTTAAATTAAACGAGACAACAAAAATGTTGTACATGGTAAATACACGGTAACTACATTTGTATGTAAAAACGTACATGTATGTACGGAATTAAATAAAAAAACGCAAAAGCGAGTCGGAAAGCGTTTTGAGTGCTCTCTTTCGACTGAGATCCTTTATTCTCTGTTTTCACCGACTACGACAAAAAAAATTAACTCAAAAGTAATTGTGACAATTTTTAATATCCTTAGAAAGTTCTATGATTTCGTCAAATATCGCATTTGAGTATCGATACAATATCGCTGTTGAGTATCGATACAATATCGACATTGCCATATCGATACCCATTCCATCCCTAGTAAAAATAATCAACAAAAAAACACGGCCCGTACCGCCGCAGCCGCAGAAATACAATTTTTAAATAATTCGGTTGCAACGGTTAAATGCACAATTGGTGTTTCGAGCATAAAAGTGTTGTTCCGCTGAAAAATCTATAAAAATAGAGCCCGCCAATCGAGTGTTTCAAATATTGTGCAAGCATCCATACAGGAGAAAAGTGAAAAGTGCATTAAGGCTGCTGGTGGCGCGGTCGCTGTTGCAGGCCCAGAGTCAATTCCAATTTTCTTTCGACCAAATCGTGTTCGTAGCAGAAGGAAGCCAACGCAACGAGCGGTGGTGGGGTGATAGAAACCAGTTAAATCTAACGAATTTCAAGCGAGGAAAGAGCTATAGCTAACTAATCGACACAATGGGTCTCAAAGGCTGCTGTTCGTGCGTCAAATATCTGATGGTCCTTATAAACATTTTATTTTGGGTATGTAAACGCGACAACAGCAAATGGGAGAAGAATCTTCTTCCCAATGCAGCAACAACAACTGGAACAAACACACACACACATATGCAACGGCAGTGCTGGAGAGAGTGTGTGTGTGGAAGAGTGAATTTTGTGTACATGAGAGCGTGAATGTGAATGGACGTGCGTGTGTGTATTTGTTTGTGTATTCCCTACGCCCTCTTGTGGGGCCAAGTCTCCGCCTGGCAGCGCGCGCACGCTCTCTGCTTCTCCTCCTACAGGAACCCGACAACTAGATGGATTAAACAATGCTAAAAAAAGATAAAATAATAGCAATCAGTTTTTAATAGGAAATAAATAAATGGGAAAATGGAAATGGCAAAATTATTATACATATATTTAGAAATACAATAAATTAAAAAAAAAACATCTGTTAGGAAATATTTAAATTAATTCGTATGTGAAATCATAAATTGTGCTTATTCAGCTGAAAATAAATATAACAAAAACTTGAAGCTAAATCTGTCTGCATAAAAGTCAAAGCGACATCTGCGATACTTTAAGTCCCTGCTTCCGTTTAAAATTTTGCCAAACATCAGAAATGGAAAAAACTAAATTTTGTAGAATGTGTAAACAGGATTTTGAATTGAATTGTGCTTATAAAGACGCTCTAACTTAAAAAAAAAGCTAGAGCATTATCTCTGCTCCCGGGTTCTCACTGAATTCTCTCTCTTCCTCTGCTCCCTACACCCATAAACAATAGAAGTTCCGCTGTGGGTGAGTGGGAGAGCGAATGACATGCACGCACACCCACTCATACAGACAGAAAGTTCGACAGAAAGACAGACATCTAAAGCATCGCCCCATCTCCACCTTCCACCTTCTCCAGCGCGGCTCCCTTGCCCGAGCCCCACACCACAAGTTTGTTCAGTTGTTGTTTTTCTTTGGACTGCCTTTTCCTGCTGGTGCTTCTCATTCTTTTCTTTTTTTTCTAGTATTTTTATAACGTTTACGTGAGTTTTTTGTTGAGTTAAATTCTTTACCAACTTCTTTCTCTCTTTTATCAGTGGGAAAGGACCTACATTGGTCGCCCCGCCCACCCTTTCGTCACACCACCCACGGCCTTTGCCTCTCCTTCACTCGTTTTCCGCGTTTTGTTTGTTTGTAATTTTACGCAATTTCTTAGCTTTCAACATTTCGTTGTTTCTGTTTCAATTGTTTTTCATTCAATTATTCTCTCCCTCGCATGTACATACATATGAGTGTGTGGTTTGGTTTGTTTTCCTCTGTAGATTCTCCTTCCTTTCTTTCCTGTCGAAATCGGTTTCGATTTTGAAATTTTGATGCTTTTGTTAAATGTTTTTAAATTTTTATTTTGTTTTTTGTGTTGATGGTTGTTGCCTTTTTTCGATTTCTGTCTATAGTATTTATTAGTCAAGAGCTATTTTCGAAAACGGCGGAAAACCAACAATAACATGTGCGTCCGTTCCGTCTTGGTCGGGAACTGTGTGTTGGTATTGGTAGTAGCAGCGCTGTTGGCAGAGCCTATCCCGCTATTGCATAGTGGTGCGCGTTTTATTTTCATGGGGGATATTATATGAAAGCCGAAAGAAATATTCTGTCTGACTTTTACTTATTTAACACAGTACATCGTTTTTTCAATATTTCTCAAAGATTCATCTCGTTGTGCATGGAAAAGTTCATGCGTCATCTCTCATCCTTTTTATATTTGCACATCCCACTGTGACTCGTTTCCATTTCCATAGTCGCTGCGGGGCATCGTGATCAAACGCCACGATCTCGGGGACGCTGACGTTCCAATGATGCCGACGCTGCCGTCATTGAGGCTGACAGTGACCAAAATGTTGCCTTTGCCTGCCTGCTGTTTGTCTTTTGGCCATCTGACAAGGCTTGCGTCTCATTAACTCGGGAGACCGTCCATCCGTCCACCCACCGGCACAAAATAAATTTAGTTGCCATCTCTATTTTTCAACCTATGGATACTATATAATTAATTTCTGCTATTTTTCACTCAATTATTCATAATGGGGTTTCATTTGGCCGCAATGCATTCCATTGTACTTTCGGGCCAAAATTGCTGTTGCATGGCATGGTTAAATCAATGGGGAATGCGTGGGGGACAAAACGGCGACTGGACATGCAAAAGGCAGCGGCAGCGGCAGCGGCAACGGCATCGCTCTCTTTTCTCTTTGCCCTGGCCACATTCTCTCACTGTCTCCCTTCGGTCGTTCTCACGCTCTCTTGAGCACTCAAAAGTAGGTCACCAAAGGACTTTGCACATTTATTAGTCCGCCTCGTTCGGTTTGTTTGTTGTGGACACGCGACATCGTGTCTGATATGTGTATGTGTATTTGCCAAGGCGTGGATTCAATTCTCGTAACATTTTTAGCATTTTTACGAGGGGCTGTTGACTTAGTAAAGCATTCCATTTTGTACTCTGGGGGAACATAAACGTATCTAAGCTTGCTTTTTATATTACATACTCTGAAAACGGCCCTCGCATGTGCAACTTTGTATAACATTTCCATCATCCAACATGCTCCGTTAGCTTGCACACACACACATACACACACAGGGCCATCTCTCACTCTTTCATATAATGCATTTTAGTGTGACACAGTTTTTGTCTCGCTCTCTCAATCGCCCTCGCAATATTGTAGGTTCTCTCGACGCTGCACTTTTGTTTTTGTCTTCTCATGGACCACCCGCATGGAGAGCTTGGATTTGGCTCTCTCTCATTACATTACGTTTGAATGAAATTTGCGGTACTTTTCGTTTTTGCTATGTGTTCTCGTACACTACCGCCCATATAATTAAGGCAATAAAGGATAAACTTTACTATCTATCGTTTGAAGACTGCTCTTCCGCAGTTTATTGCGAGATCGGCTGCGTAATCTTATCAAGTAGCACAGATTGTAGGCCATGCTCCAGATATTGGTTCAATTGCGAAAGATACGAGATAAGAAGATGTTTGAATTTGGAAATGTCTTCAAGAGTTTATTCTCATTTTTGTTTTGTTGCTAAAATTATGAATCAAAGTTTCTGTAGTTGGAACCTTCGAATATTTGTATAGCTCGAATGATTGTATTTCCCTTATAATAAGTGCACTTGTTTACATCTTTCCATTAGCGTTTTTATCGCACACTCAATACACATTTCCCTGCCCCACTATGAATAATTTTTCTGAATAATTCATGAACAGAACGAAGCGAGCACACACACACACACACACACACTACATAGGATGTCTCGGCTATTAAGTCATTAGCTCTTAATTAGATTTTCTCACTCATGACACGATCTGAAAATTCAAATTTAAATAAAAAATTCTCTGTCCAGATTGCATACTCGTATTCCTCGGGTTAAGTGATTCAATTGCTTTTATACAAATTCCTAAGGGGAAGTTAATAAGAGAATTTCTTGCAATTGCTTTAATCCAAACATATATAATTCGCGTTTCATTTGTTTTCTCGGAGTCGTTGGGGTATGAGTAGACCTATGATAACCCCCAACAACAAAACGAAGATAAGTTTAGCGTCTCGGATTCACAATCAGTTCACTTGGTGCATATACTATACATAATTCAAGCTACAGTAGCCACTCGAGTTAATCAGAGAATTCGTAGTATTTATCCCATTTTTAGAATTTCGTACTTATTGCGTACAAATATATCCCTTAATTTAATTGAATTAAAAATGAAACAAATAGAAAATATTTTCCTCTCCACTCTCACTGCTGACATCATAAGTAACGCGACCAAAGTTGGAGGGGCATGAGTGAGTAGAATTAGAGGCCTGTCGGGCCTCCCACTTTAATTGCCTTCAACGCCTCCCAGATGGCGTCATGGAAGCGTGTTTCGAGTGTGTACAATGCAACTTTTACAACCGAGCCACACAGAAGATTGCAAAATATTGATAAATATATAAAATATTTCCCTTTATTCATTTCTATTGCAGCTCATCGGACTGAGCATCGTAATCACATCCGTATGGATGCTGACGGATCCCACATTCATGCTGTCAATGGCACAATCCTATAATCATTATCATATAGCGCTCTACGTTTTCCTGGGCATCGGCATATTGATCACACTGGGCGCATTCTTTGGCTGCTGGGGCGTTTGTCGAGAGTCGCAATGTCTGCTGGTATCGGTAAGTAAACAAACAAAAGAAAACCATAAAAAATAGCGTCTGCCTGCAAATTCCAATTAAAATGGATACCGTTGTGCGGACCGGCCCACGCCGAAATCTGCTCAGATAATTGCAGTCTTGGAGCGCCCACGGTCCTCTTGCGGAGTCTGCAATTTGTTGAATATCTTTCTTAGATCGCCTTACAGTCGTCCACACAAGTATTTCGACATGTCGTGCTCTGAACAATTTGGGTTTGTTTTTATTTAATTGGCAAAACCTAAGAACTGATGCTCAAAAGAACACATTATTAGCGAAGAGAAATAAAAGATATATTGGTAGAGCCAGTTTTGGTTAACTTATGGCCCATTAACTAACATTTACAAAGTACATTAAGAGTTCAGAGAACAAAACAAAAACGAGTAAATTCTCTGGCAAGTCCAAATATTTGTGCAGACGCCAGTGGGTTTATTTACTCAACGCCCACAGCCGGAGGAAAAAGAGCCATTCATAAATCTGATTTTGAAATTTCCGTTGCAGTTCTTCTGTGTGATACTCATTGTGATGGTGGCACAAATTGCAGCTGGTGCCTGGGCCTTCCACAACAAAGACAAGCTGGACGACATTGTGCGGGCGGCGGTGAAATCTTCGGTGCAGGAGGAGTACGGCCAGTCCAGCATGAGCTCACGCACGGTTACCTTTGATACGCTGCAGAAGAATGTGAGTACACATATTTTGTAAAAGATCTGAAGCGAACAGTGAAGTTGATTTATTTTCTGTTTGTTTTTTTGCAGTTGAAGTGCTGCGGTGCGGATGGACCTGGGGACTGGGCCACGAGTCGATTTAATAATGTAGATCGCACTAATATTGTGGAAATTGCTGTGTCTTCCATGAATGTCTTCTACAACATACCCGAGTCCTGCTGCAAGGAGAATCTCAAGGATAATGAGTGTGAATTGTCGCGTCGCTTGAAATTTGGTGGCCCCTTGAATACGGCCATCTATCAGCAGGTAATGCCTGGATAAATGGAGAAGTTTCAATGGATGATTCATGGCATAGTAGATTTATAGTATTGCCCATTCTTATGGCAATCTCATTTGACATTCAAATTGTTTCCTTAACTGTCGGCTGTCGCCTGTTGTCTGGTTGTCTGTGGTCGTTCTTCGATTCATTGAGCCACCGAAAAACCATCAAAAATCAATTGATAGGTGTGGCTGAAGCATGATTTCTTGGCACTGGCGAACGCTATCGATGGTCTGAGAGCCCATCAAAATTAATAATCCTTTGCTGTTATTGTGGATTTGTTTTTCTCTCATCGCCACGCCACGCCCGACACTGAGACAATAAAAATGTATTAATTAATATTGATATTCCACACGCATTTCAAATGTTTGTGGAGCCAGAGAATGCGAACTGTGAACAAACTGAATGCTGATTGATATTTACTTACAATTCGATATATTTACTGTATGTATGTACCATATATATTAATGAATCGCACTCTCTGTTACAGGGCTGCGTTGATAAACTGATTGAGATCATTTACGAGAATTGGGTCACTATTTTCGCCATCACTGCTGCCGTCATACTGCTGGAGCTGCTGTCGCTGACCTTTGCCCTGAGCCTGTGCTGTGCGGTGAGGAATCAGCACTACAAGGCCTGAGAATTACAGAACTCCCATAGGGAAATCACAGACGATGAGAAGTACTAACAAACCAAATCGAAACGGATGCATAGCAAGCATTACTGAGAGCGGACAAGCGAATGCGAATGCAAATGCGAAATGGGGGGAAAAACGTGTGCATTTCAGCAGCAAACTAGAAGGCAAACGAGAATAATGTCCGATGTTCCCTGGTCAATACTTTAACAACAACACAATTTTGTAGTACTTTTAACAACAACAAGAAGAGCAAGAGTGCGTGCAGCATAAGCGGAGCAATTTGAATTTGTATTTGAGGAGTAGAGAGAAGTGACACTTTTTTGGAGTTTGTGACGAAACGATATTTGAAGCACAAACACACATACAAAGTCACGCAGATAAACAAAATACACTTTATAAGATCTTGATATGCAAACAAAAACAAAACAAAAACACACACTTTTCTAACCAAATATTTCTACAACAAGAAGACACACATACACACACAGAGTAAACTTTATACAATATACGAAAAGCATAAAGCAGCAGGCTCCATAATATTAAGCATAATGAGAAAGTTTTCGAATTCATAGATACATACAATACATACATACTATATATTAAATATATAGAACCAAACGTAAGCACAAAGTATAATGTTAATTGCCAAAAAAAAAAAAGAAAAAAATGAAATCCAAACAAAATGAAAAGCAATCAAATTTGGTTTAAAATTTGTTTCTCCCATAAGACTTTCGATTACCTATTAAGTTGATTGGTGGCCATTTTTTGTATGCTATTATGCTAAAGCAAAGCCAAATTATATAAGTACATATATACATCTACATACATACATACACACACATCTATATATACATGGTAGTAGTAGTATGTATATATTGCATAACGTACGGCATTCCACAAGAATGATAATGATTGACAGATTTTTGTTCTGGTTAAAGACGCATTGCTATCCAAAGACCCAGCCCAAAATAAATATTCAAATCATTTTTTTTAATCTTGTGCAAAATGTTGTTAAAAAAAACATAAAAATCCCCAAATTCGATTCGTTGAGCTTCACGAAATTAAATGCCAAATATTTTATGTATTTACAAAATTGTATTTGTTTTCGTAAAACCAATTTATTTGGCCAAAAGCTAAATGTTAGAAAATATTAAGTAAACGTTGGCCATTCTGTTCACTAAGAGCTGTTCTGTGGAAATCTGCTTCATTAATGGTATTAAAGATACTGATTTTGATTTGATAAAAAATTTAAATAATTTGAAGGTCATCTGGAAAGAGATCGATATTGATTTCATTTTTGGATTGACTTTTCCACTTTAACCCCTTTTGGAATATTCCCTTCTCTTGCAACTATTTTCTTCTTCATGCTTGAATCAAATCAAAATTAGTTTCAGGAATACCATTATAATGCAAGCTAAAAAGAGCACTGTACCTTTCGATAAAACTTTGAATTTTGGCCATTCTCGAAACCACCCGAAACACACACATACTAGAAACGAATTTTGTCGAATCCATATTACCTGCATCGAAATGAACATTATTATTTACGAATCATTGTGTAAGTGCAACTATTTATAGTATGTATGAGGAAAAATCAAGAGAGCAACACAACCACACAAAATGTTAAATGGAAAGTACACACAAATCGAAACGAAAATCTCTATATATTTACATTGTATTTTTACCATACACCGTAAACTAATTGAATAATGTACGTACATATATTTTTTGTACAATTTTTCATTTTATTGTTGTTAAACGTATGTGAATTTTGTTGTTAGTTAAGCGTAGCCTGAGCGTCACACTTTGTACCCCCTCACAGCGTTTAAATAAATCAAATCTACAAGAACCCATCCAAGGACAAAATTATATTAAATTTACAAGGAAGAAGATGAAGCAAAAAACAAAAACAAGTTTAAGTAAATAAATCTATATTGTATTTAAATGTACACCTTAAAGTAAATTATTTATTGAACATCTCTTAGTACGTATTTATGTGCGGAATTTCATCGGAGTTAAATCAAATCATCAGAAAGGTTTTAGGCTAAGATCAGATATTTCATAAATAAAGGCAATCGAGGCAAAAGTTCATTCATGTGTTGGAACTGTAGCAAACCATTGGAATATCTAGGATATAAGTCACCTAAGAAAATAATTAATTAAAATTGATTGTAGCGAAATATTTAATGCACTATAAACATCATCAGGCATCTGAAATTAAAACAAAATGTAGTACATACCCAGAAATACCATTTTCATTCTAATCAAAAAAAACTCTGCCTGTTTAAAGCATATGGAAACTACTTACATAAATACATACACAAAATAAAACAAAATGCACATTCAGCAAGACATCAAATAGGCAAAAGTCAGTGACAGAAATAAAGCAATATAAACGATGCTCAAGATTTGTATTCAATTTGAAGGATAAAGATATTTGTAAAACTAAATACTTATCTATAAAATAATAACAAGAGCCAGAGATAATATGGAATCATTATGGATATTTGAGATAAATAAATAAACATCTATTAAAACAAATAAATTGGAGTTTTTTTAAATCTCTTGGGGATTTAAATAAAAATAAACTTTTTAAGAATTTTATAATTATCTACAATCTAAAGGCCCAATTTATAAGGTACTATATTATTGCCAGATTTCGTTAGCTATCCTTCCATGTCTCAGTGCTAGCCTACGCTGAGAATATTGTGGCTCTGTCTCTTGGATACCCCAAAAATGAAATTGCTTCAGTCACATTTATAATTAAATTGTTATTTTTATTAAAATGTTTGTTTTTGTTGTTTTTTTTTTATATCGTTTTACCCCATTCTGTTTTTGGGCATCATTCAAGATTTGTTTTGTTCAGTTTTCGTATTATTTAATATTATTATAAGTGGCATAAGAACAGTTTTATTTTATTTAAATTTTCCATTTATGCTTTGCTCTGCTATGAACTAAGTTTAAACGAAATTCGATTGGAAGTGTCCAAGAACCTAGTGAATGACATCCGTAAGGCTGACTAAAAAGTAACCACGAATAGGTTTATCCTTAGTACACAACATTTAACTGAAGATTCCATTTAGTATTTTTTCTGTCATTTACCAAATTTTAATTTATTATTTTGTTTATTTTGTTTTGTTTTTGTAAGCAAAGTGAGACTTTAGTATTAAATTTGCTTTTGTTTTAAAGTTGACAGCAAATATGTTTCATTCGATTTTGTAGATTAGTCGGCTGGAATATTTAACAATGTTGTGGGTAAGTAGAACGAAGCTTGGGGACAAGCTTTAGACAATTAGGTGAATGAATTGTACACATAAAATGGATTTATCATATCATATGTATGTATGTTAGACGTAGTATTATCGTAGTTATTGCTATTATAATAAAGTTTTGTGGGGCTTGCTCCTTTCATCAATTACTTATAAACAATCCAAATCACTAACCACGTTTGCTCTTGTTAAGTTTCATTTCGTTCCATTTATTATTCATAGGGATAGCATACTCGTAAATTATATATTTAGATAACTTAGGGAATTACATACGAGATGGTTTGATGGCTGCTTGGACATTAACCCTCTCGTAACATTCTTTGGGGCTCATTTACAAATCGCTTAAGCTGGAAAATTATTATCGTAATTTACATTTACTAGGTACATTTTGATTAAATTTAGCCTCAACTAAATGCGAATTAAACGTAGTTTAAAAGGTAATCATCGTCATTGTGGTTACAATATGTTTGCTAAAAATACATTGCCTCAGCCCACAGCACAGGGTCTGGGGCTTCTGGTTATGGGGCATCCTCATCTGATCTCAATACCCCATCCATCTAGCTACTCGTACAACAATTAGACTTCGATCTGGACACATAGCATAGTGGATATTTTAATTCATAGTCGTACTAAACATTTAGCAGCTAAAAACAGTAATATTTTGACATCCAATTCGATTAGTTAAATAAAGTACTTTCGAGTTTAATTTAGGTTAAGATTAAGTTTAAGCGTTTCAATTTCATTATTATTATTATTATGTGACTAGTTAGACATTTAGGTTCCTTCAACACGAATCATAGTTTAATATAATTTCGTTTGCCATTTCGGTTTCAGTTTTGGACAGTGTATAATACATTAAATATGGCATCGATCGCCTTTCTTACTAGGTAGAGCATCGGGGCGGGTGTGGTGGTTTATTCAGTAGGTAGGTCGCTTATGTTTCCGTTAGGCTCTTTACTAAAACCGAATAGTTTGATCTCTTTGTGATGAAGGTATCTCTAAATGAAATAGCTTAACCTTCTGAAAGGAAAAATACATATTCTGGGGCGATGATTTAATGGCGGAATGCTAGCATGCCCCAAGAAGTAGACTCAAAAAAGTTTTGCTCAAGCCTACATTGAAATTAGATTGGATTTATTTTGGATAGGGATTAAATGTGGTTGGCTCCCAGTTTGATATAAAATAGAACTTACATTCATGCTAGATTTTATCTATATTGAATACTTGACTTAAGTTGGATGGAACTTTGATATATGTAAATAAAAATTATTGGAAAGTAAAACGAACGTTTGTGGACACAGATAAATGAAACCTTTATTTATTTCAAATGAAGTGACGATCGAGTTTGGATCAAGGACAGCTAAATTCGAAAAAAAATACTTGAAAATAGGTTGAAATGTCAGCCCTAGATTGAAACCATTTCAATAAAAACGAGTAAAAAAATGTCTTTAAATTCCTCATAATAGCATAACTCTTTCAATTCCAAACAGTTTTTTATTTGCGGTGAGCTGACCAAAGCCTTTGGAAATGATTTGATGTGACTATCGTTTTTCCCTGTGCACTACAGTTTATATAGATTTATGTTTTTTGTTTTTCTTTGTTCGAAGCAACAATGGAAGAACGATGTGTAATCGTACAACTAAAAGGGGAAATAGGAAATATCAAACCACATTGATTGTCTTGTCTTGACCATGTACCATTAAGCACTCAATGTTTGAGTGTAAAAACCTGTCTATCCTTTCATTCCTTTTGTATGCTTTTGTTTTGCACTGCAATGGGCAACAATTGTGGCTGCCCTAGGAGCCAAAGGCACTGCCGCCCATTTCTCGCTGATTGATGGGGCGTTGAAATAATAAATGTGGAAAATGTGCAGGTGTTGGGGAGTCGTAGGATCCCATACAAAAATATATTCGTACATATGTATGTATGTGATTGCATGGGTAATTGAATGAAAATGTAATATAATTGAAGAGTCGTGTCGTATGAATTGCAGTTAACATTAAAAAATCAGCACGGCCTTGTATAAATATTAAATAAACTGTAATTGTCAAGTGCTATTTTTATATATCGGTGGTTGGTCGGGCACACACAGGACCCAGGCATACATACTTGATTCATTATATTATTCATCATGTGTATTCTCGTGTATACACTTTTTTTTGTCTTCTTTATATTAAATTACGCATTGCAAATTCAATTAGTTGATGCCATAAAATGGAATGTACAATTTATGTAAATGGAAAATGAATTTTAATAGATTTTTCCACATGCTGAATGAATTCAATTTGTCATTTTGTCATATGTTCTGTATTCAGGAGATTTAATTGACTGCAAAGAGGAGGAGGGTTTTGTCGGGTCCAATGGGAGTTCAAAATTTAGGCGGCAACCAAGTTAAAGGGAAACAAAAACATTTCTTTAGCATTATCCTTTAGTTTAGTGTAAATATTAGAATATTTCTTCTGTTTTTTGTTTTTGTTTTTGTTTTGTTGTTGTATGAATATTGTTAATTGAGTAAAGTAAATCGTGTATTGAGAGCTCGGTCACTCTCGGTTGTTATCGCTAATACCAATTCCATTCATGAATCAATCATTGCGGTTTGGGGGTTTAGTTTTTGTTTTTAGTTTAGCTTATGTTCTTGAAATAAAGTCCATTTACACATTCAAATATCGCATATGTATATGTTTATAAATACATATAAGACCAATTCGCTTTTTACGGCAGGATTAAATTCATAATATGCTCAAAAAATTACATATTTCCTCATATTCATATTCTGATCTGTTCTTTATCATCGTTTTTTTTTTTTTTTTGTTAGCCATTTCTAGTTATACAATAACACACTCATAAAGTTTAAAGTTTTTCTTCTTTCGATATTTTGGCCTAAACTAATTTTAATTACTAATATGTTTCATTTCCTCTTTTGCCATCAATTTCACTGGTGTTTTTGTCATAGGTAGTATATGTTTGTCTTTTTTGTTTGTTTTTGGGGCCTCCTTTCCCCTCTCAATTTTTTTTTGTTGTTTTGAGATTTTGCTTTGCTTTGGTTGAATGCATTTATAGATCTATGAGCGATACTATAGTCTTTGAAGTGGTCAACAACACGGGCTCGTCCTCTTGTCATCAAAGGTCAATGTCGAACATCTGCAGCGAGCGCGTTACCAAATCGTCCTTCAGGCAGGCCTCCAAGAACTCCTCTATCGTTATGATGCCATCCTGATTCAAGTCCAGCTTGCGAAACACACGATCCACCTTTAAGTAAAATAAATACAAATTACCTTTATTTTCTTCGCTTTGCGTGGATTTAATCATTTGGCAAACAGAAATCAATTTACGATTTAATCCCTCATTTTAATTTTTTCCCGATTTTATTCATTGGGATTTTCATCATCACCAATAAGGAGCGGAGGACATGCAACGTGCAGTGTGCGATGTGCGTCATTAAGTAAAATATCCGCCGCAGTTTCCGCGCATAAAAGTATCCGATTTTCGCCTTTCCTCTTCCGCACACGAGTATGGTTGAGCTGTCAATGCATTTTCAATACCCCTCTGGTGCAATTTCCCCCACTGTTTTCACAATTATAATTACTCATACGCACTGTGAGCCCGCGACCAACGTCAGCGGATGCTGCATGTTATATCAATTGCGATGGCTCTTGCATAAAAAATGAAGCGCACAAAACTGTGTGCCACAGCGACAGAGATAGAAGAATATGCAGAAAAAGAGATAGAGAGACAGTAGGAGTGACAGAGACAGATTGCTGCCCCCTGCCGCCCCTCTGTCTAGATAAACAAGGAAGGATTTTGCCTTGCATCTCTCGGCATTTTAATGAAGCTCTTTGTGTGGCATGGCCAAAGCTTATCACTGATTGCGAAATGCAAATAGAATTGTATGCCGAGATCTAGGCAAACGAGGATTGGATTCCTTTATAACAGGATTTTCGTTGGTGGAGTCCCATGGATTTATTTGCTCTTTAGTTTTGGTAGTTCTATCATTATCAATATGCATATGAAAATATCTGAAAATTATGGCCAAACTTTAAATATTTTTGCCACTAAGATGATTAATCTTTTGATAAATCCTTCAATCGAAAATGAATATATTTTAAGATATCATTCAATTGGTATTCCTCCACAGCCATTTTAATAGATTTAATTCTCACCTGATCCCTCGCTTTGCGATCGTCCTCAGGCTGGTGTGGTCTTCTGCCCATAAGCTCGTGAATGGCCAAGATAATTTCGCTCAGCTCGCCGCGACTGATCCGCCCATCGCCATTCAGGTCGTAGAGCTTGAATGTCCAGCGGAGGCGCTCGTAGACAGAGCCACGCAGCAGTGTCGACAAGGTGACCAGTAAATCCTAATAACCATCATCAATGAATAAGAACAGAAATACTCATGAATAAAGATTGCGCAAAGCTCATTGTAATGAGGCGGTAATTACCCGAAAACTAATGGCGCCATTGCAATTTACATCGAACGCCTTGAACACATAATGAGCGTATAAACTCGAATCTATATAAATAGAATAAGCAAAAGAAACAAAAAATATATATTACAATTAGGGGCGTGTCGAAGTTTCTTTTTCGGTGGGCTTTTTTTTTTTTGGGGGTATTTGTGTGTGGACGCAGCTGCTGCAAAAGCGAAATGGTCGCTTAAGTGGCGCTTTATGATGCGCAACTATAAAAAGGCAAAGCATAAGACCTCAGCGACAACATTGAATGGGCACACACACACATTGAGAATGTGGGGGCAAAGACACACACACACTCACAACTTATATACAAATACTTACTGCCATGTGGAAAGAATTTGGCGTAAATATCCTTAAAACAATCCTCGTGCACCACGCCCTCGGGGCATTCCTGCAAAAGAAAGAAATCGCCATGAAAATGTTTGCTTGAATATGAGTGGCAAAAAAGAAAAAGCAAATGTAATGAATGAGGATAAGCAAAATGTTAAGCGACTAGGAAAATAAAAGGAATCTATCTGGTGGAATGCTCTATTTCTAGAAGTTCTTGAAGAAATTTCGGACTAACAACAAAATTCAATTGAAAAAAAAAGCCTTGGCCCAATGCTTAAGGCCTTAATGCTATCCTGCGTTGATGAGTCAGTTGGTTAGTCGGTTTTATTACATAGATATGTACTTTAAATGAAATTACCCAAGTAATCCTATACGCAATACGCAATAACACACCCAAGTAGGTTATCAAACAATGTATCTTGAAGGCTTAACTGCACGCTCACAAAGTTTTTCCACACTTTCAGAGTTTTCTATTGCCAAAGTAAACAATTTTCGCCAGGTTAATTGAGTAAACAGTGCCCGCAGCAGTGACCTCGAAACTGCAAGCCATCAATAAGGCCAGCAGCCAACAGCGAACAGCCATCAGCCATAATAACGATCAATAAAGCAAACCATCAATAAGACAAACTATCAGTAAGACAAACTATCAATGGCGCAAAGTAAGTATCAGTATCAGTATCAGAGTGTAGCGAACACTGCAAGCAAAGGCAAACTATCCATTTGCTTGACCCAATGCTCATCTCCTGTTGACCCACATATTCTACACGTATAGAAACTTTTTCCGAATGAACGCGCAAATGCTGCTGCTGCGATTGCAAGTGCTGCTTGCCACACACACGCAGTGGCAGACTCTAACGCATACAAAGAAGTACAATTCATTTGCAATGAAACCCAAAACGCTTGTGCATTAAAATGGACTGCCATTTATGGCACTCTCTTTTGCACGCCATTTCGCCGGTCAGCTGTATTTGGCTGTTAAACTTTAAAGAATTGGAGAATTGCAAATGAGTTAATCAGACACAGATATACCTAGCTGGAAACTAATATATGCTTACGGTTTTTCACTATTTATCGTATGAGTACTGACTATATTTATTAATTATTGCTTAATCTGCCAATTATTCTAATAAATTTTGAACAAACTTGAACTGTTTCAGAAAGATAGTAGTAGAGGAAAAATAAGTCTTGAAATATGTTAGTCTCTTACTGTTTTGAATCCCCTGTACATGACGCGGATTTCCTGCTTGGTGAATTTTGTTTGGCGGCACAAATCCTCGAGGGCAACGGGAATGGGCTTAGGCACGCGTGTTTGTTCCAACTCATAGACCACCTCCTCGATGGGGCTTTCTGGTGGTGAGGCCATGGTTGTTCTTGTTGTACTTTTACTTCCACTTCCACTTCAGCTTTGACTTGTTCGTGGTTTTGTTTTGCTTTGTGCTTATTCTTGTCTGCAGTTGTTGCTTAATTAACGCTTGTTAATTATGATTTATGGCTTAATATCAATACTCATTTGAGGTGCTCTCTGTTAGACGAGGGATTTTAGTTGCCAGAGTACGAACTCATGCTGCTTCAATTCGCTGGCAAGGCGCCGAAAAACCGGCGAGTATTCAATTTCTTTGTCCTTTTTTTTTATGGGTTCATCTGCTTCCTTTTCCTTTTCCTGACGAGCGCACACGATGCTGTTGCGGCTCTTAAGCCCTTTCGGGGTATCCTCTTTATTTTGATGTTCTTTTTTTTTCTTTTTTTTTTTTTGGTGGTTTTTGGTTACGGTTTCCTTTGCGGCGCGTTCCGCTAAGTCGCTAATGAGGCAACCATTTCTGAAAGAGAGGCAGAGATAGAGATCGGGTGAGTGAGTGAGTGAGTGAGTGAGGGAAAAAGTTACATAAATCAGTGCTGCTGGTGGAGGTGGTGGGCTTGCAGCAGCCGGAAGTGCAACTCGTTGCAGGTACGAGTATGTTTGTGTGTGTGAGCACATCGAGTATACGCCTTGTTGACTGCCGTTGGGTCTGCAGCCGGGCTCTGTTGCCGCAGCGCGTAACATGCAAATGGAGATTATTATTGCGTACCATAAATCAAAGGCGCGAATCGAGTTATGCGCGCACTTTGGCGTACTTGCAGCACTCACTTGCCACGCGCTGCAAGGGCAGGTATGCAGGTAGGTAGGTTGTTCTTCCCAGACGAAATTAATGAGCACTTTGCATGCAAATGAATTGAATGCAAGTTCGCTCTGGCTGTTTGTTTGCTCCGCTTTGATTTGCACTTAGCAAATCTTCTTCTGAATTGAGTTAAGACTGGTAAGTGAAATAGGATTGCAGAGGTAAATGCTAAATGGATTGCCAATGCTAATTCGAGTGGGTATTTGTGCTGCAGCAGAGAAAGGTTTTTGCTTCATAGTTTACGGAAAACGCACAGCCATTTGCCCCCAACTATGCTGTCCTATTAAATCACAGGCCATGAAAGTAATCCCATAAACCTAGCAAATTCAATTTCTTTGCCAACTCAAGTCTGCATCCTTGTCGCTTTTTTCACTGACAAATTTCAACAGCCCTTCAATATTTATCAGCGAAAAGTCAAAAAGTTTTTGCTGCAAACTATTTCCACTCTATTTCCATTTTGCATTTCCATTCTATTTGCTCTTACTCACACACACACATACACAGGCAGGGGAGAGAGAGAGCGGGAGAGGGAGAAGATGGTTGAGTGTTTGCGAAATGGTTAGAAAAAAAAGGGTAGGGTTAGGGTAGGGCAGTGTTGGGGGGACGTTCCATTTCCGACGTCACGGCTATTTTTCAGTTGGAATTGATTAAGCACCAGATAGACCAAAATGGGGTCACTGCGAAACGGAAATAGCTTTGACAGTTTTAATCCAAGCAGCATATTTATGTTCCCTTTTTGCATAGCTTACATTTGCCCCCTTTAGCTCTGCTCTGCCATTCTTTTTGCCGGTTCTTCGCCTCTGAATCACACTTCTTCTTCCTGCCAGGCAAATTGCTGCATTCATTTCCGGGCTGTCAAAAATATGTTTAAAACAATCAAAAGAAAGTCTAACCGAAGCTATGGATGCCCTACGTACATAAAATCATCGTAGAAAAACGCAGCTTTCGTATTTGTTTCAATTGTTAAATATTTGAGGAAATATTTTTTTGCAAATAGATTTAAAGCGCCCAGATTCATGAAGGAATATCAGATACTGTAGTTCCCAAAAGAATTATTCGTTAAAAATGATATGAAGCCATTCCAAAAGAACGAATAGAATCGTAGAATCGAATGAAATGGTTTTGATTTTATATCAAAGGAGTAAGTGAAAGATAGTTACACATTTTGGTTAGTTTCAGGAACTAGTTGAGGGCTTCAAAGACAGAGTTTTAGTATAAAGATAGCTCTTTTAAGATCTGGGAAATATATAAAAAGCCTTATTTAGTTTCTTGTGGAATAATATCGATTTCTTATATGCCATTTCGATCTGTAATATTAAAGTATTAATATTAATACATTAAAGTATCAAGTCTTGTTCATTCTTTTCTGTTAAAAACGCTGGCACAAAAAAATAACACAAAAATCCCCTCAAGTCTGTACAGATATTTACACTGAAAACTTTTGTACGCTCCTGGGCCTTTGTGTTTTCTTTTTGCATAGACTTTTGCGCTCATTCATGTTGAATATTGAATGCATAAATAAGTGATGAACGGCCACGGCAGGACTGAAATATTTATGCAGTTTTCGTGTAGCCAAAACTTAAAGGATGGCATCAACAACAAAGCTTAGCCCCAGACGTAATGCCATAAAGAAGAGCGTCGAGAGCTAAAGAGCTGAGCTCTTTAAGCCGCTTCAAGCGAGTGCTGAAAATGGGTGCTGCCATTAGCATAAATTGCATTAAACGGAAGGAGAGGAGAGCAGCCATAAAAGCGAATGCAATGTCATACTTAACCGCTCGAGTGGCGGCCAACTAATTTCATGACTCTATTTCGCACAAATCTGTGGTGGTTCGGCTTGGCTTGGCTCGACCGTGTAACCGCATGCATTTTACCACATTTGAAGCCATGTTGGAGCAACGCCTCTGCATGGTCAGAGCCCTCTTTTTTTTTTTAGCATGCCGCCACACCCGCACCGGCACACATATTTAGCATTCAAATGCAGTTTTGGCCAGAGCTTTAGTATGTGCATGTGCAGTGCATGTGTGTGGAATGTTTGTCAAATATCACGTATACGACATGTGCTTCCGGCATAGAGCGCACGAACACCCACAAATAGCAGGCACAGGCTGCACAGGCTGTGCATGCAGTTAGGCAATCCAGGAGTCACACGCATTCAATGCCAGGGCAATCCTAATTAAATATTAAATCAGGTCAGAGTATAATGCCATAATACGAAAATACTTATTAGCCGATTGGCAATTGTTGTGAGACACAAAATACACGAGTACTGGTAGGACACAGAAATGCACTTAAGGCGGCAGATAGTCCATTGGCAGGAGGAGCAGCAGGAGGAGTGTACAATTAAATGGGATATGCAAATTTTCTGGCAAAGCCATTGCCAAGTTTTGTATGTTTATTCATTTGTCTAATTGTGTTGTTCCTGGAGCGGGTATCCCGGGTAGTCCTGTTGTGTGGCATGTCAGGACGCTAGCTTTTAAATGGCAGCAGCAGCAGCAGAAGTAGAAGCAGCAGCAGCCGACAATCGAGGCAAGGACAAGGCTTGGCCCGGCCCGGCCCAAACCGGCTTGCATGCAGTCATGCAATGCCACTCGAACGAAAAACTAAAACTAAACAAGAACGCACGCCAGGCCAGCCCTGCCCGGCCCGGCCTCCTTCTCCCAACTGCTAACATTATTCCTCCTCTCTATCACAACTAACTGGAATTGTCAACAGTGGTTTGGATATTTGCACAGAATAATATTTGACATTGTTGATGAGGCAAAGCTCTAAACGAATTTGCATACATACATAGTATATTGTAGAGTACACCAACTGAAATTATTTTGTGTTGTTTAGCATTGGTGTGGCTTAGAAATAATACTAGATGTATGCAGCTTGGAAATACTTAATAATACATATTTAATAATTTACGGGTATAATATCTTGCTTCAAGGTCAAGTTTGACTATATTCTGGGTAGATTTGGTTAGAGCTTCAAGGCAGTAAGTGCATTCATATATTCAGCTATAATTTGTGTACAGAAAGGCTTAAGAGAGTGCGATAAATATGTTACAGAAATAAATTCAAGGGACTAAGTGGTCCCGGCATTAATTATCCTTTACCTACAGTTCATCTAAATATTTACTACCCAAATTACATGATTCCCATTCCATTTGACAATAACTTTGACCCACTGTTTGTGTGTCGTGTCTTCAAGCCTGTGGCATTGTCATTTCCCGCTGCTTTCATGCCACTTTCATGGACATCAGCAGACAGACTGGCACAATGAGAGGAGTGCCATGCTCGAGCCGAACCCAGCCATATCTAAATAGAAACTCCTGGCCAGAGACAACACGCAACCAACCGCAGAAGCCGGTGCCGCTGCCGCTGCCGCTGCTGCAGTCGCAGCCCTACTTCAATTCCGAGAGCATTATTAAATTTTGGATGGTATATCTGTGTGCTAGCGAGTTTATAATTTTTATGGGTGGGGGTGTGCGGGTGCTCAAACAATTGAATTTTTGGCACGGCTTGTTTTGTGGGGCACGCCCACGAGGTCAGCCGCCCAATCTTGATGCGCCCACCAAAGACAATAAATCAACGCCAATTATAGTCATTTTTTCATGGTTTTCCCTTTTTTTTTTTTTGCTGTTCTGTGGTATTGCGGTGCTCCTCAACCGAACCTTCGTTGGCCAAGGCAAGCGATGACGACACACATGATGTACGGCTCTCAAAACCGAACCAAATCCGCCCACAAAATGGGCAGGGAGGGCGGAGTATAATGAACAGACTGGCAAAATGTTGAGCCACCGAATCTCGGGAGAAATATATGTAGGCGGATATCGCCAACCGAATCGAAATGGCAAATTGCAAATGGCAAGTGCATTTGCAGCCTGTCTGTGCTGATTTTCCCACTGAGTTTCCAACGGAGCGCCAAATCTAAGCCGAGATATTTGATGTTGACACAAGCCCTGTGGGGATTTGAGATAATGCCCTGTTTAGACATTTGAATGTCATCAGCAACGGCCTCAGGTAAATGGATCCGACCCTAATTGATTAATAATGCTTGCATTGAACACTGAACATTATAGGGGATTAACTTTAATTGCATATGCTCGTGTGTACTTTGAGAGCTTCTAACTAAAATTAGATTGAAGCAACATTGGCGGTGTAGCTGCAGTGCAGGATGCAACAAGCACGCTTGGCCTCAAGGATTGATGAATGATTCAAGTGTTTTGGCGTAATGAGAGGAAATATTGAATTAATTTGCAGAAACAAGTGCTGAATAATCTTTGTGTTAAACGTTTTCCCTAAGGATAATATTAGCATATATTCCTATGCTTAACTAATGGGAAAAAATTATCATAATCTGGTACAAAATATTAAAATAAATCGATGAAAATTCTAAATTGAATGCATTTAGTGTTTGAAACTATTTGCCAAGAGTTATCGGGCATTTGGTATACAAATTGGCCAGCAATTTGCTATAAAATAAAGCATTTTAATCACTGTCATAATAAATGATTTATTTCTGATTGTTTAATTTCCGTCGGCTCCTGTTTTGCACGCTCCATATGCATGTAGATATGAATGAGTATTATCTATATATAGATTTGACAGCATGACGCATAATTAAAGTTTGTAATTGTGCCAAAAGGATTTCTGCCAATTTCCAAAAGATCTAAGATATGGGCCAATGTTGGCTGCCAGCCAATAGATAGATAAATGGCCTATCAGAGAGTTATAAGATGGGCTTGGGCCAGGGCATGGGGAAGGAAGGGTCGTTACTCATTCCGTACATACCGTAGAGCCGTGTGACCAAAGTTTATTATCCTTAATGGAGTGTGAACAGCAAGTGCATTATATTAGTTTTTAGTGGCTGCCTTTTGACATTCACTTTGAGTTTTAGTTTTGCGCTTGGCTTTGGCTGTGAGCCGGCACTGGAGCTTGGGGAAATCAAGCTAAAAGTGCTGATGAAAATTCCCCCTTTTGTAGTTAGTTTTTTGGCTGTTAATGGAAAAGCGTGCGATAATTTAAGAGGGCATTTTCCAGCAGGGATTCTCCACTCGCTTGCAGCTCTGTCAGATAAGCCAGGACGCGACACAAGCAAGGCAGCAATAACAAACGACTCCCCAGAGCGTGTGGCATGGCATATGGTTCGCTTCTCAGTTTGCAATAATTTTTTAGTTAAACAGAAGAGGCAAAAGGGAAAAGCAATTTTCGGCAAAGTATTTGCGGCTATCTTAAATCAACAAAGTGGACTGGGAGCTCCCCGAGAGCTGCTACTACGAGTATTATTAGTCGCTTCTGATGCCTTAATCGCACATCCGACACGCGACACGTAATTGGTGGCACCTGTGAGTGTGTGGTATCATCGTTTCTTTTGTGGTTGGTGGCACTTCAATTGATGTGGGGCAGCCATGTAATCATACAGAGGGTTCGGGCATTAGAGTTCTGGCATACTCTACATGAAAAGTGTTGACAAAACTATTCCACTGTTCAACTGTTTATCATTTGCTGTGTATATTTTTGCTTTTAAGCATCTTGAGCACTTGCCTTGAAGCGGCAAGCGCTCTCCAAGCGACATCCCGACAGGGATTGCAGCAGCTCAAGTGGCCTCTAACCGAAATGAAGTAGCAATCATAGATGAGCAATTGCTGCACTTAAAGACGAGCAAATGTTTAACAAAGAACCGAGCTGTATACATTTCAAGGAGTCGAGTCAAGTCCGGGTCGGGCCACTTGGAGGAAGTTAGCAATCAGCTCAAGTTGCACAGACACACACACACACACACACTCACACACACACCATTGCATGGTATGGCATGGGAATGGAGAATGGGATGTCTAGGATGGATTGGCAAAGTGAAAGTGAAATCCTAACCGGATGCTTATTACTGACAATCTCTGACACAATCAAAGTTCAGCTCTGGCAACAGTGTTGTTCATTAATTTGACAGCAGTTAGGACTCACTAAAAATGCAATTCAGTCTTAGTTATGGCCGGGCCAAGGCAAAATTCTGTTCTGCTGACTATGCTAAAATCCGGGGGGAGCCATAGTAACCCAAAAAGTTTCCATTGCATTTCCGTGCACAGCGAAAGTTTTACTAACTCCCGCGCACAAAATGCAGTTATTTCTGGCAATGGCCAACAAGAAACTGGCTTCATTGTTGGCCAGCCAACAAGAAAACTGCCAAAATAGTTGCAAGTACTTCGGGAGGGGGGTGTATGGCGTGTGGGGGTGTGGGGGTGGTTTCCTATGAAAATTATACAAAAGCAAAGGCGACTTAAGAGTGGGTTTTTGTGTACTCCTCGGGTGTACGAGTATGTTCCCAAAAATTTCGTATTCAACTGTGCGAAATGCTCAACAATAAAACGCCATTGAACGTCGTCCTGCTGGCGACTTGTGCCCACACACATACAGTACACACACCCGTATATATATAGCCACCCGCTAGTCGTTATGGCCCCCGGAACTTCCGGTTTGGCGATATGCGCCAACTTTTAGACAATCATTCTCGTTGTTCCCTTTCTTGGCCCAAAAGGCAAAAGCTTAGCGAAAATTTCTGGCCAAGCTATAAATATTACGCGATATCCACATATACGTATGTACCGTACTGTATATAGTATATATGCCCACTGTGCGTGTATGCGAACCACAAAAGTTGACTGGACAACAATTTTTTTGTTGCTTGATTTGATTTAATTTATTAGCTGACTTAATTTATTTCCGCCCAGCAGAATGAAGGCAAAAAAATAATGCCGAAGCAAGTTACATTGGTTTAGACGATAGAATTGTTGGCCAGTGGAAATGGTATTACAGTTTAACGATATCATATTTCTATGAGTGCAATAACCATTAAACTATTTATAGATTTTTATACGAATTAAATTTGTGGGAGTAGCTGCGCTGACAGCCTACCACTGAGAGACTCTTAAATCTCTTCGGTTTTATATTGTTGGAAATTTACTTTATGATTAAACTTAATTTAAATAAATCTTCAGAACTGCTAAAGTGTTTTGATTGGACCATTGAAAATGTTTAAGATCAGGTTTCATAATCTTTTTTTTACTCATTGTTTGAAACGCTTTTTTTTTAATTAATAGGGATGGTTCAAACCCCAAATAAAATCTATTGTATTCCAGTCTTGTATCTACATTATATTTAATATATTTAAGCGCTGATTGAAATAATCTTCGCAGCTACTTGGATAATTCCTTTCCCAATCAAATTGCTCTTATAGAAAAACAAAACCTCTACAACTTCTTAGGTATATCGTATTCGAAACTTTCTAGCATATAATCCTTAACTGACATTCAACGAATGAAAGTTTGTCATTCCCCCAGCCTCTACGCTGCCAACACCATTCAAAAACCAATTACATATTTTTTTGGTGTATGTTTTTGGCCAAAAGTTAATTCTTTCTCTTGTGGAAAATCAACTACAAAAACTAACTTTTCTCTGGTTGTTCAACGTTTGTTTTTGCTTGGCTTGTTTTTATGTTCACATTGAACATGGCGGTATGGGTATGGGTATGGGGGAGCATCTACAAGAACATGACGAAAAACAAGAACAATAAGAGCAGACCAAATAATACAAAATTGAGCAAAAACAAAAGCCCGACAACAATTACAACAAAAGCAAATGGCCATGGTAATAAAAAGAAACATTCAACTCTGGCAACTCATACAGCCGCGAGACGGGTTGGGGCGGCGGGAGGCAGCAAAACTGCGGGGTATATTCCCGAAAAGTATGCAATATTTTCCTTCTACTCCTCCGCCTGCTGTTGGTCCTTCAACTTTGGTGGTTTGCTGCTGACTTGGCGGCTCGGTTCGGCCCAGTAATTAATGCTTGTGAGTGCCACTCGTTCCCCCAGTGGGTGTGTGTGTGTGTGCTGGGCCAGAGTTGCCACACTTTTCAGTAAGAACTTTTAACAATTGTACTTGTTAATTGCATGTTTCCAGCACTTGTTCCTCTGTAACTGTGGATTTTCTCTCTCTCTCTCTCTCTCTGCGAAAATTAAGAAATGTTACCCAAAATCTTTGCCCGCAAAGCAGTGCAAGAGCTGCTTCCATTATTTTTTGTGAAGCACTGTACTTGCTAATTGCATGCCTTCAGCATACTTCAGCCTGTCACAGTAGATTTCGTCTCTGGGAAAATTAAAGAAAACAAAAATTATGCCCAAGCGCTTTTCCCAGCAAAGACATTTAACTTTTTTCGAATTTTTGATGTATATTTTTTTGGTGTAACACATGGCGTATGCGTGTTACGGCTGTAGGCGCCAACTTTCGTACGAAAACTTTGCTCTTATCAGCTGGCGATAAAAATATAAAAGAAACAAAAAAAAAGAGGGAAAACCCTCTGCAACATATATATAATATGGATGGATGTATCAAAATGGTTATATGGGTGTTTTGCAACTTTTATAGACACATCTGGCTGCCTGTCCGTATATATTCATATAAATTTCAAGTTTGTTGTTGCTCCAAAGTTAAACGTTTATTTTTTTTTTGCTAGCTGTTGCATTCGTGTGTTTTCATGTATGTTTTACGGCCTTAACCAGTGGAAGGAACTGCTGTAGCAGCAGCAGTTGTCCATTGATAAGTTGACCATTAATGGTTTCCAAATTGATGTTCACGCTGTGGTGGGGAGGGGGCTTGTGGATTCTGTAATGTGACCTTGGCCAGGCATAAACGTTTCGAACTAGATCTAAGATGTCACTAAGAGGGCACACAGTTGGTTGAGTTAAAGTTATGGCTTCTTTAAGTACTTAATTTGTTTAAAGCCCAAAGTTATGCTGTTAATTATTCATAGGAAAACAAAACACAGTCACGCCTATTAATCATTTCGCACTTGCACGCAGACAATACATAGTACCGAGCGCGTATCATTCGATTCGGCCCTTAATCACCTGTGTCATTCGATAGCCCACGCAACTGTGTATATAACACCTAAAGTGATTAGGCAATTTATAGCCGAAGCCGTAGAAATATTTTGCACCTCACGACTCAGCAGCAGTGGCCTGGCCTGCCATTTGGCATTTGGCACTACCTCCCCTGTGCGTGTCATGAACTTTGCTTTGCTTTCAGCTGAAAACTATTTTCGATCAAGGTTAAGGTTCTGTGACCTTATCGTGTGGTCTAACTGATAGTATGATAACGAAAGCGTCATTGATTACTTAAAAAGGAGGGCAAGTTTAACCGCTGTCAGCTTAATAAAATACGAACGTTAATTAAAATGATACTCTCGGACTGCCGCTTGAAGTGCTGGGCTCAAGTTCTCGTGGTCTTCCATCCGGTCTACAACTGGGGGTCATATCAGGCAAGCTACGACTATCGGTCTCTAACTTAACATCAATTATTTCTACGGCTTGCATGCACTGACCTTTCCCAACATTCTCTCAAACTACTCACTAGGCAAAGTTAATGCTCTGTGACCTTATGTGGAAGACTTTGTTAGTGCACTAACAACTGTTATCCCTCTCGTATTTCCCCTGAATCCTTGTGGAGCAGACCATATAGATCGCTGGCTAAACGCGTGGCTTCCGTGGGTATTCCTATTTTTAACATTTTCATTCACAGTTTCGTGTTGCATACATTCAGGCGCTGTGTCCCTAGCTTTCCTGCTCTCATTCGCCCACTTTGAGGACAACAGCAGCCACTTTTGTGTAGGCTTTCCCCCTGTGAGTGTGTGTGTGTGTGTGTGTATGAATGAAAGCGCACCTTGATGCTATTTTTAAACGCCACACAAAACAACAATTGTCGCTTAGTTAAGTGTTAAGTGTTTTTTTTCCCCCCCTATCCCACACGCCTGCCCCTTGAGGACGAGGCAAGTTCATTTAATTTCATTTCCGCCCTCTGTTTGCCTCTCCCGCTGCTGCAGTGCTGCAGGTGCAGATCCTTTTAGCGGACAGCACTTAAAAATAGTTAGGGCCAAGTGCGTCAAGTATTATATAAATAGATGACAGCTAAATACCTGCCTGCCTCCCACTCCCACTCCCGACGACTGGCAGACACACTGACCCTCGCAAGTGTGCGGCCAGGCCACACTTGTTGGCATTTCTAATTGCTTTCTCTTGTCGAATAACAACTGATGTTGTCGGTCGTAAGTGGCATTTTATAATCGGCTTGTGGATCTAAATGGTATTGACATTTGGCTTATTGGCAAACTGCAGAATATCTGGTCAGGGATTATCGAAAAGTTTTTTTTTTTATTTGTTGCACATATCTTTTGGTTTGTTTTGCTCGTTCCAATTGCTGATGTCGGATTAAATGGAATGGAAATGGCAGCCGAGAATGTAAACGGGAGAATGTAAATACGAGAAATGTGACTAAAAAAATCTATAGATTATCTGTATTATTTATGAGACTATACATATGTGCAATTGGGAAAGGCTAAATGGAATTTACCCAGAGTTCTGAACAGTTTTAACGACTATACGCTGGAAGATTATTTAGCTTTTAGAGGAAATATATATTGTGCTGCTATTTCAGGATTGGAAGTTTGTGAGTTATTTTTCACATTCTCAACATGTAGATTGTTAATGAAAGCTTACTTTCATATTAATCCCATTGCCGATAAAAATAAAAAAATTTTATTTATTATTATTACAGCAACAAAAAAGAATTTGTTGATTTCAACTGTACATATTTCCAATATTCAATAAATAAACCTATACTTTTTTTTAGAGAATCTTTAGATATATTTCTCTGCGTATACATATGTCGCTGACTGTTTTCCGCAGCAGTTTGATGCCCCCCCTACAAAATATCCTTTCAGGTGAGTGAATGTTTGTTTGGCCCTGTTTGCGTGTGTTTGTCTCTGTTTTAGTGTGCCATTCATGCCGTAGTATGTGTGAATGTTTGTGCAACAATGCGTTGGTGTGTTTGTGTGTGTGTGTGTGCGGCTTTGGCGCCTAGTCAAATAAATCGCATGCGATTAAAATTTCATACAAATCGCGTTTGAAGGCGGCGTGCGTTTTGCATTGTTGTGTTCTTCTCTCTTTTTTCTAGTTTCAGGTGAAGAGACGAAGCAGGTTAGAGGTACTGCATACGGCACACCCCCCCTGGCGTTGTTAAATGAGTTGTTTGCAGTTCTCAAGAATGTAGGGGATGGGCACAGAGCTGGCTGGACGGATGTGTGGGTGTGCACAAATTTGCATTTGTAGCGTAACGGAACGGAACGGTGGGTACCTATGTATTGTTTACTTTGTAGGTTAGTTCTGCTCTAGCTTTAAGGCTTATCGCTAGCCATGCTCATTCTCTGTTTTGCCATCCACTCTTTGTATATTTACCTTTGATGCCTTTGACGCGGCGCTGGTGACGGCAGCGGAAGAAGCAGAAATGTGGGCGAAAGCAGGTCCGACGACAACAGCAGAAAACAGAAGACGAGACGTGAGACGAGACGTGGCGGAGACGAGACGAGAGGAGAGGAGTGGCTAGGGGACCCAGGGACCCAAGGGGCGCTTGGGTGATGGCGGGCTTGGGTGATGGTTGGTTTTTGGGTGGAATTAACCTCAAAGCATGCCAGCAAACAGCTCTCCTCGAAGCACTTGACTCTCGGGTTTCGTTTTCCCTTTTTATTCTCGTGTATATTCTGCTCTTGCTTTTGCGTGTTTCGTTTTAATTTGTTAATGATTTCGGCATATTAATTTATTTGCATAGTTTCGTTTCGGCCTCACTTTCAGTTATATTGTATGTGGCTACATTTTTGGCCAGCCTTCGCAGCCAATCCTACAAGCAAATTATTGCTGTATTTCTGTTGTTGTTGCTGGTTCCGTTCCGCTATTCCGCAGCGAGAAAGCCAAGCAGCCTGCACAAGACAAACAAGAAAAAAAAAAACAAGAAAAAAAAAATTGAAACAGAAGAAGAAAAACTGTATCTTTTAGATCCGGGCATATCCTTTATCTCGGACACAGCAGCACAAGCAGCAGCAGCAGCGCTGTTGACGCTCACAGCGGCAGCAGGAGCAGCAGCAGCTGTAGCTGGAAAATTTCCCATGCTTTTGCTTTGCTTTCTACACTATTTTTAATGTTTACTCGCTAATTTGTTTTTGGCAATTAACAACAGAAGAAGCAACCAGCAACAACAGATAGAAGTTTTACCATAAATCCCCCCCCCGCACAAAACTGGAGAGCAGCAGAAAACCGCGCAGCGTTCCAAGTCCGTTTGGCGTTAGCAGGAGCAGGAGCAGGAGCCACTGCACTCACTCACATTCGACAAGGAAACCGTTCGACGCGCGCACCCGAGTGTCCTATACACAACTGATTACAGTTGGAGTCGAGTCCTTCGCGGCTACCAGGACTGCGGACTGCGAAAATGTTTAGCAGTGGCAGTGTGGCAGCAGAAGCAACGATGCGATGGCTTCATTCGCTTCGTTTCGCTTCCACGCTTCGTGTCGTGTCGTGTCATGTCCCCCCCATCTGACGTGTCGTGTTGTGCCGCATCCCGTTCTCGTTCCCGTTTTCACGTCTCGTTGTTGTTGCTCTGGCAGGCAGGTTTCTGTTGCCGAAATTTGACTAAGCACAGCTTTGTCCAAGACGGGCGACAGCTTCACAGTTGTTATGCTCTCCCCGCATTGCGCTCTGCGGAACCTGACATGCGCTCTCCTGCAACAGCCAGCACTAGCAGGATAACAGGCCCCGGCTAACAGTAGCTCTGCGAAAAGAGAGCAGTAGCAGTAGCAGCAGCAGCAGCAGGCCAGCAGCTGGAGCATTGAGTGGGTGCGCATTCACTTGGCTCACTTGGCTGTTGGATGGATGAGGGCTCCATTGTCTTGTGTCTGAGGCACACAGTGGGACGGGCTATGCCATAAGCTGGAAAAGTGTTAGAGTTTTTAGTTGTGTTCTTGTTATTATTAAGCTTATTGCTTACGCTACAATTAATTTTTGCTATCAAAAATAAATTAAAAAAAATAAATGCCTGTGCATGATAAATTTAATTAAATCAAAGACAACCAAACAAAGTTTAACATCTTGATTATTGAATACTGCCCAAATAAATTCAAGCCATGTCCACTGTGCCAGTCCTGCTCCCACATTCATCTTACTCAGCCCGCAATTGGCAGGCAGAAATATTGCCACATTTCGCACGCGCTCATCCCAATATCCCTGAGCAGAATAGTCAAGCAGTCTGGCAGCCTTTACAGAGCTCACAAAAAAGGATTCCCCCCGCTCGCCACTGTGTGTGGCGTCTGTTTCCAGATCTGTTAATGCGTAGCTGGCCCCTACTGATGATGTTGGCTGCTGTGCTGCTGCTGCCTTGGCCGTTTTCGGCGCCGCCTGAGAAATGACACCCATGTGCTTAGGACGAACATGATGTTTGCACCTCCTGCCCTGCCGCCTGGTTACGCCTCTGCTTGCGCGTCTCTCGCATTCACATGTGCCACTCAGTGTTGGACACTTGGACAGTTTTTTTTTTCACCAACGAACGGACGTGGAAGGTTTTACAGCCCCAAATGACAAGTGCTTAGTGGCCTGGCCTGTCGGTGTGACTGCCGCTGGTACGGCTGCCTACCTCTGTATGCGTGTTCTTTCTTATGCTCATTTTTCAAGCTTGCAAATGGCGAAACGGAAACTGCTCAGTGAGCGTGGTGGGTCGGGTGGGCGGTAGGGGGGAAGTGGGCAAAGTACTTGGCGCACGCTTGCGCGGCTTACCGTATTAACTCATTAAATGTTCAAAAGCTCATTGCCTGCGAAATGTGCACACATTTCTGGGAGTAAGTGTGTGTAAGTGGTGTGCGTGTGTGTCTGGCTGAGAGTGTGTTAAATATGTATGCATATGTGTGTATGTGTGCTGCCCGCTGATTTTGCCGCTGCAATGACATTTTTAGTACCGCCTAATAGCCGACGGTTGGTGGCTTGGCTTGGCTTGGCTTGGGGCGGGGGTGTGATGTGATGAGCCATAAATAAACAATGTTTCTAATTAATATACACAAGAACTTAGAATCGAGCATGTTAGAATGGTAGAGTCGAGTGTTTTGACTAAAAAATACCACCTAATCTGATAGGTAATGTTGGCATTAAAATGTTGCACCAATGATGGGGTGAATATTCTGTCAAGGAATAATTTGTTTGCGAGGTTATTGTAAAAAGTACTCTAGCTCTCATAGTAACAGAGATCCAGGTGTGCTTATAGGCAGACCCATGGACAGACTGTTTCTAACTAGATGGAGTATTTTTACTTTTAAATGTACATACACACATATGTAAAAAAAAAAAACAAAAATATATGTTCAACATCATTGTTCTCATCGTTTCAATGAGGGGTATCAAACTGTCGAAACCTTATAGTTATCCTCGCACACTCATTATATTCCTTCGTTTTTTATTTTACTTACATATATGCACCACTCTTTATGCAAGCTAAATTAATTTCTGTAATTATTTTAGTGCCATGAATGGACGACTTTAGCCACACTTTTCACACACTCTCTCTCTCCTCCGACCCACGCCAACACAGTTTGTTTTTTTTGTTGTGGTTGCCAAGAGTGAAAGAGAGAGAGAGTTCTGTTGACCGCTGCCACTTGCGGATATTACGCATTCGCCGCGTTGCATGCGTCTTTAATATTTCATATCTGAGGTTGGCCGAACGGCAGAAATGACAGCTGCGTGCGGAAGATAATTAAGGCGGCATTATAATGACCCTGGCAACGAAACGGGGCCACTTACTTTTTCCCACAGGCCCCCCACAGTTGGTGGGCATTGCAATGTGTTGCATGTGGCGGCAGCAGACACTTTGGCGTCACTAAACAATGACGTGTGCGGCGTAGTCATGGCCAGCACAAGGTGCACTATGATTGCTATACGTATGTACATACATGAAGGGGTTTATTTATGTACTTTGGCTTTAAATTAAAGCTATACTGAATTATAGATATAAATTATATGTTCTCTGCATATGAACTTGTAAATTGGGGAAGGTCTTGTCATCGGCCAGTTGGTCCAGTTTGGCTAGCACTTTTCGGTTGTTAATCTATGGATTTGTTAATTGATTAATTTATTTTCGAAGGGTGCATTTAACTAGTTTAATTTAATTTATTTAAATAATCCATCTTTATTGGATAGTATTAAATTTCTGATCCTGTTGGTAAGCTCCGCATGGAGTCCTATGGCACAATTTGTTAACACAAGTGAGCTACTTGCTATTAGCTTTGCTGTGACACAATTCACGTTGATAGGAAACACGTTTATTCAATTTAAAATTTGATGTTGTATAGCAACACACATATGATCGATAATCGAAGACACTCCTTTAAATAAATACAATATAAACTACAATAAATAACTAGTACAAAATTTGTGGCTCTTCTTATTTATGCAGCATGCCGGTTGGTGGAGACTGAATGACACAAAATGCTTTGAGGGTGGAGGGCTAGTTGTGAGATGTGTAGAGCAGTCGACAGTCGAAGGATCTAATCGACATCGATTAGGGCTGGCACTGCTGCAAGATCGTTGGGTTCAGCAGGTTGGGGGCCATCGCCATCGCCCACGGTCCTCGGAGACTCTGCCACTTTTGGAATAGGAGCAGTCTGCTCCTGTGCATCCTTGGTGTGCTTCACTTTGCTGGCATCTCCGGCAGCTTCCTGCAGGTCGATGACCGCCTCCACAGCTTGCTCTAACGGTTGCGGATCTTCTGTTGAAGTTGGCGGCTCGTCGGCGGCCTCTTCAGACTTCTCTTCAGGTGTCTCCCCGTTGGAAGTAGTTTCTGCAGCAGCAGCCCCATCAACTTCGGGCAGTTCTTCGTTTGATGCGCCTGCCGCGGCTGCTGCTGCAGCAGCTGCTGCCGCTGCCTTGGCCTTGGACTTTTTCTCCTTCTTCTTGTTGTTCTTCTTGGCATTGGCCAGCTTCTGCTGATCCTCGGCCGCCTTGTTCTTCTCCTCAATGGCTGTCTTGGCCTCAGCGGTGGTCAGCAGTTTCATTTGGTTCTGCAAGTTGGTTAAAGTTTGCTTCAGCTCGGCGCAGTTTCGGCTCATCAGCTCCATCTTGGCCTTGTCCGTGTTGATGGGCGTAATCTTTACTGCCTCCGGCTCTGGCGGCAGCTGTGGCAGAGGAGGAATCTCAATGTTGTTCTCCCGGAGGCTCTTGTGCAGAGTCGTTCGCTCCAGCTGCAGGGCACGCAAAAGTTTTTGCAGTTGCGTGACTTGCTTGACCAGGCGGTCCGACTGCTGGTCGCGCATCTGCTTCTCGGTGGCCAATTCGATGACCATGGCATTGGCCTTCTCGTACCTCTGGCGCCAGCCCAGCGACTCCTTTTCGACCTTCTTTGTGTGCTTGGACATCTTCTCCAGTTCGATTTTGTAGCTGCCGAAGACCTCGTTCGACTTGGTCAGCGACTGCTGGAAGTCATCGTATTTGGCCATGTAGATGTTCAGCTGCTCCTTCAACTGGTGCTCGCGATCGGTCAGATCCTTGATGCTGCGCTGAGCCTGAATCAGCTTTTCGAGTCCAATTTGGTTCTCCCTGTAACGAGCGGGTACGCACATTTAGAGGTTGGCTAATTACTATGCGAGGTGTGGGGGGCACAAACTTTTTGAGAATCTCCTTCTCCATGGCCGCCTCGACCTGGGCCTTGCTGAGCCTGGCCTGATGCAGCTGCGCCTCCAGCTGCACCTGCTCATTGAGTTTCTCCAGATGCTGTTCGCGCGTCTGGTACTGCTCCGCCAGCAGCTTTAACCTAAAATCAGAGAACAGATGGTCAGTGTGTGTGCGTGCCTATGCCGCAGACATGCGGCATGCAGTGTCTATATTTAGACGTTTAGACAGCGCGCACACCACACCGCTGAAGCAACGCCGGCTGCTGTTGCTGCTGCTGCTGCTACCGAAGGCTGCCCCACTCACTTTTTGGTCATTTCGATGTTGTAATCGCGCAACTTGATGTTCTCCTCGTTGTTTTTGGACAGCGACTTCTGGACATCGTTCAGCGAGCTCTGGAACTTGATCTGGCTCTCCTTGCGGCGCTCCTCCTCCACCTTGATTTGCAGCATGCTCTCGTTCTTCACCGACTTGATGATGCGCTGTTGCTCGCGGCACACCTCCTGCAGCTTGTCGCGCATCAGGATGCACTTGTTGAGTTCACGCTGCATTGCCTCCTTCTCGCGCTGCTGCCCCTCCGTGTGGCGTTGCACCACCCGCAGTTCGGCCGTCAGCCGGCCCACGTTCTTCTCGCTCTCCACCTGCCGTTGCATCAGCATCTTCACTTTGTCCTCGTTCGTGTGGCACTCGTCGAGGGACTTCAGCACCTGCGTGGGTGTCAAGGGTGTCAACCATTTAAGGGATATTTCAATATGCATTTTCGTTGCCATTGCAACGCCGGGCGCAGTCGCGCAACGGAAGGAATGGAATGAATGTTCTTACCAGCTCTTCCAGCTTCTGTTCGCGCTGTTTCTCCTCTCGAGCCACCTTTTTAGCCTTGCCTAACTTTTCCATTTTGATAAAAGTCGATGCGATGCTATATATAACTTCTAATTCGTTCCTTCAAATTTTGACTATATATAAACAATAGAGGTGGGAAAAACTCGATTCAAACATCGATATAATCGATTCTTGTTTTGGGAATCGATGTTTTTTTGGAAAAAATTCCATCACCAATTTACCACGATTTAACGCGAAACCTCAGCTGCGCCCCTTTCGTTGCAAGGACTGGCACATATCTGTATACTGTATGATTAGTGGTAATAGCTATATGACACTAGAGTTTTTATTTTGAAAATAACAATATTGCGCCTAACAGCACATTGCGCAGAAGCTCTAATGAGTCCGCGCACAACAGCACACTAAAGAGCTTGCACTTAACAGCACACTCCCGTTTGTTGCTATATTAGTACTCGAAATTGCCGCTAGAGGGCTGCCAAAGCAATCCTGCTGTTACAGTTATCCCGCGATTTGCGTCGATCGTGCTCAAAAGTTTTATTTCCGTAATAAAAAGGTATGTATTTGCCGAATCTAAGCTGCGTTTTCCCACACAAAATAATCTTTGGATATTTTCGCCAACACAAATGTATATTCCACATGCCCAGCTTACAGTTATCGCACGATCGCCGCTGTGCACCTATCCCACTCTCCGCCTTGCACCTTCCCACGCTTCCCACGTTCTACGCTTCACACTTTTACTACGCAGCAAGCATGTCGACGATGGAAAATGATAGCATGGAATTTTTAGCGGAGACGGGTCTTCTTTCTCGGTTCGTGGACATTTTGAAGCAGTTAATGAATATCGAGCCGCAGCCAGTGGACCCTCTGATGTACGTTCTCCATCAGCTGGACTGCCCCCTAATTCCGCAGGTCTGATTTTGTTGCACTTTTTGGGTGAAAACATGTGAAAAATGGTAATGTTTGCTGGTCTTTTTTGTTGCAGGCCCAAATGAAGGCGCTGGAGCGGAAGGTGACGCGTGCCCACGATGAGTTGCGCTATTTGCGCGACCTTCTGATCAGTATGGGCGCCGACGATGATCTCTATGACAGCGAGACGGACGAAGAGGAGTATGTGGGCTGCGTGGAGGGTCAGATATGTGACCCAAGAGTCTTGGAAGAGTACGGCTATGGCTATGTGGAGGAGGACACTGGGGATGATGGCGATGAAACTCCAGATGACACCGAGAACGAAGAAAACTCGTTCGAATCGCAGCAGCAGCATCAGTACATGGTTCAGGCCGCTATGGCAATGGCTCCTGTCGATCAGGAAGAACCGGCTGGGTCGTACGAGCAGCCCTGCTCCAGTCGTCCCATTTGCAACGACTCACAGTAGTTGTAGTTCAACAAATAATTACATACATACATATGTACACGTACATATCTGTTTCAACGCACGTGGTGTGTTCCATTTCGTATTTTTTTCAATCGTGTTTAATGAATGCATTTTGTGACCTTTTTATGGATTATCAATAAACCCAATGCATGGACGTTGCATCCATAGAAGTAGAGCCATGTAACCACTGATTGAAACATGACTTCGGTTCTGGTTCCGGTCGGGTCTTGCTCAAAGTTGATTGCTATTAAGCACACCTCAACCTGAGGGAAATCAATAACTAATATGGAATATGCATGCATGCAGCTGGTCATATAGCCGAACAAAACAACAATTCAATTAACTCAAACATGCCGAATGCTGGATGTAAAACTGAGGGAAAGTTTCAAAAGCAGCAGCAGGATTGCCTGTAGGATTGCCTCTTGTTCTGCTTCCACAACTGCTACTCCTGTTATTGCTCGGAGTGGGTCAGGGACCAAAGCTAATTCATCATTATCGAGCCATGGATAAGCTGCAGCTAATTAAACGCCAATTACTATGCATTAATTTTTGCATTTGAGCGCTGAGCTGTCGGAATGATATACATACACATGTGTGTATGTAAAATATAAAAAATAACCCAATAATTCACTTAAAACGCAACGAATCGAAATCAGTTGATGCGAAAGTGATTTTAATAAGGTTCTGTGTGATCGGTAGCCAGCTGGAATTAGAAATGTTAGATCAAATGCTCTGTAAGGCATTAACTTTTTATTTAGTTACTTGCGTGCCTCCATTAGGCCCTGCATTTTATTTACTTAATTATTTGTGCGTAGTGTATGGTTTTCAGACCAAATTAGTTTCGAGGCGTACTGGAAAACGACCAAAGATCGCAGGTTAGAAACAACGGCGTTTTAAAAATGCACGGCGCAGAAGCTATCGGAAATCGGAATCATCGAAACGTGGTTGAGAGCGAAAAATGTAAACAAAAGAAGTTGTATAAATTAAATGAAATATTATCCTCCTATCAAGGAAAGTTATACCCGCAGCGGTATTCAAAGGTAAGCCGTAACATATCCAACTATTGAATGTGAGTAATTTATATTGTGTATGCACATATTTCCTTTGTTTCCACATCCGTTAAATTTTACACCCAATATCAGGGGGAGGGGGCTGTGGCAGATCCTGGAAATGTTGCCCAGCCCCAATGATTTACACCAAATATTTGTCACAGTGCGATAAATCCATCTAATCCTGCTGCAGGACCCTGAAAATTTGCATGTCCGGTTTGACAAATAAACTGCTGCACAGCTTACATAAATATTGCCCGAAAAAATAAAACATATTTTGCCACATACTCGTAAAATAAACAAGACGACCCACCACCCAGCAAGGGGTGTGGTGGGGCACAGCAGCTGCTTTTAATTGCTTTCGTTGGTTTTTTTAACATTTTTGCAACTTTTTAGTTGACATTGAATAATTGCTGCGGAAATTGTCGTTTAACTGCAAATTGTGGTAACAGCGGAGTAGACTCCGCTTGATAATTGATTGAAGCTCTTTAAATTTTGTGCGGGTTTTTTTTTTCTGTGGTGCTTTTTTGTTGGTTGGCTGGTGGGCTGATGCAGGCCGGACTTTCGGGCCGTTTAATCTGTGCACGCGTGCCGACTGCAAAGTGGCCCAACGGCTCCGGCCCAGTATGTCCTGGAATGGCCCGGAATGGCTACCGCAAATCTGCTTTGCATGTCAGTGCGGCGCAACGTAAAACTTTGACCACGTAAAATACGAGACCCTCGGGCAGTAGCCGCAGGACCCAACAACTGAGAAAATAAACTAGTATAGCAATGAAATGGAGTGCAACTCCATTGGGAAGCGGCCTGCAATGGACTGCCGGGGATCAATGGTGGATTCCTACGGATTGCAGCGAAATGGAAATGAGCTGTGGACAGGGCAGCGAATGGCCAAGGTATGGATCGATATATCTATAGAATTTATGTGAAAATATTACCTAACGATGACCATGAAGCGATGCTTCATATATAGCTTTATATGATGACATTGTAGATGTTTGCTTGAATTAATACCCCAAATATTAATTGAACTTTAATGTCTGTATCTTTCAGTGCTCTCATCTAAAAAAATCGATGCTATTTTGAAACAAAAATCTTTAATTTTATGGGTGAGTTTACTTATAGAAACCTATTACATGTTACCCATTGCTAAAGGAGGTAATATTATTGATGAAATTGTTCAAAAATATGTAGATAGCAGCATAGTGGCCTACATGCGGTAATGTAAAGGAAAAATAATATTCCTGCTAACTTTTTTTTAATACATTTCCAATGTTTTGTCAGTCGTTAATGCTTTTCGAATCGGATCAAATGAACCGCCCATTGCCCCATGGCCAACTCTTGGCACACATCAGCCCCCTGGAGAGCGGATATGGCGAGCACTTTCCTGGTAATGGCACAACAAAAATGAAGGAATTTTCACAGCCAAAAATAGCCTGCATGGGGCGGCCAAGTGGGGGAAATGTGAAAAAGGATAGCATGGTTGGCCGTGCTGCTTCAATTTCATGTCGAGTAAATTTTAATTTACTGCTCTTTTGTGACCGCATGCAAGCCAACAAAACTTTGGGCTCTTTTTTGCAGTTACTTTATTTTTTCTTTTTATTTTACTTTTTTTTTTTTGTATTTTGGGTATGGGCTATGGCTTGTGTGTGTTTGTTTGTTTGACTTGTTGGTCAAATGATATATCCGGTCGGTCCGTTGCTCCATTCGGCCCGAGGGCTAGTGTGGGATTTTAAAGCCAGCCCAGCACCAAGCTCCCATTAGTTCTAATGACCGCAAAAGGCCACACACACACAAAAAAAAAAACGACAGGAAAAATGTTTGAAAAACAAAATAGAAAGCGAAATAAAAATTCCGCCATTGCTGGCAGGCTAATTGAAGTCTGTCTGAATGGCAGCAGCAGGAGCTGGCGTTTGGGGGGGGGGGGCGTGGAAAATCTCAAAACTATGCTTCATTAGCCAAGCTGCAAACTCTATTTGCCTAATGGGTCAACACCCGACCACCAGCCATAAAAAGATCCAGAAAAGCGACAGCCAAATGAAGAAATTTGTGCCATAAAACGTGCCGAGCTTAAAGAATGAGCCACCATTCCAAACAGCAGGAATATTGTATTTGTATGCGCGTATTTTGGCTGCAATTGAAAATTCCAAACACAACAATTAAAAAGCAATTAACTATGCAAATTTTGCACGCTGTTAATGAGCCGGAAAGCCGTCCAGAATGGGCACATATATATCACATTTTTTGTTGTTGCTGTGGTTATTCCTTTCAGACGATGCCGCCGCCCCCACAGCATCTGACCCGAATACATCAATTTCTGGAGGATGTTCGGGTCAAATGCTCCTCCACGCGCACGCAGTCCCAGAAATACACTTTATCATTTCTTGTCATTTTTCATGAGGAGGAAAAGGGGAAAAAGGGTTAAACAATTTTTATGTGTCAACAAGAATAATTCCTGTCACTAACACGAACACGAATACGAAGCGACTTGGCGCTCAAATGACAAAAGTTCTAGCAGGGAAAAATGGAGCGCCAGAGAAAGGTGGGGCGGGGCAAACAAAAGGCAGTCGCCGTATTAATAATGAAACAAGAAAGTAGCAGCCTTAAATACCCTTACAAATACAATTTAGGATACTTTAAGGATTTCTTTAAACAGGTTGAAGTTATTTAAGGATGTTTGTTTTAACGCTGGCAATCAAGAATATATGTAAATATATTTCAGCAAATGTTTTCTGTTCTGATCTGAAATAATAATAACTCTCTGCAAGGGCATAAACAGGACAATATCGCAGAACAGGCAGCAGCGCAACAAACGGGGACAAACAAGACAACAAAGTGCCACAAAGCACGTCCTCCGCGCCCCGTCACGGTGTCAACAAAAAGTGTTGCAAAAGAATCAACAAGCAGCTCGGAAATTAATACGTCCCACCAGCGCATATACATACATAGGTGTGAAGTTTCCTCCTACAGCAAGCCCCACTAGTCCCTGTACCGCCCATCTGCGTGCAACTATTTGATACGTGTCATAATCTTTTGGCAGAAAGTGTTGAGGGATGTATGTACGAGTATGTATGCGCTTACATCGGGCTAAGACGAATGCCGAGGGGATACCATGTTAGGCACGAATTCGCTCCAGTTTGTTGAGAGGGTTTTGTTTGATTGGGATTATGTTTACGTCGGAATTTACCAGGGACACGAGTACATATATACATATACATATGCACTGGTGGCTCTGGGCCAACTACGTATCACTATCATTGCTGACTGCCTGCCTCGATTGCTCTTCTTGAGGCTGATAAAATTTCAAACTGAAATCACTTGAATTTCGAGCACATTTCAACTAAATAAGGGCAGGGGCGGTATTTCTCTGTATCTGCCCAGGCTAGCGCTCTTTCTGACTCCGCGTTCAAGCTGAACAAATAAGCAAGCAAATTTGTTTACCAAGCAGCTAAGAGCCTGGCCAAGTAAAACAATGAAAGAAGAACCAACAAAGCAGCTTTTCGCTCATTGTGTTGCGGGGGTTTCAACGAAATAAATATGCGTTCAGCTATAAAATTACAGCCAATGTTCCTGCAACGTTTATCAAAGCATTTTCTGTGCTGAGCATGCCAATGTCAGAACTAAACTACTTAGCGATGACCTTCATAGATGCCTGCCACGCGACGCCTACCATCCGCCTACCACCTACCTCTCCTTCCAGAGGTTGCACGGGGCAACAGCTGGCTCCAGCTTGGGCCAGGGCCATGGCCATTATTAATACCAATTAAATGAGCTTAGGACTTCTTTGTGTGCCCAATCATTGAATGCTTATTACGCATACGCCATATGGAACAGCGATTCTGGAAAATATATGGCGCCGTCATGACAATGATGAAACTTTTTAATTGAAAAAAAGTGAGCAGAAAAGTGGCTACGGCAAGTAGATAAGATAACGACAGAGCGAAAGCCCTCTAATTATTTTGCATAACGCTTCATTAGAAAGCCGCAGAGGGCAAACACAAAAAAAAAAAAATTTTCTTCTTTTTGTCGTTACTTTAACGGCCTGGCCCGCCGTCTGACGAATGACTTAATCACCCAGAAAAGCGCCACACAAATCAACGAGCACAACAGGCTGAGTTCCGGGTCTGTTGTCACAGAACTTTCCCGGCGACTCGCCCAGAACTCCGCTCAAAATTAATGGAGCAAATCAAACGAGCAGAGAGCAGACACCAGAGCCCCTAGTCCAGTTCTGTTGGATGAGTTGGATCCGTAGTACCAGGAGCTGGACTCAGAGCCGGAGCCCGGAAAGAGCCTGCCTTTAATAATGACAAGATTTGTGTGGGCTGCATACAAAATTAGCGGAAAGTCGCCGCAAAACCCGCATCGCATCGTTTCAAACTTTAAGTTCTACGGCCAGAGCTCATTTATTTTACTCTGGACGAACATTTCATGGTGTGGCCGGGGATCTCATTTTTACTACTTTGTTTCTTGCATACCCTCTCCGAGGAAGTTGGGTCATTTTTGCCAGAGGTTTGCCAGAAGCAGAGGAAGTATTTAAAGATTACCAGCAAATTATGAGAATGAAATATTACCATTATAAAAATGTTATTAGTATTTCTTTGGTATATATTTGGTGAAATATTTAAAAACTCACCCACTCAAGATGCAATTTGTAGAGTGTTAAAATATTAACTTTTAATATTTATAATTAGTGCTAAGTGTATTCCAGTGTTCGTTCTCTTGAAACCCTTGCTATATTCTCCTCTTTTAATTTAAAGTCAAGCGAAAATTGCAAAAATATTAACTTCCTGTGCAGCTAGCAGCAAACAAACAACCGCAAAGTTGGTTCCTGAAGATTTTAAAACTTCATTTTTGTGGCATACTTTGTGGTGGCGTGCATTTTAATATTTACGATTCTTACTGTTTTCCTTCGGGAAAGACAGGCTTTAATTAAGCCAAGGAAAACTCAATTCTAGCTTTAACATACAGCCAGCCGCCCTTGGGTGGAATTCAAGACGCAGGCAGACAGTGCACATGGAAAATTTCGTTGAATTGGCATAAAATGTAACAATCATTGCTGGGGCTGGGTCTGAGGGTGGGAGGGTCAGAGGTCGTCTGTGTGTAAGGGAAACAGCTGTTTCCGCAGTCAAGCCGGATGGGGTTAGGCAGTTCTGGCTGCTGCATGCAGAGTGGGGAAGGGGCAAAGTGGAGTCTTTGTGGCACTGTGCGAGGCGTGTGCCACAATTTGCTATTCATTTGAATTTTCAGCAGCTCCGTTGTTTGCCGCCGCCATCGTTCGACCATAAAATTCAAAAGATTATGAAAAGTGCGCTTTTTGGCCACTTCCTTGTGCTGCCACAAAAATATTTGGCTTATTTTGGCTGGTGTGTGTGTGTGTGTGTGTTGCCTGGTTGCTGCCGCAGCCGCTGTGTGTGTGGCCACACTGCAACAATAATAATCATAATGCAAAAACGTGCTGCACACCCGGCAGCACAGCACTCAGCCGTACAATTTCAATGTGGCATTCATTTGGGCATGCAATCATTGCGGGAATTTAATCAACCTGTTTGGAGTTTCATTTAAATTTTAGATTCAGTGTTTAGAATACTAATAGTTGGAGGCTGGAATCAAAATTTTTGTGCGATGAACTGAAAACGAAGCTGGATGAAAAGTCTAAAACATATTTCTATAGCTATGGAATTTATGCAGAAATATGCGATCCCTAGCCGCATACATTGAGTGCCTCAAAAGTGCTTACTTTTAGCTAAAATAAAGAAAAAGGCAATGAATTCTTTACATGTCAAATATATATATATTTTTCCCTATACCAAATAGCAAGAGTTCATATAGATGTGCCCCACTTTAAACTACATATACTCTTCAATTTAGAATTAAGTCTTTATATTTTCTCTTCTTTAGGCACCCTGACAATCCCTGCTTACTCGTATATTCCCTTCCGTCTATCCGTCTATTACCCAACGAGCAGTTTTACTAGATGCTTACCGTATTACTTAAGATTTGATGATAGTCTGTTGCATTATATTTCAAGAACATTTGCAATTTCCCCAGGAAAATGTACCACTTTATGTCATCTTCTTTCAACTGCGGCTTGCTTGCAGGCCGATGCATTGTGACACAGAGAGACCGCTCCTTGGACATTCGTTCCATCCTATTACCAGTACTTAGATAAAGCCAACGGATTTCAACTTGGAGAGCTCTTCTCGGTATTTATGCGCTGCTCGCTGCCAAGTAAAACCAACAGCTAGCAACTGTTGCAGGAGTTTTTATATTTATTTATTTATGAGCTGACAGGCAGGCAGACAGCCCTAAGATCGAGTCTAGCAATGTTGTCGCTTATGCATTAGCTACAAAATAAAATCTTATATGCAATACAATGGCACAGGAAAAGTTTGTAGCTCCATGCGTTGCCGAATTTAATTTAATTACAAATTGATTCGTTTCACTTGTACTCGTTTGGGCCTTGACACTTATGGTATAAATAAAAGATTTAACGCATTGCTGCCACTCTGAAGTATCAATATGAAGCTCTTAACTTGACTTGACTCTGGCAGGGAATGTTACAAATTTTAATTATAACAATATCCATCTACAACTGCCCGCCCCCGGACGTTAAAGAGATTTTTTTTCGAATGGCAATAAACTGTAAAGGTTGTGGGAAGTTGTTTTTATTTTTGCTTTTTCAGAAACCAGAAAAATGTTCATCAGAGTGGGATTCAATGGTAGAGAGAATAGAGAATAAAGAGAAGAGAGAGAATATACTCCCAAAAACTATGTAAATGTACGCCTAGAACCGAGCGACGGAAAATCTTTCGTAGGGAAAAACTGAAAGAAACTGGGAAATAAATATGAGACTCGATTTCTGTTTAAATAAAATATTTCTTTGAGCTCAGATCTGAGCCATGTAAGACTATACCCTAAAACTTCGCCCTTTCTAGGCATTGAAATGTGAAATTTCACAAATAAATATGAAAATCTGTATGGCTTATGTAATCTCAGGGCAAGAACCAGGCCCAGGAGGCCCAGAGAATGTTCCTAGAGAATGGGCATAAAATGTAATTCCTGTTGCAGGAATTTTATAAATTTTTGTATTTAAGAGCTGACAGGCAGACAGTCTAAAGTTGGAGTCTAGCAATGTTGTCGCTCATGCATTAGTTAAAAAATAAATACCTATGTATGTATACTACATACTGCTACGTATACAACCTTATATGCAACACAATGGCTTAGGAAAAGTTTCTAGTTCCATGTGCATTATTTAAACCTTACTTGGCTTTAGTTTTCGTTTATGCCCATGGGACAAATTGAAGTCACGTGACTGCCATTCGACATCGAACTACAAGACACCCAGCGGGAATTTCGAAAGTCAAACGAGCGTGACAAATGCAAATGAAAGTAACGAAGCAAAATTTCATCTGACCCAATGGACACGGACCTGACATAACCATAACTTAGCAGCGAAGTAGGCAGACCGAAACGTTCCCGAGACGGTAAAAATCTCATCAAATGCTTTGATTGCTTTCGTAATTGTAGTAACTGTTTCGCTTACCTAAACTCTTTGCAGTTTGCCTTTAGTATAATCAGGAAATTGCCTTTTATTGTGGCTTGAAGCCACACTAAGACAGTCCGAAGTCAGAAATGAGCAAAATGTCGAGTTCTAAAATTAAATTGACTAGGATCAAGAATATATTTATGTATAAATATGGTAAGTGGCTTAGGGGAATAGAAACGCTTCCTACATCTATAAGAATTTAATATACCCTTCTAATCTTTGTGTACCGGTCACTATAACTACAATTTCTCCTAAAAATATTATATAAAGCTGCCAAAAATATTCTAAACTAAAAAAATCGAGTTCCAAAAAAGGGCCAATTTATTTAAAGACTTAAAATTTAACGCCAAGCTTGCATTCCCTCGTCAAAGGGTTGAATATGATTTTGCTTTTCTTTGGTTTATTTTTTGTTTTTTTTTTTGTGCTGCATGGAATTTTTGCAATTTTCCACATGCCAATTTTTTTTTGCGGCTGACTGTCTTGTGCCCTTAAGGGTACGCTGCAGTTGCAAATGCTTGAAATTACATTTTTCGCATTAATAAAAAAATGAAATAAAAATAAAAACTGAGCTCCTGCTTGGGTTCCTGCTCCTCCTGCCGCTGCTTCAGTGCACGAAATATGCAAATGCGCCGCGTGCAGAGCAGCAGATAAAACCGAGCAGGAGACACATGTGGGTTTTTTCGGTTTTATTCTGTACTTTTTTTTTGGGAGGGCTGACGCTGGAGGGAGTTCCTGGCTGCCACACATAATGGGGAGCAGCTGTTGCAGGCAGTGCCAAAAGTCACAATAAATTTTTGCATTAGTTCCCTCCAAGCTCCTGCTCTCCAAACCAAAATGTCGGGTAGCCAATCTAGTGGCAGTACCAGGGACGCTGTAGGTCTCTGACCTCTAAAATGTTTTGAATATAAATATAAACAGTAGCAGGTATAAATAAATTTTGGAAAATTGTTTTCATATAAATAAAGCAATGTCTGCTGCTATTTAATGATTCCAAAATATTAACACAGAATTTTAAAGTGCCGCAAGGGCTGCTGCCCACTGCGACTGATGGCTAAAATGGCTCCTGGCAATTTGGCCTGGCTTTATTTAGAAAAATTAATTAGTTCATTTGACTACATTTCGCTTTGGCAACAAAGAGCGGGAAATTAATTTGTCGAGTATGCCGGAATTTAAAATGGAATTTTGGAGCAATCAAGGAGGTTATCCAGGTATGAAGCGGAAATTAGACTTCAAGTTCTATAAAGTATAGAAAGCACATGTTCAATGCAATTTTGTGCTTTATTTTTATTGATGATATGGGAAAGATATTGATAAATAAATAAATATTATATTGAAGAAACTTAACGTTACTTGGCACTCCTGTACGACCCGGCTATGATCTTCACCCATCAAAGATCTGTACATACATACAATATATAGCTATATATGTATGTCACTTTACTTATTGCTGGTATGACGAAAATAGTCAGAAATTTATTCACCTATTAGGTAGAATTTAATTACCGTATAATACCCGACGAAATCTAATCAAATTTAATTTAATTACAAATTGATTCGATTGGGCCTTGACACTTACTGTATAAATACAAAATTTTACTCATTGTTGCCACATTTAAGGATCAATATGAAGCTCTTAACTATTTTGGCGGCACTTATTTCAATGACACTGGCAGGGGAAGTTTCAAATATTAATCATAACAATATCCATCTACAACTGCCCGCCCCCGGACGTTAAAGAGATTTTTTTTCGAATGGCAATAAACTGTAAAAGTTGTGGGAAGTTGTTTTTATTTTTGCTCTTTCAGAAAACAGAAAAATGTTCAATAGAGAGAATATACTCCCAAAAACTATGTAAGTGTACGCCTAGAACCCAACGACGGAAAATCTTTCGTAGGGAAAAACTGAAAGAAACTGGCAAATAAATATGAGACTCGATTTCTGTTTAAATCAAATGTTTCTTTGAGCTCAGATCTGAGCCATGTAAGACTATACCCTAAAACTTCGCCCTTTCTGGGCATTGAAATGTGAAATTTCACAAATAAATACGATGTGCAAATCTGTATGGCTTATGTAATTGTACGATTACATTATGATCCGATTCGCCTACCACTTCTTACCACATAAATGGAGGATTACACGGCCATAGGTCCCCATTGATTCCCCACCTGGCCAATATGAAGCTCTGTTTCGGGATCTCTTTATTGCTCTTGGTCTTGGTGAGCGCCAGGCCACAAAAAAGAACCATAAATAAAAATGTCAATAACATTAGAATTGAAGGACTGGGCCAACCACCAGCTCCGCAACCAGGCCCACAACCAGGCCCACAACAAGGCCCACAACCAGGCCCACCTGAAGGCCCACCTGGAGGATACCCACCAGCATACGCAGGCCCAGGAGGACCACCTCAAGGCCCACCTCAAGGCCCACCTCCAGGTTCACCTCAAGGCCCACCTCCAGGTTCACCTGGAGGATACCCACCGGCATACCCAGGCCAACCTGAAGGCCCACCTCAATATGGATAGTTAGAGAATACTGACACGTTTCCAATTAATCAAATGAGATCCACTCAAAACCAGTTGAGGGCTAATAAAACGCATTATTTAATGGAATGGAATTAAATCTGATCTTGACACGAGTCAAGGAACAATACGTATATAACTTATACTTTATGTCCGTTTAAAAAAACTAGGTATTGTTCGTTCTGCCAATACATATCGTTCGATTTCTCAATATACTAGAGTAGACAGCAGCATACTGACTCTGAAGCAGTTAATAATTTCAATCATTATAATTTCACATCCATAAAACAGTTACATTACATTTCTTTTATATAACTGAAACCAATTTGTAGATTCGTTTCATTTCGTTTCACATTTTCCGCATCCAAATGAAAATATCCAATCTAAATATTTTCGTCAATAAAGGCTTAATCATCAATCGCGATCCTGTGTTTGCCACCTTAAGATGACTTTTGCCATATATTTTTGCCTGTTTTTGGTGCTTTGTGGAAGCCTGAATGTGAATGCTAGTGAGATAATTTCAACTGAATTTCATTTCTAATTTTATTCTAAAATTGGCGAACCCAACCCAACCCAATCATCATCTAGCATCGAAGTCGAGTCGACTGTTGACAACTCTCGATGTGGATGTGAACAACTTTCTGCATTGCCTCACGCCGGAAAATGTGAAAGGAAAAAAAAAGGATACCCTATTGACGATACCATCGAAATGCGAATCGCTGCTCGAGAAGCTTGCCATAAGTTGGCTGGACCGCCCTACAACCGAAGGCAAAGAAAACGAAAAGATCAAGACGAAACCAAGCTTTTGGAAGCGTTTATTCTGTAAAGCAGAGTGAGCCGCTGGATAAGAATTCGACAAGCAGTTGAATAATTCCTTAGCTGAAAAGTAATATGAAAAGATATTTCAGCGAATTATTATCCCAAAATAAAATGAATTACCTTTGATGGCTGAACTAAATGGAGGAATTGTCTTGGCGCATGGCTCAGATTTACCTACTTTTTGATGTTTGCGAGTTTTTATATTACAGATCTGGGAGTTGTCTACGCGTATGGCTATCTTTTTCTGTTTTCAACCAACTTTTTATTGTTGTTTCAAGTGGCACTGTTGTTGCCACAGATAACTACGTGCTAAGAAATGTATAGCAAAAACTACACACACACACACACACACACATATGTTTATGTGATACGAGTATACTCGCATTCGACTCGCCTAGAGGACGATAGAGATTCATGGAGAAGGCTGCCGAGAGCAGCTCAGACTCAGACAATGGCTGGCGCCCACGTCTCCATGGACACATTCTAATAAAAAGCAAGCACAGAGAATGCCATTCTGTGTTGCCATTTTTAGCGCTGCTTCTTCCGTTTCTTCCGCTTCCACAGCTCCTTCATCTTCCTGCCACACTTCGTTACAGTCTCCACCAGAGATGAGCAATATTTCTGTGGTAGATTTCTGAGTCAACAGTTTAATGTATCCAACAACTCGATAAGGCAAGACAGATGGATTTTGAGGCATTGAAAGATGATAGAATAGTTATCTATAGATCAATAGGAAAATATATTGAAATCAGTGGTCAAAGGTCATATTTCTAGGGCTCCTATTCGGATAACATTTAATATAGACACTTTGTTTGTGTGGCAAGTAAATTCCATAAAGTGCATCTCTCAACGTTTGCTCATCACTTGCTTACTGCCTTGAGCTGCTCTGCAAATCGCAGCTCAGGTTCTCCTGCCAGCAGCGAATCCCATTCATGCTCCTGCTCCAGTTCCTGTTCCTTAAGTTCTGGTCCTGCTCGAGTTTTTAGGCTTTTTGTAACTTGGGCAACATTTGAGTTATAAATGCCGCACTACTTGAATGAATCTCATGGGCGTAATAGTTTTCAAATGGCTCTTCGTATATGTAAGTTTCTCCATCGTCATCTCCATCTCTCTCTCTCTCTCTCTCTCTTGCTTTCGTGCACACTCTGTCCTTGTCTGCCAGTGGGGCTGTGTGCCTGTCTTTGTTGCAAAAGTATCGCACACAAGTGGCCCGCTGTCTTTGGGCTCTGTGGGCAAAAAACGCTTGCCAATGCAAAAATGGACCCCCTCCACCCCACCCACTCTTCACCAATGAATCTGAGGAGTGTGCCGGCAACAAATTTGCCATTTTATGCCATTGAGTGGCCAAGACTCCTTCGGGCTCATAAATAATTAAAGTTTCTTTGATGCTGAATTTAATTCGAAACCAAATGGGAAATGCGAAATAAAATGAAACCAACTACGACGATTGTCAGGCATTTGCTGGCCAGGCCAGCAGCCAAGTAGCCAAGCAGCCAACGCTTCAAATTGCATGAATAGACAAAACTAATTGATTTTAAGAGTTGTGCGAAACGGAACGATTTAAATTCGTTATAGATATAATTTCCTGAACCCAGCCACTGAGCCAAAAATTCAATTTCCGTACCGTGGCCAGAAGCCATGCAGAAGCGACCAAACATTTACGTGAAAGCTCCTGTTCTTTAAAGAATATTCCAGCGACCTACGTGACGTATGCGTAATATTTGAAGGCAGCCACCCAAAGCAGCAGCAGCGGAAGGAGACCTAATTCCGTTGGATGTTTGGCAATATTTCTGCTTAATTTACAAATTGGTTTGATCAGCTCATGTCTGATTGCTTGGCTTAGGGAAATCGACTTGGCTTCGACCAGGGCCCACCCACCATTCGATTGGAAGCCGGAAAATTGCAATTGACTTTGTGCCCTGCCTCGCTTACGCTTTTATCGCTTTAATGAGCCGGCACACGGCCTTGAGCCAAGGCAAATAAATCAACTTTTTTCGTTTCCGGTCAATTAGTGTGGTGCCAGGAATACTTAACACAGTGGGCGTCTAATCGGCTTGCCAAAGGTGCTAGGAGGGGCCTGAACTTTGCAAATGGAGAGGGCAAAAGCAAACAGATGGACGACAGGATGGAATGGTGAAAGTCGATTCAATGTTTACATTACTCTTGGATTTGCTCCCCGCCCTCCATCTGTGCACCGCACTTGTTGCAGCAGGCAATGATTTTATTTTCTTAGCTGTCCGTTTCACTCGAGCGGCCACATTAGAAATTTTAATGCTCTTGGCCTTATGCCACATATTAAATGCTAATTCGTACACGGCGCACGACTCCTCACGACTCTATGTACAGGTTTTTTTTTTTTTTGTCTTTTAAGGTTCCCAAGCACACGGACAGGGACACGGACTTGGGACGTATAACCTACATGACATTTACAAGTTATTATTATGCAAAGGACACGCGTTGGATGTTGAGGCGTCCTTTGGCGTCCTTTGGCGTGCCTTTCTCCATTTCTCTGGCCTGCTTTCTCTCACGTGTTGCAAAATCTGCTGCGGCGTTGAAAAATTTGCATTTATTCATGGCATAAATAAGGCATCCACGGCGTACGCCGTAGAGGGTACCAAAAAAAAAAGGATATATTTAATCTGGTCGTCCCCCAAAACTGTGGACGACCCCGTGTCCGTGTGTGTGTGTAGGTTGTAAGTTTCAGCAGCAACATGACACGATTTCGTGTTGATGTCGATGCGTTTTATTTATAAATTATTTGCCGCAAAGTGCAACACACACACACACACGCACAAAAAGAGGGGGAGGGAGGGCGTGAGTGCATTACCTGCCGCTGACAACCGCAGTGGCTGCCACAAAAGTGTCGCAAATTTTGTTTATCCAACGCTCTTCCACATAACAATTACATGCATTTAAAATCTGGTTTCGGTTTAGAGATTCGCGGTTCAACACCCCCATCCCCCCCACAGTTGATTCTGTATATTTTGCAAACAGTTTATATGCCATGCCATGGCTGCCACATCGCTGATTTGCATGCGCCACAGAAAACCGCTGATTGGTATGGTAAGTGGAAAATGCATTTCCCCGCGCTTTTAATGGTATGTGCTTTATGCACACAGACACACACACATACACGCGAGTGACAAAGGCTAATGGAAACCTTCATTAAGTGAGTAAAACATCGAAGAAACCAGAGCCAGATGGAATATATTATTTGGCCTTGAAGCCCGTCAAGAAATCACCTTTAACCCACAAACTCAAACATGAAATAATAACCCCATAATACGGAATTAGAAGAGCGTAAAATTAGCCCCAAACCGAAGTCAACTTTTGGTTGGGGACTGAACTGGGGAACGGGGTTTGTGCTGAGGGTGTGGGTGGGTGGTTTTGTGTGCCTGCTTATGCATGCATAATAAAGCAAGTATACAAATAAAAGGAAATCAAATTAACCACAGAGCAGCAGCAGTAGCAGTAGCAGCAGCAGCAGCAGCAGCAGCACAATATATCACAAATCAAAATGCTTGAAAATTTCTCGTGGAGCTGCTCCTAACGAATCCAGAAAATGTCCCCTGTTCCAGCTGAAATAAGCATATTAAGCATATGGCTGTGGCGCCATGTGGTTACTTGGTTACATGGGTACCGGAACACCAGGAGTAAATGTAAGAGAATTCCTGCTGTGTGGGCTGGCCAAAGGAGTGCTTCGGCTTTCGCTCAAAATACCTGTCTCTTTTTTGCATTCACTCTCAGCCAGTTGGTCATTAATTTGTTGTAGCATCCCACATCGCCAGCAATTTGCTTACTCTTCCTTTTACACTTTCCTCTTTGCACCTTCACCTCTGCTCGCTGGTGGGTTGACTTATTCTCTTATTACACTCGGTATTCGCAGAATTTATGGGTATATTGTAGCAGATATACAAGTGTAAGCATCCAGTGATCCAGTTAAAGAATCCAGAATGTTTTATGCAAATAAATATAAGGAGAATATCATGATTATAATTGATGATGATTTCTTCTACAGAAAATAGGTTTATTCCTGATAGTATTGTCACTGTATTTCTTTCATTAACTATTCTGCAATGAGCTCATTTGTTATTTCTTTTTTCCTAAGAAATAAATCTTATTACTAGAGGATATTACACAGTCCGCATATCGATTATACCGCTCTTACTTGTTCCTTTATTCCTTTGAGTGGGTTTATGTACTCCGAGCGTGGGCCTCGCTTCGTCTTTTGTATTCGCCGCTGATTCCTTTTCCATTAGCACTTTAATATTTAATGACTTCTGTTTATCGCACATAATTGAATTCTGTTGTGGTCTTGGGCTGGCCTGCTTTTACCCGATGCTTGGATGCGTCGATGTTTGGATGCTGGGTTGCTGGGCTGCTGGTACTGGCCTTTATTATTTGCCCTTGGCTTATTGCTCATTATATTATTATCTTTTGTTTGTAATATCCGCAGTATTGTTTGAGCCCTGGCATTTTTATGCGGCTTCATTATTTGGTTTTTATTCTTATATAAATAATGCACAGAGAGAGCGAGAGAAAAGCTCCCTCTCGCTTTGTTCTCTGGTCTCCTTAGCATAATTCTCAATCAGAATTCAGACACACATGGCCCAGCATGATTTTCTTTATAGGACCCCCGACCATTTTGCCCCTACCGCTTGCACCCGATTTTCCCACTGCTGATTACTGATTCCTGTACCGGGGAATGTAAGTAAAAGTTACGCCCTTGCGCCTTTTTGAGTTGCTTGTTTCTTTGGTTCTGTGGTCTTGGGCGTGGGGCATTACCGAAAATTTAATTAATGTATTTTCTTCGTGTTTTCGCATATTCATGCCTCAAAAATTGGCTGCATGTGTGGCACGTTTTGCTCATTAGCCATTTAGGTGGTATAAATATGCATTAAACCATCTCGTAGAATCCCATATCCATTCCCCATACCCCGTTCCCTGGCGCACGCTGAGACGTTAGTTACAATTTATGACCAGGACATGGCATGGACAAAAAAAAACGCAATTCACACACTAAGAAAATTCAAGTGCAAGGCAAACCGAAGGACACAAGGGGTGGGCCAAGGACAGTTGCCTTTTGTCCTAATGAAAAGACAACAAAATGCGAAGGATAAACGACTTGGGGAAAAGCTTCGCTTCGCCTCGCTTCCTTTTCCTTTTTCCCTTTTTTTAGAAAGACTCAAAGCTTGGCCGAAAGCTCTACCCACGAGTTTGGTGTCCTGCAATTGTCGAAATATATATTTGACAGCTTCATAATTGCCCCTAAACATGAGCTCGGTTCTACGGAAAAAAATGTGCAAATTTAACCTGCATAAATTATGCAGGCAAAAAAAAATATACATTCACAGTTATTTATTATGCGGTGACCTAAAAGGAAATACAGCAGTAAAGGAAAAGAGTTTTGTTGAAAGCTAAAACGAAGGCAAAAGGTACGAGAGCACATCCCACATTCCACACGGCCCACGGCCATAATTCAAATTTGTATATAAATTTTATTTTTAACAGGAAAGAAACAAAACCGCAAAAAAAAAGGCGACCGACACGCCGGCCCAGTTAACTTTGCCTTCAAACATCATTTGTCAAGGCAGAAATATAAAACACACAAAACACTGGCAAAATGGCTACAAGGGAAATACATACAAACCCATCCGAGGAAGCAAGCGAAAGCGAATTTTCATGGCTCTTTAAGCGAATTAAACTTGAATATGGGATAAGTGTTCCTGGTATTTGCTGGTTTTGCTTATTAGTCGGACCAGCAGGTTGGCGTGTGGCAGCCCTGGCAATCCATCAGGCGGGAGGCACCACTGTCGCACACCCGACGTTGATTGCCCACCGCCACCCACCAGAAAAACACGCAGGAATCGTACACTCACTCACATAAGTAAAAGATCACACCAGAAGCAATCTAATCCGGCAAAGAGCAAATTGTGCAACGCTTTTTTGTGTTGTGTATTGCGGTTGACAGGCGAGCATTTTGACAGCCCCAAAGAGTGAGAGCGAGAGATAGACAGGAAGATAAAGAAAGAGAGAGAGAGAGGAAGTATAGCAGAGCACTCTGAAACGTGTGCTATGGTTTTTGTTATTTTTTATACACTGACAGAGAGTCGTCTGATTTTACAACGAATATGCATTATAAATACTATGAAATCTGAGTAAATATTTTCGAAGAGCATTCATATATGGTGCTAAGTTTAACAGCTGAAACTTCGCACTGACATTTCCCCTTCGATAGGGAACGGTGCACCTGTAAGGGAGGGTATCTTAAGCCACAGCGAACGAAGCAAGTCATTCTCTCTAGTTTTCTTTTTCTTTTCAACTAATCAAATGCAAGTGTGGGGGAGCTGTGACAGGAGTTTTTGCTTACCCCATAAAGTGCACACGTGCCTGGACTGCATTTTAGAACGAGGAGGAGTAGGAGAATCCTTGACATGTTTAGCATAAATTTTGCTGATGACCTCAATTTGGATGTTATGGCAAAAACAAGAATATGCTGATTATCCGGGCTAAAACCTTTGAGCAATTAATGCTATGGCTCTGCTTTTATATGTATATATTTCTTGTGAATTTTAATAAAATCATTAACACGACTTTGCCAGCTGACAGCGGCTCAATTTATGACCTCGGCTCAAAGGCATTTGCCATAAGGCTGACTGACCTCTCACGCCCTCTGTCTGGGCTCTTAATTTGCCCCTGGGGGCCTGGCCAATGGACGGCAGGCAACAGTCGGTGCCATAAATAAGCCCCAGACCCATGCAATTATGCGCTTGAGCTGTCATTGCAGTTGCGCTGCTCGTTGGTGTGAAAATTGCATATTGGCATAAATTAATCAGCAGCGACAGCGCCAGCGCCAGGGCCATCGCTGCCCATTGCTGGCAACTCCAACGACATCTGCTGGCCATGATTGCCCGCCGTCTGGCCAACTGATGAAGGAATGGACGGACCGACCGGACTGTGATGCCTGCAGCTGCATTGCCATTAATATATGGACGGTGACTGACGCATGGCTGGTGTATAAGAAAATCCGCGACTGCCTGAGGCTGATTGCCGACAGATTGAATTGTGTTTGATTTGAATCGATCAAATGAATTAATCACAGCAATAGACCCGCTGATGATGCAGGTGAATTGAACATCCTGAATATTTGATTGCTCCAATTCAGTTGCAAATAGTCCTGCAGCTATGTCATACAGAAAATGATGCAATTTTAAGAATCCAATGGCCATGGAACGGCCATGAAGTTGTGCGCCTCTGCACAGACATATTTGATGTGATGTCAGTCAACAGTTTATATGGCAAAATAAAGAGAATAAAAGTGTGCCATGCAGTACCCTTTTGAGACTTAAGCTCCCATTCGTTTACTTACTTGAAGTACACAATCTTCAATCAAACTTCCGGGTCTCATTTGAATATGTTGCCGCATGGGGAAGCATAAAGTGATATCCACATATCATACGCAAAATTCAATTTTGCTTTTCTTTGACAACCAACGACAGCTTCAGCAGCTCTGACGGGAGCCTGCTTCAATTTGCGGTTGGGCTCTGCATAATTGATTTGGTTTAAAGCTGAGGCAGGAACTGGTCGAGGTGGGCAAAAAAAACTTTTCATAGCTGACTGAAAAGAAAAGAAAACTGCAGACAATTAAGCCCGTCCAACTGTATAGGGGGGACTAGGAAGAAAATGAAAGATAGGGATAGTGAGAGAGCGAGACAGAGAGAGGGAGAGGGAGAAATTGAGAACTGCAGCAATTACTTACTCGAAATCTGTTGGCGCTCTTGGGCGAGTGGGTCTCGAGACTCGACTCGACTCGAGTCCCGACTCTTGTGGCTGCGGCGTGAAAGTGAAATACTTTGCCAAGGACTTTGCCATTGTTGCGGTTTGGCTGCCACTGCTGCTGCTGTTTGTTCAAAAGATTGTGCAATCTTTTGGTGCACCCAGTCGCACTCGCACTCGCCCTTCCCTTTCTCTCTGTCAGTGGAAGTGTGTCAAGCATTTGGTTTCGTTTTGATTTGCGTTTTTAATGGTTTTTTCTTTTGTTTTTGTTTTTGTTTTGGCAGCGAGCAAATTGCAGAAAGGTTCTTCCGGAGCATCACAACTTTGGTAGCATTTCGTATTTATAATTACAACAATGCCACCGAAAGTGGCCAGCACTTAAAACCCTTTTAAAAACACCCCAATGCGCCACCGCACTTCCACAGCCAACTCGAAATGAACATCGGAATTAACAATTTTAAAGCGAGGCGCGGAAATTGCATCGGTTAAGTACACAAAAGACATGGAAAACCAACAAACAAATACAAAAAAAAAACAAAAAAAAAAAATACGCGCGAAAAAACACACTTATAAATGTGTGAGAAATTAATTGCAATTTCAACCAAAATGGGATGACCGCAAATAAAAGCTCGGAATGGTCAATTTTATTGTGTGGAATAAATAAGATCAAATAAAACTGAAAATTTAAAAAAATATACCCAACCATTGCTGAGCAAAAAATGCAACTCAAACAGTTGATATCGATTTGAGGCAGTTATCACAGTTCGAATTCAATGGAAATCATGCCGTCCATGCCGAAACGCGGGATTTATTGACCTTTTTTTTTGGTTGGTGCGAAAATGAACTTGGAAAGTGAAATGAAAAGTGTGCTCAAAAAAGTGCGAAAAACTTTTAAAAGCACTTTTATCAAAGTGAGATTATGGATTGCTGTTTTCAGTTGATAGTATACAGTTTTCTTACTTTAAATTAAATTAAATTAAATTAAACAATACCCTGGAAAGAAACTTGGCTGCAATCGTGCTCTTTGTAGAGGTACATCTTTACATATTAACCTTTATCCATTAGTGTATATTAAAATATATTTGTATGCACTTCCCAAAGTACAGCGTACGCCATAATGATATACCAACAGTTCGGCTTTGTTTCTTATTCATCAGTCAGGCAATGAAGGTAATTTGAGCTAACCAAACATGCAGCGGGCTTATGCAAACGAATTTCGAATCAATTTGGCCGCAGATGTTTTTAAATGGCTCGATGCCATTAGATGTCATCCTGCGGAGCACTGGCATTCCGCCAAGCGGTGACTGTCAAGTCGGTTGGTTTCCTGTCTTTTAAGCGTCTTGCCATGCAATCACTCAAAGTTGTCCGCATTTGCATAAACACTTCTAATCCTAATGCCTTGCAAGCTGCAGCAAGCAGCTCGAGTCCTTGGGCTCCAGTGACTCCGTCTTCGTCTCCAGCTTCTGCTCCTGCTCCTGCTCCTGGCTACTTACACTCAATTGCCAGGCGACCCGTGTGGTGGCCCCTCCCGAAGTTCAAGGGACAACGCTAAACTGACAGACAGCCAGCCAGCCAGCCAGCCAAGTGATGCTGCTCCACCCACAACTGTCTTCCTGCTGCTGCTGCGTCTGCTTGGGGTCCTCCGCCTCATCAATTGACATTGGCCTGCGGTGGAGCAAATGTTGCGTGCCAGTACGGCGTTTCCGTCTTCCTTTTGGCACCACTCAGCTACGATTTCATCAAACAAACGTCGAGTGGTGGCGAATGGATCACGCACACAACAGACTTGCATGTCATTCATTGTGGCGTGATGCCACAGCCGGAGTCGAAGCCGGGATCTGGGACCTAGAGTGGGCGAGCAGCGTCCTGGACGAGCCGAAGCGCTTAGGCTGTCAGTCAGCGTGTCAGTTGTGTGTCATTTCATTGGTTTTGGCTTTTGCCCTGGCCTGGCCTGGCCCCGGTCGGACTGGAATGGAATGGCCACACCAACATTGCGGACAATTGACAGCACGGCAAAGTCCCCTTCAAAGAGTGTCTCTTTGTTACTTTAATTCCGGTCGCCCTGCAGGGCATTCTTAACGTCCAAAAGTAGCCCAACTCGGCCATTAGCTGTCCCTCAGCTGCAGCTGCTGCTGGTGATGCTGCTGGTGATGCTGTTGTGCAGCTATTTGTTGTCAGCTCGCTCCTTATTAAAAGTTTGGCACACCAAAAAAAATGTTGATTAACTTTGCTGAACTAGGGAAAATTCCCATTTGGGTGCGCATTTTCCAGCACATGGATTTTCAGGTTAAAGTGTTGGAAATTATTGTTGGCATGGAATGATATTTTATATAGTAAATTGTTAGCATCCAAGTGCATGGGAACCGAGTTGTTCGGTAGTCTTTTCCATATGTGATGGAATTTATTTGATACGAAATTTCAATGTTTTTGAGATCCATAAAATTCGGTTCTTTTTGTAGTTCCGATTGGCAATAAATTGTATACAGTTTATAGATATTTTTCTATTTGTTTAAAAGCAGAGCATCTCCAAGTAGTTTCTTTTTTGTTATATTTTAATATATGCACTTTTTTTAATGAAAAACTTTTCCAACTTTCAAATAATTCCAGTTAGAGCACGGAAAATGCTCTCAACTATCGTGCTCGTATTGAAATTACAATGCATTCGGAGTGCTTTGGGGTTTGACATGGCATTGGGCTGGGTGGACGGTGGATGGGTGGCTGGCGCTGGCGCTTCAGCTACGGCCGGATGGTAGTCGGAGGAGTACTACTTGTCCCCTAAACTGCCGCACTTTGCATAAATTCCGACTTGAAGCATTGCACTTGCCTGACACTTTTTGTTTACCTACCATTACCATACCCATACCCATGCCATACAAAAACCGTACCCTACCATTCCCATTCCCATTCCCCCACCCATCATCCGATTTCCGTTTTCCACTCACTCACCTCATTCAACTTTGTTGTTGTTCATTTGTGGAAAAGTTTTGTCTTTGGTCTTGCTCTCGCAACAATTTACCGTTAAAAGCTCAACATTGTTACACTGGTTTTTCACTTTTCACTAAGTACCGGGTTTGTGTTACACATAAAAAATGAAACCAGACGGAACATCACGACTATCAGATGCCCCTTCATTCTAATGCAGCGGAAACTGTTGTAAATTATGCCGCACATAATTTCGTTCTTTTGTTATAAATTCTTCATAATAATAATAATCATAATAATACCGAGCAGGATCATTTTCGTCATATCGATAAATTAAATATAAAAATAAAAATATAAAACCTAATAAGCATCATTAAGCATAATTTATTTTGCTTTATTTCCTATAGACATTTATGAATAATTTAAACACTCAATTAAGCTCACAAGCAAGAACGAATATACCCTTTCGACTCTACCAGTATCGTGTATAAAAACTGCAGAAGAAAAATATAGCCGCAGGGAGAGAGGTGGAAGGAAGGGAAGGTGTACGTACGGATTGGATAGAGCAGGGGTCGTTGAGTAATCTGCTCAAGTTTTGCCAGCGTCTTTTGTGCAACGTGCGAAGTTTGTCACTCCGTCAGTGAAATAGCAACGGACCCGGACAACCCGAGCAACTACTACGACACCGGCAACGGCACCACTTTGTCTGTGTAGTGCATCCGTCCCTGTAATCCACTTGCAGTGAGAAACATTCACATCCACTCCATGGAGTCAGGTGATCCAGTAGGGTGGCGTCTCCGGTTGGCGGGTGGTCGCACCAGTTGTCGTGTCAACACAAGTTTTGCATTTGGCGATGTGTTTTTCTTCTGTGGCCCTTTTTTGCCACCACTACCACCTCCTCCTCTCGGACTCTTTGCCACCCCGCGCATCTCTTAAGTAGTTAAATGAGTTTTCATAGTTTTGGGGCAAACAAACCCTTTTCCCTGTCCATACAATACCCCCAACCCTTGACTCTGTTCTGTGTATGTGTGGAAAATTAATTTTTTCCCTACCCCCACTACCCCACCCCATGTATTTTATAAACTTGCCACGGGGGTGCATTTGCTTAGCGAAAAAGTTGTATATGCCAGCGGATTTTTTATTAAAATGTAGCAAGAAGTTGTAGTTTTCGAAAGAAACTTGGAACGTAATGAGAGTTATGGGCTCAGAGGGAATTTCAAAAGTTAAAAGAAAGCACGGGCTAACATGTGTTATACTTACGACTTGCCAAAGTTGTCTGCAAAATAACTTAAATAAATAAAATAAAATAGTTTAAGTACGCTTTGTTCTGTTTCCGTTATAGATTCAATGCAAGTGAGGGCTATTTATCCACATATATTCATAAGCTTTAATCAAGCTAATAGCCTGTGTCTCAGAGAACAGCAAACATTTGAGCACCATCATCATTATCATCAGCATCGGCATCTGGAGAGCACCACCAACAATAATTAATCAGTGGAAATATAATAACCGTCATTAAACTAAACAAACAAATTTTGCCATTCAAGGTTCGCCATTCGCATAAATTTCAATACACAACCAGGTACATTATATTTAACCCTGTCCAACCAGCCAACCAGCCAACCACTCGCCCACCCACCCACTCACCTGAATACATTTCCAATTAAACGGGAAAGTTTTCCGCACCCACAACCACAACCTACAGCAACCCACACTCGCTGCTTCAGTCATGGGAGTCTGGTAAATAATATTCCCGGGCAAAGCAAATGTTTAATGATATGAAATTAATGCGCAAATATCTGTGGCTTCTGCCCGTGATAGTGAATAGTAATTGGGGGAAACTGGGAAATGGCGATGATACATATACCATTGATGGTATATTCCGTGGAGAGTTTTCACAGCTGCTGAGTTCCGCCAGGTGATAGTGTAAATGATATACGACGATGCCAGCCCCCAGCTGAGTAGAATAAATTGACTCCTACACTAGCAGAGGCTAGCAGGCAGACAAAAGCTTTGGAAAAAGTTCTTCAACATTCGTTTGAAAGTCAATTTAAGACCCAAAAATGTACAAGTATGCCATTGTCGATTTTCATTTGCATGCCAGTCACACAAACGCAATACATACCACGACGAGTATATATATATGGGCGACGCAGAGTTAGGGGAGAAAAAGTTCCACAAATTATGTTGTTGCCAGAGATTTTTATGGTGCTGGCCAGGCGGCCACGCACACATTTAACGCCTATTTCCCACTCCCATGCAAAAATACAATATTTCCCCCCCAAAAGTTTGCTCCAAAAACCAGTAGGAAAGCGACCAATGATACCACCTACTAGAAGAGAGCCTGCAACTTCAACTGACAGCTAGGGGTATCTGTTACATACACTTCCACGCATACAACATACCCTTGAGCACTTCTCTTGCCGAGGTATAAACAGCAACAGATTTGATTTTACTCAGTTTCTGATTCTGTTTCTGTTTCGGTTTCGATTTCAGGCCGAAAATTTTTATTGTCCAGCATTCGTGGCGGGTGTGGGGTGTGTAGGAAAAAGCGACGAAATACGCATGAAATTTGATTTGCTTCATTGAATTGATTTCATTTCATTTGTTTTGATTTGTTTCCCCAAAAATACGCAAGAACGCAAATTGGAAACCGTCTAAAGAGGGCGCGCGAGGGGAGGAGGGTCTAACAAAATCCGAAACCGAAACCGAGACCGAATCAGTATCCGAATGAGAGTGTTGAAATGAATATATTTCGGTGGAGTTCGAGGCGTGTCCAGTAGGGGTGTGGCACTGTGGTTTATGTTGATACTGTTGACTGACAAGGCCTGGCCACAGTTGCTGCCTCCAGTCACTCCGGTCTCCAGTTCTGTGCCTGACTTTTAGTAGTAGTTTATTTAGTTGTTGGAGCGATCAACACTTGCCAGATTGCCATGGCATTAGAGTGTCAGCAAATATTCGGTATTGGTCTGGAGTGGAGTGGAATGGAATGGAATGACTGGGCATGGCATGTGGCAGCTGAATAGCTAGGAAATGGGTTCAGTCCCAGTCCCCTGCTACTAGTCCGACTATGATTTGGGCCACATGCGGCTTAATGCCCCCAAAAGAGCGCTAAGCCTCGCTCCGAGTCCTGTGACTCATTCAGGCTACGGAAAATCCCCAGACACTAAAACAAAAGTTGCCTCTCAATCGAACCCTTTTTTGCCGGGCTGTCATCAGCGGGTAGCAAGTGCTCTTAAAGTGTAACAAAACTCTAAATGGGTTATCCCAATGGGTTTTGCCATACTCGTACAATAATGTTCTTTGAATGTTGCTTGATGCCTGATAATTGTTGTCTCAAACACACATCAAAATCTATCTGTTTGGGGAATAAACACAAAACTTTATGCAAGACGCTAACCGTTCCCCAGTGAGCATTTTAACCCATCAATTCTTTCCCCTTACGCATTACGAGTATTCCTGTACGCCCGTTGATGACCCAATTAATACTTCCACTGACATTTGAAATATATTTATGGGTATAAACTTTTCCAAGGCGAAACGAAAACGAAATAAAACGAAAACTTTAAGCTTAATGCATTTTACGTATCCCCAATGGGGGGAAAACCCAAAACTAATCATTATTGAAAACGTGTGGTGGAAAGTTCTCTGTAATGCGCCCCATTGTGTCACGCCCACGTACACATCCACTGTCAGTTGGAAAGCGGAAAACGACAAAACACACACACACACAAAAAAGAAAAAAAAAGGAGCAGCAAAATACAAACTCAAAAGTTATAACGAAATAGCTTTGGTCAAATTGTTTTACAAGCCAATTGGGTTTGTTGTCCTTTTTTCGGTGCTCTTGTGTTGCCTTTTCGGGAATCCTGTGGTTCCTAGCGCTTTGTCTGGCATCGCAAAAATCCCTTAAGGCGCTTAGCAAAAGGATGTGCCAATGTGACATCGATTTCTATTTATAAAGGGTGATGCTTGGGCTGTAGATTAAGTTTCAGCTGAAGCACCCTGTTAGGAATTCGATAAGGCTTATTTTCGTACATTTAAGTTCATAAAAATCAAACAAAAAACTTTAATTAAAAACAATAATTATAAAATATAACGCTGTTTGCTCTGTTACCAATCCTTCTCTTCCTGCTGCTGCTCTTGCCTCAGCCGAGAACGGTATCCCCTCCCATATGATCGTCGATCTCTGGCCGCCTTCTCTTTGGCCTCGGCCGCGGCACAGGCAGCCTTGTTGGCCGCCTTCTTGGTGTTTTTGTAGTCAGTCTGGGCGCACTGCAATTGCTTGAGCAGCATCTCTACCCGGCCGCGAGCGGCGTCAACGAGCTGATTCCTCTCGGCCAGCTCCTGTCTGGCTCCTTCGGCCGCTGCCTCTGCGTGTCCGATATTCCCCTCGGCAATCTTGATGACGGCGAGAAGGGCTTGCAGGAGCATCTGTGCTTGCTTGAGCGAAGTGACGGCAGCTTGGACATTGTCCTCCGAGCTTACGAGAGAGGCGCTCTCCTCCTGGACAACGCCCTGGGCCTCCTGCACCTCCAGCTCTAGTTGCTCGACGATCTGCTGCTTGCCCGCTAGTGCTGCCTCCGCCGCATTGGCTGCAGATTTTGCCCGGTCTGCGAATTCGTTCTTGACCTGATGAGCAGCAGCCGCCGCCGCTGACTGCTGCGTGTCGGAGGCCTGTTTGGCCTCCTCGGCAGCCTTCTGGGCAATGTTGGTGGAAGTTTTTTTCGAGTTTCTACCCCCCAGGCCCATTAGCGAATTACCGTCACATTTCCCCATATCTTTGTTCATCTTCCTTTGCTACACGGATTCGCGGATAAGACTCGAAGGTGGGGCAAATGAATGCACATTGACTCACCTGACACTGCTGACGTGGCCGCCGCTGTTGACGTTGCCCTGGCAGCTGGTAGCTCTCGATGGCTGTGGCAGAGATTAGCAGTACGTAGACGAGGGCCAGGGTGCATGGCGGCGCAAGGTGCATAATTATGTGAGCCTTCAAAGTTGCCGCAAGTTCTCCGTTCCAGCTCGGGCTCAAACATTTTTACATTTCAAGTAGTTCGCTAAGCCAACGTGGAGAGTTCTAGAGAATGAAATGTTTAACAAAGTTTTTGTTAGAAAAAAACTCACGTAGAGTCAGGGAAAGAGCAACGACAGGGATCGATGGGGGGTTGGCCAAGGGCCGCATAACTTTTCCGCGCAATTTAACTTAACGTTCACGAGTTTCTCATTTTTATTTTCTTTTCTTTTGTACGGTCTTTTTTTTTGCACTTTTTCTTTGACATGAAAAGTAGACTAACAATGCATGTGGCAACGTTTTTTCTTCGCTGTTGTTGAACCAAAATTAATTGGGTCGTCAAAAGTCCTTCAGCCCCGATAAGCTTTCAGCCTTATCGAAATGGCAGCTGAGGAGCGCCAAAAGAGAGAGAAAGAGAGAGAACGAAAAGTTGGAATAAAAATGAGGAAAACCCAAGACGATTGCTTGGGTCATTTGTGCGTTGATCTGTTAATCCGGAAAGGGTTTGCCAGGGTTTCCACAGCCTGAAAGCTACGGATTTTCCCCCCATTTGATTGAGGGCCTTCGTCTTTTGTCGATGGGGAAAAAGGCTACGCCCGACATTAGAAGGCAAAGCTTGTAATGGTCCAACCAAAAAAAAAAATGGTCTCTGGCCACAGTTGCTTGGGTTTATGGCTCATAGACAAGCTACCACACTAGGCGTATGCGTAATAAAATCAGCAACTTGAAATTCCACATACATACATCACATCACATCACCATTTCTCTCCCAATTAGAGATAACTGATAACTTTAACAGTTTAAACTATTTATGTGGCATGTGCAGCACGGACCACATTCGTGCACAGGCTTTGGATCCCCTGGCATCAGGGCGAGGAGGAGCTCCCATGGACACACTCGGCCTTGTTCATGGACCTCGTCACTTGCATTCGCCTTTTTGCGTATTCAAGTGCCTGTGCACAAGTGCTCTATCTCCACTACCCACACACACACAGACACACACGCCCCAAATGACACTCGTGAGTGCGGAACGAGGGCGGCAAACCGCAAAAAAAGAGTCTCCCAGAAGGAATCGATGTGCATGAAAATTTTGCCAGCAAAATGTCAGTTTTTCGGCTGGCTGGCAAAAGGCCTCAGCCACAACGAAGGTAAAATGCTCTGATGGCAAATAATTGTGGACTTGAATTGTGTTTTGCAGAGAACTTAATGTAAAAATATGCCATAGGACGTTTAATATCCCAAAGATCGGTGTACTCATCTTTACTTCCTCGAAAAGTTAGTGGTTTGATTTGTGGTTGCCACATTTACACTCAAGGAAAAACCATCACTTAATAGACAGATTTTATTTGTTACTTTTGGGGGGCAGATGCTTGCAAGAGCGAACGGATTTCATGCTATTCCAGCAGTTGCAACCCGTTTTTTTTTTCCCTCAGTGTATGCTGCCTCATAGCGCACAATCCCTTTACCATACTAGGGGCCCATCTGGACTGCTCCACAAATTCAATTTCCTCTGCAGTCAGTCCATCGAGCAATGTCCTGTGCTGTGCCCTGCTAACTGCCTCGTCTATGTGGTGATGCGGCGATGTGACGATGCGATGTCGTTTTGGTGTTTGGAGATACCACCTACATACATACATACCGTACATACGTATGTATAACTTGTGTATATATAATATTTATGCCACTGTAAGTGCTTATTGATGTCAGATCTGAAATTGAAATCTGTTTGGGGGGCTTTTGTTCTTATTTCATATGGATGCACGTTGCAGTTAAGGTTTCGTTTTTGGTTTCAATGGTTTTTGTGGACTTTCAATTAAGCAAGTTGGCATTTTGACATGTCTGAGCTGCGACTGAAACCGAAATGGAAACCGAAACTTGAAGCATGAAAAATATTGGAAATATGTACATGTACATCCCATCCATCCATACGTAGTACGCACACACTCGGTTTACGTTTATGCATGCCACACGAAATATTTATAAAGTCAGACACAAGGCCCAGGCCCCCGAGGAGAAGAAAACGAGAATGGAAATGGAAATGGGTATGGGTATGGGTATGAGTATGGGTGTATGTGGTATGGGGAACAGAAGCGGAGCAGAAACTCGGGGGCCGTTGAGGCCACAGTAAAATTTAATTTTAATGCATAAGCAAATTGAATTTAAGCAACAGGAAAATTGCTCGTCTGGCCACAAAGGTGCCGCCATGTGGGAGGAGAAGGCGCAGCAGAATCTGAAGGAGTAGGCTAAAACCACACACAGAGAGTGTTTCAAGTTGAAAGTTTTCACCTAGAGCGGGGGGTGCGGAGCGCTAGAGTAGAGTAGAGTAAAGTACAGAAATTTCTCAAAAGCCAGCCAGCAAACCACAAAAACCCGAAAGTGGAAATTGTACGAGTAGCAACATTTTCGAGACTAAAGAAAGAATTTCCAGAGTTTTGCTTTAATATTTCTAAATGGGTGTGGTGTGTGTGTGTGCGTGTCTGCCTACTTCTGGCTGATCATCCAAACGAACTCCTCGTAGTTTATGAGGCCATCCCCATCGAAGTCCGCCTCCCGTATCATCTCGTCGATCTCCTCGTCGGTGACCTTCTCACCCAGATTGATCATCACGAAACGGAGCTCAGCCGGCGAGATAAAGCCGTCAAGGTCGCGGTCAAAGATCTTAAAGGCCTCACGCATCTCCTCCTCCGTGTCAGTCTCTCGCATCTGCTTGCCCATCATGGTGCAGAATTCGTTGAAATCGATTTCGCCATTGCCATCGATATCGACCTCATTCACCAGATCCTGTAGCTCGGCCTCGGTGGGATTCTGGCCCAGGGAGCGCATCAGAATGCCCAGCTCGCGGGTGGTGATGGAGCCACTGTTATCCTTGTCGAACAGCGAGAACGCCTCCTTGAACTCTGCAATCTGCTCCTCAGTTAGTTCGGTCATTGTAGCTGATTTTTGTTGCCTATTTTCTACGAATTTTGTGTGTGTTTATTTTATTTGGAATTTAGCTGCTTGTTGTTTAACCGAAACAAATTTTGATACTGTTGAATTCTGTGAATTTTGTGACCCCAAGCCCCGTTCCTTTCCGTTTCGATGTTCTGGAAACGCCTGCCTAGTTCGTAGTGTCTTATCTCTCCGACATCATTGTCACAAAGCGTACGTAGTCAATGTTCCCCTCCGTATCGGAGTCTGCATCACGTATGATCTCCTCGATCTCGTCCTCGGACATTTTTTCACCCAAATTTGTCATTATGTGACGAAACTCCGCCTCGGCTATGACGCCAGTACCCTCCTTATCGAACACCTTGAAGGCAGCGATAATCTCGTCTTCGGCTGTCCTCTCCTGGTATATCTTTGACATGATGTATAGAAAGTCATCCCTCAACATCTCGCCGGATCCATCCGTATCGATTTCTGTGTAGATATCCATCAGCTCCAGATCCGTGGGAAAGACGGCCAAGGCGCGCATCAGGTATTTTATTTGCTTCAATGGCAGCACTCCCGTCTCCTCGGGATCGAACATATTGAAGACCTCTCTGCAATCCTTGGCCTGCTCATCGGTCAGCGTGTGGCTGTGGCTGACCCGCTCCTCCGGCGGCGGAGTGTTAAAGTCAAACTCATCCATGGCTGAGGTCGCGAGAGCGCTGGCGTTACGGGGGTGGGTCTATGGGGGGGGTCTAACAAAATATCACATAAAATTTGTACTATTATTTATTGCGTATAAGTTACTACTTTTCAAATTTCATTGTGAATTTTAAGTCAAAGATATTTAGTACGACACAAAATCCAGCCCTCACTATGCGGACGTTTCTCTCTGCTGATGTTTCTGAGCAAACGGCTTCTGCATCATGGTCACAAATTCGGCGCAACTGATCTTGCCATCGCCATCGAGATCGCCAGCCTTCAGCATTCTTTCGATAAGCACATTCTTGGGTTGAATGTTCATGCTCTTCCACACATTTACCAGATCCTCGCCGCCAATGTAGCCGTCGCCATCCTGATCGAACATCTTGAATGACTCGCACAGCTGGCGCTTCTCTTCCTTTTCGAATCGGTGCATTACGAAGCAGAACTCCTTGAAATCGATCTCGCCATTCCCATCAATGTCCGAGGCCCTGAATGTCTCCTCGAGCTCGGTTTCCGTGGGATTCTCGCCCAAAGTGTGGACCATAACGCGCAGTTCGTTAATTGTGACCACTCCGTGCTCATTCTTGATCAGCAGACCAAAACTCTTTGCGTACTCAGCCAATTCTTGTTCGGTCAGCTTTTCCATTACGGCATCGTATTTACATTGCAATTTTGGATCCATCGAGAGTTGAGTGCTGCCAGAATATTATTATTAGTTTATGTTTTTTTAATTGGTTTATGGTACAAGCTTACATTTAGTTGGTCCCAAGGTGAATTTTAACCAAAATTTAGTTATTCGGAATCGCAATTTTTTTTACTTGTTTTTTATTATTTTAATTTTTGTTGATAAAATTATCTGTGCTCTGTGTACATAACAAATACAGTAGGGAATGAGAAAATTAAACTAAATTGAAGTAAAATTTTAAGCTAACATGATTAAGATTTTACTTTTGAGCAGTGGAAATCCTTTCTGAACGTTGCTGCTCAGTGCTTGCATCCTTACTGCATTGTCTGTCCCATAAATATAAAAAAACAAATATTTTCATCTGTAAATTTAACAATTTAATTTACACAATTTAAACAAAAAGTAAAACCTTTTTATAGCCTCTTTGCCCAAGCCTCGAGCGCTGCGGCAGTTTAACAGCTTGGGTAATTACATTTTTAATTAAACGCAACGCAGAGTTGTTCCATTTTTCTTTTAATTTTATTTTTATTTGGTTTTTTTTGGTTGTTGTTGTTTTTTTTTTTACTGTAATGTTATTGTTGAGTATTTTCGTTGGGCAGCCATTTCATGCCGCCGCCGGTGACCTCCCTGTGGTATGAATTGGACATTCTTTTTTTCTCCATTGAGCTTTACGTGCAAATAGGAAAATTATCCAATGCAAAATTTCGAAACAATTTGCATAATTTTCGACATACACAGGCGGGGAGCCACAACCGAATGGCATAAACCCCATATCCTTGGGCATCCCTTCTCACACGTGCTCGCCACGGCAACAGTAATGGGATATTCTTGCTAATGAGAAGCAAATGCAAGGCGGACGAGGGACCAGCTTATGGACAGAGGGACAACGGGGCAAGGGTCAAAAACTGGAGCCACACAACAGGAGATTGTCAAGCATTTCTGTGCATAGATTAGAGTGGAGTTTCGGGGCAAGAAACAAGGATATATGTATGCATGGTAAATGCAGCTCGGGATGGTGTTTGTTGTTTGAGACGTAAACAGGGCGAGGGGCGTCCATGGAAATGACAACTGCCCTTTGGGGATTAGTATAATTTGCATTTGTGTTGTGCATCAGACAACGAGCATCGCTGCACACAAGGCAACCCGTGCCACAATCTGTTAATATTTGAGCTCACAGCTAGGTTTCCCATTATATCAAGTATACGCCACAGTGAACCGTTCTTTGCGGCATTACTCGTACGTATTGCTGAATAAAAGCGACTCAGTGGACAGTCCATTGATTGTTTTTCCTTCACTTGTCGATAGCTGTTCGCTTAGACAGCGTCATTTCAATTAAGCATATGAAGGCGGAGCTGGCCACACAATGCCCCACTCTGAAAATCCAATTGAGTGGCCGGCCAGTGGCAGACACTGGCAATCGCATCGGAGCAGCTCAGTTGCCAGCCAGTTGCAAAGTAATGCCATTCAATCAACCCGGTCGTGGCCAGAGCCGGGGGACAGAGCAGAGTTGAAATCGGAGCCAGTTGGCCCCGGCGTGGATTTGTCTATGCCAAAGCATTTTCAATCTGCGGACTTGAATCGAACTCGGTCTCCGGCTCACACACAAGTGCAGCACCGGAAATGAATTATGGCCAACGGCTATCCGTTGTGGCCCGCAATGAGCACTGGCATTTGTGAAAAATGTGGAATGCCACCTCCAGAGGCATCTACAACAATTGATGCAGAGTTCCCTTATGTTTTGATTTTGAATCGAAGCATTGCCGCTTTTCATTATGGCAACTGAAAGTGAAGTTCAGCGTCCTCTTGTTGTCCTTTCTTATGCATTTCGGATCGCTCATGTGTGTGCTTCTGCTCTGTGACTCAGCAAACAGTCAATGTGCTCGACAACGTACTTAAGCTGGATTGCCAAGAAAGGAGCGTAGAACAGACCAGCTCCTGTTTCTCTGCATCCCCCGCCTCCTATTGCCTTTTCTGTTGGTTTGTCTTTGATGGCACGTGCGTGGAGTGGAGTCAGGACCAGGCCCAGGTGCGATACGGTGTAGGAGCCGAGCACAGGCAGCCAGTGTCGACTCAGGTGCAAAAGCAAATATCCAAGTCAATGGCAGAGTGTTGTCCCAAAGTGAAGTGAACTCCAGGAATACGGCAACAAAAAGCCACAGGAAAGGGAAAGCCACAAACCAAAGTTAAGTTTTTAGGTATTTCTCGTTTATTTATCTCGGGATTTAGTTTTAATTTCTCTAAGGAAGAACACTCATAGCCATGGCACAATAAATGTATTTATTTGTTGCTCAAACTAAAGTATATGTAAAAATATTTTCCGTGTTTAAATTAAATATCTTAACTCAAAATTTGAACAATGCTTCTGTAAATATTACACCGGTAATGTAATGTTGATAAATTAATATTTTTGGAAAATTGTATAGCCTCAGTTTGGGAACGTCGGTAAACATTGAGATATGCGTTAAATCCGTCCATAAAGTCGTCATCTGGCACTTTTTGTTAAATAAAATGTTTAGCTAAATTAAAAAAAATTGTATTTAAAATAAATATTTACCTGCAAGAACTCCGCGAGAGCTAAAAAGCCACGTTAACACCATGAAAGACCAACAACCATTCATAGTATTGATACAACTATACGCGATGATTTCTTTGGGTCAAATGTGTAAAAAAACATCTATTCAATTTAATGGTTTATTTGAGCTTAGCAAATCAATCAGTGGCTACAAAAGTATGACTTTTCGTGTAGATAAATTTATATTCGCACTAAGGGGATGGTATAATAAGCACAAGCCCTTTCTATGCTGATATCATAAATGTAAATCCACTTTAGCTGGCTTTCTTTGTGTGCTATTATGCTAAGAGCATCTGCAGTGCTGCAACTAATCCTACAACTCAAAATCCAATCTGGAATATAACTTTGTTTGACTTTTGTTTGTTGCCTTGTCTTTTGCTCTATTTTCCCCAAGATTTTCCTTGTTTGTTTTATGGCGCAAATTGCATTCTGTGGGTGTCAACAAAAGCAGCATTCTCGGCTGTGGGTCCACGCCCTTTCCTGTCTTCACTCCCCTTTGGCCAGGGCTACATGAAACATGATTAAATTACTCATACACACGAGGCGTATGTAGTTTGTGTGCTTGGACAACAACTTCAATGGAGTTATTGTTCTTGTTGCTGGCATTTAGTTAATTAAGTTTTACAACAGCTTGCCACACACACCCAGTGCCCGCCCGCTGCCCCTTTAATTAGTTTTTAATTATTTCAGAGTTTTTCGTTGAACGTTTTCCAAAAATTTCCGTTGGGAGGAGCCGCAGACGATGACTCTACTCGTGTTGGACTTTGGCCTGGAGTTTGCTTTGAGTTTGAGTTTTAGTTAATTTTATTTGTATTTTGCAAGTATTTGCCACACGCCCCCGCCCACAAAAAAATAACTAAGGCTTTTGTTCATTTAGCACATTAATTCTACACGCTTTGTTTTTACTGCAGTTTGTTTGTTCGCCTGCTCGTTTGTTCTGTTTCTCCACCAGTCCCTCCCTTCGGAGGGACTCCGGCTAAAGTTTTATGCAAGCCCATTAGCCTAATAGGCCAACCAGCAGTCGCAGCAACCAGCCCAGCCCTGGCTTATGTAGTGTAATTAACTCTTGTTGCAGATTAATATAAAGAACAATGCAGTCAAGTTGCAGATATTCGAAAACATAGCTTACGAAAAATAGTTTCTAGAACTAGAGTTTAATAAAGTGAACCCAATTTTGGTTTTCTCTTTTCGAATAGACGGAATAAGTGTACTTAAATTAATGTATGTACGGGTTGAGTATACATTAAACTAAAAATACAATTCGGCACGAAGTTTTTAACGCTTGTAAGGCCGATGATAATGTTATTTTATATATATTTATAACAAAGATAATAAATTGTAATTTTATTCTAATCTTATTCTGTTGAGTTGTTTATTCGAAAAGCGAAAGTAAAACTTGAAATATAAACTGTTAGCGTACAAATAAATTATTCATTATTATTGAAAAATAATAATAATAATATTTGAAAATTTTATCCAGTTAGCCACATACAGACATACAAATGGATAGCCTGAGGTCAAATTGCCCCAATATCTAATGCCAATCTTGAATATTAGATTGCCAATAATTTCCACGTACATTGCAGGTCTACTGGTTGAAAATTAGTTTCTGCTAGAGTATACAAAAAATATGTAAGTAAAAAATAAAGTATTTTTCGTGGCAATTGATAATATTACTTCATGTTCTGCGTATGTACATATACATGTAAGGTTTATGTAGGGACATCAGTTGGGAACATCAGTTGCTGATTGAAATGCCCCAGCAAACAATTCAGTTTATCAACTTTTGCATGTTTAAGCGTGTCGGTTCCGTTTACGGTTCCGTGTCTGTGAACATTTCCCTCCAACTGAATGCAGCTGCAGCTGGATGGATGGAGCCTTGCCTCTGACTCTCGTCTAGAATAAATATTTACATGGACCGCTGTATGGCATTTGCTACCATAAACTACAATAAAACGATAAAATTCGCAATAAACCAAATGGAAAGCGCCAACTGCCGGCTCATGTGAAATGCATGCAACAAAACAAAGCAAAAAAAAATAAAAAAAAAAATGCAACAAAAAACAATAGCCACAACACAACACAAGCACAATTCAGCAACAAAGCCAAACGAAACGTTTTTCATAACTTAAATTGCAAAGTGCAGAAAGGGGGGGGGCAAAAGCGAAGAAAAAAATCAAGTAAGAACGTGCTAGTGGAAATTTCGACTAAAGGATACCTGCTGCTCCAAGAGGGACTCATACGACTGCCATAACGATAATATATAAATCTATAATGAGAGGTAAATTATGGACAGGGGCAGCAAATCAGCTCTACCTTTAATAGGTTCCCGGATAAAGGTCACCTACAACCATTCGTATATGTGAATACAATATACCCTTAGACTCTGCGAGTACCGGGTATAACAAGAAGGAACAGAGTGCGACTGCCTGGAACATCAACAGTAGAGAACAAAGCCATAAAAACAATGGTGGATGGAAGCCAAATGTGACTGAGTGTGTAAAGGAAAACTTGACTTTGATACACGTACATCCCATGGACAAAGCAATTAGAATTGGCTTTGTTAGCAGCCATGCCACATCATTTACATTTATTCCCTAGTCAAATTCACATACCACATAATAATTTTGTATACGAATAAGAACGCCCTCCTCAATTTGCTGAAGAAACCCTCCTGCGGTACGTTGGATTCGTCAGCATTATCGGATTTATCAACGTTATCGGTAAGGGCTGCCACTGTTTCGCTCATTACCTTGGGGTATGAGCTACGACTACAGCCCTCATCTTCATCCCAGTCTAAAAGGTCCCTCATGCGTTTTCCGGATTGTTCACAGGTTGCTGTGGAGTAGACACACCATATTTACACTCTCTCTTTGATCCCCGCGATCCCTAACTATGGTTTTACTTACAGGCATCTGTCCCATAATGGGAAATAAGGGCCAGACACACTAGCAACAGTAAAAAAGCCAACGAAATGTACCGCATGACGATATCGGAGAAACTAAAAGTCTTGTAAAATAAATCTTGAATGTATATGGGTAAACGATTTGTCACATTTAATGCTGGAACGGATTGCTGGATTTCTGGATCGAAAGTTTCCGCAAAGATATAAATATTATTTAAAAGTTTACAAAAAACAGCCGATCTGTTTTACTGTGTTACTGTGCTATACTATACTGCTATACTGTGATCATGGGAGGAGGCACCATTCTATCTATCCATATGCCATCCACGATAGCAAATAAAATATTAAAATATTCGTTCTAATCATTGCAGTATCAGGCATCACATAGTCGAAATAACCGACTTCACCGTGCCCTACTTGCATTAGCTACTCATCCTAATGATTTATCGGTAATCCGACTTGTGTTTTAGCCACTTTCCGCCTCAATCTGCCTTTTACCACTTTGCAACTTCTTTGGTTGTGGCACGACCCCTCGACCCATTTCACTGGGAGCCACCTGTAACAAAGTTCGTTCGATAAAGTTTGCCCTCAGCACTTGGCTTTCGCTTTGATCATCATATGGGTCTTGGGTGGCTTTCGCTTTTGGCCCAGAGTTTTGTCCATTTAAAGCCTTTTGTCATGGCAACATATTCAGACTTAGCGGCTTTCCGGGTAGATCCCTTTGAAGTGGGCTTTTACTTAGCCATTCTTTTCGGATGCTCCCCTGCATCAGCTGTTTATATTTAGGTCCTTAAATTTATTGCCTGTCAGGGGTGGATGTAGGGAGAAAAAAAAACCGAAAGAAAGGGCTTTTGATAAACGGGGCTTAGGCCGTTGGCCAGGATTTCTGTCTTCCATTTGTGTCTTTCGCTCCTTTTAATAATTCGACTTTGCCTGCTGCTGGCCCATATATCACATGAATTTCGCTTGCAGCTGCAAAAATTAAAGCCATAAAAATCTGCAAGGGCAGGAAGTTGTTAGTTGTTGGCATAACGAGAAACAGCCGAAACAGCATCAGCAATATTCAGCTTCTAGGGCACTTGCTGTAGCTGTTGTCGAGTGCACGACGCCGTATGCAATTATCACCCAAAAAATAAAAAATCTACCAGGGCCAAGAGCTGCACATGTCCTCCGTCTGGTCACAGGTAAGGTAGAAAAAAAAAAGGAAACAGCAACCAACTCACACAGCATTATGTGCTCAAAATGTAAATGTCATTTGTACCAACAACTGGTGGCAAGTGTTGCACATTTGAAAAATGTGCTGCCGTTGAAGTGGACCCCGGACAACACTCTCCACCTATCCGACTCCATGAATAAATGTTAAAACACAATCGAGAGCCGTAAATTCCGAGCAGTCATGAGCTGAAATAGGTGTGGAAATAGGAAAGAGGAACGAAAGAATGGGGTACATAAAGAGGGGAAAACAAAAGAAAAGGACAATCTACTGCGACGGGAATGGCACAATGGACCCAAGAGAATGCAAAAGGAGTGCTCCCTAATTGGTATAATAAAATGTCATAAAAGAAAAGAGCAATGCACCAGAGGGCCCCCCAGAGACGAACAGTAGGCGGAACTGATGATTGGTTCAAGTCGAGAACAATAGTAATGCCCATATTGATGCCTGTCCCCAGACAAAGCGATTCCGATTGATGGCAGCAATGGATGGGCGAGGTAAGGGATATTGATTTGTCCGATTACACAGAAAAAAAGTAATTTTCGCAGTAGAAAAGAGATTTCAATCAATTAAAGATAATTTCAGCAGCTAAATTGTCTACAACATCTCACTTGACAACACAGCATCATCCGACCGAAAAACAAAATGCGAAATGCGAACGAAAAAGAGGAAAAAATTCTCTAAACTGACAGCAGCTACTAAGATACTAAGACACTAAGCCACGCCCCCCACTCGACCATATATCAACTGTCGATGGCTATAAAGCTTTTGCCACTGCTCCTCCCAATGCTTATGCTGGTGCTGGTGTTGCTTCTGCTGCTGGTTCTCGTTCCTTCAGCGCGAATGTACAATCAACAAAATTAGTTTCATTTGAGCAAATGGCATGGCTTGGCAGTCAACGTCGACCCACATACCCAGACTCGGCTTAGATAGATATAGGGGCTGCGATGGGATGGAATTGCAAAGGAGAAGGAGGAGGAGTAGGAGTAGGAGGCGGTGGACGTGGCAGAAGGATAAGCAAACCGGCTCCTTTTGATTGCTGGTGGCTGGCGTTCGCTTTTGATCTCTCCAAACTGCTGATAAATGATAAGGTGCCCGAGCTGAAAGAAAAATGCTGCAAAGTGTAGAAAATTACGCCGCAGGTGTGTGATGGACCCATCAGTTTCATCTCCTTTTCGGCCCTGCTGCTGCCGACTCTCTGCGGGTGTTTGGGGCAAGTAACTTCAAGGCAACCGCAAAGCAAATAATTAAAAATTTTCCAACTGTTACGTACTGTAAGTAAAGTGAAAATGAAAAGTAAAATCAAGAGAAAAACTCAGCGGACATTGGAACCCAACTGGTGTGGGTTTTAATGGAGGCCGCTGACTGTGAACCGTTGCCAATTAGCGGCAAAAAATATACAAAAATGTACAGTGAAAACTACCTAACCTGCGTCGTACTTGACTCTGTGCTGCCTCCATATTCGTGGAGTACAAGGGTATGTTGTTTTGATGAGATGTACGATGGTACGAACACCATAAGTAAGAGAGAGAAATGCGTCTGTTCTTAATCAGTATCAAAAGACGAGAAAATTTAAGTACCAAAATTGTATTACCTACAAAAGGAATATAAAACTTAAATTTCCATCTTAGTTTTAAATTTCGAATTAAATTGTACGTTTAGAGGTTATCACTTAGTCGTCAGTTACTCTATAGCGTTCATCCTTGTTTCCTATACGAAGGACTGCCCACTGCTGAACAGCAGCCTTGACAGCTAACCCCCCTGGGCGGCTGTCCACCCTCCACAATGGCTGCGCGAAACACGCGCGGCGGAAGGGGGCCCCGACTGTCTGTCAACCTGCAGCCATAAATAATGGCTGGCTGCAGGCTGCTGGCGGCTATTTATAAATCTGTTTATTGCAACATCCTGGCGACTCGCGCTTGTAATTTATGTATCTGAAATCTAGTTAAACCACTCCGCCTGCCTCTGTGAGAATGGGCTAATGAGGGTCCGATTGCAGCACAACGGCGTTGGAGGCTACATATTTGCATAAATATTGCCTTTCCCTTTCCATTTAAATATCACTCATACGCCATGGTGTGCTCCGTATTTTGGTTTCTTACTCTTGAAGTTGGGCCACGGTGCACGGCCACGTGTACACAGTTCTCCCTTTGGTCAACTGACTCCCAATATTTTATTGACTGCGTTTGGCTTTTTATACACATACACACACATACACATCTGTGTGCCGGGGCAGGAGCAGATAAAGATACATAAAACCCACAGTTACGAATATTCACAGATCCAACCAAAATGTAATTTATGCCATGTCCCAAACAAACACAAAGCAAACAAAAGGAATGAAAAGATAAAAATTCGGGAAAAAAATATATACTTCTCGTCGATTGGGCATTGGGATGATCCTGATTGTTATATTTTATGCGAAATATGAGTGCACATTGTGGAAATAGTTAACGTAAGTTGGAGAGAATATAGAGTATAATATTTGCAGCTAATTGATTTTGTAAATATGAATTTAATTAATGCAATTAAAAGTTTTCATAGCTCAAAAACAGATTATGCTGATATTGCTATGTTCCTTTTTTGTTGAATTTCAATTTCAACGAAAATACTCCCACTAAAGCTGTGTGAATATTTAAATTTTAATTGTTAAAATCATATCTCTAACTTACTTTATCCAGAAAAAAGCACACAAAAACTTTGACGAAGGATTTCATAAATTACAGCATTGAGTTTCTTTCAGAAATGTAGCTTTAAGCCGATTTAAATTGGTTCGAAATGCATAAATGGAATGTTTGGCTTTCAAACAATAAATATTTTATATAAAATGCATTCATAACGTTGTAAAATTCTGAAATATTTCATAGTAGTTGAATATAATCAATATTTCATTTCTGATATAAGTAATCTTTTTTGCTTTGCTTCAATTGTGAGAAATCATTCACTGTTACAAATTTTGTCGTTTATTTATCCAATTAAAAAAATATATATATGTATGTATGTAGCTAGCAACCCGTTTGCGGGCATTCAAAAGTGCAAAATGTGTTGCGAAATGTCAATGGGGAATATCGATAGTTTTTTCTTCTTGCGCCGCAGCTTACAAAAATGTGTCGAATAAATTACCGTTCTGGGCTTTTGGGACTGCAAACGGGATAAGCGTTTCACTTGAATGGAGTTCATTTGTTGGGGAATGGAAAATCTAAAAACTAAATAATAATACCAAATGCCGTTTGTAGAAAACGCTCAAAACCAAATATTTGAGAATGCCCTTCCAAATGAATACTACTGAAAGAATTTCAGGGACATTTCTATTTCATTTGCACATCTTGTTCCATTCGTTTGTACAGCTCCTTCCTTTCTCTGTTTTCGTTTGCTTTCTAATTATATTATTTTTTCTCCATTTAAATTAAATATATCTTCTCCTCATCCCCATTATCCCCGCAGTTTAACCCAGTTTTTTTTTCTGCGCGATTTCAGTTCCCCTCTCTCTCCTCTACTGTCTTTACCGACATTTTCACTCAGCTTTCTTTACGCCTGGCATTATCTTTGGCTCTGCGGATGCAGCGCATTGCCACTTCGTTGGCCCCTGCTTCCTCTGATGCACATTCTTCCTTCGTCCTGGGTTTTCCATCAACACTCTCATCATTTCTTTTGTTTTGCTATGCTTTTTTTTCAACCATTTTTTAGTCATGTCATTCAGTAGGGTCCTTCCCCAGACACCCAGCCCCCACCATCCCAACTCATCTGTACACTTTTTTATGCCCTTTCATTGTCTTCATGGATGGCGCAGAGGAGTCGGACGGAAGAGAGAACTGGAGCACTTTTATACGAATACGATGGCACCCCGGTTGCAGCTTCTGTTTTACATTGGCATACATATTTGCATTTTTTTGACTGCTTTACAACCCCTTAACCCTCACTATTCTGGCACCATTCTGGCAACCCACCGTATCACCTACCTACCCAATTTCCCTCCGATTCAGTTGCTTGTTTTAATTTCGTTTGGCAGCGTTTTGTTCCTGTTTTTTCTGCTGCTGTTGCTGTTATTCGGATAGTAACAGGGCAGATGATGATGACAGCCCTTCGAAATTGTAGTTGCAGTCCCGCTACCGTTTTTTTCCCCACCCCATCGTAACTACATTTCAATTGAATTGTCAGCGTTTTGCTGCGAAAAATGTGTCATAAAATGTTGGCTCGTTAAGAATTTCCATTTGTATGCTAAAATTCATTGAAATCTAACCAACGACAAATACCATAGGTAAAGCTCACTGATTAAATCCGAAAACTGTAGTATTAATATACACAACAAATGATGCAAATTCCGTTGAGCTTGCGTGATAGAATTTCACATTTTTGAAATTATTTCGTAAATGTATTTTAATTAAAAATTGGATTCTGCACTTGGATTTTTTGCATGGTTTTACATATAAATATTTAGACATATTATCCATTGTAGAAATGACAATGAGGAGTAGAAGCTGTCTGGCACCATTCGCTCTAGTCCCCATTTTGTTTTTTACGTTTTGCTTTTGGCTTTTATTTAAATCAGAAATGAATTAGTTGTCCAAATGTAAACAACTGTTTTATGGAGTCCTTTTTTCTGGTGTCCCGTGGACCCACTCGATGCTCAATTAATTTATAATTTAAATGCACATTGTGCGGCTTAATTATGCTCATTATGGAGTCATTGCCAGCATTGTTCGGTGCCTGTCATTGAAAGTTGGTTTTATTTGGTGTTACAGCAGAAATAATTAATGTTTTCATTGCGGGCCGAGCTTATCTGTGGCCTTGCATCCGACTGTCAGTTACTGGCCAACTTTTGCGACTGGGATTTTGAAGGGGGGAGGGAACTTTCAAGCAATTGAACATCGAACAAACTTTCACACAAATCCCAAGTGCCAAGTGTCATTTCTTCCCCTTCCAAAAATTGACAATAAAAAAAAAAGAGCCAAAAAACAAACCAAGTGTCGAGTCGAAATAAACTTTAAGACAGACTTGACATATTGCCAGTTTGGCTCGGCTCCGGCTCGCAACATAATTTTCCATTAGTCGTACAGCAGGTAGAAGCAGAGACTGAGCTGACATTTGGTTCATTTTCCCTGGACCCGAGATGACACATAAATAAGTTATTAAGCAGCCAGCAAAAGCGTGGCCCAGACCAGGTATCTGTTATTCGCTCTGGCGAAGACAAGACCCCGACAAGTGCCAGCCAGCCGAGAGGTAGCTAATCAGGGAAGGAAGAATGTCTGGATTTCTTGGCAAATTGTGTACGAGTCAATTTTGTGTCCCTAAATAATAGATAACATTGCAGTTGCAGCAGGGCGTAAACTTGATGACCTCAACGCTGGCAAAAACACGTGTTAAATGTTAATGAAAACACAAATTATACATTAGTGGGGGCCAACAATATAACAACTGTTGGACACAGGCCTGGCTGTCCATCAATCATGCTCGGACAACTTAAAGCTGTGCTTTAAATGGGGGGAAACTTCAAACAATTGTCAGATGCAAAACAGTTATTCACATACTCGCACTGAAACGGACGCCCACATAAATCAGGCAATGGTAGTGAGCGGGAGAGAGAGAGAGAGCTGTATGTATTTGTGCACTTCCGGTCAGCGCACGGATGTTCCGGTGATCAATTTTCAAATGCGCTGTGTCAGTTCAGCCATTGGTTACAGTGCTCTCTGGTCAGTTGTGTATCTCTATGTGTCAGTCTGTTTTGTGTGCGTTTCTGTGCATGTGTGTGGGTGTGGGTGTGGGTATATCCTGGACAACTGCTCAACCTGTCGGTGGCTCTTCTCATCCACTTGGTTACGTTTTTGTGGCTGCTCGTTGCAAAAATTGTGCGCTTGCTGAAATTGAAATACAAATTCACAGTTTTTGCATATGTACATATTTTGGCTCGCCCAGTCCGACAGTTCCTGGGCACCTAACTAACCCGAAACTTCCCCCATCGGACTATGTATCGCTGCCTGTTACGTGGCATTTATTTGTGAATTTTAAGCAACATTTTGTTGTTCCTTTTCCTTTGCAGTGGGATTAGTTTTTGCCTCTGATTTCCATTCTTCTGACGGTGCAATTTGTGCTACGTTTTTTGTTGTTGTGTGTGTGTCTAGCTCATCGATTGGGAGAATCGCAGATATTGGGTGCCTTAAATTATTTATGAAAGCAATTCCGCTTCACTTGAGTGATTTTTGGTTGAATTGCCAAATAAACAAATGCAAATTACCAAAGAGCGAAACTCATTTGGCAATTATCGAGCAAATGAATTATTTATGCAACTAATTTGAACATTAAATCGACATCAATATCGCTTACATGCGGAGATCCATGCGGAGGCTGGCAGTCTGCTCAGATGCCTCGATGCCAGCCAGAATACTCGATATGCCTCACTCAATTTCTGATAATTTCCGTTTCGCAGCTGTCGAAAAGTTTGCGAAACTAATTGCGATGCCTCACCCAACTCTGGCTGGGCCCCAGCCATAGACCCATCCTTAGCTATCGATTCTCGATGACTTCCCTGCCCTGCTCTGCTCTGCCTAATAATGAAATTAATTAACAGCTAATCAAATTTGCAACTAGAAGGAGTTTGCCGGCTGGCTGTCGCTGGCAAATTGTTTGGCTCAACTTAATTAGACTCATTCTGGCATTTGCTATTTTTAGTTGCTTTTAAAATGTTTGCCAACTGTATCTTGGGCTAGGCCACGACTTGAATGCGAGGACACGAATTTTAATTTCCCCCTGCTGGGGCGTTTCCTTAATGTAATTTGGGGTTTGAGTCAGGGGACTGGCTTTTGGTACCATTTCCATTTATATCACCTTTTGTCATTTTGCCAAATGAACCTTTTGTTTGCCGCTGCAACGACATTCCATTCCGGACTAAGGCTGCAACAATTTGCCTGACAATTGTTTAATTATGCAGGACAAACATTAAGCAAAGTGCTGGCGGCAATGGAGATGAAAAGAATGCGGCTGAGGCAGAGGGCAGGTGGCAGGAGCTGCAAGTGAACTTTGCATAGTTTCCCCAGGCATTTGGCAACAAAGAGAAAAGGTAAATAACACTTTTGGCTGGCCTCCGGCGAGACACAGAAGCAGACGACCCGTTCCTCATGCCATCATCAGCAAACGGTTGCTCCAACGGTTGCTCCAACGGTTGCAGGCCCCCCTGCACTATATTGCACCAGGCCAAAAGAAAACTTTTCACCAAGCAACTTGCTCAGATTTATTTCAATGCTGCCACAGCCCAAGGCAACGGCAATGGCAAAAGCAAAAGCAAAGACTTTGTGAGAGCAAGGGGTTGAGGCTGAGACAGAGACATAGACTAAGATTGGGGAAAACTATGTCAGTTGCCAGGTTTTCCCACTGCTTTTGCACATTCTTCTTCGCCTCCATCTTCATCTGCTGCTTCCACTTCCACCTCTTCCTTCCATTCAAGTTAAGCGCAAAGAAAAACACATAATAAGTAAAGTGTTTGGGGGAAGGAAGCGGAAATTTATGTTATTTCGCCAAGTGGTTGCATACAAAAAAAAGAAAGAAAAGAAACACTACAATAGCACCCAAAGATATCAAACTGCTAGTCAAATACAAGGCAACGAAGTCTTTAATACCCTATCGAAGAGTTGAGGTGAGAAAGCATTAAACTGAAGCTTTCACAGATAAAGCGATTCCAAGTCGGTTTTAAATTTGAAAAACTTATCTCGAAATAATTTTATCATCTATGTACATGTGCATATGTACACCCCAATGAATCAGAAAATACTTCTGTCAGTGCATGGCTATCATCTCATGGCAAAAAGGGTAAATAAATACAGAAAATAAAGAAGAAACTTTGGCAGTGAGGCCAAGTTATTTATTTAGCTAAAAATTTACTTAAAGTTGCACTCGTTGTTTGCTGTTCGTGTTCGTTGTTGTACATTCAATCTGCAACAGGAGCAGCAGCAGCCGTAGCAGAAGCTGAGGCATCAGTCCCTTGGCTTACGTTCAACTAATTTGCATGCAACATGACAACAAAATTGAGTCGCTATGACTACTGCTTATAAATTATGCTCTTTGCTCTTCCCCCACTTTCAATCCCAGTGCTTCCCATATAATGCTCTCTCTTTTTCTGAAGCCCATCAGATATTCAAAATTAAATTCAACGCCCTAATACGAGTATACTCGTAGCAACAAAATTTTGCATTGCCAGTGGGAGTTTTTCCATTTTTGGTTTTTTTTTTGGATTTTTATTTTGGCAGCATACAAAAGAATTGACTTTTAATTAGGCAACTGTCAACAGTTTTTGAGCAAGTTGCCTCTCAAATTCCGCGGCTCACAAACTTCTATCAAAATCTCATTAGCACAACGCATGGCACGAGACCACAAAATGGCTTCCCCTCTCTCTCTCTCTCTCTCACTGTTCACTGTTCTGTGTGTCTGTGTGGGTGTGTTTGTGTTTTTGGGAATCGCAACGGTTCACGCTGCGTGGTTTCCGTTTCGCTGTGTGTATTTATTTGCCCCAAAAACGCCGAAGTGCCGGAACTAGGGGAAAAAAAACTTTTTATAATTAGTTTGCCTGCCATTTTATTGTTTAAACATCCACAGCTCACTCACTCCTCCACTCTCTCTCTCTCTCTCTGTCTGCTTTTCTATCTCTTTCCCTGACACATGCTCTACACCTACACACTCCTGTAATTGTGATTCCAATTGTAAAGAGGAAACTTTGACCAGGTGCCAGCTACAATATTGCATTACATTTCTCTTTCAGTTTTGTGTTGCTAAATATGTTCAGAAATTGCTTTGTTTTTGTGGCAGGCAGAACGGCTGCAGCTTGCAGCTCAGGTTGGACTGATATTGAAAGCTTATAATTAACAGTGGCCCGTCAGGAAATGCTACTGATGGATGAGCCAGGTTGGGGCATATATACGTATTACAATGCTTCTGTTATTTTCTTGGCTAGCTCTCTGAGAGCCCTTCTTCGGGCTTATGTATTGGATTTCATTGGTAAATTTTATATGCTGTATTCTTAGGGTAGAATTTTAGAATTTTGGGTATAATTTCTGTAAACTTGTAAAGGTTCTTATCGCAGGGCTTTCTGCTCTTAAAGACTGACAGCATCTCCTGCTGGTATAATGTTAATTAACCACAGCTATTGTAGTTGTTTCATTGGTTTTGGCATTCATTTTCTTCTACATACATATACGTATGTATGTACATCCTTTGTATCCATATTGAGGTATTTACATCTCCTCTTTTCTGACAGGCCAAAAACAGAGAACCATTTTTATTATGCGCAACGAAATTAAAAATTAAATTTTCTGTTCGTGTTGATGCTGATCTCTCTGGGCACGTCCTGAGAGCCTGGGTCTCGGGAGTTGGGGGGTCTTCGGAGGGCACTGGCCCTGAGCATTGGGCCTGCCCCTAAATGCGGCAGTAACAACAATCAGTGTTGGGGGAGGGTTGGGTGGCAGTGGATGGGGTTCGCATCCCCCTGGGCGATGCGGCAGAGGGAACAGCGCAATTTGCGAGCCGCAAAATGTCTAAGGTAATCACTTGCCGCAAATTGTTGTTGTTCTTCTTGCCCCAACTCGAGTCGCCTACCACTCCTCCCCGCTGCTACTGCTGCTCCCGCTTTTTGTTGTTGTTGTATTATTATTGTGCATTATACGGAAATTGACAAAGAAATTTTTTTGGTTGGCTTGAAAATAGCAAAAGAAAAACTGGGAAAAGGCAACAGGAAATTCGACTTCGAATGCCACTTGAGAATTTAATAAAAAGAACGAAAAAAAACGAAGGGGAGTGAAGGCAAGAAAGGGACAGACCCAGAGACGCAGTCGGAGAAAGAGACACACACACAGGAGGAAGTTGGAATTGTTGTGCACAAGTGCCGGTTAAATATTTTAGGCAAATGCCTTGGCCCGCTTGGCTCTGTATCCGACTCCTCCATGGCCAACCCTAGGCTGACGAGTTGCCAGGGCAAAATAAATCAGCTGGGGCGTAGGCACTTGAGTTGATTTATGGCCATGACTGGCGGGGGCTAAAGCAGAGGCTGAATCATCAGGTAGGGATGCTCCACTTTCCGAAATTGCTTCGAGCCGAGCTCTGGAGACAGACTCCGTCCCCAGCCATTGACAATGGCTGCCGGAAGAAACGAGGGGACCCAGACCTGAGCCCTGGCGCACTTGGGGAGCATTTCAGCTCGTTTTGAAGTTTGAGCCTCTGCCAGAGAAAATAAAATGAATAAAAAACGAATCTCGAATCCGAGACAAGAACTCTCCGCCCTAGCTGCAGTTCATCAGTCAGCCGGCCAGGTAGGCAGACTGTCATTCAGTTTGTCATTCAGGCACTGCGACATTTAGTCAATCTGAGCACTTGTCTCTTATGCCACTTGAACCTAAAAATTGTCTTTGATATTTGGCAGACATTTCTGGCTTCGTTTTGCACTTCAACGTACGAGCATTTGTCTGCCTTACTCCTGCCGCACTCGTAGCCTTCTTTGCTACCAATTTTGCACTGTCCGCATTTTAATTACACAGACATTAAAAATATATATACAGCAAAACGAAATTAATTCTTGGGCTGGCCTGAAAAGGTGGCCAGGCCAAGGTACATAAGCCCACAAGCTGTCGGCACGTGGACAAACTCGAGCCGAAGCGAAATCGAAGACAATCGCAAGAAGAAACGCACTTGAAATACGCTGCAGATAAGAAAGTCAAAGTTGGGGGATGTAAAATGAACAGAAATTAAGTAGACAAGGAAATATATAGGCAAAATATTATTTCTGATTACAAATGCAAATACAAATAAATATAGTATTAAGTAAGGACAAGTAACTGCAACTGGAGGCTTAAAAAAATAAATTTTAAACGTTAAACAAAATGTATAAATTTGAATTCTTCTTTCTCTCATCGTGCCACCAATTTGAGCACTTCCTCCTATCAGAAATACTCTCTGGTAGGGCATTCAGCATATTTATGGCTGCAATTAAACTTGAATGTGTTTCGTGGGCCGCCAAAAAGTAGACAACACATTTTAATGAGCCATGCGCCCTAAAAACCGAGCCAAATACTCGTATAATTAAAACAGTTGAGTTGTGTGCTGCAGGAGTGGGGGGCGCTGTGTTTAGGCAGGGCTTAAGCAATAGAGAAATTGGACCAGCACTTCCCCCAAAGCGCTATTAGAAGGGATAATGGTATGGTGGCCGTGCCACAAAGATCATTTAAGTGCTAATATTTAAGTTGGAGAGGATTAGAGAAGCTGCAACTAAAGGGGACACTCACACCTTTGCTGGGACAGCAACGAACCAGGAAAAAATTTCATTACACTAATGTGTTGCACGTCACATCAATGTCAGCCGGTGTGCACTCTAGATGTGGCAAATGTGAGAATCGGAAACAAGCTGGATGCGGATGGCGGTGGCCAGGACATGGCAGGACCGGGATCTAGAGCAGGACGAGTGCCTGGTGCTGGATGTCGCTCAGGATTCTTCCCGGCTTGTTGTGACTGCAACGTGCCAACAGCAACAGCAACAATGACAATGACAGCCAACCCACAACTCCCCACCTGCTGCATCACCATTCCCCTTTTCATTCCCTCTCACACTCTGTTTAGTTCTTTCTTTGTCTTTTGCTATACATCTTCGTCATTCATTGCAGTTGTCAGCCCCCAACAATGCCATGCAAAATGCCACAACCCGACTCTGTCTGGCTCCTCAGCCAGTTACACCCCATCCAGAGTGATGCATTGTTGTGCCACATTTCTATACCCTCGCATGGAGTATTGTGATTTTAGCCAGATGATGCACAATAGAAAAAAAAATCTAGCACAATAGAATATATTTTTTTTGGATCGATTGCAATATCAAGAAAACTTTTATGTCGACTTAAACTCAGATAGTAATTTCTTAGCTTCGCTTTCTGCTGATAGAGTTTCCCCCGATCCAACTTCCCATTCGCATCTTAGCCCATCATCACTTTCGAAATCAATGGGCTCCAAGTGCTTTCGTCTGAGCTTTACTCCAGTTCTTGGGTTTTTTTCTACCTTTCGCGTATCATTAAATGCTTTATAGAGCACACACGAGGGATCCGGCGGGTGGCACACATATATGTACGTAGGGTTCCGTTTTATATTGGCAGGGTCACTGCTCAGACAACTGGACAATCCGGCCAGAAGGCAGAAAAACATACCCATAAATGTGTTCATATCGTCTCAGTTGTCCATGGATAAGTTGTGAACTCTTTTCATGATATATCATTGGTAACGCCCCCATGCAGAGCGAATTGCATCATTTCTAGATACGCTGGATTATATTCCGCTGCTGTTTTAATGATTGTTCCCTCTGCCGTTGGAGTATTTTTAAGGATGCTCTGCTACTAAATAAAACCATAGAAAATCAATCATTTGTTGCTGAAACATGGCCTGTCTTCATGTAACAGAATTGTGTTTCCTCCCACCAAAATCAAAACATCAAATTTATGGCTTTAGTTGAAAAATTTTTGCTTTGATCAATTTATTGCCCGGCACGTTTCCACGCTAACTAACTCAAGCAATATAAGGGGGGCACACGTGTCCCGTTTGCTCGGGCAGAACCAAATCCAATTGAGACCGAAAACTGACCGCTTCTACCGCAACTAAAACAAAAGCGCCTGCCTACCTGGACGGAACAGCAGGTGGATGATGGAGCTCTAGTTGGAGGATGGTGGATGGAGTATTGGAACCACACTGTGTTTTCTTTATGGAGCCACGTGCACGTGCTTCTGGCAGACAGTTGCCGCCGGTCAGATATCCTCAGTTTGCGCTGGAGAGGAAATTCATGGCCACTTAAATGCTGTAAAATAGACCAAACTGCCGGCACTAAAAAGCAAAAGTTGCTCGCTCTCTACAAGAACTTTAGTTTAGCTTTCAGACCCACACACACACACACACACACACACACATACACCTTGGCCACTTTTATGGCTCATCATTTTTTTTTTGCCTCCATCTTGTGCTTCTCTTTTGCTCCGCAGTTTGGGGCAGTTATAAAAAGTTAAAGTTAAACTTTTTCTAGCCGAACGGGTAGCAAGCGGTAAATCAGTTTTTATTGTGCATAAATTAAAAATGTTCAATTAAAAACAGTAGAAAGTAGAAGCCGTAGCCTCTGTGTGTTTTTTTCTCAGGCGCAAGCTCCGGGGCAGGTGGCCCCAGGCTCGGTTTCAGCTTAATTGTCCTCTTCGACTTTGTGTGCCTGGGAAAATAACACATGCAAGCAGAGGAAAGTTTGGCACAAATATCGAATATCGAATGATTATGCAAACAACACCGAGGGGGGTGAAATCGTGTGGAAAGCGAAACTGAGAGCATATGCGGCACATGTGGCTGGCGTATGCGCAATATTCGATGCAGACACAAATGTTCAAGCAATTATTTACACATTTGTTGCACATTAATGCATAATTATTGTCAATAATTAACACAACAAGACAACAATGAATTCTGCAGCACATTACAATTATTTTTTTTTCTGTGCTGTGTGTTCTCTATTTATCGAGTACATTTGCATAATCAGCGGCAAACACATAATATTTTTTCATGATATCCATTATTAATACAGGCCAAAGAGCCCTGTTCTGGCATCCGCCTTTTGTTTGAATGCGTTCATTAAATGTTTTAAGCTTAAAAATTAATGCCATTTGCTTGATTAACAAAAGGACAGTTCTGTGTGTGTGTGTGTGTGTGTGTGTGTGTAGGTGCGCGCATTATTAATAATATTTTTAATGTCACGCAAATGAGATTTTGTAGAATAGCCACCAGCACGCCCGGATATATTTACAAAAGTATGTGTAAATGGCCTCCAACAAGCGAATTATCTGAGTGGAAAAATCGTTAATATCCCAGTTATTTTAATCACCCATAAACCTACTTACAAATAGCGACACATGAACTATTAACTATAGAAAAAATCCCTTTTATTCTCTGTAATTAGAAAAAATTCTATAAGCCTCTTATTTTCCACTTCAGAATTTCAACTTTTTTCTCGACATTTTCGAGCCGAAACTAACAAACTATTTACTTCAAGCTGAATGTCTGTCAAGCAGTCAAATGCAAGCCCCAGAGGCAATGAAAATCAATTTTCTATTCAGCGTGCCACGAAAAAAGGAAAATCTGAAAAGAAAAATACCCAGAGACACATGCCGAGGCGCACACGGAATGATGCCAGCCATCTACATCTGCATCTGCATCTGAATCCGCCGCTGAATCTGAATCGTGAATCGGAATCAGAATCAGATGGAATCAAGGAGCAGGAATCAGCAAGTCGAAGGAATGCCGAGCAATGCAAATAGCTCTAAATGCATTTGACGATGCTGTGATTTGATTTCGATATCCCGGTCGTCTCCCTCTGTCTGTGTGGGCCTGTCTCTCGTATATGTGTGTGTGTGTGTGCGTGTTGACTTTCAATTTCTGTTCGCGAGCGCAACTTTTTCCCTAACTTTGATTACACTATGCTGCCAGGGACCCCCTTTTTGCTCGGTCATTAAGCAGAAAAAGAAGTATCAAATTGCTCTACAAATAAATGGCTGTAGAAAAATAAATATAAATTGAAAAGGGGGAACAAATATTTAAACAATTTCCTTAAATTTAATTATTTTGCTGCACAGTGTTGGCAATTCCAATGCAACGACTTTTTGACTTTTGCAAAAATTGCATTCGAAAGTTGGTAAACTGCTTCTTGCATGCTTCCGTTTAATCATTTTCCCGCCTTACCCGATGCCCGTTTGCCGTGCTTTTGTTGTTAGCTGATTGCTGCGTGCGATAGTAGGGCGGGGTAGTGGGGCGCCTACACGCTCACTTAGCTGATTGCAGTAGCTATCAAAAATTTGCCGGAGACAACGTGTCGTATGCGTGATATTATGTTGGGTCGTGCTCATTCGGACTTGTCTCGAGTGGCAGGGCCATGTGGCCTGCCCTCGCACATCTTCACTCATATTGTCTGTCGCTGCCGGGAAGAGCCTGGCGGAAGGAAGCCAGTCGGAAGGGAGCCTAGAAAAAACTTTGTTAATTTTGAGCAGCTCACGCAATAAAGCAAACGCAGGCAGCGCATCACGTGCGCATTTAAGTTGCAAGTTACAGCGGCAACGTGCCGCATCCAACATGGATACATGGATACACAAACACAGCCAAAGACTCAGCTGGCACAGACACACAAACACACAAACACACACACACGAGTAGTTAGCTCATGTCAGTGTAAATTTTACACGAAGCACACAGAAACCTGATGCCGCATACAAAACTCGCCGAGAAGAGATCCCCCCAGCTTACCCTCGAATTTTCACCTTTTTGCGGTTTATTTTCACGCGCGTGTGCAATAAAAAGATACTCGTATACCTAGGCGGGAATAACGGAAGTCGAGGCAAGTTTTTGGCATCTACAACGGCATAACGGAAAGGGGTCGGCTCACGGGGAGGCAGAGGCACAGGCAGAGGCAGGGCTACCAACCATCGCTGACTGCGCTGCATAATCAGGCAAAGGCGCCGTCGACAACGACAACATTTATCAAATGAAATGCACGTGCCAAGCGCTTGCCTGCCCCACCGTTGCCCCCGACTGGTTGCCGCTTCCGTGTGCCGCTCCTGGCTGTCGGGATAAGGTTCTGGGGCACCGTTCCCATATCTCTTGGGCATAACTTGTACGCGAGGGTTGATTTGGTGGGTTTTAGAGACCATGGAAACTGAAAATGAATATAATGCAAACTGCCCAAGCAACCCTCCATGCTGAAGAGTATCTATCTATCTTTACATAAAGAGTTTATAACTTTCGCATTCGAGTATGGGAGCTAAGTCAGCTGCCAGTTGCAGTTGCAGTGCATCCTCGTAATTATAATGAGCAAAGTTTCGCGCATCGGTTTCTTTTTCAATGAATTAACATAGCGCAGCGATTTGCAAGTTGCCCTGGCCCTGGTTATGGATAGATGAGTGAATGAATGGCATGGATAGTGCTTAAGTGCAATAGGCTCCACTCGCACACAGTCGGCACAGCCAGCTGGCTGTGACTGATTACAAAAATGCTCACATAGTGAGGAGCACACAGTCGACGTCTTCGAGGAGAGAGAGAAATTGCATTCTGCTGTCGTGGAAGTTTCCGCACCTTGCAACCAAGTGGCTGCCAACGATGCTGCTGATTCTGTTGCTGCTGCCACTGTAGCCGCTGTTGTTGCTCCAGCTGCCTAAGTGCCATGCATTGAGATTGAGTTGTTTTCCTTGTAGGAGTGCGATGCCTCCTCCTCCTCTTCTTCCTCCTCAACCTCAACCTCATCTTCTTCGTGTTCGTCTTCGTCTTCATCCTGGGGCCCCATTCATCCTTCCTTGGGCTCATTCCACTCGAGAAAATCGATGATGTCTTGGGTGCTTTTGTTTTTGCAGCCGCACTTCAACTTGAAATGTTTTGATAAACTGGCTCTGGCTATGCAAAGAAGGGTGGCGAACCCAAGCAAGGGAAAGGAAATGCAAAAAGAAAAGAAAAACCCAGGCAACTTTAAGCTGCAACAAAATGCAGCAGAAGCATCAGCAGCAGCATCAGCAGCAGCATCAGCAGCAGTTGTCAAAATGGTTAAGTAACAGAGGTGGAGCCATGGGGCGTGAATGCCAGCCAGAAGAAAGAAAAGAAAAACTTTGGCCAACTGTCGAAAAACAAGCGAAATGAAATTGGTAAAACAATTGTCAATGCGTCAATTTGAATGGATTTCAGTTTGCAGGCGACAGACACATAAAAACATCAGCCAGAACAAGTGTCGAAAGTTTTCCCCCAAAACAAACTTTCACAATTGAGAGAGAGAGTAGTCCCTGACAAAACTAGCTAACTACAGAAGATAGATCCCCTAAGCAGAACTATTTTTGGAGAGATTGTAAGCGAGCAGAGCAGCCCAACCCCCAAATATGAACTTCAAGTTTCCCATATTTTTTATAATATTCAACTTATTGTCTATGGGTGAGTACGCAATGGCAGCCAATCAAATTACTCAACGGAACTTCACCTGCATTCCCAGCTTTGCTGAGCAGCGCCAGCTGTCTGCGTGGCACACGCCACATGTGGCAGTTGCAGCCTACAACAGAGATGGTCGGCTGTAATCGTCCATCAACAATGCGGTCGGAATTCGACGACAATGGAGCTGTTGCTGAGGCAGCAGCAGCACTTGATAATGCTTTGACTTTGGGAAATTTGGTCTATCAATGTGCAGCCATCAACCGTAAGGAGGACCTGAAAGACCAACCAAATGTGGCCAAGGCAGTTGAACAGCAGATCAACTACCCACACAAGATGAACAACACAGAGCATATAAAACGCATGTCTATATAAGACATTTCCACAAGTTTCGTTGTTTGTTCAGAGACTCGTTTTATATTTTATATGTTAATAAAGATTAGAAAGCAAACATCATTTGGTTATCTAAGTAGATCTATAGGCAGCTTGCCCTTGCTTGAGTCTCTTATCTAATTGCATTCTTCCGGGTAGCTGAATCTATTCCAAGCAGTCACCTCAGACCTCCAGAGATTAGTGTGATTCGTTCTGTTATGGCAGCTGCAGCACCCGCTTGGCTCACCGCTAAATATCTGGAAGATGCACTGCAGCGGCACTACCAGGAGCCACAACTTGTGGTAGTTTCCATACAGCTGCAATCAGCACTGGGCAAGGGTGAAAACTATGGAGCCGTCCTAACACGTATACGTCTCGTATACCGCATGGGATCGGGCAAAGAGGTTGAGGAATATCTGATAGCCAAGACAACGCTGGAGGATGAGGATGCGGATACAAGGGAGAAGAAGGCGCCCTACGACATCTACAATCGCGAGCTGGAGATCTATGAGCAGGTGATGCCCAAGCTGCAGCAGCTGGCAGGTGAGCGACTCTGCCCCAAAGTGTTGCACATCGATCGCCAGCGAGGAGCTCTCATCATGGAGGACCTGAGCCAGCAGGGTTATGTGATGGCGCCGCGCTTGCAGAGATTGGATGAGCAGCATTTGAAATTAGTGCTCAGAAAATTGGCCCTGATGCAGGCAGCCTCGGCCGTGCTGGAGGAGAGGTCCCAGGGAGAGGGCTACAGCCTAAGGAAATACGATCGCGGGTTCTTCAATCGCTATACCGAGAGCTTTCGTTCGTATTTCGTGGGATGTCTGATGTCATGTGCCAGCTACCTTAAGACCCAGCCGGGCCATGAGAAACATTCTGAATTGCTGGAGAAGCTCTCGCCGCATTACATGAGACTGGGATTGCTATGCTTTCAGCCGGAGGCCGAGCACATTAATGTGCTGACACACGGCGATGTTTGGACAAACAACATGATGTTCAAGTACGGGGCCGAGGGGCCAATCGATGCGCTACTGATTGACTTTCAGTATGCCTTCTGGGGCTCGCCCACGCTGGACATTCATCATCTGTTGAACACCTCAGCGGTGGAGCGGGTGCGAAGTGAACGACAGCTGGCGATGAGATGTGTTTACCATGAGGTGTTTGTCCGGGAGTTACAGAGGCTCAAGTTCAATGGTCAGAGATTGCCCAGCCGGAAGCAGTTCCATTTGGAATCGGAGCAGAAGCGTTTCTATGGTGCGACTGATGGGTTATTTATAAATGATACAAATGATTAAGATTATGTTTACCAACAGCTGTCCATTGTGGCCTGCTGCTGCAACCTGTGCTGCTCAACACGGATGATAAGGATGCGGATTTCGCCGCTCTGCTTTCGGATCAACCTCGTGGAATGAACATGAAACGGAGGCTGTACCGCAACGAAGCCATTCAAGGATCCATTAGGCAACTGGTTACACAATTCGAGCTTGAGGGACTGCTAGACCCGCAGCAATATGCTGGATGGACTTAGCCCTAATGATGCGGGTTCCTGTCCACGTTCTGCTTTTGATAAACTCCCACCAGTACACGTTTCAATTAGAACGGAGGCTAATAAACATAAGGGATGCACACACCGGATGGAAGATACAGCAACAGCCACAGCCGCAGGCATTTTTAAAGCTTTCCGCCAGAACCTCTCTGAATTATGAGCAAGAAAAACAAAAAGCGAAAACATATTCAGCCAGGCCAAAACAAAAGCGCAACACATTTAGCCAGCAAATGGCAAGAAAGAGGCAGCAAAAGAGCGAGACAACCAGAAAAGAGGGCCCCGAATAGTTACACACATTTTTTGAATTGTTTAGCATTTTTGTATGAGTAAGTGAGTGAGTGAGTGTGAGTGTATGAATGAATGAATGGACGCTGCACGGAGGACTGTGAGGCGAGAGAGAGAGCTGTGAGTGCGTGGCTGCCACAGCCAAATGGGAAATGGAAAATGAAAAGAAATGGAAATGAAAATGCGGATGAGAGAGAGGGGAGTGTGGCAAGCACGTGCTGCTGGCAATGGGCTCTGGCTTAATTAAAACTTTAGTGCGAAATGCCAGCCAAGCTGTTGGAAAATTAACAAAATTATGACGAGTCTCTGGCGTCTGCCTCTGGCATTTGCTGCCCTGCCTGCATTCCCATTCAAAAGTGCATTAAAGCTGGGCGCCATTAGGCTAAACTTTGCCATTTAGCCTGGAGGCCTGTCTGCTGCTGCACCTGAAACTAGGCGGCAGGCAGTTTAGGCATAAAGCACGACAGAGACAGCCATAGAATGATGGACAGAGAGAAGACCAACCTGCAGAGACAATAGAAAATGTCGAGCACGCTGCCAAAGTCGAAGTCGACGGCGGCCCGGGCCCAGTAACATTTCACAAATTCCATCTAAGCCTAATGCATGCCATTTAACGATTTTATTTCTCTGTGTGTGTGCGCGTGTGTGTCTGGGTGCTTCGGCATGTGTGTGTGAGCATCTGCGTGTGTGTATGTGCCAGCGCTATCTCACTCGGAGATGTCCTCAATGCGACAAAAGTGTCGCGCGTAAAAAGCAGCCCCGAACCAGCTTTGCTTCTCTCTCAGTTTTGTTTATGGTCTCCCTGTCGCTGTCTCTTTCTCTTCTTTATGTGCATGTGTTTATACGTGTGTGTGTGTATGTGCTGTCATCCTCGAGGCAGGCAATACAAACAGATACACACACAGAGCCACCGAGAGGCGAAACTCACGTCAAACATTTTAAGGTTTTTAGGTGCTCGACTTGGCTCTGCTTTAAAATGGAACCAACAAAAATCTGAACAATTTATGCACTTTGGGAACATTTTCACATTTTCCCTGTGGATATTTGAACAAATTTTCCATGGCCATGCAAAGTGAAATTATTTTTACCTAGAATATTATATTAGGATTGTTTTTTTTTTTTTAATGATTTTTTCATAGCCATTTGTATGTTTTCCCCTTGCTGAAACAATACAAAGTCATTTCACACTGTCTATTTGTTATTTTTAGCTCCACTTCTTCTTTGTTTATATATTTTACAATAGTGTTAAATTATTAAAATGAATTTTATTAGAGTTTTAGCTCTGTGAAAATTGTTTTGCAATGCTGGTATCTTTCTGACTTTCGATTCCAGTCAAAAATAGATACGAATTTTATGCATTATACACAGCACACAATTATCTCATTTTTTTCTATACAAAAATTACCATTGCAATGCCAATTTTTTATTAAGAAAATGTATTTCCATTTAAGCCAAAAATTGGATTTTATAGATAAAAACTTCGGATTTGTCCGTAAAGCAGCTGAAAAAAGATAAAAATAGAATCAAGGATGGTCCTGGGGCGTGGCTGGGAGAAATATTAAAATTGTTCAGCCGGGGGACAGGATTTATTTTCTTAATCCAAATAATGTCAAAAAGCCACAAACAAGCGACAGCCACATAAAACAACTTAGCAAATGAGCACACAAACACACACCACACACACACCACAAACACACACACACACACACACTCGCACGAGACAGAGTCCGAGGGAAAAACCAAAGAAAAATGTAATTTATTGTTATTACGAAAATAAATAAGAAAGGCAAGACACAGCAGAAAGCAGAGCGAGAGAGATGTATAACGAGAAGGAGGGACATGCCACACCCACCACACATACTCGGACAGCAGTGCAGCACTGAAATTGTGGCAAATAAAAGCGTAGAAATTAAGCAACTGACCGCTGGCAAATAAACCCAAAAAGTACACAAATGGACACTGAGACAGAGTGAGAGAGAGAGCGAGAGAGCAAGAAATGGCAGTGGCAGCCATTTTATATGCCATTACATTGTAAATAAAGTATTGTTTATTTGTACATGCATGTATGGATGTGTGTTTATGTGTGTGTGTGTGTGTGTGTGTGTGAACTATAACATGTGAATTTATGTGCAGCCAAAGTTGTGCCACATCCACATTTACTCAATAACCTGAAGCCAGCCCTGATCCACTTTTACGAGTACATGTACGAATATATGTTCGGGGTGTATCTGTGTGTCCCCGCGGGGACCCGCGTACCGGGGCCCCGGTACGGAGCTATGCAACCAAATGACATTATCGTTAGTGGAACCAGCGCCCGCCCATAAGTAGGCAACACTTAATCAATCCCGGATGGTAGTAGTAGATCCCTAGTTCTTAATCTAATCAACCTGGAGCTGGTTGGAACTGCGACCTGGTACATGGGGATAAGAACATAAATCAGGCCCCAAAATTTTCCTAGCAAATTGCAAAAGTTCCCCACCAAATGAACACTCCATCAATTGCAACTGTAGCTTGGAAAAACTGTGGTGCATATTTGGTGCGAGGCACCAGCTCGATTGGCTTTGGCCCGAAAATTTCAATTTATCTGGTACCAGTCGAGGCATCGTCGTGGCCCAGGGACGGTTTAACCCTTCGGGGTCAAGTGTGAGTAATTACCGCAGTTAGGCAGCCTGGAACCTGAGCAGCAAATGAAATTTCCATGAGCCAAGCGACTGGCTGGACGCAAGGCCGAGGGTCCAAAAGGCAAAAGGCTTTAAAAATAGCTGCCTCCAGTTGGCCCATACAGGCGAGAGCTAGCTGGGAGGGTGGGCCAGCGTGTGGGCGCTGGACGGAGGTCAGGCTACAGTTGACTAAACATTTTCATTTCGTTCTTCTCTCTCTGGCATGGTCTGCCCTGCGGGAGGTGGTGGTAGCTCCAAGTCAATGAATTTTGGCACATGGCGTATACTTGATATTGCGTGTCCTTCCCTGGTGGATGCTGCTGTTGTTGTTTATTTTATTTTCTGTGCTAAATGATTTCATTAAGTGCGAAGACGAACACGCTGGCCAATCGATAAGCTTGCCCAGCACTTACGAGCATATAGGAAATAAATGGCAGAGGGCAGGCCCAAAAAACTTTGCACTCCAATTAGCCCAGGCATTAAGTTCTTATTCCTATTTCAATTGTAATTGAATCTTGATAACCGAATTTTGCCAATTAAGGCCTAAGCCGGACAACAGTTGGAAGTCAAACGTAGACACGTAGGTCGTTGCACGGGGCGACAAAAGAAAGGCGAATTACATGTCAAGCAGAACTGTAATTTATTCACTGGAGAAACTGGAGGATCAAGCAGAAAAACAAAGGAATGCCCGCCCCCACATAATGAATGGCAAACAAAAGCATTCTCTTAGGCGCCGCTGCAGCTGTCTGACATGGATGTGTGTGTGTGTGTGCTCTAGTGTCAAAGTTCAAAGAACGCGGAGCAAAAATTAAAACGGATTAGTTGGGCAGCGAGACATGAACCATGCCATGCTCCATCTTCATTCCATACCCAGCAGTGGCAGCAACAGTGGCAGCACCAGCCCAGCACCAGCCCAGCACCAGCCTGGGGCGTCAAAGGGTAAGTCTATAATTGCATTAGCCAGTGTCTGTGTGGGACTAGGCCCAGGCACAGGGATCCAGAGATTAAACCATCGTAAGCTGCCTGCCCCAGAACCAGGGCTCGGACGTTCCGTTTATTGAAAACCTATTACATTCTGTCTCTCTATCTCTCTCTCTCTCTCTCGAGGCGATCGAAATTGAAATGGGAATTTTACTTATTTGTGCACACACGAATAAATGCCATATAAAATTGACTAAATCAATGGCCAGTGAACCTAATTGAGTTACTTGAAATTGATTTAGTTGACAGACGAATATCCAAAATTCCATTGGAGCCATGCCTGAAAGGAAAACTGTGGCAGGAGCAGCAGAATTTAATTACTCGAATATGCACAGAAATTTACGCTATGCATTAAATATTTTATCACATAAATGTCGTTTGACTCCAAATTAAATTAAACATAATTTTTAATGTGACTATGATTATTTAATGTATAATTTATAATTTTTGGCCCTATGTCATAAAATAGAGACAAGAAACTGTTAAAAATATTATTATTATAATTATATAAAGCTAATAAAAAGTTAAAACAAAATATTGGTTCGTTAAATATATAAATAGAACCCTTAAGAGAATTCAATAAAGAGAATGTTATATCTCTTTTTCTGCACCATCGCTCTCTCTCTAGCTGCTCTCTCAATCTCTCTCTCTCTCTCTGCACAAAAGCCCTACAGCTTTTTGCTCTCGCTCTCACTTTCATTCTCTTCACTCAAACAAGGATGCTGTGAGCCAGCACTCAAAGCTCTGCCTCTCCATTGAGTTGAGCGCAACGGCGGAACTCTGTGCTGAAGTGAGTCCCCGGCATTGAGTGGCCATCGAGTCAAGCGTTTCGCACTTGATATCCCTTTACATTACTCGTATCCCTCTTCACCCGAAGTTCCCTTCTCGGTCGCTTTCTCATCATTTATTGCTTCTTCAGTGTCCCGTGTTGTTGTGTGCAATTCCACTTGGCTTAAATTTCATTTTCCTATGTCTTTAGCATTAGCTAGCACATTCCTTCTTCGGAAGCTCCTCTTTTTCAGCTCTGTTTTTGTTGCCACTTCATTCTGGCCCAAAGCAACGATAGCTGGAGAGCGGGCGAGGGGAGGGTAGTCTCTCCATTTGGCCTTTGTTTTTTATCTTTCGAGCATTACTCTGTTTGCCCTGCCTTGGATTGTACCCGTAATAGAGGTGGCCCCAACTGCTTTGCCTTCTTCTTATCTTCGTTTTTTTTTGCACTCGGTATTCGTGGCAGATAGGGGTATATGGGATTGAAGCGTGTGTGAATGAAGGCAGCTCCCTTAGCTATAGGATCAGTTGAACATACAATCTACTCATACTCGTATTTGCTGCCCACACCAATGATGCTTGTAGCAAATATTAATCCTTCTCTTATGCAAGTTTAAATTTAGAAACATAAACATTTTCCATCGATCTACTATTTCAGCTTAAGATAAGATTAAAATTAAGAACTTGTTATGAGTTCTTTGATTTGTTGCTAACAGCTTAAAAGAAACTCCGTGCGGTATTATGGTCATTTCTCATTGCAAATTGAACAGGGTATTCGATATTCGCATTACTAGACTATACCTTTGATTTTTTGGTTTGTCCTTTGCTGGTTTTGTTTTTATTGAACAGCTCTCTCTTTGTTTGATTTTTGTCAACGCTTCTCTGATACTTTGGTTGTACTGGCTGCTGGACTGCTGGGCTGCTGGACTGCTGGGCTGCTGCTCCTTTGTTGGGGCTCCATCTTAGTTACATAAGTGGCGCTGGGCAAGGACTCTGCATTTTGCGTGTTTGATTTTTATTTTGCTTCATTTTTCCATTGTTCATTTCCCGGTTAGTTGCTCTTTTAATCGCCTTGCTTAGTTATCTCTGTGTCTTGTGTCTTGTGTCCTGTGTCTTGGGGCGGTTCGAACTTCTGTGAGCAGGCTTTGGGCTTCTTAGCCAGGCTTTCAATTTCAATTAGTTGAAGAGAGTTTGAACGTGGCTACGACTTAATCCTGTTGCTGGTGTTTTGTTTGAGCGATTGGGTTAATATTTAATTGACATTCACTGAGATCAAAGTGAGTTTTCCTAATTTATGTCGGTAATCCTTTGGCAATCCTGGCGAAAACACTTTGCCAGGTAATTTATTATTTTGTACTTTTTACATTTTTCTTTGGCTTTGGCTTGGCTTTTGTTTTATCGCTATTGATACGCTAATTACAAGCGATAATTTATCAAGCGCACACACAGATAATCTCGCACATAGTAACACGTATCGCTGGCTGCTAAAAATTCTGCTGCAGTGGCAAAAATTGCTACTTAATTACGTTGGCTTTGGCTTCGGCTTCGGCATCCGCTACATGCTCCATGCCCCGTCTCCCACGCCATTCCAACCATTCCCCACTCTCTGCAGCTCTCTTTCCCATCCTCATTCTCGACGTCAATGTCACGATTGCAGGTTTTCCACCCTCGTTGCCCCTGGCTGGGGTAACTTTACAATTAACTACTAATTGCTCATACGCCACGTTTCCTGGCTGGCACTAGCACAAAGTCAGGTGTGCGTGGCGGCTCACACACACACACACACACACATCCAACCGTCGCATCCATCGCACTTGTCTTTCTTGGCCTTCCTTTTGCGCTAATTATCCGCGTTGTCACCCACCTTTGTCGCTGTTGTTGTCTGGCATTTACTGAATTAAGTTTTAAATTTTTATTAAATGCCTTTGCGCATTCTTTCACTCTCTCCGCAGTCGCCATTCCTTTCTCTGTGCCTTCCTTGAGGCTTTCAGCTACTGTAATTAGTTTTTAATTGCTTTTCAGGGGAACGTAACTATGCGAACGCCGACTGGGGCCCCCGACAGGACCTCCATAAATAGTTCACTTTTGCTCCCGACAGCCTAAAGATTTCCCATTTTCCATTTTAACTTTTTACACTTTTTTTATGGGCCCAGACGCAGACAGAGAACCCCGGCCCAGGTCGAGGTCCAGGCCCATTCGCAGCTGTGGCAAAGTCAATCAGCAATCGGGAGTGCCCCACATCAACGGCATGTTCAGGCCAATGGCACAAAGGCAAAGAGAGGCGAAAAATAGCATGCAAATAAAAGGAAAGTAATCACAAAACTTTCGCAATAAATCTATGAATATAATGAAAAACCCAAAGTGCTACCCAACATTCTTGCTCGCTATTACAATTTCAATATTTCACATATACATATCTGCATGTCAATATGGAAATGGATGGCGGCCCTGGGAGGTCAGTGCGACAATAAAATACTCTCCGTCGTGGAAAGTTGACAATGAATAGGCAGCAGACTCTAGCACTCATGGAATATTAATCCATAATACAAACCATTCAATCATTTGTTAATAATACGATACTGCTGCTCAATATCTTGACTTTGATATGGATCAATATGGGTTTCGACTTACCCCATTTTGGGCAATTATTCCAAGATATCCATTTCAGAAACTTGAACTTGTACTCGCCCATCAATCAATACAGCCTCGGCTCTTATTTCGATTACACTTTCGTTTTAAATAAATTAATCTTTGCCAACTCTCGCTTAAGTCAGAGATAGCTTCAATTACATAAGGTAAATACTTTGCACAAACAGAGTATCAATCAACAGACATGGCAAGCAAAATGGGTCCACAACATGAAGAGCTTTTGGTCCTTCCAATTTGCCCACAAACACAAACACGCAGATACGCACACACACACACACACTCACCTCATGCAAATTGCAAACACATGTCGAAGGCGCAAAACATTGTCAAACAAAAAATGAAAAATTTATGAAAACGAAAATGAAACAACAACAAAATCATAAGTGGAGCAAAAATATGTCGCGCCCAGCGTAAAAAAAAAAATGTATGCATACAAATATCAAGCATATTTTACAGAGGATAGCAGAGAGTGAGAGACAAAGAGAGAGGGGGATGGTAGGGCGAAATTTTCGTTTCGTTTAGGTAAAACTTCCAACTCATTTCGCACAAATGACAAGCCATTTTGTGTGCCGAGTGCCAAATATTTTACATGCCAGGCAGCAAAACATATTTTTTTGGCACAAAACTGCACACCCCTAAATCGACAGACGAAGCAGCAGTCGAATAAGAGGGAAAGCCCAGTATGCAGAGGATGAAGAAGAACCAGTCTAAAGGGAAGAGAAATTACCATAGAGAGGGAGTAGCAATATCAGCATAGCAGCAGATGTCTGCTTTCGAAAATCACTCATACGCAACGCTGCCGCTGAGCATTGAACAGCTTCAATTGCCGTTTGATGGTTCATTAAAATTTTGCTTGCTGCATTGGGTCGAGAGCAATCGAGCACAATAAATCGAGACCAGGTGCCATGCGGGCAGAGTATTCAAATAAATGATGCAAGCTACCGGCTCCTGCTGCAGCAAGCTCCAGTTCGACTGGAGTGGCAGGAGTGGGCTGTGGGCTGTGCAGCTGCCACCTATGCCAAGCCTTAGATAAATAGCGAAATAAATTAAAGTGTGCCGCATGTTTTAAGCTTCGTCCCGGCTGGCAACTTAATTGCCGACTCGAGTCAAGACTGTGCCAAGCAGCCGAGACTGGAGAGAGCCTTAACCTGAAAAAATACTCATATTCCACATATCGCTTTCGTAATAATATTAATAGCATACCACACACCCAAGCAGACAAGCCATTGAGGCCTGCACACATATGGCAGGTATTTATGTCAGCCAAAATTGCAAAACACAAAATGGTAGCCCATGCGCTAGATCTAACACGGGGATATTAGGAAAGGAGATTAAAAGTAGGCCTTGGAGATGACTGAAATTATTTATAGACAAATATATAGCGCAACAATATTTAATACAATATTTTATGAACATTTCAAGACGGGGGTTTGAACAGGACTCAAAAATTAACTGGTAAATCTTAAGTATGAGCATGAGGTCTGTTCAATCAGGACTTTAATATATTTTCTACATTTTTTAATGCACATTGGCATTCCATTTCTAACAAAGCTATTTATGTGTCAACTAAAACCTTTTTTACCCACGAACCTTTGACTAACATACATACTCCCAAGAAGTGTATGCCTTTGTCGCCTCTGCAAATTCCCCAAATTTTTCATCAGTTTTCTTGTACGTTTACGTATGCGATACACGCACCTGTTTGGCCTGGGCTGGCCTGGGCTGAGCCACATATCTAATTTTAAACATTTCTCAAACTCAATTACATGCCAAGAAGCCGTGCTGCGGTAGATGATTATGGAGAGTGGGAGCGAAGACGAGTCGTGTAGGTGTGCCCCTACCAAGGTAATTGCTTGCAAATTACACAGTTACAGAACCAACACAAGAAAAAACCCGAGCATAAAAAGAGAACAAGTGAAAGTAAGACAAAACTGAAAGCTGAGAAAACTTTCCAGCAGAGCTACGAGTGTCTAATGTTGAGAGGCTCCTCAGCGTCGTCAACGCTGAGTCTAATGAAATCAAACAAAGACACCGGCAGGATGGCACATCTCCAGGGGTGTGGAAATCATCTTAAATTAGCAGCAAAACTCGGCAATTATGCGAGAAGTTGGACAAAACCAGTTGCCAACTTTACTTTACGCAACTTTACTTGGCTTGCCATTTCTTTTTGTGTGTGTTCTTCTTTTGAGCAAATGCTAATGACTGAAAGTGCCACAGAGAGTAGTCACAGCGGCGTGGGGGATGGGAGAGTCAAAGTCAAGCCACAGGTTGACTGACAAACATATTGACAGCGCGTCGAAGGGGGCCGAAGTGGCTGCCGGAAATGGCAGCACGGTACGGCACAAAATGGCTGCTTGTTTGCATCCGGTCTGGGCCAAAGATGGCAAACACATTTAGCCATGAAGTGAGGAAAGCCTGCTCCGTTCCGTTTCGTTTCGTTTCGCCTCGCCTACCATACATATTTTATGCAAACGAAAAGCACACTCTACCTCTTTGCCCCCACACGGCAAACTTAAAATGGAAAACCGCGGCTTCTCCTTCACATTGCTCCCCCAGTCTCTCTCTTTCTCTCTCTCCTCTAAGCAGCACCCTTACTACCCGTTCTGACTGGGACTGTCTAGTTCATATTAATAATTCATAAAAATTTATGCGAAATAGACAACATTTGTGTCAGTTCTGTCAGTTGCTGCTGCGGTCTAACCTGGCAGACAGCCGCCCGGACTGTGGTCGGCGGCGAACAATAATGGAGAGGAGAGCCAGAGCCAGAGCCTGCCAATGTAATCGAGTATGCCAGCTGTTTTGTATATTTTACGGGAATACTTGTATCCATAGATTTTTCTTTGTTTTTTCCCAGGTTATATTCCTTACATAACATACAGCTGCTGTTGTTCAAAGTTATATGGATGTGCCTGTTGTTTGTACACTCTTTTGTTGGTATACAAATTTGTATAATTTTTTAAATTTAAAGTAAATTGGCTTATGCACAACTTTAAGCAATTTATTTTATAATTTTGTAATCCCAACAACTTAAAAGCGAACGAATCCCACTATTACTGTAGCAAATTACTGATAATATAAACTTGCGACAAGAAATCTGGAATGTAGTCAAATCCTTGTTCAAACCAAACCAACATTTTTACACATATTTTTTTTTAGGTTTTATTAAGCTCCGGCTGCCACAATTAGAAAAGCAATTTCATGTTAAGCCGCTTAAAAGTAAAAAGAAAATTGAAATTGAATTTCCCTTTAGACATAGACATATTTATTTATTTTTTTTCATCTCATTGCCTGATGGGATTATGTCATTTATTTCCAAATCAAATCAAATCAGTCAGAGCGTTCGAAATTTTTCTACAAGTAACAAAAACACTCCCCAAATAATACTGTACTCGTATTTATTATATGGTTAAAATTCGCGTTTTGATTGTGCGTCGTATCATGTGCATTCTATATTGCTGGGAGGAGGCGTTCCTCGATTTCTTGGATCGCCACAATACCAAGATCCAGGCCGTGCTGCATCCGCTCTCGATGGCGTCGCTGGTGTCGGTCATCGGGTTCCTGTTCGTCTACGATATGCTCTACGCACTGCCAGAGCTTACCGACACCCAGGGACTGTGGTACAAGCTGCACTGCCTGTGGAGCATCTTCGCTGTGTACAGCATCTTCAGCAATCTGTGGGTCTGCTTCTGGACGGACACCTCGGTGCAGGCGCTGCCCGAGTACCGCCGGCGTCCGCATCGGGAAGAGGCACACCTGTGGCACTACTGCCCCAACTGCGAGATTATGGTGCCACCGCGTGCCTGGCACTGCCGCCTGTGCAAGGTCTGCTGCCTGAAGCGGGACCACCACTGCACCTTCACCGCCAACTGCATCGGCCACCTCAATCAGCGCTACTTCCTTGTCTTCCTCTTCTACGGCACGCTGGGCAGCTTCCAGTCGCTGATCTACAATTTTATGTACGTGTGGAGAACTGGTGCCTTTATCGTGGCGGATCCCTTCCTGATCTTGAGCTTTGGCCAGCCGGACAGAGACCCAACCATCGGCTCGAAAGTCCTGGCATCCATGGTGCTCAAGGTGAATCTGGTCGCCGCCATGGCCGCCGGCGGCATGTTCATCAGTCAACTGTTAATGGTCTACCGGAACAGCACCTGCTTCATGATGTCCGACCGCACCTACGACCTCGGACCGATGAAGAACTTCCGCCAGGTGCTGGGCAAGCGCTGCTTATGGACCCTCCTATCGGTGCACATCAATAGTCCCCTGCCCCACGACGGCACCGAGTGGCCGATGAACAAGCACACGGACGTCTAGATATCCCAGTAACCCACTGTGAAACCCACTGTGAAACACCATCATCATCCCCGCTGTACATACTCGTAGACGCTTGGTTCGATTACAGATTCTCTATTCCCATGCTTTTGGCCAGACAATCGAGTTTCTCGCTTCATTTAATTCGGCAATTCGTGTCGCCATTCAATGTGCTAATTACCACTGGCAATGCGGTGCGAGGGGTTGGAATGGGAATGGGGATGGGAATGGGGATGGCAGAGTTGCCACGCGCCAGGATCTCATCTGATTGCTAGATGGAATTGCAAATTTCTGGTTTGTTTTCTTGGTGAAGGGTATATGCATTTTGATGGGTAGCTCTGTACTAGGTGGGGGATGCTAATGCTAAATTTATGCAAACCCTAAGATATGTAGAAATAAATGAAGCGAATAAACGACAGAGAAATGGAATGATATAATAATGAATGTTCAAAGGTTGAAGCTAACTGGGCTATGCAGCTACAAAGCAGCTAGGTACAGTTGACAGATAGAACAAAAGTACTAAAATTATTATTATAGTAAATAATAGCATATAAATAAAAGTACAGGCATACTGACAAAACAAGATAGAAATTCAAATGGCAAATGGATTGGCAAAGGAAACCATTTAATATTTTAAAGATAAAAGGATCAACTAGGATCAGTTTTATTTGAGTTAAGAAACAGGATAAGTCAGATAAAAAATACAACTGCATGCCAATAAGTTACCATCATTTATCTGTAGATATTCAGATATGAGTAGTCGAAGAACCGCTTTGCCTTGAACCACTGCCCACTTGCTTGCCTCAATCCACTGCATGGCCAGTGGGTGCAGTTAGGATATAACAAATTCGACTAGGAAGCAAGCATTTCCTTTCGACATTTGACGCTTAGTATTTGCATAAATTTGCGCCTCACCGAAATCCCAGCGAATTGGCTTGCAGCGAGAGTCACAGCCCCTGTGCTTGCCTCTCTCTATTCATGCCTCAAACCTCAGATCAGACCATGGCTTGTGACACCTTTTGCCGCAAGTCGAAAACACTTGTCAAGTGTCGGGAAAAGCCAAAAAACCGTTTGAAAAATGAAGGCGACAGAGACAGGACAGGGATTGGGGGCAGCTCCGAGGATGGACCGGAGGCTGAATGGGGCTCGAGGAGAATTAATGACGGCGCATGTCACTGACAAGCCACGAAACATGGAATCAAAGTCCGACGGGGGGGAAGGGACAGGACGGAGGCGTGGGCGTGGTGCCGTTGCCGTTGCATGAAAAATGTTCGAGGTGCGAAATCTGTTGCGAGGTCTAAACAACATAATTGCCAAATAAAAAAGTCGCCGCCGGCTTAAAGCGATGACCATTAATCAAAACTCAGAGCTGGAGAGGGAGAGGACGCTCCGAGGAGCAGCAGTAAGCGCAGAACCATACCATCTGCCTCCGGTCGACGGCGACCTCCCGCACGGAACGTGCACTGGAAGTCCGCTGAGAAATGGCACTGTCAACACTTTTTGGCCAATCGGAAAGCAGAAGCCAGACGGGGGGGCAGCGACAGGGACAGGGGCACGGAGCCAGTCAGCGACATTTGTTCCGGCCATAAGCGTTGGCCATGTCTAAGCAGAGCTTTACTTTCATTACCGCCTCCGTCGATGCTGCCGCCGGCTGATGGCTGATGACCTCCGATATGGGGCCAAGTCTGATTTCTGATTGCAGCGCACTCAATTGGGCAACTTCCTGTTAGGACAGGACTGAACCGGAATGTAGAGGACAATATTTGCTGATACGTGTGCCTGGTCTGCCTGGCCAGCATTTTTACGGCGAATCAACTTTAAAGTAAACTCCACTCCACCCGAATCCAACTGAACAAAGATCCAACCGAGACCACAGACCACTCGGGGTTCCAGTGACGAGGGGGAGTGACGACTTCCCTCACATTAGCAGTCAAATAATCATACGCCGCATTGTGCCGGGCCGAAAAGGGGAATGGGAACGGGGATAGAGGAGGGTGGACCTGTCGTGGCATCTGTTGTGGATTTTTGAATGTGCCGTCAACAGTTTCCACGGCCAGAGAGGAAAACGTTTGCCTATCGGGCAATGAAAATGGGAATGGGAATGGAGCTCGGTTGGAAATGGGAATTCTCGCACTGAGAGGAGGTACGGGGAGAAGGAACTTTAAACTGCGGGCCTTTGGCTGATGCAGGAGGATGAGCAGGAGGAGAATGCGTCCTTAGATAGCAACCACTGCCACTGCCACTGCCCCTGCCTCCGCCTCTGCTGCTGTCCCTGCCTCCTGCGTCTCTGGTTAGTTGGTTGGTTGGTTGACTCTGCCAACATCGTGCGACTCTTCAAAGGGCCAGGAGATAGAGGGATGGGGAATGGGGACCAGGAACACGACTACGACTGGTATGACACGCGACTGCTGGTCGGGATCATGGGGGTCATTGTAATCATAACGGTGACTCTCTCTTTGCTGGTGCTGAGTCCCAAACAGGACAAAAAGTGCGCTGAAATGGCGCCAAATTAGTCAAATCGCATAATGGCCACAATACAGGGTGCCCGCTGCATAATACTCGTGTAATGTGAGCAATTTTCAACCATTTTCGAATGTCAAGTCAATTGTCCAGACCCTCTGGACTCCTTTCCCCATTCGGCGCAGTTCTTTTGGCAAACAAACAAAAGCAATCGACTGGAGCGGCTTGGCTTCATTCTCAATCTGCTGCTGCCTCCTCTGCTCCGTCTTAGAAGCTGACGCTGACTGCTCTGCTCTGCTGCCATCTCTGCTGCTGTCTCTGCCTCTGGCTCTGCTCTGCTCTGCTTCTGGATGGATGATGGACAAATGGCATCCCAAAAGTGAGCAGCGGCTAAGCAGCGTAGTGGAGCGGACGGACAGCAGCCGCAGCAGAGGCGCGCGACAGTTTTTATGATTTTTCGTTGGCTGTTTTTCTGTTTCTCTGTTTCTGATTCTCTTTTGTTTGCTGTGCAATTATTTCCCCTGCCGCCGAATGTGTGGACTGTAATGGCAGCAATGTTAGTGTTGCTTCTCTTACAGTTACCATTACAGTAGCTGCTCTCCGTTTTGAGGGGGTGGCTGTTAACCCACCCTCTATTTCGCATCACCCCATGCTGGTCGCTCACACTGCTCGCTTCGCCTCACTTCTCTTATGGTTTTGGGGGAATTCTTTTTGCCATATTTCCTTTGAAATTCAACACTTTGTTTCCACTTTGTTTTCCGCATTTCTTGTTCGGGTGTTGGAATTTTCAGCAAATTTGCATACATTTCATGCGGCTTGCACTTACACTCCTTGTCCCCCCACCCTCTGGCACTCTCCCACCCCCCTCTTGGTGTCAATGTATCAATGTATTTGCGTGTCTTTGGGTCTTTGGGTAATTTCATTTTCAGGAAATGTTTCACCTTTTTGTCGAGGACACTTTCTGCTCTCCCCCTAGCAGTCGCTCTCCAGCTCTTTGTATTTGCATTTGCAGCTGCCTGTGACCCCCTCTTGTTTTTCCGTCTTCCTTTCACCCTCCCCACTTTATTTGCCTGGCACTTCACACGCTGCCACTTTCCACTTAACTTACCCCGCCTCACACCACACGTGCACACATTTCCCACCCTTCTACCTATCTACCCATCTACCCATCTACCCATCTACCCACCCACCATTGTCCCACCCCCCCACCCATTCCCATTCCTTGCGGTCATTTAACTGATGTTTCTATCATGCCCAGTGCTCGCTTTCTCTCTCCCCCTCTCTTCTTGGCCCTGCGGCTGGTAAATGTTGAAATCGTGCGAAAAATTAAATAAATGACCATGGTCCGATTTCTCCCATTTTCAGGTCCCATTTCCATTCCCCGTTCCCCCTTCCCAGTGCGCACGAACCGATCGGGTTCTCTGTTTTGTTTCCACCTTCTTTATGGCTTTAATGTCCTATAATTTTGCATTGATTTCCATTTACCTTTGCGATTTATGGCCCAAGGGTTAGACTTTCTATCCTAACTAGGCTCCATTTCTATTTCTTATACATCTGGATGCCACACACATAAAAGTATCCAATATTTCATTATTTTAAGCATATAAAAATGGAATGACATATGGGAATGCAAGGTATACGCCCCTGAACTGAGCAGAACCCCGCTCGTTTTTTCAAATATTAAATTTTTGTTCAGTGCACTCATATCAAGAGACCTCTGCGGTCTACCCCTCCTCCCCCCCACCCCCCACGTTTAATATGAGTTTTTACATATTTCATTCGCTTACACTTTTCCTTTTCCCCTATATTCCCCCCTCCCCCCTACCTCGTTTTTCCATTCAACAACAAATTGGCCAACGGGCCCTCCGCTTGTAGTCCGAAATTGCCTTTCATACCGTCAATTCCATCAGCAATTTCCGCGCCAATTAAAAAATTGTTGCAACTAGCCAGCTCCTGCTCTTGGTCTTGCTCCGGGCCCCCTCGGCATACCCCACTTGTGCATGCCATGCACGCACTGCAACAGAGGGGGGGAATGCTATGGTGTGCGGGATGTGCGGGATGCGTGCCAAGTGTGATGGGGGAATTCGGGTGTGGAATCGCGAATGAGGCGTCCATCCAGCTCCCTTCTTTTCGTTTTGTTGTTCATCATAAATAAATACTGTTAATTTTTCAATTGTCCGCCAGAACGCTTAACGGTTCCCTCGCGTCGTGTCCGGCAGGCACGTGCAATGTAATGCCCATAATGGAGGACCCCCAGTCACCCCAGTCGGAAATAAATGCTGGCTGCTGTGGTGCTTCCAGACTGCGAATACCCTTGCAGAGCCATAGAACTTTAATTTATTTCATACACATGATATTGCGGCACGATATTAATAATATAATATTAATATTAATATAATATATTATAATATTATAATATTAATATTATAATATAAATATAATTTAATAGTAAGAAGAGGAGTGTATCCTTAAATTAGAAAATTCCAAGCATTATTATCCCTGTTTTAATTAAAAGATTTAAAGATTGATAAACTCCGAGCTCTGATGCTGATCTGAGTTTGTTGCAAACTCCTCATAAAAACTTTAACACCTTCTGCCCGCGTATTCAAGGGGATTTCTGAGCATGGAGCAGGGGCAAGCCGATTCGCCATATGCCATGTGCTAGCCAGAGTTAAAATATGTTGGCCGGAAGTTTTTGGGCTACGTGGCAAAGGAAGGAGATTGACAGGCCCGATCACGACTTGGTGCCGGTGCGGGTGCAGGTTCGGGCTCGAGCTCGGAGCCCAATAAAGTTGACAGCATTCCAGCAGCCGGGAACGTGACAGATGGGAACGGGGAATGGGGGCTGGGTGTACATATGGAGATGGAGATGAAATGAGTCCCGCGTCCTGGAGTCCTGTCGGGCACGTGGTGTCGTCTGGCCGGGGCGGACGCCGTCTGGCGGCAAAGTTGGAACCGGCGTCGTAGCCGGATATCAAACAGTTTTGGCTGTTTGTTAGGATGCTCTTTGTTTCTCTCTCCCTCTCTCCCTCTCTCTCTCTCTCTCTCTGTGTGTGTTCTCCTAATAAACAAATATCTCGCACACACATGCCCCAAGCAGATGTCACCATGGCAGCTTCTTCCCTGTTCTGCTTATCGCGCCGGAACGGAGAACTTGATGAGCAAAAACCATTTTAATTTCAAAGGTTCCCCCGCTTGACATTCTATAAATCTGTCAGCATTGACAAGGCACAGCTGTCCGTGTCCTTCCCCCGAATTGGCATTCCTAATCGAAGCAAATTGAATCACATGTCCTCTCCTTCTACTCTTACGCGATAAGCGCGACAGGCTCCAAGCTACCGTCCTCCAAAAACAATGCAGAGAGAGAGGCACACAGCGTGAAACGCGGTTCTTGTGCGTAGGCGGTGGGGGTGGGGGTGGAGTTGGTGCGCCTAAGCCAGCGAAGCATAAATCTGCTCTCAGGAAAAGTGGATGCCTAAGTGACAGTCTGGATGCAGAGAGGAAGTAGTTGAAATGGAAGAAAAGCCTCGCTGAAAGATTATTGCAGATCTTAGTGGCTCTCTGGCATGGGATCAGCCTTGCTCTCAGTATTAGACAAAGACAGTACTGGCTAAAGTACTGGCTATATGAAAGAGCAATTAAATTGCATTGCAAATTTGTAAGCCGCCGCAATACAATTTAATTCCTTAAAGGATTCTTCTTTTGGCAATGGAATTAAATAATATCATAGCCTGTTTCCACGTGCTTGTCATGGGCGAATTGATTGAATGCCATAGACGACTCATGGTGGCTTTGCAAGGCAAACCAATAGACAAGTGCCTGAAAAATGTCGCCTTATTGAACTCTGAATTTTCTGCTCATTTACAGTAAAGAAACTATAATATTTTCGCACAAAAACTGCTCTTTTTTAAAGCGAAACAAAGAACATTTAACTTTTTAAGCTGACATTTTTGCGCCACATTGAAATACCGCTGCAATGGCATTAAAATAATAAATCAAAGAGCCTTAACCATACCCAATCAATGAATGGTTAAATCCCGCCCAAATGTATGGCATAAAAAGCATATTTATTGTATTTCCCACCCACTGTGGTACATAATTCGCAAATTAAATTAGCCCAAACCACACCAAAAACAGAAAACCCATTTACATATTAAATAAATAAAATTATCAAATTAAATTATATAATCGAAATACAAATACTCGCAACAAAACAATTTTTGGTTGCAGTTCATACACTAGCAGAGGGTATAATGATTTTGGGTAATTTTTACAAGGCAGAGAAGAACGAATGTTCGATCCTATGAAGGTCAATTAACCAGCGATCCATGCAGATTATTTTAAGCTTTATTTTAAAGTTTTCAACACGTCTCTCAAAAGCGAAGCATTTCTTTTGAAATGCAAAAATCTGAAGTGTATTAAATGCTTCGATTCGTAGGCTGCTTGCATTTTTTCTTTGTTGTTTTTCATTATTTTGTGGCCATTTTATTTTTGTGCACTTTGTTTGGGAGTAATTAATGAGCTGTTCCGAAATCCCTTTGACCTTAAGCGGAGGTCATGTCTTGAGCGGAGATCCACTCCGGCGTGCTGCCTTGCCATCTCATGCCATTCTCACTCACTCTCCCTTTTCAGTCACCCCGCCCACGCCAGCTCATACAAATTGTATCTACTTACCAGCAGCAAGAGAAATTAATTTACGAGGTGAAACTTATTTGCGAAACCCTTTTTGCGCTCTAACGGATAGAGGGGTGCTGCAGGGTTGCAGAGGGCTGGAGGTAGGCGGTGGCAGTGGCAGTCCATTGAAGCGTTTAAATTGCTGTCAACAAAAGGCAAACAAATAAATAAAAGCCAACATCCTCCAAGGGCGGTGGATGGAAAAGTGACAAAGAGGGGCGGGGACCGCACAACAAATATGTCTACAAATAAAGGACATGGGAGGGGAAAGTCACAGGGTAAGGAAATGGAGGCAGGGAGAGGTCCTCTAAAAGGAAGACCCTCAAATGACCCAAACGAAACCAAGACGAAACGTGCGCCAAGTGGAATGATTAACACATTGTAGATGGGGCTGGAATGGCTGCCGTTGAAGGAATGGCAACTGTTCCAGGAACCTGGGACCTCTGGCAGGAATTGGGACCTGTGGAGGGGCGCAGGGGTCTTTGATAGGATTAGCGGAGTGGCTGACTTGGTTAAGATAACACGCAAAATATGCCAGCCACTAACCGCAGATAGCGACAGGCTTTAATTATGAGCTCGTCAAGGCCTCTGTCTACACACTGCTCCACAATCACCACGGCACCGACCCCAACACACACCCCCACTCCCACACTCCCCTTCAAGGTCAATGGGAAATCTGTGAGTGGCAGCAAACGAGGCACGCTAAATGCTCCACGCTCCTGTCCGGCTGACGTGGCAGGCACACAAATGGCACATCAGCAACGGTGCAGGCGAGCCGGCAACGGAAAATGGGAGGCACGCGCAGGATATGCAAACAAATCGAAGAAAAGGTAGAATCAAGATGAGATCTCAGTCACACATGCAATACTCAAGCTGGGTATACTCTACCAAAGCGAAGGATAGGCCAAATCTCTTTACAGACTGGTAAGAGATGGTGAAAGAATCTTCAAACCCCAACCGAAAATACAAATACCCGATTGGTATGGTCATCGGAATTACCCTTGCGAGAAAGAGCCAGCAAATGGAAATCAGCACGAAAATGGCAAACATGTGGCAAGGCCATGTATACGGAGCATGTGGGTGGTTGAAGGAGAGAAGTGGGAGTTGGGCAGGGTATAAGTTGCGGCCAAGGACTGCTCAATCGAGTTAACCATGGAGACTATAAATAGCCGAGTGCCGTGAATCGAGCATGCATGCAAATGGCCGAAAAAAAAGCACATCGGCACTAGGAACGGATTCCGCTCATCAATAATGCAATTGGTACAGCAACATATATAGATACGGCAGGATAAGTAGGTACAGATACAGATACAAATACAGTTGGTGATTGAGGCTGAGATACAAATACACATCATGGAAGAGGAGATGGGGATTCAGATTCAGATTCAGACATTGATATGTCAACTAATCCGCACTTTTACTTACAACTAGAGATGGCAGATGGGCTGAGTATTTTTACTTGCCCTTGGCCCACGGCCCACGCCCATCGCCAATTGTGACCTTACCCCAAAACACAGTCCCACTTCCTCACAGCCCCCCCGTCTAGCCATACACCTTTCCACTCTCTTTCTCCTTCTAGCTGAGTGCTGGCAGGACATAATCGCTTGTTGATCCTTTCTAAATACCAGCGAACCAGAGACGAGTTTAGGAACAGGAACTGGGGAGTGTGTCATCCGGTCCGGTCCGGTCCGGCCAGCACCGGGTGACATAATCAAATCAATAATTTATGAGTCCACTTCGCACTAAGCGGATTTACATTGCCCAACACTTGGTGGGTCTCCCTCGGGGGATCAGAGCGAAAACATTTTTATTTCTTTTTTCTATTTCTGCCAGGGTATTTGGAACCGAAAGAGAATCAGAAACTGATATCAATTAGGGGGAAAGTGAGAAGTTTGTTTGGCTGTCGAATTGGCCAACTTTTGACTGGTGGAAAGTGGGGGCAAAGAGTGGGAGGATTGGCCAAGAGTGGGAACAGGAGGAAGCGACTACGCGCACACTCCGTTCGCCGTGGATGTGGATGATAATGCGAGTCAGCTAAGCAGGAGATGTGCCACAAAAAGTAACCCTGCCAGCACCAAAAGGATAACAGTGCCCGCACAATCTGTTACAGTCCACACTCTTCGCGACAGCGTAAATAATTGCAAAGCAAACAAAAGAGAATCAGACACAGAAACAGAGAAACAGCCAACGAAAAATCATAAAAACTGTCGCGGACCTCTGCTGCGGCTGCTGTCCTTCCGCTCCACTCCGCTGCTTAGCCGCTGCTCACTTTTGGGATGCCATTTGTCCATCATCCATCCAGAAGCAGAGCAGAGCCAGAGGCAGAGACAGCAGCAGAGATGGCAGCAGAGCAGAGCAGTCAGCGTCAGCTTCTAAGACGGAGCAGAGGAGGCAGCAGCAGATTGAGAATGAAGCCAAGCCGCTCCAGTCGATTGCTTTTGTTTGTTTGCCAAAAGAACTGCGCCGAATGGGGAAAGGAGGAGCAGAGGGTCTGGACAATTGACTTGACATTCGAAAATGGTTGAAAATTGCTCACATTACACGAGTATTATGCAGCGGGCACCCTGTATTGTGGCCATTATGCGATTTGACTAATTTGGCGCCATTTCAGCGCACTTTTTGTCCTGTTTGGGACTCAGAACCAGCAAAGAGAGAGTCACCGTTATGATTACAATGACCCCCATGATCCCGACCAGCAGTCGCGTGTCATACCAGTCGTAGTCGTGTTCCTGGTCCCCATTCCCCATCCCTCTATCTCCTGGCCCTTTGAAGAGTCGCACGATGTTGGCAGATGCTTAGCGGTACATTTTGTCCTGTAGCCAAAGCCAGCAGCCAGAAGGAGGAAGAGGACGAGTCAACCAACCAACCAACTAACCAGAGACGGAGGAGGCAGGAGCAGTGGCGGAGGCAGTGGCAGTGGTTGCTATCTAAGGACGCATTCTCCTCCTGCTCATCCTCCTGCATCAGCCAAAGGCCCGCAGTTTAAAGTTCCTTCTCCCCGTACCTCCTCTCAGTGCGAGAATTCACATTTCCAACCGAGCTCCATTCCCATTCCCATTTTCATTCCCCGATAGGCAAACGTTTTCCTCTCTGGCCGTGGAAACTGTTGACGGCACATTCAAAAATCCACAACAGATGCCACGACAGGTCCACCCTCCTCTATCCCCGTTCCCATTCCCCTTTTCGGCCCGGCACAATGCGGCGTATGATTATTTGACTGCTAATGTGAGGGAAGTCGTCACTCCCCCTCGTCACTGGAACCCCGAGTGGTCTGTGGTCTCGGTTGGATCTTTGTTTAGTTGGATTCGGGCAGAGTGGAGTTTACTTTAAAGTTGATTCGCCGTAAAAATGCTGGCCAGGCAGGCCAGGCAGACCTGCCAGACCAGGCACACGTATCAGCAAATATTGTCCTCTACATTCCTGTTCAGTCCTGTCCTAACAGGAAGTTGCCCAATTGAGTGCGCTGCAATCAGAAATCAGAATTCGACTGGTTTGGTGGGACATTGGGGGGTAGTAAAACCTTGGTTAGATGTCGTCGGATGAAATGGCGCCGATCGAGTGATTGATAAAATGATAATTTAAAAATAGTTCTTTAAAATCGATGAGGGAAAGGCTTTAACTTCAGTCAATTAAAGGCAATCATCATCTTGCCTTAAGCCCAATATTTGTTCACTTTCAAAAGCAATCTGATTCTAACAAGGTACACCATAATTTCATTATTATTTTTCCTAAACAAATCATGGAGCAGATTTGCTAGACACAGAGACGAGGGGCATCGCTTCAGCAGACAGAAAAATTCATCATACGCCACATTGACCGCAACCCTTTATATCTCTCGCGAATGATGGCGTGGCGTGCCACGCATGTGGGCCACTTGTGCACACACACAATGAGCATTCCCCATGACGCCAGCTGGCAGTCAGGGAGTGCAGTGAATACTCCAGAAATCGAAACGTTTAACCATGAAGGAATTTGACTAATGTTTGAAATACAATTTGATTCCGAATTGATTGCAAATTAACAAATATTACGTACCAAACTGAGAGAGTTTTTTGAAATTAATCAGAATTATAAATTCAGTTTATAAATACCAAAAATCGAAGAACACACATGACCTGTACTCTGACGCAGTAAATGGAGATCCTGTAGGAACTTTACAATTTTAAGAACTTTTCTGTCAGATTCTCTATACCGAGCAGCTACTGTAATTACGTGCTTATATTTTTTTTTGTGTCGATTTATCGCTGCAAATATTTAGTTCTGCTTATTGAAATTCAAGTTGGATAAACTCTTACCCTTTACCCATCCCACCACAGTAGCGTACCCCTTCAGCCAGTAGTCTCTCCTACCCCCTTGCTGTCCAAGCAGACAACTACAAATAGTTGGTAACGCAGCAATCAGCAGCAAAAGCAGCAGAAGCGACCTCGAGTTGCCGCCGGGCAGTGCCCACAAATAGCGGCAAGACAAACCCGACACCCAGCACTTGGCCAACATCCTCCCCTACCGCAGCTGGTGCTTCCCCTGCTGGTCGCTCTGCCTCTATTGCCACTGCTCCTTCGGCTGCCCTGCAGCGTAGCGGCCGCAACGCCTCCTGCCGCAACTTTTGCTACTGCCACACTATAAATATAACATTAATTTTTATGCTCTCATATTTAGACACGCTTCAGCGCACACCCATACTATAATGTACACACACACACACGAACACATAAAGATAGGATGCCATTGAATGACGTTTATGAGCGATATCGTTGACGCCGCTGCTGCCGCTGCGCAACATTCACTGTTAAGTTTTTGGCAGTGGATTAGCAGTGCCTTAACAGCAGCATCCACAACTGTTAATGCGCTGCGGTTGAAACGGCGACTGCGGGTGCGACTGCGACAGCGACAGCGACGTCAACGTCAGCGACGGCTTCTATTGTCATTTGCCACATGTGAAATTTACCGTTACTTCTTAGCCGACATTCATTCGCCGTTTACATTCCGCTCGCGTTGCGCTTTATCCGAAACTGCGTTTTGAGCGCGACTTTCGCGAGCGTTTTTGTGCATTTGAATTTTCGATTGCGATTTTTATCGCTCTACGCTGTTGTTATTGGTGTCTGTTGGTGTTGGTGTTTTTGTTGTAGGATCATTAAAATTTACTGTTGGAATTGGTCTGGAAAATGGCTGAAGAAAGGTGTGAAAGCTCAGGTTATCCATTAAAAAATATGAAAGAATGAGAATTAAATTGAATAAAAATAAATTAGAGACATAATATAATTTTTAAAAATAAAACACTATTATTTAAAAAAAAAATACAACTAATTTGCAATATTCATACAAATAAAAAAAAACAATGTATAAAATAAATAGTGTTAAAAAAATATAAAAAAAAAATGTATAAATACTTCCGAATTCCAGCTTTAAAATTAAAAAATAAGTTAATTTAGTAAGATGTTCTTTACTGCATTTAAAATATATAAACTGCGTTCTAAAAATATTCCACAGACAAACCAAAATTCTGAAAAGAATGTTATTCAAGCAGTAGCTGAAAATTGTACCAAGTGCTAGGCCCCCCCTCACACCTTTGTGTTTGACGCAGATTTTAAGATATGTAAAAGCAATATGCTAATTAAGTGAATAGCTTAATAGAAAATGAATGCAAACCCTCCGCGGGTCATGTAATTGTAAATGGTAAATCGAAAAAGGCATTTCGAAAATGCACTGTAAAGCCTACGTGTAACTTTCAGAATCGCGTCGTCAGTCGAGTAGTTCGGAACCATACAGAAAGTGTTTCAATATAATTCGAGTTTAATGAACACAGAAAGCCAGCCACATGGAGGCGACAGGACTAAGTGTCTCTATAAATAAACGAAACATTAAAAATAGGAATAAATATTCCTAAATAAATAACAAACGTGATTGCTGCAACCTGACCTAGACCAAATCTCAAGGAGGAGTCCACACTCGATCCAGACCAAGCCAGACCTGGAAGCGACTGATACTTATAGTGGAAACAATACAAACATTACGGAACAGACCTTTTCAAATCATTTGCTACTTTAGTCATGTAATTCCATATTGCGTTGTTAGGCCCTTAATTCTTAGAATTGAAGGGCACATATACTAAATACGCTGTGATCCACGTAACAGACACTCGATACCACAAGGTTTCCGACCCCATATCGGCCAGGCACTTGTAGATCAAGGCCGTATCGATCTCCGCAGTTCCCATACTCCATACTACGGGAAGATCTGTAGGAACTGTCCTCATTACTCGCTATAAGATTGCCAAATTGGGTATAATATTTATTTCACCCATCGGTAGTCTGTAGTCTCTGTAGTCCCTGCTACGAGTAGCACCCCAAGAAAGATAGATTACGGTATCCGCTCATTATCTGTGTTTGTGCAAAGGGCTATCTATCAATCTGGGCAGTCGATAGATCCACAGACCAGACCCTTCACGCCTGCCAAAGACACAAAGACACCGTGCATTCCTCTCCAACAAGTCGCACTCGACGCAACTTGAACACACGACTCTGGGCTCTGGGATCTGGGCTGGGGACGGGCCGAAAAGCGATAAAATGCAGCGTCAAGTGGAGTGCTTGATTAGGCGCGCGATTTGCCAGCGATTTTGAAACGCCTGCAATTAGAAACGGCCGCAGATTGTAAACTAAGCCAGAGGGCGGGTAGGTACAGGAGGGGGAAGTACTGGGAACTGTCACGCGCAAGTATCACTCCCAAACTGGCAGGGGGTGGTGGTGCTTGAAAAATGATTTACACGCGTAAATCATAAATTATGTCCCACTTGAAATGGCCCGAAACGACAGACGCGGTGACAAATGCAGATGATGACAATGGGAATAATGATGATTGGGCTGCTGCTGCTGATGATTGAGACGATTGTTGTGATGCTTGTCATAATTATGTCCAGACTCCCGACTCCTTTGTCTCGAAAGTATGGCTGCAGTTTTCAGTTCTGCTTTTAGACTCTTATCAGCCAACCACCTATCGACGTCATTCAAAATTCCACTCAATTCAACTCAAAACCAAACCAAACCAAATCAATTCAATTTCGAATTTCACATTTCAATCGCTCGCATACACTCTCACACTTATAGTTTGATTGAATTTCAATGCTAATGAGCTGCCCGATTCCAATTCGGATTCCGAGTCCCATTCCATTTTCAGTTCGCGTCGGTCGCTGCTGGGCATCGCACCGTGAAAAGCTTCGGGTCGTCAAAATACCACCTGTCCAAGAACACCTGGATATAGCTTATATACACCATAATCGAGTATATATGGCAGCACAATTGTCGTACGATTATCGCACGTCCGACTGTTCGCATTGTCCGGCTTAATTAATAGACAAAAATATCTTTTTTTGCGCACTGATAAAACGTCGGAGGTCGCTGGTAACGCAAAAAGGAAGTCGCGATCTCTAGATAAAGTCTGAAAGATATATTTAGTTAAGCTAAAGCAGGCGTTGCACGATCGGGATTCTCCGGGAATTACCATGCTAAAAACTGATATTCGTGTACCAAAATTGGTACTGTTTGTGTTGCTATGGACGTTGTCCTGTTCTCAAGGTTGGTACGATAGTTTATAGATGAGGATACCGAAACTTCCCATTAATTAGGTCTTTTAAATAATAATATTATATTATTATTATTGCTGATTTTCTCATTGTCCATTGTTGCTTATTTGTTCTCATGCAGTTCCTGTAAAAACATCAAGTACTAAAAATCTCCTCTATCAGATCTTGTAAATAGTTTTGAAGCTCTATTCGAATATGATTGGGATCACCCACGAAGTTATAATATTCTTGTAAAATATTAAAATGTCTGTTCTTAGCACTCATATGCAATTTCCTTATCAACTCTTGTAACAATCGATTCGCAAACATCCGTACCATTTTAAAACTGAACAACTTTCCACTTGAAGGGTTTTTTTTTTGTTTCCCCACAAACAGTATTGACAGCAGTTTGATCTTCAAGTGGGTTTGTCTTGCAATTTAACTGGAATTTTTCATAATGAAACCCCAATTAAAGTTCCATAATAACTTCAGTTATTTGTTATTACTAGTTACAGGAAAGAATCTCAAGGTGTACAACAAATTAACAATTGTAATTAAATCAAATAAACCCTCCACATTATTTAGACAATTATGTAGAGTATTATGGACAAAATTGTAACTCATTCTGAACCATAATATATTTAATTAAAGATTATCAAAATTCCAAATTAAAAACTGTTACTGTGTAACTGTATGAATATTGATCTCCATTCAGATCTTTAACATTCAGAAGGTGTAACAAAAATTCATTCAAATATATGTTCGACAACATTTCATTGATCATTTACCATCGATCAACAGGTTTCCCTTGCGCACTTTCTTAAGAGAGATCAGAAAGATCGAGAGCAAGCAGAAACAGCATCGTTTCGGAGCAAGAGAGCCACGTTGTGTGCTATCTCCCACTCTCTCTCTCTCTCTTCCTCTCTTCGGGCTGGTGTCTAGTTAGTCGCATATTCTTGTGATGTGTGTGATAAGGCTACCTCTCTCTCTCTCTCTTTCTGTCTTAGCAGCAAGCAAGCAAACGAGACGCGATGCGACGATCGCGCGATCGAATCGGATCGTGATCGTTGCCAAAACGCTTAAAATTGCAGGCAGATTCTCGAAACGAAGTCATTTGAAAAAGGCGCGTTGTGGACAACGGATATTTTGTCGGCGGGCTTTTTTTATAAAGAAATCCCCAGCGTAACAGCAAAGCGAATGTAACTCAAAGAACATCGCAAACAAAACGGAAATAGTGTGTAAATATAGCGGCAAAAAAAAAACCGACTTTCAGCACGTGCCGCACATTCGCAGACACCTTGAAAATATGTACCGTACCGCAAAAACGACAGGGGGAAACAAAAATAATAACAGTCGACTGATAAGATGCTTTGTTTTTGTTTTATCGGAAATGCTGGCAGACGCGTGCCACGCTAAATATTGGACCTACGTAAACAATATTTAATTAATTACCGTGCGCGATCGAGTGATTGAATGGGTGGCTGGACCCATCCCACCACTTACAACGAATTCCACTGCCACTTTGCTTTTCAATTTACTTTTATAATTGTCAACGTCAACAGATCTGTGTTGTTGTTGCTGTTCTCTTCCTCGTCTTTCTCTGTCTCTTCTTGCTTTTTTGCATGCCTCTCCTCTCGCATTTCGCTGTCTCTCTTTCTCACTCGCTCTTATTTTTGGTAACTTTTGTTGTTGTCCGATATTTTTGCCTAATTCTTTGCGTGCTCACAGTTTTTCGGGTTTCTTATCCCGTACACTCGGAATACGAGGGTATATTGGGCTTATGTGTTAAAGGGGTATGTGTTAGGGAATATATTTATACATATGTATATATATATATATATATATTTGCCATATTTTCTAATCAGTGCAGCCCAAGTAGACACTCGTTTGTTCGTGAGTCTGATTAGCGGGTATCTGATAGTCGAAATATCGACTATGACGTTCTTACTTGTTTCTGTTTTTGGCGGTGTCTCGTTGTTGTCTTCGTATTTTGGTGTCGTACGATTTTAACCAGTTTGCCAGTTGTGTTTTTGTGAATATTTTTTGTGAGTGAGTGCGTATGTTCGGGCGGTCATCTTAAGAAATAAAATAAAGAGCGAAACGGGACATCAAAGGAAAGAGAAAGACTCGTAGTAGCCGCCGGGGTGTGGGATCTTTTGGCAAACGATGTCTGCAATGTTTTCACAGAGATTTTAGTGTTTATTTTTAAAGCGGCGCTGTGGTCTTTTGGCCATTTATGTGATTAGATAATCTCTGCTGAAGATCCAACGCTTCCTGCTTAGATAATCTAATTGCCAGGGTCAAGTCTTACCACCATTTCCTCCCTCTCCTTACACAGTGCCAAGACTTTGTAAAGAACTGCAACAAATAAATGCAAAAAAACTGAAAAGAAAAACTAAAGAAAAAGCAGAGCCAAACGTTAAACAAGTAAAATATCATACCATGGCCATAGGGTCACGCTCTATGGGCACTGCAAGTGATACCACAGCTTCAAGAACAAAACCAATAACAAAACCAATAAATACAACAATCAAAAGCAGCAACAACATCAATCTCTGCAACAATAGCAACAGCAACAGCAAGAGACGGACCGAACAGCTGTTCCGTTGCGCCTGCGCAAACTTCAATCTGCTGCTGCTAACGTTGATGCTCGGCCTGGGCAAATGTTGCACTGCCACGCCCACACCGCCCACAACGGCAGCAACACCAACAACAGCGGCTGCAGCAGCAACAACAACGCACCAACAATTGCTGGCTCCTGAAGCCGGTGGCTCATTGAGCAAACTGCTCGATGGCAAGACCTTCATCAACATGAGCTTCAAATTTCTGAATGTATCTGGAAAGATTGGCACGCCCCTCGGCATAGGTGAGAATGAATCCCAATAGAATGATGCAAAGCGAAGACAGAGAAAAAGAAGAAAAGTGTGAAGTTTGTTTTTAGCTTTGCCTTGTGCTAATTTTAGACCGCAAACGAAGTTGCAAGCGAGCTTTAGGGGGATGCGAGGCCTGGATACCCTAGATAGAGAGCAGAGAAAAGAAAAAACGAAAGAAATCTTATCTCAAAATACACATTTAATAGATAACCTTTCTTTGGGAATAGAAAACGTAGATAAGAAACTTAAAATAGTTGAATGAGTTTTGTAAGATTATCTGGACGTCATAGCATGGAAGATATCATGGAAGATAAATCATAGTAAAAAGATATAATAAATCGAAGAAGAAACTGTTGGTTAAAAGCCCAGTAAGTTCCAAAAGGAGCCGTTCAGGAAAACTGTTTTCGGTGGAAAATAATGTAGTTTAAATACTCTGTTATCGGTAGTTCTTTGCACTACTACGACCTCGAAGGTCCATTGACGCGTATGGCTAGCTATTCTTCGATATCACTAACTAAATTGCAGATATACTCGTAGTCAGCTTTTATCAATGAAGATTAAAGACAGAGTTCGTTCAACTCTTATCACATTCGTTGGGGCAGGGTATCATCATTCGATGCTCTCCGGCTCACACAATATTTGTGTGCAATTGGATTGAGTTTCAGTGGAAGAGACACAGATACAGCTGCAGTTACGCAGAGCGCAGTACACCGGCCGGCTGGTTGCCACTTGTTGCACGAGAGCCACCGGTTACCGTGGTGCCAATGCAGACCAAAATTTGTAATCAACTTCCGCATTGATTTCCACCACGTTTTCCCATAGCCATTGATACCGGGAAACCGCGTCGCGACTACTATCTGTGACGTCGTGTGGCAGACGGGGCATTTCCAATCATAAATCTTGCTTTGGCCAACAGCGATTTGCTACTGGGTGGATTATCTTATCAGTGGAAAGGTTTGATTGGTCATTTTATGATTTGTTTTTATGCAATTTGTAGGATTTACCGATTAAGCTGCGAGTCCCTCTAATCCCAAGGGCATTCCGAAAATTGCGCGATACTTAATATACAGCGTATTCGATTATAAATTTAGATTTTCTTATAATTGAAGAATTACAGGGAAAAATATTCAGTATAAAATATAGAATATAGAATATGCTGGCTACAAAAAAACAGATCAATTTAAAGAAAATTCGAGTATATTCCATCTAAATAAAATATGTATTATACGTACGTATGTACGTAAATGCTTTCATCAATTACAAAGAAATTAATTGAAATATTTTCTAGAATTTTCATCAATCTAAATCAGGAAAAAAATTTTACTTGAGCGGTAAAAAAACGAAGAGAAATTCAATTGCAATTTTGTACTTTGCACCTGGGTCTATTGGACTTTGTTCAAAGTAAATAAGATTGTTGACATATCTACCCCGCATATCCATCCCATCCCATTCCCACGCTTTCCGACACACCCAAAAAAGAAAAAGAAAACACGGCGCAGTTCAGGGATCTTTGCTGTTGGCACTTTAAAGAATTGACGTAGTCCAGAATATCTTTCACCTCTTTGCTTCTACTTCTGCATTTCGTGGTTAAATTTAGATATGTTTTCGAGCTATAAAAACTATGTAAAGACAGAGTCGAGCCCCCTATTTCTATAAAAATTTGCCATGTAAGATTTTCCCATTACAGCTGCCATTCATCTATCTCTTAGTCTCTCAATCTCAATCTTTTGCTACTGATTTATAGATTTGTTGAGTTGATACTCTCTGAGAGATGCTGTCAGTACGAGTCTATATATCTGCTCGTACGGGTATATGTGATGTGGCAAGGTCGTTGAAGAGAGATGGAATTTGATTTTGTCGCCCCATTTCATTTTGTTGATTTAATTTATTCGCAGTGCCAACGGATTTCTCTCTGGCACATAAAACTAGTTTGTGCTAGAACAAAGCAACAATAAAACTGCATACTATAATAATAACAATTAATAGTGGGGGTGTGGTGTTTTCCTTATATAAACCATGCGATGTTGTTGCAGTTTAATTGTTTTGTTTGTTCAGAGTAAATATGTTTTGATTGATTCAACATTTGAGGGGATGAAATACATCATACGATGATGCATAGCACAGGCACGAGCCCCCTACAGGAATCACATAATAAATATTGCAATAACAATTAACAATAATAATAAAAAATCCATTAACCTTGATCTTGAGGTGCTGGCTTATCGCCTGGATTTTATTCCAATATAAATTAGCATTAATTTGCTAAATCCGATTGTGGAATTGATTGTTGTGGGTGCTTATCACTAGCAGCACCACCAGACTGCTTTATAGAGTCTGGCCCTGAGTCGATAATCATTCCACGTCAAGTTCTATTACTTTCAGGCATGATCAATGATTATAATGCTTATAAAATCGGTTGATAACTAGCTTCGAAATTGGTGTTTTTAGTGGGTTAAGCCAACCGGATTGCGCTGCGAACTTGTTTTCGACTTAACGATTATCAAAATCATGAGATATGCTAAGCAGTTTTAATATCGCTTTATTATTCAAAGACTTCGCCTGAGACGTAGATCGGGCAGATCGTAGAGGAGTTTCACAGTTTCTGGCAGACATATAGGTGGCCATGAAGGTGGATATTGAACAGGTTCTGTCTCTGGTGCTACTCGTATATGGGGTGTGTCCCAGATATATGTATACGGAAACTCTTCAGAGTAATAACAACTTACCGAAGCCACTGGATAATTTTTCCCAAAAGTGTTAGTGAGCCCTGTAGTCCTTAGAATCGGAGTCTGCTGGAGTCTATTGAATTTTCGATCGCATTAAATATAAATATAAATGAAATTCTACTATTTACCATCAGTTTGAATCAGGCCTTCTTTTGTGCTACTCCGTAACGAAACTCTTTGTCAAATCTCCATCAATAATATTCATATTCATATGCTCTGACTTATTCATTCGCACATTTCTCTCATAAGAGACAGAGAAACTCATTCATTTCGGTCCCGTCCCGTCGCGTCGCGTCGCCGCTTGACGTCATGTGGAATATGTTGAACATGAATGTGGCATTTGGGGCTAATGTACGAGTGTATGTATATGTATTATGCCCACGCCATGTAACTGTACCGCACGCATACATATGCCTGAATTATAATTCGCCATTTTGTTTGCTGTCATGATGCATAATTGAAAACAATTTCCAGGGCAGCCAACGCGGCGACACAAGAACTCACACACAGAATTGAATTGATTTGACCCTATTGATTGACAAGGCCTGCCAATTGGTGGAGGGAGTGTATCCCAGCCCCTTTTTGTTTATTCCCTCATTCGATTTGTTGTTTTGCTGGTTGCTTCAACTTCAATTACAACAATTAGCATTATAAATATATATTCGTATGGCAAAATATTGAGCTATTGAAATATGCAAGAGCATGATGGAGCGGTGCCTCAAATCTGCTGTCAGCTGCAGGCTCCAGGACCCAGAACCCGAAACCCTTTTCAAAATGGGTCTATCCCCCCAACCTCTCTCTCTCTCTATGCCACACATTATCGCTCTCTTTGTCTCTGTGTTGGTTCATTGGCAATCTATTTCTTTCCTTTATTTATTTAATTTTTTTCTCTTCTTTTGAATGCCTGTCACATTTTCTATTAGGTCCCATAGACTGTTGACATTTTGTGGGGTTTCCCACTGTGTGTGTGTGATGGCTTGTTTCGTTTCAAATGTGTGTATTGCATATTTTCAAGGGCATTGGTGGGGGGTGGCAAAGAGATTCCCAAAGTTTTGAGTTTCAGGCTTTTTCTGTTGATTAAAAGGCACTGCTGCTGCCACTCTCACAGCCACATCCTCTTGCCTCTTGTTTATCGTTTAGTATGCAAATTACTTGTCACACTCACATACACCCACACACACCCTCGTCTGTATCTGTGTCTGTTTGCTGTTGCTTTATCTGTATCTGTGTGTGGATGTGGGTGTGTGTATGGGTATCTGTCTGTTGCTGATTGTTTTGAAGTTTTTTAGCCCCTAATCAATTTGAGATTTTGTTATTTTTATTTTTTTGTATCTTTAATGAAAAAACTTTTCTAAGCTCTTAAATAACCACCACAGGAATTGTTTATAATTAGCTTAAATTAGCTGTTTACTCATCTATCTCAATCCTAATCTCAAATCCAAATTCTCTCCATGTGCAGGACAAGCGCTGGAGGCCAAGTGCGATGAGAAGCAGTTTCAGTGCCGGAACGGGGACTGCATTCCCATTCGATTCGTGTGCGATGGCGATGCCGACTGCAAGGATCACAGCGATGAACAGGTCACCGAATGCAAGTTTTTGGGTGAGTTGAATATTAGTCGTCATAACTGAGATATCTGTGGAGTAGAATATATATTTATTGGCATGAATAAGCCATGAGAAACCATTAGGAAACAGTCTACATAGCGGATGTTTCATGGTCTCCCATGCCCCTCTTTTCCATAGCATACTTTCAGGCCGCTGCTGTAATAAAGCAGTCACAGTGGCGTCCAAGATAATGGTCGGAGTGCAAGCGTTGCATTCGTTGGGTTTTGCCTTTTGTTTGTATCAAACCTGAAACAGAAAACAAAAACTGAAATGAAATGAAAACCGAAACGAGTTTGCAACATTTACGCACTGCAATTGTCGCTGGCTGCTGACCAAAAACTGTGCCATGGCTGGTCTGTGTCTTTCTCCCTCTTCTCTAAATTGCAGCGCAGTTGGCGTTTAGCTGACTGTGGCATGCAACGTTGTTGCATCAGCAATCTTTTTTGCCGCTGTCTGTCCGCTTTATCATTTGCGTCGCACGAGACTTTTGCGTCGCCGGGCCGCTCATAAAAGGAAACTATGGGGAGGTCGTCTGCTTTATCACACAACTTGTGCCAGACACCAAAAAGCGAGCAAGCAATCGGAACGAATGCATCCATTTTTGGTTTCTCGTTGTGCATAACGCAATTTTCTTTATGTAATTTCTGGCTGAAAGAAATGGCATTAAAATGAAGTGAAATTGATAATGAGCCCTCTCCATTATTCGCCGATTGGGTGGGTGGGGTGGCTAAACAATTTCATTCTGAACTTGGGGGATATCCAATGAGGGTTCGTTTATAGTCATTTTTTGAATAGTGCTGTTTGGGGTGGCGAAATTTATATTTGTGGATGGGATTGTGCTGTTGAAATAATCATCATTTGTGGCACTACGTATTTTTAAGTTTGGGAAGCTCTGGAATAATTGGTTAATTCAAAAAATATTTAATTCTACAAATGAAAGGGGGTCTTAAAAGATTATTTCTAAAAGTTAAATTTTAAACATAGTTTATAGTTTATGAATTATAAAAAATAAAAATGAGATAATTTTTCACACAAAAAATACCGAAAATTTATTTTAGTTAATATCTCATTAAATAATTCTAAATATTTTTTATACATTTTTTTTTATTAAAAAAAAGTAAATAAATAAAATTAATGTTATACAACATTATAATATTAAAAATAATATCAACAATTTTTTTTTTGTAATTCTGAGTTTTGAGTTTTCTCCTATCTTAAGTTTGAGGGATTAAATTATACAAAAATAATTTATAAGATAAATCCTAACTCAGAAAATTAAATTAAAATAAAATAAATTCTCTAAGCCCAAAGCTAACCCTCAGATCCTTTCAATTCTCATACTCCTTACATTTTTGGTACAACCTGCTCAGATTTCACGCTCACAACAAAACCCTGAAACACTCGTTCCATTCACACTCACTCACTCACATACACTCATGCACACAGCATCCCACTCGATTTTTGACTCGTAAAGTTTTGCACTCGACGCGCAACGAACGAGCTTTCGGCCGAGACTCGAGGGGTGGCTGCAGAGATGCTGCAAACAACTTTGGGTCGAAATGTTTTTAAGGATTGCCTCTCTGCCACCAAACACTCAGTTGGCGGCAGACTTCTCAACCAAACGGGTGGTGTCAATCCGACCAGTTAGCGCGATTCGTGTGTTAAGAGGGGAATATATATAGAAGGGAAAGCGGAGAACCATAGACCCAAAAAGAACGTGTAAAATGTAAGCCATCGAAAGTGTGCCAAGTGCGTAATTAAAACCAAATAAACCAAAAGCTGGATAGAAGCAAAGACTAAACAAATTACGTGAAAACATTTAAAGCTAATAAGACTGTGACTGTGACTAAGACCCACACGATTTTCCCCAGCCAAGATTCGTTTTATCATTGACAAAATGCCAGCAGCATAGCACTAGAGTGTCCTTTACGGCCACGTGGCGTGGCGGGGCAAAGCTTCCAAGGAAGTCAGTCTCTGTTTGTGCGTTCTGTTGTCCCCCCACCAGTCAGTCTGGGACGAGACTTATCCGCCAAGTCAATCGGTGACTGGACAGACAGCACTTACCATTTATCATTCAGTTGAACATTAAATGAGTTTCCTCAATTTCCTCGCCCGCAAAAGTTCTGGTGTGGTCGGTCTGAAATGTCATATTTACAACTTGTATATTTCGTCCGTCCTGTGCTCCGACTCCGATTTCGTCCTGTCTCCATTCTGTCCATCCTGTCTGTCTGTTCATTATGAACTTGAAAATGTTTTCCTTGAGGGCTCCACTTTTTGTTTGCGGAAATTATGCAATCAATTTGTGCAAGTTGGCTGAACCTCTCGAATATGTCACGGCAATTGATGTGTCCGCTTTTATGATGGAAATGTAATGTCCGTCCTCCTCTTCCTGCAAATGAATGATAATCCTGATTCTTGTGCCACCAAAAAATATTACTCATCGCTTAATCTTCCCCCTCTCCAAAACTACCTAAAGACCTCACAAAAGTCGCGAAATCATTCGCCGTTGACCAAACAAAATGGGACACATTTGGTGTTTGCTGTTCGTGACCAGTTTGCTGCATCAACAGAGTCACAGTTTTGGCGCTGTGGTTCTTGAAAATGGTAAATAAAATAGCTATTGCTTAATGTTTTTGTGTGTGGCTGGAGTGCATATTGAAGCTAATATTATTGTGGGGGGACTTCAGGGAAAAAGTAAAGCATAAATATAAGAATAAAAAGGGAAAAAATCTTGAATCAAGTAAATGAATGATTGAAATGATTGAGCGAAGGACGTGACAAACTTGTTTGTGCGTTTCAGTTCTCAAATATGATTAGCATTAATGATGTTAGCAGTGTTAATCTTAATTAATTTTGTAATTATTTTATGACCTATTTTTATGAGTTTTTAAATAGTTTTAGTTTTTATTTTGTTTTGTTACGATTAATTAATGACAGAGAAATTCATTAAAAAATAACTCTGTAGAATTTGTCGAAGTTCTGTAATCAAATTTGAAATTTTGCCTGCAATTCTCGTTTGTTCATCTTCAACATTTCATCAAGGACTTCATTCTGCAAGGGCTTTTACTTCCTTGTCAAGTATTTTGTCAACTATCAAGTCTCTATATCATCTTCCTTCGAGCATTTCTGGCAAACTCTAAGCACAAAAGAATCGTCAGTTGAACAAGTTGAAGTTTCGGGTAAAACTTTTAACTATTATCGGGTGGGAAAGTTTTCGACACCTTTTAACTTAAATTAAACATGCCAAAATCCCAATCATCTGGATTTACAAAAATCTCTCTCCCTTCCGTCTCTCTCTGTGCACCACTTTGGTCTATGGCAGCTTACTGTGCAACCTGCAAGCGATGCATTGCATGCAGCAGAATATTTTTGCCAGGGCCCGCTTAACATTTGCATACAAATTGCCAGGACAGAAGCGAGGGAGCGAGTGGTACATGCTTCTCGTATACGGGAAACATCAACAGCCAAAGGCCAAAGTTTTTTAATCAACTGAAAAGCCGTTTAAACTTAGTTAAAAAAAAATAAAATTATGCTGAAAAATTCCGCATGACAGTTCAAGTTTTATGATATTTTTTTTTTGGATCCTGGGGGTGCTGCATAAATGCAATCAATGAAACTTTCCCATGATACAAATAGTGTTGTAATTTGATTTTTAATTTCTGTGACTGAGGTAACAATGAGGCAGGACGAAAGCGCCCACCAATTGGTTTGCCGGGGGCTCAATTCCATCGAAAATAATGTCACATATTAGCAGAAGGCACACAAAAAACAGCAAAACATAAAATCGAATCGACAATCATTGAACCAAATGTGGGGGAACAAAAAATGTTTCTCTTCTGTTTTCCTTTTATATATTTTATTTTATTTTCGCTTGTTTGGGTCACATGTGGCCAATTTTTTATTGTTCACTGAATTGTGGGTGGCAGTATTTATATTTGCTTTTTATATGTTTTTCTTTCGTTTTTTATTTTAACAAATATTGGCTCACATCAAAGTTTTGTTTTGGCGCAAGTTTTCCTATACAATGGCCAACCGTATACATAGCAGGGGGTGGGGGGTGCTATGGTGTTGCTGCCCATCCATAAAAACTTTAGAAAAGTAATCATATAAAATGTTATTGATATGGCAAGTATTGCGCCTGCCTGGCTGCCTGCCTGCCCGGCATAAAAATTGATTAAAATTTATACACACTCGTACATATATTGGCATTTCCTTTTGGCGCTTTGGCCATGATTTGCATAATCAACAGAGCCATTTCTACAGGCCACAAGGCATGCTTCGATCATTTACCACCAAAATGGTGGAAATTTGCTTTTATAGAGGCAGTAAAGAGTAAAATCCTGACACAAAACCGCCTCAGGAATTTGTTGCAAAATGGCTAGAGAACAAACAGAATAGAGCAGCACAAAATGTGCTCCAGCAAATTCTGTTACCAAAAATTTAATAAAATAAATTTTCTAATCGAGTTGGAAAAGTAGTTTGCCTGGCAACGGAGAAAAGTATGCAATGGAATTGCTTACCAAATGGTGTGGGATATATAACAGATTTCATGGCAACAAGTCAGCGCTTTCCAAAATCCTGTTTGTAATCCTTTTACACACAAAAAAAGAAAGGTATACATATGTGTATGTACATATGTATGTATATGTGGAAATGAAAAAATGACACATTTTTTGGGTGCCCCTTGGAGTGGCATTGAAAAAGTCATTGGAGGGACGCAAGCAGCAATTTTTTGGTACAGGGTACTAGTGGCTTAGAGGAGTGTATACGCGGAAATAATAGTGGGTATTAATAAAAGGTTTCTTGAAGATGATAAACCAATAGAATAGGATGTGTATTATTTTTGCTTTTTACCCGAAGATTGCTCTTGGGTAGTGTCTGGTACTCTAAGATATTAAACCCAATGCAAGTGGTATCCTTTCAGTCGTAATTTCGAGCATATGGTTCTTCCATTTTTGTTGGTTTTTATTTGGATATGCTTTCTGCTTTCGTTGCTCAGCACGTGCTCAAGTGCGTGTAAATAAATGTGTATATATATATACATATACGTATGTTTGTATGGGGTTGGTGGGTGTGGTCATAATCACACACACGCACGCACACACACGCTTGGCAGTGAGCCCGCTGTTTCCTTTTGTGTGTTGGCTTTTGTTTTTGATACGGGTTCAAAGCCAAGCACAAGCAACCCCTCCATCCCGCACTGCACCAAATACTCGATTTAACACACTTCTCGTTGCTCTTTACAGAGGCCACCTGCTCGGCGGACCAATTCCGTTGCACGAATGGCAATTGCATACCAAATAAATGGCGCTGCGACCAGGAGAACGACTGTGCCGATGGATCCGACGAGGCCACAGCGCTGTGCAGTAAGTAGCCATAAATCGCACGCGGGAAATCCCCACACCGCGGGCGATTCGCTCTCGACGTGGTGCGAAAAATGCCAACAGTCTAACCAACGAATCGAATTGTACTTATTGTATGTGTGTTTAGTGAATGCCTGTCCCAACAACGAGTTCAAATGCCAGACAGTCGAGCAGTGCATTCCGCGCGGCTGGCTCTGTGACGGCAACAGCGATTGCCGCGACAAGTCCGATGAGGCGCACTGCAGTAAGCGAATCAGCATTCTAATACATAAATGTCTATTGTCTTCCCACTCTCCCCACTTATCCATACTACTATATGACTATATGTGTGTGTGTATGTAATCGCTTTCACTAACCAACCAACTTGCCGCATAACTCATACGCACTGTTAATGGAGTGGCGTTCTGCATAATTCTCGCAACAATGTCCCCCCCGCCACGTACTCGTGCCTCATCCTTAGAGGTTTAATCAAGTCATTGAGAGTGAGAGTTTCTCGTGTGTGCATACATATGTATGTATATATGTATGTACATACATGTATGTTTATGTAAGTGTATGCTCAAACATACACCCCCCTGTTTATTTGTGTGTGTGCGAGTGTGTGCATTGTGTACTCATTCATGAAGCCCTTGACAACAAGTATACGACGCGTGTGCCCTGGCTCGCGGGTTGACTCTGGCTGCCGCCTGGCAATGGCGCATAAAATTCACTTAATCCTCGAACACACATAGCACACAAGTGCACATCCAGCACAGGAAGACAACTTTGGCCCTGTTCTGGCTTCATGGTTTAAAGTAAAACTATAAACGGGTATGGGCTAGTGTAGAGGGAGATGCTACTCCTGCAATTGGATACTTTTCACGCATCAATGACGTCCCAAGGCTGATGGAATATTTAGCAGATTATTTTGCAGAGCTCCTATCATAAATTAATGCATTTGAATATCTTTAGGGATATTAGGGATATTAGGTAGAGTTTTAAATGGAGTGGAAAATATTTAGAAGTAGTACAGAGTTCGCTTTTTGAGCAAAAACTAAAGTTATATCCGTATACCATGGAAATCTATAGCTATGGCATCTCAATCTAGTATCTTTATCTATATATTTCTGTTCTATTTGAATGCTTGCCGCACTGGAAACACAACAGAGGCACGCACCTGTTCCCCGGATGAGTACGCCTGTAAGAGTGGCGAGGGGCAGTGTGTACCTTTGGCCTGGATGTGTGACCAAAGCAAGGACTGCAGCGATGGCTCCGATGAGCACAACTGCAGTAAGGATACTCTTTCATCTTTAAACTTTTCCATGAATTTCCTTCCTTTTTTTTTTGTTTGATTTGAAAAGTTCTATATGTTAGATTTCACTTTATTTGGAGAGTAATAGTTTCGGTTCATCCCATTTTAGTTGAGATTTAATTTCGCTTGAATCCTCGCATGTAAGTTTAATAACTTTTCACTTTATTTAAATCTGTAATCCACTCATACCCCCCTCTAAACCCATCTATCCTCACCCAACTCAACTTCAAGCCCATACTTTTCGCATAAACCAAACTTCATTCCTAACTATCGACTTGACCGCACTTCATTTGCCTTTTTGGCTTGTCGGATGCCTTTCTGTCATTTGTTTGCAACTTGCTTTGCCTTCGACTGAAATTGCTGAAATTCTATGAATTCTTTAGACCAAACTTGCCGCTCCGACGAGTTCACCTGCGGCAATGGGCGGTGCATCCAGAAGCGATGGGTGTGCGATCACGACGACGACTGTGGCGATGGTTCCGACGAGCGGGCGTGTCCGGTGGTGCCCTGCGACACTGTGGCCGAGCATACGTGCACCAATGGGGCATGCATCGCCAAGCGGTGGGTGTGCGACGGGGATCCGGACTGTTCGGATGCCTCCGATGAGCGGGTGAGTGAATAATACTTTGCCATAAATTTACATTCGGTGTGGTGCCGCATAAAAAAGCTCCTCCTGCTCCTCCTTCTGTTCCGCGTGGGCATTCATGGGTTTTTCTGCTACATTCCCCCGGTTTTATATTTTTTTCTCTGGATGGAATGGAATGGGATTGTAAGCCACATAAATTACGACCAAGTTGGGCATAACTCAGGGGCCCAAAGCAGCTTTGGCAGCTTTTGTTGTCAACGCATGGCACGCATAAAATTGCATTTTTGCATGACTCTTTTTGGGCGGCCAGGCGCCAGGACCAGCCAGGACCAGCCAGGACTCAACATGGGACATCATTTTGTGTGCAACGAAAACTTTCGCCCAAAAGTTGCCCCCAAGGGAAACCGACACCACAAACAGAAAACTTTGCCCTGACACTGTGTCTCACGTCTCTGTCTCTCTTGCATTTGCATCTCCTGCCCCCTTAGTCCTGCGCGAATGTGACCAAGTCGAACACCCCCTGCCTGGCCCATGAGTACCAGTGCAAGGATCGCATCACCTGCCTGCACCACAGCTGGCTCTGCGACGGCGACCGGGACTGTCCCGACGGCGACGACGAGCACACGGCCAACTGCAAGAACGTGACCTGCCGCCCGGACCAGTTCCAGTGCGGCGATCGCAGCTGCATCGCCGGACACCTCACCTGCAATGGCGACAAGGACTGTGCCGACGGCAGCGACGAGAGGGACTGCAGCCTGAGCCTGGGCACCGCCAAAGGCGCCTGCAATGCCACGAGTGAATTCAATTGCGGCGGGGGTCAGTGCATCGCCCTGAGCCGGGTCTGCGACAAGCGCAAGGACTGCCCAGACGGCGAGGACGAACCGGCCGGCAAGTGCGGCGTGAATGAGTGTGCCTCCAAGAACGGCGGCTGCATGCACCACTGTGTGGACCTGGCGGTGGGTCACCGCTGCGAATGTCACGAGGGATACAAGCTATCCGGGGATAAGCGCACCTGTGTGGACATCGACGAGTGCGAGAACCCGGGCGTCTGCTCCCAGCTGTGCATCAACGAGATCGGAGGGTTCAAGTGCGAATGCGAGGCGGGATACATGCGGGATCCGCGCAACCACACGCGTTGCAAGGCTGGCGAGGGCCATGCCTCACTGCTGCTGGCGAGACGTCACGATATCCGAAAGATTGCACTCGACCACATGGAGATGACGTCGATCGTGAACAGCACCAAGTCGGCCACGGCCCTGGACTTTGTGTTCCGCACGGGGATGATCTTCTGGAGCGACGTGACGACGCAGAGCATCTACAAGGCGCCCATCGACGAGGGCAACGAGAAGACAACGGTGCTGAAGCAGTCGACGGTCACCTCCGACGGACTGGCAGTGGACTGGATCTACAACCACGTCTACTACACGGACACGCACAAGTGCACCATCGAGCTGACCAACTTCGACGGCAACATGGGCAAGGTGCTCATCGAGGATGCGCTGGACATACCGCGCTCGATCGCCCTCGACCCCATCGAGGGCTGGATGTACTGGTCCGACTGGGGCGCCTCCCCGCGCATCGAGCGTGCCGGCATGGACGGCTCCCACCGCACGACCATCATCAGCTACGACGTGAAGTGGCCCAACGGCATTACCCTGGACCTGGTGCGCAAGCGCATCTACTGGGTGGACGGCAAGCTGAACGTCATCTCGTCGGCCAACTACGACGGCTCCCAGCGGCGCCAGATCCTCTACTCCACGGAGTACCTGCGGCATCCCTTCTCCATCACCACCTTCGAGGACTACATCTACTGGACCGACTGGGACAAGCAGACCGTCTTCAAGGCCAACAAGTTCACGGGCGAGAATGTGGAGCCCATCACGGCGGTTCACATGGTGAGCACCATCCATTTTTCGTTCTTCCAGGCTCCATTTCAACTCCCTGTTGTCCTTCACAGTTGCAACATCCGATGGTGATCCATGTGTACCATCCGTACCGACAGCCCGATGGCATCAACCACTGCCAGTCCGTGAATGGCCACTGCTCCCACCTGTGTCTGCCCGCCCCAAGGATCAACGAGCGCAGTCCGCGCATCTCCTGCGCCTGTCCCACGGGCCTCAAGCTGATGGCCGACGGCCTCATGTGCGTCGAGGATCGTAAGTAGAACAAGACTCTCAGGAGTCCCTTGGATTTTGACTACCTGCATGCTAACGGATTAACTTTTGATTTTATGCTTATTAATCCCCAACCCCAATCCTAACCGCATTCCGATCTGACTTGCATGATTCGCTACTGCATGACAGCCCTTTATGTGGTCGTCACCAAGCCCCCACGAGCCCTGAAAACCAAACCGAAAACGAAAACCTCGCCAAGGCGATTGCCAGCGAGGCTTACAGACAGACAAGCGAAAAGCGAGCCCACGCTGAGCACCAAGCTGCCACCGGGGCAAGGAATAATCGGTATGCCTGGCAACTCCATGCCTGATGTCTGTGCTGTGTGTTTGTGTCCCTCATTCCGTGGTATTCCTTCAATGTGTGTGTCCATCTTTGTACATTTTGTGTCAATCTTCATAGCGAAAGATTTCCCATACAAAAAATATTCTGTTAACTCTGTTTACTTTCGTGTGTGTTTCACCTTTCATCAGTGATTGTTTGGTGTTGTCTGCCGTTTTCTATGTTGTATTTTATTGTGTGTGAAATTGGTGGAGAATTTCTTTTAAAATGGAGCATAGAGCCTCTTGGGAGTCAGAACTGTGACAAAACACTTGCTTTTGTTTTAAAACAAATGTCAAAATGTCTTCTCATATTTCCAAAATCATGTCCCTTCATCTTGTGTTCTTCCAGTTACTCCGCCAGTATTTAAAATGTTTAAAAATATATTTATGTATACCTCTTTTTGTGACATAACTGGAAGATGCCCTGTCCCTGTTCGTTCCACTTGAAAATTTAAAATTACGCATCAGAGGAGCAAAAACTTCATCAGAAGGGTTGTCACCGGAAATTTTGATTAATTCGCCTCACAGGGAAACGAAACTTTGATAGTGGGTTATGGGTTGACAACCCTGTTACTTCCTCTCAATTTATAAGTTCAACATCTCTGTCTCAGTCCGTCAGTCAGACTCCCTCTTTCTCTCTCTCTCTCACTTTCCCTGTCTGGTTGGTTGTCTTTGACGGTTTATAAACACTTTCGTGAGATTCAGATTTATTGCAAGCGTATTAATCAAAATGCTACACAGCAGTCGCACTCAAAATCCCTTTCTGGCCAGGAAAACGCACCGCACCCTCTCTGCCCCCACTCACCCCTCTCTAGGGGTGCTACCCACCACATTTGCTTTGTCATGGCCCACATTAATCATCATCAGAGGGAGAGCAACCCCATCCTTGACAGTTTCATAAATGCCAGCCGAGAAGTGCGCCACTTGCATCGGAGCACAGCCCTCACCGCAAGTAGGCAACCAATGTAGGGCCAACGATGCAATTGAAACCTCCAACAGAGCCCCCCAATCAAGCCACACCAACGCACCCACCCATCGAACCACCGACCACCACCAGACCCCACACAATACTTAACCGCAAAGTATGAGGTTAATATTGGCTACTCCCCACTGTGTGGACTGGGTGTGGGCGTAGGGTGCATGGTCTGGGCCTTAAAGGGAACTTCAACCTAATGTTGATAACTTTTACTGTTTCAACTTGATTTAAGCGCGGCTAGAAGCACCATCATCCAGCGCCCGCTCCGCCACAATGGCTGACAAAATCCCATTAAATGCGTCGCGTTAACGATGTCATTACGCTGCCTGTCTTCTTCATCTTCTCCACTCCCTAACATTGGCACTGCCATTTCCATTCCCATTCCCATTCCCATGCTCGCTCTCAATCTAAATCGGTCTCGGCCTCATCCCCGCCCCCATAAAAGTTTTGCGCCATCAAAGGCGCGAGAGCGTTTAAGTGTTTATTTGCGCCTAAATGCGCACTTTGAACGATTTGATTGAAAATTCTTTTGGATCTGAGAACGGAGGCTTGGCCCGAAAGCCGCTTGGATTTTGATGTTGATTCCCTCTTTCATTCTGTTCTTTTATTGCAATGATTTCCGTTTTTCCTTACACTTTTATACATTCCCTTTTTTTTTTGTCTTTTTGTGTTTATCATTGCCAAAGGTGAAGGGGCATTTAAGTCTTGTCATTGGGTGGGTAAAAAGGGAGATAATACGTGAATATGTATCTACCCATAAAACAAGAACAACTTATAATTTATCTACTGTTTAAAGCTGCTTGAAGCTGTTTATGTGTTCGGTTTATGGTTTACTTTCAATCGTAATTATTTGTTAACTATTATTTCTAATTCAAAATGTAAACATTTTTATACTTAGTTGCCGACCAGCATCCAGTGAAAAACACCACACAAACCGAACAGACGACAGTGCCCAGTCCGCAGCCAGATTCGGGCTTCATAGCGCTGGTTGTCATTGCCAGTCTCAGTGGCTTTGCAGTGCTGCTATCGGTGGTGAGTTCAGCAGAGAGAGTGCTTAAAGGGGGAGAATTTTCATTTGAACATTTCTTGGATTGACAGCTCCTGCTCATTGGCTATCGCTACTGCAGCAAGCGACGCATCAACTCGATGAACTTTGAGAATCCCATTTACCGAAAGACCACGACCACCGAGGATCATTTCAGTTTGCGCAAGAATTTGCCAGCGCGCATCTATGATCATACCAGTGTCATGGATGAGGAGGTATGTGCCATACTTCAAATTAAATTATATATACAATTATTATCATGCTTTATTATATATTATTATATTTAATTTATATATATTCCCTTGCAGTACTCACCCGTCATAGGCATATCCTCGTATTAGAATGGAGAATGTTAGATATTTCCTTTGTTTGGTTGGCTGGTTGAGAGATACCACCCAAAAAGGCAGACACGAGAAGAAGACCCGCAGAAGACACACCACACCACACGCCTGAAGACTGAGCAACTCTGTGTATTGTGTAAAATAATTATTTTAAAATTTTAAGGCACGGCAAGGACACGGCGGGTCACTTGGTGGCGCATCCTTAGAGGATGCTGTACAAAAATACTATGTCGCAGAGTTCTAAGTATCACACAAGAGTAAACACACACAAACACACACACAAACATCGATACACACAAATCGAGATGTTTAATATGAAATCTAATTGCTAATTATAAATTACATAAATAGTTCCAAACTGTATATAGCTGTAAGTGTGCATTATTTTTAAAAGAAGCAAACCAATTAATATTACTATATATATATATATATATATATGCATATGTATACATACATACATATGCCGATTATGATCGTAGTGATCATGATCTCTAGTACTATTAGAGCGAGTTGAGAAATTATATTTCTGTGTGTGTTCGTTCGATGAGCAGAATCGTTTTATTATCACTATTATTACTATATACGTATTAACCTTTTGTTAACTGTATTTGTTAAGTGTACATACAGAATACATATATGTATATGTTTCCCCCACTAAAAGACACATACATAATAAACTCAGATACTTATGTGTAGTATAAAATCGGTCTATTGTATGTTTCTCTTTTCATTTTTTTTTTTTTGTTTGCGGTTGGGTTGATCTTTCAGCTAAGGTTGCTACGGGAAATTGTAAGCTAATAAAGGTTTGTATACTCGCAGTATTGCACCGATAAATTTGACATGTAATATAAAACTAAATTCATACCTAACATCCAATTAATTAGTGGGTATATCAAGGTTCCCTGGTCTCTGACCTACGCCAACAAACAATTTATTCAGACAAATTTTACAAATTGCCTATCACGATAATTGACTAGACCGACAAATATCATAGTAGAACACACCTCCAAGCGTAATATACAAATTCCCCCAATTGATGAACGTTGCCTGAAGAGAGAAATTTTATCATTAAGAGAAACGGTTTCAAGAACCACCTGCTCGCTGTTAGTAGAAATATAACAATAAATTTCAATGTCAGCTGTGGTGTGTATCGCTCTCTTTGGCTTCCGCTAGCGAACTTTTTTCTTAGCGTTCTCTCTTATGTTCAGCTCTATGGCTTTGTAGCAGAATCTGAAACTCTGCAATGAGAGCACCGACCGGTGAGCGTTGAAACTCCAACTCTGTGCGTGCTGCCTCTCTCTCTCTCTCTCTTTTTATCACACCGCTCAGGTGTGTTCGCTTCGTTCGGCTCGTCTTGGACGCGTGGCGATCGTCGGTTTGACACGACGCACAGTGGGCCTATTGCGGCAGTGCGACGAACGAACACATGCCGAGGTTGAACTGATGGCTGCTGGTGAGTACGATTGGCCACGATATTCTCTCAGTTTTTTAGTCGTTTTTTGTCGGGCGTGCCGCATTGTCGTCTTTTCTCCACTGTATCGGATATTATTTAACGGTTAATCGCTCTGTCGTACACATTTTCGTACGCGAATTAAGTTTAGGCCAACAGAAAAGCAACGAAAAATAAATCAAAAGTTCAATGCAAATAGCGAATAAATGGTGATTCAAAGAAGAGAAAAAATATAAAAGCCAGTTCCACATTGTGCATCTCCTCCCAGTCAACAGTGTTAATTAAAAGATAATGTACGAATGAATATATTTTAACCGCCTGTGTTACGTCAATCCATCATGTGAACATAACTGAATGTTTAGCAACAACAATTTCCATAGAACATGAGGGAAAACATTTGCCAAAATCCACAAAAAAAAAGCATAGAGAACACTTCCCGAGAAAGTTATGAATCAAAAAGCCCCAGATGTTGGGCGCTTAAAAGCTTAACCACCTGATGAGCTATCATCGCTTACAATTTTGTTGAGCTGATAAAACGGAAACCATACGGCCATAATTATCTGATTCATATTTTGTTTTTAAAAAATAACTACAGCAGCATGACATGGTCCAAATGAGAGATAGAGAGACAGGGAGTTTAACCCTTGCCCCCCGCCACACCCACCCACCGTTCTACGTGAATAACCCTCACCGCTACGAAACCAAGTCGTCGCCCTTAGTTTGCACAATTCCCCAGTTTTTTGAGTGTGTTTTTTATGCATGTTTGTTTCTCTTATGCCTGTTATTTTCAACATCGTATGATGTTTCTTTTTTTAGTCATGGCTTTTGTGGCATGTTTATCGTGCGTTTTCTTCACACTCTCTTCTTCGATATATTTTGCGAACAAATTCAAGGGGTTTCGTGCTCTTTCTCTCTCTCTCTATCGCTTTCTGCTTTCAATCTACTTCCTCTTTGGGACATTTTTTTTTTGGCAAACGTTTCGCATTTTTCGAGAACATATATATTTCATAATACTCGTATCTAGATCATGTGTATATGCGAGGGGGAATAGCAGGAAATTTGTGTGAAAAGTGTGTTTGACCTGAATTTCTATTAATTTTTGTTACAGTTAAAATAGAGATGGCAACAGTTTGCCTGCCCAATTATACAGAACGATTTCAAACTGAAGAAACACTCGACAGTGAGAATGAGAATATTTATGCTGGCAGCAGCAGCAGCAGCAACAGCAAAGGCACAACCACCCACAACACATGCCATGAGCCGTCGCCGGTGACCACCACCACCAAGGCCAGCGTGAGCAGCGCGTTCTTCTTCAGCAGCAGCACCAACTACCAGAGCTGGATGCAAAAGCTGATCTTCTTCAGCTTCACCTCCACGCTGCACCTGCTCTTCATCCCCTACATTTTGAGCATCAGCAAGTTCTGCAGTGCCGCCGCCGTGAATGCCAGTCCCAGCGAGATAATGCAAAATCTAAGTGGTTCGGCGCTCCTGGAGAAGATTAAGGCTAGCACTTTGGGGCCACCACTGGATCGACTTAAGCACTGGGCCCCAGCGGCAGCCAACAGTCTGAGTCCCGGCATTGGAATGACCAATTTTGGCAGCTCTTTCAATTCGGTGTTCAATGGCAATGCATTCAAGTATCTGAATGTTTCCGGAAAGATTGGCACCCCATTGGATATATGTGAGTATGGATTAGATTAATTCGAGTAATTAGAGTTCTATGGAGTGGATGTTCGATTTTCCATTGCATACAAAAACCAAATATTATCAAAATGTTTTCTACCATATCTTTCTTTCGAATTATAGAGCTCCCTCTCCCTCTCTCTTTCGCCCATTCCTGCCTCCTTCCGTTTATAATCTTAATTAATGGAAAATGTCATTCCCTTTATTCTTGGCCTTATCTGATCTTCTTTTCTCCGAGTGCATGGGTACCGGTACCCCAAAAGTGTGTTTATTGTTGTTGCCGCCACGGCCGCCGCTGACTCTCGTGTTTCAGTTGATCATGCCACCGGCTTAGCTCCAACTCTCGACTTCGACTCCGACTGCAACTCCCGATTGGCGACTCCGAGAGCCAGAGAGACGTCTCTTAGCAACAACCAACTCTCCGCGGTCGAGGCGGCTCAAGTTGTATTTATTTATGTGAATATTGTTGCGAACCGAAAGCCAAGGCGTCTGGCAATGCCAGTCAACTCCACTGCCATTTTCATGCTGCTACAGACATTCCATACGACATCATACGATTTTCAGACTCTACACTGGCTCTTACACATAGCCGCAGCTTCCAGCTCCCCAACTTCTTTTCCCTCTTCTTTCTGGTGTTTCCGTCCAGCAGCAGCAGCCTTTTACTTTCCTCTGCTCTTGCCTTTTCCATCGCTCCGCTCTTTCTGCTTGCTGTGGGTTCTGCTTTGGTAATTATGTATTCCGTTTTATGCTTTATACCGGCCGGCATCGTTTCATGGAGCGACTGGAGCGAGCGCCACTTACTTCAAGACTCCAACTCCGGCGGCCCTTCTGAAAATTAACAGAGAGAGGGAGAGAGAGAGAGAGAGCCACACACACAGAGATGAGAACATGAGCAAAGGCAATCCAAAAAAAAAGAGCAACAAGTGTCTGCTTGACCGTTCGCTTTCTTGGAGTTTCGTGTTTTGGCACAGTGGGACGAGTACCCTTGAAAAACGACACGCACACGTGTTACGTATGAAATATCATTTATTAAGAAATTTATAATAGAAAAAAAATAACAGGCTAAAATAGCAACTGCTATGAGAGGGCTAGTATTACTAAATGAAATCCAGAATCGTTATCAAAGATCAATGATAGACGTGGATGGCTAAGAATATGTTCCATTAAAGACTTATCTACAAATTGAAATACCCGAGAATTGCAAGCTACTATTTATCGCTGTCTATCTTAGTTCTACTTAAGAACAACTTGATCAAAAGCTTAACTAAATAAAACTACTGCTAAACTCAGCTAGGCAACCCACAAAACGATGGACATTGATCATGTATCAATTGGTCTAATGTCCAAACACTCGAAAGCCAAGAAACGTGTTCTTCTTAATAAATACTTGATTTAAACGTAAGATACCAATATAACCAATAACTTCAAACTACTAGAACAATATTTTTTTTTCTAAGGAATTACCTCTTGAAGCAAGGGAAGCTTAAGATTAAGTTAGTATATCCACAAGCCAAGACCATTTAAGAGGTCACCAAGCCAAAGAATAATCGAAACTTCCGATTAATCAACAAATCTAGGAAATACTTTGCAGATAAGTTTGAACCGAAATCCGTTGCACGTAGGGGCATCACAAAACGAAAGACTTAATTGTTTATGTTTTCAAAAACGAAAACCTTCAACTTGTCAAAAAAAGAAGAGAAGACAAACACACAAAATAAACGATTATGGTCTGCCCCAACACGAATGTCAAAGTTAAAACAGAAAAAAACGCAAATTAATAAATGCTGGGTCATGTTAAAAAAAATGCAAAGCTTAAAGGTTGAAAATGTTTCATTAAAAGTTTTTATCTGTTTCATCTATTAACTATTGCATAACACTTGTGCTACTATCTCTGGGGGGATGGTCTGCCCGCAAAAATTGAACTCGAAATGCATTTTCGTTGTAGCTCTCGAACCGATGAACATCCCTGAGAGTTTCATTGAAAGCTAGAAAATTGGCTGGAGCTCAGGTGCCAATTGATTGGTTAGACAGGTCGTAATCGATGGATATAGGTCACAAAAAGACATTCGAAAACACCAGGTAATTGTTCCCAACTAAATTTAGAGTAAACCAAAGAAAAATCCAATCAGATGCAGAGAGAGAAAGAAAGAGTGTCAGCGGGAAGAGACATTTGACATGTTTTGGGCACATCCTTGACAGCTTAATGACTGTACCTGGCAGCATCGAAGCAGCATCCCCCTCCCCAGGGGCCAGAACCAGATCAGGGACTGACGCATTTTCAATGGAAACAAGTTTGTTCCTTCGGCAAGGGCTACTGTTTTTAAGTCCAGACTTTTATAATTAGCTCGGCTAATTATGCTTGGAATTTAAACGTGCTCTGGACTCAAAACTTCAGATACATCCATCCAACAGATACGTAGATGGTCATGGGCCTTAATTACAAAAGCATTTTCCATTATGTAAAATTATGAGGTAAAATCTTTCTCTAGTTTTTGTTGCTTTTTGTTACAAAACAAATAAACTGGTTCCCAGGCAAAAGCCACTTTCAGCAAATGATGGAAGCCAAATAAGTGTCACACCAACAACAATTCGCTGCAATTGTTCAGGCTCGTGTTCGGTCTTTGGTGTTTAGTGTTCAACGTTCATCGTTGTGTGCAAGTGACAAATTTCATAAGCGATACATGCAAAATACAGTCAAAGGGAAATGATTGTGTTTGTTAACTGTATTCCAATGCTAAAAGAAAGAGACTGATATGAGGCTGTGCGGCAGGTGTAATGGTCAATCTACGTTTTCCACTTTCTTCCACTCCCAATTTCTTTTTCTTTTTTTATTTTGGGTCACAATTAAAATATTACGCATACGCCGCGATGCGCTGCGCTGCGTTGTGCAAATTCTATGCACGAGCCAAAAAATAATTGCAAATACAAAATATTCATCGAAGGTGGCGTGATTTGTTGGCTAGCAAATTAGACTTGCTCACAGCCCCCCTTCCATTCCCCATGTCCCAGACACCCCATATACATTTCCCACAGACATTGTAGAATTTCATTAGAAATTCGTTTGAGGAAGCCTTATGCATAATACAAGCTAAACAAATGAATGACCGATGACGTTTTCCTATATAGATTTCCCAGTGAAATGACAAGCAAAAATATCGAGTAGTACGAGTAGGAACGCTATTCCCACGCTGGGATACCCGGCACTCGGATATATGTATATATGAGCAATTGAAATTCTGAATGTGTCTCCCACTTTTGGGTGACTACATCTAAATATAGTAAACAGTTGTTTATTTTTTGTAAACAACAATAAGTATTTTACTTCTTATACACTCAATTTAATTTCGCGGTTGATTTCAATCAATCTCTCGTGTTATTTGTAGCGAATGTGTTCGTTGGCTTATGGAATATTTTTATAGCGATGCCACAGCTGACGATAGATTCAACAAATGGAAAGCCAAGGCTTATAAAATGTTTTTCCACCCTTCTGTACACTTCAATCAACTGGATTTAATTGTAATACGTTCTAGAAGGCCTTGCTAGGGTACAATAATCATGCACTATTAGCAGAAAAAAAAATACTTGTAACTGAGTCATCTTTCGATTCGGCTGACGCCTACCAAGCAACATCAACAAACATGTGTGAATATTGTTGTTGTTTATTTCATTGTTAATGGTATGACGTTAGCGATCAGGCCACCTTTTTCCAAATAAGTGACGGCAAGCTATAACGTGTACAAAATGTATCCGATACTCTTTCGAAAACTTAAGAGTAATTTTGAAACTAGCTCTCTTAAGCAAATTTCCATGAAATTAACTACCAACGAGCCGCATCGAATTGGGTCTTGATAATAACCTGAGCGAACGAATGCGCGTTCTCCTTAAACGTGTCTCAACGAATTCTCGTATCCAAATACACGGTTCAAAGCGCAATGTTCACATGATTATACAATTATTATTTGTTGATTTTTTTTTCCTTATCGTAATTGCAAAAGTTATTTTATCTACTGAAATGCTCTTATCGCGCACAATGATAAAAAGGGGTAAAATCACACGAAATTATTCTAGTTTTAAGATAAAGCTGCGATAAAGCTAAGGGTATGAAAACATTGAACAACAATGTAAAGAGAAATAACTAGTTAAACTTGATTCAGCAACATTTTTTAAATTCCAAGGTCCTATTTTGATAAGCAAATCCATTCTTCCGCATAAAATGGCCAAATATTTATGACTAAGCCAAAATCTATTCTGAAATTATTAAAACTATAGCATTACGTAGCAGCCTTGATTAGGTCTGCCAAATCGTAGCACTCACATTACTGATAATGTTTATTGGCAGCCAACAACTATCTGTATTATCTAAAGTGGCCCACGAGGCGCTAACCAAAAAGAAAAACAAAATCGACTACTGTATACAAGATATATACATTGGCACATACATATACATTAGGTGAAGGATCAGATAAGCAGAAACTACGCAGATTGATATATAGATTACATAATGATTTGTGGTAAACTTTAGAGGTTGGATGAAAACCTTTTGAAGTTTTCCAAAGTACTAGTACTCGTATCTTTGAACCAGAACTTGAATCCATCGCAGAGCTCTGGAATACCGAGAGCCTCTTAAATGGAAACCATGAGTCTACAAATCTTTTTTAGTCATGGGCAATACCAGAATGATAAAGTCCCTTTTTAGCGAATGCATCATATTGTTATCAAAAGTCATCGGAACGCCTGATTGATAAGTGCAAAGTTCTCACAATACTGTTTGTTGTTTTCCTTTGCCATCTATCCATTATCTACATACACAAACTCTTGCAACATTTTTTAATAATTTGCGTAATTTTCCATAGCTATTTACCATAATCTTTAACCAGAAAAACAAATAATTGATTAATCATCAAATATGAAGGAGAATGTAATGGAATCAAAGGGAGAGAAATCAACTTGGGCAACCTTTCGTGCTATTAATAAAGCATTTATATTGATTTGAACTTTGATTGACTTTTGCACTGATTTCTGTTTATTATTTCGCCCTCTTGGCCAACCATCCCCCAGTAACCATCTCCATCCCCATTCTGTCATTGAATTAATGGTGCGAAATTTTCATGTGAAATACTCTTGACCAGCTCCATTTTCTTCTCATAGGCACATGGCCTCGCAGCCCTGTGATTGATTTCTGGACGATGGCGAAATAAAGTAAAATAAAACTGTTCAATGAACTTCGCATTAAGCATTTAATTGGCCCGCTGCCTCCGGTACTGCTCGAGCTCTGAACTGTTCTGGCCGGCATTTGTGATTCTGTCAATCAAATTGGCGGCTATTGCTGCTGTCGGAGGCCGTGGTGCCTGTGGTCTGTGTGAACAACACCACAAATTATTGCTCGACTGATTTAATTTGTATTAAATTGCTGGCAGAGGGAAAACGCTGCAGAAAATAAATAATACCTTGAAATGTAAATGATGATGCCAATAGGGAATTATAGGGAATTATTAATACTACAATCAAAGCGCAATGCAGTGTGTTTATACTCGTATGATGTGGAACATCAAATGAGAGTTATTTCTGTGGATGTGGTTTAAAATTATGGTAAATGTTTTTTGTAAAATAAATGTGCAGAAATGTAAAAAAGTGCACTAAGTAACATTGAAAAGTACTCAATCAATTTTAAATAGATTTTGTAAATACCCAGGATCCACAAATACTTTTAACACTTTCAAGAGCAGCTTTCCTTTATTTATTTTTCAAAATAAACATAACGAATGGTGCTTACGTATTGAATGTGATACAAATAAAATTCACTTTTTCATAAAAATATTTAAATGTTATAATAAATCAAGAAAAATAATTTGTATATTCCCATTAACCAATTTTCAGAGTCAGAAGTGATGTCTGCCAGAAAATGCAAATGGAAATGTATAATTTATGTGCCGGAATATATCTCAGATTTTAAATGGATTTTATGGGGAATTTGCTTTTAATATTTATTTCAATTAGGCAACTAAACGACTCACTTAAAATGCAAATTGCATTCGCATTCATGTACAGGGAGATTTGTCGAAGAATGAAAGTGCAATTTCTGATCTCTCTCAGTTAAACCTTCATTCTCATATGGGAATGAATCCGCCCTCTAAATGGCACAGGGAGCAAACAAAACTCTTTTTCATAAATGCAAAATGTTTGCGCACATTTTTAATAATTTACGGGGAAGACTAATAAAAAATCTGCAGCTCACAGAAGAGAATGAAATACAAAAGAGGAGGGGCAGGAGCGCGCACAGGAGGTGGAATATATCTAGGTAAATAAATATGCACATGCATGCATAAGGAGAATGCAAAGTGCAGAGAGGAGAAATAAGAACAGAGAGGAGAAATGAAAGATGCATATATGTTTATGTACATATGTATGTATGTTTCAATGAAAAATTTAAGCAAAAACGATGCGAAGCATGCACCAAATTTCCCATGATAATGAAGAGAACATCAAATGTGTGTTGTCTGCTGTCTGCAGAGGGCAATGCAATGCATGACATGTCTCTGAATTGTACCCAGTTGTATTATAGAATGCTATAGGTCTACCCTATAGGGGTAGACTAAAAGAGGCTGAGCACCCAGACTTGTTGCAAATCAAATGATATTTTACTTGAAAGTATTTCCTAGCCACTGATTTTCCCAACCCAAAGTAAACAAAATATGCCCAAGTATATAGAATATCTTCTAGTCGGAATACTCTACAGCTTATATCGTATAATTAAATGCGTGTGTGTCAATGCCTCTCGTATGCATGCGCAAGCCTTTGGGGGTGTGCCCCCGTGTTTATAGTGCTCTGACGCTGTTCCTGCTGCTGTTGCTGCTGCTGCTGTTGCTGCCTAAGCAATTGTCAATTTGAGTTAAATGTGCGCAATTAAACGGTAAGCGGTAAATGGCACATGGATAGACCTTATTCCCATACACCCAAACACTGCATAGCACTGCTCTCCGTTGTAGCTCAAACATGGAACACTTTTAGCATAATCGCAGCACATTAACCGAAAGTCAGTTTGCTTTAGCATATTGTATGCTAATTGAGATACAGACAGCGGGAAAGAGACATTGAAATAGACAAACAGAAAGAGAGGGACCGAGGAAGTGGGACAGTGGGTGAGTGAAATGTCAAGTGGCCCATAAAACGATTGATGAAGCAATCCAACACAATCCAACACTTCTGGAAACCCTTTGAATTCTATTTAAATGGAAATGGGCAGTGGGAAGTGGGAAACTATTTCGCACATCAAATTCTCGCTTATTAATTCTCCCAAAAACTTTCCGTCACTCGTTTACATATATCCCATTGCGGTCCACCACAAAACACACAGAAAGGCAACCCAGACGGCCCAGGAGGCCCAGACATACATATGTAATCCTCGCCCCTTCACTCGGTTTTCATTATTTACAAGTTTTTGTGTATTGTCAAGTTTTGGCTTTCATTAAAAAGGGTTTTAAGCCTTGTCAACAGTATAGGATGCCTTTGCCTACTCTCACGCTTTATGTGTGTCGTGTGTGTGTGTGTGTTTTGGTGTTTGTGCTTAACGATCCAAAGTTTTCAACTTAAATTTTAGTTATGAATTTTATTAGGCTCCCACCAATGGTCTCTTGGCCTCCTTGGACCCATCTTCCATCTCCTGTGGGTGTTTAATTATAGTCTTCAGCGGCTAGCCCAAAGATTTCAACTTAATTAATTAATATGCATTTGATTTTCCAGCTCAAAGCATACCCAACTATTGCGAGGAGAAGCAATTCCAATGCGCCAGTGGAGACTGTATACCCATCAGATTTGTATGCGATGGCAGCTCTGACTGTCCGGACCACAGCGATGAGCGACTTGAGCAGTGCAAGTTCATAGGTGAGTCAAAGCTAACTTTATGCATAGCTTCAACACCCGTTAAACTCTCTGAATCTCAGAGGTTATGTGACCTAGAGGAATCAAATTTGTCTTTATGGTTTCCCGCTTCATTTGAATCCTGGAAATTGCTAGCTAGAAATTGAGGAATTTACTGATTTTACTCGTAGTTTTTTGAATTGATGCATTTGTGCTGCTATTTCTCTGCAGAGTACTTGTTGTTTAGTAACTCGCTTGCGTATCAATAAATAAACCGAAATTCAAAAGAGCTTGGTCTTTGCTTTTACAGATTTCTCCATCCTTTCTTCCCACTCTCTCTCTCTCTCTCTCTGTACTTTTGATTAGGCTTTCACTTCAACTGTTGTCTTATTCAAATACTCTCTCGCCAAAGGTTGCACGGCAGACCACCGCCCACCTCAAAGAATTCAAAGGCCACCCCCGAAAATCAGAAGCACCTAAACCAAAAAAAAAAGATTGCATTTTCAAGAGTTATCTGGGGCTTTTGTACTATGTATTTGCTGATGCTTTTTGAAAGAAAGTTTTGCCAGCGCCAATTTTTTCTGTTGCTGTTTCTGTTTTATGTGTGTTGGGCGGCCATGGCCAAGGCGATCCCACTCTTAATCCCACTTGGTGGACCTTATAAAGTCAAGCATTGGATGGGGATTTGGATTTACGAGTAAGGATGCAGCTGTTGCCAACATCCTACGTGAGAGCCCTCTCACTCTAATCTGTTGTCAGTCATTTGTAGTTTTTCAATTTAGAAATGTCACAGAACTAACCATTTACTTCAGGTTTGTCCCCCCGTACCAACCTACCATCGCTCTTTTTATACGTAGTTTGGGCGTCAGTGCTATTTGCTTTTGTATTGGTTTTGGTGTTTCTGCCATGTGTTTGGCTTCGTTGTTGAGTAAGTAACAACTGGCTGTTTATTTAGTGTCATGTAGGCAGTGCCGCCTCAAAACCCCTGGACCCATGGACTCCTGGACTCCTGAACGCTGGATGTCTATGACCCCACTCTAGTGCTACTGTTGCCACTGTTAAATTTATTTTCATTTAATTTTTACGCTCATCTGTTGGTGTATGTGTGTGTGTGTGTTTGTTAGTAGCTGTTAAGTGTGAGCGTGTGCGCTTGTTTTTTTATTATCCCATTTAATTTTAGTTTGGTTTACAGACCAGTCACCGTGCGGCGCTCTCCACTCGCTCACAAATTGAACATTGCCTGCTTTTGGGCGTTTGCCTAAAAACCACTGCCAGTCACAAATATTGCCCCGTTTGGGGAGGCCGCCTGAAAAACACTGCCAGTCGCAAATATTGGGCCACGCTTTGGGTGAGCGTGTGTCTGTTGGGTTTAATCTTTAAACATTTCCCGCTGTTGAACCCATTTGACACCCAGCACTCAGCTGCACCACAATTACATACACATAAATGGCATGTGTCTGCAGGCGTAAGCGGACTTAAGCTTGCTAAATTACCAACAAACAACCGAAGCTGATGCTGAAGCTGGCGCCTGAGTCTTATTTAGGGGCCACTGCAAGCGCCAGTCAAAACACTCAAGGCATCTACTTAAATGCTCAACGAAACAAAAGTGCTCAGTGAAGTTGATTAATTGGACAATTGTCGAAAGCTCTGCAAACAAAATAATCTCGTTTTAGAAATCAAATAATGTCACAAAAGGAGACTTTAGGAGACAGAAATGGCTAGCAGCTCAACAAAAGGTGTCTGATTGGTGCATTCTTTAATTTGTTTACCCTTTTAATTGCTAATATCGCTTAAAATCGAATTCTCAAAAATAGTTTAAATACTTTCAAATATTTTTTACATTATCAAATAAATATATGTATAAGTGATAAATAGTACATATAAAATATTACACTATTTTCTGCGAATTAATAATTGAAATTATATTTTTCGGTGGAAAACTGGGAAACAACTTAAAACATAGTATACAAATATCATTAAATGCTATTCCCAAGAATTGTCTGTTATCATTTTCGAAAGTGGAAAAAGTCCCTATACTTCTGTGGAAGTACTAGTACTTAATCTTTAGCTTAGCTCTAACAGAAAGTGCATTGAAAATTGAGCTAAACAATTGCGACTTAGAAAGCGGGCAAAAATTAGGAATGGACTGTAGACTGTACGTAATTCTTAAGAATTGCGTCGCACACAAGACGCATGCGAGGGAGAATCGGCTTAAACTTGACCCACAATCGGCGGAGAGAAGGAGCTGACAAGATTCAGCCGGAACTGAGCAAGAGGCTAGAGACTAGGGCAAGCAAGCCTTATCAACCGATTTCTGTTGTTAGTCTGATTTACGACACAAAAAAAATCAAAAAAAAAAAAAACTGATGTACGTATGCGTCGTCGCCCCACATTAACGGGCCGCCACTTCTAGCACTTCAGATTAATTATTATTATAAAGAACAGCCTATTAATACTAGAGACTTTTTGCTTAGTTGGGGATTTTGATTTGTTTTGACAAATCGAAATCTAATTGCGCACAAATTGTACCCGGAGATAACATGGCACATGGGGGTTTCCTCCGAGCATAGTCTCTCCCTATCACTCACTCAGACTGGCTCAGACCAGTACTCACTCCGTTTTGAGTGTGAATAAGCTTTGAGTGTGGACCACCAATTTGAGTGCAACTCTTATCAAAATTCCGAGCGCAAGCTTCATGCTCGGGGGATGCTGCTCAGAGTTGTGGATGTGGATGCCACTACTTCTGTCGGTTCCATCTTGTCAGATTTTCCACCAAAGGCACGGGGCCAGAACTCAGTTAGTTTCGAACTCTGTGCAGAAGAGGACGTGTGTGTTTGGTTCTGTCAGGATAACTGCGAGAACAAAAGCGCGCAAGGCGCCAAAAATAAATTATTTTGAACCAAGCCAAATCGTATAAAAAACACAAATTTCGACAAAAAGTGACAAGTGTAAAGTTTTTAAAATATTCTAAAAATGCATTAGCAAATATTCTGATATATTTGCAAAATTATCCAACAAATAAATAAAATATATTTTAGGTGCACAGCTGTTATTGGCCAGCAAAAATCAATGGCAAGGCCAATTTTGGCAGTCAAACGTTAGAAGACAAACTGAAACCCGTTAGTTTTTGTTGGCGTCGCACAGGCGGCAGCATCCAAGCATCAAGCAGCAGCAGCAGCTTTTCCACCCCCTCCCAAGCGGAAGCTTTTCCTGTGTGTTTTGGCTTTTCCGTTTTTAAGTTTTTTTTTCACGCTTCTGCGCGTCGCTTTTGATTACAGTTTCCCAGTCCCACTCTCTGTCTGCACTCATCTGATCTTCTCTGTGTGTCTCTCTTAGCTGTGCTCTTTATGGCCTGCCTGGCATAATTTGGATTTGATTTTGCGGGGAAAAGTCCCCGCTTTTGTTTTGGATTGGATTACATGAACTTGACACCAAACACCAGTCACTAGCGGCAAGAGTTTCTGCCACTTGAGGAGCGTTTTGAATTACATTGCCACAGCAAAACCATGGCCACAGCAAATCCCAGTTAATGTTCACACCTGTCCTGTGATGTCCTGTAGTGTCCCTCGAGTGCATAAATCCGTTATAATTGTTAATTACATTTATGAATTTTCATTTAAAATTCCCATAAATCCTGTTGACATGTCAAAGTGCAAAAACTACAATTAAATGTAAATAGTCAAGGGGGTTTTTCTCTTGCCACTGTCTCTCACAGACTTAAAACACCATTTAACATTTTCCATATGAGGATTATGGAAACTTTCTGATAGAGAAAGCCCATTAATAATTATTCATATAAAAAAAAACACACAGGAAAAACCGTGGCTTAATTAAAGCATAAAACACGAGGAATGAAAATGTGCAAACAAAGAAATATCTCAATCACGCGCCGGAAACAAAGAGAGCATTTAATAAAAAATAATTAAGTATTCAAACAGAAAGAAAAGAAGGAAATGCGGACATTATTCGCAAAAATATTTCAAAAATTAAACCTATAAAAGAGATGAATACGAAAAATAAGAGCAAATTATAACAAAAACTGAAAACTGATAAAGTATAAGAAAGAAATATCCATAAAGAAATACAAAAAATTAATTATAATCATATATACTGCACATAAATTCAATGTAAATGTGGAAAATACATTAATATTACCGACATTAGTGCACTGTAAAATTAATATGAAATTTTCGCGCCCACACATTTTGACTTCATGGATGATCGAAAAAGCGTTGCCTACTTTTGAGCTTCTTCTGCTGCTGCTGCTGCTGCTGCTACAGAGGATTCTCTGATTATGATTTTGATGATGATGTTATATGTTTTTGCTGGCCAACCACTTGACTGCCATTTAAAATAATTACAATTACGATTACTCTCCGAACAGAGACAACAGTGATTTAATTTAATAATTCAGCCGTGCACTTAGGCTAGAACATTATCATATTACCATATAGCAGGGGATCCACAACAACAAAAAACAACGAAAGAACCAACATGGGACCAATACGCAGCAGCTTCCTGAGCTGCTCCCTCCTGCTGCTCATCACCGGATTATTACCGCGAGCACAGCTCCAACCGGCGACAATCACTGGCAGCGCAACGGGTATGACAATGGGGCGGGAGTGGAATATGAGAATGGCAATGGAGATGATAATTCCCTAGAAATCTAAGCATTCACAGTCTGATTAGTAAGATTATCAAGCTGAAAATCTGGAAAAGCTGCTTAGCCAAAGCTTTGCTCTAAATAAAAAATTTTAAGACTAAATCATTAAAACAGAGATATTTTAAATGCCTTGGCATGTTCTTTTGTTCGGAACAAAATACTTTGGGAAATGCAATAGTATTCAAATTTTCTTCTGCGAAATGCAAAGCAAATCCCGCAATACTTATTCTGCAGCTTCCCAATTTATTATGTGTCATAATAATTGAAATTTTCTTAATTGAATTATAAAATATTCATTCAAATAATCAACTCTATTTTAATGTATTTAATCTAAACATAAATATTCAATTATTCGCACTACTTTTTGACTTGATAAACTTGAAAATAGAAATTATCAAACAATTATTTCTATGATGAACATTCCACTGTTTTATTTCTTTGTTTACTCTGATGAAATTTGTTTTGGATATCCAAATACTAAAAATTATTCTGCCTTCTGTATAAAACGAGCACGAGTTCGAGTAGATGGAAACACACAGAGACGAAACTGATTTCCTGAGGAATTTTGTAGATAAGACGTACAATCCGAGCACATTAACCGCTTCAAGTGTATTTCAATTTACTGTTATTGTCTGTGCTGTATATGTATAGGCGTGGTCGCAGGGGAGGGTATATACGTATAACGATATGGATATGGGCGGAAAGTCAATTCAAGTCTTTGACAAAAGCAAAATAATTTCCTATTGATAGCCAAGAGAGCGAAAAAGTCAGTAAATAAATAAATAACTTATAGGCAACTAAACGAAGCATGGCCATTAACAACAGAGCAAAGCTAAGAGCAGCACAGAGAGATACAGGCAATGGAAAGGCAGAGGCAGCTCAGCCATAGAGCTACGTTAGTGCCCTCCATCCAGGCCGCGCGTTGCGCATTCGCCGCGTAAACAACCAAGAGACAAAAGGCAGCGGCGACAGGAACAGGGACAGAGACAGTAACAGGGACAGCGCCAGAGACGCTGTCAGACTTTTAAGCAGCTTTTACCCCATGTGCGGCATACTCATTTCTATATATAAATCGTACTTATACATACGATATATATATGGGCTTTATGGTGTATGCTAGTGTTCGATATCGAGCGCATAAATATTCATGCAGCACATTCGTGGGGAGTGAGCAGCAGACAGCTGATAAGCCTGCCGCACAGAAAGTGTGCAAAAAGTCTAAAAAAAGAAACGAAAGAAGAGCTCACAATTCTATATACTTACAGCTGCACATATATTTTTTTTTGGGGGTTGTGTAAGCATCGTCGACTGGCAGACCTTAGATAACTTCAGTCACACATCCATGCCACTGCCACTGGCACCGGCACCGGCCATGTCCTTGTCCTTGTCCCTCTCTCTGTACGCCATAGATTATGTATCTCTCACAGTTTTAAGCGAGGCAATCCATCGAAGTGGCTTCTACTTTTAAAATATTTCATGGCTCCACTTCGCCCCCAAAATAAGTTTGCCAAACATATAAATTGGCAAACATTTGAAATGCAATTCCAATGGTAGACTTTCGCGGCCATTTGTTGCACTCTACAGCAGACGACAGCAACAATTGTTGTTGTATCCAAAAACAAAACAAAAAAAGGGAACATAAAAGTTCGTCCCTCATTAGAGGGACCCTCAATTGCTGCTCCATTTCAGTCGCCGTTGGCCTGCTCTTTAAATGATTTATGATGCAGAGCCCCCCCAGACCCACAGACCCTCAGGAAACACAAACCCTCATCTCATTCTATATTGAAATACTCCCCCCCCCCCAAGGAGGCACTGGGACATAACAGCAATTCGGTGGAGACGGTACGGCTTCAATAAAGTGGAAAAAGGTGCCATAAACAACAAGCGGCGAGCCTTTTTTTATGATACTCGTGCAACCCGCTGTGTGCGGAAGAGATACTTCTCTAAACAAGAACGCATACAAAACAACAACAAAAAAAGTACAGAATAAATAAAAGAGGGAAAACAATTGTAAACAATGAAAAAAGGAAAATCCCCCTCAACTGTGGCACAAATTTTTCATTTATTTATTGAGACGAGACACACACAAAAAAAAAGGAGGAAAAGCTGTGAGATGAGGGTCCGAATGAAGAGGAAGAAGAATGTAGTGTCTTGTCCGCCACCAAAAGTGAAATTCGCTTCCCTCGCCGCTCGTTTCCTTCCGCCTGTTTAAGTGAATCGGACAATTCAATTTATGCTCAAAATGACAGACAAACTTCATTAGGAGAGGTGGTGGCCCTCTCGAACAACCCACGCAAACAAGAGTCAAAAATCAATAAAATCCGATATATTTTATTTCATTTCTTTTTATTTTTATTTTCGTTTTGGCTTTGCCTTCTTTTAGCTGGAGGCTTTTTGAAATATTTCATTTAGAAATTATTAAAAAATTCATTACGAAAAGTTAGGCTAGGAATGTACTTTTACTGCGAACTCGCCACAAACCATGAGAGACATACAAATGTTAACCCTAATTGAACAGAATGTGTATATCAGACCAACGGAAAGCCTAGAAGGGACCGAAGCAAAAGAAGATTGTAAAATGGCAAATATCACAAAAGTTTTAATGCGCCAAATCGATGAATGACCGCAGAAAACTTTCCCGTACACATTCTTACCTTTGGACACTTCTGGTAGGAAGACAAGACAACTTTTTCTAGCACTAAGCTTTTAGCCTGTAAATGAGCTCGGGGACGAGCTGCCGACCTACCCAGGGGGAGCGGGGGTTGGGTTCGATAGTACAGCGGGGAATTGCATTGTTCCCCGAAAACTTTGTTGAGGCTCTGGCGAAAAGTTTACCCTGTATTTGCTCAAGAGGTGGAGGGAGGGAGGGAGGGAGGATGACTTTGTCACTTTTGCTGTCGGCAGCCTTGGGGCGGGTGTCGAATCATTTAGTGATAACCCCTCAAATCAAGGCAATGCACTGCGCACACATCCGATCCACCTTTTGCCATCTGCTGTGTGGAGCGGGGGGTGGTACACATTCATTATCGCCAGCAAAAGGTGTCCGGGGACTACTGTGTAGATCCCCCTGGCGACAAAGCACTTTAAATGAATTGCATAATCGCAAGCGTCTGCCTGTTCCCAGTCCGTGCCACTCCATTCTCTAGAGCTAGAGCTCTTCCGCCTCCTGCTGCTGCTGCTGCTTCTGCTGCTGCTTCCATTTTCCACCTCGAATGTTGTCGCGACGCGGCAGACTGTAAATAATGAAGTTTGCATCTCTGCCTCTGGGTGGCAAGTGCCAAAGCAGCTGCAAAAAGAGCTTTTAGGCACAAAAAATATATATTATATACGTATATATATATATATATACGGGTATATAAATTCGGGTATGTAGAAATTGTTGCACAAATACTCGTCTCATGAGCGAAATTTATGAGCTACATAAAGAAAAGTAATAGAAACGCAGAGCAGATTGCCACTGAAGTCTGTTTGTTTATGCATTATGTAAGCTGAGGGAAAAATGTCCTCGCTCTTTTGGTTTCTTTCCAGCTGTCAGACCATTAAGTCATAAATAAATAATTCGCTGTATATGAAACGAAAGCTGACATTGAACTTCTGTTGATATGAGCTGGAATTTCAGAGAACTATATATATACCAGTACGGTGTCAAACAGCGACATCTCTTGGATGTAATCAAAGTTAGCCACAGCAGAAATGTGATTATAAAAATTATATTGCATTCGACTTGCTGCTGGTGAAGGCTAGTGATTAACACCAGCGAATAGCAGAACAAGGCAGTATCAGCCGCTTGGTTACCCAGCCATGGTAGAGAGCAGGAGTGTATTATATTTCTGAAGATATTTGATAGTTGACGGACATTTGATTTCTATCGACATTTTTTTATTTATAATATAAAATATGGATCTACCCATTCAATGACAGTCTCCGATATCAGATAATAATTAAAGTCAGAATAAAGAAACACCACGATATAAACCATCATTCCAAAGGGCACATTTTTCATTTCATTTACTTATTTTAATAATAATTTAAAATGAGTTGTCGGTATCCCATAGTCGAAATATAAACTATAGTTTTGTTTCGCGTTTTATTTCTTTTTCTTGTGCTAAATGCTGGCTGTCTAGGTAAATAGTACGCTGTGGAACGTTTTCCCCCATTTCGGTATTTCCCAAGTCCCCGAACGCAGAACGTGATGCGCATTTTTCGCACTGCGGCGGCGGCTCCGTCTGCCTCCCTCGGGTTTGGTTTTGGCTTTGGCTTTGGTTGGGGCTCTTTGGCTTTGGCTTTCGGGTTACAGTTTGTGTTTTGTGAGAATGGTGGAGGTTGGAGGAACGAACTGCCACAAAAGTTGCGCTGAAGTTTATGGGGAAGTCTGGAGTCTGGAGAAAACTTTGAACCGTGTGGAGATGTCGGGAGGGACTGTGACTTCGTTTCTTAAAGCGTCGACAAATGAAATGCAAATGTCTTTCAGAGGAATTCGTTTGAATTAAGCGCTAAATTGTCTGCACTTGAGCGTGGCTCACAAAAGGTGCAGCGTTGCACGAAGCAGAGGAAATTCGCAAGGAAAATTTAGGTTAAAGAATTCACAAATTTAAAATGAATTTTTGTTGCAATTCAATGAATATTTTTGAACAATTATCTTGATGTATCCTGACACCTTGAATGGCTTTTGCAACACCTTCATTGCATGTCCAACTTGATCAGAAAATTCTCATTTATCTTCTAATTGCATTTCAATCACTCAGGCCTGCAACAAATTGTTTTCCTTTCCGGAAAGAAAAAGAATGGAATAGTTTGTGAGGCCTTTTAAATACATTTTCTGGTCTTGCAAAGACGTAAAATAAAATAACCATAAAATAGGGGAAACCATAAAACAAAGAGAAAGGCAAAAGGAAACTGAAATCACATTTATTTTTGGCACAGTTACCTATTCAAGCATAACAAGTGCGACATATACACCATTACCATTATCTGTCGCAGTTATTGAAAATTGATTTTTAATATATATGTATGTATGTATGTATTTTTGTTGTTGCAGAATCGACTTGCAGCGCAGACCAATTCCGCTGTGGCAATGGCAATTGCATTCCACAGAAATGGGTCTGCGATAATGAGGCTGACTGTACCGATGGTTCCGACGAGGTCACCACACTTTGCAGTAAGTATTATCCCTAGTCGTAGACTTAGATAACTTTTCCCAAAGTGATTCCTGAGTTAATCCAATGATTTCCCCTGAATTTTGATGTGAGAGCAGTGAATATGTGCCAGCCCAATGAGGTGAGGTGCAAGAATATGGAGCAGTGTGTACCACGCGGTTGGCTGTGCGATGGTGACTTCGATTGTCGGGACAGGTCCGACGAGCTGGATTGTCGTAAGCTTCCCGCCACTCCACACACATTTGCATACTAACAGGAGGATTTGCCTTTGCCCCATCACTAAACCAAGCGCAAAAAAACTCGCGGCATTTCATCGAAATTTAAATGCATGAATTCCCCTCGAACCATGAACCATCCTCCGTTTCACTTTATGACCCTGGACCCTAAGGCTCAGGCTGAGCCTGTGCCATAAATTAACATCATTCCTGACGGACAATATCGCGACGTGACCATCAGCGGAACTAATTTGTATTTATGCATTAGGCAGACACCCAACCATTGTCCTTTTGCCTTTCCTTATGTAGTTTTCCTTCAATTCATACTCCGACTTTCCCTTCCCGCCCCATAAAATTACCCTCCACAGTGACTTGTTTAGCGGTTTATTGTCTGTGACACATTCGCCTAACTATGTGAAAGGAAATCCAGAACTCCAGAACTGCAGAGTGCCACAACGCCAGAATGTCAGCGCGGGGGAGCACACAAAAATGTTTTTATGTTTGAAGAAGCATTTCAGCATTGTAATTGAAAAAAATGATGCGATTTTTATGATGTTATCCTTGATGGAAATAAAAACTGGTAATCAAAAGTGCGAGGGCAGCGCCAAATTGAGCCTGTGGTTTATATGGATCTGAGCTGCTCAGCATATACATAACAATATATATATATGTATGTATATATGTACGTGTACGTGTACAAGCATTCGTGCATTCCGTGTATGTTTGGTGGTGTGTGTGTGTGTTTTTTTACGACCTTTATGCGCTTTAAAATTGTCATCAAACCTTGTTGACATTCCAGCTTTTATCCCTACACCCTGCGTCCTACCCGCCTTCGCGCTTGTGGATCTTAATTGAAGTTGCTTTTGGTCAGGGACAAAACTTCAGCGCAAAAAGCAAAGGCAAAGGCAAATACAGACATATGAAAATCAGTGGGTAAGACACCTCTTGGTTTGGATGCCCTTGGAGACCTTTGACAAGCAAATGTGATATGGTCAATCATCTCGCTTGCAAAAATAAATGAAGAGTGCAAAGTGCAAATTTTAATCCACATTTAGCAATTAGTTTTTCCTTTGATCCATTGCAAATGTCTGATTGAAATAAAAGTACCCTCTGAAAGTGTATACTCCATTTAAAGGTGGTGTATATTCACGTTCAGCCATGTCCCTGGTCTCCCATTTAATTCCATTTAACACTCAACTTTGACTCTTCATAACTTTGTTTGCCATTATGGGCAGAAACTTGGCTTTCAAGTCGAACAATGACGCGAGGCGCTGCCAGTGGAAAACTACACAATAAACAAAACGCAAACTGCCCCACAAAAGCATTAAGCTTCATTGGCTTTGGAGTGGCTGGGTGGTCGGGTGGGGGATTGAGGAGTGGCCCTACCACATGTCTAAAAAGCATTTTAAATAAAATTAAAATCAAATTGCAAGTACTATATACGCTCCGGCGTCAGATAACAAGAAAATGCTATTGAATACAATACGGAAATTGTGGGTCAATGCGTGTGGGTGTTTGTGTATGTGTGTATGTGTGTCTGTTTGGTTCTGTGGAAAGTAGAACGAAGGTTCGGACCAGGTCCATTCATAGTGACCCTCCCACAACAGCAAATTGATTTTGCCATGGCTTACAAAAGCTGAAGCTGAAGCAGTGTGCCCCTCCATGGCCACACAAGGGGACACCATTTCATACAGCCAAGCAACGAGTACTGGCCTCAAGAAGGATAAAAATGAAGTCCCTGGCGAATTTTCTCTCTCACCAGCAATGTGAAATTTAATGAAGCCATAAATTGTGACTGCAAAATGATAGTGGTAGTAATTGAAAATTTCTGCCATATAAAAAACGAAGCCAATGAGAAAAGGAATAAAAAAAGTTAAATTAAATACGGAATATAATTTTTTTCATCTAAAAAATAAAGGCAGACTATTCTATTTTTTTTAAGAAAAGAAAAGTCAGACGCAAATGTTTGATTCATGGCATATTAGATTATTAATAATAAAAAAAGTATGCACCAAAACATTTCTTTTATATTTTGTGTACATTTTTAGTAAACAAAATTGACATACATATATTCAGCATACCAGCATTAAATAATTCTACGAATATTTTCGACACAGGGTGCCATTCCAGGAAGTTTCCAGCTGGCGTACTGTGTGTACAATACAGCAAATAAATACGAAAAGCTGGTCACAGTAAATTCCAATTAAAGGCATATCACGCATACGACGCGTTGTACATGCTAAGCAACCAAAAAATGAAAGTCTAGGATTGTATCTGTAAATAGGAATACCAAGAAGGAAATAATAATGAATTAATTTATTTGCAACGATGTCAGAAATTTCCGCTTAGATGTGCACGTGTAAACAGTAAACAAATAGACAGGAAGACAGGATCTGAGGAGAACATAAGCAGAAAGAGAGAGAGAGAAAGAGGACGTGTAAATGGTAGACAAAAAACACCAAAAAGCATATTCAAATATGTGCGGCCAGGTCGTAAGATTTTATTGCTTCAACGAGTACACAGTGGCACAAAGGAGCACAGAAAGCGGGAAGTACATAATCATATCAGGGAAAATCATACATGGCCACAAGAGCTACTTTCACTGCCATACGCAGACACACAGAGTCAGACAGACACAAACACACCCACACACCCACACACAGAGACAAAGGACCTTCATTTTACGGGCTGGGTGGTAGGCCAAAAAAAAAAAAGCAGGCCCAAAGAATCCGGCAATGAAAGAAAGTACGAGAAGAGAAGCACTGAAAGAACTGGCATACTAATACGCATTTAAGGGTTAAACACAAGCGTTTTTATGCAGCTGTATGGGTGTGGGTGTAGGCGTTTCTGTCAACTTGTGCGTGTGTGTGTATGTGGGAGTGTATGTGGTAGTGTTGTCAGCTTTATTTAATGTCCGTGCTGCTCTTGGGCTCGGGAATAACTTCAATGAAAGTTTCAGACACGACTACGAGTACGAGCATCTGTGTGTTTGTGTGTTTGTGTGTCTGGTGTGTGGGGGATGTGGGGAAGGGTAGCGGTGGTGGTGTCTGCGATAATTGCTTTAATGCATACGCATGTGTGCGTTTTAACTTTATGGAGTGTTGGCTGATAATGTCTTAATTACTGCCTAGATAAAATGCCAACTGTTTAGCCCAGAATGGTTTCTCATCGCCTCCCTCTTCCTACTGCTGTACGTGCCTGTGAGTGTGTGTGTGTGTGTGTGTGTGTGTGCGTGTGTTTGCGTGTGTTTGCTGGCATGACAACTATGTTTATTACTTTGCCATCGGAGAACGTACGGAGGTCCCTTTACAGCTGCTTATAAACTTAATTACAAGTCAAAACTTGGCTGCCTACTTTAAGGCCGTCTTCGGCACGTACACTGGGCGAAAAATAATGATTTAAAATGATTATAACGGTAAACGGGATGCAAAGTTTTTGTCTTTCTCTCAGTGCACCATTTGCTTCTATCCTGATGGCTGTGCTTGCCATTAGGGAAGCAGTTAGTAAGCTATTTTGAAGGCAATATCATAGCACCAACTTCACCAAAGATTATCCCTTAAGGGAAGGCTGTGTGTTGCCCCTTAGTACTCCGATTACTTTTCCTGCTTTAATTTCAGAACATTTGCACTTAACTCATAAATATTTTGTATATATTTTATTTTACAGCGAGAAAAACCTGCTCACCGGAGCAGTTCCAGTGCAAGTCCGGCGAGGGTGTGTGCATACCACTCTCCTGGATGTGCGATCAGAACAAGGATTGCGACGATGGCAGCGATGAGGCCCAGTGCAGTAAGCCCCCCCCCCCATTCCCCATTAATATCTGTATTTCTATTTACTGCAACTCTCTCTGTCTGTCACTGCTTTTGTTTTGGTGAAATCTACTCGTATTTATCGTTTTTCTGTTGCTTCTATATTTCCCTGCCCTGCTACATATATTACTTGCTCTGCTGACACACATTTGCATTTCACTGAAAATTGTGTAATTCCATACTTACCCACCGCTCGTATATCGTATCGTATACCAATAAAGCACAAATATTTACGCAGAAACACTTTAGATTGCAATACTCTAGTAGTAGATGTTGTAGTACTGTCTGTGTGGCATCCACAAATCCTACCTCCACACACAGCCTTTTCCTTGTATGCTTTGTTTGTTTGCTAGCAATTTTTTAAATGGTGTTGGTTTCTGTTGCGTTTTTGTTTATCCACAAAGGTTTTTGTTGTAAAAAGCATCCCCACACACACACACATCCATTCATTAATCAGCCTGTAAATCCTCCACCTAAAACCCCATTGAGATATCCGGCTAATTCCCCCTACCTGAACTCTATGCAGATGCCACATGCCGCTCGGATGAGTTCACCTGCACCAGTGGCGACTGCATCCAGAGCCGCTGGAGATGCGACGGCGATCACGACTGTATGGACGGTTCCGATGAGCTGAACTGTCCCCCCAGGGGAAAGTGCCCCCAGGGGGCATTCACCTGCGACAGCGGTGATTGCATCAACAACCGATGGGTCTGCGACGGCGACTATGACTGCACGGATCACAGCGATGAGAAGGTAAGCTATGGTCTCGTTAGGACAACAGTCTGCTTTCCCATTCAGCTGGCCATGAAAATTGATATGACCAAATTATTAACGTAAACACAAACACACAGCACACAGTACACACACATGCTAAAGAAGGGCTGTAAAACAACCCTCGCATATAAATATATATTTATATGAGCCCCAGCTAGGAAGCATAAATTATGCAGGACGCGAGCATTATTCAAAACAGGCAGCGACGACCAGGACGACGATGTCGGCAACTGCTTCCCATAAACATTTATATGTATGACGCATAGCTTTTGTTGTCAGTTGTGTAGCGCCAAAATTGCATGGCACCCAACAGGAAAAAAATGGGAAACGCAAACTATCCGAAAATGCATAGACAGCAAGCCGAACATTCTATGCCCTTACGTGAAGGAAAGGGAGAAGATTTGTAACTAGATATTTTTTATTCCTTAAGGGTTTTTTTTAGCTTATTATTTCCTGTTTTTTTTCCTATTTGTTGCTTAGATATGTCATATGAATATTTCGCCAGTATTAAAGGGAATTAGTTTCCCTTTAATTTGCTAAGATCTTCATACAATTTATTCCAAATATTCTGTAGTAGTACTGAGTACAGCTTGGATTCACCATCATCCAGCATATATACCCTGCTCTGATGAGGGTATGAAAATGTGAAAAATGTTTGCTTGCAGCTCCTAAAAATATGCAACAAAAATGCTAAAAATAGCCAAAGGGATAAAGTGCACTACATATATCCATACATATATGCATATGTGTGCTGGTTGTGATTTTTAGATAGTGTGTAAGTGTGTGTGTGTGTGTGTGGCAAGCTTTGTAGCCAGAATATTTGGCTGGCACTTAACAGCAAAAGCAAACTGTTGTATTTTGTAGTAAAAGTTAACTTCCTTCAGCCGGAGATTTTTCCCCCCTGGGCACCCACATATACTCACCAACCCCTAACCACCCCTCTCTCACTCTCTCTCTCTGTCTCTCTTTTAGCAAAACTGCAGCACAGTTCCAAGACTCTCGATGAGTTTCTGCGAGCCATACGAGTTCTCGTGCAATGATCGCATCACCTGCCTGCACAGTACTTGGGTGTGTGACGGGGATATTGACTGTCCCGGCGGCGATGACGAGGATCCAGCCAAATGCCGGAATGTGACCTGCAGGCCGGATCAGTTCCAGTGCGGGGATCACAGCTGCATCGCCGGACACCTCACCTGCAATGGGGAGAAAGACTGCGCGGATGGCAGTGACGAGAGGGACTGCAGCCTGGCCACACCCCCCAGGCAGTGCAACGCCACCACCGAATTCAACTGCGGTGGGGGTCAGTGCATCGCTCTGGACAAGGTCTGTGACAGGCGGAAGGACTGTCCCGACGGCGAGGACGAGCCGGCCGGCAAGTGCGGCGTGAATGAGTGTGCCTCCAAGAACGGTGGCTGCATGCACCGCTGTGTGGACCTGGTGGTGGGATACGAGTGCGAGTGCCGAAAGGGATACAAATTATCGGGGGATAAGCGCACCTGTGTGGACATCGACGAGTGCGAGAACCCGGGCGTCTGCTCCCAGATGTGCATCAACGAGATCGGAGGGTTCAAGTGCGAATGCGAGGCGGGATACATGCGGGACCCGCGCAACCACACGCGTTGCAAGGCTGGCGAGGGCCATGCCTCACTGCTGCTGGCGAGACGTCACGATATCCGAAAGATTGCACTCGACCACATGGAGATGACGTCGATCGTGAACAGCACCAAGTCGGCCACGGCCCTGGACTTTGTGTTCCGCACGGGGATGATCTTCTGGAGCGACGTGACGACGCAGAGCATCTACAAGGCGCCCATCGACGAGGGTAACGAGAAGACAACGGTGCTGAAGCAGTCGTCGGTCACCTCCGACGGACTGGCAGTGGACTGGATCTACAACCACGTCTACTACACGGACACGCACAAGTGCACCATCGAGCTGACCAACTTCGACGGCAACATGGGCAAGGTGCTCATCGAGGATGCGCTGGACATACCGCGCTCCATCGCCCTCGACCCCATCGAGGGCTGGATGTACTGGTCCGACTGGGGCGCCTCCCCGCGCATCGAGCGTGCCGGCATGGATGGCTCCCACCGCACGACCATCATCAGCTACGACGTGAAGTGGCCCAACGGCATTACCCTGGACCTGGTGCGCAAGCGCATCTACTGGGTGGACGGCAAGCTGAACGTCATCTCGTCGGCCAACTACGACGGCTCCCAGCGGCGCCAGATCCTCTACTCCACGGAGTACCTGCGGCATCCGTTCTCCATCACCACCTTCGAGGACTACATCTACTGGACCGACTGGGACAAGCAGACCGTCTTCAAGGCCAACAAGTTCACGGGCGAGAACGTGGAGCCCATCACAGCGGTTCACATGGTGAGCTTCAGCTCTGTTTATCCTGTTCTCTGTTCCTCCCCCCTAACACTCGCTACTTTTCTCGTACAGCTCCAGAACCCCATGGTGATCCATGTGTACCATCCGTATCGACAGCCCGATGGCATCAATCACTGCCAGTCCGTGAATGGCCACTGCTCCCACCTGTGTCTGCCCGCCCCAAGAATCAACGAGCGCAGTCCGCGCATCTCCTGCGCCTGTCCCACGGGCCTCAGGCTGATGTCGGATGGTCTTATGTGTGTCGAAGAGCGTGAGTAGCATTGCCTTTGTTCTTTGCCCTTTTGACCTGTGGGGGAGAAATGCGTAGAGTGCATTTTGTAATTGTAATTTGATGCGCCTGCAATTGTCTGTCTGCCTCAATGGGTGCATTTTGTGGTTGAGTTGGTCAACACCAACACACACCCACACACAGACAGATACAGAACGCATCCTTGTTGCGGTTGCGGCCTTTGCGTACAGGGCTATTAAGTGACCCTTTGCTGGCCTTAACTGCAGGCCGCCGCATTCGTTGAATTTTATTCTCGCATTTTCCATTTATGAAATTAACTTTAACTCCAATTTCTGGCCCACAGTGCGTATCAAAGTTGTGCGTCCCACAGTGCGCAGCAGGACGAAAAATGCTACCTTAGCATTCACAACGAAACCACCTCAAGATGCGCACACTAAAGTGCCTGGTATGAGATACTTTTTGACAGTACGCCTATTGGTGGAGGTTCTCTTAGGATTAGCAATATATTAACTGGGTGCACGGTGCTCTCTGCTTGGGCTGAACAAACTATGGGCAGTCCAGTCCATAGCTAACTATTTCTTCAGTGCTACATTTAAGTGCTTTCTGGTGTTGGTTCCCCCGTTTCGTACTCGTCTTTGTCCCATGTGTGTCCATGTGTGGGATCCATGTGTTAATTTCATTTTCACCTTTACCCTTTAGTCGCGAGCTGTCTTTAAATTTCAGCTCACATCTCGAACAACCTGCAACATCGACAGTGCCCACGTACAACCAACCATACCCCATCATCATCATCATCATCATAAATCAACATCAATGATATCGACGTAATCACTCAAAATGCACACACACATACCGTACCCGTACCCGTACCCATACCCCTGCCCTTACTCGTATCCATACTCAAACATATCCATGCAAAATGCGAACCGAGTTCAACGTAAAACATAAATATCGGGTTCACCCAGCGCAAAAACCACAAAAGGGAAGCATTGGTGACATGTTTAATGGCAACAACAGCTACAACATCGAACCCCCCCTTTTCGAGCTTAAGCGGGTACCCTATGACCTAAACCCAAACCGGAACCCGAACACAGACCCAGACCCGGACAAATTTCACCATTTCTCCATGCAATTTGCGAGCTGCTCTGTCAGAATGACAACACCGATGGCAATGGCAATGGCTATGGTGGCGCTGCCAGCCCTGATGCTGATGCTGATTCCCTGCTGATGCTGATGCGGATGCGGATAGGGAATGATGAACGACTGACAACCGCAGGGTGAGGAAACGAAGCTCAACGGACAGACAGACTTATCAATGACAAGCGGGAGAGTCGTCAACAAATCGCCATGAAATTAAATTGTACATAAGCAACACGAACAGATACGAGTACACCACCACCAACAACAAACAAAAACCAACAGCAGCAGCAGACATCACACTCCCTGCTCCAGCATATGAAGCATGGCAAATAGTTTAACCAGAAATTCATCATCAAAATCATCATCATCGTCGCTGGGTAGCATCATCGTCAGCATCGTCAGGATCCCGACCAAATTGGCACTGTCAACACCTCCAACTGTCGTCGCTGGTGGAGAAATATTTGCGTTGGTTGTGTAGCAAAATGAATTACGCCCATCAGCCTGCGGTTTATACCTAAAAATATTTGCACCAACCCGAAACATTTTTACCCCCATTCTCCCATTCTTCCACGCTCTGCCTCACTCTCTCACTCTCTCTCTCTCTCTCTCTTTCTGTGTTTGCGTGTCCTTTGTCCCGTGTCCCGTGTCCCATGTCCCTAGTCCAGTTATATGTATTTAGTGCCGCATCCGTATCTTGTTTCGCTTGTTGCTATTGCTATTGATTCAAATTAGAGAGAGTTTTGTGTGCCGCCTCTAAATGCTATATCATTATTTTTAATAAACGCAAATTTCGGCTGCCTCCCGGCAGGCGACAACACACTTTGATCAATTGAACGGCCAAAATGGAGGCAGCATCGTCAATCAGAATATCAGAATCCATGGAAAAAACGCGCCATGAAAGCAGATATTTTGCTATGGATACCAACGAAAAAATTGCCATTTTGGGGCGAAATAAATATGGCTAATAAAGGGTGCAGGCTACGTGGGCGATGTGCACATATTTTAAAGTATGTTTGAAAGGTTTTCTTGATGTGCGCTCTTCATCAAAAAGTTATCAGAATATTTGACAATTTGTTGGAGCAGCCCATGCAGAGGGTATCGCTCTCTGCTCCACGGTGGCCTTGCGGCAGGGTATGGGCTGTCATGGAGAGAGTAGCTCTCTTACAAAGAGTTTCCACAAACAAAACAGTCAGCCGTGATAGACAGAGAGATAAACATGGAACATAATTGCTTTGTATACACCAAGAACCATGGAATCTGAACTCAAAGTGAGATTAATTCTCTCAGTTGCAAAGCTTAAATGTTGTAAAACAAATGAACAACGTACAGACGTGTCCGCCTACTCAATGTGACCTTGTGTTTCCCAGTAAGAATCTGCTATTTACCCGCTCTACCCTTTCCACAAGACACTTTCGAGAACCCCATCAGACTGTCATGCCCTTTTCCTTACTTTGCGAGTAGCAGAGAAAAAAAAATGGGGGCGCATCCAGCTGCAGGGTTCAAAGATCATTTCTATTTTAAAAAGCAGAATTTGAAATTATAAATTGCCTATTGAACCCATCATTAAAATTGTTTGCAATATGCCTATCCCACATATAGCATTTAAAAAGCTTCCCCCCTTGCATCTAAACTTGCCAGAAAAAAAGAGAAATCCCACAGAAAGGTCATCAAAAAATAAAAATAAAAAGAAATTAACTCTACACTAAGCTAAATCATGTATCCAGCGAAGGTTTAGCCCAGAACCCGCACAATCGGGCCTAATTACATCAATTAAAAAAATAAGTCATAGAGGTGGGGCATCGAGAGGGGCGCGGAACGAGTCAAGCGGCAATGGAAACGCTAATCAGCTCGGGCGGACTTGGCAACACATTTGCCAGGAGAAGAATGATGCCAATGGGCGGGCTTAAGCCAAGTAGAAGAAGGGAAAAAAATACATATAAAATGGAGGGCAAGAACGAAGTAGAAGGCAAAGAAAAGTTCGCAGAAGCGCGGGCAAGTAAATAACTATAAACTAGTTAAGGACTATTTCAATTAGATGACCCAGCCAAGCCAGACGAAGGCCAGTTCCTGCCCCGGCCCCAGTCCAAGCCGTGCCCTGCTGTGCCATGCCCTGTGCCAATGATGATGACGACGCCCATCCACCATAACTGCAATTTCAATTAGCGGTTTGTGCTACTTTTTCTATGGCCATCTTTGGCCACTTCAAATTGCTTAATTAAGCGCAGGCAAAGTTTCGCAAATACCCCAGAGAAAGACAGACAGACAGCCAGCCAGATGGACACGCAGATGGGGGAGTGATGGGGCGCAGCCGGAACACAGACCCGTTGACCATAAACTTTGAGCCGTCGAAGTAACGACTGCGTTTTTAATAGGCAGAGAATACCACATAAAATGAAATCCTCGGACGCATGCTCGTAGATGGGGCGCCACAGCCACAACAGCAAAGCACCAACAGCTGCTGCCAATGCCGCCACTGCTGGCCGGCCATCGTGCAACATTTTATGACTTTCATTTGCCTGCACTTTGGTCACTCCGGCAATTGTTATTGTCCTCCGCCTCGAACTTTACTGCATATTGCCTTGAGAGAGGGCGGCGGAAAATTAGAAAACATAGTAGCAAAGCCGCCATTTTGTTTATTTGCATGCCACACAATTTTTGACTTCTTTTTATTGGCCTCAAAAGTTTTCAACTTTTTTTTTTTATCTAATCTCTTACCAGAAAAAGAAAAACCCCCGCCCCAGCTCCGAACAGGTGACGGAACATATTTTATGCGTTTTTATTTCATTTTGGGGAAAAGAATATGGAGGCACACAGCCATTTTGTCGTTCGTTTTATGGCACTTCCGCAGAGCGGGGAGGCCGGTCAGAAGAACCTGCCATGTGTTATCCCGAGTTGGAGTTTTAAAAATAAATATAAAAGCACATGTGCCGGATTATACAAATGGGCGATGAGGCATAACTCTCCCTGTTATATAACGGCTGAAATGGAGCGGTATGGTGCTTGTGTGGGGCACTGAAATTGCATTTTGCTATAGATTAGGAGAGCACAATAATATATGACATTTATAGGCAGCACCGCCACAACATGAGCGCTATGCAGATAGGATGGGTACTCGTTTGGGAGAAATATTTATGCCCCGACTTTGAAAGATTGCTAGAGAAATTTATGCGCTGAATTTTTTTATTTTAGCGCACTCGTAATCGTAATTTTTGTTTAATGTTTTGATAAAATAATTAAACTGGTTATTGTTGTTGTAGAATTCTACGTCAGAGATGGATGTAACATCTAAAACTTTAAGTTTAGAAATTAACAAAAAAAAAAAGGTAAATTTCGTTGAAATTGTAAGACAGAAAAGCTGTCGCTCTTAAATCGTAAATGAAAAGCGCAGCTGCTACGCCCCCTATGCCACGGACGCACACTCGCATAAACAGTGCGTAACTCCCCTCCCCACAATTAATATGCCACTGAAACGTGCAAGTTTTCAACGGATTTTGCCGTGCCAGTTGACTGTCTGTTAATGCCGCTTAAATAAATTTGCAGCATCTTATCTAACGCCTACTTCCCCTAACACCCCTTAAATCAGCGCCATAACTGCCAACTCCACCCCTTAATCGATGCCACACAGCTGTTGCCGCTATCAACTTTTAATGATAATTTCTTGCCACATGGGCCGCAAACGCTCATCTGCTGCTGCTGCTCCTGCTGCTCCTGCTCCTGGACACTCGTATAGTAAAAATTAATACCAAAAACAGCAACAAAAAGTTATAGGGAGGGGGGGATATGGAGTGGGTATATGGCGCCACTTGAGGACGCGTTAAATGCGCGGCATATCCTTTGCCAGGCGAACGCGCTCGCGCCTCCAGCCTCCAGCCTCCTGCTTAACTTTCGACTTTTTTTGTTGTTTTTCTGTTGAACAAATTCTAAACGGAAAAATATGAAAACGAATTATGTTGACAGCGGAAAAATCCTACAACTTCCTGCCCACCACACAGAAACAGAAAAACAGAAAAAGGCAACCAAATAAAAGACAGCGAACACTCGTAGGGAGCTGGCGACAACTGACAAGGGGAAAACGCTGGGAAAAAAACACGAAAGCGGAAACATTCGCAACGGGATGTAGTCGTCGTCGTCCTCAACGACTTTGCTTTATTTCGCTTTTTGTCAGGCTCTAGCCGCCAGACAAAATTGTAATTATATTCGGTCACAGAAATTATGAGAAAAAGCTGAATGCAGCTGCTGGCAGATAAATGTATTTATTATTAAATTAAATTTAAGACTGACTTTGGCTTTGGTTTTGGATTATTTAATAGCCATGCACTTTGGGACTACTTCTAATAATTACAAAAAAAAAACACATCTAATTTTATGTCCCGTTTATCGTAGTTTTAACTTGTGTTGGGTACTCCTTTATATCACGTATACTCTACGATAAGCATCTGCTAACTTCTTGATTTTACCCAACAGTTGAAAAGAAAACCAACGACAGCAGTTCCACACACACAATCCACAAGATCGATGCGCCAGCAGAGGAGGATCATGGCCGAATAGCCTGGATTGTGATAGACAGTCTATTGGGCACCACTGTGGTGGCTTGTGTAAGTGTCTACTTTGGAGTAACCTATTAAAAATATATATCCCTATTTAATCTGTCCTCTCCTTTCTCCAGCTAATCCTTTTCACGTACAGACGTTGCACGCGTGCCGTCAACTCCATGAACTTTGAGAATCCCGTGTACCACAAGACCCCCGAGGATCACTTCAGTCTGGAGAAGAATGTGACGCCGCACATGTATGCCACGGCCATGGACGAGGAGGTAAGTGCGTCTGGCCCACCGATGGCCACGAATCCCAATGACTTTAGCTATGTCAGATTTTAAGGAGTGAATCTAGGAACTAAATTAATGTTGTATATAGATGGCTAAGTGTATGTATGCGTATCATAGTTGTACGAATATGTTATGGATTGTAACTCTAAGGCTAAGCTAAGATTGTATTCCACGTGGGTCCTTAAAGAGTTGTGAATGTTTTCCCATAGAGCAGAATCTCTCTCTCTCTCTATTGATTGTTTTTCATCCACTAATGCGCTCTTCAATAATTTTAAATGCTGCGAATAATCCCGCAAAATGCCCGAAACAAAGCGAAAGCCGCAGACAGAATTTAGCTAATAATAAAAACGGTAAGTTGTGGTCACCAAATACAAATTGGAAAATTATCGGTGCATTTTTATTACATAATTGTTGTCTAGTGTGCACAATTTAATATCCATTCTCATTTTATTGCTCTATATAATTTACAATCCATTTGAGCTTCGGTGCTCGTTGAGTACTGGCTGTGGGGTCTGTTCTGGTCGCTCCCGGCGCTTCCGCTAATTGCAGAGCGACAAATACAATCAAAATGTGCATATCAATTGAGCAATTAACTAAAAAGGCCAATTAAATGGAGTCAGTGGAGCGTCAAAATGTCCCGCAGCCGACAGCTGCAAAACTAACACGCCGACTGGGACAGGACAGAGACCCCGCAGATATGCACGAGATATGGTGGCAATTTTACTAAAATATTTCAATTAAATTACATTTTTTGTGTCACCATATTTCGCTGCTGCTGCTGCTGCTTGGTTGCCAATTTTAATGAAAGCGGTTAATTAATTAATGCAACAACAAAAGAAGAAAATTTCAGAGCAAGCGTAAAACAATGCATTATAATAATTACGCCAAATTGATCAAAATGGCATTAAAAGAGATTTTCTGTTCGGTTGCCGCAGTAACCAACAAAAAAATAACAACATAATTTGCATATTCGTACGGGTTAGGACTAAATTGTTTTCGGCCGCGAATTTGGGGCCATGAGCTTAGCGGTTGTCTGTTTTCATTCGAATTTTTTAATTAAATATCATCATTAAACAGAGTAGAGTGCTTGTCAAATCTCTCTCTCTCTCTCTCTCGCTGGGTATTAAATCACATTTTGTTGTGGAGTTAAATGAGGGATTAGCTGGGGAACCGCATTAAAACCGACTACCAACTATTTTTGTTTTTACAGCGGGTTTTATATTTTTTGTGTATTTATTTGATCAACAAATTGTATGTTTTTTTAGTGCTAAATTATGGTTTACAAATCTCTCCTTCCAACTGACGAATAGTCATAGAAATCTCCATACTTGAAGCAAGATGAAAGATTGCAAGATTTGCAAAACATTTTCTTATGTGAAGAAATAAATAAGTATGACAATATATTACTGAACAATAGTCACGTTGGGTTTAGCTGGTATTTTATAATTTTATATGTTTTTTATACTTATTAATGGTTATTTAAATTTTTGCATTTATTCTTTTTTTAATAACTTTTTTCGTACATTTTTAATATTTTATAATTTGTTGTTTAGTTTTAGTTTTATAGCATTATTGCTACTGTTTCAATTATTTTTTGATATTTTGTATAGATCCTAAATTGTTTTAATTTCTTTTATTATAATTATTTGTAGAAACTTTTTAGTTTTTCCAACAACAAACAAATGTCTACGCTCTCACTAACCAAATCTTATTCTCTCTCTCTCTCCTTTAAAACGTATAGTCTGCTAATCCATTGTGCGTGCGGGGCACCCAATGTGTCTAGGGCAGCCCGTCAAATATTCACTTAGATGCATATCCAAAAAAATGAAATACTGGCCGCGTAGACCAAGGAGAAGACCGCAAGAACATCTCCTATTAGTAATTCCCTTAGACCAAGGTCCCACTCAACTCAACTCAACTAAACGGGCAATGAAAGTTGAAAAAGAAAATGCTATTCGTAAAGCATGAAAAAGAGAAAACTTTCGTATAGAAATAAGAAAAAGAAGAATGCCAAAAACAAAATAGAAAAGACAGCGGGACGACATCAGCAGTAAACGGGGAAAATGAAAATACTCAACAAATTCAATTTGTTGCCTAGTTTAAAATTTAATTTAAATTTAACAAATACTAACACAGACACACACCCACACATTCACACAGATACATGCATATACTCCTACACATTTACACACACACACACAAACTAATACAAAAAAAAACACAAAAACTTTTTCTAGGCGCTACGTTTTGACATCGACTAACGGCGTCGACACACACACACACACGAACAACCATGCATGTCAACACATACTCTCTCTCTAGAACACGCACACACACACGCACACAAAAGCCCACAAGAACTCACAGAAGGAGAGACGAGCGCCACGAAGCCATTCGGAGCCAGAAACTCCTCCACTTTCCCTTCAAGTCCATGAAATCAATTGTAAAAAGTTAAGACATTTTGTTGAAGTTTGATCAAGAAAAAAACATTTTGTGAAATTAAAAAAAAAAGAAAGAAAAAACCTAAAATGTTAAAAGAAAAACTGTTTATAGGCCTAACAATTATTGTGACTAGTTATAGCATATTCTTTGTTTTCGGAACAAAACATAAATCAATAAAAAGACAACTTTATGGATACTATCTGGAACAAATCGATTAAAGTAACATTTTTAGCACCAAATTTTAAATAAATTTTAGCTAAATATTTGAACAAGACATGTCTGTAAATACATTAAAAAGTAAACAAATTTAGAGAAAATTTCCAAAAAAAAAAAGAATAAAACAATCTTTGGGGAATTTAGTAAACTACTTATTACCTATATCCGATTATAATCATTCATTTTACTTCGTTTCCTTATGCGTTCTTGGGTATTTCAAAACAATTTGCTGTGATCAGTTTAAAAGCATTAAACCTACATTAAATCACCTTATTTTGTAGTACCTTTAATATTCTATTCTCATTTATTTAGTGTGTAGACATGTTTTCAAATATTTTTATTTATTTAGAAAATATACACAAAAAAAAAAACTAAAGAAAAAAAACAATAAGACAAAATATATATTTAAATTTGTATCGGCAAATTTTGGTTCCTGTAAAATGTATTTTAGTTTAAGCTTCGATGCTTTGGCGAAAACAAAATATATTAGCTAACAAATAATTGGTATATGTGAAAGATTTAATGAAGATAATATGATAATAAAATTAATGCAAAATAATTAAAGTTCATTCAGAAAAATAAAGAGGAATTTTAAAACAATACAGAAATGTGTATCAAATTATTGTGGAATGGATGGGTTAGTTTGGGATATGATTGACCGTGACTTATGCAGAGTTAGAGATACTACTAATGTAGGTCTCTAACCTAAGGCAAAGCTATCAATCAAAATCAACTTCATGTAATGAGAAAGGACAAGCTAGTTGCAATATGCCAATATGCACGTAAAAACCCGTAGTAAAATCTCTAAAATCTCTAGCCCTAATGGTTACCATTAAGGACCATTACCTAAATAGCTTTCCCCCTTTCGGTACCCATTATACATATGTGTATACAATACCCCGTACACAATTATCATTCAACTCTTTATGTGCAGCTCATCCAAATTATTATGGCAATTATTATCAACTTGTGTAAGATGTTCGTCCATCCAACCAGAAATCGAGAAGCTAATCGTGTCTACAATTGTGTCCGTTTGCCTCAACTCAATATCCACAACATCAACGCCAACACAGTTTTGACTTTGGCCAACTCAGACTCTGACACCAGCCAGACACATACACACACACACATCCAGCCATGAATTATTAAATGCTAATGGACTACTACGGCAATTATTTCACATGAGAGGGCATCAATACGTAATGAGGCTCGTCCGGTGACCTATTGATAAGCTTTCGGTGGGGGGGGGTTACAACGTTTGAGGCGTCAAATGAGCAAATTCTATTGCAGTCCCTAATGGCTCTGCACATTTGGATGGAGAATGGATTCTGGATGGATTCTGGTTGGGTGGAAGGTGGTGGTATGCCAGTTAAATCTACTGCCTAAGCATCAGCAGATTTTAATTTCGTGCCCCCATATTTAACCTTCGATGGAACTGCGCCGTGGAGCTGTGAAAACATGGGGAAAACTTTTGTTTGGTTAATTTATGGGCGAGAATTATCAGCAAATGTGGCCAGGCCACAGACCCGAACCCAGTCTTAGCCAGTGTGGACCGCTGGCGGGGGTAAAGTCCGACGCAGCGATTTCAACGAATAAATAAGATTTGTATGCCCTTCGGTGTCTTTAATGTTATAATTTATGTAGCGCGCCTGGAAGCAGGCAAACATTATTTTTGTTTACTGCCAGCCGGACAGCCAGCTGTCAGCGGCATGTCGCTGGTAGTGGCGAGGGGGAGGGGCTGGTGTGTTATAAGCGGAATCGATTTGAATCGATTATACGCCGCGGCAAGCACACGTTCCATGAAAATAAAATGCAAATAAAAAGCGACACATTTGACACACGGCTCCGATAACTTTTTCAATTTAGATATGATCCCGAAAGTATGCCGGATAATCCCCCGGCTAATGCAAGGTAGATGTGTTAGTACGTGTATGTGTATGCCATTCCATTAGCAATATGCGGACAAATGGCAAAACACTGTCCCTCTTTCTGCTGCTTCTCATGCTGCCCCAAGAGCAAACTAAGTGAAAGCTACGAGCATGTCGGGCCAGGGGAGCCAACTTGCACATAAAGGCGAAGGGAATAAGCGACAGGAGTTAGTGAGTGAGTGTGAGTGTGTGTGAGTGTGTGGCAGGATGAGGATGAAAATCTGCAATTCAGCCGGAACATCGCATACATTTTGTCGTTTTGCCAGCCGCAGGCGGCCACCAAACAAAAACCTCCTCACCCACAAAACACACACAGAGAAAGAGACTGAGAGCGAGAGAGAGAGAGAGGAAGAGAAAGCAGCAAAGCCAAAAGAAATAGAACGAGGAAATGTGGCCAGAATTGTGGCTACAACGGGGTAGGGCGAGTGCACTCGAGTGTCCACCTCTGTGTGACTCCTGATGCAAGAAAAATGGCTGTCATTGGTAACGCTGCTGTGACTGTACTTTGTTAGCGATGCGCAGCCAACGATAACTTCTGCCTGAACGAGACCATTTTTTTTTTTACATGTCCCTTTTTGCCTGCTTTTTGTCAAAGGCGATTGTATCTGCAGATGCAATTGCATTTCATGGCTGGCATTTGATGGCTGATTGTCGTTCCTATACGATGTGAAATTGACTATAACAAAGGTTTGAATTATCGAAGATTACTTGGATAGTCGAGTGCGAGAGAAAATTGAGTTCTTTGATTAGCTTCAGTCTTGATTCGAACACTTAATGGAATTGCAGCTGCATCTACTGTTCTTTTATTGAGGGATACGTAGTCTATTTAGACATAGGAAAATCCTACTGAAAGTAGATCTGATTAGGGATTTATAGATAATTTCCTTACATTCATGATTTAATATTTTGTTGATGCATCTTGCTCTTCTCCGTAACTCCAATAATACGTAATTAGTTAATAACTATTGTTAAAATTTTCATAGTTAGGCGGAATTGGCTGTACACCATTCGGCCTGCCCCATTAGTCCTCTCTATGTGCTTTTGGTTATCGCCACCATGTGTGGCCATTGTGCTCCTTCGCAGCAATTCTGCTATCGAGAGCTACCTTATAGCCGCCAACTGGCGGGCTTTAATTACGAGCAGGTCAGTGGACCTTACTGTGGACCACCACAGAACCGATTCCATCGCACCAACGGCTGGACAGCGCCGATGTTTGCACATCCTTGCAGTGCATTGCAGTTTCGCTCTTGTGGTCCGTGTTGTTATTGCTGGCGTGGGGGGTAGGGCTATCCCGGGGCCAATTGCATGGCAGATGCACAAGGTTAGCAGAGTAGCAAGTTCAGAGATGCCGAATATGCTGTGCGTAGGCCATGGAATGTTGGCCGAGTATGAGGCAGAAACGGAGGGCATGAGGCATGTATGTGCATGTAGCCACTGCGTCTTACACGCAGGCGAACGTTGCTGGGTTGTCGGTCGAGTTGTTTGCACCACGTTCTGAATAATGGATACGTTTCGTGCCACATTGAATGCCCAGCAGTGAGTGACATTGCAGGACTCGGCTGTGGGTTATGGGCTGTGTGTTTGAGGGCGTACGTAACACCCAAACACACAAACTGGGCAAAATGTTTTCGGAATTGTTAATGTAATTACACCTGAGAGCCTTTCCATCGTGTTACCACCTTTTTGAGGGTGGGGGGGGTGGTGGTAGTGGGATGGTTGGGTCTAATCAGTGCCAAAGTCGATAAGCGTGTGGGAGTTTAAAATGCAGCTCGGCAATTTGCCTAATTGGCGTGTGGTTGCTGTACTTCACAAGTTCTAATCAGGCGACGAGTTCGCCCAATCCCCTGTGCACCCACTGTCGGTGTGTCTCTCCATTGTTTGACACAAAATAAAATAACTTTGCAGACAGTCGTGGGGCGTGTGGAAAATTCATCAAACTCAAGCCAAAGGCAACAGCCCGATCCAAGCCAAATAAAGAAAGACCAAAAAAAAAAAACCATAAGAAAAAACTGAAGGACCAGGGGGGCTGTAAGCGGCTTTTGTTTGGCATGGAAAAATGGCTACAAAATGGCGGCAGCTGACTTAACACACCAAGCCGAGCGTGTGCGTGTGTGTGTGTGTGTGTGTGTGTGTTTGTGTGTGGCATACCCCACGCGTCTTCTGGCCTTGGCGCAAAACTGTCGCCTGTCTTCTGCCCGCTTGCCGCACGGCGTGTGTGGCTTAAATTTCACTTTTTCATGTGGTGTGCTACAAAAACTTTCGCGATTTCTTTCTCTGACCTTGTGCCGGGTAAAATTACTTTCGCACGACGGGGAGCACGGTGAGTGCTGTGGTGCACCACAATATTGAAAAGTTTTCATTGAAAATATCACTCAATTGGGGGTGCAATATGAATTCGACCTAAAATTCTGCTAAGCTAAATAAATTTATGTGATTTTAGATTTGTTGCATGCTACCTAAGGGTATTTCTCATTTGTCATATGATAATTATTTTTTTTTAATGTATGCATTATTTTTATTTTATTTAATGTGCTCTCGAGAACCTCAACTTAATTTCCAAGCTGGCACATATAATTTCTGTGCGTCGTTTTCTGGCTTGTTTGCAAATTTTCAACTTGAAATGCCAGCGCCAGATGTCGAGCGCCACACACAGCACGGAGCATCAAGCACGAAGCCGAGCAGAGTTTTCTTTTCACAATTTTTTTTTTTTTTTTCATTTCTTAAGAGGAAAAGGAAAAGTTCACTGCGGTTGCCAGCAGCAGAAGCAGCAGCAGCAGCCTGCACTCAACAATATGTGCGTGCGTGTGCCTGAGAGTGCTGGTCGCCATTTTGTTAACATGTTAAATAGTGTGCGTGACAGGATATGCAATGCCAAAAGCAGCAACAGCTGCAATAAGAATCCATCTCGAGCACCCAGCACCACTCGTGGCAGTAGTCGGTAAACTTCTATGGAAAACCTAATTAATGGCAGGCAAACAAATCTGATAACTATTAGAACAACTAAATCAACGGCAGATATACACGTAAGGCGTAGAGTCTTGCAGCGAAATTAATTAGATTTAATCGAATGCCAGTGGTCTGTCAACATTCATTTGGCCAAGTTATCACAGCCCACCGCCCACCGCCCACAATGTTGGCCCAATCTTAGTTGTTCCATCGAGTGCGTGTGGCAGCTTGACAAACAGGGTAAGCTGCCCAGACGGAGCAGACTGAATAGACAGAACAGACAGACAGAGAGAGAGAGAGAGAGAGAGAGAGATGAAAAGAGGCGCAGGCTGGCAGGAACAGCAGGTGAATTGGCAGCCAGCACGTTTAATACCAAAATTGACATTAAATTGCTTGTGACCTGCATCCCATACAGAGCTGGAACTTCCACTCCCTACAGCTCCAGCTCCAGCCGGGATCTGTTGGCCCTGTTATCGACTTTTACGACATTTCCAATAAAGAAACATTGCAAACGTTGTCTTGTCGCCCGCCCTCCCCCGCTGCTGCTGCTGCTGCTGCTCCTGACGCCGCTGATTTTGACAGTGCGCCGGGCCTCTGGCTCTGTGAATTGAAGCACTTACCCTGCAGATGACACAAAGCGTGTTTTGAGAGAGAGAGAGAGTTATTGAGAGGCTTCTAAGAATAGTAGGACCCTCAACAGCAGACAGGTTAATGTACCAGAAAATTATGAACAAGATAAAGAAACATGCTTCAATATTTCAAAAGAATTTATTTCATTTTGTAAATCATTTTTCCAATTATTTACCACTAAATGTGAAATATTTTAATGAAATTGAAAGCGCTCTTTCACTCCAAATTCTTTATGCCCAAATGGTGCCAAGGAATCTCTTTATTATTTAGAACACTCTGGCCACATTGCTGGCATGACAGGTGCCAAAAAAGACAACGCACCTTTGCCAATATGATTTTGTTATTACTTTTCTTTTTTTTTTCGCTGAGTAGCGGTGGATAGGTGTGGGGGGGACAAGCACAAGTTGTCAACAATTGGAAAAGCTTCCCCTGCCAGAAGCTGCCAGCCACCACTTCCTAGTAGTAGTAGTCCCGGGGATATTGGCAGCCATTTTCCCCAGAATGAAGTTGTTGATTATGTCGAATCCTGTTACACGTGGCTCAAGCAAATAAATATGTACGGCTACGGGTACGGCTACGGGACAACACAATGACATGACAACCAGAAGGAGATTCATTGCAGAGGAGCTGGGCATGAGTAAGCGCTTCTCAAAACCGAGAGACGGGGAGTCAAGGAGTCGAGACTCCAGAGTGGAGAACTAGATGAGTTTGGGATTTCTTTGGCGTTGCTGCTGTTCACTTACGTGACGTAAATGTCTAACGTAATTGTCATAACGGTGGCACAGGAACCCCGACCAGACCAGACCACACCACACACAAAGCAGCAACTGTTTGGAAGGCAAATCCCATGGCACACATTGTTAAAGATCGACCAGCGTCCATGTAGGGGATAAACAACAAACCCACCCAAACACACACACCCACACACAGTCGTACACCCACGAAAAACGAACGAAAAAAAAGCAAAAATAAATAAACATGAAGAGGCAGAAGTAAAACTAATTTAAAACGACCTTCGACATGTGGGCCAGTCTGCACAATGACCAGGCCATGTTACAATCTACAATATGTGTCCCTACACACGGGGCAACACGGGGGGATTGGATTGTGGGCTGGCAGGGGGGAGTATATACGTGTAGAACTGTGGGTGTGTTTCCAACCACAACATATTTAACTTCATTTAGGAGAGCGCGAGAGTGGCTACAGAAATTCATGGTGTACATATTTAATGTAGATTTAACTAAAATTAGTAATTAATATTGTTAAATATAATGGCTCTGTTCAAGACATTTCGGTGTTCGTGGCTCCTCCATTTGGATGGACAACATAAATCCCTCTGGCTATAATTGGATTTCCAATCTGCTTTCCAACTTAGTACCAAATATTATTATGTTTAAAATCAGTTTACATTTCCATATTTTTATTTGTATACTCTTTCATTTCCAACTCAATTTGTTAGTTTTGCTTGACAAATTTTAAGAAAACTTTGCACCAACTGCACGCTACACCCTCTCCTACAGAGTCCACCCTCCAAGCCCAAGCCCCCTGGTCACTCTCATTGGCATTGCCTACTCTGCTGGGCAGGGACTGCACTGCACCAGACCCATTCATACTTCAGTGCCGTATCCCCCCCTGTTTGCCGCACATCCAGCTCCAGGGAGCCCTGTGGCAGAAACAAAACCCCAACCAGCAAAGAATCGCCTCAATCCTAGCTTTAAGACTCATCCAGCTGCCTTTTAGCATTTTTTCCAATTTTCCCTACGTTTTCGTTTCTTTTTTTTCGTTTTTCGTTCTCCTTTTTGGGATGGTCGAGCGGAACAGACCGAGTGACCAACTGAGCGCCCACATTTAAGGCGGCGCTCTCCTCCGGTCGCCCTGTCCACTGCTTTTAGGTTGTTCTATAATTTTTCCTGTTTTCGCCATGGTTTGCTTTGGTTTTCTGCTTTTCCTTCTCTCAGCTTTCCCATTCTGGCTTTAGTTATATTTTGCGCTCCTCTTTGGCGCTTTGCTTTTGCTATTTTAGTTTTCTAACCAACAAAACAAATTGAATCACGTTCGCTTGGGAGAAACGTGAGTATTTTATTTTTTCCGTTAAACATTTTCATTTTTCTTTCCCAAAAGAATACATGTAGAAAAAAACGAGAGAGACGAAACATCGAATACCCTTGCAATTATCATAAATAAAGCCCAAATTAAAAATATTCACACTACAATTTTAAAGAAACGAAATATATCATGAATAAGGCACATTTTTATCATAAAAATTCAATATATCAATAAATCTTAAAGACCAAATAAATAAATAAATATTGTAGCAGATTTTTTCATTTCGATTGAATTTTTATCTGGTGTTGAATGTCTCTTTTCGGCAATTGTAAAAGTTGAACTGTCGGTACTTATTGCATAAGGATCTGTTTTTAAATTTCGATACTTACGAGTAAAAGCAAAGCAGACAGTCATTAGACAGCCATAGCCACCATATGCTTTTAGGGCTGGTCAGGCACATGTCCACATGTGTACTTGCTGGCTACGAATTATGGCAAGTATATTGCCCAAATATAAACTACACCTCCTAGGGTATCAAAAGAAACCATTTCCATGGATTTGGGATGGGGACCGGGGCCTGGGTGGAACTGGGACTGTGGCAATGCAAGACGTTTTCCCCGATAATGACGCCGTTGAGTCGTTGTTGTTTCCGCCTCTGACCGTCGAGTGTTAGCTGCTGAAGCATACCTCCCGCCCGCCTCGAACACAATCATTTGGGTGTTGCTCCGCTGTGTGTTTTGTTTTGTTTATTAAAAAGAGATTGGAGTGCAGAAAGATTCCTATTTTTGTCATGACTGCTGCCGGTGGCCACTTGGGGAGGGGTCCAGTCTGTAGGCCCGACCAAAAGCCGAGACGAGACGAGGCGCACCCATTCATCATCATTCCAGGCTGATGGTTTTATTTTGATTCGGAAACGTTTGGGGATTACCAGACTAATGATTTTATTATAGTTTCTCCATACCCTCCTCAAGTAAATTTTGATTGATGTTCCTGGCTTTTGCCACTGCCTCTCGACGCCAGACCACACAGCTTTTCCAGCTTCCATCTTTTAGCTTACTGATTCATTGTCCTGCCATTTAAGTGGCTTCATTATATTAAAAGCGAATTAATGCTGTCGCCATGGAGATACTTTCAAATTGAAACACAATTTTCCTTTTGCTTTATTTCGCATTGCAAACGAAGGCAAAAGAATTTCAGTTCCCAGCAACAACTCAAGGAGGAGGAGCTCAAGAAAAGTTTTTCACTATTTTTGGGGTTTTGTTCAATGATTTTTTTTTGCTTGTGGCACTTTTAATGCTCTTAGTGCAGAAAATTGTGGATAATTACAGCAAGCTGGTGATGTAATTAAAAATTCATTTTCAACAATTTCAACAAATTGATAGACTTTTTTTTATTAATTTCTGAATTTCTTTATTTAGTTTTTCTATTGAAGTTTCTTTTAAATAATATAAATAATATATTCCAACAGAACAGTACCTTTAAATAATGATATAGAAAATATAGGATAAATAAAAAAATTAACATTAAATACAAATAATATAAATAAATATAATAAATTATTTGTAATTCCAAAAGTACTTCAAACAAATTCAAACGAGTCTCTTTAAGCTAAGAATGTTTTATCAGCGGCAGGGGTTAGAGATCTCCCGACAGCAACAGACACACACACACCCACAATATATTGTGTGTAAAGAACCTTTGAACTTTCGCTTATCGTGTTGTCTTTTGTTTGCTGGTGACTTCACGCACATTTGTTAATTTGTTTGCGGTCTCTCCGGCCCCTCATGCGACACCTATCTCCAGGACAATATACCGTAACACCGTACCCCGTACCCGCACCACTGGCTGGGGCAAGGCAGCCAGCATAGTCGAACCTCCTGACTCAAGTCTCAACTTTTGATGTAAGGGCATTGTGAAGGCATAAACTAAAATGTGGCCCACAGCATAGAGCAACGCCTTCACTCCCTGTCCCCTCCTGTATCCCTCGCATTGTTATAATTACGCGTAACTTTCGACAAGTGTCGCCTGAAAATCGCCAAACGTTCTCATTTCCAGAGAGTCCTCGACCGAGTCCAGGCTCCAACCAGGAGCGGTTCAAAGTGCTCTGGCTCTGGCTGGTGGCTACAAACGAGTCCGCTCTTGGTGGCCCGCTGCCAGCTGTGGTTTAATCTTCTTTTAAGTTGCGCCCCTTCGCCGAACGGGGGAGCCTAGAAAAAAGATGGCGACATCGTAAAGCAAAAAGTTTGCCGCCACTTGTGGGTTGATAACAAAGAACAAAGCAAAGTTGGGGCGACTCGACGAGGGTCTGCTGTAGGGGCTGGCGCTAAGTCTAGGGCTGGGCTAGGGCCAGTTCTTAGTCCTTAGCACAGCTTGAAAATAGTTGGAGTTTGTGAAAAGTCATTGTTACACTGCTGAAGAGAAGAGAGAAGCCCCTTTTGCCGTTCTCTCCTTTTTGCACTCTAATTAGTCGTCATTGGCTTGTGATTTGTGGGCGGACTTTGGGCAGTTGCGGCATTGAAGGACCGAGATCCGAATACCTGAAGGGGCTGGGCTGCCCAACTTTTCTCGCCACAAATTCAACTTGTAATTTTGTGCTGATTTTTGATTTACCACAGACCGGAAATTCCATATAAAATACACTGAGAACTACCAACTGATAGAGTGGTTGTGAATCAAATTTTGAGATTTTGTGGCAGGCTTATAATTATGACTAATAAAATAATACGAAAATCCGTTCCGCACAATCGTCGAACCTGCCATGTCTGTTGGTATTTCCCTCAGTGTAGAAACACCTTTGGCACGATAAATCTTAAACCACATCTGGCCGAGTCTCGACTCGGACTTGCTTTCTCTCTCATTAGTTGAACCAATTGCCATGCCATGCCAGTTCATATATGTATCGTTTATTCCAGCCCACAAGCGTTATAGAAGGCCGCAAATAATTTAAAGCCAAATGAGCTTGCCGCAATTTATGCTGACCACATTAACCATTTTTAGCCGAGTGAGGGCGAGCGGGAGAGTCCAAAAGGCCGACAAAGTATTTAATTAAATTAAGCACAAAGGAAAACACCGGCCACCAAGAAGCGAGTGTTGGGCAGACCTCGCTCCAGATGAAGTTGGCTTCTGTTTTTATGGGTTTGGCCTTTAAAGCAGTCGTAAATCATTTAAGGAAATGGCCAATGGTGGCCGTGGGGGTATGTGTGAGCTGGAGAGCTCAGAGAGAGACACAGAAATTGCCGCTAATGGCCAGTGGTTGCTCATTGTCCGAGCCGATCACGCCCGCCGTCCACTCGAAGCGCATTAAAATAGACTAAAATGTTCGGCGTTCGGACTGCCTTTATGGCCACTTAATGTAAAACAGTTAATTAGCAGCTCACACAGATACACACCCATACATCGTGTGGGGCCAGCGGGGGGGTAAAGAACAAGGGAAATGTCCAGCCTTAATGCAAAAGGCCGCCATTATTTTCCTTTTTTTCGCCTGTCGTTTCTTTCACGGCTTCTACTTCTTTTCCTCTGCTGCGTCTGGTGCTGCTGCTCCTGCTGCTGACGTTTGCCATCTTCACTGCGCCAGGTACAAATGAGGTTAGGGATGATGCGGGGGTCCGCATGTGAAAGGCGGAAAATTACTTTTGATTAATGAAGCGCAATGAGGCGTGCACAAAAAAAAATTAAATGAATATTATAAAAAAAAAGGAAAGGAAAGGAAATTCGAAGAAGAAACAGAAATCGAATGCCAAACTGGTATTCACTTTGAAAACTTTTTTGGTCACCTGTCAAGAATGACCTGCAAATGAAAGCCAAGCGGAAGTGTAAAATGCTCTGGGATAGACTTAATTTTAGCGTTTTCTTTAAGTATTTATAAAGCACAAATTTATCATAAACAGCATCCAAATTCGTTTAAGGAATAAGAAAACTGTAGTCCCTTCACATAGTTTTTGAATATAAATTCCAGGACACATTTTGTTTACAACAAATTCTTTCTGGGATATCTGCTAAAGTGTAAAAAAATAAAATTACTTCCGAATATTCCCATTCTTTTCAATTTTCATTCTCTCAGTTCAATAATCTTACGTTGCAAAGTCCTTATACCCCCAGCAAAGAGTATCGCAAAAAGATGTCAATCTCTTCTGCTGTCTCCCCGGCTCCACTTCATTCCACTGTTTCCCTCTGGCGCTTCCTGTTTATGGCAGGCAGAGCTACTGAGTAGCCCAGAATGTCATTGAGAAAATCACAAGCAAAAGAAAAAAGGTAAAAGTAAAAAGCAAAAATGAGGATGGTGAAAATTAACATACAGAATGACGCTTGACATGCCACGGACATTATTGTGTCGAACACCTTCGCCTGCAGTTTATATATTAATGCTGATGCAGTGTGGACACTTGGGAGGGATTGCAACTTTTCTTTTGGGAAACTTTTCGGCGCCCTGTCCTTTCCCTCCAGCTGTAATTACGATGATGGCCCCGATGGCCATCGAACGTGCCAGGACGTGACACAAAAGGACAAACCGAAACGAGATGCAATAATTTTTAACGTTTGTTTTGCTGTTTGGTTGAACGAAAATGCACACCTGACACTTTTATAATTACACTACTCGACAAAATCGAACTTTTTTTTTCCTCAAGGATCCAAACCGACTTTTTCTGATAGATATGGGGATTTAAAATTTTTTAAAGAATTATGGTTTTTTTTCTATGGCAGAACTTTTTTTTGAAGAATTTTTGAAGTCTGGTATTTTTTTTTTAGCTTTTTTCAGAGGTAGCGATAGTTTTTTCACATAACTTTAGTATCTTACGTCTGGTTGTAAAGAACTTTGCTATTTTGAAAAGATAATTAAAACAGCTAGAAGTTAACCCAAACACTTTGTGATTACAGCTTACCGTCTGGGAAATATAAAGCATTGAAATGCAAAAATTATGATTTTTGTGCGGTATTTCTTACGAAATTTTGACTTTAAAAACTCAGGAAAAGTCGAAAAAAAATTATATCTTGTGTCCTCTATTTTTTTGTGTATAGGTGCGTTAATTTGGCATCCTTTAGGTATCGCTCATTAAAATCTATGGAGAGACTTGGAGCTAAAATTCGTTAACCAAACCTAAAATATGGAAAAAATGAACAAAAAATACCTTTTTGAAGGCGGCGGGCCCAACTGCCAATTGGGAACAAAGCAAACGAACAAGGGTTGTACATTTGGTACCTGATCGCGCTCCGCCTTCAAAAAGGTATTTTTTGTTCATTTTTTCCATATTTTAGGTTTGGTTAACGAATTTTAGCTCCAAAGTCTCTCCATAGATTTTAATGAGCGATACCTTAAAGGACGCCAAATTAACGCACCTATACACAAAAAAATAGAGGACACAAGATATAATTTTTTTTCGACTTTTCCTGAGTTTTTAAAGTCAAAATTTCGTAAGAATACCGCACAAAAATCATAATTTTTGCATTTCAATGCTTTATATTTCCCAGACGGTAAGCTGTAATCACAAAGTGTTTGGGCTTAACTTCTAGCTGTTTTAATTATCTTTTCAAAATAGCAAAGTTCTTTACAACCAGACGTAAAATATTAAAGTTATGTGAAAAAAACTATCGCTACCTCTGAAAAAAGCTAAAAAAAAAATACCAGATTTAAAAAATTTTGCAAAAAAAAGTTCTGCCATGGAAAAAAAAAAAAATATCATCAAACCATTTCTAAGCCCCAAATCTTTAATAAAAAGTTGGTTTTGTTCCTTGAGGAAAAATCGTGTTGAGTAGTGTTATTAGCTCAGCATCGACGTTAAAAGGAGGCCTGTCCTTAAATTCAGCTATTAAATGTAGAACAGATTCGCGGTAGGCAACTTTTGGCTAAATTCATTAGCGTGATGATAAGGTCAGGTCATGGTCGGGCAGATGCCAAAGTTTATATTTAGTAATAAACGTTTACCGCGACTTAATTTGCATATTCAAGACGGCAGCCACCGCCGTCCACCGGCCAATCACCGAGCCATGACAGCATACGCTTTGGTTAAGTGGGAGCGTAATTATATTTAATCCAATTAAACGACTGACAAGTTCAGGACGGCCAGCGGTCTGGCTTATTAACGGTGGTTTCATTATACTGGCTCTGAGCTGGTCACAACGGTGTCTTAATTCGATTTTGCAACCGCATCAGGACAGCTATGGCTATTTCGTAAATTTTCCGTTGAAATTAATTTAAGCATTTCATTGAGCGCGCCAAATGTTAAGCACGTATGAAACGTAACAGTATGTTAACGTGCATTCCGATTTGTGCTAGGTGGCAACATTTCGTTTGGTTATGGCACTAGTTAAAAAACACATTTTTATGCGTGTTTGTAATCATTATAGTGTGGCGTTGACTTAGTTTTTTTTAAATCACTTTATTTATTATTGTAAGTGTATGTTTTCGACCGCTAATCACGAAATGTTTGCGTCTACCCTCGCTGTTCAACATCGATAACAGCTGGAATCGCACAAGAGTATTGTTAAGGGGTACTATGGTGATAGGAGATTGACAATAATAAAACGACAAATGTGTCTGGCTTGTCTAGGCTTCTATCTACATAAATATCCCAACAAAATATGAACACAATCTCGAAGTTTGAACGTGCAAAGTCGAAATATAAGCAGCCATTGCATATATCGATAGTGCATTCGATAGCTGTCCGACCATCACTACCTCAGCGCCGACTTGTGTAATAAAAATAAAAAACAAAATTACTAAATTCAAGTAAAAACCCGTATTTTCTACGAATTTAGATCCACAACGAAGCACGTATGTCGTGTTACACTTGAGTGTAACACTATAGCAACGATATTTAACAAATGGTAAGGATTTATGGGACGATTCCAAGGGTCATCGTCCGGCCAAATGGCACAAGGCCATGCGCTAATCAAAATAACTTTGGTTCAATTTAATCTATGTGTATATTTTTTGGCAGTACGTAAACGTAAAGGTACCACTCTGCAGAGTTCGTACCTATCCATTAGCGAGTGTCTAAGACTGCTTATCAGATCATGCTGCCCGCCATGGTTTTTCGCCAAGGATTGCATCATGGCGCCTCGACACTGGAGCACGTACTGGGAGTGGGTGGCAGCAGTTTTGTCAACTGCCTGAATCGGTATGCCGCTGCCACCGGCTTCATTCGCATCTCCTTCCTGGACATCAAGCAGCGCCGGAACTGGGACGTGGCCCGACTCCGGCTGTATGCGGATGCCAAGAAACATTCGCTGCATCTTCGCACCCTACAAGGAAGGCATCTACTGCAAGGTGTCATCGACAAGCAGCGGGCCGAGTTCATTGAACGCAAGAATTTCCTTGTCGACGACATCAGAGAGGCACGCCACAAAGTGCAAGAGCGGGTCCGCGAGAAGATCGTTGAAATACGCGAGGAGCGTGAGAATATCATGACCATACCCAACATGCTCACAATCAGTCGTGCCATACTCTCCCCCTACATTGGTTATGTTATCGTTCAGGGCGACTTTACTTTCGGCATGAGTCTACTGGCCGTTGCCGGTGTCTCGGATCTGGTAAGGAATAAGCTGAAGAGTGCATTAAAATCGATATTAATCTTGTTACTGTTCTGTACAGTTGGATGGGCAGATTGCTCGACGTTGGCCCTCACAGGCCACCAAGTTTGGCTCCTTCTTGGATCCGATGGCCGACAAGCTGCTGATGGGTTCGTTGGTGATTTCGCTCTGCTACACCGATCTGATGCCCCTGTGGTTGGCGGGCATTGTTGTGTTTCGTGATGTGTTCCTATTAGCCGCTGGTTTTGTCATTCGCTACATAAGTCTGCCCCCTCCAGTGAGTGTCAGCTGGCATTGAAATGATGATGGATGATTGTGTAATTTTGTACGTTCTTTCAATAGAAAACCTTTTCGCGTTACTTCGATGCCACCCATGTGACGGCCCAATTGGAGCCAACTTTGCTCAGCAAAATCAACACCGGCGTGCAGTTGGCTACGATTGGCCTCAGTCTAGGCGCTCCCATATGGAATTATTTGGGTAAGCTCTTTACTGAACTTGAACTAGAGTTTCATAACCTGATATCTGCTGTTCCTTCTGTTCCTCCCCCGCAGACCATCCAGCCCTGCATGGCCTCTGGTATCTGACCGGACTGACAACCGCTGCCACTGCTCTTAGCTATGTTATGAACAGGCATAATACTTTTAAGATTATCCAAAAGAAGACGTAGTGCTGAGCATTTTCTTCTACATCAAGAGTACTACAAAAGTGTAGTATTTCCAATATCGCAATGATTAGTATGTAATGTGTTTTGTACATACATGAGTACTCCCGTAAAAGTAAATAAATATACATATTTTGTTAGTGGTCGTAATTCAAGTTAAATCAGCGATAGCAGAAACATCAATCTGTCGGTAGTTTTTTATACAAATTATGTACACATTTCACCAACAAAGACTGACCAAATTCTACCAGTTGAAGCCTTACTTTCGCTAGCGAAACCAGGGATGATTTTCCTATATGAAACGATAACGAAGTTAACTCAGTTTTTAGCTGGCGAAATTTCACGTCTGATTGCTCAGATAAAACAGATGAATAAATAAAAACATGTTAATTCCATTTCTTTCCTCCAAATATTAATGTATCCCTTCTCTGTTCATCGACTCCCAAGTGCTGGATGTAGTTTGGCCATAATTAGCCTGCCAAATTGACAGATCTGGCAATCCTATGAAATCTGATTAAAATTCTCAAGAAAAAAAGGAAAAAGGGGAGACACACTCATTTGCTGTCAACGCTGTTTGTTTGGTCAGCAGTCATACGATACGAGAACGATACGAAGCTCATCAACTTCTGCCTAAATTAGGAGCTGCAAATTTGAGGAGATCAATTTCGCACGCCAGAAACAGTTGAGTCAACAGAAATTAAGGGAAATTCATCAATAGCAATTCCTTACCCAATTCATACCCCTTTAGAACTTGGCGAGTTGAAGGCCCAAGCAAGATGGCAGCAAAGAACAAGAAGAAGGGCACCTACATCAGGCTGGCCGATCAGGACGAGCTCATCGAGTTGACGCATAATGTAGATCCTACATCATGGGTCGTGTGCCACATGTTTCGACCCAGAAACAAGCGATGCCGCCAATTGGAAAATCACCTAAGGATCCTGGCCGAAAAATATCCGGACACCACGTTTTGCGCTGTAAACGCGACGAAAGCTTCATTTCTTATGTTGCTCCTAGGCGTCTTACCCGAGATGGTTATATTGCAGGGAATGCGGGTGAGGGATACTATTTTTGGCTACACTGAACTACTAGATGGCGACGACTTCTCCATGGAGATGATCGAAAAGCGCATCGCTTTAAACGGGGCCATTGTGGAGTGTAAGGCCGATCTGAAGCCACCAGCAGATGTGAAGCCCAAGAAGAACAAGCGCCGTCCAAAGAAGAAGGGTGATGGCGACAACAAGAAAGACTCTAAACTGCAAAACTAACTGCGGTCCCACACAAACCCAAACACACATACAAAAATATCTAAGCCATCTTACAACCAGATAAACAAACCACAAGCGGAATGGAATATATAATAACTAAACCTTAAATCCGGTATTATTTATTAAATATTGCATTCCTAAAGACCCTGCTCATGTCTACATATACTTCATATATCGGTCTTAATTATATCTTATGGAATTACAATGAAATTGATTAACGATTATGTAAGCCCCCTTAAACTATTGTACTTTTTTGGTGGTCAAATTTCGGCGCGCATTGGCGCCATTGATATGGACGATATTTCCTACGACAATATTAGCGGAAATTAAATTATATGTAATGTATGTCTTGTCTGTCAGATACATACTATACAAAAATTAATAGAATCTTTAAAAAATTAAAGGTTTATGATGAACGGGGTTTTTTGGTCGGTTAAGTTCGTTTTTCCCTCGGTATATTTTGAAAATGAGAAGGTATATTTTGGTATACTTCAGAGGTTCCGTTACACTAGACAGCACCGACAAAACAAAATAATAAAAATGCAATATTAATGTTCCAATGCAGCTTGGAACAACAAATTTAGCATCAATTAAAGGAAATAAGGTATAAAAAAGCCCATACGCATAGAAGAAACTTGGTTGACCAGCAACAATGACGTCACATTTAGTCAACATTTACGTTTTGTGCCTTGGCCGCTTTTGTTTGAACCTATTATGTAAACAATCCAATTAAAAAGAGTTCTGAAAACTAAAAACAATCGTGAACAAAATTTATTGAGGAATTCGATAAAATTATTTGTTTAGGGCTCAGAGGGCCAACTAGCTAGTAATATGAAACGGAATATCAAAATCGAGGAATATCAACGCCTTATAGTGTCCGTCAGTATATATACGGTATATTTTGATAATGGCATGGTATATTTGGGTATATTTCTGTGGGTCAGCCGGTATATTTTATTAATAAATCTTGTCGGTCTGCCTGTCCTTCGGAAACTAGAGCTGTCAAACGATTGATCGTTGAGCCATCGATAGTTTTGAATGTTTTGAAAAAACAATCGATACTATCGTAATAGTATCGGGCTCAAATAATTATTAAAAAACCATTGAAACCTTTTAGGAACTGTCCATTGTAAAAATTAGATGCCACCTGTCGATTTATTTACAAATTTGTCTTCGTATTTTAGAGCAGCCAATCCAAACATATCAATAGCGCAACAACTGTAGCTCGATACTATCCTGATAGTCGCAAAACCATCGATAGTAGCGGATAGCAGCAAAACATCGATACTATCGATAGTGCCCTCAATGGTTTGACACCTCTATCTGTCTTTTCTTTTCCGGTCGCTGAACAGACCTGTAAGTTGTGTGAAAATAAAATCTGAAAAATCCATCAAAATAACAAACCAACCTTGAACAATAATAGTGAAAAGTGTTGAGGAACTGTTCAGAGCAATTGATAAGACAGCTATTGACATGCATATTTGCCAAATGAAGCAAAAGAAACCCTTGTCAGAAAGGGCAATCAAAACAAAAAGAAGACGTACCCGATGTTTAAAAAATGTACTTGTTAGTGCCAGGAATTAACATTTGATCAGTGAAAATGTATTATTTTAATAGCAATAAGTGATTTATCGACAATTTTGCTAACAATGTGTATTTTGCTCTTCCAATTCCATGTATGCGCGCCTCCTCCAACGACAACCAACAACAATGATTGGATATATGCAGCCGCCAAGATGAGGAAAATCATGAAGCAGGGCAAGATCGTAATCGTCCTTAGCGGACGTTACGCTGGCCGCAAGGCCATCATCGTCAAGACCTCCGACGATGGCACCCCGGAGAAACCCTTCGGTCATGCTCTGGTCGCCGGTATCGACAGGTACCCCCGCAAGGTGACCAAGAAGATGGGCAAGAACAAGTTGAAGAAGAAGTCCAAGATCAAGCCTTTCCTGAGGAGCCTGAACTACAACCATCTGATGCCCACCCGCTACACGGCGCACGACATCAGCTTCGAGAAACTGTCGCCCAAGGACCTGAAGGATCCCGTCAAGCGCAAGACACACCGTTTCCAGACCCGCGTCAAGTTCGAGTCCATCTACAAGGAGGGCAAGAACAAGTGGTTCTTCCAGAAGCTGCGTTTCTAAGCTGGAAACTAATGGGATGATGATGATGATTTATTGTCGTCGTTTTTTTAAGGTTAAATAAAAAAACAATTCAGATATAAATGACCGAAGTATGAAAAATGTGTTATTTTTGTGCGAGTGTGTACAGTGGCAACTATATTGAGAATGTGAAAGAGTTGTTCTAATGTGGCAACAGGAATAATGTTTCTACTGTCGTTGAAGATCTGTAACGTTCCTCCTACACGCTGGGATAGCTACGCGGTAGCTGTGGGAAAGGGGGCAGAGCATCCCCTACCGACGAAGAGGTGCAGCTATCTGGATACCTACGTCTTCATAGCCTCCTATGGCAATTTCATATCTTAGCAAAACGGAGGTTCCTGAAACTGAACAGGCGATGTTTTAAGCGAGCGGGGAATAGTTTTATAAATCGTATTGGGTGTGTTGAGTGAGAAACTAGAGTCCTTCACCACGAATTAGGTTTTAGTTGTATCCTTATGGAACTTCCATGATTCTGTTTTACTATCGTACAGTATAATGTGCGGCAATGTTCTTATGTTTTGATATAGAGACCAAATAGACCTCTTGAATTCCAAACTTCATATAATAATAATCCTATATATCCCATTCCAAAGGAAATCAACAAATAACATAGCTAACATTTTCATGGATATCGAGCACTCGTTTCTTGTCCATCCTTTGGTGTGTTAAAATAGATCGGTTTTAGTTGTATCCTTACGGACTTCCAATGGTTTCATTTTACTATCGCACTGTATGATGTTCCACAATGCTCGTATGTTTGATATTCTATTGACCAAGAGGTCTATTGAATCGAAACTATATCCTATATATACCATTCCATGAAATAAATCAGCATATAACAGCTAATATACGAGTATGCAATCCAGCCATTAAGTTTCATTTTTCTGTACTTTGGGGTATCTAAATACTTTCCCATCCCTTGCCATTCCCAAAAATTAAAAAACACATTACAGAAGTTGTCTTTGTTTACTTTTAAATTTTTCTAATAAATATTCGAACAGAATAATACATTTTGCTTGAATTTGTTTACGCAATATTACACAATCGTTTGCTTGGAAAATCTAATTTACAATTTAAATATCTCGACTATTGCTGGAAATCTTGGCTACCTACAATTTTTAAAGAGCGCAAGGTAGAGGCTGATAAAATCATGACACAATCACTCGAACGATTTTTTACTTAGGATAATGATTTAGTAAAATAAAAGAGAGAAGGGTTTAAATTAAAGTCGGGGCATTTGAACAGTGCAGAGACAGTGGATAGTGCCGTCAAAGAAAATCTGTGGAGTAGAATATCAAATGGCATTATTATGGGTACTTGTCCATGGGGATGCTGTGCTAAAACTAGAAATGTATTTAGAGTTTGTTGTATTACCTGAATTATCACACTTTTGACATCAAATGGGAACACACGAATGGACATTTAGCCGGAGGGGTACATAGTATTTTTGGATTTGGTTAAGCAGCGGAGACAAATTGACCTCAAACATAAATTAAACTGATTCTTTCGGGGGTTGGGGTGAGCTTCACATTAGACGCTGAATGCATTGGCTTAGGGGTAAAAGATGTCTCTTAAAACAGTTCTCTCAAATTGGCTTAGTTCTGTGTTAATATAATTTAGTTTGCTTTGTTGTTTTGTTTTAGTTTGTTTTGGTTTTGTTTTGGGTTTAGGTTGAGTTTGAGTTTCGGTAGTGCGATAGTGCCTATAATTGGTTGAAATAGTTTCCATGTGGCCTGCGAGCGGGTAAGCATTTTGGATTTCGGGTATGGAGGGAGTAGAGAAAATAAAATTATTTGTTAGATTTTGGATTTGCACAAGAGACAATTTTTGGGTTTCAAGCAGGATAAACCGTGCGTGGACGTAAACATACTACATACTTTTGGTGTGTGTTTGTGTGTGTATATACTGGTTGTGTGTGTTTGTTTGGTGACTACTGAAGGAACACTACTTTAAACAGAAATTAATTCAACAAAGCATTTTTGTCAACAGAAATTACACTACAGACTACAAATTAGTAAAGTTAGAGTTAGGATTAGGGTTTTGTGTGTGTGTTGTTGTGTTGTTTGGGTTAGGTACACAGTTGTTGTTGTTGGTAGGGGGTGTTAAAACAATAAAGTTGTACATATAACACTTACAGTTCTGTCTGGGAGTACAAATTAAAAAAATATAATACAATAATAGAGCATGAAATTATAATACAACATTTAAAGGCACGCGATATAGTGGATATTTGCTTATGGCAAAAAAACATTAAAGTACTCGATAAAAATAGGACAAGCGGATAGATGTGTGTTCTGAGTTCAACACTAAATACAGCACTTGGGTGAGAGCGCGATAAAAACATAATAAAGGCAAGTAGGAAACGCAGGGCGTTGATTTTACCAATTCACGCGCTTGGCACTCAAGATTTTGAGTATATTCTCAACAATATCGGTACTGGTGTGGTTGCCGCCCAGATCTGCAAGATATTCCAATTAAATATTAACAATTTTATGTAATTATTGGGGTGGGGAGGGACGCACCTGGCGTGCGGATGCCATCGTTGACAATGGTCTGGTAGGTGGCCTCGTAGATGACATTTCCATGCTCCTTGTGTCCGAGATGATTCAACATGTCAATGCTGGCATTGATCATGGCCACGGGATTGGCAATATTCTTGCCAGCAATGGCAGTGCCTGTGTTGCGGGTGCCCGGCTCAAAGACGGCGTACTGCAAACGAAATCAAATCACACACGTCAAATCGCAATGCCGTGGCAGGCTACATATAAGACTTACATGATCGCCGTAATTGCGGCCGGAAATGAGGCCAGCTCCGCCCATCAAGCCGCAGAGCACATTGGACACAATGGTGCCATACAAGTTGGTCATGTTCATCACATCGAACTGATGGGGCTTGGACACGGCCTGCATGCAGGTGTTGTCGATAATCATGTTGTCGTGCTCCAGCTCTGGATACTCCTTGTGCACACGATTGGCACACTCCAGAAATAGGCCGTCGGACAGCTTCATGATGTTGGCCTTGTGGATGGTGGTGACCTTCTTGCGGTTGTTCTGACGCGCATACTCGAAGGCATAGCGGGCCACACGCTCGGCATTCTCGACGGTGACCACCTTCATGCTCTCGACAAGGCCAGGCACCGACTCGTGCTCTAACATGGCATACTCACCATCGGTGTTCTGACGGATCAGAACAACGTCAATGTCCTGGTGGCGCGCCGGAATGCCGGGATAGGACTTGCAGTGGACAACGTTCACATAGAGATCCAGCTCATTACGGATGGCCACGTTGCGAGAGACATCGGACAGCTCCTGGGACTTGGTCTCAATGTTGCCCTTGATTGCCACACCGTTCCTCTTGATCGACATTATGGCATAGTCCAGATCATCGTTTCCCTCGGTACTGGGATCAATGTCGATTACCTCAAAATCAACCGGAGCGCCGCAGTAGCTGAAGATTTCCCTCACATATGTCATCAGCTCCGGGCCGATGCCACCGCCAGGGAGCATGGTGACAGCATGACGACCACCGTACTGGGCCGATGGGATATCTGTTCCACGCTGCACAAACGCATATACACAATATACAATCAATGCTATAACCTCACTTGTGCGCGGGTGTTAACACCTACCGTAACTTTCTTCTGCAGCGACGATTTGGTGTGGGCCACATCCTCGCTCTTCTCCTTGGTCACCAGCATGGGATAGCCCTGAAATGTGATTCGATTGAGATGATCAGTTCTGCTGCCCGTTTCATGGCCCCCACCACATTATGTAATTTGGCCAATTTTCAGCCAACGAAAACCTACGCGTGTCAGGAACGGCGTCTGGGTCTGCAGCAGTCTCTGTGTCAAGCGAAGGGCCATGATTGCGTTTCGTAGATTACTTTAGTGCTGCCGCAGCAAATTGTTTTGCAAATTACTAAAAAAATATCACGGCCAAGTGCACTTTAATATGCTGGCCAAAACGGTGCTGCTCTTCTTCTAGCCAAGAACAACCACAAACAGCTGTTTGCGCGGTGCTGCCAGAGCGCTGTCAGCATCAGTGCTGCTTCAGAGTCAAGCTATATTATTCGAGAACAATAATAGGCCAAAAATGTCTACAAACGCAAAATAAATAAGCTAAATATTAGTCTACCACTAAATGTATACCACAGATATAACAAGAATATTATTTTTATTGAATAAAGCGATCGTAATGCACTTTAAAAATATGCTAGATATAGCCTGAAATAAGCTAAAATGGCAACACTGTAGCGAAGCTCATTTCCCTGTTACGTTAACAACCAAAACCAAACCAATTTGTTTATTAATTTAAACAGAAAACCTGACAGCATGGTCTACGATTGGAGAACGCAATAAATAGTTTTAAACAATGGCAGCAGATCTGGCTCAAGATTCGGGCGCTCTCGCAGCGCACATCAGCCTGAAGGACGCGGGACCAAAGTTTTCATTTCTCCATGCTCTGATGGTACGTTGTAAGATTAAGAAGCTAAATATATTAATCATTGAATGACCTTCCACAGGCTGGTGGAGTGGCTGGGGTGGTGGTCGACATAGCTCTCTTTCCCATAGACACGGTTAAGACGCGACTCCAAAGTGAATTGGGCTTCTGGCGGGCCGGCGGATTTCGTGGTATCTACAAGGGCCTGGCACCGGCAGCCGCTGGCAGTGCACCCACAGCGGCGCTCTTCTTCTGCGCCTACGAGTGTGGCAAGCAGTTCTTCAGCTCCGTCACCAATACCAAAGATTCCCCTTATGTCCACATGGCGGCAGCATCCACAGCAGAAGTGGTAGGATAAACTGGGCACTGGGGAACGAACTAGACTTAAATTAAATGACTTTTTGTATCCCTAGCTGGCCTGTCTTATCCGCGTACCTGTGGAAATAGCCAAACAGCGATCCCAGGCCCAGCTGGGGCACAAGCAGCAGCAGTCGGCGTTCCAGATTCTGATGCGTGCCTATCGCACTGAAGGACTGCGTCGTGGTCTCTATCGTGGCTTTGGCTCGACCATCATGCGTGAAATTCCATTCAGCTTGATACAGTTCCCGCTGTGGGAGTACTTTAAGCGCCAGTGGACACCGATGACGGGCTACGAATCAACGCCATTAACTGTTGCGCTGTGCGGAGCAGTAGCCGGTGGCATTTCAGCTGGTCTTACTACCCCGCTGGATGTGGTCAAGACACGCATTATGCTAGCGGAACGAGAGAGTCTCACGCGACGTCGCAGCGCCCACAGCATTCTTCGTGGCATTTATCTGGAACGAGGCTTCAGCGGGTAACAAAATGATTATTGCCGTCTGGAATTTGTTTACAAATATTTAAGTATTATTTATTTCTCAGTCTGTTTGCTGGATTTGTGCCGCGCGTGCTGTGGATCACACTCGGTGGCGCATTCTTCTTTGGATTCTACGATCTAACGACGCGGCTGCTGGGCGCCACAAATACGGACCATTAAAATAGTGTTATTATTGTTATACCTAAGGTAGAGGCACATCGATTATTTTAGTATCTAAGCTGCGGGATGACAACCACCCACATGGACAATGTAGACAATAAACTGTATGGAAGTTTCTTTAGCAAGAGATTCGATTTATACGCCTAAGCAGGAGAGCTGCAGGTCCCTGGCGGACTGTGCTCTGGACGCTGTAAATAATAAAAGCAAGTACATTAGTTATTCCACACAGCCATATGCTCGGCCATACGTACGTTCTCAATATGCAGACGACCGGCCAGCAAGCTGGTGGCAGCATATTGTTCGCCAAACTCGTCCCCACCGGCCATGGGCACATCGGAATCTTCGTCCTCCACGTTAATGGGGATGTAGTCGATGCGGGGCGTCTTAATTCGTTTCAGGCAGGGACAGGAGCATTGGCAGCGACTACGTGACATGGCGTAAACCTGCAACACACAACCAAAATACATATGTTAGCGAGGGCGCACACTTGTTCAAACACTTGCGATAAGAAATGTAACGCACCAAAGCTGCCAAGATGAATATGCCCACCAGCGCGGCAATGGGCAGCCAAATATACTGGGCATCATCTGGGTGCACGAGATCCGAATCTGGCTTCACGTTGCTGGTCACAACCGACTCCAAACCCATTGCATTGCCTTTGTTTTGTGAATCGCCTGCTGCTGTATCAGAATCCACTACACAAGCCTAATACTATAAATTGTAGAACAAAATCTGTGTGTAAGCGGCTATCTCCAGGTTGCCACATCGTGGAAATATAGTTAATGTCATAGGGCTGCCAGATCACCGTATTCACTACGTATGTGGTAGCCCTGGCAGTTTGTCAAACCAAGTCGCCAGTGGCGTAATTCCCACAGCCGTTACGTTTGAATCGCATTTAGATTGAGTCATTATGTCAGGACGTTCACGTGGAATAGTAGCACCTAATAATTGAGGAAAATTAGGTGGTACCAATAGTAATAGTAATTAATAGTCACTAATAGTAATTACAGGAAAGGAAGCAGAAAAGAATTAGTGGTATATATCTACACCTATCTATCTCTATACTAATTTGTAGAAAAAACTTCATTTAAAAAAATATTCTCACTGCGACTAGTTGTGTGGGAGCAGCACAAATACAGAGATAGATGCAGATACAGACAGAAGGGAGGGAGCAAGAGAGCGTGAGCCTCGCCTCTGATGGCCGCCGCTGCCATCTTAACAAAGAATACCCATCGGTGTCGAAAACAAATGATTTTTTTGTAACGTAACGGGTTTTTTTTACCAGCAGAACCTCTTTTTGGCTGCTGGTCACAAAGGTGTGACTTTATTATTTTAGTTTCTCCTTTGGTTTGACTTTTGCATTTGCTTCTATAAAAGGAACAAACAACAAATCAGGATTAGGAGCTGAAACGTCATAAGTTTTGAAGCTCCATAAATTTGCACCTTTGAGGGCATGCTGCCAGATGTTTACGCTGCGCACTTGGCCATGCCCTACGAGTGCAGTTATTGCTAAAAGAATTTCAAAGGTCGCTGCTTGTGTGCCGCCGGAAGCCTCAAACACACAGATTCCCTTAAACTGCTTGCTCACCTTGAGCGGAAGCACGGCGTAAAGTTGAAGCTGCTGGAGCTGCCGATTCGCCCCAAGTTGGGGCCTAGCCAAGTCAAACAAAGCGCAAAGCAATACATGATTGGCCTTACAAATATCACATTGAATGTATTTCACGCTTACCTTTGGTTAACTTACACAAATACTGATGGTAGTACATAGATATAGATAGATATACATAGATACATATACATAAATGGATAGATTTTATCATAGACAAAATAAATGCAAGTACTGCACTCAATTTTCTCTATTTGATGATGGTATACATGGTTCAAAACTCCTCGCTGATAGGATCTTAGTGTCTATCTTCAGTTGGCCAATGTCAGGGCCAGCGGCATGGCCTTGGCAATTGTGGTGGACTCTTCCGGCTGCTGGGAGGAGCCCGTGGCCGTGCCAGTGGTGATGGTGCCCGCAATACCATTCGCAGTTTCGGCCCGCTTGCGTGATGTGATCTTCTTCCAGCCACGCAGGAAGATCTGATTGCGGTACTTGGGCGTGGTGAAGGTGTACAGCAGTGGATTCACGGCCGAGTTGAGGGGCAGCACAAAGACGACAAGCCAGGCATAGATATCGTCCGATATATGGTAGTTGAAGAACACCCAGATCTTCATGACGATGATGGGTACCCAGCACAGCACATCCGTCAGCACAATGAAGAAGAAACGCACCGCAAACTCGCAGTCCAGCAGGGACAGCGGTGTGGCACTTCGCGTCCGCCAAATGGATATCAGCAGTGCCGTATAGAGCAGGGCAATCATCACGAGCAGCAGCAGATTGACGCCCAGAAAGACAAATGCCGAATACTGCCATCCCACGGGAAAGGCCTCGTGTATGTGCAGGGGAAAGCAGGTGCCAGAGTGAGCGCCATAGAAGTGCTTACTGTTGGAACGCCAGAGCACCACAGGTGCAACAGCCAGGCCCACGCCCGTCAGCCAAATGCAGAACAGGGCGAAGCACATGACCCGCACACTGATGCTGCGATGTCCGCGAAAGGGATCCGCAATGAGCAGGAAGCGCTCCAGCGACATGAAGGCCAGGATTAGCATGGATACCTCCGACGAGCTGACTGCCAGAGTGCCAATGGCCACGCACTGCCACGAGCTGACCCAGTCCAGGACCACTCTGCAAGCGATAAATGTCTTGAAATACCTTAAACTTTCACAGAAAAAAGAGCCTCACTCACTTGTAGTATTCGTTCCTGTATCGATAGTCCTGAATGCCAATGGTTATCAAATAGAAGCCCATCAGCATGTCAGCCAAAGCCAAATTCCGTATGACCATGGTCACTGCCATGTTCTCGTCGCGATTGATGAAGCGCCCCCAGAGCACCAGCACATTGCCCGCTATGGTTAGCGTGGCCATCACCCAGGCAGAGTAGCGCAGCACCGGCTTGCTCAGCAGATCCTTGAAGGAGCTGACGCCGTCTGTCGAGGGCTTGCACATACGCACGCGGGGCGTCATGGAGCAGTAGAAGAAGCGATCGTAAATGATATACGTGAGATTTCGCATCCCATTGATGGCCGCAAAGTCAATGTGGTCGTAGCTGATGCCCGTCAGGTTTAGGAACGAGATGTTGAGGGACTGCAACAGGCTGCGATGGATGTGGAGCGGCATTTGGGCGAGGGACCTGCAATAAAAAGACAAACACCCCATCTCTGGGTATACAATTATAAGGTAAAATTATTCGCCTACTTACAGTGCCTCCAGTCGTGTGTTGTGCAGAAATGTTTCTCCAGATAATTCCTTAATGGGATTGCCGACAAGGCGGCTGTAAAATGAAATGCACGTCTTAGAATTTCAACATTCAACATTGCGTATACGACGCGTAAGCCGCGAATAATGGCCCCACACATTTCGACGCAGCGCTGATAAAGCAGCCCCCAAACCAAACCCCCCTCCGACGCAACGCTTTAAAACTTTCCAAAAAAAGATTATATTTTTTGAGTAATTTTTTGTTGTGTTGTGTTTGCGCTTTAAGATTGAGCAACAAGAGAGCTGTGAATGTCACATAATAAAGTCCCCGACGGGCAACATAATAGCGCAAAAACTCCTATTTAATAGCTGGATGGGGCGACTATATAAATCAGCGCACAAACATTGTCTATCAATCTGTGGGGCTGCAACTTTCTGGGGTTAAATGTGTTGTTGGCTTGCCACAGGAAAGAGCGCATCATTCATGACAGCCAGACGGGGCAGACAGGATATATGTGGCACTGTGGTGCCAGAAACCAAATAAAATGCATTTCAATATGCGAATGTACTGAGCTAAGCAGCTCACAAGACAATGCACAAGTGGCAGTTTGTGTGGTGTTTGGGTGTGTGGCTGAAGCATTCAAACTTATTATGATATTCATTTGTATGCGGATGCTAAATGGTTTTTCGCCTATTATGCCATAGCTCCACTGTGTCACGTCGCCGTGTGAAGTGCAGCAGCTGATGTTTATACTGGGGTGCTGGACATAGAGCTCTGTAGCTGATGTTGAGCTCCTCTGTGGCAGCTCCATTGCTTGCACTTGTCTGGTCAATCAATGCTCAAGCGCCAACTGTTAACAGTTTGTTTTTATGGATTGTCGCACAAAGACAAAAGCCAGAACACACACCCCAAGACCCCTGCCTGGCCCAACCAGAAGATTCCACCGATTGCTGGTAATTGCTGGCTGGCCATAAAGTTTCCCCGAGAGCATCCTTAAGCAAATATTTAACTCTAGCATAATGTGGGTAGGACACTCACATAATTTCGCATGTAAATGTGTAATTAATTATTGAGCGGCAGGCCTCTCGGCGCGTCATTGGTGCTGCTGCTGCGGTTCCAGGCATAAATATCACACTTAATAACTTCATAAACACTCGTACCAAAGGCAAAAACCAGACGTCGTGCACAATTAACATAATTCTGCGGCAGGGCAACAAGTTGCTGTTGTCCCCAAAATAAGCCTCCAGTAATTCCCATTGCTCATGGCCAAGCACATCCAGGGATGCGTACACACACGTGGCCCAGTGACCAGCGCCCCCACAAAAGTAGGCAAAAACAAATGCGTCAGCATCAAAGCACAGCACCCATGGCATGGTCGGAAGCACCCACAGTCCACAGTGGTGGTGGTGGTGTAATGGCAGAATGGGTTGGAGCGGAGCGGAGCGGTCAATGCGCATTTAAGAATATGGCAAATAAATGCCTGTAGTGGTGTTAGTGCGGTACGTGCAGGGTACGTGTAAAAGTGAGCGAAAAATATATCACAAATTATGGCAGGGGCTACAAGTGGTAAGACAGAAACGTAAATGCTCTTTCCATATTTATGTCCAGCTATCTTTCAATTTAAATGCGAAATAAAATCAACTCAGGTATCAGTCAGGGGGAATTATAGAGATGCTGCTACCTTCAGGGACTTTGCTTACCATTCAATGCATTTCCATGGCTCTTGCTTATTTTTAATCCCATTGTGAAATGCATCAAATCATTTTCAAGCACTTTGAATTAATGCCATTTGAATTTGAAAGGCTTTCAAAACGAAATTTTATTCCTAATAAATCAATGCACATAAAGAGAATGAACCTGCCGACATTTAAGATGCATTTAATGTGCATAAAAGATCGCAGTGAAAATGCAAATACGAGTATTTGCCCATTCAATGTACTCCACTTCACTCTCCCGCACAGATGGCAGAGCATGTTAAGCAAATGAAACCATTTACGCTTCTCCGGCAAATGACACGTTTCAATTGTGAAATTCTTTTGGGGCAATGTGCTGGACGAATTTACTCTGGCATTTGTTGCACTGTCTGTACCCCAAGTGGAGGAAGAGGACGGCAAAGGGAGGGGCTTATGTTGACCATAATTAACGTCACAGCAACAGCAGCAGCAGCAGCAGAGCAGCAACTTTGGCAGGACAATGAGTGCACGAGCGGAATGTCTTTAAGCCCAATGCGATGTCCAAAGCTTCTGTTCGGCTCCTCCATAATGACCTGTCAGTGGCTCAGTGTACAGTGTATACCCCGGACAGCAGGAATCAAATTAGTGCAGCGATTTCACAAATATTTTCGTTTGTTTTATGGCTTTCCGTGCCACCTCCTCGCTACCAAGTGTCCATCCCAGGGGGATAGATGCGAGCAAACAAAACAAATCAGCAGAAAATGCCAAAGAGAAGGAAGCGTTGCCCTGCTGCCTGCCTCTGGATACATGAGCAGCATTTAGATGGGTATCTGATAGATACAAATACACATACTTACACTCTCCGCTGGTATTGGAGGAATTTCTGTGCAGTTCCTTTTGGCTTCTGGCCATAAAAGTCTTACACGCACCAGAGCTGCCGGCCAGGAATGCTGAGAAAAATTCTTCGCACGCCGGCAAAGGGCAAAAATTATTTGCATGGCTACGAGGGTATGGGTATAGATCATGGCATGAAGCTGAAGCTGAAGCCATCAACAGGCGGCATAAGGGATACAGAATGGCATAGCATTGGATAGTGTAGGGTCTAACGAAGCAATGACGATTCGGACCAGCGTCGATTTCAATAAACTCCTTCATTATTGGCCATCAACTACGGTCCGAGCTCGAGCCCCATTCCACCCGTCGAGACTTTGCCAAAATTGTTTTCTCATAAAATACAAATTTATTTGCATTTTTATTTGGTCATAATAATGTTTGTTTATTCTGTTTTGTGGCCAGAAGTCAGACTGTCCCAAAAGATACAAAAATCACATCGCACAAGATACTTTTTTCACTTAAACCAAATGAAATCTGGTCCAGTCAGAGCAACCTCATGGATGATATGGCTGTATCCATGTCTGGGTATTTATGAGAGGGTGTGTGTGAGGGGTGGTGCTATCTTCCTTGATATGCTGATGTATTTGCCATATGTATATGGGATGGTAAATTTATTAAGGCCACAGCTTGATGCTAGACGAGATGCTAGAGAGAGAGTCAGAGAGCTGGCAGAGACATTTATTGAATATGCTATTGATATTCGTATATGGTTATGAAAGCGCCAGAAAGCAACATAAAAAAATGTTTGAATACCCAAAGCCAAATCCTTAAAGTATAACTTTAATGGTTGTGTGTTTTTTTTTTTTTTTTTTGGCCCAAGAATATTATCGGGCATACGCCATGCTGTCTGAGGCGCATCAAAGTCCTTCCTCAAAGCGCCAAACAATTTGTTTATTTTTACGATTTCTGTTTATACGAGTAGAAAGCACACCCACTCGCTTTCTTTAGAGTTGAGTTGCATATCGTTTTCATAATAACAAACTATGGCCATAAAGGTTAGATTAGTTTCCCCGAAGGGGGTACCGCTACTTTTTTTTTTTATGTTTCGGGCGTGTTTCAGTTCATAAAAATATATACTCGTATCGTATCGATAAGCAAGAGGGAAGCTCACAAGCTGTAGTGCCTGAACTTTGTTTTTTTTCTTATTATTATTTATTTGTCTGCGGGCGCAAAAGTTTTCAACTGAAATTTCTCCGAAGCGGAGCAGAGGGATGACCCCGGCGTATACGTAATTGCGCATTAATGAACTCCAAATTAATATCATTGAATATGATTTTGAATCACAAAGCGAGTGTCCAGCCCCACGGGGGAATGGGCAGCCCCTCACAATTTACTTTGGCTGCCGCGTCCTGCGGCTTTGTTTGGCTGTGATTTGGCTGATCCTTTGACCATGGCAAGAGTTCATTTGCTTGTGTCCCGGCATTATTCGTATTATTATGCTAATTAGCACGGCGTCACCATAATTCATGCTTAGTGTCGGTGTTAAACATTCACCCCTAACACAGCCACCCCCCCCACTTCAAAGTGGCATCCTCTGGAATTTATTTATTTATACTCATACTCACATATCACGAATATTTTCCAAATTCGCAAACGCTCGTCCATGGATGTGGCTGATGATGTTGTGCTGCAGGTCTCTGGGAAAATTTATATGGAAATAATTATTAAAATAGTTTTTTAATTGGTCCGAAATAGAGACAAAATAAATAATTACAAAATATTTTTCAATTAAACAAGTTTAAAATTTAAAAATAAATCATAAATATAAATGTACATATTTATGTATTCTCCTATGAATACATGTTTCCCATGAAAGGTTATTTACCGGGGCGAAGGGTTATTATCTGCCAGCTAAGTACATTCAGGACTCCTTCCTAAGGTCAAATGTCACCACAAGGCTTATGACTTATTACTTTAATTAGTGGCGAAAAACCCTTTTGCTCTTTAGTGGGAATCAACGGATTGGAGTTTTATTTTCTTTGAATCTTCTTTTGAATGTATTTCCCAATGATTCCCGCGAAACTCTGCCATCTGTTTGTGTTTCAGATTTCCAGCTAAATTGCTGACACATTGGTATGCTGATATTGCAACACAATTGATGCCCCCACCCCAGCTAAATCCGTATGTCTCTACCCACCACTGCCGTTCTGCCAAGGTTAGCACATTTATTTACGTTGGGCAATTTGGGTAACTGATTTATTTTCAGTTTGGATGGAAGCTAGGCACCCAGACGACCCATTGACTTATATTGTCAGCTATTGATGCATAAATTAATGATTATGTACGCGCCGGCAGTGGCAGTCGGCCAGTGGGTCCATGGGGTGTTCTGGGCACCTGTGGAGAGGCCTTTGATAAATGCTTTCAAATTGCCTAAGGTGTCTGTGTGTCGGTGTGTTGTCTATGTGTCGGTGTGTCCATGTCTGCGTTGAATATTTCGTTTAAACAGTTATTTTGCTTAGCATATGTTATTTGTGTAAACAATAAAAATGCGAATATATGCCTATTGGTGCATAAATTTCTCGAGCAAAAAAAAAAGAGTAAGTGGTGTCATGGCATATCCAATATCCTGCTCAATGTCATGTCAACACGTATCTCCTTCTCCCCCATTTCAAAGCCAATATAACCCATATAAATCTATCTCCAAAAGATACAAAAAAATAAAAAAAAAAAAAATGTAAGAAAAACTCTGTGTTGAGGCCTGAACTGAAAACGAAAGCAAAATGCAGCGAAGAGTAAAAATTACGCATACGCCCCATAAAATCTAAGTACAACATATTTCAATAGACTTTTCGACACTTTCTGCTGCTCTTTCCATTCCCATCCCTCAGATTCAGGGAGCGCGGGAAGTGGAAGGGAGCATGGTGGAGTTTATTTTACTTACAGCAAATGTAAATTATCCAATTGCGAAAAAGTTTCCTCGCCAATGTATTCGATTCGATTGTAATCCAAATAACTGCAAAAGTAAAGGGAGATATTTATGTTTAGCATTCAGCAACAATGGCGGAACAATCTGTTTAGGCTCTGCCTAAGACCCCCTTAAGCCGCGTCTCCATGCTCGTGTGGATAAGTGATGGATGAATGCTACGAATAGTTAGTCAGATAAAAGATAATCATAGTTGATGTTTAACCAAAAGCTGTGTGACCTTTGAGCATAGAACTTCAAAATACATTTTGGGTAGGAATTAAGTGTATATTAAGTATATAAATTCTTGATCAATATAAATGGGCAGAGCATCCAAAGCAATGTTTGTGTGTCCAGAGACTATAAGAGCTAGAGCTAAAAGTCCTACAAAAGCCTGCACATATTTTTGTTAGCTCTAGCTTTAATATTTTATTGATCTTGGGTAAGAATAGAAACTGCATAGATAATGGTTTGAAACGCTTTATGCCGTCTGTTGTTTAAACACATTCGAATTCTTAGACAATCTCAACTAAAAGACATCAAAAGCACACTTACAACAAATCCAAACAAGTGCAACAACTTTTGATGGCATTGTCCCAGTCCTCGGGAGCATTTCAGCTTATGGCTCATCATGGAGCCGGACTCTCGACACCCAATACCCGAGTGTACCCTCCCCCACCCAGCACCCAGCACCCAAACAATGGCAGACAGTGTAAAGCATTTTACGCTTGAATAGATCAACAGAGCGGGAAGGCGGATGGGATGGAGAGGGTGACTTGCTTTCGTTTCTGTTTTTTAATCTAACAAATAGAAGACCCAACCATAACCCAATTCGATTTACTTACACTTCGTAAAGCGAGGAAATATTCGGCAACTGCACATTGCGCAAAGTGAGGCGATTCCGGCTGAGGACGAGCCATTCCAAGCGACGGACGGACTTTAGCTGCTCCATGGGAAAATGATGCAGATGGTTGTTGCCCAGGAAGAGCCACTGGAGGGAGTGCAGGTCAACGAAGAGGCCGTGTGGCAGATGACTGATATTATTGTGACTCAACTCCAGGCGTTCCAGTTGCGTCAAGCCACCAAAACTGCCAACGGGCACACGTGATATGTTGTTGAACTTGAGGGTTCTAGAAATGCAAAAAATCAAAGGGGTTACAATGGAGTTACAGTCCCAGGATGGGCGGTGTTTGTGTTTGTGTGTGTGCAACTTACAGTTTTTGTAGACGCGTCAAATTGGCAAAGACATTTTCCCTTAGGGTAAGATTATTGCGTATGATGATCAGGTTGGTCACCTCCGGACTGATGCGCGGCCAGCGACGCAACTTGGCATAGATGCCGCAATAGAGGGTGGTGCCCTGGCCACAACGGCAGGTCCGCGGAAATGTGACGATATCTGCAGAGGCAAGAGTAGAAGAGATTGTGCGCTATAGATGATTGTTAAAGATTCTGAAGGTTTTTGGTGGCAGGAAGGGTAAGGGAATATTTTTGAATTTTAAATGTTTAGAGCTGCATTACAAATATTTCTACTCAATTAAATAAATATATTAAGCTTAGCTGATAACTAATTAAACGAATTTTATATTAATTGTTTCATTTGAAATTAATTCCAACTAAAAAATCAAATGGAATACCAGAAAAACTCAACAGATTACACAGATTCAGGGGAATCAGTCGCACTAGATTGATGCCTTGGCTAATCGCTCACACTGAATGAAGCTGGTGTATGCAGTTGATTGATGTTTTAGCTAAACGAATCGTCCACCTACCACAAATCCAGTTCATTGTCTGGCTCTGATTCCTTGACACCGCTGGCGGAGAACAGTCCACAGTGCTAGCATTCAACTGATTCTGTTGCTGTTGTTGTTGCTGCTGCTGCTGTTTCTTTTCAATCGCATTACGCACAATTTTATCGGCAATCTCCTTGCTGCCGTAGAGCAGGCCGCACTCCACTGGATGCTCATCACTGCCATCGGCACAGTCGGGACGATTATCGCACATCTGACGCTGGGGCACACAGAGGGTGCCATTGTCGCAGGCGAAGCTGCCCGAGGGGCAGGGTCCTGCCAACAACACGATAAACACACACAATAATTAATAACACAAAGGAGAGACACCAAAGATAAGTCGATTCTTATTAGTTTTGCTTGGGTTATTTGAGTAGAAAATTTAATATAGGTAAAGAACTTTTTTCTCTAAACAAAAAACAAAAGAGAAAATAATTATACCCGACCATACCCTTTCTACTTATTGTTTCAGCAGCTTATCATACGCACCACGCGGCGTATAAGTAATTATTCTAATCGCTGGCAGGCAAACTTTAAACTGGAGATGACAACTTAATGCCGCCACCCCATCTACCCAGCCAGCTTGAGAATTTCGTTTCGTTCCTTGGCTCTTGCCAAGCTAAAGCAATTAAACTTAATGTCCAAAAGAAAGTTTCGCTTGTTGTTCTTTCTTACGTTTATTTTGGTGTGGTGTGGGGGGTTTGCTTTGTTAACAATATGTTTTTATTCAAGTATTAGCAGTACATGATTCAAATGATTGTTTTGCTTCAAAGAAATTAATATGCCATACGAATTAATTTATCCTCCAAAGTTGCACAAACAATGAGAGTTTCTCCCAAAAGCAATTCAAAGTATAAGTTTCTGTAGATTTATGTACGCAATACTCTTCGATTTAATTTATCCTGAGACATTTTTCTGACTGAATGCTGCCAGCTTCTTTCGGCAATTGCCATAAAATAAAATGTCAATTTTGTTTTTCACTTTATCAATTCTATGATTTGTCTGGGTCTGGGCTGGGTCTGGGTGTCGCGTCTCCTTTGGCGTCGCCCGCCTGCGTATTCAAGCAATTAAAGTTACGCGATTATGGGGCATTCCCAAATGGCAAAATAAAACTCAAATAAAACTCAAGGTGCTCCTTGAGACCCTTTAATCCATAAGATACGAGCTTGCGTCATAATGTGGTTGCAAAAGATATTCTTTTTTGCGCTTTTTTAGTTGTTTTCGGTTACTCCAGTGACAAGCTCAAAGGAAAGTCTGTAGCTATAAAATGCAGTCTCTGATTAACTTATCTCAAATGGAAAATAGTAAGCCATTTGTAAAGAAAAGCTATTTAAATAAAGCAAATTGCAGAGTTTGTTTATCTATTTAAAGTATAAATTCCCATCTTGCTTTGGGCATTTCTGTCTGTCTTTCCATACTATAGAGAGGACTAAACATGTAGTTCATATTGCTTTAACAGGAAATCCGTTGGAAGGAGTTTATATTCAGGGAGGAATAATTGTCATTCCCATCTTTGATGAGTCGAAATTATTTGAAATTGTAATTCTAAGATTTTACATTTAACCTTTAAGCTTTCCTCAATAAAGTATTAATCCATTGCCAAGTTAAAGCAACTACTTCATCAAAATGTCAAATGTCTACACATCGACAAACTTTTTCCAAGAACTATACATATGTGCATTTCCTTTTGTTGAAAATATAGCATTGTGTACCATATTTCTTCATCTTCTCCAACTATAAATAACTAACTTCATTAGGAGCCAAGAAGGCGCACACAGACACTGAGCATTAAGAGAGTTTTTCATTTCTATTGTGGGCCCCGAGGGAGACACACTTTAGCATCGGGAATCTTAGTGACTCCAGCAACTTCCTTCCATATAAACCTAAGCCGTACAAATGCCCCCAGCAGCTAAATAATTTCTTGCTCTGGCTGGAATGATGCATATACTTGAGATTCAAGGCGGCAAAATGGCATAAATCAAGAATGTTTTGCCTGTTTCTTCGTTTGCTTGTATGACAAATCAATACGCAAATTGGCATAAAAAATATAATATTGAGAGGCACAGCTAAAAGCAGAGCAAATTCTATGATATTGATATTGATACTCGTAAAACAAGATAAAGGCATGGAACAAGGAACCAGAACCAGTGCCAGGGCCACGAACAACAGGCAGCAGGGCGATGAAGAAAGCAAGGCTCAGGAATTTATATACAGTGCAGACTTGGAAGAGTGAACCAATTAGTTAGAGAAAGAGTGGAAAGAGATAAACCAACATTTACATCTGTTGAATAAGTTTAATGTAATGTTTATGCTGCAAGACTTAAAGGATGAGTAAATGGATTCTAATGTGAAAAATGGATACCTGATTTAAACTCTTTAAATAATTTTTGTATTTTACTTTTCAAAAATACAAAATTTATCTATCTATTCTCCATATAAACCCTTTTGGTTTTAATTAGATTTTTTCTCTCCGTATGAGTGTTTGCTGTCCATTGGAAAATTGTTTTGTGCTCAAGAGCAAACTTTTGTGTTGTATATTTATTTTTTTATGGTCAGGCGTCTGTGTTTTTTTTCCCCCCAACCCCCACTGAGTGGTTTTGTTGTTACGTTTTTATCGTATTACCCAACAAAATTACTTTCAAATACTTTTGAGCACACAATTTATAGGCATTTTGCAGTTTGGAATTTGATTCTCGTTTTTGGTTTGTCCTTAGCCCAGGAGAGAGCACAGCACACCCAGCCCCTGCTATATGGTGCGTTGATAGATTGCAAATATATAGTTATAGATCGCTTACCCAGACTCAAGTAGAATATCAAAGCGGAGAGCAACATGACGACGGTCATCAGGCAGATGCCCACAGCGATACTCCTTCCATAAACCATTTTGGATGGCTCCTAGGATGGTTTCGGTTCCCTTCTGCGGTATGTTTTCGATGCGCGCTTATCTAATTAGTGGGCCATCGTGGCTGGACTGGCGGGATGGACTCCTCCTTGACCGAGTTCATCATTCCCAGCCCCCTATTCCCACTCCGACCACGCCCCCCAAACACACATACACTGAACCACAAACCACAACTCTGTGGCGCTGACTCATTGAGTTTTTATATTATTATTTCTTATATCGCTGCGAGTTTTTTTCTTCGTTAATTTCTTGTCACTTCATTTGGCTAATGTTCCCCCGCGTTTCGTTAGGAGGAGCGTGTTTTAAGTGCCAGGATTACACAGCAGATGGAGCGGAAGGAGCCGGAGGTGGGCGGGTGCGGATAAAATTCAAAATTAATATTTTATACGGTAACTGCTTTCCACTTGATGCGATCCGATTCCAGCGATGACAAAATAAGTCTCAAAGTGCAGCAAAAATGATGCACCGGAAATTAATTAGCCGTAAGAGCTTCTCTCAATGAACGATTCCTTGCAGATAATTAAAATGTCAGTTTATAAGGACATCATTTAGCGGAAGATTAACATAAGGGAAAATTGCAATGCTTGTCATATTTATTGACAGACTTAATTATCCTTTGAGGAAAAACATTCAGGATTTTCTAGATGTACTAAAGTCTTAAAATATCTTTCAGTAAATACAAGTTCATTGGATTTTCCAATGGAGTTTATCTCCTCCTTGTACAGTCAGTCTCCCAGAACAATTTCGCACAATTTATGTAGTGAGCTTATGTTTCAGAGTTTAAGTTTTAAGGCTAGCATTATCAAAGGATTTGGCAGGCTCAGCAGGGGTTTTCGTAACTAAGCTTTTGACAGTCGGCAGTTCTTAGGAATGAATACAGCAAAAGGTCTCTGGGGGCGAATATTCATGCTAAGTAAATTCAACGATTTGTATGCAACAAATTTGTCTGAGAAAAGCAGGTATCACCGCAGGAATATGAGCAAATTTGTACATCTCAAAACAAATTGATTGTTTGGAATTTGGTTTTGTAAAAGGATTTAAAGTGAAATTAATGGATTAATTAAATAAGGTTCATTATAATAATCCACACTTCCACTCTACAAAAATCACTGAAGAGGAGCAACATTTAATTCAATTCCTGTCCGCTTATGATTTTCTTCATTCAGCATTTACCATCAACCGGAAGCTTTTATTCAACAAAAAACTATAAAATATCAAAACTTTAAGAAGAAAATCTGAAACTTTTCAAATCGTATGATACAGAAATAAGGGGGGAAAGGTCATAAACCAAAGCTATTTTGATTTTCCCTGCTGAATCTGTCAAAATGAAATGAATGATTTCAGTCAGTGCTGCGGCAAATGTGCTTCTCTTCAGACGTTTGTTCCCCTTTTAAATTAGCCGATTTTATTCCCTTAATTTATGCAATCCATTAGAGCAATCCCAAGGTTATAAACTGGCCAAAATGTACTACGAAATGGAAGTGCAATATGTGACCAACGTTTTGTTTAGGGGCCGTTTGTTTCTGAAACATTTCTTGCGCGGCTGATTAAATTTCGCTTAATAACACTTGGGGGCCTGGCCACTTGGGTCAGCGGGCGAAATTGTTTTCGCATCGATATGAGGGTTCGGGCACGGGTCACAGATGAACGTAAAGCTCAAGGTCAGTCAGAGACGAATCATAATTTCCGCAAAAGGTCATCGCTGGGCCCGCCGAACAAGGGCCGGCCTCATGCATGATCTGCCAGAGCAGAAGGAACAGGCAAAGGAAAACAGGACTCTCATTATCTCAATCGTCGCAATTGAACAGCATTTGGTGTGGAAAAGTGTCATAAAAATGTCTGTTCAGTGTCCTGCTCTTGATGTGGTGCCGTGGCCACTTAAGGCTCCCTTGACCACTTCTGAAGATTGTGTCAATGCGATAGGACACACCGCCAACCGACCATTCAAATGCTTGTTTTTTTGTTGGTTTCCCTCCTTCCGCAGCACTTGCACAGCCCGCAAAAGTAGGCAACACTTGGTTTCAAAACCGTTTACAAATCGCGCGGGTTGGCTATTCCTTAAAAAAAAGCTCAGAACGTACAGGACCAAACACGTCAACGCACAATGGCCAACTGAAGCTGGCAATGGCATTTGTTGCTGATTTTATATTGCTCCTTCAGAGCAGCAGCAGAGACAGCAGCAGAGCAGCTGCAGCGCAGCCTTCGCTTCGGATGTCCCTACCGCAGAGGTTCGGCTGAACTGCCGTGGCGGCGTCCGTTGAGTTCCTGCGGTTTTTGCCGGATGCCTTAACATCACAGTAACTGGTTCAAATCCCACTGGGGAACAACTTTGCACGCTTTTCGTGCTCTTTCAATTTGTAATCCAACTGCAGACAGACACTCGTAAATAAAAAGATATGTTTTATCTCAATATATGTACATGTAATTATGTGATGACCCAGAAAGCAGTTAAATATTCCTTACTCTTACTGCTACTACTGAATGCTAAAGGGAGAATACCTTAACTGCTGAAGAATGCCGGCAAAAATAGGTATCCGTAGTCCCATATCCTGTTGCTTTTTCCCCAACCACATATTGAATACAAAACAAATGTATCTTTTCGAGTTTTAAAGAAATAAAAAATAATAAAAGATGTATTTATTAGCTATTTAGATATAATGCAATTAGAATTTGTTCTAAATCGTTTGTTTAACGTTAATAGTAATGTGTATTAATAATTAAATTGCATTGCTGTTGGTGTTTTTTTTATGTTTGCTTTTGTGGTGTCTACAAATCTTGTGTAACTATTAAATATTGCTAATTAAAAACTAAAACTAAAAACAAGCTACAAAATATGCATCCATAAATACTAATGTTTAAACACCTTTTGCAATTGCTCAAGTGTAGGATCCCCACATACGCGTACGGATCCCAACCGGTGGCTAAGGCTAAGCACTTTAGAAGTGAAACGTTTAACAAAGCATTGCTAATATTTTTAATTCTGTTTTTTGTTTGTTTGTTTGCTAAAGCTGCGCCTAAATGCCTTAAGTACAATATAGTTTTGTGTAATTTATTTTGTGAATCCTGAATAAATCCATCCATAAGCAAATCACTAAGTGCACTACTTAGATGGTTAAAAGGCTTTTCGAATTATTGCAACAATTAAAGTTTCTATTTCGTAAAATTAACAACTAATGGCGGCGTTTTGTTTTGTTGTTTGGAGATTGGAATTGCGTTTTAGACTAGCAACAACAAAAACTAATCTAAAAAAAGTATAGCACTCGAAACTAAAATAATTGGAATGTATGTAGAATAAACATAGTAAATAGAAGTTGCTTTGTGCGCAGATATTTTGTGAATGTGTTGTAAAATTGTAACAATAATAATTATTGTTAATCATTAGTTTGAGAGATCCATTAAGTGTTATTTCGGATAGTAAATTTAACTAAAGCAATGCCCTCCAAGCACGCGGATGGATCATTGTAAATTTGTATAGAATATGGTGTATAATTGTGATATCCATATGGAAGCGTTGTGCTTTGCTCTCTCAACTCCATTATGCATTCAAGATATGTGTCCCATCAAATTGTTTGTTCCCAGAAAACATTGTTGTTGATAAACACCCTTAGAAAAATATGTATGTATGTTTCGATGTGTGTTGCTGCTGTGCCTTAGACCCAAACGCCATGGGGATTTTTACTAGTCGGTACTGCCGTTTCCAGCTGTCGCGGTGAGCCAATGATGCGACGACTGCTGCCCTGCTTGTTGGCCTGTCCCTCGAGCAAATGTTTAATCTCCTCCGTGGTGGTCACAGTCGTCAGACTCTGCAGATTCACCTCCTTCATCTCGTTGACCAGCTGCTCCACCTGACGCTTCTTCTCGGCAATAGCATGCTCGATCATTAGCAACTCCTTCTTCAGGTTATCCGCCGTCTTGTTCGAGGTGTCGGTGTTGTGCAATGCCTGATCGATTTCGCTCTGTATCCGCTCCATTTCCATCAGAAAATCACGTTCCACCGTTTGCCTAGCAATCGCAAGTACAAATGTTTAGATGAAAAATACTCTTAGGGGTCTCCTATATGGACTCACCGATTGTTCTGCTGCTGCTGTTGCTGCTCCAGCTCTATGTCATCCATCAGCAGGCGCATTTTGTTCTTGCACTGCAGCAGCTCTGTCTCACAATTGGCCAATTTGGAGCGCAGCAGGGCTATCTCCGATTTGAGGGTCTTCTCCTGCTGCTTGACCAATTCATTTTCCTCCTCCACATATTGCAATGTCTGCAGCTGTTCGCTGCCCTGACGAAAGGTCTGATCGGCCTTGGAGATTTCCCTCGAGATGGCCTCCAGCTCATGGGCATGATCACGCTCCTTGCTCTCCAAATAAACAATTTCCGTATCAAACTATTTACAGAGAAGTGAAATTTTAGTTGAAATTTAAATGGAAATTAAGTGTAGGGCTGTACCTTTTGTAATTCCATTTGCTGTGCTGTGATTTTCTCTCTCTGAAATTTGATCAACTGCAACAGATCGTTGTATTGCGTGGCCTGGAACATCATTGTTTCGCCCTCCTCCATGGATACACTGCCGCTGTTATTGTTGTTGTTATTATTGTGGTTGTGATTGCTGTGCTGATCGTAATCGCTGCTGAGAAAGGGATTCGTTGAGGAGGATGCATTGGATATGGTATCGGCATTGCTGCGTTGATTCTGGCACATGGGACTGTTCCTGGGTGGCGGCGGATCACGGTACGGTGGCGGCACTAAAGCTCCATTTGCCGATATCGTTGGTATTTGCGTCGTTTGTTTATACAGCTCGGGTGAGTTGTTATTGTTATTATTATTTATATTGTTATTGTTATTATTGTTGTAGTACATTTCATTGGGGCTAGCGCGTCGCAGTTCATTGCTTGACTTGCTTAGCTGGCTATAAATATGCTGACTGCTGCTGTTGTTGTTGTACAAATCATTATAGCCATTGCTGGCTACGGCAACCAGATTGGCCACAGTGCTGCTGCTCATATCCAGTGGATTCGACAAGGATTTCTCATGCTTGGGCACTATGGGTGCTGCAATGTTATCCAGCAGCGGCGGTGGCGGCGGCACTTGCTCCTTGGCTGCCTGCGGTGGCGATGGCGAAGGCGTTGCTACTGGTGTGGGATTCGGTGGTGGCTGCTGCTGCTGCTGTGGTATGCCCTTGACTATCCCAATATTATCGAACTGCTTGGCATCGTAGCCCCTGCAAGAGAAGAGTTAATTATAAGTTTTATTATTAATATACTCGTATCGTTAAAAAGCAACACACCCAAAGCTCTTTTTCAATTCCTTTGTCCGGTAGCTTAGTTCCACATTCGATTTTTGTTTTTGCAAGGTGGGCGCTGGCTTTCCGCTGCTGCTGCTGTTGCTATTGCTATTGTTTGGACCCAGCGGTTTTTTCGTTGTCATCACAGCATAATTGTTGTTGTTGTTGTTGTTATTGTTGCTCTGCTGCGTCTGCGTTGGCTGCTGCTGAGCTTTATTCTCTGAACGCTGCAATATAAATTGCACATCATTTGCATACTCGCCCCATTTAAGTAGCAGCTTCATGGGATTCTCATTGGGGGCCAGGTGTCGTTCATTATTGCGCCATCGTTCGATCAGCGTAAAGCGCCCCACCTTACCCGTGGCATGGGCCAAGGCAAACACCACATCCTATGGACGGCATAGAAGATATAGATAAATAATTAACAACAAAATCAATACCAATCAGTGGTGGCCAACGAAATGGTTTCCAATTAGCCAGCACTACATACCTGACACGTCGTATTCACCGTCACGCCACAGACAATCCGCTGGATGCCCTCAACCCAGACTTTCAGCTCCATTCTGCCAGCTAATTGTGGTGTCTTTTTCGCTGGAACGATTATTACTGATTGCTGTTGCCGTCGCTACCAGAAAATTGCTTTCCAGAGACTGCCGCTTCAACTGGCAGACAGACAGACGGGGGCTGGTGCTGGCTTTCTTGCCTGCTAGGCGGTGGACTGAGTCCGGGGAGCAGTTGATGCCTGACTGACGTTCGACGTTCTGCTGTCGCGTACCCAGCGAAGCGTGTGTGTTGCACCCAAATAGGGGGTGGAGCTGCTTTTCCACTTTTCCCTGTCGCTCGTTGAACGTTCTCTCGCCTGCTCTCTCTTTGTTCCCTTTCTTTGGCGCTGTGGCGACTTTTCCGATCGCTGCTACTGCTGCTGCCAGCCTCTGATTTACTTGCACTTATTTACAACACCAACAACTGGTTTGTTTTCTGTGTATGCATGTGTGTGATTTGCATGCGTGTATATCTGATTTTTGTTAGTACTATCTCTTCCGGCAATGCATCTCCGCTTTTATTCACTTGCACGCGTGCCTAGTCGCGATTGTTAGTGTTTCGGGGCCAGGTAAATTTAGTTTTTATAGATTTATTGAACGAAAAAAAAAACGAAAAACAAACGCACGCATTGTTGTTGGCATGCACTTCAGTGTGCCCGCGGACTGATGGATAAAAAATACCGCCAGACCTTCATAAATATATACCAAAATATACTTTCTCATTTAAAAAAAAAGCAGTAAAATCAACTGTGAAAATCATATTACTCAAATTTGATATTCTCTCTAATGTTACTATCTAACTGGGATCACACATGCTAGACACATAATTTTATCCGGTTGATGAATTAATTTTCTACAAGATTAACTTACTTTAAGGATTCCTTTTATTTAATTGCTTATGAAGCAATGTTTAAACATAGAAGCTCAAACAATGTACTCTTTTTTACATGAGTACACAGTAGCTACACATTTGCTACATATAAGCAACATTTTTATGGATTGTATAAATTTAATTTTGAAATAACTTTAGGACGGATAGGGTATATAAACATACCATATCACAGAGTTTCGGTAATATTTGTGATATATATCCATATATATATCCAAAAAAGTATGACATTTATATTAGCACAAAAATATTTAACCAGCACTACCAAACAATGGTTTTATCGCTTATCGATATAACCTAGTCGTGCGATACGCGGCCACTGTGCAACACTGCTAGCCGATAACATAAACATGTATGTGTGTATAGGTGCATGTCGCGATTGCGGAGTAGCGTAAAATTAATTAGAAATTAAACCATCGTCCGTGCTTGCGAGCAGTGCATTTAGAGGCCACCCAGCCAACGACACAGCCAAAAAAAGTTGGCCCAAAGGCAGCTGCAGCACCCCCGCGCTACCATTAACAGCAATCAGACACGCATTTCTATTGATTTTGGCTGTGCATTTGTGCATTAAATATTAAACACAAAAAAGAGTGTGGAGGTGGGTGTGCGTGGCAGCCTGGCGAATTGTTGCTCCTGTTTTTCCCCCACTCAGTGCCAAGTGATCTCGTCACCATGGAGCCCAGCAGCGTCGACGCGTTCATGTGGAAGAAGTGAAGTGGTAGAGGCAACAGAGGAGCAGCCAGCTGTCTGTCTGTCTGTCTTTCTGCGGGTGGAGAACCAAACACACACAAAAAGCTAACGAAATTTATTGTTTCCATCCACCTTCCATTGTTGTTGTTGGGGGTGTGAGTGTGTGGCCTGGGCGACAGTGAGCCAGTGTGTGTGTGTGTGAGTGTGTGTAAACAAAAAATAAAAGTAAAAAGTTAACCAGTGGAAAAGATAGTAGAGCGCAGCCAGCAGCAACAATGGCCAACAGTCGGAGTCGCGCCATATTAAATGTTAATCTAGATACGGTCATGGCCAACGATCCGTTGCGTGAGCTTTTCGAGGCCTGCAAGACGGGGGAAATAGCCAAAGTGAAGAAGCTGATAACGCCACAGACCGTAAACGCACGGGACACGGCGGGACGCAAATCCACGCCATTGCATTTTGCAGCGGGTAAGTTTCATCAAAGGATTTGCTAGAGACCCCCCTCCCCTCCTCGCACATGCATCATAGGCGAATTATGTTCCATGCTAAAAACAACATTCATTTGCACCCCTCGAGGGAAGGTTGAAGGACTCGCACCCACCCACCGCACCCCACCACACCCCACCACACATGCAGTTGCTGCTGCCTGTGTGGCCTTGAGCTACTTGCGCTTTGGGTGTGACGGACGGACGAACGTACGGGCGGGCGTCATTGTCGTCGTCGTCGTTCTCTCTCAGTCGGACACTCCACTCGCGTGGCGTTCGTCTGTCGTCCGTTGTCCGTTGTCCGTCGGGTGTTCCAATGGCGTCGAGAGTTGACCTAGTTTTCCCCATTCTGTTCTTTCGGGCTGGTTTCCGGAACCGCGTATAGCCTCGACACTTCCCTCTCTCTCTCTCTCTCTCTCTAGCTCTTTCTCTTTGGATGTGTGAGTGTGCGTGTTGCATTTTAACATTTTCTATTTACCAAAAAAAAAAATGAATGCATAACAGATAATGTTACGAACGTTTATATACCCTGGCAGTAAAGTCCAGAAATCTGGTAATAAATAGGGCTATAAAACCACGTATGTGTAGTAAGTTTTTACTATAGCAGCTATATGCTATAGCACAAGATAGCTTCAACAAGTAAAACCATTTACAATTATATCGTATTTATTGGCTTAAAGGAAGCGTTAAGTTTCTTCTCTTCAAATCAGTTATTTGGCTTTTAGCAGGGACATGTTTGACTTTCTGGTATTTTAATTGAAAGAATATTAGAATTTCCGGCTGGAATTGCCTTTCTTTTGTTTCATTTAATTAGAATTATGTCATTACCTTAATATTTTGTGCATCATTCAGCTCACAACTGACTGGCGATTGTTGTGCAATGCCATTTGTCTTGGCATACGGTTAATCCTAGACCCCCTCCATCTGGAAAGTCGTCAGAGAGATGCTTTCTTTGCTGTTGCACGTAACAAAGAATGGTTAAAAATAGCCATACCCTCTGTAAAAGTTTAAAAATATGGCGTACATACGTATGTACAGGCTGCACGCTGATGATGATGATGATGATGGGGCGACAGTGACAGGCTGAAGTGGGGTTGGGGGTGGCATGAGGTAAGTTAGGGGCAGGATGACTTGTTGTGGCTGCTGCTGCGCTGCATGCGCCATCCTGCTGACGTCTTTGTGGCCCAATATTTTTTCGCTTCTTTTGTTGTGACTTTGGCCTAGTTAGCATTTTCATACATTGCAGTCTTATTGTCTATCTGTCTGACTTTCTGTCTGTCCACACGCAGCAGCAGCCAAAAGAAATAGAAATCATCATTCGAAAGAGAGGGCCCCTTTTCTTAACCCTTTCACTTGACAACGAGCGACGCCCCTTGCATATCAATTTGGCTTTTGGTGACTTGTTTTTTATATTTTTTTTACTTAACCATACATATATTTTTCGTTTGTCGTTCGTTTTATTATCTCTTGTGGTCTACTCATGATTCATTCGTCGGGGGTCTGGTCTTTCTTTCTAAACTGGTTTTCCTCTACTTATTATTACTTTTCTGTCTGCGCTTTATTTTTTTCGCCCGTCTACTGCTATTTGTCACGTTCTGTGCACAAAAAGTGAGATCTTCAAGTGGTCTCTGGATTGGGTTTTGCTTTGCTCTTTTCCTGTACATAAGTACCCCATAGTTTTGGCTTGTTTTCACCTTGTCTTTAAATTATTTGATCGATATTTATCAAGATACACATACCTGTTGCACAAAAAGAAAGGGTTGGTGGGGAGAAGAGGGAGAGCCGCAACAATAATCACGTTTTTCCTACTTCCCTGGCAATCGTGACAAATTGTTTTACAGTTTTTTTTTTATTATTATTGTTACTTCAATCAACAAAAGCAATTCCGTTCTTTTTTTTATCAGCTTTTTGGCATTACACTGTTATCTTTTATTTGCGCCTAGTTTCTGTGTGTGTGTATGTAAGTGCGAGTGTATATTTACTACTAAGTTCGTTTGGCATTAACTTAAAATTCGACTGATTAAATCAGTGGTGGACATGGCCTTGTTGCTGTCGTTTCTTCTATAGCTCCAGAGCGACGCACAAGTGAAAAGTGAAGAAGAGAATCCCCCAGAATGCAAAAATAAACTACAAGGCGTGAAGATCGCTTTCGGGCTAATCAGTTGTGTATCTGCCTACTGCTCCTCGTGATTATATTTTACCTCAGTGTAGAAGATATGATATGATACTATATGGAAGAGTATGTTCCATAAGTTCTATACATGATATATAAGTATACAAGTCATATCATATAGCCATTGTTTACACAACTGTTTTGTTAAAAATACAAAAAGTATATGGTATGGTAAGCTATCTGTAGCTATCTGTATATATATTTAACGGGTCCATTGTACTCTACAAAAATAATTCTGCTCTGAGAATTTTAATTTCTTTTCTATCCCAAGGGTATCTCGGTTACCTAAATCCCATCAAAATAATTAATCAACTCAGCAGAAATTAAATTAAACCAGAAACACATGAGCCATTCCACCTTTTGGGTAATGATAATAAAGTCGATAAACCATCTGAGAGCGCGACCTTCCTCGCATCATATCTTGGCTCGTCGCTATAAAGAGGTTTTATTGTTACCCCTTTAAATGAAATTAAAACAAATTAACCTTCAGGCTTTTGAGCACTTGCAAATGATACGCGTCGTAGAGCTGCTCGGCTCGTATCTATAGAGCTGTAGTACGCCTCAAGGATCTCTCATACTTTTTGTATGCACAAAGCAAAGCAACAGCAACAGCCCCCCATTCAGCAGTGCAACAGTTGAAGTTTTCCATTCTATTAATTTTTAATGCAAAACTTTCGTAACTAAAAAAAAAAAGTGAACGGCAGAAATATTTCGCAAACTATCGTACTTTTTTTTTTTTTGGTTTGGTTTTGTAGGTGGGTGGGTGGCTCTGGCTCTGGCTCTGGCTTTGAGGAGTGGGGAAGCTTTTGTTTGGGCAGAGATTTGTAATTGGTTTCGGTTCTCTGTTTGCCGTTTGCTGCTGTTCATTAAAACTTTTTGCCAAAGAGCGTTACACTCGTGTCTATATGGCGGAATCGTGGAACTGAAATTTCAGATGACTCAGAGATTTAAGATTGGCCCTGGCCCTGGCCCCAACCCAACCCAACCCAACACACACACACTCGAATGGAAGATAATGGAATATATGTATATGAAGATAAATATATATTTATGTATATTACTGATTTTAATTAATAGTTATCTTCCGTTCAGGATCTTATTTATATGTTGATTGAGGAAATTCCTGGATAAATTGTATACTTCTTGAATGTTAAGATATTTAATCTGTTTTCTGGTGCTTAAGTGGCAGAATGCCTCTGTTACTATGTGGAACAGCTCTTATAAATGAGTCGATTTGATTTCCTGAACGCATGAGCCCAGTGGAAATTGTTTTCTTCATTCTGAAAGTTGTACGAATTATTTGTCTTTATTATTCGTATTTAATGAATAATTTTCGAAATCAACCTTCAAGTGACGTTCCCGCTTTCACGCAAACGTCGTATTTTCTTTGCTATGCCTTTAATTTGATTGCAACAGACAAGGCCGCAAGTACACTGCGGGGGATCCAAGCCAGCGAAGAGACCGAGACCTGCACCCCCACACTCACTTTTAGGGCTTGCCCTAAACCACCAAAACAGAGAACGAGAGAGAGAGAGAAGAAGAGAGACAGCCCATTTAATTATTATTTCATTTCCTGTTTCCGCCTTAGGGTATGGACGCCGCGAGGTCGTTGAATTTCTGCTGAACAGCGGCGCCTCCATCCAGGCCTGTGACGAGGGCGGCCTGCATCCATTGCACAATTGCTGCTCCTTTGGCCATGCGGAGGTGGTGCGTCTGCTGCTGAAGGCGGGCGCCAGTCCGAACACCACCGACAACTGGAACTACACGCCACTGCATGAGGCGGCCAGCAAGGGCAAGGTGGACGTCTGCCTGGCCCTGCTGCAGCATGGTGCGAATCACACGATACGCAACTCGGAGCAGAAGACGCCCCTGGAGCTGGCGGACGATGCCACGCGACCGGTGCTAACCGGAGAGTATCGCAAGGACGAGCTGCTGGAGGCAGCCCGATCGGGGGCCGAGGATCGACTGCTGGCACTGCTCACGCCGCTCAATGTCAATTGTCATGCGAGCGATGGACGCCGATCGACGCCACTGCATCTGGCGGCGGGCTACAATCGCATTGGCATCGTGGAGATCCTGCTGGCCAATGGGGCCGATGTGCATGCCAAGGATAAGGGCGGACTGGTGCCGCTGCACAATGCCTGCTCCTATGGCCATTTCGATGTGACCAAGCTGCTCATCCAGGCGGGCGCCAATGTGAATGCCAACGATCTGTGGGCCTTTACGCCGCTGCATGAGGCGGCCTCCAAGAGCCGTGTCGAGGTGTGCAGCCTGCTGCTCAGCCGCGGCGCCGATCCCACGCTACTCAACTGCCACAGCAAGTCGGCCATGGATGCGGCACCAACGCGAGAGCTGCGCGAAAGGATCGCCTGTGAGTAATGCTCGAATATCCCCCACCTGTGAAATCTTCTCCTTATTGCTTACATCTTTTCAGTTGAATACAAGGGCCACTGTCTGCTGGATGCGTGCCGCAAATGCGATTTGTCGCGTGCCAAAAAGCTCGTTTGCGCCGAAATTGTGAACTTTGTGCATCCGTATACGGGCGATACGCCGCTCCATCTGGCCGTTGTCTGTCTGGATGGCAAGCGCAAGCAACTGATGGAGCTGCTCGCCCGCAAGGGCGCCCTGCTCAACGAGAAGAACAAGGCATTCCTCACACCACTGCACATGGCCTCGGAGCTGCTGCACTACGATGCCATGGAGACGCTGCTCAAGCAGGGGGCCAAGGTGAACGCTTTGGACAGTCTCGGCCAGACGCCGCTGCATCGCTGTGCCCGGGACGAGCAGGCCGTTCGTCTGCTGCTCTCCTATGCGGTCGACACGAACATTGTGTCGCTGGAGGGACTCACTGCCGCTCAACTGGCCTCGGACAGTGTACTGAAGCTGCTGCAGAATCCACCAGACAGCGAGACGCATCTGCTGGATGCGGCCAAGGCTGGCGATCTGGACACTGTGCGCCGGATTGTACTGAATAATCCGCACACTGTCAATTGCCGGGATCTCGATGGGCGACACTCGACGCCGCTGCACTTTGCCGCTGGCTTCAATCGCGTGCCCGTGGTTCAGTTTCTGCTGGAGCATGGGGCCGAGGTCTATGCCGCGGACAAGGGCGGTCTAGTGCCGCTGCACAATGCCTGTTCGTATGGCCATTACGAGGTCACCGAGCTGCTGGTCAAGCATGGAGCCAATGTTAATGTCTCCGATCTGTGGAAGTTCACGCCGTTGCACGAGGCCGCCGCCAAGGGCAAGTACGACATTTGCAAGCTGCTGCTAAAGCATGGCGCAGATCCCATGAAGAAGAACCGCGACGGCGCCACTCCGGCGGATCTTGTAAAGGAATCCGATCACGATGTGGCCGAACTGCTGCGCGGCCCGTCCGCTCTGCTGGATGCCGCCAAAAAGGGCAATCTGGCGCGTGTCCAGCGACTGGTGACAGCCGAGACGATCAATTGTCGCGATGCACAGGGCAGGAACTCGACGCCATTGCATCTGGCCGCTGGCTACAATAATTTCGAGTGCGCCGAATATCTGCTGGAGAATGGGGCCGATGTGAATGCGCAGGACAAGGGGGGACTGATACCCCTGCATAATGCCAGCTCGTACGGCCATTTAGATATTGCCGCCCTGCTGATCAAGCACAAGACCGTGGTGAATGCCACCGACAAGTGGGGCTTCACGCCGCTCCATGAGGCCGCCCAGAAGGGACGAACGCAGCTGTGCTCGCTGCTGCTGGCCCATGGCGCCGATGCGTACATGAAGAATCAGGAGGGACAAACACCCATAGAGCTGGCCACCGCCGAGGATGTCAAGTGTCTGCTGCAGGATGCCATGGCCACGTCGCTAAGCCAGCAGGGACTGAGCGCCTCCACGCTATCGCTGGCCGGTTGCTCACCCTCGCCGGAGGTGGCGGGCTGTGCCGCTGCTGGGGCTGCTGCTTCACCCGCTGCTGTGGCATCCACGGGCTCCGGCTCCGGTTCCGGTTCCGCCTCGTCGGCGATGCTGTCGCCAACGACAGAGACTGTTTTGCTGCCAACAGGTGCCTCAATGACGCTCAGTGTGCCCGTGCCGCTGCCAATGGCCAGCTGTACGCGCATCAGTCCCGCCCAGGGTGCCGAAGCCAATGGCGCTGAATCATCGGCCACGGAGGATCTGATGCCCGATGCAGAGTCAATAACGAATGTCTCTGGATTCTTGAGCAGCCAGCAGCTGAATCATCTGATTGAGCTGTTTGAGCGCGAACAAATCACTTTGGATATACTGGCGGAGATGGGACACGATGATCTCAAGCAGGTGGGGGTGTCCGCCTATGGATTCAGGCATAAGATACTCAAAGGTATTGCACAGCTAAGAGCCACCACAGGTACGAATCATACCTCTCTCCTCTCTCTTTATTCTGAACTATTTTTGATGCCTTTTTAGGCATTGGAAACAATGTGAATCTGTGCACATTGCTGGTGGATCTGCTGCCAGACGACAAGGAGTTTGTGGCCGTTGAGGAGGAAATGCAGGCCACAATACGCGAACATCGGGACAATGGCCAGTCGGGCGGTTACTTTACGCGCTACAATATTATAAGGGTATGTCTGCCACCTAAAGGCGAATTTTGAACGCATTTCTCAACTCTTTTTATGGCTTCCCGTTACTAGGTGCAAAAGGTACAGAATCGCAAACTCTGGGAGCGCTATGCCCATCGACGGCACGAGATCGCCGAGGAGAACTTTGTGCAGTCGAACGAGCGCATGCTCTTCCATGGCAGTCCCTTCATCAATGCCATCGTACAGCGGGGATTTGATGAGCGTCATGCGTATATTGGCGGCATGTTTGGTGCGGGCATTTACTTTGCGGAGCACAGCTCGAAGAGTAATCAGTATGTGTATGGCATTGGCGGCGGCATTGGCTGTCCCTCGCACAAGGACAAGTCCTGCTATGTGTGTCCCAGGTGGGAATTGCATCGCCTTAAACGTGAAGCCTTTTAATCTAACAATATTCCGGTATGTTGTTCCAGACAATTGCTGCTGTGCCGCGTGGCTTTGGGCAAGTCCTTTTTGCAATATAGCGCCATGAAGATGGCGCATGCCCCACCAGGCCATCATTCGGTGGTGGGACGTCCCTCGGCTGGTGGCCTGCACTATGCCGAATATGTGGTCTATCGGGGTGAACAGGTATGGATATTAATGAGACTTTAATGCAACAGAAATCATTTTTGTTTTTATCCTTTTGCACGCAGTCTTATCCAGAGTACTTGATAACCTACCAAATTGTCAAGCCCGATGACAGCAATAGTGGGACGGAGGACACAAGATGATGGATGCCCTCTGTTGGCTCCACGCCTACAACAACATCACCAGCATTGCAGCAACAGCAGCCACCACAGCTGCCAATGCCCCCACCAGCAAAAGTAGCAGCAGCAGCAGCCGCAGCAGTAACACCACCACCACCACAACAACAACAACAGCAGACCTCAGCTCCAGTTGCCAAGAGGCGGCCCAGGCATGCCAAGCAGCCCCTACAATTGCAATACCAACACTACCAGCCCCAACATCAGCAGCAACAGCAGCAGCACTCCTCGATGGGTGTGACCACCACCCAACCGACGCCTGCGGGCGTCTTTACGCACAACAATTGCAACAATAATAATGCTAGCCACACAAACAGCAGCAGCAACAGCAACAACAATAACAATGATATGTCGCCCATCTCGAACAGCAACAGCTACTCCTCGGTGGACACCAATCAGACGCTGCTCAATTCGCTGGCCCACCAACAGCGTGGCAATCGTCAGAGGCTGCAACAACAGCAGCAGCAGCAACAGCAGCAGCAGCCACAGCGCAGCCCAAAATATAGTCAATTTATGATCATCACACCCGCCGTTTCCATTGATCGCGACTTTGAGTACGAATCGCATTTGGATTATGAGGATTTTGCCAATGCCGCCCACAATAATGGGAATCTGTTTCGTTTGGGACTGCGGCGTAGCGACAGCAGCAATAGCGGTGACAGTGGCCACAGCAGCGACAGCAGCAGCTTTCGCTCCAACTACAATCAGTACTTGCATCACAGTCGCCAGCATTTGCTGTCCAAGGGGAATGGCCATGGCAATGGGCATCACTTCTATGCGTTCTCCTCGTCCTGGCGCTGGTGCAGCCTCTTCTGTGCGGCCATGCGTTGCTTTGGGGCTGGCAGTGGTGGTGGTGGTGGTGGTGCAGGAAATGCACCGTACAGCAGCTCACTGCAACATCATCGACTGAGACGCTGCTCGTCATACAATGCGGAGAATGCATATGAGCATTTTGCGGCACCGTTTAAGCCGCGCAAGACGCGCGATCATATGAACAACATTACGTACGAATTGTGACGGTGGTCCGCCAGTGATGTTGTGGTTAATGATCTCTTCGTCTTTGTTGGCCTACTCCAAACTCTACTGCTCCTTAGACTTTTATTACAATTACTAGCTATAGCCCATAGATGTCGTCGTCGTCGTCGTGTACTGTCTCTCTCTCTCCTTATCGTTGTTTATTCAAATATTCTATTATAATAATAATAATAATATTATAATCTAAATAAGGAGAGCCGCAAGATGCCGGTTGGGAATAATCAAAATTGGAGCCAGTTTTTGATGGTGATTTTAATTCGAATTAAAAAACCAAAATATAATACAATGAATAAACCCCTAAAGCCCCTGCCCCCCATCCCCCCCTTCCCTTCTCTTGACGGTGAATGCATTACATTACATTTAAAATTACAATTAAATTGCGCTCGCGCGTTTATTTAAGTGTTTAAGCTTAGTTAATTTAAAACAAGATTCAAAACTCCAATTAAATTTAAATATACAAAATACATATACATCATAGATAGAGTATACTTATTTATTATGGAGAATCTTTCCGGTTTTTGTTAATCTTCATTTGTATTATTCTGTACGTCCGGTATATCCACATACCACATGGCATTCTCCTCGACATTATCGCTCGGTTGGGCCGTTTGCAGTTGACATGGCAGCTGCTCGAAGCGGTAGCTCATCTCCATGCCGTTCTGCTGCAGCAATTCGAACGCCGCTGGCTTCAGGCCAAGCGTCACAAATGCACCCCCTGTCCTGGTGACGATGCACTTCAGCATGTCCCACGTCTCGGAGTGCAGATCCCTGTTCTGCTCTCGCAGCAAACTGACTGCAGTCTTCGGCTTCACTCCTGCAGCGCGCGGTAGGTGTATCGTGACAATCTGCAAGCTGGGCAAATCGTCTTCAGGGCAGGCGCGTAGCAGCACCTTGTCGAGAACAAGGACCTTGGGCACCGCAAGCTCCAGCCACTGCTTGGATTTGTCGTCGCGGCATTTCACAATCAGCAGGCCGTTCCTGAAGTGGATGCCAGCAAAGTTAATGCTGTGGGAGCAGCCTTTCAGCATCTCCGCGACGAGAGCTTCCTCCACCTTTGTCGCCTCTTCTTGGGTGAGGAGTTTTAACGGGTATCCTGTGGCCAGAATTGCCACATCAATGGTGCCACATCCCTGTGTCTCTGGGGATTTGTTGGCTCGCTTTGGGGCCACAGCTGTCGCTGGACTTTTGGCCTTTCGCTTGAGGCCGCCTTTCACAGCCGGCGTAGACATAATTTTCTGCTTTATTTTCTCGAGCTGTTGATAAGCCTCCGGATCTATGGCCCTCACCCTCGCCTCTTCCGGTCTCATGCCATCCCTTAGGTAGCGATTGTAACGTTTTCGAGCCTTTTTTTGCAGACCCTGCTTATGTGGATCGTCGTCCGTGCCCGCCACTTCTTGTTTGACTTTAATATTTGTTTTTTTATTTTGTTTTGACATAGAAAATCCCACGAGTGTAGGGGTTAGGAGGTCCACCGTGTCATAGCCCCCGATAACACAGCAAGTCCTGAAGTACTCAACGAGGCGGACAGTTATCGCTGAGGCTCCGTGTGGATACAGTCGTCTACCACCACTACTACTACCACCCCCCGACTGCAAGCCAAGCCAATGGGCACGGATCGCATAACACCCTGGCTTTGGGGGCACCCACCAACCATGTCCATCCTGCACTTACGCTATGCCGCACCATGGTAGGGTGCAGTGGATGCTAACACAGGCTCGTGACAGGATGGACTTAGCCAGACCCTTTCTGAGCAGCACAGCACAGAAAACTGGAGGTCTGTTGCCTAGCCGACACCCTCGCAGAGGGTTCAGTTGGGGGATTTTTGTCAGCCAATTAAAACAAAATAAATTAAGTTAGAAATAGTTTTCCTCCTTCTGGGCTATAAAAATGTGCAATAAATATTTAAAATAATTTATCAAGTACTTGGCCTCTGCTGTCTCATTGAAGTATTTGAAGCTCTTTGCTTGGCAATAAAAAAAATTACATTTCTCATAATAAAACGATTCTTGCGTGTTGCTGTCTCCACCGACATCCAACAACATCCTGCTGCAGCAGGCAGCTTTTGGCCATCAGGCTGCGGTTGACGGTAATTTGCAACTGTCAAGCCGGGGCTGGCTGTCAGGCTAAGTTGCGCCTAAAAATGAAGAGTAATGATGATGAATGCTAAAATACGCAAATATCTTTCTTTTGGCCACGCACACACACATGCACATACACACATACGCAGACACATTTCACTGTCAAAAATGCCCGACCAAGTGCAGCTATAAACCATTTTTCGAGGCCAAGGAGCTGCTGCCGTTGAGGAGCGGAGCGCATTTATTTTTATTTTTGTTGCCACTTATGTTGCCCCGCATTTGCCGATTTCTCAAGTCTTACTTCGGCCTCCCCCCTCCTCTTTTTTTGGGTCTTTTTTTCGGCAACATATGCAAGTAATTTGATTAAATTATATAATTACAGGGCCCAGAGACAGAACAGACATGAGATGCGAAGACGGTCTTGACTTTGACGAACAACAGCACAGCAAGCAGCACGCAAAATGCGAGACAGAAAGAGCGAGATAGAGAGCGAGAGAGACCATTTCCATGACCATGCCACATTTTGGGTTAAGTTGATGCGAAGCCGCCTCGTTGTGTGCGACACTCTCTGCAGGCCGGGACTAGTGCAATTTGTATTTTCAAACAACGACAAATAAGCACTGGGCACGGCCTACATCAGGTGACGTTTTAATGCATCCACTGCACACCACTCCACTCCACTCCACTCCTTTCTCTGTCCTCTCATTTGTGGCACTTTCAGTGGGCTATATCAATAAGAGGCACCGACAGGGGTCCAAGAAGAATGTCCAAATGCCATATAAACACTGTAATTACACGCGCATAGCACCTATGGGAGAGGCTGTAATTTAATTAAGAAATATATAGACACATTAATAAAAAGACGAGAAAACTAGACGAACAGCTGGAGGCAAAAGGAGCGGCAGAGGCGACGTGCCACCAACCACCTAGGGGCCACCACCCAGCGTGTCCAAATAGAGGAGTGTCCACCGGACTGCACATACTTCATTTGGGGAATCGTTCGGATCGCCGCGTTCTTCCCATGGCCAGTGCCATCTTCTAGTTTGCATCTCGCAGGCATGTACATGCATTCCATTAATGGCAAGTCCATTGATAATCACATCGTTGATTAGGCGTTGCAACGCGCATTACATCAATCAACATCCTACATTTATGTGTGGGAAATGTGGCACATTTTCCTCTGGTATGCAACTGCTGCGTCTCACCAGGTGGGCAGCAGTTTGCTCAGGTTCGCATCGGTTCGGTTCAGTAGAGTAAATTTGCTTCTTAGGTTGAAAAAAATGGTAGAAAAACCTATAAAAGGAAGAGTGCACATATTAAAAATTAAACCAAATGTTTACAGGTATTATAATTATATAAATTAGCTACGAGAAAGTCCTGAAATATTACCAAAGTTTTAAATGGTTCATTTTTGTGAATATTAACTGTATTCTCTTTAGTTTCAGCTTTCATTGTGGAGTGCTGTTTAATTTTTTCATTCACACTTCTAATAAACTTAAAAGCAAGGACACAAATTAGCATTAATTTCAGATTAAAATAACAGTAACTTTAAATTGGCGCGACGTCGCAGTGCTGGACAACGTTTTAATGGTAGAGCTGCACAATCAATCGATGTTTCTATCGATAGGGCGCGCACAAATGTCTTTTCAAACATTTTCTTTGCGTTGTCTTTTGACTACTGTTGTTAATTCCTCTTAAGAGGATGATTTTAATATTTCTACACCCATATTACCGTTCTCTTAGCAACAACGACAGATTTCTTGCTCCCCGGACCAACTGTTTTATAAAAGTCTATATATTTTATATATATTTATCAATAGCGTAACAGATTTGCACATTAAAAGTACATAGTTGGGCTCCACCAAGTTCGGTTGTTGGGCTAAGTGCTAGGCAGTGGGTAGAGTAGCACTGCCATTGAATGGAATCAAATACCTTTGTGTTAATTTCCCACTAGTGCAGAAATGGAGATTCTTTCTGGTAGAAATCCATTTATGTATCTTCGATTATGGATGGGCGCCCCTTTCTGTATATCATAAAAAAGTAACTCTAATTCTAATCTTCGTCTTCCGAATCACTGCAATGATCGGTCTCCTCCTTGTGGACCACCTTCTGACTGCCGATGGTGCTCTGAACAAGCTCGCGGGTGAACTTCTGTACCAAAAGCAAGGCCGTCTGAAGCGGCAATTCGGAGAGGGAGTGGGCCATGAACTCGCCAAAGCCATGGAACTTGGCATAGGCATTCGAAGTCGTGGATGCTGATGCCTCAGTGGGTGTTGGCACTGTCGGGTTGTAGTTTCGTGACTCATCAGGTCTGCGCTTAGCTGCTGTCTCCTCCTCCTCCTCCTGCGCGTCATCCTTATCATCGGGTGCTTGACGTTTGGCGGCTGCGGTGACTTTACTGATGACAAGCGCCTGCTGGCGACTCGGTAAGCTGTAGCTCCTGCCATTGGTGGCACTATTGCCATTCAAAATCTGTCTGTGGCTCCTGGTCGGATAGCTACCGTCCTCCGATGAGTTGATCGGAATGCTAAAAGAAGGCAGACTGGATGAGCAACGAGCTGTGCGGCTCGACAGGGACTGTCTCTGGCACTCACGTCAGCACTGTGGTCACTGGCAGCGTTAGATCGTGATCAAAATCGTCATCATCCAGCTCATCCTTGATGCTCGCCACCTGCCCATTGCTGTCGCTCATGCCGCCGTCGGGCTCGTAGGTGTCATCGCCCGACTTGGACACATTCTTGAAGCTGCGCCGGCTGCGGATGTGATTGGCCAGGAAGTGAAGGCTCTCGAACTGCGGCCATTGCGAGTGCTGCGTATTCACGCCACTCTCGATGCGACGCTTCTCAATGTTGTAGCGGTTCCGCAAGTTCAGCATACGCTCCTTCAGAACGGAAACTAAGGGAATAACAAGCCGATATTAATCTCTGTGCGGATCGATCTGCAGTCAGGCTGCTCCTCCTGCTCCTCACCATCGTAGCCGAGCTTGTGCGAGATTTGCAGCCATTGTTGGGCCACGAACGGCTTGTCCTTGTAGCGTTTGTACGCGCGGTCGTACAGCACTGGCCGGGAACGAAACTCACGGATTAGGCCGACATCGAACTCTCCCGTTTGCGCATACGAAGCGCGAGGCCTGCCACGGCCCTTTGGCGCTTGCGCTGGCAATTTCAAGGCTTGTTCCATTGGGCCTAGCCCTGGCCCCGGCGTATGCGCTACCTCTTCCATTTTGATGCTCATTTGATCCATATACATGAAAGCGGTGTTTTCTATAAAGTGCAATGGAATATTTATAATTATTGCTTAATTAATAAATTAATTATAATTAATTAATTAGTTAATAAATGCTTAATTAATAAATTAATTATAATTAATTACTTATTTAAGCGATTTTTTTTGTAGCACAATTTGATATCTGTCCTAACTTGGTTGATAGCAAAAAAATATCTTAATTTACGCAACAGTAAAAATAAAAAAAAAACAATAACATTTTTTTGTGATAACGAAAACGTCAGCAGCGAAGTAGCAGCGCAGTGGCAGCCATATGAACAGCGCAGTAGCAGCACTAGCAGCAGAGACCGCAGCCGCAGCAACGGCAATAAAAACAAAGCCAGAGCGAACAAATGCTGTAAAAAAATATCAAACCCAAAAAAGAAACAAGAAAAATTAAACGGAAATGATGCTGATGGCGACGCCGACTTTGCTGTGCAACTGCAAAGCCAGCAGCATTAAATGGAATTTTATGTATAAAAAAATGGAAAACTTTAAACATTTCTCATGCGAGAAGCAGAGTAAACTAGACAAAAAAAATAAATACAGTCTCACATTATTTTCGGCACATTCCTAGCACTGTTTACGCTTTAATTATATTTCGCTTAATTTATTTTTATAGATTTACACTCACCTCGAACGATTTTCCTGTATATATTTATTTTAAGTATGCTATGTGTGTGTGTGTGTGTGTGCTTGTGGGCAATTGCGCGCTCTTTTCTCTATCTATAATATATTCACATTGTTGTTACTTTAAAAAATCAATATGAACGTAAATAAATTAATTAAGGAATGGCTGCGCAACGATGTCAGCGGTGGCCGTCTGGTCCGGTCTCACACACACACACAACTAGTCGCAGCGAGAATATTTTTTTAAGTGAAGCCAACATTTGTTTTTATGTTTTATGAATAACGAATGGAGAGGTACAGCTGCAAGCATCGATAGTACTATCGATATCAACGTCAATTTAAAACTACATATTGAGATACAAGAAAAAACACACACACAACCGGACACAACTGGTCGCAGCGAGAATATTTTTTTAAGTGGGGTACAGCTGCAAGCGTCGATAGTGCCTATCGATATCAACTTCCATTTAAAACTACATATTAAAAGAAAAGAAAAAATACACACACAACCACAAGGCAGGGGGTCAAACGAGTACTAGAGATGCCACCGTGTCGTGACTGGTTCGAACGTGACTGGCAATAATTATTTGTATTATTTTTATTTCCGGTTACTTCTCCTTCTTTCTTTACAATAAAAACATGTCGCTGGGAAAACTTATATTGATTTGTTTTTGCGTTTGCTTTGAGTTTAACACTAGTTAAGATGTCAAAAAATAAACAAATTATTTAATTAAATTTGCATCACGCGGACATCTCTGATAGTTTTTGGCTTCGCAACCTGAATTTAACGTTGAGCGCGCGTTTTGAAATGTCATCGAAAATGTACTTGGTAGCGTAGAAACATCCAAGGATTGTTATATCTTATCTATTTTTTGCACTTAAATAATAAAAGCTCACCCAAGTGGCAGCTATTTTCTCCTTTTAATTCATCAAAACGGTACAGCGCTGCAATAAAAGAAAAAATATTTGTTAAGTAAAAGGAAATATGAGCCCATTTTTTTATGTAAATAATTTAGATGAGTATTTTTTTGTTGCTACTCCTACGATGTGTATGACAAACCGCCAATAGGCCGGGACAAGTGCAATGTTTGTTCAAAAATTTAAAACGTTGACACCTTCCCGTCCTACCGGCAATTTGTATTGTATTTTGAGTAGTACTGTAGTTTGTCCTACAGGATATGTGTACATATGTATGTATGTATGTATAACGAAACAGCACAGGAATATAAAGTTTCAGCAGTACACGAAAAATCTTTATTAAAATTAAATTCCCGCCCAAAAAATTCGAGCAAGTATTTCAACAGGTAGGTAAACGTAAACGACAAACAAAGCAGCTCTCAAAGCCCTAAAAATCTCATATTTCAATAGCAGACAACAACAGCCAAAAAAAAAACTGCATTTCAGATTAAATTTCCGCCCCTACTTGAGACTCGGCTCTCACATGTCTCTGTGTCCTTTGTGCGGGCGGAGAGCAAAGCAAAGCAGCAAAAAAAAAAAAAATATGCCCAACAATAGTCGCAAAAAGGATCCTCCTGGACAGAAGTAGGAGCAGAAGCTGGAGCAGCACCACCAGGATCAGTCCGGCTTAAGCAGGTAAAATTAAACTCTTGGCAAAATCAAGCGTTAAATGCCTTTTACTTACGCCTCAAATCATTTGAGAACAATACATACAGATATCTGGGATACATATATACATACATATATACTCGAATGCTGGGGTGATCTCCATTAACTCAAGTTGGCCAACATCAACAAAATCTGAAATCCAAAGCGTGACAAATTCGTAGAAACAAAACCCTCGGCCGCGGCCACTGAGCTGATGATCCGATCGGAAGAATTGCCATAGCATCAGCAGAAAAATGACTCTGTGAATCACACTAAAACTCGTGAAAATCTTAGCAGAGTTCCGTCCTCATCTCGTGCCTCAACATGGCTCTCAATTTCTTCAAGTGTGGGTCTGGGGCTGGGACTGGGACTGGAACTGGAGCCTTATCTTCCCGAAAGAAGCCGCGCACAGAAAATAATCATAATATCGAAGAGGGGAAAATGAGCATGGCTCGTATTTGTTTATTTACTCGCTGCGGGGGCTACAAACGGCATTAGAGGAGATTTTAATGCTGTTCCCTATGACACACACACACAACAGCAAAGCAACCGCAACCGAAAAACGAAAAACGAACAAACTCTGCAATAAATTCATATTTATTATTTATTTTGGTTAGGCAAATACGCCCCCAACGACATGAAGAGAGTCTCCATGGCTCCAATACTTTTGGTTGGAGCTTCTCATTGAGCAAATGAAAGGAATTGAAAAGCAGCGCAGCCAACGGTCGCAGCGTACGAGAACCCCACGACTTAAAGCCCAAGCGAACGGAAAGCGGAAACGCAAATAGACGAGCGATAAAAAGAAAAGAACCATAAAGAGTGGAGTGAAAAGAAACAAGAACGGCACATAAATTTCAAATAACTAATAATTCATTGAAAAAGTTGCCCAGCAATGGAATGGGACTTGAAAAAGGGGTGGAGCGGATGGGATCGGATCGGATCGCATCTAAAGTCTGAAGTGGAGCCGAGAGACAGAGGGAGGGCCGAGTTGGTGGTGCTGTGTGCTGTGTGGCGCTGTGTGGTGCACAATATCATGTAATAATATTTGCTTAAGCCAACAGCTGACATGGCAAGGCAATAACACAACACACTTCGATATCGCCTTCTCCAGATCCGACATAATATCCCCCAAAGGAATAAAGTCGTGGCATAGTGATAGAGAGGGGCAGACGTAGGGGTGGCGCCGTGCTCTGCCTACTAGTTTTTTTTTTTTTTTTTTTTTTGATAACCGACTCGTATCGATTGGCACTTCTTTTCGGTGAATTAATGTTTTTTAGAAATTTATTCTTTTGTTGGATTATTACCGAAATGGCATTGGAAATTGGGGGGGTTCAAGGAACTTGAATAATATAGCAAGCAAATAAATATATCAAAAATTGAGCTGGAAAAATCATTTGTAGCATTTGTAGATCAGAGTGGGAATGCGAGTCCCCATCAATTCTGCTCGCTTGATCTATGATAACCATTTCTCTCTGACTTTGCCATTTATCATTCGTGCTAGTTTTCACCTTGCCATCAGGCCCATTAAATATGTGATGTTCATTAAGGGCATTCACAGTGCGGTCTGTTGGCCTTTCTCCTGCAAACATTTATGATGGCCCGGGTCCACTCGGCCAGGCCAGGCCGGGCCTTTTCCTTTGCCTGTGTTTGGTCTGTTCTAGTTTGAGTAGAATCATTTTTAATGACTGTGGGATGGATGGAGGCGAGGGATAAGTGAACGGGAATGGGAATGGGCAGGGGAATGGGAATGGTCCATGTGTCCATGACTTCCAGCCAAAAACAGTTTGCATTTCCTATTGTTGTATTGCCTGATGTATTTGTTGGCCCACAGATCGGGGGAGAGTACAGAGAATAACTGTATTAAATGGCCAGTGCCTAGGACCAGCAGAGCAGACCATTTGGGAGGACCAGCCACCAACCAGCCACCACCAGCCACCACCAGCCACCAGACTTTGGTAGAAAGGTCTCTCTGGTCTCTGGGCCTGCCTGAGAACTTCTCTCGCGTGGCTGTTACAATTTCTAGCCGCAACCTGGAGGAGAGCCAGAAACCAGTTTCCTTTTAGCCAAGCCATCAGTCCCGTAGCATAGCACATAAAAGGCGTTCCACAGCTGAAGCTTGGGCCGTGCCTGGCTGTCTCATCTGTTGTCTATTTTGCAGGCGGGTTGCCTCCTCCCTGCAGTCGCCTTGTCTGCCTGATGATGCTGCTTGCTGCTGCCTGCCTGCTGCCTGCTCCTCTTCTGCTGCCTGCCTGCTGCCTGCTCCTCTTCTGCTGCTGCTGCTGCTGGGGGCCTGGTGCTGGCTCCAGCATGTTGCTGGCAACTTGTTGCTAACATACTGCCGCCTGAGCATTTTTGATTTGATTTGCTTTTTGGCCTTTTTTGTTGTGATTTATATACCCTACACGCAAGAGGGTCCCACAATTGTGCGATCCAGTAACAGTGGACGCCTCTTTTGGGTGTGTTCTACGGAATCAAGTATTCAGTTATATTCTGGCACTTTGAATCTGTAAATCACGTATGTACATATATAATCTGCAAGGGTATTCCATGTTTCTGCTTGCGTAGAACTCGAATATCTTCGTATTTGCTTTTGCCTACATTTGGTGTTTGGTCCCCAATGCAAACGTAATCGAAATGCAATTAAGATGCACACAGCCAAAGCCGAGACGCAGAGCTTGAGAGGCTGAGTGCGAAAGTTGCCTTGCATTTGGATAGAATTTTTTGACTTTTGTTTTGTTGCCACTTTTGGGAGGGTAGAGCCGAGAACCAAGAAACGTGGCTGCAATTTATATTCCTGGACAGTTTTTTAGAAAGTAGCATAGAGGAGTGCAGCAGGTCCCCACAGAACCCAGCAAAAAAAAGAAAAAAAAAGAATGCCATTCGAAAGGCGTTGACGTTGAGAGGAACGGAACGGAACGAATATGTGGCATAATTAAAGGGTTACGCCATGGCCACGCCAATCTCAATCTTCGTTCGATATATGTGGGGATCTCTCTCTCTCTCTCTCTCCTATCCCCTGTGATATGCATAACGGTGTTTTAATATGAGTTGGTGGCCGCACAAAAGGAGAGAGAACCCCACAAAGATTATGTCTTGGCATTGCCGTCTCCATCTCCATCTGCATCGTCTCCCCTCTGTCTCGGAAAACCATCCCAACCGACAACCCCCATATAGTATAGATACTTGTGTACTTGTATGTACTGGCCCCCGTACTCTGCCCCCGTAGTCCTTGTGCTGCCTTGTGTACCCTGTCCGACGACCGACCACTCATTTGGCTTTTGATATTGTTATGGCATAATATGGGCCGTGGCTGGTGCAATCATCAATCCAAATGGTCGGCCATCAGCGCATCGTTTATTGGGGTTTCAGTTCTTTCTAGAAGTTCTCCAATTGAGATTGCACGCCGACATACCCTACCCACATCGTTGCACCAATATGTTGTGGTTATCTCTGCGCCTCTAACAGCGTCCAATCTGCGCAGGTGAAGATGTCCAGAAATTACACGAATTTATTTCGAACGGTCTCTGTGGCAGTGTAGTTAAGTGTGCATCATGTAGCAGAGATCCATAGACGATGGGAAAACATTTTTCAGTGGAGAGTATACGACCAGGACCTGCCCAAGCCCCGCTCCTTGTTGCATTGCAGTTGCTACAAATTGCATTAGAAGATCATTTCCAACCGATCCGTTAAGAACATTCAATCATATGTGCTTCAAAAAATAATAAAAATAAATAGTTAACAAATTTAGTCATAGGTTAAACAATGGCTGGGAGCTGCAGACAATTGATTTTAATGATTTATACCCAATACCCAGACCGATAATGACTCAATAAAAGTTAGAATTGAAACGAGTTTACCCCTAAGCACTCAGCACAGAAGCCGAATGTTTCTTTCCTTATATTAGCTAGTTAAATTCTACATTGGAAATGCATTTTTATTATGCTTTCTACAGAGTGTTCTAGCAAGTAGTCAGCAAATTACCTTATGCCATTACGTTGCCTCTTTTTTTAATTGCCAAATAGTTGGAAAACGTGCTGTAATCTCGCTAGTGGCCAAGGCAGGCAGACAGACAGGCAGGCCAACAGCTCAATTACTTCATTGGCACACAATCTGCGGGCCAAAAGAGCCCGAACCCGAACCCGAATCCGAGCCCCAAGCAGCGCTGCTTGGCTTGATTTTGTTGCCAAGGAGCCACGGCCACGGAGCAAGGAAGGCTAATGATTATCGTTAAATATGCGCCATCTTAAGCCCCCCCTACCTACCTACCACTCCATGCCCCTGCTCAAAAGCCAATAACGTGAAGCAGAGTTCTCACACAAATTAAAATAGTTTTTTCTACGCAAATGTGTACCCAAATGTTTTTTTTTTTTTGTTGCTTTTGTTTGGGTGGGGGGATGCTCCAAATGTGGAATCTGGCATCTTGTTGAAGAATTTAAGCCTCGAATTTCACAGAGCAGCAACACAAAAAATGTAAAGAGCTAAGCAGATTTAAAGCTTCTTCTGCTTCTGCTTCATAGTTTATATGGGGCATATTCTCATATACAGACAGACAGAAAAGTATGTATGGATGTATGGATGTATGGGGGACCGTGTTAGGTATTCGATAGCGCCAATTTGATATGGCGGCAAGGAGCAGAGCATCACACACAAATTAAGTTTCCCAGAAGCGGGAAACGAAATTAAGAGAAAAAAACAAAGACAAAAACAAAAACAAGCAAAAGAATATACTACCTGAACGAAGAACCGAGAGATGTGCTGTATGTCTGTCCACAGCGGTATGGCATGGTATGGTATGGTATGGTATGGCATGGTATGGGTATCTTCCTTGCTTTTGGACTTTTATGTCCGTTCAGATCGTAAAGCAGTTAGCAACGCTATAAGGAAGAGAATCTCTCAAAAAGAAAGCTGGCAGCACAACTAAGACAAGCATCACAACGTGAAAATAAAACTATGTAAAAATGCCTCAACGGCGAAAGATGTGCCACAAAACCAAAAGGAAGATGTTTGCTCTGTAGCAGCAGGAACTTCATTTGCGCTTCTTCCAGAGTTTTTTTTTTTATGTTTGTGGATAGTTAAAAGAAATTAATGAGTAGTAAAAGAAAGAGTTCCACTGAGGAAGATAAATATTTCAAAGCAATCTTCAGAGAGAGAGAGAGAGAGAGAGGAGAGATAGAGAGAGAGAAACGAAATCAATATCCAATCATTAATCGTTAACTAATTCCATGAATTCTGGACAGACTCCCAAGCCACTCCACCAAAAGATTCGATTCGTCTGCCGCCTGCCTTTTGCCCCATTTACCAAGTTCCGAAAACGCAACCAGACATGCCACCATCGCCACTAAAGACATATATTTATGCCCCGAAAGCAACTTTTGGCGTATTTAGAACAGGAGAAACAACAAAAATTCACCAAAAATAAACCCACAGCAGACCGAATTTACCATGCCCTTTCAACTTGTTTTGTATTATTAGGTCGTTTAATTTGAATAAAACTTCCCATAAACCAAATTTTGATCGAGGATCTGCATGATTTTTTTTTAATCTACTTGTATTACAAATATCTCCAACACATTACAATACCCCAGCCAAATGGTGAGGGTATTTATATCAAGATAAAAATATTTTTTCGGGCTGCCCTTTTGGGACGCATGAGCTCTGCTCTGCCTCTCGCCTCCATGGACAGTGGCTATTTCGGGGGCCTCTGCCTAAACCAAGTATTTACTGTTGTTGTTGTTGTTGTTGTTATCGTCTGGAGTCTTGGCGTCCCTCTTCAGGGATCTTTGGCTGGGATCGGGATCTACTCCAACTCCAAGCTCCACTTCACATACACACACACACATACACACACAAGTGCGTTTTGAATTCGATTTCGTCGACAGCAGCAGAAAACGAAACAACAACAACAATCGACCATGAAACAATTTTATATTTTTGTGCAGAAAAAAGATCAATAAAATTTTACCGACAACTGTATTTGGTTCAGTCCGAAAGACCAAGCCCCACCACAGACCCACAGAGATCCAGAGATTCGGAGCAGAGTGCCCCTAAAATTAGTGACCAAATTGTCATATGAGGACAGAGGGGGGCCGGCAGGGTAGGGCATGGGGAGGCTGGATGGAGTATCGGGTCACATTTTTGGTTACAGTAATCATTCCACCAACAACAACCGAAAAAGATGAGGAGCAAAAAAAGCCGCGTTGTATGTGTTTCTGTGTGTCTGCTTCGTAGAAGTCGAAAGTGGTACAAAAAGTGGAGTTTCGTTTTGGGGATTTATGTGGGAGCAAGCAGTACGTGTTGCTAAGGGCGATGGGTAATAGGGGTATGGACGTTGTTATGGTAGAATCTATGGCAAATGTGTGTTTGAATAAATCAAAGATTGTGACAGTTTGATATGGACATGAGATAAATGCCTTAAGAGCTTTATCAGATCTTAAATTATTAGAAAACTTCGGCACGGGAATACAAATTTCGTAATGGCGCCCAATTACCCATTCGAAATATATACAGAAATCGGATTATTCTCTTTCCCCTTCGCCATCTTTCTTATAATTTTATTGCGGTGCTTTTACACATGTAGAACAGTTTAGAGCTGTAATATGTCATATAAAACTGTTTGTTTCCTAACTGTTCTACAACGCGAACACCATTTTATAGCAAAAGCAACCAAAAGAAAGTCGCCAACAGAGCTTTCCAGCCTCTCCTTCTCTCCTGGAAACGTGCAGTAAAATTCCCAGAAATTGCTGTGTGGGAGGCAGCCGGCACTAATGAATTTGTATGCAAACCACAGACATGGCTGCGCTCTCCCCTCCCTCCGCCCCTACCACACCCGCTCTTCGGCAAGTCACAGTCACAGTAACGGAAATGCGAGCGAAAAAAAGATGAAATTAGTGCAGACATCCAAAAGGTGCGTTTTGTTTGCTGATTCCCTTTTTGTTCTTCATCTTTTAACGATTTCATTTTTTTTTTAAATGTTTAATGATTTTTGATTTATGCAAAAGCAATAAAAATTATTATAATGAAGGCGCTGACATGGCGGCATGGCCTGACGGGGAAGAGCAGCGAAACAAAGTGGAAAGAGAGCTGATGATGGAGGATGGCAGAGAAGATGGAGGAGTAGGATGACGCTGCTTTTGCTGTTTTTCCGTTACTTCTTGAAGCTACCGTACAAGAGCGAGGGGAGGGAGACTTGGAGACCAAGAAAGAGCGGGAGACATCATGAGTCAGAGTGTTTGTTTGAGCGAGACAAAGAAATGTTTCTCTTTGTGCTCGCTCTCCCTCCGAAAAGCACATGTAAATAAATCAAGAAAGGCGACAACGGTCCCCCTCCCGCGCCATTGGGAGGGGGGGACAGTACACAGAAATGTTTGCAGCAACAATGTTATCTTTTGCGTCGTAATGGTCGTTCACGTTTTCATCTTTTTCTGCAATATTGATTCGTTATGTCACGTCGAACCAAGGGAAGAGTGAGAGTGGTCGTCCATTGCATAACATACATAGCTCATCTAAGTCCACCTTTCTTCATTCCAACCAAAAATTCTCTCCAGTTGCACTTTGGACATTAGCTGTAATTATTTCACTGTATGTGTGTGTCTGTCTTTTGGAGACTTAGGCTGCACCCAAAACGCCAAACGGTTAAACATAAAAAGCTAACGGCAGTTTTATAACTCAAGCATAGGATTACCTTTTGGGAGTGCACTCGACATCAGCGCGAGATCTTCAGAGTTCCAGCGGCAAAAAAAATGAGCGAAAAACCATTTCGGCAGCGACGAAAAATGTTTTTTTTTGCGCCAAAGCGAAGGCGGTGGATGGTGGATGCGGAGGTGGAGAGAGATCCCCAAAGATGATACACAAGCAATCAAAAGAAATGCAATGGCGCTGCCTTTTCCATCCTTCTCTCTCTCTCTCTCTCTCTTTCTTAACCCCTCTCATTGCAAAACTGCACTTGCCGATGCACCGTTAGGCTGCCTGCGCACTGGGGAGTTGAGCCGAGTTCAAGATCATCACCGCCGCCGCCGCCGATGTCGGCGCACCCAGAGTGCTAAGCACTCAAATTGTTGTTGTTTTTGGCACATTCTTGGATCTCTCTATTTCGCTTTACTCGTTTTACTTGTCTCTTGGCACTTTTACACAGATAACAAATTTTTCCCTTTTTTGGAGGAGGACGAAAGGGCACTTTGTTCTAACGGTTCTGTTCTACAGTTATCAAATATAGAAAGACGCGGCACAAACACACAAAATTGAACAGTTTAACAGTGTCTTACCACACGATCGCTTTGCTTTGGCTTAAGCTTTTAAAACATTTGTACAACAATTTCGAAAAGAACGATGTTCGACTTGTGCCCAGAGGATAGATCTCCTTTCCTCCAGGAACACAGAATATAACAGAACTTGGTCACTTCAGAGGAGGAACGGAGCGACACAACCGTTGCCGTCAATGGCTTTGCGCGCAATTGATTCGTCCGCGACGGCGACTTGGCTCGTAAGCCACAGCCACAAAACATACAAAACAACTCCTGCCGAAAGCGACAGCGACAGGCAGGCAAACACAAGCAGAGAACAGACAGCGGCAGCAGCAGCGGCAGTGGCTTCGGCATCGGCAGCGGCTGCAGCTACAACTACAGCGTCGGGGCGACAAAGCGACAAAGAGCGACTCGATCTTTCGGCTACAGCTGCATACATAGGGGTTTCTTTTTATTTTTGCTCCTCTCTCCGAATGCGCATGCGCCGAAGCGTATAATACCCTCTCAGGGCCGCACGTAGGCCAATGGAAATTGGAAACTGTTGGAATAATACGAGAGAAATGTTCTGGAATGGAGTGGAATGAGTGGAAGGTTGTGGAAAAACGGGAGTATGAGTTAGTTGTTGCTGTTGGAAGGATATTTAGACAGGGATGGAGATATCATAATGTAATAGCGAAGCTTGGCATAAAAAGGGTTTATTATAATTCGGAAAGAATAGTTCTGAAATAACCTAGACTGACTTGAGGGCTATGGAAAACACAGGTCAGATAATATATGGAAATAGAAATTGGATTATTTTGACATATTTATTGAGCAAGAGAGATCAAGTAAAAAGTCTGTGAATATAAGGGGAATGGAAGTTGAGTTGTACATCAATAAAATTAAAATCAGAGCTTGTATATTCCATTAAAATCTTATCTTAACTTAAATATATAAACAAAATGAATCTCACTCTGGAGAGAATTAAACAAAATGCGTTTTCATGAACGCAATAATTATAGTAAACAAACTTTGCAGACAAACTGAAATTTGTAGTTGATCGGATGTAGAAATTCCCTTAAATATTTGTTGGATATAAGATCTGCTTTCAATTAAGTTCCAATTCCACTCTACAGTCTCTACAGCCAGATTCCCCAATGACTTTATCTTTTGTATCCTTCTCAAATGACTAAAATATCCACAAAAGTTCCAAAAAAAAGGCAGCCAAAATTAAAATAAAATATTAAGTTCAAAAAAAATGTTGTCCAGTAGGTTGAGTTCAGGCTCAACTAATGATCGCCCAGAGCTGGCGGCTGTGGTTGGTAAAAGTTGCGAACCTTGGGCCCGGGGACAACTCCATTAGGGCGGCCCACATTTCGTATCAGTCGACTGAGCAGGTGCGCTGGGCCCTGGCCTCTGGATGGATGGATGGATAGAGGAGAGTCGCAAGGAAAGTTGGGGCGCGTGGCTAGAGAGATCGGAGGTGTAAGACGCGACCCGCATATCGCATCAGGACAATCGATGCAGCACGAGACATGTGTGTGCGGACAGACACCAAGACGGAATCGGAGTCGGAGTCGGGGGGGCTGGTCCTCAATTTAGCATAGCAGAGGCATCATTAAACACATTAACAGACCTACAGACAGTTGGCGATGACGATGGCGATGGCAGGTGATGCCCAAACAGAGACAGGTTGAGACGACAGGCGTCCCCCGACTTGTGACTGGCCGTTCCTGAGGGCAACTGTACAAACAGCAGGCCGAAGTTCGTGAAGACTTTTAATGGGTTTAGCCCGTGCCCTGAGGCTTCTCTTTCTTTCTTTCTCTCTCTCTCTCTCTTTCTTCAGTCACTGCTTTCTGCCTCTGTCTCTGTTCTCACTCTTTTGTTAATTACAAAGGATGCGCCGCAGGATAACAGCTGCCAATTGAATACTATACTCCTTCTGACAGCACACACCCTTCCTTCCCCTTCCCCTTCCCAGACCAGATCAAGCTTAAAGTTTAAGACGCAGCTGTACCTACTTAGATCTTTTGTGATCCTTCCGACGCGTAACGCATATTCTCATTCTCCTTCTCCTCCTGCGTGTTTCTCTCTGTCTTTCTCTCTCTCTCTCTCTCTCTGTTTCTCTCCTTTCTAATGAATGTTATTGTCTGGTCTTTGAGCAGGGGCCTGAGGTAGTAGCGGCTGCGCGGCATCGAAGGTTAAGCATCCAGCGGCGAAACTAGTTTACCACCATTCCGTTCCGTCTTTGAGAACAGAACCCAGAACCGGTAACGGTACAAAGACTCTGCTGCTTCTGTTGTTGCGCCTGCCCTGTTCTACCCTCCTCCCATCTGAATGCTCCTTGCAAGCGTTCGAAATTATGTTTTGATTTTTTTTCCGTTTTGGCCAGAGCCACAGCCACAGCCAAAGCCAAGCAAGCGCAAACCTCCTAACGAACCATACCAAATTGTCTAATCTCGCGCGAATGTCTTCACACCCATATTTCCGAAGCAGCCTGGACATGGGCCCTTAGACCCTGCCCTGACGAGTGCCTGCCAAAAGGGCGACAAGTCGTAAGAATATTGGAATTCGCCCGGAATTCGTTCGGGTTGCCCTATTACATTATCGTTTACATGCCACCGTCCAAACCATGCATACCTCCCCTCCCCGTCCTTCCCTGCCTGCCCTAGCATAGTGTTTGCCATTACATTTACCCTTCAGGGCCATTACATAACCGTGGAACGGCTTTATTAATTTGTTGTAATTTGTTTATGTTTTCTAAGCAATTTATTATCCATGCACCCTGAATGCACCAGGGGGTTTAGGGTTAAGTACGGGACACCAAAAAAAAGGAGGAACGATCTGTATCATCACTCAATATTTGTTGATGGAGTGAGAAGGCGTTCAAAAGTGTAGGGAGGGTGTGTTAGCTCAGCAAACAATTATCAAGTTAAAGTAGAACTAATCCCCATCAAAAGTAAAACTTTGCAGAAATTACTTAACTTTTACCGATACAGCCAAATGGAGATTTCAGATATATTGGATCAAAATAGGAACACTATAGTATTATGTGTGGAGATGTGTAGCAATCGATCACAAAGATTGCATCTATTCGACTTCCATGGCTACCTCTCTATAGTATTAGGGCTTGGATTCTTAAGCCGAAACGATCGTTTGTGGATTAAAGTTTTCTTTTTCTTCAGCTGAAATTCATACCCTTTTATTTGCCTTGTAAATATCCCTTACCATTTTAGCTGCAGCATCCCCTCGTTAGCTGTAACTCAAATGTGTCAATATCATGGGCTCTACGTATTGTTGCATGGCATTGCCATTCATATAAATATTTTTAATAAAGTTATAAATCTGAAATCAAAACATAAATGTGACATTGATCTACAACCCAAGATCCCCGAGACTGCGCCGCCTGTGAACCCTTTTTTGTTTCCCATCAAAGAGGAGGGGGACACTTTTGCTGTACATTTTTTGGGCAATTTCTGTTCTCTTCCCCACATTCAAAGCCAGAGCGGTGGCGGGGGCGGGGGCAGAGCGGATGGAGCAGATAAACTTTATGACCGCAAGAGAGCGCGTATCAGAGAAAATAAAATCAGACAAGAACAGCATGTGAGAGAGTTGAACTTTTGCTGGGAAGAAAGAGCATCGGCGGCTGCTGCAGAATCTGCCTGCCTGTACGTTAAAATATCTTGATGTTTTCGAATGGCCAGCAGCTGCTTCTTTTTTATACGAAAAGGAAGCTAAAGACAAACGGATATGCGTTGCACATCAAGCAACTGTTTTTTTCTTTTTTTTATATTGTGGCTTTTCTTGTATTTTTTTGGTGGTTTTTGCTTTGCTTTTTTGGGCTTTTTTACGTCTTGGGCGCAAAATAAATTGTGCGACAGGTGCGACAACGACAGCAGCCGAAACGAGAGCAAGAAGCAGCAGATGAATAAGTAGTGGGAAGCAGCAGAGAAGAGAGAGATGCATTGCATCTGGAAAACAGGAGAGCGAACACTCAGAGAAAAGAATAAGGTATGAGCCATGTATTATTATAAAAATAAATACATAAATTCAGTTTGAACAGTGATTCAGATTTCTTTGAGTGTACAAAAGCAGAGCAGAATAGAGCCTGGGAAGCAGAGCTCTGCATTGCAGAGCACAAGAGAGAGCAATGCCTGGCAGGAGCCGAAGAGAGGACAGAGGCAGTACAGCAGCGGAGAGCGAGCTTGTTGTGTGGGAGCGAACGAAGCTTTCGATGGGAGATTTTTGTGTATTTTCGATATGGCTTTTTGGGGACTTTTACAGCTGCGTCTCGATAATTGCCAAGCATGCATTTAATTCTCCTTACATGGATCCAAGGCGCAGCTGTTACTTCCGCTTGAATGGACACTGTAAGGGGTTTCCATGCAGAGATATAGAGACAGCAACCGAGATGGAAATCCTTCTTGTAGGCTGTTTGTTGAGATCGATCCTTTTTCTAACTCTAATCCGGCAGACAAGCAACAGACACAAGGACTTCTACCTGCACCTGAGGATGAGTCTGAGTCTGAGGATCGGAGTCTGGCGAGTCTCTCAGACTGAACGTTTTCATATTTATTTTGATCTGTTGCGGTGATCTACATGCATGAACGATCCCGATCCCGATCCCGATCCCGAAACTCGAAATGAAATCCGTCTGAGCCCCGGGACTGGTGTGGCCTATTGAATTAATGTGCCGCATTAGGCGGACCAACAGGTTTCGCTGCAACCTTTTTTTTGTGTTCCCATCAACATCAACAGGATCGAATCGAATCGACATGAAAGAGCGAAAACCCATCGCGGACGCACACACGTAGTGCTCCTAAATAACAGGTGTGGAATGATTGGTTCCTCTATGATCCTGCAACGGGCGGCGTTGGCTTACAGGGGATTCCTGGTAGCTGGCCCTGGGCCCTGGCCCTGACCGGGGCACGTAGCAAATCGATGAAGAATGAACCTTTGGCCGAGAGCTGTGATCTCTCTCTTCCTGGGGGTACAGTTGTGCTACCTTTTTGTTTTGGGATCGGTCAGAGACGAGTAAACCGGGCCAAGGCAGATGTTTGCTTTGCATATCGCCAAACGATCGGATCGTATCGTACGTACAGCATTTCTACTTGCCTTCTGTTTTCGCCTTCGCCATTCTCTTCATATTTTGCATTTCGCAAAACAAACACACACAAAAAATAAAAGAAGAAGAAAGAATGAAGAAACAAAAGCCGCTCAGTCAGAGGCAGACAAAAGGACACTGGTCCTGCACATCCTGCCAGCACGCAATTCTTGTGATTTATTATGAGTGCAATGGACCCAAAAAATGATCGATCTCGAGCGGAAAACAAATTTGTTTTGCGGCTCAGCCAAAATGACAAAAGGAGCAACCATAAAACGCACCAGAAGGACAACGCACAAAACATCCTCCTTTCCTAGAGATTTGCCAAATCTCGGTCCGTTCTCTTCTTGACAATCTTCTTGCGCAAGAGTGAACTTCACAATTTATTTATCCCAACACAACCCCCACCCAAAAGGCCCATCAGCAGGGTGAAAGTAATTCTGATCGATCTGCTGCAATTTGCAATTTTGTGTGTTGTTCCAGGCAGATAGGCAGGCCGGCGAAATGGAGTTGTTAGATCCAAGTCCGCCCTGGGGCTGGATGGATGGTGTGCAAATTTGGCATGATCACTTATGAGCAGATCGAAGCGCAAAATCTTACAGTAGTTCGTGAATAAGGCAGCCAAGCATGATGGATTTGCATTGTAAGCAGGCGGATAAGCATAAGCTGACAAGATCAGCGTGAAAAGGAGACTTGGGGAGAGGAGATCGCTGATCGTTTTAGGCTGAAAATGAGCAAGATCAGTGAGGTGATGGATTCGTGATTAGTTAGCGACTGAAGACTTAAGAAAGATCACCTAAAATATGAGCTTGAGCCTGCAAAGATCAGCTAAGATTTTGGCAAGATCAGTTAGGCATAGTAACATGATTTGGGTGGTTTTGGTGGCTTCGAAAATCTAATCTCAATGGATTTGCCAGCTCTGCTCTGCTCAATGAGCACTGATCGATCGTCCTCCATTACATTACTGCCATCGGGCAACGAGGGGCGTCAATGAACTTGACCATGCCTGGCAGTTTTTCCACCATCCCCCATCCTACGCGTACAGACTCTGCTGATGCTGATCTTGCTGTTTGCTGTGCGATCGCCTCGATCGCCTGCCTCTTGTTTGTTCAATAAAAACAAAAACCTCAACTCGACAGAAAAATGTAACAGAAATTGTATTTGCACTAACTTCGAAAGCAAATCAAGCGATCGAAATGGGAATATACTCGTACTCGTACCCGTACCCGTACCCGTACCCCTACTCGTATGCAGAGATGGAGCTGAGAAAAGTTCAAGATCGCCACGAAGAGATCCTTTTTTGTTGCTGTTGTTTTGCTCCACTCAAGGGCATTGCAGAGCCGAGAGGTTGATGCTACGGCGGGAGGCTGCAGTGCATCATCATTAAGAAAAAAAAAATGTTGAAATTTATGAAGATTTGGTTTTGGGGAATTAAAGTAAAGTAAAGTAAAGAAAAGAAAAGAGAAAATGCCGCCGATGATCTTGTCTTGGCTTTTGTTTGGGGTCTGTCTCCATTATGGGGGGCTGAGATTTAAAAACTTCCGGTTTTTACAAAATAAGATCGTCGATCGTCGTAATTTGATATGTTTATGCGTTTTCGAGCGATTCGCATATACTTGGGCAAAAAAAAAAAAAAATAAAAATACAGAAGAGGAGACACAACAGCTGCCCCCAGAGAGAGAGTGAGAGGGAGCTTTGGTTTTGGGATGGATGATCCTCCCTGCATTTGGATCTTATTCCCATTCTGCTACAATCATCGAAGACAATTAAGCGGAAATGCGATATGAGAAATGCTGGAATGTTGCACTGCTGCTGCTGCAAATGGATTTGAATAAGAATGCATTCGGTTTCTGTGTGTGTGGAGGGGCCAGAGACCAGAGAGCCGATGCATAATTATGCCCACAAAGGGCGCAACCCAAATCAAAAATAAGTCCCAACAAGGCCAACGACAACGACAATAATATGAACAAGGACAAGGGCAAGGACAAGGACAAGAAAAATCCAGCGTGAGAATCGCTAGAGAGCGACGCAATACCACCACAAGGGAGCAGCAGCAGCAGCAGCAGCCGGAGCCAGGGACTACGCAACAGATTTCTGGTATCCACTGTCCTAACCTCCAGCCACTTCCTTGCTTTCTTCCTTCCTGCCTCATGTTCCAACTTGAACTACCCCAGCAAAAGGGAGGGCCACAAAGGCCGCCACCCCATTTCCGCCTTTTGCTGGAATGGGCTGGCATGGGCTGGGCATTGTGCGTTTGGTTGGGGGGTTGCATAAATTATATATACAACAATATACTTATATGAACTGTGGTACAGCTACTCTCACACACACACACATCCACCGGATCCCATCCCGGATCAAATCAAATGCGTAGTTTCCCCCTCTCCATTGTTGAATAAAAGTTTTACGCGCTTTTGAGCGATTTTCGGTACAGTTTTTCCTAATCTCAACAGTTGGTGGAGTGTCTCTCGTCTATGTACAGATTTATATGCACTGCACATCAATTTTGATTAATTTCCGGGCTGCGCTTGGAATTATTTTTAAGAGTTTCCTGACAGATAATTATGAGCTGCAAAAAGGGCTGCAAATAAAGCTGCATAGGAAAAAGCGGAAAAGCTTTCTTTCCCACATTCAGAGTACGCCCAATTGTGCACAGTGTACAGGCACTGTTGGACCGACATCAACCCCCAACCTAAGCAGCATCCCAGAGCTAGGTTACACCCAATATAAGTCGCAATAATTGTACCAAATTTTGACTTTATCCATGACGTGACTGGAGGAGTAAGGGAAAAGAGTGCGCAGTTTAAACTTCAGCGGACAGCGGACTCTGCCAAAGGATTATGCGCAGCACTCGCAGGAGCTGGCTTATTGCGAGTGCGTAATTATTTTATGCCCTACAAACTGGTAGATCGCAGCATAAAACAAACTACGAATCAGGGCTACCTTCCTACTTGCTACTGCTTCTTGCTGCTCCTAATCAAATATTGGCACTGAGTTGCTGTGATAATTTCTTTGAAATCGGTTTACCTCATCAAAGGCAAATATCCAAAGGAACAGTCGCATATAAAAACAGTTTTTTTCACTCCATTCTCAAGGGTATTCGTCGGTATTCAATGCCACATCTAAACTTCATATCTGGGTTTCCTTTTGAATTTTTTTTGGGGGTTGGCCGTGGTTGTTGGCCAGGCTGAGGGATCGATGACAAAAGGATAAGGGATCGTCGTTTGCTTTGCTTTGCCTCAAGGACAACGGCATTGAGCCCTGCTCTACAACTGGGCTGCATGCCAGGACATGCTTTGCTCTGCTGCTCCTGCTCCTGCTCGCTGTAGCATCAGCGAAAGTAGAGCGACCACCGTACACAAAGGGGAGGCAAAATTATGAAATAATAATCAACTAGGGCATAATCATAATGCCATAACCTTGAGGCAAGGTAAACAATAATTAAACTAGGCTACGGGAATCGGGAAATTTTTGGGGTTGCCTTGCTGCCAAGAGGGTCACAGGGATAGGGATAGGGTATAGGGGCATATCATGGATCACAATCACACACGTGTTGCTTCCATTATCCTACCAGAAGCAGAGAGGAGAGGAGAGCTAATCTGCTGACGGGGAACGGGGACGGGCACGAAGACGGTCCTATTTGGGACATTCAAAATTGCTGGCAGCTGCCTTTCATCCTTCGTTTGCTTCTTCGACGAGAGCTCGTTTTCGACTTGACTTGAGACAGGCAGCTGCAGCAGCAGCACAGCACAGCACAGGCGATCGTTAAGTCCACGTGCCAAGGTGAGTCAGCAGAAGCAGCAGCAGGATCATCAACAGGAGCAGCAACAGAAGCTATTATCCTGCAGCCGCAGCCATTTTTTTGCACTTAACCCATTAATGGTTACTGCCCCACAAAAAGGTGAAAAGAAGGACAAAACTGGAGTGTCATCTTTACGCTTAGTGAACCCTCCAAGGAATAGTTTTTAGTGGTGTTGTGTGTAGACCTTAATGAAATATTCCATACAGCATTCATTTAGAAAGAAAGTTGATCCATCAATATAATGGCTGGCACAAGAGGCAGGATTAATCTTTGGATTATTCTGGTTTCCTGACAGCATCTTCTCTCAGTATAAGTTTAGACCAGATTGTAAGGGAAAATAAATCTTTAACATTATTTCATTCCATATTACTGAAGCATTCATTCAGTAATTTCTTCTCCCTCCAAGCTTGTTAAGCTTTCGCAATATCATCAATGGGTTAACGCAAAACTTGGCCGAGGATGTGGCAGGAGCAGCAGCAGCAGCAGCTGCTGTTGTTGCGTGTCGATCACGACATTTATCTGTGGCTGTTGCCTGTTGTCTTGCCAGGACAATTGGCAACCAGTTTGCGCCCCAAGCTTAAGTCCTTTTGTCCTTTCAAGAAAAAGCTGCCAGGCAGCGGGCAAGCAGATCCAAAACCAAACCGAACCGAACCGAACCGAACAGATGTTAAGGAACGTGTTTCGAAACATGATTTATGGCTCGGAATCGGCTGCTACTACTCCACGTTAGAGAGTGCCATCTTCTCCTATAATATCAGGTAAAGAGAAAGACAGGGGAGGGCTCTAAGACAGGGCCCAAAAAAAAACCAAAAAAACCGGTCCAATGCGATACGATCCCATCGGCTCCTCTGCTGCTTTTGTGTGTCGTTTTTATGGCGTGTTATGATTTCGTATTACAATTAGCCAGCACAAAAGGCACGCTGCCGCTGCCGCCGCTGCTGCCTATTTTGGAAATTGTCAATTGTCTTGCGCTCTATGCTGGAGAGGAGAGGAGAGGAGACACCCCATAAATCCCCTGGCCACCATCTTCGGCGCGCATTAAACTTGTCAAAATTGTGCAGTTAAGTAGACATTAGATTCCTTTTGAGTGCTGACTACTTCATTAGATGAGGGTCCACTACTGCAAGATCTAGTTTGGCTGCTCCTGCTACGATCGCGATCAATCGCGAACGGGCACGGGAACGGGAACGGGCACGGGCATGGAGCACGCACATGCATGTCCAAACACACCTCCCGGCAGCACTTAAGACAAATAACTTAAACACCTTTCGACAGCAGAGAGCCAGGAGGTGCAGTCAGCAGCGTGGTCATAGCCTGCTGCTCCCCTCCCAGCTTGACTTGACGCATTTTCAATTAGTTTTAAATCAGAACTAATTGAATGCATTTATGAGTATCGTCCCGTACCGTTCCGTCCCGATCGGGATTGCCATCTAGGCAATCTTATCTTAACAGTTATGATGTCCAGCATGTGGCAGGCCGGCCGCTTGTTTTGGCATTCTTAGCCAAAATTTATTGACAAAATTTGCAACACAGATTGGCCGCACTCGGGCCAAGGGAAGGCCCCAACCACATGAGTTGGCCGGGGAGGAAGCTGCACGACCAGAAGGTAGACAGTGGGCAGCAACCTGCCACTGTCGAAAGCCATGGCCTGCCTTGCCGCTGCCGGCATATGGGGGAAATCTATGATGTTGATGTGGTCTGGGTGCATAATAAATGGAGCACACTCCACGGTCCCCATGGTCCTACACTTTGGCGGCGACGGTGGCAACGGTGGCAACGGTGGCGGCGGCGCATGCAAAGAGGCAGGCAGGTCCGCGCAGATGGAGCGAAAGGCAGCGCCAGCGATTGTCCAGAGATTGCTAGGACAAGTGGCGCTGGACAAGCTGCCTTAAACAAAAAAAAAACACTAAAAAGTAACCGCTAAAAATGGGAATCAGGAAGCGAGCGCAAACTTTCTTTTTTCCTTGTTTGCTGTTTCGTATTTTTAAAACCCAACGGCTGCCGCTCTGTCAGCTGACAGAAGCTGGTTGCTACCACACAGATGTATTTAATATAAGAACGAAAACCAATAGTATATTTTGTTCGTCATATTTTGACCTCGAAATTGATAAAAGTGAGTCCTTAACATTAATCAATCTAACACATAATAGATTCATCAATCGCTTAAAATTATGTGTTCAGTCATGAGGATACTATCTATCCAGCAACATAAAGCCGAATATCAAACTAAAGGAATTTTATTCTCGATCAGTACAATTAACCCATTGTCAACCAGTTTAAGTGGGTAAGTCACTCATCAGTGGTATATCGGTATATAATGGTATATTTAATAAATTTGCTGGTATATTTCGATATGTTTTGAATAGTATTAGTATCGATATAAATTTAGAAATTAGATTTATATAAATTGCAATTCAGATGGATCTCATGAGATGAGATAGTTATGGCTACAGTTATAAAAGTCCTTCTATAACTATAGCTCCTGCTAAGGATTTGTAAGGACCTAAACTGGACATAGACGTACAACAATCGATAGTATTGTGTTCGTATCGATAGCATAGCTAGGGCTGCAAAAACTTCACTACCGACCAGAGCAAATTAAAATCAATTAAAATCAATCAAAAGGCGCGCATAAAAAAAGCAATAGCAACAAGCAGCTGGCACCCAGAGAATCGCAGCAAATTAGATAATAGTTTAAGCAAATACCTGATACCTGAACGACAGAAAGGTGTGAGGGATACCGGCTGGCACTGGCAGCAAGAATCCAATCGATTTTTAACCAATGCTAATTTGCTTGTTTATTGATTGATTAGGCCGGCAGTATGTGGCGACACCTCCCCACCATCACAAGCAGAGTCAGCAGCTTCAGCAGAATGCGCAATTTCTCCGCCTTGGTCCAGAGCAAGGCTCTGGTCAATGGCAATTGGATAGACTCCAGCAACAGTGCCACCTTCGAGGTGAGGAATCCCTCCAGCGGCGAGGTGATTGGCAATGTGCCCAACATGACCGTGTCGGATGCCCAGGACGCCATCAATGCGGCCAAGCAGGCCTACGAGTCCAAGGAGTGGCGCTCGCTGACAGCCAAAGATCGCTCCAACCTTTTGAAGGTGAGTTCCGGTTCGAGTGGAGTCCGCAGCCCATGAGCAGATAATTCTGATAAGCTTATCGCGCACCTTTCAGAAGTGGCACAAACTCATAGAGCAGCATGCACAGGAGATAGCCGAGATAATGACCGCCGAATCGGGCAAGCCCATCAACGAGTCCAAAGGGGAGGTGGCCTACGGCAATGCCTTTGTGGAATGGTTCGCGGAGGAGGCTCGTCGCATCTACGGCGAGATCATACCCAGTCCTGTGGCCAATCGTGAGATCATTGTGATGAAGCAGCCCATTGGTGTGGCAGCCCTAATCACACCCTGGAACTTCCCGCTGGCCATGATCACCCGCAAGGCTGGAGCCGCACTGGCTGCTGGCTGCACGGTGGTGGTGAAGCCATCGGAGGACACACCGCTGACAGCTCTGGCCGTGGCCAAGTTGGCCGAGGAAGCAGGCATTCCCAAGGGCGTGATCAATGTGGTCACGACCAACAAGGCAGCCCCCATTGGCGACCTCTTCTGCAAGAGTCCCGACGTGCGCGGCATCTCCTTCACCGGTTCCACGGAGGTCGGCAAGCTGCTGTTCCGCAACTCGGCGGATGGCATCAAGAGGGTCTGCCTGGAGCTGGGCGGCAACGCGCCATTCATTGTCTTCGACTCGGCCAACGTCGAGAAGGCCGTCGAGGGAGCCATGGCGTCCAAGTTCCGTAATTGCGGCCAGACCTGCGTCTCGGCCAATCGATTCTTTGTCCAGGACGGCGTCTATGAGAAGTTTGTGACGCAGCTGAAGCAGCGAGTGGAGGCGCTCAAAATCGGCGATGGTCAGGTGTCCGATGTCCAAATCGGACCCCTCATCAACCAGATGCAGTTCAAGAAGGTCAGCGGCTTTGTGGAGGACGCTCGCGGCAAGAAGGCCACTGTGATAACAGGAGGCAAGCCTCTGCCATCGATCGGGCAGCTCTTCTATGCACCCACAATCATCACGGATGTTCCGCCCACGGCCCAGCTCTACACGGAGGAGGTATTCGGACCCGTCGTCTCCATCATCCGCTTCAAGGACGAATCGGAGGCCATCCAAAAGGCAAACGACACCAGGCGTGGCCTGGCCGGCTACTTCTACAGCGAGAATCTGCAGCAGGTGTTCCGGGTGGCCAAGCGCCTGGAGGTGGGCATGGTGGGCGTCAATGAGGGCATGATCTCGACCGCTGAGGCGCCATTCGGCGGCGTCAAGGAGTCGGGCGTGGGACGCGAGGGCTCCAAGCACGGCATCGACGATTATGTGGATATCAAGTACATATGCATGGGTAATCTGAAGTACGATTGAAGTCCGAGGAGCCCCCAGCCGATGCTTTCATTTGCAGTCTTCCATTAGATAAAATGCAATTTGTTGTTTGTTGTATACTTGTAAAACACGCCGCTATAGAAATAAATGTGCACAAAATATCAATAATCACAATCTATTATTTAAGGTATATTAAAGTCATTTTCAAAATGACCGCCAAACTCCATTTAGCGTACAAAAAATACTGACATTTTTCGCTCTCAATTCGTGGTGGGCTATCAAAATTTGCTCTCTTTTCAGAGGTGAAGAGAGCGTTTTCGTGGTGACTTTCCCCTCTTTTTCGTGGTGTGAGAAACATGGTCTTAACGGGAACGCGTATGGAATGAAGATTCATTGTTGCGTCATTCCATACGCGATCCCGTAAGATGCATTTGATTTGTATGTGAAAAATTTCAGCAACATGGGGAAATGAATTGGCAGCATTGTTGTGCAACTTTGGCACGGAATGAGCAACAAATCGGAATACCTTGGGAAAATGGATCTTATGGACTTGAGATATGGTCCGTAATTTTAGGCTCCAATTAGTGCAGAAACTTTGTTTTAAAGATAATAACGAAATTTTGAAGCTCACGGGTACCAATAATAGGTATCAGAACCTGGATAAATTTATTTACAGATAACAAATCAAGTGCATATATAGGTATAAAACATGTAATTCTAAGACAAATTCATTATTCATGTTTCATAGCAGCTTGGAACAAAACATTTATCATAAATTAAAAGATATAAGGTATCCAAACGTCCATACGCTTGCAGAAACTAGTTGACCGGCAACAATGACGGAATGTGACCAGAGTTCACACTTACGTTTTATGCTTTGGCCGTTTTTGTTTGAATCTTATTATGTTAACAATCCAATAAAAAAGAGATCTAAAAAATAGCCAATCCTGAACAAAATTTATTGAGGATTTGGATAAAATTATTTGTGTAGGGCTGAGAGGGCTAACTAGCTAGTAATATTAAACGGAATATCGAAATCGAGGAATCTTGTAGTGTGTTGTCGAGTCAGTCAGTATATTTACGGTATATTTTGATAGTGAAAAGGTATATTTCGGTATATTTCTGAGCCGGTATATTTGATCATACTGGACGCGGTCACACTGGACGCCACAAAATAGCCGACATGTCCGATAAAATTGTAAGTACATTTTTGTTAATAACAGTATGAAATGTGCCAATTCCGTGCCCTGGGATCCACCAATACGTTTGTGAAGTCTCTGCAGTGTGTGTCCCAAGCCGTGAGGGGGACTCGTAGCCCCAACAGCCGGCAAACAAAGTCGGGTCGCCGCGTTGTTGTTGTTTTTGCTCACCGTTGCTCGGCAGAAAATATAATTTTTGGGAAAACTGTGTAATGATGGAAAGTGCATGTGAAAATGTGTGCGGCTCTTAGGCCCAAGGCCAGGGATGCGGTATGCCATGTGTATGAGCTGTGGGTTTCTTTTGGTAGTCCCCCCGGCAAAGCAGACTGCAAAATAAATTGTACAATGACTTGTAGATTTTGAATGTAAAAGTGCACCCACATTGGCTGGGGTGGTGGTGGTGCAGAGGGAGAAGGCAAGGTTTTGGTGTCGAAAGAAATCTAAATACATATTTGAAAGAAAAGAGATTGATGGCACATTAAGAGAGATTTTAAGAGCACAAATTACGTTATTTAATGCAAATGCGGAAATGGGAAATTGAGAAATGGGGTGGGTGCTCTTGTGGCACATTTTGGCACCCAAATGCATTTGTTTTTATTGCGCTGCCAACAAATTTTCACAGTCAACTTTGCGCCTTCATGACGTACAGTCCCCAAACACTAAATAAATAAAGGCCTTTTAAGGCTTACCACCCACACCAACCACCACCCAGCCCAGCCACTCACCCAACCCAGGACCCAGCAACCAGTACCCAGCCCAGACCTACGACATGGCCAGTGCTCCTCTGATGCTTGAGAATCTGCTATACAAAAAACGCAATTTGGTTTATGCTTTTGCCCGCCATCGTCTGTTTCTGTTATGCAAACAATCGGTTTGATTTCCCCCTAAAAACTAATTCAAATTAATTAATTGATAATTTACTTTGCTATTTTTCTATTACAGTTATTAAGAGTGCAGTCTGCCGAGGGCATTAAACGCATTGAGATCTCACCCAAGTCAAATTTGAAGCAACTCTATGACAGTGTCCAGAATGCCCTGCAAGTCGATGGATTCGGCCTGTTCAAGGAGCGAAATTTTCTCACAGAACTGCAGGCCAGTGGCTCCCAGCTGGTGGGAACCGCACTGAAGCATGGCGACATGATATACTTAAAACAAATGGCTGGCACTTCATCGCGGGTACGTTGTAAGGTTTCTAATGCAATGAACACAGATTTTTCATACTCAATTTTGTGTTTGCAGCGAACCAGCACCATTGCCATTGATAGTCAGGTGTTCCAGGCGACTGCAGCTAGCGAAAAGCTGATCAACAGCAATACGAACAGCGCTCGGCCCTCCATTAATGTGATCGAGGATGAGGTGGATCAGACCCTGACCAAAGCCGATGGCACGATTAAGCGCGAACGCGATAGCAAGCTGTAAGCGTTGGGCTCTGTCTCCTTCGATAAAGTTTAAATTGAATAATCCATTTATTACAGGTGCCATCACAATGCCAATGGCCGCTGTGTTCATTGCTCGCCGTTGGAACCCTATAATGAGGCATATTTGAAGGAGAATAACATCAAGCACCTGTCATTTCATTCGTATATACGCAAGCAGACATCGGGCATGGATCATGGCAAATACTTTGTATTCGATGATATCAATTGCCGCATCAAGACCGGCTGTAGGGAACATCCGCCATGGCCCAAGGGCATCTGCTCCAAGTGTCAGCCATCGGCCATAACCCTGAATCGTCAGACCTATCGCCATGTGGACAATGTCATGTTCGAGAATACCAAAATTGTAGAGCGTTTCCTTAATTATTGGCGCACCACTGGCCACCAGCGTATGGGCTATTTGTATGGCACATACGAGCAGCATACGGATGTACCGCTCGGCATACGCGCCACAGTGGCAGCGATCTATGAGCCACCGCAGGAATCGACACGGAATTCGATCAATATGTTCCCAGATGAGGGTGCCGACGAAGTCGATGCTGTGGCCAATGCGTTAGGACTGAAGAAGGTGCGCGGAAAAAACCTTCTAACTTTACACCACACGTGTACTATAATTTTTGTTTGTTTGTTTTTTTTAATAGATTGGTTGGATATTCACTGATCTCATCACGGATGATGCAACTGCGGGTACTGTCAAACAGATTCGTGGCATCGAGACACACTTCCTCACCGCCCAGGAGTGCATAACAGCCGGAGAGCTGCAGAATCGTCATCCCAATCCATGTAAATATGCTTCAAATGGTGTCTTTGGCTCAAAGTTTGTGACCATTTGTGTGACGGGTAAGTGTTTTCCCTTATCATTCGATTCGATTGGAGTATTAATCTGAAATTCTATTATAGGAGATCAAACCAAACAAGTGCATATGGAGGGATATGCGGTGTCTGCCCAGTGCATGGCTCTGGTCCGTGATGATTGTCTGATACCCACCAAGGAGGCTCCCGAATTGGGATATGTGCGTGAGTCCACAGATAAGCAGTATGTTCCAGATGTCTTCTATAAGGTAAGTGATATAAAAGAGATATGTTCCGGGTTTTGGGGTTCAGCAGCATTTATTGCAAACTTTTCACATTTAAAACACATTTGCATAGATAGACACCAATCGAACAGGGATTAAATTTCAATTATTGCAATTTAATGCTATGTAAAGTTTTGATTATTTATGGACACTTAACACTTATTTACCATCTATATTTTGTGTAGGGTTTCTTTTTAAATCTGCTCTGGATTTTCAATGATCATTATACGTTTTCTCCCTTCTCCGTTTTTGGTTTGTACTTCGCATCATTGCTCTCTGGGGCCAAATTTCTATGCCAAATGTCCATACCAATTATGATTTGCAACAAACAGATCTTAAGAATTAGGAACCAGATACACGTACATTTATGGATATATCTTTACTCGAGTACATGGGTTTCGTTTGCTCTTTGCCCTTTGAGCAAATTTTCGGAGACATTTCTTCGTTTGTGAAACGTTCTTTTCCTACCGTGTCGATGGTTTTGTCTTAGTGTCTGCATTTGGGCATTTCTTTCAAACAATATTTTTGTATAAAATATGTAGAATTCGTATTAAAATTAATAGAATATTAATATAATTCATTTAAAATATATATTAATTGGTTGTAGTGCTTCCATTCGTTCCATTTGATTTTAAAAAGATGATAATTGCATTAAATCAAATAATTACATATGTATCTGCCTTACTTATTTATCTAAATTATGTTTTATATCTTATTTTTAATATTAAATATTATCCATCAGCCATCACATTTATTATATCTCTAGTCCTGGGTTTTTTTTTGTTTCATTTTTTGATTTTAGATTCTTTTAAAAGTCGAGTTTAAATTTTGATATTTTTTTAACTAAAGTTATTTCAAATAATTAATTTGTTAAATAATAGTTCAAACCCTAAATCAGTCTAACCTAATGCAACAATTTCGTATTCTTTTTACATATATACTTTTATCAAAATTACTCGAAGCCTGAAACTTTTAAACTTCAATTGATCCTTCGTTTTGATATTCCTTTAAATAAAATCACTTGTTCCTTGTTAATGATATAGGACTATTCTAGAATATATTACGAGTACGAGTATATCCGTTAATCACACACAATTCCTTTATAATAGTCACAAAAAAAATATAATGCTTAAATAGACATCAAACATGTACTTATGGTAAATCGATTGAGCTTGCTATTGTTTGTTCTTGTTGTAAGAATTGGATAAATCTCCAGTAAATATAGTTAACATCTACGAAAGATTTCACCTATTCCTGTTTTTTTCATAGAGGTTCTTATTAGTTAAGTTTAATAGCTCTTAAAATCGACAGAGACGTACATACAGAGTTTCTTGTGGGGGAACACCTTATATCTATTGTAGATCGTGTTGTATTGGAAACCTCTGCATAAAGTATACATACCGCCAATGTACATACATATGTACATGACGATGTTTTACAGAGGGAAAATGAAGTGTTATTTTGTATAAGGAATTTTCAGGGCCAGGGCTTTTTGCTCTAAATATATCGTTTGATATTTTCCATAGCTTTCACAGTTTTCTTGTTATTCTTAGAGATTCCTATTGTAGATTCATATGTTTATTTATCGTGTATTTATGTATGTGTCATGTGTATTATGGACCATCCATAATTTCTGATATATCTTATAACTAAGCGTGTCTTTTTGCTTATTGTAATTAATTTATGGGCAGGTAACGTCGTAGCGCTCGAAACACCTGTAGTGTGTGTTCATCTAGACCTTAAAACTAGTAAATTTGTATACCAAATAATTTCCATTTTGTCTTTAACAAACAAGAATTTTTTCACAAATTTCGTTGAATATTTCCAATCGACTTTGTATTCATAGAAGAACAAAATAATAATTAATTGTTACATTTTGCTATTATTATTTAAAACAGACTCCAAATGTTGCTTTTATTTATCTCATATCCTCTCTCTCTCTCTCCTCTATCTGTTTTGGTATTATTATGTATTTCGTTTTGTAAAATATTTCTAAAAGGTTCACAAGTCTTATTATTATTATATATTTTTTTTTAATTTGGCTGTTTTTTTTTATTTTTATTTTTTGATTATTCCAAAGAATAACACTATCTATAATATTACAATATTGTACAATATTGCAATCAAAAAACGTGGACATCAAAGAGATTTCTTTGTCAAAAACGGGAGTGTCTTAGAATACCTTACGATATATATTTACTTAACGATGCATCAAAAATTGTATATAGTAGATCCGAGTAATAGAGCAGCTCATGGGGCGAAAGGTTGGTCCGATCGGTTGTTAGTTCATTCAGGACGATACGCGCCACAATCTTTGATGATTGATCGCATGCCAGGAGTTCCGATGGGGCTGCCAGTGGCAGCGATTTGGTCAATAATTTCGATGCCATCGATTATGTAGCCAAATATGGCCGTAAATGTCTGATGTTCGTTGAGCAGCACCCGGAATTGGCTGCCGACGAGTCCGTAATGGTCGTAGCGTTTCTGACTCCGCCGCATGCCCACCGCTCCCCGACGGGACGCTAGTCCAGTGTTGTCCGCCTTAAAGAAACGCTCCTCAAAGGCGGCATGTCCTCCGCGACCGTTCTGCGACTCAAAGTCCCCCGTGATGATGCTCTCATTGCCCCAGGCCTGAAATACGACGCATCCCCGGTAGCCAAAGCCGCGATCCTGCCGTATCAGTGAGCCAAAGTTTTCGGCCATCCGGGGCGCAGCGTCCTTGTTCACTTCGATTAGTACTCGCCCGACCAGCCGCCCTGCTATTTCCATGTCCATATAATATATGGGATAACAGTGTACTGAGGGCAACCGCCCAATGCTTACCAATCTGACTGTTGCATGGCTATGCCCATGCTGATAGACCACGGAGGGTGTGGTGGGATGCTGTGGCTGTGGCTGTGCCTGTGCGTTGTTCTGTCCAAGCTGCAGCCACAGATTCAGGCGATTGTAGTCATTGTTGAAGAGCTGGGCTGCCGGATGGGGAAAGTTGCAGTTCAAGAAGTTGCTGCTGTTGCTGCTGCTGCAGCTGGCCGAGGGAGCTGGCACCAGAGGCGCCATCAGACTCGGGCTAATCATCGGAAGCAACAGAGACTGCTCCTGGCGGGGCGCAAGCAGCACCTCTTGCTGCATTTGTTGCCAGTACGTGTAGATGCAGTAGTTGGTCAGCATCAAAGCTGGTGCCACTCCACCCCCAGCTTCAACTGTGGCCTGTGGCGGAGTTGGGCTCCGCTGTAGATGCAACAGGCGCTTGTTAAGCAGCTCAAAGCTCAGCACCTGCATGCCGTTCTCGTGTATGATGGCCCGCAGCTGCGACTGGAAGTGCATTTGCGAAAGCTGCTTGTGGAATAGCTTCACCTGCACGGAGGCACGGCCCAGGAGTTGGTGCAGCTCGTAATCACCGAGTACACCCTCGCTCGACAGGCGATTGAGCAGCGTCTCGGAGCGCACCCACCAGTCGTTCATGTGGAAGGCGGCCAGGCTGGGCTTGTGCGTCAGCATCTCTCTCCCGACATGTTTCTGCAGCTGGTGACAGGCTTCAAAGATATCCCGAAGCATGGCCAAATCGTGGCCGGCCAGAGCATTTGCCTCTTTGAAGGCCCTCTTGATCTTATCCATCTCATTGCCGAGCAGCTGCTTGACCAGTTCGCGGAGGTCCAGATGGTGGGACAGCTTATGCATGAAATGTGACGCTACCTCGGAGCAGGCGATACACATCAGAAGTCGACAGGTGTGGCACCAGGTCGTGTTGGGCCGGCCATGGGTCAGGCAATGCTCGCTGCTGTTGGCCAGAAAACGGGTCACGCAGATATCATCCAGCCAGGATGTGGCTGCAGTCCCAGCGGCAGTCCCACCATCGACTGTTTGGGTTGTAGTGTGTCTGTGGTCCGCTTGCATCGCCATCATAGCTTGGCCCAACTCTAGAGCCCGCAAGTTGCGTATCAAATACATGATCGACTCCGGTTCGGGCAACTTCTCCGGCTCTAGCTTGGTGCGCACACCGCAAATGCCACAGACCCACTCTGGCCCAGAGGAGGGCCCAAGCGCCCACAGCAGCTCCTTGTCCAGGCAATCCTTGCAGTAGCAGTGCCGGCAGTCGAGCATCTTGGGCACACGTCTGCCCTCCACGGCATAGAGGTGACCGCACATATTGCAGCTGAGCAGCGGCACAAGCTCCTTTGGAATGTCCATGTTATTCGTCTATCTATGGGTTTTCAAAAGAAAAATTAAATCGGTCGTTGGAAGCTAATAACTACTTTGGACCAGAGCCAGTCCACAGTTCTCTGCTGCGTTCGCCTGTAAATAGGCTAGAAATATTTGGAAATATTTAGTTGGAAAACTACTCTTAATATTGTTTCAATCACTAAGACTGGCTTATCTGATTTCTGAATCGTGTTTAGAGAAATGAATGTTTGAATAATTTAGAGAAAGTCACGAGTATATTTAGATAGTGTTCTAAGTAAAAGCAAATTAACCACATGCGAAATTATTTATAGACTTTAATATGAAAAACAAAAGCTTTTCTCGGAATAATTTCTACAAACAAAAATCCTCATTAAGGATGAAAAATATTTTGGCACATTTTCTGGTCAGTTTATGCCTGGTTTTGTCTTTAAAAGCAAACATGACACCCACAGAGACGTCAGTGACAAATATGGCCTGACCATTGTGGGTGAATCTTCCATGGGGGAGGGGGTTTTAATGTTTTGCCTTGTTACCAACTCGGAACTTCTCTCTTTTTGCTAGCCCGCGTAGAGCACGTTTTCGGCATTTCTTACGGTTATTTTGTTTTCTGTTTGCACTCTTTTTATATTTCGTCTATTTCTATTTCCTTTACACGTTCCGCCCCCCTCTTCTTTTGAAATTATGCAAATAAATGCCTAACGTTTTCTGGAGCAACAGACTGGAATGTTCAGCAATTATCTGTGCAACAAGTTTAGTTTCAGTAAGAAGCAATGGAATGCACCTGCAACATAATCTTTTTAAATTTTAAACATTTTCCTAAAATAAGTAACTATAATTATAAATATTACAAATGAGTTCTGGCAACCTGGAAATTATATTCTTATTTTTCCGCCCCATAATAAAATGTGTGTGTCATAAGAGCTTCCTATAAAAAATCGTTCTGACCGAACAAAATGCCATACCTGTTGTACAGTGTTATATTATCCCTTCGCGTGTCTGCCTCTCTACCCCTATCCCGCTCTAAAATTGTTCATTCTGTGTTTGCTGTTTGCTGTCTCCTTTTAACACAAGCACAAATAACATTCTATTCTCGCTTATAGTTATGACTTCCTTAGCATGCTCTCCGAACACATTTTTCTTCAACCATTTCTGTGCTCCCCTTGCAAATATTGGAATGAATTAAAAATATGCCTTGTCAGATGTTATATCTTACTTTTGTCTTCATTAGAGCCTTGACACAAATTCTTATTTATGGCTATTTTGCTTTGACATTATCCTGTAAAATATTTCTGCTAATTTCATGCGTGTGTGTAACGTTTTTAAATAAATTCCGAATACTTCAACAACAAGTAATCATTGGCTTTTCATGTAACTATTGCTCTTGTTGTTATTCTAACAAAGATTACGAAGAGACAATCAGGGAATGGCAAGGGAGAGCTTTTGAATGCCTGGTCAGATTGTCATTTAACGTCTCTTTGTTGTAAGTTTCAATACAATTTTCATGGGGTATAAACATATAATCAGACTAATGCTGCAACCAGTGATATAATTATTTCGTTCTTGTATGGGAATATTCTTAAAGAAATTAAATTTCCAGCACTATGAAGGTTCCTACTCTAAAATTCCACCTTCTTGTTGCGAAAGACTGTTTATTCCATGTATTCGCCCACTGCATCCGAAACTTGTTGTGGTGCGTTCAAGGATCTTTGCTTAACAAGCAGATTTTCTAATTAAAAACTAAAAATTTATATGTACATAGTAGATAAACAAATTCTGACAAAACCTGTCTATCAGGTGTCCTTTCGGGGAATTACGGCTTGGGAGTCAAATGTTAATTAAACCAACTTTATGTGGGTTACTCAAAGACCAGATAAACAAGATTTTATATATACAAAATTGCTAGATTATGGAAAGTTATACATTGCAGTGCAATTATCTGCACTGGCATAACGAATTTATGGCACCCTATCGTGGCCCACATGCATTTTGAGTACGCCTTGTTGCACATTTCGTTGTCATTGACGTTTGTGCATATGTCTTATGACCTATGGCAGCTGTCGAGGCCTTTTAACTGCTAATATTAACGCATTCGATTGCAAAATGAAATTAAAAGTTTTCCACTCTGGAAAAGCGGAAAACTTTTCACCATTGGGCTGCATGTTTTTGTGCAAGTTCATGTATCAGGGAAGCCCCAATAAAAATGGCATACAATTTTTAGTTGTTTCTGACACGAGTTTAATTAGAATTATTGTTGGTTTTTATTATTTGAAATGATTAAATTAAACCTATAGAACATGCTTTGGGAAAACAAACCAGTGCAAGGGATAAGCTGCCACCGGTGCATTTTAATTCACATTTCGCACAATTAGGCACACTAAATTATTCAGAAATCCTTGAGTCATATTTAAATGCATTTCTGCATTGAAAGCTTTTCCCCAGAATTGCGACAATAAAATTGTAGGACAAGGATTTGCTTTAAAGTCATAAACAGAAGCGAAAGAATATCTGCAAATCGATAAGCAATTTTCGCACTCTTGTTAGTTATTCCATTGCACTGAAACTTTGTTTTAATATCTGCGCCTTGTGGCAGGCTATAATAATGTGTTGCATGTTTCAGCGTCCCCTCGCACTATGGTCCCAATGACCACTTTTGTTGGCCAAAACCCATTTTTCAAAAGTAAAAAAATAACCGTGGTTTTGGTCACTCTGTATTAGAAAAAGAGTGAGCTTATAAGTTGCGTACCAGAAATTCCCATAGATGGCGCCACATTCGCAAAATCAGCTGTGCAACCCAGCTGTTGTTGCTGACAAGCACGCGCAGTGAAAAAGTGTAAATTTAATTACAGTTTTAAATCTCTCATAAATTGAAAAATACGATTAGCTGATCAAATTTTTTGATTGAATCTTAATTTGTTGGGTTTTTACTACGTGTTTTGTATTGTTAACTGTATCTCGTAGTTGTGATGTCTTAGTACTTTTAGGTTAAAATGAGTCCTTTTTTTTTAGCCAATTTTGATTGAAAACTGATTTTTGAAGACGTATATTTAGTGAGTCCCACCTAGTCCCACCTTGAAATCTATTGTGTGATGCAGATTAATAAATTCTTGTTGAAATGTATACAGTAAGAAATACCACATTTGACCACAAATCTTAAAATTTTCATTAGTAGAATATAACCTCAAAATCAACAATACAGAGTTGTTTGGCGTTCTTTTTTGTGCTAAAACAATAAGTTGAATGCCCAGAGAAGGCTTAATTGATTCGCAAGACTGTACAGAACCCAGTAAGAAAACCGCAAACTTTCTGACCCAACGAGCACCCTGGAAAACGCGTTTTCCACCCTGACACAAGGGTTTTTCTCTAGGTGGCAACAATTACAAAAATTTTTTGTTTTCAAATCAAAATTTGTGTTGTTTTTATGCGTGCCACGCCTTTATAATTTTAATAAAAATTAGTTAAACTAATTTCTTAATAAAACTGTTATAATTACTTCCTATTCCCTATCATTAACTATTTTTTAATATGCATTATCAAAAAAAGGCGGTGCCACACCCATTTTTTTTTTAAATCTTCTTCCTATTGATTATATATATACAATACAAGAAACTAATTTGAAAAATCTTGTTTCGTTTTCGAGTTATTAATTTTGGCCAACAAAAGTGGTTGTTGGGACCATAGTGCCTCGTCCGGAGTCTACAGACACAACCGCAACTTCCCCTTTGCTTTAATTGTCATAAGCCAGGAGCCAGAGGCATGGCAATAGCCTTTCCTTTCGATTTGAATGACTCTGAGAACGTGCAGGGAATACTCAATCAATAGCAAAAGCCAACAACAGTTTATAGTTCAAAAAGATTGATGCAGGTCCAAGCAGTCATTCTCGAACACTAAGTCCAGGGGATAATTTTGAGATCTTTGCAATATATCCATCCCTATGCCAAATGTGCACGGAATAGGCAAACAAGTTTAGTAAGATTGTGTTGAGATATTAAGGGACCTATTTATGGCAAATATATCCTTTATTATGATCAGGTCGAGGGCTTTCCAACAAATTATAGAAATAGCAGAGTGGCAGGCAAAGAATACAATGAATAACCCCTCATCTGACACTCAGTAATTTGTGTCCTTGGAAATGCCAGGCACGCATTTGTAATTTTTCCCGGAAGAGCCAGACAGAGCGAAAGTGGAAGTGAAATACAGGCGAAAGAAAATCATTTGCTCAAATTAATAAACAGAAATGGGTGGGGTGGGGTATGGGGTATCAAAAGGAATCAAATTCGCACAGTTTTCACCCATTTGTGGGGGGTATTCTGCTTTATTCTGCTGTGTCTGTGGTTTTGTTGGGTTGCGAGAAGAGTTGACAAATAATTAGCATACTTTTGCGGGCAATCGACCTTTTTGATTGATGGGGCCTGTGTCTTTGTGTGTGCTGCTGCTGCCAGGCTTCAATCATGCAAATTAGCCTTCAGCTGAAATCAAAGCAAAACTTTGATGGATGTGATATGTGGAATTTTTGCAATTTATGACATATGAATGTAAATACATCTAAGAAAAATCGTTTCAAACAAAAAAAAAAAAAAAAACGTTTGCTTGCAAATATCAAAGTGAATCCATGGATAATTATAATGCAGAAACTTTGCCACAGGATGCTTTATTATATAAAGCAAAAATAAACCTATTTCTTTCTTAAATATCCCCCTCCGATTTCTAGAATAAAATTCACATTGCTTGTACTCAGAAAACTTTAGATTTAAACACTGCTTTCATTTAGTTATATCTCCCATATCTGCTTATCAACTTTATATTAACCACTGATTTCACTGCTTTCTTATCTGGCTTACCTTATGGGTATGCAAGTTATCCAGCTTTCAATTCGCCTTCAATATTTCCAGAGAATAAAAACGATTTAATTCCAATTTTATTCTTTGTTATATTCACAGCAACCTGATTTAATTTGCGAATGTATGTATTATTTTTGTTTTTCACATAAATGTATGTTGGTTGGTTGGTCTCTCCGTTTTTTGTTGTTGTTGTTGTTTTGTTCCTATCGTCTAGAGGAAAAATGCATCAAAAAATGTTCCTTAGTTGTGGGCGCTATTGCGATTATTGTTTTGGGCATTGGCTCCTCTCTCATCTCCCCTCATTTGCAGTCTTTTCCTGTCTCTCAGTATTGCATGCACTTGAACACTTATTAGCTGAAAATCATGTATTCCGCTGGACACTAATTAGTTCAAATGACTCCGGTTTGGGATGCACTTCTACCACCTTCCATCTCACACTATCTTGTTTTTTTTTTTTTTTTTACTTTTTTGTGCACTTGCAGGTGGAGGCTAAAGCTTTGAATATTTTTCGTGTAGTTTCACTTTTTGGAACTATTTTCTTCTTTGCTACTGTCGCTGGAGACTGCTGATCATCTTCCTCTCTTGGCTTTTGCTGTCGCTTTTCCTGCTGTGAAATTATTTGTTCTTCCTGTTGCTGTTGCTGCTGTTGTTGCTGCTGCTGCAGTTTTTGCTTTTGTTCCTTTAGCTTCTGTTCCTCCTGTTGCTGTTGCTGCTTCTGCTCCTGTTGCTTTTGTTGCTTCTGTTCTTTCTGTTCCTTCTGTTCCTGCTGCTGATGGTGCAGACGCGTCTTGAATGCTGCATTGCTTATCTGCCAGCTATTGGTCAGAGAGCGGAGCGGCGGCTTCGTATGCAGCTGCTGATAGTTGGGCGCTGCACTGGCCAGTGCTGCCGATGGCTCTATGCTTGATGATGAAATCGTGGACGAGGCCACTGCCGTCCAGAACATGATGCGGCTCCTCAAATAGAGTTTCAAAAATCAAGAACACTATAAACTCTATCTGACTAAGCATTTTCATTTAAATCGAAAACAAAACAAAAAAGATATAGCAGCATATATTTCTAGCAAAAAAAAAAACAACTTGTAGTTATATCACGTCGCGGTCGGATGTTTCAAAAATTCAGCTTGAGTTCAAATGCACAAATTATTATTTTTATCGCGGGTCCTGGTCCGTTCCGTTCACATTTTGTTGGAAAATTCAGCCACAGCGCAGTGGGCGATGGCTTTTATAGTAGCACCAGGCCAGAGAGTGTGGACGAGAGCGAAAGCTTGTTAAGCTTTGCTTGTGTGTAGGACGATGGCTCTCTCTCGTGCTCTCGTGCTCTCGCTCTCATCTTTCAGTGCAGGCTCCAGCTGGTTCCAATGTCAATGTCAAGCGGGTCTCGCTCTCTCTATCGCTAGATATGCAAATTTTGAAGCAAAGCTTTGGGACCTAATTTTGGTGTTGCATAGATTTGCGTATGGGCTGAATGCACCTTGGGTTAGCATTCGATCAACTGATTTCTTATTCATTGACTTCTGTGGAAAACATAACGGTGTGGCTATAAAAATATTAAATAACTGAATTTTCCATCATCAGAAGCCTCACTTCTGAGAACTTTTATGTTTATTTTAATACTTTAGTATGTTCCACTCCCACATCAATGTGGTGGCGGGCAGTCCACCTTTGGTATTTGCTTTGAGTTGGTATTAATTTTATCATCTCGCCAAACGAAACAAAAATAAAACATTTTGAGCCTATATTTTCAATGCAAAGCTTATTTTATTTCCACGGAAACTACTTTAAATGATCTGTTGTTCTGCCGAACTTCATTTAGATTATATACTGAACAATTATGGTGTGTTCTCCAGAAAACCAAACTTAGTTATAATTACCTGCTGTAGTATTTTTAACTCTTTTCCGCATTGGAGACTTAATTGCAGTTTTATTCACATTAAACTGATGCAATTTACGAGCATTTTGTTTTTGCCATAAAAAAAAAGACAAAATGTATGTTGCTTGATTGCTTTCCCTTTTTCTATCTCACATCTGAACTCTAGCGGAAAAATCCATGAGCAAATATTGTTTAGTTGTTGGCACAACAGCCCCCTATTGATATGGCGTTTTGGCAATTATGTTTAATCAAGCATTGAGGAGTGTTGAGATACAGATAATAATACACTTATAAATGGCATAGCCTCACTTTACACAAAGTAGTAGCTCTTTTGTTTTCTCCCCTTTTAATTGAATTATGCGAAGAGTCTATCAAATTTTTGCTAAACCCTATCCACAGACAGACTCGTAGTGCTATGCAGCAGCACCCTTAGGTCGGGCAGTGGTGGGTGCATTGTTATGCGTATGGCTCAGCAAACTTGTTAATTGACAAAAGCTAAGCCCCCCAAACAATGCATGTGTAGCCAGTGGGTGGTTGGTATTCCTTGCATCATTTTCGATCTGTGACCAAATGCAATTTTCATGCTTCGACAGCAACAGGGCTAATAGGGCTGCAGCAGCAGCAACACTAGCAAACACGAAGCGTGGCAGGAAAGCTCAACTTGAAACTCAATTTAAGCATTTAAACTTGACTAATTTAATAAAAGAAAACAGGTAACAGGACATTTCTATAAAACAAAAGTTAAGTTTGACTCCTGGAATTTTTAATTGAGTTATAGCAGCTTCCAAACATTCTCAGAATTATCGCTGCATCTTAAATTGATTTTGTTCTGTTTCACCGCTGGCCGATTGTCTGCTTATCCAAGTGCAACTATTGGATGGCATTTAATTCCAATTGGATGCACCTTGCATCCTGGTGGGGCCTGCCCACAGCGTGTGCACACACACAGAGAGAGAGCCGGACATCAGACATCGGAGCAGAGCCACGACTTATTGACTCTTCTTCCTGCCCTGTCGCTGTCCCTCTGGCTATCCAGCTATCCAGCGTCACGCCCACTCTCTGTCAAACTGAAATATGCAACATTAATTGCGTTTTTCCGAAAAAATGCAATATTAAAGTTACTAACGGCCGGGGACTGGACATGCATCTTCAACATTCAGCCTTTTTTCCACCAGTAACTTCCAACTGGAAGGCCGCGTATCCATCAGGTACAGGTCCTAAGTGATTCAATCAGTTTGTTGGCCTACCCCGGAATAGGGCTAATAGAGTTTAGCATGTCGGCCTTGCATATCGCTATGCATATCACTATGCATATCACTATAGAAAAAATTCAAAGTGCACTTGGCTGGCATTTACGGATGGATTTGCCTGCAGCGGAGGACAGTCTGCAGACAGGAGCTCCGCACTTGTGACGCGCACAGGACTGTTGTTTGACTGTCTTTGACCCCCTAACCCTGAATGTCTTGCATCCGCTTATAGCCTGCTACCCAAGACCGACCCAGAGCAAACAGTCTGACGACCTTGAAGCTGAATGCGAGTCCAGGCCAGCCCCTGCAAGGACACTCTCAAGCTAACAGGTTGCAAGAGCTTTAAGAGAGAATCAGCAGAGAGAGAGAGAGACAGAGATAAAGAGTGTGAGTAGGCGGGAGAGAGCAAAGCAGACGTCAGCAGTTACTGGGTGCTGTTTTTTTTTCCGTTTAGATGTAGGTCAGGTCAGTGGGGCATCCCCAATGCTAAAATATTTGTATGCGTACTTGCATCTGTTGTTCTTTTGTGTGCTCCGTTTTCAATATTTGTTTTGCCAGCAACAAAGGAATTTCCCATCGCTAACAAAGGTGGGAGGGAGCTAGCCGAGAACTTTCCAATAAAAAACCACGCACAAAGGATATTTTTGACCGGTGGAAAAGTACAAGTATTAGTTTTAAGTAAATACTCTTTCAAATCGAACTGTGCATCTTAAGTGACTAGCGCAAAAAAGATATAAAAATTAAAAAAAAAAATTAACCAAAAGTTACCCAAAGTATTTTCCAATTCAGTGACTACAAAATGGATGGTTTTAATATTTTTGCTAACATTTATTTAACTTTCAAAAAAGGATGTATATATGTATATGTATTTTACGGATGGGCAGCATAATTGTAGTTTTAAAAGTAGCTTTTTTATTTATTTATACGTATTTTTACGATATAGCACGCAGAAATAACACATGCAGCAGCTCCATGCCCGTCTCTAAAGGCAACGAGTTGCAACGGGCACGTACGCTGTTCGTCCGCACCTGATGGGGCAGTGCGTTTCAGAACAATAAGACTGTTGAATTTTCATTGATTCATTTTTCAGATGGCCCTTACCTTTGGATTTAAATCTGGGCATACTTTCATGGTGCAACTCTTCCATTGAGGGGCATTTAAGATGCATTAAATACTTACGAATTCAATTGTATATAACTCTACGCTACAACTATGTTATTTTACTTACACTCTCCCATTTGTTTACCTTTATTTGCATGTACTCATGTAGGAAAAAGATCAATATGGCAACGAGGTTCAGCGTCTGGCACGTCCTCTGCCCGTGGAATATCTGCTGGTGGATGTACCCGCCTCGACGCCGGTGAAACCGCAGTACACATTCACAAACTACGACAAGCGGCAGGCATTCCCCATCGAGAATCGCTACATTGACGGACATTTGCAGGACTTTAGTGCCCTGAGCGGCTATCTGTCCGCCTGGGGCGAGGAGGAGTTCCTCGAGGCCATGTCCGACTTTCATTTACTCGTCTATCTGTACAAAATGGACATGCTCCCGCTGCGCCAGCACATGTCAGCGCTGCTGGAGGCGGTGCGCACCAAGAACCCCAATCGGGCGGCCGACTTCAAGGGCGAGGAAGTGTGGAAGCAGCTCGAGTCGCTCATTCAGGCCAGTTCCGGCGGAAGTGGGTGAGTATTTTACTCTCTCCCCCCTGCAAACAATTCCCCAACTTATTTGTGGTTTTGCTTCCTCTTGTAGTGGCACCACCAGCTATCCCAGCGGTGGCGGAGCGGCCAGTGCCGGCGGTGCGGCTAACGCAGATGCTATGGATCTTGATGAGAACACCTGGACGTGCAACCACTGCACATTCATCAATCGCGGCGACCTGCAATCCTGCGAAATCTGCTCGCTACCAAGATAAGGATCCAACCCCTCCCCCGACCTTTCCAACCGCATCCTGGATGAATTCTTCTAAATTATTGAGTAAAACGAACTAAAGATTCAATCACACACAAGATACACAACAGCTCGTCGATATGTCGCGCATTCTCTATATATATGTAAACGTCGTGTAATTTTAAAAAATAAATAAAAAAATTACGATGGATGGAAATATTAAATTTATTTTTGAATAAATTTCAATTATTGCGCAGACGCCAAGTGTTTACTTTATTTTCCGTGAAAAGTAAAACACAACTTTTGTTATTTTTTGTAATTCATTTAATGATTTTATTCGGTGCTCCAGTGCTTCGAAAGCGGGTCATCTTCAGTTTCCAAAGCAGAGATCAGCAGAGATATGAAAATTATATATTACATTTTATTAGATAGTTAAACATTTTTTAGATCTGAAACTAAACAAAATCCTACGTCCAGTCCGGTCTTTAAATAATGATTTTGTTAAACCTTAGAAGCGGGTCCTACCATTCCAAATTTGCCAAAAAATTTTGTATATATTTCTAACAAGAATCTAATTTTCTTGTTTCGACCGATTTTGCTTAGGTTTAAAATCGGTTTAATGATCAATTCTCCTGAGTTTTACTTTTATTTTTAATCGGTTTAGTCTCCGTAGTTGTTGATTTTCGTACTACCTTTCGTACTATTGCTTTGTAGGTTGAAGTAATGTTTTCAATAGACAATAGAAGCTTTAGTAGATCCTTCAAAACCATTATGCCGATGAGCCGAAAACTGTATAGATTAATTTTTTCAGTTCCGTTCTTCTAATTTTTTACTGTCTGTATGTTATTCCAGTTGATCCCTTACACTACTCCATCATTACTGTTTATCTATAAGCTCTACAGTGTTAAGGTACTAATCCACGTAATTCAATGATTGTCCAATTCGCAACCAGATTTTAAATAAAGCAAATAAAAACAAGCAAGTTTAATTTTTGTATTTTTGAGGTGACTACAGTAATCGGTGCTTTTAGATCTCTTAAAAACCTAACAGAATACAATCACACAGTTTATTTTCATATAGGAACCTTTTGGCATAGTCCGAACATAGAACGTCAAAAGTGGGGAAATTAAACTAAATTTCTCGTGTTCAACATTTTATTACCTAAATATATTTTGGCTGAAACACAGAACATTTTTTATTTTTTTGCTCACCAAAATTCTCACACGATTATTCCGAACAAACTATTCTTCGAAATTAACCGTGATTGCTACCTGAAATTTAGTAAAATTTGAACAAATGGCGCTTCGTATTTGGACTGTGGGGATTAAGCGAAATGCTCTGCTAGCAGTGCCCACAACAAGGGTGAGATCCAAACCGATGTCGACAGCAATTCGACCGGATATGCTCATTTTTTTCCTGTGATCTTTAGATATTTCGCTTCCCAGTAAAGCGCACTCTAATGGAGAGAAGTAAGTTGTTTTTGTTGATTGGCAGCCAGCGACTGACTGATCGTATGGCTGATCTATTGGTTGTATCCTTGCAGAGAATCTGCAGCCGTTTTTCACAAAGCCAAGCGTTGTATTCTCAAAGGAGGCCCTCGCGCATCATTGGGGGGTAAGTACAGATCAAGATCAAGTACAGTCACAACAAATCTATAATCGATGTACAAAAGTGTATGATATATGTATGTAGGTGGTTTCTATAGTACGTGTATACGTGTCTACGCCTAAATAACGTGCCTCTAACAGACGCTTAGAGCTGTTTTAGATACGAGTATAGATGTTATAGTTCTAATAAAAGATTCCATTGATAAATGAGTGCTTAAAGTAAATGGTCCTACTTACTTTTATGTGAGTGTGTGTGTGTGTGTGTGTGTGTGTAGTAGGTATTCCAACTAAATATCTAATGTACCAGACTAACTACGCGTAAGATTTTTAATTACAAACTGAAAACTGGATGTGTGTGTGAGAGAGAGAGAGAGAGTGTGTGGAGTGGAAAATGCACGAAAGAAAATTGTTTTGAAACTACAGTACCAAAATATTTTATGTGAAACATTTATTGTGGTATATATGTATACATATATATATATATATATATATATGTATATAATATAATTAATTATATTATTACGCTGCGACAATTAAGATGAGTTTTGGTTTTTAAGTTTCGTGTGGATTCTGTGGGTCAAACAGCAAATTTATACGCAAATTTAAGTTTACACATTACCAACGGATGTCTGTATGCTGTCTGTCTGTGTGAATGAGTGTTTTGTGTGTGTGTGTGTGTGTGTGTGTGTGTGTATATGTGCTACGATCTAATATACTAGATATATCTATGAATACTTTATATATAATTTTATAAGTCCGTACTTGATAATAATAATAATATAGTAATTATACTGCATAAGAAGCTAAGGAAACAGCATTTCAAATCATTTCGAAGAGCTCTCTCCGAGAAATCTCCCTATATAACATATATTCGTTTTGCGGTATATACTCGTATAATATAAATTTTGGTATTGTATTTTCATTAGTACACAACTGCACAAACACTGGGCAACATAAAACTACAATTCAATGCTAAGAATTCGTATATGTAATATGTATGTTTTTTTTTTTCTTTTACATTCAGACACCCAACTATAGTATACAATACATAATACATACATACTCTATATAGTTATGTATAGTATGTATACGTTTTAGCATTAAATTGGTTCATCTTTCAACACTGCTCTTAGGGTCTAATGTTAGCTGCTTGCATCGTTATATACTTGTTTTCAAGATCATGCATACGTTTTCATACGTTTCTTTAAAATACAAATATATATGTATATATATATGTATTACTTGAGTTTTGCCTCAACAACAACACATCGGTATCAAAGTTATATGTTATATGTATGTGTATATATATTGCTTATACGTTTTTTGTCCCCTACATCGTCTATGTAAGTAAGTAAGTACTTCAAACGAGCACTATATGTATGTGTATGTATGTATGTTTATCTGACTGTTAATTGTTGCTGATTCCACATGATTTACCTTTTGCTCTAATAAACTTTGAGTTCACACTAAAAAGGGGTATTGTCCGCATATGTATATTTTCTTATATAGAGTTCTTTCGTTTTGTTTTTTTTTTGTTTGCCATCGGATCATGCATTTGCCTTGAATGCCCTAGATAACGCAACAATTTAGAGCATTATAATTTAATATAGAGAGTGGAAGAACAAATTGTATAGTATGTACAAATCATGTTGGATCTAAATGAAAATACCGAAAGTACTGCGCTAAAAGCATAATTATATCATACAATAGAAAGGTGGAAATTGAAAACCAAAAAATGAATAACAAACTAAAGATCGATCAGATGCTACCAAAAGCAAGTACTCTTTGCGTGTAAATTACATATTGAAACGGAAAATATTTTATGCGGGAGGGGTATAGTCGAGTGTACTGCCGACTATAAATTACCCGATACTCATAGTAGATGAAACAGCCCAGAACTGGGCCTTTAGGACTGGAAATGGGAAGGTAATAATAATATACTTATGAAGTGTCCATAGAACAAGTTCTAGAAAAACGGAGCCAAACAAATTTTAAAAAAATCCCAAGAAATATATTGAGTACCGGATATTTAAACGGGGGTCAAATAATAATATCTTCGGCTAATGCAAATGGTGTACTTATGTAATATATCTTTGTAAATCGATATTGAGATATTACTGATGGTGGCAATCATTTAATGTTACTTTTACGGTTACTTTTACTTTTACTTGAACGATTACGGTTACGGTTACGGTTACGTGGTACGAAGTACGAAACGGAGAGTACATACATACGTTATACAAAGTACATTTTACAAAGTCTAATATGACGGTGGTTTCTAATTCAACTATCGACTAATTGATTACCATATACATACATAGATATATATATGTATATGTTATTGTATAATATATAATTAGAGCTAATCTTAATGCTAAACATTAACATTACATTACGTTAAACAGACACTTTTAGTTTGATTTTTGTTTTGTTGTTAAGGTGCATTGTACAGCAAAAATAATTGCGTGCAAACTACTACTCGGTACGATCAAAAATTACATGGAAATGTGTTGCTGTTCATTCATTTGGTTAATGCTTTCAATTTGAAAATAAAATGCCAAGATTTTATTTGTAAAGATTTCTTTCACATTTCATTTATTCATTTCAATTCAATTCAAAAATGGGGTTTCGTAAGCCAAGACAAGCGGTTTTGTCAATTGAAAAATTATACAGGTTCACATTATACATATGTATATATTTTGTTTGTTTTTTGTATCAGCAATTGGTTTCGTTTTGATTTTTCATGGGTTTCTTGGGCTCAAAAAGGATTTAGACTAAAAAGAGAGTAAATACCGTTTACATGTCCTTTGTATATATAGAAAGAATTAATATGTGTCTGTTAATATGAGTGTCTAAACATCGCTACAAGTATAGAGCGAGAAATAGAGCGACAGCAGTTACAGTTACAAGTTACAAGAGTTACGAGTTACAGTTACAGTTACAGGGTGTTGTATATAGTATATATATATATATATAATATATCCGTTTCTCATTACAGGCTAAACAAAGGACAACCATCCCATATACATATATATCCATACAATAGTATATATGTATGTTGGCTGCAAATCTGTCTGCCAATCTCTACTGCCAGATATTGGCCCACAAACTAAACTCAATTCAACGGGGGATTCCATACTGGGTTTTGCTTATGGCCTAAAAGATATATCTCATATATGTATGTATATGTGAAAACTTATGGCTAAAACGTTCAAATGTTTTATACCAAATCGTTCAATATAATGCACTTGCTTATCGTTTACATAGTTTGGTTTTTTCTCGTACCTCAACTTTTTCCCTCACTTCTGGGGAGAAACAAAATGTACAACAGTTTTAGTTAAGAAAAGTGTTTTTTTTTTCTGTCTTGGAGTTATATCCGGTCTAAACCATATATGGGGGGGGGGGGGAAAAATTGAAGCTGAAAATCAAAATCAAAACCTATACATCTCCTTTTAGTGGTGTTTTTTTCTTTCGTTTAAAATTCCTCGTTGCAAAAATTGTACTGCTCGATTTACGTCTAAGAAGTTTCGCCAAAAGCTGAGCTCTTTTTTTTCCCCAATGAAATAATACCTGGGTGCTAGACAAACCAAATCTCAATTTAACTCAAATGGTATACCCGAAATTTTGCTCAAGGTTTTTCTCCATGTTTAGTACTCTTGGTTTAAGAACTTTTGTCATTTCGATTAGTTGCTGGAAGACGAGTCTAAGTTGTTTTTTATTTTATTTTTTATTTTGCTCTTTAGGAAAGTTCTTTCTGCTAAAAAGAATTTCGTTTGTTGGTTTTACTCACCTCTGGTTTATATTCTTTTTATACATTTTTTTGTATATTTAGTGGTTTTTATTTTCATTTTGTTGTCGACTTATCATGGAAGTCCTTCTGTTGTATGAATGCATAAAAATTGAACTTGGTGTTGAATTCGTTCGTTTCGTTACGATTTGCTTTTCTTTTCAAAATATAGCTCAGTATAATTGATATGTTACGAGCTGGTAAAAGTAATCATCTCCTTCCTTGCTATATGTATAAGAAAACATGTTTCTCGTTTAAATATATAGTATAATATATATTTTGCTTTTAGTTTTTTTGGTATATATTTTGTTTGAATTTGTTTTCACTTAACACTTAAATTACGAGTATATCGGCCTCTGAATGACGACACTGCCGACTCTTGTTTTGTCTTTGATTTTAGCATTTCGTTAAGCCTCTGAAATGAGCATAAACAGCCGCCATTCACTTTCGCGTCTTAATCATTAGAATATATCATGTATTTATATATAATTTTAGCAATTGATAAACATATATAGCTTGTGGTTCAAAGCCCTTGAACACACTCGTCTGCATTGCTTCGAAATTATTTAACACGTTCATTTAGGCATAGGTTCCAGCTTAAAAACTAATTCTCAATAAATTAAACTTTATTTCAGAGCATTTTGAATGTGTTATATGTATGTGTTTTTTGTTTTTATATTTACCCGGCATACGCCAGGGGAAATAATTGCTTTTAGTATTTATTGTGTACGTTCGTTTTGGTTTTATACGTTTTTCTTAAATGTTTATTGTTGATTTTTCACTTTATACTTACCATTCACTGTGGTTACAGCTTTTGGAGTGTTAGTTCTGTGTCTATGCACATCAATTGACTAGATTGTTGAGAGTGTATTGTGTTTTTTGTTTTTGTTTGTGGGTGTTGGTGAGTGGTTGAGTGTTGGGTGTTATTTTATAGCGCTTGGTTTATAAGGAAACTATAACAATGCCAAAAACAATAAACAAGAAGCCAAAAAATGCCAAGTTGTCAACTGAAAAGATACTAATTAGTTAAACTATTTCGATTTCGATATCAGTTTCGTTTTTTGTTTGTTTTTTTTAGGATCTAATAACCTGATTTTTGGAATTCCGCTAAAAATTTGGTCCTCATTGGTCACTCAAATCAACACGACTTTCGTTGTGTATTAATCTAAAAACCATATCCACGAAAAAGAAAACTCGTTTCCTGTGATGGTTCCTTCCCTAGAGATTCGAGTTCCCTTACACGGGTTAACAAAGTTTTGGGTTTCGGTTTTCTATTTTCGGTTTTATGGGTATTATTATTGGAAAACTCTATCGTTCGACGACACCATTCAATCCAAGTGATATGCGTGGTTGTTTTTAGTAGCCTTCACAACAATTTCTGTTTGATGAAATGTTTTCTTTTTTTGTGTACGGAGTATACGTATACCAAAAAAATCTACTCTTAGTATGCAATTTGACACATTTTGAGAGACGATGCCTCAATTCTACAATTGAGATATATATATGTACATATTATATATAATATATATAAATTTTGTTTGGTTTTACTAATTGAATATATCACGGTCTTTCTAAATATCATCGCCTGTATGTGTATATATCTGTATATGTATATGTATCTGTATCTTTAATCTGTATATATACTATATGCATGTAAATATCTATAAAGTTTTTGTTTTCGCCACTTCAGTTGATCGAGAGAACACTTTTCCACACTATCTAACCCGACTATACAAATTGCTAAAAACTGTTTTCCTTTTCCATCCAGGGAATCCATGGAATCCATTCCTTATCGATTATACATAGTACATATACGTATGTATGTATGCAAGTATGTATGTATGTATGTATATGTATGTAGTATAAGTATAAGTACTTTGCTCAGTTTGTTAGGTAATTTGGTTTACGAATACTGACACTTGAATGCTGAAACACAGTTGATCTTATTGTCATATGATGTATGTGTGAGTACGAGTATGTAAGTATGTACACACGAGTATGTAAATGATAATGCCTTGCTAAATGCCGGACTTTTGGGGGGGAACTTGTTTTCGGTCTTTCGGGGAATGCTACACAACTGTGACAGATAATAGTATTTACTATGTATGTATGTATGTATGGGGTGTCCATGTCTCTGCATACTCTTGGAGATTGCTATTGTAGTTGTATACACGAGTATATAGTACGTAAAAGATGTTACTCAATTGACTACTAAAAACATGTTTCATCATGCGTTTGTTCCATATATATGTATATGTATATATAGTTATAGGTATGTATAACTAACTATGTTGTATGTGTGTGTGTGTGTGTGTGTACAAGTAAAAGAAACGAAACAAAATAAACTCCAATTCGAGGTGTGTAATGTTGGTCTTTTTATTACATTAAGTTCTTGTTGTTCTTGGACCGATGAATAATGAATGAAAAATCAATTATATATTGCTTGTTGGTTTTATTTTGTTTTCGTTTGCACTGAATATAGGAAACTCTTGGCGACGCTACACGAGACACGAAAACATAGCAAAAAAAAGTTACCGATTCTATTTGAGTTTTGTTTGGGGTTATCAAAAAATATATATAGAATATGTATATGTATATATTCATAGAAATATATAGAGAGAGAGAGAGAGCGGCTAGAATAAGTACATATGTATGTATGTTCGATCTGTTACTATACATTATCAAAATGAGCAAGCTACTACTTTGGGTATATATTTTCGGTACGAGTATAGAACAGAAAAAAAAAAACATTTCATTGGATTATAGTGGGTAGTATTGGATGTTGTATATTTTGTTGCTTATATCGAATTCAGACTGTGGCAACTGTTTACGATTACAAAGAACTAAGAATTGGGCGACAGACACTCTGGTGTCCGTCTCCACTGCTAAATGCTGAATGAATGTTGAAGCATACGAAAGGTACAAATGATACTAAGTATTGTATTCTTCAAATTTGTATTACAACTATGAGAGCATTTTTTGACTTCTTGCGTTTATCAGCTAATATAAATAAATCGAAAATGCATTAATCAATAATAAATATAATTTTATTTGGTTTTTAGTTTTGTTTTAATATAAAGTATATATGTATGTCAATAGAACATACATATGTAATCAATGTGTGTGTGTGTTTGTGTGTTTTTAAAAAAAAAAAGGAGCAATTGGTTTGCATAATTTCGTTGGATTGGCAGGACACAATCTCAATCTTAGGCTAAAAGCAATGGTAGTTCTGAGATCGAGATCTGACAGGAGGCGGTGTATACAAAACAAACATGATAATGATAATTATTATTGTTAAGTAAATAATGGCACCATAGCACGTGTGGAATGCGTTAGAGTCTTAAGCGTTAAACAATAAATAAATAAATACATAAATTAGTAGCTGCCGGTGGATATGGGTCAATACGATATGGGTGGGATGGATACGAGTCTCGAATCCGTCCAGCAGTGGGTGAAATGAGTTTAGAGTTTCGGTTAATATTCAATATCTTTGGTATACGAAATGATAATACATACAACAATACTCACCCCTCCTCCAGGCATTAAACTACAAGAATGGGGTTTACAAATACAAGATCCGTTTTTTTTTGTTTTGTTTTTTTTTTATGTACGGGATGTTTCAACATCTACACATGGCTGAGATAGTGGAGCAGAGACAGACAGGAAGAGACAGAGAGAAGAGCACAGCAAAATACAACAGATAAAAGTTTGTCAAATAATAATGTCTATAATAGCTAAAGATACATACATATCTGGGTAAAAAAATATATATACAATCGAACCAAAATCAAATCATAAGAAAACACAAATAATGGTTTGCTCGAAATCATTGGCAAAGTTTCGCTTTCGGTTTTTTGTTCTGTTTGTTTGTTTTTTTTATTAAACACATAATTACTTCAAATGTTTCTCAATATAATGTGTGTGTGTGTTTTTGTGTAGGTGTAATGTAGTATATAAACTAGGTATTTACATACGCAAATATTACTTTCCAAAATGATAACTAAAAACTAAAATTAAACTTCATGCAAGCGAATCAAATATATGTGACAAATACATAGCTAGCCAGGAGCTTCAATATCTCCGGATTCCTTTTCCATTTCTTTTCTTTGTTGCTTATTTTTTTTGCTTTGTTGGGTTTTTTTTTTATGTTTATGGATGAAGTATTTGTCGAATGCAAAACTCAAATGCAAATGCTACAGGTAAAGATAATTACAAAATAATTTTTTTAAAACTAATATTGTGCCATTGATAGGACAATAAACTACAACAAAATTAGGGATTTTACCTGGTCTATGAGTGGGATGGCGTTAGATGGATAGATAATAAGTAGAAATTATGGAAAATACAAAGAGATATATTAGTAGTGGGTGCCCTAGGGATTTGCTGTTGCTGTTTCGAGAGCACTTTCGTCGTCAGACTACATCAAATTCATCCAAAAATCATAGTATGCAAATGCCAAAAATGATTACGATAATACAATTGCTACAAATGCTCGAGGACTTCATGGTTGATTCGAGACTAAACTATATCTATAAACTAAATCAAATCAAATCCAATGAAGTGAGACAGAGATTCACACACACAGTACGCAAATCGTAAGAGATTTGTTCGTTGTTTGTTGTAGTATTATTATTATTAATATGATTAAGTACACAGAACAGAGTAAAGAGAGATGAGATAGGATAGGAGAGGGGGATAGTAGATGCAGTGTATTTTTCTGTGGTGTGTATGGGTGATGTTTGGTGTGTGTGTTCTCTTGGGGATGAATTAAATTCGAGTTCAATAACTAAACTAAACCACTAAAAATAATAGTTTATGTTTAGGTGTGTGTGTGTGTGTGTTTGTTTGTTTTAGTTAGTTATGTTTTATGTATATTAATTAATTTATAACTCTTTGTCTTGAGCAAAATGTAATTAATACTGCATTTGCAGGAGTTTCTTCTTTCATTCTTTCGTTGAGTTTTAGGCCTCCAAAAAAAATATTAACACATTCAATTAACGAGCGCCTTTTTCGTTATAGTTTAGTTTTGTTGCTTGGTTATTAGATTCATCATGCCTTGCTTTTCGCTTCTTTTATAAATATGTATTTTTTATATTTACTTTTATGTTTTGAGTTTTGTTTTTTAATGTTTAATGTTATTAATTCTTATTTAGTTTTTAATGTTTAATGTTTTTTTGTTTTGTATTTTATGCACTAAAAAATTATATATATTAACGGCTACATTTAAACGCAATCACAATCGGTGGTTTTTTAATGTGTTTTTTTTTTGTTTGTTCTTCTTTTTCTTTCTTCGTAATTTTTGCTTTTTGGTTTGAATTTTGTTTTTCCTTGATTTCGCTTTGCTTTTCTCTCTAATTTTTTTTGTTTGTTTAGTTTTGTTTTTTGTTTTGCTGTTGCTTATATTGCTTATGATTTGTTTATGTGTATATATATATATATTAGTTATAATATTTATTGAGCGCCTTCGCGAGCGCCTTAAATATAATACTTAATATGCCCCCTCTGCTGCGTGGGGGGTGGGGGATCTGATCTCTCTACGATCTAAGCCGAACTCAAAGGAAAACCAACTTCAGATGAGTATCTCTCGATGAGTGTGAGTGTGAGTGTGTGGTATGGGTGGATGTATGTATGTATGTACGTTTTAATGGGGGCTACTACTAGGGGGTCGTGTGTGTGTTTCTGTTTCATTCAAATTACCAAAAAACATAACCCTCTTCCTAAGCTTAGACATACATGCCCATGCCATACATGGCACTCCAGTCGACGCCCTGGAAGCTGGACATATCCACATTGGCCAGGGCGTAGTTGGAGTAGGCAGCCGGATTGGCGGCCGCTGCCAAGGCAGCTGCAGATGCATTCAGTTGATTTCCACCGGCGGCCACAAGTGCCGCCTGCTGGGCAGCTGCCAGGCTGTGTGCACCAGCAGCGCCGGCTCCGTTCGCGGCATTGGCCGCCAGGGCAGCGGCCGCGGCGGCGGAGTGAGCCTGCGAGGCAGAATTTGAGGCGGCAACGGCAGTGTGGTGATTCTGTTGGTGCTGCTGGTGTTGATGCTGGGCCGCTGCGGCCATGGCGTGGGCGTTCTGGTGCTGCTGGTTCTGGTGCTGTTGCTGCTGCTGCTGATGGTGGGCAGCGACGGCGGCGCTCTGCGCCTGATGGGCCTGCATCAAGGCGGCATTGGCAGTAGCGGCGCTGGCGGGGATCGAGTAGGGTGCATACCTATTCGGGGAGCGACAAACAGATCAGATTAGTTTCATTCCCATTCAGAGTCTGCGCTTTACGGAGCACTCACCTGACATGTTGCAGCGCAGTCTGTGGATATGTGGCTAGCAGCTTGCCAAAGTTTGCGGGATTGGCGGCCATCGAGGCGGCGGCGGCAGCTGCGTTTTGTACTTGAAACGGATTCTGGGATATGAGTGCGGCCTGCTGGGCAGCGGAGGCTGGAGATTGCAGCAGTTGTTGCTGATTTTGCAGCATGGCCAGGGGATTCATGGCCAGTCCTCCTCCACGGGCTCCGATCAGCTGGCCGGGTGCTGTGGGTAGTTGAACGCCAAGGTTGCCCAGCATGATGCGCTTCTGGAGCAGCTGGGCGGCCGGTGTGACAGACTCCTTCGGCTGGGCCTTCTTGCACTCGACCTTCTTGTTCTTGATGGTGTGGAAGTGGATCTCGCAGACACGATCCACCACATCCTCGTTCTCGAAGGTCACAAAGCCGAAGCCGCGATGGCGCTTCGTCTGCTGATCCATCAGCATGACCGTCTCCTCGACGGGTCCGAACTGTGCAAAGTAGGCCTTGACCTCCTCGGCCGAGGTGTCCTGTGAGACGCCGCCAACAAAGATCTTCTTGGTCTTGTTGGCCTGACGGGGTCGATTCTTGGGCGTGGCATGCTTAGGATCGATCTTCTTGCCATCGAGCGTGTGGATGGGCACCTTGAGCACCTTCTCCACGGTGCAGGGATCTTGGAATGTGATGAAGCCAAAGCCGCGACTGCGCTGTAAGTTGTAAGTAGTCGTTTGTGAGGGAGAAAGACAAGAGAACACGAAAAGAGGTTAGCACACACGTGGAATAGTTTTGGGGGGGATAGATAAGAGAGCTGTTGAGAGCTGTGGTGGGTTAGAGGCGGCTAAAGACTAAGTTGCAAATTGTATTATTATAGTATAGCTAGGATTAATAGTCGTAAAAGTTCCTACGAAACGTTAGCAAAAGTCCAACAAAGTAAGAATCAATCGATCGATCAAGGTCTCGATCTTCCACAACGTATATAAAAACGTATGTATATATAGTAGGTAGATATATGTATATGTAACACACACAGATACAGTATATAGTAGTATGCATGTATATGGGCTTAATCGACTGAGTCGGGCGTGGCCTTTTTAATACGCTTTCCTTTTGCATCAAAATTTGCATTTAGTTTTTTTGCTCGAGTTAAACAACGTAAAACAAGTGTCAAATAAATTCAAATCCAAAAAAACAACACAACTAAAAACTATAATAATTCGCTCTAAAGATACTTTTGCTCTGTTAACAGAATATATATATATGTATATTGATTGATTGATACGCAAGTAGATCGATCGTTTGCTAAACTGGAACATACATATATCATAGAAATAGTATTACGATATGGTTTTGGTCTTGGCCCCTCTAGAAACCCAGGAATTGTAGATGTGGGAGTGGCAGTAGTAGATAATATTCTATGTACACGAAACTCTATACCAAAAAGATTCGTTCACGCTTTCTTCACTGTATACGAAACTCAACTCAAGTGTTAATTAAGGTACATAATAGTATATATGGTAGGTATATATATTGTATGTGGCAATTACATATGGTGTATGGGGATAATAAGTAAGGCTTTAGTAAATTGATATGTACGGGGCAGTGCGCTTTAAAACTATAAAACGCCTATACAAAATTCATCGACTGATGGAAAAGAGGTTGATACGCTCTACAAATGTTCCCATAGGCAAAAGAACACACTCGCTTTTTGCTTAATAGGTTTAAAGCGCACTATGTTTAAGAAATACGTTAAGTAGAAACGAGTGGAAATGCTCTATACGAGTATGTGTTCTAATATAATGGTCTATAGCTTTTCGGTTTTCGTATCACTTTTTTGGTTTTTTGCCATACAATTTCTGGTTTTTTTTTTTTTGCATCTGTTAGTTTTACTTAAATTTTACTTAGTATTTTTTTTTTTTACAGAGAATGAGATTCTTGAATGTATGATCTTTGCTGCTTAAACTAATTAATAATTCTCAGTCATTACATATATTACAATATAATGGGGGTATACAGTTATCGCTTAAGGCTAGGGCAGTTCAGATACAATTTATATAGTACATTAATCCAGAGAGAGAGATATAGAGAAAGAGAGAGATGAAAACTATGGGACTACCTACCTAACGAATATATAAGTAGTATACAATATATGGTGTGTATGATCTATGTGTAATTTAAACCTTCAAATAACTTTAATATTTTCAATATATGTAGAGATCTTTAATTCTTGGATTATCGGGATGGGTCAGACGGGTGGGTGGGTAGGTTGTAAACAACTATCTACAGATATGTTAAGACCTAAAGATTATATCCTAGAATTTTCGATTCGAACTCAACAATCTGTACTTCATTTTTGCACTATGGGTAATAGGGTAATATTCTAAGCATAATTTTCAACTTCCTTTCGGCCAATTAATGGGGGTATAAGGCGGAAACGGATCGCAGAAACTTAAAAGCCAACAACATAAAAAAACCATACAAATTTTCAGAGCTACACAACTAAATAAAAATGTACATGGTATGCTTATGGGTATGGTAATATTATATGATTTTATATGCCAAACCAAAAATTATAAAGCAAAAACTAAACACAGAAACAAGTTCGCATTAAGTTAAAGAGTTATACATATAATATATATAATAAGGTCTACCGATTACGGGGGGTATTGCAATATACATAGTATTTATTATGGTATTAATCTAAGGCTATATTCTTATTTATGTTACACAATCAATAGTTCAATAGTTGCCAGGACAATCTTCGATTCATATTGGTTCGCTTCTCGGTTCTCATATTGCTGCTATAAATGGACCGAGGATGGAATATGGAGGGGTGTGGGTATAGTAATATTGGGTTAATCCTCTTTCAGCTAAAGTTTGAATTGATTTCTAGATTTTCATAACTGTGGTATGGTGAATGGAAAATTTACTCGTTAGTTTAATTTTTTTTTTATTTTCTTTTAAGGTTTTTTTTGCTTAAGATCAATGCGTGGTGTTTTTTTTTTCTGGGTGAGAGAGAAACACTAAAGTAAACCAAGTTCATAATACAGAGTACAGATTAGAGGAGTACGAGTACGAGAGAACGAGTACATTCAATTAGAGATACGAGTACAGTTATGCAGTTATTATTATTTGCTCAGAATTATACGAAATACGAGAGTTACGATGCGCCAGCAGTTTTCAGTAATTCAAGTACGCTAAACGTTCTCATTTATACAGTAGTTAGGATATTTGGCGATTCATTTTGTTTAGGGTTTTTGGTTTTGAATGAAATGTACCTAAGTGCCAGCTCTCGGCATCCGATCGGATTATTATCATCATCCTGGTTGGTTGATTGCGACTCCTTCTCCTCTCCGGATGGGTTCCAACGTTGTCCTTCCTCACTTTTGGGTGTTCATTTTTGGTAATTGTTGGTATTTTTGTTGGTTTTGTTTTTGGTTTTTTTTTGTGTGTGTAGATTATAATTATGTTATGTTTAGTAGTTCATACGAGCGCATTCGGGGGATTTACTACATAGGGCTAGCTATATAATAGATAGATCTTAAATACTTATAGCCTAGGGCGGCAATCTAAGGCCATTCCCCTTCCCTTATCAACGGCGACCCGAAACATAGATCCCTTAGATATCCCACCAACTCCAAAGACAGTTGGTAAACCAGTTTTCAACTTTTCTTTTTTTCTTCCACTTCGTTCTTTTGTTTGGTGTTGTCTCTTCTTATTTTAAAAGGGGGGGAAAAAAACAAAAGGTGTTTTTTTGTGTGCTCCTGTGTGCGTGTGTGTGTGTGTTTGTGTCATTCCTTGTTTACTTGCGTTTACGTATGAGAGACAGAGAGGACGGACGGACAGCCAACCCCGTTAGTCAAGCGGCACAATGATCATCATTCAGAGTTGTTCCTGCTGCCTTGCGAATAAAAACTTCCCCGTGAAGCAGTTGTAGTTGTAGTTCCTCTGGTTCCGTAATTGCGCAATTGGCTCTCGGCCCAGTGGCGGCGGCAGCAGCAGGCGAGAACAGCGAAACTACCCTAAGCCTACGACGGACCCCACCTTTTTGTATGGTATTGTCCTGTGCCATAACCTGAATTGAATCGCGCCACCGATCCCAGGATCGTAGGAACAGCTGCGCGCAAGCGAGGCGGACAGGACTCGTATAATGCGGCAGCTGCTATTTTATTGCCCGAAAAGCGGCGCGCGTTCATCGATGGGGAGCCACAATGAATGTGTGTACAGATGGATGTACATACCACATAGGATGTGTGGATATTGTCCGCTTATCAAGCGGACAAATTGCTTAATGCATTAATGCATTCTGAAAACCCAATTTCCGTTGCAGGAGCTCTGCATTCGAAGGGGAAATATATCAGTAGACACTTTGAAGGTTTCAAATGTACAGGAAATTATTTAAGGAATGTTCAGCAGGTAAGAAAACAAACAGCCATGTAATAGCTCCAAATTTTAGCCAGAACTTGGAGTTCATTATATTTTAATTTCCATGCTGAGCCAGACTTTGGCAACCCTGGATGGTAACAGCTGATGGCAGACACTTGCAGACAGAACATTTATTCAGTTTATCAAACACTCCTTCAATATTCAATATAGTGCTCGGTAACAGCATCCCCTATAATCTACTCATCTTACACGATCTGCATATAAAACCTGATTTACGCCGCCCTTCCTCTTCCTTTCTTATCGTTGTCTTTTGTTTTTGGCACGTAACCGAAAAAAAAAACTGTAATTCTAAACCTCTGCTTCTGTGGCAGCAGCAGCGCAGCAGCTGAGCAGACACAGCGATTGTGTGCGTGCGTGAGAGAGGGACAGATAGCGATTTGAAGAGCAGAGCAGACAGACAAAAGTTGGCAGTTTTGCAGCTGTGCAAAAGGTACCGAGAGAGAGGAAGAGAGACACAAGCAAAACGGACGAACAAAAATTGTAGCTGTAAATCAGAAAATCTGTGCAAACGACGTAAAACGCAAATAAACAGCGAACAATGCGACCAAAGGAGATTATGAAAAAGGTAGAAAATATACGTAGAATGTGAGGACAAAAGGAGAACAGGATAGGATAGGATACATACATACAGAATAGTAATAGAATAGAATAGAAAATACCAGAAGCATAGACTACATTCTGCTTACCTGGGTGACGGGATCCTTCATGATGAGGACATCGGTGACGGTGCCAAACATATTGAAGTACTCCTTTAGCTTGTCGGAGGAGGTCTGCCAGCTGAGGCCGCCCACGAACAGTTTGCCCGGAGCCGGATCGGAGCCACTGCCGCCAGTCAAACTGGGAGTGGAGCGACCCGAGGAGCCGCTCTTGTTGCTCAGATTGGCCCCCCCTCCGCCATTGCCATTCTGTCCGGCCGCCGATGCATTCACATTCTCCTTGAGCAGCGCCAGTGCAGCCTGCTGGGCAGCGACCTGCTGTTGCTGCTGGGGATTGCCGCCACCGTTGGCGGCGTTCTGTGCTGCGACCTGGGACTGATCCTGGCCAGGCGCCACTATGGCACCTTGTGCCTGCTGCTGCTGTTGCACCTGGGATTGCTGCTGTTGCTGGGCAGCGGCGGCGGCGCTCTTGAGCACGGCTGCTGTGGTCAGGGTGCCGTTAATGGCAGCCACACTGTTGTTGGCTATGGAGGCGACCAGGGCGTTGTGCAGATCAGGATGGTGATGGTGTGGATCGATAAGGCCGGCGGCGGCGGCTGCTGCTGCAGCGGCAGCGTTATCCATGGGATTGCTGCGGGCAAAAAAGAAGGTATCGGCGGTCAGTAGATCCTCGCGAGGCTGGACCGCAGCCGGAGGCGGCGGAGCCGCATGGTGGAGCATGGTGGCGCCTTCCTGTAGCGCGTGCATTTCCTGCTTCAGCTGAATCTTGAAGGTCGTTGGATAAACCTTTTTTTTCGCGATAGAGAGGACTTTACCCCTCGAGTTGTTTGTGGGGTTTCTAGCGATAACTTGACTACGTTTTTCTGCGTGCGTTTTGCTGCCTCTGTCTGTTGCCAAGGGCGATGCCTGCTATTTGACTTCAACAAGAACGCGAATTAATGCGAATAGAATGTTAATAAATGGAACTAAAACAACGGTAACGAAATGTTCTCTCAACACGACACTTCAAAATTTATTTGCTTTTGCTTCTCTTTTCTTTCTTCTATTCCTTTTCCACTGTTGTCCTGCGGTTGCGATTGCGCCGTAGGGTTGTTCAATGTTTTATATTATATCGATAGATACTATTATTTTGTTGCTAATAATTTTCGGGTAAAATTCGACACTATTTCTGTTGTTTCCTTTTCCGCGGCCGTTTCAAAATTGCAGGATTATCAAGAATTGTCGTTCTATATACGTCACGCTGGCGACGTCATAAATGTTGACAAACTCTAGTTGCATGTGTTGCTGGGTTGTCTGTACTCATGTTGCCTGGGTAATCGGAATGTTATTGTTTCGCAGCGATGTTTCTATACCCTCTCTGCTCTAATTACAGTTAACATATGGTTTTCGAACCTGTTTCTCAGAAGAAGCTAAGTTATGGAGACGAAACTTTAAGCGTTACAAACGTAACTCCATTATAATAATATCAATTTTTGTAGGGTATTCAAATGTTGCTAAATGTTTGAATGTTGCTAAGAGAGGATTTTTATCCTTTTTCTCTCGATCGAGAGAGGGAGAGGACGAGACTCACATTTGCGTTTAAATATGAGTTTCAGGAGAGGAGGAGACAATATCGACAAACGCAGTTATTTGATTTAAATTTTAAAATGATTTTAAATTTTTGCTTGTACATATTTAGAGTATATAGGCCTACTATATAGGGTATAAGTGCCTGCGTGGGGTCAAGTGGCAACTTGTGAGTGAGTGCGAAACGCTGTTGAAAGATATTTGTCATTCCACTTGAAATGTGTGAAGTAATGTCTAATTTTAGATGACTTACGATAGGAAAATGGGCCTTTGTATGGGTTGAGGGCCCCATATAATAAAGCTATGAAAACTCATAATAATCACTATCATATTTTATTCCACAGGCAGTGCCCATTGTAGTGATCACATTGGTTGGATTTACCCTGGAAGTACTGTCATGGATTCGCATAGCCGTCACCCGGGATGATGTGTGGTGGACCAAACACTCGGCCAATGGCACCTTTGTGGAGACCCGCAAGGGTTATCCCGCGCCCAATCGCAAGGTGAGTGTGGAATAGCCCCCCAAAATCGTAATCCGTCTAGACTCTAGAGTGCAGATTGTAATGCCAATGATCTCTGCCAACAGTTCTTGACATACAATCAGAAGTACGAGACTCCACCTGGACTGATTGAGGCCCTGCAGGGAAATACGGATGGTCCTTCGGGTAAGCTCTGAATGAATTTTCAGCGCTTCCTTGCAACTTTCTGCCATTCCAATGCTTCACACCACGTCGTTCAGACGAGGTGTTGAAAATGTTCATGTTATCCGTGGATGTCCGACAATTAATGCATGAAAATGTTCTTTTGCCTTTCCAGACGACGACAAGGAGGGCAAGGGCGGGGGCATTAGTGGCAAGAAGTTAGGAACCCATATCGTTCTTACCGGTGCTGCCCTCGGCGTTGCCGCAGCCGGCGCCGTATACGCGGGAGTCATTTAAGACTAACTTATAGAACGGGTAGAATGGTGGTTGCAAGGCAGCGCCGATCATTCTCGCACTAATCCATCATATCAACCCCACACCACAGATGAGAAAAAAAAAACGAAGAAGTAGCTGAGAGCGGTGGCTTCGTATTCGGAGGCGTTCAGATCCGCATGGAGGTCTTATTTATAATCCTATTGACCGAAACATTTAGTTAAAATTGAGCTGGGGCCGTACTAAGCCACTGTAAAGCGCAGTTAATTTTTAAATAAAACCCCCTAGACCGACAGGACATGCATATTTATTGACCTTGTAACTCAAGTACGCCAGGAAGGGAAGGAAGCCTCAAAAGTAAACCAGCCCAGCAAACAGGAAGGAACAAGGGAGGAGGACCACCAGAAGAAACCCCTCGTTTAATACGTTTGCAGCGTTATGTCATCGATCGAATAAGAAACTAGCGCTGAAAAGCAGAACTAGAAAATCCAGGACTCCACTGTCCGCTAGGGCGCCCCGCCGTTTGAAATTTGTGAGAAATATTTTTAAGTGCAGTGGCGCTCCATGATGTCATAGTTGGAACCTGCAGTTTTACATGTTAATTTGTAAAATGTAGATATCTTGTTAACTACATGCCTACCATTTGAGCGATAGTGGCGCCTTAGCACGACGAATAGTAGCACTTGAAACTTTGCCGCTTGGCCAGCAGGTGGCGGTAGCAGTTTAAGCGTGTGTGAGTGCAAGGTGCTTTTATTTAAGGTGAGCCATTGGCACAGGAAGTACAGAGAAAATATTCAACTCGAAGAGTGAAAATAAATGCCCCACCTCACACCAATATACCCTGAATGTTTGCATGTGTGTGTGAACAAATCGTGGGCAGCGCCGTCAACGTCGCAGCCGACGCAGACGCCGTGCGTTATTGATTTTTGGCAGAGGGGAAATAATGCCAAAGGATATGAAATTTATTAAAATAGATTGCAAAATAATTCAATGAAGATGTTGAAAGGCAAGCAGCAAACACTCGTCGCCAGAGGGGGAGGGGAGGGGGCCCATGTTGCCATGTGTGTGTGTGTGTGTGTGTGTTTCGGTTGTTGAACTCCTGGCAGTGGCTGTGTTAGGGGATGGAGGAGTTCCCCGTCGTCTGCCGAGAACAGAACGTATATTTCCTGTGTTCTTTTTTTTTTTGTCGAAGACGTCTGTCAATTTTATGGCTACTGACCCAGAAAAATGGAATATTAAAGAAGCCTTTCCAAACGTGTGAGGGGGGTTGCTGTTCCTGGGTTCGGGGGAGACGGCCTGTAATACGTTGGATTTGCCTGTTGGCTCGAAACGGAAATAATGATGTTCCTGGATGACATCAGCAGTCGACACCGCTATATGTAATTCGATTAGCAGCACTTACAGTGCCCCCCGCCCCACTAAAACCCTCCCTCTCCCATTCCTATTATACGCTCCTTCATACCACGCTTCCCCACCGCTAGTGGCTTGTATTTTAATTGCGTCAAATAAACAGCAGGCCTTCACCACCCCCACCCCCATCCCCACCTCCCCCTCTCACAGCACGAGTCATCATCCATCTTTTTATGGCCACCCTCCCCCCCACCCCAGCTAATGGCGCACTTAGTCCACAAACAAGGTAACGCAAAAATACTACACTGAACAGGATATTTCGGGAAGAGAACAGAACAGAGCCCATAAGGAAACTATTTCGAATGGAAAAGCAACAGAAGGACAGAGCCTGTGGGCTTCTAGTTATTGAATTTATTCCACAAATCTAACCAGAGATACGAGCATGTATTATTAATAGAAACGATTATTAGAGCAGATATTTGGAATTGACTGAGTCACTGGGCATCAGTTCAGTTAGTTAATGAAATGATAAATGGAATTGGGAAAGCTGTTTGGGATGATAGAATAGAATCGCTGAACAAGAGCAGAGAAAGTTGTAAAAGAATAGTAAATGAAGGCTGACCAGAAGTAGTAGATCTTGTCGAAAGGATAGACTTAACCTTAGGTTGAGAATATGGGAAAGAAAAGGTAGACTGAAGACGAGAAAAGGCATCCAACTGGCGGGGAAAAGGATCCTTAACGAGTTAAAGGGAATCCCAAATGGTATACTAAGGAAAATGAAAGAAAATTCTGAAAATAATTCAAAGCAGGGAAGATGCGAATCAGGCAGCTAAATCAAATAGTTTCAGGCTGAATATTCCCTGAGCTAAGCTGGAACACCCTCAAGAGGCTATTAGGACACCTGGAGATCCTGTTTAGGAGCCCTAAATTGTATGGGCTGGATCCATAAAAGGTAGATTAAAAGATCAAAGCAATTCCCCAAGCTATCAATGGAAATGGCTGACACCTATCCTACACTCAAAGTGCTCCTTGTAAAATGTTGCACAAATAAAATCGAAGGCAGGAGAGCTGAAGCTAAAGCTCCTTCGGCTGCCCGCCCAAGCAATCATCATAATTTATTCAGCATTCGACATCACCAATCGCATTCCCTGGATGCGCTTTCCTTCGTCTCTACCTGTGCCCTGCTGCTTTACGACTCTCTTTTACACAGCTTGTCTGCCGGCAAAATACTTTCTAATCCGCACATCCGCCTCAATGACAATCTGCAATCTGGTTACCCATCCAATCCCCCAGGCCACAGAACAAATTGCAATACAATTTGCAGTGTCCACTAAGCCGGATCCGCCTGCCATCCTCAGTCCCTTCCACCCACAAACAACGGAAAACACTCGAAAAATGCCAGCAACAAATTGCATGGATTTGCGCTTCAAAAATGCCTCTCTCTCTCTCTCTCTGTCCCTTGGTGGCATGCAACGTGCCTCTCTGTGCGGTGTCTCCTCCTCACCTGTCGCTTGCCCTTTGCCCTCTTGCACTGCGTTCAGCTGCATCAAATTTATGTAGATACAAAACTGCAATTCAACGAGCGAGAGAATGGCCAGGAGTGGGAGAGCAGCGAGCAGCGAGCAGTGCACAGTACACAGAGAACAGAGAGCTTGCAGCGGAAAAAGTTCATCTTGTTTTCTCTGACATTTTCATTGAGGAAAATGCTACACAAAAATGAAAATGAGCTGGCGCAACCCTTGCATGGCCAGGACTGAGAGCTCGAGAGCTTCGAACTCGCAGCCGGAGCCGTAGCGGGAGCGGCAGCCTGAGCCTGGCTAAAAGCATATGGAGGTAACTTTATTGTTTTTACATTTGATTTTTTATGGGTCCAAGGGGTGGGTGCTGGGGTGGGTGCTGCACTGGCTGGGGTGGCAGGGCAAAGTGCACAGGCACAAGCACACGGCACACTGCACGACGACGGTGACGGCGACATAGGACACAGAAACGCCGCATAAATTCAGCTCCCAGAGAGAGAAAGCGAGAGAGAGCAGAGCAGAGCGACTGTCCGCGTCGCTTGGAAAAGTCTATATATCATATATATTTCTATATAATACGAAGGTGGCAGAAGGGGTGCCTGCCGAGGGGGTGGCTTTTTGAGCACTGGAAATACGAAATACGAAACGCAACGACTGCTGACTGGAAACTACCCTCGACGAAGCTGCGACTCGACTCCGATACACAGCGCAAAAAATCTGCTCTACAAAATTTCCACAAGCGGGACACGCAGCGAGTGCAACAGAGAGCGATGGCTAATGGTATAGCCGCCGGCGAGAGTGAGATGGGGCGAGTGAGAAAAACCATCCCCTAAGAATTGGGGGAGATAATATATTTCTGCAATTGGGAATGCGCGCGCAACCCTTGAAAGATGATGACGAAAGCGACGACGAGCGACGACGAGCGACCGAGGGACCTACCGACCGAACGACCGACCGTTAGACCGAGACGTTGGTGACCGCTTCCCGGGGTTGCCTTTCAGTCAACTTTGGGTTTTCGTACGTGCAATTTCTCCCGGCACCATGACGGATCACGGAACGAAAATCAACTCAAGAAATCTAACATTTTGGATAGCCCTCTTCAATATATATACGAATGCGAATGCGAATACGAATATACCCCCAAAGGAACCCAAAGCCCGCTCACACACAAACCAAAAAAAACCAACAAACAAACAAAAAGTGTCCTTTAGCAAGTGAAAAAAAGTGTCAAATATCTATGAAAATTATGCGTAAAATGCATACAGCAGATATACATATATACATATATACGTTATATACATACATATATCCGGCGGCATAGATCGGCGGAGCAGAGAGGGCGCTTGCCATTGATATTGTCCTGTCACAGCAGTATTGTAACTTAATTATAGCTTACTGCTGAGTCGGGGCATTAACATTGTTGAGCGCCATTGGCAACGATTGGCAGCGGAAGGAAAAGCTACGGAAAAGTGCTACGAAAAACCCCACAAAAACAAAAAAAACACACATGAAAGCGACTTTCTTTCCATTCCGGCTTGATGAAATCCTTCAATCCACACACGAACACACAGACAGAGTTGTATGTATCTGTGTGTGTGTGTATATGAGCAACCGGAAAAATCAATTTTCCATTTTTAATTCAAAGCTCAAACAGAGAGAGAAAGAGAGAGAGAGAGACAGAGAGGATGCTGTATCATCTGCAGTGCGAGCGAAAGAGCAGTCTGATAAGAGACAGAGAGAGTGAGAGAGATGGCAAGCTAGTGAGTGAAAGAGAGGGAGAGAGCAAAGAGAGGCAGAATGTGCTCACAAAGAGAGCAAAGAGAGAGATAGAGACATAGAGAGAGACAAAAGCTGGATGAAACATTTCGAAATGAAACATGAAACTTTCGACGGGAAAATTCAAAGGGAAAACCGTTGATTCATACATGAAAATCTCCGAAAAATATGAAGGAAATATTGAACCAGCGATTAAGCTAAAGCCAGACTTGTAGCAAAAAGTATCCAATCCATTGTGGGTAGGGAAGGGAAGGCTGCATTTTGTGTTGGGAAAACAAAAAGGGCATGCCGCTCGACCGACCACTCCCTGATTTTAGCCTGCCTTCGTGGGTGTACCAGAGCACGACGAGAGAGAGAGTATCTACAAGGGTAAGAGTAAGGGCAGTGTAGAGTAGGGGTAGGGGGTGGGGGGAAGCTGAGCGAAGGGTGGCGCATTATATGCTTGCCAAAAAAAAATATTGTTGCCAGCCTGAAATGCCGGATAAATCCTGGTAGATGCAGCCCCAGTCGGAAACATCATCTCAACATCATCATCAACCCCTAAATATAATTCTGGCGCATTAAAAGGGCGTGAGGACAGAGAGGAGAGCACCAAAATGGGAATACAACAAAAAAAAAAAGATTGGAAAAGATGACAAAGATTAAGGGCAACAACAAAAGCAACAAAAAAAGACAGAAAGATGAATTGGTGTAGATTGAGAGCAGCTGAAAAATATGATTTAGTTGCAGCCAGCCAGCCAGCCAGCCAGCCAGCCATTCAGTTTCAGGCAACAGGGAGCAGGAAGCAGGCAGCAGGGAGCAGGGAATCCCCCTTCGTGGCTAAGTAAGGGTTGCTGCTCTTCGCCAACAGTTTATATGCATTTTGATGAGGATAATGGCTTAGCCTACAAAGGGAGACGTGTACGCGGTGGGGGGTCCAAGCAGAGATGTCAGAGAGGGTGTGTGCTAGAGTAGAGAGGGAGGAGGGAGGGAAGGGAGAGTGAGGAATATGGAGATTGGTTATACCGGCCTCTAATGTTGCCTGCCCTTGCCCAGCCCAGCCTAGCCCAGCCTGCACATGCTGTTGCCGCCTGTCTGTCAGCATTTTGGGCGTTGGTGTGCGGCGGCTGGGCTTGTCTCTGCCATCTATGTATGTGTCTGTACATCTGTATCTGTCTCTGTACCTGTATCTGTGTGCGTTGTTAAATACTTCGAAATTGGCTAAGCGTTTGTTGTGCTTATCAAATTGACAACGCTTTGCTGTGCTTGAGGTAGCCCCCAAATGATTCAACATTCCACATACACCTGAAGAGCGAGTAGAGGAGAGCACCATTTACGGAACATGTGCGTATGCGTATGCGTGTGTGTGTGTGTGTGTGTGTGTGTATATAGTTGGATGGCTTTGATGATGTACTAAGGGATGATGCAATTTAATATGCACCAGAGGCAGGCAGAGGAAAAGCACAGAGGAGCCAGTGAAGTACTCGTTGCCGTGGAACCCCAAAATGTTGCAGATGAAAGTAACCAAAGAGCTGCAAGTACTCATCAAGCGGGACGAGGGATTTCCCTTTGTGGAAGGATCAAATGAATGGATGTTATCTGAGGGCCATCGGCGTAAAATGGAATAATCAATTAATTATACCGAAAATTATGATAAATATAAATATTCCCAAATTGTTCATCTTAGAGAAATTCTATGCAATAAATCCTAACATATGTACATATATCATATTATATATCCTATTATATATTTTTACCATTTACTCAACGATGAATCTGTGAGAATCTATTAAAATAGAACTAATGTAACATAGGCAAACAAGGAGTTTTAATTAAGAAAAAATATGTTTTAAGCACACAAGATTAAGCATAATGTACTACACGAGTATTGTATGCTATAAGAAAGTTAAATCAAATAATATCAAAGTACCATAAGGTACTGAAAACTGTAGAAAATGAATGAAAATTCGTTCGCATTGTTATTTAATGGAAACACCGCCTATTGTAAATATTAACTGATTCAATGCCACATAATTATATCCCTAAACTGAGTCTCTTTTGGCTAGAAACTGGAACTTCGGAACTCTGTTTAAATCTGAATAAATCTTCATGTCTTCATGCTATATTCTCGCAATAAAACCAATTGATATTTAACCATTTTAAGCAACAACAAAATGTCAACAAACTGAATGCTTTTAAGTACCCATATCAAACATACATACATACATATGTGTCTGTTTATAGACAATGACCTTTATTTTGATGGGCCTTGAATTAAACTTTTTTAATGATTAACTGCCTGCAAAAAGTACCTGCATACAAAAAAAAAATATAACCAGCGAAAGATGATGATAAAAAGTGCGGAAATTACGTTGACCTAAAAATTAAATTGTCGAGCAAGTTTGCCGGCACGGAAAGAGAGCGAAAGAGCGCTCTGGGGCGAGGGGTGGAGAGGGAGAGAGGGTGAGGGGAGAGAACTAAACGCACTTGCACTTATGCACTTCAAATATGATGAAAAGGTAAACGCGGAACATAGTCACATTCGCATTCGCATTCACATGAATACTCACACACAAACACTCAGAGACATTCACACTCATTCACACACAGTCACGACACGACAACAAAATGCAGAGACATGATGCAAAAGGAAGAGGAGGAGGATGGGAATGAATGAGAGAAGGATACGCTTCCTGAACAGGTTAAGGGAGGGGGTGGGGCTGGTGCATGTAAATGCATGGAAAAACTCAAGGGTTAAGGTAAGTGGTTGTCCCCCTGCTCCAGTTACCCCCCATTCCAGCTCCAAGCCGCCCCCTGCAATCCCTCAAGCAATCCACCCAGCCATATGCAAATTGTCGGTGCTTTTGTAAGCTTATTAAGTGCTTGAAAGTGCATTAAAAAAAAAACATATGGCACACCACAGGACAGGACAGCAACAGCAACAGAACAGAACAGAACATAACAGGGAGAGGCAAGTAACGATGAAGCAGGATGGGCTAGGGAGAGGCAAGGACCTGCAGCAGTCAGGTAAATGCTTTCAAGTCAACCCACTCGGAAATGAGAACTCAGGCGAGTGCTGCTGCCTTCCCTTCTACACCCCTACAAATGACAGCATTGAAATGAGCAACATGTCAGGACCATGTACACATGCTTCGCCTGCAGGTGCTACAGCTGCGAATGGACATGATGTTGGGTGCTGGGCAAAAAGTTGTGCCCGCTTTTTGGTGTAATTTTGTTAATTAAAAGGTGTGACAAAAGCTGGGCAGGGCAACGTCAACGGCAACGGCAACGCACTGTAAATCAGACTCGAATTACTGAAATGCAAACCAACACATCCTAGACATCCTAGCATCCTTCAACAAGTATTTGGCAAGGACATTTAGCACAGGAGTCACACAGACCCCAAGCATTGCGCATTTGCATACAAAATTGTCAGTCAGTCAGGGGATTGTGCAGGGGTGCAGGGGAGGTACAGAAAATGAAGATGCCACTTGAGAGGTTGTCAGACCAACCAGACAACCATCGCAGACAAGTGGCCGCCGCCGTACTTCAGGAGACTGAAGGACTCCTCTGCCCGGCCGGAAATGCTTGCTCTCTCTCGCTTTCTGTCTCAGGGAGATTAAAAAGCAGGATGCTGCCCAAATTGAGAGGCAGCCTGACATAAAAGTTGCTTAAAAACTTCTGGCTTTATGATTTTTGTTTAAACAATTAATGAGGAATAAAAATTGAAATATCTGCTGGAATTCTAATAGCTTGAAATTCTTTTTATTCCCCCCGAAAAAATATTTCAAACATTTCGTTGCAACGGATGCTGTGGAGATGCCATTAAAAGCTACTTGTGAAAGCACACAAAAGCTAGGAAGCAGAGCTTTGGCGCTCACTGGAAGCTTCATAAAGTTTGAAACATCTCCTTTGGTCCAGAACATAACTGTTTTGGAAAGCTTCCGCGAAGCTTTTGGTAGGAAACAACCATGACCAGCCATAAAACAACAAAAATTATAGAAAACACGAGAGCTAAAAGCTCTCGCTTAGACTTCATCCAGGATAAATGATACAGGATAGGATAGAATCCTTAACAGAATCTCACACAAAGCAGTTAAAGCTTTTCTGTACACTTCGATGCTGTTAAGTTTGAAGGAGAAATAAACATTTTGGCACAGAAATTATTTTGGGAAATAAATAAAAAAATATTGCCACAAAAAGAAAAGTTTGGCTCAGAAAAGTTTTTACATTTTAGACAACATTTTTGAACGACTTTCAAGCAACATTTCGGCACGTCAAGCAGCAGACTTTGCTATTGAAATAAATCTTCAATTAAGATGTCAACAATTTTTTGGGTCGGTTGGTTGAGCTCTTAACTGATGTAACAAATTCGTTTAGGCTGCGTCATTGTTTACATATAACAACAGCGACAAGGAGCAAGCAGCCGCCACAAAAGGGTCCTCCCCCAAGTATGTGGCTGAGTCAGCAGCAAGCAGCAAGCAGCAGCATCATTCTCATACTCATCTTCGTGCAACGCATCCTGCTTATGTTCGCAGGATGCAATGCCTTGAAGTGGCACTTGAGAAAATGCTTCTTTCGGGATCTTGAAGGGGGTACGAGACTACCCGCGTACGAGGCTGGAGACACACTTGTCTGCTAAATGCTGACACCAAAGACTGGCTCAAGTATTTTGCGGGCAAATAGTCCCGAGTCCAGAGTACTCCCCCCTCTGTACATGCTGAATATTGTACGTGTATATCCTCGTAATAAAAGTCACTCGAGTGACATTTGTACTGAGCCTGCGGCCATGGAGGCAAAAGGCAAACAAAGCTTAGGCCATAAGCAAGGAGTGGGGCCTCCGCTCCTGCTCTGGAGTTCATTTTACAGTCGCTGTTTTTTAATCGATTATTGCCGCGTTATTGTTTCTGTTTTTGTTTTTTTTTGCGCCCTTACAACTCCTCTTCAGTGCCAGGGCAAATCCTGTCTGAGTGTTGGGTTGCATTTGCAACAAAACAATGGGGCAGCCGGCAGCCAGCAGCCAGCAACACAAAATGCAAATGCAGAAATCTGAGATTGTACATTGAACTTGTGCTGTATCATCATCATCTCTGTGCTGTACCGCATACCCCCATCCCCCCCAAGCAGCAGTAAGGGGCTGTGGATTTTACAGCATAAATTGAAATGTCCTCGCCACATCATATTCAATATAAAAAAAAACATCCAGATAAGCAGGGAGAAGTCTGCCAAGGGTTACCTTCTGGTTTCGAATGGGGGGGCTTCGTGGGGTTATTTTTCATTCTACACACTTTTCATTCGCCGTTGTTTTCGTCACGTTCTGCGATCAGCGATAGCTGCGTCCTTCACTTATTTTAGCTCAAGAAATGCACGCGCCGGATGTCGTTAAAATGGCGACTGCCGCCGCTTCCGGTTGTCGGGTGTCGGCTGTCAGGATTCGTATGCGTAGTCGCGAAATATGTGAACTTACCTGCAAAGTAAACAAAAAAGGGAAATGTGCAAAATCACGATTAGTATGTGGTAACCAATAGGCATGGGGCTTATCAAAAATTCCTTAAGTGTAAATTGCCAATGTGTAATACGTTTTTGTTTGTTATAATAATAAAAATATATGCAAGATTGATTTAAAATTAACAAACCACCGATTTAATAGCCTACTTAGCAGTTATCAGGAGAATTCAGGCAACAGTAGGGTAATGCTTTCAAATGCTCTGGCGTATGTTCAGAATGTGCCTGAGCTATCACCTGAGCCCTAAGAAATTTCATCTACTATAGCTAGACTCCTGCAGATACTGTGAAATGTAGTAGGTTTGATCGTAACACATTATATTTGAATTCCGCTTTGGGTGCGCAATATTGCTCTTGATTTGGGATGACTGCAAATTCTGCATCAATTAGGAGCGTTGCAAGGTGCAATTAAATTCAGCCTCCGCTCACCCCATAATGGTACTTCCATCTTTGATACGTAACCTGTGCTGCGTAGGGCAAACCTCAGATGTTTGGTCACATTTATGCGGCACGAGCTGTGGCTTGCCCCTCTTCAGGTTTAGCCTCGCAGCAGCAGGGAAGATGTGCGTGGCACAGGAAATACATTTGTAATGTAATGGCAAGCAGCCACTTGCAGTGTTAAAGATTGTCTGTGGGTTCTACATAGTGTTAGAAATATGAATAACGTGAGTATCCATCCTATCCACAGTAGAATTTGCTTTGTAGATTTTTTAGTGTTTGTAGAAAATGTTTTGAAAGTTTTAAAGAAGTTTTTCATATAAGGAAAAGAAGTGTCTACAGAAAATGATTAGCTTTTCCCTGACGTTTCCCTTGCAAGAACTTTAGTTAATGTTAACAATGTCTACTCAACCTGTACCTACAGTTATCCCTATTATTTCTATTAAAAGTCTTACTATATAGATGGACCTATCCCAAAAAGAAGGAACTTGGGAAGTGCTAAATGGCGAGCTTACACACAAAAAGTTGGTCACTGGCACAGATACCCCAAAAAAAACCTCAAAACTCATCTCTCTCTCTCGCTGTTCCCCTCTGTTTCCCCTCTCAGTCTCAAACTGTTTTCTGGCAGAACATTTATGGACTCAACCGATTAGCAGCTAATGGGTGTGGGAGAGAGAGAGAGAGCAGTCAGTTACAGTCATTCATCCGCCAACAATTACCGCTTGTTAAGAAGAAATCAATGAAGAGGCCCCCAGAGCGCAGACTGCTGGAGCAGAGAGTGTGAAGCTCTGCATATTAATCAGTTGTAGAGAAAGAGAAACAGAGAGATAGAGAGAGAAATGCAGTACACAAAAATATAAATGTGAAAATGTGTCCCAAATACGACGAGTAATGAGGGGGCCAACCAGATGCCAGCCAGTTATCAGTCAGTTGCTGCCCGTTGAGGTTGGTTTCTGTGTTGGATTCCGGATTTAACCTAAGCACAACCCACCACCCGCCACAGCCGTAACGATGAGGATGCTGCTGATTTGTCAGGCAGGTGACTACATCTACAGCAACATACCATCATCAGCATCATCATCATCATCATCCATAGTGAATTCAGCCTCATTTGTGGATGATCTCTGTAGTCGTAGATTCTTGTGTCTAATGCACTTTCGTTTGCAGTTTGTTTGTGGCTGGCTGCAGCAAAACTACTCGTAAAAGAGTCTGATTACAAAGCCCATGGACTGGAGAAGGACAATGCAGACAACAATCAATTGCAGCAGATGGATCTGCTGCAGCTGGAGCAGGAGCAGCAGCAGGAGCAAGAGCTGATGCAGGGGCAGCTGTCAAGACCCGCAGTGCAAGTAAAAGTGACAAATGAAGTGGAAAGTGCCATGAGAATGATGATGATGATGACTACATTGGGGCTGATGGGCAGGCAGCCGGTGCAGCAGCAGCCGGAGCAGCAGCATCAGACAAACTACTTTGACACACAAATGGCAAACGGACTGCCATTGCTGCTGTCATTGTCTAACCTAATGAGACCCCGTCCCAGTTCTAGTTTCAGTTTTAGCTCTGACAGCAGCACGAGCTTGCTGCCAATATTGGATGGTCATAACTCGGCCATCAGTCCGGGCACAGATGAACAATTACTTCGATTGCAATCGGACTACAAGCTGCTGTACAATGCCGAACGACACACGTACTTCCAGCTGCATACCATAACCGGCAATCAAATGGATGCAACGGCAATGCCCAATCGAAGGCTCTTTCAGCAGGCAGTGGGCAGCACTTTGAGTGCCGCCTTCGGCCTGAATGTGTTGCCAGTGGATGGACATGGACGGGCCGTGACCACGGAGACGGTGCATCTCTATGATGCCGCCTCCCTGCGCCAGTCGCGCTTCAATCCCTTCAATCCGACACGGTGTGTGGGTGTGGCACTTCAGATGGATTTGCCCCCAGTGTAATCTCTTTTTCTTTCTCTGCTCTGCTTTAGCATCCTCATCCATGGCTGGCTGGGGAATGCAAATGCCAATATCTACAGCGCCCTGCTGCCGGCATACCTGTCGCTGGGCCAGGGCCGCTACAACATCTTCACCGTGGACTGGGGCCGCGGCGCCATAGCGGACTATATTACGGCCAGCTATCGGGTGAAGCCCGTGGGTCAGGTGCTGGCCAAATTCGTGGACTTTCTGCATCGGGAGGCCGGTCTGAGGTTTGAGGATCTGCAGCTGGTGGGCTTCAGCATGGGCGCCCATGTGGCCGGACTGGCCGGCAAGCACCTGCAGACGGGTCGCCTGCGGATGATCCGTGCCTTGGATCCGGCCCTGCCCTTCTTTCGCTATGCCCAGGACAAGGAGCGTCTGGCGAAAGCGGATGCCGATTATGTGGAGGTGCTGCACACCAGTGTCGGCAGCTACGGCTTCGATCGCCCGCTGGGCCATGCCGATTTCTACGCCAATTGGGGCAGTCAGCAGCCGGGCTGCTTCTGGCGCGAGTGCAGCCACTGGCGGGCATTCATCCTCTTTGCCGAGAGTCTGCGGCCCGGCGAGGCATTTCCCGCACGCGGCTGTGCGGTCAGCGAATGGCAGCAGTTGACCCGCTTCCATCGCTGCCCCAGGCAGACGACCGACAAATGCCACAGCATGGGCGGCGATTTGGCCAATGCCTCAATGGAGCTGCTGCTGGCCCGACGACAGGGTGTCTATTATTTCGAGACAAATGACAGGCCACCCTATGGAAGGAATGTCAGCCGCCAGAAGCGGCAGAAGGCACAAATAAATAGAAGAACAGTCGAGTAGAATAGTAGCGGGGGGAAATGTAATGAGCAAAATGCCAGTGCAGTTCGCGTTTTTATTTCTAATTAGTAAGTGCACACACACACATGTGTGCCTGTGTGTTTGTGCCATAAGTACACGAGTATGTGTGTATGAGGAGCTGTGCTGTTCCATTTCTAAAAGCCTGGCTGGCTGGCAAAATTAAAAAATGCTGCCATGTGTAAAATGCTTTTCATGTGCCAGTCACAGGCAACAGGCAAAACAGGATACACACAAAAAAATATGCAGCAAAAACTAGGAAACGAAATGAACACACAAAAACTGCGGGGGGAATAGAAAATAAAGAGGGGGAGGAAGGATAGCAGCGATGTTTGATGCCCGAAAATGTATGCTTAAAATTAATCACTTTTAATGTGAAACTAATGGAAATTGTATGAAGCAACCTTTGCATTTAGTTTTAAATATCTACAGCCATAAACAACAAAAAATGTGTACCAATCGATTTGAGAGTAGAAATTGGTAAACAATCAGAACAAAAATTCATTTGAAATTTTTTGTTTTTTTTTTGTAACTATTACAATAAAACATTGAATTAAACTAGGAAATGCTGAAATAAATCCCTCAATTATTGGCTGGGAATATTGGTTATACTTTAGATTTCAAAGATTAAACCCCCAAAATTCCGTTAATTTTGGAATTAATGTCATACGAGTATTCCGTGTAATCTCATCTGCTGGGAGACATTAAACTTTGTTGTTGCATTGTTCTTTGCGCAGCACATAAATTAAAAAACTTGGCCAAGCTTGAAGCTTGGGCTTTAATTGGCCAGCACGCGCTTGAGGGCCGAATCCACCCTCGTAAAAAAAACCTAAAACAAACCATGGCATACTTTCGGGCCATTGGATGGGTCCAGACAGCGAGATGTGGAGGCCAAAGAGCACAGAGACCATGCCAAAATGTCGCACGGCTGCCGCTAATGTGATTTTTACGCATCATTTGAGTGAACAACAACAACAACAAAAATTGGCCCAAAGGCAATATCAACACAAGCCCGAAAAACCGGCAAAAAACTTGGCCTTCGCGTTTGCCGTAGAAAATTACGTGAGCAAATATTGGCAAAGGAAACACAAAAATATTCCCCCATTACACTTGATTTGCTCAAGCAATAGCCAAAAAAATATATCTAGGATATTTAAGTTTATTTCAAAAATTGTTGAAAATAAATATTTAAAGAGTTGATGAAACAAAATTGTATATAAATTATAGATCACAAAGCGGCAACTTTAAAAAGTGCAAGTATGTACATTAAAAACAAAATGATATCCAGTTTTGCACACAATAATTTTCTACGTCGGTTCTTTGTCGTATTTTGAATGAATTTCTCCATAAAATAGTTTTCTATATATTTTCACTGACATTTCCTTACCACAACATGGTCTCTAGGTAATTCATTTCACAAGCAGATATTTTTTTTCGCTCTTTTTAGTATGCACAAATTGATTAAGTAAACGAAGTAAGATCTTATTATGATGATTCCACTTCCTTTCGGTTGAATCAGCAAATTAGGGCTGGGGGTGGGGACTCGCACACACACAGTTGCAGCACAAAAATTGTCTAAGTAAATTAAGAAGATTTCCTTGAGTTTTTCCCTCACTTGCAGCGGCAATAATTCAATTATAGTGAATTAAATTGAATTAGCACAAAAATCCGAGCAAGAAACTCGCACATTTAAAAGGAATTATTTCTTTTTTTTTGCTTGGTTAAAACTTGTCGGATAATTTCCTTTTTGGCCCGGTGTAGACACAATGAAACGAGTAAAATGAATCGAGTAAGTAACGGCCCCCCGTCGACTGTTGCCGGTTGTGCACTGCAAAGCAAACTGAAATTGTTCTCAGCTAAATGGAAAGACAGCTACATAAAAAGAAATGGCTAATTTGTGTCGCGTCTTCCAGTGAATGGTTGAAAGAGATGGTAGTAGGGTACGCCAAGGGACTGGGATTGAGACTGCGGACTGGGTACTGGGTACTGGAGGGAGTGGGTGCTTGGGTCTCAGGGAAGCCTATGAAATGTGGCCCGCACTTGAGCCAAAGAGTTTGACGCACAAAATGCACAAAACTGAACTGCAAAACCGAACCAAGAGCCGAACCAAAGGCTGATGGCTGAAAAGAGAACAGAACACGGCCTGGCTCGGGTTGGGGTTAGGGTTGGGAGGGTTGGGTGTTGGCGGTTGGCGCTGAGCCGTCAGACAATGCATTCCTAATTCCTGGCAGAATGAGGGGTATATGAGGGCGGTTCTACCTACCAGACCAGTCTCTCTTTTTTTGTGGGGGGGCGGCTGCCATGTGGCAGTAACCCAAGTCCCATCCAACCTGTCATAAAGTATCGCGCCTCCTGCTTCCGTTTAGGTTACCTGTGTCTGTGTGTCCCCTTCGCACAAAGCTTCGTGTTCAAACCCGCAATGGCTTCCGGATAGGACACCACCCAGGAACAGGCACAGAGCCCTCCAGCAGATAAGTTTGCCTTTTGTTTGACTTTGGCAGGAGCAGGGGCAGCGAGCAGGAGCATTTTACTTTGGCTTAGGCTGCTCTTGTTGCAGAAATAAGTAGAAGGATTAGCCAAGCTGTTCTTCTGCTCATCGCTGAGAGCGGCTTTAGCCTTGAGGAAGCAACCAAAAACCCACCCAAGGAGCAACTGTCAATGCCAGAGGAAAGCTGTAGGCAAAACTTCCATGCGTTGTTGGACAGTGTTGGATGAGTTTGTAGCAGAACAAAAACCCGCATGCGATGGCTTCCATGTGGGTGTGAATAGCACAGGGCTGACAACATGCCCAGCAGGTGGTCCGAGGGTCCTGGCTGGCACCAGGGGCTCGGTTCGGTTCGGTTCGGCTTCTGTGGTGCAGTGGTGCTGTGGGATTACATCGGTTTGGTGACCAACAGAATGTTTACTTGATTGAAAGGATAGCTTGAACGAATCAGTTAATTGAATGGTGCTGAATGTTCAGCGAAATTCTCGGGAACTGTTAAATTTAAACAGACACACAAACTGCTGATTAAAGGAAATATTCACAAGGATTGCGGAGAATACTTCCATCGAAGAAATTCATTGGAAGAAGCAATAGTTTTAGCGAGCAAATAGATGAATGCTGCAGAAGGAAGGCAGACGACGAGGAAGCAACCACCACAGGAAATTGAGGAGGAGTAGAGCTTCTTTGAAGGATTCATTGGAAATGATTCAATAAAGTAGGGCACAGGGCATATTTACATGCAAATATATGAAGAGTATTCAAGTCAATATGCATTGGTTGCACCTACGCTGCAGATATTGGCAAGAGCTCCCATCGAAGATGAACAGGATGGATTCCAAGAAGAAATAATATTAGTTAACATGAGCAGAGGGTTCAATAATGAAAGTAAGAGGATTCTCCGAAGGAAGTCAAAGGGTAAGCTAAGGTATAAAGACTTCCATTTGGTTCCAATTATGCGGAAGAAATTTCAATGCATTCCCGAGTGGAAATTCAATCAATAACCTTTTATGAAAAGGATTCAATGGCAGGATTAATTAAATGATTTTCTTTTAACTAGAGACGAAAAATTGTTGGGCACGCAACAACATTAACAGAGCATTGAATGAAGAACTGAATGGATTTGATGAAGACTCTTCAGACATGAAGGACCTCCACCTTGGATAAATTGAGATTCGGAAGAGATAGGGATATCATTCATATCTCCAGGATTAAGCTCCAAATATAAGCTAATTATTAAAACTTTATTCCATTTATAATTCTCAATCAATTCACAGAACTTTTAGCAGACACACCAACACGGTGCAAAAACTTTGTCCCACACACAGCACAGTCATAAATTCAGGATGGAATGGGGCTTTTCCTCCCCATCTGACACGAAAGTTGAGGTAACTATCAAAATCCAACTAGCAGGTAACAATTACATCATTTTACAGACAATTCCAAATTGAACAAGGTCTTTTCGGGGCGCTGCTACCATGGGATGATGGTTGGTGGTGGATGTGCCTTGTGCTGTGGGCGCTGCACTTATACCCAAAACTCACTCAAACAATTAGCTGAAAAGGTGGATGAGAATGAGGGGCCACAATTTGGTTGGTTGAGAGTATGAGTCAGAGTCAGAGAACGAGACCGAGACCGAGCCCGACCCCTGCCGTTGTCGTCGTCGTCATCGTCAACTGAAGGAAGCCTTACTATGAAAAAGTTTCAGTTCTTTTTTTTTTTTTGCGCAAACAAATTGGATTATTCGATTACGTGTTTGTACAAGCCAAGAGGTGGGTGGAAAGGGGATGGAGAGGGGCGAACAGGTGGTGAGGGGTAAACAGAGGTTGGCTTGTAAAGCGGCCAAGGGAACATGTTTTTAAGGGCACCACAGGGGCTTGGTTCCATTTCCATTTCCACCAGCATTTTCCATTTTTCAGAGGGTTTGCGCAGGCAGAGTTCCGATCCGTTCAGTATTTGATTTTGATTTATTTGGCATTTGTTTGCCAATTGGCAAATGTTTGCAAATCTATGGAGACCAATGCGAATGTAATCTATAATAGATAGTATCTGGAGAAAAAAGTATCTGTTGGTGGCAAAAATCGAATAGGGTTTCGCTCTCTTTACTTTCTTTCAAAGGTATTGAATGTGGCCAATGAATGCATTGAATGGGGGGTATTGTAAATGAAGATTATACTTAGATATGCTTTCAAATAGCAGACAAAAATTAAGGGAACTTAAGGAATTTCTATGGAATTTGGAGAATATTTTAACTCTTATTAATCTGAATTTTAACAATTGACAGCAGCACTTAAAAGTATTTTAAAAAAATAATTCTATCTACTATATTTCCATTCAATTGAAAGAATCACTTGGAAATGTCCCCTCATTCATGCCTACCCTATGTTCGTGTGAAATCTTTTTTTTTTGGGTAGCCAACAGTCCAACAGCTGCCGACACTCAACTAACCGACACTCAAATTGAAAGTCAATATACAGCTGGCAGCAACTGCAATTTATTGTTACAAAAAACTGGCTTAATTGCTGGCAAATGGAAAAATCGTTTGGTAGCGGGCAAAGCCGCATGTTCTGGTATTTTTTTTCTATGCTGCTGAAAGGGCATTGAGACAAGTGGCAGCGATGTGTAAAGGTAGGGAAATTGCTTGTTTTCCTATAGAATTTTATACATGGTGGACAGTTGTTTGATATTTGCGCTCAATAATTTCATTTTATAAGTTTGATATTTATTTTATTTGTAATTTCGGCTAGCCCGCAGCTATTCGTAGCTCCTGTCAAATGGTGCGTATGAGTGATTTTTAGATTTACATTTCAATAATCCATCCACACAAGGAAATAACCTTGTGATGGCCACAATTTGGGTTAGAGGTACCAGAGGGTCCCAAGGCAGCCCGCAGCTGTTTTGTAGGCAACAAAATCAACAGAAAAGGCGTTGAAGTAAAGTGTGAACCATACAAAAGTAGTACCCATAAAGGCGTTAAGGGCAACAACATCTGCAATTTATGCAGAATCGATGAACAGAGTCAGAGTCGAGAGCACACACACACACACACAAACACACAGCAAAATGCTGACTGGCTAACAATTAACCCTTTACGTGCCAATTGCCTGCTAAATAAATTAGCCCATGAAGGTGGCTCCGTGTGACTGAATTTTGATTGAAAAACCCCCATCGTAAGTGTGGAGTCAGCAAAAATCTTAGCCCTGCCACCACGTCCCATTGCTCTGACGCCTTTAAGCAGGCCCTAAAAAAGTTTTCTTCCTCCGGTCTACTTCAAAAGGCATCACCCATCGAACACCGAAACAGAAAAGTAACCTTAAGGCGAAACGCCTCAAAACTTGAGGGCGGGCAGGCTATTTTCCAGTAATTTAATTAAGACTTTTGTTTGCTCTTTCCGTCAGCTTTGTTCGCTCACCACCCAAATTGTTTTTCGCCCGAATAAGGTTAAGAAAATAAATTAAGCATACGCCATGTGTGTGTGCGTGTGTGCTTGTGTTTGTGTGGCCTGTTGCCGTGTGGTTTTTGATGGTCAAAGGATGGGGAAAATTTCAAGTACACGCAAAAGATGAAGAGCCAATCAGTGGATTTTTTTTAAAGGTTTTTAAGAACTGAATGAGGGCAGTAAAAAAGAGTCCATAAACTGCTAAAAACTCTGAGTCTCAAGAGCCCAAACGATGCTTCTTCTAAGTCAGAGAACTTCCCTTAGTTTCACTGAATCTGCATAGAATATGTATACCAGGATTTCATACCCTTCATAACTTATTTTTCCTAGTTGTTTGCTCTGCCTTTGCCCTTCAATTATTGCCTTTTCCAATGACACTCTAACCCAGAAAAGAATTCTAATAATATAACACAAAACCTACAAGTAAGTAGTTCATTAGTGTAGCCACAACATATCCTCACTTAACTAAGAATGTAGTTTGCAAGTTAAAGAAGAATCCGCTCAGCTCCCTTTCCCTCACGAGCACTGGAACTGTCACCCATAAAAGAGCATCCATCAACTCACAAAAAAAAAAGGGGTCGGGTGGAGTGGGTAACAGCATGCCACAAAAATCCAAAAGTTACTTTACTTACCATTAAGCTTGACAGCCATCCCTGGATACCCCAAAATGTGCTACCCACACGAAATGTCAGATTTTACTTTTTATTTTTTTCATGCGAGTTGTATTATGCAAAGATGCTCCCACTGGGCAGGAGTGTACCACCCCACTATGCCATAGCACTGTGTGACACAATACAAATTGAACGGGGGATGGGGGTCCTACATTATAATTCATTGAGCGAGAGCAATACGATTTTTGGCATTTCTTAACTGTTCCCCCGAACGAGTGCAGCACAACTTTTAACAATGACATTCAGCAAAACCCGTATGAAAAAATCCATCCTGCACTCCACTTCACTCCACACCACTCCCTTTCCCTGCTGGGTAAATATTGCAAAAAATTGCATATGCCAGTCAGCCCCCTCCCCCCCTGGGTGGGTCAGAGGTCGCTACAGCAGCAGAGGCATCCCGTATGTACGGACGGACACAGACATGGACATGGACTCGTGATTCTGGGGTTCTGGTGTTCTGTACAGCTTTTCGGACCAACTTTTGCTTCACCGCAATTTTTGTCGTTTGTTGGCACTGCTTTTGCGCTCTCTTTCTGCCCTTTACTTCCTCTCTTTTTTTCCCTTATTTTTTTTTGTATTTACTTAAATTGTAAAACATGAGTTTGTATTTCACTTTTGTCATACGCATACGTTAACACGAACCAAACGTTTGGGGGGGTAGAGGGAAAAAAATTAAGCAATTTATAACGAATATTTAATTTTTTTAACGCTGCACAAAAATAATCAAATAAACGCTTTCAATTTACACAAATTGTCGAAATTGTTTTCCAACTGGAAATGCTCGCGAAATGTGCTGCTGACGTATAGACAGGATAACAGCATAACCATTTTAATAGTTATTTCCAACTTTTAAATAAGCGGTTTGAAAAAAAGATTGGCGGGATAAAGTGATTTACATTTGCAGCAATTATTCGCAGTAAGATTTGCTGTACACATTTTCCATAAAATATTAAAATCATTTCAAGGAAATGATTCAAACAAATTAAACAGTAATTACAGCTGGATGTTCAGCGTAATTTTTTCAGATTTTCCGCAGAAAAGAGTCTGTATTATTTACGTATTTGATGGTGGAAAAGTTGTACTGTCTTAAGACTGGAAAAGTTGACCCTTGGCTGATTGGAAAATTGCCCAGTCACGCTTAAACGTTGTACGATAGAAGTTGAAGCCATTTCGTTGACGAGCTGCTGTGTGTAACGAGGCTATAATTTAATTTCCTTCAAGTTGATAATTTCACTTAAAATTCTCCAGCTCTGAGCTCATTGAAATCCAACAACAAAACCCACACAAAATCGTTATAACATACAAAAAAAAAAAGAAGCAGCGAAGTACTGTAACCACTTAAACTTTAAGCAAAAGTGAACTGTAGGGCTGGGTATATTTTTACTTTCCCTATGGGGCTGGGCTGGGGCTCAACTTTGTTTCGCTTTTCATTGGATACTTTTTGTATGCCAATTATAAAGCTGCATGAGCTGCTGCTGCCAAAAGCGAAAAACCAAGTTCAAGTTGTCCTGCCACTGCCACTCGTAGTCCAAAATCCTCTGTGCTTATCCCCACTCCAAATGCCATTCCATTCGGCAAAAGTTTGATGCAATTTTTATTTGAATTTTCGCTTTAAAAGCTTTTGTTTTTGGCTTGTGGGTTTAATGGTTTTTTGGCAGTGTGACAACAAAAACTGGAATTGAAAATGAAAATAAAAATATGCATAATCCGAAACAGGTTGCGGGAAATATTATGACATGAGGGAGAGAAAGGGGACATAATTCAATGATGGGCTTTCGCCTCGCCCACTTGTGTCTTCCGATGAAAACCTTTTCATCGGTCGCTCAACATTCAATCAATAATTTTGTCAGCATCCGTAATTAAGCTTAAATCGAATGGCTTACCCAGCGTACTCGTATAGTGATGTGACATTCATCTCAGATACTGACCTGCAAAAGACACAGAGGAGAACGAAAAAAGGAAATGCAATTATAATGAGGTCAATTATGATGGTTTTTTTTTTTCTTTATCTTTTTCTGCTTCGTTTTGTCTTTTCTTTTTCTTTTTCAGATCATTGAAAGGAGGCACAACAGTTGATTACGGGGATAAGGTTGAGGATATAATGATGGAGTAGCAACAACGTCTAGAATAACATATCTACAACAATATTATCTAGGAAATTTAATTTTCTGTTTATTTATTTTTATTTTCTTTTAAGAGGATTCGCTTACGGTGAAAATAAAGTCAATTTTTTGTTGTTCTTGCTGTAATGCTGTAAATTGCATTTCCCTGCGAGGGTTAGACGATACCCCCAGGGCTACAGCAACAAGAGAGAGAGATAGCAGCAGCAGCAGCAGGAGCAGCAAAAGTGACAGAGAGGAAGATAGAAAATCTGCAAAAGTTTATGGGGGGAAAAAAAAGCGCAACAAAAACAGTAGACGACAACGGCGTTGAAAGCGAAGGAGCCGGGAAGGAGGTGGAGTTGGATGAGGAGCATGAAGAACCCTAGTATCAAATGCAAAACGGAAGTGGAAGTGTTATTTTTTCCTTTGTTTTTGTTGTTTTTCAGTACTTGGCCAGGAAGAACTTGAAGTTGGGCATGGCGATGGGGGGGGGGGGGCCCAAAACTTTGGGGGATGTTGTTGCCCTGTTTGGGGCGTGCGACACGGATGAATAAAATCGTATCAAATGCGATGCGGGTGCAGGAGTCCCTTCATGGAGAGTTGCCAGATCATCGTTGTCATTGAAGTGGGAAATGAAGTGTGCAATAATACGAAATGATATCTATATGTGTCCAAGTAGGAATACTTACAACAGACTGCTACTGATATTTATACATGCAAAGACTCATGAAATTAAATAAAAATACAACAATGTGTCCCTGAGGTGGCAAAGGTAAAAGGTTTTCAATAGAAAGAAAACCAAAAAGCATACAATAAATAAGGAAATTAAATCAATCTCTCTCTCTGTCTGCGAAATGGGGCCGCATTATTGTCCAGAACATTGTCTGACAAGTATTTAAATCTGTTAGCAAATATTGTGTGTTAATTTTGATAAAATGTATGCTATAATTAGCTAAGAGACTGCACCCATAGAATAATATACAATATAATCTTTTCCCGCTTACTTAGTCACAGATTAATCATTTGTTTTAAAGTATTTAGTCTCTCAATTCTGCCAAGCCAGAAACTTATTGAGGCTGATTGCCACAATTCTTCCACCTACACAAAATGTTCAATCTTTCAGCTCAAGTTCCTTGATTTTCCCTACCTTAAAGCAAAGCCAGTGATGATTTATTTCAGCCAAGAGCTGAGCTGAGCTGAGAAACTCTCATGCAAATACAAGTACTTTTCATCTCAGAAAAGTTACACGAAAAACTTACAGAACTGAAGTGAAATTCTGCTGTGGGCCTGAGGGCCCATCTCTCTCCCTCTCTCTCTCTCTCTCTTTTGCTCTTTCAATCTCAATATAAATCTTTCTCCCGCTCTGCCCTAGCTCTATCGGTGCTACAATCAATATCACACTTTGGCACAAGTTTCATTAGAGAACATATTGAACTATGTGGGTGGGCAGGCAGAAGTTTTGCTCCTTCAGCCACACACCAGAAGGGGAGAGAGAGTGCAGAGTGCGATGAGGAGATTGCACGTGCCAAAAGTCTCAAGTTTAGCCGTTGTTGCGGCCACTGAACAACAAAAAATTCGCTCCGGGCAAGGACTCTTTCCTATGTATAAGTATGGGCGTGGAATGGTGGCTGGGCAGTGTGATGAAGGCTGCAAAAGATGAGACGATGACGACGACAGCTTGGACATGTCATGGGTAAACGCCACGTGAGCGTTTGGCTTGGCCTTTGGCAAATTTTCTTATTGCATATATGAACAGTAGGTAAAAGACGGAGAGAGAGAGAGAAACAGGGAATGAAAAGAAAAACCCGTGAACAAAAATAGTGCTGCATATTTATGGGCGCCCGACACAGCCCACAGAACGGAACGGCATGGAATGGAATGGACCAACCAACGAACCGTTTGAAGGCTTTTGTAATTAAAAAAGCAAAAATCTTAACACAGCCCCCACTTTACCACGCCCCTTCTGTTCGCTTTGCCTTTTATGTGGATGGGTTTTTTTTTTGCGCAATGGTTGGGTGTGGCTGTGGCTGTGGGTGGGGTGGGGTGGGGTGGTGTGGGGGGGACAACGCTTAAGGATACTTGTGCAAGATTTATGATGTGTTAGTTTTTTCGAGTGGAGTTTTTTTTACGCCCGACATATGTATGCATATGCATGCTCAAGCGGCAGAGGACATGCAATTTCTCTTGCAGACCATCCCACCCCCACCCCCCGGCCAACCCACGCAATGTCCCGCAATGTTCCGCTTTTGGCAAATGGCGCTCAATTTTTTAATGAGCGCAACGGAAATGTGGAAAATGTCTCTGCTTTTCTCTCTCTCTCTCTCTCTCTCTCTCTCTGTGTGTGTGTGGGTGTGTGTGGCAGGCATGGGTGTCATTTTGATTTATGAACATCGCCCTGGCATCCGACAGATTTTGTCATTTTCAGCTGTCTCCCTCTTTATCCATCCCATGCCAGCCCCTGTACCGACCCCTCTCTTTTTGAAACGCTGTCTCGCCGCTCCCTCTGCGGTTTGTGGTGCGCTTTTAGGCGAAGCGCAAAAGGAAATTATTTTTAATGGTCACAGTCATGAAGTGTCCTCACAGGCCCCGTAGCCCCCCACCTCCCCCTATTGATACGTAAGCCCTTCGCTGACTGCAAAAGCACTTAAACCATATTTACGCACATGCGTCCATTAATCAAACAATTTATCAAAACATGTCATTCGAAAATGTATGTGGAAAATGCGGATATATGTAGGGGCTAGGCAGGAGGCAGGACGCAGGCAGGAATCGAATGACTTGTGGACTCCTTGAGAGTATCCATGTTGTGACTTGTCAATCATAATGATGATTAGTCACATTTCTTAGCCACACACACACATTTTTGTTCCTGGCGCCATGTCGAGTGCCAATTATCTTTGGCCAAGTGCAAACAAATATATACTCGTACAGGGCGGCTCTGCTCTTAAGACAGAGTAGGGCCCAAAGCCTCAAAGTACGGATATGCCAAGCATATTTACATACATAAGCGGCTCCTATGGCTTGGCTTATACGGCTATAGTTTATCAAGTGCAACAAAGAAGACACGGAAAGAGGTTAATAACTACAGCCGCAAACACACTACGGAAAAATACGGAAAAAAGCAAAGCAAAGCGAAGACAAGAGAGAGATTTGAGGCGAAGCACTTTACCATCCCACCCACCACTTACAGGGGAATAATGCAAAGTTTTGTGAAAAGAATACACACACACAGCAGCAGCAGCAGAAGGCTTTTCTGAAAAGGATATAAGCAGGCATTTAACCTCTCGGATGTTGAGCCATCCATCAGACGATTGCCTTACACCCTCAATTGATGGCGGGTCAATATTTAAATGTAAAAGTGTTTAGACGATGAGAGAGAGATAGATAGAGATGGATCATGTTTCCAAATGCTACAATGCACATCCATTTTATCTATTTGTGGAAGGAAAATTATTTAAAGCAAGTGGGATTCGGAGGGAGGCCACAGCCAGTAACAGAGTCTGTAGAGTCACACAGCGTACAGAACTAACAGTGAGTTAACAGAGCTAACCGAAACCAAACTGCAACTGCAAGTAAAAGAGATAAGAAGCGGCTGTTGATTCGAACAAAGGGAGAGAAAAGAACCCCTCTATTCGTGAACTATCTATCACAATAAATATTCAACTTTAATTCCTTGTAGAGTACAACTTTGTATATACCCTAGAAAAGTTACTTAAATAATTGCTTGCTGTTGAATTCAAAACCAGAACAGGTCCTGGTTTCCATTTAGTTTGCATTTCTCAAGCAGGGGCAACTTTTGCCCCTATTCTATTTCTCAAGCATGTAGCTTCCACCTGCTTTTTCCTACTCTCATCGCATCGCATCCGTTTTGCATACAAGCTACATTTTTGAAGGCGCACACTCTTAGGTGCTCTTGTGGTGGTGCTGGCATCCCAGGGGGTTTCCTTCATTTTGGCAATTCTTGTATCCCAAACCAACCCATGCCATTCCAGCATCTACCACACATTCCGCACCTCTCTGTGCCGCAGTATGTGTTCCATTTATATATATATCATATATGCATGTGTGTCAAAGCCGTGTAAAATAATACAAAAAAAATGTGTGTGGCATACTTTTCGCAGACCCGCACTTCTCTCTCTCTCTCTCTCTTTGTCTCACTGAGAAAATCAGCATTCATTCATTTTTATGGGCTTTCTTTCGTTCTGACTTTTTGTTTCGGTCTGCACCGCCCCCCATTCACATAATTGAATTTTTATGACCTGCTGCCAAACAGGCGACAAGGCGAGGAACAACTTCAACAACAACAAAAAAAAGAATTAGGATCCACAACAACAACAAGAAGAACAATAACCCCAAGTGCCATAAAATTCCCATAAATCGTGAATTTCAAAATGCGCCTATGGCGCTGCTGGGCTGGCAGTGGTGGGAGCAGGAAGAACCATCTTTTATTAGCTGCCATAATCGAAGTTCGGGCTCTCCTCCATATGCTCGTTTACTGCGTTCAAACATGCGACAATCGCAGCCGAAAAATTGCAACTGCAATTCGAGCTTTACTCCGTTGTAGATTCTTTGGAATGGAATACTCTGGGGCTGGTTTTTGGGGCTGGGCGGATACGTGTTTTTCCAAGTAAAACTTTGGGCCCTCGTCTAGCCCCGAAAAGGCATTTCCGGGCAATAAAACTCTGGCGCGTAGCAATTTTCATTGCAGTTAGTAGGCGGAGCAGTGCAACGAACCCAGTACCACGAACAACTTTTGTACATGGCGTGATATGCGCCTAAAAGTATGCAGCGACTGCAAAAACAGAACAAACCGTCTGATAAGCATAAAAAGCTAAAAGGCAGACAAGGGCTGGTATAAGGGGGGGACCGGGAACACAACACAGAGACAGAGAGCCTAAACTGACAGGCAGTAGGCTTTGTTCTGTCCAAAAAAAGTGACCAACGTCTCTTTGTCTGTCTGTCTGTCTGTCTGTCTGTCTGGCTGATGTTCCATCTTGTTGCAATTTCTGGTATACGAATTGTAGGAGAGCCTCAGACATTTTGCATTTGCTCGCAGATATTAAAGTAGTTGCATCTTCATATTTAAGTGCAGCATAAGCTGGATTCTCTCTCGATTTCGACTTCATTTCAAACGAATCCTTGATTAATTTCACTGCTGTGAACATCCAAACTTTTCATAGATTGATAACTGAATATTGTTTAGGAGGGGAGCAGAATTTCGAATATTGCCCATAGATACCAGAAATGTTGAGTACCATGAACCGTTGAGTATTAATAATTTATTTAATACGAGCAGCACACAGTTTCAGTTGTAGCTAATTTAGTAGCAAGATCTTTGTGTTTGTTGTTCCTGTTCCATGTTCCTGTTAGCAAATTACCCTTGAAACATACATACGTATGTGCGAATTGTACAATGTTTCATTATGGTAATACACGTATTTGAATTACTGCATATACTACGTACATAAAAGCCTTCGAAATGAGCTTGGTTTAGCATGCCCGTAAATGCTGGTAAAATGTTTTATTTGTCTCTTTATTTACATTAGAACTTTGGCACAGTAATTGCTGCAAAAACGGCCACATGGCCAACATCAAACGATGTTTAATTTTAATTTGTTCCATAGAAAAAGGAAATCCTTGAAAGTAACTCCTGGCTGCAAATGTAAGTACAGTAGAACTTCTAAAAATTATTTAGTTTGTGACCAGAAATGGCTCACACTTCACTACCCTGTGAAAATAGTTGGTTGTGGGTTTCTCTCCCATAGTCAAGTACAGTGCAACCTCTAAAGACCAAGCAGTATCTACACTTTTGCTTATGCTCGTAATCTTTGGATTTTTAAAAATATTTTTTATATAATTTTCAACTTTAAAAGTAGTCCTTTAATTTGTATATAATCTTTTATTTCTATTTTATTTTAATTTTTTTTTATCTTTCCCTGTAATTTCAGCATCCTAGACCGGCCAAAGTTTCCGGGTTTTTTGGGGTGAAAAATTTATTTTCATTTCCCTCAAAGTACGGAAAATTTATCACGTCGTGAGTTTGTTGCTTAATGTTCAAGTGTCGACTGCTCGTCCTGCTCCACTCCATTCACTGCGCTCTCCCTTGTTTCACTTGTTTCTATCTCTCGTTCTGTGGCTATCTCTCTCTCTCTCTCTCTCGCTCGCTCGCTCTGGCTGGCTGTCTCTCAAAGTTTCTTTTTTGAAGTGTGTGCACCAACAAGGTGTGTGTGTGTGTGTGTGTGTGTGTGTGTGTGTGTGTGTGCCTATCCATGCGAGTATCTCTCTGTGTGTGTGTGTGCGTGCGTGCTGCGTTTGTTTGTCTCTTCTTTGCAGCTTGTTAAATATTTATCTGCCCTTTTTTTATACATATATGTATATGTATGCATGCATGTATATGTATCTACCCTAACACGAGACCCCTGTGCAGGTCATGTTGGGTATGTTGAGTTTTCTAGCAATTTCAGTCAAGTCAAGCAGAATTCTATATCAAGGTAAAAATTGTATTTGAAATATTCTTTGAAAAAACTTTTTACGACGAATGAAGTTCCGTTCAAACATAGCAAAATTAAATTCCAAAAATAAATGTCAATTACCATTAAAGTTAGTTGCTATCTAAATTAGTATCTATTCCATTTATTTAATATATTTTGCGCATCTAAAAGGATCCCTTTTTTTAACCACAATTCAGGAGAGAGAGAGAGAGCAGTCATAATTCGTTCATTGCCCATTCACTATTACCTTTTTTTGAGCATTTTCCCCTGTTGCAATTTTGCACACTTTGAGTTTGCTCTACATTCTGTTTTGATGCGTTTTTTTTAATTAGCTGCAATCAAAAATTTAAGTGCCACCCCTCCCTGCCCACCCATCCAGGCAAGGTAACAGCAAAACTGACCAATACAAAAAAAACATTGAAGCAGCAAATTAAAAAAAAAAAAAAAGAAACACAGAGATATGCTCAAGGAGCTTAAGGCCACAGGCTTTAAAACCACAGCAGAGGAGCAGACACACAGAGGGAAAGTTGTGCTTCAGTTGCTGCAGAGAATGTTCATAACCTAATTAACTTCGACAGCTGTGCGGTTCGTGTCCAGTCACCACACAATCGATTTGGTCAAGAAAATATCCATTTCCGTTTCCATTAAAAGTGAGCGAACTTTAAGCTTTGGAAAAGTTGTGTCATTGGGACCATTGTTTAATTGCACTTTTTGGGATTTCCAATTATGGTGGCTTAAATATTTATTTAAAGCCAAATGGCCTCTAATGTGAAACGTGGCCACCCCGCACCCCGCACACCGCATGGCCTGCCAAAGGACTTACGTGACTTGCCATTTGTATAAATTTGGCCAGCACAGCTATGGCTGTGCCCGTGGAATATAGGAATGCGGGCGGGGGAAGGGGAGTGCAAAAAAACAAAAGTTTAATTGAATTTGCTTCACCTGGCCCGCAGCTGACGTCAAATGAACGTCCGTCCACCCCATCCCATCCCATTCCATTCATCCTGTCCCCGTGCCTGTGCCTGTGCCTGTGCCTGTCCCTATGCCTGTGCCTATGCTTGTGCCTGTCCCTGTTCCTGTCTCTAACTTTGTCCGCTCTGTGTATCTGGTTGCTGCTCTCCCACAGGATGCACGGATGTCCTTATGAAACCTGCCAGCTCTGTGTGGTTTAGTTGGGCAAATGACATGCCCGAAGAGTGGCTAACAATGAAATGATTTCTATGGAAGCTATAGATTATAATTACGTGATGAATCGCCATTGCATATGCGTATAATCAATATCCAAATTGAGTTTCCATACAATTCTGGATTAAGTCTTGCTTGCATTGAGATTTATCATTCGATTTTCTGTCTCAAAGTTAAGATTTAAAGTTGCATTTACATGCGAAATCCATCGAAAGTTCAACCAATAAATGCATCCAGTAATAAAGCGTTTGCTGTGTCAGCCGGACATCCTGGATTCCTCACAGGCCTTCGCTTTTGGTATGCATAAATTATAATTAGGATAAGCCGTTTAAGTGGGACGCCACACCAGCACGTACTTAACGCAAAACGTTAAGTTAATTGAACGCATATTGGGCCTGTGCCAGCCAAAGTCCCTCCCCCTCCTACCAATTATGATTTGGGTATTACGTATACGTATCCATAGCGGTTATAGGTTATATTGAGTTGATGAAGCTCGCAGCGTGCGAGCAAGTCCGCCTCTGGGTCAGGGTATCTATCTATCTATCTGGTCTTTGCACGATATCCATTCTGTTTTCCCCCACCGCACCACCGCACCACCGCCCCACCGTTTCCTGTATAGCGCGAACGTTGCCTGCATATTAAGCACTTGACTGCTTGTTCATGCATCTGTATCTATGTAGTTGTATCTGCGTCTATGTGTGTGTATCTGCGTCTATGTGTGTGTGTATCTGCGTTCTCGTGCACGGCACAATTTATTCATAGCTTCCGCTTTTTGACTCATTATCATTGACTTGCCATTGGCAGGCCATTCCGACTGCAACTCTGTAGCTGCAAGTCTCTGGCTACATGTATCCATAAGATACGCGTATGTGGGTGAGTGCCACGCCCCCCACACACGCTACAGTGGAATTTTTAATTATGCCTGCAGCCTTGACCTTCAGCCCCCTGTCACAGATGTGGCTTGATATATTGCAACATTAAGATATTCGTACGCTGATTTTCTCAGATATCGAAATTAAACTATTAAAGTGCACTTCCTCAGAGCCTTTTTTGAGTGAATGTTTGTGGCATTTTTCGAATAGATAAACGCTTTTAAATTGCTCGGAAGTGTAAACTTTGCCCCCAGCTGTGGCAGCAGCAGTTCATGGCTGCCTACGAAATTTATGTTGCCCACTTCCCATACTGCTTGCTGCATGGCCCATGTACCCCAATGAAATGACCGACCAGCAAATGCCGTGCGCTTATTAATGGGTCATGTGTGCAGTGTTAAAGTTTCCCCTTTTTTTTCTTTTGGAAGATTCTCTCTCGTTTTTTGGTGGAGTAGCAACAGCAGGACCTGGTGTACATTTCGTGGCCTGGGGGGAGGGGGAAACCTTATCCTATCTTTTGCTACTTGGCCAGGGTCCGTGCCAGCCACAAGAGAGTTTCGCAATGAAAGTTTGTGCACTGCTGCTGCCCTGTGGCTAAAAGTTTTTGGCACCAATTCCCTCACGTACTGCCTTGCCATACCCCTCCCCATCCACCCACCACTTTTATTCCACTGCCATTGCCTCTCTGCCCATTGTTCAGCATCGTAGTTCATTTTTGGTAATTTCCCGCCTTTAGCTGTAAGCAAATTATGAGCTTCATTTGCATATTTCCAGCAGAGCCAAAAAACAACAAAAGCCAAAAATTGAAAACGCGATTCGCATGAATTTACATAAGCTGGCACACACAGCCAGCGCAACCCAGCCGCCCCGTAACCCGTTTTTAACCACCCCAAAAGGTGTTGGCCAATGCATAAATCATCAGCTCTGCACACACACACACACTCCCCCACTTGCAGGAGTGGGACCTGTACAACAGTGCGGATTGCTGCTGGAATTCTATTAGCGAGCGAATCAAAAATGGGCAAAATGGCAATGTAATTGCAATAAAGACAGCTGGCTGGGCTGGCTGGGCTGGCTGGTTGCTGTCTGGCAGCTTCTAATGCCTCATCCAGTTGTGCAATAAATTCCGTTTGCAAGGAAATTGCATCGATATTTCGTATACGCAATGTAGGAAATTAAGTGGTTGTGCCAGAGTTGCCAGAGCGGAGACTAACCAAAGAAGATTGGCCCGAGCAGGAGAATGGCAAAAGGTTCACTTTGCCAAAAACAGATTGCCACAGAAGGAGTCAAGTAATCTGGATTGATTAGTCAGTGCCAAGGCTTTCGCCTTCCTGATGGCCTGATGACCATTTCCATGGAAATTTTTATTGTTGCTGCTGTAGCCATCAGAGCATTAAATTCCCTTCTGGGCAAACTGTCATTGTCAATTCCAGGAATTGGCCCGCCCCAAAAACGAAACAACTTGACCCAAAATTGAGTCAAGTGCAACAGGGGAAAAAAAAAATCAAAATAAAAAAGGCGGACAAAAAAACGTAACGCCCGACGTAATTAAAGTCCTGCCACCAGGCGGATGTTGTTAAACAAGCAAAGCCAAAAAAAGGCACAGAGCATGCCAGAGGGATGCGTTGCTCTTCCGTAACAATACGCTTCCGGTTAGAGAGCAAAAAGGCATTGGCAAGTGCCACTGGGTAGTTCGACTGGGAAATTAAAAGTGCCACAGCAACTGCGAACCCAACAAACCCAAAACCGAACAGCATACACAATAAAAAAAAAAAAAAAACACATACAGAATCAGGTGAAAGGGCGACAATAATTGGAACAGTAGAGCAAACCCATCCCCAGACTCAACCATTTCCCGTGTAGCCTTTGTAATGGGGCTTGTGTGGCCGTCGCACCGCACCACACCGCACCGCACTGTCTCTGCGTTTTGCAGCAGCTGCGTGCCACAGAAACCAACTAACGTTAGATGTCCCTGTCCCAGCCACAGTGCAACTTTAATTGATTGTGGTCCGAGTCTTGTTTTGTTTGCAGCTGAAAAGTATGCTCTCGTTTTTGCCCATGACTTAAGAAGGGGACCTTATAGGACGGGGAAAACGGTAAATTAACGGTAAACGCATCAACGAGTCAACCCTGTCTGTCTGCAGATGGATTTGACACAAAAGTGAGCAGACAGTGGAGGACAGAAAAAGTGACAGTGGAACACGAGGGGACAATTGGTTGTCACGGGACAATGAATAAGGCTTTGCAGTACCATTGCGACTGTACCTGTTAATGCTTACATTTGTAGGATATAAAATGAGAATAAACTGTAGCTTTACCCTTAGCTAGGAAGCATTAATAGCCCCTGGAGGGCCTTTTGTGTTTCTTATGTTCAGAGCAGCAGCAGTAAGAGAGCAACAGCGCATGTTACAGCGCTCCGTTTAACACCCTGTTGCCGCACTGTTACTGCTACTGTTACCACACTGTTATCGGCGACTCTCTGAAAGCGCTGGCAGATCGGTCGCTACACGACTCTCTCAGAGTTCTTTGCATAAAGGAGAATCCATTAGAAGAAATCTCTTTGGTGTATTTAACCTCTCTCCCTTCACTGGTCTCCAGATCCATGACACATGCTCTAGTTTCAACCCCCTCAACAACTGTGTTTAAAGATCACCCATCCAGAGTATCGCTAAAATTTCCCAATTTGCAATAAGTATCCAATTTTTATGTAGTCTACTTTCCAGAGAGCAGCAGCACTGCACGTTGCAGTTGCAGCTGCAGCCACTAAATGAAACCGCAGAAAGAACACGAAGTGCCACAGTGCCAAGTTTTAATTTCTAAACATAAATTTTAATGCAATTAATTTGGAGCCATTTGTTGTTGTAACTTCTGCTGCTGCTGCTGCTGTTGCGTGTTTCACGCCATTTTATTTTCAATGGTCTTTTCAGTTTTTTTTGTTTTTTTTTTTGGCTGGAAACAACATTTTCTGTCATGGAATTTTAGCACCTTTTACCGCATTTCCCCCACCCCCCCTGCTTATTTCGCATATCGCACATCGGGGTGTATGGCATATCGTTTGTCAGTTTTGGTATGTGGCAAATGTGTTGGACTCACGCATTCCTCACCCCTTTCATATGCTGGCAGCCCTCTCTCTCTGCCCGCTCTCGGGACAAGTTGCCAGCGATTGTTATCGTCAGTCGTTTGTTAAAATTGCACCCGCACAATGCAACAAACGCGGCAGCAACAATAGCTGAAATAATGGCTGCACAATTACAAAACAGCAACAACATTAAGTGGGGCACAACAATAGTCGACTATAGGGATACCCCTGCAGCAAATGATGACTGCTGCTCATGATTTCCCACAGCATATTCCTGGATATTGTTTGTGGAGTAGGTGGTTACGGAAAACCATTACCACTAATTGTATCCCTGTACCAATCACCTGACTATTTAAACCTAAGCAGATCAACAAGAGAAGCAGATGCCCACTGCTCCCACAAAGTCCCAGGATCCAACTCATTCTTCTGCCTTTGTACTGACTATATGCCCTTTGCATTCGATGTAAAATGGGTACCAAAAAAAAATGCTTTAGTTTCTATAGTTTTTATTTGGTTGTGCGGCGGCTGGCTCCCTTGTTGCACCATTATAAATAACAAACAACAAAATTGTTTATAATTACACATTAGCAGATAAAATATTGCATGTGGCAAGTGTTTGTATGTGTGTAGTTGTTGCCACTGCCACTGCTGCTGCTGCTGTTGTTGGCAGCCATTTGCAATGCTGTCGTGTGTGTGTGTGTGTTCTGGTTGGTGTCCAATTTGTTGGCCTCAGCGTCGTCGTCTGGCTCTGGTAATTGATGTTTCTAGCGGGTTGCCTCCCTGCCTGTCCGTCCCACTCTCTTTCTCTCTCTCTCCATTTTTTATGATGTGTTTGATGGCGCTAAAGTGTTGTCATTATCACCGGTTACGATTGTGATTATGTAATTATCGTTTAAAATCTAGGGGAGGGGCGATTGTTGCAGCTGAGAGACTTTATCTGTCTCTACGGACTGCTTAGCCCATCTTTAATTTAAAGCCTCAAGAGTACAATTTTAATGCAAATCTGATAAGTTGTGAACAAGAGGAGCAGAACATAAGAGGCAACACCTGTGTGCGAATATTGTAGATTGGAAGCAGCAACAAAATACAATTGGCAATATTTGCAACAGACAGGCAGACATACAGAGAGGCCGAAGAAGCATCCAAGTCAGGGACCATAAACACGTACGCTCCATTGCCGAGACATTAGATACATTTAGAGTTCAGTCTAACCCTGCTCTCCCCCGCTGCCCGACAACAAATTGTACAACAAAGGCAAGCATATCTATATGTATGAACAATAAAATTATAACAAGCTAACAGCAGGCGAAGAAGACTTAATAACTGCAGGCCAGAGACAGCACACAGCACACACAGCAGGCAAAGGAGGAGCGTGCCAGGATCTGTCGGCCAAGGATGTCTGTCTGCCAAATGCAACAAGCAGCCGCAAATGGGATTAAACCTTCCTGCCATTCACTCCTTTTGCCTTGGATTCCCCCCCCCCCCCCCTCCCCCACGACCCCCTCGACTGTTTATTGTTTTATGCATAAATATGTTTCTTATTGTTGGATTCCAATGGCCTTCAGGGCGGCCCATGGTCCCTGTGTATGTTCGATAGGCATATTATTTGAAATTCAAATTGGGTTTTGGCCAGGGCTAAAGATTAAGCTGGGTTCGATTGTTGCGGTTTAACAGTTGTGCTGCCTAATAGAAAGCTGTGAAGGCTTTCAATTCAATTTAAAGTTCAGTACAAACGGCATCCTTTTCTTTGTTTTCTTTGTGGATATTTAGTGGTTTAATTTACTGCTCAACCCAGAGTTTCTTTTACGATTGGCACCTTTATAGTAGAATTTTTAATTTTAAATTATTTTCTTTAAATCTGGAATGATGAAATGCTTCCCTGGGATGCTCATTTTACATACGTACATCTTACACATTTTTGATATTCATTTATTTGAATGGAAAACTTAACTCAAACTTTAAATTACCATACTTGGATTAAAAGAAAAACTAACCTAAGCCTTTGGCTTAGTTTTTCCACAAAAAAATGCATTTAAAGAATTTTTAAAAACATATTAAATAAATTGTGACCAATTTGTTTCTAAGTAAAACCTCAAACTAAACTCTAGACTACATCTACAAATTGGATTGTGTACAAATCAATTCGTATAACCATAAATACTTAAAAGTTTTCTAAGAAAAATCTATTCCAAAAATATATAAAAAATATTATACAAATTGTATTAAGAACAATAAAATATTATTACATTTTATCCACAATGCTAATGGAAAAAATTAAATGATAAAACCACAAACATTTGCTATATTTATTTTCTAATTATAATTTGTATAATTTTAGCGTTTGGTTTTAATTACGAGCCAATCAAATTTTTGTTTTTGTATCTACCAGAGAACAGAGCACACACACACAGAACACATGGAAAATCGTATAACAATTGTAATTGAATTAAGCTTAAGGATTTAATACTGGTTACGAGTAGAATTTGGGTGGTTGGTTTATTTCGGTTTATGTGGGGGCTTTGATCAGCTGGTTAGAGCTTACCTTGTGGCTGCTGTCAGGCAGGCAAACGCTTTAATGGGTGTCTGAAACCTGAAATATAAAAGAAACCGGAAAAGAAAAGAAGAAAAGTCGCCACTGGTAAAACAATTTTTTTTTTTCATTTCGATCTCACTTATAAAACTTTTTGCTGATTTTTGTTTGTTGGTTATTTTGTGAGCTCATGTTATGGGGTTTTGACTACATCATTTGTATGGATATTTATAAATGGTTTTGGAGGGGGGTGGGGGGTATGGATATGCATATGTCGTACATTGACAACGTTCTGGGTATTTATTTTCGTTTCTGTTTTTTTGATGATGGCCAAACACGTTTCGAATGCGTTTGATGTCAATTAAAATGCATGGCGAGGGCTCGTTATTGATTAATTTATTATTCAATGGGTGTTGTGGGTCTCACATACGGAAGGGGGGGTGTGTATATAATATTTACAAAATGCACATAATATTTTTAAATATTTGCCATGAATTTTGATTTTAGTTTTTCATGAATGGAGAAGGGTTGGGGGAGAGGGAGGGACAGACACAAAACACGCAGAAATCTATTTACATGAATTTTCAATATACGATTATTCTATAAGTGGATTGAAGCGTCTGTCAAGTGGAGCATCAAGTGGATAATGAATAAATCAGTGTGCCTCCACTCGGATACACAGATCTATCAGCAACGACTACGGGGGGGTTAAGGTTCAAGTATTTTACAATATATTTCATGATTGATGCAAAATTATTTATGCAATGCACAATATTTCCTATATTTCTTTTTGTTTGTGGCTGCACCAATTAAAAATGTTGTTTACTTATTTATATTAAAATACCAATACCAAAACCAATTGTAAACAGTCAAGTTATTTATGAGGGGGAGAAGACCATGTTAAAATGCGCTAATGAAAACATATACACTGTATATACATACATATATATGAAATTAATCAAATGTAAGCCAAACCAACAGCAGCAGCAGCAGCAACAACGACAACGGGAATCGAAAGGGGGGAGGGTGACCAAGTCAGCTTCGAATTTTATACATGTATAAATATCATTATAAATCATTCATGTTCGGCTCTCCTGTTTGGTTAAAAATACAATAAATTCTAGGACAGTACAGGAAAAACTATGTTAAATTATGCAACACAACTATTTTGCTAGACACACAACATAAATATCCTACGACTACCGCAAAACAGGAAGAGAGTACAAAAAAATAAATACAATACGAGTATGCGAAAAATACGAATTTAATATGTAAACGGAGTACAAATGTTTACTATTTATTTGGTATGCACCGTTTTTGGATGTGTTTATTTTGTGGGTGCGAGTGTGTGTGTGTGTGTTTATATTTCAAATTTAATTGGCATAAATGTTCAACTTGCTGTGTGTAGGATGGCCCCTCTGGCGTATACTTAATAATGGTTGTAATTTCAACAGAATGTCAGGTAAAATGGGTGGGGGGATAGAATGCCAGCAGGATGGGATAACAGGGAGAAGTAATATGCATGGGGAAATATTTCGACTATTTTATGTTTAGGTGGCGTACTCTAAAGAGCTAATATCTGGTATTTCAACTGCTTTGGAAAGAGAGATGAGAGATAATACATCTTAAAGTATTTTCTAGTCTTCAATAAGCAATGAAAGGAAATGCTTTCCCCTACTAATTTGTCTCTCTACTTGAAACTAAACCCTCAGGACAAATTTACCTAACCCAAAGATATTTTGTGTATCTTTGCTCTCATCTTCTCGTTACCCCCGCGTGCTCGTTTCCTCTGCCACCTGTCACGTGTGGTGGGTGCTCTCCACTGAAATGTAGGCCAAAATGTAGGATTTTCCCTTCCTAGATGTGACACCAAAATGTCAACAAGGAGCGGTTGGGGAGGCGGTGGAGCAGACTCGCCTGAAAAGGCTAATGAGAGAGCGCATCAGGCGGAAAGGCCCAAGGGACGTACTCATTTGTAATTAAGAGCAAAACTAAGTCTTATTCCCACACACACACACACAAAAATACATGCATATATTTATAAGGAAATATTTCATCAGTATAAAGAAGGGAAATAATACATACATATATTTTATTTATTCATAGAGCGTTATGTGAATTTTTGGAAAACTGCTGCTAATTAAGCGACTTTCCCCGCTTTCCTACCCACACACATTTTCCTAATTAAATAAAAAGATTCGCGAACACAGTTAAAATGATTATGTGATAAGCCGCCGCCAAAAACACTGCCAGCCAAAAGTATCCACACACAATGCTCTTTTCCTAAAATGCGGATATACCAAATACAATCCACAATCGGGAGTGAAAAATCTTGGCAAATTGTCAAAAAAAAACAAAAAAAAAAAACAGGAAACCAGAAGGAAAAACATTTTTAATTTCCTGCCATAAATTGTATGCAAATGTAATAGATTTTTACCTAGATAAAATGTTGCTTTTCAATTTGTATTTGTCAGATATGTTAATGTCGATTTTGTTTTTGGTATGGGAATGGTATGGGATGGTAGAATGGTTTTCTGATGTTGTTAAAACTACAAAAATACTAGCACAATATGTAATGTTTTGTAGTGTAAAGAGAAAAGTATATTTTTGTTAGAATTACAGACACATAGATATATACATATACACGACTATAGGTACATATATGTAGATGGGTATTTAAATTAGTTGGTCTACATGGGGTTAGGGCTTACACAGGACACACAGAATACCAATGCTTACTACTGCTATCCCTGATTTAGTTGTTCATTGGAGGCTTTGTCGCTTACCTGAAATTAAAGAAAACGAATATAATAATTAGTTTAAATATTCAAATTTGATTCTAAATGAATGTAAAATATTTTTAAATGTTTATAAGATTTATCTGCCACATCGCAGACTTTCACAAATGGGATTAAGGAATTGCCTAACTTTCAGGGATATTTTATTCACATAAATCATAAATACAAAAACAACGCTCAACCATCCAGCTTTCTAGTTGCTCGCCTTAGAGGTTAGATGGCCAATTAAATACAAAGGAAATCTCCTTTTTACTTTCCATTCCAATTGGTTCAGCCTTAGGGCAGTGTACTGTACTGCCTCTTCTGCATATCCTTACACCTCTTGAGCATTTGCATATCCCTAAGCGTTTCGAGCAGCACATCCTTCTGGCTGCTTGCCCTCCCAACAACAAATTGGCATTAAAAATGTGCACGCAATCCTTTTAATCGATTCAGAGGCGTAAACTAGCTTACGTTTCAAGGGGGGCGAGGCTTTGGGGGGCTTCATGTGTATTATAAAACGTTAGTTAAACGTTTTGGTCGCTTTGTGCATCAAATATGCATATACATACATATGTATGCATGTATGGAGTATGAAAGTATGTAAATGCACGCGGCACTGAAAGGGTTCTCGGTATCGGTCTCGGTCTCTGGTTTGTCGTGGTCGAAGCTTAAAACTCAGTAAACTACAAACAAAGTTTAGTTGCGGTAGAAAATGGTTTCGAAAATAGCTAATAAATGGCTATAAAAAAAGGACTACTTAGGTATAATCGTTGTTAATTTGGTAAATACGATTATTTATGTAGTGGATTCATTCGGCAAGGGTTTGCGAGTATCAGACTTGGTAGCGTTAGAGGTTTAGTTGTCGCTCAAAAGGAATAGTTGCAGTACAAACAATTGAAATTTTTGTTGAAGTATTATTGGCTTTATAAGTTCATAAGCAACCTACGCTCACATTATATAAAGGTTTGAACATCTGAAGATCGACAATGTACTCAGTTTAGATACCCTTTTCTAATGCCATAGAGCAGCTGTGGGCATATCCCAAACGCTCCCACACGCAGCGAATGGTGCACAATCTTTAAAACTCTCAGAACCTGTTGGAATGCAAATAGCAATACAATTTTGATTCCAAAATATATCCATAAAGCGGATTAAGTGGATTTCTGCACACAGCAGGCATACTCGTACTCTCTCTCTCTCGCGCACTTTCGCTTTGGATTTTGTAGAGCCATTTGACAACTCTGTCAGACCATATAAAAGCCGTAACAACTGTATGTCTGTCCGACTGTCTATTACAATTTTTCTGGCATTGCCCAAAGAGCTTAACACATAAATCTGACACACACACACACAAAGAGCGCGCGAGTCGAGTTGGTCGCGGCGAATCGTGTCGAGTCGCATCGAATCGCGTTTTGGCTGTGGTCTACTATATGGAATGGAACTCAAATATTCATCGATATGACGAATTGTAACTGGCACGAGTCTCCAGTCTCTGGTCTCCGGTCTCTGGCGCTCCCTTTCCTACCTACCTCCCTCCCTCCATCATTGGTGGTGTGTCGCCATAAACTGCATTTTAATTGCATTTATTCTTTTTTGTTATGTTTTTTTTTTTTTCGTGAGAGGAGAGCCAACCCTCAAGGTGAACGACAAAAAAAAAAGAAGAAATATACATAAAATATTCCTCTGGCATCAGTCATGTGCACATACATACATATCGCTTATAAATTATATAGTATGTTTTTTTTCTTTGTGTTTTTTCTCGAAATGGAAAAAAACATTTATAATTGCACATAAAAACCAAAGCCGTTTAAAGAGCTTTTTGCTGCTCGGGGCTGACTTCCATGTTTAAATGATTCACTCACTTCTGGGCAGGGTCGGAGAGACCAAAGCTCCGATTTCCGAGCTCTGAGCCCACAATATGCATACGTAATTCTCCAGCTCGATATTAACGAGGACAGACGGACGCAGCGACCAGAGGACTGGAACTGTTGGGGCTGTCCATTTTAATGGTGACATTTAATATGCGTTAATTATGCCATTTATGGGCCGCTTCGTTTTGGGGTTTAGGGGCATATGCGTTAAATGGTTTGTCGTGTCGGGACTCACATCAATATTTCAAACAGACAAGCAAGCAAGCAAGCAAGCAAGCAGTATCAGTATCCCAAAAGTGACACCCAAATCATTTCAAATTGCTTTGGACAATTTGGGTGTTCGAATGTTTTGACAGGCAACCAAATTGTTCACTTCTAATGTGTGACAGAAACACACAACATTCCGAAACAATAAACATAAAATAAAACTCGTATAAAAATGACTATTGACAAATAAAAGTTTTTCGTATAGAGAGAGAGAACCTTTTAGGGTTGTTAAAATTATGCAAAATTTATGAGAAGATTCTAAATGAAATTGAATGGGTTTTCGTTGGGTATGACTGTGGGAATAACCATATGTAACTTGATTCCAATTTGGTGGAACATATTTGGGCGCCCCTTTCTAGCTATTTAACTTCATCTGAAAGAAATTATGAGCTATGCTTATTTAAAAAAAATATTTTTAGAGGTACAAAGTAAAACCAATTAATTTATATGTTTTCATAATAAATCGAAGAATTTATCGTATATTTTTACCATTGCAATTTATCTATTTCTGTCGCATCAAGATGTTGAAAACGTTAAAGCGTTTTGCCAGAAGAAAAGTGCCAAAAGTGCTAGCGACAACAAACATATCCCATTCCCTCAACAATAGCAGCAAATAATCGAAATCCAAACAGAAATTGGACTTACACACACACACACACACACTCACACATACACGTACCACACTGCACTATGGGGAAAATTCCCATTTTTCGGGTATTTAGTCATTTTATCAAAGTATTAAAATTGATTGTTTTTTTTTGGTAACATATTAAGAAAACTTCAAACTATAAAGTCCAATACCAAAAATGTTATATAACATATCACTGTTAAGTCTAACAGCTGTTAAAGTCAGCTGTTGCTGTAAAAAAGCACTTGCTTTAAGATTGCAATATTTTTGCAGCCTATTTTCAAAATGCCACTATTCAAACGCGAAACATTCTTTTTGTGAAATTTAAAAAGGATAGCAATCACACGGGTTTTAACTATGTAATGGTTGTACTAATACTTTGTAGTTGTGCGTGTTCTATTAATATTTTGTAAAAGTAGGAAACGTTCTCAAAGCACATTTCTTGGAAATATATTTCAAGTTCGTGGAGACATATAAAAAAAGTATTAGGGTTGACAAGTGTACGTCCAATTGTATGTCGTAGAGCTAATAATTTTGATTTAAAAGCATTTTGTCTAAATGCACACTTTTGCGCACTATCTCCGCAAATTAATTTTTTGCAGCGGACTTCAAGTTTTCAAACGAGCAGCTGTTTGATGTATGGCGCAAGGAAAAAGGCAAATGCAAACAAGAAAATGCGATTCTGGATTTTTTTGAGAAGAGATTTAATAAAAACATTCATGTTTTAAAACATGTGCTATATTTAAAGAGTAAAAGTCAAATTGTGTGCCGAAACTTGAATGCCAAATGGAAAAAATGCATGCGGAACAAAAAATATTTTGAAAAAATCATTAAAATTGGTTAATGAGCACAACAAAATTATACAAAAGCGACTCAAATAGGAACAATAATCGACAAATTGGTCATCCAAAGTTGGCTTACTTGTTAAAGGGGTAGGAGCTAAAAAAACAAGCAGCAGCTCTATTAAAAACTCAAGAGCAATGTCTCTTTGTTGATTCAAGCAGCAAGCATAAAGGCCTTGCCCTTCCCATCGATTTTTAAATCCTCTTATTATGTGAAATTGAAGGCCCATATCAAACTTTTGAGGATTTCGAAGATGAATTAAGAAAAAACAAAGAGAATTTCTATTAATATTAAATTATTGTTTCTTTAGCTCCTGAATTTCATCAAAATGAAGTTTTTCCAAAAGTAAAACTTTATTTTTATGTATAAAGGAGTATTATAGTCAATAAATATTAATAAAGATATTCCAATTTTTAATATTATTAAAAAAAATAATTTTTTTTTTTTAATTTGTGGGCGGTAACACGCCTACTTTTTCCAAAAATGTTTCTAGGGGTGTACATAGCATAAATCAAAAAACCGCATCGAAAAATCTTGCTTAGTTTAAAAGTTATTAATTAATACCCGAAAAATTGGAATTTTCCCCATAGTGCACTGGGGCACAAATAAGTGTAGTCTACTTTTGGGCAAAGCTTTCACGCTGTCGAAGCTCCAGCAACTTTTTATCCAATGCCAAAATCTTACAAATACGAAAATAGTTTCAGTTTTTTTTTCCACATGCACTAGACATCAGGGGGAGAGATGGGTGGTTGAAGAGGGGGGGAAATGCGGGTCAGATACTTAAGGGGGTTGTGGTGGTTGAACAAAAAATACAACGGAAATGGAGGGTGTCTTTCCCTGTCCCTGTTTCTGTCCGGTGTGTGTGTGTGTGTGCGCCGATATGCGAGGCGGAACGAATTGCCGCTGTGCTGGCTGCTGCTGCTACTGCCTGCCTTTGTTGTTGGTGTGGGTGTTGGTGTTGCCACTGCCGTTATATTTGCGGCAGGAGAATAAACGAAATGGCAGTCCCAAGTACAAAAGTTGGCAGCTCCGGCGACCGCAGAGGGAAGTGAAAGAGTAGAACGAGATATAAGTAAATGTTGGCTAAGGCAAATATGGAGGAAACGACTGCTAGGTACCTTGGGAGTCAGCTAAAGGATTTATGATATTTTAAAGGAACAGATTGGAAGCGGAGAGTTGTTTCTTTTGAACCACTTGAACCCTGACCACTTGGTTAGAGCTCCCCAAGGCAGTTGCCATTTTAATAGTGTCTCCAAATTTATTGTTAAGCTTCGCAACAACTCTACTCAATTATATGTATACCTGATTCTCCCTTCTAAAGGCCTAGCCCTATGCGGTATCATATAGTCCCAACATTTATAACCATTAGAGTGTGCCATAAGCGAACCTGCCCCTACACCCAAGAACAGCCAGAAAAAGGGTTGCACATATACAGTAAAACGGGGGCCCACATTTTCGTACACTGTAAATATAATATTTTATTGTACAATAAATACAACAGCAACAGCAACAACAACGAAAACGGAAACAAAATAGAATGAAATCCCCAAAAAAAAAAAAAAGTACTAAGTAGAAATGGCGCGGTACTTTGCCTTGGACGAAAACGGATTCATAACATGAAATTGCTTTTCATGATGGGGCTGGCTCCTGGCTCGCACACAAAAGAAAATCACCCCCCTCCTCACAACACATGACTGAGCATGTGTCGAAGGGGGTGAAGTGGCGTGGCGTGGCTTTGGTTCCAAAGGGGTTCTGGTTCTGTGTCTATGTTAATGGTTATATTTCTGCTGCATCTACATTTCGTAACTATTACATTTACCCATCTAAACCCGCAATGAAAATTGTGTTTTCATCATTTGTAACGCGTTATATAACATACTATATGTACATGCATACATATGTACATACATATGTATGAATGGGGGGAATCTCGTGTTGGGTTAGATTTTTCCTTCAAACTAAAATGTACGAAAAGTTTCGATATGACACAAAAGGCCAAAAGAACTTAGTTTATAAAACTTTTATTTACATAAATATATGAAAAAAGTTGCAACTTTGGGAATTCTGAGTCTTTCAAATTTTGATAAAACTCATTTAAATATTGCTTGTGAGAGTCTTCAAAACTTTTTAAATAAAATATCTTTCAGAAGTTTGAAATATTCAAACATATTCAAAGTAAAGCCAAACAATTATGTACTATATCAATAAACTATATTTTATTGACAATCAAATTGCAATATTTATACACACAACCAATTAAAATTCTACCAAATAAAAATTACATAATAAACTGGGTATTTTCATAGAACTGCTAACAAGCATCATAAAAGCGCCGTTTTCAACCACTAAATTGTATTGCATTTCCAATTAAATAGCAAAGAAATCCTTTTTTTTCGATTGTCAAAAAAAAACAAGAAGACATTTTTTCCATTTATAATACTTCAATATCTATACATATAAGCAATTAAAATGCTGGCATACGAAAATTGCACATAATTGAACCAGAAAATATATTCGCACATATCTGGAATATTTACAATTTTTCAATTGTCCTTGGCTGCGGTGCGATATTGTTTCAAATTCGTTTAGTTCGGTAAACAAAATGTGTGGGGAAATAATTTTTGTGTTTCGGGGTAAATATTTTCGCTCCGAAAAAACCAAGTCAAAATAATATTTCCATAAATCGGAAAAATGTGAAATGGAATGTCAGTTGATGTGTTTACTTTATTTAAAATCTAAACTGCAAGAATATTGTAAATAATAACATATTAATTGCTAATTTAAAGGGAAATATCAACCACAAACATTTTAAAAGGAATATTCGTATCATTGGCAAACGAAATAATTGTCCAAGTAAACGTTTAAATAAATCTAGGTAAATCCAATCTAATGACAGGTCAAATAACCGCAAACCAATTCATAAAATCGTTGAAAATAAATCAAGAAAAATCGCACTAAATGCCAGATATCTTTCGTATTTTTTTTTCACAAAAATGGCTAGCCGAAAAATTTATGAAGCTCTATAAAAATTCCAATAGATACAAAAAATTCAAAAGCAATTCCAGATGAAAGCTTACATCACTTCAATTGTATGTAAATATCAATCGGAAAACTCCTTAATGTTTTGTAGCTGCCTTCAGCAACTTAAAGACAGTTTTCACAAAAACTGTCTGAGTGAATTTTCTTGGCTATCGTCAGACGACTTTCGTTTCCCCATTTTGGCATCGACAGCTGCACAGCTTCCCATGCAATGTGGAGTATTATAGTTTTCCCCATTCATTTCCCATAGACTTCGGCCCCATACTTTGCTGGGCGTTATGCTCCGCCTGGCTATGGGGCAAGACGAGAGCGCACGTTGCCTTCAGTTAGCTATGAGCAAACACTTTTGCCATTTAATTGACTTGCAGCCTGCTTATGGGCATCTCCTCTCACTCATACTCTCACTCTAATTAAACACTTTTATAATTAATATTGTTACAGACAACCGCACACAGCTACACACTTGCGTCCCTCGTTGGGCGTTGAAAAGTTTAATTGAAATTTAATTCAATTTAGTTATACGTAGCATGTGTGAAGGAAATGTTGTGCGAGTAGAGTCTGTTAGCAGATATACTCCCAGATATATTCCTTCTGCCTCCTGCTTCCAGTCATCCGGGTTCCATTTCAAACTCAAGCCAATTGAGCGTACACAACAAATTGTTGATTTTTGCTTTCTTTGGTTCGGACTCCGATGCGGTTCTGGGATGTTGCCACTCGAAAATTGTGTGGCATTATTTGGCTTTGCGCACGATTGATTGATTTATATGAATGATTGCTCGATTTCCATTTGATTCGGTTACTTTCCCATGCACTTAAAGCATAGAGCTCTGGCATTTTCAACTGTATTAAGCTATGACCCCAAGCTATATAGAGTCTCGGGCTTTAAAGTACGCTTGTGACCTTTTTTTTTTTGTTTGCTGTGCAAAAAAATATTTTATGTTAATACGCTTAGGTGCGCAGAGAGCATGGATACGGATCGCTTCACTGAACTCAGCTTCAAACTTCCAACTGTGGCCGTCTGCACCACTGCGGATGGGATGGGATTGGGATGAGCTGGTTGGTTGGTTGGTATTGTGGAGTGAGAGATGAGGTGGCAGACAAAGGCTTTTGCAGCATTTAGACCTGTGATTTATGAAGCGTTATGAACCTCCACCATACATATATGTACCTTTGGGGGCCAGCTAGGCCACCATGAATGATCTCATATGTGTCTGTCTGTCTCTCTGTCTGTCTGCCTGGATGTGTGTCTATCATCTATGATGAAGTTCATTCGAATTGCGTTTTTTCTTCAACGAATTTTACCTACATTTTTATTTGCATTCAAGAGAACTCCGCGCAACCCACAATTGGGCTACATGGGAATTATTTAATCGAGGCTAGATTCTGGGAATGGAATCACCCACATTTCGATGCAATTTGATGAGTGTCGGGATATATGCAGCAACTATAAAATGTTTCACTTCAGAGCTACTCAATCGTTCATAAAGTGCAGCTGGAATGTGTTTAATTAATGACGAGACTGCAAGGCAACCAAATTACTACATTGGGCTCAGGTTTGTAAATGCAATTCACAAATGCATTTTGGGTGTGGGTGTAAGTGAAAACTGTGGCATTTCCAAACCAATTAAAATCAAATTGGTTTAACATTTTTTGTTCAGTTAGTAAAGGGATTTATATGTTGGTTACTGAAAACATAATAATAACTAAAATAAGTAAGATGAATGCAATGGAATAAAATTTAAGCGGATTAAGAAAGTGTTCAGTTTGGAATTACAATTTAAGTCTTTTGTTTCGACCAAAGGAATTTAATGCAACAATTTTTTGTATCGTCAAAGTAGACTATATAATTTTATAAAATTCCACATTATATCCAATTTCTTGTTCCTTCTGTTTGTTTTCTTTAATATCTTATCTATGCTTTAAGCCACAGAAACAAACATTAAATTACCTCAAAACATCTGAGTCTCTCTCTCTCTCTTTCTCTGTCACTGGAATAAAACATAAATTATTTCATATTTTTTTGGACTTGCGTGCCTCCAAGGGAGTCGCACAAATTTGGCACCAAGTAATTTTTCACTCGGTTTTTTTTTTTGTTTGAAGAGCTCACGACGTAGGCAGGCTTTGGGTGCAGGGGTAGCACCATGTAATTATGTGCCACTAAAGACAGCAACGAAGCAAATGGGGCCAGGCGACGACAAAAAAAAAAACAGACACACACACACAAGTCCCAAGAAAAAGCAAGGAGAAAAGGAAGCCAAAAAGAGACGACGGACGGTTGACGATTCTCTGCTCAAGCAAACATTGGGAGTCGTAGCTGGAGACAGGGAATGACATACGAAAGAAGGAGAAGGCAAACACAAAGACGAAGGAGGTGGAGGTGGAGGTGGCGTTGGAACAGGAGAATGAGAAGGAACCGTCTGTGGCCGATTCACCTTGAACTCAAAAAGTGAACTTTTCGGAGCGACTCCTCTCACTCTTGGACTGGCTTCACCGCTGGCTCTCCCGCTCACCGGATGGTTCTTTCTCTGCCTTAACTCTCAGCCCAGAGACGACGTTTCCCACTCGTTGGGGCGTTCGAGCGTTATAACTGGGTGAGCGGGGCATGGCATGGCATGAAACTGAGTGAGTTTTGTGTGTGTGTGTAATGATGATGATGGTGGAACAGGAACAGGTAACCGAGTGCTTCATGCGCTGCGCTTCCCTGAGTGACGGACGACGACGACTGGCAGCAGCAGCCAGTTCTGGGCCTGTTCAGCTTCGTTTCCTTCTTCGTTTTTTTCTTCTTTTTTATAGCCCTTCAAGAGGGTACCATAATTTTGTTAAGAGGTTTGTAATGCAAAGCATAAAGCATACCAGCCTACCAATAAATCGTTTCCTAAACTTCAGCTTAAAAACTTTATCTAGTGATTAGCATATTTACCGGTGATTATTCCCTTTAGATAGTTAATTAATTAATTAATTTATACAGTAGTCTAAAGGGCATATACTAGTCTTTGTCAGTCGCTTTTAGTTTTCATGCATTTTTTTTTAATATTTTTTAATGTTAGTTAAACATTTTGCAGTCAAAGTTTTTGTGCGTGGCACTTTCGGTTGCATACTCCTCTCTCTCTCATTACAATCCCGTCCCAGGCTTCCTTTCTGCTCGGTATATTTTGCCTTTTTTTGCTGCCTTTAACAGGTTTTCATTTAAAGTTGGCAAAAGCCACTTTTGCGGAAATTGTGTGCACGTATGGGTGAGCCCAAGAGGCACACACGTGTGCGTCTGTGTGTGTGTGTGAGCGCCTTTTGATTTCACTTGTCAAGGTTAGATCTACACAGAGAGAGAGAGAAAGAGAGAGTGGTAGAAGCGGCAGGGAGACCCTCTATGGGCGACCCAGTTAATGGCCTTGGGTTTCTGTCTTTCCTTTTCAGAAAACTTTTTGTATATTTATGACACACATATTCGATGATATTTTGCACCTCGAAACAGAAGGTACCAGCAATTAATTTAATTAACAATTATTCCAGCCATTGACTTGCAACAGAAAAAAATTAAGTGCGAAAAAATCATATACATACATATGTATGTACATATGTATAAATAAATGAAAAATAATATTTATTAAAACACGTTCTGTAAGGTGACAACATGTCAACAGGGCTACAACCCAAGGGGAAAGTGCCATGCCCCAACACCATCGATGACAGTTTACATTTGCTTTTTTAAATGCGTTTTTTATGGCTTCATCGAGTGCTGTTGCTGCACTTAATTGCACTTTAATTGTGCCATAAAACGATTGCCCAAAAGGGTTTCAGCCAAATTGAAAACGTGCCAAGCATATGTATGTATCTTTCAAGATACTTTCTGCTGGCGGACATAAAAAAATACAGAAACAAAACAAAACGAAAAAAAAACGTAAGAAAAAGAAAAATGTCATCCCATCGGTCGAATGTCGTTGGATGTGTGTGTCCCTCGTTGATCTATTCCGTTGATATGGCGAATGTTTAACAGCAGATGTTGCTCTCGCATTTAATTTTATTTTTTGCTCATTTTTCCCCCCGCCTGCTTTAGTGGAAGGTTTGTTGACCTGGTTCAGAGTGACAGAGAGAGGGGTTTGCGGCTTGCACATGCAAATGAGTTTATTTGTTCAACTTTTTTTTTTTTTTGCATATTTATACACGGAATTGGAGTACACTCGCATGAATAATATTTACGGGTTCATAATTCGGAAAGCCTGAACCTCAAAAGTTGAATAACCGAATCGAGTCGCAGTCGCAATCGCTTCAACAGGAATTTCAACAGATGATAAATGGATCTGTGTCTGAAGGTTTTTTCTTGTTTTTGTTTTTATTTTTATTTGCTGACAGCCTTGAGTCAAACTGAATCAAGGTTCTCGCCGAGCGAAACTCAAGTTTGATTTTAGAGTTGAGCAAACATAAGCACCAGCAGCGAATGCAATGCAATCGAACTGCATTTTTCTGGATTTTCTGCAGTTCCCATCATCAGATATGTACCGACAAAACAGAAACCAAAAACAACAACAAAAAAAACTGCATTATTTATGGACAAAATACTAAGACAAAAACGCCAACGAGTTTTGATAAATTGAAGCATTGAAAAATGCCAACAAGAAAATGAAAAATAAACAAGAAATGCAACCACAACTTTGATTAAATGAAACTTTAAATACTCTTGCAGATCTATTGAAAGTCAATACGAAAGGGAAATATTCCATATTGATACATTTGGAAAGATTTATTAGATCTTATCATTGGAAAGGAGTCCGTTTTGTGTGTGTTTTTCTAAGATATTAAATTCCCATAAGAGCTCATATTTAAGGATTGTTTACCCTGCATACCCATCAAAATATAAACAGGGTATCCGACAAAGATCTGAAGCAACAGAAAAAGAGAAGAAAAAAACCCCCGTAAATATTGAATTGCATAATGCCGAAAAAACATCATGATGATTGGCCATATATGGATGGCTGGCTACTCCTCGGTCCTATCCACGGCTTATACAGACATCACATCACATCATATTACATGTGTGGCACAGCACGAGCATATGGACGAATCTCTGTGGATGGGTTCCGCCTTGTGACAGAGCAGAGTTTTCTCTGTGTACAGTGTACACTGACTGGCAAATCGTTTTTCAGCTTTTAAGGAAATTGCATTGCACAAAACGGAAAAATGTTCCCAGTGCAAAATGTGCGCCCGCTTTTGTTGCAGTTGCAATTGCCATTGCTAGTGCAGTGTTGTGGCTAATAAACTTTAGTGGAATATTAGCCATGGACAGTAAGTAGTCTTTGATTTTGTGCATGCTGCTGCTGGCTGTTGTCTTGTTTTTATTTTTTCTCGTTGCTTTTTCATGGATAATAAAAATGTTTGCCAATGTGCAATGGTATGGGGTTTTTTTGTTTTTTTTTTGTTAAGCTTTGGGGCGCTACTATTACGCTTTTGTTGTTACTGAATGCTGATTTCTGCCTTGGCATTGTTTGTTTTGCAATCATCATGCCCCATGTCCCGCCGCCCATACCCTCTAGTTGTCTTGCTTACAATGGAATATGCATGTTTCAATTATGGCGCTCAAAAGCCAAGACCCACCCACAGCCAACCCAATGAACAATGGATGTATGGCACGACAATGGTTGGAGGGGTGTGTGTTGTGTTGGGTTGGGGTTGGGGATTGGGGTGGGGTTTATGGTTGCTGGCCGAGTGAATATTCTACATCTGTAGTGCAAATGGAAATTTATATACATCGAAATGAAGCAGCATCCCACACACACACACAACACACAAAAGGCGCAAATGGCAACGAGAAAAATGTATTCCTAATGCATTTTTCCACTTTTCCTTTTTCGACTGGTAAACATTTTTATTTTTCAACTTTCATATTGTTCTTTCAGTATAGCATATACATATATTTTTCAGTATACTCTTGACATCAAAACAGAACAAAAAAAGAGAAGAAACAGAAATGTGGCATGGAATGCATTTAGCTGAAGATATTAATGTGTGTCTGCCAAGTGTTCTCAGCAAAGCTGAGAAGAATGCAATGGAGGGTGGGTGGTGCAGTGACGATGGATATAGCGTGGAATATTACAAGTTTTAGTTACATTTCCATCAGCAATAATCTGTCAACATCTGCCCAAGACCGGTAGACACCAGCCCACCTTCATATCCGCTACAATGAAATATTTTATTTTGCTTCAAAATAACTGACCAAAAAGCGATTTACGCACGACTTTGCACAGGAGGACCCCCAACCGGACGTCGACCTGTGGTGCCCTGCGACGAAAGGGCCCTGCCGAGAGAGTGAGAGAGAGGTGAACGGAAGTAATTTATTTTGGCTCACGACATAACAATGAAATTGGCATAACAATTATATGGCCAAAACGGGTGGAAGAGTGGAAAACGAGACCAAAAAACCAAGTCAGGCATGTGGCAGGGGGGCACTCCTAAAGGAGCACCGCATTGCTCGGAGATCATTATGGAGACATGAAAGAGACGTACGTCAGAGAGAGAGAGAGAGAGAGAAAGAGATACATCTATTTTCATTATGTCCATAGTTTACATTTCTCTCGGCTCCCGGCTTACTTCCTGCCTACCCCAGACCCCACCCCAGCTCGGCCCAGCCCAGCTATTTGTTATCTAATTTAGCTTAAAAGCCAAAGTCACTCACAGACCAGCCTGGTCTGTACGAGTATTATTATTTTGCCTTGTGTCTGTTCCTTGTTTTTCTGTTAAATATTTCCGACTGCTGCAGCAACTGTCATTGTTTGTGGGGGGGGAGGCACAAAACATAATTGCAGTGGGGGAAAGGGAAACAGGATGGGGACTGCGCTCAAAGCTAAAGTAGAGCTGTGTACGGGCTAGTATTTTCAGCCATTAATTATGCAAATGTTTTTTAATATTGCTAAAAACCTCTTAGAACCAACAGCCTGTCAATTTATCTAATGGCGTGTCTGTCTGTTCAAATATCGGTGCCAACATTCGGGAATGTCCAGTGCAAGAAATACATACAAATATTCCAAGCAATAATTAACCTACATTAAACGGAAATAACTCAGGTTACGTATTGCCTGATTCTGTTTTTTTTTCGGGTGTATTGCCTGAGTTTTTTTTGTTGGTTTGGTACATTAACCTCTATGCCAGCCAGGCCACCAGACGAATGCCAAAGTCAAAACAAAAGCGCAAAATCCGTAATATGATTCATACAGACAAATATTCGTAATATCTGTGAACAAACTGGAGGCTTCAATATCATATTTTTTTGTTCATATTATTTTTTTTTGTAATTTATTGCGAGAGGGGGGTAACCTCTCTCATTAATACAATTTTGGCCAGCCACACCAGCCGCATATACATACATACATTTACCCATATTCGAGTAAACCTGAAACTGAATGGATCGGAATTGGAATCGCAGCGGAGTCATGTCTTTTTTTGTGTTTAAACTTATTTTTTGACAATGGCTGACAAAGATGATTTTGAATGGCTTTTGACACAACGTCAGCATCATCATCATCGGAGTCATCAAGCGTTGCGGCGCCTGTGCCTGTGCCCACCCGTCATGCTGCAGCGAGCCAAATAATATTTAAATATTTGCTGCCAAGAGGAAATTAAACATTTTGAATTTTAATTAAAAATGTCTTGCAGTCAAGAAAATAATAAATACGAGTATTTAATATAGGAGCAGGCATTTGAATATGAACTCGAAATTTTTTATATAAAAAATAAATTAAAGCAAATTAAGCTAAACATTTAAATGCAATTTAACTAATTAAGAAATCAATGAAAACAATTTTAAAAATCAGTAATACAAATGTTAAATAAATGAGGGAGAAATGGCATGAAAGGTCAAGAAAACTTCAATGCGAGTTTTGTTCAGGCAATTTTCATTTTAAATACTATGTACCCAAAGATTTCAGCTATAAAATCCAAAGAATCGCCCCAAAGAAAAGTGCATAAAAATAGCATTTGACACATTTTCTCACACCCCTCGAGCAAAGTGCAGCAGCAATGAAAAAGAGTTTACGAAACGATTTTTGCAACAGTAAAAATGTGTCCAGCATTTCCCTGGCATACTCGTAATTTATGCAACAACTACAACGGGACTCATGCGGAAAACAAATCGAATTCGAGACAAAGCAAAGGAAAAGAAAGTGCTGAGTTGCCATTGGCATTTGTGAAAACACCCAAGCAATAAATCACACATAACACATCTCTCACACATCTCACAAGTTAATATCAAAGACTCCTCCTCCTCCTCCTTCTTCTTCTTCGTTTTATATAAACTGTCCCAGAGATGGCTGAATGATAAATTGTGTGAACAGCAGCTAAGAGTGGCTTTGAAGGGGTGTAGAATGGGAATGGGAATGGGGTGACGGCTATGCCCATGGGCATTTATCAAATGAAGCCCGACACTGAACACCAACTTGTTGACTAAATACAAAAACGAATTATAACTAATAAGCGTGCTTAGCGCCATTGTTAGGCAAATGAGAGAAATATGACATAAATACATTGAATTTCGGTTTTCCACACATTTTTCATCTCTTGTCGAATAAATGAAGATAAAGAGAACGAAAGAAATATCATTGGATAGGCTACTTTGTGCGCCCCACACACAACACTCCACACTCCAGCCATTTCTGTGGCATGGCATGGCAAAGAGTGAGCGGAAAATAAATTTGAAAATTATGCAAATTAACGTATTAAGATTTGTGAGCCAAGCATTTGTTTAATGTTATCGCATTTGCTTAATGAAGGAAGACAGAGAAGACCAGAGCATCGATTCGAAACGAACAAAGCGAAACTCCAACAAATGACAAAAGAACTCGAGCAAAAAGTAATCCAACAAAAGTAAAACCCATGCCAAGAAAGAAAGTTAAAGACAAAGAGCAGTTGACAGCAGAGAAAAAAAATCAAAGTAATTGAGGAAATATGTTACGTATAAATACAATCATCATTGGGCAAGTCAATGAATGATGTAAAACGTAAAGAAATATCAAAAGAGAGATGGCATAGCACCTGCTTTAAGATTGAACTTTAGTTACCATATTCAAGGCTAGCAATGAACTATAAAAACCATATCCATATTTATGCAGATTTTCACAGTATTTTTCATTCAAATTTAACATAATGAAAAATAGATTTTGACGGCGGGTCTGTGGCCTGCAGTTGAATCTGCAGAGATCTGCCTGGGCCACATGGTGTTGCTGGTTGCTGCGGCATCAATTAACCCAATTAACTTGATATATGCATAACATGAATATATAATATCGGGAGGGGAGCTCCCCCCTCCCTCCATCGTTTGGTGTAAATTATTTTTAAGTTTTTCCTCAAGTCAAACCAAATCCAAATCAAATCCGATTCAATCATTTGCATAATATTATCATAAATTATGCCATGATTTTGTTTATGACAGGTGCCGGTGCCGGTGCCTCGAAGCGTGCGTGGTTTTGTTGCCACGATTTTGATGATTCGGATTCGGTCTGGAGGGGTGTTTGACAAATGTTTTTATTTGGTGTCTGACATCTTACACTATGCGCCTCTTGTTGTGGCTCTCCACTTGTCTCGCTGAACCGCAAATCTCGATTTGATTGAAAGATTACGCAAATGAATGTCATGACCCCCTTACCCTAACATCACTTTAATTATTTTGCTTTTTAGATGCTATTAAATCGGAAGTTTCTGCGCGAAAGTTGGGCGCAAATTAGTACCCTTTGCCAGGAACAAAGTGGAAGCTTATGTTTCAGCTGTCAAAGTTGGTTCTTCGAAGGTCTTTTTGGGGGGGAGAGACGAGAGTAATTGACAAGGAAAAATTATTGTTCGATTTATCCCGAAAAGTGGACAGAACATCTTTATTAATGTTCGAAGGGAATCTTCTGTGTGTCTCCTTTGTATGCTTCTCATTTCCCAGTGTTTACCCTGACAATGTCTGGTTAGGACCCACAACATTAAACCCATTAAAGTTTTTTATCAACTGTCCCTGCCCGACAGGTGTCTTAATCTAACGGCACCTTTCCCAGGCCTTTCCCTTCGTAGGGCGAAATATGTACACATGTATGTGTTAGCCATAACTTCCAGCTGCTGCTGCTGCTCTGGATGATGGCTCTGCAGTTGCTCTGCAGTTTCTGTGTTGATGATGATGTTGGGATGTTGGATCCCCTGGAGTATGTTTGGCATTCACTTTATTGCTTCCACTACACTTTGCCCGCTGCATGGCCGCGTGACAACATTTTTTCCCTGTGTGGGAGGCAACAAAAAAAAATCCAAGCTCTTGGCACTAAAATATTTTATAGTTTTTTGTAGCACAATTCTGATGGAAGTTATGCGTGGCCTAAGCGCCCTCTCAGTCCTTGGTCCATGGTCCATGGTCCATGGTCCACGGAGCTCTGGAGCCCTGACAAATGCATCCCCCCCTAGTGCTCCGGCACGGGTAAATGCGGTTACGGCTGCGGTGTTGGCAATGGCGACTCAGGTCCTGACATGGTTTCAGGTTTCACCTGTTCTTCCATATATATTTTTTTTAGGTCAGAAATTTGCCATATTTCTGTGTGTTTATTTGCAACTAAATTCGGTATAAGAAAACTTTGCATTTAATGGCATTTCGAAGACGAGTGAAAAGTGTGATTTGGCGATTTGGCTGAGGGTCAAATGATAGATACTACAAGATTTCTTCACAAAAAAGATTTATGTCTTGGCCCGTGCGACTTGTTGGCCCTGTTTTTTCATTCAATTTGTATCAACAAAATGCCGAACACAAATTAAAATTCATGCGTGTTTCTCATATTTTAGGAACAAATTCATTTTCCACGCTACATTTTAAAGATTTATTTCACTTGTCATTAGCTTTGTGGGTAGAGGAGGAGGCGGAATGAATACATTTCCCTTTGCCCCCGCGGCTCGCTCGGTTAACCATGAAAATTGATTGCGACCAGCAGCTGTTGGATGCTCCTCCTCCTCTTATTTTTTTTTTACTTAAGTTTTTTCCATTTTCATGTCTTGCCGGAAGCATTATGTGTATTAATTTTTCTTTCTCTTTCAATATCGGTTTGCGTACATGCAGCTTAATATATCAAAAAGAGCCAGAGAATACAGAGAATACTCGGTATATACTATACATATATATTTCTTTTATTCTTTTCTTTCAGTTACAGCAACAACAGCGCATTGATGTATGACACTTGGGTGCTTAAATTAGTTCATTGTTGTCCAAAGGCTGTCAACTGTCAACGGAGGCGCGCACGCAGCACACTTAGGCAAAGACACAAGATACTTATTTATAGCCAAAGAATTTTTTTTGGATTACAAAAACTAAAGACAGAAACAACACACAAATTTTCATACCCATTGAGAGTACAATTTTTAGAGAGACAGAAATCTTAAAAAATGTTTAAACTTTCCATGGAAAACATTGAAAATATGCTGATGAGCGGTATTAAAAGACCCCGAGTGAGACTCGTATTTCAGTAAAATTCCTGCCATTTAATTTTAAATGTTGTGAGGTGTGGCTGGCGCTTAGTATCTATTTCGCTGCAATTAGATCCCATCCTAATTTCATCTGTTGGTTTTAATCTGTTTTACCGCCCCGGTAGATAAATAAATTTCACATTTCTAAAGCATCATCTTGAGGAGATTTCTCAGTATTTTTTGGGGCAGCTGCTGTTGACCTTCTTCGTAGCCGAGTGTCACAAAGTGTCGCCTTGGTGTGTGTGTCTACTGTCTACCTACATCTGGTAGCTTCACAAATTTAACAATTTTCTAATGTGATTAACACAGATACACTCGCACAGCACACACTCACAGAGATAGAGACAGTAAGACTAAGAGAGCAGGAGCTAGAGACAGGCGCAACATTCACCCGAATTGAGTGAGTAATCCCATTTCTTCATTTAAGCAATTAAGAAGATTACAAAATGTAATGCATATTCCTGTGCTCCCACACACACACATATATAAACATATATGTATGTATAGCATTTATGAACCACTGGAAAACCAGAAACAATTAAAACCGCAAAAACATTTCAAACATTTTGAGGTGAATTAACAGCTTATGGAAACTTTATAAACACATTGAAGTACTCTACAATCTCGAGAGATTTGCCATCACTCATCATTGATGGCTGGCAAGATTGGCCATATGAATGGAATGCATCATCAAATGGTTTCCGCATAACGCTCCCATTACGTGACTTCGTTCAAGAGAAAAAAAATGTGGATAATTAAAGGCGTTCGGACACGAGCAGCATCGCATCTTGGGAGGCAAACCAATTGAATGCAATCGAAACAAACACACAGACACAGAGCGAGACACACAAGACAGACACGAACCATTGTGGGGCAGGCAGGCAGCATGGAAACGAAAGCGAAAGTGAGGCGGCAACAAAATGGGCAAAAGAAAAAGATGTAGGAGAGGAGAGGAGCGGATAGGGGGCCATAAGCAGCTGCATGGATAAATGTGTCTGGACTGGACTGCATATATTGTATTAATGATCTCACAACGAATCAAACAACAGAAATGTTGCTTCCGCGAAGTGTGGCTGGGACTGCCAGCCTGCCAATGCGAACCAATTGATGTGAAAAAATGAATAATAAATCATGTGTTTTGTGGGCCACAACCCAACCCATTTTCCTATCACTTTTCTTTGTGTCTTGCTTCTTGATGCACTCTCAAGTGGTGCAGCTGAAGTGACAGCTCGAAAAGAGTTGCCGCGAGGGTGGGAAAAACAGACAGCATTTCCGAGGGTCCCCCCCCAATCCCGTTGTTTTCTGTCCTGGTCTTTAATGGAGTTTTGATAAACGATGTGCACAGGCACATATATTCTTCGCCCCGACGGGTAGGCAAATTAATTTAAATTCGTTTAACAAATTGACTCCGAGAGGCGAATTGGCACCAAATTGGGTAAAGACTTCCAGTAGCACCGCCATTATTAACACCCTGACAATGCTGCACACAACCTTCGGAAAACACACATTCCTAAATGGAATGGATCGGAATCCGCTTAGTCCCACACTCGTCAACAGACTCCCTCAGTCTCTCTCTCTCTCTATCTCAATCAGTGTGATTGTCCGTCGGACTGTGTGTTATTTGATTTCATTTCGGTTCATTTGATTGAAAGTCTGTCAAATCAATTGGAAGAAGAAAAAAAAACATCAGCCAGCAGCGGCAGTAGCAGTAGCAGCAACAGCAATCGGCAGGGAAAAAAAGAGCCGACAAAAATATTTAATTGCTTGCCAAAGAAGTCATAAAACTCATGCCAGAGAGGAAACCGAATAGATTCGAAAATCGGTATAGCAAACACACAAATAGTAGTTGCTTATAAATATGCATGAGAGCCCATTGGAAGATAGCTGTCGACCATATTTGGCCCATAAAAACTCACCCCAGAAACTGGATTACCTTGTGGCTCGTCTTGGGCGGGTTAACCGGGAATCGAAATGCGATTCAGTTTCGGTTTCAGTTTCAGTTTTTTTTTTCTTTTGTTTAAATTCAGTTTTAATTGTATCGCATTAATCCACACTTTTACTTTTCTCATTCATCAACCAAAATCTAAAAGTGGGTTAGCAGAAGAGCAGGGCAGGGGTAGGGGAGTGCTTGGAATTTTATGATTAAGTTCCCATGAATGAAAATTTATTTGAGTCAAGGTTCAATTCTACATTGGTGCTGAGCAACAGATTAAAGGCGAAAACTTTCCCAGCTGAAAATCTATGTTTTATTTATAATAGTTTATATTCCGAGTTATTTTCGTGTTCTTTTCTTATCCCACCTAAGACGATGATTACATGGTATTAGAGCCCTCATATGTCTAGTTTACAGCTTGTACTTGCCCAGAACTGAGAGCCTTGCGTGACTGAATTCCTCCGACTCTGTTCTTTAGTTTTGAAGAGTTCTCTATCAGTGCCTAAATTCATTAAAAAAAAAAACACACACAATCCCTATAGAGTATCCAAATACCAAGATCTGGGTTCCTCAGATAGCATCGCTGGGGTCTTCCCCAACTCTCCAGTTTTCTTTCCATAAATTCCACAGTAAACCATTTCAAAGTTATTTTGATTCCGGTTAGACTTGATATAAAGTTTGATGAATGTTATGCATCGCTTACCTGAAACGATAAAAAGAGAATTGATCTAATAAGCAAAGTGTTTTCTAGACATTTGAAATGGGTAGGTGGCAGGTGCTGAATGAATTATATGCACAAACGAGTATATCAAATTAATCAAGACACAACGTATAACATCTAAAATTAAAAGAAGGTTTTCAAAATTTCATAGATTTCTGAATATCCTCATCTAATTCAAAAATTTCCAACAAAACTTAAGAAAATTCATTCTAAAACATTAAAAAAAAATGTATATTAAATTTTCCACTGTGGTACACCACAATTTTTGTTCTCAAAAAGTGCCCAAAGCTTGGTTTAAAGAAATGCTTTTAAAGTAGCCTTGGACCTGTTCTGGATCTATTAGGCTAATATTGGTGTGTTAAAAATAAAAATCTGCCAGAAATGTGGCAAAAAAAAACTTGTTTCTTGACATCTTTAAACATGTCTGATTTCAGTTGAATTTATTGAGATTTTCCAGCTACCGATTTAACCTCAATAAATCCCATCTTTAATCTATAAAATCTGACCTTATGGAGTTGCATTGCTTGGCTTCACATTTAATGTCTTTGAGTAGACAACAAACCCATCAAATGGGTGATCTCTTCATTTAGATTAGAAATCAATGTTGCTTTGTTTTCATATCATTTGAATATCAATACTATATGTATGGATTGCTCAACGCATCGTCAACGCATCATTATCGACATCTGATTAGACCACACGATAAATCAAAAGACAAACTAGTTCAGATGAAAACAACCAATGGGTAAACGTAATTTCGGCAAGTCGAAGTTTATATACCCTTGAGGGTGCACAGTTTAATTCTTTCACAGCCAATAAAATACCTCTAGTCCGAAATTTTAAAATGTTTTCAATAAAATTTTCTCTAGGTGTCCACAATTTTAATAAGCCGTTTGCCAGAGTATAGAAAAAGGTTAGTGGCCCAAAAAAAAAAGCCACTCACATTAGACCCAAACCAAACCATTGCACACGGCTCTAATTGCACATCAATAAATTGCACATTAATTCTACTCTGTGGTATTTTCAATTAAAATGTCAACTACTAGAGTACCTCATTAATTACACATTTAACGCTAATTTTGGCCATATGTAGCACTAACACTAACACACACGCACATAAACATAGCATATATGTATGTATGTGTATATGTGTACGGTATGTACGGTTATAAAAAGGCAACACATAAATGGTTTATGTGTATGGGAAAGTGTAATAAACGACGGCGCAAATTTGCTCACATAACTCAGTGTCAATATTTTGTGGGCGGTCCGAACGAAACATGCGGTTCTCCCACACACAGACAGCAAAGTCGCTGCTCAGATACAGACACAAGATACTCGGGCAGTAGCTCTGGCTGTAGCTAGTGCTAGATGTGGGCGTGGCTGTAGAAGGCTCATAGAAGAACATTGTTGGACCACTCACAATCAATTAAATATACATTAAAAATAAATATTTATGGCTAGAGAACTGGGTTACGAAGTTGGCGAACCGCTTTTGGAATAATTGCAAGAATTACTATTCATAAGAGAAATCTAGGAAGACTAAAGCTGGTTCTGCTCTTGCTAAAGACTGGTACTAGTACCAGCAGAACTCAACAGGATACATTCTGCCAGTCAGGCTGTGTCCATTTAATGAAAACAACAGATGCTGACGAACCGAGGAAGTCGCTCATTTGTTATGTTTCTGACCTTCGGAAGTCCTTTCATGGGATTGACCCACGACATCTGTCGCTCCTCAACCAAGACACGGACTTGCTCATATAATTTGATAGCTCCCCTTAAGTACAAGTGGCTATCTGTCGAGTAAATATATTTCCAACAAACACACAAAATTCTTCTTTATTCTTTATCAACCACAAAAGCTGCCAAAAAAATAAAAACTCATTTGCATTGAGAGTAAACCGCTCAGAAACTGCTCCTTTCCTTCGTTGTATTTAATTATATCAGCGTTAGATCTTAAGCTTGATTTAAGGAATCTCTGTATGTATTTTGATAGCCAGCCAGATCTGCATATTTATACCTGTATTATGTGTATCTGTAGTGTTAGTGTTAACCCACAGCAAGTTGATAAACTTTTACGCATGGGCCATAAAAAAAAACTTTACTGATCAGGTATATTCATGGGTATATAAATAATGCATAAACGAGACTAGACTTATTTGCTAATTTGCTGCTCATTTTTTGTTGTGTGACGCTCAACAAACAAAAAACGTACCAAAAAACAGGCAGTGGAATAAATTAAGTCATTTTTTTAGTGGCTCAGATTTCAATGTTATTTTAATTGAAATAAAAACAATATATAAATGACACTTAAACTGGGGGATAAAACAGATCAACAATTTTCAGAGGAAAGCAGCAGAAACATTTCTATCGAATTATTAATACTTAAATTGTTATTGTTATTTTTGTTGCATCTGCATTGAATAAAACTTGAAACATAAAACGTTTGATAATTGCATTTTTATTGGTTTAAGCGCCCGCCGCCACCGCCACCACTTGTCTCTGGCAGAATAATGCGCTAAAATTGATTTCCCCCCCCAAACGGACCACATTTCCAATTAAGCTCTCCAACTCAATCAGCCGAATCAAAGCAGATTAATTTTGCATTTCGTATTGTAGTTTTCGTATGGATTAATTATGCCAGAGCATTGGGTTGAAGCTTTATCTAAAAAGAAGGCAAACTGGCTGCTTGACTTTGGGATTTGATTTGGGATTATCTGCTGCCGCATAGCTCCACAATTGTTTTTGCATTTTGTTGTTGTTGTTTGTGTTGCATTGATCAATTGAATTAGTTAATTTTAGTTGGAAAATAATTTGCTACTGTTTCTTGCTTAGTTGTGCGACTTTTATTGTAGGGAGTGCACACAAATTTAAACTATCCCTTTTTATTCTTTGCCTTTACTTTCCTTTCAGGGTCTCTGGGAAGCTCTATCTCTCGCATTATTACTCACCCCACTATCAATAGTAATAGCTTTATCGGCTACTTACCCAAAAAAATCTCAGTCAAGTATTTATTTGCTACCCGTCACCACAAAAGATAAGCAAGCTCCAATCACACACACAGACGAATGACAGTTGAGTGTCAAACAAAGACAGACCAGAGACGACGCGGTCCCCACCAACAATTAATGAACGAAAACAATCCACACTCGAGGTGGGTAGGTAGTTGTCCGGTCTGTGTGTGATGGACCTTAAATATTTAAGGCGCAAACAAAAAACCATAATCAGTATAAGGCGGCGCACTCTGCTCATTGACTTTAAATAATTGAATTGAATCGACGCCGAAACCGAAACCGAAATAGGCAAAGTGCGATCACGGACCTGCTGGCACGCAACAAACAAACAAAAAACACTTTTGCTCCCCATCCCCCACAACGCTGGCTGTCAAAATTGTAGGTGTTGGGATACCTTATAATTTTCAAATTTATAGTTAACTTTTTTCACTCATTCACGTACTGTGTGCTTGGTCGTATTTTTGGTTAAATGGTTTTGGTAATGTTCTAATTACGTGGGCGCGTGTCAGTTTTTTATCGTGCCGCTCAAATCACTTTGTATTATTTATAGTTTGGGGCCCTGGAGGGTGCTCAGTGTCAGTTGTGGTACAATTATTGTTAGGAATGACAATGGTTCATATCAGGTATTAGCGGTTGGGACATGTTCGCTCTTTGATTAGCATTTCGTGTGAGGCATTTGTAATTGTTATTTTTTGAAAATAAAATGTGCGCTTCATAGAAGTTCCTTTTTTTTTTGGGTTTAATTTGAGAGACAGCAGGCAGATGTTAAAAGGAATAAAGAAAAAGAAAATATGTAGATTTTATAAGAGTGAAGAAAACACTTCCCTGCCTCATGCACTCTTTCCCGTTCTAGTTCTCTCTCCCAGTGTCGCTTAGCATTTGAGAGTAACTTTTTTTGTGTACCAATTTTCGAAATGTTTTTTTTTCGCTCTCAGAGATCTAGCTCTGAGTGGATCGCTACCTTATATGCACTCTTTGAATTGTTTACCATTCCATGCAACCCACTTCCATTTCATTTGTAACTGACAGACAGATACATTATCCCCGCATTCAGTTCTCTTGGCGCAAAAACAAAAAAAAAAAGCTCTCACGTGGCAAAGTCCGCTGTCAAATGAAATGCGAAACTCATAGCTCAGCGAGCGAGATAGAGAGAGAGAGAGAGTTAGAAAAAAAACGTAAGTCTAGCAAATACCCAAAGACAATGGCGTGCCTGTCACATATCATAAAATAGTCAACTCAAACTATTTCCATATAAATCCGCAGTGGCACAGCCAGGGACGGGAAAAAACAGAAGCAAAAGTGAAATTTAATACGCTGCCACAGTTTACACGCCCCCAGGCCGAACCGAGCCGAGCCGAGCCAAGCCACTTTCCACTTGAATTACTTGAAATGCGAAATGTATCAGCATCAAGTGGGAAAATACACATGGGATATATGTCCATATCCCATTCATCAAATTCTTTGAGAATATATCCAAATTACAGGTTTCAATGCTGGCCTGCCTACTATAAGCTGTCTGTCTTGGCTTTCGGTTTTGATAAATGTGCAAAATAAATTGAATGCATGCACAGATTTTTCACTCAATTGCAGGAAAAAAAACAAAAAAAAAAACAAATGCAAATGCCAAAGTGCCATCGTGCCATCGTGGGGCCTGGTCACAGTCTTTGATTGCGGCATTCACAGGCTTTGGGTTTCGAATTTAGCTTTGGCGGCTGCCAATCTGCTTGCAACGACAGAAAAACTACAGAAAATAAGCGAAAACTTCAAACTGTCAACGCCGAAAAACGTGTCGAGTGCCATGGGAAATGAATGAATAAATAAATAAATAAATAAATACTATTCGGTATACTGCCCAAAAAGCCAGTCACCCGTAAGACAATAATTGCTTATGAAAATATTTTTCTATGCTCAAATGGAATACTCGGTAAATCATTTACGCTACCTCTAACGGGTAGCACACCCCGCCTCTTCTCAAATTACACGAGGCTTTGAAAATTAGCATAACAAAGCTAACGATTGTAGTAGATTGATTAATTAGTTTCAAAGTCGCAAACGCACACTTCTTGGGGCAAATTAAGTTGAAAATTAAAATATGCACAAAAGCAAACCAAAGTAGAACAAAATGGCAGACTTAACAATGCTATCAATCAAGCACAAAATAAACTTAAAAAACGATAAAGATAGGAATGGTATTAACTGAAGGTAGGCTGGGAATACCCTTGCAGATCTGTCGTTTCTATATGGATATAGTCGGGATTTATGGTGGTTTCTTTGGGAATCATAATACCTTCCGAAAGGGTATTAAAAAAAATACAATTAACATTAACACAAGGTAACGCAAGATAAACTTTAAAACAAGTTTATGTTTTCGATTTCCACCAAAAAAAAAAAACAAAACAACAAGTAAAAACAGCACTATGCGTACCATCGTCGTACCACTGATAAATTGTTAAAGAAATGCCGACAAAAATGTTTTACACATAAATAAAAGTGGGCAACAAAAACAATTGTGTATTGCACTAATTGATTGTTGAGCTACGGTTCGGGCTAGGGGCTGGGCCCAGCATTCGGCAGCGAAAGAAACAAACAACAAGCGAATCAATTAGTTGGCTTTATGGGGTCAAGGGTTAACACTCGCACACACACACTCCATCCACAAAGAAGTGGGGCACAAGAGCCAAACAGTAGCAATTGAAATGTGGAGTCAAATCAAAGAGAAATAAATAAAAACTAAACTTTATTTTTGCAAAAGGTGCACAACAAACTGTACAGATCTGTACACAAGTTTGGGGGTTTTCAGTTTTTTGGGCATGCTCCCAGTTTGTATTACAGGGATATGGAATGGTCCCACTGGAACTCACTAAAGTGGGTCAGGGTTAAGGGTCTGCAAACTAGCGGAAAACGAAATTTAAATGGTAAATGAAACGTATAAAGCAGCAAAACCCGTACCCATAGGTTTCTTAGCACGTTCCAGTTCTTCACTAATTAATGCAGTTACATACATAAGTATGTATGCATGTACATAGTAACATCAAAGCTTCACTAATCTTAAGGCCTCTCCTTCTGTTTAGACAATGCAAACAGACATGATCGGACATGATCATGCTCAGACATTTCGCTCCGCTCCTCCTCGCACTCAACCACACCCGAGCTTGCGAAGTTCGACGACAGTTCTTATCGCCTTGATCTTACGGTATCCACTCTGGGCGCGTCGCTTAATAAGCACGCTCTCTCATGCGCTCTCTCATAGTCGCGCTCTCTCAACAACATAATCGAGCACAACAATAGAATGAACAGTAAAATCAGAGTTTACTCAGCAGCCAGCTGTAGATATTACACTGAGATTTACCAAAACCATAAATATGATAATTATGATGATAGTTAATCCAATATAAACTCCAAATGATTCCAGAATATTTCTCACTTTAGTGTGTGGCCATAATCCCACAAAACTGAAGCCTGCATTCAGTGCACCTTCCTTCTAACTATCCATTCCATATACATATTCCATATGTAAAAAGAAAATATAAACTATTTTGCTTTGGCTAACCAAAAATATCCATTCTATTTAGAGCAAAACAAAATGTGTTAACAGCACACGAACCTTAGAAAAAGAAGAAAATAGAAGTAAAAGCAAACACAATTTGCATAAACAAATGCCAGAGCAGACAAGCCGCTTGGCAAATAAAAAAAAAATAATAATAAAAAAATGCCAAATTAAATCATATAAAACAAACCAACATGATGGGGAGCACAACACAAGCAGACATAAATGTATGTACATGCGAGTGTATGGGAGTGCCTGAGGACTGCGAGACTGGCAATGGCACACAGATAAAGCCGCCAAACTGAACAATGTGCTGTCAAAAAAAAAAGAAGAAAGACAAGAAACAACAAAATCCTATAGAAGATATGTGGGGTGGTGTCAGGATGAGGACCTCTACTCCGACACACACAAACACCTCCCGCCTGACTAGTCCCGCCCGCCTATTACGTGCCGACAAGGCAATAAATATTTATATATGTTCAGAATATACATGTGTGTGAGGGGGGTGGGGTAGGGAGGGGTTTTCAAGTGCCGCAAGGCATTGAAATTTAAATGCACAACGCATACGAGTAGCTGTCTAAAAAAGGTTGGGTGGCGGGGAAACCCCCATTGAAAATGACTGAGTAACGGGCACACGCACGGAAACGGCCTCGTCCTGTCCCCGCCCACAGGTATCCACTTCCCGATACCCAATGCCCATTTATAAAAGCATAAAAATGTTTCAGCTCAAATGCAAATGGCTTACACATTATCCTAAAATGTATGCCACACATTTATATTTATTTTTAATTTTATAACGGAATCAATCAAGCGGAATGGGCCCTAAATGGGACTACCATTTGATGCCGCCGCTGATGATGAGCGTTGGTGGGGCTTACCATCCCCCTCCCCCTGATAATGCTTGCAATGATCTGCGGTACCACAGCCTAAGCTTCCTTTTGGGATGGGACTTTCTACTCCTGATAAATCCGCATAAGTTTTAATTATAAGACCAAGAAATGCTGATGAAAAAACAAAAGAAACGAAGAGAAAATCCAAAAAACAAAGGCAAAAGCAAAGACAAAAGCAGTCCAGCCCTAAATCCTTGCTCAGGTAGGCACTTGGCAAATCCCACTAAGCACAGCCTAAGTACCACATAATACCCGACATACATACATACACACATATATATGTATGGATTTGTATGCATGTGGTCGTATATGTATTAAGCTTATTTTAGGTGGAGATTTCCCCAAAGATTCAGCAGGCTCAAGAAGTAACAGCTGACGTCAGACAAGGCCAGACAAAAGCCTTCACGGCCTCAGCGGCGGCGGCTTAGAACAGAGAACAAAAAAAAAACTTTTATATGCCTCTCTCTGCATTCCACTTTTGTCTGAAGTTTGTTTCTAACCAAAACCATAAAAACACATCCCTGGAAATCAAGAAATCTGCTGAAACTAGCTGAAGCCAATAGACAGATCAACGACAAGAACCAGAAACAGATACAGATACACAAATCCTGTGGCAACTGGGCCTGTGTGTGTGGATAAACAACTAAAATTCCATTTTACGACTTGTTATGATGCCTAAATATGGCCCGACAAACACCAAAAGTTACAAAACTGCGTCGCCAATAAGTCTGGACAGTTCCCCAGTGTGGATGGGGATGTGTCTCATCCAAAGAGACTGAAATTTATTTGCCTTTTGCGTTGTAGTTGCTGCTGCTGTTCCTTAGGTTGTCATCAGCCGGGGCTCCTTGAAGTAGGCAATGCCAAAAACATTTTTGAGACGCAAAACAAAAGCGTTCGTTGGGAACAACGAATGGGAAATACTCTTACTCCTTTACGGCTAAGCCATTTTCCTTCAATTCTAGTCAGTGAAATATCTTTTTACTTTGAAAATTTTCTGTTGAATATTTTCGACTAATTTCAAACTAAATTTTAAATCTTAAAACCTTTTCTCTAGATTGATTTCCCAGCAAAAACAAAAGACACATTTTTCTCATATCAAATTGCTTGACAAATGTAGTGTAACCTCAGCCTCGGCACAAGTAAAAGGAAAGTTTTGCAGCTCCAAAAATATACAAGCAAAAATCCACGGAAAACCAACCCTCCCAGTGGACACTCAGACAACGACGCCACACGCAATCCCATATCCCATCCCATCCCAGGGTGCTGCCACATCCACTCTTTGAGAAGCCGCCATTCTGCCTGATGTGCCGCCTGATTACCTTGGTGTTCGATGCCGTCGCTCTGGGTCGGGTCCCGCCGTAACAGTTGCCGGCTTGGTATTTTGGGTATTTTATGAGATTTACGGCTGGCGCTACTGCCTAAATGTATGCTAGCTAATTTTTATTCAAATACATACATACATACATTTACATATGTATGTATACATTTCTCTGGTTCTGCCATTCTCTGCCATTTTTGGGGGGAATATGTACGTATGTATGAATATTTCGTGTGCGCAATAAAAATTAATGGCCTTCTCCTTACTGCCTCTTGCTCGGGCTTCTCTTTTTGGTCTGCATTTGACGTTGATTTTAGTTTCGGGATTCGCCAGGCCGACTCTTTGACTTTGGATGGACTTTTATGTGGCGCCTACTTGAGGTTTGAGTGGCCGATAGATGATAGATACATAGCATGCGAATGAGGAATGTTAAACGTTAATTGGTTTGCTTTGGTTATGGCACTCCCCAGACACACTGGCATCAAATCACAGGACGTGCAAACACCAGACCCTCCCGATAGTAATCTGGTGTCATTTTGCTCTTTTTTTTCTGTAAATCAATCAATGCACTTGGAGGGCTTAGGCCTCTCAACCAGCAAATGGTTAGCAGTGCCCTGGGGCAAGGTTCCCTGTCCCTAAGATACAGTTGAACCTTTTTCTTTCACTCTCTTTTTATGGGGCAACACACAGGTAGCATCTGTGGGGACAACACCGCCAGAAAGGCAGGCAGGCAGGCTGGCAGGAAAGCATTTCATCTTTCGTTATTATTGAATATTATTCGGTAACTACATGCTACACAAAATTGGTACGTGCCTCGGATTTATCTGCCATAAATTGTAGTTTGAGTTTGAGTCCATATTTAGATTGCAGTTTGCCCCCCTCGAGGGATAATCAGTTTGGAGCGTTGTGTATGCGTGCGAAAAGGGTATGAAAGTAGGGCGAATACACTTGGGTGAACTAGAATTCGGCAGGGTTTATACTAATATTGGATATACAAATGTAAAGGCCATGTAAGCCAAGGAAATCATGGAGGAGTACTTGGAAAAAGAAATGTTAAAGATGGACCCATTGCCTGGCTTATTTAAGGTAGTCTGTCCTGAAACAACGTGTTCGGAATTGTAAATAAATCTTCAGAAATACTTTTTCTATTAATTAAATTATAATAATTTAAAAATCTATATGCTTAGAGAATTTCTCAGGCCGTATAGGCCCCATCGAATTGTGCATAAATAAGGTTTCTATTCGTTTCGTTATTTATTTGACATATAAAAAGCTGTATGCTGCCACAGCCGCTATATCCGAGTCGAGTGCACACGGCAAAACATTTTATGGCTTGTTTATTGTTTAGCCAGGTCTTGGCATGAGGGACACGGCCTTGGACAGGATACGAGTATGACAGGATGGGATGGGATAGGATAGGACATGGAGAGGCCGCTTTTAGCCCTGACTTTTGTGTTTATACGCATTTTACTATGCTAAATCAACATCCCAGTAAGTATCCCCCAGTAGTTATTTGTGCGTTTTATGCGTTTGCTGGTTCCTTTATATACACATTTTTTATGGCATTGGAATTTGTTTATTGGTTTTTTCTTTTACCCCATGGCATAGGCATAGGCTCACACGTGCTATTTTTTATATTTTATTCGTTTCTAGGCAACGGCTATTAGTCCTTGCCCAAGAAATGAGGCGTCAAAAAATACAGTAAAACACGCGACCCGAGCGAAAGTTTTTGACTTGCAACTGCAACGCAGATAGAGTACTGAAACTCATTAAAAAGAACTTAGACAAGGTCTTGCTGGAAACTAAAAACAACACACAAAAAAAATCCATTTTCAGCTCTCTTCAGCAACAACGAAAATTGCTGGAAAATCACACTCTCTCTCTCCCTCTCCTCAGTCTCAATCTCAGCCCTTGTAGGCGTTTTAGAGTGCTGCTTCGGCTGCTTGGAGCATGTTAAATGCGGCAAAAGCCACTCGAGCCCGCCTGACTTTGGGGCACTCAAGTGTTGCAGCCGCCTGCGGCTTAGGAAACGCACTGGAGTGCCCACCAAAAAAAAAAAGAAAGATGCTGCCAAGATATGATGAGGCTGATCCGTGGGAAACCATTCTCTGCCTCTCGTTCTATGTGGGCTGGCCACTAAGCGGCACTAAAAACTACAAAACAAACCAAAAAAAAAAAAAAACACTATGAAAATGTTAGAGGTAGCAACTAAATTGAGCGGCAGACTAGTAGCCAAATGGTTAAGTTTTGTAATGAGATTTTTTATATTTATTTTATGTACATGGGATTCACATGAGATTAAAGAAGTTTTCATCATTAGAATTCTTTGATACATTTTTGTTAATGTTTTAAGAAAGGTTTTAATCATCCAACCAGTAGCTGGAATTCTAAGAAATCCACAATAAAGTTCTGGAGAGCGAAGATCCTTTAAAATTATTATCAGTTCTCTTTCTCTGGGACTTTTTGTGTGTTCTGCAGGAATATTTCATAATTTAAAATTATGTTTCTCATTTCTGGAGTTCCCTATGTTGACATCGAATAAAAAACAAAATAGAATAACGCAAAAATGTTAAACAATCTTTTGCCAACTTTTAACCCATTTAAGAAGTACAATTATAAAGCCATTCTCTTTACAAAAATAATCATCCCACATTTCTTGCTCAAGTAAGTACCAGTATTCGGTTTCCTTTTCGCTTTGGCTACAGTTTTATCTTGTTTCAAACTTAGTCAAAGATTTTGTTTTGTAGTTTTTACAGCATTTCCTATTACAAGTACAAGCAATGTGCAAAAGTACAAAAGTTTAGCAGAAAAGTTTGTCGCCTGGTCAGACAGATGGTTCTGTATAAAAAAAAAATAATCAACTTGCTGGCTAATAAGAAAAGTTCCATGGAACCAATTTATGATGGAATAACACGCATAAAGAATTTACTAAAAGTTTGTTAGCAAAATATTATTATTGATTGTGACAAATTTTGTAAAGGGTTCAGGGTCTGGGCTTTTCTTTTGGATATATTTCCATCAGCGCCTCAACCGCCTCACAATGCGACTCATTAGGGCCTCGACGCCCATTTGACTATCCATCTCAAAGCGACAGGCTAAATCCATCTTGGTTTTTTCTTCTTTTCTTTTCTGTAGTTTTTTTCGGTTTCGACTGCAATTACGCAGCTGGCAAATATTTACGCAGACAGGGCAGACAGCAACAGCAGCAAAGGCTGTTGACAGTTGATGGTCGTCATCGCCTCAATGTCTCTTCTCAAAAAAAAAAAACAAAAAAATGTTTATGTATAAAAAAGAAATAAAAAGTCACTGAAAAATAATATCAGACAGCTGACAAACAGTTTGGAGGTGTAAACCAGACCCACAGACGACGACGAAGCTTCACGCTACTCTGGCGATCATTAATGGCTGATAAAAAAAAAAAAACAAACCAATAGACCCCCAACAATATATCATTAAAATGCTAACACACTTTTATGATATTTATGTTTGCGCTTGACAAAGTTAAATGTTGGGCCCAAAGATGCTCCTCATTCAGTTGGAGCTGCACTATAGGTAGGAGGGTGGGTAAATAGCTAACAAAAGTGTATTAAAGTGAAAGCGGAAGCAGATAAATAACTATGCACAGTCTTTAAGTATTATTAATACGGTTGGGGAATTATGCAGTGCAAGTCTCACTACGATAGAGGCCAAAGAGGTACTCTGTTTCCCTCAATTTGCGCATTTAATCTTCGTTAATTTTTGCATTTTTCCTCTTTTATATGTCTTCTATGTCCTCTTTAATTATACTTTTACATCGGATAAAGAGTCTTTAGTTTATTTTTTTAGTTACAAACCATAAAGTATTTTTTGTCATATAACAAATAATATTCAAATCCGAACCAAGCCACGCATAGTGTGCATATGTTCGTGTAATTTGACCTTAATCGATATTTCACATTTGCGTTTGATTTATTTTTGTGTCATACCTGAAACGAGAGAGAAAAAAAAGTGACAGAAATTAATGAAATGTTTTCAATCGAACAGCAGAGAGTGCCCCGCCACGCACTTTGCTAATTAGCTAACTGGCGACGTACATTTTGCAGGCAGTGTAGTACGAGTATCCTTAGTCATCTACAGTCTGCCTGGCTATCGGTAGTCGTATAACCCAATCCAATCTCTTTGACTCTTTCTGTTTTTGTGTGCCCATTACGTCAAAGCTGCCACAACTGCCAAAACGCTGTACATTTAGGAGAATTTTGCAACATTCTTGGCCACCAATCCAAATGATATGCAAATGGAAATTGACCAATTGACCAAAATGCCAGCTGCCAGCACACCAGCAGACCCAGCTGCTCCGTCTGGGCTCAGTTTACCGCATTTCCATTTAGCTTGGTTTCTGCATCAAAGATGCAAGAGCTGCAGATACAGATACATGCAGATGGACATCGGACATGGGACCTGGACCTGGATGTGAACCTGAACCTGGACAGGATTAGGCCAGCCAAGTGTCTGTGCCAGCAAATTGTAATTGATTTCCAGTTTGGATATCTGTCATACCTAGCTGCTTCAGCCCCCACAGCCTCTTCCTCTTCCTGCCTCACTCTGGGACAATTTAATTACAAATTTTGTGTCTCTTGTCTGCCTCCACAAAGACTCATTTATTTTTTATGGTTTTCCATGAGCAGCCCAAGTGCTGCTTGAGATGCTAAAATATATGTATTTGTGGTGTGATAGAGAAAGATGGAAGATTTGGACTTTTAGTCCTGCAAGTATAGGCACAAGATTGGGGGAGCAGCCTTAAAAAATATCCAGAAAAAAAAGTCTGGACATAGCTGTCATAGCTGTCAACATTCGTTCCTCGAATGAGCAACTAGAATCCCTAAAGTTCTTATAAAAAATAAATTAGAATACATTTACTGACTTTCATCCTAATTTCGAATATATTAAATATTTTATTCATCCATAGTTAAGTGCAAGTCCCAACAGCTTCCAAAGAACAATCCATTTTCTAGAGTTTCCCCCCCAAATTGCCTCAAACATTTATAGACCTGCTGCTGCTGCAGCTGCTGCTGTCGCCTGCTGCTACCTGACCTACCACCCCCTCAGTGGAGAGCGCTCAAAGGGATACCTATACCTGGGCTGGGTTGCCTTTTTGGGTGGGTGGAACATTATGAAAAGACGTCACCTGCCTGGGGAACATTTAGCCTGATTGAGTTCCGTTCTACCATTCAGTGGCTGGGGCTCAATCCCTCTCTCTCTCTTTTGGGTAAAGAGCTTTGCATATTTAATTAAAATTGTAATTGATTTTGTGTTATGCACAAATTTGTGGGCCAAATGCGTCTGTTTTTAATTTTAGTCCCTCAGTCCACCAAACCCTAGTCCCAATGTGCCATCATAATTTTCTCAGCTTTCTGGCACAGATTTGTACGCCGCTCTTCTTGTTTCTTTTTGGCTCTTCTGTTTTTTTTTTTTAATTTGACTAAAACAGAAACAGAATTTCATGGCAATCTCAGGTGAGATTGGCCTCGTTTCGCTGTTCGTACACAGGGAAAAAAGGAAGGCGGCAGTTTGGCTGGCTGGCAGTAAGACCCAAAATTTTGTGTATATTACGTCAACGTTGATTTACATATGAATGGAAATGTATGGTTTGTATGTGTGTGTATTCGTTCAGGTGGAAACCCTGTGGGCTTGAGCCCGAATGATATTGATTTTGCGGCAGTAAAAAAATTTACTTTCATTCTTGGATATTACTCATACGCCACTGGAGCCCACGCTAACTCCTTCGAGAGGAGAAGGAAGAACGGCAGCAGCAGACGCGCGACGCACGTGGAAATCAATTTTCATGTCTCCTGTCAAAAGCAGGTTTTCCTTTTGTATTCATGTGCGAAAGCGAGATAGAGATAGAGAGTGAGTGCGCAGAAATTGTGTGCAAAAATAGCAGCAAAGTTGCTATTTTAGTTCCCCTTTTTATTGGCAAGTTTTTGTGAGTTTTTAACTTGAATCCCATTCGATTGTAAATTATTTTACATAAAGAGATAGCTCAATCAGAGCTCTTGTACATGATTCATACAAATTGCATTAGTTTAACCATAAACTGTGTTAATTAAACCATTAAAAAATAATTATATTTTGGCATATATTTCAAACACCGAAAACACACACCCAAAAGAAACAAAAACACAGCAACATATATTCAACATTGTTGATCTTTTCACAAAAACAAAAACAGCATGCCAAAAAAAAAACATCAACATTTACCATATATTTTTGTGGTTTAAAACTAGAAAAGAAACATCGCACAAGCAAATGCAATAACATCGGGCATTATCAGCAGATTTAACAGATTTTTGGGTTTCGTATATGATAAATTACAGACCGAAAATCGAGATACAAGCTTGTTGATTTTTAGTTTTTAGTATTTTTATCTGCAAATTGATTTTCGCACTGAAGGTTGACAGAGTTTTTTTGTGTGTTTGTTTGCTGTTAAGTGCGGGTGTGTCTAATGGGTTTATAAATGCTTTTCGACAGTGGCTTAAGAAACGCAGATGAAGGCTATCAGAGATACGCACTTCTACCAGAAAAGTGTCCTTAAACTTTGGTCATATGTTTGAAATGCATAAATCTTTGTTTATTATTTGGGTTAAACATCAAAAAGGTTGAGTTGAATGAGTGTTGTTTTGGTTTGAAAGTCGGTAAAGATATGCAGAAGGACAAATATAAATTTATATTTTTATTATTGGTGTATTTCTTTTTATTAAGCAATTTTTCTTTGGGTGTATAATATCCATGTATCCCTATATAACAGATTCTCCTTGGCTATATTACGCAACAGCTACCGAAAAAAAAACTTTCACATGAATCACTGCAAAAAAAAAAAAAAAAATAACCGCAACAAAAATCGAAACACATTTAAGTTTATGAAACCATAAACAAATTCTTACAACACCCACACACAACACAACACACAGAAAACACTGAAACTGAAACAGAAAACCAAAAACCAACAACTGCAAACGGTATTTATATTTTTTTTTGCAGGAAATGAAAGTCAGTTTATTCACATACGACAAAAATATAATGTAGAGACAGCCCGCAAAGCTCGAACGATGTGCAATAATTTATTTAATGCGACATTATTTTTTCCACCAAATAAAGACAATGCGAACGACAGTAATAACAATAATCATAATAAACCGTCGACCATTTACGGAGACCAGATTCCCATTTATACGGGTATACATATGTATGTACAGCCCTCCTCCCTCCCACAGCAAACGAAAAAGATAACGAATGCCAGGGAATATGCCTATACCGTACCGGACTACATAGTAGTTGATCTGAAACCATTTGATCTGTAAACCCAAATCGAACGAACCTCAGAGACGCACGTCAGAGTTGAGAGGGGCTTTTCAAGATCTCTGCCTCTGTCTCTGGGTTAAGGAGGAGGTGGAGGAGGAGGAGGAGGAGCAAGAGGCGGTGGGGGGCTTAATGCCAAAAGCATCGACCGAAGAAACAATGGCAATAACAACGAGGGCAGTATTTTTGTTGCTGCTCTACTACTCATTTGGTTTTAATTTTTGCGCTCGTAAATCGAAATGAAAACGAAACGAAATGGAGAGCTAGGAGCGGACGCCAGAGAGAGACCCAGACTGTAAACCGGTTAACCCAAAGCCAAAGCCAGACCCAAAGCCATAGCCATAGCCATAGCCATAGCCAGAGTCAAGTCAAGCCAAGAGCTGAGCCAACAATTCGAGTTACCATTTTACTATAGTCATCAGACGGGGGGAGGGGGAGGGGGACCGGGACCTCAAACCCAGCAAGCCAGCGCCAGCCAGCCAGCGACCGGAGATACAGATAAAGATCAACTCCAACGCTGTGGCACAGACAGCTACAGCAACAGCAGCAACAGCCACAATGGCAGCGGCAACCAACCCAACGGACACGTTTTGTGGCACAGCCGGTGAAACAAAAGCAAAGCCAATGCAAAGCAAAAAACCAAAGCCAAAGACAGCAGCAGCAGCAACAGCAATAGCAAAACACATAAAAGGTATCGAAGCTGTTGATACCCCTTAAAGAGTGTGGCAGTTTTATGGGAATCAAGGCACATCTAAGGATTACTTTAATTTCATTTTGGTTATTGCCCATACGAATAATACGAGCTGGGAGTTTTTCCTGCTTCGTGCAACAAACAACACAGCCCTCTCGGGTAATGGGTATACGAAAAGTAGAAGTAGACTGGCGGCAAATAGCAGAAAACCAGAAACCTGAAATTGTAACGCAATCAATGCGAAAACGGGGGGCGTCGGCACGCCCCCATTCGACGAATGGGCACCGCTGAAAATGAAAATCAACACAGCTGTGGAGCTCGGCTCTCCACTTCACAGACGAAGCGAAAGGACAGGGAAAAGGAGTGGGCCGAACGGAGGCGGGGGGCTGGAGGCTGAAGGGAGGGCGGTCTAGGGTCAGATGTGGCTTGGGGCTTGGGGCCACCATTCGGTTAAAAGTTGCAGACGGGTTTTTCCCTCATCTACGGAGTAGTAGCATTTTTTTCTGTATTTTTTCTCGCAGTTTTTTGTTAGATTACCGCACGCAGTTGCCGGATTACATTTTATTCACACTCCCGCCATCGACCGGCCCCCCCAGCCATAGAGGTGAGTGGGTGTGGATTGAGAGGAAGTTTGGGATGGGATGCAACTGTCGATATGTCGGAAATTGTCAAAGCAAAAGGATAGCGAGACAGCGCGACAGCGCGACAGCAATGGCGGCACGTAATTTCGCATGAAAATGTTTTTACGGGAAATTCACACAGCTTTAGAAAGAGAAAGGAATAGATGGGAATAGATTGGGCGGGGGGCGAAAGAGAGAGAGTGAGATTTAGATAGAGAGTGGAAGTGAGAGGTGACTGGATAAAGGCAGAAAAATGTTAAAGGTTCCAAAAGGCAACAGAAAGATCATCCTTTGACCTATTAAAATTTGTATACTCTGACATTCAGTTGGGGGTCATGGAAATCTCCAGGGATTTAGGCTTCAAGAGATTTACCTCAGTTGACCTGTAGACATTACTTTACTTCTTAGACGAACAATATAATGATTTCTAGAGATGTGCAGTTGTAGGTTATCCAAGTTCATTGCGAACTCGACTCAACTTCCCAATGGAAATTTTATTTTCAGTTTTAAATCAATGAATTTTAATAAACAGATAAGTACAGTACATACCCATTAATGGAACCTTTCACATAATGTAATACAAACCTTTAGGAGCATACGATTATAATTAAATGTCTGTCGTTAATCTGTTGGGTATCGCGTGTTAATTAAAACTATCAGGAACTGAATTGTTAAAGCGATTGAAGTGATTAAAATGCTTTTGCATTCAATACATGTACATACATACATACATATGTACTACCTTTGGTCTATCACCAGCTGAGAAACTTTTCCACATTTATCTACCATTTACCACATTTCCCTTTTTTGCTGAATTTTTCTACAATAAATTCCTGCATTTAATTTCCATTCAAGATCAGTGCATGAGCAGGCCATTAAATTATGAGTTTTAAACCAAAAATGTTTCATCGATCCGCAACTAACCCCGAAAACGTATGAAAAATCAACACAAACTCGGTATAGGAAAATGGCAAAAAGATATAGATATAGAGACAAACAGCCGTTGCCCACTTTTTTTTATGTGTCCCTGTGTGCTGCTTGCTTTTCACGCTAGGCTGAGTTTCTGTTTTTGTTTTTATTTTTGGCAATTTTTCTTTTGGTTTTTACCAATTTCTTTGTTTATGGCCGCAACACGTGTTTTCATTTCAGTCGTGAGAGGGCCACATGCCCCCTCCAGAGAGGCTCTGGGGAAGATGGAGCATTCGCTTTATGTCTATGTTAATGAAATGGTAATGGGTTCTGTGCTCTGCCTACCACAGACTCTCTTCCCAAGCTCCCAAGATAATTAAAGTCAAGCCACCAGGCGATTGTGAATTGTGAATTGTCGATTGTCATTTGCCTTCTCCTCTAGCGACCAAATTGAAGGTCGTTGACTGGCCGGCCGAACCTCTTACAGATGCAGAGCAGTGGGCAGTGGGCTTGGGGCTGGGGCTGAGGCTGGGACTGAACTACACTCCACACTCAAGAAGGCATCAAATTTTGATTACAATAAATCTCTTGGGTCTCAAAGTTGGAACCAGAGACTTGGGGCTAAATGGAAATTAAACAAACAATTAAACGTTGGCTGTTTAATCTACAATTTGTTTGGGCGCACTGAAATTGGATCTCCATCCATGGCATATCATTGTTTATTGGGGCAGCCCGATAAGTGCTTCGTAAACTGAAACCACAGAAAATCAAGATGAAAATCATTTGTTTATATCTGAGAAATATTAGGAATGTTACATCAGCAGTAGGTGCCTCGAAGATTAACGAGAATCTTCCAAAAGCTCTTCCACTAAGTCACAGATTTCATTTAATCTTTAATCTTGATTCATTTCCCTCCTCCCAGAGGCAATTTCCAATTCCAGTTCATGCTCCAAAATATTTCCCAAGCCCCTTTTTAGGCTTCATTCGACAAAAGAAATTAATATTTCTATATATCAATGGTAGCATTTTCTCTTTTTATGTATTTTCTCTCCATAAATTCCCACCTATTGTTCTTCCAAAGGCCCCCCAATGCCCAGGCCACAACTCTTTTTCAATTCCGTTAATTACACACCACTTTTGTGGGGTAATAAGACACGAGCCTACTCCATGCACGAACTGGATTAGAGCACGAAAATCTTTCCACTTTCACGTGAAAACAAAAAAAAACGAAAAAGCAATCCTGCAACGAAACGGGTTAGCGAGATGCCTAAAATGATGTGGCAATTATGTGAAAGTGAAACTCATTCGTTGTTCCGTTTTTCCATTTTCCTTTCGCAGCTTAAATGTTTCGAGTTTCAATCAAATTAGCAGCACGGCAGACAGCCAGAGGCAACAGATGATTGTCATCAATTTTGCGATTTATATTTTTGCATCCAGCACCTGCTGCAGAATTATCAAATGGCCTGCCAATTTTTGAATTGGAGCCGAACTAATTGCATTTGCCATTTTGCATTCGACATCTTTTTGGCCAGTCCTTGGCGCTATTTTACAAGTTGGCCAAATCGTTTGATTCTTGGGCAATATTTATTCAGTGGGCTTGCCAATGGTGCAAGAAGCATTCAATAAAATAAAATTCTGTTTCACATTCGGTGCCTCATAAATCCGATTCCGCTCAAGCGAAACAAATAAGACAAAAATCCACACAAACAAAAACAATCGAAAAACGCTCTCATTTCGAGAGTCTTTTGGGCCCAAGTTCTTTTTTATTTTTTGTTTTTTTTTTGTGGATTTCGAAGGGAAACTGAAAACTGGTTTGGTACCCCCCACACACCACCGCTCCACCAACGCTCTCTATTCTTTCTGCATTTTTTCGGTATATTTTTTTCGCTCAGGTTTCGCTGCTCACAGTTGAGTGGCGACGATTGCATAAGATTGGCGGTTGGCAAGAAGATTCTCTATTATGATTAGGCCATGGCTTAGTGAACTCCTCGATTGATTTCCCACAGATTTGGCTAGATTTGATGGATGTTTGGAGCTGTCTTTCAAACGATTTGGCATCGTTTGTTATCGCAGAAGAAGAGAATGAGAATGCCACTTTTGATTCGTTTCGCAATCGGTTGCAGAATCTTTATTAATGAAAGTCGGGGATTTAAAGATTAATTTGATAATTTGTATATGATTATAATTAGTGACTAATATGATTATGATATAATAATAAAGTTGTATGTGCATTTTTGTTGTCAAACATTCCCACAGATTTATTTTGAATTTAAATTAAATTATTTGTATTGTTAATATTAGTTTTATTATTATTTTTTTTTCTAGCTATTATTATTGAATTTTTCATGAAAATTACTCCCACATTTCGGTGTTTCATGGTCAAAATGTATTCGAATTTACATAAAAACCTTCGTTGAATGAAGCTTAAAAGCGACCGGGATTGCCCAATAGCGATATATGTATATAGTATAAACACATCATAATATAAACTTAAGAAAAACAGCTCTGCACGTATTTCTTTTTCTTAAACTGATGCCGGAAATACGACAAAAACAAAAACAAAAACATAAACCAGCAGCAGCAGCAGCAGAAAAATCACAAGCAACGTCTCGGGGTTTGTCACTTATTTATGCATCCGGTTGCCAGCTAAGAAAAATAATATAACACGATACAAGATACAAGATAATGTCTGTGTGTCTGAGCTGAGATTTTCGTCGCAGCATAAGTGCTTCGTCCCGAAAGTTTTCCCCTGAAATGTCAAAGTTTAAGTGAAAATTGTCAAAATATTTGCATACTATTTGCCAGGAAGAGCCCAAAAGGAATGTCAATTTCTGTGATTTTTGCATACTTGTATGTATGATGAAATATTTGTCCAATTATTTTGTGAGATTTGAGGTAACATTCTCTGAACTTTGCGTTTCGTTTGATTTATGTAAATGGCAAAAACCAATTGAAGTGCCCATCTTAGATGCAAGCGTTTTTCTTTCTTAAGAGTTTTCCCCCAACCATAATTATACCAACAGAGTTCCCACACTGAATGCAGTTTAGATATTTGAAGACAAGAACCGCAAATGTACGATAGAACGGAACATTTTGCAACTGTCATGGAAAAGCGACACGAAACGGCACGACATGCAGCAGGCGGCAGGCGGCAGTCTGCAGGCAGGGCAGCTAAAAGTTTATCTATCTCACAGCTACATGGCACATCCGATTGTGGGCCCCCACAAAGATCTGGGCATTTGTGTGGCTTTTGGCATTGCATGTTTCACAATTTTACGGCTATTTAGATACTCAAATTGTGCAAAAGCGAGAAGCTTCACTTCCAGCCATGCTGCTGGCTGGCTCTGGTTCTGGTTCTGCCACAAGTACTCCTTGCTATTGTTGTTTGCCCAAAAACGAAATTGAGTTCACTCCTTTGATAGTTCAATTGGCATGGGATGGGTCCTCTTGGTTCCGTGATATTTGATTACAAATTATCTATAAAATGGAAAGAATTCCGCTGGGATTCCTGAGAGGGGGTGGCACATTTGACATGCCAACAACGTAAATTCGTTTTTTGCTGTGGCCCACAAATTGAACCAGAAATGTCAATTTATGGTATCTTTTGCCTGATTTCTCTGGCGGGTTTCCTATCATCTATTGGCCCTGTGTTTGCTTGTGGCCTAATCGTTGTGTTTCGTTTGACTGATATGCTGTCAGGGAAAATACAGCAAATCGAACTATTTTAGGAAGATAAATTATGTTTGGAAGGCTCTTAGAAGCTGCTTAAATAATCTGTCTCTTATGACCTTTTTTGATCTGTTATATTATTACATTATATTTTTATTATTTGAATACAAATTCAAACTAATTGCCATTTTCTGGCAGATTTAAACACACAAATCAAAGCATTTTGATCTTGATTCCTTGCCTTTGCCTCCAATCAAAATTCGCACCAATCGATGGAAGTTCTTGAAACGAAAAACGAAATGAAATGAAATTTATCATCATCAAAATAATTGCAGCGATGCATCTATCGTGCAGACACACGGCCAGCGCTGGCGGCTAGGCATCAAAGACCCCAAAAGCCATTTCGGGTAGCAAATAAATCTATATAAAAGAAAGGCAAAAAAAACTATTTACGTAAAATGCCATAAAAATGCTGTGGCCATTGCAGAAACACATAACATTTTGCACCACTTTTAGCACCATTCGAAAGTTCATGCACAAAATAAAAACAAAAATATATTTTTGAAAGTGTAGGTGACAAATGGAAAATGGACAAATGTTTGCCAAAAAATTAACAATTTTAATTTGTATTTATAAATAATGTCCAACGAACGATCGACTTTGTGTGGAGAAACAAAGTAAAATAGATTTATACTGTGAGTAGTAGATCTGACCGCAGTGAGAGAGATAGAGAGAGAGAAACCTCAACAAACCGGTCTTGAAAATTGAGATATTTTGAAGCGTAATTATAAGTTTTCTCTGTGGCATCTAGAATCCAATGCAGTTCGTATCTAATGTCTACACACAAACGGGGTCACAGCACACCCATATGCCCGATTGCCCCCTACACTGTGATGCCGCCCCATCGATGTCTGAGAAATGCCAATCAATTGATTTCATTGTCTTCAATTTATAACCCATCGCTAATATAAATTCCACCATCCATCCGCCGCAGCAGCAGCAGACGAACTCGCTTTGACTTATGATAAATATATATATATATTGTAGGTACGTACATATATATAGAAACTGGAAATATATATATTTCCAGTGCACACTAATGTAACCGATGGATACGCATGCCAATAAGCAGATACTGTCAAAGCACATACATCACACTCCTCAGATACAGTACACACAGAGAAAAAATACTTAAGAAGCGAATGTTAACATTTATATCAAAAAATGTATACAAATATATTTGCACCGAGAGTGGAAATGATAAATTTGAAATTTTACTATTAATATGTAAATTTTAAAAATTAATTATGTGTGTATTTCTTATTACTATGCCATTTTCTGAGTGTACGTTTTGATGTGCTCTTGGCATGAATTATTTGAAATTGTTCTGTCACAGTTGCCATTGGATGGGAGGGGGGGACTATCAGGAAATGCAGAAACTAGTTTAGATCTACGGACTGCATAACTACTATTCAAAATCTAAAGAGTTATACAAATGGATAATGCAACTCTGCTATTATTTACAGTATAAAATAAAGAACGGGTTAGAGAAGAATTTTCTGAATTATTTATATTCAACCTTGTACTTAAACTACACTCCTATGCTGATTAATCTATTATTTTCTTATCCATATACTAAATTATTATAAACTTAAATCTTCTCTAACCTTAAGAACTTCTCAGCTGTTATTCCATCTTCCAGAGTTTTCCCATAAACTTCAACAACAACTTGGCTCTCCAGTTACTCAATAAATAACATTTTCTTCGAGCAGTTTTATGCTAGCACCACCGTGAAAACTTTATCCAAAGAGTCTACCAGCCAAGACTTGACTTTTCATAAGGAAGATTTCTTTTTTTTTTTATGGCAGCTAATTTTAAATAATTGTTTGGCATTAGCCCGTAAACCAGGCTAACAAAGAGGTTCCCGTACGGGGCTAACCAGCAGCTTGTTCAGGCGAAAGCACACGCCCCCAACAAGAGACGCTGCGCCCCCACGACTCTGTGGGGTCTGTGCGGTTCCGTCGCACTTTAATTGGCATATCAGGCCATGGGTAGTAGCAAACCATTTTGTTACTCGTAGTTTTTTTTTTTCTTTTTTCTTCTCTTTTATAAGCATTTTGCTAGGCCAACTCGTGGCCGGCTTTCTTGGCCAACACAACAATGAACTCCCAGGCAGGCAGGCAGCAGCGCAAAAATTTACAACAATTGAAGTTGTAGCTGGGAGAGGTTAATGAACTAAATGCGCAATGGGCCAAACTTATTCATCTACCGAGCTACCACAGAAAGCTGCTCTTAACGGGACGCTCATTACTTGTTTTTTTTTTTTTTTTTTGAGAGAGTTATGCGGGGTGCAATGATTGCCATCAGATATAGATGTTGTACATAGGAGTAGGGTGGTATTCATTCCAATGATGTCTTTATTTCGATTTGAAATGTTTTATTTCTTTATTCTGTTGCTGAAATATTTTACACAACTTATGCAAAATATTTCATACATTAACAATTTATGCGTTCAATTTGTTTTGGCACATCACAAAAATATTAAGAATATTCCGTGTCGCTAAATTTGTTTTCACAAACAAAATTACTCAACAAAATTGACAGCAACATGCGGTGGGCCGACAAATACAACAAAGTGTAAGATTGACCCAGATAAGAAAAACAGAAATAAGAGGGCGATTGGAAAATGGGAAATTGATTGTAATTGATCAAGAAAATGTGGAACAAATATCTAATGCATGTGTTCTAGATTCAGTTAAAGGAATATTCCTAATGTACGTGGGAATGAATGACAGATGTTATGGTTGGTCGACCGTCAAGGTAAGATATCTGAAAATAATTGCATATAATATATATTACATACCATACATTAGGTAAATCATTAGGTTCTACATTATCAACAAAGTGCACTTCAATCTCTTTATATATTTGAGCATGTATTAATAATTATTTTTCTCTTTATTTTTGCATAATTTATTTTTTAATATTTTCTTTCATTATTCTTTGTTTTTTTCTTTTTTTTTTATTTCCATAAATTTCATTTTCTGTTTATTCCCACAATTTCATTTTCGTTTCGGTCTCGCACTGTTTCGCTCTGGCGCTAGAAATCTTGAGAATGTCATGCACTTACATATTTTTTGTATGCAATTTTTCATATCAAAGAGAAAGGCGTCCGCCCCCGCCCGTTTCCCTTCGCATGTGCATAATTTAATGCGGCCCTGCACTTGAGAAAATGCAATTTCGCTCCATTCATATGGCAAATAACAGGCAAAAGAAGAGTTTTCAGCAGCATTGCCCTAGGCCATGTAATACATACATACATATGTATGTACATACATATATATTTACAAGAATTTGCATATGGATTTTTTTTGCGGCAGCGCCTGTATGGCTGTAATTGAGTGTAGACTTTTGAAGTACATATCCATGCGGATGCAGGCAGATGCAGTGGAGTAGTAGAAAAATGAATACATACATATGTACATATGTATGTACATTCGATAAGAAGGTTGTAGCTGAAATCAAATCAAAGTCAGGCACGATTTATGGGCTTTATGTGGAGCTTCACTGTTTGGAAATGCGTAACCCATCAAATCACATGCAACTCATTAGGCATTTAAATGTTGATAACAAACGTAAACAAATTATATATTTATTGGAAAAGCTTTCATAATATCTAACACACTCACACACATTTAGAATCTAATGCACTTTCTGTGTATCTGTAGCTCTAATATTGGTTAAGGTACTTACGCGAAAGCTTTCAAGTTAAGGGAGCCGATCCCCGGGTTGCACTGGCATTTCAATTAAACTGGGAAAAACACACACGCAGTTCGACTACACAGCCTCCTCCCCCTTAACCATCTCGCTGGATTGCAATTCGTGCAAATAATTGAAACACGCCCACATTCCTCCCTCACATCCCACATCATGCAAGAGGCAGCAGGCAGGAAAAATTGCTCAAAAGTTGCCGACCGCATATAGGAAAATGCTGCCACACTGCTAACCGCCGCTTGACAGTAAAGCAGACTCGGCAACTTTTACAATTTTATCGGCAGGAAAATAAAACTGAACAAAAAAAAAACACACACACACACATGAAGTAAAGGCTGGCAAGCTATGCGAATGAAGCTGTAGCCACAAATACCCTTGAAGATCGAACGTTTCAATGGAAGCTACAGCTACATTCCAAATATACCTTTCAGAATGGAAACCTCTTTAGTTTTCCTTTGTGTATAGAATTTATATACAATTTAACAGATTTTAGCAGATTTTAAAGAAGTAAAAAGTGTCTACCAATTTATCAGATATTAACCCGATTTTAGGATCACAATGATATAAAACGTATGCCCATTTTCTATCGATTTTATCAGACGGATGTGGTTATGTATATTTATCAAAAATATATTGCATACAATATATGTATATGCATATGTACATATGGACATGCATAGATGTCAACAATGGACAGCCTGGCCCTCTCGAGTGCTGCGAGAAGGCACTCAATACTGTCTTATCTCTTGATCTTCATTTAAGCTGCGAGCTTTGCTGCTCACACTCTCCCAATTGCTTCATTCCAATCCTCTCACAGCAGCAGCAGCAGCAGCAACAGCAGCAATCAATGCGTGCGTGCGCAGGGGAGTTGCCTTTTGTTTTGGTTTTCTATATACCCGATCGTGACGACAAACGGGATTTAATTTCACGAGCATCGCTGCTTCTCGCATGCATTTTGCTTACACTTCCAATTACTACGTTGTATTGCTGCCTCTCTCTTTCAATTGCTTATTTCCCTTATCGCTATTGCACTGTCAGCCACAACAATAATTAGCTTTGCATGGGAGATGTGATACTCCCCCGCTCTAAGCAACTACTAGCAAGAAATACCCTTTAAGCTGCAATTTCTTCTTTGCTTTGCAAAAATCTGCTAATAATCATAATACCCTAAACTTATAGGGTACACTGGGTAGATGCACTGCGTAGAGTATGTGTGCCTTGTACTCACTCACTCACATTAAGAGCAAAACTATTCATGCTCAATTTTATATGGAATCTATGCTGTGGAGCTCTGCGGCTGCAATGGAGTCAAGTGTAGAGCAGATGTTGCCACACATTTCATGTTGAATATGCAACTCAATGGAAACAAACTTCAACTACACTTTCCACAGATGAATATTTGAATGTTTCAACATTATCGAAATAATGAGTTAACTCCAGAGCTCAACCGCAGCAGGCCCAGGCTGACACTGAACACTCCAAAAACACGTAACAATCAGTCTCGAAATTGAGCCAAAACAATTTTGATGTATCTATCTATGTATATATGTATGTATGTATGTACATTGTACATATGTTCTGTAAAAGTCAAAGAACTTTTAAGCTGCTTTTTTTTGTCGAGCAAAACTTTTACCAGCACATTTTTTTCTATTACTTTTCGGCATGTCATTCGCAATCTAAATGAGAGATGATTTGTCCGTTTGTCCAATTTGTGGGTTGGCTGGTCAATTCTACTGCTGGCGGCCATTCAAGAGGCAAACCGAGAACATGTGAGAACAATTGAGTCGTCGGCTAACAGTTATAACACGCACCTTCGCTGTGTGTGGGTAGACAAATGAGAGATGGTCGGTCGTCGGATAATGAGCATGTCGAATACACAAGGGCACTTCAAGGGAATCCACTCATGGAATTAGCACAAAGTTTTTGTGTGCGAAAACTCACTTAAATGTCGGTACTCTATATGTATTTTATTTGTGTTATATTCCAGAGTTTGCTCTTAATGGAGAGTAAAGGTGGTTGAATAAGCTGTAAAGTATCCTCTAGATACAAATTGCAGATTAATAAACTTTTAGTTGCTGTTTTATAACGCTCCAACAAAAGGCACGGTCTTTGAATGACGTTCATACGCCCTAATACTTTCCCATAAATGAACGGACAAAATCCTTTCAAATTCTACAAACAGTGATCATTCCCCACGAACGATTTGGAATGTATTCTGCGATTAAATCCAAGCAAAATCAATGTTAAGTACAATTAACACAAGAAAATTAACTGTCTGGAAAATTGCCACTCAAATACCACCACATACACTCGAAAAGTACTGCCTAAAACTATCTTGGGTATACAATTGTTCTTTAAAGTAATGAATAACCAGAAGAAAGCACAAAAAGAAACCTTCAAAAAAAGTTGCGCCAAGCAATTTGCAATGATAAATTATACACCACGAAAACAATAAGACAGAACGAACCAAAATTAGAAAATTTCTACCCCAGAGCCCCCACGAAAAGCAGCAAGATTTAATCAACTTAAGTAAGTAGTCAAAGTGAGAGCTCTCGGATTCGCAGTTAAACAAATATCTTGTGTGGGTGGGTGGGTCGGTGCTCCACTATCGGTGCTACCTTAATAAGAAAAGAGAAAAAACACAGCCGTTGTAGCTGTCACTCAAAACGCCCCGGCACACCGCACAGCAGTCTGGTCTGAGCGAGAGAATTCTTATGAATAATCACACAGAAGCAGCAGCAGGCAGCAGGCAGCAGTCAGCAGCCAGCATTAGAGGTAGAAATTTAATGTAAAAACTTGCCAAAAAGAACAAAAAGCAAAACCCGACAAGAAAAACATATTTGAAATACGCCAAAAAAAAACACTAGAAAGAGAATGAAAAGTAAAATGTTGTAGGTAGCCATCTTAATAACCCAGAGACACAGAAAGAAGGGTTGAAAGATTGAGTTTTTCATTTCCATTTCTCGAACATTTAGCATAAAATGGTGAATATTCCAAGCATCTCAAGTAGGAGGATGGGAAGGTCGCTCAAGTTACCTGCCTGGCGACTGACCGACCGAGCGACCACGTATGTCAGCTTATTTCGAGATAAAGATACAAATTACATGGCCAGAACAGGCAGGGGGGGAATAGGAGACAGGAGACCCGGTTGTGTTCGCCTCGATTAATATGCAAGCAGTGCAGCAAATAAAATATATATAATTGCTGTCTGATGCTTATTTATCCGTCTGTCTGCTGCATAAACAAGTGACTCGAATGATCGACTTGGGGCTTGACTAATTAAGGCGGAACCTCTGAGCCGTACGTTTTCATTCAATGACAGCTCCACAACAGTGCGGTACGGCAGTATAAGAGAGAGAGAGCTACAATAGTGGGAAGTAGCAGCAGTCAGCTGTTCAACGTTGACTAATTACAGCTCTGTGAATTTTATTTGATTTCTTTTTGAGTATTCTCCTCCTTCATCACATATTTCAGAACATCTTATTCCATCGTAAACTGCACAGAGATCCAAAAATCCCCAAACTATGCATAGGATATGGCCCAAAAATAATTAAGTTAACAATTTGGCTAATTACGACTGCACTAAATGCATTTGAGCCAACGCACAATTAACCCAGAAGAAACCCAGAGGCAAGAGGCAAGAAGCATGAACCGAGAACCGAGAGACATAAGAGGCACAAGAGCCAAGAATTCAAATATTTTTCAATGCCTCATATTACAGTGCGGACTGGCTACAGCAGAGAAACAACACGAACCAAAGACGCTGCCAAATGAGAAGGCAAGGAAAATATTTGCTTGCTAAGAAAAAAAAAAAACAAAAAAACAAAACAGAAAAAATGAACTTAAATGAAATGAGATTTTGGTTTTGTTTCTGTTTCTGTTTCTATAGAGACTCTGGTCGCACTGTTTCCTCCTCCTAGTGCTATAGCTTCTGGTCTGCTATTTGTTTGGCCTGTCACTGTGTCAAATTCGGAAATGTGGCGACGATGTCTGTTTATTTAGCACGTCTTTGGGTCTAGCGTCTCCCACGAATGCCACATCCCTCCATCTCATCTGCCAGCAACGGCATCGGAGCATCGGAGCATTATCATCATCTCTAGTGCAAGTTCAGTCAGCTCATGCCCAGGAGCACTGTTTTCTTAGTATCTGGCTGCGCATACTCTTTTTTCGAAGGGTAGTGCAATTTCAGGAGCATTTTTATAGGGTTTTGAAATTGATTTATCAGGGGTTAATATCTTAGGGCAGTACAGCCCTATCTATATTTTTTTATACTAATTAATCGTTTTATTTTAGTGTTTTAGTTTTCTTAATAAAGCTTAGTTTTCCCAACATTATAAAAAGCGAAATTATCTTTTTTTAGCGCATACAAAATTCGTCTCCCGATATACATTATTTCATGCATTATTTTCCATCTTATTTTTTGGTATTTATAGATGAAGCATGCCTTTGTTGTCATTTATTACTGTCACTTTAAATCCAATCAACGCTTAGTCAATGTTCGAGAGAGAGCATCGATAAGAGATTTTCCTTTTGGCTTCTTCTTGTGTATTTTTTCGTTTCCGCAACGAGTTGCTTTTTTTTTTGGTTCTGCGTCAAGTGTCATAATAATAATTTTATTTTTTTGTGTGTTTACGAATCTTTTTTTGGCCATTTTGTGGTTTAAAAATAAATGGTTGCTATTCCCAGTAATACGATATTTGACGCGGCAGACAAAGCCTTATGTAATTTTTGAATGAACAATTGTTTGGATGTGAAGGCGAGGTCTTTAGAGGTCTTTTGGGTTTCAATTTGAATGTCAAGTCAGTGGATTTTATAGATGATAGATGCATAATTATGGGAATAGAAACAATTCAATTCATTCAATCCATCAATATCTTCCGAAGTCTCCACACCAAGAAGAGAAAAAATTCACAAAACAAATATCAATCGATTCCTAAGCGAAAACAAAAGGCGGCTTGCTGCCTCAGATAGTGCTTTTGGTGTATCCATCACATTTTTTTTATAGTTTAATTTAAAGCCTAACCAAAGTATGGCACATGCCAAAAGAAAAAATTATGAAACAATAAATGAAATGCTAATTAGTAAGGCAAACGCCAAAGAAGCGAACTAAATAAACAAAAAAAAAAAAAAACTTAAACTCTTAATTGCCTGGCGCCAGACGGTCGTTATTTAATATCAAAAGTAAAGCAAGTTCCAATGTAGATTTCGAATAGTCCCAAATATGGTTTTTACTCTCACTTTTCAGGCCTACAAAAAAATGTTTAATGGGACCGTCACTTGAAGCAAATGCAGGGCATTAATAATCTTACGGCAAGCCTGCAATCATTTCTTATAAAGGCCTATAATTTTACAGCACTTGGGGCTTGTAATGGGGGAAATATTATGCAAATTTCATGTTGTAGAATGTCAATTTATATTAATTTTTGAGTGTATATTCCGGATAAGAATAAATTATTGTGCAGTGTTTATAGATTCTTTTGATATCTCGCTTATTTATGTTTGCTTTCATCAAGCTTCGCTCAGTCGTCATATTCCTTGTAAAATATGCTCTTTGAAATCCATAATCAACCTCATTCCCACACCGGACCAGTCGGGTTTTTCCCCGCCCAGAACTGAGTATTAATGCGACAACTTATAAAGTAAACCTCGCCCTCAATCTCATCTAATAAATGAATGCAATTTACGAACAGCAACTTATAAAAATTATAGGTTAGCGCACATTACCACCCCCTCCGCCCAGACACTGACTAAAACTGAAACTGAGAACTCCGCTGAGTGGCTGATGAAAAATTTAAAACGCAGCCAAAGAGCAAAACAATTTTCATAAATATGCCACTGAGGAAAAGCTGGGCGAGAAGAAGGCGCCGGACGAGACGGCCAAAGGCCCATGAAAAACAAATGGCAACACCTCAGCTTAGTCGGAACTTTGAAGTGTGGGATAAGTGATACTCTCTAAAGGATTGCATGAGTGGTTTAAAAAAAAAAAAATATAATACGAAGAAGAAGGGTTAGAAATCATTTTAATTTCCTCAATTTTTCTGATAACTGATAACAAATAAATTTTCGTACCTACCAAATTATAAATTATATACATACATATATCCTTCACTCTTTTCTTATTAGAAAAATCCATACTTTTATTTCCCTGTTACATACGGACTCTTGAATTAAACATACCCTTGTACTCCCCGTGTTTATACCATGGGTATATGAAACCTCAAAGCGCATTAACGCCTTTAATGGCCTTGAGACGGACATCAACAACATGGAGAGAGAGTTCTGTTCTTATTTTTATGCTATCCTCAGCCGCCCACCGCTCCACACTCTTTATGCTTTAAAAAGGAGAACCAGAGCCAGAGAGAGAGAGAGAGTGTGGAGCGTGTGGAGATAAAGAGTGGAAAAGGACTGCCAACTTACCTTAAATTTGGCACAGCTGCCGCTGCTGCTGCTGCCGCCTGAAGTGGCGGCGGCACATTGTATGGAAATGGCAACTTGGCCGCAACCGCTGGATTCTCAAAGAGCATTCTTCTGCCGGCGCTGCTGCTGATGCTGCTACTGCTGCTTGGGAGGTGGTGGTGCTGCTGCTGCTGCTGATGCTGGTACTGAATGGTACTCCCAGTGGTGGTGGATGTGCCGCTGGGGGGGTTGATGCTGGAGTTGGCGCTGCCAAAAGCGACGTTGTAGTAAATTTTGCTGCCTTTTATTTATCCCAACGCACGCCGAAAGAAAATTCACTTGAATCGTAATCACTTTTTGGGTTGATTTTCGTTCTTATCTCTCTCTCTTCTTTCTCTCACTTTTTTTTTGGTTGTCTCAACTATTTTTTCAAGAATTTTTACAACTTTTTGTTTTATTTATGCGCACTGGTTTCTGCTTGTGTTTAAGTTATGCTCATTTTTAAAACACCAACAATTTAAGCAATCTGTGTTTCTCTTTTGAAGAATTGCTGTCAACGTTTGGTTATTTCTATAAGATAAAAATTTAAAAATATGTATTAATATAAATTATTATTAACATATTTAAAGATGTATTTGATTTATTTGTTGATGTATTTTTAATATAACTTAATGTTCAATGGTATTGTTTTTCATTTTAATTTGCTTATTGATTCTCGTTTTAATTTTCCCGTCTCTGTTTTTTTATTATAACACATTAAAAATAATAATTAATACCATTAAACTAATTTTAAGGTATGTTCAAGATATCTCATGTAGTTTTTTCGATTTGCATATTATTTAGCGGAATTATTTTGGGAAAAATCTCCGAATACCCAGAACTGTTCCCATAAAAATCATTAACATTTCTTTCTTTTCAATTAAATTTTCTTATTATTATTTTGGTATTCTTTTGTTTGCTGTTTGTTGCTACCCTTATTCTTAGTCTTTGTGTTTTTGTTGTTATTTCTGTTTGGTTTTCATTTTGTTTCTGCTTTTATGCTTTTACTTTCATTCTTCTTTGCTTTGCTTTTGCCTTTGCTTTTGTTTTTTTGGTTCTTGTTGTTTTGTCCCGCTCTCAATGTTGAATGGTTTTGGCATTGATTGCCGGCTTTTTCAACACATACACACACGCACAGGCTCACACACACACACATGTAATCACACACACACACAGACCGCGTCTGATGCTGCTTCTCTTTTGCTCTTCTGCTCTTAAAATGGTGATAAAATGTTGTTGCTTTTGCCATTCTGACGCTGCTCGCATTGCGGTTTCATCAAAATTCACATACAGCTTTTAATTAAACTCGTATGCCGCAGCCAAAGAAAACAAACAACAAAAAAAAACACTTGAGTTCTGATAGTTTTTATGGGGGAATACTAGTATCGGTCTGCCCGGTTTTTGTATTAATTTTTTATAAATTAAATCGATTTGCTCGTTGCCGAAAAAAGCACACGCATTAAACACACACACACATACACACACGCATACACATAAGACGCACAACAACAGAGTTTGCGACGTCATTGAATTCGCCGCAGTTGTATGGATATGCTGTAGGTGTGTGTGTGTACAGCTTCTCCACCCAGTTGCTGTGTGTCGTGTTGAGTCACCCACTCTCACTCACACTTACATTTATGCTTACAAGCTCAAAAGAAACGACGCGATTACGTTAGTCTGCACCACGACGAAACGATGACGAGAAAGGAATGTGCACGGTACAAGGAAGTTTTTTGGAATGAAAGGAAAGGAGCGGCTGAGCGGCGGATGTCAGGCAAAGAGCGACCACTTCGCCGCAAGGTCTGTGCGCATACAGGGTGAGACTAGAGAAACATCCCACTCACTGCTGCCGCCTCTCTGTGTTTGTCGTGGGACACAACGGCAAACGGAAGTGCCTTACCCTGCATAAATAGACCTTGCCTTGCGCAGAGTTGTTTCTGGCGCTCTCTCTCTCTCTTTCTGACAGGACAGCTTTGCAGTTTGCAGGGTAGTAGTGGGGGTCTGTTGAGTGCCTTCCTTGTATGCAACATGCGGCCATGTGCATCGTGAGTCAGTTAATGACGAAGGCACAGACACCCTACCGCCCACTTTCCCCCCGTTGTCTTCGCCTGTAATCATTTCCGATGTGCAGTTTCATGCAGTTTCCCCCAAAACAATAGGCCTATTGCCCATGCCCATGCCCAGAGCCCCAGACCAACCGACCGACCGACCAACCGACCGTCTTTATAGCGCGCTTTGTTCTCCCCATTTACTTAGCTTTCTTTGTTTATCTTATTTTCTCTGGTCTGCTTTACTCAGCTCTACTCTGCTCGTATTTCTTTTAAAGCACAGCTCAAAGCTGTCGCTGTTTGTTGATTTTGATTGCTTTTAAAGCAACAACGAATACACTGAGAAACTACAGAGTATTGTTTTAAGACGAGGAACCAATCGTCAGAGTACCTCTGAAGCGAGAACAACTTTTTATCAGTATTTCTTAGAATACTATCTTGATTCGATATTGTAGGGTGTTTCATTACCAGAACAGAACATATAGTTCAAGGCAAAGAAATACATTAATTTTTTCCGATTAATTATATATTTCAAACTCTTGTGAGTTTTTCCTCAGTGCAGTGTATTGTTTAACTCACTCAAGTGGAAGGATTGTCTGCACTTCTCTGATTTATGAGAAATTTACAAATCATTTAGTTGCCAAGTGCAAAACAATCTTCATCTCTGGGTTTATCTGATTAAGAATTTTTAATTTAATTGTCACATATGAATAATCGTTTATATTCGCTTGCATTTCCAAAGGTTTTTCAACTTTTGATTTTGGGGCACGAGCAATTCAAGTCGTTCTAGTTTCCATGAATTGTGGCTTTAATTTTCGCTGAAATAAAATTATACTCCAGCATTCCTTTACTATTGCTTCCCCCTTCTATGCGATGCCCGGAATAGTAAATATCCAATTACCAAAAACATCATTTTCTCAGAACAATTTTTTTTTGTTTCCTTCAAGTGTTTCGTTTGCTTATCGCACATTGGGGTGGAGGAGCAGAAAACAACAAACATTGTAATTGATAAAACCGAACCAGACCGAGTCTCCAAGTACAAATAATCATCAGCCAACCGCAAAAGTTTTTTGTTTTTTGTTTCGCCTTTGGAATATTGAAAGTTGTTCTGTTGGTTTGGTTACTAATGCGGTCTGAGTTATAGGGTTTCCTTTTGTCACATTTGACATTGTTTCATCATAATTTATTTCATTTCATTTGAATGTATGATATTTCATATGGGTATATTTTATTCCTACATTTATCATTTATCGATTATGTGGGGTGGGTGTTTTTCCATTCAAATAATATATAAATCAACTTTTATTAATATTTTCTCTTATATTTTCTTTGTTCATTTATATAACTTTTAGTTTATTTTCAATTTTGTTAGTCATCTCAAATCAAATTCGAATTATGAGATTTGAGATTCATTAGTTAAACATATCATTAGCTAATAAACCATGAAAGTTGATATTAAATTTGATAATACATTTTGTTCGTGTATAATCTTAATAGCCATGAAATATTAATTTCGCCATGGTAGTTTCCAGTTCATTGAAACACAGCTGTAGTGCAGTTCCTACAGATCTGGGATATATAGCATGCATATGTGTGTGTGTTCCCCCATACACGAGTAGAACCATTTCTGTACGGGCACGGTACGAGTATTTTTAATTAATTTGCATGCCTCACAAAGCGCTGCAATAACGAGCTGTTTTGTGGATGCGGTTTGCTAATTTTGTTAAACAATTTAACACGTAATTTAATTCATTTGGTTCTTTCGGTCATCAACAAATAAAATACACACTATTCTCATTCTATAGGAAAATACATATTACAGTAAAATTTGTCGTACTTTTTTATTTTGTTGAATGCACGACAAACAAAAATTTGATTTTGAATTTTGTTTGTTTTCAATTTGCCGCCAAACGTGGGCGGGCCGGGGATACGTTTTTTTCGGATTTGAATCTGGTGTGGAGTCCCAGTCAAGACCCACAAAACTCCGGCTTTTAACACAACAACACTCGGTACGGTACGGGAAAACGACGCAGACGACGACGACGAGAGCACGAAATGTTCCGCACGAACGTGAATGGACTTGCTTCTGTTTTAACGGTCAACGGCGGTCTGACACTTTCAAAAGCCCCAACGAAACGCGACGCTTTGCTCGTCTCGTCTCTCTACATTCATTTCTCTCCCGTTTACTTTTGTTTCTTATGCTCGCAATCGTTAGCGGCGAATATAAAAACAAAAGCAAAACAGAGAGAGGAGAGTCAGAAGAGCGCAGAGAAGCGGCGAAATCGCTCAAAAAATGCCGTTTTCGTTGAGATAGAGCGCCACATTGAAGTGTTACTGTTGTCATCCCACTCGCACTCATGTGTTCGCCTTACTTCCGGTGGAGTTGGTTGTTCTTGCTGCTGCTTCGCTTGTGGTGTGGATAAAAATGAGCATCGCTTGGAGAGAATTTATAACGGCCGATAAAGGGTGCTAGAAATTCGTCGGATAAACTTATCTGATTTGGATATTAATATACAGTTCGTTAACAATTTTTAATTATTATTAAATAATTAATATTAATTAATTATTAAATATTTAAAAAAAAATTCTTTCTTTTTAATTCCACCGACTTATTAAAAATGAATTATTTTATGCAAAAAATTTGTAAAAGGCAAACCTTTTGTAGTCTCCAGACAAGTAAAGTGACTGCTGGAATGGAATTTCAGTAATCGGACAATATTGGGTTTTATTTTGCGCATAACCCATTCAATATCCTATCCCAAAACCAATCCAGCTGCATTGACGCTTCTGAAAATGTAATCTATTAAAATAATTATACAGGTACACACATATGTATGTATGCAAAATCTCTGTTAAGGTTAAATATTAATTTGGGTATTCAAAATTATGTAAAATCCCATACAATTTCCGTTGAAAATTCTACGCTGAGCTTTGACGCCGCCTGTTGCACCCACATCAATAACCATTTACACACCCTCGCAAATCAAAATTTACACAAATTAATTTTGTGCAAAATCGCAGACTGAAAAGGAGGCTGGCACGGGGGCTTGGGTGTCTTAAAAAAAACAAAAACAACAGCGACGACAACAACGGCTTATTAGAAGGCCTAAAAACTTCAAAGGCAGCCAGACGCAGACTCTCCTCAGCAGAGCCGTCGACGCGGCGCGTTGTCACATATTTATACCCTGTAAGCGTGGTGAGAAATGGTATGTTATATAAACTAATTTATTATTTAAATTTGCTACAAATAACGTGACATTTTCATGGATTTTTGAAACTTAATAAAGCTTGTGTCTGCTGTTTGTAAAGTAGTGGAAAGTTTTGAGTTTTAGTCATCTGAAAATCTCAAAGAACAAAGATCTTTATTACCATAAAATCAAGAGCAATTTTGTACCAAAAATGAAATATATGGATAAATAAAACAGCCAGAATATTACATTCTCCTTGCCTAAATAGTCATTAAAATGCTTCTTTTTTAATTCCACCCAAGGCTTAGGGTATCCTTGAGCCGCGTTATCGACTTCTTATGTATATCTTTCCTATTACTTATTTTGCTTTATTTCTTTATAATTTACAACAAAAGGCGCAACAAGCGCAGCCAGCGCGCAACGAGTTTTCTGCAGCCGAGCAGCTGACGGCAAAAAAAAAGTTTGTTTTTTTTCTTTTTCATTTGGTTTCTGTTTCTGTTCCTTTTTCGTCGGAACACAAGAAACTTGTTTGCGGAGCCCGAAGCGAATATAAAGAAGAAGCGAATATATAACAATTGCAAGAAGAACAGCAACAAGGAGTGACAGGGAGGAGAGAAGTAGCGGCGCGACTCTGAAGCAGACAGGTCAAAGGAGCAGTTGTGTTGCCCCGCTGCCGCAACCAATGCCACCCCCAGCCACCCACGCAGCAGCAATAAATTTATCGGGCTAGCGAGCGTCTTCGATTAGTTTTGGAAATGTTGGCGATGGAGGAAGCGAGAACGAGAACGAGCCATGAGAAGACAGGCGAATTAGAAGGAGCATGGTGAGTGGTAAGAGATTAACGGAGAAAGCTTAAAGCGAAAGAACGAAGAGCATTGGCCGCCTTGAATGAGTGTACACTGCGCGGCACATGAATAGGGACCCCATAGCAATAAACATATTTACGGAGCTGCGGTTATATTTCTCATATTTATTTATATAATTCTAATAAAAAACAAACCCACAATATTGATAAATATTTCTTCCTAGTGTAATATTATAGTAAGATATATTGCTTGCCATATTCAAGTGTCACTGAGTGTACTATATAGTGGAAATAGTCTGCATCTGATGTCCGCCGGGGTTTATTATTGTTCAAGGTAAGAATTTATGGCAAAGTGCACAGTCAGCAAAATTTGGGTCATAAAAGTAATTAGTGAAATCTGTGCTCTCCGGTTCGTATGGATTGGCATTGTGGGTGGATTTTAATTACCCGCCAGAAGTTCATGAAAGTGCCAAGAAGTTGGCCAGCCCCTGCCCCTGCCACCTCCTGTGCTCCCTACGCCAGCGCCAGCGGCTAATTGATTTAGTTCGCTCGCATTTTATTGATCAGCGAAAAGGAGTGAAACCTACGGCCTGGAGGTGGAATGCCCCGAGGACCCAAGTAATTGAGAGATGGGCGGCTTGGCTAAGGGGCGCACCAGTAATGGCACAAGCGGTTATTGGCCTATTAATGAAAACAGCCATAAAATTAAATCTCGATTTATTAGAGAAAGTCCAGGGCTGTAAATATTTAGAGAGTACCAATTGGTTATCTGGATTGAAATATTGATGGAAAGAATCTTAGGGGATGAAAACACTAAGGGGGTCTTTGAGGCTTAAGACAGGAGCTTCTGGTATATAGGAATATATATCTATATTTTTCTGCTTTATCCAATTTAGTTGTTTATATTGTAACTCAGCTTAAAATATACGATTTTTTTGTTCTTATAAAGGTGAATATTTATTTTTAACAATTTATAAAAATACTTTTGCATAACCTCTTACAGTAATCAGCCAATTCCAGAAATTCCAGGACATCTTAAGTAAGCAAATTATTTAATAGTGTGCTTATATATTCCCCAGTTTCTGCGTGCGAATATTTTTTGCTTTTGGGTGGCGCCTTTGGGATCATTAAAAATACTCGTAGATTACATTTTTATGGCTCTTACATGGTGCTCCATCCAAAATAGTAGACTACTATACACTAGTAGGACTACAAATCTGTGCGTTAGTTGTCCGTTGTTCCACGTTCTAGTTGTTGGCTGTTGGCGTCAACGTTGATGTTCGGAGTTTGTGAATTGTGCGCATAACAATTAGGCAGCTTAGGCTGCTTTTGCTACTGGGTGTGGTACTGGCACTGGCACTGGCACGGGCACTGCCACTGGGCCTGAAACAGAGACTGCATGTATCCGATGTCATAAAAATATCAGCAACACATGTTGCCTGCCTGCCGCCTGCCGCTGATTTTGTGTGCCATGGCAGGAGGTGGAGGCTGTCGTCTACCAGGCCTGCCACGTCTGGTTAATGAGCACATTTTCAGTGAGAGAGAGAGAGACGGAAAGGGATGGCAGAGAAAAGCAGGGGAAAATATATAGCAAAGAGGGAGAAAGAGTCGTTCTCGAATTATTGGTTTGCCAGCGGCAGCTACTACGTTGTTCTCCAACAACGTTCTCCACTAATGATACACATACAAAAGTTTATTGCTAAAATTTTAAAAGCAGAATTTATTTGAAGTTTTAATGTTGCAGCTCATTTACTGATGCTTTCTTTGCCGACATGCATCGAAAGCACTACGAAACTATCATAAGTCGGATAAAAATTAATCATACGGCTTGAGAACATTCATGGAATAAAATAATTCTAAGGGTGTCCCCGAAACCTAGTCTTACTTTATTTCATTAACCACAACATCAAATGCAGAGGCCAAGTAAATAATCAAAAGAACCGCAAGCCAAGGAAAGCCAAGTAATATGTACAAAACTTTCCTCCAACGGACTCCTTTAAGTATGCAATACTTTTTGCCACACATGCCACATGTTGTAGCCTTTGATATTCATTTGCCACTCAGGAGAGACTCGTCACTGTGCAGGCGGACCCATGTGGGTGTGGACTTGAGTGTAGTGTTTCTGGTCGCTAGGGTGGCGTCGAGGACTAACCTAAACAAGCGTAATATCATCAATCAGTGCACAAATTTGCATCCCATTTTTGCCTATTTCTATGGAGGTTTCGTCCTGCCATTCTGCTGCTAATACCACATGCCCTCCCTCCGCCTTTGGGTGTCTTCTGTCGAGGTGGTGGGCGTGGGGTGGCGGTTGACGCCTGTCGTTGTCAGCGCATCAACGCGCTTCATCAGCGCGAACTGATATGTAAATCTCATAAATCATGCACACCTGTCGTCGATGGCAACGACAGTTCTGTTCTGTTCTGTTCGGCTCGGACAGGACACAGGATGGACAGCTCCAACGTACTGAACTGTGCTGGTGTGTATCTGTGTGAGTGGTCAAGCCTTTCGTACGTATGCTCTGCGTTGTCCTTGCCACAACAACAGAAGAGCAATAGCAAAAAAAAAAAAAAAACAACAACGAAGAGTGGCAAGAGAAATGAACGTGGCCCATGGCAGTCGTTCTCGTAGGTCTGGCTCTGCAAATTGATTAGCCACGTGCAGCCATTTGCTCGCTCTCTCCGCCAGCCACAAGAGTTGTGGCCTGCTGAATGGCAAATGTTTCATTTTGAGTGCCATGGAGTCAAAGATGAGACAGGACAGTCTCGGCTCGGCTTGTCTTTAATCTAGCTGCAAGGCGACTTGGCAGCTTCGTTCGCCTAAGAAATGTTTGGATATTTAACTGAAGTTGAATAAAACATGGGATAAAAAGAGCCATCAAATGCTTAAATGTAGAATAAAACCTACCTGCTGCAGCTCAAAATTGTTTGCAATTTTTTTTTTATTATTATTTTTATAAATCATAATTAAAACATTTTGGAGTGCAACCGTAAGCCACCGAACCGCCCGTGCTGGCTGGCTGGCTTGCTGACTTGCTGGCTGGCTTCCAGTCTTTAAGTTGGCCATCATAGAAAAGCCTGCAGGCCGTGCTGCGGACTCACACTAATTGCTTGGCCACAACACCTGCTGCCGGGTGCTGGGTGCTGGCTGTTGGCTGTTGGCTCTGCCTGCTGTCGGTTGCCTTTTTTGCCCGGCTCTGGAGAGATGCTTAAGCGACAACAGAAAAAACCACAAATTTACATAAATATGCCACAAATCATGAAGCTCTATGGGTCCAACGGCATGCCATAGTGCCGCTTCAGGCACCTACCCACCACTCACCACCCCTCCCCGCCCTTTGTGGTCTTGTGTGACAGTCGCCAGTTATTATGAATGCATAAAAAGGGATGAGTTAATATCTTTTTCGTTTTTTTTTTTTTTTTGGGTTGCACACTTTCAGTGCAATTAAAATACCAACAGGATAGAAAAAAATACCAAAAAAAAAAAAATTATAGTATCAAGTGAAACAAAAAAAATACCAAGAGAAATTTATGTGCAGCACATGCCACGGCAATAACTAAGGGTTATTCCTTGCAGTTTTTTCTGCCCGGCCATTTTTGCGGTGTGAAACGCACATTGCATAATAATAAAAGTTGTCCACTTGGTGGCCATAGACCGGCAGGGGGCGACAGGGCACACGGCCCCCCCCATTCTCCTTGGGAAAAATGCTGCAATTGTTTGTCATTAGCAAATGTTGCCTTTTCGGGTACTTTACGGCCCCCACTCAGCCCCCAAAAAAAAAGAAATTATGTTGTACGTAGACAGACAGACCTTGGCCGAGCAGACTAAAATTTGTGACTGCGACAGTTTGTCCACTCGGCCCTTGCCTCGTGCCTCGTGCCCCGTGGCAAGTCCCTGAGCGAGGGACTCCCTCTCTCTCTCTCGCATTTTTAACGCATCATTTAGCCATTTTATGTAGGTGCAACATTGCAACACAGAACACAACATAACCCCAGGCTGTTGCCGGCTGCATGTTGAACGAACGAATGATTGCGGACTGGACTGGAGAGTCTGAATGAACAAGACCACAAAATGCCGCAGACTGTCTCTATGTGCGTGGTGGAGTGGTGCTGGTTTTTGGCTGCATAGTGATAATCAGGAAAAAGGGTTTGAGCGACTGAATTGAAGGTTAGAAGGTCCGATGCGAACAGATTTATTGGAAAATTACTCAGAGACTGAAACAAGTTACTCTGATGGAGTGTATTTTCTATTCTGTGTCATTTATGCACAGTTTTTCAATTATATCAATTACACTTGAGGAACCCTTTTAGATTGGATTATTACTATAGCCATAAAAAGCCTAAAGAATTTGCATGGCACCTATCGCACACAGTTCTCTGGAATGCTATTAATGCTAGGGCAACGAATTTTATAGTGCATAATTTTAGGATGCAAACGCAGTGTCCATTGTCGATATATAGAAACAATGTTTAAGGTACATATTACAGTGTCCGACTCCAAGCCTTTGGTGTTATTTTTTATGTGTTTTTTTTTCCTAAGATATTTTAATTAAACTTAATATGAACTGCTGAAAATTGTATCAAAGATAAACTCAACTTTTCACCCACCTATAAACACTTTACACAGTGCCAATTTCATTAGATAAATTCCAAAATGAAATAAAAACCAAAAAACACCCTCATAAACCCAACCCCTTGACATACGCTATACATGTGACGCTTTTTATTTGGCAGAACCGACAAAAGACAATCCCTTAATGAGCATATCAACAACTCTACGCGTATTTCTTTTTCTCTGTGGGAACAAATTTAATTTCGTTTGTCTGTGCATTAAATTTATTCGAGAGCAATTGAGTGCGACAGAAGCTGGGAAAAAATGTGCACACACATATGTATATGGGTATTAATCCATCCATCCGACTGAGTTGTCCTGGCATGTGTTTAATTTTGTGCATTTTTGTTTTTGTTTTGTTTTTTGGCTGTAGATTTCTCAAACGCTAAACGGTTGACATAATGAAAATGTAAATTACAGCAGAGTTATGGACTCATTTTGGAGCCCCTATACAACTGCTCCCTAGGCCTGTGAGTTGACTTTATGGGCGCATAAAGTTCGCCTGTTGCCACATGCGACGACGCGACGCGTCGTGTCGTTCCCCAACCTTCCACCTCATCTCATTAGAGAGAACTTTGGCCAGCAAACAGTTGAATCTAAATAGATTCCAACTTAAATTGCATGCGCACAGGCACAGCTGAGCATGGGATGGGATGGATGTGTTTAGGTCTGGCTCTGACTTACCAAATCCACAAAGAAAGGAAATAAAAATACACAAAACAAAGGCGCAAGTTAAGTATTACGACTATGGGATTACCATTACTTTCATTTTTTATTCAATTTATATATATTTTCTGCAAATTTAATTAATTATATTTATTTGACAGTGTTATATATTTACATTAAACATAAAAAAGACTTTTGAGTACATGTTTATATAATTCAAAGTGAATTCTATTTTATTTCACTCTCTACAATTCTCTGTCTCTATCCCTTTTTCTGCCTGTGACATACAACCACATACCCTGCTTAAAGAAATAACAAAAAAGAAACGCGTTCTTATTCTAGTATTTCTGTTCGAGATTATTTGTCATTTGCTTATCAGCGCACTTCCGCATCATTAAATAATTTTATCATTTGCATTATTTTCACTTTCCTAAGCACAGAGATGATAGCATAGCAATGCCCACGTTGATGCTGGTGATGAAGCTGCTCTGGTGGTTGGTTGAAGGTTACAAAAGTTCCCTCAGATGTTGGGCTGAACGGCGGGGCGGGGCGTGGCATGGCGGCTGGTCGCAGGCTGATTTAACTAATTTGTAATTTATGCGACACTTCTTGCGGTTAAGTTGCGAACAAAAACTTGACGAGAAATCTTCATTTAATTAACTCGGAAAAATGCCAAACAATTTTGAATCGTTTTTTTTTGTATTAAATGGAAAAAGTTATTAAAGCGCAAAACTTAAAAACTTATGAATTGAAATTTAAATAAGGGAAAAATGCTGGATTTAAATTTTTACTGCAGCCTGTGTGAGGCTTTCGAAATATAAATTTGAGGGCGCTACTTAAATTTTAGTGCAGTTTGTAAGGCTCTCCAAAGATGTAAATCTCAGACATATATTCCAACAGAAGGGAAGCCCAAAACTGGGTTCACTTTAGTTACATTACAAACCCATTAAAGTTGCTACTGGGAACAACAAATGCAGGCACGTGAAGAGCGGGGCAGAGCAGTGCAGGGCAAGGCAATGCAAATGCAAAATGCCAAAAGACATGAGAGAGGAGCTGGGTGCTGGGTGATGGGAGGCCATGCAACAAACGATAATGAGGACAAACAGCAGCAACAGCAGCAGCAACAACTGCCACTTGCAGCCACAATGATAATGTTGCTGGCTGTTGATGACAACAACAACTTGCAACAGCAACAACAAGCAGAGAAGAGTAGCTTACGAGGCGACGCTTTAGGTACACTTGCAGGATCATTTTTACCTTCTATAACAGATATTTTGTGTGGCTTTTTGCACCAGATACATGGATGGAATCTTGGATATAAGATTTCTATTTAACTCAGTTATCCCGTATATCTTAGTATATACTTTATAAGGTAAAATATTATGCCATTGCAAGCCTTAGTGAAAACCCCCTTCTAGGGTATAACAACCCACGGAAATCAGCCAAAGAATGCACGCTGCAGACCAGCCTGTTCCCTGCACCGCCCCCCCCCCCTATAAGTTCGCGTCCAACAAAAAAAAAAAAGCAAAAGGAAAATCTAAACGCTGTGTGTTCGCTGCCTTTCCTTCTCCCCCCATTTTTCTCTGCCTGCCGCTGCTCATTTTCGCTACTAAATAAGACAGGCTCGACTCGTCCTCGAACAACATTTTGACATTTCTTCTTCTGGTGCAGTATTTTTTTATACCCGTACTCAAAAAAGAGTTAAGGGGTATATTAGATTTGTGGTAAAAGTGGATGTGTGTAACGCAGAGAAGGAAACGTTTCCGACCCCATAAAGTATATATATTCTTGATCAGCATCAATAGCCGAGTCGATATAGCCATGTCTGTCTGTCCGTCTGTCTGTCTGTCTGTCTGTCTGTCTGTCTGTCTGTCTGTCTGTCTCGATGAGCGCCTAGATCTCAGAAACTATAAGAGCTAGGGCAACCAAATTTGGTTTCCAGACTCATGTGATATCCCACTGCTACAAGTGTATTTCAGAATTTCGCCCCGCCCCCTTCCGCCCCCACAAAGGACGAAAATCTGTGGCAGGCACAATTTTAAAGATACGATAAAACTAAAAACGCAGTATCGTAGAGAATGCCCATATCTACCAGACTGCCGAATCTGAATCAGATCGGATCATAATTATAGCCAGAATGACGAAATTAATTTTCAGTTGCTTCCCCTGCCCTCCCTCCAACAAACGACAACGAAACTCATTTTCCTTCTCGCTCGCACACTCTACCGCGTTCAGTGCGCGAGCAACCCCTAGCGGAAAAGATGTAGAATATGAATAGTACATCTATAATCTACATGTTAGATAAAAAATATAGTCGAAATTAATTTTCAGTTGCTTCCCCTCCCCCTTCCGCCCACGACAACACAACTCATTTTCCTTCTCGCTCGCACACTCTGCCGCGTTCAGTGCGCGAGCAACCCCTAGCGGAGTAGATGTAGAATATGAATGGAACATGTACAATCTACATGTTAGATGTATAATAGACATTTTATATGTAGATGTAGATAGCATATGTAGCAAAAAAATGTAAAATGTAAAATTTTTTTTTTTTTTTCTAAAATTCTAAAAAATCATAAGCTCAAAAGTGTATGTACAGTGGTGCTCATAGACTTAAGCCACTGCCACTACCATAAACTGTTTTCTTAATAACTTTTTTGAACATATTTATTTCGGCCTGAAATTTTTACATTTTGCAACACTGTTATTTAAGCAGTATATACTGACTGAGTACGGGTATAAGTAGAGTCGTGTCCCCAGAAACGACTCACACGTTCCTTCTCGTTTCCTTCTAGTTTTTTCCACACAAATTTTGCATTTTTTGTGCCGTAACGATAGAGGAAAGAGAGAGAGAAAGATGGGAAAAAATGCATAAAGCAAACTGTTTTTCAACCCACTCTGATACCATTTTGAAGGCGTGTTAAGAGGCAGCAAAGGAGCAACATGGAAATATGGCAACCCTTGAATTGTTGAAAAACCAGTAAGACTGCTTACTGCCAGAGTACGCCAAAGTTAATATCCTTGATGATCGAAAAGCAATAAATCGATTAGGCAATAATCCTTGACCCTTTGGCATATTTAATACGATTTTCGTTTAAGTGTTTCATGATTCACGTTTCACAGAAATCAACTTTGGCAGTGCATAATGGCAGCCAACTAGGGCAAGTGTACCCTAGCAGCCAGGCCTAATTGATTAATATCAGCCATCTTTTGAATTATTTTTCACTGAAAAACTGTTTTCAAAGTTTTATTACTATCTTGCAATATCTGAGTATATGTACTTACTTTCACTGGGTATCCTATTTCAATTAGTGCTCTCCATTTAATTTATTCGTTTGCCATTAGTCTACCTTTTCATCCACACACGAGTATGTATTACCCTCCACCACCGTCTGCTAGAAACTCTCTAGTTTTATATGCATATATTTTGCCACTTAAACCGCTCTGCCATCACAACAATTACTCATAATTTGTTGGATGTGTGTACTTCCAACCCATTATATCCATTCCATCCCATGCTATGCATCCCATGGCCCCCATCCCAAGTGAACCAACAAATGCCCGGCCAAGTATGCTCTACAATTTGGATGCTGATGCTGCCGGGGATGTGATGTTGTTGTTTGCTTACTCATGTGCATAACGTCACAGTTTTTCACGATTTTCTTTTCGAGAGTGGTATGTGTGTGTGTGTGTGTGTGTGTGTTTTGGATGGGTGTTTCTTGCGTGTGGCTGACTTTTGTGAAAATTAATAAGTTCTCAGGCCCTCCGACCACCACACCGAAATCTGCCAATGCCAAGCAAAACTTCTGCAGTTGATGGCCAAATAATTTGTCCTCCTAATGCCCGGACAGCCCCTCCTGTTTTTGTGTGTTATTTCCAAATCGTTAGATATTAAACAAACTTTTCCTGGCTCTTGCCTCGCCCTTCTTTCATTTTGAGTTCTCTGTTTAGGTAGATTTATTATACATTTTGAGTGGCTGACATTTAAACTTGCCTGCGAATTTTTCCGGAGTAAATCGTGCATGCAGCTTGCACAAGAATGGAGAAAATACCACGCATGGGAAAACCATTTCCCAGATTGGATTTTTTTTTCAATTGTATATGTACATACATATATGCCAGTCTGTGTGCTACACATATTAATTTGCTGACATATGTGCGAGTATATTGGCACAGGAATAGTGACGGGAGAAACACTTATTTTGTGGAGGGATATAATTTAAAAAAAATTGAAGAAATACACAAAACATACGCGATTATTTCAGCGGTTTTTAGCGTTTATAGATCAATAAATAAAGCAACAAACTTGACTAATGTCTCCCCGGCTGGGATGCAAAAATATGTATTTAATCCAATAAATTTGTTAAACATTTTTACATTTCTGCTGACACAATCTGACGAAATCAAGGCATAAATGTTCTGAAGCGGATTACTGCAAATATATATATTAATTTTAATATATTAATTATATTATCAACATGGATTTACTCACCAAAGCTTATTTTTCGGATGTGTTCGATGATATATTTATATGTTTTATTGCTTCGAATGAAGTTACAGCGTTTTCATGGCCGAGACCTGTGCTGGATCTATACCCGCAGCTGGATCCACGGCTGGACCTGCATTGGGGATCACTGCAAATATATATATTAATTTTAATTATATTATTAATATATAATTTACTCACCTGAGCTTATTTTTTACATTTTAGATATTTTTGGTGATAAATGGAGATGTTTTTTTTGATTCCACTGAAATTATAGTTATAGTTTTTGCATGGCAGATTTTGGCAAGGTTTCATTTTCATTGTCAGATTCGGAGCTTGAATAATAACTTGATCCAGAACTTGACCCAGAGGAACTTGATCGAGAGCTTGACGCAGAGCTTGATCTATAGCTTGATCCAGAGCTGGAGTCAGAGTCTGAACCAGAGCGGGACCCAGGGGAACTGCCCCTGCTGCGATGACCAGCCTGCGCCTTCGATTTGGGGCTTCTCTTCAGTGCTTCATCAATTTGCTTCACGCGCAGTCGCATCTCATGTTGAACACGTTCGGCGGCGCTTGGTGAGAGAGCAACCCTAGACTTCGAACCAGAACAAGACCAAGAATTATAGGAGCTATACTGCGAGTCGAAGGAAGACTTGGTGTCTTTAAAATCCTTCGACTTGCGTTGTTCTTTCAACGATTTCTGTTCTTGCCTCTGGAGCAATGCTTGCTTTTGGCAAGCCTTTTCTATGAGACGTTGACGCTTATTCTGGGATGATTCCGGCGGATCGCATGGCACGTCCTTCTGGTACCTTTTCGACGGTGAGGCAAATATTTTCGGTGGACTTATGTCCTCAAGGCGAGGATAGCAGCCGCTCTTAGTCATCAAGGACAGTGTGTCCGTCAGAGGTGTGATGCGAGCTTTGCGTAGCGCTGCTTCCAGTTCAGCCACATCGGTGTCAAGGGTCCATTCGGTCGAGTGTTTAAGTCCTTGCCGGAAAGCGGCCTCCAGGAGCAGCGCTTCCTTCATGATGGCAACCGTTTCGGGCGCAAACGAACGGATTGGAAAATCCAATCTCCTGAAATTTTCTGGTAACTGTACACCATTCGATTCCATAATCAGTTCGATATAATAGTGTGGAATCTTGATATATTTCACCAGATGATCCCATTCTTGGCAGTTGATTTCGTGCTGCGCCACGGAGATCTCTTCATCCCACTCATCGTCGAAATCATCCACTGGCCTTAGGAGTTCGTCCAGCTCGCTTTGGCTCAGGATATCAGTATATTTGACCATTCTCTTTTTTGGAGTCCTTTTTGTGTCCTGCTGCTGCTGCTGCTGTCCCTTTGGTAATTCTTCAATAATCTGCTGCTGCTGCTGCTGCACCGCAGGCAATTTTTTATTTGACTTTTCCGCCATCTTGCCACAAAGCTAGAAAATTTATTTTAGAACACAAAATATTGCTTCTAGTTTAAAAGTTGTCAACTATTTTAGGAATTAAATTGTTGTGCTTACAATATTTTCACTTTAACTGCCGGACTTGGAATGAGCACAAATAAATGTATTTTTTTTTCCTTTGTCAGTTGTTGTTCCAGTGACACGTAATGACTGTCGATTTTGGTGCAACATGACAGCGCACTTGCACCTTTGGCAGATACCAATAGGGTCGATGAATTTTACAGCCCGTTTACACTGAGGCTGCGTCATGCTTCTTTGCGTCTTGGTGGAAACGCAGTTTTCTTTTTTATATAGCTTTTGTCTACGCAACAAAATTATATTTGTAAATCAGCTGTTTTTTGTTGACATGGCAGAAGGAGGCGAAGCAGAAAAGCGCAAAATTAATCGAATATTCCTAATCTTATGCCAATAAAAAAAAAAAAACTGCGCTTTCGGCAAAACGGAATTATGCAATTGTAGTGTAAAAAGGCTGTACAAAAATTACAACAAATCAATATTATGCTTTGAATAAAAGGAGAAAATCTGCAAAAGCAAATTGCTCCTATAAAATCCCAACAAGAATTATCGATTGCATTAATTTGACAACCCTGTAAAAAATTCTCACGGCGCTGAAAAGCAAGCGTGGTTTGTTTAGTCAAACGAACGTCTTAAATCTTAGTCAAACGCTTAAAAATACTTAAATTCCGTGCAACACAACTCCCGTGAGCTGTACGAAAGATCAATCAAGCAGGAGCGGCGACAGGAGATCAGCGCGCACGCCACGCACACACAGTTGAGTTATTGCAGTCACACTGGGCTTAAATAAATCTTAAATCACAAAATTGAATAGCAATATGGCGGACAGGAACGCCAGCGACACCATCATCAGGCTGAGCGACGAGCGGCAGCTTATTGAGTGGACGAAAAACCAACATTTCACAGCACGATTCGTGTGCCACATTGTTCGACCCAACAACCAGCAGTGCCGCCAATTGGAGAAGCATCTAAAGATACTGGCCGCCAAGCATCCGGAGGCCAAGTTCTGTGCACTGAACGCCGACAAGGCACCAAATATTCTGGCGCGCCTCAGCGAATACGAGCGAAATGATGTGCCCCAGATTGTGGTGCTGCACGGCGGTTGGGCGGAGGATGTTATATTCGGCTACGCGGAGCTACAAAACAGTGACGGCTTCTGCACGGAGTTGATCGAGCAGCGCATCGCCGAATCCGGGGCCATTGAGTGTCGAATGCAGCCCAACCAGCTGGACCGAAGCGATCCACAGCGTTGGATGACGCCAAAGCGGCGACGACATGACACCACATAGGCTCATCAGGCTGTGGTGCCACACAAAGCCACAAAATCCAATTAATTCCTAAACTTGCAGCTAGAGAATCAAACCACACACGCGGCACCGAAATGCATATTTAAATGTTTAGCAAACAAAACAATTGAAAAGAGTTTGTATATTCCGCTTCTTGGATGTGTAAATAAAGAGCCGCGCATTGGTGGGATTCTCTCTAGTTGCTGCAACTGCAAATGCAAAACTATTAAAGTGGTTCGGTGCCATCAGTTTCTGCTGTTGCAGCTGCCTCTTGGATACTCCAAGCATTAGGTAATTAAAATTTATAAACACTTAAACAATAAAAAAAAATATATATATATATATTTTAACGCTCCAACAGGCTCTTGTACTCCAGCAGTATTTGCTCCTCCTGATCCAATGGCAAGTCCAAATACACAATGGAGTTGTCAGTCACATCCTCGTTGAAGCGTTCAAAGGCTCGGTGCGACTCCATCTCGCTCTTGGCCTGCTTGATGATCGTGTGGATGAGTGCTGGCGATGCAGCGTGTGAGCCCGACGGACCCTCGTAGTCCAACAGGCGCGTCATCGCTTCGATGGTGCTGAGTAATTCCTTTTCGGTGTTCAAGCTGCTCACTAGGAACTGTATGGCCGCCTCCATGTTGTTGCCGGTTGTCTCCAGAGCAGCCCGTGCGGTGACCGATGGAAAGCCGAGCTGTTGGAGCGTCCTGAGGTGTGTCTCGTCCGCTGGAGTGGTCGCCGGCAGATTGGCACGCAGCTCGTCTGCCTCATGCTGCAGCAGATCGATGCTGCGATCGAGATTGTTTTTGGTGCGCTTCAGTGCCTCCACGACGAGCTGTTGCTCATAGCCCATGTCCATCAGACGCAAGACGGTCTTGGGGCAGACCCAGCCCTCGCGATTCGCAATTTCCTGACTGACCTTGCGCAGCTGAAGCGACTTGTTGCGTGCCTCTTGCAGCTTCTCGTTGCGTTCGCTAATGAAATCGACGGCACGATCTAGGTGGCCGGCGGTGGCACGCAGCGACACCCTGGCATCCGATTCGTTGTATCCCATGTTGAGCATCTGCTGCAGCAGGTCGGGGCTGACCTTCAGCTCGGCCAGCACAGCGCCCGCCGACTCCAGGCGCTCGTAGGCCTCGTCGCGGCGATTCATATGGAAGCAGACAACGCCCTGCAGCAGGTGCAGGCGCATGATCAGTGCCCGTTCCGGACAGTTGTCCTCCTCGAAGCTATCGAGATTATCGCCGTAGGTGCGACGAAAGTTCTTCTCGCAAATTTCCAAACGGCGCTGCGCATCCGGCAGTTCGGTGATGTTCTTCAGGCACAAATAGCACCACACAATGTCGAGATTGATCAGCGCATAATTGTCCACCCGCTCCAGTAGGATGGCACTGCACCCAGCGAAGTATTCGTCACCCTCCAGCAGGAGCAACAGCGCCTCGTCGTACTCCTGCCGGAACATGGCGGCCCTGGCCTTCTCACTGAAACTCAGGGCCTTGAGCAGCGAACGGGTCTCTGCTGGCGGCAGAAAGATGGGATTTCCGTGCTGGTCCTCAATCTCCATGAAGCGGCGATCCGACTCCACAATCAACAACACATCGTCGCGTATCTTTTGGATGCGCTCGTGCAGCGCCTCGCCGGCCACCTCATCGCCCCGCTGTCCCAGCACCACCATCAGCTGTTGATTGTTCTTCAGGCCCTGCGAGGCGAGCGACTGCTGGCCGGCGATAATGCGACCAGCCGATATGATCTTGATGTGGCTGCCACCGCTCACCATCAGCCGCTGGGCCACCTTGTCCTGCAGCTCCGCACCCGTGCCGTTCATCGGGCACTTGATCTCCATCAGCTGGGACGTGCCGCCACGGCTCTCCACGCAACGCACATTGAAGGTGGCCATGCCCGTCTCGTTGAACTCTCGGATGGCGGCCAGCTTGCGCAGCGCCCCATCCTGCATCTCGGCCAGGGCGCACTGGCAATCGGACACACTGATGTCCAGCTCGGTGCTCAACTCACGTGAGAGGCGCTCCAATGCGGTCGCGATGCTGCCCAAGCCCTCAGTGTAGTAGGGCTCCTCCCACAGCTTGATGTTGCGCTCCCGCAGAAGTTCACGCACCTTGATGAGATTATTGTCGATGTGAGACATTTTTGTAGGCGCAAAATTGTGTGTAGATTTAACTGGGAAGTAAAGGAATAATCCAGAGATACTAAGCCAAAAATACTAGGAGTTCTAGCTACCAGTAAATTTAACTTTCCAAACAAAACACAAACCTCCCCTGCGGTTTGCTGTGGCAATTATCACACCACAGCTCCATCCAGCTGAGTCGAGGCTTAGGGCAAATTAAAAGCAATAAACCGCAGACCAAAAAAAGAAGTGACCCGCGTCCCAGCCAAATACGAAGTGCACACAATCAAATCGCTGACAGAGGGGGGCACGAACACAATAACCAACAAAAGGGAGTGCAACCAACAACAACAAAAAATTGCTGCCATTGTCAGCTTAACGGCTGACTCCGTGTGGCTGACAATGTGGCTAATAAATGGTAACGTGTGGTTAAGGGTTAATAACTCCCACAAAGTCAGCGAGAAATAAGAGAAGAAAAAAAAGAGAGCAAGGCCAAGACATTTTATAGATACAAACCAAAGTGCGAGTGCGAGTGCGAGTATCTGTGGCACGGAGGAAGTGTGGCTGCTAATGAAAAGTGCCACAAATGGCTGTCCTATCAATTGGTCGGCGGGGCGGATGGAGGGGGACTTAGTTGAGGTCTTCTGGTCTTGTTCAGGAGGGGATGTAAGTGTCTGTCCGTAATAAAGTAGTCCCTGTCTCTGTGGGTCGCTTTGGGTTGATTTTCCCCGCATGGCTTTAGATCTTTAATTTGGTTTATCATAGAGAAAAGAGAAGCGGAAACTGGAAAAGCGGAAATGTCGGGCAGATAAGCTGATAGATTAAGTTCAAAATCCATATCCAAATGGATCATCAATTGAAGCGAATTAAATCAATTTTTGCTGCTACGCTTAGCGCACATTTTCATGTTTTGAGAACTTCCAAAGCAAGTATTAGCTGCCAATCAAGACAAAACACGGCAAGAACTACGATGTACTCCAGAAATATTTTGCAGCTGTCTTTAGCTGTCGTGGCTATTGTGCTCGTCGTCAGCCCTTTGGTCGTGCTAAGTGCCCGGCTACTTTACGCTACGCATGTACTCGCAGCTTCCGTCTCTCGCATTACCCAAAGAGTTTTAACTTTCAGACAGCCTGTAAGCGATGAATGCCCAAAGAAGGTATTCAACATACAAATCTAAGCCATTTAATTGCAGGAAACTATTGGCGCCATTGTGATCAGAGACAACAACAAAACAATTGGTGGCACCCAAGTAGTGGGTGGAGTGAGAAAAACATTTGCCAATATCACACTCTTTTCGAAGCCTGACATCGGCCTTGACTGTCATGTCATTATCTTTGATTCTGCGTGAAGTTCACTGCGATTTGGTAAAGGCCAATGGCAAGCTAATTATAATATTTAAGATCAAGCTCTGCCTTTAGAACTCCTTTAACTCTACTAGGCTTAGGTTATTTATAGATACGATTACGAAAGAAATTATGCTAAATAGTTCCTCTTTTTTGACACCAAAATCGTCCATTGATTCCTTCCTTTCTTTATTTAATTTGGCATGGGATATCATAATAATAATTTTGATTCATTTTTCCTGGTCGTAAAGTGATCCAACTTTTGCGGCTGGTGTACAGAAAGATGCTTTATTGTATCAGCTTATCGTGCCTCTTCCTTTTTACAATTGTGTCCCTAAGATGTTGCCTTGAGATCCTCAACCTACTTTCCTTCGTTTCTTTCTCACATCTGGACGTGGCATAAGCTAAATGTCGAGTAAATGTTTCTGACAGCCCTGACGATGCATCGCTGACTGCCTGCCTGCATGCGACACAATGCCAGGGACAAGCCTCTTAAAAGTGCCATGTCCTGTCTTGTCCTGGGCATAAAATCAATGACATGTTGTCGGCGGCAAAGTTTTTTGGATGCACTAAGTGAGTTTCTGCCGCTCTGCCCCTTTATGTCCCGCACTAAAACTAATATGAACTGATTTGCCCTCGAGCAAGTTCCGGACAGAACACCCACCCGAAAGTTGACAAGTGACAAGTCACATTGTTGTACATTAAATTAATGAAATTATACGGCAACTTTTACAGGTCATGGATGTTAGATCTTCCTGCCACAGCTTCGATCTCCGCAGAGGTTGCAAAAGTCTGTCAAGATTTGTGGCTCATAAATATATGGGGCGCACATCATCAGGAACAGAAGGGTCTCAATGGGATGGCATTGGGTATGACGGGTGGGGGTGGGTGTGGGTGGGCACAGTCAATTGTTGGTCATCAATCTTTTAAACAAATGCGGTTCAATGCCTTTGACAGCAGCAGCAGCAGCATCTGGGGGTCGAAGGTGAAGCGAAGTGGAACAAAACGGAGAGAAGCGCAGCAGAAAAACTGATGAAAAAAAGAAGGGGAAAACCAGATAAAGATAAATGTCATGGGAGGAACCACAGATCGAATAATGGAATATCCTGTAGTGGAAGAATAACGGATAGAATAAGAGGGTCTTAAGCAGAGGGATTTTTCTTAGCTGCTAAGCTAAATCGATGATCGTAGGAAAATTTGCTGCTAGCCCATAAAATGAACAGCAAATCATAGAAATGTTGGCCATAATTCATTCACAAAAAAAACACCTTGGAAGTAGTCCTTATTCAAGTAGTCCATCAACGCCATTCGCCACTATGTATCAACTACAGGGCATAGCAGAACAATTGACAATGGCTGGAAGGGTAAAGAATTCCGTGCGGCACAGGGTCGAAGCACAAAAGGAGCAACTAAAGCGCCACGGGAGCTACCAGTACCAGTGCCAGTGCCTGTGTCGGGGGAGGGCTAGGGGGGGCTTAACCGAATACCCAACACCGAACGGAACGCAACAACCCAGCCTGGGCATGGTAAAAACCCAATGAAGTGTCGTCTGCGTCTGGATTTGATGGCCGTGCCACAGAGAGCTGGCGATGGCGACGACATATTACTTCCTTATTTGTGGGCTGTGCCCGGGACCTTTCGCCTTGTGCCTCGTGCCTCTCCTCCTCTCGCTCTTTTGTCACGCTCTGAAAAGTGAAACATTAAGCGCAGAAATCGCGTTGTTTTGTATACGTGTGTGTGTGTGTGTGTGTATCGTTCCATGTACGCATTAAAACAATGACTGGGCGCAAACATTTTTAGCGCTGGCTGACAGCGAGCCAAACATCCGTTAGATAAAAACGTCCGCTAGTCAGCCTGCTTGCCATACCCAGGCACAGGCACACGCGCACGCACACAAATTTGATTGAATCAACAGCCACGAAAAGCACAGAGGGACGGACTCGACTCCACACTCTCTTTGCTCCGCCCGTTCCTGTTACTGGGATGATAATGATAAGCGTATAAAACCATTAAGTGATTCCACTCAAATGAGCACGTTGGAATAAATGTGCAGCTTGTTTTTTGGGTTCGCTTTTTTTGTGTGCAAATTTTCATGGCGTATTTGAGAGAGGGCACATGTGTTGTTTGATATTCAAGAACACTGCATTAGATACAGGGAAATTATAAAGCCACAATATCTTAATAGTTTTTAAAACATATTTCAAACTATATGCCTGTAGGAGTATAATATTTCACAGTAAATTGTCTTTCCGTTGTCTTCGAAAGATTGAGAACCGTGTCGAATCTACACTGTAGATTGTGAAAGAGAGCGAGCAAGCTCTCTGAGCGCTAACAGTGAGCTTTAGCTGAGAACGGTCACAGTCTGTTAACGGAGAACAGTCTGTTAACGGATCACAGTCTGTTAACGGATAGCAATAATAGGCTGTTAACAGCGCTGTTGCTCTGTTGGAGCTGCTGCCTTGAACACTGCATAAAAGTCCCTTATTCCCCCATTGTTGAGTTTCCCCAAAAAATTGTTACATATCCCAATATTTTCTAATAAATCTGAACTCTAGTTTTCCGCTTTCTTTTCCGGCATGATTGAACCCACTGTGCACGTTCCCAATCCGCTAATTGAAATCCCACACAGGGAGCAAATCTCTCGGACCGGGGACCAAAAGGAAAGTGAATCTTTGAAAAAAAAAATGAAACAAAGGACAGCGTGTTTTTTCGCCAACTTTTTCACTCTGTCTCCAAAAACACGTTATGGGATGGCAGAGGAGGTGTGGCCGTAACAGTAACGATGACAGCGATGTCCTTAAATCCATGGCAGGGCACAGAGAATACGGCAGTGGGGTCCCACGAATGATAAGAGGGATGACAGTCGGACTTGGGGACGGAGTGTATATGGATGGAAAGGACACACACAGTGTCCTTTCGGGCGTTCATGTTAAATGGCCAGCAAGGTGACAATGCAGATATAATGCTCATAAGCAGACAGGACGGCAGGAAAACGACAAACGTGCCACAAGATAGCGCGACGCGACGCGGCGCGACCCGACCATTATGTCGATGATTCGGATGATGATGATGCCGATTCGAGATTGATAATGCTGCGATGCTAGCCGAAAATGTCGGACGATTCAGTACCGAATTTGTGGGTGGGAACAGGTGGGCGGTGGGCAGGCAGTTAAAATGATTTTCGCTTATCGCTCAACTTTACGCACAATATCACAGCCAGATACGAGTATGTCAGGGCAATATTAAACGATGTCGTTGCGAGTGAATTAATGATGAATGATGGAAGGAGTTCCAGCCAGCGGCAGTGGGAGTTCATGTTTACTGAACTGAAAAGAGCGGATTTCAGGATGGAATTATTTTATTTAACAATTTTATAGACAACTGGTACATTTATTTTTCGATCTACCCAATGCAAATTGCAATAATTTTTGCCGCTTTTAGGATTGTTTGTACAAACCATTTGTAACCTTGAAAGTACATGCGACAAATCGGGCAGATAAGGTGATATAACAGGTCATGCCTTTCAGTTCAAAATCCATATGCAAATGCATCATCAATTAAAGCGAATTAAATAAATTTTTGCTGCTATGCTTAGCGCACATTTTCACGTTTTAAGAACATCTGAAGCAAGTTATAGCTTTCATTCAAGACAAAACGCTGCAAGAACTACGATACGATGTACCGCAGGAAAATGGTGCAGCTGTCTTTAGCTGTCGTGGCAGTTGTGCTCGTCGTCAGCCCTTTGGTCGTCCTAAGTGACAGCGTGGTCTTTGGCAAGCAATCGCCGACTGCACGGCTACTTTACGCCACGCATATAAACGAACCTTCCAAGTTCTTTCGCATTACCGAAAGAGTTTTAACGTTCAAGCAGCATGTAAGCATGTAGTGCCCAAAGAAGGTATTCAACATAAAATCTAAGCCATTTAATTGCAGGAAAATATCAGGACTATTGGCGCCATTGTGATCGAAGACAACAACAAAACAATTGGTGGCGAGGCTTCAATTGTAGAGGGTGGAACGACCTACCCTTTTGTCACCCTCAAATTCCAATCGAGGCGTAACCGCGGCCTTGACTTTCATGTATTTATCTATGATACTGCGTAAAGTCCACATTAATTTGGTAAAGACCAATTGCACGTGAATTATAATATTTAATGTCGGATTTTTAAATATATCAAGAGATGATTCACTGCCTTTAAAACTCCTTTAACTCAACACTTACATTTATAGCTACGATTACGAAATGAATTATTCTGAGCAGTTCCGCTTTTTGTCCATTGATTGCAACGATCTACCAACTGCAAGTTGCAATAATTTTTGCCGCTTTTATCTCGTAACCGAAACAGAGTCCAATGTCATAAGTAAATCAGGGAAAACCCCCCGCAGAGTACATCCACCCACAGACATTAGTTAATTGTCAGAGTTGCTTCAGTTGCAGTTGCAGACACAAACATGCATTTGGCCAAAAGCCAGCAGCAGCAGCAAGCAAAGCAACCAGAGCAAAGACACTGAAAACATCGAGAAATGGTTACAATTTAATTAAGTTTTTTGTTCTACATAATTTGCGCAAACACTTAAAGTTTTTCCCTTGACTTGTTTTCTGGTTGGGTCTCTTTTGTGTGTCGTCCGTATTCCACCTTCACACCAAAGGCTGTCTCTGCTAATTACGCAAATGATTCAACTTTAAAATGGCGTAGCCATTTCACGCGCCCTGCGTGTGAAATTTATAAATGTCAACTGCATGGCCAGCAACCTCCTCTCCACTCTCCACTCCCACTTTTCACTTTACACTTTGTTTTGTCTGTTTAACTTTTGTTCATAGCTGGCTGACTTTTGCTGATTGTGCAGCGCTCGGAAAATACGGCAGAGTACCCAGTGGAAGGAGCAAAACCAGTACCGGCACGAACACCAACTTGAAGTCACTGTAACCTCTCTCTCTTCGCACGGAGATTGAGAGTGAGCGCCGTTACTCTGTGTGTCCCTGTTCCCTGTTCCCTGTTCCCCGTTCCCTGACTGCTCACTTGCAATTTGTTGTATTTGTTAGTTTTGAAAATTAAAAATTTTCCATTTTTACAAGAGCAAAAAGGGTGGTGCCAGTGGGCGCAGGGTGGCTGGAGGCAGCATACAGGAGATGCAGATATAATATTTCATACATGTGCAACAGTGCGTGAGCGTGTTGAAAAATGCCGCCCTCTGATGTTGCAGTGGCAGTTGCAGCTGAGGCTGAGGCTGAGAGTATCTCCTCTCTTAATGAGAGTATCTGCATATACATGAGTGGATACGCGGCCTGCGCTTGGCCATGGATGCGGATCTACTTTGCATGTCATGGTAAGGCTGTTTCCATAATGATGCAAATAATTTAGAAAAACTATTAAAAAACATTTTCCGGAAATTAATACTCAAGAATAAAATATTTTAACAAATTAAACGAGGAAAAATTCTTGCTGTTTATTCATGACGTTCTTTTTCTTCTACATAAAAAAATGTCTCATGAAAACCTGATACAAAATATATCTTCAAGATACAATATCTCTAAGTTAGAGAAATTCATTAGACATTTATTGAACTCATCTAAAAAGGAGACTATCGAAAACAAAATATCATTAAAAAATGCCAGCGATTCAAAACATTCTAAAATATTTATAATTTATTTAATATATTAAAACTATAAAATACGATAATAGAAAATATTGGACTATGTAATATGAATATGACAATATCTGAAAATAGCAAATAAAGTTCCTGTTCGAGGATCAAACAACAAGGCAGATATCAATCAATCCTTAACTTAGCCATGTCGAGTATTTTTTTTAGGATAAAATGAAGGAAAGTACGTAAACTTTTCCCATTCTACAATTCAGTTAATATCTTCTGCTAAGCTCCAAAGTTTCTCTTATATACGAGTATCCATGTTTCATTTATTCTCTATACTGATTGCACTTCACAGCAAAGATCCCCAGCGCACGACAATTTTCAATATTGAATTCTCTCAAGGTTCATTCACAATTTTTTTGCGCAGTCTCAACCTTGGGTACTTGTCAACCCGTGCCGTGGGTTCATGGCAATTTTGTTAGCAACACAACGAACCAGCTTAGAACGAGACTTAGACAGAAGCCAAGCCAAAACACATGTATCTCGTATTCGTACTCGTACAATACACACATAAAATTGCATTACAGACCCGAAAACACTGTAGACACACACACACACCTACACACACACGTTGTTAGCCTTCAACGGATTCCGGAAAACATTTGGCAGTTACTGTCAGTCAATCACCATTAAGTCCATCCCCAACACCTTATTGAATTTTATTGCAAATTGAAAAGAAAGAAAAAATTGCACCTACAACTGCAAATGCCAAGGCAAAGAGGACACACAAAAAACGGCAAAGCAAATGTCTGAGAAAAGAAAGATTCGCAGGGGAAAGGCAAATTGAAAAGAAAAATAAATAGCAATGGGGAAAAGAACCCAAGTCAGATCAGAGCAGGGATAGAGCAGGGATAGAGCACGGATAGAGCAGGGATAGAGACGATGGACTCTGAAGGGATTGAAGGGTGAAGCTTTCAATTAATTTGCATAAATGGCACAAACGATTATGTAATTTGTATTTGCCACATAAATTATCACGCAAAATGAAAATAGTTTCCAAATATGCGCCCAGACAGAATGGAATGCGGCAGCGGGGTAGGGCAGGGCGGGATGAAACGAATATGGGGGTCAGCTTATTAGAAGCGCATGAAACGGCCCATAACTATCAATAAATTACAAGAAGAGGCGTGGCACAAACTGCACCGAGGACCCCTAAATTATCGTGGAGCACAAACATGAGAGTTGCTGAAACTGAATCATGAACTGCACAGGCTGAACCAGAACTTCCTGTAATATTCCAGTTGATAGCTAAAATTAAAAACTTTCAAAAAGAACTAGGTACATATAAGTATAAGGAAATCTGTTTATCACAATATATATCAATAGAGCTATTGATTTGCACTCAATGGAAATTTTTTCAACTTTTTATGTTATATACAAAAAAATTGTTCAAAAATTGTGATCGGTGAACTTATTTTGAGAGCATATTCTATCAAATAAATTTAGTCTTAAAATAGATATTTTTAATAGGCATAGCGTATCAATAAATATTATACATATTATCTTTAGAATTTTTTCGTCTAGGGAAATAGTTTCTGTTGCTTCAAGCACTTAATTTGCTATACAAAAAAATATATATATTTAGCAAGAAAATTAATCATTTCATTTAGTGATAGAGCAGATTAGTATTCCTAGCCATCTAACCCACAATTGACAGGCAGGAGCTTAGCTCTAATAGATATACTATCCATTTAATCCATTTCTGTACATTAATCATGAACCGAACTAGATCTTCTCTAATCGAAATGCACCCTAGAACATTTTTTGGGTGGTGCTCTCAGGCATTGTGTTTGGGGTGGTGGTGTTGGGGTGCCGGCCAGGGGACCGCAAATTTTATGCACGTTATAAATCACAGACGACTGCGACGACAACGGCCACGTCGAGGACGACTGCAAAACTGTTCACATTAATTGTTGCAACGTCATTTTCGGGCCTATTGTGTTGGCTGCCCTGCCCCTCCCCAAACACCATACAATGTACCCCCCAGTCCAATCCACGAGCCAGGCCAATAAAAGGCGCTGGCTGTGTGTGCTCCAGACGCCTTTGTGTCACGTGGCAATTTTCGCAAAAGGAATTTGAACAATGTAGACGTTTTTGCAACAGCAAATAATCACAAAAAAAACACTAAGAAAAGTTCAACTATTTTTTTTTTTCCTGCCGTTTGCATAGGCAAATTTCCTATGGCTGATCGGTTGGGGAGGCTTGTAGGGAGTCCATAAAAAATGGCTGTTTAGTGGCTGGATTTGGGGATTTGTCAAAGGCGCGACAACGATGCACGAATACTAGCAATATGCCCCATGAATTTTTCCTTATTTTCATAATTTCACATTTGAGACACAAAAGAGCCAAAACATAAAATGGAGCTTTTTGTTTGTTGCCCAGTGCGCGCGTGGTTCGTGGAACGGAAATGTCCATGTATGGATGAGCATAAAAAAAAATAAAAAATAGAGTGTGTTTAGAAGAGGAAACTTTTCAATTTAAAATTTAATTTCAAGTTTACTTTTTGATAGGTTTTTTAAGGTATAAAGGAACAGATGTACATGGGTAAATAGTTTTTCCATTGAAATATATAAAATACTGAATTAAAATTGTAATGGCGAGGCGGAAAAAATACTTACAGGTTTGTTTATAAGAAGTTTCAAATAAATTCTCAAGTCGAGATCAGCAGAAGGATGAACTTTTAGAATAACCCAATAGCTTAGAATATGTTTTTAAAGAGCGCTTAGCAGTGGTAAATTTCATCCTATTTTCATATTTATTTTGGTTCTTACTTATTTATAGTTTAAGCGACGATTTGACTGCCATATGTGATATTTATTTACCATTGTTTTAACGGTATGCAAAGCACATAATACAAATTCTCTGACAATTGAAAAACAGCCCCACATGCAATCACATTTGTCGACATTTACATATGGTGGCCGCCAGCCCGCCCCCGCCCCATTCCCATTCACTTGCATAGTGGGAAGATAATCCCCTGCAAATATTGTGAAAATTGTACATAAAATGCAGGCAAAAACACTTGAAAGCAAAGTTATGAACCGAATGACAACAGGGCGTATGGAGAGGAGAGCAGACGACGACGACGACGACAGGAGGATGGCAAAAAAAACAGCAAAAGGGCGTCGTTAATATTTCAAAAACAGAAGCACAACCAAAAGGAAAACAAGACAGATAGAGAGGGAGGGAGAGAGAGAGAGAGAGACATAACAAAAAGCTCAGAGGACAACAACGGTAATAACAAGAACCGTAATACTCAGACAATTGCACACGCGCGCACACACTTGACTTTTGTTGGTCCATTCAAAATATTAAGGCATATTTGCCGCTTGGTCAGCAGAATCCAGCAGCAGAAAAACGTTGAGGCGGGGCCCCCTGCCACTGCCCCCGCTCCAGCTCCGGCAAATTAGACAAAACGAGAAATCACATGGTGCAGACAGGGGGACGAAGGCTGCTTCTTCGTGTTGCACAAAATTTATGGCCATCGAATGGGGTGGGGGTGGCAATGCACATTTTCCTCTTGCAGTGCCAGGTTCTGCCGGGGAGGACTAGACCAGAAAGTTGTCAATGTGTTAAGAGTGTTTGCCTGTGCCTGTGCCTGTGCGTGTGTGAGCAAATTAATTGTTGACAGCGCGACAACATCTTCAGGCCCCCAGCCACCCAGCCAGCCACCCAGCCAGCCACCCACACGTTCACGGGAAGGCCCTGGACAAGTTTCAGGTTAAGTGTTTCCTGACATCAGGCGCCATTTATCACCGCTGTGGGGACAACAAAAGTTCAAAGAGGTCTTACATGGTCTTATCTGGCTACGAAAGGGATGCGCTTGCCCTGCTGATCAATACCTTAAGTAGCGGACATCTTATTACAAAACCAAATCATAGGGAAGAGAGATGAGTTTCATCTGTTTTTATGGTTGATGGGGCATGTGGTCCAAATGTTTGAAGAACTTTATCTTGTGTCTCTAAATTTCTTGGCTTTCCAATTTAACTTGCGAAATGGGATCAGTATAGACAGCAGCATTAATCCGAATTTAATGGATTATTTTAATGAATTAAGCCTTTACCTTTACATATATGTTGGCTCAGAGATGCCTTACACAAGCAATATATTTAAGTTTAGAAGTTGGGCGCTTAAAGCAGTTAGTCCGGGCTGCCAGACTGCTAGATTCATGTGTGAGCACTAGTGCTGCCATACTGTCAAAATAATGATCGAAAACATTTCTGCCGTCGATTAAATTAATCAGATTTATCGAATTTACCGATGAAATTTGAAATTATCGGGCGCCTAGCCGCATCCGGACAGCCAACATTCTATTATTGTTTCCATTTGGTTTAAATTAATTCCAAGAGATTTGAGATTGAGATAATAATAATACATTTTATTCAATTCAATTAAATTCCTTCCAAAAAAATGCACACGCGACAGTCTCAAGCATTACCCAATCACCTAAAGGAGTATACAATATCAATATAATCACAAAACAAAAATAAATTCAATTCTTGAGAGGGAACGGCGGCACCCAGCCACCAAAGGCCCGCTCCAGTTCCTCAGCCACGGCCAGGCAAAGGCGGTCATTATTGATGTTTGCCACCACCTGGATGCCGAGCGGCATACCATTCGCATCCAGACCCATGGGCACTTGAGTGGCTGGCAGGCGCAGCACATTGAACAAGCTGAAATAAGCGAAATCATTAAATTTGACCAGAGGATAGTAATGGAACGGCGCTGTTCGGGGCGAGCTGTGGAAGAAGAGCACGCCATCGTCGCCGAGGAGCTCCTGCAGGGCCTGCTTGCACTTCTTGGTGGCATCGCGGATCAGCTTCTCCGACTCCTTGGGCAGAACGCCATCGATTAGCCCGTAAATGGCAGCCATGCTGTAATCACTCTGTCCCAGCAGCTTCTTGAAGAGTTCCACAAAGGGATTTAGCTCGACGCCGTTGCCCAGCAATAAATTAAAGTTGGCCGGCTCCTGGGTCATCCAATAACGCCACATCTTGCCGGTCAGTTTGGTATTTGGTAGATTAGCATGACGCACATCTTTCCCGTCGTTGAGATTCTCGAAATGCTTGCGGACTTTGTACATCACGCGTTCCGTTTCGCTATTGATGGGATTGCACTGCGGCATGCCATTGGAGGCGATGTAGAAGTAACGCAGACGCTTCAGATCCACCTTTTGGTCCAATTTCAGCACAGACTTTAGCTCTGGTTCCAGCAGCACCTGCATAATGGGCAGCAGATCCTGGGCAGAACGTGACATGGGCCCGGCACAGACCATCGTGTCCTTCTCCTTGCCCGTGCGGAAGGTGCAGCCAGCCATGTTGACCGCTCCCGAGCTGGGCTTGTGGCCGAAGACGCCGCAATTGAAGGCCGGTATGCGTATGGAGCCGCCAATATCCGTGCCCAGGCCGAAGCCAGTGCAGCAGGAGGCGATCAGGGCGGCCTCACCGCCGGAGGAGCCGCCCACCGAGCGACGCAGATCGTACGGATTGTTGGTGTTGCCAATCAGCATGTTCCTCGACTCGATCCACTTGTTCACCTCGGGTACGTTGCTCGTGGCTATGATGATGGCGCCGCTCTCCTTCATGAGTCTCACGCACTCGGCATCCTCGGCGGAACGCTCCGTCCTCCTGGCCACCAGGCCCAGGGTGTGCAGCTTGCCCGCCACCGATGTGCTGTCCTTTGTGGTGAAGGGCACGCCCAGGAAGGGCTGCTTCCGCAAATCCTCCGCGGTGTACTCATTGTTGAGCAGCTTCGTGTCAATGCTCTTGGCCAGCTCCAGGGCCTCCTGCTGAAAGGGCCCGTCCACTACCGCATTGATGTCCCGGTTAACCACCTCAATGCGATCGATGTAGGCTTTCACTATGTCGTAACTTTTGAGCTTACGTTCGCGTATCTGCTGTGCCAGCTCGACGGCGCTTTTGGTCAGTATAACCTGTTGCTCAACGCTCGGAGGCGTTGACACACGCTTGTGCGGCCCCAGAAACCAGCCCAGGACAAGCTCCAGCAGTCGGTCGCTCAGTATGTGAGCCAGCACTATTAATGCATCCAAAATGCGATTCCACACCGACATGTCTATTGATTTTTCAACTTTTTTGCACTTTGCGCAACCTTTGTGGAAATTCCAAATTTGCACCTGTGCACCCTGAGCACCTGGAGTTTTAGGTATGGGAATGTTAAATAAATTGACTTATCGATATAATTCTTAATGTTGATGATATATTTGTGGAATATATACAATTTAGACTATATATAGTTATGATCGTATGCCACCACACCTATCATGAATTCACGCACCGCCGCTTATATCTGCCAAGTATAATAACTTAAATTTTAAAATATCTGCAGCCTGCGATGCACTAGATAAGTGTAGTACGGCCATTATCGATGACTATCGGTATTTTTGTGCGATAGGCGGAACGCGGTCTTGTAACTAGAGCTGGAGAAATATCGATGTTTGCCGACATCGATGTTTTCGATCTTTTGAGAGCAAAACATCGATAAAACATCGATGTTTATAAAATTGTTGTGTAGCTTAACCCATTATGTGCCGAAGGGGTTTTAAAAAACTTTTATAAGAATATTATAACAGAACTTGGTCGAAAACATAGTTATTATATATCTAAGGAAATAACTATGGTGCTTAAATATTAATTTATTCTTATGTTTACGCCACGCTGGCGTATAAAAATTTCATCAAGACGTCTAGAAGCAGCCCCCAGTGGGCCCTTAAATTTAATATGTGAATTTTTGATTGTATGTATATAAAAAGTTCCATATATGTATATTATTTAGTTGATTTAGTAAATCACCTTTTTAATCATTAAATTATGAAATTATTAAATTATTCGTTTTAACTAAAAACATCGATGTTTGAGAAAAATCATCGATGTCTGCAGCTAAGACTCAAACATCGATGACATCGATGTTATCATCGATGTTATCATCGATGTTTTAGGCGGTATAGGCACCAAACTGAATTTTTTTTAATACGCCAGACCTTTTAGTTTAATATAAATTTTTTTAATCAATAAATATAACTGAAATATATACTCGATTGTATTCTGCATTATTAATTTCAGCTTCGCCATTTTATTCAACTATTTCTTCGCGTCATATAGTATGCGTGAAATACAGCCAGCGCATCGTGTATAGCCTACTAATATCGACCCGCAGCTGTTTTCCACAATAAAAATTTAAATTTCGAGTCGAATTTAAATTTAAATTAAATAAATTGATTTATCGATATAATATGGGTATTATCGTCATGCACGAGCTGTGAACTAGTTCTCGTTTAGTTCCGTTTTTTGATCTTGAACTGAACTAGTTGGGTGGAACTAGTTCCGTAAACCACGCAATTTCGCCTACGTAATTTGAGATGGGCGATTAATATCGCCTTAAAAATCGGGCCACCTCTAGCTTTCTCCATAATTTCTCCATATCGTCATTCATCGCATATATATCGTCATGCAACGAATACTTCCAGACTTCCATCGCCATACTTATCGTCATTATTCCATCGCCATTTTCGGTACTTGCCCGGCCCGCCAGATTTGAAATCTGATTTGAATTATCTCTGGCTGAGGTATGCTTCAGTCTGTCCAGGGTCCTCTACAAGAAAATTTGTAGATCGCAGGTGACTTCAGGTGTCGGGCTGGCTTGAAATGCAGGCAAGGGTCTTCCCTTGATGATGCGGTGGTTTTTGCTTTTGTGGTTCTTGGTTGATTCTTTATTCTTTCTAATTCTTCGGGGGCTTGTTTTCAATGGATTACTCGCAAATCTTGTTACTTGGCCTCTGAGCCGGTGGACTGCTTAGTCAGTATCTTGTGTTCGGGCTGATGGACTGCCTGCTCTTTCGGCCGATCTTGGCCCTTTTATGCAGCGCAGCTGGCGATCGCACTTGAGACCCAGAAATAATTAATTATTGCTAACCTATGATTATTGGGTGACAATAATTGTGGGTCAGTGTGGTTTTAATGAGACTGCATCCCGGAAGGTGCTGGCTGCAGTTGGGAATTGGGTTTCGAAATGAGGTTTTGCCAACTCTGCATCGCGGAAGGTGATAGCTGAGTGGTAAGTCGATGACCTGAGGCCGAATGGTTGCGAAAGATCGCCAAAAAGTGGGTGACCTAGAATTTCGTGCGTTGCTTAAGACTATTTTATTTTCCGGAGTGCTGAAGCACTGCTATTTGTGAGGAGAAACGTGGCCAGAGCCATGGTTCGTTACAATATATTCAAGAAGAGATAATTCAAAATCACGAAATTAAAATAAATGCTTAAAAATTCGTTTTTATTAAAGTTTATTAAAGGCAGCCTTTTTGGCTTGGCTAAGTTTAGAAAATTTGTTCATGAAACTTATGTATATTCGGCTTCTCCCGCTATTACTTTCATAAAATTCGTTTAATTTTTGTTTGGGAAACATTTTGCCAATATCCATTGTTAGCTGTCGCCCGACTTCAGCCGACATATAAATTTTTTTATCAAAATAATAGTTAGCGATAATTTTGATTAAGTACTTCCTGTCCCATAATGTTAAATCTTCGCCAATCGCCGCCTTTAGAGCCAGTTTATGTGACTTCATTCGAATGATGTTAAAAAGAGGAATACTTGTCAGGACAGATTTGGTAGAATTCGACATTGCCGACACAGAAGCTGAGTAGGCGTTGGGAGCTCCTATTGCTAGGAGCTCGGCAGATGATGTCGACGGCAGTTGCGGCCATTCGACGGGTGCCAAGCTTGACTCCTGGTACGAGCAAGCTATTGAAGTTAGGTCGTTTTTTTCGTAAGAACGACGTGGCTGATTAAGCAGCGTAAGCACCTGTCGCTGCTTCTTGAAGGAAATGTTGTCTACCGTCTGAAAAGATTAAATAAAGGCCATAAATTGGACAGTACTACACGGCTGGGCTGTACTTACGTTTAATTGTTGCGGTGGAGTCGTCTGGTTATCATCATCAACGATTTCCCCATTATCAGAATGCTCAGATGGCTATACAAAAGTCTTTACTAATATATGATGTTAAAGAAATCATCCCAGTTGACTCACGCTTTGCTCCGTCTGCTCCATCTGCTCGTGGTAGGGCATCTTTGGAGGGGTACCTTCCCAGCTCCGCGCATAGATGCTACTGCTGGACCTCTTGGCGGGCGCAGCTTCGGGGCTCCGATCTGGCAGCAAAAATATAGTGGTTATGCCTGGCGAGCAGTCCTCTACTACGGGTGCTCTATGGCAAGATGTCTATAAAAGTAGTGGATCAGTATCGGAACACTATGCTAATATCTTGATATCCTTACCTTAATGGGAATCAATGAAATGTCAATGTAATTCATTTCAAGACGCGGGCAGTCCTCTACCACGGGTCTTTTATGGCAGGATGTCTATAAAAGTAGTGGATCAGTATAATCAGTATCAGTATCCCGATATCCTTACCTTCGTGGGAATCAACGAAATGTCAATGTAATTCATTTCAAGACGCTGGGTTGGCCTGGGTTCATGGATGCGCAGTGCCCCTCTCGGCGACACTTCAATACTGTAAATTAAATGCCACTTATTATGCACATATTAGCATGGGATATTAACTACTTACGGACAGATGTTCTTTTCGTGGCTGCTCATTTTACAATTTTTTTCTCAAAATCAACGTCTGTTTAGAAATTCACCTTAGGCTGCATGGTCAGTTCAGTGTGGAAATCTTCTGCGCAGACTCACCACACCTCACCACAGAAGGAAAGAAGAGAAGGAAGAGAACAGGAGCAAAACGAGCAAAGAAGAAGAGAAGAGGCGGCCCTAAGTCATCTGCGCTGCGATTAATTCAATTATATTTAATAATTACGCTTAAATACAGACAATTAAATCTAAAAAGTGCCAAGCCAAATTACCAAAAGAAGTTGCAAACCAATGACCAATTTGCCAAAATGCCCAATTGCTATTTGAGAGGAAGAAATAAGGCCTTCAACAAGAAAATCATTAAAAGAGACAAAAAGAATACAGGTGATGATCGAATTAATATTCTAAGGAAATCAATCCAATTAGTATTGCGGTAATAGAAACCGTGCGCGCCGCACACGAGAGAGACTGTGGAGAGGAGAGTCTTCTATAGTATGTGTGCGTGTGTGGTGCGTGTGTGGTGCGTGTGGTCAAAAGTAGGTCAGTGCAGTGCACAGTGCCAAACGCGGTACAGTTTTAGCTAAAACTAGTGCTTACTGAATTAATTCAGTGGATATTCGTCCAATATATACCCTTCTCTGGTGGCCCATCTAATTCTCCTTCTCTCCGTCTTCTGCAACGCAACTGAATCTACCATTCATATGCCCCATGCCTCCTATGCAAATGCAAGATGTTCTGATTAAGTTTAAAGCAGCAGCCGAAAAAAAGTGCGCTGCACTGCTTCAGTACCATATTTGAGCAAAAAGGTGCCTCCCACCTGCCACACCTTCCCAGCGATCTCCGTTTCGTCTATGGGCCGTACCCCCAAGCTCCTATTTATGCCATGCCACACAATTAATTTCATTTGAATGTTTAAACTTAAAAAGTCAAACGGTTTTCAGATAAGATGCATGCCACACCACACACAAAAACCCTTAAAAACCCGAATATAATTAGATTTAGATTCAACAAAATACTTCTCCAGAATCAGATTGATTGTAATTAACCGCATAATTTATTCCACAGTGTTTCCTGCTTCGTCCTGTCCTGCTCTATATGTGCCGTGCCCATCATGAGTAACCATACCCCAAATTATATAGCTATGTTCTCATTATTTCGGGGGTTTGTTGAAGTCCCATTCCCAAGGGAAAAAATAAAGAGAGCCATTCTTCGAATAGATCAACCGTCCAAAAATACGGACTTAAAGAATGGCATACTAAATATGCTGTCGAACTTAAGACATTTTAAAGAAGAATATGTCATATATGTGGATGAATATCACTTGAAACATATGCGACATATTTCTAACAATTACTGGAAGGTTTTGGCCATAGCGGCCTTCAATTTAGATGGAAATAATTTCCATTACTTATATTTTCGGGTGGTTCCTGTAATTAGTCATCTTTCTAAACTAGGTAAAGTAGTTATCGATGATACACTAAAGTTAGTGTTAGGAACTATTACAAATTGTGGACTTTCCAAACCCCTGCTGGCGGTCATTTCGGATCATTGTCCGGCAAATTGGTATGGCATATCAAATGCCGCCACCCAATACCCAGTCTTATGGGACATTTTCCACATGAGAAGGCGAATGAATAGACATCACAATCACTCAGACGAGTTATTAGAAGAGCTCTACAACTATCAATTTACAGCCAGTAATTGGCAATGTAAATTCGCAGAAATACCGAGCAGGATGAGATCAATGCCAGCTCACTTAATGCCAGAACATTTAATAACACGCTATCACATACAGGCTTGTAACCTAAAGGCAATGGTTCACCGACACTTTTGCCAATCGGAAGATCCATTAAAATTGGATAAAATAAATTGTCTAAAATTTGAATTCAAGGGCGAAGGTCTGGCCAAAAACGTATCAGATGCTGTTAAATTTGCCCATTATACACATAAAAATGATATATGCCCGGATAATCTCAGATATTTTTTAACCTGCGTGTACGGGATAATGGTTACATTAAAAACCAACTAAAAAATACTTAGAAATCCCTAAAAAATTAATTTAATTTAGATTACTCATAATTATTACTTGTAAGGTTAGTTTACACATCTGTCGTTAGATAACTCATTTGTTGGAATTATGTAAGGATTAAATTCAACATTTTTAAAATCAGAATATTCGTAACTTCAGTATCATTGATAGCCGATTCTTTTTAGTGTAATTTTAATTTCGTCCAGTAATAAGAGAAAATTGTAAAAATTGGTAAAATTGTTCAAATTATTTCAATTAATTTCCCGTGTAAAAGAAATCGATTTACGTAGCTATTAAAAAATAATACTAATATTAAATATCCCACTAAAACAGTAATTATTACTAAAATTAAGTTGTACAATTTTATTTCATAAAGCTCAATAATTTGGGAGGGACCCAATGGCTCTTTTTTTGTCCCTTGGGAATGGGACGTTTGCAAAATATCAAAATAACTGCCAACATGGTTGCTATAGTTGGGTGCGGACGGTTCTCGGATCGGATCGGAACGGATAAGATAGTTTGTACCCGTAAGTATTCTTTTATCTTTGTTTCCCATATACTCGCTCACTCTCTTATTCCATAGAAATCCGATAAATCCGATACTGTCTTGTGGATATCTGCGGGACTGGTAGCTGGGAATAATCAAAAAAGCAAGAAACTGGGGGAAGTGTCGCCGATTTGAACGAATTAAACTGTATGTAAAAATCGAAAACGATGCGCAACTGGATGCCGGTCTTGTTCTGTGGCTTGGCCGGTGTTCTTCTTCAGCTCGTCGCGGGCCACCAAGTTCCGTGCGCGCATGAAACGGAGGGCGAGGGCCAGAGGAACTGGGTCCAGGTCCTGTGCAACGATAAAATGGCCGCCAAACAGGCCCAGCTTTACCTCATTGACTGCGGCAGCGGCGAGCGGGTCATTGATTTTTCCAAGGAGTAACGCTCCAGCTGGCCTTCGTCTGCTGCAACGGCGACACCTGGTCCAGTGAGCTGGGCAGCGTGCTCTCCCAGCGCGATCCCATCTCCATCATCAGCTGACGACGCGTGCCGCGCTGCACCTATGGACGAATATCTCTAACCGGAGGGTGTACATCATGTGATTGGCCTGCGCATTCTAGACAATCACAGTGTCAATCTCATCTCCAGCATTATCACCGGCGTCACCATACCCGTCCTCGCTCTCAAATTCTGGCCTGTGCGCTGAACGAGGAGCATATATCTATTTCCGTAAAGCTTCCGAACCGCTTAGCGACTAACTCTAACAAGCCTTGCACCGATCGAAACGATGGACTCGAAAGAACAACGATAAGGAGCCGCAGCGGGAGCACCGACCGACCCCTATGAAGCCAATGATATTCCTGTTCGATTGATTTTGTTAATCTTGTGGCATCGCATTCCATCCCCCTGCGACTATCCGTCTAAGGTTAACTAACGCTAAGAACAGAACTCTAATCTGATAAATTATTGGATACTATCCGAGAGGTGATTCGTCAATCCAATTCAAATTGATACACTTCAGTTCAAGATCGGATCGGACCGTTTTTTGTCCTGTCCTGTCCCATATTATTCGGTATATTTATCAATATGATAAGTATGTTTTAATATATTTCTGAGGGTATGACGGTATATTTTATTGATAAATACGCGGTCACACTGAAACCACAGCCAAAAATCCATATTTAAACTAGAAATAAACTGAAATCAAATAAAGTTCGTTTCGTAAGTGACCAAGCAAATGTTTATTAAAAGCAATGCAATGGCAATGTTCAAATGCATTTTATGAACATTGCTGCTGTCCACCAACACCCGCCGCCGCCACCATAGCTTAGCTAAAAATTTAAATTTCGAGTCGGGTCTACAAACTTGGGATTTAGGTGATTTAAATGTATTAAAAGTGAAATCGCAGTGCACCGTGAACAAATAATTTGCGTTGGCCCCGAAAGTCAGCTCATATTGAATATATTTTATGGTACGTAAAGGCATACCATACCGGTTGAACGGGCAACGACTATTAAATGCCCTACGCTACGCTGATTGCAGCGTAAACATTAATGGGTTGGCAATTATCAGGTTGTTATCAGGTTGTGAATCATATTCGATTCGTTTATTAGTTGGCCATAAACAGAGAACACCTGGCCAAAAGGCAGGCCTCCTCCCCGAAGAGTGTGTGTCACATAATCCACGAGTTAGTCATCGGACCCCGCCTCCACTCCACTCAGGCCTCAGGGGGCCATTTAAATAGAAAGCGCCTTGAAATCTGTTTAAATGCATTTGTTAAACAAATAGCACATTGTTGGGCCGACAAAACTGCATTACGTGTGGCGTCGTTTCGGATCTTGACCAAGCAAATGTTTATCTATTAAAATGCATTTGCTGCTGCCCTACACGAGAAATACAAATATCCGGGGGCGTTCATATATAATATGTATTTGCCCCTGCTTATTAATGCAATTGCTCTGTGTGGGGCTTTTTGGCCTGGCCTGTGCGAAACGCAGCAACTGTTATTTTACAATATTGCATTGGCTCCCATTGGCTGCCAGGGTGCAGATGTGCGGGTGTGCGTGTGTTACGTGCTATCAGGTGTTTTCTTGGCCCTTATCTTGGCCACCGCGCCTCCGTGTGTCCATTTACAGCTTTTAAAGTCGTTAAAGGCACTTTGTGGGCCAGTTGCTGTTGCCGCCCGCCTCACCACCTCACCTGACGAGTGACGTGAATAGGGTGGATCTCGGCCACCCCACTAGTTATGCGCACGTGTCGTGACACGAGTGTTTTTTAAGCTTATGCAAAAAGTGGTCTGGTCTCAAATTTACGGGCTTGAGTGAGAGTTGCCAAAGTTTCGCTAATGGCCTGGTCGTAGGGGAATTCAGTTAGCGGTGTCGTGACCCGCATAAAACTAACTGTAAGCACCTTTTGAACTCGGCTTGAGTGTGGCGGAGTGGAGCCCCTCCACTCATCTTTAACACGCACTGCCACCGCGACGATTGCCACTGATTGGATCGGCAGCGAGCCTTAAAAACTGGCAGATAATAATACACTTTATGGGACGAGATATCTAAGCAAACAGCGTGCCCCTTGCGATTGTGATTGTGAGTGTAGCTGTTTGTGGGGTTTGTGTGTCATTTCTGTCTGTTAAGTGAGACACAGACTGCTTGCTTGCTGCTTGACAGTTGATTCGGCAAACAGACACCCCACCAGTCGGACGGGAACGGAACCCTATTGAAATATTTCTTTAATCGCTTGCCTCTCTGCGTCTCTCCCGCCCACCAGGTAAAGTCCAACAAAATGGAAATGAATCCAGCCGCAGCGACAGCCACAGCCACAGCCACAGGCGGCGGCACAGCAAGACGAGAACGAATCGAGGATGACGCAGCCACAGCCACATCCACACCCACATCTTCATCAGCATCCACACCCGCCTCCATTGCCGCCGACTACATGCGCAACTTTGAGAACATCATAGAGCCGGGAAAGGAGGCCTCCATGACCAGGGAATTCAATCCGCAGGTGGCCTACGAATTCGAGCGCTATCTCAATCCGCAGAAGCTCAAACAGCATGTGCTGGGCAGCGAAAAGCTGCGCTCCATACTGGAGCACTATGCACGGGAGACCAAACAGCCGCTGAAGAAGATGCAGCAGCAGGCCAAGGCCATTATCGATGAGATTGGCCTGGACAGAAATATGGCCATAATACGTTGGTGCGGCATTGCCATAACGGCCATTGGCCAGCGGATCTGTGATGGTTTCTATGTGAATTCGGCCAGCATGGCGAATGTGCGCAAGGACATGGGCAAGTGTCCGGTTCTGTATTTGCCAAGCCATCGCAGCTACATGGACTTCATACTGATGTCCTACATATGCTACTATTACGACATTGAGATACCTGGCATAGCAGCAGGAATGGGTTGGTTTTACCATACAAGTCCCAAACCATTTTTATTGATTAATTTTTGATCATTAACAGATTTCCATTCAATGTTCGGCATGGGCACAATGCTCAGGAAAACGGGAGCCTTCTTCATGCGACGCAGCTTCTCCAACGACGAGCTCTACTGGGACATCTTTCGGGAGTACATGTATGCCCTGGTGGCCAACTATCACATTGGCGTGGAGTTCTTCATTGAGGGCACACGCTCGAGGAATTTCAAGGCACTGGTGCCCAAGGTGGGACTGCTGTCGATGGCCCTGCTGCCCTACTTCACGGGCGAGGTGCCCGATGTGATGATTGTGCCCGTGAGCGTGGCCTATGAGCGAGTGCTGGAGGAGCAGCTGTTCGTGTACGAGCTGCTGGGCGTGCCCAAGCCCAAGGAGTCCACAAAGGGCTTCTTCAAGGCGCTCAAAATAATTGACGAACGCTTTGGCAAGATGTTCCTGGACTTTGGCGATCCCATTTCGGTGCGAGAGTTCTTTGGCCATGACAGTGGGCAACGCATGCAGCGAGCCGGCGTGGGCGGACATCTCCAGAAGCTGAATCGGCAGGAGATCGAACTGGTCAAGCAGCTGGCCAATGAGATCATCTACCAGCAGCAGCGACGCATTGTCATCAACACCTTTAACCTGCTCAGCCTCTACTATGCCAGCCAGCTGTATGCCCAACGTTCGGCAAACATCGATGAGCTGTCGCGTGGCATGCTGCACCTGAAGCGCATCTTCAATCAGCTGGGTGCACATGTGAGCATCAAGGCCAGCAGCATCAAGGCGGACATCATTGACGCCGTGGAGATACACTCGAATATTGTGCAGTTTTCGAAGGCAAGGCTACAGTTTACGCCGCTGGCGGCCAAACAGTTGGCCACACAGATCGATGTGACGCGCATGAAGGCGCATGCCCTCTGTCCCTCAACCATGGCCGTGGCTGTGCCCATGCTGGCCCTGCAGCTGTATGTGAATCCGTGCCTTTTCTGGCTGGCCAGACCCGCCTATCTGCTGCTGGCTGCGCTCAAGGAGCAGCGCAAACAAGAAGAGCAACAGCCGAGCAGCAGCAGCATCAGCAGCTGCACCTACGACAGCACTCTGTCTGCGCTGCATTCGCATGTGAGCATCATGGATAGCCTGTTCCAGCATGAGTTCATCATTGAATCGAATCGTGAGGCGGTCGAATTCGAGACTCATCTGCAGCTGCTGCTCGATGAGAAAGTGCTGGACCTGGAGGAGAGTGGCAGAATCAAGGTGCAGGACAATGAGTGCGCTCATGTCATACTGGCCGCCCTGGCGCCCTTTCTGTGTCTCTACTACCAGCTGGCTGTGACGTTGCGACAGGTGAGTGGATGAAATAAACACAAAGCCATGCTAAATATAACTCTTATCCCTGCAGGTGCCCTTTGACATTGAGTTTAGCAACAAGGATCTGCTGGTGCGCGTGCAGAAGCATGTGGAGCAGCTGCTGCAGCAGCCTGGCGGCGCGGCACCGCATGTTCATCCGTATTGCCTGGCCCTGGACAATCTCAATATTGCCATCCAGGCACTCATCCAGCGTGGCTACATTCTCAAGTGCCGCGACTCGGGACAGCTGCGCGTCGCTGATGTGCCCGGCAAGTGCCTGCGGGAGTTGGAGCAGCAGTTGCTGGAGTACTGCCAATTGATGCCATTCGCACAGTACTCGATGGCGGCCAACCAGCAGGCGCAGTGCCACATAGCAAAGTTATAACTGGCAATGGCAAACGGCGGCGGCGGCAGCGGCAGCGGCGGCAACCAGCCATCATCCTCCACACATTGTAGTACAATTTTCATTGCTTTGTTCATCCAATTCATACGCTTCATTGTCGGCCTGCTCAAGAATTGTCGCATCATCTGCATACTGTTTGTTTTTGTGATTGTGGCGCCACTCTGGCAGCTGCTCCGTTGGCTCATCGCCACATCCTCCACGCATTCCCCGACGTAGGCTTAAGAGGGTCGTCCTGGGGGTTAGGGGTTCTGATTGTTGTCTGTCTTTAGGTCTAAGAAATTCATTATTTCCGAGGAGTAACAGCGCACTAGATCCACACAAAGAACGCCAAAAAAGATAAATCCTTAAACACAAAAAATAATTTTTTAAGAGGAAAATTCGTTAGAATTTTTGCTGCCTAACGGATGCTGCATTTTCACGTGGCACAAAATAATTTAGAACACATTTTAGCGCACAAAAGAGAAACGAAGCCGTTTTCTTGCCAAACATAATTCGGACACAAAACAAGACTCAAAATCAATTAGAAAAAATCATTTGAATACCAAGAATTAATTTAATATTTTTGGGTATATATTTAAGATTTTAATTGAATCAAAAAAAGTGACATATTTTATATATACAATATTTTTTCTGTTGTAAGTGGGCTTGCTTTATTTTAACATTTGCCAAAAAGAAATATTATGGAAAGAATTTTATTTTAAACAAAATTTAAGCATAAACTTTGTTTGAAAATTCAAATTTGAATTTTTAAGAATTTTAAAGCGCAGATTTAAATTTCCTTTGAACGAATTTTAATGCACAAAAAGTTGTATTCTTAAAATTCAATTTCAATTATGTAAAAATAACGCAAGAAATTTGAATTTAAATACATAATTGATTTAAAAAAAATCATTTTGCATTCTTTGGCAATTTTAAATAAAGCTACATCACACACAAGATTTCCATTTTGAGATGGAATAATCTTGAAATTTTTAAGGGCTAAAATTAAAAAAAAAAGTTTATTGTATATTGAATCGTTTAGTTTTTCGGCCATTTGTTTTTTGAACATTTAATATAAAGTTAGTTTTTAGTTTTGTTTGATTATTTTTTAAGTTGTTTGAATTTTGTATTTTTAGTACATTCCCAAAACCGGAAATCACATATTTTTGTATAGTTCCACTGTGCCAATGCAAGAGTCATCGCGGCGGGGGCACTTTTACGGATTAGCTATAGAATAATATATTGGATTGGATCATTCGGGTCGAAAAAAAAGAGTTCCTGGGGATCCACACAGCACAAGAGGGAAGTCTGCAAAGTGCAATATATATATATATATATATAGTAAATGTTTTATGTCATGATATTTTTAGATACTTTTTATTTTATTTTTGTGGTAGCAAATTTTATATTTATAATAGAACTTAAAAGTGAACAACACCAATCCTAAACTACACAAATTCAACAAGAAACCAGAGCAATAATAAAGAATTTAGAAAGATCACAAGAACTGCCGCTTGAATTGGTCCAGGGTACGCTGACTGATGACCACATGCATCATCAGACGATCGGGGTATGCCTCATCCGCCACGGTGTCCATAACGGCGGCATTCTTATAGAGCCAAGCCATTTCGGGCCCACCGCTGGGCACACGCATCTGCAGCTTGCGTCGCCCCGTGGCGGCCAGTATCTGCTCCTCTATGTCAGCCAGCAGTGGCTCCAGTCCGGTCTGGGCTCTGGCTGAGATATGATGAGCCGCAGCATCCGACGCTGGGTGCGCCACCAAATCGCATTTGTTGTACACATTTATGATGGGTGGCAATTGGCTGGTTGCGGGATCACCGCCAGAAACATTGAAGGCCAAAGAACGAAGGGTGGACTCCACGTGGCTGCGTTGGGCTGCATGGCAGGCATGCGACAGATCCTGGACATGCACAATGACATCCTAGAGCAAGGATGAAACGTTCTTTAACTGTGCTGAAAAGTAGAATTAAATGTGGAAAGACTCACCGCCAGCATGGCATCCTCCAGAGTGGCCACAAAACACTCAAACAGACCGGTGGGCAGATCGGACATGAAGCCCACCGTGTCCATGTAGATCACCTGCAGATTGCATGGCAGCTGTCCCGCATGGGCCGTCACATCGAGGGTGGCAAACAGTTGGTTGCGCGGCTGCAAGGCATCCTCCACCGTCAGCGCTTTGATCAGGGATGTCTTCCCCGCATTCGTATAGCCCACCACTGCCACAATGGGGTAATTCTGCTGCTTGCGTTTCTGTCGCAGCAGCTGCCGTTGTCGCCGCACCCTGTCCAGCTCTGCGCACAGTTTGCGCTCCCGCGTGCGCAGGATTTCCTTCTGCAGATCGGTCAGGGCATAGCCCTGACGACGCGTCTGCGTCACGCTGGCATCCTTGGCCTGCGACCAAATGTACGGCAGCTCGGCCATGGCCACCTGGAGACGAGCCTCGGCGGTGGTGGCATGCAGCCGGAGGATTTGTATGACCACCGAATAGCGATCCATCACGGGCAGACGGAACTCTGCTTCCAGGAAACGTTTCTGGGCAAACGAGAGCGTGCCCTTGCTCACAAATAGGCAGGTGAGATGCTTCTCCTGACGCAGATCCGCTATTAAGGCCTTCAGCTCCACCATTTTGCCGCTGCCGAAGAGCGTCTTCCGCTCGAGACTCTCCAGCGGGACCTTGAGAGCCTTTGCCACCTGCCAATTGGGCAGGGAGTGTATCAAAGCGCTGGCTTCGGCCAACTGATCCTCCGGTCGAACGACGCTGGGCGTTTTCTGCCTCTTGGCGGACCACTTTACAAACGGCTGGAGGATGAGCACATGCTGGGCGCTGGCTATGTCGCGGCTAATGCGCATGGCACCCCCGGCCACCTCATCGTAAGCGCTGTCGAAGAGAAGTCCAAGTGAGAGCTGTTTTTTCTCTCTATCGTGATTATAAATCGCGCACTTACCGATCATCCAGAAAGCGCATGTCAGACAGATTCCCATTGGTTCGATCCTCTCCCTCGTCATCCTCATCGCCCTGCTGTCCCGCCTGCATTTGTGCTTCAAAGAAGCTCTTCCGATTTCTTATTCCCTTGACGCCCTGATGCTGAGTGTACTTGAAGCGTGAATGAAGCACTGCCCCAACAGCGGGACGCACTGGGACAGCAGCCCTGGCCAGGCGCAGCAGTGGCCTAAGACTGGTCATAACTAAAGCTAATTGGGAATTACAAACTGCAATTGCTAAAAGGTTTCCTCCTTCAGTATCGTATGCTTGTCCTCAAAGGCCATCCAGGCGGCTTGGCAAGATCTGGTGCGTGAGGATGTCGCCTGGTACGAGATGCCCGTGGCCACCACTGAGGCCACCAAAATGTTGTACTTGGCCGGATAGCGGATCTTCGACTGAATTATCTTCTGGGCAAAGTAGGTGCCGGAAAAGCCTGTAATTTGTAAGTTATTATGCAATTGCTTTTCGCTTTTTTTTGGCACTGTGAAGGAAAGAAAATCTACTGCGACGCACCCAAGCAGAATGAGGCCAGGCCCGTGAAGAGGGAACGGGTCATACAATCCAGGTAGGCATCGAATCCGGGATGTTTGTCGCGTTGCTGATCCTTCAACTGTTTGATATCGTTCATAATCAACGTTGAATATTCCTTAAATATATGATTATTAATTTGCCGGCGACGAGAACAGCTGGCGGGCGATGGGTTGAAAGAGTGGCAGCGCTGTAAATTATAGCTAATTGTTTGGCTTTTTTCCCTCCAGTTTATCTGCATTTAAAGGTTTACTAATACCTTAATAATGACACCATTAAAAAAGAATAGATTAACTATCACTTAAAACAATTTATTTTTAATTCCTAGCTATAAGCTTTGAATAATGCTTTGTGGTTGCATAGCTAGTATAGCTTCATTTTATAGCTAGTTCTGGCTCTTTTTTTAAATGCGATGTTCAGGTCTGGCAACGCTCAAGGCGCTGTAAGTGTTTGGAATTTTTTCTTTTAATTTGTTGTTTTCGCCGAAATTGCTCATCAAAATGGATGTGCAGAAGATTTGTCTGACCTGTTTGAGTCTAACAGGTCCGTTTTTATCCATTTATGATGGCGGATCAGGCAGCTGCCTGGCGGATATGCTCAAACAGTTCACCAAAACGAAGGTAAGTCCCAAGACGATACAATAAAACCGCAACTTAATCCCTCAACGCCTGCCATTTGAAAGCCGCGTCCCGAAGATAATCTGCCCAAACAGGTCTGCCTGGGCTGTCTGAGCGAGATAAACCACTGCTACACCTTCAAGATCAAGTGCGAGAACTCCAGTCGCACGCTTCGCCAGCTGCTGCCCAATGCCCTGCCGGAGGAGCCCGAGTTCGCCGCCAAGCCCGCTGTGCCCACTGCCGAGAAGGCCGTACAGACCACGAAACCCTGTGCCCCGACAACAGCCACAGCGGAAGTGCAAACCACTGCAACGCTCACCACAGATGCTGCGCAGAATACCAGCCTGGATAAGTCTGCCTCTGCCCCTGCCCCCGAAGAGGAGGATGCGGAGGAAGACGGTGAAGAGTGTCAGGTGTTTGATTACGAGCTGCCCGTAGAGCATACTGAAAAGGAGGAAAATGAAGAGCCTATTACTGTCTATAAACACGAGCCCGGCAGCCGGAAGACAACCGAATGTAATATAGCCATATTCGAGGCTGTCAAAAGTGACACAGAGATGCCGGCACCCGCACCCACACCCAAATTGCAAATGAGGACACGAAAGAGTGCCGCCAAACTGTTGCTGCAGCAGCAGGAGGTGAAGCAGTCACCCAAGCAGGAAATAGAAGGCTCGGCGACACCAGAGCCAGAGGCAGAAGCACAGCCAGCACCGGCCAAGAGATCCTCACGACGCCGCCCAGCCGAGAAACCAACGGAAACAGCGGAAATGGTGGCTCCTGTGCCAAAACTGATCAAAGTCAGCATCAACCATGGCGAAATAATGGATCTAAAGTATCATTGTGATCGCTGCAATGCTGGCTTTGCCCTGGAGAAATCTCTGGTCATACATCGCCGACAGAAGGGCTGCATCAATCGCAATTATCCCTGCAACGAGTGCGAGCGGGTGTTTGTCTCACCGGAGCATTTGGCGGAGCACCAGGCCACACATGGCACATACAATTGCCAGGAGTGCGGACTGCTGTGCGACTCCAAGGAGCAGCTGGGCAAGCATATGGTGCAGGGCCACAAACGGAATCTGCGCAATCAGTGCAGCGTTTGTAAGAAGGGTAAGAGATTCAGCTTGAAAAGCCCCCCATCAACGATATCTAATTGCTTCCTTTTTGGGCAGTCTTTACCATGCTCTCCACCCTGCGAGATCACATGCGCATCCACACGGGTGAGAAGCCATTCCTGTGCAACATTTGCGGCAAGAGTTTTACACAGAATGCCAATCTGCGCCAGCACAAGCTCCGCCACTCGGACATCAAGAGCTTCAAGTGCTCCGTGTGCCCGCATTCGTTTGTGACCAAAGCAGAGCTGACCTCCCACGCGCGCACCCACACCGGCGTCAAGCCGTACGAGTGTGAGGTGTGCATGACCAAGTTTACGACGAGCTGCTCGCTGGCCAAGCACAAGCGAAAGCACACGGGCGAGCGGCCCTATGCCTGCGATCTGTGTCCCATGCGCTTTACGGCGCTGAATGTGCTCAAGAATCATCGACGCACGCACACGGGCGAGCGTCCGTATGTGTGCCCCTTCTGCTCGAAGACATTTACACAGCGCGGCGATTGCCAGATGCATCAGCGTACGCATCAGGGCGACAAGATCTACATTTGTCCGGTGTGCAGCGAGGAGTTCAAATCGATGCCAGAGATGCGCACACATTTGGCCGTACACGAGCAGGAGGACAAGCGTTTGATGCACTTTACGCTGCTCAGCAACAAGGAGAATGGCAGTGGGGGTGCGGCCCTAGACGATGAGCTCACCGAGGTCACGGATTCGGCATTGATGCTATAAGGGAACTGCAACTAGAAGTAAGAACACATCACACCGACACCGATACCATATCCACATTTAGATTTAGCTACTCTGTACACCTGTAAGCAGCCCCCCCACACACACACACACACACACATGTGCACCACCGTCTCTCCGTTTTCGTACTCGCTTTTTGTTTTTTCCCTGTGGGAATTTATGACAAAATTAGAAATTTGTAAGAGCATCTTTTTAGTCTTATACGCCTAAGGGTTTGCTTGGAGAAAATAAAAAGAAAGATCCTTAAACATAAATTGCATCGTTAATCGTTAGTAGAACTGTCCGAATTGCTGCTGCTGCTGCGGTTGACCCCCGCCCACCATCGTCGTCGTCTGCAGGGCTGAGGTGGTGGGTATTTCGGACAGGATGAGGGCGGTGGCACCGCTTGTTACGGGCGGATCGCCCTGGAACCAATTGACCAGCTCGTGATGCGCACTCTGGACACATTTACGCTGGTCGGCTATCAGGTTCTCCGAGTATTTCACATGATTCGCATAGGCATCCTTCTCGTGCTGTGCATCCTTGGACATGCGATGCAGATCCTTGAGTATTGCCGAGCCCCACAGCTGGACGTGTATGTCGGGTATCTTGCTGGCCAGCTGCATGGCCGGCGTCACCATGTTCATGCTCTCCTTGGAGTTGCCAATGCTGAGGAACACATGCGACAGCAGCACCAGCGAGCAGCTTGTCAAACGATTCAGATCCTCGGCATTGGCCATCTTAAGGGTTTCCCTCAGAAAGCGCCTGCAAAGCGGAGTAAAAGATTAGGAAATGTCTCTCGATAGTCGCTCGACCGATGCGGCCGGCACTCACTTGGCCTCATGGAAGCTGTTCTTGTGGAAGGCATGTAGTCCCTGGACATAGTAGAAGCCGCCCATCAGCGCCTGGCTGCTGTACGTGTGCGTGTTCTCCGTGGACACGGCATCGAGTATTTGCTTGAGATCCGCATCCCGCTTGGTCCGCAGATAGATGATGGCCAGATTTAGATTGGCAAACAGTTTCAGGTCCCGTTCCGTCGTCTCGTTCACACACACCAGAAACTGTCGTTCGGCGTGCTCAAAGAAACTCGTCGACATCGAATACAACCCAATGAGGCAGTGCAGCTGCGCCGAGTGCCGCTTCAACAGACTCCGATGCGGCACAGCCAGGCAGACGTCGCGTGCGGCGGCTATCTCACGTATGGCCAGCTCCCGGTTGCCCATTACCATGCGGCACATCACGATATGCTCGAGCAGGATCACCTTGAAGACAGACAGAATGGGCTTGTCCTCCTGCATCTTCAGTTTCTCGATCTGTGTTAAAGCCTTCTCCGTGTACTTTTGCGCCTTGTCCATATAGCCCGCCATCATGGAGTGGGAGACGGTGACGAGGTAGACGAGCACGTACAGCTGTTCCTTGGGCAGCCACACAAACATCTCCAGTTGATTGGCCCCAAAGATGGACTCGTCCGTCGGCCAGTTGGGCGCCATTATCGTTTGTATTGACATCTGCAATTGCTTGAGGCTGGGCTTGACGGTCTTGACCTGGCCGAGGGCCAGGTAGTAGCAGACCTGCAGGACGAGGAAGAACACTTTCAGATACTCTTTCTGGTGCGGATTCGGTATGTTATTGTCGATTATTTGTCCCGCTGTATTGAGCAGCGCCAGCACATCGTTCGTTTTCCGCTCAATCATCAGGATCATGGCCCGGGAGAGCAGAAAGAGCACTTTCAGGTACGTGGCAGACGCCTCTTCGGCGGATTCAGCGCCCACGGCCAGCAGCTCGGAGGCCAGCGAGTATTCCCGATCGCTGGCATGGATCTGTGAGAGCTGCAGCAGCAGCTTGCAGTGCCAGTAGACGTTGTGCTGTGACAGCTCCACCGCCCGCCGCAGCATGGCCTTGGCCTGGTGTGAGCTCTGGTCCGTCTGCAGATGCAGTTGCGCCAAAACCGAGGCCGTGTCGAATTTCACATCGTCAAAGTTCATCAGCGGCTCCGCAATGCTCCACGCCTTCTCCAGGTGCTGTCGCGCCATGTCAATGTTTTTTGTGTACGCCATCAGGATTTGGCCCATTTGTAGGTGCGTTCGCGCCTCCACCTTCGATGGCGGCGTGAATGTGAACAGGGCCTGCAGGCACTGGATGCACTTCTTCACGTTTGGCGGCTGGGAGGTTCGAAAGTATTCGGCGAGGCCGAGCAGCGATATGTAGCAGGCGTCCTGGGACGCTGCCGCGGTACTAGTTGTACTCATTATGTCTAGTTAGCTAACAAATTCGGTTTTGTTTATTCGCCCAATTTTGTTTTGTTGTCAATTTGCACCCCTGGCTGTGAACTAGTTCGGTTCGTTTCGGAAAATGTGTCTTTTTGAGCCGAACTAGTTTGTGGAGCTAGTTCCGCAGTATGACCGCATTTAGTACGTAATTTCCCTACGTAATTAGAGATGGGCGATATTAATCGCCTTTACAATCTGGCCACACACTAATTAACACTAAATATCGTCATTCATCGCCATATTTATCGTCATTATTCCATCGCCATATTTATCGTCATTATGCCATCGCCATTCTCGGTACTAGCCCGCCAGATTTGAAATCTGGCAAACGAAGGATATATTCAAGAAGAGATTATTAAAAATCACGAAATTAAAATTAATGTTAAGCTTAATAATTTATTCTCATTAAAGTTGATTAAAGACAGCCTTTTCGGCTTGGCTAAGTTTAGAAAATTTGTTCATGAAACTTATGTATATTCGGCTTCTCCCGCTATTATTTTCATAAAATTCGTTTAATTTTTGTTTGGGAAACATTCTGACAATATCCATTGTTAGCTGTCGCCCGACTTCAGCCGATACATAAGTCTTTTTATCAAAATAATAGTTAGCGATAATTTTGAATAAGTACTTCCTGTCCCATAATGTTAAATCTTCGCCAATCGCCGCCTTTAGAGCCAGTTTATGTGACTTCATTCGAATGATGTTAAAAAGAGGAATACTTGTCAGGACAGATTTGGTAGAATTCGACATTGCCGACACAGAAGCTGAGTAGCAGATGGGAGCAGATGATGTCGACGGCAGTTGCGGCCATTCGATGGGTGCCAAGCTTGACTCCTCGTACGAGCTAGCTTTTGAAGGTACGTCTGTTCTGTCGTTATAACGACGGGGCTGATTGATCAGCGTAAGCATCTCTCGCTGCTCCTTGAAGGAAAAGTTGTCTACCGTCTGAAAAGATTAAATAAAGGCCATAAATTAGACAGTACTACACGGCTGGGCTGTACTTACGTTTAATTGTTGCGGTGGAGTCGCCTGGTTATCATCATCAACGATTTCCCCATTATCAGAATGCTCAGATGGCTATAAAAAAGTCTTTACTAATATATGATGTTTAATAAATCATCCCAGTTGGCTCACGCTTTGCTCCGTCTGCTCGTGGTAGGGCATCTTTGGAGGGGTACCTTCCCAGCTCCGCGCATAGATGCTACTGCTGGACCTCTTGGTGGGCGTAGCTTCGGGGCTCCGATCTGGCAGCAAAAATATAGTGGTTATGCCTGGCGAGCAGTCCTCTACTGCGGGTCCTCTATGGCAAGGTGTCTATAAAAGTAGTGGATCAGTATCGAAACACTATTCTGATATCCTGATATCCTTACCTTCGTGGGAATCAACGAAATGTCAATGTAATTCATTTCAAGACGCTGGGTTGGCCTGGGTTCATGGATGCGCAGTGCCCCTCCCGGCGGCACTTCAATACTGTAAATTAAATGCCACTTATTATGCACATATAAGCATGGGATATTAACTACTTACGGACAGATGTTCTTTTCGTGGCTGCTCATTTTACAATTTTTTTCTCAAAATCAACGTCTGTTTAGAAATTCACCTTAGGCTGCATGGTCAGTTCAGTGTGGAAATCTTCTGCGCAGACTCACCACACCTCACCACAGAAGGAAAGAAGAGAAGGAAGAGAACAGGAGCAAAACGAGCAAAGAAGAAGAAAAGAGGCGGCCCTAAGTCATCTGCGCTGCGATTAATTCAATTATATTTAATAAATACGGTTAAATACAACTTGTTAAGTACGTCTAATACGATAATCAAGTGCCAGTGTCAGACAATTAAATCTAAAAAGTGCCAAGCCAAATTACCAAAAGAAGTTGCAAACCAATGAAAAATTTGCCAAATTGCCCAATTGCTATTTGAGAGGAAGAAATAAGGCCTTCAACAAGAAAATCATTAAAAGAGACAAAAAGAATACAGGTGATGATCGAATTAATATTCTAAGGAAATCAATCCAATTAGTATTGCGGTAATAGAAACCGTGCGCGCCGCACACGAGAGAGACTGTGGAGAGGAGAGTCTTCTATAGTATGTGTGCGTGTGTGGTGCGTGTGTGGTGCGTGTGTGGTGCGTGTGGTCAAAAGTAGGTCAGTGCAGTGCACAGTGCCAAACGCGGTACAGTTTTCGCTAAAACTAGTGCTAACTGAATTAATTCAGTGGATATTCGTCCAATATATACCCTTCTCTGGTGGCCCATCTAATTCTCCTTCTCTCCGTCTTCTGCAACGCAACTGAATCTACCACTTGGCTGTGCCATTCATATGCCCCATGCCTCCTATGCAAATGCAAGATGTTCTGATTAAGTTTAAAGCAGCAGCCGAAAAAAAGTGCGCTGCACTGCTTCAGTACCATATTTAAGTAAAAGCGTGCCTCCTGCCTTCCCTTCCCCCCTTCCACACCTTGCCAGCGATCTCCGTTTCGTCTATGGGCCGTACCCCCATGTAACCTAAAGGCAATGGTTCACCGACACTTTTGCCAATCGGAAGATCCAATAAAATTGGATAAAATAAATGGTCTGAAATTCCAATTCAAGGGCGAAGGTCTGGCCAAAAACGTAGCAGATGTTGTTAAATTTGCCCATTTTACACATAAAAATGATATATGCCCGGATAATCTCAGATATTTTTTAACCTGCGTGTACGGGATAATGGTTAACTTAAAAACCACCTAAAATACTTGGAAATCTTTGAAAAATTAATTTAATTTAGATTACTCATAACTATTACTTTTAAGATTACTTTACACATCTGTCGTTAGATAACTCATTTGTTGGAATTATGTAAGGATTAAATTCAACATTTTTAAAATCAGAATATTCGTAACTTCAGTATCATTGATGGCCGATTCCTTTTAGTGTAATTTTAATTTCGTCCAGTCGAAGGTATAGCAATAAATAAGAGAAAATTGTAAAAATTGGTAAAATTGTTCAAATTATTTCAATTAATTTCCCGTGTAATACAAATATTAAATATCCTACTAAAACAGTAATTATTACTAAAATTAAGTTGTACCTATGTGTTGAGCTACTGAGCTTCTTCAGTAGCGTTGTATTGCGATACTATTAAAAAGGCGATGATTGTTCAATATATATATTCACAGTTTATTGTGGTGAAGTAAATAAGCGATACAGAGTCGAAAGGATAGTTAGCTGGATTCAAGACGGGGTCAGATTGAAGACGCGGGGGTCGGTTCAAGACGGTATCGGATTGAATAGCTCGATTCCAAGACGATGCGCAGTGATTGCAAGATCAAGACTAATTCAAAGGGCAGGCGGGCGAATTGCCCGTGCCCTAATGCGAGCGAGAGAGCGAAAGATCGAGAGAGTAATAGCGAAAGGCGATAGAAAGAAAGGTGTGGGATGAAGAGGCGAAAGAGAACGGCTGCATAGGCTGCTGCCGTGAGGGAGCATGAATGCGTGCATGAGTTTGTAGGTAAATGACAATTTAGTACAGTGGGCAGTGCAAACAACGAACAATAATAAGGATTTACTCTACTGCTGCACCACTAGCTATAATCTATGCATTTGGCCACTATTTGGCTGCGTAACCAAACACTATGTATATGGCTACCACCTAGCTTTCATAAAGCTCAATAATTTGGTAGGGACCCAATGGCTCTTTTTTTTTGTCCCTTGGGAATGGGCCGTTTGCAATATGGCGCACAGTGAACGATCCAGAGTGTGTGAGAGAGAGAGAGATAGAGGGAGAATGTAGGTTAGCGTTAATTCTGGCTATTATAATGATCCGATCTTATCCATATTCGGCAATCTGAAAGATTGTCCTTTTCTATCTTTTCAGCTAGTCTAGCAAAATCAAGTGTCATACACCCGTAATAAATCGCGATGGAAAAGCTCTAAAATAACTGCCCCAGCTATATGTATATCGATACATTAATATCGATAATACCACAACCCTACGCAAGCCGCGCTTTGGAAGCACCACTTGCCTTTTCATTCTCATTTTAATTCAGTTTAAACAACCCAACCAAAGCAACCGGACAAGTTTTCAAGTTTATTTCGGTACATAAAATAAGGTACATTTTTATAATACACAATTGGCGTGTTTCAAATCGTACAAAAGATTGGATACCCCGCGACTTGTAGCTGCTAGTGGTTTAGTTTCGCAATTCTGATCGACCATATCTATATCGCCCTTTGTGCCTGTATGCGCGTATTGCATTGGTGTAATTGAATGTACATATTTTTCGCACGCAATTTAAATGAGTCAATGAATTCGCTATTCGTTTGTATTAATAATAATTTGTGGGACTTTCCGCCTCAGAGTTTTTATTGAACAAACGTTTAATATTGGCATTGTGTTATCAGCATTGAATTTAATTGGACCAAATGAGATCGGAGGTCAGAGGTTTCTAGGAATTGCGCGAAGAGCTCAATGAAATTCGCAAGATTATCATACAAAAATATGAAATTCAGAAATTCCAATGAAACAATAGAGCCGAGCTTAGTGCAGATTTTTAAGCTGACAGGCAGTTCGCTCATCTTCCCCTACGAGTCTACACAATAATAAATTGTTGTTCAATAATTGGGATTTTCCCAAAAAACCCGTCTCGTCAGCCACTTCAACTACAAGTGCGGGGCAGATCGCAAGAGAGCTTCAGAGGCAGCGGCGCAGGCGCACAGCACACGCAAACAATACGTCAATATACAGTAAAAATACAAACAGCAGAAAAACCAATTACAAAATCGCCAATACTCGTACAGGGTCAACAATGAGGCAAACGCGCTATATGTCCCCGTGTATGAATCACGTTGTGGCGGCTCCAATCTCTGCAGGGCTCAGCTCTGCCTCTTAATCTGCAACCGGTTACTGGGAAATGTTAATTTTGGGTTTTTTATTTTTAATACAAAAGTCATTTTCATTGCTGTGCTGCAGTCACGCAATCGTTAACGACATGATGTCTGCGACATCGTCATCGCTCAGCTGGTACAAAAGCTGCAGGCTGGCGCTTAAATTACTGTTTAAACGGGAGAGCAGCAGCTTTGCCAGCCACCATTACGCACGTCAGCTATGTGGCTACATATATATATTATATATATATAAATCTCAGTTAAATAAGAAATGTAGGATTATGCGATACTAAATGCAGCATGCAGACTTAATACAAAATTTCTGGATGCCAGCTTCAGCCTCGTTTAGCCAATACTTAAGCTTTTGCTCTCTCTCGCGCTCGCGCTCTCGCTCTCCCTACCTGTTGCTCTCTTATGCTCGCTAAGGTGCATGCACAAAGCAACGGTTCATTATGTATGGCAGTTGCGAATTTCCAGGTGCAGGGAATCGCGGGGGAAACTTTCACTTTTGTTCGGCCTGCAGAGAGATGTTGCAATTGTCGCCGCTTAAAGATAATTAAATAACTACTTATAACTGTACGGTACGGTGAGCAGCGGGAAAGCTTTGCTTCGGAGTGAATCATCCGCCCCCTTAAGCGATTTTAAATGACAGCAGGCAGGGCTGCCACCCGCTTTGATTTATTTGGAAAAATCCAAATTGAACTTTTATTACTCCCGCCCCATGATCTATGGCGTTTTCAGATGAAACCATTATCCAGTCTAAGTTGATTTTGTTGAACAATTCTTTGGGGTGAATTATTATGTGGTTGCGATTGTCAACTTTGGCTGGAACCTGCATATATTTACCCGCCTTGAGTGCTCCGAGAGTCAGTCTCGTCTCTCCAATCACGTCGCCCGAACATAAATTGAGAAGCAAAACAGATCTTGCCGTCCAGTCACGTAGGGGCCACAGATAACGCCTAAGCTGTGAATATTAGACTCGTCCGCAGTTCAAGGTCACTTACTAATGGGCCTCCCCCTGCCTCTGCCAATCAACAGGTACCCCACAGCCCACAGAATGCAACTACTTAACCTGTCTCTGTTGCTGCTACTGCTGCCGGCCCTTATCAGCGCCGATCTGTGCAGCGTGAAGCCCAACCAGACGTTTCTGGAGAAGCGCCTGAATCTGTACCGCGGCCAGCAGAACTTTGCCGTGTCCATGCTGGACGTGATCCGCACCTCCACGCCCAACGACAACGTGTTCTTCTCGCCATACAGCACCTACCACGCACTGCTGCTGGCCTACTTTGGGTCCACCGGCGAGACGGAGCGTCAGCTGAGCAGCGTCCTGCATCTGGAATGGGCCGACTCCAAGGAAATGGTGCGCAGCGCCTACAGCGTGGAGAAGCGTAACCGTGAGTCCAGGTCCAAGAAGTCGCCACTTAAATTCTCGTCGGCGGATCGCATTTACTTTGATCTGGAAACACCGCTGGCCAGCTGCTTGGAGACCCGCTTCAGCGATGAAATTGTGAAGCTGGACTTCAAGGGTAAGGCCGAGGAGTCGCGCATTGCGATCAACGACTGGATAGCCGCCGAGACCGACAATCAGATCAAGGACATGCTGGCGCCGGGCGACATCGATGCCCGCACCCAACTGGCACTGGCCAATGCTGCGTACTTCAAGGGCCAGTGGGTCAGCAAGTTCCAGGCTAACAACACCGCCCAGAAGCCCTTCTATACGTCCAGCACGAACGCCTCGTTTGTGCCCATGATGCACCAGAAGGGCACCTTCCTGCACAATGTGGATGAGCAGCTGCGTGCCCATGTCCTGCAGATGCCCTACCGCACAACCCTCGACGAGGCCGCGGAGGATGAGGAGACCAAGTCGGACATGTCCATGGTGGTGGTGCTGCCGCCCTTCAATAGCGGATCCCTGGAGGATGTTCTCTCCCGCCTGAATGCCGAGACACTGGAGGAGTCGCTCAACAATGCCATGCCACGTGAGATTGAGGTGTCGATACCCAAGTTCGAGTTCGAGCAGCGCCTGGAATTGGTCCCCGTAAGCCCCACCACACTCGCATGTTGCTCCACGTGTTACTCTATTCTAATCTCTTAATTCCATCTCCTAGATACTCGCAAAAATGGGAATCAGCAACATATTCGAACCGACTGCCACATTCCATGACTTCACCGAGCAGACCGTTTCGTTTGGCGATGCCAAGCACGTGGCCAAGATCAAGGTCGATGAGGAGGGCAGCACGGCGGCGGCCGCCACCGTTTTGGTCAGCTACCGCTCGGCCCGACCCATCGAACCCACCAAATTCGAGTGCAACCATCCGTTCGTGTTCCTCATTTGGGATCACAGCTCCAGGGCGATCCTGTTCACGGGCATCTATCGCGATCCCAAGACAATAAAGCAGTAAATTCGCGATCCTACTTCTCCCTTGTTATTTCCTAATTAACCCAACCAAATTCTGTCTCGACTGTAACTGACGATGTAAACGTTTAATTACTACTTATATATGTACGATAATAAATTATGCCAATAACAAGTGATGTCATTTTATCGAGGAACAGGAAATAACACAGAAAAGGCAGTGACCCGATAAGCCCCTGAGAAGACTTTAATCGCGTGGGTAATCCCAGCAGCGCAGCCCTGGGAGGTACAGTCACCCCCTAAAGAGCCTCGAGACATTTGATACACGGTACTCATAGAGAGTATAGGGGAGATTTGTGTAGATTATTGTATGTAACAGCCAGAGGCAGGCATTTCCGAGGCACCACTTCAAGTGTAGCCATGTCCGTGTGCCTGTCTATCGCTATAGCGACAAAATTTTTTATCCGGAGACTCCTGTGATATATTTTAAAATTCTTCCAGTTTGCCCATTGCACTGCCCCAATCTAAACACCATTTGTAGGTACATTTTTGTTTTGCTCAATTTACTAAATTTCTTCATACAAAAATCGCATAAATAATCAATTGTACAAAGTTTCATTGTGGGGGAGGTTTTTTTAAGTAAACACTGCTACGTAATCATAAAGTATGCATAGAAAGGGCGAGGGGGGGCTTTTTGGGTTTGTTTCAACTTTGAGGAGGAGCCCTGGCCACCTGGTTAGACAAGCACGCGTATGTACAATACAAATCATCTTTCAACTTTAATACTAAACACAAAACTGAACATTCAAATCAATACTAGTAGACAATGGGACGTGGTACAGTGGGGGGCTGGCTATTGGCTAAGCGCAGGCAGGGGCAAAACGAAATTCATTGTGGGTGGGAACTAAATTTTTAAAATTTAAATATGTCATGGCCGAGGCGAAAAGCACTGAAGGCACTTTTGTTGCTGTTATTTTTTTTTCGGTTAGCAAGCGAATCCAATATTCCAATATTTTAACATTTAAGCAATGCCTATTGCTCCTCGCATAAACAATGGTCTTAACTATAACTAAATCTTGAATATATATATATATATATATATATAGTTTTTTTTTTTGTGGTGGTCGTCAACGGGCAGCAAATCTCTTTTTTTGTGTTGCCTATAGGTCATCGGGTGGCATGAGAAGAGCATAGGCAGCAAAGCCAATGAATACGATGCCACCAACAATGGTGACAGTGCGCACAGAGATTTTGGATGCCACTAGACGACCTCCAATCACAGCCAGGCCAGTGCAGATGCAATGGCCAATAATACCGCCAGCAATTACGCCATAAACGTCCTGGAATGTGGGAAAAAAGGTTGAAATTAATATACAAATTAATTAAATGAGTTTGGAATATTATAATAATTGGAATAATATGTGGCACGTTTACGCACCTTGCTGGCAGCGAGAATAATGGTGGTCAACTGAGAGCGATCGCCCCACTCGGCGAGGAAGGTCATCGTAAAGGCCTGGGCCAAGATGCGCCAAGTGAAGTAGCCGGCACCACGCCGCTGCAGCGGACGACGGCGACCACTCTCCGCATCATGCACAAGAGCAGCATTCACATCACGGTCCAGCTACAAGATAAAAGATAAGCCATTCAGGATTAGTTGGATAAATATTGGTGTGGGGGGAATCAGAAAATGTCGATGAAAATGTGCGCAAACAAAGTGGAATTGCAAATCATAGACATCGAAAGACTTTTTGTCAAAGGACACAGTTGTTCTGTGGAGGGGAAAAACAAAAAATGTAATAAGCAGGAAAACGATCACTTCAGGAAAACATGCAAATAATCCATGAGAGATGGGTTTGAGCACTGTGCGGAATGCATGGGAATGGAACAGTGCGGGAATGGGGGTACACAGTACAGTGACTACCAAAAACCAAATGATAAATGACACTTAAAATAATTAACAAAATTAAATTAAAAATGAGACTTAAAATAATTACCAAAAATAAAATTTTATGAAAATAATTCGATGAACTATGGAACTAATTTTGATTTTCGATGATTCAGGATGGTGACATGACTGTTTTTCATGTGTGTGTGTGTGAGTGTGTGTGTGTGTGTGTGTGTGTATGGGGATGTGTCACTGTTTTTTCTGAGGGCAAAAAGCACGTGAAACGATTATGAGAATTAAACAACCACAGTAGTTTATGGTCGATTATGGCTTTCATAGGTTATATGTTCTTATGTTGTTGGCCTAACCCGTGCTTTAAGAGTGCCGTTCCCAGTGCCAGCCAAGTCCTCGCCGCCATTCAAGCTGCCACTCAGACTATGCATGCTCTCGTGTCCGGCCAGGGGAGCACGCGGCTCCAGCGCCACCCCAGTTGCCGGATCAGTCAGATGATCACCCGCCACGGAGGAGGAGCCGCCATTCAGATTCTGTTTCAGATTGTTGCGTGGGCTTTCACATTGGGTTTGTTCGGTCTGGTTCGATGATGCCGCCGAATGGGCCGGGCTGCTGCTGTGGAAGGTCTTCAGCTTCAGCGGAATGCCATCCTTGAGGAAACCCTCGGACTCGTGGTAGTCGTCGCCATCATCGTTGCCAGTTTTATCACAGCTATTTTGCTTACTAGTCGAATTGGTGGTATTATTATTATTATTGTTGCGTCGCTGGCGATGCTGCATATCGGAATCTTTGCCGGTGCCCGAGCTAGCGGCAATGGCAATGGAGTTGCGGCCATGAATGAGAGCCTGCTCGCTGGCATCCTCCTTGTCCGAGTTGCTATTCTTACGTTTCGTATCCGTATCCTCGTACTTGCGCGTTGCCTTGCGCAGCAACTGAAGAAATTAACGCATAATTTCAGCATTTATTTAATTTATTTTGTTTGTACGTTGTTGTTGGTTGGTTGGTTTAGGTTTTCGAATCAGTTTTCAAATCAATTAAAATCGTTTTGTATTTTTTTTTTGTTTTTTTTGGTTGAAAGAAAAAATAATTAAAATTTGCATTAGCTTAGATTTGACTTGAGAAATTTTTTTTGTGTTTTTTTTTTTTATTAATAATTCAGGTGGAATTGTCTTCTGGCAAAAAGTTTTTCCATATCAAACGTTTCTTGGTTTTAGTATTTGTTTTTTGTTTATATAAAAATTTTGCAAAAACTCTTTTTTTGGGCTGGTTGATATGCGGAAGACGTGCAATTAGTCACATATTAGGCGTATGTGTGTGTGTGGTGTGTTTTTCTTGTTATATGTAACATAAAACAAAATCAGGAAAAAGAATAAACAATTTAAGGCCGGAGAAGAGAGAGAGAGGGTGGTGGTGGCAACCCTGGTGCTGTTTCAATGCCAGCATTCCGCGAAGTAGCCCGTTTGTGGTTTGTTGAAGGTCGATTTGTTAAGGGGTTAGTGCGAGTTCTGTTCGGTAGCTAATTTATCATTTATAATCGCATGCAATTAAGCTATAATTAAAATTATAAAAAAAGCTTCCGAGCCCGTATTTGATTAGTATTTGTAGTTGTTAGCCGTCCCTTGTGTACAAATGAGTTTCAAAAATCAAATTGGATTTGGTATACCAAAGCTAGGGGTTATGAAGTGATCGCTTTGGGCCTTTTTGCATTTTCGATTGTTTCTGTACAGATTTTGCCAGGGCTTAATAATAGTTGTTGAACTAAATTTAAGCACATATGTATCAAGCGAGAGCTATTAACAGAAGCGGTAAGTAAACTTAAAAATACATAATATAAAAAATAGTAAAACTGCCACAAGCAAAAACTAGAAAGGGAACTACAACACATAGAACTACTTATAGTAAATTAATTATGTATTAAAAAAAAAAAGGGAATACATAACTTACCTCATCTTCGCGCTTACGCAAATCGGTTTGGACCTCTTCGAGTTCCTCCTGAGCATCGGTTGGTTTCATTTTGTAGCCATCGTACAGCATTTTCAAACCGAATATTAAAAATAATGCAGTTGATATATAATACGTATAAATCTATATAAAAGAAATGAATTTAAATGTGTTTTTGGGATGTGCCATTTCGTAGGTATTCGCATCATACCTTAGGAATAAAGTTAGCTGCCAAGCCAAATACGCATGAGAGTACCGTCATAAGCGCCAAGGCGGCAATGGCACCGCCAAAGACAATCAAACGGGGATGGCGCATGGCCATTATGGCAGCAATAAAGAAAGTCTTATCGCCTAGCTCTGTTAAAAGTATAACAGATATCGATGCTGTAAACGCATCGATAAAATTCCCCTTGCCCTTGGCCTGCCTATGGTCCGTATCTGTGGGTTTATCTGGTAATGCACTTAGATCCGTTGCTCTGTTCCCAACAACTTGATCCTCCACACCCTGCAAATATATTAAATAATATAAATAAGCGAATGAACTTCAATTGATGGTCAAATGGACTTACGCTCTGTATGCCCGATTGTACGGCCACATTGTCCTCGTTTTCTTGTTGAAATTCCGCTGCACATATCGTTGCGAATGTGAGGACCACCATCAAGGCCAGTGCCATGTGCCATTTGGCGGTACGCTTCAGGTATACATTGTGTCTGGTTGTTTGCCAGAAATAGGATTGATTTTGTGACATCTTGGTGCTGTCTGTGCTGTGCTGTGCCCGCTCTTTAAGCCAGCCTCATGCAAATGTTGCTGGTATTCTGCTCTGGATTATCCGTGGTAAGGTAACGACGATATGACGTGTCCGTTTCGTGTGACCGACTGCAAAGGAATGAAGTTCGGTTCGTTAATCAGGCAACAAGTGTTCGCAGCGGCATTTTTATTTGTATAAGGCAAACAGCAGAAAAAAAATTGCCTGTGTGCATGTCTGTGTTTGGCCAAGTAAAATCTTGGGCTCGATAGCAGGCGAATGTCAGGCCAGAGATAAGGCCAGGCCAGGCCGGGCCGGGCCGCTGCCTCGCACTGCGACAAGTGTCGTCTGATATGGTCAATCCAAAAAGTTGCCTCTACCGGCAGGCAGGCAGACTCCTATTTGGCAATAACATAAGATCTCTTACTATGAGCCTGCTGCCCGAGTGGCCCATTCAATACGTCAGAGGTACAGGCACCGTCAGCGGCACTTCAAGCATCGATTAGATAATGTTTTTGGGGGCGATATTCGTTCACCCAGGATACCAGATACTCTGCGGGGAGTATGACAACTCTTTTAAGATTTATCTCTGGCATATCTCTGGGATGATGGAGCCACAAATATTTGGTTTTGTCTTGGCTTGGCTGGCATTTTATTATCTTCTAAATTAACCTCCAAACATAAGGACTGAACACAGATGATATTCTAACCGAAAAGGTGGAAGCAGAGCATGTGCAAATTTATTTATTTAAATTTATATTTCTACAAATATTTTGAAGACAAATTCCGTTGAAATTTAACCAAAAAATATTCAGAAGAATCTTGGGGAAATTTTGATTCAATTATGGAAGCATTTATTAGTTTAATTTCTTGTATTTACAACTGAAGAGCCCTCTGAGGATAGGGTATAAATATATAGATACGTGACCGACAACAGATCCACAAAAAATGTGATTACTATCTAAAAAAAGCGTGTATATTCATGATTATTCTTTCATGCTATAAACATTTTTACGTTTCTTTATGGTAATGGTTAATGGCAGAGTTCTCTTTTTGGATTTTCGGGTATTTTTTCGAAATGGATTTGCACATTCAGAGACCAGTTTCAGTCGTCCCATTACAATGTGAAATTGGGCATTGATAATGCTATCTGGTTGTCATATGACAGTATTGTACTGGATCGTGACTAAGAAGATTGCTATGCATATCCTGAAATATATATTTGCTAAAAGTAAACCCCACATCACAGAAGGCAGTTTATTTTATTTAATACTCATATGAGCAATTATTGTTTACAAAAGAGTCTGTGTGAAGGGGAATGTGTGAGTTTCCACTGTCTGTCTTGTGATTCCCATTTGTTTAGCATAAATCATCCATTCTGTTCTTTTTACTCGTCATCTTTCTGTGTTTTAATGATCATTTCTGCTTTTCTACCCTCTCCGAGGGTATAATGAATGTGAGCAGAAATGTAGAGATATTCTTGTTTTTTTGTTTTTATCATATTCCAACGTCACAGCGCACTTGTTGGAAAAAGTGGATATTTATTTGTTCAATAAATAAAAGATTAACGAGTGGTGCGGAGTGGTTTCAAGACGCAAAAAGTTGGAGGATGCCGCCCGCCCACAGAGAGGAGGAGGAGTGGAAGAGCAAGAGCTTTCGTTATGCAAACACTTGCCTGTTCTTATTTCCACATAGAACTTGACTACTATATACTATAGATATACATACATATGTACGTCAGCATTACGTCGGACAACGACACTCTGAATGAACAGAACGTAAGTGGACACTGATAAGACAGACGATACAGTAGCCAGCCTGTGGTCGTGGGCGGGCGGCTTTACAGTTAGCAGAATCAGGCGCAAACAACGTGCCGGGGGACAGGGGCAATTAACTAATAAATATATTTGCAGTTCTATTTAATTGAATTCAAATTACAAAAAAAACACAGACAGACGACACACACACACACCAGAGACACCGACTCTCATTCGTTAATTGCTCTCTCCGCAAAAAAAAAGAATAAAAACGGGTCGGAGAACTGTACAGATAAATCAATTGAATGCTTAGAATGCTCAAACTGAAATATTAATATTCATTTATGGGCCGTACGTTCGCGTGTTGTAATGCTCTTTCTTTTTCGAATGGCTTGGCATTGATTTCTATTTCCCCCTTCTATTTCTTTTTCTGTTTGCGAATTTTCTATTTTCGTGATCAACCCACCGTCCACTTCACCGTTCTGTGCTGACCACTTGGATATGGCAAAAATACAACATGCTTATAATTGACTTGACTCCATTACGAATGTAGTACAGTCACAAGGTGAAGCAACGTGTAATTAGCCAATTATTAAACTGCAGTAGTTAGTAACATTGTTGTTATCAATTCGTTTCTCTTGGCACTTTAATTAGTTTCTTTAGCTCTTTTACAGCAAAATCTAGCCATTTGTATTTCAGGGGTTGGCATCACTAGTCACTAAAGACAAACACTTTGCCGCTGACGCAGACAATTTGTAACATATTTTAGTGGCGAGCTTATCGCGAAAATCACTTGTCACAGTTAAAGAGCCCCGGATTCTAATTAAATTAAGACAATTGTCAATTGTAACTTTAATTAGATTAATTTTTAGCTGGAGTCGCAAAAAAAAAACACGTCCTTACATCAGTGTGCCCGCGGATTATACAGTGTGACTGCGTATTGTACTGTCTGATAAAAATGAGCCCACCTAGGCCCCCTTTATTTAAACAGTGCAACACCTTCAATTATGCCGCGGAAAAAAATACTGCTTGTATATTTTTCTTGTAGATCCATCTTTCCTCTTTACTTATACAAAAATATTAAGACAATATCTTTCAGCTGAAATGAGTAAGAAATGTTTCAAGTTTCAGAATATCCGTACGTAGATCGAAGTACCCCTGGTTGACAAAGGGTTAATCTCTGTCCATAATCGAAAATCATATTTCTCGGTTTTGATCTTCGGTTTAATATTACCAGCTAGACAGTACTCTAAGCACTGAACATATAAATTTATCTGATTGATGAATCGATTTTTCACGAGATTGATCAAAACATCCAGTATATAATACATCCTAAACGGTTACATTTCCAAAAATAAATCTTTAAAATCGTTTTCAATGGCAGTGTGGTAAAGCGGCTACAGGTGGAACAGCTGTTAGCGCCACACATAGAGATGAGCTGATTCTGCAATATATATTGCACTCGAATACTAGACTGTTTCAGTTGTTCTTAAAGCTGCTTATTTTATTAAAAGTTGCGTCATTATACAAAAAATATTTAAATTCATTTGTTAAGTGATATTTATTTCCATATGTATGTTTTAATGAAATATATGTGACATTTCGGGCCCAACACGACTCGATATTTGCCACCGTTAGACAGAACTTGTTCATCTCTAATGGACATTGAATCCCTTTTCTGACGGACATTGATTTTGAAAAGAACGTGCTTCGGATATAGCAAGCAATGATATGACAGTGTCAAGATGTCGATATCCAAATTATTCGTAAAAGTATTCAATGAAAACATCTTTGACCAGCTGGACCAGGAGAATCCCTACTCAGACCTGGACGATGACTTGGAAGGAGCCAATTGTTCCACGCTGCCGGATCCGAAGCCGCTCAAGATTGACGAACTGTCCGTTTCCAAGTAAGTGGTGTCTGGAAGCTGCTCCGTTCCGTGCTGAACTGTGAATCCCTTTCTGAGCAGGCAAATGACCATCGTGAAGACATGGCTGGACGACAAATTTCAGCAAATTCAAACGGACAGCAATGAGGAAATCCGTCGCCTCTATGCGGAGACAGAGTCCCGCATCGGACCGGATTTGACCATATTCGATGTGGACTACACCACCACAGTGCGCGTATCCTCGGACAGGCTGGCCCTGCGCTCCCAAGGCAGTTTCAATACGGTGCGAACAAATTGTTGCGTTTATGGCGGCCGTTGGATGTATGAGGTAATCTCTATTTACGGGGACGGGGATGGTTATGGGGCCTGGTGGCCAACGGTCAATGACACACGCTATGTGGCCGGAGTGTGAGTTGCACGTGCGCACCTACTGAGAACTTGACCTTCTTCCCAGGTTCAACTTCACACCAAGGGAGTGATGCAAATGGGCTGGGCCTCCAGCCTTTGTCAGTTCAATGAAAATAGCGGCGTCGGTGATACCAAATTGAGCTATGGCTATGATGGCAGCAAACAGCAGATTTGGCATATATCCACCAAGAAGTAGGACTCATAAATACTCATCCTTGAATACAAATACTAATATAATAATACTTCCTCGCAGATACGGCGACAAGTGGCAGATTGGGGATATTATTGGTGTGACCCTCGATGTGGATAAGGAGCTCATTGAATACTATCGCAATGGTCGCTCGATGGGCGTGGCATTCAACAAGCTGGAGAAGGGTCCAGGCATTACCTTCTATGCGGCCATCTCGCTGGGCTACACCCAGGGCATTCAGGCGAACTTCGGGAATCGTCCGTTTGTGTATCCAGTGCCGGGATTTCAGCCACTCATGGCACGACCCATACTCAAGCTGCGACGCACCAATCTGCTGATGAACTACCTCACAAACCTGGCTGGCATTTTCGCCAAATACAATGCTCAGTATAAGGCCTCGGCGAACCAGAGCGAGGCTCGTGTGTCCACCAAGAAGACTGTTTACTGTATCTTTGCCACCATGCTGATTGAACGATTCACCAACGAGATCTTTGACTCGTATATCATTGAGGATGTGCTGCTGGCCAGGATATCCAGCATGACCAGCCTCACGGCAGAGAAGGAGAACCCGCACAGTGTGCTGCAGGGTCTGCTGTCGCTCTTCTGGAACTTCATGGAGGGCGACGAGATCAAGTTTGTGCTGCGTAAGATGGTGAATGCCCTGCTGGCCACCTTTACGCACACGGTACAGGGCCTGGACTATGAGAAGCATCGCCAGACGCTGGCCATTCTGCACTGTCTCTGCCTGCATGAGCAGACGAGGAAATTCTTGCTCGAGGGCAAGCTATTCAAGAAGCACTGGTGAGTAGGGGAGGGGGCTATATTCTATGCAGCATAAAGCTTATGGCAACTCTTTCAATTCTCAGCATTGCCTTCTTCCTGTACATCCATCCGCTGGAGTTCTATATTATGGAGGAGCTGCTGCCCGATCACTTGGCCTGGACGGATGGCATCGATGGGCCCAAGGACAAGTATCTCAGCGTTGTGGAGAAAGTGCGCAAGCTGACGGAGCCCCTGTATGCGGCTCAAAAGGATTTACTGAGCACCCTGATGATCAACAAAGATGGCACGGCGTCTAGTCCCTCCAGTCGTACGCTATTCCTGGCCAAGATGCGACGCTATGTCATCGATCTTAGCATGGAGCAGAGGGTACAACGCTTAGTCTCAATTTTAAATGTAGATAATATTAATTTTCATTTACTTTTTCCTTTTTTTTTTGTCATGGTGGCAGCCCTTCCATGCTTTCTTTTTCATGCAGTCGAGCATTCAGCATCCCCTGGACGCACCGGTGGCTCTGGCCTTTACCTGCATTCTGATCGATCAGGCTCGCAGTATGTTTAGGGAGGAGATGCCGGGGAAGAATGTGGAGGTGAATAGCGATTACTTTTTCGATGGCACCTTCGACTACATGCACTTTGATCGTGTGGGCGGCGTTCTATCGCATTTGCGCAAAGTCCATCGGCCGGATATCGATGCGCGTCTGGGATCGGTACGCACACAGCAGATTTACGATGAGGATCGCAACAATTCGAGAGCCAACGATATGGGTAGGTCTTTGCCTTCAATCTAATCAACGCCCAACCGCCTAAACTTCTGCTCTTCTGGCAGATACCACACTTTATCTGCTTGGGGAGAATGTGAACAATGTGGCGGTGATTGGACACACTCAGGGCACGAACAACACCACCTTTACGCACTTTATCAATCCGCGCGCCAATCAGGGCGCCGAGGCATCGCCCGGCAATGCCGATGGTGAGGCCAGTCTCTGCGAACTCTTGGATCTGTGCATCATTTTCTACTACTCGGCGGGGCACAAGTATATTGTGAAAATAGCCACGGTCAGGGATGAGATTGCTGCCCTGAACGATGTGCTCAAGGAAACGAAATACTATCGCGAGGATGTCGAACGCAAGCTGCTGGCTCTGGAGCAGCATGCCAGTATCTGCATGAACGATGCTCATACGCATGTGATGGGCGAGCTGCGCTCCAAATTTAGTCAGCGTCAAAATGTCTTTGCGGTGAGTTCCATGCAGCGAGAAGATCGGAAACAGATTTATTAAAATTTTATTTATCCGGCAGACCCGCTCCATATCGATGTCCAGAAAACAAATCTGGCTACGTGGCGTGGCCTTGAATAACCAGAGGCGTTCGCTGCTCATCTGGATGCTGGAGCGTATGATACGCACCCTGACGGTGAGCTAAAGAGCCTCCCTGCCATTGAAGCATTTAATTTATTTCCCTTGCTTGTAGAGTGCCTCGAATACGGGCCCATTGTTCTCCTTTGTGCCCGAGGTGTATGTGAATACTTTGCCCATTCTGCTGGACGCTGTGATGGACTTTAGTCATCACGATATGAAGGCCCAGTTCGAGGCGACGGATTCCGAGTGTGCTGTTACTTCGGCAGCCGAATTTTTGGGCGTGCATTCGGCGGATCCGCGTATTGTGCTAGCCTCCTGCAAGGATTCGCTGCTACAAGCCCTCGGCACGCTCACCTGCCACAAGGCCGGAGTGCGAGCGCTGGAACGATCCTCGCGCCGCTCCCAAGTGGCCCTGGTGCGTGCGCTACTGCGTCCGTACGAGAACAGGGCCTGGGGCCAGAGCAACTGGCTGTTGTTGCGCTTCTGGATGGGCGAGGGCTATGCGTACAAGGACTCCCGCCAGCCCTGTGTCTGGCAGGGCGGTTCGTTGCCGCTGCACATGGGTCTGTGCCGCAGTCGCTCCAAGAACGAGACGCACACGGGACTGCTGCACAATGTGGCACCTGCCAATCCATCGAAGCATTTCCAACGACTGATTGGCTCCAAACTGATTGAGGATGAACCGTTTGCCACCAGTTTTCTCAACTCAGTGCTGAGTCAATTGAACTGGGCCTTCTCGGAGTTCATACTGCTGCTGCAGGAGGTAGGAGGCGGCACTTAATTTGTATGGCTTTGCTTGACTCTTCATCTTCATTCTGTTCTTCGATAGATTCAAAACACGGCTCAGCGACAGGAGAACACACTGTTCGAGCCCAAGCAGCTGAAGATCTGCTCCATGTGCTTCGAGCTGACAGTCTCATTGATGCGCTGCCTGGAGATGATCATCACAGTGTCGCCGGAAATCGTTACAGATCCATCGCGTCCGAATAGCGATCTGCTGTTGAATCGCATCTGCCAGTTGATCAGCCAGGTGCTGTCACGGGTCACAGTGCCGCCGGGCTGCTTCCAGTTTGTGGTTGACATGTGCTCGGCCGATCTTAATGCGGTCACACACTTTCCAATTATTACAGCCGCCTTGGGCATATTGCTGGCCCTTATGCGCAGCGAAATGGACGTTGATATAACGCCGCAGAAGGTGACGCGCCTGTCGCGTGCCTTCCTCACCGATCCGAGCTTTCAGTTTGCCACACTGGAGTTTGCCCTGGGTGAGATACGTACGCCGCTGCTGGAGCAGAAGGATATACCGCGTGGCAACTTTGATCCGTCCGCCAGGCCGCACATTGATCCGCTTACCAACGATGTGAGGGTGCCGTTTCCCAGCAACTCGAAGCGCATTCGAGCCGATCCGCCCATCATTAAGTTTGCCCTGACCGACTGTGAGTAGATCTAATCGAAGAGCTGTTCAAATTTTTAACCATTTCTGCATACAGTTCCCACGCACGTGAACTCGGAGGAGATTGACAATATACGGCGGCTCATTGAGGGTCTGCGCATGAAGCAGACGCTGCTCTCGGACATCACACTACCGTCGGAGGATTCGCTGTGTCCCATATGCTGTGCGAAGCCCATCACTGCCGTGTTTACGCCCTGCAAGCATCAGTCGTGCAGCGATTGCATCATGCAGCACATGATGAACTCGAAGGTGTGCTTCTATTGCAAGACCACCATTCAGACGATTGAAACGCTGGATGGCACGCTCATCTATTCCAACGACGAGGTCGTTCAATCGCCGATGAGCGAGAGGGCCTAAGGGCGAGAGAGAAAACCCACCGAATAGTAAAACCAAAGATATATTCCTCTGGAAACCCAACCAAGTCTAGTCACTGTTAAAAGACAACAACCTGCTACGCTTAAAGTGTACATATATACTCGTATGTAGAGCGACATATATGCCACACCTACAGATAGATATTCGTTCAGTTCAATTATTATTTTGGCTTGCAAAAAGTAGTTAAGATGTGATATGCCCCCCACCCAAAAAAAAAAAAAACAGGGGGCACTGTAAAGCAAAAAGAACAATTAATTGAAACTAATTAAGTAGCACAAAATATAAAAATATGATCTCTGATTTTGCCTGATTAGCACATACATACATACAATATATAACATATATCTATAACTATTTCCAACTATCAGATCTGCATTTTCAAACAGAGCATCTTCTCTTTGCTCAAAGACTATCTATATGACATACTCAATGTCTATGCATTTAAATGGAACATTTTAGGAACTACAGATTAAACAGCGGAATCTGCAAATAAGTCTCAGAAAATATTTTATGTTATTAAAAGTAATTTATGCATTAAAATGGAAAATGTTGTTACAGTACAATGTGCATAAGATCCTTTATGAAAAGCGAATCTCAATTTAGTTTAAACCAACAGAATATAATCTAAGGAAATGTTTTCAAATATTAAGCTAAAACTAAATTGTTTTTAAATTTTAAAATTCTGTTAATTGATGGGATAAATTAAATATGGGAGAAATATGTTCTGAACTTCTGTTATTTTATATATTTATTTTCTATACCCTTTTATACCTCATTACTACTACTCGTATGTACTTACCCCATCAAGCAGTAGAATTTGTAGTAATTGTTTCTAAATATTTGTTCCAAATGAAAACTCTACACCAAAAAATTCGCATGCACCCATAGAAACTGTTGGACCTCTGCTCTGAAAACCTATTGGAAAAATAACAAAAAAATGCTATAGGATTTCGGAGACATTTATTTAATAGGCGGTGTACACATAAAAACTACTCCTTAAACATGTAACTACTACAAATATATATACATATATATACATATATATATATGTATGTATAGTAAATATATATAGAGTTTTATAATACATATATAGAATATATAATATATATTTGAGCGAACCTTAAGGTTGCCCTCAGGTGGTATCATGATGTTGAATGCGTGAAAAAGCCTTACAATATTTTTGACATGCTACTCGAAAATATTTTGTATTTATTTTGTTTGTGTTTGTGTGTGTTTGTTTGTGTATTTTCTTGTGGTATTGTCATATTTGAGAGGTCAAGATATTTGTAATCTTTTGATCAACATTTAGATACAGAAATATGTATATAGGTACTATAACAATTTATACAGTTTTCTTTAGCATATTTAGACATGGAGCTGCCAAGTGTTAAAGCCCTGTGTTTGACTAGCTACAGTGGGGGTGGGGGGTGGGGGTGCTATATCCTATGAGTATCAACAACTAACTAAACCCTAATAATTGCCAACTATTCCGTCACCAAAGCACGCGCGCGGCAACATTGAGCAGAAAACGGAATTATAATCAGAATCAGAATAGTATACATGATATGAATGTGAAGTTGCGACTCCGGGGGACTCCCAGGTACTGCTGCTGCTGCTCCTCTACAGAATCCGACAGGCATTCGAGTGCATGCGATGCGAGTGCCTGCCATTGCCATGACCAAACCCACTGCAGCACTGATGGCTGATGCCGCCTCGGGGACTGTGCTGGAAACTCTGACTGTTGCTCATCTTTGGCTCCATGTGATTGCAGCTGGGTGCATGGCTGTGCCTGTGGGAGGCAGTTGGGTTAATCAGTCAATCAGTCAATCAATCAATCAGTTCATTTGCCCGCTACTTACCCATGATTACAGATGCTCGAATCTGATATGGAGCCAGCCATTAGGCGCTGCTGTGGCTGTGGCGGTGGCGGTGGCAGGAACAGCGGACAACCACCACCAGCGGCCAGATTGCCATCTCCCCCTCCTCCTCCACCGCCATCATGTCCAAAGATGGCCAGCCGCATGTTGGCCGCCTTGACCACCGACTGCGACTCCACCTCGTGCACTTCCTCGATCATCTTGTCCAGCTTCTCCATGGCCTTGGTTTGCTTGGCTGCCAGGAAGGCCTTTCGCGCTGCCTTCGACATGGAATGGGGTCTGCAAGAGTCAGGCATCAGGTTAGATATTTGTTCAGGGTTCTGGGGGCTGAGGGCAATGAACCTGGCTGGCGCTGACTGGGCACGATGGGGGGGCGGTGAGTGCAGCGAAATGGATGACACCGAATCCCTGGAGCCTGGTCGATTGCCATGGCTGGTGCTGGCCTGGACCGGCACCACTGGCGGCGCCGTGGCCACTGCCATCGGCGGTGACTTGGCGCGCATCGGACAGACCACAGCCGACATGGCTGGCGGTGAGGGCGCCTCCAGGCTGGCGCTGTTGGAGAACGTGATTTTCCTATACAAAAGTGGAGCTGGAATGCTGTTCCCCGTGTGTCCCAGGACTTACTTGAGCTTGGTGTTCTTCTCCCGGTCCAGCGAGGCGTTCGATGTGGCGCCCTTGAGGCTGGCACTGCTGCACGTGGCCGTCTCGCGGGCCGGTGCCGTCGATGGTGGCGTCATCTGGTCCATGGCCGCCAGCTCCTCGGGCGTGAACTTGTCCGGATTGCTGGGCCGCGGCTTGGGCGGTGCACTGCCAATGCGAAACGGCGGCGGCGTGGGACTGAAGCTGCAACCTGGCGGCTGGTTGTTGTTTACCAGTGAACCGCGCGACATCTGCAAATCCTCGAGAAACTCCTCGGTGTCCAGGATCAGCGAGCCGAAAATGTCCGAGGGGGAGCGCATGAAGACATGACCCGTGGAATTGGAGCGGGAATCGCGTCGCTTCTCCTGATCGGTATACGAGTAACCGCCGCTGTGTCGCACCGGCGAATTGGCGATGCTGCGTCGTGCCACATCCTTGAAGGTCACCGGCGAGTAGATGCGACTGCTGCGGTCGTCTCCATGTGCTGCGCCAGCTGCTGCCGACGACTGATGCTGATGCGTCAAGTGTGCCGCTGCTGCCACAGTATTCGCGGCTGTCAGTACCACACCCGACATGCTGGCAGCCGCATGCTCCACTGGCGGGCCTGGAACTGCAACTGGAACTGAAGCAGGCAGGGGAGGCGCCATGGGCGTCACTGGCTTGGAGGGCGCCGGCATTATGGCCTTGGCGCTGGGCGTCATCGTATGCATCAGCAGGCCAGTGGCCAACTGCAGAGGCAGACGATTCTCGCGCTCCTCCAGCCAGTAGGTGGCCATGGTGCCCTTGCCCTTCACATCGATCTCGCCGCGCTCCAGGATCTTGTAGCTGGGCCCAATGAGGATTTTCGTGGACTCGGATATGTGCACCTTCATGGCAATGCTGGTGGACTCCATGCGCGAGGCGGTGTTCACAGTGTCGCCGAACAGGCAATAGCGAGGCATCTTCAGACCCACAATGCCAGCCACAACGGCACCAGAGTGCACACCCACACCTGTCACAGCAGCAAAAGAAATGCCCAGGATCAGTTCTTAGCTAAGGATACTATGGGCAGAGATTTCCACTTACGTATCCGCAAGTGCTGACCGGTCGAGGGATCCTTCAGATCGGTTATGGCATCCACCATATCCAGCGCCATATCACAGACTCGCTCCGCATGATTGGCATCCTTGTCGGGTGCCCCAGCCACCACCATATACGCATCGCCAATCGTTTCCACCTTGTACACCGAATTGCGTTCCGTCAGCTTATCGAAAATGGAGTACATGGCATTTAGCATGGAGACCACCTCCATGGGCGTGATGCGACTGCAGATCTCCGTGAAGGTAACAATATCCGAGAAGAGTATGGAGACGCTGTCGAACATCTGCAAAGAGGAATGCGCTATAACTTATAGCAGACCAGAATCCAGTGGGAGTATATTTTGTGGACTCACCTCACAGGTGTCAATGGGATTCTCGCCACGCCTGAGACGATCTGCCACCTGTTTGGGTATCATCTGATACAGCAGCTCATCGGTACGTCGCATTTCCTCATCCAACTGGGGGAATATATAACATATAGATATTGCCTGAATTTTTGCTGCTGTCGTTGACTTACCAATCGCATGGATTCCTCCAGCTTCTTGGACTTTTGCTGCTCCTGATCCAAGGCCAACTTCAGCTCCACCGACTGTTGAGTGCCCGCCAGCATGAGATCTCTGCTAAAGTCATGCATGGACAGATCATTGATGTAGAGTCCTGTGGTTATCAAGGAGGTCAAATCCGGCATGACGGGTGTGCCCAGGAACATGATCATGCGCCAGTTCTCCATGTAAACCATTTGACCTGCGGCACAAAAGAGGCCAAAGGTTAAGCAGAGACCACTGAGTGTGTTTGTGTGTGTCTATGTGTTAACCTTTCAATCTCAATGACTTCTCCGGTTCACTGCCATCATCGTGCAAGAGCAAATCATCATTTTGGACGTCCATGCGCTCCGTCACCGGATCCACAGTGACCAATTCGAATATGTTATTGGTGCGATTGAGTATCTGTTGGGGGGAGGAGGAGGAGGGGGATGTTTAGAAGGGGTTTATGGCGTTTTATGGCCTGTCACTTACAGTTTGAAATTTGAATGCAATCAGCGGACGAACCAAATCGAACCAGGCCGTTATTTTCTTGCCCAACAGTTCGGGCAGGATGACCATCAGAGAGTTGCCAATGCTGCGCACCACCATGTCAGCCCCAAAAACAATGCAAAATGGAAAGATCTCGAACAGCACATGGGCACTAATTGGCAAGTGCTTCTCCTCGCGGGTCATGGCCAGGGAGGCCAAGGTAAACGCGCGATTATCAAAGGTCAGCTGAAAGGTAACGTGCACCGTATCGAAGAGTATCTCCTCGCGCACCAGTTCAATGTGCATCTCCTTGTGGTAGAAGTATCTGGCCACCTCTCGGATCTGTCCCATGGTGTAGTAGACAAAGCCGCGCCTCTTCGAGCGATAATGCAGCGTGAGACCCTGCTTGGTCTCGTTCTCACAGATGAAACTGGGCGCACGCATCCGGGGATACGAGAACTTCAGGTACTCGTGCAGGTTGTCCAAGCCGTTGAGGAAGTCACGCATGTGACGACCCAAGACGGACAGCACACGATCATAGCCATATTGACCCACAAAGCCCACAAAATAGACGCCCATTTGGTCCATAAATTCGCGTTCAGAGACACCCAAAACCTGAATTATAAAATATTTATTTGGCATACAACATTTATTATAGAGGAAATGTTTTTGTTTTGTTTTGGACGCACCTGTTGGGCCTTTTTGGCCAGTTTCTGCAGTAGATTCTCGGGATACACCTGATGCACGCTGAATGAGGGCGAATCGATGCCCGCCTGCCGCCTGATATCCTCCCATTTGTCCTCGCCATACACAGACTTGATGTACTCGGAGAGATTCTCCAAGAGCAGACCGTACATGTTGGCACTGGGGGGCTGGAATTGGCTTCCTTAGGCTTCACTTGGCTGACATTGATTGCGGAACCTGTTTGGGATTTGGGGATTGCCATTAATTGATGGACACATTGATTGCTTGCAGCGTAATTGTGAGTGGAAGAAACTTAATTAATAGAGGAAAAACTACTTTAATTTTGCCCCAATATATATATAAATTTAATACCCCCCTGACACACATTCCCAAACCGCAAATTGGCAGTCCCCGCTGCCTTTTCAATGCCTTTTTAATGGGCTTTTGCTTTATGGCTTGGCATACTTTTGAATAGAATTTATTTACGAGTTTATCCGAATTTTCCACCGAGTGATTCTGCATTACACATACGCCCTGTGGGCTCCGGTCTGACCGCACAACTGTGCGAATTTCTGTGTGTCCCACTTGGTGGCCCAAATCATTTGAAAATTGATTGTTGATGTGGTCTCATTTGCAGCAGACATTCGGCGTCTCCAGTCGCCAGTCGTTTTGTCCCCCCGCTCCACCCTTTTCACTGTTGATTTTTCGCGTCAACGATGCGAATCTGCCCAGTCCCCTGAGCCAAATGTCTCGCCGTGGCTTTCAACGCCTCTTTGCTGGTTTTTTGGGGCCAACAATTACCAGGGTCAGTCAATGGGGAAGTGGTAGTCGTAGTGGAGAAGGGAGATGTAGAATGGCCGCACGTTTAGGATATTAATTTGGCTGGCATTTTGCAGCTGAAGTGCCAGAAAAGATAATTACACATCAACGTATACGCAAACGAAATCATTCCGTAGGCAATTCCTTTTTGACAAGAATTATAATTACAAGTGTGAATTTATTTGTATAACTAAAAGGAAAAGCACATTTAAATCACGATTATAATGTGAACCGAATTTGATTTAATTTTTGAAACCTTATTTAGGAACAAATGAAATTTAATTAATACGTTTTCGAGCCTTTGCTAAGTCTTCATGTGCATTGCCTGCCCGTATAAATTCTAGAAACGAGTCTGTGGTAACCTCAATTAGCCCCAACCGCCCATAAAGTACTTTCAATTAGTGGCAATAATTACATTATATATATATATAGTATGGTACATAATGTGGCATGTAGCGTCTCCCACTCTGCTGTGTTGCAGCTTGCAGTTCAAGTGAAATATCAGGCAACAGAGGGCATATAGCAAAAACCCATTAAATCATTCACTTATATCATTTCCATGGAGCTAAAAAGAAAGCCCAAGTTCTGGCGACGAGAGTTCATTATCCTTGGAGCTATGTAATTGCCTTGCAGCCCCAAGTGGCTGGCCTGTGGCTGTTAATTTACCGCCCCAAGTCCAATTGAGTTCTACTCGTACATGGCCGACAATTAAGAAGGCCGGGGCAATTGCTATTTATTTGCTTCGGGCTCTCTGAATCTGGGCTAATTGAATTGCATTCAAAGCGATGCACCTGGCTCTGTCTATGGCTCTGACTCCGACTCTGACACCGAGGCTCGTGCTTGGCCATGGGTTCTAAGTTCTAAGAATAAATTGCATTGCCAAGATTTCTCTTCACTGCGACTCCTCGAGCGACGACTCCTTGAGGTCTTGCGGCACGTTGCAAATGAATAGCATTTGGTAGCATATGTTTCCTTTTGCCAGGCTTCGCTCTGAATGGAGGGCAATTCGCATATGTTCGTCTCGATTGCCAACCGAGTCAATTTGCCAACTGTAAATTGAGTCATGCTGCAGTCGGCTGCACTCATTTGGGAATTTATCCACACTCTCTTCGGGGCTTTTGACTAACCAACAAACTAACAATTGCAGCCAAATTACAAGCAGGCTGTGGCACACAGCATCCCAGCGCATATACCGACACGGCATATGCCATTTCTGAGAATGAGGTGGCAATCTATTCAGGGTCTCCCTTGGGTTTCCCTCCCCCGCTTCATGGTTTATGGTTTATTGCCATTTGTTTTGTCACAAAAGTCATTTCATGCGCTTTGAGCAGCTTCACCCCATTATCCATTCGCACATAAATTCCAAGCTGGCAAATCGGGTAGCAAATCATAAATTTATGCATATCAGGCAATTTATTTAAATTTTTTACTGCTGCCATCGCCATCTATGGGTGCGGCCATTCAAAGCGGACAGAAGTGGCCCCAAGTTGAGGTCTCAATTGTGACAAATGAAAATTCATTGTGATTTCTTTAAGGTTAGCTATCGGGCTAGTGTAGTGTAATGGTTGACTTAAAGGCTTTTATGGCATGGGATATGTTTATTATTATATGGGTGCTTGCATTTAAGTTTTTGATTAATTTGTTGGGTAAATGGAGCTTGCAATAATTTCAAATTATTCTTTAACGAAAGTTCTAACCAGGAATTCATTCACTTCTTGTCTCCATTTCTCTGTGAAATATCTCTGTGATAGAGGTAGAGATTTAGGTATTCCCGCAAGCTCCATTTAATCCAGATTTAATTCTTAAACTTTTCTATGAACAAGTGCCCTCACATCCTAAAAAAACCCGATATATTTCCCTTGTTTTTCCCCATAAAAAATATAATTAAATATAGGATTTCATATAAACAAAGAAACCGGGATGTCTTGACGTCAACTTTCACGAATCTTTTTTGCTCTGATACCAATTTAAATGTTTTGTGTTTGTTTTTTGCTTGTGGGTTTTCTATTTTCTATCTTTCAGTTAAATACATAGATAAATCGTTGTGTTATATTCAAGTATTTGTAGCGAGTAGAATATGCTCAAAAATATTTATAAAACACAATCATGTGTGAACTATAAACCAGAGAGAGAGAGAGAGAGAGAGCTGAGCAAGAAGTAAAGAACACAAAGTACAAGACAGCGAACAAGCTAAAAAATTGTACAAAAAAAAACACAATATAGTAGAAGAATATAGAAATACAGAAATACAGAGTCAAAACAACAAGTTAAATGAAACTGAAAGCTTCGACCTTCCAAGATCTGAACATTGGGCAGTAAACACGCCCAGCTAAAAAAAAAGAAAACGAAATATTATATAGCGAACCAGTTGTGCCAAACATATCAAAACATTGTCCACACTGGTGCTGTCATCCGTGGACTGAACAGACTTGAGTAATCATATAGATATTATATTATAGTATATATGTTTTTTATTACATATTTGTTTTGGGGTTTGGGGTAAAAGCAGGCCCTCGGCTCTTCCTCGACGTCTCTTCCGTTTCATGAATGGAATGCAAAGTGGGCTGGATATATACGAGTATGTATATGTGGATATAGCAATTTGTATACTTTTAAAGTCAAAAATAATAAACAGGATGTACAAGTTGTGTCTTCTGTGACGTCAGCAGGCTATTGATAAACGCATGACTTCTGCACTCAGATCAGAGGAAGGCAGAAGGCACATCCCCCAGGCGCTGGCTGGCCACAGACCGATTCATTTACTAACTGTTAATGGCTTTTCAATGTGTGTATAGCGCAGAAATATTTTTAGCACCAAGAACTTTTAACTCAAAATTGTCAGCAACAATGTTCTATATAGTAAAAACGAAACAAATTGGCATAAACGTGCATAGCATTTGCCTATTTTGTCAGTTTTTCATGGCATCATCATCATCCATCCATCATCATCATCTGCGCACATTTTGTGACCAGATTCAAGGTTAGATCTGTGCAATTTCCATATAAATAGGATTTCTATTTTTTTGAAATGCATTGACCCTTGTGTCCTTGGGGATTTTGGGATCAAATTGGTACAGAAATATTGTTAACAAATATACAGGCAGATGTAGAACTCAGCCTGAGACTGAGATAAGATAATTTAGCAATTTCCAGCTAGAATAAAAACCTTTTCTCGTCTGGCATACAATTTTAATTAAATTATAAACAAAATTTGTATTCGAAAGCCAAAAAAATTTATGGAAGACATTGAGAGCAAAACGTAGGTATAGTACGACTATATAGCATTCTATGGTTATGTATCCACATCCACATCCTCAGTCTCTTCCTCTGCAATTGCCAGGGGGAACAATTAATTTTCAAGTTCATTTGCGTGGGCCGATGTCGGCTGGGGAGCAAAGCCGGAGCAGACCCTAGCTGGCCATAGCCTTATAGTAGATACTGATTTCGGGTTGCAGAACGCACACAGATCATGCGAGAGTAGAGAGCATACATATGTATGTATGTATATCCACACAGATATCTCGTGTACATACAATATTTATTTTTATATTCAGAGAAAATTCATTTGAAGGTGTCTGCTATATGTTAAGGTTAAGCATCTACATAGTGTATATATATATATACAGATTCGCTTGAAAACTATGTGCTAGTGCTTAGTATACGATGTATTTATGTGTGTATCAGCATTGTATATTAAACAGCATAGAGTGAGAAAGCATTTCAGGAACTACGAGTATGTACGAGTATGTGTGACATTAAAAAACATTATGCTGTATTTATGAGGCAACAGATGAAGAAAAACAAGCTAAAAAGAAACGAGAAATTTCAATATAGAAATGTAGTTGGACTAGGCCATGGCGTGTGCTGTTCAGTTGGTAATTAAATAAGAACTCTCAAAGGTGTAAGATTCCCATTAAAATGTTTTTTTTTTTTAAACTTAGTTTCAGAAAAAATTATTATTTTAGCATGTCACATTAAAAATAAAATACTGCTTCCTATATAAATCATTTTTCGTTAATCTAAAATCCTTTTGCAAGGTGGGGCATGCCATTACCTGTCCATCAACCAAGTAAATCCGCACACAAATCCCACATCAAAACTTTCAGAGTACATATTTTCATGAATTTTTGTGCAGACATATAAAAAGAAAATGCTCATAATCAGGGCTTTGCCAATAGTTATATGTGTGTATATTTTTTTGTTTATTTGCTAATCTTCTATGACTCAAAATGTATATTTGTAGATGATTTGTTGTTGTTGTTGTTGGTTGGATTCTGTGGTGGAAAACCGAAACAAATTGCTCATTTGCCGCATTGACATTGTAGAACTCTTACAATTTTCTCTTTATTCAGTTGCGTTTCATTTCATTTGACAAAGCCATATACAATTGGCCTTCACATTGGGATTTTCGGGGGGATTTATTAGAGAGCAAGTGTGAGAGTAATAAAATGTAGATAAATTATTGTTGGAATTTCATTCAGTCAGTCCGTGTCTGACGGTGACAGCTAAATATCTTTCACCCCCCCAGATGTAATTTATAATTGAGTTGTGTGTAATTCTGTTTCTTATACATATGTATATGGAATACTCGGCAAGCAAATTGTCCGACATTGTTTTGCATGTGTGCCACAATTAGCTTCATTTTTGACCTCATTTCTCAAGAGGCCACAGAGCCAAATTACATTTTATTTATGAATATTTTTGTGTGGTTATTCGCTTGGCTTGAAAAAAAGTACGAGCATGAGAAATTATTGCAGGAGGTTCTAAAATTAAATTAAATGCTGGGTACTTTTTTAATTGGAACGTGTGAGTAGCGGAACACGTGTCTCGACACTAAATCAACGTTTACTTAGTTTCTATTTTTATTATACATATGAATATGCATCTATAAATCTCTGTGAATAAAATCAATTGGGTACATTGATATGTGATTATTATGCTTATCCTTTTTATAGTTGAAATAGTAGATAGAATTTCAAATATACAAATTAAAACAAATTGTTTAGGCAATATTTCTAATATTTATTTCTTCAAATATGAAGTTTCTTATAATATTATTTTATTAATTTCAACTGATAGACAGTCAATAATTATTATTATAATTGTCTCTATAATATCACAATTTTATCTCCTTTTAGGGCACATTTATCCCAGCCAATTTTCGTGTGTCATTTAGGAGCACATCAAAGGAAACCCAAATTTAATTGAATTAAATATAGTGCAATTAAAAGTTGAACAACAACTCGGCCGCATGAGAAGCCAAAAAACTGTGCCAGAAAGTAAAAGTGCACTCAATGATTGGCAAAATCAGCAAAAAAACCTTTGCCAGGTATTTCCCAATTTCTCAATGGTGTTAATTGTTCTCTTTTTATTTATTTTTAGGGGTTTTTTTTTTGTTTTTTCTTGGTTCATCAAAGTGCATTCGTATTGTACTGAAAGTCAAGTTCAAGTTTAAATGAATGTTTGCTTAAGGGCATAAAATACTCAATTCGCATTATAATCAGATAAACAAAGTCAAAAGAACATTTGAATGCAAGTGCATGCGGCCTTGAATGCTGCGGTTCGGGTTGAACGATGGACACCCACCAGGAAGCTCTGTGTAAGCGATCCACATGATCCACAGATGGAAAGGTCACAGCGATCTCCATGGAAAAATGCTCTATAAATAGCGACATATGTAGTCCCACCCAAGGCGGAAGGGGACTGCCCTTCAACCCTGCTCGTTGTAATCGTAGCTGGTTGGGGCATCTTTTCTCGTCTTTGTCTAAACAATTATAGAGGAATTTCCTTGGCCAAAAGAAATAGCATTCGGATATTTGGAAAATATTGCAGCACGTGGGTAGGCTTTTATACTCTTTCACAGGGAATACAAGAATTTGAATCAAGAGTTTGCAAAGAGCAATATTATTTCATGTCATTTCATAATCCTTTCGATTCGACCAGAGCTGTAATCACTAAGGTTTCGTTAAATAATATTTCCCTGTGGTTTAATCTGGAAGGGTATTCCAGATCTGCATTATTTCTTAGACAATTTTTTTGTTTATTTATCCGTTGAAGGCATGTGGGTGAAAATGGTTTTTCCATTACCAGGAAACTAGCTTCAAGTAAATGGGAAAAATAACCAGAAAAGTAAACAGCAAATAAACTGAATTTGCATTCCACAAAGTCACAGATTCAAGGAACTTCAATGAGCAACGAAAACTACAGGAATTACTGAATGGGAATGGTAGAGCATGAGGGCAGAGTTCAGTGGTCAATTCAATACCACAATTGACGCACTTCCTTCGGCCATTTAGGCAGTGCAACAAAATGGAAAAAATATCAAATGTATAAGAAATGACAATATATTGTTCAGTTATTGTTTAAGAAACATTGGATTATATGTGGGCTAATTTGGCTTGCTTTCATTTTACGATCATCGCCAGCGTCATTGAATTTTCGATTTCGGATGTTCGCAAAACAATGAGTGGGCGCTGTGGCGGTGGCGGACGCCACCACACGATATATCAGAAAGCTCTTCCCATAACTGATGATCACTCGAAGCTTTTACACCGACAGACACCGAAACGCACACATGAAAAACAACCTACGCCGTAAAGGAATGCGCAGTGCTTTTTTGGGGCCGGAACGGAATGGCAAAAGTCTGAAACGAGTAAAATTGGTGAGGCGAATTTTCTTGGGGTTTGCAGTTTGAAAAAATTCTTCGTTGAGGATAGATCGCTATTTTTTAGGAGTAATTATAAATTGTAAGCAAACTGAAAATCCACCAACAAAGAAAAGCAAAAGAATTCTTAATAAATACAATTAAATAATCAAGAAATACAAATTAAAATCAAATGAAATCAATTCAAATTGATTAAAACACATTCAAGTGCAATTATCATCGATATAAAGTGAAGCAAACTCATTTCTGTTCACAAATTATGGAATTATGAGCGAATTATGAATGAAAAAGAATTTCCAAATTCAAAAACCTCAAAGATTACATAAGAGGCCACGACCCTCAATGACATTTGATACCGAAAGTGTTGAAATTATTCGCAAAGTTTTGTGAAGTGTAAACCCAATAAAGACTTTGAATTGAAAATGCTGAAGAATTTCAATTATTTTTTGACCAAAACTTTTTTGAAGCAAGTAAATTCATACGACAGCCAGACACAAAAAATAAAGAACAAAATCCAACTCAAGGACATTTAAAAATAAAATCAAATTTAGCTGCAGCTCACACACAGATACTCTCACTCACAGATACCCACAGACACAGATACAGCAACTCAGATAGCTTTATGCCAGTTCTCATACATCGAAATGTGAAAGTTTTGTGTTTTTTGAGCACACGGAAAAAGCCAAAAAACTTAAAACTAAACCAAATAAAAAATTCAACTTATTTTTAGTGAGATTGATCTTGTGAGAGATTGTCCGGTATTATATTAGATATACATACATATGTATATATGTATATATATTTTATAAACTTTGCACTGCTCTAAAGTGGCACACAGTCTGTTTATTTTCGAACTGAGAGACTTTCCGAGCCAAAATCAAATCCAAACTGAATCGAAAACGAGCGACAAAAGATTCCAACTTGTGCGTGCCTGACATTTTTCAGGAGAGAAACAGAGAGAGAGAGAGAAACGGGTGGAAATCTTTCGGAAATAAATTTAAAAAATAAATTTTTAAAAACGAATTTCTCTCCTCCAACTTTACAGCGAACGAGTTCAACGAATAATTCGTGAACAGAACAGAAACAAATCGATCAAAATGTTCAAGAACCATTTGGAAATGATTGGGCGCAATGAGAGCCCCAGCAAGAAGGCCAAATTCTGGCAGTCTTACATTAGATCCCTGAAGGGTAAGTAAACCAGAACCAGTTAACGTTAAGCCTAAACCCTCATATTCGTACACCAAATAATGATTTAGATCATGGATCTTTAGCCTACAAAAATAGCTTATTAAACTTTTGCCAGCCAAGAGGAGGAGCAAAAATAGCCTGGCCCATAAAGAAAAGTTTCTATATTTCTCCTCTACATATACATAATCTATTTCTTTTGGCAGGTGTCATATCAGCCAGGCTATATACTTAGCCACGCTCACTTGGTAGAGCTTTTTTGCCAGTCCGAAATATATAGAGTGAAATATTTGAACAGGCCTCAAAACAAAGGCAAAAACACACACCCAACAAATATATATGCATTATTATAACGTACATGTATCCGTGTATCCGTGTAGACATGTCCGAGTATATGATAGAAACAAAATAGAAATCAACTTTATTTTCTGCTTTGGCTGGCATTGAGCCAAATAGTGGAAATAGCTGAAATATTTGAAAAGCAATGAACTAACACACTGCGGGTATCTGCGTATATTTATAGGCTCTGAGGATATCCGTGCCCACGACGCACCACGGGCATCCCGCCCCTACAGCTCCTACCTGGACTCTCCCACCTACAGGAGCATCTATGATGAGCCAGCCACGGCCAACGAGCGCGTCCAGTCATCCGGCTACAGATATCTGCCCGTGAGCCGCGACACCTATGGCTACTCGCCACGCGCCATCTACGATCATCATTACAGCCGCACAAGTAAGTCCAGAATCATCCAAAACAAAAACAAAAATGGGTCGTCTTCCCTTAGCAAATTGCCCGCCAAACTTCTACACACAGCTAAGAATTGTTTTTGCCCGAGAAGCATTTAGTTTCCAGCTATGGCCTTGCAAGTGGTAATCGTCTTGATGATAGTTTTGAGTACATGTGAGTACAAAGTGAGGGTTACTATCTCCTCATACAAACAAGTTGTTGTGTCTGTCTGGTATTAATACAAAATGGGCAAAACCTTTATTTATATATTTAAAGAACTGTTTGATATTGTTCATAAAAAATTGGGATAATTATTTATTATTAAATCGATATTTTATGGGCAAATATATTAATAGTTCAAAAGATTTATCAGAGTCCTTATCGAAATCTACACTTAGGTGAGGGAATTCCCCATTAAATCAAGTAGGAAACTGTTTACTTCCTTCTAAAAGAGTACAGCTTAAACATACTAAGAGCTAAAGTAGAAAGATAAAGCACCTACAGCTGATATAATAACCTTCAGTAAGAGATACAATATTAATATATTCTTGAAAATATCGCACAAGAAATTCACTCAAAAACAGGAGATTCATTTGAGCAGCTTTGTGTATATTCCATATCTGTATATAGCGCAGACAGACAGGTGTAAGCATCACCTGATTGCAACTTGCAAGGTTATATAAGTTTCGGTTAAGCCGAATGGCATATGCTCTTTTGGCTTTCTATCACGCTTCGATGCACCATCAATCAGTTTTGGTCAATTCACACGAGTCATCTCAATCATATGCCGCATATGCCGATCATTCCTGCCACAAAATGCTATTGACAACACCTTGAATATTTCAGCCTCTGCCATAATTTAATTATATTTTCGTATTCGTATTCGTATTCCGATTCCCGATGCTCTTTGTGGGCGCTATGATTTCATAATTTTAAAAATAACAAAAACACAAAAAAAAAACAAGAAAATGCCAGCGCAAAAAGCTAAAATTGTATTACGTCAATGAAAGATTCCGTTTCGTTTCGTTCCGTTTTCGTTGTGTTTGTATTTGTGTTGATTTTTGGCAAAAAGACCTACAAAAACTGTACACATGCTCATATGGGCACACACAGAGCACACAGCATATGGATATGTGCTATATATCTGCACGAATCTGTGTATATCGGAATCAGGTATATAGGAGGAATTTTTCGACTCAATTTTTGGTGGTGCGTGCTCTGGGATCAAATGACTGTGGCGGCCCTCAGCAACGAGCAGACCGGCACACACACACACACTCATATACACAGAGTTTTCTTGTATTTTTTTTTTCAGATTTTCCACAAACACAGACACACACACAGTCAAAGATACAGACAGTAGCTCTCCATTTACCGCCCTCTCCCCCCCTCAACAACATTTTTCGACCTGTACCCTCTCCACAGTTTGCCTAAATTATAGTTTAGTTTTCCGTTTTTTTTTTTTGGACTAACCAATTGTTTGTTTTCTCTTTCTCTCTCTTTCATAAATGTTTCAGAAAATACATAAATGTGTGTCGTCAAAATAAATATATCCGAGCGATATCTATATATATTTGATATTTTATGCGCACTCTCTCTATATATATTTCAATATATATGTATACAATACATACTTGTTGTTCTCTCTAGGCAAAAGACAACTTAAATTTAGTGAAAAGGATTTTGTGTAGAATTTAATTAAAATATCATAGTCGGAGAATGATTTAGATTGAGCATATACATATATATATATATATACTAGATCTGTGTATGTGTCTTTTTGGTGTGTGAAATAAAACGAGTATTTTGAAATGTATTCTGCTCTCTTTGTGGTGCTTCCATCCATCCATCCATCCATCTATGCATCGACTCCATCCAGGGTTTGCTATGAACTCCAATTCTTAGTTAAGACTCCATTAAAACCAGCATTTCATCCAGCATCTGGCATTATCATTTTAAAGCTTTCTTAATATAGTACTTAATTGATTACCCGATATTCCTTTTCTATTCTATTTGCTGCTTTTGCTTTTGAATAACCTTGCTTTTGGGATTGCGTATGTATCAAATATTGCGCATACGTCGTGTGAGCCCAAGCTTTCATGAGAATACTTTCTGTAAGCCACTTTCTTTTTCTTTTCTTTGGAATGCTTTAGTTTCACTTTTAACATAATTATATGTTGTATTTTGAGAGACATCATTTTAATGAAATTTTGTTCTGCAAAAATAGTTCCAGCCAACTACGATGCAGAGAAGGCCTGGAATGATCATCTGAAGCGCATGCAGGAAATCGAGCGCAGGTGGGTGGTCCTTTTATCAACCATTTGTTTGCTCAGATAATTAATTTATAATTTTTACTTTTATTTTGCAGATACCCATCTCGCTATGGTCTCTACTTGAGGGACAAGCCACTCACGCCCAACTCTCTGGTGCCTTTGGAGTACGAGCCAGAGGACAAGCTGCTGGCGGAGCTCAACAAGGGTAAGGACAAAAAAGACATTTACTAAATTCAAAAAGACAAATCCAAACCAAAAAAAAAAACCAACACCAACATCAACAGCCAAAAAGTAAACAACACCAACATCAACAACAACTACAACAACATCAACGAGAAATTATAATTAATTACAAAATGTAAGCACGAACAACAACAAAATCTACAATCATTTTTGAAACAAAGAAACAAAAACAAAAAATAGCAAATCAAAAACAAAAAAAAACATCAAATACGAACTCAACGAAAATTTTTTCAAATTCAGCCACCAACAAAAAAAAACAACAACAATTTTTTGCAGACATTTAGTTAATCGAAATTTTGTTTAAACCTCATTATTTTTGCAGCCATAAAAGTTTGAAGCGCTGAGCGCTAGAGAAAAAAAACATTAAATAAATGTTCTAAATTATATAGAGTGATAATCCACTTTTGTTTGCTTAGCACTTAGTAAGACTCTTGTAAATTAATGCAGAAATTGTTAAACTTAAACGAAACGAAAATTAATTGTACCAACCACCAATACGGGTATATATTCTTTCTGTCTGTAAAAAGGAACCCCTCGAACCCACAGCAATAGTCGCAATCGATTGAATATTTCGTTAAATGTTTCATTGTATGATATATGATATATATATATATACTTATATAGAAATGCTTTATTTTAATTTTTAACTTATACAAAATCAACAACCAAAACAAACGTAATAAAACCACCAACAAAACATTTATAAAAAGAAAAAGAAAAAAAAATACCAAATTCTAATTTTAATTTTAGTCATTAAATATATTTAACGAATCCCATCTATACATCCATCCATCCATTCACCCAATCGCCGCCTAAAAACCAACAACCCATCCACATCCCACACACCCCCCCGAAATTATTCTAAGCCTTTCTTCTAACAGCTGCTGTACCATAGAAAGAGCCTACATTTTTGCCGCTAGCCCGCTGGCAAATGCTCGTATCCGTATCCCCGAACAAAGAACACTCTTTTTTTGTTCCTCAACTTACTTTAAAAAAAAAAAACCAAACCATAATTAATAATAATAATAAAAAAAGAAACATATTTAATACCAATGAAGAAAAATGTGTGTTTTTGGAACTATTTCATCATCCAGGAGTTTCGATTTTTTGGTCTTTAATTCTCTAACAAATCATCTGCATTTCGATATTAATCTGTCAATGTCTGAATCCTTGTCCAGATCGCTGTCGTCTCTCGTCTTGTCTCTCTCTTGTTCGTCTCACTACTAAAATCAAAGCATAGAAATTCACATTACACTGTGCGGTGCCTGTAAATAAACTGCCAACAAAATTATCCTAAAATATACTCTAAAAACTAAAAAAAAAACCTATGCAAAACAGAAATGAAATATTTAACGAATTGTCAAATGAAAAAAAAACACTCTATGTTCCATGTTCCCCTTCTCCTTGGCAGACAATTATTATTGAATTCTATTTGGAATTTCCCTCAATATTTAATTATCGATTTTGTATTTGTGTTTCGTGCCGACAGTATTGTGTAATTTTGTAATATGTATTTTGTTTAGTATTGTTGATTGTTTTCCATTTACATATTTCAATATTTTATTTCGTATTGAATTCAACGTTGGTTGGTGATGTTTTTTCTGCTGGTAAGTACAATATTGGGAGGGAACTCTCTCTGTCTTTGGTAGGTTAGCTTTTGTCACATTTTTAGCGGAATCTGTGGACAAACTTTGAAGGTCGTTAGGCCAGAAAGAGGAGCCAAGAGGAAAATAGTTGAAATAGGTATCAGAAAATAGAAGCTTTATATTTGAGAGTTCCCATCCATTATCTGCAGCGTTTAGGATTTCCCCTGGCGTATTACTGATCTCTCTATCGACATTTGCTTGCAGCTCGTCGCTCGGCCTCGCCGTTCCGTCCCGCGCGCAGCACACGCGCCGGTAGCGAGCCCTATGTGCCCGAGCCAACGTACTGGAACCGCGAGAACAGCGTGCCACGTCGTGGACCCTCGGTGTTCGACCGTGCCACCAGCCTGGCCCCGTTCACGCGTCCCAGCTTCAGGGCCAGCTCGCTGGAACCCTTGGATGAACTCTTTGAAAGTAAGTTGCCCGCGATTGCTGAGGCCGGTGCGGTGGCAGCCGAGGCGGCTGCTGCCACACGGCATTTAGGCATTTTTGAGCGCGCCGGCTCACCAAGTCCCACTCCTGTCAAAGCCGGTCGCTGGGGACCCCGTAACACCGAAGTCGCCTACGATGCTGAGGGTAAAAATCAAAATTTCACTTTATCTTTCCCCGAAAAACCTCAAAAAACCAAAAAGAAAAAAAAACTAATTTGTCTTGGTACAAGAAGAGGCGAAAGTTGCGTGTTGTTGTTGAATTTTATTTGACTATTTTTTTGTCGGCTTCTGTTGCCTCTCGAAAGGCGAATCGCAAATCGCGCTGCCCCAAAAGATGATGGAGGTGATGATAATGGGCAAGGGAACGTGTTGAAAAATTATTGCCATATTTTTCGTGATGCGTTCGCCTTCTCCACGTGTGTCTGTGTGGCTCTATAATTTGTCAAAATTATTTCCACTCCTTTGGCCTCGTCAGCACGGGTGTACGTATGTGTATGTCGTGTGCTGTGGCAGCGGCAGCAGCATCAGCAAAAAGTAGTACAGTTGTGCCCAAAGCGTAAGCGCCGTGCTTTGAGTCTACGAATGTAAATCGGTTCAATGCGAATTTGTATACCCAATGTACATGTAATCCATACAGAAACAATATTGAAGCTTTGTTGAACCGATTTGCATTCCTCCAAGAAGAACCAGGAACCCCCACATTCTACCCCCAACTGGTTGGCTTATCGATATTGCTTTCCGTAGCGCCTGCCATATCTTTCTCTCTATATCTCTCTATCTCTCTATTTATCTTTGTCTATCTATATCTATTTATCCATTTATTTATATCATTGAGTCCCACTATTTCCACGTATTTCTTTGGCATCAAAGTCCCTTGGTATTTTTTCCACAACGAAACCCCAACATACGCATGGAAAATATCAAAAATTACTGTTTTGTTAAAGCGTTGTTCTTTTTTTTTTTGTTTGATTTACTTTTATTTTAGTTTAAAAAAAAAAACCATAGCAAAAACAAAAAATATTTTTCTTTCTGCTCTTCTTGTATACATTGCAACAATCAACCAAATCAAAAACCAATACCAAAACAAAACAAAAACCAAAATCGAAAATCTACAACATCCGATTGTACTCGTATACCCCACAAATATGCAACACACACAACAACACAACAACAACAATACCAACCAAATATGACGACTATGCTACGACTATATGAACCAACAATAACAACAAAAACAACAATAGGACTTCCAATCTTCCATCCACGCAACCGCTTCAGGGATCTGCTGAGCCCCAGCCCCAACTTGCCAATCTCATCGATTGTGCGCGATCCCTTCTGGTGGGATGTGGATGATCTGGTGCCGTTCCGTGCCACCTCGGTGCCACGTGGCTCGAGCCCTGTGGCCCGCGATTCGTACTTGTCGCCGGTGAAGAATCGTTACTTGTGGTCCAAGCACCCCGCTAGACCCTTGACACGTAAGTTTGCCCCCTTACAAGTTTCGATTGGGTTTCACTTTTGGGTCTTACCAATTAACAAAATTTAAGTAATATATTTGGTCGTTATGGAGTATTGGTAAGACCCCTGGCTGTATATAGAAATAATTGTACATATTTTTTAATTGGTAAACGAACCCCTTAGAGAGCACTTAGCAGTTTCCCATGAAAGCATGAGAGAAATAAATCAAATCATTAAATTCAAATCAAATACAAATTATTATTCAATGCCTTCTGGTTTTTCTATAAAATATATTTAATAAGAAAAACCATTTGGTATAAAATATTCAACTTTCTTTCATGTTTTATATAAATTTCTTGATACCCCAACAATACATTTACAATTCTTTTTTTTAACTTTATAATTTCTATTTTATTTACATTTTAATTGCCATAAACAGCTGAGGCAGAGGATATATACTAAATTCGAACCAAACAAATAGATTCAATATCACAAAAATCGTTAGCTATAATAACAAAGCGACGCTATATCAATCATATAGCAATTCTGTAATTTTTTTGTACTTAATTTTACATAAATTACATGTAACGAACTGTAAGAAAAAAAAAGAAAACAAATTGGTAAGAAAAAGAACACAACAAATCGAAGCATGTGAAAAAACAAAAACAAAAATCCCACCGAAAAATTTGTTCATTCAAGAAGCTACACCATTGACATGTAGAACCCGCACCCGAACCCGAACCCTCCATTAAAATGGATCCTGTAGTACCCTGTATTAGTAGTAGTCCACACCACGTAGAGTTGATAACATATTTTAGATATATGTAGAACGTACTATATATGTATAATGTGTGAAGGTATTCACTAGCTATGGAAACTGTGTAGAATAATGTTGAAATTCTGTTGAAAATTGTATTTAAAATTTAGACAAGACAGTTTCCTGAACTTTTGAGCCAACTTGCATTTAAAAGAAAATTGTATTTAACATTTGTAGCCAAAATTTGATAAATTCTTTGCACGCCACGTATTTCTTGCAACTATTATTATGTGTTTATCTAAAATAATATTGAACATTTGTATTAAAACATTCGTTTTGTCTCCATCCCCCCACAGCACACCGCTCAATTTTGTAAACGAACGAAACAACGAACTAAAAAAAATCAGCAACTTGAACAACAACAACATCAACAACGAATGCATCAAAAGGGGCCCCAAGCAAAAACAAAAAAAAAACAACGACAACAGACTTTGACTTTCCGAAGAGCTGGAAACCCTAGTCCAAAGTAGCAAAAGGTGCAAAAACCTTTCCGTAGTCTCAATATCCTACAACAACGTTTGAATTTTTTCAAAACTGCAAAGAACCCACCAGGAATTAACATCTTTCTGTGGCTTCTATAAACTTTTTGCCATACGAAGTGCATACTTCCCGTAGTTAAAACGATATAGAAAAAAAGAAGAAGAAATGAAAACCGAATCAAACTCAAACTCTTTCTATAATTTTTTTATTATTATTTTCTCAATTCTTAAGATCATGTCTTAATTCTTAAGTGCAAGTATATGAAAAAAAAATCGATTTACATTTATTATAATAAAAGCATAAAATCTTATGACCTACCCCACTTCGAAACAAAATCATCGAACGATCAATGGGGCGCCATAAATTGTTCCTTTTTTGTATATTTTAGACTCTAAAAATATGAATATTTACATAACTACATATATTTGTATTTGTAAAACACACGACTCTGTCGCCGGAGATCGAGAACATTTTGAAAACTGTAAACGGATGAATTTTTCAATGTTTTTTGAATGACTCTATGGGATCTATGGATCATTGCCACACTACATCCAACATTCGGCTACTTAATCCATAATTGTTCTGACACATTTTCAATTTGTAATAAAACTTAAACAAAAAAAAACAAAATTATTAATAATAAAAAAAAACTTCTAAAACCTAAGCAAAATTTTGGTTAAATAATTTTGTACTCCACTTTTAATAATCTAATGGGTTTTAGTCGTTATTATTTAGGTACTCCTGAAAATGATAGAAATTTGAACGTTTACTCTTGAAGCCTGTCAGAATTGTAAACGAAACGGGGCCAAGTCAACTTTCATTGAGTTCTGTTGGTTCCCCGTTGCCCCAGTCCCCAATGTCTGTCCGTTTTGTGTAGCAGCTTTTGCCATTTATCTTTTCATTTACTGCCTCATTGCTCTATTTTTTTGTGTGTGCGTTACTTTGACGTTTTTGGCGTTTAGCACGCAATTGTTTCGCACTCATATTCCCCGCCGCCTGCCATTTGTCTATGCCAGCACTCTGGCGGAGTGTCCTTTGGGGAGCTGCGAAAAAGAAGTATGAGAGGCCACCAGGAGCCTGCCAAGTCCTTGGAGCATGGAACACGCTCCACGGTGTTTGCTCTCCAATCGCCTTAATTTTCTTTTGTTCCTCCATTCACTGGTCATTTTTGACTTTTTTTCGGCTACGCATGTATATGCGAGTATGGTTTTTTCATTCATTCTATTTAATTATTGATTCTAACGAATTTTTGTATTTGCCAAAGGTCAATGCAATGTCAGACTCAACTCTACTCCTGCGGGATCCCCGATGCCAATTTCAATTTCTTTTTAACAACGTTCCCTCCAGAGTATTCCCCCTTTGTGTGTGAGCAATTTGGTTCTGTTTTTGTGGTGAAATGGAAAATGTTTGCCCAGTCACGTGCAGACTTTGAAATTTTTCGTGTGCCTTCGGCTCGTTTAATTAAAAATTATATTAATTTCCATCACCGACTATACCATGCCCATACTCGTATAAATAAATGTGTAGCATAATCTCCCTCCATTAACAAGCCAAATCCGAGCTGGAAGCATTCCAAAATTGTGTAGTAGTGCTCAGTCATGGCAAATGCTTTGTGCGAATGAGATGAATGTTTTCCCCGTCTATTGTTCTTTTCTTCCTCAATGGGCTGGCTGTGTTTTCGCTGAGTGAGAATGTTTTAGGGTGTGATAACGAAGAGGGGCTTTTCTGACCGTGATTCACGCTTAGGTCTATCCGTTGCTCTGTCAAAATTAATTGACTTCTCAGAGCCATCATGAAAACAGAAAGATGAACAATAAATTAAAGAAAAATCTCCAAGGCATATATACACCACATATGTATGTATTATGCATAGATGGAAGCTTGCAATGTCTATTTATGGACATTTATTTTATAATATTTGCAAATAATCTTTTGAGCAAAAAGTGAAAAAGCTTATCACGGATTTACTTGCATTGACGTGATGTAAAATTGCAATTTCCAGAAAAATGTCACAAACAATATTTCCTGCAATACCAAGAAAACCTTATGGCGAAATATCATTTAAGCCGCTTTTATAACTTTGAGTACCCTTTTTTTTCGCGCGTGTTGAAGTTCCGGAAAAAATTGCAACTGTAAACAGTTTCAATTGCAATACCAAGAAAAAAATGTACATTCACTTCGAAAGGGTTCAGGTTCCTTCATAAAAAATATTTTCCCGATTTCTTTGAATGCTTTGGCAAATACCCGGAAAAATATCACCTGAAAGCAACGCCATTAAAAGTTCTTTGTTAACTTTCCCTTTAAACATATTTTCCAACATATTTTTTTATCATTTCCCTTTTCCGCAAGTCTTCTTTGACATCCTTTAACTTCCGTTCGAGTTGTTGTATCAGAAAAAATGTCACCCAACAACATTTTAAATTGCATTGCCAAAAAAAACTGTGCAAACCGAAAGCTGGCCCAAAAAACACAAATTGTGGCTCCTGCTATCTGTCACAACGTTTGGATGTCCCTCTTCTGGCTGCTGCTCATCTGTGGTTTGGGCCTGTTGCTGACGGCCTGGTGCCCGAACGGAAGATTTATGTCTTGTGGGAAAAAGTTTTTTCTTTCTGTTATTTTGCTGGTGGGTTGTTGGCCATCAAATGCACGTGCCTGAGAGTTGGCTATAACTGACAGTTCCTGTGCTAATTGGTATGGGCACTCGCACTCGCTCTCTTTGGGCCACTTTAAATGCCTGTCACAAATGCTTCCTCACACACACACACACATGGCAAATGAAAATGGCCCCCAAAAACACCATTGCCTGCTTTTTGGCTTGCATTTTCCATTGTTTTCTCTTTGAGCTTCAAAAAGGGTTCGGCTTAATTGTAGTATATTTTGTTTGGCAACACTAAGCTGAAGGGAAAGCGAAGTCGGGCGTGGAACTTGGTTTGCTTGAGTGCCGTTTGGGTCAATGAAATTAATTACAGAAAAACCACACACAAATTTAATTTATCCATCCTTAAAAGAAATGGCCGTTAAAGCAGACTGAAAGTGAAAATGTTTCAATTTTCTATCCGTCTATCCCAGAGGACAGCCACCAAACAGTCCGCCTGCCTTTAACTGATGGAAATCCTTCTGGAACTCCAGTCCCTCTTGTTGAAAGGTGCTTTAACTGTCTGTCATGGAGATCACTTTAATTATTTGTGATTTATATTGTGCGAAATTCTTGGAAGAAGATTTTGAAAGCTTGCCTGAAGGTTAACTTAAAGTTAAATGATTGTTCAGTGGAATATTGTGGTGGAAGAAGTAAAGTTAAGGCAGCTCTTTCCCAGAATATTACCCACTTAGGAAGTAGAGTTAAGTCAGCTAGAAGCTGATGGAAAAGAACAAGAACAATAATTTAAAACATCGTTAAGATAAAATACCAAACCCACACAGCAAACTGCATCAGGTTTCCTTTTACAATCTCCTCCTACATCGTTCATACGCCATGCTGGATGCTTTTTGTTAATGCAACAGCTGTTCCCACCAACAAATCTCTACCCACACTCACAAAACTCTGCCAGAGGATGAGCTATATACGAGTATGACTAACAAAACTTTGTGTGGGGGGGGAAACCAGGCAAACAACTTTGTCATTATCCCAGGCCACAACACCTGAGCCACCAACAGGGCAAAGCGACCAAAGCGGAAGTCACAACTAAAAGAAAAATGCTGGTAAGTAGTTTGGGTCGTCGCGGCAAAGTCCCGCATACTTATCCCTTATTCGGCCCCAGACCATCTACTCTGTACTTTTACAGAAAATTGAGATAAATAAGTTGAAATGGTGTGTATGTATAACGAATGCCCGCTACTCTGCTATACGAGGCCTTTAAAGAGTACAGGAAGACCTTCTGACCTCAAAAAGATCATCATCATTTAAAGCCGAGGCCATGTAGCCTTCTCTGTCACTGAAACTGCATGCAAGCCTCCTATTCAAGCCTCCTTCCGCCCCTTTCGGCCTGATTTTGGTCGAATAATTTTTGCAGTCAGAATAAAGAAAACAATTTTCCGTGGATGACATCCCTGTATCGTGTTCTTTTTCACAGAGTAGCTGAGCAGTAAAGGGTGAGGTCCGGCAGGAAAATAAAAATTAAAAATTGCTTTAACTTACATTCACAAGATAGGACCAATATATTTAAGTTTACGCCAAAGCTCATACCCCACAAATACCGTGGATAAAAAAGCAAACTCTCCGAAGCAGCCTTAAGCTGGGGTTTTTCTCCTTTTCCAATTTTCTCCTCTTAGACTGCCTTGGACTGCAACTTTGATTGATCAGCCATAAGCTGATTAATGTGTTCAGTCGTAGGAGCCCGCAAAATCCATGGGCAGTATGCGTTAAGTGATTAGCTGGAAGATAGATATCCATCTTCGTTTCTTCGCTAGCTGCGTAACTTTAGTCGCGAACAAATTGAGTGAAGCTTTGGCCGTTGTTCAGGTCATTTATCATAAACATTATATTGAACAGTTAGCGATAATTTATGCGGCAGTTTGGTACGGCCTGTGCCCACTGTCACCGCAGCCAAATCTGCATGAAAAACGAAGGTCAACCCTTTCCCAATTTCCGTGGGCGTGCCACAAGAATGCCCAGGGATGCGGAAGTGATTACTTTCAGGTCTCTTTCGAAAGCACTGAGTGGGCTTTGTGGTGCTGCTTTCGGTGCCTCCTTCTGTCACTTGAATTATGAACGAGCTGTGCGTATATGTCACCACTCTCTGCGTGCGTGTGTGTGTGTGTGTGTGTGTGCGTAGGGCCCCGGAAAATGTTCAATTTTTCCCCTCTTCGTTATTAAGCTTTAATGTAAAAATGGAGTTTCAATGTTTTCGTGCTTGTTTGGAATTTAAGTTTCAAGTGGATTGGAGTCAGATTTTAAAGCATATCTTTGGGGGTTGGGAAAAATTGGATTCAAGTGAATTTAAGTTTTGAAATATAGGTACTAATATTACCCTTAATTCGTAGGCTCATATTAAACCAATTGCTGGCAAGTCAATATTTATTATTTATATGCTTGGCTTGTAATTTATTTAATTTGCGTATCAGTAAACTTTTTTTTGACAGCTTGGACATTAATTCCAGTCAGTAAATCTGAAAACAAACAAATCTACAATCTGCATAAAACATTTACCTGAACATAATTACATTTTCCACCCTTTCGAATAGAAAAAAATAAAGGAAAAAAACATTTCTGCTTGACCGTGTTCGTATCATTTTTGATTTGCATGCTGACAGAGATTGCAAAAATGGCAGAGGACGTAATGAGGCTGTCAACAGGGGAATACGTATTTGGATAAATATATATATAAGCCTAAATTAGCATAGCAAATAGTGAGCGAGCAAAGCTCTTTTCGATTTAAATTAAATTCTCACCAAAAAAGTAATCTTTAAGCATTCTTTTCTCTTCGATTCAAGGCAAATATTATTTACTCCTTCGCCAGGCAATTTCCATAAGCTTTTCAAATGCAAAAACAAATTCATAAACGAATATATATGGAAATTCAATGAATATTTGCATTCTCCTTACGGGACCGAGCAGAATGAACAATTTCGGGCTCGATCTGCTCGAGACAGGGTTCGAGCCCATGGCCATGGCTGCTTGTACTTCCTCATTTATTATAAATGCAATGCCATTTGCCATTTCCAAACCAAAAACACACACACACACAACACCGTCGATTGTCGTTTCCGTGTTTTCCCTCTGTTTGTGAATTTTCCGTTTAGGCAAGCATAAAAATTGAAAATCAATTCGTTGATAGTCACCGCAGCATGCAAAAATTGTGCAAAGAGATAACGAGAGTACAACAGCATTTTTTGGCTGCTTGACAAACTTTTTTGTGGCTGGTAAGCTGTACATATTATCTATCGGAAATTCACAAAAGTTGGCAATATGATTTATTTAGTTGTTCGTGATTTATTGAGCTGCATTTGGAATTACAATTTGAATATTGAAATAAATTGTAACGGGCCGCAAATGTGAAATAAAATGAAAAGTCGGAGAATAGTTTTATTGAATGGAAGACGATTTCATTAAGCATAGTTGTGAATTCCCAATTATAAACCGAATTTATGGAAATATAAATTACAAAAATGTGTCACCTTTTCGTTTTAATGGAAGATCTTTTGTATTTCAATTTATAAATATCCCTCACATCATTCCAAAGTCATTCATTTAAATATACCTCTGCTCATATACCCTTTGGGAATTCTTTTTTCACAGAGTTATCTAACTTATCCCATCTTAAAGACCCCTTCAAAGATGACTTCCTTTCTCCACATGTCATGCCACCCAAAGAGTTTCTCTCATTGTTTGCTTTCTGTCGTGTTTGCCTAGGGCACTTTAAGCTAGAGAAGAGTTCTTTGGCACCCAACTCAGCGCCCTTATAATCTCTCTCCCCCAAAATATGTGGGTCAACATCTGTAGTTCTATAAACCACCCCAAAAAAACGAAGAATATTTATGCTGAACTGAAGCATATTTATTTGTTTGTTTGTATTTGAAGGCGACGGCACATGCATCGACTGCTAGGGGCTACTGCCATTGTATGGCACTCAGACGGTTCTGCTTTTGGTATTATTTTGCCCAGATTCCGTTGACAGACAAGCCGGGGGACCCCTCAATGTGGTTGCTATTGTTGGAGTATGTTAATGAACAGTTATCTGGGCAGCTTAGTCGGGGGGGCAACGGAAGGAATGGGAGCAAAGAAGCCACTTGAAATGAAAGTCTGTTCATTTGACAATGAGACAAATCAAATTGGGGTTAACGCATCAATTGCTCGTATTTTCTGGTGAAAGCTAATGGGAGCCTTTCATCTTGTTTGTCATGACAACGCCACCAGACGGCGGACAGTTGGAGCTTGGCACTGGACTGTTTTTGCCCAGCAAACCATCAAATTTTATGGTTCAGTCACCGCAGTCTCAGAATTGTGTACATTGAGTTATTTATGGGGCGTAAAGGGCAACTGGGGGCCAAGTAATCCGATCTGATGGGTTGGCTATATGGTATATTGTTATTCAAATTGTTTATCCACCAAATAACAAAGTAAATATTGGGCTGTAAGCTGGCGAAAACTTTATGAAAAGTTGTAAGGCTTTTAGCTTTTTTGTTGCCTTCAAGGAATTTGTATTTAAATGAAAAATTTCCCTATCCATATGAGCCGCATGCAAGCCAGTCTCTGTCGGCCACAGCAGCGCTCAGCCACTGTCGCCAGAATGCAAACTAAATTAACTGTCCACGATAGGCAGCAAACGACTAGAGAGCAGCGTAGTCAGAGGAATGAGGAAAAAAGCTACAAGAGCCAAAGGTATATTTCTAAAAGGCGAGGCATTTAAAGTGGTCTTACTATAGTTAACAACTTTGCCTAAATTAAGTCTTTGGGGCTGAACACGACCGGGGATCATAGTCAACTAAAAAGTTGGAGTGGGGATACGAAATAGGCCACACGGTCACGCCTTACCTTGTAGAAAATACACCTTTCGAGGCTCAGCGACATTGGCAGCGCTGCTTAGCGCTGTGTCTGCTTCTGATTGCGGGAACATGTGCGAGAGCGGGACAAGCACTAAGTAGACGCAGCGCAGCTGATAATCGTTGATTGCGGCCGCCATCCGGAGCAGAAAGAGTGAATGGGTGATAAAGCTATGTACTTGTGCTTTGCTGACAGTTCGAACGACACAAAGGGGAAACTATAACAGCGACATTACTGCTAATAATCAAGTTCTGAACGTGGCAATGCGGCAAGAGTCAGTAGGTCCTTACATTTGCATAACGCTGAAACTAGAGAATTTGCAGCAGCTTTACGGATAGAGAATTTCTATATTTTTAAGTGCATAAGTGAACTTAAACTACAAACTTAATTCTGTGCTTATAAATGTTAGAAGCAATGTTAGCCCCTTAAACCAAGGTCAGCTAACACATTGCAGTCGCTGCCATAAACAGAACGAGTGTAGCCATAGGGAAAGAGTAGGGCAAATGAATCATTTACAAACTATGCGAATGACACTTAATTAAGCAGACGACAGCATGTGTCTGGTCATTATGGTTTTACAGGCAGCTTAAGTGAGCAACTAACTTTACAGTCTGCTAGTATGAAAGCTCTGTCAAGCAACGCTTTAAATAAACTACCTGAAAGTTTTGGCATACAGTTTGGCCCACATATTCAACAAATAGGAAACTTTTTCAGAGCAGCCTCAAACAAACGAAAATCCCTACCCCCTAGACGAATTTTTTTATCACAGACAAAAGCCAACAGAGTTGTTTCACTCTCTTTGCACGTCAGCAATTCAAATGTTCGCGTAAACTTTGCCGACTGGTTTATTTGCAAACAATTTGCCTATTTGCTTATGGTTTCTGCCTGATTAAACATGCCAAACACACACACACATAGAGAGAGACACTCTCGAGCACAGAGGGGGTAGGCCCACGTGATGGGCGCCACAAAGTATGCAATGCGAAACGATAACTTTTTGAAACGCTATCAAATGCCCTTTTCGTGGAAACTCTTTGGAGCTTGTGATGCGGTTTCCAGTTCGGTTCTTGGTGTGTATCAATAAAAGAAGCAAACTGTCAAAGCCTTGGGCCACCTTGGCAACCATCACCATTTGACATCTTGCCTTGGTGAACCACACAAAAAAAAAAAGGGACTTGACTTTCCAAAGTCAAGTTTATTTGACAATGAAATGGAAACGTTCGTTGGCACTGTCTTTTTGTCTCTCTTGCTGGCTGTGGTTTCATCTACTTTGGGAGTGTCAGGGGGGGTGGCAAAAAAATTGCACATTTCATTTAATCAAATTGAAAACACTCGGCAGATGCCAGTGAAATAATTTTTAATTAAACTTGAGCAGAGAATTTTAAATGACCGCCTGACTGCAATTCAATTTGAAATTCCTTGAAGCTTGTCTAATAAAATTGCCACCATCTTGCCAAAAAAGTATGTCTGGCAGCACTTAAAGCAGATTCCAAACATGGCCTGGGCCTGGCAAAATTCCGACACCTGAGGAAAATGCCTAAAAGATTACCTAATTTAAATCCCAATTACATTTATTTTCGTCTTTGTTTTGGCATACAATGGATGGGCATTTTCGTTGCTGTTATTTCGGTTTACCTTTTGATACTGTCTTTATTTTTGTTGCTGCTTGAATTTAATTTCACTTGGAACTCATACAAAATTGTTTTGTTATGGCTTTAAATATATTTTAAAGGGAGTATTTCAATACAGCCACAAAGTTGGCCAACATGTTGATTGCTGTTGGCAAATGTTGGAGAGGGAAGCCTTAAAGCTGTGAAGCTTAAAAAGTTTGAGGTGTAAAATAATTGGTAAACAAGACTCAAGTTGAAGTGTTCTTGGAATAATTTCTTGGGACAAAGGAAGTATTTATTGATAGGATAAAGGGAACGTAGAACATAGAATCGTATGTATGTAGTTCTTTTTAATTTAGATACTTCCTGCGAATTTTAAATGAACCTTCCCACACTTTTATATACAACTTAATATAATTTTGTATTTATTTTTAACTTCATTTTTAACTTTGTCCAAGTGTATTCCGTTTATAATTACTCATGTACTTGTACCATTAGTCAAAGTTTTGATATTTAATATTCCATGTAGATATATGTATGTATGTAGATATGTACCTACAATGTACTGTCTCGCAGTTCGTTTATCTTCTTTGCGCACTTCGCAAAGAAGGAAATATAAAGCTGCTGTTACACGATTACCTTTTCACCGACTCATTTTTTCTGTTGGATTATATTGTCATTTGCACGTTTTGCTGTAGACCTATTATACTTTTGTCTTGTTGAGCTTAGATACTCGTGTGCCACTTATATTTTATTATATATACCAATTCGACAATCGAGTTTTTTATGGGTACGAAATTTCACAATTTTCTTTATAGCAAAATCAAAAATGAATGCATGGGACAGCATCTATAGGATAAGAGCTTCTTTGGGATTTGTCACATTGAGTTGCATTGCTGAAACAATGTCCTGTGCCCTATGCCCTTGCTCGTTTTCTCACGTAATGTCCATGGAATGCTTTCCGTTTAACAATAAGCTTAAGGATAAAGTTCCAAAGCGAAACAAATTCATTTGGCGTTACCTGACTTCCTGTCTCGTTCCATAAATGTGCACTTAATTTTTATTACAAATTAAATACAACAGCAGCTCTCACACAGTGCTCTCTTTACACATTTCTCTGTCTTATTTGTTGAGTGAAAAGCTGTCTCACACACACACATGCACACACACTCACTCACACACACACCCACATCAAATGGAATCCTCATATGCGAAGATGCGCATTATTTCTGCGTTGACAGTTGGCATTAAAATGAGCGCCCATAAATATTATTAGCTGCTCTCTCTCCCACTCCACTCTCTCTCCCTGTCACTGCCTCTACTGCTTTCTCTTTCACTTGCTCTCCCTCTCTCTTGTTGTGCCATCTTCACATTCCCCACATTTTCTGAGTGACAGGACGCTTTGGGCACATTCCCTTTTCTCTGTCTATCTCTCTCTCTCCCTCTCTGTTTATTTTTTCTGTCATTTTTAAATATGCTGCCCCAAGCCAGAAAATGAGTTTTGTCTGCCGTTAGTGGGCTTGATACCCTGTAGTAACAGGCAGAAGCAGAAACTTCGGACCCCAGAAGCCATTTACCCATTTAAATTTATGTTCATTTAAATATAAAAATGGGTCTAAGAGACAATAACAGTTCGAATATGAAAATTTGATGTACTTAATTAAAAACTTCATATGAAATATGATTGATCTGCTGGGTATCCCCATAGTCGAGATACTTTACTCAAGCGTTTACTCACGCGTCTCCTCTGCATTTCATTTGTTTATTCAGTGCCTCGGTTATCCTCATTTTTTGTGCATAACATATGTTGACTCATTATCCTTTTTTTCCAGCTTCAACTCTGAGCAGTTTACACATTTTTATGCGCACAAAAACCCAAAAAAAAAGAAGCAACACCACCACAGTAAAGGGAACTCAAATATTGTCAGCTTGGACTGAGCACTATCTATAGCATCCCCCTGACAAAAACTACCAAAGGTTGCACTACAAAGCACAAAGTGTACACACAGTGCACAGAGTTTACCTAACAAATTTACCCTCCTGACATGAAAATTTCAATTTCTTTTTTGCCTTTTTTTCCACAGTATCTTCATTAAATGAATTGCCTTGAAAATCTCAGCAAAATTGAGTGCAAGTCCGAGCCCGAGACACAATTTACGTTGTGCCATTTACTTAAATTTTACTTAAAGCTAAAAATTCCATTCAAAATTGTGGGCACGGAAATTTTATGACCAAAATACATTTCCTCTCAGCACATTTTTAGGGGCATTTGTGGTTCGTTCTGTTGTGGCAAAAGTGCCTCGAAAAAAGAGAAGAAAAATTCTGCTTGGAAATTGCGAAGCCTCATGCAAAAATAGAGAAAACAAAATGCTTTTGTTTGCTTTCCTTTTTTGGTTGTTATTGTTGTTGTGTGAAAAGCTTTTGGATAGCTCACATGTGCCGCAACTGCGGTTTAAGTTTTAGTTGTTGCTGCTGCTGTCATACTTATTGAGGTGACTGTTTCCGTTGTTGGTATACTTGTTGTTGCGACTGTTTTTGTGTTGTTATATTTTTGCAGCGACTGTTTTGCTGTCGGAATGCTTGTGTAAATATTTCACTTAGTGGAAACGACAAAAAGCCAGAAGCTCGTCTCTGTTTATAAATCTTTTGTCTTTATTTGCACTTTGGCGCATCAACTTAAATAAAAAGCAAAAAAAAAAAAAAAGCACAAAGGGAAAGCCAACCCCTCACACAAACAGCTGCTATAAAATCGGATTTTGTATGGGCTTCTCTAATTCCAACTCCCCAATGTGTGGTCCAGTCCAGTCCGTCCAGTCCGTCCAGTGTGTGTCTTCCATTCGTTCTACTGTCAACGGTGATTAGTTTGCCTTAGTGCGGGCTATCTCCTTTTACGTCTGAGTGTATCTGTGTTGTGTATGCCCTTTGAGAGGGAACTGCTGCTTGGCTTAAGCATTTTATTTGATATCGTGAAGTAAATGAAAAATTTAAATCAAGTCAAGCCGCTTAAATGCCCTTGGGGGCCACTTGCTCTATTATTTTAGGTCCTCCTCTTTTGAAGTTTTCTTTTTTGCTTTGCTTTTCTGTGCACAGACATGGTTCTACTGGGGATTGGGTTTCGTACTGGGGGATTGGGGTTTCCGACCCCATAAAGTTTTTTTTTAGCTTTCTGTCCGTCTGTCTGCTTTGTCTGTCTTGCTTTGGTTTTAATGGAATTGCTTTGCAGTTTGGCTGGCTCTGAGAATCAGTGTATAGGCATTTGCTAGATAAACTGAATAGCTGGAAAAATAAATTTTTTTACATAGAGAGTACAATTTAATTCTAAAAAATCATAAGATCAAAAATGTATATACTGGCTGAGTACGGGTATAAGGAGTCCCCCCCCCCCCCCCCCCCTCCCTTTTTTTTTTTTTTTTTTTTTTTTTTTTTTTTTTTTTTTTTTTTTTTTTTGCGGGCGCTTATTTGAAGAACCAATCGGTAACCACAAAATTACATTAAGGAAGTCTCCCACTGAGTGTCGAGTATAAATTTACATACCGCTGCCTGGCCCCCGCTAATTATTCATAATTGAAATAAGTCAAGTGATTAAAATTTCACGAAAAACTTTGGGGCATGCCCGTCTAAAGGATGTTTGTACTGTTTTTGTTGTTGTTTTATTTTGCTCATTATTTTTGGGGTTATTTTTCAGGGCACAAGTAGAAGGATGCCTCAAGGCGTAATACGGTTAACAAGCGGCGGGTTAACTTTCTGGCTTAGCATAAATTATTTCCGACTGTTCCGAAACAGGAGACCCTGTCCCAGGCACGCATCTTCATTAAAAACCTACACGACGGAAATTAATGAGCGGCAAACGTGGCGGAGGCCCTAGCCCACACTTGGGGGTACCGCACCCCTAGCTACTCATCAGATTGGCAATAAACGACATGCCTTGACACGTGAGACAAATGCATATGAGTTTAGAGACCTTTTAATGGGCCCAGCTGGAAGCTGCCAGGAGGGCAGTGAGCAGGGGCAGATAGCTATTAACCTGACAGACACAGACACTAGACACTAGACACCCGGCCTGAACTGGCCTGGCCTGGTCTGGTGGATGCTGGGGCTATGTGCTTACCCTTGGCTGATATCAAATTAGCGCCCAGACACCAACAATTCCTGGCGCACACACACAGACATTAAATTTCATTCTGGCTAACTCTGCGTATACGTAACTCAACGGTGAATGTTGCTCGTAATTCAATAGAGTACTTCCCATATCTGGCTTACACGGCGTATGCACAATGCACATTTCCTGTACCATTTCGCCCCTCGGGCACCTTGGCAAAATTATGACGGAGATTCTACACTTGAAATTCACCAAAAGGTTAAACTTTGTTGGCTGGGCAACCTCCATTAAGGGCGGCTCTTTTCATCTGCTGGTAACTTATTTACCTTTGCCAATTAAAGCCACAGGCTCGAGGACACAAAAGTTGTAAGTGCTAATTTGTTCAGTCTACATAAATCAGTGAGGAAGTGAAAAGCGGCAGACGGCAGAAAAAAGTTTTTTGGAAAGACAACGAAAGTTGGCACGTTTACTCAGGATATTTCTTTATCTTAAAACCTCTAGAGTTAAGCCATGATTATATTAAATTTAATCGTAATATGAAAAGGTGTCACTGCCACTGCTATATTTTATTATTTTACTTGCACTGACTATCACCTTTCAACCCATTTCAACTTTTTCCATCACCCTGAACCAAATATAGAACGAACTTGTGTACTTTGTGGTTCATATCATAAATATCCACCATATCTAGATACAATCCAGTCACGTTGGAGCCAACGGATTGACGTTGGTTCTTATCAACTTTCTAAGCTGCTCCAACGAGACCTGTTCCAGCCTAAGCGTAAGCCTACCCACACACCAGCATGCACATCCACTCATATTCAGAGAACTTGCATATTCAGAGAATCCATTTCCGTTTTCTATTAGAGTAAGGGGGGAGAAAATTTCATTTTGTGGCGCACTGATTGGTTCCAGGACACAACCTTCGATTCCATCTACCTCCATCTCTATGGCCGTATCTTCCATCAGCTCTAATGTCTGTTTGCACGTGTAACAGGTGCAGGTGAAAAGCAATAATGGGCTGGGAATCGGGAGTTGATGCTGATGTGGTGGGGGGGATACCAGGTGGCAATGTGTGTATTTTTGCGAGATTGCTGAGAGTTTTGCTGTGGCAAATTACCATTGTGGTAGGCAAAGGTAGACGGTAAGGCAGAGCTCTAACTGCCCCAGAGACTGCCCCAGCTTCGCTTGAAGGCCCTGGTTAACCTGACTTTCGCCTGGCTGTATCGCTCTCCATCTCTGGTTGATTGCCTTTTAATTAGTTGTAAGCTGATTATGCAAATGAGGCCATAAAAACAACAACAACAACAAACAGGGCTTGAGAATATCGATTTGGGGTTTAGCTTTGGGCCACACATGGCCAAAGTATGCTATGCAATTTTAATGCTGTTAGTTACTGGATCTCAGCGATAGCATTTTCTCTTTTCTCTTGATTTATGTGGATTTAATAATTCAGGATTTATCGCACCAAACAGTCGGAATTTCTTCCCTCCCACAAACATCACACGCAGCCCACAGTCCACATACCATACCAAATATATTCACTTACTCATGTGACTGAACATACAAATTCCGTATTCCACTTGGCCGCCTGCTGTGGCTTCCGAGAAAAAAAGACAGATAGACGTGCGACAGATATGGGAAAAGACAGAGAGAGCGGAAAAGTGCAAAGAAATATCACTCATAGACATAAAAATGCAAATTAGAGCACAGATATGCTGCAGTCCAGCTGGGGGGATTCCGGCCGGCAACGTGGATGACAGCTGGTTGACCACCACCAGAGCCAACACAAAAAAGAAATTGAGAAAAAAAACCTTAACCTTCGACTCGACTAAAGTTGAAATCAAGAATGAATTATTGGACCAGGCCAGCCTACTGCAGGGCATTTACAGCCTGAGCAGATTATTAGCCAGAGTTTTTGGCGGCGGATTGGGGTGGAGGCGGCGTGAAACTTTCCTCAATTGTTTTGGGCCAACTTTTCTTGGCCTTCGGTGCTGTGGGCTTTGGGGTATAGGGCTGGCTGCCTTTTGTATTTTTTGGCCACTGTTTTGGCGCACATAATCGACACGTGCGTATTGTGATTTAGGCAGCAAAGAGGAGAACATTTTAATAATTACGTAATTGCATGAATCGATAAGCAGATTCCTTTAGAGAATGAAAAGTGGAGATGAATAGAGAGTGGAGATGCCTTGGTTTGAAAGTCTACGTGTCTAGAGATCCGGACTTTTTAAATTTTTTAAAAGTAGAAATCTTAAAAGTCTCTGGTTAAAAATAAATCCCTTAAGTTCTTTGGAAGTACCATAATTTGTCAAGATCTACATTCAACTCTAACATAGCTAAAAATAAAAAGGTTGACGCAAACAAAAATCTGACAGCATAAATTTGTCCATTAATGAATGTGGCAAAAATCCTTCCAACCCGTCAGCTTTCAAACAACAAAAGAAGCACACTGTAAAGGACTTTACCGTTACTTACTTGACTTCTTTCCGCTTTAACACTGACAAATTTAAGAAAAGAAAAAAAGAAACCAATTCGTTTTCATTTTGCTGCCGTCAATCAAAAAAGTGTCGAAAACATTTCAATAAGCAAAATGCCTGCTCACCGTTTTCACCTGTTGCCTTTGGGGGGTTAGATTGAGTGGCCATGTCAGCTGTTTAACAGTTCACCGAACACACACACACAAACACACAAGCACGTAAGAGAAGAGCAGGGGAAAGGTGGGCCAGATGAAAAGAGAGGCAGAAAACAGACGACCCCCCACGAGCATCTCAAGTGTCAAATGTGCTGAACTAGAAAAGTTCCAATGAGGTGGCAAAACGGAGAGGGAAGCGAATCAAATTGAATTTGCCTGAGGTCTGTTTCCATGCCATTCATTTACATATGTGGAGACCCACACACACGCACAATATTTGTGTGTGTGTGTGGGTGACAGAAGCTGTTAAATTTTAGGGTTTTGCGTATAAGCAATTTGCATGCCTGTGGTTGAAAGAGCTTATCATTATAATCAAGACTCAGGCAGGAAAATTCATAAAAGTATATGGGGGATTCAAATAAGTATCTTGGAATACCCTATATTATGAAATAAGCTGATAAATTTTATTCTTAAATATGGATTCGTTGATGTAAAGAGAATTATTTGAAAACCAACCAAAATAATAAACTTAAAAAAAAATTTAAATTAAATTAAATTTAAATTTTAAGAATTTTTAAAGCCAAAACCTACCCAGAATGAGCCAACCCAGAACATTATTAATTATACACAAAAAATCTATATTTTGTGACATTATAATTCAAAGACAATTTATCTGTAAGCCAATGTTCCCCTAAGGGAACACCAAAACATTAAAAATTGGAATACCCCCAACAAAAGCAAAAAGCTGACACAAACCAAAAAAAGAGAGACTGAAATTGTCCAATCACGTGTCTGGTTGAGGAAAATTTCATTATTATTACTGCTGGGACAAGCTCATTTTACGTTTATTAACTTGATAACCAAATGATTGTAAGACAAAGGGGGAGCTTCACCGCAAAATACATAGAGAGAGAGAGAGAGGATGTAAAACTCCCCATTTTTTTTTTTAGATATTTTTATTTGTAGCTGCTAACTGATAACAAAAGCCTTGATACCATAACCATGACTCCCATGTGGGCTTCTCCGTCCTCTCTCACAGTTCACCCTCTGTCCCGTGAGCATGAGGGTGCATTAATTACGTTACACTCTTTTTTTGTTTTGACTCCGTTTTACCTGCATTTGCCTGCCACTAGTCGGTTTGTTTGTCTGTCTGTTGTCCTGTCACTCGCATCACTGATTGGGCTAATCATTCTTTGGTTGCTTCTGATAAGCACTATCGGGCGCGAAAGTGCCTCCGATTATGATCAATTATTGACAGTTGATTAAAGTTTTAGCATAGTTGTAAACAGGTTCGTTTTGCTGCAGCAGGAAGAGTGACCTGTCGTATACTAAATGTAGCATACCCCAGCATCAATCAGTTCATCTGACATACAAACTCATCAGCTAGAAGAAAAAGCTAAAGCCAAACCCCATAAAGACACTTAGATAGAAAATAATTACAGCAGCGCGTAAGGGTGGAACCTCTTTGGATTCAAAAATAATTCTTAGTTTGATTATAATTAAAATTTTTGCAGTTGCCTAAGCTCAAAAAAATACTGAACCTCCTCTGAAGCGCTACGAGTGAATTTCTCGCATGAACTTTCCCCCCACCCATCCAAGAACAGACAGCACCAATGAAAATATATGAACCCATATGTGGGAGTTCCCCTTCCGTTCATTTGTGGCAGCACATTCATCAGGAGATTCCGAGAGTCTGCCAAGGCAAACCCTTTGGTCCTTTGTCACGCCTCCCTTGGACCTACCTCGGTGGCAGACAAAATCGCATAAAACTTTCAAGGCATTTTCTATTTGTATTCATTTTCCCCTTTTCTTTTCTTTTCTTTTTATTCTCATCAGTTTCATTTTGTTTTGTTTGGCTGCGGCTTTTGGTAAATTCCAACGCTTCAACAGCACAAAAAAAAACCAAAGGAAAATGAATGCGAACGGAAAACAATAAAAAATCGAAAGACTTTTATCGGCCCCAAAACTCATTTGCATAGAATTTTGCTGTGATAAACCAAAATACAATGCCAAATACACTTTTGCCCACCCACAGGCAAAATGTTTGAGTGATTTTCCTTTTAAAGATAATTTTTGTTTTGCTTTTGCTTATTTTATGCGACTTTTATACATCTCTGATGGCTCCACATAAAACTATTTAAGAAACGCCAAAGATCAACTTTTTTTATGTCTCATATGTGCGAATTTATTCTTTTTTGGTTGCACTTTGTTTTTGGGCCATCTCTGCCTTTTTATGGCCACGACTTTGTTTTTATGGGACTTCCCTGGCCAGCAAGCTGCCATCTAAATGCACAACTCGTAAATGTTAAAGTAGGAGACTCACTTCCCCAAATAGAAGTAAATTCAGGGATAAGGAGGGTAATGGATATGCTCTTTCTGGCATTTCAAATAAATCAATAGAGCAGCTGATAAATCAGAGTTCCGGTCATTGATTAGCTAACGATGCGCGTATAATTTTTCTTTTCTCCATGTTTTTGGCTTTATTCTTTGAGCAAAGCTGTGGTGGGCTACAACAAATTGAATCAAGCGAAGGGAGAGCCAAAGGAATTTAAAGGAAGCTATTAAAAGAAAGGAAAAGTTTTTCGTAATTAGGTTCAAATTACTTGTGAAGTTCTAATCCAATGTTTTTGTGGACTTTGCACAACGAATTTTGTACGAATTTTAGTTAATTTTCAACTGTTACAAAGCCTTTTACAACTTTCAATGTTTATTTTAAACCCAACATAATTAAATTACAAGATAAAAAATCAACTAGAAAATTCGAAAGAACACTTTTCACTTTTCCCGTTTATTTAAACAACTTTTAAACCACTTCCCACACTTTTTAGCCTTTAGTGCCTCAGTTAAAGAGCTACCATTAGGCATATCCGCTTCCTCAAAGCTCAGCCCATTTCAAAATTGATTTTTTATTCCAAAATGAAACAAATTTAAATATGCCAACTCACCAGCAGTTGGAGATTTCTCCTCCTTTTCTCAGCTCTCCAAAGTATCTTCTGCAGATTCTTAAATATTTAATGTGGCACGTTTCTTAAATTTTGCGTTTTACTCGTTGTCTCGCGGGTCTCGTCGTCGCACAATCACATATACATTTATTTTATATATGTACTCGTAACGTTATTATTTTCTCTTTATTTACGACATTTAATTTTATATTTATGTACTTTGATTTTCATTATGCGATGTGATGCGAATTTGTGGCACGCTTAACCTGCCCAGAAAGGATATAAGGAAAAAGGGAATTCAGGGGTAAGCCAGAAGTAGGAATATATTTCTTCTTTTTGGTGGGCCCGCGTTGCTCATATAATTTGATTTTATTTGATTTCATTTCATTTTTTGTTGCGTGTTTTTATTTCCGTTCCGTTTTAGCGGGATTTGCACGTCTGGGGGAAGTGTGGATAGGTGGTGGGAGGTGCTTATGTATGGGGCGTGACGGCTAAATTGGTGGCGCGATAAATGAATCTCAGGTTTCGTTTAAAGGAATTACAATTGGGCTCCGGAAAAACCAAAAATTGCTGAATTCTCTCCAATTAAATTGTGGAAAAATTGATTCGCTCAGCAAAACTCCAGGACAAACTCCCTCTCTCTCTCCCTCTCTTTGGCACACACTTTCGCTTTCTTACAAGCTCATACATATACACATAGCATTGGCATGTCCTTTTTCGAGGTTTCAGCAATATTAAACGAATTTAAAATGTGAAGGAATTGCAAGAACCGATGGTTTGAAGCTTAAAATACCCTGTGACAGACCTGGCAGAATTTTTTTTAATTACGTCTCCAATTCAGCGTTCAAAAATGATTTCCAGTTCATAGAAAAATTACCAAACCATCTCTGATCGATTAGTGAATTTTTGTTACAGACTTTTTTACATGAGCGAGGCTTATTCTGATCTGAAAGATTTGCTACCTTCCCAGCTCAAACTTTTGAAATTAATTATAATACCCCCTGAGAGGGAATAATAAGCAGTGCTAGCATGGGTGATTGTGGCTGTTGAGTTATTTTCGTAATAATTCTAATGTTTTCGGAAGGAGTAGCAGCTGAAGCTGCTCCTGTCCTTGCTCGCTTGAATTAATTACGCTATTTAACTGGTTTTTTTTTCTCCCAAATCGCATTATAAAGTGGTTTTTGATGTTGCCCCTTGGGAGGCTGTGGCTCAGACAGAGTCTTTTGCTGGATGCCACAGCAACTCGCTACACAAGGGAAAAGATCTCTTGGAATTTAAATTGGCCTGCTAGGCGTATGCTTAACGTTGAGTGGAATTCAAGTGAATTATAATTTGATTGCGCAAATTGCTTTGGTAAATTATTAACGTAATTTAATGTTGTTATTGTGATCACGAATTAAATAAATTAAATTAGTCCGAGTATTCTGTTGAGTAAATATCAGATGGTTTTGATTTATTAAATTAATTCCATTTTAAAATGTCATGCATTTGCTTTTAAAAATAGTCATTCAATAGAGTTTCAAAAAATTGTTTATAAGGTTTTTTTGCTGGTAAAATCTTATAAACCATCAGTATTCTTGGTTGGGAAATTCAATTTGGTCGCAGTTTCACTTAAAATAATAATGGAATGAAATGCAATATTTTTTCGTTATATTTAATAAAAATCTACATATCCAAGTGTTCTTGAAGTTGTCAGTTATCATTTAATTTAATTATTTTATTAAGATATAAAAACATTTATTTTTGAATTATTTAATAATTTCTATATTCAAGTTTTTTAATTTTTATTTTTTTTCATATTAAAGGTTATTCCTAAAATTTGTATTAGGTACTTTACAATTTTGAAATTATTTTTTATCTTGTGTTTATTTATATTTAATATTTAATTGGTTGTTAATAATTTCTCAAATAATTTCCACCGTTTCAATGAGCTCTCCCAATGCGATCACTGAGCAGGAGATTCAAATCCGGAGATAAGCGCGACGACAACCGACTGCCACGAGCTGCGAATGGTAAATGGCAGGTCTTCAACTTGTCGGGAGGATTGTCAGCAAATAGTTGCCACTACATTCGCCACTTGCTGTTGCGTTATTAAAAAACGAACACCCAACGTCAACACTGACAGCAACAGCGACAACTGAACGCACTTTGAATACGAGTATTTGCCGGGGGAAGCGGGACACGCAGTATGCGGGGTCGGAGCCAAACGAAACCACACGCAACGTGCAACAGCCGCCGACTGATGAGCCTTCATCTGCCACTGGTAGGTACGCACCCACACAGAGACACGCAGATACTCACACAGACACACCACCAGAGCGAGGTACACACACAGATACGCGGCATTTGTGATAACAGTTTTCGAAATTCGAATTCGCGCCGTCAGCTGCTGCTGCCTGTGCTGGCGATTCTGCCACTGTTTGTACACAAACATCCTCCAGCATGCCACCACCACGATTTGAGGCAAAAGCATCAGCGGCAGCGGCAGCAGCAGCAGCAGCAGTAGCAGCAGCCACCCACAACAGCAACCACATTTACCATGTTGCATGTACGTCCCATGGCGAGTCCCAAACGCATGCGCCACAAAGTAGGCAACACTTTTTGTACGAGGCACTCAAACAGGACAAGGGTGGTTTAGGTTCCGGTTCATGCGGATAATAATTTCATAATAAATTAATAATTAATAAATTAATTAATAATTTCAAAGATATGAAGCTCTGACTTTGCATAATTATAAAGAGCTGATATCTACGGATATACCAACTATTACAGCTAAAATATAAGCTAAGTGAACACCTGGAAATTCAATTTACATATTGTGCAAGATTTAATTACAATTAAATTGCTGTCACTCGCCATTTCATCCACTTTAACAGTTTCTCATTATGGAATATTTCACTTCTATGGAGTACCAATTAGATCCTTTCGATTAGCAGGTATCTTCACAGTCGTAACTGGAGCAATTCAGCTTCTACATTTTTTTATTCGGCTGCTTCTGCTGCTGCTGCTGCTTCTGCCTATGCCTTTGCTTGTGTCGCCTCAATGCCATCAGCGAAACCTCGACGCAGTGTGGAAGCTTCTTTCGCTGTTATCTTTATTGTCCTGCAATATTTCGACAGGGCGTTTGGTTGGGTGATTATGGGTTTAGTTCAGGGGGGTCGGGACATAAATTAGTCACATTTGACTTGGACGTCCCTTAACCTAAAATTGGTTAAGTTAAGTGTCTTCTTCTACCCGCCGCTCCGCCAGATCCCGGCTGTGTGAAGTTCACGTGCCCGGCCATGGTCGCTAATGAATTATAACCAAAGTTTTTAATTAAGCTCTTTATGGCGTGGCAAAAACGCTTGTCCTCGATATCACTCGTTTATTTTTGGACTTGCGTTTCTTTTGTTAGTTCCATGACAGTTTTCGGATACGTCTGAATTATGATTAGATGTGGTGCACACTTTTCTTTGTGCACATTTAGGAATTGCTTAAAATAGATGTAAAGAAAAACGTTTCTTTAAAGGAGCGTTGGGAAATGCAGTAGGAATCTTCAGTATTACATTTCTGATTTCTTTCATTGCGAAAATAATTTATTTTGATGATAATTAAAACAAAGAACTTTACAAAAGATTATAAGCAGAATGCTACTAAAGAAAATGTCAAATATTTTATTTTCATGCAAAGACTTTCTGCACAAAATTGTGCACAATTGAAATTTGGTGACATATAAAAAGGAATTCCAGCTTCTATCCTTGACCTCGCAATGCCACAAAAATATTTTTGTATTTTGCACATTGCCAACAGTTACCACAGCTTTAGATAAGCGAATGGGTGCGGATGTGCTAGCCGGGTGCTAAGGTACTGGCGAAACGAGGCAGCAGCTAACTTGCAGCAGGGGTATGATATAATACAATCAAAACAATAAATTTACATGCATATTTTTTTAATAAGAGGAATATACATATATCTTCATTCCTTATACATGATCCAAAAAAATAAAGCTGCCATAAAAAACGATTGATCTGCAAGATAGTCATAGGTATTACCTCTCGAAACATGACTCCTGTTTTAATTTGTGTAATCATAATCTACTCACAGCATCAGAGGGGAAAAAAATCCGATACGATTGCTGCCTCGTTTGGCAAGTACTTAAAATAACAAAAAACAAATGGCGCTCTGAGCGTATCTGTGCAGGAAATTGCAAAAACTAACTTAAAACTAAAAGAGAAAGGACAGGGGCAGAGAATGAATGAAACAAGAGAGATTGAGCGAAGTGTATGAATGAAAGGTATGTGTCCCATTCTCTTTCGGTTGTCCCATTCTCGTGTGTGCTCTGTGTGTCTGCACGAGCAGTAACCAAATAAGCGACTATCCTGAGCTTGCTCTCTGGAAATGCCCGATCTTATCTTAAAAGCACGTTGGCTCAATGCCAGTAAATGTTATTCCAAAATGATTTACTGCTAGCCAACTCCCGCCTGCTGCAAGGAGACGCCACAGACAGCATCCCCACAGCATTATTGTTGCCCCCATTGTGCCTGTTATCAATTGATTTTTATCAAGGACACAAAGAGAGCTCTCTGCGTCAAAGACATTCAATGCAGGAGTAATGCACTTCGCAGAAATTAAGAGAGTGCGAAAGAAGAAATACAGTTGCTCGACAATGGCATGTCCAGTAGCACTCCAGAGGGTACAGGGTGCGGGTATTCTTAACATTAAACTTCGAGGCAATGTCAACAATTGAATTTTTCACAGTACCGTGTGGAAATACTCGTAATATTGGAATATCTTTGGTCAAGTTTTCACTCGATTGACCCAATTACCCAACTCGGCTAAGCTTTCCCTCTCCCCTTTCTTGTTCATACTTCTCAATTAATAAACATAAAAAAAAAAGAGCAGCAAGGAATGAGAGTCGAAGAGAGTGAATCCAATTGCGTGTCCATCTTTTTGGTTTTAATTGAGGCTAAGCGAGCGGATGAGCGCCACAAAGAACATTAAATTGTTTATAGAGCAAGGTTACGTTCAAGTTTGTGTGAGACATTACTTTTAATGCAAAAATTGAATGAAATCGAAGGTAAGTTGTGACGTTTTCAGGCCAAATAATAAACGAAAGTGGTTCAAGGTGAGTCTGAACTGTGTAGATATTGTAAATTTATGGATATAAAAGACGGAAATTAAAAATCTAATATCATAATCAGTCATTTTTATTGCAAATATGTTTTGGATTTCAGCAATAATTCTTTTCGATGCTCTAACGGAAAAGAAATGCTTCAGTTCATTAAAATATATATAGAAAATTTAATACAATACATATTTCATATTTCGAAATCCGCGCGTAAGGCAGGACTCTGGAAAGCTGCCTGCTACAATGTTGCGCATGTGGAATCTCCGTATTAATTAATTATGCTGCGGAGAAATGATGAAAAAAAAAATTGTAATTCAATATTTATATGACAGCCGTTTACAAGCATATATTCATTTAGAAACTAAACGCTATTTAGCATGATTCCATTTAATTTTTAAATTTTAATTAATTTAATTAAATTCGTGCAAGCGTTGTGTGGCATTTCTTTGTTTTCCAAATGCGTTCGCACCGAAATCCTCTCTCAGAACTCATGCTTGAAGCGCAAAAATGAGTCGGAGAGCGCAAGAATAACTGGTAAAAATTACGAATCCGTGGGGGTGGTACAGTGGGATATAAATGTTTGATGTTTGTTAAACGGCCCCAATATATTCAGCGGGCGGGCCAAGAACGAAACAACACACAAATAAAGCCGAATAATATCACAAAAAGTAGTTGAAATAAAAATCCAAAAATAACCGTATTCATTCCTCTTCCATCGTTCGTTTCGTGTGCTGTAGCTTTAAGGTGATTTGTCTTAAATAAAATGAATATATAACAAATTACAGCTGTGCGCGTGCCCAATCGTCAATACCTACCTCTGTACATATACATAAACAAATTGTGTTATCAGCAGCATTGATTGCAGTTGGCGCCACATGGACGCCACATTAATCTGGAAACATATACATACAATATTTTTAAAATATTGCATTACCTGCTAAGCAATAAAAAAAAAAATGTGAGAAAGAGAAACATAAACAAAAAGCGTGGAAAGGCAGCGCTGCCGTGGCCGCTGCTAGCGCTATCAATGCGCCGGGCCGGTGTGGCCGCTACCTGATAAAACAATTAACAATGAACACTCTCTCGCTCTCTCCGGAATGCAGCAGCAACAACAGCTCATTATCAAGTCAAACTTGTTGAGCGGGTTAAAGGAAAGCAATCATTAAAGCAACAAAAGCAGCGGCAGCACGCAGAAACTAAACCAAACCAATTTTTAGTGTTCTGCCCATAGCGACGTCGGCAGAACAGCCGCAGCACTGCCACTGACCTTTATTTGACTTTTAGCTGCTTCTACCGACGCCGCCGCCGTTCTGGCAATGAAAAAAAAAAAACAAAAAACAACAAGAATGGGAGGCCAACTTCGGGTGTCGAATCTCGTGATACCCTCACCCTAACAATTAAAGAGGCTGCACTGATAGATAGGCAGATCCAAAGTATATCCATCAGCATAATGCCCAATGGGTGATGACTCTGGTATACCCTCTGCCAGGGTATCGGACAATTTCTTTCGGGCCTCTGCTGCGACAGACACGACACTTAAGGTTGGTTCTGCTCTTCCTCCTTTTGTGGCTGTTATTTTCGGAGTTTTGTCGCTGCAGGCAGAGGCTAGAGCAGAGGGAGACTATTCGGAGCCGCGCGTGTGTTTGTGTGATGCAAGAACGAGGGAGACAGTGCTCTAATTGAATAATTGAATAAAAATAAAAGTGTAAGAAATCGGTCCGTTCAATTGCCAAGAAAAGTGAGAGAAATTGTTCTGCTATTTGCTATCACTCCCCCACATTGTCTTGCTATTTGCACTTTTACTTTTCGGCATGTGTGTACCTGCCTCTGCCTCTCCCATCTCTGCGTTAATTGCTTTTCCTTATACCCGCATATCCGTGTTTTCAAACAAATTCTGAGCTGCAAGCAAATAAATATCCGAGAGAGCGAGAAACGAGGAGAAAGAAGATAATAAAAAGTATAAATACCATAGCTATTTTTAATAGAATAATAATTATATGTTTGGACTGCCTTTGCTACTATTTCAACTAGTGAGAGGAGGGTTTAAAGAGTAAGGAGTGATAAAAGATATAAACCAAGTGATTAAAATAGTGTGGAAAGTCCTTGTGCCGACCAAAAGATCGGATCACTATCGGAAACATACTTTGTAAATGTCCAATCCTGTCCGATCGGCTGGGAAGCTAATCAAACAAACTCAAGATTAGCTAAAATCTCAAGATGTAGTTTTCATTGGTACATATTTGTATGTGTATGTATATTTGTATGTACATACATATGTGCGTATGTAGCTTGTGCACATAAGGCAGGTTTGGTCTTGGCCAAGGTCATTCAAAAAATGGTCTTTTAATTTGGAAATGAAAAATAAATATAAATTTATGCGTAGAGTTTCTATATTCTCCATAATTCGAATTTCCCTAAAGACTTATAGAATGAATTGTTCAGCTATTCATATTGATTCATGTGAACAAATATGTATGTATGTTTGCATTCAATCGTTAAAAAACATTTGAGCAATAAAGCTCTTTGAATCCCTATAAAATAGATTTCTTCAATAGGAGAGAACGAAAGTAATGTCTCGAATAGAAAACTCATTTTAAAATCTTTGATATAAGGTGAAATGAATGGCCCGAGGCACTGAAGCTCGAATGTTAAGGCGGAACAACTACACACCTATCGATGTTTAATTGCCTATAAAATGAAAAAAAAATTATAAATATAAATATATAATAATAATACTTATAAATATAAACATATTTTAAATGGATAATCATTGATATGTGCATCGGATTAATTTCACTTGTGAGCGTTGAAAAATCTCCGCACTGAAACCGCATAGATCTGCGGGCCTTGAAACTCTCTGCTCATGATTATCGAATTGCCATCGGGCGTTTTGTTGCCCCTCTCCGCGATTCAGTGTGTCGCCATCAATGAAAACGTGTGGCGTTTTCTCGTGTCTCTTGCCTTTAGTATATGCAAAGAAGCAAGGAAAATTGGCAAACTCATGGCGGACCGATGATGCCGACCATTTCCTGCATCTAAAAATACAGGCCCAAATTTGTATACATACTCAGATGTGCAGGCCAGGCAGTCCAATGTACAGGCAAACAAATGGCTGAGCATACAGCCGGTGAGTGTCAGGGACAGAGACGATGTCGCAGAGCTGTGCCGTGCCGTGCCCAGCCAGGCCTTATCGGTAACGGGGCCGTGAAATGCAGCAACGATTGCAGCTCGCTGCGTGATGATGCAACTGGCCGGCCAGGACAGCAAGCAGCAAGCAGCATGAACATGGGAAGGGGCCAGACCCAGCAGAGGCAGCCTACGGGAGCGATAAGGCGTCGCAGCGTTCGAAGCGCGGCTTGTAATGTGGGTCAAGCCGGTGGCTAAAATTAGTTGACACTATCAGTTCGCAACGAGAGCCTCAGCGGAGAGGTTCGGACATTCCAGTTCTCAGTTCTCAGTTCTCCGATTAGCCCCGATTAGCCTCGAACTGAGCCGATCCCGCGCAAGAGCATATCAAGAGCAAGATGCGACGCCAAATGTCCTACCGGTTTGAAGATCAAGACGACTCCTCATATGGCTTAAGGGTTATATACATATATGCCTGATACTTAATACACCCAATCGAACAATCCAAAACTAATTTTACCTTCAAATGACTCTTTGCAGATGAATCGGCGCTTTTCGAGAGTGGAGTCCGGCGTGGACCTGAAGGATTACTTCGATCGCGGCGATATTGCGTCGCGCGAGAACCGCTGGAACTTTGAGGTGGCATGGGAGGTGGCCAACAAAGTGGGCGGCATTTACACAGTCATCCGGTCCAAGGCGTATGTGTCCACCGAGGAGATGGGCGAACAGCTGTGCATGATGGGGCCCTACAAGGAGGTCTGCGCCCGCACCGAAATGGAGGAAATGGAATTTCCGCGCGGCAATCCCCTGCTCGATGCCGTCAACTCGATGCGCTCGCGCGGCTACAAGATCCACACCGGTCGCTGGCTGGTGGACGGCAATCCGCAGCTCATTCTGTTCGACATTGGCTCCGCGGCCTGGAAGCTGGACCAGTTCAAGTCGGAGATGTGGGAGAAGTGTCACATTGGCATACCCCATCTGGATATCGAGACGAACGATGCCATCATACTGGGCTTCATGATCGCCGAGTTTCTCGAGGAGTTCCGCAACTTTGCCATCAGATACTCGCAGAATCATGACCTAAATGCGCCCCGAATTGTGGCCCATTTCCATGAGTGGCAGGCCGGCGTGGCGCTGATTATGCTGCGCACACGACAGGTGGAAATAGCCACCGTGTTCACCACCCATGCCACCCTGCTCGGTCGCTACTTGTGCGCTGGCAATACGGATTTCTACAACAACATGGACAAGTTCGATGTGGACGAGGAGGCGGGCAAGCGGCAGATCTACCATCGATACTGTTTGGAGCGTGGCGCCACGCATCTGGCGCATGTGTTCACCACCGTCTCGGAGATCACGGGCTTCGAGTCGGAGCATCTGCTCAAGCGCAAGCCGGACATTATCACGCCCAACGGTCTCAATGTGAAGAAGTTCTCGGCCATACACGAGTTCCAGAACATGCACGCCGTCGCCAAGGAGAAGATCAACGAATTTGTGCGCGGTCATTTCTATGGGTGAGTAGAGCTGCAGCCCGCCACCCCTTTAGTCTACTGAACTACACTCAAGTTTGTGCTCCTTTTCAGCCATATGGACTTCGATCTGGACAAGACAATGTATTTCTTTATTGCCGGCCGCTACGAGTTCAGCAACAAGGGCGCCGACATCTTCATTGAGGCTCTGGCGCGTCTGAATGCCATGCTGAAGTACGAGCGACCCGACACCACTGTGGTGGCGTTCCTTATCTTTCCCGCCAAGACGAACAACTTCAATGTGGACTCGCTGCGTGGCCATGCGGTGATCAAGCAGCTGCGTGACACCATCAACAATGTGCAGCAGGCGGTCGGCAAGCGCATGTTCGACACCTGCCTCAAGGGCCTGCTGCCCAATGCGGCTGACCTGCTGGAGAAGGATGATGTGGTGAAGATCAAGCGTTGCATGTACGCCATGCAGCGCGACTCAATGCCGCCGGTTACCACACACAATGTGGCCGATGACTGGAACGATCCGGTGTTGGCCTCCATTCGTCGCTGTCATCTCTTCAATTCGGTTAACGATCGCGTCAAGATGGTCTTCCATCCAGAGTTCCTAACCCCGACCAATCCGCTGTTTGGCATCGATTACGAGGAGTTTGTGCGCGGCTGCCATTTGGGCGTATTTCCCTCATACTACGAGCCCTGGGGATACACGCCCGCCGAGTGCACGGTCATGGGCATACCCAGTGTGACGACGAATCTGTCTGGCTTCGGCTGCTTCATGCAGGAGCACATCAGCGATCCCAAGTCGTATGGCATCTACATTGTCGATCGTCGCTACATCGGCCTCGAGGACAGTATCCAGCAGTTGTCCAGCTTCATGATGGACTTCTCGCGTCTGAATCGCCGCCAGCGTATCATACAGCGCAATCGCACGGAGCGTCTCAGCGATTTGCTCGACTGGCGTACCCTGGGCATTGTATGCAATCACTTCTGACAGCTCTTACAGCTTCCAATACAGTTAACAATTAATTATCTCTCTCTCTCTATGTAATTTGCAGTACTACAGACAGGCCAGGGTCAAGGCCTTGCAGGCCGTCTATCCGGACTATGTGGATGAGTCAGCCTATGGCTCACGCAACAATCTGGTGTTCTCGCGGCCACAGAGTGAACCGCCCAGCCCCACCATCATCGCGTAAGTGCAATTCAGTTAACTGCAGAACATTAAATATTTATGTAACATTTCTATGCTCGTTGTCCCATAGGCCACACTACACCGGCGCCGTCTGTGCATGGCTCCGAGGATGAGGACTCCGTGGACGAGGAGACCGAACTCAAGGAATTGGGCATCAAGTAAATGCTTTGTGGACCATCAAAATTTAGTGACGAACAAACCAACAACAAAAACAAAAACAACAACAACAAAATCACATACGCGCAATATTACCATAAGTTCTAGTAATTTCGTTTCATCAATTTGTTCTTTTAGTGGGCGAAAAATTACGGTTGGAGCGGCCGGCTCCCCATTTTTTAACTATACGAAAAACCAACTACCTTTATATGCAACATGCCACATGCAACATGCAAGAGCAAAATGTCTTTAAATCAAAGTAAAACAAATTCATATGATATATAAATATATTTAGATCGCTAGCAACTGTTAACCAGAACCATTAAAGCATGAGGAAGTACATTTTATTAAACGTTGTTTAGTCTATAAGCAGAAACCACCAGGCCCTAACACCCGCCCGCCCTGTGTGGCCTATGCCCAGTGCTCTACACCCTGCCTAACAAATAAATCGTTATTTAAAGTATATACACGACAGAGCCCGATGGAGTATTTAATTTATTTGTATTTTATTACGTACATGCTCGTATATTAGCGGGGTATTTGCATGGGAACAATTTGCTGAGATTTTTTAAGTCCAGTCCCCTGACGTGATAAACACAAAATCAATCACAAATCAATGCTCTTATACCTATATACTTAGAGGTTGTTATCTTTCATATTCAGACATATTTGACTATATGTTTTGCACACGAACTGAACATAGGACTGCATTGAAGGAACTGAATCAATGCCATATCAATATCGTGTAGTTTTTGACATCCATCAGCTCTGTAATCCATATTCTTTGGCTGCACTTTATGAGTAGCGGGTCTAATTATATTTGCCAATCTAATCAATGGACTAACGTTATTGATAAAGGCAGGGAAAGTCCCTTTTTTAAATATTAAATACTATAGTATCAAAATCTTGTATGCGCCTTTAAAACTCTTTTTTGGAATGCAGCTTTATTAAGAAACAAATTATTATGCGACAAAATATGAATACATTATGGCAGATAAAATCGTAGAAATATGGCAGGGCATGGATCGTTCAGGATCGTTTAGAGAGAGAGAGAGAGAGAGAGGGAGAAAGAGAGGAGATTAAGAGCGGAAGGCGACAATTTTGAGTATAATTAAAAAATTAGTTTGCAGTTTAGTTTCGTTTGCTGTAGGAGGATCTCTTAAACTCGCGATTATATTGACGCCGGCGACGTCGTCGCTGGACCGGCACGCCGTAACCATCGCCATCCTCATCCGTGTAATCAGTGACGGGGTCCTGTTCCTGTGCTGGCAGATCGGGTTGACTGGAACTGCTATCTGTGAGCTTGCCGTTGCCATCGGCGCCATTGAGGCAATCGTCAATGTTGTCGCTTTCGCACAGCACCCAATCATCGTGGGTTGGGGCATCGTCGCTGGGCTCCGCTCTAGATCCGTCGTAGATGTTGTTGTTGTTGCTGTTGCTGTTGCTGCAGCCGCCGATGCCGCAGTTGGGCAGGGGCAGGGGCTGGGGCTGGGGGGTGCAAATGGCGCGTATTGTGGGTACGGATTGAATGGCATGGCGTAGGGAGCGTAGTACTGCGGCTGCAGGGGCGCTGCATAGCCCTGGAAGCAGCCCGAGCACTGGACGGGCAGTCCGCTCTGTAGAATATAGCCGTACGGCAGATTGAGGCACTGCTGGCAGCTGGAACGCTTCACCCGCTGTCCTTGAGCCTGGGCCTGGCCGCCGCCGCCGCAGCTGACATAGGGCCAGGAGTTGCCCAGGTAGCGGCAGGGACCAGCCGCACCGGGATACTCGTTGCGATGCACGGACTTGCGCCGACGCGGCACATACTCGATGGTCTCGTGGCACTTGGTGGGCTCATCCGCATCGCACTGCACCACGAGCTTGGCCAGCATCACTCGGGCCTGACACCGCTCGCCACAGACTCGCTGGCGACTCCACTCCTGGCAGTCGCGCGACTCCTTGCGCTCGCAGTCGCGCGACCGCCGCACCACAAAGCAGCAGGAGCCCTGATCGTTGTAGCCCAAGCCGAAGCGTCCCCCCACCTGGGAGACATTCTGCTGCACCTGCACATTCACCTCGTTGCGGTTCTTGATGTCGTGCTGGATGATGTTGTTGATCTCGTTCGTCAGGCGTATGATGTTGGTGGTGTTGATGGGCGTCTGGGCGGGGGCCAGCACATCCGTGTCGTTGACGCCCTGCACCATCAGCGGCTTGTCGTACAGCTCCGGGCACAGCGGACACTCGTCCTGGCAGTCACCGTCCCCGCCACACACGTCCAGGCACTTGCCCCGATTCGCCTGGCACTCCTCGTAGTCGCGCAGCGTCGGCTGCCCATAGTTCTGCAGCGGAGTGTGCACCACAATTGTGTTGTTCGTTGCCTGGACCGCATCCTCCGCATGGACTGTGACGAGCAGCAGGAGCAGCCAGCCAATCGTTGACCGCGTTAGCTGCACACAAATAAATGCAGATTAAATTTGGCTCAAACATGCGATTGATTTAATCTGTGGGAGTGCAGCAAATAATTATATTCCATTCCAGAAATTGATTTAATATTTTTTATTGTTAATTTAATAATAGATCCTTGAAAACTTCAGAATCGCAGGCTACAAGCAGATCAAATTATATGTATCTGGCTATCATTTATGGCTACTACTGGGAGTCTACTTTCAGACTTGTAAAAATTCTATTTCTATGATTTATTTTTATTTATTTATTATTTATTTATTTTATTTATTAGTACCCAAACTCAGTCTATCTGCCATGACCAGCTGATGTGTCATAATTTAGCTCTGTATTGGTACTGGACTCTATCCATATGGGCACAAGAACTGAGTGACCTAATGCCCAATGACGAGTCCAGCAGTCCAAAGACATCCAGCAAAAATCAGTGGGGAGTCATATGTTGTACTGAAGTGTGTGTCATAGTGGGTCATTGAAAGTTGGTAAACCATGGAAGACCCGGTGCAAAATGTGGCGTTTCAAATGGCGTTAAATATGCCAAGTTATTAAACTTTGGAAGCTCTTATTCTAATTATCCTAATTCGGTAGTTTCTGCAGCGATAAGACTGCAGACATTGTAGAAACAGTTTTGCCAACTATTTATTGGCATCATAAGGCGGTTAATACGTCTTATCAGTTCAGATCTTGGCAACGCACAGTGGTCGATTCTGCCAATTTGGCAGGCAATAAATGAAAAAAATTTCGAATCTGGTTACTTTTTTTTACGTTTTGGAAAGTAAAAATCCCACTGATATTATTTATTTATTTTTCCTATAGATAGTCCAGTACCTGCACGCGCTTGAATCGCCGAAAACTTTTCTGTTCATACCTTAGTACATTTTACCGACTTTTTATGGCTTTTGGAAAAGCAAAATAAATCTTAATGTTTTGCGATTTGTATTGAACTTACCATCCATTTTGATCATAGTTGGTACGTATTCAATAAAAAATATGTGTGTGTGTCCTGTGCTTGCATGTATTAATGGTAAATCGTTGTAGAACTTAACATTTCCTTTAGTTACCCTTTAGCTACCCGACACTGGCATGGAATAGATCTTTTGACATCCGCCCCCATTCGCCTTCAATCTTTTTCCCTTTATGAAACCAGGCTTTTTTGAATCTTTTGTGTTGAAACAAATTGCAACTACATACGTGCCACACGTTAATTTATTTGATTTTATAGGGAAAATGCCAGTGTCAAAAAGCACGCTTTTCGCGATGTTTCGTAAGGAAAACTGAGTAAGAAAAAAAGCTAAAGCGAGCTGGATCCATGTTTTCACTCAATTAATTGATAACCTAGCCTTGATCAAGGAAAACACGAACTTTTTCTATGGGCAGAAATGGTTTGAAGATTTTTAGCGAAGAATAAAATTTTTAAAACTGGTATTTTGCCTTTCAGAGGAGCTTTCACAGCAGAAATTTAAAGAACTTGCTATTTTGAAAAGATAGACTAAAAATGTTAATTTAGCACCTGATTACCTTACTTTTGGATAATATACAAGCATTGAAATGCAAACCTGGATTTGGTGCATACCTTCCACTAAATTTTGTCTGGGAGAACCGCAGAAAGTGCAAGAAAAAATATATCTTGGACAGGTTGCTTGGGTCGTTAGGACCGCTCATTAAAATATTGGAGACTTTGGAGCTAAATTGTTACCAAACCTAGGTATGGAAAAAATGAACAAATCTGATAGATCTGATGGGACCCGAGAGTTATTTAATTGAAGTAGTTTCGTAGTTGCTAATCCTCCAATTCGCCCTGATGCTCCATGTTGCGATTGTTCTCTGGAATTTACAGTCAGGCACTGAACACTACAGACTCTTAAGTGCCCTCTCCAGTATAGACTCTGGCACTCAGACACGGAAATGTGGGTAGAAACGCGCTCTCTGCGGTACACCCGAGACATAGTTTGGAAGGGCACCACTCCAGGATGTACAGAGTTGGTATTCACCAATTTACAAACAGTACAGTATCAGAATTCCGCTGGGGAATCACGTTAGAAAATTCCCGGAAATTACCCCTTCATACGTCATACTCTTCTCACATTCTGGTCACATCGAACGCGCCTTCGTCACCCTCGGTAGGTTCCCCCCAATGATTTATAAGCCGTGAGTTATTTCACCACATCACAAAAACACTGAGAGCCAATTCGATCCGATTATGAAATGAATGGTGGCAGCAACGTAAATAGATTCGGCAAATTGGCAGTTGCAATAAAATGGCAGCTCGGCTGGCTCTCTATTTCGCTCCAAAATGTTTATTACTCACCTTGGTCTGTGACATGTTTGGAGTGGTTCTTCTGCTCTTTCGCTTTCTGCGTGCGTTGCTGCCAAATGGGTAAACTGAACTGCAATAGCAGCCGTTTTTTACTTGGCGCTACTTCCTACTCCATGCGTGCAAGATAGCGCTAGATAACATTATCAATGAATTGATTATTGGCACAAAGCTTTCACTCAACCATTCACAGTCACTCAGAATTTCATCGCTCATTCTCGTACGAGTATTCCACACGCGAAAACTTTAATCACACGGGAATGTTGATCCCAAGATTATTATTATATTAATTGCCTGGTGACAACGTTTGGGTCATTAGTTTTTTGGTAATATTAAGGGGATTCCTCGAGTTGAAGTAGAAGAATTCTGTGCATAAGAGTAGCAAGCACTTTTCACTGTAACGTTACACAGCCAAACCGAAACCTTATCAAACTCCACCCCCTATAGCCGCCAGCCCCTCAACAACGCTCTCTTCGTCTTCGTCGTTGGCCTTTCCTATATTTCTTTAGCCGCTTTGTTTGCTTCTTTTGCTGTCACAAAAGGTAGCGAGCTTTTAGACGTCCATCATCTGGCTTTAATATTTATCCAATCGATTGGTGTTGCTAGCTTTTTGTTTGCGATATCACAGCCTTCCAACTGGCAGGCAAATAATGTTCGACTGGGCCTAAAATGCTGAGCAGATAAAAATTAAGAAATATACTCTAATTTCATGATGTCGCAGGCGCTTTATTCTGTATCCGAATTAAGGTGCTATCAGCCAGGAAATTCCATGCGATTCGAATGATTTTAATAGCTGAGGCTTTATTTTTGTAGACAAATTATACTCATGCGAAATATGATAATGTATGGGGCACATGGGTAATATTCTGCGGCATATTCTGCCTCACTGGAACCAGCCATCCTCCTGACGGCATCCGATCTGGCCGGGATACTGGTCACAGTATTGTGCCTGATCGTAGAAGGCGCAGCCATGTCCGCTGCACCGATAATTGTAGCAGTACGTGGAGCAGGTGCTCACATCGCCCAATCCACAGCCGCTGCAATCGTAGTAATCTGCGAATAGGTTCAAATAAAAACCAAACAATTAGATTTCAGCCTGGAAACCAGCTGCAGAAGGCAGCGCACACTTCAAGGCACTTTTATACGAATCGAATGTGTCCGTTCGCTTACGGGAAATTGGTACAGCGAATCAGTGACCTTCGTTCGAGTGTGGCCAAAGGCAATCAGGCTACGGCTACAGCAAACCCCAAAGAGACGGTTCATTGCTGCAGCTGGGACTGTGTTTTATTTTTGAACTTACTCGGAGTCTGTTGGCAGGATCCAGTGGCCTGGCACGCCGCCTGTCCCTGTCCCCAGTTCGGGGGCATGGCAAGCATCTGGTTGTTGTTCGAGGTCCAGCTGGTGAGCTGCGCGGGTGCCAGCACCATTTTGTTGGCCTGGCAGAAGCTGCCGCACTGCTGCTGGCTGCGGCTGGCACATTTGTAGCCACCCATGCCACCCATGGCTGGGGCGCTGCAGATGCGCGGAGCAATGACATTGCAGCATGGTCCGGGTGCTGGTCTGGGCGGTGCAGGCACCTCCTCCTCCACCACATCGTAGTCATGCTCATCGTAGTCAGGGCCGGGTATCGAGATGGGGGCATCCACATTCACGTTGTTCACGTTGTTCGTGACCAATTGGCCCGTTGCCTTGCTGTGCACCGTCGTCTCCAGGTGAACGGGTCCCAGCTCCGTAATCTTGGGTCTCTCGCATCGCAGGCCCGTCCACACATAGCCCGGAGTGCAGCGGGTCTGCATGCAGCGGCCATTCACATAGCGGCCTGTCCCACAGTACACCAGGCGACAGACGCCCTTCACCAGGATCGTTCCCGGCGGACACTGCATGATGGGGGCAGGCGGTGGCGTGGTTGTGGGCACAGGTGTTGGATACGTGGGTGGTGGGTAGGTGGGAGTTGGCGCGTAGGTGGGAGGAGGATTGGTGGGAGGAGCATGAGTGGGTTGGGTGTAAATTGGAGGTGGGTCGGTGGGAGGAACTGCCGGAGGGCTGGGCATAGGCTGAACAGGTGTATTTGGGCAGGGGCTGGGCTGGACGGGCGTATTGGGGTAAGGATACACCGGTGTATTGGGGCAAGGACTCGGCTGGATAGGAGCAGTGGGGTAAGGACTCGGCTGAATTGGTGTATTGGGGCAAGGACTCGGCTGGATAGGAGCAGTGGGGTAAGGACTCGGCTGAATTGGTGTATTGGGGCAAGGACTTGGTTGAACGGGCGTATTGGGGCAAGGACTCGGCTGCACTGGTGTATTGGGGCAAGGACTCGGCTGAATTGGTGTATTGGGGCAAGGACTTGGTTGGACGGGCGTATTGGGGCAAGGACTCGGCTGGATAGGAGCAGTGGGGTAAGGACTCGGCTGCACTGGTGTATTGGGGCAAGGACTTGGTTGAACGGGCGTATTGGGGCAAGGACTCGGCTGGATAGGAGCAGTGGGGCAAGGACTCGGCTGAATTGGAGTATTGGGGCAAGGACTCGGCTGCACAGAGCTCCCCGGAGTCTGAGCTGCGTTGCCGCATCCTGCCACAGTTTGTCCGTAGCTGCCGCCAGTGAAAACATTCACCACGGTGCTGCCCCCGGATTGCACCTGACCTGTGAATATGCGGCGGGTTAGCGATGGCCCACCAATGAGGAGGAGAAACGTTGAATCGACTCACCAGTTCCACAGGGATTGGCGGGTTGCAGGACACAGGGATTGGGACTCGCAGCGACATTGACTGTCGGCGGGCACGGTGCACCATTCGCGATAACCTCCGGCGGAAGATGAAGCAGCAGCAGCAGCGGCGGCAGGCAGGAGAAAAGCACTTGGGTGGCCGACATACCGACTGGAACTGATGCGGGACGGCGATCTCCAGCTAATACCTCAACAGTGTCGCCGCAATCTGGACGGGGACGTGGACCTTCACCTGCACCGCTGCCATCGGGTCGCGGGGGTTATCGCGACGCCGACAATTATGTTCCTGGCCTTACGTGTGCGCCGCCACTGTGTGGCGATTTCTCGTTGGATTAGTCGCGTCTTGGATTCAGACAGCGGAGCATCGACACACGCGCCGACAGCCGACAGTTGCGGATCAGAAATCAAACATTTTCAATATGCTGACGACATCGCACCGCTGGATGTGGTGCTGGATGTTTGTTTTGGCAATCTACGGAAGTGCTCACAATTACGCGCTGGGCTATTATCAGACAGCCGATGCGGTAAGCTTGGGGCACATTTCAATTATAGATTGCTTTGCCATTTAGACTTTGTGATTCCCCCTTCCTAGGTCGACTGTCCGCCCGGATATCAGAACGTCAATGGCTATTGCTACAGCTCATTGTATTGTCCTGCGGGTAAGAGCTCTGTTTGGGGGCGGTTCAATTTCCAGCTACATTTACACTTTTGTGTCTCTCTTTTTGCAGGCTACTACTTGGGCACAGATGGACAGTGTTACGCGCACAATGCGTTGGTATGTCCCACGGGTGAGTAGTCGCTCTGGCCATGAAGTAGCTGCAAATGTGGTGGAAACACCGCAATACAGAAACTTATCTGTGCAACTAGAGTCAAGCATCATTGTGCACACGCAATGTATGCTGTTCACGGTCATTCTCTTTGAAGCAGTTCGCTTGTGCGTGTCGAGCATCAGCGTTTGGAATTGTTGAGCGCAAGGATGGATGCTGTGGATGGAGCGAAAACTTTGACTTTTATATATATTGGATTTCTCCATTTCAGGCTACTACCTGAGCACGGATGGAAAGTGTTATTTGAAGGATCCGCTGCCCTGTCCGTTTGAATCTACAACAGCCACTGCGCCGGTCACAACCCCCCAACCCACTCCAGTCACAACACAACCCACCACGACAACAACAACAACGACAACCACAGAACGTACCACCACGACGACAACAACAACAACAGAGCCACCACCACCACCACCACCACCTGAGGTGCCACCTCCAGTGGAACTTGCACGCTGTCCGCCCGGCTCCATCTTCTACGAGGAGCAATGCCGCCGGATTGTCTGCTCGGAGGGTGAGTATTACGCGGGACGATGCCTGTCGCCGGCCTGTCCACCGGGCACCGTGTGGCATGGCAGAAGCTGCCAGGAGCCGGGCTATATAACCACCATACTGGAGATCGACAATGTGATCCGGAACCAGCACGAGTATACGCTGGCCACCGAGAACATCAATCGTGTGGAGTACGCCACACTGCGGCCCTACGACGAGGCGTACGACAAGAGCTACGAAGCCACCACCACGAGGCACGAGGAAGCCAACGATGTGCCGACAACCACTAAGCGTCCATGGATGTATCCCAGTGGGCGGACTACGCCAACGACGCTGCGGCCAGCGACACCGGATGTGTTTCCGGGCCGGAATCCACCGCCGGGCTGCTGTGTGGTGAAGAGTCCGCGGATCTGCATCAACTACGCACCCAACTGGGTCTGCTCCAGCCGGGAGCGCAAGCTGTGCGATCCGCGGGTGTGCACCCATCCGGTGATCTACCTCAAGCCGCCGCAGATTGTCGAGAGCGAGAACCGACGACGCCTCGTGATGCCGCCCAATCCGCCGCTGCAGGCCTGCAGCACGCCCGAGTGCAAGGAGAGCGGTGAGCGGAGCTCCCAGGAACCTCCTTCAATCATTCACTCATTCGATTCGAATTGCAGAATTCCTGGACTGCTCCGGCTGCAAGCACAACCAGCGGGACAAGTGCTCGGCGGGCTGCTATAGCTACTACTGTCCCAACGGCAGCTGTGCCTTCATGAACTCGCAGGACTACTGCGGCATCTATCCCAGCGGATTCGGCTGCAATGTGGACGATGGCTGCATCTGGGACTGGTGCCACAAGAAGTGCTACTGATGCATCAGCGTAAATCCAAATAAATGACTTTATTAATGAAATAAGAAATCAATTGTCGGAGCAAATAAAATACTCAAATTGTTTCTTTTTTATTAAATTATATTCTTATTATATTTATTTATATTTATTGTGCTGTCAGCTTACATAATTTGCAAACATTTTTTTGCGTTTGAATCATTCTCAGCTGTTAGCTTGTAACGGTCCCCGTTCGGCTGCGAGCTAGTTCGATTGCACGTCGAGCCAGCGAACTAGTTCGATGCGCCGCCAGTTCAAATCGAACCGGTGGCGCTCCGGCTGTGGTTCCGGTCCAGCCGGTTGCGGTTCGTGGACTCCACGAATCAACGGGGCTTTTTAGTCGTACCGACCAAGTAATCCAACGCACTCCACTCACTCGTCGTCGCGTCTCACGAACAGCTGCTAAAACGGACGGCTGTGCGCGCGCTTTGGCTTTCGTTTCGGTCCTCTGTGTGTTTTTGCGTGTCTTTGCGTGTCGGTAGAAAAAAACGAAAACGAAAAGCAAAGCGAAGTGTGTTTGAAATAAACGCCGCGACGCGACGTGTGTTGGCCTGTGTTTGCAAATACAAAAGTAAAAACATCAAAAAGTGTCGTCGCAGCAGAGGCGGAAACAACGGCGGCAGCGGCAGCAACAAAAGCAACAACGACAACAACAAGAGTGCATTGATTGCATTTCTGCCCGCCCCAACGCCAGCCCACTGCACAAACGTCATCCACGCCTAATTGTTGTTGCGCTCGCCGCGGCGGCGGCGTCTTCTTGAAGGTGGAACCGACTGTGAGAGAGGTACGCGTCATGCATTATGAGTGTGTGTGTGTGTGTGTATGAATTTGAGCGACTGTGTGCCGTATGCAGTAATAATATTTAATAAACAAAATTGTGCCCCCCCTTCCTTGCATTGCATAAAAAGAATTGTTTATGCAAATGGATCTATCTAGATAAATTAAATGATTCTCTCTGTTTCTCACTCGTTCTGTTTTCACCTCTCCCTTGCTGACTGGCTGACTGTCTGTCTGTCTGTCTGTCTGCCTGTTTTGTTCTACCCTTTCCATAGTGTTAATTGAAAGAAAAACGACAACAAAAATCAACAACAAACTTCCTGTGCTTTCTCCCTCTCCCTGTCCTCTGTACCCCTCATAACTGTTGCCAGTTGCCGTCTCTTTTCCCGGTTGCCGCAGACAACAAGAGCATTATTGTGGCAGTGGCAGTGCCCAGCCCCCGTCTCACCCTTCACCCATCTCCATTCCGCCCACGCACACACAAAACTTTAGCATTGGTTCGTGGGGTGGGGGAAGGGGTTTACGTGTGTGTGCGTGTGCATGTGTGGTGGTAAGAAAGTTTTTTGTATTTGCTTTTGTGATTTTTGCTGCCATTCAGCTGCCCTGCTGCTGCTCTCTCTCTCTCTCCCTCCCTCTCTCTGATTCTCTCTCTGTTTGATATTTGCCAGAAGAGTGCGGAAGTGCAGGGGGGCGGGGGCGAGTCGGGGAGTCGTTGAAGTTTTTAGTGCTGCATTCTATACTCTCCACTCTCCACTTTCCACCTCTTCTAACATCTTTCGCCGACGGCTCCAGTGGGAGCTTTTATAACGTGTGTGTGTGTGTGTGAGTTTGTGCTATTATTAAACCCCCTCCCTCCCCCCACTACACACACACACACAACTATGTTGTTGTGTATGTGTGCGAGGCGTTGGCGTTTTGACCAGAAGCTGAGGCTGAGCAAGAGAAATAATAAGCAGCAGCAGCAGAAGTTCTGTGCAACAAAAGGGCGAGGGAAGAGGTAGAAGGAGCGAGTGAGTGGGAGTGGGAGAGAGCATGCACAGACTGTGGAAGAGGGGCGAGCAAGGGAGTGCAAGGGCAGTGCAGTTAATAAATAAATCAAATGTAACATAAAAATAATATATGTTTGGAAATCAACAAACATGCAGCAGAAAAGAAAAGGAATTTTTACGTTCAATCTTTCGTACAAATCCCCACCGCACCCCCTCCGCACAGACTCCCTGTAATAAACCGTTTTACGATCTTCTCCTCTGCGCTCCCCTTCTGACTCTCACCATCTCCTACGCCCTTTCCCACTTGTTGTTTTTATGACAGTTAAGCTATTTGCCGTATGACATGCATGTATGACAGATGCCAGCGCCCCGCTATGCGTCGCCTGTCAACACTGCCATTAAATGCAGGCCTGCTGTCTCCCCTCTCCAGCTGCGCTGTTCAGCCCACTGTCGCAAGGCTCTCCTACCTCCCTCCCTCCCTCCCTCCTCCAGCACTCTTCAGTCTATTCCCAGACTCTTCATCTCCTGCTTGCTCTCTACTGTAGCTCTTCTTTCGCCAAAAACAAAAAAAAAAAACCAACAAAAACTTTGTTTGTGTATGTTGCCAGGCATTTTAATTACGGATAGGGGCTGGCAGGCGTGTGGGGGGGTGCGAGTGTGGGTGTGCTGCGAAAGGGTGTCTGATGGGGCGGCACGGCACCGCACCGCACCGCACCGCATAGGACACAGTGTGGCCGTCTTTTCGCAGCTACTTTTACGCATGTTTTCGCGCAGAGACGCAAAAAGCAGGCGGCTTTCGGCTTGACATAAATTGTTGCTGCCAAACAACAAGAAACTGGGCCACGCCTACAGAAACGAAACCCATGGGCAACAAACATCAAATATCAACAGCAGAAACAGCAACAGCAGCAACAACAAACAACTGCCGCTTGGCTTGTCGCATGTAATTGCTTGCCACAAAGTAAATGACAATAGAACAAGGCAAAAAAAAAAAAAAGAATATACATGACACCGTCACAGGCACAGTGGTGCAAGGATTGAGATCAAAGTACAATCATTAGTTACAAAAACCGATCCAAAACAACAAAAGTTCCAAATCTTTTACAATTTCCAATTAAAATGATTGCACGTGATTATTTGTTTGAGTTAAATATTATTCTTTCGGGGTTTTGGCTCACATTACACACAACAAACACAAAACACTCAAATGTAATTAAATGGTATCCCCTTTTTTGTGCCTACCCATTCCACGGTGGCAGCCAGGGTCTCTGTGTAACTAAAAACCGCAAAAGCTTGTCACTCCCTCTTCCCCACCTCCCTTTCCCGCTTCCGTACCCAACCAACTCTCTCGTGTTCTCGCCCGCTCGCTCACACACTTCTCTATGCTGTCGAAGTTGTTTGCTTCCGCTCTCGCGGTTTTTGCCCCTGTATGTGTGTGTGTGTGTGTGTGTGTTTGTGTTGTAAAAGTATCTCTTGGCGGACTGTACGTGTGGGCGGCAGCATTAGAAAAAATAAACCTCAAGCCTCAAGTTCCAATTGAAGCTTGAAAAAAAATAAATAAATACTTGGCAGATGACGTCGTCTGTACGCGTCCGCGTCGCCCTCTTTGTATGGGTTTGGTTTTGTCGTCAATCAAATTTCAAACGTAGCCCCCCCCCGCTTTGACGCACTCCGATTGTCTTCGATACTGAATCCGATTCTGGCTGTGGCAGGCACTGTGCCCCACACACACGCACACACACACGCAAGCAGACCCCGTGCAACACACTGACTGTCAGGCAAAAATAAAACTGATAAGGCAAACAAACACGCAAACATTTTCTGCTATTTGCGTATCCAATATCGTTTTTTGGATACCATTCCGTACATTTGTTGTCTGTCTTTAATACCAACAGACGAGGTGGATACCCTTACAGGAGGGGCTACTAAGTTATCAACTAAAAAGTAAAAGATTTCAACGAAAATCAGGTACCACTGAATCCTAACTCTAATCAGCATTGGGGAGGGACTCTCAGCCCCGTTAGCTTTTCAGTGCCATCTTTTGCATATTTTAATAATTAGGATTCCATTGCCCAAGCTGCAAGTGTATAGAAAACTTCGTTCAAGCCGAAACCCTGTTCTGTTTGCATGCACTATTTTCAGTTATTTATTATTTTTTTGGTCAAAGCTTTTGGCCATTTAATATTCATTTATTCAGCCATGTTTATTTATTTATTTTGCGTGTCTCTTTCTCTCCCTCTATCTCTGCGTCTCTGGGTGAAATACCAACAGAAACTGAAAACGTGAAATCGCATGCTACGAGCAGCCATGGCCATGATTTTGATTTTGATTTTTTTTAAGCAGGCAATAAGCGACAAGAGGCAGAGTCAACACACACAACACCCAACAGACAATAGAAATCCAAAATAAAGCCAAATAAAGAGGCACTTGGCATCTATTCGATACCCTTGTGGGAGGGAGGGGAGTGCCATTGATGGCTTTGACAATATATTGTTGTACTCGTTGCTTATTGGATTGCTTGATATTTTAGTGGGCTTTCGACATAAGTTTATTGACTCGCATTAACCCTCATGGGTAGGCTGCAGCATAAGGGCTGTGGTTTAAAATCTGCATAATATAATAATAAATATAATATAGTATATTTTTGAATGGTCAATGGCCACATGGGGTGTACGAAGATGGTCTGTTCAAACAGCTAAAGCGAAGAGTTTGCAGGTTATTCTTGGTGTCTTGGATTAAGTGATAACCAACAAAACTCTCCACAAATTTATGGCTTTGGTAAGGAAAGTTTGTAGAATAACTTTCCATTGAGTAATTTGGTAAACTTTTATTGTCTTTTAAATTACAAACTACAAAGTTCAGCAACAGTTGAAGTGCCCTCAAAGCCATGTTCTTTAAATGTTTTTTTTTCTAAGGCATTATTACCTCGATTGAAAATCAAAAGAATGACAGGCCCATGCCCAAGAACCAATTAATTTCGACCTTGCAGTCAAGTTTAATATTTCTTACATCCATATATAGTACACATACATAGACGCACTCGTATTGGTTTTTGTATGCGTGGCAACTGGTTTTTATCTGGTTCGAGTGTGCAATTTAAGTATTTCAAATAAACGATTTTCCGTATGTCTTTTTTTGGAATTTATTTGGGTAAAAATAAACCCAAAAGAAGAACAATTCCAATGGGAGACATAACAGAGATATATGTACTACATACACTCGTGGATATAGAGGAGATTCCATGCCATGCCCGTTTTCTCTATGGCCCCAAGTGAGGCCAAAAGTTTTCTTTGTATCTCATAAATTCTTTTGTTTTCCTTGTTTTTCTTTGATTTTCTTTGGCGCGCACGTAGTAGAAAGAAAACTGGGTAACAAACAATCATAAAAAAAAAGTGAAAATACAGTGGGAAAATTGTCGCTGTCTGCGCTCCACTGCGATTACAGCAGCAGCAGCAACAGCAGCAGAAACAGCAGCCTCAAAACTAATTAGTTTCGCTGCATTCAAGCTGAATTTTACTTTTTCCTGTGGCTCTGGAAAAACGTCTGCAGACTGCAGCTAAGATTGAGTAAGACTTTCTTCCCCCATGCCTCTGGCCGCCCCCTCGCTGCGATTGTGCAACGTCCACAGACACAGAAAGACAGTGAGAGAGAGAGATTGGGGTGGGGTGGAGGAGAGATGGGAAGACAAATTCAGTTAACTGTTACACACAGTCACTGACTGACTTAATTCCCTACATTTTTACGATTGCATGAGAGAGCTCTGTGGAAGCTCTTTGCTGGCATCGCACAGTGGATCCATTCCATCCATGATTTAACAGAATAGAAAGGCTTGCCGATAAGCACAGTTACATTGCATATATCCTTTCGCTTATGGGAAACTTGCATCAAATATATAACTGATGGGCTAGGAAATGCTCTGAAACGGTAACGAAACGAAAAACGATTTCCCTGTGGAATATTGGAGGCAGGCTGATTGTGCAATGATGATTCGATAAGGCCGCTGCCTATTACGAGACTGTTGATGTGTGTCCGTCCCATGATTAGCTCTCTCCACACATCTACACATCCCCACAGCGCAGATTGTTTGTCGATGCAACGATGCTATACTATTTATAAACGCTTATTAGGCTGAAAGAAATACCTGATTTAATATTGATAATGCCCCTGATAATGGGGATGGAAAATTATACAGCTTTTGCGCTTAATTATCAGCAATAATCTGGCGCCATGCATACACATATCATCTGTATGGTGTTATCAGGAAAGTCATCAGCGAATCAGTATAGATAGAGGGATCAGCAATACGTAAGGTAATCGTGAAAGCTATTTGCTTTTAATTAGTGATTTTTATTTATTATATAAACGTATTATATATATATATTATATTATTGCAGTCGAGGTAGGGGAATTCCCTACCATTCCCTAATAATTCCTGCACTGGAATCTATTAACTCTGGCCCACAAGTGTACCCCATTAAACTATCATCAACACTCTCAATTGTATGCCTCGTAAATATTTAATTTTATCCCATCGATTGGCCATCTGTTGATTCACTCTTACGAGCCATTTCCCCAAATGTGCGGACCGACCTTCATCCCGGGGACCACTGTGTCGGCGATTGTTTCTGGCTTTGGGTGTAATCGGTGCTATAGCAATGCCTTGGCATCTAGTCATCTTATGGGGATTACTGGGATGCTGCTGCAAAGTTTTTTTTTTTTTTTTTTTGTTGCGAAAGAGCTGAAGCTGACGGCAGGCAGGGGCGCATCATGTAATAAAAAGTATCACAGATGTCCCTCTGTCTCGCTCGCTGTCTCTGGTCTCTGGTCTCTTTGGGTCTCCGAGCATCTTTGGGCATTAATGAATGAATGAATGAATGAATGAATGGAAAACCCCGTCTCAGGCTAAGCCGGCTTGTCCAACTGACATCAGAGCGCCGCGGCGCCCCATCTGAGAGGTAGTTACGATGGGAGTTGCCACGCTTGGTTGCGCCTCCCGCACCTAACAAGAAACCCCGCAGATTTTTTTTTTCTTCTCTTTTTTTGATAAATTTCCATAAAAAAAGAATCAAATGAAAGAGGGAACCAACCAACAACAAACAAAAAAAATTGACAATGTTGAGAGGTTTTTCTTTTGCAGCCGAAAGTAAATCCTCGGGTCTGTACTTATGCGGGTGTACATATATATCGGAGGAGAATATATGTATATATATATATATACTTACTATGCAAATCAAGTAATTTGTCTCTGAAGCATTTGTCTGGCTTCCGAAAGAGAGCAAAAGAAAGCCAGTGACAGCGATGGGGCATGGAGATGCAAATGCAGAGAGCAGATGAGGCAGCCACAACTTCCGGTGTCAATTTTTTTGTTGTTGTTGTGCGTCTTCTTGCCTCTCAACTTTTTTTTTGGTCTGTCGGTTGTGTAGGGGGAATATTTTATAAATAAATTACTAAATAAGATGGGGGACGGCACCTTGTACCCGCTTCGTATTGTAGTTTTGCGTGGAAGCTGAGGGGGACGCCTCGTATTTTTTTTTTTTTTCTGTTGCCGTTGTGTTTCCTTATGTGTTGGTTGGCTGTGTATGCAGGTGGAAGCTGTTATCGTAGTCGTTGGCGTCTTGCGAAAGAGTTTCCATCATTTGGGACCTCTACCCTGTGCCCTCTACAGATACGGTGGTGTTATGAACTTGAAGGAGGGTTAGAGACACTGACCGGATGCGAGGTACAAGAAATTAAGAAGCATGGGAACAAATACGCACACCCCTGCAGCAGAAGGGGTCTATGTGGACAGATTTATTGGACGGACATCTTTCGCCAATTCAAAGTCATAGAGATTCTATAAATTTCTCTACCAAAGCCAAAGACCCTTCTTAAGATAATAATAGTAATAATGGAAGAAAAAATAAAAAACGATCTTAATATAAATTTTTTTTTTTGTAGTATTTATTCTATTTTATGCTATAAAAATATTGCTATCCAATTCAAGATAAAATATTTCCTTTTGATTCTTCATATCAATATAATTAATTGCAATATTTATCCTAGCGAGGGGAATTTAATCGCCTAAATACATCATTGATCCTCTCTCCACTTCTTTTTTTTTGGTAATTTCTAGGGTATGCAGAGTCTCGCAACTTCTATTTTGTGTAGACTTGATGTTCATTTTGGATTTCCTTCGACTCGACTGTTCATTTCAAAGCCATTAACAAATGGCAAGAAGCAGCCAAATTATTATTTCAATATAAAAATAGCTAAAATATGCTTAATTTAGTTGCGACCAGTAGTATATGTCTTTGTACGTACGTATGTATCTGTCTGTGTGTATCCCACATAATTATTTTTGGTTAAGTAAGGCCAGAAATTGAGCGTCGCGTCTGTCGGATGCCGCCGCGTGGATGTCAGCGACGCCCACCATGACGCCACTGCCACTGCCACCGCACGCCAACAGGCAACAGAAACGGCAACAAAACGGCAGAGACAACGTCAGCCAGCCAGTGATGTAGATGTGAGCCCTAAAAGCAGCCAAAGAATTATGGCTGTATTTTCTTTATTTAATAAAGTAAATTTATGCTTTGGTACAATTGTTTTTGGCCCGCCTGGCCTGGCCTGCCACAGGGGCACATCCACTTCCATATCTGTTGTACACTGTGAGAAATTCCCATGGCCTTCCCTCCCACGGTCCGCGTGCCGGCACTGCGGTCCATAAAATCGCCCAAAAAGCGTAAACCAAATTAGTTCATTTATATGTATGAGACCAGAGATCTCTCTCTCACTCACTCTCTCTCTCTCTCTACCGTTCGAGTGCTGGGGCCAAGTTGGTCAACTTTTATGGGCATTGCGGCAATATATTGTAGGATTATTATAATATACTTGTATACTGTAGACTGTACATTGTACTTGTCTTTTTCCTCCGGCCAAAAGGGTCAAGGGTCACTTGAAAGGGATTGCGAGGGTGTCTGATATTCAAGTATATGTTCAAGTGTATGTGTGTGTGTGTGTACTCAATGGAAGTTGGCATATGGAAGGTTAGGTTTTGTTCCGAAGGAGGCTTGAAAATATTTCGATTTGATTGTGCCCAAGTGGTTGTTTGATTGAGCAACAGTGCTGGATTTATTTGCAGTATATATTACACGAATATGTAGATGGGATAATAGGAGATGGAATAGTATTATCTTAATAAATATTTACCTAAATAATAAATAAATAAATATCAAATCAGTTTAGTCCACACCTTTAATAATAATAGATACCCGATATGGCTTTCTGGCAAGATACGGCGAATATATCTGTTCGTTTCTGTTCCAGCTTTCGCCTGGTTTCTTTTAAAGTTTGCATCCTTACGCCACCGGATCTCTCCTTACCCCCCCCCAGAAAAAAAACAATCATCTTGCTGTCTCCTACAAGCCGTGTAATGACCTGGTCCAAAACACACAATAGATTGTATTTTATTGCGCGCCTGGATGAATGTTGATAAGGACCACAATGTGCTCCCACTCGTACTTTGCTCCCCAAAGCGTTCCCCAAACAGAATCAAGCAATACTCATAAAAATACAAGTTCAAACATTGATTTTTTATGACCCTTGGCTCCAAAATCCCGCCACCCGCGACCCGCGACACGCAACACTCGAGACTTCACGCCACAACAGCACTGAGAATTTTCACCTTAATTTCTATTCTCTTCACATTTTTGGTTTGTCTTGAACTTGTTTCTCCCCACCACGTCACGCCACACCAACAAAAATTTACTTGAACGTTTTGTTGTTGTTGGTATTTGGCCAGCACTAAATGGATTCCGTTGAAATCGGCTTGATCTTGATATCTTGGTTCTTTTTGGGTACCCGTACGTTTCTTTCCCGTTTTATGGTGTTTTCATCTTGTTTCTTCTGGCTTGTCAAGATCTCATTCTTTTCGAAGATGTAGGGCCTGTCATTCAGTCAGTCACTCATTCCGCTCCCTCACTCAGTCAGTCAGTCATTGAGTCAGTCATAACGTGGTCGTCAACGCAATGCCAACGCCTCTGCCTTTGGGCCGCCTTGCATTTCCACAATCACATTTGATCTTCTTTTTGGCCATATTTCCCTGACGATTTCTTTGGCAAAGATCGAGAGCTAAATCTATAAATGATTTAATAGCCTTAAAACCTTTTTTTAAAACTCTTTTTTAGTACGTTAAAAAATATATTTACTGTATTTGAGGTATTTATTGATTGTTTTAAGTTTATGCAGCAAAACTGTGGTTTAAATTATGTTTTTAAAAATCGTGGTATATATTTTGTTTCCTTCTACAATTCTGTTATTAATTTTATATTTTTAGTGCTTATATTTTGGGAATTTCTGTCTTTATTTCTAATTCAATTTTCTTATTGGAAATACCCAACAAATTTCCCAAAGAAATCTCCAAGTATATCTGCATAAACATTGATCATTATCTAGAGAAAAGAAACCTACAATCAGTAGAATTTTCCAAGCTCATAAATATTTATTTTCAATAGAAACAAAATCGTTGACTCAAGGCAGCTATCAGAACGGGAAACCCTAAAACCCCAACATAATCAAAGTGGAAAACCATTTACATTTTGTAGAGAGATTTTCTTTTTGAGGGAGGTCATAAATCTGTAGATGGTCGCACATTGATTTTAGTTTAAAAGAGAGTAAGAGAGAGATTTAAAAAATGCGATTTTTAGCACGTGTTGTGGCCAGATGTTTCCCTCAAGAGAATCTGCTCTTAAAAGCGAGCCAAACCCAAACATCGCATGGAATAAAATGTGTGTAATAAAATAGAAAGAATATTTATAGCTGAGACGTCGATATGTCTAAAAATAAAAGACGAAACCATCAGAGCAAAACGCACACACACACACACACACACACACAAAAAAGGAGAGGAGAGCTCTAGCTGCCTCAAGCTCATGCTTATGCCCCATGCTCATGTCCCATGCCCCATGCCCATACCCTGGCCATGTGCACGCGTTCTCATTCATGGAGGCGCCGTGACCTGCCCCATACTCCCACGCAGCAATCGTTCCAATCAGTAGGGTCGGGGTGGTGCTGGGGCCCTTTCGGTATAGACATATCCACTTGGCAGAGGCCAGGCGGGCCATAACAGAAGAGAATGGAGAGTGCGATGGATGGACATTGATTTAAATCGATATTTTGCGGTTGAGCTCATTTGGCGTAAAATAAACTTGCCCTCAAAGTCAATAATCCCTTTGTTCACCCGGCATTCCGCAGCCATATTCCCCTCCAACCGCACTCCCCCTCACACCATTTACCCCCGTCACTCCTTTTGGCATTTTGAAATATGCTCGCACGTTCCCTTTTCACTTCGCACTTGTTAACAAATTTTTCGTGTAAACATCTCGGCAAATGGACATGGAAATGGGAGAAACTTCTGAGAACGAAATGGTATTGCCTGGTTGGCCGTTTCATTGTTTATTGATTGCATGATTTGGTTTCCTCATTCTTTTGGTTAACTTCAACGCGTTGCAGGTATGGGGCAAGTCCCCACATATCCCCACCTGACCCCTTGGTCTGGTTTTCACGGTACTGTGTGCTGTTGGAAAGTATTGGTTTCTAATGGCTATCCGTAGGAGCTATTTCAACGTTTCTCTGAGAGATCTTTCTATAACTACAACTCCCACGAGCGGTGGCAATCTATTGACATCCTCTATCTATTTTTCCTACTTGTTTTTTTCTTGTTTTTGCTGTCTCTAGGTTCGTGCGCCTTCCTGCCCCTCTACACCACAGAACGTGACATTTGAAGACGCAGAAGAACCATTGAAACGGCTTCCCATTCCCCCCTCCATTCATTTGCTGGCTCGCTTCCACTTCCACTACTGCATTCAATCATTTGATCAGGCTGTCATTCAATCAGTTTAATGGCATTTTCTGTTTTGTTATCTGACGCTGCTCCGCTGCTGCTATCCTGTCCTATCCTGCTGTTCCCCTCCTTCTTCTGCTCGCTCTCTGCTGCCGGGGGGTAAGCTTGAACCGGAAGTTGTAATTAATGCGCGCCTTGGGGGCGTTTTCCTGCTTCCGCAGTGAGAAAGAAGTCCTGCTACGTGTCTGTGTCTACCTCTCTGGATCTATTCGAGTGTTCCAGTGAATGGGTGTGGGTGGGTGTGGGGATGTGTGCGGGCGAGTTTATTTATAGGGAGTGCATTCAGGAGAACCTTTGTCTCTGCCACTGCCACTGCCACTGCATACGAGTGGGGCAAATTTGAAGTGGGGCAGCGTCACCTGAGCTACGAGTACAGCGAATGCCGTTGCCAATGAATCGATATACAGACAGCAGTACAGTGAAGGAATTTCCTGATTTTACATGTTTTCAGAATTTCTAATTTGCAGAACTTTACAGCAATGACTTTTGCCATCGATGGTTTTGGGCTCTAGACAGTTTAAAGTCGCATAAATTGAGGGATTTTGCATAGCTTAAAAACGTAAAAATAAAGGGGAATATTGATTATGAGGGTGGGGTTCCTGCTTCGAATTGAAGCTCAGGCATTGTGCCCCTAGAAATAATTTTCTTTCTACTTTAGAATGCTGGATTTATCTAATAAAAATAAATATAAACTTAAGTAAAAACTCATAATCCTGCGTAGGAAAATAAACTTAATATTTTCCCCAGAAAAGTTAATTAATGAAAATACTTAATGCCAAATATGTGAAGCTGAAATATTTATATCTCCACTCTTCGCTACTGTCCTTCAATTCGTCTCGTTATTTTTCTGCTCCCTTTCAGAAATCTTTAGCTCAATTTTCCAATTAAGTTTGACAAAAAAAAAAAAACACAAATATTTTATGCACATTCCGAATAATCGTATTTCAGTGGAAAATGAATCAACCTTTGTGAGGGAGGGGCATGCACTGCATGGGGATATATAAATCCTGAAAGGCCATAGACAATTTTCATCCGCTTTTGTGTATATGTGTGTGTGTGTGTGTATGTGTGGAAGTCTTGGCCAAAGTTCTGGCTGCTTTGGAATGCGGCGCCAAGTTCTATGCTTTGCTGAAGTTATGCCAGAAGTTGTGTCCCGTGGCTGGGCAGGCTGTGAGTGCTCTGACATCTTTCTTATCCCATTTTCTGTGGTGCGATATGGCTCAGGGTCAAAGGCTGGCCTCATTGATGAGGTTAAGCCGTTCCTTTTGGCTGCTTCTTAGTGCCGCTCGAGTAGGCAGGACTACCCCTCCCCGCCACTCTGCCCACATCAGTCAACGACTGCCCCTCGATGTATGCAATAAATTGGCTTTCCTTGAACTGCCACACGCGCACACAGCGCACACAGCACACACACACACAGCAAAACACACACCTTTAAAAGCTTTCAATCGACTTGCTCCCCTCCACTCTCGACGCTCTCCGCTTAGGCTAAACGGTTAATTCGCCAAAACACAAGCGGCAAACAAATTGTCGAGGAGTGGCGAAGGCTACGGCTAAGGATGGGGATGGGGATGGGGGATGGGGGATTGGCCATTTGTAAGAAACCAAATCGAAATGACATTTCGGTTTAGTGAAAAAGACCAAAAAGGGAGAAGCCAATTTCAAAGCACACGAGGTAGAACAGGAAGCAGACCAGCGAGAGGGAGAGGCAGAGAAAGAGAGAGAGCAGCAGAACTAAAGGCCGAAAAGGAATAAACCAACAAAAAAGAAAAAAAGAAAAAGGAAATGGCAGTGGCAAAACAGGAAGCAGCAGCGGCCGCAGCATAGAAAAGGCTAAATGGGAGTACACTGCAAGAAACGTATATTAATTGAAGATAAATGCTACAAAAATACAAGAAATTAGTTTATTTATCTATTTTCTAACAGTAAACCTAACAGTTAGATTTGTGGAGTGGAGTCAGGCAACGAAAAAGACCAAATTTCACTCTCTATGATTTTCTTTCAGTTAAATTTATGCTCGAAGAAAACTATGCCCCTGCCAAACACTTTGTATTGACGTGTTTTAGTGGCCATTTCTTCCAGTGCAATAGCACTCAATTGCTGTGGCAGTGGCCGAGGCAGAGCCCTCTAGGCAGAAGTAGCGACCGCAGCGCAGCAGCAGCAGCAGAGACAAAGCCAGAGCAGAAGAGCTGGAGAGCAGAAGTCGCAGCAAAGACCCAAGCACAAGAATTAGAGAGCGAGACCGAGACCGAAAAAGAGCCGGTGGCAAAAAAACAAATGGCCAACAATTGACTTGGCCAATAAAGCATAAAGCCGTTAAATTCGAAAATCAATAGCTCCACGGCCGGAATGTTTCCGCCAATTGTGTCCTGCATCCGTTGGTATCCGTTTCGCTTTAAGTGGCCTCACGCTGAAGCTGAGAAGGTCCTTGTGTGTGTATGTGTGTGTTGGTGTGTGTGCGTCAAATGAAGGACGACAAATTGCCAAACGCGCCACGAACATTAAACAATTTTGCAATTTGTTTCCATTATTTTAAGCTGCCTTCAGTGGCAGGCAGGCTAGCAGGCTAGCACCTCCCGCCCTTCCATAATTTTCAGGACACACCCCAAAGGACGGTGGGGTGTGGGAGGTGGGGTTGGGGCAGGCATCTTCTTCCTTGCTCATAATTGTGTCAAGGAGGTTCATTCGCAGTCATTAGCGACAGAGGGCGTGTACAAAGTACACCTCCCACTCTGCCACTCTGCCGCTCTGCCGCTCTACCACTTTTCCGCACTTTCCCGCTCTCTTGCACACATCAACGTGTGCGATGGCCTTGTCGCTCGTGCTCTGGCGCCCGCCTGTGCCCCACCACACTGTCATGTGTCATGTGAAACAGCTGTTAATGGTACAAGTGTCTCCGTTATTTCGTAAAATTTTACATTTTATTCTTCGTCTCTTAATGTCTCTTGTGAAGTGTTGGCGAGGCCATTTACTTAAGCTAAATGCTTACAAGATGTCTGTCTGCATGATGGCACCTAATCTCTGGTGGGATGTTGGACGAGCTGCAGAGCAGAGGGGGAAAAACAGAGATCGAAGTAGATAATCAGTGGGCAGGATTTTCCAATTTGGAAGCAGTCCAACAAATAATGATGAAAATAGTGAAACTATCCAGAGAATAATTAATGGAATTGTGCAAGAAATCAGCATTAAAGGGATACTTTTTTTCCAACTATTTTGTCTATGGAATTTCACATCGGATTTGGCAAAGATACCTCAGATTCGTAGATATATATATATAATCTCTTGTAAATCTATACATTTGTCTCAGGCAAATGAATGATCTTTTTTGTTAAAGTTCCTAGCACATATTACCATAGATTTATAGATTTAATAGTCTAAGAAATTTACGGATTTTCTTGCACTACCAAAACACACATCAACATCTGTCGTAGCAGTACCAAAATATGTGCATCTGTATAGCCTTGAACTCCACAAGTACCACGCATTGAAATATAAAATCATAAATCATGAATAAATAATGCAATTTGTTGCATTTTCATTTCCATTATCACAAAATTTTTATTTATTGTAGCTCAAAATTCCACAGAGAATAATTAGTGTTGCCATAAATTATTTCATATAAATAATTGCATCGCTCATTAGCATAAAATAAATTTAAAATCTCTCATTAAAGCTCTTCTAATCGGGTTTAATGCACATGAAATATGAAATTTCCACAGATCCCCCCCTGTTTAGTATGTAATCCAACTTAATTCCAACATAATTCTGCTGCTGATGTGGATAAACTAGCTGACATTTCATTTCCATATGTTTTATACAACTTAACCATTTCTGTGACAAACTTTATCAAAGGATTAGCTGAGGGGTGTGAAGGCTTCTGTACAACTCTTGCCTCAAAACTTTCAGCAACCGCAAATGTTGACGACATTTGTCTAAGCAGATGCTGCCCTTCAATCAAGAGAGAATACCCGGGCCAATTTGATAATCCTCCATCCATTCAACCATCCGAACATCTGGCCCCTGTTAACACATTTGCTTGGCCCACAAAAGCCACACAGCAAAAGTCTGCTTGCCTGTCAAGCGAAAACTACGAAAACTAAGACATCGCATCAATAAGCCTTAAAAGACTTCATATTGCCGTTTGCTTCGTGACTCTGAACGGCAGCAGGCTAAGCTCCTCGTTCCAAACATTGGATACCCTGGCAGATAAATCCTTTTAAATGATGGATTATGATAATTGAAATTTATTTACATTGAAATCACATCTGAAAACGATGGAAAGTAAAATTCTGTTAAAAATTTAAATACGATTTTCTAGGGTATCCAAGGGGAGAAGGAAGAACAGAAAGAGAGACAGCGAGGTGTTTTAGACACGTGCAGCATTTTGGGAAAGCCAACGGTATCCGCATGCCAAGACACCGGAGTGCAGAGTGACTGACTGAATAAATGAGTGAATGACGAGTGAGTGAGTGAATGAACGCCATCGAGTGAGTGAGTTGGATAATTTGAAATCGTGACAGAGTGTGGTGTGGGCGGCCCTACACGTAGGCCAATGTTAGGGCATGGCCTGATGAATATGTTGAAATCAATCAGGTTAACCGAAAAAGCAACGACACGTTTCCTTCAGCCCCCCCGCCCAGCACAATCTCTTCCCTCAATTGGCTCATGATATGTGACTTGGGTACGTGAAAATTGCATTTCAATTTCTCTCTCTCTCTATGTCTCTTTGGCGCTGTGTCTCATATTGGAAGACGTCACGTCATGTCTTGTCATGTCAGGTGCGTGGGTGGGTGGGTGGTTGCTTTACGGTTATGTGTCGCATGTGCCCTGTCATCTTCAGTGTGCTCTGGGTCGCTGTTGCATTTGACATTTCACTGTTGTATTTATTAAAATTGAAAAAAAAATACGTTTTCCCCACAACAAGAGCAGTTTCCTCATTTTTTTTTACTTCCCTTTATTCACTGGATATTTTTCTTTCTCTCTCTCCCTCTTCCTCTCCTTTTCTATCTCTTTCTCCTTCCCTTTTCTTTCTGTAAACTTGTTAAAAACTCATTATTGTGTTTGAAACAGGTCAAATTCTGTGTTTTTTTTTCCGCATACACTGGCAGCGGGTATGATGTTGTTTTTAGTTCCATCTGGCCAGAAGCTTACACAGATTGTTGGCTCTTAAAATTTATCACATAATGTTAAGGGAAATTGAGGAGACTCATGACTAGCACTTTAGATTGGGAGTTCACCGCTTATATTGAATATTTTACATATATAATATATTAATAAAATAAATTAGCTAGACAGTTTTAGGAACATTGGCACTGGCTGTCAATATATTTTTCGTTATATTTGCATGAATTTGCCCCAATCACTCGTCTCTCTTCGTGGCCGAAGATGAGAAAATCGAGAAAGTTGCTAGTTTTCTGCTATTTTGGATTCGTTATTTCATAGCTTAAACTTTATTAACAAATTGAAGTTAATGTCTTACGAAAGTGTTGCAGAGCAACAGCAACAAAACAACAGCAGCAGCCTGTCCCCCGATAATCGAAGCAATAATTTGTGTATTTCTAGGTACTTTGTGTGTAATGTGTACAAGTCTTTTTCTGCTTCCCTTTGTACGAAATGGTTCCAGATCTGGCGATGCGGCGCTCGAGCATCGCCGTGGAGAAGCTGTCACAGTTGCCCCCCAGCTCCTGGAAGCCGACAATATAGTCAGTTGTCATTCGGTCCTTCACCAGCAGAATCTCGGGTGTATGATTGATGCGCAGGCGTTGCTGCAGGAATTTGGCATCCTCGATATTAATTTTGCAGAACTTGGCCTCCAGATGCTTGGCGGCCAGGAGCTTCAGGTGCGTGTCCATGATGCGGCACTGCTGGTCGCCAGTGCGATGGAACAGCAGAACGATATTGGCATATTGTTTTGACAATTCGAAAAACTCCTTCTCGCCGGCCAGCTGTGTGTAGGAGCCATTTTGGAGCCAGTCTGGCTTTTTTTTGTTGCCAGCAGTCATTTTTGTATAAGCTTTTGGTCGCTTTGGCTAAGAGATTTATAAGTTGTATTAATAATTCACGTAAATTTTAAATTTAAATAATTTACCCACACAAAAAATGTTTTCAGAATGTTTTCAGCTTTACAAGTTGTGAAAAAGTGAATTGGATCTGAGCCTAAAAACTCACAGATTGCTGAAACATTTATAAATTTGTTTGCTGTCAAAATACTGACAGTGTGGCAGCCTGAGATTAGAAATGAATTCCGTAAATGTATAGTAAAGTATTTTATATTATCCCCTGCTCATCCTCTCTCTTACAGTGCAGCTTAGCAGTAAGGGGTTTCAATTTGTTTGTCTCAGTTAGCTGTAGATCGTCATGTGTATATGCACAGCCATGGACAGCCCATGTATCGAAGGAAAGTGTATCCAAAGCTGTAACTTCCAAAGAGCTGTCCTTCCATTCTTATTTGTTGGCTGTTTCATGTGGTTCGTGTTGCTTATTTGGACACTCTCTGTTGGTGTCCGTGTGTCTGTGTGTGTGTGTGTGTGTGTGTGTGTGTGTATGTTGTGGCACTTGTATCGCATATCAATTAAAAGTTTCGCCCCAAGTTGTAATCAGTTTGAGTGGAGTCTGTGTCTGTGCCCTGTGCCCTGTGCCTGTCTGTGTGTTCTTTGTGTTGCCTGCTTTTGGGCGTGCCCAAGTGATTCGGCTAATGATTCCCGGTTACATGCCACGGCACAGCATTTGTTGTTGTTGTTGCTACATTGTATTCGCTTTGTTTTCCGTTTCACTGGATGCCATGGGCTCTGCTCTTGTTCGCAGTGTAAAAGGGGGGCGGCAGCCACTGCTAATGGCTGCTCTAATTTGCCAGATTAAAGGTGGCTTTAAGTGGCAATCGGATTGTTGGCTTCATAAGCGGATAAACGAGTAATTATTTTTAGATTTGAGTTGTGTTTGGCGTGTGTAAATATCAACAATGGGAAGCTAAATAGCAAACAATTTGGCAAGACCTGTGAAATTATCTAAAAGATTTAGCGATTTTTTTTTTTGTTGCACTTTATCTCCCTGAATGCTTTCCCCTTGCATATGTATTTTTGTTTCCAATAAATTGCATTCCACAGCCCAAAGAAAGTCGCACAGCCGACAAATCAATAAAATTAAAGCAAAACCTTGAGCAATAACGGCAAACCCCCCCAATGGCAAGGGAGGGAGCTGCAAGGGAGCTGCAGCCATGTGCCAGCCATTTAGTTAGATCGTTATAAAAACACTCTCTCGCATCTGCCTGTGTGTGTGTGTGTGTGTGTGTTGGTGTACAGCTATATCCATATCCATACAGACACGACGCCCATAACTACCCAAAACCATCGCATCGCATCGCTATATCGATATATCGGGGTACGCTGTGGCCTGGCCTGCGGTTGAACGTGATTTTTCAAATGTCACGCACACACGGAATGATATGCGGCGGAGGTGGTGGGTGGCTGGTGGGGTAACAGTAAATCTGTTTTGCGTGGGTGCGAAAAAAAAAAGAGAAGAGAATTCAATGAAACGCTTTCGCTTGAAAACTGCCAGCGATAACACAAAACTATTCATAAAACGCCGCTTGTAAACGTGTAACTGATAGAACTAATCGGATAATTGCAATGCAATGGATAGCTGCTGGCAGATGGCAGAGGGTGTTACGTGAGGGAGCCGTGGAATGCTAAAGCTCAGACAGGTAACAAGCCCAGTCAATCGGCTGGCAGATAACCAGGAGAAGTACACCGCAGAACCTTCCTAGAGGATGGTTCCAAATGGAACTGCTTGTATTTACTCGTAGGAGGGACTTGGCTACTGGTACCAGGTAGAGGAGCATACCTCTGCTTAGTAAAATATCTTTTTCTGAGAATTACTTTGTGGCCGGAAATTCGAACCATTTATTTCTTAGAACATCTAAAAAATACTGTAACCGTATGCTTCCGTCCATCAAAAACAGCGGCGGTGGATACCTGCCCAATTGCATTAATCGCCCTCACAAAGGGCGATTGATGCTGCACAAGTGAATGCTGCAAAAGAGAATGCCCGAGAATAGTGCAAAAAATAAAAATAAAAAAAAATTGCGTGTGCATGACGCTTCGCTGATAAGGGTTTTTTTTTTTTTCTCTGCTATTGTTGGACAGCTCAAAAAAAAAAAAAAAAATATCTCTTAGCCCTTAGCTTCCTGGGAGAAACCTTTGAATATAAAAAATGTATTGAAACCTTGGGTGTCTGCCACAGACATAGGGGGGAGAGAGAGAGAGAGAGCTTTCTCTGTGTGTGTTTTAATAAATATGCTGCGAGGCAACATTTATTTTACTTTTACTTTGTGTTTAACGTAATTGAAATGAGCGACGACAGCGACGACAACGACGACGCAACGTCAAGCAATTTTATTTCATTGTGACTCCTCCGCCTGTGCCACGTCCAGTGCCGTGCCACTGCCTGGCAGCGTAATTTCTTTTCAATTAACAATAACGAAACGAAGCGAAATTGGTAAAAGCAAGAGTACTAGTAGCTCCGCTCCGCAGAAAGTTGCTGCTGCTGTTTCTGCTGCTGTTGCTGGTTGGGGAGAATGCGGTGGCAGCTCTACAAAATGGCTCAAGTCTTTAATACAAATAATATTATAAAAAAAAATAATGCTCGCACAAACAAACACAAATTGTGTTTAATTTCTGCCACAAAAGAGAGGCTGCCTGCAAGAGTCAGAGCCCGGACCCCGGACCCCTTAGCTCTAGCCGAGCTGCCCCATTCATTGCATTGCCCACCTTTTCTTTCATTTAAGCCCTCGGAACTGGGACAGTTTGCAAAAAGCTTAACTTTATTTTCAGTATGTTTTTGTACAAGTTGGTCAACAGTTTTTCGTTCTGTTTCTGTTACGGTTCAAGGGGGCCTACAGCTCCACTCTGCTGTGTTGGGCTGGCTGCTCTTTCTGTGGCTGTTATCGCTCGTCATCAGACTTTTGCTGTCTTTTCATTTCATTTCATTTGATTTCTTTTCATTGCTCCGCACAATTTCCGCAGCGACATTTTACAATTGTCCATGACTGTCAGGCAGCAAAAAAAAAAACACTGAGCGAAAAACATATTCCAATAAAATAAAATTGCAAGACTTTTGATTTATTTCTGAGCTAGAATTTGTACCTTCTCTTTAATGTATCCAGCCAGTTTATAGTTTTTCAAGAATATATTCGATATTGGCATGACTATTTTTCTGCTCAGTGCACGAGTACTTGTGCGTGTGTGTGTGTGCTTTCCAGTTGCTGATCTCTGTCCATTGCCACACCAACCATACAGCACGGAAACATTTTTCAGCTGCCTTTTCTCTCTGTTGACACAAATCATTCGCTGGAAGTGTCGCTCCCGTTTCCACTTCTTCACCATTTCCCTCTCTCTCTCTCTCTATCCTGTATCCCTCTTTCTCCCTGTCGTTTTCCCCTGACGGCCTGCATTTCTTGTCTACTTTTGTGTTTGGATTTGGTGTCCAAATGTGTGGAGGCCCTGCTGTCCGTATCGGTTACACTCAAAATGGAATGGAAAAAATGCTCTAGACGATGGCAAAAATGTTTGTACAGCACAGTTAAGAGTGCTCCAAAAAAAAAGAAAGAGAACACTCTGCTCGATTCTTGCGGGGAATATGCAGGATAGGGAATGGATAGCACATGGGTAGTGGAGAGAGAAAAGTGTCTTTTGAGGGTCTTTTAAAATGTATTTCTGTTTGCCAAGCAGTTAAAGAATTTAATCTATGTACATTTTCAAGTAGAAACGGAAGCAGCTATGCTCCAAAAGCAAATAGAAGGAATATGGTAGGTAGGTGCAAGAAGCGAGAGCCTCGATCTATCTATGACTCAAGGGAAAGGATATTATTGGGATTCCCTTTTTGTGCAATCTTCTAGCCTGGCTCCCAATCAAAATCCCTTTCGTTTAAAGTCGCATATTTATCAAGTATCCTTTTTGGCACTCCATTCATCTGCATTGCTAGTTGCTGCCAACTGCGAAGCAACCACATTCTGTTTCCAAACATTCCTAACCCAGAAAAGCCAGAACCCAGAAGCAAGAAAGAAGCAAACGAACAACGAGCGAAACAACTTGATGAACATTTTTGCACATGTCTATTTGGACCGGACCACAACGCCACTCCAACCCATCCCATCCAATCCCATCCCGCTCCGCGCCGAACAAAGACAAATAATATGTAATCCAAAACATTGTTCAAGTGTTCCAGTTTTTCCAGAGAGTGTACGACCACGAGTATGTGTGTGCTTATAGAACATGAGAATGGAATGGACACACAGACAGGAAGGCTATCCATCTCTGTATGAGGTTCCTGGGTACCCGAAGCTTAAGATACCCTGGAAGATTTCACACTGTAATGGATTTTCCATACCCTATAAAAGGGCATCCAAACTGCAGTAGAAGAGCATCCCCATAGCTGATAGAACCTGACCAGTTGCCGTTGTTTGCCAAGCCGTTATTCGAGTCGATCTCCCCGCCTATTCATCAGCAACATCATGTGGCTCATGATGAGGAGCCCGAGCCGGCTCTTTGGCTGCTGCTGCTGCTGCTCCTCCTCCTTTTCCATTTCCATCTTGGGCCATCGACTCGACTCGCCTTGCCTCGCCTAATGGATGTCTCTTTGTTTGGGCTCTGCATCTCTGCCGTATCTCGCTTATTGATGCTGCATCTCTCGACGACTGCCACTCCACATCATGGCTCCACCTTCCGCTGTCCACTCCAGTGGACTCCCCTCTGCACTCCCCTCTGTACACCACTCTACCTAGCGGATGAAATTGCGCAAGCAAACAAACACATCCATTTTGCAGTGCTCTCGCCGCCTGGCCCCGTTGTTTGTTTGGATTTCAATCCAACTATCCCCACTATCGGCCATTGGCAGTCGCTGCTCTCTCCAATAGAACCCTCCCATCATACACCATACACCATACCTATGTACCATTCACATCCCATCTATCCTACTCCTGGTTTTCCGTTGTGGAATAAATTTACAAACAAACAAAAAATCGGTTTAGCCAGCCGTTTGCCGTTTGCCGTTTACTGGACCATGTCGAGCCAAAAGTCGAAATGCTGGCCTGTCAATGCTGGCCAAAATCGAAACATTATGCAAATGCTCTTTGATATTATTGAGGAGTTTAGACAGAGTAAACACTGATCCATTTTGTGGTACATGGATGAATGGATTTTGGGGTGTAGCATCAAGGGGGGAACATTTGTGAAATGTGTAATACTAAAATGGCTTTGGGTTTGGTTCAAGAAATTGTTTACCTCTCCTGTCGAATTTCGAGAGTTTTCTAATAAGAACAGCAAAAAAAAAAAAATACTCGAGTGGAGCATAAATAAGCCTCATCATGCACACGACATGTATTCTTAGAATTCTCTTTGGAAGCATTCGCTTGTGCATCAATGCCATGTGCCATGTGGAAGCGACGGGAGCTAGGACTTTCTCTCTAGATATATTTTGGGTTCTACATATACATAAATGAAAAAAAGTTTGAAGAAAAATAAAAAAAATTATTACCCTTTAGTCATGTAATTGTAGGGCCTAGATCAAGTAAAACCATTCGTATAATGTTCATGTATTAATTAAAAATTCTTAGTGCTGATCTTCTAACAGAATCGAGGCATTCGATTGCTGAACCGAAGACTCAACCGTATTAGATTGATCTTTTAGTTCCGATACCAGCTAAACTTGTTCTTTATATTCTTACCGATGTTCCTCGTAAGCTCCGCTGAACTCCAATAAACTGCACTAATTTACCAATAAACAAACAAAAAAGATTTGCATCTTTTGCTACATCTCTGAGCAATGCCAACAATTTCATCTAGTTTCTGGGAACCAGTTCCACATGCCATGACCATTCACGTGCCTACATCTCATCTCTCCCCGAAAAAGGGAAGAAAAATACATGCAAGAAACAACAAGAAGAAAAAAAAACAAGAAAAGCAAAACAAAGGAGCGAAAAAGAAAGAAATGAAAAAAAATCAAGCAGTAAAAGCCAATGGCAAAAATTGTGTCATAACATTAGCCGTAAAAACGAGTTGGTTGGCCTAAAACCTGAACCTATCCCAAAAACCAAACGAAATATATACCCAATGATAATCATAATGATGATGATGATAATCATAATGATGGTTGGGTCTTGGTGGTGTCTGCTCGGATTGGGGTTCGGGGACCTGTTTTCAAGACCAACCACTGCAGTGCAGCACAAAAGGCAATGGCTGGATCCGTCTGTCTCTCAATCCAGTGCTGTCCTGTCCTGTCCTGTACGAGTATGTTGACTTATGGGCCAGAGCCAGGCCAGAGTCAGGCCAGAGCCTGTTTGACAAAAGTGGGTCGACTTGGTCGTCTTGGTCGTTGGTCTTGCTTTTGGTCATGTGTGGAGTGTGGAGTGTGCAGTGTGCTTGTGGAATGTGATTTGTAGCCTGTACAATGTGTGAAAATGGCCTGACAACAACTTGACTTTATCCCCCCTCTCTCTCTCTCTCTCTCTCTCTGTGTGTATTGCAGCGAATGTGTTTCAATGATGTTACTGCCTTCGGGGCGTTCGAATAGTGATGTCTATCCGCTACAAAGTGCCAACAGCAGCACAACAGCAGCCTCAGCCTCAGCCGGAGCAAAGCCCTTGCTACTGACACGAACATCATCGCCACAATTGACAGCGTTGCCCACAACAAATGGCACCAACGCCCACACGACACTTACTCGCCCACTGAATGGTGTAGCAGGAGCAGGAGCAGGAGCCGTCGCCGGAAGTCCGTCACAGTCGCAGTCACAGTCCGGAATACAGCCGATAACAACAGGAGGAGGAGCGGTAGCAGCAACAGGAGCAGCAACAACGGCAGGAGCAACGGAGGCGACAACAACGGAGCCTGTCAGCTGTGGAATTGGGGTCGGCGCTGGCCCTGCCACTGCCACTGGCACTGGCACTGGCATCTATGGGCCACTTTTGGGTCAAAGCCATCTACATGGACATGGAAGTAACGCTGTTGGCGTTGCCGGAAATTGGTCCGAAATTGATGGACACTTGGAGACAATACAGGAGAAGCTAAAGCTTGGCTGGACCGTGCATTCGGGCAAGGAGGGAAGACTCTATTATTGCAAGTGAGTGAAATGACAAGTATAATTTATCATACGAATCCACTGCCAAAAATATATATAGGAAATCTGAATCGTTGTTGGTGGAGGGATTGTGGAAATCATAATTATTATTTAAAGTATATTTCGGGAATGAAAAGTGGGGGCTAAAATGGGGGGTTATAATGGAAATTGTTGTTTTATGTTCCTGGCCTTTGTTATTTATTGTACGAGTTTTGTACATTTTCCATGTCTCTGAACAAAAATCTTATAGGCAAAAATTTAAGCATAGACCAAGAATATTTTCCTAAAATTTAATTGAATATGATTTTCCATCTTTAAGACACTCAAAAAAATGTGAAATTTTCACATAAAATCCTAAAGTTAGGCGCAGAATTCTGTAAATTTAAATCACAAAATATATTCGAGATTTAAATAATTTAACTTAGTTAAATTTAGTTATCCCGCTTAAAAATATATTCAGGATTGCCTGTTGCCCTTTTAAACTGAATTAGTCATTTATTTAAAGTAATTTGCAAGTTGAAGAGACATAATAGGATTTTATTGGGAATCCTTGAAAGTTTTGTCGCTTTTAAGTTCTGAGCAGCCCATTAAATATTTAATTTTTCAACAAAAGTTTTCCTCCAAATCCCGTATTGAAATATTTAAAGAGTGCCCTGCCCTGCCCAGCCCCACTTGGGGAAAGTCACATAATTGTGTCGCCAATGCATTTGATATTTAAGGGAATATTTTGGGGCTGGTAATTAAGCCTACTTGGTATCTTTTTGGACTACTCTTTAAATATTGGAATTGTGTAAGCTTTAAGCTGTGTAAATTATGCCACAAAAGAATATTAAAAAGTGTGGAGGAAGCTTGACATTTATGGAACCATTGGCGTGGCCAAAGTTTCAACATTTCAATGGCTGTCCCACTGCCGGATTGACTGACGGAAATACTGTGTTGTGTCCTGGCCTGGCCTGGCCTGGTTAGATGAATGCGAGTGTGAATGTGCAAGTGAGTGCTGTGAATGAGGGAGGTGGGAGGTGCAGGAGGGTGACTGGAATGGCTGCTTCTCGGCTCGGCTCGGCTCCGGTGCTGCACATAAATTGATTATGCGCAAAATTCTATTAAATAATTTTACACTTTGTTGCACATCAAACTGAAAGCGCACAAAATGCCATAACCGAGGCGACTCGCCCACCCAACCCAACCCAACCCAACCCAACGCCGTGGAATGGCTGAGGATGGCAGCGATGGAAACTGAATGAGTGAACAGCTCTGGTTGGGTCCCCGGGTACGGACATGGACATGGACGCGATACCCCCCGCTCTCTTTCTCTATCTTTTTCTCTGTGTATCTCTCCGCCTGCAGGAAAGTGTGCAAAAGTGCAAAACTAATTATCACAATTGTGTGCAGCCAGGAAATGAAGAAAGACAGCAACGGAAGCCACCAAGGTGGCCTGATGTGGGCTGGAATTGGATTTGGTTCTGTCACTGGGTCTGGGTCTGGGTCTGGGCTTTGAGTTGATGTTGGGCTTGGCCTGTGGGTTTGGCTTTGCTTTGCTTTGCTGTTGGGGCTGCAACTGGGGCTGGAGCTGGGTCTGGTTCTGGGACTTGTGGCACGATTATGGGTTGCCTGTTTATTGCATAGTCAAGCAAATAACCCAATTAGCGTTGATTAATGTCAATTGAAATGCATTTTCAGGGCCCAGCCACAGCGAAAACACACACACAATCAAGGGTCTACTTTAGTCTAGGGGTAAGCTAAGCCACAAAACAAGTCTAGCCACAAGTTCAGGGTCATTTGTGGGTTTTGGTTTTCGTGGGATTTATTTATATGGAAATGAATGGAGGCAGAGACAGGAGGTCTTTGGTATCGTTTATTTATTGTTTTCCATCCCGTGAAATTGTCTGTCATCAAAGCGATAATATTTAAGCCATTCATGGCGTTGTTGTTGAGGAAAGCATTGAGAACGTTTGAGCTGTGGGGGAGAGAGAAATCCTTTGAGAGTAACTTTGCGTACTTCCGCATTTAAATGCTAAGTCTCACTGGGAGAGAGCAGGCCAGAGCGAGTGAGAGAGTAACGGACATTTATTTTCACATTCCGATCGTATGCACATGAAAATTCATTTGCTCTAGCTTGCAGAATGAAGAGGGACCTAAAGAAGAGGGACTAAATGATAAGGATGTCTTCTTTGTTCATGAATCTATACTATAATATTTTATGCCCCTGTACAAGTACGGGTTATAAATAAACCCCATATAAATATACCCCACAACTAACAATCAAATTATATAAAACTCTTCTCAGCCCGCTTTTTATTCCGTGAGTGAAATTAGTTGCTAAAAAATATTTTTTAATTTCATATATTTTACAAAAATTTATTGGCAATCAATTGCTGACATTTATTACCCGCAATTCGTTCGTTTTAATTGTTCTTAAATAAACTTTAAAATATAGTTTTAAACCAACCCACACACACGCAGAACCCTCCCGACACAGTTCCAAGCCCCAAATTTAAATTTTAATTAAATTTAAATTGAATTCCAATGACATGCTGTTCTATTTTGCAGTCACTTGGCACAAACATCGGGCTGGCTGCCCGCCTGCGAGGATTGGAGCAAGCATGAGGAGCTCTCCTATGGCTGGGAGCGTGCCATAGACTCCAAGGGTCGTTCCTACTACATCAAGTGAGTGTTTTAAATGCCAATTCTTTTGAGGCTTTCCCTACAGTATATGTATATTCTCCCTGTAGCCATTTAAACAAGACGACCACGTATGAGGCGCCCGAATGCATACGCTGGGACGAGCATCCGCCGGAGCCGCGACTCGTCCACCTGCAGCGGAATGCCAGCCTGGGCTTTGGCTTTGTGGCGGGCAGCGAGCGGCCCGTTATCGTGAGATTCGTGACAGAGGGCGGTCCCAGCATTGGCAAGCTGCAGCCTGGCGATCAGATACTCTCGGTGAACGGGGAGGATGTCAAGGACGCGCCACGGGATCATGTCATCCAGCTGGTGCGTGCCTGCGAGTCGCAGGTCAGTCTGCTGGTCTGCCAGCCCATGGCGCACTGCATCCTGCCGGGCCGCAAGTCCACGCTGCTGTCGGCGGGCAAGCGGGCCAAGCTGCGATCGCGTCCCAGTCGCGTCCGATTCGCCGAGAGTGTGTGCGTCAATGGGGCGCCACTGTTTCCGGTAAGCAGTGGAACATACATGCATGACTCGTGATGCATCGATCTATAATTTATTTTAAATTTACTTTCTCTTTAGCCGTCGGCTTTCTCGCTGGGCGATATATGCGTGCCGCCGATGGCCAATGTGCTGAAGGTGTTCCTCGAGAATGGACAGACCAAGTCCTTCAAATACGATGCCACCACCACGGTGCAGGATGTGGTTAGCTCGCTGCTGGACAAGCTCTGTCTGTGCTGCGGTGAGCTCTTCAGTCTGGTCCTGGAGCATGTGAAGAGCCTCAAGAGGAACAAGCTCACCCTCTTGGATCCCCAAGAGTCCTTGGCCAGGGTAGGTTTAAACTTTTCCTCTATGGGAAAGCTTTGATTAAAGCTCTGATTTTGTTTTCTGCCTTTTTAGATTGCTGCTCGCCCGGGTGCCCACAAGCTGCGCTGCCTGTTTCGCATCACCTTCGTGCCCATCTCGGCCGCCGAGCTGGCCCAGCGGGATCTCCAGGCCCTGGACTATCTGTATATGCAGTGCTGCAACGATGTCAACCAGGAGCGCTTCGCACCCGAGCTGCAGCCGGAGCTGGCACTCCGCTTGGCCGCCCTACACATGCACCAGCACGCCCTGGCCAATAATTTCTCACCCGCCAAGCTGACCGTCAAGCTGGTCGAGTGAGTGCAGCCATCAGCCCCCATCCAGCCCCTGGCATAACTAATAACTTTGACTTACCTTTCAGACGCGAGTTTGGACTGGAACGCTTTGTGCCAGTCAGCCTGTTCGAGGGCATGAAGCGGAAGGAGCTGCGACGCCTGATCTCCCACTTCTTGAAGCTCAATGCGGAGATGACGGGATCGTCCAGCAAGGTCCTAACACAGCTGCAGGTGGGTAACATTTGTGGCTGCTTTGTAGATGCAGGAAATTTGCAATAGCAATAGAGAATTTCCCTGTGAAATGGATCATAATATGAGATGTCCAAAGACAATGTCACACTGAAAGAATACTCTCAGTGTTTTGCCTTCGACTGGCTGCGTATTTTCTACTCCTATGTGCCTTTTCTTCTTCATTTGATTGTCCGTTATTCTTGTGCCTTGACTTGAACTCCATTCTACGAGGATCGTAGTACCAAGATGATGAGTGTAATAATAAATATATTAAATATACCCTAGAAGTCAGTGACTAAAAATCAATTGAGAGAACGCCACAGCACACCGAAAAATAATATCCAAGAATAATAATAAAAATCCCACCATTGATTACTTTAACCCCCTTCGCAGGCCAAACTCCATTATCTAGATATAATCGCTAGTTTACCAAGTTATGGAGCCAAATGCTTCAGCACAAACCAAAGAGAAGGCGTCGAGCGTGTCCTGTTGGTGAGTCCGCGCTTTGGCCTCAGTCAGATATCGAGTGCCCGCAATTCGGTGGTGAGTTACCCCCCAAAGCCAATGCCCACAGGGAACCATCCTTTAATCTGTTCTCTTTTTTTGTGTGCAAGCAGCCACAGCCGATTTCGGCCATCGAGGAATTTACCCACGTGGTGGTGAATCGCGAGGACGATGTGACCTGCAGTGTGTCCATCTTTATGCTGGGCGATCGAGCAGTGAAGTTCATCATGGAGGATCGGGATGCGTGCGAGTTTAGCCTGGTGCTGGGCGGCTACTATCGCCTGCTGACGGGTGAGTTTCCCGGCCATTCCCGCCAAGATTTCTGATGCATTTCAATCCGATTCTCTGCCAGGCAACATGCTGAATCTGCTGAAGGAACGAGACCCCTCGGACGAGGATAATGCACCTGGCTTCTTGTCCCAGCACACGGTGCTGCCCGCCGGTTGGAGCTACCTGCTGCCCTACCACACGCGAGCGCACAGCGTCAACTTCCTGATGACGCCGCCCTACCATCCCGTGACGCAGCTACACCCACAAGTGGGTGGTGCAGGCCCCCCGCAGGCTCCGTCGCTGCCCTATGTGATGGACCTGGATCTGCACAGTGTTATGGCCACGGAGCTGCTGGAGGAGGCGGCCAAGGACTCGGGGCTGAGCGACAGCAGCGGCAGCAACTACTGCGAGGGCCGCGTCCAGTCCTCCCATCAGATGGCCAGCGTGGAGGCCAAGAACGAGCAGGTGCTGCGCCGTGTCCAGGAGCTGCAGCATCTCGTCCAGACCTCCGAGCAGTATCTGAGCGAACAGGAGCAGGGACTCGGCGGCGTCGGCCAGACCATGGCCGTCCTGGAGTTCGATTCGGACTGCGACAGCCTCAACAGCAGCAAAGTCTCCTCCACGGAGGAAACTTCGAATGTCCTGAGTCTGGGCGTTTCTCTGGCCCAGCACATCTCGAATCCCCTCAAGCACAGCGACTCGCTGACGCTGCTGGCGGAGACCATCAGCCACGATCTGAGCGGCATCACGCAGGGCCTCAATGCCATACCGGAGACGGCGCCAGTGTCCTCCTCGGCACCGGCCACCCCGGCCACGCCCAAACGGAAGCCGAGCCTCTGCAGCACCTCCAGTCCGCGGCCACAGCGGAAGATGAACGGCTTCAGCCAGCTGCTGAGCGATCTGCAGGCCCTGGGCACGGACTTTTCGCAGAGCGAAAGCGACTCGGAGTCGGTGGCCTCGCCCGCCCAATCGCCCACGGCACGGAGGCCACAAATAATGCTGCTCCAGGCGGCAGGAGGCTCCGCTGTGCCGGCATTGGTGGCACCGCCCAAACAGCCGCTCTCGCAGCGCAGCAGCTTCGGGCTGCACAGCCCCGACGGCAGTCACTTCGGGGCCGAAACGAAGGACTACAATCTGCGGGAGTATCTGCAGCAGCTGAAGGAGATCAGCAATGCCTCGTCGGCGGACACCGATGTGGCGGCGCGCCAGCTGTCGGAGATCTACGGCTTCGAGGTGCGCGAGGACACCTTCATTGAGACGGACACGGATCTGATCGATTTGCGTGCCATACCGCCGCCCCAGACGCCCGACGAGCTGGATTCGCTGTCTCTGATGAATGCAGCGCCGCCCAAGGGCTTCGAGGGGCGCGCCGAGGAGTTGGACAGCTTCCTGCAGCAGATAATGGTGGCACCGCCCACACAGAAAGCAACGCCCGCCAAAGAACTCACCCCGGAGGAGATTATGTCCTTTATTATCCCACCGCCACCCAATCTGGAGCAGCATCAGCAGCCTCCACAGCAGGTGGCACCGGCACCCATGGAGACGGAATCCCTGTACAGCAATTCGGTGCAGGCCAAACGGGAGTTCTTCCAGTCCGTGGCCAATGGGAACAATAACATCAGCAGCATCAGCAGCAGCAGCAAGGAGCAGTCACCGCATGTCATCGAGTACGCCACCGTGGAGCGGAAGAGCAAATTTAGCTGCTGTCCCACCACCAAAAAGGAGGAGGCACCCACTCCGACAGCAGCAGCAGCAGCAGCTGCAGCACCGCCCGAGGTGCAGCCACCACCCAGGACACCCACCGCTGAGCAGCTGTCGCCGCCGCCCGCAAGACCACCCAAAAGCGCAGAGCTGCTGCAGCGCTACTCGCCCAAAAAGCAGGTGAGGATTATGGCCACACACCAGCAGCAGCAGCAACAGCAACAGCAACAGCAGCAGCAGCAGCAGAGGGACAACAGCAGGGGACCGCCACAACTGCCACCTAGAGGCAGTCCCACCTTCGATACGCAGCAGGCAACAGCCACAGCGGCTGCCATGATGTCGGTGAGTGGTCCGAAGAAACCCCCACTGCCGCCCATTGCCAGTCGCCCGCGTCCAACGAATGGCATGTCTCCAGCACCACCTAGTCCTGCACTACCACCCGCCCACTACTCACCGCCCATACCGGCCACGACACGCCTACCCAATGCTCATTCCAATGGCCATCAGCAACAGCAGCAGCAGCAACAGATGCAGCAGCAGCAGGTTCCTCTCGTACCAAAGAAGCCCCAGCAGCTGCACGGAGAGAAGCTCTTCCTGAAGAATGGCCACCTGATCGATGGCGAGGCGCTGCTGGGCAAAACGGATGTGGCCATGGCCGGACTGCTCATCCGACTCGATCAGGTGGCCGCCCAGTGTTCGGTCGCACAGTCGGCGGGCGGTGGCACCAGCATTGATGAGGAGAAGTTCCAGCGGGCACGCAACGAGCTGACGGAGCAGACACTGGCCCTGGTGACGGCCAGCAAATTCCTGGTGGCCTCCATGTCGGACATGACGCTGATTACGCTGCCCGAGCATTTGACCTCCTGCCTGACGGCCATACGACGGATCACGGAGCTGGCACAGGACATGACGCGGCACACATCGGCACCGCTGCAGACGCGAAATATCGTGCTGAAGGTGCACGATGTGGCGAGCAGTTTCCGGGAGCTGGTGGGTGTGCAGATGGGTGCGATTGGCGCCGGACAGTTGGCGCTGCAGGCCGAGTGCCTGGCCAATGTTCTGGCCACTCTGCTGCGATCGTTGCGGGTGTTCTCCCCATAGCCCAGCGGAAGTACAGGCGCCGGATCCAGTCCCAACCCTGACATATCGCACGCTCGTCTATCGACGCAACTCTCTCTATGTAAATCCCTAAACACAACCTACATCTAGGATGGCAGCTGCAGCCCCACAACTACTACTTTATATGTGTATCCCCCCAATATAATACGTACGATATATATCATCTCTCTCGAAACTATTTTACAGGTAAAGAGCAACGTCAGAGAGTCGGCGGTCTGATGGCTCTTTAGGCTTAATATCAGCACTGGAACATGGAAGCTCAAACGATGCGGATCGTCTGTCTGTGTGTGTGTGGTATGATGGAATATGGCTATAGAAGTGGCATGTGGCTTTGTTTTGTAATTTTAGCAATATATTATGACATCTGGGATTATGTGAAGGTATCTCGCTGCAGTTCAAAACTCTTCAATCATTCAAGCATCTTAGTGAAGTTTCCCCAAAGCATTTATTGTTTATTTAGTTATCTATTTTTGTGTGCAATCTGTGGAGCAATTTCTTTGTAATTCATTCAGTTTTTGTGTGTTTTTAGATGTTTTTAAATTCAAAGTTTTATATTTTTAGAATTCAAATAAATGGGAATATCTTTGAGGCATGGTTTTCTATTATATTTCCACTCACATTAAGCTTGATGATCTGATCGTAGGAATTTTTTTATTTATCTCCTCTTAAACTCTTCTTTAATTGTTGATATTTTTCTAGCTCAAAGCAGATTTTAATGCCAATAGATTAAAGACTGTTCTATCTCAACTTATGTCATATCTATCTACAATATTAACGGCTATTCTGCAGCTTATTCCATCATATCTGAGCGATCTACAAAATAAAATATCTTAAAAAAAAATAAACATAAATAATAAAAAAAAGAAAACAAAAGAAAATCAAACAAAACGATATCTATTCGAAATCATAAACTAAACAAAAAAAATCAATCACTTTCTCAACTTAACGCATGCAACTAACTCGAATTTCTATGTGTATTCTCCTAAAAATCAAACTATTTTTAACTATACAAATTATATACATATACATAATATACTTAATATACAAACGTAAAATATCACTCACTCGAATTGTTGGTAGAGCTCTTTGAACCCCACAGTTTAGTCCCAGACCAGACCCAAATACTATCAACTGAATGTGGCAACACCATGACTTGATTATCTAGACCAATTTATACATATGATACTACTACATACATACATATACGATGATGAAACAAACGGACATATAAGTTTATCATTAAATTATGCTATTAGTATATTTTATTATGTACATAGTTTACACGCACACACATACATACAAGCATACATACCACATACATACCTAATACATAATATAATACAAATAAATATACATACTATATAATACATATAAAATAATATACAAATTGACCAAACAATAATCAAAATTTTAACTTGTGATATAAAAAAAAAAAAAAAAGAAAATCCATTAAAAAAAATTTAAAATAAATACATATTAATTTTCCTTTTTTTTGTTTAACAATAAAAATCGTAACAGGTTTTTTTTTTTATTTTGTATAGTTTATTCTTTGTTGTTAATAAACGATCGATCGACTATCTCTTATATTTGTTATTGTTTATGTGTCATAATTTTTGTTGTAGATGTTTTTGTTGTTGTTTTGGAGTACAAGAACGCACACTAAGTTGTAGCTTTAAATAATTACATTTACAATAGTTATTCATAAAATAATCAAAGAAAACAAATCTATCAAAACAAAACGTAAACAAAACTAATCGATAAAAAATTCTTTTTGTTTATAATTTTTGTTGATAAGACAAAAACACACACACAACAACACACACACATATATTATGCGTATCATAACCATATGGGATATTACTAAAGAAATATACAAATATGACTTAAAATTAATATTAATAATATTAAGTAAACCATATTCAAATGTACAATGTAAAACAATGTAATGATTTAATGGCAAAAACAAAAAGAACAAAAAAATGCATATGAAATTGTATGAAATAAATTCAATAAATAAACCAAAGGAAGAAGATGCACAAGTTTTTATTTCAATTTAAATATTAACTTTATAAACGGTTCCAGTTGTTTAATATCAATGAGTGTTTGTCCTGCTTCTTTCAGCTTTTACTGCTGTCTCTTGCTGCCTGCTGTGACACCCAAAACTTGGTCCATGGTATATATATTTTAGAGGTTGGTAGGTACGACTACTGGTTTAAATAATTGTGACCATTTTATTGCGCTTTCCACAAAATATTCCTAGTTTTAATTAAACGATAAATTTGTTCAACACTATTTCGAGATTCGTTGGGTGTGACAAGCAATGGCCAAATTAGGAGCCTCCTGACTTCTTACAACGGAATACAAACTATGTCGGATTTTGAGGAATGCCTGAAATTGCGACAATTATATCTCTGTCCAAATTGAAGGCTTTAAAGAAGTGTAAAATTTGAAGAATTTGTGGTTTCCACAGGTACTTTTCCGGGAGGGCAACCCATGCGTAGAACGTGCTGGCCCCGACCACCGTGCAACCATGCTGCGCGTCCTGGGCACAGTGCTCCGATTGTCCGATGAAGGAACTTGAGGATCAGAGCCCATATTTCAGTGCCAAGGTTGCATTGTTGACACTGAAGTTTGGTAGTCCTACTGCTGGCCAATTCATTTGGGCTCTCAGGAGCTGTGGAAAATATAAACATTGATTTTTTCGTCTATGGATGAAAGCCAGATGCGTACCACAAGGGATACTTGATATGCTTGGCTTGGATCTCTCAATTTGACCTCGTATCAGCTTCATCGATTTGCCGTCCATACGTCCTGTGTCCAGACTGCACTTGCGGGACTGAAGCCTGGTAGTCCTCCTGCTGGCCGTCTCATCCGTGTTCCCTTACACTTTCAGCAGCTGCAAAATATATGAACATTAATGGCTTGTCTATGAGTAGGAAGCCAGAGGCGTACCACAATTTCTTTTTAAAGGTAATATGCTCAGCACCTATTCCTGAGTAACTGCAGAGTAACCTAGGCGGTACGATCCCCGCATGGATTGGTCTCCCGGTAAAGGACGTTTGGATCCAACAAAATCCACAAATATTCCACTTCCTTAATGTCCTCAGTTGCGTTTAGACGTAAATATAATTTTCGCAATTCAAGGAATTTATCAATGTCCGACAAAGTTTGCATTCCGTTGACTTGAAGCGCAGCAACATCCCTGAGGTTGAAATTAAAAAATTTTCAATTTACGACCTTCTCCCGGCTGTGCCTGCTAGTTGTTCAACCGCTGCACCAGCATTGTCAAGGCTTTTAGCAACTGCGGAAAATATCAATATTACTGACCGAATCGCATTTGCCCCACAGGCATGTAATTTGGTATGGGTTGCGTCTAGTTTTCGCTTGGCGCTGGTTAATCTTGTTGGGTTTGCTTACCTGTGATGGCCTGTTTGTTCCATTTCGTACGAGCTTCGACGCTAGTTTCAGGAGAAAAAACAACGTATTTTGTGTTTCTTTGTATCCAGCCGGCAATCGCCTCTAAATTTTGTTTCTGAATTCTGAAATTGTCTGGTCTGTAAATTCAAAGGCGATCAGCTGTTCATGTCAGATGAAAACCTTGATGTTATCGATAGTTACATCAGAGGTACTATGTAATATAAGAAGGGTGTTCCACTTAAGCCATGAAGCGATAAGTTTATGGTCTGCAGTAGAAAATTTTTATTAAGTGTTTTCCGTGTCCTTTTGACCTTACCAGCAACAAGTGTTCTAAAATATCTCTTTTATAAGACACAATTCACAAATAAGACTAGACTGGTGGTGAAATTCCACTACGCTTATCGCACAAAACTATCGATTATGATAATCTTACCCAGTCGAAAAAATATTATATCCAAGTATCGATACATGGATTTCTATGTCCATCATCAGGTCTGATCTGTTTTTAAATTCACAAAATTCACATTCAACGCAAGTAACTTTTGCTGGCTGTCGGTTTTTCGAGGCAGAGCTGCGGCAAATCGAGACAAATTGTTGATTAAATCGCCGAGGTTCTTGTGTGTTAAATGCTCTGCCCCAAGCAGAGTAGTAACCGAAATCCGATCCACAAAAATTAAAATCGAGAATTAAGTAAGCCCGGAAGTGCGACAACAACGACAAGTAATACGAAAAGAAAAGAAAAGAAAAGAAAGAAGGAAATAGTCATATTCCTGCTTTTTGGCAGCGGGCCACAAGAATAAAGAAAGAAAAGTGCGCAAGAAAATAAGAAATAACAACTGCAATTGCAATTGCACGAAAATCAAATAAAATAAAAATACGGAAGCCAAGAAAACGTTGCAATTTGTTGAATGTACAAAAATCTATACATGTATTTGCGGTTTGAAAGTTCTTCTTTTGTGCAAAAGAAATAAAATTACTCGAAAGAAATACATCAACAGCATCCACAAGAAGCGAATCTCTCTCGCCGAAGCAGCAGAAGCAGAAGCAGAAAAAGAGAAACAAGAATCTTTGCTGCCGAATTTGTTGGTACATATATTCTCGTCCCCTGTTCCCCAAAACACCCAAAACTCGGAGAGATTTATGCTGAAGGCGCTTACACAAAATGGATTATAAATTCATTGTTTTTAATGCTGCCCGCGATAATAATCTGCCCCAATTGAAGGTGAGTTCATACATAAAAAAACGCCTCTCTCTCTCTTTGAGGTCTGTGAGTGGGTGGAAATGCTTGGCTTGAAAGCAGCGCTACAGCTTTCAATTCTTGCAGCCAGCAGTAGAAACATTAACAACAAACTATTGTATTATATAGAAATCTCAGCTGGCAGAGTGTTAGCCTTGTGACTAATCAATAAAGTTCTCACCAAAACACACACACATAATTCCTTCTCGTTCTCTCTCTCTCTCGCTGGCTGGTAAGCCGAACACGCGCATGTTCTGCCCACAGTGATGGCTAGTCGAAGATTTAAATCTAGCTGCAAAGAAGCTAAAATAATGGGGGATTTCTATTAAGATATGTTCACTGTTCCCTGTGCATATGCAAAAATGGACTGTTTCATATCAAAAGTGAAAGTGAGATAAAACCCTGAAATGAATTTAACCCTGAAAGGTCATTCACAATTAATTAAACTCTTGAAGATCATTGAAAAAGTATTTCTATGCCACCCTATTTGGGGCTAATTGATACACAGTGGTCACTCAGATATCACAAAGGGCCTCTCAGTGCCAAACAATACCATTCGAAATATTATAAAAGTGTAATGTTGATTCAGCTTTGTTGCTAAGGAACAGCGCTCATCTTTAATTTTGATGATATGCTAATTTTTTAGCATGTGCACTGGACTGGTTTTTAATTTTAGCCGGTTTTCTTTTTGCACATTTGCCTAATCTGGCAGTTCCACTAATATAAAAAGTAGTCATTTTACTTAACTTTTAAAATATATAAGCGAAAAGCTGCCGGAACTCGACTCAGGAGTATGAACTTGTTATCTGCGCGACTTCCTTAGCTAAATTTCTAGCTCTTTTATGCAAAAACCCGCTAAATGCATTGCTCCGCCGCCAAACAATAACAAATATATACATATATGTTTGCCCGCCTCGCGGTAACACCGTGTTTGTGGGCGTATCGAAGCTTGAAAACTTTTGCTTGCGACTGCAATACTTTTGGGGCTGAAGCCCGCTTTTTGCATAACAAAAGTTCAGCGTCTGGGTCTGGGCCTGAGCCAGAATCTGCCTTGGTTATGGGGACCATGCCTGGGGAGCCAGCCAGCTTGACATTGGCATACAGTGGCAGTATAGCAGTGCTAAAGTAAAACAGAAACTGAAAACCTGCTGCAATTGGCGCTGTTGCATTGAAGCAGGCCCCGCACTGTGGCTATTGCTGCATGTGTGGGTGGTTGGGTGTGGGTGTTGTTGGATAATTGTGGCTGTGACTGTGACTGTGCCTGTGACTGTGCCTGCGACGTGTGCATATTTATGATAAGTGTGGCCTGTGCCACTCTGACTCTGTATCTGCTATGATAAGTGTGGCTGCATTTAATTCTCTGAGCTTGTCTGACATTTCCAACAAATGATACGTGACATGGAAATCATGTAGTTCACTTGCTTGGAAAACTTGCTAATGAGCTCCGCTGGGGCTATTCCGAGCTGCAAATGGAAATCAATGGGTAGAATATTGCCCGTAATTTATTCTGTTCTCCTGTTTCAGTGTGGTGCGGGGATGGGTGGGACTATGCTTATGCACTTACGGGTACAGTGGTGCTTAGCATATTGCAAACACATCAGGCAGGAAGGAATTATGTTAATAACTAGCTTTAAACAAAAGGAGAAGCCATTTATCGAGCATTCTGCGGGTTTTAGGAGGCATCACCAAAGTAACATAGAATGCCCATGCTTGAAAAAAATTCTTCTGATAAAAATTCTAAAAAAGTATCACTTAAATAGGAGTAAATATATTTTAATTGGGTACCAAAATCTTATATTTTCCGTGAAATTAATTGATTTAGTGACCCTCTGTAACATATATTTTCTGATGTTAATACTTCGGTTACCATGGAGCCTCCACTGTGCTCCCCCCATTGCTCTATCAAAAGTCAAGCTTGCCTTGACACTGGTGGGCCACAAGTTAGAGCCACCTCCGAGCGTGCTTCTGCCCCATTTCAAATCTACCAACAAACGGTACGCTTCGTATTGAGTTTCCCGGTGTTTGTTTTGCATTTCCCCTCACCGCTGGCTTTGAATCATTTCCTTTGGCTGCGCTTATCTTATCAGTGGAGACAATGCTCGTATTCGCTTTACTTTTTGTTGTGGTTGCTTTTGTTGGTTAATGATGACTGCTCCAAATGCGTAGCAGGTATTTTTAGCAAATTTTATTTCGCTCTGTTGTTTTTGTATTTGGGCCACGTTGTGGCAGAACACGTTAATAACTGATGGACGGGCCAATTTTAAGAGCTGGAAATCACGTCGTCAAGTCAACGTGCGGGGCAGGCAGACAGGCAGGCTGACTGAACACAATTCACTTCCGCGTCTGTCAGAGACGGGCTTTTCGATTAACCTGCTCGCTCTCGCCTCTCTCTCTCTCGATCTCTTGGATTCTCTCGCAGCTGCAGCCATGCCCCCCCCCAGCAACGCCCACCAGGCTAACGCACTTTGCTTATTATTACGATCGTCAGAGCAGTGTGGAGGAGGGGGGAAAGCAGCGGCAGGGAAGAGAACAAAGAGCCGTTCGTTCCATTCTGGTTTTTTTTTTGTCTGTTGCTTTTGTGCTTCTTGGCTTCTACCTTCTGCCGCTGTGTTGACAATTATCCTTGAAAGCGTTCAATCACACGAAAGTTGAGGGAAGGCTCGGCTCGGCTCGGCTTGGCTATCACAGCCTCCAGCCCACCACAGTGGACACTCGCTAGAGGGAAGTGAATAAATATTAAAGAGATTTCAATTTGAATCCCATTTTTCTTTCTTTATATTGGGACTATGGTGAAACTCTCATGCTTCGGCGGGGCCCTAAGCTCTCCTCAAACGGCTTCGAATTATTCTAATAACAAAAGGTGCCACGAGTGTTTGACCTCTTTGAAAAGTAAAAACAAAGCACATTAACAAACGTGACTACAATTTGGAATTGTGTTCCCTTTTCTGTTCACTCTTTCGATCGTGCACTGTGTTCTCGTTTTTATTTCAACTTCCTGACTGACGGGTCGGTCTGTCGACCCTGGAAATGTGTCATTTATGGGGTGTGTGAGCAGTAGTCAGCGGCAAGAGGAGCGACGTACGGGGTATGTGTGTTCTGCCCCTTCAAAGGAATAATAAATAAATATAAATCGTGAGTGGGGATGGGGGGATATTGAAGTTGCCCAAAAATAGCTTCAAGTATTGGGGGGCTACTGCACTCAATGCTCCATATAGATATGTGAAGGGAGAGGCATTGACAGAGGGAGAGAGAGAGAGTCGAGCAACCTGCTTGGCTTCTCGACGTGCAACATGTTCTAGCCAGCCATACAGCCAGCCCCTCAACCTCATGGAACTGGTTTTTCTTGCTCTCGGCGTTGTTTATGTTTGTTCCAAAAATAAGAAACCTCCAGCCCCCAGCCCCCAACAACAACAACAACAGCTTCTCCTCCCTCCCTCCTCTCTCTCTCTCTCTGCCAGAAACAACACCTTTCGTATCGAGAGAGGGAAGAAACCATCTACGAAGTTGGAGTGCCACTTTATGTTGAGTACACACAACAAAATATTTCTTGATTCTTCCTCCTTCTTTTTTTTTCCCCCATTTTGTTTGGTTTTCTTGGCCGTACGTGATACAGCTCTAAGATCGAATGATTGATGAGGCTTCGTGGCGACGGCGCACGTAGGGGGTATCTGAGAAGTAGTTCAACGAAGTTCAGATCAAGATCTCCCCATAAAAAGATCGATGGTAGAGCAGACGGAACATAACCAGTGGACCAGTCAAATGCGAATGGGGGATGGGATTATGAACTGTGAAAAACGGTATCCATTAGGGCTCTAATCTACTTTGAAAGTATTTAAATTCATACAATTAAAGCTCTTCGAACAAGATCAAGACTCTCAGGTTCACTCACTTCCACGGCAAACAGGTTATAAATAAATTTATTACGCTCAACCTTAGGGTCCAGCGATTAGAGTTCAATGATCTAGGTAGAATAATTTACAGACACCTATGGAAAACAATTTAAACCTAAATCAAGCAAGAGATATAAATACACAATGAATTATACAATCATTATACTAAGTAATTACATTCTTGGGGATATGTCAAACCTCATAACAGGTATTCCTGGAATTCCTGGAATCTTCCCTTTCAGTCTGACCAAACGAATAATAAATCATTCAATTTTCAAATACCTTTAAACCTGCTTAAAGTTATCTATTTTATGTTAGTTGCTTTTAAGTTATGCATCAATCAATCACTTACTATCTTGCTAGATAAGATATGGTTTTTCTCTGGCAGCAGCTCCCAAAATCTATCCAAAGAATTAGATATTTATTATCATCAAGGGGGGGGCCTCAGCAATTTAGTTCATAATCATTTGTAAACCTTCAAGGTTTTATTAAAAACTGATTAATTATTCTCACGTAAGACTCATTAAATTTTAATATTGGTGTTGTGTTTTATAATTACATGCAAAAGTCCGAAAATCAAATTGAAGAAAAATGTTTTCTCAAGCCCCAATCAGGCAGCAGAGCGTTTTTCGACCGTTTTCAAAACATTTGCCAAGGCATAACATTACAGATAATTCGATGTACAATTTTTGTTTTCTGTTTTTAAGTCTCCTTTTTCTTCTTCTCTTGACTTTGCACAAGTTTAAGTTGTATGCAAAAAGAAGGAGAAACCGAAAACCGAAAAAGTGAATTTTTTTTAGTTGGTCAACAGCTGTTTTTTTTTTGGGGTTGAGGTTGTGATTCTTGTGCCTTGCAATTTACTGTTGCTGTTGCTGCTGCTGTTTTGGTCTGTTGCGAATGCACATACATATGTGTACTCTTATGATATTGTTCAGAACTTTGTAAGCCATGGAAGCAAGAAATATTTTGGATTTATCATCTAAGCCAGTTTTTTGTTTCAAATAAATATCATCCCATCTAAGTGGATCTGAATTTAACTTGTCAAATAGTCACTTCTTCCATGTAGACAAAATATCTTTAGGAACTATCCTCAGGCCCATAAACATAGGCTTTTAAAGAACAAGCAATCAAATAATTTTTCTGTTGAATATTCCTGCCAAAAATTCGTATTAGCCACTGAATAATAAATCAGGTGAAGCAATTGGGAACAAGGGACTTGCATTTGATCGTCTGTTGAAATCATCCTTCATGAAAGGGTAAATAAAAGCGACTCGAACTTGTCTTTCTGGCATCGTTTTTGCTGGCTTTTTTTTGTTTGTTTGAGTAGAGCTCGCGCGCGGTTGAGTCAGTGCTTGAGTTGGCGCTTGGTGCTGTGTAGGGGGGAGCCCGGGGGTGGGCAGACCCCTGCCTTCTTTTTCTACTTGTTTGCCATTTAACTGCTTCTTGATTATTAGTTTTCAGTGGTGTGAGTGTGAGTGCGAGTGCGAGAGTATCTGTGTGTGGTGTGTGAGTAAGGTCAGAGCCAATCTTGCCGTCTGTTGGTGGTTTACTTTGACTCCAATTCTCTGTTGATGTTGTCTTTGTCATACACACGCTGCAGCCTGTGTTGGGGGTTCTGGCGGGGTTTGTAAGTACGAGAATATTTACTGAATACACACGATATGCTAGAGTCAAGCATCTGTGGCTATTGAGTACACGAAGGGAACCGAAACCCCAAAGAAGAAGAAGAGAAGAGCAACAGCAATTAACGGCAACAAAAGATAACAAACAATTGAAACCGCAGTAGAGGAGCAGAGATGGAGATCTTTTTCTTTACCGCCTTCTCCTTCTCTCGTTGTAATGGCTTTATACTCATGATACGCAGTTTTTCCCATAGCAAAAAAACCCTGAAATATTACAATTCGAAGAACTATTGTTTTTCTGATTGCACTGAGAGAAAAATTCGCAAGAATTGAGAAACTTTGGAGAGCTAAAAGCTTTCGACCAGTTTATTGGCTTGGTCTGTATTGGTCTGTAGGAAGTGATAAAATAATTTGCCTAACTTCCAAAGTAAAACCTCTTAATTAAGCTAACCATTTTTCAGTCGTTTGAAAGTGTTTTTGTACGACGTTTTCAAAATTTAAACATGGAGATTGCATCACAGCAATCGCAAGAATTTATTTGGATTAAAATATATATTAAAAGTCTTAGCACAGAAATACTTTTTCGGAAGTGGAAACGTTCAATACCAGCGACTGTCGAACCCCATTTATTTAGCTACCACACAAAAATAAAACAAAGAAACAAAGAGACAACAACTACAATATGCATACAACAAGTCGGCACTAATAATACGTACATATTTTCTTGAAGGTGACATCCGGATTTGAAGTTTAACAACCCGCGTAATTAGCCGTGACTGTGACTCGAGTAACCTAGAAATAAATACAGACGCAGAAACAATTACGTATACGAATTTTTCGTTCAGTGCAATTTTATCGCACATCATAACTATTTACGATGCCAAAAGCCTCAATGCGGCGAGTGGCGGGGACAATCATAATAAAATAAAAATGGTGAGGGCGAACATGCCAAAATTCTTACGCGTGCTACCAGATCCATATTGATTTTGTACTGATAAATACCTAGATATATGTACTCTAGTAATATATATGTATATATTAGAGTACTACGAAAAGAGGCTTGCTCTTGCTCTTTCTAGTAAATCTTTCTTAAGATCTTCCTCTGTGGCGAAGTGGCGGTCATTCGCATGGTGCATGTTCTATTCTCATGATATCCACAGACAAATCTTTATAGAAATTAAAATTTCGCAAGGCTATTGGCGTCTTGAACCTTCTGATAGCACTGCATTACCTCCTTGTTCTTCCTCCTTTCCCTTCCCCTTTGTCAGGTTCAATGCACGATTAACTAAAACAACAAACCACAGGGAGCGAAAGCAGCTAAGATGAAAGAACGCAGCCGTATTTATAAAATACTTATAAAATTGTAAATCTGCAGAACAAGAGTTTTGTTTATTGAGTCGTTTATCTGTAGACTCGTTGGATAACTCTTATCTGTGTTTTTGTTTGTCCCCTTCCCATAGACCATCGATAAATGAATGTCTGAATGTCTGCTTTGCCGCTGGCTAAAAGAAGCCATGGGATAGCCATTCAAGTTCATGATAATTTAGTCAAATTTTCCATATCATTAACTGATTTTGTATTTTTCCATACACACATTAAACCCCACCACCACCACCGCCACCAAACAACCTTGACCTCGACCCTGCCTCTGCCTCTGACTCTCTGTTGTACTGCCTCTCTGCCGTGCTTCAATGTGAACCCTTTCAATGAGCGAGCTTTTGTTTTCTGTTCATCCATCGTCACCTATCGACTCCCGCCTCTGCCCACGAATGATGGCTGCTCATCGGATGCGCCGTTAAAAGCACCGTTGACCTCAAAAAAGTGGGCCCAGAGCTGCCAAATGGAGATTAATCTAGCATTCAAAATAGCCAAACAAAATGAAGTATAGTTTTTATAACTATATTTTTTTTAGTTATTGAGTTTGATTAAAATTTGATTTGATTAAAATTAAATAAAATATCTTTCCATGTAAAATCTAATACCAAACCCGTTAAAACCTATAGTTTCAGATCTTAAAAATAGTTTTTTTTATTTTTTTTTTTTTTTTCTTTATTTATTAAACTTATACCTTAAGAAATTGTATCATCGAAAATTCAAATAATACTCTCTTTCTGCTGCTGTTTGTGCCGCAGCTACTTTCTGGCTAGATTTCTGACTCTAAATGGGCAGCACTACTCTTTGTGGAAGTGTTGCCGCTGCTGCTGCGTTTCTGCTTCTGTTTGTGCTGCTGCTGCTCCCCCGCTGTCGTCTGCACCCTTGAGCGGGCTGCGCAGTCGCGGCACTGTCATGGCTTAGCTAACAAATAAACCAAATAATTTGAGTCAGCAACGGATTGAACGGGACGGTACGGGTGGACGGGGGACTGGACATGTCTGATTTGAATGTCGAGCCCCGAGAGCATGGCCAGGCGACGTCAGCGACAGCTGAACGAACGGCGATGGAGCGATGGAGCAACGGTTGAACGGCATCCAAAAATTGAACCAAAAGTTGGATGACCAAGACCGCGACGTCTGAACTTGAATCGGAATCGGAATTGGAATCCAAAGCGTTTGTCTACTACTTGTGCATATCATCGACATTGAACTCGTTCAATGTCAAAATTATCATAAATTATGCGTGTGTGTTCAGAGATCCAGCAGCAGCAGCAGCAGGGTGGGAGCAGCACACGGGTAAAGGGGGGGGAACTATGAACTCCACTCGAAAATTGATCAAAAAGCTAGAAACGAACAACCAAAAACCAACAAATTCACACAACAACAATGGAAAGTGGTGTTTATTGTTTATTACACGGAAATGAACAATCTTTTGTGGCTGTTGTTGCTGCTGTTGCTGTTGTTGTTGTTTTTTGTCTAATTAATCGCTGTGTTTAGGCCGCGTTTTGCCGCTGACATTTGTTCATAGCGGTAAAATGTGGTCCCAAGGTGCTTCCACTCTCATCTGGATTTTCATTTTGACATCGAAATGAGCAAAAACAAATATATGAGAGTATCGCACAGCACAACCTTGCAGTCGGAAATCGTTTGTTGTTGTGTTGTTGTTGTCGTATTTATGTTGCTGCCGCTTGTTTACACATTTTCACAATTTGCCAAACAATCCATATTAACAAGAAAATTTATTTTCATTTTTGTTTCGTGTTTTTTTTGTTGTTTCGTTTTCGGGAAGTAAAATTTACGCTTTTGTTTCTGTTTGCAAGAAGCAATTTTTGCTGAAATTAAGTCATAAATTTACTTGGCTTATTGCATTTCTCCTTTTGCACCTACCGCTGCTCCCCCTTCCGATGTCTCTTGCTTAACCAAAATTTGATTTTTATTTATTTCGACGTGTGTGGGGGGAACTTTGCGGCTGTTTTGGGGGAATTTCTGGTGAGTCTCAATGGGAATGGCAACAATAATTCTTGGAAAGAACTTTTATTTATTTTGCTTAATTAGTCATACCAGAAGGGATTTTATTTATTTATTGGTTCTAGGCAATTATCTTATTGCCATTTTCCCACCGTTGCTTATTATGCCACACAGCCATCTACCTACTTATCATAATTAAATGAGAGTGAAAAGACAAGTGCGGCATTTCCCATCATTTCCTATGCCCAATTGCTGGCTGGACATTGAGGCCACTGAACCACAATCGTTGGGGTCATATCTATTATGGCATTATGTTGAGCGACCCGTACACAATTGATTGATTTTTCCAGCTCCATGTCTGCTCCGTTGCCTTATCCGCTGCCATATCCGGTGCGTCTGCCTGCCCTGTCCGCCCCCCCTTGGCTTACGTGCCATTTGCTTTGTGTGCCACAGGGGCCGCCCCTCTGCCATTGTCAGATGGACTTTTCATTTCGTTTGAAGCTTTCGGCATCGGGCTTAAGTAACAAGGTCACCCTCCCTCCGCCCGGGCGGAGAGAAAGACAGGGGAGAGGAGTGACTAAGGCTGATTCATCGCAGACGGAGCTTTAATCATAATTGAGCAAAAGGCGGAAGAGAAGAGAACGAACAGCTGCGCTGTTGCTGCTGCTGTTGCTTCTGTTGCTTCAGTTGCTGTTGCTGCTGATGATGATGATCAGCAGATCTCCCCTTTGGGGCATACGTGTCGCCTGTCTATGAAAGCGAAAAGTTGAGTAGCCGACAAGGGAATGGAAAATGACTCGACGGATGAGCCACCACTACTTTGGTTGGCTTTATACCCGCTACTGGGAGTGTGAAAGGGGTATGCTGCAATCGTAGAAATATACATAATTTCACTGCAATATTTAATGGTCAGGTTAAAGCATCTTTGAAACCTTTAAATGCTTCACCGCGTAATTTGGTTCTCTGAAAATCGGGTAAAACTTCAAGATATTTCTGAAACGCCATAAAATAATAGATAAATTAATTATTTATTTAATTATTTATTTTATTTAATTTATTTTTTATTTAATTTTTTATTTAATTATTTATTTATTTATTTATTCTAATCGCACAAACATAAAGCTTCTTTTTTTATGTTTAAAGAGTATCTTCAAGCTCTCACGGATTGTTGCTACTCTCTCCCTCCCTCTCTCTCTTAATGTCAGGCAAAAATAAATGCGTAATTTTCATTGTTCAATTTACGTTTGACGTTTGCACTGCGTTTTCCTTTCCTTGGCCCAAAAGACATTTCAATATTCGTTTATTTTGAAAATAAATTTTCCGCTTTATTTTGTTGCCAAAAAATGTGGCTTTAATTTGCTTTTGTGTGCTTTCCTTTTTATATTTTTGGTCTAGTTCTTATTTTTTGCTTGTCACGCGCCACGAGGCGCTGATCGATGCTCGCGCTTGGGCAGGGGGGTGTGAAAATGGCAGGGGTAGAGTGGGGCTAAGACAAAGAATGTGGCCGCTGTCGTGTGACGTCGTTTAAAGATCGGGACAAAGCGCAATGCCAAAAGTAAAAGGCTGTTGAGAGAAAGCAGGAAGTCAACGAAGAAGCTTTCTTGGTATTTTCATTGGCAGAAGAAAAGAGAAAAGAAGCAAGTCGGAGGTAATGATAAGTGTACTGTTAGAGATGAAGAGACAGAGGTTGCATTTACCATATTTAGTGCGTGAGAAATAAAGAGAGGGGCACCGCACCTCATCACTAATACACCCTGCACTTGGCAAGAACTTTTAGATAGAGAGAGAGAGATCTGCGAATGGCAGTGGGGTGGGCAGAGCGTGTGCTTACTGTGTGAGAAGAAAGCGTGAAGGAAATAGAATAACAATAAAAACTAGAAGCAGCGCACGGCATTCACAAGGTCTTTTGCCGGTGTGCCTGTGCCCCTGTCTGTCCCCCTCTCCTCCCCTCTCTTCGTAGCAGTAGTTGGCATCTTTTATCTGCTTCTCTGTGCCTGCCTCTCTTCTGACTGCACTTGCCGCTTATCTCCTTTTTCGCATGTGGCTGAACTTCTGGTTTTTCGTCTCTGTGGGAATTGTTCTAAATGGAGCGCTGATGGGTGGGGGGCCAAGACTGGCTTTCCTGTTTCCTGAAAGTAAATTTAGTTCTGCCTGTGAAAGTGAAAGCTTTCTTGCAAGTTGAAACTTGCACAGTTCCCGTACAGATGTGTCCGTTTGTTTGGGGGACAATTTCTACAGCGTAGCAATGTCATTTGGCATCAATCGAAGCTAAGAACAGGGGGTCTCCTTTGTTGTAGCAACTTCTATTGATCCATGGGCAGATTAAACGTAAATTAATTTAAAATGGGATGACATAACGTACACAGGAGATACATATACATCTACATACATATGTACACAGTATGTATGACATAAAAGAACATGCTTTGCTTTCCTGTTTTATTGCCAATCAGAAACTTATGGGCAGCGATTAAAAAAAAATATTTTCAAAATTAAATGAAAATTATTTTTTATTCCCTATTCCCGTCATCCCTTCCCCTTTTGCACGCGCCGGCAAACATCATAATTAGCATAAGGCAAAAAATGAAACACGTTTGACATAAATGAATTTCAATTTAAAATTGGCATGAGGGCAAATAGGAAAAAACAACAGCGCAACCGCAGCGAAATCAATAAAATAGAAATATAATTAGCATGCCAGACGACAGACACCCAACAACAGCAGCAACAACAGCAGCAGCCGCAGCAGCAGCAGCACCAGCAGCAACAGTTGGAAGAGCTCTCAGCTGATTGCTCGCCATCTCGCTCGCGTTCTCTCTTTGCTTTGCTTTGCTTTGCCTTCTCGTTTGGCTTATCTCTGTCACTGTTCGTGTGTGTCTTACCCCACCCAGTCGCAGTGCCAGTCGTTATCTCTACGCTCAGGTTCGGTTCTCCCGTTGCGTTCGATCCCCCCCCAGCACTTGTTGGCTTTGTTCGTCATAGATTTTTTTGATATTTATGGCTGGGCTAGCCAATTATAAATTATTATTCCGCTTTACTTTTTTCTCATTGATCGAATCGTTCATAATTGGAATTGTTTAGCAGATTAGGATTTGCATCAAGGGCAACCTATAGACAGATAAATAATACAAATAACAGCTGATAACCAGCAGCGTATTTTGATGATAAAGAGGGAGAAAGAGAGCAGACAGTAGCTGATAGGATTATTAAATGTTTACTTACAATACTCAGGAATTTGTTGTTGACATTATCGGCAATGCCTTTGAAATAGTACTCAAAACTTGATCATGGAACAGGCTTAACATGCGATAGATAACGCTTGAAACGCGATAGCTGCAGATTCGAGTTCTGATTTGGAGGAGTAAAAATATAATCTTTCGAGCCTAAGAACCAGATGTCAATGTCATTGGACTCTATACATTCAGAGAAAAAAGCCCAGAAATATATGCAAAAAATGTTCTACCCCTGAACAAGTTTCAAATAAAAACTGTCGCTGATTTTATGTGATATATAAGCCTGAGCCTGAGCCACTCTGGAGCGCTTTATAGTGTGCTTTCGGTATTCATATTTTGATCAATCGATGCATACCGATTTTACTGCTAGATTTTAAGCACCTCCAAAGGCTTTTGTAACCCGAAAAGTATCCAATTGCCTGCTGTTTGCTTTTTAAACAATATTTCCATATCCAAACCAGACCCTGAACCCGCCCCTGAACCGCTCTTGAACCGCTCTTCAAAGGCTGGCAAACAGACCTTCACTTTATTGGCTTTCCACCGACGATTTAATGGATTTTCTAATAAATTCTAATCAAAAATGAACAATCAACTGATTACCTAAACCCTGCGACTAAGTAAGATATTTCTATGCTCTTCTCGCCTGCAGGCCACCCTGTACAACAAAAGTTCCAGCGAGGTGGGCAGCCTCATATCGGCGAAAGTGAACGGAGCCACGCCGCTGGTCATCTCCTGCCGCAACGGACACTACGATATTGTAGAATATTTATTGACAAAGTGTCGCGCCAATGTGGAGCAGGTGGGCTCCGTGAGCTTCGACGGGGAGCCCATCGAGGATGCACCGCCGCTGTGGTGTGCCGCCGCCGCCGGACATCTGGGCATTGTCAAGATGCTGGTGCGCAGGGCGGCGAATGTGAACAGTACGACGCGAACGAACTCAACGCCCCTGAGGGCGGCCTGCTTCGACGGACACTACGAGATAGTCAAGTATCTGGTACATCATGGAGCGGGTGAGTACTGCCCGGTGGCCCCCCCCACCGCATGAATATAATCCCTTTCAGTTGCTAAGCCCATTTTGCTGCATTCCTTTGACAGACTTTGAGGTGGCGAATCGACATGGACACACCTGCCTGATGATCGCCTGCTACAAGGGACACTACCGCATCGCCCAGTACCTGCTCTCGCTCAACGCAGATGTCAATCGATGCAGCGTCAAGGGCAACACTGCGCTCCACGACTGCGCCGAATCGGGCTCCCTGCAGATCCTGCAGCTGCTGCTGAAGCATGGCGCCACCATGGATGTGGACTACTATGGAATGACGCCGCTGCTGGCGGCCAGTGTCACCGGCCACATGCCCATTGTGGAGCACCTGATCACGCTGCCCTGCGTGAGTCGCGAGTCGCGCATCCATGCCCTGGAGCTGCTGGGTGCCACGTATGTGGACAGAAAGCGGGACATGGCCGCCGCACTCAATCTGTGGCGGCGAGCGCTCGAGGAGCGCAATGTGGAACCGCCGCTGACCAAGAAGGTGCAGGAGCCAGTGCCAGCCTACGAGATGGTGCGCGAGGTGACCAGCGTGGAGGAGCTGGAGGAGATGGTGCTGGATCCCGATGAGATGCGAATGCAGGCGTTGGTCATACGACAGCGCATCCTGGGACCCACGCATCCGGACACCAGCTACTACATCAGATTCAGGTGGGTTCTCCCCCATCTCTCGATGAAATATCGGCCTCTGCTACAGCTTCTGTTTTCCTTTTGTAGGGGCGCCCACTATGCCGACGCTGGACGCTTCGATCGCTGCATAGAGCTCTGGTCGTACGCCCTGACAATGCAGCAGAAGATCCTGCAGCCGCTCAGCCCAATGACACAGTCGTCGCTGCTCTCCTTCGCCGAGCTGTTCAGCTTCATGCTGGTCGAGGCGGGACGCCTGCTGCCGCGTGGCCGAGTCGTGCCGCCCATCGAGGCCGATGGCATGCTGACCATTTTCTACAAGGCCGTCAAGGAGGTGGAACGCGGACAGGCCTTCAATCTGGAGCAGCAGCAACAGCAGCAGCAGCAGCTGCTGCAACAGCCACAGCAGCAGCTGCTGGCCGCCAGCAAATCCTGTTCGTCTTCCTCAGCCTCGTCCTCCGCTTCGGCGACCTCCGCCACCACCGCCTCCACAACGCTGCTGTCGGCGCATCAGCACGACTGCAATCACGACCCGAACGCCCTCAGTCGCACCATGATAAGTGCCATCCACATTGGCTGTCTGCTCAGCTCGCTGCTGGACACGGAGAGCCTCAGTCCGGAGATGCGCCTCCAGGTGATGGGCGCTCTCTATCGGCTTAATCGTCTCAAGGTGCGCGTGCGCTTCGACCGTACGGCCCTGCACTATTCCTGCTATCGCGAGGGCACCCTGGCCGGTCGCTATCCCTCCTGCCAGTTCCCATCGACGACGCTGGCGAAGGCCCTGCTGGAGGTGGGCGCCGATCCGAATGCCATCGACGATGCCGGCAACACGCCGCTGCATCTGGCGGCCACACTGCAGCCGTATGTGGAGCCCTTGGCGCACATACTGCTCGAGGGTGGAGCGCATCTGGTGAGTAGAGTTGGCTGTTGGCTATTCCCTTTGGCACGTTGCTAATCTCTCGCCCAATCCCGCCCAAATAGGACACGAAAAACTTTGCTGGCGAGACATTCGAGAGCCTGCTGGGTCCCACGCCCATGCACAAGATCATCGATCCGATGAAGTACACGACGCTGGCGTGCCTGGCAGCACGAAGCATCAAGCGGCACGACATCCACTACGAGGGTACGGTGCCGGAGACGCTCTACGACTTCATCGAGCTGCACTAGAGGGAGAGCCGTGGACTGGACGAGAGTCGACACACACTCAATTCACTCGATCGCTCACACGCTCGATCAATCGATCACACGCCTGCCCGCAAGCCCGCCAGCCCGACCGGCCGCCCGCCATCCACTATTATAGTATCTATTACTACGACTACTGCGACTACTGTCTAAGCGTGTACATTTTAGAGATGGAGAGAGAACTACGATGACGATGATGACGATGAGCTGCGGCCCCGATGGAGAGGAGAGCGTTACTAATTGACTAGGAACTGATTTGTGATCAAAGCAAAAAGCAAGCAAAGTGCCTGTATCCTGGATGCCGCTTGCCGCTACCCGCTCCCCGCTCCGAGAGCCGCACAGGATCAGGACAATGTCTAACGAATTGACACAACGACAGAAGTTCCAAGTTCCAGAGAGAACCAGAGGAGAACCAGACAGAGAGAGAGAGAGAGAGAGAGTGTAAAATGCTGTCTTAGAATTTTGCTTGCAAAATATGTGTTTGAAGCCTTCTTCTATCTTAACTATGTGTTCTTGCTATTCTAATGTGTATGAATTATGATTAATATAATATTATGTGTACCGTGCCGCAGCGTTCGGGGCGTGTTCGAGCAGCTTAACCCACACGGCCAGCGCCTGACTGGCTGCCATGCCGGCGACTCCTCAAAGCTGCTGTGAACACGCCCGCCCGCGCGCGGCCCCAAATTTGTTATATGCGTAACGAGTATTTAGTGTTTATGACCAAAAAAAACAGAAATCAAGAAAATGTAAAAAAAACAACAAAACAAAAACAAAAAAAAACAAACGACCGACTTTTAAGTGATGTTTACAGGCGAGAAGAAGAACTAAATTTTGCAAATATACAAATTGTAATTAACAATCGAATAATCATTCATTGGTGACTTCCCCCCCCCCCCCACAACTTAATTGACTTATCTGTACTGAATACAGATCGCAGGAATGGGCTGAGAGCGCAGTGGAAGGTGGCTGGTGGCACACTGGTGGCTAAAAAGAGGGCACTGTTGAGTGCGTGGCAAGAAAACATTGGTGGCTGGAAAGTGTGCCAGTACGTGGAACTAGCAAAGTTGATCAAAGCTGCCAACGAAGTATGGTACAGTGCTGTCTAAAAGAAAGTGACAGCTGTGAAATGCAGCCAACGTAACTTACACTGACGTCCAAAATAAGTTTTAGGGTGCGCAAAATGGCACATTGCAGTGCTCTGATGTACACACCAGTAGCAGTCGTCTATAGTAGCATTAACAATCATTAACAATCATAGCTTCAAGGAAAAATATTACCAAGGAAGTTCTTCCAAAAATTAAACAACTTTCATGTGTTCTAATACTTGTGGCCCGAACCTGTAAGAGTATCCATCAAAATCGAAATTCAAGACGATCCAGGGGCTGGAATACAGCAAAAGAAATGCACTGATAAGCCCACCAATACGTACAGCGAACAGCGAAGAGAAGACTCTTGCATATGCACAGTAGTGGCCAGCATAAAGTGCATGCACAGTGGCGGCCAGGAATAGTGTTACAGTAACAAATAATGGGCTCCGTGAGTGTGTTGCTTGAATTTTTGATTCTCCATATAATATGGTTTGTATATTCAGTAACCAATAAAAGAATCAAGCTCGATTTATTATTTATTATTATTTTATTTATTATTTATTTTCAATTATACAATTCAGGCCATAGAAAATTAAATTAAAGTTTCAATGGATCTCAGGGTCTTGAGCTTGGCCAAACCAATTCGATAAGGAACATTCACTTAATGCAGATTTCTATGCAAGTGCCTAGGCCTTTTCCAGTCACCAGTGTAAATAGATTCAAATGCAATGCGATATCAAAGGCGGTTGCATATGCTGTGTATTTATTGTATCTATCCATGCTAAGCTATGCAAAATAATAGAAGTGCAAGCCAGCCATGTAATTGACAGTGTTTGACCATGTGTTTGGTTGGGCCAATTACACTATGCAGCAAAATAATGGAAGATTATTTATTTATTTATGATTTATATTTTTATTATATTTATTTATTGATTAGCTCTTAGTTCCACAAGAGACATATGTAACATGGAGCCAAAAGTTAGCTGATTTCTATTAAATCCACAACTCAATCCTTGATGGCTGAAAATTTTCATAGATTTTATTTCAGTGTCCAAAGTCAATGATCTGTCCCTAATCTTAAACTTAAAGAACTGGTAAAAATATAAGAAAATAAACCCTAACCAAAGCTGATTTCTTACACTACTCATCTTTATGGTGGGTCCACATGAACAGCCTTAATTTTGTTGTACAGTGTAAAAGTGTGCCCGAACCGAGTGTAAATTGTAGGTGGGTTTTCTTATCCAAAAACCCTAGCCCTAACCTAGTGTTAAGTAATTTAAAGAACAATTTTAATGCAGAAATAAAACTGATAATTTATTTTGAACGTAAGCCTATAAAAACCGAATCCGAGCTCTATTTTGGCCACACACCGAAGAGATGTTGTTTGCATTGGGCTGCCTGTTCGTGGTGCTAGTTGTGGCCGTACCCGGACCCCGTCTGGTGGCAACTGAAGAGGGAATCGAGTCCTACGAGAACTACTACAACGAGATCCATGTGGATGACGAGCAGGCCGAGGCGAAGACACGCAACGCCTTGAAGTCGGAGTTTCAGCGATGGCCCGGCAACAGGATATACTACCGCATTTCCGGGGACTACAGCGATCAGGAGGTGGCCAATGTCCGCACGGCCATGTCCAGCTTCAACGAGCAGACGTGTGTGCAGTTCGAGGAGATAAATGCCTCCCCGCCCGCTGGCCGTCGCTATGTGTACTTCAAAAAGTCGCCGAACATGTGCGGCACCCGGGTGGGCTATAATCCCATACCATTTGGCTCCCACGATGTCCAGTTGAACGCGCGTTGCCTCACCATGCCCGCCGTGATCCAGCACGAGACGCTCCACCTGCTCGGTCTCTTCCACGAGCAGAGTCGCCCCGATCGCCATGAGTACGTTCAGATCGAGTACGACAACATTCCACGCAAGTACTGGTCGCAGTTCATGGCCATGAATTCGACCACCACCTACAACGTTCCCTACGACTACGACAGCGTAATGCATTATGCAAAGAACGCCTTCGCCAAGGACCCTTCCAAGCCCACCATTCGGGCCTTGGTGGACGGCAAGCCGGTGGAGCGCGATATGGGGCAGGTACGCGGCCCATCCGAGGGCGATTGGACCAAGATTCGTTTAATGTACAAGTGTTAGACGGCCCGAAAATGGTGGCAAGGACTTGGATTGGTAATAAAATTGGGCTATTTGCAGAGATATCCATATGTTTGTGGGGGCAGGCCCATTCTGGCTCACGATAAATTGACGATTCGATTGCCTCAAGGGCGGGCGTATATAGTGTCTGTGCGTAGTCAAAATAATTCATTTATTCCACACCATTCATTTGGCCAGAGCGTCTTAAAGCGAAGGTAAAACATTGCACACAGGCGTACCTGCTGAATCGAATATTCATCACTGCATTGAAAACTGCACAAAAGAACTAAATAAATCGATGTACCTATTGTCGAAATTCGGACTACTGCTGCGCTTAAGCTGGTCTCTGATAAACGTTTATGGATCAAAGGTCTTTAGTCCTTAATCCCTATTCTCATTGCCATTCCCATTGCCACTCGATTATGGCCAAAGCTTCATTGCCTGTTAGTTTTGGTGGAGGCGCTTTCAAGCCTCTTCAAACAGTGCCTGGCCTCAACAAAAACCCGAACTCGAATGCATTTGATTTCAGGGAAGTGCAAGTGTAAGTGTCAGTTAACTTCACAGACAGCACAGCCCAGCCAGAAGCAAGAGCAGGAGGAGTGGCAGTAGTAGGAGCAGCAGCAGCAGCAGAATAAATGTAGGGTAGCGGGCAGGCGGAGGAATACAATCCAAATCTGAGGCACTTAATGCTCAACTAAGTGCTTCAGCAAGGCGAGTGTCTGAAGCTGCCTATTTGGACAGTGTTCTCCCTCTTCCACGACATTTGCGTGCAATTTTGTGTGTGTTTTAGCTGTGGACCCTTCCCCTTTTCCTGCCACATCTTTCGTGCCTGTATTTATTGCAAGGCCACCTTAAAGCGACGACAATTAATCGTGTGAGCCGAGCCGAGCCATTGTGAACATCATCTTGAGCGAAGTGCGAAAAGGGTAACAGGGCAGTGTAAATATGCCAACAAATGTCCATAAAATGCTGCCCTCAAAAAAGAGAGTCCCAAATTTAAGGGAGAGCTTCATGGGAAGTTCGAAAGAAGAGCGAAAGCCGAACCTGGAAGCCAGGCGCCGCATGCTGTCTAACCTTCGTCCCACTGTGGTGCTGGGCGCGAAAAGCTCTCTCCCAGAAGCACGCACGACCGACCACCACCAGCACGCCATTTGCTCCAACTCTGTCGCTCGTTTGCCATCGTTTGAAGGAGCTTTGGCTTGGTTTTGGCCCATCGCCAGACGAGTCGTTCGGCGTGGCTTTCAGTGTATTTAGTGCATTCGTTTCGTTCGGTTCGTGCCAGCGGTACTCTGTCGTTCGGTGAAAGGACAACCAGCCAACAGCCAACCTCAATATAACCCATACAAGTGAAGCCCAACGCATCCACATACATGTAGGTGCGGCAGGCGGTGTAACGGTAACGGTAACGGTTAAAGCCACACTCGACGAGCAGCAGCTTGATAGTAAAAGTTGTTCAATGTGCACTAACGCTAAATAATAAATAAGCCAAAAAGCGAAAAATGTATAAAGCCGAGCACGCAACGTGAAAGCACACACACGGAGCAGGGCAGAACAGAGCGGCGATGAGCGGAGTGGAGCGGAGCGATGGCGTGCCATGCAAATAAAATATGCAACACTCGAGTGAAACAAGAAACGAGAATAACGGAAATATGTACGAGCGAAATGTGCGACAGTGCCCCCCACGAATAATCCATGAATAATCGAATTGCCCAAAACTAAATAAAATAAAAACAAAATATACATTAAAACACAGGAACACTAAGCCCCACCATTGTTAATGGACATGGACATATGTATATACTCCACTCGAACTGCTGTTACATTCTCACCTTTTACTCTTTCTTTATTTCCTGACTGCCTGCCTGCCTGCCTGACCGCAAAACGGTCCAACCCATCCCATATACCAGCCCATCAGTCAAGGCCGCATAACGGTGGAATACTCGCACTGTACAGAGCAAACAAAAAATACCAAAATATTATTTCAACTTTGTTTTCAGTTTGTTTGGTGGCCAGCAGCTTCCAGCAGCAGCCCTGAAGGTCGTCACTGGCATAACTTTTAACAGTTCTTGTTTTTGGTTTTTTTTTTGGTTTTTTTTTGCGTTCAGCTTTAAGAAATAATTGTAAAGGCGCTTTTAGTTTGTTTTTCCTTTTTAAATTTCGCGGAAAATGTTACCATTTTTCCCTCATTTGAACTTTTGCGTTTGAACTTTGGCTGTGGCTGGGCTTAGGCGCCCGCCCCACCCCCTCTGGGGCACACATAAATTAGGGTCGTATTCTGCTTAACCAGAAACAAATTTGCATAAAAGCTGGGGAGGGCGAGACATTTTTATTAAACGCAGAAATCACACGGCTGAGATATCCTCACGCTCATGGACTGTCCCTGAAACACACAACCTAACTCAATCCCCGCCCGCGTCCGGATAAAAGGGGATAAAGCAATACTTTTTACGCCTTTTGTAGAGATGTGAAAGAAAACCCTGAATATAAAATTCTTTTAATTGTGGCAGACAGAAACTGGTAAATTGTCAGCTTGCAGCTGCAAAACTTTTCAGTAAACAACAAAACCAATTAAAATTCAATCAATCAGCCAAGCAGCTAGCCGCAGAGACAACGAGACAAGGCTCGAAACCACAAAATCAACAATCAAACAGACAACAATCGAATAGCAATCGAGGAAGAGGAAAGGTAAAACCGATTAATTTTATGAGCTAATTATCCGATAATTTCTTATTTTATTGTCTAGTTAACACCGATAATCGTGTAATGCCCCCCAAATAGCATACGAGCATACGATAAGTACGAACAAAAAATCCCACACAATTGTGTCATTGTTCGGAAGTGGTTGTGGGGTGAGTGGTGTGGGGTGGGGTGGGGTGTGAGGCTTCATGTTTTGGGTGGTTTTGGTGGTCTAGGGGTGGCTGCGTGGAGCGCAAGCAACGGGTGGGCAGCGATGGGCTGGGCTCATTGTTGTATTTATTTATTGTTAGGTTTTTATTTAACTTTGTTGTGGTCTCGGCATCCATGCGGCCATTGGTCAGCGGGTGTTCTTCGCTGGTTATCGCTTGTGGATCTCAATTTAATTATGATATAATTAGGAAATGCCTAATGGATAAATATGCACCCGAGGCGCACTATACAGGTGGGATGGGTCAATCAACTTATTGTCAGTTCGCTGGAAAAGGGTTATTGAATGGATCCGCATCCGGGTTATTGTGGCGATGTGTCAAGAAAAGAGTTGGTAATTGGAAATTCCATATGCCCCCAAAACAGACAGAACACAAAGGATTCATGAAAGAGTAGAACAGCAAACAGTCCGATAGTCGCACCATAAGAAAATAAACATTGCCAGGAAAAGAAGGATTGAATGGGGTAGTCTTTTTGAGGTTCCGGAAATTACAATGAACGAAGGATGGAGAATGGGATTACAAAAAGAAAACGGAATTAACATATCTGCCATATAAATCGTCAAGGAGCTCTTTCCTTGCTGTGCTTATCTAGTCTAGCCATCTAGACGTTCATTAGAAGATAGAAGGGACATGCAATGTACTTTAACTGCAACAGTTTTTGGGGACTACAAAATTTTGTACGAGTTGGGATGTAGATGTGAGCCCTAAAAAGCTAGCATTTGAAAACTTTGAGGGTTTTTCTATTATACTTCACTAGATACTTATTGATTGAAGACAGAAATCTCTAAGAAAAATTCCTAGAGAGTCTGAAGAGATTTACAAACCCACCAAAGTAAAAATGCTTAAAGATTTCTGTGAAATTTCTGTCCCTGATCGACTCCATAGATGGAGAAGCAGCCTCTCAAATTAGTTATATTGCACTCGAATTAAACCAATTAGCTTTCCTCATAGCCAACGAGGCTTTTGGCTAGAAGGATTCAGATTTATTTACTGATATATATTTTATTCTCGTTCTTTTATTCTGTCTCCATAAATTGTATTTACACTTTGTTTCAACAAGGTCAAAACCTTATTTCGTGAAATGGAAATTTCTGCTCGAAAAAGTTACCCAAATTCATAAATTATTTTTATTGTACTTAACCTTTTCCATTGCCTTGACTCCTCTTGTCTGCCCCAAATCAGCTTAAGTCCCCCAATGAAATTCATAAGCTTACTTTAACATATACATATACAAACGGGCATGTGGTAGAAAATGTGTGTGAGAGTCGAGTGTCCCACAAACAAATGAAACGAGAGCAGCAGCAGCATTAAAGTGGGACGACGCAGACAAAGGCCTTTGCTGATTCCATATTGACACCACGGAGCACGATGAAAATTAAACCCCAGCTCAAGTGTAAATAAATTTGGAAATATTTCAGGCTTTGTTTGTGTTTCTTTCCGTGGTTCCGGACTAATCATCAATATTTTATTGGAATTTATGTATTTTTTCGCATATGTATAATATCCAATATATACACACGGATGTATTATTTTACTGAAATTATGGAATGTTATTTAAGCATATTTCTTTTTGTATCAACCAGCGTATTATTTCTGTTTTTTTTTTAGCTATCAAATTAAGTCGGAATGTTTTTCTAGAATCTATTTTCTTGCTATATGAAATATGCATAGCAAATCAATTATTATTGCGAGCCACATTCTGGTAATTGTAACTGTAGACCAATTTAAGACTCTGCTAATTTTTAGATGGAGTGGTTAGATAATATCCTGAGTATTATTTACGTGTAGTAATAGAATAAAATATATTAACTTTGTGCGTATAACCTGCACAGGCAATTTGTATGTGCATATTATGGTCATGCAAATTAAGTAATCAAATCGAGCGACTAAATACTTTAAAATTACGTTTATTATTACGTCCAAGGATATTCGCGGTGGTTTTTCTGACCCAAATTGATCTATTATTCTTGTTTCAATTTTAATCAGCTTACAGCATTTTATATATTTTTTTATTTTTGTGCATTAACTTTGCACAATATACACGGATATTTCATGCAACGCAAAATATTCTTTGTGTTTGCCTTACCATTGACACATTTATTTAATTTAAATTTGTATAATATTTTTTTTTTGTTCTGCTTGGAATGAATGGAATATTATGCAAATATTTAACAAATAGCAGGAAATCAAAAGCAAACAAAAGAAAGCAAATTGTTAAGCACAATGCAAAGGGCAGGGGGGATTGGGATGCCATCTAAAGGTAGACATACACACATAATTACGGGAAAAGCAACAATTTATATAGCTGTCCACTGCTTTGGGGGGTGAGTGTTAATCAAACATAATTATGTACAGTGGTCATGCATATTCCATTAATCAGAAAGGAGCGCCACGGTGCTACGGGAATAGCGGGCGCAGCTCGGTGCTGTTTGACAGCTGTCACTTTAAATGTCAATTGAAGGCATTGCAGCGCCAACTCGATATCGGACAATACTTTTTTAAGGGGCGGTGTTAAATATTAAACTCATCCTTGTGGTGGCTCCGAGTGGGTGGGGTGGGCACTCACTTTTTAATGGAAATTATAATGAGACGTCGAGCTTTAATTATGCATGGAGGGGATGGGACTTGGACTGGACTGGGCTGGGCTGAGCTGAAGTGGCTGTGGGTGGCCTGGTTAGCCGGTCACGCCCTGCCACTCACAACTTAATGCCCGGCCATCATCCGTGACGTGCTTAACCCTCGGCACCCGTCCCCCCCGGACGGACGGACGGACCTTGGCACTAATTAAAACTAACCAGCAACAAAAGCAAGAAAAACCTGCCGAAGAAATATTACTGCAGCCATCACCTTGAAGCTTTTCCTATGCCACTTTTCGACAGTTTTCCTTGCGAGCCCGGCGGTCCGCAGCGGCGGCCATTGTTGGATGGAAAAGTTTTGTGGCACATTTCTCTTGGATTTGCCACGCATTGACACTCGCCACGGCACTTGGAAGGGGTGCGGAGACAGGCGCTGGAACTGGAACTGGCACTGCCACTGGCCCTGGGGCTGGGGCTGGGAGGCTGCATATTTTGTCAAGCTCTGACATTGCACTTGATGACTTTTCCCGTAGCCGTACGTACCCCATGCACCCCATGCGCTGCTGGGCGTTCTTTTTTCTCTCTCTCCCTCTCTCTCTCTCTCTGGAACTTTTTAAAGTGTTGCAAAGGAATGGGTGGGTGGGGCAGGGTGAAAACTTTCCCCAAATGTTGCCAGTTTGTGGGGAGGCGGCAGCTCAGAGCTCGACAGTTTTAAATGAAACTTTTGCTGTAACTTACACTCTGACGAGCGAGAGTTTTGTTCTGTTCTGTTCTGTTTTATTCCCCTTCGTTCACTTTTTGCTGCGTTGTTTCGGCTTTTGTTTAGCGCTTTATGTGCCATTATTTCGGATGCTGTCAGGCACATTGTATATATCCACATCGCCTTCGTCCCATTGACACCCATACACTGTTGAGGATGCAGGCGAAAATGAATAATGAAACTTGTAAATAGACATAATGCGATCAGCATAGGGAGACATTAGTGCAAAAGTTTTTTTGGAAAATGGAATGAAAGTGCTCCCTTGGGTACACCGAATGAATGTTGAATTGTACGGAATACGGAGAGTTCTCTCTGGGTCTGGGGACAGATTAAAGTTTGCCCTGTTGGATGATCGCGAGGAATAGACAGCAAAATTTTCACAAATTGCTGAAAGATTACTTTTCGCAGATTCTTTATTTAGTTGTTAATGTGGTTTTTTGTTTGAAAGAATATTTGTAGATAGATTAGTCCAGTAATTTTATCATCATTACTTCATATACATTTTGACCCATTTCCTACTGAGGTTTGTCCAGGAGCAGAGGGAAGAGCTGCTGCAGGCCATCACAAAATAGAATTGTTTATTTCTGGCTTTCAAAATATTTGATTTTAATTTGTGTGTAGAATTTGTAGCTCTGCTTTATGCCAACATTCGCCAGTAAATTCGCTTGTTAGAAATTGTTGCCTAGACGAATATATATTTATGTGTATTTTTTTGTTTGCTCCTAATCAACTAAGGAATTTCCATTGCAATGGACAACGGACCAACTGTCCGGCTAGCTGGCTATCCGGCTGGATATCTTGGCAAATTAGAAATTCCAGAATTCCGCTTTGGGCGCATTTAATTTATTATTCTGTTGACTTTAATAAAAATCACATTACGATATTTGCCAACGCAGCGCGAATTTTTTTGTTTTCTGTTTTATACTCACGAATTTCCGAAATATTCCTTTTGGGGTCGCTGCTGGGTGTGGGGGGGAAAACTGTTGTCGTCGCCAGTTACAGAAAAAAAAACATTCATAAAGCAAACACAGCCAATCCAAGAAGAAGACGACGGAGCCACGCGCTGCCAGATAATATATATAAGAAAAAATATCTGTCCTTGTGCCCTACTCCACCTGGGGGGTGGGACAGGGTAGGCAGCACGTGCCGGCACACTCATACACACAAATTTCCATTTATTTCGACATTGACGTTTGAATTTTTAATGAAATTCCAAACATTTTTAACGGCCCCCCAAAACTGTATTCCCGTTTCTGCTCTTTCTTTCAGGCAGCGGAAAAGTGCTCCAAACCAATCGCCAAGCCATTCTGATGCTGGTCCGAAGCAGGCCCCAGGGCTAATGAAGATGAAGTGATATTCCGGCCAGCTGGAACTGTGTTCGAGCCGAAATTAAACAGAATATAAATCGCTGGAAAAATGGCAGCGATTTGTCAGCATCTGTCGAGCAGAACAAATGCAAAGTAGTTAACTAGCCAAAGGGAAAACTACAGCGGCCCCAGCGGAATAGGCCGTCAAGAAAAAAGAAATACGTACAAGCGATTTTAGTTTCGTTTTTGTTGTTCGTTGCGGCAATTTCACGCATCGCGGCGGGATGATGGCAGGCGCTAATCAGGCCGCTCCCAGCCACGCCCCACAGTTATTGCGGCAACACATTTTCAAATAGGTTCAAAACACCCTGCCACCCAACCCCCCGCCCAAGGAAAAAATACTCAGAGAGATAGAGCGTGGGAGGGCGCACAAGTGAAATATTATGGCCACTTTTCAAATGGAAATGCGCCAGCAGAAGGAGAGGCAGCAGCAGCAGAAGCAACGAACGAATTTAAAGCAACGAGAAACGGCAACATCTGCAACAGCAACGCTTGCCACATCCACAGCCAGGAGACAACGACAAGAACGAGATCAACAGCACTCGGACCCACCAGAAATCAGCACAGATTGCACCAGGCTTTGGCCAGGCAGCTGCAACAGCAGCAGCAGCACAGCCAGGGACAGTGGTTGCGGTAGTGGCACTGGCAGGGGAAACACCAATCCACTCATCAGCAACATCTCCACCAACAACAGCCACCACAACAACAGCAGCAGCAGCAGCAGCAGCAACAGGAGACACTTCGTGGACTGCAGAGGCCGTCAAAGGTCGCTGATAATGCTCAGCATGCTCTTTGTTATCATCGCTCTGCTATCTGTAAATGAAGGTGAGAAAGAGACTTTAAGGGATTTTTTTGGATTTTAATTACGAGCAGAACTTTCTCTCATTTTTATTTTACACGAATATTGCTCCTTTAATAAAGCTAGCCAGCAATATATATATATATTATTGTAGAAATATTTCATATATTTTAACGAAATGTTAGAATTTTCCAGCATATAAATTAAAAATTTACCAAGACATTTCCCAGAACTTGCATTTTATTTAACCAACACAAATTTGGCATTCAAATAAGCCTTTTTTCTTTCCAATCTTTATACCACAGCATATTTATACTGGTAGTTTTTCCTTTTTCCTTGCTCCAAATGCAAGCGAAGCGCCTTTTTCATGCTCATTCGCGAAAGAAAGTCGGGGTAAACTTTAATCAAATTTTGTGCTCCAGTTTCTTTCTGGTGCCTGATGCCCATTCACGAAATTGCAATTGTTGCCAAATTGATTTGACCAATTTCATTTATTGATTTCGATTTTCGATATCATTCATTTTGTTGTCGTTGTCATGCCCAAATGAGTCAGCAGAAAAACCAAACCAAAGCAAAGCAAATCAAACCGAACCGAACCCATTGCGGCACCGAACCAGAACCAAAACCAGCTACCAGCTAGAAAAAGTCGAGAGGGAAAAATCTATCAGCATCGGAGAGGCCGAGAAGAGACGAGTTGCAAGGGCAGAGTCGCTTGGCAATTTTGTGCTTGTCTGGTCCTGGCTTACATAATTTTCTTTCTTTCGTGTGCTGTTTTCCGCTTTCCGTTTTGCCGGTTGCCGCTCGATGTTTTGCCTGCCTTCTGGGCTGCGTTTTTAGGTTAGGTAATTAATTTTGTGTGCCTGAAAAGTCTTGGGAAATCAATGTTTTGGCCCAGGTCCAGTGTGGAACGGAGAAACTCCCTGGCTGCCCGTCGCCAGGGACCAGTCCTGTCCTGATTGAATGGGTGTGAGCCCTGAACCGCCAATATGTCTGCGTGTGTGAGTGCGGTAGGGCTTTTATTTAAGTTTCATTTTTCATATGCCGTGCGCTGGCTTAATGACGGGGAGCCCAGAGGCAGGCCTCTAGGCCAAATCGTTGCCCCAGCCGGGTCAGGAGGTGCAGCCGGAGCGGGAAAGAGGTAAATCATCATTAGGCCTTAATGAATCGGGCAGTCGCGGGCATAGTGCACTAGATCCACAGATAAAGAACATGCGATTGCCAGTTCTGGCTTCCTCCCATCCATTTGTATATTCAAATAAAATCACCAAAATTTCTGAACGCTAAATCAATTCCAGTTGTTCATGATAATCTGATTATCTAATTAATGAGTACATTAGGTATTCACGTGAGGTCATTACTATTATTACTTATCATCAACACTAAACAGATACAGACGATTGTCATTTAATCAGAATATAATCCCTATTAATGCATTAAGTAACCGTATTCTACACAGTTAAAAAATTGTTTATTATTTATACATATTATTATTATTTATTTATTATTTATATATACAGAAACTAGACGTGTAGCTTTTATTTTTGCGATTTCCTGTGAGAGTTGAAGGCTACCCAGACGATATTTAATTTCATTTTCAAGTTCAACAAACTTACCGCTAAATAATTTAAACTTACATTTTGCGGTCATTCAAGATACCAAGATAACTCGAAGGCACTCTGAGGTGGCTCCTCGAACAGTATTAATTTCCTGCTCGAATACGGTTGCCAAATTCCAAGAAATTTTTAATATATTTTCGAAGAAAAAAATCACCTTTCAAATGAAAGAAAAACAAAAGGAACCAAAGAAAAGCATAGTCCCAAGGAATGTTCCATTTGATGCCTCTCATTGCGAGATACCAAGACTGAATCGGAGTTGGAGTTGTAGTTGGGAGTGGGAGCATCACCATGGCCCCCCAGGGCTAACTGACAAATGGAAACCTTTAAATATTTAAGTATAAAGTTCGTTGTGACTGGTGACTGTCACGGGCAATAGAATGCAATGGCTACGAGTGGGAGTAGCAGATGAGTTTTAATTTTTTAAGTGAATTTAAAAATTTAAACTTAACTGCGTTCATATATTTGTTGCTGTTGTGGTTTGTTATTACCGGAAAAGAAGTTTCACCTCAGAAGAGAGACACGTACACACACACACACGCACACGCACACATTCGGAGTTAAAAGTTTTGACATTTCAAATGTTTCTGACAACAGCAACAACAACAACAGACAAGGACCACGACTGGAATGTTAATAATAACTGTGCGGGCGTAAGAAATGCCAGCAAACCACAGGACTTAAGAGCCAGGACAGTACTCCGACTCAGGACAAGAACAAGAACAAGTCAAAGACGGTGATGGCGACTTAGAGGGAGACGGAGGCGGAGGCGAGGCTGAGATGAGATGAGATGAGCAACAGGAACATGCCCTGCGGTGTGCTTGTGTTCAAGTTGCTGACGTTGAGACCAGGACACGAGACATGAACACGGACACGGCAAACGACTCACTCTCCCTCTCTCTCTCCCTCGCCCTCCGACTGCGGTGCTGCGACCTCTGGTACATGACTTTGCGATTTCTGCAGGGCGCTTTTAAGGCCAAAAATACAAAACAAAACAGAACAGAACAGAGCAGAAAAAATAAATATTTCTCGTTGCGTGGTCTAATTTATGTTTGGCAGCCAAACAGCCAAAACAGCCAACAGTTGACGTTGCGGTCTTTTGTCCCAGGCAGTCAATTTATTTTAATTTCTAGCCAGAGGCGTTTTATTTATTATCATTTTGGGGCGCACCCAGCGACGACCTCTCCTTATTCTTGTGCGAAGATGGAGTCGAGTTATTAGCCACATTGTTTGGGTCTCGCCAATTGAAGGGAGAAAGTAGCAGCCAGCATTCAGTAGCCAGCATCCAATATCCAGCAGCCCAGCCCGACTGCAGACGGAGGCGCTCGCAACGTTTGGCCTGTCAATAGCATTTTGCTTAAATACCAGTGGGGAAAGGGAATGGAAATTGTGGGGTGGGTGGGAGTGTGAGTGTGAGTGGGAAAGGGAAATGGGGTGGGTACTAGCATCGGAGGGAGCTCGAGCAGAGCAAGATGATGAAGGATATGCGACTTATCTGGTTGTAACATGGCCAACGGGGCCAAAGCTGGTGCTCAGCTAATAGTTTGGGCAGTAAACCAAGAGGGAGATTCCGGATTGAGAGAGAGAGAATGTGTGAGGGGAATAGACACCAGAGAGAGAGAGAGAGAGAGACAGATAACATGTGCTAGAGATGAGAAAAATCTCACATTTTGTGAGCAGAAGTAACAGATTTGCTTTGGCAGGATTTTGCTTGGCTGAAATGTGACATAAACCAAGGTAATAAAAGTTCAGAATTCCGTATGTGTTTTTTTTCCGAGAGATCCATTCATCCAACCTTCTCAGCCTCACAGTTTCAAGCATTAACGAATAAAATACTGTGAGAATTTCAAGCTCCCAATTGGAATAAATAAAATATATTTTTACCATTTAAAAAATTGCTAAAACTACCAACCAAAATCACATCTTCAGCTGTCAGTGATTCTGCCCTGCCCCCCCAATCGCAGTGAGTGCGTCACTGGGTGGCATCACTTGCTCTGGCACTCTGGTTGATATCTGCTCAAAGCGACGTGCACAACATGTTTAATCTAATAAAGTCGCTAGCCAGTCGCTGGTTAGCCATGGCTTCACTTGGGCTTTGGCTCTATAAAAATTGCCAGTAGCCAGACAGAGAGCTCTCTACAGGGAAAGAGATGGAGAGAGAGAGTGTCATAAAAAGACGTTTGCTGCGACGTAATAAGCGTATCAAGTGCCCCGAGATATACCTATACATATAAACATATACAGCCATATAAAGACAGACATATGTATGGGTGGGTGGGTGCTGTGTGTTCGCTTGTGTATTTCTGGCTGTAGTATGGAGCGAGAGGAGCTTAGTTTTTGAGCCCAGACGCTGTGGCGTCCTCGTAGCTAAGTGATGGATAAATGCCGGATAAAAATTGCTCGTAACTACGACAACAACAACAACAACTGTGCATGTAACACACCCCAGACCAGAGGGCAACTTCCACATGTAAGCGGGAAAAACATGAAAATTTGATAAACGAAAAATTGCAAACAAACTCCCCAAAAAAAGAGGAAAAAAATAGAGGGAGAACAGAACAAAAAGTTAGATTTACCTCCGCACCAAAAAAACTTTTCTTTCAGCCCTCAACCATAACAAAAAGTTGTGCTCCTGTGTATGTGTGTGTGTGCGTAATTCGCTAATTACCTAAATGGTTGCCACAAAAGGTGGCCAAAGGTGGAGTCATGTTTTGGGAGGGGGTGGGTGCTGTTAAAAGTTTGGCCAAAACGAGTTACAAGGTTTCCAATTCGGATTTTGCGTAAGGGGATCAACTTTTGCTGCATAGAATCGATTGAAGGACTTCGTGGCACACTTTACGGAGGGGGGCAGCTCTCCCTCTGAACCGAAATTGAAAACATTTTCTAAATCTGCTTCCTGTCCCTCCCTCCCATTGCAGTATTCGCCGCACAGCGTGACTCATACAAATCGAAGGATATGAGCAGCAGTAATAATGCCATTCCCAATGGTGGAGCAGCTGGAGCAGCTGGAGCAGGAGAGGGCTCTCAGTCGCCAGGAGGTCCCAATGGTGTCGCCGGAAGCGGAAGTATGAGCAGCAATGGCAACAATGCCAACGGAAATAACAAAAATGGCCATGCAGCTGGTGCAGGAGCAGGAGCAGGAGCAGGAGCAGGCGCAGGCCTATCGCCAGCCTCCGAGTTGTCCGGCTCAATGACAACCGATGCCAGCAGAGGTGCCAGCTCCAGCTCTAGCTCTGGATCTGGCTCCGGCTCTACGACCATCACTGGCATTCCTAGCAGTAGCTTGCACAAGGCCAGCAGCAGCAGCAGCAGCAACACAATTGCCTCACAATCGGGAGCCTCATCCGCAACATCCGGCATCCATCGCAACAGCATCGACCTGATGGAGGAGGCACGCAATGCGGGACCCTACTTCGACAAGGCCGTCTCCAAGAATGTCACAGCCCTGCTGGGCAAAACGGCCTATTTGAATTGTCGCGTCAAGAATCTGGGCAACAAAACGGTAAGCAAGAGAAACAGATTAAATTTAATTTAATTTAATTATGTGCATAAATTACTGGAAATTAGAGTTTATATTTTCATAGTTGCAATTTTAACATTTAGTAGAGATATTTATACCTCTAAACCTCTAGCTGCCCCACCGAATAAAAATCTACATATCTGTGTGCTAAGAAGTACTTTTTTTCAGTGCCAGTGTACTTGTACTTTTAAATGTAATCCCATTTTTCTTGGTGCTAAGTATGTAGCGTGTAGCATACATATCTATTTTTCAGGCGAAGTAATTTGTGGGCATCATCTGACGTTTTATATTGTAATTATGGTGTAATTCCTTTGCCAGTGCCATCAAAATGCTATTTGTAAAGGGGCCTGTATAAGTCTGTATGAGTATGAGTATTCTCTCTTTTTTTTGGGCTGGTAGGCGACTAATTAGCACGTTGACTGCGCCCACATGCTGGCCTAGTGGGCTGCTGGCAGGGGGCTGGGGGCTGGGGCAGTGCATGGTTGGTGGCTAATTGTTCCGCTTGCCAAAGAACAAAATGATTAATTATACCCAAACAGGAAACAGATTTTACTTTATTCAACTTTCGTCGTGTGCGGAAGGAAATGCCGCAAACATTTCACAAACACACACACAATCTAGCCAGGACCCACCGCAACACCGCAGCACTTCCGGCCCGGGAGCTTCATCCACCTGAGAGCCGCCGCATAAGGAAAAACTATTCAAATGAGGCGAAAATTCCCTGAAAATGCCCTGAAAATGCTTTCGTTTTGTTTTGGGTTTCTCCATTTTGGGTGGAGTTCGGCCGTAGAGCTGGGCGTTGGGCGGTGGGCGGTGGTCGTAGTCATTCGGCTTCCGTCACTTCCGGCGGCGTCGGCCTGAGCCGGAGAAGGGCTCTGCCCGCTTTTCCGATAATAATATGTTACATGTCCCGCCAGGACATGCCAGGACATGCCAGAGCCTGCTACTCTCCATGCTCCCAGCGCTGGCAGGCTGTGATTAGCTTTGGGTTTCGGCCTGTTTGAGTTGCGGTTTCGAAAACTAATTTGCGTGATTATTAAATTGTAGAAAATGGGGAAAGGGTGAAGAACGAAAACAGATGCATGGGGGCGGGTGCTGCAGGAATTTCCACCTTGAGGTAGGACCAAGTAAAAGTTTTCGCATGAGCATGTGGGGCAGGTGAGGCCGGTAAGGCAGGCAGGCGGGCGCGTTGCTATAACTTCATTAGATGAGTTAATATGGGATAATTTCATCGATCTCTCGCTCTCTTCATCCCAATGGGATGGGTTAATTAATAGAAAATTGTTTAAATTGTTCAGAGTTTACAAAGATTTTACATATATTAAGATGCCTGATACGAACTTTGAAATAGCAAGGCGCGAAGGCGACAGAATCAAAGGCGAGAGATCAAGGAGTGGCAAAAGGCTATGGGTAGATCTTTAGTTTATGGGGATTTGTTTGCTTTTGCAGTCTTCTGACTTTTCGCCCAACTTTGCAACCCTTATCCTTAAATTCTAATCTACCTTTCTATATTCTATTCGCGTTTTTTTTTTGGGTAAAAACATGAAAATTATATCCGGCAGACAGCTCACCAAAATATTCATTTCACTCTCCTCCCACTCTCAGCAGCTCAACAGCAGCAGAAAAAAAAGATATTAAGTAACCTGTAAAATGAAATATATTCATTTGCTTGGGTTGGCAGCTTAAAATCTAATTAGCTTTCTGTGCTGCGGCGAGCCACAACCCCACCCAAGGCCACCCAAGGCCACCCACTTCCGTAATTTACCCCGTGTATTTTCATACCTCTTACCGCACAGTGCCCCACCTGGAGTAATACATCATTGCTGCTGAGATTTGGCAGCACCTGAGTGAGCGTTAAGCTGATGTGGGAGGAGCCCAGGAGCCGAGGAGCAGCGGAGCCGAGAAATGCGAGCAAAGAAAAAAATCAAAAAATAAAAGAAAATCCTTCTGTCTTACGATTACGCTTGTGTGTATGTGTGTGTGTGTGCTTTCCTTCACACCGTCTATAATGATAAACAGCGAACGGATGCTGATGGTCTCTACATTATTAATGACGATTTTCATTTGCGCTTCGCTCGGTAGAGAGGTTTTTGTTGGTACAGAGCTCTTCTTTATGATTCTGTAGGAAGACAGGGAGAGATTTTAAAGGAGATGTACGAGTAGCTGGAGCTCTGTTGCCACTGAATTTTTTCATTCAATGCTAGCACGTGGCTCGAAGAATATCTGTCATATACTGACAGTGAATCAACATCATTCTTTTAGCTCAATGAAAAACTTCAGTGGCAGAAACTCCGCACCACCTTTCGTTAGTTTTCTCTACACTGGAAATCCTTCTAAATTTTATAACCTTTTAGGTGCCAGCCGAGCCAAATATGTTTTCCAATATTATATAAGAACATAAGTCCCTTTTCTCGCCTGCCAAATTGAGCTGTAAAAAAACGAAATCTTTTCAGATTTTGATGTTTGTTTTGGCAAGCCAAAAAAAAAAAATATGGAAATATATTGATATGGGAGACAATTTTACGATACTGTAAACAAGCATAATGGCCATAAAAAGTGGAAATGGGCTGAATGGTTGGTTGGGTGGGTGACAAAATGTTTTTGCGGTTGAGCGGGGAAAATTTTTGGTTTTTCCAAGATGAAGTCTGTCTTGCGGGGGGCTTCCTCTTTCTTCCGCTTTGTACTTTGGCACTTTTGGTGTTAATTACATGCAACTTTGCCTAAGCAGCTGCCAAAGTTTACCTTTGTGTCTGCTAACTAACACCTGGTGCTGGCCCCCCACCTCAGCCCTCAGCCCTTAGCCATCGCTCATCCTGCACCCTTCTGTCGCTGAGTTTCTTGTCCATTAACTTTGGCCAAAGTCGTCGCCGTCGTTGCTCATCGTTAGGCAGGATGTTACTAAGCTGTTGTCATTGAAATTGAAAATGCTCACAGCTGACGTATGACACGCAACACTGTCGGGCGTGTCCTCTCTCTCTCTCCATGCGTGCACTCAACCCAGTCCTTTCAGCAACAGCCTGAAGGCTTGCCCAGAGCTTAGGCAACCCCTAAATCAGCGTCACTTAAAAATGTTGCGCCCCTCTTTTTCGGGCTGTGTGGCAGGGACAAGTAAAAGTTGAGCATTAAACAGCAGGTGGTTGCCGAGTACATACACACATACATACCTATGTGAGTGTATGTCTGTGTATGCCTTCGTATTCCACCTTCAATTTGTCGGCCTGATGAGGGTGAGCTGCCTAAGACGCCCCTGCCCAACACTCTCTAATGCAAAAGTTTGCTGTGTTTTTTTTTGTGCCCAACAACAGCACGAAGCATAAAGAAAAATTGGGTAAAAAAATCATATAAAATATTTCAAAATAAATTTGCATTTTACACGTGTGTCTGACACAAAAGGCTGCCACCGTTACCGTCACCGTTACAGCCAACCCCTCGCAAAGCCCCTTAGACCCAAGCGGTTGCGTATGAAATTGACTTTTTAAACTGTTTGGCCCAGAATCTCGACGCACAACAAATGAAATGTTATTTCTCTTACTCACTCTCCTTCTCTCTATCTCCTCTCTCTGTGTGCCGCCTGTAGATGTTGCTTCAGGTGTCCTGGGTGCGACATCGGGACATACACCTGCTGACTGTGGGCCGTTACACGTATACGTCGGATCAGCGCTTTCGGGCCATACATCAACCGCAAACCGAAGACTGGATGCTGCAAATCAAATATCCGCAACATCGCGACTCTGGCATCTACGAGTGCCAGGTATCGACCACACCGCACATGAGTCACTACATTCACCTGAATGTCGTTGGTAAGTAAAGTGAATAAAGATAAAAGGTAACCTTTTGGTTCATTCTTGACTCTTTACCAGAGCAAAGCCCCTCAATTATTTCACAAATCAAATAAATTAATATTTGCACTCGTATAAATTACAATTAAGTAACCGTAGGAGCAGCTTCAAGCCTCTCAAGACAGCTCAAAGCGATGTGGAACTTTTCCCATTTAATTATCGTGGAGTTTAAATAACAGTTGAAATGAGTGTAAAGGCAAAATATTTCCATTTCGTTTTGGCTTGCACTTTAATTGCTTCATTTCCACAGCATGGAAATCATTTCAGCCCTCGCAATATAGAGAGCGCGGGAAGGGGATATTTCAATGAGGCCAAACGAGAATCCTTTGAAATTCTCACACCTCTCAGTTCAAGTGGCACGAAAGTAAAGCCTTGCTTCCAGCTAATTGTTATTTTACTCCACGGCCAGTAGATTCCAAATGGAATTGCGCTTTGTTTAATTATTTTTACTGATTTATTTTACGTTTGGTTTCACATTTTCTTGTATTTTTGTTTCTTTCAGAACCCTCGACGGAAATAATCGGCGCACCCGACCTGTATATAGAGAGTGGCTCGACTATAAATCTCACCTGTGTCATACTCAACTCACCGGAGCCGCCGGCCTATATCTTCTGGAATCATAATAATGCAGTGAGTTGAAGTCCTTTACCTTTGCCAGATTTTTTGCTTGGGAGGACATGCAATTACTTTGGGGTGTCATTATCGCTTCCCCCTTTGGCCCGAGCCCGGGGAAAGTCTGACAGAGGAGAACCCTTTAGTGTTCAATTTAGTAACTTTTAAATTAGCTTTGCCGGGCCAAAACTTTCTTCTTTCGCTCTTATTTGGTGTCTTTTTTTTTCTTTCTTTTTTATTGGGTAATGCCATTTAGGAAAGGAAGCAGACGGGCTGACGGGCAGATGGATGGGGGCCAGAAAAAGGGTTTTTGGTTTGGGTTTTAAATGGATTTTGGTTTTGTTCCGTGTGAGCCACGTTTTAGTTTTCCCCCTTTAGGTGTATTCCTCACACTTCATGCTTCGGCTGGGCCTTTGGCTTATTGTATTGGGAATGTGCAGAATGGCCACCGGAGAGCGGGGCTGGGCTGAAATAGGGGCTGTGCACTCCAAGGGTTGACGGTCGTCGCCATTGTTATGCCTTTTCTATAGAGCGGACGACGACGAAGAAAGGGAAAAATATTGCCATTAGTGCCGGAGATTTTTTCGCTCTCTCTTCTTTACACTTCTCTGTGCCCCCGAAAACAGATTTAATTTTATTGTTTTGCTTTGGTTTTATTTGCAATCATTCTTCCCTTACTTTGCATATTTGCTGCTCCTCCTCCGTCTGCTTATCTTCCCTGCCCTTCACTCTATTTTATTTATTTTAATTTGCCAAGTGTGCAACAGTGCGTATGCGTAATCTCGACTCGGTTTTATGGCTTAGAAAATGTTTATGGCACAGCAAACGGAAGCCAAGTTCGCCCCCAAAAACAAATTGTGGAATATCTTTTATGACTTTTGCTAATTTGTCGCTGGATTTCCATTCTCATCCGCAGATTATCAACTACGATTCGCCGCGCGGCGGCGTTTCGGTTGTGACCAATAAGGGCGAGACGACCACATCATTTCTTTTGATTAAATCGGCGCGTCCATCGGACTCGGGGCATTATCAGTGTAATCCATCAAATGCAAAGCCCCGCAGCGTCACGGTACATGTGCTCAATGGTAAGTAAAATAAACGACAACACAACACCGCCAAAAAAATAGGACCACCCACCCGTACACAGGGGATTTTCCGAGTAAAACAATGGTGGATAAAAGGGGATAAATCCCAAAATGGAAATGCACCAAAATGTGAATGAGACAATGAGAATGGTAATGGGTTACACCAGGACCATTGGCCTGACACGGAATAGACACAGACACTCGCAGCAACGAAACTGAACTGAGAAAAAAAAAAGAGTTACAAAGGGAATAGAAGGGAGAATACAGAGAATCCGTAATAAACTATGCAAAGGTAGTCCAATTTCGTTTGTACACTAGGGAATTAATGCTTATTTAGCAGGAAAGTTTCTTACTGGAGATGAATCGTACATTTTGATTAGGGATTTTATACTCATGCATTGAGTACTTTATGCATTGGCTTAACTGTCAAACATACTTTAGTACAGGGCACTTATTAAATGTACTGCTTACCTGTAGATACTTCTATTGCATAATATAAATGAATGATTAACCATTTTACATTTAGATGGGAGGAAAACTTTTTATTTTGGTTTTCATTTTTATCATATCTCCAACATCGGAAATCCATTTATTTTTCCAGCATTGTATATATTTATACAAATAATATAAATATATAATATAATATAAATAATATAAAGGGTTGCCAAATTCCAAATTACATAAAATCGTTTCGTTTAAAATTGTACCCTTAACATTGCAATCCACAAAATATTTTGTAACTTTACTCTGGAAACTTTTACTACATTTATTTTATAGATTCTAAGCTTAGCAGCCTTTCCATCAGCAATGAAAACATTTACTTAGTTTACTTAAAGTCTTATAAATATATATTTTTTGGGTTAAGTACTTTAACTTACTTTAATTTTGGGTAAAGCACCACCAGCCAGCCCCCTTCCTTTGACGAAACTATAATAAACTGATTTTCTGAAGTGTGATTTTGTAACAAAGAATACTTCAAGGCCTTTGTGCTAAAGAGTAGCTGAAGTAGAGCTGAAGAGACAATTAAGCTAAGCCAAGAGAGCTTCAATCTATGGAGTGAAGATGCGGATGAGTGTGAGGTTATTTGATGAAAAAATTATAGTTATTTGTAAACCATTTACATACATACATGTGGATGCCCATTAAGCCCTCGATGCTTGCTTAAAATAGGTAAAATAACCAGCAAAGAAATGTATACCATACTGAGAACTACTTTGCCATTCCCACACCAGCAACTAAAGACTGAAAGATGCCAGAGGATTTGAGTTTAAGACCTAGAAAATAGATCCCAATCCCCTTAGACCAGCTAATGCCTTCGCCCAAGCCTGAGTCAGCATATCAATGGTGGAAATCTGCCCGAAGGCAGCCATAGAAAATGCAGCTGTTGAAGCTCCACGGGGCAGCCCAAGAAGTGACACAAAAGCAGAACCAGGCCAGCAAAAAAAAAAAAATAACGAAAGATAATAGACACCAGAGATAGTGGGCGAAATGGGCAAGAAGATAGTGAAGAGTAAGTAAGCACGAGAGGTGACAATAACTAGCCAACAAAGTGTTGTTTAAAGTGAGACAGGAGGCTAAGTGAAAACAGCAACAAAGGCAGTTAGGGGAGCGTGTTGGCCAACCTCGAGCTGGAATCGATTGCGGAACCAATGAACAAATATTGATTAGTGGATAGAACCCCATCTTGGGGTTCGAATGGGGATGCTGGCTGGAGTGTGCAAGTGGCGGCGTCTATTTCAATATTTCCACGAATATTCAACGAAAACCAGATGAGCTCAGCTAAGTGAAAACTGCTAAAAGTGGCACGTGAAAATTATACGAAATGGAAAGACAGTTTCCCGCTGCCACTCTCTCCCGTTGCCCCCAACCAGCGGTATAATCATTATGCACCCCTCCCCCCTACCCACAACTGTTTATCATAGCCAGGAAACCACTCCGCCTGCCATCATCATTTGCTGAGCAAACGTAGCCAGTGGGGGTATACTTTTGGCCACACTCTTCTGTGAAGTATGCGAACTATTTCGAGGTATTTGAAATGATATGCGATTGAGGTAGTCATAGCTTCGAGTAAGATGTGGCAACAGAACAGGGATAGGTTAACAATAAGTACATTGAATGGCTATAAAATATAATATTTATATATTTTTTAATTCAGTCTTCTACCCTTTAAGTTCTGTTATGCAAAGATAATTATTTGACACTGATGCTTTACCATAATCCCTAATTGCATAAAATAATTGGATGTTTGGGGGAACACCCTTCCTCACCCTTCATAGATTGTTTATCGCTTTCTTGAAAACTTTTTTGTTTGTTTTACTTTTATAAAACTAAAAAGATTTAAGTCTGCTTTGGCTTTGCTTCTTTGTAGCCAGAACAAACAAAAAGAGTATTTAAATCGACTCAACTCCCAGGCCAAAGTTTTGGGGTCCTGGCCCCCCCACATGTGCAGTACGAGTATCTGGCACGCGTGCCACATGAAAATTATGTTTATGTTACACACCCCCCTGCCCCAACGCCCCACCGCACATGTGCCACACTCGCCGTCCCTTGGTGACTGTCTAGGACGTGGGAGAACAGAGCACCCACAGCAGAGCAAGGCCAGGCACGGCACGGCACAGCACAGTTTGGCTCACTTCCACTTCCTGTGCGACTTTCACTAATGTCAAGTTGTCGTCGTTGTCGCAGCAACCGTGTCTGCTAGATAATGTCACACGGTGTTGTCTTTTGCTCGGAAAAGACGCCAGAGAACACACTCCCACACACAAACACAAACCCAAACAGACCTCCCACCTTTAGTTGTAGGAGCATGAGGGGCACTCATCCCTGGCGCCATATTGTGCATGCAATGCGCGTTGCTTCCGTTAACTGCTTTGGCACACTTGTTTCTGATTATTATTATGTTTTGTCTCTTGTTCAGTTCAGTTCAGTTCTGTTCAGATCTCTGATGTTTCTGGTAGTCCTGTTCTGTTCTGTTCTGTTCGTTCTGCTACTTTCGCCATTGTTCTTTGCCGCTACAGTTTGTTTTGTTTGTTAGTATTATTATTATTATTATTATAAGGCCGTCAGCATTGTTGTTTGCTGTTATTATGCATAGTATATCCTTGCCAAGGAGGGTATTATGATTTTGAACAGATGTTTGCAACGCATCTGTGACCTCAAAGCCCTTGTCTGTATGTCTGCCTTTGTGCATATTTTTAATTATTAATTTAATTGCCTTGTCTGCAGCAGTTTGCAAATAAGTTGTATCAAAATATTAATATTAAATATTAAAATCTAACTCAAGACACATTCTAGTTAGGCAAAGGGTATGCAAAGTTTCAGTCCTCGGGCTCACCCTTTCTGCTCCCTCTGCTGTTCTTGTTTTGTCATCGTGTTGCAGTTGCAAAACTTTTTCACTGGCACTTTTCCCCATGAAGCTCCCCCTTTTGCTACTAGAGAGTTGTTCACGACTCTACTCCCCATTTCTTTTGCTTCACTTTTAGCATTACCTTGCTTTTTATTGTTTATTGTTACCTGCTTTTGCCCATGCAAACAGAGGGAGTGAGAGTGGGAGACAGAGAGAGAGAGAGAGAGTGTGTGAAAGAAAAAGGTAGACAGACATGGGAACAATGTGAAGCCCGGGAATTGTGTTTTTGTTTGGCTTGCCGCATCAGCAACGACATCGACATCGACATCAATGGGGTCAGGAGCTTTGTCGGGTTCGCTTTCAGTTGCGACCCTAAAGGATAGTGGACTTAAAGTGCCATTCGAGACTTTTATTTCGATCCCTGACAGCTGCAATGTATCCCACAAAAGGTGCTGCTGAGCTCTAATGGATACGAAATTTAATGTAGAACAATTACAGGAACATTTTAAATTAAAAATAAATTTAATTAATTAATCAAGTTAGGTAAATAAAACTATTATTACGTATTTTTAAGTCAATATTCAGTTACAAAATTGAGATATACTCGTAGCGGCGAATTCTTGTTTCAGAATTTAATATTTAGCCGATAATAATGGTTTGTTTCCATGTCTAAAAAATATTTTCCAAGTCTCCAAAAGTTTCATCTCGGTATGCCAAAAAATATACGCCAGAAATCCATTCTTCTATAGAGAAACGCGTTATTTAAAATAACAAATCAAGAAACTACCAAATGCTAGAAATTTAAAAAGCAGAATAAATATTTAAATTGTGAAAATATTTGTAAAAATTATACAAAACATTTCGGAATATGAGAGCACTTCTCGTTATGGGGATTATATGTATATGTACGATGTACATGCAAAATGGAGATGGTTGTGCATTCTTTAGTACAAAAGGAAGTCGGACACTGGTAAGCCTTGTTTACGTTACTTTGCACCGGAGCGTAGTTGCCTTTCAATACCCGTGTACTACGAGTCCCCCCCACCACCACCATGCTGGCCTCGCGCGTCGTGTGCCCCAGCTGCAGTTGTCTCGCCGCTCCCTGGCTGTGGCTGTTGGTAAGTTGTAAACAGTCAACGGCTTCATTGACAGAAGTGGTTGGCTGTAACGGAGGATCCTTTTTGTTAGTTTGTTTTGTGGGCTTGTTGGTACTGTCGCTCTGGTGTTTTGGTTCAACTTATATTGTATGACAATCTTGGCATTGTTTTCTGTTTATCTGTGCCGTTTGATTGTTTGACAGCTTTTCGGGTCGCCCTGCCACAAGGAAAGTCGCTCTCTCTGTGTGAGTGCTGGTAATCCGGTTAGTGTTCAAGGGGATTAAACATATATGGTATATACATGCGAATGTGATGTTTTAATATTAATGAATATTCCACGTTTACAAGGACACCCACTCCATACTCTATACACACTTATACCCGCACACACTTCTCGTTTGTTAAACGCTTTTAGTTCGCCCAATGTCTGAGTATGAGAGCAGCAATAAAGATGTAAATTAAACAGGTGTTTCTCATTCCGTTTCCAGGGGAGTTCCCAGCAGCAATGCAGCACGCGGCACCAGCGCTTCCTCGCCACTCGCTCACTCGATATCTCTGTGTGTACCTGTGTGTGTGCTTCTGCACCTGGGCGCTTGTCGGACGCTCCACACGCTCCTCGCTGCGGCAGCTCGTCGCGCCTCCCGTCGGCCAAAGCGTGTCCGAACCGTGTCCGGCTGTGGGCATGGAAATGGTGGCATGCGACAGCTTCTCGAGTGCATTTTGAGTCTCTGCTGCTGCTGCTGCTGGCATTGGCAGGGGCGCAGACCCTGGCGCTGGTGGCAACCGCAGGAGGAGCAGCACCAGCACCAGCAACTGCCACAACATGAACTGAGACTACAATCAAGGAAGGCTCTGGAGACGGACACGTTTAGGCAGGTCTTTGAGGCGGACATAAGGTGAGCGATGGACCCTGGACCCGCAACCTAAGCCAGCAAGCAGCTCTACACCCTAGACACACTGTAACTATAATAACTATAAAGTATCTATATGAATATACATAAATCTAATGGCTATTGGGTTTTTTCTATGAATCAGCGACGTATACGTAATACATAATTTAGCACAAAATATGATAATACGAAAATCAAGCCAAGTTGTCGCCTTTTTTTTATGTACGACTTTGTATCATACAATGAAGCTGTCTACGTTTTTGGTTAACTTAACCCTTGATTGGAAATTGTGTAAATAGGCTGCATAGCATACCTAGAGTTGCTTTTTCAATTGATGATCATTTTCTTTCCACAACTTTGAAACTTTTATAGAACGAATCCAACAAAAAAAATGAAAAACCCCTCTGCTCCAAAAAATGCAGAACTAAAAAGAAAAAAAAACGATTTTCCCCACTGTAAACGCTTCTCGACTGCCATTTTGTGACTGTTTCCTCAAACTCTCATTTGCATTTAGTCAAGTTCTAATAGACAGATAAATGTTCAACCAAAAGGGAAATTAGCAAAACGGAAAAACTGAAACACGATTCAACTTCACGTACAGCAAATAAAGAAAACCAAAAAAAAAAAATAAAAATAAACTAGAAATACAAGTGGAAAAAACTGTAAAATATAAAAGGAAACTCGAGTCTAGAGAGGGGGAGAAATTTAGCTACAAGTTAATGGCGAAAAGAGAGGAGAGTTTTTCTATCTTTTTTGGCTGCATCTGAATGGTTAGAGACTAAGTCATGACATACATAAAGAGTAACCCTCGACTAAGTTCTATTCAGTTCTATTCGGTTTTGTGTAATGTAAAAATTGAATAACGTAAACGTAAATTAAGTACGCGTATTAACCAAAGTGCAGAGGAGCAGACAGGTAAGAGAACGGTTTGAGTATAGGATACAATCGGCATAGATGGAAAAATTGTTGCACATTTCATAAATTTATTTGTTGTTAATAAATGCGAAAATTAGACAAGTGTTAAATATAAAACCCTCTTAAACCGAAAAGAAAAAACGTTAAAATATATACAAAGACAAACAAAAAGGCTATGAGTAAATGGTATTTTCAAGCTAACTTCCAACTGGAATTTCCTTTCATTTTTCCGAATGCTTTTCGAGTGTTTTCCCATTTCAAAGGATTGTTTTTCAGTTACCATTTTCCTTTCGTCATCTTAGTTTGTGTACTTCTAAAATTCTGCGCTTTTGTCCGCCTAGTTTCTATCATCCCACGAAACTTTGCCATCGAGCACACATAAAGCTAATCAAAAATCAAATAGGCGTAAACGAAATAAAATCCATTTCAGTGTTAGGCGTATGCAAAGCACATTAACAAAGAGTTACAGATAAAAAGCTAAAAACTATTGATAGAAATTAAAGTGAAAAACGAAAGAAAAAAAGGAAAAGTTTCATTAATCAAGCTAAGCAGTAAATAAAATATAAAATAAAACAGAAACCGAAAACCAAAAGCTATTGAAATCCAGCAAGAGTAATCAGAGGCATCCAATCGAAACCAAAAAAAAAAAAAAAAAACCGAAACCAAAAACCAGCCCAACAGACATATGTATTTTCCATAAGCTTTTTTCCAATTACCATGTAAAATATCGACAAAGCAAATACACATTCAATATCTATTCAGATGAAATTGCAAGCGAGCAAATGCTGTATAAATTCTATTCAGAAGAAAAGAAAAAATAAACCGAATTCAAATTAGAATTCCCATTGTGTTTGATGAGGCGTTTTATGGCCATTCGATATTTATTGCAAAAATTCTGTCAAACAGTTGATTATCTACAATCAAACACACACACACACGCTCACACAATGCGGAATATTTTGAGGTGTTTTCCCCATCACCCTGGTCTTTCTCTCTGGATATTTCCATTTTCCTCGACTCTTTGGAAAAGTGACAAATTCTTCAGATACTTAAATTCTAAGCAAACCAAAAAAAAAAAAAATAAGGAAAAACATATAACGAAAATAGAAAAGAAGAAAACTAATAGAACGCATAAAACTGAAGTAAATATTGTATATGTAAATGTGTATTTATAAAAACTATTATATAAAAAGTATAATTATATATATATATATACATATAAATAAAAGAAAAAAAAATAGTTTATTTAACACACGAAAAAAAAAACCAAACTTGAATTAACAATGTTATTAAAGCTAAACAAACGTAAAATTTGAAAGTAACTTTCAATTAAATATGAGCAAATACGATAAACGGAATAACGAAAACGAAGAAAAACCTAAAAATAAATCTTTTAAAAGTGTAAGAATTTAAAATGTGCAAAAAAACGAACGAATGAATGCAAAACCAGGAAAGAAACCAAAAAAAAAACTGAAAAACTGAAAAAGAATAAAACTAAAAGAAAAAACTAAAGCATATTATGTCAACTGTTAATTGAGTTGTTTTAATGGTCAGAGTTTGGGTGGGTGTTGGCTGGGACCTTGACCGAAATGTAGGCAATAAATTATGGGTAAGTGAAAGTGAGACTGTGAGTGAAGCAGGTCCTGGCTGGGCCACAACTAAATGCTTGCAAAACAAAGCCAAGAACCATTTTTCATGCCTGGACAAAGCAATAAGCGCTGCCAGCACACAGTGCGCGAGAGAGAGGGTGAGAGCGAGAGCTGCCTAGAAGATGTGGCATAAGCGATAACATAATGAAATGGGATTAATCATACGACATGTAGGCCAGCCCAGTGGGAGGCATAGTGAATGCCAATCCATGCCGCACATTACACACACACTTACTTGGTTAACATGATGTAGATGCGCCCACATAGACATAGATGCCCCCGTTTCTGCCACAATTTAGAGCCCCTTATTCTGTTATGTCCCATTACGTTACGTGTGGCGGCATTACGTTGCCATATTCTTTAATAAATATTAGCACATAGTTAAACAGTTGAGCGCACGCTGATGGAAAATCAATACATAAGGCCACCAATCCAGCACCTGCACCTTCCTCTCAGCAATCAGCCCTCAGGCAGGTCTAATGGACACTGGAAAATATGCTACATATACTTTATTGACGAAAAGTTTCACAGCACTAAGAAACGAAGAGGAGGACTGGAGGACTGCCAGCAGATTCAGAGGCTCCATGGTGATATTGGGCCGGGGACTTCATGCAAAACCACTCAAGGACAAGTGGGCAATAAGCGAAAAACTTTTATTGTTTTATGTCGGCGAAAGTTTTCCTGCTGCCGCTGCCGCTGCTGCTGCTGCTGTTGTTGCTGCTGTCGTGTCGAGTAGTAGCGGCATCATAATGTTTCATATATTATGTCCAGCTATATAATTCCCTCTCCTGTATGCATGAATTTTCCCCAACCCCTTTAAACCTCCCCCGCCGCTCGACCTCTCCACCTGCTCTATCCATGTGTAATTTGGCACTTTCGAGTGCTGCAGCAGCAAATTGCAATTGGATGGCGGAATGGAATGAGATAGTTTTGGTGCTGCACTCTGAATACTGTTGGCGGAGGGTAAGTGGGCGAGGTGGGAGTGCTCCTACTACATATAATGCGCCAGTTGTACGGCACTCTAGGTGTTAATAGACTGTTTATGGCCGCTGCGCACTGTGTGGCCTCTGCGCTAGTTGCAACAACTAAATGTGGTCTGGCATGTGGCTGCAGTCGGAATGGGTTGGGATGGATGTGGTGTGGTGTGTTGTGGTGTCGTATGGTGCTTTGGGTTTCGGGGCTTATTTCCTTTAGCAGGTCAAACAATTAATCGTCAAATCAATCAAACGGTTTTGGGGCAATTCAATTGACTGCAGGCAACAGCTTTGGCAGGGTAATCTGTCAATGATTGAGTGGTAAATGTCACTCAAGAGCGGCTAGAAATAATCAAATTACTAATGATGAACAATGATTTATCATATAACTCGAGTATTATTATGTGTACATAATTCTGAATAAAAAAAAGAGAAATATAAAATAAAAATCAATAGACTCATGCAGATTTAGTTTAAGTTTGATTACCATAAGTGAATTGAATGGGGGGGACACTTAAGGAGATCATGGAAATCACTCACATAGCTTACAATTTATGTGTTGTATGCCAAGGTGAGTTCTGTCACTTCTGTCCCATCTGTTTGTTTATGACGACGTAACCATATCCCTTTTATATACCCCCCAAATCCATATGCAAATATCAGCCAACGAAAAGCGTCAAGAGTGTGGGTGGGTTGCTCACTGAGAGCCAAGCCGCGTCATCAGTCAGTCGGTCAATTGGTAACAGCCCCGAAAAAAAAAAAAAAAAACAGCTGCCACACACGGACTGTGGACTGTGGGTGTGGGAGTGTGTAAACTTGTTGTTCGCTGTAGTCGTGTGTGTTGCCTGCCGATGCTGCTGCAGTTTATGACCGTAATACATTTTGGAAAAACTCTCCCTCTCTCGCTCTCCCTCTCTCTCCGTCACTGAGTGTGTCTTTTACTCTGCTCGTTGCTCTTTAGGATTCTCAGTTCTCTGTCGCTTTTTTTGGCCGAAAAGTTATTGAATTGTTACAGCAGCCACTTGTGATAAATCAGTGACAAGGGGACCGACTGGCAAACCCGTGCGTTAATAAATGGAGCAAGGACGAGTCAGATTGAAGCGGCTCTTACGTGCGGTTTCTTTAATTTGCCATAAATATACACGAGTACGAGGATGTGTGTGCATATGTGAATTTATTATAAAGGCCATCAGTCAGCATATGGATTCAGGCCAGGCCATTGCTTAATTAAGGCCAAACTGGTGGCTGCTTGTTCCCACTCCGATTACCATCTAGCCGGCAAGTCCGGCAACACAATCCACCCACACCGAAAAACTATTTTATTAGATTTTTCGCCCAGCTGAGCAGCCCGAAGATAATCAGCATTAAAAAAGAGTACATATAGCAGCAGTATATGTGTATGCATGTATGTATGTATCCATGTATGGGAGGATGAAACTTTGGACTATGCTGGGTCCTATTGCAGCATGAAAACTGCAACGTTCAACTCTATTGGTTTAAGTGTTGCTGTGTGTGTGTGTGTGGGAAGTGTGTGGATCGCATTGGTATATGGTTGAACAAATACAAAGGCTTGCCGAGTTGCTTACGTGTGTACCGACATTTATTACGGCCCATAATCCGCAAAGTCTTATGCGTGTCTGTTCTATATCTGCCTCCCTAAAAACATCAACCCCCCGTATCCCACACCACCCGTTCACTTCAATCCCGCATATGTGCACTGCCCACAAATGGAACTATAATTAAATTAAAACTTTTGCCAGCACTCGGAGTCAGGCCAGGAGAAAAAAAGGCCAGCCGACAGCCAGAGAAATTTCTTCCCATATTAAAATGAAATTATAGAGCAGAGCAGTAGAGCAGCAGAGCACACACAATGAACGGAATATGCTCGGTTTGCTTTTATTATTCGCAGCGGTCGTTGGCCCTCACGTCGTATACTTAATACGGTAAGCTGTTTTTTTTCGGATTAGCCGCAATGCGGTTTAAGTGGATAGCAATGCGAGGGCGATTGAGGTTCACCCGAAGGTGAAGAAAAAGGGCCAGAAAAATCTATTGACCTGTATGAACTTCGAGGAACTAGATCGGGCTTGGGGAAGCGCAAAAGAAATTCAATTTTGGGTTTTTAAACTATAATATAAAACCTTTTCGAGAATTGTGGGAGATTATGATCCTTTGAAAGTGTTAAACGCTTGCATGTTTTTTAAATCAGTTTTTTAATATTTATATTAATTTTATGAATGCTTTTGCTGACTTATCGCTTAACAAATTTCACTCGGCTCTTCTTTTAATCACAAATACTTAAGTCGCTTATTCGTTTTTTCGGTCCTCATAGTTTTTCATAGCTCTTTCTCTTAGTGCAAATTAATTTCCATTTGAAAATCCACAAACAGTAATTTTACAAGCACTTAACTCTGGTCTGGGCATCGAACAGCTGCAGCTGCTTCTGCTTCTGCTTCTCTATCTTATTCTACCTTCGCATTTGCCGACTGGGACTTTGGGGGCGGGGCAAAGCGGATTATTGCAACCAACAACAAAATGGCCAAGAGAGGAATAAAGCGGTCTCAACTTGGCCAGCACTTGGGCCCTCTCCTGGTTCTCTTGTGCGGCCTAGTCAAAGTGCAATCGTTTCGGTCGTTCTTTTCTGTTGGTTTTTATTTTTGAGAACGAAAAGTTTTAGCTCAGGAAGAGGAGCAGTATGTAGTCCTGTAGGAGACCATATAAAATCGTAGTTGCGCAGGGAACCCACATTTTGTTGCCCAACCAATAATGAAGTTCGAATACTCTCGAATCCAATATTTATTACAAACTAATACGAATAAATATCTGAAAACCAGCCTGGATAAATGAAATTTTTGGAGAAATAAATAGAGACAAAATTTTCAAAGATATTTCTGCAAAAATAGTTGGCAAATTTTAATGCATTTTCAACAGTGTTGGCTGTAAAATGTCTAAAAAGTTTTCAAAAATCCAAGACGAGCTTCCTTTTAATAAAATGTTTGTGTGTTGAATATTCTTTGAGCACTAGCACTGAAGTGCAGTTCGGTTCTAATTTTCAGTTGACCATTTTCTTTATCAATTGGTGGCATCCACTTACTTCCATCCGACCATAGAAATTCTTTCATTACACTTCCCACCCTGTGGCCACCCTGCCACACTGCCACTCTCCTTCGTATAGATGCATATTTTGTGGTCCCAGTTGTTGCTGCTGTAGTTATTGTTGTCAGCATAAAGGTTTTTCCCAAAATGGGGGTCAGTTTTAAGCTGGAGGCGAAGTGTTCTTGTTCTTCATCTGTTGGCATCTTTTCCCTGTTGCAGTTAGATGGAGAGATACGAGCGGCCATGTGTGCGGCTATAAATACATATGTTTTAATTTCCGCACTTTTGGGTCAGTCCTGGGATACGTGCCAGGCAGCCCAGTCCCGTCCCGTCCCGTCCAGTCCAGTCCAATCCCCTTCTGCATCTGGCTCGATCTGGATTCAGCAGCCATGTCAAAATGATGTTCAGATTAAAGGCAAATGCGGATGTGAATGTTGCGTGTTTCCGTTTTTCCCCACCGCCTTCAATGCTCGCCAGTTCGGTCTCTTGTTTGTATTTATGAGCACACGCACACACGCACATTTTTGCTCATTTTTGTAAGGGCTAAGGCATGATTTGGGTTTGGGAGGTTTGGGGGGGTCCACTGGCCATTCGCATCCGTTGCAAGTTTTTATTTTTGTATACCCTTGCAGAGGGTATTACTGCTTAGCCGGATGTTTGATATAAACAAGGATTTGTTACTTAATACTGTTGAAAATCGGACTACTTTATTAGATAGCTTTCTTGGGAACGAACGATATTTAAGGGTACATAAATCTTCGCTCCCGCGCAGATATCTGTTCGCTTCCGTTTCGATTTTGTGTTTATGTTTTTGTGCGCACTTCAACGGCATGAATGTCCAATAACACACAAACCCACTCGAACACACACAGAGACGGGGGTTTCATAAACATAATCATGTGCGATACGACTATGGCAGCGCCCGAACCGAAACATTCATCGATCCTTCTTGTGACGCTTCTCATTTCATTTCTTTTCAGTTGCCGCTCTCACTCGCATCGCACAACTCGGTTAAATGACTCATGAAATTGCTGCTGCTGCTGCTGCTGCTGCGACCCATTTTGCTTGTATGAGAGCGTGTTTGTGTTTGTATTTGTATTTCGTGGGGTGTGTGTGTGTGTGTGCGTGTGGTGTGTCTCTGTGTTAGTTTCAAGTGCTCGTTTATGGGAAAGCAATATTGTTTGTGACTGAACGAGGGACGGGGGAGCAGTGGCACGAGGCACGGTACTGCGGCTCCTGCTATTCGGTTAATAATTTAGGCTTAAATACATACAAGAAACTCCCGGCACATTGCGTACACGCAGCGTTGGACATTTCGCCAAACTGTTGACACGTGCAAACATACACACTCAGACACACGGACAGAAACACACCGAGGAGCACACCCACTCCTGGCATTACATGGCTGTGTAGGCCCAAAGTAGCCGCAAAGCCAATTGTCGAGAGCAGGGGAGAGGCTGTCGTGCTGGCTTGCTGGCCTGCTCTGACCGAGGGGAGTGGCAAATAAATCAAAGCGAGTTGCCAGCGAGTGCCAGTGCGAGTGCAAGAGGTGCGGGCGTGTTAAGTGGGCTCAAGACAGGGTTGATTGAGCGCGAACTCTGTGTAAGTGCGTGGATGGCTAAGGCAGGGGTAGCTTGCTTGGGGAGTTGCAGGTGAAAGTTTATTGGGCGATTTGATTGTTCCAGTGGATGCTGCTCAAGCCTAAGCCAGTTGTGGTTAAAAATGCAATTGTTATTAATATCTTAATAATATTTCTATGCAATAAGTCTCATTAACTTTGCTGAGAGCACTAGACGGAACTTGGTGGGAAAGTTTGCCGAGCTGAGAGCCATCCGATGCTTTGGCACGGCTGCATGTCCCAATGTTCTGGCCTGGCCACAAACTGAGCCATGAACTGAACTTTGTAGACCCCTCAGCAAACATCCTTGAAATGTTATCTAAAAATTTGGCCCCTCCGCCACCTGCTTTGATATAGATGTAGCCGAACCCCGAGCCAGGCCAGGGCCAGGGCCAGTGGACCCACCACAGGTTGCCTATATTTGGCTACAATGTGGTGCCATCAAATTACTGGTCTCATTTTCTATGCAGAGTCTATTATGGCCGAAAAGTGGACGAGTAGCAGGGTCTAAAATGCGACAAAAAGTGGCGTTAAATTTCACACTAACACACTAACACACTCACACGCACACACGCACGCACGCAAGAAACGTGAGAGAACCGGAAAAAAAGGCGAAGGAGGAGAATGAAGGCTGGGCAGTAAATGTGGAAAAGGAAAAACATTTCACATGCGTTGCGGACACCGCAAACCGCAAGCCGCAAATATGCAAATTTTTGGCCGGACATAACAGCCAGAGAACCGTCGAGAATCCTCCGCTCCGCTCCGCTCGGATGGAATGTTGAACTTTGAACCGAGTCTTGACTTGGCCACACTAATGCGTTGACGTTGACGTTTGCCGACACCCCAGGAGCGCACCCGAGAAGACGAAAATAAAATAAAAAAAAACCAACTTGCCAAAATGTAGATATCCAAGAAGAACACTTTTTTTTTACATAATATTAAAATGTTTGTTCGAATCTGGAATTTGTTGCTGGGTCTGCAGAAGCGAATGAAGATGATGATGATGATGAAGTTGGTGCTGCTCGCAGAGAATAGAAATCTCTTTTGCGTGCCAAATTGGCCGAGTCGTGGCTTCGACACTGGACACTGAACACTGGACTCTGGGCCCGGCTTTCGGCGTTCGGCTCTGCCAACAAAATGTGCTTCAAAAAGCTGTCAAAGAGGGGCAGAGAACGGGACTCATTTCTGGTGTTCTGTTCGGGCGGTGGCGGCGGCGGCGGCGGCCAAAAGAGGAGAAACTTAAATTAGTTTATTTATGCTTTGTTTGGGCGGGACTTTCCTCAATAATTCAGAGCAGGCCAAGATAACTTTGTGGGCGAATCTGGGCTGCTTTGGCATTAAGTTTTCGCTGATTGAGTTGAACTCGCTTCGCTCGCTTCGGCCCGAAGTTCTTTTCGGTCTGCAACTTTCGACTTAAAGTTGTCAGCGAGGATATCTGCGAGTGCTTACACCAAAGACAAAAGACAAGCAAACAGTGCGTAAAATGTTTGAGAAGAGCGAATTAATTACACCCAAACGTCAGCGAGCTATAGGAACGGAACGGAACAGAACCCTTTTTCCTCAACCCCTTCGTGCCAAGAACTTTTTGGGTTTGTGGGTGCATGGGCGTGGCTTTTAATTGTGCCGCCACATTTCCGCTTGCCTTCGGCTGTTCCAGCCAAGACTCAACACTCAAGCAGTCCCGAAAAAAAAGAACTGCGCAGCGAAAGGCAGGGAGGAGGCTGAAAAGTTAAGGGGAAAATTTACTTAAGAAATTTCATGCTGCGCCTTGTTAACTTTTCTGCAGATGCAAGTCAGCACCGACTCGGTTATGATCTATTTGGTAGCGGGCAAATATTTATAGCTCAATTCAAGAGATATTTATATAAAGCTTACATTTTATTTTACGAGTATTATATATTTGGCACAGTAAATATAATATTTACACATCAACATAAGTTTCGTTTAAATCTGTTAAATTATTTAATTAAATGGATTCATAGTTTTTCTTTATAAAAGTGATAGATAATGAGAAAGATAATGATCTTAATGTTGTTAAATTCATGATCATCATGATCAATCTTTCATCTGAATTCTAGCATTACTAGCCTTATCTTTTTACATTTTAGGGTATTATTAAAATTTGGTTTCCCCCCCCCCCCCCCCCCCCCCCCCCCCCCCCCCCCCCCCCCCCCCCCCCCCCCCCCCCCCCCCCCCTTTTTTTCCCCCCCCCCCCTTTTCCCCCCCTTCTTCCCCCCCCCCCCCCTCCCCCCCCCCCCCCCCCCGAATCTTTTTTTCCCCCCCTTCCCCTTCCCCCTCCCCCCCCTTTTTTTTTTTTTTTGAGGGGGCCGCCCCCCCCCCCCCCCCCCCCCCCTTTCTCTTTTTTTCCCCCCCCCCCCCGGGGGACCCCCCTTTTTTTTTTTTTTTTTTTTTTAATTTTTTTTTTTTTTTTTTTTTTTTTTTTTTTTCCCCCCCCCCCCCCCCTCTTTTTTTCCCCCCCCCCCCCCCCCCCCCCCCCCCCGCCCCCCCCCCCCCCCCCGCCCCCCCCCCCCCCCCCCCGCCGGGGGCGGGGCCCCCCCCCGGCCCCCCCCCCCCAACCCCCCCCCCCCCCCCCCCCGCCCGGGGGGCCCCCCTCCCCCCGGCCCCCCCTCCCCCCCCTCGGCCCCCCCCCCGGCCCCCCAAAAAACCCCGGCCCCCCCAAGAAACCCCGCCCCCAAAAAAAACCAAAAAACCCCCCCCCCGGGGCCCCCACCCCTTACAATGTCCCTGATTTATTTTACAGATTTTTTAGTTTATTTAGGGATGTATTTATTTATATAACCCTATGGATAGCCACGCTACGGAATTACCTGCAAGGGTAACTGTTACATCGACTTGTTGTCAAACAAAAAATTAACTTGCCTTTTTCAATATTTTATTTTGTCATATTTTTTGGCGCATGCGATTAAATTTCAACGCTCTTCTTTGGCGCTTCTGTACGTTCTCCTATTGTGGGCGCTTGTCTCGGCTTAAGAATCAAAATTACATCGGGCGTAACAAATTCGTATGGCAGCCTGATCCTTGCCGAATTGAGGCGTTTGCAGCTTGGGCCAGGACAGGACCAGGACTGACATATCACTCAACGTGTGTGGGGGGGATACAAGGGGATCAGGGCCACCTGTAAATGTGCCTGAGATATGGCCATGGAAAATGACAAATTAGCAACATCAATTACGGAAATTTATTTTGCTTGCCTTGTTTGCTCTGGCACTGGGATTGACCTGGACAGTCGCACGTATACCCCTTAGCCTCCCCCACACACACATACGCGCACATCCCTCGATACGTCTTTCTTTGCTCCCTCATTGGCCTACAAACTCATTTGTTGTACTTAATTTGGGTTCCATTCGTCTCTCTGTTTCTGTGTGTGTGTAAAAGGCATTTTTGTGGTCATGAAACGGAAACAGGCGAAAAAAGGACAACGAAATGGGTATTTTGGCATTTCTCTGGCATTTTCTCTCCCATTCGGCCAAGTGCTTTTTCGGTAAGGGAGAGAGAGATTGAAAGGGGTTGACTAAACCAAATGAGTTTTATGATGAGCTGCTGCTGCTGCGGCTGCGGCTGCTGTTGATTTACGTGTGGTATACACTGCAGCAGGGTATTGTGAATTTGATCACACTTTTGAATGCCTTTTAAGAGTCCAGAACGCAGTCGGAATTTTCAGTTTCATGCGCTCTGCACTCAGCTGCGTTATGCTACATCAATGGACTTAAAGTTCAGAGCTTTAATAACCATTTTGATACTCAGAATATTGACATTAAGTTGCTGAATTGTTATCACGCTTTATCGGCCAGGGTGTACACAGCTTCGGCCACCGAAGCTGGATTTTCTTTGTTCTTTTGTTTGTGTTTTGCCAGTTGAAAATTCTTAGAAAACAGCATCAGCTAGCTAACTGTATTGTCACACACACTCGCACACACACACACACATGCATTCGCTGATATGCATATACAATGTATATATGTGTATATGTATATCTAAGCTAAGTATGTGTGCGTATGTGTGTGTCTGCTTGGCTTGTGATAACTGAAAACAAAAGTTTTTGCTTTTGATTTATGTGCATTTAGGTTTAGCTTTTGGTTTCAGCGTGAAATAGTTTCAGGGGCTACCGAAGGGGGGAACTAAACGTGGCTAAACGTGGACGTGCAGCACTTCATGAACTCGTAATCATAATAAATGCCCGGCCACACGGTTCACACAGAGATAGAGAGAGAGAGAGAGAGTTCCTACCAAGAGCGCAAAGCGAATAAATTGCGATAGATTTTAGGAAGTTTATTGCATATATCCCACATAGTACCGATCTGGAAATATCAATTCGGATATCATAATAATTTCTGAATTGATTTTAATTTTCTCCCAAAATATCTGCAATATTGTAACAATTTAATTGGACCAGACTGGGTCCGATTAAACCAATGCAGCGCAGCTTTCAACGCCAGCGAGAACAAACTCAATCATTATCTGCTTATCGACGCCAAAGTTTGGCTTGAATGTTTATATTTACCATTTGTATTCCGTCCACTCGACACGCAGGCAGGAACACAAACCTCAACACCAAACAGCATTCACATCGCACCCCGTACGAGTAGAGAAGCTCGTGCTCGTCTCAATGTGCCCCCGCATCGAATCAAACAGCAAAACCAATCAAACATCCAACAATATTCCATCATTGTCAGCAGCAGAACACAGAACACAGTCGCATGTGCTGTGGGGTGGTGGGGTGGAATCCCGTCCCGTGAACTCTATTTGAGGTGGAACATTTATGAGTCCGTGTAACATAATGTTATATATTCAGAGCGCAAACGTTGTTGCATCCATTGGCCGGCTACTCCGGCTACATTTCATTCATTCATTCATTCATTCAATCATTGATAGACACATTCGCTGCAGCGAAACTACAATTTGCGGCTCATGAATTCTGTTGCCATTGGCCAGGGTTTCTGTTTCTGTATCTGTATCTGAATTGTAGGAGTCTGTGTGTTTGCTGCTGCTGCTGGCTCTGGCTGCCGGCTGCCACTTCAAACAATGCCACCGCAATTTATGCCACAATTTGTACGTGTATTGCCCCCTCCATGCTCCATCGTACACGCATCAAGTTTTTCGATTTGCAAAACTATTTTCATGAGGATCTGAATGGGCCATTGGCTGATTGCTCGATTGCCGAATTCAACTGCTGAGTGAAATCGTTTGTGTGCGCTCACATTATCGACGCACATCTATCACAATCACCAATACATATACATATACTCGTACATTTAAGTGCATTATACATATATATATATATATAATTTTGTCTGTGTTTGGCAGGGAGCACCGAGAGCCAGTTGCTGGAGCATTTTTGGCTTATCTATGGAAAATATACATTTAAATCCGAATTGATTTCGCTTGGCTGTTGGTAATGGTTCGAGTCGGATAGGGTTACTTGCTCCACTCCTGACCGCCTTGGTCAACCTCTCCTCGCCCTATCAACAAGTTCTTCGGTCTGCTCCAGCTCCTTCGTGTGTCTAAGTCGTTGAGCCGCAAAATCCTTTGGTTTTGGGCTGGGGTGGCGTGGGAAGGGGATGCGAGGGGTATTTGGAATTGTGAATCACATGCAGAGTGGGCGTCACAATCACCATTCAACTGAGACATCGGAATTGTCGTTGGGGTGTCGTATTTGTATGCAAATATTTTGCATATGGCAGCCCAAGGGCGGAGCGGTTGCTCCTGCTGCCCCGTCTAAACACTTTAAAGGGAGTACTGGCTGCAGGAATCGTAAAAAAATACCTTAAATATAAGTTAAATTAGAAACAAAATTCATTTAACTCCAATCCAACAGAATGCTTCTCGTATCTTATAGAGAAAAAGTTATCTATGATTCGGGAAACTCTGCTATCTTTTTAATACAGTAAACAGGGTACAGTCTAGACGACCCTGTCTTAAATTCTCCCTTCTATCAGCAGCTGGGGGATGCAAGCAAGAAACGCACCCCTTTCAGGCCTCCTTCATTTTTTCCTTTTCAAGTACACGCCCCCTTGGAATATGACGAATGTACTTGGATTTCTTGAACAAATCAACATATCTTACCATGCGCTAATGATGTGTAAATGCTAATGTTTCTCTAAGGAGTTGCCCCTGCGCCACCTCCCGTCACTTCCGCTCTCTCAGATAATTATAGAAAAATCTATTTTTGATTGCAGCTCAATTTGTGTACGCTTTAATTACAGAATCACTGGATGTATGTACATATGTACAGCACTTGGACGGGTGCCCATGTGTGCAGCACATACATGTGTGACCAAGTCATAATTTGGGGCACGAGGCACAAGTTTGCCCTTTGGCTGGTCAAGTATTGAGGCCATGTTGCTGGGCGTCTTAAATAAATTAGCTCTGGTTATTGGCCATGGCCCTGAGCATTTGGTACTCCCCTAGGGGTCCGGCTGCCATAATAATATTATGTGGCCAAGATTGAAACAAATAAAGCAAATGGCTAATTATATTTTGTTTGTCAACCCTGACAAATAAACGGAAACGGAACTGCGACTTAAGCAGACAGACCCAAGAAATCGAACATGGAATATCAATTGTTGCTTTCGAGAGGGGCATGTATGAATGGGTATATCTATTCCTAGGGCTCTCAGATTTCCCTTACTTTTAGTTCATTTCTTGTCCATCCCATTTCTGCTGCTTTTAACAGGGTTTTCCCTCTTATCACCTTACGATTGTGACATCTCCCCACTATAAAAACCAAAGTAGTTCACTCAAAAAGCCATACACCTCCTCCCATTGGGATATGGGGGGGACGCACACTCAGACACAGAGAGACAGGACGGACTGCGACTACTCGTACGCATAAACAAAAAAACTGTTTGCCTGTCTGAAACTTTTCCCTAACAATGGTCAATGTCCCCAGACTCGACCAGAACTGGAGCTGGGCCAATCTCTGCTCAGTAAACGAGAGGAAAAAAATCTCTTTCTGCCACTTTCTTTTGGTTCGACTTTCAGTTTGCTTTTGGGCCGAGGATTGCACAACTTTTTGGTTTTCTGGTGTTTTTTTTTTCCTACTTTTGTTTTTGGGTTCTCGGGTTGGCCTGCCCTTCACGGCCTGTTTATTTTTGCTTACACTTATCAAAATATTGGCCATACACATATTGTTTTGCCTGTCCTGTCTGCATCCAGCATAAAGATATCGGAGTCGGGTCAACGGTGTTCCCCAGCGTCTGAAGCCCTGCCTCTGTGTGCGCAAAAACAAAAGCGGCAGATAAGACAACAGCTGCGGGTAGGGGCAATCCGGTGAGGGGTGACCAGGGAGAGAGTCGAACTTGAGATGCTCTTGGATTGGATCGTGGAGGGAACTCCACAATATAGAACAAAAAATATATAAAGCATTAGGAAACTGCTCCGCAGTTAACTGAAAAGCAGAGCAGAAACGAAAGCAAAGAGAAAGATGACTAAGGAAAGTGAAGGTAATTAAGATGCACTTGAGCTGGTCAGCAAATATTCAAATGATTAATGCCACTTGCTAAGAGTAATTTGGAAAATGTTCAGACAAAAGTGAGTCGAAAATGAAAACAGATGGAAACAGACCAAGTTGAGAGCTACTTGAAGTGGTAAAAGAATAACCCAAGCCGCCAATAGAATAATAGAATAGTAAATTGGGAGCAAGGGAGGTGCTTCAAAATATTATTATATCTCTTGCGCATTCAATGATTCATTTTTGAAGTTATATTTAATAAGTCACGGAGTACAGAGAGTATGATAGAAATATAGATTTAAAATACGTATATCTAAAAAAACAAACTCACTGAATAATATTAACGGGATACAAAACCCTCTAAGCTAGTCGGAGCACCCCGTAGCAACGAATGCTTAAGAGGAGAGCAGATACACCAAAAAAAATTATCTAGCATGCGGCCACATGTTGTTGAATTTTTCAGCATGTGCGTGCGTGTTGGTGCCTTAGCGAGTGTGCCGTAACTTTCACTTTGTTGTCCGGGCTCAGACCCCTTGCACCATGCCCCACCCGCTGTCTGTAGCCCCCCCTCCATCCTCCATATACATACATACATATATGCCCCACTCTATTTGCTCAGTTTGCCGCTGCTTAAGTTACTTTCGCTTTACGCTTGAATTTCTTTCTCCTGTCGGGTTTCTTTGCCTTCTGCTTGTTCGTTGTTCGTTGTTCGTTGTTCGCCTTTTGCCGCCTTGAATTTCCACCATCGCCCATGCCCATGCCCATGCCCATGCCCATGTCTTTTCGTTCTTTCGGCTGAGCTCAGCAGCTCATTTTCCATCGAGTATGTGTGCGTAGGCTCTGTGATTTTTCCTCCTTTTTCGGGTGGGCCATTGCCATTCCTCTTGTGGGGCTGTGAGCTTTGTTTCTGTCTCTCCACTTCAGTATTTGTGTATTTCGTGCGTCTGTTATTTTCATAAATAAATTTGCATGTCAAATGACATTGTTTATGGTATTCCTATATGAAAGACATATATCACTAGGGCAGATGTCGCTCTGTATACGTACATATTACGTATCGCTCTCCCCCGTGCGTCTCTCACACGTTGTTGACATCTTTGTTAAAATATGTTTACAAGCTGGAATTAGTAAAAGAGAGTTTTGCCATCCGCCTGCCATGATGCCATCTATCCTTGCGCTGGATACTGGATACTGGATGCTGGATATGTCCTGAATCTGTCTCCATCTCCATTTGTGCGTCTGTCAAAGTTGACAAGCGAAATGAATTCGTAATTGAGTTTCTCGATATGTTTCTGCTTCACTCTCCAGCACAAAACCCAAGGCTGATGCTGCTGCCGCCGCTGCTGCCTCTCATATTCAATTTGAATAAGACATTAGCAACTTTTGCTCAAGCTGAGATATTTTTTTTCTTCACTCCCATTTTTTTCCCACATGTGCAATTATAATTCTCCTTTTCCCCTTCAACTTTGCCTCTCATCTTCTCGCCCTTTGTCTCTCTGGCGGGCGCCTTTCTGGCGGCACGGCGGCTCCTCATCCGGCTCAAAGTTTTCGCTTAGGCCGTAATTATTTCAACATTCTTATCGACACAGCAACAAAGAGGCCATAATTATTGAGGATAAGTCAAGCGCAGCACATTTGTTGGCCCTCCTAGGACTAGGCTCCCCCCTACCAAAATAAAGTGACTTCCTGATTAGCGTGCTCAGCATGTGCCGCCGTGAACTGCTCTTATCTAGCCTGCCCCATTCCTACACTTCCCCAGAAAATAAAAAAAGTATAAGAACTAGAACGAATTTATAATGTATCGCGGGGCTAACAAAAGGGATTCGCTCATACGCCCGGAAAGGCAGACTTTGGATGGGCGGAGAGGCAGCAAAAATTATGTCACAGATTACTGGGATACCAACGGAGTTTACTTAGAGCGGGTAGGAGGGGGGCGTGTAAAGTAAGACCGACTGTGAAAGCTTCAAGTACCCCTTTCGAAGGACCTTTAAGGTATTTATATGATTTAAATCAAATTTTTCAAAACATTAAAGTGCAGAGTTTCCCCGGTACAATGTTTAAAACTTGGAACATTTTTGGATAACTAAAATGACTAAAATAACCAAGTGCTTTGAGCCCTCCCAGGAGGATATTTATTTCCCAAAACGCAACGAAAACTGCTGGAGAAGTGCGTCCTTGAATAAGAACAAGTGGCATTTAATAGTCATAATCCTGATAGGAAACACCAACAGGATTCCACCTTATGGAAATTTAATTCGATTCCATTCGCAATTTGGTGAGGAACTGCAGAAAACTTTGGCATTCTCTATCCAATTTATGGCATCCGTCTATGCATAATTGATTGGCTAAAACCGCAGCTGCAATGGTGGTCCTTGGGGCACTCGGCAATTGCCCAGGCTACTGGTCATTGGTGCTTGCCCCCTGCCATATGCCGCATGCCGCATGCCACGTGCCACTGGCCTAGCCAGAGCCAAGTCCTCGGTTCAGTCCACATCCGTTGAGCTCTTATTGCCCTGTTGCCGCGTGTGCGTTGTGCTAATTAGGTAAAGTGTTGCCGCCAGGTTTAGGTCGAAATTTTTGCAGCGTCGTCTACAACTGTCGTCGGTTGTTGGGCGCTACCAAAATGCAGCTGAAAGTGCAGGGACTCCGGCTTGGCATTTGACATTTGGGGGGCTTTGCGTGTAATTATAAACGAAATTATAAGCTGCGGCCATGTGCGGCAGACTGCAGCTCGTCGGGCAACTAGCGACTGGCAACAGCCAACTGCAGCGGAGATTAAAGTGGAAATTGGCATTGCTGTCTGCTGTCCGTTGTGATCTGGATCTCCATGAAGTAAATGTAGATGTAGATGTAGAGAGAGAGATGAAGATGAAGGTGGCACTGGGCAATGAGGATTTGTTGCCTGCTGAGTGCTAATTTACACATTTTGATTGCGCTCGAGCGGACTCATTCGCGCTGAAGGAGATGGCATCACCCATAGCCAGACCCAGAGCTAGACCCAGAGCCAAACCCAGAGCTAGAGCCATACCCAGAGCCAGACCAAGAGCATCTCTTTATTCTTTGCTCCCTCTCGTTATCGTCTTGCCTGATAACATTATGCGGCATTTTTCTACAGCTTAATGCATAATTTGCGTCCTGGGAATAACGACAGCCAGGAACAACCCAGGCACAGGAACAGGAACAGCAGCAGTACCAGAGGCAGTCAATCCTCTGGGCAGCTTTCCAAGGGGCAGGGGCTGCTGGGGTGGCGATGGGTTTCGGCCTGGTAAGTGCTTTGGCAGTACTTACCGGGTCTGCGACAGCCATAAGATTATTTTATGTTGAGCTTCTTGGGTGCCATCTTCGGGATTTCACTCTGGCTGCCTACTGCCTCTGCCTCTGCCCCAACATCAGCATCAGCATCAGTCTCAGCCTCAACTTGGGCTTCAGTTTCTGTTTCTGTTTCCGCTTCCGCTGTGCCTATTCCTTCGGCGGCATTATCAAGATGCCGGCTACTATTTGCCGGCTTCCAATTGAATTGTGACTGAAGGGGCTGCATTTAAGCCCAGGCATAGCTCAGGCAGAGTTGCAGGTACAGTCCCGTTCCGTTCAGCAGGCTTAAGTGGGATCAGGTGCGAAAGATGTTAAATACGGTAACGGACAGCTCTTTGGTCTCTCTGAACATTTTTCTATGATAAATTATTAATCGATTTTGGATAGGACCATAATACCGGAAGCAGTGGCTAATATTTAATTGTGGTGAATAGAATATTGAGTCAAGTTGCTGATACACAGTTAAATTTCGACAATTTCCAGCTGCATGAATTACCCAATTAATCCATTTATTTTGGCTATTTATCCCCCAGCTTATTTGACAAATTTAACCAGCTACGGATATTTATTTTGGTACTTGCTGCTTACTAGCAAATAACCTGAAACTTATATACCATTTTGCATGTATTATATGTGCACTGATTCCTGTCAGTATATTCGCCTCAATCAGCAAACAACTCAGCAACACTCCCCCAAAGCCATCAAGCCACAACTCAATGGAAATGTGAAATGTGCTTCTGCTATCTTTTGCTCTATCTGTAAATGCCGAAACGTTCAGTGAATGTGCTCTCTCCCATATCATATCAAATACATTCGCACGAGAAATATACGAAGTCAAAGACATTGGCAAAAGTTTTTCGCATTTTTGCACTTTCAGGCCAAACCTTTTTCTAATAGCAAATGTCAATTTATTGGGCATGGGCGATGGGAGGCACACAGGAAAAAAAAAACAAAAAAAAAACGTAATAAGCAAATACTTGGCATAATTCGGTACAGGGCCAGTTTGTGGACGGAAGCTTCAACACGCCAGGGGACACGACGTGGACTCCACTGACCACTGACCACTGACGTAATCAAATCGGCAATCAGTGAGAGAGATATGTATGCGCATCAATGTGCCCGAAGGGTTGGGCCAGGATGTGAGTGCCCCAAAACCATCAGCCCATTGCACACATCCGCCCATCCGCCCACTCAGCATCCCATCCCATCCCCTTCTCGATGGCCCTGGCAAACATTTGGTCGAAACTCTCCGCAGCACCGAAAAAAAAAGGGACACACTGTGTGCCTTGCCTGCAGCAGAATCTTTTTTTGAACTTTCCCTAACAGTGCGTAAATTGCCATTTTCAAATACATTTCAATCGCTATATCTACATATATACATATGGATTTTAAGACATTTTTCCAGGGGACTAACTAAACTTTAAATACTCTTGCCGGGACGGAACCATTTCCACTTTGTCAATTTGTCTGTGAAAAACTCTGAATTGGAAATCAAGCGATGGGAATTTGTTTTATGACTGCCAATGCTCGCAAGGATTGTAAATGAATGAAAATGGAAGCAGGATTGGCTTTGCATTCAGTGGAACCAATTCGCTTGTATTTTGTAATATTATTTGCACAAACAGCATCGGATTCCTTCTACGTAGTTTTAGTTATCTGCACATGTTACCTTTTTTTTTGTTGTAAAAGTGGATAATCAAATTATATCTGCAGCCATTTAGTTAGCGCATAGAACTTGTCGTTGACTTGTCCCACAGAAATTCTTTATGATTATGGCACAGAATTTGCGTTGGACTTGTTTATTGATGGGTGTTGCTATTGGTCTCGCTGCTGGGCCTTCGAATGGAGGCGATTTTTATTGCTTCTGCTTCTGCTGCTGTGCTGTGTCTGTCACTCTGTCTGTCAGTCAGTCAGCCCCGTTTGACGGCGACCCTTGGCTGGCCTCACATGGCGCATACGCAGCGTGCGCAGCCTGCCCGGTCCCGCGTGTCCGTAATGCGAGTGCCAAACAGAAAAACTTCAATTGTCAACGGCTGATGGTTATGGAGGCTTTCGTTTCTCACAGACCTTCCGCAGCTGGTGCTCCTGGTACTCCTGGTACTCATGCTGCTGCTCCCGATACAGAGTCTGCTCCTGTTCCCGTTCCTGTTGTTTTATTGCTCTGTCATTTTATTGTTTGCCGAGACGGTCTTTGATCTTGGCACGCGCCTAGAACTATGCAAAGCATTTTCCCGTTGCTGGGCGAATCTGCTGCTGCCTTCCCCTCTCTCGCAACCGACACGCACGTGCATAAAATGTCATCGCTGCTCTCTCACACTCCCACACACACACACACACACACACACGCGCCTATATATGTATATAGGCAGGCATGCAGAAAAATGTGGCATACTTTCGGGCCACTAAATACCAGAGAGCCTAGCCCAGCCCGCCAGAGAGTAGCAGCCAGAAATATTAATGAAATTTTATCGAAATTTTATAGTTTGGTCTGGCTGATGTGCACACTTTTCTCTGGAAATAACTTCATTTCTGCGCAGCCACACTGACGGACCAACATTAACGCCCATGTGCGGGGGTTGATTGAGGAGTTCTCTGCGCATGTTGCGAGAATTATTGCAGAAATTTCCAGAAATAAATACTCTTTATTGCCACTCTTTAAACATTCCTTATACATATCAGATTCGTAGCATCTGCTAACTACTACATTTCCTTGTTGCCTTGAGTCATGCTATAATCCGCTTGCCGTCGCAAGCAGCTTCACTTTTGATACTTGACTGGGCAACCTTGCAACATCTGTCCCTGCCCCTGTGCCACTGCCACAGCCTGGCACTGGTACGGCTGCAACATTATGTTTTATAATCATTTTACAACCGGTGTGATATTTAGAATATGACCAAAAGTTGCTTCATCGTTACAGTTTTCGGGGGGGGAAAGTTTACTCTGGCCACAGCCCATCTCAGCTGGGCTGCCCCACCCTTCAGCTATTGTTGTTTTAGTTCATAGGGGGAGGGGAGAGGTGGAGGCCGAGAGAGGCCGAGAATGGTATGGAGGGGGCAGAAAAGTTAGAAGCAGCGCCACATGGCAGATGTGTTTGGTTGTTCTGGCTGTTGGTATTTTGTTGTTTTGTTTTTGCTTTTGCTTTTGTTTTTTTTTTGTTGTTTTGTTCTTTTATAGTGTTGCCCATAAAGTACTTAAAAGTTTCATTTTACGCCTATTTTGCAGGACGAGAGCACCATTATCAGCAAGAGAGAGAGAGAGAGAAGGATGCCACCAAGTGACCAACTGACCTGACCAGAAGCCCAGCACCAGCCCTCCCCCCCGCCGTCAGCATCACTGCATTCTGCTGTTTGCTGTCTGCGTTTTGCGTTTGGCTGGCAAAAATCCAATTTGCCAACATTTTAACAATCATTGCTGCCGGGCTCGGCCGCTCTTCAGGAACTCATATTGTGGCCATCCACTTTTAATTGCTTGCCTAAACAAATAATATTTGAGTAGCATATTTCTTTGGGACTCTTCGGGCTGCCACCAATTAATGGCCCGGCCAAGGCGTAAAGTGGATTTAAGTCAGCCAAAGGTCGAGAAGGATGGGGCCAGAGGGTGGATGGGTGGATGGTGGATGGGGGCAAGGCGCAAAAGCAATTGGGAGGTAATTGCTCGTCAGCTCGTCGAGTGCTTCAACTCGAACCCGTCCTCGAGCTAGAAAGTTGTGCCTATCAATATGCCAGCCAGATGAAAGCCATCATCGCCATCAGAAACATCAGCAGAAGAGAAGCAGCAGCAGCATCATCATCATCATCTTGGCCAGGCGGCGGCTTCAGCTTTTCCTTTCCTTTGGCGTAGTAAAAATTTTAATAACTAAATTCAGCAAAGGACATTCAACGGGCCGGACCGGGCCGGGCGGGGCCCAGCTTGTTTATATTTCCTTTTCTGCAAGTTTTTTAACAATTTATTTTTATTTTAGATAGATTTTTTTCTCCCGTGGGTTTTGCTTTCTGCTCTCTGCTCCACTTAAATGCGAAACGTCTGCCTGCCAGCTAATGGCTTTTCTGGCCACGAAGGATGGTGAGGAGAAGGAAGGGGTGGGGCGTGGTTAGCTGGTTTGGCGGTTCTCGTAAACTACTAAGAGTGGCACCAGTGGGGGGAAAATGTAAAAAAGGAAAACTGATAGCTACAAATTCTTGGGCTCTTTTGGCCAGCAACTGATCAATGCCCACCGTCCCATCGTCCCATCGTCCAAGCACTTAAAAATTGTAAGGCAAATTTATCAAGATTATGAAGAACTCAACAAAATTTAAAGAATAGTCAAAAGAGAGGCAAAAACTGAAAGCCAAAAGAAGGACGCTTATGAAAGTGAGCAGCTCTTGTAGGGGGGCAAATGGAATTTATTTGGCTGCTTGCGAAATTTAAAATTGAAACTTTCTTTTAACAACTTTAAGGAAGAACTTTTGGGTAGAGTAAATACATTAAGAAATATATTTAAATCATTTCTGGAACTAAAAATATTTATTATATGCTAAAAACCAAACCAAAGAGCTCCCATTCCCCAATTCAAAGTGGTTGCAATTATCAGCAATTAACAAGTAATTGATTAAGTTAATTAAAACTTATATTAGATTCCATTAAAATTCAAGCAGAGTAAGAGTATCTTTTCGAAGTACATTTTTTGCCTAGGGGCACTGGCACCTCACCCCACCCCGCCCTTATGCTGCTGCTGGCTTAAAACGTAATTAATATGAATCAAAAGTTTTCATTGGAATTGTTAGTCCTTCGAATTTGGCCAGAGCTTAACAAGCCGCAAATATTTGTGCTCCGCTACCCTTTTAATAACCCAGCATTAGGTTTCCTCAATGGGTTTTCAGGGCGGCTGCTGCAAAAAGGAAAGCGAGTGAAAGGAAAGGAGCAGGCGACGGCCATAAACGGCAAACATTTTGTGGGCGACCTTTGTGTGGCTTGATTGCAACATTTGTTGCAATGTTGGCCCCCGCCACCTCCCCCTCCCTCACCCATCCACACCAGCCCGTCATTCAACGTGACTGTCATCGGAGGCGACGGGGATTCTGTGCCATTTTTATGCGCGCCAATAAAAATGCAAAATGAGTGCCAACTAAAGTAAACATAAATCGCATAAAATACAAATTAAATGCATGCCCAATGGGGTTGCTGATGCTGCTGCTGCTGCTGCTTCCCCGGGTGTCGCCTCATGTCGGCCATTTATATGTTTCCAACGGGGGGGGGCGGACTACAGGCTCTCTGTCTACGTAATTGTGCTGCCATTCCTCCTCTACGAGTATGGTTGCCCGAGTGTTGCCCTTGTGGCCTGGCATTCCATAGATTGCTCAGTTCTGCCCCATGGTAGCTACAGTTCGTTCTTACAGTCTCCCCTGGCAGCTTGGCAGCCTGGCTCCCTGTTGCTGGCCTGGCCTGGCCAGTGCATGTCTATGCATGCAAAATATTTTCTCCTACTCGAGACTGTACCAGCAGGGTGCTGGAGGAGAAGGTGCAACCTAGAGTAAAAAAGGAAGGAGGAGCTTTAGGATCTCGTTTCTAGTTGCTTTCTACCTTCTTGTTTGCACAAGTGTCCGATGCGGTTGAAAGGTGAACATGACGTTGGCACATTGCAGGTGTTCTGCCACAGCCACCCCCCCACTGTGGCCCATTCCTGCACCTCACTTTTGTTAGATGAAAAATAAACAGTATGCGCCATGTCCAGCTCCAACATTTTTTGCACCCTTTTCGCTTGGGCATTTTCTTTTGGTCCGGTCTACAGGGGGATACCCCAGCTCAAGATGATTTACAATGCTTTGTGCTCCTCCACCTCTGTCTGGGTCTCCCTGCCTGTCCCGTGCACTCTTCCCCAGCCTTTGTTCGGTCTCAGCCCTTCCTGGCTCGGCTCGGCTCATTTACCTGCTCCTTGTATTTGTCGCATAATTGTTTCAGTTTTAAAGGCTATGGCATCGCTTGAACATGCATTGAAAGGCATTCACCCAGGGCTCTGTACTCATTTTCCCCCCACTCTTGCTGCTACTCCAATTCCTCTCGGTCCAACCCTGTCCCCCCGCCTGTCTGCAAAACTTGCATAATGAAAAACAACAGCGAAAAAAGTAAAGCGGGAACGAAGAAAATCGAGAAGAAGAAAAATAATAATAAAGCACTTGAATAAAACGTTTTCAGTAAATTTAACATTAGCTCCTTTTGTGCGGCCATAAAAAAATCTGCCAGGCAGAAGGAGCTAGGCCAAAGCGGCACTGAGAAAAACAAATGAGCCACTTTTGCTGTAAGGAATTGAATAGCCAATACATACATATATACATATATTCATAGGCTGTAGCTTGGAGAAACCACAAATTATTTTGTCACTGAAAGTTTCTACAGAACTTAAATTAATAATCGATTTGTGTGGCATTTAATATGCAACTAGAGCATAATTATGTTTATTTTCCCACAGTGCATATCATGAGGCGTGGCAGTTGCTGACTTTTGCGTGCGGGCCTCACCAAAGTCGGCGACGGGCTAAAAAAAACTTTGGCCGCTTTCCGCTCTGCGCCTGCAAGTAGGCAACAATATTCTTTGTTGTTTGTTGCGAGTGCCGCGCCAGCCATGAAGTTATTATTATATGCGCCATTTGCATGTGAGTGTTTGGGTGTGTGTGTGTGTGTGTGCTGGTGTATTTACTAGCTCGGTGTAGGATATTTTTCAGCTTGCGTGGCTGTTGTGTGTTAAAGTTTTTACCCACCCTTCGCCCTCGGCCACCGCTCAGGGGCTGTCATCTTGGCCGCACATTTCTGATTTATGTGGCGGCCAACAAGAATTCAAGTAAGCTGGCTCAAAAGTGGGCAAATTATTTCAATTTCCATTATCGTATTGCCCGGAGGCCGCACCCGCCCCCGCCCCCGTGTTCGGCAGTTGCCGTTTTATTTAACGGAATTTCAGCTAGATTTTTGCGGCTGGCTTGTTTGTGGTTTATTAACCCACTTATTCGTGTTACCTGCTCCGGCTTGCCAAAAGTTATGCAGTATTTTCATTTTACGAGTATTTCTGCTCTGGCGTCTGGGGTAACGGCAAAAATCAATTTCTCCAGCTCAAATGTAATTAAGATTTTGGTCTGAATTGAAGGAATTAAGTGAGCTGCCAGTCGACGGAAGTCGCGACTCGCGACTCGCCCATCAATTTGAATGACTCGCAGCGCTGTCGAATGTCAATACTAATGGAATCGTATTGATTGCGTCCTTGGGCAACGAAATTCTGCTTAAAGTAAGACATCTTTTCACCTCACCAGAATGCTTGAATTAAATGTTAATATTAGTTCGAGCATTGCTGTTCGGTTTTTGGTGAAACTTTTAAGGGAAACAATTTGTAAGAAACGGCAGAGGGTTAGCTGACTTATTTTATATGTATTTTGTGGCACCCTGCTGTTTGTTCTACTCACTTAAAGTTTCGGAAACATTTTGGCAAACAAAAGTTGCTGGCACAAATTGCCCACAAATTGCTCATATTGTAACAACTCACTTAGGGAGCTCTTTCTTCTCGAGCGACTCGAGCGGGCCGGGCCATTTCCCATTTCCGTTTTAGACTTTTATGTTTGCATTTCTCCAACACCAATACACACTCTCACACGAAGAGCACAACTGGAGTTGAGTTTTATGGGAGCGTTGCGCTCTAATTTTTTGAAGCCAATAGTTGTCCAATCAATTTCAAGTAGTCGGCACTAACTTAAATCTACATAAAAATGGCCGAGCACGAACAGCAAGGAACGGAGAGTACGGTGAGAACGGAGAGTATGAGTACGGGGCTAGGGCAGAGCCATACGAACTCACGCACAAGGCCAGCCATAAAATTCATTGTTGACGCATGACGATGGCGACGATGCAGATGGGCAAACGGAGACCATGTCGGCGTCTAGCAGTTTCGCATGTGTATGTATAAATTTGCACTGCCGCCGACAACAACAGCAGCAGCAGCACAGGCAGCAGCAGTAACCAAACAAAACTGCAGCAAAAGGAAATGCAGACGGAAAACCAGAAGAATGACTGCCAAAATAATGGCAACAATGTGAGAGTTATGGAAAAGGAATGTTAACGGTTGAGCAGGAGTCGAAGGTTCGCCTGTGTTGTTACCCAGCTGAAAAAGAGGCAAGTTTTAAGGATTGCTATGCAAATGGAAGAGAGAACTACAGCAGCAGCATTACTTCAACGAACGAATCACAAAAAATCCCTATTAGCCTGTCATTATTATCATATATACATGTAACGCATTAAATTATTTATAATTAGTTTACGCGTACTAAGTATTCGGGGGAGCAGCTCTGACAGGGAACGGCGCTGTTAACAGCCCAGATTAACAGCCTGTTACCGCTCTCCGTTTACAGCCTGTTACCGCTCTCCGTTTACAGCCGCTAGCGCTCCCCGTTAACAGCTCACTGTTAGCGCGCTCTGACAGCGTTCAGAACGATCCATGCGGCCACTCGAACGGCTTCACGATGACCTAAAATCTAAAATCAAAAATCAATTATGAATCAGCCTGATATGCCCTCGTGACACCCATTAAGAATGGCGAGCACTGGAAAAGACTCTCGGCAAACACTGCAGAATGATGGAAAGGAAGGTTCAACCATGTGTGTCGTAGTTATCATCTCCACTTGGACGGAATATTTTATTACACAGAAATGGGAATAGAAAAGCACTCGGTTTTTGGGCCATGAACAGGGCCAACAAGGGGAATGGCCTCACTGATTGGTATTCCTGGCTGCTCTCATTGCTGCCTGCCGGCGACGCGCCGCGGCGGAACGAGAAATCCCGCTGACATGGTCCCTCCGCTCCGCAACCGAGGGGCAGACAAAGGCATAAAATATTGAAAGAGGCAGACCAATTTTTGGGCTGCTTCTGCCATCAGCCAGCCAAGCCAGCCAGCCAGCAGCCAGCCAGCCAGCCTATTTTGCAATTAATGAAAAAATCTAGCGAAATGAATTTTTTAAGTCAATAGCTGGGACAGGACAGGAAGAGAGGAGCAGCAGCAGCAGCAGCAGGAGGAGCAGGAGAAGCACGAGGATACGTATATAAAATGGGTCATGTTTGCCATGGTGTAATGTGTAGAATGATTGCAACTTTAAAAAGCAAACAAACAAAGCCGAACGGAGCAGCCAGCGAAGAGGGATCTGGATGTGGATCTGAAGCTGAAGCTGGACCCGTCCATTGCCTACCCCTGCCCCATTCCCCATTCCCACTCTCCATGGAACCCAACCAACAAGACAAACAACAAACTGCCTCGAAAGGGAGGCAAACAAACAAAAACTGCACGAAACGGAACGAATGTCAGCGCTCGTCTCTCGCTACGACTCTGTGCTGTGCTGTGCCTGCCAGAGTCCTGTCCTCGCCATGTGCCCCAGTCATCATGCATGATGCATGCAACCAGGCAGTGGCAGCAGCAGTACCAGTCCTGCCAGTCAGCCAGAAGTCGTTGAGTGGCAGCAGCCGAGGCAATGACAGCCATCGATGCTGCACTTGGGCCATTGCACCGAGGTACTTACTGGCTGGCTGGCTGGCTGGCTGGCTGGCTGGCGGGCTGGCTGCTGCATCTACTATTGCCGCTGATTGCGAGAGTACTCGTATTTCGTCGCAAGACGTTTAACTGCCGGGGCAGGGCTTCAGAAGCACTTCCAAAACTGGGCTAAGGTGGCATGAAGGCTTAGCTTAGTCCTGGAGTTTAAAGGAGTTTCCACTGAAGTTATCTCCTTCAGTCGCTCGGGATACAATCTCCAAATCTATCTGCTCATCTAAATGCAGGCTGGCTGGCTGGCTGGCCCATGGCTTGGGGCTACCTACCTAGTTCCCCAGTTGCCCACATTGATTACAAAAGTCGAGCCTGGTGTGGAACAAAGAGCATCATCATCATCAGCATGGGCATGCAACTGGGATGCATACGAATACTACGAGTGTTGGTGTTCGTTCACCTGCCTTTCCTTTTCCTGTCTGGCCTGGGCTGGGCTGGGCTGACGAATGGCAATAAAAAGTCGCCCTGAGAGTCTCAGTGTAAGCCGCTTCCATGGCAATGGAGCAGTGGAGCACTGGAGCAGCAGGCGCTTGAATTCGGCTGATTTAGTTAATGCGAAACAAATACTCTTGCCTGTCGGAGAGTTACACACAGCGGAGGCAGCTAAGCCGAGTCATTGACTCGCTGGCAGTTACAAATGAAGATACAGTATCTGCAGCTACTCTTGCTGTATCTCTGGAGGCTGGAGGCTGGAGGCTGTTCCGAGCTGCGAGTAATTAAAAACTCACTTTTAAACGTTTTATAAGTGCCTGGCAAATGAATGGCAAATGATTTGTAAAAACATTAGCCAGCAGTTTTCAATTCCACACAAACAGTTGGGGGGAATGAAAAAAGGAAAACCGAACATCAGGAAAATACGCTGAAAGGCTGCTCCTTTGGCTCCCTCCGCTCGCGGCCTCAAAGGGTTTTTTTTGCCATCTGATTAAAAATTGCGAGCGGCAGCGGCAGCTGCAGCAGTAGCAGTGGCAGCCACAGCATCGGAAGAACGAGAGACCCTTTTAACCCAGATTGAAAAAACTCGAAATTAGTTTTCATTTATGTTCGCTGTGCCACCCATCCGATTCGCCTTCGCCGCCGCCGCCCCCCTCAAGTTTGCTTTTTACTGCGCTGGCAGTTAATTTTTAATGGCTGGCATCTAAACTGTTGCTCAGGCATGTAATTATGCGTGTTATGGCATCCAAAGGCGGCAGCCAGCAGCCAGCAACCAGTCGAGCCCCTCGGAAAAGCCAGCAACATGCCCTCAGAAATGCCAGCAGCCGACATCCCACAACAATGGTCAAGGCTGAGGAGGCGCTCAGCAATGCAGTTTGTTGCCCGGCTAAATGCTAATGCATAAAACTAACATAAACCCCCAGCGAACACTGAGCGCCACATATTGCACATGAATGCATGACACACCATTCCACAGAGTATTTTCGCTTTGATTTCGCCGAAAATTAACTCAAAAGTTGTCCTCAAAATTGTATGAAAATTTCATAAATATTTTATATAGGCCCTAAAAACAAATTATGGCATAATTTGCGATAGCAACATAAAAAAGGAGTCAACAGAAATGCACATGAAAAGTAACCTTTTTGTACATGAATAAAACCCAGAAAGGGTTCAAGGTTCCTTTTAAATAATTTTGATTAAAGTGGAGACAGAGCCAACAAAGATGGAAATCTAAACTAAAGGAAACTCATGCACTCGTAAATGAGCTGCATCTGTGTATGAGCGCTCCTAATTAAACCAGCCACTTGAATTAGCTATCAGCGCTTAAACATGATTACATTAAAACTTTGAAACTTGTTTGTGTTTCCATGGAAATAAGGAGCCAGCCAAGAAGTCTTAAAGTTGCCTCGATTTCGTCTGAATTCAAATCTCTTTGCTATTCTATCGCTCAATCGGTGTGTCGCCTTTGTTGTGTCACCACCCCCAAAGTTGAGGGAAAAGAGCGATTCGCATAACGATAACTGAGAACACTTTCTCCGCTTTCTACATTGCGATAAGCCAAGCCAACAGCAACAGCAACGTGCCCGAGTTCAAGCAAAGAGTTTCCATCGATTTCCGTTTAGCAAACGATGAAACACTAAAACAGAACAGAGCCGAACAGAACAACAGCAGCGAGGAGGGGATGGGGCTTGCCGTTGGATTGTGGGTTTTCATGGCTGGTTGTTTTTTCCCCCTTTCGCACTTTCCCTTTGTCGTGTGGCACGTTTTCCATGTTATCGTTCGGTTTTTGCTCGATTCTTGCTGTTGTGCAAATTATTACATTGACCCACTAAGCGGAAAAACTTTGTTCCCTGCTCGTACGACTGCGAGTGTGCATGTGTACGTGTGTACGTGTGTACGTACGTGTATGGGCCATAAAGAATAACTACAAATCACAAAAACGAATTCTCAGTCAAAAATTAACTGCGGAAGCAGGCAGCAAATGTAATTAACTTATGACTGTATACATTTCGAGAACATTTCCTTATTTTCTTTTATGACTCTGCACTGACGTACATCATGGAGCCGTATGCTCCACTCTCCAAGGACATTTCCTGGTCCAAATACTAGGCTGATGTCTGTCGTTCTGTGACTGTTGCTTGTCTGTCATTCATGCTAAATAATTTATACATTTCATAGGCTTTGATGCAGCAGCAAAATGTACATGTCTGTCATGGAAGAGTTATGCGGGATGAGCAACAGGAAGTTCTTCTGCGTTGTCATGGATACTTTTATGGGACTCGCTTAACTCGATTAATATTCAAATTTCTGCTCAATTTGCCGACAAATTTGGCAAAAGTTCTTCGAGTATATGAAATTATGGGCGTCTTTAAGTAGGACCTTAATATTTCATACCCAAAACTCCCACCCCCCCAGAATCAATTCAATTCGAGTCAAATTTGGAGCCTTAACTTTTGATGGAATTTGTGGAAAGTTTAGTCTCGGTTTTGCCTTTTCCTCTTCCACATTTAATCAGTTTTATTCACTTTTTCCGTTTTCATTTCCCCATGCTCCATGTTTCTGCTGCTGTTTTGTTTTGTTTTTTTTTTTGCCTTTTCTGGGTGAACCGCAAAGCCTAATTCAATAATGGCCGCCAGCGACAAGGCCTAGACACAAAAAAATTGGCAACAATTTAAAGCCCAACCGCAGGCGTTGTCCATATTCTTTTTTGGTACTGCTCTCCGTTTTTTTGTTTGCTTGTCAGCTGTGGGACAGAGAAAAAGCATTTTTGTCTACGGGCAAACATGCAATGAAAATGGCAAACAATTTTTGTTGAGGCGTTGCAATTAATAAAGGCCACAAACACGCCCGGCCCGACACAAAGAGAGAGAGAGAGTCAGAGAGGCAGAAGCACTGGACACATAGAGCATTGACACGGCAACAACTGGGAGAAGGAAGAACTTGCAACTTGTCCGAGACACAAAAGTAGCACAAAAAGCCACAAAAAGCCATGAAAGAAGCAACACTCGAAAAAAATATTGTGGCAAGAAGGCGTTGACCATAGACTTGCTTGCAGCTGAAGGCACATAAATTAGGGGCGTGTCGTGCGGCGCAACAAACAATCACATAGCCATACACACACACACACATATACACAAATGTGGGGGCGACACTTGAGTTGAGGCATTATTTTCTTGCCTCTGCGGCTGCTCCTGCTGCTGCTGTCGCAAGGACGGGCGGTCTAGAGGGGTGTGGCTGGCTGAGTAAATCTTCAATGTTGTTGCACAGGCGATAAGAAAAGATAAATGAGGCTTTAATGCAAAATAAATTAAGCACTTGTCGTGTGTTGCCACGCTGCTGCTGCTGCTGCTCCTGTGCTGCTTCTGTGTGGCATGCCAGGAATGACATTTGATTATCAGGCGGTTTCAGAGCGGCTTCAGCGCGACTTTGGCGCGACTTCAACAGTGCGCGCATTAAATAAATCAACGCCAGCGTTGACATCGACATTTTTTGTGTCACAGTGTGTGCTTTTGTGTTCTGAAGTGTCTGTGTGTGTGTGTGTGTGTGTGTGTATGGCATAATAGTGCCACCAGCTGCGCCTTAATTAAACTGGGCTTATGGGAGAAGCTTTCCTGTCGAGTTCAAGGTGCGTTTTGGCGCCAAAACGTCGACTATAAATTTTACAGAAATCTACGCTGTTCAAATGCACTTGTTAGCGAAAGGTGGAAAGGGAAAATGGACATTGCTTGCTTCCCATAAAGCCCAAAAGTGAAGGAGAATTTTCTTTATGCAATCGAATGCTTTAGTACAGAACAAATAAATAAATTTATTTATATTCCAAAAAAATTTAATGAATTTTTATTCATTCCACTTAAATAAATTGAAATTAATAACGCAATTGTATAAATCTTGCCCTAATAAATGTTCCCGTGGCGACTGTTTTCGGTTAGACATATATTTACAGACATATTTCCCTTCCAGTTACATATATCACTGCCGCGCCGTCTGTCTGCTGTTTGTCTTTGCCTTGCGGCCTGTTTACCTTACCTGTCGCTCCTCAATGTTTAAATGCAACATTTACTTTTCATTATAATAAATGAATTGCCCACATATGCCATGGGCTTTGTTTCAAGTGTGTTCCCGCTACTATTTGGATTGAGTTTTTTTTCGAATACATATCAAATGATGGGTGTGACTGTTTGATTGGTTTATGCTGCTGGGGGCAGGCTAGACGCTTGTCGCACCTTCGTCCACAAATCGTTGCGGTGCGCTAAGCTCGCGTGTTGTCAAGTGATTAGCAACAGTCTGGGGCTCAACAGGAACATCCACAAAAATTGCTGTAGCTCGTAAGCCTCGAGTGCCAGCAGATCCCTATCTAATTCGAGACACATGGACGTCTGCTCAGCCATAAAGCTGTTGGATACAATTGGAGGATGTCTGGGCAAATGTTATTGCTCAGTGCTGGTCTTTTTTTTCCCCTGCTCGTTCATCAAATTTCATTTGACACACCATAACATAACTGATATATAAATACTAAATCTTGCATATATGCAAATACTAAAGCTTTCGCTTAGCATGCAGTTTGATGTTTTTTTCTCCCTTTTTTTATAATTACACGGCAACTGGTTTTTGTCATATGCTATAAATTAATTAAATTGTTCATTTCCGCTGTTTAATTAAATGGCAGACAGCAACTAAAAAAAGGAAGACCAGCCACAAAAACCTTTGCGCGCTTTAATTTGAGATTCAATATTCAATTGAAATGACAAGCAGTAGGAACAAATTACAAACAATCTGTACATATAGTACTTTTTGGATAGAAATATGTGCACACATATATGGAATGCTGAATTCTTTTTATTTCCCTAGTGCTTTTCAGAAGGAAAATCATAAAAGAAAAAAATTAAGAATAGAAAAATAGCAGGATAATATCGAAGTAATTTTTGAAGCTCCATATATTCGCCATATGATCTTGTATGTATAAGTTTTTTATTGAAACTAAATAATAAACAATCTATAATCACTTGAGGTATATGAACCGCACACCACACTGATCTGTCCCCCCATCTGTCACGTCACACCTGGCTGGCTTCCGATAAATAATACTTTCCATAATGCTCCCCCTGATGACTAATATTCCCAAGGACTTTTTTTCAGCTGGGCTTGGGAATGAGTGGTTTCCCATTCATTTGCATGCAAATTGATTAATTTCCCTAGCCTAGTTGCGGCTGCCAAAGCTGAAAGCTGAAAGTTGGAAAAGCCCCGAGCTATGCGAATGTGTAGTTAGTCAATTAAGTTTGCCACAATTGTTTGATATTAAACTGACATTATTTCGAATTCATGGGAGTGAAGTGAATTAATTGCATGTCAAACAGCAATTGATGGGAATTCATTTCAATTGGGATTCCCCATCGATGGAATCCGGCCCTGCCCTGACAAGCACCCAGCCACCCCACGTTGGACTGTGGATAACAAGGGAACACACTTACACCCTGCCACATAGACATCGGTTCACTCCTGTCCAATTCTCTCCTATCCTATCCTATCCCGTCCTGCCCTGTCCTGCCCTGTCCTGCCCTGTCTTGTCCTGTCCTATCCTGCTTCTCATGCAACTCCTCATGTGTCGACTGTCTGTCTGTCTGCCTGGGTGGCTTGTTGCTTACGACCTCAATTACATGCGCAAATAAACTGCAACAAACATTTGCCGAGAACTCGTCACTCCGGTGTCCGTAACCCACCTGAGCGGCACCACCCCCACCACCCATCCCCCTCCGCAACTTCTCAGAGGCTCTTTCTTTCCGAGGGCCGTGTTTGTGTGCCTGGCTTTGGTATTAGTATTTCTATGCAAATGTCCTTGTCACATTTGGGGAATTTATTTGAAAATTTACCCACACACATGTGCCCAGAACCAGAGCCAGAGCCAGAGCCGGAGCCTGCCGTACTCAAGTGCTTATGTATGTTCCTGTGAGTGTGTGTGGGTGTGTGTGGGCCACCCATGTAACATTAAGGATAATAAGCAACCGAAAATGGAGTTTTGATGCGTTCCCAAAAGCAATTTCTCTTTCATACTTCCCAGAATTTGGATGGCTTTGGCTTAAGTGCCTGCTAAGCTACACCTACAGCCAGGCAACTGATTTCCATGCTCAAATTGCTGCCACAGAAATGGTAAGCGGGAACAACAAATTGAATTCCGTGATTTGCGTGCAATTTTTGGATGAAAGGCCAACACCGTTGCCTCGTCAAAGCAGCGCTTGTAAAGAAAAATTTCCAACACACCTGAATGCCGGATTCCATTTATGATACACACACACAGACTCGCACGAGTGTGCAATTTGACCTTCTTGGACGTGCATAATTTCGGGGATCTGCTACTGCGGCGCCTAATTGCAGGCATGCAACATGCCACACAACTGGGCATCGATTGCATGCCCCGTAAATCTTCATAAGTCTCCGGGCATAACATTCGCCGCTGCCTCTGCCTCTGCATCTGCGTCTGCCTCTGCTCCGTTCGCATGGCTTCGCTTGGGTTTGGGGTCAGCCATGGGTCTGAGCGGGTACTAGGCATTAATTTCATATTATCAGCTGCCCAGGGGCTATAAAACGCGAGACCCGAACGGAACTTATGGCCTGTTCTGGCGGAACGTACAAAAAATAAATAAAGTAGAGAAAAAACGCAAAACGGAGAAAGTCTAGCATACTTTTGGGGGCCTCAATTTAATGGCCAACAGAGCGCCGGACCCAGACCGGACTCGAATTGGAGCTCAGGCCGAGTACGGGGCCACTACCACTGCCTCTGACTCTGCCCGACTATGTCGACTAGGTCGGTCGGGTTTAGTCTGGGAAAACTTTTACTAGCGCGCATTTTCAATGAGCTCACGTGCAGCACAGCACTCTCTCGCTCTTGTGCGGACACAATTTCACACCGAAATGATTTTCAAAGGGGTCGACACCTGACCCACTCCACCACTCCTCCACTCCACCTGATCATCCTCAACCGCTCTCACCTGCTTTTTCTTTGCGAAATTTGAACGCTGAAAGATGCAAATTTACTATGCTCCAAAGCGGTCCGACAGTTGAAATAAATATTAAAGTGAAATAAGGTGCTTTCAGTAGTCTGCTCCTGTTCTGGCCTGTTCTGTCCTGCCCAGGCCTGTCCCCATTCCTAGCTGAATATTACCGTTTGCATAAGGTTTATGGGTCTATAGCTATAGCTTTGGCTATGGCCATGGCTTGGTTCGTTTCGTGGCCATAAAACTTGTTCATTCATAAATCATGCACAAAATTATTATCATTATGAAAGTTGCCTTTCAGTATCATCCGAAAGAATGAGGGCACACAAAAAAAAAACAACGCAGAAGTTTGACTTGGCAGCCAAAGGGTTAAGCGCGTCAGGCAAAGATTTTCATTCTTTGCTCTCTCCCTAACGTGTCGCTAGCAATTTTCCTCATTTCCATCCCTTCTTTTTTCTTGTGGTCCTGCCCCAACATTGACTTTCGTTTTTTCAATTTTTCAACATCAAACCCGGACGGGTGGGGACTATGTATGACAAAAGAAAAATGAATGTTGCATAGATTGGTTGCATAGATTTTTTCCACTCCACTCTACGCCCTCTCTCTCTCACACACTCTCTCTCTTTCTACATCCGTTTTTTGGTTTTTTTATCATGACGGTTGGAAGCTCGCTGGTAACTTTGATAATTTTACACTTAATTTCATTTAGGTTGTCCGTTTGCCTGCTGTATGTAACCTGCTCCTTTATCATCGCCTCGGCTCCTTCAAATGTTTGCCCTGAATAAATGTTCGGGGTTTCGAGGGTTAAAGTTTAGCTAAACGATGCAGTTCAATCTCTTGGCAAGTTTCCCTCAGATTTTACCATTTCTCTCTCTCTCTCTGTCTCTGCCTGCCTTCTTGAGAGTTCCCTCTAAGGTTCAGTATGTAACAAGTTTATTTCGTTATTGATATGCAGCCGGAAGTTTTTGTTTTCTTCTGGAGCACCAGAAAGGCAGGCGAATCCAAGGATGTTGGTATCCCATTGAAAGAGGGGTTTGCCTTTGGCATACGCCGGCTAGAGAGATACCCTTTGTTGGGTGGCATAGTCCATTGGGAAGGAAGATTATTTGCGGAGCAACAAAAATGTTCAATATAAATATAAACTATTTTGGTGTAGTGGCAATTTCTGTGAATTAATTTTTAAGCTTGGCAAAAACTGTTTAAGGAGTAGTCCTTATGATGAATAAATATTTGGCAAGTGTGAGTAATATTTCTTTAATTGTTAGGTAAATTAATTTCCATATAACTTTTTCGATGCAATATCCGGATACCCACAAATCAATTTAGGCAACTTTGAACCGCGATCGTAACTCAGGAAAGTAGGAAACCAACTCCACTTAATCCCCCTGACACATATCAACTGCAATGGCAATACCGACAGCATCCAAAGTTTTTGCATTTGTCGAACGCATAAATCTTGCACTATTCGCGAATTACTTATAGCGAAGGAGGAACAACAAAAATAACAGTGCAAAACAGAAACTTTTCAGCGGGCGTTTCAACAAGAAACTAAGTTACGCCTATGCCAGAAGCTGAGAATGTTGCCAATACTCTACACAGCCCAAGCAGCAACCCAACCCAACCGCTGCCTGCAAAGCAAAGCAATGCAAAGCCAAGCTCCGCTCCGCTCCATTCCTTCCTGGCTATGCAAAATAGCAACAAGCGCATTGTGAGCACGGAAATTGAATCGAAAAGCTGGTTTCTGCTTGCCGGCTGCCTTAGCTCGGTTTTTGCTTTGGTTTTCCAGAGTTGGGCCAACAAAAATACTCTTGCAATAAAGTTAAGAAAAACATCAACTAGGCGAATGTACGGGGGGTAGTAGGACGGCGTGGGCGAGGCAAAGTGTCGGTCAGGGGCAGGAGGCAGTTGCAGGAGGCAGGGAGAAAACTTTGCACAGTAGATCTAGGGAATGAAAGTGGCAACCGATTGATTTTTAGTGCCACTTCGCCGGGCGGAACCAATTGAGAATCACCCTCCTCAGTGAGCAATTTTTCCAATTTACCCGACCTCTGTTTTAGGCCAATGGCCGCCAATATACTCGTACTCGTACCATAACTTGTAATAATCAACTGAAAATTAAACACATTTTCGGGCTTTGCCCATGCTACTTTATTAGAATATTCAAAGTCTAGGCAAACACCAGGAAAAGAAAGCAATTTCTAGCATTTTTGAACTACAATATTGGAATCGCTGCTGCTGCTGCTGTTGCTGCTGTCGATTGTGTTGGCGGCTCCTGTTGTTATTTCGCAACTAACATTTTCCATTTGGGCCTCAATGGCATTGCTGCAACTCCAGTGCTCCCCAAACCTAAAACTCAATTTCATTCAACATGCTTCTGGTAAAAATTTCGCTGCTGGCAGCTCAATCTTTTGCCACAGCCACATAACAAACGAATTTGTTTATTTTCAATTTTTTTTACTGTTTTGTTTTTTACTTTCGCTTCGGTTTTTGCTCGTTTTTTTACGTTTGTTGAAGCTGCTCATGGATGTGGCCTGTCCATACCAAAAATGTTCTGTTGGGAGTTAAGTTAAAGCTGGGATATATGGAGAGCTGAAGCTCACCTATTCATAAATACAGACATGTAAGAATACGAAAATAAGTTCCACAAAGATTAAAAATATCCGATATCAATGCGGGGCGCCACAATTGCTCGACAGTTATTCGATAATAAATATTTTCATTTAGACCAAGAAAACTGTTGAGTTTGTTATTTGAAATGCGAAGGCGGACGGCTCATTTGAAAGTCAAATTTAATTGCGAGCAAATGCTGGATTTCCCACTCAAAAGTTGATCAATTTGTAATTAGCTGTCCACGTGGCTGGAAGACGGATGGCTGGCTTCCATTTGTGTTGTTTCGATGGATGTTGACCCGTAAATGGAATGGAAATTGTAAGTAGTTTTAGGTTTCGTTTCATAACTCACGCACATGGGCGAATACGATAGGCAAATGGTTTGAAGACCTGCGGGACACTGGGCAGACAAGTAAATAAAAAGGGTACGAGCATGCATCGGGAAGGGATTGGCCAAGGGCCCAAGTTCTACGCTGGCCATTTCAATATTCTCTATGCAAAGCACACAGAAATAGTAGTGACTTGGGTTGCAGGACATAGCACACAGCACACAGGACACAGGACACTGGCATCCTGCCTGACCCGAGTGACATTGAATTTAAGGCATGCCGACAGCTTTGACATGTGTCTATTTATTCATTTTCCATCTCGAGGAGGGCTGCCCATCTCCAGAGAAATGAGATGTGTGTCTCGGCTGCTGTCAATTAGAAGTGGAGAAGTGCAGAAGGCCCTGTCTGTATCCTGTATTCTACATATCTGCCAAAAATCATTACCTCCACTAATTGCAATTGGCAAGCGGCAGGCAGCTAGTGGGTGGTGGGTGGTGGGATGTGGGAGGGCTGTACTGGAGCCACCAAAAACGGTTCCTGAGCCCTGAAAAAGTTGAGCGCAAATGAGGCAAAAACCGTGGCATACTTTTCGGCGCACATTCGTGGGCGCTCTCTCATCTGTGTGTGTGTGGTGTATGTGTGTGCGTGTGTGCTTGTCTTGGTTTGTTTGCAGGCGCTTAAAGGCAAGGCAAACCATGTCAATGACATCTGACACGTGACCCTTTACCCCACTTCTCCACACACACATCCTCTTACACACAGACACACAAAGATGCAGAAGGGACTCTTCCGTACACATGCACACACATCACATGTACTGGCGTGGCAGGAGGCTGCCATAAAGCAATAACCATAAACATTTAGTCAGGGCATCCAAAACTTGTCGGCTCCCCTTCATTGTTGTATCGCTCAAGTGGCGAAGGGTATACCAGACCAGGCCCAACACATGTCTGTTGATTTATGGGCCACAGGAATGGTTCCTGACAAATCGTTCTAAGCAATCAAATAATATTAGTTACATTATTACACTCCATGTATGTACCTTTAGCTTAGGCTTTATATTTTATTTTATTTTCAATATTTTATTTGTAAAATAAATTTGACATAAAATATAATACTTTGGCAGAGTTCCAAGGGATACCAAGGGGTATCACACTGTCGAGAACACACTGCAATATGCAACTTCCTTATTGTTGTTGTTAGCTTTTTTTTGGGGTCGTTCCAACGTGATTAGATGCGATTGTGCGCGCAATTGAGCGAAATTGATGGCAATGCCATTAAAAGGTATGGCTGGTCATGCCTTCCCCTTGCTGCTGGCACAACCAGCCCTACTGCTGCGTTCTCTGCTTTCCTACCCTCCCCACCACACACACTAAACGCTGCATTGGATTTCCCTTTGGGATGTCAGCGTCGCAGCCATCGCTGCCATCGCCATCGTCGTCGTCGTTCATAATTAATTTTCTACTGAATTTACTTTCATGGCATTTTGGTTAGCTGAGAGTGGTCCTCCTATTCCACCTTCCCCCTTCTTCATGCTGCTGCTGCTTCTGCTGCTGCTGCTGTGGGCACATAAAAGTTGTTTCAGCTGCGGCATTTATTTTAATTTGAAAACTATTTCCCTGCCGCGTCCCTTCATTCCTTACTTCTAACCAATCCTGCCCTTCCCGCTGCCTCTGCCTCTGCTTCCGCTTCCGCTCACGCTTATGCTCATTATTTTCGCATGACTTTCGTTGGATTTTTATTACACAAGTCGCTGGATATTGCGTATACGCAGCGCTGTCCGCCGTTTTCATTATAATTTGTATATGGCGTGCGCTCGGTTACTGGCCCGATTTTGTTGATAGGAATGGCGGGTTGGGGTGGGGGGAATAGGGCACAAAATCTGTTATAAATATTGGCAGAGGCCGCTGTGCCTTTGCCGCTGGGGCTAATGGCAACATAATTATATGGCGTGCCAGGTTTCTGGCCCAGCGAGGGAGCGGGCCAACTTTTTGATATCCTGTGCAAATGATCGCGGCGTACCGAGTATGCCGGGCACATATCAAAATACTTAGCGTAGTTAAGCGCGCAAATTATTTGCACGAAAATATTTCTATGACCCCTAGGGCTGGGGCCACTTCCGGTCGCGACCTACGACCCGCCACTTGGCGTGTGTGGCGCACATTTCGCTCTTCGGAGAGTCGTTGCCCCAAGAGGCCAGAGGCTCGCTGAAGTTCCTTCTGCGTTGCAGATAACCCGGCAATTACCTTTGATTGGTCACTTAAGCAATGTGCTCATTCTGCTGCTTGTTTTATTGTTCAACGATTTGGGGCTTGGCTGCAGACTCAAGGTCAGTGGAAAATTTTCAACATTTGCAATTTAAATTGGGAACAAAGTGGCCAAAAAATATGATAATCAATTCAATTTTTCTTTTCATTGGATTCGCCGTCAAACTTCTTGAAGACAGAAGCTTTGGCCTCGAACTTGTCGCGACTCATCGTCACAGAGGAAATGGACGATGGCCTGGCCACCGGCTGGGTGCACATCAAGGACAGCGGCTTGAGACGCTCCCCCTCGAGCGATATTTTGGCCTCGAAGTAACGTCTGGCCCCATTGACGCCCACCTTGGATACGTCCACAGTACCCATTTGGCTGAAGCGATCGGTTTCGGCGTCTCTGGTGGGATACTTGTCCAGCTGCAGCCGTTTGAGGAGCGAAGCGTACATCAGGAGCAAATGGCTGAAGTGCACGACATTGCTGTGTGGCCCGGCCACTTGTGCCATGATCCTCTTGGCCTCCCAGTGGGTCTGCGGCACTGAGAGCTTCTCGAGAGCTCGCTTTAGGTCCGTGAGGGAAATGTAGCCGTCGGCATCCTGGTCGACCTCGTTGAATACCTTGAAGGCCCCATCGATCTCGGGCCGCTTGAACCAGGGCACAAACTTGTGGTACACCTCTTCGATATCAATGTCCCCCTTGAGGCTGATGTCCATGCAGCTGTTTTCGGTGAAGTTTGGCTTGGGCTCCATGACGACAAGCACCGAAGGTTGCTTCCGCTGCAGCGGCTCCAACGAGGCGAGCGCACCGGCACCCTGTGACGTGTCCTTGCCGCCCACTTCCCTGCAGTCGCGCTGCAGCATTAACTGGTGGCTGGAATTCATCTGTGGCATGTCATTGCAGCCACTATCCAGACTCATGGTGGACGTGTGAGGATCCCGCTGGAGGATCATCTGTCGAATGGCCTGGTACGAGACGCACGAGGAGAAGGATGAGCACGACATGTTCGGATAGGGCACATCCTCCTCCGACTCCCTTGGTTCCTCGCTGGGCCACTCAATGAGCGACATCCCAGATGCCCCAATCTCTGGATCCCCGAAGGATGCCTCCGTCAATTCCTCAGGCTCCTCCTTTGGCTCATCTGCCGGTGCAGAGTCCTGTGGCATGACCGTTTCTGCCTTGGAAGACTCCGGTGTCTCTGGAGCATCCTTGGGCCCATTTTTGATGGTAGTCTGGCTCACACTCATCGACACGCTACCCTCAAACTTTGGCTCCATGTCGGAACAATCGCTGTCGCTCAGCCCTGTGTCCGACATTGTCTGTGGTCTGTATTTGAGTTTATTGTGTTCTGCGAATAAAAACCAAAATAAATAAGCAGCTTTACTAATTTTAGGATTATTTGTTAACCTACAATTGTCTTACGATGTGAGTCTTATACGAAGTGTGTCTAAAATCTCTGTGATACGATGATGGAATATACTGTGAACGAACGAACTGTCAAGAACGAACAAAGCTCAAAAATATTATCCAAGAAAGCACTCATCTATCATCGATCCCCTTGTCAAAGCACTTTGGCTGGATAGTCTCCCGCCCCCTCGCCACTTGAGATTAATGACTGAGGACGAGAATTTCGGCACGTTAACATGCCATGGCCATAAACAGTTAATTAAGCTTTTATTGGTTACTCTTTTTTCTTCACGTTTTAACTTTCGGACAACTCGACTGACATTTCACGTTTTATTTGTCAAGCAAGCGGCCAAAAAGTGACGACCATAAACGGCCAACGCAGCCCCCAAAAAAAAAACCGAAGGAGGCTCCGGTCCCACCGCTTTGGTTTGCGGCTTCAGTTCGGTAGCCCGCTCTGACTCCGGCGTCACCGCTGCGGTACCGGTCTACGGCTTATTTATTCACTCATTTCGTGTGCAAAAATATTTGGTGATAACGAGCTGGCAGCCCACGGCGACTTGTCATGTTTAAACCACATTTATTTGCTGCTTGCTGCCTTCACAGCGGCGACAATAAAAAAAAAATGTATATATGTACATTCATATATACATTCTCCATATACATATATATATATATATTTTTTTGTACGTTAGCCATACAAGAAATACAAGGAATACGAACAACGTAAAGGGGACGTAAAGGAACGAGAAATGTCAGCAAAAAGTTGCCGGCTTCGGCATTTAATTTACATAGCAAAGTTTTTCCTTATTTCGAGAATGCTGATTATAAAATTGCCGAGGAAATGGGAACTGCGAGTTGGGAACTGGGTTAGCCCCGGAGTAGCTGGCGGGAGGCTCGCAAAAACATCAACAACCAGATAAAAAGCGCCAAAAAAACAAAAACAAAAAAAAACGCAAACGAATTTGTCCCCAAAAAAAGGGACTCGCAAGGTAAGTGAGTGCAGAAAGTTCTGCAGCTCTTTAATCAGGCACCAATACAAATATATACTGCGATATGGGCAAATCATATGCAATGGTGGGTTCTGTGCCAGAATTTCGCTGCGATTCAGCCCATTCAGGTAAGGGGGCAAGTTTATTCTATCGAGACCTTTATTGCGCTGAAAGCAGGAGTCCACTGTAAGCTAAAATATCTGCTCAACCGATATCACATGGGTATATGTATATGAATGCAAGAAAATACTCACACGATGGGGAAAGCGTCTGAAGAATATGCAAATTCTTGAGCCGAAAAGGTAATAAAAAACGAAATATTCACGTTGAATTTTTAAGATGTTTCGATAATTTTGATTCAGTAATAATTTTTTGATGTTTGGAACGAGGCCAATGGTTTTCATATGAGTAAAATCCGAATAACTAAGATTGCATTGTCAAAAAATAAAGCAAACTATGTTCCATCAATAATAATACAAAATAAATCCAGGCGGAAAGCAGACCTCTGTGCGATTCCCCATTCGGGAACAGACTTTTGTGAGTGTGCCTACTTCTGGGCAGGGCGAAACTTTCGCTTGGCCCAAAAGTGTCAAAACAACTGACTTGGAGGTGGAGGCGGAGGCTGGCGCTCTGGCCAAAGAAAGTGTAAGTTGTTGATTTCGTAAGCCAGTGCAAACAAAGGAGAGGAGGTGCAGCAACAGCAGCAGCAGCAGCATCAGCATCAGCAGTGCCCGCACGCCCACCAACAGTGAGTTGGCCATCGGCCAACACGTAATGTTTTTTGGTACACTATTTTGCGTTCGTTGTGCTCAGAAGTTCATGAAAAACTGCAAGCGAGTGAAATTGAAATGCAAGCTGACTGGCAGGCCCAAAACTTGCTGCTGCATAAATTGCAATCTTGCAACCTTTTCGGGCGAAAAACAAATAAAATCGTTCCAAGAGTCTGCCGATCATAATTAATGATGGGTACAGTCAGGGTACAGGCAGAGACCCTGCCCTTGCCGTTTCCGGGGGCATAATAAATCTCAATATAACTCAAGTGACTGTTACAGTCTAAACTTTGACATTTGATGGAAGGGTTGGGCATTCCACTCCACTCTGCTCTCGCCTTGCCCATTCCCATGGCCGGACCTGAACCTAAACCTGCTCCTGCAGCCATCGTTTGTCATGCTGCACGTAAGTCCAATAAGGGTTCAGCTTAAAGTCCAAATACTTGACCAGGCCGGGCCTGGACCGGGAACAGCCTTTACTTAAATATATATATATTTGTTTTTTCCCTGTCCCTGTCCCTTCCTTTTCTTTTTTTTTTCGTGAAAGCCCAAATTGATTGCTTGAAAAATTTCAGCCTCATGCTCGGGCATCTTCAGTCATCCTCTTGGCTGTGGCTGGGTCTGGAGCTGGGTCTGGAGCTGGGTCTGGAGCTGGCCTTTGCTTTGCCTTTTTTCCCCCATTTATTTTTTTGGTCGTTTGGGATTTCACTTAATTGAAACCTTAAATGTTTTAACATTGCGTTTGCCTACAGCATGAAAGAAAGCCACAGCACACACATTCATTCAAAGGGAGAGAGAAAATGGAGCTAAAAAATTGTAGCATACTTTTTGCGCTGCCACAGAAGGCTCTCTCCACACACACACATGAAGCCAGTAGGGACAAACTCACACAGCGCCAAAGTCAATCAATCAAAATGCCATTCAACGTGTATTTGCTGGACTTTATTTTCTTATTTTAAACATTGAGAGTGGGAAATGCATAAGTAAGTTGTGGACTGCCAGAATCCGTGCTCCTTTATCTCCCAGAACATTGTTCTAGGGGGGCAAATTACATAAATTACATTCGGTGGAAATAGCTGCAAGCTAATTAAGAAAAATATGGCTAATGACTGGGATAAAATTGTATTTTTAAATACCCTTCCTTGGAAAGGTCACCAGACCTTTTGCGTTTTTTCCTTCCTCGCGCTAAGCAATTAAAGTAAAAATGCAAAAAATAAATGTCTGTATTATATTTGGTATGTATTCCAGCAGCCATTAAAGTCATAATTTCACATTAAGTGCAGACGTGACTGTGGCCAGGAGTCGCCAACCGCCAACCACCAGAATGTCCCAACGGGCGCCACATGAACCCAATTGAGAGACGGCCCATGTCTTCGCAGCAGTTTTTCTCGTGCGCTCCGCTGCCATCACAACCCAAACATTAATAAGTCAATTGATGTTTTGTTAACCCACCGACCGGGAGAGGAGGCTGTGGACAGAGGCCGAGGTGGAGGTGAAGGTGGAGTTGGAGGCAGTTCGTCATTCGAGTGGCAGCAGCTCCCTGGCGGCGTCGACCGACATGCGTGTGCTCGCATTTATCCCAACGGGAGCCGGGACTAATTGCAATTTATGTACGCAATAAAACATTTGCCAAACTGCTGGTCGACACTGCCATTCGTTACGGCTTCTCCGGCTATAAATTTATGAATCAAACAAATTCGGCGATGGCGATGGCCTGCGGCTTTATTAATCAAGCCACCATCACGGTCACCGTGGTATCCACAGCGCACAGCACACAGTGCCCTCCCCCGCTGACAATCCGAGTCAATTGAAGTCAATGCTCAAATAATCACAGCACAGCCCCCGAAAAAGCACAGAAAGGGGGCGAAGTTGATGTCTTGATTGGCTGAGCTGGAATTTGATTTAGCGTGCGGAATCAGGACTGCAAGACCATTAAAAAATTTACTACTGCATTACATAAGGATCCAGAGGCGAACACAAAATTTAACTGCCGCAGTCGTTACGCTCGAGGCATTAAAAGTAATCTGCTTAGCATTTTGCGGCAAGTTATTCGACCAGTCGAAACAGGTGGCCAAAGGATGCCAAGGAAGAGATGGATGCCCATGGTGATGCTCGAATGCCCTTCGTTGATTCATTATGCTACGAAAATTTCAATGCCTAAAATGTGAAATAAGAAAAAAAAATATTGAATATTAGAAGAAGATTATGAGCTATATTTATTATTTTGTTTTATATATATATGTATATATGTGTATATCCAACGTCCCCAAAAAGCTAAAATACCCTTTAAAAAAAAAACTCTTACAAACTGCACAAAATTTAGCAGCAGCCCGAAAAAGAGATACAGATAGAAAGATAGAAAGAGCGAAGCAAAAAAATAGAAGGCTGTGCTGAGACCTGGGTGCTGGCTGCCTTTGGTGCCAGCTTCTTCTCCATTTGAAGTGATTGCCGTGCACAATTCGCGCTAAAAGCTTTCACTTGCCAATTGCCGATGAAAACAAATGTGCCGCAGTCCTCCCGTTCATGCGTCCATCCATTCTCCCATTCCGTTCACCCATCTTCCATGCCATCTCCGCCGTGCTCCACCTACTTCGTTCATCCAACCCGTTGGCCTGACCCACTGCAGATGATTCTGTTTTCGCAGTTGTTTTTAAGCAACAGAGACTCAACTTGGCCAGCAAACCACTCCTATTTGGGTTCGCATCAAGATGTAGCAATGGCAATGGCAGAAAGAGCGCAGGATAAATACCCTGAGGATATATTGATGCGGTGAACGAAGTCAGAACTAAGGTAAATCGAAGAGAAGATCTTTGGATGGCAGCACCATAAAAAAATAATGCTTTTTACTGTTCTATATGGGATAGGTTATAGATGTTACTTGGACTAAATACCAGTTGAGTACAAAGAAAAACAAATGTATAGGATTATTTCACTTCCAACTGTGATGACAATCCTCATCTAATCAAAGTCTTTCCAAAGTATTTCAAAAATCATACGCCTTCAGGAATGAGGCCCAAAGGAAGTTAGCTGCTCGTATATCTGCCATTAGTGATTCCAATGAGCACCAACGTATGCACAACTGAAGCAGCTCCGATCCATTCACTGCTTCATCAAATCAGTTCCCAAAGCGAGAAGACCTCTCTGGAAGTAACTCGAAAAACAAACCACTCAGAGCTGCTCAATTGCGTTGGCAATCGGGGGGCTGAGGCTGAGCTAATTGAAAGCTACTTTCGAGTGTTCGCCGACCCAAGGCCACACCCACAGTCACACTCGCACCCACAGACACACGCTCAAACACTCACACAAACAATAGAGATAGAGATAGAAAATGGCAAAAGAAAGCCGCACATTACTCATACGCAACGTTGGTCATGGCATACAAAGGCATTGTGGCTGTGGCTTTTGCTGCTGCTGCTACTTCTGCTGCTGGCTCGGGAAGTTGGCCAGACTGGGGCGAAAGGGCCAACTAGGCTCGGGTGCGTCTAAGCATTTTGTATTTTTTTTTCCCCCTCTTTTTTGTTGCTGTGTCCATTAATGCCATTGCATGGCTTCTTGGTGTCGTTGTCTATGCTTTGGTTGTGTGTGTGTGTGTCTGCGCATGAATACATTTTGTTTTTCCTAAGTTTTTGCACAGTGGCTGCGTACGTGATGCGGCATGCGAGAGGTGCCATGGAGGCCAGCAGTGCATATTTGAGGCAAGAATTAGACGTGGTCTCTCAACGCTTCCGCTGTACTGTGCTACCGTCACAGTGCTTAGTGAACTCGTTGAACTGCGCGCCAGGTGAATCAGGTGCCAATCACCCAGCAATCGACATAGCGACACAGCGACACAGCGACACAGCGCTAATAGCAACAAATGGCACCTGGCAACACATTTAAGTGCTCTTCATCAGGCCCAGGGGAGCAGGGAAGCCGCCGCCTAAGTGCATTCTCAACTGTTTCCGTTTCTTTCCGGCGCATTGTTTCGATTTATAGAGCGCCAGTGGCGCTCTTTTTGTTGCATTCAATCTGGTCGGGCGTGGGGCGGTGTCGGTCCCCGTCTCCCATCGTCCGCTGCCACTGATTTAGAATTAATAAAGGCAGTGCATTTTCATCCTGTCGCCAGCAGCAGTTGATTTCACCTGCCATTGTCTTGGCTTCCTCTCTTCCCACACACACACATGCAAATAAAGGGAGATATACATACATATAAATGTGCTGTATACATTTCAGTGCCAAGATTTATGCACAACCAACTCCGGTGGTGCTGCATATGGGTTCATGCTTTTGCCTTTTTACGTTTATGCAAAGTACAGCGCCTTGCCCCATCTCGATCCCGCCTTCTCTTTCTATGTGCCTCAGATTCTGCATAAAACTTTAGCTGCTGCTGCTGCTGCTTCTGCTGCTGTTTTTCTTGTTGTTTTTATGTGGCATTTGTGTCAAGTACACGACGCAGATTAAAGGGTACAACGCTGGAAGATTGCACAAGGCGCAGGCGCACAGACTCCCTCTCAGATGGAGAAGGAGGTTGGCATCCAGAGAGTGGGGGGCCCAGATGATAAAATGGGGGATGGGTCTGTGTGGAAGGACGAGATAAATGGCCAAGGCAACGCAGCACAAATCGAAAGGAATTGCAATTTAATGGCATAACCTGTGCCAGAAGCCAGTCCCGAGTACTCCTTGAGTACATATCCCAGTCGTATGTGCACCCCCGCTCCACACCGCTCTCTTGTGTGGCGCATATGTTTGCTGGTTGCATTCTGATTGGAATGGAATTACGTAATGGAATTACGTAATTCGATATTGCCTTAATATTATCAGTGTCATATGGACCCGTTTCTCTGAGAGCCTTTCATAAAAATCGCATCTTACGAATACTTTTGCCAACATTAACGTTCACGTTAATGGATGCATTACGTTCACCCACTTTACGACTGTGCGTTACGTCATTTGATGGCTTAATGGTAAGGGGAGGAGATACACAAGAGCGAACTTAAGTTTTATTTGCGCTTTTCCATTAAGACATTTGATCACAATCATGCTATTAGATTTGGGTATATTTTTTAATTTACTCGTAAATTTAGTTTAAATAATAACATTTAATTTCCTGTATGAAAAATCCAAAATTGACTTGCAATCAAAATATATTTTTTAAACTTATTATTTGGGCAACAAATAAAATTAGCTTCTCATTAATAAATATATAAATAAATATATAGTAAATATATTTCACATTTTTATTATATAATTATTATTATTTTGATTCAAATAAATATTTGCTTCCCCTGACCAAGATGACGGCATTCAGCAGTGTCAAAAGTGAAAGCCGGAATCCTATAATTCGTCGCTTATTTGGATATTTGCTGAGCACTTAACGCACTGAATGCTGAATCAGAGGCCAACGTGCACGGAGTCGCTGAGTCGCTGAAACGCTGTGCCTTTGCCTTTCCCAATCAAAAGTGCATAACTGTGTATGGCAGCTACCCGAAAAAAGGAAAGCGAAAGCAAAAGTGTACCCAAAGTAAACTTCAGTCTGGAAAAGGATTGGGCGAAGAGTGAAAAAAAAGCAGGGAATGAGCAGGAGCAGGAACTGAAACTGGGAGAAGCGAGTGGAAAATGCGAAATGATCAGGAGCAGCAGCAGCACAGGGGAAAGTGCGGATGAGAAGCAGGGATGGTGGCAGTCAAGCAGCCAGCAGCGTATGCAATTTTACAGTAAATTGCAATAAGGTGTAAAGTCAAGTTGTTCTTGCTGCCGCCGCCGCTGACGTTGCTGCTACCATTGCCGCCGCCGCTTCTCTGGCGCAGCAGAGTCACACGTTGCACAGTGGCAAGTGGCAAGTGCAAGTCGTAAGAGGGTTGACTTCGGCAGGCGGTCCTCTACCCCTTGTTTCTCTGCACACACTGCCGGAGCCCGTTCGAGTTGACTTGCACATTGTTGCATGCAGTGAGGCGTTTCCTTTGAGCACAGCACGCCGCCTGGCGGCACTCAGCCGTAACCCTTTGAGTGGGGCAGAGAAACTGAGGCAGAAACAGCGTGCAGAGAGCACGAGAGATAGAGAGTTGGTAGTCCCCGGGTAATGGGCCAGCATGCAGGTAAATAATATTTCTATAAAATAAAAGTTCAAGTTGCTGATGTAAATACACTTCTGGATCCACTTCGGATAAAAGAAAGTTAAAAACAGCTTTTGGGAGAAACAAGAATGTGAAGTGAAATCTTCCACACAGAAATTTATTTACTCTCTGGGACTGGAATGTGCTTGTATGCATAGCACAGTAAACCCTCCGAAAGGGTATTAATATCCAGTGTGTAGGACTGTGTGTGTGCCGGGCAGTGGCGCACCGAGCGAGATAAAAATGAAATGCACCTCCAGCATTTTTAGTATACTTTAGATGACAACGGCCACCTAATGCCGCCAACTCTCGCTTTTCCTTCCCCTTCCTCCCGCTCTCTTTTTCTTTCTCCGGCTCTCCTTCTCTCCCCGTATGTGTGTGCCATTTATCACAGCGACTTTAGAGTCACTTTCCCATTCCCGCGTCCACGTCCCCGTCCCCTTGCCTGTCCCTGCCCAGAGCTCCACATCCCAGTCACATTGTCTTTCCGTGTGACACAGTTCATAATTAAATTCAAATACTTGTACCATTTTCACGCGCTTATGACACAAAATTTATGAATGAGCGCCTGAATACAAAGCATCCTCCCCACTCCACACCACTCGTGCTCGTGTTCGTGCTCGTACCATACACGTAGCGCCACGTACCCTGACTATCTGCTGGGCCCGTTGCCGTTCCCATCGTGGCCGATGGAGAGCACCTGCTGTGCTTGGGCCTAGCACAGCGGGCGTTTAAAATTAATAACGTTGAGCATGCTATTCCCTGTCTCTGCCCACCCAGTATTACGGATGGGAAATGTCTATGCATGGCTGTCGTAACCGTAAGCCCCCCACCACCCATTCGGGTATTGTGTAGGAAGCGTTTGCTTTGGCTTTGTCAGCTGGCAGTTGTTGTTCTGACAGCATTTCAAAGTCAATAAGAGAAATCCGAAGCCCTGTCTGTCTCTGACTGCATCCTCGCTTGCTTGATTAGTTTTCAGTTTTCAGCTACAGAATAGTAGGTCCAGGGGGTACTAGTGACCGTTTATAAGGTTGGTTTTGGCGTATGAAAATGACTTTCCTGAGGGAAGCCAAAACAGAAACTACACAGGGACTGTAAGAAATAAAGTCTCTCTCTACCTCTCTCTCTCATTCTGTGTTTCTACTGGTTCAATTTTATCAGAGCTATCCATTATATATATATATTTTTTTTTTTTGCCACCTTTCACGCACATTTGACACAAGTCACGCGTAGTTTTTAATTAAAAAACTTTTACGTGCAATTATTTTTACCCCGCCCACACTGGCACAGCCGCACTCAAACGCCCACACGCCCACACTCCGCCCCCGCATAAATATTTTCCATTGAATTGCAATATTTTCATGGCACTGCAACTGCACCTGCAGATTATTTTACCCTTACCTTTGCGGACAGCAGCCGCGCCGCCGATTACTCGTTCGTTTGTTGTGCGAATAATTCACAATATTGCGTATACGCAACGATGGCCGGGCTGCCTTGAATGTCAACACAATGTCACCCACCCAATGTTGTTGTTGTTTTCTCCAGCGAAAATTGGGTGTAAGTGAATTGCACAAACAACTTTCACAAACAGCAAAACACTCGAGCCAATGGAAAGTGGGTAAGACTCTGCCAGCAATTCTTGAGAGAGGTTCTCCAAGCGGCCATTCTTTTTGTTTTTTTACATGTTGAGTGATGGTGGTGGAGCAGGACCATCGACTGAATCATCTGATTCATTGATTAAACACAGAATCGATTTCGTTTTTGGGCTGTGGTACTCGGTCCTGTTACTGCCCTTAACCCCTTGATTGCCACTGCTGCAGCATCCAAGCTGTTGAAGCATGAAATTTCCAAAGCCTAATGAAGTGTAAAGGTTTATCGCTTGAAGAAAACGCAGGACACGCTGCCCGTTCTTTGTTGTTTCGAGTACGCTCTCTTCTTTAGGGATGCCATACACTTGCAGCGAAGTTTGTGGTCAAAGCCAAAGCCAAAAATTTTGAGGTATTTTAAGAAGTTTTCAGAGAAGTTTTGAAGACCTTGGAGGCAGAAATAAATACAATTTTGGAGAGTCCAACGGTGGCGGTTGTGGCACCCATCGTGGCCGACTTTTGTTCTGCACTAGAATAAAATTATATCCCATTTTTCGTAAGGGTATTCCAAGCTTCGTTGATGTGCGACAGTTTGGTGGCTACCATCGTGCTTATTGGCCCTTCATCAATAGCTTTTTCTGGCCTTGGACCCGAGCCCCGCTCAGTTTTATTATTATTGTTTTGCTCTACGTGTTATTTAGCTTTTGCCTTTGCTTTCGCTTTCGCCTTTGCCATTCGCTTTCCCCCGATTCGCTGTTGTGTCATATTTCATTTGGGCTACACTCGTATCGTTTCGTATCGTATATGTACAATTTTCTATATATGGTCACGGTAACAAGGTTTATTATTATTTGTTTTCCCAAAACCTCCTGCTGCGAGTATTTTCGTTTACTTTTTTGTTTGGTTGTTGCTAATTTTAAACACCATTGATTTTGCTGATTTATTGAAATGTTCGACGATAAGTTATGGACCCCGTGCGATCGGGCCTTGTATTTAAATTGAAACATACAAATTTATAGATTTGATTACAATAAATCAGCCACAGAGCAGAAAAAGAGCACGCATGACCTGCGTATACTCGCATAGAAGAGGCAGATAAAATTTCCATAATTCTAGATTATTTTGTTCGCCTCGATTGTGTTCATTAATTAGAATTAAATGTTTGCCATGGCAGTCATGTAAGACTAATAATAACAATTTAATTATGAAGATACATAGAACAATGGCAGATAAGTTTTTTATTTTGGGGTTCTGTCGGCCTGTTTACACTGTGTCACGTTGAAGTCTCTTAATGCAGTTTATTGCGAAACAATGGTTTTCCATTTAACACTTGTATTGATATAATTAAATTATATTATCTGTTTTTCCCAATTTAATTACAGTTTTTTGTGTGCCAAACGGTGGACATGCGTGTGGACCTGTGGAAAAAACATTAAAAATAATAAATAATCATCTATAATTTGTGCCTTAAAATCAATCTTCAGCTATTCTAGAATTTTTAAAATGATTTAGTCTGATAAGGAGCTTGTTCTCAGACATATTTAAGTTTAATGCAACTGTAAGAGTTTAATCAAAAATGTAGACCACCGAGGCAAATCATTTTTGACCAGTCCTAAGAGCTAAAATCTTCAACTAAATCCAGTTTTATTTAAAGCAATGGCTTACCACTTTTTCACCTCAAATATTTTATTTATTTCATTCGGTTCAGATGCATCTATCCCATCTATTTGCCTCCCATCCACCAGCTCTGTGGCCAGTTGCCTGAGGCTAGGCATCAGTATCCGGGGAATGCAACTAGGAAATCAAAATGTGCATATGAAAGTAATTTCCACACTTAATAGGATACGGATACGGAAACTCACTCTGGCTATACGTTTTACGATATCCTCTCCTTTTTTATGCCATTGACTATCCCATCCATGCATACATTTGCATCGCTACAGAGAGAGAGATAGAGAAAGAGAGATGGAAAGAGCGGGGCAGAGCAATGGAGCTTTTCGTCATTGAATACATGAGAATACTCGACTCGACCTCGTCACACGGTGACTCTCTCTCTCTCTCTCTCTCAGGTATCCTCCTCCTGCCACGTGCCACCTGCCACCCACAGCCATGCTGAATGTTTCCGTTCGAGTTTCCGTTTGGCATACGTTACCCTACTATGGGATATAGTATATAGCATATAGCATATAGCAGTTACCGTTACCGCTACCGGTGGCATTTCAGCTGGGCGGGTGCGGAATGGGCGTGACAGGTGGGTGGGCTGCGTCTGAGAAGCTGACAGACAGAGGGTCTGAGAGGCCGAAACGGCAACCTCATATGTCTGCTGTCAAATTTTGAAATTATTCTACTTACTCGGCTTACAAGTAGAGCATGAAATAAACGAAAACGAGCAGCGCATGCTGCACTCTGTCAGCTGAGCGACTCCAGGTGAGACTTCAACTGCAACGAGAGAGAGAGAGAGATGAAGTTACAGATGCATCTTGTAGATGCTGTTAGGAGATACAGTTACAGATGGTGTGCCATAAGTTTATGCCCGCCACGAAGAAAAAACTCAACTGAAGCAAAACCAAATGCGGCAGCTGCTTCATTTCATTCCCATTGCCACTGCCGGGCGGAGTCGCGCTGCCTTCGCATCATTGATTTGCTTCTGCCACGCCTCACGCCTCACGCCCCACGCCATATCCTATCTACATCCGGCTCCTACTGCGCTCAGCCGCGATCGATGCTGGCAATTTCGTTTGGAGCTTGGCGCAATTTCACTTGCCATTGTCATGGCTATAAAAAAAAAACCACCAGGAAGCTGCTTTGAGCTGCTCTGATTGACCATTGAAATTGCACGTCAGCTTGTTTGAAGGGGGGTAGGGTGTGGTGCCAATGGGTGGTGTCAGTGATGCTGGAAAGGGTGCCGGATCGGTACACGTGGCGTATAAGTAATAGGCGAGACATGACAGAATACACACAACCAGTAAATAAATGGGTTGCTTCAGAAGAACACACACCACACTTTCCCAAAACAATTTCAAACATAAAAATATCAAAGTTTCATCCAAAAGGGGATCAAATTTTTGTAGCCCATTTGGTTGTATACAGAAATTGAATCGACTGCAATTTAATTATGTGCGACAATCTATTTTCTATTCACCCGTATTTGGTTTTAGAATTTTGTATCACAAAGCAAGCATATCCCAAAATCTCTTTAAAAGTCCCAAAAAGATGTGGCACAGCCACAAAAATACACACAACATTTGGATAAAGTGTAACACCAATACATTATATTTTGATCAGTAATAATAGTAGTAATAGTTAGAAAAAAAATTTTAGTTCTTTTCTTGGGCAAAACGAAAAATAACAGAATTCAAATAATGGAAAATAAGAATAATGCGAATGCCCATGGAGACCAGGAAGAGCAACTTTTAACCGTTTCGGATCAAATGAATATGGCAGAGAAGCATCAAGTGTCTAAGAAGCCGCCAAATAATAAGCTACACTGCCAACAGCACACCAAGGAAAGGGAAGTTCCCATTCCACAAGCGACTTATCATGCTCCAAGCACCTGCGTGGCCAACACACGGAATCAGATAGGATTTTTTCCCATAACCGGTAATCGGCCTATATTTATCCGCATAACGAGAGACCCCAACGAAAATTAAAGTGTTAAAATTTTTATTGTGTCTATCTAAGAGCAAGTGTGGTACTATTTAAAGCATAAATTATTCAATGGTATACCATATCGTTGAGAGAAAACTTAAAACCAAATTTCTAGTCCTCTTTTATTTGGTATTAACTCATTATAGTCAAGACAAAATAACACGAAGTGGGTGATGTAAATTATTGAAGGTTCCAGGAAAATTCGCAAAACTTCTTAAACCATCTTCTCCCCACAGACAGTTTCTCGGTACACCACTTTTTGCACACTTCGTCAATTGCTGATGCTAATCTGGCTTGGTTTGACGCCCGAATAAGTCAAAATATGTACAAAGCAACCAACAGCAGCAGCAGCAGAACCAACACCAGCAACAAGATCAAAATCAAATTGATAGGAGAGTAAAAACCAAGCGAGAACGAGGGAGAGGGATTGGGATAGGGATAGGGAGAGATAGAGATAGAGGAAGAGCTGTGGAAAGCTGTGCTCCCAGTTATTGCCTGGGTACATGAAAAATTAAGCTTGCTTTAAGCGTGCCCCAGAGACAAGTTTACCCCCATCTGAGATGTGCATATATCTTCTTGGTTTCTGCTGCTGCTGCTGCTGTTGTTGGATTTGTTATTTCGCAGCAGACAATAGTGCAGATTTACATATATGTATAGTCTCAGTCACCCCCCCCCCCCCACAGGCAATCCTCTATTCAGCCCGTGCAGGACGTGCACGTGTGTTTGCTGGTAATAAGCAGGAGACTTTGGGAGTTGTTCTTTCAACTACCGGCAACAGCAGCGGCATCTGAAGCAGCAGCAGCATAAACAGCAGCAACAACGACTCCAAGTGGCAAACAAACAATAAAGTCGGGCGCTGAAAAGTATGCTACGCCAAATCAGACCCCAGAGTGCAGCGCGCAAGCAAATTACATTTGCAACGAACAAGGGTGAGGGTGAGAATGCGGGTGCGGGTGCGGGTGCGGGTGCGGGTAGGTGCCATGGAAATCTTCCTCTTGACGTCAGTCACTCGCACATACTTCGCTGAAATATGACACAAACTGTGACGCATCTAATGGCACAGGCGGGTGGGCGACTGCAAACTTACGAGCGGGTAAGGGAAAGTTCTTCATGTGACGCAGCAAATAAATATTTATACAACGCAGACAGACGACAGTCGGAGAGACAGACAGACAAAGCCAACGGAGATAGATGTAGTTAAATAGCTCAAGTTTCGTGTAGGACTCTTACCTGTGCAGCATATCTATGGCGAGAGTGTGCCATGACGGCAGACACACACACACGAGTTAATGAGGCTGCGATGGACATGGCGAAATGGAAACCACAGAGGTATATTAGGATTAGTTTGCTGGAAGTGCATCAGTGCACGCAAGACGCAAGGTCTCAAATGAAATCAGCTTTGTGTTTAACTAGGCGTATGCGTAATTTTTGCCATCAACATTCAAATGTTTATCGAAGTGTTTTGTTAGTTTTATCTATCTTGCTCTCGCTCTCAGTCTCTGGGGATCCCCCCCACCTTCTTATATGCTCGTTCATCGAAGCGTGCGCCTTACCTTTAGCCAAGCGTGCGATAAGAACTGGCAAAATATTAACATTGCTTATACGCACTTTGCTAGTGTATGTGTGTGGTGTGTGTGTGTGTGTGTGTGTGCACAGCATAGGAGTATAATCTTCTGGTGTCTACTACTGTTTTGTTTGCTTTAAACGCATGTGCAAGGCAGCAATTAAATACACTTGGCATAATCATAGCCAGTTTGTCGTTTATCCCACCCAAAATAGCATAGAGAGATGTACACGCCTTCTATACACGAAAACATTTGCCAAAGACAGATAGATAATTTCTGTGGCACCTGGGAAAACTCTTTGCTCCAGGTAAACTGTCTCTCTCTGTCTCTCTTTTTCTCTCTTTGAAATTTAATCACCTATTTGTTTTCGATTCATTTGCAGCGAAACACACTAGCTGCTTTTCCGATTTTAATTAGTTTGATATGCTATTCGTATGTTGTTTCTGCATATTTTCATCTCCGTTTTTGGCATTTGTCAGACTTATGCAAATTTAATTTCGCTCAATCTAAAAATACTTCGTACCTGTTACCCCCCAACCCCTCCAACCGTGTAGCAGATATTCAACGAGAGCTGTCTGTCAAGAGTAATTTTTTCTTTCCCGCTCACATTATTTTTGGTTGGCTTCCTGTGAGGTTGGGCAGTGAGGTGGCAGCCATAAATAAACCAATGCAATCTTATAATAAATTCGTGGGTATTTGCGTCACGGCTCTGCTGCGAGTGAATGCGAATCCGGAGTGCGGAGCAAAATTCAATTAGTTTGATGCTTACGAGTATTAATCGGTGGAAGTGGTTGGAAGTTGAACTCGAGCCAAAGCAACGCCACTGACAATCAATGTCTGCTGCACATTGGACAGCACTAATTTGGCCACAAAAACAGGTGGAAGTTTCTGCACAACTGTTTGATGCTCTTTGGTATATTCCAGGCAACGGCCGCCCAAAGCTGTATCACAACAAGAACAAAGCATTTTACACGCCGCATTGAGCACACTCGATTTTTGTGTGAGCTGTGTGTGAGCTGTGTGCGTGGAAAATTTCTTACACCGTGTTCAGGTCTTGGCTTGGCCTTGTCCTCATACCCATGCCCGTTCTCGTCTCCATCTTGTTGCATACTCGTATGTTTTATGTGTGTGTAAATTCGCATCACGTTCAACAAAATGGCAGAACGTGTAACCCTGGCAAAAGGAAATTGGAATTCGATGTCTTTAAAAACAGCTTTTTCCCTCCTACCCCCACAGCCAGACGAAGACAGAGAGATATTGCCAAAAATGGAGTAAGAGAGAGAGAGAGAGAGAGAGCTGGCTACAACTGCAATCTTAAGAGCTTGCCGTGGCCCAGAGAGTGGAAGTAGCTTAGAGTAATGAATATTTAATACGGGCAGCAGCAAAGCTTTCCCTTTAGTTTCCACTTCTCATTTGCTCCGGCAACCGCAAGGACTTTGCCACCTATTAGGGGTCTGCTCCCTTTTTTCTTTCACTTTTCACTCATTGTGGAAAATTGGTTTTAAATTGATTTACCATAAGCGCACCCAAACGAGCCAGAAGACAAAGCCGGAGCAGCACACTGCCCGCCAATTGCCATTGTCTCTGACTCCACTCAACTCCACTCCGCTCAGATCTGTATGCACATCAGCAAATTAGAAGAAATCATTTTGCCATTGCAGTTGATTTCATGTTCAAGGAGTTCCATCCCGCCTCCCCATCCTATTGCAGTCCCATTACGAGCGTGCCACACAATTAATATGCAGAGCAGTACATGTTTATTGCAACTGCGTGAGGTTGCACGAACGTGTCGCTGCTTAATTGCAACCTGCAATGGGCCACGGACCACTGGCAACGCTCGCCAGCAATTAGAAGTAGTCAGCCAAGAATGAGGAGCGTCACAGCCAACTGCAACTGGAATGTGCAACAAGAGCAGCATCAGCATCAAGGACAATGATGTCCGGAATGGCTATGCAAGAGTCCATGGAAGGGGCAGGGTGGAAGAGAAATATCAGTCAAACCACATGACATTTAGCATCTGACATGCACCTCAACAGTACCGCTGTCTGCCACCGACTTGGCCTTTTATTTCGTTGCACGAAATTGCTTTTGCCGCATTGCCAACTATTGTTAATGTCATTCTAACTGCTGACAGCCCACTGACCCTGCCCCATCGACACTTTAGGGGCCGTCATCGTCGTCGTCGTCGTCATTAAAACTTTAACAGTTTTATGGTGGCAACAGGCCCTGCCGACACTTTAGTTGCGCTTTTGTTTTCCCAACCCATGGCCTACACCACCGCTCCCCCCCCCCACCAACGTGTACCTCACAGTGCACATGTGAGAAAGAAAAACACAAAAACAGGCAACAACTCAAAATGAAATTTTGCAGCTCTCTTGTCCCACGGCTTTCACTTTTACATTTCTGTCGCTGTCCTCTGCTGACGGACGACAAACTGTAACAAATTAAAATCCCAAAAAAAAAAGTGGGAGAGTACTTCTACTATACAATATACGGAGCAAATGCCTGAGAGCTGCCACAAACGTGTCGTTTCATCCAAATATGCAACTACATCAAAAAAGCATGCACATATTTAACTACATTTTTTTTCCAATTAATTGTTGTTGCTAATGCAGACAACAAATTAAATTAAATTGCGACACTACGTTTTTTGCACTGATAATATTTTGCCATTGACTCGCTTCGCTTTGTTGAAATATTTCGATCAATTGAGAAAAAAAGGTGATGAACAAGCGCTTTCATAATTTCTACATACATAACTTTAAAATAATTAAAAGTAAATCGTACTTTTTCCGCCGTACTGGAATTTTGTCAATAAATTTTTTGCGACCTTTCCCAGTCCCCAATCCGCTCCCTCATGGAATTTTGTGCTATCCAAACCTCAAGAGTGAGTTTCCTTACGCAGGTCCTAAATGGCTAAATGCAAATACCCATTTGTTTAATTTTGATGCCCATTAACGAAAATTTCGACTAATTAATTATAAATGAACGCCATGCGTGTGGAGTCTTTGCTTCCTTTTCTTTTTTTTCTTTGGTTAAATTTCTTATAATCGAATTACTTATATAACCGCAGGAATGCCAGACGGTGATGGAAACTGGGACTGGGACTGGGAGGCAGGCACAGGCACAGGCGGACTCCCCATCGACGACACCACTAAGCTGCTTACGGTTAACAGAAGGCTGGGCCCTGCTTGGCTCAGTGTGTGACATTTGCCTTTGGTCGCTGGGGCGTATACGTAACATTTTGTTGCTTTTTTTTGTACATGTAAAACACATACATACATATATGTATTCCGAAAAGAAGAGGAGCGAGGCATTGGGATCCCGGCAAAGTGAAGTGGCAGGGCTTTAGAGGAAAGCCGCTTAATGCTCGCATAAAAAATGGCGACGACAACGAGAGAGACTGAGAAGAGACCCCTGAAAGAGTCCTCGAAACTTGATAAAATGTAAAATTATCGCACATTCATTGTTATTGTTCTCCTTTTTCCTCTTCCCCGCCTATTATTATATGCGAGAGTATTTCTGTCTCTGCTTTTTTCGTCGGCAGCTTTGGGTTAAGTAAGCCAACTCAAACACGCAGCTAAACACACGAAATCAAACTTGAAGAATTACGTTGATTTGCCTTAAAGAAAGACGACTGGGAATCTGTACTCGAATCCGAATTCGAATCCGCTGCTTCTCGCTGCCTGCTCCTTCCTCTGCCAGGAAGTGCGTCAACGGAAATTTTGCAGCACACGCAATGCAAGCAATCCTGAGCGAGGGAAGGTCCTGGGGATGGCCGTGCCGTGCCGTGCCTCTTAAATGGCAGCCAGTTAGATTTTACTTTATTTTATTTCATTTTCGTTTTATTTTTATTCGCCCGCCGAAAGTAGGAGTCAGGCAGGCAGCATTAGTATTTCGCATTTTCTTTTTTTGGTCGGGTCCTGGCTTTGGTTCTCTTTGGGTTGTATTGGCTACACTAAATCACTTTAAAAATTAGCATAATCCGGTGAGTAAATAAAAATAAGTGAACGTCTTTTGGCGTGCCAAATTTCAGTTCACTGAATGCGGCTACAAACGCGATTTTGGCGATTTCTTTTGCTCCTTGCCTACCCATCGCTCCCATCGAAATCTCAGAGGAAGAATACGCCAAAATGGTGGGTACACAGAGAGACAGAGAATAAGTTGAGCATACGGAGATGGAGATGTGAGCAGCTATGTGAGCAGCTGGCAGCCAGGGATGGCAAAGCAAAGCAGAGATTTAAACAGCCGAAAATAATGTTGACATATGTAGGGGTAAAAGAGTTACTCGATGGCTCAATATTACGCAATATTTTCATTAATTTGTGAAACATATGCCACTGAAAATAAAAAAAGAAAATAGCATACAAAAATATTAAATAATTTAATTTAAATAATTTATAATTTATATAATAAATCCCACCTAGCAAATGTCACAAAATCTTTACAACGAATTCCCATTTATTGCCTTCTTTTCTCAAGAGTTCTTGGTGCATTGTTCAGCCCTGTTTAATGTTCTTTTTATGGCGCGGAAAACCCTTTCGCGCGAATTTGTTATTCAAATGGCAGGCACACGCAAACACCCACAAACACACCCACACAGAGGCAAAAAGCAAGCAAAAATCAGACACAGGAAGGAAGGAAGGATGTAGGAGTAAAATGTATTGATCAATTAGGCAGAAATGTTGGATGTTGTGGGAAAGAAGTTGCCCATCTCCCAAGACGAAACTCTCCTTTGAACTGTCGTGTGTATTTGGTAATCTTTCAACCTCATTGCTCTCGCTGTTAATTAATTTAAAAATATTCCATTAATACTTTACTGCCAAAACTGCGAAACATATGCTTGGTAATTCTATTTTAATTTATTTTAAATTAACTATTAACCCATGGCGCCCATTAAGTGTCGGGCGGGGGAGGTGGCAACAGACTGCAATCATAAATAATATGTTGCCAGGGAAATGTCGAAAATCTACTCCTAACAGCACACACACACATACCAAGCTGCTTTTACATGTGCCATGTGGTGCAGGATTACAGGAGAAGGAGCTCTGCTCCCGAAATTGGCAGACAAGGATGCATTCTGTGGCCCGTTTGCTGATTGATGATATGCTGGCAAAAGTTGCCAGGCAAATAAGGCAACAAACGCTGCCAGGGAAGACACACGACACAGAGCCGGGAAAATCCCCCGACCGTGCATGGCAACTTGCAGTTTATGAAAATGTTAAATAAAAGACAAAACGAGATGAAACCCAGGCACGCACACACGCACGACAGCTTGCAATTTGTGTTGCATAAGATCTCCGCTTTCCTCTTTCTCTCTCCTCTCTGGGTTGGGTATAGTCTTTCCTAGTCTGGTCTGGTCTGTTCTGGTCTGTTCTGTTCTGGTCTGCGTTTGCTTCATTCTGTCTTGGTCCTTTCCTGCCCTGCTCGGCCCCTGCTCTGATCTGGTACGTGCTTAGTGGCAGCTCCAAGAAGCTTGTTCAAATGAAATGCACACACAAAACGACAACAGTAAGCAGCAGCAACAATTGAAATCATTTAACATTTGCTTAAACCGACAATTCCGGCCAACTACGTTCTGCAGCTGCATATGCATCTGCATCTCAATTCCGATACACTTCGAATGGTCTCCGACCCGATTTCGAATGCTTGAAATGTGCAGAAAGCTTGTGCCGAAAGTGTTTAACGGAATGTGTGCAACCAAATTGAAAATTTACCCACAAACATGTCAACGTTCTTCTAAAGGGCTGCTGAGAGGATTGCAGGGACAACATTTTTCAGACACGTTCGAAATTTGAAATGAAATATATGTAAATATTTATAAATGGTGTACAAGCTGCAAGGGGATGAATTGGTAGACTTCTTACATTTTTTAATAATATGTAAACTAAAGAATCAATTAAGCATTCGCTGTATTCGATGTTCTAACAACTAAAACTCTTCTTAATTAATTCCAAGCAAAGTATTACCTCCTTTCTTGGGCCCAAAAAAAGGCCAAAGTAACCATTAAAAGAGATTCCAAACTTTAATCCACCAAGTCGTCCCCTCCATTTCTGAGTTCATTCAATCTTTATTTCATAATAATGCAGATTCCATTTCAATTTATATTCCAGTTGCTCCTCCGCCCTGAGGTTTTTCTCACTTTTACATCGAAACCAAAAATGTGTACACACACACACACACACACTCGTGCACACACACACACAGAAAAGAAAACTCAATTAAAACAGAATAAATTTCCATGCTGTTGGGAATAATTACGAATTTCAATTTATTTGCCGCAGGTTGCAAAAGGAAAAGGCTGCGGCAGAGTCAGAGGCGGAGAGCCAGGACTGTGAGGCCGAACAGCAGTTATGGCAACAAAAACAACGACACTGGTGAAGCCAGAGCCAGAGCCAGAGCAATCGCAGTTAGCCTTATGGCTAAGAAAAGTTTTTCCTTCCAACCCAAGTCAGAAGGGTAGAGGGAGGAAGATGAGGATGGCCGACTACAATCGTAGTAACTTACTTACTGACTGACTCTGACTGAGGCCTGGGGTCTGTTAAGTATACGAGAAAATAGTGTCTGTCTGGGAATTTATCGATCATTGGGCAGGGAAAAGCCAACCTTTTTCCCGCAATTATTTTGGCTACAATTTATGCACACTATCCACATGAATTTATAACCCCCCACCGATGCACATTGTACACAATTTTTCGGTTTGGTTTTCCCCCCTCGCGTTGACATTCATCAAACCGGAACCCATAAAGCCAATGCCACAGGAAAATCAATCACACATTTATTTTTCCCCCGTCTGCATAATTAAAATTATGATTTCCCTGCAGTGCAACTCTGCGGTTGCCCGACAAAATGCCAAACGCAACGCAACGTAGCGGTGCGGAACGGAATGAAAAACTTCAATTGCGAGCGTCAAACTGTCACAAAGCAGTTGGCAAAAATGCGACTGCGAGTGGGGGTACGAGCTCAAACAGAAACACAGCAAAGGACAAAGCCGGGGCCAGCCAAAAGTGACAAATTGGAAGAGCTCGGAAAAAAATTGGAGGCGCAACTACAGCGTACACTCAGCAAACTGCCACAGAGCATATTCAGAGCAGGGGAACGGAGCTGGAAATGGAGCAGAGAGCACATGGGAACTGGGGACATTGGGAGCGGGCAGCACAGGCTGAGAACCAGAACCTGAGCGTAGAACCAGAACCAGACCCGGAACATAAAAGTTTATCAACTAAGTAAAATAATGCAGGGCGTAAAGTTTACAACCGCAGTGGCCGCAGTGGGGGATACGCCATACAGAGAGAGAGAAAGAGGGGCGCGGGTGGTTTTGGTGGGAGGGCGCCACAGCCACGGATGCGCCACAACAATAAAAACCAAATGTTGCTACAATTTCTGGTTGCAGGGACTGCGACCAGGGCTAAAAGCATGCCAACCCGGACCAGGGAGCACGTTTTGCATAATGATGAATGACGAAGACGATGACGGCGACGGCGAATGGCGAATGGCGATGGCAACGGTGTCTATGATGTGTGCTTGTTGCAGCCACAGCCACAGTGACAGTCCCTGCTAGAGCTCCGCTCTCCGTTGATTTGTTTATGGAGTGCCACAGCAGTAGGAGCAGCACGAAAAGGAGGGGGCCGCAGAAATGATAGCACACTTTTGAGCGTTGCGCTGCGGTGTGTCAAGCGATGTCGAGACGTCGCAATTGGAAACAAATTATGCTCTAAGCGCATTGCAGTGCCCTGTCCTCACAGCAGCAAGGAGATCACAGTGTTGTGCACATCTCTGGAGAGGTCTTTTGGGTGTTTTGGGTCTTTGGGTGTGGTCTCGCTCTCTAGATTGCTGTCTGATTATGTCTTCATCGGAATTACGTATGCACCGTGCGGCTGGATGATGAAGTGAGCAAGAGCATCATTTGCAGCATGTTTAGCATTTTTATTGTATGTGCACTTCCCCAATGAGCTGTGTTCTGCTCGCCCCAAATTCAGCTCTTTCTGTGGAGTGAGAGTTTTTGGGAGAGGAAATTACTTACGAGTATGTGTGCAGATTGCAGTCTGGATTATTCTTCAGAAGTATTATATGTCCTTTAAAAAACTCGCATCTATTGTATGGATCTATTGCCAATATTTGGTATTATTCCCTCGCTTTGCTTAAGCTTGTCTTTGACAGTTCTGCGAGACGCAAAATAGGGAGCAGGAACTGCCATACATTTGCATCTAATTGGCAGCCAGGCAACGGGCAAAACTTCTCTTTCTCTTTTGCCTTGCAAAACGGTATCCAGGCTGACCGGGTAGAAGAAGCGGGCGGCTGCAATGGCCAGGCGGAGCCAGTGCACCCACTCCAGCCTTCGATGGGACTGTGCTGTCCTGTGCGGAGCTTTAACGACAGGCGCCCGGCGCTCGAAAGCTTCGTGCAGCTAATATGCAAATTCCCTGCAGCTTTTACTTTAGCTGAGTTTTTCTTTCGCTCAGCTCTTTGCTTTTCCCTCGCCCTTTCCTCCTGGATCGCCCATTAGGTTGGGCTACACTCTACTGTTGCCATTGGCGGTGCATCTTTTTGCCTTTGTTTTGCTTCCGCTGCGCCATGTTACCAACCCATGTCGTTTCTCCATTTCGTTCCACTCCCTTCCCTTCCATTCTTCAGTTCTTTCTCGTTTTCTGGCTTATTATGCATTGCACATTTTTACATTTTTACTTAAAAGGCGAAGCGACACGGAGAACGGAGACGGCAAGAAAAAAACTCCGCACACCGCAAAAATCGTAATGAAATTTTTATTATACGACAAAGTAAAATATTTTTATCAGCATTTCTCGCTTGTTGCTTTTGGGGCATAGCGCAGATATTCCACTGGCATGCCAGCGGCTGCGAGCGGAAAGCGGACAGCGCACGGCAAGAAGCACTGGGAAAAGAGGAATAAATGGGCGTGGGCGGAAAACTGGGCCAGCCAGACTGTCAAGTCAATCAAAATATGCCAAAAAGTTTTCGGCTTTCGAATTCTTAAGAAGTGCGGCCATATGGCCGGGTATACATCCGGTCTATCCACCGGGTATCCATGGCCCTTATCTATGGCTTTATTTGTTTAAGCAAATTCCTGGCTAAACACTGCACTTCAGGGCAGAGATTCGCACCCAGACCAATGCTCCGTTCCCGCAGCAGAGTGCCGTGCCACAAATTGCAGCGCAAAGTTTTTTGGCCTGCACTTTGGCTTTTTGGCCGGGTGTCAATTTGCTTGGGCCGTGGCCAGCAAACTTTTCATCTGTTTAAAGCAAATATTTGGACTGCGTAATTTTCTGAAAATGTCTGAGGCGGTTTTCCCTTCCATTCTCTTTAAGTGTCCTTTGTTTCGTTGGGAAGACACAAATCCTTTACAGATTTAAGTGTTATTAAAAGGGATTCCTTTCACTCAGGTGTCTAACAATTAAAAAAAATAAATTTTGTTTTTCTTACAATTGCAGGAAGAATTTTTAAATTTTTTCCTTAAAGGAAAAATGAATTTTTCTAGATGGAGCAACCAATAAAAATGCAGTAAAAAAATGCAAATCAACCAGGCGAAAATTGACAAATTTAAAAGGCAATTCAAATCGTTCCCCTCACCAGTCCCCAGTCGCCGGGGACCGTATCCGTCCTTTTGGAAAACTGTTGACTTTCCAGAGCGTTGTAAATGCGCAGCGGGAGCGGGTGGGCCAGCAACAAATGGCAAAATGAAAACAACAACAATTGCATTCGACGAGCACATGCCGATGCAACAACAATAAAAAAAAAGCCATCAAGTTGAGTCACGATTTTAGTGAAATAAAAAATATATATAAAACAAAAATATTGCCTGCGATTTATTTGTTTTTTTTTTTTGCTCTGTGTTTTGTGAGAGTGTATTTGTATTGGCCAAGCTACGCGGCAGCTCAAAATCTGTGGCGAGAGCCAAGCCGAATGTTGCCCCAATGGGAATTTTACTGCCCCATCCCTTTTCGATGTATCCGCCACCGAAAAAGCATTTCCAAACGGTTCACGCAGCACGATTTTTATTCTCCCATTGCGCCTTGAATTTTTGCTTTTAGTTTTTGTGCTTTACTTTTGATATTTTTGTTTGCCGAGTGCCAGAAATTTCATTAAATTTCATTTTATCGAAATTAAAAAGGAATTTTCCTTTCGATAAAACAAACAAAACTGCAATACACTCAATAAACTATTTTTGGGAGATGAAAAATGCAATGGCGGAAGCTACTGGCAGCCCAGCAGATCTTTCCAAATTTATTTAAGCTTTATCTGAAAGCCCCCGATTAAAATTATGGTCAGAAATAATTGGGTTATCAAACTTCAGCTAGGTGGCATGTAATATACATAAATATGTATTTATAATAAGGTGAAGAAGTGTACAGAAAATAAAGACGAAAACTATCGCCGATAGTGACAAACAGTCAACACTTCGAAATATCGATAGAGCCATGGGAAATACTGCTCGGCGTTTCCAACACTTGACATAAAAAACAAATTGAAATTATTTACTGATACATATTGTACCTCAATACGCAAATATTCATACACATGATGCTTAAATTTCTACTTAATCGAGAAATAAAGTTTTCCCTGAATGGTAGTCTTTATGGGATTGATTTTTTTCAATATTTTCGTCATTGTCTCAACCACACGAATCTTCGAGTCGCTGGTGGCTTTGTTGCGGAACTTGGACAGCAGCTCGGTGGGTGTCAATGGTTTGCGCTTTAAGTAGCGAATCACAGCCTCCTCGCTGACGCCAAATTCGCTGCAAGACAAAACCATACAAATTTATTAATACACTTTTAAGCATTCAATGCCGAAACTTACTCAATTTTACGCAAGAAGACGGCTGACTGTTCAACCTGGGTGCTGTCTTTCTCCTCATTGGGCGGTTCAATGGACCCCTTCGAAACTGTAGGCTGACAAGTACTTGGCGGAGTACTGCCCACAGGCACCTTGCGCTTGGTGCAGTCTTTTGGCGATGCACCACTGCTGGGGGACTTATTGGCCGCGTTATATATGCGCTTCTCCTTCTTGTTGAAGGTGACCCTCTTGCGGGGCGGACCATCGCTCGGATCCTTTTCGGAGTCTGAGCTGTCAGATGATTCTATGGATGATTCTTCACTGCTCAAACTTGAAGGCGTCTCCAGCCCACGAATGTTGAAGGCATCGTCTTGAGGGTTCTCCTGGCACTCGTCTTTCTGGTTGTCTGACTTGTCATCATCTTCTTCGTCGTCTGAGTTGAGCAATTTTCGCAGAGCTTCCTCTTCTGATACTCCCTTCAGCTCCTTGATCGCCTTGTCCTCGAGATCGGGCTCACTATGGGGTAAAACCGAATGATTTAATATTTCTTGCTATTCCCAAACTTACTCTTCGCTGGAATCGGAGATGTAGTCACGTTCACGACCTTCTTCGTCACCATCGTCCGACTCTTCGAAAGCCTCAAAAAATGTCTTCATATCAAGTTCCTTTTTGCCCTTAGCCTTGGCCTTCTTGCCATCAGTAGCATCGACGTCGCTTTCCTTTTTCTTTTTCTTCGCTTTCTCCTCTTCGTCCGATTCGGATTCATCCGCGGAGTCCATCCACTCAACATCATCTGTGATCTGTAGCGCGAGGGTTCCATTGTCGACTGACTTGGGCAGCTTGGACGAATCTGTATCCTCCTCGTCCTGCTCGCCACGGCACCGACGGCGCATCATCAGATTGAAGTAGTTGAGCGATTTCTCGCGACGACTGAACTCCGCTTCCACCTCCTCCGAAGTGAGGGCCTTGTAGCGGTCGATGGGCTGGAACGCGTACCAATCGTTGATTGGGTACGCATTGAATCTGCCATCTGGGGCATGGGTGAACACATAGTAGGCGGCATTCGCACCCACTTCGCCCGTACGAATGCCCTTGAACTTTTTGCCCGTCTTGCCATCGACTTGCAACAGCCAGGGCTGCGCCTCTGGCTTATAGTGTTGCACCACGTTCTTCTTGCGGCTTGTGTCGCCGTGCTGGCGCCAATTGTACTCTGTGCCGGCCCCAAATTTGGGCTTCTCCTGCTCCTCCTCGATCATATACTGTGGCTTGTTGTTCTCCCGCGACATCTTCACACTGCGCCATTGGGCGAAGTCCACGTTTAAATTGTCATTGAAGCGCATTAAATGGCGCTGGTTGCGCACCTTTGGCACCCGAATGATGAACTCGTTTGCCGAATTCTTCGGAGCCTTTGCAGTTGGTGCAGCAGCTGCTACTGCAGAGCTGGCGTTTTTTTTGGCAACGCTTGGGCGCTAAAAGTTACAGAAATTTAATCATATGCAGCGTAGGAGAGCTGTGGAATGAGTAGGAAACACTTACCTTCAAGTTTTTACGTTTCTTAGGCGGCATATTCACTGTAAGAGTTAGTATCACTCCAATCGTATTGTATTTTCACTCAAACCACAGCCGAATGGATGCTTTTAGCTATCGAAGATTATTTTAGCGCACAACACAGAAAAAATTAAATTTTAATTTATTTTACGATTTGATCACTTTGAATTACTTGTGACGAATAACAGCATGCAAGTCAATTAATTTCTTTAGGTGTTATTGAACACAAAAATTGGAGCAAAAAGTCAGCGCCTACTCAGATGAAATATTCGCAGGGGCCACTAAGTATTATTAAATTATATTTAACACCTAGATGAATAGTTTTCCAATGTTTTGTATTCTTTGAGCCGATCAAAAATACCCTTATAGATCGTTAATACCCATATGCATTGCCAAAGTTTTGGGGCACAACCAGAGTCGACAAGAAATCCTTCAGCTGACATAATGCCCTGGCATTACAGAAAGCCGTCTGAGGGCATGGCTGAGGCCGATGTTTGGGGCCGGGCCACAGCTGTCAATAGTGAAGGACAATAACAAAGTGGAGGAGGTGCAACATCAGCAGCAGCAGCAGCAGTAGCAGCAACAACAAAAACTGTGGCAGCAGCAGCAGCAGCAATTTGTGTGGCTAGCGGCACACGGCGAGGCATGTGAAATGAATGCAATGCTCCAGCTACGTGATGATAATCGCACATGGGTCACACACACGCACACACACACAGACACACACAAACAAACTGGCACAAGCACAGGATACACAGATATACGCATACATAGAGAGGGAGAGACAGAGGGAGAGAGAGAGAGAGAGCCGAGCACTTGGCCCTGGTTACAAGTTGCTGACACTCACGGATAGAGGGGCTTAACCCATGGCTCACTGGATAGCGGATATTGATGTTTGATGTTGTTTATGGTGCCCAGCAAATCGAACTTAAGTGAAACGGGATTAAAATATAAATTGGAATGGCAATTGTTTGACTTATTCAGTGCAGAGCAGTCATTGATGTTGTTTTGGCACACGTACAGGTATGACTGACTAAAGGTAGTTAGAATTCAATGAATAGGAAAGCAAAAGCTCATAGGGAACCACCCACAAAAGGTATTCTTTAATAGGGCTTTATTTTCAATATCAATATCTCCTACTTAGAATAAACAATCATTCACATTCCTTGGATAATCCAAAATTAACTGCAAATTTAGTCCAGCCCGCCTCAGTCTCAGTGACCATGCCAACTTACACCCACGCATCATCAATGGGTTAACTGTCGGACACAAATTGACAAAATTTCGCAAATGTTTGCTGGGCTGGCTGCAGGTTACGGGCGTGGGTGTGGGTGTGGGCGTGGGCTGGTCTGGAGGCTGGACTCGGGCATTGTGTGCCACCATTTGATGGAGTGCAGCGTGTGGGTGAGCAATGCTGCCGAGCCTCGTGCCACTCTCGTATCTCACTGCAGTCTGTTGTTGCTGCGTCACAACAAATCAGTTTTACATTTGCATGCATTGCATTTTGGCTGCGACGGCCCATGCTGGAGGTGGATGCAGTGCTACCCAAGAGTTGCATTGTAAGAGTTGTCTGAGCTTGCAGTCGGCGGCATGTTAACCAACTTGCCACAGAGCAGGCAGCGTGAAGGAGAGAGGACAGATGATTTATGGGCCCAGCGAAAGCTGGAACTAAATCTGAGGCACAGCTAGAGGCTGAGGATGAGGATGAGGCTGGGGCAGAGCCAGAGGCAGAGGCAGCAACGAACCGCTGGTGGCATAAACTTTTGCCGACTGTTGTCAGCTGGCAAACAATGCCAAAAGCCACAAACATGGCCTAGACGAGGCGACGGCCATTCTCCTTGGCTGGGAGAATGGGCCATTGGGAGGCGTGGCAGACGCCAACAAATATGGGTGGGGAAAAAAAATGAGCACAGAGCCAACTTTATGCATAAATATTTGCATGCAGACAGGCGCATTGGCCAAGGGAAAGGTCTCTCCAACTGCACACCCACACCCATACCCACTCCCAATCTCTCTCTTTCTCTCTTTTTCTCATTCAATTGAGCCGCTGGCAAAGCCGCTTCATAGTTGAAAAATTTTGCGCATTTTCCAGCGGCAGGAGCAGCAGCATTTGGCACGAAATATCCGCTGCCTGAACCTGCCACTGCCGCTGCACCTGCACCTGTGAAACCTTCTGGTAGTTGGCAAATTCTAAATTGCTAATGGACAACAAAAAGGCGGAATAAAAATATGAAATCGAGGAGCGGCAAGCGGCAGGGTAACCCCTCTGACTTTAATAATGCCGCCATTGCTCAGAAGCCCCCAAAAGTTTTACGCTACAATTTACACAATACATCAGGCAAGGAGTGGGAGTGGCAGTGGGTCCCCCAAGGGAGGCGTACGAGTATGCCAGCATGGCATCCTTTGCCGCTCTCACTTTCATCAAGCTGAAGGAGTACGTGATTTATTCCACTTTTAAATTGCTAAATATCTTCGTCTTTTGGCATCTTACTTTATATTTATGCGCGAGATTTACGAGTACTCTCAGTACATCCCCACCAAGTCTTCTTTTTCGAGCAAATCTATTTTGGCATTGCAATGGAATTAATTTGCGAGTAAAATTTGGCAGCGGATTGAAGCTTTGAAAAGTTGGCAAATGCCAAAAGGCAATTGAAAAGCAAATATTTCACCAGCTTAGAGATCTTGCAAACACCAAAATCTATCAGCCATCCAAGCCCAATCAGATGACATCATTCGGTGCTGCACCTTTTTACAGCATTAATCCATTAACTATTTTTGCAGAAACAAATTCTCAACTTTATGTGCGTTTTATTTAACATTTTTTAATGGCTGGACCAGTGGACAGGCCTCCTTTGGGTTTGATTTAATGACTTTTGAACAGAAATGATGTTGACATACTCCAACAAAATAAACTGGCTTTATTGACTTTTTATGAACCGCAGAAGAGAGGACACAACCAAAACAACGCCCTGGTAACATCATCATCATCATCATCATGACCGCCACAAACGTAGACACACAGATACACTCTCATACTCACACACACAAAAACATAAACACACACAAAGAAAGTTTCAACATAATTTTTACTTCCGGTCGGCGCCATTGTCGCATTTAATATGCTTGTATATACGTTTTTTTTTCTGTTGCTTTTCACTGGTTCTGGTCCTGTTTCTGGTGTTGTTCCTTTTCCCGGTCTGGCCAGCCAGTTGTTGTCCGCTGTCCGCACTGTACTTCCTGAAATGAGCTCTCCACTGTCCCCCCCAGGCAACGGGCAATTAAATAAATGTCTTTCAAGCCAACAATGTGCCAAAATGTGAAGCTCAAATGGCAGCGACAACGGCAACAAAAGGCCAACGCTCTCAAAGAGTCTGCTAATATGTGGAAACTGTCCTAAAAATTGTACTCTAAAATTCCTTAGAGTGGAACTTTAAATGAAAAATTTAACAAATTCGTTTACAACGTTTAAGATAAATGCAACATTACACAAGATGAATGCGATCAGCAGAAACTGAACCCTATATGACCACTACTTTTACCTACTATTTCCAGGAACTGTTGGAATTTTTCCGGTATAAGAAATTGTGACTCTACTCCCAACAACTGACCAACAGTCGTGTCCACAGTAATTGACGATTCTGGTGCCCGTGTTGCAATATTGCTGTGAGGCCAGGCCCCTATGGGCACACCAAGACACTTGCTCCCCGCCTTTGGTTGTTGTCTATAAATGCGCGATGTATTAATTTTTTATTGTATTTATATGTATGTGTGTATGTATGTGCAGCTCCCCTCATGCTACTCTATACCCCTTCATCTCGCATAACATCAACACAAAAGAGCCTAAATGAGCAAAGAGAATAAAAAAGAGGAGCGGGTGCAAAAAAAAGAGGAAAAACCAAAGAAAACAAACCGAAAAAAGGGCAACAGCGGCAACGACAACAACGAAGTTGCCCTATACAAGTCCATGTGTATGTTGGGTTGAGTGGACTGGGCCCTGCCTTTTTGCAGCCACTGTGGCTATTTTATTTACAGCTACAAGAACACGGGGCGGTACACGGCCCGACTGCTCGACTGACTTCCTGCTGACTCTTGTGCCGAAATTCGACTGAAACGACAAATTTTTAATTTGTAACCAAGGCGTGCTTAACCCCCCACAAGCCCCCACAAGCTCCGCTGATAAGGGGCAGGCAGGATCGGTAGATGGAGAGGTGGGAAAATTGCTGAAAAGAAATAAATAAAACTTCGAGCGTTTGTTGCATTGCATTCGGATTGCTCCTTTGTACATTTTATGGCGCTTATCTCATTCGACAATACTCGTAAATCCAATGAGCGCTACAAAAGAGTTTCGAACGAGGAAAAACTTAAGAAAAACTCAAAGACTTTAATTGCGCTGACCAATCATTCCCCCCCTCATTGATGGATGGCCATAAAAGGAGAGAAAACAGCATCGCATCGCATCTCATTTCATTTCTCTGCTTTGAGTTAAAGAGGAGTAATTATTGACAAATGGAATGCAAAATTTAAATTTAAATCAACTCCAAATGGCATTTGTTGCCATGGCGATCTGCTGCTGCCGCATTCCATTTATGTTCCAATTAAAAACATTTCGCCGCATATTTCGCTTGGTGTATTTTTAGCAGCCCCAGCCCGGAAAGTTCTGCGTATATCAATTATTTTTGGCTACCCCAGCTCTGACATTTGTCATTTTGACATTTGATATCGCCAGACCCAAGCCCCAGACCAGAACATGGCACAGGGCTCTCGGTTTTGCTCGATGTTTGCTCAGTTTTGCGGTCTGCTAAAGTGGTTTACCGCTATAGAACGATGCTCCTGCCCTACCCTCCCATCTGCCCGAACTGTGTTACTGTTAAAGAATGCCCGAATAATTATAATTTATGTAAATATTTCCTGGCACTTTTGGCACTCTACAAATGACCCTTTTGGCTATTCAAAATATAATTCGATTTAAAATGATATCCTATTATTTACTTTGACTTGACGAACTAATTCGTTGAGCAAATGTTGTGAAAATTATTTAAAATTCAGCTGTAAGCCCAAAAAAATGTTGTCATAAATATTTGATTGCAATTAGCCAAGTCTTTTTTATGACAAATTATTTTAAATTAATTTCATTTGGTTTGGCCAGAGTTAAATGACATTTATCAAATGACAGCTGCACAGGGTGTCTGTCTGTGCACCCTAGTCGAGTTACACGCACGTTTAGGCCCCTCGTTTCCACCCCCCCGATTTTGGCCAAAACGTTTTGCCAATAAACTTCACACAAAATCAAATTAAATTTGTCAAACGTAAAGCGATTTGATATGTCTGTCTGCTCGCACACGACCAACCGCACGCCACACCCCTTTCCCACAGCCGCTGTTGACTTAGACAGCACGAGTGGGTGGGAGGGTGGTAGGGTGGTAGGTGGCATGGGGATGCATTCGAAGCAAAATATCCACGTCCTTGAAGCATGCGTGTGTCTGCCCCATAACAATGAAAACAGATGGCCCATTGATATGGCCAACAAACAACAAACCAAAACTCTGAGCGCTCCTTTGTTGGTTCGGGGATAGGCAACTAGAACAGGGCTGTGGGTGGCCAAAGTTTTGAATGTTTATTGTTTTAATTTACAATAAAAAATATTAAAATGTGCAATTTTGATTATCATTTTACAGTTTTATGTGTGGCAGACACTTGAACCAAAGCGAACCGCACCGCACCGCAATGAACTGATTTCTGGGGGCTCTGCTTTCGGGTTAATCGAATATTTCGGTTCTTCCATATTGAATCTCGACTCAAATAACATTTATAGCAGCCGGAGTGGCTTAATGTTAACGATTTGATTGGATTGCCAGCCATTGACATCAAGATGCTCCCAGCACATTTCACCAGAGGTGGCTACAAAATTAAAGAGTAGAATTGGGTTTCTCCGAGGACAAAGTTTGTGCAGTAAAAGAATTGTCTACATCTTAAATTGTATTCCCCAAATATTCAACAGATCTTCAAGAGTTTCTTTGGGCACAAGTACCACTGGCAACCAACATATTTACTCATTTCACTGGATATTTAAGGAGCTAAGTGAAGGCTGGTTTCGAGTCTGCTTTTTCTTCCCCGAAGGAATGCCTGGCTGTCTGTGTGGGGCAACACCAACCGACTGAATAACCCACTCCCTGACGACTGTCCAAATGACTGGACTGGCTCTGCCTCTGAGTCTGACTCTGGGGGCAGGTCTAGGCTCTGCTGCAGTTCATACATCCTGCTAAAGGCATTTTGTGGTCGGTGCGGCTCGGCCACATGGAATGCTTTTTACTCTCCATTGCCACTATGGCTCAAAGGCCCCCAAACGGTTCTCGGCCTCTCAACCGCAGCATTGAGTGTCTTAAAGATGAAAATTAACCAAACGCATGGGGAAGGGGGGCCAGAGTGGGTGCCGTGGCACATTAACTACGCATAATTTGCATGCCGGCGCAGCATTTGCGGTTGACGCCTCATTTTTGTGGTCCCATGTGTGGCAAGTGGCAGTAGCCAGTTGGCAGGACGCATGAGGTGGTGGTGGGGGGTGGTGGCTGGCAGCATATCATCTGTGTCTGAAATATGTTGAGAATTCTGCTGCTGGAAATTCCCTAATGAGTTTTCCACTTACGCGTATATGTGGGAAGCACAACGTCACCAAGACAAAGAAGGGCAAAAGCGAAACTTTTTAAACTTTCACTTAAGATTTTTAGTGCTGAACTTGGCATAGACTGGGGCGACGGGCAACTTGTGGATGGGTTCAGGGAGCACAGCGCTGCCGTTCAGTGTTGATTAGTTTACCCACAGAAAGCACAGCACAGCACAGCTCATACTCGTGTATGGCGGTGGCTGCTGACTGGGGAATAACCCTCAGCTACCATGCATGATTTAGGATGTGTTTGATGTGAAAAAACTTTGATGGCCATGGCAGAGGCAGAGGGCTGACAAAAGTTTCCGAGAGCTGAAGAACTATACCACAGAGAGTTCACAGTCGGCATAAAGAGACTCCACCAGATCGTTAATAAGTGTCAAAGGAACCTAGACAGAGAGACAGAGAGGGAGAGAGAGAGAGACGGGAACTTTGGGCCAGTTCGGTTTATGGTATGTATGATAAATTTTACTCAACATCGTTAATTATCATAAATTGTACGCTAAGAGAAAGTTCTGTGCTCTGTTCGTTTCAGAGATCAAAGCCAGAAGCTGGCTTACAGTTCACTGACAGTCAACGGTACAGTAGAACTTCAGTGGCTCCAACCTCAGGCAGCTATTTGCACTTGGACAAGTTCAACCCAAAGAAGTTCCTCTGTACCTTCATAGAGATGAGCTGCTGTGGCCCCCATCCGAGCTGAGTTTCAACCTGGCTCAGCCTCTGGCTCTGGCTCTGCCTCAGCCTCAGCCTCATGGCTGATGGGCAGGTGGGAAGGCAAGCGAACAAATAAAATCCAACTGACAGCTGTCTAACCCTTCAACCAGGCCATTTAAAGTTGCCACAAGGGGAGGAAAATCATTTAAACTAAAACAAAAATGGAAATGAAAATGAAAATGTGAAAAACTTTTCTTGTTGCCGAGGCTGATGCGGAGGCGGAGGCTGTGACTGAGGCTGTGTGGAATGGAGCAAAGGTCAAGTGCTAAAATATGCAGGCAGGCAGCCTCGCTGCGGTTGCCAAGTGCAATAGCACAATGACAGTGTGGGTTGCGTGGATTAAGGTGCGTGGGCGGAACCAATATGTACCATGCCATGCCATACCACAGCACATATCATATACCAAATCAATGAAGCAACAATCACAGCCAGAAGTAGTACGAGTGTGTTCGCTGCAAAGGCCAACGGAAAGGCATTTCAAATTCAATCCGTTTCAAGTGCGTTTCTCCCCCAAAGCTCACCTGAGCGTGGGTGTAGGTCATGTATACGATTTGAATAATGTGCGGCAATTATAATTTCTAATTCTGACGTCTGTAAAGCAAATAGAGGTGAAAGCTCTCTCTCTCTCTCTCTCTCTCTGGCAAGAGAACACTTTTCCTCCACAAAGCTCTCTTACTCAAGCACAGAGCATACAAGCTGCCTGCCTCTCTCTCTCTCTCTCTCGCTGTGTGTGTCTCTCGTTTCGAACTTCCAGTGGGTCCTTGCTTTCTTCGAAAAAGCTTTGGCTTCGCTCTCTCATCGTGCGGCTCTCTTCGGGGCAGGCAGCACAATCAACGATGTGCCATCGACAACTATACGACAATGTTGCTCTGGCACTTTTAACCTTTTGCCAGGTCTGGGGGGGGGAGCTCTGGCTCTGGCTATGTGCTGGCTCTATTGCTGGCCATGTGAGGAGCAGAATGGGCTGAAGGTCACTAATTGATTAATATGCCTGGGAAAACAGAGTGCAAAAAATTAGTCAGACCCCAGTTCAGGTAAATCATTGATGTTTGACAAAGACTTTGCCTCAAGATCTTTTAAGCTGCTCAAAGACAGAGCATGTGGGTGGTAGAGTGGTCGAGTGGGAAGCGGGCAGGGCATAACTTTATGCTCCACGGCCTTAGCTCTCGCTCACTCATGCAATTGATAATGACTTAATTAGCTTTTACAATAAACGACCTTCCCACACACACACACATGCACGGAGATTTCGGGTTAGCTTCCCAGTTGACTGTGTAAAACCCATAAAAGGAGAAACTTTTCATAAAGGATTTAGCAAAAAACTTTCCCTATTCGAATCATAGTGTGTGTGTGTGTGTGTGTGTGCCCTGCTGTTTAATTTATACTTGCACACACACACAGACAGAGGGACGGAGAGAGAGATGCTATATTATTGCTCCAGCAAAAGGATTAAAAATTTCGTGCCTTGCCCCGTCATGCCTCATGAGCCACAGGAAATGCGGACTCCAAATGGGAATCGGAAAGTTCTCCCCTACTATATATGCATATGTGGGTCTGGATGTTGGCATAGGCTTAGGCGTCAGCGTAAGCGTGGGCGTGGTATTTGTATAGTAGTTTTCACGCATTGCCGACTTTTCCAGTTAGCCAGCCCACATGCCATGGCCCTCTCCACCATTCCGCACAGCGGCATGCCCCAGCAATAAAAACAAAAACAGTGGTAGCCATAAATGTGGCCAAACATTTTTGAAAGTTGACCGAAAATTTTAAGGGGATTTAGTTGACAGAGCGGTGGGACAGAGCAAAAGAGCACCAGCAGTTGTTTTAAGGTTTCCTGTGCTCTTTGGTTTCAGGCTAATAAGTTGAAGTAAGTTTCGAGGTTCCAGGCAATGCCTGGTCCCTACCCTGCTGAGCAAACATTTCTTTCATTAACTCAATTATATTTGAATATATTAAGATGGTCTATATATAAGAGACGGTCATGGAATATATACGATACTTGATTTTTTTCGCTTAATATAAGTAAAATATAATTATATAATTATATATAATAATTATATATATATATTATATAATTATATAATTATAATTTACCCGAGACCACTTTTAAGAGCCTTCCATGTAATATAAATCAAATTTGGTCCTTAATTGAATTTTTATGAATTTCCGAATATTAAAAATAACTTAATATACTTTCATAATTCAATGTTTCATACATGATATTATTATTGCTTTAACGCTTAATCGAATATAAAGTTGTAATTAATTAATGCTATTACCTGACTAATATATTTCTGCATACATTTCGCTCACATAAATATTTGATGTACAAAAATAAACCGGCTGTAAATCTGGTCAATCAGAAAAGTAAATTTTCTTCACAAATCCTTGATAATGGATCCTGCCTGGACAGAATCATGGCTTATCATAATTATTTATTTATTTATTTTAGTTGCTCTGCTCCTTCGTCCTGGCACATGCACCCTTCCCCATTCCACTCCATTCCGGCAACAAAGTGGAGCCAGTCTCAGTTTTATGTTTATGACGCCTGGGTTCCAGCTAATTTTGATGCATGCTCCTCATTAGGCCGGAAGGCAGCCGCCAAATGGCGTGTGGCAAATGAGCCAAAAATGACGTGCCCAGCACTGAGAAAACAGCACAAAACAAAACAAAAATACCAGCAAAAATAACAGCAAAAAGAAAATATGCGATAAGAAGGGAAAACAAATCAAATGAGGGAGCCAGCGGAGTGGGGTGGCCAGCGAGCAGAAGAAATATAGACGGAAGTTAAAAATTAATTTCAAGTACAGCAATTGGGTTGCTGGAAGGTGGCTCGAGAGAGAGTGTGCTGCAGCTGGTGACTGCTGCGTCCAGGCCGGAGAGAGATGGAAAATCTCGAACAATAAACGTAAAAAATGTAACACTTGGGAAAACAAAACGTAGCCATGAATAAAACGAAAGTAAAGTAGGTCCTCCCTGCGGTAGGGGCCAGGGACTGTGTATAAGGACAGCAGCTGCGCTGCTTCCTCGGCCTGCTTATCGCGCAAATGTCGGCCAGAGAGACATAAAATGCAATAATTACAATAAATACTTATTTATAATTTTCCTTTCTGCTTGTACAGGATATTGAATTTTTAATTTCACCGACTGTTTGTTCTGTTTCCGTTGTTTTTTCTTTGCCGGCAATCGAATGAAAATATATATTAAATTTAAGTGAAGTACCCCGGAACTTTGGTGGAGGGTCATCGGTTCCAATTTCCAACTCTCACACACTGCCGCACTGCCACACAGCCATCACCTGGCTGTGCTGCAAGAAAAGGGAAAATTCCTCAATTTTATTCTTTATTTTCTTTCATTTTGCAGGCGTCATCCTCCAACCGTATCCGTGTGTGGTTGTGTTTGTGTACCGAACCAATTTTAATTTCAATCCGTAATTACACACTACAAAGTGGCCATCAGCAAACGATTGGGTTTTTATTTTCACCCTGGCAGTTTTCCTCGTTTTATTTTTAGCAATTGCCTTTCCGCTTGTTGGGGAAAACTTTATCGAGTGATTGAACCCCGACTTACGTCAGTGCGAGCGTATGTGAGGGGGAATGTGACAGAGTGTACCATTTCCGGTTGGAGTATATTTTTTTCAGCTGGTCTTTTCGCTAACGAACTTTGTTTATTTATAAGTATTTAATACATCAGTTAAGTATATATGTATTTCATATCCGGAAATAACTTTCTTGGGCGCATTGAATGTGTAGGAATATGAGAGGTGTAGAAGTATTATTGCGCAGCAGAAATGTTACTTACTTGGAACATTAATTGGATCAGGTAAGAGGATAAGAAAAGAAATAAAGCTTAAAGTAATGGTGTATTATGATGCATTAAATACACTTGAAAATGCAAGAAATACGTCAAAGCAAAAGCTTCCTTATATTTCAATCCACATCAATGATAGTTTCACTTTGTACGTACTCGCGCACCTCTTAAACCAAGTCACGTAGCGCTTTATGTTTACTTACCCAAAATAAAGTCACAAGCTCCCTTTCAGCCAGTGCAACCGCTGCAGTGCACTCTCCGCTTGAAAGGTTAAATCAAGTCACAGTTGATTTTATGGTGAACTCCCTACCTACCTCCCTCCCTAGCTCTATTCAGTTCTAATCACCTGGCAGCTCTGGTCACAGCCTCATCATCGTCATCTCGTGGCATTGCTGCACAATCTGCATAGCATTACCAGTTGCACTTCATTACGTGGCAGCCAAAGGAGTGCAGTTCCGAACTCTTGAAAGGTTTCGCTTTTATACTTTTATACCCGCTATGTGTTATAGATATTTTCTATATTTTTCCCACTAATGAATTTCTTTCTGTATAGTTTCTCTTTAATTCCGACTATTTCATGTTCAACTTAGAGGGCAGAGCAAAAAAAAAACCTGAGTATCCACTATGCCATAGTCGGGAATATCGACAGTTTCCTTTCTATTTGTTCGAATACAAGTTTTTGATGGGTCGCGCACCGCGGTTGGATTTCCTCTTGGCATACATACTCGTACCGGTGCGGCGGCGGGCTCCTGCTTTATTATTATTATTATGTATTACTCTTTATGTATCAGCCTCAATTAATGTCAGCCTGGGTACGTACGTAACGATTTTCTTGTCATTCATGCCAGTCAAACATGTTTGGCTTGGGCCCGTCACACTTTCGCTCGATGCCTTCTCTTGCTGCCCCTCTCAACGACAGGCAGACAGACACAGACGGCGCACATAAAGATTGGGGCATGGAGTGTGGCATGAGGGCAGTGTGTCAGGCTGTCATGCGTTTATTCATTCGTCATTCGTTTCCTTTTTGTTGCTGCAGCATTTTCATTTCTTTCCACCAGTTTTCCAGCCCCACGCTGCCATGCCATGCCGTTCCGTTCCGTTCCTTTCGTCTCGGCGCTTTTCTGCCCCGTTTTTATTTGCCCTGCGAATGCGTATTGAAGTGTAGCAAAGAAATCAAAAGAATCCTGATGAGATGTGTTTGCCAGCGAATGTCTGTTCTGGCCGCTCTCTTGTTGCCTTTATAATTTTACAGCCCACGCAATAAAACAGCACAAAAAAACCAAGAAAAGAAAAAAAAAATCCAAATAAAATAAATAAAGTGATATGAGAAATAAGAAAGAAACGTGGAAATGGGAATGGAAAAGGCAAAAAAAAATAAAAAATACAACATGCAGCAAGCGAAATGGCATTGAGGTAAATGTAATTTCAATAAATATACAAATAATTGCTTCAGGATATTGTTTCATTGCCCAGCCAGAGGGCACCATCCGGAATCCAATACCAGCTGGAATATTTCTGATGTGGAATGGCATTGATTTGCCCGCTGAACAAACCAAATATTCAATTTTTAATACAGTCTACACATACTTATAACTATATTTATGCAAGCATTTTATGAGCTTCAACGTAACTTAATAACTTTAACGCACCCCCAACATCCCGGATGAGCAAAGTTAATCCCCCAAAATGTCCAAAATGTTAATTAATGCATTCCTTTCTGACGGCAGAGGGACAGACACTGTGTGTGTGCGTCACCTGACCGGAAATTCCGGGTACAACCCACAAAAAATTAATTAACAGATGTAAAACTCAAAGAAAGAACCTCCAAACAATCAGTCAGAGAAAATATCTGTCATGCCTGTCGGAGGACAATGCGGGATACGAGACTCATGCACGTGTTGAGCCTCAAGGAGGCTAAGTATAAAAGCCAGACCAACCAACCAACCAACCAAAAAAAAAAAAAATAAGGAGAATATTTTTCAATCTCTCAAATGCTTGCACAAACAGAGAGACAGCCACACACAGACAGACAGACAGACAGACGCTCGCAGAAATGTCAATAAAAATCAATGTCAAGTTGAGGCAGTCAAATTAACAAGTCACTGCGGCAGCAGTCGGCTGAATGGTAATAATGGTAAATAATGCTGATGGTAGTAGACCAAATGGTACCCACTATGACAGGGAAGATGAAATAATTATCTTAAAAATGTCCCAAACATAATGAAGTCACGCTTGAGTTTGATCAATGGTTCGTCACAAATTTTTGCATGGACAATGGAAGCTCTCGTTGGACTCATCAAGACGTAGCCATTGTGGGTAACCTAATGATAATAAAAAAACGGATTTATTGACACTTCTAATTGTCAATAATATGATTTCCAGCACTCAATTATGCTAAAAGCCTGAGCAGGCAACAAAAACACTTAATATCTGCGGGCGGTCCACTTGCGGGCGTATAAATTAATTTATATTATAGAAAGGAAGAAAAAAAGAAGACTGCGAACGCGACTGGAGGTAAGAAAAGCCGAAGAGGCACATACCAACCAAACAGCAATTAAAATTATTGAGTCAACAGAGGGGAACGGGAACGTAGACAAGAAGAAACCAGGACGAGGAGTAGGCAGTCATTCACTGGCGACGCTCACAACGCATCAACAGTACCACGCTGCGTATGAGTAATGTTGGGGAAATTGCCTTCGAGGCGGCGGCGGCAGCGTCCCCTTCGTTGCGCTTGTGGGGTCCGATGGTGCTGCTCGTGTCGCCTGCCCCACTGGCCCATTTTTATTGTTGTGCTGCTCCGCGAAGGCACTTAAAACTTAATGAAATATTTATAATAATGGTGTGTTGCTTTAGCAACTTTTTTCGCCTCCATTGCTTGTGGGGGCTTTTTATTTTTCCAGCATGGAATTATGGTTAAATTGCTACAAATCACGCCAGTGTTGCCCATACGCATATTGCAGTCATAAAATCGCTTCACATTGAGTGCGTTTCCATTTGATTTCTCTCTGAGTGTTTTAGGTTTATGTTCGCTCTTTGATTGTTTTCTTAGGTTAGTGTTTCTTTTAGCGGCGATACTCTGCTCCAGCATATGGCAAAAGTTTTATGAAAATATCATAACAAACACAAAAAACTTAGGAAAAGTTTTTCATATACGTTTATTCAAATGTTTTCCATTCGTTTAAGGCAATTTGCCATTTGAGAGCTGAATGAACAGAATTGTTTCACATAAAACAAACCAGTGTGCAACATTTGACATTTATATTGCTGCCTAATTCCTCTAAATGTGCTCTCCAAATGAGCCACAAATATTTATAGATAAATTGTCGGTACATTTTCCCGGCCGTGTTCCAATTTGCTTTGGGTCTCAATTTGCGTGTGCAACAAGCAATCCGAACTGAATCCCCAATCCTAGGGCAATATTTTCGTGCATTAATGTTTGGCTTTTAGCACAGCCAAAAAAGATTTTAATTAAAATGAGCCAACATTACCAAAAACAATGAAAGAACGAGCTGAAAACAAAGAGAGGGGGGCACTAATAATTTATGCGGATGCCGCAGAATGTTTCTTTTAACTTGTAAAATATTTATACCTCCCCCTGCCGAAATCTATTTGGCGAATGAGAATGACATTCCCTCTCCCACTGCTCCTCATTTGTGTGTTACAAAACAATTAAATTGAATCCACTGAACATGCAACTGCAACACTGACAGGAGCAGCAACAGCAGCGCTACAAATCGGTAAACTACGAGTATTTGCAACATTTTGTGTACCTTTTTAATGAATTTATCGTGTAAATTTGCACTAAGTTGTTACGGCAATATATGTATGTGTCTATCTATCTGTGTGTGTGTCTGTGTGTGTTTTGGCAATCGCTGCCGCCCTTGTAATGTTTAGCTAAACCAACAAGAGAGCATACAGCCACACACTCACACTCTGGCCCACTTTAATTTTACAATTAAATTTATAATTGTTTGCGGGTACGCATTAAGCAAACGCCGTGTGAGTGACGAGCCAAAAAGCCAAGACGGAAATGCTTAACACAACCGGTCCACAGATGGCCTTAACAACTATACAATGAACGAGAAATTGTAGCAATAAAAAAGCATGCCGAGCAATAACAACACATGTCAGTGGATATTTCATATTTTAATAAATTTTAAATTAAAGTGAAAGCCAAGAGTAAAGGAGGGCAACAAGTGGAAAACTTTGAATGCTCTTGCAGGAAAATATTCCATATTATTAAGGGAAATATAGCACTACGAATATTTGTGATTGAAGTGATTTTGTATGCCCTAGCAACGGGTATAATGATACTTTAGTTCATTTAAAAAAGCACCTATAAAATAAGCCTTAAATAAATATAGACAAATAAATCACAATATACATATGTACCTTACGCATTACGCATTACACATAAAATAATTTCCCCCTTGCCATAACTTAATTTTAATCAAACTCAATGCAAATACCACGCAACCTCATAAAAAATAAAATAAAGGAGAGGACGTGTCATGCGAGGCTTGAAGGTTTTTATCGGCTGCGGTAGCACGGACATCGGTGTGGGCTGGGGCTGCCTTTTGTGCCATTGTTTATAGGTTTGCCGATGCCGATGGCAATATTTTGCTATAATTTAATCTGCGTCACACTCAAGCAGCGCCGGGGCACACATGCGTGCGTATTTATCCTATTAAAATTTAAAATGCATCATATTGAACACTCAACGCAGCTCCAATGAGTCCTTTTCTTGCCCCTGCTCTCGGCCGAATGGATCGAATGGCATTAATTTTAATTTTCCGAGCATGAAGCGACATCCTCATGGGCAGTATCTGTGCGAGCGTGTTGCCTTAATGCCACCACAGGACAATAAATAATTATTTTGAGTTGCCTGGCTGTTGCCTGGATGCCCCCGCAGACTCTGATTCTCAATCTGCCCCTGCTGTCTGCTGGCTGTTGCAGTGTTAAAGTATTTAAATACAGTCGATGGCGTGAAAACGTCAAGAGCCCCAAAGGAAAACTCTCACTGGCTCTGCCAGAGTTTTCCATTTTACTGCCATTCTCTCTCTCTCTCTCTCTCTCTCTCTCTCTCTCCAGTTGTGTATGCGTGTGTGTGCACATTTCATTAAGAAGCTCCAATATTTGGTCACTGTCAATATGGAAAGGACATCTGTGGCACAATTAAACCAAGGAAAATGAGGAAAATCTGTGCGTTTAATAAACTGCAGCCAGCAAGAACATTAAACATTTTCACGTCTAAAAATGTACCAAACTCTTTGCCACTGGCAGTAATTTCCGATTTTAATTAAATTCTTGCCATGTTTGGCCAGCCACAACTACAACATGCAGCAGCAGCAGCAGCAGGATGACGAAGCTTCCAGGCAACAAACAGCCCAGGATACGTTTTACCTGCGGTGTGCCACCCTTCTATATGCATATCACAATATTTACCAAGCCTTAATTCAAAATTAGATACTGACAAATGGCAGATGGCATAGAGGAGAAAGTTCGAGAAATATGCACAGAAGATTGTACTTGGTATACATACATAGTACATACATCTAATTCGTTGCCATTATTTTCGATTATTTGGTTAATTTAACTGCCATGCAAGCAAATGAATCGCAACAGCTTTCGGAGCAGTCTCGCTACGTGCCATGTCTGGGGGCAGCATTGATTGCCCCTCATTTGTTGCGGTGACGCGACGACCACCACCCCATGCCCATGCCCATGCCCATGCCCATGCCCATGGCCATGCCAATTGTTTGCTCGCCGAGGCATGCACTTGCCACATGGCACATGGCGCCCATTCACATTCTGAGATCCCTCGATGGCCAGCCCCCCCTCCCCCACGGGCTACGACCAAAAACAATGTCCCAATGTGCATTGTGTGTGCACACGCGGTTAGGCAAACATTTTCCCAACTATTGAACCATTGCCAGATTGTATTGACACTGCCTGCCATGGCACACAACTTGAGCGGGTCTTGGCCCTCTCATTCCCAGTTCCCAGTTCGCAGTTCTCAGTTGTCGGTTATCTGTTCTGGTTCTCTGGCTAAGAGCGCAGGAGAGTGTCGCCAAGTTGCACACGCAAATCCTTTTGAATTGCTGATTTTCCCCAGTTACAGTCACTGCGCCAGCCATTTTATATTTACTGCAAGCCAACTTCCTCTAGTATGTAGTCCAACACTCCAGCCAACTCCGACTTCCACTGCTACTGCTGCTGCTGGTGCTGCTTCTCCGTTGCAGTGTCTATAAATCTAGAGCCAAAGCGGATTGCGATTGCATTGATATGCCGTCGTCACCTCGAGGGGACTACTGTCCTATCCTATTCTATCCAATCCCATCCCAGTCTCTGCTTTTCCAAGTCTCGCCTCTTCCTGCGCATAAATAAGCCTTGTTTGTAATGTTATTTCGCTGGCTGTCGACCATTTGCCAAGAATTCTAATCGCCAATTCCATCGCCGAGCTTAAGTGCTTTACTAAATCCCATTCGAATGGCAGTTCCACCTTTCACTTAGCCATTCAATTGTGTCAGTCTTTGGGTTTCCTGTGAATTATGGCTAAGTTGCTAATCGATTTGCCTAGTTTGGTCAAGATTCTGCTGCTACGCAAATTAGCTTTTAATTCCATTCTCTAAACCTGATAAAAGGTTACCCCACACCCACACCCACCCACACTCCCTTTCAGGTAAATTACCTTTGCTGGTGCATAGTGGAAATTTCAATAGAATTTATTAAAAATGTATGCATTTTGCAGGCATATTCCCCAAGCCCCTGTACACACACACACATGGCCGAATTCTCTAATTGAAAATGCAGGCCAGTTCATGGATATTATGGACAACTTTGCCTTTTGTTGCCACTGCCCGATGGTCATGGGGCATTAGTTACGGTTGCAAGTGGGACTGGGGCACAGCCTGAAACTGGTCAGCATGATAAATTGCTACATAAATTATAATAAACGCACATGGAGACCTGACCATGGGAATCAGGCCTGTGCCAGGGCCCTGGGCACTGAGCCTGGGATTTGGGGGAGACCCAAGACCACATATAGTTTGGCCAAAAATTTACATGAAAAACTCATTCAGCTTCGGAAGTTGGACTGATTCAGCTGATACTCGTACTGCCAGTGTCTGTCGATGATGAAAAGCCAAACAAATTGAGTTCACACTTTGTGGCAGACACGGAGGGAAAGCTGCCCTGGGCTAATCAGACTGATCAGCATAGTCATCAAAATGCATGAATCGCCGTCACGATTAGCTACAAATGTTACACACAAAGTCGGTGGCATCTCTCGAAGGCACTAAGCCAGCATCTGCCGCTGCCGCTGCAGCTACTGCTGCATAATTAAAATAATTCCAGCGACATGCATGCCCTTCCAGACAGCCGCCGCCCCACAAAAGGGTCAGCGGGCTGTAACATCCTTGAATTTGGATGTGGAAGTGGAAGTAGAGGAAACCTCGATCCAGTTTTGGGAACGTAATTAAATGCACGAGCTGGCAGACCTAGGCCACCTGAGCAGGGGCTCACTTCACAGAGACAGAGAGACAGAGAGAGGGAGAAAGAAAAATGGCATGCCACAAATGCAAGTGCCAACAAATTATATTACATGCAAGCGCAAAAGCCTCTGGCTGCGTGCCTCGTGCCCCGTGCCACGTGCCCCTTCTCTTTTGCTTGATTGCGCGCAAAGTATGCTACGATTTTATAGCCGTCCGACATTTTGTGTGATTTACGCGCCATGCAGGCAAAAATCCATTCCCCCAAAAATTGTATGAATAGATGGTGGATGGAGTGGAACGAGCATAGAGTGTGAGAACAAGAGACACGGCACATATGAGATTGAGAGACCTTAAAGTCGACAAAGCAAATGCTCTTCTTTGGGAGAATTTAGTGGAGCTTGGATTAGGAAACTAGCAAAATAATAAAGGGTTAGGAAACGGTTAAAGAATCGGTCTAATATCCAAGTCAGTGTTTTGTTCGCTTTTCTCTAGAGATACACAAGAGGAAATACAACTCAGAAACAATATGCACATCTCTCTCTCGCTCTCCGAGTGAATTGTTTGCCCATGCTACCCACCTGATGGACAAATCCTTCAGATAAACACAAATAAGATCCCGATGCGATCTGTGTGCCGAGTCCAATATGCCCGTGGCATTGAAAGCCATCATCATCTGGTGGTTGGTTGCACGGATACCCAGCAAAAAAATGTGCATGCATGGGGGAGTGCAGCCGCAAACATGCGTGTGTATGTGTGTGAAACCGACTTCGCACCTCGCCGATTGCAGCTGGAGGAGGATAGGGGAAAATGAAGGAAAAACCAGGCAGGGTAGGGGACAAAAAACAAACGCCGCTGGCAATGAAATGCAATGCGCAAAATGCATTTTCCGCGACTACACAATTGAAGTAATAAATCACAACAGGGAAAGAGGGGAACAACCCTTTTTTTTGGGGGTACAGCTTGGAAAAGCTGAAGGAAAAAATACGGGCGAAAATATGTAAGCCAACTGAAAATGCTCACTGAAATGACTGCATGAGTGTGTGTGTCATTCAGGCAAAGCTGTATCTTCACATATACTATATATATATGTATATGTATATTGTATATATAAGTATTAAGTGCAATCATGTGGAAATGCCCGGGAAATGCATACGACCCGGAGACGGAGACGAACAGGGAAATGGTAGCATGGATGAGTACTGGTATTGGGGTGGGAACTGTGGCTGTAGCTGGAGCTGGAGCCGGAGACCACCTATTAAATTGTGCACTCATTAATCATCGGCCCGGGCTCGTCGCCCCATTTTGTTGTTACTTATTTTTATATCCAACCAGAGCCTGAGCCTGGAAAAATTGAAAAAATGATTAAAAGAATAAATGCAAATTTATGCACTTTTTATGGACAGTCATGGCTGGGCCCCCATTTTGCACATAAATTGTTCCGGCAGGGGCAAATTTAATGCACTTCATGGAGTGTTTTTCGGCAAATCATCTCTCTCGCTCTCACCCTCTGAGTTTTTTTTTACCACACATCCAATATAAGTTGTGTGTCTATTTCTCCATATTGCGTATACGCCACAGTGCACATGCTGCACGCCATTCGATAAAAAGTGCAGTGAAGGTATTTCAATAAAAATGCATGCGACGTTTGACAGTAAATTGCCGTCGTCATTGCCACTTTTTTCCAGCCAAGGAATTGCTGAAATTAATTTAAATAATTTGTTGGAACACACACATATACATATGTATGTATATAGGTACGAGTAAATACAAATAAATATGGGTATGAATAAAATACAATGCAAGAGTGATTCAAGTGTGAAATTCACGCGGCTTGTTTGATTTCTCGCCACGTGTGATCGTCCGTGAATGTGAATGACTCTTGGGTGGATGGATGGGTGGGATGGTGGCTCTTATGTGAGTATTGAATATTAATATAAGCACAAAACAAATAAATGATTTGGGGGTTGTCGTAAATACTTTAATAAATTTATACAACAACGAAGCAAAAACGTCAACTCCATGAAAATCATTGAAAAAAAACTTGAAAAATGCCAACCAAGAAAATAAAACTAATTTTAAATAAATACCAAGTGCAGCCATACTTTATTCATATTTATGGGATTTCTTTGTCCACCATGCTGGAATTTGCATAGCGCACTTTAACCCATAAATATCAACGAAAGTGTTGGCCATTTTCTGCAAGCCTGATGATATCTGCTGCAGCATTTGCGGAAAATTAAGCGGCATTCGAGGAGCCTCTACTGCAAATTGCCATTGTTCCGCTTAGATTGCGAAAATTAAAAGCAAGAGCCAGAACCCGAAGCCGAAGCCGAGCCTGAACCCCCCCCAAGCGGGTTTCTGCTGCTGCTTAATTAAAAACATTACAGCGTTTGACCTTGCCCACAAAAGTTGGTGCTGAGAGAGGGCGGACAGGAGCAGGAGCAGGACCCATGTACCATTAACATTAACAGCAACAAGTGCAGGAGCCGAGCAACAACTTGTGCATAATGGGTCAGGCCAAGCGCACTCTATGTCGTTTCCGCTCAAAGGCAAAATGGCTACAGCTGTCCTCTGTATTACTCTCTCTCTCTCTCTCTACCTCTCTCTCTCTTGTATTCTCTTTCATTCTAGGCCATTTCATTTGGTTTGTAATGCTTCATTGTAATCAGGCATAACTTGAAAGAGGGCGGAGCTGGAGCTACAGAACAAACAACATAATTAAAAAGGCGTTGTCGCCTTTTGCTTCTACTCTGACATTGCCACGCCCTCATTTTGGTGAAACAGCTGAGGGCATTTCCTGTCGCACCATCTCCTGGGCCCCCTACTCTACCACTCGCTCTCTGACTGTCTGGCTGGGAAATTCTAATTAATAATTTAGGTCTTGCCAACAGGCCAACAGTCGTAGCACGGGACACGGGGCACGGGACACTGTGCACAGCTCCCCAGTTATACGGTTACACATTTTGCAGGATTGCAGCTGCTGAATAATTGAATTCGGTGACGAGGTCAGAGACACTCGGACTCAGAGTTGGCCTGTCAACACGACTGTTGGCCAACTGGCCTCTAAAGTCAATTTGTCTGATGGAATTAAAGTGGATTTTGTAAATTATGCTCTAGATAAAAACAGCCAAAAACGGTCCAGGCGAGACACATTTAAGTCAGATTCAAAATGCATCGCCTGGCAACTTCTTTTGGTCTTCTGCTCTTTACATTTTGACATTCTCAACTTTGGCGACTGTGGCAGTCAGAGGCAGTCACTGCGACACTGAGGTTGCAAGTACCAGTGGAAGTGCAAGTGCGTGAAGAAAATCTTGGCAACAACTTTTGCAGCGGCTTTAGTCTGTCACACACACACACACACGCGCCACATGCCACAAAAATGGCTGCCAGGCTGTCCGCCGTTTTCAAATGTGTCGAGCTCATTTTTTGTAGATTTATGCCACTCGTGTGCCGTTCATAAACTTTTGTCAGAGGCAATTTAAACAGAAATCTCTTTTTGCCCAGTTTCATATACATTATGCATATCAGTTTTGGGCCCCAACCACACGCCCACACACCCACACACACGGCAGCCAGCGTCTGTATTATTAAAATAAAGTATGGCAAAATATGTCTAACTGCGCACAGTTTTCAATCCATTCGACGGAGATAATTTTCCACCCCACATTTTCCGCTTCTAATTACTTTTGTTTTTTAATAATCAAGCTTGACCCAAACCCAAAACCCAAACCCAAAACACATACACAAAACACACACGCTCATGCAAACGAAAGAAGAAAAGATGGTATAAAAGATTTAAAAGTCGAGGCTATTTATACCCTTGCTGTTCCATGTCAGTTATTTGAATTTTTCTAAATTAATAACTCGTCATTCGATGCATAAAAAAAGTAGAATTTAGAATTATAACTTTTTTTCTCTCTTGGGCAGGGCCTTCTTCTCTTCCTTGTCCCTTTTATTTTCGGTCAGCTCGGTAGGTCTGATATTTTCCGCAGCTCCAGTGCGAAAACTCCTTTCTCTGAATTGCAAACATCTTTCTAAGCTCACAATACCCTTTTCATTGGTACACTAATGGCTCCCACAACGCACCATACAACAGAGCGTATGCGTAACATTTTGTGTCCTCTGCCCAAAACCAAATAAACGCGCAAACTGGGCAAAAATACGAAACTTTTTATTATTAATTTAGCGCTCAAAACTAATAAAGTATGCGTATGGGTGGTTAGGTCGCTGCTGCCATATGAAGTATGGCGCTGGGCAGAGCAACGGAATGGATATAAATGTATGGGGGGGTGTTTGTGGTGGTGACCTGCTGAGCCCGTTTATTGTTCGCTCTTTTACAAATTATATAAAATAATTTTACCCGACTCAACATTTTGGCTGCACTCACCACCCACCCATACATGCATATATGTATGTATGTATATGTGTTTGTTCAAGAGTGTGTTTTTGTGTGTGTGAGCTGAGGTTTGTTTGTGTTGGTAAAACAACAATTTTTGTTCCGCACTATTTCCATGGTCTGTAGGCAAAGTGATGATGGTTTTGATATGGGCAAAAGTTAATGAGTATATTAACAGAGATAAGAACTTTGCTGGGGCGTTGAATTGTGTGCAAAATTTATTGGGGATAGAGCATGCAAATAGTAGATATCCGGAGAAGGGCTTGGTGGCTATGCCTAATTAGTGTTGTGTGAAACGCAGGGAATGGGCTTGTATGGCCATATGTGATTTTTAGGAAATATACAGAATATATTTAAAATTTCCCATTCAGAGTATGAAATCAAATTACAAATTAAATACTTTAAATAAAGAATTATATTTATATAGTTCATAAGTAATATTCAAATATTTATTAATATTTTATTCAAAAGCCCTGTTCTTTCTCTTTTGGTTTGACTTACGCGCTTAGCAGACACTTTCTCTAACAGTTCGCTTCATTTTGGGCAGTTGCAGCTTTACTTTATTGAACTTAAAGCAGTCAGGCAGCAACTTATGGTGACCCACCAATGGGGGCATTTATATACACATGAGAGGAGAAGAGGAGAGTGTGTGTATTTGTAGTGTAAGTATCTGTGTGAGGGTGTATGCAAATCTAGGTCATGCTGTTATTTCCGGCTTTTGTGGCTAACTAAATACACACACACACACACACGCACACATGTGCAGTGTGCCTGGGACTCTGACGATCACCTTGCGGTGCATTAGCCAATTTGTATTGGAGGAGCCACACCCACACTCCTTCTCCCTCTCTACTCTCTCTACTGTTTGTCCAGAAAACCCAAAATGAGTGGGTAAACACATTTTCAAGTTGTTATTCTGTTGCTGCTCATGTCGTTTGAAGTTCGAAAATTGTTTTGCAATGAAATTAGATTCTAATTCTAATGGTCGTAGTTCAGAGTATTCCAAACCCCCAATTAAACCACCTCCACCATTCGTTTGGCAAGCATAAATGTTCGCCTGCACTTGGGTTAAATTTCATTTGGTCTGTCGGATAGAATGTCCATGCGAGTATTTACTTTGAGCCAAGATTTCAATCGACAGACTAGATAATTGTTGTGGGTTTTTTGGCCCTTTCGGCTACCCGAACCACACGTGAATTAGAAGTAATTAGTGGGTGCCTGAGGCCAGGGCGACGAAGTTGATTTGTCACTGTCAGTCGCAGAGGCATGGGGACAAACTAAATCCAGCCAAAGGCAACAGCGAGCAGCCACTCAGAACCTTCTGGGACAATGCACAAATTACAGCAGACAGGCCCAAGACGAGTTAATATTGCGAATGCGGCTAAGACCGGTCGGGCAATTGAGATCTCAAGTTGTTGTTGAGCACCACACAAAGGATATGCGCGGGGTAATCAAATAGCAGGGTGCCATACGAGTTCTTTAGCCCAACTCCCTCAACTTGCCTCAAATTCAGCGTCAAAATCTTCCAAATCACACACACACTCAAACACACACACACACACAGTTACATGTCTATCTCACAATTTACATGACTTTCATCAGAGCCCGGCAACAAAATCAACGCCAAAAACACAACACAAAAGCAGCAGCGAGTAACTATAGCAGGCAAAGCAAATACACAGTGAAAAAAATATGTGTACTCTTGGGGATCAAAAAAACATTTCTAAAAGTAATGCAAGACAGTGATTCAAACAAATAAAACTCTTTATAGTGAAGCAAAAAATAAATGAAAATGTACAAACATTTATAACCTGATTGCTGCTTCCATTTTTGCTTTCAGTGCAGAAATAAGCAAGCGAAAGCATCAAGCACACTTCACAATGTTGCACAACACACTCACAGAGCGGTAGGGTAACGGGGTAACAGGGTGGCGAGGGGCGCCGTAAGTAGAGCACTTTGGCAGCTGCTTACATGTGACACTGCTGCCCAGATAAGTAGGCAACGAAAACAGCTATGCTCTTCTCAGCTCTGCTCTGCTCTGCTCTGCTCTGCTCTTCGCTTCTTCGTTAATGGTGTGTGTTTGTGTGTGAGCTCTGGTGTCACAACATACTCGAAAATGTCATTTGGCCATAGCTGTTGCCGCTGCCGCTGCCGCATTTGGCTGTTGGGTGTTTGTTGTTTGTTGTTGCTGGTTACTGGCTGCTGGCAACAACGACAGCGACAGCGATGGAAACGCTAATTATGGAAATTAAAAACTTGGCGAATATGTAAAAATGTGCACTTTTAATTAAATAGAAATGAGAAAAAGAAGCGCTTACACAGTGGCGGGGAGGGGTAACCAAAATAGAGGACAAGCATTGCCCTCACCGCAATGCGAACAAAAGTTGCAGCAGAATGCCGCCGCTGCAGCCACGTGTGAGGCACCGTCAAAATTCCTCTCTTCTCACATATGCGAGCCCCCATTTTTACCAAAAAATAAAACACGAACACACACACACACACAAAAGCAAACATAAACCATGGGCACTGTGTGCTTCTTCAATTTGCATACTCACAAAAAAAGAGGTTGCTGAGTTCAAAAGCTAAAAAAATACTGCCCAAAAAAAAGAGAGAAAGGTGAAAGTGCTGCAAATATTTTGAGAGAGCAGGAGGCACCACTGGCAAAAGGTTTTGATTTATTTGCTTGACATTGACAGGAAAAACTTGAGGAAGGGCCACATACAAAATCACCAAAATTAAGTTATTGGGGAAGTTTTCAAATGTTGTGATATGTTTTGAATGCAGTTTGAGGTCTTCTTGGTTTGACGGCCCTCATGAATGCAACAAAAAGGACCGCATGGACCACAACATAAAGCTGCATATTAGCCTGGCTCACACACACTCGTACACACACAAACACCCACGCTCACTCACAGGGAAGCGAGTAAACACACTCTCAGGAGGAGGAGAATGAGAGTGAAGGAACAACACGAACAACAACTATATCATAGGAGAGCTTGTGGTCAGCTTATAACGCTATTTGCCCACTTGCGCGCATTTATCACATTTATCTTTAGCAATGTGCCAGTATTCCAGGGGGCTGGAAAATGTAGGGGCCAGTAGGTAGGTGGTCAGTGGGTGCCAGTACCAGCACCTTGAAACCGTGTAGAAGCCCAGGCAGATAAACCATAGCATAAAGCAAAAATGCAAACATGCAGCTGTGCAGTTGTGTTGCCCCAGTTTATTTGCGTATTTCGAATTTGAGACGCGGGTACTTGGGGATACAGTGAGGTGCCTGCAGGGGGTAGAGCGCATCCAGGAATACTAACAGCGGAAGGACACTGAATCGTGTCATAAATTCATACAAGCCCGAGCTGAGACGGGGCAAAAAAAAAACAAAAATAAAAAAGCTAAACGTTGAAACTGCACGGAGCTAAATAAGTTTTAATCCCATTTTGTTGGATTTCTGTAACGTGCAACGATGTGTGGCAAGTCTTTTGTTGGTGTTTCACCAGCTGCAGTGTTGGCGTAGGTGGCTATATGTGTGTGTGTGTGTGTGTGTGTGTGTGTGAATATGCACCTGTTTATATAGCTGTTTGTGTTGCAGAAGATAAGCGACAACAGCAGGCAGCTGGCCAGGCCAACAGGCGGCAGAAAAAAGCCGTGATTCCATTTTAGCGTTGGCAAAAATTAACATTGGCCAACACTGAGCAACAAAATTTGATGGAACTTCTCAATGGAATAAAGATTTTAAGTGGAGACACTTTTTAAACGGCAATACGAGGCAATACAAAAATTTTGTTCATTTAAGTTTTACTTTGAATGTTTTTTTGCTGATGAAAACCACTGAAAATTTTTATATTTTATTGTTCTAGATTCCTTTAGGGTAATTCTTTTAATTTTCATATGCGCCGAGACTTTAATAACAAACCAAATCCCTGCTGATCAGTGCACTGACCATCAACCATAATTATCCCGAGTTAAGTCTAGTCGGATCTTTCATTAGGCCATGATTGGCTAACCTTTCTCGTATATTGTGCCGTGCGGCTGCAGCGCAGGTATCTATTTAATTTGCATTTTACACACGAAAATAGTTTGCATATCGGTGAGGGCCAGAGAGAATGTTTGCACCCACAGCTGAATCACCCACACGCTCACCATGCGGGGCCCTGGTTGGATACTGCCCATACTGCCTCGCGCATTACTCATACGCAGTGTGCGCCAAATTGCTTGCATGCCGCTTACATACCCGCAGGTCAGCTGCATGTCTGTGTGCGTAATAATTAGAAGTTAACTTTTAATTGGGCATGCATAAATGATTTAATGAGCTGCACGAAAAAGAAAACAGCCCAAAGGGATGCCCTGTCCACAGCTCCGCGGTGCACCCTTCTCGCATCCCTTAAATATTTCCAATTAATGGACGGCATGATGGCACGTAAATGCGCTTAAGCGGCACTTTGGCTACCAGCTTGCAATGGCATCAGCACTGGCAGAGGCAGAGGCAGCGCCCAGAATTGGTGCAAATCAAAGCAAATTACAATTAATTAGTAACGCATTCTTTATGAACCCAGTGAGTAGATGCTTCGCTCACTTCCAAAAGTTAATCAGGGGAGAGAGAAAAAGCGCCAACTCCTCTGAGAACTAAGCTCGTCAGTGCCTGTGAACGGTAATTATAACGTTCTACCTAGACAGCATCCAGGGGGGAGTCCGAGAACGCAGGTAATAGTTATGGTTATGACATGCCCACTACTCCGATTTATATTTGTGGAAAATTAGAAAGAAAAAAACAGAATGGGTATTTTTACCTGACTATCAGCAGATAACTGGCTTTCTAGCACTAGCACATAATAATGCCACATCCTACAAAATAATACTACTATAGCCAGAGTCGTAGAAAACTAAGGATAATTTACTAAATAAATAAATAATCTCCAAGCTATAGGCACAAAAACGCAAACTTTTTTTACTGTTCTCCAGTGCTAGACAAACCCAATATACTTTTGAATTCAAAGACTACAGGGCATAAAAAGTGAACTGTTAATTATGCTGACGAAAAATGGACAAAGATTTTTTTCTGCTTCTGCTTTTAGCATTCGAAAAAGTAGGCAAAAAGTGCACTGAAATGGGGGGGGCTAGAGGAAAGTCAAAAAAAGTTTGATGAGTGTTTAATACTTTGAGCAATAAGTAGAGGTTAGCAATGGGTATGCTGGGCATAGCCGATAGACTTGCAAATGGCATAAAAATTCAGTTATATATTGGCATTGTAAGTTCAAGTTTTAGAGTCAAAGTAGAACCTGCTTTCGATTCTTCTATGGTATCCGGTGGGCCTATAACTATTCTCAGCCAACTATTTAAGTTTCCGCAACACACGCTAATGAGTATGGTTCAAGTAGCCAAGGAGCAAGTACCAAAAAGGGAACTTTGGAGAACTTTCGCAAGTGTCTTAATGAAGTCAAGAAGACAAAGAGCTGCCTGCAACGGAATGGATGCTAAAATGTTGACTGAATTACCATTTGGTTGAGTCAGCCGGAATAAATTTGAATAATATTTTTGCATAGCAAAAATGCTTCAGATTCCATCCCATAATTATTCAATATTTAGACAAGATTATTTCTCCATCGGTGATTTGCTGTCGCTGTCCATCCATTAAATCGCTTGCGGCCCCCGCCCTTCCTTGGGGTTGCATCCTCCTATAGAAATCCTTTTGGTTACATTGTCTAACCCCTTCTGATCAGCAGTCGAGTCCAGACGGGCAGTTGATTGTCTCGACAGACAACCCCTCAAAGTGCTTTCAATGGAGAGCATGCTCGCATACTCCTTCTCGTACCCTCAAAACACTTTGCGTTAAGCTAAGCGATTATTTGCTACTTTCTTTGCATTTTCTTTTGCATTTGCATTTGCATTTTGTCGAGCTGCCAAGTGGAAGCGGCGGACCGGGACAGCACAGGACCGGCACTGAATATGCCCCACCCCACATCACATTTTGTGGAGCCTTTTGAAATTAGCCGAGCGCTGCAGTGGCTTTAAGCCAAGTGCTGAATTATTAAGCAGCCCTAATGCATTTCATGCGTTTCGGGGCTGAATTGCACACCTCAAACATTGCATTGATGCATGCCCCGAGGGGCAGCATTTGATGGAGCAGCTGCAGCTACAGCAGCAACGGCAACTGAAGTTGTGGCTGCTTTTAGCCAGCGTCTGGCCAGTTCTTAGGTGGCAGCTGAAGGAGCCAGCCTCTAATTGATTGCCAGTTCGGGGGGTGAGACAATCAGAAAAGACCGCAAGGCAAGGGTGGGATTCACATTGGAATCACCTGAAACTGAAACTGAAACTCAAACTGACTTTAAGGCAATCCCAATTGGACCGTAGCTAAAGTGGAAATGTCTGGCCAACCCTTGGGTGGCTTTTGCTTGCCTCGTTGTCGCTTTCATAACTCCATCCATTCACACTCACTCGGCGAAACTAATAAATTATTCACATATTCATTACGCGCGCGCTGTAGCAGCAGCAAGCAGCCACTCTTCGGCGCTCCTGCTATCCGGCTATCCGGCTCTCTGGGTCTCCGGTTCTGGTGCAACATTTTCACTGATTTTAATTTGCACTTGAGCTGAAAGTTAGTCGAACCAACCTGTGCGGCATGCCACAACCATTGAAGCTACAAATAAACAAACGAGTGGTGCGAGTGCGAGTGCGAGTGAGAGGCCATCATAAAAATTATGTAAAATTAATTGCCACACAAATTGATGGGCGCTGAAAGTCGAATGGTCGGCAATCGCGACAACCGCAATTGGCAAATAATTTCGTTACAGCTAACAAACATTCAGTTGGCCAAACTGTAATTAAAATAATGGAAATACACTCTCTATAGAACCGCCTCGCGGTCTAACCAAACTAAAAACTGTACCAACAAATGCTTGAATTTGAAGCGAGAACAATCGCCGACTGGCCACATTTATTGATTGCATAACTGAATTTCCGGGGGGGAGTGGGTTGCAGGGTGTGTGCACCATAAAGCCTATTTCGGATGTTGATTAGGTAAAACATTTGGCGGCTTTGTGATTCATTTTATGGCTGCATTTGTGAATAATTTTAGCGCTGCCAATTAAACTGATTTGTCACATTTATTGGATTTCCAGGCAGGAGTAAAAATATGCTCTTAATTATAAAATTATATATGTACTAACACATTTCTGATCCGCTCTTTGATTACGCTTTCGATTTATGAACCGTAAGAAATAAAATATAAATCAAATCAACATATACAGCAGCAGAAAATACATCGTGAGGTATCTCCTCAACAGAAAAGCTTCCAAGCCGCTTATAAATCCTCAGATCTGCTGATTTTATTCGTGTTTTTTTTCAGCTATTGTTTATTGGCCCAAAATGCAAACAATGTCAAACCCGAAGCACAATAAGAAGACCGGACCCCCAACAGAAAGCCAGCGAAAAAAGTCAATTATCATTCATGGTAGAAAGTTAAAGCTCGGGGAAATTGAACGTTGAATGTGGAATGCAGTGGGCAGCGGGGCGCCAGCGGGCAGTCAAATGGAAATGGGGCAAATGGAATTCAAACTGAATGATGTCGCATGCAAATTTTCGAAACTATGCGAATTTCTCGCTTTTGTTCCACGAAACTTGCGCCAAACAATCAAACAAATTGAATATAAATTCACGTTTAAAAGCGAAAGCAGAAATTGTACTCGCGTACGCGTACGCGCACTCGAGTACAATACAAAAGGAAAAGCCGAATGGGAAAGGAAGGAAAGCTGCCTTCAAGGAAGAAAGCTGCAGCGGATGTACGAATCGGAGGGGGCGAATGTTGATGCTTTCTCTGGTTACAAATTACTGGAGACGACGCATGTAAATTGCTGGAAATAAGAAACCAAGCGAGAATTCACTGCCTCGAGGCGGCACACTGCCTACAACTAGTCCACACTCTGACAGAGATAAAGAAACCGAGGCAGTTTTCTTTTAAATTTGCAACAACAAACAGCATTTGGCCCGTAGTTGTTTTTATTTAATTTTCTTTTTACGACAACAGCCCAGCAAAACACAACAGGAAATCTCTGTGAGAGGTGGCCGGGGAGAAGGATGAGGATATCAGCAAAACCCAAAGAAATGTTGGGAATTTTCTTACCGCAGGAGCCTCAGAGCTGCCTTCAACGGAGAAGCGGAGTGCCTCCTCCAACTGAGCAGAGCCACAGGGGAGATTGAGCCAGCGTCGAAGCCGGAGAGGAAGCCTTAGAATACGAGGCAGATGCTTCTTGATGATGTCTGTCCCCAGCCAGACAGATGAACATGCAACTGCTTCTGCTTCTGCTGCTGCTGCTGTTGCTGCGGCTGGCAAGACAGCAATCAGAGCTGTTAGAGCCCTGAATTCCAAGAATGCAAACATCGCAAAATGCTAAACTTTATATGCTCTGCTCGCCGATGAACTTTGCCCCAACTTTGAATATAATGCTCGGCGAACTGGGAACTGGGAACTAAGCTGTGCTCTGCGAATGTAGGTGGTGGAGTCTGTGCTGCGGCTGGATGAATTCTTTATTAATCAGAGAGATTGAAAGGGAATTCGTAGTTCTTTTGGTTATTATTGAAAATGCAACAAATTAGGTTGCTTGGCTTCTTGCCAACATTTACACTAAATAACATACATAGTATATTTTCTGTGAGTAGAATTTAACAATTTCAAATAGTTCTCTTTTGATTTAAAGGAAACTTTTGAAGAAAATGTTTGGCAAATACAAACTATGCCTTACAAAAATTCAAAATGCTTTTAAATTGATACATAAATAGTTTTAAATAATTGCTAAAAAAGAGTTGATTCTATGGCCTAGTGTTCCCTTTAGGGTATGTTTCCTTGTCTGTCTGCCTTTTGGCAGCCAGCTGCTTGCTGGTGTCTTCTCTCAGCGGACTATTATGCAAAATAGTTAAAAATACATTGAACAGCGATGCCAATTTATGCAATTGCAATCAGCTACAAGAGAGGGAGAGAGGGAAGCATCAGCAGCAGGCAGAAGGAGCATGTTTTGAGGCAACAGCTGCTGCTGCTGCTGCAGAAGACGGGAACAAGAACAATGTTGCGTATGACGATGTCTGGCAGCAGTTACTTTGAAGTGGGCGATGCTGCTGCAACCACTTACAAATCATTGAAAATTCAACACATTGCTAATGCGACACGTTGTCGCGATGGCACAACACTTTGTTTTGTAGTATGCTCAGGATACCATGCAATATGTACATTGTACATACAACCATATACATATATACATATAAATACAAATGTGTATATGTATGTTGTTGTTGTGTGACACATTGTGTTGCACTTGTTATTAAGTACTCGTACTTGCGCGCACAATTTTCATCGTAATGACAACCTGGAGGGCAGAATGCCTACGGCAAGCGCGAACATCGCGTGCCAGGGCCGCGACATCCACTCAAGTGCTTGAACTCGGGTTAAAGGAGGTGCCAGCAGGGGCTGGGGTGGGGTGGGGTGTGGTGTGGTGTGTTGCAACCACTAGCTCGTACATGTGATTTGCATGTTTAGCGAAATTAGCGCACTAACAACAGCTGCCACCATGAGTCTAGCTGCAAGTTGCCGGCTGCATTTTAATAACTGCTAAAGCAGACAAACAAACATTGCGCATACGCCATGTGTGCCACTCGCTTCGTATAACCCCAGAAGCCACACCCCACACCCCACACATATACCATTATTAATTTAGTCAGAAAGCGAATACTCTTCGCCTGTCGAGCCACTTTAAATTAATTTTAATGACTTTCCCCACTGCCAAGCCAATTCGAATTGCATTGCAGCCGCCTGACCATGGCACTCGTTGTACTCATTTGCTCGAACAAGTCAATTATGGTCTTTGGTTTGCAAACGTTCCTGATACGTGCACTGAGAGACAACATGTGGGGAAAAAAAAAAAAACAGTGGCATAAAGGAAAAGTCATTAAAAAGGAGCAGAATATCAAAATACGAATATTTACACGTACTTTTCATTCTCTTGTTCGTATTTATTCATGAAAACAAAACCTGAACGCTTTGCCAAAGAAAATTTAACCAAATAAAATACTTTCGAAACAAGCGGCAATAAAAAATTATGAAGATTAATGGGAAAAAGTATTCGGCTTTGCTACGACCATAAATAACATGAATTCATTTTGATTTTGGACCGCTGGTCAACCCAAACGGCATTAATGAGTCTCAGATACTGAAAATTTGTTCATTTGTTAAGTCAATAAGCGGTTGGTTGGCCAGAAAAGCGGCTTAAAACTTTCTTATAGGATTTGCACCAGCCAGACATCAAACGATAAAGAAATTATAGCAGCTCTAGGCCCCAAAGTATGGGGACTTTTCTCAAGCAAACAAACTGAAACTCGTTTCGGGGTGGCGGGTGTTTTGGTGAAGTGAATTGAACGTAGTCAAACATATTCTAGTAAATTAGTTGAAAATATGCTAAAAGCTTTTATTTATTCAGAAAACGCACAGCAAACAAATTTATCCATCAGGTCCGCCGAGAGCTATGCTTAATAAGTCATGCGGCGGGCGGTCTTATTAGATAATTTCATGATTTATGCATGTGCAGCCTCAATTTTCACTTGTATCTCTGTTTGCAGACAGCCATGACATGAGCGGAGGGAAGAACGGTACGGGCATACAGAATACACGATAATGCTTAGCAATTACCAAAACTAATCATACATAAGGTAATTAACCAGCGACTTTTGTCTGCTCAAGCAAATGCCTGCAGCTAGTTTTGAACACTGTGCAACATAAATTGGTTTGGTCTGGCGAACATTCTGCTTAATTTACGATTATAAACTCATAGCATGGAGACTTTAAAAGACAATTATTAAACACTTAGCAAGATTTCATATTAGTTTCGTGCATTTTGGATCATTCCTTAGCCAAATGCGAGGCAACATCAACCGTGTAGGACACTCAACTACCAGACTTGAGTGGGTAAGTAAAACAGTTTGCCAATTGCAGAGTAAATATAGTTAAGTAAATGAAAATTCAATTTAAATTACAAAGATGCTGCAAAAGTACGAAGTGATTTTATTTGTGTGTTTGTGTTTTGTGTGTTGCCAGAGCATTTTTGGCCAGAAACTCAAATTAATTAAAATATATGTGCTATGTGTGCCGGCAAGTAATTCTGTCTGCGTTAAGTTCAATTAGCCCTAGGGAAGCCACAATAGCACACGTGTGTGTTTTTCGCTTTTGAAGTTGCCCCACAGATAATGGGCAGCCCTGCAGGTCGCCGTAAATTCACATAAATTCAACTAAAAATAATTTTTAAAAATAAAATAAAAGTGCGCCAAAAATGATGTAACTGAAAAACTTTTTAGAAATTCCATGCGTGCCACAGAACTTTTAGCGCTTGCAATTAAATTAGCAGCCTCAACACACTCGAACTCGAACTCACACTCGCAAAACAGCGACACACCAAAAACGTGTCGCGCCTGCGACTATGCAATAAGTTATTCTTTTTGCATATTTTTGTATACTCTGCAGTCATGAGGTACACAAACTTCGTGCATGTGGATGGATAGTGGGCCGCTGGATAGGCTTGCACTGAATAGGAACTACTCTCGGTTCTCGGACATTGCAATTTGGCGGGTATACTCGAGTATACTTGCGATGCCCAAGGACTAAACATTTCTAAAAAAAACTCTCTGTCGAATCAATCGGATCATTTTTTTCACGCTGTACGATTATTATATATTTATAAGAAGTAAGTCTATAAGTAGGTCGTGACATGTTTCTTAGAGCTTGGGGAATGCTCTATGAAGTTTTTATTTGGTTGCAGGAAGGCCCCAGCACATAGTACAATGTGTTTGTGCTGCTGTAGGGCAGCTTCAAATATTTTGTGTCATTTTTGTGTTTACAACGTTCATGCGCGCTCTTTCTCTAAGCGCACTCCATGCCACTGCATGACCAAATTGATTAAAAATGTTGCCAAAGTTGGTCTAACAAATATTTTTAGTTAACGCCCTGCCATGCCCTGCCCTACTGTGCTCTGCCCTGCTCTCCAGCTACGCCCACACTCGGCACGTTGTCGCTTTGCCATATGCATATAGAACGAGAGAGCGTAGACAGAGAAGCATGGGAGACAGAATGTTTTTTGGGGGAGGGGGGGGGCATATTTCCATTTTAATAATTGATTTTTCGCGTGCGTATAACGCGCCAACTTTCGTCATCCACCATGTCGTATGGGTAATGCCAAAGCCAGGCTGCATATTTACTTAGACCTGCTGCTTACTGCGGCCACACTGAGAGGATATCTAAGTGGCAGTTGGCCTTAGTGCATGTCGACACGTGCGCATTTTAATAAGCCAAGGCAGGCAGGCTGGCAGGCTTTGGGGCCAGGCAGGCCAGGACGGAAAGCACAAATCTTGGCCAAGTTCCCAAGTCGAGTTGGAGTCGGAGTCGCAGCACACGGCAAGCGATGCATGAGTAATATTCCAGAGGAATTTCATTTGGGCACGAAAGCAATGCTCCATGTAGGGATAGGTTATGGCTGTGACTCCCATTACCCATTACCTATGTGCTCGTATGTGTATGTGAATTCCTCTGAAAGTTCATCAACTGCAATCCTTCAACCACTGACTCCAACTTGCCCCCAACTAATGATGCATGTCGCCTCGGGGCTGGTCAGCAAAAGGGCCAGCACTGGCACAGAGGCAGCCCCAGAATTATGTGGCAACTTTTGTTGAGCTCCAATGCTGGAAAGGTTTTGGCTACGGCTGGTTTAAGGTCTGTGTCCCTCGCTCTCTTTCTCTGCAGCACACATATGCTGCCGCAGGCATTGAACTTTTGCAATTACAAGCATTACCTAGCTAAGCGGAAACGGAAGGAATAAACTCGAGAGCTCAGCTGCTGGGTTGGCTCTCGATGAAACTGGCTACTTTTCGACTGCCTGAGTGCCAGAAGGCCAGACCGACTGCCTCACTCAACGACTGCCCCTCAAATCTGTATCTTTTGCGAAATAGGTCAACTGCACTCAATGGTAACAGACATGTGGCCTCTGACTCTGACTCCAGCTCTGCCCTGCCCCCTGTCAGAATAGTATTTTACTTTTCTTACACTACTCTTTGCCCCTCCCCCCCCACCTATTATTCCTTCGTACATTTCCACAACGCGCCATTTTTGATCAAGTGCATTTCAGCCAGAGAGCTAACGAAGTAGAAACTTAAGCTGCCGACGCGTCGGCCGGTGCCAGAACTTTGGCACGAGGCAACAGCTGTACTCGTACCACCAAATACCCTAACAAAGGGTTCATGCAAGTTGCAAGATTCTTCAGATATACCCTGAACAAAAGGGATATGTAAGCCACTTAAATAATACTTAAACACAAATAAATATACGAAATAGTCGACATACTCGTAACAAGTTATTTCCCTTTACAGTCTGTCTAAGAGCATCAACCCTTTGTGGTGAACTCTAATCAGATTTCAGTCCCCTTTTCAGTCCTCTTTGATTATTTATTTGGTTTGCTGTGGCAAAACGGCAAACTGTGGCAATACGAGTATGAGTACCCCGTGGTACATGCCCTCTCCAAGTGGGTCATTGGGCACAGGCCCCACTTCCTGGGCCAGGCTGAGCGCTGGCATATGTGTTCCCCTTGCTCCGTGCTCTGCAACAATCAAATAGTCACTAAGCATATAAGCACTGGCACATACGGAGTATACCCCGCTAATTAATGAAAACAATTAGTAAATTAACTTTGCCATTTACGCACAATGTCAACCAATGTGGATCGGATCGGATCGGTGCGGCTGCTACAGGGATTATAACATAAACATGAAAACGCAAACGTTGGCAATAAATGCGAATATCTATGCCAAAAATATATTTATGCTAATTGAACTTGTTTACCCGTGCGTGTGTGGCTCAGCAGATGAGTCTGTCTATATGTAGATATACATATATATACTCGTATATTCCTATATGTATAGCCATGGAGAGGTCTACTCGAACGTTTAGCTGACGTCTTCAATTTGGTTTTTGTTTGTCTCAAGGAATAGCCACAGGCAGGCAGGTTGTTACCAGGCCACAGACACAAGGAACTTCTCGATTTTATTTTCACAAAATATGTTTCAATGTGTAATTAATACAAAAAATAAAACTAGAGACAATTAATTCTCAGCCATAGAAATTTCAGCTAAAAATTATTCAAAGCTTTCAGTGGATTTTCTAACCTAAGCTTTTGTCAAATTTTGGAGAATTAAGAACTGGGAACAGCGCTTGCTGTGTGACTCTGATTTCTTGTGACAACAGGAATTGGGCAGAGCAAATATTTTATATTTGTTTCGTAGCCAAATGCGGCAGGCAGCTCCAAAACAAAGGCATTGCAAAATATTTGAAGCTTGGAAGCGGACGGAAAAAGGCCAGGGGCCAGGGCGCACAAAAGTCTGAGCTTAAATCCATGAGAGGAAATTCAGGAATTTTCATATACTCGTATCACCACATGCGCTTGGCGCCGGGAATTTTCTTTCTGCTCTCCCACCTCCGCACCATTCCCTTTTGTCTATAGGAAAATTGTATTTGCATGTCAATTGAGATTGTTTATCTCGCGTTATTATTTCTGACATATCCACGACTCACGCGTGGGATCAGCGAGAGAGAGTCAGACAGAAGGATAGATAGATGGAAGGCCGGATAGATAGGACATACATGTCTATATATTCATAGGTCAGGGCATTGCGGCTGATTTGATGGCTCTGATATTGTAATGGCAATGTTTAAGGCAAGTCATGTAATGTATTTGCGAATCATAATTTGCATACTAACTCCGACAACCAGCATGGAGTGGAGCCTCATGAATCAGCCAATGAGCAAAGTTTGGCATGGGATTAATGAATAATGTAGAATATTTGCGGTGAGATATAAATGCCAAGGTTACCGAGTATCACTGTGGAACGAGAAAAGTATCCAGTGAGAAGAAACACAACCAAGAAATAGAATTTAAAGTAGATCTTCAGTTTTAACACTGATTAAAGTATTTTTGGCTAAACTTGATCTTGATTTACTTTATTAAAGTAGTTCTGATATTAATTTGGAAGCACAACAGCTTGAAGAAAGATGACTCAGAGAGTAGGTAGAAGCACATATCAAGTCATTATTTTACCATCAATATTTTGCCGATCCAGGATGCCCATTTTCCCATCAATTTTGTTTACCTTCACTCTATGAAAACTGCAAGATTGCGCATGGTAAACACTTTCAGTAAATGCAATTAGCTCCTTCGCTGTTCCTGGGTCTGACTCACTGCTGACTCAACTTTCGCTTCATCAAGCAGCGTGCAGCACACCCAACACCCAACCCCCATCCACCATCCCTGCCGAAGAACAGTGTCGGACCGTAAAAATTTTAACAACCTTTTGCGAAAGCAATTAATGGCCGAAATTTACAACACTATAAAATCAAACTATTAACAGCAGTAAGTAATAAAAAAGAGTGAAGAAAATTATGCCCCAGCTTTGCTTTTGAAGCGCTCCGAATGCCATGAAAATATTTACGGATAACTTTTTAATATAACCACAAAAATTTTGAATACAAACAAAAGCTAAAGGCTGAAAGGATCCTGGTACTGGTACTGGTTCTGGGTCCTGGGTCCTGGCTAACCAAAGTCAAAAACAGAGCAGGACCACATCCAAAATCCAGTGTGATGGCCAGCCAGACTTTTATGCTGACGGCATGTTAATGATTGGAAAATCTTACTTGACTAGTGGCAGATAAAACCGCAGCGAGTGTAATGAAAATATAAAAATAAAATATGATGACACGAAAGTTATTTCATATTTATGTGGTAAGTGACAGAATGCAATTAAGACGACCGACCAGAGACGAAAGTAATTGAAAAATATGTCACACAAATAAAAATGTCAATCACAATGGGATAACGACGGCAGGCAGCATATAGCCCTTATATGTAAGGGTTTGAGAGTACTCGCGGGACTGCCAATGAACTCGGCAACGCTGCCAGCAATTGACGCACACATTAGCGTTGACTTTGGCGTAAAGCCTCTCTCTCTCTCAACACGTACGCCTCATGCATTTTTATAGGCATTTTTCTTGCTGTAGATCATAAATTGTTTTTGGCCAAATCCACTGAAATTTGTACACCTGCACGCCGCGCAGTTAGCCCAGCTGTATGGCAAAGTATTATTGATAAGCATATAAAATCACGTGCGTGTCCAAAATGTTCACTCAATGGATGGCTCCGGTTACGTGGATTCCATACGCAAAGGTGTTATGCACACATTGATGGCTGGTAATGAGACTACACAGCTTTGGATGGCTGTAATTATGGAGTACAGTGCCAGATTGCCAGATTGCCACGGCCAGGCCACAATTGTTATAAACTCGTTAACACCCACATGCACACACACCACACACGTACACACACACATGCAGACTCAAGCACAAATACAACTTTAAGCTGTGCTTTACAAAATGTTGCTTTCATCAAGCAGTTAACCTCGCAGGACCTAGCAGTAGCAGTCCCAGGGAAAGTTGGTAAATAAGCAGCCAGCACCCAAGTCAGAGCCAGACACAAAAACCAGTCCACGGCTACTAGCTCTAGCTGTAGCTGTATCTGGGGAAGGGCGAAAAAAAAGAAAAATGTTAAAGAAAACACCAACTGGAAATTTTACTTTGTAATAACAGTTTCTACCATCAGCCCCCCGCATACTCATCCACACACACACACACAGAACCCCCTGCTCACACAGATCCACCTATGCACACAAACATACACAAAGCATTTGTGTGCCGGGTGTTGTGTGGCAAGTTTTAGATGTCAGCCGACAAAATCGACAAAAAAGAATATTTAATATATATAATATTCCTTGAAGTTTGATAAACGAGAGCCAGTTATGCACAAAAAGAGTATCATTGGCCCAAGATCGATTGCCCTGCGGAACCCATTTGATCTTACCGCTGACACCTTTGTCGCCTGCACATACTCATATGCTCTCATCGTTTTTTTAGCATCCTTCTCGCCACTGTAATTGCGCATTCCGCTGTGCGGCTTGCAATTTATATTCCACTACCGCACACACACACAGACACACAGCAAATAGTACAACAAAATGTGTACAAAATGAAAAAAAATAAATGCCCAAAAAAAAAAAAAAGAAATAACGTGGCGAAAAAATATGGAGTAAAACCTAAAATGGAAAAAAAATATATGTACGAGTATGTATAGGAAAATGCTGGGATGGCCGCAAAAGTTTTGTGTGCATCTGGCAGGCTAATAAATCTGGAAAATATTTAAAGAAATGCAGAGATGGGAGATAGTTTTATTGTTATCATGTAAACGAATTGTTGGCCAGCAAACTGGGGAAACCAGTGGCGCCACCTCTTCCACCTCCTGTCCCAAAATCTTTGACAACTCTCTGTCAGTCCCTGTCCCACTTCGGGCTGGGACAATATCAATTTGCAAGACAATGAATCGAAGTTTGTCCCTCGTTAGGTTGCCAGTGCCAATGCATTTGATTGCACTATCCTTCATTGGCTACTTGTTCACTTGATATCAGATTTTCTTTTGCTTTCGCAGGACATTTTTCCCTTATCTCCGTCTCTGTCTCTCGCTTTTCTTTGCTTTGTGTGCAAGTGCGCTCCAGTTTCCGTTGCCCCATTGAGGGTTTTTGGCATAAGCTGATTTGACTTTTGATTTCTCGGTTTTCCCTTTTTTTCCTGCTGTCCCTCGTTGAACTTTGTTTTATTAACTTTGCGGTTGAAAAAATGCATACGCAAATCGGAATGACAAATTGCTAAATAAGTCATGGAAAAACAAAAAAACTAAAATAAAAAAAAACAAAGAGAATCAAAAGTTTTGGCCAACTTTTCCATGTGTGTCCGTCCATATGTTCCGTGATGTGTGATTGTGTCTGCTGTGTTATTCGGGATTCCCCTTTTGTGCTTTTAATGGCACTCATTATGTTGCACTTTTTGCCATCGTCCTTTTGTGTGGCCAAGTTTGGAGAATTGGCAAATTTGATTTAAATTAGTTTAGTTTGATTGCTCTGCCTGTGACTGGACTGGCGACTGGACGGGCAATTTCATCAAATATTCAAATTAGTTGCACAATTTTTGTTTATTTTTTGCTCTACCGTATCCAGTGGGAGGGGGGGGGGCCCAATGACCCCCCGTCGAGTACTCGTATTTGTGCAGTATTTTATGGCATTTAACCGCAAATTGTAATTAAAAGCGTATTAGTTGTGGCCCCAGCACGTTGAAAATTATCCAATCAGTCACGTTCTGGCTTTGACTTTAATTGGGGGAATTCCCTGCTGTGGGCTTGCACACAGTTTAGCTGCAGGAGACTTGTATGGTACTCTCAATGGGTCCAAATCAATGAAGTGCTTTAAGTATCTCTTAGACAGTATGGTACGTTATGGAACTACATAGTTCTGATTCTAGTACAGTGCAGTGCCTGAAAAGTTATAAAATATTCTCAAACGAATTGCAACTACGGGTAGATTTTTCTTTAAAATATTTGTCTTTATTCAAAAGCTCACCTGTCACAGGATATCCACAATTAAATGAATTTCTAAAATTTTAATACATATAAATTTTAATTTGCATTAGTTTTTTGGACATGTCTCCATTGTACCTCTTAATCCGTAAGGAAAACGTATTTCCATGACTCTTTATTCTTAGCACATCTAACCATATTTCATAGCCACAACGACATCCAGGACTGCCGTAGCCACTTAGCATTCTGCCACACACAACGTCTCAAATGACAGGGCGAGGATATGCCTGTCTTATCGGTTGTAAATTAAATAAACTGCAAATAGTTGCAGTCATTGGATGTGCACTGAGATATATGATATCCCCAAGTGTGTCAGTTGCTGTGTTTGTCCATTCACTTAACTGCTTTCGAGTGCAAATGCCTGTAGTTAACATGCTGAGCAAATACTTTGCATATACTTTGCCCATACATTTCCCCCTGCTCTGTTCATGGGCTAATTGCGTATACGCAGCGTGTGTCTGGGATACTTGAAGAGGCGATCCATTTTGCGGCATGGGCAGGAAAATAATTAGAGTCTCGGCATTATTTGTGGGCCATCAAATTTAATTTAGTGCTGGCAAAAGGTCATGCGTTGCCAATGACCACGCCCCTGATGACCAGGGAAGCACACACATGACTGAGGACAGGAATCGAGGAACAGGCCGAAGCAGAAACCGGATCGGTTCCAGTCTTGACTGCGGAACTGCGAAGGCTGTTAATTCTCATCACGTTTAATATAATGGCAGCACGTTAACTTTGAAGCTCCGAATTGGAATTCAATATGTTTGCTGGCATATGAAATGGGTGCGGCCTCCACCTACCAAACAGCCTCTTAGGCAAACTTTTTCCCGCCATCTCTAGGCAAAGTGAAAGTCCTTTGGTTAGGGTTTTTGGGTAGGGAAGAAGCCAAACAAAAAAAAACCAAATTCCAACTTTTCTGCTGACTTATTTCAGCCTGGTGGATTATTATAATGAATATTTAATATAACTTTCTCCGGCCCGAGAGTCTCTGTCCGTGAATCTTTTATTTCTTCTCCCCAGCAAATTTAATAATTGAAATCAAAATTGTTTTTCTCTCACTTTTTTGCCCCCCCTAATGCTCTCTTAAAAATTGTATTCCACTTGTCCTTTTGTTGATTTGGTCCTTGTTGGCCATCTCATTAATTAAGTTATTCAAATTGGCATACCTGGTACTGCTGGCGCCAAGAGGTACATTTTATTTGTGTGAATGAACTCGACTGTTCCGCCATATGAATCGAAAAATAATATGGGGATATAAGGCCTTAAGTTGGTACACATTAAAATATTTTCACGTATATTTAGTTTAGTAGTTTTTTCATAATTATTTCTCCCCATCCTATTACCGGGTATCCTACAGTCGGAATCTCTCGTTTGGCTGTCTGCTTTATCCTCGCTGGGGGACAGCACGGCAATGTCCTGGCCTCCGAGCACTTTAATTGTTTCATTCTGTGGCTAAATCCGCAACAAGGCATGCATATGGAGTGCAATTAAATCCCGCATGACTTTCCGCAACCGTTATGGTCGCCATTAACTCCAGTCGCAGTGGTGACCCGCCGTCCAACTGCTCATCTGATTTTAACCACTCCAAGAGATACCCGCAGCTGGCCAGTGGCCAGTAGCTCGCACTGTATCTGCACATGACACGGAGTAACTCTTCAACTCGTGGCTGCCGACTGCTCTCCGCTGACAGTATCAATTGTCGCCTGTCGGAATCGCGTGCCTGACGGCCGCACGGCACATTATAATAAGTTCTCTTACCCGTACTCGTACGCGTACTCGTGCACATCCCGGGCAGACAACATTATTCATGCCTTCATGGCATAATTACATTTTGAATTGCTTTTATGGCCAATGGCACGACTTTTCGTTGCGTTCCGTTTCGTTTCATTTTCGTTCGGGTTTCGCTCCTTAACGGTCTGTTAGGCCGTTTTGTTAATGACAAATGGAACCATTTTCCTGACATTTTCCTGCGTGGGAGGTCAGAACAACACGGCCAACAATCACACTGTGAAGGATGTGGATGTGGAAGTAGCAGCGGATGTGGACGACCGACTTGTACTTCTTCACTCACTACAATTGTGTTTAATTAACATTTTCTGATGTGCCAAAAGCGAAAAATTTCACTTTGTCTGTGTGTGTGTGTCTGTGTGTGTTTGTGTGGGTATTTCAGAAAACTGCTCATTTTTCATACGACTCTGTTTCGTGCAGCCGGATTTTTCCCAGGACTCACGGACTAGTATGATTCGCCTTGGGGCATTTGCTTTTCACTTTTGCTTTGCTTTCATTTCACGGTACAATTTTTCGGTGTTATTATATCATCATATATTTTAGAAATTACATTTCATTCTGGCAATTAAATAAACATAAATTACAAGAGAATGAAGTTAAAATTGGTGGGAGACAAATGAACAAGCTTAAAGTGTTTTTAATGTTGCCGGACATTTCGCTTAGTTTCCGTTGAGCGCTGACAAAATTAATTTTCTTTTATGAAATACTTCATCAGTATTTTGGCAAGTATTTTAGACATTTCCAGCTCACAAAATTGAATAAATTCCATTTGATTTACAGCAGATATTTTCCATAATTAAATCAAATAGCAAACGAATGTCTTTTAGTTTCTCTGATCATTTTCTAAATTTCTACAGCCTATTCAACTGTTTCCACACTTATTTATTACGGAGAAGCAGTCCCAAGTCAATTACTGTTTACTTCACACCACTGTCCAAATTGTTTTATTCATTGATTTCTGTTTGCCTTTTCTGGATTCCTCATGTTGAAATTTTTTATAAATATTTCATGGCTTCTTTCAGAGAATGTTTCGCCGAGCTCTCACAAATATTGACCGTCTTAATTAATTGGTTTTTGCTTAAATTATCAGGCCCATGCAGAGAAGACTCGATGCCATTTTTGAGATGACCTTTTGCAGGGGACCTTCTGCTGTTGGCTGTTGGCTGTCGGCTGCCTTTGGGCAAATTAAATATTTAAATATGTGAAACACACGCGCCTCTCAAAATGTGAAAACACAAAAAAAAAAAAAAAAGGAAAAAGCAACAGCCAACGGAAACAAAATATTTTTCAGTTTTTATTCGTCTCCAGAAGCCGGTCTATATTATTTCGGTAAATATTGGTTAGGAGCCTCCCACATAGGCCCAAAAACGGGGAGATGGCTGGCAAATGAAATCATTTACAAAATGGGCAATGACAAAGAAGAAACCAAGACTAACCGCAGGTTTATATACCCTTAAGTTTTCTCTAGCATATCTTCAGACCCAAAAAAGTGTTTCCAAAAAACACAGATTCAAGGGCAGATCCATCGCTTCGCCTGGGGACATCCAACTTATATATTGCGTGCAGATTCAGATACGGATATGGATATAAGTTCAGAAATATTATACTTTCTCCGTGCATAACATCTGGTTAAAATCGCAAATACCCCATGCAATAAAATAAAAATACTTTATTTAAATTTATTTATTTTGCATTCTCCGCATTCGGACATTTTTGAAATAATAACAAAATCAATAAATGCGCCACAGCGGCGTCTCGTCAATAAACTGAATTTCCTTCCAAATAGCCTCAATTGTCGTCGATTTATCTTGATTGTACTTGTGTCCCAGCCACGGCAATGGCCATGATAAACAGTCCTAAGGGTCTCCAGGAGGAGATTGTGCAAACCAAAGCGCGTAATCGATGGTGGTGGAACTCTGGAAATGTGTTTAACCTATCCCATGGGAGAAATTGTCTGCATTTGTCGCCTTCCCATCAGCAAGTTGGCTTAGGCCCTAAGCCCCTGCGACATTATAAAATGCGTTTTGAATATGGCCAGAGTGGCTAATGATTGTTCTGTGGGGCAGGCTTTTAGCCCAGCGACGAATGAATGCCGTCACTTAGACCTAATGACTGTAATTGACCTTGGCGGGGGAAATGGCAGAAGAAAACTGGGACTAGGATTCGAGTAGGGGGGATTGGGATTGTGTTGATTGAAAGCGATTGAAATTGAGTGGCACAACATATTCAAATGGGGAAAAACAAATTCAAGTTTTCACTATAGAAAGTCTGAATAAGTTTTAAAGTGAGATTGGGAAAGTAATACTAGCTATTCTGAAAACTTCAAGCAAACGTTTAAAGAGGGTAAGCCAGGGAAAAATAATAATTGGCGAAAGCTGCCGTAAAATTTGACAATTAATATTGGCGTGCATTTTGCAGACTGAGAAATTCCCTTGAAACCCAACCAGTTTCCATAATAAACAGGTTTAAGGATAGATTTCGAAGGGAAATCTAGAGAACTCGTAAATCTTTTACTAGTTTCCACTTCCAGCATTCAAGCTAGGCAAATATAGTTATTACTTAACTAAAATAATTTAGAGCTTAACATATAAAAAGTTTAGCTATTAAAAAAAACTTATAAAAAATATTGTTAAGTCCGGCAACGCAGCGAATAAATTTCGGAAGCAGCGCAAAAATAAAATATCGCAATTAAAAGGAGTTTACACCTTCTGCTAATGTAATTAAGTGCGTTCAGGGTGCCTTTTTTGCATAATTGCTAGCATTTGAATGCCAAGTTCCAACTACTATTTCAAACACCAATTCCTAGGCATACATTTAAATTAAAACACAGCCACCAAGCCACCAGTGGCTTTAGCTCGGATAACCAGCTGAAAAAAAAGTCGACTGAGCCAAACGACAAGGACGACGACTATTTTTATGCATTTTTCACAATTACCCATACGCCTCGTGTGACCGGCTCGGGGTCGGGTCATTACTTCACCTTGTGACTTTCGGTGGCGCAGTCAACCGGGAATTGGGTGTGCTGGAGGAGTGAGCGAGCTGGTTGGCTGGCTGCCTGACTGCCTGCCTGGCTGGCAGGCTGGTGGATACACGAATAATTTCCATAAGCTACAAAATTTATGCTAAAATAAGCGCCACATAAAATGCAAATAGTTATTATTACACTTTTTCTTGCTCGGCCAGGTTACACTTTCCCAGAGCCTCCCCTCAGCCCACAGCGCCGCCATCTACTTTGCGCCTGGCTGAACTCCTCCTCATCCCTCATCCGGGGCTGCCTTGAGATTCGCCTCGTTTCGCTGCGTTCGTCATAATTAAGTTATGCCCCGTGTTCCGTGCCCCGTTAAACCATGAAGAACGGGCTGAGAAGGCTGATGGGGCGGCAGGGTAGCCCCATAGTTCATTGCATGGCCACATATATTTTTTGGTGGGCTCGTGGCTAGCATCGTGTTGTGTACTACACGAGATTATGTTGATACTTATGATAATGATGCTCTCACCATATATCTGGCATGTGTATCTAGGAATCGAGCTGCCCTCAGCCTTTCTTAATGGTTAATGACAATCATAATACCTTGTCCCTCCTGCCCCATCCATGACTGTCTCTCCATTTTGTTCGGTTGCGCTGCTTCGGCATTTGGAAAATAATGAACATTGCCTGTGTGTATTAATTACTGCCATAATTCACAAGCCCCCAACACAACTGGCACTTGGCTATGGGACAGGCACAGGGACAGGTCCGGTCCGGTCCGCTGCAGTCCCTCCTTATAGCGTGTGTGTGTTGTGTATCTCTTTGGCAGAATACTCGTAATTTACGCAGTTCGTTCGCCTCGTTCGACGTACAATTTATTATTTGTCATCTGTTATTATGTCATTAAGGGCCCTTTTTTATTGCACTGGCGTTCATTTTTAATTATCATTTGATCAATTTTTTCACACTGCCAACTTTCGACAACTGTCCACGGGTCTGTACATTCTGTACATTCCCCTGTACGAGTACGAGTGGCCGAGTAAATTTTAATTTCATTCTGTTTTACATGGCAATTATGTTGTCGCAGGAACAATTGCGTTCAGGTATATCGAGTGGCCAATTATCTCCGGAAATTGAAGAGAGGAGTCGCCCTACATTTTGGGTGAAACATTTGGCTTTCATTTTAAAGGAACTGTTGATGGGTTTGTGTGATATGTTTCTGGGTTCTGGTTTTTTAATACACTAGTTCCTGATCTGGGTGGATAATAATAACCGATCGGACGAATTAATCTATCAATCTTATTTCTTTCTTTATGCTGCCTTCACTTCACTGATTGATATTTATTCTTGCCTGTTCCCTTCACAGTTTTTGGCTGCAAAAAGCTGAAATATGACAGAGGGTAAAGTTTGCATTTGATTGCATCACAGATTAAGCACTTCACATGGCGCTGTTCCCAATCGAATATTTCGCTCATCAATAAACCCGTTTCCATCAGTAACTGAAATTTATTCCGCGCACATAAGGCAAATATCGCTGCAATATTTTAATTTCTACTTGATGTTTGCTTAACAAACTTCTTTTTTTCCCCTTTTGTTTTATATTATTTGTTCTACGTGGATTAAATTTCATTCTTTGTGCACCACGCCGGAGGCCCTCTCGAGTTGCATGTAAATGTCGCAGCATATGAATAAATTAAAATTTCAATGAAACTGTACAGCAAAAACAAGGAACAGAGTGAAAATGAATGCAATTTAATTCGAGAGGGTCTCCAAATGAAAAGGATTTTCCATCAACCTTTAGATTACAGTCGCGCCAAAGGGTTTCTGGACTCATGTGTCCATAATCTAATTGGATTTCGGTTAAATTAAGTTAATTGCAGACTGGATAGGTGTGCCATTTGGAAATCAAATGGAATGGAGTTCACTGATGTCTTTTGGTAGTGAAAAGTGTGTTGTGCAATTCCATAAAATGACTTTCCGTGACTTTCATGAACCTGCTAATACATTTTTCAAATTTATCAAAATTAAATTAAATTATATTACATTTCAATTAAATCATGTCATGAGCTTCCAGTCTGGAATAAACTTAGTTCATTAATATTCATATATGCCAAGTTCAAGAGACGCAAATGTCTACACTGGTTTTGCATTATTAAAATTTAATTTATCCAAAACTCAGTCAGACATAATGGCACATCTTTTAAGCGAATGCAAAGGTTATATAAATTTGCATTCATTTAGCCTGTCTATCAATTATCTGTTCATAAGTTTTCCAGTTAGTTAAAAGTTTCCTTATCGACTTGGAAAAATGTAAATATGTCATCACGCGAAAGAAGTTTACTTTAATTTTAATATTGCATGTCTAGGTGGGTTTGCCTCTGGCAATTTTCTGTTGCCTCAGTTTGAGCAGCGAACCTCCATCAAGCTGGAAAATAAATCAAAGGCAGTTTACTCCTTTTCTTTTTTGTATGTTAATGGCCACAAATCACGTGGTTTTTTTTTTTGGATCGGAGCTCTGTTTCTGCCGCTCAATAGGAAAGCATTAGCCTGGCCCGATTCTCCTCAACTTTGTCGGACCTTTGCAAAGGTCCAAAGCTTTGGTCGCTGGTAAAGTATGATAAGTGACCCATAAGTGGGCTGACTTTGATTGTTGCCTTACGGATATGCATTTAGTGTTTTGAGACTCATTTTTGGCCATCAAATATTCATTTGAATGTGAAGCAAACTCGAACGCTTTGAGAATGTGTAAGAAAATCGACAAAAAATGCAGCGCACGCTCGCCATAAATTTATTGATAAATTTCGTTTTCGTTTGTCTGTTTGTCTGTGTATTGATGATTGAGAAGTTTCGCTAAACTCCATAAACTTTTCGTGCTCTTTAGCATTGTTCATCACTTCCTTAACTACACTTCAACTCGCTTAATACCTTTCACACTTTTCCAAGTACCCTTCCACTTCCTCAAGCATGTATTGCCCACTCAGCTGCCAACCAGGGATAACTACAATCCAAAAGGAGATAAACAAAAATAAGTCTGATCAGCGCAAATTGTCAGACAGCCAAAGGCGATGGCATCGGCATGGTCTCAATCAGTTCTGAGTGTCAAATTTGTTCTCCCAATTACCATAATAATATAGGGAGGGATGATCGGGGGGCATCGGGATGGAGAGACCAGAATGGTAGTCAAGACTCCGACAGTGAGCAAATCAAGCGATGTCGTTTATTACACAAGTGCGAGAACTTAATTAAAATGCCAAAACAAAGGCGCATGGTGGATGGCCCAGAGCTGAGGCAGTTGGTGGCCCCATCAACTATGCAGAATGCCAAAGTGAAAGTGATTGCCCTAACTGGGTGGTACCTCCTCTTGTTGGGGGGTGCTGCTTCAAGGAGTTCCGCACACCAAAAGGCGGGTGGCAGAGGGCAGGGATGAGGAACAATTCCGCTTGACTTTTATGATTGCTGCTTGACTGGCGGAATGGTAATGGCAAGTTGCTGGCTGCCTGCCGTCTTTTCACGCAATTTCAAATCCCAACTCAATTTGAGTAATTTTGCAGTTGAATCCTTTTGCTACGCTGCGGTTCCCAATAGCCACAACGAACCAGAGACAATGGCAGAGCTATAGAGCTGGCGCTGGAGAAATAGTAGACGGAGATGGCATTCCGCGTCCGTACCGTTGTCCATGCTTCCCATTATTATCAGCGCCCGACTTAACAACTCCATCTCCCTCTCTCTCTCACTATATATCCATCTGATTCGCTTCGGTATGCTTCTCTCTTTCTGTCATCATCGTCGCCATTCATTGTCCAAAGTTACATGACGCAAGTTGCGGGCTTTTGGTTATTGGTCGTCTGGTTCCTGCTGCTGCTGCTGCTGCCACTGCCACTGCTGCCTGGCTTTGTTAATTTAGTTCCCAAAACCACACCACACCACAGACGCACACAGACACTCGCACACCCACCCACGCACACCCACACACACACACACACATGTGCAAGGGGGCCAGGATGCTTTTGGGCAACGCATTTGGAGCATTTGCTTCATTTACTGCGTCGTTTGCCGCATTTTAATTGCTTCTCCTCACACCACACAGCGCTACAGTGGTGATTGGCTAAAGAGAAAATGAAGCAAATTATAAATGAAGTAGTTTCAGCCTGTAAATATATTTTATAGTATTTGATACTAATTAAAAGTGTTTCAATTACATTGAAGTTCATTCCAAAAGTATAATTGAGACAGAGCGAAGTCAGCGCAGTAGAACATCGCATTAAAGTAAAATTGGATATGCAAATAGATTATATGTAGCGCTGCCAGGCACTCCACTCAATTATATATTGACCCCAAAACAGTGCATATGCCCCAATCCCATTTCGATCGATCGAAAATGAGGTCCACTGTGGTCACAGGCGAAAAGGACTTGGCACAATGGCTGCCAGTTCGCCTTTCCTCCCCGCTCATGGACTCAGTCCGACACTGTCCCCGCGCACTTTCACCACATGCACATGTAAAAGTTTGTCAATCCACAATTTGAATGCGCGACATCATCGAAATGGCGTCCGTTTCCTGTGCCATTGGACACAACCCTTGGGCTTGGGACGGCCCCGTTGTCGCCGTTGCCTGCCTCTGTTTGACGCATAAACCTGAATGCCATTAAACGAAATGAGTTTCAGACGAAATTATCTTGGTGGCCTCTGCGGCTTCTGGCCATAAAAGAGCAACCAAAGAAAAAACTTCAGCAAAGAGAACGGGGGCCAAAGATTTTCCACTTTCGATTGTCGCGCCATCGTTCCACAGTCATCGTTCGATTTTTAATGTGTAACGATCAATCGCTAGCAGTAGGACAGCTGTGGGAGGTGGGGCTCTACCATGTCTGAACCATCTCGTAAACTGTTTCATAACTTAGTTAGCTGTTGGCAAGTGGAAAACTTTCATTAAGTTGCCCAGTAAATCAAATCAAATGAGCAAATGCACCTTAAGCAGCAGCCAGAGTCGGCCCTTGAAACAGTTCCTGTACCCTTAATCCCTCGACGCTTCGCTGCACTGCATTTGACTCTCCAAGTGGCATTAAAACAAATTACAAGTAATTAAAGACTCACTTTTTATTGAGAACAACGACGCCGTGTAGTTGCAGTGGAACTATAAGTAGTTGAGCTGGCTGGGATTACCTGCGCGGCGCACACTAAAAGAGGTAAAACATTTCAACTTGCATGGGTAGATTAATTCAGAAATTCATTTAAATGCATATTCGAAATTCGTAATATTAGATGGTAAGTTTTCTTTTGCACATTTATTGCTACTGATTCTCATGGACATTGTTTCTTATCCATAAGCTTACATTTTCCTTCGACTAATCAATATTCATAAATTTGTTCGCTTACCCAATCGAATTTACTCATCAGCGTAAGTTATTTGCTATTTTTTGCCACAGCATAAGCCAAAAGAAAAACAGAAATTCTATTTTAAATTGTGAGTATGAACAGTAGCCAAAGCAGAAACATTACCTAAGCTCTTCAAGTCGAAAACTTTGAAATTGCTAAAAGAAGAATTGTGAAAATGTTGTGAAACATTCAAGGTGCGGTATGTGCTCGTGTATAGCCTTGAAAATTAATGAATTTTCCAGAGAGCGCTAGAGGTTGAATGCACAAACAGGAGAACAGGAATAGCACAGTCGCTCAGGGCTTGTATCCATGTCTAGTCATGCGCTTATTCCATTCCAGTCCTGTGCTCACCCCAGTCCTTGGGCTCAGCCAGGTCCTCAGCTCATCCTACCTGCTAGCATCATCCGAGTTCTGTTCTCATCCCCTATCCAGTTCTCATCTGAGTCTTGGACTCATCCCAATCCATTTCGGATCTCCTGCCACTGCTCATCCTTGTCCCATGGTCCTCTCGTGATTGTTTACGTGGCGTTCCTTTCGCTTTGATTTATTGCACTTATCGGCAACAAACAATAACAACGGCCACGCTCACTTGATAAATGAATAAAGTTTTTATATTTTTGCGTTTGTTGTTTTTGTTTATGGTAATTAAAAAATAGGTAAATGTTCCTCAATCTCTCTCCCTTTACGCTTTTGTTCTCTGCGCCTCGCCGCCTCGCTGCCTCGACGTCTGTGCGCTGTTTTTCTTTATGGCCTGGCTGAATGTGCTGACAGTCGAGATTATTGACTCATTGGGCGCGTGCTGTGGCCAATGTGAAAATTAAACCGTAGCACACTTTTGGCGTAACGGTGGGAGGGGGCGCTGAATAACTGAGAGATTGGAAAATGTTGTTAAAAGTTTGGGCTTAATGAAAGATTACGCGGCATAATGCGAGTAAATAATGAATGATGGCTTATCGAAGGGTTGGCCTTGAGGCGTGACAGAAAAGCCTTAAATTGTTCTCAACTGAAAGCCATTGGCAGATAACACGTATAATGCCATCAATAAGTCGATCTATAATTAGTCTTATTGTCAATGAAATGGTGTTGAAGTGCGGTTAATTAGGGGCATGGAAAACAAACGGTGATTGAATTGTGTGATAAAAATTTGTATTTATATTGTAGAAGAGGATTATAGGGATTTAAGCAGAGGATTGCCAGAAATGAAATTATTTAACCATATTATCTTTTTAGCGCTCAAATCTATCGCAAGCTTATTATTTTATGTATTCTAAAGACTAAGAGTTGCTCGAAAATATCTCTCTTGTATCAGTCATAAATTTCATTGATGAATTTTAAAGAAGTTGAAGGAAACTTTCTTTCAGTTTGATTTTCGCTTTGCCCAAAGCTTTATATTACTTCAACATCCGGTCAATATTTTTATTTCAACATCATTATTTATCCAGTTCTGTCCCTTGTATTGTCCCCTTCCCTTTCACAGTATTTTCTTATTTCATAGTCTCTGTCCCCCCCTTCCTTACACTTCCTATTATGTGTCAATACATTCGCAACCCTTACAAATATCTCTGTATCTCTGTCTGTGTGTATTGTGGATATTATCACTCAATTTCGAACAGCTGCTTGCAGTGCCACTCATCACCAATGCAGCCAACCGAACTCTTTTGCGAAATGTGCAGTTTGTTTTTTATTACAAGAAAAACCAACTTCAATGGTGCTGTCATAGCGGGACTTCAGTCATCCATTTCTGGATGGTGGGGAGGCTAAATACCAAACGGAAATCGCATTTTAAATGAGCCATGAACCAGAAATCAAATTGAGCTCTTCTGATATTCAACTAATGATGGCGCTGGGAGACCAGAGAATAGTTAAGCATTGGCTAGAAAATAGCCAAGAGAGTTTTACATATATTCGAATTCATTTTAATATTTCTATAATATTCCCTGTTATTCCCAAAAGTTATATCAAGAAATTATTGTTCTGACGCAGAAGCGGAAGAAAATTCTGATGGCTAATTGTTAATAAAAAAAAAAACGATTTAAATTTTGCCCATGCACTGAGCAAAAAGGTCCTTAAGCGCTATCAAAAGAAATCCAATAAATAATTGTAATAAAATGTGTAAATTTATTGAAATTGATTACATTTTCTAAGTATTCCAAGCTTAAACTTTTTCAAATTGCATTGCCTCGGTGTAGATGCCATTAAGTAAGGCCAAGTCGGCGCGGGACACGCCTCCTCTCAATCGGTATTCGCACGTTAACAGGCAAAAGCAATTACAAGTTTTGTGTGTGTCTGTGTGTCGGCGCATATGGGATATGCGAAGGGTGCGTGTAATCTATTATTCCGCTGAAAGTGGTAATTCCGGTCAGTAAATAACACGCACGCCTCTTCCAATGCCGAAAAGAATGCTCTATATCTATACCTACGGTATACATATATATATGTACTATATATGAGTATGTATGTATGTGGATGGTCGTCGTGTCGATTGGATTTTAAGCCACCAAAAACAGACAACAGTCGGCAAAACAACGAACAAGAAGTGAAGGCCCCCAGAGCTCAACCGTCTATAATTCCTGTGTAAAGGCCCATAAATCCATGGGGTTGCTGCTTACATATGCGCCATTTCACACCGTTACCGTTAGACACACTCGCACACCAATGCACACCCCCACACCCATTCAGCCATCCACCTTTAGCCATGCACACACACACGCACATTTACATACGGGCTTAAGCTCCAACTATTGCCAGTTATCGATAAAAATGGTGTACGCCTTTCAGCAAAATTGCTTTCCGCCTGTTTTTCAGAATTCCTCCCCGATCGCACAACCTAATCCCCCCTCTCCAGCAGGGGGTCCAACTTCGATGAACGCTTTATAAATATTAAATTTTACTATGGTTTAAAAATATTTTCCCTGCTGTTTTTTCTGTTTCTGTTTTCGTTGTACATCCGCTTCGATGGCAAAAATTAAACAAGATTTTACTGCTTGATTAATTTTTGTTATGGGTTTGGGGGGACTTTTTTAATTGCATTAAATTTGAATTTTAATTAAAACAGAGAACAAGTCGACAAATTTCTTTTTATTATTTAACTTAAGCTGCAGAAATAGTCGGAGAAATGTGAACACAAAGCTATGCCAGAAAGAACACAAGCAAACAAAACAAAAAACCAACAACGAAAATTAAAATAAAATTTAAGAATTTATTATGAAATACGGTGAAATACGTTTTTAGTTGAGGAAAGGTATGAGATTGATTGTCTTTCGATCATATATACTATCCAATGCTTTATGTCATGCAATTTTAAAATAATTTCAGTAGTTTTTACATCCGCAATCGACAATTTGTTTATGAAATCAGAAAATTATTATCTGATCAGCTTTATATCTCCTATAATAAAGTTATTAAATGCTAATTAAATAGAAAATATTTCGATAATTATCAAGTGAATTTTTCATAATTATCAGTATGGCATTTGGACACTCAGATTTATAGGTATAGTTTGAGAAAAACCAAAATCTGATTATCAATTAATTATGTTATGAAATGCCAGTTGTATCCAATCAGTTAAAGTGAAAAAATCTATAAGTGCACCGAAAATATGCCATTCAAAATCCTTTGCATCAAAACCAGCAACGACTTTAGAAGGTTTTCCTTTGCCATGTCATTTGGGGACTCTTTTGAAACGCACAGTTCCCTTGGTGTAGGGGTTAACTATAAATAACTATAATCTGAAGCCCACCCACACTCCCACGACCAAAAAGGCCACGTTAACAGTTTTGACAGTTTTCAATTTCGGTTGCCACACAAATTAAAATCGCTTCGACAACAGAACCACGACAAAAGACAAAACGACGCCAGCTGAGGCTTCAACGAGTAGAGCTGGGGCACAAGTTTAGTGTGACCAAAAGGAACAACAACAAAAAAAACCCGTCTGTCTGGTCATGGCAAAAGGTCGAGGTTGGTATTGGAGACGGGGTGCCACCGGAGCCGGGGTTAGAAGGCCGGACAAAAGACGGGAGCGAGGGAGAGACACAGTGAGCTCTTTTGCCTATTCGTGCGATTTGTTTGTTTATTTGTATGCCAGTCTCTGTTTGCTGTCATTGTAGTAGTAGTTCTGGCCCCTGATTAGAATCGCACAAGCACAGATACCCCCAAAAAAAAAAGCACACAGACACACACGCACACACAGATACTGCACACATGACGAGATACAAATGGTGGAGAGGTGCGCACCGTAGGAACGAAATGGCAAAAAACACATAAATACATTTATACACAAAACATATATCTTACTTTTATTGTTATTTAATATTTCTGGCGTTTTATGAAAATATAGTTGTTCACTCACACCACAACACCCACACACGCCCATACACAGACAGACAGACAGACAGACAGACAGACCGCAATTGTAATATTTTTCTTTTTTTCTTTCTTTGTCGTTTTTCCTTACAGCCGCCTCAGTCTGAGTGTCTGACTGTCTGACAGCACCCAGCGAATATTTCGCGACATTATCGGGCACGCATGTGTCAACTGCCGACGACTCAGTCACACACACACACGCAGCCACACTCGCACACACAGATACAGCTAGAACTGAAAAAAGGTACAATAATAAAAACCAATAAAAGTGACAAATAAAAAGATTTATGTGATTTATATGCATGTGAGTGTGTGGTTATGTGTGTGTGTGTGAGTGTGCGTCTGCGTCTGCGGCAACTCATTTTCCTCTACTTTAACATGTTTTCTATACCCTGGCACTACTTGAAGGTATCACGATTCGGACTAGCTGTTTGCCCCAAAGAGACTAGAGACTTTGTAAGCTCTAAGTTAGGACATGTGACAGATGGGAGGTGTTAAGGAATATAATGCTTAATTAGCCTTTATTTTAGCCTTAAGTATATTGGGCTTGCAAGGGAGAATTAGTGATAAAATCCTTCGCATAAGTCCTTTATGCTTGCATTTATCTATTTATATTGTTCTTCTTTCTGTACTCTGGAGCAGCATTTTGGGCTCTATTGGATATTGAATGGTAAGTTCGATGCCTTGGATCGCCTTCAACTTGACACTCAAGATCTTGCCTGAGCAAGGACCTGAGCCCTTGGCTGTATTCTTTTAGAACAGCAAAGTGCAAGCTATGAATTTTATATTTTTCACGTTTGTTTTTGTTGGCTCCATAGTCAGATTGGGCTGATCAATATTGGACTTTGCGTCACAGTACATATTTTTAAGTTTCATTGACTCGAGTTAGAGCATCCGATTGTCGTTGCCGAAATGCTCATTGAGATTACCCCATTTCTTCAAAATTGTACTTTCTTTGGCTGCTGTTACGCTTTGCCTCTTGCTGTATGACAGAGGGATGCACAGGCTGGAACAACTGAGTGAAGGTGGCCCAATAACAATTCATTTCCCATTTCATTTACATATCAAATGCGGTACAGGAAAACAAAAAAACAACGAATTTAATTGTGTATGTGATTTATGCATATTATACCATAATTTACAGACACACACAAACAAAACAAAAAGGGAATAGAAAACAGCAGAAAGTAGGTTTAAAGAGTGGCCCAGCTGCTGATGTGTGTGTGATCTGCGATTGGTGACAAGCACAAGAAGAAAATTAAATGGAAATAAAGCCAGTGTTACTTACAGCCATTTGACTTACTTTGACAGTTGTGTGGGCGAATGGGGAAAACGAATGCTCGTAGAACCATCTCAATGCGAAAAGAGTAGAAAAACAAAACAATATGCAAATGCGATTAGAGAGCATATACACATGCAAAGGTAAAGGACTGAGAGTGAGAGTGAGACTCACTTGGGTACTCAGCTTGCTGGCAGGAAGAACTCGATTGGATGAGAAAGCTGTCCAGAGAGTTGGCCACATCGGAAGCGATGATAAGCCTAGCCCTCAAGGCACGGAAGTCTCGAAAGTAGGTCAAGCTAAAAATGGATATAAAGCGAGCAAAGATTACAGATGTTTTGCCACTTCAACCTGAACGAGAATGGGCTTTAAGATAGTGCAACTAAAGACAGTACACGACCCTTGGCCCCACTCAGCAACACACTCGGCATCAATATCAATTTACTTGCTCCATTCTGCCGATGCGTTGCGATGCGATGCGATGCTCGGAATTGTCATTAGGAAATTTGTTTATTTTTCATTTTCCCAGGGAAAGCAAATACAAACAGGAGACAGCCACCAACAGAAGCAGACAAGAAAGAAAGAAAGACGATGCGCCATCGATTTTCATCTGCTAACTGAAGTTGGTTGTGTACGTACTACGTACTACGTATGGGTACCAACGTATGTACGAGACTCGCACTACGAGTATTCCTTTTGTTTGCCAGCAAATCGTGACAGTTGACATATTTTTTTGTCCTTACTATTTTTCTTGTTTTCATTTTAAAGGACACCACACTCACACACACGCGGTCTCCTTAGCGACATCTTGCGGTACAGTTGCGCTCACTTCTCGCTTGTCATTATGGCAAATGTAAACGGAAATATCGCCTTGCTGCTGCTTCTTTGCCTTCTCTGACTGATTACTTATGTGTGTGTGTGTGTCTGTGGCATACCTTTTGGTCTATTGAGCGGATTGGAACTACAGCCTGTTTGCATATGCGTAATATCTGATCAAATCGAGGCGGTGTCGGGAGGATCTCGCTATTCATATGTTAAGAGAGAAGATTACTAAAAGACGATTGAAAATCTTACGAAATTGACCAGAGGAGAACAGAAATATTATTTTAAATACATATCAATTAGATTCTTGGATAGTTTATTCTATACATCAAACAAGTTGAATATTATATGGTATTGTTCACGGCAGCACCTGTAACAGAGCCGCAGCGCTGTTAACACCCCAGATTAACAGCCTGTTACCGCTGTCGGCTACAGTTCCCTGTAAGTGCTCTCTAACAGCGTGCTCGAGCCTGCTCTCACGATCGACACGGCTCTAGAGCGGCCTGAGCTTATAAGCTACATCTTCAATTCGCTTCTCCGCACTTGGTGTTTCAACTGCATACAAGGAAGTACACATACTCGTATATAACCAAACCCATAAACAACATTAATAAATTCTAAAAATATCCTTATAGAAATTAAATGAAAAACAGTACAAACATATGAGTCACAGCGACGACTTCATCAACAACAAATCGAAAACAAATTGAGCTAGATATAATGTTTCGAAGTTTCCCACACAATTCAATCATCAAAAGCAAATCAATAAAAAATTCCAGGGCACCCACCGAACACAAACAATTAAGCACTAGATTTTGTTTACAAGCCCAACAACCAGACCACCCCCGCGATACAAGCCAGGCCCAAAGGCCTTTAATGAGCCACATTATTTTGTCATAAAGTTCAAGCGACCGCAAGAAACAAAGTGCACAAACAGGCAACACCAGAACAGACGCAGCACTTAGACATGGCTACGAAAGCGAAAACCTAATGAACAGACATAGATACAATCGTACATCCTTTATTTGTCTCAAGCTGTCGCTGTCATAAAATCAGAACCATGAAAAACGACATTATACAAGAGTGGGGAGCCAGATAGAGAGAGAGAGAGCAACACCGAAAAACACTTAAAACAAGAACAAATAAAAAAAGACGAAACCAAATTAATTGCTCCACATGGCATAGAATATATTGGATATAGGATAACATGCGATATTGATGATAATAAAAACCATAATGGTGAAGCCACAGCTACAGCCACAGCCCAAGGAATGGCTCCATCCCAACGAAACGACACGACATGAAACGAAAATTCGATTTTCGCCCCTGGGTTGGCTTTTTTTGTCTTTGTCATAAACTCAACTTAATTTCAGACAAATGCGGCTAATGACGTCGACAACAGAGTAAGTAAGTCCAATTGTCGGAAACTCCTGGGCTGTTTCGTAGTTGGGCGGGCGAGTGCGCAAGTGTGTCTCTTGGCTCAGACTGGCAAGTGTCAACTTAACTCAAAGCCAACAAAGTTACTTGAGACATTTTTGGATGCTCAGTACTATCAGAAAACAAGGGTATATGGGTTTTTGTGGGTACTTTAAGGCCTGTAAAATGCAAAAATCAAATATTTACGTATGGTAAAAACACTGGGTTTAAATAACCTTTGAGCTAAATTAAATTAAACTAAAATCTCCTAGAGATACCCAAGTTCTATGAAAGTCGAAACACAGTCTGAGATCAACGACCAATGATATTTAGGATTAGTTTGCTTACCACACATAGAAATTTCCAAGAATATCCTCGCATTATATTCGACAAACAGTTCCACAAAGTTCTCCCTTAACTCCCATACGGAGAAGCCCTACTCTATGAACAAACTTCAGTACTTCTCTCTTAAGTCACACACACACCCACAATGGACCCTTAACTTTTGCGCTAATTTCAGCCAACAAATATGAACTCTGGTGTCGTATGGTCGTAGCTCAAATTGAGAGTGTGTAAGTTCTGAAACAGTGCTGAAAACAATTCGAAATAAATTCATTTCTGTCGCTAGGCATAGACAAACAGAAGCACACAGAAAATACACAGCGACAAAAAGAAGGCAGAAAACTTTTGTGTTTGCCAGCAGAAAGCACACACACACACAAATAATACAAAACAAACAAAAATCTGAAACAAAAACAGAGCAAAACAAAACGAAAGTCGCAGCGGGAGTCATGTGTTTGTTTTTAAGGCCTTCACGAAGAAAAAAAAAAGAGGAAACGCTATTGAGATTAAATTAAATTGATTGATTTGTAAAGGAAGTCGGTGTGGGGAACTTAAGCTTAATGCGTTTTCCGTTGAATTAATTTATTGTTGAATGTCATTAAACACTCTAATTGACCAGCATTTTGGGGTGGGATATATACATATATGGAAACGCCAAATTATAGTCCATTGTCCTCGTCTTATAAATAATCCGTCAATTGGAAAATTCTTTTTTATCTTCTTATCATTAAGCTATAATTTCATTAAACAATTATAATATATATTTAATAATTCACAATAAAAGCACTCGAACAAGAAATAGTAATTTTTCAATATATTTTCAATTTTCTATGCATCTCCATTCATTCAGCCATCTCACAGTTTTTACCATTTATTACTATTTTAATAAATTTTCCAATATTTTCATACACATTCCCTATTTCCTTTTCCTTTTCATTTGCAGTTCTTGTGGTGGGCCACACAACCGTAGGTCAGCTCTGGATATGTGGCTATGGCCACTTCCATATGGGCCCCAAGCGTCACAATCACTTAACACACCAGTCACTCAGTCCCGCTCTGTGCATCCCTTGATTGTTATTCCTTTGTTTTCGTTTTGGAATGCATCTGAAAATGTATCTATTTGGCATCTCGTGCACTCCAACATGGCTAACAATTCGTTTTTCCTGTATTTTCTGCGGTTGCTGCTCCTCCAGCCCATCCGCCATTCCATTCCATTCCATCCGACGAGGCGGCCATTCCATGCCATGCCCGTCGAAGCGGTTCACTTTTACACGTTTTCATAACTTTTTATGCATTCCCTCCCGTCATTGTATTTGTTTCAGTTTTCTCCCCTTTTTTATAGCCTCATGATTTTTTCTATATTTTCTATATTTTATTTGTTTATTTTCTTCTTTTTTTCTGTGTTCTCTGTGGCTGTTTCTCTTTTGGTTTTGCTTTTTACGATGATGTTTTGCTGGTGTTCGACGAGTTTACTCTGTGGCATGGCACGGTGGAAGGGCAGTGGGCCTGGCATGATCTCTGGACTGGTCGGGTCGGGTCTGGTCTGGAAGTTTGTTTGTTATGTTGGCATGTAAAATATTTGTATAAAGTGCATTTATAACCATTTTATTATTTGTTTGCATTTATTCAAGTGCCAAACGTGTCGGGACCGGGACTGGGCACTGGGCACTGGGCTCTGGGGCTGCATCTGAGGGGCTTAGCACATTCTGCATTCGCTATTGCCATTTCTGTTTCTGTTGTTTTATTTTGTTTAAATAATTGGTCAGAGAGCTTATGGCTGGTTTGGCTTAACACATTGAAAAATTGGTGACTTTATTAATAAATATGAGCATACTGCTGCAACTGTATGAAAACTGTATGGAAAATGCCAACCAATCAAGGTTTTTGTTTCATGTATGTATATAAATTGGATCAGATGGAGCAGCTCTAGTGTTCCACAATTAAGTATATATTTTCCTATTCCTGTTCATGGACTTGCAGAGGAAAATCCATTTTGTTTCGTTCGATTTAAGGTGGACAAGAAACTTCTCTTGCCTTTACCTTGGCATATTAAGCCCAAGCAGTGCCTCAAGTTAAACTAAAATATAAGAAAATACCCTTAAAATATTTCAACTTGGCGCAGTGCTAAGAAATCATGTTGTAATGCCACCTTTCATGCCATTTCCAGCTATCCAAATAAGACGGGAAGAATTTTCTGGCACGCAGACAGGAGTCCTGGGCAGGCAGCCCACAAATGACTTCGGAACGACAGCAATTGCAGGGGAAACACGCGCGTTTTAAAATCATCCACATTATCATCAGCATTATGGCAGTTATGCGGCACCATTTATGCCTCCATTTGCGTGCCGGCGGCTGTTTCCTCTGCCTCTGCCGCTGCTGCTGCTGTCTGTCATTCATTAGGCGACACAAAATGTGCAAAGTAGGAAGACAAGCCGAAGCGACAAGAGAAACAAAAAAAATATATATGTAGTGTAGAATCTAGTACAGCAGAGAACATCAAATCAAATTACATGGCAACGGTAGCAGGAACACGGGCGCTTAAAAATCTTTACCATTCCACCAGGCAAAAGTTGCGAATGGAGCTGTAGAAATGGTCTTAGCGATGACAACGTGACTCGATCACAAAACAAGCAAGAGAAAAGAATACAGAATTAAAATATAAAATATAAATCGATATATAAATTAAAACTAGTTAGACCTATGTCTCTTCTTAAATAAATCATAATGCCCATATCCCTCTTCTTCTTCTGCTCACGACTCTGGATGGACCACCTCTAAGTGGGTGGCCACGCTTCCCCACATTCGACTTCTTACGTACACCCGTCTGACGTGGTGAGGGGGGGGGGGGCTCGATGTCTAGCTTGTCTGTGTCGGCGACTGTCTGATGCGGAATCCAGAGCAATGTTTCTGCAGCTGCTTCATTTATTTAATTATTTCCGAGTGGAGGGGCCTGCTACCAGTCCCCATTCCCCTTTTGAACAGCCCCCCACCCCTGCACAGCGGGAATGCCTGCTGTGTTTGTTTCTTTCTTTCTCACTTACTTGATGTAATTTACTTTATTGTTATATTTCTCTTTTGGGCATTGTTGTTGCTGTGCAAACATTTGATTGTTTGCAGGAAATTGCAGAAATTAGTTTTCGACGATTGTCGAGGCCCAAAAAGCATCCCCATACGCCCGCGCACTCGTAATTGTGTGAAATCACAGTTGAGCAGTTACCCAACACTGATTAAAGTGTTTTCGCGCACTGAGTACAGCCTAATGTAACGAGTATGTATTTCTGTGCAGTCATAAACAGACTCACTCCACCCAACTCCACCCAACCAAACACACATGTGTTTTACGGTATATGAGGGGCATTGAGAAGCCATAAAATGAAAATACGCAGCTCAAACAATTTCCTTCTAGTCTTGATCTTGGTGTGGGATTTTAGCCGGAGCTGGGGTATTTTTTATGACACATTGATTTTATGATTTTTAGCACCCAACGGTGTAAAACTTGACAGCCGTGTCCTGCGAGAGACAGCGCAAAAAGCGCAAAGTTGGGAGCGGCGGAGCCTCCACGCACTTAGGAGATGTGACGGGATTTCAAGGGATTCCAAATGGAGCTTAGGCTGTGAAACTGTCGCTACAATGTCCTTTTGTGGGTATTTTTTTCCTTCTTTCAAAAAGGGTTCGCGTGTATCCTAAGAAATGGCTTGCAGATAGCTCGGAGTTGGCGCCAAGAAAATTTATATTTAAAGCACATCTGAAGACTTTTTATAATAACTATAAGCACGAATATAATTTAATTTTTAAATATCATCCACATATTGTAGAACGAATGAATATCTTTCAAAGAGTATCTCAAACGTTTGAAATAGTTCTGAATAATTCTGATATATATTTTCTTGTATATTTTCTCTGGCACATTACTTTTGTTTTTCATTTAAGCTACACTTTCCACCTCATTTAACCACATGTTCTGTTGCCGTCTCAGCTCTAATCTCAGCGCATCCAGGCAGTCCACACAGCTGGGTCTCTACTCCTTTGCTTGTACACCGCCCACTTCCACTTGCTGAGGCAACCATTTGCTTAGCTCTTGGCACAAGTCTCAGAACACATGCTCCCCAAGTTGCGCCACAACATCATCCATCAAATCCATTTTATATGGAAAGTGAGGAAACGAACTACCAAACAATTTTTATGATGGCTCGGACACATTTTCTGCCCTAGGCGCTGTCGAGTTCCTTAACCCTTTGGCAGGCCATTGGGCTTGTGTTTAATGCTGCAACTTTAACACATAAATGGTTCAAGTACTGTAGGTCTCTCTTTACACTCTCCCCTCCAGTGCAATCCTCTGCTATCCAATCCTATGCCAACTGTCTAACTCTTGTTCAATGGCCATGTTTGGTTTTTCGATTTTTTATTTTTTTTGTATATTTGTTACAAGTTTGTTTTACGTTTGGATTTCTTGTTTTCAGGAGTTTTGTGTTTACGAACATTTTCATAGTGCCTGGCCATGGAGGTACAGGGTAACTGGGGTAACTCAGTTAATCGATTTATTGAACCGAATGGGAATTCCTTAGGTTTGAGGTACCAACATGTAGCAACACAGTAAAGGTGGCTGAAAGTTTTTATATAAGACATGTAGGGTCATGTCATAGCATTCAATTAGTAAGGAAAACGAGTCAAAAAATTGGATAGACAAAGCGAGAGATTGAAGGCAAGGCCATAGCTGGATAACAGACTAATGGATAAATTATCGTATAGATTGCCAATACTCCCTGCAAGGTACAAAACAATTCGTACATCCAACTCAAACCTCCTTGGTTCACAAGATTTTATTTGTATTTTTTATTTGCCATTGAAGCGTGTCTCATTCGTGCAGGGTCGAAAGCATTTCGCAGTGGCATAGTTGGAGTGTGGTGGGAATGGGCATGGGGTTGAGGCGCACACATCTGTGGATACGCGAGACACGCACGAGAGATTTCTGAATTGCCAGAACTCTCTGCCACCCCCTCTCCGTTCAGCATCGGCATCAGCACCTCTTTTGGCTACGGGCAGCCTTCTGCTCACGGGTGATTCATCACGGGCTGCTTCCGGTTGGCGCAGCGCAAATATTTTCATAATTCGCTAACTAACCCAAAAGCACCAAAAAAAAGAAAAAAAAACCTGCATGCCACAAAATCAATAAGTTTGGCGTACGTGTTATGCTCTAATGCTTCACAGAGGATGGGACTGGCTGGCTGGTTGGCTGGGAGATACACCAGAAACGGAGCACCAGAGCCAGTGCTCATGGCTCCTGGCGGTTTTGAGTTCACAAAAACTTTTCTATCTCTAAATCTTTGCAGAGGTATGCTGATTTCTACTAGCTGTTCGCAGTGCAGATACAAATATTTCTTACAAATTGGCACATTAAAATATTTCTATTATTTATATTATTATTTCTATCCTTGCAATCCATTTCCAAGGGTACCCTGCGATTTCAAACCCCAAGATTCATTCTATTTTTTGTTTTGTTTTGTTTTTGGATTTGGGCTTTGGCTCAAGCTGTCGATAACTTCATCGATGGGGAACAACAACAACAACAAAATATGCAGAAAAGTTTTTGGCTTTTTTTCGGTCAAGAGGGGGGCGGGGAGCGGGTGACACGTGTTGGCCATTGGAGAGTTGATAATATAGCAAACTGTGGCTTGCCACTTATTAATGGCCACTTGGCGCTTGGCGAGAGTCCTGCCTGTGCATCTCCGTGGGGCTCATCGCATCATCATCGTGGCTCATCATAACAAAAGCTTATCGCACTAACTTTTCCAATAATAGGCTCAGATGAATATGATTTGCAATGAGTCGCCGCGGCGGGGCCAAAAGTCAGCGCTAACTTTGTGGCCATTTTGATGTATGTTTTTTTGTGGCAATTTGATTAACAGATTGAGTCCATCAGGGAACACCCTGAGCATTAAAAAGTCACATGTACAATAGAGGGAAGTTTAAAAATGAAAGCTGCAAATTTGTTGGATTATAATTTGTTGCCAGTAAATGTATTAGGGGGATGGGATCCTGCAGGTTCGATCAAATGCTGTAGGAAACAAAAATACAAAACGTTCAGAAATTAGCACAAATTTAAAGAACGTCCAGGGAGTGCAAGTATGATAAGAATTATTCGATTTAAGCTCTTAAAATGTAGCCAAAAAAAATATCAATAAAAAATCAAAATCTTTTCTACTTGATTACATAAGTTAAGGATCATAAGAATTGGGAAAAACATGTCTTCTATAAGTTATGAATACAAATATCTGTCTTTTAAAAACAGACCCTCAGCTGCGCTTTCTTCTGCCTGTAACATATTCCAATAGTTCATGTAACTTGCTCCACTTCTCATAGCCAAATTTCGAACCACATTTATGTAAACCCCAAAACTGTCAAGCTCAAGATTTGTTTTTGCGAGTATTAAGGAATTTTTGAGAAATTCCAAGTCCCCTAACAACGAGCCGGGTATCAAGCATTGTTTGCACACGCCGCGCTAACAAGCCAAGTAAATAGAGGAGCACCAACGAACGTCTGGCTTGGCCAGAGAGAGGGGGAGAGAGAGAGAGTGAGTGAGTGCCCCGGGTGGAGGCGTCTCATTAAGTGCCCAACAGTCCTCAATACACAGAATGCTCAGCTGGCTCCAGCCCCCCACAACCAGTGGGACATTGTCAACATTTCGTGCAGCAGTCAAAATTGTCTGGCAGGAAATGAATTTACTTTTTGGGTGGGGTGGGGGGAGGGGCTGGCAAACCAGCAACCGGAAGCTCGCTGTCATAGTTGCTGCCATAATTATCTTGTTTACAAGGTGAAGGTGCCCTACTCAGGTCCGGGTTCGGGCTCCTACACACACACACAAAAAACCCAGCAGCAAACTGTAGCAGCAGCAGTGGCAGTGGCAGCAGTGGCAGCAGCAGCAGCAGTGGCAGTCATTTACTGGCTGGGGGCCCTTAAAATTTATGACTGCACAACACATTGGGTATATTAATTTGAATATGATTGGCCCTGGGTAACGATGGAGCCAGTTCATAATGTCAAGCAAACGTGTAGGGAAATGGCAAAAGTGGCCAACACACACACACACAGTTATAGCAGCATATAGCCATGCCAGTGAGGTCATAAAATATTTGTATTTCAGATTAGTAAAATGGTCCATTCTGCTCCCTCTCTCCCTCTCTCTCTCTCTCTGGGTATCTCTCTGGGTATCTCTCTGTCTGTCTCTCTCGGTCATTAATTACAGTTTTCACTCTCGTTTGTTGATTTCCAAAGAGATTTAGAGAGAGATGGGCTTTTAGGGCAGCTCTCTGACAATTATTAATCGTGTTGGCTGTCGTCCGGTTCGCCCGGTTTCATCTCAAAATTCCAGCCCAAGAATTATTGTTTATTAGTGGGGAAAGCAGACCCAAGCAGGAGGTCAAGTGCAGGCCAGACAGAGGATGGCATTAGGGCTCAGTTAAGCATATAAATGATGCCAGCATCAGGATCAGCAGCAGACAAGAAATCATGTTCTCATTGTCTACCTTTTTTAGTTTGGGATAGAAAGGACTTAGCGGACTTGGCGGATAGCATTTGCAAGAGAAAACTTTTATTTAAACCAAATAAAATACCCTCAGTTATCCCATCACTTGTATCGCCATTTCCTATATGTATTAAACAATTTATATGGCAACAAAGTGAACTCCCAGGCCATCTCTGGTTGCTCGGTTTTCGGTGCCACCCAATTCCCAGGCACATTTGTCACTCGAATTAACCGAAAAACTCAAACATCTTTCACTGCTCTCCACCCTCCAGCACCTCCTCCACCTCCTCCACTAAGCTCTAGTGAACAAATTTATCATTGCCTACTTTTTAGGCACTCGAAGCCTGAAACTCAAAGAGCTTCTCGTCAAAAACTAAGCCAGTGCCTCGGTCCACGGACGTCTGGCACACGTCAAGTAGAGCAGCAGCAGCAGCAGCAGCAGAAGCGGTGAGAAATCCAGTTCGGTTCGGTTCGGGGTAAATAAGAACCCTTCAGCAAGTTCATTAGCCCCCAAATGGGTTGAAATAATGCGACAGAAAAAACGAGTAAGTAGAGAGAGGAGAGGGTGAGAGGGAGACGGCCAAGCCAGTGCAAAGAAAATACAAATTAATAGCAAATTAATGAAATGTAGGGAGACACAGGGAGAGAGGGGAAATGCAAATGTAAATGAGAGAGCAGAGGCGGACAGAGATGAAAGAGAAAGAGAAAGAGAGGCAGCGCTTAGATAGAGACTGAGAGTGGATAAAGTTGAGGCTAAGAATCAGCCAACCCGAAAAATGGGTGCAGGGAAAAAGGGAAAAACCCGGGAAAATGTGTCAAGCCAATGCCCCACCATCATGCATCTCCACCTACCCTTCCCTGCTACCAACCCCCCACTAGCCATAAACCATTGAAAGAATTTGCAGTAATTAAACAATTTTCACAGTGACTCTGGCTCGTTCATTACGGCAATTTTTCAGCTCAAGTGTTGCATTTTGTTTGCGCTAATATCCGGGTGGTGGCCCAGCCAACCCCCTCCGAGCGAGCTCCGCTCCTTCCCCCCCCTAACTTTTACGACGCTCTCAAATGTTATGAGTGCCAGCAAATTAGCAGAAATTGCAGACAAGCAAGACGGAACGGGGGGGGTGGCGGCGGGAAATAAAGTCTAAATCATGGCAGCTGGAAAATAGCTGACAAGAGAAGGGCAATGGGAAAACGGCAGACTAGAGAGGTAGAGTGGAGACGAACAGTTGGAAAATGGGGCGCAGGAAAATGCTGCTCTTAATTGTTAAAGCGAAGTGCATTTTACAGGAGGGGAAAAAGCCGCGCCACTCCAAGCCAAGTAGAAGCAACTTGGCTAAGAGAGCAGCCGCCGCAGCTCACCTTGATCCTTCCGGGGAAAAAGCTCAAGACTTAAGGAGAGCAGCAAGCAGCAAGCAAAAAGGAGCAGCGAAAAAAGCAAAACAAATTGGCCGACCGTCATTTGCTGACACAAAAACCTGCCACATTAATTTTCCCGCTGGCAAATCTAGGCCAAAACAAAGAGCACAGCAGCAGACCAGCCAGCACAGGAGCCCAGTCAAAGGCAAAAACAGCAAAAACAAAACAAAAAAGATTGAATTAGACAGGACACAAGGCAAACAAATGCGGCCAGCGCCTAAACAAAGACGCCATCTATTTAGCCAAGGAGGACATCTTATTTCAAGGATAATAGATATCAAACAAGCCAAACAAATGGGGACAAACCAGCCAAGACACACACACACACACACACACAGACTCGTGCATGTAGAAGGAGAAGGCATTGATGGAATATCCTTGTAGAATTCCGTACCAAAAACAACAAAAATCGACCTTGAACTGTCGTAGACATTTTGGCAAGCTCTTTAAGGTATTTCCTCCAAATGTGTTGAAGAAAAAATTCATCAATTCAATTCATAAAAAGCCATTAATTCGATTCACATTGCAACTAATTTTCCTATGCAAATTCAGTTCCACTTAGTACTTTGTACAGTTACAGTTTCCCACTGGTAAACACTGCAGTTTATTCCTTGGCTATTACAGGAAGGCAAATCCCTCCCTATCGCAGCTTAAATCATCTACGAAACTATCGCTACTTCCTCCATGGCAGCTGCTTTTCCCTGTTCCCTGTTCCATGCGGGTTGCCTAACTTTCTTACAAAACTTTTTCCATCATGCATAACCCTTTCCAGCATTTACTCGTAATTGAATGCCATTAAGCCATCTGAATGGTCTGCAAGCAAATACTTACATATGTACCGCATAGCACATATATATATACATATATTGGTATAGCATTCCTTTCCACACCATCACTCACTCACTCTTATGCACTCACTCGCTGGGAATACAATTACATAAATGTCACATGTTCCGTGGGGCATAATCAGGCAGAGCTGGCAATGAACCGCTACATAGACACAGACAAGAAAAAAAAAATATCCAAAGTGTGCTTGGAGGAGTGTGCGGGAGAGAGAGAGTGTGAAAAGGAAAAAAAATGCTCTCCATCAATCAAAATGATCATTCCAATGCGCAGAAAAAAAAACAAACATTCAGCGGAAACGGAAACGGAAGTATAACGAGCCTGGGCCGGGCAAAAAGAATGTTAAAGGTAAGCCAAACAATGGCCAAGAAGGAAATGCCATTTGGTAAATGTTTAGCATGTGTGTGTGTGTGTGTGTGTGTGTGTTTGTATTTGTGTGGGTGACAATAAACAAGATGGCGTACAAACAGCAAACAAATAGACGGCCTACAACTTTGTTTACACAAACACTTTGGCAAAATGTCGGCCACATTGCGTATACGCCACCGTCACCACCGACCGACCACACCACACCACAACACAGGCAAATGCTGCGCCCTCTGACATACTCACACTCTTTGCGGGGGCATGTGGGGCAGCTTGCACGGCAAATGGAATAGAGAGAGAGGGGAGTGAGACTTTTTGTTCCTGCTGCCATTGTTGCTGTTGTTGCTTGAGTATTTACGGCCTTGGTGGTAAAATGAAACACACTCCAGGCACTCGGGCCAGGCAGGCAGGCAGGCAGGCAGCATCCACCTACAAATAAACAAACAGCTCAGCCCAAGCACAGCACAGCACAGACCAGCCCACCCACAGTCGAGCGCCAGAGACGCGAGACAGTTTTGGTACCACGGGTGGTTTGAAGAGTTTTCATGCCATTCATGCCATGGTTAAGACTTGGCATCTCCTTGTCTTACAATCGTGGATATATCCCGTTGCATACTACCTCTAGGGAACTTCTCTGGCGACCCGTGCCATATGCAAATGTGGCTTACTTACGCCTCACACGCACACTTATGCACGGACAATTGCTGCCAGCCATGAACCATGAGCTCGTCCTCCTGCTCCCAGCAGCTCCCCACTGCCCATACACCATACACCATGCCCCATTGCCATCGCATGTGTGACAACTCAACTCAAAGGAATTTATAATATGCAGTTAATTTATCATTCCCTTTTTGCCATGCCAAAAATAGGATGGCAAGGGACGGGGCAACGGTAGCAAAAACTACAGCAAAATATCTAGCCAACACAGAACATGAAGAGAAACCGAAATAAAAATAAAAATAAAAACAAAAACAATAAACATTAAACATTAAGAGAAGCCCGAGAGTAAAGTGCTGATAATTTGTGGCTTAACCGCAGACAAGTTGAGTTATACCATTTTTAGAGCTCGTTGATGATTTGCTTGCCTTGCCTTCTACTGGGTACTTTTGTGGCTCTTTTAATGGGCAACTCGTCGGTTATGGCATAGCAGAGCACCATAAAAGAGCTGCCACTGGGGGAAACCCTAAAACTAAAAACCAATAGCAGCAAAAACTCATCAAAAGAGTCCAGCAGGAGCGGGCAAGTCCAAATGTGTCGCTTGTGTTTTGCTTTATGGTTTAGTTTGCTTAAATCTAACTGGGGAAAAGAAACTAAAAAAATGTATATGCCCCGCATATGAGAGAATTTGCATGGGGCATCAATGGGGCAGAGAGAACCAACGAGATGTGTATACAAAAATGCAGCATACCGCAAAAATACAATAACTCATTCAAAACCCAATTTGTTTCCGGCCTGTTTCCCCAACGAATTAATTATGATATCAGCATAACAATTTGCATAACCTCAAAATGAAAGGCAGACACCACACCCCCACCACACCCCCACCATACCACACGCCCACACAATGCCAGAGAGATGCAGGAGATGAGGCACGGCTCGAATGGAGATTGGTGGCCCAGCCCAGGGGGCAAGGTGGGCTCGCTCACACACAAATGAAATAAAGCTCGTTTTCCCCAAATGCCATATCAGCTCAGCAGATGTATAGGCAAAGATACAATATAACAACGGAACACAACTACAGTACTACCGTATCCCTCTCCGGCGCAGAGTACAATCTGCAAACACACACAGTAGACGGGTAACCCCGAAACGCGTACTCGCATGCCCTTCAGCGGAAGGGTACCTCATAATGCTAGAAAGGTTTGAAAAATGCCAACAGAATTAACTGACACTTATGTCAACAGAATGATCGTAGTCTGGCCAAGATAAAGATCATCATTGCCTTTGTAATTTAAGTAACAGTTGCTTAAGAAAAGAAGTCTACAAGTCTCTGCTGTAGGAGATCCCTGAGTCACCAAGTCTCACACGCTCTCCCACTGGATGCTCCTACCAAATTTTTGCTTGATTTTTTTTTGCGCCCCATCTCGGTGTGTGGCAGTGTGTCTCCCTCTTGGTCTGATGAAATTGCATAATCGCTTCCAGTTGTTGCACAATTATTGAAATGTGTCTGTTGTGTGTGAGACCGCCCGCCCCGCCCCGGCACAGCGACCCTTCAGGCAGGGTCTGCCGACTGGTGCTATGGGGCCAGGCGGAACCAGAAGAGGAACGAGATGGAACGAAGTGGATCGAATGGGGTGGCATGGGGTCGACCGCAGAGCAGGGCAAGCCAACGAGGCGTAAAATTCAGTCGACGAGAGCGCTGCAAAAACGATGCAAACGCAAACGCAAACAAAATGCCATTTTTCAGTGGGCCCAATGCCAGCAGCAGCAGCAGCAGCAGCAGCATCCGTAGCATCAGTAGCAGCAGTAAGCAAGGCAGTAGCTACTCGTACCAAAAGTACCAGGGCAGTACGTTTAATACCAACAAAGGCAATCAAAAATGTATAGCCGACGACAGACTGACGGACGGACAGGCACACAAACTGCGAGAACAAATGTCATTGACGTTGGCTCCTGCCACGGCTGCTGTTCCTGCTCCTGCTGCTGCTCCTGCTGCTGCTCCTGCTGCTGCTCCTGCCACGGCTCCTGCTGCTGGTCTCTTAAACACGAACAAAACAATTAATTGTTTAGCGCGGAGAAAAACCCCCAGGAGTATGGCCTGTGGTCATGTCCTGCGAATGAAACTAATTTACCGAATGCATTTTGCTCTGCCATCAATGACAAATTAAGTGCCCCTTAGCGCGACACCCAACGCCCACAGTAACAATGAATTTGATAATGCAGCATGAAATATGATTCAACTATTATTCAGTATGTCGAAAATCTGAAAATCGTATTACATGGAAAGGGAAATAAAAGAAGAAAAAAAACGGAAGCTAACATTGACAAGTCAAAGACAGGAACAAGAAAAAAAAAATAGCAGAACTTGGCACAAAAAGGCAAAACCTGTCATTTTCAGTCAGCCATTCAAGGGGCCCATACCAGGCGGGACCGAACAGGGCAGGGCAGGACAGGATAGGACACGCCGGTCCAGGCCAACGAAGCAACAGAATGAACAAGAAAATCGAAGCCAACTCACTGTGCAGCCGCGCTGAGAACGACAGTGCGACCATTTTCACATGCAACTTCCGTTTCCGATTTGCCTTTGTGCAGCTTTCTCCAGTTGTCTTCTATTTTTTTTTTTGCATCTATTTGCCCAGCACGAGATGTGCTCTACACTGAAAGAAGTTAAGGCACGTTTCCTCTTTTGGAACAATGTCTTATTTTATTTGATTTTTTTTATTAATTTCTTATAAAATATATGGAAATTAAAATTCGTAGCCCTAGCCTCTGATTTTTCATATATTCTTTAAGCTAGCTTAAAGACATTTCTCAGCGTGCAACGTTTAGCCTTTGGGCCTGGTCCGTGGTAGTATGGCTTGGCCTGATAGTGACACCGCCGTTGATTGGAACAAGCAGAGGCGACCGATGCCAGATGCGGTGCGGGTGTCGTTTACCGTTAGGGCTACCAACATAACAATGCCCTGGCCATGCCCTGCTATCTGCCGTTGCCCAGGTTGAGGTGTGCGCCTGGTCCTGTCTTCGAATCTCTGGCTGCCTGGGTACGACTCGTACACATGTTCCCTCAGCTATTGTTGATAGCCAATTGAATGGTTGGTTACTTTAAGCAGGGGATTCGGCAGGATTTTAACGGGGTAGTACTGAGGTAATTGGAAATTCAAATCGAATGAATCCAATGGGCATTGAAAGAGTTTCGAGAGACTGCATAGCTGTACATGCTTGAAACTATTTCAATATAAATTAAGATTTTAATTAGATTTTATTTTGGAAATATATAGATATATTTACAGACTTTATTTTCTGCTGAAGGAACTTTAGAAAATTATGTGCCCATTGGCAAGGCAATGCAGATTTTGTAGCGCAGCTGCACTAACTACAGATTAGTGCTGAGAGTGTGCTAGAATGTACTTTTATTACGTTGATGACATGACTGTGCTTGCGATTAAGTACTCCTTTCTACTGATCCTTTGTTGTGCTTTTTTCTTGTGGCAACTTGGCAGACATTAATTTAGTTACTAATTGCTAAACAATTAAATGAGAATGGGTGCAACATTTTAGCCCCTCAACTGTACTTTTACAAGCAGCACAAACGTTTCATGGCTGAACGCTAATAGCTGTACTCAAAGGAATGACTCAATCAGACGTGATGGACTTGCCCTAAGCTAACCTCACCCTTGAGGCGACTTATCCCTCTCTTGCGAATTTGTTCTTGTTCTTCTTTTTGGTGATACCAATTAGGACTTTGGTCTGTTAAACCCCTGCCGCGGCATGGGCCCTCGCCCACAGCTCAACAAAATGTATTCAATTATCTTTTGCCCCCAACGTCAGAGCAGTTGCATTGTGTCGCATCAAATAAAAGTCGCTTGCACTTTTATACAAATTACTTTTGCCCACAGCACTGACACAGGAACTGCAACAGAAGTGGCCAAGTCAGGAGTCCAGCCAACACATAGAAACAGAAAAAGAAACAGAGAACGAAACAGAAACAGAAACAGACGAACAGAAGAAGCAGAAACTATACAAAACCAAAAACTTAATAAATCCAGCTGCACCGCAGCCCCCCACAATGCGACGACGACTGGCTTGACTGGTTGCCTGATTATAAAACTAAAGCCAGCAGAAAGTACAATAATAATATAGGCAAAAAAAAAAGAAAATACTGAATGTATATATTTGCTGGTCTTGGTTGATATTTGCATACTCTTTGGGGCTTGCCTAAAATGGTTTCTCTTTGAGGGATCAAGTATGTTAGTATTAATGTGGATACAAGCCAAAGACCTCTCACTGCACGCAGAGGAAGTTCTACTCAAGGGAATCATACCCTTCAAGAGGTTGCAAAGCAAACCCTTTGCCGCCTATTCTGACATTGTAAATACCCTTTCCATGGCAGTGTATTTGAATACAGCGGATTCCGTAGCGGAAGCCAGAGATAAGCAGGCGAACAATGCGAGGGCGAGAGAGCGAGCGAGCGAGCATAGAGCCGCCAGCTAGCAAAGGAGCAAAAGAAGCGGCGTTACACTCACGCTCTTCCTCACTCCCTCACTTCCTTGTGCAATTTTTATTGTGCTTCACCTTTTGTTCTCGCTTTTGCCGCTACTGCGCCTTGCTTTTTGCCTCTGGATTCCTGGTTTTGCCGCAAATGCAGGCCATAATAAAAATGTCAAATGGCGACAAATATGACAGGATGTGCGTTACTAATGAACTGTCCGGCGGCCAACGGAAGTGACAAAAGGTGTAGCAACTGTAAGGGAATAAGTTATCGAGATTTCGATTCGATTTCAATCGGGGGCAGGCGCCACTGGGCACTTTCATTTGAAAGTTGAGAAAATTTTTAATTAAATTTATATTCCGGCGAAAGTGGCCTGCACTTCGATCAGGACGGGAAACATAAACAGAGAGAGAGGAGGATCCAGAACAGGCAACTATCTCAAAATAAAAACTTCAAAAAGATATATAAAAAAGTGCTAGAAAAGAGGGAAAAGAAATAAAGGCTTGGACACAAAAGTTGTGACGAGTTCGCCTAGGAAACGGAATGCAAAAGTTTTGCCCGCCAGCACCCAGCACCCATCCACAGATGAAGTAGAAGTCGCTTGTGGATTGAGGGCAATGCAGGATGTCGACGGGAGATTGGCGCACAAATGAGCAGCCAAAGCGCCACAGCGCCAGAGCGCCAAGGAAATGCACAAAAACTTAACCTAATGAACATTAAGATAATGCAACAACATCAGCAGCAACATCTCGCCAGAGCGAGACCGAGTACGAGTAGGAACTAAGAGGCAGCGGTCCCTGGTCCAGTGCTCCGCCTGTTCTTGCCACTTTCCCTGCACACAGCACCCAGCACCCAGCACCCAGGGTATGGCTACATAATTCTGCATTCGACCTCAGCCGCAAAACTTTTGCTTACAACAACCTCGAGGAGGACAACAAAACTTGGCACAGTGTCACGTGGTTTATTTGAGCCAAAGGCAATTTTAATGAAAGAAAAATAAACCTCTAGGCAGTTCTGAATTTTCACCTTTAAATATTTTAAATTTATTTAAGTTTATCAACATCTTCAATTCATTTTCCGTTGAATCAATTAAAGTTGAAAGATCAATCGACTTATTAATAATGTTTCCGCTTGCATTATCTTGACTCAATGTGATTTAATCAAAAGAAAGAAAAATAATATATAATTTTAAATCCAAATGGTAATGAAGCTCAAAAGTTTGTCTTCTCGTAAAACCCAACTCCACATGCCATGTTCAACCCACACTGTGCACTAAAAAAATCATAAAAAACTTGTTAATATCGAAGGGATCATTAAATTTAAGTATAATTTCGTAAGGTGCCCAGAAACCTCTCCGCTGGCTTTGACATGGCGACAAGACCACGGTGCCAATGGTGCCTTGAGGGAAATGCATTGGGCGAAAAGTCGAAAGGAAACTTGCGCTTGCCATTTGCCAGTTTGCATTCAGCATAAAGTTTTTAGCTTATGTTGTGATTTTTATGACCCAGGAAATGCATGGAAGGGGGGCGGTCCGGTAGAACCCGGGAGAGTGTAGTGCTGCACCCAATGGCTTGGCCAGCAAATGAAGATAAGTTTTATGTGGCGCGGAAATTAAGAACTTTGTTTATAGCCCTGCCCGGCCAATGCATGCATGTCCGTTGCTGATGAGCCAACCGACATATGGCCCGGGGGCGGTGCAGCGGGCACTGGCAGGGCCCCCAAATGGGCAGACAAATTACTTTCGTTTCAATGTTAACGACCCAAGTAAAACCACCCCACAAAGCCAGCAATGTGGCGCCTTTTGAAATCTGTTATTAAACGTATTAAGAATTCATTAGTTTCAGTGCGGAAAATACTCGAAATTCGAAACACTGAACGCTGGCAACGTCCTGCTGGCCGTGTCAATGGCCAATGCTTAAATATGCATTAATTTTATACAGATGGCATTAACTTTTGACTTCTCTCCACAGAGGCCACACTAATGCTGTCAATGCTTTGGATTTTCGGTAAAGACATCAACGACAAAGGGCAAATATTTCTTTGATTGAAACAAAGACAAAGAACCTGCCCAGCAGGAGACAGAAGCTCGAATTAATTAAAACTTATGAAGGGCGCAGAAGGTTACCTGGAAATGATATTTAATACGCAAAGTGAAAGTGCGAAAACCTTTGCCAAAAAACCTTTTCAAGTCACATAAATCTATGCTATCATTAGCCGGCTCTTGCATATCTGTATTCCTATTCTTTTTGGAATTTAATTAAAGTATTTCCATGTAAGCTTTAAAATAGAATGAATTAAATTGTTAAACTATATTTAGAGTTCAGTATGTTTTAATCGTATCATATTATTTACTCCTCAACGCTACCCCAATGCCAACTGATTCGTTTTAATCCCAAAGTGAAACATTCTGAAATCCTGCAACCCGCCAAGTCGGAAACTTCGCCACGAAAAACACCCAACAGTCAGTCGCAGTGAAACTTCAACGACACTGCCAACTTGCTTTCGAGCTGTCGCTTAATTAACTTAACAATTGCAGCTAAGGGAGCACAAAAAACGGAGCACAGAAAGGGAAAGGGAAAGGCAAAGGGAAAGAGAAAGCAACCAAGAAGAGAAGCTGCGGATAATCAGAGCGAATGTCGGGTACAAACCTCAGCTAAAACCATATAAATGTCGTGAGGCAAGTTTCAGCAATTAATTATCCGCAAAAGTTTTCAATTACAAGCCAATTACGCCCGGCCATCATCCACAATTGCACACACATACACACACGCAGCGATACACACACGAATTAGGAGAAGGAAAAGAAGAGAGACATCGTGACACAGTGAAAACTCTCCAGAAGTGAGCTGGACAAGTCTAAACACTTTAATTAAATGCGCTCTATTAGTCTCTATGTTGGTCCGCTCCTAGAATATTTTATTACTCTCCAATTGGATAATTATTTTCTCCAGAACTGCTGCCATTAATATTAAATGGAGTCTATATTTAATCAGATCTTACAGTTTCAACCCTTAAAGCTTTCTGTATTTAAGAAGGTAAGCATACAAATTTTATATACGAGTTTAATTGATTTTTAAACCGAAAGATTGAAGGCTGAAGTGGATTGTTGACATTTCCGGAATTGATTTAAAATTACCCAACAGTCTGAAATATTTAGGAAATGATTAGCTGGCTAACTTATTTTCTCCTTTGTTAGCTAAGATTTCATTCGATCTTAAATGAATTACACTTAATAAATACTTTAAATTTATGAGCTTTAAGAGCTGTCCGTGGAATTTTCCATGGCCTATTGGAGCCACCCCCCTGGCCATCCTTCTTCAAACAGGCTCTGGCACGTGTCATCGGTCCACCTCTGTGGCACCCAGCTCCAGATGGCAGCCACTGTACTACCGCGGACACGTACATCGGACATTAAATGACATTTTATTGAGCAGCATCGACGGGACTACCAGAACCAGAACCAATACCTGTACCCCCCTGACCCACCCCCTGGTACTACCTTTTGATGGAGTTGTCAACTGTCGAAGTGGAACGGGGGGAGTCGCTGCTGTGCCGATGACACGTTTTGCCAACGCATCATACAACCTTGATGATGCCAAAATGAATGCGTCCTGCCATAACGGAAATGGAATAAAACCCCCACCCCCTCAAAAACCACCTCACTCCAATCAAACTGGCGATTGAAAGAGACAGACAAAAAGAGGGCGAGAGAGAGAGAGGAAAAGAGAGTGGATGAACGAGCTAGAAACATTCGCAAATGGCTGACAAATATGGCAACGGCGACGCGTCGCAGCAACAATTGAAACTGTTTTTGTTCAAATTTGCAGAAGAATTGACTGCTGCTGGGAGCTTTGATGAGCTAAGCTGAACTGAGCTGAGCTGAGGGGACGTTAGATAGAAATGGAAGGCGACAAGTGCGAAAGGATATTGGTTTCTGGGGAAAAGCATCGGTTTATTGACATTTCCAATGCGTTCACAGCTCTTAATTAAGGTGTAAATTTCCCCCAATATTGAATGCGGCGCAGACAAAGCAAGGGTTTTTCCAATTGAAGTGTGGGGTTTCCTTTGATGCCATTTTGGTAGTAGAATGGCAGGCGAAACGTGGTTGACTATATGAAGGATATGAAGCAAAAGCAGGCTCTTTTATATTGGATTTTGTTGCTTAACTTTAGATATTTGGCATTATATTAACTACACATTTAACTTAGACTTACAACCATGAAGAAAACTAAGAAGAAATCTGAGGAAAAGTCCCAGAAGAAGCCGAAAAAGATCTTCTCGAGTGGGGCTACGAATGAAAATGCGAAGGGAATCCAGAAAACAGCACCCAAAACCAGAATCAAGAAACAGCAAAATGTGTGGCAGGCAGAAACGAGAAAGCCCGAGAAATCTGTGGAAAAGTCACAGAAGAAGCCGAAAAAGATCCACTCAACGGTGGCTAGAAATAACAACGCGAAGGGAATTCGGAAAACAGCAAACAGAGCCAAAACAAAGCAGCAACAAAGTGTGTGGCAGCCAGAAACTAAGGAGCTGAGCCAGACCTCGTCGGGAAGTATCAGGAGTATGAAGGCGATCCAACACAGTGCGTTCACAATACTGTACCCCAAGGAGCCAAAAAAAGTGACCATAACGACGCTAATACAGATCAAAAGCACTGGTCAGGGGTCAAAGTGCAATGCAAGCAAGAAAAAATTGATTCCCATCGCAAAGGTTCAACCAAGGAAGAAGTGACAGGCAGTTTATTTAAAAAACAATTATTGGAAAAATTATGAAATATTTGTTAGATTTGGAAAATCATTTGTAAATGTTTTGCTGATAATAAAATAAAATTCAAGCGTCTAATAAAATCATTTATGTTAAATTTATAGGATAAAGAAGTGATACCTTCAATTCACCTAAAGCTTTAAGTGAGAGCCTACAAAAGAGGGAACCATTACCATCCATAATTTCCCATCCACTTTCAATGGCCAGCGCCCACTTAGGCTGTGGCTTGAGGGAACCCCCAAGGACTAGTGGGTACCCATAAACTGGAGCAATGATTGCCTCATTGTTTGGCTTTGGCTCTGGACTAGGTACTATATGGAATATCATGTTTATCCAGCAGAAAATAATACATAATGAGCCCGAAAATCGACCAATTGAATTCAATTATATGTATTACACATACAGTACATACAGTAGTGTACACAGCCGTGCAGGTCGTTGGGTCAATGATGTGGTAAATTATTCACAAAGCAATTGACAAATGCTTGACGGGGCTGAATTATTTCTAGAACAATTAAGTGGAAAACTAACTATCTGCCATTTAAATGTTTCGTGTTCGACTTTTAATAGAACTTTTCGAGGCATAGGAAAAGTATGTCGTTATGTGTGTGTGTGTGTGTGTGTGTGGATTGGGCTGGATGTAAAAACTACTTCCAGCACTTTTCATTATTTATGAAAACCAAGCAAACCAAAACACATGTCAGGCCAAAAGCCACGCAAAGGCAAACCCGAGGCAGCCCAGGGCCAGGCCAGACCTCCGCCTCGTTGCCCCGTTGCCCCTTTTTTTTGTGTGTGACCTGGCATCATGCAACCTTAGAGCGAGACAGCGAGAGAGTGAAGAGCCAGAAAGAGAGAGGAGAGATATTGCCCGACGCAAACGCACTAAGTGCAGGACGTGTCGGATCCCTTTGAGTGCAACTGGAGAGCTACTAAACCACCGCAGCACCGGCTTGCTGCCTTCTCAGCAGATTTTGATTTAACTAAAATTAAAATCAGCTTCGTGCCCCGTCTCACTGCCACTGCCACTGCCACAGTCTCCACACCCAACCACCCACCCAGCTCTGTCCAACTGCATATCCTTGGCGACCGACTAAGTGACCGTTTCCCCACACACATGTCAGTTTATATTATCCGAGCGCATTTATCTCGCATTGGCAATTGGATTTGTAATGTGACCAAAGCCAGACAAAACGACAGGATAACAAAGCAATGGCAATGGTCATTGAAAGGGACAATTGTGTCAGTGTGTGTGTGTGTGTGTGTGTGTGTGTGTGTGCATCGAGAGGTTAGCTGATGGACAGCTTGACGGAGGGGTACAGCTGTGCTTTTGTTCGCTTAAGATTACGCCACGGACTCCGCACGGAGTTCAAATAAAGTGTTCTGACCTTTTTAGCTTGCGTTCAGATTTTATTCATTTGCAATGATGTTTGATTGAACAGCTCTCAAGTGCTGCGCTTAAATTAAATTAAGTTATTTGGGGTCACGATTTAGGAGAGGAATACGATCTAGCTGAAAGTATCATTGATTTTATTAATTAAATAGGATATTTTTATTTAATTTTTTTATTGTTTACATACAACATTTCACCTTTAAACTTTTTATTAAAATAGTAAACTATTATTTAATTATTTTTTATAATTATTTATTATTATTATTATAATAATTGATTTATTTCAAGTGCTGCGAAAAATATTATATGGTTTAATATTGTTAGCTCTGCAAAGTATAGTTTATGTTTGACCTTGACCTATACAAAAAATATTTAGAAGAAAAAAAAACTGAAATTAAAGCTAAGCATGTTTGAAATACTCAAATTCTATTCCATTTCAGCTGAAAGCTTTTCCCCTTGCTGTACTCTAAATAGATTTCCCTCTGCTTCAGCTAAAGATTTATGGCACAACCACCCTTACCTGCAGCCGTTGGGTGTGGAGAGCAAGCCAGCAAGCCGTAACCCCACTGGAAGTGTACGAATAAAGTATATATCAATGCCTCAAATCCAAACTAGTACACATCATTACCATGACCGGCAACGACTCGACCCAACGCACTATACCCAGACAAAATCCGAAAACGCAAAGTTAAATGCGTCGATGGTGTGATGGTGTTGCCGACACTAGACACTCCCCAAGCTGGGGCAAGGACAATTGAAGTGCACACACGGTACAGCACGGCACGGCACCATGGCAAAGTGGAGAGAGTCGTGAAGCACTCAGTTATATTGTCCGACTGACTGACTGACTGACGGTGAAACAACCGCACCCCAAAGTGCTTGCCCTGGCAGTGCATAGATAACAAACGAGTGCAAGGATAACGAGGATACACGGCAACGGGCTACGGCTACGACTACAGCTACAGCTACAGCTACAACTGCGGAAGTAACGCGAAAAATGGCGCAACAGTAAAAGCAGCGATACTTAGACATTGAAATATTGAAATACAATTGGTTTAGGATTTTCCATGCCCCCCCTCAAGGCAAACAGGATGGCACTTAAGGAGGAGAGATGGAAGATGGCGCTGAAGGATATGGCATAGGAGGCGGCTTTGCGGCTTTTGAGTTTGGGGGCCAACCTTCGCTTAAAGTTTAGCGAGTTGATTTAAATAATGCACATCAAATATTAGATATTAGATTAAAAGCTCAATTCTCAGACAAAAGAAGATCAAGCAAATTAATGGCGATGGTCGGTCGGGCGGGGCAGGTGACTCGAAATGCTGTTGAAGCGAGTGACGCCACCCATTGAAGTGCCACCAAGGTAACCACCTCCTTCACCTCCTTCAGATTGTCCTTCGTCTAAGGTAGTTAAATTGCGCGTCAGTGTCAGCGGCAGAATTGAAATCCTTTTTCCCTTGCAGGCACTTTTCCCCCACTCTACTCTCCACTCCGCCTGCGTCAATCACGAAGCGTTCTCCACCATTGAGTGGGACACGTTTTCGAGCAACTTTTCCAGCTGCGCCGAAAAGTTCGCCACAAAACAAGGCGACACATGACACGTACTCGACTTGACTCGACTGGAAGCTTCCTCCGCGTCGTCTCGACTGAGCTGCGTACCCATGCCACAAATGCCACCCAAAACACAGCCAGCCACCCTCCCAGTCAGCGGGGATTATTTTTAGTTTTTGTCAGTGTTTTAAAGTTTAAAGCTCTTTTGTGGCATATTTGCATATTAAGTGGCATGCGTTGGGCTGGAGCACGACAAAGGCAGTAACGTGCCACCAGAGCCTTTTGAGGGGCGGCAGCAGGTGTTGATGTTGTTAGTTTTTGCCTAGGCTTACGCTTGAGCCAACTCTCTAACCACCGCCTCCCCCCAGCCAACACGGAAACCGTTTTCGGGACAAGTGGAAAATTTCAAGCAGAAATTAGAAATAAAACATATCGAAGCATGGAACACACTAGCAGACTCTCGGATGAATTATTTTAGTTATATGCTTCAGCTAAAATATATGTAGAACGCACCCTAGGAGACAACAAATCGCTAAAAGGTAGACTGTCACCCCTCCTATACGCAGGCTGAAAATCATCGCTTCTATGTCCTGCAAACATCTCAAGTAAAATCCCAAATACCCGCAGCAAGGGCATAGAAAATCACTGCTGTCAGCATTAGGATTACCTTTCTCTGGCTGTATTTGCGTGCGTGTGGATGGGGTTTTAGATGGGGTTTAAGGTTCCGTTTGCTGTTCAAAGCCTGCCGCCAAAGGGTCTCAAGTGCTCCGCTCCGCTCCGTTCCGTTCCACTCAGTTCCGTTGCTGTGTTAAGCTCAAACGAGCTGATAAGTCAAATTAGCATAGATTGATGAAAACTGTTGTCGCTTTTGGAGGATTTTGCTTTACATTTACAATACATTTGGAGGAACATTGAGCAACACTACAGCTAAGACTTTTACAATACTCAGTTAACATTTATCACTTGTCAGGTAATACAAATCGGTTGTTTTATAGTAGCTTTCTTTTCCCACAGAAATTGTCCATACATATACGCGTTTTTGCTCGAATGGCTAGGTGCTCTTCATCAGTTGCTCCACACGCAGGCTGGTGGTCTTGACCAGGGCCTCCGTTGGATGGGAGCAACCGTTGATCACACCATCGACGCAGGCTCGTACCGTAACACGGTAGAAGGACTCTGGCCTGAGTTCCTTTAGGTAATAGTAGTGCTGAGTGCCTGGCAATTTGATGCCGCTGATCTCCTCCTCGATAGTACATTTCTCCTCCACCATCTGGCCGACAGAGGCATGGGCATCGTGGCACTTTTTCACGGCATGCGGGATTTGCAAACGGCCGATATCCAGATCCTGAACTGAACGTTGCTTCTGCTCGCTTATGTTTCGATACAGCTCGTACTGCATGGCAGCCAGCTTTTCCAGATTAATGGTTAGATTGCTGGGCGCTGGAGTGGTTGTTGTTGATGTTGGTTGGATCGTTGGCTGTGGTTCTTTCTTCTTCACGCCAGCCTTCAGATCATCAAAGTCAATTACTTTGTCGAACTTATCTCGCTTTGGCTGCTCCTGGCGACGTCTAAAACAGAACAACAAATCGAAACATTTTATGGCTCTGGATGAAAGAATGGAAGAATAGCTAAGAACCTACGAAACATAGATTAGATTGGGCAAGGCATCTTCGTAGGTGATCTGCTCCTTGTTGTAGTAATCCTCATCGTCTGGCGGTGGCCCCGAATCGTAGGGCACCACATCATCGCACTGGCAGTCCAAGGCGCTCATATCAGTGGGCCTCGGGTTCAAATAGTTTTTGCCCTGCTCTGCTTTGGTCAGATTGTGCAGCTCATAGGTCACATAGTAGTGGCTGATGTTGCCATTGGGACGACGCGGTGGCCACCAATGAAGCAGCTGCCAAAAAGATCAAGGAAAAAGCATAAATAGACAGGTAAAAACATATTCTGTATATCCGTACAATCTGTGTGCTGAGCTCCGAACTGCCATAGATCCTGGCCACGGGACTGGGTTTGTCCGGCAGCGTTTGAAAGTAGCAGATCTGTGAATACGCATCGATCTGCATGTGATAGTCGGTGCGCGTGAGAGTCTTCACGAAATATGCATACTGCGTGTGGGGCTTAAGGCCGGAAATAACATGACGCCGACTCTTGGTGGCCGACACATCCATGAGCCAGCTGCAAAGCGAGTTCAACTTGAGATATATGCATATCGAAATTTTTCTAGTTCCTGACTCACTTGTCGTGCCCGCAGCCATGTCGTCCATCGTACATGGTCACATTTTGGTCTGGAGCTTCCTTGTAGTAGTAGGAATAGCCAATCAATGTCTCCATGCCCTCCCAGTCCATGTAGTCCAACTTAATGCGCACCGCTGTGGCGCTCAAATCATCGACAACTGGCTTCAACGTTCGCACTGCGTCGCCACAAATGATGCGCTCGCCATTCGAGTTGGGCGAGACATCTGCCACGGATATCCTTTGCACACTCTTCAGCGATGGCTCCAGCTGCAGAATCTTTTCGTAGCAGAGGCGAGGGTTCAGGTGAAAGAAGATGGCACCCCGTTGAACGAGCACCTGGTGATTGCGTGGCCAAATATTCTCCAGGTGATAGTTGTTCACCACATAGAGGGCATATCTGAAATGGAAGAGGTATCCGAAATGGAAGAACAATATCATCGTTCAGAGTCTAGGGCACTCACTTGTTTTCAATCAGCTGATCACCGCGTATTACATCCAACTTCTGCAGAAACGACAAAGACATCAGCTGGGCTGAGTGCAAGACCTTCAGATAGCCAGTGATTTCCTTCAGATTACCCAATGCCCTCTCCAAAGCATCCACAATTTTCTCTAAAGTTAACAAGAAACCATATATAAATACATCTAAGACAACCCAACCCAAAGACGACTCACCCTTTATGGAAGTTAATTCGATGATTAGTGATCCATTGATGGTCGCACAATCCTGCAGGGATGCCAGGTCCGCTCCACTTTTCACATGAAACACACCCTTGCACTCCACCTGACAATTGACCAGTCCATTCGAATCGCGAACTTCCTTCTGATTGGGGGGACATTGCTCCACACAGCGATAGCCGCTAATGAGCGGTATCATGCCCAGCTGACGGCACTCCTTGTGGCTGATGCACTGCCGCTTATGCAGCTCGTAGCTGACCACACACTGATCCACACATTTGCCCTTGCTCCGATAGTTGCCGCACAGCGTACAGTTCTGATCCGAGCATTCCGTGACGCAACTGTTCTGGCAGCAATTTCCCGCATTGTCGCACCCATTGAGGCCACAGGTCGCCGGGCAGCCCTTGAGGCGTGGAGGCGTGAGTCGTATCTGGGCGGTGTTTATGTTCCAGCAGAAATCAGAGATATTCCGGCGGAAGGCATAGTCAGCTGCCAATCCTCCGCACACAGGACAATGACTCGGAGGTTTGTTATGCTGTAAAGTATTTAATTCAAAATATAAATAAGAAAGTGCCTTGGGCTTACCTTGAGCGAAAAATGCTGCTGGGTGCCATTGCTCAGGAGATGCATCCAGTCCACGGTCTCCACAAAGCACAGCATCGGATTCGTTTCGATGCGTATGAGACCGCTCTGAATGCGCAACAGCTCGACCAAGCCCAATTCCCGCAGATCTCGATTCTCGTAGACGACGAGCGCATATTGATCGAAGAGCAAGGCCTGACCCCGAATGATGCGCAATTTAGGAAATATCGCCTCCAGTGTGAGCAGCCCCGAGCAGCGATACACCATCAGATAGTCGCTGATTTCCGTGACATTGCTCGCGAGTAGTTGCACTTCCAGGCTGGCATTGTCCACGTCCACGTCCACATACGCAATCCTTACGTGACCGACCACGTGTGTACAGTTTTGGAGTTTCTGAAAGTCGGCGACCTTGTTCAGCTCCAGGGAGCCGCAAATGGTGTCGCCTCTGACCAGACTCAGCCACAGCCACAGTGAGGAGAACCAGAGCAGTAGCGGCAGTTGCCTCATGGCTGCCACCACCTGACACTCCCAATTGACAGCACTTGACCCGCCCGTTTGCTCGATCGTTGGGTGGGGTGGTGGATGGTAAGTAGGGAGTCAGCAATTAACGCCCGCTTGAATGTCAATGTCGCTGTATTTTGTCTGTTGTATTTCTGTTGTATTTCTGGCGATCTCTGGATAGTTCCAGACCTCGCTCTCTGGATCGCGTTCCGTTGCGTCGAACGCTTCGATTTTAACTGATTTACCCGGCGGCAGCGACAGCGACAGCGGCCTCTCTCTCTCCATATTCGATCGCTTCAATTAGCTTCAGCCCTGCCCACCGCATCTGCTTTGCCTTTCGTTTGTTATACCCTGGCGGAGAGTGTGCTTTGATTCTGATGAGATGTTTGCAATGCAGCGAAGACATTGCACAGCTGAGTCGATAAAGCAACACGCCGTACGCTCTATGAGAAAAACTTATCTCACATATTCACACACATTTGTTACATATCTCATGCAGCCCCACTATGTGCCAGTATACCCTGCAAGGGTATCAAAGCAGTCGGCCGCTGGATGCTTCTCTTTCATGTTATGGTTTTTTTCTGTTCGTGCGCCGCGCCCGTCTTCTGCTTCTAATCGGCTCACTACACCAGCTGCAAAATAATTGTACGCCAAGATTTAATTGTTTCACTTGCTCTCTGTGTGCTCTCCGTTTGCTGCTGGTGTGTAGCTGGACCGCTGGACGTACGCTGCCAGGGGCCGGGGGGTGAATTTTTGTGGGGGAATAGCATTTAGAGTGTTTACGTTAAGAACAGTAAACATAATACGCAAGATTCACTGAATATATATGTAGCTTTGTTTTAGCACACAAAGAATTCAAAAGATGAATCTCTGTGTACCCCTTATGACCCGCCTCTGGCATTCTTTTGCTGCTCCCCATCTTGGGGCGATCATTTTACCCATCTGTTACGATTCACGTTTATGCACGGCGTTTCTTGCTGCTGCTTCATTTGTGCCGGCAGCCCGAAAACACTTGTTACTCCTGCCTCCGCATCTCCTTGCCCTTCGCATCCTTTGCGACCTTGCAGCAGACGAAACGAACCGGTTCACCATTCCATTCTGTGTCTGCTCTCCTTCTATCGATGTTCATTCACCCTTTTCCTTTGCGCTCATGTTTTCTTTTACTTTGGCTGGGCTTGGCTTGACTTGGCTTGCGCTGTCGCTGTCGCTGCCTCTCTGTCTGCCGCGCTGCTTCTTCGTCAGCGGCGGGGTGAGTGATAACGAAAATGCACTGCTGCGCAGAAATTAAATTGCACCGACGAACAATTCAATTAGAGAGCAGGAGGAGGCGAACAAAACAAGCCAAACAAGACATGAAAGGAAGAGTGGAATCGATATACCGACAATGGGATACCCCTTAATTGGCATTCAATTGGATGCACAATCAACTGAATCGAAATAACTATTGATCCTTAGCAAAGATACAGTATGGTACATTATGGTAAATGGCAAAAAAAATTGTCTGCCTTTTCCAAACCCCGCAACAGTCTACTGATTAACTTTAGGGTATCAATACAATGAAGCATGGGCAAACCCAATTCAAAACGTATTGATGCAGACGGAATACTGTGAATAGTGAGCAGTGAACAATGAACAATTGGCAGTTCATTAAAGTGCACGTAACGCTGAGAAACCTCAATTGAAAATTGTTTTTCTATAAAAAGACGAGAATATAAATTTAATCAGCAGCAGCATCAAATAGAAGGACCTTTAAACTGGGAATACATCAAATGAATAAATATAAAATAAAATAAATGGGACATTTTTACATACTTCTATGTATGCATGTATGTAAATTTGTGTTCAATATATTCAATTACATATGACAATAGTAAATACCCATAAGCTAGAAAATCAATTCATTATTTTCCGCTGATGTGTATTTATGGTAAAAATGCATGTCCATATTTTATTAACATATTTTAATATTACTCTGAACTAGAATCCAATTTAATGAGCATATAATTTTTTTTATTTTCCATTTTATTATAGGATTTTGGGTCAGAGTACACTCTTTCGGCCATCCTCGGATTTATCCCCTCCTATGTTATAGAAAAATGTGCTAAAATAACGAAATTCGAAACTGCATTCATTTTAACGAGCACCAAAATTCCACACAAAAATATCTACTACAAAATCCACTGTGAACGTGTGAAAAAGCCACACAGGCACAACTATTCCGTTTTTTGCGCTTTGTTCGTTGCTTTTTCCAACTCCCTTGGCTGTGAATCAATTTACGCAGTAATTTGTCGGGCCTGCACTGATGTAAAACGCGGAAAATTTAATGCACCATACTTTCCGGCAGCACGTCAAACTATGAAGAGAGAGTAGACCGACGCGTACACCCACCGCCATAGCAGCATAGCAGTAGCCCACACAACCAGAGGCGCCAATTATTGAATATGCCAGAGGCAGGCATCGGGAGCAGCGAGAAAAGGAGCAGCCAGAACAGGAGCAACAGCCATGGGCCAAATAATCCACCAGGGAGTGGGAAGGAGAACGAGGGGGACTTCACCGCCAGTCCGCCAGTATCGGAGGCGGCAAACACGTAACGCCATTTTGCGGCGCGTGATAGGAATCCCTAGCAAGGACGTGTGCATATGCCTATCCAGAAGACTGGACTAAAGTGAGAAGAGGTACGGAGGCTGAAGGGCTGAGAGAACAAACTTAGTTGAGTGGAGGACATAAGTCAGGCCGTGAGGCAGGCAGCGTCCCACGCACGTCGCTGCATTTAAGTGCCAAATTAGAAGGCGGCCACGGGCCTCGGACGACGACTCGGGATCGGAGGGAGTAGTCCCTGTCCGTCCTATCCATGCACATGGCAGTCATCTATAAATCAAACGGTGATGCAATTTATGGCTGTGCCAATTCAATGAGGCCCCGGCTGCTGCTGTCTCATCATGACCCATTATTATTATTATTATTACGGGCCTTGACAGACTCGGAAATTAATTAAGTTTGCTGCAAAAATGCAATCCAGCAAATAGACAAAGGCAGCAGCAGCTGCTTGCTTTAGCCTCGGGTTTTCTCTTGAGCTTGTTGTCCCGGACTGCAGTCCAGTCCACTCCATTCGGTTGCATTGTGATTGATGTGCCGCCGAGCAGCAGCTGACAGCAGTCTCAGCTTGAGTGGGTGATGCACTTTGACACATGACAAAGCATGCTGCATGGTAAATCTAACACGGCCAACTGCTGCCGAGGAAAGCAATAAAAGCTTTTTGGCCAAAAAATACCCCACATAAGTGGTGTTCTTGGGAACGCTTTTGTTGAACTTTGTGAACAAAGTTGGGAAATACTTTTGGAAAATTAACTCAAAAAGGAGAAAGCAGCATCGAAGTTGAAACAAATTCAGTGTGACCTAGAGATCAGTTTCAACAACATTTTTTTGCTGCTATTTAATTTATAAAGTTTCTAAGATAAGCTTCAAAACATTGCACATAATTTAATTGGGGTCAATTAATTTTAGCTTAGTTTTGTTTTTATTAGTTCTATTCGATTAATTCAATTAAAAAATTTTTTTTTAATATATAACTCGTTGCAAATCATTGCATAACTGGACTTAAATCATTGAACAAACATGATAAATTCAATTGACCCGTAAATGAATTCAACAACAACAAAAACATAAGCCAGTCGAGCCTCTGCACGGCCTAATCACACTTGAAAGCCGACTGAAAAGTTTTTTAAATATTGGCAAATAATAACTAAAATATCAATTACGATGAATAAATTAAAATTGATTTTTATCTGAAGTGTTCAATTATTTTATTAACAGCGACTTTTCTATTAGCAGGCGTGTGCCAATAAAAAACAGAAAAGTGGCAGCAAAAAGTTGCAACAGATTACAAAGCAGGCCAGTGGGAATTAGAGTATTCAAGTTTACCAAATTGGCTAAAACTTTTGCAGCTTTAATTTGAATTTGTACCAGGCAAATGTAAAGTAAAAGTTTCTGAAAAGAATATTGAAAGAAGAATTTGAATTAAAAGTTAAAAGTTTAGTTGCTGGATGGAACTTGAGCTGCTACTAGAGCAGTAGTTATAGATTAGCCAATAGATGCAGTTTAAAATGGAAAACTTAGAAAACTCCATGCTTAAACTTAATTGATTTGAGTTGCCTATAAATTCCTATAAAATGTCAGCAGATCTTTTTTTATGCAAATATTTAAAAGTAATTCAGTGCGAAAAATGAATAATATTTTTGCTAGTTTTTGAATCACAGAAAAACCGAATAAGAATTCACATTATAGTTTTTAAATTATAATTCCGTTGTTCTGTGCACATCAATCATGGTGCTCCATCAATGCAAGCGTGTGTTACCACCCACCTTAATAGCTTATTAAAGCAGACTTTTCCCATACAATATTACTGTCCATCCAAAGTTGTCTACTCCTCGTCCTTCTCATTGTCAATGCATCTGACAAGCAGCATTTATGGCTGGCCCCACATAAAGTCAAGTTACGTCTACCCTTAGCTACAAGGATGCGGGCGACCTTTATGCCATTCGCATTACGCATACGCCCCGGCGTTTCATCGGTGAAATCTTCAGGTTTATGCTAAGGTCTGGTGCAACCGCACAGTCACAGACACACTTCACATTTCCTTCTTTGCATTTCTCCATTTTTATTTCAATATCCATATAACCCCATGTCAGAGTGCCTACGCCAAACCCCACCTCCCCATCTTCTCAAAACCCTTCCTGCAGCGCCGTTTTTATGCGTTCCTTTCATGCAATGCAAATCGTTGGAAAAATAGTTTATTTTTTTACATATATGTATGTATGTACATTTTTTTATGCAACTTTTCTCCCTTTGTTGCTTAAGCATGTAATTTATGTGTGCCTGAGTGTGTGCCACAACAATTTGCATATGTGGGCCAGCTCCACACACATACACACACACAGACACTCACACAGAGTCACATGCAAACGACACGTGCCTGTGGCAGGTGGAAAAATTTTTCTATTAGCCACGCATAAAGCTTAATTTATTGGCACTTGCAGCTCGGAATTTTTACTCCCGTTTTCGCCAGGAAGTTGCAATCATTTTTATCCGCCAGTCCCTTCCTTCGACCACATGCAGAGCGGGCAAAAATTTGGTTATCAAAGAAAATTAATAATGCATACACCCACACAAAGAACATGAAAGAAGGGCTGGCTGCAGCACCGAAGCTTTGGATACCCTGTATATCGATTAATATTAAATTAAATATTAAATATTTATATTTCTCCCAATAGGCTCCCGATATATGAATACCCTCTATGTGGCCCAATGTGCTATAGTCTCGTCTCTGCATTTACTGCTCTCAAAATTAAAATACCCTCTCCAAGAACAACAAAAGAAAAAAGGGGTTCTTTATGCCGTGTCGTCTCTGGCATTTTCACTTTTGCGTGCGATTGCGGAATTTTGTGTTAAATAATGAGTGCAAAATATTTCAAAAGGCTTAACCAGCCATAAAATGGCTGAGATGGGGGTGGGGGTGGGAGGTGGGGGTGGGGCATGTCAGCACGGCAGCCTTCATAGTTTGCGCTCTCTCTCTCTCTGTGGAGTTCAAAGATCCCCGGCTCCACATTACCAAAATGAAATTAAAGCCATTATTAAATTTCATGGCTGAGTGCGAAGGCGATGGCGGTGACGGAGACTGAGACTGAGGCTCAAGCCTTGTGGTGTGTTGATGGCCAAATTAATTGCATATCTGATGGCTCTAAGACTGGTGTTGGTGTGCATGGCCGGGCCCGAATGCTGAGCTCAGGCTGATTGTTGAGACAAGTCCGGGGGCCCGCTCATTTGCCATATACTCGTACCATTCCTACCCAATGGCTTTGTTTTCGATGCGAAATGGAAATGGGGTTCCGGCAGAGGGTCTGAATGCGCCTGACTGGCCAGCGCTCTGATATATACCAAATGCCGGGAAATGGAGTGCCCGAATGCGTCACGGATTACCAAAAACGATGGTGCTGCGATACGAATCGTATTTGAAGATAGGTTCGACCCGGTGTTTAATTGAGCTGAATGGGGTTGAAATGGGGCTTTTATTTCGGCGTAGCAAAGGTTGGCTGGGTCTTAAATGCAGCAATGCAGAATATTCTCCAAATCTAGAATGTGATTTAAATTGATGTGAGTCAAAGTTAAAAAAATTTAAATTTAGGAGAGAGCAATACGAGAGCAGAGCAATAACAGTGAGCTGTAAGCGGGCGAGGCGACAGGATGTTAACGGGTGTGCCCTAACAGACTGTTAACAGCGCTGTTGCTCAGTTCGAACTGCTGCAGCTTGCAGATAAATTATGTGAATCGATCCATATTAATCATTATAGAAAAAAAAAACACACACGAGATATAAGTATACAAATCTTTTACTCCTTGCACATTAAGTAACGCAGTAGCCAACTGCCCTTCCCAATTCCAGAGTAGTTCAGAGTAAGACGTTCCCTCAGCTTATAGTGCGGATGCTTCATTAGTTTGCCACGCTGCTGCCTTGAGCTGTTTTGGTTTGCTCGTTTGGAGCATGGAGCGCATGTCAAAACCCTAAGCTTAGCCAGAAGTCATCGCTGCGTCTCTCCAGCCTTATCCCTCGTGGAGCTCGTAAACAAATGCGCACCTCAAATTTGTAAAGATTAGCAGACAATTCGCACACAGTCAACGCTGCCATCTGGCAATCTCCAGGACCTGGTACGCTCGCCGTGAATGCGAATGGGAATGAGAATAGGCACAGAAATGGGGAAAGGAAGACAAACAGAAACAGGGACACGGCTATGGACACGGGGCAGGTTCAACGTAACCGCCTTGTCTAATCTAATAGCTGCCGGCTGACAAACATTGACATTTTCTGTTATGTAATCAGACGCCCAAAGGTATGCCCCAAAAACAAAAAAAAAAACAAAAAAAACACAAAGAACACGTGCCCAGCACACTCCAAAGAGAGAGCCAAAGAGCCAAGCAACGTAGAGGGGAAAACGCAATAAATTGTCGCATAAAAATTGATGTTTTATTTTCAGTTGCCTTCGCCTCTCATCCTCATACCGCTGCTCATCCTACAGGGTTTTTGTTGTTGTTACGGTGCTTTTTTGTTATACCCTTCAAGGGGGAGTATTACAAACTCTAAGCGGATGTTTTTCGACAAGGAATAATGTAGATAATACTTATATATATAAGTTCCGGCGGCGGCGGGGCGGCGCCGCTGTACCTCGGCCCCGGGCTCGCGCCGCGCCGCTGTGGGGGGCCTACTTCTATTAGTCACGTCGGCTATCGATCACGTCGCCCGCCGGCCGTCGTTGTACTGTGGCGCGCCCACACTACCTGGAGCGCCTTCGGCCCCCCCCGCGTCCTATGGCTAATCGCGTGGTCACCCAAGCCACCCAGGACATATTACTTATATAAATATAATATAAATATATAATTATATAGTGAATCTGTGATTATTGCTACCATCGATCGGCACATATTTATTTCGATCATGGAAATGTTTATCGATGCTCTCCTGCTTGCGGTAAAGTTCTATACAACAATCGATCTGCAAGGGTATCCTCAAGTTCGCCAACTAAAGCTTTTCCCTTTTTGGGTTATTTTTGTTCTGTCCTTCCTTTGCCTTTTGCCATGCAAAAACGTGCATGGAAATCGCAAAATTTTCTTTTTGTTTTCGGTTAGCCGAAACATAAACAAAGTAAGCCAAGTAGAAAGTTGCCGGGGGGTGGAAAGAATGCTTAGGGGATTGCAAAATGTACATAGTCGTATCTATGCTTTAGAGCTGTCGAATTGGCTCTACCCTAGATCTCCATCTGCGCTGATAAGTTGGCAATGTGGCTGGCAGTGATTGAAAATGCATTTGAGGCTGTATTTACTTCGATTTGGATTTGATGTGGTGGCTGAATGAAGGTTAAAGGGTGAATAAATAAATGAAACAACTTATCAGATTTTTCCTGTATTATTTCCGTCTGAGTTAGGTCGAAACACTGATTGAATTCACACTTAACGTATTCTGAACATTCAGAAAGTTATCCATGTGGGCGCGTCGATTCCCACTTCGCTTCAGACCATCGACAATGATGACTCCAGCATTCCACTGCTTATACTTGGCCTTAATAGGTTCATTTACAAAGTCCAAATCGACTTGGGCGACCAGTTTTGTATCATCATCGCCATTGACTCAAATTCCAAACACTCAGACCTCGGCTACGTTAGGCATCCGGCAGATGACTGACTCCATCTTGTTGGGACATCGTACATGATGTTGTGGTGCTTGATCCATGTCCTTCTGGCGATCTCTTCTATAAGCAGAAAACCATTTTGAACAAATTAGCCCAAATCTGCGGTGTGAAACCATTTCTCAAACGCGTCTCCTCGGCACTGCCATAATAGCCAGACCAGTGCTGGCCATTGAAGAGGCACACTCCCTCCCACTGCCAGTACTCCAGGGAGCAGCCGGAGCTACCAAAAGCATAATTCTCTATGCTCGATAGATCAGCGGCCTCGAATTCCGGACAGTTGGCCAGCATTGCCATGTGTGCAGGACTCTGAAGGACTGTCCCGATCTTGTACTCTGCCATTATATACGCATCATTTAGATAACCTTTTTTATTGCTAATAAATCCATAAAAAATGTATGATAAATATGCCCCAACTGTTTTCTCCGCTTCTCAACAACTCCCCCATATAATTTTGCACACACCTTTACCTTTAGGTACACACTGTAAATAGTATTCAAAACAAACCGCATAAGAAACGCTCTAAAAACCTAAACTCCACTCCCCCAATTCACAGCCACCGCAAAATACTTCAATGTTCGGCAATGTTTTACGTGAGAAATGGGCGTGTCTATGCAAAATCCAGAGAAAAGCTTACACGGGCCATGATTATTTGATGTCAAGCTGGGGTTATTTATAGGCAGCTGACATGACTATCTTCTGCACACGACGCAGCCCGATAATGTATAGTTGGAGGGTGCCGTAAATAGTCGCCAAAGAATTTGCTTAGCCAGAGGCACAGCCAGAGGCAGAGAATGTGAGGAATAGAGAGAGACTGAGACTCGGGAAATTAATATTTGCCACGTGTAGTGCTTTGAGATGTGTTAAGCGCTGGCCGCCGGGCCCAAGACACGTGAAAAATGTCGAATAATCCATTACTGAGGAAAGGCCGACAAGTGGCTGGCTCTTATCGTCAGACAGTCAGACAGGAGAACGGAGAACGGAGAACGGAGAACTCAGAACTCCGAGCCTCTTGCAACAGTTGTGGCCGGCAGAACTTGAGTCTCGTCTCGTCTCAGTCACTGCACTTGACAGGGCTGAGCCGCAGCCGCAGCCTTTTGTGCCTGGCTCTGACTGGGATGCCTGGTACCTGGCTGTGAGACCCTGCACTGGCCATAAATATGCCCCAAAGTGTCAGTCAAATGCTGTCTACTTTCCTGCTGCGTAAACTGTGGCCCAGCGGCCCAAGGCGCTATGTGAAAGCTTATGGACTTGAAATGCGGCAAGGGGCTGCCTTGAATATGTTTCCAAGTAAACTGCAAAGTAGACAATGAGCTAAGCTGATTGATTTCCTTGAAAAAGTACTCGTAAATTTATGTACGTATTTTGTGATCTATGGGAGAACCTTAGCTCTTCAGTTTAGTGTGAAAAACTTTTGTTCATCGAGCAGAGATGAACCGAGCGATATTTTTTAATGCCATTATTATTAATTCTAATAAATATTCCCGATCAAATAAAAGCATTAGCTAGGAATATTCGCTGCTAGAGTTCTGCCAACAGAAAATCCCTTCACAAATAATTTGCCAAAACCTTTATCTTCCCATTTTGCTAGCCTTTCCCTAATGCAACTTATGTGGCGTCTATTAAAGAAAGCTTTCTATTTATCCCCCACACATGTCAATCCAATTTATGATGAACCCTCGTAGCGCCAGACAGAAATTGGTTTATCAAAACATCAAGCAAACAGCTGATCAACCCACAAACGAACACACATTCGCCATTCTCCATTCCGCCCAATCCCATTCGCCATTCTCCATGCTCCATTCGAACCCCAAACTTAACTCAAATATTATGTCTGACTTCTTGCCATACGAACACCAAAGGCAAGGCGTCTCATCACCCCAGGAGATACGGATAAAGATAGGGGAAACGAGACAGGAATAGTGTGGGAGACAGACAGCAGGCGTAGAAGTAGTGGGCGGTGAGTTTGAGATGCTGTGGAAGGTAAAGCGATAGCGAAGCGGAAATTTGAGCAATGCAGCTAAATTGCGTTTAACCAAGCAAGCGAGCAAACTCAAAACTAAAGGCATTGAAGGGACACCCCGACACAGTCGAATACGAACCCCGAAAACTCAGAGCCAGGCCGCACCTTTCGAGCGAAGACAAACTGCGCGTTGAAAACATAAATTCTTGATTGCAATAGACGTCGACAATGTTGTCACCGCCAACGCGTTGGGGTGGTGGGGGGTGGGGCATCATCATCATCATTTTGATGTCGTCTCCTCATGAACTTGCGCCATATTTCACTCCAAGGCTAGCATTTCAAAAGGAACACGCCCACTGCACCCCACCCACCACCCCCTCCGGCAATCCATCCCGAAATGGCGTTGACCAAAAGTAACAAAAGGAACGAACACGTGACATCTGCGGTACATAAATAAAGCGAATAAGAAACGGGCGAACCTGTGTAAATTATTGCGCGGAAGAACTTTACATTGGGGTCAACATTTAGACAGTAACCAGCCCCCCCAGCCCCGAGCCCCCAATGCCACCTCAATCCAAAAGACATCCTACAATCAATGAGGCTACCCATTCCCATTCCCCATTCCAGGCAACGGCTTACATTACTCCTGCCTTTGGGCAAATTAAGTGCTTAAATTTCAATTAAAACTTGTACTTGAACTTCTTGCTGCGGCGCTGAACGTCTTCCATCTCATTAATGCTAAATATCTGCGATATTTTATAGTAATTAGGAAGAGTCAAATTGAATTGGAATTAGACCCTGCCCCAGTCCTTCCCCAGCCCTGCCCCATTGCTATAAAAAGCAAATGTTATTAGGGTTAGACTTGGAATACGATTTGCTGGCGAGCAAGCAGGCAGAGAGTGGGCGATTGAAGATCCATTTAGTATTAAAAAAAAAAACTTCCATAAGAACATTATCCTACAAGGGAGATATTTCTAAAAATGTGTTGCACCCATAAATAGCCCCAAAAAGGATGGGGAAAAGAAACTTGGCTTGATAGGTAAATTTTCTCCTAAGTGGAGATTCAAAAGTTTGCTACATAAAAGCTTAAAATTATTGAGATTCACAGAATTTTTCCGAATGGAATATTTTATGGTATAAGCGTGGTATATAAGGTACAAGTATAAGTAGGTAACTTATAAAGCCCGCTGTTAGAGAGCGCTTACAGCAAGCTGTATCCGTAAGCGATAACAGACTGTTAACCTGCGGTGCTAGCGGCGCTGTTGCTCTGTTACAGCTGGCTGCCTGAACACCTGAACTAAAAAGAAACTTATCAAGAAAACTAATAGTGTATGCCAAATGGCATATCAAAGGTTGATATTTTTTTAACTTTTAAGAGACTTTCCAGCATTTTCGTATGCATTTATTTATTTGCGCGAATTGTTAAATTTTGCCAAATTGTTACACAATTTCAACGATTTCTTGTATTGGTCAGTGGCTTGGAAGACGGTAGGAATTTCTGTAAGCGCCCCCTTGCCCACCAAAAATACCAACATACTCGTACAATACAATTTGATTTCCATTTCTGGTTGGATTTCTGGCTTTGATTGCCGTTGACCTACTTGCTGCCTGATTACCCAAAAGCGAACACTCACGCCGCTCCACTCCACTTTGCTTGCCGCACACAAGAAGGTAGAATGCTGCTTCATGTGGCATAGTTTGAATAACTTGAGGCGCATGCCGCATTCTTGGCTGGCAAATAGCTTTGCATACTTTTTGGTGGCGCCAGCGGGTATTTAGGCCGACTTAGCCTTGATTTATGCAGCAGACATATGATAAAGGATTGTGTTGGCTATAGTAATAAATATATGCTGATACTTCCCGGCACAGTCATCTGAGATTTGATTATTAATTTGACTGCTCGACTGCCTTTGGTGTCTTTCAAACTTTTGTTTGTTTGTCTTCGAGTTTAGTTTTAATCGCATTTGTTTGCCATCGCTCCAGCTGTCTCTCTATCTATCTTTGGCTTTCTGGCTGCAATCAATATTTTGGTTATAAATCTAAATTTGCATCTAATATATTAAGATTAGAGAGCCAAGCCACTAGGAGGAATATTCATCATTTAATTGTAGAGTGCAGAGTGCATTAAACAAACTTGAAACTGCAAATAATCTAAATGTCCACAGTGCAAAATTGTATTTAGAAATGAATATTTAATTGCCAATGGATTTAACAGAATTAAAATTTCAAATTCAAATGTTTTTCCGTGATTCTTGTTGAAAATATATCAAGTATTTCCTCACATTTGAGTGCTCGTATATTTACTTCCTTTCTGCTGAATTTAATGATCATCGCGTATGCGCAAACATTTCATTACATTTGCCATCATTTGCAATTTATCCCCGTGGCAAAACTATTTTAAGTGCATATATATTTTGGGGGACTGGCTCTCGTTCCAGCAATCTCTTCCTCTCTCCTCTCTCTCTCTCTCTCTCTCGAAAACAAGTCAAGCGGTAGCTGCCGAGCTGTCAACCGCACAGATACAGGATGCGGAACTCAGACTCAAAGCGTAGAGTTTGTGGATTGGGGAAATCAAAAGGTAAGCGAGAGAGCGCTTTCCGCATTGGGGCAAGCTCCTCCTCTAGAGGCACCGAGCACCGAGCGTAGCTCTGTGCTGAACTGAACTGAACTGCACCTGACGCACGGGCAAATACACCAAGGGCCAACTAGCTCATCCTGCTACGCTCCTGTCCGCTCCGCTCTGCCCCTTTCCACCATGCACTCGTATCTTCCTCTCTGCATATATCGCCCTGTGAGTGTATGCGCTCCTGTTGCTAATGTAGTTTACTTACGCTGAAATATTTGCTTTGCCCAACTGCATTTCCATTTCGGAGCAGGAGTCAATTTTTATCACTCGCTGGAAATTTGCATGCGAACCCCGGCAGTTTCACTCTTCTGTGGGCTGCCAGCAATGGCCATGCACAGTGAGGCAAATGCTTAAAATATAAGCAGCTGCTTCAAGCATTTCGCAGCTATGCATTATGCAGTTATGTGTGTGGCTTGTGAGAGAATTGCATCGAAGGTTTTGGCATGCATCGATCGCTGGGGCTTAGTTCGCTCCTCTCTTCGCAAGAATCAACGAACGCTACTTGTCACTCTCTTGCTATAAGCTCTGTTCGCTCTGCAGCAGCTTACTCTCTGTGACTCTACGGACTCTGTTACTCTACAGACTGTGAATACTCTCTTTTACTTTACAGACTCTGTTACTCTGTTTTACTTTACAGACTTTGGTACTCTCTTTTACTGTACAGACTTTGTTACTGTCATTTACTGTAAAGACTCTGTTACTCTGTTTTACTTTACAGACTCTGTTACTCTGTTTTACTTTACAGACCCTGTAAATGACTGTGACTTTGCACTAAATTCCACATATATTTCTTTAATTACATTTTTCAAGAACAAATCCTTTTGAAACCGTGAAGAGAAGAATTTTGGGAAAATCATTTATAGCCAGTGGACATTTTCTGCAATTCACATGCACATAAACTGTGCTGTAAGCGCAGATCGTTCAATATTTTATTCGACCTTTAATTTCAATCACTCTTGCATCACTATGCAATTGTCACCAAGAAAGCAGAGCGTGTCCAAAAGCGCATTGCCAAACAGCAGCAATTCGGCTGCTCCTAAATTCGAAAAAAAAAGGAAATCCAAGAGAATTTCGGTGCCTGCTTTTAGCTGAAATTAAGATAATTATGTGGAATAGTCATAAAAGAGGTGCCCATGCAAAGAGAGACAGAGAACAGGGGGGCAGAGAGAAGGAATCCGAGTGAGAGTGGAGAGTGGAGAGCAGCAAGGATCAGCCGCAAATTGCCGTCATCATTCTTTGGACTACCTTTTGTCCGCCTTTCTTCTGGCCTGTCCCGGAACTTATGAGAAAGGCCAAAATGTCATGTACAACAGATAAAAAGGGACACGGACACGGACACGGGCAGTGGCACGGACTGGAGAGAGATGGACACGGACACGGCGGCTAATGACACAAAGAAAACAACAACGGGGCTAAAACAACAAAAAGGGATATTTAATATAAAAAAAAAAACACATACAAAAATGAATGGAAAGCAAGCTCAGGCCCAGAACCAAAACCAGAAAAGGGTTATAAAGCACATGCCCTCCTAACTCTGGGTGCAGCTCTCTTCGCCCCCTTATCTATGGTCTAGGCCATTATTGTACAGGCTTTTGTCTTTGTTGTTGCTGCTTTTCGTTTCTTACTTACTCCTTTTTTTTTGTTGTCCTTTTGTGAATTGAAACAATTTGTCACTTTTGGCCAAGTCGTTGCCTGCGGCGGATTTTGGCCTACCTCTCTCTCTGTCTCTCTTGCTGTTGGGCTCCTTTGTAGTTAATGAAATAAATGAAGAGCAGAGTGGAGGCCCAGATGGGCGCACTGAAATCTACATAATATTTCTGACAGTGTTTTATTGCAAATTGCCAAGTTGCTTGCTGCCCCAAGAATTATGAGTGGCTTGATAGGCCATGGCGTGGGCCAAAATTAACAGGAGATTGCATTGTGTAATGGACAGTGTATATGGTGTAATGAAAGGAGTACAGCATGTACCTTATATAGAATTAAAGTTCTGTTATCAAAGGGTATTCAATGCTGGCTTTAAATCTCAAGTAGACAGGCAAACAATGGACATCGATAAAGGCTATCAAGTGACAAATGAACGCAGCTTTATTTTTAATTTAATAGCTTTGGAAATTTACTTGCATTTATTACAAAACATAAATTACATGAATTATTTTGTTGAATATTTTTTTGGAAAATTTCCCCATTCAATTTTGAAATCTCCAAGATGACACCGCCATCTGAAATTGTAATCGCGTTCAAGTACAGGCATTTTATCCATTGATGCCACTCCACCACTCCACTCTGGCACTTGTTTAATTCATTGTTTACACAATTATCCTCCGACCTGGGGCACACCTCTCACATTTCCAGCATATGTTCGCTCGATCCACTTTATTAAATATCCCTCTGCCCAGCCATCGATAAATGCCTGGCATATCCGATGCGATGCCATGTTGTACAATGAACTGCATTTCATTAGCTCACCGCACTTGCCACGTGCGAAAACAGCCACAAACTGGCTTCGAGGGGCAACCAAACAAAAAAACAAAAAAACAAACAAAAAAAGACGAGGCAAAAACTCAGTCAGCCTGTTCAATTTTATTGAAATGCCATTTAATTTGCATAACTTACGGATCGAATGAAACACATTACATTACATTACGTTAAATTAATGCCAGACGGCCACTTAGGTTGAATAAAACCAATTGAAAGTGTTCACACAAGCAGTTAAAGACCGACCGAAATAAAATAAATTAAAATAAAATAAAAAACGGAAATGGAAATGGAAACAAACATAAAAAAAATATGTAGAAAAACATTTCATTACAGCTTACCTCAAAATCCAAACAAATAAATAAGATTATGTCGGCGACTGTGGGGCACGGGCGGGGCTTGAGGCATCTCTAGGCTGTGGACGTACTTAACCTCTGTTAACTGTGTTGGGGTCTCGGTCGCCAGGCAGGCATCCTTATCCATAAGCCCAAGGATTCAAAGTCCAAGCTGTCCGTTTGATCTGCTGCAGCAACAATACCCACTGTCCACTCTGTAGACACCTGGCCTCCCTTTGAACTTTGCCCAATGGTTACCAAATCGGCCTAAATGTCTAAACAGGAAATCAATTCTCAACAGCCTTTTGTGTTCCACTCACACTGAAACCCATCCAAGGGCCCATCCAACGGCCCATCCATCCCCATCCACTCTGGCTGTGTTCTACTCGAATCAGAGCTTGGGATTGGATTTTGTGCTTGACCAGTGGCTGGCAAAATGTTTGCTCACTGCCGGAGAGACTCCTAGCTGAAGGCCGAAGACAGAGCGAGCTCCATTGCAGCTGTGGAGAGCCCCCAACAATCATTTAGTGGGTTAAAGGCAGAGGCAGACGAGTGCTTAAAGCCACCCAATGATTTGTTGTGCTTGAGACATGAAAAACGCATTAATACCGCATTAATTCCAGCTCGAACTTAGCCGCCAAGCAAAGGTATTCGTCGCAAGTGATCAAGTTCTGCGGAGTAAATATTCCAGCCATGGGGCAGATAAACACATTCCCAGCTGGCATCCATCAGAAACAGAACAACAGATTTTATTTCTTGAATGTCTCTCTTCAAATTAGCTCTCAATCCGCTTCTCTTTGTCTGAGTGACGTTCTGCATTCACTTCAAGTTCGTTGGGCCCCAGACCAGATGCTACTTCAGACCTTCCTTCCATCATCCAATTGCTCTTCTGCTTCAGTTGATGGCCGCCTCGCTGCTGCTCTGCTGCACTGTGTGCATTGTTGTGCGTGTGTGTGTGGGTGTCTACTCATGTCTGGGTTGCAACATTTCACCGGAAAGCAGCGGAAAGTCTTTTATATATGCCCGGCCAACTTCCGGTCTATAGAAAAACTAAACTCAGTTACTAAAGCGAGCAGAGCAGAGCAGAGAGCTCCTCCACTTGTTGTTGCTGTTGTTTTTCTTGGTTCCTGGTTGCCCCAAGTGGTGGCAAGCTAACAAAAGGTGAGCCTATGCATATGGCCGCATGCTCATTGTTGTTGCTCCTTTTTTTTCTGCTTTTTCTTCAAGCCGCAGTCAAGCGGCAAAAAGGAGTGCAGGCGGGGAGGGGGAGCGGCCTTAAACTTGGCAAATTACTTTAATACAGGTTGGATTTTCCATCTCTCTCTGACTCTGTATATATCTATCTTCTAGCAGCGCCGGCCCTGAAGATAAAGCGCACACGAAAGTTACTCAAGAAGAAAAGACAAAAACAAAACAAAAACGCCAAGAAAGGTACAATATACAGTAAGCATTCCGACTAGAAGATACCTCGCATATGGATTTATTTATTGTGGAAATGCCAAATATTTTTCTGGTTTCAGATAATATTTATATTTTATATTTATATAATTATATTTATATTTTATATTTATTTATTTATATATATTTATATCAATACAAAAATCTGTAAGTTATTTTGGATACCTTAAGTTTTTCCTCTAGGAAGTGCTACAAACATATACAGAACACGTCCTAAGTACTCTGGGAGTAACGGGTAATGGGTATGTATACTAAAAAAAAAATAACAGAGACAAAGGTTAATGGATTTCTCTTGTGATATTTGACTTGAGCACTGACCCAAACCCAAACCCAAGCCAAACCCCAAGCCAAGCCCCCGAACAATTCTATATTTTCGTTTTGGGGCATCTTATTTTATTTCGCTCTTTATGCGCGTCGTCGGCGTCGGCGTCGTGAATTTTTCAAGTGAAAAGTTTACATTTATTATCAAGGTATACGAGTGGTGGGGGGGGCCCAAGAACCTGCCCTTCAAGGGGGCAACAAACAACACATTACGTTTAATTGAATGTTGCGGTTGTGTCGCCTCTGCCCGCCGACGACACGCTGACTCCTTCTACGTTCGCTACTTTTTGCCTGGCACGCGCCGCCTAAGAAAAGAACAGAAATTATAATGTAGTGTAAATATTTAATGATGATGTGGCTTTAGATTACACTGCCGTCACGTGGTTGTTGTTAAACGTGCACCACCAGCACCACCCACGTAATGGCGGAGGAGGCTGGAACACCTTTCCCACGGGCAGGCTTGACCTGACCAATTCAATGAGCTGGAAATGTCGCTACCTGCAGGGTATTTTTTACATGCGTACGCGTACGCACTGGCAAAGGCCAAGATTTGACGTAATTCCTTAAGCGGCGGGCGGCAGTCAGTGAACCGCAAAAAACAGCGGCCAGCAGATATGCAAATGGAAGTAAGCATGAGATATATGTAGCATTTATATGGTTTATTTAATGAGCGTAAATAAGAGAGCAAGGAATGCAGCAGTTAAATTTTACTACCATGTAGTTTAAGAAGGTACATCTCTTAAGCCGCAGCAAATCTGTCCTAGAAATAAAATTACGTTTGAGTTTTGAAGATTTCCCGCTTACTTGTGACGCGCCATCTGTGGGATGTCGTTGAAAGTTATTCATGGCGTTGCCAACTATTTCGTTTACCGCGAAATCCTTACAACTATCGATATCCAAACGCAAAAACGAGTCGGAGAGCGTTTTGAGTGCTCTCTTTCGAATGGGTCATGGCAAGGTATGGCCCCCAGTATTAAAACGGACAAGCTTTTTTTAGGGGCCTCGTACTTATATACCATGGTTGTGCAAATATATCCCTCAGCTTGGCTGAATTTATGTATTTATATGTATTTATGTTTGCAGACTTTTCTACCCGTACCGAAATGGAAGATTGTTTTTATAGCTGCTTACCCTTATGCTTCACTCTAGTTCGCGGTTCGCGTTAAATTGTGGTAAATTGGAGATGGAATTTTTTGGTCAAGTTGTCGCAGAAAAACATCGATTGCCAAAGAACTGATTATATCGATGTTTGAATCGATTTTTTTCCCAGCCCTGTGAATAGAGAAAATAAATCGGTCATGTGATTTTTTTCGCACGAAGCAGTCACCTGTCGCGGCCGAGAAAATACAATTACGCCTTCAATTCGGTGAGTGTGCCTGCAAATTATGGAAAATTCAGGACTCTGGAACGTTTTTCCCCATTAGCTAGACAAGAAAAACCTGCAAAATGGCGGCCCAAATACGCACAGTGGTGATATCGACTTTCCTGGGGCTCTTCACGACCGCAGCCACCATCCTCATCCTGTACTTTGTTTTGACTGGCAAGGGCGAGCGGGTGAGCGTTGGCTGGTTCCTTGCCGCGTCGAATCCGTACATGTGGGCCTGCCTGGGCATCGGACTCGCCGTCTCGCTGTCTGTGGTGGGTGCCGCCCTTGGCATCCACACGACGGGCACCAGCATTGTTGGCGGCGGTGTCAAGGCTCCCCGCATCAAGACCAAGAATTTGATTTCCGTCATCTTCTGTGAGGCGGTGGCCATCTACGGCCTGATCACTGCCATTGTGCTCTCCGGCCAGCTGGATCAGTTCCAAATGGAGACGGCCCTGAACAATCAGGCTATCATGAACACCAACTGGTTCTCGGGCTATTTGATCTTCGGTGCTGGTCTCGCCGTCGGCCTGGTCAACTTGTTCTGCGGCATTGCCGTTGGCATTGTTGGCTCTGGTGCTGCTCTCTCGGACGCCGCCAATGCGGCCCTCTTCGTCAAGATTCTGATTGTGGAGATTTTCGGCTCGGCCATCGGTCTGTTCGGCCTCATTGTGGGCATCTACATGACGTCCAAGTCGAAGATGGGCGACAAGGAGTAGGCTGCCAGTGTTCAGAGTGAGTGTGCCACAGCTGAATGCATTTCAAACGCAGCTAAATTACGTTTCTCCCTTGCAGACTTCACTTAATCATCGGCAAGAAGAACAATAATCAGACCAGTCATCAAGTCATTCCCCCCACCCCCCTCTTACCCAAGGCCCCTCCATCGCACAGCAACATCAGTGAGGGTCGGCCGTGTTTTTTTTTCTGGAAATTACAACAAGAAGCTTGCAGTTACAGTTTGCAACACCCCCCAATCCAATCTGCCGAGACACGCATTAAACTGGGACTTTAGTTACTTATTAAGTTGATAGTTTTGTAGATTTAAATGTTTATTTTTACGCCACGCATACTCGCGCAATTATCAGCATCCAATTTTCAATTGATTGCTGAGTGTGCATGGTGTAAAAATGACTACGATTCGTTTTGTTTTACATAATCTTTATTTTGCCAAACGAAAGACAATTATGTGTTTGTGTGTGTGTGTGCGTGAGCTGTGAGTGCGTGTGTGTGTATATTTATGTTACTAAGCAGTTTGTTATGTTTTTGTTTCTTACTGGCAATTGTATTTCTAAATGAGAATGTATTATATTAACTACTACAAAAACGATGAACCATGTATATTTGATGCTGCTGCTGCTGCTAATGGCAGAAGTAATGGAAGATACACAACAATCGCATTATTATTATTATACATAGCAAGTATTCCATATTAAACAAGTAATAAAATCAATCCGTTTTGTTTATCAATCTTTGTGTGTGAATGAATCTGACTGACTTCGAGTGCTTATCAAAAGCACGCGCAAACTTGTTATGACTATAGCACACACATGGATACGTACATATGTACATATATCAGCTGTATCTAAGCATGTGAAATATCAAATTGTGATCACCAAAGGTAAAGATCTGACCTACAATTGTTTGTGAGTTGAATTGTTAGAGTCTGATTAATGTCTTCAGCTCAGTTGTAATTGGAGCAGCCTAGAAGATATGTCTGCAGGAGATTGTGCACGCGGGTGTGTATAATAATGTGAAGAAATGGTTTCTTTGTTTTAATATTTGAAATTTAAATTGCCGCTCATTCGTTGCACAGCACTTATTTTTTCGATTCACAGCACTTAAATCGGGGCTTCGAACAAATTCGAGCTACCGATGGTGCTATCGATTGCTAATATTCGTGGTGGGTTTCGCTGGATGCATTGTTTCTAACGGGAAAATGTATGAAATAAAGCGAAAATTATGCTCACACTCGGCTAAAAAAAACTCCGGTAATTGCCGTTTTTCGCACAAAAATACCCGATATTAATGTCAAACAATAATATACATCGATATGTCTTTGCCGCCATTTTCGAAAAGCTAACGCCATCTTGTAATCTCTTTCTTTCCTTCCTTTTCAAGTCTCTTTCTTTTCTTGGAAACGGTATAGCCACACGCACGCAGTGCAGAGTAAAATCGTAATTTGCAGCTTAATTTGCATTGAAATGTCTGAGTCCGAAATCGAACCGACTGTGCAGGTGGCAGAGGCGCCTGTGGTGCCAATAGAAACTGCCGACGACGAAATATGGGAGGATGAAGGAACGGCTGCAGCAGGCCACCTGCAAGCGAATGAGTGGCCCGAGATAAAGCTATTCGGCCGCTGGGCCTGCGATGACATATCCATAAGTGATATTTCGCTGCAAGACTACATTGCCGTGAAGGAGAAGTTTGCACGCTATTTGCCGCACTCGGCGGGACGCTATGCGGCCAAACGCTTTCGCAAGGCTCAGTGTCCGATTGTGGAGCGCCTCACCAGCGGGCTGATGATGAAGGGCCGCAGTAACGGCAAGAAACTTCTGGCATGCCGCATCGTGAAGCATGCCTTTGAGATCATCCACTTGCTGACCTCGGAAAACCCATTGCAAGTGACGGTGACTGCCATTGTCAACTCTGGGCCACGTGAGGACTCTACACGCATTGGACGCGCTGGCACTGTGCGCCGTCAGGCTGTGGATGTCTCGCCATTGCGTCGTGTCAATCAGGTAAGCAGAATATAACAAAATGAAGCTAAATGTATTGGAATCATTCCCCCCAATTTGCCTTGCAGGCCATTTGGTTGATCTGCACTGGTGCACGTGAGGCGGCTTTCCGCAACATCAAAACCGTGGCCGAGTGCCTGGCCGATGAGCTGATCAATGCCGCCAAGGGCTCGTCCAATTCGTATGCCATCAAGAAGAAGGATGAGCTGGAGCGTGTCGCCAAATCGAATCGTTAAATTGCGAAATTTCTTTCATTATAAATACACACATACATATGCGCTATGTATGCAAGCATTTACGATGTAACTGTAAATACAGTGCTGTATTTCCATAACCATATAGCTGTTTCATTCTAACAACCGCAACCAATGCACTTTGTGCATGCAGCCGTCCCTTTCTCGCTGCAGTGCCATCGAATTTACAATGAAAATTTTTATCAAATTTAATAATGTTTGCTACTGCGAATTTATAAGCCGCGCAGCTTCCGGGTCAGCTCCCACTTTTGTTTATCAGTCAGTCATTTCTATTCATTGAAGGGAGCGCTATCGTCTGGAATTTCAACTGAGAAAACATGAACTTTCGCACCAAATTCGTTTTGGGGATATGCACCATAATCACCGTTGTTATGACGGTTGTGATCCTCAGCCATGTGATGACGGACATCGGCGAGCGTATGGGACTGGGCTGGTTTCTGTACACCGCCAGTCCGTACCTGTGGGCTGGACTGGGCATTGGGCTGTCGGTGTCGCTGTCCGTGGTGGGTGCCGCCGTTGGGATCTATACTACGGGGACCAGCATTGTCGGGGGCGGTGTCCGCTCGCCCCGCATCAAGACCAAGAACCTCATCTCGATTATATTCTGCGAGGCGGTGGCCATCTACGGCCTGATCATGGCCATAGTTTTGTCTGGCAGTATCAACAACTATCGCCTGTCGAAGATGCTGAGCGACAAGGGTCAAATGGCCAGGAACATGTTCACAGGATTCGCTGTATTTGGGTCCGGGCTGGCCGTGGGACTGGTTAACATCGCTTGCGGCGTGGCTGTTGGCATTGTGGGCTCTGGAGCAGCCCTGGCCGACTCGGCCAATGCGTCGCTGTTTGTCAAGGTTCTAATTGTGGAGATTTTTGGCTCGGCCATCGGGCTCTTTGGACTGATTGTGGGCATCTACCTGACATCCAAGGCGGAGATGATGTAAAGCCGATTACAAATCAAAGAACTCTAATTTATTAAGGCCTATTAAAGTAATTAAACACTAATCTTCCTCATCATCGTCGTCGCTATCATCCGCCTCGTCGTTGTTGGCCCCCTGATCGCTGCCCTCGTCATCTTCCTCGTCCCAGTGCTTGATCTTCTTGTTGGTCATAAAGTCCTCTCGCAGCACATTCCACTCGGACTTCTTTTTGCCGGACGAAGACTCCGCAGCAGTGTCATCATTGTCGTCCTCGTCGTCATCATCCGTCTCCTCCGGCTCTTCCTTTTTGACAGCGTTATCTATGGCCGTCGATTTGGCCCGCTTGCCACTCATCAACACGTCCAGGAACTTTCGTTTGTTGATATTATTGAGCACCGCATCCTGACGACTGTCCAGTGGCCCCGCATCGGCCAACTGCTGCTCGAGATCCTTCTGCTGAATGCGCACCGCGTTGAAGAACTGGACCACGCCACGAGTGGCCACCTTGCGCAGTGTTCGCTCCCTCTCCAGGTCCTGGTAGCTGGGCTTCACTCTCAGCTGCAGCGGAACATTTCTGCGCTCCGACTTGGTCAGCTCCGCATCCAATGCGGATCTGTTAGCGTCGCCATGCTCATCATCGTCATCATCATCTGTCTCCTCTTTAACATCGCCTCCAACGACTTCAAAGTCGAAGCCTGGCTTCTTTGCCGCTTCGCTGCCCTTGGAACGAACGATTCCGGGATTCTTCTTGGCCCGGGACAGCACTGTGGGTCCCACCGACTTGCTCTTCAGTACTTTGCCAATGCAGTCTGCCCAGCCGGCGTTGGCACCTGTGTCGCCGTCAACATTCTGACTGTCGTCCGAGTCCGATTCGTGGTTCGAACTGTCTGTGGCCGGGGCAGCCTCTTTTTTCGGGCGCTTCGCAGTGAGAAGGGCCATTTTAGTCGGAAAACAGAAAAAAATTTTAAAAACAAAACGCGTGCTTCTCACGTTGCTAGGGGTGGTATATCAGTGGGATAGCAGTCATCGATAGCTGGCTATATCGAGTGCGAACAGCTGCGATAGTACCATTCCTCAAAGGGGACGAAAAAGAAGAAGCAGTGCCGGCTGACGACAAAAACTGCTGAAATTTTCTGTCAAAAACGATTATAATTAGACAATGCTCAAGAAGAAACTGGAGGCCTTGGGGTATCCCACACCTAGTGATCTGGCGCTAAGCAGTGAGTACTAGTTAGGCCGATTTCGAGCGATATTAATAGGATAATTTCACCACAAACTAGATCGCAAGGATTTTGCGAGTATAATCCTCTGGCTGGAGGACCAAAAGATACGACTATATGCAATAGAAGACCGGGCAATTCTGCGCAGCGTAGACAACGCCCAGTTGTGGGAGGATGGCTACCAGAAGTACTGCGGAGACCTGAATATGCCGAGCCTGGGGACACAACACGAACAGCTCGCCTGGATTTTAGGTCATGCCATACGTCTGGAGTTTCTGGACGACCCATCCCAGTACGAGTCGTTCAACAGCAAGCAAAGCCTGCCCAAGGCCAACAGCAAGCAGCCGCAACAAAAAGTGCAGGTCATTTTTGACGGGAAAATGAATGGTAAGAGATTACCCAAAGCAGATCGTTGCTGTAACCCATTAATTTTTGTATTTAAATAGTTGATGACAAAGAGTTTATTGCTGGGGTGCGCACACTGGCTGGCCAACTGAATGTGCCCCATCATCCCAATCATCTGCTGCAGCTGGAGGCCGTAGCGTGGGTGGTGCACGAACGCCTTTCGCCTGCTGCCAGGGGACGTAAGCCCATTGCCGGGACACCGTTTCCCTTTGACAAGGGCAACGATGTGGTCTCCCCCAACGATCCCGCCCTGGACCTTCCCATGCGCATCCTACGCCTCTTGCAGATTCAGAGCCTGCGCCAGCTGCAAACGCACATTAACGAGACCATCGTGTCGGTTCAAAATCTAACTGCCAATCCAAAGACTGACACCAAGCTGGGAAAAGTGGGCTTCTGAAGCAGTTCCCATGAACATATGCAAAACCCAAGCAACAACAGTACATAACTAATTGTAAATTTAATGAGTCAGCTAGCTAATAAAACCGCCTGCCTAGCGTCTAGTAAAGAATCCATGATCCTTGGTTATAATCTTTGTGGGCGTCGTCGTCCCCTCCTCCGGTTCCTGCTTAGCGGTAGGCTTAAAGAATTCTGCATTGCCCAGGCGAGCCACGCCCAGAGCGCCAACAGCTAATGAAGAGTCACACATTGAACCATTAATAAAGAGAACTGCAGAGTGTAAATGGATTACGTACCGGCTGCCAAGCCTTTCATTGTGTAGTTCTCGAGCGGCTTGCTGCGCCGCTTTGCCTGGGCCAGCAGATAGACTCCAATGCCGATCAGTCCAAAACCGCTGACCAGACGACAGCCCAAACAGTCCACTTCACTGGTGGTACTGTCTTTATTCCAAAACGACAGTCTTCCAATCATTTTGTCAAATAATAGAATATAAATTAAACAAATTGATATAATCTACAAAGGCCAACAACTCTGACAACACTCGATATATCGATAGCTATCGTTCCAGCAGGTGTGAAATTTTTAAATTGGCTCGTAATTTTCTTGATCGTCGGGCAAAAATGGAATTTCAGCGAAACGATGCCATGCTTATGGAAATACTGCAAGATCGAAAGACCATCGTGGGATTCCTGGACTCCATGTTTGGATTTCTGCGTCGCAAGTACACAAATTAAGCCCTGCAACTTGGTAAATTTAATGTCCCTGCTTTGATTCCTCTAGCACCGACTTTTATCACACGAAAAAGGATGAGGCTGACCAAATTGGATTTCCCAAGGGTATGCGGGATCAGATTCTTTATGGAGCCATGCAGCGCTACGACCCGGACTGCTCTCTTCAATCAATGAACGTCGAGAGTGAAATGGTGGACAATGGCACGTTCGGTCTGCCTGTCGTGGAGGAAGTAATCGTGGAGAGCAGCGATGCACCCAAAAGTGAGCCGAAAAATCCACAACAGAAGACTGCGTCAGCCGAGTCTGAGTTTTCCCTCATTGACTACAAGAATGGAGCTGCCTTTGCGAGCCACTGCTGGTCGCAGACGTTAAAGGATCTGGAAGTTCAAGTGAAGCTGCCCGAAGAGCTGAAAATATCTAAAAATCTGAATATAGAGATCAAGGCCCAATGCCTTAGGGTGAGCAGCAAACAGAAGCCAGACCATTTTATTCTAGAGGGAAATCTTAGCCAGCGGATCAAGCATAACGAAGCCTTGTGGACCATTGACCACGGCATGCTGCACATCAGTTGTGGTAAGTGCTTGGACACTGTTCCCTGAATGCTGTAAGTGATCCAAATCCTTATCGCCAGACAAGGCCAAGGAGCTGTGGTGGGACCGACTCTTCGAGGGTGACGCTGAAATTGATACCAAGAAAATTGACTGCGAGCGCTATATAGACGATCTGCCCGACGACACACAGGCGACCATAGAGAAGCTGCGAGTGCAACAGCTGGAGGCGGATAAGAGACAAAGCCAACTGCAGGCTGCCAATCCGGAGCAGGCCAAAACCATGGAACGTCTACGCGCCGCCTGGGACGCTGAGGGTTCACCCTTTAAAGGACAACCCTTTGATCCGTCCATTGTTAGGATGAGTTAGTCTTTAATGTGTTATACGTTCAGCTTAAATAGGAACTAGAGCTAAATGAGAAGAATTCGATTTACTGAGCCTTCAGCTCGTGTTTCTTGCACTGCAGTTGTTGCTTCTGGTAGGCCACGTCCCTATCGTCAGTGGACCAGGCCACGTACATGTAGACGGTGAGCAGCGAGGCCAGCAGCAGGCGATCCAGGCTCATGACATTCGTGGCAAACAGGATCAAGGAGAGACCCACAAAGGACGGATGACGCACATGAGAGTACAGATGACGCAGCTCGCTCGACTTGTAGGCAATGGGCTCCCCATACTCTTTAAGGTCATAGTAGACCTGCTTGACGCCCAACAGCTCGGGCAGATCCATTATAAGGCAGCCGCCAAAGATGACGGCCCAGCCAAGGCCATGTGTGACCACAAAAGTCCACCAGAGTGGAGCACTCTCGTCCACATCAATTTGCCACAAGACAATCGACTGGGCTGGCAGCCAGTTCTTCAGCAGATACTGCAATGTGGGATAAGGTGAAATTAGTATTGTCTGCGGCTCTATTTTCATGACTGTTGCTGTAGTAGTACAAACATGTAAACAAAGCGATGATGTCAAACTATAAATAGTGCGCTCGGCTGCAGCCAAGCCCAATTTGCCCAATAAATTCTTCACCAGCGCTGACTTAAGGAAGCTGTGCTGGAAGATGAATCCTATCAGGTAGAGTGTGTCGAACACAATGGGCCCATAGGCGGTCTCCAGCCGGGACTTGTTGTCCAGCAAATTGAAAATCCACGTGTGTGCCTTCGAAATCGAGCGAGGTGTGGAGAGGAACAGCACCAGCTTGCCAACCACGAAAAAGGTATACACGAAAGTGGCCAGCGAGCTCAGGAGCAGCAAAACCTTGGCAAAACTGGCCATGATTTACACAAAAAAAAAAACACTATAAATTAATTGCAAAATAAATATTTTTTTGACTGCTTGGACGGACGCAATTGAAAATATCGCTGGCAATGCATCGATGTCTCCAGTCATATCGATACAATCGAATTAAAAAAAATATTGTTAAATGATAAAAACCGTATATGAATGATCTAAATTATTATTATCAACGTGGAAATTAAAAAATATGCAAATTCCCCTTTAATTTTGTGCATTTACCCGCTGACGATAAAAAGTGTTGGAGCTGGGGGAAACATCGATGATTACGCAAAAAGGATAAAACCTATCTGGCCGATGAATCTATTGATGTTTTGCCAGCCCTAATCGATTGTTTGAGAAATCTTTCCGTGGTTTATAAATGATTTAAGTTGCCACCAAATCAAAACGCATACAAAAAGTGTAAGTCGTAGCCAGTTGGCTTAAGAAAAGTGTAAAGTTTAAGTAGAATGTTCCAAAGAATCAAATGCAGTAGAAAATGAATGCCGAAATGGCTCAAGAAAATTGCCGACGCGACAACGATACCTGCACACACACACACACACATGCTCCAATATATGTATGTACATGTACATGCAAGGGACGCACACGTATACAACTTGCTTGCAAATGGCGGATGCGTTTCCAACAAAAAAAAAGAAAACTGCATTTAAATGTGAAATGTGAAAATTGTTGACGTTGCAAGTGCGAGCAGAGACAACGGTAATTGCTTCAAATAAGAGTTGAAGCCTATTCGAGTGTGCGGCAAGTGGTGTGTATGTGTGAGTGCAGTGCAAGGTGTTGTGTTTGTGTGTCGGTCAGACGGAGACAGTGGCGACGGGCGGCAGCGACGCCCTTTTGTCTTCCTTCCACTCGTGGACAGACACAAAGCGGCCCTCGGGCCTCTGGCAGAAACCACTATTTATTGGTGTGCAATTATTCTTATTATCAGAGGCGTTTGCCAATTAGATGCCTAATTAGAGAAAAATATCTGAATTTGATGAATGGCATACTTTCACTTGTGTGCCCCGATTGCGATTTAATTATGAGCAAAAGGGACAGCTGACACAAAGAAAACCAGCAGCCGCCAGCGAGCTGAATTTATTTGTTTGGTTTGCCAAAAACTTGTGCGCCGCCGTCTGGGCTGCTCCGCCCTTGCATCCCCCCTCAGAATGCACTGGTATTCCCGTTTGAGATTTTTATCAAAATCAAGAACATAATTGATGCGCTGCTTGTTCTCTTTATTCGTGTTGTCTTGCTCTGACAATTTACACATTGTTGGCAGCCTTTTGCTGACCTCACCACACACACACACACACACATACACGCATTCTCTGGCCCCAGCTTATCAAGAGCAACGGAGAGAGAGAGAGAAAGAGACAGGGAGAGAGTAGCCTGCAGTCGAATAAATAATAAATGCACATCGAGTCGTTTCATTCACGTTCAATTGGCGATAAGGCCTTCGGAACTGAACTGTAAACTGTAATTCTAGGAAAACCCAATTGATAATCGGACAGTATTGAAAAGTCACTTGTCTACGTCAGCAATCAATAATCATTAACGGACATCTCATATTCAATTAGCTTATTTATAGAACCGTGACACACACACACAGACACAGAGGCGCACATTTGTGAGTCACACAGCTCTAGAAAATACTCCCAATCCGATCTGCGGCAACCTTCCTTCTCTGGACCCAAATGTCGTCGAAAGTCTTTTTTTGGCTGACCTACCAATCGAATAACAAAACTAGAAACGAACTTGACGCTCCCACGCAAGACGACCAAACCAAATCTCCCACAGGGGCGGCCAGCAAAAAAAACATTGCATGTTGCATAAATATCATAAAAGAAGAGTGTAGGAGAGCTTTCTAAAATTAAAACACTTGAGCCGCTTGCCGGCCGAGTCGCTTGCATTTATGAATAAATAAAAGAAAATAATGAATGAGTGCTGGCCGTGCGAGAGTAAGGGAGAGCGAGTGAGAAGCACTTGCACCGTTCACTAGTGTTGCCCGATGAAAACAGCTAGAAATGGCCACCATCATATAACAATATGGATGCAAAATAATCCATCTATACCATAATAATAAGTACATCTAATTCGAATAATTTTCATTTTGTTAGGATTTCTTATTGGTAAATCTGATTTGAGATTTTAAAGTAAGATTTCTTGTTTCCCATAGCAGCAGACTTGGCGGGGAAACAAAAGCTAAATTGGCTGCACTGACTGACAGAAAGACAGAGAAATTCCATGTGTTTAAGTGTTGTTGTTGCTGTCAACTAATTGAACATTGGGGCGAGTGAGAGAAAAAAGAACACAGAGAATTAGGCCAACTGTGCAGTTGGATGCCAGTTTGTAACCAGGGCGAGCAGCAAGTATATTTTTCATGCTGCCAGACTGTAATACACAATTATTTATAGAGGATGGTCATAATGATAATTGGCAGCCAAAGATTTCGACTTTCACACACACACACACGCACACGAAACTCTGAGGAACACACACAAATACATGATCACATTCCGTAGCGTCGCTCTTCCGGTTGATGACCTTTACCGGCGTTTTTATTGTATTTTTTCATACGCTTACATATGTATGTAGTTGTATGCCTCTTCTCACGTTCTCAGTGTGCGTGCGTGTGTGTGTGCTCTGCTGGAGCGTTACTGCCAGCAGCAATACTGGTCTGGGGAGAGACATGTCAGTGGAGTCACTCCACTTGTCATCGATTTACTGTTCGAATCGAAGCTGTTCTCATAGTTTCATCAAATATTAATTCGGGTTTATGTACTCCACAAATAAGACAATATTTGAACAACAAAAGGTCTCTTGTCGCCCCTCTCCATAAACGAAAACTGATGATGCCATCAGCAAATAATCAAACAAAATATGTCTTTAACATTCTCAAGTTATTACTGTAAAATTCTTTAAAAAATTTTACTGACGCAACAAAGTCTGGGCAGCTCTCTAGAAATATGTATCTCTTGTGGGGGTATCTTGCGCTGTCTCTAGCACTTTTTTGAAAGCGCCGCACTATACGAGTTTGACTGTAAAAAAATTCCGGGACACAGTCAGAAACATGAGAGAGTCGACTCAGAGCGTCCAGTTATCTCTTAAGTTGGTGCTGTGCTGCTGCTGCCGGCAGATATTCAGAGAGCAACAACCTTGAATTGAAATTTTTGCAATTTGTGAATTCCATTCCTTTGCTGCCAGGCAGTAAGAAAGAGAAAGAGATGGAGAGTGGGAACCACTTCTTCACGGTGAGTTGGCAGACCAGACCAGACCAGACTCTCTCCCAGGGCCAGAGAGAGAGCGAGAGAGATCGCAAAGCTTGGCTTCGCTCGCTACTGCCTGCTGCTTCTGATGCTGACGTTAACTTTCTGTCAGTCGTCTCTTGGGTCTTCGCTTAAAGATTTCAAGTTTAGAAAATTATATTTTGTGATTTCCGCTCCTACAATTTGCATACGTGTGTGCGTCAGAGCCTTAACATTTGGAGTGGAGAAGAGGTGTGTGTGTTTGTGTGGGAATATTTAACGATTTATCAGCATTTCTTCGGGTTTTTTTTTTTAACGTGTGGGAGCCCATCTGCGTCAACGCCTTCAGGGCTTTTTTTGCAAATTTAACTTTCTTTCAAGGGTAGACAGCAGCTGCGAGTCTGTGTTGATTGTTATTCGCTTTGTAAGCTAATTTTATGTTTGTTTTTTTTTGTTTGTTACTTGGAATAAATTTCTGTGTCTGTAAATCTTTGAGTCGTCGATAATTGAATCTACTATGTAAATATCGACATTCAGAAATTACAATTGAAAAGTGAACTTTTTCAATTGGCATTTTTGTAAGGTGTATTAATTTAAGCCCATCCTAGCTGACTGCAGTGCATTCGTTTATCTCCACAATGACAAAGTTCAACAATGAGCATTTATACTCGTATTAATATAAACGTCAAACAAACAGTGAGAAATGCAATAGCAACAAGAGTGTCTCATCATAAAGTGTACGTGTATTATGGTACCATTCACCGGCCGGTAAACTGATAAGCACGTACCGCTACTATTTATTATTGTACATACAAAAATACACGAGCACACACACACACACATTCACACGCACCAATACAGCAGAGACCTGCGGTAATTGCTATTGGGTGTAAATGTCGTTGATCTTTCGTTTAATGTGAAATTTTGTTCGTACAATTATTTTGTGGTGTTGTCGACTTGAACGTTCAGTTCCACTAATTGCAAAGGTACACGTCATCAGAAGCACCAGCAGCAGCAACAAAAGTCTGATTATGAAGCAGGAACTAAACTAAAAGCCAAATGAAACAAAGAATGTGTGAGGGGGTTTTTTTTTTTTAGTTGATTTTGTCGATAGGATTAGGTGCTGGAAGAGTAACATTTTGCCCATTACACTCGTATAACACTCGAAACTCTCATTTGCAGTAACCCTACACGTAAAGGAGATCCCTGAGAAGAACCCCCAAGCAGCTGCATCAAGGCAAGATATGCAAATATGGATTTCCACATACTGATCGTCATTGGTTGTGTGATCAGCGCCTCCCTGCTCTCCTTCCTGTTCATCAATAAGATCTTTAGGCGCAAGACCTTCGAGGAGGTTGTCGCCGAGAAGCGCGCCCTGAGCGCCAATCTGTACAAGGCCGGCGGCGGAGCGGCGGCCACCAAGAAGCCCAAGAAGAAGGAACTGAAAGCGCGAGAAGAAACAGCGACAGAGGGAACAACAGCGGGATGCCAGCCACGATCCCGAGGAGGATTACTCCGATGGCCAGTCCGAGGAGCAGGGCTCTGTCGAGGAGGAGCCCGGCCTGTCCAAGCAGCATGTGGAATTCGAGCCCGATGCAGAGATCATGAACGACCAGCGTAGGTCAAGCAATGCCGCCGAAAAGGAGAACGTTCCCGTGGGCAAGAAGGGCAAGAAGGACAAGCGGAATGCTGGCAAGGGTGGAGCCGCAGCAGCAGCAGCCGCCGCTTCTGTCGCTGGCATTTTGGTCAACAAAAACGAGGCCGTGGCCGTGAAGCCCCTCACCGCTGAGGAGACTCCCACTCTGAACAGCTTTGAGGTACGCGCACCCAAGGATGTGGTCGAGCTGAAGAAGCAGGAGCAGAAGGAACGCAAAGAGGACAACAACAACAAGCAGCAGGCACAGAAGAAGAACGGATCCGGCAATGTGGCCAAGAAGGAGAAGCCACAGGCCACCACCGCTGGTGTCTCACCCACAGCTGCTGCTGACCAGGAGCCACCGTCCGTACCCAAGCAGATACTGAAGCAGCAGCAGCAACCGCAGAACGGCTCGCCCAAGACCCAGAACAACCAAGTGAACAACAAGACCAAACAGCAGCAGCAGCACAAGAAGCAGAAGGAGACCCTGACGACCAAGGAACTGGCCCAGGCTTTGGAAAAGCTGGCGGATCATCAGAACCAAACGATTGGTGTCTCAGCTCTCATGAATGTGTTCTCCCGTGCCGAGCTGAATCGTTCCGAGATACAGATTTTGATCGACTATTTGCTGAACAAGCAGCAGGATATGCCCGCCTCCCATGCCGAGTGGTCGGACGACATTTGCCAGAAGTTGAAGCGCCAGCTGGAGGAGAAGGAGAAGCTGCTGGCCGAAGAGCAGGAGGCCTCCATTGGCATCCAAGCCAAGCTGCGCGAGCTGCGCCAGGAGGTCAACACGGAGCGCGCCCAGATGCATGGCCGCATTCAGGCCTACAACGATAAGCTGCAGGGCAAAGAGCAGGAGTTGTCCGCCGTCAACCAGGAGCTGTCCAGTCTCAATGATAAGCTGACCCTCGAACGCCAGCAATTCCAGGTATGTCCACAGCAGCAGTCCCTCCCCCTAGATCATACACAAATGGATTTTGTCTTCCGATTTCAGACCTTGCTGAGGGAAAAGCAGGCCAGTTCGCAGGACTTGGTGCCACAGTTGCAGCGCCTGCAGCAGGATCTGGCCCACAAGGAGAAGTGCCTGGCCGACATGACCGCCTTCGTGAGCGCCGAGACGCAGCAGAAGAATGAGCTGATCCAGCAGCAGGCCCAGCAACTGCTGGCCCTCGAGCAGCAGCGCGACGAGTTGGAGGTGCGCCAGAACAACAGCATCTTTGAGTTGGAGCAGCGCAATCAGCTGGACGCTGAGAACGGCGAGCTGAAGGTGGAGCTGCGCAATCTCCACAATGCCCTGGAGTCGGCCAAGGCCGATCTGGCGCAAGCCCAATCGGAACTGACGCATGTCCGCGGCGGCGAGCTGCAGGAGCTGCGCCAGCAGACGGCCACATTGGAGGCCAACAATCAGACACTCAACCAGCAGCTCAGCCAGGCCACAAGCAGCGCCGTTCAGGCAACGGCCGCCCAGTCGGAGCAGGCCCAATTCCAGTCCGATGCTCTGGCCAAGAAGCAGCAGGAGCTGAGTGCCCTGCAGGCGCAGTACGGATCGCTGACCGCGGCCCAGGACAAGCAGCAGCAGCACACCAGCAGCCTGCAATCGCAGGTGCAGGAGCTGCAGCAACATGCCGAGCAGCTGGTGGCAAGGGAGAAGCAGCTGCAGCAGGAGCTGCAGGAACAGCGCGAGAAGAATAATGTGAGTACCGGGAAACTCTCAGTTTTGTTTCGCGTGTTGTTTATTCTGTCCAACCCATACGCATGCCTACACGTTTACCCCATCCTTCTGTGTGTCGTTGCAACCTTTTTACTAATTGCCACACGTATTTGTGTTTCGTCAGGACGTGCGTATGAAAAATTGGAAGTTGATTGAAGCGTTGCAAAATGCCGAAGCAACAGCAACCGCAACCGCAAAGACGAAAGCAAATACCAAGCAATCCTTAGGCGTAAGTGCATGCACAGATCTCCCCAATCTAACACCCCAACCCACCCCCTTCCCTTCCTTTTTCTACCTTCTTTTAGTTGTACTGCCATTCGGCTTTGGGTTTTGCTTAATTTTATTTGTCTTGCATTGCAGCAACAACAGAAGGATCTGCAGCAGCAACAGAAGGAACTGCAACAGCAGCAACAAGATCTGCAGCTGCAACTGCAACAGCAGCAACAACAGCAAAAGTCAGCGGCTGCGGCTGCGGCGGCTGCCAATGGGGCAAGCTCCTCCGCCAAGAGCGAACAGCAACGCATACGCGATCTTTACCAGCGTCTCTACCCAGATGCGGTGAAAGCGCAAGCGGCCAGTGCACTGCAGGCCTCCTTCGATCAGTGGCTGGAGCAGGTGTTGGCCACACACATCAAGCAGCAGCAGCTGGAGCTGGAGAGGAAGGCGGCCCAGAACAGTAGTAATAAGTCCACACAATCAAACAATAGTAGCAGTAGCAACCACAATAGGAGCAGCACCAGCACCAGCAGCGGTAGCAGCAGCGCAATCCACAACAATATTAGTAGCAATAATAGTAGTTCGAATAGCAAATCCTCCTCCTCCGCCGCCCCCAACGCTGAGCAGCAGCAACAGCAGCTGGAGCTGCACAAACAGAACCTGCAGTTGCGGGAAACGAACGATAAGCTCACGCAGCTGGTCACCAAAACGGTAAGCATTAATCCTCAGACTTGCATAAATATTCCCTTAATCTCTATAATAATCCATTTGCTGCTGCTGCAGACCAACACGCTGATGGACCTGGAGGAGCGTGCAAGGGAGCAGGATGAGCATTGGCGTGGCATTGTTAACCAGAAGGAGCAGTTGATCACCAAGCTGCAACAGCATGTCTCAAATGGGGAGCAGGTGGGTAGCAGGCTATTAGTTTTTTTTGGCACGTGGAAACACTGACAAACAAACAAAAAATTACTCCATTTGCAGGACATTTAATGTCGCTGAGGAGGAAGCAGAAAGCAGAAGCAGAAGCCCTACAACGACGATAAATGACAAGCAACCACACACGAGTTTGTCCAAACTTCCAAAACAACAACAACAACAGCAACAGAAAACCACAATTCTAACAATTCTATTAAGTTTAAAGAGAGGGGAGGCCCCCCCACCACAGCAGCAAGTAAACAGTTAATGAATGAGAAAAACCTACCGTTCGGGAATGCTTTAAGAACTTATCTACAGCAAAACAACAACTAAAAGTAATATAAAACAAAACAAAACAAACAAAAACGACTCTTGTGCAATGTTAAACGAGATTTAAAAAGCAAAAAAAAAAACGAAGGAATTCTTAGCCCTCTCACAACAAAAATCCATTGCTGCTGCTGCCCCAAGTGAGAAAAGAAATGTCTCTGTACGTTTTTCTTTCTCCCGAATTAACTAATTATTATTATTATGATTATTTAACCAGCAGGCCGTATGCGTATGCGAATATTATTTGTGTTGAACTTGCATTTAAAACAAAAACAAACAACAACAACAAAAAACGCGCTATAAACAATTGTATATGTATATGTATCTTATGTTTAAGCAAATGAATTTACACGAGAAAAAAAACTACTTAAAAGGCAATTCTATATACAAAAAAAAATAAACCAATTATATACTTATAATTAAACACTAAATTTATGTATGTGTATGTATATCTATTTATGTATGCATGTCATGTGTAACGACAAATTGTTTGTGTTTTTTTTTCCATGTTTTCCATGTTCTTTTTTGAATTTAATTTAATTGTGAAGCAAAAAAAATAGTATTCAAAACCCGCAGCAGCATGTGGTCGGTCCACCCCACAGCAAAAACAGCAAACAACAAACATTTAATTAAGCGTATATGAAAAAAACCAAGTAAACTATTTTTATATAAACAAAACACACACACACAAATGAGAGAACCCTAATTCATAAGTAAAACGCAAATTAAACACAAAATGGTAAATGCTAGCGCCAATTAGCGATAAAAACAAAAATTGTCAAAACAGTAAACTTGTTGCATGCAAAAAGAAAAAAAAAAGTATTTAGGGAGGAGTAGAAGGAACACACACAGAAAAAATGGCACCCGCCCCCCCTTCCCACAAGAAAACGAATGAGCTATAGCCTGCATTATAAAGATTTATGATGTATAACTTATGGTAAATGAGAATTAAATACATACACACATATGAGAAAACATAAGAGGAGAATACTTTTGTTGGGTTTACTTATTGTTGGTGGTGGTGGTGGTGGTGCTGGCTTTGCTGGCAATCTGTAGATTCTGCAGGGGAATGGCCATATGGAAGGGATACTGCAGCAGTTGGGTGCACGAGGGCCGCATTTTCGGATTCAGCTGCAGGCACTTTTTGACCATCTATAAAGAATACATTTGAATATATTTGAGTATATTCGCATGTCGTGTCGCACTCTTGGGTAACTCACATGAACCAGCATGGCTGGATAGTAAAATGGAATGTCTGGATACTCAATGTTGGTCCCCGGATTGGCAATGGCATTCATCTTGGCACAAATATTCCGTATATGACCAAAGGGCGTCTTTTGGTACATCAGCAGATACAATATGCAGCCCAGCGACCACACATCCGACTTGGTGGAGATCTTTATCTTGGGCTGATTGCCACCGCGCATCGGACTGTTGCCCGTCGAGGTGTCCGTGAGGGCCTCGGGGCTGATGTAGTTGAAGGTGCCAGCCTGGGAGAACTTGATGATGCTCGTCGAGTCCACCGAAATGTTGCTGGCAATGCCAAAGTCGATCAGCTTGAGACGGCCATTCACCATCAGGAAATTGGCCGGCTTCAGGTCCGAGTGTATTACACCGTGCTGGTGAATATAGTTGACAGCCTGCAGCATCTGGTACAGAATGCTCATCAGGCTGTAGGCCGGCAGATTTGTGGTATAGCTCTGCAGGATCTTGTTCAAGTCGCAGTCACCCTTCTCCATTACCATATACAGCTTGGACTCCTCTCGCAACAGTTGACTGTGGAAAAGCGGAATGTATTTATTACCTGAAAGTCTCTTGCAGATCGAGTAACTCACTAGTCGTACAGTGCCACAACGCACACGTTGCCCTGCAGCTTCTCCAGCAGCTTGGTTTCATTCAGATACCCCTGAACCACCGACGGATCGGCCTGCAGGTCCACCACCTTCAATGCAAATTCACCGCCAGAGTCGGGACGACGGGCGAGGTAAACGGAACTGGAGCCGCCGCAGCCAAGCTTCTGGCCTATCACGTACTCATGATTCTTGATCTTTAGTATGTTCGAAGATTTGCTGGCGGTGGAGGGCGGCACTGGAGCAGGTTTTACAATTTCCTTGGGTTTCACTGGCTCAATTTTCGGTGGCACCATTTCCTTTTCTGCCTCATGGAATGCATTGTCCAGAGACTTCTTTGACTTGCCATTGATGGGCTCTACCTTGGGCTGCGGCTGCGGCTCCGGCTGTCGCGGCGGAATGTCGGGACTCTCGCTGATGGTGTCGCACAGGGAGAAGCTGTCGCAGGAAAAGGGAGCACCACGGCCCACGGTCATGGGCGTCTGGAAGAGAACCTTCTGCGCGCGAAACTCATTCGATACCACCGCGCTGCGGGATTTGGGTGCCTGCGTGGAGCCGCCCGCTCGCACCAGTGGCGTTATGAAGTCCACTTCGGCCTTGGCTTGGGACTTGGCCACAATCGTGGATCCATTACGCAGGGGAGTTTCGTTATCAAAGAGTTTACGTCGCTCCGAGATGGTTTGCAGCGTTGAAGGCGGCGGCTTTTTGATGGCCTGCGGCTCTGGCTCAACCGCCGGGGAGTTCTGATTGGCAGCAGAGGTGCTGCTGCAGTTGATGCCCATGTTGCCGAAGCGGCCTAGGAACGACAGATTCGAATCGGATTGCTTGAGTGTGCCAGCTGTGGAGGGCATGCTGCTGCCCCCGCTAACCGGCAGCTCGTGCGTCGGACTCAACACGAAGGAGTCATTGAGAATGGCGCAGTTGAGATTGTGGTCGTTTTTGTTATCCTCCTCCTCGTCGCTGTCCGAGTCCATCATAGACATCTCCGAGGTGCGCCGTGGTCTAAAACATAATCCAAATCAAGTGGCGACATCTCTGCTGGGAGAATGGAACTTACAGTATTTCACCGACTGCCCTATTGGGCAGCGAAATGTTTTCCTTATTGCCAGCATTGACGCCGATGCCTGTGCCCTGACCGAAAGCAGATGCCGCCGCCGCAGCTGGTCGGTGGTTTTTTGCAGCTGCGGCTTGTGATCGGTGCGGCTTGAGAGGCGAATTGTAGTCATCGTCCGTATCCGAGTCAATACCAAGAGCCAGCAAGTCCTTAGTGCGGCGCGGCACAGGTGTAGACATTTATTTTTTGTATTAAAAATCAAATTTAAACAAAAAGCCATAAAATTAGAGATGATTTTTGTGCTGCTGTTATCGTTATCGATCGTGGTGGCAGCGACAAAATCAAACGAATTTCCTGTGCAGTGGGTGAGATGCAACTCTCTTTTGAAACACACAATATTAACTTTAAATATTTTTAGATTTGAGTTTACTACTACTTATTTTGGAGTGCATTTTTATATAAAAATTTGGCAGTTGATAGCAAAGTGCTGTGAAACGCGTCAAACCCAACCAAGTGGCATCTCTCGCACTATTCGATAGCTAAACTAATCGACTATTTTCGCAGACTGGCAGCGCCACACAAGCCGACAACAAACAAACAAAGCGAAATAAAAACATTTCGAAAATTACGCATACTTTCGCTGCGCATTTAAGGCAAATTAGAAGCCCAAAATGGACCACGAAGCAACAGGCGCCGCCGTCCCGGCAGGCGTTATACCCCCACACATCCACGACACGGACCAACTGTTGGATCCCGTGCTCTTTTCGAATAACAATGGAACCTTCAAGCTGAAAACGGTGCCCGCATTTAGGTGAGGATTAATGGGAGTCGGAGTGGGGCAAGGGGCCCGCTGCCGGCGACAATGAATCACTTCGCACTCGCGGAAGGGTTGAAATTTAATGCTATGGATGACTGCAACGCAATTAACGCACACCAATGCGAATCTACTCCACAGCATACACTTGCTTATCTCGTCTGTGATTTCGTGTGTGGGCATTGGCCTGGCGGCTCTCTGGCCAGCGGAACGACGATGCGACGCCTACTTTATAATGCTCTACTTGCGCGCCACCTTCTGGGTCATCACATATGTAAGGACTTGATCAAGCGTCTGGCTACGACCTGCCTCAATGCCACATTGCCATTTTTCAGCTCTTCGATCACTTCATAAAAGTGCAACACGATAATCTGCGACTGAGCGGCTACCACGATTTTCATCGCGAGACGAACATGCAAAAGGGCATACCGCTGCAGGTGGTGTCCCTCTGGAACTCCGCGCTGCTGGCTGTCCAGGCTATGATCCATCATTATTATGGAGACAGCTTCTGGGAGCACTGTGCCGCCGGCTGGCTGTCGCCCGTCAGCTATGTGACAGCGTTCACTGTGGCCGAGAATGTGGTGCTGTCCATCTCCAATGGCTGCTATATTGGTTAGTCACTGTCAATTGTTCTTTCTTCTTTTGTTAACTGATATCTTGCAGACAAGGTGCGAAAATTCAACAAGGCCAATCTGGCGCCAGATGTCCTGCGCGGCACCGATCAAGTTGGCGGCTCCTTGGGCCTGATGCAGCCCGGCGGCGACACAGCCGAACTGCTGGAGAAGCAAGCGGATCTCATTGCCTATCTGCGGGATCATTCGCACAAGCTCAACCTGAAGCTGCACCAAATGCAGACGAATGTGCGGCCAGTGCGCACGCCACAGATTCCTTAATTCAACGGCTAACAAAGGACCATTTATACCACTACATACATTATTACGTACATATTATTCATATTCGTTTTATTGGCGCTCTTCCCTTTATTCTTTTACTCGGTTCATGGCGTAGAAATTGGTTATTTCTTCAAGGAAATCATATTTAAACACAAAAACATGCCCAATTGTAAATATAAAAAAAAAACAAAACAAAATGAAAAAATTAAAACATCAGTATGATTGTAAAGTTATATACAAACAAGTGCGCGTGCGAGTGTGTTTGTAAAATTGTTAAATTAAATCTGATCTATCATCTATTCTATATATATATTTATGTGTAATCTCATTGTTGTCCAACATTTAGCATTCCGGGTGGAATTTCGAGCACCTCCAAGGAGTTATCCTTCGAGGATGTAACGATCTGTAAATGTAATGCAGAAATTAATATAAAATGCGAAATTCCAAATATGTGAATCAAAGTTTGAAGACTTACACTATCACCGGCTATGGCCAGCGCCAGTACCAAGCGTCCAGCGCCCTCGAATCGACCCACCTGGGTGCCCTTATGCTTGTCCAGGACGTAAATGAAGCCATCATAGCAGCCAATCAGTAAATATCTGTCCCTGAAGCTCACCATGGAGACGGCACCGTTCCCGCAGCTCAGCTTGGTGACCAGATTTCCACTCTAAAAGTTACACACAAAATGGCACATTTATGTTTGGTTTTCGTGAGGAGAGGAGAGGAGAGCAGAGGATTATTCTTACTGTGAACTCAAACTTGTAGATCTCGTTCTTCTGCGTGCCGCAGTAGATATGTCCGTCATTGAGAAGCAAACTATAGACGTTCAGTCCGTCGGGCACGCCCAGGCGGCGCAGCAACAGACCTGTGGCCGCATCGTGCAAATACACAAAGTTTCCCTTGCAGCCAAGTATGATGATCTTCCTCAGGCCCTCCATGGTGGCCTTGACAGCAATAATGGACTGGCCCGTGGAGAGCAGTGGCGACTCGATCATTTTGTTTGTCTGCAATTCAACGAGAACATTTACAAATTATAAAAAAGTATAAAAAGTTGATTTGAAATCCTTTGGAGATGCGGGGCATCGATCCCCGTACCTCTCACATGCTAAGCGAGCGCTCTACCATCTGAGCTACATCCCCGTTGTGGATAAAGCCAATTTATTGGCCCTTAAAAGGGTTTCCGTGCTTTGATTTTGGGCCTACTGCCAGTCGGATTCATTGATATTCCCAAAGTGCATTGTCATGACAAACACGCATACGATCCGAACACATAACGAAATGGTCAACAGAAAGCAAAACACCCAGTGCGCATTTTATTTATTTTTATAAATAAATACTACACTACATACACATATTTTTCGTTGTTATAAACTATTTATAAAATGTATACATATACATACATATGTAGATATACTTAGGGGTACCACAATATTTGAAGATTAGATATGGCCTTCTTATCTAAATGGTATACAAATATTTTAATTACTTTAGATTAAGGCAAATTGTCTGGTTTTGTTTGATTTCGGTTTCTGAATGCATTTATTTTCTGTTATTGGTGGTATTTGCTTTGGTAATGGTCTTGTTATATCCTTCTGATACCACAACGAAATACATAGCGACTCCGACTATGGGATAGCATATTCTAAATTATAAAAAACAAATTGTCAAAGTAGGCCACCCAAACACGCTCTTTGGACTCTTTTAAATCTATAAAATCAGTCAGTTCCCTATCAGCAAAATTTGAATCATCCAAAAATTACTCGTTCCGAAAAACGGTGCCCCCAAGGTCAGGTCTGTTTTTTCATATTTGCACTGTCCTAATTAAAGAATTGTGAAAAATTGCACAGAAAGAAGATCTACATATCATGTCCAATCTGTACAAAGACTTGAAGTCGGAATGGAGCAAACGAGCCCCAAATCTGCTGCGCTGTGGCGAACTTTTGGGCCTATTCAAGCTGGAGATTCTCAAAGGCGGATTCCTGATGCCCCGAGAGGCCTTCAACTCAAACCCCCAGCAGAAGGACCAGCTGGTGAAGTCACGCGATGTGCTGGAGATTGCAGTGGAGCACAGCATCACCACCAAGGACTACGCCGCCTTTGAGCGGTACATGGCTCAGCTGAGCATGTACTACTACGACTACGACAAGTTCCTGGAGCCCTCGAAGGAGATGCACAAGATGATTGGTCTGAGCCTGCTCTATATGCTGGCCACCAATCGCATTGCCGACTTCCACATTGCACTGGAGCGACTGCCGTCGGCCCTGCTGCTGCAGGACAGCTTCATCATGCCCGTGCTGGCCCTCGAGAACTACTTTATGGAGGGACGCTACAACAAAATACTGCAGGCCAAGAAGTCCATGCCCTCGGAGATCTATGGCAACTTCATGGACATGCTGGTGCAGACGGCCCGCGAGGAGATCGCCTCCTGCATCGAGAAGGCCTACCTGAAGATGTCCCCCAAGCAGGCGGCACAGCGTCTGGGCCTCCGTGCTGGCGGAAAGGAGCTACTGGAGTTGGTCAAGCGCCGCCACTGGACCCTGGACACTGAGGGGAACTACGACTATGCCTCACTGAACACCAAGCCCAAGGATGAGATTCCGTCCAACGATATAGCTACACAGAATCTATCCTATGCCACTGAGCTGGAGAAAATTGTTTGATTTCTATTCCTCAGACATATGCCAGACATTTTTAAAGAAATTATTTCAATGTTCCCGAGCGAATAAATATTTATAATTATATAAATTGTACCTGCAAAAAAGTCTGTAAATTTCTTATTAACATTATTACCCTTTACAATATTTGATGCCCTGAAATATCACAGTATTATAGCATGCGATAATATTTACTAAAAACCCAAGACCACAGCAGAAAATTCTAGAAAATGGAAAAACTTGCATGTCGACAGAAACTGCAATGGAAACCGTTAACCAAACAACAGGCGGTGTGTCAAACATTGATAAATGGCTGCCCCAAGCAGCTATAAAATAAAAGTAGAAAGCACGAGCAAGGGTAGAAGACAAAGAGCGAGAGGCAGATAGTGCACTTTTATGTACAGACAGTTATGTCTTGGAATCTTTAGCAAAAAAAAAAAAACACCAATAAAATGCTTGCAGTGGGAGTGGCAGCAGCAGCAGCAGCAGCATGTTGTTTATTTAGTGGTTGCAAGGGCTGCCACGCAGACCGTGTCCTTGCCACACCCACCCAACTTATATGCATGTGCACATGCATGCATTGCAATTTGCCATACAACGAACAACAATAGAAAATACCAAAACACTCGCACTGGCACTGGCACTTCAAAACGAAAAAGAGTTGCCCCTCGGCTGCAGTGCACATAACGGGCCACAACCAACCAACCAACCAACCAACCCGATTTGGCCGAGCACAACCAATGGGAGAGCGGCACATACACACAGACAGTGAACCCATAGACAAGCGTCATATTCCAGAAAACACACAACACAACAAAACAGGGGAAGGAACCAACCAAACCAGCAAGAAAAGCCCACGCCACAACAACAACATCCACACACAGACACAGACACAGGCACAGGCACACCAACAGCAACAGGAACGACACGAAGACAATTTCCCATTGCAACGCCTTGGAAGGCTGCAGCGACGAGAGCGAGAGCGCAGTCGAGAGCGAGAAAGCTCCTACTGAGAGCAAGGGAGAGCGAGTGCGAATGCGAGTGCGAGTGCGAGAGCAACAGCAACAGTCGGGGGAGTCTCTATTCGGGTTTCTTGTATTTTATTTAAAATTGTTTTGTGTAAATAGCATATAAACATTTTATTTGCTGCTGCCAAAAACTAACGAATGGGAAAAGCATGAGCAGGCGACTGTTGTGCTATATGCAGCTAACGGTAAACTGCAGCGCAGCGCAGCGCAGAGCAGGGCAAGTCATGCGCATTGGGAGAAGGGGTACGTAGTACGTAGCGACTGGCAGCCGAAGAACGGCCAAAGAGACTCTTCGTGTGCCAGTGCCAGAAGGAGAGCGAGCAGAGCCAGTGAGCGTGAGAGTGAGAGAGAGCTTGCTGCATTTTGGGAGAGTATGAGTGCCGTGCCGGCAAAATATACCGTTAACTAAACAGGCACACATAAAAACTTAAATAAACAACAATAGAGGGAGAGAGAAAGAGCGAGAGAGGATAGCAGTAGAAAGAAAGTAGAGAGAGCGAGTGATATAGTGGTAGCATAGCTGGGAGTGAGTGAGAGAAACAGTTGCTGCTGCCACTGCATGTGGCTGCACTTTGCTGTTGTTTGTTGCAACACTAACCCCCAGCCCTGCACTGGTACATAGCCAACTATGTGCTACGCTACGAACAGTACAGCTGACGTCTCGGCCAAACAACGTGCAGCAAACACTGACACAATAAAACACAAAACACAAGTCAAAGCTAAATATCAAGCAATAGCAGCAAGAGGCTGGCCGAAAAACTGCAATCCCAGCAACAGCAACGCCCTCTAGTATGTTCCGCCGTATGGCACTATGTGGGGCGTGGCATCTTCGTATATTTACCAAATAACTAACGAGTCTATACTGCACCTAGAATGTACGGATGGCCTACCATCTACAGCAAAGCAAAGCTTGAGTTCAGTTGCCTCCTTCGTTTCCTTCTTATTTACAATTACAGTTGCCTCCTTCTCCTGCACTATTCTGATAACTACAGTTGCCTCCTTCTCCTGCAGCATTGTTATAAGTACAGTTGCCTCCTTCAACGTTCTAGTTAAAAGTACAGTTGCGCCTCATTCTTCCCTATAGTTACAAGTACCACTGCTTCCTACATCCTCCTTCGTTATAAGCACCTTTGCCTACTACTTCACTACTTTCAGTTAAAATTACACTTTCCTCCTCCTATCCACCCCTTAGTTGAAGTACAGTTGCCTTCTTCTACTCGTAGATATCCAAAGTACAGTTGTGCATAAAATGGAAGAAAAAATCGTAGCATAATTTCGGGCTACGGGCATGAGTTATCAGCACGTCGCAGCCATAAATCGAATTTCTGCCAGAATTAAGACTTATAGCTTTCTCTCTACCCTTAGCATGAAATATTCTAATGAAGTATCTCAACTCCCTTTCTACGCTTTTCACTCCATACTATCCAATTTGTTAAATTCGCGTGAGCCAACGCGAGAAAAAAAAAAAATAAATTCGATTTGATTTCCATTGTCTAGACGTTCGCTCGTTCGCTAAAGGCTCATTGCCAATTCGTTAACTTTTGTTGCTACTGCTCTGCTGCTACTGCTGCTGCTGCTTGGTCGGTCTTTGGGCAAGGTGTGGACGCGCTTCCCCAAGAGTGTGGAGATGCTGGTTGTCCTTTTTGTTGTTGTTGGCAGGATTTGCCTGCTGTCGCTGTTCAATATTTTAATTGAAATTTTTCGAGTGTTTGTTTGACAGATAAATATTTAATGAACCCAACATTAATTAAATGGAGAATATACTATACTGAGGGAAGATTGATTGACCTTCTCCACATGCAGGGCAGGACTGTTTCAATGAATTATTGGTCAAGTGGGGGGTAGCTTTAGCTATCATTGAAATGGAAATTAATATTCTACAATATAAAAATCTCTTAAAAATCGTTTCTATTACTATTTAATTCCCAGAACGAATTCCCTTATTTTATATTTTATTATTTATTAGGCTTTACTTGCACTTACCACCACATTGTAGACAAAGATGTGACCCCAGCGACTGCCAATAAATGCCGCATCCCAAGCAATATCAATCGATTGCAATGGCTCCTTGACGTACACCGTTTGCTGCACACTCTCAAGATTCTGCAGAAGATTAAACAGAAGATTTGATAAAGTTTCTCATAGCAGGCATAGAGCGATGAGCACCTACCTCCAATGAGGATTTCTTGAGGAAGCCGTCCAACGATGTGGTATACAGAAATGACTCCTTCTCGCACAGATGCATGTTCGTGATGGCCTCGCCGTGCTTGGGTATCTGACGCTCGAGCTTGTGATTGTGCAGGTTGAAGATGTAGATGTCCCCATCCTCGGCCGCGGCTAATATGTAATTCTTAAAGATGCGTATCTGGGTGATCGGACTGACGACCGAGTGCAGGCGGCCTTTGCGTACGAAGCCCAAGTCCGATTCCATGGTCCCGTTAGACTGCACCGACAGCTGTCGCAGAGGCGGGGGCGTGGGTGGTGGCGGTGGGGCCTTGAGAATGCTTCGCGGCAGCTGGTATGGCATGTTGTAGATCGGTTCTGGCGGCGGCGGCGGTGGTGGTAGCGGTGGTATAATAGCCAGCGGCTGCTGGTTAGGATTAGATCCCGATACTGTACTGGTGATTGGTTTGCTGTTGCGCGACTGCTTGGGCTTGGTGGAATGGGCCGCCGGAGTGGGTTCCGCCGAGCGTTTGTTGTTGCTGGCACCGTTTTCGGTGATGATCGGACGCTGCACCTGCACCTCCATTATATTGCAAACGTCAATGGGCTCTTCTTTGATCGCCGCCTCCTCCATCATAGGCATGGGCATTTCCGGTGCGTTCTCTTTTGACTTTTCTGTCTGCTCCTTGGCTGCCATCTCCAGCTTCAGCTGTGCCACCAACTCATCGGAATTATCATCTCTCTTGGCTGCCCGACGATTGAATCTGACCCTACGTTTGGGCAAATACTTGACCACCACAGCCCGACGTACGCGGCCCTTTGGCTTGGCTCGTGTTTGGTTCGGGGCTTTGTTTTGGCTAGAAGTCTCCCCTGCAGCGGCTTCCTGGCCCTCTGCTGTCGGAGGCGGCGAGGCCGGTGGTGGCAGAGTGGCCATCATCACAGCTGATGCAGTGGTCGGCCCATGCTTCCGGCTGATCGCCGAATTGATTAGCAGAAATTTGCGGCTTTGCAGCTCCAGGCTGTGCATTTCCAAATCGGATTTCTCCTTTTGGAATTTCATGATCATTTCGTCGAGGAAGCTGCGTCGGTTCTGGTTCTCCAAGAGACGGCGATCGATGTCGACCAGATTTTGGGCCACCATGTCAACCAAAAGTCCCATTGGTTCACTGGGCTCCGACAGGGAATAGCCGCCTGGAGAATGTCGAGACAGTGTGGAATCCAGAAATGGTATTCCCGGTGGAAAAACACCAAACGGTGGGTTAATCGCACGTGGTGGCAATGCTGGTGGACTCTGACGCGGTGGCAACGCTTGCGGACTCTGACGCGGTGGCAACGCAGGTGGACTCTGACGCGGTGGCATTGCTGGTGGACTCTGACGCGCTGATGGACTCTGATGAGTAGACAACGCGGGAGAGTTCTGATAAGCAGACAGCGAGGGAGAACTCTGATAAGCAGACAGCGCGGGAGAACTCTGACGAGGACTTTCATTGGGGGGTGGCAAAGTGACAGGTGCAGTTTCCTCCACGATTTTTTGATGTGACGGCGGCGGCGTCGGTGTCTCTTTTGCGGATTCAGCATTCTCTGTGGCGGCACTCGTCGCCGTGCTAATCCCATTACTCAGCTTCTGCACCTCCTGTTCCTTGCGCCGCTGCGCCGCCGCCTGCTGCTTCTGTTGATTAACCACATGGACAATGTGCCGCAGCAGGAACTCAATGCCCAGCCGATTGTTGTTCAACTTGAGATTCTTTTGCACTTTGGCAATTTCCATTTTGCTGACGTTTTGCGAATTGTGCTCGCTGGATGTCACCACGCAGGATATAAAGTGCAGACGACTGTGTTGACTGCCGCTGTGCTGGCTTCTGTAATTCGCGGCCAGCGATTCCTTGAGATGCGGCAGGATCAACTTCTCGAAACTGTCCACCACATTGTCGGCGTCGCTCTTTAGCTTCTGCCTGTAGCGTCGCTTGGAGGACTCGGTGCTGCCTTGAGAACTGGTGGAGTGATCGCTGGCTTCATCATCGTTGGTTCCTGGCTTGGCCACCGCCTGCCGCTGCGGCTGCGGCTGTGTCTGCTTCTGGGTCGCATCCTCGTCAGCCTCATCTTCATCCGAGGAGGAGCTGACAACTATTGTGGTATTAAACGCTGGTAGAACTATTTCGCAGTCTTTGATCTCCTGTTTGATCGCTAGTGGGGGTTCTGGGGTGGCCACCTTGGCTGGACTTGCAGCCTTTGGATTGCTCAATTTCGCTTGTTCCTTTGGTTTGGCTTTCTTGGGCGAGGATTCGCTTGTTTTACGCTCCGCTCTTGCGCTATTGCTCAACTTTTTGTCTTGTTTTGGGAATGGCAGCAAGGGACCACGAGGCGGGAAGCTGCCATTGGGACGGCCATTATATTGACGCACTGCTGTCATTGTCTTGACCTCGTCGGCGGCTTTGAGCCGTGTCATCAGATCCCTGGCACCAGCCATTGTCTCTGCTGCTGGGCTGTCCTTCCTTTTGCTGCACTGCCCTTGAGGACTGGAATTTTGTTCTTTCCTTGGACTCTTTTTACTGCACTGAGGACTAGAGTTGTCTTCTGATTCTGAACTACTTTTGATGCACTCCCCGCTTTTAATGCCAGGATCTGTTTTGATTTTTATGGGCTCTGACTTTATTTCCTGCTTCTCTGACTCTGATATGTGTATGCCAAAGCACTTTTCAATCTCTTGCAGCAGGCACGTTGGCAATTTGATGGCATCAACGATCTCGTCTTCAATCAGTTCGGTGGCCGGGCTATCCTTGGGTTTTTCCAATTGAAACTCCTTGAGCTGGCGACGAATTTCCTCGCGCAGTCGTTTGCGGGCCTGGTACTTGAGCGGCTCGTCGTATATCGTGTCACTGTTGTTGATTATAAACTTGAGACTCTCCTTGTCCAGGTTCGCGAGGTGACTATTGATGGAGGTGGGACTGGCTGGCGCATCACCAAAGCCACACACAGTAAGTCGGCGATTTTTGGGTGCAGGTCTGTGCAACAAACGTTGGCCGGACCTATCCGGTGCGCCAGTTCTACGCAGGCGGTTCTCCTGGGTGACGGCTAGGATCTCCTGCTTAAGCAGCTCCGCCAAGGGACGTACTTTGATCTTGGGATATGTTCTGACTAGACTCAGGCTCTGCAGCTGGCGGGGCCGCGAGCTCGTGGAAGGCGCTTAAGAAGCTGAATGTGGAATTGTAGGAATTGGTGGCAACGGACTTGGGGACTTCGATTTGACTAGCATGACCTTCTGTTGCTATTTGTTCTTGATCTAACTGGCTATTAAATGGAATTTCTTTATTTTCTGTCTGCTCTTTCAAATTTGTTGCCGTTTCCAGAGGACAAAGATTCGCTTTGGAAGCTCTTTTTGATTTACAATTGATGTCCGTGACCTTTGATTTGCAATTTGTATCGCTCTTTTTACTTTCGTTGGGAGTGAAGAATTTTATTTGACTAGAATTGACTCCCGGTGTTATTTTTTCTTGATCTGATGGACTTTCTTTATTTTCTGGTGGTTCGTTGCTATTTTTGTGAGTTTCCACAGGGCAAAAATCAGCTTTAGAAGCTTGTTTTGATTCACCATTGATTTCAGTTCCTTTCAGTTCTTTTGATTCGTAATTTTGATCGTTCTTTCTACTTCTTTTCGGGCTGTAGCCTCTATGGTTACGGTCTTCACTTGTTCTGTGTTCATACCTCACATATCTCTCACCCCCATAATTATATCGATCTGAATAATCGTTGCGCCTGTGATAGTTTGGTGGACGCCTATAGTTTGGTGGATAGCCAACCGGTGACTACAAAATAAAAAAGTGGCAGACAATTAGAACCCAGGGGCGCCTCAATGGTTGCACTTCTACTTACCCAATTGTTGAAGGACGAGTCACTGCAAGTAAATAGAAGGAAATAAACATTATATCAGTGAGAAATAGTTGGTCTCAGTTCTCTGTAATTAATTACAATTAGATGCATTCGAACAAAAATAACCGCGTAGAGCACACACCACACACAGAACCAGAACGAGAACCAAAAGGTGCGCGCAAACTTTTGCAAACAATAAAGGAATAATTAATGTAATCAGGCAACGTGCTCCAAGTTCTCCTCTCTCAACTTTCCAGGCACGGTAGAACGAATGCGAGCAAAAAGAAAGAAGGCTTCGCTTTTGCATTAATTTAACAGATTTAAAATTTATAACCACGAAACCCCCTGACCCCTGACAGCCTGGCCTTCCCCATCCCACCCACAGTTATTCAACACCTTTAGAGGGGAGGAGGGAGGGGTTGGACTGCTTGTGTATGCAAAGGTGCAAGTTCCTTTGGCGTTGGGAATTTTTCACCTTTTGTTTTTTCTGCTCTGGAAAAAAAAAAATCTCGTTAAGAAATGCTAAAATATACGACCACAAATCTTTGCCATTGCCTTCATTTTGGTTGTTAATGTCATTTGTAACTTGAACTAATTAAAAATGTAACAGCAAGAAAGTTAAAATCTTGTGAGGCAGCAAGAATTTATATGGCGATAGTCTTCGTGGCAGATGGACGAGGATGTTCTAAAAGTTCCTTACAATTCAGAGAGCCCTGTAGATGATCAACATAAATTATTCTCTGTCTAGCCATTCAACAATTAATTAATTGAGAGTTTAATTTATTACCTAATATGGCTATAGCCATAGCTATAGCTAAGAATTATAATTTTCTTTTCAAATCTAAACTCATCGTATCCGTATACCATTGGTTTGATTCCAAAATGGGATAATAAACTACCAAATGTGCCTCAATTATTCGATGGACTACGAATTTGTGTAACCCTTTCTCTGACCCTAATTGGGAATGGACAACAATAAACAATTCGAGTATTCCCTTAACTTGAGTATTCCACATTTCAGCTGATTGTTTCAAGAAAATAAAGTTCTTTATTCCACATTTCTTAAAGGAAGCCTCCATTGGCACAAATACTTCTCCATTGCCAGAGCTGTTGTCTGTGAGTGTAAGCATCGCAATCTCTCCCAAATGTATTTGACTTGATATGTTTTGGGCTTTAATTAAAACCAAACAAAACAACACGCTTCTTGTCAACGCCAAGACAGGGAGTAAAAGTTTAAAATTACCTCAAGCTGTTGCACAGAAAGGATGCGAACGAACGAACCCCTCAACCAACCAACCCACTAATTGTTACAACTCGTACCAACAATTCCAGATCCTTGTTCGCTCCCGCATTGTTCGTGTTGTTGTTTATCTGTGAAACGCTGTGAAAACATGTGGGAAGCGTGGCTGTGCTTAAAAACACATTACAAGTACAAGACAATTAGTTTGTCTCATATAAAACGTAGCCAGGGGAGCCGCTGGAGGATTTTTGAAGATTCCCTCCTTCCCAGAATCTTGTTCTTTCCTTCAGCAAAGAGTTAAACGTTTTCATATTTATGAGGCTCGTAAAACTCAATGATATACAAAATTAATGACAAAAACGTAGCAAGTGGCACTTCTTCCCGTTGTTTGTTCCACCGCACTCTCTCTGGCGAATCGTAAAAGAAATGTTACCTCAAAAACTTTTGTCAGCATTCACCTGACAGCGTGAATGAAAATGGGTGGAAAGGTGGGACGTCACAGTCCCACAGTCAAAGTTATTCAAGCGTCTTGTAATTTTAATTTCAAGAAAGTCTGTGACTTTTTAGTTGCTACCTTCTGAAAGTATTTCCCAGTCTTCATTTCTGGTCCATCCTCTCTTCTATTTTTTTTTTTTTTTTTTGTATGTACTTCGTCTATCTTAAGGCGTCACGTACCATTTTTTGTTCCTTTTTTAATTGACTTTGGCCTGGAGGAAGTTTATTAGTTGAAGGCGGGGGGGACTTTTGGGCTTGATTTGAGCAATAGGTGCTCGTCTTCTTCCTGCTCATTAGAAAGGACTTGTCACATACGCCACCGTGACTTTCGTTCCTTTCGTTCTGTGTGGACCCGTTTCCGGTTCCGATAACGGGCACAGGCACAGGCACGTGTTATTGTTGTTGTTCTTGCTGTGCCAAGTGGCATCCCTTTTCACTCATCACTGCATAAATTTTGGAAAAGTTTATTTTTTCCTTTCCGCTATGCGTTATGCATATTAATTTTAACTCAAATGCCCCAAGACGCTTGCAAAAATACTGATTTTTATTATTCCTGCTGCTGCGCCTGTTCCAAGTGGAATTGGTGTTTGACTTGCTGGTGAATATTTGTTTTCTCGTTTATTTAAAGAATATTTTGATATATTTTAATGTGGTGTGTGCCTCTTAAATGATGTGCAACGATGGATGCTCTTGCGGTTGTTTATTTTTCACAGCATCAAAAATATCAGAAATATATTTAAGCAAACACCAATATAAATAAATATATGAAAACCGAAATGGGAGAGTGCTGGTTTCTTAATTTCTTTCCGAAATATACACCTTCAGCCTTTGTGAAAAATTATATTTTATAATCAGAATGGTTTGGAATTCCGTTGCGAAACGACTCAATTCATCCAATTGTTTCAAGAGGTGTATTATAGTTTAATTTGAGTCAATTCAACCTTCTTTTGCTCTGTGCCCCAGAGCTCTTTATCTGACGCATGGTCATGTCTTTCAAATGCCACACCCCAACAACTGTACAGCCCAAGCTAAGCCGCAAACCAGTTCAGATCATGCCTCTGCTGCTCGTGCTATAAAGCGTTTACCAGGTCACTTTTTGTCGCACCTCTTGCATACCAATTGAAGGTAACAAGAGGTAATTGTCCGACCAAGAAACACACAATTTATTGGTGCCTGTGGTGCAGAGTTCCAACACGGGGATGTAGCTCAGATGGTAGAGCGCTCGCTTAGCATGTGAGAGGTACGGGGATCGATGCCCCGCATCTCCAATAGAGTTATTTTTTTTGTTTGAAAAACATGCAAACCGAAACTCTGCGAAACAAAACACTTAAAACAATTAAAAATCTACAAATAAATACATAAATTCTCGCAACGACAGGAACAACTTAACTAGCTTAGTCGCGTCATGTTGTCACGGGAGGGAGGGCCAAAAAACTTTGTCCTGCCAGAAACGGATAACAAAACAAAGGCAAAAAATTGAAACAAAAGCCTTTTGCTCATAAATAGCACATCATGTATCATTTACAACTCCAAATTCAAGCAGTGCATGGAACACGGAGCATGGAGTCGCCCTGGGGCGTCCTGACTGTTGTCCTGGGACCGCGTTTCCTGGTCCTGACTGCTCCCGTGACTGCTGGTTGTGGCTGTCTGGTTAATTGCTGGCAAAGTTCTCTGCGTACGGCGAATGCAGGCGAATAAACACAAACATTGGCATATTGTGCTGATTTATGTGCGACAATGTGTTCTCTCTGCCACCATCCCCCCACCAACATCTGCCATCTCCGACTCCAGCGTTAAGGGCGCAAATCAAATTACGCGTCTTGATTGTCGACATGGGGGCGGCGGCTTCTAAGGGATGTCCTCCTCAGTATGAATCGGGGATAATTCTCACTGGCAGCTACAAAGGCAAACCTTTGAATATTCATTAGTGGCAACTTCTTCCTCGACATAAGCCGCCCTCCGGAGTGCCGAAGACAAAACTGCCGACGTCTGCGTATTTGTCTCCCACAAGCCAAAAAAGAAGCGAACAAAATAAGGAAATCCTATTGGAGATGCGGGGCATCGATCCCCGTACCTCTCACATGCTAAGCGAGCGCTCTACCATCTGAGCTACATCCCCACATGCATCGACAGCGGGCCAAGTGTCCAAAAAAGGTGTTCAAACAAAAGTGCAAGACCAGCTAAATGGCCAAATGGTCAAGTGAAAGGCAAGGTTTTTCGATCAAATTTCTGTTAGCTTTGGTATCTGAAATGCGGTTGATTGTTGTGGTGGGAGTTGGTTGGTTGAGAAGTGTATCGTAGTTGTTTCCAGACAGATAATCGTGTAGGAAGGGCCGATTCAGACGCAAGTTTGGTTGCAGGATATACTAAAAGGAATCTATGTTGTGCGTTTTGTGTCTAAGAGCGGTATGGAGGCTTTTTGAACTTGGGAGTATTCTAACAAAAACAATAAAACCCTTATCGAAACTTGAGTCTGCAATTCTCGTGCTTCTCTTTTGCAGCTTTCGCTTGTGCAAGACGAACATTGCCTATAAACAAAATTATGCAAGAGAAATCCGTACTAAAATAATTGGAGAAATTATTCGAATAGAAATAAATGATTGGATAAATTTGCGAAATCCTTTAAAGGAAACTTCCTAATCTTTGCTGAAACACCTCCAATGAGATTGACAATGCTAATCTTCAATTCCCGCAACATTTCAGTACACAACTCCCAAAGTTAACTCTTGATCCCAGCAATTTATTGTATCTGTAACCACGCTCGGCAAAGGAAACCGTTTAAAAATTGCAGATTGCGGAAAAGTTTGTGGAGAGCGACCGCCCGCATAATCAACTCTCTGGGCTCTTTTGGGGGATTTTTTGTGCCCGGGGGACGGAGTCCATGAAACAGCAGAAGCAACAAACAAACAAACAATAAAATATTGAGCACATTAATGTTTAGTCAGACGTAAAATTACTTTTAAGTCTACTCCGGGTTCGGGGTGGGGCAGGAGGGGCACTGCTCCTTAGACTGCTCCTCAGACTCTGAGACAATGTGGGGGGGTTGAGTAGGGGCAGAGTGAGCCATAAAGACGTTAGATAAACGCTAGATGCATATTTATGATTTGACACTCCAGAAGTTGCCAGAGGAAATGGAAAATGGGAAATGGGAAACGGGACAGGAGTTCGGCTGTCGTCCTGTCATTTTGGGGGAAAGCTTTCATAATGCTCGATAATGAAACATTTTTCACTTTTGCCACATTGACAAATGCCCAGGGTGGGGGCGTCGAGTGCCGGGCAGGGTAGCGTCGAATAATAAAAGTTTATGCCAGTATTCTGGATTTAATTAAGAATAAGAAAAACGGAACATTTTTGAAACTTTTCAATTGCCAGATGCGTCTTGGCCCTGGCGTCTCTCGCCTAATCGGATTTGCACGAGATATTTTTTATGATTATTATTTTAAGAGTTTGGGAAATTGTTAACGTTAATTAGAAAGTAGCTGTGAAAAGTGACAGCAAAAGTGGAAGACATTCGAAGAGATATTGTCTGCTTTATGATTGGAAATGGAAGAAAAAAATAGTCCCTGGATTATTGTTCAGATTATGGGGAAATCGAGAGTATGTATTTTTGACTATAAAGTTGATCCAATTTAAATATTTGTTCAAATTTAATGCGCGAAAAAGTAATGAACAATTTAAAGTGGATCTAAGAGAAAACCTACAAAAGATTACTCCTCAAAAATTACAGTAATTTCTCCAAAAGTTTAACTAATAAAAAAAATTTAATTTTCTTATGGGAATCAATGCTTACCTTTGCTCAATGTAGAAATATAACTACTATATTCCTCTCAATCAGTCAAATCAGTCTAATCATATGGATTAATCTCTCTTCTTTATCACTTGCCTTACCTAACAACTTCGTTGCCAATTACTAAGCCACTGCCGTATCGAATCGTATATTAACTCAGTCATTTACGCCCCGCAATCCACTCAAACGATTCGATTGCTGAACAAAGTCCGGCCAAAGTTAACTCAATCACAATAATTTTGCTGGCGTTAAATGCTCGCTTCCTATCACTCCACTCAAAGTGTCACTTAATTGTTTATGAATGTGGCACCCAATGTGTGGCAGCGTGCCTGTTTGTGCGTGTCGCCCTTCGTGGTAGGCTATGGCACTTTTTGTTGCGTTTGACAGAGCGGAAGCGGAAACGTTTATGTGTGATGGTTTGTTGTGATTGACTCTTTCGGGGGGATTTTTTCACACTTATTTGCAAGGGAATTTTTGCTTTGCCTTTGAGGATATAAATATTTAGCAGTTATTACGTTATTAGCTAACACTGCGTATGGATATCGGTTAAAATTTAATTCTTTCCGGTATATTGTAAGATTATTTAATTATGAATTTTAGTTAATTGTAAAATTTTTTTAGTTGTAAAGTCTTTTAGATGATAATAATTTCGAAATTGCATTTTTTTATGAAATATATTTCTGATAGTCTTTTGTGCTGAGATTACATATATTTAAGATTTCTTTCTATAGATTTATGCTATTTTTGATAGAGTTCAAATAACTGTTAATAGATATTACTAACTCGTTAAATGTATTTTTTTTTTGGTAGTTTTAAACAGTCTATTTTCTTATTTTGTATTTATTATTTTAGAAATATCAGACACCGTTAAATAGTTTTTCTTACAGTTTTAATGAATTAAATTCCGGCGTATAATTTGTGTATGTTTTTTATAATATTTATAATCGGCAATAAATAGGTTCAAATTTTAGAATACAAATTTTACACCCACTATTTATGCGGATATTCTTGAACCGGTTCGAGCGCGTTCTATGCTAAGCCTCTCCTGCTGATGATGACCCGTAGCGTTGACAACAACAGTGCAATACACAACACAACACTGCACAACAGAGGCTCGACTGCGGCTCGCAGGGCAGCAGAAAGTGCCGTTAACCGACGGCGCTAGTTTGGCCTGGCCTGGCCCCCCCAATTGCTGGTGCAGTTAGAGCAGGAGCGGGAGAGGGCTTAGAGAGCAAAACAGCAATAGCAATAGGGATGCAATAGCAACAGCAGTCATAGCGGTACATAACCATACAACAGAACAACAGCTACAGCTACAGCTACATAAACTCACACAATCACATGGCTTGGCATTGTTGCTGCTGCTGCTGCTGCTGCACACTCACACAACGTCATATACAACAGCGAACGAGAGACGGGCTGAGAGCCGATCATCATAAAACGGTGTGCTTGTACGAGTACATAACCCGAAGTCACGGCCCGAGAGCTGCAGCAAAACAAAACACAGCACAAAACAATGCAAAATACACCAGCAGCAGCAGCAACAACAACAACAGCAACAGCAAAATGTAACTAAATACGATGCAGCCGAGGGGGGGGCGGCACCACCACCACCACCCCCATGCATCGCCCCGGCAAAGCGAACGACGAACGAGCGAGCTGGAAAGACCGAGCGCGACTAACGGTACAAGGACCAAGAAGGCCATCGTCACGAAAGCCCGCCGAAAGCCACGAAGTTGAACCCAGGGCATGTTCAATAAAAGGTAAGGCACTGGAAGAGCGTGGGCAGTTTTTCAGAATTTGGCAGGTGTCGGAACATATTTGTACGATTTTTGTTCAGCAAAATAGGTTATAACGGACCTCAATAAATATGTGCTATGTTTCTGTGTTGGAAAGACAACGATAAGAAAGGCGGTAGCACTCACAGAGCGGTACTCGATTAACTTCATTTGCATGTACCTTGGCCTTAAAAAGCCACGAAGTTTCACCACGACCCCCAGAACAACACAGAGAGCGGAGAGAGAGAGTGCGAGAGCGTGTGTGTGGAAGAGAGAGCGAGTGCGCATTAGAGAGAGAGATGGTGATAGAGAGCAACTGCAAGAGAGCGAGAGAAGGCAATAAAATAAAATACAAGCAAAACAACATAAAAACCCAACAACAACAGCAAAAATAACAACAACTGCAGCAGCAGGAGCCGCAGCAGGAGCAGCAGCAGCAGGGGAGCCACGTGCAATTAATGCGGAATGGGAGAAGAAGATGAAGGAACAGGAGAATGAGAAAATGGGCGAGGGGGGGTTATTGCACTGGAAATGGTGTATACAATCTTCCTTTCATCTGCCTGCAAATGCTGCTGCGCCACTGATGCTGCTGCAACAGAGTGCTGCCTGGTTGGCTGTTGCATACTTCGAGGTGCTGTCGCTGCTGCTGCTGCTGCTTTTGCTGCTGCTGGTGTGAGTGTGTTGGGATTTTTGTTTGGTAAACTGCATATACAACAATACAATAAGCAGAAGGACAGGGCACAGTGGAACGAGAAGTAGATGGCTGGGGATCCCTCATGCCCCATGCTTTACATATGTACCACAGCTTGAATGAATTCCGGCGCATGCCATCTGATGGTATTTTCTATAAAAGTCAGTTAGGCCATGTGCACGAGCTCAGTTGAGTTTCAACTACCAGACTCCAGACTTGAAATCTTTCGCCATATCGAAGAGAACCAAGCCACCCAACCAAAGGCCAAAATTGAGAAACATTTCGCAATTTCAAGCCAGCCCCCCCATCGTTGCCCACCGTCGGCAATTATTTTGGAGTAGAGTTTGAGCCCTGCGCTTAACTTGGTGAGTGCCCAATCGACGCTGCAAGTGTAGTTTGTGTGAGAGAGTGATGTGTGGTGGAATGTGTTTTGCATGTGATATGGTAATAGGAGGAGTGACGTTTAACACAGATACCAAGTGCAAAGTGATTAAAATAGATATTCTATATATGTACATATATTTAAAAATAAATTAACTACAATTCGAAGAAATAATTAATAATTAAATTAGATAAACGATTTAAGGCAAACTATTACATACATAGGTCACAGTACATAACCGATTATTTGTTATTGCTATTGGATTCTCGGGCTACCTCGATCGCAAAGCCATCTGCTTATGCATTTTTATAATTATTATTTTGTTTCATTAACGATTCAACTGTGAAGAGATCCTTAAGTGTACGTGTCAAGTTCGATCGATTGCCACAGCATCTACTTTCGCTTTCATCGCTAAACACACTCTTCTCTAATTGCAGAAAAACCACAGAAAGAACACAATCATCTCCCAAAAGGAAACGGCTTTAAAGCCTTTAAATAAATAATCGTATTCATTTGATCGTCAGTCAGTTCGATCAAGTCGAACCTACTGTAAGTAGAACACCATGTGTAAGCACCAAGAGATGAATATGAGGCGCCAATCGGCTCGCCAGTATGGATACGAAAATGTTATCCTAGCGCTATATAAATCGACTGATACAAATTCCAAGAGGGTGAACTGTCACTACCCGCAAAAATAATGTCATAACTTAATCAATATTCAAAACAATATGTAACCAATTGTAGGGCCACTATGTATGCCGATATTTTATGTATTCGCAATCTATATAACCTTACTTAAAGCATCAATATTTAGGGAAAATGAAACTGCATCTAAGTAGGCGCCCCCCAAAAAGGGCGTTTCAGTATATTTAGTACGTAAGATGTTATACAATTAAAAGAACATGATAAATTCCGAACCCGAACAGTTAGGTAGGGCCACAAAATGGAAGACAATTCAATACAATGAATTATTCGTTCGCAATTAAACTTTGACTTTGATCCCCCAACGAGTGTTACACATTGGCCTTATCCGCTCTATCCGGGGATGTGCGTCCGTTTTTATGTATCCCAAATCCAATTCAAATCAAAATTATCCGAGTCTATGTTGAAACAGGGTGTCTGAAATTGTACGCGTGCGCGAAAGATCGGTATATGGAGGCCAGGGTCCGGACCTTTGCCGTAATCGCGTTCTACGTGCTGCACGTCATGCGGCTGTCGCCTCTCGCGCCGGTTGGGCGGGTGGTGGGTAACGATTTTAGCGTTACACGTTGGGAATGCGTCCGCAAAAAAAAACATTCTAGTCTGATTTTTGGAGTGAGCTTTCAGAAATCAGATTTGTATTTAAAATCGGTAATTCGTTGTTGTTGATATTGACTTGAATGTTGCATGTTGCATGTTGTTGTGTTTGCTTGTAGCATGTTTCTGATTATCATTTTTAATATTATTTCATGTAATTATTTATTTATTCATTATTATTTTATCTAAAGCCAAACGAACGTAAAAGTTTCAGACACCTTACAAGAAAATTAATATCCATAAATTCTAAATAAATAATATTTAATATTGTATAAGAATTTACATCCCCACCAAAGATTTTTATAGACATTTCATTCTTATTCGCAATGAGAAACAAATCCAAAAACAGTTCAAATTTCCATGAATTTTCTAATATTTCATTGGTTGACTTTTGCTCATTGGAAACGAAATCCCTTACCCTACCGAGTCTTGTTAACGCTTCTGGCGCTGCTGTCGACAGTGTCCAACCAAGAAATGCATATTTAGTCAAGTGTTAATAATGTGGCCGCCTGGGGGATTGCCACCAGGGACCATGGACCCATGGACCCCCCACCCCATCCGTTAGGCAGGAAAGGTGCAAGCGTGCGTTAAGCCAAAGGGAAGGCCCAAGGAAAAGCCCCACGCACAAGAGATACTACACTCCTGCCGCAGTCAGGGCAAACAAACAAATGGCTCAGCCATAAGCGGGGGAGGGGAAAACCAAAACAACAGAAAGGAAAAATGAAAGTGAGGAAAAAGTAAAGAAAAACTTGCCGGTCCCTGTCCCAGTCCCGTCGCTCGTTTATCCATCGCTTCCCATAGCGATCCGAGTTCTGTTTGTGCCGCCTGTAGATGTGAGAAAAGAAATAAATAAAAAACAAAAAATTAAAATAAAAGAAAGGAAAGAAATGCATAACTAAACATTGGGGCAAAGGCTGAGGCGACAGACTTGCAAGTTGGGGTAGAATTCTGCTGTTAATTTTGTTATTCAAAATGTACCCAAGAAATTTCCCCCACCCTTCGTTTCGAAATCAGAGATTTTTAAGGAAAGTCGCGACGTTTATTTATTTCCGCATTGCCAAGGACCTTTTCATTTCTTTTCTTTGCCGTTTCCTGTCTTGCGATTCTTTTGTTACTGTCCATCCACTACCGGGGAGCGGGAAAGTTGATTTTTCTACTTCAGGCCTGCTGCATGAGAGTGGATAATGAAGTTCAGACCTCAAAAATATAAAACCCCATGCCCAGACTTTGTAGGGATTTTAATTTAGTGGTCTATAATTAAAAGTGAAGCGTTGGCCAATTTGCACACAATACAACAAAATGGGAGAGAGGAAAAAGAAACTGCCAATGACAATGCCACAGATACAATTTACCTTTTGCACGTCAGGTAGTTTCAACGTCAATTGCCCAGCGCTCACAGAGGAGTAGAATCGACCGCACATTGAACGCACTCACACGGAAATTTCAATGACAGCCACTCCCCGCCCCAACAGGCAGAGGCAGAGGCGTAGACAGACAGACAGGTCATGGCAGGAGGGTTACGACGATTCAAATTTGAAAAAAGAAAGCTATATCAAATACGATTTGCATTTGCCGGCAGATATCTTGATATCAGTGCCTACAACCCCCCCTTTCGACACCACTTCTGTGAACCCCAAAGTATCCCACGGATAGCCATGGATAGCCGCAGGACGTTGGCCACCCCACTTGAAAATTTATGTGTTAATTTTAAGGTGCCCAAAAGAGCAGGAGAAAGAGGCATTTTCCTTTTATTTATTTCTTTTTTCCCTCCCTTTTTCTGTATTGGCGAGCATTTTTCACAAAAACTTTCTCCAGGTGCTGCTGCTGATGCTGCCCAGGGTCAGGCAGGCAGGCAGGCGCCTTTTTGGTGGGTAATAAATGAGCTAATAATAAGTGAAATGTGCTTTTGAGTGACCCTAAACAATTGCTCCGAGAACGGACATTGTGGAGACGCCCGGACTCCGGCGAAATGGCTGTAAAATTGAGTTTTGGGGCAGCTAAAAAATGCGCCAAAGTGTCGTCGACAAATTCCGTTGGTGACATGAAAAGATTTGTTTATAATTAATTTTTCCCTTTTTTTTAAGCGTATATTTTTCTTTTTGGTTTGTAAAACATGTGACGCGCTGAAGGAAATTAATTATTTTAATACCTTTGGTCAAGCATATTTTTTCGTTGTTTTCTTTACAAAAATAGCAAATAGCAATTAATTTGGGTTTTTGTAAAGGAATTTTTTGGGAAAAACAGGAGCTGGAAGAATTAGGGAAATGCATGCGTGTATCCGAACCTCAAATGCCCTAGGAATGGCCACAATTTCAGAACTTTATTTGATAAAAACTCTTCTAGAATTTCTGACATTTATTTGATACCTAAACGGGCATTCTTCCTCAGTTAAAATAATTTCCCATTCAAAGAAACCTGCTCTCAGATCTAAAAAGAATAAAGAACACCTCACATTCGACATTTATGAGTGGCTCAATATGTTGCACGACGACCAAGGACCGAGAACAAGAGGCAACAACGGCAAAAGCCACAAAACACAAGTGTTGACGTGTTTTGGGGGTAGGAGAAAACAAATGCCAGGGCAACAAAAAAGAGTGTACGTAACCGAAATGGGGGAAAAATGTGAAAAAAATTAGGGAAAAAATGTTGTATCCGCTTGTTGCAAAATTCCAATCAATTTTTGTTGTTCTTGAGGACGATGAGGACGACTCATTTGCCGGAAAATTGAGTGGACATGCATATCCGTAGAGTGACGGAAATGGTCAAGATGCAGGTCCCAACAGGCCATCAATTAGAATTTTTTCTGGCTGCTGCTGCTGTAGCTGCTGGTCCTCTTTTGGGTCTTCCGGTTGTTGTTCGTCTGGTTGGTCGGGCTTTGTCTTAGGCGACGATGGAGTCGGTGGCTTGTTTGGTTAACAAGATGAAGCTGACAGAGCCGCAGGTTATGGCCAAGGACCCATCAACGTCATTGAGACGGAGCCCCAGCAACCGAAACAAACAAACAAACAAACACAACAGCCAAACAATGTCTGACTGGGAGAGTCTCTGCCTTTGGCTTCAGAAGTATCCTCCGCTGGTTTTGCGGCCTAAATGGAATTTTTGCGTTTGCCTAACTGGCAAAAAATAGCCAAAAGTTGAGGGTGAAGGAGGTCCTTGTCCTGTCCTCCATATGGCATGTTATGATATGTGGAAAAGTCTGCTGTGAATTGAAAATCGAAGTTAATATGCTCTGCAGACTGTGAAACAAATCATTTTCAAGTTGTTAACGGAAATCGACACGTTTTTGCCATTTTATATTTATTATGAGCATTTTTTTCCGACAGCAGATGTTGCCAAAAGACTTGCGACTTGTGTTTGAGGAGGGTGTGCGAATGGTATGGGACCTAATAATTTGATGATATTTGATGGTTTTAGGGGGGTTACTTGTGGGTGGTATTCCTCTTAACTTATGTTAAATATAACCCTGAGTTATTTCCATACAAAGTGGCATCCAAATATTCCTATAATTATTAAATTGCTGATGCTACATTCTCTCAGCCTCTAGCCCCCAAGCTGTCTACATTGATGGGCGCTGGGGGAGGGACTTCAAAAGCCCTCTCCTGGCAGGCACTTGAATATGCAAAACAGAGCCAAGAAAAAATTCGTTTAGGTAAGCTATTTAACGAGGCGTTAGAGCAGGCTATGACAAACGCAAAAAAAATCTTATACACAACACATTATGTTTATGCGACACGGAGGGACCTGCCTGAGGATGACGAGTGGGGTGGGTGCCATAAAATTAGTAAGCACGTGAGAGACGAGACCCATTCTCATTATCATAATATTTCAGAATGCGGGTGGGAAAGCGCAAACGTTGGCAGTTTAGCAGACAGGCAGCAGTCCAGCAGAGGCATACAAGGAGTCCAGAGACCACAAGACGTAGCCAGAAACTGTAGAATCGGCGTAACCTTACTGCATGCACCCGCCTATTTTATAGAGAAAATTGCCTTTAATATAGTGCCCATATAGATGTATAGCTCACCGATGATCCGTCGATTCCCAGTAAACACCTGGGCGACCGGCATTATATCCATCGCGGCAGCTATTGCTTCCATCGCGGCCGCTATTACTTCCATCGCGACCGTACGACCGGCTGTTGCGGGGGGACCCTGGCGCCGACGCAGACGCCGGCGACGACGACTCCGTTGGGACGCTGGCGGTTTTTTCGGATTTCGATGTGCCGGGGTCGGCATTTGACTGGTCTGCTGCTGCTCCTGTATCCATGGCTTAAAACACGACTATACTTAACATTACTAATTGGTCTCAGTTGTTGCATTTAAAGTTGGAGTACAACAACTTTCTGTTTTATATTTAAGGCAATGCGTATCGTATCACAATTTGCAGGCGGGACGCGGTGTGTTTGTACTATTTGGTGCTGAAACCGCTGAAGGTCCTGAGAGCGTTACTACCGTACTCTGTATAGCCTTTATTTATGTTTAATTTCGGATAATTCACATAAAAAAAAAATAAAAAACAAATGCGCCCGAACGCCGAACTTTTTCGTGACACAAACAGCTGATTGTAATCGATAACAGTGTGAGGGACAGAGTGTTGCCAGCGCGTTGCAGCGTTGGGCGCCAATTCAAATCATCAGAGCAAAATCATTTCTTCACCTTAATCAATGTGCATTGTGATTGTATGTGTTTGTACTGTCTTGACTTTATGCTAATGTCCTGCTGCTTATTATTTGTAGAAAATGTCCTTTGCTGTGCAACTTCTATTTACTTTTCGCGTCGATTTTTCATTTTTCTTTTTCTGTTGTCTCTATATTGCTTGTGCGCTTGGGGGTGTTTCGGGCCCCACTTTTAAATTTCCATAATTATATGCATCAGCTGGCAGGTTGCTCGCTGTCTGTCTGGCGAAACAATAAAGCAGAGAAAACAATGCCAAGAATAAAACGTACCAATCATTGGTGTGTGTGTTTGCTTGTGTTTTTCTTTTATTTTTCTTTCCTCATTTTTATGGCAGAATAAACCTGCGTCAAAGTGTAAATATTTGCAGTTTTTATATTATAATCAAAGTGAATAAATAATAAAGCGAGAAATGCGACAATAAAGAAACCAACCAAATTGCGTAAAGTAATTGCGTCTGTTATTTGGGGGAGGGGCGATGGGCTGTTTGACTCTTTTCCAGATCGTGCACTGATTTGAAATTCGGTTCGTCTGGTAACGCTGTGGAATTATCAGGCGTCTTTGGCTGCACACATTTATGTGGGGATGTAGCTCAGATGGTAGAGCGCTCGCTTAGCATGTGAGAGGTACGGGGATCGATGCCCCGCATCTCCAACTACAATATGAGCAGCCAGGACTGTTTATTTTTTTTTCCAATTTTGGCTGATCTATTGGAAAACTTAAAAAAAACTATAAATATTTTGGATAGATTTTCAAGTTTAAAAAAAGGAATTTTTAGCCAGTCACAAGCGAGATTTACCATTTTTGGTATCTTTATTATTTTATATCTAGTATGCCATATAGTTTGATAAAATAAGAGAATATACAAAGTATGAAAAAAGAAAAAATCAACTCTGGAGATGCGGGGCATCGATCCCCGTACCTCTCACATGCTAAGCGAGCGCTCTACCATCTGAGCTACATCCCCTTATAACGGTACCTGGTTTTCTGTTCGCAAAGGATTTCAACCGAATAGTATTTGCTCTATAAATAAATTGATCATTTACTATGCATGGCCACAATCTGCCTGCCGTTTAGTTGGTTGATTGGTCAACAAATCACGTTATAAGAAATCGGAAATTCAATGCAATGACACAGATGAATTCGACTGTGAAAGTGCCCCGAAGCGAAGTCATTATTATTCATGATCGAGTGATATCTATTATGGAATGAAGGCCAACACACAAACACCGAAAACTACTCTGGTAAAATTTTAGAAACGAGTTTTTGTAGGTGAATTAACATTTTACAAAGAAAATAACGAATCGAAATTTTATTTACCCTTTAATACCATTTAAGTTATAAGAAAACATCATAGTTATGTACATATGTACATATATTGATCAATTTAATAAAATGTGGTCTTAGACGGTCTGTATACGGTAGGGAAATTTATTATATTCATACTTACATATGTACATACATATATGTATTTAAAAAAAAACATGTATTTTATTTCTATGAATTATACATATATTTATTGTTTGCTTCTTGGATTACTTATTCCAAACTAAAAGGATTTTTTTTATTGTTGTTTTATTATTACCGTAATAAAAAAGGACTTTGAAACTGACGGGAAACAGATTAAATGGATAATGAGTTCCAAACGTATCGTCAATGTTAGGATACCCTACCAATACTCTTAAGTAATACTCCTGAACGCCGAACCAAAAAGTAATCCGGGCTCAACCGGGATTTGAACCCGGGACCTCTCGCACCCAAAGCGAGAATCATACCCCTAGACCATTGAGCCTCTTCCATTTACGGCGTCCCAATAGTCGAATTCAGCAACGAATTGCTAGCTAAAATCTATAAATAGCCGAAAAGGTGAAATCTTAATTTGTTATGCACCCAACCAGTTTCGGTATCTTTTGTTTCGTATTGAAGGTCATTCTTCGACCATACAAACTGCATGTTTCAGGTATAAATTACCTACCTCTGGTGGGCAGAATTCATGGACACCTTTGGTCGAGCGGAAATGCACGTGGGGATGTAGCTCAGATGGTAGAGCGCTCGCTTAGCATGTGAGAGGTACGGGGATCGATGCCCCGCATCTCCAAAGTTGAATTATATTTTTGCTTTTTTAAGAAAATCTCTGTCGTTGGCCATAATTTCCAGTTAAATGCACTCAGGGGTAATTATTTGCATTACTTTCATTACTTGCGGCTGGCTAATGAATAAAGGCAATTAAAATTAAATGAATGGGTGCTGGGTGGGAAAAAATCTTTCGGAAAAATATCTTAGTTGTACGTCTAGATCGAAACGTTACTTCGAAAATTTCTTCAACCCATTCTGCGTATGCCTGCCATTCCTATCCCCTTGCAGACCCATCCATCAGCCTAATGGAATAAGCACCCCCAGACACAGACCGCAGTTCGAGAGTTGCCAACTCTCGTAACCTGCACAAATATTTAATTATTCATAACTTTAAACAATCACGGCGACGTCAGCATCATCCGTGTAACCCCAGGGTCTAGAGCCCACTCCGATGCCACTCGCCGTTTACGACTCAACAAACACAATGCGAAACAGGGATCCTTCCCCGTTTAGCTGCTGCTGCTGTTGCTGCTGCTGCTGTTGCTGGTAATAACATTGTCGTAAAATCATGTTTGGCTTATCGTGGGTCCGGGACAGGGACCGGGACCAGGCGCCCAGGACCTGCCAGGATGATGATGATCTGGAATGGGAGAAGTCTCGTGCGCGCTGCATTTAAATGCCGTCGAGAAACGGCGTGAATTATAGTGGCGTAGGTTAAATGCCGTTAGACAGCCGCATAAACTACCCGAACCCTTTCGCATTTTTGACATGAAATCCCATCTAACTTTTTCCAGATACATTTCAAATATACATGCATATGTATCTGTGTGTGTGTGTGTGTGTGTGCATCTTGTGCCTAGTCAAAAAGTTCTTGGCGTCTGCTTTTAATTTTTGTGAAATTATTTGCATTCCCTTGCCCACAAAACTAAAACCAAGAAAACTTGTCCTGACATCCGCCTGGCAGCTCCTTTTGGTATGGCTCTCCACCCCCGACCCCAGCTCTGGTGCTAGTACTGGTACTGGTATTGGTTCTCCTCTTGTTTTCTTGTAATTATCGCTTTTGTTTGTTGGCTGAAACTTTTGCCAGGTTTTGGCCGCCGGCTAACATACAAAATTAGCGCTCACCAAAATGACTAAACAATATTTACTATTCCAGAATGCGGGTGCTGGCACTGGCACTGGCTCTGCCGCTGTACTGGGCCGTAAGAAAGCCCGTCTCAAGACGCTGCCAAGTAGGCAACATATTGTCCTTGCACGCTCAACAACATAATTTTCTAATTGGCCAAAGTTGTTGCCAAGTTTTCGACAGCCCAAGCCCAATCCAGAGACCAGAAACCAGAGACCAAGAAAACATTTGTTCTCACTTTTGGCTGGCTAATTTAATTTTAATGCTTGATTTCATATTAATTGAAAAACGACTTTTGAAAGGATCGACGGCTGTTTTTGGGATGGGGGCTGTGGCTTAAAGCGAATTTTAGATTTGTCTTTCACGTGAGGAATGATTTCTGTCTTAGGAAAATACATGGATGGATTTTAATAATAAAAATAATATTTTTCTTATCTTATTTTTATGCTGATAAGGAATTATGGAAGAGTCCCATATGACACATGTGGTGGATGGAGGCCCAAAGAGAAAATCCTTTCAATAACAGATGACATTAATTGGATGGAAAGTTATTAATCGTATGAAAATTAGGAGCAAAAAGGACAGATCTTTGGAGCGATGGATAGACAGACATTGATAGAGAATATCCGCATAAAACCGAACCAGAATAGATTTTAGAGCTTGCCTCTGGTCTAGCCTAGTTTATAATCTACCTATTTATATACACTCCCCGCTGTTTTACATTCCACCAATGCCGGGGCCAACCTCCCCAGTTGCCACAGCAAAATCCATTGAACTCATTGAGCCGAGTGGAGACCCCCGAAAGAATCCAAGTTGTATTTACCCAAAGGCTTCTTAAGCCATTCGAAGGCGCTCATAACAGATGACCTCATATTTGTGGCAGAGCTTGAGCTCCCCTCCGAAACGTTACGTTGCGTATCCCCCCCCACAAGTTTGATTTCCAAGACGTTCGTTTTTTTTTTGCTCCTGTCTCCTCTTTTTATGGCAGTCACAAAAGCCAAAAGGCAAACACACTCGAGTCATAAAAAGATGCCTGCAGACAAACAAAGCGGCACACGAGCCATAGACCAAAAGGCCAACATAAAGATCAAATGTCAATACAGGGGAGGGAGTGGGTGGTGGCAGAAGGGCAGGCAGGGTAACACGCTAAACGTGGCCGTAAAGCAGTCAGAGAAAGGAAAGACAAACAGCAGCTACAGCTACAGCGACAGCGACAGGAAAATGTACAACAAATTTCTAAACGTTGTCATAAAAATTGAATGGAAAACAAGCAGAAGGCGGTCATCTAGTATGTGTGGCATGAGAAGGGGCGGCGGAACGGGACGGGTAGTATTACTCCAGTAAAACTTAAGACATTCAATAAGTTTACTTACTGCCGCTGTTGGGGGGTGCTGCTGGGGGCTGACCTTTTTATCGCTTTAAATATGTTTATGGCAGCTTTAGGGGTAGTAAGGTATGGGGATGGGGATGGGGAGTGGGAATGGTCTGCCAGTCCGCTTATAAATCTCAGAGGTTTTATGCTCATATCTATGAAATTGTTTTTAACGACAATGTGTGTGTGTGTGTGTGTGTGTCCATGTAAATTATTAGTTTAATAAACGTTTCAGCATAGGGTAATTATTATATTTCCTTTGTGATCATACTTTATATGAAGCTGAACAAATATTGAAAGAAATGCAAGAAAAGAAACAAAGAAAAAACCTTACTGATATTCAGATAAAAATTCCGAAGACAGGCCACACAGAAATCTAAAAAAAGAATGTTAGGAAAGGGCAGAAGAATTACCTATAGGGCCAAAGTCCAGACTCCAGACTAAATTTGAGAGGTTTGGTAGGTTAGATTATTCGCATTTTTCATATGATTATGCCCATAAAATTCAATCTCTTCCACAGAAGGCAAACGTTGCTTTGCCACTTAACACAACCTTCTATAGAGGACAACACATCGTGAGAGTGCCTCACCTCCACTCCAATATAAACGAACTAAACGCCTTAATCAAATCACGGCGGCCATAAGGATACCCTCATAAATATGTCAATTAATGGCACGCCCTTCCACGGCCCGCCCCAAGGGTCTACCGTGTGAGGTCTACGGGTCTGCGTCTGCTGCTCGTCTCGTCTACTCGTCTGGTGTATCTTATCTCAATGAAGACATAAACGGCTCTGATATCAATTTATGTCAATGTAAATGTTTCTTTGTTGTGTTCGCCCGAGATTGGGTATAATGTATGCGCACCGCACCGCACCGCGCCGCCCACGCCCCTCTGTCCATGCCCTGGAACATGTGTCAGCGAATCTTAAATGGAGCTTATGAAACTATTAAAAGGAGAGCAGACAACACACACACACACCCACACATGGACTGCCGTCGACAGGAGCAACAAGCCAACAAACAAACAAACTAGAAAATGTCCCCGTAGAAGAGGTCTGGTCTAGAGATATGGGGGAGGAACCTGCTGAAGGGTTGGGGGTAATTAGTTTGCTACACGCTCGAGGCGTGCCCGCACATGTCCCTTCATATCCTGGCCACTATCCATTCCCTGCTCCTTTCTGCCATGAATAATTGAGGCGAAGGCAAAAACTTTGACCAGCTGTTCGGCTGTGGAAAAGGTTGACAAAACCTCAAGCAGGGCTAGCCGCAAGACCAAGACGATGGTAATAATGATGCTGATGATGGTGATGATGAAGACGTTCCTAGCCGAAGAAGTTATCTCCATTGTGTAGATTACTCATACGCACGATTGCCCAAGAACATTAATTATTTAACAGGCTAAAAGTCTGTTCCTCTGTCTGTCTGTCTGTCTGTCTGTCTGTCTGGCTGACTGTCTTTTTGTATGCCTTTTTGCGGCTAATGTTAATTGCCTTTGTCCTTGTCACATTTGCATAATTCTGCTCTAAACAATAAAAATCTAATTTGGCCTCGTTCGCTATATAATTTCTTGTTAAATTCATAATTGTTAATTTCTGTTGCGGCATTTTCTTTGGGGCTTAACTTTAATTAAGAGCCAAGTGCCCGGGCTTGCGCTGGCTCTGTCTGGGTGTCAGTCCAAGCAAGTCCAAGCGTTCATAAGGGTGGAAAGATTGAGGCGAGTCGTGCATGTGAATGGTCAGTGAATGCTCGGACCGGCAGACAAGATGATGTTACAAAGGGCAGGGCATTTGTGGGAGATTCTAATGAACTTTCCAACGAGCTGCAGAGATTTTTTTCAGACGGGAATGTATTTGACTTCCAATTCTGGGTAGAAAATCATTAAATATGAAGATGATTTGCACTTGGAGAAGGGTTGTCTTTCCTCGCTTCGCTTACCCACCTGCTTCGCTTCTACTTTCTACAATCGAAGACAATTTAACAGTCGGACGCCTCCGAATGACTTTGTTGTTCCTGCCACAATTAGACCCCTCCTGCTGCTGCTGCTGCTCCTCCACCCATGCAAACCACAAAATGTGGACCATTAAAAAGCAAAAACTTTAAGCGGTACCTCCAAACCCAACCCTCGCCTCTCCAGCAACTTTTGCACACCCTCTGAGTAATACCAAGAAACAAAAACCATTAAAACAATTTAATCGCACTCGAAGCGGTAGAAAGTAGCTGGATAGATGGGTAGATGGGCAAAGGCGTCTTCCAGAAGCACAACCAAAAACTCGCGAATGAAATGCAAAAGTTTTTTATATTTTTTTTTTTACATTTTGACGCTTGGCGCCTTCAGTGCTGGCTCCTGATTGTAAATCGTTATCCTCCCGGGAGACAAGTCCGCGTGGCCGTGGCATTAGGTGTTTGCTGCCACGCCGCGTGCTACCCTTACAAGTTAATTTTCACATTGGGACAAGACTGACACTCCCACACTCCCACACTCCTCCCACTCCTCCATGCCCTGCCTCTTTGGCAATTTCCTTGCCACTTTTGTTTAGTTTTTGATTTGACTTTTACTTTTTGGTTGCTGGTTTTTCGGGTTTTCGGCTAATTATCATCATTTTGGCCAAATGCCTAAAGCGATTCGCTCTGGCTCTGGCTCTGGCTCTGGCTCCGCCTCGGACTCGGACTCGGTCCTGGCCAAAAGTTTCAATGGTCCTGACGGGGGGGGGAAGGCCATTATGTAGCCATCAAAATAATTTGTTGTTCTTCTGCCGCTCCACGCAGGGAGGGCAGGGAGAGGTGTGGGGTGCACAACTTTTTGTGGCTGTGATTTTCATAGCCAAGAAACAATCAAAATTTAATGTGCGGCGCCGCGTTTTGCGTTTTGATTGAAAAATAAAATACTCCACGTAATCAAATAAATGCCCAAAACAGCAGCAACAACGGCAGCAGAAACCCCGAAAAAAATTTCCAAAATAAACTGCCTCATCATTGCCTCACCGAAGCATTCCATTCCTGGGATCTGCAATTCCCAGTCCTCGAATCCGAATCCGATTCCACCCGCATTTGCACGATTCGTTAAACAAAGCACACGTTAACAGGAGCGCACTGACGAGCGGACAGACTGAAGGCCGCTTGGGTTGTGGGTGGGGCAAGGGCAACGGCAACGGCAAACAGACATACCGGGCGGTCAGTTTCAGCAGTTGCCCGGCGGCCAACATGGAGCTGCAGAAAGGGGGCGCTATTAGAGTTGTGGCTAGGGTTACCCCCAAAAAACAAAGCAGGCAATACGAAGAAGGTATTTGGAAAATTTCAGGCGTGATTTAAATTAATGGAAAGTGGTTAACCAACACTGTCATTCGGGCTGAGGATTTTCCACTTCCTAATGCTAATTCCACTGCCTTACACTGCCTGATTCAGCTATAACTATTTCTAAATGTGTTTAATGCCTGGAAACCATTCCCTGCCTTATGTCACAAGCGAAAACCCCACTTTCTCCCATCATTCTGTAGAGCATTTCAACTTCCTTAATCCCTAAACTCCTCGTATATGTGGTCCATCAAATGCTTTTAACTTTTATTTGTTTAATACATGTGTTGTTGTTGTTCATGCAGAGCTTTTGATGCTATTGTTGTTGCGCCGCTCCTGCTGCTGCTTTTGTTTGCTTGCGCCAACTGTCGCTTTGGTCCCAAAAAAAAAACGAACGGAGAACGCCGAAAAAAAGATGAGAAAAACAAGAAGAAACATTGCAAAATTGTTGGCAAATATTGAATTTGCAACATATTCGACTCATATGTCACAACGGACGCGGTGGACACGGAGCACACGGAAGGGGAAGCTGTCGCGAATGAGTAACAAAAGGTTTCTGTTTACCAACATTTGCATTTTGTTCGGTGGAGAAGGAGAACAGGCAGGGGACAGCCTGGAGGAACGGAACAAAGAAGTTGTATACCTTTTTTTGGGAGTAGCCAAAAAAGTGTTGACCAGCAGGGCAGCTAGACATGAAGGCGGACCCGGCAACCGACAAATATCAAATGCAGCACAGCTGTTGTGCAAATAGTGAGACATTAATTTTAAGTGTTGTGTGTCCTGTTTCACGGCAGAACAGAACCAAAGCTACCTCTGTGGGTGAAGGAAGGGTGGGCAAAGAAACATCTGTTGGGAGGAAATTGGAAGAAGGTTTTCCCTGGGTGTTGCTCATTCAAAGATACGTATTCCATCGGTAATTATATGTCTGAATCCATCCTCTTTTGTCTGCCATAACTATTTGTTTAATTAAACTTTAAACAGTTCTATACTCCCTGACATTTTCCATTCCTTTGGGAATTACCCTTTTTGGCAAAACAATAAAAATGAATATGTATTTGAATAACATTTCGCTATCAACAGCGTCACACGCTGGTCCAGCATTTACCACTCTGCCACACAACTGCCACTTAAGCACCTTTGTCCGAATGGTACAGAGTGGAGCCAAATAGATGAGTACCCCTCCCCCGCCACACATAGCTCCTGGCCCAAGTAACTATAACATTTAAGCGGCTTTGCGCAAAGTTGTGAGCCATTTGATAGCCTCTGGCTTGGCAAGGAGTTCCTCCTTCTGCATGGACAGTGGTGAATAAATTCTATAAAATAAAATTATTTTTCATATATGAATACAAAAATAAAATGTCAGAAGTTCTCTGTCCCCTGCCGGGCCGCTTAGTTTTTATGGCTGACAACCAACAAGGTTGAGGCCAGGACGACTAAATCATATAAAGGATTTACGTTTTATCATCTAGGCAGGCCCAGGCCTCTGGCAGCATCAGAATCTTCCTTCCGCGTGTTTGCTGGTTTTTTGGCTGGTGTCACCTTTTCCAGCAGTTGACAGGAAATTGAAAATTTCCACAACATCAGCGGATACAGGATACATGAGAGTCGTGTGTGGGGTCTCGATTCCCAGGGAGGCCAATAACATTTACGCTAATTTGATAATCTGTTCACGCACAAGGCCTGATGCCAGACATTTGCATAGCCAAGCAGATGTGAGCGGGTCTAGGGCCAGGACCAGGACCAGGGTCCGGCTCCGAGCATAAGAGACGCACCTAATTGGCTGCAATGGGACCCCTGGGACCTTGGCCACGGTTTATGGCCTGTTAGTGTATCCTTTTGCTGCTGGTCCTCGTGCTGGACCCTTTTCGTGCATTATCAGCGCGTTATCATCGCATTTCCTTTCACTCTCGAGCGAACCCAAAACACTTTGGTCTGTGTGGTCAGCGAGTTTATTATTTTGACTCTTATTTTTATTCCCTGCCCGCTTATCTGCTTGCTGTTGGCCAGAAAGCTGTTTCAGCCACGCTCTGCAGCGAGCTCAAAGTTAAATCCGTTTTGGGTAATCGCTTTTACACGCTTGACTTCAGATGAAATTAGCTGCGGGTTTTGGGATTTGTTTGTTTCGCTTTTCGCTTTTGCTGCAAATAAATTAAATGTATCTGAATATACATAATTATTTACTTGGATTAGGGACTTCCACGCTTTAGATTCTTTGCTGTTCTAGTTAAGCAGTTCTAGTTTTCAGTTAAGCATAAATCAGACTTTCTGAATAGTCTGTCCAGAGATCCAGCTCCTCTCTCTTGTAAGTCTCCATTAAAAGCCTATCTTATCCGTTCCTGATTTTACCATCTCCTTCTCATTAGGCTGGCACTGCCATTGCCTGAAATCTGCTCACATAAACGGAAATGTTGGGCCAGCCCACTCGGCGTATGGGCAATCTGCTACCCTTCCGCACAAAAACACTCACACGCCCCGTGGGCTTCGATGTTTGTGTGTGTGTGTGTTGGTGTGATGTCCTGGTGTGCGACAAGATTTATGTATGTTTTCTTTTTCTGTCGGCGAACATTTTAACGCCTGCAAATTTGCTAATTAATTAGTTTAAATGCCAAAAGGAGGGCCGGGCCCCCAAAGCAGCTGCCATAGAACATCTCTTCGTATATGTATGAAAATCGAGTTATATATAGATAATTTACAGATCTCTTGCGGTAATGAAACCCCCACCAAAGCAGTCCCCTCAACCACCTTTGCGGCTGCCTCTTTTAATTAATGCGTTTATGAGTGCCGTCCACAGACGCGTTAAAGAACGCCCAGAAAAAAAAACGACGCGCGCGTTTTTACACGCATGTAATTTGTAGGGAATTTGTTGAACCCTTTTCGCATACTTTTTCGGCAAATAAAAGGAAAATTAATTTAACGCATGTTTTTACCGGAGTCCCCTGCTATAATGGAATTGATTTAAGGTTATTAATATGAGCACTCTGTGTACGGAGAAAAAAAGAAAAGAATTCCGGGAGACGCCTAAGTAAATGTTTGTAACTCCTGCCGCCTGCCCCCCGCACCCTGCCACTGCCACTGCCTTTGGTAACCTTTAACGTCAATTTTATGCAAATTATGTTGTTTCTGTTGGGAAATTTTGAAGCGGTATGAGAGGATGGATGTCTCGTTGGGGCGCTGGATGATGCTGCTGCTGCTACTGCTGCTATTGCTGCTTTGTGTGTGTGGTGGGGGCGTGGCATTTGTGAAACGACGGGGCGTCGCTTGAAAGTTTTTCGGAGAATATGTGGGGGGGAGGGCTGTTATTGAAGTTCTCTGAGGTGGCTGACTCTACCGACTGCCAACTGCCGACGGCCGACGGCCGACTGCTCACTGCTGACTTATTCAATAAGCCAAGTTGAAGTATGCTCCATTATATATTTGTTGGCTCTGCGGTTGTGGCAGCAGCATCCAGTGGCTGTGGCTGCTTAGGCAAATACCGTGTATGCAAAAAGTGCAAATAATAATAATAAAGAGTACTTATTGTTTGATTTATGTGTCTGTGTGTGCACAATGCTGCATGGCCGCAGGATGAGCTATGTTCCAGGCTCTTCTATGGTCTTCTGATGGAATGGATGTCCTTCTTAGAGCTGAGAGAGTCTCAAGCTGGTCTGAGATATGGCCATTGCGGGATTTAATTGAGTTATTGATATACGTCTGATATAGCTGAGAGTATATAGGGAAGGAAGTCATCAAACCAATTTGCAAATAAATAAAGAATATAATAGAGATAATTAATGGCACTCTGATGATCTAAGGATAGTTTTACCATTGAATGGAGGCGACTCTTCGCAGTAAGAGCAGCTTATGTGGGTCTTAGATGGTCTCAGTTATGAATGTAGTTATAGATTCTATAAAGTAACCTTATAATATGTCAATTTATGTGACTACAATGTTTCCGTATCATTTTCTCTTTCATTTGGCTGCAATCTGCCCATATCAAGGTGAAAATTGCTTCTAAAAAAGAGCCTCTCACATAACTCATCGAAATCCCAACCCAACTCTGCTTTCAACTGCTTCATTTTGAATCTCCCTCCCAGCCCAGCTAATCCCGCGCCTGAACACAAAGAAACCCCCGATAAAGTCACCTTTATTTGTCAGTCTTAGTGTTAGGCTCCCCCGAGTCAACTGTCAGGTCCACTCCGCGCCAGGACACGTTCCACGCCACTCACACAATCCTGAAGCGTTAAACCGCACACACCTATCACGATGATGACGATGTTTCTCCTGTTCTTGTTGCCTGCTGCTGCTCCTGTTTTTCCGTCACCTTTGGCAGCCATCGAGGGGGTGGTACGAACAGGCGGAGTGAGTGCAGGGAGGGGGGTGCGGATAGCTAAGTGAGCCATTTATCTTCCCGGGGAACCTCAAGCGCGACACAACAGCAACAGCAACAGCAAAAGCAACAACAACTTCCAATCACTTCCTACAGGCGTCATCCAATCCTCAATAATGCCGCTTTCGAAATAAAACGATTTATATGCCACAAAAACAAAAAAACAACAGAAACAAGAACAACTCAGCGCATTTGTACACAGTAATCAAAAGGGTTTATATCTTAAGTATTTAGTAGCTGGAGAACATTAATTTCCAACAAGAATAAAACTAACCAAAAATAAAGTAAATTCAATTTTTATTTACATATTCTACCAGCTGTTTTAATTTAAAATTTGCATTAGCTAAAATTAAATCCCTAAATACTCTGCTTGACAATATCGTTAATTTCTAAGCATATTTTTCCCCCAGTGTAGCATCCAGCAACTACAGGAAGAATCGCAGTCCCATATTCCTCTGCCGTTTCCCATTTCCCATTCGTCCTTATCCCAAACGAACATCAATTGAACAGCCGCAGCAGCAGCAGCAGCAGTGCCCGGTGCCCGGTGCCCGTGCCAGTGCCAGCGTAGCAGCAACAACAAGCAGTAAATGAAACCCCTGGAAAAAAGGAGCTCAGCTAAAGTAAAATCGAAGATTGCTATCTTTGACGGCTTGTTTTCCTGCCCATCCTGTGGGCGGGGCAGCTATTATGTATTGGCGTTGAAACAATTTGAACAACAGTCGTCGAAGTAGATGTCTCGAGAAGAGGAGAACGAAAAAACAAATGAAAGGAAGTCGTTTAAAAGTACAAACGGACATTATTTATCGCTCAAACCATTTAGCCGCAGAAACTACCCGAAGAAGCATTCGAAAAATGGGCAGAACTCCCCAAGAACTGCCTGGTCTGGTGCCACTTGTTGTTGTTGTTGTTGTGTCTACTTAGTTGTAATAAATGGAAAAACCCCCAGATAGGGAGATGGAGATGGAGATGGGATCCCTGGCCACAATGCGTTGCATATAATTTCTATCCATTTCTGGGGATAGCAATTGGATTTTAGCAGCAGCTACTAAGGGTGAGAGGGGCCAATCGATTGATTTCTGCTTGTTCGAGCGGTTTTCTATGCGCAGAAAGTAATCTACAGTTGTCATTAAATGGTGGCACATGGCTGGTCAGCGTGGCATGGGTAGGTCAGTGCGTGGTGGAAGTTGAACGAGATGAGTTTCTGTTGAAGGTAGCAGGAAGGCAGAGGAAATGGATTGAACAACCTCTGGGCTGTGGCTTGTTGTTGGTGGAACAAAACGACAAATGAACTCAAGAGTTAATGAACTGTCGAAGGGGTAAACCGAGTTGGATAGCCTTTGGTGTGAGTTAGGAAGCAAAGACAACTCTGAGAACAGCAAGATCCCTTGATCTTTGATTAGCATTTCTCTGTTTTCCTACGTATTTCTTGCAAAGGTTTTGCATGGATAACCTATCCATATCCTCACTCTCTTCGGATAAATTCATAACGAGTGCATACTCCAGCATACTCCCTTCTATTAGCATATCCTTCCCATCAGCCTCGCTCCTCCTTCATCACTTCATCACACCCGTGTGGCATATGAAACCGCGTTGTCAAACCCCTGCCCAAGGTCCTGCAAGCACAGTGTCCAGCAGACATAGACAGATATGGAAAGATGGTGTGGGTGTGTGTGTGTATGGAGAGTGAGAGTGAGAGCAAGCCGCAGGCATCTTATCGCCTTAAACCACTTTAGTGTCAGTCCTGCTGACAGCGGTCCAGCCTCACACAGAGAGAATGGGACTGAGTTTGGGACTGGGACTGCCACTGCGATTCGTGAACATTGTCGCCTTTTTTTTTGGTTGGGTGTGCTGGATGCTGGATGTTGGGTGCTGGATGTTGGACGTCCTCGCAGTATGCTCTGGGGGAGGGGAAACAGACTGGATGTTGTCTCTTAACATGGCCAGTGGTCTTGTCGACATTGCGATAACAAAACAAAAAAAATATATATAAATGCACAGTAGAATGAAACGAGGAAAAATAAAACGCCAACGAGGAATTTTACGCTCTTGGCCATAATGAGGGTGATTTTCGTATTTGTGGTAGATTTGTCCACTTAGCAGGAATGACCACGAGCAGTAGGGGGGCAGCTGGGCCTTGGACTTTGGGTTGCTGTTGCAATTTGCTGGCCTGTTGCGGGCGTTAAGGCAAATCATTTGTACATTTTCACAGTGGATTATGGTCTGCCCACTGTCCCCTCCCTGATTCCTGATTCCCTGATGATAATGCTCATAATTTGTGAGGCCTAGCCTGCATATTTTCCTCTTGCTTTTGCTTTTGCTGTGTTGCGTTGCGTTGCCTACTTTTTTGGGCATATGATATATGCGCCAGCATGCTTGACAATGATTTGTGCTAATGAGAGCGAGACAGGGCCAGGGCCAGGGGGAAATCCTCAACCAGGAGGATTACTCTAAAAACCGAAACCAAAGTCCGTGCAAATGTTGCAAAGATTCTTGCATTTAATTGGCATTTTTCTGTGGGCGGAGTGGGGAGGGAGGGTCAAACTTTTTTAATAAAGAGTAGCGCGCCAAGGAATTTCCCATTTCGTATGCCATGCAAATGAATATCCAGAGCAGAGCCACGACAGGTTCCGTTCCATTCCGTTTCCTCTCTTCATTCCGACTCAGTTGATTTTCATTTTCATTTTCATTTTGGCCATTTAGCCAGCGACCTCAAGTGCGGGTTCGTACCGGCATCCGACTGCCACGACCCCCAGCCCCGTGTATACACAATTGTCTACGGATTTTCAATATTATTTGCTGCGGTCTTCCGATATACAAAAAAGCTTCATCCCCCCTCCCGCTTCAGTCCATCTGCTACCATCATCTTGGGTTCATTGTGGGTGTGAAATTGTGGAAAACTGACTGACTGCGACTGTCAGCGGGCACCGGGCACCGGGCACCGGCCACCGGGTACTGAAATTCATTGTAACCGATTTCAATTGGGCATTTTATTTTATATTTGAATTTTAAAATTCCTTCCGCTCCGGTAACAGGACGATGGGGCGACCGGGTGACAGGAGACAGGAAAATGGACAATTTGTGTTTGTGGCAATTGATTGGCAAATACTGTCCGGCCAAAGAGCTGCCAGAAAAGGTTTTCTGATTAATACGCACTGACAGCAAGTCAGGGCAGAATAGAAATGGAAGCGAATTATTTGCACATCGTTGAGAATCCTGGCAAGGACATATTTTATTTTAAAGATCCCTTGAAGTTGGGGTTGGGAATAAAACAGCTGAACAAAACAATTGAAGGGTGTAGAAAATTTCGGAGAATTAAGTGTGCAGAGATAAAGCCTCCAACTGCTAGATTTAGCTGCAATATGGATTGAAGGAGCTTCAATCTCGCAAAGAAAAATCTGAGAACTAAGATCAGCAGCCTAGTCCTTGATGTTCCGATTTATTCACTACTGGAGCTGACTAATCCACAACCGATCGAACTTTGCACTTAACTTAGCAGTCTCTCAACTCCTTGCTGGAACTCAACCATGGCTGCACGCATCATTTGAGCGCCTTAAAGTCGACTGTGCTCGTAAAAGAAAAAGTTACTCAATGCCCCAACTTGCATGCAAATTACGGGCAATAAAACGTGGCACATTCCAATGCTTAGAGGCAAACTTCTGCTACAAGAGCCAAAGGAGATTATTCTTTATTGTTTAGACAATGACGGCAGCAACGGGGCAGGAGCGGGAGAGTGAGTCCTTGGTGGCAATTCTCACATCATGCGATTGGCATTGAGATTGCGTCTTGGCGCTTGGGATATTCCCAAGGCTGTCATATCGTATGTAAGGACAACAAACACGCCGCCCCCACACGAGGGATATGCAAATTTGTCATCCGGCAAAACCAAACAAACGAAGTGAAGGAGTGAAATAATCATAAAAACGTCAAACCCAGACAGCGGTGTGGGGTATGGGTGTGGGGTGTGGGTGTGGGTGTGGGTACAGCAATCCTGAATTGAATTTTTATCTATTGTATTGGCCATAAAGTCACATTGTCACAGCGTGTACAATATAAATGATTATTGTTTACTCTTGGCATCTCTCTAGGCTGGGCATAGGATATATGGAATGTGGGCTGTGGGCATGGCCATTGGAATGGGTAAAAAGTTGAGTTGAGGGCTCAACCGGGATTTGAACCCGGGACCTCTCGCACCCAAAGCGAGAATCATACCCCTAGACCATTGAGCCGCACATAATAAAATCGAAGATACTTGCATTTTTCAGCTTCCAATTTTATCTCAAAGTTACATCTGCAACCAAACAAAAGATAGCAGCTACATTTGCAGCGAACTAATGGATCCATTCGCAGCGTAGCCAACTAATGGATACATCTTCAGCATGCATAATGAGGAAACTATTAATGAGGTTGAAACAAGTTGGAGTCAACGAGCCGGTTTCGATAGTTTCTTTTGTGAATGTAAGCTGCATTTATGCATAATTTAGATGGGTTGACTTTAACCCGTGTGGGCCATACAGTTTATTGGAGCTGACAATGAGTGAATAAACTTATTTGGAAATATTTAAATACAAGTGCTCACCTTTCAATTTAGTCTATCTGGCCTTATGTTATTTCAATGTATTTGTTTTTTGACTTAAATATTAGTTATATAACCCCTCTTAACTTTCGTTAAACAAGTAGTATTATCCACTCTAAAATTGTACCTTAGCTTAGCTTTTCGCAAGTCAAACAAATCCATTTTACGCTCAAAGGGTTAATATTGTCACCAAATGTTACGTTTCGTTGATCGTTTTCTTTTGAAGCCCTCAAAATTAACGGAATTCACCAAGGGGATGTAGCTCAGATGGTAGAGCGCTCGCTTAGCATGTGAGAGGTACGGGGATCGATGCCCCGCATCTCCAGTCGGAGGATGATATATTCTATTTTTGTATTTTCTATTTTATTTAAAGTTACATTTCCTTTTCGCATTTTTTATCCCCATTCAATTAAACTTACCCTCATCAGCGCATCGCTGATTTATTGACTTTTAAACGCCTTAAGCCGGCGCTTTCATAATTTTTCACAGCACGCAGCTGACTCATCAGATTTTTGCTTTGTCTACTGGCACTTTCTGGGCATGCTTTTAATTTAATTTGAAAAGTTTTGCATGCCCATTTGGCGCATTTAACCCTTTTGCTTGAAATAGACGAACAAAAAATAAAAAGAAATATCATAAATAATGATGATAACTGTCCAAAGTTTCCGAGGCATGCCATGGCCCAAATGGCCACTCCCAAAGCACCCACACCAAATGCAATTATCTGGACGGAGGGCAAAGAAAGGACCGAGAAGAAAAATATGACAATTAGGCGCGTAAACTAATTGAGGCTGGCAGCGGCAATTTTGAGGGATTAGAAAGGTTCCCGAGGCTGAAATTTAAAATTGGAATCAAGAGGGAAAAAAAACAGAGAACCGTTTCAAATTGATCTCAAGAAAATATGTTCATAAATTAATTTTATTACAGCAAATACTGAAAAAATCAGACAATTTTCTCCAGCTCAGTGGCATAGGATAGATTCTGTGTAGCTATATCGTTGGACGGAATCTCATCCTTGGGCTTGGTGTTCAGTGAGGCATAGTCGTAGTTCCCCTCAGTGTCCAGGGTCCAGTGGCGGCGCTTGACCAACTCCAGTAGCTCCTTTCCGCCAGCACGGAGGCCCAGACGCTGTGCCGCCTGCTTGGGGGACATCTTCAGGTAGGCCTTCTCGATGCAGGAGGCGATCTCCTCGCGGGCCGTCTGCACCAGCATGTCCATGAAGTTTCCATAGATCTCCGAGGGCATGGACTTCTTGGCCTGCAGTATTTTGTTGTAGCGTCCCTCCATAAAGTAGTTCTCGAGGGCCAGCACGGGCATGATGAAGCTGTCCTGGAGCAGCAGGGCCGACGGCAGTCGCTCCAGTGCAATGTGGAAGTCGGCAATGCGATTGGTGGCCAGCATATAGAGCAGGCTCAGACCAATCATCTTGTGCATTTCCTTCGAGGGCTCCAGGAACTTGTCGTAGTCGTAGTAGTACATGCTCAGCTGAGCCATGTACCGCTCAAAGGCGGCGTAGTCCTTGGTGGTGATGCTGTGCTCCACTGCAATCTCCAGCACATCGCGTGACTTCACCAGCTGGTCCTTCTGCTGGGGGTTTGAGTTGAAGGCCTCTCGGGGCATCAGGAATCCGGCTTTGAGAATCTCCAGCTTGAATAGGCCCAAAAGTTCGCCACAGCGCAGCAGATTTGGGGCCCGTTTGCCCCATTCCGACTTCAAGTCTTTGTACAGATTGGACATGATCAGAGCGCAGTTTCTGGGAACGAGCAAATTGCCAGTAATTTTAGTAATTTTATTTCGACTTGGCAGACTTAAAAGAGTTCCCTAAAAAGAGTTTTAGAAGTGTTTTCTATGCCTACTCATGTTTAGCTTTTATGCACGTTTTATTTTAAACACCAAAAACCCTCTGGAAAGGTTAAAAAGCTGCCCTAATGGTGTCATATATTAAATCTTACCAGATGTTTATTCTCAATATATTTCATCTTTAAAGCCTTCGCCCTGCCATCACTTTCCCTCTTCTTCGGCACTTCTTTTGGGCACTTTTCCGCTGCAGATTCTTTTTTATTGTTGGCTGGCTGAAGTTTGCGGCTCGTTATAAATCACAAAACTGAAACCATTGAAGATTTATGAGCTGCTAAATATGCTGGTGAGGGTCGTGGCTTGGACATTTTAGCCAACAACAAAAAAAAAAAACTTTGTCCACATATCAAACTTTAAAACGCAATTATCATATATGTATCTGCGAGCATGAATGTATCTGTATCTGAGCTCTTGTATCCTGTATGTGTCGGTCTTCGTCTGTGTTGTCTTTCACTTGCTCGGATAAACAAAACAAGGTCCTAAATAAACAAAACGAGAAAAAGAATCACCAGAAAATGAGTAAAAAGTTGCACCAGACAAAAATACAATTTGATTTTAATTGAAAAATAGCAACAACAATAAAGTACCATCAAACAACCCCAAATATGAAAAACAAAAGGTGCTGAATGATGGTATACGTACATATGTACATATGTCTAGATGTTTTAATCGATGAAAGGATAAAAGTTACGGATAAAGGAAGATAGATTGGTATCTTAATATATGCAGAGAATATATACATAGATGCTTAGTTATAGTCCAGTCATTGCCTACTTTTTTGTTCGAGCAAGGCAGATGCCCAAGAAATGTATCTAACAGATTCCTTCTTGCTTCTCTTGAGGGCACTTTTTGACTTTCCCTAAAGCCTACTTACCATTCACCTTGCACCTCAAGGCTTATGAAAATTTTTCCAATTAATGGCACACACTTTGTTCCCTCTTTCCCGCCCCGCAGAATCTGTCTCCCCCGCAACCGCACTTAAAATGCCATTAACAAAAGCACAAACAATTTTTACACTCTTCGTGCCAAGAAGAGCAGCCAAAGCAAACAAGAACCAACTACTAGTCAGCAAAAAAAAAAAAAAAAAACAAATAAGAGCAGGAGGCACAACAACTACAATAGGAACCAACAGCATTTCCTTTTTATTTATTTTTTCAACAACTTTTTACCTTTTTTCCAACTCATTTTCAAGTGTTTCCACTTAGTTCGGTGTTTTTGTTGTTGCTGCTGCTTTTAGGGGGGTGAAAAACCATTAGAAAAGGGGGCAACTGGGAGACGAGACCCGTACTCCCAGAAGCGACTTGGGTGCCCCCTGGAGCCCCTTGATGGGGTTAGCATTGTTTTTGTTGGCTCAAGTCAACAAGGTCGAGGGTTAATGAAAGTTGGCTTGAAAGCTTCGGTGTTGGTTCACGGTTTGCTGCTTAAGTTGTTCCAATACTTTGTAGAGAGACTGTGGGAATGGACAGAAGTTTGAATAAATGGGAGGTGCTTTGAGCAGAGTCCTAGTGCTCTGCTTGCTTAGCCAGTGAGAACCCCTTTTATTTGTATCTATATTTAATAATTCTTGATGGCTAGTTCAAGTTATTTTAATTCTTAAATTATCCCCCATCGAATGCTTTTTAAATTTTCTTTGGACAAGACAAGGCACAGAGCAGTTTCCGCCTAACACGCGGAAGAAGGCCCCCGGCTCAGTCCCGGGCGGAAACAGTTGAATTTATTTTTATATTTTTTTATTTTTGCTCTCTTTGATTAGTTTCTATTTTAGTTATATGTGCAGCATGGATTTAAACTTATCGCGTTGTTTCTTCTTCAAGGCCCGGTCTTTTTTCCGTTCAATATTCTTGATGAGAAATTCTTGGAATTTCTGACGCAGATCCAACGACAGACCCGTGTTGCGCAGATCCAATTTCTCAAGAATTTTATTGCAGATGATGATCTTAAGCACATTTTTGCCAAAGTCCTGAAAATAATCCCCTTATTTTAGTTGATTTAAATATACATAGTTGAGAGCAGTTAATGGAACACACCTCCCCCAAGGCATTGTTGGATATATCGATGTCCAGCAGGGTCGTGTGCTGACAAGTTAGCATCATGAAAAGCTTGGTAATGGTCTCCGTAATGGAACACGATCCCAGATCCAGCTCCCTGATGGGCATGGCCTGGAGGGTGTGGAAGATGGCGGCTGCCCCGTCGCTCTGTATAGGATTCAGACGCAGCACCAGTCGCTGGAGGGGCACATGCCTCAGGGTGCGACTGAGGATGTAAGCTCCTTCTTCAGCTAAGATAAAAAACTCTGTTAAAGGAGTGGCAGATATGGAAAGATGTTTCACTAACTGATCTTATTGTTGGTCAGATCCAAGACAGTTAGAGTGCCAAAGGACTCCCTGCCACAGGTTTCCAGAAAGCCGCGAATGCCCGCATCCCCCACCGCACAGTGGATGAAGGACAATTCGCTCAGATGATGACAGCCCTTGTCCAAACTGTGGGCCAGGTAACGCATCTGATATGGCAGCAGTTTGGTGTTGTGCAGACTATCAAAAAAATAAATCAATTAACATTGCCGAGGAGTAGGCACGCAATCCTCACCAGAACTGGCGCAGCTCATGGCACTGGCTGAGCCCCTTGGCCAGGAGCAGAATGTCCCTGGGTGTCAATTGGTTGCAGCCCGTTTGGTAATTACAGCCAGCCGTCTTGGTGCTGTAGCTCAGTCGCAGTTGGCGTAAGTCCGGCAGATTGCTCAGCAGGTAATCAAGCGGAATGTGATCTGCAGATTGGATCGAAACGAAGCTCATTATACCCTGTCATGCCACCACTCTGCTGCGGATTGAGCGCAGGGTATCCCCACTTCGTTGACACTGACACTTCCACTCTCACCATTTCACTCACCATTTCCCTCGGTGGCGGCTGGCGAGGGCTGGAGGAAATTTATCTCCAATTGATTTATGTACGCCGCACAGATGTCCAAGGTGGCCTGCACGTTGCCCTCCTGCTCGTAGTCGCCGGTTTGCATATTCTCAATAAACTCCTGCACATGTCGCTCCATGTAGATGTTAATCCAAGGCCGTTCCCTGCCGCGCGCCTGCAAAGGTGCCGCCCGCCAGCGCTGCTCGTAGCCCCGCTCCCAAAAGAAGTCATCACGGATGTGCGAGCTGAGCAACTGCAGCGGCAGCTGGGTGTCCAGATGGCTGAGTATATAGTTACGGTCCTCGCGCCGTCCCAATTGCCCGTACAGCGGCAACTCTAGACTCGGAAAATTCCCGGTATATTCAGATTTTATTGGGGTTTTGGGTGTGGAGTTCAGGGGTTGGGTTGGCGTTCACTCACCGCTCCAGTTCTGCACGATGGCATCGAGCACAAGATGTCGCAGACTTTTCGCTTGATTTGTCTGGCCTTCGTGGGCTTCGTTCTGGGTCTGGGTATGGGTCGGGGTGTGGCTTGTGTCCCATGATTTACCGCTGACTTTGGGCAGCTTGACATCCTTGAGATTGAAATAGGCCTGGAAGGTGTCGATGGAGACGGTGCTGGGGAACTCACAATACGTGAAATCCATTTGAATATTTGTAGTTTCTCCTGTCTGTCGGCTAGAGATACGCAATACTGATGGAGATGGCGGATAAACAATGTCTATTAGTCCGGCTTTGGGCTTTTGGGTTGCCAGGAAACGGTTGTCAACGAAGTCCTTTTGTTGTTGGGAGAGGCATGAAGAGTGTGCACTGATGGAAGAGTTGGAAAGGTAGTATCTAGATAATCTATATAAAGAATTGGGTAAAATTGGAATATAGTTTGTTGATCGTTGATTGGTTGATAGACACAACACAGCAACTGCAATATTAGTTTCATTTGTATTTATAGAAGTTTTAAGGCACTTTTCTTAATAAATTTTGGCTAGAGATTAAAGTAAAATGAATCTACACCAAAAATTAAACACAACTTGAAAATATAAACCTCGAGAAATATGCAAAACTTCGGTTTATCTTCGCCTCCTTTGAGCTCCTCTGGCATTTGCATAACAAAGTCGTTTTGGCCAACGCGATAAAGCCTCAAGTGGCAAGCCGATTATGACCCTAATTACATGACATTACAAGTCTACATTTATCCTGCACCTCCGCATTCTCCTCCTCCCCCAGACAGGCCCCTTGGGTATATCAAAAATATTGACTTGGCATCTTTCATTGTGGCCAATCAAGGCGAATATCTACCTGAGGATTAGGCCAGCTGACATGACTGGGCTGCCACAGCGAGGCTTTAGCTGCTCGACTTTCTGGTGTAATTTTTACGGCTTAGCTAGGATTCAGCGGCGTCTGCGAATACTTATGCAAAGTATTTCCACGCATAAAAAGACGTTATTTATGTCTTGGCCTTGACGACGCGACTCGTTGGCCAAGAATTAATAACCAACCCCCTCAATGGGTGTACACTGTACACATTATAAGGGAATATTCCTGGATGCTGTGTGCCTGTGCCTGCCATGATGCGCATTATTATGGCCAAATTATACACCTTATAAAACAGTTGCGCTTTTTTCATGCAACCAAACCAAATTTTTATGTAAAGCAATTTATTTTGAATTATTTTTATGGCACTTAACGGTTGCGTTGCGTTGCGTTGCGCTGCCTGAGCACCCCCGCATGCACGAGAGGGTCGAGTAGCTGACTAGCCAAAAATTGGTTTGTCATGGGGTTGCCTTTTGCTCGAGGAGTTCTCTTCGGTTATTGTGCGAATTTGGTTTGATAAATTATGTGAAATCGATGCGGATATTGACAGCAGTTTGAGCGCTTGAATAATAATGATAGCCAGGCGCCAAATGAAAATACAAATCGATTGGAATCATTGAAGGGCTTCATTCCAATCTAAACTTTCGGTTATTGAAATTCTGCTGTTTAACATTTTATTGGAAGATCATAAATAATTACAGATTCAGTTTACATTTCACTCTCTAAAAATTATATCGCAGGTTGACTCCGCCGCCAAAGTCGGACTTGCCACGTCGAGGTCCACTCATGTGGCGCATGGCATTGCCGTTGGCACTCAGATTGAGGTTGCCACTGGGCGAAGTGTAGAGATTGGCGCTGCCAGTGGCCTGCATGGTGGTCACATCGAACTGGGGCACACGATTCACCCCCAGTGCGGCGGAGTGACCGGCTGATGTCTGCATATTGAGTCCGGCGCCAAACTGATCGTGTGTGCGACTGTGACTGTGATAGCCTGTGGCATTGAGAGCAGTGTGCTGGCTCTGCAGCAGATTCGCCTGGGCCGAGGCAGTGGTGGTGCTACCCATGCCCTCAATGTGACCGTGCTGCACGGACAGACCATGGCCATTGCTGTTGCATGGTGCAAAGGTCGTTACATTTAGATTGCATTTCAAGGAAATAGTAACTTACGCATTTACAGCTCCATAAACGCCCTTGGTGACGGGACCTCCAGTTCCTGGGGTCGCGGCAAAGACTCCTGCTCTGGCATTGGCCTGATCATTGCCAACCATAACTCCACCATTTGGCGAGGGCCTCTCCTGTCTTGGGGTTTCCGGTTGCCTGACAATCCATTACTTGGGCTTGAAATGACTTTTTCGACTGTCTTCTTGGACTATACTTTGTGTTCTGAATGTCTGCTGATGGCCAGCAGACGCTTTTATAGGCTGAAATCTTTTGTCACAAAAAGTACCCCCACACATGAATTTGGTACATTCCCCTAGCCTTTTCTCTACACGATCTGCACTGCTTCTTAATCTAGCCATGGGTGTAGATAGGAAAATATATATGAATTTCGAGACCATTAAAATACATACATATAGTGAGTAAATTATAATTAAAAAATAAAAAATATATGGCACGGCTGGTAGTACTTTCACCTCCCCCTATTACTACGTCCATGAATAAACCACACGATAATCGTTTATTAGCATTTATGCCGCTGTATTTCCCCTTTGGCAGGAATGAATAAGATCATCGGGGAGTCACCAGAAATGCATATAATAATACTTATCATCGTATATATCCGAACCATCTCATCATATAGTAAGTGTATATATATACATTGTACATATATAGATCAAGCAGAAAAATATTCTCCCTAACATTTCAGAATTTGATGCAATTCTTTGGTTTGCTTGTTCCGTACATCTCAAGATATGCCACTGCCCAATATTTAATCACCAACATTTCTTTACGGACGGAGAGAAATAATTATTGCGGTTTGGACAACCCGGAATTATGTGGCGCCGTGGCTTAGTTGGTTAAAGCGCCTGTCTAGTAAACAGGAGATCATGAGTTCGAATCTCGTCGGGGCCTATGTGTACTTTGATAACTTTTTTCATTTTCGCTCTCTTTATTATCTCATTCTTTCCGTTTTCTTTTTTAACCGTATCTTCGAAATCTTTCAAAAACTGAAACAATTATTTTAGCATTAAAGTTTTGAAAATTTCCAAAAAGCAGCAAGTGGCGCCGTGGCTTAGTTGGTTAAAGCGCCTGTCTAGTAAACAGGAGATCATGAGTTCGAATCTCGTCGGGGCCTTTGAAGCAAATTGTGGTTCAATTTTCCTTCCTTTTTTTGTATGCCATTTATTTCTCTTTTTTTCTGATTCGCATTCAATGCAGTGCAGTGCGTTGCAGCTGTCAGTCTTCGGGCTGGCTCCGTGGCACAGGCACAGGTAAGATAAAGGGGCAGCTTTCGTTTTTCTTTTGTACGTCTGCACTGCTGACAGCTGACAAAAAAGTTTTGCGTAAACAGTGGCAGCGGATTCGCCTTTATGGCCACATACATATCCACCCTCTCCATGGTAGAGAAAGGGGTCCACCTGTTGTGGTCCTTGCAACGGCGATGCATAACGGAAACAACGGCGGCACTGGGCAACGGAAATGTTCGACAGCATGTTGCGACGTTGTCGACTGCCCTGCAGTGGATGGAGACTCCGGAACGACGGACTCATGGGGAGCATATTTGCCTTGTAAATGGAACGTACGGCTTTTCAATTTCGTTTGCTTTTCCACATGAAACGGGGTGAGGATTTGGACTGGGGGGGGGCCTGGGCCTGCCTGCAATTAGCCGTCAGAAAGCTTATTTGTTTCAATTTATTTACAGCCACTCGCTTCTCTGCCTTATCTTTGTTTTTTATACCCAAACGCACCCAAGCCCGATGTATAACCCCGGACGGAGGCGACTTCCCGCATATACATAATTATGTACGAGGCAACTTCTGACAAGCGGCAGACAATGGCAGAACAATGCTGCGAGTATATGCAGACAGACGTCATCCGAGTACTACGAGGCATAATCATTTTTACGGATTTAATTTCCAATGTCCTTCCCTTTGGGGCTTTGTGTGTCGGAAACAGCAATGTCCTTTTCTAATTTCCTCTCGAGAATTAATATTTGTGTCTACTGCTGACTGGGTCTCTGCTTTCTCTGGTTTCCCGATCATATCAATGCTGATAGTTGTGGGGACTAGGATGGAGACTAAATTCTATCCGATAGCTCCATTTGATGTCCAGGAAGGAAGAAGTTGCCCAAACTTATCCCTATGATATTTACCCAGACTTGCTTCATCCATAATAAGCTCTATTCCTCCCCCTAACATGTGTTCTTGCTTAGTACATTTATCATTTGCAATGCTCTGACGCCTTCAGCCCGGTCTATCCCATTTCATTTTCACCCTCAGACACAGCAGCAGCAGCTTCCCATCATCACCCAAGGATTTTTAGCAATTGTCAGCAATTTTCCCAATAGACAGCACAAAAACTATCACACAAAACCACTAAGCAAATGTCTGTTACCCACACAATGTCCATTCCACCATAGAGGATATGCTGTGTATTTTTCTGATTACGCCCGGACGACAGTCGTCCCGGTCAGTGCCAGTCCCAGTCCCGGCACATGGTGGGCGTGTACATAGCATAGGCATTAACATAATTTATGTGGTTCCGCCGGATTTAGCTTTGTCGTAAAAAAGGACACTCGGCCATTGTCCATTGTCCATTTCAAGCTTCGATAACAAAAGGCACAAGGAAAGTCCGGACGACCCGGCTAAGGATTGGATTGCGGTTTTTATTGTTTTGATGGCAACAAAGTTTATGAAAAGTTTCTCCGTCCGTTTCTCTCTAATTTCGTTTGTAGTTTTTCTGTTGACTTTGCATATTTTTTTAATTAAATGAATTTCGGCAAAGAGAAATCAAATTCCACTCGTACTAGCATTTCGCTTGGTAGCTAATCTATGAGACCATTACTCAACTTTGCCCCCAGGCCCGGCCAGAAGCTGTGTGTGGCACGGGAAAGCTGAAGGGGTAGGGTAGGGATCTACGGAGTTCATGGCTGGTTGGCTGGGCCATAAAAACGTGCGAAATTTTCACGGGCGCGTGAATTTTCACAGCCTTTGGATGTTGTGCTGTTTTTGTTTTCCCAGACACGAACGGGCGGTGGCGGTGGCTGTGGCTCTCCCTCCCTCTGCACACACACCTTTAACTGATTGTTGTCACCTGTTTTTTGCACGCTTTATTCGCAGGACTCAATGGGTATGTTGGGTATGTGGAGTGGAAGACGCTGCACAGCCAAAAATCCATGCATTTCGATACACAGGGTGTTCCAGTGTCGAGTTGTTAGGACATGGCCTGATTCTTAGTACACCTGGCACGCAACACTCATAACTCAAAACGTTTCGAGGGCCCTCTTCTGGGTGCTGCATGCAGTGTGTAATGTGGCAAAATATAATCAAGTGGAAAAAGTCAAAAACTTCAAACTGTTCTTTAAGGTTAATAATGAAAAATGGGTGGCACGTGCCGCAAAAGGTAAATGGTTGAATCAAGAGCTGCCAACATCGCTGAAAAGTGGAATTTTAAACCAAATTAAAACTTATTAAAAAAATAGTAGTGGATATCTAATAATAAGAAGGAAACACAAAAAAAAGAGAAATATGAAATCCTGGAGATGCGGGGCATCGATCCCCGTACCTCTCACATGCTAAGCGAGCGCTCTACCATCTGAGCTACATCCCCGATGTGGGCGGTGCTGTCTATTTCCATACTTCAGCGAATGCGGCTTAATGCTATCTTCATGGATATTTAGTCTAATTTAAACGCATTTCTTATAACCCACCAACTGGAGCAATGAACGACATTTAATTAAGTATTACAACATTTGGTATTTGCATGGTTTGTTGGCTTGAACGAAGTTATATTACAAGGCTCATTAGGCAGGCATCACTTATGTATGTATTCAATTTATGCCTCAGGTGGTGCATAGATCAAAATTCAAGTAGTTCACCCAAAAACTTCAAGAGCAACAGTTGAGAAAATGCCAACACTCCGCTTTAATCTGACACAGTTCATAGTTGTGCTGCTCCTGGCAGGCTGCAGTAGCGCTGAAATGGTCCAAGATGACCAGGACGACTTCGAGATGGATCCTCCTCCGGAGCCCATCGATGGACGTTCCTTTTTCTTTTTGAGCACACTCTTTCGACGCTGGCGCAATCGCTGGATGTCCTACCACAGTCCAGATCCACTGTTTGCGGGTGCTGCCTACCCAATCAATGGATACTACAATTGTCCCATCTATGGGTGTAATCCAGCGACCATTGGACCTCAGCCTGGCTACTATTCTCGTCCAGGTAGCTTCTACCCGCTGAGCCAACAGCAGCAGCAGGCTCAGGGCAACAGCAATGTCTACATATATCAGACCGATCAGAACACGGCCAATTCTGGGAGTGGTTCCCCGGCCGTTCCCTTTGGATATGGAAACTTTGGGGCTGGATCGCCGCTTCGACCCGGACAAGCCTCAATTCCCCCGCCGCCACCTCCGATTTTGCCACCATTGTCAATGGGAGGGGCTTCCGCTGGTGCCGCGAGCTATGGCCCAGGACAAGGACCAATACCAATACCACAATTTGGCTAAGCAGGTGCGGAGGCAACTACATAGAACGGTTGCCCAAGTAAACATCGCAGACAAAGTAAAAGAAAACAATACAATTTTAATTGAAAAGTGTGGAGCCAAAGAAAAAAGTAAACCCTACCCAAAGAGATACAAGGACGAAAATATTCCATTCCAGCACTTTCTCTTCCATAATTCAATGAAATCATCTCCTCTGAATCAATATTTCAATGCTTACAAATTACTAAACTTTTCACATTTTTGTTACAATGAAATAGCATCCATCAATTAAGAGAAATAAAATAAATAAAATCCATCTTGTTTGCTTTTCAAACTAGATTCCACAGTAACGAGTGGAGTGCTATGCTCGCTTGAAAGTCCACAAAAAGGGTTACAACCCCACACACATATGGACATTTTATCCATTAACGCCAAGAGAAAAACTCCCCAACCAATCTGCATAAACAAACTCATCATCAGCATATCCTTCACCCACACCCATCAGAAGGAGAAGCAGCAGCAGCAAGAAGGAGTAGACGTAGTCTCGTCCGAAATATTCCAGCATTTGTTTTGATTCCATCATAAGCCATAAGATAGCTGCAGACATGGATGCCATGCCTGATGAAGTGGTTGCAAGTTGCCCAAGGAGCAGGCAGCAGTCGGGTGGCAACGGCAACGGCAACGGGCTTGCCTCAATTGTTTGGCAAATAAATGCCCGGCAGCATAATGGAGGGCCATGGTCAGCTCTCCGTGTTCCGTGTATAGCAGCAGTCCGTTTCGGTTATTATTTTTATATAACTTGTGAAAATAATAATAGAGCTTTGCCCAGGGGCGTGGCAGCAGGAGCGGAGACGAAACAAACAAACAAATACTCGAAGCGGACGACAGTTGTATAAACAGAAGTGTGAATGTGCAGATAGTGAAGAGATCTGGGATCGCAGATTGTCCAGCATATAAGAACGTTAAGGCGTTGACGTTGACTCCTGTTCATCCCAATCCCCGTTACGGTCACCATATGCAATTGTCCTGGAGTTTATTTGTGTTTGTGCTATGACAACAATGAGCAGCAGAGAGGTCCGAACTCCATTGCCAGGTGTTGATGCTGCCTCTGTTTTTGTTTTCTTTAGAACAACTTTCGCTGACCGGAAACGGAAATTAAATGCACAAGTTTTTCCCACCAGACAGACAGAATGAACGAATTCCCACTTCTTATCTAACTTCAAACAGAAAAGACAAGGCCACTTTACATTGATAAATGAAGTCTTGAACAAGTTTTCTTGACACCGAGCCAAAGTAAGTTTCGACAGCCCAACTGGCAACAGTCGATGACTCACAACTACAGTATTGGACGCTAGTTTTCAGAATGGGGATGTAGCTCAGATGGTAGAGCGCTCGCTTAGCATGTGAGAGGTACGGGGATCGATGCCCCGCATCTCCAATTTGTGAGGACACTTCTTTAATAATAAAATTAAGTGGTCTATTTTTTTCTTCGATATTTTTCTGCTTGCAATTTTAGGAATTATGTAATAGAAATACCTCTGGGGCAAATAACAACGATGTCAATAGGCCAATAGAATAAGATACTTATCATGTGCTTGCCATTAGAATCCCACATCCACTCAAAATGTTATTTAGTTGTACGCTCATTTCCCCATGCATAAAATAAAGTTACATATCTATAGGAATGAAGAATTAATAGATTCGGGCTTTGATTTTGGCGTCTTGACGCCATGAACCTGTCGCTCAAGTATGTAACGGTAAGGAGGAACTCCATGATTGAATTCCTGCCGTTCTTTCTTTCTTTTATTCAAGAATAGTTGAGGCTGCTGCAGAGCAGCTGGGCGTGGAGATGGGATTGTAAGCTAGATGGCGCTGCAGTATTCAAGACTATGATGGAATCTGGGTATACGGAATACATGCATTGATTTGGGGAAAATGTATATAGAAAGGAGTTGTAATTTTGAGAATGCAACAGTTGCCGAGGGCCCCCTAGGGCTAACAGAAAAATTTGTTGAAAAAACAAAACTCCAAATAATGGATTAAAAATATAATAGCCACTGATAAACATACAAATTAATTAAACAAACATTAAATTTATAAGTTTTTATTTCAAATGAAAAAATAAGGAACTGGCGTGAAAAAATGGAGGGCCCCAGATTGATGGTTGCCCAGGGCCCGGTTGAGGGTTGATCCGGCCCTGAATATACTGTATGCATGAAAACGAAAAAAAAGCAAAGAGTGCTATCCCTTTCTAGCACTTGTTGACCCTAAGGCAGGGGTCGGCACTAGAGGTGGGCGCGGGCCGGGCCGGGCTTCGTGTCCCGCGGGCCTCGTCATGAAAACTGCGGGCTTCGTGCCTCAAATAGAGTTTGGCACGAAGTCGTGCGGGCTTCGTGCGTTAGCTAAAAGCCCGCTAGGCCCGAAGAGGTATATTTATGGTATATTTTGAAAAGGAGAGAAGGTATATTCCGAATATATCTGAGGGTCTGACGGTATATTTCGGTATATTTATAAGGATTGGATGGTATATTTTTGTATATTTCTGAGGATCGGACTGTATGTTTGATCGATAATTCCGCGGTCACACTACTTGTCTTCTTCGTTTCGTCCAGCAAACATATCTTCAACAATGTCGAGGGAAAAACATTTTAAATTTTTTGAAAAATGCCAAAAACCTTAATTTACTACAAATTTTGGCTAAAAAAATATTAGGCATTCCTGCTAGCTCAGCAACGAGTGAGCGCGTTTCTTCCACATCAGGAAATATTTTAAATGATAGGAGAACCAGGCTAACAAGCGCTAATTTAGATAAACTAATATTTCTTTATAAAAACATGTAACTTATTTAGATTTAAGAAATAAAAACTAATATGTCTATATGTGTATTTTTATGCAGTTGATAATTGTTGGAAGTATCGGGCCGGGCCCGGGCCGGGCCGGGCCCCTTGTTAAATATGACCAGGCCGGGCCTATTCGGGCCTAAAAATTTCATTTCGTGCTCGGGCCGGGCCGGGCCTCAAAAAAGAGGCCCGCGCCAAAGACAATATAAGTATAAGATGCGTAACGCCATACGAAATTTCTGCACACGAATTTTCGGGGCTGGCTCTAGAGCTGGCTCCAGGCTCTCTTGAAATTTTTTAGAGAGAGAGAGCGCTCTAGAGCCAGCCGCGCTCTTGTATGCATACAGCATACGAAGGCACACGAAGTTGGTTCTTTGCCGATGCGACAGCCGAGCCGAGTCGTCGCGACGACTGTATGTGTGCACATGCATACGTTTTTTACAGGGCTGTCGAAATATACCCTTCACTTTATAAGTGCAAGTTAATTTTGCAAGACGCTTACCACCCCAATATTAAAAAACTGTTATATTGTATATGTATATCCCTTCAACGATAATTTATTTTAAGATGGTATATTCGATAATGATGATCGGATATACATATATAAAAATACATAATATATTTAATACATGAAATTCCATGAATCACATTGGAATAATTGCCATTAGGGTATTCAGGATGCGACGTATTCAACGCCGGTATATAATTTCGTTTCTCAACTCATAAAAAGGTTTCCGTCTCGAAAATCGTCCGCTTAGCACAAGTACGCACACATACGCACTTGCTGTTCTGTGTGTACTTACCACGTGAAGCGGATTCTATTTTAGGATTCGTACGCTCTCAAATTTGTGCGAGCGAGATGGCGCGAATTTCGTCGCTGGCCGAAAAATTGTCTTGCATATGGCAATTGAAATGTATGAGCGTTCCGCATCTTATACTTATATTGTCTTTGCCCGCGCCCACCTCTAGTCGGCACACAGCCTCACACATTTTTTTGGTGCGTTTGTGTGCGAAAACAACAGACACGAAGTCAAATACGTTACTTATATCTCTGCCGCTGCGAAAGCCGAAGAATTGTGCATAGGGCACAAGAATGCTCCTCTGCCGCTGAGGCAAGCGGGCAGAATATGAAGCCGTTTGTGCATAGGCCGAAGCATGTTTCTCTGCCGCGACGTCAGCAGAGCAGAATTTTCTCTGCTGGTACGTCATCAGGCAGAATAACGAAACCACACGAAGTCTTTACGCTGTACGTGTGCCGACTGCGCTGCCCGAAATTTTTTCCTATGCACAGTGCATACGACGCTGCCGACCTCTGCCCTAAGGAGAGGGAAATAACCGTTACAAATATGGCAGAGCTGCACTTGTGCTGGAAAAATGGAAATGTCTGACTTCAGTGAGGAATAGATCGACATTTCAGAACATTCCAGAATTACAACTCAAGATGTCGATGTCGCAGCTATTAAGGGAAACCAGCCTGTGTTTGAAAGAGAAGGGTAGGCCAAAGCATAATTTTAATTTGTGCTATCTTGGCTGGATGCACAGCCTCACTTTCCTGGACATGGTGTCCAACCACGCTGCCGAAGACGACCATCCTTCCATGTCGGAAGCCTTCTTCGAAGCTGCCCGGCTTTTGAGTAGCAAAGGGAAGCCCTTGAGTAACTTAAAAGAGTGCTACGATGGCTGGGTGCACAGCATTAGCATCCTGGACATGATGTCCAAACAAGCTGCCGATGTCGATCGTGTCCCTGCCCCTGCCATAATGTGCAACGCGGAGACACAAACGGAGCCACCAAAGCAACAGCAGGCTGAAAGAGAGGAGGAAGAGCCCCGTAGGCGTAAGCAGCCCTGTTGGAGAGTGCAGGAGGAGCAGCCCCCTCTTTCTCAGCCGGTAAATCCTTTGCCAGTGCAAGAAGATCAACAGGAGCAGGCCACTGAAAAGGACGAGGAAGAGCAGCAGCATCGGTGCCAGCATTGGTGCTGTAATCCGAGGAGGGTACGGCGGCGGCAGCGGCAGCGGCTGAGCACCACGAAAATCATGAAAGTCATCACTGCAGCGGAGGAAGCTACGGAGGCGCTGGCTTTGGCGGCGGCCTCTGGGGCAAATAACAACGATGTCAATAGGCCAATAGAATAAGAGACATATGTATGTATAGTGTGCTTGCCATTAGAATCCACATCCACCCCAAGTGTTATTTAGTTGTTGGCTCATTTCCCCATGCATAAAATAAAGTTACATATCTATAGGAATGAAGAATTAATAGATTCGGGCTTTGATTTTGGCGTCTTGACCGGAACATTTCGACACAAATACGTTGATTATAAGCTAGATGGCGCTGCAGTATTCAAGAGTATGATGGCCAATCGGACACAGTTCCATAAGAAAGTTTCCGTAGTGTAGTGGTTATCACGCGTGCTTCACACGCACGAGGTCCCCGGTTCGAACCCGGGCGGAAACAGATCTTCCTTTTTTTTTGATTTATTTTGTCTCATATGTTGATACACTTAATACGTTATATCAAAGACAATATAAGTATAAGTACATAACGCCATACGAAATTTTTGCACACGAATTTTGAATGCTGGCTCTAGAGCTGGCTCCAGGCTCTCTTAAATTTTTTGAGAGAGCGATCTAGAGCCAGCCGCTCTCTTGTATGCATACAGCATACGAAGGCACACGAAGTTAGTTCCTTGCCGATGCGACAGCCGAGCCGAGTCGTCGCGACGACTGTATGTGTGCACATGCATACATTTTTTACAGCGCTGTCGAATATACCCTTCACTTTATAAGTGTAAGTTAATTTTGCAGGACGCTTACCACCCCAATATTAAAAAACTCATATATGTATTATATGTATATATCCCTCCAATGATAATTTCTTTTCAGATGGTATATTCGATAATAATGATCGGATATACATATATAAAAATACATATGTAATTTATATTTAATACATGACTTCACATTGGAATAATTTTCATTAGGGTATCTAGCATGCAACGTATTCAAACCCGGTAAATAATTTCGTTTCTCAACTCATAAAAAGGTTTCCGTCTCGAAAAATGTCCGCTTAGCACAAGTACGCACACATATGCACTTGCTGGTTCTGTGTGCATTCACACACAAGCGGATTCTATTTTTAGATTCGTACGCTCTTCAAATTTGTGCGAGCGAGATGGCGCGAATTTCGTCGCTGGCCGAAAAATTGTCTTGCATATGGCAATTGAAATGTATGGCGTTACGCATGGTATACTTATATTGTCTTTGGTTATATTTTGTTGCTGATTCGCCGAAAGCATAGGCAAAGGCTAGCCAGCCTAAAAGAGAATGGAAGACATACTCCGCGCGCCCGTACCAAAAGCATTAAACGAAAATTTAACGAGCATTTGCTCCTCATGCAACATCTTTGTATTTTTATTGGTCTTTGGTCAGAGTTTTATATTATTATGCAAAATATGAATTTAGTTTAGCCAAATAAATTTTTTAAAAAGTTCATCCGGGCTCAACCGGGATTTGAACCCGGGACCTCTCGCACCCAAAGCGAGAATCATACCCCTAGACCATTGAGCCTCATGCCAAAACGAGCTTCGCATGATATTTTTGTGACCGCCTTTGCAAAACTCTTGCCTCAACAATAAACGGTAGCAGCAGCAAAACCTCTGTTTGTCATAGAAATACATTCCAGTTTTCAATAAAATTAAATATAGCTTTATTTAAAATGCCTTAAATAACAAACTTAGCGTCTCTTAAAGATACCCCCACCGTAACCGCCGCCACCCAAGCCTCCAGAAAAGGCACCAGCTGAACTGTAGGCCGAGGAATAGCTTCCAGAATAGGCGCCACCGTAGCCTCCGAAGCCACCTCCACCGAATCCGCCCAGGCCACCTCCACCGAATCCGCCCAGACCACCCAGGCCCCCCTTCCATCCGTGCTTGAAAGGAACAACCACAGGCTGTGCTACTGGGACTGGAAAAGGCTGTGGAACCGCAACCGGTACAGGAATGGGCTGAGGCACTGGGACGGGCTGGGCCACAGGATAGGGCACAAAGCTGGTGTACACCGGGGCGTAGCCACCGCCCTTTCCACCAAAGCTGTGGGAGTGACTAAGGCCCAAGCATAGCAGCAGCGATAAGCCCAAGATTGTAGCCTGAAAGGAAGATGTTGATCAATAATCATCGAAGTGTGCAATTGGAGACAGCCAAATCACTTACTGAGCGTGTTCCCATGTTGTCGAATGATGATTCTAAGCCTCGCCAACGTCTTAAGTGCCGTATATATAGCCACCCAAAGCCATTTCCTGTACTTCCTTTTGGGCGACGAGTTCAAAGAACTGCGAAAACTTGATCCACAACCAGTTCTTGTCGAACAGAACCCATCAATTTTTATTGTGCCAAATTTTAGTCGCAGCAACTAACGCAAAAATATAACAAATCGTGAGAAAAACATTGAAATCGGTTAAGTTGACGACGGGGTTGAAGGTCGCCCGTGCCGTGTTCCGGGACTGGGCTTTTGGGTGGGCGTAAGTTGGCTCAGAGATTGGCTGGTATAAAAACGGAACCGTCCGTTGGGTAGTCAAGTCAGTCAAGTTCAAGACAAATACGAAACATGGTGAAGATTAGCAGTTCGGTGAGTAGCTTCGGACTATCTTAAATTTGTACAATTATTAACGGTTTTTCTGTCCTTTGGCAGTTGGTGGTGCTGTTGTCGCTCTGTGCCTGCAGTTACGCCCAGTATCAGTATCCGCAGCAGCGCCCTGACATTACACCAGAAGCTGGAGGTCAGCCCACTGGTGGGCCTGTGGACAATCGTATTATACCCCTGGGTGGTCTGCTTGGTGGTGGCGGGGGAGGTGGCCTGCTCGGTGGGGGAGGCGGAGGAGGAGGTGGCCTTTTTAGCAACTTGTTGGGTGGTCTTTTGGGCGGAAATAATGCTCGCCCGCCGCCGCCAGCACCCTACCAAGGATTCGGAGGCGGATATCCTGGTCAATTTGGCGGCGGTTATCCTGGACTTGGCGGCGGTTATCCTGGTCAATTTGGAGGCGGTTATACAGGTGGCTATCCTGGTGGGTTTGGTGGTGGTTATGGCAACCCTTATGGGGGCTACTACGGCTAAAAAACGTTGTTATTCGGTCTGCCGTTGACTACTCCAAGTATTACCCGCAGTTAAACATGTTTGAAAGATAGTTTTAAGTTGTTGACATTGTCCATTAAACGTTATTATATTAAAAGTTCACGCGAAAAATCAAAACACTTCCGCCTTGTTTTCATTTTGTCTGCCAATTGCGCACATGGGGATGTAGCTCAGATGGTAGAGCGCTCGCTTAGCATGTGAGAGGTACGGGGATCGATGCCCCGCATCTCCAAACGGTGTATTTTCTTTTATTTTATTAATAAAAATAGAACAAAAGTACAATAAAAATTTCATTTGCAATGGTGTATGATTTATTTATATTTGCAATAAGATCTTTAGTTTGTCGTGCAATTTACAGTTGTTTGGTTCGCATATTGAAAACTGGAATCGGTGCATGACTCGGCAAGAGGCTCAATGGTCTAGGGGTATGATTCTCGCTTTGGGTGCGAGAGGTCCCGGGTTCAAATCCCGGTTGAGCCCGGCTGAACTTTTTAAAACATTATTTGACTAAACTAAATTCATATTTTGCATCAATAACACTACCCGACACGATTTTTCTTCAAGGAACAAAACCAACTTTTTCTTAAAGATTTGGGGCTTAGAAATGGTAAACTTCTGACCATCTCCTTCACATCGAATTCCTCCCAGGAATTCCTGAAGTACACTTTTGAGTAAACTTTATGCAGCAACTGGTCCATATGGTCATGACCGGCCCTAATGTGGTCTTCAAAATGCCTATAGTCCCAGAGTACTGGGTGCCACAAATTAGAGGCGGTCATCACTTTCTCATTGCTGAGGGTCGCATCCGAAATTACGGCCATTAGGAGGTGTTTTTTCCCTTTTAGCTCGATTTCTTTGAGCACATTCAACTCGATTTTCGCAACATTGTTTTGGGTTTTCGAGCAACGCTGTTATAATAAATATAAACTAAATACATAGGAATGAGATTCGATTTATTTGACAACGTACCAGTCTCATTTGAAGAAAAACAAATAACTCTCCATCAGCTGTTTGAGCGGCAACGACCTGCATTTTCCATATAATTTTCTAAAGGAAAAATTTAATTATTACTCAAGAATATGGAATCTCAGAATTCGGAAAACATGCATTGATTTGGGGAAAATGAAGCTCATCAAAGTGTATATAGAAAGGCTTCGTCATTTTCATAATGTTGTAGAGCATACTGAGCTTTCCTTTTTTAAAGTCTTCTTCAGTGAATTCCTCCTCGACGCTCGTTAGTGCTTGCAACACTTGTTCAGCTCGATCTGCATACTTTAGGAGAAGTAAGTCCTTCACGTTACTATTGCTTAATCTCATTTTCTATTGTTTACAATTTCTATGTAGAGACCCGGTAAAAGTAGCAGTGTGACTGTGAATTTATCAGCGAAACATACCGAAACATACATTTCTGATCCTCGAAATATACCAAAATATACCGATCAAAAAATCATATTGTAGATACCTAAAAATATTTATTTGTATATATACATATATAAATATTTTCCTCCGCTTTTGGTCCTTCCTACGGGTGCGCGGGGTATTTCTTTTCCATTCTCTTTTAGGCTAGCCTTTGTCTCTGCTTTCGGCTTCGTAAATGCCTCGGCCCGCGTCGACAGAATACACCAGCAAAATATGAAGTCAGACGACAGGATTAGGTCCAGGGCCGGATTAGCAGTTAGCCCCTTTGGGCTAACAGAAAACTTTTTTGAAGAAACAAAACTCCAAATAATAGATCAAAAATATAAAAGCCACTGATAAACATACAAATTAATTAAGAAAACATTAAATTTATAAGTATTTTTTCAAATGAAAGGAGAAGGAACAACATGAAATGAAAAAATGGAGGGCCCTAGATCAGAGGTCGGCAGCGTCGTATGCACTGTGCATAGGAAAAAATTTCGGGCAGCGCAGTCGGCACACGTACAGCGTACGTACAGACTTCGTGTGGTTTCGTTATTCTGCCTAATGACGTACCAGCAGAGAAAATTCTGCTCTGTGACGTCGCGGCAGAGAAACATGCTTCGGCCTATGCACAAACGGCTTCATATTCTGCCCGCTTGCCTCAGCGGCAGAGAAGCATTCTTGTGCCCTATGCACAATTCTTCGGCTTTCGCAGCGGCAGAGAAATAAGTAACGTATTTGACTTCGTGTCTGTTGTTTTCGCACACAAACGCACCAAAAAAATGTGTGAGGCTGTGTGCCGACCCCTGCCCTAGATCAGGCCCTCTGCCCTAGATTGATGGTTGATCCGGCCCTGAATAGGTCGAAAAAGGAGAGGGAAATAACCGTTACAAATATGGCAGAGCTGCACTTGTGCTGGAAAAATGGAAATGTCTGACTTCAGTGAGGAATAGATCGACATTTCAGAACATTCCAGAATTACAACTCAAGATGTCGATGTCGCAGCTATTAACGGAAGCCAACCGGTGTTTGAAAGAGAAGGGTAGGCCAAAGCATAATTTTAATTTGTGCTATCTTGGCTGGATGCACAGCATCAGTTTCCTGGACATAATGTCAAACCAAGCTGCCGAAGACGACCATCCTTCCATGTCGGAAGCCTTCTTCGAAGCTGCCCGGCTTTTGAGTAGCACAGGGAAGCCCTTGATTAACTTTAAAGAGTGCTACGATGGCTGGGTGCACAGCATTAGCATCCTGGACATGATGTCCAAACAAGCTGCCGATGTCGATCGTGTCCCTGCCCCTGCCATGCCTCCCATAATGTGCAACGCAGAGACACAAACGGAGCAGCCCCCTCTCTCTCGGCCGGTAAATCCTTTGCCAGTGCAGGCAGATCAGCAGGAGCAGGCCACTGCCACTGAAACGGACGAGGAAGAGCAGCAGGAGCAGGTGATTGAGGCGGACGAGGAAGAGGAAGAGGAGATGGTAATGCAAACTGCTGAGGTATGATTCTCGCTTTGGGTGCGAGAGGTCCCGGGTTCAAATCCCGGTTGAGCCCGGCTGAACTTTTAAAAAAATTATTTTTTATTTGACTAAACTAAATGAATGAAAAATAAATGAATGAAAACTCATCGAATTTTTATACCCGTACTCAAAAAAGAGTTAAGGGGTATATTAGATTTGTGGTAAAAGTGGATGTGTGCAACGCAGAGAAGGAAACGTTTCCGACCCCATAAAGTATATATATTCTTGATCAGCATCAATAGCCGAGTCTATATAGCCATGTCCGTCTGTCCGTCCGTCTGTCCGTCTGTCCGTCCGTCCGTCTTGATGAGCGCCTGGATCTCAGAGACTATAAGAGCTAGATAAACCAAATTTGGTTTCCAGACTCATGTGATATCACACTGCTACAAGTGTATTTCAAAATTTCGCCCCGCCCCCTTTCGCCCACACAAAGGACGAAAATCTGTGGCAGGCACAGTTTTAAAGATACGATAAAACTAAAAACGCAGTATCGTAGAAAATGCCCATATCTACCAGATTGCCGAATCTGAATCAGATCGGATCATAATTATAGCCAGAATGAAGAAATTAATTTTCAGTTGCTTCCCCTCCCCCTCCCCCTCCCGCCGGCGACAACGCATCTCATTTTCCTTCTCGCTCGCACACTCTGCCGCGTTCAGTGCGCGAGCAACCCCTAGCGGAGGAGATGTAGAATCTAATTGGAACATGTAAAATCTACATGTTAGATGTAGAATATACATTGTATATGTAGATGTAGATATCATATGTAGCAAAAAAATGTAAAATGTAAAATTTTTTTTTTTCTAAAATTCTTAAAAATCATAAGCTCAAAAATGTATATACTGACTGAGTACGGGTATAAGTAGAGTCGCGTCCCCAGAAGCGACTCACACGTTCCTTCTCGTTTTTAATAATTTGGGGTCGCTGATTTCAAATATGATCTCCATTTTTTCCATCAGATCAGAGCTCGAATCAGAGATCAGAGATTCAGAGATCAGAGATTCGAATTTTTCGTTTCATGTCAGTCAGATTTTGTCAGCGAGCAATTCTAATTCTTTCGTTTTATATCGGTCACCTTTTGTCAGCGAGCAATTATACTTTTTCGTTTCATATCAGTCAGCTTTTGTCAGCGGGCAACTATAATTATTAGTTTCATATCTGTCAGCATTTGGCAGCGAGCAAATATAATATTTCGTTTCATATCGGTCAGCTTTTGTCAGCGAGCAATTCGAATTTTTCGTTTCATGTCAAATAGCTTTTGTCAGCGAGCAATTCAAATATTTTTCGTTTCATATCAGTCAGCTTTTGTCAGCGATCATTTACAATTTTTTCGTTTCATACCAGTCAGCTTTTGTCAGCGAGCAATTATAATTTTTCGTTTCATGTCAATCAGCTTTCGTCAGCTAGCAATTCAAATATTTTCGTTTCATATCAGTCAGCTTTTGTCAGCGAGCAACTATAATTTTTCGTTTCATACCAATCAGCTTTTGTCAGCGAGCAATTAAAATTTTTTTCGTTGCATATCAGTCAGCTTTTGTCAGCGAGCATTTACAATTTTTTCGCTTCATATCAGTCAGCTTTTGTCAGCGAGCAATAGGAATACTTTCGTTTCATACCAGTCAGCTTTTGTCAGCGAGCAATTAGAATTTTTCGTTTCATATCAGTCAGCTTTTGTCAGCGAGCAATTAGAATTTTTCGTTTCATATCAGTCAGCTTTTGTCAGCGATCATTTACAATTTTTTCGCTTCATATCAGTCAGCTTTTGTCAGCGAGCAATAAAAACATTATTTTTTTTGTTTTAATTTTTATTACATTTATACATTTTTACATTTTTCTTTAATTTTTACATTTTTCCTAACTTTTAAAATTGTTTAGAACCCAGAACCGAAGACCTGGGAACGTACGCTGAAAACTCAGCTGCGTCACTTTCGTTGTATGAACTGGCACATCTATATACTGTATGGTTAGTGGTATACTGTATGGTTAGTGCAAAGACTAAACAATACAAAGATGTTGCATGAGGAGCAAATGCTCGTTAAATTTTCGTTTAATGCTTTTGGTACGGGCGCGCGGAGTATGTCTTCCATTCTCTTTTAGGCTGGCTAGCCTTTGCCTATGCTTTCGGCGAATCAGCAACAAAATATAACCAAAGACAATATAAGTATAACATGCGTAACGCCATACATTTCAATTGCCATATGCAAGACAATTTTTCGGCCAGCGACGAAATTCGCGCCATCTCGCTCGCACAAATTTGAGAGCGTACGAATCTAAAAATAGAATCCGCTTGCATGTGTGAGTACACACAGAACCAGCAAGTGCATATGTGTGCGTACTTGTGCTAAGCGGACGATTTTCGAGACGGAAACCTTTTTATGAGTTGAGAAACGAAATTATTTACCGGGTTTGAATACGTTGCATGCTAGATACCCTAATGAAAATTATTCCAATGTGAAGTCATGTATTAAATATAAATTACATATGTATTTTTATATATGTATATCCGATCATTATTATCGAATATACCATCTGAAAAGAAATTATCATTGGAGGGATATATACATATAATACATATATGAGTTTTTTAATATTGGGGTGGTAAGCGTCCTGCAAAATTAACTTACACTTATAAAGTGAAGGGTATATTCGACAGCGCTGTAAAAAATGTATGCATGTGCACACATACAGTCGTCGCGACGACTCGGCTCGGCTGTCGCATCGGCAAGGAACTAACTTCGTGTGCCTTCGTATGCTGTATGCATACAAGAGAGCGGCTGGCTCTAGATCGCTCTCTCTCTAAAAAATTTAAAGAGAGCCTGGAGCCAGCTCTAGAGCCAGCATTCAAAATTCGTGTGCAAAAATTTCGTATGGCGTTATGTATCTTATACTTATATTGTCTTTGATATAACGTATTAAGTGTATCAACATATGAGACAAAATAAATCAAAAAAAAAGGAAGATCTGTTTCCGCCCGGGTTCGAACCGGGGACCTCGTGCGTGTGAAGCACGCGTGATAACCACTACACTACGGAAACTTTCTTATGGAACTGTGTCCGATTGGCCATCATACTCTTGAATACTGCAGCGCCATCTAGCTTATAATCAACGTATTTGTGTCGAAATGTTCCGGTCAAGACGCCAAAATCAAAGCCCGAATCTATTAATTCTTCATTCCTATAGATATGTAACTTTATTTTATGCATGGGGAAATGAGCCAACAACTAAATAACACTTGGGGTGGATGTGGATTCTAATGGCAAGCACACTATACATACATATGTCTCTTATTCTATTGGCCTATTGACATCGTTGTTATTTGCCCCAGAGGCCGCCGCCAAAGCCAGCGCCTCCGTAGCTTCCTCCGCTGCAGTGATGACTTTCATGATTTTCGTGGTGCTCAGCCGCTGCCGCTGCCGCCGCCGTACCCTCCTCGGATTACAGCACCAATGCTGGCACCGATGCTGCTGCTCTTCCTCGTCCTTTTCAGTGGCCTGCTCCTGTTGATCTTCTTGCACTGGCAAAGGATTTACCGGCTGAGAAAGAGGGGGCTGCTCCTCCTGCACTCTCCAACAGGGCTGCTTACGCCTACGGGGCTCTTCCTCCTCTCTTTCAGCCTGCTGTTGCTTTGGTGGCTCCGTTTGTGTCTCCGCGTTGCACATTATGGCAGGGGCAGGGACACGATCGACATCGGCACAGCGGTCGGACATCATGTCCAGGAAGGTAATGCTGTGTATCCAGCCAGCGTAGCACTCTTTTAAGTTCAGCTTAGGCTTCCCTGTGCTACTCAAAAGCCGGGCAGCTTCGAAGAAGGCTTCCGACATGGCAGGATGGTCGTCTTCGGCAGCTTGGTTTGACATTATGTCCAGGAAACTGATGCTGTGCATCCAGCCAAGATAGCACAAATTAAAATTATGCTTTGGCCTACCCTTCTCTTTCAAACACAGGCTGGTTTCCCTTAATAGCTGCGACATCGACATCTTGAGTTGTAATTCTGGAATGTTCTGAAATGTCGATCTATTCCTCACTGAAGTCAGACATTTCCATTTTTCCAGCACAAGTGCAGCTCTGCCATATTTGTAACGGTTATTTCCCTCTCCTTAGGGTCAACAAGTGCTAGAAAGGGATAGCACTCTTTGCTTTTTTTTCGTTTTCATGCATACAGTATATTCAGGGCCGGATCAACCCTCAACCGGGCCCTGGGCAACCATCAATCTGGGGCCCTCCATTTTTTCACGCCAGTTCCTTATTTTTTCATTTGAAATAAAAACTTATAAATTTAATGTTTGTTTAATTAATTTGTATGTTTATCAGTGGCTATTATATTTTTAATCCATTATTTGGAGTTTTGTTTTTTCAACAAATTTTTCTGTTAGCCCTAGGGGGGCCCTCGGCAACTGTTGCATTCTCAAAATTACAACTCCTTTCTATATACATTTTCCCCAAATCAATGCATGTATTCCGTATACCCAGATTCCATCATAGTCTTGAATACTGCAGCGCCATCTAGCTTACAATCCCATCTCCACGCCCAGCTGCTCTGCAGCAGCCTCAACTATTCTTGAATAAAAGAAAGAAAGAACGGCAGGAATTCAATCATGGAGTTCCTCCTTACCGTTACATACTTGAGCGACAGGTTCATGGCGTCAAGACGCCAAAATCAAAGCCCGAATCTATGAATTCCTTCATTCCTATAGATATGTAACTTTATTTTATGCATGGGGAAATGAGCGTACAACTAAATAACATTTTGAGTGGATGTGGGATTCTAATGGCAAGCACATGACAAGTCTCTTATTCTATTGGCCTATTGACATCGTTGTTATTTGCCCCAGAGGCCTCCGCCAAAGCTACTGCCTCCATAGCCACCGCCTCCAAAGCCAGCGCCTCCGTAGCTTCCTCCACTGCTGTGATGACTTTCGTGATGACTTTCATGAAATTCGTGGTGCTCATAGCCGCTGCTGCCGCCGTACCCACCGCCGTATCCTCCGCCATGTCCTCCGCCGTATCCTCCGCCGATTCCAGCGCCAATGCTGGCACCGATACCAGCACCGAAACCCGCTCCCCCGCCGCCCAGCCCGCCTCCGCCCAGAGCGTGCTTCAGACCCAGCAGTTTGGGGGTGCGCACCTTGAGGCCCACAAAGCCGGCGTGGGGTCCCTTAAAAGCCAACAATTTTATCTTTCCGGCTGCGGCTCCTTGCAGCAAAACCAGAAAGCATACTCCTAGCAGCAGTAGCAGATGGTGTTGATGGCACTGTTATCGAAGGAAAAAGATGCAATTAGGAATTGTAATTTATATTTATATTCCGTTTAATTCACAATCATTTTGTCACAATCACTTTTTTTTAGTCTTTTTAAAACCATCAAAATCCATCACTTACAATGATTTGCATTTTATGCTGTTTTTAACGCGTATTTAATTGATTAAATCTGTTTTTGGCCAAAGATCAGAGGCCTGGCATTTATTTGAAAATTACTTTATCTAGTTGTAAAAATTTCAAGTCAAGTTCAAACGTATGGCGTGGGCCGATGGATGACGAAGCTTGTCTCTTGGCTTGGCTGGGACGTGGACCACGACGCGTGTTCAATTGAAGCGGCTGCGAGGCAAGCGACGTGTTTTTATCTGTCTGACGCTTTTTTCTGCGCGCGTCTCGAATCGCCCTTATGCAATCGGCCGCCGCTAAAGAGCCTCTTGTCTGCCTTTTGTTGTTGCTGCTGCTGCTGTGAACTTCAGGTTGAGCTTATATTTGCCTTATGCACATGATTTGCCCCTGAAAATTTCAGGTTTTTTGAGAGCATACAACACACAAAAAATTGGGCATGAGAAAAGAAATGAAGGAAAAAAAAATGAATGAACCAGCGAATGTCAATGGGAATTAAGCGCAACATGTGCTAATTTAGAAGCATGAACAAAATGTAAAAAGCGGGAAATACATTTCAATAATCTTCACAGATTCAAAACCAAATGTGTGAGAGAGAGAAAGAGGGAGAGGTTCTTATCCAGTTGGTGCTCAGCATATCAACACGAATCGAAGCCCCAAAGGTTGCAAATAGAAAACGAGTGAATCATTTTGGGTATTTACGTTTTATTGACCTCCATCAAATTAAAAGCCAAATAAAGAAATCAAACAAAACACGCTTAGAGCCAGAAATTTCCAGCATTTAGCCAAAGCAAATATGCATCTGTTTGGCAATCACTCATCTGCCATATCCAAAGGGGTATCCGCCGTAGCCGCCATAGCTGGAGGATCCGTAGCTGTTTTGCTGATTACTAAACTGATTGTACTGCTGGCCATAGCCTCCATAGCCTCCATATCCTCCATATCCACCAAAACCGCCATAGCCCCCATAGGGCGATCCGAATCCTTGTTGATATCCAGCGCTACTACTCGCTGCAGCACTCGCACTGCTCGAGGCATAGTTGCCGCCATAGCCCGAGTAGGGCGCAAAACCATAGCCAAATCCTGATCCTAGGCCCCACTGGGGGGCACTCAACACTTGGAGGCTCAGGCAGCACAGCAGAAAGGACAGCGTAAAATACTATAAAAGAGAAGAGAAGAATACGAATTAGTGGTTTTGTTGGAGCGACTAAATCTTTGTGTACACCCACCTTCATGGTTAGCAAACAACTCAATGGCCTCTGATTAAAGTTTGGCATTCTTATAGTCGCCGCAAAACGGAAATACGCCTCGAAGTAATTACAATGATGAGAAATATAATTATAGAACAAATGCGAAGACATAATCATTAGTACTCGTACACTCGTAGTACCTACTAATATCTGAGATATTTGATATAGAATCTTGAATATTTTTTGTACTTGAACGATTTAGTTTTTTTCCTAAATAAAGATGAAACAATCTTAAAGGGGTCACATCGATTTTAATCCAAGCTAAATTGCCTGCTACATTTCTCTAGTTTATCTAGCGTTCACTTGTAGGATATTTTCCCTTAGAATTCCATCAATATTCAGGTCTTTTTCAAGCCCCAACCCATTAAGATTTTATTTATTTTCCTCTCCTGATCTATCATAGTCGTACAGCTGTCTTTGGATACAACTACAACTTCCTGACTAGCAATGATGATGATGTGGGTTGGTCTCTCTATGTTAACTCCGCTGACGTCAAGCGATAATCAGCTTTAGGGTGAACAAACTTTGAAACGAAAGTGAAGGCACAACAATGGAGCAGAATAAATATGAGGGGGGGGAGTGCGCCACATGCATATACATATCAGACATATCGTTAGTCATATACTTACAATACCTGGCAACAAGTGCTAACGAGCTAAAAGAGTGCGGGTCGACAATGGAGGCATACCCATATGCTTCGCTGCACGTTCTTTGAAAAAGTTTGTTGCCCAAGTCATTTGTTTTTGCTCGTTGACAGCGGTTTAGCGAGGCATACCCTAACTGGGGGATTATCTTTGACCTGGCATGGGATTTGTGGGAATATACAATATTTTACTCGGGATAAGCTGCAGTAGAGGATGGAAGAAGTCTTAAAAGAACTGATAATGTAGATAAAAGCTGCCACTAAAGAAAAACCTTCTTATTTAAATTAGTGTACATGCAAATCGTCGTAGTGCTCCCCTCTTCGTGATGGTCTTGAAAAGCGGCTAGGCTGGTGATTGTAAATGCTTCAGTGATTATTTTTATTGGGTTTTCCATGATCTTGATCGGCCGGCCACTGAAGTTAACCCTCAAAAAAAAAATGATAATTTTGGGCTGGCTGAAAAAATTAACGCATTCTGATGCCCAGTCAAGCAGCGCCGCCGTCGCATTGTCCGCCACGATTATTATTGTGTCTTGTGGACCTGGGGGGGCATTCCCAGATTTCGTCACAAACTGGTTTCGCTTTCGGCTGTGTTTGTTCTGCAATTTGCGTAGAATCACTTGGCAATGCGTGGCGGCGCGTAGTTGTAGCTTCTTGACGATACATATTCGGATTCGGGGTATAAAAGCTTCGGGCACTTCACAATTGCAATATAGTTTCGTACAAGAAGCGCTCGATATCGTCATGGCTGTGATTCGTGCGAGTTGTGTAAGTGTGTCTGGATCCCGCGCTGTGATGCACCTGCTCATTGGCTTGCTCTCTTCGTTTCAGTTGCTGTTCGTGTTGCTGGTCGTCGGTTATGGTCGGGCGGCACCTGCTCCAGCACCCGTCAAGGCGGAGGGACGCACTTTTGGGCTCTTGGGCGGCGGATTCGGTGGCAGTGTTGGTCTCAGTGCTGGAGTTGGCCTAGGCGGAGGCCTGTACAGTGGCTTTGGCGGCGGCGGTTACCCAGGCGGATATGCTAGTGGCTATCCAGGGGGGTACGGTGGCGGCTACGGTGGCGGGTATTCTGGCTATCCCGGGGGCTACGGTAGCAGCTATTCCGGCTATCCTGGCGGTGGTTACTCTGGCTTTGGACACGGACCACATCATCACGGAGGATTCTATCCTGGCGGCGGCGGTGGCGGCGGGTCATACTACAACCAGGGCGGCTCGTACGGCGGCCAGTACAGTCAGTCGCAGTACTCCAATGGCTACCACAATGGTGGCTATGGCGGCGGTGGCTACGGAGGCGGTTTCTTCGGTTAAACTTAAACCTCTCCTGAGGCTGTGATCCACCTGTCTAGTTAAGTGCCTTATTATTTGTACAAGTGTACTCGTACCTGCGTCGGAGATTGTAAAATACACACACATCAAAAAAGACTAACCAAAATCCGGTTTCTCTGGGGGAATACATACAAAGGTACATAGGTACCATTGTCCTTGGCACAACTTTTTTTTGTGTTGCGATTCTCTCGCTGCTTTTAATGAGCCGAACGAGACGTGCATAAATTTAATGGGCATAGATCCGAGATTGATGTGTGTGTGGCAGGGGCAGGGGCAGGGGCAGGGGCATGACTAAGCTGTTGCCTGGACATGGTCTGGGGATTTCCGCGCCACAATCTTATCCCACTATCGTAGCTGGAGAATCCCAACTGATTTTTCGGTCCGAAATTTGGCTGCCAATTGAACCATTTCCTTATGGCCACAACGTGCACATTAAATAAGATTTATTTGTGGTTCTTACGCATTCCATTTGGGCTGTGGAAATAAATATTTTAAGGTTTCTAAAACGCTTTTGGGCAAGTAAATTTGTGCACACAATTTATACGCCTAGGTAGGGTCTACGGACTAGGGCGCTGCATAAATCTACAGTAGCTTCGGATTCAGAGATGCACCAGAAATTGATTGAAATTGTAGCCTGTCGAGTCCCTGCGGAACACTCTTGGTACCTAATCTTTGCAGCATTTGGCATCTTTCCTCTTTTAAAACTGCCGCTTTTCGTCGTGTAAATTCGTTCTTATTTTATTTCCTAACAGATACTCGTAATCACATTTTAACTACATCTCTATACATAGTGTGAATGGGTGAATGATCGTCCACTGCTCATCCGTAGCTGCTCCGCAGATCCCTCGAGCGATAGGCGCCCGTTTGGTAGACGGGCTGCACCTGTCCGGTGAGCTGTTGGATGATGCCATTCACAGTGGTGGCTACGCCGCCCACCAGTTGGGCGGGCGTCACAGGTGGCTGCAAAAGAGAGTGTGAGCGGGGACGGGGCTCGTAATTCATTCATCGATCGTCGCTCGACTTACCGCTCCAGCTGAATCGTAGTAGACACGATTGGGCACGGGTCGGCGCACTGGGGGCGCCGCGTAGCTGGGATCCACGGCAGGATCGCTCTGTAAGTCGCCCGCAGCCAAAGGCGGCCGAATGGGGTCTGACAGGGGAACACCCGGCACAGTTGCGGCTCCAAGCACGCCAGGAGCGAACAGGGACAGCCACGTGGCGAACGGAGCATACGGGCGGACTGGCACGGGGTAGGGCGCCACCGGTGGTGGAATGGGGTCTGAGAGCAGACCGCCTAGGCCGCCGCCAAAGCCGCCTCCTAGCCCACCTCCGCCGCCGCCGTACCCACGGCATCCTCCTGGATAAACTTTGTACACATTCACATCGAAGAGGAAACGTCCCTGCTCGTCAGGATCCTTCTGGCCACCCTTGGCATCGCGTCCGAAGGGTGAGCAAGGACCTCCGCCTCCATAGCCGCCATACCCTCCGCCGTAGCCCCCATAGCCGCCATACCCGCCGTATCCCAAGTAAGGACGAGCCAATTTCCGGAGCTTCTTCTTGAGCAGCAAAGTCCTCTCATCGCCGACGGACTCGTCCAGTTCCTGGTTCGAGGCGCCCGCAAATTTGGCATTCTCCGTGTCCGATTTGGTGGGTGCAGCAGTGCCACTGCTCTGCCTCGTCTGCCGATTGCTCTGCGATGGGATGGTGTTATAGGAGTAGGGCGAGGGCCTGCGCCTGGGGTAATCGTAGCTGTAGCTGCGTGGATAGGCCACGGACCAACTAAGGGCTCCCAGAAGGAGAACAAGCAGCAGCTGCATGTCGAGGATACGCGGATTCACTGAGTCGTCGAAGACTTCTGCTCGGTTGGCTGGATGGACACGAACTGTTCCTCTGCTGTGGAGCATGCCCCAACTTATCACCTTACCGCTGTGCAAAAAAAAAAAACAAAAACCAATTTGGCAAATTTGTTGCTCTTCCCTTAGAAGGCAGCCCCAGACACCGACTGACGCTATTGCATAATGCCCTTTTTTTATTGGCTCGCATTTTTCCAGCGCATTGTTTTGATATGGTAATCTAGGCCGCCCACCCAAAGCCCCGGCCCCGGCCCCAGCCACAGCCCCAGCCCCAGCCCCAAGCCACCGGCATCATCATAATCATCATTATTACCATCATCATTATAGTCGCGTCGCCCACATGTGCCACAACAATAGCAAAGGGAAACAGCAACAACAACATGCTACACTCTGCGACTCATGTGCATTGACCTGTGTCAGCCAACGCGGCTGGCTGCTCTGCCAGCTCTCACCAATTGTAGTTTTTGGCCAAAAAAAGTTATTTCTGCCAAAAATGTAATATCAAAAGTGGGTCAATGTCGCCCTGGGATCGCACCTAATTAGTTGTGGGGGGGATGTACGGATCCATCTAACATTAATCACCTTTTTTTGTTGCTGTTTTTCTCAGTTGGAAACCTAATCTTTCCACGGCATCAGTTGACAACGCATCGTAGCAAATTCTCTCATTCGAGAGTCTTCAGATTAAGATTTGCATTGCCATTTGGGTAAGCCAAATCTGTTCAAAAATGAATCAGCTGGGCTACAATCAATCCTTTATCTAATAAGTATTTTTATTCGCCTTCCCTTTAAGTACACACTTCTCATGCTCATGCTGTGGCATATCATACCTAGACAATTTACTTGATGCACACATAAAATCGTTTGGCCTCCACAGGGGGGCAGTCTACTTAAGGTTACAATAAAAAGTATACACTTTAAACTTAAAACTAGAAAAACAAAACTGTACAAATGGGAAGAGAAATTCCAGCTGCGAGCTGCCTCTGTTGGAGAGATAGGAAGTAGGATCCGTAGTGAGCTTAGTATCCAGATAATAACTTAAAAACTGAGCTGGGAAGTCTGTGCGTTGTGTACGAGGCGCCGATACGCCAGGCCACTGGTTAGACAGCCATTTTGGGTTTGTTAGCCTCGGCCCGTTTGCGCATCGCCCTCAGACGCTGTGTGCAGTAGACGCGCAGAAAGATGGCCACGAAAACGATGAGAACACCAAAGATGCCCAGAGCCGACACGCTGTGGTGGTAGATGAAGCAAGAGAGCATGATGGCTACGGCCTGTGGGGCAAAGAGGATGAAATAGATAAGCGGGGTTCTGGGTTAGCCGAGAGACAGTTGAGTAAACAGAGAGTGGTGGGAAGTCACCTGACGCAGCGTCATAATGATGGTAAACACAACTGGGCCGAAGACATCGATTGTGTGATAAATAAACAATTGCCCGACCGCTGAGCAAATGGAAAGCACAACCATATCAAACACGAATTTCGGATGCTGAAAGTTGGATACTTGACGTGAGGTAGGACTAAACATAAATCGTGTGTGTAAATATATCTACCTCGGTGGCAAACGAAAGGGAGTCCATGAATCCGCCCTGCATGGACAGCGAGGCGCCAGTGAAGATCGAGGAGAAGAGATTAACGCCGCACATCATCTGGAGGGAGGTCATGCCGTAGCTCTTGAAGAGCGAGCCCTGCCAGTTGGCCGTGAAGCTGTCAAAGACCATGTACAAGGAGAGCAGGAATACGCCCGTCAGGGTGGTCACTCCGCTGGCTTTGTTGCTGTCCGCCGAGCCACTCATGAAGAAGATCATGCCCAGCGAGATTAGCACAGCTGTGGCGTACTCGTACGATTCGTACTTGGCTTTCGACATGATCTTGCCCATCACCATCACCGGGATTATTTTGCACGACTTGGCCAGCACCTGAGTGGGAAAGTTGACAAATTTCAGCGCCTCATACTGGAACCAGGCGCTCATTATGTTCGAGAACGAGGCATACGAATACTTGTAGAGCGGTGCACGGTGGCGCGTGGGCGAGGGCTGCCATTGCAGATAGATGAGGGCCACCACAAAGGCCAGCAGTCGGTTGGCAAACACCAGAAACTGCGAATCCTTGAACTTGGCACTCTCTCCAGCAAAGTTCAGGTATTTCTGTGTCATGATCTTCTCCTGCAGCACGCCCCAGGTCAAATAGGAGACCATGAGGCCGCCAAAGCACCAAAGCAGCTGCACAGCCTCCTGGGAACTCGTACGCTTGCCAGCCGCCGATGCTGCTGCTGATCGTTCCTTATCCGCTGCACTGGCCGCAGCATCCAATGGCTCGTAGCTGGAGTTGCCGGTGATGCACATGTTGATGGCCGTGTGCAGAAAAGTCTTGTTGCCCCTCTCGAGATAGCCGGTGCGTGCCACATATTTGTAGATGAGATAGCCGGGCACAAAGACGCAACTGTAGCCGAAGCAGTTCACCATCAGTTTCAGCAGCCAGGCATAGTCGGAGCTCTGGGCCTCCACCAGCTGCGACAGGGTCACATCCTTGGTGTAGAAGCCGCCCAGCGATGCTCGCAACAGGTCCGAAAAGAAGTGTATGACCAGCAAGCTGACCACGATGAAGGAGCTGGAATGGCCACCAAGCACCAAAATTGCTATGTAAATAAACGAGTAAATGGAAAATCTATGTGGCTGTGTACCCACCATATAATTAGCTCCGGCACTCGATTACTCATGGTGTACACGTGCATGCCACTCTTCTTTGGCAGAATTTCGCTGACACGTCCGTTCCTGGATACCGGGTTGAACTTCTTATTGAGCGGTCAGCCCTCGGGGGCGAATGAATATTTTTGCCGGCAAACGCAAGTCAAGTGTCAGAGGTTCAATAACCGCTCAAACTAGTTTTTGCATAGCATATGTGCTCCACGCCAACAAGAACAACAGCAGGCAGCAATAATTTATTGTGTGGAAGTTTGTTTATACAGACGTCGCGAGGGGTCCAGATGTGCGTGCGACTCTCTTGGCTTTGGTATGTCTTCTGCTCGCTCCAGACTCCAGACGGGTGCTTGGGTTCTGGGCGTTTGGCTGCTGCTGGCCGGCCGGCAGCCAGTTCTTTGGCCAGCTGTTTAAATATTTAAATTCAAGCTGGAGACATCACTAAATTTCGCATATATGTACCCCCCTCCCAACGTTTGCTATGGATGGCATAAAGTTGATAGTTTGTTTGTATCGGGTATACAGTATATCGATATAAATTCGTTAAATATAATATGAATATTATATCATCTGCTGAAGTAATTTTCTGAAATTTGGATCAATTGGACATTATTTTATTGTTGATACCGGTCATTATATCACATATTCCTGCGACTTTTTACTCTAGTCATCGGTGCACAGAAAATATCGGTATTTTTGTGCGATAAGCGAAACTCAATGGCGCTTTATTTTGAAAATAAGAGCTTACTGGTTTTTCAATTAACTGAAAGTTCCTGAAGTTTCAATCCCGATTGTGTGCCCTATTGCAACCTAATGAATCTACTTACAAATTTAAATTTTAGTGCCGGCTTTTAAATAATTGAATGTATTGCTAATTATTTGTATTGGTTTTTATTTAATTATTTGTTGTTGCTTATACAAACAGGAAACAATTAACTTAGCTTTATTTTTACAATTAGCTCTAATTAGAAATAATAAAAATATTGAAGCTTTTTGTTTTACTTTTTCTCCTTTTCTGTTTTACAATCTTTATGTGTAGTGTATTATTTTAATTTTATAATAATTGGTTTAAATGGTAGTTTACATATATGTATGTATGTATGCTTGTATCTGAGTGTATACACTAAAGCAGCGAGGGGCAAGGAAGGGCGGGAGCGGCGGCGACTTTTGGGGTGGGGGGGGGGCCAAACTATCCTGAATATATATCGCTATATAAGAAGTTGATATTTGGCGTTGTCGCGACTGCGCTCACATTTCCACATTAACTGTTGTATGTTACATTCAAAATTTAGTTAATTCAACTACTAAATATACATGCTACATAATGCTTTTGCTGCTTTGTTTATATATTTTTTTTTTTATTATTATTTAATTGTATTTGTTTAATGTATAATTCCGTTAATTGTTTTTACGTTTCTCTCGCTTTCGATATCGCTGTCGCTTTAAGTTTACAATTTTCGTTAGAATTTAGCTTTCTTCTTCTTCATTTATGTACATAAAAACAAAAGGAACTATATCTTTCAGTCTTTTTAGTGTGTGTGTGTGTGTGTGTATGTGTATGTGTGTGGGTGTATGTGTAAATGTGTGGTGTGGCTGTGTTGGTGTGCATGTGTAGAATATCTATTGTTTCATTATGTATATATTTAGCATATTACATATTTTAATTAATTTAATTTTGTTTGTTTTTATTTTTTTGTGTTTTTTTTTTAGTTTTTTTCAATAGTTTTTTTTTTTACTTCAGTTTTCAGTGTAAATATCGCTTGCTTCCCAGTTTTGTTTATATAATTAGCACTAGTGTTTTCCTTCTTTGTTTTTGTTTTGTTTTTGTTTTGTTTTAATATTAGTTCAAGTTGTTTCTTCTGCACAATTGTTTTTACAATCTAACCAATTTGTATAATTCATTTAAATATTTAATGTGTGTGTTCCTTGCTTCCGCTTTTGCATCTGCTAAAAAATAAATGAAGACACAGAAAAGCAGAATAAACGTTTGCACATGCGCTTTTTGCTTTTGTGTTTACGTTGCTTTTGCTTTTGTTTTTGCTACGGCTTTCTTGCTTTAGTTATTAAATATATATTTTTGCGTGTGTGTATATAGTTAAATATAATAATATAAAGAGCGAAGGCAAATATCGAATACTTTTGTTGTTGTTGTTGTTTTTTTTCATTTAAAAATTCCATTTGTTGCAGTTGTTAATGTTGCTGTTCTGGTTCTGTTTTTTGTTTTGTTTCTTTGCAAAAAGTTTTTAAAAGAGAATGTTGTGTGTGTGTGTGTGTGGTTCTCGTAACGAAATGTGAATTGGCTTATTGGGTTGATTGGTTTTCTTTTGCTAGAATTCATAGAACTGTCAGGATAGTGCACTCAGCAAAACATATCACGTTCAGTTCTTAAATCGGTCCACCCATATATATGTAAATATATATGTTTTTGTGTGTGTGTATATAATTTTTCTATTGTTTCGTCTATTATCTATTGTAGTAAAATTAAGTTTTTAAGAAAAACAAAATCCGTCCGGTTTCTTGTTCATATTTGAGTTTATGGCGTATGGCAGATAATATTTATCTAGGATTATCTAGATGTTTTTCTTGTACGGATGTGAGTCTATGGATGTGTGTGTGTGTAAGTGTGTGTTTTGTTGCTTTTCTTTCATCTATAGTTAGTACATAAAATGCTTTGCTTTGCTTTTGCTTTTGCTTTTTGCCTTTCGTGTAGTGTATATAGCATTAAAAACGACCAGCAGGCAGATTGTATACAATTATTTTATACTTATTTAGTATATATATGTATGTATATGATGCATCAGTTACTTAAGCTCTCAGTTTTTTTTTTCTTTCTGTTTTTGTTTTGACATTACGTTATGGTTTTCCTTATTCTCCTCTCCGCCATCTCCGAAGCTTGGCTTCAACAGAAATTAATTTAGAAAATAAAAAAGAAATCGAACAAAAGTGTTTTGCGCCTCGGCCTCTCTCGCTTAATGGTTACACATACACATCCTCTCGCTCGCTCTCTCGCTATCTCTCACTTTCTATCTCCATTCAAAAATTTACAAAATTCTATGTACAGACGACAATAAATATTACAATTATGAAATGTAAAAAGGGAGAAGAATCAGAGAAATATATAAGAAACAATCAAGCGAACACTTGGTAAAACAATAAGAAAAATAAAGTCAATCAGTATCAGAATAAATATAAATATAAATTAAAATCCAAGCATTCAATTTTAAATATATAAAAACGCACTAAAAACATTTGCTTGCATGCAGCTAAAATTAGTTGAGTACATTTAGATTTAGTGTGTGTGTGTGTGTGGGGGAAAAAGATATATATGGTATATATATATAACTGTAGATTGGTTTGGATCTCTGTGTGTACAATTTATAACTAGCTCTAGCTAAACTCAGTGAAGACAGTGTAATTCTGTATTTTGAATTGCTTGTTTCTGTTTCTGTGTAGTTTCTCGTTTCTTGTTTCTTCTGCTTGTACATTTTCCATATTCTTTTTGTTTTTGTTTTCTTAGCTATTTTGCATTTTCGATTGAACGCGTTTTGGTAGGTACTAAAAATTATCATGATAATTATTAAATATACATAACGTATAAGTATAAGTATAAGTAATAGTATAAGTAGTAGTAGTAGTAGTAGTTGTAGTATTAGGTAGTGGCTCATAATTCAATAATTTATAATTGGTAATTGGTAGAATTTGTATGTCTATTTAAACGGTACTTAGGTTGGTTGGTTGTTGGCTTTTGTACTTTTGTTATTTGCATGTAGGACTTGTTTTTGCTTCGCTTTCGCTTTTCTATCTGTTTGTCTGTTTTGTTTTGTTTTTGTTTGTTTGTTGTTTGTTTTTGTTGTTTGTTTTTGTTGTTTGTTTTGTATTGTTTTAACGGCTCTAGTTTCATTGATTTAAACAAAACAAAAACTATCGTGTGTAAATACTAAACGAATACGTTAACATAAATAGGCTTAATCCAAAAAAAAATGATTACAATTTATACATAGATGTGTGGGGGCGGTTGGGGTTGGGGTTGCTTGGCCTTAATCCTAAATTGTTAATCGAAGCGAATTTACAGTTCCCATAGGCATCTCCACTCCACTCTATTTACACTCTCTTTGCCTTTGCATCCTTTCGTCCCTCGTGGACTACGCTTCACGTCCTATGAATCCATTTGGTGGTGGTGGCCGCGTCGAACCGCTCGCCTGCCTCAGCCAGTTCTCCTTCAGCGAATTGGAAACATTACTGGCCGCCGCTGCCACTGCTTCAGCTGCTGCCCGCGCCGCTCCAGAGTTTGCCGCTGCAGTTGGCGACTTTCGCGTCTGGCTGACGCTTCGACTGCGCTGCGGATTCGGTTTGCTGGGCGCTCGCTGCCTGGGCCTACTCAGCGGCATGCGCTCCATTTTTATGTGCTCCACATGCTCATCATCCAAGTCCTCGTCTTCGTCTTCGTCGTCGTCGTCATCATCCTCGGCGTCGTCCTCCTCCAGGTCGTTGTCCTCATCGGAGCTGCTCAGACGGGACTGCGGTGCATGCATGAAGGCGTAGCTTGGATTGCTGCTAATTACCAGCTCTGGCTCGCTCATCAGCACATAGTTGGGATTGTCGTTTGCTCCTGCCCCTGCATTAGAGTTGGAGTTACCCTGACTCTGTCTCTGTGCCTGTCCCTGTAACGGACCCTGCCCCGTTGTGGGATGCATCATCTCGTAGTTGGGATTCGGACTACTGGTGGTCAGTATTGTGGCCTGTTCGCTATCCGTTCGTTGGCTCCAGGAGTTACCCGGCGACCTGGTCGTGCCACCGCTCGTTATCGACTCGTCCAGCTGCCTGTAGTTGGGATTATCGCTGATAATGGTCGATGCCCCGCCGCTGGGCGTCGCAGTGGGCGTGTAGAAGCGCGGTGTGCCCGTGTAGCTGCCCGCAGAGCCACTGCCGCCGCTCTCGATGGTGCCCAGATTGCCCATGGCCACCGGATGGCTGGTGAGGTTCGAATTGCTGCTGGTGCTGGGTGCATTCGAGGCGCTGCTCTTGTAGCTGGCATTGCTGCCGCTGCGCTTGTGGTTGAACAGATGACGATTGAAGATGTTGGCCCTGTTCCGCAGCGTGTCGGCCACGACTCGCTTCAGGCTGGGATAGCGGCCGCCGCCGCCGCTTGTACCTGTGTGGGAGCTGGCATTCGAACTGGCCGCCGAGGCCGTCGATGGCTGCAGGGAGGAGCCGCCTCCACCAATGCCAATCACATCGTCGGGCATGGAGCTGCTCATGATGATGGGCTGGCGAGACTTTCGCGGCAGCAAATGCTGCTCCCCGCTCAGCTTACCGCCGCCTCCACCACCGCCGGTGCTGCCGCTTCGGCTCGTGGGCAGCTCGGCAAAGTTCGGACTCGGATCGTAGATCTCGTAGCCCCGATCGGCGACCAAGGCCTCGGCGTCCGGCTGCACATAGGCAGACGCATCGTCGCCATGCGAGGCCCCCGCCGTGGGCATCGTCGACTGGGCGTCGGGAGTGCTGCTCACAATGAACCCAGACTGCAGGCTGAAGGGCGAATGGGTGACATGATCGTCCACCAGGGCAATGGGACTCTCTGCAGCCTGGTCAAGGGATGAGTTGGGGTCCATGTTGGACTTGTAGCCCTGATAGTCGCCCACCCTGAGCGGCATTGTGGCATCCTCCTGGTCCTGGTCCAGCGGCACTGCCGCAAAGGCATCGTTCTGGCTGCGCTCCTTGCGCTCCTTCTCACGGTGCACCAGTCCCGCCTCCGAGTGATAGAACGAAACGTCCTTGAACTCCGAATCGGGGCACTGCTGCTCCAGATACGCAATGATGTCCAGGAAACTGGGCCTCGCCGACGGCCGATGGTGCCAGCAGCGATGCATCAGCTTGTGCAACACATCGGGACAGTTCTCCGGCCGCTCCATAATGCAACCATCGATGACGTTGCGCAGCACCTGCTCGTTGGACATGCCCTGATAGGGCTGGGCCGCCAGCGTGGCCATCTCCCAGAGCACCACACCGAAGCTGAAGACATCGCTGGAACTGGAATAGACGCCATCGCGCAGACTCTCCGGCGACATCCAGCGCACGGGCAGCAGACCCTTGGTGCCCTTGCGGTAGTAGTCCGTCTCGTACACGTCGCGCGTCATGCCAAAGTCACCGATCTTCACCGTCAGATCCTCGGCGACCATGCAGTTACGTGCCGCCAGATCGCGATGGACAAACTTCTTCGCAGCCAGGTAGGCCATGCCGTCGGCTATCTCGATGGCCATCTGATAGATGCGGCCATAGGTGGGCGGATGGACATTACCGGTGACGCCGATGCGATTCAGATACGCCTGCATCGCTTCGTCGCGCTCCTCGGGCCGATGGGCGCGCAGATAGGACTTTAGATCGCCCTTCTTCATCAGCTCCATGACGACCAGGGCGGGCTGGCCCCGCGAGCAGACGCCCAGCAGTCGAACCACATGGAACGTGTCGAACTCCTTCATCACACTGGCCTCGCTGAGGAAATTCGTACGCTCCCTGTCGGTGGCATTCTCGTTGACCGTCTTGATGGCGCACTCCTGGTCGGCGTTGCCCTGCAGCGACTTCAGTATGCCCTCGTACACCATGCCAAAGGAGCCCTGGCCGAGCGGCGCCAACTGGATGATGTTCTCGCGCAGCACCTCCCAGTCGTCCGGTATGTACTGCATGCTCGCATAGAACGGATTCACGTCCGTGTTCATGTGCAGATCGTTGGGCCGTCCCTTCTTGCGCAGATGCCGCACATAGACCATCAGGCAGACAATCACCAGGACACAGATGATGCCCGAGAACCAGATCACGTACTTCTCATAGCTTGGTCGTGGCTGTGCGGGCAAATCGATTCATTTAGATGGGCGCAAAACTCAGAATAGGGCTGGCAAAAACTCACCTGAACATCGATGTAGACGAACTCCGAGTAGATGCCCTGCCCCGCCAGGGAATTGGCACGCACCCGAAAGCTGTAGTTGCCCTCGTTCAGATGCAGCGGATAGCCGTCGGTGAGATTGAGGAAATCCGCCACTAGGATGCACTTTTTCTCCTCCACCTGATCGGGTTTCTGCAGGCGATAGGCCAGCTCGTAGGCCACAATATCGCCATTGGGATCGCTGGGCGGCAGCCAACGCAATCGCACCGAGGACTGAGTGTTATTCGCGTTCTCCCGGGCCACAGTCAGGTTGCGTGCCATGTCGGCATCGTCTGTACAAAAAAAGGAAGAGCGAGAAAGGGAAGGTTCAGGGTTGACTGAGTGCGCTTCGGATGGCAGCTGTACTCACCCTTCCTGTTGGTCAGCTTGTAAATGGGATTCATGGAGCTGCAGATGGGCTCCTTGTCGGTGGGACCCGCTCGCTCGCGACATGCCACCACAAAGATCGTGTAGAGTGTGAAATGCCGCAGCCGCTTGAACGAGAAGGAGGTCGTGTTGGCCAGCACCTGGGCGCCCAGCACCTCGTAGTAGTCGCCGAGGGCCGACATTCGCGTCTCGTTCACCCACGCCTCGGGATCCACAATGCTCGGCGTCGATATGTTCAGGGGCTCGTCCTTGAGGGCACGCACATGCCGCAGCAGAAAGCTGCCGCCCAATCTCTCGAATCCAGACTCAAAATCAATATCCCGTCGCCGTCGGATGGCGTTTCCCGGACCACTGCCATCGTCAATGCTGTTGGCGGAGGGCAGCAGGCCGACAACCGCACCTGCACCGGCCCCAGCACCTGCGCCAGCCTTGCCCTGCGCCTTCTTCGGTGACGGCACGTAGATAAAGTTCTGCAAGGCATTCTCAAACTCCATCTGGGCGTGTATTCGGCGATCGTCTTGATCCCGATCGGCGGTCTTTCTGCTGCCCTCCTCGCATTTGCAGTCCCCCTCGCGCGTTAGGGGATCCGGTTGGGTTTTCTCTGCCGGCGTTGGGGCCACAATCAACTCATTGTCCATGGCCTTAACAATGGCTGTGAATGGCAAAGGGCAAAGGGCAAAATGGAAATATGGCTTAGCTTGGCTATGGCTTCTCCGGCTACAAAGGGACTCTGCACTTACGATCCACGCAATAGTTGCGCTGTGGCGTATCCTTGGCTGTCCGTATGGTCAGCTCTGCCTTGACATAATAATGCGTCAGCTTGCTGTACGGATACCTTGGCGGATTCCAAGTGACTTGCTGCAAATCGAAAACGAAATCGATATCGATAGATGTGTTAGTGTCAGGCAAGCCCTTTCCCCATCCCCCATTCCGCCCCCAATCATACTCACAATTTCCGAACTGGAAACCGAAGTGGCCGTGATGGCCGGCACCATTGACGGCTGGGCGGGCATCGTGCGAAAGTACATGACATCGCTCTGGCCATTTGTCGACTCGGAGGAGATGGCCATGGTGCGCACATAGAACGCATACTGCGTGTAGGGTATCAGATCGACAAAGATGTGGCCAAACACCTTAATCGGATCACTGACGGTCCATCTGCAGCGGAGGAGAACGGAGAAAGAGTGTCACAGCGGGAGTCTATACGCGGAAATAAAATGAGTTCTCTACCTGTCATCGCATGGCTGGTAGCTGCTCTTTGTGGCATTGCCATACGGATCGATCATATGATAGAACTGAAAGCCAATAAATGCACGCGGATCCTTGAAGAATATCGATGTGTTGCTTATCGTCTTGTTCGAGCCCACTGGATCGCCCAGGATCACGGATTCTTTATCCACCTTCACTAATGCAATGCGGGGTCTGGTGCCGTCCACTGTAACCAGTATCTTGGCCGTGCCACCTGTCAAAAGAGAGCGAGAGAGCGAGCGAGCGGGAGAGAGAGAGAGAGCGGTTTAAGCTCAGTAAAATATTCTCAGAATTCCCTGAGTCTCTGAGCTCTGAGCTCGGCACTCACATGATCCTCGATTGCCATTCGAATCGGTGGCCACTTCGCTCTTGTTGAACGACTCCGGCTTGGAGGCCATCATCGGGCGCAGTTCGTTGATCGTCGACACGCACAGCTTTCGATTGAAGTGAAAGAAGACGCCACCATTTCGTATGTACACCGTCTGATTGGGCCCCCAAATCTCCTCCAGATCGTTGTTCTCCAGCACATACAGAGCGTACAGATTCTCCAGCATGGGCGCGCCACGTATCTCACGCAGTGCCTTGAAGAACCGCAACGAGGTGAGGCCATAGGTCAGATGCACCTTCAGGTAGGTATCAATCGTGTGCACCGATGCCAGTCCAAACTCCAGGGCCTCCATAATGTGTGCTACAGCAAATGTAGCCAATAAATCAATCAGTAAACAGGAGACACAGCAAAGAAAGCACAGAAAACTTACATCTGCCCTCGCGTTTGATGCTGATGGTGAGGCCATTGTTTGGTCCGATTCTGGTGCAGCCATGAAAATCTCTCGCCCGCACCAGACTATCAATCAGTTCACCCTCGCAGGTCTTCTCGCACTGGCCCTGGCACTTGACGCAGGTGCTGTTCTCCATTTGGTAGCCCTTGGGGCAGCGTGTCGTGCACTGGCCATTGTAGTGGGCCAAAGGCATCTCCTTGGTCTCGTATTTGGTGCCAATCTGTTCGCACATTTCGGCCGTGATGCAGCGTCTGTCGTACTGTCGTCATAGAAGATTCCATTTTCAATTACAATATTAATTTCATTATTCATTTTTAATTTTTATTGCGATATAAACTTACCCGATAGAAACCCTCTGGACAGGTATCCACACAGGTGGTATTGTATATCGATAGATAGCGACAGCTGATGCACACATTTTGGCCATTGTGGCCATTTTTGTCCTTGATGCAGCCACCCAGACAGGCCTTGTTGCAGCAGTGCTGCTCATCGATGCAGTTGTTGCGGCACTCCTTGGGGCAAACTGTAAGAGGAATGGAATGGAGTGGAGGCGTCACAGCGAGCTCTGAAGAATTCCCATAGTTGCCCACTTACTTGTCTGACACGATTTGGTGTCCCAGCAGTAGCGCTTGTGGTCCGCATCCTCCGGGCAGCTGACACTCGGCTCGCCACCATTCGAACCGTTCATGTCCTGGACATCGCCGCCCTTGATCTCGCCCGGACACTTGGGGCAGGTGGCCTCGTTGCGATTCGTTTGCAGCACCACCTCCGACTTGGTGGCATTCTCGGCCATGATGTGCAGCCAGTTGACGGTGTGCACAAAGCACAGCGTCGGATTCTTCTCGATGCGCACACCCCCATTGGCGATGGCCCGCAGCTTGGACAGTCCCAGATCCTGCAGATCGCGATTCGAGTAGACCACCAGGGCGTACCCATCGAACAGTATGTTGCCGCGTATCACGCTCAGATTGGGGAACACCTTCGACAGCGACACCAGATTGTTCACCCGATACACGAGCACATATTCGGTGACCTCCGTCAGCTGCGGATACGACTCGTTCAGATGATCGGCATCGTTAATCAGTGTGATCAGCAGGAAGCCCTCAATGATGGTGCAGTTGGACAGCTGACTGAACTCCCTGGCCGTGTTCCGTATGTCCATTGACTTGCAGGCTGTTGAAGGAGCAGCAAAAAGAAAGCAGAACACAAGCATTTAATGGAGATCTCATTACCCCAATTGAATTCAACTATAACTTACTTCTTTCGTTGTGTGACAATCGTATCTGATCGTTGGGCCTGCCGCTGCTGCTGCCACTGCTGCTGCTGGCCCGACGCAATCGGAACTCAATTCTATCGGATATATCGTCCTGCGTATGCTGATGCTGATGCCGATGCTGTTGCTGTTGCTGTTGCTCCTGTTGCAGATTTTCATGGGTTTGTTCTTGGTAGATCTCATCTGGTTGCGGTTGCCGTTGCGGTTGCAGTTGCATGGCTGTGGTGGCATGCAATGCCAGCAGGCCAGCTAATATCAAAGCCAGACTGGGTATTCCATTATGCTGATGCTGATGATGGTGACGTTGGTGTTTGTGATGAAATCGTTGACGCCGCTGCTGCTGCTGCTGCTCCTGCTGCTCCTGCTCTTTCTGTTTCTGTTGTTGAACTTGTGATGTGGCACGTTTACTCCCTAGTTGTTGTAGTTGTAGTTGTTGTTGTTGTTGATTATGTATAGAATTATATTTGTTGTATTTTTTACGGCTTAAACTCAGTCTTGTTGTGGTTGCTGCTGATATTGTCTCCAACAGCAATAGGAATTTTGTATAATAATTTACATATTTTTGTTTTAGTTGGTTTTGTGGCTCCCGCTTCTGCTCCTGCTTCTGCTCCCGCTCCTGCTTCTGCTCCTGCACCCCCTGCTGCTGCTGCTGCTGCCTTCTACGTCGCTTTGTGAATATGGCACTATTCTGCATGAGCAGCAGCAACGATTGCAGCGTTCTCAGTATATTGTGGCAATTGCTATAGATATTGAAGTGATCCTGCCGTAGCCGTCGATTGTTCTTTGTGTTGTCTCTATAATCATCATCATCGTCATCATTACCATTACCATTACCATCATCATCATTATCCTTTCTTCTGCATTCCAATTTTCCTGCATGTACGAAATACGTTCCCCAATCAAAGTTGCACCATAATGGTTCTTCCACCCACTTAATTGGACGTTCTACAAATGTAATTGTATTTGATTCAAAGCAAAATTCTGCTACGTGTGATATTCTTGGCCGAGTTGCCACCAGAGTTGGTGATGGTGATGGTGATTCCACTGCTTTAGTTACACAGCAGCCACATGTCTCCTCAGTCATTTGTTGCCGACACAAGACACAAATGTTGCTGGGCGATAATGTTGTTGCTGCTCCTGCCGCTGCTCCGATTGTTGTTGTTGTTGTTTTTGTTGTTGCTGTTGTAGCTAATACCTCAATTGTTGGTGTTATTGCATTATTATTGTAGAATGCATTATATTTCAAACAATTTATCTTCGTTCTTTCCCCTAACGTCGTCAACTTTTCCTCCTTCCTAGACACTGACGTCAGCGTCGCTGCTGACGTCTCCTCTTGGATATTGGACATCTTTCGTTGTTGTTGTTGTTTTTGTGGTGTATTGGTGTTGTTGAAGTATTTTTTTTGTTTCTAATCCCTTTAGCAATATGTTAATTTGGGTCTCCGGCCCCCGCTAGGTAATCATTGTGTTGTGTCCCGCTCTCACTCTCTGCAGGCAGGCAGGCCCTCTGCTTGCCCTATGATTGCACCGTAATTAGACTCTGCTTGCACTACTGCTTTCCCCACTGCGTATATGACGTCCGAAATGACGCTACAGTCAACCAGTACGTAGTTTCCGTCGACGCAACGTTCTGGAATGGTATCTGCTGTTGTTTGAGAGCCGCCGCTGCCGTCTCGCGACTGCTGTAACTGTAATGGCAAAAAAAACAGAGTGTGCAATTGTTGTTGTTAATTCTTTTTGCTTTGCTTTTTAGAGAAACTTAGAAATAGAAAAATAGAAAACAATAGCAATAATTTTATGCGAAAAAGGGCGCCAAGTGCTCGACACACGTGTCGCTATCGGCGTCAATGGATCGGCTGGGGTGCTATGGGGCGGTAATGGGGATCATGACGGCCCGGCAAGCTGTCGCACGAACCTACCGTGACCGTGTGTGTGTGTGTGTGTTTGAACGTGTTTCGAGAGTTCGCGGCGAATGCTGCAGTCGTTAAACTCAAATTAAAGCCTGTATGACATTTTACAAATGATTGCATTCACTTCTTAAAATTCAACAGACTGACTAATTTAATGTTGGGAGAGTTGCCTAGCTTCTGAGTGTGTTTGATCAGTTTTATTTTTTATGTTACTAGTTTCTTCCCATTTAGTTGATCCAGCATTGTGCCGGGCCTAAAAGTATGCTATGGAAACCGGCCAGCGTGATTTTCGATTCACATGATTTTTCCTTGTCTTTTGCTAGAATTTACCATTTTGGCTCCTTGATTTCTTTAATATGAATAAAACAACAAATAAAAAAATCGGATAATGCATATTCGATCAGCTGAGAGCATTCGATCTCAAGCTATAGCCATCCCACTCTAGCCTCAAAATAATTTTATGCGGAGAACAAAAGAAAAGAAAAAAAATAGAATAAATAAAAAAAATGGCAAGCATATTGTCGCTTTCGCTCCCGCTCTCTCTCTCTCTCTATCTCTCTGCCTTTCTCTCGTAGCCACTACTGCTGGCATTGACGTTTGTTTCCATGACGCGTGTGTCGGCAAAGCAGAGTGAAAAAGCCGGCAAGGAGCAGCGTAGCAGCTCAGTCGAGTTGTAAAAACGTAGTAAAGAGAGACACCTAAGCTTGTGTGTGTGTGTGTCGCTGTGTCTGCTTACTACGTTGTAATTCATCAACTTCTGCTACTGCTGCTGCCACACATTTTACAGGGTGCCCTGCGCGTTTCTTTCGGGGCGTATGAGCACCAAACCAGAATCCAGAATGCGACTGCGTGCAAAATGTGGCTGACAGGAGAAGGAAAAGCATGAGAGGGCATGAGCATGACCACCACCACCACCCACTATTATGTGTAGTTGCTGCTGTTGTTGTTGTTTCTGTTGCAGTAGTACAAATTCTGCTGCGTAGTTGGAAACGTAGTAGATGTGCCTACATACATATGTACATACATACATACGCACACTCCCTCTCTCATTTATACAACTTTGTTCTTGTTTTTTTTTGCACACATTTTTCTAGCTTGCCGCCCAAAAACAACGCACACACACACACACAATCGAGCATACAAAGCTCCCTCTCTCTCTCTCTCTCTCTTTCGCTGCATAAGAACTGTTCTCTCTCTGACGTTGGACTTGCTCTCTCACGCACACGCTCTCAGCTAATGCTGCTTGTTTATTATGCTTTATTTGTTGTTTTTGTTGTTGTTGCTCTTATTGCGCAGTAAAAAATAATACACTGAACAAATGACAGACCAAAAGCAAATGTTGCGCTATAAATACATTAAAAAAAAAACTCAAATAAAATAATTAAATGCTTATAACACATAAAACTAATAGCTCGCACTGCACAAAAAATCATCATACCCCTCAGCAAGGGCATAAACTAATGCCGACCGCCATGACACCTGCCCCACGCTCGCGCTCTGACCAAGCTCTCTCCATCTCTGATTCTGGGTGTTTCTGCCGTGCCGTACTCGTATCTATGACAAAAAAAAAAACATCCAAGCAGGGCTGATGGATGGCTGACTCTCAAACTGTATAGACACTGTGACCCAGATTACAACTTAATAGCGAAACAAACTAACACTTCCGGACAGCAAACATTATCGAGATCCCAGCTGACAAGAGAAAGGGTTACAACAAAGGCATCCACCATCCACACTCTTCTTAAACATCAAATTAAAACAAACATACGGTGTCCAAGCAGATCGTTGTTTTTGCTGTTGTTTAATTTCGGCTAACGCGGCCTCAGGCGCCACCGTGCACGCGCCTCGTAAAAAGTTTAAAGGTGCAATTGGCACGCTTAAAAGCAATTTGTGCATGTTTTCTTTTATTATTATTTGTCGTTGTTTTCCGCTCTTTTTGTTGTTGTTGTGTTTCTTCTCTTTTTTAAGTGCAAAAACGAAAAATTGCAACAACAAAATGTGGATTTGTGTAGATGGGTCTCGAATGGGAGTTACCTCTAGAAAAGGGGCTTCGTGTGGTGTCTCCTCTGAATTACATTGCTTTGGATTTAAACCGTTTGTCAGCTGCTTGGAAACTATCCTGCACTGCTTTGGTTCTGATTTCAAACGCACTGCTCGAGACCATGCTCTAGCTTAGTATTCTGTGGAAGTATGCACCTTAGGGTTTATTTTTTTACATTTCTGATCAGATGAATCGTTTCTTTATGACATCTTAGTAACGTTCTTCTCTTCAACGCACCAGCTTACGATAATTTGCACTGCTTTCATCAATACATTTTAAATGCAACTGCTTATCATAACCCATTCTGCGATCTGCTTGCTCACAGATCTGCCAAACGTCCCCCGCACCTAATATACCCCTTCGCCCTTCCACAGAATGAGTAACGAGCGTACAAAATGTTGAGCAAAAAACGAAAACACTATAAAGAAAACAAATACAAGCACAAATAATTCCAAGAAATTTACAAAATGCATTGTTACGCACGCGCTGCACTTTTACATTGCCCTGACTCATGTGCAGCAGCGGGCAGCAGCTCAGTCAGACGGCAGAAATAGTAATAACAGCAATAATTATAATAATAATAATAATAACAATAACAACAACATTAGCGACAACAGCCAGGCCACAGAATGCCAGAGACCGAAAGATCCGATCCGATCCGACCAAGCTCTCCGACCAAAAGCCAACAACATTCCAATCCGACACAAAGTTGCCAGACCAGTTAAGAAGCAAGAATGACAAACAACACAACAGAAAAACAAAAACAACAACAACAACAACAACAAAACATAATACAGAAACAACAGTAACAGAGTCAGCAACAGCAGCAAAAACAGCAACAGGCAGCAGAAAAATGAAGAAGTGGAAAAAGACAGAAAGAAATCCCCAGCTCGAATGCATGAAATATTTCTTATGCTCCAAATCCGACGCCAATCACCTACTGGTCAAGTCAAGTGTTGTTATTTTCTAGATATTGTCGGTCTTTTCCACTGATATCTCAACAAAAACAATACAAATTATTGGATTATGATAAGCAAAAGTTTTGTGGTAGACTTTATGGGAGGAGAAGATGTGTGGATTGGATTGGATTGGATGATATCTAAGCCCAGAGCGAAACCTGATTTCCAAAGATCAAAATCAAATCGAGCGCAGAGCTCTTCCGAATTATATATGCATCTACATATATAAATTAAACTTTTTTTGTTGTTTTTTTTTTGCTGTTTTTTGTTTTCTTGTATGGTGATCAAAGTCGTTTCCCTCGAATACTTCCCATTCATAATATCTCAATTCCACAGATTTGTCACATCATCTTCATCATGATCATTATGAGACGTGAATTCCACTAGCTTATTTAAGCGACTGTTACCCATACATTTTGTTGCAGGTTCTTATAATATATTTATTAATAACTAAAAGCTTTTAATGTTGAATAAATATTTAAGAGATACTTGGAAAGAGAGGTATTACTGGGGGGAAGCACAGCCACAGCCAGTCAGATTTCATCACATATGAAACACCTGACGTGGACATGGACATGGACGTGAATGTGGACCTCGGTATGAGTATCTGTATCTGATCACATGTGGCGCCTGTGGCGCACTCGTAATCTTCCCCTTACCGGCACACAGAATCTGTCCAGTCATTTCCACCAACTTAGATCTACCAATTTGATGTCCGCTTCAGCCAACTAAAAAGTGACTAGTATGCCACTTAAATAGTTTTTATTTTTTTGTTAGTTGTGGTGACTTTTACATTGTATCAGTATGTGTGTGTGTGTGTGTGTGTATTTTCTATTGTTTTGCTTGATATGGGCGGCTTGGGTTGTGGGGGGAAGAGAACGGCAACAGGTATGGGCAGGCCAGGCCAGGCCCATACGTATCGGGAGGTGCGAGTTCCAGATAACCAACGTGACGCCGCCTCACGCGAGATAAATAACTTTGCCCCAGAGACAGAGAGAGAGAGAGAGAGAGAGAGAGAGGGAGGGAGAGAAACTTTTGCTAATAACAAATATGACATTTAAATGCGACTAAAAAGGGGGGTGGGGTTAAAGATATACATACATATGTATATTGTACGTGCAGCTGATAATAGCATTTTCTGATATGTATAAACACATTACAGCAGGAATGATATGGCATGTGGTTGCGGAAATTGCAATGAATTATTTCATCATTTTAGGAAATATCCTGGCTGAGGGATTAAGCATAGCAAAGTTATTTCTGGCCTTTAATTCGCTATCTAATTAATTGCAGCTTATATTTAAAGCAGAGCTAAAGATGCCCTGACTTTAATGCAATAGATAATACGATCACGTTGTTCTTTTTTTTTTTTATCAACTTTTTGCACTGTTTGAGTTCCCAAACAAGTTGTCATTTTCCCCCACAAAAATTTCCATTCCCTGGGGGGTGGGAGATGACTTTCTTTATGTCGTTTGGTGCCACGTTTAGTAATCTTTGTAAATAAGCTGCCAACCAAAAACAGGTACATTAACTTGACTCCCGGGGCCTGGTTTGGTGGTATGCACTTTCCCAATCTAGTCGACTATTTTTGTTGCCCCTCCCTTTTTTTTACGACCAACAATTGCCCCGAAATAATGGCCGTTAATTTCAAATGAATTCAAGTCGTAAAATTGAGTAAAAAGTGCCCTGTGGGTGGGTGGACGGGTACTGGGTACTCTTTTGCGGCTGTGCCAGGCGGTGCTCTCCCCTGGATTGGGAGCAGTATAGCGACGCGACATTACTTGAGAGAAGTCGTTAAACCATGTTGAGGGTTCATTGTGGGGTTAGCGGGACACACTCAGTAGTTTCTTGGAATTATGAATATGCGGGGTAGATAATCATAATGTTATGTGCGAGAAATTCAAAGATAAAATTATTCTATTTTGCTAGTCATTTTTGGGAGCATTTCAGAACCTAAATGTATGTTTTCTACGGTGTGTCAAGTACCAGCAAGACTTTAAATATTTGTATTTTGTTATTTCATGCGCTTGGTTGCCCACTGCTAACATTTCTCCGAGATTTATGTATGATTCAGCAACCAGAACACAGAAGGAGGACGGCTGAAAAAGTATTCTGCCCGAGAGTGCAAAAACATAACTAATTAACAAATAAAAAAACATTAGCCCCCATCAGCATTATTGCGCCTTTTTTCTCACACTCATTGTAGGACAGTGTTTTTTTTGTGTAATTTATAAATTGACTCGCTTGGCTAGTTAACGATTGATTTCTTTTTATTTTTCTCTCTTTTCTCTCTTTTTGTTCGAGTAATTTTTCTGATTTAGTGAATGCCGTTGTGGCTCATTGTGGTTGCTGTTTTTGCTGTTGCTGTTGATTGGAAGCACTCCACTTCGGCTTCGGACTTCCAAAACCACACGACTCTACGCGACTCTACACGACTCTACGTGTCGACTCGATGCGACTCTGTCTTGTCGTTTGTTTGTTTGCACGTTCATTCATAAGCTCGAATAAAATTCAAAAACAAACACAACCGCCAGCAACAAACAAAATTCCAATAAAATTTTCATTAACACACAAAAAAAAAAAAACCAAATTCCACGAAATAGAAAACCCAACAAAAACGGGGAGATCCGTTTCGAAAAAAAAACAAAAAAACGAACATAAAACGTAACGAAGCATACCCAAAACATCATCAACAATAGCAAAGCGAACCGCCATCGTAGGCCTAGCCCCCCCAAAAAAAAAACCCGTCGAAGCCAAGCCATTCGGATCGAATCCAAAGAGACCAAACCATTACAAGAGACACCTGCGAAAACGCACAAATAATAATGAAATGCCAGTGCGCCGCTCTACAAGAAATTAACTCCGATACGTGAGCATACAAAGTAAACGGCTTTTTTCGGGGCATTCCACATTCCACACACACACACACACACACACACACACACCAAAAACACACAGCGCAGCGAAGAGAAAAGACGAAAGCGGATCGGAAATTCCAAGATCATGACGTATGTATGTATGAAATGTATGTATGTGCACGCACAATGTCATGTCGTGTCATGGATGCCACTAAATCTGCCATCAGCCATGGGCGATGATTTTGTAAAAAACGGATATGGATTACATAGAGATCAGCTAAATACAGACCAGCGATAAGAGATGATATGGAATGGAGATAAGTAAGGACCAGAGAATTTAGACGCTCATAGTCATAGTCATGACTACATGTGTTTTGTTTTTAATGTTATATCTATAATTATCGCATATTAATATCCCATTTGGGCTCTAACTTATTTTAAATCCTTAATTCCCAAGTCCTACAGTACCCCAAAAAATTCCATGCATAGAACAATCGGTAAGCGTGTCACCAATAAATACACTCCACCGATAACAAGCATAAAGAGCCATCCTCATATCAAAAATCTATTAAGTTATGGCAACAAAAAACACAAAAAAAAAACAACAAGAAAAAATAAACCACCTGATTAAAAATACAAAATACCGAATACCGATCTCTGTGCGTGAACCAAGTCCAAGTAAATGGCGCGGCGCGTCCAGCTGTCGCTTTGAGCGACAGTTGGCCAATTGGAGATGTCTCGCGATAACGATAATAGCCAGGACTGAGATTTGTGATTGGAACACAAGCACACACAATCAATGGTCGTGTCGTGCATTGGCGACGTGGCTTAAGAGGACAAATCGCATGATGTATGCTAGAGATTGATTAATCCCCGCCTACCTCATACAAGAGATAGCACATTTCCAGTACCTACATAAATCCTTTTTGACCAGATCCCTAATTTGCAAAGGATCATCTTTGGGCGATCCTTTAAACAGCAAACAATCAGAGACACAAAACTTAAGCCTAGAGAAACTTTCATTCTCGTGACTTTCACCATTCCGCTATGCTATGGCCCCCACTAAGACCTTGTACATATGTATGTACTCGCATCACATGACCAAAAACCCGGTAACCGGTAACCGGGCAAAGCTCCAGGAGAGCCTTGTGACAATCCCAATAAGCAGTCACGTTCGTATCAAAATATACATTGTTGATTGCACACACAAGGTATTTTATTTTTGCTATTCATTCTTGTTGTTTTTATCGCATCAGTCGAGTATTTCACACACGTCATCATTGTTATCATTATCATCATCACCACCCCAGAGATTGTAGCGGGGGCGCGCGCGCGCGCTCGCTCTCCATCCTTGGGGTATGGGATTGGGATGTGCTGCCGTTGTTTTTCCAATTGCATTTTTACTACGATTGTGAAACAGCACACAACACACAGATGCACTGCTCGCATATGTGTTTGTTCAATGAATTATTATTATTATTCAGTCGATCGGCAGGCATTGAATTTCACAATAACAATAACAAGATAAGAGAGGTAACCCCCCTGTAACCCCGCTACCTACCCACCTCCCCGTTCCATGGGCCCCGCGTAGTAGTGTAGTGCTATGCGATTGTTCCACTAAAATTATTGATATAGACCAAAGTTCGTTTCAATTTATTAGTTAAAAAATTTCCTAGAACTCTTAAGGGATTAGTGACTGTTAGTAAATCCCCGGCCATATCGTAGATATTACTCCGAAAAAATAATCTCCACTCAATCACGATTCCTTGTAGATTTTGATGGCAGGTGGTTTTGGCTCCGCGTTACAAGTGACTTTGGGGTTGATGGAGTTCAATGAAAAGCATTCATAAAATAACCCTCCTCCACTGTTCCCAACTATTCCCCATTTATAGAGCAGTATTTACCTATGACACATATTGTCGTTGTACTGCTACAACATGAGCAATTTTTATGTCATTTCCGGTTCTATTTTCCCCCGCCGCCACCGACTCTTCTGACCTATTTATTTTGTTCGTCATGTTACGAAAAAATAGCACAAATTTCCGGGAAGTGCTACTACTAAAAGCTGGGGAAGGTTATAAAAAGCTCTAAAGGATTTTCATTGCTCGACTATATGATACCCACCATGCGGTGCTCATCAGAGAAGAATTTTCAACTTGATCTTTCCCTTGAGCTCAAAAATGCCAAAAATGTTTCGTGTGGATGCATTCATTTAAATCTTCATTAAGATCACAGATATCTACTATATGTCGAGGCCGAAAGATTTGTATAATCGAAATCAACAGACGATTGAATATATTTAACTAATTTAAACATTAAAATCAAAGATTGCTCGTCACAGTTTTCCAGTCCTGTTATCTGTGCATCTTGATTGTGGATACTTCCAGATAATTATCAATTATAATTGATCGATTGAATTATACCAAAAACGATCCGAAAGTGAGATCAAGAAGATAACTGTACACAGCAGGCTATTAATCCGATATTATATGCCCACTCATACGCTGGGTAAACCGGAAATACGTTGATAAAATAGATGGCCATAGCTCCCAAGGTATGTAGGCACAGAATAATAAATACCCTTTCAATGACTGTAGATGTCATGGATATACATACATACATATCTATCGAGTACACATAGTGGTAGTTGTTCAGCTTCGACGACAATCAATTGCAGTCTTTAAGCTTTTGACAGGGGTCTCCGTCTCCTCCGCCGATACTGGCCGTAAATTACGATTAAATACCCGTATACCATTTCTATACCGTATAATCTTTTGTCAACTATTTTTTGTTTACTTAGTATTTTCATTGGAATTCGGCACATTTTGTGGCTGGTGCTTATTTTTTGTCGGTATTTCGTTTATTGTTTTCGCTTCTCAGAAGGCATCGCATCGATTTGCCCGAACAGCATCGATATTATCATAGGGTTGGGGGTTGCAACTGGAGCTTTGACAATCTCGTTTGTGGACCAATGTGAAAAGGAATGTACAAATGGCTATACTTAAATCTATCAAGTTTCCTTTCGTGGAGTTTCATTTTGATTTATTTATTTTATCCATGCTTCAAATTTATATTTAAATAATATTTTCATTGGTTTCTGTGATATTTTATGCAATTTTATCCGACTTATCCTTTCGTAGAATTTACAATTTTTATTACTTTGCCGTTTCTACATGTTGATTTAATTTTAATTAACTTTAATTAAAATCCGTTAACTACTTGAAATTCCGAAATGGGGAAAACAAGTTTCGCTGATCAATTGAATCGTGTGAAATATCTCGTTTCATTTTTCTCTCTCTCCCCTCTCCCCTCCCCTCTCTCTCTTTCTGTTTCGGTTGTAGTTTCATAATGTCTAGTAATTAATGCTTTGGCAATAATATAGCGCGCTGGTTCAGCCTCCAACCACAAACCCAATCCCGACCCCAATACCCATACCCATACCCATACCAATTCCACTTCCAATAATGATTAATTATTATAGAAAAAAAAAGAAACACAGCAACAATTATGGTATACATGGGTTAATGAATGAATCAAAGGCCCTTGGGTTTACCAGTTCCGGTCTCTGCACAGAGTGCCCAAGAGCCCGGGCCCTAGCCCTTCTTTATATATATATTTTCGCTTCTTTATCTATGCATATCCTTTCCAGTTTGGTTTTTTGATTGACTTTGCGGTTGGAAATATAAGTTGAAATCCGCTTTGGCTTATACAACATTTTTGTGGTTTTGTTGTTTATCGAGGTGTTAAATACTTTTATACACACACACACACACACAGACACACTAACAGGCAGATACGCGCCACGCACGCATACATTTTTATTATTGAATGAATGGGGGCCCGCGGGCCCACACACACACAACATACGAGTACGGAGACAAGCACGAAGCCGGCCCAGGGCTGGCACGGTGCACGCTGTCGATCCCATAGTACGTACCGTACTACTTGCATGTCTAGCGCTCTCGCTCTCTCTCTCTCTGTCTGCCTCTCTCTTCTCTTGAACTGTCTGGCCTGTGGCACTCTCTCTCTGGGAGTACTGGCTAAACGAAAAAGCTGTAGCTGCAGCTGCACTGCACCTAAACGATGCAAAAGCTTGAAGCCAACTTTGATCTATAACTACTACTGCAATAAGGAAAGTAAATCCTGTAGCACTAGGATGTTGGGCCAAATAAATAAGAGAGATAAATCCAAATACATTGGCATGATCGCTGCAGCCTAGCCAAAAACCCGCGCATTTGCAGTCAAGCAGTTCAATTGCTTTTCCGTTTGGAGAGTGCTTAAGCGATTGTTCTCTCCATCTCGCTCTTTCTATCACTTGCCATGTGTGTGAATGAATGCAGCGCAGCCGCGACGAGTAGCGTAAGAAGCACAAACAACAACAACAGCAACAAAAAAAAGCGAGGGAACGGTGAATCAAGTGAATGAAATTTTTTAGCGCGTTTTTTTTTCTGTGTGTAATGACATTTTCAAGTGTCCGACCCGACCCTCAGCTCTGGCGCTCAGCCTGTGTGCGTGTGTGTGTGTGTGTGTTTGTCTGACTTTGAGTGTGGAATGCAAGTGAGTAAACAATGATAATTGTCGGGTAAAGAACGAGAGGCAGCCACAACAACAACAATAACAACAGCAACAGCAATAACGTTTTAATATAAAATATGATTTGATAAGCTTTTCTGCTCTCTCTCTAATCTAGGCATGGGCATGGGCATTTCCCCTCTCTTTTCTATAACCATTCTACATACTCCTCTCTGCTCTCCACTCCTCCCCTGTTCGTTGCTTTGCTTTGCTTTCTGTTTTGATAGGGGGGTTAGGTTAGCCAACATTTTATTTGGTTACACTTATTATTTATGATTCCTTTCGTTTCGTTTCACTTCTTCATCCATTGCCCAATTTTTGACGTGTGAGTGCTGGAATGTGCATTGCACAAGGGGGCCGCCTCTCCCCCTTCCCACCATCACCCCGTCTTCAACCATCATGTGTGTGTGTGTGTATCTGTGTTTGTTGTTTGATTTTGGTATTTGGTATTTGGAAGTTATCAATGAAATTGTGTGTTTCTCTCTCTCTGTTCGGGGGCGTGAGTAGAGTAAAAAATTGTAGTTATTCGATTTCATTCACAAGGCAGGCGCTTTTGGATGGGCCAGAGACCCGACCCCAAAAATTGGGGCCCACAGACCGGAAAAATATAGCCCAAATCAGTTATTTACCTATTTGTTTAGTGTGTGCGGGCAAGGAGGCGGGGTTAGGGTGCCATATTATCGGCTTTCTTATCGCCACTACACCCGTCCCTCCTCTCTTCGGTTGCTGCATTTAAAGCTCCCTCCGATGTCCGATGTCAACATATCATTCGATCCATGGAGGTGGCACTGAATTGTCAACAAATTAAACCCATTCATGGAAAGAAAATATGAATGAAATTTAATAGATTCTGAATGGGATATCATTGTAATTAGCAAACGCTATTCCGTTCATTAATCTTCTCTTTAAACAGTCAGAGAAACAAAGACCCGAGCATCTAAAAGTTTACACTATTCAATCAAAGTTAAATCATTTAATTACATTTAATGTAAAACATGGATGTGTTTCCTTTTAAACACTTATGGAATTCTCTTGATATGGGAAGTTTTAATCAAGGAAAAATCTTGTAAATAAACCAAATAAATCTCAGCAAAATATGAGAAAATATAATCTTAGCGTGGCAAAAGTATTTCATTCCCATAATCCCCTCATATCCCATCCCAGCCATCAAAGGAGTCTACTCTTCAATGATGGAATCAAATCCACTGACATTTTCTGTCATAAGTCAAGCTAATTAATTCAAACTCTGTATATTCCCCAAAATGATTCCATTCCACATCCCCCTACCCTCCACCATCATCCCATAATGTTATCAGTTGCCGCTCGTGCGCCCCCGTTCATCTCTCTTGTTGTTCTCTGCTCCGCTCTGATGATTCGCTGCTCTCCTCTGGGGCTCTGGGGCTCTGGTCTCTGCGCTCTGTCTCGAGGCTTGTCAAATTTGACATTTGCTATTGAACCGTTCATAAAATAGGCGCCAGACAGATTGGGGCGCCCCCCGTATGCTGCGCGAACAAAGGAGAATGCTCTACGATTTTTCTTCAGATTTCAGATTTCATCTTTCGTTTTTCTGTTTTTCTGGTTTTGTTTTCTTGTTATGATTTATTAAACATTTATTTGGTTTAATGAATTAATTTGATTTGATTTCGACAGCGTAACGGAAATACTTGTAGAATATAGCAATCTGTGTGTGTGTGTGTGTGTGTGTGTGTAAGCGTCAATTGAGGGGCGCCAAAAAGGCGCAATGCACGACGCAATTGTCTGAGCTAAACGTAAAACGAAAGAAAAACTGCATAACGAGAAGAGCAGAGCAGAGCAACAACAAAACGACAAGACAACAATGACAACTGTACAGGAAAAGTATATTACAACGTCCGTGAAGAGGGGCGCAACAAGATAGGCGGGGCGGGGCGGGGCGGGTAGGCTAGGCTACGAGTAGCACTAGGCAGCACTAGCATAAAATAAAACGCAATACATTTCCACAAATGTCGGGGAGAAAAAATACATAAAAACAAACAACTAGAAGGCAAGGCTAGCTTTCGGGAGAAGGGCCGAAGCTTTAGATACACTTCGTAGATATTTAGATACTATACATATGTACATATATATTTATGATCTAGTTCTTCGATCTTGATGCAATCTTTGAGTCTCTGAAATTGAAGAAAAATGTATCCGATTTTTGTGTGCTCTTTTTTCTATGATTTTAGATTGAGTCAATCATACTATTCGCAAAACATATTGAATTGAATTGTTTATTATTTGTATTAATTATTGTCTCAGAAAGTTAATTTTAGAGCGTTTTTAATCATTTGATTAAGATTAAATTGAACATAATTATTTGAAAATTTAAGCAGCGAGTAACGAAAGAAACCTAAATTAACGATGGGCGGCGTGCCCTTGCTCTTAATCGCTCCCACATTGATGCTCGATACGCACAAGCGAATGCTGCAAAAGAGAATTTCCGGATCTAGTTCTCTGTTTATTGGCTTATTGGAATACAATTTGGAACAATTTATTTGAAATCTGATTAAATGCATTGAAAGGCTACCTGCCAGGGAATACTTTGAAAGCAATTTTTGTACATGCCAAAAACGATCTATAATGCTCTTTACAGCCCTGTTTATAGCTCTGTTGCTCGCTGTGTGTTACAAACGTCTAATCAAAGGAATGGGTACGCTTCCAGTACTTAGAGTACAACAGAACAACAATAACAGCAATAGTTGTTAGGCTATTAAGTTCCGCTTAAATTGTTTTCACATTTGCCTTATGCCCCGCACCGCCCCGCCCCGCTCCAATGCCACAAGCATACACACAGATACACATAACACACACACACACACACGCAAATAGAGACATACGAAACACAACAAAAACAAAACAGCGCCAGCGCCAGCAGCAACAATAAAAACAAAAGCAAAGTGCGAGAGAGGCACAAAGAACCTAATCAAGAGCAAAACGCCGCAAATAAAGCAATAAACAAGACACAAAATATTGTTGTTTTTGTTTCGCCCCCTCTCTCTCTCACTCTTTCAGTCTTGTTCTTTATTTCTGTCTCATTCGCAAGAGCGGTTCTGAAATATTCGTAGCTTTCCGCAGCAGCAGCAGCAGACCCTGTTCCAAAGACCCTGTTCTCAAAGCTCCAGTTCCAGGGGCAACAGCAACCAGACAAACAACAAGAGCAGACAGACAGACGCAAGTTGAATGAACAGAGAGGGACAAAAACAAAAACAACAACAACAGAGGCAGGCCAGCAACAGCAGAGGAACCACAAGAAAAGGTACACCACATCCTAGAGGTAAAGGGCAAAAACTAAACGAAACAAAGAGTCCGAAGCTTTGGATACCCTTACAGGTATTTCATTAGCATAATATGCTAAACATTAAATACGAAATTATTATTCTTACCGATCGTTCCGATTCTTTTTTGTTTTTGTTTTTTTTTTAACTTTGTGTAAGTGCTACTGCTCGTTCTTCTGGCAGCTATATGCTATAGTGATCCGATCTTGATGGATTTTGGATCTGCAACAAAACAAAAAAGGAGTGTAAGAATTTTCAGCGGAGTTTTAGCTTTAAAATTAAAAGACTACTTTTGAAAAGGATTATTTATATATAAATATTTATTACAAATTAAATATAATATATTGCAGCTCAATAATATTATAGCTAAAAACGAAATTGAATAACGATCAATAAGACCTTAGACCTTCAGAATGATTTGCGATTGCTAGGCTAGCAGGCGGAATTTCCTAGGAATTTCATAATTCAATATAGTTAGTATTCTAGAACTGATTGATTTCATTAATATTTTATTTCATTTTATTTAATTTTTTTCTAGTTAGCTTTTATTTATTTTTTTTTTTTTTTTTTTGCTTTTTCTTTTCCTGCCTTCCGTTACATTTGTTGCTGTTTCTATTCTATTCTATTCTATTTTCTCTCTTTTTTCGATTTTATTTGTATTTCTATTTTTATTATTGTTGTGGCTCTTGTACTGCTCTTCTTCTATTTAGTTGCTGATTTTGTGTTGTTGTCGTTTGTTTATTCAATTCTCCTACCGCTTCCCCTACCTCTGGCTACCGCTGCTGCTGATGCTTATACTGCTGCCTCTGCTTCTCCCCTATTGTTGCTGCTTTTGTTATTACGTATTGTAAAAATGTACGTCTTCATTTTTGTTGTTGTCTAATTTATTTCTATTTCTACGCCGCCGTTAGTTTGTCCTCAGATTGAAAAACAAATTACCATAAATGTCGTTTTTTTGTTTTGTTTTTGTAATTGTAATTGTAATTGTAATGCATTAATTGTATTACAAATATTGTTGTAGCGCGCGCCAAAAGCACAAAAAAAACATCCATAAAATGGAGAGAGAGATTACTGTTTGTCCCCCCGACAGTGTCGCGCTTCCCCACTCACTGTACGCCTGAGAGAGAGAGAGAGAGAGAGAAGTAATCAAGCAAAACGAAATTCTAGAATCAGAAAGAGAGGCGCACCCGGCTGCTGACTTAATAGAGGATCGGTATTGTGTCAAGCGCTGTCTTATAAATTCATCCACGGCCAGATTTGGGGTAGGGAAGGTTGGGCTACCGCCCCGTGGCCTCCACATGAAAGAGTTGGAGGGTACACCCCACAATTACAAAATAACACAAAAATTGTGGGGTATTTTTAGCCCTTTTTTTAAAGCATTTTTTGTGCATTCTTTTTAGGGAACTCTGCTACAAATGAGGGCCTACATCAATGCACTTTGGAAGTCATTAAATTTCCCAAAATTAAAAAAAAAAACATACAATTTTCAGCTATGTATTTTCCGAAAAGATTTCTGTTGAACTATCATTAATTAATCTTTACCAAAAAATGTAGTTTTTTGGTGTCAAGAAAATTTTGGTTGAATGTTCAGTATTTAAACCCAAAAAAAAACACCCATTTAATATTGTTAATATGTACTCTATTATTTTTACAGCTCTTCCAAGCTTTAAAGGTCATTCCGTGGAAAGCCCATGGAGGAGCGCCCCATTTTCGAAGGGTGTTTAATGGAAACATTGACCAGCAAAGCCCTAAAGTAGCGCAATGCATGATGCGGCACGCACTCGCACGCACGTAAGCAAGCGTAAGCCCAACCGCAAGAAGAAGCGGGATAGACAGAGAGACAGACAGGAAGAGCGCGTGTCCAAAGCCCAGGTTTACAGTTGTTCGGGTCTGGTCTCACAAATCAGATTAGAGAGAGGGACAGACAGACAGACAGACAGACAGAGAGAGAAAAATCGAGTGAGGGGTTCGTTCTGAACCCCGACGACATCCCCCTCCTGAAACCCACTCTTGTTGTCTGGTATTGGCCCCGAACGTGGTATAAAAATAAAACAAGAAGATCAGCAGACGACAACGACAGACACCACAAGACGCGACCCTTAGAAGGGGGGAGAACTGAAAGCGAATGCTGGCGACAGCTGAGGCACAAGATTTACATCGATCACACTTTTTATGTCACATGAAGAATCGAATCGGGTGGAGAAGGAGCAGGAGGAGGTGGAGGTGGAAGAAGAACAACAACAACAAAGCGATTGCAGCGATGGCATTTTGGCGAGACAGTTGGGTGACACAGAGACGACAAGAACCAAGCAGACGGATACATGAGAGCCCCCAGAGAAGTCCCAAGTCTTATCCAATGCCCATAGCCCATAGCCATAGCCATACCCATCCCCCATGGCATGATTTAAGTATTGCCAGGGCAGACGATCAGACACCAAATCCAACACCAAATCCCAAACCAGAAGACAGATGGGGGGTTTACAGGGTGGCAGGCGGCAGAAGAGATCTGATGATGGGTAAACGTAAGAAAGAGATAGTTCGGGGGAAAGTCACACAGAGAGAAAGATGGGGAGAGGGAGGAAGAGGGAGATGAGAGCTGTGTGCGGACGAGGCCATTAGATGATCGCCCCGTCTAAATTTAAATGTCTGTGCGTTTAAGTTGCAAGGCAAAAATAAATCTACATAAAACGTAAACAACACAAAAAGTTTTATTTCATTCCATTTCATTTCGTTTTGTTTCGTTTCGTTTTATTTCGTTTCGTTCCTATTTGTTTCTTTCGCTTGTAATGACAGATCACAAGATCTCTCCTCCTCCCTCGAGTCTCTAGACTGGTTCTGGGATCTGCGTATATGTAGATGGTTGCTAAGGGTGGTTGGTGGGCTCGGGGTGGTTCACAAAATGTAAAATACATTTTTACATAGAACCAACCTCGCTTATGCGAAATAAATAAGGTAAAGGTTGGTAAACATGTTGACAAGCTGAGATCTAGATCTTGTAAATAAAAGGGTAGAAACAAAATAAAAGGGTATACATGTATATAATGGAAATATTCAACTAGAAAAGAGCCGAAAAAAAGCTATCAAATTACGTTTTGTGAAAGCGGTTGGCTGCGAATATATCTTTAATGATAATGCTGTAATAAATAAATTACACAGGGACGATTCTTAAAGCAAAGAAACAAAGAGAAAAGAATTTGGTTGTATGAAAATAAGAAGAACATTTCGCAATATCTTTAAGATCTTTAAGCACAATTCCTTTGCAAGGATTCCTTGGTGAATATATGTATATTTTATATATTAATTTTTATATGTTAATTTTTTTTTATTAATATTTTAAACTCTGTCTATCAAGGTTTTTATCTCTGTAATTTTTGGCTTAGCCTACCGTTATTCCCTTTATGGCTATATCCATTTCTATATGCCCATAATCAATTCTGATCAATTAAGCAAATGAAGATCGTTGCCGTAATCTATCCAAAAAAAAAAAGTAGAAGAACAGACCCTGATGTCATCTATATTTTGGACCAACTCTGTGATCAATTATTGATGAACGAAACGCCTAAAGCAGTTTTTGGATTCAGAAACATTCCTCCTCCCCAAGCTTCGATTAGTCACAAGCTGGAATTCCGTTCGTTTGAATCACAAGAAAACAAATTAAGAATTCTCTGAACTGAGAATGGAATTGTCTAGTATATTCTGTCTGATGATCTGATGGAACAAGAATTGTGGTACATTTCCACCCTCAACAAGATTCCAATTTCTATACTGGTGGGGATGTGAAAAGTCTTTTCACCTTTGACTCGCTTTTCACGACTTTCTACAGAACGAACTCGAACTCTCATGGCCCCTCTCTGTATAGTTCCCCCTCATCTTTAATGGTCGGCTACCCCAAGGACTTAATTCGTTCGCCCCCCAGCAACCCCAAAAAAGATAATTTCAACTTTTCGTTTATTTTTAAACTGCATTTTCTTTCTGTGTCGTGGAGCAGGGAGCAGGAGGGGGGCCGATGCGAATGGTTGGGAAAATTAAAAATAGCAAAAAGCATTTCTATAAAATAAATAACACGAGACAAAACCAACACACACACACACACACAGTCACACTCACCAAGGGGGGGAACACTCTGCTCTGCTCTACTCTGCTCAAAAGGTGCATTCTCTGCTCTGGTCTGTGTGCGCGCGGCGTCTGCATTTTCTTAATTTAATTTTCGTGTTTCAGTTCACGATCAATTTCATTCTAATGATTGTAATTAAAAACATTTTGCTAGACAGACCAAGCCAGAGCGCTGCTCTCTCGCCCACTCACGCGCCGTCCCGAAAAGCAAAACATTTAGCGCTTGGTTGAATATGAAATGAAAAATACAGTATGTTGGAACGGGGGGCATCGGTCGGTCGGGTATCCTCCTCCCTGTCCGACTATTGCAGTTTTTTTTGTGAGTGCGCGAGACCGAATGAGTGTCGCGCGTGGGATGCCTCCCCTCGACCTCCGCTCTCTGTCACCTTTTCCGCTGTTTGCTTTGCCGAATTTCGTGAGATAACAAACAAACAAAAAATACACATCCTCTCGGCTCTGCAGAGCGGAACCATCCAATCCATCTGTTGTGAATTTCAATTCACATTTAAATGCTATTGCATCTGTGTCTCTGGCTGTCTCAATGAAAGTCTCTTCGGGCACAGGAGGGAAAGTGAGGGAAATTTAACTTAAAGTTTCCTGAATCGATTTATTGGATTTTGCAATTCCCTCTACTCAAGTGGAAGCTTTTATGCTACGCCCAAAAGAAAAAGAAGAAGCGCTACGAATCAATTAAAAAACATTGTATACAAAATACAAACACACAAGGAAAACCATAAAAAAAAGAGCTTCTAGTTGGCGTTAGTAGGTCAGGTCAATATAAATCATAAAACGGCATTCCATTCCCAGCAAAGCACATTCCATTCCATTCCCATTCGAGTTCCATGGCCATTCGAGGCACGCACTGTGTCCACACAGCATCGCATCCCATCCCATCGTCATGGTAGTCTCCATCACATCATCATCATCTTGCTGCTGCTGCTGCTGCTGCTCTGGCATCCCGGATGCATGGATGCATAGGGGGATAGGGGTTGGGGATGCATGCAAAATGTGCAATGTCAAATCTAACAACGAGCACAATGACTCAAAGCTTGAAGCTCGAAGCCTGATGCTGCTGTTGCTGCTGCTGCTGCTGCAGATTGTGGGCTATAAAAAGCAAGCAACTAACTTTCCAAATGCCAATAAGCGCCGCCGTTGCCGCCGCACACACACACACACATTCAATCTCGCATACAGGAAAACAGATTGAACAAACCACAGTCATTATGCATAGTGTATGCAAGCAGGCAGGCATGTGCTTGATATTTTTCAATGGGTGACGACGACAACGACAGCAACGACAGCAACGATAGCAACAACAACAACAGCGCCACAGCGACATTTAACTGAAAAATGCAATAAACAACATTCCAAGCTAAACTCCCATGAATACACCATGCACATGCACACATACCATACCATACAGCCTGTGGCACCATCCAGCCAGCCTATCGTCGAGGCAGCAGCAACAGCAGCAGCAGCTATAACAGTGCTGGGTCATTATGCGCATGTGTCGACCATTATCGTGCAATCATGCCAGAGATCTCTCTCTCTCTCTCTCTGTACTTCTGGCACTACACTTCTCTGGTGGGGGCATCCAGTGAAGGGAACTACTGGATATGGAAGAGCCACCTAGTAGCAGTGGGTCACGACTGGATTAACGAGTCAGGCCAAGAGAGTAGGTGGAAAGGAATCAAACTGCGCATGGGTATGGGAATCCCAGCAGAAGTAGGAGCTCAGGCAGTTTGAATTCATTCATCAAAAAGGACATACGGAACGGGGAGAAGATAATGAGAATCAGCATCACAATCAGATACATTCTAACACCAAGGAATGGCTTCAATTCTTATAAAGATCTAGATGGAGATCTGTTCTCTGAAAATCTTCGCCAGCCAAGAGGCACATGCGAAAAGTGTCATAGAAAATTCCCGGAAATGCGAAAACAAACCACATACATGTCCTGTACATGACGCCACATATTGATGCTTGACTCGAGATGCACAAGCGATTGATTGCTGCAAAATAGAAAGCCCAAGAACGCGGAACAATAGACCACACACACACACACATGGTAGCGGCGTTCAAAGATAAAAAAAAAATATTTTAGTATGGCACTACATCCAGTGACTGCTACTTAGCTACATACATATGTAAATTCTCCAGTAAGTGAATTGGTGGCCCACTTAAGCAGCCACTAACTAGCTAACTAAACAAACTAACTATCCCAAGCGACCAAGCAACCATCGAACGGCCTTGAGCCACCCATTTACCCCTTCTTTGAGTCACAAAAGAGAGCAAAAAAAATACAAATATAAAACTAGTTTTCTTTCTTTTTTTACTCACAAAAAATATGTGGTCCAGAGTTCAAGAGAGAGGGAGAGAGAGAGGAGTAGGAGTACATTCCCCTCAGGGTTTCCCCTTCCCATCACCCAAATGACATTGTCAATGTCAATAGCAAGATCGTTTTCTCTACGTTTCCTTTAGCGGACAGCGGACAACGGACAGCGGACAGCAGACCGACCGACCGACCGACCGACCAACCACATACAGAATATGCGCATATCTTGAGAGACTCTGTCGAGACGATGGAGATCTTTTCTGGCTTGTTGCATACGCTTAACGGTTTGCAACCTTTACCTGGTGGCGTTACTCGCAGTACCCCACACCACCCCACCCCATCCCAAAGCTGCCTGCCACACAGCCTCCACTTCAAGTGATTAATGAGCCCAAAAACGGACAACAGACATTGCCTTGTACTGGCACTGGGGTACGGATACGGATACGAGGCAAGACATGGATGGATGTGTACATATGTACATATATATGGATTATATGTAGATGGTTTTTGGATACGAACACACAGGGTAGACACACACACACACACTCTGGAACTTTGTGTCGACTTTTATGAGCAATTAAAAAACTATTACAGACCAGAGTCAGCAGTATGGATGGCAAAATGCATTGTGTACTGGGGGATTTTTTTTTGTTTTTTTTTTTTTTTTTGTTTTATGTTAAACGATGACGTTTTTATGGGCGCCACACGAGTTGTGGGTCGAGGTCGGTCTTCTGTCTTTAAGAGGCGCTACGCATGCGCAGTGCCCTGCCCTGCCCTGTCTCAACTCTCTTTATGGAATGCGGAAATGTTTGGGCCCCTCGCTCTTTCTGTTTATATTTTTGTGCATATGTATATCTCTTTTTTTTTAAGGTGTATAACTCAAAATGCACCCTAATGACACACATAAAGAGACACACACCACTCCACACGACTCTTTTTGTTGCTTTGTTATTTATTTCTTGTAAATTAATTGAGGGGCCATTAAACTTTGTTTTAACGAGAAAAAGAGTGCGGGGACAAATTGTCATTAAAAGGGTTGTTGTTCTTGTTGTTGTCGGATTGTACGAGAACCAAATGAAACAGATGGAAAAGAATACGGTTATTTATGGCACTTTTTTGTTGGTTTTTTTTTTCTTTTGCTGTAATTTATAACTCTTCTCTTTCCTTATCGTTGACTCTCGTTTTTGAATGCGTTTTTGGTGGTTTATCTATGATATTTATTGCATTCAAAATTATCTGACGCGCATAAATTTTCATTTTATTCTGAGGGTCCTTATAGTCTTTATTTGTTATATTTTAGGGGGTAGTCTTTGTAAAGGGGAATATTTTGTAATGTTTTCAATAATATTAAGTTTCCACATTGCATGTACAAACAAAAAAAAACCGAATATTTCGGGGGAACAAATTATTTGTTAAAGAGTTTCAAAAATTACGACTGGGGTAGGTTTGAATTAAGGAAATTTCACTGCAAGAAGAATAACTTATATTGCGATCAGGCAATTTTCTTTAATTTGCCCTCTTCTGTGCATCGTCGTCTCATTCGATTCGAACTCCACTTGGACTGCGACTTCGACTCTACTCTGCTCTGCTCTGCTCTCTCTCATTCACGCGCCGTTCACATATAACTTAAAACGTGATTTTTACATGGCGCAAAATGCTCTCAGAGAGTGAGAGAGATGGTGTTGCCGCTTCTTTCTTTGGCATTCTTGACTGCAACAACAACAACAACAACAACAACAACAACAACAAGAATCTGCTTCAGACGAAGGTCTGCCCCTCAACATTGGAATGTGGCACAGCACTTTACACCCTGCCTCTGCGTTTGCCTCTGCAGCTGTTGCTACTAGTTTATTGAAAACAAAAGCACAACAACAGCATAGAAGGAGAGGAGAGGTGGGGCAGCCAAGCAAAATAAGTTGACTGGCAAAGGCAAGAAAAGAGGGGGAAAGTATGTACATTTTACGGCATGTTAACTGTCTCCTGGGGATAAGCGCATAGGAAGAAACACATGCGAAAGCCAAAGAGAGCGCCGCTGCCACCGCATGATGAATGAGAGGTGAAAGGGCGTGCCAGAAGAGGCAAAGGGATATTCGAAATTCGAATCGTAGGACAGGACAGGATCGTGCCCGCAAATACAGTTTTTCATGCCCTAGAGAGCTGGAAGGGTATAAGCATTTCCCAAAAAATGTTTGTAATGCAGAAAACATAAAATTGAAATCTCCATAGAAATTATGGATATTCAATGATACAAATTCAAGATTCCAATTTCATATGAGCAAACCGAAATCGTATACAAAATTCGATACAAATCGGATTACCATAATGTCATTAGGTAAAGTTGTTAGCGAACATTTATTTACTTCACAAGGTAAAATTGCAAAGTACAGTGTATCATTTTTATATACAAAATATTCCTGTATAAATTTCCTCAATTTAATTCGAAAAGCATCAAAGGGTATCAAATGGTGCGATCTACGCCCTTGCTTGCTACTTTTATGAATGTTTTTATTGCGTAAATGTTAATCGTGACATTGTTTCGACTTTCGTTTCAGTTTCGTTTTCATTATCATTTTTATTTCTGGTTACATCGCACGAAAATGAAAGGGAATGGAAGGGAAGAGAAGGGAAGGGCCTTAAACGACTGCAGTCGACGCAGGCAGAGAGAGGCAGGCAGGCAGCAGCAGCAGTCAGCCATCAATCACACACACCACACGCACGGGAAAAACGGAAATAAATTTAGAAAAACAAAAAAAAAAAACAAAAGCAACAAAAACTGCAGCAGTGGTGCTAGGGGAAGGGAAGAGAGGGACAAAGGGCAACAGCATAGAACGGAACAGGCAAGGAGGCAAGGAAAACAGCAGCTAGTGTGGAGAAGAGACAGAGATAGAGATGGAGATGGAGACTGTTGGCTATGTAACGGAAGTGCGTCTAATTGAGCAACTGACAGAATGTGCGCGTCTGCACGGGGCGGGCACAAGAAGAGACAGGCAGCAAGCAGCAGCAGCACGCCCCTAAAACGGTAGGAGAAATGATGCCCAGAGACAGTTGGACGACGACACCCTGCCCTCCCCACCGCTCCGCGCCCATTCCTCAGGGAAACCATTGCTGCTGGGGCAGGGGCAGGGGTGCTATCTCAATCAATGTCTGGTGTCTGGGGCTGGAACTGCCTCTGAGGGAATGACTGACAAGCAACACGTGGGGTGTGGTGTGGTGTGGCGTGGCGTGGCTTGCCCTGTCAGTTGGCCATAAAAGCTCAAGACTCTCCACAGACCTGAATGGGGGGTGAAGGAGGATCCCAAACGCACATAAAACGCATTGCAAACGAATATCTGAATGAAAGAAGCTGCTGAGCTGCTGGAAGGAGCCAAAAGGAGCCTGGAAAGAGATACAAGAGGGGAGGATCGAAAGCAGCCGTAAAACTGATCATAAAAAAAAACAGCTTAAGCGATAATTCAAGCAAGAAGAATGAAAGAGGATCAGGATTGATGTATTTTTGTAAACAAAAATCAGGATGTACATATGTATGTTTGCAATAATTATGTATTTAATTTATTAATTAAATATTAATTATTAAAAATGTATTAAGCTTGATGTTTGACGTGGGACAGATTGAAGTACATTTCAGGTAAATGGCACACGACATGCATTTTGTTCTGGCATTCTCTGGCATTATTCTTTGCACTTTTGGCTGTCCTCAGTTATCGATGAATAAATCTCCTGAAGTCGCAATGAATGCTAGGAAAATTTATGTATATGTATAAATGCCAGAAATATCTACTATAAATGCCAGTGAATATATCTACTATAAATGCCAGAAATATCTATTATAAATGCCATAGAAGATATCTACTATAAATGCTGAAAATATGCATACATCAAAGTGCACCAAAAATCAGATAGTCCATCTCAAGTATTCCTTGTACGAATGTGGAAAGTTCAATGGAACTTTCAACACAGAATTCGCATCAATGGAAAGCCACTTAGAGCCTTATCATTGACCAACAGATCTCTGGGCGCTCTCTCTCTCTCTCTCTTTCACTCTCTGGCAGCGGACCAGAGACTTGGGTTTCTGGCTTTGCCTTTCCAATTGAAACTATTTCCGGTCTCCCCCGTCCCCATTCGATGCCCGACAACGTATAAAGAAACACATTAGTGCAATATATGTGTGTGCTATGTAGAAATGTGTGCAATTGCAGTGGCATGCCACATGCCACATGGTGCCACTGCCACTCTCCACTCTCCGCTGCAACGTCTCAAGAGTGGCTCCTGTGTCTGTGCTCCACAACTGGTGGGAAATGCCCAGACGGTGAGTGTGCAATTGAGTGACTGTGTGATGCGGTCCGTTGCCTGTCTTGGCTGGGGGCTCTGTGGTCTGAATCTAGAACTGGAAATGGAACTGCTAATGCGGTTTGGGTCTGCTTTGGTTTTTTCCCTTGCCAACGACAGCCAAGGCATCCCGCCATTGGGGCTACAATTTATAGAACGATCCTTATAGTATTTATTTAAGAGAAATATCTTGACTCAGTGGTCTGTCAAAGATCCCCTGTCTTCTAGCTACTTCTAGGTAGCGTATTCCATGCGTTGGTATGGCAATTTCTAGTTTTTATGCTGCTGCTGGAGCAGTCGCTGCTGCTGCCAAGATATTATTATTGCAGTTGTTGTTGCGACAGACGCGCCATTTGTTACACATTATTTAGAATCCAACGCCCACCACCAACACCATTCTTCTCCCTCTCTTAGCAATCCAGTATTTTCCCCACCCTGCTTGGGGTTTTATTTTTTGCTCCATCCGGAATTTTTCCGATATTTATTGTGGCCGTCGAGTTATTTGGAACTGGGCCATGCGGAAATACCAAAGTGAAATATTGGAGGCTTCGTTGGATGATATATCCGGCACACCCCCACCCACTACTGTGCCCCTAGCCTTCGTTCACACATTTTCTGTTTTTTCTTTTTTTTTCCTGTTCCCTCCTATTGACAATCAAATCAGCATAAATTTCTCAAGAAAATTCCAGGTCGTCCCCTCTTTATTTTTTTTCAAATACATTGGAATGTGACACAAATTAAGCACAAACGATGGAGCGACACAGAAAGAAACTAAATAGAAATGGAATGGAATGGAACTTACCTTATGGATGGGATCTATCGCCCTCCGTCTCACTCTTTCCTTTATTGTTGTTATAAATTTCGAACACGTTCCCTGATAATATCTTACTGCTGCACTTTCTTTACAGCTGCATGCATGCGCCCCAAAGAAAAGCTTTCGAAACAAAACCAAAAAAAAAAAACCACACACAACTGTAATTTTCCAGAGTATTATTTTCGGGTTAAGAGAGCAAATAGCACACTAGCACACACACACACACACACACAACGTGTGTTGTGTGGGGGGAGAGAGAGATGCTGGGAGAGAAGCGCCGGCTCACGAAATTTGAGGAATTTTCTAATCGAAATTTCTGATCGACTTCGGCCTCTCTTTTTACTCTCTCTCTCTCTCTTTCGCTCTCACACTGTCTCCTTTCTTTTATTTTGGTTTTTTCTTTGTCTAACAATTTGATTTATTTAGGTTATCATTTTTTTTAGCCTATGTTGCTGGCACTTTACAAATATTTTTTTGTTATGTTGTTGTTGTTGTTGCTTTTGTCACATAACATTTTCTCACATTTTTGTTCACATGACTTTATACTTTCACACCTTCGCGGCATTCGAATCAGATCAGATCTCAGATCTTCATGTGATCTCAATGATGCATTCTGTTGTTGTTGATCTGTAATGAGAGCGAGAGAAAGAGGAAGAGAGAAAGGGAATATAAATTATTACGTTAAGACATGGTGGGGATAAATTTTTAAAAGTTTTAAAATATAAAGAAATTAAATATTTTTTGAAGCATTACATGACCTGCCAGAAATTCCCTCAAACACAATAAAGTACAGTACAGTACACACCTTTCTTAGCAGTCTATATTTGTTTGTTTTTTTTCTCAATCTTTATGGCCTTAAGGAATTCCATTAAATCTCTTGCAAGCCAAGGAAAAAAAATATTGCTGCAATTTAGCTCCACCTAAAAATGCAACACAGTCCAAAACAACTCTCACAATTCTCTCAGAAATAACCATTAGGCCCCACCCAGATAATTCAGCAGCAACAACTTTCGCGCCAAGTAATAGATAAAAAGTGCACTACAAGGCGGAATATAAATAATATAAATAAAATATGAACTAAATCGAGAATACAAAAAAAAACTTTATCAAACAATAAACCCAACAACTTATTACATCAGCGTCAAAAAGTGCAGCAAGAAGTAGCATAAACAGCCACGCCTTTTTATACAACAACGCAAAAAACATATTCTGTCTGTGTAAAAAATAAAGTGCAGTCTAAAAAAAAAAGGAATGAAGCCCAAACGTAACCGAAAGGCAAACAACAACAAAAATATGCAGTAGGAACAGTTTAGAGCTCAATGATACTACAAATAAGGTATAAGGGACTACCCTCGGATTTCCAAGGAAATGTATGAATTTTATTGACGATTTTTCAAAAGAAAGAATAAATCAGGGAAGGGTACTTGAAATTGTTTTTGAAATTTACCAATTTTAAACCATAAAACTTAAATATATTTCCTAACAAACTTAAGTATTATTAGAGCAATTATATTCGCACATTTATAATAGTTCATGAACGGTATCGAGAATGGTAATAAATTTCTGGACTATTCCTTAACTATTTTCTCTTATTCTATGTTTACTTCAGAATTATGGATGTCCGCTAAAGAATCTATACAACTACGTATAGGGTAGCATTACCAAGCCTAAAAGTAACAACCCCAACCCTCTCTTGAGCCATAAACGAGGCCAGACAGACGCTCCCCACCTATCTCTTTCTCTCTTACTGACTGTTTCTCAAACTCTCTCTTCCCACCGAACAGTCACGTGGGGCGTTGTGTGCGGCACGCGAATTGCACTCAGAAAGAGGGGAATGAGGCGCAATAGTTGGGAGAAAACTGCTGAAGTAAAGCGAAAATAAATAAATAAATTAGTTAATTGCCAGCCAGAGAGCTAGACAATGGAGAATGGGTAACGGGAGAGAAGCGAGCTGCAGCAAAGATAAATTAATGGTACCCACTAAATGCCAGTTTTATTTTGCTTACAACTTGCAAAAATATTTTTGGCTAAAATGTATTTTTGGTCAACACAACAAAAACGCGCGCTCACACACACACACACACACACAAACAAATACGGACAGAGAGCGAGATACCGACAGTGCCGGCATTAAAAATGTGCTTGCAGCAGCAAACAACCAGAGAGCGAGAAAGAGAGAGAATGGCATGGCAAAAAAAAAAAAAAACAAAAACGAGACATGCACAAAAGCGTGCAAGAAGCGCAGCAGCAGAGCAGAGCAGAGCAGCAGACGACGGCGGGCAGCTAAAGCAGCGCCGCAACCCTCGAGATGACGTTGACCCCGAAAATTGACGCGAAGCGTAATGTGTGAAAACGAGCGAATGTGTATGAAAACAAACTGAAATCTAATAACAAGAATGCGACGAGTGGGAGCGAGACAGAGAGACACGGCACACAGTGAGTGTCGGCGTCTGCATTTTGCTCTCTCTCTCTCTGTCATGCGGATAGACGTGTAAAACGCAATGCGTATAAAAACATGCAGACACAGGACGAAAAGGCCGCCAGACAGGGAGAGACAGAGAGAGAGAGAGAGAGAAAGAGAGAGAGACTCGCTTAGTGAGAGCGCATGTCTGATGCATGCGACAGATGCAGTCGGCAGAGGCTGTGTCTGTGTGTGTGCGTGAGTGTGATAAGGGCGGAAACTCCTCTAAAGGAAATAAAAAAAAATACAACAAAAACTAAAACCAACAACATTTTGTCTAGTGTAAAATGAAAAGAGCAACAACTGCACTCACTCGCCCAAAAACACACTCACACACACACACACTCGCATAGGCACACGCCCACACAAAGCCACAGCCGCCGCCAAATTTTTGTGCAGGCAAAACGAAGCGCCGGTCGTTCGTCGGTCGTCGCTTATGAATGGAACGAAGGCGCACTGCTGTCTGTCTCGCTCTGCCCTTCTTGTATCAGCCCAGAGGGAGTGTGCGCGAGTGTGTGTGTACGTGTGTGTGTGTGTGTGTGTCTGTTTGTGTGAAGTGCAGAAACGATGTCGATGTCGTTGGCCCTTGTCTGGGGCGACGTCTCTACTCTACCCTGCCCGCACTCCTGCTGCTGCTGCTGTGTTGTTTTTGTTGTTGTTGTTGCTGGTGTAGAAATGTGGTACAGTGACTACCAAAATATACTAGCAGTCTGTGTCTCGTAAAAAGGAGGCCCAAAGCAGACGCAGACGCCATGCCGCAGCGCAGCGCAAAGAGGAAGCAGAGGAAGTGGATTGGAGGAGAATGGGTTGTTGCAGCAATAAAAAGAATTACACATGCGGTTGTAAAAGTTGTAAAATGTGGTTGCAACACACTACTAGTCGTAGTAGCTGTACTTTACGGGGAGTAGTATTTCTTGATGGCAGCTAATGAGCGAGAGTGAGAGATGTAATAGTGGAGGGAAGATAGTAGAGTAGTTGGGGTGTGTCCCGGAGAGAGAGCGCGAGCGACGGACTCACTCCCCATCAAAAGGCGCCGCCTAATTAAAAAACCATTAAAATTTAAAGCCACCGCCTATGCATGCGAAGGGGGGCCTAATAAATACATAAATTTAGCAAAAACAACAATCAGAAGGCAACCAAAAGAAAATAAACTCGAAAATTAATTACCTCACGAAACCTCAACAACAACACGAAAAACAAAAAAAAAATTTATACATACTTAACAAATTAAAGAAAATAAAACTAAAATGCAGCCAAAAGGCGCACATTGGGACCGAACCATCGATTAGCAAAATTAACCGAAAAACTAATTACATACGTATAAGAAAACTAAAAGTTTCTACAGAAAGTTACAAAGATAATTCGGAATTGTACTCTAGAAATGAGTTTTTGAAACTAATGACACTGTGGAGAGACAGCTGCTAACACTAATTTATCTCATGCTGCCTAGACTATAATACTGGAATAATTTTGCACTAAATTAACATTTTTAGATCACTTTTAAATGCAAGCAAATTTAGGGCTTGTTCAACACAAACTTTATGTGCAAAGCGAATGCTTGTCAACATTTAACAATCGATCATTTTTTACGTTGATCATAAACTGGTTCGTTTGATACCTTGCGAAACTTTCCAAAAGGTTTAAATGAATTTTTGTATAATTATTATCTTTTATTATCAATTAAAAATGAAGTGGTTTAGTGATTTAAAGCTATGAAAAAACATTATTAATTTTGAATGCAGGAACTCCTGGAGTAACTTTCATCTATTTACATATTTCATTCAAAAAGTAATAATAGAAAGGGCCATAAATTGCAGGCAGAACTTCTCTTCGCTCCTCTCTCTCTCTCACCATTCGAATTCATTCAAAATCCCCATTTGAAGACTTTTTTTTCCCAAGTAATTCGTTTTTAATGTCAATAATCCTTGGGTTACCAATGTGCAACGTCAGCGTCGCCGAAGCGGGCGAGCAAAAAAACAAAAACAAAAAAAAAAAGCGGAACATCATGGAAATGTGTCTAAAAATAAACTTGTGCAACAATGTTGCAAAAGCAAACATCAGCAGACAGTCAGTGACATAAAGTGCGATAGAAAGGGACAGAGACATAGAGAGAGAGAGAGAGATAAAGACAAGGAGACCCGACCCAAACGGGCCCAGACGAGACAAGAGAGTAGAGTGGAACTATCTCTGGGCTCTCTGGGCTCTGGCTATGGCTATGGCAATGACCAGACGGCGGCCTTTCTTCTTCCTCCTCTCTGCCGCCCTGCCCTGTTGTGGCAGGAGTTGCATGTCTGTCTGTCTGGTCTGTCTGTCTGCAGAGTGCCGTCTCATTGTTTGTGGAGGGTTAGCACGGGGGGCGGTGGCAGCGACAATGGCTAAAAGGCAGCAGCAGCAGCAGCAGAAAAACAAGTTCGACTTTTTAGCTGGAACAAGCCGAAGCTTTAGATGCCATTTTTTAATAAAGTTTACAATCCATAAACTGATCAATTTATATAATATTACTCAAATTTAGCATGGACCATAAATTATCAATAAACTTAGTTGATGCTTTTACTTCACGAAATCCCCCATAAATGTGATCATTATATAGTTAAAAGACCATGAAAAAGCACTAGCTAAATCTAATTAAATCCATTGTTAGTTTCTGTTCAAGTTTAAAACTTTTGGTAACCATTTTCTGAAGGAATTTTGCAATTAAAGATAGTTTATGGGGGGGGGGCTAAAATGCTTCTGGTGTGGTATTTATGGTATACCCTGTCAAAGGGCATTAAAACAAGATATATGCTATATGGAGTGCCGCTCTCGTTGGGCGCGTGAACCACGCGAATTGATATGTGTGTGTGGGGAGGAGTGGAGAGAAGGGCGCGGCAGGGCGAAGTTGTGGAAGATGGAAAATGGAGAATGGACGGGTTCAAGAAGGAGGTATACCAGCAGCGGCAGCCAGCGGGTCCAACGACCAGAGAACCGCGACCGCGCCGTCCACTAATCGCTAAATTTACGAGTACAGTTAAAATAAAATCATAAAAATGTCTTCTTGATTGTTGTTTCTTTCCCTTAGCTGTTGAGGCAGGCAAACAGAGCGGAGAGAGAGAGAGAGAGTTGTCCAAGCTTAAGTTTTACATGATGAAGTAGTTCAAGATCTTTGTGGCCCTGGCCTCAAAATTTCTACGGAAACACTTTAGAAATATGTAACTTTCTGCGCGCACACGTCAAAAGCAAACAGGAGCGCAGCACTCTGGACCACAGAAGAGGAAGATCAGCAGCGCAGCGTGTGTGCGAGTGAGATGACCATACAGACGACAGACAGAGAAGACAGACACTGGGAAAAACCCAGTGAGTGTCCAAGAAGCGGAATTTAGCGTGTAAAATTTAATGAGCAAACTATGACTATGGGATCATGGGCAAAAAGGGTCTTGTCTGTGTGTCTGTCTATCTATCCCGGCGGCCCTAAATCTGGTTCTGACTAAGTCGCATTGCTCGTTTCTTCTCACTCTTTTTCCATTTCATTGGATTTGACAAAAACAGCAGCAATAACCCAGACCAGGCTTGTGAGTTTAAGAGGAAGCGACGCGACGCCACGCGAAATCGCTGTGCACTTGTGTATTGTGTATACATTTTTCTGACTAAAGACTAAATCAATTGCAGCAGGACACGACTCAAGGAAGCCAATAGTTCCATATAATTCTGCACGCTATATTGTTGATTTAATTTATTATTTATTTATTTTGAATGATTTTTTAATTCATGGCAAAAGTTCTTCCACAAAGTACCTCTTAAATAATCTATATCTAATCGCAGAAAATGGACACAGTCTCAGCTAACGAAAGGTATCATAAATAGAGGTATCATAAATCTCTTGGGTTTGAAAATTAAAATTTATTTATTTATATTTTCAAATATTTTGAAATAGTTGATCAACTAAATCCGATTAGAAATATTACTTTTTTGCGTCTGATCCTCCAATCTGAAATATGGATCAGATCAATTAAATACAATGTATACTGAATGTGACTTAATCTTTCTTTATTGAAAGCTATTGATCAAAGAAACATTTTAATCTCCGTTGGTATGGTAAACTCTTATATTAGAACGGAACACATTTCGTATAGTATTGTAGTATGATGCCCCATTAATCACAAAAATTTCTCTTATCACCTCTAGAGATCACCGAATCACTGAAAAAGCACGAGCAAACGGGACAGTCGAAGGTCATTCACGGGCGAAAGTGCGCACCAAACCAGAGGCAGAGGCAGAGCAGAGCAGCGATTAGAAAGCTAAACAAATTCTTTAAAAAGCAACAACTTATTAACTAACAGGAAAACAACAACTGCCACCCACTGTTGGAGGGGTCGGTGGGCTCAGACGGGCGGGTGCGTCAATGCCGTCAGCAAATCCAAAATCCAATCAATAGATATGCAACGCAGAGCATGCTGCCCACGCACAAAATAGACAGCAAAAGGGAGCGGGGAGAGAAGCAACGAAGGAAGCGTCGGAGAGTGAGAGAGAGAGAGAGAGCGGTGGTATAGGATCGCGAAAGGAAGGCCGGGCATCGGGGGTCGAAGCTAATGATACCCTGCCCGGCTAATACATCGTTTTTGGAAGCCACATGAATAATCGTTTTAATTTAAATTAAATAAATATCATGAAATTTGTTGTATTTAACGATATTTTCTAAATAAATACATTAAGTATTTATGTATCTTGGCAGTCCCTCTAAGCTTTGTGGAGCCAATCATTTCCTCTCTGCCTGCAAAGGGTATGCAAAAACTGAGCGGGCGTTGGGCTTATCTCGTAATGTTTATAAAAATGACTATAAATACACGCACACACACACACACATGCACATGAAAAAGCAACAATAATAACAACGAAAACAACAAAAAGAGCGCCACCGTTAGAACAGACGCAAACGCAGCCGCCCACCCAGCAGCAGCAGCAGCAGCAGCAGCAGTAGAAGCAGGCCACAGGCAGCGACGTCGGCATCAACCGCACACAAAATGTTTCAAGCGCCACACCAACACCAACACACACACACACACACATGGCCATAAAAAGCAAACACGCACTTTATCAAAAACAAAATAGAAAACGATTGAAGAGCCAAGAGAGAGGAGAGCTGACCGGCTGCAGCACAACAGAGAGGTGAAAATGCATTTGTGGAGTAACGGAACGGCAGAGGGGCAATGAAAGAGAGGAAGCGATAATAGAAATGCAACCACGTGTGTTGTTTATTACACACACACACACACACACCGAGAAACCTACACACACACACACCCCCGCCTGCCAGCCTTTATAAACGAATGTCAATACTAAAACGGAATCTTTAAAAACAAGAAAAACAAATAACTGCGCAAAGCGAAATGCCGAAAACACAGACACACACATACACACACACACGCGCACAAACAGAGGCCGCAGCAAAAACAATAAGCAAGAGCAACTGTGAGGCAGAACCACAGAGAGACAGAGAGAGAGAGAGCGAGCGAGCGAGCGAGCGAGACCCAAGTGAATATTAAAAGTGTCAAAGAGAACGAAGCAATAATAACAAACAAGGGGAAGAGGTGGGGGAGGGAGACGAGACAGGCACTCAGGCATGGCATTTGTTGCTTATGCTTCTTTGCTCTTTTAACAGTTGGAGATTTGTAACGGCAACTGCGTAAACAGGATACAAGAAAAAGAAAGGGTAAACGATAAGGTAGATGCGTCAATGGTTCACTTTGTCCGGACAAAAATACGGACATCAAGAGGAAATCTCATACAAATCGATTACCGGTTGCAGGGGATACAACAAAGATAGTGTAATGAAGGAATTGGTTATATTTATTGGTATATAATCCGCAAAACGGGAGTGATAATCATTTTAAATAGTTAACCGAGACACCGGAAGTATCAAAATGATACCATTTCGGCGCGAAAACTAAAACTCTAACAAATGTGAACTCATCCCATTTTTAGTTATGATTTTTAGAGATAAGCCCACTATCTGCAATCAAAATAGCTGAACAAGAATCTTGCCATTTGGCGAAAATTGTTGCTTCTTCCACTGGAACCCACAAGCTGCTCCGTGTGTGTGTGTGTGCGTGCGTGTGTGTGGTGTGGTGTGTCACCCGCCCGCAACTTTGTTGAATAAATCACAGAATAAACACTTCCCACCACCACCTCCACTAGCAGCCAACTTACGGCAAAATAGGCGCACACACAAAATGATCACAAGATCCCGTAACCATATAAACACCACGTCATCGGCTGTCTACCGCCTGTCACTCTCCTCCACTTAAAGCTCGAGTTGCCATTTTCGCGACCGACCGACCGACCACTTTGTTGTTGCGTACTATTATGTATTCTAGTTTTTTTTTTTTCTGTTATACCTGGTACCACTTGACAATAGGGGGTATACTCGTACTATCTTGGGGCGACTAGTGGAAAAGAACTGGGGGCATAGCAATAGGGAAAATGAGTTGAAAATGCATACGAAAATCTATCCTTAGGCAATCTTTAAACAGGAAACTTATAAGCTAGTACCAAGTATCCCATGTTCGTTAGATGTGGACGATGTATGAAGTTTGTTTTAGTTGTTTTTAAATCACAAAGTAGACCATAATTGTACAAACGCACACGCATACGCACACACGGATACGATGATATGGACATGGTGTTTATGCGTAGGCGACGCGTAGCAGTGCGGTGCAGACGTAGACGGTTCGAGGGGGCCACCGTCATACGACTACTAACTGAAGAATTGAGGAACTGTGAAACTCGGTAAATGGGGAACTGAGGAACGACCACGACACATCGACGACGACAACGACGACAACTCGACTATGTCATGTGTTGTTGTGTGTAACTGTGTGTGTTTTATGGTTGTTGTTCACCCCTCCACCCCACAACACCACAACCAACCATCCACCACGCGCTCTATTGTTCTTGTTATTGTTGTGTATTATTTACTTGGACCTTAGACTCTCTCTCTCTCTCTGATAAGATTCTGAGCAGAAGCGTTTGATGGTGGAGGGGTGTAGGGGGGGATGCGTGATGTGATGTGATGGGCAAATGGGGCCCTCTTCTAGGCAATGCGTACGAATACGTGAATCACTTGCAAAGGAAATTTTTTTGTTTATTTCGAAGCGGCTGATTGATGATGATGTTGATCCAAGAAAATGCATTAAGATTGTAATGTTGTTCCTGGAACTGAATGCTTTTCTGCAGCATACATATACATACATGTAGAAGTATATTAAGTTTTTTTTCTTTTTTCATTGGGAAAAAAACAAGTTGAGTCATACTTTCCCATATGACTTGTTGAGCGCCAGAACATGTTCCATCAAAGCGATAGAAAAACGCAAAGCAGGCAACAATAAAGCACATGGGAGTACAAATGATCAATGTATTTATTACTATGTCATTTAGTATTTTCAGATTTCCATAATTAAGCAAAACTCGCGTTTTGGCAGTCCGAAATTTATGTCGGAAATCCGACCCATAATAATGTAGATTAAATATAAATTTTTCCTTAAAACAGTTTATGACTAAATGGCGGGTTCTTGTCGTAGACATCACATATGTATACAGCTATTTTCTGTCTCTTTAGGGAAATTTGACACTGGAAAGGTTGCAACTATTACGACATATACGCCTTCTGCAATATAAATTGCGTAATTGATACCGTTTTAGGCATGTGCGCGCCTCCAAAAAATTCAAAACCACAAAAACAACAAAAAGCCCCAACTACAATCGACAGAGCAGAACAGAGCAATAAACCCACAAATGCGTGCCTGTCTGCATGGGTGTGTGAGTGAAGAGAAAGAGAGAGAGTGAGGCGTGTGTGTGGAGCGATTAGAAGACGCGCGTCTAAGTTCAAGGCCAAGCAGTTCACAGCATAAACAGCAATAACAGCAAGCAGTAGGCAGAACAGCAGAGAGCTAGCAGTAAACGCAGCAAAAACTGCACACAAAAAAAAAACGTTTTTAGTATGTGTGTGGGTTGATTTTATTGTTCCTTTACTTTTTTTTTGCCATCGCAGCGAAAAAGGTCATTGACACCTGTCTGTTTGTCTCGCTCAGCGCACCACTCACACACTCGAACACACACACACACAAGCTTATCACTTGGCCACCACTCTCTTGCTCTTGCTCTGCTTTACCGCTTCCCTCTCGTTCTTGCACGCGCGCCAAAGCAGCACCAGCACCGTTTAGACATGTGGTCAGAGCATTATTTTTTTTTTCTTTCGTTCGTTTTGTTCGCCCCTCTCTCTCCGCTCTTTGCTAATTAGTGTGGCCAAATTATGCGCCAGTATTTCCAATGCCGAACCCGGCCCCACGTCCCTCCGCAACCCAACAACAACTTGTATGGCATATCCATATGTACGAGAGAGTGTATTTTTGTGCCTCCCAGTCAGTCATACAGTCATACGTCATCAACAATAGCCGGACAAACAATTTCCGGTTTTTGCCACAAAAATATATAAAAATATACAAAAAAAAAAAAAGAATAACAAAACTTGGCCCGGGACCCCGTCATTGCCTCATCCTCTCTAGATTTGATGTTATTTTATTTTGTTTTACATTTTTTTTTTTTAGATTTTTCAACAATTTGTTTCTGCAGCAACTTATTTTTGTCACAAGCGCGCACACACACACACACATACGTTAGCAATACCCATACCGAGGCAAATACAACTCGATTTAAAAATAAATAAATTACGCACAAATACAAATACATTGGCCAACATTCCTTGGGCCTCGGCTCGTCAAAAATATAGCATGATTAATACAACAAAAAATGCTACGCTATTCTTGCTTTTTTTTTTTTTTATGGCATTTTTCTCTTATTATACAATAATAATACACCGCACCACACAAAAAATATATAGTAAGAACAACAACTCACGGCGCACAGCAAGTGGGCAGCCGCAGCACCAAAACCCCACCCCACACCCTACCACACAGCGGCATGCCAATTAGTGCTTATGCTTTTTAATTAGCAGGCGGATCCAGGCCTCAGCCCACAACTCACAACCCACAGCCATAGAGACCCCAATCCCAAGCCCAGGCTTAGCTCCATCTCATCATCGGATTTATGGATTGTTTTTGCCTGAAAGATAGGCTTCCCTTTTCCTATTTTCCTCACCACGCACTGTTTCATTTGGCTGCAATTTTCTTCTCCCCGTTCTCAATGTTCTTATATGTAAATATGTGAATTTTCCCGGAAAGCACCCACGAAAATATACATATTTAGTTCGGGGAATTTGCATAGATATGTACATACATTATGTAAATACAGTGAAAGGTCTCTTGGCAGTATATTTGGCATGTTTAAATGGCGGCATCTATCTATGTACATATCTGCCCTCAAGGGTCGAGGAAGTCAATATGTTCATAGATTAATATAGGAATTGAGTGACGGGAAAGAGCCTTCACTCATTCTTTTCTGCATCAACTAATGTTTCAATTATCCTACATGTGTCCTATAACCAAAAATACAACTATTCAATCAAATAGATAAGTATTTGTGACCAAGAACCATTGGACAGATCCAGACCCTCGTCGTAGCCTTTTTTGGGCTCTTTTGCCCCAATTTGAAGCGAAGGTTTTTCAGTTTCAGAGATTTGTGATATGTATGTATGTATGTATTTGCGTTGCCCTGAAATGCTGTTTAATCTGCTTGTTTTCTGAGTAAAGACTATTCGGAGAAAACTGATCGTTCTTTTACCTTGGGCCATTATAAAAATCAATAAAATCAATATTTACGAAAAAGTTTTTGATGATCCTAAAACAGCTAATAGCACAGTTCAGTTATCAGGACTACCACAACATCAGCACAATTTCTTTGGGGAAATAAAGGAACATTCAATTAGTGGCCAACGGAAGCAATTACGGGCCCCTAAAAACAATAAGCATTCATTTGACATTTATTTATAACATCAAAATATTATTTATTAAAATTGTTTCTCGAAATTGAAGAATATACGGACAACAACAAACACCCAACAAAAACCGGCATTTATCGACATTCTTTCATTCCTACTTCGCTCACCACCAGAGACACTGAGAGTGAGAGAGAGCTAGAGAGAGGGAGAGCGCGCGTGGCTGCGCTCTCTGCTCATTCTCATTCACAAAACAAGACGTAAACGTTGGGAAAACAAGCGGTTCATTCCAGAGAGCAGAAGAGAAGAGGAAGAAGAGGAAGCACAACAACAACAGAGAGGCGGCCAAAAGATATGATAGATATGGAACAACAACAAAAGCAAAAGCAACAACAGCTTCGCATAAATTGCTGCTGCGTAGTAATTTCTGTACGAGTATTTTTCTAGTTGCGTTTATTTTTTTATTTTTTGTGCTTTTGCTTTTTTGATTTTTCTCTCTAGTTACGTTTTTTGCATTTTTCTCTAGCTATGATTTTGGATTTGCTTTGGTTTTGTGTTTCCCTCTCCAGTTACGTTTTTGTTTTTGTTATTGTCGGTTTTAAGCACTTTTTTTTTTCGTCTCAAAAAAAAGTTCATATAGCCGACGGTGGGCATTTCACTGTATTTCACCAGACATGTCCTCTATCTGTTTCTCTGAAAAAAAAAAATCCTCTGGCGGACAGTTCTAGATGGAACGATTATTCAAATACTCGTATCAAGAGAACTATGTATTAAGGAAAGCTATTTCCAAGATATTAAACTGTAGATGCGCATCCTAATTAATAGCTTTGATCTAAGTGCCCTCCAGTTAGGATTTTGGTGTGTACTTTCTTAATTGCTTTTTTGTTTTGATTTTTAGTTGGCGTGTTTTGTTTTTATACTAATTTTCTGGTTACGTTTTCTGTTTTGGTTTTTTATTTTCTGTTTGGTTTGGTTTTTCTTCCTTTTTCACTTACCTTTTTGCACAGCGTTTGTTGTCAACCATTTTAATTGTTGTGGTAGCAGTTTATTCTCGATTTTGTTGTGGTTTTGCGCCTAAAGTGTGGGTAAATAATTAATTTAAGAACTTTTTCCCGGCAATTTCTTCTTGTATTTTGGTATTGATTTCAAAAACAGAACACAAACGACGCACTTTCCTAGACGCAGGCGTAATTACACACACACGAACACACGCACACACTGGCATTTTTCCTTCTTATGTTTTATTTGCGTGCTTTCCTTTTGCGCCGCAACTTCACAACACTCTGACACACACATAAACACACCACACTAATATGTGTGTTTATGTATGGGTGTATACAAATTTTTATTTATTTATTTACTGTGAATTTTACACACACACTCATGCATATGCAAGCGCGCGCGCAGCACTCTGATACACACACACACGCAAGCACTCGCTGGCAGCACTTGTACTTCCTGGAATTTCATTACGCCTTCTTTTACTATTATTACTATTATGATTTCCCCAATCCACTCCACTCACAGATATTTTATCGGGTACACTTCCGACCGGTGTACTCTGCTTTTGTTTAGTATTTTCTTTTCATTCAAGAATCGCGTTCGACACTAGGCACAACATCACATCTCTCCCCCACTTTCTTTGGCTTGGATTTGTATTCAACACTTTCTTTCTGCTTTCCACACACACACATACACAGTTTTACCACTTTTTTTAGCAGAGCGGGGAAAAATATTTATTTTTTTTTTATTTTTACCAACCGATTTTTTTGTACACTTTTAGCGAATTTTCCTTAATTCTGCGACAAAAACTTTGAAAATTCAGGAAAAATTCGACCGCGCTTCCTTGGTTTCGAGTCGCGGCAAAAATTTTTTGTGATGGACTGAGTGTGACCGCGGAATTATAGATAAAATATACCGTGAGACCCTCGGAAATATACCGAAATATACCTTACCATTTTAAAAATATATCAAAAATATACTGACGGACACGACAATGTGCGTTTATATTCCTCGATTTTGATATTCGGTTTAATATTACTAGCTATTTGGCCCTCTCAGCCCTGAAAAAATAATTTAATCTAATTCCTCTATAAATTGTGTTCAGGATTGGCCAGTTTTCAGAACTATTTTGCATTGGATTGTTTACATAATAAGGTTCAAACAAAAGCGGCCAAAGCATAAAACGTAAATGTTGACTAAATGTGACGTCAGTGTTGCTGGTCAACCAAGTTTCTTCTATGCGTATGGACTTCTGTATACCTTATTTCCTTTAATTGATCTTAAATTTGTTGTTCCAAGCCCCATTACGACATTAATAATGATTTTATCCTAGATTGGCATGTTTTTTTATCTATTAATGCATATGTTTTGTGTTTTATAAATACATTTATTCCGGTTCTGATACCTATTATTGGTACCCGTGAGCTAAAAAATATCGTTAATATCTTTAAAACAGAGACAGTAGTTTCTGCATTAATTGGAGATTTCAAACAATGCTGCCTCTTCATTTCCACATGCTGCTGAATTTTTTCCCATACAAATCAAATGTATCTTACGGGAACGCGTATGGAATGACGCAACAATGAATCTTCATCCCATACGCGTTCCCGTAAGATACATGTTTTTCACACCACGAAAAGGAGGGGAAATTCACCACGAAAACGCTCTCTTCACCTCAAAAAGAGAGCAAATTTTGAAAAACCACCACGATTTGAGAGCGAAAAATGTCAGTATTTTTTGTGCGCTAAATGAGTTTGGCGGTCATTTTCAAAAGTATATTAATATGGAAAAATAAATACTTGATTTCACTTGATTTGTTGTCGAGTGTGACTGGAACCTCAGAAACGTCATTTTCATTATATACCTTAAACATACCGAGGAAAATCATATTCATCAATTTTAATATTCCGTTTAATATTACAAGGTAGTGGGCCATCTCAGCCCTAAGCAAATAATTTTATCCGATAGATATATACATTTTCTGCAAGATTGGCAAGTTTTCTTTTATTGGACTATTTACATATTAAGGTTCAAACAAAAACGGCCCAAGTACCGGCATGTGACATCATATTTCAGCTCTGAGTATCAACATTATCATACCCTATTTCCTTTAACTAATGTTAAATTTGTTGTTCCAAGCTGCTTCGAAACTATAATATTGATTAATATCCAAATGCCAGGCCCTGGATAGTCTGTTTTCAAATGCGCCGCACTAAAATGTTGCTGGCGCTTGGCCACATGTGGCTGGATTATATGTTGCCGGGCATGGAAAAATAAAGGTATGGCCCCTGCAAGCTAAAACCCACCCATCTCGCCCCCTCCGCCAAGGCTGCACGCACTGGTCGAGGAAGAGTGTGTGAGACAGAGATAGAGAGAAAGACTATTAAAGCTGACTGCTATGAAACTATTAGATTCCTGCTGTGAAAGTACGAACCCGAAGCGAGAATAAATTTTGAATGAAATTAAACCATTAAATCTTTGATTTTAAAACTCTTTTTGATGTTTATTTTTAAGTTGTTTTCTTCTTCTAATATGTATATTTTCTCTTCTTTTCTGATTGTTTTCTTTTGTTTTTGGAAAGAAAAGAAAATTTGTGTATTTTTATTTACTTACAAAAATTAAATTACAATTACATAGAGGTTGTGGTTTCTTCTGTTCTGTTGGGTTTCTCTTTCCGTTTTATTTGTGTTTGCTTCTTTATACAATTGTGTGATTTGTTGGTTTTGTTGCATTTTATGGTTTAGTTTAGTTTAACTTCTAGGCGAGAGTTTAAATAGGTAAAATAGGTATTTATGTACTTGTAGTTGACTCTGTTAAGTGGGTTTGCTTGGGACGATTTGGCTTCTGTGAACAAACTGCTATTGGGCCCATGTATTGGTGTGGTGTTTATAGTGTAAATTTTATAACAATAACAAATTATTATGATACATAGTTATAGCTTTAATAATAATAATTTAAAAATCAATCCATGCAGGCAAATGAAACAAATTACAGAAGAGACAACGCTGAGTAAAGAGTAGAGTGCGGGGGTTTCATGCGTAACTAAAAATTATTGTATTGAGAGGGGGAAGTTTTTGTTGGTTTTGTTTTTGGGATGAGAGAGATACGAGGTGGGTGGGGGGTAAGGGTTGGGGCCAAGTTGTGTGTCTTCTGAATGCCTGTCTGTCTGTGGGGATTCCTCGTTCCTTATGCTCTGTTGGAAATTTTGAAGCAAATTTCAACATTAATTTTTTTTTTGTTACAATTTGAAATTGATTTTCATTTTATTGTTTAGATTCTAAATTGATTTTATATATATATACCTATTTTTTTGTTTATTTTTAAAAATTATGTTTGTGTGTGTGTGGTGTTTTTTATTTGTAGTAATTTACAGACAGTTCTAGTCCGAAATAGGTTCCTGGATGAGAGTAGGAAGTATTCGAACTTATATAATGTGTTTTTTTTTGTGTGGCCTATTCTTATACCGCTTATTCCTGATTCTCCTCCCTTTTTGTTTTTGCTTTGTTTTAAGGCTAAAATTGAAATGTTTGTTTTATAAAATGTTTGCTTATTTTTCTTTTGTGAGGCTGAGTTTTCTTTGTAGAGTAGAATTTGTTTTTTTTTTGTTTTCGCTTAAATTACTTTTGGGTTATAAATTTATATGTATAACTTTACGCTTAAAACTTGTACACACAACTTAGTTTCATTAAGTTTGCTGATTTTTTCTTTTCTCTTATATATTTTTGTTTTGTTTTTTTTTTTTGTGTATTTTGTTTTTGCAATTTATATAATTTAATAATAAATTTGTAATGTGCTGGTTTTTGTTTTTCTTTTTGTTTGCCATTTTTTGTGTATAATTTAAAATTATAAACACCCCCAGAATCCCAGAATTTTGTATATATATTTAATGATATATATTTTTTTGTGTTTGCGTGTGTGTGTGTGTGGATGTGTCTTCGCTTAGGGTTCATAGGGTTCGGGACCAAAGTCAAACAGACGATCGATGCCCTCGTTTGCATTGAGCGCATACGGATACTCATTATCATCCGGCGGATTGATGGACACAAAGGCCATATCATTGCTGAAGTCTGTAAAGAAAAGTTGTATGTAAATATCAGAGCTTATTTCATTGCCATTCATCTTCCTTCTTCAGGGGGTATATTCAATTCAGTATTTTCTTAAAAGTACACACATAAGACAGAAAGATAGAGTAGATTATAGCGAGGCGAGGCGAGGCGAGAGATGTTGTGGATGCATGTTTGAAATTCACGCCAGAGCTGAATCTCATGGTGCTACAAAATTTCAATCGCAAAATGAACAATTGGCCCTGGAACGGTCAGTGTTGTCAGTGCAGACCCACGAGAATTCAGTTCCAAAATGAATTTGACACGAGGACGAGATATATTTCAGACGAGGCGTCGGGGGTTATTTAACGATACAAATATATATACATACATATATACAAATTAATTCACAAATATTATCACATTTGTTTATTCCTTCTTTTTTTTTTTTTTGGTATTCTTTTTTGTTGTTATTAGGATATGAACAGAGAATGTAGTATGTATGAGTGCGTGCGTTTGAATGTATGGGATGTATGGGTGTTAAATAAGAAAAACCATTTCACCCAAAAACAATTATAGAAAACATACACAACTTAAAAAAAAATCGACATCCAAAAAATGTAAGGCAAATAATTTTTCTCAATTTTGAACTGATTCTCGTTGGCCGAAATGTTTTTGCAATTAAAAATACAAGACTAAAAACAAAAGCTTTAACTCATACGAATATGTTTTTGTTGAAATTTGGAATAGGTTTGGGTTTACTTAATGTTACACTTCACTTCAATGAATATATAATTGAAACAAAAAAAAAAGAATGCACAGTCACTTTGATATGTTGTTGTTGGTGGTTAATCACTCAGGTTGGTTGGCGAGGAGGTTCACGCTCAGCAAGAACTCAGACTGTGATGTGGTCAAATGTCACGCAGGTCACAGAAAAAGTTCTTGACAAGAGGGCCTCAAATTGAGTGCTGGACGTTACTGTACCTCTGTTAAGGCCTACAGAGATATCTCTCACTGTTAAACAGATCTCACGCACTGTACAGTACACCATAATGTTAGCTTTACAGAGGTTCTTCGGTTATTAATGTTATTCACATGTTAACAGTACAGAGACAGAAATGTTGCTGCTGCTGCTGCTGTTGCTGTTGCCGATGATGAATGAGGCGAGCAAGCACGAAAGTTTACATCGTATGATGATGACAGCTGTTCTTGTGGGTTTGTAGGTGGGTGGTGGTTCAAGGGTGGTGGCATCCCTTTTGGGGGTTCGGGGTTTGTACTTACAGTCCGAGCCCATTTCATTGAAGAAAGCATCGAGCCCCTGAAGCGTAACATTGCTGCTGTTGCTGCTCGCATCACAATCGCCCATACTGGGCGGCAGAGGCGGGTTATGGCTATTTTGGCTGTATTGCTGATGATGATGATCCGCACTGGCGCCAGCGCCCGACAGGTTGCCATAGCTGCTGCCACTGCCGCTGCCGCTGCCCTCATTCCCAGCCACTGCCGCAAACTGCATATGTAGGGAGCCCATTGCCGAGGAGGCAGATGATGATGCTGTTGTCGCTGCTATTCCTCTTGTTGCGGCTGCTGTTTCTCTTGTGGCGGTGGCATCTTCCATTGCACAATTATACATGGGCACATCGCTGCGACGTTGCTGTTGCTGCTGCTGCTGCTGCTGTGGCTGTTGCTGATGATGGTGGTGCTGGTTCTGGTGCGGTGGTGGTGGAGGTGGCTGACTGTTCCTGCTGCTGCTGCTGTTGCCGTAGCCTATTATGGGAGGCTGGGAACTGCTGTGGTTGTTGTTGCTATTATGACTATTAAGCGTAGTGGTTGCTGTGGTTGTTGCTGCTGCTGCTGCTGCCGCTGCTGCTGTTGTTGTTGTGGGATGTCCCGCGGCAATTGCAGCTGCTGCTGCCGCCCGACGCCTTGTCGTGGGCGTGGGAGAGGATTCGGTTAAGCTGCTAAACAGCTGCTGGATGGAGTTCTGCTGCTGCTGCTGCTGCTGATGTTGATGCTGTTGCTGCTGCTGCTGCTGGCCATACAGATGGCTGCGGACCACCGGATGGGTGAGCGTAGGCACCAGCTGTTGCAGCTCGGCATCCACATCATCATCTTCGTGTTGCTGCTGCTGCTGCTGGCCATCGGCCATCGCAATATCACAAATTTTATTATATTCAGGCTGGGAGGATTGCTGTGCCGCGGCGGCCTCAATCGATTTGCTGAGGTTACGCTGGGCCGAGCGATATGGTGTGGGACCTGTGTGTGTGTGTGTAAAAAGTAAATCCAAGTGTTTAGTTTCTTCAAATGCAAGTCTATCCTTTTGTTTATTTGCTGGCACTTACCTAATCCCTTTGTGCTCATTGCATCGATGTTGTTGAAGAGCGGATCGTTCAGTCGCTGGCTGGTCAGATGGTGCAGTCGTGTCGATGTGGCTGTCCGCACACACCCGGCGCCTGGGTGTGCACCCAAATAACCAGCGCCCGCGGAGATTGGCGAGTTCTCCGGCGAGTTGTCATGGCAGAGGAAGACATTGATCTCCCCGTTCTCGGCCTTCACGTAAATCTCGCGCGGCAACTTTGTGTTGGGCAACTGGACAAAACGAAAAAGACACAAAAAATGGTTAAAAATTATTAAGAAATTCCACACACACACAAAAAACCAGAAACTAACAGTTCTTTTTGGTTAAATTTAATTGATAGAAGAGGGAGGGGATAACCCCGCGCGGGATGACTACATTTTTAAGCGGTCGCCGACCGGACCAGACCGGACCGTTCCACAGCGTAAGAGAAATACAAATGAAGCTCGAGAATGAGAATGAGCAACTTTTCTGTTGTTGTTGTTGTTGCTGCCTCTCGACTCGAGTATTTTTAGAAATGATATTTTGCTTTTGCTCTGCGCTTTTTCTCCGTCTCGTCTCTTCTTTTATTCGTTTTTTTTTTTTATTATTTTTTTTTTTTGTTTTTGGCAAGTGTATAGCGTTGCCAGATTTTTGCAAAATGTTAACCCAACTTTTAGGCAAATTATGTTGGGCGATCCCCCTCCCCTACCCCACACAACCATGGAGGAGAGTTCATTAAACGGTTCAAGGCGAGCGGAAACATTAAGCATTTAATATATATGTATTTATAAATAGTGCAAAATCCCAATACAGTTTCAGCAAAAAAGAAACTCTCTCTCTTTCTTTCTTTCTCTCTCTCACTATTGGCCTGGCAGTATAGAAATTTATTTGATATCAAAATGTAGGCGTTGGGAAGAGGCTCCCACCAGCAGCTAGGAGGCTGGTGGTTGTGGGCTGTCGGTGTCCCCCCCGCCCGTCGTCACATCCCTCCCTCCCTCCCTCCATGCCACTGTGTGTGTTCCATTTCTTGCCTGTCGCTGCCTGTCTGCCGTGGGGCTTGCGACAGGAGTCTATAAATAAGCGCCACGTTTAATGGCATGCAGACGCTAAGAAGAAGAACAAACTCTGACGTCGTCCGATGTCTATAGTACATATAGGAACTGCATACATATATTACGTTAAATCGCTCAACTAAATAAAAATAAATGGCTTTCTATTCTACATTGTAGTAGGAACAAGTTTTGAGGGGATTTTCTATATAAACCAAATATATGTTTTTCGGTTCTTATAAATCCAATCTATATTTCTCATTATTTAATTGAATTAATTTGAATTCTTGCAAATGCTTTTCCTAATATCAAAAGAAACTACCGACATTTTCAATTAATTTCTACTCACTGCTAATAATATCTTCAGCCTGGAAGGCTACAACTATTAATTTTAAAGTCGGACAAAACATTCTTTGAACCCCCTTTAGTATTTCTTTTTCCCTTGGGTTGCCCTTTCCCTGTGCAGTACTCACCACAAGCTTTGCCTCTGGTGGCGCCTTGATCACAATCACAATCTGATCTTTGAACAGATCCACATTCAGTAGATCATTTTGCGTTACATAGGCCATGCCGCCGGCATTCTCCACTTCCTTGGAAATTTTCGCCAGCTCGTCCCGCATCAGATCGAGTTGCATATTGAGTTCGTTCTCGCGATGCTCCAGACGCTCGGACTCGGCCTCGATGCGACGCGAGCGCTCCTGACTGACCATCGACTGTCCGCCCCGCCATTGGATGTTGTTTTTGGACCTTTTCTCCAATATATTGATGCCCTCGAGCACGTTGGTGATGTCGTAGATGCGACGCTTTTGCACGCACAGGCGATTGGAGGCCTCGTTCAGATCGACAACGCCGTCGGGCGATTCCTGCAGCAGATCGACAAACTTTTTGGTCAATATACCCAACGAGGTATCGGCCCGATTGCGATCGCCGGCCGATGTGCTGCCGCCGCCGCCGCCGCCACTGCTAGCCACCGATGCGGCCAGCTGCTGTTGGGGCGTTGTCAGCACAAACGAATGTTGCGTAGCCGACGGCTTGCCGCCGCTCCTCTCCGACACATCATCCTCTATATCCAGCTCGTGTTCGTGCTGCTGTTGCTGTTGGTGCTGCTGGTGGCGACGTTGCTGTGGCTGATGCTGAAGCTGGGGCGTGCTGCTGGCCACAACATGCTTCTGATAGCCAACAGTCTGATGCAGAAGGCCCTGCTTCGCTTGCTTCTTGGGATGGATCTCATCGGTGACGGGCTGCGGCCGGCGCTTGACCTGAAGAAAGGCAAGGGCAAAGGCAACGGAAAAGAAGTTTTAGTATGGATCAAAATGGAACCATTCGAGTTCGTTTAGAATGGTGTAAACATACCTTGTAGTACTTGGTGATATCATTCGATTTACTGCCAGCAACACGTTGCTGGTGCTGCTGCTGCTGGGCATTGACCACTGTTGCCGTTGTGTGGCCTACTCCGCTCTTATCCAGACTGATGTACACGTGATCCCTTAGATGGGCGGCCACACCGCTGTTGCTGTTGCTATTGCTGTTGCTGTTGCTGTCGCTGCTGCTCAAACCATGATCATAGTCCAGATCCAGCTTTTCGTTTTTGATCACAATATTGTTGTTGTTGTGGTTGGTGGTGGTGTTGACGCCGATGCCACCGCCGCCTCCCCCCAGCATGTCATAGTTGAGTTTTCGTGCCACAAAAGTGTGACTGGCACCTGTACCATAATGTTGCTGCTGGTGCTGCTGCTGCTGCTGCTGTTGTTGATGCTGTCTCTGCTGTGCGGTGTTGCCGTTACTGTTGTTGTTTCCATTGCTGCTGCTGTTTGGGGCAACAGGCACGAAATATTTGGACATTTCGCTGCAGTTATCCGCAGGGGGGGAGTAAAAACAATAACCAGAACGGTCTGCGCTCTTTTCTCTTTATCCGTTACTCTCTTTAGTTGCGCCTGACAGCAAGGCAGTCGTCGCTGGCGTTTTTTTGTTGCATACTTTAAGGTGCCCGCTCCAAAACAAGGTTGCCACTCGGTTGGAAAAATTGACTTGGCGGATAACAGTTGTATTGTACTCTGTGTGTGTGTGGGTGTGTGTTATCTTTCTCTCTCTCTCTCTCTCTCTTGTTTTGTCTTATCAACTAAATTAGCACCTAAGGATTCTTCACATCTGCAAAAAAAGAGAAAAAAAGGTTAAATATTGTTTCTATATAGAAGTTTACGCTTTAAAGATTGTATATTTATGTGTGTGTGTGTGTATAAAGCGTGACCTGCTTTTCGTAGTATATTTTATGCATTTGGCACATTAAACTTTTGATCTTTATTTTTGTTGTTTTTTTTGTTGTTCACTACAAAAATTAAAATGCAAAACAACATCAAGCGAATGAACGGAGAGGAGAGAATGTGGTGCGAGTTAGTGGAAGTAAATGCAAATAAATGCGAGAGGCACAAAAGGCGAAAAAAGAAAACAATTTCACGAATATCATAAAAATTGTACAACAAGACAAAACAAACAGGTAAACAAGGGGACGTACTCGACTGATTCATACCCTATACCCCATACATTCATCATTGAACGAAGATAAGAGGGAAGTACTCGTACTAAAAAAGTTCCCAAGATATATTTTTGCCAAGATAAGCTACATTATTGCACCACACCCGGTTATCCCACAAATTGCAACCAAAAACCACAAAAAAAAAAACCTGACGATAAGCAGTACTACACACAGGAACTATATAGAAAATATATAAAATAAAAAACAACGCAGGGCACAACAAAGATTGTTGGCACTCGCAAAAATGTCTAAGCCCCAAAAATCGAAACGAAACGAACCGGATTGGGGGTATTGTTCTTTATGTTTTTTTGGTTTGCAGGCAAGCAGCAGCAGCTCTGAAGCATGCCGAAACTATTTCGGAATACCACAAGCAGAAGAGACTCACTCACTCGCGAGTCGTCGTCGCACACAAAATGTCAATAAACCCGGCATAAAATATTAAACAATCAATAGGAGGCCCGCGCACTCCCCTCCGACTGTCCCGCCCGCCCTCCTTCAGGCCAACACAGCGGGAAAGAAACGCCAAAAGAGAGGGCGCAAGAAGAGATAGAAATAAGAAGACAAAAAAAATACACAGGTAAAGAAGGAAAATAACGTTATTATTACTGTGGCTGTGGCCAGTGTGGGGGCCTTTCGGTTTGAACCGCTTTTGGCAAAAGTCGAACCCGCTTGTTCTCCTCCGGCTACCACTCTATAAGCCCTGTCTTAAGTTCATTAGAAGAATGTCTTGGCCGCATTTGGGAGACCTGAAAAACATGAATGGATGGCAAAGACAGACGATAATAGCAATAGGAACAAATTAAAAGGCTCAAATAAGCGTAAAAATATATAAAATAAGAGGAAGAAAAAAAAAAAGTGGAAGAAGTGGAAGAATGGCAATTAGCGTGTACCACTGTGCATGCAATGTTCATTTGCATAGATCGCTGTGTTCTGGCATTAACGGTGTAGGGAACTCTTCGGGCCAAGAAACTGTTGGGAATCAAACAGCGAAGGAGGAACAACAGGGAACAGGGGGTGGGGTGAGTGAGTTTTCTGTGATAATTGCTACACAAATGAATGCCAGAGTTTCTCTCAACACACGGCAAGGCAACGAAACTGAAAAATGTAAAATGAACCCCAAAAGCCAACTAAAATTTCGTATGGAATTTGCTGAAATTTGCAAACAAAAATAAATGCCAACGATGTGCGCGTCAGGCAGGTAGACCGACATTGACTCTCGGCACAGTGGGGTCTATTATACACATACAGCTGCAAAAGCTACAGAAAGATACGTCTAATATATAACTCGACTTTAGAATACATTGGAAAACAGTAGGAACACGAGCTCTATGCAATGGAACTGTTAGTTCTACCTCTTTGCTCCGCTGTAACCATGTTATGCTACCACTGTGCTTGGCCACTCTCCGCTCGCCTTATCGCGCTCTCTCCCTTCCATTAAATTGCACAGCGGTGTTGGCGGCAACTCAACTCACTCCTTCCTCTGCCACCCTCTACAAAAACTACAAAAAAAAAAGAAGTTTCGCTTCGCAATGATTTCAGTGTAGGTGCAAGTGTGTGTGTGTGTGCCAAAAAAACGGTATCTGCTTACAGACGAACGAACACTACAGGTAATTCAAATCTTCTACAAGGAAATTGTATACTCTCTCTCTCCCACTCTTCACTACCGCGCTGCTTGTTTGGTTCTTTGGCTCTACCGTTCCGTTCCGAAAGAAGAACTGCTTGTCGGTGCACAAATCATGGGGGCTGGACAAAAGGTGAATGACGACAACAAAAAAAAAAAGGGTTTAGGGCATCCCTACCAGGTAGGTCCTCCAGCCGATTGAAATTTCCAATTTAAAATTTCTTTTGATCCCGCACGCAAAATGCAAAACAAGTAGCTGGAAATATTCTTCGTGAAATATTTGTTGCATATAAAATTACAGTGAATCGTATAAAATTACTGCAACAAGAATACGAAATTTTAGCAAGAAAAACAAAATGCACAAGAAGATGGGGTGAGGTGGGGTTTGGGGTTCCAATTTTAAACTGGAAACTCTTCCTCCAATGATCTGTATCTGTTGACCTCTCTCAAAATGTACCCATATCGTAATAAACAACTTCTAAGTGCACTTGTCCGTCATCTCTACTCACATATTTATCTAATAGCGACACAAAGCAAAGCAAATGACAGAAAAGAAGAGAGATAGGCGAGAGAGAGAGGGGGAGGAACATAACATTATGCAAACAGGGAAATGTAAATGAAAAATCGTGGAAAATGTGGCCTACAACGAACAGCAAAGCAAATGTAAATAACAAGCAAACAACAGGGCTTGCTATACCCTTGCCAAATGGGGGATATGTATTTATCAGAAAACATCATCAATCACATGCATCACGTTTAAATCATTAATCAAGAGATTCCCTGTTCAAAACATTTATCAAAATCAAAATCAACCATCAATGCAAAGGGTATATATTATTCGATACACCCTTGCCGTTGGTTTTCATGGGTTATTTGGTTGTTGTTTTTCTCAATCAACATTGAAGCAACAGAGCGCATAGAGACCGGCTCTGGACTGCTTGCTCTCCTCTGCTTTGGTTCTGTTCCCTGCCTTTTCTTGTCTTCTCCCCATTGAGAGCAAAGAATACATTCGAATAATGACTGATAAAGGCTAGAAAATTGTTGCGGACCCCAAGTAAATAGCGGGACCAAGCAGTGGCGTAGGCGAAGCAGCCAAGCGGCTCAAGGCACGCAATGCGTCCCCCCTCTCCCTGCTCTGGTCTTTCTTCTGCTCTCGCTGTGTGTTTATTTCAAATTGGTAAAGGTAACAAAACGAATCAAGCAAGTGGAAGAAAAGAGAAAAAAAAAACACATGATGAAGAGCCGAAGGAGAAAAGCGGTTTGCAGCGGTGTAGAATGTACAAGGTGGAGGCATTCCTTTGGTTATCTTCTTCCTCTTGTATGTGTGTGTGTGTGAGCGATTTCAGGGCTGCATCCATCCTCTGCACAGGTCCCAAAGGCGCTGCCATCAAATATAATATCCGCTCTTAATTGCCGGCAACCGGACATTGTATCTCTCGGGCATGACATTTACAGTTATTCAATTATTAACAATGCATTTACGATGCATTAATTATGAATTTAATTATGAACTTACAAATATTTAATGAAACTTCAATCACAAACACAGACACGGAAACACTGTTGCCAATACACACACACACACACACACATAAGCTCAAAGCAATTCTGCGCACACACATAGGCTCCAAGCAAACATACACACACACACATCTACACAATAAGCACCCCTGCTACTGGCGTCGTAAAAAAGTTTCGCTTTCTTTTTGCACATCATTTTGCATGCGCAGTGGAAAAAGTAGAGACAAATACAATAAAAAAAATAATATAACAACAGTGCCTACTACAAGTACTATGTACTTATATATGTACAGTATGTATGCATGAACGAGTGCTACTATAAGGTGTTAAGCACCATCCACACAAAATAAAAAAAAAACGACAACAACACCAACGATTGCAGCCATTGAGCAGAACACGATTTTTGTGTATTGCGCGGCGTCGCAAGTCCCACAGTGCCTGTGTTGGTGAGTGAGAGAGAGAGAGAGAGAGAATGCAAGTGTGTGTGTGTTTGGGATGCTGAGAGAGTGAGAGCGACAGAAGCCGGTCGGTGCTGCGGGATAACAGCTGTTACTCTTTCTAGCCGCTGACAGATGCAATCCACATGACCATTCTTGTGGATTCTATTGTGGTTTTAGCCGGTTTTCATGCCAATTTTTTTTTTGCATTTCATTAAGCCAATTACCAATTACACTTAGCCCAAAGCTATTTATGGTTTCACTTGCTGTTGTTTGCCCACAATCATCAAAGCTTAACCCAAAAATGTCAATCAACTTGGCCAACAGCAATTGCGGGGGCTACAAAGCAGCTAATTGTTTGCACATGAGGCAGAAAAGGTGAAACTCACAGTACACCGTTAACCAGCACTACACTGTTAACTAACACTACACTGTAAAGTCCAAGTCGTCGTCTTAGAAAGCCAAAAATAATTGCCAAATGGGCTTTACAGCAGCGAGAGAGAGTAAAAGAGATCCACACAGAGTGAGAGCAAAGTGGCTTATAAAATGCGTCGCAAAATATATTTCGCCTACAAATTGCAAAACAAAAAGAAAATCGCATGGCGGCTATATGATGGGAATGGAAACCCAACCCAATGCCGGGGGGCCAAGCAGATGGATGGTCTGAAGGGTTTTCACAGTTCGGGGAAGTACCCCTAGCGTGGGTGTACACAAAATACATAGAAATGCAGTACATACATATGTATGTATGTACAAATTATATTTAGCCTGCCCACTGGAATGATGACGCACTAGATTCAATCGAATATGTGACTGGGAGCATGATAACAGGCACACACCACACATCCAATCCAAGCAGTGCCACCGACGGGCGGTACGAGTGTACCAGTGATTGAGCATGTATGCACATGCTCGTTCCATACATGTACTCCGTATGTACATGCATGTCCGAGACTGTTCTCTTTACATACACGCGATTAGGTGGTACATATGTATGAGATTAGGCTCCGGAAAATGTTGATAAAAGTCAAATAAATTTCACAAACTACGTAAATCAAAGTTTCCAACTCCAAGGTTTTCATGCACCTACGCTTAGGAAAACGAAGTGAGTAGTCGCTAATCAGATTCTTAAAAAAATCACTATCATCTTAGTAGTTAGGTTGCGACACCTTTTTCGCAAGTCCACAAGTGTTTTAAAATTCTAAACAAATTTTCTTTTTGGGTATGTTCCATAAAGAATTCTGTTACTATTACTATAAGTTACCATAGCGCTACTTAACTCGTCTCGTAACTGGTAAAATGATGGGGAGAGCAGGCCTTAAGGCGCCACAATTTAATCCTCTCTCTCACTCACGATTTCTTTAAGCAAACATTAAATGATGGACAACACACATTAGCTTCCAATTCTGGACGTTATCTCTAGGTATTTAAAGTAGAGCGGCGGGAACCCTGTCATATTGGGGAGTGCCGCCTCGGGGGCTATATAATATCAGTACGTTTAAAGGTTATTAGGGGGGCGCTTAGGTATGCATGAATGTAGGGTGCCGCAGAAAAGTAAACTCTGGAGGAATGATTAATTGAGAGGAATGCTCATTCCGCTTTTAGTTGGTAAATAATTATAATTGAACGCACCTAAAAATGGAATTTTTTAACAGACTTCTTTGCGTCTGCTTTTTGTTTCCTTTTCTATTGGTTTTATTTTGTTTCGGGTTTCTGCTTTCTTTGTGGCCTTTTCCTTTTCCCCGTTTCACATATTTCGTTTTCTTTTATATATCACACACAACACCACCAATGCCGCCGCCGCTGCCGTTTCTTGGGACTGCTGCTCTCTCTCTCCTCTGCTGCTGGTCTGCTGCCTACGTTGTCGCTGGCACTACCGATACTTTGCCGCTCTGCTTCCTCTTCTCGCCCATTGAATATTACACACGTTTCATATTTGCAGTTTCCTTCGTTTTTATTTGCTGCTTCTGATCTTTCTTTCTCTTCCACGGTTCTGTTTTCTGCTCCACCTTCACTCTTCTCCAGACTCCACACTCACTTTTCCTTCGCTTCTAATGCGCAAAAATACTCCTTCTCAACATGTGTGTGGGATATGTGTGTGCGTGTGTGTGTGCGGGAGTGTGTGGGAAATTTTACTACGTTCACGACGGGGTGAGCGGTGTGTGACGTCAGCAGTTCCAAAAAAATGTACTTCTTGTTGTTGGTTGGTTGGGGATTTTGTTTTTGTGTTGTTTGTTGTTGTAGTTGTAGATATCACATAACTGTTACACGCGCGCGACACACTCCTTACTATTACTAATATTAATATTTAAATAATTACAGTTGTAGTGTTTTTGCAGGGCAGTCTTTTGGTTTTTTCTCCGCACAGTTTTTTCACATGCTGCGGGTGTGGGGGGAGGATACGGTGAGAGACGAAACGGAGCGTACCGAACTTCACCACGTAAACGTAAACGAAAAGTGCCGCCTGGAGTCGCGGCCTGGCCTCGACGACTACAGCGACAGCAGAAAGGCAGCGGCGACAGCAGCAGCAGCAGCAACCGGCAAAAACCAACAAAATCCACACTGAGAAACTCAGCGACACTGAGAGAGTGAGAGAAACCCTGTGAGAGACATAGCGAGAGATAGAGAGCGCAGACAGCGTATTGCGTTACGTTAGTTTTGCGCCAGAACTGCTGGCTGGCATTCTCCAACGAAAGTTGGTTTAGAAAATGATGATCCGCCATACAAGCCATTCCAAATTTTGTAGGGCCCTTTCCTTTAATGTGATTTAAAACTTCTTTCAGATCGCCAGCACTACGCCAAACGTAAGCCTGATTACGAAAAACGTAATACATGAGTCAAAAATGCGGAGGCGGGGGCGTAGGCAGAAAATGTGATTTTTTTTAATGTTGCAGCCGGCAGTTTTAGGTCTTAATGCGTGACGTCACTTGATTTTTGTTTATTAATTCCACCTTCTTTTCTTTCTTCCATGGGAAAACCATGCAGCACGTTTTACGTTTTTGTGGTTTACTTTAATTCTTTCTTTTTTGTAGCTTTTGGTTTTTTTTTTTTTTTACTCAATCGCGACGGCGGCAGCAGCGGCCACAGCGACAGCGACGTCGCGAGTTGCGACGTCGTCGGCGAAACAAGCAGCAACAACAAACAGAAAACACGACAGCCGTGAGCAAAGAGTGGACGAAAAATGATGCGGCGAAGCTTGCTAAAATGCTAAAGAGGCAGAAAACTCTGGGCTGTGCGCAGCAGTGCTCTAGCGGCGAATTCACGACAGCAGAGCAGCTGAGAACGCGCACACACACGCAAATCTATAGCGAAAGAGCAAGAGCCAGAGAGAGAGAGAGAGCGAACGTAACGTAATCAGCTGCTGAGCGGCGGGCGTTTGTGGAACGTATTGATGTACGTTTTGTAAGCTGTGGCATGTGGAAGCCAGACTCTGATTCGGACTGGGACACGGAATCCCCCACCACCACCACTCTTCACTCGCAAATGCCGGCTACGAAATGCTCCAAGCGGAAGTGGATGACGTGCACTCGCTGTTACCGCACCCACAACAACAACCATTTTGTGGACTCCATCTTTATCACTTTTGGACCAAGTGTTGCATTCTACTTGAGAGACAGAGGCTGGGGCAACGTTGCCAATTTTCATGCATTTGCAAAAATGTTACTAAAACCCAACTTTCGTATAAATTCCAGGAGTTCATTGATCCAAAAAACAAAACAAAAAAACTGCGTTAAATAACATCTGCTCAAATATATGCTCAGGCCACAGTCCACACGGGCACCGGGGGGGATGGGTGGGGTTATCTATGCCACTGTATTGTCATCGTCAGTGCCCATAAAAATTATAAGACGAAGGCAGACGTAAAGAGAAAAAAAATCAAGCAAATTATGGTAAATACGCCGCTAAGAACGCCCAGAAGGGAGAGGTTTGGGGGATCGATCAGAAACATGGAAAGCGGAAGGTAGTGATATGACCACATACTTTACCACTTACCGCTAGGCAAATTAAATAAACATTAAAAAAAGTTTTCTCATTTTACTGTTTCTTCGGAAAATTGACAAAATAATACATAAGAAAACAAAACAAAATTTAGAAAATATTCGAATTCGAATGTTGCAATTTGTAGATTTTACGATTGAAAGGAAAAGTGCTTGAAGTCACACGGTAGCTAGTGAACTCATCGATGACTGGATCTAGAAGGAGTGACACACACACACACAAATGGATAGAGGCAGGAACGCACACGCATATACACATGGAACACACGCACTTCCATCCAGTTAATTAAAAGTATTTATGACACTCCACACACATAAAAAAAAATATAAAAAAAACTGTCTTGCACAAAAGTACAAAAGTCCAAGCCAGGATCGTGGGAAGTTCTCTTCTCTCCTTCTCTCGCACAAAAGCAAAGGCAGACGAGGGAACACAAAAATCCAGCCATAGAGATACTCTAATTGCATATGCAGAGTGCAGAGTGGCGGCATAGCACACAGCCATAGGAGGAGCGGCAGAGCCTGATGGAAGGGGCCAAAGTTCCATTCCTCAGGGTTGGGGTGGGGTTGGTTTGGCTCTGTGTGAGTGTCTGTGTGTGTGCGGTGTGTGGGGTGGAGTGCTTTGCTTGTCGTCTGGTCGGGCTTATGAGAAATGCGAAAAAAATTACACTCACGGTGTCACTGTCGCTATCTCTGTCTGCCTGTCTATCAGTCTGTATATCTTGTGTCTCTCAAAAAAGTCTCAGCCTTCCCCAAAAGGATAACATCCGTAAGTCCTTGCCAGGAAGACACACAAAAAAAAATATGGGAACACAAGAGAAAAAATAAAAAAAAAAAACGAATAGAAATTGAAAACTGGAAAGGGGATTACGTTTGAGCAAGAAAAACGAAGAAGAGCAGAATGGAATGGGGCGAGAAGTGGAGAGTAGAGTGGCATAGGGAATATTGGAGAGTAGAAGAAGCGAGAAAGTGTGCATAGAGAAAGAAAAGTGATCGCGCATTGGAAAATAGGAAAATTATAGAAAATATTTATGGTAGTAGGAATGAGAGGATCGGATCACCCTTAAAATGTAATGAAATGTTACAGATGATTACGGAAGCTGCCAGCCACCTTTATTTGATTTGTTCGATTATAATCAAATTTTTTTGTAGCCGCCAGACGAAGGCAGCTTTGCCAAGACTTGCAGGCAATGGAAAGAATGAGAAAAGAAGAGAGAAGGACCCGAAGGCATTGGCGTCAGGCATTCATCAGCTTCCTCAGCGTTGCCCGTCGCCGTCGCTGACATCCACGTCCACGTCAACGTCAAATCATGCCGAAAGCGCGACAGCAGCAACCCCTTTACCGTTGCTTTGTGGGGTGCATTTTTACAGCCTTCCAGCTACACAGTCACCTCCCCCCCACCGCCCGCCACAACCCTAGAGAGACGACTACTATGCAGACATATGGGAAATGAAAGAGGGGGGGAGGCGTTGGCTGGGGCAGAGGAAGCCGCGACGCCGGCAGGGAATGCAATCAGCAAGAAAACTACTTGAGAATCGCTCTCCTCCTCCCTCCCTCCCGCTCGCTCACCCTCTCCTCTGGCGAGATATTCAAATTTGAAAATAAAAGTGAAACGAGAGAAGAGAGAGAGAGAGAGAGAAGTACAGGAGAAATATAAAAAGCGGTGGGCCTTAAGGAGAGCCAAGACGAATGTTAAAGTTGACGTCGACGTCGCTGCATGTTTGACAGAATGCCAGTCAGAGAAATGATGCTTGGCTTTTGTTGTTGTTGTTGTTGTTGCTGCTGCTGGGGTGGACCCCATTCGCAGGCAGCTTCGTTGCCAAAGTGATCCCTTGTCTGTCTCTGTCCCCCCTCCACCGGCTGACTTGCGTCAATTTATTGAATTTGCCCGCCTCAAATGGATTTGTGTCTCCTTCCTTTTTTTTTTTTTGGTACCACCCTTAAGCTTCTATCCCCCCTCTGCACACCTTTATACCAACTTCCATTTCCTATTTTAATTTCCTTTAAATTGCATATTAATTTGATTTTAATGTGTTTTGGGATTACCGAATATAGAGTTTTTTATAGGCAAGGATCAGGCTTAAAAAGTTGAACTTTAGTGGCTAGAAATTTTTTATTTAAAAATCCTTTATTTTAGTAAAAATATCTTCGTTCCGCTCCCTTAAATTTCATAAAATTTATAAGTTGTATTTTTTCATAAATTATATTCTCAGTTCCAGACCGAGTCTTTTTCGTTTTGTTTAGGAAAATCAGCTTAAAAAACAAAAACAAAAAAACAATGACTACAAATTACGAATCACATTGCTCAACGATCGACATTGAGACGTGCGACCCCACTCTGGACAGGCGTAGTACCCCAAGCCTCCCCCCCTAACCATCCCCCCATGCCATCATTCCAGTATAGTCTGAGGTAAAACTGGACTACCTGTCCGCCCTAACTGCCTGCGAGTACGATTACTCAACGGGGGCACACACAGACAAACGGAGATATACAGACAAATACTTTCTGGGACCGACTTTATAAGGTTAGACAACGTTTTGGAACGGACAGACAGAAAGACAGACAGACGACCGACCCAAAACCTTGAGTTGGTTTTTTAGTTCGCTGTGGCTCTGACTTTTCGGCTCTCCCGACGTTCAATGAACTTCTCGCACTCACTCGCTCACTCCTACGACTCCATTCTTTCAGGCCATCTCTGTCTAAGCCATAAAATTGCTTCCAACAAAATGGAATTCTTATTATTGTTTAATTATACATTTACATTTAAGTAGAAACACCAACAAAACAGTGCAAAGAAATTGAAAAAAAAAACGTGTGGGGAGAACAGACGAAAATAAGACAAAAGATTCTATTTAAAAGGGGAGAAGACGTGGCGGGACTTGACGAGACAAATCAGGAGAAATCAAATTACAGAGACAAAGATTCACCGAAAGAATCGCTAAAAAAACAAGTTGCATATTTCCCTGACCCATGGGTAGATATTTTTTTGAGTTGATTTTATTTTATTAAATTTGTATTTCCCTTGTTATATTGTTACTTACGCATTTCCACGCTTTGAAGGTGCTTCAACAATTTTGAAATATAATCCAAAGTACTTTTTTTTTGGCGGCAATAATTTTTGTTATATAATTTATAATTTGTGATTTATAATGTATAATTGGCAAAAACGTAATTTGAATTTTAATAAACTAATAATAAGCGTTTAAGTTGCTTTAAAAGAATTTGGCTTTTTGAAAAAATATTACTAAATAAAGAACAATGGATCTTCAATGAAGATATTTTTGGGAATAATAAATAGTATTAAGAACAATATAATGGAAAATGTTGTTGGAAATAGTTGTTGTTCTCGGTTAAAAAAGTATCAAACTTTAAAAAAGGTGAAACACTTAAAACTTAATGAGATTTTGAAGAAAACATTGAAATGTTCAACATGTGAAATATTTTAATAATAAATAACAAAAAGATGACTTGAAAGAAATGTTTTTGTATTGCAATTCGGTTAGAAATTTTCAATAGAAATAGAAAAGAATTCTTATAATATTTTCATTTGTGATTTTATAGAAATTTGCTTGCGTATAGAAATTATAGGGGATTTCTGGTGTGTTATATTTGTGTCATGATTGGGGAATTTCGATTATAATCCTTGGTTGGTGGTGGTCCGCCAAATGCATTGGTATGTGTGTGTTGTAACATTGGTGAGCGGTTTGTATCTTATAGATACATCTTTCAACAGAATTTCTTGGTTGGTAACTTTTATTTATTTTTTTGATTAACTTTTTTTTGTTTAACTTTTTTTTAGGTTTTCACTAAGGATTGATTATTTTTATTTTTATGATTGGCAAAATTCAACAGAAATAACGTCATGTTCCGTGTAAATGAAACAACAAACAAATAGAACGCGCGCTCGGGATCGGTTCGGTTCGGATCAGAGAGGAAGAGGATCACTTCCACTTTCTGCTGCGTTTGGTTTGTAAATGAATATTGCGTAGAGCTCTTGTCCGTAGACCCGAAAAGAGTAAGAGTAGAAGGCCGCCAGCCAGCAACACTGGGGAGAGAGAGAAACAGGAATGCAATTGCAGAGGGAGGAGAGAGAGAGAGCGCGCAGCGATCGTGTGTGTGTGCGTGTGCGTAAGAGTGGGCAAGCGAATGCACACAGAGCGGGAGAGAGAGAGAGAGAGAGAGAGCGCGCAAGAAGCAAGCAAGTAACGGGGCGTACGTACAAAAAGGAATGCAAGGCATAAGAAAAAAAAAAACAAAAACACTAAGGGAGGATAATGCAGCAGAGGGACCCAGAGAGCAGGAACCTTTAAAGCTCTTTCCCTCTGCCTCTCTCTATACCCTAAAAAAAAAAGAAGTTGGACAATTGCTGTGACAATGTCTGGGGCTAAAGATTTCCATTCCATTGTTCCAAGGATTCCATTTCTTTTGATTGACTAAATGACAGAACCGAACCCCGACGACGGACGTTCTACTTCTACCTCTACGGAAGTGCAGTCGCAAGAGTCAGAGAATGAGAGAGAGAGAGCAAATGAGGAGTGGGAGGGGGGAAGAATGAGAGTGCGCTCTTTTATCAGCGGTTCTTCAGCGTCTGACCTGCTTCAAGGGGTTTCGGTCCCTCTCTCTCTCTCTCTGTTATAATGATTATTATCATGATGATCATGTGGACAGGTGCTAATTGCTGGGCTATTTTCTAGGTCCATTGAACCCCAGACGAAGCTAAAACAAAGAATAAATTCCCCAACAAGGAACCACTGCCCTTGCCCCCTGCTCCCCCTCCTCCTGCATCCCACAAAAGAAATCCCAAATCAAACGGAAATGAAAGAACAGAAATCAGAACCAGAAATCAGATCGGTACTTGCCTAATAACAGGGGACCAGGCCAGGACACGTCCCGTTCTCCCGTCCAACTTTTTGATTGGCAAAAAACAAATGCACGGGGAAGAGAGCAGAGAAGAGCGGTAGACAGACTCTGCACAGAAGGTAGAAATTATAGAGTAGAGAGAGAGAGAGAGAGTCAGAGCAGGAGAGCGCGTGAGATAAGCAATTTAAAAATTTAATCAGTTTCTGGTTGAGATTCCAGAGGCAGAGATAGAGAGTGGAAAGAGAGAGAGCGCAAATACCCAGCAGCGGATATGAAACAGGAGATGACTTGTCTGGCTGTCTGGCTGGGCACCCTTAACCCCCTTAATGTCCCCACTTTCTACCTTTCTTCCTTACTCTGTTCTAGACTCTAGTAATTTATTTTAACTTATATAACATTAATGGAAACTGCGGGATTATGCAAGGACTTGTTGTTCAATTGATTTTTCCGATGGCAGCTACTATACTTTATTATTGTTTTATTTATTATTATTTGTATTACTTTATTATTATTACTTTATGATATCGGATATGCCTCCTTCCTTCCTAGCACTGACATCTGGTCAAAAATCATAATAATATCCTCCTCATCCTGCGCTGCTCTGCAAGGGTGTAAATGACAGTTACAACAGAGGCCCTGGCCTACGGTAGTAGTACCCTCCTACTGTACAAGGCTGTCTGCGGATCTGTGTCCTGCGGATGGGTACAGGCTGCCCAGGACATTTGCTTGCGCTCGGCCGTGTTGCATTCGGGTTCGATGAGAGCATGAGAGGAGTTTGACATAGGGACAGAATGGACCGACAGACTGACTGACTGACTGACGTATTGCCTGTGTGTGTGTGTACCTCTGTTCCTGTGTGTGTGTGTGGTCAGGAGAAATAGTTTGCAGCTGCCGCATGGGTTCCCGTTTGTTATTGCTTTATGGCTGCACAAGGGAAATAAACCTTCATAGCGCATGCCACAGAAAAAAGGGGAGTATGCAGCAAGTAAGAGTGCAAGAAAAATATACAGAAAGGCAAAGGAATTGGAAATATCATCGTATAAGAGCCGCCGCGACCCTCTCTATAAGGTCTGAGCCGGCCTAAGCGATCTTGGAAATCCAAGTGGGTTTCCGAGGCTAGAGCTAGCGTTGCCAACGAAAACCAACAAGAAATACTTGAGGAGACCCATGAAAAGAGCGCGTGGAAACGTTTCCCTGGAGCTACTCAAACATCTGTTGCAGGATCATTCGAGAAGATAAACCCTACTGAAACTTACTGAAAAAGCAAAGATTTGACATTGATAAGCTGCAACACACAGATGGGGAAAAAGTAGAACCCAAAACGGTTTGTGATGGAACAGTTGGTCACAAAAAACTAAAGATAAAATCACGGAGAGAGACAGCAAAACCTTTTGACCTTGGGAGCAGACTAAAATGCAGGATAATCTATGGGAATACCTGCAGGAACAATTAAAGCTAAATTAAAGGAACACGCTTCAACATTTTAAATACTCGTATAATTAATTAAAAACATAAAATTGTAAATTTAAATGCAAATAATATAATACCCTGCCAAGACAAAGGATACAAACGATTCTCTTCCAAGCTAAACAAATAGTTTTCCCATCTAAAAGTTGATCCAACGCCACTCTGGTTAATGCATCAATGGAGTCATTAGCAGTAGAAGACAACGATCTGCTCTTGATTTATCACTACAGCAGCTCGGGCTGTGCCTGGGCTTGATTAGAGAGTGTTGATCATTAACTAAAGAGAAATAGAGTGCGAGAGAAACCGCGGTAGGAATGGACCACTACCTGAAGGACTGGACAGGACTGGACCTTTTGGCACTGACACTGGTACTGGGGTCTCTGGACACCGGTTTTCAAATTTGGGATACTCCCAATACCCTCAGGTTTTTCTTATTTCGTTTCATTTTCAGCTATTTTAAGTAAAAATAACGAGAGGAGCCACACAGCCAGAGAGGTAGAGAGGTAAGAGGCTACAAAAGCTGGTCGTTCCCCCCTCCCAAACCATCTGAAAAACCTTCGGGCCAAGTACCCAGTACATTCATAAGATCTCAGGAATGAGCAGAGACCAAGACCGAGACCAGGTCCAGGTCCAGGCCAGGCGGCAAGCCTCAAATGTCCCAAGTTGAGATTCAGGTTCAGGTTGAGGTCGATCGTTGAGGTCCCAGTCCCAAACCATAGGTAGAAGATCTCTTGCGTTCGCTGTCTCTCTTCCACTCCCTCTCTATCTCTCTCGCTCTGTCTGTTTGTATCTCTGCTGCTGCGGCTGCTCTCTGTATTTATCCCTGGCTGCGATTGCGCTTTTGTTTTTCCCATTCACGAAATTCTTGGAAATTCTTCTGTCGATCAGTAAATCTTTAGAGCCAGAGCGAGAGAGCGCAGAGCTCGCCTTTTGTTGTACGAGAAGTAGTTCTTGTTTCCTATTAAATACAGGAAAGGACAGTACGGCGACAGGACACTGCAATTAGCCTGAGAGAGAGTGGGAGAGAGAGAGAGAGCGCGCGTCGGTATCCAAGCGTCCCCAAGAGTGGGTTCTTTGGATCCTTTCTAAGCGTGGGAGCTTCCTTTGCTCTTGGCTTGAAAACGGAAGTGAAACCCACAAGAAATCAAACACAGCACTCGGGCGGTCGGGGCAGGCAGGCAGGCAGGCAGGGGCATGGCATGGCAGGCAGATGTCCCAAAAGAAATAAAAACTATTGTGGAAAAGGTGGAAATGTGGCAAGAACAAGAAGTGGCAGCAACAGCAGCAGCAACAGAAGTGGAAGGTAGCAACAGCACAGCCACAGCACACCACAACGCACTCGGCGTACGTACGTAAGTACACCTGGTCTCGGTCTCCGTCTTGTGTCTTGCGCAAAATTGTAGAGGAGGTACATGAGGAGAAGCGCACCCCTAAATACAAAAATAAAAAAAAAAAAAATAAATATAAAGAAAAATGAAACGACACGTAGAAAAATATACGAGTAGCAGCTAGCAGCAGAGTCCAGCGACCGAGGCAGGGGCACCCCTCTCTCCATAGTAACCAATTCTTTTGCCTCTGCCTCCATCCTCTGCTCCTTCTTGTCCTCGTTTTACTCCTGCCACTTCAGACAGTCTCGTAGGAAAGTGGAACGAACCACAGGGTACAGGAGGCTAGGCCAGCGAGGAGGCCGGGGGATTGAGTGGAGTGCACTCTGCAAATTTCGCGCTTTTTCCTGAGAGAGAGATCCCTGTCAGTTAATTACAATACCCTGGAAGCGGGGTATATCCTCTACAAATATTATTTTATTTTTTAAATTTTAAATCAAATGAAAATATACAAAATAAATTATTGTTAATTAAATAAATGACAATTTTTAAATCAAATTTAATATTTGTATGGGGTACTCGCAGTTTCGACCCTGAAAGTCCTTTCTTTTGCAGCCTGTTTTGCAGTAATTTTTTGCATGTTGAGGTGATGCCTCAACACCTCACAATCTCTCCATCCCCGCCCCGCCCCGCTGTGTTGAACTACAAGAGAGATATTTACGTTGGCCATCGGCCATATTCTGTAATTGTTGCTGCCCAAATGTCCAACTGCTGTCCGACGCAAGAAGGGCGCCCTGCTGGGCCTCAAGGATCTAGTATTAGAATGGCCCTGCCTTGTCCGTTCGGTGGGTTTCCCCCTTGCAATTCCAACAGGAAACGGAAAGTGGTTGCTGCTTGTTGCAGTGGGAAACAAAAATGGGGAAGCATGCGCACAGTGGGTCCCAAGTAGGGGTCTGGTGCAGATGGGGAAATTCAGATGTTGGGTAACCTCTGGCAGAGAAAGTTCCCCCAGTCATAAAACAAAATACTTGGGAAATATTTCTTTAATATTTCTTTTTAACGAGCAGAATATCAGCCTCAAAACTAAACAGCTTATCCAATGCCAGATCCAATATTGGAACCACTGTGCACTGTGGCCAGTCAATGGAGAACTACTTTGTCGAGCGGGCAAAGTCCAATTGCAGCCAGGCGGCACCACACACATTGACATGTGCCAAGCGACAACAATGTCGATGGCCCCTTCTGGCTGAGAAGACGAAAAAGGAAAGGGTGACCGAGCTGAGCTGAGCTGGAGGGCTGCTCCCTGGTTCTGGCTGCGGCACTGAGCCAATAATTAAACTAAACTAAAGCAACAGCAGAACTGCAGCAGAACAGCAGCAGCAGTGGCAGTGGCAGGGGCTGCAACAACCCCTAAGGCGGGGGACCCAGCCAGCCACTCCAGACAGCCCCGAATAGGGTGAACAAATTTTCATTTTACTTTTTGCTGTGCAAAAAAAAAAGGGAAGAAGAATCACAAACAAAAGTCGAAGCCTTAAATACCCTAGAAATGACTAACATTCAACAGTTGATTCGAGAACAAATCGAGTTAATTTATAGCCCATGGAGAAAGGGTTCCCTTAATACTCCCAGTACATTGAATATATTTTTAATATAATTTCTGGTATTATTTATTGACTGAATTTCAAGGGAAAAGTCTCTGCAAAACATACCATAGGAAATACTTTTGCCAGCACCTAGCAAACGTCAGACCAAAGTTATCGTAGCCTTCACAGTGACTTAGATAGAGTATCATACGCTCTCCATGTAGGAAATACAAATAAAAGGTATTGCAAATTAGACCAAAGTCCGCCGACCAGACCAGACCAGAGGGTTGTTGCTCGGTTACAACTAATCAGTAGGTTCAGTTCGCTTCGGTTCCGTTCCCCCCCCTCTTAGGTGAATTGAAGGAATGTTGCGCCCAGAGCAGGGAACCACGAGAACAGCTGGCGCTATTATCCTTATTTTCTTATGCCAGTTTTTTTTTTTTTTTATTTGTTTGAGGTTAGGCTTAGACCCGAAGATCGATAGCGCGTGTCAAGAAAATCATTGAAAATCCTTCTTTGGCATAACATTTACCCCAAAAGCGGCAAAACTGTGCGAAATCGAATACGGATTATTTATGAGCCAGGACGACAGAGGCCGGTATGTGTCACCTTATACCATGCCCAAAAGGAAAGGGAGGGATGCAGGAGGCAGGAGGCAGGACCCGACGCTGATGCAATATGCAATTACATGCATGAGATTTAGGAAATCGAAAAAAGAAATCAGAGCGGGTTAAAGGTGGGAGAGATCAGGGGAAGCAGAAGCAGAACGAACCCATCAACCCTCCTCCCTCAGGTATGGAAAAGTGTCCCCGTTTCGGATACCGACAGACAGACACGCGGCTTTTGTGTGTGTGAAAATCATCAGAGCAGAATTAAGTCCCTCCCTGACAGACCCGCCCTCCCAGTCGCAGTCCCATTCCTAAATCCGGTCGGTCGGTTGGTCGGTCCCCCTGTGTCTACCTCGTGGGATTAATTAGCATTCGGTTTAAAAGAGAACGAGAACATTTTCTTTTACCATTCCCATTCGGCATGCATTTAATTTATGCATTCTGGCGGACAGCAGAGTGTCAAGTGAATGTCAAACAAATCTGTGAAAAAATAGATAGACGGGAAAATTGATTCGTAAGCTTCATTTCCACCACAGAGCGAGCCAAGGGAGAACCAGTTCCTCCTGCTCTCTGTGTGAAGAGGATCCGGGGTTTGTCCATTTGTGGACTTACAAGTTTTTATCTTTTTTTGATGTTTGTCCGCGAATGTCCCTCCCGGCTGCGTTTCGGGTTCATTTCGTTTTGGGGTTAACTTGTTCCCTTTGCATTTTGTTTGTTTAGTTGTTTGTCGTATTCTACAAAGTACTCGTAGTCGTAGTCGTTGTCGTTTTTCGACTTGTTCCATCCGCGGTTCAGTGCCCTGCCCCTTGAACCTTTCGAACGTTGCTTCCCCGGGGAGGTTAAGTGTAGATCGAATGGTGGAAATTTCTATTTTTCGTATTTGCATACAATTAAGCTTCAAACTAATTTGTTTGCCCACAGCACAGGATTTGTTATCTAGGGAATTACAAATTACAATTTAAGAGCTAATCTTTGATCATCCTTGCCTGCCCGTCACAAAGGGGTTTTGCTGGAGGATATCTTTGAGTTTTTTTCCTTGGGTTTTTTATAGCTTATCTTAATATGGGATCTTGATGTTTTTATTAACGATCTGAACACATTTAAAGTTCTCTTGACTCGACATGCACAAGCGAAAAGTGCCAAAGAGTTTGCTAGAGTATAAAAACAAAATAAATGTCGTGTGCATGACACATTGATGAGCGACTTGAGTCTCTGTGTTGTCTCTGTGATAATCCTATTTTTCTGGCCTTTTCTAATAGATATTTAAGCAGAGTTAGCATCTCTATATATTTATCTTTCAATTGTACGTCTTATAAATCTCTTTATTAATATTTTCAGGACTTACCAACAATTTAATAAGTAAAAGCAGCAATCTGTAAATAGAATCAACATAAGAATGATCATTAGAAAGGGATTAAGTGAGAAACTTTACTTAAACTGAAGAGTCTTGTAGTGTTAAAAATAGATTTTCCATTTATTACTTTCATGATCTTGACATGACGATGCTAACAAATTGAAGGTCCAATGATTTGAACAGGTTTTCTGTAGATATTCCCATCAAAAGTTGCGCTCATAAACATCGTCTAATGATATGTTTGTGGATGCATTGTCAAGTTCCTCTTCTGAATCTGAATCAGAATCAAGCAAACCCAAAACCCCACCTTTTTGACTAGAGGCAGGCCCTAACCTAAATCAACAAATCACGAAGTTGAAGTTGTCTGCCACGATATAGAGCAAAGCTTGAGGAGGAGGTTGGCTTCGCTTGCAGGCAAACATAAACACAAATACACACACACACACACACCACAAACGAAGAGGCATCCCAACAAAGTTGTCAAATCAAACAGAAACCTGAGGAGCAGCCGCCCAGACCAGACCAGACCAGCCAGCCCATGCCATAGGATCCGTTTTTGGTTGTGGTGTTAAAAATATGAGAAACATTTATAACTTTTTTGTTAGCTTAGAGAGGCTGAACGTGAACCTGGGAGCCCGAAAGCCTCAAGCCTGGAGAGTTTCGCTTGCTGGCATTTAAAGAACTTTAGCGATTTATGCGTCTGTCCATGGAGTCAGTATGAAACCTGATTTGCAGACAGGGCCAGGGCCCAGGAACAGAGGTAGGAGAACCCCAGACCAGACCAGACCAGCCCAGGCCTGGCCAGACCAGATCCAGAGCCAAAGACCAAGACGGCGGGATGGTATGGGATGGAGTCTCGAAGTCAAAGTCACTGACTATGCGATAGATGGCAAAAATCGAAGCGGGAGTCGTCAGACTGTTTGCCGGTGCATTCCAGTGGCTGTAGCCGCCTGCCATTGATTCTGCCACATGTTGCACACACTGTGAGAATGAATTTAATTAAAGCAAATCCAACCAGAGACCAATGGAGCGCCACACAATTCAACCAGACAGCCGCCAGACCCCGAGCCCGAACTCTCGAAGGAAAACTAGTCCAAAGTCTAGCCTGGTGGGAGACTGTGGGGCAATATGGCAAGAAAATGAAATAAAAGGCAAAGTTATAGCAAAGCTTATGCAACTACCAAGATGTGGCATGGGGGGCATGAGGCTGTGTCGATTATTTCTGCCTTCTTTTGCCTTTGTTGGATGCTGAGCACCGACTCAGCTGAGAGAAAATTGAAATGGAATTTTTCCCTGATACAAAATCCTAGTACTTGATAGCCTTTGTTTATGGGGAAATTCGTACACCATATTATGGATATTTTAGTTAAATTTTTGGTGAATTTTCAAAACTGGAATCAATGTGCCCCAACATGTGATGTGCAACGATGCAACAAAATGCCAATTAAATCACATTTCAGTGGCACATTAAAATGCAATAAAATATATGCATTCTCTCTGTCTCTCTCCCTGTGAGACAAGAGCCTCACAAAATATTTCATGCCCCCAGACGTGGCATTCATGGGCTCTGGCTCTGCGCGCCTTGTTATGGCACATGCACCGGCACCAGCACCAGCACCAGCAAACCCAACTATGCGACGCGTAGAGATGTGGATGCTGGGAGTTCAGCGATAAGCGCTTACAATCATCGACTGGCTGGGCATACGAATTATACTATATAGCCTCGAAAAATGGCAAGCCAAGTCGTCTTGGCTTCTGGCTGCCGCATATTTAGCTCGCATTTCAGCATAATTTGATGTAATTTCCGTTGCCTCTTGCAACATTTTTGCACTGCCAGGAGCCAAGAGCCACGACGACGCGACTCGTGATATTCGAACCCGAACCCGAACCACGAAAATTATATTGTGCGGAATATTGAACAGTCTCAAGGTTGTACCTCTGTCCTCTGACTCGATTGCGTGACTGCCAACAGAAACAATGAATTTTGCGCCAGTAAATTGTTTATACTTTGTTTAGGAACGGTACAAAGGATGAAATATCCTTAGAAAAAATATATCGAAAATCGACTGAATCTCAGGCAGAGTTTTATAGCCAAGAAAGCCAGTAGCTTTCAGCCAGAGAATCCTTACATATGCAGTCAAGAATGTGAGACAACTCCCAATCCCATGGGCAGCACAGCACTTCTCCTACCCCTCCCCAAAAACTCCTTTTCCCACACCCATTCAAAACGAGTGTCTTGTCAGTGTTTGTCAGGCTTAGAGCTGGAAGGAGAAGGAGAGGGAATGGGAAGCAAGGCTCAAGCGATTAACTGTGGCTCGCGTCGTTGCTCCCCGTCCCGCATCCCCTACGTTCTGACCCTGGACAAAACCGCAAAAAGTGAAAAATTTCGCCAGTTTGTGTGTTATCTTAACCCGTTCGCTGTCCCGACGCCGACCGACGACCAGCAATGCAATGAAATAAATGAAGTTAAGCCAATTTGAGGTTAAAGCCCAAAGAAGGAATTCATTATTTTTGTTGTTGTTGTTGTTGTTTGCTGCTGCCACACGAAACGCGTGTCCTGTGCTTGGGGCAAAAAGAATTCGCAAAAGAGAGAAGAAGGCACAGAAAAAAAACCACAGAAATGCGACAAATGCAACAATAGCTGTAAAAGACTGTAAAAAAGGAAAAACAAAAGGCAGGACCAAAAGAAACAGAAACCGCAATAAACTTGAGTAGGAGACCGGGAGAGAGAGAGAGAGGGAGAGATATGGCAAAAAAGATAAGCCGTAACCAGCAAGTGGAGGGCAGGATATATGCGTATGTTCCATCCATAGGCCAGGCCACATGGATACAATATCCTAAAACAAATACCACGGTTATATCCCCAGAGTAACGGCTACAAAAGACAAGACCAAATGAAGATCAAATGATGTTCGATTTTAGGCCGCTGTCTGAGAAGCATTTCCCCAAATGCCCTTATCTTAGCCTTCACACATATACAAAAAAAAACAACAACAACACATCTCTATATATGCCCGACGCGAATAAATTGCAGTATAATGAAAGCAAACCAATCGAGCCAACCAGTTTGTCCGATAACACAATTCACATTCACCTCCCAGACCAGGCTGCTGATCGTGCTCCTGCTCCTGCTCCAGCGCTGATGTCGGGGCGGCCAACTCCAAAAGGGCATCACAACAACGTAAACAACATCCAATATTAAGGAGAGAAGAGAACCCAGCCAAGAGTGGGGAGGGGGGACCGACCACCGCCATCGGCAACAACAAAACACCAGAAAAAAATAAGCGAAAAGGAACAAAAGTTGTAGCCAAAGTGGATGCGATATATGGATACCCTTTTGTGGGGGTAAACTTAAAGATCAGAGGAAATTACGGAGGTATTTAAATATTTATAAGAAATTCTACTTTCGCTTTGGGGCGAAGGGAAACGGTTTGATTTCTATAGCCTTAGCCCTGTACTCTACAGGATTAGGGTAGATATATTTTCAAGCATCTTTTCCATTGGATATCATTGAATTTAACAATATTTTCCAAAGCTTTTTGTGCAGACTATTGGTACAAGAGCACAAGAGGTTACATAAATATAATCAATTGCATTTAAATTTCCCCGAATTTCGCATGTAAAATATGTTCTTCAATTTCTCGAAATTTTCATAATATTTGTTTAGTATTAAAATATTCTAGTAGCCAAGCCAAAAGCCTCACTAAGCCCGTAAGACCCAATTGTGAAAAAATAAAAAAAAAGCATCAACAGATTATGCGCCGCCGTTGCAGGAGGTTGTTCCATGTGGTTGTTGTTGCTGCTGCTGATGTTGCAAGGAGCCGTGCTGCTGGGAAGGAACAGAAGAAGGCGCGATGCGATGCGTGTCTGGCTCTTTAGACATTCATCTCCGCTGCTCTCCACCGCTCTGCTCTCTTCAACCAACCAACATCTTGCACTACACACACACACATTGAGAATTCCATTGAAATCGTTTGAAAATTGAGCCCACTGTAGAAGAGGAGTTGGGCATACCGTGGGGGTTGGGGGGGAGTGGCTGGGGGACAGACGCGTCTACCGCCTCTCGTAATAAATATGCGCCATAAGTTTTTGTCTTGGGGCAGCGCGACAGCGGCAGCGACGACGTCAACTGATGATGACATTGCCATCCTTTGGGCTTTTTGGTTTGTGGACTGTGTGGCATGCAAGGCATATTACAACAGAGGGTAAGGGAGCGGTCCTTCTATCTATTACAAGACCTGTCGCTGCCTTACCTATACAAATGCATGTACCATTGCAACATCGATTCAACTTCTGCCTCTACTACACTCTTAAGCCATGTAGAATACACATAAAATGTGTAAAAATAACAAAGCATATGAGTTGCATTTTTAGCGGTGCCAAAGGAAATGGATGAACATTAAGAGAGCTTCGCGACTAGCAGCAGCAGCGCTGAAGGGGTAGAAGAAGAGCTCTTAAAGAAGGGTGTGTGTTCTGGTGCTGGAGTAAGCAGTCGTTTAAGGGGCGGCGGCGGTTGTGTCCATGGATTGGGGGGTGGCAGAAGAGGCTGCTTCTGCTGCTGCTGCTGCTGCATCACCCGCATAATAAACCAGAGCGCATAAAAATGTGTGTAAAATTGCAACCGCAACGTATTTTTGCTTGTAATTGCCCAGACGACTCCAACGAACGTCCTCGCCACAGACAGTGGGGATGCGGGGGCAGTGGTGGTGGTGCAACAACAACAATGTTGCACACACGCAGACAGAGACCCCACCAGACGAAGAGTGGAGTGGAGGAGCAGAGCGGCAGGAGAGGAGACGGAGGAGAGCAAAAAGTAAGCCGGCAGATGAAACGGTCAGACACTAAACCCGACATCCACGCCAATAACAACAGTAACAACAACAGCTACAACACATCCGGCGAGAGAGCGACAAAAAGCAACAACAAGTTGAGCTGCACTCTGCCCAGAATGTATGCGACTGTGTGAATACCCTTCTCAAAAAAATACACAAATAATAATAAAAGAGAAAACATAATAATTATAATAAACTAGAGTCCAAATTTTAATTACATATTTATTTTAATTGTCCTCCCTCCTTGAAAACAAATATACCCCAATAGTGCAGGGTGTTGGCAAAAAGCAAAACGTAACTGCAAGTGCCAAAGCAGAGCGAGCGCCACACACACACACATACAAATACGAACAGCCAACGACGAGCAGGACAACGACCAAAGCACGAAGCTGTAAAAGAAAACAACAACAAAAACGCAGCAGCCAAGCTTTCAAGCTGCAGTCGCAGTCTCTCTCTCTCTCTCCCGCTCTCACTCACGGATGAGTGGTATATACATACATATGTATGTTTGTGTGTGTGTGTGAAGCGCAGCAAAATTTCATGAATGGAATTTGTAAATTTTATTTTCATTTGCAACGTTTTCGTTTTCCTCTTCCTCTGCTGGCTGCTGCTTCTTCTTCTTAGTGTGCCTTACACATTGCATTTGTTGTTGTTGTTGCAGCGCTAATCATGTGGAGAGCATCAGTGTGTGTATGTGTGTGTGAGGGTGCGACAGGGACAGAGCAAGGAATGAGATGGAAGGAGTCAGTCAGAGGCCCCCAAGCAAGTGGGGCAGACAACAACAATGATGTGGCATGTTGTGCAGCATCTAGTGGTGCCCCCACCACTCCCACTCCCACTCTCCACCCGCTCTGTCTGAAACGGGTTTTGTGACCACAGAATTATTATTTTTTGCATATTTTGTGTGGCATGCTCTCTTTCCTCCCTCCCCTTGTCCACACTTTCTAAATACACCCCCACCAAAAAAAATGGTGTAATAGTTTTGTTCCTTTTCTTTTTTTCTAATCAACGGACAACAAAACGAATCAGCAGCATAAACAATAGAAGAGGAGCCCGAGAACGAAGAAGCAACAAAAACTAATGCGTTTTTAATTGTTTGTTGCCGCATGCCACTGGCGCGGTGTCTGATGACGTTGCACCCCCGTCGTCTGGTCATTTTTTTTTTTGTGGGTGCTAATTACAAGACAACCCCAAAAGTGATTTAAAAGAGAGAGAGAGCGAGAAAGGGGGAGCAGGCGTGTCGTGTGGTAGCGACTAATTTTATGTTTGCATTTACAGAGAGCCACAAAAAATAGTTAATTATGCCTACTAAAGGAAAAACTAAGTAAACACAAGCCAACGGCCTAGGGCAGGGGAATGTTTGAATGGGAGCTGGGGAGCGTGCCTGGTTGAGGCAGACACGAAATTCCATTAAACAAAAATGCGGCGAGAACGCAATTACAGAGCAAAGTAGATAAACGACAAACGGGGCGACAACAACGCAACACAACGATTAGAGCAAGAGCAAGTAAATGACGATGGACGAGGATGTAGCCAGAGCGCTGCTGGAAGTAGCAGAGAGACAGAGAGAGAGAGAGAGGACAGAGCTCTCTGCTAAATTAAATATATAAAGCGCAGCAAATGGATGAAGGCAGCAGCAGCAGAGTAGCAGCGCAGCAGAGCAGAGAGTGCGAGTGCATAAAAGAACAAGAACTAAAGCTACAACAAGAATGTGGAAGCTTCCAAGCCGAAGCTTTAGATACCCTTTGCCACGGCCAGCTTAGGTGGGGGGCCCGATAAATTATATCTTTGAATCGGAAAACAGTGAGGAACCTCCGATACTTCATTATTCCAGGGCTTGCAGACCGCCAAATCCGGCCCTGACCTTTGCATAGAAGTCTATCATTGATATACCCTAACTGGGATATCAGAGAGTACCACTGCAATTCCTTAGGTCGTCCTCCAAGAAAGAGCATGGAAAAAATACCCACAAAAAGAACAGAAACGCCAACAAGAACCACCACACACACACACAGCACTGAGGGCCATAAAAATAGCCATTTGACTTTGAACTTTGCGACGACAACGACGACGTCGGGGTCCACACAGGTGGAGGGAAAGAAAGGATATGCAGAGGACCTGGCCTCTGGCTGTGCGTGAGATTGTATTATATATGGATTGGTATTTATACATACTATATGTGGCAAACTCTCGTACATATGTACATATCTGTGTATAACATGGGTGTAGCCGAGCAATATAATCTAATCGGTCAATGCGAAACGTGTGTAAATTTAAAACCGAGCCTCATAAACCAACAACTAGGGAAAATTTGCTTAAGAAATCGACTGGTAAAGACAGGAATTGTATGGGGTCAACGGGATTTCGTGGCATATGCCAACCAAAAAAAAAAAAAAAACCCACCTGTTGCCCGAAAAACAAGCAGAAACAAATTATCGACAGGCCATAGAAGAAGGAGCAATAGATGAAGATGGGGGTTCCTAATTATAAAACAACACCAAAATCGAACAAATTTAGGGAGCAGAGTAGCAGCTGGTCCTAGAAAAAACCACCAGGCAGGTGTGTGTGTGTAGAAGAATGTTCCAAAGGTATATGTACACATCGTACATAAATTATGAGCACGGCACACACAGAACTCAGGATGCTTGGGATTATAAAAGATCATCCCACAAGCAAACGAAGATCAAAAAGCAAAGGAACGTCCGCTTTTCCCATTCATTCAGTAGTAGTTGCTTGAGATGATGCAAAATGTCCTCAGGATTGTTTGGTTTTCTGCAGCTGCCTTAAAGAAAGTAAAATTTACGTTGCAGCGACTTTTGCAATTGTCTCAATGGTCGAGAGATCCTCTACTCCTCACACTTCCATTGTGTCGGGCGGGCAGCTGTCTGAGGGGGACCCATAAATTGCATTCGTTATCGATTTTTTTTTTCTTTCTTTCTGTGATTTGCCTGAGATCTTGGGGGGTGAAATGCTTTTACCTTTCGCATGATTCCATATGCATTAGGCAATTAGAGCAAGGCATTTCCCTTTCGTACAGCTGCTCTCCTTTATGGCATAATCAAATCAAATCAATTTCGTGTAATTATCTAGGGTTGCATTTTTTTCTTGTTGTCATAAATATTGGGCAGGAATTATGATTAGGGTGAGCCTTTTTTTTCTTGACTAGGGTGACGCGCAAGGGCATGGGAACATTTCTGTCTGGGTGATCAAGGATAAATTATTTTCTGCATCTGTAATCTATACAAATGATGGCCGAATTTAACTGAGAGTCCTAAGTCTTATTTGATAAGTTGTTCCAATTTATATTCAACATTTTGGTTGGGTATATTTTCTTTAATCTACAATCGATTTAAGTAGGATTCAATTTATAATAATAAGCTATGATGGCAGAGTCCTAAATCTTGAAAATCATTCTCTAATTTCTATTGTATTTCGAGTAAAATCTTAAGTTGTATTTTTACTGCATCCTTTCTTGTCAAATAACATTGTTTTTTCTTTTTCAACCAGAAATTCACTGCAATAAATTCTTCTTCCCCCAAAACATTATTCAAACCGCCACCGACTGACCTCTTTTGAACCCAAAAATTCGTTATCAAAATGCCCCATTCATTCCCTTGCACAAGTTTTAGACCCCCAAAGCAAAGTGTGGTCTGCTTATAAATCGTTTAAACATCCGCTTTTACGCTTCACCGTCTACATAGGTGGCATATATACATATGTACATATATACATATATACATATTCACATACGAGTATGATGTATTATCCCCCCCTAAACACCCCCGTAACATTAATCATAACGATTAATCATTTTATCAATGAAGTGCAAAGTTGCTTTGCGACATAAAAACCCAAAGAGATAGAGGGATTGGGAGCAAGAGTGGGAGCAAGAGAGGGAGCAGAAAAAACACGAGTGAAATATTTGCAAAAAGGGCATACAACAAAAAAGGAGAGACAGAGAGAAAAGAAAAAAAAATAGGGAAACAAGAAGAAGATGCTATAACGCCAATGTGACCTAATTGGGGTTCTGGAGTGTGGAATGAATTAATTCTTCTTGTTTGCTTTTTCTTACTTTCACAGCAGAGTATAGGGTATGATGCTTTTTGCCATAGGTATGCAATGAAAATAAATATAATATTTTGTAACGTAATTCTTAACCTTTACTCTGCACGATCGATCGAAAAATAAATTTTAGTGGGAGTTTTGCCTGCCAGGGTATCTTAAACTTCGACTCTTTGAATCCTGCTTTCCATTTTATCCCCCCGTTGACGTCAGCGTCAGCGTCATCGTCAAAGTGACGACATCACCCACAAAACCAACAAACGGACAACAAATGAGTTGAGTTGTCATAAATGGAGATGGGACGCGACCCCCGCTGCTTCCGTCCAGTGCCCAGCCCAGTGCATCTCTTTCCAGCAGGAAATCGATGATGACGGCAACAGTGTGCAGAGGCAGAGGTAGAGCAGAGTTCGACATCTTGTTGTTGCTGGAGCAGAGCCAGAATAACAAGGACTATCCAATCCAAGGGTGAGGCATTTTCGCACTCAAGTACAAAATCTTTCTTTGTGTCTTGTACTCTATTTGAATCATTCACTTCCGCTATAGCCAAGGTCTGAACTGCCTTACCTTCCATGTGATATGCCCTGGCCCAGAACCCAAAGCTTCGCAGCCAGTGCAGAGCCAAAGCAGAGCAGTCAGCAGCGCTGACGTTGCTATTTTTCTTTTCTTCCTTTTGCTCCAATTTGCACGCACAAACGGCAACAAAAGTCGCGAATCGGATTGCCTGTGTGTATGCGTGTGTGTGTGTGTGAGAGAGGGAGAAATTCCATATTCCACATTTTTCTTGGGGCCCAACGCAGCAGCAGCAACAGCAGCAGAATGCCACTGCGCCGACTTCGCTACGTCTTTTCTTTTTTCTTCTCCTCTCTCTCTCTCTCTCTCTATCGCACACTCTTATTATAACTTTTTTTTGTTGCTTTTGCGCAAATATTTAAAAATAGCCAACCGAACAAAAAAGCCAAAAGCCCAACAACAGAAACCAGCCAACGGGCAAAAAAAAAAAAAAGAAAGGAAAAAGAAAGAAGGAATTAAACAACAACTAGCCAGGGCCAGCAAGAAGAGGGCAGGCGGCATGCGGGCAACTCGTAATGCCATTTTATGTGCTTTCGCTTAACGGATTAACCAGATGATAATAATGAGATAGGGTACAGATATACTAGGGCAACCAAGGTGGAACTTTACAATTCAGGAATACTTTTCCAATAATTCCTAGAATTCCCAAGGAAGGTGAAGCAGTGTTTTTATTCACTTTTAGCTTGGTACTTGGGTACCGTTGTATTCATTTTCTTGATCCTTTCCGACCCCATTTAATATTTATTGCACTACAAAATTACAAATTCTGTAAGAGGTTCCTGAAGAGGTTTTATAGTCCCGACCTCTAATTAGGTATGCTAATACAAAATTTCCCTAAGAATTACCTTGATCCTTGCTGAACCCAATCCCCCAATCCTCATACATAAATGGATGTACATACATTCCCCCCAACAATTTCCCACTCTAATTACAGCAAGAAAAAAAAGGGTATGTATCCAAAAGGCAAGGTCAAAGCAAAACGAACGGGGCGACGGGAACAACAAAAGACACAGCGACAGAAACGGACGGACGGCAGGCAGGCGCAACACTAACAACAGCAACAGCAACAACAAACATATTAATGAAATCGCTTTTAACTCGTTTCGCTCAAGTATTTTATACACACACACACAGATGTGTATATATCCGTATAAATTGTGTGTAGAAGTGTGGAGGAAGACATGACATGCCTTCTCATGTGGTGGCCCCCTCTCGTGGTATGTTATAAAAGTGCAACAACAATATTTAATACACACACACAAGAACACACACATACAGCACACCACACTCGGGCACATGATAAAAACAAACACGATACGATCGGTTGGGATCGGAGAGCCCAAAACGATGACCCAAAGTGGCCAGGCGGCTACAATAATAAATGAAATTCAAGTATTTAATATATTATCAAAAGTATTAGCCTGTCCAAAACAAAATGTGTGTGTGTGTGTGTGTGTATAATGCTTGGAGCAAGTGCGCCAATTTTATTTGATTTTTATTTCGGAGATTGTGTAAGCCACTTGATGGAGGGAGGAGCATCATCAGGTTCGTCTTGGAGGGGTTGCCAGACTACCGAAATTGAGGGCTCGCCTTTTAATTTTCATTCGTAAAATATATATCCCAAGCTGTTCCTCGGTCACAGCGTTTTTAGATAGAATTTAGGTAGCGTAAATGTTGCCTAGGATTAGATATTACTAACTTAACTAAACCACAAGTCAACTGATCTCTGAGCTCACATAAGTATTAAAGTTTTCCACTCCATTAACAATTATTTGACCAATTTTATAGTTGGAACTCGTGTAAGAGTGACCTCAATTCAACAAATGGTGTCTCAAAGGTTCCATGCCTTATCGCAACAGCAGATAAAAGAAAACATCGACCCACACGAGAGACAGACAGACAGACACAATCAATATTTTCAGTCACAATTGCATTTACGAGACTGAGACTAGGCGTGGGGAACAAATCACTGTTCCACTTGGAATTCGTTGGCCTCCAATCGGATGAATGAAAACCGAGAAACAGAGCGGTGACACCTTTATAAGCTGGTGCCAAAGAGAAAACAAAATGAAATGTCCAAATCACTGCTTCCGTAATGGAATATAGGATTCAAAAAATCATGTGTATACCCCAAACATGGTGAACAGGTAAAAAGAGGCGCTTAGAGGAACTGGTTCACAAAAGACCCGACACGACCAAGACCACGACGACCGATGGCCAAGAGACTCTTGCCCCGAAGGCCAAGCGAAATCAAAGTAACCAAATACAAAAACAAAACAAAAAATGCAGACTCGAGAAATATCATGGAGAGAAAAATAAAACGCCCATGGAGACAGCGTCGTCGTCTTCGATGGCCGCCATTGTGCCCCACCGCCGTTTGGGAGCTTCAGTATACACACATGCATAATTCTGTTTGGCTGTGTTTGTGATGGGGAGGGGTCATCAAACTATGACGTCGCCAAAATCGAACTCCAAACAGGAGGATTGCATTTCCACATTCCATTTCCTGGTCCTGCTAGTCGGTTCTATATGTATTTCCCCCGAGCCGAGGCCTTATCATTTTGAAACAAGTTCCGTGTTCCCATATATGGGTTAATTGATACACTGATAAGGCCCCGCCATGCAACCCCAGTCATGCGCTCGTTTTTCAGTTGGGGCTATGGTATTAAAATTTTGGAAAAAAAAACATGCAACTGTAAAATGGCATACAAGAAATTAACAAATTTTACGAACTGAGTGGATTTATTTTTCAAAAATCAGCGTAGGAAGTGGCCAATTGATCCTGCTTTTCAGGTTCGGATGAATATATAATTTATTTTCCATTTTAGCGTGGAATTATCATAACCAAGTTTTATATATCTTTATAGAAAATTCCACTTAGAGAAAGTACAAAATGGTGATATCTTCTAAAGCAGTTTCTAAACCAACTCTACTGCTTGGCAACTGCTCTTCGAAACTGCTTGCAACATAGCATTACCTACATAACGTGCAAAAAGTCACAGGTTGCCCCACACACACACACACACACACTATCAGCATCCCTTAGCACCAGTCTGGCAACGCTTTCAGCACTTGGGAATTAAAAACTAATCAGAGATTTTAATTCCCCAAGGGCCCGCTTCGTGGACGGTTTAAACAATGCAATTAAACATATATTACACACACACTCAAACACATGTAGTATATAAGTCTTGACTTTATGTTGGAGATAAATCAAATTGAAATTGCCAATGACGTCAGCTGTTAAAATCTTATGAATTGAAACTATTCACATACCCAGCACCACAGGCAAAGAAGAGTTTCGACGGGGTTGCACTTAAAAATATTATATAAAAGTGCACACACTCCCGCACACACACCTAGCGACGACGTGACCGACCACCGACCCACCATGAGCGTGCAGCTGGCGCGTCAGCTGTCGCCCGCCCCGGCATGGCATGGACTTTTTGCCGGCAGGCGGCAGCAGCGGCTAACCACCCACACAGAAGGAGCTGCAGGCTGAGGGAGAAAAAACAGTTGGTTTGCCCTGCCCTGCTGCTCCTTCATAGAGTATAGTATGCCCAGCGCAGCACCCCCCAACAGACACACACGCACACACATTCGTCACACACACGCACACCTCTAACAGCTAGAATACTACCTACCACATTTTTTCCATTTCGTCTTGTATGGATTTTTCCGCCACGTTTTTCACACACTTCCAGATGAGCCAGCGAGGTGCTTTTGGTCGCAAATTGTAGATAATAAAATTACCTTTCGATTGAGCTGGTTTCGATGAGGTTTGTTCAAAGATTTCCTAGCTAAAGAGGCACTCGAAATTCGTAGCCCAGCCAATGTGCTCTTGTGCTTCTTCCTCTTCGAACACCATGACAATTTGGTTGCGACGACGACAGCACAGCAGCAGCCTACAGACTTGATGGGCAGAAAGAGAGAGACCGAGCGAGAGACGAGACGACGACGAGGCGAGGTGGTGAGCAGAACGGCGAATTGAAAAAGCAACAGCAAACCAACAACAACAGCAGGAGCAGCAGCAGAATGACGGTGATGACGTTTTTGTTGCTCTCCACCAGCTCTTTTCTTTTCCTAACTTCCGCTGCAATCCGCACTTACTGTTAATCTTTACTTTAATTGCAACTTGTTTGTAGCAATGCTAGATATATTTTTCAGTGTGACACACTCGCGACTTTGATTTCGACGCGCTTCATAAGCGAAATGAACAACTTGCTGCTGCTGCTATGTGGTGTGTTGTGTTGTTGTGTGTGTTTGAGTGTGTGTTGCGGTGGTGTGCGTTATTGCTCGATTTGCCTTTACTTTGTTTGTTCTTTTACACACGCTTTCGTGTATCGCAGTGTTGATTTTTTCAATCAATCAATCGCAAAAAATACTGCTACTACTATTTTGAACATTTCACCTTGGCTCCCACACAATCGAGAGATATTTCAAGGAAATCTCTCGCTCTCTCACTCTCTCTCTCTTCAGCAAACACTAATCGCATGCACACGCACAACAGGCCCGGCCCGGCAAGCATTTTTTGTTGTTTATCGTTGTTGTTGTTGTCGGCGAATCAGCTGTTCGTGTCTTTTTGAACTGAACTGAACTAGTTCGTTTAGGAAAATGTGTCTTTTTGAACGGAACTAGTTTGTGCAGCTAGTTCCACAGTATGACCGTATTTACTACGTATACCCAACGTATTGGAGATGGGCGATATTAATCGCCTTTGAAATCTGGCCACACTCTAACTTTCTCCATAATTAATCGCATCGCAATATATATCCTCATTAATCGCCTTATTTATCGTCATTATTCCATTCTCGGTACTAGCCCGCCAGATTTGAAATCTGGCAAAAGAAGGATATATTCAAGAAGAGATAATTCAAAATCACGAAATTAAAATAAATGTTAAGCTTACAAATTTTTTCTTTTTAAACTTATGAAACTTATGTATATTCGGCTTCGCCCGCTATTATTTTCATAATATTCGTTTAACTTTTGTTTGGGAAACATTCTGCCAATTTCCATTGTTTAACTGTCGCCCGAATTCAGCCGAAATATAAATTTTTTTCAAAATAATAGTTAGCGATAATTTTGATTAAGTTCTTCCTGTCCCATAACGTTAAATACCCAGTCTTATTGGACATTTTCCACATGAGAAGGCGAATGAATAGACATCACAATCACTCAGACGAGTTATTAGAAGAGCTCTACAACTATTAATTTACAACCAGTAATTGGCAATGTAAATTCGCAGAAATACCGAGCAGGATGAGATCAATGCCAGCTCACTTAATGACAGAATATTTAAGAACACGTTATTACATACAGGCTTGTAACCTAAAGGCAATGGTTCAGCGACACTTTGCCCAATCGGAAGATCCATTAAAATTGGATAAAATAAATTGTCTAAAATTCGAATTCAATGGCGATGGTCTGGCCAAAAACGTATCAGATGTTGTTCAATTTGCCCATTAAACACATTAAAAATTATATATGCCCGGATAACCTCAGATATTTTTAAACCTGCGTGCACGGGGTAATGGTTACATTAAAAACCACCTAAAAATTACTTGGAAATCCTTGAAAAATTAATTTACGTGCGCACATGAAAAGCCGCTTCGAGCACGACTTTAAGGAGGGCGAGGGCCAGAGGAACTGGGTCCAGGTCCTGTGCAGAGTGTGCGGAGCCACAGCGGGAGCACCGACCGACCCCTACGAACCCAATGATGTTCCTGTTCGATTGGTAATTTTTGTTCGTTAATCTTGTGGCATCCCATCCCCTGCGACGATCCGTCTAAGCTTAACTAACACTAAGAACTCTAATCAACAGAATCAGAATCTGGACGACTGCAAAATTGTCGAATGAATTCTGTGTTTCATGAATGGTTCATATAGAAAACAATTTATGTGGAAATAAACTTGGTAAGAGCTGCTCTGAGGAAATTAATTTGACTTGGAATAATCAAATGTTAAGTAACAGATTCGACTATTAAATTATAAGTCTGCTCTACAGCGAATTAGGCTGAAATAAATTGGAAACTTAAACTACAGTAAAGCAATCCTTGAACTGAAGGCTGCAGCTAGGAAAGTGCATTGAACTGTGCCCTGGGAATTCGGCTGCCTTGTCTGGGAATCCAACACGTTGCAAATTCACAAAGCCTAAAAAATACGCCAACAAAAAAAGGGTAAAGTAAATCAAGAAACCCCCCAGACGCAGAGCCAAAGGACCAAAAGACTTAATTGCATTTGCAATGAGCAGCAGCCGCACAATTGAATGGTTTTTTGATAAGTCATCATCATCCTTCCTCTCACACGTCTCCAGTGCGCTCACCGCAGACAGGGGATGGATGCAGTCGCCGGTCGCCAGAGTGATTGCAGATATTTCGGGGCTTGTGCAGCTTTTTTTTAGGTTTTTTTTTTGTTTTTGGCATTTCACTTATGATTAATGGAGACAAGGAGTAAATGCAATCGACATACCAGCTGAAAAGGACAAGAGAAAAAAAAGGGGTGGAAACGGCAGTCATGATGTCAAAATTCATTTAATACCTAAAGGAAAAATCACTCGGTATCCGCTCTCGCCGCCAGCGTCTCTCAAATATCAATTATAACAAACACTTCGAAGTTGCTTTGGTCCGCATCCTGTACGATTTGCATGGCCGAGTAGGTGATTGCCTTCACCTCGGTGCCCTGCGGGTGCTTGCCCAGCTCGAAGGGTTCACCGTAGCAGCGGCAGACAATCTCGAAGGTATCCAGATCGAATTTGGTGATATCCAGTTTCTTGCACACCAGATTCGGTTCAACGGAGAACAGGAATAGCAGCTCGTCGAGAAAGTGGAACAGTAATCCCTCCAGATCATCGCCCTTGGCCTCGATCTCGTAGCAGCTCTCCACGGACACGTACTCCAGTTCCGTCATGTATCCAAACATTGCCACGCCGCACTGCTCGAATGCCTCCGTCAGCGTGGTGCCCCACGCATGGAGTCTGCAAGCGGAACGCAACCATGTGGTTAATAATACTACGCCAGAGGTGTTGTTTTTGTTGCTATTACTCACTGCACGTCGGCCGTATGGTCCAGGTCTGGGAATGAATCAAATGAAAATGGTAAGCAACAGGCGGTGCAGGCACCAACTTGTGGCATTTACTTACATTCATACTTTGTCTCTGGCAGCAGAAAGTCCTCTTTGCTGAACTCTACTTCCATATTTAACTAATTAACTTGGTTGGCATTAGCGGCTAAAAAACAATAACAAATGACTAATGGTAGTGGAGATGCGCCACCATCGATAGTAATATCGCTAGAGCAAACATGTTCGCACTATCGATTGCACTGCTCACTTTCGATAGACGCCACCTGTTGCTCCTGATTCCGGAAATAATAACAATAAAAAGGAGTGCGGGGGAGGAAACCCCCCCGGACTTCGAACATCATAATCTTTGCTCCATAAACTATAACAAACTTTGCTGAATTCGGATCAGCAAGTCGCAATCAATTTGAATTTAAAATTGCGCGCAAAATGTTTCGTTAAAAAATTCAACTGACACAAATCTAACAAATAAAAGAAGAGCTCCCTCAATACAAAAATTTACCAACATTTTATTAATATTTAAGTGCCAAAAATATGTTTACCCCACTTAAACAAGTCAAACATCAGCTCTGACTGAAATTGGTGCAAGTTTCGTGCCTTGGACCTTCATTAAATTGCAATCAGCCAAGAAGCTGTAACCTTGCAGTTCCATTTGGCCAAAAGCACTACTCATCCTCATAATCTTATCTTTCATTGTTTCTTCTCTCATTAGCATCACACTTAATGGGTCTGTCAACGTCAATGGATACTCTTCCCGTTTCGTTGGAAAATGCCAAAGCACGTTTCAAAATGAAGTCATGAAATATAAATTATTCACTACCATGAACTTGAGTGTTGGGCAGGCTGTAACTACATTCCATGAATTGATATATTAAATAACCGTAGCCGAACATTGGAACATTAGGTAAGAGTGCTTTGTCTGGAGTTTTTAGATTTAGAAGAAGGCGATTAAGGGGGTGTAATGGATTCGTTTTCCATGCCCAATTGAATGTTATCCATATTCCATTACAGATCAAACGGATTTAATTTGAGCCGGTAGCTCAGTTGGCTCTGTTAACATGTCGCGAAATCGGCTCACTTAACTGTTAACAATAAACAAAACCTTTTTTGAATATTCGTGCGCTTTTTGCATACTAAAGGAGTTGGCTGGGTTCAGTGCTCGACCCAGAATTTCTCTGCATATTTGGTGTAATGTTGTTGCCCCCAAAAAATAATATTCTAGAAAGTAAAAAGTGTAATTAGCCAAACAATGACTCTGGTTTTTGCGAATATTGAAGTGGTAAAACAAAACTCTTTCAATTAAAACCCAAAGCAGCAGCAAATACAATTTTTCAAAACAAATAAAAGCACTCAACTAAATTTCCAGAAAATTCCTGTAAAGCTTACATTGTAAACCAGCAAAAATCAAGGGCAAAAACTACCTTTGGCCCTGCACAAATAAAAAAATTAAACATCTTTGACATTGAACAAAACATGCAATAACAGTAACAATCAACAAAGTACAACTATTTAGACAATAAGAGATTTAACATTGGGTTTGTTTTTCCCATTAACAGCAGGCACTCAAACTGTAGTCATGTCGCAACGCTGCTACTCAAACTGTAACAGCCGCCTTTGGGCGCTGATTGTTGTGGTCCTTATGATGAATGTGTTGCTGGTGCATGCCGTGGACTATGGGGATCATGTGGATTCGGATCTGCTGTACTGGCTGGGAAAGTGCCACATACAGAGCAGCGACTACAATGGATGCATGCAGCAGGCCTTGAACGTTATGCGGGTGTACTTCCAATCAGGTGAGTGTGAGCCAAGCAGGTATCACCGTAACCCATCTCTGCGGCATTCAGGCTTACCCGCCTATCATGTGAAGCCCTTTGAGCCCCATCACTCGGACTTTGTGGAGCTGCGGCGAGGGTTCACGGCCCAGGACGTCGGCAGCTTTCATCTCGTTTTGCGCAATGTCTCTGACCACGGATGGTTGAAATCTAAAGTGACCAAATTCGAGGAGCATTTCGTACCTAAAAACTTTGTCTTTTCGCAATACTTTCCACAAAAATATTTGGAGGGTCTGTACGAAATCACCGCCGCGGTGCTAGGCACGGTGATCAAGCGTCAAGGCTCCTGGAACCTCACACTCAACGATTACAGGTGAGGAGGATTGTATTAGGTATGCCACAAATTGAACATTTTTTTAAAATATTTTCCCAGTCAAACCACCCCAGTTACACGTGTGGGCGGGCCAGGATCTCTTTTGAAGGTTCATGTGGAAATAGAAAACATTGGAGGCTTGGAAATTCATGCTGGGAATCTACTTGCGCCGTCTATAAGCCCGATAGCCGACACCATCGTCATCGGCTTGTGGGCCCTCGGTCTTCCCTTTCTCCAGCCGTTGCTCAATGAGCTGGTGAGCACCGCCTTCACGGACATCTTCAACGATTCCTTTAGACACTTTCCATTCGCGAAGTTCCTGAGTATATAATAATAATAAATCACTCACTGAAATCAAAAATTATGTGTTTTCTACTCAAATCCTGATGATTTCCTGCAGCCCTGCTGCATGCTGGAATTGTTGTAAATTCGATTTTGGCCCTTCATTAAAGCCCAGAAGCTGTAGCCTTGAGAATACATTTGGCCAAAAGGGCACGCATCATAAGGAGATCTTTCACTTATTGGCATCAGATTTTGCAAGTCTGTCAATTGATACACTTCCAGCTCAGCCAGCAGTCAGCACGCTCATGAAATTAAGTCATGAAATTTAAATTATTCAACAGCATGAACTTGAGTGCTGGCTGTGGGTACATGATTTGCTTTGAGTGTACACACATCAAATAACCATAGCCGGACATTTGGGCTTGCCTAATTAAATTCAGCTCACTTTTTGGCTCATTAATGTGTGGTTTGTAGGGATAGAGGGGGAGCTAGTAGTACAGGGTATATTCAAGTCGTTTGGGTGTGGGGACAGCGTTAAGAGCCGAGATGATTAGCCATATTTTATAGGTACAGGGTGCCTGATATTCGTTTGTCCAGCACAGGAGACTATTCTTATCTCTTGGTACCCAATATTCAGGCAATATCTGCAGATATAACAAGTAGTATGTGAACTACTATGTTCCTTTAAAGAGTGAAGGAGAATACCACCTCTATTTATTTTTGCTCTTTTTGCGCTCCTGCTGAGCCCTGGGGTAACTTGTCGTCGAATCACTCTATTCCCTTTATTCCTAATTGTTTCTAAATATATCTTTGAATATTTTGTTGGCCAATGATTTACGACAATTTTGGTTTTCTTCCACATTTTTTTTTGTGGGTGGGGCAAAGACAATAATAAGGAAACGAAATTCCAAAGTAAAAATCAAGTTGACAAAGCTCAAGTTTGCTGCTCTCGGCTTTCAAACATTTTTCCTGTCTGTCTTTTCACTGTCGGGTTTTTTTTCTGTTTTTGTTTAGCTGCAAGCTTTCTGGGGGCTTTGACTGGAGCTAGAGCTCCAAGCTGAGGCTTGGTTTCGGGTTCGGGTTCGATTTGTAGCTTCAGTTGGCCACGGTACCTCGAATGATTCACAACACGTCGCGAATTCGGTTCACTTAACTGTAAAAATACTGAGCACAAATTTTTGGAATATTCGTGCGCCTTCTGCATACGAAAGGAGTTTGGTTCTGCCAGAGGCAGAATTTTCGTTGCTGTTTTTTCACACCCAAAAATAGTATAGAAAGTAAATGCAGTAGTTGAATATCCAAAACAAATAGAGTAATAATAAATTGCTTAACCAACTTGTTTGGTTGGATAACTGACCGTTGGTCAAGTGCTATTGCAACTGCAGCCGCTAAAACTGAACAATTGCCAAATGTTATCATACATTGCTGCGGCTGCGTCTGCTGCTGCCGCTACTGCTACTGTTGTTGCCACTTTCGTGTTGCATGAGTGAATGTCTGAATGCCTCAAAGAGCCACCCCTCGAACCGCCAGTTTGTGTCTCGTTTAAGTCTTTAGTTTACAATTGTTTGCTCATTATTATTAGGGGTTTTCTCTCTCTCTCAGTTGCTGCTGCGACAAGCAATAATCTGTCCGCTTAAAATTAAAGAGGTCAAGTGCAGGCCGCACATAAACAAACAAACAAAAAACATTACAAAACCCTGAAAAAAATAAGAAACACTAAAAACTATTGAACCAGAGATAGGTCTGGTCGGCACGTGGGAGGTATTAGAGATGCTGAAAAATGGAAGCACGAATGGAAGCACCTCCCAGCAAATGATAAAATTAATAATAATATAAAATAAAATAGAAGAAAATACTATAAAAAAAAGTGTGTTTAAAGATAAAATTTCTAAGGTCAGAAGCTGAGCTTCGTACAAAAACTAGAACAAAAAGTATATCTGATATCACTCATAAATATTTGATCCAAATATGTGCACAATTTTCCCGAAGCTAAGATCAAATTATAACTTTCAGAAAAATTACAAAGCCGTTTCCCTAATTAAACAACTTAAACTAAAAGAACTAAGCTACAGTCTTAAAGACTTCCAACAGTACATACAAAACTTTTAAAATTGCTCAACAAAACTGTTAAAAAAGTCTTCAGCTGATAAGAGCCAATAAAAATGTACAAATCCTACAAGCAGTGCATTAAAAACTGTTGCTCAACCACCCGCAATCTAAAACTGTGCAGTTTAGTGCATTCAAAAGCAGCAAACAACAGTACCCATAAAACTGTAAACCAGCAAAAATCAAGGGAAATTTGAACAAAAATTACCGTTGGCTCTGCACAGACAAACAATTAAACATCTTTGACATTGAACAAAACATGGCATAACCGTAACAATCAACAAGGTACAGCTAATATAAACAATAAGAGATTTAACATTGGGTTTGTTTTTCCCATTAACAGCAGACACCAAAACTGTGATCATGTCGCAACGCTGCTGCTCAAACTGTAACAGCTGTGGAAGCCGCCTTTGGGCTGCGATTATTGCGTTTCTTGTGGTGAATGTGTTGCTGGTGCATGCATCGAACCAAATTGACGTGGAGTCTGATCTGCGGCACTTGCTGGGACGCTGCCACAGCCAGAGCGATGAATACAATGATTGCATGAAGCAGGTTTTTAACGATCTGCGGGCGTACTTCACAACAGGTGAGCGCCACAGTGGAGCAAGCATTGAGTAACGTAACCCAACCGTGTGACTTTCAGGCATACCCGACTATCACATAAAACCCTTTGATCCCCATCATTCTGACTATGTGGAGCTGCGGCGTGGCGACGGATCCCACGGCATTGGCAGCTTTCGGCTAGTTTTGCGCAATGTTTCCGAGTACGGTTGGTCCAAGTCCGAGGTGACCAAGTTCCATGCGGATGCCGAAGATCAGCGCATTGTCTATGCGCAATATTTCCCCGACAAAAGCTTGGAGGGTCAGTACGAGTTCACCGGCAAGGTGCTGGGCACGGAGATCAAGCGTCGCGGCCCCTGGAATCTCACACTCTACGATTACAGGTGGGGTGGGCATTTCCTAACTTTATACAATTTTATATTATTTATGTTTAAATCTGTTTTTCCAGTCAAACTACCAGCGTTCTACGCGTGGGCGGGCCAGGATCTCTGCTCAAAGTGCATGTGGAGGTCGATCGCATTGGCGGCATGGAACTGCACATAGGGAATCTGCTTGGTCAGACGCTCAACTCGCTGGCCGATGGCGTCATCAATAGCATGTGGCATCTAGGGCTGCCCTTTGTCAAGCCCATGATCAATGAGCTGGTGAGCACCGCCTTCACGGACATCTTCAACGAATCCTTTCGCTACTTTCCCCTCGAGAGTTTCCTCAGCGCCACCTGATCTGCATAGTTTTATACATACGTGTAATATTTAATGGAAATCCATAGAGCAAGGCTAGTTAACTAGTTAATTAAATGTTTAAACATCTGCCAAAGTGCTGGCGATCAGTTCGTTGTGGGGTCGCGGCCTCGCCGGTTGCAGTGCCATCAGTGTCAGGGTGCGGCCAAAGAGCTTACGCAGCGAGATGACCACATAGGAGGAGCTCTGCAAGTGCTGATCCACAGTCTCGTAGAGCATTTGGTAGCCCTGCTCTAGCTCCGGCGTCATGGTGGCTGCAAAAAACAAGGGAATCCTCCATTAGATTTGGTTATTTTTTGATTGGCGATCGTAGCTTACGTTTTTGCTGGAGCTGCTGCTTATTGAGGTCGAAGATGAAGCGCAGATAGCCAAGCTGATTGTACAGATCCCGCTCCGTGTACTGGCGCAACAGGCTGCCGCTCTTGCACTTGTAGCACAGCGGTCGCCGGATGTTCTTCTTGAGCGTCAGCGTCCGCGTGTTGTAGTTGCAGTCTGGATGGTCGCAGACCAGCCAATTCTTGTAGAATCTTTGCACATATCGCCGCATGGCCAGCTGCAGCTGGTTCCGTATGCTCACGAGGTACTGCAATGGTGCGGTCTGGCACTCGGAATTCGCGCACTGTTGGAGTACGGGCTCATGCGAATGGCTGACGCCCGGCCGGTAGGCGCTGGCCATCAGTTGTTCGGTTTTGCAGGTCACACAGTTGAAGCGGAAGGGCTCGCACAGCCGATACAGCTGGAGGGTGGTCTTCAGCAGGGACTCGCCCTCGGTCTGCTCGTTGATCTCCCGCTGGGCGCTGCAAAAATTACACACTTTAGAGACTGATTTAGAGGCATTCCCTGGGCGCTCGACTTACCGCTGTGCATTCTGTCGGAACTTGGTGGGATCCATGCCCAGGCATTCGGCAATCCGGCTGGCATCGGTGCCCTCCAGCACCTCCACCATGCGCGTGACCACCGGATGTATTTGATGGCCCAAATAGTAGCTGGTGTCCAGCTTGAGCGTCTCGCTGCCCTTGAGCTCATCCATATGATAGGCGCGCTGCATGGCGGCATTTGTGCTGCCATCCACACAGATCACATAGTCGACCATGTCGCCCTTCTTGTAGCGGCGATTCCGTTCGCGGTTCATGCGCAGCGCCACCTGAACGTGGGGCAGGGAGCCGCTGTTCACGTAGTCCTGGGGAGCACGCGTCAGCTGTTTGGTGATCACGAACAGCGGCAGGGGGACAGCCGACTGGGCTATCTGATCCTTGATACGCTCCAGCTGGGCATGAACCGCATCCAGCTTCTCCTCCAGCTGCTTCTCGGCCAGAACCTCGTCGAGCACGGCCTTGCCCACCATGACGGCCAGCTGGGACCAATCACGACGCACAATATCCAGACCCTTGTGCTCCTGTTCGCGCTTCAGGACACCCTTCGAGGTCTTGCTCACCTTGACGGCGGCGTACTTCTTCTTTTTGAGCAGCAGCAGGCACGAGAATACCCCGTCAATGTCCAGCTCCAGCTGCTTATACATCTTGTTCACACTCTGCTTGATGCTGTGCCCGATCTTGTACACCTGATCGTAGTCCGTGATGTTCGTGTTGATCATCAGCGAGTCCGTGTCGCCATAGACCACATCATAGTTGAGCTTCTGCACCATCTGCTGGGTGTTGGTGAGTATCTCCCTGCCCTTGTGCGTGACCAGAGCGGCCAGATGCTGGGCAAAGAAACGCGAATGGGCAAAGCCCAGGCATCCGTACATCGAATTGGCCGTCAGCTTGAGGGCCATCTGCCTGATGTGGTACTGCATCTGCAGCTCCGGCGATAGATCCGGGGCAGCCATCAGTTTCTTGACCTCGCGACGTGACTCGACCAAACGTTTCAGCTGCAGCGGCAGGATGCCCGGCTCCGTCTTTGTGTCGGGCAGCGTGGGCAGCTCATCGGCGTCCACCGGCTGCTGGACGGTGGTGAAGCAGATGTTGTACTCCTGAATGATGCTGGGATACAGCGAATTGAAGTCCATCAACAGGATGAACTTCTCGTAGAGGCCACGCATGGGCTCCAGCACCAGACCGCCGGCATAGGCGGCCTTCTTGCGTGCTGGCAGCGTCGTGGCATCCGCGCCAAAGGTGGCATCGGAATCGGCGGCGCGTCCACGCTGCGGCTTCTTGTCGGGCACAATGTAGTTCTTCTCGTGGAAGGCGTGCAGCAGCAGAAACTCATTGCGCTCGGAGCGACCGCCCTGCAGGGTGCGTGTCATGGTGTTGCCGCAGATATTGGTGATCTGCAGGGCCAGCGGCATGATATTCAGCTCACACATGAGGCGCAGCATGTAGCTGGTGTCCTGCATGGTCAGCGAGATGAGCTTCGTGATGCTCTCTCCCTTTTCGTACATGCCCAGCAGATCATCGGCATTCACCTCCATGCGCTCCGACTCCTGCAGCTTGAGCACCTGCAGGCAGAGCGACTGCAAATCGTAGGATCTCGCCCGGATGCACTCCTCCGCCGAACGCTTCACATCGCAGACCATGCGCCCCACAAAGTGGTCCAGCAGACGCTTGCCAAATGAATCCTTGAGCCGCAAGCGGCCCATGCGCGACCACTGCGGTATCTTGAGGGCCACAATCTGATCGGTGATTACGTTCAGCTGGCAGTCCATGGCATCGAAGGTCACCACCAGATCGGCATCGATCTGCTGATACTGGGCCAGGAACCAGCTGAGCAGCGACCGCTCCGAATCGTGTTTGTAGATCTTTGTGGACTTGTACTTGGCCACCTCGATGTTCAGATCGAAGGGCCAATTAATCACCGCCGGCCGCGTTAGGGCGCACATGTGCCGATTGAAGGCGGGCTGTGGCGCCGGCCTATCGATATGGAAGCGATTGTGCGTCAGCATGGAGATCATGCAGATCTCGTTCTTCATTGTCTTCGGGTTCATCGAAGTGCGCACGTTCAGGGCGAGCAGCGTTAGAGCTGGCGGGGCAGCTGGCTTGCTGCCCTTATCCTGCACCAGTTCCACGTTCTTTGGCTCCGACACAGTCACCTCCGTTTTGCACCAACTCATCAGCGGTGACGGCACCTTGAAGTTGCTGATCTGCAGCCAGCAGGGGCCCTTGATCTTGCGCTCCAGCAGGAATCGCTCCAGGGCATTTGTGCCAGCACCGAATATGTGCGCTATTGAATCGTATTTCTTGTGGGCCACATTCGGTGCCTGCTTCCTGCCATCGTAGTGCACCTCCAGGTAGTCGCATGTCTGCGGCACATCGATGCCAATGACGTGGTTGGCAAAGTTCTTGCTCACCTTGCGCGAACGGAAGGTCTCGAGCTTCAGATCGCTGGCCACTTTGCTGTCAAACTCCTTGTAGATGTCCGCCACGGTTACCTTTTGCTTTGTCGGCTCTTTGGTGATGGGATCCAGCAGCTGTGGGGGGATATAAATTATACATAACTCTTATATATATATATGAGCTAAGACTTACATATTGCCTGGGCAGCAGATACAGCACTCGATTGATGTTTTGCACGCGCACCGAGATGGACTTGCCATCCGCCATGCGACCAAACAGAAAGACCTCGCCGGGCAGCTTCTGTGGATCCTCATAGGCCTCCCAGTACCAGAAACGCAGCATTTTATTGGACGTAATGGACGTCTCCTGCTCCGCGGTTAACGCGGACTTTTCAAAGTCATCGTCCATTTGGCAGATGGACTCCCAGTTGCTCAGCAGCTTGCTCATATCCTCGGGCTCCACTGGCGGCGGGCTGGTGGCGGGCTCTGGCTTGGCTGGGACGCGTGCGGCAGTCTCCTCTTTGGGCTTCACCACCTCAAACTGATTCTCGTCGTCGTCCAGGCAACTGAAATCCATGTCGTTGTCGGGAAACGGATCCTCTGTGGCTTCTGCGGGCTGCGTAGCCGCCCTCTTCTTGGCAGACGGTGGCTCATTCTTGATTGGCAGAGCAGAGGGCTGTGCCGCATTCGCGACTACCTTCTTGTTGGCTGCCGCTTTGGGCTTGAGGATGCGCTCCAACATTTCATGATCGCTGCTGGCCTCGGCCTTCTTTCGCTCCTGCTCCTGGATCTTGATGTTGTTGAGGAAGCTGTTCATGTATTCCTTGGCCGCGGCCGCCTCCGATTTGCGTGTCGCCGACACGATTTTGGCCGGGGCAATCACCTTCTCCACCTTTTTGGGTGCCACGCCTGGTTCGTCCTTCATTTCCCCGAGAATATCGGCTAGGATGTCATCATCTTTGACGCTGCTCTTCACGTCCGTCTTCTTGGGCACAGCATTGCTGAAGAGATTCTTGATGGACGCCTTGCCCTTCACTGGCTTTTCACTCTCCCGCGGCCGCTTCTTGCTGTTGGCCACATTCTTCTTCTTGTTCTTGGTGTCCCTCTTGTCGTCACCCTCATCGGAGTAATCGTCTTCATCTTCGAAAAAGTCGCGACCATCTTCCGCATAGCCAGTGCCATCTGCCAGGGCAGAAGCGATGTGTAACCAGAAAATCTTTGGCGTTTTATTGTCCCACTCACCCTCTTCGATCCAGTCATCGCCGTACTTCTCCTGCGCCCTCTTGGTGTACTCCCGCTCATCCACAACCTCGTACACATTGTCCACTTCCTCCGCCACATCACATTTGTTTTTGGTTCCCTTCAATTGACGCAGTTTCTCCAAGGCAGCAAAGCGACCATTTTTGTCGATTCGCTGCCGCTTGACGCGGGGACCAGCTGCACATGGAAATTGTTCGTAAATACATTACACCGAAGTAACTGGAGATACTTACAGGGTGAATCGGACATGTGCGCAGGTTTAAGTTGCTAAATTCGGAATTTGTTTATGCTGCAAATTTTCGTGCTGGAATTGGCGGCAAAAATAGCTGTTCCAGTGTGACCGTGACGATAAAGATACAAAATACCATCCGGCCATAAAAACATACCATTTCTGTTTCGAGAAATAACATTTAAATATAATACCACAAGAAACCAGGCAAACGAGACTTAACCCACTTAACACCCCCCTATTTAAAAAGTTGAGCACCATTTGTTAAACCGCGGAAAATTATAAGGAAAATTGATAAGGCTCCTTGTAGTTCCATCCTCCTCTTTACTTACAAAACAAAAATGACCACCGACAACTTTCACTTGTAATGAGTAAAATATGTTAAGGTTACAGAAATTTCGTGAAAATATTAAATATCCCCCTGGTCGACAATGGGATAAGATAAGAGGGGAATTCACCACTAAAGCGCTCTCTTCACCTCGAAAAAGAGAGCAAATTTAAAAAAACCACCACGATTTGCTCACGAACGCATAAAGTGACCAAGTCAAAAAATACCAGTTTTTGAGTATTCTGGTATTTTTGTATTTCCGAGTAGAGTAGGACAACACTATTTTCAGGGCAGTATTTCAGCAATCGAGTACGGCAATGCTCTCAGCAAAATATCGATAGTTGGCGGTAACCACCTCTTATTTTTAAACACGCCTATTTTCTTTACTATACCGTTATATACCTTAAGTATACCTTGAACTCAATATCGACAGTCAAAATATACCGTTATCCATCACGGCGATTTCCCTTAGCCCATTTTGTCGCTTTCTTAACGAAAACCCTCCACTTAAACACAACTTTTAGCCTTGTTTTATTCATATTTTATTCATCATGCATAATATTAAGCTTAAATAATAATATTTAATATATTAAATACAATAGACAGCATTTTGCGCTTACAAAAATTTGTGTTCATTTTGTTCATTATATTTCATTCCCTAATACAATAATCGATGCAAAGTCATGCTTTATATATATATATATACACACATACACAAAACAGACTTACATATTACACATGCATACATATACATATATGTGTATATTTATGACTATATTTGCTGTTTATATTCGCCTTTAAACAATAAAATTCATACATATTTACAATTGAATAGAAAATATTTAGAATTTTTGCGTCCATAGTCTTTAGATTTTACATTTTTCAATTGGTTTTTCTTGGTGTGTGTGTGTGTGTGTGTGTGTGTGGTGTTAAGGAAAATGATTTAAAGATGGGAAAATACTGTTTGATGGGGGCAGAGAAAATGCAAATGGTGAGGGTGATAAAGGAACAATGAGAAGAATGAGAAAAAGTCAGTCTACCAAAATGGAAAGTTCTATGGAATTATGAGGGATATATCATGTGGGGTGAAATAGAAAGAGAGAGAGTGTGCGTTTTAGGGGTTTGCCTTTGAGGTATTATTCCAGCTATGGGGCATACACATTCAATATATTGTTATATAATTTCATTTCTATTTCGACAATTATTTTTCAAGCCACAGTCATGGCACAAACATTTTCTTTTCTCTTATGTTTTGAAGATTTTTCTGGATTTGTATTCCTATAAAAATTCCAGTTCCAGTTCCAGTTTCGCTTCCTCTTCCAGTTCCCATAGTTTTGGCTAAACATTTAACAACAGCAACAATGATTACAAACAACAACAACAAATAACGGTTAACAAGTGCAAGACGGAACTGAAAACAAAAGACAATGCAAAAAGTAAAATTAGAATTGGAATTTCCTATATTCAAAGCTATTCGCTGCTTACCTTGCTCTGTGCCTGCACAGATGCCACGCTAGACCCACTGTCCTCCGACTCCGTCGCCCCCTCACACCACCTGCACTGTGGCAAAGGCACTAAAGGTGACCTTCTTGGGGAACTCTGGTCCCGGGGAGCCGCGTGTTTTGATGACCGGCTTCAGGGGCTGACGTGGCTTCAGGGAGAGCAGACCCGCGGATGCTGCCAGCTCCCTGAGCCGCTGGGAGAAGCCTGTGCCAGAGCTGCCAGACGTTGTCATGGTGGTTGTCCCATTGCCGTGATGCTCCAGTCCGGCACAGTCCAGGACATCCAGTCCGTTGTTGGATCGATATACCTGGGCCGTGGCCGTGGGATAGACAGCCAGATTGGTGCCGTTGCCCGTCGATGATGTGACGGATGTTGTTGCCGTTGCCGTGGCCGCCGCTGCTGGTGTTATGTACCTGCAAGAGAACAGAAGATCGGGATTAGTCAGCCTGCTAATTGATTTATTTTTTATTTAACCAGAGACTAAGCAGATACGCGCACGTGTCAGGTGTGAAGAGATCAGCGCTACAAGGGGAGTGGTGTCTTGTCCCACCAAATCGCACACAACTGCGAACTCTTTGGAGGATGAAGGCAGCGGCCGTTTTGGACAGCAGATCCATTTGCCTGGCAACAAGATGTGCCGCCGGCTGTGCAAAAACCCACACAAAAAAAATATAAAAAAAACCCTCCTACCATCAATTGTTCAACTATTTATTCATAATCCATCAAAATATTCATATTTGTGTGTGCTGCTGCTGCCTTTTTGCTCTTGCTGCAACACCAAAGACGCTAATCAATTTGTTTATGAACTCTTGGCTTTGAGCTACTTTAAGTACATAATACATACATATATCTGGTTATTTATATGGTACATATATCTGCATATATATTTATAAGGCTCTTGTTTGGTTTGAGCTAGTATTGTGCAAAAATATATATGCAAATGAGTTCACAAACAGCAGCCGCATCAGCTTTTTTTTTTTTTGGAGTAATTGTTGTGTAAATAAAATGTGATGAAAAGCGAAGGCATGATGAGGCATCATCAATATACTCTGGTGTGGGGGGGCAATCTTTGTTCAGTCTTTCAAGATCTTTCATATCCACTGAAAGCATTGGGGGAAACTTCCACTTGACAACCAATTGAATTGAGCTTCAATTGAACTAGATCCAAATGAAGTACGCTTTGTGGGGCGCTCTCTTTAATTGGGCTTAGGTTCAGGCCAAATATTTGCATAGTTTTATTACATATTTATTTGTTATTTTTTTGTAATTTTAGAGCAGTTTTATGAGTTGAGTTTCCAATGAAAGTTGTACAAATGAAGTGCCAGGAGAGCATTTGATTTAATAAACTCCAATCTTAGTATTGTAAAAGTATCAATTGGTTGTCCATCCCTTAGATACTCTTTCTGCGGTTAGGGTATCGTTAAAACATAAACATTTAATTGCCAGTCGCCTGATCTTTGTGGCTTAATGACTTTTGTTTTTGTTTGTGTTTCTGTTTTTTTTTTTGGTACTTGCCTTTCGGCTTTGTTTGCTTAATTGTAGCAATTATTTTGGCAATACAATTCGCTCGTTTGATGCCAATCTGAGCCGTGCTTTGCCCTTAAATTGCAGGCTTGGATTGCACTTCGAACGGTGGAGAATTTAAATAGCTTTGAATCTGCATTAGCATTCGATTGCCTCGTGCCAGAACTTCCTCATGATGTCAGCTATTGAATATCATTTAGGTGTGTGTGTATTTGGAAAAACTGCCTGTATGAAATCCTCAGAGCTGTGGTTTGATGATCAGGGACTTTGATCAGTTTAATTGCGATATTAATACGCTCTGAAAGATCTTAGTGGGTCACAGTCACAGTCAGAGCCGCAGTTAGAGGTACAAACAAAAAAAAAAACTTAATTACATTCATTAAATTGGTTTGGCCAGCTCTCAATGGAGTTTATTGGCTTCAATGCTCGCATTTTCATGCCCAGCACCGTGTGAATTACTTTGAGGTTCGGTCTACGTTTTTTACTGCGTGTATTTTGTCTATTGTTGGGACGGAGAGCTGCGCTTTATGTATATATAATTAAGGTTTATCAGTTGGGAGTTGCATACAAAAGGCATTTTTGGTTTGGAATCTTTTTTTTTCCATCTTCGTTTCGTTTTGTTTTGTTTGCTTTTGTTTTTGTTTTTGTTTTGGCATTGAACTTTGCTTTGACTTTGAGGCATTCAAGAAATCATAATTAATTATAATATTATAAACATCTTCATATTGTCTGCAGTTGGAGCCCCATCATCATATGAGGCCTAGTGTTGTAGTGTTGTGTGTGAGAAAATCATTTGCAATTTTTCACACAATTTACAGTTTTGAGAGGGGGGAGTTCTTTTTATTTTTGTTTTGTTTTGTTTTGTTTATATTTGTAGCAATGTCAAGGGAAAGTACCATAAAGGGCTGTAAATTGTTGCAATGTGCAAGGCTGTTTCTTCTCATGCGTTTCTTTTATTTTCAACTGAAGAATTTCCATTTAAAGATTTTGACATATTTATCACAGTCATAGTTTTAATTAGCTTTAACTGTGGGATCAGCATGGACCTGCAAGTTTACTTTTGGTTCCAATTGAAGATGGTGCTGGGCGGGGTGCCATGATTTTAGGGCACGAAGGCAACAAGGCCGCAAAAACAATCACTTTTAGACACGAATAAAGAATATTTATCATTACAAAGCCAAGCCAGTCAATATGATTTTTCATTACAAGTTTTAATAAATAAATGTAATGGGATTCTGTAGGGCTCTGCTGTACCCTAATCTTTTCTTTTGAGCAGCCTTTTTTGTAATGGGAATCTACTGTCAAACTTGTATTCCCTTGAAGGTCTAATGTACATAATTTTATTACTGCTGTCAGTCAGTCAGTCAGTCATCTCTTGGCCAGATCTCATAACCAGATTCCCATGCATCTCAGCTACATCTCCATTCCAATTAAAACGCATCGAAATTGGCTTAAAGAGTTGCTAATTTTGACCCAATTCTCATCGCTTGTTGGCGAGTGTGCGGGTGCGCAGGGCTGCTCTGAGGGGGGGGGGGGGGGGAGTTTGGTTAAGTTAACCGGTTGAGTTAATAAATAAATCATAGTTGATTTCGGATTGCCCAAGATGTTTGTTTGTTCGCTTCCCCCTTTTATTTTTAATAGTATATCATTTTCAATTCAAGTTCAGGCAGCGCATAAATTTTAAATTGACGGACGGCTAGAGGGCAAGAGGGTTAGAGGAAGGAAGCCTTTGGTTTGATTTTTCGGGCTGTTGCAATTTAATCGGCACATCAATGAAATTGATACGAGATTGGCAGTTAATTTGCTTTTGATGTGGCAATCAGAGTCGCCCGTGCTGCATCCGCACATACATACATATATAAATATACTCGCATATATTTCAATTTCGATGTCACGAAGTTGTCAAAGATTTGACAAATTACCAAACTTGTTTTTGGCCCCGTGCCCGTGCCCGTGGCCGCTGCCTCTTGAATCTTTATTGGCCAATAGCGCTGGCACATTAGGCAAATGTCTGGCATTATAATTTGTCAAATGCACTCGACATAAATCCATCAAAGTGGAATGGAATCAATGGAGCAGCAAAAACAGCAAACAGATTGCAATGAAAAGCATAACAATAAAGAAGAAAAGGAATAAAGGAGGGGGCCAAGCAGGTGCGTTAAATAACAGAAGATGAAGGGGTTGGAGATAGAGATAGATAAACAAACAGACAAGTAGAAAAAAGTAGAAAGAAGAGGCAGCTGCTAGCTGGCTGCTGGCCGCCTGGTCTCTAACATAATTACATATTTTTACTGTTGCAGTTGCATCTTCTTCACTGTGCCCCCGTCCCCCTCCTCGTGTGTGGCATGTTAAGCAGCTGCCAGCCCCAGAAAGTGGCAAAAGAAAATATATTATAAGCAAAGAAAAGCAACGAAAAAATAAAGAAAACAAAAGAAGCGCCGCATATGCGCAGTTTCACATCCGCAAGTGCACACACACACACACACACCTCTCCCCTCCTGCTGCATTCACCCCTCTCGCGCGTTGTCTTTCCCCTTGCAGCATGCCGCTAAAAAATTGCTTCATTTTGAGGCAAATGAAAAGCAATTTTGATGCCACAATTATCCATCCAGCAAGAGCCAAAGCCAAAGCCAAAGAGACGAAGTGAGCCAAATGCCAGTGCGAGTTTGTTGCTTGAGTCTTTTGTTTAGCATACGACAAAATATTCTGCACTTGCGACTGCAGCAGCGACTGGAGCAGTGTCTCAAGGAAGATAAAGCACGAGGGCTGCTTGGGGCACAGGTGTTGCCTCGCTCAGTGGCAGCTGTGCCAGAGATTAATTGTGGTTGCAGTGTAGTTACAGTACAGGACAACTTTATCCTGATTTATAATGCTACATAAAGTAAAAACAGTTTGTTCGGGCACAATAAATAGAAGATAAAGTTCCTACTTGGTAGCCTTTTTGGCGTTTAACTAAATAAGAAAATATCAATTATATATTTTAAAAATATAAACAAAAAATGTAACAACCAAAAAGCTCATGAGTTCTATTGGAAATAGTAATCTTTCCACCAGAAGACAGCTAATATATACGAGTAGATGTCTGGGTTTTATTCTTTGTCCCACTATTTAAAAGTTGTATAAAAAGAAAAATTATATTTTGGTCAGTAAGAATTTCAGCACCATTTGCATACGAGTAAACACGCAGTTTTGCCAGTCGACTCGACTCCGCTCACACCCCATAAATTAGACTCTTTTTCTGTGCCTTTTTGATTCGTTTTGTGCTATAATTTATTTGGCATACTTTAAGCAAGTTGTTATTGGCATCACATCGCCTGTGTTGACTGGCTCCAAGCCAATGGCCAATGGCCCATTGTCTGTTGTTTTGCCGCTTTCCTGTCCCGTACTCGTAATATCGAAATAAAATAAAAATATATACATATATCGCCTCATTTGGCTGGTTCAACTTTTGACATTTTCGGAAACACGTTTTGATTGAGTCTCGATAGAATCGCACAAAAAAAATTATTCTAATATTTTGTGCATGGGCGTTCTCCCTTTTGGCGGCGCTTGCGGTGCCATCAAATGTCAAGGTTGCAGTGCGGTAAAAGGCTCGTTCATATTTTCATATTGTGTGTGTGTGGTGTGCTGTGCTGGCTGTGAGTAAGAATTTCTAATTAGAATTGCCAACTGAAAAGAAATAGGAGGGAGGCAGGGAAGGCATAAAACCCAAATGGATCTATGTTTGTTTGGCCAAGTCATCGCTGCTCCCTGCAGAAAGTTCAACTGCCTCAGCACAACCGTAAAGAGAAACATATGTGAAGAGAGGGCAGCTTAAGTTCTGGCTAAACGAGAGAGTTTCGCCGTAGTTCCCTTTGCTTTATTATTTGCAGCAAAGCAAACCAATTCCTGCCAGTACTTAAGGGAGAGCCAGAGAGCGCAAGCATCACTGAATCAAATCTTTCACACGTTCAAAGCTCTTTTCAATTGAAGTGACGAGTAGAGCGAGCAGCAGCAGCAGCAGGTGGAGGAGGTGAGACCTTGTCTATTGTGTGCTTTCTGTTCTACTCATCTTCTTCGATCGCCCATCCGCCTGTCTGCCGGCACTTCTGGCCATTGAAATTGTTTATTGAAATCGATGATGAATGATTGAAAGTAACTATTAGTTTCCAGCATCTGCTGCTTGCCTTTTGTTGCTGTTGTTGTTATTGAATTTTCTGTCGGAAGCAATTTACAAATTGTTTTGCTAGACAACATTTTCTGATTTATTTTGTTCACCTTCTTCTCTCTTTCTACTTCTGCCTCTACTACTCGTGGCTTGCCCTTTGAGTCGCTTGCTGCTAGAAATTTCTTCGAGATTTTTACGTAGTTTTGCTTTTTCATGCATAGTGCATTTAAAACTGTAATGTTTTTATGATTTGCTGTTGACTGCTTGCAGTGAATGTAAAGCTGCGGTTTCTCTCTGGGAGAAATGGCAAAGTGTAAGGATTTCCGCGGGATTGCCTGTTTTATTTCAGTTGGTATTAAATTTTAAAATTAAATAATTTTATACGTATACAATTGCTTTTACTTTTAGGCTCAAGGATCATTAAATTTAAATCTCCTTTCTCCCCTGTCTCTCTTTTCTCACAACAATTTTATCCCCGAGGTGTGTGCGGCACTCAAACTGTTACTTAAATTCACAATAAAATCATAGAGAAATTTATTGTGCAAGCATCTTGAGTCGGCTGCAATAACAGCACAAAAAAAAAAACACCAACAAACAGTAGATGGAATTTATCTACATGCATATACATATGTAGGTAGATATATGCATGTAATTACGTATGTAAACCAGTAGTAAAACAATTTTATAATGATGTATACAACAACAATAAAGAGCAAGTGAGAAGCAAGAGAAAGCTGCTGGGCTGCCGTCTTGGGGCCTTCGTCTAAATAAATTGTAAATTGTTCAAGGCGTTGCCCGAGTGATAAGAGAAGTGATTAACACTCGCAAATTAACGAAAAGCTAAGCTGATGGTTAATATGGATTGAGCCGCGAGCAGGCCACCAGCTGTAGGCGTTGAAGCGTGTGGGCAGCACTTAATCTCTTTTCACACTCTAATTGTAAAAGAGAAAGAGAGAGCAGTACTAATAAACTCACTCAATTTTTAGAACTTCCTCACACTCTCACACACTATCCTATCCCCTTTGTAGCCACCATAAAGAGTTGATCGAACCTTGAAAATTGTTAAACAATTGCCTTGTGCGCATTAAAGAGAAGTTTTGCTGAGCGAAACAACGAAAAAAAAAAGAAGAGACCTTAAGGTTATCATTAAAGAACAACAGGAACAGCAACAAAAGACAGTAGCCAGAAAGAGCAACACACAAAAAATAGAAGCCAGAAAGAGTAGAAATAAAATAAAACTACAATCAGAAGACACTACACTGAAATAATTCACAAAGGAATACTAAAATATTAAAATTCTATTCCAAAATTGAAAAGAAAATTAAAATACAAATTAGTAAATAAATTTATATATTTAAAATTTAAAAGAAATAAACAAAAGGTATATTAAATTTATATTTCATTGGAAAAGTTCTGCAAATCAATTGTAAAATGTTTGGATCTTTCTGAACATTTTCCTTTAACTATTCCCTTTTTATTTCAGTGTAGGCAAAAACTACAAGCATCAAAGCGCAATAAAAACGAATACAAAAGGCGCGCAAAAATTCAAAGAGCAAGCTGAGTGAGTGAGAGGAGGAGAGGAACAGTTATTTTGTAGCTGCAGCTAAGGGCAAGCCCGAGCACCAGCCACAGCCACAGCCCCAGCCCCAGTCTCCATTCCATAAGAAAGAGAAGACAGGCAGGCAGGCAGAAGCGTCTCTGATGATGCCAACGCCGAATGGCTCTTTTATGAAGTAATTAAAGCGCATGAATTGGCCAATTGTCCAAAAGTCTGGGCCTGAAGACGAGGCGGAAAGAACAAGCTGAAGCTGTAGACGGGACTGTGGCTGTGGCTGGGTCCACAGCTTTAATTCTGAAGCCTCCTCTTACAGCAAGTTGATGTGAATTAATTACTGACCCCAAAGCGTTGGCAATTTTCCAGGTGCTAGAGTTGCCGTTAAAAGGCTTCAGTCAGAGGAGCAAGAGCCACAGCGCAGAGCTACTGTTCAGCGCCTGCAGATGCATAGATAAGGAACCCAAAAGATGGAGCAGCATTTTTAGTTGCAACAAAAAAGTTGATTACCAAAGTAACAAAAAAAAAAAAATAAAAAAAAGGAAAAAAAGTAACAAAATAGAAACGAAGGCATTTATGAACGGTTCTTTTGGGGGCATAGATTAACCCATATTAGAGATAAGTGTGTACTGCTGCTGTGCGATTTTTAATGGAGATCATTGATAGCCTGGGGAAAGGAATCAACTGACAGACTCAAGACTGTTCTCCAAAGAACCTTGCATGTTTTAAACTTTAACATTCTTCTACTATTTCCAAATAAATAAACAGCAACCCCATCGATGTCAAGGCCTGGCCTGACTGCGTTTAGTTCCCAGAGCAGTTACAAAGTCTATTTCCTGCTTTCCTGTGGCAGTGATTAAATCAAGCGCTGCAGTTAAAAATACTTTTCTTTTTTTTTGGTGAGCGACAACTGCTATCAGCGCTGCTCCCAAAGAGTGCGTCCACACAACAACTTCCGCAACTGGTTAACACCTTTCAAAAAGAAAAACACAAAAAATAACACAACACAACACAAAAAAAAGAGGCGACCAACGATCGATCGATCGAAAGACGTTCCAAACGCCAGCATTCAGTTGCAGTTCAGTTGCTCAGACCATTCTCGGGTGTTTCCAGTTTTATATGCACATGCGAGTGGATATCTGTACATACTCGTATGTACATATATCTGTCGGTACATATACAGTGGCATCTTGAGCCGGAAGAAGTAAAAGTTGTTGGGCATTTTGCTCATAATTATAAATATATAAAGAAAAAAAAAAAAAAAATACACAAATAAAGAAAATATGTACTCAAATGAAATGGAAAGTACAGCACACACACACACTCGTACCTACACATACAAAGCGCATCAAATCAATCATTCAATCATAGCTCATAGCGAGTGAGTGAGGGGGCAATAGAGATAGAAAGAGAGAAAGAGAGCCAGCTATATAAGTTTTATGGCCAAGCGGAAGCCAGTCAGCACATAAGGAAGCCATCCCAAGTCTAATGAAAATTCATGATGGAAACGGAAAAAACTGAATTCAAAAGTCAATAAAACTCAATTAACATTTATGCCCGATGACAATTTTCGCGATTTGTTTATGAGCGAGATGTGCACTGTGTGGTTGTTCCTCTCTCTTTTCCGATAATGTGTCGCCTTCTCGGGGTTTTGCCATTATGTCTAGCTGATGCCTCCCCCCGCACTGTACACAGGTGGGTGTGTGTGGTTTATGTGTCGTTTGGCATTTTATAAGCAATTATCAAGCGTTTTAATGTCGGCTATATTGCATTGGGCTGCTGCTATATGTGAAAGGTGTCGCCCCCGCCATCGCAGAGTTATGCACAGTAAATGTAATTTTAAACATTCTGCCTGCTGTGTTGCACAATGCGAAAGATGACACTTTATTGAACAAGATTCTCCGCCCAAGTTCTAAATTGAATATGCAAATGCTCTGCTCATTATTAGCCGGGGTAAATAAAGCTAAATTGATTGACATTTGCCTGCTGTGCAAATGGTGTTTAGGATGCTTCTCGATTCAAAGTTAGTCCATCAATTTGATGCAACTTTTACAGCACTTCTATAGGTCTAGCTGTGCTAGTTGGCAGCTAGGTAGGTGACATTTTCTGTTGCTGCCAATTCAACTCTGAAATGCATCTGTAATTTGCATACATTTTAATTGTAGTCTCCGAGTGAATGCCAGAACGAAGGTGGACAGGAATCACTTTCAAATTGAATCATCGCAGCCATGAATATTTTATGAATGTGCCACCAGCTGCTGCCCAGCATTTCCAGGGTGATTCAATGGCTTACGAAATGATCGCCCACCGGAATGAGTTTTTAAATAACACAAAAATGTATTCCCATTGAGCTTTCATTTATTAGATTCGATTTACATCATTGCTAAGCCAGCTGTACCCCCCCTCCATTTTCACGCTGAAAACTTCTCCATTTTCGAATTTCCACACCTTCAATTTGTTGGCTGTTTGCATGGAGCAAACTCTTTTAGCCCCGACCGACCGACCGAACGAACGCTTGAACCTTTTTCCGTTTCCATTTCCATCTTCCATTCAATCCGTTTCGATCCGTACCATCCGATCCCATCTGAGGCTTCAAAGCAAACTGAACACACACAAACAGATTGGATATCTATGCAAACTGTCTGTAAGTACCTGACTAACCCTGACTTTACTCTTCAATGCACTTTTGGCATTGAGTTGTTGCTGTTGTGGTTGGTGGCACTGCCACTGCCAACTGAGACGCTGTTGCAAGTTGTTGTCGTAAGAAAAAAACCTGCAACTTGGTCAAAGTGTCGCCCTGACATGTTTTTGCCAAAGAAGCGGCAACAGCAGAAGCAGCAGCAGCAGCAGCAGCAGGAGGAAGAGCAGCAGGAGAAGGTGCGGACCCTGCAGTTGTTTTGAGTCTCGATGTCGTAGTCGGAGGCAAGAAAAGAAACACTTTCCGTCTTTACGCAAAGCACTAACCGCAAAATGTCTTTGGGAAAGGCAGCCAGACAGACAGACAGACAGACAGACAGCCATCCAGCCAGCCAGCCATCCAGTCAGGCCATTGAGAGGCAGTCAGCAGCAGAAGTCGGGGAGTCAGCAGAAGCCATGACATGTTTGGACTTTCTGAGCAGGAAAGGAAGCCAAAGAAAACGGCAAAGTGCCATTGTGTCGCCTAAGTTGCCTGCCCCAGGTTGCAACTGCTGGGAGTTGAGGTGTGTGTGTGTGTGTGTGTGTGTGTGTAGCTGCCCAAAAGGTAGAGGGAAATCGAACAAAGGTTACCCAATACCCAGTCCCAATATGATTAAAAATAAATACTTTAAAAAGTAATCTTTGGAGGGAACTTCTTTACCTTTATCTATTACGGCTGTAATATTAATCGAACAGATTAATAGTTGCTTATTTGTACGCCCCATATACCCCACGATTACCCTGTATATGTACCTACCCAGAAAGAGTACCCAGGCAGAGCGGAGGAGCGGAGGAGCACCTCGCCACTTGACTTGATCAGGCAGAAATGTTTTGAGGGCAGCGCATCATGACGACGAGAGTCGAGACACGAGACCCGAGACTCGAGACTTTGTGGTCAAGTCTAGGTTTCCCCCTTGTCTCCTTCTACGTGCCTAGAGACCCCTGCCTCTGCCCCTGCCCCTCCCTCACTCCCTCCCTGCCCTCGGCGTACTGCGAGTTGGTCAAGTGGTACGCCAGCGGAATTGAGTCAGTGTGACAAACAATAATTTCCTTATTTGGCCGCGAAGCCCTATAAAACTGACCTTCCAAGTGGAACACTACGGGGCGTACGGGAAAGTATGATTTCAGTTTCAGCTTGAAGCTAATTTCATGCAAATTATCCATCCATCCATCCATCCCTCCCTCGATCCATCTGCATAGAGATATAGAAATGCTTTTGTGTCGTTTTTTGGTGGGGCGTTGCGTTGCGTTGTCCAGTCCACTTGCATAATTAAAAGTTAAAAAAATTGTTTCGACAATAGTTCCATTCCCAAACAAATTGGAGCAATTTCTGTTTTAGTTTCTACAATTTTTTTTTTTTTTTTTTGCTCGCGTACACGAACAAAACTCTGGGCGTAGTTTTGTTTTGTTTTTGCTTTTGTTTTTTTTCGTACATTGCGAAACTTCAATTTCAAATGATAAACGAGAGGGACACGCCCCGCTAACGAGTTACAAGCTGGGAGACACAGCGTTGCTCGGTTTTTGTTTTAGTTTTCGTTTTCGTTTTGTTATTTCTCTGTGAAACATTTAAACAATTGTCTTGTTTTGGTGTCTCTAATTGATAGTGTCGTGATTTTGGGGATCCAGGGACTGCAGACTCAAAAGAGCAGCCAACAGGGACAAGAGGTGCGGGGGGTGCCGAATAAATAAAGGCGTTGTACAAAACGTTGGAAAATGTAAATAGAAAATATATGTGATATTTGACCATATAAATGTTGGGTAGGAGTAGAAATTTGAGCATAAATTGCAATCGATGCACATAAATTTATTAAGGATTAATATGCTATGATTTTCAACAATCTATATTTTTATTATTAGTTTTATTTATGGCAATATTTAATGCTGCATTATGTAGGTTTTTTTATGGGCGCCATAGATTTCTTCTAACGTATGCCAACAAATCTAAAACAGTTTCGTTTAGGCAAATTTATGCCATCAATCTGGCAAGCCCTTTCATTAAACGAAATTCTTCCCAATTTGCATATCTGATAATACCAATAGCCACAAAAATGAAGGCCATCAGCTCTGAATATTCTTCAGCTGAGAGGCCATGTGCCATGGCGTGACTATTGGCCAATCTAAATCCACATTCGGCGGTTGCCACGGACTTTGATTCAAATATTCGCATAGATCAGCCATCATTACACACACGCAACGCAACGCCTCCCAAACTGTAAATGTTACTTGCTCAAAAGACCCAGAAAATACCGAGAAAAAAACAAAACGACAGAAATAATTACAAACAAAACAAAACAAAACGGTTGCCGTCTCGCAGCAGCAGCAGTGCCGGAAAAGCGGGTCAAAAAGCAGTTGCAAATGTTAAAGTGATTAGCACAAGTTGGCAGGCCCCAAGAGACCCGCAGAGACCAGAGACCACAGACCAAAAACCAGACCCAGACCAGAGGTGAGGATAGAAGCGAAGAGCACACCCGGCAATTAGCCAAACAAAACGAAGCTTAAAGCTGCCAAAAAAAAAAAAAAAAAAAGATGATCATCAATGGGCTGACTAGATGAGACGTTAGACTGTGGTATAGATGGATAGATGGATTGTTGGATTGTTAGATTGTTGGCTGGGATGTTGCTTTCTAGGCTAATAGCACACAAAAGCCTCGGGGGCAACAAAGTGTTTCAAGTTCCAAGCTCCAAGCTGGCAAAAAAGGTTTATGCAAATCATTTGTGGATTGGGAAGAGGGGACAGGGGAGATCTGAGTCGTCTTCACATGATTTGACAAATTCCGATTGGGGGCTCCCAATAGAATAATAGGAACAGAAAAAAACAAAATATATATATATATATATTACAACGTCGGCAATCCAGTAGCTGCTGCTGACCAGGCGGCCATGACAATGCGATGCTATCGAAATGCGGGAAAAAGCGCAGAGAAAACACGCTCACGAATGGAACGGAAATTCCATGGAAAACGCTGAAAAACTAAATCTTTTGATCCAGCCCAAAAACACAAAAAAAAAAAAAAAACCCGAACCCAGCCCGAATCCAAAACCCAACCCCCCGCCCAGTTAAATCAAGGTCTAATCGATTGAGCCAAATCTATTGTTGACTGCAAAAAAAAAAACAAAATAAAAGACAAAAAACACAAAACAGCAGCAGCAGCAGCAGACATTTTTCTCTTGTATTTCGATGGCTGTGAGATGCCTTTTAATGGTTAAGCAGTTTCAGTTTCCTGTAAAAAATTTGTACAAGAGAAATATTTTGTTGTTAAGCAAAAATAGATCTCGACCAGAGTACACAGCACCACACCACCACCCCCCCCCCACACCTACCGCTACCGCTATGCGAGTACCAATGCCAATGCCAAAAGGAATGTAAAGTGAGAGGGGGCTGCCTGCCTGCCCTGCCTGCCTGCTGTCTGAAACTGTAGCTGGACATGAACCTGAACCTGAATCGGAACCGTTAAAAGCGTAACAACAAGTGCCTGGGCCACAATTTATTGGCCAAGCGTGTTGAAAAGCCAAAAGCACAAGCCATTGGAGACGGGTAGAAGGGAGACGGAAGATGGGAGACGACAACATCGTCAATGAGTCTTCTCCTCCACCTTCAGCTCGAGCTCCAGCTCCTACCATTTTTTGCTCTTTCTCTCTGGCCAATGAATGGAATTTGGCTGCATTGCTGCTGAACTTTGTTAACCTTTTCTAGCTAGCCAGGAAGCCAATTTCCCATTTCACCGGGAAATGCCCTAACTTTTCAGGAGAGACAACGATTGATTGGGTAGCTTTGTGACTGTAAAGGACGGGGTTTAGCTACCATAAGGCTCGGTTCAAACAGCTGGTACATGGGAATCAAATATGTATGTACATATTTATAGTCCGAAGCCATTCATATTGGATGTAATGGCATCGTATTCGTATTCACTTCGTTTTACAGGCAAGGCTAGGCTATATTCTAATAAAAGAAAGGGTTAAATTCATCATAAAATACCATTTAGATATATTAATATTTCTTAAAGCCACCTAAAGAGCATCTTGTGGAGACTGTATCTCTAAGTAATCCCTATGTCAATTTTTCCTCAGCTTGTATGCCAAATTTCTCCTCCAATTTCTTCCATAGAGTATTCCCACTTCATCTTTTACTTTATTCGCAACATTCTTTTTTTTCCGTATTTTTTTTTAGTTGCTTTACTTGCTATCAACATTAACATTTATCAACTGCTACAGTTTCTCGCTGCCACCACTGTACCCCGCTACCTCTAGCGATTGCCATTCCCCAAACAGAGTTTTTTTTTTGTTTTTCTTGGGCGCAAACTTGTGCTAATGATAATGATGATACTGCTGGGACTGAAGCAAAGGAGCAAGCAGGGAGCAGGCAGCAGGCAGGCAGCAGGGAGTGGTGCGCAGTGAGGGATCGATGGATGGATGCGATGGGTTGCGATGGGTTAGGATGCCTTCTCCTGGAAGTTGTTTACTAAGTTGCCAAATGGCCAATTCGCTTAGCTAATTCATATTGGCAGGCCGTTTGTCTCTATCGCCAGCTGCCATCGCAAGACGGAAATTTATTGATAGCCAGTGAAAGGCTTGGGAAAACTCAACTGTGCTGGCCCAAACGGAGCTAAAACTTGAGGAGCGTCGAGTCCAGTGCCGCAATTGAGGCATTATAATTCATTTCATTAATAATTTATTCTGACCCAAATTCCAAACGAAAAACAAAATCATCCCACAGAGAGACAGAGATCAAAACCACAAAACTAAACGTTTAATAAGCTTTTATGCTCAAGAATAAAAAGGGTATAACTGACAGGGCAAAGCCATAAATGTATTAATAATCGTGTATGTAAAAGCCTGGACTTTAGTTTTAAATATTTTATTTTTTCTATCTATGGATTTATGGATGTTCCCTTTGACTTTTCATTTAGTTTAATTCCTGCAACATTTACATGAATTTTTCATAGGATAATAGACAGATCCTGCCTCAGGGTATTTGATTCATGGACGCTGCTGCCTGCCGCTCTTCCAGCAATAATTAACGTTAATATTTTGAAAACCGTTTTGTGACTAATTTAACTAATAACGAAGCGTGTTCTGCGGTGATTAGAAGTTGCCCAAAAAAAATCAGAACCCCAAACAGCAGCCACACACACAAAAAAAGACCGAAAAAACTATAGACAACGAGCAGAAGGAAAGCGGGCCACAAATTTAACGCTCATTACGCGCACGGCTTGACGTGACCAGCGGCGGTGACGACGGCGACGATGCGACTTCGTGGGCAGCAACCACAGCAGCAGCAGCAAACGAAGGAAATTGAGATCCATTTTATGAGTGGAGTGGAGTGGTGTGGGGGTTACAATGTTTTGGCTATTAGTTAGAATGTTTCTAATATACTTCCAGGCCCAGAGTCAGTGTGTGGCAGTCTGTCTGCTGCGGGGGAAGTTCCACAAAATGAGGCTACTGTTGCACACGATACAACCATTGCGAGGAGAGGGAACTTTGCCACTTCCAGCCCAGAACGATCTGTCTGCGGTTCATTTCGGTTCAGTTCAGTATATCTTGTCGGGGGGTTCAACTGTGTGTTTTTTTCGGCTCGGCTCGGTTCGGCTCGGCTGCTAATGAGGCTGGGCTATTGAGTTATGATCGTACAATGATCGTTATGCTGTACGTACTTAAGATACTTTGCGGACCACCCAAGGTACGGTACGGCATTTGCCACTCATCAGCCGCACAGCAACTGTAAATCTCTTGAGGAATGTGCGAGGCGGAGCGTTGCGGGATTGGCTTGGAGTTCCGTTTTGGGCCTGGGTGCACCTTGGGGCAGAGCTCTTGTCAAGGCGGCGGCTGATTGGAAAATTACTGCAGCAGTAGAGTGCGGTGGGGTGGGGTGGGGTGGAGGAGAAGCTTGGAACCTTTTAATTTTTGATAATGTTTTTGGCAGATTGAACTTCCTTTTAAGAGCTCTGGAGATTTCTAACGATCACTTTTTAATGACTTGTGAGTGCTGGAAATATAGAATTTCATCGTACCTCCATCTATCCCTATTAATTCTAATGTTCCTCAATCATAATCCATTAATTTTTGGCAACATATTCGTAGCGTATCGCGATCATCTGACTTCATCTAAAGATCCCACATCTGCGGATGCTAAGCCTTATGGCGACAGCCTCCACGCCACACACTGACACACTTTACATTGATTTACCTTCTCTGGGCTGAAAAGAAATGCCTCCAGGCGGCCTCTTTGGGCCCCACGTTCACTTTGGCTTGGAGCGTGCCATAGGCTGTGGCACACTGCACGAATTTTGGCGGCTGTAAAAGTTGCAACTGTAGCGAAGGGGAACGCCCCATTGTCCATCGATTGTTAAACAACAACAACAAAAACCAGCTAAACAAAAAAACTGACTCACGCGCTTTTGTGCCTATGCCTGCGGACATGCCACCTGTTGCCCTGCCCAGGAAAAAAAAACACACACCAACAACAGCTGCAACTGCAACAAAATATACGCGTATATGTGTCACACATATTGAGTGTGTGTGTGTGTGTGTGTGGAGACTGCCCCAGGAGATTGCCCAACGCACTGAATGTGGAGCAAACGGCAATAAAAATACTCGATAAAAGCAGCGCTAGATATGGCAGAGGTTTTCGGATACCCTTGAGGAACGCTGCTTGCCATGTGAGAAATATAATGATAAATTATTGTTTGATTTGCATTAAATGTGGATCTGTTTTGTTGAATAGTTTGTTGAGTTTGTTCTCGCTTTGTAGATCGAGAGTATTGAATGATTTGGAATGAATTTGCTTACTCTTATCATGGATTTCCAATGATAAGAAATAAAAGCTATACTATCAGATATCTTAGCCAAAAATATCTGTCACATTGCACTGAATCTATAGAGAAACCCCAACTGTCATAGCCTTTACCAGAGTATTTAAATATATTTAGTTGCTGCGCCTAAATCTTGTCTAGCCACGGAGCTGTCCGTCGCTCTGTCTGCGACTGTGGGGTCTCTCTTGAATGCAAATGTTTCATGGACCCCAAAAGCTGCACTTGTGGTGTGTGTACGTGTGTCTATGCATCTAAGTGTGTGTGTGTGCCAATAAACATAAATTTGGCTGAGCGGAGGAGGGCAGGGCAGAGGTGTCGATTTGAGGTGCGTTGATGATGCGATGCCCATCGCGAACAGTGGACAGAGTGTGGCATTAAGTGGTTCAAGCAATCAATACAAAATTTGTCAAAGAAGTCTTTCGTTGGGTTTTCTTTTCTGTCTATAAAATTGTCATATTAACGGAAAGCAAATTGCATTTCTTGCGCACCGTCACTTCATTTATTCCACTGTGCTATGGTCTGGTCTCTTGGTCAACGGTGGAGTGGCATGGCATTGCGTGTGCTGTAGTTGATTTTGCGTTGCGTGTTGCAACATCTTTTGGGGCAAATGAGTCGGTCTGCCAGTCAGTTTTGTTTGCTTTGCTCCATCTCCTTCTCTCCCCTCTACTCTTTCACGTTTTCTTCGGCAGTTTTTTGCATAAGTGGCGTATGCGCAATATTGACAGCTAATTGTACGCAGATGGGATCAAATTTGCTCATGCAAGAAGAGCTCAAGCTGCCTCCAGCTTGGGAGCGAAAACTCACACGCATCATGGAATTTGAAATTAGAATTGCCCCCCCCCCGCAGCAGACAGACAGAGAGAACAGTTGAGAGACAGTGGAGCCTGGTGGTGGTGCTGGTGCAGGAGAGGCCTAACAAGATTTCCATGTTGAGAGATTCCACCCCACCCCACTGTACCTCACTGTACCCCACTGTACCCCACTGTGTAGCGCACCCCACCTCAACGCCCACTGTCGGGCTGGTCAAATCAAGCAGCTTCAAATTGTGTGTGCTCCGCGTCGTATGCGCGTGTTTGTGTACCCTGCAAGACGTTGGGATATTACGATTCGAAACAGGAAGTATTTTTCCCATTAAACATTGCCTCGAGTTGGAACCATTAGGAACCCTTCTAGGCATGCTTTTCCCTTGCAACTTTGCATATTTAATCATTATGGAATGCCTACTATATCCCCATGGCAGCAGAGGGTATCAAAAGCTTCGACACTCGTTGGCAGCTCTCCTTCTATCTGCGCTTTTTTTTGTTGCTAATTTTGCGCTTGAGTAAATTGCTCTGATCGTTTTCCTTCTCTTGGCTCTCTTTCGCACTCCTACTCCACACCACACTCCTTTTTGCTGATTAGATTTTGTGAAAGGCGCCGTCGCCGTCGCTGTCGCTGTCGCTATCGCCGTCGACGTCGCTGTCCGTGTCGCTGCTACTGCTGCACCAAATTTGCCAAAAAAGGGAGCGCACCACATGCTGGGCGGAACGAGAGAGAGCGAGATAGCAGGCAGTCGTAGCCCAAGCCGTGGGAGAGTAGAAATGCATGATGTGGGGATGGATGCAACTTTGCTATACTTTGCTGACCCCCCAGGGAGGGGCAGCCATACGTGTGCGTGCCGTGCCTCTCTCCCGCTTCATCTCTCTATCTCTCTTTCTCTCTCTCTCTCTTGCTGACTTTCGTTCTCCTGGCATCCGCTGCTCTCCTTCTGGCTGCGGCTGCGGCTGCGCTCTTACTTACAATTGCCATGGCATGCTAACGGTAAGCGTGACGCATTTTTTTTGTTTTTTCGTCTCGTTTCGTTTCGTTATTTTGCGGAGCTTTTAGCTAACATGTCGCATCATTAACCCATGCTGGCCGTTATTATTCCGCTGGTTTATTTAGCTCAAATTGCGCACAAAACTTATGCAAGAGCAGGCGGCGGGGATCAGGTGGGGATCAGGCGGGGCAGGCGAGACGCAGGCGCAGACGCAGACTCCGACGTAGGTAAAACGAAAAAGCGTTTACATTTCCAATTGGAATCGGTTTGCCATTGTTACAGTTACAGTTTTCGCTATACATAGTTGTTTTTCCCTCCCCCCCACTGACTGTCCTGTCTCTCAGTCTGTTTGTCCAACGCTAGGGCGTTGGTCTGGGGTTGGGCCTGGGTCTGGGTCTGCGTCTGCGTCCGACCCGATCTCTCCAATTATTTGCATTAGTTTTAGTTTGTTTTGTACTTACATAATCCGCAAGAGCAAGAGCAAGAGCATGCGGCATGCGGCAAGGGGAATGTGGAAAAGCTTACCTGCAATGAGGTGAAAAGGGGAAAAATCAAATTAAGTTACTATGGAAAGGCATTTTGGGTTGATTGGATTGTGGAACAATGGGTTCATTTGGTATCTATAATTTGATTTATAGAAGGTATTTTCTATATAAAATTGTAGATTATGTAAAAATACATTTTATATTTTTAAAAGTTTTTTTTACCACGTAGACCTGATGCAAATAATTTTTTTATTTTCTATATAAAATTGTAGATGATGTAAAAATATATTTTATATGATTAGAAGTTCTTTTACCATGTAAAACTGATATAAATAATTTATTTGTATTGTCACAGCTTCAAAGCATAAAAAATAAAACCATTTATGACCATTCTGGTAGCATTCCTCGACTTCTGAGTGGAAGGGGACTGTCGCTATAATAATTCGTTTTGTTACTTCCACCATTTAGTTAATATAATTTTAATTAATTTGAAATATATAATCCAGGCAGATTTCATTTGCATAATTCCACAAAATGTTCGCTACCAGAGAGCTGTGTATGTAGTTCACTTCCCACAAAAATCCTTTGCCGTTTTGGCCTCCGTTACATTCACCAAAAAGTAGCCCTAAAGCCATTCGACTCTGCCTCCCTCCGCCCACATGAGTCCAACACTGTCCAGCACAAGCAACACTCACAGCCAAGCCACCCAGCACGCCCCATTTTCATGCCTCAAACATTGTGACAGTTATGAGCCACAGGTAACATGTGTGCAAAGTGCAGGCAATGAGGTGTGAGAGAGGGGGTATGCCTGAGGGCGGGGGGAAGGTCAAACGGTCAGCGCATAAACTGACGAACTTTACGAGTATCTCGGGCAGATAGAAAAGCGAATCCAGCGACTGGCACAGTCCATAGCATGGACTCGCGTTTGCGCATAAATTTTTCGGTGGTCGCCGCAGTCAAGAGATTGGCAACGCCCACAAGGGGAGATCTCTCCCTGCCTCCCTCTCCCTCTCCACTCCCACCCCCTCCCACAAAAAAAACCATCTGTTGGGCAGTGAATTTTCCGTGCTAAATTGTTAATAAACAAGCGCCTAACAAGCAACAGTTAGGAGAACTGCGAACAACAGTTTACAATTAGACTTTCAACTAATGCCGCCATCTCGTATCTCCCCCAATCTCTGGGAGCAATCTCCATCACTCCATCTCTCCCCTTCGATGCGCTCTCCTTGTGCGAGTGTGAGTGTGTGTATGGGGGCGTGCTGCTGGAGGAGTATGCCACACCGTTTTCCGACCCGCCTCACGCTTTTAGCCATGGTCTGACAAGTGGGCGTGGGCAACGCTTCCGCTTCCCCGAAACAGAACAGAACACATGAATGATCCCAAAAGTCAGAGCAAAGTTAACAGTTAAAAGCAGCAGCAGCGGCAGCAGCAGTGGCAGCAGAGGTAGTGGCAGTGGCAATGGCAGGCTGCGATACAGAAGAAGCTCAATTCTCAGGCGCTTCAACCAGGGAGATTCACTCAGATAAGAATCTGCCGCTAGGCTAGAGATGGCAGCGTGCTAGTAGCAATAGTAGGAAGCTAGAGATGGGAAAGGAATCCCCAAAAAATGCTACAAAATCACACTTAGTTGCTAAGCTTCTCCGGGAGAGAGCGATAGATAAAGAGAGCGCGCAGTGGACAAAGACACAGGAAATGGTTTTCTTTATTTGTTTTTCTTTGCTTATAATTTGAGCTATCTTTATGCAATGCATTTTGTATACCCTTTTAGAATGAGTTCCCCCAATAGCAGGAACCCAATAAAGATAGGGTATGGGCTGGAGCTCTCAGGCAATTCTTAGAGGCAACAATAGTTTGTTCTACTTTCACTCCAATTGAAGAGGAATTACCCATGATTTAAGTACTTCATTTGTATGCCAATAATCATATCCCTCGGGGCAAAGACAAAAAAACGATATTCGTACGCTAATTCCCTCGTGTCACGCTCTCATATCGCATCCCCAAGCCTCCCCCCAAAAACTCCCTGCCAGCAGTGTGTCAAAGCCCAGATTGGAGAGTCGAGGAGGCGAATGTGGAATTAGAATGTGTGTTTGGAATGCTTTCTTCCCCTCTGCTGCTGCCTGCCTGCCTGCCTGCTTGCTGCCTCCTGTTGTTGCAACTTACACGCTACAATTTTCATGTTCCATGAGCCAGTCCCCCAGTCAGAGGCAGCAGCCTCCGAGAGTGTACGAGTACGAGTCGAGAGTACGGGTCGAACCGATACCGAGTCGAGCCTGACTGGGCTCTGTTGGTTCTGCTGGCAATTGTACAATAATTATAGACTTTGAATTGTGTTTAACACGCAACGTCGACGTTTTTCAACGGTCCAAAGCCGCTACAATGCGCTTTCACGTTCTTAACTCGCTTGATTCCCGTCCTGTCCTGTCCTGTCCTGTGCTGTCCCGATCCGATCCCGGCTAGCTGGCTATGCGGCTGCGCGGCTTGGCGGCTCTGTGCTCTGCTCTCCGCGATTGCATTGAGAATTTATTTGCGGCAGAGGTCAAATATTTGATTATCGCGAATAGCGCAAAAAACCAACGAAACGAGTGTGAAAAATTTGATGGGAAATTATGGTGCAACAATTGTGGCAGAGAGCCAAAGCCAAAGCCTCAGCCAGAGCCAGAGCCAAAGCCAAAGCCGTTTAATGGCAATTTATTAGCGCAAAGTAAAAGGTTTTTGTCTTGTGCGATTCTTTTCGGCGTTTTCAGCATTTTCAGCTTTTTGGCTTTTCCGTTTTTCTGTTTTGGGTTAGTCGGGAAATTATTGCCACTTGGCAGCAGAAGCAACAGCATCTGGAACAGTCCGAGCCCAGTTGGAGCAGTCAAAGCATTCATCCAGGCATCAGGCACAAAGTCAATTTGGCTTAGACGGGTGAATGTCATATATTGGAATGGTATCAGCGAATGCTGAAGGCTCTTTCGAGTGGCAGGAGCAGAAGCAGGATTAGGATATTTTTTTGAAGAGAATTTTAAGAGTAGGAAGCGTAAATAATTCAATTAAAATCCTTTCTTAGTACTCGAGAACTCAAACATTGAAGGAACAGTCGGAAATCCCGATTTAAATATGTGTAATATATCTATAAGACTTCTCTCCAACCCAAAAAGTGGAGCAACTCTCCATTAGCTGCAGGGTGTATGGGAAAGTCCAAAAGGAAAACTCTGTCTGTCTTTCGGTCTGTCAATAAAATAAATAATAATGCTGCATAAATATTGCTAGCACTCGGATTTTGTGGAATGGGTGGGCTGGCTAAGAAAGGGATGGGATGGGATGGGAAAACAGATGGGAACTTTCGGGATAATAATGTTATTCCATGACGCTGCTGTCCAGAATGAAAGGGTGCCACAACACACAACACAACCGAAAGACAGACACAACAAACCAATGGCAGCAGCAGCAGCACAAGAAAGAGAAATAAATGAGGCAACGTTTTGTTGTTATAGTCATTGGCTGCAGCAACAGCAGCAGCCAGCCAGCCATTTGTTGTTGTTGTTGTTGCTGTTGCAACGTTTTGGCACTATTAACCTACTCCCGGGAAAATAACACCACGAACGATGAGGAGAGGATGGGATAATGCTGATGCTGATGCAGATGTTGAATGCCTCAATGTTGAATGTTGAATGCTGACAATGGCAATGACTTGGTCGAGGAAAGGAAATGAAAGGAGCAGCCGCAGCAGCACTCACAGACAGTCACAAATCAGTCGGTACATAGCTGTGAATGTCTTCTAATAATATAAATTAAATGTTGGCTCAGCTAATTGCCGAAACCACCAGAAACAACAGAAAACAAAACAAAACAAAAGCAAAAGCCTCAAATTCCCTATGCTGCAAATGATTTATGGGAGACACGCAATTAAAAGTGTCAACCCGAATAAGTGGGCACAGCTCTAGGCACGAAGAAGCAGTACTTAGAGATGGGCCAAAAAGACACAGATAAAATGCGTGAAAAATGGCATCGAAGAGGCATCATTCGGCATAAAGTTTAATACCACAAAGTCATCGTAGATAATATTCCATCCAAACTTTAGTGTGGATCGTTGACTTTTTTGCCATCGCCAGTTGTCAGCTCTTTAATTTAATTTCATTTCGTCGGCCCCATCATGTCTATAGAGGTAGCATCAGGTCTCCATTTGGGGTGTGTGTGGTTCAGAGGGGGGCACCTCATGGAGGTGCTAAACGCGGCTGACCTTCAACAGATCTGGTTTTTGGTCAACTTGTTTATTGTTTTTTTTTGTCAGCAAATAGTGGTAAATGGATTTGATTTCTTTTGCATATGAAAGGCAAGTTTTTGTCTGAAACTTTTATTTGTTCGTCGCAGTCTAAGTCTCCAGTTGCCAACTTCTCGTTCATCTTACACCATTCGAATGTTTTACGATCAAAGGAAACACAAAATCCCAAAGATTCTACAATCAATTTTGATTGTTTCTGTTGGGTTGCGGACAAGCTGTTCTTTCTCTCCCCGCTGAATGTCATAATATGTAAATATTGTCGAGTTTCAGTTTATGACGGGGCGCATGGATTGACATTTTCAAGGTTATGGGGTGGCAAAGAGTGTCAGGTTTCAAGTCTCAGGTTTGAGTGGACATTGTTTTCACTTTCAATGGCTGGCAGAGGGGCATAGAAATCGAAGTTGATTTGCGGCTAAAAATATTAATAAATGAGCAGAGTTTAGGTTAAGTTTTTATTTGTGGTTTATGGTTTAATGTCTGACTAACATCACAACATAAGTCCAATGTATCAAACGTGTTTCGAAAGGTAATATGTTAATTGCGATAATCAGCGATAAAGTCAATAATAATTTTGATTGAATACAAATAAATTATGGATATTGGGGATCGTATTTGATTTATAATTGTTTATAAGATTGCCAAACAATAAGGTGTATGCTGTGGGAAGATAAATAAATCTTTGAATAAGGGAAATAAATGTTGATAAATGTTTGATTTTCGATTTATATATTCGTTAATATTTATGGTATTTCTGAACGATTTGATTTTATAGAGAAATGATGGGAAATCCTCCAAATACACAGATAATTATCAGGATTACAATACTCCTGAACTGATTCGCTGTGTCAATAATTATCTAGTTATATATTTTATATTTATATTTATATTATTATTTTTATATTATATTACATATATTATTATATTTCATTTCCATGCAAAAAATAAAATACATTTTAAAGTTCCCCGTCCATCATTCAGCGGTTTCAATGGAACCTTCAATGGAAAAAAATGCCTGGCCTAACCTTCATGTACTCGAAGTGTCGCCCCACCCAAAACAATAAAAATACCCAGTAATAAACATAGTTCAAAGAAAGATACGAGTGGTAGCTGGAAACCTTTTGTCTAACGGCAGATAGCGGACACGGACACTCAGCCATTCAGACACTCACTCAGTTAGTCATTATTCAGCGCATTCAAAATCGACTCAAGTTCAGTTAACTCACATATTTACTTATGATTATTATTACAAGCAGAGGCAGGGGCAGCGGCAGGGGCAGCGGCAGGGGCAGCGGCAGGGGCAGAGTGAATGAACCAAAGATTTCGTAAGCGGCAAATAGCAGAAACAAATAAAATAAAATAAAATAAATGGCCATAAAAATCGCGCGCCAAAAGCAAATGAAAGACTTAAGCAACGAACTTGCAGCAGCGGCCGCAGCAGCCAAATGATGCAGCAATAGCAGTGGAGCAGTGGAATAGGCGCGGGGGGCAAGCTAACAGTTAAACGCAATTTAACGCGCCAAACAACAGTAACACCAACAAACAAACAAAATTAACAACAAAACAAAAAAATTGCAAAAAAAAAAAAGGAAGACAACAAACTGCAAAAAAATTAAAAACAAAAAAAAATGTGCAAAAGTTAACAACCATTTGTTCTCACAACATTTTTACGCCAATTCACAAAAAAAAAGAAGAAGAAGAAAGAAGAGAAGGATGCCATGAGAGCCCGAGGATAAAGATACACTTGCAGCTGGATTATATTACGAATGTGATTGCATTTTAGGCAGATAAATTTATAAGAAAAGTGAATTCTGCATGGAATTCTATGTCTATGCAGAAAGATATTCCTTCGATATTTGGAAGGTTTCATTGAATTATCTTCGTGAACGAAATTGCTTCAACGCGATTGTTCCCATGGCAGCTGTCTATAGCTCATCTTTTGGCAGCAAATATTCTTATTTTATCCTGCCAAGCATGGCTTTATTTCATCCCGTATTTAATCTTCCTTGCACACCACTTATAAAAGTCATTGTACCCTTTCGGCAAGTGCATTCATACAGTCAAGAGGCAGCAGCAACAACAAGAAGAGGCAGGAAAATGACTTAGAAGCTGCGACGACTTCCCATTCATGAGCTTGTGGCGCTCTCTAGAGGAGAGGAGCCGCACCGCACCGCATCGCACAACGAACGATCCGAGCGATTCCAGCTATCCAAACGAGCCGACCGGCAGGCGGAGGGGGCTGGGCTGGGCGGCCCACACACAGAAATATCTGTGTAGTATCTATGAGGCATGAGGCATGAGGCACACCGGCCTCAGCCAGAGACCCCAGAGCAAGTCGGAGTCGGAGTTGGAGTCAGAGTTGGAGTCAAGCGAATGGCAACCGCAGCAGCAGCAGCAACAACAAAGTAAATGAAATAAAATTGAATTGTGTGTTTGACTGTGCAGCATGTTTGCAGCATGTTGTTGTTGTTGCTGTTGCTGTTGAAGTTGCCTGGTTTCACGATGTTGCCGCTGCTGACGTTTGAGGCCAAGTTTAAGGTCTTCCTGTTGCCAGTTGGCAGTTTCGCAGTTGCTGTTGTTGTTGTTGCTGTTGTCTTAACTGTTTTCACTCGATTCATGAGAGTGTACGAGTGTGTGTGTGTGTGTGTGTGTGTGTGCTGCATGTGGGCTGGCCTCAGCTTCCTGCTGCTGCTGCGGCTGCTGCAACAAGTGGCTACCTTTTGGCATACCCTAACCCACAAAAGGGACTCACAGATCGAAGTTTAAGATGGCTTGCAGTTTTTAAACATCGATTAAGCATATAAATCGATGCAGCTTTGATTAATTAATTCAATCCAAATTCAATTGAGCATCTAATAAATTGTTATATGCATATAATTAGTGGTAAATGTTGTTGCAGCCACTGACATTACCATACATCCACTTGAATTTTAATTTGGGGTTTGTTTCTTTTTGTTAGGGCATTCAAAGGTTTCATTTTATTTTGCTTAGCCAAAAGCACTCCTCATTCTCGTTATCTATTGTTGTTAGTACGTCGATCTGCTATCGCCGAAAAAGAAAAAAAAGAGAAGAGCTACAGCTACAGCAACAGCAACAGCAACAACTTTGCAGTCTCATTCCTGTGCACATTTCCTGCAGCGATCCACTGCCGCACCGCCTGCTGCCTGCCGCCTGCCACTGTCTCTGTGTGGAGGAACGGAACCCCCGCAATGCGGATACCCAAGATACCGCCCATGTGTTGCAGATTTAGTCAAATGTGCTTAACGGTTAAAATGGGTTTGGTTTTTTCGGTAAGGTTAGTTTTCGCATAGTTGCCGCTCAAGGCGCTCATCGTTTGATTTCTTTTGTTGTTTGAAAAATATTGTTATTATTTATTTTATTTTTGTTGTTGTTCGCCCAACAGCAAAGAGGAGGTTGACCCACAGGGCCGGGAGATTGGACTGGCAATTTGTGTTGTGTTGTGTTGTAGGTGGCGTATGCTTGATATTATTATAACTCTGGGGTTCTAGCCGAGGTAGGATTCTCATTCTCGTTTGCGGTCAGAGACGAGACCGAGACCGAGACCAAGACCGGGGCTGAGACCCACCCAAAACCGATCGATCGATCGATCGAGTCGATTCGAGTCGATTCGACCAGGCCCAGAAACCTGACCAAGAGAAATGTGCATGGGTGGGTGTGGAGCATCATCAGTAAAAGGAGAAGGAAAATGAGAAGGCGTTCACTTTAATTAATTTTTCAATTTGGGTCAGTGGATACGAAGCATTTTCCCCCCTGAAGCTCACCGCCAGCTCAATTGACATTTTCCTCGCCCTCAAATGCTCCTCAAATCTTGCATAATTCAATTAAGAAATCATCGCAACGCAACGAACAGACAGATTTTAATTACGGTAAAGTAAGAGTGAGCCAGCGAGAGAGGAAAACTTAATTAAAGCTGCGGTCTCGCTATTTTTAACACGGATTCGAAACGCTCTTCAATGGTGGCCCTCTTTAAATATAGATGTTAAAAATAATGTTGGCCTGGGACTGCGACTGCGACTCTCAGGAGATTTTCGTCACAGTTCGTTAAACAGTAACTAAATTTAGTTTCAGTTTTAGTTTATATTTGTGCCCCAGCAACCCAACGATTTTTCTTTGGTTTTCTGTCACTTACGAGATTACGTGAGTGGCCGCGTGCTAAATAACATTAAACACTAATTTAATGAGCAACAAATTTATGACCTAACCAAAAGGCAGCGACACAAATGCGAGAAAAGATACATCGAAATATTTTCCTGCATTTAATGAGATTTCGTTGTTTGCTGTCCGATGTCCGCTGTCCGCTGTCTGTGTTAAATTATATAAATTGATAATTGCACTTTTTTTTTTTATGTTGGATTTACTTTTTGACAGCTCGTCAAAACTGTGTGTGTGTGTGTGCGGAAGACGGATGCAATGACAGTGAGTAATGTAAGTAAGTTAGTCATGGCGTTATATTTAGAGCTATGGCAGAGAAAGTCAAGCAAGTGGATCCTTGACTGGTATGCTTCGGGGCGTCTATCAGAAACACATAGTTGGGAAATCATTTAGGGAGATGCATTTTGGGGTCGAAAAAATTGTGTTTAATGATGGGAACGATGTTGATTACCTGCATAATTTTTACGTAAATATGGGTGAGTGCAATTCAAATGAAATCTAAAAACAATATCTTCAATCGTTAAATCTGTCATTTAATCTATTAAAAACAGAATAAAATAAAATACAAAAAATATATGTAATGTTAGTTGAGGCACTACATTTTTGAAAACCTTTAAAAATGATACCTTAAGTACATATATGACCATCAAATAATTAAGCGGACACAAATTTAATTCCATTAAAATTGCCTATACTTTTTATCTCTTAATTAACTTTATTTCTGGCTCAAATTCTTCATTGTTTCACCTCCACTAAAATGTTTATGCAAATATATCTTTTCCATTTGAAAAGTCACTCAGAAAATGCAAAATTCATTTGGATAAATGTATCGGCGCATAAATCATTTGGCTGGGGCCATTAAACAAGTCGCCAAATGTTGAACAGACAACCAAAATGGACCATAAAATGTGTTTCATAAATATTTAAGAGAAGATCGAAAATCGATATGCACACCAAGCCAATGAAAGAGATCTATAAACTGGCTGTAATAAATGGCCTGAAGCTGAAGCCCAAAAACATTTCAGATTTCAACTGAAACTAGTTTCTGGGGGGTAAGGAAACGTGTTTGCCGTAGAAAAAAAAATGATGTAAATTAAAGCTCTCGATATAAATACGTAAATTAAAAATTAGTTAAAACGGCAAATCAGCCAAAAATTGGCAGAGTCTCGTTGTCGGTTTTAACCTTCACATTTTGCTGAAGATTATGCGTCAGTGTGTACCCCTTTTTTGTTGTTGTTGTTTTGTTGGATGATTTTGCCTGACATGCCTGAGGTTGATGGTTGATGGCGTTTGATGATGATGTTTTTCGGATTTGATGTGATATGTGAGCTTAAGCCAAAATTATCCTACTTTTTGCATGCTGCCGCTGCCGTTGATTATATTACGAAATATTCGCACGAGAGCTGAGACATGTTGCCCCACTTTGAGATGAGAGATTAAAGACAAATTGGCAAATGGTTTTTTGGTTTTTGGGGAAAGGTTTTATTATTATTTTACTTTGGATTATGCTTCACGCTGCATCATGCTACCCAAAATATTCACAGGCTGCATTATCCTTATATCCAAATAAGTTTCGTACCCCCCAAACGCCATTTTAAATTATTCCAAATTATTCCCAATTATATGCCATAAGAAATTCCAGCAGCCCAGCAGCCCAGCATCCCAGCAGCCCAGCAGCCATAAGAAACCTGTTACCAAACCAAAGACAGTTAACATTTTGCCCAATTGGCGGAAAGGTAGAAAAGAGTTCACATGTGAGTGCCGGTGTGCCTCATTACACTTTGACCTTTAACCTTTACATGGCCTGCACACGACACAGAAGCAATAACAACAACAACAACAAATAAACACAAAGCCAAAGACAAAGCCAAAGCCAAAAGCAGACAAAAGCAAATACTTTGGCACAAATATTGAGGCGAAGATTGGGCAAAGGTTAACCCCCCAGTGGCCTCATCCAACGAGGGATACCCTTGAGGGAGAGAGGGGCCTATGGGGTTCTAAGAGAAGTTTGCAACGCTAGGGAGACGGCACTGAAAAATATTTTAGTTCAAGGGTTAAGTGAGGATTAGCTATAGGAATGCAATGTACAAAACTATTTTCTGCTTATCTTTCTTTCTCTCTTACAAAGTAGCTTAACCTGCTCTCTCTCCCTCTCCAGCTCTATCCCTGTGACACTCGTTTCTGGTCATATCTGCCATGGAATCGATCTGTAAGGCCATCTAAGCCTTCGGTGTTACGATCCTGTAACTTTGCTTTGGGCCTTGCCTTTTATCTTTGACTCCGTCTTTTGGCTAATTAAATGCGACATTGAGACGCGTTTTGTGCGAAAATCTTTGGCTGCGGTGCGGTGCTGCGTGGGGCCCTTCCTTGGAACTTTACTGGAACTGCAGCAGCACTTTCCAAACTGTCAAGCTCTTGGCACGGCTCGTAAATTCCTCTAGCCAGGCAAAAGTGCAAAAATTAGCAACAGCAAAAAACAAAAAAAAAAATCTTCTCTTTTGGGAAAGTTCCCAGAGAAACAAACTTTCTGGCAAAACTTTTTGCTTGACATTTGCCATGCGTTGGGCATTCCGAATCTATTTAGATGCGCGCGCACAAAGTTTCCTTTCCTGCTGCAGGCCATGTTTAGAATATCTAAATAGGAACATCCACATCTAGCCGGAGGCGCAGGGCCGGAGAATGTGGTTCATTTGGTCACTGGAGCAGTGCTGCGAGCCATCCATCCATCCCACTCACACACACAGCACCCCATCTGCCTGGCCGTCTTCCATCTCCCTGACTGAGGGGCCAACATGGCAACGGCAACGGCACCAGCAACAGCAACGCAAATTGAAATGGCAGAGAACGCGAGCCGCAAAAGGCAAATAACAAATTGCTTCGCTCCCCCCTCCGCTGCCCCTCTTCTCTTCGCTTGGCTGCTGCTTGTGGCATGCAAATTGAGCGCCAGACGCCAACGCAACATCAGCGGCAACTCCAGCTACAACAACAACAACAACAACAGCACCGCCTCCCTCTATTGTTGCGGTAGGGCAACGCAATTACAAACGAACTTCGGTGTCCGCTTTTGGCGTACAGAAAAAAAAAAACAAAAAGAGAAAAATGATAACACACCGCAGACTGTGTACACTTTCTGGAATGGAGTTCTGCAGGAATTACCTATGGCTTGGAATAGACTTTGCTGTGTTTGTTTGAAGAACATTTGGCTGGTATATAAATGTTGATCACTTCAATAAACCTCCTCAAGTATTTTTCACTAGATTTGCATTATTTTTTACCCCTGTTTTAATGTGCCTCGATTCGACTGATTTTGCTACGTGCTCTGCTTACAAATGAAACAAATCGAATTGTTAATTCTTGGCCGAAATTCGCCTAGAAGCAAGCGGCAAGGCAGGTGAAAACGATCACAGCAGCTTTCTTCTGCGCACTGCAAACATGTGACCAAAATTAGAATGCCCTCTTCTGAGGAGGGTATGGCGGAAACCTAGAGATTTTTGCCCGGAATTGTCGTTGAGTGGCTGCTGCCGCCGCCGCCGAACTGTTGCTGTAGCTGCTGCCTGTAGCTGTGTCTGTGTCTGTGTCTGTTGCTGCTGCTGCTGCTGTGGCGGTTCCCCTTGAAAAAGGTGAAAGCAAAAGTTATGTTCTATTTGTTTCACCTGAAAAGCAACAGCAGAGCGAAAACTGAAACAGCAGGGTGGGGGTAGTGGGGTGGCTAGGCTGGGTATTTGTTAGAGAAAAAAAAAAAAAACTTGAAGAAAAGCCATGTAATTTTCCAGCAAAGAGTCGCCAGTCCCCATGGCTGTCTGTCTGTCTGTCTGTCAGCCAGTCATTCAGGGAGATAAAAGCGGTTCACGGTTTCGCGCACGATTCGAGTAAAAGCAAAAGCTGCTAAAACTCTCAAATTGTTTTATGGTTTGTTGCAATCGAGACAGACAGACAGGCAGAAAGAGAGAAAGAAAAGGGCTCCCATCTTCAACTGTTGAAAGGAAAGTGGTCCAAAACAAAGGGTAACCCTGAAATTGTTGGTATGGGTTGGAAAGCAAAGAGACAGAGAGGATGTTATAGTGGGATAGGGCAGCATTTAGGGATTTATTAGCAATATAAGGGAATCATATAAATATCAACGGGCATTCATTTGTTCTTCTCTGTTCTTCTCTGCTATCTACGCGGCATCTTCTCACTCTCTCATTGGCAGTGCAAAACTCACATGGAACCAAATGAGAGTACACAAAAACCAAACCAAAGCAAACAAACCAAACCTCACACCTCCCACCTCCCACCTCCTCCCCTGGAGGAGCACTCGTGTGCTCGTGTGGGAAGACTCTTATCGCAGCTTAAAGCATGGCGGAAGCTAACTGTAAATAAAGCTGCAAATTCATTCAGCGCTCCCTTCGCCCCCCCCTACCAAGTGCTTCATTATGTAAGGTGACGCACACACACACACATTCACATTGAGAGTCATTCAGGAAGGAGATTATAAAGCGAGCATTTCTTTCTTCAAAAATAAACCTTGTGATGTCACTAAGGCAAAGCTGTTGATCTTACGCAGATATCACTGGCACTGCCACTGCCACTGCCACTGCCACTGACGGAAGTGCGGTAAAACTTTAACTCTGCTTCCTGCAAAGAACACACACGCTTTTGGGGGAGGGGAATGCACTGAAATAACTCTGGACTCTATGGCTATAGCCTTTCGTGGCAGAACTCCAGCCTTAGACGACCGTTTTTCGAATAATTTCCTGCAGCTATTTGCGACTTTATTGATACTTTTGCTATACGGAATTAATCCCAGACGATCTGTTTAAAGTTTGTTTCATTTATTTGCTGTCTATGCAGGTCATTGACCTTGCTCCTCGTCAGAGTAGGACTCTCGAATTGGTCACCGAATTATGATAAAATCTCTGAAAAATAAACAAAGAGTTTTCTCTCTCTTTAGGACTAGGAAATGCTTAGTTTTCATATCACTTTCCTTGACTTGCATTTGTTTGGGGCAGAGATAAGCCGATCAACGATTCGAAAACAAAAGCCTAAGCCAATTATTAAATTTAAATAAAATATTGTGATTACCACAAGACAGCAGCAGCAACAGCAGCAGCAACAACAGCAACAATCTCTGGCCGGCCAGAGATCCATCTGCAAGCCAATTAGGTTGCAAAAATATGGTCGACAAATCACCAATAGAGAGACGCAGATACAGAGAGATACAAGCAAGCAGAGACAGAGACAGAGACTGCCGATCGGCAAAGATACGATTCGAATTTTCATCCATCGAATTGTACGAGCAAATGGGAAGAAAACGAGGCATGCAAATCCAATAATGTTTCCTGCCTGGGATACGTCATTAGGCTGCTGCTGCTGCTGCACCCGCACCATAAATACCATACCCCATGCACCCCCTGGCAGTGGTGCCCCTGCCCCTACCCCTGCCCCTTCGCCGCACTCTCCCCAATCAATCGAAAAATATTGTAAATTTTTGAAAGTGAAATTTTCTTCGTGTCTCAACGAGTTTTTTTTTGGTTGTTGTTTTGTTTTTTGTTATTGTTTTTGTTTTTGGGATGCTGGGGCGCTTGAAGCTGACGCTGATGATGACGTTGATGAACAAACAAACAAAGCAACACGTTTTCTACCCGCCCCCCCTCCCCTGCGTCACTCTACACCGATCTCTGCCCCATGATCTCTACCCCACTTGACCACTTGACGACGTCTGTCAACGGCAAATGAAAGTGTTGGCTCGGCTCGGCTCGGCTCGACGGCAGTGGTTGACGATGATCATCATCATCATCATCATATTGATGAAAAGGGGGCGGTGAGTGGGGAGAAGTAGGAGGAGTAGGAGGCATTTGTATATGGAGATGTTGCGGGTGCCACTCATAAGTTTTTATTACCGCACACACACACACATACACCTCAGAAAGAGAGAAGGAGAGAAAGAAAGAAAGTGAACCCCGCCTGAATTGTGGCCCCACAGCAGCAGCAGCAGTGTGGAGTCCCACGCTTCAGGTTGCAGATTTCGGCCAAAAATTAATTGCCAATTAAGTGCTTTTGATAATCACATTCGATTTGCTCAAAACATATAAAAAATTAAATTATACAAAATAATAATATTTTTTGAAGGTATTAAAAATGCGTTAAGTACGCATAAAATATTTATGGATTGAAAGTTTGCGAAATATGTATGTGAAATTTAGCAATAAAAAGTAATTTTAATGGACAGGTGGGGGTGAAGATTGTTGCAACCAAATTTTAATTCTATTAATTTCATTTAAATATTCTAAAATTTATTAGATAAAGAATTTCCAAATTTTAAGGGCAGAAAAGTATGAAAAATATACTAATTAAAAATTAAAATTAACGAAAATTTAAATACATATGTATATATGTATATGTATGTAGCTTAAATCTTAGATTAAATCGTTCTTCCTCACTTAATTATTGTACATTAGAAAATGCCTTCTAAAATTCTATATATATTTTATAATTATATCTTTGACATTCTATCTGAAATTCTTTGAACCATTACGAAACCTTCTCAGTCCACAGATCTATTACCAAAATTCTTGCAGCAATCATCATCATCATCATCCCCCCACTCATCTGTCTGTCCTGTCCCACTTGGGTGGTTTTCCACTCACCACTCACTCACTCACTCACTCACATCTCAGGCATCATTCTGCTTTGCAGATGATTGCATGATTGAGCAAAGTAATTGATCGACTGATCCATGCGAGTGATTTTCGATTACATGACACGACACACCAAAAAACAAACACCAGACTCATCCGCACCGAAACACATGCCATGTAAAAAAGATTTAACAAATATTAAACAAATTGAATCCACATTTACGAGACTTTTTTTTTCAATTGAAAGGTGGGTAGGGTTGGACCCCGAAAAAAATCCATGCATACTGTAACGTTGACAGTTTGACTTTTACTTTCCAAATTGTCGGTGCGACATCAAGTGGCAAAGTGTGGCAGGGAGCAGGGAGCCGGGAGCATGGGGCATTGGGTATGCTGTGTATGGAGACCGTATAGAGATGGTGGTTTCCATCCAGCTCCTCTCTTGTGGTTTGCTTTGTAATTATTTCATTGAATCGAATCGAATCGAATCGCTTTTTGTGTGCGTTGTTGTCGCTGAGGCGTCTCAATTGATCGACTGCCATGGCACTTGAGAAAGTTTTTTTTTTCTCTTCACATATTTCTCATCTTTGTATTTGTCTTTTTTTTACCTGTGCTGTGAATATTTTAGGGGTGCTTGTAATTGATCAATATGAGAGATGCTTGAGTACATCCGTCTTGCCATCAAAAGGGAACAATAAATGTGTCCAAAAGAAAAGACTTTTGATTTCCAGAGACCGCAGTTGCCAATTTTAGTTATTTCTCTACCCTGGGCATCTCATTTCACTCTCCATTTCCCCATTTCTCCTCTACCCACAAAATACATATAATTAAAAAGAGTTTTCGTATCTGCCACTTTTCTAACCGACTTTTGACTTTGACTTTGGGCAGAACCAGCAGTAAAAGTACCACAAAAAAAAAAACGAAAAAGAAAACAAAAGTGAATGTCTACCGCCGAAAAGAGAGACAGACACCAACCGGCAAAATGAAGTCATGAACTTTGTATCTGACAGATACAATTGTATCCACAAATTGCTTGTAATTAAAAACTGTCGTTGGAGTCATTATTGTACGTCTCTCTCTCTCTCTCTCTCTCTCCCGCTGCCACTTTCAGTTAAGTTTTGTCTTTCATTTTCAGTCACTTTTATGGGCAGTCGGAGACGATCTGATAATGTTTAAGAACAATTGTGAGTGGGTGGAGCAATCTTGATGGGGAGAACTAATTGCTCTGCTGCATCTTATATCTATGAAGTTATTTTACCCAACAAAAAAAATACAAACTTACTCAGAGAGTTTACAAAGAACAAATTGAAGTACGTTTACATACCTGAAACAAAAAAAAGATGCAACAGACGATTAGAAATGTGAGTAAAATAAATAAATTGAATGAAATTATTGGCAGAAAATAATAAGATATTTACACAAGTTAATTCTAAATTAGTTGCCACTGAAATAAATATCAAAATCAACAATAAAGATCTCTTCTAAAATATGAAGTCTAAATAATGAAGTTTTCTGTGTACGAACAGCTTGTGGTCTTTGAATATTTTTAGCAGGTGATTTGACTTGCTCATTAAACTCTTTATTTTCCATCTTTATTTCTTATGTAATTTTCCATATTTAATCTCTAATTTCTTCCTGAATTTCACCCACTTGAACTCTGCAGAATTCATCCAGAAAGGTCTCTAAATGCCGTACATAAGTTCCGTTTCTAAATTTGTTCCCTCATTACCTACAAAACACCCTGCAGATCCCGCTCATAGCCCCATTCTAATGTGACACCCGTGGGCGCCACATTAGACCTCCAGTTAGTACGGTAATCCGAAATATAAGACCCCAAAATGGTTGGTTGGTTAGCCGCAATTACACACAACTGGAGCTCGCTGTCAGCGGAGCAGACTCCATTAAATTGGCCAACAAAAATAAGAGATATCAAATATAATTCAAGGCACCTGTCAAATGCCTCAAAAAAAAAAAAGCCAAAAAAAATGTGCTTGGGCTCAAGGCAATCGCCGCTAAAAGTTCCAGTTAGCTAGACATGAGACATGAAAAAGTTTCTGCCGCTCTTCACGTGGCTCAAAATCTCCCCCACCGACCGACCGACCGACCTGTAAGGCAGGCGCGCTTCTCCTGCTCTGCCTCCTCCAATGGCTGAGTTTGTGACCCAGTTTGTGTATGTGGTTTCGGCCAAGAGCGAGAGCGCCTTGACAAACAATTAAGGCAACAAACACACACACACACACACACACACACACAAAAGGTGAATAACCACCCACGACTGACACGGGCTCTGGTCTGTGGGGCCGCCTGCTTGAGCTTGAGGCATGTGACGGAAGTGACCTTGTCCATTGGTTTTTTGTTGTATTTTTGTATTGGTATTGATCGACAATGGACTGGTTTTCAATAGGGGTCGGGTGTCTCTTTCGATCTCTTCTGATCGGGCAAGGCACGAGGCCTGGGGGGCCAATGAACTTTAAGACACAAAATTTTCATAATTTTTCTCCTGCTGGCAACCAAATTTGCATTCGATGTGAGGTAATAAATAGCCAGCTGGTCGGCTACTAGCTTTGGTCATCGATCGTCTCTCTAATCCACATATCTTTCTCTCCCTCTCTGTCTCTGTCTGTGCAGGCTAACTCCCTCACTCCACATGCACTCTGCCCCTCCACTCAGGTGCATTCACATTTGAATTTCAATTTCAAATTGAACGAAACGAAACGAAACGGAATAAGAGAAACATACAAAATCGCATGCGAGAAAAATGAAATCAAGTCAAAATTATGCGCATAAGTTGCACACAGTTCGATGGGTAGCGGAGTGGATATCCCCACTCCCCACTGCCCACTCCCCACTCCCCACCATTTCCACTACTATATAGCGGCACATACTCGTCTGTGGCCGTTATGGTTGCAGAAATTTATCATCCCATGGCTCGGATCGAATTGCGGGGTCCAGCAGAGTCAGAGCCAGGGCAGAGCAGCAGAGCCACAGCCAAAGCCAGAGAAAGGTGCAACAAGTGGCAGCTACAAAGTGGTTGAGGCAGCTGCCGCTGCCGCTGCCGCAAAATGCCTCGAATACTTTATTGATTTCATAGCACATTTGCCAGGAATTTTCCCCATCTTTCTGTATGTGTGTGTGTGTCTGTGTCTGTGTGTTTGTGTGCATCTCATTTGGGAACCAAAAGTTCAAGAAAAATTCACAAAACGAAACGGAAGTTCAATGGGATATGTTTGGGGGGAGGGGGAAAATTGCTTGTGAAATTGTTGCAACATTTCGTTCCGTTTTATTAGCGTTGCGGAAATTGTAACAAAAAAAAACTCTAGGATAGAAAAGAGCTCAAACAGAGTTGAAGGGATGTATGTGAATATTTGAGAGCATTTTTGAGGAAATTATTGAGCAGTTTTAAGGGACTAATGATAATTTAAAGACTGCACCCTCAAATGGCTCGTAGCTTCTTATGCGCAGATACCAGGCACAAAAATGCTTAGCTACATCTTCAATTTATTTATACATTTAATCCGTGAGCCTAGAGTTAAAAACTAAAGCTATGGAGGACGGAAGAGCAGCCCCCAACACCCTATGAAAATACAATCTCCGCACAAATACAAGATGAATATCTGCACCCCTGCCTCTGCCTCGCCACTCTCTTTATTTGCTGCGTATTTCACTTCACGCATTTTGCTCTCATAATTGCAGACTTCATCACAAAACTCATCATTCGAAACCCCCCACAACAAAAAGCAGAAACAGAAACAGATACCAAAGCCCAAGCTGAAAACAACTCTTGCCACTTGCCCAAAAACTGAAGAAAAGAAATATTTCTTTCATTTTGGCCTTTTTTGCCGGCTATGTTGCTGCTGCTGCTGTGGCTGTGGCTGTAGCTGCTGCCGCGGCTGCTTTCTTTGCAACATTTCAGCAGAGTTTTGCGGCAGCTTCGTTAACGTTTACTTTCTCCTTCAATGTGTACTTTTTCCTGCAGTGCGACTACGAGTATTGCTTTTTCCATCTTCCATTTTTCAGCTGGCAACCAGTTGGGTGCACAGGTTCAGGTTCAGGTCCGTTTGCTGCTGGACGTTGCTTATCTCGGTCTTGAATTTTTTATGTCTGGGTTGTGTCTTTTTTTTCTGTCTTTCCGTCTTTCTTTTTTTTTTTATATTTTACTTTTGGGAAAGCCGAACGGCATCTTCAACAACGCCAGAGCCTAAGGTCTGTGGCAAGTGGCGTTGCCTGGCGAGCGAGTGAGGCTGAGGCTGAGGCAAAAGTATCTGCGATTGTTATCAACTAAATGGTGTTAAAGTGCGTGAGAAACACAATATGAAGTCTGGAGTCTGGAGTCGAGACTTGCTCGTAGGATGCACTCCGGAAGAGACACAAAGAGAGAGAGAGAGGGAAGGCGAGAGAGAGACTGTGTGGGGGGCACTGCAACTTTTACCCTGTTACACAACACATGGAAAAGGGCAATGGCAATGGGAATGGCAGTGCCCCCCCAGTTCATAATGATCGTAAAACTTTTCTTCAAGTGCCCCTCAACCTCAGAGCTGCGCATGTAACACGAAGCAAAGGAAAGGAAAGGAAATGCAACAAACTTCACACACAAAATGTGTAACGAAACTTAACCAAAACAATAAAAGAAGAAGGGCTGAGTCGTTGACTTTGCAGTTACCTATGGGAAATAGATATTACAGATAAATGCAGATGATCGCTGTGATGTACAGCTGCTGCACAAAGAAACTTATTGGCAGATACTACATGCATCAAAGAGAGTAACCAGAAGAAAAGTTGCATAGGTTGATAGATCGAACTGCGGTATAAATGGTCCATAATGCTAAAGATCTCTAAGGCTTAATCGGGGGGTGCCACTGCTATTAGCTCTGCCCCACACAGTATCTTTCTTTCACTAAAGATCTCTAAGGCTTAAATTCATCTAGCCTTCAGTTACTATTTACAGGGATTATTCTAACAAGAAGCAGGGGAATATTGGGCACACAGCAGTCGAAAGAGATAGTGGTTAAAGATTCGTGTGGATGCAGCCAAAATACGAGAGTAACTAATATCCAAAATTACTCTGTAAATACTACTCTACTGGCATGCAACTGAAAACCAAACCCAAACTTAAACTTAAACACACAACGCGAACACTCAAAACTCTAAACAAAATTTAGTTCGTTGTTATTTTTCGACTTTAAGCGCGTGCCACTTGCATAATAACAATAACAAGCACAGCTACAAAAATAACAAGTGCAACAAAAATGTTGATAAACATTTCAGCAGCAGGCAACGTAATGAGCAACAAATTGAATTTGTAATTGAAGTGTTTGACGGAGCGTTGAAGCGTCGCATTCGTGGCTGGGTTGGGGGGCTTGGTACGAGTAAATACTCTGACATAAAGTGAGAAAGAGAGGGGGAGAGGAAGAGAGAGTGAGCATTATATTTTAGAGGAGACTTTGAGGTATTTTCTTGATCAGAAACAGCAGCTGAATAGATTTAACTACTAAATTAATTAATTACATTTAACAATTAAACTCTAAAAATCCCATGACACCTGTTTGAAGATCGAAAAACCTTATGCATACAGAAACAAAGATTCTGCTAGAGTATTTCCAGCTTCGACCTTCCGAATCCCACATTTCTTTCTGTCTTGTTTTTCCTTCGTTTGTTGTTCGACTGTTCGTTTGTTGATCCAACTGCCATGCAACACATTTTCCCGCCGCCACCACCGCCGCCACCACCTTTGCCACATCTGGTGTAATCAGCGTGCGTGCATTCGAGTGGCGCCGCCTCAAGTGGGTGGCAGGAGGTGCGGCTGCGGCCGCTACAGCTCCCAATCATCAAAAATTTCGGGCGTCTTATACAATTTTGGTGGATTTTGTGCATTGCGCTGCAGAGCCAACAAGAGCCACAAGCAGAGGCTAAGAGTAAACTTAAATGGCTAAGCCGAAGCTGAATTGGGGTTATCATCATACAGCATATGGCATGAAGCATGAAGCGTACTTAGTGGATGCCACAACAGATCTTGGGCAATCCACACACTCGCATTTACACTGATGGCTAACCGTCTGACATTTCGTTAAACGATAACAGCAATCTGGCAGCTAAATGGGTAATTGTGGTGCAGGTTTCATCTGGCCAGCAATTGGATTTCGGTGCAAGTTCGGCCAGTTTCGGGCAGCAATATTCATTGCTGCTGTTTTTTTCTTTCTTTGTATTTTTAGCAAACTTTTAGCACTCGAATGGCACTCGCCACGAAGTCAAAATATCGTGCATCATCTACAGATCGGGAGATACAAAAAATTTCCAACAGAAGACAACAGAAAAAACAAAAAAAAACAAAAAACGTTGGTCCCGAAACTGGTGTTAATTCAATTACGATGGGGCTAATAACTAATATGCATAGGAAGATCAGATTGAGTGCTAAATGGACACGGAATCGGGGTGCGAATGTATCTGATGGTTGCTGCCAGGCAGCTGCCTGTATCTGATGGATGCTTTCGTTTCCAGAGAGCCGAGAGCCGGGAGTCGAGAGCCTAGAGCCTCCTCCAATAGCTATGTGCTTGCGTAATTAGCGCCTTGGCTGGGCAGGTTTCAAGAGATGGAAAGATGAGGAGGGGAGATGTAGCAATGAAAATGAAAAGAAAGCCTCAACTGAAACTGTGGCGAGTACGTGCCCGTGCCCGTGTCCGTGCCGCGAGCCCAGACACTTGACAAAACTTCAAAGCAAACAAACAAAAAGGCAGAAATATAATGAATGAATGACTGACTGACTGAACGAATTATTATTATGATTATTATTATTAGGAGACACAATTGATTTGGCATGCAGTCTGGGGCAGGTAGATGGAGCTGCCGACAGACCCTAACCGATTTGAGCGCTGTGGAAAATTGAATTTCTCGGAGTTTTCAGATTCGGAATTGGAATTGGAATTGCAGAGAGTGAGAGAGAGATTTCACTTTGCGCCCCACAGACAGAAAAAAGCCAAACTAAAAATCTAAAAAAAGAAAACAAAGCAAAATAATGAAAAGAAAAACTTTCCAACAAAGAGAGAAAAATTAATCAAATGATGACGACCCAAGCAGCCACGAGCCGCGCGATTCACTCACAGTCGAGCTTCAAGTTCATCCTCCCCGAGCGATCTTTTGTTTATCGGGGGGTTATGGCAGTTAGGTAGGGGGATGGGGATGGGGCAGATAAAAACATTGTTAGATTCTACAACTTCCGCTACAAGCGGCCAACATTGTTGCAAATATCTGCGAGTATCTGCACTGCGATCGAGGCTAACAATTTGGTTTTACTTTTTGTTGTTGTTGTTTTGCTGTTTGCTGCTGCTGCTGCACACTGGATCTCGTACTTGGAAATAGTGGCAGGGAAATTTGCTTGCGGCTTGTCAATGAATTTCAATTATCATCCAAGTGAACTGTGGTAGAGGCATGCCACATAGTTGCAAGTTATTTCGTAATTAGTTTTGGGGAGAAAACACACAAACAAAATGAGGAACCTTTGAGAAGGAAGTGATCCAAGGATTGCCTTTAAGTCAGCACGAGGATGGAACAAGAAAGGAAGAGAGAGAGAGAGAGAGAGAGGGTTCGCTAAGCCACTCTGTGAGAGGGAAAAAGAAAATGTAATCGATAGAGATGGAACTACAGCTTAATAGGTAGGAATATGAGTATCCGCTGTATTATCTTTCAAATGATTGTAAAAACGTTTAAAAAAGAAACTCCCAACATGGAGAAATCAATCTACTCTATTCTATTCTAATCCATGAGTCTGCCCATGCCCACAGCTGGTATCATTCCCCAGCACAGAGCAGCTCAAATGACTGTCGAATCGTGGCCGTGAATTCATTTCTCTCATTTAGATTAGGGCCCAGAAATAATCAATTCATTTGCCATTTGGATATTCTCGTTCCGAAACCAATGTGTGGTATCGAGGGAGACGCAGACGGAGACGGAGACCACCAGGAGGGCATCGTCATCATCATCGTCTCATCCCCAGCGCAGGGTGGGCAGCAGAGTGGGGAGACAGCTACTACTACTACTGCAACAACAGCAACAACAACAACCTCTGGTCTGTTTATTTACGATCATTGGGAGATCGGCGGCGGCATTGGGCAACACGGTGGAACACGCAGCGTGCCATTAAATCGTTTAAATGGTTTCCTTGGCACTTCATAATTTGCCGATCAGAGAGCAAGCCCCAAGTCCCAAATTGCCCCCGTGTCTCCACCGCCATCGCCATCGCCATCTCCGTTGGCATTGCCATTGCCATCTCCATTGGCCATCTCTCCCATCGAAAAGAATCTTTGCGTGTGGGCGTTGCCCATTTCCCCTCTTGTGGAACGTTCCATGTGGCAGCCGCGAGTCTCCACGGCTGCCCACTGAGACAGCAGGGAGTGGACAGCAGGAGGACACTACACAGATGGGTGATCGGTGATCCAAGGGGAGCAATGCATTGGCATAAGCAACAGCATCGACATCGGCATCGGCCATTGCATCTTGACTTTAAGCTGCATCTCCACCTCAATCTTTAGCCGCAGCTTCAGCTACAGCTTCAGCTCTAGCTGCAAAGTCGAAGTCCAACTGCAACTCCAACTCCGACATTGCGAATAGCAATTAATTGTATATTATTTTCGCGTCGTTTATTTACAGCAAATTAGCAGAATTGCAATTTTTCTTCAACAGGAAATTATTGTTATTGCCATGGCGAATGCCATGACGAGGATCGCAGACTGAAAGAGAGAGTATCGTCGAGAGGATATTATGAGGCACTTTTCTCAACGAATGACATCAAATGAAAGTAAGAAAAAAATAAAGAGTGTTTTTTTTTTTTTTATTATCTTAAGGATAATTAAGTATCCAAGAGGAGTGGAGTTTTCTAATGGATACTTAAAGCACATGAATGAGAAACGTTATAAAACCAGTGAGGAAGCTACTAACTTCGGTGCGCCCAACTGTAGATACCCTCCCTCCATTGCTAATCCACAGTGGGAGAGAGAGAAAAGAGTCAAAGAGCCAATATATTCTGCTATCTAATAGCTTCTGGAATTTTGTACACCTTGACTGCTAAGCCACACTGGAAGCTAAGCCACACTGGAAGTTACAGACAGAGATGGAAATATGAACAGAGCGATCAGCGTCTGGAATATGCCTTCAAACCTTTACTGCCAAGCCACACAGGAAGAGAGAAAGTAACGGAAAGATATCTTAAATATTTAAACTTTTGTGTAATTAATTTTTATTTTAATTCGACTATTCGCGCTGATCCAGCATATATATGTGAATATATTATGTGGTCGGAAATTCTTCCTTTTGTGTAATTACCAACTGCTGCCCTGTTTTACGATACCCACTGCAAGAGTGCAATCTATCGAGCATGGACATCCCATAAACTCAGCTTGTTTTTCGAGTTAAATCATTCGAATCATTATGCATCAATTAAGCAATTAAATAGATGTAAATATGTATGTTGTATGTGAATAAAAGTAGATGGATCTACTGCGACAGATACTCAAAGAATTGAAACCACATTTAACGCTCTGTTGGTTTTTTGGACAGAAGAAAGCATTCCATTTCGGCTTCCATTTCACTTGCAGCACTTTCCTTGATAATTGAACGTGTTCCGCAGAGATCTCAACACTCAGACTCCAACTCCGACTCCAACTCCAGTTGAAAAAATTTCCCTTCTCCTCAGTGGCAGCGCTCCAATGCACACAAACAACAAGCGAACAGATGGACAGAGTCGGACCAGCCAGCCAGCCAGCCAGCCGTATGGACGGACGGACGGGCAGACCAGGCGACGATGCGGAAATCAAAAGTGTGGCCAAGCCAGGCCGAAAGCACAAGACAACAACAAGCTAAGCAACAGCAAAGCAAAGCAAAGCAAAGGAAACGAGCTGCGATGCTGTGTAAAAAGGTCTTTCATTGTTGTCATTTGATCATTTGATTTGATTGCTGTCGCCATCGTCGAGGCATTTTCATGCCACTACTTTTCCATTTTCCAGTAGCGCTAACTATTTGCACTTTCATTTTCAATTAAGTGTGGCTTTGATCGACACAAAACCTGAATTGAAATTTGAATGTTAAGGCCCCCTACCCCCGTAACCCCCTTAACACCCCTATCTATCCACTCTTTCCACTTGTTTTCCCAATTTGACTCTGCCCTCTGGGCAATTTCCGTCGTTTTATGGTCGAAAGGAAAGGAAAGGAAACCCAACAACAGCCACTGCCATAGTAAGAGCATTATTGCCTGTTTACGCATTCAAGTTGCTTACTTCCTAGTTTACATAATTATTTTGTGAGCGGGTCCGGGTCCGGATGGCTTGAGCCCTAATTAGAAGTACGTTGAGAGCGCATCAGAAGTGCCAGAAGAAGAAGAATCCAAACCGAAAAACCCCACAAATGAGCTTAAATTTTGCGTGACTTAATTAAAAGGCCAATGTCCAATTACATCATCCACAGACATCCTACACTTCTGGGCTGGGATTTTCGTGGCTGGCTGGGAAAGTCAAGCACAGCTTAACGAGTCTATGATTTTCTTTTACCCGATTCGCATCTTGTTCAGGGGCCTGGAACGTTGCTAAGGGATTGAGTGTGGTCAGTGATAGTATTACGACTGCCATATAACTACACAAATAGGTGAGGTAATAATCTTGTTGGGAAGTCAGAGAAATTATAAGAACTTCGGCTCAACAAGTGGAAATAAAATAATAAAAAAATAAAATAATAAATAAAAATAAAACAAATAAATTAAATAAAAAATAAATAAAGTTGTTCCCTTTATGAGATAAACCTTAGAAGGGTTTGAGCAGAGATATTTGCAGAGAATTTCCCAAGCAAAAAAACACAATTATTTTCATAAGCCAAAACTCGAATTAAATATGATTTGAAAACTTGAAATAATATTCGTATGTACTCGCATTCCTTTGACTATTTTTTTGTGTTTCCTTTTTTTTTGTGGAAATTCCATTTACATGTTGAACATAACTAAACAATTATTTGCAATTAATTTAATTTAAAAATTGCGACAAATGAAATACCAACGAAAGGAAAAATATTTGTATTTAATTGCATTAAAGGCAATTAAGGCGCCGGCCATCGGGAGGGGGGGGGACAACAAACAAACAAAAAAATATAAATAAAAATAAATCTTGTGGTTGGGCAACTTGGAGCGGAGGTTCATTCGTTGGCGTTTTTGGGCCAATTTAAATGCATTTGGAATTATGATAGAAAAAGGCCCGCCGAATGAGACCCCAAACGAGTCGAACCAGTTGGAGGCTCTAGGCAAGGTATTCGTAATCATAATAAGACAAGCCCCAGCTACAGCTACAGCTTCAGTTCCAGCTACAGCCACAGCTCCAAGATCTCTCTGTGTTTGTCTGCAACTCCCCCTAAGGGGTGCTGGGCAGGGAAGTCATCTTGTGTGGCTCGACAACGGCGAGAGACGACATCAAGTTGAAGTTCGCACGGCACTTGAAAATGCAAACTGAAAAACACTGAGCAGCGAGGAAAAAAAAAACCTAGATATTGTATGGGGATGATAATAGAAAAACGCAGCGGAAAAACTCTTATCGAATCTGGGATGCACTTACAGCAAGCACCCAAAAAACTACACGATCTTAACATCATGGACTGGCAGATATTTTACATCATAAACTTAAAGGTTTAAGGTCTATGGTTTCATCTGCGCGAAATAATGGATCTATGGAAAGTTGATTGCTATATCCATTGGACATTAGTATTACCAATTGTTTTATTTACTATAAAACAGATCTGTTTGAATTTGATATACCTAATTACTGAGTTGCTGGATGATTAATTGGAGTCTAAGGTAAACTTCGATCACTTTATGCTGGAGATATCATTTAAGATCTCTCGCGAGTTCTATAATTGATATCAACTTCATATAAATGTAAATATATTTTCCAAGCACCATCCATCGAATTCTTTCTAAACTCAACTTTAGTTTCACTTCAGTTAGCCCCCCCAGGTAGAGTATAATTATATGTGTGTATGCCCATATATGTATGTATGTGCATCTAAGCAGTATATATATTGTAGAAAACAGACAGACAAAATAACAGCTGCCTGACAGAAAGTACTTTCTTTCTTAATAAGATGCGCAGTTCGCATATTTGCAGTCCCAACAGCAACAACAACAACAACCAAGGCGGGGGGAAAATGGGGTAGCCTGAGGCCAACGATGCGTTGTCTTGTCTGCCTCTCTCGGCGGCATCTCCCATCTCCCATCTCCTGCGCCAAGTTAATTTGTTGACTGCCTGCAACTTGCTCTAATGCATGCAGACAGACCTCGTCTTCGGCCTCAGTTTCAACAGCAGCAGCAGCAGCAGCAGGAGGAGCAGCAGCAGCAGCAGCTGAGACAACGACAACATTTGCTGGCAAATAGTTTTATGGCTTATCTCCCAGAGGAAAAGCAAGCCCCCCCCAACAACTGCCTGCTGCTGCTGCTGCTGCTGCTGCTGCTGCTTTGGCTGCAATGACACAAAAGTGAGTTTTGGGAACTGGCAAAGTGGCACAAAGGTTGACGGGCAAAGTCGAGGCAAGGCAGGTGTTGAAAATATGCCATAGTCGTTGTCAGTGCACTTAGCTGTGAGGGTGTACAGCAGCAGCAACAGCAGCAGAAGCAGCAACAGAAGCAGCAACAGCAGCAGCATCCAAGGCAAATGAGGCAAATGGGTTAGTCGGCTAAAATTGCATTACTTCTATATAAGGCTGTAATGAGAGTACTTGATATGTGTAAATAATTTGATAAAATTTCAAGCAAAAGAAGGCTTCAGGAAAGCTACAGTTTTCCAATACGAACGATGCCATGCCAAAGAAAACTTTTATCACTAATTAATAGACAACATATTAATCAGCTCTTAGCTTACACATATTTACTCATTTTACACAGCTTAAAATGTCAAATCAATTAACGAAATTAATCCACAAAAAGCTCATTACGCCCACACGGACTGAGACACATGTCTCATTTGCATGAGAAGAAGGAACACAAACACCCACAGCCAGCGAGAGAGACAAGCAACGAACAAGCTCTCCAGCAAATTGCTACTTACTGTCCCCCCAAAAAATGAGAGGGGCAGCCAAAAACAAAAGGCAAACGACACAAAAAACCAGAACGCCACACAAAAATGGAATAACAATTTCGTAAATTAATTTCGAGCAAACAACTTTATAAAAGGAAGGCTTCTTGAGAAGCGTAAGAAGCGTGTGAACAACAGCAACAGCAACAGCAACAACAAAGCCAACAAATTTGAGTTATGATCCAAGGGAAGGGGGTCGGTGGGGCGGGGGTTGGTTAAACAATTAAGCAGATCTTTCGTAGCTACGCACTCTGCTGACTTCAGAACGTGTCCGAAAGTCAAAGAACTTGCTTCTACTTTCAAATTGGGATAACTTTTTTTTTATTTTTATTTTGTTGTGGTATATTTCCGCTTACATTAATTAGTTTTGGGAATGAGAAATGAAAGATGTAAGTTCCCATCTTTTTCCATTCTTTTCTGAATTTTCAGACTTTCCCATTGCGTAAGAACCCTGGACTGGAGATTGTTTCCTCTCCAATTTATCATTTTCAGGCCTTTAATTCTACTCTGTTTCTGTTTCTTTTGCTTCTTTTTAAGTTTAATTTGTATTTTGTTTTTTTTTTTTTTGTTTTTATTATTTTTGTCACGCACTCAAAATCAATAAAAGCAGCAACAGATTTTGTATAGCAATTTAATTTAATTTGTTGCTCGTTGGTTCCTTTACGACTCCGGTCTTTCATTTCTTTCATTTCATTTCATTTCGTTTCATTTAATTTGTTTTTCGTTGTTGTTTTTGTTTTGGTTCTTTTGGCTTTTGTTAAACAAAGTGGAAGGCCCGTTGTCTGTAATTATTTTTATTTTTTACTGAAGTCGCTTTAATTGCTAAACATTTAAGCGGCCAAAAGAGTGCCAAGCCGTGCCTGCTATAATTGCTATAAAAAGAAAACTAAAATCATTTCCGATACCATTGCCCAGGCTTTATAGGCTGTTTAGGCACAAGCTGTTGTCGATGCCACAAGTTAATGCCGCAAGTAGATGCTGATGTAATGAGCCACCGTTAAGGTGAACAAATTATATTTGGAGATGCAAATGATTTCCAAGAAACATTTTACGAAGAACACCTCCTAAACTTGAACTTAAATGCTCAGCCACACTGTGTGAAAGAGAGAGAATTTTCAACGTCATTCAATATATTTCACACTTAATTTGCTGTCTCTTCTTTCCTTCAGAGAGATAATATATAATTCGAGGGCTTAAATTTACATTTAGTGCCCTGAAAAAAATGAGCATGTCATTAGCTCTGACCTCTCCGCCTCATTCTAATTTGGTTTGCTTTCTGCTTTTACTTTTTGCTGCCCACATAAAATGGAAAAAAAAAACGAAACAAAACCAGAAAGAATAAACATTTTCCCTTTTTGACTAAACACAAATTTGTTTTTGCCAATTAACATATTTCGTGAATTTCTGTAATTAAATCCCAGCGCTGCGAAAATAAATGTAGAAAATATTCGCAAAATTAAAGACAAAACATAAATCAAATAAAAATTGGAGAAGGAAATGAAAGTTTCAAGTTGATGGTTAATTTAAATGCTGAGACTCAACACATATTGAAATATACAAAAATAAAATTAAAGGATACAAAAATATATTAATGCATGCAAGAGAGTTTAATTGTTTTGTTGAGCAGCAATATTTTTGTTTATTTAAATTATAACCATAGTCTAGAAAACAATATACCGTTTCCGATTCCCTTGACATGCGCACTTTCTCCCTCTTTGATTTTTCATATCTGACATGAATTTAAATTTTAATTTCAAACGTGAATTCTTCTTCTTCATGAGCTCTATCCTAGTTAGAATCGTAAAATTACTCATTTTTCTACGCTTCTAAAACTTGTTCTTAATTTGGGAATTATTAATATTCTTTGTAAAGATCAAAGTTCCATTGGATATTGCTTTTTATTATGCCCAACATCTGCTTGCATAACTTTATTGTTTTTAAGAATTTTTGTTTGTATATGCTTGACTGAAAGCGAAAATATGTACATATACGAGTGTTCTTGTTGGCCAGACTATAGTTTCTAAATATATAATTTTATGGCCAAATGTTGCTGCTGATCATCTCTTTTTTGTCATGCAAATTATGAAACTTTAAAATGCAAATCTCTTACGGAGGAGATTCTGTACACCCGGCTACACACCCGAAAGCCGAGAAGACACACGAAACCGGAATCGCTGGACACATTATTTATGAGACATTTATTGATTTCATATTCGGTTTTATTTATTTTTCGGGGCGTGTGTGGCAATTTGTAAGCCTCGTTTCTGGTTTTTCTTTCGTGGTGTAGTGTCGGGGGATCTGTGCGGATCAATTGCCAATTACTGAGCAAACAAAATATTTCTCTAATTTGCTGACACGAAGCCAGCAGCAGCGAGCAGCCAGCAGCCACCACATCCAAAGAGCTCGCATGTCATGGCCACGGACGGAGTTCCAATCAAAGAGCTCTCTGCACCAAATAGCACTCTCCCAGGTTGCAGGTTGCCTCCTCCGCGTTGATGCCTCCGCTTTGATAGTCACAGAGTCAGGCGATGTTGGGCTGGGTTCTGGGTCTGGGTCTGAGTCTCTGAATCTCTGAGTCTGGTTTGGATTCGTTTTGTCTGTGGCTTTGGCAGCGAAATATTTTTTCTAATTAATAATAAGAACAATTGAAGCCTGGGCCACGGTCTAACGGCACTACGGCCAAAAGGAATGTGGAGCAAACCAACAAAAAAAAAAAAAGAAGAACAAAAAAGTGTTAAAATTGTATTTATTTGCCAAGTTCTTGGGCTTTTTCCTTGTGGCTTTTCCCCTTGGGGCTTTTCTTCTTGGGGGCCCCCAAACACCACCACCAACATCTAAGCGGTTCATCAAAAAATTGCTCGCCCGCTTAAATTGCATTTTGCTTTTCAAATTAAAAGTGAGGTTTCTGCGGTTTAGCTGCGGTTTGACTTTTGATATCTTGAGAGCATCTTCCCCCACACTTGCAAACGGTATTTTTTCAGGAGTATTGTGGATTTATTTATTGGTTAGAAATGTTTGAGATTGAACCACATAAATAATAACTTTTTAAATGTTGCGAGAAATAATTAGTTTTGGGTTATATTTGAAAATCAATGGAGGCCGCTTGCAGTGGCTCTCCTTTGGAAACTTTTCTATTAATATTCCCCTTTCAGCTGCTACCCTCCCCCCCCTCACAGATAGTCACAGTTGAGCAATTGTTGGCTTTCCACAGAATTTGCAACACAAACATATTTTTGAATTTTGCATGGCACACAGTCTGAAATTCATTTATCCCCATATGCCAGAGATAATTACCATGACTCGCACTCAAACAGAAAACCATAAAACACACTGAAATTTTTTATTACATTTTACAATTTTTTGTGGTACCAACTGTGCACCGACTGCCGCTGCTGCTGCTGCTGCTGCTGCTGAACCCGACTCTCTTCCCTCTACCCTCTTCACAGACGAGGAGTTCACATTGTTGGCCCGTGACCCGACCCGGTCGCAGGTGTTGACAGCAGAGCCACCAAACACTGACGCTGACGCAGACGCTGACTCACCTCATGGCTCTTGCATACCCATACGACGGGGTGGAATATGGAGGTGAGCTGTCTGTGTGTCTGTGTGTATGTGTGTGTGTCGTATTGTTTTCAGTTTTCAGTTTTCGCATAATTACAAAAGTGGCAAATGCTAAATGGTCAAAAGCTGAAAGGAAAAATGTAACAAAAGTTGGATAAAGCAGCAGCAGGGGGTAGGGAGGGGGTAGGGAGTGCTGCAAGGGAAACCCTATACGAGTACAGAGTCTTGGGAATTTTTTATTTTTTTTTTTTATTTGTACGCTGCATTTCCGGTTGGTTTAATTTCAGTTCTTCAATACCCAGTACACTGCAGCACACCAGGCAGGGTATATTGGGATTTCATTTGAGAAACATATATATATATAATATATAGTATAAATATTTCCCAATACAATTTCTAGCACTAAAGCGAAGAACATTTATTTTATATTATTTTAATGGGCATATAAATATATTCATTGCACATAATTTTTGCTCCCTCGGATGACTCAATCATGGGGGAACGCAATGGGGGCTTTGGGTACTGGTACAGAGGGTAGGGAGTAGGGGGCTCGCGGCAGGCACTCCAGTTAATGTTTCCATAGAATTGTGATTATGATCTCCATTTAATGGTTCTTTTGTCTTGATGACTCTGCCAAAAATGGTGCTAAAACAGACGTCAAAATGTTTGAAAATTGAAAGTGTTTCCAGCGGTCCCAGAAGTGTGGGTGCCAAAAAAAAAACAAACAACAACAACAACAAAACGAAGTAATTATCCAACAGATTTGACATTGAAAATGCTTGAAAAATGCTCTCGGAGATTTGGAAAGCAAATGAATCATTTTGAGCAATGGGATCCTCGGATGTACAAACATACATATGTATGTACTTTACTTATGTACACATTGCATAAATGACAAGTTGGTTGCTCAAGTCTTTTGTGGGTTGTGTTGTGTTGTCTTATATCTGGTGACAACATTTCGCTTCAAGTCAACAACAATTTAGCATTTAGCCGGCCCTAACAGTCGCCCGTCTGTTTGCTCATTTGTTTGCCACTTGATCTATTTTTAGGCTTAAAGCTCCCTCGAGTCGAGTCTCTTGAGTATTGACATACAAATTTTTCGAGCTCATCGAGCAGCCATAATGGATTTTTATTTAGATATTTACTTTGCCAAAAAACAAAAAAAAAAATCAACGAAAAACCATGAGCCCTGAGCCGTGAGCCGCCACAAAAGGCAAATACGGAAGATTGTTCTATACGCGAACGGATCTCGTTGGATTCTTTTAATTAGGCACCATATTTGTCGATGATTTTCGACGATGATTTTGGATGATGATGAGCAATCAGAGTGAACAGCAGCCGCAGCAGCAGCAGCAGCAGCAGCAACAGCAACAGCAGGTTTATCAGTCTTCGAGGCAAAGTGATTGGCAAACAGCAATCAGAAGGAAACTCTAGCCCTCACCTTTACGTATAGCACTGCAAATACACTGCAAAGTCTGAGCCATTAGATGGTTAGATCTCTCCCGACTGGAGTGGAGCGCTGGCAATTAGCGGCTTTTGTTTGCTAAATTAAGCGGCAAATGGCAAAACACACCACCGATTAAGTGACAAATCAATGGGCTGCTTCTTAATTGCGTCATTGAGAGGCCCAGCAGTTGGCCCACAAAATGGTTAAGAAAGCCTTGGCTATCGGGTGGGGGGGCCTTGACCATGAGATATTGATGGGTTTACATTACACGGTGAAGGAGCATTATTGTACGAATGTAACAGAGTTTCAGGGTTTCAGAGTTTTAGGGTTGTTTCCATAGAGATATTAAGAGATACAAAGTGACAGATAGCTGTAGAAGAATGAATAAAAATGAAGTATAAAGAATCAAACTGATGCTACTCTATTCCTATATTTACATATGCCTAGAGCTTCTTTTTAGATTACCATCTCAAGATTTACCTTACCATTTATCGCGCTTCTAAATATATTTCCTTCAATTTTTTTTTATACTCCTCCGCATATGGAAAACTAATTTGTGAATATAAAAAAAATCACACAAAAATTCCCATAATATGCATAAAGCGGAAGCATCAAACAGCGCAGCTCCGTGTCTCCGCCTGCCCAAGCAAAAAAAAAACATATAAGAAAAATAACTTTCGCACAACAAAAAGCCACAAAATCATCTGTCGACCAACACCTTAGCGAAAAGTAACAAAAAAAAAATAAAAATAGCCATCATTCATTCATTTTATACAATAAAACAAAAAAAAAACACTTTCAAATGCTCGCATCGCGAACACCTACACCTCATACACACACAACACACAGCATCCATCCCCATCCCCATCCACATCCTCCATCCATATTCCCATCCAAGTAATGTCTCATGAAAACCAAAAGTGTGCAAAGAAATGACACATTGTAAAACACACAAAAACCCACCCAAAAGACGAAAAAAAAGTACCAAAAACTATGTAAATAAATTTTGCCAAAGCGAAATAAAAAACTTTTACTTTTATTGTTCGTCAGCCTGGAGCTGGGCTCGCTCATGTTACTGTCGAAGCGAAAATATTTTTGCGCATCATGCAATTTGATTTGCAACAAAGATGTGAGTTGTGTTGTGTGTGTGTCTCAAATGCGATTTCAATCACACACCACAGAGAGATAGACAGAGTGAGAGAGAGTTACAATACAAAAAAAAAAAAAGGCAGTAGTAAAAATCACAAAAATAACATGAATATCGGACGTCAGCAAAACACCAAAATTAACACCAGCAAAATCCCTCAGAAAATCTCCATATCACCAGGCCCCCAGAATGTTTTACAAATATGACATCAATCACAGCCAACAACATTCCTACGTGGAAGAAACAAATCAAGAGTCTTGCTGGGATTGCGCAAGAGGGGAAGAGATAGAAAGAGTGTGAGAGAGAGATAGAGAGCAGTAGTTTGCTCTCTTTATTTATCGCAGTCAATATTGACATCAACAGCTACAGGAACTGAAATAGCATCAAAGTTAACAACTTAATTGACACTATTAATCAGTAGACAAGTTCCAAGAAGCATCAACAATCATTACGAGTACAATACAACAATAGTTATCATAGCTTGAATAATCTGAATCTTAATTTAATCGGTAAGTTGAACTTACACACAATTGTAGCAACAAAATTCAAATAATCTTCAAATACTGTCAATCAGAATATTTGAATCCCACAAAAATAAACCATCCCCAAGTGCATTGACCTGATCAAGTTCGTTGCCTAAGTCTTTTGATTGGCTTTCCATATATTCGGAATTTTTTTATTTCATAATTTCCATTGCACTGCCACTGTTTTTCTCTCATTTCTGAATCACTTTGCATGTTTTCTACTCCTTGATTGAAATGTTTGCAATTTTTTTTGGGCAACAGGGGGGCGGGTTCTCTTGGTGATTGAGGCATAGAGTGGCGGCGGCATTGCATTGCGGCATTAAGGTGGGCGGTTTTTAGTCAAAGTAAAAGGCTTTTAATAAACATATTTGCGTGTGCTTATGCAATGAAAACATTAAATGAAACTGAAACTGTTTGGCATTTCTACATCAAAAGCCGATTAAATATACGATATAGAAATTTGAAAGTAAAATTTGAAATATTTCCTTCTACTCGTATTTTGCAAAGTGTTTGGGAGGAAACGATTCATCAAAATGGAAAGAAAATACATCGGATATAATATCAATTTAATATATATTTAATATGCCAATTTATAGCATATTACAGGTCTCGACAGAACTATTTAATATATTTCTTTTAAAAACTCTTGAAAAAGTGATACACAGTTACAGGGAATAATGCATCTAGATACGAAATATTCCCGCATATTCCATTAATTAAATTAACCATTTATCTACTTATGTTTACTGATTCATCAGCCCTATCTATGATGTCTAACTCCAATTATCATCTACTTATAAATAATTTTCGTATATTAATTATCCATAACTTAAATGCTGTTTAATAATATAAATTTGTGCTTTGAAATATAGATTTATGTATATGTATATTTATCCAAAAATTACCTCATTGATTCCCTCATTCCATTACCTCATTTCTTTGGTTAAGCAAATATGTGTATATAGCATCTCTATCCCAACACAAAGAGCTGCAACCTTAAACGATTGCAGTCAGAGCCCATTAAATATTTCAGGCACACATTTCGCAGGCAGAAATTGTAGCGCAAGTCCCTCTTAAAAAATAAAATAAAATAAAATAAAACCCAACCCTAAACAAATTTGGGCTAAAACCTTAAAATGTCTTTTGGAAAATGTTATGCGCAAAATTGGCAAACTTTATGTGCCTGAAATTAGGTGAGCAATTTGCGTTTAATTTGGGGTCACACAAACACACACACACATCGAGCAGAGACGTAGACGCAGTCCCCGGGGCAATGTTGCACGTAGGTTATGTAAAAGACGGTGCCCGGGCGCCCTCTCGACACACGCTGCCGAAGGGACAAAGCGACAGAGCCGCAACGATGGACAGACAGAGGGTAATCAATGTAAAGCAGTTTTCGAAGGCATTTTAATTGCCACAGCAGCAGCATCTGTGGATGGAGAGGAACTACTTGCAACACTGCAACCTGCCCCGCGGCCAAGCCAAATGACACATGCGCCGCCGCCGCCGCGGCGTCTCTGCTGGCCCAGGTATCTCTCCTGCTCTCACTCGCCGATGCCCAAGTTTTTCTCCGCAGAGAGGCCCCAGCCACAGCCAGAGCCCGCGCTTGTTCGCGATGCTTTTGACTGCTGAAAAGACTTTCACTCTGGCGGCGGCGGCATGGAGTGGAATGCCGCAAAAGATGAAATGGCTATTGACTTCATTTGTGGCCAAAAATAAAGCTGAACCATTAACTAATTAGCTTACATTTTGAGCGATTTATTGAGAGAGCTCAGCGCTCTAACCAGAAAGTATTTCAATCAAATGGAAATTGGTAAGCAAATTCAAACCATTCCAATTAATATTTAAAAATTTCTTTTGGTTGTGCTTAATTTGTTCTTCCACTAAAGAAGTTTCGAGACAAAGGAACAGTCCTGAAAGCCAAACGTGTTTATGGGGAAACGCTGTGCAGTTCGTTCCAGAATCTTCTGTGGATTATTGTTCTAGCACTCACCTTCTGGCCTGTCGTGGTATCGACTGTGTCCAGCACACGGGCGCCTTGTGCAGCTGATGCATATTCCTGGATGACTTGTAGGTTAGATCGCCGCACTCCGTCTGCCACACCTGCAGATTACCCTCCGCCGGATAGAATGTGTACAGGCTGTGGGTGGCCGAGGCAATCACCGGGGAGGAACCGCCTCCGTCCACCACATCGACGCCAGCCGCCACCAAAGGTGATAATGTGGCACTGGAGATGGGCTGGACGAGGAGAGCCTGTCCGGCCGCTGTTCCCGGGGAGCTGCCTCCGGCCGGGCTCTTGTAGTTGAGCATTCTGGTCGGTACCGGTCCTCCATTGGGGCTGGAGCAGCTGCTCACATTCCCGTTGCCGTCGTGCTTGAGGATCAGGCTGCTGGGATCGTAGCCATGGCGATGTCTGGCAATGGCATCCACCGAATGGGAGCGCAGTCCGGATCGTGCTGGATTATGGGCTGCCAAATGGAGGCGACGTCCGCGACGAAATCCGCTCGTGACGGACACAGCTCCGGCAGAGCCCTGGCCCACACCGACTCCGCCCGAACCGGAGCTGGGTCCTCCGTGGGTCATGCGATGATTGTGGACACTGGAGGCGGCACTGGGCACGAGGGGCTGTCGCTGCTTCTGGTACTGCAGCCGTGGCTGGTGCGGCAGTGTCTGCTGCTGCTGCTGTTGCTGCTGCTGCTGCTGCTGCTGGACAATGATCTGTCGTGCCTTGGCCATGCCCACCTGCTGGCTATTCTGCTGATCCTTGAAGTATTCGCGTCGCTGCAGCTGGGGTGCGGCCAGAGAGAGGGCTCCCCTGGCCGAGTTGCTGCCTGATGTGGTGGTTGCTCCTCCACTGCTGTTCCCCGTTGCTAGTGCTGGCTTCTCCGCGCCAGTGGAGGAGGCGCCGCCAGTGGCCGCCGAACTGAGTTGCGCCAACTTGCTGGCATTGTTATGGTTACTGCTGCTGCTGCTGCTGCTGGCGGCACTGCCACTGGCAGTTCCACTTGTCTGATGCTCTGAATCGGTGGAAACCCGATCCGGATCACTTTCGAAACCTTCGTCCAGGGATCGTGTTGGACTCAGTATGGGCTTCGAATGGTGCTGCTGGTGTTCCAGTTTCGCGCTAGACGTGGACGTGGATGATGTTGACGACGACATGGTGCTCTGCTGCTCTGCTGCTCTGTCCACTTGTCCAAGTACTATATGGGGGGTTTGGTTTTTGTTTTTGTTATTGTTTTTTCTGTGCTGTGCTTACGTCGGAGTATTGGATATCTATTGTATCGTTACACTTGGCTTGGCCCTACGACTGCTACGGCCTGAACTACTTCTCTTTGCCTCACTGCTGGTATCGCTGTATCTGTATCGCTCCCTTTCTTTTGAAGCGGTAAATACTCGTCTGTATGTATGTAAAAAAATGCACAATGCCGCCTGCTGCTACTGCTGCTGCCGTTCTTTTGCAGTTTTGCTTCACACGCCACTTTTTCTTTTAATTTTCCATGCACTTTTTTCCATCTAATTTATTTTTTTTATTTTTGCGCCGCTTCTGCTTTTCTTCTTCTTTTTATTTCTCTGATTATTTTTTTTCTTTTTGTTAGTACATTTTTTCACTTCAACTTCGATTGTTGTCTGCGGCCGCAAAAGTCGCGCCAAAGTTGCAGTTGTGTTGCAGTTGCAATGGGAAAGCTCGGCTACTCTCGACTGGATCGGATCGAATCGGAATCGGAATCGAAATCGGATCGCTCGGTACACTCACGTCTGCCTCGCACGAATGTTTTTTTCAAACTGAGCTTCAAGCTGCCCGCCAACTGTTGTCGAAGCGGCCAGCTAGCGGCGGCCAGATAGCGGTGCGTCAGACGGAAAGCTTCTCTCACCACTTTGGCACTTGTTACGCTCGCTTCGTTTCGGCTCAGTTGATGCACCTGCTGTCAGTGCTCCGAGAGAGAGAAACGTAGTGAGAGAGATAAAGAGAGCGGCAGCGTTCGCACAGCTGTTCGCGAAACTTCCAAGAGAGAGTCGAGAGTGGAGGTGGGTGGGTGGAGTGCATAGTTGAAACAGGAACATATCAACAGAGGGAAACCTTGACATCTATGCAATGCGGTTGTTGTTGACATTATGAGATGTAGGGTAATTAATAGAGGGAAGTGGAACTGCGTGTTATAGTTAGATATTTGAATGAACACGGAAGAAAGAACACTTCATATTGTTCTGGAGCGTTTAAAGTTTAAACTGAAAAGCTGATGAAAGTTAAAACATTCTGCATTCGGCTGATTTCCGCCCGGGAAGGGTAGGGTGTCGTCCCACCAAAAAATAAATTATAATACTAGAATTAAACATCGCCACGGCTTGGTTTTTATTTTGTTGAACAAAATGAAGTATTTAAGTGTCACTGTCACAACTTTTCTAGAAGCGACTGTAAAATGTCGACTTCGTGCTTTGGCTCTCATCACTTTGCTCTCTCTCTCTCTAGCTCATTGCTTTTCTCGCGCTCGTGAAAATTTCATCAATGAATTTACAAACTGCAATAGCAACAACAATAACCGGCATGGCACAAGACCCGTAACAACAAAACAAAACAACAGTTTGAAAAGCTCGCTCAGAGAGTGAAGTTACCCACTAGACTAGGTGAGAGAGCAGAGGTGATCGGAGCTTTTGGCACCTGCTGCACAACAACTGAGAGTGGGAGCCACAGAGGAAGCCTAGCCTAGCTCCTCTGGCCTCTGGCCTAGCCTCTGCTCCTCGGCGGTCGCTGCTTTCTCACTTCACTTCTCTCTTTTCCTTTTGTTTTCTGCCGATGCCGCTGCCTCTGCCGCTGGCTCTGTCGCGGTCGCTGCCTTTGCCCGCTGCTGCTGTTGCAATTTGTTGGCAGGCGGCCCCATCGATGTTGAAGTGGAATGCCCTTACTTTGATTGATTTCCGGGTGCAGCAGCAGCAGCAGGAGCAGCAGCAGCAGCAGAAGCCGGAGGTTTCATTTTTCACACTTGGCTTAGGAAAGCAGCAGCGAGAGGGGTAAAAGTGATCGAGGCCATGGAGAAATTCAAGGTGCAGGGAACCTTAGAAGCAACGCGCGTTGGGTGCTGAAATTTCAACACCATCGTTCCTATGGCTGTTATATGTATATAAAATAGAAAATCTTAAATGACGGACAAGGGACAGAGGGACACATCAAACTCTCAGTTTCAGTAGGTTTATTTTTGAGTGAATAATCTTGAACCTTATATGGTAGAGTACTTATACAAAGTACATGCATATCCATGGACTATTGGACATACGTATGTACATAGCCATATCCAACTGATTAGCTATTATTTATCGATTCCACCGAATATCCAATACCAATACGATTACCTACATATATTCTTTTTTCGGCACAAAAGCTTTGCTTTCGTCGTGATCTTGCTCTTGCTTTTGTTCGAAGCTTCCGATAAACTCTAAACGAAACGTAATTGCCGCTATTGTTGATACCCTTGCAAAGGGTATACTAATTTTGGACCAGAGACTTTCAACCCTAACAAGAGCAGTCCTTATTCTTTGTCAGCTTTAACAATAACATAATCAATGATCAGTTTAAATCAAATATTAATTCCCAAATTGTAGTTGGGGATGGGATTGGCACTGTCATAATGCTTGCCACACACAAGAGTATCCACTGCTTCGAGGCATTTCTTTCTTGTTGCTATTCTGGAGGTTAATCCATTGATTTTCGCTTTTCACTTTATGCTCCCATTTACCAAATTATTCACTCGACAGCTGGCACGGGCATTGCACTGTGGTGTAGTGGTGGAGGTAGAGAGGTAGAGGTAGAGGTGGGGCTAGTCTCTATGATACTCGTACTCGTAGTTTCGGTTGTTGCTGTTATAGTTATAACTGCAATTTAATTATATGAATTTTATAGTTTGAACACCATAAAAATGTTGGTCTTAATTGTGTTTTTGCTCTGGCTATGACTCTGATCCCGTGCCCGTGCCCGTGTCCGTGTCCGTCTCCCCGTGCCTTGTTATCGGTTTACGTGACGGTATTTTGATTTTTATTATTAGATCGCCCGACGAGTACGAATGACCCAAGCATTTGGATTGCTCCTCTGGCCTAGCCTGCCCTGCCCTGCCCTGGCCTGGGCTGCTATTTCCATTACAGTTATGGTTAGGCAACAAGCTTCAATTCCACAACACTCCATAAAGCATCGGCTTACGTGTGGCATGGTGGCATGGTGGCATAGTGGGTGTTGTTTGCGGTTGGCTTGTGGCGAGTTCATTGGGGTTCAAGATCCAGTGCACAGAGCAGGCCATAAACTTGTTGTAGAGTCAACAGCAACGCAACATCGCGAACTAGGAAGGCCATCAATCAATTAAAATGCAGTTAGAGCTGTTCCCTGGGACGCAACGGCAACAAAAGTGGAAGTGTAATTATGCAGTGCTCACATTTCAAAAGGTTTCCATTTGGCCCTGGCCTTAGCGCAAATTCCAGCAAGGTTTTCCTTCCAGATCAGGTAAATATTATTTCCGATTTGCAGGTCTAAAGGTAGCTAGGGAAGATCCAGCAGATCCAGCATCGGTACTGCGTGTTCTCCCACGATACCCGCATCCAAACTTATTGCCGTTGACTCCTCGATCATCTCTGTTCAGTGATCGGCAGCCTTCCCGCGGTATATTTACCAGCCCAGGCTCCCTCTCTATCCACCCATCGCATCGCATCGATCCAGCCACCCATACATCAATTGATGGCAATAAACAACCGTAAAATGTTTACGGCCAGCCCGAGAAAAACCCACAAAACTCTGTCTCCCGAGCCCAGACGATGCAAGGCGACAACAGTGGGCACAGGGCACAGGGTACGGGGTACGGGGCACCAGTTTAATTACAACTTTACCAGTTATGACAGACGTCGGCTATACGGTCTTCGCTCTCCCGATGCACTCTCAGATGCACACCGCCTAAGCACACAGAAGCAGCAGCAAAACGCCACAGCGGCAGCAACATATGTCACATAATTTCCACAATTAAAACATAAATTGAAGCACTGCCGCAGTCAGCTGACTGTTGCTTGGCGCTGAGGTGGTGGGGGGAACGGCATGAGGAGGGGGGCAGACAAGCAGGTGCAACAGGCCCGGCCCAGTAGCTGAGGCACACGCATGCGTAAAACGGTTGTCGTTGTTGCTGGCTTGCTGGTTCGCTGCTGCAACGACAACAACGGCAGCAACATGCATGAAATTTTTCGTCGAATCTAGCCAGGAATTTTGTGTGGGCCAGTGGCTTCGACGGGGGAGTACCCTGGGAGGCAGGAGAATTGAGAATTCGTAATGAAAATTCTTTGATTGAATAAATAAATAAATAAAATAAATAAGCGAAAAGATAATTTTGCAGCTATATCCTCTCGAAGAACCTCTCGAAGTACCCTCGAAGGAAAGGTCTATTTAGAATATATTTGACATACGAATATACGAATATTCCCCGCCTGCAGCAGGGTATACTGTGGCAACTGTTACGGGGTATACCCAGAGCAGGGACATGTTCTGCAGCCGGTTCGGCGAGCGACAACGATAACAGCTACACAACAGCAGCACTGTGGAGCGAGGGGCAGAGCCGGAGAAAACTGTGGAAGAGTCAGGCAACAACAAGGCGTGAATGCCGTAAGCTTATTGAGGAGCAGCAGCAGCAGCAGCACAAGCCAGAAAGAAGTGAAGATCGGAGACCGTAGACCGAGGCAGCAAACGCAACTTGGAGGCTGACTACATCATTACCGTTTTGGCCATGGGCCGCTTGCCATTGTAATTGATGTTGTATTAGAACATCATTTACGCAATTGCCACAGTTACTTGTAGTTGTAGTTGTAGTTGTAGTTGCAGTTGTTGTTGTTGCTGGGGATGGATAGATGGGTAGGGGTAGGGGTAGGGTAGGGGGAAATGGTGAATGGGGATTTGGAAGTAGTTTGGTTCTTGGTATTGATATTGGTATTGGTATTCCCGTAGCTGATGTTGCTGCTCCTGTTTTTATTGCCAAGTATGTAGTACCGAGTACATAAACAGTAGGATGGATGGGCATAGTGTGATGTATTTAATTATGCACAAGTTTTACTGGCTAGCGCTTTTATTAACTAGTTTTGCATTGATAGCGGGCACTGGCAATCATTTTCCATATATAAAACATATGTATCGGATGTGGGATATGATTGCACTTGCCAGATTAATTTTAAAATATTTATTTTGATTGGGATTCAATACATTTTACCAGAGAAGAGCCTAGCGGAATGACTTATACATTCTAAATATTCTTGAGTAGCATCAAAGTCTTGTTGCTGTGCCCACTTCCGCTTCTTGCTACAATTTGCTATTAGTTTTGCATGCCCCAAAATGTTAATTTATTGCAAATATCCAACATAATCCAGGCACCAAGTTTTGAGTATATTTTCGAGGTTTTTGCTTTAGTTTACATTCAATTTTGGGGCGACTGCTGTTGCTACTTTTGCAGTTGCTTTTCATAAATACAACAACTGACCGAGGGTCGAGAACCGAGCAAATCAGTTATGGAATTTAGTTGTCCGGCAAGTTGATTATTGCATTGGCAGCAGACGGCTGAGGGAGATGGCTGAAGGTCTCCATCCTGGATTACCTTGCCATTGGCATTGAAGGCCCGAGACTGGGACTGGGACTGGGACTGAGACCGAGACTGAATGATTAATGTAAGATCCAGTCGAGTATCCAGTCATATATGTGGATGGCCTTCACGGAATGCTTAAGCAGGCAGCCCGAAAAAGAATCCAATTAGTTTTTTCTTCTTTTTTTTTGTGATGCGAGTGAAAGTCTATAAGCCCCCAAATGACTTCCTATACACTCGCAGGTATATCCGTGAAAATCACTTGACAAGCCGCCCCAAAAGAATTTCCCAATCAAAGTCTTGACTAATCCACATTGATACTGTCCAGAGCAATCTACCAGGCAGGCAGCAACCTGTCTTCCATGCGCCGCCCCTCCTGGGAGCCAAGTTTCAAATGTGTTTTGCCCGAAAAAGGTTCAACTAACGCAACGCCGCCGCCCAAAACGACGAAAACAAAACCAAATAAAAAAAAAAAAACAAAAACAAAAACCGAACGCAGAATGCAGAATGGAGAACGCAGCGCCATCGTCGTAGTTCAGGTCCCCATGATTGCCAAATCAAATAGTCCGAATACAAACAAAAAAAAACACAGCCAAGCAAGAGCCATAGAAAAAAAATGCGTAAAGGCGCAACTTTGGGGCATCGAAACATGATATACTCTTTCAATGGAATATCTAGAAATTAACTCTGCTAGAAATTCTTAAAAGTATTTGAATATGATACGGATATATAGCCACAATATTTGATTCAATAGAAGGTGAATTGAGCCTGAGGTGTGGCCTGGATATGGTGCCATGAAATTAGAACATTAAACGTTAAATGATGGAACGTCTTTCAACTGATTTAAGGGCCTTACATTCGATAGTACATAGCTACTATATACCTCCATGTATATGGTAGATCTAAATATATTAAATATATTTTTTAGTACCTCAATCTGTCTAAAGATCCGCTTAGATGGTCAAAAATATTCCCTTTGGTGCAAGTTACCCTTTATTTATCGTATGGGGCTCCAATTTTCTGCATTTAAAAATTATAATACCAAATGCAAGGGTATCCAAAAAAAAAAAAAAAAAAAAAGAGAAGAGTAGAAAAATGCTGCGGCACGAAACGAGGCAACATTTTTTACGCTTAAATGGCAGATTGTTAAAATAACAGAGGCGGCAACGGCACGCAAAATTGAACAACGGCACCGTCATTGCTCTCAGGCAGCTCTAGTACTTCCCAGTGGAGAGGCAGGAGAGGAAGAGCCAGCAGCCAACCACCAGAAACGATCCAACGAACCAGCAGCCATCCAGCCATCCAGCCATCCAGCGATCCAACAGGTGCAAGCCAAGATTAACGCAAAATCAAAGCGGAAAAGTCAGACGCGAGCCGAAGAGGCAGAAGGATGGGGGTAGCGGTGGGAGGAGGAGTAGGGGCGACAAAGGGGAGGCAAGGCATTAGAACATTTAGTTAACCCATCAGTGGAGCAAAGGGGTCTATGAAAGCCGAGATGAATACTGCACGTTAATTTTTGATAAATCGAGGTCCAGGGGGGGATATTTTTTGTATTTAAACCTAGGGGAAAGTGGGGGGGATCTGACCAATTCAAATAAGTTATTTATTTGTTTTTTGTTTACATTTCTTTGCACCCTAAAATGTGCATAAAACAATCGTAAAATGAAAATCTTACATTAATGCAGTAATAAGGAAAACTTTATATTTGTGCCAGCCTCAGGGTTAAATCCAGACTTTGGTTCCCCAAATGGTTAACCGAATGCAATTGCTACCGACTGCCGGTCTCCGTCCGTCTATCCACTGTCGCTGTCGCTGCCACTGCCACTGCCACTGCCGAAGCGCCACACAGCCACTGTCGCAGATCAGAGAGAGGCCTGAAGGCAGCAGCAGCAGCATCAGCCGCAGCAGCAGCAGCAGCGCTGCCTGCCACATGCAACTGGGCAAAGTTGCAACTGCTGCGAGTCGCGCTTCGCTTTTGACTATATCATTAGAAGCATCATTAGAATCACTTGGCAGCGACTTGGCTGCGGGCAACGCCTCGAGTGGATTTTTGCTGCTTGCTGCATAATAATTGTTGCCGTTGTGGCAGGCTGCAGGTTGCAGCAGCCAGCCTGCCAGCCTGCCTGCCTGCATGCCTCTTGCAGATTTCGGTTTGTGTCTGTCGATTTTGCTTTTCTTTTTTTGTTGCTGTTTGCTTTTTGTTGTTTGCTTTTTGCATTGCAATTTCTTCATTCCCTTCGCTGGGCATTAAACTTTTGATTAGCGCTTTCCAGGAAAACAGCAACAAATTAGCCAAAGAACGAGCCAGAGAGAGAGAGATGTCCAGGGGGGGGTATTCCCTCTAACATCAGTTCATATGAGCAACATGGATGTACCTTTACCTTTACCTTTTGCTTTTCTTTGCATTTCTGCTTCTGCTATACCTCAAGGTGCCAGGGCATGCTAAAGTTATCATATGTCCAAGAATCATCTCAATGGCTGGATGCTGCAGCCATAATAAAGAACAAAAAATTAATATAGCCTGCCAGTCTGTAGGTCTTGGTATCTGAGTGTGCGTTTTGGCTAGAATTTAGTACATAGCGGGGTATCCCTTAGTCGAGCCATCAACTGCAGGGAATGCCTTCATGTTCGGCATTGTTTAGCCCTGGCTTCCGGGGCACTTGCGATATCATTTTAACACGTTCGAAATGAGTCTTAGACTTGCATTTATTGCTTATTATGCTGCGCTTTTCTTTTCTAATCTACATCTGCCCCCCCGCCCCCCCTGCTGCCCACTGCCTCTTTGGCTGCTGTCTGTGGCTCTGCCTTTAATGTTGCATTTTCCATTAGAGTTTCCACTAGAGCCTCTCCTCTCCGCTGCTCTGCTCTGGTCTGGTCTGGTCTGCTACTATGTTCTGGCCAATGCCTCTGCTGCCTGGTGGCACCTCTGCTGCCGTATGGGAACCCGCAGTTCTCAGAGCCACACACATGCCACAAATTGCAGCACGTAGCTACCATTTAGTTGAATGATCTAAGGCAATTGACATTTGCAATAAAATTGTTTCTGTTTTTCTGCCTTTTTTCTGCATTTTTTTCTGCTTTTTTTCTGCTTTTTGTTGTTATAAATAAATAAATTGAAAGAATGCTTAAGCTGGGGCGTGTTCATTGCATTCGAAATGCTTCAAAATGCTTCAGAACGAATCCTGTTATGAGAACTACTCAGACTGACAGGGTTTTTAAAGCTCACAACTAACCATAAAAAGTCCAAAAGAATTTTCCATAAATTTATTATCGATAAATATTTTATTTAATATTTTACTAAACTGTCTAAAATTAAATTAAATTGAAATCTGGCTGCCCGCCCTGCTTTACACTGACATTCAATTCTCCTGAACGACTGGCGATATGAACTTCAATCTTTATCAGTCATGGGAAACCGCATTCAAGTGCAGTTCGAGTGCAATGACACTAGCCACAGCTGCATTTTCTTTGCGGCTTTGCGGCTGCTTGGCTTATCGAGCCCCCAGTCCCCAGCTCCAATACCCAGTCCCCAGCCTCAGCCGCCAACGCATTTGACAACATTTGTTTCCTCATTACGAAAGCTGCTGCACAGGCGGCTTGGCATCGCTTTGGCAGTAGAAAATTTCACCAGCTAAGAGTCGAGTTGAATGTTAATTACGTGATGCTGCAAGGAAGCATCACCATCTCCTCATCTCCTCATCGCTCGCTCAGTGGCGACACACGCTGGCAATTTTCCCCCAGTCCAGTCTTACTCCCCCTTGTGGCAGAGGCGACGCGATGGTCGTGCAAAAGAAAGTGAAATGAGAAGCGTGGAAAGTCGACAAAAGGTGAAGATGTGTCTGCCGCTGACTACCACAGGGTTCATGACGGTCAGCTGGTGCTGTTGTCGACTGCTGCTGCTGATTTGGTTGGGTTAGGAGAAAGGTGAAGAGGGTTTGGGCTTGAGTTAAAGTGAGGTAAGGCAAGGTAAGTGTGGGGTGGGCTGAGGTGAGACGAGTGGCAGTCGCCTTCAGGTCACTGAATAATTCGAATGGTCAATGAGTGTGTTGTGTTTGTTGTGTGTGTGCAACGAGTGGGAAACGTTGATGCTGTGAATGATGTTAATGATGGCCGATGAGCAGGAAGAGTCGGACATATGAGGATGAGGAAGCCAAACGATGACAAATTACGACGAATGCTTCCTCGATTTTCACGCGAATTTTGCCCAATATGAAATTATAGTTATCATGGGATATGTACAGGAGAGAACAAACCAAATTATGTCCAGATTTCAGTGAAATAAACGCCATTTTAATGTAACTTTTAATTATTTGTATTTATATTTCCAACTAGGATTTATCTCGTCCCCCAAAGCAGCTGCTTCCATCAATTACCTCTTTGAGTTAAACCGAATTAAAATTCTTTTCTTTTCCCATTTAAAACCCATGAAAATATAGACAACATTTTCGCCTGGCACACGACTGGCAAAAACTTCAACCAAAAACTTCAACCTCAACTCTGTGAGAGATTAATAAATGTTTCGCCTGTTTATTTCTTTGTATGGTATTGGAATTTAGTGCTAATGCGTACAAGAAAGAGGCGTGACAACCAAAAATAAAAAATAAAAATAACAAAGTGCTAATAATTTCTGTGCGAAATTATGTTTGGGGGCAACGACAACCAACGCCATATAAAAATGTTCCTCTGTTGCCTCAGACCAGTCGGGCTATGGGGCAGAGAATGTCGAAGCTGAAAATACAGGAAAGTAAAGAAAAAAAAGAACTATGCTGGAACTATAGCAGAAGCGTTGTACACCCTTTTATATGGGTGAAGAAAGCGCAAAAAAATAATAAATAGAAATCTGATGCAGTGCAGATTTCCACTGCAGTTCAATTTTTAGCATTGAAGCATTTTTTGTGCCAGTTTGTAGATGATTTAATCTACGGCTACGCTGCTCCAGTTTAGCCTGTTCTGTGTCCAATAACTTTCTGTGTCCTGCAAACCTATACCCACAGGGCAATACCCTTTAAAAGGGTACATTTTCTTTACATTTTCTGCGCTTTAATTCGCAGCAATTTGCATTTGTTGCTCCCTTTGCCTGGCACAAGTTGCGCTACCTAACCAATTTGCTTGCCTTATACATTTCGATATATTTGATTCGTGATTTTTGTTTTTTTGTTTTAATTTCTTGCCCGAGGCAGAGTCCATTGTAAAGAGATTTGTGGGGGAGCTGTGTATCTGACAGATACACGCGCGTAATTAAGTTTGGATAGCAACGAGATTGCCTCCCACCCCAAGCACGGGACAGGGGCCGTTCGTGGGACGAAGGTTGGCCAAAATAAATCAGCCAACAAGACCAAACAGCAATTAAATCAAAGCGAAATCACATTTCGCTTGATGGCTTTTAATATTGTAAATACTCGTATTTGTTGGCTTTCGGAGGGGTGTGTGTGGGGGGGGCATCCATTTAGCTGACTTTGATAATTACGCATAAATATTTCTTGGGTAAATATATTTTGTGTCAAGGATGAGCGGAACTACTGGCACACATCAATGGATTTTCTGGTGGCAGATGCACTTTGGTTGATTGATTGATTGATTGATGGATCCGACTGCGTGGCCAAAATAAAACCAAAAAAAATAAACCCAAATGATGTCTTAATGGGCGTTTAATTTGTCTTACGATTCGTGTGCAGAGATTTAGGCACACGATGAGCCACCATTTGATTGGCAATGTCTCGATATCGGAGAGATGAGTAACCAGTTCTTAGTGGCCAGCGGATATAGGAAGCTTATATGGGAATAGTTGAATCTACTCTACAGATACATTCATTTTATGTGCAAATGTCGCCCAGAAATCAAGCGGCTACAGTTTAACCAGAACTGGAGACTGTGGCTTTGGCATGGCATGGCCTGCAATTACCACATAGAACCTTTAGTCTACTCCCCACCCTGCCCCCCCCCCCTGGCTGCCTGCTCTCATATGGAATTGCGGGGTAATTTGCAAACGCACCAAAGCCGCTGACGACGACCTTAATTAGCGGACAGGCAGAGGAAGCCGGCCAGCCGCTCCGCAGCGAGGGAGCAGGAGACTGAGAAGGAATCTGAGCCAAGAAGAACAAGCACAAGTAATAGGCAAAACGCACATTGCAGCGGGGGGGGGGGGGGGTAGGTTAGGGATACGTGGGGTGGGGGGCCAGCCGGTGTGGAGCGGTAAGTGAAGCGTTCATCGAGCAGAAGGGCGCACCGCAAATTCTAAGAAACCAATTAAGGCGCCACTCCGTATGGCACACTGGCCACAGAACAATCAAAACTGGGGCTGAGAATGTTACCCCAAGCAGACGAGAAAGAAAGGGAAAACTTCTAAGAAAAAATAGAAAGAGCTGAGAAAGCTAATATTCTTTTTTATATTTGCTAAAATTTTGTAAAATTCTATCGGGATTTCTTTGGACTTTAGCTGGGATTCCATGGGCTTGGATTAGCCAGCTTTCTTTCTTGCTTGAAAGATCCATCACAGGTTTTATGGCCACGAAGCGGGGCACCATCAAATTATATTCTTTCGGCTAGGATTCATTTTGTGGAACTCCTTTTATATAGCATTTCCAATATAGAAATTCCAATTCAAGCTCGCCAATAATTTTGAATTCGTTTTTAGTGGCACAGTGAACCACTGTGCATTGCAACTTGATGGAGAGCCGCACACATCAATTGAGATATTATGAAATCGCTTCGTTCACTCCGATCCGTTCTCTGCACCGCTCTCTGCACCCCATTGCCCCAACTCTCACCCCCTCAGCCAGTGCGTGCGGTCTGTGTCCGCTAATAGAGACGCATCCACATCCCCATCCCCATTCCCATCTCCATCCTTTTGGGTCGCCTCGCGCTGCTCTAAGACTGAGAACTGAACCAAGCGCATCGCATCGCCATGGCCATGGCCATCGCATAGAATTTGCCTTGTTAATGATGTGCCGTGCGCGCATTTAAATAAAGTGCCGCCCATTATAATGAGCGTCTGCATCTGCCTCTATGGTATACCCTGGAAGAGGGTAGAACACGCAGTAGCACAAGCAAAGGAACTATATATCGATTTCTCTGGAGTATAACGCATGTCTGGATTTAAAGTGCAAGTCCCAGCGTCATAGATCTTAAGATATTATAACTAAAAATATATTTCCTTTATAGATAATTTTTCTTTGGATAAACTTGGACTTAAAGGGCATACAAACTTCATCGTCTAGTGCTGATCTCTGCGTGCATTTTTCGTTGTTAGCGTCTGTCGTTGATAGTTGTGAACGGGTATTGGCTGTTGGCTGTTGGCCTGGCTAGCTGCTGCCCATCGTTGTCGACATCTCAACGTCATAAAGGAGCGGCAGCGCCCCCTGCTCCATGTTCGGTCTGCTCTGTTCTGTTCTGTTCGGTTTCTAATGAGCGGCTCATAAAACGCGCTAAAGTTTGCACATAAAAAGGGTTGACCACGGCCGGGGACCCCATATGAAACGCATAATTAAGGCTGAATGGACCCAGGCCAAGCCAAGCCAAGCCAAGACAAGCCTGGGCAATGGCGCTCGCTTTCTTTCGCACTATGAAGAATGGGAGATACTCGAACATGGCTGAGGTCAAGCCGATTGTTGCGGAACTGAGTCATAAGTATGCCCCACAGCAGAGTAAATTATTTCACAAGGATCATTCCAGTGCGATTGATTGTGCGAAGACTGATAGGAGCATAGGATATTTCCTATCGAAAACTGAACGTAGAGAACGTAAGTGTGCATAGCAAAAGATGTCCCAAGTTTAAAAGGAAAATATTTCATTTAAAATCAAACAAATTTAAGCTAAACTTTTGGACACTAAGCCCAGACAGAAATGCAAGCCCAGCCGAGGTACGCTGCCGCATGACGCGTGAACGTTATCCAGACTGTTATGACACTGTACTGCAGCTAGTCAAAATGAAATACTGACTGTTATGGCATTAGTATGAAAATGTTATGGCTGCAACTGAGCTGCCGCAATGGCACTTGCCACCATATACTAAATGTGAACATAAGTACATATCCCTCGCACTTTTCTCATGGCTAGCTGCTATGACACAACATCTTCGCAGCTGTCAGGCGCAGCTCTCTCAAAACAACAGCAGACTGACAGCTATGACACATCAACATTTTTCCAAAATCCCCGCACCATTCGTAATCAGGCGGAAGAAAAATATTAGTGTTGCCTCTGCCTCTGCCACTGTTGCATCTTCAGGTTGCAAGCAGCCAAACATTTATCGCAACTCGAAAAATAAATAAGAAATGAAATATTTTTTCCCTGTGAAAATGCTCAAATAGAAAGTTTGTCTCCATCCCCCTCGCTCCCTCGCTTGCTGCAATAAAACAATTAAGGCAACGTCAGGGGGAGGACAGACACGGGGTGAGAGAAAAACCAGCGACAAAACTGCAAGCTCAGCGAAAAGAAAGCAGAAGAAGACCCGTCCCAGCCCCCTGCCACAGCCCCCTGCCCCACCCCCGTTCCCCGTTGCCGCTGCTGCTGATCTTCTTGCAACCTTAATGACTGCGGTTTGGCAGTCAGCGCTGCACAGTTTTGCAAGCATTGATCGGATGGGATCGGATCGGATCGGACCGGGAATGCTCCTTTGCCATAGTATTTTTCGTTGCTTGTGTGGTCGGGTGGGTTGGTCGCAGTCGACAATTGACATAACATAAACATTTGCACAAACACACACATTGAGACAATCGCCTAATTATGGCCCTGGCCCTGGCCCTGCGCTGTTTATTCTCCTTCTTCGTACGCTTTTTCTCGATCTGCTTGGACCCCAGGCCCAGGGCCCATTCCAATCGATTCAAATGCCCGACAATCTTCTCAATTATTTCTTATCACCTATGGGTGCCCAGGCGAATGCCATTAGCAATGCCGATACACTTAGCGAAACACACAAAAAAAATGTACTTTAAAGGAAGGAAACTGAAAGAATTAGGGATTATAACTTTGGAAGCATGGCAGTAGTTTATGCTGGAAAAGCAGCAAAAATCAAATGATTATTGATTTATGGTCCCACAAAATTTTAGAAACTTTACCAAATTAAGGGGAAATTTTCATAAAAGGCTCTAGAGGAAAAATCCCCTTGTACGAGTAATAATGAAATAAATAAAAAAAATATTCTCATTTTTTTCTCAGTGGAGCTGGCAACATTGTTGCCATGTTGTTAATGTCATTTGTTGTTCCTCTCTTCTCTTTGCAGATGCTTAGCATACTTGGCCATATTCCTCTGCCCCATTGCGACCTTGTTGAGGATATCTTAACTGGTCCGAACAACGACAGCAGATTGATATAAGTTTTGCCACATTTTTACCTATCGCATGCCACAATTTTCTTTTGGCTTTGACTTTGTCGGTGTTGTTGTTTTTGTTGTTGTTGCTGTGTATTTGTCTCTTGCTGCTGCTGCTTTTGGTTGCCGTCAATTTTCGGCTTTCAACGGATTTGCAACGTTTTTCCACCATTTTTCCAACGTTTTTCGGCGGATGGCAGTTGTTTGATTAATTGCCATGGCCAATGCAAAAGGCAAATCGTTTCACGGATTTTTTTTTCGCTTCGGCTTTGGCAAATGATCCACAAGTTCCGGCCAAACGGGACGAAAAAAAAAAAAAAAAAAACAAAGCCGTTGACAAATGCCCCGCCGCCGCCAGTTAGGGGAAAGGCTTTTGGCTAACGTTGCTGTCGGGAGCGGGAAAGTAATCAGGTTTGCTTTTTTTTAACAATCTTTGAAGGATTTATGTGCATTCAATTTAATTTAGCAAATTAATAAAATATATAAGTAGTAATATGCCACTTTTTACCCGCCAAACTCGCAGTTCATTCATTTGATCATTTCTGCAAGCAGCACGACCAATCCATCCAGATCAGTTCCATTTCAGTGGTAGATCATGATCATGATTTTCCAATCAAATTTCTTTCATTAGCGATCGATACAACTCCCCATTCACATGCCATTTCACACTTTTCTTCACCGCTTAGTCACATCAAGCGGGGGGACTATTTAGAAAAGTGAAACCACTCTCGACCAACTTCTGTTGACACCTGCATATGATCTCGATCCCATCTGAGCCCATCCCAGTCATCAGTCTGAAGTCTCCATAACCGTCTTACATCAATCGCACGTTCGTTCGTTGGTTGGTTGGTTGGTTGGTTGGTGGCTTCGATCGCTGGACTGGACCCACTTGCACTTTCAGCCTCGTCATTCTACATTGTGTGGACAACTTTCATCTTTCGCGATGGTGGCTGGTGGCTGCACTTTCGTTCAATCGGTCAACGCAACGTTGGGGGCTGGGAGGTTGCATTGCGTTTGCCGTCACTGCCGCTGCCGTGCCTTGGGGGCACCTTATGATGCACGTCGATGTCGATGGTAATTTGCATATTTTCCGCATGCTCAGACGACGAGACGAGACGAGGCCTACCTGCCTGCTAGCCTGGCAGAGTCCGGTCCATCGGCAGTTTATTAAACAAAAATATTGACATGAAAATCGGCTTTCGATTTTCATGCGGGCATCGCGCGATGCTGCGACAAATTGTGTGTGGCGTGGTGCAGTTGCACCACCAAAACGAAACCAAACCAAACCAAACGAGATTAAATGGAAAGTGAAGTGCTGGCCGCGCTTGAGCATGCGTCGCTCGCCAATCAGCTCCAAGTCGGAGTCCAAGCTAAAGCTGATGCTGCAGCCAGCAGCTCTTAGCTCTCAGTTTGTCGTCTGTGTAATTAGGACAAAATGTCTAATGTTGACCAATGCCGAAAAAGTCAATACAACTCGGAGACCACTGCCGAGATGCAGTCTGGTTTCGATTTACGCACTTTAATGATCATTTAGCAGTGGACAATCTTTACTGTGCTTTGCTATTTAGCCGGAGCAACAACTTTAAGCCGATCAATCTGGCCTGCAACTTTTACTTCCACTGGGAAAGTTCTTCTATTTGACCGTGGAGCAGATGCATCCAATGGGCTTTCTTTTGGGAAATTCAATTTCACACGAAACTGAAACCGAAAGTTTATGTTTCTACTTCTACTACTGTTTTCAGGGTGTGGAGGGAGGGCTTAAATTTTGGATTATGTTTTGGGTATCAAATATCATCAGAAATCGATTTTGGTATCAGTTTTTCTACCACTAATATATTTTGTAGGAGTATTTTTAAGTATTTTAATCAGCAGATTTAATTAAATTTATTTCTTGTTATTTACTATTTTAAATATTCTTATTAATTATATAATAATTATATATTAATTGCATATCCAATTGTCAGCTAAATATAAGGGTATTACAATTATTGGATCATTATGGAATCCCGTTAACACAATGGCGGCTCCATTACCAGCGGAAGACGGACAGACAGACCCCCAACTATTTTGTGAGAAGCAAAACTGAATTAAAGCAACAATTATTTATTTAATCATATTTCATTGAGATTGAGCAATCAGCTGAAAGAGCTGCACAGAACTGTCGGGGGCTACCTGACACTGCAACAGCAGCAGAAGCATCTTCTGCAATTATTTGTGCATTAGAAGAAGCGTTCTACCACATGGCTGGCGGCTAATGTCAGTTTAAGTGTTGGAATGAATAGAAAACATACCAAGGAAGTGCACTGACACACACAGAGATCGAGGCAACCGGTGGGAAAACGCTGTGCCGCAACTGCAACAGATCGTTGGGCCTCAAATAATATTCGCATTAAGAATGACTGCAATGTGCAGCAAGTCCTTAAATGTAACCAACATATGGATACACAATGTCCAAATTCAATTAATTCATTGAAAAATGCTCCAAAAATGGCCAGCCCACGCAGAGCAGCAGCAGCAGCAGCCGGTGCCGTTTGACGGCTGTTCAATGGAAGTTCAATTGGGTTATGACGACCTTATGCTCAATGGGGATTTTGGTAATCCGTAATGGTTGCTTGGGATACGTAACTGTATCTTTTAAGCAGTCCGAGTTCCAAATCTTAGTGACGCGGACACCGAAACCCTCTTTCGGTTGGTTTCAAAATCCGTAATAAAACGACTAGAGATTAAGTTGAATACACCCCCAAACACAAATATTATTCTTAGAAAGTGAAACATGCCAATACGAGTAAATTTATTCTTACTGAGGTTTCAAAGCAGCTCAAGCTGCTGTATTCCAATTGGAGTACAGGCAATTTTCCAATTGGGTATACAAAGTGCCTTACTTCGTTGATATGTAGCAAATGTGTAGTTAGCGTGTAGTTACCATGTAAACATCGACTTTGTCATCAAAATACCATTTTCAAATGAGCGGCAAACTCCGTTTAGCGCACAAAAAATACCAAGATTTTCGCTCTCAAATCGTGTTGGTTTTTCAAAAATTGCTCTCTTTTTCGAGGTGAAAATAGCGCTTTCGTGGAGACTTTCCCCTCTTTTTCGTGGTGTGAGCCGCATGTTCCTAACGGATTAAATGTTGCGACGTTCCATACATGGGGAAATGAACTAACAGCATTGTTGTGCAACTTTGGCACGGAATGAGCAACAATCTGCATACCTTGCGAAAATAGATATTATAGAACAGTAATAATTTTTTTGTAATCTCAGGCTCCAATTAATGCAGAAACTTATCAGTCTCTCTTTTAAAGACATTAACGAAATTTTGCAGCTCACGGGTACCAATATCAGAACCGGGATAAATGTATTTATAAAACACAAAACATATGCATTAATAAGGAAAATACCTGGCAATCTAAGACAAATTTAACATAAATGTTTCAAAGCAGCTTGTAACAACAAATTTCACATTAATTAAAGGAAATAGGGTATACAAATGTCCATACGGACATTGTTTACCAGCAACAATGACGGAATGTGACCGGAGTTCACACTTATGTTTTATGCTTTGGCCGTTTTTGTTTGAACCATATTATGTAAACAATACAATAAAATGAGTTCTAAAAACTAGCCAATCCTGGACAAAATTTATTGAGGAATTGGATAAAATTATTTGTTTAGGGCTGAGAGGGCCAACTAGCTAGTAATTTTAAACCGAAGAACGAAATCGAGGAATATCAACGCATATTGTCGTGTCCGTCAGTATATTTACGGTATATTTTGCTGGTATATTTGATCGAAAACAACCTTTACGGTATATTTGGAAAATGCAATGCTATATTTCGGTATATTTTGCAGGTATATTTTATCGAAAACAACCATTTTGACGGACGCGCACCGTAAAAAAAATATTTTATTAATTAAAACTGGTAGCGATTCGTACAGAGATTGCTGCCGCGTTTAAGTGCTCTGAAACTGAAATCTAAAACAAACATGTGAGTAGCAGTGGCCAGTTGCGTGGTGTCTTATTGAAACATGTCGGATTCTTGTCCAAAAATTAGGGCGCGTGCCCAGAGTCCCGCCGGCGAGGGTGAAAAGGAAAAGGATGTCAAAGAGAAGGACACCAAAGAGAAGGAGGGCAAGGCAGCCACCAGCAACTCTTCGCGCAGGGAGCGCGAACGCAAACGCCGTGGTTCCGCCTCCTCTAGCAGCGACTCCAGCAGAAGGTAATCCCCAAACACACACACACAGACACAATATTTGCACAAATTGACAGCCGGCATAACTGGAAAAAAAAACATGTCACCAAAAATGTATGTAAATGATAATTCCAGTTCATCTGACAGCAGTTCGTCGCGCAGCAGCTCTGGCAGTGGGTCCCGCTCCAGCTCGAGCAGTTCCAGTGATTCGTCGAGCTCCTCCTCGTCGTCGTCCAGTGACTCGGATCGCAGCGAGAAGAACCGTCGTCGCGGTGCAGCTGGTGGTGGTGGCGCCGCGGGTGGCAAGGATAAAGACAAAGAGAAGTCGCGTACGCGATCACGGTCACCGCGTCGCACATCGAAATCTCCACAGCCCAGCAGCACCAAGGCACGCAAGGAGCCCGAACGGGAGCGAGAGCGACGCAGCCGGTCCAGGGATCGTGCCCGTCGTGCTAGCTCCAATGACAGAGGAGGAGCAGTGGGTGGCGGCGACAGCAACAATGTGAAGCGAGAGAGATCCCGCTCGGCCAGTCGCTCGCGGTCGCCACGGCGTCGTGGACGTGCCTCGGTAGACAGGACTCCGCCGCCGAAGAGACGCGAGCGCACACGTTCCCGCACCCGTACACGCTCGCCCACACCGAAGCCGGTGCGCATCCATGTCGGTCGACTGACCCGCAACGTGACCAAGGATCATGTATTTGAGATCTTCAGCAGCTTTGGGGATGTGAAGACCGTCGAGTTTCCGACCGATCGCTACCATCCCACTTTCGGACGTGGCATGGCCTACGTGGAGTATGGCACCGCCGAGGACTGTGAGAGTGCCATGAAGCACATGGATGGCGGCCAGGTGGATGGCCAGGAGATAACCGTGTCGCCCGTTATCATACCCAAGCAGCGCCCACCCATGCGTCGACCCTCGCCACCGATGCGACGGCCGCAGGGCAACCGCTGGCGTTCCCCGCCGCAATTCAATCGATTCAATAATCGTGGTGGCGGCGGACGTCGGCCATCGCCTCCAAACCGCAACAGGAATCGTTCACCACGCCGTCGCTCCCGGTCCCCCATTCGTCGTCGACGTCGCAGCAACAGCTCGGACAGCTCCCGCTAAAGAGGGATCCCTAGATGTACATTGGACACGCGATTTCTACTTTATACATACATATAAAACACAAGCTTCAATTTATTTCACATTATAATCGGAACAATTTAAGTGCGCTGAGCATAGAGGCGGCACAAAATAAATAAATTATACAATAGCCATCCTCTCCGGCCCTTAGCTAGTGTATGAAGGTGCACTCTGCATCGTCCAGGGGACAGCCCAACGGATGATGGAGCTTGAAGAAGCAGTCTCGCTTCTTGGTGGTCAGGCGGGGATGTGGCACTGCAGTCGTCTGGGGTTTGCGTATGCCGAACAGATCACCGCCACAGAACTGAAATACCTCGTGTTTGTTCCTCAGCAACGTCTTAATGCCACCACACTCTGCCTTGATGCCGCTCAGCTCCTCTTTGGTCAGAGTCTGAGCAATCTGTCGCATGGACAGACGGCCGGACCAACTGTCCTCGTGGCTGGCAAGCAGCAAGCGAAAGATCTTTAGCACCAGGCCATCGATAATGCATCTATCCACTTGAGTGCAATTCCGTACCCTTTCCTCCTTCTCGCGCAGCTTTATGGTGATCGTCTCGTCGTTCGGATCGCCTATTTTGTACTTTTGCAGCTCTTCCTGAACAAAATGCTCCAGATTTTGCGTATCCCTTGTGGTCCGTTTGAGGCCCAGCAATGCCAAGCGCTTGGTGCTTGGTATTTTCAGGCGATCCTGAAGCGTCTCGAAGCCACACTGCTCGGACACCGTTAAAACATAATGGAAAAAGTCCTGATAGGCACTTATGCTAGTGTTTCGTCGCTGGAACTTGGCCCCGCTCAACTCGTACGGACAGCAGGGTAAGAGAAAGAAATGCGTGCCCAGGCGCCCCGCCAGCACAGGCAGCCAGGGGGAGAGCTCATCGGAATGGTTACCAATCAGCCAGTCAATGTCTGGAAAATCCAAGCCAAAGCTATTCGGCTCCACTGCCTGTTCAATCAGGTTCGAGCTAGTTTCCTCCGGATAGAGGGACCACAGCTTGCGTTTCCGTATATCATAGCCATAGCCTTTGTAGCCCTCGGCATTGAGAATGTGCACAAGCAGGCCATTGCCACAGCCCAGATCGGCAAAAGCCTTGGGCTCTGTTTGCGTCTGAGCCCACAGGACAATCAGGTACGCTGCTATGGCCAGATCCTCGTATATGAACTTTAGCGGATCTGTGGACTCTTGTGCCGTCTGCCAGTACTGCAGCAGGCGCTGGGCATGCTTCTGTTTCAGCTCTTTATACAAATCATTGTACTTCTCCACATTGACCAGGCCGAGCGACTTAACCTTGGTATCGTCTTGTTTACTTTGCGACCAGCTTAGCAGCTTGGATTTAAGTGAAAATTCCTGCCATTCTGTCTGCTTAGACTCCACTTCTAACTGGCCGCCATTGAGCCGCACCGAAAAGTTTTCAAAATCATCGCTGGCAAACAGGCACTTGTAGTGGCGTTCCTGAAAGTCTGTCAATACATTTAAAAATAAAAATAATAGATAATTGAATGTGTCGATCGTCTCACCTACAAATCCGGTGGCCAGTATGTTTTCTTTTAGTTTCTTGGGCAGCAATTTGAAGCCAATCCTGAAACCTTTGCACGTGCGTCTCTCCGGCTGCTCCCTCAGGGTCATCTCCAGCTCATCTTGTGTGGAATCACATAGCTGCTCATCTTGCTGCTTTTGAACTTGGGTGATGACCACTCCGAATATCTTTTTATTAAGGGCATGATAGTTTTTGATTAAAATTCCAATCGCCACCCAGAATTGCTGCTCCTCGACCGCTGACATGTCAAGTTAGTGCAAACAAGCTAGCTTTTTTGATGGCGGGAAAAAATTGCAATATTCTTGGCTTTTTATTGTAGGCGTTGTGTGTATTAAAATCTAAGGATAAACGACTAAACTGCAGCCGTATTAAAAAAATAAAAATAATAATAATTAACATTAGTTTTCCAGCTTGTTTTATGGTTGTTAAATTAATCTAGCTTTATTTCACACACAAATATTGGCAGCCCTGACACGCGTTGTTATTGTTATTGTCTCCTATTGCGTAATCAGCTGGACTGGACCTGCACGCGCAGCTGAACTCGAACTATTTATTGTAACCTGTTGCATTTAATAACTTTAGATACTTATTGTACCATGTCATTCCTGCGCAAATCAGTCAAACTGTTGAATGCAGCGGGGAGGAGACAGCAAAATCTCAAAGCGGTGAGTATTTCGATTTGATCAACGATCTTTATTTGTTTTCAATGCGTCGATCTTCAGGTTGTTGGATCCCTAATGCGGCAGCAACGAACCTACAGCTCAGAGCCGCCAAATGATTACGCCAATTTTCCTGGAGCCAAGGCCCCGTTTGTGAGTAAATTGAAGTTGAATATGCCGGAGGACTATGCGCCCATACCCATATACCGCGTCATGGATCGGGACGGTTTCATTGCCGATGAAACGCAAGATCCCCAGCTGGGCCGTGATGTGGTGGAGAAGATGTTCCGCGACATGCTGCTGCTGAATACCATGGACAAAATCCTGTATGAATCGCAGCGCCAGGGACGCATATCCTTCTACATGACCAATTTTGGCGAGGAGGCTTCTCACATTGGCAGTGCCGCCGCCTTGGAGATGAGGGATCTCATCTATGGCCAATATCGTGAGGCGGGCGTGCTGGTCTGGCGTGGCTTTCGCATCGATCAGTTCATCGATCAGTGCTATGGCAACGTAGATGACTTGGGTCGCGGCAAGCAAATGCCCGTGCATTATGGCTCCAGGGAGCTGAACTTTGTCACCATCTCCAGTCCGCTGTGTAAGCCATTAATTCTCATTGATCCCATGCAATCTTGAACCCATATTTATCGGTTTACAGCCACTCAAATGCCACAGGCCGTGGGCGCCGCCTATGCGATGAAGATGCGACCGAACAACGATGCCTGTGTGGTTTGCTACTTTGGCGAGGGAGCTGCTTCGGAGGGAGATGCTCATGCGGCTTTCAATTTCGCTGCCACGCTGAATTGTCCGGTGATTCTCTTTTGGTAAGTAGAATGATTACACACAGATCACCCAGTAACCCTTCGCTCGTCCCAATGCAGTCGCAACAATGGCTTTGCCATATCGACGCCCTCCCATGAGCAATACCGAGGCGATGGCATTGCTGGACGCGGTCCCATGGGCTATGGCATCGCCACCATTCGTGTGGATGGCACCGATGTCTTTGCCGTTTACAATGCCATGAAGGAGGCGCGCGAGTATGTGCTGCGTGAGAACAAGCCGGTGGTGTTTGAAGCCTTGGCCTATCGTGTGGGACATCACTCCACCTCGGACGACAGTACAGCCTATCGATCGTCGGAGGAAATCGAGGTTTGGAACTCCCTGGAGCATCCGATTTCGAAGCTAAAGCGGTACATGGTGCACAAGGGCTGGTTCGATGAGGCCGAGGAAACCGCGTACATCAAGGAAGTGCGCCAGAAGGTGCTCAAGCAGATTGCCGTGTCCGAGAAGAAGCTGAAGCCCAACTGGAAGGAGATGTTCGAGGGTGTGTACGCCGAGATGCCCGAGCATTTGGTGGAGCAGCAGCGCGAGCTGCAGCAGCATATAGAAGCGCACAGGGATAGCTATCCATTGAAGGACTTTAAGCAGTAGATCTGCAGAGGTCTAGTGCGAACAATCAAAATCGAGAGACTCCAACGAAAGTGCATTTATTATGATTAAGCAAACGTTTAGACAAATTCTGTTTTTCTGTGTGTGGGTTGAGCCCACAATTCAATTAAATTGTTACTCTAGTACTATGACTCCATCCCCTGTGCAGGTGTTACGAAAAGGTGTTAAAATTTATTAGCTCTGATTTTACATACAATATACATATACTGAAAACAATACAAAATACAAATACACAAAAATATATATATATATATGATTTTTGACTTAAAGCAACGCATAACTCGGCGGCTGGCTGGCTGTGAAGGTGAAGGTGAAGAAGCTATCTAAAGACTACGAAAACAAAAGGACATCTCTATCGCGTGAAGCTGCTTGGCTGGAATGATGTGGGTGGATGTTGCCTTGCCCCGCTCAATTGGTGCGCAGCTGGTAGTCCCCGTTCTGCGTTATATACCGCACCCAGGGCAGAGCCTGGTAGCCGCTCTTCTCGATGATCTTCAGATAGCGCACCTGTATGCCCGATGTGGTAAAGTATGGTATTTCGAAGCGCACCTGTATCGGCGGCTTGCCCTCTGTATTCTCCTCGCTCTCCACACTGGGCAGGCCAAAGTGGGCGCGCATCAGATACTCCTTGCCGCCCGGAAACGATTTCACCGTCCATATAATGGCATTCTGTTCGGGCGCATACTTGCAGCTGCCAATGGTCGTCTTGAATTTGGGGGAATCCGCATCGGCCGGCACGGGTATAACGATTTCCACATTATTCGCCGTTGATCGGCGCTTGAACTGAGATTTCGCCTTGATCATGTACTCCACCCGTGAGTGGGCGTGTCGCTCAATAACCGACTCAATCCATATCAGAGGCTTGACCTGCTTGGAGAGGGGATTGGGCTTAGTTTGGAATCGATTGCCCCGGCTTTTACTCAACTTACATGCGTGTTAAGGCGATAGGACATTAGCTCGAATTCTCCATCTCGGGGGAATGAACGAGATTGTGCGATCGTTTTCGAAACGCGACAGACGTACACACTGATGGAACTTGACATCCTCCAGCTCCACGGACTTGGACTTGCCACGGCCCGTGCTCTCGAACAGAACCTTGTCGTTGAGGCCCAGCCGCAGCTCTGGCATACCCGACAGATAGACGCGCATTTTGATGGCGCCCACAATCTCGCTGCGCAGCACATTGCCATTGGCATTGGCCAGCAGGTTGACGGACTCGATCACATCGAGAAATACTTCATTTTTGCGATACTTGATGCCCTCGGATCGCCAGGAGACGGCATTTGTGACGGCCACTGGTATGCGGGGCTGCAGTTCCAGTTTGTGGCCCTCCTGCGTTATGTACTCCTGCAGTATCTTTGAGTCGGTGGTCTGTGGATAGCCAAAGTCGATCAGCTCATCGAGCAGCTCGTAGATGATCACAAAGTTGTCGCGTATGGACTCCTCTTCCAGCTCCTTGAAGTACTCCACAAATACCTGGGCAATTTTGTGAAGAAATACAAACACTAGGGCTATGTTGACGTTCTTATTGCGCGGCGTCGTGGACACAATGTACAGGTTGTTCGTCTTGATGTATGCGAACGTCGTCTCCGCCGTCTGTAGAATGGGCGTGATGAGCCCCTCCTCCTCGCGTTCCATCAGCAGCGGCATAAATTTATCTATGACTGCCATGTCGATGTTGTCACCGCGATAATTTCGAGATATCAACACCTTGCCCTTTACGTCCAGCACGAATATGGCCGAAGAAGACATCTCTCGCTAGCCTAGCCCAGCAGCTGCCACTTGTCCCAGATATGAAGTTTCGAATACGTTGCCTGTTTCCGTGGCGTTCGCGTGCTGGCGGCAACTGTTGCAGATTCTTGGCAGATTGTCGGTGGCGTGTGTGTGGTGTGTGAACCTTCCTTACATTTCCAAATTGCAGCAACTTAAATGAAAATTCAGAAATTTCTTACGTCGCCTACGTCTTCTTCTTTCTTCTTCAGCTGCAAGTTATCGATTGCAGGCCAGTGTTGAGTCACCGCCAGTGCTGCCAAATTCGGCTGCTCTTTTTTCCGCTTTAATGTTGGCAGGTTTTTAGCCATGTTAATCCGGCTAAGTTTTAATTTAGGAATTCACTTAAACCGATACGACCAAGAGCATTCTGTGCATAAGGTATGATGAGCTCTAATGGAGTTAATACTGTAAAAACATAACATAACATAAACATAAACCGTTTTCAGCTTTTTTTGTCTCTTGACCAAGCCAGAAACGGCTTTTTTTCGTAATGAAAAGTTGGCAGCACTGGTCACCGCTTCGAAGGGGGGGACTGCAACGTTATGCAGTACTGTAAAAATACTGAAATAGTTTTCCCAGACGCTGCATTCAAAGAATTTGTTAGTTATTTAGCTGCAGGAGCATGCAGATGAATCCGAGTGTAACGATTGAACGCAAACGCGTCGACTGCAGTGTCCTGCCCAAGGGCTGGCAGCGGGACGAGGGACGAAAGTCGGGGAGGCAGCAGCAGTAGCACCACCACCACGACCAGCGGCAGCAACAACAACAATAAAGTGGATGTTTTCTATTACAGGTAAAAGAAGCTGCGGCAAAATCCCCATCTCCAGACAGGCGGACACATAGCTCCCTCCCTGCACGTTGTAAATCTCGGAATATACGTTTAATCACTCTCACTACTTTTCTGTTATTACATCCGCATACACCCCCACACCAAAAACACACACACGCCTATGCATACACACAAACCAACACACACACACACACATGATCTGCCACACCCCCACCACACCACACCACTCACCACCCACAACTGTGTCCGTCCTCAAAACAGTCAAACAGGAAAAAAACTTGAAGGAAAGCAGCAGGGGGGCGAGGTATTTGACATTGGAAGCTTTGATTTCCAGTCCGGGAAGCTGCAGCAGCGCCAGCTGCCCTCACCATCGATATCGCTGTACCGCTGCAGTGCCATGCCCCTGCCAATTGGCGCCGGAGGCGCTGGAGCTGGAGCTTCACTGAAACGGAAATATGCCAGGGCCCAGGCAAACAGCAGCGGTGGCGGCGGCACAGCAGCATCAACGACAGCGACACCAGCAGCGGCAGCACCAACAACAGTAGGCGCATCATCCTCCACAGCGGCTGGCGGAACGTCCACTAATCTGCGCCAGCAACAGCAGATGGAACTCAGGTAGAGCCAAGTGGATGTGGACGGAGGAGAGTACTTGGCTCCAAGCTCGTGCATGCGCAAGAGTGTCTCGTCTTGTTACCGTAGCCCTTAGCCTTTGTCCAGGCCGCAAAGTCTACAGCAAAAACAATTTGAATTTGAATTCGAAAGAAAACAATGAAAAAGCAAAACCAAAATTAGAAATTGGCATTTGATCGCTGTAACTCTGTGCCACCTGTGCCATAGTTAGTTCTCTCTTAATAGTAATCTGCATGGTTCTTTCTCTTATATACTTTACGTTTATTTTTGTGTGCTGTATGTGTATTTAATGTTGTTGCTTCTGAGGGCATTTTCTTAATGATATTCTCTTGGAATCGTTTACAGTCGAGCCCTACGCACTGATGTCTCGCTGGTGCCGCCCATACGACAGACTGCCTCCATATTCAAGCAACCGGTGACGGCGATTCGGAACCACAGCCAGGATCCCAGCAAGGTGAAGCACGATGCCAAGCATGGGGCCCAGGAGAAGCCCAAACAGTTGTTCTGGGAGAAGAGGCTGGAGCGACTGCGTGCCTGTCACGACAATGGCGACGAGCTGGACGATATATCACTGCCCAAGACCATACGCACTGTCGGCCCAAATGTCAACGAACAGACAGTCCTCCAGTCGGTGGCCACAGCCCTGCACATGCTCAATGCTGGCGTGCATGGCCAGAGCTCGACCAAAGCCGAACTGACCAAGAATGCGATGGCATTCATGAACCCAGAACAGCCGCTCATGCATGCAGTCATCATTTCCGAGGAGGATATACGAAAGCAGGAGGATCGCGTCGGTGTGGCGCGTCGGAAGCTACAGGATGCACTCAAGACATGAGTGGCTTTGGCTTCGGCTTCGGCTTGGGCCTCCACATCCATCATCTACCAATTCCATTGTAGAATTTACTAGCATCTCTATTTATCATATTGACGACCTTTTCGAAATTAACGTTTAAGCTTTAGCTTGTAATAAAACTCAACCAAGAACCACACCGAAAGCGTTGTGACGCGAATTTGAAATGGATTTCTTTGCTTTGATTCGCTGCTGGATCAGAACCGAAATAGATAATAAATCTGGCTGGAGTCGGTAGGGCGGCGGTAGTGGGGACTCTCCATTAGCTAATCTCTAGAATTTTCTTTTGCAGCATTCACTTTTGCGTCTCGAGTCGAGCATCAATTTTCCGCGTCGTAGAGCAGTTGGGAACAAGATCTTAACTACATAATATAATACCGTTCAGTATCGATTTAGACATTCAGATGTTTATTTTTGCAATCCAATTAAAGCATCAGCAGCGTTGCACCTAGCTAGCTATCCTTTCTATTCCGCTCTAACGTGATGACTTCAAAATGCTATTTTACACAGACAGTTTAAAAACGAATTCAAACATTCACATATACATAGGTATAGTTATAGGTACACATATATATATATAGTAGTTTACTTATATATATATTTTCACTGGATGTTGGACATTTTTGTTTGTGCTTTCTCCCCTTTATACACTTTATAAATATATATACTCTACGGATATATGCAAATATATCACTATATAGAGAGCAGCACTATTATTCTAGGCCCTCCTCCGCATCATCATCGTCGTAGTCTATGCCATCGTAGTCCGTTGAGGAGCGCGTTGTTAGCTGCAAATGGGGTGAAAAAGCAAATCAAATTTTGAATTGGAACTGAGAATTTTGAGTGAATTTAGTAGAATTTCTGAAGCCAAATAAAAACCCTGGACCAAAACTAATAAATGTTTTCAGCAAAGGATTAAATATTTAGAATATATAACACAATAAAAGACAATGACCCCCACCTGGTTGTATATACCGCGCCATGCTGCAAACGCACCCATGGCCAACAGTGCACCGACGCCAGCCACGATCTTTGTACTGCAGTCAGACTCGAGGAATTTATGCTCCGAATGCGCCACATTCACATCTGTGCCATTCGCGGCCTTTGTGGGTTTGATGGAGCTGAAGCCCTCGTTGCGGAAGATGTCCTTGGTGATGCGATTTATGAAATTAACTAAATTCTGGCAGCCTTTAATGTGATTCTGCAGCGGATTGTTGGGCAGTGTGATCTTAAAGATTATGGCCAAATAGCTGTACACAATCGCATCGAATTCGCTGTAGGTGTCACCGAAGAACCACACCTTGCGGCCCAGCTTGCGGGAGAGCAAATTCACGCACTTTTTGGCATTCAAAACAAGCTGAAAGAACCAACAATTAGGCTACACGTAATGCAACAAGTTTAAGCCACAAAAACTATACATACATATTCTGACTCGTGCTTATCCAGCTTATCGTTCACATCGAAGCTGGCCATAACCTGGACCACATCGCACGCCTCGCGCTGATACGTCGAGGGATAGTAAAAGTTGAATGGGAATGGCGTGCGCTTGGCATACAGCCCACGGGTGGTTTTGTCAAAGTTGTACGGCTCTCCATAGAGGAAGTAGTGGTAGTAGGCATGCAGATTGGTGAACACCCAGTTGGCATATGTGGCGGACAAATGCTTTTGTTTGGTGTTTAAGTGCGCATCAATCGGGTAACCCTGAAAGGCAGATAGGAAGGAGCACAAGTGAATAATGCAAAAATCCATCGGCTTGATTCATCCGATACGCCATTCGCCATACGCCAATGCTTATAAATAGATCCCACAGTTTGTTCACCCGGCATTGTTTTATGGCCATTTGTTTTTGTTGCTGTTGCCGTTCGGTGTGCACTTACCTCAAGATCCAGCACGCGCTTTATTTGACTGTAGCCCACGAATTTGTCATTGCCAATCTGCAGATAGGGCAACTTTCCGGCTCCAGAGCGCAGGGGATTAGCATTCGTTTCCACGTCCATGGGACAGCGGGTGAATCGCAGAAGACACTGCGACACAAATGGCAAGAGTTTGATTCATTGATAGCGATAGATAATACGCGTGTGTGATATGATGCAACTGAACCTACCAGGGCACGTAAACATTCAAAATCAATGGTCGGCAGACCCCACTCCCCCTTGTACACGTGCAGCATGGCGCCTAGCTGTATATCCATCGGTGTTCTGGTCACTTGTTTGCACTTTCTATAAATTTCTAACTATACACTTGCATGGCAGCCACAAATATTTTGAAATCAAAAAAATATATGCCAAAAAACTTTTTGGCTCCTATCTGAGTTCCAGTGTGACTGTCTGAAACGACTCTCAGAAATTTACCGTAATATACCAAAACTGTCACAAATATACCGAAAAGTATTATATACCGCCGTACAAAGTGCTCAATCTGCATGCTCTACGGTTACACTAACAGACTTTTTAGCGAAAAAGAGCGGGACATTTATTTATTTATTTGTTTTAATTTTGTTTAATTACTAGTTAATTAGTTAATTATGGCCCTCGTAAACTATGAAGGCAGCAGTAGTTCCAGTTCGGACGAAGACACACCAAATCTCATCATAAACACGCTAAAAAGGTAATGGTAGTTTTATGAAGTTTCTGTAAATTTCTACGTTTGAACCGCCAAAGACCTGCTGCTCTGCCCACAGCTGACACCCTGTTGGGCCCCAAGAAGCCCAAGCCTGTGGAGGAGGATGACGATGAAGTGGTAGATGATCCCGCTCTGCATGGCGGCCGTATCCGAAGTTTCAAGCACGAGCGTGGCAACTGGGCCAGCTATGTGTATGTGCCGGCATTTGCCTGCGCCGAGCAGCTGGAGGAGTTCCAGGAGGAAGCCATTGCCTGCCTGGCACCCGCAGTGCAAATGCAAGCCAACGAGCCACTGCATCTGAGTCTCAGCCGAACTGTGGTGCTGCAATATCATCAGATTGATGAGTTTTCACGATCCCTGCAGTTCGCGCTAAACAGCACAACGGGGTAAGTTCTGGGGACCGTTCAAAGCACTTCACATCACGCTAATATGGATATTCTTGCCCAGCTTTGCTAGCACTCTTCAGGGACTCAAGATCTACACGAATGAGGAGCGTACGCGCACCTTCCTGGCCGTGCAGCTGGACGGAGCCTTCAACGCGAAAGTGCTCTCAATCCTGCAGCCCATTGACAAGGTAATGCACGACTATCGCCTGCCCAAGTTCTATGCCCCGCCCTCGTTTCACGTGAGCCTCCTTTGGTGTGTGGGCGATCACGAGGAACTGCTAAACAGCAAGCTGAAAGAGCTGCGAGAGCTCCTAGAAGATCAGGACACTCTCCAGCTGGCTGTCAATGAAATACACTGCAAATGTGGTAAAAAAGATTTTACTTATAAGCTGAAATAGAGTCTGAATAATGCAATCACTATCTATATATGCAAATCAGTCAGTTGAGGCCTTTCTTTTTGTTGCCATTTCCCTGCTTGGCCGCCTGGGCCTGCTCCTCTATGAGACGCTCCTCTTCCAGCTCCAGAAAACGCTGACGACGACGTCCCAGCGGGGTTTTAGACCACCAGGACTCAAAGGCCTCCTCCTCTTCGCGATAGACGGGATCTCGAGTGCTAAGAGGAAAGCAAAAAATAATTGCAAATATTGAAGTTAAAATTTTCGAGCACTCACCACAGGACATTGATGAGCTCTGCATTGGTCAGCGGTTGGGTGCGCAGCTGCAGCTTGCGCTTGCAGGTCATCACCTCCTTGAGGCAGGCATCGATGGCGCCTATGGTATAGCCATCGGATATCTTCGCCATGGCACTGGTGTCCAAATTGGACACACCTCCAGAGTAATCACTGCAAAGAAAAGTAGACACGAAATGCAGATAAACCTAATATGGATCTATGGATTTATCCTCACTGTAGCAGCGTTTTCCAGGCATGCGACATGGCCCCATAGTCGGGGCGGGGAATGTAAATGAAACGATTGTACACCGACTGCAGCATCTTTTGATCCGCCTCCCAGGGCAGATTGGAGGTGCCCACAAATATGACCCGATCCTCGGGCGCAATATTCTTGATCAGCTTGGGCAAATCCTTCTTCAGGCGCTTAGGATCCGTGCGATCGGTTTTTGGTATCTTCTTCATGAATGGCCGCTCCGCATCGCCCATGTAAATGACAGCTGGCTGCAGCAGCCTGGAGACCTTCACCACCAAATGGATGAGCATAATGAGGCCCGACTTGCCCGGATATTTTCCCACAATATTGGCTGGGGTAAGGTCAAAGAGCACGGCGCCCACTTCCGTGCAAATGGCATGCAGCAGAGCCTTCTTTCCCGAGCCCCGGGGACCGGCCAGCAGTATGGAACGTATCAGCGGTGTGCAGTTGTGTATCGCATCCGAGCCCAGTGGCAGGATGCAGTACTCCGTGAGGACTTGGCGTATATCGCCCGGCGATGGATTCGTTCCATTGCGAGCGGTCAGCGCCTTGTCGCCCAGAAATTGCTTCAGCTTCAGCTCCGGATACTTGCGGATAATGCCATTGGTGACCAGTTCCTCGTACAGCGACTCTGTGGTGCGGTCAGGCGTCAGATCCTTCTCCTTTTTCTTCTTGTTCTTCTTGCCGGAGCGACGCGTCTTCTTGCTGCTCTTCTTGATCTTCTTGCCCACTGCCGTCTGCAGCAGTTCGATCTCCTGGCGCATCACATCGTCGACAGCGCGCCGGAATTCGAGCTCCACCTCCTGGTACTTGTCGCTGTAGATCATGTCCTCGTAGGCAGCCTGACTCAGCACACCCGTCTCGTCCTTGTCCCGCCAGGTATCATTGAAGCTATCGTAAAGAGGGAGATTATGCTCAATCTTTGACTACTTTTCATTGCCAATTCCGCTTACAGATCAATCTCCGTGCGTATGTCGGGCAGGCAGATGGATGGTGCCGGCTGGAAGCTCACGTCCTCCTCCTGATTCTCATTCACATTGAGATCGCCGCTGCGTGCCGGCGACTTGGACTTGTCTTTGGTCTTGCGCGACTCTTTGGAGGATCGTGCAGAGGAGCGGCTGTGCTCGCTCTCGGTGCCTGGTCGGCTGAAGATGTGCAGTGAGCCGCCTTGATCTTCCGTGGGAAAGTCGGGCAGCTTGCCCGTCTTCTCATAGCAATCCTTTACCCAGGCGCGGATCTCGTCAGCAATGTCCTCCTTCATGCTGGGCCCGTGCTTCTGTCGAATCTCCTCCTGGACGAGCCGCTGTCGCGTCTCGAACTGTTCCCCATAGACGAGCTGCGCCTCGTAGCGCTTGTCGTTGTGCTGCAGCTTCTCCAGCTTCTCGGCGCGTTCTTTGAGCACCGCTGCGGGGGGAGGGAGCATGCCAATCAGAATCATCTCCTCCATCTTGCGGCGGCGCGTTATCCTGCGTGCTGTGTGGCCACGCCACATTTTCTGGATCTTCATGGCCGCCAGCAGGCCGGAATCGCTGCGCTCCTTCTCACTGCGCTCCTCCGATTTGCCCTTCTCCTTGAGGATGCGTATCTCCTTCATGAAGTGGGCGCGCAGCCGGCCCTGGCGTGCCCGCTCGTGCATTTGGAGCATGCGTATGGCCTCGATCTCCGTGGTGACCGTCTCCTCAAGCTCGTGCTCCTCCAGCCAGCCCAGCTTGACGAGTATCTCCTGCATGGTTCGCTTGCGAAACTCCAGCTCATGCTGCCGCTCGCGCAGAAAGTAGCGGGGCACACGCAGCTCCGTCTCCATGGGCGTGAGACGAAGTCTGTCCACCACTGTGTCGTTGTAGCTGAACTCCATGAGATCAATGTTGACCAGATCGTGCTTGAGTTCTATGACACGCCCCAGGCAGGCATCCAGAAGTTTTCGCACCAACTGTCGCTTCTGCGGCTGGATCATCTGTGGAAGGAAACAGCCTTGAGGATGTTTGTCTGTAGATGGGATGCCACAGTACTTGCATTATCATAGACATCCTCCAGGCGATTGCTCAGGCAAATGTATCTCAAATAGAACTCGTAGAGACTCGACTGCAGCAGGGCCTTGGCATCGGCATCGGCTGCCACCGAGCCCACGGCTGCATTCATGGTGGCCACCGTTGTCTCCACATCCTGATGCTGACGCTCATAGTCAATGGTGGACAAGAGCTCGCATTCATGCTGCGACTGATGCCAGATTTCATTGAAATACGTGCTGGACATGATGAAGATATCCCTTTGAAAAAATTCAGATTTCTTGTTTGAATCAACAACAGACGCAGACGTTGCCATGGCACCCACTAAAACTACACATCATATACATTCATATATATAGTAGATATATAATACATTGTGGCCTCCCCTGGCAACACACTGGCCTGGAGATACGAATGATATTTTACATGGAATAAGCTTAAGTGTGGTGGGGGCGATTACACAGATAATAAATAGTTAACAATATAAGTAGTTGCTCCTCTGCTCTCTCTCTCTCTCCCTTTAGTTTCCTCTAAATGTTGTCTGTGGAACAATACTTGATCATGGATTTGGTGTGCTTAAACTGTATGCCATTTGTGGCCGCTAGCACTTCATTGATGAAGCTCTGCGAATTGTGTATGGTGGTGCCGCCCAGAATGATCTTGTAGCCAGAATTGTTCAACTGATGCACAGCCAGCGCCTCTTCATAGGTGGCACCGCCAATGATGAACACCACCACCTCCTGGGGCGGTCGTCGGAATGGGACCAGTTCGGAATTGATGGCCGGAAAGACGGGATCCAGTTCGCGTCCCTTGAATATATCCTCCAGCGTTTCCTTCAGCAGTGGCGTGTGCTGTGTGAAGACATTCTCCACACCCTTCAGACCCTTGATCAGATTTCTGGTTAGCTTCACGGCATCGGTGATCCGCACCATGTTAAAGAGATCGCCCTGGCGCACATGGTTGCCCGCATACTCGATCAGAGCGGGCACAATCTGAGCTCGTCCGCCGCGCGACTTGATGATCTGCAGCAGGCTGGAGGTATCGCAATTGGCATGACGCTCATAGCGAAGCGCATAGAGGGCCACCAGCTTGAGGGCATCCTCAATGGTGACCCGCTCGTCGGCAATCAGCTTCTTGATCCGCTGCAGCTGAGCCGAGTGCTCGGCCTTGCAGGCAATCTCCTGCTCCAGCTCGGACAACTCGAACAAGTTTCGCTTGTTGCTCAGCCCCGAGAGCTCGCCAATGACACACAGGTGCTTCTGCACTGTGCCCGACATCTTCTTGAACTGCGGATACGACTCGATGAAGTTCTTCATGTCCGCTATGCTCTCGACCTTTTTCTGATCGCTGGCCTTGCGCTGGAACTCCTCCATCAGCGTCTTGATGGTGGCTCCAATCTCGCCGTAGTTCGCGTACATGTTTGTCCCATAAAATTCATCCTGATCGCCGGACAAGACCAGCTCCTTGAAGTCCTTGGGCACATTGGGTCGGTCCGAGAGATCAACGCGATTGTTCTTAATCTGCAAGAGCTCATGGACCATGGCCTGGTAGGTCCACTGATGCAACAGCGGCGTCACAGGGTCATCTCGTCGATCCAGCACCAGCAGCAAAGGCGGCGCAGACCCATCCATATTCGAACGGAAATCAAACAGTGTCGAATCCTTGGTGATTTGCTCGTAGATCATCTTGGCCAGCAGCTGGGCCGCCTGGGAGCCAGCCCGGTACCGAATCACTGGATTCAGCTTCAGGGAGAGCAGGACAGCCGTGATGCCCTGCATGCTGCGTGTCAGTGCATCTGGCAGCCAGTTCAGATTCGCCATGCAGCTGGGTATGTTGAGGGAGAACAGATTGGGATTGACGCACAAATAGTCCGCGTAGAGCTCTTTCACCTCCCTCACCGACTCGGACTCGTCGCATTCGGCCAGGTATTTGATATCAGTGCGTGGTATAATGTTGCTAAAGTCTATAAAGAAGGTGCGCGTCAGTACTGGGGGATTATCATCAGTTCGGTCATATGTTGATTCACTCACATATGTAATACGCGCTGTATTTTGGGTTGCGCAGCTCATTGGCCAACAGCTGGATGTTCTGCTTGGTGGGGCGGATGAACACAATGCATTTGAGGTACTTGAGCCTCTCGTTGGAACGTCCAGAATCGAGGCGTTCGAACAGGTACACCTCCCGCTGCAGCATGTCCGACTGGCTAAAGGCCATGGAAATAATACTCGTCTGCAACAGATATGGAATATGGATTTCTATACAAGTTCCCTTATTGATTGCTTTCGCTCACCGTCTCCTTGTCCAGCAGGATGATCTTCATGCCCGGCCCCGACTCTGCGCACATTTTTTCAATGTACAACTTTATGCCGCTTATTAAATTCATGGTTTGTTTTTTAATTATAGGCGAAAATCCAACAAAAATATACTTATTTTTTCGCAATCAGTTGAACTAGAGGTGGACGGCCATCGATGACACTTGCACAGTAGATATAATAGTAATCGATAGCACAAATCCCATCGATAAATGATTTATGCGCCCTAAAATCAAGTTCAAACATATTTTTGGACTAGAGAATAATTGTATTTATTTGTGGTGGATAAATTGGCCTATGACTATAAATTATGTTCTACTGCTGCAGAAGAGCTGGCCTCTCCGCTGTTGCCTTCTCCAGCTTGGACTGCTCCAGCTTGTAGTTGCAGGCCCGTCCCAGTTGGAAAAGCTGCGTCAGACTCACAAACAGATTGACAGCAAATAGACTATAGTTCTTTGGTATGATCACCAGAGCATAGCGCGTCCAAATGAGATTCGTTGCACCTAGGGCAAGGCAGCCATTCGCGGAAATAGTGTCCGCCGGTCGGGTCAGATCACTTAGTCCGGCGATGACCAGACCCTGGGATGGAAAAAAGAAACAACAAATACAATTTTAAGATTAGAATAATTATACAACGAGAAGTAATCTATGTTCTCATTGACGGCAAATCTTTATAGAATGTTTTAAAAGCTCTCTCTACAAAAAATAAAAAATTCCACGAGAAATCCGCCAAATCATTCAACTTTCAGTTATCAAAGTGGCGCGTGTGGGAAGTGGATCGGTCTCTCTCTCCCTCCTGCCGCTTTCTCTAGGGGTTCTCTATGAGAGGCACAATTGCGCATTTATCGCGGCGCTGAATTCTGAACAGGTTGTCCCCCCCGACATAAACAAATACTAATAAAACACAATATATGGCAACAGAAGCGCCCGCCCACAGATTTGTTTATCAATGTCGCTGCGATAATGAAAACTGCCAAAGGACGCAGCTGTCAAAGTTATGTAACGCTCCCGATTCCGACAACTTACCCACTTGACGATCGGTGCCCAAAAGAATATCGTCTTTGGACCTAAACAGAGGAGAATTGGTAAAGAAATCAATTTATTGGCTGCTTCTTGAACAACTCACCTGCTGGATGCATCCAGAGAGGACGCATCTTGGGCGGCACAAACTTATCACAGACTCCAATGAGGCCATTGTACACCTTGGAGTGGATGCCCTTACCCACTGAGGCAAGCGCTGCAGCTGGAGGCTTTGGTGGCATTCTATTACTGGAGGGTACTGAACGTCCAACCTTTCCAAACGACTGCCGCGAGAAACTAAATTGATGTTCGATAATGAGAGCTGAGAACAGATGATTCGCGCTGTTCTAATCAAGCTTCAATTAATTGATTAGAAGCCTTAGTCTGGTAATAGTAAAAGACTGGAACGTGATACAAGTGCTGGAGAGCAGAGCGGCGTACCCAAACCGAAGTAGATCTGTGACAGCGAAGCGCTCATCGGCAACTGAGCTTTTTGTTCTGTCAAGTCTGGGGTCCGTCCGTCTCTATGTTTATGTTTTAGTAGTTTTACTAGCGCGATTCTATTATCAGCAGGCATAAAAGTCTATAGACTTATACATATGTGCCTATATATTTTGTATGTAAATGTGGCCCCCCCACACTAGCTGAAGCCGAATGTTTGTGCACGGGTGGGCACTAGTATTATCAGAATTTGTTTGGATAGCCATCTGACACCTTCTCGCCACAGCACATGTGTGCAAATAAGTAAAGATAAGAATGCAATGCGCTACCCATAGATTTTTTAATATAGGCAGAAGTCACTTTTGTAATCCGTTTTTAAAAGGGCGAATATATCCATCACTATAGGCAGTCGGAACAAACGCTAAAGAGAGCGTATATTTAAATTCAAATCCATCAAAATTTGTGTGTTGTGTTGGCTGTGTGTTGCTGTTTTGGACCTGTTGGAAAGAAATTCGAATTAGAACAAATGCAAATCTGGTTTAGTTCTTAGCCCGTGCACCTAGTCCGTAAAGTACTGATCGATGATGTCCTGAGCCCGTGTATGAATTTCCTCAGCCTGATGGTCTAGCAGGCTCTCAATTTTGGCCAGACCCCCACACTGCGCAACTAAGTTGGCCACCGTCTTCACATCTGAGTCGGCGACCGATTTGAGCATATTGTCTAGTGCCTCAAGCACAATCTGGAACAAAAATATGGTTACTCCTGGACATGGACTTTAACAAAGGGTAATCTCTCTCTTACCATGATAACTGGCGTATCCTGGCATGAGAGGATATCACAGAACGGCGCAACGACACCCTCCTTGATCAGTGTGTAGACCTGTTCGCGGTTGCCAATTAAGATCGCGTTGCTAACGGCCCAGGAGGCCACCGTCTGCATCTTGAAGTGAACGCTTCTCAAGTTCTCAATGATTTGGGGCACGAGTCCCATATTGATGATGGCCTGCAGCTGTGCCTGGTTGCCTGCGGCGACGTTCGAGAGAAACCAGACCGCATTCTTTCGTATGTTCAGATCGGGATGGGAGAGCAGGACCGTAATGTAGTAGAGCGCCCCACAGTTGAGCACCACCTGTGCCTGATCGTCCGATCCAGACACTATATTAACCACAGCACGCAGAGCGGCTATCTGTACCTTGACCTCGCCACTGCCCAGCAGAGGTATCAGCTTGGGCACCACTCCGCTCTCAATCACCATTTGTATCCGCTCGCTTCCGCCGTCGGTCAGATAGCTAGTCGCCCAGACCGTGTCCACCAGGATGTTCGTGTCCGTGTGATCCACGAGCACATTGAGTGCGTTCAGAATCTCGTGAATGTTGCCGGTTGGCAGCGATTGACCCTTGCTGCGGCACAAGTTCACGATTGCCCAGACGACAATTTGCAATAAGGAAAGCTTTGTATCTAGTTTCGCGAACGACAGCAGCGGCTGGACCACGCCGTGATTGACAGCAAAGCTGCACAACAAGGGACTGTCGCCGATGATATTACCCAAGGCCCAAACGGCCTGTTCGCGCAACCGCTCAGCGGGAGCTCCCAGCAGCTGGACGAAGACAGGCACTGCGCCTGCGCCGACGACCTGCGAAAACCAAACCCCCAAGGCACACATCCCCCTCCCTGGATTAGGACTTTTCTCTATTAAGTTTTCATTCGTTACCTGATTGGTTTGATCTGAGGTGCCAGAGGCAATGTTGGTTAGCGCCCAGGCAGCCTCAAATTGGAGCAATGGGCGATTGTGGTTTCTCAGACATTCGACCAGAATGGGCAACATGCCGCTCTGGATAACTTCGTTGATGGGTGGATTCTTGTCCGAGGATAGAAGCTTTCGGGCTGCCTGGACGGCGTCGAACTGTTGTTCTGGCTTGCTGGCATCCATTGCCAGTTGCTTAAAGACAATAATGGAATAGAGCTTTAGCTCATTCGCGTCTATCGTGGACTTAATCATTTTCCAGTTTTACTTTTAGTATATGTGTTCTCAATGTTAACCCAATTTAAATGAGACGTATGTACGTATTAATGGTTCGGATTGAAGTCAAAGGCGACTAGATTTATTTTAAAAGTGTCGAGTGCATTGAACACTTTCGATATCTTCTTGACACCCAGAAACACGCTGCAAAGCTGCTGCTGTCCCATTTAAACATAAATTCACATTTTAAGCCATTGTCGGAGAATCAAACTCAGCAAATAATACCTAAATATACGGCTTTTACATCCAACTGGTTTCCAAATCGAAGTTTCTGTGGAAGTTGGATATACAAAAATCTAAATCCTTTCTTCTATATAGAGTTTCCAGTAAAAAGACGTTCGTTTCACTACTTTCTAAAGTCTTACAATGTATTGGTTTATTTGTTGAAGATCACAAAATGTCCAATAATTAATGCTCGTATGAATAAAAACTATACGATACGCGAAGCCTCCACGTTTACAACTTAAGTAGTACGAATCACGTTCATAAGGCAAAACACCATAAATAATAATGGTCGACAAAGAGTGCATCAAAGCAGAAACTACACAGGGTAGATCTGCCATACGCCTTTGGGATCCTTTCGTTAACGATGTGCGTTGTTTATATATTACATATATAGGGAGAGGGCGATATGGGGGGGGTATAGCACCAATTCGATGGATATTCTCTACTGCGTGATGGCGGGCTTTTCTTCCTGCGCCTTCTTCAGCTTCTCCTGCTCCTGTTGGTAGTAGAAGGCGCGTCCCAGCTGGACCACCTGCGTCAGGCCGACAAAGAGATTCACAGCGAACAGACTGTAGTTCTTGGGTATGATCACCAGCGAGTAGCGTGACCAGACGATGCCCGTGGCCGCCAAGGCAGCGCACGCGGGTATAGAAATTGCGTCCGCTGGCCTGGCCAAATCACTTAGTCCTGCTGCCACGAGCCCCTACAAGCAGAGGGAGTGGAGAGATGTGTTAGCTTAGTTTTCCGCAATCCACACGCACACACAAACGCAAACACAAACAGTTATCAGGCGCGTCCGGGCAGGTTGCTCGCAATAATCAAATAATTTCGTTTAATGGTACCTGCGCACAGATTTCTCTATGGTCGCTGCGATTTCAATGTGTGCGCGATAATGAAAATTAGCGAAGGTCGTGCGATGTTCCCAGTTATGTAACGCGACTGGGGGAATCGCCAACACTTACCCACTTGAAGACGGGCGCCCAGAAGAAGATCGTTTTGGGACCTGAAAGGGAACCACAGTAAGTTGGTCAAGAATCACCGATGAACTAAGCCGCGATGGGAATGGAACTCACCAGCTGCGTGCATCCACAGCGGACGCATCTTGGCGGGCACAAACTTGTCACAGGCCCCAATGAGGCCATTGTACACCTTCGAGTGAAGACCCTTTCCAGCGGAGGCAGCAGCTGTTGGCGCTGGTGGTGGTTTTGGCACGGGTGGAGGTGGCTGTTGAACGGCTGTTGACGACGACATTATTGTGCTTTTGACTTGAGCGAAAAAATTCCACGCGCTGTGCTGTGAATGTGAACAATAATAGTGGCGGGGGCCAGACAAGACACCTCCAACCGGACTGAACAGCAATGAGAAAATAAAATTTAGTAGGAAACTACGAACAACAAAAACCTCGAACCAGCTCTGTCCACGCGTCGCGCACGTTAGTGGAGAGTGGGGCGCGCACCATGAGAGAAGCTCTCCCCACACATACAATCATACGGGAACCAGAACAGCTGAGAGCGATAAACATTTACATATTCGTATTAAACACTCTCTCGACTATCTATAAATGTGCTAAAATCATTTATTTACTATATAATTTAATATATTATACAAATACAGATCCACATCTAACAAGTTTGGGTAACGAAGTATTTTTTGCTTCATTTCAGCAGGTTGTTTCACTCAAACATCCTTGACCTTGACTTTCACAGTGGTGTGGTGTTGGGGACCAAATGTGCCAATTTCCGCAGCTGCGTAATGTTGACGGAAGCAAATAGTTCTCGAAATAAATGCAATACACGCAATGCATTCTAAATTCTAAAAAAGCTTCTGAATTTCAAAAGAAATCACGTGACGTGGGTATCAGTGCTGCCCTTTAAGCTTATTTAAGGCTAGAATTGGCATTTTTAGAGAATAGCTTTCAAAAGCAGGCCTGTTTTAGCTAAAAACGTATGTGGCATCTCTTGTGGATCTTATCGTTTCGTTAAATATATCGTTATCGTTCAAACCCTAAGATATGATTGTTGGAAAAACAATTGTTACTTGTGTGTATGGAAAAGCTTTCCATAACAGTGGTTAAATAACACTGCTCACAAATGTAAATAAATGGTAATTAATGATAATAAGCAGCAACTCGGCCGCCACCTGGTATGACCATATTGTTTTAGTTCTTCGTAACTTGAACGGAATAAATTCCAGAAGAGCGATTTTTTTGTTATTAATACCCGGTACACAATATAGCTATCCATGTCTGTCTGTCCGTCCTTCTTGATGACCTATAAAAGCTAGAGAAAGCAAATTTTATGTGCAGACTCCTGTGCTATCACACAGAATCAAGTTTACTTCAAATCTCGAAAATCTTTGCCAATTTGAAATTCACAAGAAATTATTATCTACCAGATAGCAGAATTCGGATCATTATTATAGCAAGAATAAAGCAAACAATTTCCCGTGGCTGACTCCCTCTCCACGTTCAATGAGCGAGATGTAACGGAATGTAAACAGATCATACGATTTGTTTTGTTTTTTGTTTTTATCGTTTTCATTAGTTAGAAATGTATACATATGTAATTTCAATTACAAATCAAAGGCGTACATAATATTAAATTATTCCATATAAATCAAATAGTTCTACAATTCTTGCTTTTTCGTTCGTGTATTCCTGTGTTGGTATATCGGGTTAGCAAATCGGTTTGGCTTGCCCCCGTTCACTATACAAATCGAATCATGTTTTCTGGCGACCCACATGCACATTTATTTAGGTGTTTTATAATTTTCTTAACACAGAATTGAGAGAAGCTAAAACTGATGACAAGAGTTCGTTTTTATATCCGGCTGGGCTCTTTGTGTTTTCTCTTGGAGCCGTAACTGCTGCTGCTGCTGGCTGAATACTACACTTGTGTGTTGGTTTTGGGCTGCTGCTGCTGGCCGATGGTGCAATTAATTTTGTTTTGGGCTGGGTTTTGTTGGATTTTGAGTGGTTGAAAATATATATCATTGCTATCATTATTATGTGAAGTGGTTTGCTGCTCCCCTATTTTTATACACAAGCTTAATGTGTAAGTAAATGTAAGTTTTAGCACTTTTCGCCAAAAAATTCTGTCTGTCTGTTTGCACGCGTGTGTTTAACTACCGACTTACTGCCGTCGCTGCCGTTCTGGTTTCTGGTTTTGGTTTTTCTGTGGATCCTTAAAAGTTGAATGAGTTCATTGGTAGCTTGTCAGCATTCGGATCAAAGTTGTATTGTGTTCCATCGGATGTGGGTGCCATGTTTGTTTGTTCGCCCTGTTGGAAAAATAAATAAACACATTCCAGCAATCAGAAAAATGGCGTTCGTTTAGTTTTAAGTCGTCCGGACACTCACCTCATCCGTAAAGTACTGATCGATGATTTCGTACGCCAGTTTATAAATTTCCACATTCTCGTGGCTCTGCAGACGCTCAATCTTGGCCAGACCTTCGCACTCCTCAATGAAGTTTGCCACCGTCTCCACATGTGAGTCGGCCATTTTGAGCATATTGTTTAATCCATCAAGCACGACCTGGAAAAGACACGGTTACTCCTGGAAGTGGGCAACAGAATAGGCACATCTCTTACATTGATAACTTGCGTATCCTGGCATGAGAGGAGATCACAGAATGGCGGAATGACACCCTCCTTGATCAGTGTGAAGACCTGTTCGCGGTTGCCGCTAATGGTTAGATTGCTGATAGCCCAGGCGGCCTCCTTCTGTGTCTGGAATTCACCCTTGCTCAGGTTCTCAATGATTTTGGGCAAGAGACCCACATTGATGACGGCCTGCACTTGTGACTGGTTGCCGGCTGTGATATTGGAGAGGAACCAGACAGCTTCCTTTCGTATCTTCTCCTTGGGATGGGAGAGCAGGACCGGGAAATAGGAGAGTGCCTCATAGTTGAGCACCACCTGCGTCTGCTCGTCCGATCCAGTCACAATATTGCCCACAGCACGCAGAGCGGCTGTCTGTACCTTGACCTCGCTATTGCCCAGCAGAGGTATCAGCTTGGGCACCACTCCGCTCTCAATCACCATTTGTATCTGCTCGTTTCCGCCGTCGGTCAGATAGCTAATCGCCCAGACCGTGTCCACCAAGATGTTCGTGTCAGTGTGATGGATGAGCACATTGAGTGCGGGCAGGATTTCGTGAATGGTGGCGGCTGGTGGGGGTGGATCCTTGTTGCGGCACAAGTTCACAATCACCCAGGTGACATTGCGCAAGAAGGAAATGGGTATGTCGGGCTTGATGAACGACAGCAGTGGCTGGACCACGCCGTGCTTGATGACAAAGTCGCGCAACATGGGACCGTCGCCGATGATATTACCTAGGGCCCACACGGCCTGTTCGCACACATTCGCAGCGGGAGAGTTCAGAAGTTGAAGGAAGAGTGGCACTGCACCTGCGCCAACGACCTGTAATGCATCCACACATACCACGCCCCAAGATTAGAACTTTCCTCTGGCAGGCATTGAGCCCTGTATGGATGGGGGGCTGTATTCGTTACCTGATTGGTTTGATCTGAGGTGCCAGAGGCAATGTTGGTTAGGGCCCAGGCAGCCTCAAACTGCAGCATTGTGTGATTGTGATTCTTCAGGCACTCGACCAGAATGGGCAATATGTCGCTCTGGATAAGATCGTTGATGGGTGGATTCTTGTCCGAGGATAGAAGCTTTCGGGCTGCCTGGACGGCGGCCAACTGTTGTTCTGGCTTGCTGGAATCGGCTGCGGCCTGTGCCAGCTTCTTCAGATTAATGGAAGTGGGCAACTGCTCATCCTCGTCTGTGTTCGAGTCCAAGTTCGGCACATTGCGGCGCTTCAATATGGTCTCCTCGCGCTTGTTCTTCCTCAGCTCAACCGTCACCTCATTGCGGCGGCGGCGCATCTCCTAAATAACGATCAAATGCAATATTTTTGTTGTGTTAAATAAATGCCAATTGGGCGGAGGGGGCGTCCAGCGGTTTCCACTTACATCCTGATCCTTGCCTTTGTTTTTGAAGTTTTGTAAACGATTCTGCTCCAACGACGTCATTTTGTCGGCTCTGTGTGTGTGGGTGTGCGAGTGAGGGAAATATATTATTTTAAAAATGCGTATACTAAACAATCAATTGGGTGGCGTCCACCTCCTGAGAGGCATTCAGTAATTTGTTTCAATTACAGAGGCGAAGAAAAAATTTAATCGCACGCACACATAAACACAAAGAACAGGGCGCAGGGGCACAGCAGCAGTGAAAAAAAAAAATATATGTACGTCGTCCATCCGTCCCACACAATCGAATCGACCAACACAATTGCACAGCACAGAGCAATACAAAGTCACAGCAATAGCAGCAGCAGCAGCAGCACGATGGCGATGGCGTAGACGAAAAAAAGAAATGGCGAAAAAAAAGATGATATTTAGCTATGCATATCACTTGTTTTACCATTAAAATCCACTGGAATGTGTTCCACTTACGTTTGCAGCTGAAATGAGGTGTTTTAAATACGACACTGGCACTTTTTCGCGTATGAAAAAGTGATTTCGATTTTTCTTTTCTTTTTATAAAAATTGCAATTCGTGACAGCGACGTACCTGAAGTTGGCTTCGGTTGGGAAGGGTGTGTATCGATATATATCGGCAGTTGGTTCTGGCAACGCTGTTTTCAGGGCAGTATTTCAGCAATCGAGTACGGCAACGCTGTTTTGAAACGTACGCATATATTTCGCTTTATTTCTGAAGGTCAGAGAGGTTTCTTTTATCCATAAATCCACGGTCGTATATCGGTTTATAAAAGTATATTTAATCAAGTTCCAATCTATTTTTATAAGGTATATTAAAGTACTTTTCAAAATGACCGCCACACTCCATTTAGCGCACAAAAAAAACCGACATTTTTCGCTCTCAAATCGTGGTGGTTTTTTTTTTCGAAATTTGCTCTCTTTTTCGTGGTGAAATTCGCTCTTTTGTAGTGTGAGCTGCAAGTTCTTAACGGGGTATGGGAAAAATTTCACAATATGGGGAAATGAACTAGCATAATTGTTGTGCAACTTTGGAACGGAATGGATATTATAGAATAGAGATATTGTTTGTAATTTCAGGCTTCAATTAATGCAGAAACTACTCAGTCTCTGTTTTACAGATATTAGCGAAATTTTGCAGCTCACGGGTACCAAAAACAGGTATCAGAACAGGGATTAATGTATTTATAAAACACAAAACATATGCGTTAATAGGGAAAAAACATGGCAATCTAAGAAAAATGTAATATTAATGTTTCAAAGTAGCTTGTAACAACAATTTCACATTAATTAAATGGAAATAGGGTATACAAATGTCCATACGCATTACATTAAGAAACTTGGTTGACCAGCAACAATGACAGAATGTGACCGGAGTTCACACTTACGTTTTATACTCTAACCGTTTTTGTTTGAACCCTATTATGTAAACAATCCAATAAAAATGAGTTCTGAAAACTAGCCAATCCTGATCCAAATTTATTCAGGAATTGGATAAAATCATTTTTTTAGAGTTGAGAGGGCCAACACGCTAATAATATTAAACCGAATATCAAAATCGAGGAATATCATAGTCAGTATATTTACGGTATATTTTAAAAATGATAAGGTATATTTTAATATCTTTCTGGGGGTCAGACGGTATATTTTATCGATAAATCCACTGGTCGCAAGGCAAATTTAATTTCTAATTTTTTACTTCTTTTCTGGTGCTGTGATTAACTAATTCGGTTTCTATAGACTGGCTCAAGACTTGGCACCTGAACAATTGCCAGACAGTAATACTGCAACTCAATAGAAACCGGATCGGCCTGTACCAGAATGAAGCCTCAGCCGCGCTTAAGCTTGAGCAGCATGTCGCCGCATCACAGCAATCCCATTGCTGACTCTACCAGAATTGATGGCACTCCAGTGTAAGGACTGTGTCACACATATCTGATCTCTACTACTAAACGCCTTTTGTTTGTTTCTTGTAGAGCTCCTCGCCATTCGCCGGCGAATCTCTCGCACAGAGCTCTGAGTCTCGAACGGAGCCACAATACAACTAATGGCAGCCTGGGAAGCCGCACCGCGTCATCGACATCCACAATATCGCGGCAGAAGCTGAACCTCAGTCAGCTGGATCCCAAGTATGTAAAACGATTCAACATCAATCCCTTCCTTCCCCAATGCCGACTGTACGCTTGCAGAACTTTTGCGGATGTGCACAGTAGTGGACTGGCCTCGCGGATAGTCGCATATCATCACGAGAGCACGGTGGGCGCGCGTCGTGGCCTACATCGTAGCATGTCTGTGAGCAATCTGTACAATCCACTGAAGCAGCCAAGAAGGACCCCCTCGTCCCCACTGCCATACAGACCATCGCCACCGGCACTGTCCATGACACGAATTGCGCCGCCAGAGCGCAGTTTCTACTGCGGCAACACGCTGCCGGGGCTGCTGCGCTCCAATTCGGTGGTGGGTGTGCCCAAGGCGAATAATGAACACGAGCAGCTGTCGCGCGAGAATCGCCCCATCCTGCATCCACATCCGCCGCAGCATGAGAGCGAGCCCACCAGGAGTGTGCTGGAAGAACTCAAAGAGATCTCTCGGAAGCGTATCAACAGTGGGGTAAGTGTTTGCGTGCTGGGATCTTGTGGCAAGGGCTCAGGCTTCGATTTTGTTCAGGACACACAAAAGCAGCACGAGTTCCTCAAGAGGAGCTGCCAGCGCTTTGGCGACTTCGTGGACCATCATCCGTCTCCCGCGACGACCTTCAAAAGGCAACGAGAGCTGAGTGTGGCAGTTCCACTGAGACACCATCATGCGGCGACAATGGTGCCGCCACCGCAAGCGCCGCCGACACAGACACAGCATCAGCTGCAGGCCACGGAGGCCATTTCACCGGAGCAACTGGCAAAGCGTCGCAACTGTAGCTACAACAATGACATTGCCTCCTCGCTGAGTTCCAGCCGACGGCACGTGAGCAAGCGCAAGCTGTACGACATGCGGGAGAGCATGCGGCAGACCAGCATGGAGGGCCCAGCCGGTGGCAGCTCACCCGAGATCTCCCCCAGCGCCCATGTGTCCAAGATGCAGCGCAAGATTGAAGCCGAACCCATATCCAAGGCACAGAGTGTGCCGACTGTAGCAGTGCCAGTAGTGGCGCCACCACGCACCATCTCGGCCCCGACTCTGGGCCAGCAGCAGCAACAGATCAATGCGGAACACCAGGCTGCACTGGAGCTGCCTTTGGCTGCCTCCAAGCCTAAGCTCACGCTATTCAATGCCAAGCATTCGCAGGAGCAGCTGCAAAAGCGGCAGACGAAACATTATGATCTCGACAGTCCCGACGTGGAGGCTGGCGAATACGCGGGCATACAGTTTGTGAAGCCCAAGCAGCAGAACTCCATGGGTGGCGTGAAGAATCCCAGCGTCGAGCGCACACACAAAACGAAGCTGGCCATTATGCTGAGTGGGCTGCGCGGCGAGATCTACCAGGGAGATGAACCAGACGAAATGGACGCACCCGTCAGTCCAAAGACACCCATCAAACCGATTGTGCCAATGACATCCACAACCCTCACAACAACGACCAGCCTCTCGACAATAACCAAGACCACGACAACGTCCAGCAGTGACAAGCCAATTATATTGAGTGAAAAGGTGATTGTACCAGCAACAGGAACAGCAACAGCAACAGGAATAGCCACAGCCACAACGGCCACGATAAATGGCTTGCAGCCAAAGCTTCTCTTTGGTCAAGCCCCAGCAACAGCAGCAACAGCAGCGACAGCAGCAACAGCAGCAACAGCAGCGACAGCAGCACCCAAAGAGTCATCAAAGGAAACGCCAGCCACAACAACTTCGAGCTCTCCGGCAGCCACACCAGTGCTGACATTTGGAAGTCCAAAGTCCACAGCCACTGCCACGGAGGCACCTTCGAAACCAACGTCAGCATTTGCCGCCCCAAGCAGTGCCCCAGCGGCCGTACTATCATTTGGCAAAGCGCCGACAGTAGGCACTGCCACCCCATTCAAACTGGATAGCAATCCCAGTCCCAGTCCCAATTCCATAAACAAGATGAATGGAGAACGAACTACATCGACGCCTGCAACTACAACGACTTTCAGCATGCCAGCAATGAACTTCGGGAGCAACAGCACCACCGCGACAAGCACAGCCGCATTTGTGTTTGGAAAACCGGCGGAGACCAGCGGAGCAGCAGGAGCAGCCGCGAAGCCTCCTGTCTTTAGTTTTGGCAGCACCACAGCAGCCCCACCAACAGCTACACCGACAGCAACTCCAGCTACATCCTTGTTTGGAAATCAGCCACAGAACAACAGTTTTAGCAGCGCATTCAAGCAGCCGGAAGCGATCAAAGCCAGCCACACAGTGGAGCCAGAGCCAGCGAAGCCTTCCGCCATAATTGGAATAAAGTCGAGCTTCGGCGCCAACAGTTTTGGCAGCGCATTCAAGCCGCCCGCAGCAGCAGCAGCAGTCACAGTTGCTCAGCCGACAAATGCATTCAGTTTCACGGAAACAACAAACACAGCTGCTGCAGCAGCACCACCACCAAATCTCTTTTCGTTTGGTGGTGCGGCAGCCGCAAAGCCAGCGCCAGCGGCAGCACCGGCACCAGCGCCCACCAACTCAGGGAACATGTTCGGACAGAGTGCAGCTGCAGCTACACCGGCACCCTTTTCCTTTGGCGGCGCTGCAGCAGCAGCCGCCTCCACCACACCAAACACCGTCAAGGAGCCAAACAAGCCAGCATTTGTATTTGGAGGCGACACCGGCGCCACAACTGCTGTGCAGTCGAATGGCAGCAACACCAACACCAACAACTTGTTCAACTTTGGGGGAGGCGGCACTAGTGGCACTCCTTCCTTTGGCAGCGCCGCATCGACCAATGCCACCCCGTCCAACAGTGCCTTCAGCTTCAATGCAGCGCAGAAGCCGATCGGCACTCAGAGCGGCATTAATGCCGCTCCAGGAGCCGCCACAGCCACCAAACCATTTTCATTTGGTGGCGGACAGCAGCAGGTGAATGGAGCAGCCGCCTCCACCGCTTCATCGCCAGCGGGAGGATTCTCCTTTGCGGCCGTTGCCAAGAAGAACGAGCCAACCACCAATGGAGGAGCGAGTATGTTTGGAACGCCCAACAACGCCAGCACGGGCGCAAAGACGAGCTTCAGCTTCGGCGGCAGCAGCAACAATCAGAGTGGCCCAATCGGCGCAGCAGGACAGCAGCAGCAGCAGCAGTCAGGCCCGGGTCAGCCGGGTGGATTCTCCTTTGCCGCTGTCGCCAAGAAGGAGACCAGTGGCGCCAGCATGTTTGGCCAGCCTGCAGCCGCCACACCAAGTGCGTCCATCAAGCCAAGCTTCAGTTTTGGTGGCGGCAGCAGCAGCAGCAGCAACACTCAAAATGCAGCACCCGCTGCGGCGCCAAGCTTCGGCGGATTTGGAGCACCTGCAGCCCCCGCTACTGGCAATCAGAGCAAACCCTTTGCGTTCGGTGGCAACACAGCCGCAGCGCCCAGCGCAAATCCTGCCATGGGCGGCAACCTGTTCGCCAATGCGGTGAGCGCCGTTCAGAATCAGGCCAAGCCGGGCGGCTTCTCGTTTGGCGGAGCAACAAGCAAGACGAACACCCAACAACAGGCGGTGGCTCCACCACCGGGCAACGCTCCCTTCTCGTTCGGCGGAGCAACAGCAGCCCCTCCGACCATCAACCAGAACGTAAATACGGCCAAGCCGTTCAGCTTTGGCGGCGGCGGCGGTGCCAGTGCCTTTGGCAGTCCCAGTCCATCGCCTGTACAGCCAGCAGCAGCAGCCCCCAGTCCGGGCGGCGGAGGAGCCTTCAGTTTCGGCACACCATCGGCGAGTGTGGCGCCCGGCATGTCGCAGCAAATAAACGCTGGCAATATGTTTGCCCTGCCGCCAAACACTTCGGAGCCACGCCCCATACGACGTGCCACCAGGCGGCTGCAAAAGTAGGAGCAGCCCTGCCCTGCCCTGCCCTCAAATTTGTATGTTTATTTTGAAATTTTTGAATGTTTCGTCATTAGTTCAATTGATTTATGTGAAGAATAAAAACAGCAAACAATTGCCAAAATCTGCGATTTCCCATTCCCATTCCCATGCCCCCAAACTGAACACTCGATCGAAGGGGTTTCGATCCATTTCCATTTCATGCTTGGTATTCTTTACTTTTATTAAAAGTTTCAGAACTCAGCTGCTCTGTCGGGCTGCCTTCCTTGCTCTGCCCCTTCTCTTCCTTCATTAAATCACCATCTTTTTTTTTAAGTTCAATTTGTGTGTGAGTGTTGGTGTGTGTGTGTGTTTGTGTGGCTTAAAGAGAACAAACTCCGGGGCATTGCGCTTCACAATTGATTGATTGATTGATTTGTTTTTAAAAAAATAATAACTTTAAAATTAATTAATTGGTAATTAATTAATTAATGTGTGTGTGTTTGTTTGTGTTGTGTATATAAAATATAGAACTATATAAATGTAAGTGTTAAAGCAAAGTGTGTGGGCGGGGGTTTAAAAGGAAATTAAAAAGCAAATACAAAATGTACAAGAAGATGCGCCGTAAACATAAACATAAACGTAAACATTACGTGTACGTGGGTGTACGGGTGTTAAGTAAATTATTATGTATTATTTAAAAAAAATAAATTACAATTTGTTTTTGTTTTGTTTATTCCTTTGCCTTTCCGCTAGCTGCATCGCGTTCTAGTTTGAGTTCTAGACTACAGAGAAGGAGAGATTCCTTGGACATATGTATGCATGTGTATGTAGGTAGGTATGTAGGTAGGACCGTACAAATTAAGGAATTTAATTTGCGCTTGCCTTGCATTAATTGAATAGTATTTGTATATCGATAATTAATTAATGAATTAATCCGTTTCATATGCTAATTAAATAGTTTATGTACGATTAAGTGAATTATGTGTGTGTGTATTGTATTAATTTTAATGCATATTTTCACAAGTGTTTTTGTTTTTTGTTGTTGTTGCTGTTGTTTATCCTTTTCCATTGCATAATTTTTGTTGGTTTTTTTCCATTTTCTTTTTCTTTTTTCTCTCGCTATTTTCCATACAAATAAATGTAACTAAATTTAACTAACTTTCTGATTGCTCTGCTTGGCCACCCCAACCAACTTGTTGGACAAGTTCCTCCTACTCCTCCTCCTGCCTCTCCCACTCGCTTATCATCATCATTTTTTTTTTTGTGCTACAAACAGAAATGGTCAACAGAAAAGTAGTTTTAGTTGCGTAAAGAACTAGAGTGAGTCGTAGAATATAAAACTTAAGTGAAGAAACATTCTATAAACAATTGGTTTAGACATGCGCCCACAGCCTCCCCCCCTCCTGCCGCACCAGCTCAGGCGGGAGGTGCGGGCACTCATATGTATGCGTATTCTATAACATAAATGATACAATTTCACGAATTCACGAATAATCAGAGTAGAGCAGAAACGTTGAGTGTGCACCCCCCCCACATAACATATATAGAATAAATGTAAATGTAATTAATGTTGCAATTAAAAGGTAGTAGTAGTTGGAGTGCGAGTGCCTCTTCAAACTCCTTCCTCTCCCTTCTCTGTTGGTTAATTTATGCTTCAAAATTTATTGAGTCGCGCGTACAACGTTGTATTGTATATGTCGGAAGCTGTGGGGGGCTTGGGGCTTGCGGCCTGGGGACTCTCACTAACATTCTGGATGATTGTTTGATTGTGTGTGTGTTTGGGTTCTCCTTCTTCTTCTACTTCCTCTTTCGCTTAGGCCTACGTTTACGCTTACAAAACTTACGCCATAAATTATATATGTAAATAAATTTTGTGGTAAATTAGTTGTTACACATATATGTATATATATACACATATATATATATTCCATTTATGTATATAATCGTACGAAAAATTGTTGCGTTCAGTGTCATGTCCAGTGTCCAGGGTCCAGTGTTCCACCGGATCGTAGGGCCCGGGCTGTGTGCTCCCTGGGTGCGGGTGCGCAGCCCCTACCGCTTTTAGTGCTGCTTGTAGTTCGCTTTTTTTTGTGTGGAAACGGCGTATCTGTATCTCCTCACGCTGTGGCATTGTTCAGCAGCTGCAGCTTCACTTTCAGCTCCGCGAATGTGGGTCGCTTGGCCGGATTCAGATCCCAGGCCTGGCGCATCATCTCATAGATTTCGGGTGGACAGCCCTCGGGCGCCTCCATTTTGTAGCCCACTTCCACGTGCTTGACCACATCGGCCAGGGGCTAAAAGAAAACACACACACACAAATATATACAGAATGAGCTTTGAGGATTCATTTGATTCATTGATTACATACAATTCTGGGATAAGGCACACGCCCAAAGGAGTAGATTTCCCATAGCAGTATGCCAAAGCTCCACATGTCCGATTTGTTGGAGAAGCGCTACAGAAAAGAGGGTCAAGGGTGTTAGGCAGTGGCAACAGGCAACAGGCATCAGGCAGGCAGCAGCAGCTGTGTGGCGACACTTACCCCATTCTTGAGCGCCTCGGGTGCTGTCCATTTGATGGGCAGCTTGCCAACATCGAGATTGTAGCATTCCTCGCGTGCCAAACCGAAATCGGATACCTTGGCCACACAGTCCTCGGATATGAGGACATTGCGTGCAGCCAGATCGCGATGCACAACCTTTTTGGCTTCCAGATACTCCATGCCAGAGGCAGTGTCGCTGCAAGGGCAAAGGGCACAACTGTTAAGCAGCTGCAGCTCAGTGAATTAAAGTATTTTGTGGCTTACAAGGCAAATATAATTTGATCCTTTTTGGTTATGTGCTGTCGTCCGCGCGAACGTAGGTAATCAACCAGTGATCCCTTGCTCATGTACTCCGTAACCAGATACAGATGCTTGCTGGTGAACACCAGGCCGATAAACTTCACCAGGTTATCGTGCTCCAGGGTGCTGCCAAACAGAAAGGATACACAATTTAGTTGGAGTTCCATGCAGCGGCAGAGTATTTTGTAGCCCTTACGTCATGACGGATGCCTCTGCCAGAAACTTTTGCACGGCGCCCTCGTCCTTGAGCATCTTGACGGCCACCTTCTCGTTGCGCAGAATGCCCAGCAGCACATCCCCGAACTCGCCCTTGCCAATGCTCTCGCGCAGCTGGAGCTCCGCTTCGGGTATGACCCAGCCCTTGTCCACGAAATCCTTGGAATTGATGCAAAACTCTTGCTTCCCCAGCTTTGGCAGGCATTTGATTAGCTGTGTGCACAGGCCATCCGCATCCGCTTCATAGTGCTGCAAAGCAAACGGGCGAGGGAGAGAGAGAGCGAGAATTAGCCATAGATTGGGGATATATTTGTGGCATTTCTTACCGCCACGAGCTGTCCCAGATTCTCAAAGTACTCCTCGTCATCGATTGTTAGCTTATTCTCCAGATACTTGACGCGATAGTGCTCCACCTTCGACTGAAAGCAGACACAGAGCGTGTAGTCGCCCGGAAAGTTTGTGGACTCGCGCACCAGAAAGAGGCCATCCTCGCGCGGCTGCAGCAGATGCTCCGCCTCGTCGCGCGTTATGCTGCCATGGAACCAACTAAAAACAGATCAGAATCTCCATTAATCCGACTGATTCAGTCCGGCACTCCCTGCAGGGATAACTTACGGCATGGCATTCAGCTTCACCTCGCACTTTCGCAGCTGCTGCGGTGCCAGCGCTGTGGGCGACAGGGAGGCTGCATGGTTCATGGCTGTGGTGGAGCCGCTCGACCACGAGCTTGCCGCATTCACATTCACGCCCACTCCGCCGCAGCCCGCTCCTGCCCCGTTGATGTCGAAGCTGTGCAGGGAAGTGGACATGCCCGCCGTCTGCTGGCCACTCGAACCAGCTGATGGCAGTGGTGGTACTTGTGTGCCCGCGGCAGGTGCCACAGTGTGCAGCAGCATGCTGCTGCCGTGTTGGCTTCCACTCAGCGCAAGGCTCTTTGGTGGCAGCGCCCGCTCGGCGGCATGCAGTGCCGCCATCTGTGCGGCATTCATCGAGGAGGACATCAGATTGCCGCCGGACGACGCGGCAGCACAGTTGGCCAGCAGCTGGAGATGCTGCTGCTGCTGTTGCTGGGCAACAGCGGCCACGGCTGCGGCGGTTATCCCCGCGCCAGCTGGCTGCTGTTGCTGCTGCTGGACAGGCGGTTGTGTGGCAGCCACAGGAGCAAATGTGGAAAGTATACTATGTGGCTGCTGCTGCTGCTGTTGCTGTTGCGTCGTCTGGAGCTGCTGCTGTGTCTGGCTGGGGGATTTGGGCGATTGGTGATTGCTGGCGCTGCTGTTGCTGCTGCTGCTGATTAAATTATGACTATTAAGCGCATGCGATGACAAATGCAAGGCGACCGCTGCTCCGGCCTGGCTGGGATGCTGTAACGAGAGCAACAACAAGGAGAAGGTGGGTTCAGAATTAGAATAGATAGAGGAGAGGCACAGAGGCGCGGCTGAGGGTCACTCAATTACCACATTGTTCTCGCGATGATGATGATGGTGGGGCGGTATGCTTGGCGGCACAATGTGCGGCTGCGATTGGCTCAGCTGCTGCTGGTGGAGCAGCACAGCGCCGACGGCCGTGCCTGCTGTACCGCCGCCTGCAACTGCATTCGGCTGTGGCGCCGGCCGCTTGTTGTGACGCAGCGGTGCTGTGGGCGGCATCTGGTGCCCGGTTGTCTGCAGGAACCATGGATCCCCCGATGTGCTGCCCGTGGCCGTTGCTGCGGCGGCCACCGTCACCGATGGCTGCGAGAATCCGCGATGGTGTCCGACGACCGTTGTTTGTCCGTTCTGTGTGGCGGTCGCGTGACTGTTCATAGCCGTTGACGCTGCTTGTGGCGTTGGCGTTCCAGTTGTTGCTGCTGCTGTATCTACGGTATCTTTGGCCTTTGAATGCTTCCTCAAATGTCCTTGCTTGATCTCAACTGTGATGAGGTCCTGGCCCTCGCTGGAAGACGACGTCCTCGAGTGCTGGATCGTTGGCTGCCCCTTGGATTTCCTCTGATGCGGCTTTCCCTCTCTGCAGTTCTCCTTCTCTACGGCTTCGTCCTCGTCTGCAAAACAAATACGAGAAATGGTTAGCGTTTTATTTGGACATTTTTTTGCCTGATAAACCCCGCCCGTAATTAACTGTAATAATCTTATCTCTCCCTCTCACGCGTTATCTTTGCTCTTAGATAAACCGAGAGCCATCCACCGCCTCCCGCCCACACAGACACACACATTAATTAATGCTCGTTAAATATTAATTATCACAAATAAATTGCCATTGTAAAAATGCATAAAAACAGATCAGATTCCGTACGTGTTCTGCAGATACGCTTTGGCGTAGAAAATGCTGCATTTCCACACACATTTCACGTTGATTTCCAGATGGCCCCCCGAGAGGGGGAGGGGGTAGGGTCGGACTCTTGCGTGTTCGTTTGATGGACAAACCGCACGTCTATTTAATCAGTAAGTCATTCCGCACACACTCCACTCCACTGCGCACACATCGATCTGCAGATTACATAAAAGCCATTGAAGATGCGCCATGGCTAATTGTTGGCCAACAGACAACACACCACCCCACACCACACCACACCACACCACACCACACCATAATACCACACACAAATGGCATGTTAATCGAGTAAGTGAGAGGGGCAAAGACAATCTGCCAAAATGTAAAAACATTTTGCATGTGACATGCATCCGTAATAAAACAACATTGAAACACCATTTTATGGCGCACTTTGTGAGCGGTTTTTTTTTGTGGCTACTGCTACTGTTCGGACTCCAAATCGTATGCCGTAACGGACTTTGGATGACTCACAAGGGGGGATCTTATGAGGCCATAGATGCCTGCTCGTGTGCTCTTCCAGGCCTAAGTTTTTTCTTAATTTTATATGCAAATGCAAATTTCATTTGGCGAAACTCGCTCGCTCTGGCTCGTTCGCTCTCTGTGACGGAAACGCTTTTTGCATATTAAATTCTCATTCTTTGAGCAGTCATTCGTGGCTGGATTTATCGTGGGAGTGAGTCGTCCGTGTGGCAGCGTGGGCATTGTTTTAATTGCGACAGGTTGTCGGGGGGTGGGCAGGGCCTGCAACCCCCCCGCCTGACCTTCGGCAGTAACTTCCGCCAGCCATCCGCTCGTGCTGCTCGGGCTTTTCGGCTATCCGCACCAAATTGGTTTGCCATGACTGTTCGATTTTGCTCTGCAAATTGCATTCAATCATCGTTCCAGTCATAGCCAGAGCAATAGTCATCGTTAGGGGCGGGGCGGCGGCTTCCTGCCACTCCAATCCACTTATAACAATACAACGTGCCTCCCGTACCTTGTACCCCGTACCCCGTTCTTCCACTGCTTTTTATTGTTTCAATTGTGCGAAGATAAATCGAACCTGGACTTTGTTTTGCTCTTTCTTGCTCACTCACTCACTCACGCAACTGTGAGCTGTCTGTGGAACAGTGGAATGGGACAGACAAGGTCTGAGATCCTCATATGGATGTACATATATCTATCTCGGTTTCAATCTCCTTGACTTGACCTTGACTCTGGGAACAGCATGGGGAAACGGAGTCACAGCTTCATACTGAGAACATAATGTGAGTCAGAGAGCAAATCCCACTCGAACTGTCATCGGCTGGAGGGGGGAATGATGACACTGTAATCGACTGCTTTGACTGCTTATGCTATGCACTGCTCTCCCACTCTCACTCTTACTGGAAGTGGCCATGGAAGGTGTGTGCAGTACGCTTCGACAGGTGCGCTGCATTATTGCCAAACTGCCGCTGCCGTCGAAGTGGAAACAACAACAGCTCTTGCAACATAATCAAAACATAATTAATAATAAAGTTGTGCGGGGGCGGATTGGCAAATCGGAATTCAAGAATTCCTCACTCTAGCGCCACGGATGCGAGACGAGCGAGACGAGCGAGCGCACTTAGGGTGGGGTGGCATTCCTTTTGGAAGTTCGTAAACAAATGAGCAGGCACAGGCAGGGAGACAGGGGGGCAGGGCAGGCAACACCGCACGTTCCTCAAATATAAATCATTCAATAAACAATTGTTTTTGTTATGGAACGGAGTAACCGAGACGCCACAAATGGCCGTAAATATGAATACATATAGTATGGAAAATGGAATACAAAATTCCAAATGTAATAATAATAATAATAATCGTAAAAAATGCACACACAAAATATGAAATTAACGACAACGATCTCTGCTGCCCTGCCTGCCGGACATGAGTGCCAAAGTGCGAGTACAATAAAGCAACAAAAATCAACAACTAATTGCAGTGAATGATTCATTTGGCAGTTCATTGTACCTACACTTTTGTACTGCACTGTCCACAGACGCGGGTGGGAGTTGTGTTCAATGTTCAGGCAAAACAAAAAAAAAACAACAAAAATCGAATGCGAATGCGAAATGCGCAGTAAGCCCCGTTCGACGGCGCTGCCATGCCACGCCAAATGGATGAGGTAATACTAATTAGGCAAGCCAGCTATCGCCACACGACACCCCACCCCACCCCATCATCACTCGGTGGGAGGGATCGAGGAAGAGCACAATTTGTAGAATGCTTTGCCTATTAGCTATTTTCCAGTCCAATTCTTCTCTTTCTTTTGCATTCTGCATTCTGCTTTACGCTAATGGGTTCATTCTTCACTTCATTCCTCGTTCCCCGTTCCTCACTCTCCAATCTTATATTCCCCTCTGAAAGCTCTCTCTGTGACTGTCTGCAACGAAATGGGCCAACAGCTGACAGCCAGAGAGCAGCCAGGCAGCGGCAGGGCAACGTCTCGCGCCATGAAGCAAAGCGGAGCACTGAGACTGAAGTGCAGGGGACGCGCTCAAAGGAGGATCCAATAAACAGTTCAACACCTATAGAGGTAATGAATACGTGAGAATCTATTGTACACACACACACACATATCAGAGAAGAAAAGAGAGAGAGACAAGAGCAACCAGAGGAAGGGAGTTTAATTCTGTTTCTGCTAAAAGTCATCCAACAGTTGTTGTTGCCCTCGCACACACACACACATGTATACATTATACAAATGGGAAGGGTGGGAAGACAAAGGAGACATGTAAATACCCTTCGTTGCTGCTGAAAGTCAGTCAACAGTTCCTACTCCCCCCCTCCACTGCAAAAGAAAGGTAACCTTAGAGTCGACTCAGCAGAAGCAGGGATGGGGAATGATGGGAATGGGAAAACAAAAGCCATGAATGGAACCACCGTCCATGAATGGTGTGTGTGTGGCGTGCGGACGGAACGGAATGGATGGGTTAGGGGGTTGGGGGTAGGGGGGTTGGAAATTTGCATATCGCATGCGAAGTGCCGATGAGCAGCACAGCAGGAAAACCGCAAAGCAGCGAAGCAGCAGGAAGAAGGAAGCCGCCAAGTGGCAGACAAAAATAAATACATGCACTTGTTCCCCCATACCCCCCACCCCACGCAAATCACACGGATAGTAGCCAGCCATAGCCATAGCGGGGCGAGGTCTTACGTTAGCCTCTCCTGCTGCTGCTGCGGTTGGCGCCCCAAAAAGAGTAGAACTAATTTCCCAATTATTTTGACAGACTTAACTTGGCCCCAGCCAATCTCCAATCTCCAATCTCCAATCTCAATTCTCAATGCAACGATGCAACTGGACACCCCAGAGACTCTGCACCCTGGCTCTACTTTGGCCAACACCCAATACGCCAGCCCAATGCCGGCGAGCGGAAAGAGAATGAGGCTGGCGAGCCGCTTGGCAGGTAACTAAATCCGCACGAGAACCGCAATTGGGAGCAGGGGCAGGGCGGACAGTCAACGAACTGCAGTCCAGGGGAGGTAGAGAGGGAGGCAGAGAGGGGCATACTAACCGAACCAATCATCGGTCCTCACGATGGGCGGAAGGGAGCGATGGGTCTGCGTCTGCGTCTGGGACTGGGACTGGCCCCTTCCTCTGGCTCTCTCTGAAGATCTCTCTTTGGTGTGGCTGCTGCTGCTCTGCTGCTGCTGCTGCTGGTGCTCCGTTCTGCTTTTGGCCGCCTGGAACTTTCGATGGGCGCTCCGCAGGAAGTTCAGCAAACGGGCATCGATGGGCTGGGGCGTTGGGGCTGTTGCTGCAGCTGCAGCTGTAGCTTGGGGCACGGCTGTTGCTGTACTCTTGGTGTGGGTTCCGGTTGCGCCTCTTCCGCCGCTCGTGGGCGCATACTTGTCGCAAAAGTAAAACTCCTTGCGGCGCGGCGGTGCATAGGCGGCGCTGAGGCTGCTGCAGAGGAGGATCGGCTTGCGGCGTGCCTTGGCTATCACCTGGCCGCCCGAAAGGGTGCCGTTCGTGGACTTCGATTCCTTGTGGGTGACGCTGCTCGAACTGCGCGTCAGTCCGCCCCCGCCAGGCACCAGGCTCTGCTTGCACCAGTAGATGTCCTTGCTTCCGAAATAGTAACGTCTGCGTGGATCCTGGCGCCCTCCCGTTCCGCCTGCCGATCGATGGGTTCGCCTGCTGTGGCTGGAGGCGCTCTGGCTGCCGCTGCTCGTCTGCGAATTGTCGCTTTCGTTTAGATTGTGATCCGATCCAAGGGATCCAGCAGCAGCTGCTCGTAGTCTTGGTGATGATGATTCTCCCCTTGGTCTGGGTCCTGTTTCTGTTCCTGCTGCTGCCGCTGCCGTGGGCATGAGATCTGTATTCGATGCGGATTGAATGAAGATCCCATCGCAGGTTATCTTAATTGTTGTCACCATGTTCCTTCCATGGATGTGGAAGCCTTCATTTGGTTTTACTTTTCTTGGGTATCTGCTTGTGGTGGCGCAACATTTGGAGTCACTGTGGTGGTGCAGGGAGGGGGGTAGACACATCCCATTTAGTGGCACTCACTCGAAACGAGGCTAATCCCCAGAACCAGAGTGAATGGGGGTGGGGTGGGGGGTAGACCTTTTGTCCAGGTACAAATTGTTTTCATTTCAGTAATAATACTAATTAAGGTTCTTCTTCTTAGCCACTCTTCGATTTGCTCTCGCTCTCTCTCTCTCTCCCTCTCTCTCTTGTCTGCCTCATGCCACACAATGGATCGTATCGTCCGTCGTCCGTTGTCCAATGGAATCAATGGAGAAGGCCAGAAGGCAGAGCCAGCAGACCGTCAGACAGACCGTCAGGCAGTGCAAATAATGGATAAAAAAAAAAGAAGTGCAAATGGGAAATTTCTAAAGAGAAAACTCTAGATACAAACAAACAAAACAAAAAGCCAGGCGGAATAATAGTTTGAATCGAAGGGGGGGGGGGAAACAGAGTGAAAAAAAAGCAGACATGAAACAGAAGCAGAAAATTGACTTTGAATCCGCCGTAGAACGGAGTAGGAGTGGGGGGGGTTAACTCTAGATAGTAAGGCAGGGATAGATATACTACATAGATAGCTCCACTATATACATATGTACATATATGCACATACATATGTATATACTCGTAATAACAACTGCTTTTGTGGCTCTGCTCGACAAGTCAATTTGCCACATTAACGGTTACTGCTTCTTATGGGGCTTACGGGCTTACACTCGAAGCCGTCAACAGGCAGGCAGCAGGCAGCCAGGCAGGCCGACAATGGGCCAAAAGAGTGCTCCACTAACTGCTGCTCGAAATGCCATGCCACTACCCTATTGCTCTCTCTTTCTCTCTCTCTGTCTCTGTCCCTGTCTTTGGGTTGGGAAAACACGAACACGAATTGAATTGGAATTTACTGGAGCTGTAGCTGTAGCTGGGAGCTGGGGAGCTGGAGCTCTGCTTTTGGCCACATATTGTGCAAATAATTTGGGCGTGGGAATGCCACAGTCATCGAGTAGCAGGAGGAGACCCAGACCCATGCCATTGTTTTTCCCCACTGTGGCATTGTGCGTTTGGGAAAGTTTGGGCAGGGAGAATCCATTGCGAATTGGGTATTGGGGCAGCCAAGAGGGGGCAGGGCATGCGTTCGTCGCATGGGGAGGGGAGTGCATCTTCTGCCCGCTTTTCACTTTCCCCCTGGAGAACAGCAGCGACGACACAATTAATAATGCAAATGAGCAAAAGAATCGAGAGAGCCAGCCGAGCTCCGAGCAAGCGCGTGGAAAGTGATTTCTTATCGGGCGACCCACAAAACAGGTGGTGTAGGGCTGAAGGGGCGTGGGGGGGCACAAAATGAAATTCTCAGCACGGAAACCTGAAGGGGGAAAAGTGTGCGGTGCAGATAGGAGCGGAGAGGAGAGCTGTGGGGCCACAGAAAGTCAACACCAGAAAACTCAACGAAAGCACAAAAAAAAAACCAATTAAAGAAAACAATAACAGAATTATGTATGACACAACAACACTGTGTCTCTCCCCTCTCTCTGCCTTGGTCGCTCTTTCTGGCTGCAAAATGAAAAGCAAAATCATCATAAAAGTTGACTAAAACAAAGTGGCAATAAGAGAGGCCCAATCCACCTTTCCGCCGCCTCCCCCCTCACCAACACTCCTCGAAAGAAGTCACGAAACAAAACAGAAACGAAAGAAACACCAAAGAGACAATGGGAATGGGCCAATGTCCAAAATGCGTGAGTCTCTCCCTCGCTCTCTCTGTCTCTGTTACTCCGCCGGATATCCTCGGGTGCTTTGGCGACTGTAGGGGGTACGGGGGGTAGGATCGCATTTGTTTTGATAGCCGCCGGGGCTGCTGACTGTCTGGTCGGTTGCATTTATCATTTTGGCAAGCGGACAGTAAAACTTTCACTCCCATACCCTCCTGTGCCGCCTGCCAGAAGACAGAGTGAGGGAGAGAGAGAGAGGTGACTGCACTCTCAGTCAAAACAGAGAGAGGGACCTCTCTCTCTCTCTCTGGCTGCTCTGCTCTCTGCATTTAACATTCAATTAATAATCAAAGTCTAAGCAGAGTTTAATAATTATTTTGAACGTGCCTGGCACGCAATAAACCAAATTAATTGAGAAATAAGAAATGAGAAATGAAATGCGCCATTGGCTTTGGCCGAGGAAAGTGCAGTGGGGGGAGGGGAGGGGTTAAAGCCGCGTCTTCTTATTCGCCTCGAAGGCGTGTGGTGTGGTGGTGGTGTGGTGGTGGTTTGGTGTGTGCAGTGAATGGCAAATTGAATAAGTGGAGAGGAGGGGCAGCCAAGAAAAGCTACAAAATTGTTTCACGCGTCTTTCAAATTGAAGAGTTTGAAGCTAAAGCTAAAACTAAAGCTAACAGCATTTTCTGCGTCTTCAGGCAACAGCGCTAACTCTCCCATGCTCATTGTCCACTTTCACTCTGTGGTCCAGCCAGCAAGAGACACGGACTACACTACCCCCTCCCCGCTCCAGGAGTCATGCCCCAAGCTCAAGTCGTCTCTGTCGCTGCGTTGGCGAAAAAACTAGTTACAGTTTAGGCCGCCAGTCCGCTTGGAACGATTAGGCTGGCCGATGACTAATGCGCTGGAAAATTGAAAATCGCTTTTCGCAGCTCGACACAAAAAAAAAAAATATATACATATATATATAAGCCCACGATCTGTCGCTCTGTCGAGTGGCGAGTGGCAGGCACGTCGAGTGGAAATTAGCGTGGAAATCAATTGAAGGAAGGGTTTTTCCACCAGCCTGAATGATTCATGCAAATCGCAGGGAAAGGAGGATAAGTGGAGGAAGAGCCAAGAAGAAGAAAAGGTTCCAAAAGGGAGCAAGAGAGGGAGAAGAGACTCCCAAGGGACGAAGATGGGAGGCTCAAGAGAGAGAGAGAGAGACTGGGTTATGGGAGGTCACTTTCATTTCCAGCAGATTATGCCTTTGGCAATATTTAATTCGTACATACGAACGACTGAGATGGATGGGCAATCATTCATTCATTTGTAATAAATCTGTGACCCAAGCCCCATAATTAAATGGACATCCCCCCAGCCCGAATAAAAAGAGAGGAGAAGCAAATCAAAAGCAAACCAAAGAAGAAGAGGTCATTGCGCCACCAAATAGCATGATCCGACAGATCGGATGTATCCATAAAACAGCTGGAAAGTTCAAACCCAGGAAGCCCCCCCCATTTCACACTCTTCCTTTGGGGCTGAAACCCACCCCCCTGTCCCCACCACACCGATCACTATCGAACATTCGTTTTGCGTTTTGTATAATTAGTTATTACTTTGGAGAGCGAACGATTTTGCTTTGTTAACCGATTAACGGGCGAGGGGGTTACATCACACACGCGCGAGCGCTTCTGCCACCTTTTGTTGCACTTTTATTTATTTTTTTGTTTGCACATTTGAGCTTTAAGCCTCAGCCGATAGCTGAATCAATTATCACGCCGCTTTGCATACCGCCGCAAATTAATTAATTGTTATTATGTATTGCAAAAAGCGGATTGCAGTTGATTATTGACCACACACACACACACTGGGACACACACAAACATATACGAGGCGATGCGCCTGGGGGAGAGACGAGTGTCGGGAGAGTCTGCGCATGCGTGACTTGAGAGATTTCTTTCGCTCGTGACCGCGCGCTTCGATTGCGAGTTTTGGTTTGAAAGCTGAAAGATTGAAGCCAGAGCCCCAAAGCGCCAAAAGTCAGAGAGCGCGAGCTTTGCTTTTCTGCTCTCTCTCTCAGTTACTGTGTGCATGCCGGCTCTCTCTCTATTGCTCTCTCTGTATGGCTTGCTTTTATCGCATGCGATATTTGTCGACTTGTTGCATGCCTTTTAAAAGCTTAGATCTCTCTCTCTCGCTTTGCCCCCCTCTGCTGCAGCTCAGGTGCACAGCGACGTACTAATGAAATCAAACACATGTTGCCCCACACACTTTGGGCCAATTTTGGTGTTGCCAGTGGTTTTTGGACACACTTTTTGGACATATTCGCTGAAAGTAAGCCAAGCTGCGGTTGCTGTCTCATGGGAGATTTACAAACGCTTACAGGGGGGCAGAGTATTTGCCAGTTCGGATCGATTTCCCTTTCTAATTACAGGCCTACGGCTGCCATTGGTTTGCCATTTTTGCATGTTTACAATTTCATATCCATTTCCATTGGAAATGGCAATTTGTTGCCACTGTGTGAGGGGGGAGAAAGAGATGGCTATGCCGGAATGTAGACATCAAAATGTTTATTGTTGTTTTTAGTTTCTTTGGTTTCGGCTGCTGCCTCTGCCTCTGCAGCTGCAGTTCGTGATATTTTGCGATTTTTTTCGCTGCAATTTTTGCATATTTGAAGTACAATTAGCATCGCGCATTGGAGTCGGACTCCCCCAATCCCCGATCACCACTCACCCCGCACTGCATTAACAGTAAAACGTGAATAGCGAAAACTCGGAGCAGAACGAGAACATCTCTTGACGTCATCAGCTCTCTCCCAAATGGAATTTCGCATCAGGAAAACACACACACAAAGAGAGGGAAGCGAATGAGGAGGAAGGGACCAGGCAGCCTACGTGGGCTAAAAATAGCCCAAGCAAGCGCTTAAAATGTGTGCGAAAGCAGCATAAAAACAAACAAAGGAGCAGAAAGGAGAACAGAACCCAAAAAAGGGGGAACAGTGGAAATGAACAGAATGCCGTATCAGTGGGCAAGGCACAAGACGATAACGGAATCAGCAGGTGCTGCAGTGCCATCTGCCCCCCCGCACCACACGAACCGAGCAGATAGCAACAACATTTATTGCCTACCTGCTCCACCTGTGTCCACCTGTCATAATGGCACACAAAAAGAACGCAGATAAGAATCGAACCCCCCCGTTTAATTCCAGAATGATGTAAGCCAATAGGAATAATAAATACCCCCAATTGGCATTCAATATAAACCCTCCGCCTCCCTCACACACACACACACACACACACCGACAAGAGTGTAATGCGCATGCAAAAGTCCAATTAGCGCAAAGTGAAGATGGCAGCGATAATGAGACGACGCCGCCACCCCCGCCACCGAATCCAACCAAATGAGATACGTCGCACTCGCACCACTCAATCCAGAGCAAAAAGTTCACGCAATACTGACCTCACGCACACACACACACACGCCCAGGAAGAGGCACCAAATGAAACGGGTACAACGCCCACGCATGTTGCAATACACAAACAAATAACGAGAGCGAGATGGAGATGGAGCTTTGTGGCGCCGACCGTGATGACGGTTGCTGCCAACAAGGTGTATGCAAGTGGGGTTCCGCCTTCCAGTTACTTATTCTCTTTACACGCTCTCACTATCTCTCCGCACAAGAGACACCAAAACTGTACTGAGAGCGCAGTGTGGAAGCTGGCTCACCTTGTTTGAGTACACCATGGTGCGCCTGTACGTGACGTCAGCGCACGAAAATTTGTGCCGACGACGCAGAAGCCAACTGACCAGCAGAACAACAAACACTATTACTACGAACGGAAATCCATAACAAAACTACGATGCGGTTACGCTTCGGTTATTGCCTTTAATTATTGTTTTTGTTGTAGGTGGAGCTGGAGCTGGAGCTGCCTGTCGTACGCATTTATCGGCCTGGCTTGGCCTGGCCTGCCTGGTCTTTCTGGCCGCCTGTCATCCCCACTAGTAGTCATTCATGGCACGATTGCTGTGCATATATACATATATGTAAATGTGTACGTGCAAGAGTGTGTGTGTTGTGTTGTGTGGAGCTATGGACAACAACAAGAGATACGAAATTTCGCGCCGCGCCTCGCCGCACCGCACCGCTGGTGGGGAGCGGAGCCGTCGCTGGAGTTGTAAAACGTGTTTTTGTTTTGCCCGTATTATGATTGAACAAAAATGCGTAGTTTTTGCTTTCGTTTTTTGCCCACATCGGGCATTATGATACTACTACGGAATAAACTAGTTGACCTCAGACAACAGGCCCAGTCCCAGGCCGTAAAGCAGATATTGAAAAGAGCGTGTTTTGGTTGTCATCAATGGGGGTCCGATGGATGCAGTGTGTGACCCAAAAACCAGCAAACACTCTTTATATACATATATTTTTTTGTTTGCTGTTTGCCAAATGGTTGCCAATTTTGCCTCCTATATATATTTATAATTATCATCCTCATCGTAATGATGAGGCAAGGCAAGCAAAACATTTATGCAATGAAATTTAACAGGGAAATTCCACGCCTCTCTTGGCTTATTGGGCACCACAGCACAGCACAGTCCTGCTGAGTAGTGTTATCCTTTTTTCGCACGCTCTCGTCACTTTCACCCACAGACACACCACTCACACACACATGCACAAGGGTATTAAGGAAGCAGACAGCGCGACGCTTGAAAAGGGCGTTGGGCAATCCTCGCTCGGGACGCAAAAAGCTTCAGTTTCGTGCCACAAAACAAAATATCTCCATTTACACACAGACAACAGGCAACACAGACATTTCTGCACCTTGCTGTGTGATAGCTTACCCAATTCTCAGTGTGGATGGGGGAGGGGGGCGCTGCTACATTCCAGAATGCCTCCAACGCTGCTGCTGCTGCTGCCACTGCCACTGCTGACGTCTGCGACGATGCTGATGATGTTGCTGCTGCTGGCGCATCAAGCAATCGGACACATGCACATTATTTCACTAGATGGCCCTGCGCTATGTATATTTAACAATATTATGCATATTTATAAGCATTTGCACAACACACACACAGACACGCACACTGATGCAGGGATAACACGCACCTTCCCACCTTCCCGATCTTTCCGATGTTGGTGTGTTTCCTCCTGCCTTTTTCCACTTCCACTTCCACATACATATACACTAGACGACGACGACGACGACCAGGCCAGCAACAGCAACTGGCTGCTGGTTTTATGGAATTTTCTATTGCTTTTTTCACGACTGTTCGCTGGGTTCGCTGTCCGTCTGCTGATGCATTCCGAGCACTTGCATCTAATCTGAGTGGAGCCCACGCACGGCCATTTCTTTTGGGACAAACAATATTTTGAGCACAATAATTTGATTTTTAAAACAAAAAATTCACACGAGAGCAGCCATCTTGCGCTAGTGGGACCCTCACAAATACACCGTAATATACCAACAAAAAATGGATGAAATATCCCAAATACCTTCCGGTATATACCGTAAGTATACATACGGTATGTTTTGAAAATGAGAACGTATATTTTCCGAGGGTCAGGCGGTAGATTTCCATCGATAAATCCGCGGTCACACTGCCGCACGTGCAATATTTTGGAAATATGCGCAATTTGAAGCTGCTATACTGCAATGAGCGGGAGACAAAGGTGCCCAAGCCCCGGCAGATGCTGCAGGACCCGGAGATCAGTCTGGAGACCAGCTACATAGCCACCGACAGCCATGTGTACGCCGTGACGGCGACCGGCGATGCTCCACCAAAAGTCATCGCGGATCTGCCCGACATCGTGGCGGCAGAGTTCCTGCAACTGAATAATGTCATCTGTGTGGCCACGCGAGCCGGTGAGGTGCTGCTCATCGATCCGGATACGCTGGCCACCAGCGAAGGCACCTACTGCGACGTGGGCATCGAACGGATGGCATGGTCGCCCAACCAGGAGGTGGTGGCCTTCATCACCAGCTCCCACAATGTGGTGGTGATGAACTCCACCTTCGATGTGATCGCTGAGCAGCCACTGGAGGCGGAACTGCCCGCCGACCAGCAGTTCATCAACGTGGGATGGGGCAAGAAGGAGACGCAGTTCCAAGGCTCCGCTGGCAAGCAGGCTGCCAAGCAGTCGACGGATCAGCCGAACGCTCAGGACTCGCAGCAGCTGCTCAATCAGGAGGTGAACATTGCCTGGCGAGGGGATGGCGCCTGCTTTGTGGTGTCCTATGTGTCGGGCGGACGCACCTTCAAGGTGTACGACAGCGAGGGTAAGCTGCAGCACACGGCCGAAAAGAGCAGCAATCTGAGGGAAATTATCGCATGGCGGCCATCGGGCAACTGGATTGCCGTGCCCCAGTGCTTTCCCAACAAGTCGACCATTTCGCTGTTCGAGAAGAACGGCCTGCGGCATCGGGAGCTCGTGCTGCCCTTCGACCTGCAGGAGGAGCCCATACTGCAGCTCAAGTGGAGCGAGGACTCGGACATTCTGGCCATCCGAACGGCGAGGGAGCAGGACCAGCAGCAGCGGGTCTACCTGTACACGATAGGAAACTATCACTGGTACCTCAAGCAGGTCCTGGTCTACGCAGACACCGATCCGGTGGCTGTGCTGCACTGGGACACCCGCATGGGTGCGGAGCAGACGCTCCATGTGCTCCTCGAGAGCGGCAAACAGCTCGTCTACTGCTGGGCCTTCGATGTGGAGCCCTATGCCCCCCACGGCATTGTCGCCGTGATCGATGGCAAGCGGCTGCTCCTCACAGACTGTGCCCGTGCCGTGGTGCCGCCGCCCATGTCCCAGCGCGTGCTCCAGCTGGACAACTACATCAATGCCTTGGCCTGGGACGATCAGCAGCTGTGTGTGTTCACTTGCGATCGAAGGTTCCACTGCTACGAGCTCAAGCAGCGCCTGCAGCAGCAGCCAGAGCCCAGGGGTTCCTTTGATTTGCTGCCAGCCGATGAGCAGCTGTTCCAGCTGGCAAACTTAACGTACTACGCCAGCGATGGCCAGCTGCTGGCCACGACTAGCGTCCAGGGAAACACACGCCTCCTGTGCTTTCAGAAGGTCGAACTCTGCTACTCCATGCTGAACTCCCTGAGGATGAATGGCCTGGTGAATGCCCTGTCAAGGGCCACCCACAATTGCAGGCATATCTATGCCCACACACTGGACAGCGGAAAGACCTACGATGTCAGCCTCAAAGCGGACAAAACTTTCTCCGTGGCTCAGGCACAGGCCAAACAGTTTGAGACGTCCCTCGAAGGTGCGTATATCACAGGAGCCAACCCTTGAATTCGAGTTCCTATTGACCCATTTTGTATACTTTTAGGGGGACTCATCACACTGCGCCGTCAGCAGCTGCTGCAACTGGGCGGGGCGGCGCCCCATCGGATTGCCGAGGATGTCACTTCGTTTCTCTTCTTTGGCACCTATCTGGCCTACACCCAACTGAACACTCTGCACTTTGTGGACACCGCCAACCGGCAGCATTTGGCCACGCGCAATATCGAAAGGGGAGCGAAGCTGGTCACAGCCATAGACGAGGAGGCGCGCTTGGTGTTGCAGCTGCCGCGTGGCAACCTGGAGGCCATTCATCCGCGACTACTCGTCCTGGATCAGGTCAGAGTCCTGCTGAACGACAGGCGCGGCAGCTACCTGGCGGCCATGAAGCTGTTGCGGAAGCATCGCATCAATCTGAACATCATCTGCGACACGAACGTGGAGAAGTTTGTGGCCCATGTGGATGACTTTCTGCGCGACATCCAGGAGAGCCAGTGGCTGTGCCTTTTCATCAACGAGCTGCAGAACGAAGACACCACCGCCATGTACCCGCGACGGGCCAATGAGGCAGCACAGTGCCTGCCGCCTGGCTTCAAGTTTGAGCAGAAGGTGGCCTACATCTGCGGCTTGCTGAGTGACCGCATGACGGAGACCTCAAGCGCCAAGGACCGCAGTCGCTTCCGCCTGCCCTTGGTGACGGTGTGTGTGCGGCTGGGAGATGTGAATGCGGCCCTGAAGCTCATACGAAAGGATCTGGAGAGTCCCGCGCAAGAGGATCAGTTCTTGAAGTACCTGATGTACCTCGTGGACATCAACGAGCTGTACAACGTGGCCCTGGGCAGCTATGACCTCGGCATGGCCCTGTTTGTGGCGCAGAAATCCCAAAAAGATCCCAAGGAGTTCCTGCAGTATCTGAACGAGCTGAGGGCCCTGCCCGAGGACTATCGCAAGTTCCGGATCGACGATCATCTGAAGCGCTACTCATCAGCGGTGCAGCATCTCGCTCGCTGCGGCGAGGAGCACCACGAGGAGGCTATGGAGTTTATACGGAAGCACGGCCTCTACACGGTGGCCTTGGCCTCGTACAAGGCTCATCCGGAGTTCCATCGTCGGCTGTGCGTGGCCTATGCGGATCAGCTGAGGGCGAATGCCAAGCTGGAGAATGCCAGTCTCATGTACGAGCGTGGCGGGGAGCTGCAGCAGGCGCTGCTCAGCGCGCGACACACCCTCGACTGGGAGCGGGTGCTGGTGCTGGCCAAGGCGCTCGGCGAACAGCCCTTGGAGCAGGTGGCTCTGTCGCTGGTGGGGCCGCTGCAGCAGCAGGGCAGACATCTGGAGGCATCAGAGTTGGTTAAGGAGCATGTCCAGGATAAGGAGAAGCAACTGGAGGTGCTGCTCGAAGGACATCTCTATGGCAAGGCCATCTACGAGGCGGGTCTCCAGGGGGGAGACATTTTGGGTAAGCAAAGGGAATCTTTTTCTGCTTGAAACGGCCCTGAATTCCCTGTGTTTCCTGTGCAGATGCGAAGATTGCCCCCGCTTTGGTGGCCCATGCGGAACAGATGCACAGCTCCCTGAAGTCGGACCTGCAGCTCTTTCTGGACTACAAGCAACGGCTCCTGGACATACGACAGCGACGTGCGAATGGCGCTGACGCGGAGGCTGACGATGGCGATGTGGACATTGACGAGGTGGATCTGCTGTCGGACACGACCAGTATGCACTCCTCCCGCTTCAGCGGCACATCCCGCGGCACAGGGTAAGGCGCCAGGCCAAAGCCACAGTACCGAACATGGTTTCACTTTTTGCTCCTCTTCCTCCTCCCTCCTCGCGGGTGTAGCAAGACATTCCGCTCGAGCAAAAATCGACGCAAGCACGAACGCAAGTTGCTCAGCCTGAAGCCGGGCAACCCCTTCGAAGACATTGCGCTCATCGATGCGCTGCACCAGCACGTCACGAAGATCGGCCAGCAGCAGCAGGTTGTGCGTGACACATGCAAAGCGCTGCTGCAGCTGGGCGGGGGCGAGGACACGCTGGCGCAGGCATTGCAGCGTGAATTCAAGACGTTGCTGCAGACAGTGGAGTCGGCCCTGGACGAGATCTGGATACCCGAACTGGTGGGCAGCAGCGGAACACTGGCGCAGCATCTGACGGGCCCAAATGTGGACTACATGGCCCTGCAAAAGGAGCAGCGCTATGCCTTGATAAGTGGGTGAATCCAGGGAAATTCTGCTCTAGCTCCGATTAATTTGCCCCACCCCTTTTGCAGGTCCCCTGAAGCGCTTCAAGCCGCAGCTGAATGCCGTCGACTGGCAGCACGAGATTCTCCAATAAGCCAATCATCGATGATTTGCGTGCAGGGCAGGAGAGGATCTGCCTTGGCTTGGCTTGGCTTTCGATTTACTTTCACTCTTGTGCTGAAATTAAATGTTGCATTGCTAATTGAATTTATTTAAAACAAAACAAAACGAAACGAAACGAAGTGGGACGGGATTGGATGGGTGCCAGTCGCCAGCTGGCAAAAATGGGTGGGATATCATTTAGTTTCGAGTAATTCGAGGGGCGTCCATCCCAATCCATGCTTATCGGGCGAGGAACGCCCTTCAAATGTTTCCGTAAAGCAAACATTCCGTTCCGTGCTTATGTCTGTCTGGCGATTTCCGGCCTGTTGGAGGAGGCGTCTCGTCTCGTCTCTCTCAGCTGCAGTCATGCGTTTTGTTTGGCAAACAAACACAAACCTCAGCAGCAGCAGCAGCAGCGGGGGAGAGGCGTAGAAGGAAACTGGAGATGTGTGGAACCTGTTCTGCCTGCCCCCGGCCACAAGTCTGAGATTTGTTGTGGGCGCACAGGTAGCACACACACACAGGTCAGGTTATTGCCTGGCAACACATTCCTAAAGGACTCGTCACAGGAGAGCAGCGATAAGGGACCTGCATTCTGCTTGCAGACATGCGCAGCAATGCTGCTGCTGTCGGCGTCAGCGCCGCCTACTCAGAGCAGCGCCATTCTCTCTGCTGGCTGTGTGCGTGTTGGGGCTCTCTCTTTGCTCCGTGGCAGCGGCAGAGGCACCGCAGCACCAAAGCGTGTTTGGCCATCGAACGAGACGGACGTGTGTGCTCTCTGCTGCTGCTGTCGGGGCTTCGTACATGGATATTTGGTGTGTGTTTTGTTGTTGAATAAATATACAAGTGTTTAGCAGAGACGAGGCACAAACAAAAAATTAAAATTAATGCGAAGTGTGTTCTATTATACGGAAATCGAGTGAAGTGCAGTCCAAGTCCCGTAAAGTGAGAATAAAAAGCCCGCAAAACAAAAGCAAAAAGCAACAGACGACCGGAAAAAGCGCGCGTGTGTGTTTGGCGGGGGCGCAGGAGGAAAGAAATAGGAAAAAGAGTCGCCTGCTGAAAGTGTATGTTATTCCAGTGAAATATGTTAATTAAAATTGCCATTAGTTGCAATTGGATGGCAATTTCCAGCCATTAGCATTAGAAATCGCGCGAGTCACAAGTGTTTAATACCTGCTGAGAGAGTAAATCGGAGAATTGCAAACTAAATAAAACAACAACAAGAACACTCCATCCCATTCTATTGTTGTTGGCAACGCGGAAGTCGCTCCAAAGTTCGAAGTAAATAAAGCCAAAAAAAATAAAGTGTGTTTCAACAACAATAAGCCATTAAACCGTTAACAAAAGTGCTGAAATAGTTCATTTACAATTGGAGCTACCTGCGGCTGCTGCTAAACGGAGTGGGCAGGGGGGAGCACTACTCTCCAGAAGTCTGTAAAAAACATTTTGGTGAGTGAGTCTATCAGAGCCTCTCCTACTCCTACTACTGCCCTCTCTTTCTATCCTACTCTCTGGGCTTGCGGTTGACAATCTGGCAGCTTAAGCCCTCTCTCGGCAGCAAGCAGAGCTCGGCTTTTGGGTGAGAGATCAGCAGCGCGAGAGAGCGCAGCACGGGGGCCAGTGGTCAAACCCGCAAAACGACTTTCAACATCTGTGCTGTTTTAATACCCAGTACCCATACAAAGGGTATATTGTTTAAGTGTACATTTACAATTAAAGCTTGCTAAGTCAGAGCAGGCAGGGGAGGGTTCTGTACCCCGTGCTCCTGTTGCATGTCCCGCGCCCTATCAAACCTTTTGTTGGCAAGAAACAGTCATTTTTAGCATTCAATACACATATGCACAGCCCCTCTGCTGGGTAATACCAATACCGTTCTCTCTTGGATATTTTTTTTTTAATTACTTCTTTTGTTGTTGCTGCTGCTGTTGCTTTTCCTTTCTGCGCTTTGTTATAATTCGGATTCCATTTTTATGCGCGCCAGAAATAAATATAATATCCGTACTAAGTTTTCGCACATGTGTGGAAAGACTGCTAGAGCTGGAGCAATTATTATTAAATATGCCATAATTTTGTCCATTGCGAAACGTGGAACCGAACATATTGCCTGACTGACTGCCTGCTGCCTGCACACATTTTATTTATATTTGAAACCCATGTGGCACGTTCGCTGCAACAGCATTTTGAGCGTTAAAAAACTAAATTAGTTCTCTTTATGGCGCACTTCAATGCCATGGCATTGGTGTTTCCAAAAATAGACAAAAACAAATATGATTTGGAGCTCCTTGGCGCGAAGGATCTCTAGCTAGAATCTCTCTGTGATGACGCCATATTTTCGATCTTGCAATGTGTTGTTAACGTGCTGTCATTCATGCAACAAAGACTCTCGGGGAGTTGCAGTGGAAAACCCCCAGCAAAGGCAGCATCGAAAGCTGCAAGCCAAGGCCGGGCTCGGGCCGGAGTCGCTGCTGCTACTGCCACAGACAACAATTTAATTAGAGGTTACTTAGCATTAGCAGGCAAGAGCCGAAAGGCAGCAACGGCAACAGCAACAATGGCTGCAACTGCAACAAATGCGAGTGGAGGAGAATGCATTATGCAGTATGTGGCGGCGGCGGCGGCGGCGGGGGTTTTTCCAGCATAAATCGCTGGATAATGGGCTGGGTCTTGGGTCTTGGGTCTTGAGGGGCTAAGCTAATAAATAAACGTTTTGAATGCCAAATGAGGCAGAGAGTCAGTCGATGACGAAACGAAAATGATTTTCAGGTAGCGGCGGCAGAGGCGCAGGCGGAGGAGTACGCTGGAATGTTGCCACAGACCACAGAGAATCGAGGAAACCGGTCGGTCGATGGATGGATGGATGGTCTCCTGCTGTCCCATGCCGGTGCCCTATTCGCTTGTCGCTTGCACGAAGAGATCGCTGGCTGTGAGTGAGTCACGTTTCGTGGCCAGAATTTGTGTGTGGAACGACACGACGACTGTTTGGCTGTTTGTCTGTTTGAGTTTCGAGAGACGTGCCTGGGCCTGGCTTTGTGTGTGGCGAATCGGAGAATCGGAGGAGAATCATTGGGTAACATGTCGCTGCAGTGCATAGCAGAGAGTAGAGTATAGTGTGGAGATAATGGAAAGCTTCTTAGAATACCGATTGCCCGAGGGTAAGTCCCCATGCACACGTACCAGTGTTTGGATCTTATCCACAGCTTCCACACAAATCAAATCGTTCTCTAATACGCTGAAAGATGATCTTGATCCGTGCTCAATCACACTTTAATGGGCAAATGGCATCTGGTATCTGGTTGGGATGCGCTCGCTCCACTTTCACACTCTTTCTTCTGCTGCCTCTTGCCCCTAATTGCACACACCTTGATGACTCGCTGACCTGACGACTCCCTCCCCTCCCCTCCACAGCCCACCCCGCCACGATATCTTGTCATTAGGGTAAAGCTGCAGTCCGTCCACCGGTGGGGTAGGGGCGCACATACTACTAACATAAATACTTGATGCATGCCTCGCCTCGCCTCTCTTCTTCACAAAGAATCGAGTGGCAGGGCAAAGAGAGCTTCCAACAACAGTGCTTGCCCCCTGCGGCATCACCTGAGACCTGACCTATGAGCTTTTTTTTCCGTCGGTCTGTCTGTCTGTTCGTCTCTCTGCCATTTGCTTTGCTTTTGTCTTTGGTTTCGCATTCGCTGCTCTCCGTTCTTGGCTTTTGCTTTTGCTTTGTGTTTTCTGGTTGCTGCCTCTCGTCTTTCATCGCTTCATCGCTTATCTTGTGGTTCGATTCTGTGCGCTGTGCTTACTTTTTGGTGCTTTTTATTTTCTTTTCTTTCTTTTCGTTTGAAATCTTTTTCTTAGTAATCCACAGAAGTAAACAGTAAAAGATGAGAGGGGAGAGAGCACCAGCTACGCTACCTTACCCCTCCCACAGCTAAAGCAGCGTTTCTTCCGTTCGATTCCATTCCATTCCGTTCCATTAGAGCTACAGTGGTGTCCCTCCCACTTGCTGCTCTCTCCTTTTTCATTCCGTTTCTGTTCTCTCCCTTGGACTTAATTTAATTAAATCTTTAATTTAGTTTTAGTCACAGGTGTCGAGTGTCCACTGGCCTGCACTTGCCTCAACTTTTGTGGCATCTCCAGGAAGTTGCATTCCTTATCTGCAAATCCCAGGCAGGTGCGGCGGAGGGAACTTTTGCCTGCAGTCAAAGCTTTTCCCATTGTAATATTAATTCCATTCTAGAAACGACACTTGCCACTTGCAACAACAGCAACAACAGCAACAGCAACAAATAACAAGCAAACAATCGCCAGGCAGGCAGACACTTGGGCGGGGGCACTGATTGGACGTAATTGAATTAAGACCAGCATTTGCCCAGCGCAGTTACATCTTGGGGTTCGTCTCTGGTTGGGCCAGGGGAGGGTTAAATGTGTGTGTGTGTGTGTGTGTATGTGTGTGCAGGAAGTCAACCTCGTTTTGGGTTCATGCAGAGCAGATCTCTCTCTCCCTCTCTCTCTCTCTCTGTGCGTCGCCCTGAAGGCAGCCTCTGAACTAGTTTTCGCCGCTTGAAAGCCATTTGGCTGCATTCAAAATTCTGTATTTGGTTTCTTATGCCACACAGATGTTGTCTTGCCACAAACGAGAGCCACCACATGCAATACGAATGTTTGCACCTTATGCATTCCCAATGTGTTTTGCCTTTTGTTTACCTTTCGCATGGCCCGGGGTCGTACGAGTTATTTGTTGCAGTTGCCTCTTGCCTCCATTTGTTTACACTGCCTCCGAGCTGCCACAGTGTGCCACAGATACCTACTTGTACTTCTGCTTGTGCTCGAAGCAAAGTGAGTGCCATATTTCATCATCATTCGAAGGGGGGCGGGCGACAGAGACTGACTCTTGCATCGCTTGCTGCAATTTGCATACAGATACGAGGGCTCCGCTTCGTATTTATTTATTGTTGTATTTTCTTTAATTTGGCAAATGAACTCGAGATTTCTATTGCGCTTTGGCCACTCCCCCCTACCAACCCACCAGCCCACCAGCCCACCAGCACACCACCCCACCATCCCACCAGCCCACCAGCCCACAGCGCGTGCAAAGTTCTCGTCTCGAGTGAAAAACCCGTTTCTAGTGCCTCAAAACCTGCTCTCCGGGGGCATTCCCCGCACGGCTTACGCTTTGTTTTACAATATGCAAATTGATTTATATGAATTCGATTATCTGGACACTCCAGACACACAAATAAACCCCCCACTATACACGGCTAATGGATGGGGGATGGGGGGAAAAAGAAGGAGCGAGGAGCGGAGTCCCTGGGCTGGCAGTTAGCGTGGAAGTGTTAATCAATCAACTCCACAGAGCCACAGACCTTGAACCCTTGAGCGGAGACTCCCAGCTCCATCCTCATCTGCAATTAGCACTCGTCATGGGATGCCTGATGGCAGATGGCAGATTCGCATGAGGAGCAGAGAAGAGAAGAGCGGAGAAGCGGAGCGGCAGAAGACTTGACCCACAAAAATAAAAATGAAAAAACTAATTTCCGATAAGTCACTCTCTCTCTCTCTCTCTCTGGGAGGTGGAAGAGAAGAGTGGGCATAGAGGTAGATGGGAAAGAGAAGGGGTAGCGGGGGCACAGTTGTAGATGGAGAATGGCGAATGGAGATGGGGGAAAGTGCCATTTGTTGTGCGGCTAATTTGTGAAAAGTAATAATTATGAATGCCGGAAAGAAAAAGTGCCAAACAACAAAAACAACAACAAAAAAAAACGAATATATCGGATGGGAGCGTGGGAGAAATCTCCCCCGAGAGAGTGAGAGGGAAAGATCTTTCGATTGAAAGTCGCCGAGTGGGCGCATTATATAACGATCTGTGCCTTGAAGGCGGCAACGCCCACTAGTGACAGCGACGGGGAGAGAGAGAGCGAGAGAGGGAGAGACTGAGAGCCACTCAATCAGTGACACTCTCCCAAGCGAATGGAGCGTGGAGCGTGGAGCAGCAACCCGTTTAGTGCTAGAAGCAGCAGCAGCAACAGCAGCAGAGGAAGGGAAAACTTGTCTCGAAAAACGATCTGCCACTGTGAAAATTGGAAATGTATCTGTGAGATACTCCGCTCAGTTGCTGCTGCTGTTGCTGCTAGAGCGAAAAGTAAAAGTGCTTTGGTTGCACCCACTTTTGCTTTCTTTTGAGCTCCATTGAGCAGCTGGAGGTGCTGAGGGGGCAGTGGCAGTGGCAGGTGTCGTTGCGGTGTAGTTCTGCTGCAGAGATCGCTTAGCTTGCGCAAAAACTGCGCCGTTGCTGCTGCTGCTGCTGCTGCTGCCACTGCCACTGCTGCTGCAACATTTGCATTGTGCCAACCGTTCAGCTGCCTGCCTGCTTTGCCCTTTTTGCCCATGTGTGGGTTTCATACGTAACTGCAAGAGAAGAAGTTGGATCCATCCATACCCCCGCACAAGCCCCAAAACAATGAACTCCACGACACCATGAGTCATGTCTGTCTAATGCATTACCAAAGCCCCCCATCCCCCTCCCAACTGGCGTGCGAGGGGCATGCGTGAAATGTTAACTCATCTGCTGGTCTCCGTCCGCCTGCCCTGCCCTGCCCTGCCTGCCTGGTGATGGAGTAACCTCAATTCGGTTCACTTTGCGGCTGCGCTGTTGCTGTGGCTGTAACTCTAGCGCCTCGTACCTCTGGCCCCCTGCCCCCTGTGCCCGCCCGCAATTAACAAAAAAACGAACAAAAAGACAACAAAACAACCAGCCAAACAGCCAAACAGCCAAACTAGTACACGTTACAGCCAGCAATAGCCAGCAATGGCCAACACACAGCCATGGATCGTGGAATTACCTTGCTCTTTTTTTTGTTTCGGCCACATTCAGAGCCACGTCCGGCGACAGTAGCCAGCCAGCCAGCCAGCCAGCCAGCCAGCCAGGCAGCTCCCCAATTTGTCGAACGAACGCTGAAACGTTGCTGCTCTTTTCGGTTAATTTTTCGTGACATTCAAATCGTTCAATTTTGATGGCGAAAGGGCAGGCCGCAGACAGAGCAGCGAGGAATTTCCCCAAATGGATTTACCATGCTCCAGATTTGTCTGCTCCTGCACCCCCCACCTGCCGCTGCCTCAAGCAATCAAATCGAGCCATAGAAATGGAAACGAATTGGAGAGAGACACATCCATAAACCGCTTACCGCTTACTCGCTTATTTCTTATTGCTTATTGCTCTTACCCCGCCTATCCAACGCCCGAGATCGCGATTGCAATTTTCTCCAACAAAGGAGCACAAATTAAAAGTAAACCAAGCAAATTTGTCAGCTCCGAGACATGCTGGGGTTGGGTCTGGGGCTGGCTGTTGGGGCTGTGGCACGCTCAAAGCTGACAAATTTCACAACTGCAGGGAAACGAATTGAGGCACAAAGCGCGACCCAAAAAGGGGGCGCACACAGACACACACACAGAGACAGAATGGGAGCATAAAATATGGCCACAACATTAGATGGGGATAACTATCTGTCCATTTGCATCTGCTACAACAACATGTGCCGTGTGTCGTGTGGCATTCACTGCCTGCCTGCTTGCCTGCCTGCCTGCCTCCTCCTTAATTGTTCGTTCAATTGCATTAGCCAGGCAGCAATTATGCAGCACAAGTCTGCTGCATAGCCTAAGGTATCTGCCCTGCAGGTAATTGCAGGCAGTTAAGCGACGGAGACAACGCACACAAATTGTTTGGCCAGTTGGTGGATTTATTTGGGCTAACTTGCGGGTTGCGTGGCCAGGACTGCTATCTGGACATACATATCTGAACGATTTATGAGCGCGGAATCTAATGACCACCAGCCTAGGGGGTGTGGGATGGGAGTGGGTGGCTCTTTGGGGTGGCAGCTAAGAAGGGGAAGGCAGGCAGGGCAGCAGTTGAAACAGCAAAGAAAGAGCCAAAATGATGTTTTATTTTCCCACAGAAAATTAATGAAGCCAAAAACTACTTTTGGGATTTCATTAGGCAACATCCAGCGGAATATCAACATGTACATACATACATACGGAGGGGCTGCTGCTGCTGCTGCTGCTGCTGTTCGGTTCAATAAACGCCAAAAGCAATGGCCCCAGCAAGGTCAGCAATCGATGAATGATGATGAATCTGTAAATGTATCTGTATCTGTAGCTGCGGCATTTGGCAGTGTTTTCAAGTGGTACGCAACAGCCATAGCCGCTGAATGTAGTTTCCGATTGATTAATTTTTGGGACTTCAAACTGCTGACTGAACTTCGATTTTGAGCTGGAAATTTCGATTTCTTTTGCGATCCGATCCGATCCGATCCGCTGCCGCAGCACCGAAAGTTCAGCTGCGGGGCAAAGTAACGGATCTTAAATCGATTTTTGGCCCAAAAGAAATGAAAGAAATTTGTATAAATATTTGTGGATGGGCAGTACATAAGAAACACACACACATGAACATGATATAAGCAACCGCCACCCAACAAAAGGCCTTCGATGGCAGGGAATTTCAAATCACAAAAGAATTTCGAATGGAGTGGAGTGGAGTGCAGGGAGAGATCAGTGAAAGGAGGAGCATGGCAGGGGGGCGGAGGGAGGCTGTATGTGCCATAAATAGAAAAATAATGAAGATCAAATTCGCAACTGCCATTCGGCTGGCACTTCATGGAGTTGGTGGGATGGGTCTTCATTTATAGAGAGAAGAGGAGAGGCGAGCAGGCAGACAGTTTATGTGTGTGTCTCTTGCGGTAAATCACACACAAAAACGGAGTGCCACAAGCAGAGGCAGTGGCAGGCGTCTCGTGTCTTTGCTCTTCCACTTGGTTGATTCTGGAGCACCACAAGAGCCGCTTGCTATTTATTATTGATAAGCATCTCATCAGCTGCTGCTACTCCTCCTCCAAGTACTCTTCCCCTGGCACTGTGTACGCAACGTAGCGCGAATCTCCAACATCCCAGAAGAGACTTCCAATTAGAATTCTCTGAAATTCCATTGCTGGTAATCTGCTGGCAAGCTGCGTGTGTAATCCACAGATTTGGGTTAAGTTGGAATCGGAATTGGCTTTTAATTGGGGGTGGGGGGAGAGGAGACACACCCCCTCATCTGATGAGGGTCCAGCATCTTTTCACTCATCCATCAAACGAGGAGAGGTGAACGCCCCCCGCCACTGTGCAGATTACTGTGATTATCACAGAACCATTAAGCTGCCCCACAGCTACGCCCATCTGCCGTTTGCAGGCCACTTTTTGCGGCAATTGCACGGCAAGTGCAAATCATAATTGCAAATCGAATTCGAAGCGAGGCTCTCCGCTCCGCTCCGCTTGCAACTTTATTGGGCCGCAGCAACTGGTTCAACATTCTGATGCCGATCTGCCATAATCCTCGGCGATTCCCAGCAGACGATCATCGACTCGTCATCGTCATCGTCATCATTCTTTGGGGGTCTTTGCTAAGCGCCCATTCAACAGAGCAACAGACCAACAGACCATTCCATTCTCCGTTCTGCATTCTCCATTCTCCATTCTGAGCCATTCGTTCATCCTCAGTGCGTGCTGCTGAAGCGGAAATGATTCTACTGCTCTGCAGCCACAACTCTGCTGCCACACTGCCCCTCAGCAGCCTATTGCCTGGTTTCTACACCGCCTGCATCTTCTCCCATTAGCCCCACCCCTCCCTTTGCATGGCTATGAAATGTTGCACTTGCCATGGCTGCCTCTCTCTCTCTCTCTCCATCTCTGAGGAGAGTCACGTTTCCAGCCCCAAACCCACAGCACAACCTGCGGGCACTACTGCGGGCTTCATTTGGGTTAAGTGGAGGGTTCAGCTTATCCAAGGTGCTCCCCAACCCTCCCCTGCCGCTGGCTGTAGCACACGATATTGGTTACGAGTTTCCCGTCTGCAGTTTTTTTCATTAATGGCAGAAGCACAGGTGTGGAGGAGAACCTCTTCACTCCTCCAATATCAATGTAAATTAATATTTATTATTAATAATTTATATTTACATCTATATTTATGATCTATGATTTAAATTAATATTAATTATTTAATTTAACTTTTTATTTAATTTAAATATTCCATAGCATACTTTTTGGGATCGCAAATCTCTTGGTGCCCACTTCATTGCCTACTTTTCAGGGTGTCTCAGCTGTAGCATGTAGAAATGCATGTATAATTGACATTTCTGTGACATGTAGAGCATTCGGACCCATAGATATTCCTGATCTGTCCATGGGCATGAAAGGGCCATGCCCTTGAACGGTTAAACTCAAAACTTAAAGCTTCTCAATCGATTGGCATTCATTTTAGCAAAATATCATAGGGAAAAGACGCGGAAAAGCTGCGATATTTTTTAATTTGATGCTGACTGCTCTGCTGCAGGGGGTAGCTGGGGGCGGTAGTCTGCAGCACATGTTCTGACGCTTATGCTCATTCCGCAGCCGCATCTGCTTCAGTGGTGGTCGAGGGGCAATAATTATTATGGCACAATTTATGACTTACTTCTGGCCTCCACCTGACAACGATTTACCTTTAACGTTTTGCCTCTTATCAGCAGCAGCAGCAGAAGCAGCGGCAGCAACGTTGACATTCAAAAAAAAAAAAAAAAAAGAATTACAAAATATTTTACTTGCTGCGTTGATTTTGCCCTCCACTCCAACCCGCTCTGCCCCCCGCTCTGTTCTTCTCTGCTTTGCTCCTTTTGTGTGCTCTGTTTTGTTGCTTAAACAAATCTTATCAGTGGCACGCACACACACACACACACACAGAGAGTATTGTCTGGTATATTTATCAGAATTTATTAGTCACCTGAACGCGAAGAACCTGAGCGCTAAGATTCTGTTCATATTTCTGGCCCCAAACGAAAACTTCATTGAGCAAAAATAACCCCCTGCCGCCCCTAGGGATGGAGGCGCCACACCTGCACCGGCCCAGCCCCCACACACTCCTCCCTGACACCCAAAAAGGGAAATGTCATTAATGGCAGGCAGGAGGGCGGGCAGGCAGGCAGGCAGCAACCACCAAAACGGGAGGCTTTTAGCGTTAATTGCCATCATGGGGCTGGAAGAAGGTGCCACAAGGGAGCGAGGGGAGGGTTGGGTGGTTGGGTGGAGGGGCTTGCATGCATTATTGACATGGCATCGGGCGAATCGGTAGATAACAACTCAGCAACTCAGCAACTCAACCCCACCAACAGCCCAGATAACCATGGTGAATGGACGGGAGTCCCACTCCCACTCCCACTGCCACACACCCTGCCACACACCTCCCACTCGTATGTACATGCCCGCACCTATTTATATTCGGTGTATTTTTGTGTGTGTGCTCGTGGCATAATAGTTATTATTGGGAGTCGCTCTGTGGCGGCCATGGTGCAGTACAATGCCAAATGCCATGAACTGAGCCCCGCAGTTGAATGAACCCCAACACGGCGCTGCGCTGCGCTTCGTCGTTCCCCTCCCCTGACATCGATGTGGTGGGGGCCATGGCATCGCCTCTCCGCTGTGGGCGGGCGAAAACACTCTGACACGCCGTTACTCTGATATATTTTTGACACTCGAGTGGAATGAACTTTTGCTTGGGCTCCGCTTCAATGAAGTTTATGCGGTGGGCGGCGGGCGAGAAGAGCCACAGCCTGCAACTTCAGAATCTATATTTGAACGTCATTGAGTCTATATATAATCACCTCCCCCTCTGGAACAATCTGAACCAATACTCGACCTTGAACTTGATGGAGGGAGGGGTGCAGCCCGAGCCGCTGAGGGGAATGTCAACGAACGTGTCTCAATGCGACAATAATTACAGACACAGAAACAGAAACAGAAAACAGATACGGAAACCCATCGCCCATTATAGAAAGGGAAACTTTCCTGCCACATGGGAAATAATTCAACGTAGGAATGGAATATATGGGGAATATACATATATATAGCAATATATGGGAATCGATATCCATCGATATTCCATGTAGATTCCATTTCACACAAATAAACTAAATAGAATTCGCTCTTTGCTCTCTTTTCTTGCAGGTTGCACAACATGGCAGCGAGGAAAACCCCAAGGAATGGCAATGAAAATGGACTTTTAAGCCACTGAACTCACAACACAGAAAGAGAAACAGAAAGAGCGCGTTTAAGGGCCCAAATTAGAATTGTTCACTTGACCCACAGACACAGACAGACAGACACGACAGAAGGGGCCAAGCAACAGCGCGAGTGAGAGTGCAACAGAGACAGAGCTAGAGACAGAGACAAAATGCGTGCGGGCCGTTGGCTAAACGATGGCTTAGTGCTGGTCGCCGTCTTGCTTTTGGCCGTAACGCAGGCACGTTTCATTGCGAAAAGAGAAACGCCTGGCGGGTGGCATAGAGGCGACCACTGCGACTGCCAATATTTCGATTGGCAGTGCCACAGCTGCTTCCCGTGACCCTGACATTGTTAGCGAGGAAGCAACAGCAGCAGCAGCAGCGGCGCCAGAGACACAAGCTGTGGAGGCGCTGAAGCATGAAGAAGAACCTCCAGCCAAGGAAAATCCTGCCGCAACAACAGAAGGCACAGAGGAAGGAGCAGCAGCAGCGGCAGCAGAAGCAGTCGCTAATGCCAGTCGATCCACGGAGCATGGACGGGCCATGCAGTTGGCATCCAGCACAGAAGCACAGCCGCCCCCTTCGGTGACGCCCATGAAGCTGCGAGCACTGGCCAAGAGCACGACGCCACTGCCCTTCGCCTCCAACGAGAATGCCATTGAAGAGTCCACTTCGACGATCCGCCAAATGCCGGAGAAGCGAGCAAAATTCATCAGCGAAAACTCCACCAATGCGCAGCAGCTGCTGCTGCCCAACACGGCGGAGGTGTGGAGTCTGGCGGGCATGAAGTCGGTGCCAAAGAGTCCTACGCTAGCCCTGGACATCGCTACTCCCAGCCCAGAGCATGCCACAGCCAGAGCCACAGCCACGGAGAATTCAACAACGATATTTGTTGCACCCTTTCTGCACGCAAACAGCTCGGCTGCAGAGCTCACCAACGACATCGAGGAGCCGCCACAGAACCAAACGGAGCTGCACCAGGAGAAGAATCTGCTGGACTGGCAGCAGATTGCACTGATGCAAGCCCCAGCCCCAGCTGCAGCCCCAGCTCCAGCCGCAACGCAAGCAGCCGAGAATCGAACCAGAATTTGCAGTCAGCACCACACTGGACGCCACCGAAGAGGCCATGCAGGGCACCACAGAGTCCTTGGAGGAGTCGTCTGCGACTCCTGAGAAAAAGGAGACGACGACAGTGGCTGCTGGAGGGGGCGGGGGAGGACTCAATCTGACAACGTCAGCAGCGCCTGCTCGTGTCATGGAAACCACAACTGTGGCCAGGGAATCCATGGAGCAGGAGGTGAGGTGCTCACATCCACTGCCAGGGCGCAGACCTCAACCAGTGTCCGTTCAGCGGAGCTTGAGGCAGAGTCAACAACCGAAGCGAACTTAAGACAGGAACAGAAGACAGAAGCCCCTGCAACAGTCGCCGCCATTCCGAAGACAACAGCAGGAGAGCCAGGGGAAGAACTGGAGCTAACAACAGCTGCAATGGCAATTGCAGCTGCAGCTGCCACTGCAGCAACAACAGAGTCGTCAGCCGTTCAACATGTGTCACCTGTGGGGGCGGCAGATCCACAGCCAGATCCACAGCCAGATCCAGATCCAGAGATGACTACGACTGCAATAACGAGCAGCATCGATGGGGTTTTAAGTGCTCGGAACGAAGCCAATTCCAGCCCCAGTCCCAGCCCCAACACAACTGAAATGGCAATGAAAGCAGCGAACGAAAGCGACGACGTCATCAATGTGGTCTCCCCAGGCGCCCCCCAGTCAGAGAGGCCTCCAGAGAGGGAGCAGCAGCAACAGCAACAGCAGCAAGCGACGAACCCCACGACAACGGCAGTTAGTATTCGAGCGACTGTCGAGGAGAGCGCAAGCACAGCAACAACGGCGACGGCGACGGTGCCGCAGCAGTCAAAGTTAAGTGAACAGAAAACCGAAATTGTTATTGCCACAACAACAACAACAACAGAAGCGGCAGCAACAACAACTACGAGTACGAGTACAACAACATTGGCAACAACAACAGCACAGCAGCAGCAGCAGCAGCAGCTGAGGAGGCAACAACTGAGGGGGCAACAACTGAGGGGGCAACGCCAACGCAAAACCCAACGGAAATTGTCCAAATTAGCAATGAAGTGAACTTAGAAACGGCCACAGTGCCAGCTCCTCCAGCTCCAGCGGGAGCAACAGCAGAGCCAGTGAGCAAATCAAAGGAGGAGCAGAAGGAGGAGAAGGAGAAGGAGGAGGCCACTGGAACGACTGATGACAGCAGTGCCAGAATTAAAACGAAAACCGATACGAGTGGGAACAACTTTGTGAATAATAGTGTGGCCCAAAGCATAACAGAGGCGGCCACAGAGGCAGACGCTGCCACCTCCAGCTCCAGCTCTAGACCTGCCACAGCTAGCAGGCAGCCGGAGGTTAAAGAGGACAGCACACAGGCTACACCGCTGTTCAGTGACCTCGGCACGAAGCAGGAAAATAACGAACACGAATCGTCGCTGGAAACGAATAACATTGGGGAGGCAGCAGAGGAAGCGACGGCGGCCACAACCACAAGCCAGGGACTGGCAACAGCAACAGCAACAACAGCAACAACAGCAGCAGCAGGGCCAGCAGCAGGGCCAGAAGCTCCTGCCCTAAATGCTTTGGACGAGAGGGAAACAGGAAAAACAGCAACAGGTGCAAAGGGACCGCCACTGTCGTCGTCCTCTGCGTCATCGGATGAGCATTACGATGAGGAGAACGACACGGGCAAAGGCCAACAACAGGTGGATGAAGTGCATGGAAAACAAGTTATTATTGAGGAGCAGCAGCCACAGCCAAAGCAAACGTTAGCCAAAAATATGGCAGGAAACGGCACAAGCAGCACAACAGAAGAAGCAGCCACCAGGAGCAGCAGCAGCAGCAGCAGCACAACGGCAAAAACAACGACTGAAATGCAACCTCCACTGATATCCCTGCTGGATGATACCACAACAATATCAACAACCAAAACCACGACTCTCCCCACGCCAACAGAAGTCAGCAGCAGCAGCAGCAGCAGCAGCATGCTGCCAGAGAACACAACCCTGGCCTATGCTCCACCGGGCGCCAGCAGCAGCAGCACCACCGAAGACTCTTTTCTGCCTTCGATCCTGCCCAGTGAACCAGCAGCCACTGCTCCTCCGCCCATCATTATGGCTGCGTTTCCCAACGATCTGCCAGCCCAGGGCGGTGGCACGGACGTCAACGTGATCATTGCCATCACAGTGAGCGTCATTGGGGTGGTGGCCCTGATACTGCTGGTGGCGTTCCTCTACCTGATGCGGAAGCGTCAGAAGCAGATGTCCTATGGCCAGCGGTGTCGGCCCGTCAGCCTCGATGCCTACTCCCTGGACAATGTCTCGGTGCTGGGCAGTGTGCGGCGCAAGGGCAGGGATTTGCGCGCCTCGAAGCGCACCTACGGGAACGCGGCCTTCGACGATCCCTCGCTGCGGCACAACCTGCTGTCCGCCGCGGAGCTGGGCAGGTTTGTGGAGCGACGTTCCAGCATATTCGAGGAATTCAGGGATGTGCCGCAGATCATAGCACGGGCGGACGAGGTGCCAGCGGGCTGTGAGGATAGGAATCGGTGAGTACCCAACAAAGTTCATAATTAATTGACTTTGGCTTCGGTTCCCATCATTGTTGGATTAATTACTGATCTGACATATCTTTTCCATACATATAATACATATAAACTCGAAATGGGTGACTCAACTGGGCAACTGTTCGCACCGCAGCTACGCCAACGTGATTCCGCTTCCTGAGACGCGTGTGGTGCTTCAGCGTCGCAGCGATGATGACAAAACGGAATACATTAATGCCAATTATGTGCGGGTAAGTAACGCAACACACAAAGCGAAGGCGTCGCCAAAACAATCAGCTCGCGAGTGGGGGGGAGCAGGCCATGCCCTTTCTTCCACACACAACACACATGAGGCTGGGGCTGAAGTTGGGGTTGGGTGGGTGGCTTGTCATCTTGCAATGTTTCTGCTACGCTACGGGAACGAGCCTTGCATGACGAGTGCCTCGGATGCCTCTGACTCTCGCGGAGGGCCTATTAAACATGGCGCCACCCACCCCACCCCCCAATAATTACACGCCTCATGAGACTGCAGCGAGAGACCTGGCCATGACTGTGAAATATTCGTAGATTTAGCAGCCAAGCAGCCAGGCAAGCAAGCCAGCAAGTCTTTCTTTTGTTGCAAGAGGCCACCACTCCAGTCTGCCGCTCTGCCGCTTTGCCACTCTGGGTGCAAGCAAATAGGCTTTGGCTCTGGCTTGGGCTTTGGCTTGGGCTCTGTGCTTGGGCTCTGGCTTGGGCTTTGGCTTGGGCTCTGGCTTGGGCTCTGGCTTGGGCTTTGAAGCGAAAGGTAATGATCATGAGCGATAATTGCAAGAAAAGAAGCGAAAGTTGTGCCAGCGAAGTGTACAGTAAAATGCCCTTACATCACGAAACCTCGAGGCTCGAAGCTCGAAGCTCTCAGCCGTTGAGGGCAGGACACACACCACACTTAGATGCTGCTGTCCAAGGGGGAGTGAATTGAATTGCTCTTGGGAATCGCTTTTTAATCGCACTCACGCGCGACCAGCTGAAGTGCAATGAGGCGACACCTAATGCACCTGGCAATGGCCACAGTCGAGATTTATATGGCCAGCCAGTCGGCGGCAGTTGTGCGATTTTATAGCCGCCTTTTATCAGAAATGCGCGAGCACAGCAGCTGCTAGCTGCTTGTGTGTGTGTGTGTGTGAGGTGGAGTAGTAGGGGGAATACGTTTTAATCAATGGTTATGTCATTTCACCCCCTTCTACACCACACAGGGCCCACGAGACGCACCCAACTACTACATAGCCTGCCAGGCACCCATGGAGAGCACAACGAGCGACTTTTGGCGCATGATCTGGGAGCAGCAGTCGCGTGTGATCATCCAGGCCACGGATCTCAGCGAGAACGGCATCGAAAAGTGTGCCGAGTATCTGCCGCCCTCGGCCACGCTGGACAATCACAGCAGCTATGGCGACTACCAGGTGACGCTCAAGAACCGCGAGGTCAAGGACAAGTATGCCATTTCCACGCTCATGCTGAAGCGTGTCGATGGCGAGGAGTGCCGCGAGCTGACGCACTACTGGTACAAGTGGCCAGAGGCGGGCGTGCCCGCCGAGGAGGCGCCCATCATTGCCATGCTGCTGGAGGCGCGCTCCTCCCTCAAGTCGTATTGCCTGGAGCAGCAGGCCAGCGATCTGAAGGAGAAATCCTCAACGGTGGAGTCATCGGTGGATGCGGAGGCAGCTGCATCGGCAGCCAAGGCGGAGCAGATTAATGGCAATGTGGGCAACAGCAGGGGCAACAGCGGCACAGGCACAGGCACACGCAGCCAGCAGGGGTAAGTGTGGGATGTGGCGTCTTGCATGGCTTGTTAATTGTTTCGTTTCTTTGTCCCATCCCCCCTTTAGACCGCTAACCGTTCATTGTTCTCCAGGTACGGGACGTACCGGCACCATCATCGCCTCGGACATGGCCATTCGCAGCCTGGAGACGCCCAAGCGGTCCGTGGACATACCACAGCTGGTGTACTATGTGCGACGGGGACGTGCCAGCGCCGTTCAGACCAAGGAGCAGTATGAATTTATCTACAAGGTGGCCAACATGTACGCCACAAAGATCACAAATTTATCCAATGATAATTGAGGAGCAAAACACAACTTTATCTATAGAGTATATATATATATACATATATGTATGCAGAAATATGATTCTAGTTTAGTATTACTCTCGTATCTATCGTATCGTATCTACCGTATCGTACGTTGAATGTTTTTGCACCTGATTTATCGTCGTCGTAGCTATTTTGTCGGGCTTTGAATATCATTTCAAAAAAAAATGTATGTATTCCTTTATTATTGTGATATAATCGTACATTTTCGTATATCTCTTGATAATCTGTTGCATATTTATAATGTACATTTTGTTTGTTTTTGCACTGGATCGTGTGTATGTGTATATGCGATGCAGGCAAATTTGTAATTGGAATTTTTCCATATTTTATTTGTAGAAAGTCATTATGTAATCAATCTATTGTATGTATCTATTTTAAACGAGCTTTAATGTACATAAGTTATAACTTAAGTAAGCGAAAACCTGTATTGAACACTCATATTATTGCGAAATACAAAGAAAAAGAACCAATCGATCGAAGCATCAAAATCTTTTAAATGTGCGCGGGCCTTTTCGGTTCAACGGTTCAAAGCGAATCGGTAATGAAACCGATAGAAAAATATCATGGTGGCAGCCCGAAACTACGAATTGCACGAGTCTGGCAGCGCCACAAAAACGACGTCACATTCGTTTTATGTTTTTTTTGTTTGAACCTTATGTAAACAATCCAATAAAAAATAGTACTGAAAACTAGCCAAATCCTGAAAAAAACTCATTGAGAAATTGGATAACATTATTTGGTTAGGGCTGAGAGGGCCAACTAGCTAGTAATATTAAACGGAATACCAAATTCGAGGAATATCTACGTTGAATATTTTGAAAAAAACAATCGATACTATCGTAATAGTATCGGGCTCAAATAATTATTAAAAAACCATTGAAACCTTTTAAGAACTTGTCTACTGTAAAAATTAGATGCCACCTGTCTATTTTCTTACAAATTTGTCTTCGTATTTTAAAGCAGCCAATCCAAACATATCAAAAGCGCAACGACTGTAGCTCGATACTATCATGATAGTCGCAAAACCCGCGATAGTAGAAGCTAGCAGTAAAATATCGATACTATCGATAGTGCCCCCGGTTGACACCTCTACAACTCGAATTGATTTTTTAAAGATGAAATTAGCTTATTTTGTGTTGTTCGCTTTTCTGGCCACAGCAGTGGCCAACGATTCGGCCAAGGTGAAAATCGGCATCAAGAAGCGCGTCGAGAATTGCACCAGAAAGGCCAAAAGTGGCGATCTGGTCCAGGTGCACTACAAGGTAGGAACAAGCATCGCATCTTGCTTGTCGGCCGGCTTGATCTAACCCATAAAATGTCTGCATTTAGGGTTCGCTGCAGGATGGCACAGAGTTCGACAGCAGCTACACCCGCTCCACTCCATTTTCGTTTACACTGGGTGCCCGGCAAGTGATCAAGGGCTGGGACCAAGGACTGTTGGGCATGTGCGAGAGTGAGAAGCGCACGTTGACCATTCCCCCCGAGCTGGGCTATGGAGCAAGTGGTGCCGGTGGCGGAAAGATACCGCCAAACTCCGTGCTGGTCTTCGATGTGGAAATGGTCAAGATAGAGCCACGTGGCGGATCTGAAGAGTTGTAGAATAAATGCCATGGGTGCAGCCAAAGAGACATCTTTCTCGTTTCAATGGGATGTGGGTACATGCCTGCTGCTTGTCGGCTGCCAATCGATGGGCAGGACTCTCCCCGATCCCCCAAGATACATAGAAAGGATCGGCCTTCCTTGTACTTAGTATCATAAAATAACTAAAATTGTTTATTTGGAGTCATACACCTAAGCCTAAAGGATTCCATGCAGGGGGCGACGTCTCAGACCATTTGGATCTGTAGTCGCCGCTTGCTCGCCTCCCGTCGCTTCTTGTCGCGTTTGCGACGAGCCTGTGTCGCGTCCCTGAACAGCTGGACGCCCTCGCGTTGCTCCACTTCGGTTTGCAGCAGCGCCAGGCCGTGCAGGTTCCAGCCGAGAATGTCCCGCAGCTGGCCGACATCCCGCTTGAGCATTGTGAGCAGTTTCAGCAGCAGAGGCTTCATGCTCTTGGTCGACGAAATGGGCTTCATGTGCACCTTGAAGAGGAATATGGTGACGCGGCAGAGCAGCTCCAGTTGATCGGGTCGCTGGGTGAGCAGGATGGGCAGGCGTTCGAGCAGCTCGCAGACAACGGAAAAGGGCAGCAGGAGCAGCGCCTCCTCCAGATCGGATGCGCGTATCCGCATGAATGTGTTGACCAGAAAGTCAACGGGATTCTTCACCTGCAGCGCGTGCATAAGGGGGTGGAGTTCCGGTTTCTCCTCGGCCTCCAGCTCGAACTGCTTCGATATCTCCAGGCACTCCAGAATGGACTCGGCCGCCTTCTCCGAGCCCACCGTCTTGCGCGAGGCCATCTTCAGGCTGGGCAGCAGCGGCACGCTGTTGTCTTCCCCCGTGGCCAGCTGCTCATTCTCCATCTGTTCGCGCTCCTCCTCCTGGACGTCCTTCAGCACGATTGTCTCGTCCGTGCGCTCGTACATTCGCAGTGTGCGATCCGAGCCGCAGGTGACCAGGAAGCGGCCATTGGGCGACACTGCCAGGCAATAGGCCTCGCCTATGTGCCCCGGCAATGTGAGGATCTTCTCGAAGGAGTCGCCGTCCCACTGCTTCACCTTGCCGTCCTTGCCGCAGCTGAAGAACATGTGCGTCTTGGGTATGAACTGCACGGACATCACCGAGTCGTCGTGGGCGAAGATTGAGCGATGACAGTCGCCAAAGTTGAGGCCCCAGACCTTGATGTTGCGGTCTGCCGACCCAGTGACGATCAAATTCGAGTCGTACGAGATGTCCAGGCAGAGCACGGGCAGCTTGTGGCCGTACAGCGACAGGTAGAACTTGAAGGTGTCCAGGAAGAAGACCTTGACGGTGGCATCCAGCAGGCCCACGGCCAGATACTTCATGTCCGGACTGACGCCCACACAGAGTACAGTCTCCTCCAGCTTCAGGGTGTTCTTGTGCAGCAGGGACAGCACCTTGGTCTCGCCCGCTCCCTCCGCGGCATCGATCAGCTCGAAGGTCCAGATCTTGAGAGTCTGATCACCGCTGCCCGTGATGCATCCCTTCTGATCCGGCAGCATGGCAATGGACCAGAGCTCGCTCTCGTGGGCTGGAATCTCCTCGACAATGTCCGCTGCGCCCACGTCCACAATGAGCAGCTTGCCGCTCTTCATGCCCAGCAGCACATAGTGATCGCCGGGCACGAACTTGGAGCACAGAATGTAGTCCGTTGGGACTGTGCGCAGGCACTGCATGGCGTCGCGGTCCCAGAACTTGAAGGATTCGCCAGCGCCGGAGCCAACCGCCAGCGAGTCATTGCTGAAGCATACGGAACGCACCTCGGACTGGTGGCCCAGGCGCGTAAGGGAACGAAGAACTTTCACACTAGGATCGGCTGCTTTGCGGGTCTTGGGCGAGGCCTCGAGGGAGTGCAGCACAAGACTGTTGTTAGCCAGACTGACCAGCACACGCATCTCCTTGCTCTGGCCCAGGACCACATCGATGGACTTGATTTTCTGCTTGGTTCGGATGCTCTCTAGTCGCTTGATTTCATCGCTCAGCGATTGCTGCTTGGACAGTTGCGCCTCCGCGCTGTCATCCTCGCCGGCCGCCTTTTTCTCCTTCTTCAGGCGCTTGGCCAGGCGCTGCTTTACCTCCTCGGCCGTGCATATGTAAAAGTTCTCAATCAGATCGTTGGTGCCGTGGCAGCTCAAGACGCGCTCGCTGCTGTCCGTGACCAGGTTGACAGTGCGGCCCTTGCCGGCTCGCTGGATAATCCCACAATTGCTGACGCTTATGGGACTTATCGTATCCTCATCATCTATGCTTAGGCCCTCAACGGCCGACTCCAGGGGCTCGCTGGCAGCGCCGTCGTGTTTCTTCAAGCGATAGACATTCATGCCACTCTCGCTGGCTCCCGCCACCATCAGGTCGCCGATGAAGGCCAGTGCCCAAACCTCTGTGCGATTGTCCACGACGGTTTTGAAGCAGAATTGCGTCTCCAGGTTCCAGAATTTGATCTGTGTGTCCTTCGAGCAGCTCACCACAATGCTCTGGTCCACCACACGCTGCAGAAAGTGGGCATCCGTGATGGCAGCATTGTGTCCGCTCAGCCTCGCCCGACCCGCCTGCTCCACCACATCCACGACCACCAGCTCTGTGTCCAAGCCTCCACTGACCAGGCGCATGCCCTGCTGGTCGTACCGCAGAATGCTCACGGCATTCTTGTGCAGGGCCAACGTGCAGATGGCCTCGTAGTACCTCTCCGAGCTGAGATCAAAGATCTGGACCATGCCATCGGTGTAGCCCACGGCAATGTGTAGATGATCCGGCGACACACGCAGGCAGGTCACCTCGAACTTCTCCCGGCGCAGCGTCAGCTTGCGATCGCCCATGCTGAAGGATAAACATTAGTTAAACTCTGTTTTGGTGTCCAGAGCCCAGAGCGGTCAAAACTCACCGCAAATCCCAGATGATGACATTCTCGGCAGCAGGTGCGGCCACGTACCGCCCCTCGGTTTTGTCAACGATGGCAAAGTTCACATTGGCGCGACCCGATGTGATTATATTAAAGCTGTCTATAGCCCGATACGCTAAATATTGTTTAGTTAAACCCATTCTAACATTTAAAAATCAACAAAATCAAAGAGCGCGTTTCACGTGTTAGCCCAGTGTGACCGCGGACTTGTCGATAAAATATACCCCGCCTGACCCGCAGAAATATACCGTCACAATTTCAAAATATACCGTAAGCGGTCACTCTGGCAGGGCTACTTGATGGCGGTTCTGCGCAGGCGCTGCTCGGTGTATTTATTATACCACCCCACACAGGAATAGAATATACACTTAAACTAGCTCCTGCTGCATTTTCTGCTCAATTAATAGTGTATTAAACAACAAACAATGTCCGCCTACTCAAGTACTTCCACCAGCCAGCCCACTGGTAAAAGAGATGCTTTCAATTCATTTGAATTCTCAGTGAAAAAAATAACGATTTATTGCACCTGACAGGAACAGGAGCATCGGACTTGGACACAGAATCCGTAGAAGTACTGCGGGAGCGGCTGAGCACCATGAAGCGCCTGATGGCCGAGCGCACGGCCCAGCAGCAGAATAATCCTGCATCCACCGAGGAAATCTTCTCCACCAAGCGACAACGCTCCGAGGGCATTATCGATGGCAACTTCCTGAGCATCGCCTTTGGCGGTGCCCTGCTGGTGATCATCACGGTTTCGGTGTACGCCTTCTACAATCTCTACCATGCCATACTCAAGAAGTTCCCCTCAAAGCACGAGGAGCTGTAAGCTGCCATGGCACGGCAATGCTCTCTATCCATCTAAACAGTGTATTACAATTATGCATTTAATAATACAAAAAATACGTAGTTTGAATTGCAAAAAGGACGAGAAGAAACGCCTTGGTGGGGGGATGGATTTGCTGTTTTGCATTCGGGTTAATCAACGCCATTTATTGGAGTTCAACTCAGTACAAAGAATCAATGATCAATCTTTAGTTTTTACACGTTCGTTAGGCTCGAATTAAATTACAACTAAATGGGTAACGAAGGGAGCTGAATGCATCGACAGCAAAAACAAAAGGGGCGTTGGGTATAGAGTATATGATATATCGCTATGAAGACCATCAAAAATAACACACAAGTATCAAGTATATAGATAGAGATAGAGACGGGAAAGGAACACATTTGGGGGGGATGGGGATGGGCAAAAACTGTAGAATTTGTTTTGGATTTTTGGCTTACTCGCTAGCTACAATGGAAACTCCTCTGCTATACCGTCCGTCTACGGTCCGCTTTCTCATTTACACATAAATGTTTTGCTAAACTCCTATTCTATTATTTATGATTTATGAATTTACTTTATTATTCTCTTTGCTTTTTTTTTCTTTTTTTTTTTTGCGATTTTCTCATTTAGTTTTTGGGGTGAATTTGTTGGGTTGGAATAATAACTAGTATCCATTGGTTGTGGGATTTCTTTTGTTGTTGTTTTCTGTTGTTTCGTTTAATTGCATAAAGAGTGTTTAGTGTTCACTTTGCTTCACTGTGTGGCATGTTACTTGCTGCTCAGCGCAATAGTTTCTACTAACTGTAGCTATTACATACATAGATCATATTTAGTTTTGTTGTGCCGCTTGAGACGCGAGCATTAAATTAGACAATTTGAATTTGGAACCTAGTCGAAGAAAATTACCAAAAGGTTAGATAGAAAAGGTTACAGCGAAGAATATTGTTGAACATTGGAAGTTGTTGATAAACTGTGGGCTATTTCTGTAATTGTTGTTTTTGTTGGCTGTCTGTCGGTTGTTTGTTGTTGTTGTTGCTAGTGTTGGCCCGTCGCGCGCTCTGTGAATGGTTGGGGGAGCATGCTGGATTGGTTGCTGATTGCTGATTGCTGAATGTGGATCTGTGTATCTGTGGGCGGGGTTTGCTTTGCTTTTTACAATTTGTTTAATTCCCTAACTTTTTAACTGACTTTGCTCCGCCGGACGTTCCTGCCGCACCCGCCGTCCCTCCCCCTCCTGATGCTGCAGCTGCTGCTGCTGCTCCAGATAACATCTTCCTTTGTTTTCTTGTCAATCAGATGTTGTCCACGGAATCAGCATCGTCCTCTGAGCTGATCTCATCGCCGAACTCAATGTCCTCGTCGAAGCCATCCTCCACGAATGTGACTGTCTCGTTGATGCGCACCGACTCGGGGAACTCGCCGTATGTCTTCAGATTCCTGGCCTCATCGGGCGTGTACTTCAGAATGACATCGGCCTTCGAGTCCTGATAGTCGCGCAAGCCGACCAATATAATATCGCCCTGATTGATCCAGACCTGTAAAAGAAAGCAACACATTTAATCATTTATCTCATCATTCAATTGGGAAAAGCCCAAAACACAATCTCCTTCTCCTTCTCCTTGTCTGTCTACTCTCTCTCTTTGTGCTATGAGTAATTCTTGCGGCAGAAATAGCAAACAGCAAACACAATTTGCAGTCTTGTATTCCGTGTAAGAGATAAAAGATAACTGATCTTTTGGGGCAGGCCCCGTGCCTCTCTAAAATTTCTTGGGTATTTCACAAACACGCGCAACAGAAGGCAGGGATTGCCTACAACAAGAAGGTTCCATTCTTGGCTAACTTTTGGGCACACCATTTCACAAGGAGCCCATAGGAATTGCCTATCTGTGGAGTAGGAGGAGCAGCCAGCAAGCCAGCAGCTCCTCAAACTTACTCACGTGAGGGCTTTATCGTAATTAACTTCTCATGGATCGCAATCAGTTCGAAAGCACTTGAACTGTCATCACAAAACATTGATAGCCAGCGCGTAGAGCAGCCAAAGGAATGTAGATTAGAGCTGGGCAGCAGCAGCAGAAGCAGCAGCAGCAGCAGAGGAGAACAGGCACAAACTTGTCGCGAGTCACATACTCGTATCAGTGATAATGTGCAAGCCAAAAATTGGGTAAACCTGAGCTCTTAGTTCCAGGAAATAATGCGCGTTTAGGCTGCGATAAGGCAAGGCTGCTATATCGAGATATCTCACAACCGCAAACGAGCAATAACAATGCTCTTGAGCAAATATTTGCCTAATCAGATGCCAGATTTCAGATTCCAGGAGGAGCAGCAGCAGCGAATGCCTGACTACAGATTGAGAGATTTCTACACACCCCCCATGACGTCAACGGAAACATAGGAAGATTATGTGGAATGTATTATGTACTATACGCTACGATACGATACGAAACGATATGAATGCAGTAAAACTACAGAGAGAGAGAAACCCCCCATAGGCCCCCATAGGTGTTTGTTTTATTACTCAACCGAGAGAGAGGGAGAGAGTCAACGACCTAGGACAAGCTGCACTTGATTCCAATTCGATGAATGATTCAAAGCCCATTCATAAATTTATTTCCCTCGATGGCAGCAGCAGCAGCAGAACTCTATTTCCTGTCGGTTGTACTAGCTGCAATATAAATTCCATTCCCCTTCCGATTTCAGATGACACATATGTACATATATCATACATACGTATACGTATGTACGTATGCTTAGTGCTTGACCAGCCACGTCGCCACGTCGATAAGACCCGATAGCAGGGGTTCGGCTTAAAAATGCATTAAACAAAAATCAGAGACGCGCCACATTACGTCTTTCGCTTTAAATAAACCCTCTTCCCCTGAACTTTGGAGCATTTATCATACGGCCCAAATATGGCGATGGCGTGGTGCCGCACACTTGGATTCCCTGCCTGAGGGAACGCGAACGAACACGATAGATCATGCAGGCAAACACCGTGAAGGCAGAGATACACAAAAGTTGTGACTAAATCGAATCGAAATTGGCTATTACCATTACCCCAAGGCAGACGAGAGATAAGCGAGCGAACGAACCCCTGGGGCAGGCAGGCGGCACACTCCAACGCCACCGCCACCTTTACTTGGAGGCCAGTGGGAAGCCCCCGATCGATCGCACAACCCACTGATTGCGAGCACCTGTACGTGGGCAGGCGGGAGGTGCTCCTCCCCAGGAGTGCGGGTGAGTAAGTTGGTACGCTCCGTCAGAGGTTTGGTATTTGAGGCAGCAGGTCTCTTGGAATACTATATATAGCCACAGGCATCACTGAACCGAACCGAACTAAAACAGATATTCTTATCGCAATATCATCATCATTAATGGCACAGCAGTTGGCGCTGGTTTGCTCTGGTTGTGGCCCAAAAAGGAGAAGTTTCTGCATACAGAAATTCCCTGGGGGTTCTCTGAGGCGTTTGATTCATTGCATTTTTATAAACTGAATCACAGAAAGTGCTTCTGATTGACTTATTTCGCTGTAATATAAATCCAATGCCAATGCGTCACAAAAAATTCCTCAGGCTGCAGGCAGTTCGTGACACCCCAGATATGTCCCATGAAAGGCGAGACGGAGTACTGGAGAACTTTCTTCCCACGACAGTTAGCTGTTATCATCGGGCACATTACATCACACACGGCAGGCGGGTGTAGGCAGGTATTATGTTTCAGCAAAGAGGGACAACTTCCTCCACCCTACCCCTCCTGTGACAGGGATAGGAGCAACAGAGTAAGGGCATTCCCTGTGGGGCCCAGAACCTTGGCAATCGGAATGGCACTCGCCAAATTCGGGCCTTATCTCGTTACTCGTCACTGATTAGATTGGGCTCTCTCTCTCTCTCTGTGTCTGTGATAAGGTAGGCACTGGCACCGACTCTCCCTCTCTCTCTCTCTCCCTATAAATACAGCCAACATTCCGGCGTATTCTGCAAATTTAAAATCGCAATCAAGCAAGCAACAGCCAGCCCGGAGAAACCGCTGAGAAATAAACGTGTGTTCCATGAACGATCCAAACGGAATACAAGTGAAGTGTTACCACAGATACGCCAGAGGCAGAGCCAGAGCCAAGGCGAAAGCAAAAGCAAAATCAAAATCAAATCGAGACGCCGCGATTCGCGTGTCCCGTCCACAGACCCATCAAGTGTCAAAATTCCTACCTACTACTCGACGAATACGTGCGGCGCGTGCTACCAGAACGAGGACATTATGCTGTTATCCTACCGATGCATATACTCGATGCTGCTGACGACCATAGCCAGCATTATGGTCGTGCTCAGCAGCAGTGCCTCCCCGAGTTCCCTGCTGCCCACCGTCCGCAAGTGCGGAGGTGCCACCAGCGTGATGGGATCATCGGCCCACACAATGGCCATGAATCTGGCGGCCTACGGGCTGCTGGAGAATCGGATTAGCACACTGGAAGCACCGCGACAGACGCACTGGAGCAAGAAGTTTCTGGCCAAGCGCGAGGCAACGCCCCACACGGCGCCCTACGTGGTCAGCATTCAGATGATGACCCCCGACCAGGGCCTGGTCCACTACTGTGCCGGCACTGTGATCAACGAGCACTGGATCCTCACAGCCGCCCACTGCCTCAACTCGCCGCAGACCGTCGAGAGCTCGGTGATTGTTGCCGGCAGCCACGACATCCACGACCATCGCGGCGAGGCAGCCAACATCCAGATGCGACACATCGACCACTACGTCCGTCACGAGCTCTACCTCGGAGGCGTCAATCCCTACGACATCGCGCTCATCTACATGAAGAGGCCCCTGGTCTTCGACGAGTACGTCCAGCCAGCCGTGCTGCCCGAGCAGGATGCCCTGCCCGAGGGCTACGGCACTCTGTACGGCTGGGGCAACGTCTCGATGACCGCCGTGCCCAACTATCCGCACAAGCTGCAGGAGGCCAACATGCCCATCCTGGACATGGAACTGTGCGAACAGATTCTCGCCCTCTCCGGCCTCCAGCTGCACGAGACGAACCTCTGCACGGGCCCGCTCACCGGCGGCGTCAGCATCTGCACCGCCGACTCTGGCGGTCCGCTCATCCAGCAGTGCTGCGAGGAGTCCTTCGAGCAGGGCAACATCGTCATCGGCATCGTCTCCTGGGGCAAGATGCCCTGCGGCCAGAAGAACGCGCCCTCCGTCTTTGTGCGGGTTTCGGCCTTCACCGACTGGATCCATCAGGTCATCAGTTCGGCCACACACATCATGTAAGCTGAGGCCGGCCACGCCACAGCCACGCAGAGAGAGAGAGGACTACCCCACCAAAGAGCTCGAATGTGAAAAAATCGAAAGAAAAACGAAAATCAAATATACCCAAAAATCAGACCAAAAAAAATCATCAATTTCCAAAGAAAAAATATATCAAAAATTCTCTATAAAATCTCACTAGGATTAAGCATAAGAAAAAGAATATACTACTGCCCAGATCATTCCAATATAGGCTATAGTTTTAAGTACAAAAGAGAGAACATGAATAAAATATTCGAATGTGATTAGAAAGAACCAACAACTACCGTCTTTAATTGTGAAATAAGCTGCTGAGCTGGAGATAAGATTCGCTCCATATTCCGGCGCGCCTGTTGCCGGGCTGAAAGGGGGGAACGAACGGGCGGGCACACACCTTGGCCTGGGGCTGGCGCCCAACCACACGCATTAGTCATGCCCAGAAAGTCAACGTCTGGCCAAAAGCAAAGGGCATAGAAAGTATGCCTGGAGCACGGATGGAGCATGGGAGGCGTGTCCACGTCGTGCCGATTAGGAGCCGCAGATTACGTGGATCAGCTGACTGCCGTATGATTGACAAGAGAGTTTTTTTTTGTTAACTGACTGACAGACTCTGTCGTCTGTGCAGAATATTTGTAGCTCTGTGTTTTACGGCCCTCGCGAATTTAGGTCTAGACATCAGAGAACAGAACTCGTTGAACTTTGAGTCTCGATTGTCTGCACCTTGAGCTGCCTCCAAAAACAAACTCTGGAGCTAATTCGCATGTAATTCCTAATTTCCAGGAACTGCGCTAACATGTGACAACAGATGACCCAGATAGGAAGGAAGGGTGAAACCCCAACACTGATGGCATTCAAATTTGGGCAGAGGGTTGCCCATTATATGATAAGGACTTTTGGGGTTTTTTATATGGTAAAATGAAGATGTGCCAAGAGCTATTAGTACGCTACTGAAGCATTTGTGGTCCCGTGCAATGTCCCGTGAAAAATGCTCAATTGTCTAGGCCACACGGAGGCACTCCAAGACTCTCCGCTCCCGCCATAGATCCACCTGTGCAATCGAATATAAATTCCTTAGGGAAACTACTTGAGAGATTAGAGTTCAAGTAAATGATAAAGGGTTCCGCATTCAAGCAGTGCATCCCCCAGACGGCCTTGTGTAACTTGTGTTCATGCCGCGTGTGTGGAGTGGGCGGTGGGTGGTATTACAAATCCATTTACAGGGATTAAAACGCATTTCGGTATGAGGAAAACTGCGTCGTAGCCAGCCTGCAAAATATACGCAACGCTTTCTTTCAATTTTCCATTGTAGATTAGATAAATGTGGATGCCATAGGCGCCCCCACTCTGAGCATTGAGGACAAGCAAATTAGTGCCAAGTCAGGATGTTGCTGGAGTATTTGGCCCATTTATGGGCACCAGAGCACGTGCTTTGAATGTCTTTGAATTTCATGTGAATTGAAATGGCAGATTCTGTTTTTGATTTACATTTGCATTTTTGGTTTACTTTCCATATCAATCAATTAGACGTGGACAAGTCCCGCCCTTTCGTCCCCCCACTTTTTAGACTGTTTATTTTTCGGTTAGGTTGCTGTCTCTCTCTCTATTTATATGGCAAATGGCACCTTGTCTGATTTGTCCCCATTGATTGGATACTTGTTCGGGTGCTTGTGGGTATTTTGCCCTGACATCTACGACGGAACTGGTGCTGACGTACTAACTCCAGAAATCTTGACGTAGCTACTGATTCGAAATCTTATTTATGACGACCTCTCGCTGTCCGTGTGAAGCACAATTCAAGACAACCTGCCGCTCATACTACGACTAGGTATAGTAGGAATAGGTAGATCTAATCGGTTTATGGACAATCCCATTCGCAAGGCCATGGAAAGGCCAAACCAAGGCAGGTAGTATCGTGGCTATGAACTGCGGTACTGCAGCTGCAATGCAAATCCTGGCAATTCCCGTTAACATTCTGCTTTGAGAAGACTGTACAAGAAACTTCATTGAATTCCAGGAAGATGGAAGCAAAATAGGACTATCCACAGGGGTGCAGACGGAAAATACCCTGGAATATATGTAGATGTGAACTAAAATCTGATGGTCTATGGCTATCATATGATAGTGGTCCGCTGTGATTAAAGACGGAATACTCGCGGGATGATTAAGAAATACAGGCATGGCTGGCATCAGGAAAGAGTAAACTGCTGAGGGGCGCACACACCTCTTGGTACATGCACATACATAGTTAATCAATGGCTGCCCCCGACCCACGCGTTTCCTTTGTTATCTTAGACAAGGACAACGAATGCACTGCATTCCACCTCCCTCCCACACAATGGAACTGCTTGCGAGCTGGCAAAAGAGAAGACCATCATAACGGCACATTGTACTTGGTCGCCACCAAAATGGGCTTTAAATGTTTATAATAAACACATTTTTGCCACCTAAAGTCACATATATATTGCGAATACGATGCACAGCAACAATAATTAAATAGCATATATAGCGCATTTGTTGGCAATCAATGCCAAATGCTAAATAGCGTGCACTTTTAAGAGAGCGCGCACACACACATGACACATGCCAAAAAAAAAAGAGATTAAGAGAACCAGACAAAGAGAGGCACTTTCAACGTTGTACTTACCTTCTTGCGAAGTTTCCCCCGAATGTGACACAGGCGTTTGACGCCATCAAAGCACATTGCCTCCAACCGACCATTGCCCAGCATTTTGGTCACCTGTGCGTACTCCTGTTGATCCTCCTTGAAGATCAGCTCGCGCTTCTCGAATTCATTCTCGTTCTTTCCACGACGACGATTTTTGCCACCTTTACCTTTATTCTTGGGCATTTTGCTGCTGCTTTGCCGAGTCTCTGCTGCTGTCTGGGGTGTTGTTGCTTATGGCGCTGCCTGGGCCACACGAATTCAAATGTTCTAGCGTGAATCACAAACTGCACTAAACGTTAAGAGTAACAGCAATCATTTCAAGGGAACAATTTAAGCAAAAACTTACAATTTTGTCAAAAAATGTGACAATTCTGCCTCGCTAATAGAGGTGTCAAACCAAAGAGGGCACTATCGATAGTATCGATACTTTGCTGCTAGCCTAGTTGATCCATCGATAGCCTTGAATGTTTTGAAAAAAACAATCGATACTATCATGATAGTATCGGGCTGAAATAATTATTAAAAAAAGATGTGTCTTCGTATTTTATAGCAGCCAATCCAAACATAAAGCGCAATTTGTGTCCTAATTAAGCATCCAAGATGCACCAGGCGTACAATGTGCACTCCATATTGAAGCAGGGCGTGCAAATAGAGTCGATAGCCGCATATGGTAAGGCTATAGATCCTCCATTGTGTCCCGTCCTAAGCAGGTTCTATGTGTTCCAGGCAACCATGTCATCTTGGGCACGCGGAGCGGACAGCTCATCATGTACTCCGTGGACGAGCGCGGCGTGGACATGCGCATGTTCAACAAGAACTTCAGCCGCAAGCCCATCACGCAGATGGAGGTGATTGCCGCGGAGAACCTACTCTTTGTCCTCACCGACAACTTGGTACAGGTGTGCGACATCGGGCGGCTGGAGAGCAACTTTGCATTTCTGCACAGCTCGGCGGACACCAAGGGCTGCACCTTGTTCACCATGGACGTGGACTCGCAAAAGTCTACCACGGGCGAGGTGGCTACCTTCATACGAGTTTGCTGCGCCATCAAGCGTCGTTTGGTGTTCTTCTTCTGGAAGAAAGACAAGCTGGACTCGCTCCAGCTGAGCATCGAGCTGAGTGACGTGCCCAAGACCCTCTGCTGGGTGGGCCATGCCGTCTGTGTGGGCTACAAGGATGAATATGTTGTCTACGATGTGAGATCTACACTGGAATATGCGTAGCGTATCATTAGCTCTACTGATCATGGATTCTTTTAGATATCCTGCAATACGCCCAAGAAACACAACCTTTTCCTCACCTCCTCCTCCGTCAGCAGGGATCCCTGCATCTGTCTCATACGCAATAACATGCTGGGAATATCCAAGGACAAGTATTTGGTGATTGTGGATCCCGGCCAGTACAAGTCGAAGGACAATGATGGCGGCGCCACCTCCGTGGACGAGGTGCATCCTGGGGGCATGGAGAGCCAGAACTCCCTGCCACCGCTGCTCTGGTCAAGTCCCCTGCTGAATTTGGGTAATTTGTTAGCTCTTCCGAGTCTTTTGCCCAGCTAATCGCCATTCTGATTGCAGTCTGGGACGATCCCTTTGTCGTGGGACGTGTAAACAATGCCATCGAAGTGAGGAGCTTGGTGGGCAAGGATACGCTGGTCCAGAGCATTCCAGAGCTGGAGAAGACCAGGTTCTTGGTGCACGCCGACAAGGGAACCATCTTTGCGGCCGCCACCTCGGAGCTGTGGTGCATCCGGCAGGTGGAGATCCCGATCCAGCGGCAGCAGCTGCTGCAACTGAAGAAATTTCAACTGGCCATCGAGGTGACGGTGAGTCTCGCAGAGTCTCTTCCCCCTCCTCTCCTGCTACTCTCTTACCTGTGCTTATCCGGCAGCAAATCTCCGACGAACCTGCAGAGGACAAGGCCCAGACCATACGCCAAATACACATGCTCTACGCCAAGGAGCTCTTCACCAACAAGGAGTACTCAGCGGCCATGAAAGAGTTCGAGAGAGCGGCCATCGATCCATACGATGTGATCCGACTGTTTCCGAATCTGGTGCCAGAGCCCAAGCCGGGCACCGAGGACACCACTGTGCCTGTGTCCACTGCCCCCCAGCTGGACGATGACGACCTGGAAAACGCCTACCTGGCGCTGATTGAGTTCCTGGCGCTGGCCCGGCAGCGGGAGGTGGTCAAGCTGCGCGACACCAAGAGCAGCTCCAAGTCGCTGCTCGAGATCATAGACACCACGCTGCTCAAGTGCTACCTGCAGACGAATGATTCCCTGGTGGCCCCGCTGCTGCGTCTCAACCAGTGCCACTTGGAGGAGTCGGAGAAGACTCTGAAGAAGCACAACAAGATCTCAGAGCTCATCATACTGTACCAGATGAAGGGTAAGCACAAGGAGGCTCTGAAGCTGCTCCAGGAGCAGGCGGGCATCGAGGGATCCGTGCTGCAGGGCCGCAAGCGAACCATCCGCTATCTGCAAGAGCTGGGAACGGATCATCTGCCGCTGATCTTTGAGTTTGCCGACTGGGTGATCATGGAACACCCTGAGGAGGGCCTGTCCATCTTCACCGATGAACTTATCGAGGTGGAGTCCTTGCCGCGCGCCAAGGTCCTGGACTTTCTCATAACCAAGCACAAGTCCTTGATCATTCCGTATCTGGAGCACGTGATCTCCGAGTGGTCAGATACGAACACCCTGCGCCACAATGTCCTCATCAAGCAGTACCGCGAACAGGTGCAGCGTCTCCTGCTCCAGCAACAAAAGGGGTGAGTGAGCAAAGTCTTTCCTTTGGCTTTAAAAACAATCCTTGCCTTGCCCTTTGCAGCGAGGAAGTGCCTGAACTCAAGCCGCTGCGGGCCAAGCTCTACAAGATGCTGGAGGAGTCCAATGTCTATTCGCCGGATCGTGTGCTGGAAGAGTTTCCCACCAATATGCTGCTGGAGGAGCGTGCCCTCATCCTGGGCCGTCTCAAGAAGCACGAAAAGGTCCTCGCCATCTACATCCAAGTGCTGGGGGATGTGGCCAAGGCCAGGGCCTATGCAGAGGCCAACTACGAGACCGACACAACCATATTCCAAACACTGGTCAAGACCATAATGGTGCCTCCCACAGAGCCGATCTATGAGGGTGTGGCCCTGCATCCGGATTTCAGTCCCGAAGTCAATCGGGAGGTGCTTCTGGAGCTGCTCAACACCTACGCCGTCAAAATCGATCCCATTGAAATCTTTGAGGTGAGCCGGAAGTCCTTTTTCCATGCACCCCCTTAAGCTAAGTATCTTTCGTCTACTTCCAGTTCCTTCCCGATGACATGCCCATGTCCCAGCTGGAAAAGTACATGGAGAAGGCCGTGCGCCAAAAGCTGTCGGATAAACACCATATGCAAATAATGTGCGGCCTGCTGGAGGCAGAGTCCAATCGGCTGGAGGCCGCGCTGCAGGCGCAGCGAGCCATCAGCTTCGAGCTGAACGAGAATAGCGTGTGTCCCGAGTGCAAGAAGCGATTTCCCAGCCAATCCGCCTTTGTGCGCTATCCCAACGGCCAGATTGTGCATCTCTCCTGCCACGATCGCATTGCGCGGGCAGCCGCCCAGCAATAATATATATATATGTACTATTTTGTGATATACCTAATCAAAAGTTTAATAAATATGATTTTAATTATTTTGTTTGTTGATTTGATTTTTAAATGCAACAGATTTTTATGTGGTCTGGCAACCATTTGCAGCCGCTGGCAGTGTTGTTAAACTCTTAAAGATGACGCCACTGCATGTATCATGTAGATATTATTATACACCGCTGCCATTTAAAATTCTCAAATGCTATATATTGCCGATCCGCAGGACACACAGACGCAGAGAACTAAAGAAAACCCATATTGTACATATTTATTTGGCTATATTTACAGAAAATTGCTGCGCACAGGCATACTTTAGGCCTCCTCGCTGCCATCCATGAGGCTGTCGCCGTCCAGAGAGTCGTTGCAAATGGACAGATCGGACTCGGACTGGGCTCGACTCAGCGGCGGTATGGTCAGCGACAACGACTGCTTGCTGTCCTCGTTGTCATCCTCCTGCAGACTGGGCGAGGTTGCACTGCATCCGGCAGTGAGATCCGTGGACCCAGAGTTTCCGGCATTGCCGCCGACTGACACGGAGCCGGGGCCCATTACCGTGCCCGGCAGCTGGGTCTGCCGGATCAGTGCCAGTCGCTGCTGGGTGAGCTCCAGGTGGTGTTTGCGCCACTTGATGCGACGATTCTGGAACCACACCTTCACCTGCGCCTCCGTCAGCTTGAGCGTGTGGGCGAGATACAGCCGCTCCGGTCCCACCATGTACTGCTGCCGCTCGAACTCCGCCTCCAGGCACTCCAGCTGCTCCGGCGTGAAAATCGTTCGCACGCGCTTGTTCTTCAGCGAGCTCTTCTTGTGGGAGTCTGTGTGGCGGAGAAAAGGGGATTCGGTTCGGTTCGATTGTCTTAGCTGTAATGGAGGAAGTGCAGCAGGATCTGGGGATCTTACCCGACTTGAGCTTCTCCCGCTGGAAGCTGAGCGTGGCCTGCTGCTGGGCGTGATGCTGCTGGTGGAGCTGCTGCAGGCTCTGCAGGGCCGAGGGCGCTGCTGCCCCAACGGCAGCTGCCACGGCGGCAGCGGCCGCAAATCCAGGTGGATGATGGTGCGGGGGGCTGGTAGCGACCCACTGCCATGCTGCTGCCGCCGCTGCTGCTATCACAATTGAAGTTCTTTACACTCTGGCTGTTGTTGTTGTTGTTGTTGTTGTTGTTGTTGCTGTTGTTGCTGTTGTGGTTGTGGCTGTTGTCCTGGTCAATGGCATCGCGTGCGGCGCCATTGAGAGACAGATTGATGGCATTGTTGTAGTCCTTGCGACCCTGGCTCTGCAGCCCCAAAATGGCGGCTATTGTAAAGGACTTGCCCACGTCGAGGGAGGAATGCGCCGCTGCCGCCTCGAAGAGCTGCGCGTGCGACGTCGCAGTGGCTGCCGCCAACTGTTCCCGGTGGTTGTTGCTGTTGCTGTTGCTGCTGTTGTTGCCTGTTGTCGGTGGGTGGTGGCTGTCTGGGTGGGGTAGTTGGTGTTGCTGTTGCACTTGCTGCTGGTGCTGCTGGTGCTGCTGGTGCTGCTGATGATGATGCTGATGATGTTGATGATGGTGTTGCTGCTGCTGTTGCTGTTGCTCCATTTGGTACGAACTCTGACCTGCCGAGACGGCGGCCGCCGCAGCAGCAGCCGCCGCCAAAGCTGCTGTGGGCAATGCATGATGCGGTTGACCATGTGCAGGGATGCCACCTCCCACACCCACACCCAAGCCCACTCCTGCACCGGCAGTGGCTGCTGCTGCTGCTGCAGCGGCACCTCCTGCCTGTGTGTTATGCAATGCCAGGAAGTGTGACAAGGGATTTGCGTGATATTTGGAAGGATTCTGCAACATGCTTAGAGATATTTGTGCCAACGCTGTGCTGTCTCCGAGTTGTCGTTGCTGCTGCTGCTGCTGCTGCAAAGGAGAGAAATGCTTGAGCTTAATTGTTGTGTCTGTCGCATGCCTCTCCTCCTGCTCCTGCTACTGCTACTGCCACTGCTCCTCCCCACAATCCAAGTGTCAACGACTCCCGACTCCCTGATTATACCCACAATTAAGTGAAATGCGATCCCTGCGAGCTGTGCAGTTGCTCTACCGTGACGCGCTCGACAGAGCAGGCAATTGAGTGGACCATGGGACGACAACAGGTTAAGGCTGCTGCCCCGTGCCCCTCTGCACTCTCCTGCCATTCCTCGGCTAATTGCACTCCCTCTCTTTCACACGCAACGCAATGCACTCCGGGCCATCTATCTCTCTGTCTATCTCTGTCGCTCAGTGGCAGGCAATGTGATAGCCTAATTGAGACTTTGTCACAGTTAGCTGCTGCCTGCCTGCCTGCCAGCCTGCCTGCCTCATTGTGGCAGCTCTCACTCTGCTGCCCTCCCAGTCCCAGGTGCGTGAACTATCAGCTGCCCCCATGTGTGGCAGCACACACACACACACACACAATCAACTCTCTCTGTGGTCGTCTCTTGTTGGCTAAATTTGCATCCGAGTGTCCAAGTGTCCGAGTATCTTTAGCTGCTTATAAACACATTTAACTAAATTGCTGACATTTTGTCGTAGCTCACCAATGAGCTTCATTTTCATTCCCCCTTGCCCTAATGAAGCATTCGAAATATGCAAATTTTGGTGTAACAAGTGGATTCCTGGACGCCATCTCTCTGGTGACACCTTCTGCCAGCCCAGCCTAATCAGCCCATAAAGTACCCACCATCAGAGGAATTTTTGTTAATTTGTCAAATATAGAAAATATATCTGGCTGGCCTGATTTCAGCTGTGGCTCCTTTAAGCCAGTTGTTTGTACAAAGTGTTCCTCATACGGGCCAGGCTTATACTCCCCTAAACCTTTGGAGTGACTAAATTCAAATTAAAGACTAAGTATTTATCATAGTAGGAAGCTCGAAGCTTGTGTTTTTTTAAGGTAAAATTATTTGAAGCGATGGTTTTGTTTTAAGAAACGAATCTCGCACTTTCACTCAATGGAAGTTACTTTCAATGCCCAAATTTTATACCTATCATTATGATTAACCATTAAAGAGAGTCTCCCTTCTATGTATAGTCTATTTTTATCACTGAATCCCCTTGTTAAACAACTTGTAGCAATGACTTTAAATGAGGTTATTCGCTCCATGTGCATTTTACTCGTTTATGAATGGTCTGGCAAGAGTGCTAAAGTTCTGAACTCAATGCAACATCTTTAACAAGAAGTATTCTCAAGATTGCTCTTCAAGCGTGTTGCCCCCTTCCTGGATAGTCCCCAAATTGTTTATACTTTCACATAATAAAAGAAATGTTCGCTCAATATTAGTTTATGCACAGATCTCTGGGAAAATGAACCTCTCCAAAGGCTACCACCGCACTGAAGCGTGGCCCGCACAGGTAACAGAGATGGAGACAAACGTTATGGGCTGTGTTCTTTGAATAGTTTCCAATAACAAAAACAAAAGCCCCCGAGACCCACCTCTTGATCTGTGAGCTGCTCAGTGCATCGAATTCGTTGCCAATAGTTTTCTGCTCAACGCGTAATCCTCAATTCTTCTGCTGCCCTTAATGCACTGGCACTTCCGCTTTGCACATCCGGTAGTTGATTTTGCGCTACTTCCGTTTTGCCGACGGCACTACAAAGTGTTGCCTACAGTGCGGCGCCTTCCGGGGCGGATGTAACACGGAATCGAAACCGACTCGAATCGAATCGAATCAGAGCTTTTGTGGGCTGAAAGAGGCGCTCGCTGGAGACGCATGCGAACGCGGACGTGTTGCAAACTCGAATGAAAAGTTCGTGGCTGTAAATTTTTACAATATCCCCAGCCAGCAGACAGCCAGCAGCAGCAGCGTCGGAACTAGCAGCAGCAGAAGCAGCAGCAGCAACAGCAGACGTTGACGCTGGCAGCGCAGCAACTGATTCTTTCTCTCTGTGATTTTTCTGCTCATCCTGCCTTGGATTTGCCTCTTTTCACCACCCATCCCTCCCTTACAGCCTTCCGGCATAACAACATCGTCAACAGCAACGGCAACGGCAACGTCATCATCCTCCAGCGGAAACCTCATTATGATCATTGTCATTCAGAAGCCAGGAGCAACCCGGGGGCAGGAAGGACATGACATGGTGCGGGCGGGCAGTTACATAAAAACTGAATCACCCACCCGAACCACCCGAACCACCCGATCCACCCACCTATCAGAGCCACCAGTGCCATTCCTGGACGCCGCGTGTGCCGCCACTCTGAGGGCGAGTGTATGAAAAGTTATTGAAATTATGATATAAATGGATAATTGGCTGGTTCTCTCTCTCTCTCTCTATCTCTCTTCCGTTCGCTTTCTCCCTCTAAAAGGGGGCGGTTCGTGCTCAGCAAAATGAAAAAAATAAAAGAATAAAACTCAAACAATATGGCGCTTCAGGATTAATAATAATTTGTGATTAAGTGCGCGCTGGGTTATTGCATGGGTTCGGGGTGGGGGGATAGGTGTGGAGGCAGACATAATTAATGAAGCAATAAGCAAATTAAATTCCTGTACAATAATATGGGAAAGAAGTGCGGGGATTGGGCTGCGAGATTATGCCAAAGATCTCGCTAGAAAGGATTTTCGCTTAACCCCAATTAAGTGTGTTCCAAGGTGCTCCCCTGATGTGCATTTAAAGGAACAAAATAGAGATAGAACTATGCACAAGCGATCCCTCATTGATCCATAAACACTCACTAGTTTCTTGCCTGCCTTGTGCTTACTTTGATATCCCATTGAGATGTGCACGGAGCTGCGCTGCTTAAAATCCTAACCAGAGGAGCAAACTATCCCTGGCCACAGACAAAACCCCAACTAAACCCTAATTAGCACCCACTCTCCGCTAATGGGGGAAATTCCCCGCTGCTCGTCTTCAATTTACCGTTTGATAAACTACGCGGAATGCCAACGATCATTACGGGAGCGGCGGCAGGCACCCTACCCACACAATTAGCGGGTCATCAAAGTAAATCAATGCAGGAGAATGGAACGGCACCGAAAGGAGACGAGACGAGATGAGACGAGACGAAAGTAAGCAGCAGAGAAACGAAACCCCAAAAGGGAATGAAATGAATCGTTGTGGGTAACTGGAGAGGAGAGGAAGAGCATGCGTTCGCCGTTCGTTCCCCCCGCCCAGTCAGACTACAAAAGAGAGACAAATTCAAAAATCAAAGTCAGGAATTTGCAGGCAGAACGAGTGGAGGGGAGAGAGTGTGTGGGTAGGAGGAGGGAGGCACTACCCAGCAGCCAGCAGCAGCAGCCAGCAGCAAACGGAGGATCCTTTCGGGTGCTGCTTCGGGCGTCACGTTTGTCGTTTCAATCATCATTAGTCCTAATGTACCCACAGGAATTGGGCGCCACTTGGCATCGCAATGACGATGGCCGCAGAGAGCGACAGAGAGAAAGAGAGAGCAGCAGCGGGAGCAGCAGCAGCGAAAAGAGAGCAGAGGCAGGGCAGGGGCAGCGGCAGAGAGATATAGGCGGTGGGAGGCGGCGCTTTCAGAGACTAAAGTCTGGTCTGTCTCCATTATATATAGGAGGTACATACAAGCATACATATGTACAAGTATTTTTTATGTACACCATTTATTTTTTATTTATTTACCACAATTTTAATATTTTTGCATAACTTTTGCTGCCTGGGCCAACGAGTTAACGGTAACACAACCAAATCCCCGCTACAACCCACCCACACACAGCCGCTTACATTGTGATACGTGTGTGTGTCTCTTTGCTCTCTTCTGCGCATGTTCTTCAAGAGAGGGAGTGAGGTTAGCAGCTCTGCCGGCGTCGCTGCTGCCAGCAGCAAAGTGAAAATAAATGGAAAGGTGCCGTTGTTTCTGTGCCACTCTCTCTATCACTCACTCGCAGCCGCTTAAAGCTTCCGCCATGGAGGCCGCTCTCTGGCAGCGCCTTACCCTCTCTGAAATATACCCTGCCAGCGCCATTGTTGCTTTTTGTTGCTGCTGGCCTTTTGATAAACTTCGTCGTCATCGTCGTTGCTGCTCTGCAGAGAAGAAATGGAGAATAGAGGATGGAGAATGGTGGCCGGTTGCCACAAGTCCTGCTCCTTATGCTGCTGTTGCTCCTTCTGTTCCCACTGCTCCCGGCATAATGATGATGATGTCCCTTCGCCCTGCCCATAACCATAACCATAGCCATAGCCATAATATTTATTTATTTTTAAACACACATAAAATATAATAAATAAAAGCCCAAACAAGCGGGGAGAAAACTTTTTTCATTATGAATTATTACGCTGAAGGCATAAGGAATGGGTGGCTGGGGGGAGCAGGCCAGAAGGCTGGGCAAAATGCCAAACGAAATTACCGTTGTTTGCCCCATCATGCCGTGCCCAGGGCTGCATTGCGGGTTTCATTACAAGATGCAAGGATGCAACAGGATCCAACGATTCGATTGACTTCTTGGTATAATTTCCTGCACATTAATTGGCATAATGGTAGTGTTCCTGCCATTGACATTTATAAACTTCCAAATTTCTATACCTTTAAGTTGGATAAGTCGAAATTTCCCTCGAATACCCAGCAAAGCACTTTTGGTATGCCATTTCTGGCTTATAAAGTGAGGTCTGTTCCTGCAGGAACGCTCCTTGGCTTGGCTTGGCTTGGCTTGGCTCCTCCCTTTCTCATTTAATGAAAATATTTTTATTATTATTGAGCTGGATGAGGTTGTTGCATGCCACAGGCACACAGCGACGTACACAAAGTGCCTAAGTGGCCGCCTTCCCCTCTTGGTCATATTTTTTCGTTTGCCTTTTCTCTGCCTCTCTTCTTGCTCCCTGACAGAGCTTAATTTTATTAGCCTCCTGCTGCCACTTCTCCAAGCCCCCACCCCACCCTGCTGGAAGGCATTCATTTGCCAGGGCCGGAGGAACATCATCATGAGGTTGAACACACAGCCAAGACCAGACCCCTCCCCTCCCCTCCTTACTGTTCGCTCCTCTGCCCGGTCAGTGGCTGCCAACAAAATGGACTCAAAAATTTGAGAGGAGCAAAACATTTGCGGCATGTTTTTAATAATGTTGTTTATAATGTTGATTTTTCCCATTTTATTTCCTCGTCCTGTTTTTTTTGCTCGCATTTTCTCCTGCTCCTTTTTTTTCTTTTTGATGTATTCACAGAGAATTCCTTTTATGGGTCGAAATAAATGAAATGTTAATCTCTTTTTTATGGCCCACCCCACCCCAGCCTGGCTTTTGGTTGAACTTTTCCTGGGGATACAGAAGATTTGTATACCGATACAGATACAAATGGATACAGAAGATTTAGGTCCCCGAAAAGCCCAAGCGCCAAGCCCCAAATTAAACCCAATCCGATCACGGAATGGTTGGTCCGAAAACTAATTACAAAATCAAAACTTATAATGAGAGGCAAATTAGAAATTTCTCAATTGGCCCGCAAAATACAAATGGGAAATCAGGTAAAAGGGCAGCCATTTTGGGTTTTAATTAAATCCTGTTATTCCAGTCGGTGCTCCAGAGATGCGTCAGAGAGAGGGGCATGCCACGAGCACGGACATGGACACGGCACTGACTCTGGCTCTTGAGTGCGTGGTGCCACTCCCCTCCGACACACAACACAGACCCGACTGTGCCTCTGCCCACCTCCCCCCCCCCCATCATATTCAAAATGAGTTTTTGGCTGCGTTCGTTTGGTTTTTGGCTTTTTGGCCAAATTTCTGCACTTTACGCCGCTGGCGAGCCACTCGAAACGTTGTTTCCACCGTTGTTTCCGGGGCAGCCGAAAATTAATTTTAATTTTCAAAAATAATGCAAAAACCTAAACAGGATTCCATCGCGCTGGCAGTCCGCTCTCCGAAGGTTGCGATGGTCCGTCCTGTCATTGTTTTAATTGGAAATTTATTTGGTTATGTTCGCGGCTCTAATAACTGCGTTTTTAATTGCATATTGCCGGGGAGCGGGGCGGAGCCAGGGCGACCCAAAAGGTTAGATTAGTTTGGATTTTAATTAAAAATTTTGACGTTGGGAATGCAGATTTGAATCATTCGCGGGATTATGAGTGGTCATTGCCCAAGTGCTGGCATTTGCTGAAAGGCATTCCTCTCTCTATGAGTCAGATTCAAGTGGAACTTTCACTAAAAACAATATGCTGAGCAATATTCTCTCTCTTAAGTATCTCAATTACAGGTTTATGCCCACTACAATTGCTGCAGAATTATTATTTCTAAGCATGTGACTTTGATTTATATTTAAAGCTTTCTCTTATGTTGCTCAGCAATCTGCTACTATCCTGCCTCAATTCCTGCGCCTAGCACCTCCCTCTTTTACCTTTGCTGGGTCGCGGCGGCTCTGCCACGTCTTCCCAGTAATCCAGTAATGTTTCTGCCTAAAAGGGAAAGGACATTGAATCCACCCACACACACACACACACACACACACAAAGGACAGCAGCAGCAGGGGCCCCCCGCACAAACAAGGAATCAGCGCCATGACAGGCAGCGTTTGGAGTGTGGGTCACAAAAATCATCCCCTTTCGCGAGGTCGTTATTCTCTCTCTCCCTCTCTCTCTCTGTCTCGCTTGCTCTGTGTGATATCGCCTAACATCTTTCGCTGTCTCGCTCTCACTGTGTGTCTCTGTCTTGCTCTGCTGCTCATAAAGCGTTGGAAATTATGGAAATTAATTGAAATTCCAAGGATGCTGCTGCTCTTTTGCCAAAACCAACAAATTACCGTCATTATGCGTGTGCGGTGGCAGTGGCAGTCACCCACCCCCCCAGCCAGCACTCCATATATATCTCGCTCTCTTTCTGCCTAGCCCTGTCTCTGTCTCTCCTTGGGGTACGTACCGCAGAGGTTCGTTTGCCGACTGACCTTTGCGAAACTCAAATGGAGCTCCACGCCACGCCACGCCACGCTTTGACTTTGTCTAATTTTAGGCGCTGCGGTTGACCATCTCTCTCCATCTCCCTCTCTCTTCTCTCTGTGTGTGTACTGTTCATTGGTATTTAATTAAGCTAATTAATTATCATGGTAATTACGAAATTTACAATAAAAATGCAAAACATATTTTTTTGTTGTAGCTGCTTTTGATTGACTTCCAACGCACTTTACTTTGCTTTACTTTCCACCCTCCCCTCCCACCCCTCGGGGTGGATAAGCATATTTCAGTAGCCCCCCACCCACCGCCTCTGCTGAGCAGCAACAACCTCAGCACAACAAAAAAGAGTCATATTAAAAATCATTCGCTTGTGAAGATCAAAAGCATTCTTTTTGCACCGAAATGCCATGAAGAATGATGTTGCTGCTGCTCCCAGCGGGTGGTTGGGGAGGGGAGGGGAGGGGGATGGCTGTGGAGTGGAGTGGAGTGTGGGTTGGAGTGGGACAGTGGGTTGTACGCTGTAAGTTAGCTGTACTCTGCGGCTATCTCTCACTCACTCTCTGAAATATTCAACCAAAAATGCAAGGCACACACACACACACAAACAAGAGCACCTACACACAGGCAGTGCCAAGGTGTGTCTGCAAGGAAGGTGAGACACGACTATGGCAATAGTCTATGCTAAATATAAGGCAAGGCAATCCTGGGCTTGTAACCAGATACACAAAGAACAATTCAACTTCTTACTGGCTGTCTTACCTTTAGCTTTTTTATACCCTGTGCGCCCACCTATACAAAAGGGGCAAGAGTGGGTGTGCACAGAGCTGCTGGATGTGTGTATATTTATTTATGTGTGTTTTTTTTTCGCATTCAACCACAATATCAGCTCAGCCATGGAACATTCATATATGTACATATAAATATTGTATCCATCCCCTTCCAGCCCTCTGAAGGGTGCACGTGTGTGTGTGTGTGTGTGTGTGTGTGTGTATGTGCACATTTATTAAATATTATTGCTCTTATTTTGCGCTTTACTTGGCTTCTTTTTTTTATTGCCCCATCAATGGGCAAAGTGGGCGGATAACTGGTATCTCGCTTCCACTTCTCTCTCCTGCTGCTGCTGCTGCTGTTGCTGCTGCTGCTGGTCCTTTCCTTTGCTTTGCTGTTTTCTGTTTCCTGCTGGTGCTTGTCCCCCCCGTTACGAGTCCTTGCTGTTGCTGTTGTAACGCTGTTTTGTGTCCTTGTGGCGTTTATTAATTTTAATGGCTGCCACCAAATGAATAACGGTTAATCAATAAGTTAAATGTGTCGCCATTTTGTTCGAATCAAAGCGAAACGAAATGAAGAAGAAGGGCAGCAGCACTTGGGGGGGATGGATACATTTGGGGGAAAGTTTCTCTGTGAAGTGAGGCAAAATTCGACTGTCTGTCTGTGTGTCTGTATGAAAAATCATACCTGATTGTGGGCAGCTATAAAAAGTATTCCACTTTATTGTGTACTTCCAGTGAATTTCATTCTAGAAACTATTTAAATGAAGTTTATTTCATCACTATTAGTCCTCTGTTTCCATAAGAACTATTAGTCTTCTGCTTCCATTAGAACTATTAGTCTTGAGTGCTTACAGCCAGGTTTAACTTTCAGCTTAATGATAAAAGTTTGCCAGAAATACCTGTGCATAAAATATATTCACTTGAGCAAACCCATTCCATGTTCAGCCGCAGCTTCAGAGTCAAACTTTAAACCCAAAAGTGGTTGATTCGTAGAGAATCGATCATAAATCATTGGACAATTATTGCAAATTCTGGCGTCACTCTGCACCACCCATCCTCATCCCCGCTCATCCCCTCGTGCCCTCGTCCCGCTTAATTAGATGTGCTGTGAAGCACCCTGCACCTGCACCTGCAGCCGGAGCTGAACAATCGCATTTTCCACAGTGTTCCCATGGACTTTACGGCGTAATCGCATTTCGGCATTGTCGCTACTTGTGGCACAAATAAACCACCCCGCCGCTTAGCAAGTCCTCCTCCTCGTCCTGCTCTCATCAAGTGGCACAAATTACAGATCAAACATGCAGCTACTCCAGGGGTAGGGTAGGGGGCATGCCATCGAATGGGAATGGGAATGGGAATGGGGGTTGGGCTGCTGCTCCGTTGTTTTGGGTGACCATTTGTCAGGAAGGTTGACAACATTACGCTGCAAATTAAATAGCGTCATAAAAGGGTGACTTAATTTGTTTTTTTTTCCCCCTGCGCCCCCGCCCCCGATTTCGAGCCAAACCCAAGGCAAAGCACTTGCCCGCACACAGGATCGAGATGAGCTGCGAACACGTGTTTGTCTTGCAATAAAATATATATTTCTATATATTTAAAGAGCTTGGGCTTGGGCTTCGTCCCGTTGCCTTTTATAGGCCGCCAGTCGAGGATATTGAAATTGTTGGCATTGTCAACCAACCCCCGCCTCGCCCCGTCCCGCTTGCGCTAGCGACAGTTAAAACGACAATTACGCGTATCTAATAATATAGGAAGAAGGAGGGCAGGAGAGCTGGCGACGGCGACGGAGTTAGAGTCGAAAACCGGAGACCCGTTGAGCCAGGGAGAGCTTCGATTTAAGTGGCTGATAATCCATGGGTTGACGCGTGACGGGCTATTTGCTGGTATTTTATTAACAATTTGCACGATAAAAAGGGCTGTCGTTTAATCACAGGGAACACAAGTTTCTCCCATTAATGGGATGTACATGGATAAGTTGACCCTTTGATAGATAAGCGTTGCTGCTAGTGCTGCTAATCGATGGCAATCTATGGCAGGGCTGTAGAGTTAATAAAACACTGCGAAACTCAAGCTTCCATTTTGTATCTTTTCCCTCAGGGAACTTCCCTGGGCACCCAGCTATCCCCATCGCATCGCGCATCTTCGGTTATAAAACAAATCACCCAAGAAACATCTTTATAGCCATTCCTTTACCAGCTCTAAGGACAGAGCTCTGCTCTGCGCTCCTTCCTCAAGTTGGCCACAAATCAGCGCTGAAAAGTATGCTCTAAATTTCGCTCAAGTTCGCTCCCCGAACGCCGCACACTAATAAGTTAATCAAACTAATTGCAGCAGTTTGGTGGAGCAGACAGACAGAGCCACTTGCCACAAGCCAAGCCGAAACAACGAGCCAAAATATTCCAGCTATAAATTCCGCAAATGCGTACCGGCCCCCCCGTACCACCGTACTCCAGCTGGGCATGGCATGGCATGGCATGGCCTGGTCCCTAAGTATGTTGTTAGCCATGCAAAAGGGTTGTGAGTTGTGTTGTTGTGTTGTTGTGTGTGTGCCCACCCCATCCGTTCGGTTCTCTTGTGTCTGCGCTGGAATTCAGGAGAAGCGAGAAGCTGCTGTGACAGGAACATGTTAATTGCCACCGCTCTGCGTTGCCAGGATTCAGGATTCAACTCTGGTCTCTGGTTGGGTCCCACCAGACGGCTCTGCTCTCCTTCGCCGTCTCCGGCTTAGACTTGTTTTACAAAGTTCTTAAAAATTGACGCACGTTTTGTTTCGTTTGCTTTTTAATTAAAAGTCCAAAAGGGAAATGGGGCGGGGGGGGGGGGGGGTGGGGTCTGGCATGGTATGGATGGAGTGCGTTATGGTTATGACCATTGGTCAGTTGAGCTTTTGTTAAGCTCTCTAAATTGGCTAAAGAGCTTGGGACTCTTTTGACATTGGCGGTGACTTGGCAACAATCCCAGTGCGGATGGGCCCAGCTCGGGGGGCGGTGGACAGTGGACATCGTGTGTGCTGTGTGTGTTACATAGGATACGACTTTATTCATTAGTCAAGTTTTATCCTCTGCCTGTGGCAGAGAAACAGAAACGCAAAAACGTACAGTTGTGGCAAACCAAATAAAAAGGAAATAGTTTTTTGTGCTTCAGGTGCGCTTACAAAAGTCAGGGATTACAAGACTTTGGTACATCTAGATTAGCTAGAAGTAGTTCTTAGCCGAAAGTAGACAAACTAAAAATTAAGGACTTTCGTAGTGAGAGAAATTAGGAAATATTCAGGAATATCTCTTACAAATCTTGTAACCAGCCCATATCCATATGGATTGTGGTTTCAGCATAGCTATAATTGACTTACAAACTACTTAAATTTAATCAAACTGCAAGTATTAATTTCTCATTGAAGGAAAAACCGTGGTATACGCAGTTAATGTATGACTGTTCTCTCGACAATTTGAACCATCCAATATCCTTTTGGATGGTCGCAACATTTAAATAAAGTAAAACAATAATTTGTGCTTTCAGTAACAAACAAAATAAAATTCCTACATCCAAAAGTGCAGCCTGCACTGCATTATCCCTAAAGATAAACTAAGACAACATTTAAGTCTACTTCTTGTTCGATGTATTCTCTGCTCCTTCTGCTTTTTCACATTCACGAGAACTTAGCAAATATTCAGAAATATTTCTTACAAATCGTGTAACCTTTTGAAACCAGCCCATGTCAATATGGGAAGGTGGTTTCAGTATTACTTACAGTCTAAATACTTTAATTGAATCGCACTGCCAGTATTCATTTCTCCTCTCGTTCATTTATCTATCGAATGGTCGCTACATCTAAGAAAATCTGGATCTCTACTTGATCTAACCATAAACATGAAGTTCGCTCTTCTAAAAGTGCAATCTGTATTGCATTATGCCTTAGGATTAACTTAAGCAACAGCTTACTCTGTTTTCCTTCTATGGTTTGTTCCTGCTTAATTATAGGAACGAATTTCCTACTGCTGCAGTTTGAGTTTTGAGTTTTGGCTGATTTTTGATCAGTCCACTGCCAAAGTAGGCCGTAATGGCCACCAGGCGCGTATCCAGGTAGTTGTGCTCCACCTCGCACTGCTGCCCAACGCCGCTGAGGGCAATCACCTGACTCATGTTGGCATTGCGGGGCAGAAAGATGCCGACGCTGTTGGCGAGCCGACGGCCCAGCTGCATCAGATGGCTGGCGCCCACAGGCAGCAGACTCCGTTCGATGTCAAATGTTGCCTGATTTATGTAGCTGGGCCCGCCCCAGGGCGGGCTGAAGAACACCACGTCCGGACGCAGCTTGGTGCTGGCTGCGAACTGCAAAAAGTCGGCGTGAATGAACTCGATCTTATCAGCCACACCGTAGATGCGAGCATTGTGCTTGGCCATGGCCAGCTTCTCCGCATCGATGTCCACGGCAATGACGCGGCCGCAGGTGGCGGCAAACTGGATGGCATTGCCGCCGCAGCCACAGAAGGCGTCCAGGATCACGTCGCAGGCCAAACGACGAGCCGTCTGCTTCGCAATCTTCTCCGGTGTCACCGAGAACCAGCTCTCGCGATCCAGGCGGATGCCCTGATCGAAGCGGGAGAACAGCGAGAAGCGCTTCAGCCAGTACTTGAAGAGCTTGCCTTTGTTCTCTAACATGAATTCCGGCATCTGGGCCACGAGTTTCTTGTTGGGCTTCTTCTTCTTCTTTGGCTTGTTCTTTTTGATGAAGCCGCGCCGCACGCCATGCAGGGGCTCTGCTTCCTCGTCGCTGGTCATGATGTCTAGGTCCGAGTCGTAGTAGCTGCTGTCGTGCTCAAGCCACGACTCTGTTCTTGACTGGCGACGCGTGGAGTAACTGGCCTGGGCTCCAAAGGAGGCGAGAAGTTTTTGGGCGGGATGATTACGTTGCACCTCCTCCTCCTCAATATCTTCGGAGTCGTAGTAGCTGCTGGAGTACTGCTCAACCCACGACTCTGTTTTTGGCTTGCGTCGCTTGGAGTTACTGGCCTGGGCGCCAAAGGAGGCTGGCAGGCCAAGGAGTTTACGCTGCTTTTCCTCTTCAATGTCTTCGGGGTCGTAGTAACTACTGGAATACTGCTCAAACCAGGACTCTGTTCTTGGCTGACGTTGTGTGGAGTTTTTTGACTTGGCGCCAAGGGAGTCCGGCAGGCCGTGGAGGTTACGCCGCCATGCCTCTCCCATATCTTCGGGATCGTCGTTGGCACTCAAATAGGCCTCTTCGGGGTCGTCGTTGGAAATCAAATAAGGCTCTTTTGCATCGATTTTTTTGTTTTTCTTTCGCTTGCCCTTGGGCTGGTTACCGCTTAATTCCAGCTGCTCCAGTTCCTGCTCAACCTCCTCTAGATTCTCTGTATCGATGGGAGATAGAGATTTCAGCAGCTCGTGCTGATAGTTCTCAAAGGCGCAGCTGAATATGTGCCAAAAGCGAGCACTCAGCTCTTTGGCATGCTCCTCCCAGAGCGCCTGCCAGCTGACTCTCTCCGCCTCGTCACAGTCCCCACCAGCCTCGCCGATGTCCTTGTATTCGGGAAACCTCTTGTTCCACTTCTCCTCCAGCAGCTGGTGGCCCTCGCGCTGCCAGAAATCCAGCCAACTCGCCTCCTGTATGCTGGTCAGATCGAACGGCGAGCTATCAGTGTGTTCAGCCTCAAAGAGCTGTGTGAATATGTAGAATTGTGGATTGGTACGCGATGAGGTCAGGTAGTGTGTATGCATCTCACTGGCGGCTGTCGTGAAAACTCAGTTGCTTAATCTGCAACCTGCTGTCTATAAGCTGCTCGAAACTGTCGATGGGATGCGCGAACCACACGTCGATGGCCGGTATGTGAGTCTGATGCAGCTTTTCCAGGTAACGCTTGCAGGCAGCCTCATCATCGGTCATGCCCTGCAGGAGATTGAACACACCGCCGGACGTCAGTGTGGGGCTGTTGGGGGACTGTAAACAGCACAGCACCACCTCGCCACGCACAATGCAATGGCAGCCGCTGATCAGGTTCAATTTGCTAACCTTGGTGATGTCTAGGCCCAAAAGAAGCACGGAAAGAATGCCTCCGGGCAGAGAACACTCTCTGAAAGGGTGCAATGGAGGAGTCTCAACAGATTCACGTATAAACTGTGCAATATCTTACCGTGGCAAGCTCTTTACACGCACGTTTTCGAGCCGGTATCTTTCCGCCAACACGGTGAGACGTCCAATAACTGCGCACTTACCGTAGTGTAGCTTCAGGTAGTTGGGTTCCAGCACCAATTCCTCAACCAGCAGGCTCTCAAAGAAGTTTGTATATTGCGGCGACGGTGCAACTTCGCGCTCTTGGCTCATTTCGCAAAAACATTTTCCGGAAAAAGGAAGAAGAAGACCCTCTGCGCGCAAAGTGTTGTGCAGAGCATAAAACAAAGTGGAAGTGCTGCCATATCGGCAAAGAGCGATGACACGACAGTTATCGGTGGACGCCCATCACCAAGTGCTTGCGAGCAAAAACAGCGGCATTTCTTAAATTCGTTAACTTTTCTATCAAGTAATATCAGAAAATGTCGTTTATGAACCCCGTGGACATGGTGGATGAGGATGCCGCCGACCTGCAGTTCCCCAAAGGTAATATACACCCCTCCGACTAACCGCATTCCCAAATTACAAGTGACACAAGCAGGCAGAGCTAAATGCTAGTACCGGGGTGGGCGCCCTCACACATGTTTACCAATTGAATGACCTTTTTTTAGACAAACTCATAGCCGATCAGGTCCAGCGTGCGACGGTGAAGTTTGCACGTGCCCGCCACGATGGCCAGACAAAGTGCACCACCGTCTACTACCAGGCGAATGCCCTGCACAGGCAGCTGGATCAACTGGAGGAAAGGGCGCGCGATCAGAGTAGCAACTGTAGTGTTCCTCCTGCCGACGCCGGCGGCCCCAGCTGTGCCACGTGTCGCTGCCACATTAGCGAGCCGTACATCAAGTGCTCCGAGTGCCTGGACACGTTGCTGTGCCTGCAGTGCTTTTCCCGAGGTCGGGAGATAGCCACGCATCGTAACTGCCACGCCTACATCATAGTACGCGACGACATTCGCGTGTTTGCCGACGAGCCCGACTGGACGGCGCGGGACGAGCGTGTCCTGCTGAAAACGCTGCGTACGCAGGGCTACGGCAACTGGGAGGCGGTCTCGCATGCTCTGGGCCAGCGGCACAGCCAAGCAGAGATTCGTCGTCACTACCACGACTGCTACTTTGGGGGGATCTTTGAGCGTCTGCTGGGACTGCAGCACGCGCGGCACAGCTACCTGCCAGAGCGAATGCCTTACGTGTTCAAGATGCGCAGCCTGGACCCGCCGCGTCACGATGACATCGCCTCCATGCAGTTCAAGCTGAGTGCAGGCTATCGCTGTGCCCGCGGCGACTTCGATACGCCCTACGACACGTCCGCCGAGAGCCTTCTCTCCATTATGGTGGCTGAGGAGAGTTTCAGCAGCGAGGATCAGCACGAGGTAAGCAGCAGGGAAAGACAGCTGACCGAGGTGCTGCACTTGGGCCTGGTGCGTGCCTACAACAATCGCTTGAGGTAAGAAAATCCCGCCTATTTAACTAAAATCTTGGATTAATGTTGCGCCCATCCCACAGAGAGCGAAGGCGTCGGTACAATATCATGCGGCAGAACGGTCTCATTATGCCCAATCGCACTGTGAGCTGGATCACCAAATATGTGCACGCATTCAGCAGCGATGCCAGCTGCATGCGCTTCCTGGGCTTCATGCAGCTGTGCGAGCCCATGCACTTCGACATGCTGGTGGAGTCGCTGCGCTACTTTCGCGAACTGCACAACCGCCTGTACAAACTGTACGATCTGCGCCAGCAGGGTGTCCGTACACTGTCCGGGGGGGCACGGTATGCGCGTCTGCTCAGACAGCGCCAGGAGTCGCAGCGAGAGTACGCCAGGCAAAGGCAAAGCAATGCCCTCGACTTGCAGCAAATTGTGCAGAACTGCAGGAACTTTGGGAACGCCGAACAGTTGGCCGCGGGCCTCGGCTCCAAAATCTATCAGAACACGCGCAAGAAGGCCAGTCCCATGGAGGTTGGAGGTAAATATCGGTGATAATACGACGATATTAGGATATCTAACTCTGGTTTATCTTGCAGATCTTCCCGGTTACTCAAAGCTGGACGATGCCGAGCGCAAGCTATGCAGTGTGGTCCGTCTGGTGCCACAGTCTTATTTGGACATTAAGAATCAACTCATCTCGGAGCAGGCAAAGCTTGGGCATCTGCGTCTGGCTGATGCGCGGCGTCTCATCAAGATCGACGTGAACAAGACGCGTCAGGTCTATGATTTCCTGCTGGAGAATGGCCACATCAGCAGGCCCCCGTCCTATGGCTAGCCCTTAGTTCTGCCCCAATGTTTCACTTGTAAATTGTCCAACCAGCAACAATGCCTGTCCCCCCCTGCCATCCAAGGACCTAATGAATCGCATGGTTTTGGCTATTTTCAGAGTTTGAGAATGCCGAAACGCTGCTAATATCGGAGGTGCATATGCTGCTCGACCATCGTAAGCGACAAAACGAGTCCGCCGACGAGGAGCAGGAGTTCTCTGAGGTTTTTATGAAAACCTATGCCTATACGGACAGTTTTCGCAAGTTCAAGAACAAGGAGACCATCATGTCCGTTCGCAGGTAACCATTAATACCTAACAATTGTTTTTATTGTATTATATTATATTCTATATTCTCAGCTTGCTAATGCAGAAGAAACTGCACAAATTCGAGCTGGCTGCCTTGGGTAATCTTTGCCCGGAGGCGCCCGAGGAGGCCAAGGCATTGATACCGTCGCTGGAGGGTCGTTTCGAGGATGAGGAGCTACGCCAAATACTGGACGATATCGGCACTAAACGTAGCTTGCAATACTAATTCGTATTACAATTAACTATAGCATAATTAATCATAAAAATTGTCTGAAAAATAAAATCGAATCGAAAATCCGCTTTTGCGCCTACAAACATCGCCCCAGTCCCACCACTAGCTGCCCTTATCGATAACAGCAATCGAATTTTGTGTTCTCTGTTTTGCTTTTTGGTTTCTTTAAATTGAAAAAAGCCACGGACACAGATTTCAGGATGAACAAGGACAATAGCAGCATGAACATGGATCCGCAGCTGGCCCTGCGCCTGCTGGCGGATGGCGCCGTCCTGGTCATAGCCGGCGTACCAGTGGGCACAGAGTTTGGCATAGATTTGTGCGCCTACACGATTGGACCGGAATTCAGAGGCGTCAAGATGATACCGCCCGGCGTGCACTATGTGTGGTGTGCCTCCCAGGGACTCTATGGAGATGCGGCGCCACGTGTCGGTTTCGTTCATTTCTTCCATCCCAACGAGATTCTTGTGCGCGAATGGGACAAGGACCTGGAGGAACTGCGACCGCGACAGATTGCCGAGCCAGAGGTGGAGCGGGACCGCATAAGAAAGAACTTGGGCCAGCTGGAGAAGATGCTGGCCGCCTACGACTACCGCTATGTCTGCCCGTGGAAGGATCTCACGGGCAGCGTGACGGAGCCGTGCGTGGATCGTTGCCGCCCAACCCTGGGCACCATACGCACAAACGTTGAGCTCCAGTCCTGCCCAGATGCCGACAGGCCACGAGGCGAACCCGGAGCCGCCTCCAGCAGCGGTAGCAAGCGCAACGCCGCCGTCAGGCTGCTCCTGGACGAAAGCGAACTCCTGCCCGACCTCAAGCCCGTGGAGGGTACAGCCCCTCGTTTCAGTGCGATTCCCCTGCGCGTTCCACACGATGCTCTGCCAGCGGATGTGTCACGTCACGCCATGGACTGCATTGCAGCTGTGGATGACCTGATCGACAGCTTCGGCTCTTCCGATGCACTGATCGAGGAACTGCAGCTGGCCTACGTGTTCTTTCTGGTCGGCTACTCGGTGGAGTCGCTGGCCCACTGGCGCAAGCTGCTTGGCCTGCTGGCCCACTCGGAGGCGGCAGTGTCTAAGCACAGACTCACCTACATGAAGTACAGCGAGGTGCTGGCCCACCAGCTGCCCTACCTTCCCGAGGAGCTGATGGTTCCCAGCCCCCACAACAGCGTCTTCAAGGATGTGCGAGAGCTGCTGGTGAATCTGCATGAGGGCGGACTGAGCGTCAGTGCCGAGCGTCTTAGGAAGCGGCTTGAGAAGAAGCTGGGCTGGTACTTCGAGGGACTGCTTGACGAGGACCCCGAGGAGCAGCCAGTCATCATAGAACTTCCCGAAGCCCAGGAATCTCCCATTTGCATGTAAACGAAACGTCTCTTGTACTCCTATATTTGCAATACACGGACTGGAATTCGATCGATTTGATTTTAGCGCAACGAGTGCTGGGTACGCAAATAATTCCACAGATCCCGGGCCGTGCGGATGCTGACCATGAACTGGCACAGCTTCGTCTCGATCAGGCAGAGTATGATGAACTTGGCGCGCTTGTCCTTGAGCAGGGACTGCAACAGAGATGCAGATGCAGCAGTTGAGAAAGGGGCTTCGGGCCACACTCACCTCCTCGTTGTTCTCGGGACCTTGGTCCACCACTGACCACAAATCCTCGGACTCCAGATAGGCCCGCACCGTCATCGACCAGGCCTTATAGTTGTCCAAACCTTTGAGCTTCTCGATTTGCAGTTGCAGTGCCATCTCCGAGACTCGAGCAACGTTTCACAACTAAATCGCTGGTCTGGTCTGGTTTGGTCTGGGCCTAGCCTTGCTTGGACGCTACGGTCTCTGCCCGTCTGTCTTTGCCCCATTTTCTTTCTAGATTTTCAAATATAGATATTTAAGCATTTGTATTTCCATTGTGCGCCGCAGTGCATGCAAAACAATGGCCACTAGACCCACATTTGTTGTTGCTTCCGGGCCAATGAAAGTGCTGGCAAAATGACATTGAGCTTAAGTGGACACTTGTGATTTGACGCAGAGAGGCGTCGTCATCGTGTTCGTTCTTTTCTGCTGCCCGCTGTGCAGCAGCAGAAAATGTGTGGCACAACCCACAGTTTGCTGGGCGTCATTGTCAATTCCTAGTTTCCTCAACAATTCCTAGCTGCTGCCGCCATTTTATCAGCACGGTGCGGACGCACTAAGGTGCCGGCAAGTGTGTGCACAAGAATTGAGTGCGGCGTGACGTCACATAGTTATGCCTAATTGGTCGACAGGGGAAAACAGTTCTATTTAGCGTGACGTCACACAAATCTTGTAGTATCATGTAGTTGGATCTGTTGGTGGAGAGTGGGTGGAATGTGGAATGCAGCTTTACCGTACAGTTCGTGGAAAGTAAAACACAAAAAAAAAACAGTTGGATCGTTTGTGGTTAACCTTCAGAAGTGCCCCTCGGAAGCAATCAACATCATATATTTGGGCCTGATAAAACCAAGTATCTGTTCATCATATCTCTCTCGCCTTGATTGGACACCGCACCCTGCTCCCCCCTCCCCATTCAGCACCCCGCTATCCAAAATTCAATTAATAATAAATTGTGATGCGCAATGGTTGTTGTTTTTCTTATGATTTTTATTTGAAATGAATACGAATGTCAGTTTAGCTGCTGGTTTTCTGGTGTTGGCTGTTCCGTTCAAGAATGTTTGTTTGCTGTAGTTGCTGTTGTTCTTGTTGCTGCCTGATTTATGCTTAATTAACTTTCTGCACGGGCTTTTCTTTTTAGCGACTGCGAAATATTTGTTGTCTGTCTTCCCGCTCGCTCGCTCGCACACTTTCTGCGCGCCTCATTTATCATAAAATGAACTGTGAAAAAGCTCGTGCGAAAATATTTCCTCTAGCTTTGGGTTTGCTATTATTTGCCATTCATTCGTTAAGCACGCAAAAACACCCTACAGATAATGATGGTTTTTGTTCTTTTCGATTTGTTGGCTAAATAAAATGATATTTCATCTGTTTCGGCTTTTTTTCTGTATAAGGAGTTTCTGTTGAATTGCAGACATTGTATCGCCTGAGCAGGGAGCAGGAGTGGGTGTGTATGGTAAGGGGGCGGGGCGGGGCTGTTTGGGACTTTTGGAAAAATTCGAAATCTCTACAAATTACATAAGTGGTAGGGCATAGAAAATATACAAGTATATATGTATGTATACAATATATATATGTACCGTTGTGTTTTTTTGTTTGTATTTTGTTTTTTCTTGTATTTAGCAACTACAAATACAAATACTTTTCTATATTTATTAATATGTTTTCTTTGTGGCGCAAGGAAAGAGATGAGAAAACTTTTGGTTGCGATTGCAAATGGAAAAACACAGGAAGCAAAGGCAAATAACGGAAATCAACTAAAGTACCGTTCGATAAGTGTTGTAAGAAAGAGAAAACAAACGGTTCGGTATGCGAGTGAGTTTGCGTGTGTATGTGTGTGTGTACGGTTGTGTGTTGGTGAGGTGAGTGTGCGAGTGTCAGTGTCAGTGTTGAACAATACACTTACGTACATACAAATTTAAGCTTAAGAATTCGTTTTTTGAATTTCGCTTAACTAACATTCCCTTTTCTCGTTTAATATAGTTTTTAGCATTATTTCGCATTCCTTCTCTATTCTTATTCCGTTTGTTTTGCCTCTCTCATTTTAAACTTTTTTTTTATTTGTATTAAATTTAAATTAATTGCTGTATTTTTCCTTACATTTTCGACTTTTTAATGTTTTACTTTTACGTTTGCGCTTATTAATTGTTTTTTTTTTATACTTTCTTCCTTTTTCGTTTTATTATTGGCTTAAAATTAAAGTTGTATTTTAAGTGTTGCTGTTTTTCTCTGTGTGTTTTATTAAACTTCTTTTGATGTGGATTTGCTGCTGTATTAGTTTTGTTAAAATTAATGCATGCCAACTCGTGAATTAGTTTCGAAATGAATGCGCACATGCCACTCCGCTCGTTGAAATTGCCTTCTTTTCTGCTTTACTTTCTGATTGTTGCTTCTCAACTCTCCGATCTTTTCTTCTTGCTTTTGCTTTCGTTATCGTTTTTGTTTCGTGTGTGTTTTTCGTGTGGTTTAAATGAGTTTATTTGTTTGTTTTTTGCTTCTCATAATTAAATATAATATTTATTTAAATATAATATAATGCCTTGTTTCTCGAATGCAAAATGTTAAATTTAGTAGAGTTGTTTCTTGCTGATGTTGCTGCTGCTGTTGGGAGGTTGCCAGCACACTTGCCGCTCACCGAGGAGTGTTTGGAGATGGCGTTGCAAACAACCACGCCGCCGCCCACCAGGCCGCCGACGCCTCAAATGTGTTCTTTTTTTTGTTTGTGCTTGTCCGTGTTGGGGCTGCTTCTGGTTGGGGGGATTAAGTGTTATTCTTGTAGCTGTTGCTTTTCCGTTTCTGTGGATTTGAATGCTCCAAGCGTAGAGTATCGATCGGTTTTTCTCGATAGTCAAACATCCAAAGGATCGGCTGTTGTTTCGTAGTGTGGTTTCTGCGACCTCTTTTGTGGTTCTGGTTGTTGTTCTGTTGTCGTGTTGTTGTGTTTTGATGTATGCATATATATTATATGGTATTATATTTACTTTAGAAGGTATATTATGTGTTTTAAATGGAAGGGCGGGGGTTTACTTAAATTACGACACATCCTGATCCTCGACATCCTGAATCTGCTCCTTCGGCTCGCCATCACCTGCGTTGGGGTCTACTTCTTAGCATAAAAATTAAAATCGTCAATTAAATTATTCAAATTGGGGGGGAGGGGTGCTATGGTGCTTACCTTCTGCCTGCATATCGGACGTCCATAATGTGAGGTTGTCCCGCAGCAGCTGCATGATGAGTGTCGAGTCTTTGTAGCTCTCTTCGCTCAGTGTATCCAACTCGGCAATGGCATCGTCGAAAGCGGCTTTCGCCAAGCGGCATGCACGATCCGGCGAGTTGAGAATCTCATAGTAGAACACCTGGAGGAATAGCAAGAGAAGTTACCACAAGTTAGCAATGTCGAATTTCAGATAAGATAGCAAGGCCAAATCTCACCGAGAAGTTCAATGCCAAGCCCAAGCGAATGGGGTGTGTTGGGGGCAGATCGTTCATGGCAATGTCGCTGGCTGCCTTGTAGGCGATCAGCGAGTTCTCTGCCGCATCCTTGCGGTCCGAGCCGGTGGCGAACTCGGCCAAATAGCGATGGTAGTCACCCTTCATCTTATAGTAGAATACTTTGCTTTCGCCGGATGTGGCGCATGGAATGAGATGTTTCTCGAGCACATTCAGTATGTCCGAACAGATGTCGCGCAGCTCTTTCTCCACCTGGCCGCGGTAGGTTTTGATCATCTCCAGCTTCTCCTCGGCCCCCTTGTTCTCCTCCTTCTGTTCGATCGAGGTGATGATGCGCCACGAAGCACGACGGGCTCCAATCACATTCTTGTATGCGACGGACAGCAAGTTGCGCTCCTCGACAGTCAGCTCGACGTCCATGGAAGCGACCTTCTTCATGGCCTCGACCATTTCTAACGGAAGGAAGAAATGCGGCGGTTAAAAGTGGCATCTTTACTTAATATCGATTCTTATGTGGTCCAAGGAGATGGAAAATACCTAGGAAGCATTCTAGGGTAGCTATTCTACTCCACCCCACCCAACCCCACCTCCCTCTGTCTGGCTTTGTCAGGTGTTTAGGCATAACTCGGACTGTTTTAGCCGCTTCTGTCATACCACAAAGCCAACCAGAACCAGCCAATGGTGATAACGGTTTCCTGCTGGCTCTCTCCTCTTCCTGCGCGCCTGCCTGCCTGCATCACCATCATCATATCCTAAAACCGTGTCATGAATCACGTGCCTGGAACTCCGGGAAAGACAGCTGGCAAGCTGCTTTTGATTCCAGTGTTTATGTGAGTGTTGATAACAAAACAAAATCAGAGCTACAAAATTGTAATTTTACCGTTTTTGTTGCTTTTGTCGCCGTTTGCTTGCCTTGCATTTCAACGGTGTGTGCTCCGCTCCTCGTGTCTTCTCCCTTGCTCCCGCTACCCACAGTCAGCTGCTGACGTATTTCGCCCCACATACACACGCACACACACTGGCAGCAGCGCGCACTCCCAAAGTCACAGAATAGGCAGACAGGCACGCACACTCACACGCAGCGGGACATTTTGCTGTTGTTGTGTGTGGCACGTAGATGTGAAAATTGGAATTAATGTTGGCATGGCTGGGCTGCATGATTCATGCGTCCCGTCTGTAGTTGCTGTTGCTGCTGCCGTTTGCCGTTGCCGCTGATGTTTCTGTTGAACTTCAAAAACGGTTGTTGGCATTGGCACATCGTACATTCTACATGTGTATATATATGTGCACATTGCACTTTACAACACTGCCAACGCCAAGGCTGTCACGGACAGAACAGAACGTGCAAATTGAACTTGAAATCGGAGGAAGGGCAAGGGAGGTGGCAGGCAGCATACATTCGTAGATGGGGGAGAAATCCATCCATCTTCCTGCAGCACATGTTGCTCAGTCTACTCAATCTACTACGAATTAGGAGACATGCGCGAGGGAGAGAATATCGCGTAGCGTATAAAGCGAAAATCAATAAAGGCGGCCCAAAATATGAAATGACAAATCAAATGCAGCCCAAAAAAAGAACGGGAGGAAAAGCTAACCACATAAATCCAACCGCCACCCACAATCAACCCACACACACACACACACGCATACATACAATCTACCCACACCTAAAAAAAAAAACGGCAGGCGTCACGCGAAATGTATTCAAAGATTAAGGCAAAGGAGGGACCAAAAGGAAGGAAAGTTTTGAATAAAAGAGAGGAAGGAGGTTGTTGGATCCACTCCCTCTCTCCCACCCTCTATCACGCTCTTCCTCCCACCCTTATCAACGGCCTGTGGGTGTGTCTATTTGTGACATAAGGGCGCAGCAGCAGCGGCAGTTGAAAAAACATGCGCACATACCGTTACAACAAAGAATCGTGTAATTAGACAAAGGAAAAACTAACATCAGAGTGGAGCATCAGCGGGCTGCTGGCCGACGACCATTTGACCAGCGGTTAAATGGTGCACACAACAAAAAGCAGACAAACAAAACACACCTTTCCCCCTATTCCACCCCCACCCCACACCACCCCCCACTTCTTGCTACAGCTATGACCGCTCCGCTCATCTATCAACTTTATACTTTATGTATGCTCTTTTTTCGCATATCGACGACATTGACGAGAGAACATCAACTGAAAAAGCAGTGCGCGACCTCGAAAAAAATGTAGATAGAACAAGACGAGATGCAGGGGGTGGGAGCGGGAGCGGCAGCACCTGAGAAAGCACACTTAAAGGCTGACGTTAATGTGTATATGGAAAGGGCAGTAGGAGGGGAGTGGTGGGAGGGTAGAGCGGAACGGGCAAGTTCAGATTGGGGGCGCAGACATTGCCGGCTGGCGGCGGCATTAGCCTGTGCGCTCCCTGCGCCTGTATTGGTGTTCCAGCCAGAGACCCCAGCCAAAACTGTCCGAGTGCGACAAGGCCAACCCCAAGTGCTCCATGCATACACACACAGAGGCACTGACATACACAGTCGCAGCTCTCATATACTCTGCCTTGGAGCGCACGCAGGCGAAAATAAGAAGACAAACATGTGATACAGACACAAAAACGTCCATGTGTATGTGTGCGAAGTGGCTGCTAATAGTTGATTGACTTCTTTGCGGCAACAGCCACACGGCAGCTACAACCACGATAAAGAGACGCCGCCCGTTAATGTTGTCAGTTTTGCAGACAATTATCAGCAGAATTGCCATTGTCTTTGCTGCAATTATTACTGCTAATGTACTTGGCCAAAACGGCTGAGAACATTGTTTGCTAACTTTTGCCAGGCACTGTGCAGCGTCGCCGACATCACTCCGACACTCTAGTTATCTCGTTTTAACGCATGCAGCAGCATTCGGGAATTGCCAAGCGCGCGCTTTTTCACAAACGCTTCCCCCCCTGCCGCTTGGGCTATGCTATTCTCTTCCTGCTCTACTCTCTTTGCATTTTGAGCAGCGTTTTAATTAATTGGAGTATTTTTAATTAAATAAGCAGCCAGAATGAAAGCTCCCGCCGCCGAACACTCATACCCCCACACACACACATGCGCGTGAGCATGAGTAATGCAAAAGGCAACAGAAAAATCTTTTTTCTTCCCCTCTGCACTATCAGGCAGAGTTGCCACTTGGCTGGACTAATATTTCAGCGACGATGCCAAAAAAGAAATATAATAAACTATCCCAGCAGCTAATTTGCATAAATAAGGAAAGGGGAGAAAAATGGGAGTCGGAGAAGCAGTAGCCGGCGACAACTCTGCGTCGCACGGAACACAATCGATTCATTCATCGATTTTTCGCAGCCCAACGGCGGACGCAGATGACGACGACGACGCCGCTGCTGCTGCGCATGAAAAGCACATTTTGAGCAGAAAATACGAATAAAATGGGGGGATGGGGGGTAAAAAAGAGACAGCAGACCAGACCCACTCCTTCCCCCAAAATGTTTTTCCACCATTGATTTTGGGCGTGGAGAGCGGCCGCCGTCCGACATTTAAATATAAAATTAATAAAGTGTACGACGACGCTGCGTTTCCTTCCAGAAAGATTCGCCTTGACAACAACAACGAACGAACGACCGACCGACAGACTACTACTACTACAAACAGCCCTTAGCAACGCGCCGCTCCGCGCAGCCCTCACTCGCAACACTAAATACACAAAATTTCGACTCGAAATGGAAGAGGGGGCGCCCCTCTCTACTCCAGAGAACCTGGGAATACCCAACTATATACTATTTGGCCCACCTTACTGTAAATTTTAATACGCAATTTGATCTTTCTCTTTTCGCAAAAAGCCAGCGAGAAAACCACGCGAAATTTTGCCGGTAAAAATCAGGTTTAACATTTTTTTTTCTCCATTTCTTCTCGTCTTTCTTGTGGCCATTCTTACAGCGCTGCGCGCTCTTCTTCTTGCCGTTTCTCTTGATTCGGTCTTTCGTTTTCGCAGAAATACTACTCATCGGCTGCGGGCAGCGGCGGCGCTGCGACGCGACGCTATGTCGTTTCAGCGGCTGCACCTACACAAATGTCTTTGCCAAATTGAAAATTTCCAATTTTTCCACAGTCTGCGGCTATAGCCAACAATTCTGCGCTGATTTGGCGAGAGACAGTTTCTGGACAAGACGCGGACAATCGGGGCGATTTTTCAGCGACCACGCGACGACGCAACCGAACGGACCCCTCCCCAACGTTGGCGCTCCGCGGACGAGAAAATTTTTTCTTTCTGCATTTTTCATCTACTCACCATCGTAGCGCTCGGCCTGCTCGGCCAATTTTGCCTTGTAGACATTATTCTCGCGTTCAGTCATTATGTTTAATCCTTTTTAGTTAAATTAATCCACAGAAAAAATTATTTAAATGCTCCCGGTACGTGCGGCGTCGAAATTTTTTGCTGCAGTCGCCGTCGCCTTTTTTTTTTACTCTGAGTGTGACCGGGGATTTATGATAAAATCTGCCGCCTGACCGTCAGAAATATACCGAAATATACTATATGATTTTCAAAATATACCGCAAATATACTGACGGTCTTGACAATATGCATTGATATTCCTCGATTTTGATATTCGGTATAATATTACTAGCTAGTTAGCCCATTCCTCCCTTAATAAATAATTTTATTCAATTCCTCAATAAATTTTGTTCGGGATTGGCTAGTTTTCAGAGCTCCTTTTCATTGCATTGCTTACATAAAAAGGTTCAAAGAAAAACGGCCAAAGCATAAAACGTGAGTGTGAACTCCGGTCACATTCCGTCATTGTTGCTAGTCAACCAAGTTTCTGCATGCGTATGGACATTTGTATACCCTATTTCCTCTAATTAATGTGAAATTTGTTGTTCCAAGCTGCATTGAAACATTAATATTGTGTTTTTCTTAGATTCAGATGTTTTTCACATATTAATGCAAATGTTTTGTGTTTTATAAATTCATTTATCCCGGTTCTGATACCTATTATTGGAACCCGTGAGCTGCCAAATTTCGTTAATATCTTTAAAACAGAGACTGAGTAGTTTCTGCATTAATTGGAGCCTGAAATTACAAACAATACCTCAAGTCCATAATATCCATTTTCCCAAGGTATGCAGATTGTTGCTCATTCCGTGCCAAAGTTGCACAGCAATGCTGCTAATTCATTTCCCCATGTTGCTGAAATTTTTCCCATACAAATCAAATGTATCATACGGGAACGCGTATGGAATGACGCAACAATGAATCTTTATTCCATACGCGTTCCCGTAAGATACATTTGATTTTGTATGGGAAAAATTTCAGCAACATGCTGCCACACCACGAAAATGAGGGGAAAGTCTCCACAAAAACACTCTATTCTCCACTGAAAAGAGAGCACTCTCCACGAATTGAGAGCAAATTTTGCAAACTCTCCACGAATTGAGAGCGACTTTTGCAAACTCTCCACGAATTGAGAGCGAAAAATGTCAGTATTTTTGGTGCGCTAAATTGAGTTTGGCGGTCAATTTGAAATGTGTCTTAATATTTGGAAAAATAAATATTTCACTTGATTTGTTTTTTCGATTGTGACTGGAACCTCAGAAACGTCATTTTCATTATATACCTTAAACATACCGAGGAAAATCATATTCATCAATTTTAATATTCCGTTTAATATTACAAGGTAGTTGGCCATCTCAGCCCTAAGCAAATAATTTTATCCGATAGATACATACATTTTTTAAGAGATTGGCAAGTTTTTAGAAGTCCTTTTTATTGGATTATTTACATATTAAGGTTCAAACAAAAAGATAAAAGTTTGTCGTCTTTGGCGGCGCCGCCCGCCGGCGGGCGCCAAACCGTGTTTTTGGATATGAAATTCGTCCAAATGTTGACTAAATGTGACGTCACATGTTGCAGGTCAACCAAGTTTCTTCTATGCGTATGTACTTTTGTATACCTTATTTCTTTTAATTGGTGTTAAATGTTTTGTTCCAAGCTCCATTGAAACATTATTTATGATTTTATCCTAGATTGACATGTTTTTTATCTCTTAATGTATATGTTTTGTGTTTTATAAATACATTTATCCCGGTTCTGATACCTATTATTGGAACCCGTGAGCTGCCAAATTTCGTTAATATCTTGAAAACAGAGACTGAGTAGTTTCTGCATTAATTGGAGCCTGAAATTACAAACAATACCTCAGGTCCATAATATCCATTTTCCCAAGGTATGCAGATTGTTGCTCATTCCGTGCCAAAGTTGCTCAACAATGCTGCTATTTCATTTCCCCATGTTGCTACGGTTCCCGTTAGATACATGTGGCTCACACCACGAAAAAGAGCGAATGTCACCACGAAAGCTATTTCTTCACCACGAAAAACCACCACGATTTGAGAGCGAAAAATGTCGGTATTTTTTGTGCGCTAAATGGAGTTTGGCGGTCATTTGAAAATGGTATTTTGATGGCAAAGTCTATGTTTTACATGGTACCTACACGCTAACTACACATTTGGAACTATTAACTATATATATTTATCTACATTTTAAAGAGACACTGACGAACTCACAGTTAATTAATAAATTAATTATTAATAAAGCTTCCATTATTTTTCCCGTAGGATACATGCGGCTCAACCACACCACATTGGTATTTTTTTGTTCAACTTGTTTTTTTTTTGTATATTCCAGACGGAGAGCGGGAAAATTTTATGAATTTAAAAAACCAAAAAAATTAATTTATTAAACAATAAAAATCCATTGTTCCATTGTTTGGAACATAAACATATTATAAAAATAAAAATATCTTCAATTTCATAATATCCTCGGTATTTCGTAACTGCCGACAGATGGCGCCCCGTTTGAAATGGTAGTTTGCCAACACTGGTGCCGCTGGTAATAATATGCGAAAAAAGTGGGGGGAAAACAATAAATAATACAGGAAATATGGTTATCACATAACGCAATATAACCGCAGCAGCTGCCACAATGAGTCTCAACCTGGGGGGCTGGATCCACAGCTTCACCGTAACGGACACGCAGCAGCACAAAGGAGGATACACAATTTACAAGATTACCTCGATCGTGAGTACGAAACATGGTGGGTGGCAGAAACTGTGGTTTTACTGAAAAGCCTCTCATTGCTAGGTCTTCCCACGATCGGTGCCCCAAGCTCTCACGTGTCTGGTTGTGTGGAAGCGCTTCCACGAAATCAAGCGGCTGCATCGAGAGCTGAGTCGCCGGCACAAGAGTCTCCAGTTGCCCGGCAAGCTGCCCGTGCCCACAGACAGCAGCTACTTCAAGCGCTTCGACGCGGTCGTCATCCAGCGTCGCAAGGAGTACATCCTCCAGCTGCTGGACTTTGCAGCCCAGCATCCGGCCCTATACAAGTGCAACACCTTTACTCACTTCTTCAGCGAGGCGCACTCGCCGAATGGTTCTCCGCTGAAGAAGCTCTATGTGGAGCGCTCCCTGAAGCTGAAGACCTGCCCAGACTCTGAGGGTAGCTGCAGTGGCGCAGGGGCTGGCAGCGTGACTGGGACGGGGGCAGGCGCCATAGCGGACATTTGCGATAAACTTGATCTGCCCTATGACCCGCACAGCGCTGGTGGCATCTTGCCACTGGATACACGATGCGATAAGGAGCAGCCGCTGCAGCAGCTCGTAAGCTGCAACGATGAACCAGATGCCAAGGCCGAGACAGACGCTGAGCCAAAGACAAGTCCGGATGAGGGGCAGGCCAAACGGGACTACCTGCGACTGCTCACGCCCATGGCTTCGATTGAGAGTGACGACAGCGACTACATCTACGAGGCGGCCTTGGAGTTCAGTCACGCCGTCCAGGCGGAGGTGAATCTGGAGTACGCCGAGGCACACGAGCGCTACAAGCACGGCGTGGATCTGCTGCTCGTTGGGGCCAAGCACGACTCGAACGAAGAGCGCAAGTTCATAGCCAAAGCGAAGATATCAAAGTACCTGGCACGCGCCGAGGAGATACACGCCAACTTCCTGGCCAACTCCGCCAAGAAGCTGCACTTCCAGCTGTCGCTGGACATGGCGGACAGCGCGAGTGTCGCGCAACTGGAGTGCTCCTGGAACCAGCTGGCCAAGTACAAGGTGGTGCAAGTGCTCGACGAGCGCGTGATGCAGGTGCAGTGCATCACGACGCCCCAGCAGCCGGCGGCCATCATGAAGGGCATCGAGAAGCCGGCCAGCCACTCGCTCAGGTACCCTACATGGCTCAGTTGTTGGCCTACTTTCAGTCGGACCAGAAGATCTTCCTGCTGCTCAGGCAGGCCGAGGGCGGGCGTCTGTACGACTACCTGCAGAGCTACATTCCCACGGGCACCAAGACCATCAACTATGGCGAGCTCTTTCCAGCGGAGAAGGAGCCAGTGGAGCAGCCCCTCACCGCCGACAGCGATGTCAGCGACCTGGTGCGCAGCTCCCAGCAGCTGCTCAAATCGGTTTCCCAGACCCTCAGCAATCTGCAGGCTGGCGTCCTTACGCCCAGGCGACAGAAGGCGGCTGCAACTGAAGCCCGTGTCCTTCCCGAGCAGTGCCTGCGGCAGTGGGCCTGTGAGCTGGCCACAGCCATCCACAGTCTGCACGGCAAGGGTGTGATTCTGCGGGATCTGCACATGAACAACATTCTGCTGGGCTCCAAGGGACAGCTGCTGCTCACGTATTTCTACCAGAACGAGGGCCTCAGCTCCGACGACAACTACGTGCACAAGGCTCTCAGTCTGGAGGCTATATCCAATCATTTTGTGGCACCCGAGCGACCACTGAGCTTCCGTTCCGATTGGTGGAGCTATGGCGTGGTGCTCTACCAGCTTCTGCTGGGAGTGGTAAGGAATGGCATTTCTTCTAGTCAATCTCTATCTCTCTGTCTCTCATGCCCTTTGCTTTTGTTAGCCCTACAAGTCCACGCATCCTGGCCAATTGGAGCTCTACGGTTGTGTCCAGTATCCCAGCGAAACCTTAGACATCTCGGATAATGCCCGGGACTTGTTGGAGCAGCTGCTGCAGCTAAATCCGGAGCTGCGTCTGGACTATGAGCAGCTGCAGGGGCATCCCTTCTTCAAGGGCATCGACTGGCAGGTGGTGCTGGAAAGCGGCATCTAAGGACAAGACAAAACAACGATGGGGCGTTTTTTTTATTGATGAATCTTCTCAATATTCGAAATATTCTTTGATCATTTACCGTGCTTTTTTTTTTGCTTATTTAATCCAGTATTTTATAGAACAAATCCTTTGTAGGGGGCATGGCATATATCCTTTATCGTTTGTTTTATAGTTTTCGTTGCTTGTTTTGTTAAAAAATAGGCTTTATTTAATATCTATTATTTACATTTGCGAAATGTTCTAAAGTATTGCCTACAAATATATAAAATTTAGGCTAGAATCCAGGCGTATTTATGTAATAATTTTGATATACAAAAATGCTGTTTGAATACGAATACGATTATGGGTATAAATTAGTCAGTAAGTAAAGTAAACTTTGTAAAGCCAAATGAGCTAAAATAGAATTGAATATAAAAAGCATTTTATTGTCTAACTACACAACAGTTTATGGTTTAACTTAGAGACGAAGGCTGACTATAGCTAAATTTGGTTTTGGGGACGGACGCAGCACTCTCTTTGCGCTCCTCCGTCGCCCGTAAGGCACATTTGGAATGCATGCTGGGGGGTACGGTTCGGGTTCGCGCACCCTACCCAGGAACTAATCCTAACACTTACGACTGAACAAAAACCGCATTAAGTTTTGGCAAGACTTGTTGATTCTGTTGTTGTTGCAACTTACGTAAACTAAAGACTAAAAAGGAACCTATGGCATAGCGTACATAAATAGATTGAAAACATTAGCTAGGACCCTCAGAAAACCACAAAAATTACCAGCACTCTGGTATTTTCAGTCCACTAGTATTTGGTAGTTTCTGCTGTCCACGTGTTAGGTTAGGGACGACCCAGTTTACAGTTAGAAATGCTGCACACACACCACATTCAAAATGGCCGCCGGAAGCTGCGTGCTGCGCTTTGAGTTTGGGGCGATGCCCAGCGTCGTTGTTGCTGCTGCTGGCGACGGTGTGAGAGCATTTCTCTTAGTGCAAAAAAGGCGGCAGGACATAGCTCTGTGCCTGCTGCTGGGCTGACTCCTCGCTCTTGATCACAGTCTGCAGGCCGCTGTCGTTGTCATCGCTGCTGCCACTACCATTGCCTGCCCCTGCCCCTGCACCCGCCCCAGAGCCCGCGCCCGTTGTCACATAATGCTGCGTCTGCGCCTCCACCAAATGGCAGTTGGAGCCGGGACTCAGCTCGAGGCCCGTCGAGGATTGATGGCACTGCAGATGCACATACTTGGCCTGCTCCGCGCTCAGATATTTACCATTGAGCTGCGCCTGCGCCTGCTGCTGCTGCTGTTGCTGCTGCTGCTGCTGCTGCTGCTGGTGCGGATCAGCGTGATCGGGTATGAGGGTGACCAGCGTGCCGTCGGCCATCTGCTGCTGTGTGGCCTGCAGCTCTGCTGGCTGGTACTGGCTGCCATTGCCCGTTGCCTCCTCGCCGCCGGACACACCCGCCACGGAGCCCGTGGTGGCGCCCATTTCCATGCGACTGGGGCTGCTGCCGTAGTCGAAGTGTCGCATGGGAAAGAGCTGGCTCTCGTGCACATAGGTGCCGTACTGGCCGGAGTAGGTGCCATAGGGGCTGGCCGCCGGCGAGAGCAGGCTGAACTGTGGCGTCAGCTCGTAGGGCGTCTGGTAGCTGGTCCAGCTGTCCATGCTGCCCGGCGGCGTCACTGTCGTCGTCTGCGGATAGCTGGTGAAGGGCGGCGCCAGGCTGCTGTTCAGCGTTGCCGTCGGCGGAGTGCTCGTCTTGATGAAGCCCGTTTTGCGTGGCGGCTCGTGCTTCCGCCACTTGGCGCGTCGGTTCTGGAACCACACCTGCACCCGGGACTCGCTCAGGTTCAGCTTGATGGCCAGCTCCTCGCGCGCAAACACATCCGGATAAGGGGCACGCTCAAAGGCGCGCTCCAGCTCCTCCAGCTGGTAGGCTGTGAAGGTGGTTCTGCAAATCAAAGAAGGGTTTGCGGATTAGGCAATGGAGCTAAGTGGGAGTAGCAGGTAAGGATCTGCTAACAAAGATCTATGAGTCATTGAAATGAGAGCTTAGTGTTACTTTTCCCTAGGTTCCATACAGAACTCCTAGGGAACTATAGAACTAAAAGTTCCCCCAAAATATCTGGCAGTTGGAAGACGTTTGGCCGAGGATCCCAAAGATTTTCCTCTAATACTTCTATGGAAGCAAAGATACTTCCGAGAACTGTCCCGGATTCTGCATTTGATTCTCTCTTAACATCCTTGGAGGACATTTACTTCGGGCTCATCCCCAGGCATCAGGAATACGTTTTTATCTATAATTAGCCCCCCAAAGATTTCCTGCTCTCTTTTATCCACCATTAAGCATACGCCCCCCGGCTCGCTGCCCCATAGATGGTGAAAGGAAATTATTATCATGTGCCACATAACTTCATTGATTTCCCGTCGTTAAATTAATTGGCATGGCAGGATATCAGCGAGTAAATGTCTGAATGGATGGGGATGCAGGGATGCGGGGATGCTTACCTCGTTTTCTTCTTCTTGATGCCATTGGGATCGCCCTTCTTCTTGCTGCTGTTGCCGCCATCCTTCTTGGGAGCGGCGGCAGAAACGACGCCACCAGCGGCGCCCACAACTGCGACCGAGGCGGCGCCCTGGCCCCCAGCAGAGACACTGGCACTGCCACTGCCATTGGGCGTCCCGCCATTGGTGATGCCCGACGAGGTGGTGGCTGGTGGTGTGACGCCCGAGCCACCCGCATCCTGCATCTGGCCGCACATTTCGTCGGGTTTCTTGAGCTTGCCTCCGGCCGAGCCAGGACCGCCGTTTATCAAAACGGGCGTGGAGTCCTGGATCAAGCCATCGCCGTGCTCCAGGTGGTCCAAGTGGTGGTGCGGACTGCCGCCGTAGAGGTGCTGCAATTGCGGATGCTGCTGCGGCTGCGGCTCGTACTGATCCTTGGGCGAGTAGTCGAGTTTTCCGTTTAGCGGATGGTAGTCCATGATGCCCACCAGCTGCTGCTGCTGTTGGTTCGAGGATGCCTGCTGCTTGTGGTGCAGGATGCCGTTGTGGCTGGGCGGTGGCGTGACGGCGTAGTGCTGGTGGTGATGGTGGTGCTGCTGCTGCTGCTGCTGTTGGTGCTGCTGATGCTGATCCACCAGCTTGTACTCGTACTTCTGGCTGGGCGAGTAGCAACCAATCTTGTTGCCAAAATCCAGTTTCGGCACATAGCTGGGGGATCCTCCGCTGCCGCCGCCACCGCCGCCATTTGGCAGTATGGTGTTGCAGTCGGGCAGACGCTGCTGCTGCTGCTGCGGCTGCTGTTGGCTGCACAGCTCGTGGACACTGCCCAGCATGACGGGATGCATGGCCGTCGAGGTGGGCAGCAGGGGCTTGGCACCCAGCGGATTTAGGGGGCCCCCGCCAAAGTCCCCGAAGATCGGATCATCAAAGCTGTCATGCTCCATCCTGCTCACACGAATCACACACACACTAGCACACTAGAACACAGACACAGACACAACAGCGTATTGCAAGCTCAGCTTAAGCTTTCGCAATCCGAACTTTCGAACTTCGAACTTCGATCGAATCAAATATGGCTGCTTTGCCTTTGCTTTGATTTGGTTTTTTTTTTGGGTTTATTTAACTTTTGGCTACAACATTTCTTTCCGTTTCGCTTTGGTTTCTGTTCTTTTTTTTGTTATTCTATTTTTGTCACACTCCTTGAGCCTGCTCTCTCTCGGTTGTCAACCGCTCAAGTCTTGGCCTTAATTGAGTCCGCTACTGGCGATGATTGCCCTTTTATACCGGCGCGACTGGCAGCGCCGCCGCAGCGCCGGCAGCGACCAATCCGGTGCCGCCAATGGCCGACGTTCCCCTGCCGCCAGAGCGAGATGCATGTTCATGCTGGCGCGTGTGACTTTTGCGCGCCTTTGCTGGGTTTTCGGGGTGTGGTTTACTCTTCCCACCCGCTGTTGTTGCTGCTGTTGCTGCTGCTGCTGGTTCTCGTGCTGCTGCTGCTGCTGCGCTGGACTGGGTATAGCTGCTTGTGTCCAGTTTCTGGGACTGCTACCAGCAGATCTCCGACAGCTTCGACAGCACGGGTAATGGGAGGTCCTGGGAACGGGATTTTTTTAGTGGGAACAGAGGATCTGATCTACTACTCTTGGAAAGGTTTCTTTACGGATTTTATTGGGTTTTCCATGGATATGACGGATGGTGGAAGGTGAGAGTATGGGGAATCCTCTGGCATAACATGAGGATGAGGAAACTACTAAGCGAAATATTTTTAATATTCCAAATTGTATTATCTAAGTGCATTTATATTTATTGTGTGGGATTTTCCTAGGTGTCTTAGAATTCAGTATCCGAATTAAAAAGTTCTTGAAAGTGATATCTATAGACATTATATATTTGCTGCATATATGTATAAGCTTTGGAAAGGTGATATTTCTCCTCTCATATTACTCCTTTAATTAAATTCTACATTCTGCTACCATCTGAATACGTAAAAAGAGAACTTTGCACATTCCTGTGGTTCCTAGATTCCCAATAGTTGTGTTATTTTTCCCATTTCCAACTGCCACTTTATTGCCTTGTGGTCATCCATCCATCCATCAACAATCCACCTACATGTGCGCACATGTTGAGCCAACAATTAACTTCCCCTGCAACCAACGGATTACCGCATTCTCCCTGCAGAGGAATGCCCACAGCTACGGCTCTGGAGACAGAGAGAGAGATTCCAATTGGAGTTGCACGCATGGGGGTGAAGCATAGACAGTGGCTTGCAACCCCTGTGAAGGATCGGCTGGCACGCTCGCGACGCGACCTTCTTCATTCCAATTGCGCGTGTCACCCCTCAGAGCCAATCTCACTCGTTTGCCCTCTGAAGGACCGGCTCACTTTTGCGTGTTGTGTTGCGTGTGCGACCTTTTGGCTAGATGGCTAGATGCTGGTACTTGGCTCGGCCACAGGGCTGGGCCAGGGGGTTAAGTTAGTCAGCGTTAAGTTATGGGTCATTTGGTTAGGTTAGGGGCAAAGATTTCACGGGGAATTTGCATGGGACAGAGCGAAGCAGCAGTAGAATCATGTGGGCAGGCACGCGGCAAAGAGACAAAAAGGTGGATGCATGTGGGGGTATAGAAAGAAGATATATAGAACAAAGATCTTGGCAGAGAAAACAGACAATAGAAAATAAAATTAAAATATGACTTTAATTGCTAGAAATCCTTAACAAGTTTACGATTCCTCGAACAATTACTCCCCAATATGGATCCTATTAACATCATAAAACTAATCAACTTTCAGATTCCTCTGCTGCAGATCCCTGTAGTTCTGCTGTTGACCCAATAAAATGCTAAAATCCATCCAGCAAACAGAACCCGCATTGATCTTGGCAGCATAAGAACTTCCTCCTTGCTTCCCAGGGTCCCCCCTCTGAAGGATCAGCCAATTTTTTCCCATCATAACGAAGAAAACTCATCGAATTCCAAACAGAAACTACACAAAAATCTCATTCTCTCTCTCACAGGGACAGGCACAGGGACAGGGACAGAGACAGAACCCGAATCCGAATCCGAACAATTCGATACTTTTTGGTCGATTTGCAGGTCTCGAAAATGCGGGCAACGGAAACGGAACCGAGCCGAGGCGAGGCGAGGCGAGTCATGAGAGAATGGAATGGACTTAGGGCACGCGATCAGAGCGCAAGATGAAAACAAATAAATACACCCCATACTGTGGGTCGCGACCCAGTCCAAGTCCCCGTCCCTGACAGGCATGGGAGGGATGTGGCAAGCGATGGGTAGTGCAGTGCGGTGGGGTGGGGGGAACGGAACTCTTGTTGCGTGTGAATAATCAGACAATATTTTGCATTAGCCACTGCCACGGCGCCAATTATGTGGGCTTGAGGACTTGAGGCTGCCAGGACATGCAGGGAGCAGCGGGAATGGGGAAGGGATGGGATGGGATGTCTTGATCCCGCAGTGCAAAGAAGTCAAACGACGATGATGGCATCTCGGATAAGATCAAAAGTTAATTACGATTGACTCTTGAACTTGAATGGGTTTAAATCTGCGATCCAAGGTAATCGAAAGGCAAAAGGTAGATGGCGGGGCATACATATATGAGGGATAGGACGAGGGATCTTAATCGAACCGAAAAAGATTTGCAATGTAAGGGAACATTTTTGTTGGGGTTTCAATCGGGCTCGTTAGGCAACCTTCCCGAAACCCTTTACATGCCACTCAAATCTGTGTATTTTGTGTGTGTTTCTTTCATTTGATTTGCTAGCATCCTCTCTGTGGAAAATACTTGGAAATGTACTTGGTACAGTTGTCGCTGCCCAAGCCAAGTGAGCGCCTAAGCTTTTGTTGAATATATTTGTTCATATTTTTTCCATAACCATTAAGAAATATACAAAAAACACACACGAACACACAGAGGGACAGATACTCAGACCCATCATCATCAGCATCATCAGCATCATCGTCTCGTGGTGACAGTCCATCCTCTAGTCCAGCGAGAAATATTCTCTCATCCCATTCCATGCCCATTGCCCATTGCCCATCCACAGTGGCGACATTATCACCATTGTATTACGATACGAACGGAGACAGTCACGACTTTTTGTTATGCATTTCTATATATCTACATGCACATAGCATACACATACAGCATAGCATATATCTGTACATATATCTGCAATGTTTTTCCCTGCCCATTCGGTTTGCTTTTTGCTTTTGGTTTGGTTTGGTTTGGTTCGGCGATTGTGATCTGCTTGCTCGTTCGGTTCGCCTCGCCTCGCCTTGCGGCTACAAACAGAATTCCAATATGGCGTGCGCTCTCAAGCTCAGACACGCACGCACACACACACACACACACACAGAAGATCGTGTCAGAGTCCAGCTGGGAGTACCAATACCAGTGCAACCAATTAAGCTTCGTTAAGATCAATTTAAAATCCCGCATAAAATATCAAATAGTTTTTGTATTTTAGTTCCATTTCTGCCCCTGCTGCCGCCGCTATTTGTTCTCGCTCTTTCAGCAGCAGTAGAAACAAAAAGAAACACACACACACACACACAATTTCGAAATCTACTGCCCACAAACCCACAAGCCCGAGACAATGTCTGCAAGTCGAGACCCGGACTCGGACTCGGATTCGGACTCTTGTCTGCCTCTGGCTCTGGTTGTGGCTCTACCCTGACGACGATTTTTATAGTGTTTTTTGTTGTTTCGTTAATTCTCCATGGCACTTTGGGGTCCCGGGTCCGGGTCCACACTTGCCTGGTACTTACTTACTACTTACCCCCTTTACATGATGATGATGATGATACTTACTAGCGTGGGGTGGGGTGGGGGAGACGTCGTATCTGACATCTGACCCAGACGACGAGCGACGAGCGACGAGCGACGATCACAAAATGTCGACTCAAATTGTTTTATGCATTTTGCTTTCCATTCTGTGCTGCTTTATGATTTCTTGCCATCATTTACATGAGATTTTATTTGGGACTGACTGTACCAAAATGCTTGGCATCCAAGAATCGTACTCTGGGCTCTGTAATTCTCAAGGAATTTGGTGATCATCATCAGAATCAAGAATCAAGAAGCAAGGAATGCAGGTATTTGATGATTCTCCAAAAGTATCGATCGTTCCCTAATTTGTAATCGATTTTTAATCGATTCTTAAACTGATTTAGAGTATTAAATCCTTCTCTCGTATCATACCTTCCCCCTGTCCCACCCACATCCACACTCACTTTCACCCACCACCAATTAGCCCACAAAAAGCTTAATGCAATCAAAGTGAAAGTGAGCAAAGACGCCAATAAATTAAAGCCAATCACAATCGGACAATTGCTATCGCCACATAACACATATGTATGTACATACATACAACCCGTAACTCTCGTATAGAGCGCAACCAGAGATAACTGAAGATGTCAACCGCTGGGCTTGGGCCATGTAATTGGCTCTGGGTCTTGTCGATTCACAAAAATCGCAACACAGTACGCGTAATTCAAATTAATTGCCGACAATTGTGACTTATTTAAGGCAAAGGCGCCATTTAATGCAGTCAAAACGGGGCTAGAGCGCGGGATCAGAGAGTTGGGGTGGGGGTGGGGCAGTCAGATCATTTTCAGAGTGCAATTTATGGGCTTATGGAAATCGATGCTTGTGGCAGGCCACAACATTTGAGTCTGGGCTCAAAGCGCGGCTTAGTACGAGCGGTGCTGCCAACTCGCTGGATTAAGCTTTAAGCCGCTCTGGCGATCGATAGGCACACACGATTGCACTGGAGATTCAATTGGAATTTAAATTTGAATTTATGCATGAACTTGTCAATCTTTTTGTGTGCTAAAATTTAATAAATTAATTGCTGCAGTCGGCCGTGGCATTGTGGTGGGCGTCGCTTATCGTTTTTGGCGTTGCGGCCTGTGCGCCGACCTAATTGTTTGTAATTAAATAAAATTGTTCAAGGTCGATTACAGTGGCAGGCAGCCAGGCTGGCAGTCAGTCAGGCAGGCAGGCGCTTGGGCGCTGGTAAATCCATGGATTCCAATTTGTTTTAATATAAAATGCCGGCCGGCAATTTAATTTGTATTGTACGTACGAGAGTAGTACGTGTGGCGTCTGGAAATTGATTCCTGCTCATTATTTCATTAAGAGACCAGAGCAGAGCAGCAGCAGCAGCAGCTCTCTGCCAATTGGCCAGACCAGACCAGACCAGAAGAAGAGCCAATTCCGAGTCCAAGCTCTGCGCCTGGCCTATCCAATTGTCTCTGCGCTGCGGCCATTTGAGTGCTCTGCTCTGTGATTTTCGCTTGCAGTTTGATTTGATTTCATGAATGGGAATTGTATCAATTGATTGTTTTGGTCTTGTTATCGTTGCCTTTTGATCGTCGATAATTAAGTGTGGGGGGTGTGTTTGGTCTCCTCCCCTCCCCACCCCTCCCTCTATGGGACTTTTCGTTTATTGTTGGTTGGTGGCTAAATAGATTAGAATTATTGAAACTGGGCCGGTCTGCATCGCATCTGCGTCTGCGTCTGCTCTGTGGCTTAATGAACAAAATCAAATTGTCTAATAGTAATCCAATTGACTTGATTTCAGTTGTGTTATTGGTGGCCAAGCATTTTAATTGATGGAATGAAACAAGTGCAAACGATTGAGGAGTGGGTGTTTCATTCAATTGAAGCCTGGCGATTGATACATTCGTGGGGCAAATCAATGCAAATCAATCGCTTAAAGGTAGTTTAAGGGAATGTAAACAATTTAACAAAACCACTGGGGATTGAGAAATGATCGATAAACGGTTGTAGAAATAAAAGCTCGCCCTTACCGCTATTATTCGAATCACTTAACATTGATCTGCGATCAAACTCCCAGAAGACATCATAATCCAGCCATTTATTGTTTGCTAATGCAAGCCAAAGGTGTAAATAGATTGAAACTTGCTGAATAGCAAAAGCGTGTTATCCAATATCAAAGAAAATATCATATATACTTTTGCTCCAACTAAAGTCCAAAAAATTCCATTATCTAAAGTCTATCATAAAATAATCATCCCATCCGAACATACATATAGACAAATCGAATAAGAAATTCCAAAATGCGTACGCACTGGCACTGGCCGGAGGCTGAGACACAGCCATGGGCAGCCGGGCTGGAAGGGACGAGAGGGAGAGAGCATGACATGCGGGCAGCAGAGTTCTAAATTGATCTTAACGAAGCTTAATTGAATGCAACTGTATGGGTGTGTATGTGAGAGCATTGTGTTTGTTTGTTTGAGAGAGAGAGAGAAATCAGTGGGCATTGCCAACACTCGGCAATATCGAACGGTTGCAATGCGACTCTATCGACAGATTTTAATGAGAGTTTATAAACATTTCGTGCAGTGTAAGGAAAGATATCGAACTTTAATCGAAAGCGTCTCTATCGAGAGGACTTGGAGCAGGCGCTTACAGTTGGATCCTGCCAGAGAAATTATTTAATGGCTATATCCAATTTCATAGTTTGTTTATTTCAGATATCAACAGGTTGCATTGTTTACCACACACAGAGCGCAGATCTGGCACGCTAAGCGTTGCACACTTTTCCGACTTAAAATGAAAGATTTGCTAATTGGAAGTATGCCAATCCGGGGATGTGGCCACACTTGACATAGGCGCTAATGAAGTACACAATCAAGAGGAATTCGTGGGGCGAATGGATGGATGGAGGGATGGTGGTATGCTAACATCTTAGGCGTTGGCAAAGTCAATGCCCTTCTGGATGTTCTTCTTCAGCTCGGGAATGGCGGCCTCCAGCAGCTTCTTCTCGTAGTCGTTGAGCTTGGGCAGACCCAGGTTCTCCTGCACACCGCTCTTGCCCAGCACCAGCGGGGTGGAGAAGAAGGTGGCCTCCGTGACGGAAGACTGCACGTAGGAGCACTCAATCACGTTCTTCTCGCCGTTGAGGCCCTTCAGCAGGGAACCAGCGAAACGGGCGCCGGCATAGGCCATCGAGAGGGTGGCTGAACCAGCGCCAGCCTTGGCCTTCACAACCTCTGTGCCGGCCTCCTGGATGCGCACAGTCAGCTTCTCGATGACATCGTGGCTGCTCTTGAACACGGGCTGGCTCTGGGAGAGCACGGGCAGAATGGTCACGCCCGAGTGTCCGCCGATCACGGGAATCTGCACGGTCTGGGGATCCACGTTCAGGGCGTGGCCAATGAAGGCGCGGGCACGCACCACATCCAGGGTGGAGACACCGAACAGACGCTTGGGATCATAGACACCAGCCTGGGATGGAATACAAAGAAGGGTATTGGAATAAGCTAATGTTCTGTCATGGATGGGCAACCGTCATCATACTCATTACCTTCTTGAGGATCTCGGCAGCGATTGGCACACAGGTGTTCACGGGGTTCGTGATGATGGCCACCAGGGCCTTGGGGCAGTTCTTGGCAATGGAGTTGGCAATGTCCCTGATGATGCCAGCGTTCACGTTGAACAGATCGTCGCGAGTCATGCCCGGTTTGCGGGGAACGCCAGCGGGAATGACAACCACATCGGAGCCTGTGTGGGAATAAGATATGGAAAGGTGCTTATTGATAATCTGCTGACATTTTGAGCTTTGCGCTTTCATGGGCTGCAATCCACGCAGGCGGCTACTGCTGATAAGTGGACGGACAGTGGACTGAATCTGATTACGTAGCTATATACATACATATGTATGTACATATATACCAATAACGGTTCCACTGCTTCCACTATCTTATCACAGAGCATGATTTCTTCGCTCTCCATGCAAGTGGAGATCCAAGAAGCATACCACACCCCTCCCCCACTCTGCTCATGTAAATTTTCCATCGAACATAACCTCACTTGCTGCCCTCTACTCACCCTTCAGGGATTCGCCCAGCTGGTCAGCGCCCATGAATCCGACAGCCTTGCTCCTGGTATCGATGTGGGACAGATCGGCGGCAACACCGGGCGTGTGCACAATGTCGTACAGGGACAGATCCGTGACCAGAGGATTCTGCTTGAGCAGCAGCGACAGGGGCTGGCCAATGCCGCCGGAGGCACCGCAGACGGTCACTTTGTAGTTGTTCTGCGGGGGTGGAGAGAAATCAAGCCCACAAGAGCATTAAAATCAGTGGGGGCAGGGGAAACTATTGTAATATTAGAGGCTTTGCAGTTTGCCTTTCCGGTGATGCATTCTCTGCTGTTACGTAAACAGCTGCAGCCAGATTTTGGGTTGTTTTTTGTGTGTGTGTGTGGGCTTTGGAATGCGCTCTCACCTGCTGGCTGACCGAGAAGTTGCGCACTCCCTGGAGGGCCAATTGCCTGGTTACTTGCTTCAACATTTTCGGATGATTTATTTATGAAATATATTAAACAACACAATCAAATTAGCAACGCCACCAGCGAAATCCCAAGAGCCAATGGAGCAAGAAGCTTTCGCGAAAAGCCAAGCAAAGCACGCAAGGCTATTAGCGGCTTCTGCTGGCTCTCTCTCTGCTGGTGGTGGTTCTCGCCCTGCCAACTTAAGTCGACGCGCCATTCAAACATTTGAGCTTTTATTTGAACGTAAGCTTTTTTGTTCGTTTAACGCCACATATAGAGATTGAAATGAAGTAAAACTTCAATGGTTAATACATTTAAAATTGCTGCATATGATAATCCATCCATCCACTTGCTGGGCTATGCAGGCCCCCAACGCTGCTCTACTCTCCTCTCCTCTCCTCACCACACCTATCCTCTTTCAGCTTTTTGTTCGTTTAACGCACATTGAGATTGAACAGGAGTAAAACTAGACTGGTTAATAAATTTAAAACTGCTGCAGTCGCAGCTCCACTTGCAGGGCAATGCACGCCTCGACGCTCCTCCTTCAGCTCTTTGCCCAGCATTTGCTTTTTGTGCTCCAGCAGTGCATTCTCCCGCTTATAGTGCTCGATTATTCGCTCGTAGTCGGCCTCCTTTGGAGGCTGTGAACCAGCGGCCGCTTGGGGTTTGGCCAGCTGCTTCTCGCACAGCCGATTCAAGCGATACACTTCGTTGCGTTCGGTCATGATGCGCGCCTTGAGCTCATTCTGCAAGGCGACCAGCTCATCGTATTCAATTTGAAGGCGCAGCAGCTCCTCGCGGTGGGGATTCGTCTCGGGCAACAGGACAAAGCCAGACTCTCCGTCAATGGTGTACAGCGGTGGGCTGGGACTCGACGACTCCTCCTCGTTCCTGTGCACCTGGATGCAGTCGGACACGTCTATGTTGTGTGTGACTGGACTGGAACTGGATGCCCGCCTGCCCGGCTTGTGCTCTTCTGTGCTGATGGTTGTCACCGTGGAACTGGGGGGAGCGGGTGGCTGACCGGAGTCGGTGGTGTCTTCGCCAACAGGTATGGGAACGGGTGGAGGTGCAGTTGCAGGTACAGGTTGCGTAGCGCTGACGTCCAGCTCTTCGATGGATTTCTCCTGCTTCTTCTCGAAGCTGCGCAATTTTCGCTTCAACTGGGTGATGATGCGCTGCACCTCCCAGAGCTGCTCCTCGCGCTGCTTGGTGATGAAGCCCGCATTCATTTCGCTGTGTATTTGGGTCAGAAGACTGTCCTGCTTCCGCAACTCCGTTTGTATGTCCTCCGGGTATTCAGGCAGCTTGGAAGCAGCCGTGAGTGGCGGTACATATCTGCAAGAGAGTCAAGTTAGTTGGTATGGTATAGTCTTCTCGGAATGAGTCTCTGCCTGTTTAGGAAGCTGACGAGGCGCGCCAAGCGCTTCCGTTTATGGGGCACCAAGCTCATGCTCGTCAACCAACTAATCAGAGGAGATGCGCGGCTGCTCCAGGCTGCTGCTGCCGCGAATCTTATCTCAATCCAAGCGTATGTTTGCTTACGGTATCAGCTGAATGTCCGCAAAGAGCGTGCGACAGTGACGGAGCAGCGCCACCATCAGTTGCGCCGACATCTGGAGCGTTGGGCTCAGTAGCACGGCAATCGACTCGTGGTTCAGTTTGTTGTACCTTTCCTGGTCGGTCACCGCATACAAGTGGAGCAGCACCCAACCGACCAGCGTTCGATTGCACTTGGGCACCTGCTCCATCAGCTGCTGCAGTCCAATCCGCTGCTCCTTGCCCTTTCGATTTCTGGCAACGTCCTCAAAGTCGTACATCAGATCGGTGGTCAGCATGGGCTCCGGCAGATCGCGGAGAAACAGCTTCAGGAGACTGCAGGCCAATGGCACATTGAATAGAGCCAACGCAGCATCGTGCTCTCGGTTGTTGTAGAGTCGCTTCAAGTTGAGGAGCTCCGCCTTGATGGGCTCCACCTTGTAGATGACAAAGTTTCGGGTCTGCTCCTGCAAGTAGTCGATGCAGTCCCGCACTACCATCGGCAGATCAATGCCGTCGTGGCAGCGCGATCTCTCGGTGGCCAGGCTGACGGATACTCCGAACACCGGATAGCCCATGGCCAGCTCTTCCTCCTCGGCGTCCTCGTCCTGCTGCTGCGACAGTTGCTTGTTCTTCTTGTCCTTTTTGTCTTTCTTCTTGTCCTTTTTCTTGAGCTCCTTCTCATCGTGACGCTCTCGCTCCTTGTCTTTGTCCTTATCCGTGTCCTTCGCCTTGTGCGCCGGCTCCTCCACGGACTTTTCCTTGTCGCGCGACTTTTCACGCTTTTCCTTGCTCTTTGAGCTGACGAACTTGAATGTTTTCGATTTCTTTGATTTCGAGGGACTCCTGCAGGAGGATGCCAAGGGTTAGTTACATTCTGGTCGGGATTGGGCGACTACCTTACTTTGTTTCCAGTTCTTCTTCGGGCGAACTCTCGCCCTCGAGCGCTGCATAGCCACGATCCTTGCCTTTATCTTTCTTGTCCTTTCGCTTGCCTATAAGCAGGTCCATTTTGTTGTGCTCATGGTCCTCGTCGACTGCAAAGATCCCGGGAATTGATTTTCCGCCGTTTTGGATGCACCCACGCATTGCAGCATACTCACAATCGCTCTCCTCCTTGCTCTTCTTGGACTTGGAATCGGCTGCCTCGGCGGCATACAGCCCCGGGAACTCCTTCTCTTCAGGACTATCGAATTCCATTTTTTATATCCTCCTATTTGTTGCAATAAATAAACAATTTCCACACACAAACAAGAAATGCAACAGTCGCCTGCTGCTGCTGGTGTTGCTGCGGTGAGGGCGCCCACTTTTGCACACTTCGCAGCACTACGTTCTTGTCCGTGAAACGCAAAAGACGTTGCCCAACACCAACCTATGTGAGCCGGCGCACAATCTTTTCTTTTTGTTTCCAACAATTAAATATAATAAAAGTGATAAATAATATAATTGCAAGATAAAGGCAAAGAAATACAATTAAGTAGGAGCCAGGGTGTCCAACAATCTCCACAAGTGCCAAGGTCTGTCTGAATCTCCATGACCAGTGGTCAAACAGATGCAGAGAGGTGAGAAATGAGAATCATTTTTGTGGTATTTGTATTCATTCATTGACTTGTAGTTTAATTTAGCTGCGTCATGAGCCTGTGCCTAAATCCTTACATAGTCCTGAATCTTAACTATTGATGGTAAGCATTTACGCAGTGCCCCGTGGTGCTGAAATGATCCAAACTCCCCTTGCTTTCAGTTTAACTCAAGCCAAATGTCCTCGCTGCGGCTGACCCAGCATCAAAAGGATCACCTGACGCTGCTTCAGCGACCAGCCAGCGATGTCGTGGAGCTGTGCAAGTCGGCCTTCGATTACCTAATCAATGGACCCAATGCCACCCGCTACGAAACGCTGGCCAAGAAGTACTCGACAGATGCCGTCGACAGGGAGGCAGTACAGCGGACAGTGGAAGCCCTGATTTCGCTGTTGATCAGCGTGACCACCCGCGTGGGTGGCAGTGGCGTGGACATGCAGGCAGTTTTGCGTCAGACATTCCCCGATCTCAGCGACGATGTGTTGGAGGTGCTGGAACAGTTTGTGACGAGCAAGCGTAACTTTGTGGAGGGGTCGATCAAGTCGGCCAATATACGATCCTATCGACTGGTCGACCTGGACTGGCGACTGGAGGTGCGCACGGCATCAAGAACCCTGCTCGAGCAGTGCAGTGTGGTGATCACCATGAAGCTCTACCTGCACAGAGAGCCGAAGAACGAGAACCGCGAGCTGCTGGAGGTAGACGAATCAGGACGTAGCGAGCAGGAGCTGGCGGCCATGCAGGAGGATGAACGACGCCATCGCAAGGATCTGCTAGTTCAGACCGACATCAGTAGCCTGCTGTACATGATCAGAACACTGGAGGACGCCCTGGCCGAGTCGAAGACGCGGCGCATCCGCAACATTGTCGAAGGCATTCATTGAAGTTTCCAATACTCGGAGTAGTTTTAACGCTACTTTAATCTGGACCAATTTATTACAACTAAAGCTAACTAGAAGATAGACAGGGGGCGGCTTACGTTCGTTGCTCATTGGGATGCCGCCAAAGCATCGGCGGCGGCAGCCTTCAGGGCCACCTTCTTCTTCTGGCGATTCTCCTTCTTCTCCTCGGGCGTCTTCCGCAGGGCCTTGACGCGGCGCGTCTGAATGGAGCCCGTCAGCTGCTTGCCCATATGCACGCGTCCCTTCTTGTTGCCCAAGGCGTCCCTGCTGATGTTCTTCTTCTTGCCCTCCTTCAGCTGCTTGGGCTGCTTGCGGGCCTGCTTGTACAGATCCTCGGAGGCAATCTTTGTGCGGCGTATGGCAAAGTCGGCCGAGGGTCCAATCTCCTCCAGCTCGATGCGTGGCGTCTTCTGGCCCGACTTTTTCAGCAGGATCTTGTAGGAGCGCAGCAAGATGTTCATGTCATCGGTCACCGTGAAGCTCATCACATGCTCCACGCCCTGCAGGCGTATGGACTCCACCTTCTCACGCTGGAACGTGTCGATGAACAAATTGCGTAGACGCCTCAATTCCTCAGTTTGTGCCCATTGGGGTCCATTAAAGACCAGGCAGGGCTTCACACAGGCGCCGATCTTCTCGTTTTTGAATTCGGAAATGGCCTGATACCGCTTGATGCCCAACTCGAACATGTCCAGGACTTCGTTCTCAAAGAGTCGCCCCAGAACAATGTTGTCGGGACGCTTCTTGGACGTGGAACCAAACACGAACAGTGCCGCATCGTTTTTCATGGTTAAGCTAAAGTTAAAGGCAAGAATTTTTTGATAAACGAGAAATTTTAACTTTTTACTGCACATTTCACTTACAACTCTAAGGAGGAAGGATCATCGAAGGGCGTTATGTCGTTCTTGCGGTTTAGGACCTTCACCAGTGGCTTCTTCAATTGATTTAGATCCTTCATGCATTGCTTTACATTGCCACCGCATTTTCGTCCATCCACAAAGAGCATTGTGCGGGCCGACTCAATCAATTGCGGCTCCCGGGCCATTAATATTTTCTTTCCCTTGCGGGTTTTGGGTTTCCTGAAAGCTCCATTAGTTGAATTTAACTATTTTCTTAAATTTCATGATTTAAGGCTCACCTGATGCGTAACAGCGACATTTTTAAGTGCTTTCTTTATTGAAAACTAAACGAAAAAAATTACAATTTCGAAAAAACCCGAAGAACGCACGTGTAGAACAGTAGGACCGCGGCTATCAATAAAAAATATACCGTCCAAACCTCAAAAATAAACCGAAATATACCTTCATGTTCAAAATACCGTAAATATACCGTGGAAAAAACGAACTTAACCCACTTAACTACCTCTATGCAAACCAGTTGAACATCTTGAGTTAAACCGCGGAAAATAGCACTGATGTAAACCCAGCTTGTAAATCAATCCTATCCATCCTCATTATTTCCAAAAAAAACTGCAATATCTTTTAATTGAACTGCGCTAAAGTTCCATAATTTGAGTTTTTTAAATTAAATACCCACTAGTCAACAACGGGTTAAAGTTACATGTTTTTAATTTTTATCTCTTTATTGTTTTTGAAAGGTTTATTTTATGGCAATGCTGAAGTAATGCTTAGGAACGGTAAGCATCAAACGCAGCTGCTGGCGCGAAGCCTGGGCCAGCTATCGCGAGGAGCGGCCACGGCGAAAAAGGCTACCAGTCAAAAGGAGAAGCCAAAACTGAAGTCTCCGTCGTCTATAGAAATGCCCATGGAAGAGTCTCTAAATGCCAGCTATTTGTCAAAGACTCTGGGTGAGTTTATGCCGTGCTTTATACAGAATCGTTCAGTAATGATCATTTAATTGAATAGGTAGCAACTATCGGGCCTGGGCCGTTGCACTGGAGAAGCATCCCGAGCTGAAGACGGTGAAGCGCAAAGATTTGCTCAACTCCTACGATATACTAAAATCGCTGCAGTACAGCGTGGACGACATCATCACCAAGCCCATGATCATCTATTACGGAGCGACGACACTGTCCAATCGCCACAGCGTACTGCTGGAGTGCGGCTTCCAGAATGTGACCATCCAAACGCTGGCCAAGTATGTGACGGTGGTCAATAAGCCAATCGACATACTGAAGGCCCATGGCTTCATACCCTTCGACGTGAAGGTGCCTGAGCGTCTGGCTGGCCTCTTCACGGACATCCGCCTACCGCTGCCCACGCTGGAGCTGGAAAGCGAGAGTCTCACCCTGAAGATCCTCCGCCAATCGCTGCTGAACGCCTATCTTCGCGAGCGACTGCAGATGGACGACGGCGATCTCGTAAAGCTGTGGAGGGTCTACTCCCGTGTGCGGCACAAAAGTTTCCGCTCAGTGCAGGACACAATTGAGCTGCTGACCAAAGAGCTGAAGTTTTCCGCAGAACGTCTGCGGAAAAACAGTTTTCTGCTGCATGCGGACGCGGATAATGTGCGTCGCATCATCCAGGAGATACCCACCATCGATTCGCAGGACATACGCGACATTGGCTACCGCCGGCCAAAGATCCTAATGTCCACCTGCGACAGCCTGAAGCAGACCCTCCAGAATGTCCGCTCGTTTGGCATCAACGAGGGCGCAGTGCTGCGTTGCCTGGAGGTGCTCACCCTGGGGCCGGACACAGTGCTGGAGCGTTTGCGGGATCTACAGGAGATCGAGGAGTTCCAGGTGCTGGGCACCAATCCGCGCGTACTGCGTTTGGTCCACTACCAGAACAAGGCTCGCCTTCGATTGGATTACTTGACGCAGCTGAAGGTGCGTTGCGCCTCCCTGCACATCCTCTCCTGCGGCTCCGAAGCGTTTGCCAAGTAAGTGGAGAAGAATCATCCAATCTAATCATACTTGTACCACCTCTGTCCCGTGCAGATTCGCTAGAGATGGCTCGGATCGCACCAAGGGTCGTGACATTGTGGTCTACCTGGGCAATGTTATGTCCAAGGAAGAGCACGTGCTGCGCAATCTGCTTTCCCGCCACCCCAACTGGTGCCACATACCCCTGCTGCATGTGAAGCAGTGCCTGGAGTACTTGAAGAGCAAGAAGTTCAAGCTGTCGGAGATCTTTGACAACATCCACTTGCTCTTATATCCCATGTAAGCTCGGGAATACTTCCAAATGGAAACCATTTCTTATGCAAATTCTCGCCTAGCAAACGCATTGAGGAGAAGCTCTTGCTGCTGCTGTCGGGCCAAATTCAGGAGGAACTGCAGCTGCCTGTGTCCGACGTTTATGATCTGAGCAACAACGAGATTCTCACGCTCATCCTCTATCTAATCGAATCGGAGTTCCACTTCACCGGCGATGGCATCTGGACGGAGCAGCACACCCATCATGTGGAGAACTTTAACAATCTGCTGCCCGATTTCCCGGAGAGCCTCAACAAGGTTTATAAATACGGCGTTAAACCAGCCGAAAAGCTGAGTACGCAGCATTTATAGAGCCGCCTGTCCGCCTGCCAATGGAATTGTAAATAGTTAATTAGTTTCCTAGTAGAAATATACATGTATGAAATGGAATTTGATTTATTGAGAGCATGGGTCACTCCTCAGCAGGCTCCTCAGCAGGCTCCTTAGCAGGCTCCTCAGCAGGCTCCTTGTGCTCCTCCCTCCATTCCTTTGTCAGTTGCTCATCGTGTATGACAATGATGGGTTTATATTTAACGGATGTGGTGCCCAATTTCCTACGCACATCCTGATACGCGGCAGTCAGGGGCTGTTGAACAGGTTCCTGATAGACATAGTCCTCATCCTGGAAACACACATAATAAAACGTGCCAACGGTAGGGAGATGTGCGAGATGTACGAACCAATGCATAGCTGCGATCCGCATCCAGATCCATATCACCCTTGTAGGCCACAAAGGGTACGTGGACAATGGGCTTTGGCTCGTTCCCCGTTCTCTGTACTAGCCACGTTTCGGGATGTTGGTGCCATTCTGTGGTCAGATTACAGGGCTTGTGGCCCTCTGGCAGGCAGAACTGGCGCGCCACCACAAAGGCTTCGATGCTGGAGTTGCGCGATGCCGAGGGCTTGAACACGCACACATCCTTGAAGAAGCGCTGCAGCTGCACATACAGGCGGCTGATGTTGTCTGCTCTATAGATTTTCGCCACCAGAGTGCCGCCCGTTTCCAGAATGAATGTGGAGATGCTCAAGGCGCAGAGGACGAGCTCTCCCTGCATGTACACATCGAAATCGTGCATTCCCGTGGAGTCGGGGGCGCCGTCAGAGACCACCAGTTGGGCTTTCTTTCCCTCAAAGTACTCTATGATGGCCTCGGCAGTGGACTCTTTTGTGATGTCTGCCCGCAGCTGATGCACGCCGTCAATGGGCGCCATTCCCTGCAGATCGACGGCAATGATTTTCACCTTCTCCCGCTCTTCGGGCGAACGTGGCTCGTACAAGTGCTTGGAGAGGACCTGGGACCAGCTGCCGGGAGCGGCGCACAGGTCCACGGCACGTGTGACTCCTAGAAAATAAATAAAATCAAGATTCGGTCTGTTCACCACGAGGCTACGACGCACCGTCCAGCAGGTGAAAGGTTTCCTCGGCCTGCAGCAGCTTGAAAGCGCTTCTCGCCCGCCATCCCTGCTCCTTGGCCAGGCGGTAGAATATATCACGTTTGTCCTTCGATGTCTTTGCCCATTGAAAACAATTAAAAAACTAGAATTAAGTTTGTAAATAAACAATCTTCCAATCAGCTGTTGGAGTGGGCGAATCATCGAATATAGCAACTAATCGATAGCTACATTCGATAGTTGCACCGATTGTAGTTTCTGGGAATTTTTTTTTGCTGAAGCAAGTGGTTTTTATTGTTTTATGCAGCCCAGCCAGCCCGCAGGTCGTAAAAAGTTCCTGCTGCTATGACCCCTACAGCGGCGTCATTGTCCACCACTCCCAGTTCCACGTAGCGTCCACCACAACACCAACAAACAGAGACGGAAAAAAAGACACCCCAAAGATGGCCCAATTGAAAAAATTGCACATGACCGACAACCTTGGTACCCTGGAGGAGTTGTCCGACATAAAGATAGACTTGCGCGGCAAGAGCATGAAAATGTAAGTGTCAAGACTTCCATCATCAATGAAATTAATGATTTCCATTTTCCGTTCCTAGATTACTCGGCACTGCTCGCAAACTGTTTATGGTGGCGGAGGAGAATCGACTGGATGGCGACGAGGAGTTGGCCTACATCAACTACGTGAAGTACTTCAACATGATATCGGCCATTCACCACAGGCCCGACTATCAGAGCCACAAAGTGCAGGTGCGTGAGGCGCTGGGCGACACCGAAGCGAATCGTCGAATTATGGACTCCCTCGAGGTGATAACCGACTCGCTCTCAAAGCGCTACAGCCAGCTGCAGAAACAGTCGAACCCCCTGCCCAACCAGACGGAGCCTCTCAGAAATGGCGCCGCGACCACACATGCCGCTGACTATGCTCGATTGGGCGTGGTCTCGTGCAAGGAGCTGTTCCGACGAATGCAGGAGAAGTCCGTGCTGGTGATGGACTGCCGTTCCAGTGCCGACTACGAAGATTCGCACCTCACCTACTTTTGTGCATTCAATGTGCCCGAAGATCTTATAGCGCCAGGGTAAGTGCTGAATATGCACTAAAAGACGTCTCTTCTCATTCTCTGTAATCCCGTGCAGAATGTCGGCTGGCAGATTGCAGGCTCGGCTTAGCAGCAGCGCCAAGGCCTCGTGGGCGTCGCGCTCTGTCAAGGAATCGGTGGTGCTGATGGACTGGAACAGCAAGGATGCCCAGCCAGCGGCAAATACAGCGATAGCCACGCTCCTGGACATACTCAAAAATGTAAAAATGTGGAAAAAATATCCCAAAATGAAAGATGTAACCAGAGATTTGCTCTCCTTTGCAGTGGGATCCCGATGTCACCTACCGCTCGCCCATACAAATCGTCGAGGGTGGCTACGAGTACTTCATCATGATGTATCCCGCGAACTGCACCAATCCCAGTGTACAGGCGCCGCAGCAGAACAACAACGACATCGAAACCATCGATGACATCGAGTATCCTTCGATCAATGACATTACCATGAAGGAGGACATCAGTCCGCGGGACTTCAGGCCTCGTCCGGACATCAATCGGGCCAGCAAGCAGGCCGCTCTGCGCACCTACGATCAGGCCAAGCCCGTAGCCGAGATCATGCGCGACCAGGCGGAGTTCCTGCAGCGGGCGCAGCACAACGACGAGCAGCTGGAGGATGCGGCCAAGTCGTGGAAGCGCCTCATCCAGCGGAAGAGTCCCTCGGGCGACCTCAGCGAGTCGGAGCAGCAGCTGCTCTACAAGATCCTTCAGCTGGAAAACCAAGCCGAGGATTATGTGAGTGAAGCCGCAGGGCGAATCGACGCTTTGTCTTAATCTTTCTTTGCTCGACAGAAAATTGAAAACAATCGCCTGCGCGACGATGTCGAGCGCTTAAAGACGTCCCAGACGGTGGCACCGCAGCAGGTGACCCCCAACGAGGCGGAGGCCACCAGGCGCATCGAATTGGGGATTCTGCAGCGACAGCGGCTGGACGAACAGCACGAGCGCGAACGGCAGGAGCGGGAGAAACAGCTGGCCATTGCCCGCGCGGCCAAGAAGCATTACAAGCCACCGTCGCCACCGCCATCACCGACACAGGAGCTTTCGAGAAGCATTGAATCTCTCCTCAAGTCGCCCACCGATGGGGATGCCGATTTGGATCTGGCCTTGGAAGGGAGTCTGGCCGACAAGCCCACGTTCGATCGGACGACGAAGCCGACGGCAAGGCCCAGGAGTGAGGAAAGGACAGCGTCACGGGATCGTGATTTCTCCCCCGTTGTAGGCCACAATGTGGTGAGTGATTTGCATGTGTGGAGAATGTTCGAATGGGGGATGAAAATGGGACTAGGCTAGGAATATGGCTAGCGCTAGAAGGGGGTGTGTGGCTGTGGGTGTCTTGACTCACTCGCGGCTTATAAATAGCCCCGCCCACCTACTAGGGGGAAATCAATAGCCAAGGGTCACGTTTTGAAGACGCCCAACGAAAGCCCCCCACAGCAGTCGCTCGCTGTCCGCACTCGAAGCATGTTCAAGCTAAAGCAACGTACAATCGCGAAACTGTTTGGCAACAGCAGCATATACCCGGATTCGGATTCGGAATCGGAATCCCCGAATGATTTCCGTGGCAGGCGTCAAGTTTCAGCGGCCAAAGGCTTTGCCTCCCTACAGCATTTATAGCTCCATCTTTCCCCTTCGACGTGTAACACAATGTTTTCCCTTTGTTTTTGGGCCTTCCAATCGTTAATCCCTCTTCTTGTGTGTTTGCAGGGAAGGGGTCTCACGGGATTGAAGAACTTGGGGAATACCTGCTACATGAACAGCATTCTGCAGTGCCTGAGCAACACGCCCCACCTGGCGGAGTACTGCTTATCGGACCAATACAAGAACTACATCAGTCGCAGCAACAAGACGAATGGCCAGGTCATCGAGGAGGTGGCAGCTCTCCTCAAGGAGCTGTGGAATGGCCAATACAAGTGTGTGGCCAGTCGGGATCTGAGGGTGAGCTTTGGTAAACTTTGGGAAACATCACACCTCCACCTCACGACTTCTTGGCTCTTGTAGTATGTGGTGGGGCAGTACCAGAAGATCTTTCGCGGCGTTGATCAGCAGGATTCGCACGAGTTCCTCACCATACTGATGGACTGGCTGCACTCTGACCTGCAGACGCTCGATGTGACGCGAATGCGGGAAACGATCGGCGCGGCAGAGAAGGCTTGGCTGGACTTCACCAAGGCCAAGGAGAGCATTATATTGCATTTATTCTATGGACAAATGAAGAGTACCGTCAAGTGCGTGGCCTGCCACAAGGAGTCGGCCACCTACGAGTGCTTCTCGAATCTCAGCCTCGAGCTGCCGCCGAACGCCAACCAGTGCCAGCTGAACCAGTGCATGGACATGTACTTCAGTGGGGAGCGCATCCACGGCTGGAATTGTCCCAATTGCAAGACGAAGCGGGATGCAATCAAGAAGCTGGATATATCCAGGCTGCCGCCCGTGCTGGTGGTGCATTTGAAACGGTAAGTAGACGCCGCGGCAATGGATCCATTCCCTATTCATGCATCTTTCCACCTTAGCTTCTATGCGGATCCCAGCAACACGGGCGCCTACGTCAAGAAGCAAAACTATCTGCGCTTTCCCCTGCAGAACCTGGAAATGAATCCGTATATTGCACGCGCCGAGTCGCGTGCTGTAACGCCCAAGACCTATCAGCTGTATGCCGTCTCGAATCACTACGGCACCATGGAGGGCGGCCACTACACGGCCTTCTGCAAGAGCGTCAATTACGGACGCTGGTATAAGTTTGACGATCAAGTGGTTTCGGTGCTGGACACGTCGAATGTCGTCTCGAGTGCCGCCTACATTCTCTTTTACACCTGGCTGCCGCCCGTGCAGCTGCCGGAGTAAATGTAAATAGTATCCTGTAGTCTGTACTCTGGCTGCCGTTTCTGTTAATCCCTTATTTTTGTTTTCTTTGGTTTAAGCTGGCTGAACTTCCCGCTCCGCTGATTTTTTTGATAGCTTCTAAGTTCTAGTCGCTTCACCCCAACTACCGCCTAATTGTTGCTATCTGTTGTTGTCTAGAACCATTGCCGGACAAATAGTATTAGGAATAGGGATATATATAGGAATGGATTCGATGCGATACGATGCGGGTTGGATTCACACATTCGCCGATACTAAGAGAACTTCAAGTACATTATGAGTGTATAGCAAATGGCAGAGTGCACACATGGTGTATATTATTATATTTTACAAGCATATTTTTAAACCAAATAAATGAAATTAAATTTCTAAACATTAAGTGCGGAGTGCGGCAGAACTTTTAAATGCATTCCAGCGTCCCTCTCCTAGCTACCACAGATAGGGTAGATTGATGACTGTGAGGCGCTCCGTTTGAGAAAAAGTGAGGCACAGTGAGCTTGCCGTATAATTATCTTGTGCTGCAGTCTTCTGGGATACACGAACTCCATGGCATTGGCGCAGTCGTCGTAGACCTCTTGGTGGTAGCCGTATTCTTGCAGTGCCATTCCGCGGTTAGCAAATGCCAAACAAAGTTCACCTTCAACGTCTTCTGCTGCTAGCGCGGACTTGTATAGAGGCGACATGCCCCGAGGACACGTTCCGCCTCTGGGCCAAGCTCCTTTGCGGAGGATCTAAGTAGACGGCCCCTATCAAGGACCTCATAAACAATCAACAGAAACACAGTTGGTTTTATTTAGAGCAGCGCATTGATGTTTCGATACTCAGCTATCAAAATATATTGGCGCGACTTTCTAAAATTAACTAAAAAGGCACTTTTAATTGGAAAAATTTAACATTTTTTTTAAGTCTGGCGTTAGCGTTTCTGAAAAGATACAAACACAATTTTTTAGGCTTAAAGTAAATGCAGAACAATTTTTATTAAGAACAAAGCACAAACAAAAATCAACAAATCTGCTTCTTTATTTGTTTCATGCGCTGGAGTATGCCCGGCTTGATCGCCGCCGCTACATCGCACTTGGGCGATCGTCGAACGTTGTTCGGGTCCCATCGATCCATTGTGCGGCAGGTGGCCCACTCGCGGGTCGCATTCTCGAATTGCGCGCAGAAGTATACAAACTTGGGGGCCACATCAATAAAAATGGACAAAACCCGAACCCGAATGTCCTCCGTGCAATCCTTGTACGTGTTCCTGCGGCTATTGTAGACATATGAGCCCAGGTCACGGAGGATTTTCAGAAAATCACAGCGCAGTCGGGCGGACATGTGTGGAAAGATCGTTTCGATCAGCGGGCCCCGCAAGTTGCACAACTTTCCGTTGATTTTAATTAAAGCATCTTGATACAAACTGCCCTCGATATGCCCCTCGATCATGTACTTCATTATTTCTTCTTTTTTCAGTGCCGTAAAGCATCGATACCGCTCCACGCAGCGAAATATAATGCAGCACTGCAGCACGGGCGGGGGCCCCTTGTCGATAATATTATCCGTATCTCTACCTGCTACATTGTCAGTATTTACCTTGCGATGCGTCACATTCGGAGCATCCAACAGGGCGTCGAGCTGGGAGGATGCTAGAAGAGAATTTCCCGAGGCAAAATCCTGCGAAGGGGTTACTGTTATCTCCGTGGCATGGTCAGCAACTTGTGCCGAGGATGTGCTTGGCTGTTCAGCAACTTGTGCCGAGGATGTGCTTGGCTGTTCAGCAACTTGTGCCGAGGATGTGCTTGGCTGTTCAGTAACTTGTGCCGAGGATGTGCTTGGCTGTTCAGCAACTTGTGCCGAGGATGTGCTTGGCTGTTCAGTAACTTGTGCCGAGGATGTGCTTGGCTGTTCAGCAACTTGTGCCGAGGATGTGCTTGGCTGTTCAGTAACTTGTGCCGAGGATGTCGTTGGCTGCTCATTCTCTGAGCCGAAATCAAAGTCGGGCAATTCGATGCGTACCACGGCGTGTAGTGGTAGGGCCCGGAATTCGTGTCGCAGCTGTGGCACCGTCTCCTTTATCAGACGCGGCTTCTTGATGCAACCTGGGTTTGCGACTGGCATTATATTTTTGCGTTTTGTGGGCTCATGTAGAGGCAGCGCCGCCGCATCCAATTCTGTATGGATAGCTGCAGGCAGAGTGTCTAGTTCTTCCTCTTGTTTAACTTCCACAACTGGTGGAACAGGCGGTGTCTCCGCGATCTCTTCATCACTTTCTGGAAACTGTGGAGTTGTAACTGCGTTCAATGGCGGAACTGCTGTCGGAACTGTGTGAATGGCAAAGCAGGCCAGGTTCGAAAGCGACTTCTGACTGTCGTCCAATTTAATAATTTGATCTTCCGTATTAATGCTTTCCCACAGGAAATCCTCGCTGTTGAGGCAGCTGCCGCGCATCTTGTCGAGAAACGTGATTGGCTCCTGCTTGACCTGAACCCGCATGCTCTCCATAAGCGGATCGTTCTGTGTGTTTGGGATCTGGGAGGCCGGATCCACTTCGTCCATGTCCACAAAGCTGGTAGATTGAGCGTTGGGTTCGGTGGGCGGGCAAATGGTCACAACGGTAACTAAGTGCAGAACAGTGAGTGCGTGGGCAAGCAAATTGGGCAAACAAACAACTTACCAGATGGTGAGGATGTGATACTGACTGATTCAATAGTTATGTCCGTGTCCTGGCTCTGAACACCACAGAGGGGTTCTGGCAAGAAAATGAACACTTGAAATATCCACTAATATATATCCAAATATAAAATACTCACTTAATTTTACTTCTGCAAGAGCAGGAGCATCAGCAATGACTGCCTCATTTATTGCTGGATTCGTGATCTGCGGCACTTGGTGTATCCATTGATCGTGCGTCCAGCAGCGAGCATACAGCTCCTCACGTTCGTGGGACAGAAATTCATTATCATCGATCTTCCTGCCGGTACGATCCGTGTAATTTTGCGTTACTATTCCATCGAAATCGGTGTGCAGCATTAGATCTCGCCAGTGCAAGATCATCGGCGACAACTGACTCAGCTCGAGCGACTGCAGTTCCACTCCCTTGATGTGCAACAGGTAGCGCAACATGGTCAGCTTTACGTACAAATTGAGTGGCCAATGGCCTTGGTCCACAACCAGATGATGACATTGCTGTAGAAAGCTCTCGTTATCATAGAGAGCCTCGCCGTTGTAGAAGCTTGTGTAGGTGCGGAACTCTTCTTGGCTAAGCTGGAAGAGTATGCGCCAAATCGTCCTCCTTAGGCCTTGGCTACCGTAGATCAAATATTTGATATTGTGTTTCTATTAAGGGACAAGCGGGATTAGTATTGGTTTGCCCCAATGGCAGTTGTTTGCCTATCCTACCTGAATGTTCGGCGCCTCAAAGACTCCCATCATTTGTTCAAAACTAATCGGGTTGCTCAATGTGAGTGCAGATTCCTCAGAATGGATTTTTTCTGCTGTGCTGCTTGCTGTTGCCTGAGCTGTTGTTGTCCCTGTTGGACATTGTGCAGGCTCTGCACGATTCGGTGCTGTAGTTTTCCTTAACTGGCTGGCTGTATCCGATTCTTTCCTGCTGATAGCCACCGCCTCATTTAAGTCCTTGTTTTTTTTCATTATGCTCATACGAGCTAAGTGGGCGGTCAGATCGTGGGACTCGTAGTGAACTACATTAATTCTTTGTTTGCTGAAAGAAGGAGAGATAAATACTCTCAATTGCCAGGAAACTCAAGTTACCTACCTCTCAACCTCGGCTACCCTGGCCGCATACAATCTTTCCAAATCCGCCGACTCTCTCGTTCTTGTCAAATCGGTTGCGATTGGTGCAAACTCCAGACACTTGGCACGAAGCTCTGGCGTTGCTCTATTGAAATTATAATTGAACTTTTCTCGGAACTTCTTGGAGGTATAGAACGAAAGATAGTAGCTACGGATCAGTCGCGAACAGGTATCTTGTTCCTGCAGGATCTCAGCCCTTCGCTGCTCGTTTTCGGTGAATTCGTTGACCACATGCACCTTCAGCTCATCGTAATTGATGCACATCAGGAAGGTAGAAAATGTAACAGGAAATTTGTACTCCATATCATCCACGATGATGCAGAGATCTTTATTTTGGCTGTCTGCCTTGTTGGGTGCTTGAAGTCCTTGGCGCATCGACGTCTTTTCCATTTTCTGCTTAGCACTCTCAGTCAATGGCTTGGCATGTTCGCACAGCTTCTTCAGGAGTTCTTTGTCTCCCCCACACTCGAATCGGTATTTGTGTTGTCTTCGAGTACGGGGATAAACGTAGAACGAGTGATAAAACAGATTGAAAACTTGTTTGCACTGATGGTGTTTCGGTTTTGCAATCAGGACCGACAGCCGCGACTTGTTTGTGATCGATTGTCTCAGCAAGGTGACGATGAGCTCGTCGTAATTTATACAACGCGTGAACAGTTCAAACGACACGGGATACTGGAAGCTACAGGTACTGCTGTGAAACATGAGAGTTATTACCCACACACAAGAGGTGTACCAGAAAGAGTGTGAGAGTGAGTCTTACCTTTCCCAATTGACAATCACATCATACTGGTTCGCGGAGCTCAACGAAGTCGGCTGGCTGGATGTGACACTAAAAGAAGGTAATGTAAGTTCAAACTCTAATCCAGCAGTGTGCTAGCTAAAATACTTACATCAAATTCTTAGGCGGGATGTTTTCAGACTGCACTGCGGGCTCCACACACCTTTCAGCCACTTTCCTGTCTTTCAATATCCTGGGCTCGCTAAAAACATAAATAGAAACGTAATTAAACAGTCGAAAACTACAAAAACTAGGAAAACAGAAATACTTACGGGACTGCCACTATTGGAGCTGTTCGAATCTGTTCGGGTGCCTTTTTAACTTTTTTCGACGACCTGGCTAACGATGGGCTTTGATCTTTGGTCTTTGGAATTGGTTGACCAGAGCTATACAGTTCCTTGGGTTCGCTAGGACTCTCGGCAATGACATCGGGCAATAAGCAGTTCGGCGGACTCAGCAATTTTTCGCGCACCACTCCAGGACATGGCTTTAATATGATCGGAAATCGCTCTCGCATATCTCGCGAACTGTAGAACTGCAAGAAGTACTCCCTGGCACACTCTTTTTTGGATAGATGCTTATACTCGTCGCAGCTCCGCATTTTATCGCTGATTGCATCCAGATTCTTCATGTACTTTTTGAAAAAGCCAAAGCGTACAGGTGGAACAGCCCTTTCTGTGACCACTTTGGGGCTTCGGGGTCGCTTCAGATCCGGCGATGGTATAATCAATTCTGGAAATGTTTGCCTGAGCAAAACAAAACAAAAAAAAAGAATTAATTTTAATCAACTTGCACCGAGTGAGGCTTGAGCTCGCTTAAAACTTCGCTTTGCAGTCGGCCACTAAGTACGCTGCGCCATGGGCTTAGGAGACATCCTATCGTTAATAAGTAAGTTTGACTCCATTGTTGCTACATACATACGAAAAAATGCACTCACACAACCAAGCGCTCAAACACGGATAACCGAAAATCCGAAAATGTACGGTACTCACTTGTCCACCCCGACCTTTACACCACCATCCGCACACTCTTTGGGCGATTCATCCGCACACTCTTTGGGCGATTCATCCGCACACTCTTTGGGCGATTCATCCGCACACTCTTTGGGCGATGCATCCGCACACTCTTTGGGCGATTCATCCGCACACTCTTTGGGCGATTCATCCGCACACTCTTTGGGCGATACATCCTCACTGCTTTTTGCTTTTCCCGGCATAGTCAGCAACTTGTCCCTGATTTTTTGGGGACACGCGCGCAGCTTGAAGGGGTATCGCTCGCGTACAGTGGCGTCCCTGTAGAAGGCATTGTAATACCATAATGCACACTCGTCCAGAGTTTTCTGGGGTCCTACATCATTCTCACGTTGGTTGCTTTGAACATCAAATGCAATGTCCGGCAGGTTCTCTATTAGTTTTTCAAATTGCTGATATGATATTGGCTGACTAATTTTATCCCTGCAGGGAGAATACATTTTCGTATTGTTGCTCGAGCTAAGCGAACTTCCACAATTTGTTGGTAGACTTACTGCTTGCTTTTAGGCTTCGGCTTGGACGTCTTTTTCGTTTTTTTTTGAGGAGACATGTTGCAAATGTTAAAGTGGAAAACGCAAATGAAATAAATGCCAAACACCCGCCAATACGCTTGCAGATATTCATCGACATATGTATAACATTTCATAATATTAAACTAAATCTCAAATTTGATGAATATGATTTTCCGTGGTATATTTACGGTATATTTTGGAAATGCGAAGGTATATTTGGGTATATTCTTGAGCGTCAGACGGCATATTTCATCAATAAATACGCGGTCACACTCTTCTTCAGCTGCACACGTGCTAGTACTGCGCTTTGTTTTTCGCAAATTTGTTTTAATTTGTGAAAATGCGCATCGAAACGTGTTACTTTTGCTCCAGCAAAATATATCCCGGCCATGGGGTAGATTTCGTACGAAATGATTGCAAGGTGAGGCCCAGTTCGATGCGTTTTTCGACTATTGCGCAGCCATGTTTGTATACACATGAAACCTGACATTTTCTCTGTTTGTGTTGGCGCTGGTGTAGATCTTCAAGTTCTGTCGTGGAAAATGCCACAAGGCCTTCAAGCGCAAGAAGAACCCACGCAAGGTAGGCTGGACTAAGGCACATCGCAAGACAGCTGGCAAGGAACTGGCCATCGATCCCAGTTTTGAGTTCGAGAAGCGTCGCAATGTGCCCGTCAAATACAGCCGCGAGACCTGGCAGAAGGCCCTGGAAGCCATCAAGAAGGTTACCGAGATCAAGCAGCGTCGCCAGGATCACTTTGTCATGGAGCGTCTGCGCAAGGGCCGTGAGATTGAGATCCAGATGGATGTCAAGAATGTGCAACGTAACATGTCACTGATTCGTTCGCCCGCCGCCGGCCTCAAGGAGCGCCGTGCCAAGGAAGAGGCCGAGGAGGCGGCTCTCATGGACGAGGACGATCTGCCCGAAGAGAAGATCACCTATGTGGACGCGCGCGAGTTGGAGAAGCGTCTCGAGGAGGGAATGGGCATAGACGATTTGGAAATGTTAGAAGCCTAAGGACTTGTACACTGATTTAGATTTAAGCTGCTAACGAGAATATAGTTAACGAAAACCCCGTGGCACATAAATGGTAGCTCTTGTGTATATTTTGGTCAAATGCTTCGTGCTTCACTTGTCCACGCAGTCGTCCGGCTGCTTCCTGTCGGGCGATTCCAGGTTGATCGTCACGGGGCCGTCGTTTTCTATTTGCACTTGCATGTTCGCCCCGAATTTGCCATCTGCAGATAAATGAATTGGGGAAATGTGAGTCAGGGTAAGACCATACTGGGAGAGATTCTAGACCTTTAATTTTGCAGGTGTCGTACGACTGCTTGAGGCGGTCCAGAAAATGTTTGTACAGCTTCTGGGCGTCGTCTCCTTTCATAGCCGCCGAAAAATCTGGCTTGTTGCCTTTCAGTCGGTGATACAGTGTAAACTGTGAGATGCAGAGAATCTCCAGCTGCAGGTCCTTCGCCGACTTCTGCCACCGCTTGCCCTCGTCCTCGAACAGCCGCAGGGCGAGTATCTTGCGCACCCTGATGGGGCAATAATGAAAGTGTATTCAAACAATGGTATCCAATCCGGGGAATTACCTACATATACTCCACGTCTGTGGCTGTGTCATCAGCCTTAATTCCAATCAACACGCACAGTCCCGGCCCGATGGCGGAGACCAGCTCATCCAGCACTGGGGAAAGACAAATGTGAGCGCACCCAAAAGATGGAAATCACTGCCGCAATAAATACCCGTAACCTTTGCGGCTCTCACTCTCTGTATAACGGCCCGCATGGTTCGCTTTTTGTTTGTTATTTTTATGGGATTTTGGTCCGTTCCGGTGCCTACCTAGCCAGTGCTATAAAGTGGGACAAAGCTATCGTCGAACCGATAGCCGATGCCCTCGCTGACTTCAATTCAAATTTGCCGCCCGTCCCATTCCCCAAAGTGAGAACTCGCGGTAATTGGATTAGACCAAACGCTGATGTCAGTCAGTTGTTTCCTCCGCTAAACTAGTTGAATTTCATCATCCACAGCGAACAACAGCATGGGGCAGCATACCCAAAGTAATTGCCAAAAATAAAAGCAAAAAAAAAAATTGATTTTAACCAGATTCCCGTTGCAGAGATCCTGCTACTTGGGAGCATCGTGATAGGCCTCCTCTCCGGATTAGCCATGCTGGTCGGCAGCTTGCTGAAGGAGTCGATACCGAATGTTTTGGCGCCAGAGGAACGACAGTTTGCGTTTGACTACGTGATTGGTGAGTGGATTACAGTCGTTGCCCCGGGTGTTATGTTTTGATTGCTTTTCCGCCAGTTGGGGCTGGAACTGGAGGCAGTACGCTCACCTCGCTGCTGGCCAAGCACAGCAATGGCAGCGTTCTCCTCATTGAAGCCGGCAGCGCCTTTGGACTGCTCAGCCGGATTCCGCTGCTGACCACCTTCCAGCAGAAGGGCATCAACGACTGGTCATTCCTCTCAGTGCCCCAGATGCACTCCTCCAGGGGTCTCATCGACCAGCGGCAGTGTCTGCCGCGGGGCAAGGGCCTCGGGGGATCTGCCAACCTGAACTACATGCTCCACTTTGACGGACATGGCCCGGACTTTGACGCCTGGCACCAGCTGCACAACCTGAGCGACTGGAGCTGGGCGCACATGCGCCCCTTCATGGCGGCCGCCACAGCCAAGCCCTGCGACATGTTCGAAATACCCAGTGGCTACTCGAAGCTTACGGAGGCTCTCGACGATGCCCAGCGCCAGTTCACGCACAAGCCTTGGGTGTTCCGTCGCTCGCGCTATAACATCAGGAACGGACTCCGCCACTCGGTGGTGCAGCAGTTCCTGCAGCCCGTGCTGCAGAATCGCAATCTCCGGCTGCTTCCCGAGGCGCTGGTCAAGCGCATACAGCTCTCGTCCAGCCCCACTCTTCGTGCCAGCTCCGTTCTGGTGGGCTTGAAGGATGCCGAAAACAAGGAGCTGGAATTCAGCATCGAGGTGCGACGCGAGCTGATCCTTTGCGCCGGGGCCTTCCAGACACCGCAGCTCCTCCAGGCCTCTGGCATTGGTAACGGCTCAACGCTGGCTAAGCTGAGGATTCCTGTGCTGCACAACTCCCCACTGGTGGGTCGCAATCTGCACGACCACTTGAATTTGCCGCTCTTCGTCTCGATGGGTGTGACCGGGCCGAGCCTCAACCAGCGCACGCTCCTCAGTCCAACGAGCGTGCTCAACTTCCTCAGCTCGGGCACGGGTCCTTTCGGCAACTTTGGAGTGCTGGGCCATGTGGCCAGCCACGAGGAGCCCTCGCCCTTTGGCATCGCCTTCTTTGGGGCGGGGGCGATAGACGAGGCTGCGCTCATGTCCATTTCCAATTTCAAAGCAGCCGCCTTTCGGGCGCTCTTTCCACGGTACCACAATGCCTCGCAGGAGGGATTCGTGGTGATTTCCAGCTGCCTGCAGCCAAAGTCCAGGGGCTCGGTGGGACTCCTCAACAAGCACATGCGCAGGAATCCCCTGATCGATCCGAACTATCTCAGCCACGACGATGATGTGGCCTGCACCATGGCCTCCATACGAAGTGCTGTAAAGGCGAGTAATGACTATTGAAGTGAACATTCTAATGGAATAACAGAGAATTGTGTACGGCAGATGGTCACCTCATCCTCGTTTGCCCAGCTGCGACCCTTCATACACTGGCCAAAGCTGCAGGAGTGCTCCAACTTTGGGCCCTTTGAGCGGGATTTCCTCGAGCACCAGCCCTCGGATGTGTATCTGGAGTGTCTAATGCGTCACATTGGCCTGAGCTCGCACCATCCAGGTGGCAGCTGTGCCCTGGGCACTGTGCTGGACTCGCAACTCAGGTGGGTCTCCACTCTCTGGAGTGTCTCGTCTCTCTCTCTCTAGTGATGTCCCCTTTGCAGATTTCGGGGTGTGCCCAATATTCGAGTGGTGGATGCCAGCGTGCTGCCTCGTCCCGTTTCGGGGAATCCCAATACGGTCATCGCCGCCATTGCTATGCGTGCCGCATCCTGGATACTGAAGAGCGAGCTGCAAGAGGGCACCCAATCAAAGTAATCAAAGAGAATGTAAGGCGAAAGAGTATTAAAGTTATCAAACGATTCGCATTGCCATTGTTCTCGCTGATCTTGCACTTGATCTTCCTCTACTCTGCTCGGCTCTGGCGCTGCCCTGGCTCGCTGCCAGTTGGGCCATTTAATGAATGACTATAAAATGGATGCTCCGCGTGCGCCACGCTCAGTTCTTGTGCAACGCGGTGGCAATGACCAGACAAACGTAGAGCGTAGCGTAGTCATATTTCCTATTTCCGTTTTCCGATTCCCGAAAGTGGCAATAATTCCGAAAGTGTTTCGCTATGACGTTGAAGGTCGATGCCAGCGTGGCTCGTCGTCATCTCTGATTTTGGCCGTGCATTAAGTGGGTCCTGTGTGGGTGCTTTTTCTTCAAGATCAGTTCTTCAGAGTAGATTAATCTGTGACATAATTGTTTACAAGGCGAATCGCTGTACGTCATTGTGGGATCTCTGGGAGATCTTAATTCGTGAAGATTATGCCAATTCGCGGTGTCTGCTGGGAGCACTGTTTGATGTTGATGTTGACTATTCCCGGAATCACAGCGCTTGTTTCTAGGGTCGGCGGGTCCATGATTCAACTGGAGACAGAAGTGTCGTAATTCTGCCTGCTACTCGGCACATGTGCGCCACGGATTTTGGTGTGGGTGCTGCTGCTGCTGCTGCTGGTGGTGCTGCTGTGGGGCTATGTCTGTGACTGTGCCTGTGCCTGTGTCCAAAAACTAAATTGCTCGACAATTGATAATTGAGCGAAATTGAATTGAATCACAGCCAGAGGAGCCAGCCCGTGTGTGCATTAGATGGGCTTGAGCTTAGTTAATCGGAGACAGACCTAGGCGTTGGACATACAATATCCTGCTCTACTCCTCTCCTCCTCTCATCCTTTTTCCTCGTTAGTTAGCAAAGCGCGCAACCCAAAACAAAATGCACAACATTGAGCAGATCCTGGCGGAGCTGCAGCGGTTCTCGTGGCCCGACTATGCGGCATTTGTGGCCATGTTCCTGCTATGCATCTGCATTGGCATCTACTTTGGGTTCATGAACAAGTCCGTTTCGGAGGCGGACTACATGCTTGGCGGCCGCAAGATGCTGGTGATTCCCATCGCCTTCTCCCTGGTGGCCAGCTTCATATCGGGCATTACGCTGCTGGGACTGCCCACCGAGGTGTATTCCTACGGCGTGCAGTATCTCTACGTGGCCTGCGGCGTCGTTGGCATGGGCATTGTGATGGGCGTGTTCTATCTGCCGGTATTCCACGATCTCAACATAACATCCACCTACGAGGCAAGGATACACACACACACACACACACACAGAGAGAGAGAATGAATCTTTTATGAATCTTTATCCTTGCAGTATCTGGAAGTTCGTTTCGATCGTAGGCTGCGCCTGTACGGCGCCATTATGTTTGCGGTTATGAATGTGAGTATGTGCGTTGCATTCCGTTTGAAAGGTTGCCGTTGAATGCCAATCCAAACAGGTCGCCTATCTGCCCATCGTGATATATGTGCCGGCGCTGGCCTTCAACCAGGTGACTGGCATCGGTGTGCACACGATCACGCCGATTGTGTGCCTCATTTGTGTGTTCTATACGAGCCTCGGCGGGCTCAAGGCGGTGGTCTGGACGGACGTGGTGCAGGCTGTCTCCATGCTGGGAGCCCTCTGCCTGGTGGCCATCAAGGGTAGCCTTGACATTGGCGGCGTGAGCGTTGTCCTGGAGCGTGCCTGGAACTCTGATCGCCTGGAGGGGCCCGAGTAAGTGGAGGATTGACATTGACTGCTGCAAACACTAATCTCAATCTCACTCCACTTTTGTGCTGCAGCCTCAGCATAGATCCCACAGTCCGTCACACGTTCTGGTGCCTGTTCTTCGGAGGAATCGTGTACTGGACACAGACGAATGCCGTCTCCCAGAACATGATCCAGAGATACCTCGCACTGCCCACACTCGCGGACGCTCGCAAGGCGTTGTGCATCTTCTGCGTGGGCGTCCTCATCCTGATGGCCCTGTGCGGCTACAATGGACTGCTCATCTATGCCACCTACCAGAACTGTGACCCGCTCACCACCAAGGCAAGATCAGCCCTACTCCCCCCTCCTGGGTGCACACTTGCTAGTCTCCGATCTCCTTTACAGCTGGCCAAGGCTCGGGATCAGCTCCTGCCGCTGTTCGTGATGGACACGCTGGGCGAAATGCCCGGCATGACGGGCCTCTTCATAGCCGGCGTTTTCAGTGCTGCCCTGAGCTCGCTCTCCACCTGCCTCAACTCCATGTCGGCGGTGGTGCTGGAGGACTTTGTGAAGCCATACGTGAAGAAGCCGCTTTCCAGCTCGTCCACCAACTGGATCATGCGTCTGGTGGTCGTCGGTGTGGGTGCCCTGTGCGTCTGCCTGGTCTATGTGGTGGAGCACATGGGCACTGTCCTGCAGCTGACCATGAGCCTGGAGGCCATCACCAACGGCCCCCTGTTCGGCATCTTCACCATTGGCCTGTTTCTGCCTTGGATCAATGGGAATGTGAGTGGAGTGGAGTGCCCCCTGGCCCCAGGCTACGATAATTTCCAATTCTTTGCCACAGAGCGCACTTTTGGGCGGCATCATGGGCGTCATAGCCATGTCCTGGGTGAGCCTGAATGCCCAGTGGGCCATCGCCTCGGGTGCCATCAGCTACCACACGAAGCCGCTCAACATTGAGCAGTGCGACTACAGATTCAACCTCACCAGCACCACGACGAGTGCGGCCAACAGCAGCCTGCATCTGGCAGGATCGGCCACAGAGTAAGCCAAAGGGTCTCGGCCTCTCCCCCATTATATGCTGCTTCCATTCTAACTTCTTACTGCCCAAAGGGACATCTTTCCACTGTACCGCATCTCGTACATGTGGTACACGACCTTTGGCGCTTCCATCACCATTATTGTGGCACTGATCGCCTCTCTGGCGTTCGGCAGAAACAATCCAAACAAAGTGGATCCCGTACTGCTGACGCCCTGCATACGAAGGTTCTTCAGCTTTGGCTGCGACAAGCCCCTGGCAAGTAGCACACACCTCTTAGCCGCTGTGATTGATATTCATTCGAATGCTGAATGCCGTCTGTTGTTTTTGCTCTGCTTTAGGATGCCTACAAACCCGACATTCCACTACAGCGCAAGCTCCGCAACGATGAGGTGGCTCTCTGAAGTATAATACATCCTGGAGAACACCGCACGCAGCATCCAATTGTAGATAATCCATCATTAAACGAATTTTTTAACTATTCACCCGAACTCGTACTCGCGCTGGTGCTTGGCGTAGAAAAAATACAACTGTGTTTAATCAAAGGGATTAGGTAACAATATATAAATACGACTAACACAATGCTGCTCTGCGTACCCCGTGATGGATCCTCCTCTGTGCACAGCAGCGACTACTTCTGCTGCTGCTGCTGTTGCTGCTGCTGCTGCTCTTGCACCTTGTTGAGCAGAATGAGTCGCTCCGCCTCGCTGAGATGCTCGTAGAAGCTGGGAAAGTGTTCGTTTTGAGTGAAATTCGTGAGGAATTTTTGCAGATTCTCGGCTATGTCGCCCGTGTAGTTGGTCTCCTTGAGCAGCTCCTTCAGCAGCAGATCGTCCTCGGCATTATCGTGGTCACTTTCCACCACGTACAGGTCAGAGATGAAACGCGTTTTGGCCGAGCTGGCCGCCTCATCTTCGGGCTCGGCATCCTCCTCATCGCTTTCGGTGAGCGGCTCGTCCGTCTTGCTCTCCTGGAAGTGCTGGTACTCGGACATCAGCACCTTGAAGATCTTCACGAGAGCGGGAATCGTGGTCCACTTCTGATTGGCAGCGGTCACGGAGCGGGTGCGCCTGCGGGAATCGTTGGGGTCCTCCACCAGCTCCTTGTAGGTGATGCTCGTCAGGCGGTTGTCCTGCGTGGCCACGCCGTACTCGAACAGCTTGCAGAGGGCCATGGTGGTGACCTTGCGCTCGTACATGCCGAAGAAGGAGTTCTGGCGCGAGAGCCAGTTGGAGAGGACGAACTGCATGGCTGGCTCCCCGTTTGGCCCCGGCACAGTGGACAGAAAGTTGAGCACGGCGTCCATTTGGGTGAGGAAGAGATGGGCGAAGATCAGCACCAGATTCATAATCACCTTAAGGCACTCGAGGTTCTGCATCTTGCTGATCACAGCCTTCAGCAGCATGTCCACATTCGGGCCGAGCATGCTGCCCATTTTGGTGATGATCGTGATGACCAGCCGGCCGATCTGACCGGCAGCGGTCATCTCGCTGTTCATGGGATTGAGCAGGACAGTGGCCACCACCTGCATGATGCAGTTGACTCCCTCGCCGTTCTTGTAGCTGCATATCTGGCCGGGCGAGACGTTGATGAAGCTGCGCAGGCACTCCCCACCTGCCAGCATCACCGCGTGATCGTCCGTGTGCAGGAGGCAGTTCACGACGGCCGGAAAGGCCGTCTCCAGCAGTGCACAGCTCAGCGGTGGCTCCGTGTACTTCACAATCGTGTTGAGTACGTCCAGGGCAATGTCCTGCTTCTCAGAGTTGTGCTGCTCTGGCAGCCCCAGGATGCTCACGATTGTGGGAATGAACTTCTCCTGCAGCAGCACCAGGCACTGCTTTCGCTGGCAGAGCGCTCTGATTAGATCCTGCGCGTTCTCCAACACGTACGGATCCTCGGCATACTTGAGGAAGACGGCGATGGCCAGCGGAGTGATCTTGCCATTAGCGGCATAGGCAAAGTCCGCATCAAACTGCGAGAAAGCGGAAGAAATGGGATTAGGAATCCGCGATGGATGTGCGCTGGTCCTACCTGAACCATGACCGTCAGTGCCTCCATGAGCAGGGCCAGGACCGTGGCCTTGCAGCCCGAGACCAGAGCCATGATGCCATCAAAGAATCCCGGCAGCTTGGACACCAGCAGCGTGCGTTTCTCGCCCTCGGTCTTTTCGTTGGCCTGCAGGAAACCGGTCAGCGTGCGCACTGCACTAATCCTCAGGATGTGCGACTTCTCCGGCGACAGGCTGCACAGGGTGACGTCCAGGATCTCGGCCACCATCTGAGGATTGTACAGGTCTGACTTGGAGTAGGTGCTGAGGGTCCAGAGGGCGCGTCCCACCAGGTGGGGCGACTCCTGGTGCACCAGCAGATTCCGCACGATGGTCAGATAGTTGAGCAGATCGAACTTGGAGTCGCTCTCGAGAATGATGTCGCGAAAGCCGTGCACCGCGTCCATGCAGGCCTCCTGGATCTTCCACCAGTTGGGATTGTTGGCCGCCTTCTCCGCCTCGGCCACGCTGAAGTGCCTGCCCAGCGCCTCCTGCAGCGGCTGAATGGCCTTTGCTCCGAACTCGTCGTTGATGGCCAGCAGGACATCGCGGCCGCACATGCGCACCGTCAGCTCCACGCCGCCGTCATCCTCGTCGTCGACAAACTTCTCGGGGTCCTCCTGCCAGTCCTCCAGCTGCTCCTCGCTCAATTGGATGTACACGATCGTGATGTAGATGAGGTCCGCCAACACGTTTTTGATGCATCCCCGAAGCTTGGTGCAGGTGACGATGCAGTTGATGAACTCGAGGATCTGAATGATTAGGGTTTGGAAATTGGTCTGCTCGTCATCGTCCTCGCTGTCGCCGCTGGGCAGGGGATTGGGCTCGGTCTGGTTCACCGACACCTTCACATAGGACTCGGCTATCTGCGTGAGGAGCTGCCAGATGATGGGCAGTATGCGCTCCATGAACGGATTGATGTACTTCGAGCAATCGGTAACCACGTGCGTGAAGACTGCAACAGAAGGGAGGCAAGAGGATAATCGTAGGGGCTACGGACTGGGATACCACTCGGGGATGCTCACCCTTGATGATCTCGGAGCGTAGCAGGAAATTGGAGCCTGCCCCGCTGTTCATGCTCAGGTAGTGGAGCAGCTTGTCCATGAAGTTGTTGAGGATGGAGTTCATCATGGTGGCCTGCTCCTGTTTGTTGGTGATCAGCGCCGCAATGGACGTGAAGAGGGGCTTCAGGATGCGAATGGCCGAGACGCGCGTCTTAATCGAGTAGTTCTGCTCAGAGTCGAAGATGCGATACACCTCGGGTATGACCACGGGGCCCAGTTCCTTGATCTGCTCCACGTCGTAGCTGAAGTCCTGCAGAACCTGCATGGCCCCGTGTATGGAGTCCTCGTTGCCGCCCAAACACTTGACAATGATGTCGAACAGCTCCGACCAGCCGTGCGGATAGTCGGTGGAGGCTATGGTGGATATTGTGTGCGCCACAGAGGAGCGGATCTTGGAGTTGGGATCGTACAGCCCGTTGGGCAGTATGTTGCGAATGGTGCGCTTCGCCTGCTCGCTGGCCATGCAGCTGTTCGCCTTGTCGTTCTTCAGGCCCTCCGCGTTCACGTCCGTCCAGTGGTTCTCCACGTAGCGGGTCAGCATGACGATCGCTATCTGTCGCAGCGGCAGCTCATGCGACTGATTCATTATGATCTCGGACAGGTAGACGCCATACCCTGAAATGCCATATTCGGTCCACATGAGCACAGCACGAGGAAACCCAACCCCACCCCACCCAACCCAAGCCCTCTGCCCGCCAAATTACGCACCTTCCGTGTATTCCAGCTGCTTTATTCGCTTCTCCGCCTGCTGCAGCACATTGGTGTTCGCGCTGAGAAGGTTCTGCAGCTCCTCGATGATGGCCAGTTTGACCGAATCGCCGCAGTCGTTTTGAAATTGAAGCGACATTATATGCTATCACACGTTAATTACTAAATAATATCAATATTAATGCTCAAAAAAACATAAACCGGCGGCCTTCTACATGTGATATCTTCACTCGCTTCGCAGCACTGCTCAGACTGGGTTCACAAACACTGTTCCGCCTTCGATGACCGATAGCACATTTAGCTTCGATTAGTTCTTATCCCGCTTGTGAAATTCGCGGAATATTAAATTCAGGATGAGCACCTGGAATCCAGAGAACGATTTGGACTTGCTCTCCTCCGAGGATGAGGAGGACATTGCCATGAAGCGCGACTACCATGGGCGCGAGGCCATACTGTTCGTGGTGGACGCTAATCTCCAGACGGCCGGCATGGACCGCTTGAAGGGGGCACTGACCATCATACGCACGGCATTCATATCGGGAATGCTGGTCAACGACAAGGACCTGATAGGCCTGGTGTTTGCCAACACCAAGCACAGCCCGCTGCCGCTGGAGGCCTCCAGCGTGGAGACGATCGTTGTGCCCGAGAACTGTGCCGTGTTCCTGCCGCTGCGACAGCTGACCAAGCCCATTGTGGAGCATTATTTGGAGTTTTTGGGAACGGTGGAGGATCAGTTCGCCACCGAGTATGGCCTGGCGGAGCCAGACGGGCGTGGAAAATTCGATCTCATGATCAGGCTGTGCATCGAGCTGCTGGAGAAGTGTGGCAAAAAGTTGAACAACGCAAAGATTGTGTACGTGACGGATGTGGACACGCCGCATCTGCCCTCGAGCAACGAGTTCCAGGCGGCTCTGCAGAAGGCCATCGATCTGGAGGGCAAGGAGTTCGAGTTCCATGTCATACCAATGAACGACGACTTTGACTACGCGCCCTTTTACAAGGAGTTCATAACCCTGTCGCGAGGTGAGTGACTGCACCTCATACTGTCATGTCCCATGCGAAGTCTGTTCCCCTCATTGGCGTCCAGAGTTCGCCTTGGAGGTTTTAAGACTTCGCAGAGCAATCGGAGCACATCATTCACCCGCGTCCAAGTGAAGTTGAATTTGGACGTGGTTTTGGATCTGCTCACAAATCACAGCAACAGAATGCCCCTGTCCCCTGCCCCCGCCCTTACTGTCGGCTAACGATTCATTTATCTTCTTGCAGCCATCGAATTGGATGCGTTCGTTGAACCCGATGCCTCAATGCTGCGCGAGATGCTGGCGGATCGCAAACTGAAGCAGGACTTCTTGCGGCGCTGCCTGGGCCACTTCGCCTTCCACCTGGGCCCCAATCTGGCCATGTCGGTGCAGTACTACAACTACTTCCAGCGTCGCGCCCTTCCGCGCAAGGTGCAGATTATACGGCGCGACAACAGCGTGGTGAGCACCAAGCGGCAGATCATAGTGCGAAAGTACGACGAGGAGAAGAACGAAATTAAGCACGAGAAACAGATAAAGGCGAACGAGGGCTGGTACAAGTTCGATTTGGGCGCGAAACCGTTGACAATCTCCATGAATCGAATGGACTGGGTGCGCAACATGCACAAGCCCCACATGATGCTCCTGGGTTTCAAGCACCGCTCAGCCCTGCCCGAGGTTATCTACAGCAAGCCCTCGAACTTTATGTACCCCGACGATGAGAGTATCATCGGATCGAAGCGCTTGTTCCGGGGGCTGTGGGAGCGCTGCTTGCAGCGAGAGAAGATCATCCTGTGCCTGTTCATGTCCAAGCGCAAGTCGATTCCGCGCTATGTGGTTCTAGTGCCTGTTCAGGTGGAAAAATCAGAGTCGAAGTCTTATCGTTCGCAGCTCTGCGGGGATGGCTTCAAGATCGTCTATCTGCCGGAAGCGAAGCACATTCGCCACATCGACATGTGCGATTGGAACAACACTGCCAATTCGGGTAGCGATGAGCAGGTGGACTTCTTCCAGAAGATCATCAAGAGGCTCCGCGTAAACTATCAGCCAAACTTGATCAATGATCCCAGTCTGGACGAACTGCAGGCCAATTTGCTGGCCTTGTCCCTGGACATTACAACCGAAAGGAAGGGAATCGACGACTTACTGGATAAATCGGTGCAGGACACACGAATTGAGAAATATATGCCCGACTACGAGAGGCTCTTCGAAGTAGAGCAGATGCCGGCTAAGAAGCGACCGGCCAAATCCTCCGCGGATGGAGCCAGCTCTTCAAAGGTGCCTAAAATCGATGCGGAGCAACTCCAGAGCTACCAATATGTCGAGTATTTGATCGCGGAGGAGCGTCTATCCAGCTGCACAGTCGCCCAGCTGCAGAAGATTCTCGAAAAGCACTTTGGTGTGCAGTTGCCCAAGTCTTCGACCAAGGACAGAATGGTAAGGCGCATAGAGGCTTTGATTGCCGGCGCAGAAGCCAGGAGTTACGATGTAAATTGATGTTAAAATTAAAAGTATTAGTCATAAGTATTGCTAATTCATAAGAAGATTATGCTAACTGGGTTCCTTTTGTTGGTTGCTTTTGTTTTCTCTTGAATACCACCCCGTTAAATATGAATAAACTCATAAACATATATATAAGAATTTAAATTTTGCACTGTACAAATATCCATTATCATGGCGGAAACCGGGTTTAAAGCTGATTGATTTGACCTTTTTAGTTGGAAGCTTATTTTGTGAGCTATCCAACAAAGGGGAGTTCTGAATACTAGCCAGTCGTGGGGAAAATTGATTCATTAGTCGGATAAAATTATATGTTGAGGGCTGAGAGTCCCAGCTAGCTAGAAACATTAAACCGAACATCAAAATCAACGAATATGATTTCCGACCATGGACAGAGACCGATTAACCCATTTTTGACCAGGGGGGTTTTAAATATTCACACGAAAATTATGAAACTTGAAGAATTGTTTTGCAGTTCAGGTGAAAGTGATCGTGGTAATATTTTTTTTAGGTGAAGAGGAAGAAATGGAGCTACAAGGAGCCTGTAAAACAGTATTCTCTTCCGCGGTTAAAGTTGTTCACCTGTCCAAATAAAACGGTGTTAAGTGGGTTAAGTTCGTATTTTTCCTCGGTATATTTACGGTGTATTCCGAAAGTGACAAGGTATATTTCGGTATGTTTCTGAGTCAGACAGTATATTTTATCAGACAGCACGCACTCCTGCTGTAAATTTAATTGTAAATTGAAAGAATACAGAGCAGCGGAACAAGATGACTGGCATCATGGACTCGGTGGAAATGCCCAAATTGCCGGAAAACCAAAAGACCTTTGCCGGCATACCGGAGGCAGTATTCCTGGTGAGTGGGTGTATTCTAACCTAGCTCTTGGCTGGGGCTGCAGCCTATGACTTGACTGCACCTGCAGCTGCGATGGAAAATCTGAATTAATCCTTGCCTGGGTTGGTGTTCGCAGGAGGAGATCGATACGTTCATGACCCAGCCCGAGAACGAGAACTGCGAGAAGGTGCTGCAGCGTTTGGACGAGCAGCACGGCAAGTACCGATTTATGGCGTACAACCTCGAGGCGCGTCGCCGGAAGCTGAAATCGCAGATTCCCGACCTGGAGCGCTCGCTGGAGATGGTTAATGTGCTGCGGAAGGAGGACGAGGAGCGCGAGACACAATTCCTGCTCAGTGATCAGGTGTTCATCAAAACCTTGGTGCCGCCCACGAAAACAGTCTACCTCTGGCTCGGAGCCAGCGTGATGCTGGAGTATCCGCTGGACGAGGCCGAGACCTTGCTCAAGCAAAATGTCACATCAGCCGTGGGCAATCTCAAGTCGGTGGAGCATGACCAGGACTTTCTACGGTCAGTGGCAGATTCCCCTCTATTCGCAATGCCTAAATAACACTCGCTATCTTCTTGACTTTTATTTCGCAGTGATCAAATAACCACAACGGAGGTGAACATGGCGCGAGTGTACAACTGGGGCGTCAAAAAGAGGCAGGCCGCAGCTAAAACCACCGCCAGCAGTACGCCATCCTAAACCCAGGCACAAGTAAGACAAGTACACTGTGGCTATCCATCTACGTCTCACACCTCCACTATTTATGTCAAAACTTCACCAAAAAAAACCGGTCAATCCTTTGCATTGCGATCCCTGCTTGCTATCGGGAGCTGATTGCAGTCTCTCGCCTGCTTTATTCATGTTCTCCACAGATGATAATAATAAATCCGCCACACAACGCATCCAGTTATCTCGACACCAACAACCAACAATGAAGCTTGTGTTGCTCAGGACATCCAATAGTAGGGACACAGGTCCAATAAGCAGATGCCCGAGCTGGTGCAGCCCATGCACTTGTGGCAGCTGCACGTCAGTCCTGGCAGGCATTGGTCCTCCGCATTGTCTCTCGTGCAGTATTCCCCCAGCTGGAGGTGGCAGAAGTACCTTGTACTGTTGCCGCAGCGGATTCCAAAGGACGACGAGCAATTCGGCCTTGTGGCCGGACCCTGTTCGCTGCAGGGAGAACACCTGTCCAGATGTCTGTCTTTTATCTTGTATTTTTGTGGTTGGCCCTTCCCTCTACTTACATGCCTCCTTTTCTGGGCAACAGATAAAGCCAAATCAAGAGCCAACAGTATGCCTCGGACATGACCGGCAGCGAATCTGTTTACAGAGTACGGAAATTGTTAGGTACGCGGGAACTTGCCAGCCACCTAGTGCCGACTGAGGTAAACAAGCACCGTGCCGTGCGTGAAAAGTGCTGACTCTAGGAGCAGATAAAGGAAATGCTTTGGGTGATTAATTAACTATTCTTTGTATTTCTGATGTAAGCAACAATCTTTGACCTAACACCCTAATATGCACAGCACCCAGCCATGCCGGGACGGAATGGGACTCATTCCCACTTCATAGACTGGTGTATGTAGTCGCCATCAGGGCTCGCGTAGTTCTTGATGGCTGGGGTGGCAACGGGGCCCTTGAGCGATACAGGCAGCAGCTGCAGGTCAACTTCGATGGCTGCCTGATACAGCTCCTCGGACTCGCGGCGGAGCTCTTCCAGGGCCTTGTTCTGCGACTGCACCAGGCGGTCAATGATTTGGAAGTCGGCCACCCTCTCGTCGTGCTTGTAGCGGGCCCATTCCTTCTTCAGCAGGGCGCGCTCCTCCACTTCTGCGCTGCCCAGGGGCGTCAATTTTCGCTGCCGTTTGCTGCAATGGGAACAGGTTGTACCACCAGTGGATTCCAATCAACGGCGGGGCACTTACTCCTTTTCGTCGATGAGCTCCAGTGGCACCTCCAGCTCCTCCACCGGCTTCAGCTGGCGCGCATTCTTCTCGAGCCGGCGAATCTGCTTCTCAATCTTCTTTTTCCTGCGATCCTCCCTCTGCTTGACAACCTGCGGGTCCAGCTTCTTCTTTTTCTTCAGCGGTTCGGCACACAGCACAGGTGTTGTATGCAGGCAACGTGCCGCCACGGCTGTGCCGGCTGCGCCACCTCTCTGTAATCCTAATCTATGACAGAAAGAACCGTCAGTCAGGGGATGGGCTAGAGACTCTTCACTTACCTGGCAAAGGCGCTGAACAGCGACATTTTTCTAATAAAAACAAAAATAAATCTATCTTTTGCGTAATGTGTAAATTAGAGGTGCGCAATCATCGATATTAGTGTTCATCGAATTATCGATTGTCGATAGTGACATCCAGTGCAGGTTAACGTGTCGATTCAGAAAACTATCGAATGAGTGCTTGCTATATCATGGCCAGATCAGCGAAAGATATACTTTCGCAGGACTGCGATGATCAAAATATCGGCTACGATTTCCTCTTTTCAAGTGCCTATCGATTGGCATAGCTATAGCTCGGCCAAATAAGCCTTAATTTCCCATACATTCGCTGGACCGTTAGGATCCAGAAAGTCGCCGACTTTCCCAAAAAAATGACAATTCCACTTTGGCAATTACTATTTTTATACGATTTTAAAACTTTATTTTTAAAGATGAAAATAAACAATATAATATACTTTTATTGTGTGTTGTTTTTTTTTTTTGTATTTTTTCCTTAGTAAATTTTACATAATTTTCAATAAAATAAGTTTTGTTTTTTTTGTTTTCGATTAAAAATGTCATATTGTAGTTTTAGTGTTTTGTTCATTTCTCCATTCCCGTTACACATTTTTTTTAGTATTTTCGATTTTGTTTCGATCGCAATATAAATTTTTTATTTAATTATATTCGCTTACGATGTCTGTCCAAATACTGAAATTTACTCTTACACATTTTCGGTTTATCATATCATATATCATGTATCATGCTTTCTGCGTGGCGTGTGTTGTGACATTGTGATGTAATGTGTTGTGATGTGGTGGTGGAGTGGTGTGAATTGCTTCTTTTTTTTTTGCGCGAAATGTACAATTTTGTGCGATTTAGCTGTTGCTCGAAATTTGCTTGAATCAAAATTCAATTTGAATCTCATCATTTTGGGGGGCCAGAATGCATTTTTGAAGTTTCCAAAAGGGGGGTTTGTGGGGGTTGGGCGGTTGGTACACCAAACCAAAGTATACTCGTAGAACGGAAACGAAACCGAAACCGTAACCAAAACGTAGCTTACACATACACATATATCGCTATGGTTCATTTCGAAATGAGCTTAGTTAATCATATAAAGTTAGTATATCGTACTATCGCTAGTTGGTATACGCGACATAGTCATTGTTTTCGAAATGTTCTCTCGTATGTACGAGTATGCTTTTGCTTTTTGCTTTTGCTTTTGGTTTTTCATTTCAATATTGTGGTAAATAGTAATGTTTGAGTTTTGTGTGTCTGTGGGGCGGGGGGTGTTGTCTCCTATTGTTATTACATATACTTATAAATTTAAACTGTGTGTAGTGTGTGTGTGTGTGTGTGTGTGTGAAGTGACTCGAATTTCAATGCATCTTTCTTCTGTCTGTAGGAGGGAATGTCTTGTTGCACATGCTCCGAAAATATCCATGGCACCAGGCTCTGTTCCGTGGCTCTGTTCCTGGTCCATTAATTTCGCTTACTCATCGCACTCATCAAAGTTCAACTAAATGTGTGTTAAATCTGTTAACTTAGGGGAACTCAGGGGAAATCGTACATATATGCATTCGAGGGATTATTTTCATCTCCATTCTCTTACAATTCATCTCTCGGCTCTGGGCGGAGGGGAGGACTGGGTTTTGGCTTTCGGCTTTCTTGCCCCTCGAATCAGAGCCGCTTCTTCCACTCTTCTTCCACTTAGTTTACAATTACATTATAAAAGTTATCTCTTAAGTTGTTTGTACTATTGCTTGGAAATCATTCCGGTCTATTGTTGTATTTTAACTCAAAAGTATTCATTTTTCCTATTTTTGTTTTCACAAATTTTCTCTTTTAGTTTTTGCTTAATGGAACATAAATCAATTTCTAGGCTCGATTTGGGTTTTGTTGTTGTTGTAATTTTGAACGTTTGAACGTTTTGCATCCATCAACCGAAACGATGCAGCCAGCCCCTTTGCTCGGGGGCGATCTTGTATCAATCCTAAAGGTTGGCCGAAACTGTTTAATACGTTTGAAAAGTTGTAAGCAAAGAACCCTTTACACACCTCTACAGGATGTGTGTGTGTGTGTCTCTCTCTCTTTTTCTTTTGTTTTGTATTGTTTTGTTTTTATTTTTGTGTGTGGGTTTGTGTGTGTCTTTGTAATCGCAATCTTTTGGTTATACAATGTTTCAGCTCAAAGGAATTTACATACTTATATATACATAATGGTGTGTGTGTGTGTGTGTGTGTGTGTGTGTGTGCGTGTCTGTGTGTTACATAATTGACATCCCGTGGATGTCATTTTAAATTTTAAATTTTGCTAATTTTTACTAGTTCTTTCCCATCATGGACTAAAGAAACGATTACGACGTTTGTCAACTCAAAGATCTGTTGTGTGCGTGTGTGTATGTATCATCTGTGTGTGTTAGGGGTGGTAGGAAAGAGCACGAAAGTAGGAAACGTAGGTAGAGGTTTCCTTGCCTCCTCCGATTCCAGAAAGTCTTATAGTTTATTTTATATACGCGATCAATCATCATCATTAATCATCACTCTGCACGCAGAGCAGACGCACGCGTGTGACTGTGTGGTGTGTGTGTGTGTGTGTATCGAGTATACGTATCTGTGTGTGCCAGCCAGCACGCACACTTATGCATATCGCAATGCATCTCTGAATTTCTGCTTAAATGTTAGTACTCGCTCTCTATAATACCTAATTGCCGCCTCTTCAGTATGCCGTTCTCGTACTCGTACTCGTTCTTAGTTCTTCAGTTGCAATCATCTTTTTTTCTCTCTTAACTTTTGAGTGGAATGGAATACTTATGCTTCGCTCTATATCTAAATTAAATGTTGCATACTTTTATGCAAGTGTTCACTTCGCTTCGCTTCGCTTTGTGTGAGTGTTAATGTGTGTGTGTCTCAATGTGTGTGTGTGTGTGTGTATGTTAAATGAGCAACTCAGCGCTATAGTATGCGTATGTATGCTAAAAGGGGGATACATATGGGGGGTATATGCATATACTTTCTCTCATAAGTCCAAACCTTTGTTGCCGTTCACACAATGTTTCTTCTCTTCTCTAAATCATTAATTTCTCCATACATAAAGTGTGTGTGTGTATGTTTAATTTTATGTTAATTTCCATTCGTTTTACATACTATAACTAAATACATACATATTTATCGCTTACTTAGGTAGTCAATTACAACTTTTGCTAGGGATATTGGATAGGGGAGGATGTGATGGGATCAGATCTCTGATCTGTGGTTGCAGCTTTTGGCAGCGACATCTCCGGTACGGTGCGGTGCCCCCCCGTTCGGTTCGGATCGCTTGCATTGGGCGGATTGTGTGAGTCCAGGCCAGAGTGTGTGAGGCAGTTTTGGTATTTGCTTTGCTTTCCGGTCTATTTGGAGCCCTTTTCGCTTTCGCTTCTCATCGATATCTTCTTCGATTCGTCGCTTAGTTCTTTAAATTTGTTTATACTTTTTACACGTTTAATTTCTTTATACAATTTTTATTTATAATTTCCCCCCTCCGCGCTGCGCTGCTTTAGTTACATAAAAAATTAACAGTTTTTATTTTTTTATTAATTTTTTTTTGGTATTTTTGTTTTCGTTTTCCTTTTGTTTACTTTTCCTTTTTGGTTTCTTTTGTTTTTCATTGTTACTTGAAGGCACTTTAGATCGGACGTTGTGGCCCCATTTCAAAATTGCTTTTCACTTTGCTCAACTCGTTTATCACGTGGCTGGTTGCTGCTTCTGTTTGCTACTGTTGCTTCTGTATGTGGCATGCCGCTTGCTGCATGTTGCTCGTGTGCTATGGAGACGTGGTCGCAAAAAAACAAATTAACAACAAAAGCCTAATCGAAAGTTGTCGAAACTCTGCCGAAAGATGTCACCGAAATTCTGATTCGAAACTTGTCCTTTGCCTTGCTTTCTTTGCTTCTGCTTCTGTTTCTGCTTCTGCTTATGCTGTTGCTTCTTTCTCTCTTTCTCTCGTACTTACTGGATTGCTTGTATTGCCTTGAGTTCTATGGTGCGAAACGGTTCTGGATGTCCTGGAGGTGCCCGGCCAGCCCGGACCGATCTCCTGGCCCTGCCTGGCCGAGCATTTGGGTTTATTTTCGAGGCTTGAGAACTGTCAACGCTCTGGCCCCTCACACATTCACACGCTGGGATGGGCAAGTGTCCGAACCAAGGGATCGCCTTGGATCGATTGTCGGCCAAACTCAGGGAAGGGGATCAGGACTACACACATACATATACATATGTACGGGTATATATACTGATAGTGGTGGATACATAGCAAATTTTAAAACTAAACACTTGGGTAAATGGGCTAGGAGCCATCTAGTTCATTTTATAGTAATTTTTTTTACATACACATCTTATCTGAAAATCGGTCGTAGCCACACCAACACCTAACTTAAATAGTGTCTTCATTTCATTTCATTTCTTTGTTTTGTTTTACTTTGATTCTTTTTGGATTTTCGTATATCTAAACATTTACAGAGTTTTGTTTTGGGGGAACATAAAGTTACATAGGTTTTCCTTACTTTTCTAGAAAACCTTTGCTTCTGCTTCAGCTTCTGCTTCTGTCTGTTGTGGTTCTCTGTTCCGAACCGCAGTTGAGAATTTTGTTTAATTTCGTTTGCTTCGCTTCTTAGGTAATTTTGAAATCTGCTGCTGCAATGATTTTGAATTTTGTTTGGTTTTTGTTGCTTGTTGGGTTTCAATTTTTCATTTTCAGCTGGAGCCCGTACACTGGAGCATCCGCTGGAGTGTTTTTTTTTCCATGTTGACTTGTCTCGTTATTTATTTTCTAATTCTACTTCTGCTTCTGCATCTTTGTGTGCTGTGTTTTGAGCTTTACAATAATAGGCAGACTATCCACAAAACCCGAACTGAGGGAAACAAAAACTTGCTTTCTGCAGGTCTCCGGGCCCGAGTCTGATCTGAGTCGGATCGGATCGGATCAGATCGGTGCGGATGAAACTTAAGGTTAGATAAGGTTAACTACCAGGAGTTGTATCGAAAGTTGCAATTTCCCGCATAATTTTGCTCGTATTTTCTAAATGTACAATGTGTTTCTTTCGTATTAAATTTATTTAAATTTAAGTTTATGTTTTTTTTAGGTTTTTTTTCTTTTTCACGTTTTTCATTTTTGTTTCGTTTTTTCGTATTTTTCATTGATTTATTTACGTTCTTAAAGATAAGGCGCGAAGGTGCTTAAAATAAGCTTGTACTTTTTCTGATATTTTTCCAACACGTTTTCAAAATTTCTTTCAAAGTTTTGCCATTCCCCGTTCTGTTCTCCTGCTGTTCCGCCTGCTCGCACTGCTTCCTCGTCTACTGCTTGCTGCGGCAAGCACAGCTTGTTCTCTATCCTTCCTTCCTCTTACAATTTACGTTCTTACATACGAAATTTTTTTGTTCCAAAATTTAGTGATTTTGCTTATAATTTTTTGGATTTTGAATTCGTAATTTTTCCATTTTCCGCTTTTAATCCTAAAGTTTCTTTTTTTGCTCTAAAGTTTTTAGTTTTTTGTTTTGTTTTTGGTTTTGTTTTTTTTTGTAAATTTGTCCTGAACGTTTACACCGAGAGATAATTATCCAAACATGGCCGAGAGATTTTCAATTTTGTTCATTTCGTCATTTGTTGAAGTACTTCATTGATTTTTTGTTTCTTTTTCTTTTTTGGTTTTGTTGTGCTATCCTTTTTTTGTCCTGGGGTTTTCAAACGCGTTGTGTTGTGTGTGTTCACTAAAAAGTACAATTATCTTCTTCTCCTCAATGGGAAACAAGGAAATCAAATCGAATCGAAAGAAATCTGCAATTGTTCTCATAGTTCTCATAGAATGCTGCCTGTAAATTAAGTTAATTTCTCTTTTCTCTTGTTATTATTATTTTTTGTATTATTTTGCAAGTGGTCCGACGCTTCTTCTGCCACTTGAATCGAGCCTGCAGACCAGTTTTTTCTTTCCTATTTTTTCGACTCTAATTTTTTTACTTTAGTTTGCCAAAATGCTAAATGCTGAATTTGCTTTGTGTGTGTCCGAAACTTCAAATTTCCCCTTATACATATGTACAGTCTTTTCCCATCTATGCACATATGTATGTACTACTCGTATGCGCCTGTGTGGGTGTCAGTGTGTGCGTGTGTGTGTGTCAGTGTGTGTGTGTGTGTTATGTTTATATAGGAACATTACCGAAATACTTTTACATTTAATTTTTACACTTATACCTAAACTGGTTTCTTTTTTTTGGGGGTCTGCGAAGCTCGATTCGGGACGATGAGAAGCGTTATGCGGGGCCACTTGCAGCGCGTCTTTTTGGTCACATTTGGTTTTCTTTTCCCGAATTTTCATCTTTTTGGTTTTTTTTTTGGTTTGTCCGTCTGTGTGTGTGTGTTTTTTCCCTTTGGTTTTCTTATTCCGAAATTCACGCCAAAGTCTAGGCCGAGAGTTGGTTTTCTTCTTCATTTGTTTTTGTTTTTGCACATTTGCAAGTGTTTTCCCTATGTGTTTTATTTTTGTTTTGAGTTTTCAAAATGCAGCGCGTTGCTTTTGAGCCGAAAGTTCTGATTTTCTCATATATTTGTATATATGTCATACACATATCTACATATATATACGTATCTAAGCCGAAATATTCAAACGTTCTTCGAAATGCCCTACCACTCGAGCCAGCTGCTCCTAATCGAAATGTTTGTCTCCTTGTCTTAAGCTCCTCCATCTCTAATTCTACTCTGATTCTGATTTTGTTTCTGTTTCTGTCACTGAACTGGCTTGGGGGGAGGGGGGTTGAATTGGTTATCATTATGCTTAGAGGTGTGTATGTATGTATCCTTAATTTATCTTTATCTTGAACTGGACTCTGTGTATCTTGAAAACTATAAGTAAGCTGATTGATGCATCTGTGAACTGATCTTCATCTTCTGGTGTTGGTTGGTTTGTTGGTTAGTTGGTTGGTTGGTTGGTTGCTCTGTTGGTTGTTGATTGAACGGCATTGAGTACTGCATTTGGCGGATGATGAGTTCTATGTTATGTATCTTTTTCTGCGTATTTGTTGTATCTTTTGTATCTAGCTTAGTTGGTTTTTTAGTTAGTTCGGTCTGCGTCTGCGGTTTGATTTTCTTTCTCTTGTTCTCCTTTTACTTATTATCCTTCGTGTGTGGCTGACAAAATCAATTACGGCGGCTGCTAAACTATGATTATAAATTTGTAGTTGCTTCTCTTTGTTTTCTGTTTCTGTATTTTTTTTTTTACGATTAGTTTTCTTCATACTTTTGCTGACATTTTTTGTATCTGTGTGTTTCTCTGTGTGTCTCTCTGTGTGTGTGTGTGTGTGTGTGTGTGTGTCTGTCTGTCTGAGTGCGTAAATTAAACCTAAAGGCGACGCTGGAGGAACTCCAACTGTTTTCTATCCCAATTTCTAATTTCCACTTTCCATTCGGCTTATATGGTGTGAGTAAAAAAGCATACAAATATCATATATATTTTCCGTAATGATTTTGGTTTGGAACAAACTGCATATATACTGCGTTTATATATGTAGTATATACGAGTATGTGGGTATGTCTGACTGCTGTTTTTTTGCTTCTGTTTTTTTTTGGTTGGCTTTTGGTTCCTGTCCTGCTTAATGTTTTAGTTAGAGACTTTTGCATACTTGAAGATTCTTTTTGTTTATTTCGATTGATTTTCTGTTTCTGTTTCTTCTGCTTTTGCTTTTGTTTTGTTTGATTTTTTTTTGTGGTTTTCTTTTTATGGGTTTTGTTTAAATATTTAAAATAGCAACTACCATTATCTTGTATTTGTATTTTATTATTATTTGGTTTTGCTTTTCTTTTGCTTCGAGTTTTATGCCCTTATGTAAGTAATAAGTTATATATATTTATAAGGTTGTGTGTGTGTGTGTTAGTGGATCGTAATGTGTTGTTTGAGAGTGTGGCTCGTGTGCTGGGGGCGGGGGCAGGGTCTTGGGTATAGTTACTCTCTCACTTCAAGGACAGGCAGTCTCCCTCCATCTGCGATCTCGGCATGGAAAACACTGCGCAGGCGATTCTCCCTCTCACTTTCTCTTGCTATTTCAGTTTGTTGCTTGTTTTTTGTTTCTTGTTTCTTGTTTTATTGGGGGATTTTATTCAGTGTACATTTAGAACATTTTTTTAGCTATGCTGAAATTACGGATTACGACGTCTAGAGTATGTATTTTATATATATATATATTTCTATGTATTTATATATATAGTTTCACTTATCTTATAAATATTTCCGGCACTATTGTTCAGAACTCAAGGGTTTGCTTAATTTTGCATAATGCTTGAATGCTTGAATGCTTCAACTCAATACGATAATGTCTCCAAACTTTGTTGATCCAACTGATAAACTTGACTCACTCAACGGATTCAAATCAAACTATATATCAAACATTTAGTATATCTGATATCTGATAGTGTGTGTGTGTGTGTGTATTATATAACTGGTTAGTTCTCTGCTTCTGTTTCTGCTTCTGTTTCTGCTTCTGTACTCCTGCTACTCCTTGAACTAAATAGAACCTTTGTATGAACCGTGAAATGAAAAATCGTCTGCACTGCACTGCACTGCACTGCACTGCACTGCACTGCTTTGCTCTGCTTTGTAGTACTCGAAAATAACCAAAAGAGATGCTCAACTGAAAACTGGCTGTGGGGAAAACGGCGGCACCACTGCGACTGCGTGGCACCGTTCTGGCTTGTCTATTTCACTATTGTTAAACTTAAATGGTAAATTGTTTCTGTGAAAGGCAACTGTTGCGCGTAGAGGCGTCAGCACGTGCATGTGGATCAAATATGGATGAGGGTATATGGTGGAGTATATGGTTCAGGGATAAGGTGTCTGGAACTGGATAAGGTCTAGGATCTTGCATGCTCTGCTGCGCCTCCCGCTCGGTTTGTTTGTTGTTTTGCTATATTTAGTTGTATATTCTATTGTAAAAAATATTATTATAAATAGTTTTGTTTTGTTTTTATTCGGTTGCTTACGTGTTACTACTCGACTCGTTGCGAGTCCTTGCTCACGATCTTACTGCTCTCGTTACTCGTTACTCGTTACGTTCTATGCTAACTGTACTCTTTTACTGTTACTGTTACGGTTACTGTTACTGTGGTTGGTGTTGCTGTTGTTTCGCTTTTGATTTGATCGTTCGGCTATATAACTAGAGTTTTCTGGTTCTGATTCTGATTCTGTTTCTTGCTCTGATTCTGGCTATATGCTCCTTGCTGTATCTTGCTCTGTAAACTTATATATTATAAAATATCTGATCACATTTGTTTGCAGTCTCTGTATAAATATTGTTGTTTCATTTGTTTGCTTATCGTTTTCGTTTACGTTTTTTTTTTTTACTTTTATTATAGTACATATCTTACACATGCCTCGGGGCACCCACCCCCTTTGGCTGCCCCCTCGTGGTCTGGGGCTGGGGTGCGGAACCCAGGGCATGCCTCTCTCTCCGTCTATAAATCATAGGAACGCGACCGATCGAAACTGGACCGATCGCCGAGAAGGAAAAACTTTAAACTGAAAATCGATTGTTTTCCCGCGTGTTTCGCGTGTTCGGGGGCGGCTCGTTTGGAATTGCGTTTTTCGTTTGCTCCTACAGCTGTTTTACATAAAATTTCGTGTAGAATTTTGACAAACGTCTGGCTCCCTTTCCGGCAACTGCAACTGTAACATTGGGCGGGGCGGGGCAGGGCAGGGCAGGGCAGTGGCAACTGATGCTGCTCGATTCTTGATTCTTGGTGGTGCCAATGGGTGCGATTCATTTTGGTTGTACTTCTGTTGACGACGGTTCTTGTGGCGCATCTTTAATCCTCGGGGGATTACAAAGATGCGACCTATTGGAAATAATAATAATATTACTGGGCTATTGTCTGGGGCCGCCCCCCATTGTGCTGGGGTGGCGCCCCAATCTTTGTCAATTTTCTCTTGTTTATTGCATCTGTTTATCGGTATCTGTTTGTTTGTTTATTTGTTTGATTGTGTGTGTTGGAGTAAACCAAAGGAGTTTTGCAGTTCATTTCGCAGTCAGTTGCATGCCCCACGAGTCCTTGTTGTTGCTGTTGTTGCTGTTGCTGTTGCTGTTGCCGTTGCTGCAGCAGCTGCCGGAGATGGAGCCAGTTTAACGCACGCAAAGTTTTGTGGCTCATTTAGTTGTTGTTCTTCGATTGATTGAGTTGCTCGTAAGAGAATTGTGAAACAAAAGGTTTTTATCACTTATTCTTGTTGCCTATGTGAAAGGCTCCGTTCCGACTGACTGACTGACTGACTGACTGACTGTCTGATGGATCTATTGCCCCCGCCACGTCAGCGTTCCATCCAGATCCCGTAGAGTCCTGCATGAGTTTGGCGAATGGTTTTTTGGATTGTGTCTCCTCTTGTGGGCTCAGGCGTAGGTTCCCTTGGGTTCAGCAGGCAGGCATCATTTCATTGGGTCCTCGTCTTCATCTTCATCTCCATCTATATCTTTCTCTTGGTTTTCTGTGCAACTTGGTTGCATACATATGTTACTATTGGCAATTTCTTGTGTGGCATGCGCGGATCTGTACGGGCTGCCTGGATGGGATTTTGACTGGGGGGTTCCACTGTCTATCAATCAATCAGTTGCTCGTGGCTCGGAGCTCTTTCGGTTGCTGTTGCTTAAATAAAAACTTAAATGTTGCTGTTGTTTGTTAATTGTTAACGTAAATATCTTGTGAACGAACTAAAAGTTTTGGCTTATTTGGCTAATTGGCTATTGTTGTTGCTGTGGCGGTTGATTGGTTTTTCATTTTCATTTGAGTATAAAAATATAAATCGTTTTGTAAAAAGTTATTGGTTGCTTATTCGTTTATTCGTTTATTTGTTGCTTTGCTTTTGTTGTTGTGTTTGTTTGTTGTTTGTTTGTTGTTTGTCTGCTGGTTGCATTGTATTGTACTATAAATTATCCTGGTGCGTGCGTGGCACGCTCTTGACTATTGCAAATGAAACTGTGGCATAAAATCTGATTCGTCTTCGTCTCTCTCTCTCTCTCTCTCTCGCTGTCTGTCTGTCAAAATTCAACTATAAACACTTATGGATTAGTTATCGGTATTTGTATTGCTTTATGTGTATATATATATTTGTTATATTCGTATTTGATCATGGGTAAATATTCAGTTATTCAGTGTAAACTTTGAACTCAGGATGGCTTAAAGACTCAACACAAACAAAATCTGTTTCTCTCTCCCCACTCTTCACTCCTGTACTACTGCACTCCCTTCCGCATTCCGCTCTCCGCCTGATCTGATCTCTCTATATGTATATATAGAGCCATTCATTCGGCTACCAATATCTCTGATATCTCTGATATGTGTAGACAATCAACCCAAAAAAAGTTGCTGCTTGCTGCTGCTGGAAGTGCTCTGTGTTGTTGTTTGCTGTTGCTGTTGTTGTTTCTATCGAATATAATTATGTATATTGTCGCTGCTAATTGGGCTTGTTGTTGTTGTTTCTGTTTCTGTTACTTATTTTCTTTTTTTTTGTTTTTGGTTTTTTTTTTTTCGTTTGTAAACTTGTGAAAAACTGTGAGAGATTAACTCAAAAATATCACATACGAGTTGTGTATGTTTCCCTGGCTATTGTTGGCTGTTAAAACTAAATTGTAATCCTGCTTCTGCTTCTGCTTCGATATCTGGTATCTGGTATCTGCTATCTGGTATCTCTATTATTTATTTGTTTTTTTATTTCTGTTATGGGGTTTTATTTGGGTTTTATGCAACTTTTACTTTATATTTTTATACTTTGTCATGTGCTTTTTTTTGTTGGTTGTTGTTGTTTTTGTTGTGGTATATATATCAATTTTTTTTAATTTGGAATTTCCGATGGCAGCTTCCGCTTGCCGTTTGCTTTGCCGAAATGCTGGGGTTACACGTCATAAGCCAAAAGTTTTAACCTCTTCTTCATAAACGTCTAAACTGAGGATGCTTAAGTTTGTTTCTTTGTTGTATTAATATATGTTTAATAATATTTTTGATTGTTGAACTTAATCCGTTTGGTGCAGACGCACAGTGCTGGCCGAAAGTGTATGGGCACCGTGCGCTGCTCTATTGCAGTTTGTTGTAACAAAAAATGGCGATACATATGTCCCCCCCACTTTAATGGATGACACTGCAGGGGACACTGCACCGCCATAAAATGTCTCTCTCTTCGTCTCTCTCTATCTCTTCTTCTCTTTAGCTTTCTGTGATTTTTCCTACGCCAAATAAGTGATAAAAATTTTACTTTCAAACATTGTTTTGATTTTGATTTTCTTTCGATTTCGGGCCAAAAGTTATTGGGAATTTTGAGAATCGCGTTTGCTACTAAAAAAACGCAATCATTTATTCATGTTTTCTTTTTCTTTAAGTTTTTTAGTTTCCGTTTTGTTTTTGTTTTTGTGTGTGTTTTTTCTTTTATACCAAAACTGCAAATTTTCGTTTGATTTTCGATTTAGTTGTTTTGCTTTAGTTGTTTCATTCTTTCGCTTGTGATCAGATGTTTTCTTAAATAAGGATGTTTAATTAACTTATTTTTTATTTATTTTGAAGTTGAAGTTACGAATAGATTTGATTTTCATTTGACTTGACTACATACATATGTGTGTGTGTATTTTCTGGAGTGTGTGTGTATTTTGGGGGGAGTCTGTTTGATATATATACCGATTGAGGGGGGTTTGGCACACTCTCTCTCTCTCTCTTGCTATATCTTTCTTTCTGAGAATCGTCCTGCGCGCATTTTGAATGCTGTAAAGCTATTGGCGAAGCCTCGCCTGGCCCTGGCCTTTGAGTAACTTCGATATGGTGTGGGGCGGGGTGGGAGGGGGTTTCTCAGAGGGATCTGCTTATGCTTAAACTGTAGTAATATTTAAGTTACGTGTATGTAGTTGTATTTAAATGTCGCTATGTACAATTCTGATCAATTTCTGTATCGGTTTTTCTCTCGTATATGCGGTAATCAGTAATCGGTAATCGGTAATTGTTTGTATTTTGTTTTTGGTTTTCTTGGTTTTTTGGTTTTCTTGGTATTTTGCTGTATTAATGCTTTTAAAATCTAGTTAAAATTGCATATGGCTGCGTCTGCATTTATATTTGGTAATTGGTTTACGTGTAGTAGGTATATACTTATCCTCGCCTTCCTTCTTTCATCTCGATCTCGATCTCGCTTCCATCTTCTGCTTCTTTTTCTGCTTCTGCTTCTGCATTTGCTGCTTCGATCATCATTCTGTCTGTCTGTCTGATCGTTTCGTTTCGTTTTTTATTTTCTTTTTCGGTTTTCGTGTAGTTTTCATTATGGTTTAAGTTTAGTTTTCTGTGCTTTGCTCTCTCTCTCTCTCTCTCGCTTTCGTTTGATCAGTGAATGATATCGATTCATTGATCTTTGATTGGGTTGATGTGCTGGATGCTTCCGCTTCCGCTTCCGGCTTGGCTCTGTCTGTGTGCGTATTCCGGTTGATCCTGCTGGATGGTGGCTGGCTGTAAGAATATTCTCTATGCTTAGGCTAACTTATGTCCTGGCCTCTGCCGTGCTTTGACTTTGATTTTGGGTCAGGTGTAAACTGTACCTGGCCGCTCCACAGGGCAGCAATTGGAAACTAGAATCGAACTTTGCTCTTGGACTATGGCTGGTCTCTGTTTGTTTTCTTGGAATTTACCAACACCGAAAGATTGCTGTGTAGAAACTAAACACTGTTTTACGGCTGTTCGAAAGACGGGGCCAAACTTTTGGTGGCTGCCCCTGTGGGGGCGTGAATGTTGCTGCTGCCCGTGTGGATATGCCAGGAGTGGTCGCTCTTTGTCGCTCTTGGTTTGTTCTCTGCTCAACAGGAAGTGATTAAAATTTAGTTGCTTACTTTTGCTTACCCTTTTCTCTCGTCTCAGCGCTCCACCGATTAGTTGTTGCAGCTTTCGCTGGGGCTGTGGTTGGTAGTAGTGTTGGTTAACGGTTAGTGATGTGTGTTGTGTAGTGGGTGGCCAATCAATTCCAATTTTGTGTCTGATCTGTGACAATTGCCGAAAGCTTCTGACGGAGGTTGGTTGGGATGGGGGGAAGTTGAACGTAAAAGTTTTTGGGGTTTCATAAATAGCCAAAGGGTTGTGGGGGGTTTTATTTTTTTTTTTTTTAATTTTGGTAAAGAAAAATCCAAGCGCCGTCATGTGGTTTTCTGTTTTCTCAATGAATTTCGCTTTTATTAACCAATTATCGTTAGAGACGCGTCTCTTGTTTTGTGTTTTTTTTTTTGTTTAAGTTTTGACTTGATTTGACTTAAGTTTAAGTATGTTTTTTGTTAATGTTAATGTTAATGTTAGTATGTATAAATGTATGAAATATGTAGGTATTGTATGTTGCATTATATATACGCAAGTATTCAATGTGTTTAAGTGTTCAAGTGTTCAAGTGTGTGTGTGTAAGTGGTACGCAAGTATGTATGTATGTATTTCGGTTCATTTCTCATTCACCTCCTACGATCCATCGATCCATCCACTTGGTTAAGGAAAGGAAAGAAAGCGATGGGCTTAAACAGATACTGATACGGATTTGGATACGGATACAAACTGAAACTCAACAGAACATTAACTCTGATTTTAATAAGCTGTTTTCTTTCTGCTCTCGATATTTCTCGTTTTCGTTTTTGGAATTTTGCTTAATTAGAAAATTTTGCCTAAAGTTTTTGGTTAGCCAAACGTTTATTGTTAATACGCCTTAAATTGCCTAAAGGGTTTTTTTGTCGCTCAATTTCGCTTCAATTTTTTCTCATTTCTCAATTAACTATTTTTACAATCAATCAATAATTTCGTATGGAGGGGGACACCCTCCATATTGGGTTTTATCCGAAACATAATTGCAGTTACTTCGATTTTTGTTTGTTTGTTAGTTAGTTAGTTAGTTAGATGTTGTTTTAGTTAGTTACTTGTTTGTTTTTTTTTTTTATCACAAAATCAGTTACAATTGTATTTAGATTTAGATCAAACTTCAACTTCATTGCCAAAAAGAAGTTGCTTCTCCATAAATTTCGTAAAGGCATTAACAATCAACGAACGATCTCCGGACTGGAATTTCGACTTCTGTCTGCTCAGATGGGGGCTTTATATGTATAAGGAAAATCAGTATAACTCAATTACTCAATGGATAAATGGATAATGCGCTGGGTTCAACTTAAACTGCAGTTCGATTAGCTTTTGTTTTGTTTTTTTTTTTTTGTACGATTCCCTAAACACTAATTTTGCAAATGCATTTTTGTTTTTGTTCATTCTACTCGTAAGTATCCAAATTTCAATTTTCAATTTTTAATTTCAATTCTAATCAATTGGAAATTCTCTCCCGTCAGACTAGGAACCTACCGTCTTATACTCGACTAATTTTGTCATAATTACGCCAAAGTGCAATCAAATTTCGCTCCGCTCCCCTTTTGCTGGAAGGGGAAACTCTTCTCTGGTTATGCCTAAAAACTTGTTTATTCGTTTTCAATTTAGTTTTAGCTAAAATTCATCTATTGTTCAATAATTTCGTATGCATGGTGTGGCCGAAAGGTTTGCTGGGTGCTCGATCTCCATCGATCTCTCTCACTTGCCTCATGGCGGTGTTCCCATCTAATCTAAACCTGCAACAGGGGGCGATAGGGCTGCGATATAGGTTGGTTTACTGACTGCTGGCTGGCTGGCTGATGACAGTCCTCGTAGCAAATATGGGGCCGAAAAGGTTACTTTTTCGCTTCTTTCGTCGTGCGTTCGTTTGAGGAATATTCTTTTGGTATTTGCTTTATGTTGAAATGTAATAACATTCGATGATTCGATGATGTAATTGATGATGTTTTGCCGCTGGTGTGGCAACAGTAAGGTTTGCTCACTCCTAGCGCCAGAAGATGAGGACTAAGAGAGAGCAAACATATCCCTCTTAACCCGCCCACTCTCCATGTTGAGTCTGCTGTGCTGCTGATGAGTGAGAGTGCATGATCGAGGACATTTATCACTGCCAGCCAGCCGGGTATAATGTGGGGATAATATAACCATACAATATTTGGAGAATAACAATAAAGAAAAAAGCATATTTTTTAATTGAATTTTTTGGTGTTTTGTGTATATTTTGTTTTTGTTGCAACTCAAGGCCAAGTAATGTAATGTAAAGTAAATTAATTCAACTAAACTTTAACTTAACTAAATTCATAAATTATGTACATAAATAACAGACTAGTGTGTGTGTGTGTGTGTGTGTGTGTGTGTGTGTGGTGTGAGTGAGTGTGGGGTGATCCATAAAAATTAAGAGGCGTGCTGAAATGGGCGCGCACTAAAGTAAAAGAATTGATTAAAAATAAACCGCACTCAAGGGATTCGTGTTAACAATTAACTTTGGTCAAGGGGTTCTCGCATAACGTAAACCATAAAATTATCAATTATCTACCCTAACGCCCGCTGTCCGCATATATCTTCTATAAATCTAAATAGTTTTTGCTTTTTCTTAACCTTTCTTTGTTTTTTTTGGTAATTTTTGTTTTCGTTTAGTTTTTCGCTTAATAGACATCGAATATATGCTTAAGGGTTAAGAATTGTGTGTGAGGGGTGAGGGGTGGGGAGGGGCCTCTTTATATTGGGGATTTCCTTTATATTCCCATACTTTCGGCGTCAGTGCAGCGCCTGCTTTTGTAAAGCAGAGCGCAAGCAGTGAACGCCGCAACTGCAGGGAAACTGCTTACCGAAGAGCGGTCTGCCAAGTAGGCCAAGCAGGCTGGCCGCTTTCGCAGAGCGCTCTTCGCTCTCAAATGAACACACACTTTGTACCGATGTGTGTGTGTAATTTGTGTGTGTGTGTGGGTGGAATGTGTGTTTGTTTGTGTGTGTGGAATGTTGTTTGTGTGTCAACTTTCGGTAGATCAATAGACGGCTCAACTATTTTGTTAAATATCTGTATACGTAAATGTTTTGTAAATATTTTCAAAAAAATTTCATCTAACAAACCAACGGCTACGGCGAGTACAGGCTTCTCAACAGTTTACACTGCCTACAAAGTACGCGCTCGGCGTGTGTGTGTGTGTGGGTGTGGCTCAGGTTTCAATTTTCACTATTTCACATTAGATTAAGACTTGCTGCTCTATGTTTTGTTTTCAGTTTTTCTGTTTTTCAGTTTTTTAGTTTTTTAGTTTTGGTTTTAGCATTGGATGCGATCGAAGCTCGCATCTTATCTTCTTCTTCATTTCTTTTATTCTCATTTCTTATTTCTTCTTCTCTTTCGCTGAGTGTATGTACTGTGTGTGTGTGTTGGTGTGTTGGTGTAGGTGTATTGGAAATTTTTTGAAAAATATTTTGCGGCTCGGGAGACTGCTTCCCAGAATTTGCTCGTGGCCTAAACGCGGTTTTGACTCGTGTAAACTTCTCAGCTGCTTCTCTAAGCTCTCTCTCTTTGCTAACTTATTCTGTGCTTGTTGTTGGTTTTTGTTTTTTTCTTTCGTTTTTGTTCGTTTTTGTTTCGTTCGGGTAGTTTGGTGGTCATATCCAGTGGTACTTCTTGCGCAGATTTAGCCTTTTAGCTTTGGTCTGCGTCTCGCCTTCGGATTGCTGCTGCCGGCCCTCGATGTTGTGGCTGTAGTTGTTGATGTTGTTGTAGATATTGTAGTATTCATAGTAGCTGGGATCGTGGTATGTGTGGTTGGTGGTGGCATTTGAATTGGCATTGCCAGGGGCATTGGCAGCGTTGTTGGCAGCGCTGGCAAAGCCAACTCCTCCACTTATTCCAGCTGCTCTAAAAAATTCGGCGACTTGAAGTACTCGGGCACGGGATCGTCCATGCGCGATATTATCTTGTATATGGACTTCTTCCACGACTGCTCGGTGTCTTTGCCACCCTGTATTGCACGGAAAAACTCCCGCAGTGTCTGTTCAACGACGAAGCGAAAGTTTTGGGGTACCTGTCGGATGGCCGAAGGACGGATTACGATTAGCAACGTTGCTCCCAGTTATGTAAGTGTATTGGTTTTAGTGTTTGGCTTTAGTTTTAGTGTGAGTGTTTGTGTGTGAGTGTGTGGGATTGACTCTAGGGGTAAACACTCTATAAGGGATGTGTACCCACTGTACAGTGTTTACCCGCAGCATTCAATAGGGGCGTTGTGTTAATGTTAGAGTTAGTGTGGGTGTAGGCGTGGTTATTGGCATACCTCAATGTGATTATTGCGATTGTAGTGCAAATTGAGCACGCGATACAATTCACTATCTCCAGCAATCAACAGATCATCGGGTGTCTTGATGCCTTCGGTGACAGCTTGTCGTGCATATTTCTCCATTTGTATGTAGTAGAATTCTCTGCAGATGCGTAGATGAGGAATATGTTTGGTTTTGGTCAGTATTCTGGTATCAGCTTGTTGGAGTTTGTAACAACAATTTTGTTTTTTGTTTTTTTTTTTTTTCTATTCTATGATGTGGGTTGGTATTTTTCGTTGGGTGGGTGGATGGTTTTATTCAGCAAGGGGCGGGAGGATTTTTTGTCAGCATTCAAATTTACAAAATCGTACTCAAAACTCAAAAATCAAATTAAAAAAAAATAAACCAAAAGTATCGGAACAAAAGAGCGAAACACAGGAAAAACAGTCCTAAATTAGTTAACCAAATTCAAAGGAAATCTCTCTTTCTCTCTTACACAACTCTCTCTCTCTCTCTCTCTCCACATATATCTCTCTGTCTCTCTTTCGCTCACTCAAGTACTTTGTTTTCTAAGAGGGTGGGGGGCTGGGTGGTCCTTGATCTTTGCTGGCTTAATGCATTATATTGGATCGCTGCTTGAATATGACATTATTAATAATTTGCTGCATACTCTTAGGCGCGCCCCAAAAGACTCCTCTCTGCTGTCTGTCGCTGTGTACTTGTGTCTCTGTGTCTCTGTGCCTGTGTGTGTGAGTGTGTAAAGAATTTTTAATAAATCTCAAATGTGCAGCGGCAGCAGCAGCAGCAGAGGCTAAAGCTGAAGCTGAAGCCTTGGCTAGTGGTGGAGTCTGTGGTGGTGGTGGTGCAATAACAATTGCAAGTCGAGGCAGGCAGTGGCGTCTTCTTATTGCGGTCGCTGCTGGAGCAGTAGGATGGCTAGGTGGGTGGGGGGGTGCCTTGGGAAGTGGTGGCTTCTACTGGGGGTTGGGGATTTAATTAGCAAGTGCAGTGTGCTGCTGGTGCTGCCACTGCTGCCACTGCTGCCGCTGCTGCTTCTGTGTCGCCTTGTTTAGTCAAGTGATTTGTGTGCGGCGGGGCCCTGCCACTCGCAGGGGGATAGTCAGGCGAGTGGGCGCAACAGAGGGTGGTGGTGGGGTGGGGTGTGGTGCTGCTGCCTTGCTTGGAGACTGTAAGTGATTGCTTGTCTTTGCCTAATGCCTGCCGGCAGCCGCCCGACTCCGACTGCATTGTGTGCCTCGCACTAATTGTTGTCTTTTTTTTTTTCTGCTGGAAAGGAGGCATCGGGTGTCCTGCCACAGCTACAGCGCTTCCCTGCTCCTGCTCCTGCCCCTGTCCCGGCCGCACTTGACAACGCTCCGATAATCGCGCTAATTTCAAGATTTCCCAGTAGCAAATGCATTTCTCATGTTGTGCGAGTGCGCTCGTGTTGATTTTTCCAAACAATAAGCGCAGAAAATGTGCAAATAGAAAATCTTTGCCGTTTGCTGGCAAGGGTCCCCAGTCCCTGTCGCCAGCTCCCCGGAGGCGGCAGCCACGCGCACTTGAACAGCAGGCGAGGAGTAGAAGAGGAGCAGAAGGGTTGGTTCTGGCTATGGTTTGGGTTTGGGGCTAGGGCTGTTGCTGTTGCTGAGGCGGGAGCTGGAGCTCCTACAATTGAAGCGAGGCATCATAATGAGGCGATGACGGCTTGGCCGGGCCAAAGAAAGGAATCGCTGTGTGACAGTTTTGTGTGACAGTTCATTGTCTCTGGATCGAGCATCGAGGGGGTGGGGTGGGGTGGGCGATTGTGTCCATAGTTATTAGGGATTGCCCTCATCTCATCTCGTTCCGTAGCCTCAGTTCTTTGTTTGGAAGGGTGTGTGTGTGGAAGGGGGATAAGTGTTTCGAGGGTTGGGACTGGGCTGAAAATTTGTTTGTTTTAATGCAATTAGCTTTGTGGCCGGGTGCGAATAAGAGCTTGAGGCGATGATGCTGCCACAGCACACGTGAGGCAGGAAAAGGAAGCTTTTGCTTTTGCTTTAGCTTTAGCTTTGGCTTTGGCGCATCTCCACTGCAGCAATATGCCAACAAGCTGCCACATGGAATGCGCCACTTAATTTAGATAATAAGCTGAAACTGCAATTGCAATTGCAACTGAAAATGGCGTCGAGGCTTGACGGAAGTGCTTGGCGCTTGCAACTAATTAGTTTTATGCTCGTATGTTACTTTTTTCGTAGCCCATTTATTTGGTATGGCAGGAATGCATCAGAGAGCCCCCGCCCCCCTCCCGTTGTGGGGGGCAGGCAAGCGTTTCCCTTTCGAGGGTGCTTCCCTCTCTATGGGTGGGTGTATGGTTGTGTGGCAGGATGTGGGCTAGGTGCCATGGCAAATATCTCTTTATGTATGTATGCGTGTGTGTGTGTGTGGGTGTGTGTGTGTGTGCATGTGTCTCTCCTTCTTCGCGTCTCCTTCGCCTTCTTTCTTCAGAAGTGCCACTCGGAAGTACAATTTACAGATACAAATACGAGTAGAGCAAGTAGAACGAACGAACGAACGGTAGAACGAATGTTTTTTTTTTTTTTGCATTTTTTTTTTTTTTTTTTTAAATTAATAAGCTCACACATACTCACCCACACATATGCAGACATCTCTACCTCATACATTAATGAAGTAATTGACAACACTTTATATGTATCTATATATAGAGGCATCTGGTATAAGTCATATACGTCTAAATACATACAGGAACATGGAACATATTTTGTTGTATGTATGTATGTATGTATGTGTAGAGGAGTGTCATAAGAGTGTGGTGTGTACCGTAAGAGTGTATATGTGTGGTTGTTGTTGTTGTTTTGTCAGCAAGATCTTTTCACGCGGCTACAGGGGGGACGGTAGGGACGGGGGAAGCGCCAAAAGGACACTTAACCTCATAAAAAACAAAAACAAAAAAAAAAAAAAAGGGGAGACGCGAAAAAAAAACCCCCAAAACACAAAAAAAAACCTTTTTTTTTTTTTTTTTTTTTTTTTTTTTTTTTTTGTGTGTGGGGCCTGGGGCCGCGTGTGGCTCGCCCGTGTGGGGGGTCCAGCTAATGCAATTATAAGTGGCCTGCTTGAGCGCCAAAAGGACACTTAACCTCATAAAAAACAAAAACAAAAAAAAAACAGAAGAGAAGAGGCTCGATGAGAAACACAAAACACGTAAAAAGAACAGCAGTATCTATGTGTATGTGTGTGTGTGTGTGTGTGTGTATGTGTGTGTGTGTGTGGGGCTGCCTGCATCCTTGAGCGCCTTTTTTCGCAGTAGGGCGCTCCGCTCTTCGGGGGCTCTTCGACGCGACTCTCAAGTAGCTGTGTGTTGCCGCCGTTGAAAAGCGGCCCAAAAGAAAGCCAACACTGGGCCCCCGCTCGCTCGCTCGAATCCTGCCTGGCAAACAAACTAATTAGCCTGCCAGGAGTGTGTCTTTGTGTGTGGTGTGTGTGTGTGTGTGAATACATGTCCTTTGGCTGCTTTCTTTTCATTATTTGCATTTGCATCAAAAGCAACACACAAAAAGAAGTTACTGCAGCTAATGCAATTATATAAGTGGCCTGCTTGAGGACCAAAGCCCAACAAAAGGCACTTTTGTTAATTAGCCAGCAGCAGCAACAGCAGCACATATGTGTCTGTATGTCTGAGTGTGGGTGTTGTGTGTGTTTGTGTGCTGAGGATGGGTGCAGCACTTAAGTAGGCAACACTTTTTAATATGCATGCTGCAAGTTTCTTAGCCGCCGTTTCACACTTTTCCAGCTCTCCAGCTCTCCAGCTCAAGTGGCAGCTCATCATCCATCCTCCCCATGACTGTGCGGGGGAAAACTGTGTGGCAAGAGGCATCTTACTCAAGTGGCAGCCTCTTCAAGCAACATGTTATTAGAGGCCACTCCATGCCCAGTGTCTGTGTCTCTCTCTCTGTCTCTGGCTGTGTATCTGCTGTATCTTTAGCTGTGTCTTGTATTTGTATCTGTGTCTGTGTCTTTGTGTGTTTGTGTGTGGGGCAAACTCATAAATGTTAACTATATTTTATATGCTGTGACTATGGCTAAGAGAGAGCTGAAAACTGTTGCAAGTATTCGTTTCCTTGGGTGGTGCTGGCAGGGATATATAGGGGCGGATATATAGAGAGGCGTTTCAAAACTAAATCTCATAACTAAAACGAAACTCAAGCTCAAAAATACAAATGGAAATGTAAGTGGAAATGTAAGAAAGGGAAAGAAAAGGAAAAGCCGTTACAAAATAATACCGACCCTAAAAGCAAACCGGGAGTGGGGGCAAACAAAAAAAGCAGGAAGTAAACAATCAGAAAGCCGCTAGCAAAATCAAAAAATATTCCCACCCATTTTAACCTCCAGGCCCGCAAAGTCGAAGACCGAAGACCGAAGACAAACGCAGCCGAAGATGATGATTATTCCCATGCAAAAGTAGTCAAAGTAGTCAGTCCTACGTGATTCGGGGACAATCCAAAGGGGTTGCTACCCCAATTGCCAAGAAATCCCATTCCAATCCCTTAATCGCCGCTCAAAATCCGAGAGCAGCGCACAGCACAGCACAGCACAGCACAACAAAAGGTGCAAGCACATTCCGACAGAGGAACATTCCCGAGCCCGAACCCCGAGCGTGCCACGCTATGATTTGTTGTCTTTTGGCATTGTACTCTTGCGCAGTGCGCAGGTAGGGAAAAACCCCAGAAAAAGGACTAAGGCTAAGGTTAAGGGAGGACGACACACACACAACTCCTTAAGACGTTGCGCATGTCTTAGACATAGCGGAGACGGTAACGCAGCAACTGCGGACGTACGGACAGCTGCTAAGCTGCCGCCTCAAAGAGGGGTGAAAACCAAAAAATCCAGGTGAACCTTTGTGCCACACTGCCACACGCTCTCTCTCTCCCTCTCTCTCTGTCTTTTGAGAGACAGATGTGGCATGGATTTGGCGCGAAAATCACGGCAATTGCTGCATGCGGGCCTGGGCCTACCTCACATCAGGAATGAAGTGAATGGAGGAGCAGCTGTCGTTTTCCCTTGCTGCTGCTGCTGCTGCTGCTGCTGCTCCTTGTGCTCTTTTTGGCAACTTCTTGCGCAATTTCATGGACATAGACAACTGACAGCCCAGGAGGGGGCACGTGTAGGAATGACAGCTGGGGTCTGGGATCTGGGGTCTGGGATCTGGGGCTTGGGGCTTCGACAGTTGATTCGACACTCGAAACTCAAACTAAAAATCAAACTCAAACTCAAAGTGAAGTCAAGAGACAAACGAAATCATAAAAATGAATGCTGTTCATAGATATATCTTCTTTTTGTTTTTTGGGTAATATATATATAGAATTAAGTAAGTAGTTATAATGTGGTTAAGGTTAAGGCATGGTGGCATGGTGGCATGGGGCAGGGGTGCAGCTTACTTACCGGAAATTCGAGAACCATTTCACCAATTGTGCTGTGTTGTTCTTGTTGAACTTGATGTCCGGGAAGTACATCTTGAGCACCGCGGAGCTCGGATAGCGCACCCAGAAGAACATCAGTTTGGCCTTGCGCAGGTGCATCGGTGTCAATGTAGAAGAGTGCAGGGGAGTCAAGGATTCGCAATGCTTGCTAGATTTGTGTGTGTAAATGGGGGAATAGAGGAGAGGGTGGGTGTGTTGTTGTTATGATGGTCGATTGTCTTTCCAAATTTCCATGTTCGTGTGTGGCAGCGAACGACAGAAAGAACGCTGAGTACGATGATGATGAAGGGGGCACAGAGTGCTGTGCTCTGCTCTGCTGCTTCGATTGGCAAATGTCTAACGTGTGGGGCGGGGGGGCGCTGCACTTTCGAGTGCCAATAATGAACGTCTAAGGGTGCCAGAAGGTAGGCAAATGTGCAGCCCGTTCTCCGACTTATAAACTGATTGAAAGCACACACACAGCCAAGAGCCCAGCCAAAAGAGGGTAACGAGTGCAGTCGATTGGCTTGGGCTTCGGCTTGGGTCTGGGCCTGGGCCTGTTCATCATTGATTTTTCCGTTTGGTTTTTCCGATTTCTCTGCTTTGCTCTGCTGCTGTTGCGAAATGCAACTCAAGCCCCCAGACCCCAGAAGAGGGTCTACGACGATGACTGCTACTAGCTACTGGCTACTGGCTACAGCTACTGGCTACGATGATGACGATGATGTGGATGTGAATGTGGCTGACTTGAGGGTCTCGCTCTCTCCCCAGAGTGGGGTTGCTGGCGCAGGTTGCCAATAAATAAGGTTTTGATTACATTTTATAAAAGAATTTAGTTGGGGAAAATAAATAAACTGAAGAAGACACTTGATTGGTTTCATTTTGTCCGTCGAACGGGTTAAGTACCTTCTCCCCATCTCTAGCCCACTCTGCTCTGTTCTCTCTCTCTCTCTCTCTCTCTCTGTGTTCTTTCTTTCGTTCTATGCCACACACACACAATATAGAACTAAGTGGAAAACTCACTTGACCATCAGCATGGACTGCTGCTCGTACTGCTCTTGTTGCTGTTTGTAAAAGGATATAGTAGGCTGCATGCCATCGAATGACATGTCCGCCGAGTTGCACTCGGACTGGCGATCCTGGGCGTCCATGACGGCCCGCAGGCAGGTCTTGTAGTCGGGCGATCCGCCGTGATGGGCGGCAGCTAGGAGGGCGGGATGCAGCATCGATGGCGGATGGGGCAGCGGCGGGGAGTCGCGCGAGTCCATCAGCGCGCCGAGGCTGCCGGGCGGACTGGAGGAGAGCTTCATCTGGTGCTGGTGGTGGTGCTGGTGCTGGTGCATCTGGGCGGCTGTCGGCTGGCCGCCCGCGTGCGGATTGAAGAAGGGACTGTAGGGCGAGAAGACCTTGGACTCGTGCAGCGAGGGATTGGGAATGGCCACCGATGTGGGCAAGGACACTGGCATCATGGGCGGCGGTGGTGGCGGCGGCTGCTGATGGTAGGCTCCTCCAGCCACTCCTCCTCCTCCGCCGCTCTGACTCCTGCCTGTCGGGCTCTGGGCGGGCGTGGCATTGCTGTTGCCTCCTCCGTTCGACTGCTGCTGCTGCTGCTGCTGCTGTTGTTGCTGCTGCTGTTGCTGCTGTTGCAGGGGAGTGGAGTTCTGCTGTCCGTTGGGCGGGACGACGCCGTCCTGGGCCAGGATGCGGCTGACGGTGCGCGGTGTGATGCGCGTATCGGTGACCTTGTGGCGCTTCTTCTTGGGCGTCACCACCAGACTGAGCGCCTCGTTCTGCTCCAGCTGCTGCTGCGTCTGCTGTGCGCTCTGCTGCTGCTGTTGCAAGCTCTGTTGCTGCTGCTGCTGTTGCTGCTGGGCGGCCTGCTGCTGCTGCGGATCGGGTGGCAGGCAGAAGGGTCCGGTCATCGAGTTGTAGAGCGCGGCGGCGGCCACCGGATTCATGCCCTGCGGCGTCTTGGGCGCCTGGAACATGGCAGCCGCTGTGGGCGAAGGACGAATGTGAGGAGGTGGTATATTAAGGGTACTTAAGCTACTGTTGTTAGTCGGATTCCCCGGGCTCTGGTTAGTACTAGTACTCTCCCCCGCCTGCTGCTGTTGCACATTCTGTTGCTGTTGGTGCTGCTGCTGCTGCTGCTGTTGGGCGGACATTGCTGCCGCTGCGGCCGCATGGTGCATCTGCAGACCCATCGCTGCCGCCGCAGCAGCGGCTGGGGAGGCAAACGACAGCTGGTTGCCATTGAGGCGGGGGGCGGCTATCAGCTGCTGGCAATTGGGGGGCATGGCATGGAGATGTTGCACATTCGGCGGCTGTTGCTGCTGCTGCTGGGGATTCTGTTGAGGTGGCTGCTGCTGCTGCTGTGGCACGTTCTGCTGCTGCTGCTGCTGTTGTTGCTGCTGCTGCTGCTGCTGTGCATTGGCCACGCTGACCACCGCTGGCGGCATTGGTGGCATTGGCGGCTGGGGGGGCATTTGACTAGGGGCTAGGAGTAGTGAACCATTATTACCTGATTGTGTGGTCGGCGTGGGGCCGTTCTGGGCTCCGGGTCCTCCTCTGTCCGCCACTTTTGTGCGCGGCGACTTGCGGTCGAGTATCTGCGATGCCAGCAGCAGATCCTTGTTGAGCTGCTCGGCGGCGGCTGTCACCGAGTCCCCCTGCTTGCTGAACAGCCTCCGCTGGTGGACGAACCGCGTCACGATCGTGTCCACAAGCGCCGACAGCGAGGTGGTTATCTCCGACTTCAGGACGTCCGCCAAGCCCTCGAGGTCCGTGCCGGACATGCGCATCATCGAGTTGTTGTTGCTGTTGCGCAGCATCTGGAATTTCTCCGACAGCTCGGACTTGAGGGCGCTGTGTGCGGCGGCTCCACCCAGTCGCGTGGGCAGTCTCGCCGGTGCCGGATGGTGCATCTGTGGGGGCCTCGGCGCCGTGGCCACATGTTGCTGCTGCTGCTGCTGCTCCATTTGCTGTTGCTGCAGCTGCTGCAAGTGCTGCTGCTGGCGCTGGATCTGCTGCTGTTGCTCCTGCACCTCCTTGCGGCGTTGCTCCTGCTGCTCCTGCTCGAAGCGACGCTGCTGCTCCTGCTGCTGCTGTTGCTGCTGTTGTTGCTGCTGCTGCTGCTGCTGTTGCTGCTGCTGCTCGGCCGCCTCCTTGGCCATGCGTGCCTCCTGCTCGAAGAAGAACTGCTGGTACATGGCCGCCGCATGCGACATGTCGCCCATGTGCTGCAGCAGCGGAGGGAAGCCCTGCGGCAGGGCGGGATGCCCCACCAGGGGATTGTGCAGCTTGCTGGACATCATCTTGGACATCATTTGGGAGAGCATGTTGGTGCTGTTGCTGGGGGCGCCACTCTCGCTCAGCGCCGTCTTGGGCTTCGGTGAGCTGGAGCCCGCCCGCCCGTCCTGTCCGCCAGCCTCTTCCTTGTGGGCGGGACTGATGTCGCCGCCGGTGAGCGTGGGGGAGGGCGACAGCTCAATGTTGTCACTGCTGCCATTGTCCTGCTCTGGCTCCTGTTCCTGTTCCTGTTCGTGCTCCTGCTCCTGTTCCTGCTCCTGTTCCTGTTCGGGGTCTATGTCCTGCTCTGCGTCCTGGTCGTTGTCCAGCTCCTGGCACTCGGACTCCTGCTCCATGCGGGTGCACAGCTGCACGTACTTCTGCTGCATCTCGGCCAGCTGCTCCTGCATGGACCGCAGCTGCGACTTGAGGGCGTTCTTCTCGACGCGCTTCTGCTGGATCTGCGGCGACTCCAGCTCATTCGACTGCTCGCTGTCGTCCTGGTCGAGCATCATGCTCTGCAGATTGAGGCCAAAGTTGAGGCCGGCGGCGGCCGCCACATAGCGCTCCATGGCGTGCTGCTGCGGCTGGTAGAGCTTGCGCTTCTTGCAGCCATTCACCTGCAGCTGACCCGCCTGGACAATCGAGGAGGGACTGCAGCGCATCCCCGAGACAATGTTCTCGACGCGGGCGCGCTTCAGCTCCATGCCGGGCTTCTTGAGGCAGCCCTGGTCGCGCTTCTGCTCCACACAGTCGTCGTCCTCGTCGTCGTCCAGCACATCGTCCTTGCTGTTGTCCAGCAGCATCATGTCCGAGTGCGAGGGCGAGGCCAGCGACTCCAGGTCCGAGCCGCGCGCCGAGTGCATGCCCAGCAGCTCCGCCTCGTCCAGCATGTCCTCGATGGACTCCTTTTTGGTGGCCAGCTGCTGCAGCTTCTGCTGCTGCTCCTCCACAGCGCTGCTCTCCCCGACTGGCGTCTCGTCCTCGCCATCAGCCTCCGCCTCTTCGCGGGCGGCCCGAACTGTCCATCGAGTCCGAGGACTTGCGTCGCAGGCTGCCATCGCTGGCCAGGCTGTGGCTGCTGCTGTGGCTGCCACTTCCGCTGCGACTGCTGTGGCTGCTGCCGTGCGGCGACTGCTGCGGCTGGGGCACCGTTTGGGGCTCGCTCTTGATCTTGATGTCCGCCATTTCCGTGTCCTCGATCAGGTTGATGCAGTCCATGTTGTTGTTGTTGTTTGTGGCTGCCACACTGTTGTTGTTATTGTTGTTGTTGAGCTTCGTGTGGAGCTGCTGCTGCTGCTGCTGCTCCTTCTCCTGCTGCTGCATCTGCTGCTGCTGCATGGCGGTGCGCAGCTCCTGGTCGAGTTGCATCAGCTCCTTCTTGCCCTGCAGTATGTTGCGCAGCATGTGATGGGCCACCAGGTCGTGCTGCAGCTGCTGGTCCCCGCTGCTGGCGCCGCCGTTCAGCGAACTCACCGAAGCCGCTCGCGGCGGCGATCCTCCGGCCACATCGGCGGCAGAGGCTGCAGCGGAGGTCGCCCCATCCAGGGAGCGATCGCTGCAGGCCGACACCCGACGACTGCTGCCGCCCTTGGGCGAGGAGGTGGCATGGTGCGAGTGGCTCGAACTGTGCGCGGATCCGGGCGAGATCGAGGCGTTCAGGCCGTTGCTCAGCGGCGTGCCGCCGCTGCCCGGAATGCTGTTGTTGTTGTGCAGCAGCAGCTTGGATGTGGCATTGGAGGTGGCATTGAGGCTGCCGACGAGGCCTGCGGCACTCAGCAGCTCGGCACTGGTGGCCGTCTCCATGGCGGCGGCCAGCATGGCGTTGTCCAGGCTCTGGGGCAACCCGCTGGTCGCGTCCTGTGCCTGTTTCATTTGCCGGCCAAAGAGCTCGTTCAGCATCTTGGCCGATGAGCCGCCGAACAGGTTGCCAAAGGCAGCCGTCAGCAGTGACGAGGCGGAGCCGGAGCCGGAGCCCGACACGGATCCGGAACCGGAACCGGGTGAATTGCTGCTGGCGACCGGCGACTGTTGCCCACCGCCCACTGCAGCGGACTGGTGGCTGGGATTGAGGCTGAGCGTGGGGCTCGTGTTGGCCGTGCTGTTGGCCTGCGGTTGGGGTTGGAACAGGGCTCCACCAGCGGCACCCGCAGCGGCCGCAGCAGCGCTACTCATGAAGCCAGCAGCGGTTGCCGTTGTGCCGCCGTTGTTGCTATTATGATTGTTATTATTGTTATTGCTGTTACTGTTGCTGTTGCTGTTGCTTGTTGTCTGTTGCTGGTTGTCTTTGCTCAAGGATCTGTGGCGCGAACGACGATTCACTTTGCTGGCACTACTACCGGATACGGATACGGATACGACGCTCGCGTTTGAAGTCTTCGAGGTGGCTGTCGCTGGCACTAATAATTTTTTAGCCGCGCACGTTGTTGTCTTGCCGACGGCCGATGACTGAATGATTTGCCGACTGCTGCGCGGGCTGCGATGGTTGCGACTGCTCCGAGTGCTGGCGGTGCTGCTGTTTGCCTTCGTGGCTGTGGCTGTGGCGGCGGCGACGGCGGCGGCTTTTCCGCTGCTGCTGTTGCTGCTGCTGCCTTCGCAGCCTTCGAGCACGACGACGACGTCGTCCGAGTCGTCCGAATCGCAGTCGTTCGGCTGCTGAAGTTGTTCCTTCTCTTTCTGTTCCTTCTCCGCCGCGCTTTTGCTCTCGCCGGAATTCGCCGTGTTGCTGCTGCCGTCGCCGTTTATCTGTGACTGTGCGTGTGTCTGCTGTGTCGGCTGTGTCTGTATCTGTGTTGGTGTCGTATGTCCGTTGCTGCTTGAGTGTGGTGGTTGCGGCTCCACGACTGCCTTCAGCAGCACGTTGCTCTCATCGCTGTACAAACCGAAACAGTCCGCGTCGTACTCCTCTGATGACATCATAAGATGATGCCAAACAGCAGCAGCAGCTCTCTCTCTTGCCACACAGCTCTCCGAGCTCTCTGCTCTTTGTCTCTGTGTGTCTCTGTGTCTCTCGCTCTCTCTCACTCTCTCTCTCACTCTCTGTGTTGGTGTTGTTTCTGCCCCTCAGCAACCCTCTGCTGCGATTTGCTGGCCTGCTCGTCGTACCCCTCCGAGTGAGTCGCCGTATGCGTGATTTCAAGTTTAAGTCTGTGGACAGATAGATAGATAGATAGATAGATCTATCTTTCGCCTCGTTTGCCTCTCTCTCTGTTTTTGTTGTATCTGTGTCTAGTCCGAGTGGGGTTTACTTGCTGGTATACGTATACGTATCTGTATACGTATCTGTATTAGAGTATTTGTATCTTTATCTGCTGTTTCTCCGCTGTGTGCGTCGTGCTTAGCTTCAGGTTCAAAACTTTTCCTGCTCGCGGCAGTCCTGGTTCTGGTTCTGGTTCTGGTCCTAGTCCTGGCCCTTCTCCTTCCTTCCAGAGATTCCTTCCCTGCTTCCCCTTGCTTCCTTGTGCGCCAAAACGTTGAAATTTTGCTTTCGCTCAACTTGTTGGCCGAAATGTTCCAGCTCAAAGTGCCTCCTCCTTGACCGGTTGACGGTTCGCTCGACAGTTCGGCGGACACTTTGATTTTGCGTCTGCGTTTTCTACGTTTTTTTCTGCGTTTTCTAATTGTGAATTTTGTTTTGAATTTTCTTCGTTCCACCACCACACACATGCGAATGTCCTTTGCATTTAATTTTTATTTGGATTTGATTTTAATTTCCCGTTTGTTGCTTCCCTTTTCCTGGTCCTGGTCCTGGTCTTCTCTCTTTCTCCGTTTTCCCTTCCAGTTGTTTTCGATTTTCTCAAAAGATTCTCAAAAAGTGTTTTTCGATGCTGCTTGGTTCGAAAATTTTGAGTCTTTTTTTTTGTCGTATTTTTTGTCGTTTTTCGTGGTTTTTATTCGTTTGGTTTTTTTTGGTTTTTTGTTTTTGGTTTGGTTTTCGTTTAATAATCCTTTGCTTGCGCTCAAAAATCTTTCTGCAAAATTCAAATTCAAGTAGAGGAAGATTCAGTCAGTTATAAGCAGTAATAAAAAAAGGGCGAATGTATGGGCGGTGGGCAGGGTGGCAGGGTGGCAGGGGGGAGGAGCTGCTTCTTAAATGGAAAGTAAAAGTGGCAGGCCAAAAGCTTTTGGTTTGGGTGCACCACTTGATTGGTGCTCGGTTTGGGGGGGTGCCTGAAGAAGGTGGTGGGTGGGTGGTTGGGTGGCTGTGAGGCTGCCATGGAAGGGGTGGCAGGGCTTGGCTTGTGGGTTGGGTCTGCTGGGGCGTGGGGTGGTGGGGTGTTGTGTCCTTAATTCAGCAGTAGCCAACCCTCTCTAACCCCCCAGACAGGTTTTTATCTAATTTCTCCACTTGAGCTTATTTTCGCCCTCTCCCTCTAGCTCTCTCCCTCTCTCTCTCTCTGTCTGTCTGTCTGTTTTTGTGGGTGTTTGTGTATGTATGGGTGTGTGGGTGGGGGTGTTCTGTCACCAGATACCCGCCCCCTTTTTCTATGCCCAAAACAGCAAACAGCAACAAATAAAGATAAGTCATTTCGTTTTCGCTGATAAACAAGTTTGACTTACTTTTCCGTGCACGCAGCAAGGGGGAGCGAGAGAGAGAGAGAGAGGGACAGAGAGCAGTTACAGATACACACAGACAGACAGACAGACAGACAGATAGATGGACAAACAGACAGATGGATAGATGGACAGACAAAAAGATAGATATAGTATATACTTTGCATATGGCCATGGGTCGAATGGAGTCGAATGGAGTCGAATGCGTAAGCACTGGAAATAATCAATAAGAGAACTTTGGAACCCACAAAACCCACAGCACCGAAATGCGTCAATCTGCTGAAGGGCCTAACTATCTATCGATCATGCCCAGAGGAGCAGAGGCAGAAGCAGAAGCAGGAGTATCTCTTGGCTGTAATTGTAGCTGCTACGAATGCTACGCATAATAATATTTGCCATTTTGGGCAGTTTCCAAGAACTGCAGCCACTCCGCACAGAATCCTCCCCTTGGACGGGGCAAGCGACGACTTTTTCGGGACGACTTCAATTGCATTGGAATGCAGGACGGGTGAGAGCAACCCGCCCGTAGGCCCAAGCCAATGTCAACAGAAGGGCCTCTCCACGCCACGCCGCGCCGCGCCGCGACACACCACTCCACCCCTATTATGCCCAAGAGCCCTGCCCTGCCCTGCCCTGCCGGGTCCTGCCTTTGGGCAACTGTACTTTCTCGTTCTCCTGCAGCTTGCAAGGAGCGTCCAGAGGGAAGAAACAGGCAACAGCCACCCCTATTTAGGGCATATATTCAGGACTTATTAAGCTGGGGAGGTAGACGGAGGTAGACGGAATTCCAATGCATTTCGGATCGAGAGCGCCGATCTTTTTGGGTTCTCTGAATATGTCAAATTTACCACAAACAAAGCCTTATTTTTCTCTGTCGTCCATCATAGATCCTCCTGCAAAGAGAAGAGAAATTAAAGTTAGTCGGAGAGTGATTTGAGGGCATAAAAAGAGTAGCTATAGATGGCTAAAGGGAGAGCCTCTGTGCCAGGCTCTGATTCGAGCCCTGCCATATGCCAGCGCACTTGAAGATTTCGCTGCATAGACAGTTGGCATTCGATGAATACTTCTCGCAAGACTTCAATGCAGAGCGTAGTGAATGCTTTCCTTACAGTTGCAGTTACAGCTATAGCTACCCAGCCAAGTATATCCTTAGATACGTCGATAGAGACACAAGTTCAATGCACTTAAGGTCCGCTGGGTCTATGGGTCTATGGGTCGTGGGTCTTGGGTCTAGGAGTGCGTTATCAATAGGCGCAGCAGCAGCAGCAGCAGCAACCCCTCGCGAGAGAGGCAGCATATGGCAGTGGCGGTGGCGGTGGTTCAAGAAACAACAAAAAGGAGCTAAAGAAAGTTGCCTGCAACTGCAACGGCAACGGCAACTGCAGCTGAGGCGAAGTTCCACCTACAAGCGGCAGCAGCAGCAGCGCAGATAATTACGACCTTAACACATTTTCCTGCTGCTTCGTACTTTGCATGCCAAAAGGGGATGAGGCATGAGTCGCAGGGGGCAGGGGGCACGGGGCACGGGGCAGGGTGTATCTCAAAGTGTGCTTTGGAATGTGCCTTCACAGATCGCGGCACACGGTAATGTACTCGTCGTTGAACGAAGTGTGGCACGGCCAGCCATGTGTTCGCATTCGCGTTCTCTCTCTCTGCCCCCCCTCTATGACTCTATCCCCTCATGGTGCCCTCCGCCTATCTCTGTGTATCTCTGTCGCAGACGGGTGTCATCATTAAAATATGCTTTGGGCGCATAGCCACAGCCACACAGTTCGACTCCAGCTCGAGTCTGGCGACACTTGGACCTGGCCACATGAAAAAGTGGGTTGTAGCAGCAGCAGGAGTAGGAGGAGGGGGCGCAGAGTGGAATTGCGTTACGGTCAAGTGACTCGGAAATCCGTTAAAACAAAAAACTATTTCTAGCTACCTCCCTTCCTCCCTACTGTCCCTGTACCAATTAGGCATTATGATTCCATGCCGCGCTCTGCAGATCCATTTCGGTAGATAATGCCAGAGAGCAGCAGAGTTTCAATGGAAATGGCAAATGGCAAATCACGATTGGAGATTGGAGCGAGGAATGCGAATACGGAACTGAAATTCAATCTGCGACCGCCAGGCCAACGCCATGGGCCCCTATATTGACGATCGCCAGGGCCAACAGCTGATAACCGAGAGACAGGGAGAGAGAGAGAGAGAGAACACAGGGGGAAAGGGAACGTGCCACAAGCACACCTGGACTCTCGTCTATGCCTCAATGCGCGTGCGCACAAGCTGGCGATCGGAGGAGTGGAGTGGGGGCAAGGAATCGAGGAAGCGAGCAAGCGAGGGGCACCCAGGCAGACGCCAGAACCAAAGGGCGTTGCATTCTAGACGGCGGTGGTTGACATTCATCCATCCATCCAACCATCCATCCAACCATCCATCCAACATTCGTATTCCCATTTCCACTCCCGCTGCACGATCCGATTTTTACCTGATCTCATTTCCTTTTTGGCTAGCAGCATTAGTAGCGAATATTTACCCTAACGGGTGATGGTGGCGTTGTCGGAAGTGGAAGTCGATAAAGTTTTGAGAAAACACCTTTCAACTTGTTTTGGCATTCATTTGCACACTGCCACAGCAGTGCCAGCAGTGCCAGCAGATTGCAGTCTCAGTTGCAGCAACAGAGAAGGAGTAGGAGAAGGGGAAGCAGGGGGGCAGAGGGGCAGGGGACTGTGTGGCGTGTTCTAATAATCCTGCCACAACACACATTAAAATTGTTGCTATGTTGCCCGCAAAAGTTTTCTGCTGGCAGCCGTTTCTGTGTGTTCGTTGCATGTTTTCCATTCCATGAGAATTGGCAGCACACAACTTTGTGAGCAACTGAAGCGAGAGAGAATTGTGCTAAAAGAAAATGTCCTTCTCGGTGTTCGCCGGCTGTGTCTCAGCTCAGGGCGAGGATTTTATGCGAAAACTTTTGCCTGGCACTTGCCAAAAGGCAACCCCTTGGCCACCCCTTGGCCACCCCCTTGCATTCATTGGGGCTTGCAATGCAGTAAACTCGAATTATTATGATTCTATTGCAGCCTCCGTTATGGCTATGAATGCCGATGTGCTGCAAAAGGAGCATGAGGCATGTGGAGGCAGGCATGCGGTCATGGAGCCATGGAGTAGGCTCCTTTTGGCTAAGCCCTCGACTGCCAGATAAGATACAGATACAGAGATACAGAGATACTCGTGCGATACATGGAAACACACTCTCAGAGATATCGGCGGGCGCTGTGCCTGGTGCTTTGCCCGCCATATGGCGGGCCATAGATACGACATTTTGGGTCTGCACTTAGCCGCCGCCGCCGTCGCCGCCGCCACACTGAAGTAGCTGCTGGGTGGGGGGGTATATCCGATCTGAGCACAAATTGTGGCAATGCATGGTGCATAGGGTATGCCTTTGGTCTACCCCTTTTGCTTTCTTGTCGTGCTGTTGCTTTTCAGACATAAGCACATTTTGTGGTCGCTGTTTGTCGTGGCTGTGGCTGTGGCTGAGTTCTGTTGGCTTTTTATTGTCTTTCAGCGCTTGATTAGATAGCACATAGATACACCGCAGACACAGACACACATACACAGGCATAGGCACAGGCACACACACATACACAGGCACCGGGACATGCATAGCTACAGATACGGCTATGGACAGGACAGGACAGAAAGCACGCAATGGCAGCAGGAACAGCAACAGAAAATGGCCATATGTGGCCAAGTTGCTGGCCCTCTACTACCTCCCACCTTGCACCCCCGCTCATGCTCATTTTTGTGCCCTCGGACTTTTTTGTTTTGTTTGGACAACGGCCGATGCCTTGGTTTTCCTTTGGCTTTTTCACATGCATCCAGCGGTCGAGGCGAGGCGAGTCGAGTCGATGAGTGAGGCTTTTGTCAGGCAGGGCAGGGCAGGGCAGGCACCTGTGCACCCACTGCCCCACCCCCTCAGCCAGCTTCGTGTCTCTAGTGCTTATCGCGCTTTTAATATCACGGAATACAAAAAAAAAAAAAACAACAGAAGGAAAAAGCGTACGAAGAGTGTGGGGAGGGGGTGCTGGTGCTGGTGCTGAATGCATGCCTAACGTGTGTGTCCGTGTCCCATGTCCCATGTCCAGTGTCCTGCCTTTGGAGGTGGTTCCTATCTATGCAGATATCTTTCTCTTTCTCTTCCTCTGTATCTGTATCCCAGTGTATCTATGTATCTGTGGCTCTGTGTGTGTGTGGGTGCATTAAAAACATTTTCATTGTAATCAAGCGTACTTTCTTTTATTATTATTATTTTGCCTCTCCCTCTCTCTCTCTGTCTCTCCCTCGCTCTCTCTCTCGCTCTCTCTTGCTGTCCTGCCACTAACGACGCAAATTACTCAAATGTATCTGCCAGATACTTTTTGTTTTCTGCCTCGTCTCTGGCTCTCTGGCTCTCTGTCTCTCGTCGCAGTCGTCGTCGTCGCTCATATATTATTTATTGATCGCGATAAGCGTCACGAAGCCAATTTCAAGCGTTAGCCAAATGATACTTCCTCCACCCTCCTCCTGGCCCCCTGACCACCTAGCACCCTATTGCCACCCACCTACTTGTACACGGCCCACACCCCCCACCCGCCACAACTTAATCGTAAGTGCTTTTTGCACTCGCTTCCAGCTAATTTCGTGTACAGTCGCGCGCGCTGCCAGCTAACATTCTCTGTCCCATCGCTCGCTCTAGCTCTGCCTTCAGAGGCTCACTCACTGATTTGCCCCCTCTCTCTCTTCGCTTCCGTTTTGGTGCGTGGCAGCAGCTCCTTACCCCTACCCCCTAACCACTACCCTACCCTACCCTACCCTGCTGAAATTAACGTTGCAATCAAAGGTAGACTTCATGCAGCTGGCAGATGTCGTCGTCGTCATCGTCGTCGTTCCTTAATAAGTCACCCCATGGGTCCCTCCCTCGGCAACACACATTTTCTCGAGGCTGAGGTGCTGGTGGTGGTGGTGGAGTGGTGGTGGTGCAAGCGTCTTCAAGACGCTCTGGGAAACCAACTGTCGTCGATCGTTCGGCCGTTATATTTAGGAGTTTGCTGCCGCTAGCTGGCCTGCTGCATGGCGTGTGCTGTATGGCCATGGAGCGTAAACGGAGTCACTCAGTGGAACTGCAGAAGTAGCAGAGACTTTGAGCCCAAAACCACCCAACCCATGCCCATTCCATGCCCACTTCTAGTGCCGCCGCTTCTTGCCTTCGCTTCTTGCCTTCGCTGCCTTCTTTCCTTCTGGCTTTTTGTAACGTATTTCATGGCGTCTATTTCTTACTTAACTTTTACCTTTGGGTAGGTGGAGAGGGGGGCGTGGAAGGAGCTTAAGGAGTGTAAGTGCTGGCACGCAATGCGCGACGCCTCCAAAGGTTGCCTGTGCTCTGAATAATTCAATTTCTCCTGTGTGTGTCCACTGTGTGTCCTGTGAATGTCCTGTGCGTAATGTGTCCATTTAGTCGGGGTCATTAAGAGACGCGTATGGCATACGCTTGCCCCCAGAGCGGGCATAAACACTTCCTTCCCACAAACCGAGGGAAACTTCCTTAACAAAACGCCTCCCTCCGCCTCAGCCCACCTAAGCCTTAGCCCACCTCCGCCCCAGCCCACCTCCTCCTACGAGGCAACCACCTGGCAGTGCCTTTGTGTGTGGGTGGTGCTGTTGGTTGACTTATTTTTATGACAAATGCGAGATATGTTAATGCGATAGGCGGACTGCCGGGCTGACTGCCGGGCTGTCTGTCTGTCGGTTATTAAGGAAATTACCCACACATGGCATAGAGCTGGGGCCCACGGCGTGGCGAGTCCTTTGAGTCCTTGAGGCTCGCGCGTACAAATATTTGAAGTTTCAATTTCATGCGGAGAGAGGCGCGAGAGGCGCGCATTAATAGAATACATATAGTCGCAGTGCGAGTGCGAGTCGAGTATCGTATGCCCTGCCTGCCTGCCACAGAGAAATGACTTCATGTCATGCCTTGAGATAATTAGAGGTTGTACCTTACAGTGGAGCCCCACAGCACCCACAGCACCCACAGCACCCACAGCCCACCCCGCTTTGAACACCCTATCTGCCCATATTCCAATTTGCTTTGCTTATCGCTGAGGACAAATCTGGTGTTCTCTTTGGCAGAGCAGAGCAGAGCAGGGAGGGAGTGAGAGGTAGAGAGAGAGCCACAGAGGTACATCCCGCCATTGCATGTCTGGAACCTTGGAGCTGGACACAGCTTGGGTGTCATTTGCCTCCACTTTGTAGTGCTGTGATGTGACTAAGGCTGAGTCACCTTCGAGTGCTCGGACTCGGGACACGGACTCAGACTCGGAGGCGTACTAAATTTGTTTAAATTCATCTGCGTATCAACAAATTGATTGTATTTAATTCAATTGAACTCATGTGAAGAGTCCACTCAAATGAAAGGCATCAACACAGAGAGAGGAAGAGACACAGAGAGAGGCAGAGACACAGAGAGGCAGAGACACTGAGAGGCAGAGACACTGAGAGGCAGAGACACAGAGAGAGGGAGAGACACAGTGAGGAACACCCACTATCGAGCGGGCGAGCGAGCGAGCGAGAACTTCTCTGGTTGGGTGGCGGGAGGGGGCACCAAATTGACTTGAATAATGAAATTTGCTGCTAATAAAAGCGGACTGCGATTCGGCATGGCATTCGGAACAGGCAGCAGCAGCGGAGCAAGGAAGGAAGGAAGGAAGGAGCCTCTCCTGTCGAATGGGTTTCGTTTTCATAACAAATTGAGTTCAAAAAGGAATTGGGACAGGGCTGGGGCAGTGTAGGGCCGAGGGACAGCGAGTCAAAAAGTCGCAATAAAATCTTGTAAAGCATAAAATTCAATTTCAATTGTTCAGCCAGCAGCAGCAGCAGCAGCAGCCAGCACCCATCTTGCAGGCATCCAGAGGCAGAGTCTTCCACTGCCCCTCCTGCTTTGTGTGTGTTTTTGCTTTAAATGACAAAAAGATTTTCTTGATCAAACAATGGCAAATGTCGTCTGGACACTCTTTATCCATAGCTGCAGACGGAGAGATGGCAGAGGGAGGGAGAGGGAGGGCGAGGCACACAAATTGTTGATTTATGCATTGGAGATGAAATTCTTGGAAAACTTTTGAAGCCTTTTCCCCACTGGCTGGCTGGCTGGCACTTCTCATAATTGCAATGAAAAAACTACCTTCGGCAAGCAAGGAAGGGGCCTGCTGAAAATCAATGGCTGGAATGGCCCCCACAGGACTGCCTTCTGGCAGGTCTTCTGGCAGCTCCTCCACAAGTGACAGTTTCAATTAAAAATACGTTTAGAGGAATAGGGCTAAGAGGCAGGCAGGCAGCCGCTTAATCGCAGAGTCACAGCCAGAGAGAGTCCCTTCGTGGGGCAAACAAAACTCAAGTAGTCGAAAGAGAGCAAAGAGCAAAAGTCGTCCAGTGGACGTTGGGTCGGGTCGGGGGATTCATTATGATAATTTAGTTGCTGGAGAAGCTGCGCGCCGCTTGACATTTGAAGAACTCTGAAGAGCCGCCCCCAGCCAGAGGAGCAGCAGCTACAGCCACAGCCAGAGCTACAGCCAGAGCCAAAGCAAGGAAAACGCGCAGATACTCGCAGGACATTAATGGAATTAAATTTGTGGAAAATGGTTTTGCATTATGTGGCAAGGGGAACTAGAAAGGGATTCAGATTCAGTTTCAGTTTCAGATCGTTATTGAGTGAGGAAGGGGTCGGTGGGGGGGGGAGGTAGAGGGAGTGCCGTGCCGTGTCTCCTATAGAAAGTTGAGTGGCCGATGGCCACCACGTGCTGCAGTGTACATCATGAGCGAGGGCTGGGTTCAACCTTAACAACCACTTGCTGCAGGGGCCTCTGATTCCCTCCCCCTCCCCCTCCCCCACTCCACTCCACTCCTCTCCGCTTCAGGCACTGTGACAGCTCGTCGTCAGCTGGCATCATAACTCAGTTGGCATTTTGTGGCAAGAGGCGAGTCGAGTCGAGTCCAGTTCGGTTCTGTTTGGTTCGGTTCTTACGGCTGCAGTCAGTGAGAGTCAGAAGGCTGCTTGCAGCACTTAATGAGCACATCCGGTGGATGCACTCCGCCCCGTTGCCCCGTTGCACTGCCCATTGCAGTGGCCTTGCATTGCTTCATTGCACTTTACATTAAAGTCGCGACATTACACAATACTCGTACGAACGAGAACATTAATGTTCATTAGTGTTCGTCCATATCTTAGGGTTGTCCATAACCCATAACCCATAACCCATCCCCCCGCCCGCCATCCATATCCATATCCATTTGGGCTGTCGATGTTGCTGCTGCTGCTGTCGCTGTCGCTGTCGCTTCTGTCGATTCGGATGTCAATCGACTTGGCTCTGTGCTGTCCCACAAGGTGAGGTGTCAACGCAATGCGACGCTTCATGCTCAATTAAGGGAGGGGAGAGCCGAGCCGAGCAGAGCAGTGGAGAGGTCACTCGTTCGCGGCAGGCATCTTGGAGTCGGAGTCGCAGTTGGAGAGCGACAGTGGAAGAAGAATCTTTGGAACGTAATTGAAACCCTGCTGGCGTCTTCTCCTTTATTTTTTCTTTTTTCTCTCGGTTTGCTTCTCCAGGAAGTGCAGGCAACCGCCGTGACGTTTCCCTTGTTCTTCTTCGCTCCTTTTGTAGCTGCCAACCCGCGCCCCACCAGCCAGCACCTTTGCCCCCCCCTCCACTCGCCCCTTTGCACCTTTTTCACTTTTTGAGTTTTGGTTTTGGCTTTGGCCTTTTGTCTCTTGGCTCTCGGCTGGGGGTTTGTCTTACGGCTTCGACTTGACCTTTTGTTTGTGTTGCGGTTCATTAAGGCAACTCGAAACCCTTTAATTGTCTTTTCTACTTGCCCCCGCACTGCTCCCTGCCTGCTGCTTGCCCCCTTCTTTTGCTGCTGCTTCTTCGGATGGATGGATGGCAGCCTGAGAACTTTTCCGAGTTTGGACACAGATTTCGGGCACTGAGAAAAGAGCGAGAGGGAGGAAGAAGGGAAGGAAGGAAGGAAGGAAGGGTGGCTCTATTTGTTATGGCAGTGGCACAGTGGACTCCTCCAGCAGAATTAGTTGATTTATGAATTATGACAATGTAGAGCAGCACTCGGGACCAGAGAGCAGCGCTGGATAATGGCAATGATGATCGCTGCTGCTGCTGCTGCTGCCGCTGCAGACAGACTGTCTACAGAGCTGCGGTCTAAGCTGCCGGATATTCTAATAAAGGCAGCCATCAGCCTCCAGTTGCAGCCTCTAGCCTCCCGCCTCCCGCCTCATGGCTGCTGCTGCAATTGTGTACGGTGGATGGACTGCACTGGACTGGACTGGACCCTCCTCTAGTCGAGTCGATGCAGATTTAACACTTCTTGTCAGATGTTGATTGAAGCAGCCCCTAGCAGAGCAATCCTCAGCCTCAGGCCTCAGCAGCCATCGAAGAAGGAACCAGCAATTGTCGAATGCGGAACTATAACTATGTATGGACACGACACACAGAACTTTGGGCAGCTGCTGCTGTCACTTGTGGCATGGATGGGGCATGGGAACTACTCACTGCTGCGGCTGCTGCTACTGCTACTGCTGCATTCAAATTAGTGCAATCAACTTATCTTGTGCGTATCTGCAAGTGCTGCAAGTGCTGCAAGCCACTTGCTGGCAATTGTATCTTTGTATCTAACACTTCAATTGTCCAGCAGCCTCAGCTACAGCCACAGCGGTGGGAATTTGTCTACCTCCCCCCCTCAAAGGAAAAACTATTTAAACGCAAAAGGAAATTATTAAAAATTATTACCCAGCGACCAAGCGATCAAGCGACCCTTTGGCCGTGTGAAAAGCGCACCCTCGCCTTCTCCTCCACCCCCCCGGATACGGGTAGCTGTGATCTTTGTGAAAATGGAAATGGAAATTGCTTCCTCTGGTCTGCTTTCGGGGCATTGGTTCTGCTTCAAGGCGCCTTCCGGGGGCGGCTCAAGGTGCACTATGCGGCATAGCTTTACATGATTCGGCGGGTTTCGTTTGTTCCCAGCTGCCCGCTGCCTGCCCAACTAACTTTCCTCCCTAAACACCCTTACTTTGGGACTCCCTCCCCTCCCTACTTGGTGCTCCTTCTGAGGTCCTGTGAGAACGGCGCTGAATGGTAAGTAAAGCGTGAAGTTAAGGTTTGGTTGTTGCTTCGGTTCCTGTTCCTGTTCCCGTTGCTGTTTCTGTTCCTTCACTGGCTTTGGCTTTGGCTTTTCCTTCTGCTGCTTGCCGTTTGCCTTGTTGCGTGTCAACGCCCTGGCACTTTTTGGATATCAAATGCAAGTTCATTGTCGCCACCCTCGGGCCGAATTCATTACTCGAATGTATCTCCCAGATGCAACCCCAAAGTGGAGCCGCAGCAGCAGCCCCCGAAATGTAGCCAAGAAAATCGAGCAAAAAAAAACCAAAAAAAATATAAAAAGCATCTTGAAAGGCATTGCACAAGATGATGGAGCGGCAAGCGGTTGGGGTGGGGTGGGGTGGCAAGCAGCAACTTGTGGCAATGCAACCGGCAGAGAAGAGAAGACAGCCCACACTGCTGCTGCAGCGCCCTGAAATGCCACACACAGAGGGTGGCTCTGGCATGCGGCAGGCGACGCAGCCTGGCTGCAGGATAATACACTGCAGCGAGTGAGGGGCAACAAGCAGCAGACGCGTAAGCTGAGCTACTGGCTGGCCATAGAGTGTGCCCTGATTCGGTGTTAGCCCCGCGGCAGGGGTGTTACCCCTTTTGGGGCCTGTCGGCTGTAAGGAGAGTCTCGCGGAGACAAAAGAAATTAAAAAGTGCATAATATGAATCTATAATACATAATAATAAAGCTTAAAAGCAGCATGGAGTCGCAGCGGAAGGAGCAGCAGCTGAAGGAGCAGCTGAAGGAGCAGCACAAGGAGCAGCAGCCTTGCCAGCTAGCAGCTAGCAAATAAGGGCCAAAAAGGGGTTGTGCCTCGTCCTTCGGCGAACAACAAGAAATGCAAACAGAAAATACAAAAATTTTCGTTGAAAAGAAATTAAAAATCTGCAAGATTTGCATTTTGACTCAGACCAGCCGTCAATGCCGCATGCCGCATGCCTCGTGCCCCACACCCAAATGTAATATATGTATAATATTTTACTGCTGCCCCCCCCCACTGCTACTCCCCCCTGCCCTGCCCAGCCCACTGCTGCTCTGCCGTAACGAAAAAAAAAAACTTTTGAGTGTTCACCTCAAAGTGCACTGGCGTGGACAGTGAGCACTCGTCCGGGGGCCTGGGAGATGATGGCTGGCCAGAGAGAGAGAGAGGGAGAGATGTTGGAGAGATGATGAGGATTCTGTTGGCTAAGCTGCTGCTGCTGCTGGCCAGCCTCTCGTCTCATTCTAATGATGATGGCAGCAGACAGCAGTCGGCAGTCAGCAGCTCTTTGATGGCTGCAGATGGAGCCAGAGTCAGAGGCCAGAGGCCAGAGGCTCCTTCACCTGGTTCTTGCTGCTCGTAGCTGCTGCTGCTGCTCGTAGCTTCTGCTGCTGTCAATTTGGTTCAATTTTAATTAATGAGCACACAATTCGCCGCATAATTTGCATTTCATATCTGTTGCTGTCAGTCCCTACCTCCCTCCCACCATTCAGCTCCATGACTCCCCCACTGCCACTCCCCACTTCCCACTGCCTTCTATGGCTCGTCTCGGCCTTGCCATTATCTAAGCATAATGGCATCGGACTGCGACTTGGGCCCGCTTAATTAAAGGCTGCCTCTGCAGGCAGCTCTTTATCTCTGAGTCTCTCTCTCTCTCTTTCTCCCTCTCCTCTCTTTTGGGCATAGAATAAACACAATATGCAAAGTTTTCCTTCCCTTGCCACTTGCCTCTTGCCACTGCCATTGAGCCCAGCGAGTCCATTGAAACGTGGCCCAGAAGAAGTAGAAAAATTCGAGCAAAGGAAAAGTGCAATTCATTTATTTGCGTTTCCTTCTTCAGTTGTGCCAATGGCAGTCTTCACCTGGCAACATCCAATCCCATCCCATCCCATCCCATCCCCTTCCATCCTGGGCTTCAACTCTTTTGGGCCGCTTCCAGCCTCTTTTTTTCTACACTCTTCTCTTCTGTTTTGTTGCTTCTTTCTTTCTTTTTTTTTTTGGGTAACGAGGCAAGGAGCAGAGCATCCCTTCCCACCGCCACCCTCATCCCTGAAGCTGCCTCATCTCATCTCATTCATATTTATGCGCTTTGTGGAGCGAGCCTGCTGCTGCTGCTGCTGCTCCGTCTTCTGTTTCTTGTCTCAGAACCCCGACTCCGTCTCCGTCTCTGTCTCCCATCTCCGTCTCCATCTCCGTGTGCAATGCACTTGTCAAAGCTTAATTGAAGGCAAGATTGCAGTCTGACTTTCACCCCTCTCCCATCTCCCATCTGCCTCTGCCTCTGCCACTCCCACTCCCCCCTCCCACTCTGTGTATATGAATGCGGCATATTTTCCCAACGACTTGGCAAAAGTCACTGCAACGTTGCTCAAACAAAGTGAAAGCCAAAGAAAAGAAATTATGAGGAGCACCCTGGCGAGGCGGCAGAGCAAGGGGCATATAAGGCAGGGGCTGGCATATGCAGCAGAATTAAATAAAAGAAGAGTGCGGCGAAGGGAAAAGCTGAAGAGACTTCAGGGAATTCTTATCCCTGGAAGAAAAGTTCTCGGGGCAAAGTGCTGCCCATAATTGCTGTGTGAATGCTAGGGTATCAACGGGTCCATCAATGCTGTATGTGTGTTAGCAGCGTAAACGATCTGCTAGCCCGTGCCCCCTTTGACCTGCCCTGCCCTGCCCAGCCTGCCTGCCTGCGCTTAGGCCGCAATTGGCAACAAAAAGAAACCAAAATTAGACAAAGACTCGGGGAATGGGCTCGAGACGAGACTCGACTCGACTCGGGTCGGGTAGGGTTTGCCGTTGCCCTACTCTCACACACACACACACACACACACACACACACACTCGAAAGCAAATAAGGAACGTCGGAGACGTCGACTCGGGAGTCAAAAGAATGCAGTTAAGCACACAATTGACATTTGAAACGTCAACTTGGGAAACCACTCGAGCTGAAGAAGTTGCATAAAAAAGTGCCTCCGTTAGGGGTTTCCTCTGCACTCCTCTCGGTGCACTCCGTCCTTAGGGATAAAGTGGAGGCCAAGCAGCAGCAAGGAGCAGGCAGCAAGGAGAAGAATACTGGCTTCTTTTCCTGGCAAACAGGACACACGGCACAGGCACAGGGCACAGGCAAAGGAGAGCAAAGGAGAGCAGAGCAGAGCAGAGCAGAGCCTCGGCTCTGACTGCAGTTTATTTGCTTGGCAAATAAATTTCCATGCAATGGCAGTGTGCTCCCTCCAGAGAGGGTGGTAGGGGGAAGGTGCTGCGCCTCTGTGGTGGCATAGGAAGAACACACATAGATGGGGGCCGGCCCACTGGGCGTATGAGTTATCTTTCTTTCTTGCCTCGTGCTGCCTCGTGCTCTCCATTCTAAGATAATCAACAAACGGCGGCTGATGCTGAAGACTAACGATGTGCGCATATCTGATTGCAGTTTACTGTTGCATGCATCATTAAAATGTGTCTGCAGCAGCACCCCCCTCTACACCCCTGCCACCCAGCCCTACAGCTGCTGCTGCAGCTTTTGCTGCATTTTCTTTTTATCCTACTTTGCTCAAGGTGCATCGTGCAACGCGGCACGGGGCACGAGGGGGAGGGGTCGCGTCTATTTGCATATGGGAGGAAACGGATTGAAAGACGCACGGCGTTCGCCTCCTTTTGAGGCTGCGTGTCGCTGAACTGTGGCACGAAAGGCTGCACCATTCTGTGTGTGGCGTGGCAAAAACTACAGAGGTTACTACTGGGGCAGGAGCAGGAGCAGCAGCAGCGGAAGAACTTTTAAAGCCCAAAGTTCTGAAGTCTATTGCCTGTGTGTGGATGGATGGATGGATGGATGGATGGGATGCTCCAAGCTGGCATCCCAGCTGCCTATTAAGTAACCCATGGAGACCACTTTGCTGCCAACTGCAGTGTGGCACGCACACACACTAATACACACACACACACACTGCATACAGATATTTCATTAAGTGCAGCAGAAGAAATAACTTTTGCTACATTTTCCAGCGCCCAAAAAAAGGGAAAAAAAAATGCAAACATAGTGGAGAATAATCCCCGTAACTCGGAGGCCTAGAAAACGAGTGCTGCTGCCTGCCTGCCTGCCAGCAGAAAAGGGTTCCAAAGTTCTGCTCGCTGCCCCCCCCCTGGCAGTTGCCTGCTGCTGCGACGACGACTCTTCACCTTCCAGCAGGCCTGCAACATTGGTGCAAATTTTTTCAACTGCAAGCGGCAGCAACTACCTCAGAAAATGAACACACATCTACGGCTCACATCTCGGCTATGCCTGAAAGGAGGTGACTGCATATCCCACAGCTGGGTGGGGGGTGGAGCGCTGAGAGGCTTGGAGTACTAACAAAAATTCATCCAGCGGCAGCTAAGAGCGCAAAAATTATGTTGCACACATTACGGCGTGCACACAAAAACAAAAGAAACTGCAGCGGCAACAGCAGCAACTTTCTGCAGCAGCAATTTTCTTCAGCCTCCCCAGCCCCCAGCCCCAGCCACTGCTAGCCCCCATCCTAGCCGACAGCCGCTGCAATTCGTTGCTACTTCTGAGTAAATTAACTGCATTTCTTCAGTGGCTGCTCCTCCTGCTGCTGCTCGTCGTTGCATATTTGGAGGCGCCATAGCCAGGCTGAAGGGCTGCCTGGCTGCCTGGCTCCAGGTGGCTGTGTATGTGGCTGCAGAAGGACGGCAGAAGGGCTGGACTGAGCTGAGCTGGCTGCAGAAGGGCGCCCAAAAGGGTTGCGAGTTGCAAAACAAGTTTTCCTTGTAGAAATTGTACTTTGCATTCGCATTAATTAATTAAAAATAAAATATATATAGAGACAGGGAGAGAGAAGGGAAGAGCGAGAGCGAGAGCGAAGAGGGGGTGGCAGAGTGGAGCTGAGAGTGGGGTGGCCACGCAGGGTGGAAGGGCTGCAGCCAGACGAAGAAGCAGAGGCAAGATGGACGCCCTGTAAGGCCCGCCCGCGCCCCGTGGCCAAAACTGAATGCAACGGATGCGAAGACATGCCAAAGAAGCATGGGGCAGCAGCAGCAGCAGCGGAAGCCCAAACCCACTGCCCACTGCCCACTGGTATAGTGGGTGGTGGGGGGGAGGAATCCAAAAACTTGATGACTGCAAAAACTGGACTTTGAGGGGGGCGTGCCGTGGCGTGGCGTGTGGCACAAAAGCCTCCAGGAGAACAAAGGCAACAAAAACTCGCGAGCGAAAAAAGGGAGAAAAAAAGCAAAAAGTGGAGAAGAGAACGAGAAGAGGCTGCAGAAGGGGAGCGAGTGGGTTGGGGGGTAGCTGGTGTACAGGGGACGGCGATTTCATTTTGTTTGATTGTTTGATTTCTGCTCCACGTCGTGACCAGCGTCCAGTGTTCAGTGTCCAGTGGAGGAGGCAGATGGAGGGCAGAGTGAGGGCAGAGTGGAGGCTGTGCTGCATTTTGGCGCAGTCGTTGAAGGGTCTCCGGCGTAGCCTCAAGACTTTCATTGCGGCTCGACCTAAACGGAAATCTGGCTGAGGCTGTGGCTGTGGCAGGGGCCGTGGCAGATTGGAGGGGGGGTTCGGGCCGAAAGAGTGGGCAGAGAAGAGACGACGATGACGACGACGACGATGATGATGATGAAAAACGCACTCGAATTAAAAGGTTTCGTTTGAGGGAGAGACGTTTGGGGTTGGCCGGACATCCACCTGACAGCAGCGACTGGGGCGGGGGTATGGCTGGCAAGGGGGAGGGGCGACTGCACTGTTGCTGCTGCTGCTGGGGGGTGGATTTTGGAATCAAATTAAAATATTATAAATGGGGGGGATAATCTGTGCAGCAGAGTGGCCAGCACTGCTGAAGGAAACAGTCCAACAAAATGCAGTCTAACTGCAGTTCTCATGCGTTTTGCTGCAGGCAAGGATCCTTGGCAGGAGGAGCAGCAGCAGAGGGAGCAGGGGGAGCACCGTATCTGAGATGCGACGAGTGCCAGAGCCAGCAGAGAGCAGACAGCAGACAGCCAGCATATTGCAATTTCGCAAATCAAACAAAAGGCAGCCGCAGAAAAAACACAGAACCCAATGGAGGAGGAGGCATGGGGGCATGGGGAAAGGCGCTCGACCAAAAGGACAATGCACAGGACGAGCAGCACAGGACGAGCAGCACAGGACACGGCGGGATATGGCGGGACAGAGGCGCAACTCGGCGGCTAATATGCATTGCACATGCAGCAGCGGCTCTTAAGAGGAAGAGGCAGGCGCAGTGGCAGTGCTGCAGTGGCAGTGGCAGGAGTAGAGATGCCGCAGCGAAACTTTTTTCATGACTGTTGTTTCGGCAGTGTTTCGGCTCCAGTTCCAGTTCCAGCTACGGCTACAGCTCCTGCCCCTCCCCCAAGCTCCTGTGCCTGTGCCTGCCTCAGTTTGTTTGCCAAGCAAATGCATCCAATGCAATTTTTTTCGGGCCGCAATGTAGACGCAGGTCCTTTGCTGCAATCAACTTTGCCAGCGGAGGACTCACCACACAGGGCGAAGGAGTGGGCGAAGGAGTGGGCTGTGTGGGCTGTGTGGGCGGTGTGGGCTGTGTGGCATGGTTAAGCGGACGCTTCGCAAGTCAATCAGTCCAAAAACAAAAACAAAACAGCAACAACAACAACAACAAAATACAACAACGAGGCAAAGCCAGAAGCCAGAAGCCTGTAGCCAGCCTACAGCTACGGCTAAAGTCCTTATTATCCTTCCGCCCACCACCACCCACCCACCACCCACCGTTGCCAGACGGGCAAAAATGCAATATCGAATGCACCCACCACCCCCCCAACCATCCTGCGCGTATCAACTAAAACGCACTGCAGCCGCAAAGAAATTGCTACACAAAAAAAGAGAGAGAAAAGTGGTGAGGAGAGGCGTGGCAGGAGATGGGGCAATGGGTGGCAAATTGGGAAAAAGGGGGGAAGCGAGAGAGAGAGAGAGATTTTCAATTAAAAGGAATTGCTGCTCTATGTGGATTTTTGTGCTTATTAGGCTGCTGCCTATCTGCAGGATGCAGCATGTAGCATGCAGCATGCAACGTGCACCATGCAACACTCCTCCTGCCTCCTGCCTCCTGCCCGAACCCACTCGAGGCACTCGAAAGCCGTGGCAGCACATTTGGTAATCAATTTCTGTTGTTGCTGTGGCAGCCGCTCGCTCGCTCGCTCGTTGACTGACAATCTTTGCTAATAAGCTGCTCCGCACATCCCCCCCCAGCCCTCCCCCGCCCGACCACTCTGCTGGCATATCTCAGTTACACAGCAACGGCTACGGCTACGGATAGGGGATTGAGATGGGCTCCCCAGATGCACTTGCATTATGCAGGGATTTCCGTTTGTCAGTTTATAGCCGAAAAATGCATTCCATTTCCATATGCTGGCTGTGGCATGCCACGCGGCCGCGACAGTGTCTGAGGGCCGGTGGTTGGGGGCTGCTTTTTCAATTAGGCCAAGCCATCGCGATACATGGATGAGAGGCACAGGCGGGCGGAGGCAAAGGATTAGTTCCATCATTATCTATGTGTCGCTGGTGTCGCAGGGAGAGCCAAACAGCCTTTCCGCTTGCAAGTGCCGCATGGGCAAAATATTATTGACAATTCTTTGGGAGCACGAGAAACAATGCCAGCGGAATGCAAATCCCTCACTCTGCTAATATTGTTTATCCCTAAGCAGCAGTTCCTGGCACTCCTCACCCTCTTCTTTCCCAGCACAGAACAAAGCCCAAAAACTATGCAAAAATATAACAAAAAAAACCGAGAAATAGAAACAGAAACGGCGACCAAATCGAAAGGAGGAAAAAGGAAAACTCTTTGACAATAGCAAAAGCAGGTAGTGGGTATGTCCCATGGCCAGGGATCAGAGCGGAGAGCGGCAGAGCAAGGAGCGAGCAGCGGAATGAATGAATGAATGAATCGATCTGCAGCCCAATGAATGCCCAAGCCGAAGCCCAGGCCCACAAGCCATGCAAAGTAAGTGCCAAAGAGGGGGAAGGCTTCAGAACACTTCAGACTTAGCCAAATGATTGTGTTGAAAATGCCGAGGAAAACTGTGAGAAATTCGTGCATTTTCTTGATGAAAAGCGAGTCACTTTCCCTTGCCCCCTTTCGGCAGCAGCAGCTGAAAAATGCCAGCAGCAGCAATCCCGTGTGATTCGGCGGCGGTGCCTGATTTTGATTCTGTTTCGGGTTTTGGTTTCTATTCACATATGTATGCATTTCCCTCATTTGGCTGGCCATTGTTTGTGCTCCTTGATAGGAACAGGACTTGCATTTGACACTTTAAGAGGAGCCATCTCTTTGGCAGTGGCAGTGGCAGGGGCAGTTTTTGTTTGAACGGGTTAATTTGTATATTTAGCTGAAAGAAGAAAAGCGACAGCTGACAGCTGAGATCTGAGATCTGAGTCTGTGTTGTGGCTCTGGCTGTGGCTCTTGCTGTGGTTGTGGCTCTGGCATTATTGAATATCGATGCGAGACATAAACCCAATTAAATCCTAAGTCGCCACACACCATCCACCGCACGTTCTTGCGTGCCTGCCTGCCTGCGGATTTGCACCTTTTTGTGTCGATGCGGCAACGCAAAAATGCAGATCATGGGCCAAGGAGTCAGTCACTCCGCTCCGCTCCAAGGCAGGCTCGTAATCGATATGCACCCGCATAGAGTCTGTGTGGATCTCTCTCTCTATCTCTCGCTCCCTGTCAAGATGCAGCCTCGTGGCCATAACTCATCGGGCGGGGCATTGGCAATGTGCAAAAGTGCCTGTATCGCATATCCTGTGGCCTTATTGTTTGCCAAAGATGCAGCAGCAGGAGCAGCAGCAGCAGCAGCAGCTCGTTCCTTTTCTTTTTTTGTTGCTGCTGGATTCATTCTGCCTCATGCCCCATTCTCCGCCCCGAAGTCAGCTGCTGTCGCAATCTGTTTTGCAGCACGATCAAATATTGCCGAAATATTGTCTTTCACTTTTTCTTCCCCTGCGCGCATCGCACAGTCCCAGTCCTAGTCAGGTGGCGCGTGTCCGCTTGTGGCCAACTGTGATTTTGTTTGCCTGCCGCCTCCTACATTGTCTACTCTGTTGTCTACTCTGGTGGCAGCAGCCTCGTCATCTGTTCCGTTCTGTTCCGTTTTGTTGCGTGTTGCCACGTGTGTCTATGCGGCGTCTCTGGCTCAGCGGTTTATCTCTTCGCTGCCTCGAATTGGTGTCTGAATGCGGAATTACCCGCTTGATTATAAACATGTCGCCTGCCTACATTTGGCCTACATTTGCCCCCCTCCTCCCCCCAGCCTCTGTCTGTGTCTTGCATGCAAATGCCTATGCCACTGCCACTGCCTCTGACTTGAGCTTGAGCTGAGCTGAAGCTCCACTTTCATTTCCAATTCCATTTGGAGCCCCCAAGTGACTGGCATCTCAGGAGACGGGCTGGCCAGGGGACAGCGGAGGCGCCACTCAAAAGCAGAGCGGGAGAGAGCGGGAGAGCGGGAGCCAAGAGGCATCCGACACAAACGGCCAAAAGCTTTTTAATTAAGCCTCTGCCTTGGCCCTCTTGGCAGGGTACAAACTGAATCGGGAATCGAGGAGAAAAATCACAGAAAAACTGTTATTATAATCATCATCGTCTACAAAGTGTCCATCCTCCACTCCTCCCCTCCTCCGGCCACCCGTCTTGCTTGCTTGTCGCCTACTTTGTCATTATAATTTTTCTTTTCAGCTTTTGCAGATTTTGCCGTAGCTATGGCCATGGGGCCATGGGGGGGGGGAGGGCCAAACGAAGCAAGAGGGCCCAAAAGAAGAAATGCATTTTATTATTACGAGTATTATTATTATTTGTTGTGGTAACTTTTTAATCATTCCCCTGCCCTGCCCCTGCCCCACGCCTAGAGAGTGGATTGAGGTTCGTTCCCTTTTGAATAAAAAAACACTTTAAGAAAGAAACACTGGCCGAACGACTCTTATTGGTGCACCACCACTCACTCGGACAGAGGCAGACACAGACACAGATACATACTCCTACACTACAGATACGTATCCATCAGATACACTCGAACGACGAATGGGGAAAGCAGACAGAAAGAGAAAGCAACAGCAGAGCAGCAGCGGCAGTGGCAGTGGCAGCGGCAGTGGAACGAACCACAACAACGAGCGCCTAACCACCCTAAGAAAACCCACACCAATGCGTCCGTCCAATCCGATAGATAAATTCGCCGCAAAAACTTACGACTGGAGCGGCAACGAACCAAAGAGGCAAACAGCCAAACAGCCAAAGAGCCGAAGACGAAGCCAAAAACGAAGATACAACGTCCACGAAGACCTTTGCCGAGCATTGTTGTGGCTTCGTTTCGTTTGTTTCCCCTCCCAAACGGCGACGTCATCGCTTCGTGTGACGTCACGCCTCAAGAAACGCTTAAGGAAGCAAACGACCTTCATGGAGATCGAACGAACGCGAACTCGAATGCGCACCGTGGGCTAAAGCGGCCCATTTAGCATATAAAAATGAATCGTTCAAAGTCGAAAAAGTGGCTAAAGTCTAAATGTTTTTCTCTATGTGAATTATATAAATCATATAATTTTTAGCTGCACGGCATATTATTTTTTTATTTATTGTAATATATTTTGATTTATTTTTTTATTTTTTAAATAATAATCTAAAATATAGAATACAAGAAATTTGGTATAGAATAATAAAAATATACCAATAAAATGTAATTCAGCATCAAATTTTAGTTGCTGTGGTTCTATATTCCAAACCCAAAGCAGACTAACGATTTAACGATTGTTAAATTCTGGCAGTGAACGCTTTAAGGCAAACAATGAAACTAAATTAATGAATTAAATTGAAGGAAATTCAATCGAAAATATAAGCTATAATCATAGAAAGTCATTGCTATGTGGATGGCTATTTTTTGTATAATTTTTTAAATAATAATACGACAAATAACATAATGTAAAATATTATTCAGAGTCATATTCCAATTATCTGAATTCTGAAAAAACTTAAGGTTCGAGGCAAAAATTAATACTAAATTAATGAATTAAATTAAAATAAAATAAAATTCATTCGAAAAAATTATTCGTAAGATATAAGTTAGTTTGGCCTGCTTTAGCCACAGTGGGAACGAACACAGCGAATGAGCAGGCAACGAAAGAAGAGCGAAGGAGCGTAACACAAGAAGAAGAGCAATGAAGACGCTCTCTCTCTCTCTCTCTCTCTCTCTCTGCGTGTGTCTCTTTGCGCTCTCTGAGACCTGTGTTGCAAGAAAAGAATGAGAATGAGGAAGGCAAGGAAAGAGGCAAGAAAGAGCCGCCGTCTGTGCTTGTTGCTGCCTGGCAGATCGACGGACGCGTTCAGTTGGTTCATTTCCACGTCGCGCTTTGTATCTTGTAGTTTGCTGTTCGCTGTACGCTCCAGCTGAAGTTGAAGAAGATACGCCGAGATACATTTCGGGATTAACACTAATTCGTTTTTGATTGCCGCCAGGGGGCCCAAAAACATATCGTGGAACGGGGTCGCAGGCGGTACGGCACCGACCAGGCGTAGGCCGAGTGTAAGTAGAGTTCAGTGTAATGCTGTGTAGTGTAGTGTAGTGTAGTTGAACCCCAGCGGACCCGCACAGTCCATGGGGATTTTGGATTCTGTGTCGTGCCTTATCTGTGGCCTACGATTTTCTTCTCGCCGGATATCTAAATCTCTGCCTGAACGAGTCTCCAAGTGTGTCTGTGGGGGGCGTTCTTCTCTGGTGATTCAAGAGGCGTTTTACTAATTAAACCGACCCGATCCGATCCGATCGATCCCCAAGAGTCCCAAGAGTTGAGTTCAGTTCAGTCGGCAGTTTTTGTTGAAGAAATATTTGTCCAAGCAGTGATGCAAGTGCAAGTGCAAGTGTGTGTGTGTGTTGTGTGTGTGTGTTGTGTGTGGGGCACATTAAATGCTGAGGCATGAAAACATGAGGCGCCGCCGCGGCCAGTTCCCCTAAAGTCGCCGCTGCGATGGGCAAATGATGACTCAGTGGAGTTTGTTCTCCCCCCTCTCTCACTCTTTCTCACTCCATCTCTCTCTCTCTCTCTGTCTCTCGATAAAGATCTTCAAGAAGAGGCAGAATAAAAAGAGGAGGAGGAGGAGCAGCAGCAAGAACAAGAATCAAAATAGAGAATCAAGAAGCAGCGGCACAAAGAAGTGAAGAAGAAGTGTAAAACAAAGACGCAGAGAAGATCCCATGGAGAGTCAAAGCAAACCAGAAAAAAAAGGGGGGAAGGGCACACTGGAGGAACGACCCCGACCCGCATGTGTTTACATGTGTCTTTAGAGGGGGCAGCGACAGGGACAGAGACTGGGTGTTGGTTGCACCACTCTGTGTGTGGGGTGGTGCATGGAACAAGGGGCGGGGGGCAATAGAGCGAGCTTCGATATATGCATGAGCTAAATCCCAGATCATAGCTCAGTTTTCAATTCAGTTTTCGATTCCCGGAAATTGCCCAAAAACCCAGCAGCTACTTTTTTTTTTTTGCTGTTTTTCCAGCTAATTTTTGGTGCAACTTCTGTGTTGTTGTTGTTGTTGTTTTGGTGTGGCACAAGAAGAAGCATCAGCAACAGCAGCAGCAGAAGAAGCGAACACACAGATGGAGAAATAATACCCATACAAAGGCACAAAAGTGGCAGCTGCAATTGAATTATTTCAGCCATAAACACACACCAAAGAGGGAGAGCAAAAAACAGCGAGAGTGAGAGAGAGATGGTAAGCGGGTAAGAGAGAAAGAAAGGAGCCGAAAAGTAAGCGAAAAAAATAAGCAAAAGAAGACAAAAGGAGAGACGCGATGACAATGCCACAGAACAGAACAGGCAGGCAGTCAGGCAGTCAGGCAGGGAGCAGGGCAGGGCAGGCTAGGCCAGGGGATGATGATGTTGATGTTGCTGATGAGCACGAAGAAAAAGTTGCAACAACAAGTAAGGACAGGATCAAGGACACACACACACACACACACACCACCCATACGAATACCAGAAATTGTTACACGAACGCGAACAGGGACGAAGAGAAGCGCAAAGAAAAGGCAGATTAAGGACCAGTTCCTTTTGTTGTGCCTGTAGCCTGTTGGGTAGGCAGCCGCCAGGCGAGAGGCAGATTGAGAGCGGTGCCCATAAGGGTAGCTAAAGGCATAAACAGAGCTGAGGTGCACGACCAGGTAGAGGCAGGCAGGACCACAGGCAGGCAGGATCACAGGCAGCAGCAGATCGAGCAGGCTGGGACATGCAAAAACTAACACAAGAAGAAAACAGAGAAAAAGAGAGTACAGAGAACACAAGAAAATGATTCGGCAATAAAGGGAATGATTCGAGTTTACTGGCAGAGGGGTGGGGCAGGGTTGGGAAACATCAGCAGGGGGTGGGGGTTGGGTTTTGGTAGGGTAAGTGCACAGTGGTTTAAAGTCTCTTCGAAATGGCCACGAAAGATCAGATCAGAAGGAGGATTATTAGTGGAGTGAAATTTTTATTCATTTAAAATTTTCTTCCTCTCTTTAGATTCTTTCCAACGATCTCTAACACTGAGAATATAGATATGTAGATCCCAAATGAATATTTAAATTTCTTATGGTAATTCCCTCTCTTAAGTTCCCAGATCAAGATCACAGGTTTTCAGCTGTGACATTTCGCCCATGAAAACTTGCTAAGTCTTTCAATTAATTTTCATTTTTTTTTCTTTCCATTTTCCACTTACAGAAGGCAGCTGCTGCTGACGGCTCTCTCACCCAACGAAGAACCCAATTGAATATGCCATCTACAAAGCTGAAAGGCAGCGAACGAACGACAGAGTCGCCCCAATAACTGAACGGCAAACACACAAGGCAGACGATCGCACAGAGGATTGGGGGAAGGAGGCAAGGAAGCAAGGAACGAAGGCAGGATCATAAAAGGCTCGTGCCATATGAAGCATTAAGCCGCTATAAGTGCCACCGGGGGGTTGTTGTTGATAGGGAGAGACGCTCCTAAAGGAATTCCAATTCCGATTCCACAATTCATGCGGTTGCTGAGGGTCGAGACACAGTGAGGAGATCCAGGCAGCAGGAGCAGCAGAAGCAGGAGCAGGCGTAGGACTATCGCTTATCAGCCATGTCGGCCGGAGGGTTGCACTGAATTAAGGGTCGTCGGGGATTCGGTTCTCTTCTTATCTTAAAGCTTGGGCTGGCTGGCTGGCTGGCTAGAGAGGAGGGTGCTGCCTGCCCGTGCCTGCCATCGGAACCAAAAAAAACAAAAAAAAAACGAGCAGATGTGCAGCAGGGAAGCCCACAATTACGGGGCAGAGCAGTTTCTATTTAGAGGACGCGTGCGCGGCATGCCTAGCCAAGGGACTCTTTCCCGCTGCTGTTAGCTTTCCGCGACTGGAGGGCGGGAGGGGGTGTGAGCAAACACCTGGGCGTCTCCACTCAGAGATACACAAAAATTACTAAACAAAAAACGACTAAATTTCAAGTGCTGCAATGTCGGTTGAAAATAGTTTAGGAATTATAGATTTTAGTTTGGTTTGCGAGCAAGCTGCCGGAGCCAAAGCAGCGGCCGAACGGGAAGCACAGACACAACAGCAGCCCAAAGGCTGCTACACATTGTCGGACAAGGAGAACTGCGGCGACACAGTCACAGCCACAGCCAGCATTGTGACCACCGGAGCCACGGCACAGCCAGCCACACCCACAACGATGGGTGCCAATGGCGGCAGATCCCATGCCACAGCTGCTGCTACTGCTGCTAAAGCTGGCGGCAAAGATGTGGGCGATGGAATGAGCAGCACGGATCTCAAGTTCCAGTCGTATGTGAATGGCAACGGCAACGGCGTCTACAAGATCGTCAAGACCCTCGGCAAGGGCAACTTTGCCAAGGTGAAGCTGGCCGTGCACATACCCACCGGCCGGGAGGTGGCCATCAAGGTGATCGACAAGACGCAGCTGAACACGAGCGCCCGCCAGAAGCTGTACCGCGAGGTGCGGATCATGAAGCTGTTGAACCATCCGAATATCGTGCGACTCTTCCAGGTGATCGAGTCGGAGCGATCGCTGTACCTCGTCATGGAGTACGCCAGTCGGGGCGAGCTCTTCGATCATCTGGTGAAGAACGGCCGGATGCGGGAGCGGGACGCGCGGGTGATCTTCCGGCAGCTGGTGTCCGCCATTCAGTACTGCCACAGCAAGTTCGTGGTGCATCGCGACCTCAAGGCGGAGAACCTGCTGCTCGACCAGCACATGAACATAAAGATCGCCGACTTTGGGTTCGGCAACACCTTCGATCCCAATGCGCAGCTGGAGACGTTCTGCGGCAGTCCGCCGTACGCGGCGCCCGAGCTCTTCATGGGCAGAAAGTACGCGGGGCCCGAGGTGGATGCCTGGTCGCTGGGCGTGGTGCTCTACACGCTGGTCAGCGGCTCGCTGCCCTTCGACGGGGGCACCCTCAAGGAGCTGCGGGAGCGCGTGCTGCGCGGCAAGTACCGGGTGCCCTACTACATCTCGATGGACTGCGAGAATCTGATGCGCAAGTTCCTCGTGCTGAATCCCGCCAAGCGCACCACCCTCAACGCTGTGATGGGCGACAAGTGGATCAACCTCGGGTACGAGGAGGCGGACAAGCTGCGCGTCTACCGCGAGAAGCCCATGGAGCTGCAGGATCCCGTCCGCGTTGACCTGCTCACCGGCATGGGCCACAAGAGGAGCGACGTGGAGCACTCCGTGCGGGGCCAGCTCTTCGACGACATCTACTGCAGCTACATGCTGCTGAACGTGGCCAAGCCGCGTGCCTCGGCCTCGGCCACGGCCTCCAGGCAGGGCTCTCGGTCCGAGACTTCCATCGGCACGGAGCCGGCACTGCCCGCCGTCACACCCTCGCCATCGGTGGCTCCGTCATCCTCCGCGGGCGCCACCACTCGCCCCATGGCGCCGCGAATGGCCAATATTCTGAGTTCTCTGACGACTGCGACCAGTCCCAGCGCGGAGTCAGCGACGCGAACGGCCACGGGCGCCGGAGGATCTGTGGCACCTGCCAAACCCACCCGTCGGACGCCCGCTCGAAAGGGCACCACGGCCGCCGTCCGCTCCGAGATCAGTGCCCGCACCCGCTCGCCCCACACGACGCAGTCGAGCAAGCGTGGGGCCGCAGCCGTGGACGTGAAGCCAACGCTGCTCAGCGCCCAGCGGCAGATGGCGCAGGCCCAGAAGATGTCCGCCGCCACGCCGCCCCGCTTTCAGTATCTCAGGGAGACGCACAGTCCGGTGCAGACGCCCGGCACCGCACGGCGCCCCACCACGCTCTACGAGAAGGCAGACCATGCCACGCCCCCGGCCAACACGCCCATGGTGGTGCCCAAGTCGCCAGCCATCGGCGGTCGTCTGCTGGAGCGGCTCGAGGCCAGCGAGAAGCCCTTCACGCGCCAGAATGCGGCCCGTGCCACCTTCCACTTGGCCAGGGGCGCAGTGGGAAGAACGGCAGGGGAGTGGCCAGCGGCAACGGTGCGGACGAGGAGCAGCTGCCACCGCTCTCAGCAGACGACACAAAGCCCGCCTCCCGCGTGGGTTTCTTCTCGAAGCTAACGGCCCGCTTTGGCCGGAGGGTGATCCACCTGAACGAGAAGGATGTGTCCGAGCAGCGCAAGAACCTCACCAAGTAGATCCATGATCCATGATCCATGATCCATCAACAGATCATCAGATCGGATCGGATCGGATCGGATCAGTTATCAGATGTGTGTCGTTTTTTTATCGCACCAGACTAGAATCTGTAGCCGAATTTTGAAAAAAAAAATATACTTTAAGTTTAGGAGAAAGTTTCAGACAATGCACCCAGCCACCAGCCACCCAGCCAGACAGCGAGCCAACCAACCGACATCAAACTGTAGGTGGGTGGGTGGTGTGTGCACATCAAACTGTAAACTGCATCAAAGTGAACACAAAACTGCCAAGAATGGAAGTGATAGTAGAGTAGAAGGACCACCGATTTATTGTCTCTGTGGGTAGATCTTTAGGCTAGGATCTTTTACATATTCAATTTAAATTTTAAGCATAACAAATAAACAATGACAAAACAATTCAAATATCAGTGCAAGTAGATTAATTCTGTATAGGTAAGAGGTGATCGAGATCAGGAGAGAAAATCCAACAGAAATATCAAATGGATCGCTCAACTTTTGTATGGCATGCCCAGTCAGAGGGGGGTAGGGGGCTGCATTAACAGCACTAAAAATAAAAAAAACAACGATTAAAACAACGACTAAATTGCCGCTTGCGTGTTGCTTCGGCATTAAGTGGTTTCATGCCACAAGGTGGGGTGGGTGGAACGGAGTGCGGAGTGGGGAGTGCGGAGTGGGGAGTGCAGAGCCCGTGTGAGCAACACGAAACCGCAATCATTTTGCACTTTTCGAGGCAGCAACTGGCAACTGGAGGCGTCGAACGGCGGAAGGAAAAGGCGTTCCACACACACAGCGACAGAGCCCACGCCGCAGCCAGGAACAATATCCGGAAAGAAACCAATAAACGGGAAAATTCCGCAGAAGGGCCGCTGGTGGGAACCAAAACGAAGGGAAAATGGGTGCAAGAATATAGGCAAGAGAGAGGGTTGAGAGGAGGGCTTAAGGGTGGGCTTCAGGTGGACTGATTGGACTCCCAGGCGGACTCCCAGGCGGAAGTGGAAGTGGAACGGGGCGAGCGTTTAATTTGTTAACTGGCGGAAGACGAATGCTGGCCACAACGGATACAGCGCGAAGCAAAGCAAAAGTAACAGGTCGCACATAAATTTGGTTGCAAATGAGAGTGCATTAATGTGAGCAAAGCACCCACCCAGTCCTAGCCTACCCCTACCCCATATCCTCTGGTTACTTGCCCCCTTGCCGTGGCTATGTGGCTGCCTGATAAGATTGGGCCACAACCGAAATGCAAACAAAACTGTTCGCGCGCGCTCTCTCCCTATTTGCATGGGACTAGAAGAGCAATGGAGACCGCCCCCTAACGTGCCTCGATTGTTTGCCCAAAGGGTAAAGTAAACCCCACACAAACCACACAAATAGATATAGCAACAGATACATATAGAATAGAATATGGAATATGCTGGCTGATAAATCGAACCAAATGAAGCACTTGAAGCACAAATAAAAGTGCCTATGCAAATAGCAGAGCCCTCGATTAGATAGAGGCGACACAGTCGAGCGACAGTCGGTAGACAAGGACTGGCACACTCCTCCGATAAGATATCCTATCCCACTGCCACGACACACACACTCTCTGTCTGCTAAACTCCCAAAAGTATGCTGGCAAAAGTTTCACAGAGCGGAAGTTCCAATAAGAAAGGCCAACGTCTACGGCTAATCAGAGACGGACGTCTCCTTCTTGGAGAACAAACAAAAGGCAGGCCTCGTTCCAGTGCCAAGGGCTGGGGGCTAAGGGCTGTGGCTGTGGCTCTGGCTGGGGGCTAATTTGCGGCAACAACTCGTAACGAGCATGTAAACGAAAGTTTAACTGTTGCAAGTGTAATTGTAATTGTAACTGTCAATGTAACTGTAACTGTAAGTGAGACCCAGGGCAGCGGCATGGAAGTGGAAGTGTAATCCTGGCGGCGTCTTGCCAGGGGGACCCTTGACATCTAATTGAGGGTGCAACTGGATCTGAATGTGAATCAGGAACTGGAACTGGAACTGGTCTTCTTGCTGCTTCTTGGCCCGCCATTCAAGTGTCTGCCGGCAACGCCTTGAGTGTGACTTGGGTCTTGGGTCTTGGGTTGCTGGCGGCCTACCCACAATTATGTCAATAGCCAAGTTTTTATGGGGGGCCAGCCAGGCTGGGGGGGGGGCCGGCACAGATTTGGCAGTGACAAAAGGTTGCTTTGCTCCGTAGTCTCTGTTGACTGTCGCCGCCGTCGTTTCACCTTCTTGCACCCCCTCCCCCCCCCCTGCTTCCCCTGCGTTGCTTTTATTGTTTGTTTTGGGTAAATATTTTATGGCCCAAGAAGTGTAACAAGAAACTGAAAACGATTCGTGGCTTTTGTGTGTGTGGGGGTGGCGGGGGCTTGGGAGGGTCAAGTGGGGTCGACGACTGCTTTGAGCTTCTTTTGATTTTTTTCAGATTTATTTTTGCCCACAGATTTCTCAGTCGTTTGCCTTTTTTGCGGTCGCTTAAGAAACATTTTCCCAGGCTTTTCATCTTTTCATCTTTCTTATTCTTTTCGTTTTTTTTTGTATTTTCATCTTTGCTTCTTTTGTTTTGGTTCTCTTCGCGCTTGCCAATTAGCTACTCCCCTTTCCCCACTGTGATTCCACCACTCGAAATCCTTGGAGTTTTTCCTTGCTTATGCCGCAACCCTTAATTAATGGCTCCAGCCCTGCCTCTTGCTCCACCTCCACCACCCCATCCGCCTTCGCCTTGGCTTTAGTTTTGCAACTATTTTGTCTCATTTTCTGCCTGACTTAAGCGCTTAATAGTTTTAAGTTTTCAGTTTTTGTCTATAGTCTGCTATAGTTTCCCCTCCCCCCTTCTGTGCCCTGTGTTCCCTTGTCTTTTCCTTGCACTTTTCTTCCTCAAGTCCGAAACTTTTTCTTATTGGAAAGAGGATTCGAAACTTTGCGACGCTCGTCCTGTCTATGGGTATCGGATGCTGCTGCTCCTGCGGCTCCTGCTCCTGCTCCTCCTGATTCTTGTTTTTTGTGGTCGCCTGGCAGTTAATCAATTTTTTTTCTCCTCTTTTTTTTGGCCTTCTGAATTGTGTGCAAAGTTTTATGCTACAAGTAGAAATATGTTCCCCAAGCTGCGGGCGCTGCCAGCAGTAGGCTGGGGGTGGGGCAAGCAAGTCTTTTTGTGGTTTGGGTGCCAGGCAAAACTTTTAATTAAGAAAACCTTGAAGTGATTTATTGATTAGAGGAGGTCCCTGCTCTCCGCTGCCTGATGCTGGTCCTGGTCAAACTTTCTGTGGTCGCAGACGCCTCGACGCCGTCCCACACTCCCCCACCCACTTGCCGACCCGCCTTCTTCGCCTCAAAGACAGAGCGAGACAAAGCTAGAGAGACGTACGTCTCCGTGGATAGCCAATGGGGCTTCCGCTCGACTTGCAGGTTAATCAGCGTCGAGCGTTGTGTTCCGTGTGGAGCAGCAGCAGATAAGTGCCCGTGCCCGTGCCATTGCCTCTCCCTGGAGGGGCACCACTAAATCGTTTAGGGGCAGCCAAGCGTTGAGGCAACTTCCAACAACAAATGCGAAGCGCGGCGAAATCAATTCTCACTCTCTCTCTCTCTCTCTCTGTGTGTGGCCAAAGTGGAATTGGAAAGACTAGGAAAAATCAAGCCGATTCGCCTGCTTACGGAAGCGCAAAGAAATACACCCACCCACGCCCCCTGTGCAGCGGGCAGAACGGGAGAACTTTGGACCCAGCCCACTCTGCCAGTCTGCCACTCTGCCACTTTTCGGGGGGGCCCCCCACGAAAGTACTCTCTGCTCGTACAACTACATTATAATTATTATTGTTCCGTGCCGTTTCAGTGCCGTGGCGTTTCGGCCTGGCCAATACGCAGCAAGAAATAAAGACGAGAAACAAAATGGTGAGCACTTCCGCTGCCCGGCCCGAAAGTAATTACTGAAGTCAGCAACAGCAGCAGCAGCAGCTCGCTCTCGGAGCTCTCGGAGCTCAGTCAACCTTCAAGTTGTTGGTCTGTGCCGCACATTTCACGCCTACACCCCCCAGTGGCAGGCCCCCTGCCAGCGAGTGTGCTGCTGCTGCTCTGCTGCTGCTATCATTGTTTTAATTGTAAACAATATGAAAGATAATCAGAGGCCCGAAATCAGTGCGTGGACAAGAGGAGAACAACTACAGCAACAGCAACAGCTACAGCTCCAGGTGCAGCAGCAGCAGCAGCAGTGGAGTGTCGCGTTCTTCGTGACACATGCCCCAGACCTCAGAGCTCAGACTTCGACTCCCACTCCCACTACCATACCCACAAGCGGAAGTGTCGCCGTGGCATAACAAAAAAGCGGAACTACTCTTGAAAGATTTGCGTTGGACAGCCACTGGCACACCATGGGCCACCGTGGGCCACCTTTACCTGTCGCTGCCTCTGGGTTTTTTCCCTGTCTCTCTCTTTCTCTCTGTCTCCCTGTCGGCTGTCTGTGGCTTTTCATCAGCTTCAGGGGCTGTGGCAACTTCCCTGGCACTGGCACTGACGCGAGGCTGCGACTGAGTCTGTCATGAGTTGTTGCCCCTCGCATATTATTAACGTTTTAATACGTATTTATGCTGCCTTTACCCCCGTCTGCCTGCCTGCCTGGCTGCCTGCCTGTTCATTCTGTTTGCTCTTCTGTTCTGTTCTGTTCTGTTATTTTGGTGCGTGCTATATGGCCAGGGATTGGGGCAGGGTGAGGTTGAGGGCTTGGAGTAAGAGGGTGTGTCTCGACGACCACTTGTTGGCCCAAAGCACGTGGGAAAGTGGCAAGTGGCTATCGATGCAGCTCGATTGTCACACTATGGAAGGCAACAGCAGAACAGCACAAGAGTACAGTACAGTACAGCAGGGAGAGGAGACCATTAGGCTTCCGTTTTCGTAGTGGAAATTGCATTAGCGAGTGGGCGAGTGGCGTGGCAGATAGATCGTAGAATGGAGCGCGACCTGGGGGCGATGCTTGAATGATTTTGCACCATACGAGATTCGAGAGATCAGAGACTACATCCCCAGACAAGTGCTCGTGCATCCGGTCTGGGGGTCTCTGGGTTCGTTCTGGGGTGGGGTCTGGGGGTTGGGCTGTGGCTTGATTCGCCTGTTACTTGTTTTTATATAAGTCACCAGCTAAATGGCTGTCGCTCTCTCTCTCTGTCTGATACTAAATACTAGATAGTTAGATACATTAGATGGCATCGCACAGACAGATGCTCGTACTCGTACTTGTCGTCCAGCAACAGCTGTAGCTGTAGCTCAGCTCAGCTCATGCATGCCGCGCACCAAATACGAAATAAATTACACTTGATTATCTTGTTGCGCGCCGCCTGGCTGCTGCTGCAATAGCGTTCTGCCGCCCAATTTCCGAAATACAACAAAAGTAAAGAAAGATTAAATGTCGCCCGCTCGCAGACTCATCAAAACGAAGATCAGATGCCCTCTAGGGGGCTCAGAGAAGGTTTATAAATTTAGTGATAGATCTTAGTAGCTAAATAAATTACTGAATAATTATTGCAGAATTTAAATGATATTTGTAGCTTGCAGCTTGCATATTTTTCACTCAACAATTGTCCAGAGAACTTCGCAAGATTCTCTCACTTGAACCATTTCAGCTGCTGGTAGTCCATCTTCTTTCCTCATAGCTCTAATTAATCTATTGGATCATATATTCTATTACTAGCTGTACCTATGTATGTTCTGGTGTATTTATTATCTACAGAGAGGAGAGAGAGAGGTGCAGAGACAGACCCTGAACACACGGCTTTGATGACAAGTTCTACAAGTCATTTAGCGACTTAATTTCCAGAGCAGAGCAGCGCAGAACAGACTCGTTCGTCGCGATGGGGCTTGGGGCTGATGATCGGTTCGGATCGGGGATCACTGCTGTACGGGGGCGGGGGCAATTGCTCAGCGAGGCGTGCAACTTTGTCCGGCGCTCAAGTGAGTAGCGCATTGCCATTGGCCGGCGCTGGGCACAAGTGCCAGATATAGCAAGAGCTGCCAGCTACAGGCTACCAGCTACAGCAGTTCTGGCTATATAGTATATAGTGCTTTATTTAATTCCAGATAATCATTGCGACTTGTTGCCTCTCTCTGATGTCCGATGTCCGATGTCTCTGTCTGTGTCTCTGCCTGTGTCTGTGTCTGTGCTGCTGCTTTTTAGGGTAATTTTCTTTTTGCAATTGAATGAATTTGCGTTTCGGTGCCGCTGTTGGCTGCCACTGCCTCTGCCTATGTTTTTTTTTTTTTTTGTATTTATTGTCCAGCTCCTCCATAAGAGATTATTTGAGGGCCAGCCAGCTGGGCGGCTGTTCTGGTATTCTGCTATTAGATGTACATTTAGATGGTTGCGCTACGTTGCATGGTAGAAATTTTCACTTCCGTTCTTAAAACGATTTCCGGCTAGGCCATCGGCCATCGGGCCATCAGAGGAGTTGTCGGTGCATGGCGAAACGTAGCTCCAAATAAACTTTCTACATTAGAAATTTCACCTGGCTGATGGGCTGCTGGGATGCTGGAATGCTGGGGCTTCGTTCACGTTGCATGGGGGATTGGCTCGTATGAAATGAAACTTTCTTAGCCACGAAACAAAGCAAACAACTTGAGGAGGAGGCAGTGGCAGTGGGAGTGGGAGTGGGAATGAGCCCCATTGTGCGCCTAAAAGTCAACTTTAATTTTGCATTTTTCATAAGTAGCCTTAGGTGCACTTACTTATGCCAAGCACAAGAGCAGCAGCAGCAGCAGGAGGAGGAACAGCAGTCCGTCCGAGTGAAAAGAAAACTGGCAAAGCAGCAACACAACAGGGGGGAGGCACATGAGCATCCATCCATCCACCCACGACAGGACGCAAGCAGCCAAGAGGCCAAAGTTCCCACTGAAAATGTGCATGTGTGTGGGGCTGTGTGTGTGTGTGTGTGTGTGTGCAGCAGAACAAACAGCAGAACGGCACAAAAGTTGGTAATAAAAAGTAAAAAACAGCAGAACAAAATAAAGAAACAAGAGTAAGGGGGGGAGGGAGGAAGGGTAGGAAGGGAAGGAAGGGCCTATAAAAACAGCAGTAGCAGCAGGTTAAAGCAGCAACAAACTCATTTACACGGCATCGAGCATCGGATAATAACGAGCCTGGCGAATGCGAATGGCAAATGCTTAAGACTTGCTTCCTTCTGCGAGTATTTTGTCGCTTAAGCTGAAAATAATTGCAGCTGCAGCAGCAGCAGCAGCCTCCGTCTGCTTGTTGCTTGTACATCTAACATAGCAGGAGGAGAGGAGCAGGAGCAGGAGCAGGAGGAGGAGGAGGAGCAGGCAATTGTAAGTGCGGCAGTAACTAGCGGCATAACGCGGCGGCGTCTGCTGTCAGCAAAAGGATAACACGGCGCATCATTATACACAAACACAAACACACACAGCCACAAACACACACGACACCCGCACCCCCACACACACACATGCAACTTCAGCAATTTCCGTTTCCGCTGCTGTTGCTGTTGCTGTTGCACTGCCTCTCATCTCATCTCATCCTCTGCATCTCCATCTGCGTCTGCGTCTCCGTCTCCATATCCTTGTCTATTTTTGTATCCACCTTCTTCTAACGACTGTGGCAAAATGCAAAGAAAATGTGTCTGACGGCAGCAGCAGCAGTGCGGGGCAATGTTGCGTGAAGAGGGCTGCTGCTTGGGCTGGCTTGCAGAGCAGCAGAAATTGAAACGGACACAGGGCAGTGCAGTGCAGCCGCTCCTGCCCGTCACTTTTCTTTGCCATTTCATCTTAAGTAGCACACAAATAAACAAAAGCAAAGCCAACAAACAGACGAGGCAGCACATAGCACTGGGATACAGAGGCAGCGGCAGGGCCAGCCCACAAAGGCGCCTCCTCCATATGGCAGGCACTTTTCGATTAAGGATCCTGCATCCCCATGCACCCCGAACCAGCCGGCTGGTCTGTGTCTCAGTGTGTGTCTCAGTGTGCTTATGTGTGTGTGTGTGTGTGTGTCTGTTGACTTTCTAATTAAAAAATGAAGTCCACTCGAGCACAAAGGCGTTTCATTAGACCAAGGGACTGGACTCAGCTCAGACTTAAAGTTAAAACAGAGCAAACAGAAGGAGGAATTGTTCAGATGCATGCGGATTACTTACCAAAATTTAAGCGGCTTTCTCATTGGATAACTTCTCGATATGGTGTAACCTGCAAGCAAAAAGCAGAACAATTGCACGGACGGCAACGTAATTTTGTGATTAGTAATCTGAGCAATTATTGGAAGTAATTTTTAATAGCTGTGGGAAAAATTGGTGGATAAAGTTCTGCAGCTCTGCAGTGAAAGCGAAGTCTACTAAGTCTACTTTCCCCTAAATTAAGCTCACTAAATCGGTAACTTGAGAGCCATAACCACCACCCGGAAACTCTGGGAGGTAACAAAATAGTCTAGGCATCTAATTCAAAACTATATTAAATGAGAACTAAAAAAGTTTGTAATCTTTCCGCTACAGAAACATAAAAGGTTTATCTTTTCAACTTGAATTTCTCTGCATAGGATTATTGATAGGCTTTGTTTATGTTTTTTTTTTTTTTGGGTTTAAATTGTTCAGAAATCGTTAAAGATTTTTTAAAGTTTTTGTTTTTGTTTTGTTTTTTTTTGGTTATGCTTTTTGAGAGCACCAATACCATTTGCGATATTTTACCCTTAATTTAACAGTTACATAGCCATCAGTGGGCGAGTGCGGGGCTCATGACAGAGCAGGAACAGCAGTCCAGGGACTGGACTCTGCTCCGCCACCTGGCAGATGCAGATGCAGCGGCAGAGCCAGAGGCATCATTCCTGGGTGATGCAGATGCAGTTTGGGATGCGTATGCTTATGCGGATTCACATTCAGATGTTGGCGGAGCATTTCTCTGGCGCCGTTTCGAGTCGTTGTCAAAGGGAAATTTCGTTTGGGGGGCATTCGCACAAGGGTCCGAGGGGTCGTGGGTTCGAAAATGGGGGACAACACAAATCACTGAAGCGCTGCGGTCAACGGGAGTCGTGGGGTGTTTCAGGGGTCACTAAACGCACTTTTCATGGGGGCGAGGGTACAAAAACAAATCAAATAATTTCTGCTTTCATTTCATTTAAGGCACAGCCGCGTGGCATGCCACATGTGTTGCACAGTGCCCGCCACTACATTCCGGCGCACACCTAAAGTTATGCTTCACTTTTCACTCTGTTTCAGGCTTTGGTTTTCCGTTTGGGATTTAAGTTTCATTTAAGTTTAAGTTAATATTTTTTGGTTATTTTTTTTTAATTTTTAATTGCATTATTCGATTATTCGTATTTGTTGCATCCTCTAGGATTTTCCAAAGATGAGGTTTTGTTGCCGCAGCGCTTTTCATGTTGCGAGTTTAATTTAGAATTTCGAGCATTTTCGTTGTGTGATTTTTTTGTGTTGTCAAAACTTATTTCCGTGCTTTTCGTTTGTGTTTCTTTTTTCGTTGGATTTTGATTTGGAATTTCTGTTCGAAGTATCGAAGAAAAATACAAGATTTAATTTAATAACATTTAACAAATAATTTAAGTTGATTTTCATAAATGTATAAACTTAAATGGCATTAAAATGAAATAAAACAAAGAAATTATAGATTATTAATTATAATGAAATAAATTTAAATTATTGAAATTTATATATGTTAAATTGTTCTTTGCACGTTTGCAGTAGAAAATTAAACAATGAATAAAATTAAGAAATTTATATAAATTATTTTTTTTTTTGGATGGTAGTGAAAATAAAACCTCATATAAAAACCCATAAATATTATAAAAAAGAAATTAAAACTAATAAAATAAATATTATTAGAAATAAATTAAAACTTGATTTCTTGTTGGTTAAATTTATAATATTTGTATTGTTTTTTTATTTTTTGATTATTGCTTCACTGTTTTGCTTCACAGAATTCATTAATTTGATTTATTTCGTTTCACAGTTCAATTTGCTTCATTTTTTTTTGTTGCTTGGGGATCACTTTGTCACTTTATTTTGTTTAATTATTTTTTGTAGATTCTTCAACTGAATATTCTGTAGACTGGAGAGACACCTATGGACCTGGAAGTCCTTCCCCCAATCCTCGGACGTACCATGGTACCATCGCTGAATGAAATGCTAAATACTTCTGATTAATGGCAACACGGCCAGAACTGACTGCCTGCCGTGTTTTGTTGGCTGTGTTCTTCCCTGGCTGAGTGACCAACTGACTAAGGACGAAGGACCTTCTGACTGGCTGCTGCTGCCGCTACTTCGGTCGCTCGCTGCTGCTGCTGCTGTCGCTGCTGCTTCTACTTCTGCTGCTGCGGCTGGCCAAGACGATCAAATGTCTCACAAGAAACGAAGAGCAAAAGCTTTTATATTCGGCTCCGAGTCCCTGCTCCGCGTGTGGCCGTGTGTGTGTGAGAGTATTTATATAAAATTAGAGGCATGCCTCTGTGTGTATTCAACTATATAAGTATTGCCACCACGACTCTGGCCCCCTGACTCCCTGTCTCTCTGACTGACTGTGTGGCGTATGGACTGTGTGTGTGTGTGTGTGTGTGTGTGTGAGTTGCTGACAAAGTCGGGCGTCAGAGCGCTGCGGCGAATCTGAGGCGTCTCCTAGGGCGCTTTAGATAATTTCCTGCCAAGTTTGTTCCCCGTCAAAGCCCCAAGACGCGGTGGCGGTGGCGTTGGCGATGGCGTTGGCAGTGGAAGCCAATGCGCAGGCAGGATAATTGCTGGCCAACTTGTCGTATGCGCAATGTTGTGTGTTGTGTGTGCCACCAATGCCACAGCAATAGGCAGCAAGTGGCGCCTTGTGTATGTGTATGTTTGTGTGTGCGGTTGCCACTTTGGTTGGCTAATCGAGCGCCTAACAGAGAGTCGAGTCTGCCCCACGTCTATTCCACGTACCACAAGACAGCAGCGAATGAGCGCCGACAATCGAGGCACTCGAGGAGACTCTAATTGAGGAGGATCTGTGGGCAGCCCTTCGATGGGAATACGATGATCGATAGCGATTGAAAATTGATTATGATGATATAATATATATTTTATTATAATTTAATTTTTATTTTATTTTAATTTATTTATATTTTTTTTTTTATTGTTGATTTTATTTTAATTTAAATTGATTTTAATTTAAATTGAAATTAATTCTTCACTCATGAACGATATTCGATATTCAATTTGATTTATTTGGTTTTTTTTTTTTTTGTTGATTGCAATTTAATCTGGATTGGATTTATTTTTATTTAGTAATTTTTACACAAGTCGAGAGACGGCGTTCGTCGTCGTCGTCGGCGGCGTTGTCGGGAGAAGACAGGCAGAAACGCAAGCAAAACTTCTGCCAGCGCGCGTGACTAGAAACGTACTGAATTTCGTATTCTAGGATTCGAAAGTAAAGATGTCCAAGGCGCTGCCTGCCACACTGCTGCTGCTTGCTGCTGCTTGCTGCTGCTTGCTGCTGCTGCTGCTGCAGTCAACGTATGCCCCGTAAGTATGCAACACTTTCTTGCAAGGCAAGCCATGCCCCAACCCAGCCCCAACCCCAACCCAACCCCAGCTCCAATCCAATCCACTTGCAACACCATCTACCCATACCATCTACCTAGCTAGCGATAACGAGCAGCTGCAGCTCCTTTTCTATATACTCTCCGTACGGGAGCGCTCGCTCTTTTAAATATATGTATATCCCATATAATAATATATATTATTTATATATGTATTAGGCGACGCCGGCAGCGACAACGGCAACGGCAACGAGCAGCAGAGGCAGCAGATAATTTCCTACACGCAGCAGAAGCAGAATCAAGGAGCAGAAGGAGTCGCAGTAAGTGCAAGTAAGTGTGCGCCTGCTCACAGACACACTCAAACAGCAGCACACACACACGCACACACTCACACACACACAAACAGACACCCACACGAAGAAATCCACCAAGGAAGGAGCCTCAGTACGTACGAAAGCCGAAGGCCGAGTCCGAGTCCGCGAGCAGCCACTGGTGGCGGCTGGGGCACGAGAATTGTGGGTGGGCAAGGCGAGACGTGGCGGCGAGGCGGCGAGGCGACCGTACGCGCGCGTAGCTTAAGAAGAACTAGAAGAGAAGAAGCAGGCAGGCAGCGGCAGCAGCAAGCGACAGGACAGCCTTGCACCGAGCTTCGAGGCGGAGGCTGGCTGCCACAGAGAGACGCACTCACACAGAGCGAACCAAAGGCAGAGGCAGGCAGCAGCCGAAGCAGCACGAAGCACCACGAAGCAGGATGAATGGCGCCGACGTGATGCTGCTGCTGCTGCTGCTGTTGCCGACTCTGCTGCTGGCAGGCGTAGGTGTTGTTGATACTTCTGCCTCATGATAATGTAATGCACACACACACAGACACGACGCCAACAGAGAGACGACGACGCAATTAGAAAGCAGAGACACGAGACACGAAGCAGCCGAAAATCATCAGGCCGAAGGGCCGAAGGCATTCTTCGTGGGCGGAAACGGAAGTGGAAACGGAAAGGGAATCCAGCAGGCAGCAAGCAACATCTGAAAGTAGAATTCTCTCTTGCATTTTACCAACACAATCTCTCGCTCTCTCTCGCTCTCTCTCTCTCTCTCTGCCAACGTCTTCTCCTTCGCAGGCACACACACACATTCACATTTTGCTTACCCGTCGGAGGAATCGGAGGATTCGTGGAAGATTCGGAGGAGTCAAGTCAGAGCCAGCCAGCACACACACGTGAGTATCAAAATTGAGTTTGGCTTTGCTTTGCTTTGCTTTGCTTTCTGTTTGTTTGTTTGTTGTTTTGTTTTTGTTTTTGTGGTGTTGTTCTTCGATTTTGATTTCGTATAAAAAATATATACAAATAATAATATAATACGTATATATACTTATAAAAATGTTGCCAACAATCTTTTTGCTTTGTACTTTTGATTTTACATTTAAATTTTGTAATTTGTAATTTGTGTCTCTTCTTTTTTTTCGTTTTTGTTTCTGTTTACTTGGAGTGTCTTTTTTAGTTCGTTTTTAGTTTTTTGTTCGCTTATTCGAGTTTTTTTCGTTTACAACTTAAAAATGAGCTGATGACTGCGAGCGTTTCGGAACGTTCAACGGAAACGGAGGAGTAGGAGGCGGCAAAGGCAAAGGCAAACAGGATATTCAAACTATAACTGAGAAACGCATAACTGAGAGAAATCTTCGAGAGAGTTCTTCCTGGTAGAGTTCTTTTTTGTTGGTCGAGACTTTGTTGGAATAAAAAACACACTTGAGAATCGTTTCGAATTTCAATTTTTAGTTCGCTTTTTTTTTTTTTTCGGTATTCGGTTTTTCTGGTTTTTTGGTTTTTCGGTTTTTCGGTTTTTGGTTTCGTTTTCGGGAAAGCCGGGTAAATGTTTCTTTCGTACGATTTTCGTTGCCAGACTTTTGTTTTGGTGATTCGCGAGGAAAGTCGATTCGATTGACGATCAAATCTAATCTACGATATGAATGGCTTTCGTTTTCTTAGGGGGAGGAATTTTTGCTGTTAGTTTTAGTTGCTGATTTTGGTTTGTTTTCGGTTTGTTGTTGTTTTTGGTTGAGTTTTTGAGTGCACGCAAACTTAATACTTAAAAATAAATGAAAACGTAATTGAAAAATCCGAAAATAAAAATTTGTTTGTACGACGACGTTGATGTGAAGCTTTGTACTAAAAATGCGAAAAATTATTTCGCCGCGAATAGGCCGTGAGGACGACCGCTGACGGTGTCGTTGTCGCGACTCTCTGCCCCAGCGCCCGGCATGCGATGCATGTGTGTGGGTCGGTAGGGGGGGCTCTCTGTGTGTGTGTGTGGGGCATACATGTATTGGCAGCAGGCAGGCAGGCAGGATGAAAGGATGAATGTGTAGCAGCAGTCCCACACCAGCAACAGCCGGGGAAACAACGCGAGCGAACAGCAGCAGGAAAAAAAATGTTTGCCCGCCGCCGCCGCAGCCGCGAAAAAATACGCGAACGCAGGACATGGATGGCAGGGGATTTGGCACTGGCAGTGGCAGAGGGCAGAGCAGAGGGCAGCGCAAAGCCAAAGGCAGCAGCAGCAGCAAACACAGCAGGCGGCAGGCCGCAGCCAGCTCCCCCACATGGGGCTTTGCAAATAAAATCCACGGCAGCGACGCAGCGACCACCCACACACGAAAAAGGGAATGTGAATGCAAAAACAGGATGCACGCACACACACACACACACACACAGGCGATGGAGGGGAGCATTGGCATTGGCATGGACAGGGACTCTCGCTCGCTTTCTCTCTCTCTCTCTCTTTCGCTCTTCTCTCTGTCTCTCTGCGTTTGAGCTAGAGCTAGTGCGCATTTCAAATACTCTCCAAATACATGGAGGGGCAAGCAAGCCTGCGTTGGCAGCGACAGCGACAGCGACGTAGACAGCGCTGCCGGTTGGGGCAACCTCAACAAAATGGAGAACGGAGTATGAGGTTTTGTGTGTGTGTGTGTCTGGTAAGGCAAAGGCCACAGTATGTGTTTGTGTGCAACCCCAGCATTTTTGCCACCTTCAAGCCTTCAAAGATTCCTGCACTCAAGATATTCCCACAAGCGAATCGAAGCCCCTCGAAGATTGCCCTGCCCCACACAGATACTCTCGAGCGGGATGCTGACAAGGGATTCTCCGTACAGTTCTCAGTGCGGTGAATGCCGTCGGCATTTCAAAATTCACGGCGAATGTTGGGGAAATGCTCAGATGCTGAGCAAAAAGGCTGCAGTTTTAGATGCACGATTGGGAGAGCCAAAAACGTGCGCTATATCTTTTTTTATATTTATTTTTTTGGCAAGTTTTCGCACATGTTTTGGTGTGCAAACACGTGGCTGGTTTGGTTCTTGGCAGATGCTAACAAGTAGTTTTTCCCAGCTAAAACCAAGATAAATGGATGCCCCAAAACTGAGACTTGACCTGACTATACCCAATTGTTGATAGCCTCAAACATAATTTTATGCTGGAGATATGTGGGGGAAAATGGGTAGATCGATCACGTACAGGACAATTTACTGATGTTATTTATCCATAGCAGTGTTCAGGTTCTCTCTCGTGTCCACAGCTACAGCTAGTACTGGTACTGGTACTGATACTGGTGCTGGCAGTCGTTGGTTGAGGCAGTTGCGGTTCGTTGTTGTGGTTGACGACGAGGAGGAGGAGTAGTGCCACTCGAGCATCGTTGTCTGCGTCGCCGTCGCCGTGAACGAGGAGCGATGCGAGTGATCCTCCGTGTGGGGCGGATCCCCTGCCAGCTGCAGTGCGTCAAAGTATTTATCGGATTGCGACAGCCTCAGTGGGAATGCAAACATGAGAGAGCACGAACCGCCGGCTAGTGTTCGGTTGCCTGCTTCAAAATTATATCTATTTTTTTTGTTTGTTTTTATCCTTGGAATCCTTTTCTCTGGCGGTAGATCGTTGGGGGAGCCATCCTGAAGGGGTGCGTGAGGATCTCGGGTGGCGGGAATGGATGACAGCGGACGACGACGCAGACGAGTGGACTCTGGCGCGCGGACGACTGGGCGGGGAATATCCGGGGGAATTCAGTCGTGGAAGTCGATGGCAAGCGTGCGATTAATTTCTGATTATAATTTGTGCGGTCTTTGTGGGTTTAAGTGGCGATTAAAAATTCAATTCGAGATGTCGAAAAAAATCCATCAAATGATTCTGTGATTAGAATTTTGTTGTTGTTTAATTTGCTTTTAATCGAAGGAGTTGTTATTGCAACACACACGAACGAACGCACAGGAGCACGCACAGGCACACACACACACCCATTGTAGTGGGGGTTGGGGGTCAGGCAGGGGATATATACATATATTAGATATACATATATATTTTTGTGCATATATATTTTATTTCATTTATTGTATATAAATAGTATTTGACACTCGAACACACGGAGCCACGGAGCCTCAGCCTCAGCTTCAGCCGCCCACGATGGGCGCGGGCGATGACGCGTTGCGGAGGCGGCGACGGCTTTGACTTTGTGGGGGGCAAACGCGCGCGCACTTTGCACCCATTTATATATATATATATATATATATATATTCTATATATATATATGCAATATATATATTATATATATATATATATATAATAAATACGGGAGGCGGAGGCGTGTGTGCGTGTTGTGTGGGATGCTCCCGGAGGAGATTGCAGCTGATTTTTTAGAAAATAAGCAACTCCGAAAATGAACCGAACCGTCCGTCGACGACTTGCAACCAACTCTGTCTGACGCTGCCGTTTCTGTTGCCGTTGCCGTTGCCGTTGCCGTGGCAGATACCGTTACTCGAACTCAGGCTACTGAGCCGCCGCCGCGTGCGTTTTTCCTTTTTTTGGCTCGGTGCTCTCGATGCTCGATGCTCGATGCTCGGTGGAGAGGAGAGATGTGTGTGCGGAGCTTTGCGGCGGTGCGTCGAGCCGAGAATATAAAAAAGCAATGTTCTACTCAAAAGACGTCCAAAAGCCGTATGCCAATGCTACACTACGGTGCACGGCCGTTTCCCGATGCCCGATAGATGCGTTTGCGTTGCGTTGCGTACTCGTTCGGCGTTCCATCATCGCGGATGGAGCTCCAGTACATGGATTCCAGCCTCCAGCCTCCAGCCACCACACCCCCCCAACCCCCAGCGCCGACCCATTGACAACCGCCAAAAAAAGCTACAGACGCGCAAAATGCAGCGCCCTGCCCCCCTGCCCCCTCTACTCTAACCCACCCCCTTCCACACCTTCCACCCTGTTGTATGTAAAAGCATCTCCTCGGTTTAAGTTTTTTTCCTTTCCCAAAAGTTCGCGCGCGCAAAACACACACACACACACACACATACAGACATAGAGATGGGGAGGCGGAACATGAAGCATTGGAGAATCCTCCCTCCATGTATCCCCGACCCGACACGACGCGTCGTCGTCTATGTACTCCACACTCGATGTGCGAATGAAGCGCAGCCAGCCAAAGGGGGGAGGGCGGCCAGGGCATGGGTTCGAATGGTTTCGAGTGGGCTGGCTGCACTGCCCACCAAGAAATAGAAAAAACTTGGCTCTGACTCTCTACGCAATGTCTACGCGACCACACTTCCGGCCCAGCGCCCACACACACAGCCCGTTCCCCCCCTTTTTCGAGCCGACCAACCACGCACAGCGACGACGACGACAACGGCAACGACAACGAAAGCGACAAAGAAAATGCAGCTGCAGCCGAGCTCCAACACCCACAGCAGCCCACTGGCTGCTCCACACAACAGCCTACTCCCAGCATCATCAGCATCATCCTCATTCTCATCATCGTTCTTGCAACGCACAAATCACGCAGATGCGAGGGCTGGTGGGGAGGGGGGTGGCAGTAGGCAGCAGGCAGTTGCTTGCTGCACGTGCTGGGCCTCCATGAACAGCTGCTGCTGGCTGGAGCCTGGCTCCTGCTCCTCCAGCATCCAGCAGCCATGTAAAAGTTACGAGTAAATAAGATGCATCGAGGGTCGGTGAGGGGGGGTCTGAGTGGGTGGGTGGGTGCTGGTGCAACTTCTAAAAATAAGCCGAAAAGAGACAACACAACCAAAAAAGAAGAGAAACACAAGCGTCGTGCCGTCGTGCTGTCATGCCGTCGTGCTGTCGCACTTCAAGTGCATTGCCTTGCAGCGTTGCATCCTTTCGGGCTGCACTCGCAGCTCTCTCGCTCTAGCTCTCCCCCCGCTCCCTTCCTCTCTGTCACTCTTTCTCTCTGGCTCAAATGCGCAGCATCTACCTCTCTGTCCTTTCGCTCCATCTCGCTCTGCGTTGCTGCACATGAAGTTCGCGGTGGGGCGGTGGGGCGCTGGGGGAGCCCTGAGTTTTTCCTTTTTTCCCATCTAAACTGTGGCAAGTCGTGGCGTCGACAGCGATGCCAACGCAGACGCATGCTGCTGCTGCTGCCGCCTGCTGCTGCTATTTACTAGTGCTGCAATCGCTAGTATATGCCCCCTGCCTGTGCCACTGCCACTGCCACTGCCTTGCTATCTTCTAGTTGGCAATTGCATTGCCTTGCACTGCATTTCTCCTGTTAGGGGAAACGCTGCTGCTGCTTCCTGCTCCTACTCCTCCTGCTGCTGCTGCTGCTGCTACTCCTGGATGGTTGTTGCCGCTGCATTGCGCATGTCCTTGTTTACATTATGTGCACGGCCCCCCAAAGCGGCGCCTCATTGCAATTGTGTGTGTGTGTGTGTGTGGGAGTAACTCCCCGTACAACTTTCTGTGTGTGTGTGTGGATGTAGAAAAGCAAAAAGTCTACAACTACAACTAAGCCAGGGAAACACACACACACACACACACATACAGCAGCAGGAGCAGCAGCATCGGGAATGCTGCTGTGGCTCTGTTGCATGCTGCTACTGCAGCTGAACGCCGCCGCCCCACAACAGAGCCACAACGATGAGGCTGCTGGCTGCTGGCTGCTGGCTGCCACGAAGTGCAAAAGAAAACCGACACGAATCGAAGTTGTCTCCGATGGGCCTCGGCCTCCTTTTGTGATCTTCAAAGGGTTTAAGCGTGGATGGCAGTGGGGACTGGGAAACTGATGCTGCTACGATATTTAGTGGTCTCATATAAAAGAAAACTCATAGAAATTCCCATACATTTCAGCCAATGGGCACAACATAAGAAAAATTCTCAAAATATTTAAACTGAAATGATCATAGAATCTCTTTTGAGGCACAACTTTACCACACCCCCTTTTTCAAGTACTGTTTGAACCCATAAAGATCGTTTTATATGGCTTAAAAATACTGCTAGCAAATCGGTTACCGACTAATTAAATATTATTAAGGCTTTCAAGTGTATTTTTGTTGCACTTACCCGCAAATAAAAGTACATCGAAAAAATATCACATCACAACAATTTTTTTTGATATTCCGTTTTGCATATTTTTTAGTTCTCTCGCTTTGCTTATAAAATTTGCTTAATTTGCCACTCTCTTTCACTTTCAGTTCTCTCGTTATTCTTCCTCCTCCCTGGCTCCGTTTTTATTTATTTTTTTTGGAATTTTTTTCTAATTTTCTTCGATTTTTTTTTGCTTAGTTTTTTTTTTTTTTGGTAAATAAATATAAGAAAATTTTGCACTTGTAAAATTTAGCGTTTAATTTTTGTTGTTGTTGCTCTCGTAGACTTTTTGGTTGTTGTTTAAAAATGTTCAGGTAATTTCGTAGTAGTTTTTTTTTTCCTTTCTTTTCTTCTTCTTTTGTTCTCTTTTTTGAATGGATCGATCGATCTTTGGATGTGCTTTGGATCGATCTCTCTTTATGTTGCTCTTCCAAAATGTGTGTGTGTTGTTGTTGTTGTTGTGGCCGAAATGCACAATTTAATGATGAATATATAATAATCGTATAATGATAATGAACTGAAGATCTACGTCTGAATTTGTAGAAACTGAGTAGAAAACTAGAGTCGAGACGATGACGAACCTTTGGGCCGAGACGTTGGAGACGTTTGGTATGCGACGGAACGGTGACGAGACGAGACGAGACGATCGAGAAATCAAATTCAGACGCTTTAATTTTGCTAAATCGAAATCGAAATCGATGCGAAACTCAAAAACTGAAACTGGAGTTCTGCTTACTTCCTTTCCTTTCCTTTCCTTCCTTTTCTTCCTTTCCTTTCCTTTCCTTTCCTTCCTTTCGTTAATTAATTTTGGCTTCTTCGAATATTTTTTGCTTGTATATCTTTTTGTTATATTTCTGGACTGACGGACTGCTGTGCTGTGCTGATCTGTTGATGCCTGCTTATATTTGTTTCAATTATTATTAGCTATATATATTGTATATATATATAATATATATGTTGATTTGTTGGATCTGGACTCTTGTTTGTTGTTTTAGTTGTTGTTTACAAACGAAATGTTGCGCCGTTGCTTTGTTTATCAAGATGATGGATATTATTATTTGTATCGACGATCTATCGATGACGATCGACTGGTGGCAAAAATGTAACTCTGTCTATTTTGTTGATTTGTTGTTGGCTGGCTGGTTTTGTTGTTTTGTTGTTTTGGGAAATGAGGAAAAACTGCGTTACATTCTGGTGCCGGCGTTTACATTGTCTTTTGTTACTTCGATTTTTCTTTGTCTTTGTGTTGCATTCAAGACGGCATCGAGACGGAGCCGGACTCGAGCCCCGACGCGAGTCTGCCGGTGCGGGTGGCGGTTGCGGCGGCGGCCCTCAGGGCGTATGGAGTGGGAGGAGAAGGCCTTGGCTCGCCCGCAGGTGGCTGCATTTTGAAGGGGGTAGAAGGAGGAGGGGTAGCTGTGGAGTAGGAGTAGCTGGGAGGTAGGTAGGTAGGTAGCTGTCTCTAATGTTCTTACGCTACCTCTACCGCTCTCTCTCTCTCTCTCTCTCTCTTTCACACTCACTCTCTCTGTGTCTCTGTGTGTGTGTGTGTGTGTGTGTGGTTCCACTCTTTGGTTGCACTTCAAGTCATTTTGCACACACTTTCACTTTCACATTCACTTTGCACTTTGCACTCGGACGCCACTTATTCCCCCCACAGATCCCACGTTCTTCTGTCTCTGTCTCTGCTTTCTGCTTTCTGTTTCTTCTCTTTTTCTAGTTCTTTTAGTGGTGTGCCTGGTGGGGTGGGGTGGGGAAACTGCTTCTGCTTCTGCTTCTAGTTCTGTTTGGCTGGTTGTGCCTTCGGCTTGGGTTTTTTAGGTGATTTATGCAGATGCGAAGACTGCGAGAGCTGCGAGAACGACCTGCCTGCCGACTGCCTGCCTGCCTGCCTAGCACTGCCGCCTGCTAATTTGCCTCGCCAGTTGCCAGATGCCTGCTGCCTGCTGCCGCCTGCTGGTGATGCCTTCTCGCAGCAGCACCGGACACACAGGACACTGGGACACAAGGAGCACACAAGAAGCCGAGGAGCAGAAAAAACGCCGCAGCTTGTTTCGCGTTTAGCAGTTTTCTGTTGCAATGTTCTGCAAAAATTGTTAACGATGACGGGCCCCAGAGTCACCGCCGCCGTCGCCGCTGCCGCTGTCGCTGCTGTCGCTGTCGATGTCGCTGCAGCGCGTTGATTATGAAGTCCCTGCTCCTGCTGCTGCTGCTGCTGTCCTGCTGTCCCCGGATGAAAGTGGCCGCTGGCCGTGCGCGTTGATGTGGCTGGGCGCGAAACGCGAAAAAAAATCCGCGGCAGCGGCAGCGGCAGCGTCAACGTCAGTGGCAGTGGCGTCAGCAGCGCCAACAGAATTGTCCTCATCCTCATCGTTTTTCCTTTTTTGGTTTGCTTTGGTTTGGCTTTGGCGCAAAAAAAATTTCTGCGACTGCGGCAGCGGCAGCGTCACTCCTGCTAATGTACATGCAACACACACACACACTCGTGCACCCATACACATATGAAATGCTGGACAAATCCAAAAACACACACACACACACACACACTGAGAGAAACAGAAATAGAGAAACAGAGAAACAGACAGCAAAACGCGCGTTCAGTCGCGAAAAATCAAAACAAAGCGCAACGACAGCAGCAGCAGCAGCACACACACACACACATACACAGATAATGCACATGCCACATAGGGGACACACACACACGCTCATAACCGCCCCCCTCCACCCACACCTCCCCTTGGTGTCCAATCAAGAGCAAAACGCATTTTGCTGCGCCTAAAAATCAAACAACGCCAAAAAGTATGCAACACCCCGAACCCCACTCCACCCCCACACCCGACGACTATTAAGGATGATGCATGTGGCAAAAAGGGGGTGGAGGGAGACGCTGGCGATGATGATGATGCTGCTGCTCTGCTGCTGCTGCTGCTGCTGCTGCTGCAGCTGCGTTGGGAAAAAACTGCAGCTATCGAGCCTAAAAGTGTACCTAAAACCCTTCGCCTATCCCCCCACTACAACCCCCCTTCCACACACACACACACACAGGGAGAGAGGGAGGGAGGGCGGTCAGAGTGGGGAGTGGGCAAAGAGATCCACGTACGTTGCTGTGGGAGCTGTTGCTCCTGGCTGCGCATTGTTGCTGACGATGGCGATGGCGGCGGCCTCTTCTCGCGCGCTCATTTCGATTGCCACACCACACATGCCCATCCAGCCACTGTCCCCCCACCATCCAGCCACCAGCCACTGGGCACTGGCCCCAATCCCAACCCACAGACAGCGCCATGTGGCCATGTTTTGTTTTGATTTCGTACTTTCTCACACACACACACACACACACACACACACACTGACACAGGCACACAGACACACTGGAAAATGCAATTTTTTCGTTTTCATTTGCTAAAGCAAAGCAACAAAATGCAAAAAAAAAAGGCAAAAGCAGCGAAAACAAAACACAAAAAAAAAACCCAAGCGAAACGAAACGAAACGTAAAAGTTTTCTATGTTGCCGCTGCAACAACGTTCGTTTTTGTTGTTGTTGTTGTATTTGTTGTTTGTTTCTATTTTATTTCAACGCTTTTTTTTTGTATTGCAGTTGTATTGGTGTTGGTGTATTGGAAAATCGCCAAAGCTCACACATTAAAATATCCACGCAAAGAAAAGTGCATTGGGAAAAAATATAGAGCGCCAGCCACCCGCCCCCATTCTAGCAACAACAAAACAAAGCAGAGCAGAGCAGAGCCTTCCTCGTCGCACCAGCAACAAATCCTCACTAACTCGGGGGGGAGGCTATGGCATGGGGTGTAGTGGTCAGTCATCGAGGGCGGAGATGCAGGGAAAAGCGCATCAAAAAAGCGGAGAAAAATTTGTGGGCAGCGGTAAATGCAGCGACACACAGCCACTGCAATGTGTATATGTATCTGTATCTGTATCTGAAAGATACATGCACATGAATATATGTACACTGTTATCGTAGGGGGGGCTGGCACGGGGCAGCGATGGTCAGTCAAAACTAGGCACAGCAATCGGACCTGCCCTGCCCTGCCCTGCCCTGTCCTGCCCTGCCCTGCTTTGCCTGTCCGTGGGCCCGTTCATTTAATCCTATGGCCAGCGACATACGCATCTCACTCGCTCGTTACTCATACGCCGCGTACTCCGCCGCGGGGGAGGCAGCAGTCAGCTTAGGCCGGACCCCACCCTCCCGCGATATATGGATGTTTATGGCTTTATCGATGGCATTGGCTATTGACTTTGCTTCTGCTGCCTGCACCCCTGCCCCCTGCCCCCTGCCCACTGCCCACTGCACCCTGCCTCTTGCCTCTTGCACTGCTTTGAGTTTGGCTTCGTTTCGTTTCGGTTTGGGCGGCCAGGAATTGGGAATGAATGAATGCGCCGCGGTGAGGCGCATAAAGAGATTGCCAGATACGCGTAGCTTATGGATTCGATTCATAAGTTGTTATGCACAAAAGCCAAAGGTGCACGGGGTGCGGATAGGGCGGGGGCTGACGAGTGCTGACGGCCACCTGCTGCGGTCTGGCACTGGATTCATCATTAATTAATGAGCTACGAGCAGCAGCAGCAGCAACAGAAACAACAGCAGCAGACCTGCAGTATTGTATCTATAAATCTGCATTCAAATCATCCAACAAATAGAGATCTGCTGCTCTTGGTTTTTTCTTTTCTTTGGGATGACTGATGGCCGCTAATCAGCCTGCATCCTGCCTGCTCCTGCCACTCACGCTGCCTGCCATATCCGATCTTCATTAAAAACGCATTATCCAGCTGAATCTGCTGCTGCTGCTGCTGCAATTTGTTGGTGGGCAAATGGAGCAGGGATCTGGCCCGAAATTCATTAATTATGCGCTCGAGGTGGCCACTGTCCCTCTCCCCCTGCCCCTGCTGCATCACCTATATGTGGTGCATTTTAGTTGGTTGTTGTTGGTCGGTCGGTCGGTCGGTCGGTCGGTTCCTATGTCGCTGAGTGGAGAGCCTTTGTCGCAGCAGCTGCTGCTGTTGCTGCTGATGGCTGATTTGCATATTCCCCAAAGCGCAGTTGCTGCTGCTGCTGCTGCAGTTGCAGTTGCATTTGCATGGCCTGAGAGCATGATGCATGGGCCATGGAACATGGAGCACGGTCCGGCCCGTGTCCAGGGCTTTATATAACAGGAGGCTGCAGCTGCAGCAGAGGAGGAAAAATCCCCCAAAAATGACAAAGGCATCGCGGAAAATTGCGCGAAAAACTAAACAAGCCACACACACACACACACACAGCAGGCAAGGGTACAGGGAGTGGTGAGTGGGGGAGGGGGGGGACTGGCGACAGCTGCAGTTTGGGGCGACAACAAAAGTCCATTCGAATTTCAGCCACATTGCAGCAATGGTGCACCAATGCAGTTGCAACGACGGCAGCCAATTCCCACCCAACCCCCCAATCCCCACCAAAGCACAAACAAAGCAAAGCACAAAAAATGTAGCAGCAAATGCAATCAGCGATGCCACCGATAGAGAGAGAGAGAGAGCAGGAGAGGGGCATGGGGCATGGGGCATGCCACCACTTTGGTCTGAGTTGCTTTTTGTTTGTTCTGCCCCTTTGGCGTGGGGGCAAGCAGGCGAAGAACGGACAAACGAGCAAAAGGTTTCCGCCAAGTGTCAAGCGGTACAGTTGGCCCAGGACTTGGCTGCGACATGTGGCAGGGTCGCACTTGAAAGGGAATCGAGCGACCAGCGCACTCTCTCTCCCCCTCTCTCACTCTCTGTCTCTCGCTCTATGTGTGTCTCTGTCTGTCCGAAGTATCTGCATAATTCATGCGACTCATTTTTTGCTGCTGCTGCTGCTGGGGGACTCCGCACTCCAATCCCCCAAGGAATAGCCATGGTGGCCACTGCCACTGCCACTGCTGCTGGCACGACGATAAACATATTTTGCTTTTAATTAATCAAGCGAATCGCATCGCATCGCAATGAAACGAAACGAAACGAAAGCGGATCCGAGTGCATGCCGCGATGCTCAAAGGACATGCCATTGCCATGCAAACGGATGCCCTACAACCGAACTTTGAACTTTCGATATGTAATATTTGCAGCTCCCTCCACCCCCCACAGCGCCACAATTCTATATGCAGAAATGTGCATCATCCGTCCATCCATCGAGTGGGGTGGCAAGGGCAAAAACAAAATACTAAGCCCGCATTTGGCTGGCTGCAGTGGTCGTCGTGCCGTGGAGGGGGCTGCCATTGATTCACTCTCTTTGTAACTCGCTCTCACTCTTACACTCACACCCACTCTCTCTCTCTCTCTCTCTGTCTCTGTCTCTCTCTCTGGCATGCACTTTATGCTGTGTGTTTGTTTTTGTTGTTGCATTTAAAAATGCGCGCTTGCGTTTGAAAAACGGCAAAAAAAAATATACAAAAATGCCCCGCCTACTGCGCGTAAGCAAAGGCAGGCGGAAGAGGGAGTGGGAGTGGGAGTGGCAGTGGCAGTGGGCGGCTTTCAGGGGGAGTTCCGTTGATGGCTGGCGTCTGTCAGCCATCGCTGCAATGGCGAAAAATTGAATGCAACTGCGACAGAGGCGATGCGTTGCGTTGCGTTGCGTTGCTCATACGCCCCATGCGCCCATCCCACCACCGCCTCCCCCCCCCTTCAACGTTCAACAAAATGCACTTTTCGGCAGCAGCGGGCAGCAGCAGCGGCAACAGCAGCCGCATCAAATGTTACAACATTTTGTTGTTTCGCTCTGTGCGGGAGAGGCTGCAGCGGGCATGGCCATGGCTGGAGGATGTTCCATGGGTGGGTGGTGGGGTGGGGTGGCTTTGTGCAGAGACATGCAACATGGTTGGGTTTTTACGCTGCAGCTGCTTTGTCAATCCGCGGACTTGTCCATATATATCAATTTGTTGTACGCTGTCATTGTTGCCACTGCCACTGCCGCCCACTGCCCACTGGCCATGCCTCAGACTCCATTCCCGCCCCTACCCCTACCCCTACTGCCAGTTGTTGTCTATGCGACAGAGCGCGGCAGTTGCTTTTAGCCACAATTTGCAGGCGAACTTCGTTTCCGCCGCCACAGCAGCAGTAGCAGCAAACTGATTGACAAATAATTGGCATTGGCCGCTGGCCGCTGGCCACTGGCCACTGGCAGTGCAGCCTTTGCTTTGACTCTGCCACGCCACTTAGAGGAGGCAAGGACATGCCTGAGAAGAAAGAAGCAGCCACCACCACATGCCCCCTGCTTCCGCTCCATAGAGGACTCCTCGCCATCTCCATTTCCTTCTCTGCTCTTTAATGAAGACATTAGCGGGACGAACACTTCATTTCAATTAAGCGCACGCACACACACACACACACACACACACAGGGAGAGGCGCCTTTACGCCTTGGTCCTGCAACAGTAATTACCTACAAGGACACCCCGAACGACGTCATCTTGGCGGGGCCACTAAACTAGCGACGGCGGCAGACCACAGCAACGACAACGACAACGCCAGCAGACAACAGACAACAGACGAAAGACAATGGGACAGACAGGACAACAGGACAATGGGGCGACAAGGACAAACATGCAAATAGTTAAGTTGCTGGCTGAAGCGCCGTTAAGGATAAGCACAGCGAGGAGTGGCTCAAATGAGGGTTGGGGGGGCTGGAATATCTCAAGAGACAGCAGCAACATAAACTACAAAGCCACAGAGAGGCACACGAATGAAAGCGCTGCATATCCTGCCACAAGGATATGCTGTGGCAGACTCAGGCACCAGGACATATACCCCCAGCGCATACCTCGCACTGCGCGGCGTGGAGTGTAATTAAAGTTGAACAGGACTTAAAGGACATCTTTCGCCTGCTTTCGCCTTGCTTTTGCTCTTTTGTTGTGTTTGTGTGTGTTTGTGTGTTGGCTGCGTGGAAAAATTCCGCTTGTCATGTGATAAGGATAATGAAATCCTTGCGACTGGAATATTTACTTTGCATACAAGGACGGGACACACACAGCGGACACTATTCATGTGCTGCCTGCCCCGGGACACAAAGGTGCGGCACCAAGTTGTCGTCGCCGTTGCCGTCGCCGTTGCCGTGGCCTTTGCCGTCTTCGAAGCCTTTGGGAGTTGCCTTTGAGGCTGGAATGGGAGTGGGGAGTGGAACGGGGTGTGGGACGGGGAGTTACAGCGCCAAGGTTTTAGTGTCAATTTGGTTACAAGTGTCGCCAGGACACACACACAGCACACACAGCACACAGACACACGTACGTAAACCCTTAAGTCATCAAGGACACACCTTCCTTGGGGCTCGCTCTGCTCGTATGACTTACTTAATGTTTCGCATTCTTTTTGGGGTCAAGAAGTGGCGTCATGACTGGCGGCGTCTCCCTGCTCCGCACAGCGCACATCGCACACATTACACATGCGAGTGACTCGCCCACCTGGCGCCCCCCAAAACTAATTCCCAGTCATTCCCTATCCCTACCCCTACCCCGCCCCCACTGTACCTTTAGCTCTCCCTCCCCCCGCAAACTTTAATCTTAAAGGCAATTTCTGAAAATTTCTTTTCGCAAAATGCAATTTACAAAACTTTTGCCAAAATAACGAAACGAAACAAAGTTGCACGAAAATTGCACACATGCCCCCCTACCCCTACCCCATCCAGCCCTTGCACATCCTTGCTTGCTGCTTAGGAAAGGGCGGTGAGAGTTTTGTTTCGGGTAATTGCGTTCTGGCGGGCTGCGGGGGCCTGGCATGCGTCTGAGGCATAGACAATCACGAGAACGAGCAGTTGCAGGCGGCCAGAGGCCTCTAACAACCCACCCCTTGGGACCAAGCAGCAGCAGCTGCAGCAGCAGCAGCAAAGTGCATACTTATTATGCAGGCCAAAACTGCAGTTTGGCCTCCACCTCCACCTGCACCTGCACACCGCCTAAACGGAGTGGCGGGGCAGCAAATTAAAAACTTCCTTCCTTCCATTGATGGCAAACAAACAAAAAGGGACGAACGAACGCCCGCCAGCCAGGTGAAGAGTTGCCGAGTTGGAGCGGGTCTTGTCGGGTGATTCTTGGTTGGTAATTTTCCTGATTTCACAGCCCACTGCAGTTGGTTGGAAGGGCGTGGCGGGGGCTTGGCTGTGTTAAGGTTGGGTGGGGGCTAACGACCCGATAACAATTTGATTAGTGTTGCCGCCACCCTTCACCACCCACCAGTGCTGCAAGTCTAATAGTGCCACAGGAAAACCTCAAGAAAGAAAGAAAGAGTTTTGGGCCCCCAGAGAAATATCCCAAAGAGAATGCTGAATCTTAATCTTAATCTGTTGAATCGGATGCCCTGCCCCCTTAAAATCATTGCCCCTGTTTTCGGGGTCGTCCAGCTGTTGCATGCCACTGCCAAACCCATTCAAAACTGTCCATAGAGAGAGAGAGAGGGAGGGAGAGAGAGAGCGGGCCAGTCAGATACATATATATTTAAATATATATATATATAGTATATATACTCGTATGTATAATGAGTTTGACCGGCATTATTTTGCAATTTTAAAAATTTCACGTGATTTTTACAAGCCGGTAAAAAAGAGGCAATAAAAATGTGGCCAGTGGGCTGGGGGCTGGGGGCTGGGGGCAGGAGAACTTCCCAGCGCACAGGACACAGTGGCCAGGGCAGGACGAGCGTCGCTTCGGTGTGTGGCTGTCTGTGTGTGGCGCCAACGAAAAATAAGAGCAAATAAAAAAAAAAGGAAATGGGAAAGGCAACAGCGTGTCCTTTTTTTTTCGGTGTGTCCTCTTTATCGGCAGCATGCAACACATGGTTCTGGCTACGGCTACGGCTACGTAGCTCTGGCTCTGTGCTCTGAGCTCTGAGCTCTGCACTTCGGCTCAGGCTCCGACTCTGGACTCTGGACTCTGTACTCTGTACTCTGCACTCCGCTGCGTGCCGCGTGAGAAGGTGTTTAAGCTGATTGCCCACAGAAAAGTCAGAGTCAAGGCGAGAGCAGTTGCAACCAGCTGGCAGGACTCCTCCTGCCCCGCCACCCAGGCGTCAGAGATAAGCGAGAAAGTGCGTAAAGTGCGTAAAGTAAAATAATCCCTTGGGGAAAGTAGCTGCTGAAGATCTGTGGCAGTTCTGATGGCTGCATAAATGGCCGCGCTGCCGCTACTCAGCGGGTGTCATGATTTATCTATTTGCCACCACAAATGTGTTTACCCACTCCTGACAGCTCCTTTCAAATGCACAGGATCTCTGCTCTCTACGTGCCCCTGCCCCACTCTGCCACTCATTCGTTTCACTGGCCTTTTTATATTTTCGACACTTTGCTTTTCTTTTCTTTTTTCTGTTTTTGGTGCCTGTGTTTATTTGCGGCGCTTTTCAGCTGACGTTGCAACACAGTCACACGGCAGCAGCAGCAGCAGCAACAGCAACAGTTTTACTGTTCATTGGCCGCCACACCGCCAAAAATATGCACAGAACCAGCACCAGCAGCAGCAGAGGGGCGAGCATATCGTGTGGTGGGCTCGTCCTGGTCCTGGTCCTGGTCCTGGTCCTGGCTGCCGCTGACCGGCACAGCACGGCATGGCACCGCACGGCGTTGTTTGGCCTCCTTTTTGTTGTCCTCCTCTTTTTTCGGCTTTCGGTTTGCCATTTTCCATTTTTTATTGCTTATTTTTTTTCGCGCGCTCTCCGCATTTTCGTTGATTTCTGCTGTCTGTTCGCCCGCTCTCTCTTTTTCCATAATTTTTTTGCGCTTTTTTAGCCAAATAAAAAATAAGTTAAAAAACAATCAAAAATAAATTGCAGCCGGCAAGCAGGGCGTGTGGTGCGGGCGGTGGGGGTAGCAGGGGGGCCTGCTGTTCGGGCCTGTTCGCGCTGTTAATGTGGAAATCAGGCACCCTGCCCCACACACACTCTCCACACCGCGCGCGCTGTGACGTTGCATGGGCGATGGCGGCGCGATGGCCTTTATCTGTTTGTATGCCATTGATTTTTAATTATGTTGCATACTTTCGGGGCGCGCGTGATTTTTTCGCTCCTTGTTGTTTTTTTTTGTTGGGCTCTTTATTTTTTGGCAATAATTTACACAATGAGTGGGGCGGCGCCCCACAGCACCCAGCAGCAGCAGCAGCAGCAGCAGCAGCAGGTGGCAGAAGGTCACAGGGGCGGCTGGGTGTGGGTGCGGGTGTGGGCGGCATGAACGCGACAATGAGCCGCGAATTGCATTAAATGGAAATTAAAGAAGCAAAAACGAGTGACAAAAACCGAAACGCGATGCAAGGACGAAGCGGCCGTGAAATGAGACGCGCGACTACCAAAAAAAAAAAACCCTGAGAGAACTGAAAAGTGCATGGGGAAAAAAGCCGAAAAAACGAAAGAAAAAAAACGAAACACGAAATGCAAATAATTTTCATTATCAACGATTATGGTTTGACCTTGGGAGCGTGTGTGGCATTGGGTTGCATGGGGATGGGTAGTTGGTGGGTGGATTCCATTCCCGCTATTATTGTTGCTGTTATTATGATGTGTCTGTGTGTGTGCGTAATGGTGTGGGAGAGAGCGAAAATAAAATGAAATAAAAATGCTGGCCGGGGGTCCCCAGTCAGTGTCCAGGACTGGACAGCACAGGACACAGGACGGTGACCCACACGGGCATGGCATGGCAGGGAGTAAGAAGAGTGCAGTGCAGGAGGAACCAGCAGCAGGAGCAGAAGCAGGGGCAGCAGCAGGAGCATGCTTATGTATATGAGTTGTGCGTACGCGCTTCTCCCCCTTCCACTTCACCCCTTCTGCTCGCTGCTCTCTGCCTGTGTGTGTGTGTGTGTGTGTGTGTGTGCCGGTTAATGAAGCACACGCACCCCATTGGAATGGGGTCACGGGCAGTGTTTGTCTGCCTGCCAGCCAGCCAGCCAGCCAGCCACCAGCCCGCCCACAGGCGCCACAACAATGTCCAGCCCCCCGCCCCCGCCGCCTTCTCTGCTGTAGTTTATTTGACATCCGCTGCATACGAGAGACAGAGAGAGAGATACATTTCATTTTATTTCATTTTATTCTGTTTTTCGGTTAATTTTAATTGATTACTCAATATGCGAAAATAATTCATTTTGCGCAGCGATTTTTTTTGTGCTCGTTGTTTTCCGTTATTGTTATTATTTTTCCACACGCTTTCACTTTCGATTGTTGGCCCTCGCGCTCGTCTTTTTTTTTTTTTTTTTTGTTTTTGTTTTTTTTTGTTTTTTTCGGTGGCCTCCACTTTCACGCAATTTCATTCATGAATCCGCACGCCATTAATTCAGAGCAGCAGGCGGAAGGTCAGTTCATTGACTGGAGGAGAGCAGCACAGGCCTGGACTGGCCAGGACTGGACAGGACGCCTCGACACGTTGCAAAGTTTGGCCATAACTCAATGCAAGAAATTTGGCTCGATGCGATGCTAATCTTTAAGAAACAATGCCAACAAAAGGTACTTCAGGGGGGTGGTGGGTGGGGGGTGCACTCCGTCACGTAGCGCAAATTAAGAAAATATTCCCCAGAAGGTTGGATGGCATTATCCCCTTTTGTGCTGCCACAGCCACAAAAGTGTTTATGAATTTAGTGCTGCTCAGCTGCTGGCGTGTCCTTGGCCCCCAACACACATGTGCTTGGTGGTGGGGGGTGTGGGGTTGGGGCGTAATGAGCAGCCGAGGAAAACGCATATTAGGCTTATCGCCGGCAAGCGCCTGCATCTCGGCCTTCAACCCCGTTGCCAATCGTTGGCCATCCTTTGGCCCAGTCCGGCATTGAAAGGACTCTTCGTCGATAAGCAACCGGTTTATAGTTTTCCCAGTGGTTTCGGGCGGATTTCTGGGTGGGTTTCGGGGGGGGGGTAAAGGTGCGCTGGCTGGTTATTCCCTTTGGTTTTTGGGGTTTTCTAAGCCAAAAAGACAAAGGCGGCAAACAGTGTGGAAAGGGCAAGCGGCACGGGGCAGCCACTAGTGTTAGTTTCAGTCGAATCTTGAGCGGCGCAGGGGGACGGGACAACCTGAAAAGCGAAAACTTTTGCATTGTCATCGTTAAGATTGAGATCTTTATGAAGGTTGTGTGCTCCTCTCCATAACTATGTACCTCCAGCTCCACCACCACCACCACCTCCAGCTCCAACCCTCCGCTTCTCCTTTGAGTTATCGAAACTTTGTGGCCATTAAATGCGGCAGTGGAAGCGACAGGGCCAAGCCCAAGCTGCGCGTTGGACGCGTGTTCCTTCGACCCACTTGTGGGGCGCTCGTAAGCCTCGGGTATTATTTCGGGTTGCTGCTGCCGCTGCTGCTCGACTTTTCTTGTCGCCTTTTTTGCTTTGCGTTGAATTTATGGCACAAGTAATTTGCGTACGGTCAAGCAGTCACAGCCACAGAGACAGGCAGACAGACAGAGAGACAGAGATACGAGTCAGAGTCACAGATACACAGCTACAGCTACAGCTACAAATGTAGTGTGTGTGTGTGTCTAATGTCCATCGCTGTGGCATGTGGCATAATTAGTTGTGCGTCGTCGACGTCTTCTTCTGCTTGAAATGAAACGAATCCAAAACGAGGTCAGATTGTCGTCGTCTGAGTGTGCAGGGGGCACATGGATTCTATTGTGGAATTGTGGAATTGTGGAATTGTGTCTTGTGTGCTGGCAGAAAGCGCTTAAGGTGCGTCCAGGGTTAATTGAAATGCCCAGAGCAGGCAGAGCAGGCTCCCAGGATATGTGAGGATATACTCGTATGTATGTGGGGCATTCAAATGGTGGGATTAGTGACCGAGTTAGGGCGTGGCTTGGGCTTGGGCTTGGGCCTGGGCCTGGGCCTGGGCCTGTGACCTCTGACCATTGTCACGGGGGTCAACTGCTAATTGAAACTAATACGCAGGATCTTCTGCTGGCTTCAAGCCATTAAGTCGCTGTCCAGGAGCAGCAGGAGCAGCAGCAGCAGCAGAAGGAGCCGCTTGTTGACAGAAATTATGCAAATTTAAAGCAATTAAAATACTTGCTAATTGACTTGCAGGCCGTGGAAGGATGTCGGATGGAAGGATGGAATCGTATTGACAAACAGTCGAAAACACACACAGAAAGGAGGCACCAGCAGAAAGGAGGGCCAACAGAAAGGAGGCACCAGCAGAAAGGAGGGCCAACAGAAAGGAGGAACCAACAGAAAGCAGGGGCCAACAGGAGAGCCGACGGGGGCAGGCACACACACACACATGCATGAGAAGGCGAGGCACAGAGAAGGACGGCGACTAATTAAATTAAACAGCGATGGCTGAAGCGACCATCGAAGTGGAGACACGAAAGTGAGGCAGGGACTAGGGCAGGGGCAGTGGCAGGGACTAGGGCAGTGGCAGTGGCATGGTGGCTGTGCAAGTCGAGTATTAACTTATTTTTCGTGCAATTAACTTTTTAGCGATGACGAATGGCGAGTGGCGAGTGGCGAATGGCTGCTGGAGGCACAAACACAAAAATCAAACCAAAGAATTCCCATTTTCCGCATTTTCCACATACGCGAGAATGGGAGCAGCTCCACGCCACGCCACGCCCACTCCGCTCCGCTACTCTGCACTGTACAAAAAGCAGCTGCAAAGTAGTAGCTGGCCTCCAAATCCCCACATGCCACCTGCCACCTGCCACTGCCCCCTGCCATGCACTGGGCAGGGGGACATTCATTCAGATGCAGAAGCAGAAGCAGAGTCCGCCAGTGCAGTGTGTGGCAGGCAGCAAAAGCTCTGCTCTCCTTTCCTTTCTGTGGCCATTCATTCGTTTTTGTGTTCTTTTTGTTCTGCTTAGCTAGTTACGAGAGGCAGAGATGCAGAGAGGCAGAGGCGGAGAGGCACATTTGCATATGCAAAAACAGGATATAAATATGAATTCAGGAGGCGGCTGCCTGCTTATGGGACTGCCATCAATCATCATGGCCTCTGGCCTCTGGGCGGCGTCTGCTTGTCTGCTTGTCTTTTGTTCCTTGCTGCAGCTCGAGAAGTGTTTTCATATTTGCACAGCCGCAGCCGAAGGCTGTCAAGATTCGATTTCCTAGCGATATTCATCCCCCCACCAGCCCGATGGATGGGTCAGTGGGTGGGTTCGTTCGGTCATTCAGGGTCCTAATTAAGATATTCATTTGCCCCCCCCCCCACTTGGTCCCACTCGTACCTCTCGGGGCAGTGTCTACTAATTCGAAATTAACACATTTTAAAGTTGCCTCGCAATAGGAAAATGCGAGCGAACGTTGGTGGATGATGCACGAATCGAATAAAGGGGTGCTGTGTGTGCAGTAGGGGTGGTGGGCAGGGGCAGCATCCGCTGCTTCTGCTCAATAATTAAGGGCAAGGCAAGGCAATACAAGGCAAGTGCCGATGCCCAATGCCCTAAGGGCTGGTCAGCGTTCAGCGTTCAAGTCAAAGTTTTGAAGTTCAGTTGGTCATTCAGCGGGCAGCGGGCAGTTCGTTTCCGTGCAGCAGCCCCCGTAAGACGCGAGCACAAAGGATTCTCTCGCACTCGGACTCGGACTCGGACTGAAGCTCAAGCTCAAGCTCGTCCTTCGTCTGGGAGTCTCTGCCTGCAGCGTACATGTAATCAAAGAAATTAGCGCCACGTTGCGTGCAGCCGGCCGTGTGGCGAGTGTGGATGGATGGATGGATGGCTGGATGGATGGATGGCTGGATGGATGGCTGGATGGATGGCTGGATGGATGGATTGATGGCTGGATGGATAGCTGGGCTGGGCTGGACATCGGGCAAGGGTTGTGAGTGGATCCAGCGCAGCATGAGGCAGCATGCCTCTGCCTCCGTGTCTCTCTCTCTGTACGCGCTACCCTTGTCAATCTTCTGCTTAAAGTATGTTTGTACATTGTCTTAAACAGTTTGACTTTTAATTTGCGTCCAAGTTTACTAACAAAGCCAACAGGCAGACGCAGACGCAGCGCCACTGCCACTGCCACAGCCACAGCCATTACCATTCCTAGATCCACAGCAGGCGGAGCGGGGGGCTTCAGTTTTTAATTACGAAATGCTGCCGATGAAAGTAGAGAGAGAGAGGGAGCGGGAGGGGGAGAGGGAGGGCAGGGCAGGAGACGTGAGTGTATCTTGTGTCAGGCCAGCGGCCAAAGGCTTAAAGTATCTCATCTCACTTGGGTAGCTCCAGCTCCAGCTCCTGCCCCTCTAGCCCCTGCCACACTCACGCTCATCCTGCAGCAATTAAGCCCACGCGTCCGAGTGTAAAATATTTATTAATAAATAAACACACGCCTCCGCGGCGGCGACTAATTGTCACAAAAGGTGACAGGCAGGCAACGCAGGCAACGCAGACAAGGCCTCAAAGAGTTTTTCCAGCTGTGAGACAACGACTGGCTCTGGCCCTGTGGCCCTAAGTTCAAAGTGCGGACACCACACACACACACACACACACACACACACACATGCGTGCTGTACCTGCGTGTGTGACACTCTTATCCTCTTATGTGTTCCTTTTTTTTTGCTTTGCTTTGCTTTGCTTTGCAGTTTTTATCGCATCCTCAAAGTGTTAATGGAAAATCAATAATTACGCATCTTGGAAATTATTAATAGGAGAGCGCCAGGAGAGCGCCAGGAGAGCGCCAGGAGAGCGCCAGGAGAGCGCCAGGAGAGCGTCCTGTGCTGTGCTCCTGCCTTTCTTTCTAATGTGTGGATAATAGTAATTTGCTAGAAGGAAGCTTCTGCTGCCTGCTCCCTGCTGCTGCTGCTGCTGCTGCTGCTGCCTGCTGCTACTGCCTGCTTCCTGCCACTCCACAGGTGCTTCACACAGGTGGCATGCCACCGTCAAAGGCTTTCAATGAGTGTCCGTGTCCGTGCAGCATTCGCTGTAATTGGCAACACATGAAAAACATTTCCAGCAATTGTTTCCGATGCTGCTGCTGATTCAGAATTTGTTTCTGTTTCCGTTTTGGGGGCCTGATTTTTATATTTTTTATTTTTATTTTTATTTTATGTTTTTTTTTTGTACCTGCCTCTTGGCTCTCTTTTTGTGCTGTTTGATGCAAAATAATTGCACTGAAACACACACGTATCGCATCGTACTTTTGTGCGTGGTTCGGGCTTTGGTTAGTGCCATTTGAATGCATCGCTGCATTTGGCAGTGCCACCACAGCGGCAGGGGGCTGTGGCAGGGGGCTGGGGGCACTGCTGAATCCTGGCTAATTGACAATGCACCCCACCCCACCCAATCCAACCCCCGCCCCGCAGCAGACACGCACTTAACGCGGCAAAGACTGACGCGGAATGGCGACTGTCGGCTGGCCAAAATCAGTGGCCAGGCTAAATTCCGAGTGCAGTTCCCAAGAGTGCCAAAGAGGAGCGGCCTCGCGGCCCCGCGGCCTCGCTGCCAAAGGCAAATAATTTTAATTAAATGAAAAAGAAACGCAGCCAGAAGGCAGACCCCCAGAGAGGGTTGGGTCAGGGCAGGGACGGTGGGAGGGGGAGAGGGAGGAAGTGGCACTTAAGCGGCACTCCATCTCCCAGACCAGCTCTTGCTCCTTTGCCTCCTCCTGCTGCTGCCACACAGCGCTATAATCCAACCTGCCACTTGGTCGTCAACGAACCAAAGGACGCACAAAAATGCAATGCACCCTGTCCCCATTCGCCCCCACACCCCTCCCCCTCCCCCACCAACCATGTGCTGCAAATGCAGTCGAGTGTGCGTTGGTCAGGCCTCAGTGTATGAGTGCCTGCTGCCTGCCCCATGTCCTTTGTAAGAATTCATTTGCACAGCGAAACTTTTTTTTCCCAATTTCTAACGCCACACACTCCACAGTGGTGGGTGGGGGTAGGGAGTACAGTACAGTAGGGGGACGTCTCGTCTGGCGGGAACAGGAAATAGGACGAACAGGACGTACAGGACGAACAGGACTCTCTGGCAAATGGCAAAGAGGTAAACTGCACTTAAAGTGCAGCGAGAAAAAATGCCAGTCGCGGCGGGCGCGAGAGCTTCAGAGTCGTCGTCGCTGCAGTCGCTTGACCAAAAATGCATTCAGCACCCAAGGCGCGCAATGGTGGGGGGGGAAAGGCACAGAGCGACGTTTATAGGCAAAAAGAAGATAAAGAGGCAAGTGCCACACACAGCAGCAGCAGCAGCAGCAAAATCTAACTGTTTGTTTTATGCGCTCATGTGAGCCCCCGAGAGTTTTGCGAGTGGGTTTTGCCCCCAAAATGCTGCCCAACGAGTGCAATCTGATGGAGTCGCCGCCTCCACTGCTGCCACTGCCTCCTCCTGTCAAGAGTCTGAGCAATTTTGATTGAAAACGCGCTCACACCCACGGAATGGGCCACAGCCACAGCCACAGCTGCCTCCTCTGCCGACTCTTTGAAATAGGATGCGCTGGGACACGGCTGGGACTCGACGCTTTTTAGATGGCTGCTTCTGCTGCTGTTGCTGCTGCTGCTGCACTTGAGGCAAATACTCGAGGCAACTCACACACACAGAGCTAAATCAACTTGCAATTTGTGCGTTTCGTTGTTGTCTCTGCTGCCCCTGCCGTGCAACCTGTCGCATGAGCAATGCCAGCGGGGTCTCCCGCATGGAATAATTTTAAAGCTAGTCCACTTTATCTTCGATTCATAGAATTTACTCACTTTGTGGCGGCATCTGTCTGCATTTTCACGCTTTTATGGGCCAGCCATCAACTGGCCTCTTTAATCGCAGCCATCGTCCATCGTCCGTTCAGCTGCGGGGAAATAAACCAAAAAATAAATAAACGTCAAATCAGCGACAATTTACAGCAAATGTTTTTTTGTGATGGGTGGGGTGGGGGTGGGGCAAGCAACAATTAAATCTGTGAGCTGCGTCACGGCAGGCCTATAAAACATCCTTGCGGCTGTGTCATTTGTCATTAAGTTGCAACTTAAGAAGCCGCCAAACAAAATGCGAAACAAATATGAAAAAAGTTTAATTGGCCAATTTGACATCATCTTGGCCATAAAAAATGGACATCCAGTTCCCCCACCCACCCAAACTGCCCATGCCCATGGCTCATTCCCCTGGTTTGTTCTTTTTATGTAGCTGTGGCTGCAACTGCTGTGGCAACTTGAGCCGCAACCTTGAAGCGAAATTCGGCGGCAATAGATCGAAAGATGAAGCCGCCGGGGGGGATGGGTCGCTGGGGCAGAGACAATTAACGATATGCCCGCGAATGGCCCATCAATTTGAGGGTGGAGGGAGGGAGAGAGGTGTTAACAAAAAGATGAGCTGAGCGCGTGTGGCACATGCCACAAAAGTTTTTCTTTTTTTTTTTTCGGTGGTTGATTTCCTGCTGCAGGATGTCGCGCTTTGGCTTTGGCTTTGGAATTGCTTTGTGTTGCGTGGGTCAGGATTGACCGAAATTGTAGCCACCTCCTCCACCTCCTCCACCCCAGACACATTCTGCACCCTTGCCGCAAACGATAAATGTGCCACACACACACACACGGGGTTCAAAATGCAGCCATGAAAATCCGATTATTACATTTTTTGTGCGCTTTTCCTGCACTCTGCACTCTGCACACCCCCACCCCTCTGCCAACTGCCCCATAATCAATTAATGTTGGCAATTTGTGCAGCCGAACGTAACCTCAATTATGTGCGCCAAAGTGGCGGCCACACACATTCCACGGCAACGGAACCAAGCGGTGGATTAATCGCGTAAAACAACAGCAAATTGACTAGCAAACCGAAAAAGGACACAAAAAACATCCTCCCCCACCAGGTAAACGAACACTGGCACTGCGCTGCAATTGTTCAAAACTCAAACTCCTCACCTCTCCCGTTCCGCTGCTGCGACAGAGACAGCGACAGAGACAATGGACGGCAGAATGAGAATTATAGCAAAAGAACAAACATAATGCAGGAGGATACTGCGGGCATGGGGCACGGGACTAATCGAAAAAAAAATGTCGAAAGTCAAACACAAACACAATGACAGGGTAAATAGAGGAAAAATAATATACGAACAAAAAAATACAAATACCAAAGCACAGAAGAAAAGCGAAAATTGCACAAATTTTGCCAATGAAAATCAATTGAAGTGCAAAAGAGACTGGGAAAGGGGTTGAGAGAGGGGTAGAGAGCTGGAGTATGTACAGGTTGAATGAATCGATTGATAAAAATATATTTATAGAAATATTTATGGCTTTCAAGCTTGTGGATCGTCTCTTGAAAATATATTCCATAATTGAGAGCATACAAATAATTGGTACTCAAAGATTATAGAAGGGGGGGAATGGGAAAGAGAATGTATAGTAAACTTTATACTAGGGGAACCCCAGTCAACCTTTTGCACAGCTCAAACTTATGCTGCATATTATTTACCAGCGAAAGAAAGAAATTCTGCAAAAAGTTTAATAATAAATAAATAAATAATTAAAATTAAGAAATATGGAAATATGATAAAAACTTAGTTAACTAATCGCATTTATTAATCTTCCAATATCTTTCTGAAGCTGCTGATTAAACAGCCCTCACTGCGAGAATGAGAAACAGAAATATATAAAAATAAATAAATAAAATAAATAATAATAATAAATAAATAAATATATAAATAATAAAATAAATAAATATAAAAATTACTTTATAAATAAAACATGCTTTAGAATACTTTATTGTACGATGCACGCTCTTGTGCAATCAAATATCTCCCACAAATTCCTGCGAATCATTAAAAGGAATATCCCTATGATTGAGGGAATGAGTAAATTTATTTCTGAAAATTTCCCCATAGATAAATTCCCAGAAAAAACTAATGCTAGAGTGGCCTGGTTCGTTCGTTCGCTTCCCCTTTGGTTGCCGCTTGCAGCAGATACAAAAAAAATCCCTTAACATAATTTATCCTAGCTCTCTCTCTGCCATCACTCTGGCGCCATCTATTGCTACATAGCTAAGCCTCTATGGCGCTGCCGGAGGGTGGGAGGAGAAATTAAGAGAAATGGGTAACGAGCAGCGGATAAACGAAGAGAAACTATGGGCCCCATGGCCAGAGTTCTAAGGGCAGCGGCAGCTCTTAAGCTGCAGCTAAAGGGGTGGCTGGTGGTGGCTGGTGGTGGCTGGGAGTGTGTTGCCAACTCGTTGCAAATGCTGCAGCAGGGGGGGGGTGTGTGGTGGTTGGCTGGGGAGGGGAGGCGTGGGCAGCAGCTGCGGACTGTGCTGCGCGATGACTGCACGGCATGGCCGCCAATGCTAAAATGGAAACCTGAACGTTGCCAGTGTCGAGAGGCGGCATGGCTGACGCTGATGCTGATGCTGCTGCTGCTGCTGTAGTGTTCATTGTTTAGCCTCACGCACACACACACACACAGCTGCATAGATACATAGCACACATAGAGGGAGTGCGCATGTGCCGTTAGAGTAGAAGGGAAGGCAGCGACTGTGGCAATCAGAAACTGATGCCGAATTCTGCCGACGGCAGCTACACACATCTCATAGATACATTCTATAATCATAAATTGCTAAATTTTTGCGAAATGCAACAACAACTGCAGGCAGGGGGAGGTTGTGGGGTGGAGTGGGGGTGACTGTGGGTGGCTGTGTGGGGCACACAGCACACAGAATTTGATCGGCAGGCACTGTGGCGTTGGCAGTAATTAATCATTTTTTATGGATTATTTATGGATTTGCCACTCACTCCGCTCACTCCGCTCACTCCCTCAATCACTCACTAATTACCATTTTTAGCATATTTCTGGTTGCATTTGGTGGCGGCATTTATGGTTTTGCTGTAGCTGTTGCAGCCTGCAGCAAGTTCATGCACCTTTGATCCAGCCACAGTGGCACAGCACTGTGGCACGCGCCAAAACAATCTTCTCAAATGGGACCTTGATAGAGTCCCGACGACGATGATGATGGCCAATAGACTTCTAGCCACAGACGCAAGGGAAAACCTCATAAAGAGGGGCAACCAAAGACAGCAAAAAAACCCAGCAACAGCACCACAGCGCACCCCTTCTTGCGTCGCGTCTCCTTTTCGTTCTGTTTTCTTCTTTGCTTTTCTTTGCTTTGCTTTGCACTATTTTTTTTCTGCGGCGGCCTGTCCATGCAGCCTCCCCGTGTCGTCTAGCCTGTTTTCGATCCTTCTTTCTGCTCTGAATGTTTGTCTGGCTTTACCCCCCTCCCAGCAGCCTTCCTCCGCTGTGTATCCTTGAGTTTCAGGCGGCTGTCTGAGGCAATATTTGCGGTGCATACATTAGTCTCCGCTTTGCCTCACTCCGCTTTCGATGCCAAGGCAAAGCAAGAGGGTTAATCCACGCACACATCGAAGGAGCGGCAAAAGGAGCGGCAGAAGGAGCAGCAGAAGGAGCGGCAAGAGGAGCAGCAAAGGGCGCAGCATTCAAAGTTGAAGTTGCTGCAAACCCAAGCCTGGGAAAAGCAGAGGAAAATTTAATGGAATTTCTAGTTTTAGTTTGCTCTGAAGATCATCAAACAAAAAACTCAGCAGAGGAGTCCTTTTATTTCTTTTCCTTAAATTAATATCTCACTCTCTCTGTCTGTGGAAAAAGGACTGAGACTCCCCCTGAGACTCCCCCTGAGACTCCCCCTGAGACTCCCCCTGAGACTCCCCCTGAGACCCCCGAAAAACCCTTGACTAATTCAATAACTCATTCCCCCTGCCCCTGCGGCCAGTGAGCCCCAGACAAATATTTGCAACTAGCAGTAAAATGCAAATTGAATTCATGCCCCAGTCCCCGCATTCTGTTCTGCCATTTCCCTCTGGAGTGGGGAAAAACCATTCTAATATGGCGTCTTCGGTGTGGCCAAAAAGTCGCAAGTGCCCCCCCCGAAGAAGGGTGAGAAGGGATAAGGCAAAAGGGACAATGAACAGGAGGCTGGAGGCTGGAGGCTGAAGGCTGGCCCGCATGCCGCATGCCACACTTGGGATAGTTGTGACTTTTGTCTGCGCAGGCATCCATCCGGGGACTCTCGGACTTCAGACGATTGCGGGATTGGCTTTTGCCACCAAAGCAACCAGCCACAGCTAGTGCCACAGCTTCTGCTCCAGCTCCAGCTCCTGCTCCTGCCGCTCCTGCGATTGGCTGTGAGCAGCAATGAAACTTATTTCCCCTACCAGACTTCGCTCTCTTCAAAGCGAAAAGCCGAAACTTGCGAGCTGCTTCGAGTGGGAATTGAATTAGTTTGGGCAGGGCCACTGGCAGGCGCCAGGAAATTGAATAGTTTCACATGTTAGTTGGCAAATAATTTGGCCCAAGAGAAAAGGGCTAAGAGCAGAGAAGGGAGCGCAAGGAAGGGAAGGCATCCTGTGTGCCTGTGTGTGCCTCTGTCTTCTCTCTGCAACTTTTCAATTTCCACGTTTATGTTGATTTTCCATGGGCCATTGTTTGCGTCACTCAAATTTCGAGAGCTGCTTTGTTCATCAAAGTAATTAGTGAAACTCTGAAGTACTTTCACATTTCTCATTTGAGCGCAGGATATACCGACATACATATACATATACGTACAGGTCCTGCCTGCCTGCTGCCCGCTTTCAGTTCCATTTCCATCTCCTGTCTCCTGGCCATTTGTGTGTGTTCATTATGTGGAAGAGGAACGAGAACGAGAGAACTTGCAGCTTATTTGATTTCTGCATGTAAATTAGTCGACTCGGTCGGGACATTTGTTGAATAAATTGAAGGCAATGGCAATGGTGCGGGGAGTGGCGTTGCTGCTGCTGCCAAGAAGAAGCCCGAAAACTGAAAAGCTATTTACGGGAGAAACCCAGGAAAAACAAAAGCAGCAGCGGGCAGCCAAGTACCCAGCCGAAAGCCCCAGCCCCAGGAGGAACAGGATCTGGACGTGGTACCCTCGAGTGCTCTAAGCAAAAGCGTGTAAAGCGAGCGCATGTCCTTAAATAAACGCAGGAGCAGGAGAAGCAGCAGGAGCAGCAGCAGCAGGAGGAAGAGTAACGGAATGAACCAGCAGCAAGGGGGATGTGGATGGGGCCCAGGATATGGTGCCATGGCGCAGATTATAATTTCAAAAGAGACGAAAGGACATGCAAAACGGTTGAGTTGAGCCGAGAGTTCAGAAGCACTGGCACTGGCAAAGGCAGAGGCAAAGGCACAGAGGAGACGTAACGCAGGACGCAGGACGAAGGACAGCAGCAGCAGCAACCTTCATTATGAAAGTTGCTGTTTTCATTATTTTGCTCTCCAAGGATGCGGATGCGGATGCGGACTCCCCACGCCCGTCTGCCGCAACAACAACTAATCTACATTTAAAGCGCGGCCTGGTGGGGTGGCTGCTGGGTGGCACAAGCATGTGTGGGTGGGGGGGGGGGCTTACCGTTGGCATGTTTTATTTTTGCACCCTGAAGGCATTTGCCGAAAGGATTCATCTTACGACATTAGTGACCTCGGCAACTGCGCACAAAACATGCGGCAAAAGGGAGCATGAGGAGCAGAAGGACACCCAGTGGGTGCGGGGGCAGTGGCAGGGTGGCAGCCACTCCTTTGTTGTGTGTGTGTTTTGTTTCTAGTGCAAATATAAGTTTATCCATAATGGCTGCCAACGGCAGCAGCAGCAACAGCAGCACAGAGGATGCTGTGTGGCACTTAGCTTGTACCTTGGGGTACAATCTGCCACAAATACTACCCGTTCAGTGCACACTCCCACTGCCTGTGCCCCTTTGTGCCCCTGTTTGTGGGGTGTCAAAGTTGCGGCAAGGCGAGGGCTCTCCCTTTCTCTCTCTCTCTCTCTCTCTCGCTCTTCTCGCATCTTCTGCGTCACGTAGCCTCCGTAACTCCGTCTGCTTGCCAAAGAGGAAAGCTCCTCATTTATTTTACTTAATTGTCAAGTCGGAAATTCTGAAATTCTGTGAAAGGGTTGTCAGCAACACAGCCCCCCACCCCATCCCCACCCACAGCCGCTCCCCTTACCCTGCTCATCCTCAAGTAGAAATATTCGTTCCGCTTTTGCGTCACTGCTCGCCGTTGGGTTTATGTGCAGGAGGAGATGTTCCGGGCACATGTTCCTCCTTCACTTTGGGATTCGCATCTCAGCTTATAGCGGCCCGAAAAGCATTCAGAACTTTCGTTTCTTTGTGGCGAGGTGGGTGGGGGAGGGAGCTCCATATTCCAAACCAAACCAAACCATTTCATTACATTTTCTAGATGGAAAGCCCCCGAACAGGGGCAAATGGAAATCAGTGCAGCAGTCTCCACTCCACTCCACTTCACTTCACGTACTTTTGGTGGCAGCTTCAGCTACAGTTGGCCCAAAAAGCGCTGGCAGCTCCCACAGACACCCACAAACAGAACTACAGCCACCGCGAACTACCATATGAGAGCTACACTAATACCACACACACACTCACACACACACAGAAGGGGTATGGGGGTGGGGCTACAGAGATAGACAAAGTTTTGTGGAACAGCTGCCCGATGTACAATATAAATGTGGTTTTCATATTTTTGTGGTTCACTTCAGTGAGTGCTGGGCTCTGGCCCCGAGCTGCGAGTGGATCCACAGGATCCTCCAGCAGGCAGGCAGGCAGGCAGGCAGCTGTCTGTAGTTGTAGTTTCTGGCGCCAGAAGTGGTGGGTGGGGGGTGGGTGGGCGGTCCCTGGCAAGCGATTCTATAATGAAAGCCATTCATAAAACTTTAGCTAAATACGAACATTCATTATAAAATAATTTCAGCGAAAAACTGTTCAACAGAAAGGTGAAAGGATGTGCAAGGAGAGTGGGGGGGGAGCAGTAGGGCAAGGATGTAGCTAGCGAGGGGGTGGCAGCGAGCAGTCAACGGAGCAGCAACATTGGCAAAACTCTGGTTTTTCGGTGGCAGCGGTGGCAGCGGTGGCAGCGGTGCGGTGGCTCCTGCGGCGTGTGGCATCCAATTTACATGGAGAGTGAAAAAGTTATGCACTGAACTGCAAACATAATAAGCAATCTATGTGGAGGGTAGATGGAGCTCTCGTCCTCCTTCACTTACTGCTCCCCTGCCCACCCTTTTTTGATGCTTCATTATGCTTCCGTTTTGCATTTGCCGGAGGATTGGGTGCGTCCAGTCCTACTGCATCTTTTCTGTGGGGTTGCGGCATCAACATATTGCCGCAACATTTGGCGCATTCCAAGAAATTGTCACAATAAATCTTCAGCTTCGGCCCCAAAGGACAAAGGGAGAGACTCTGACCCCCTCGTGAACCCCTGGCTGCATCCCTCCATCTGCGACTCTACGACAGTACGTGACTGGCCATAATGAACGAATCCTCCTTTCGGCAGCACTAATCCATTACTAAATTAAACATTACACTAAATATAAATAAATAGCTAGACAGCGTGACAGCAAACAGACCGAAAGGCTGCTTCTGCCTCTTGCCTCCTGCCGCCTGGTTTCTGCCTCCTGGTTTCTGCGGGTGCTGCTTAGGCTGAGCGTGTCCTTCCCCAGCTGCCGCCGACAGCTAAGAACCCTTTCTAATTTGCCTAAAACACAAAACAGGCTGAAGCTGAAGCCAAAGCCGTAGCCGTAGCCGTAACCTTAGCTGTAGCCGGCGAGTGGGTGGGGCACGAAACTTCTGTCTGTCAAACAATAAATCATCAGGGCCTGGCCGTGAGGAGGTGGCGCCTGGCAAAGAGAGAGAGAGAGACAGAGCAAGTCCTTTAATTACACCGTCCTCCGTAGGCTCAAGTGTGTGTTTTGAAACTAAATCTGCTGCCTGCCCCACAAGCCCCCTGCCCTGCCATGCTCTGCTTGCACCATGCCACTTGCTGCTGGTCTTCCGTTAGACGCCCAAAACAATTAAACCCTTTTCCGTTCCGTTTTCTGTTCCGTTCCGATCCGATCCCGTTGCCTGCTCCATTTGCGCCCCAGCGATTCCTTGATGGCCTGCCATTTTTATGCGGCCAAAGGGGGTGAGTGGTGAGGGGCGGAGGGGACAGCGCATTTGCATTCCAAGAGTAAGCTTAAAAAATTAATGACATTAAGAAGTTGGGTCCTTGGGGGCTTGCCCTTGCCCTCGCCCACGGATCAAATTGCTAAACCAACACGAAAAATTCATTCCATTCCATTCGATTCGATTGCCAACCAAAGGCAGAGCCAGTAGCCAGTAGCCAGTAGCCAGGAGGAGGCGCATTTCTTATTAATGTTTTTTAATTGTTGTTTTTGTTGGTTCTTTGTTTAACTTCAACCCTTGAAAGGACAACAGATCGATTTCGATGTGGGAACATCATTATTTAATCCTTTAAAGCAGCTCAAGACTGAAGCACAAAACTGAAGCACAAACTGTGAAACTGTTGGACTGTGCATCCGCCTGCTTGCCGCCCCCCCCCCCTGCTTAATCCTTCGCCTTTCGTTCGTTCGTTCGTTCGCTCCACACACACACAACAACATTTTTAATTGCACTAATTGCAAAGTAAATTTTCTAGTGAATTACCTTTACGCCGAAACCGAAACTGCAGCCAGCCAGCCAGCCAGCCAGCCAGCCAGCGCCAAAAGGGATGTCTGCCAAAGGATGTGGCACGAGCGCAAAATTTATATTTAGAATTTTAATAACATGAAAACTAACCTGCAGTGTGGGAGGTGTGGGAGGAGTATAGCTAGGGAAACTGAATCTGCCAGTGGGGAAGCGAGTTACGTGTGGGAGGACAGGCCGTGAGGCGTTGCTCATAATATGGAGGAGGAGGAGGAGGAGGAGTACCTCCAACAAATCATATTCATAATTATTATTTTTGAAAGCGTAAACCAAAACTTTGCTGCAACCCAAAAGCCTTGTTCCTCCCTCTCCCTCTGCCCAGTCTGTCCACGTTGCAGATGAAGTTTATACCCCCAGAGATTCTACATTAGAAATTAGAATATGCTGCAGGGAATGGGAAAAGGGGGGGGGGAAGAGACTGACTGCCTGCAGTCAGAGTTTTGCATAGTTCTCTAAATGTTTAAATGTTAAAATGCAAAACAACCAATGAATGGACCACTAGACACCGGAGTGGGGATCCTGGATCCTGGATGCAGCAGGGGGCTGGCTGCCTTCTGGCATAAATGGCAAAAGTTACCATTGCCGAATCACAGTTGGTTCCCTCCATTGTGTGGAGTTCATTTGCAGCAGGAGACATCTCTCCCCTCAACTCTAGACCTCTGCCATTGCTGTGCCCTGAGAGCGGGTCCCATTTTGGAATAGCCAAAGATCGGAGGGCGCACGCGTGCTGGGCGCATGCCACACACGCACAGGGGTTGATGTTGTGTCCCAAATGAGGATATAGGATATCCCACAAAGGGGTGCACAGCAATTAACCCCTGACTTCCGATGACTTTTGTCACTCCCTTAGCCCTATGCGGCATGGAATGATGCTACCCCCTACCCCCAATTAGTGGCAAGCAGATCGAAGCAGCGGGACTTAGCCTAAAGTTAGTTAAATGTTCTAGCGATCGTTCTCTGGCTCTTCGCTGGCTTACTCTATGGAAATGCTCTGCTCTTCATCGTCCTTTGAGGCATCCAGTAAACTCGTTTGGCAGCATTTTGGTTCCCAGGCACAAAGCACAGCAGCCACCCAAGCCCAACCCCAACCCCAACCCCAACCCCTACCCCTAGCACCCATTCATCCCCTGTCAAGGTTATTAACCGAAATCGTTTGTTGAAAAACAGGGCAAGAGGGGGGGAACGGGCTCGTTCTGCTGGTCAACAACAGGGTGCAAGGGTCGTCGGAGGTGAGGCGCTTTTTGCGATGGGCAGAAACTAGTTTGAAGACAGCGCGAAGCTGCTGGCCAAGATCCTAGCGTCGCCTCATCAATTGTTGCGCCCAAAACAAAAGCAAAAATTTTCCCTCATGAAAATGAATGTTTTGCACCCAAAATCCGCAGTTCCGCTGGAAACTGGTTCCACTCCACTCCCCTCCACTGCATGGATGAGGATGCCACCAGAGACAGAGACTCTGGGACTCCTTGGCTCTGAGCTTTTGCTGGCGCGCCGCGAGGATCAGTTGGAATTTGACGGCGAGCGCGTTGTGATCTCTGAGCGGCGCAAACGGCAGCGCAACAGAGTCCGGAGTGAATGGCCAATGGAGGATCCTTTTGCTGGTGAGTGAGAGCCAGCGCAACTAAGCGCTGTTTAAAGTGAAAGCCGGAAGTTGTGGGGCCCGTTTAAGGGACACACTTTCGAGGGCAGACCGCAGCAGCAGAAAGCGGAAAGCGGAAACGGCACGAGAAAGAATGCACGGAGAAAGCAGACAAAGAGTGTGTGTGTGTGTGTGGGGGTAGAAAAGGGTTACAAGGTTACTCAAACGTCCTTCGCCTTCGCCTAAAAATACAAAAAAAAAAACAACCAAAACCAAAACGAAAGCCAGGGGAAGAGCCACAGCGAGAGTCTGAGAAGAGAGCCACAGAGACCAAAACAAAACACGAAACGCAACAGCATAGAAAAAAAAATGGTTGCCGCTTTCCTTTTCCTTCCATGCCACACACACACACACATGGCATGCCCCACATGTACCCCATGCCACTTGCCCCTTGCCGCATCGCATATCGCATATTTTTTTGCCGCTTTGGCCATGCTCCATGCCCCCGTCGTAAATTTCGCAAAAAATATATTTTCTAACAACCCAAACAAACAAATGGCAGCCAGCATTCAGCATGCACAAAAAAATTCAAACCTCCCCCCCTACCCAACCAACAAAAGTCACGCGAAAAAATCAGCAGCAGGACCCCCCACACAATCGGCACGTGTGTGAGTCCATAGGATATAGAAAAAAAAAATATATATACATATATATATTTTAATGGTGAATGATGAAGCAAAAGGAAAACGGATGCCCCTTTTTGCTGTCTGCTTGTGGGTTGCGGCATCCCGGGGGGGGGGCATCCCCATTATCGAAGTCTCGTATTGCTGCTCGTATTTGTTTGATTAGAATCCTGGGGTCGATTACCGGCAGGAGTTTTTAATTCGATATTAATTGCTGTCGATGCGATTTGTTGTCAATGCGGGTGTTGACACCATTTGCCCTACCCCCCGCCCCCCTTGATCCAGGAAGATAAAGAATAGAAGAGGGCTAAAAATGAGGAACAACTTCCTTTATTCAATTTCAATTGAATCATTTAATCAATCAAATGAAAGACAAAATTCCAATCACTCAGAAAGAAAAATTAAATTGAAGCCTTAATAAAATAATGTACAGATTGCAATCTGCACAGAGCTTGGAAGCGGGGCTTGAGGGGCGCACCCTTCAGAGGCTTGAAAATATTTTGCAGGCCAAGCATTTGACCAAAGGAATGCCACTACTGTCTGCTGCTGCTGCTGCAAGTCAAGGAGGCCAGCAGGAGGTTGAGTTGAGTTGAGTTGCACGAATCCAAGCCTGAGTTGGGTGCATGCAAGCAGCAGGCGGATGGCGGGTGGCGGGTGGCGGTTGGGCGGCTGGCCAGATAAAAGTTTGAGGAAAAAGTAAGCAGAACAAAACTGCACCAGCAGCAGACGGCAGTCGGCAGACGGGCAGACGGGCGGACAGCAGCAGACGGCACCCGATTGGCTTTGGCCACGCACACAAAATGTGCATATAGAGTGCAACTTTTAGCACCAACCGAATGCAGTTGCACGCACACATGCAACACCCACCGATACACACACACACACACACGTATGCAGCATCCATGCAACACACACACACACACACACAGGGATGCACGCTCGCATGCTAAATACACCGCGGAGAAAGGAGAAAGAGCAGCAAAAAAGCGAGTGTAGTGTAGTGTAGGTGTGTGTGTGCGTGTGTGTGGCAAGTGAATATTTGTTGTACATAGCGATGTTGCATAGGTAGTGGCATGTGGCATGGGGCAGCAGTTTCGGCTGGCGAAGGGAAATCAAAAACAGAGACAGAAACCAGAAACCAGAGCGGGAAAAGCGGGAAAAGCGGCAAAAAACAACAACAACAGAAAGCAGCAAAAATCCCAAAAACTTTTGTAGAAAAATGCACTTTTTCTGGGTGTGGCAAATGGCAGCAGTGGCAGCAGTGACTGCAACTGCGGCAGCGCCAGCAGCGCCAGCAGCAGCAGCAGCAGAGGTTGCATTAGAGCTGAGGTTGAAGCTGCAGCCAGGAGCCAGAGCTGCAGATGGAGATGCCTCCTAAACGGGAGGGCAGAGCACGTCCTTCCCTTGCTGTATGCAGTTTCAATCCCCTACTCCCTTGGTGGGAGGGTTGTTGGTGTTGGATTGGGGTGTCGAGCGCATTTTTAGTTGGTGCAAGCAGAATGCATTTTTACTCCCTTTTTCTACATGCTTTACCCTGTACATAGCAGCGAATGTATCGCTGTGTGTGTGTGTTTGGGTGTGTGTGTGTGGCGTATCCCTATTTGATATCCTAAAAAAGTACACAAAATTTGTATGCGCCAGCTGAGCAGCCAGCGTTGGCAGAGGCAGCAGCAGCATCAGCAGCATCAGCATCGACAGTCGCACAAACACGCCCATGTTTTATGTACAAGAAGTGGTCCTGCAGGAGGGCGGGGGCAAGGAGCAGTAGGAGGCTGAAGGAAGGCAGGCAGGCAGGCAGGCAGCCCTTTACATGCGATGCGCAGCTTCGCTGTGTGCGTATTATGTCCATGTCCCTGTGTGTCCCTGGCAAAAACGAACGAAAAAAAGCGAGATGCAAAACACTAAAAACTAATGCGCGAGAAAGAGAAGCACAGATATTAGAAAAACGCTACATGTACACTGACTGCCATTGGTATTGGTATTGGTGAGCAATGAGAGCGAGAACGAGAGCAGCATCCTTGCGCAGCAGCAGCAGGAGCAGCAGGAGCAGAAAACAGGCGAAAGAGCGAGCAGTAGCGAATAAGAGAGAGCGAATAGAGAGACAGAGAGAGGGAGAGCAGAACGAACACACACTGACAGCTTCTAAGTGGGTGGCAGCTGACTTTTTAGACGCACTGTGGCAGGCAGGCAGGCAGCAGGCAGACAGGGTAGGGCAGGGTATGTGCTGGCAAAGGGAGGGACACATTAAATCGATCCAAAGGCCGGCCAGGGGAATTGATTTTCAATAGATCATATTCTGGTACTGCTACTAGTGACTGTCACTAAGGTTAGACTTTGGAATCTCTCTCTCTCAGTCTCTCTCTCTCTCTCTCTCTCTCTCTCTCTCTGTCCTCTCCCCTTCCCTTGCCACAGCTGCTTCTTATTCTTTGGTCTTTCGTCCTCTTTTATTTTCTATGTACACGAGGCTCCCTGCCGCTTGCCATTCGGCTCTACTCGGCTCGGGCCTACGATTGCGATTCCGACTCGGCTGCCCGTACCCCCGTACGCCCCGTCCGGACATTAGCCAACGCAAAACACAACAAAAATTCCACAAATTCTGTCGTTATCCTTTTTTTACTCGCATTTTATGGCATATGCATACAGAAACACGCAGCATAAAGACATAAAAGGATATAATTTATTTGTCGTGTAGATGTGGGAGATGTTTCTCATTTGTCTCCTTACCCTTGGGCGTCTTCTGGGCGTCTTAGCCAAAGGGATAACGCACTTGCCGCAGCACATTCATCGCCTTCCAATTCCATGCGAAAATTCCAATGATATCCCATGATTTCCATTAGAACAGAACAGAACAACTGATAGAGTTCCTAAAAGTAGAAGAATTCCGTGGAGACACCTTTAATTGTAGCTGCTAAACTGCAGGAATGAAAATGATTAAACTCGCCGAACAATGGGCACATCTTACCCTGTGATTCCCCTCCAAAAGATGGCATTGATCAGAGCCACTCCTCTAGAGTCTCACTCCACATTAAAAGTGAATCTCCTAGTGCCACAGCATCCCAGTCCATTCCCACAGCATACGCATACCCCTTGAATATTTTCCATAATTTAAAGAATGGAATCCTCCAGCCATGATCTATGTATTGTGTGTTCCGCGTTGAATGGAAAGCCCGCGAGTGAATGAATGGCATGCAATTTAATTTCCCAAATAAATTAAAGACTATTCACAGCGACAGATTAAAAGCGAGAACACACTCCACTCCACTCCACTCCACTCCACTCCACTTCACTTCACTCCCAACGCATATGCAACTCGTTGCCCTATGACCGGCATTGTTTCTGTCCCCCCAATCTGTGGCGTCTCGCTGCCATAATAAACGTAACTATAATACAAAATAAACACATAGCCGAAACAATCTAAATATGGCGAGAATTTATGTATTGATTTTCATTAATAATATTCTGGTGCAGCCGCCGCATATTCTGTGGCCATGTCCTCCGCTCTATCCACCGCTCTATCCACCGCTCTCTAGTCTGTGCTCCTCTGGCCGTGGCATTTTTCCAATTTGGGCCTCCGCTGGATGCCGGAAAATTGAAAATTTTGCCAAAACAAAACATAACACAGCACGGCACAGCACAGAAGGTGCACACAGTGCACAGTGCACTCTGCCCGCGAGGCGGAGTGGCAGTGCGAGTGGGAGGGGGTATGGGAGGTATGGGGGCGCACCCGGGCAAGTGCATCATTTTTCATCAACATTTTTGGGATACGACGATATCGGCAAACAAACAAAAACCATTTCGGCCATAGCCATGGGGCATAGCAGCATTCAGCTGCAGCTGCAACAGCAACAGGAGCGAGAGAGCGGGAGGGCGCATTGGGTTATGCATCATAACTATGGGGAAGTATTGGGGCGGGGTACGACTAGGTTTGGGCGCTGCATAAATCTATAGATTGCAAGTGGAGGTAACTCGACTCCTCCTGCTGCTGCTGCTGCTGTTGCTGCTGCTCCTGATGCACCTTTGATATGCAATTTATGCATGTCATCTGTGCGCTGCGTCTGCGTCCATTGTGCCACGAACGAGGGACCTAAACACAACACACCCAACCCAACACCCCAACAACTAGCAGCAGCAGTCGAGAATCCTTTAGCACCCACATGGAGCTGGCAAATCCTTTTTTGCTGCCAATTTATAGGCCTCCTCCTCCACACATTTATGACCGAGTGTGTGTGTGTGTGTGTGTGTGTGTGTGTGTGTGTGTGTGTTCATTGCGTTTTTCCGGCTTTTCTATTTGCATTGTCGGCCAGCGGACGATGGAAAACGATGGCAGAGCACAGAGCACAGAACGAGAGATGGCTGCTGCACTGCTGCACTGCTGCACTGTTTGCCCTTTGGTTTTGTTGTGTGCATCCTCTGGATACTCCATGCCTACCCCCCACCCCCTACGCTGCTTCAGCATGGGGGTATTCATGTTTTTGCCAAAATGCATTTTCATACGCCACGTAAGCCAGAACCAGAAACAGAACGCCCAGCGGCCTACACTCGACTCTCGACTGCCGTCCCATGTACCATGCGGGACTCCACATACAGAGGACTCCACTCCCCCACCCAGCACCCAGGCACGCACATGCAGCATGCAGCATGGAGCCGTTATCCTGGGATCCCGACCCCATGTACCACATTCCACCACAGCCGCCGCCAGCCCATGCCCCAGAGCAGTGCAATGCACTTCTATCTAATCAAAGTTTTGGGGGGGGGCAGGCTGCAGCTGCGTTTTGGGGTTGATAGCATGTCCGTGCTGCTTTAATTATACAGGGTATTTCGCGGCATGAAAAGGTATGCTCGTATTTATGTCAACTTGAAGCAACGAATTTTCACAATTTTCACAAAGTTCCTCCTTGTGATTCGCTCTGTTAGATGGCAAACAAAATTCTTGACATTTTCCCATGCTATATAGAGTATCGGGGAGAATATCTGTAGAGTCCCCAAAACATTCCAACTGCCTTTAATTGCTGCATTTTCCGCACAACAAAACACACACCCAAAATACACTCTAATATCGGGTGGGGAGGGGTGGGCAGCCACACGTTTCTCTCCTGTATATTTCGTATTTATCTAAGCGCCCACTGCCTGTCGCTGCACCTTTAATAGATTATCCTTTGAACATAGAAGAGGCTGCCTCCTGGCAGCCAAAACTGTTTCCATAATGAGCATTTTCCGATCCCGAAATGTGGAAGAGCATTGGGCAAAGTTTCTGCGAAAGTAAACTGAAAATCAAACTACGGGGCCTGGGACTGGGCCTGGGCCTGGGCCTCGCCCGCATGTAACTTTAAGTCGATAGAGGCACCTCCATTGGGCACCCAAACCTGCTCCAAAGGATGCACTGCGCTAACGAACTCTGTGCTGAAAGGGGGTCGGGAGGGAGGGAGGGGTTGGCATGGGAATGGTGATGGTGATCCGCTTTTTTCACAAAGCGCTCGCCAAATGCCAGCCAGAATGCAGTTTTTGTCCTTCAGCCGAGAAACTAATAAAAGCGAATGCAGTGGCTGCTCTCCCTCTCCCTCTCCCGCTCTCTCTCTCTCTCTCTCTCTCTGTCTCTTGGGAGAGTGGGCATGGCAGGGGGTTAGAGATGGGGGCATTCTTCAATTTATCGATTGCAGGCGCCGGTCCCTTGAGCGCAACTCTCCAAAAAAAAAACAAAAAATAAGAAAAAGAAAAAGAAATGGTGAGAATATCGTGCGCTAACTGCACTTGCAACTGCCGCTCCTCGCTCCTTGCTCTCCCACTGCCTGCTCCCTTGTCGTGTTGGCTATATATAACTGCATTGCTTGCACCACCCCGCACACCGCAGCCCGCAGCCCACACTCCCCTTCCCCTGCCTTGTTGCAGCTGCAGCTCAAAACAGGGCAAAAGAAACCAAACAAATCAGGGCCCAAAGAGCAAACACAGCAATGGCAGCGGGCAGCAGCGGGCAGCCATGGAAACAAACTGAACAAAAAACTGAGAAAAAACTGGGAAAAAACATAAGCAAACGCAAAGGAAAAAATAAAAATAAAAATCCAAAATGCATGGCATGGCCACCATTTTGAATAGCAAGTGCGCACACAGCAAACCCTACTGCCCCTCTGCACCTCCTCTGTTGCATGCACCCTCCTGTGCTGCTGCTGCTGCTTGGGCTGCAAAAGAAAGAAATGAAAGAGTCTGCGGAAGAGAAATGCATTGGGGCCCCGAGTGCAGTTGGCAAGGAAAAAAATTGCAGCCATCGTTGGTTGCTTCCTGCCCCAGCACCAGCACCAGTCCCCGCACCCCCTCCACTAACTGCAGCACCTCCAGGGGGGGGAGGGTGGTTGTGTGGCAGGGGAGACAAAACGACAAAATCAAATGCCGAGAAGAAATAAAATTTCATGCCGAAAAAGAAAAGCTAAAAAAAAAGAGGAAGAGTGGTGGGGGGGGCACAACAAGTCGAAGGTTTTTCCAGCAGCAGCAGAAGGGGCAGGGAGGGGGGGAAGTTTTTTTCTTGCCACATTCGTGCTTGTGTCTGCCACAAGGACAAGCGACCAACGGCAGACGACCGACGACCGAGTGCTGCAGCTGCAAGAGATGGGTGGGGCATGTGGCATGGGGCATAGGAAAAGCCTATTTCAAAAAATTGAAAATGCAAAATTTCATTTGTGCAACGTGGGGCAAGCAAGGCGAGCCACTCCTTTGCCAGTTGGCAGTTGGCAGGGACCAACGCTCCGCCCCACACTCGCTGCCTCAGGATGCGGAGCCCTGGCCAGAGGCAAATGCAATGTGTGGCTGCCTCCTGCCTCCTGTTGTTGCCCCATTGCTGTTGCTGTTGTTTTGGATGAGCCCCACGACGTGGACGTTGCCGGGCCGACAAAGCAATTCTTCAGAAATGAAATGTCCTGGCTCTCTCCCTCTCTCTCTGCCTGTCCTGCACCCTCTCCACCTGCCACCACTCTCTAGCCCAGCCCAGCCCCTCCCCTCCCATCCCACGCCTGCATTGCATTTCAAAATGGCAACGTTGCTGCTGCTGCTGCTGCTGCTGCAGCAGTAGGGGGACTGTGTGGAGCAGCAGCAATGGCGACAACTGTCAGCATCATAAGACTGCACATGAGGCAGGCATCAGGAGGCATCAGGAGGCAGTAGGCGCAAAAGCAGCAGTCGCTGGATGAGCACCAGGACGAGAATGAGGACGAGGACGAGGATGAGATGCGACAAAACGCAAACAACAAGTTTGCTTTTTGGCACTGCAGTTGGGGGCACAAACACACGCAGCAGAGGCAAAGAGAGTGAGGCAGAGGAAGGCATCGAGGCAGACACTGAGACTCGGGCATGGTGCATGGTGGGGAGGGGGGGCTGCATGGGGCAGACAAAGCAAATGCAATCAGCAATGTGTTTTGCTTTTGTTGGGCACAGCACTCCCCCTGCCCCACTGTCTCTTGGTTCTGCCTCGTTCTGGTTCTCAAATCCAGGACACGTACGAATGAACTAATCCTTGGACTGTGAACTTGAAATGGAAATGGAACTGCAACTGGTTTCGATCATGCCTCGATCCTTGCCACTGAAGATTTCCGCACAGCGGCAGAGCAAAGAGTTCCAATCAAGGGAGGAGACCAGAAGCTGCTTCCTGCCTTTCTTCTGCTGCGGTTGCCTCCTTCTGTTAGATATTTCGCTCAGTGGAAGAGCAAGTGCAAGTGCAAGTGCAGTCGCTTGTCGCCCAGTGTAGCTGCAGAAGCGACTGCCAGGCAGGCAGGCAGGACTCCAACAGGGTGGCGCAGGAGAGGCACGACAAAGCGAAAAACTCTGCAGCTCTGGAAAATAGAAAGTCGCGAGCAAAAAATGTTGCTATTTGCCTACTGCTGCTGCTGCAGAAGGGGATGCATGGGGCAGGCAAAAAAAAAAGTCTGCAGCATATACGCCAAAGTGTTGCATGACGCCAAAGGGGCGTGGCGGGTACGAATCGAAACACAGTGCAGCAGCAGCAGCCCAAGTCCAAGAGGACTCTCGCACTCGCACGGCGCGGGCGGGGAATGGGAAAAAGTGAAATCAAAAACTGCAGCAACGCTGTATGAAGGGATCAGCACGAGCAGGCGTGAGCGGGGCGGGGGTGGGAGGGTGGGCTCTCTACTTCAGTTCCAAGTGAAAGGCAGCAAGAAAAAATGCAGCAAGGCAGCAGCAGCAGCAGAGGCTGCAGTAAAAATGGCACAAAAGGACAAAAGCCAAAAGCAACTGCGACTGGGACTCATCCCAGGGCCAAAAAACTAAAAACAAAGCAAAACAAACCAAGCAGCCAGCAGCCAGCAACCAAGAGAAGGACGACGAATCAGCGGGAGGAGGGACCCCGCAGACCCCGCAGACCCCGCAGTACCAGTCGCAGGATGCACATTGTTAGGCCCGGGCAATGGAATTGGATTGGACATTGGACACTGCCACTGCCACTGCCCCCCCCCCAACTACTGGGCTCTGCTGTGCTCTGCTCTGCTGCAGCGATGCCAAATCAACAGACTCGTCGTCGTCGAGACGCCTGCCTCAGATGGAGCAGGAGCAGGCGGCGAGGCAGTGAGGCAGTGAAGCGGGTGGCAAATGCAATTCATACAGTGCAAAAAATGCGACTCCGTTGGGGCCCGGACCGGCACAGCACAGGACGAGGGGGTGGCAACTTGAAGATGCCTGGCATTTCTGCATTTTGTATTTATTGCACAAGAGGCGCGGCCTGCGAACGAGTCGCTGGCAGGGGCATGGGCATGGGCACATGGGCCGATGGTGTGGCACGAATGGTGGATAGGATGCGTGAGTGGTTGCAAAGGAAAGCTGCTGCTCCTCCTGCTCCTCCTCCTGCTGCTGCTGCTGCAGTTGCCTCTGGCTGAGAGGGGGAGGGGAGGAGGCACGTACGCGGGACAGATCACAAAAAATGGAAATCCCGAGTCCAGAATCCACGCGAATTGTTAAGCTTGGCAATTTTTTGTGTGCAGCATCTCTGGCGTCTGGCGGGGAAGTGGGCGCAGCGGCAACGGGGGGGGGTGGCATGGCAGAGGCCTTAATACTGTGGCATTTGTCTTCGAGTCCTGAAACAACAGACGTTGCCCATTGCAGACGCTGAAAAAATGCATAAAACGTTGCAACAAAAGTGGCAGCAGGCAGGCAGGCAGCAGCAGCAGCAGCAGCTGTAGGAGTGGCAGGTGCAAGCAGAAGAAGTGGCAGGCTGGCAGGCAGGCTGGCTGGCTGGCTGCTGCTACTGCAACGTTGATTTGATGAACATTTTGGGTGGGGAGGGGGGTGGGGGCAGCAGCTAACGTGACGATGTCTAGCCCGTAACGTGCCGCATGGCCCGTGTCGTGTGTGCCGCATAGCGTGGAAAAAACTGCTCACTCAGACGTCTGCCTTGAGGGATTTGAGACTTGCCTCCCCCCACCCGCACCACCACCCCCACCGTCTTCTGTGCCCCTTTCCGCGCGGCAATGCAATTTTTCTTCATTGTAATTTCGCCAGGGACATGTGGACAGGCGAGGAAGGGCAGCGGTAGAGTGCACTGATTCCCATGGAGTCTGCAGAAGGAGAAGGAGAAGGGGAGCAGTGGGCAGGCGTGGCAGGCGTGGCAGTGGCAGTGGAATGGACGACAGTTATGCGGCTCGCGCATACAAATTATGCGAGGGGGCGGCAACGGGCTGCCGGATTCGCGGATAGAAGATGAAATGAACGAATCCATGGACTCAGCCATGCCGCTGCCGCTGCCGCTGCCCCCTTCCACGCGTTCCATTGTAAATTTGCAATTTTTGTCGAGTGCTTCCCGATGCTTTGTTTGGGATTCTTCCTGCAGCAGGAGGAGCAGGAGGAGGAGGAGGCAGGCGGCAGGCGGCAGGCGGCTCGTAGCCGAAACAATTTTTGGCCAAAATGCATTTTGATGTAGTTGCCACCGAGTGGTGCAGAGGGGCAGGGAGCACTAGACGAGACGTCGAAGCAAAAGAAAAGAAATTCGTGGGCGAAAAAAAGCGTTGCCAGCTTTTAGGCGACTCCATAGATTCGATGGTAAAGGCAACTGCTGCTGCCGGCCCCCGGGCTGCTGTGGCATATCCTTTTGTTAGTGCCACATACCCCTAATCTGGCGGCCGAATGCACTCTCCTCCCGCCACCGGAAACAGTGCGGCTGAGAAGTGTGTGGGGGGGAGGGGGACGGAACAGGAAGCACTCGCATGGCAAATTTTCCATTATTTCCATTATGCTCAGTCACTCAATCAAAAAACTGCAACAAAACAAAAAGTTGCACGCTCCACACAGACACACACACGCACACCCAAACACGCACACACATGGACACACACACACATGGACACACATGGAGAATATAATTCTAACGTTGGAATAACTTTGCCCCACATCCTCCTGCTGCACATTTTGATGGGGGATTTACTTAAGCCATATTTTATCACTCTCTCTTACTCTCTCTCTCTTACTCTCTCTCTCTCTCTCTCTCTCTCTCTGTCTCTCATGTGGCAGCTGTTGCTGCTGCCAAGTTATTCAATTATTTTAATGGAATAAACTGTTCTTCTGTTTGCAGATATTTCACAGAGATTTCATGCTGCCCTGCCCTGGCCCTGCCCCAGCCCCGCCCTGCCATTGGGTGAGTTGAAGCATTTAATTGAAATGCAAATTGCAAAATATTTTACATACAGAGCTTAGATCTTAGAGAGGCAAATCTCCAGCGATGCTCCATCGATCTGCAGATTGATTTCCCTGCACTGCAAAGTCAATTGAATGCTTGGGCGGTCGGTCGGTTAATCGAACCGAATAGCAAAGTACACACAAGGCCTACTCCTCTGCCACTCGCTCCAATCATCACCTCCCGTCATTAGGCTGTGGCAACTGCTGCGTGGGGCGCGCTGCTGCTGCGCTTTAGCCAAATGAAAAATTGTCAAATATTTACTCAGGCAATTTAGCATGCGGCAGGCGGGCAAATAATTACAAAAACGTACAGAAAACAAATAACTAATAGAAATGCGATGAATGTGCGGGCACACGATGCCCACTTGCCACTTGCCACTCAAAATAAACAGCACACAAAGGGGGGAGAGAGAGAGGAGAGACAGGGAGAGAGAGAAAAGGAAGAGGGAGAAGAGAAAACAGAAAGGGAAAACAGAGAGCAGAAAGCGGATAGCGGAAATAGAGAAGCGCCCGCAATGGCAAAACAATTCAACGAAAAGTGCAAAGCAAATAAAGTTGCCAGCGAAAAACGAGCCAAAAAAAAAACAAAAACAAAAACAACAACAATCAGGCAACGAATGCAGCATTTGCAACCAACAGAGGAGGCATGCCTCAGAGGATTGTATTTAGGCATTAGATACACAGCCAATGGGGCAACAACAGCACATGCAAAACTTTAAATTAAAACCAGTTGTGGGTTTATTTCGTTGAAGAAATTGCAGCTGTGCAGCCCACTCTGCTGTGCCACACATGCCACAAGAAGAAATCCGATCCCATGGCCACAGAGTGCAGACATTTTGCGGAGAGATTTTCTTGTGGGGCGTGCAAGAAATCTGAGCAAAGTCATTTTGCATTTGCATTTGCATGCCATTAAGGCAAAATAATCACCCAGCAGCAACTCCTACAGCAACTGGCTGCTGCTCCTACTCCTGCTCCTGCTCCTACTCCTGCTCCTACTCCTGCTCCTACTCCTGCTCCTGCATCTTAGGGGCTGGGCTACTGACCCTGCCTCACTGCAACACAACCAACACACCACAACTTTGAGTTGCATTTGCATCAAAATGGCTGCCTGGATGAGGCTGCTCCTCGCATCGCATCGCATCGCAATGCTTCGCTAGCCATGCATGACACTCACATAACCAGAGGGAAGTCCTGGAGTGTCCTGGATTGGGATGGGGCTGTAGCACAGAGGCCATCTATCGTCACAGCATCCGTTTGCTGTTCAATGGCATTTTTTGGGCACAGCACCAAAGCCAAAGCCAAAGCGAACCTACCAGCGAATGGAACCCAGTAGCTGCCCACCCTCCACTTCCCCCACTCCCCTTGCTCCCTGACTGACGACTGTCGCTGTATATATGTATGTAGCACCCCCACACCCCCTACTCAATTCACTCTTCAGGGAGGGGGGCTCGAGTCTCTCTCTCTCTCTCCCCCTTCGTTCGTCTATTCATTTGAAATGCAATTTCAAAATTTTTTCCACAACTTCTTCTGCAGTCCTGTTGGCTGGTGCACCACCCATCATCTCCTGCCTCCGTCCTACCGTCCTACCATCCATTTCCATTCCTCTTAAGGCCCATCGCCCCCTCTTGCTGCTGCTGCATGACCAAAAACTGCATTTTAGGCTCTGGCTCTGTGGGTTCCGACTCTGGCTGCTGACTCTGGGGCTCTCGGGCTCTCGACAAATGCATTGGTTTCGTCCTGATGATGGAGCACAGGACTCAGGACACACACACACACATGCACACACACATTTGATGTACAATATTTTTAGTGCTGCCTCTGCCTCTGGTTGCGAGGCGTTTTTCCAGTTTCAATTGGGGGGGGCTGACAAAAAATTGCAATCTAGGCAAAAATGCAACACAAAGGCAAAGGCAAAGGCGAGCGGCAGAGTAAGAGGAGTGGATATTCACATGGATCCCTCCCCACTCCCCCCCCCCTCTCTGCATCTATGTATTTTTTGTGGAGTTGCATCTATGTGCAGCATGTAGGAGACGTCTCTCTGTGTGCGTGTGCCAATGTGCATTCATTTTGGGCGCTCCCTCCCCTCGTGTCGCTCTCTCCCTCTCGTTTGGAAAAATGCAAATTTTTTAGCCATCGCCTGGCATCGGTGCCAAGCCAAATAGGATGGCAAAACATTTTCTGCATTTTGCAATTTCAAAGCCTGGGAAATTTTCGTTTGGGGAAAATGCATTCGGTACCGAACCCAGTCGGGCAGGTCGGCCAGTCGGCCAGTCTGCAGTCTGCATTCTGCCTATTGCACGCCTCCTCCTCCTGTCTCCATGTCTGCCCCCACCCCCACCCCCCCGCTTGCATGCCAGGCCTCTCTTGTTGCATGGCAGATGGATTGGCAGGGATTACAAGCCGCCCCCCACCCTCCTGGGCGTGGCTCGCTCTCAGTTTTGGGGCTTCTCTAATTCTCGAAACTTAAAGCTTTAAACGGCAACAACGTTCGTTGGACCCACGCAATTTCCACAATTAATTGACCGGAACAATTTCATCAGAAACTAAAAAATCCCAATCCCAAATCCCAATCCCAAATCCCGAAATTTCCATGCGATGCGATAAATTATCCCCAGAGTCGCCACAGGATGGACCTCATCATCGCCCGAAATGTCACGTTTTGGGGCAGCAGGAGCGGCCAGGAATTGGCAACCCTGAAGCATTAGATGCGAATCCAAGCAGAGCAAAAGGTTACCCCCAAAATGTCAAAAAGGGTCGCGCCGAAATGTTTTGGCAGAGCATTAGAAATGATCCTGCTCTCCTCTCCTCTCCAACGAGCATGAGGATGGGGGGCAGACAACCCAGGGGCAACATAAATTTACAAGTGAAATTAATGACGTTTAAGAAAGAGTCCACAAGAGTTGGGAGTGGCAGAGGCAGAGCCAGGGGGAGTGGGCACTGGTGACTGTCGAACAACCCTTTTGCGAAAATCTTTCTAATTAAGAAATATCCAAACAGAACGGAGCAGGGCAGAGCAGAGGCTGCTGCTGCTGCTGCCGCCTTGCCTTGCCTTACCTCGTCAGCCATTTGCCAAAGCCAAAGTTCTGTGTGCAGAGGGTCCTGCGTCCAGCAACTGCCCTCACACCGAACCCGCCGCCTCATACCCGGCAGCGTCTTGTGTTCCTCCTCCAGGCAGGAGGACTCTCGGCCTGCCATTGCCACTGCTACTGCCACTGCCTGTGCCTCTGCCTTTGACTCTGCCTCTGTCTCTGCCTTTGACTCTGCCTCTGTCTCTGGCTTTGTGTATGCATTGAAATAAAATAATAGTAAAAAGTTAAAATTCTATTCAAATTGTTTGCCAGCTGAAAACAATGTAATTTCATTTTATTTGAATATAAAATATCCTCCTCTCCCTCTCTCTCCCTCTGTTGTTTCTGCCTCTGCCTCTCTGTCTCTCCTTCCTTTCTCCATGTTCTGCCATTCTCCTCCATCTTATACCAGCAGCAGGCAGCAGGCAGCAACTGCAACAAAAGTCGTCTTTTGTCTGAATGAACCAAAGAGTGAGACAGAGAGAGAGAGGGAGAGCCCACTGCTACCCCCCTTGATTCTTCTCGCTTCTAGCAAGGTTTTGTATGATTACGTTAGCAACTTTACCGCAGTTCCTCTGCCGCTCTGCCGCTCTGTTTCCTCGACATTCCTCTATTGCCCCCCCTCCTTCTGTTCCATGGAACGAAGTGAACCCTCCAACTGAAAACTCAGTTCAGATAGTAGTTTGCCAACGCTGCAGGATCTCTGCTCCCCCACCACCACTCTAAGCCCGCCCCCTCTTGGCATGTTACGACTGCGGTTTCTGTGGGTGTTGTGGGTGTTGGCCATGGCCCGAACCGGTGCAGGAGGAGAGACTGGAGGACTAAGCTTGGGATACAGCAGTGTGCTGTGTGCTTGGATTTTATTGAAACTTTTCTTTGGCCACAAACGTAGGAAGGAAATATTTGAAATTCTCCCATCCACCTACCGCCACCCAGCGCCGCCTGCTCTTGCGGCTGCTGCTGCTGCTGCTGCTGCTGTCTGGTTGGTTCCTGGCTGGAAGGGGCAAGGATTGCAGGTTGCGAAATTGTATAATGCAGCAAGGAGGTCAGAGGGCAGAGGAGAGAGAGATCTGATGCGAGGCAGTTCTAATCGAATTGAAAGAGTCCTCGAATAGCCCAACTTCCTTCAAGGTAGGCACCCGCTGGCATCCCCATGCCCTGTGGCAGCTTCTTGGAAGCTTCCCTTCTTTGATGCCCGAGTAATCCACCCTTGTGGATGGACTGCCACACCCCTTCTTGCCTGCCTGCCTGCCTGCCTGCTAGCTGCTCCTCCTTCCGCTGCTAGCAGGACTCTGCGGCAACGTACGCAAATTGCACTCCAAGCATTTTACGCTTAATGGAGGAGAAGGCGGGCGGCAGTCACATCCACTGGAGTACGTTCCGCCATGTTATTATGCAAGAGACAGACGCACACCCACACCCACACATAGGAAACACACACACACATAACACACACAGACAGACAGATAGCAATGCACACAAGTGCACAAAAGATGTGCACGTCCTTTGCAGTGCTCAAAAGGAGTGTCCAAAGGGGGTGGGGGCGTGCGGCAAGGGGCAAGCGGCATGCGGCAGGAAGTATGAAGTCATTTGAATTTGAATTTAAAATTTTCTAATAACATTTCAGTGGAAACAATCTAATAACACACACACACACACACACACAGACAGATATACACGCACACCCATACAGAGCTACAGAGCTACAGGGAACGGGAACAAAATCCCACCGCAAATGTCCAAAAAGGACGAAAACGAAAGGAACACCACCTCCTGGACTACATTCCCAACCCTCCACCTGCCCCCTGCCACCCTTCTAAATGATGCAAAAGCAAAAGTGTTGTTGCTGCTAGACGTTGCCCCTGTTCCTCTCCATCTCCAGCTCCAGCTACAGCTACAGCACCTTCTCCTGCTGCTGCTCCTGCTGCTGCTCCTGCTGCTTCTCCTGCTCCTTGTGTGTCCTTCGACATTGTCGTTGTCCTCGTCAGGGCGCAGTGCAGAATGGGAGTCCAGTGGAGAGTCGACGCAGAGTCGAAGGACTCGCCCCCCTGCCGGCCCCGCTCCGTATCTTGGCAATAAAATAATGACTCAACTGAACTGAAAACTAGAAATGTGAATTGTAAATGGCGCACAGGACACCCAGGACACCCAGGACACACACACACACAGGGACACTTCTGGGCTTCTGGGTGGCTTGTTCCTTCTTGCACGTAGCACCACCACCTCCTCCCCCCGCCCTCATCCATCCACCGCCCACTGCTAGTCCGCTCCGCCCACTCCGCCCACTCCGTCTTTTGTCTGCGTTTTAAATTGTGCAATTTTATATTCGCAAGTTTCTATGTGTCCCTGCCGCATCGCCCTGCTCCATGCCACAACCCTTTGGCTTTGTAATTGCCACATGCCTCTGCGACTGGCCTTGTCCTTTGCTCTCCTCCCCTCCCCTCTCTCTCTGCTCTTCTTTTTGGTATTCTGTCCATCTCCATCAGCATCAGCATCCCCTTCTTCTACTATTCCTGCTCCTGCTCCTCCTTCTCCTCCTCCTCTGCGTACTCTGCGTAAGTTCTTCCATTGGCGTTTTAGTTGTAGTTTTAACTGCCTTTCATTTACTTAGCCATGCCTCGTACTCGTACTCGTACTCCCACTCGCAGCTACAATCCGCACTCACACTACATACGAAGAGTTCATCCAGGATTCGCATTCCATTTGCCATTTCGGTGCTATCTAAAGGCTAAGATCGTGTGCCCTGCCAGAGCGGCAGACTCGCAGCTTTTTCGGGGTGTAATCGGGTGCTACGAAATTCAGAGAATTTCCTCCTTAAAGGGCTTCTCTTTCAGGGTACCGCATCTCCCCAGCTGCCATGGACTTTCTTAGTTTTGTTTCGGGAAGCTCTAATCTTTAGCTAAATTTTCTTCCTGCATATAGAGTGTCCCTTCGCCATCGTATCTTCCTCTATATTTGTGGCGATTTCCTGTCGGAATTCCTTGCTAGAACTTCCCTCCACAACTAGCTCTGCTCTGGTGCTGGTTCTTGCTCTGTTTGTGCCACTCGACATGTAAAACTGCAGCAGTACAGCAGTGGACTTTATTATACATGACTTGGCTGCCAGGATAACAGCAGGAGCACGAGCAGGAGTAGCAGGAGCAGCAGCAGCAGCAGCAGGGTAGAGCGGCTTCTTGTCAGCCAAAAGGATATGCTGTCATATGCATTTATTGTGGCACTTGGCATAAGTTTTGCAGCAGCTGCCGTTTCTACATCAACTTTTTCTTAAAGCTGAGGGGGCCCGCCCCCATGAGAGCTTTAAGAACGGAATAAGGATCAAATCGCCCCACAGAGAGAGAGAGAGGGAGAAAGAAGGAGAAAGAGGGAGAGAGAGCGAGCGAGCGAGTTGTATATTTATCCTTTTTATTCCGTGCTTTTTTTTCTCCGCCTTTCCGCTCGTAATAAGCAAATTAATGAATGCGTGGAAGTGCAAATTTGTTTGGTGAAAAGGACGAAAAGTATTCAGCAGTCAGAAGCGGCACAAAGCAGTGACACGACTGCCAGTTTCCAGTTGCCAGTGGCAGTGTGGCAGGCGAATCCTCTGGGCCAAAGGCGAAATCCACAAGAGTCGCAGGAGGCAAAAGAGTCGACCAGAGGGACGTGTGGGAGCGTGTGGGTGGGTGTACGGGTAAATTGCTTGTAAAATGTAAGCAGCGTCTAAATTAACTTTTGTTTGCCTTGCCATAAATGTGGAGTTCTCGAAGGGTGTGTGGCAGGGCCATGCGAGGGTGGAGAATAATTATGTAGCCGCTGTCTTATTTTAATAATTTCAAGCGAAAGGCGGGCCGTGGCACGGGTCTCTCTCTCTCTCTCTGCCCTTCTAATAAATATGCAAATGGCGCATTTAAATACAGAAACGAGCGAAGCGGTGCGAAGCGGAGGGATGCAAAGGGGGATGCGCGCTTCGTTTTTTAATGTCATTTCTTAATAGCTTCGAATAAATATAAAATCTGAGAAGGGCGACGCGACGCCACGCCTCGCCACGCCACTGGACTCTGTCCAGAAGATGCCGTCCCTCAGATAACGCGCATACGACACGTAAGCCGCTTCGTGGAGCGATGGACACGCCGCCTGGGATGCTCCTCCTGCTCCTGCTGCTGCTGCTGCTGCTGCGTACGGATGGTCACGTAGTCATTAAAAAACACACACACACACAGACCATGCCACCATGCCCACGCCACGCCCCCCTCTCTCTCCCTCCCTCTCTCTGTGTCTCTGTCGTTCTGCGTCCATTTTACGGCCAGTGGCGCCACAAAACCCGAATAAGATGTAGGCGGACACTCCCACTGCCAGCCCCCTGCTTCTGCTTCTGCTCCTGCCACAAGGTGCAAATCCTTGAGATCCTTGTCTGCTCCTGCCCCTGCCCCTGCCACTGCCTCCCACTCATTTTGCGGCGCGTGTTCCTGTGTGTGTGTGTTGTGTGTGTGTGTGCGGGGCCCTCCGTAAATATGAAAATAAATAAATCCTAAGCGTAAGCCAAAGTTTTGATGTATGCCCCAAGCAGTTAAAATGTGGCATGCAGCAGCAGCAGCAGCAGCAGCAGCCAGTGGGACGGAGGCGTGTACTCTAAATCCTAGGAGCGCTCCAAAAATCTGTGGGTTTGTTTGCCTGCCCAGAGGGAGGGGTGTGTGGGCGCAGGGCGCAGGGGGAGGGTCAGTCAAAGTTATTTTAGGGCCACATTTTAAGCTCTTTGGCAACGTGTGTGTGTGTGTGTGTATCCTGCGCATCCTGGCAGCCGAGGGAACGTGCTACAGCTTTGCTTCCAGCCTTATCTTCAGCGCCACCGCTGCCTGCTCCTCCAGCTCGCTCCGTCTGCCGCCACCTGCCTCCTGCCACCTGCCACCTGCCTCCTGCCTGCTGCCTCCTGCCTGATGCTGATTCTACTGGCTGGACGTGGGATTTGAGGGACTTGAGGGTGGTTTTAATATTTTAGGTGCTTTAAAGTTACATCACGCCAGGATGAGTCCATGGCCATGTCCTTCCTTCTTTATGGCTGCTTGGGGTGGCAGGGGGTGGCATTATTTATCAGCAAACAGGAAATTAGCAATCCTAAAGCAAAGGATCGCCACGAGAGTTACTTCTACCCAAATAAGAGCAAAGGAAGCTCCCAGACCTGCTCTTCCCTCGTTAGGAGGTGGCGGTGGAGGTGGAGGAACCTCTCAAGCATCAATCCCTCAATCACAGCAGGACCAATACAGCACCCAATACCCTGTGGCTCAGGGATTACGGATTATCGTTCACAGAAGGGCAATATGGATGGGATTTTTGCTTATCTTTTGGCTTGGCAGGAAATTTGTTTGCTCGAAGGCGACGGCGACGACATCACAAAAGCGATTTTAATTAATTAGAGACAGTCCGCTGGTCGTCAGAGAACGGGCGAGAAGCAGCAGCTGAAGGAGGAGAGATTGAGAGAGAGTGAGAGCGAGCTTAGGGGTTAGCCTCCTTCCCCACTTTGCTGCTGCTGCTGCTGCTCTTCTGTGGTCTTTTCCCCCAAAAAGTTTCGTACATGTGTTGTGTGCTGCTCCTCCTCCTGCTGCTGTTGGTGTGTGCGGAGGTCAGTACGGGGTCCCTTATCAAATCCACCGCAGCGGCAAAGTTACAAAACTATTAACTAAAATTTTCTATTAAAACTTTTCGCTGAAACGAAAACTTTGCCCCGATGTTGCCTCTCCCCCATGGCACCCCAGAGCCCCCCCACTGCCACTGCCACTGATGTTGTTGCAACTTTGCTGCCCACAAGCACACAAGAGTTTAATTTGTTGTAAACTTTCATGTCCTCGGACCTGAAAGTAGATAAAGCGGAGATGTCCTGGCCTGGTCAGGGTTTTCCGTGCCGTCCCGTCCCTGTTCTGCTCCGCGTCTCCTGTGGCTTTTTTGTCTTCGATGTCGCAAGGACACGAAACACACAAAACACAAAACACATTTTGTTTTTTATTTTTTTAACTTGTTTCTCAACTCATCTTCTTTTTGTCTGTTCTCTCATCTCATTGCAGATTTCCCAGCGCGCAGCCAGCCACCGCGAGAGGATTTCCAACACTAACCCCCCTCCCCCTTAGACCTAAGAAATGCTTCATAGAAAACCCAATAGATATTTGATATTTGTAGTCTGCTTTTGGCTTTAGTACATTTAATGCTTTCTTTCTATGATTAATCGTTTGAATAAAATGCTTTAAATTTGAATGCAAAATTTTATGATTTTTGTTGTTGCTTTTTTTAATCGTTGCGCTAATTCCCAAAGAACCAAAGGATCCAAGGAGCAGCAGCAGCAGCAGCCAGACTATAACACAGGTTGGTTCCTTCCCTCCCTCTTTATTTTTCTACCCTTCAAAATTACATTCAATCTCTCCAGAAATTTGTCCTAATGCATGGGAAAAGTTTACGAGTGGCGCCATCTGTGGCCTGTCGCTCGCACCACGTGGCAACCCTTGCCACACACACACGCGACAGACGCAAAGGGGTGGCCAGCCAGTGGAATGCTTTCTAACATTTCAAATCAGAAAGCTCTAAGCGCAGAGCTTTCAAGAGACCGAAAAAGTGTGCAAAATGCTAATTAGAATTCGCGGGCACTTCTTGGGGCGTGGGTATCCTTCAGCGTGGGGGGGGGGGCCTGTTCCAGGCAAGAATTTCGCTTGGGCGATTAGCTTATAAATAAGAGACTGGGGGGGGGGGCAGCACCTTCTTTTCGACTGAGTGAATCCGCCCGAGTAGTGGCCCAGGAACCCCAGGAGGAGTCTGCTGCCTCTGGCTTCCTGCTGCATAAACATTAGGCAGCAGATATTCCAGCCACCGCATCCACATCCACATCCTCATCCTCGTTCGCATTCTCTGAGTACAAAAAAAAATAAAAGTTGGTAGACAAGCAGTTTTCGGGGCCTGGGACCTTATCAACGACAATGCCAGGTCGTTAGGCTTGCATTCAGATTTCACTTGCAGGAGCAGGAGCAGCGGCAGCGGCGGCGTAGGAGGCATGGGGCTGGGCTCTGTTCAGGTGTAGTAAAAGAAGCAACCCCAATGGTGAGGTGGGGGGGGTCTGCTTTCAAAGGACCAGGGAACCAGGCAGACGGCCACGGACCGTGGGTCGCACCCCCTGGAGAAGAACAAGTCTGGCCTGGTGAGGGTTTTAATTTTATGACTCGCCAGGGTTAAAAACTTGTGCACATAAAATGGGGAGACATGCAAATAAAATGGAAACGCCACAACAATTTTCGCAGACACAGAAAGGGGGCACAAGGCACACGAGGCAAGCAAGTGGATGGAGGATGGGTGAGGAGGAGCAGAAAGCGGAGGCGGAGGAGAGTGGCATGGAAAAGCGGCCATGATTTGTTACAGATTTCCTCTTGGCTGCGCCGCTCGCAATTGAACAGCTTACGGCTCAATTGGTGCAGGTAGCAAACAGACACAGAAAACAGCAACAGCAACAGAAAACAAGTTCATGTGGCAGCGTCTCAAACAATGACAAGGATAACAGGGCACACGCACACCAAAAGAGACAACACACAAAGGGGCAGCAGCAGAGCTTGCACCTGAGGCATAGAGAATCAGAGGAGCGGAGAATATTAATGGATCTGTGCCATAAAGACGACAGCTGGCAGACACGCAACAAGAAGAACAAAGAACAGAGAACAGTCGAGAGCAATGACAATCGGCGTCGCATTAAGTCGAGCAGAATAAAATATGTGTGTGTGTGTGTGTGTGTGTGTGTGTGTGTGTGCAGAGCCAATTGTCAAGGCAGGGAAGGCATGTCAGGGAAGGGGTTTGTTCACAGAGGTGAAGAGGGTTACGGGGTTACGGAAATTTGTTGCCAAAAGTATGCGAACGGAACAAAGGTTCAACGGAAAAGTTCATGACAGCTGAAAAACAATAGAAAACTGCTTTCAGGCTTTCAGGCTTTCGGCATTTCGGCATTTCGGGCTTGGAAAGACAAAAGGAAAAGGAAACCAAAACCGAATACGGACGGATACGATGGCGGCCATTGTGAAAGAGTCAGCCGCCCTAAAAAAGCAGCCCCCCCCTGCACAGCAGCTTGAGCTCCAAGAAGGGTTGTTTGCAAGGGTTGCTTTGGTGTTGCTTTGGTGTTGGTTTGGTTGCAAGAAGCCGCACAACATTTGCCATTTGCCATTTTCCATTGCCGCATTTCCCTTTGCATACTTTTAGGCTTGCGCCTTAAATATTCCAAATGGGAAAACCTTTCTCTGTCCCTGCCCCCCCACACCATTTTGCTTTTGCTTTTGAAATGAATTTTAATTTCTTGTCTGCGGTGCTACCTCCCCCTGCCCCTGCCCCTGCCCCTGCCCCTGCCCTCACCCACTCATGAATGAACAGACAGACAGGCAGACGAAGAGAGTGAGCAAAACAAAAAGCAAAAGAAAGCAAAATCAAGTTGAATTAATTTCGAAAATCATGGCCGCTGCCAAGGGTGCCCACCGCACACACCGCACCGGCTACTGCCATGTTTGAGTTGCTGCCTGCCACTGACAGGACGCAAGGACGTGCGAGTGGCTGTGCCTGTGCCCGAGCCTGTGCCTGTTCCCGTGCCCGTGCCCGTGTGGGTGGGTATGTGTACGATAATCTGCTTGCAGACGTTCCCTGCGATGCGTGTCTCCTGCTTGACTCCTGCTGCAAGGGGTAGGAGGAGCAGATGAAGGTCCTGGGGGAGTCCGGTAGTCCGGGAGTCCGGGAGTCATCAGCAACAGCATCAGGCGGCGGCGTTGGCAACCGCAACGGCGTAACGGGGCAAGGACTCGGTCGTGTCACGTAGACGAAAGTAAATCCACTTTCACCCTTTGTTTCGCATTCCCATTCCACCTGGCTCCCTCCTTGGCCATGCCTGCTGGCCGTGCCTCATCTCCTGCTTCCCCTTTCTCCTGCAAAATGGCTGCTATAATTTGCCCTTCAACTCTTTTCAATCTCCTCTTCACTGGCAGTCCGGGCAGCTGGGTCCGCTCCGTTGTTGTGCCGCCTAAACCACGACCCATGCCCTCTTCCCTGTCCAGCAGCTGCCATTTTCCATTTTCCATTTTAGGCATCCCCCCACCGCCCCGCTGCCACCCACGGGATGCATAATGGATGCGCCGGAAGCTTTTTACAATTTATAAAATTACATTTGGCTCATTAATTTTACTTATTGTTCGTTCGCCTCTGCTTCGGCTCTCCTCTCCTCTCTTCCCTGTTCTGCTCTGTTTTCTGTGCTGTTTTTCCACAATTTGTTTTGGCCTCCAAAATGGTTTTCTAGCGTATTTTCCACATCACATCGCTGTCGCTGCTAGCTGATATATGGCCAGGGTCAGGGGTCAGACAACAGCTGATAAATGGCTGAAAGTTGATGCAACACAACGAGTGGGCGACGGCGAATGGATGGGGGAATGGGGGCCTCGCTTATTAATTATCCTTGGGCGCAGGATCCTCCTTCGGCGCGCAGCTTCTTAGTGCCGTGTTCATGGCGTTTATCGACATTAACAAATAGTCCCAAAGATAATAATGAAAGCGCTCTGTTTTGCACATAAATCAGAAACAGAGAGTGGAAAGCGGCTAATGGAAAAAATGGAAAAACAAAAGCAACAAAAAATGGGGAAAATGGGAAAATTGCATTCGCACAATTAATATGTTTTCTGGGCAGAAACCAGACATCAAGGAAATTCGCTCTAAAAATGCCTAGAATCTCTCAAAAGTTCTTTCAGGCTTTTATTATATTTTTCTATTTATTTAAAAGTTGATTTGTTGTTGGATTATAATCAATAGAGTTCCCCTTAAATCTCACAAAATTTGTACCCCAAGATAAATTAATTTGCCGCTTAAAATTATGCAACGAAATGTAGCAGCAAATGCAAAAAAGTTGCTGCCTAGCCCGCGGGGCTGCATCAGTTTTCGCCCTCTCAGACTTTAATTTGAAATTGGATTTGCAGAGAGCGGCAACGAAACGGAACGAACGCTGCAGTGAAAATAATTTAATATTTTGCACACTTATTAAATGGGAAATATTTGGGAACCGCAGCAGTTACCCAACCCCACACTCTCCCCTCCCCTTGCCAGGAGGCTGCGACTACGTTGCAACGTTGCGACTGCTGCGGCGAGCCACTCGCACTAATTAAACAAATATTTAATTATAAAATATTTTACTGCAAAATGCAAGCAGACGCATAAAATTTATAGCTAAACTATTATGCGACACACAGGGACGCTGCTGCTGCTGCTGCCGCTGCCGCACCCTTCGGGAGTGCCTGCCCTGCCCTGGCCTGCCCCTCGAGTAGCGACTCCAAAAAATCCTCCGCATCAACAATATTTTCCAACTAAAAGCGTGGAAAAGTTTTTTAATTTAATTAAATTAGAAGCAATTAGTGGGAAAGCTAATAAAAGTTGTGCCAAAAACTGCAACAGCAAGCAGATCGAAGGAGGGAGAGAGGGAGAGTGGGACAGGGGAGACAGTGGAGACAGGGGAGACAGGGGAGACAGGGGAGACAGTGGAGACAGGAGTGAACACTGCACAGGGGGGAACATAGCAAAAAGTTTTGCCTCAACTTTTGGATTACATTTGCACAAGGGGGAGGGCATCCAGGCGGGCGTCCCTGCCCCCGAGGGGATGAGCCGATGGCTGCCTCATCAAGTAATTGGACAAGGAGCGGCCGCTGGAGACGATGGAGGAGCGGAGCCGCGCTGTAGTGATAATTGAGTATCACTAAGTGTCATTAAGTGCTCCGGTTCAGAGGTTCAGAGGCCTTCTGCCTCTGCTTCAATGGCCTTCAGTGCGTGCATCCGCATACGCACATCCTTACATCCTCGCATCCTTTGAGGCACCTCTCCACCCCTCCAACTCCTGCCCTGCCCTGCCCTGCTCTGCTCTGCTCTCTCTTCTATTATGCTCCTCTGTTTGCCTGGTCGCCGCTTGGCAAATAACTAAATGTGTTTACTAAACCACTTACTAAACACTCAACGACTGCCACGACTGCCAGGACACTCTGCGATGGAAGCCAGGCAGAATCCCTCTGCCTCTGTAGTTGTTGCTGCTGTAGTTCTCGGCTGATGCTGTGGCAGGATGCGGATGCGGATGCAACGTGACCAAGTGCGGCAGAGGCAGCCATACAAAAAAGAACAATGGCAATGGCAACACACACACACACACACACAGCCAAAGCACACACTCCATGCTGCCATGGACCGTCCCTATGGGGCAATGGAGAGGCAGGAGACGCACCACAGACGCGTCTAGTCAGGAGTGCAGGCAGGCGGGAAGACGGAGAAGGTAGATGAAGTAGGAGCAAAGGAGCAAAACGGGGGGCGAGAAATCGTTTTCATTTTTCATAATGCTGTTAACTATAAAATATATCCTCTATCTTTGTCCCTCTCCCTCTCTCTTTCTCTCTCTCCGTCTCTCTCTCTCTCTCTCTCTCTCTCTCTCTCTCTCTCTCTATGTGTGTGCTCTCTCCCGCACTGTGTCTCTGTGTTCATAAAACACGCAGCACGCAAAAATATAAATGTTAAAAATAAAATGTGAAAAAGCAAACAACACAAAATCAAAGGCAGGAAAGCAGCAGCAGCAAGCAGCAGGAAAAAACCAGGAAAAATCCCCCCCACACACACACACACACACACAAATACACAGAGATGTCTATGTGTGTGTGTGTGTGTTGGGGGGCTTTTGTATGCTACGAGTTAGCCTTTTTTTCCCCCTCTTTTAGCCTGTTTTCTGGCGTTGCTGTGATGCTGCCACTTCTGCTGCTGCTGCTGCCACAACGTCGTCGGCAGCAGCAGCAGCAACAGCAACAGCCAATGGCAGTGCAGCAAGTAGGTGGAGCTTAAAAAAAGACAAAAAATTTCCCGAGCGAAAAAAGCAAAAATGTTGTTTGAGCGGGTGGCCAGAGAAGAGAGGGCGGGAGGGACTGGACTGGACTGGGGGGAGGGCAGGGTCAGGTGGATGTTGTGTTGTGTTGTGTGGACTTTTTGCCACGTTTTTCTATACGAAGCAGCCGGCTTGCAGACGAGGCGGCGAATGTGGAGTACAGAGTACAGCAGTCCTGAGGACCACAGGACCTGCGTCTGAGCGACTTCGCCGCTACATGAGGAGGAGGCATGGGACGGGGCAGGAGCAGGGGCAGGGCAAGCAGTTGGTGGGGCAGGATGTTGGCGCTTTTCTTGCTTTGCTTTTGGGCCGCGCATTTTATGTGATTTTATTTTATTCAAACTCTCGCCATTTGCTCTCTTTTTGGATCTCTTTCTGGCTGTCTCTCTCTCTCTCTCTCTGTGTCTCTCTCTCTCTTTCTCTGTGTCTCTTTGTGTGTGTGTTTCTGGATGCAATCGGGACACAGGTGGAGGGGAGGCGAGACACTGCAATGGCAAACTGTTGGCTTGTGAATTGAAGATGCAGATGAAGAGAGAGAGAGAGAGAGAGAGAGAGAGCGAGAAATGCAAGAGAAGACTTAACAGAAAAAGAAGGGAAAAACAAACCAAAATATTTGAATAAATTAATTGATTTCAATTTAAATTAATTGAACAATCAATAATAGTCACATAGAAGGCGGGGAGAGGGGGATACATTTAGGGGAGCAGCAGCAGAGGCATTGACTTTTGTCGCTAATGCCAGAATAAAACATTTAAAGAATTAAAGTTGATCGAAAATTCCCCAATTAGAAGGGGAATTGAGGAGCGAAAGGGAAAGATGAAAGAATTCCTCTCGAAATCCCTTCACCCCCTATGACCCACTGCTCGTCTTCCAGCTTGAACTATTTCTGGAGTATTCCCCCCACGACATCTTTCACTTCGATGCCAACTCCAGCTCTCAGACACATCCCCATTGGCCCCATTGGCAAGGTGGCAAGGCAAAAAAAGAGAGCGCCAAACCTCAACAAACAATCTCCAAATGCTGCGTAAATTCGCAGCGAAAATGCAAAGTAAAAATCGCATTTTGTCGCAACTGTACTGCCTTTTTATCCTTTTTGCCGTGTGTGGCGCTGCCGCTGCTGTTTTTCTCTTTTTTCGTTAATTTTTGTGTACACATTCGCATCCTTTCGCATTCCCCTGCGGCGCCCGCTGCCCTGCCGCGCCACGACGCACAACGACGTACGCGACGATGACGGCAACGACGACGACGACGCCAATGGAGAAGGAGATGGCTATGGCGGTGGCTGCCACCAGCTCCAAGTCATCCTTAAATGTTAATTTTGAATTACGAAATTTTTACATGTCAGAGTTTGCCCCTTCCCCCTCCACATGGCAGGGGGATAGGAGATGGGGGAAGGGCAGTGGGGGTGTGGGACAGCGTGAATAATTTAGGATCTTTGGAGCGGCGTTTGAACCAAAAAACAACCCGAAAAGCAGGCAACAGAAAAACAGACAAACATCCCAGGAGCGAAAACCCTTCGGATGGCAAAGGAAAGGAATGGAGAGGAGAGGAAGGAAGGACGCAGGAAAGGAAGGCAGAACCCTTAATGCCCAAATAGAGCTTACAATAAGTTGAACGACAGCGCGCGGGGGGGGCGCGGCTGAGTGGGCAGAATAAATGAGCCACCAGGGGGGGGTGGTTGGGGGGGGAGGCATTTTCTGTATGCAGCAATTTCCATTTTTGCGTTTGTTGTTGTTGCTGTTGTTGTTGTTGTTGTTGCATGTTGCGGCATTTTATTTTCTATATGCGAGAGAAAAGCGTCGAAAAACGGTGTGTGGGGGAAAATGCGAAAAACAGAAAAAGGAAAGAAAAACAAAATGGCGGCTCTTTTTTCTCTTTTTATGCGTACTAAAAAGCGCCCCAGTCCGACAGTTCGCAGCAAAGAAAAATGCGAAAAACAAAAAGCAGAGAGAGAAAAAAAAGAACGGGGGGAAAAAAGAGCGAAGCAAAAGAGAGCAGAGAAAGGAGAGTGGAGTGGAGAGTGGTGAGTGGAGAGAGGAGGGGCAGATGGCTGGGTTGGTTGGTCGGTTGGAGGGGAACAAAAGGATGAAAAATGTCGAGGAGGAAAAGCTCATGATTTATGATTTAAATTTCAGGCGCGTGGTGTGAAGACCAAGAGTCCTTCGCTGCTCCGCTCCGCTCCTCCTGCTGCTGGCGGAGGAGGAGTATCTGTGTATCTGTGTGTGGCTGCTTTTAATGTGCGGAGCACCATGAGGCAGGGGGACAACGGGAGACAGGCGACAGCCGCATCCTTCTTTAATTGCCGCCACCGCTGGCACGCCTCTGCGTGGCCTCCCCTCCTTCCCTTCCCTCTTTCGCTGTCAGCTTTTCAATTGAAGCTGTTTGTTTTAATTAATTACATTAATAAGTTTTTCTTGTTTGCACCGTTTCACATTGTCATCATTATCGCCACTGCCACTGCCTCGGATGTGGCCTCTGCTGTTGCCGGCGACTGGGGCACACACGGATCGGAGGAGGCACTACACTCGCGTGTAGATAATGGCAATCAGGTAATCTGCCCCATCTTGAACGCACACACACACACACACAATCCAGGGGCAAGCGCCAGGAAATGGCAAATGGAAAATGGAAAAGCCATTAACTGCAACGGCAGACCAGACAGACAGACAGACAGCAGCATTAGCCGCGACATTAAAACGCGTTTACTGCAGAGGAGGAGGAAGATGCCGTAGGGGGCATGCAGCTTCGGCGGCCTTTTGTATCTCTGCATCTAACAGATACGAAATGAGGAGGGAACCCGTAGAGCAGCTGCTGGCAGAACACAAAACAAAGCAAAATGTGCGGCAAATTTTGATACCTTTTGCCATTTAATCGCATGCATCGCACACACACAGACAGAGGGACACACAGATACTCGCAGATACTCGTGTGCGATTGCATTCATTTCTGGTGGCTTTTTGACAAATTGAAATTAAATTTAAAGTAACAAAAATTACTCTAAAAAAAAGGTGCCCTATCCCTGTCGTTCCTTCCAGCCTTTGTACTGCTTCTGGGAATCCAAAATGGCCGCCACAAAGAAGTGAAGTTACCCCTTTTTTTTGTGCTTGCCTCCTGCCGCCTGCTGCCTGCTTAAGGGTTTGTTTAGCTTTCCACCCCATGCCCCATGCGGAATGCCTAAGCACAGCCCACTCCTCGGGCGAAAAGGGTTGCTTTTCGGCAGCTGCGTTTCTGCAATTATTTAAAGCTTTAAATAATAAAAGCGGATGGATGGATCCTCGCAGGCAGCTGCCAAAGTCAAGGATCGAGCGACCGTCAATGAGGATATAATTTCAGCATAGGACACGGATGCTCCTCTCCCTCCCACTCCCTCCCTCTTGCCCACCGATTGCAAGCCCTTGATTAATGTGAATGGCATTTTCTATGGCGGATATTGCATAGCAGCAGCAGCAGCAGCAGGGCTTCGCTTTCATCACGTCCATTCATCTATCCATCAGATACTTCAGCGCCGCACAAAAGTCCACTTTGGAGCACATATTTATCCGCAAAACTCCATGTGTGTGTGTGTGTGGTATGGATGAAGGGAGGGGGAGCAGCGGGGGATATATATATATATATATATTCATTTTAAATGCACGTTGCGTATGCGAACGAGGCGAGCCTCAACGTCAAATTACAGACGACATTACATAAAATATCCACGCAAATACGCGCCCTCTCCCTCTGCCTCTCTCTTCTCTCTGCTCACTGCTCTGTCTATGCCTCGCTCTCACTCTATCATCTATCTCTCTCTATGCATAGGTGTGTGTGCGTGTGCGTGTGTTCGTCGTTAATCTAAAATTTTACCATTTTTAGTTTAAGCCGAGACGCAAAAAGTAGTAGGGGAGAAGTTTTCCCACAAAGTTCCAGCCACAACGAATCTAAAAAGTCCTACAAGGCAGCAAATGGAGTCCTGCAGTCGATAAACGAAGGAAATATAGGAATTTTTTAGACATTTTTCTGGCAATAATTTACTTATGAATGAGAATGAGAGCAGATTTCAGATTCAGATCAAATTCTTTTGGAGAATTGAATGTACTTTCCTTGGCTACTTTTAATTATCCCAAAGCAATAGAATTCTACAAAGTGCCCAGCCCCTTTGATTGCCCCATATCATGGACCCTCAATTACTCATCAGACATAATGATAATGCTGATACCCAATGCCTGCCTGACTCTCACGTAGGGCGCATATCCGATCCCAATTGCAAGCCTCACTCACACCCACACCCACACAAGCAAATACACAGCCCCGATAAAGGTTAGAGCGAGCGAAAAAAAAAGAGTGAGGCAGAGGAAAGGAAATGGTTGAGGGAATGTGGCAACAGCCGTGGGACGGGACTGATGGCCGCAAATGGCAAAAACAAAACATGAAAAAAAAAAGCGCCAAACCCAAAAACCAGTTGAGTAAATTATATACGCCAACAGAAAATGGCAACAGCAGCAGCAGCAGAAACAACAACAGCAGCAGCAACAACAACAGCAGCAACAACAGCAGCAACAACAACAGTAATGACTGTGTGGCAACAGCAACGGTAATGCAAACCCACTCACTCCCTCCCCTATGCAAATATATATATGTATATATGTATATCCTGTATATCCTGTACATATATACATTTGATGGGATGGGTATAAAAAAAGGTCTATGTACTCGTACAGTAAATTATATTATATGCGGCGATGTGTGCACTAAATAAGGTAATTTGTGTGTGCGGCCGGCCCAGCGGCAGCCCAGCGGGCAACCATGGGGCAACCAGCAACAAAAACAAAAACCAACACGAAAAACAACATCAGCAGCAGCAGCAACAGCACCAGAACGCCCACGCCATGGCCGCAGCGGCCCAGCAGCACCAACAACAACAACAAAAATTCATTAAAATGAAAAATGAAATTCAACATTTTTTGAAGTGTGATGGAAATTTTGTGTTGTTTTTGGTTTTTTTTTTGTTTTTGCAAAAGCCTGCAGCCTGGCGTGGCCAGGGGCCAGGTGGAAGGCAGTGCCACCAACACCCAGGGGAAGCTTCAGCTTTGGTCTGGTTAAATTTTCGCAATTTTCACTCGAACATCAAATAAGTTTTCCACTTGATGTACGCGCCTGACGCTGTGCCACTTGGCACTTGCCACACCAGCTGCCTGGCTCTTCAGATTTAGCTCCAATTTCAGCTCGGCACAATTGGGTAGGGGGGGTTTCTACATACACAAACTCGTATCCCCACTCATTCTTCACTTTATATTTCTTGGGATTATTTGCATATAAAGTGTGTGCGCTAGCTCTGTGGCTTTGATCAGACTTCTAGTGGTGTCTCTCTGGTAGGAATATTTGCAGTAGATTTACCTTATATTTCGCCATTACTAATGTTGGTTGGGCGCTTAAACTATGCGCTAAATAATAAGGCAAACTATAATTGTGGTGTACTTTCATTTCACTTTCACATTTCTGCCGTCTCTTTACTCCATCTCTCTCCTTTTTATATCCTGACCCTCCCTTGGAGTACTCTTTCCTGCCCAGTGGAGTGGGTGGGTCAACACTCCCTTCCCCACCCCACCCTTCATTGCAGCTGCTGAAACGTATGCAACGTAATCGTAATCATCGATTAAATGTCAATTAAACGGCTGACAAACAGCTGATTTTCGACTGCTGCCAGAATCCTGCATCAAAAGGACACACACACAGTCCCCCCTCATACACACAGTCCCCTCACACACACACACTCGCATATGCAGTGATGCACTGGCCGTGACGTCATAATGTAAACATTATAAAGTGTCAAAAATAAAAAAGGCGGTGTGGCAGGGACGGAAAATAAAAACGAAAAAACTTAAAAAATTCGCGCCTGTAAAAGTGGCACGCGCCAACAAAAAACAGAAAGCAGAAAACGGAAAACAAATTGCAATTAAATAAAAATAAAAATGAAAAATATATAAATGAAAATGCGCGACATGGGGGAAAGCGCCAAACGAAATAAAATAAAAATTCAAAAAAAAAGCAACCAACAAAAAAAGAGGCGGCGAAGAGAGCGGCAAGGCAACAACTCAAATGGCAACAATGACATTGACAATGTCAATGAACGGCCAAAAAAAGAGAAGAAGAAATGCAAAAAACAAAAACACTCACACAGAGAGAGACAGAGACAGAGAGAGAGAGTTAAGCATGTGTGTCTGTGTGTGTGTGGAAAATAAAGAGCCAAAAAAAAAAAAAACGCGTGGAAAGAGGAGCAGAGCGGAGGAATGCCACGTGCCGGGACACAAGCAGCAGGCAGCAGGCAGGAGGAGGCAGTGCAACCGGCAATTATCATAAGCAGCAGATGCAACAGTCTCTCCCTCTCTCTCTCTCTCGTATGTGTGTGGAAGCCGAAAAAAAGAATAAACTAAAAATGGCCGAATGCACAGCGAGAGGAGAGCTGGAAGAGGGAAAGGGGCGGGGGCTGAGGCTGAGGCTGGGTGCAGGGGAATGAATGCCGCCAGACTGCGGCTGGTCATTCATTTTTTTCACACTTGGAGCGACACGAAAGAGGAGCAAAGGAGAGTGGGTGGGTCAGCAGCAGCAGCAGCAGCACTGTGGCAGAGTGGTGGGGGGGCAGGCATTTAATTTAATGCCAATTACGTGTATGAGCCGCATTAACCGCACTCACACACCGAAAAAAGGACGAAATGCAGCGCCAGTCGGCAAGTATGCAATGGAAAAGTGTACAGAGAGCGAGAGAGAGAAAGAGATTAACAGGGGAGAGAGAGAGAAAAGTTGTGAAAGAGGAGAGCAGGAGCTGGAGGGGTAAGCGGTGCATGCAACTATTGAATGATGAATGAAGAGCAGAGTTCTGCACAATTTACTATTCGAGTTCCCACTCCCACACACCCCCCCGACCAGCCACTGCCCCTCCCCGGCGCACTTTGGGGACGGGAGTTAATTTCTGTTTTTCGCTGCAGAGTTCATGCCACACTTAATGAGCGGGGCAAGAGAATGGAGTGGAGTGTCTGCCGCCCGTTGGGATGATGATGATGCATGCGGATGCCGGCAATGACAGCGCCAGACTCACCGGTTTGCTGCCCCCAGGACTTGCCACCATCCAGCATACAGCATCGGCTCGGACCTCGAGCCACGAAAGGAGTCGCCAACAACGGTACAATGAAGGGAGGGGGTAAAAAAAAAACACAAAAAAAATGCGAGAAAAATGAGCGAAAATCGCACATACGCCCCGTCGGATAGAGTCGCGCAATGCAACGAGCTACGAAACCGGCAGCCGGCAGCCGGCAACCGGCAACCGGCACCCAGTCATCCCAGCAGCAGCAGCAGCAGACCTCGACAGTGTCCTCGTCCTTCACCTAGAATTATTTTTGTAAATTTTTTTTGCACCACCACCAGCAACAGCAGCAACAGCAACAACAACCACAGGAGCAGCAGTGGCAGCAACAGACGCCGCTCTTTACATAATATGCAATTTTTATTTGGGTTTTTCGCCCCGAAAAAAAAATAAACAGCAAAAAATGGCACTGCATTACGCATGTATCTGTGTGTGTATCAGTATCAGCAGTGTGTGTGTGTGTGTGTGGGGCATGTGGCATGGGTGGTGCCCGGCTGTGTGCGTATTCCATCAATGCACACGCATTAATAAGCCCTCGTTCCGGGCTCCTGCATATCCGCGATCCACGCATCCGAAACCGAATCTGGGCGCCGGGTGCCGATGCCTGTACCGCGCTTCCCCCCTCGATATGCCACGCGCTGGATTCGAAAGCGAAAGTGCGAGGCTTCCCCCAAAAAAAAGGAAAAAAAAAAGAAACAAGAAAACTGCAATGAGAAAGGCAGAGAGCAGGGGGAGGAGGAGGAGGCGGCCGAAAAATAAATATAATTGCAGGCCAAAAAAAGGAATAAAAAGAGCTGAAAAAGGGGCGAGGGGGGATGCACGGGGGGTAAATCGAATGGAGCGTCCGAAAATGGAGAGCCGTCGACATTAATCGACTCGAAATTGGTTTAATTCATATTTAAATGGAGGCCGCATGGAGGCCGACAAGTGGCCTGCTGCTGCTGCTGCATGGCGGGAGGGGTGTGTGGCACAGATACACAAGCAAACACAGATACAACAGACAGAGAGAGGCAGAGAGAGAGGGAGAAGGAAGGGGGCTTGGAGGTTGAAGCAACAGTTGCGTGCCGCTTGCCGCTCCTTCGTGTTTGTTTGTTGGTTTTGTTTGTGTGCGTTTTCCGTTCAATAATTCAATTAAGCTTTATTTATGGCAAAATCAAATTTGACCGTTCATTCAACTGCTGCCCCCTAGCGCTGCCACATGCCACATACAACACACTGTGTGGCTAATGCCACACAGAAACAGGGCGCTCTTCACTGGGTGACCCACACAGCCAAAGCCAAAGCCAAACGCCGTGGGGCAAGGGTCACAGAGCTGGCGTGGCAGCAGTTGCGGCAGGTGTCGCGTGTTCCCCGTGCATGCAAATTATTGTTCCAAATTATTGTCCAAATAATTGAACAGAAGGCTGACGATGACCCTTTTCCCCTCGCACCACCTTTCGCACAGTTTGCGATTGTTTCATTGATTTATGATTCATAATTTTCGGGGGAATATTCCACTGATATTTTGCAGCACTTTCGCCATGAAAATATATCTGTAATTTGTGTATTTTCTCTTTCGTTGCAGGTGAACCGAGCTCTGGCGTACCTGCTGCAATTTTCCCGCTTTAATGTTGAATAAATGAAGAGTTTTCTCTTATGAATTATTATTTGCAGTTTTCTTTCGTTCTCTCCATATTATTCCAGCCAGCAGCAAGAGTTCTTTCCCGGTGCTTTGCCTCTTGCCATTCCCTGTCCGAGTGCCTGTGCCGTGCAGTTTTAATCAGCAAAAGGCATTCATCTTGTTTGCCAAACTAATTTTTTATCTTGCCAGGCAGCCAGGCAGCCAGGCAGCAGGGCAGCCGGGCAGCCATCCCAGCCAGCCAGGGAGTCAGGGGAGGATGTCCTGCTGGCACGTCTTTCAGGCAGCGAGACAAGGCAATGCTCTCAGTGGCTGCTCCACGTTCTGGTCCCCGAAGAAGTGCACAGAACTCACAGAGTGTGAGTGGGAAAGAGAGACGTATGAAACAGGACGAACAGGATGTGTGGCACAAGTAAATGGTGGAAACTTTTAACGCCCTCTGGCTCGGGGCTCGGGGCACTGGGACTCTGCCTGCCTCCTGGCTGCGGTGGCAGCTGCTGCAGCTGCTTCGCATTCGCATTTATTTAACTAACAGTAAAAAATTACTTTTTCCTCCTGTCCTCCTGCTGCCTGCTGCCTGCAGGATGCCCAAGGATCCACAAGGTTGCCCAGTGGTGCGCTCCCAGGGAATTGCCATCGTCCTATCCGGGACCAACAAAGTTGTTGGGCACCAAAATGGGAATGGCACCACCTTGGGGGAGTGGTGCAAGGAGTGAAGGGAGTGGTGGGTGGCTGGCCGAGGACATTCGTTATGCTTAAGCAAAAGAATACGAAACTGTACTTGACAGCCACTGCCCAGCCCCAGCCCCAGCCCCTGTCCCCACTCTGCCACATGCCTCATCCTGCTCCTGCTGCTGCTGCTGCTAAAACTAATGGCAAAGGGATACCCCAAGGGTTTCTATATGTTTCGTATATGAAAGGCAGAGAAATATAAAAATAAAAGCAGCATCCATCTGCAGGAAAAGAGCTGCAAAAAAATAAAGTAATGGATGCCACACACACACGAACACGGACACAGAGGACTTCTTCTTCGAGGGGCAGCCACGAGGCGGTGTGCAGGGAGGTGGGGGTGGGTGTGTCTGTCTCTGTGCGAGTCCTTGCTCGTTGTTCGGCCCGAAGTCAGACTCGGCCTTTGCTTCGTCCTCAGACTCGGGGTTGTTTACCGGCTGCCAGCTGCCAGCTGCCGGCTGCCTCCCTGCAGCCCTGCCGCCCTGCTTCTGCTGCTGCTGCCGCTGCCTGTCGGGCGGCAAAAGGAAAATGGCGTCGCCTTAATTTATTTTAAGTGGTTGATGGTTTTAAGGATTCACTTCGAGCCAAGGATACACGAAGCAGGACAAAGAATTGCCCAAGCAGAGCCCTTAAAATCCTTGCTCTCTCTCTCTCTCTCTTCCTTTCTGTTTTAGAGACAGAGAGGGACTGGCAGAACCACAACAAAATACTCAACCCCAAGCATGGGAAGCCATTGTCCTTCGTCCTTCGTCCTGTGGTGCTGGAGCTATAGAGCTGTGGACCTGTGGACCTGCCTGAGCCCTGGCTTTGTCTTTTTCTATAAACCATTATGCAAATATCTGTGCCTGCTCCCCCCCAAAAAAGGGGCACACAGCCCACACCTCCCACCGCCCCATTCCCCTTGCGAAGAACAAGTCAAAATTTATGGGCGACTTAACAATTTGCAAGGACTCAAAGGAAGAGGTAGAAGCCCAAACAAAACTGCAAAAGAAATCACGAAAAATGGCAAAAAACGATTAAATATAGGAGGCATGCAACAACAACAACAACAACATCCTGCAGCCACAGCCACATCCTGGAAGGGTGGGGGCTGCCCCGCCTCCTGCGCCGCTGCAAGCGAAAGCAAACGAATGCAAATTAAAATCTTCCCCTTAAGTCGCTTGGGCTCCAGGATCCACTGACCAGAGTAGTCCTCCTGCCTACTGCCTACTGCCCACTGCCCACTGCCTCCTGCCTACTGCTCGATGGCGTCATAAAAAAGTATGTGCTCGTTCACACAGACGTTCCTTCGTTCCACTTGTGCCACATGCCCCACCACCCCACCACTCCATACTGTGCCATGGGGGAGTCATTATATTGAATTGAACGTTAAAGCGCTGATAAAATGTGCAACAAAAGAACCAAAAAGAGATGAGAGCAGAGCACACGGAGTACATTGACTCACGGACGGCCTTCTGTGTGGCATCCATCCGCCTTCTCCCCCACCTCCTGCTACTCCTACTCCACCCATATGCAGTGCAGTTAAGTGTGCCGTTCTCCATCCTTTATGCCTTCTTCCAACTGCCTTCTGCCTTCCCATCATCATCATCATCATCAACCTCATCATCGTCGCCATCGTCGTCATCCTCGTAGTCAGTCCTCTTGGCTGCTGCCTGCTGCCTGCTCCTGCTGCTGGCAGTCGAAAAGCCAGTAAAGCAATTGAGGCCTCAGACACTTAAAATGTAAGCCAAAGGCTGAACCGTATCTGTGTCTGTGCATCATCTGTGTGTTTGTATCTGTCTCCCCCCTGCATGGGTGTCTGTGTGGGTGTGTGTGTGCAACGGTGTTCATAGCCATCAGCCATAAGATATTTCCATAGACACGCAGACACAGGCACACGCCTGAGAGAGCCGCCTGAGAGAGCCTCCTGAGAGCGGAGCAGGAGTAGCAGAAGGAGGAGGAGGAGTAGGAGCAGCAGCAGGAGGTGCAACATCGATTGAGTTGCTACGCTGCCCAGCTGCCAGACAGACGCCTCGCCAGACCTCAGACAGAGAGCAGGAGCAGCCAGGCGACAGAAGTAGGCTTTCTCCGCATCAAACAGGGTGCGCTCAGGGTGAAGCAAAGGCACAGGATACCCCCAGGAATGTACTCCACACAGAGTGTGGATTGTTCTGCGTGGATCACCCTGCTGGAAAGTGTGCCCGCTGTCGTCTGTCGTACCACCTGTCGTATTGAAGTAACTACCAACTTCCTCGATGGCTTCGCTTCGTGTCCATGCCTCCTGCCCTACAGCCAGAGACGTCTCTTCATATCCTGTCAGTGAGAGGCTGGTGGCATTTTTTTTTGTCTCTGTTCCTGTTCCTGCTGCTGCTGCATCCTTCCTTCCTTCCTTCCTTCGTTGCTTCTTCTGCTGCTGCTGCCGCTCTTATCTTCGTTTAACTTTCTACCATGTTATGGCCCGTTATCTCTGCCTCTCTCTGTGTGTGTCTGTGTGTGTCCTGCTTCGTCTCTGTTTGCATTTTTGAGCAAATCAAGTGAAATTACATTTTTCTATGCGATGCTCCTAATGTTATTTGCATACGTATCCCTCCATCCTTACGTGTCCTTCCTGCAGGCTACAATATTTACAAATGAATGCAGTCCGCTCCAGCCCTTTCTCCACTCTCTTTGGTGCTTGAGTCCTTTGGGTCCTTTGGTCCCCAGAGCATCAGACAAGCGGCAGTTGAGCCCCGTTACTCCCCCGTTACTGACCTTCCACCCACCCCTCTGGAGACGGGGAAAACTAACAACGTTTGCGAAAATTCTTTCATATCCTTTTCAACCATCGTTACGTGCCCTCAAAGTGCCATTTTGTCACTGGGTCCTTTGGCTCTCTCCTTCACTCCCACTCCCACTCCTACTCCTACTCCTTCCCCTTGCTTGCTCCTGCTGTCATTTGCATTTTCTTCTTCTCCCTCGCTCTCTCTCTTCGCCCTCCCTCCCTCTTCTTCTTCCACTTCTTCTTTCCTTTTCTGGCATTAATATTTGTTTTCGTTTGATAATTTTCTTTTGCTGCCTTTTATACTTTTAAGTGCACATCCTGCTGCTAGTCCTTGCTTGCTATTCCTCCCTACCTCCCTCCCTCCACCCACTCGACAGTTGGCTCCTTCTCGCTTACACTCTGTCGCTCTGTCTCTGTTCGGCACACACTCTTCAGCATATCCTTGCTTCCTTCTTGCCTTCATCTTATTGGACTCCTGCTGGTGGAAGGAAACAGCAAAAAAAAACACGAAGCCATGCCACATTTGCCTTTGCCGCATTTAAATGTGCTCCGCCCCTTTTCTATTTAAAAAATTCAAAGGATTTTGCTTGGCTTGGCTCTCGTCCTGCCTCCTGCCTCCGGCTTCGTCTGCTTCTACATCCTGTTTCTGCTGCTGCTTCTGCTGCTGACTCTTTCTTTTAATTTATTTTATATATCGCTGCCTCCTTGTCCTGCGCGCTACGGCTGTCGCCGCGACTTCGGACTGCGACTACGACTAACGGATGCGGATTCGAGGCAGTGGCAGTGGCAGCGGATGAGTGCCACTCGGCAGCGATACTTGAGGATGCCTTGGCTCTTGGCTCGTGGCCTCTCTCTCTCTCCTTCACCAATAAGATTCCGCCTGCTAACCAGTGGACTGGCTGGGTTAGAGCGGGTGTAGCGGTAGCTGCTGCATCGGGGTTGAATTTTAATTGAATGTTGCCATGGAATTTATCCAAAACGAAGGCAGCAAGTAATCGCATGCGGGAGAACTACTTTCGAAGGATCAAGAACGAAATTGATGCCACGAAGGAATTGCTGCCCAGGACACTAATACCATTCAATTTTCTCTTCCATAACTTTTAATCCTTAGATTAATCCTATATTTAAATCCTAAAATAAATCGAGTCTTTTCTATTATTTTTAATATTGAATAAAAATTAAATAAAAATTTAATTAAACATTTAATTTAATTTAATTAATTAATTGCCGAATTTTTGAGATTTGGAATTTAATTCGATCAAAGGCTGAGCGTTATGAAACCCGAACGGCAGTGGCGCCTCTGTTGGCCAGCAGCTGAACCTTCCACATTCGGATAAACTTTCGAGCCAACCTCCGTCGCTAGGCGGCGCCACGGAAACACGTAGACATGTAGTAAAATAGACACATTTTACATCCTCTTTGTTTCCTTTTTTCTCGAGTTCTTTTTGCTGCATATTTATGGGATATTTGCTAAGGATACGTAGGATTGGTAGGAGATACCTATACCAGTGCAAGGTACAGAATTGCTAGAGTGAAGCGGGGTCGGGGGGCTACTGTCAGCTCGATGCGAGGCCAGCACACAGTTTCGACTGATAATTATTGATATTTAGACTGCCATGAAATCTAGAATATATGTATGATTAATCAGATATGGATGCCTATCCCGCTATATCCTTTACACTGCCAAAAAATGTCCTGTCCTGTCCTGTCGTGTCACGCAGTGCAGCAGCAGAGGCTGCGTACCAACAACAACAACCACCCGCCAAAGCCCACCCTTAAAGAGAGTGAGGAGAGGGCACTGAACAGACAATCCTTTGACCCATAGTCCAGGCTCCGAGTCCTGATGCTAATGCTGCTGCTGCTGTCGCTGACCAGTTTTACAGGCAAAGAAAATCCTGAGAAAATCAGTGAAATCCACGCAGCATCTTCGGGTGCTTTTACCCTTTTTTTTTGTCGGTTGCTTGGCGTGGCCGTGCAGAGTTGGTTCAAAGGTTACTGACCAACGGCTCTAGTCTGCAGTCCGTAGTCCGGTCCAGGACCCGTTCTCCCTGGAAACAGGACCAGTTGCAAGATGCAAAGTGAGGCAGCGACAGACTGATGCTGTGTGATTGTGACTGTGGCATCAGAGGAGGCCTGGGAAAGTTCTGCCTCTGCGTCGCGTCGACAGGAACAACTTGTAGACCAATTAAATGGAATGCCAACACAAAGAATACTTTTTTGTTGTTTTTCTCGTTCTGTTTGGGCCGTTATAAATAAATGCATGCCCCCCTGGCCTCCTGCCATCCCCCCATTGCCTCGATTGCCTTCCCTGTCGCTCCTGCGCTCTGCGTTCCGGGAGTGTGTGTGGAAACTTTTGGGGCAAGGAAGCAAGCGAGCAACTTCTACAGAAAATATTCTAATGAGCTACAAAGTTCCACACTCTCTCCTCCACGGATGGATGGAAGTGGAAATGGTGAGAAGCGGATGAAGTGGATGGAGTAGATGTCCAATGTCCAAGCTTCCTGCCGAGACTGCGAATGCGACTGCGTCTGTGGCAGGGGATTGGGGATTTGGGGCAGAGCAAATCAAATGGATTTTCAAGTGAATTTTTGCAGCCTGGGCCTGGGATTAAAGCAAAGAATTTCCTAGAATTTTGCCGGTCGAAAAAGGCAGAGCCAAGAGACAAGTTGGCCGCAAATTAGGGAATTAATTTTAATATGAGACACACGACACACGACTCCTAAAGCAGCGACACTGGCAGAAGCATCCTCCTCCTCCTCCTCCTCCTTATCATCATCGTCGTCATCGTCTCTGGCTCTCCTCGGCTCACGTGTCCTTCTTGGTGCTTGGTCTTCTTACGTGTCTCGCAATCTCCCAATCAGATACCCTCCAATCCCCGCTCCCTTTCGGGCGACGCGACTAATTAGTTTTGGGGCCTTTTTCCTAGCGGAAGGACATCACATCACATCCCCTCCAGCGCACAGCACACAGCACACCGCACCCAGCACATTCCCTTCGTCCAAAGTTCCAAAGTTTGTTATGCAAAATACAGCGTGGCGCGTATCTCTCTCCTGGTCTCTGAGCAAATGAAGCTCCATTCAGCTGTGGAAAACGCTGTGGAAACACTGTGGCTGCGGCTCTGGCTCCAAGGCAGCAGCGATGAGGCGAGAGATGATGGCCAATTGCCGGATAGGAATATTTGATAAGTTGCAGCAACGCAACGGCCGCTGGAGAGAGCGGCTGCTCTCCACCTGAGAGGCAGAGTCTGAACGGTGCATAAAGTATCATATTTAATATTTATGGCAACCAAACGCAAATGGCCGGCCCATCGCCCTGTCCCTTCTGTTGCTTCTTCTTCTGCTCCGATGACTTTCCCGGAAGCGGCAACCACTAATATCGAACTCTAAGGGGGCGCTCTGGAGGCCAGCGTAGCCAATAAATCGAGTGCCTGTCCCTACCCCTCCTCCTGCTGCTGCTGCTTCTGTTGCTGTTGCTGCTCCTCCACTTTTGGGGTAGTTGTTGTTTTGGCCTGTGGCTTCGTTTGGTTCATCGTTTGGTGGGTTGGTGGGTTGGTGGCTGCTCCTCCGTTGGCTGGTTGGCTGGTTGGATCGTAATTATAATTCCCCGAAACTCGTGAGCAAAATAAATTAAGAAAAGCAAAGTTTTGGCCTGCATCAAAGTTTGGTCCGTTCGAAATTCTCTCGAGAGGAGGAGGCCACTGGACTCCGTTGGGTTGGGTGGCATGTTCCACTTTTATGCAATTTGCCTCCAACACCAACAAAAACACAAACAGCAGCAGCAGCAGCAGCCATGTCCTGGCAATTGCATTTTGCGCCTGCATGCAAATAAAATTGCAACAAGGACGAAACTTTTATTGAACTTGGAGGCATGTGAAATTGGAGGCTGCCTGCTGCCTCTTGCCTCCTCCTCCTCCTCTGAAGGCACATTTTTCCATGCTACTCGTCTGTGCTGCTGCTGGCTAAAAGTTAACTCTGAAAACCAAAGGAAGTTAACTCTGGAAATTAGTAAAAGTGCAGAAAAAGTTGATGAATATGCGCTCCGAAGGAGGCGCACAGGAGCGCATTCGGGTGCCATGCTAGCCAAGAGGGACTCTCCCCGACTGTGCTGTAGAGTGGCCACAAAATGACGCCCGTGGCGACTCTAGAAGGAGAAGGGGCAGCGCAAGGAAAGGAAAGGCAACACCACCCCCCCATTGACATTTTGCCCAAAAACTTGATGTTGATGTTGAAATTTTTCATTCAAGTTGCATCCAAAAAAAAATAACAACGAAAAACATACAGAATTTTCCTTACTGCCACAGCAGCAGGAGCAGGCAGCAGTGGCTATCAGCAGTGGCAAGCAGCAGTGGCAGTCAGCAAGGGCAGTGAGGAAAACAAACTGTGAGGAAAACTCATCTAAAATGCATAAAATTTGAGTTGATGAACTGAAGGCAGGCAGAGAGAGGGGGGGCGTGGGGAGGAAAGAGTACAGTGTGGGGCCATAGCAGGCGATGAAGCAATCAACAGCAAGCTGCTGCTGCTGCTGCTGCCAACAGAAAGGCGAACGGAGTGGCAGCCTCCGATGACTTATGGCCAGGACATGCACAATGAAAGGCAGTAGAATTATGGGAGCAGTGTGCAGAGGGGAGGTGAGAGGCATCAGAACTTATGGGCTAATGCGAGTGATGCTGCCAATTGAGGCGAAAGTCGTAGACGGAGAAGGCACAAATTTTTGAATAATTCAGAAATCAATTTCCAATTGAATCCCAGACAAAAGATGAACAAGAATCGAGGGAAAACAGACATTCACAAGTGCATGAAGGATATAAATACTGATATGTACATATATACACACAAGGATATATGCAAGTGGCAGAAGGAGCTGCCGGCAGGACAATGGCCTGCAAGAGTTGCACAAACAATTGAATGGAAGAACATGGCAGCTACATGGCAGCTACAGCTCCAAACAACGAATACAAGAAGCAGCTTAGATGCTCCAGCCCCATCCTACAGGAACCCATACTCCTTCCTTCTTCAAATAAATAAATAAAAGCAGTTTGGAAATAAATGCAAAAGGATCTCTGGCTGACAGGCAGAAGGGCAGCAGGACATGTGCATACACATAATGGAACAATGCAGCAGAGCAGCCATGGCAGCGTAGCCAGGACGAAGAAACAAGAAATCAAGAGCAAGAAATGGCTGCCACAAGCAACCAAGGAGCAGGAGCAGGAGCAGTGGACACACGGGGACTCAAAGCGTGCGAAGGACAACGGCGTCCAGACACTGGAGCAGCAGGAGGAGGAGTGATGCCGTTGCTGCTGCTGCTGCTGTCTGGCCAGAAAGTAAATATGCACACACAGATACACGTATCTTTATGTACATACACACACACACACACAGAGGATGTCTTTGCTGAATTTCTTGTTTTATTTCGGCATTTTATTGTCGGCAACATTCCTCCTGCCTTCGAGAGAACGAACTCCTTTGCCACAAGATGTAGCCAAGGGGCAATGACAAGCAGAGAAGAACCCAGCCCAATCCGGAAACCCTCAACCAAGATGCAGACACAGAGATGTGAATCCTGCTGCTTGCTGCTCCTGCCTTCTGCATCCTTCGTTTGCCAAAATTAAAGTTTTCAATTAAAATTTTGCCATTGTTGTCATTTGGTTTGCCTGCCTGCCTGCCTCTTCAGGTTCTTGCTCTTCCTCTTCTGGCACTCGTTTTACTTTATCTTTCGCTTCTCTTTTGCATTCTGTTGCCATTGGATATAGCCAACAACTTTCCATATCCTCAGGGCAAACTGTGGAGCAAAAGGCGTGAGACAGGGACTGTATCTGTAGCGGTGAGACTGAGACTAAGGCTGAGAATGCAATCAAACATTTTGCTGAAATTTGATTAGAGGCCTAATTCGTTTGATTAGTCAGCGCTTTAACCGCCTTGCCCTCTGCTGACAATGGGACATCATTAATATTCATAAATCCAGACAGAAGGATGAATGGATGGATGGATGGATGGATGGATGGAACGGATGGAACGGATGCTTGCTCCAAAGGTGGATCCTGGGCTGCAGCATTAGCCAGCAGTCATTCAGGATGTTTGCATGATGGCTGCAGTATGAGGCAGGATGCCTCCCTCATTAATTAGCGGCTCATTCATCAATTTTAATAACATTGCAAACATGAAAACAAAGCAGAGATACGAATATATATATATCTGATAGATACATAGATACATGCAGCACACAGATACACTATTAATTGTAGTTTTTTTACGCTTGAACAAGCTGCTTACTGGTCAGGCTGATAGGCTGATAGGCTGGGGGAGCGGCTCGAGTGGAGTGTCCTGAATTATGATAACATTTCATTTGCCTGTAAATTGTGGATGTAAATTTCCCAAAAGGCATGTAGCAGGGAACACTTGTGTGGGGCAAAAACTATGCTCAAAGAGGGTGCGCCTCAGCGCCCCACGTGGAGGCACACACGCATGGACACACATAAGATCTGTGTGGCGGTAGGCAGGGTGGGGGGGGTAGGCAGTACTCTGGGGCAGGACTCTTGGGCCTGGACCTGTGCTTGGGATCTGTGTTCGGGGTTCTGTGTTCTGAGTTCTGGGTTCTGGGTTCTGGGGTGTTATTTTTTTACAAAGGATTATTTCGTCTCGACCAAACATGCAATTAATTATAAGCTTAAGGCCTTGGGTCCCTTTACGGCTCGGTGGCTGTGTGTTGCTTCTGTGCCTCTGGTGCCACAGCTACACAGCTACACTGCCACTCTGCCCTCCCCATATGAAGCACTAAAAGCGGCCCAGAAAACTTGAAAGATAATAACCTTAGCTTACAGCCAGACAGCGAGAGAGCAACAGAGAGAGGCAGAGCGTAAAACAGGGTAGAATGGGGGGGTGGGGCAGAAGGAGCTGGCAACCAAAAGAACTACAACTATTATTTATTCCCAAAAGTTTAAGGCAACATCATTATCTTTTATGCACAACAGAAACCCATCCCAGCCCAGCCCATCCCATTCGAACCACCCCCCTCCCAGCATTCAGCTCCCATTCCCCCGAAGCAAATGCCTGACAATGTCCGGCGAAGGATGTTCCATTCCTTGCTCTCTGGTTCCTTCAAGGCAGTGTACACACACACACACACACACATACACTCTTTCATTAAAAGCCACTCACACACCCGCATAAAAGTTGTGCTGGCTGCCGCCATTCTTCCTGCTTCTTCTCTGTGTGCGGCGTGGCACATCAGCAACCCCCAAAAAAAGCTGGCCAGAGGGTGGATGGGTTGCGATTCTGTGTTTAGTTTCACAGAAACTGAAACAGAAACACACAAAACTTTTCTACACCATCAGCTCTCAAGACATAAAAACTTATCGCCAGCCACAAGCCTACCCTGCCACCCACAACAGCAGCCCCACACAACACCCCATCGGCCAGCCACCCTCCTCCCACTACTGACTACTGGCGCCCTGGCCTTGAGTTTGCGTAGGAATCCAACCCCCAATTTGATAAATTTCCAAGCAGAGGCTGCTAGAGGCTTGTGGCAATGTGGTTCATGGTTGTTTCTGCTGCTGCTGCTGGAGCAGTGGGGCAGGAGCAGGGGCATCTTTCACTTTTTCGCATCACAAATCTCTCTGTTCAATCCACAAGTTTCTATGCTTCAGCAGATCCTTGACAGATCCTGCTATATCCGTTTCCGAACAGCATCTCTTTACGACTGCCTTTCCCACCCCTTTTTCGCATCTCAGAATCTCTCGCGCATCTTCTCGGATCGTCCGGTCAAGGGTCAATCTGGCGTAGATTTTCTCACACATTTTTTGGGCAACTTTTCAACTCTTTTTCGCTGGCAACCGGACAGTCAGGTTCTGGGCTATGGGACTGAAATCCACTGCGGCTCTGTGGGAACGGATGCTGCTGGCTGTCCTGTCCTGTCCAGTTGTGGAATCATCTTCGTGTGGGAAAGAGCATCTTTCGAGGCGAACCAAGACCAGGCTGCAGCAACTCCAAGAAAAATACGTGAGTGAGTGGCACACAAAAAAGGATTATCTTTTATGGTTTTATGTTATGGTTGGAAACGAAATCGAAATAAATTGACAAAAATATAGCACAAGGCAGTAGAAAATACATATATAAAAAGAGAAAAGGAGAGCCGCACAGAGCCCGAAAAACTCTGCTGCAAGCCAGCAACAATATATATATCTTTGCCCTGCTTTGCCCACTCTCTCCTTCCGGCCCACTCCCTTACCCACTCCTCACTCCCCTTTTTCATTGCTGGTAGTTGCAGAAGAACTATTCAAACTTTCAGTCATGGCATAATACCTCCAACAGCAGTCCAGCAGCAGCAGTCCAGCAGCAGTCCAGCAGCAGTCCAGGCAGTGGCACGAGGCACGTAGCAGGATTTAATGTCCCGCAGTGGTACTTGAGAAAAAGTAGTTGCCACATTTGGTAAATGGCCATAAAGCAGGCGGCAGGAGGTGGCAAGAGGAGGAAGGAGCAGCCAGGAGGTGGCAGCAGGAGGTTAGGAGGAGGCAGCAGCCAGCAGCCGGTATGGGGTCAAGCTAAGAACTTTTACTTTGCCTCTGAATAAAGTAATGGGAGACGAACGACCCTCCATTGCTGCCTGACTCCTGCCACCCCCGCCCCCGTACTCTGCATCTCCATGCAGCATCTCCATCTCCAGGCTGCCCACAATCCTTGAACGAAAGAAACTTTTGCCCAAAAGCAAAAAGTTTTGCTCAGCAAAAAGAACCTACATATAAAAGTACGACTATAAATACATACATACAATATATATGTATATATATATGTATATGTATGTATCAGCAGTATATAGCCATGAATACATACATACATATGGATATATGTAAATATATATAATGTAATAAAATAAAACGAAAACACTTTCGGCCTGGCACCCCACGAAACCCCTCCCCCGGCAAACCCAACCCAAAAGCCCAGAACGCTCGAAGCCTCCGACTCCGGAGCCATCGAGTGGAGGGCCTTGGCAAGAAAACTTTCTCGTGCCAAGGATTGAGGAGCAGCAGGCATGAGGCATGAGGCACGGGGCACGGGGCAAGGAGAAGACAAAATTTAATAGAAAATGTTCTTGTTGGAATTTTCATTTACAAATATTCGAGAGTGTGAGAGAACAAGAGACAGGGCGAGAGGGGGAAAGCAAAAGGCTGCAGGAGGACAAGGCTCCAACTATTTGCTGCAGCAAATTCCAAGAAGTTTTGGCCCCAAGCAGAGCAGACTGCGAGAAACGAGAAAGGAGAGGCAGAGGCAGATTCAGATGGAGCGATGTATAAGGAGAGGAACAGTGGGGCAAATAAGAGAGAGGAGAGTGGAGCAGCAGCAGTGGGGGGGGAGGGACTCTGGTGCATGGCTTCGACTACGAGTATTCCTAAATATGTACATTCCATGTACAAAACATTTTGTCGAGTGGTTTTTTTTTGCGACTCTTTTGCTTATGATTTATCGCCAGAAGATTTCTCCTCAGAGTCAGCCCCACACCCACTCTCCTCCTGGTGCCGCCATCCCCATTCCAAGTTCTTGCTTAAGTGGCAAGTGCCCTGAGATGTGGCAGAGTGGGTGTTTAGTATTGCTGCTTCATACTCCATGGACGAGTGCTTTTCATGTTCCACTTTTGATGTTGATGCTCGACCGCATGCATTACGGCCTTCATGCCTCATGCCCCATGCCCCATGGCCCATGGCCCATGCCACCGTTCCAGCGCCACAACCCCCTTTGTACGGCGCCAAGAACATTCGCCATTCGCCTGGGCATCGAAAACTATTTCTGAGGCTGAGCGAACGAGAACGAGAGCCAGAGAAACTTTCCCCTCGTCAAAGTCAGCTTAATTAATGAACAGCCTTCTGCCTCCTGCCCCCTGCCCCCTGCCACTCCCCCAAACACCCACACACACACACACACTCATACATTTTCTTTGGCTGTGAGGGAAAATCAATATTCAAATGCCAGAATCCTTGCCGAGGCCGAGGGCACATCCGTGGCGACGACATCAATTAGAGCACATCATCTTGGGCTTCTGCCTGCGCCTGGCCCCTTGGCCCCTGTGCAACACAATCGAGAAGTACAGTACACACCCATACAAATACACACAAGTGGCACAAGGGACGAGCAGAGTGGAAAGCCCCTGTGGCAGCAGCACAAGAAAACGAGAGGCGTGGCATCGGCCGAGTGGTGTGGGATTTTCGGTTGAGAACTGGTTTTGCTGCACGAGAACTCACCCCCGAATTTAACAGGAAGATGCTGGCTGCTGGCTGCTGGCTGCTGCTGGGCTGTAGCCCTACTCCCCCCGCTCCGCCCTTATTCTAATAAGAAAACGGCGCCATTTTGGAATGCCGGCAATAACCAACCCTCGGAACTGTAGAAGGAGTACGGAAGGACAGTCCTTTGCCTCCGACTATAAGCGTGTGCTTCTTATTTATGACATTTTTATGCTAATGGAATTCATGTCCTTCCTCATGTGTGTGTGTGTGTGTTGGTCCGCAGGGATTAAAACATCTGATAAGAATACTTCAACGCATCCTTAATATACTTAGCTCTGTGTGTGTGCTCTGCAAATGTAGAAATGGCAAATGGTGGCACGTCTTTATGGCTGCCAAATGAAACGGATGCATCAAAGAAATCATTAAAGAAAAATAAAAGTAAAAGAAAATAAAATGCTTAAAGGAGAAAATATGAATATTTTGTGTATAATCTACAGATACAGTTACATACAGATTAAAATTAGCTTGTAGAAGGGAACTACTCTTAAATTATGATATTAAATATGTAAAGGAAAAGAGGGAAGAAGCCTTCAAAATTCTGTGAAATCTGAAAGATTCGATTGAAAATTCTTCAGTTGGGAATTCTGTTAACATTTGAAAAGAAACCTCAAGTAAAAGGAAGAAACTTCAAACCCTGGCAATGTCTCTGGCAGTTGTATATCTTTCAGATAGAAGATACGCTCGCACTCTAGCAACAACTTCTTCTACTTCCAGTCCCCTCATGTTCTTATGTCCTTTTTTGAGGAAATTTCCATCAAATAGTACACTCCTAAACCAGATACAGAAGCCCCAGATACATGTACAGGCACACAGATACCAGGGGGGGCAGGGGGCATCCATTTGGACACTTGTATCTTTTATGCGTGTCTTTATGTGGCGTGGATAAACTCTTTTGTAGAAGGAACCCTCGTACTTGCAGCTGACATAATTATAAAAGGAAACAAATGTGCCACACACACACACACACACTACGTATGTAGAGGGACAGAAAACTCTCCCAGGACACGCAGGACAAACACAGAAACAGCAACAGCAACAGAAACAGAGACACATATCTAAAGGGTTCACAACTTGAAACAAAAGGATTTTGCGTTTTGGTTAATGATAAAAATACAACAAAAATGGGTAACACTGGCACCGACAGCCACACACACCCACACACACACACACACACTTGGCTGCCAGAGGACGAAAAAGGACACACGCACACATACAGATGAACATCTAATGGGGGAAATAGGCAAATGTTCAAGTAAAACGAAGAAGAGAGAGAAACGAACCTAAATCGGGGCTTTAATCAAGTTCTGCCTCCTCCTCCTGCTCCGAGGAGCAGCAGGAGGTGGGCGCCCAACCACAGATATGCCACGCCCCCATTTAAAGGCTGACGACGACTAAAGGAGTCCCGGAGTCGTCGTACCCCCGCCAGACGGACAGCCGTACAGACGGACGGATGAAGGCCGGATGCCTGTCGTCGTAGTAGTCTGCCCAAAACGGATAAATAATCCAAAAATTTCCAATTAATTTCCACATCAATTTGTTGTCGTAAATAAGAACTGGATCTCCCGACAGGCAGTCCTGGCACCACTCCTGTTAGTAAGGGCCTGTGTGGGAGGGAGACATGAAATTGCCATGCGAAGCATCAATAATGGCATAAAAATTGATTACATTTGGCAGCCAGGATACATCAGCATACAAGCACAGGACACCAGGAATCCTGCTGCTGCATGTTATCCTTATATAGTTGAGATCACCCAAAAGTGTTTTTCGGCTGCCCAGGAAATAAGGCAGAAGTAGTGTCCAGCTACCACCCCCCCACCCATTCCCCATTTGCTACTTAGTTTTCTTGGGGCAGAATATCCTTGAGAGTAGAGCGTGTACAGGACATACAGCAGGAGATAGTTGCCACACAGAAGCAGGAGGCAGGCAGGCAGGCCAGAGGCAGCAGCATGAGGCAACATCATTTAAACTTGCCCCGTGATGAGGGTGAATACAAAGTACAAAAAATGTTTCCGTTTCTTGTTGTCCTGTTTTGATGACTCTCTCTATATCTATCTCTATCTCTCCTTCTCTACCCTGTCTGTCTCTGTATCTCTCTCTCTCTCTCTTTCTGTCTCTCTTTCTGTCTCTCTTTTTGTGTGGAAATGTGTCTGTGCTTTTGGCCAACAACTAATAAATATGACCGAAAATGAAACTGCCCAAAAATTTCCACACAATCACACATTATGCACACCCCCACACTTCTCATCCACGTCCCTCCCTCCACACACACACACTCTCACACTCTCGCCCCACCCCGTAACCCTTTTGGGCTGGCTCCATCGCACATTAGCCATATTCTGCCTCATATTCTCGTTCTCGTAGTCAGAGTCCTTCTCCTAGTTGTAGTTTTTGCCTGTTTTTGGCTTCCAAGTTGACTGCAAAATCCGCAAAAGAACGCCACACAAATACAGTTACACTCTGGGCATCCTCTGGCATCCTGATGTGTCTCTGCATCTGTGCATCTGTGTGCGTGCGCATGCCAACTTTCGCTTCATAAGTGGTTGCCTCTTGCCTTTACATCCCCCCCCTCTACATACGTGTGTGGATGTGTCCTGAAAAATGAACCCATCATGGCCGAAAAACTACAGCAGGAAATTCGGTTAGCAAGTGTCGGCTCCCCATTCAACATGTGTGGCATGTGTGTGAGTGTGTGAGTGTGTGTGTGTGTCCATGTGTGTGTGTTTAATGAGTGTCCTTGTTCTCATACTCTTCCATGCATAGAAAGTGGATCGAAGCGAAGCAGCACCTCAATTGAGGCATAATCAAACGAAAATAATTTCACAACTTCTGCCTGCCATTGAAGATCCGATTTCCCATTCGAATATTCATCCATTTACTGGCCTGTAAGAAGCCCCCAACTCCTTTCCCACCACAGTCTTTACTCTTTGGCCTGTCACTACACTCCATCTGCATACCAAGGGACACACTCTATGTGCAGCAAGTGTATACAATCGTCAGCGTAATCTCTGTGGCCGGCTGCTCCTACATTCAACTCTCGTTTCACTCTGCTTTTTCCTCAAGTCAAATTATGGTAACATAAATGTGGGCGAAAGGCACAGGACAACAACATGGATAAGGATACAAAAGGATGCAAAAAAAAAGAAGCGTTTGGCCAACCAAAAATGAGGGTCGAGAGATAGGAACTTGTGCGAGTATTTTTAGGCGTCTTTTTGATCCAAACAAAGGGCCACACTCCCACCCACACCCACACCCAATGAGCCCCTTCTTGAAGGCCCAGGACTCAGGACTCCATTCTGGGCGGGAGAGCCTATGCTCGGGGAAAGGCTTTTGTTGAATTTATATTTCGGGTATCTGTGTGAGTGGCCGTATATATTGTATGCATGTCTGTGTGTGTGTATCTTTTGCTGACTTTTCAGGCACAGACACACACCGGACGAAAGGACCCTGGGACACTGGACACTTTGGCAAGAGGATAAGGCTGATGGCACGCACAATCCTTCGGTCGCCTTCGCAAGAGCCTCCTTTTGTGTAGGCGGCCCCCCATGTCGGTGTGAGTGTTTTAGTGTGTATCCTGGCATCTGGTTGTCCTTCTTGCGCCTGTTGTCCATAGCAGGCAGACCCTTGGCAGATACCCCACACCCCCTCAGTTCTTGGCATACCCCAAATCCATTTCTCTCTCTTTCTCTCTCTCTTTCTCTGTTTTTACTTGTATTTTATATGAAAACTTTACAGCACACAAATTTGCATATATAGAAGTCCTTCCCCCCCAACCCACACCGCACGTCTGTGTATGTGTGTGTGTATTTGTGTGAGTGAGGAAAATGTATGCAAATTTCAAGTGTTTCCTCTTCGTTATGAACCCAACTTCAATGCAAAATTAACAGAAATATGTAAATTTTCTTTACGTCCAGTCGTCGGGCCTGCCATTATTCTTCTTCCATCCTTTCTTCCCTTTCTCCCCCATCCTCCTGGTACATTCTTTCACAGGACTTTGTGCCTAATTTTACCTGAATTTCTATCGATTCTATACAGATTTTAGTACAGAGTATAAGAGAAGAGAAATACCCATATTGTATCAACAAATTTAAGTAAATTATATAATATTAACGTATTCTTACCTCTGGCTGCTGTATGATATTCTCTCCACTTCTCTTTTCTACAAAACGGTATAAATGTCATTAATATTCTGCTCAGTTTGTTGTTGCTGTTCATATTTTCTTGTTTGTTTCTCACACTCTTGCAATTTCACACTTTCACTCACTCCCGAACTTGCACTCTCTCCCGCGCTTACTTCCACTCTCATCGAAATTACACTCATTAACTGAAAAAAAGCAAGGACAAAAAATGAGACTCCCGCACAATTGCTGTCACTCTCACTCTCACTATTGGTGACTCATGGCTAGGTGCCGTTATATTTCCATTGCTGCCTTTGCACTCAAATTCTGGACACGATTGAACACGTTTGCTGACGGCACCGCTAAATTTTCGCATATTTATTGCTTTTGCACACAACACAAAAACACTGCACTTGGTTTTGCACATTTGTTGGGATATTGGAATATGGATACTGGATATTTTTCATACTCTTGCTCCTTGACATTATTATTTACACCTGATTAGCACTTTTCACAGTTTTCACATCACTTTTGGCCACATTATTGTCGGTTTTCACTTCGATCACTTGGCACACGCGAATTAAACGACGAAATGTAATTGTTTTATAGATTAACACACTGCAATTATTGCTCTACGACACAGAAATAACGCAGTTCGCCGCTTCAAATCAAAGAGAGCATTGATCTGGGATCTTTTCGTCCCGCTGCAGAGAGCAGATGGATATTTCTAGAAGCGCGAGCTTTAAGAGAGGCTTAGATTTGCTCTCATCGTTTGTGCTGTAGTCTGACATCTAAGCTGAAGCTTTCGTAGCTGAAGCTAATCTTGAGCTCAAAGAAAGCTTTCGGTGCGGAACTTTTTGCTTATCTTATCTTCCTCCCACTGCAATTTCTTGGCTAATTCGCTTAAGACAATTTAAAAAGGTAAAGCAATAAAAAGTGAAACCTTTCCTGCATTTAATTCTGCACTTCTATTCGTTAAAAGGGCGTATCCTTAATCACTGCCCAAAATGCTCATTCACAATGGAGAGCCGCCACCTCTTCTTCTCCTTTTGTCATTACTCATGAGTGTGTCCCATTTCGGAATACTCTCACACACACAAACACACACACAGATGTCGTGACCCCACCTCTAACCCATTGACCAGGGCCCAACCCCTGGGCCAAACAAGGGTTAACAGCAATTTGAATTTGGATTCGGAGGAAAGAAAAAAAAAAGCATCAGCCGCAGCCGCAGCAGCGCAACCCTTAACTTGTTGCTATGCCCCGAAATGTTGAAAGATGGAATCCAAAATGAAACTGCAAAATGCAAAAAGATGCGAAAAAAAATACATAGAAAGTAACGTAGAAAGGAACGGAACGCTTGCCGCCGGCTGCCATCTGACGTCACGAAGGAAAAGGTTTGACTTTGACCCACAAGCGGGAGACGGAATTTGTGGAGCATTTGGAGCGGAGATTGATGCATCGTATGGGGCGAGGGGGAGCATGGATTACATGGAGAAAAACTGGGTTATCAAAGTCCTTCGCTTCCCCTTTTCGCTCTGCCTCTGTGGCAGACCTGTGCAGGCCATAAATTTAATGAACGACAAATTCCGCTCGATTCTGCAGAAACTTGTTTCGATTCAATGCGATTCGGGAGCGATGCTCAGATACCGAGTGTGGAAAAACAAGTTCAAATGAGGACTTTTTCCCATCAGTTGCCAGACAATTGCAGTTCAAATGGTCAAGGATATTCAAGGATGTTGCCGATCTGCCAGGCCTGGCGATCACGATCACCCCAGGCCCAGTCGCTGGAAAACCAGTTCTCTGGACCGACACGACCGTCGGGTCGGCGGCTGCAGCTTTTCGCATTTCAGCCCTGGACCGTGGACCCGCCGCCGCCAGGTGTGCATCGGATGCTGCCTGATGCTGCCTGATGCTGCGATCCAACCCACCCCACCCCACAAAAAACCAAGCGAACCACCACCCGATCCGACAATGGCAAACGTTTTTCCAATCTTTTGGGCATGGATTTTTCTATAATAAACTTGCGTAACGGGTTTCGAGGGTCTGCCTGGCTGCCTGGCTGCGCTCTCCTTTGTTGCCCAAAGGGACTGGACGGACGCCTTTGTCCACATCCGGGCAGAGAGGCCAGAGACAATGGACAAAGCTTTCGCATCCTGCGATTGCGATCGCCCGATCTGCCTGGATCTGGCTGGGCTGGCGGGTATATAAACCACGGCTGCTGCGGAGTATCAATCAGTTTCATTTCAATCTTCAAACGCTGAGGATCACCAGCAGCAGCAGCAGAAGGAGCAACAGTAGCAGCATCAGCAGGACCAGGAGGACCACTCGGATTCCCTGGAACTACCGCCATGTCCAGGCGGCGCTAGGAAGGCTGTTGCATGCGGCACACAACCTTCCATTCCCGAGAGCACCCATCGAAAGAACCCATCGAAATATCAACCAAAAATTCAGTCGAAAAGTTGCTAAAAAATTCACAACAAACACACACAGCAAAAAACCGAAAGTCAGATTAATTTGTATTACTCCTTAAAAAAAAAACCCCCAAAAGACACTCATCCAATACGAACAATATTTTCGTGAGAATATGGTTAAAGTATAAACAAAACGAATACGAAAACACAAAGAAAAAAACTACAACAAAAATCAACTTAAATCAAAGACGAAACCAACAAAAAACAGTTCCGAAAAAATAACAAAAATCTTCCTATATAAATATTTTACAAAATCAAACACAAAATTCACAAAAAGTTCAAAAAAAAATCAAAAAGAAAATCGTAACAAAATCTGGAAATCAATTGGAAAGTTCTGTTAAGCAAAATAGAAAATTCAGAGAAAAAATTCAGAGACAAAAGTTCATACAAATATCCACAGTGTGAAGAGTGATAATAATATCGTTTTTATATCTTACAGGTAAGCAAAGATCGTAAATGAAAGATATAGTTATAAGTTATCCTTCTGCAATATCCACTCTCCGCTCACACTCCTCATTCTCCACTCTGCCAACCAACTTTAGGAACCCCAAGCCGAAGCAGGAAACAGCAGGAAAAAGCAGAGCGAAAGGCCACTATTATGGATCGAGCTGTAACCGCAAGACATCTCCATACAAATCTCCATCCCAAACGAGAAAATTGTTATGAAACTCAACAAAATTCTCAAGTGTTTACTGCTCATTATTCTCTACTGCAATGACCATTGGCCGCCATCCATTCCACCGATTCTCCACCACCGATATGCCGCGAAATTAATGCACAACGTGGAGACACAGCCGCAGCCGCAGCCACATCGCCAGATCCGTCACAAAATTCCAAACTACAACGAAATTCAATACAAAATCCAACTCAAAAAAATCAACTCAAAGCTAAACTGCAAGCTGCATCTTCAGGCACTGCCACGCCCATATGCCAGCAGCACCAGCGCCGCCTCCGCCCCAAGAGGAGGAGCATTGTGCCCCAAGCAACAATCGAGGCCAGCAAATCACACAGAGTCCAGGCAGAAACTGCAAGGAAGGAAACCAAAATTCAAGCATCCAGAAATACGCACAAAACCCAACACAACGAAAGCTCGGGGCAAATGCAGAAGAGGCGCCAACGGCTGTATCGCTGATGATGATGACATCGAGAGCCGGCACTCCAAGACGAGGATCGAGCATCTGAGGGCGACATAAGGTGGCAGAAGGCAGCGACTGAACCAGCAGCAGCTGCAGCAGCAGCAGCAGCAACAGAAGCAGAAGCAAAAGCAGCGACGTCTTTATCTAAGGCAGCGCTCCCCTTTCTAAGGGGAAAAAGTTATCTACTCTACCCCCGTTGCCACGCACACATACACACACACACACACACAGATACGACGAGTATCTAGATATTTAGCTGAATATCTAAGCAGCAGGGGCAGTGTCTGCTGCCCCATGCAACCCCTCGACAGGAAGGAAACTCACACACACACACACACACACAGGCATTACCACCCCAAGCAGGCGCGCTCCTGCGGCGAATTCACACACAGGCGCAACACCCCCCACCACCTAAGCAGCACTCACGCACACATCCGCAACCCACAGAGAGAGAGAGAGAGAAAGAGAGAGAGAGCAGAAAGAAGAGCAAGAGAGAGCGCTCCACATCCAGAGAACACACATCCCGATGGCGGCACATTTACATTTCATCGCAAGTATGTTTCGACTTTTGTTTAGACCCTAAACTTCTGCCACAGGTTCGAGGAAGAGCCAAAGTTCAGCACTCAAAAGGTATCAAAAAGAAGCAAGTGGGGAGGGGGGAGATTCCATGATTCCCTCCCCCTTTTGAAACGAATCCAAATCAAAAACGAAAGTGAGAAAATTCTAAATTCATTAAATTGAATGCCCCTCAATGAGGCTAAATGGGGCAGAGAGGTAGAAAAGGCATGCCACGCGGGCATCCTTTGACAGCAGCAGCAGAAACAGCCAGAAACAGCCAGAAAAAAGCAAAACAAATTTCAAAATCAATCCGAAAGTCAAAATCCCAAAGAGAAACTCTTCTTCTACGGCATCGCAGAAGGCTTCATTTCCAGAGCCCCCCAGAGCCCAACACCCAAAGAGCCCATCCCCCGCCCCGACCCAATTAAAAAAGCAAAAGAATCATTGAGCAAAAGACCCATCCGCCCCTGCCACAACAAAAAATCCACACACACTATGCAATAGTTTATCATTTTGTGTCCAAAACGCAAATCGAATCAAATGCAAATTCCAAATTCGCGTTTCGTCCTTACAAATCCTTAGTTTAACCACAAATCTTAAACCGAACCTAAAGAAAAAAAACATCTCAGAAAAAAACGACAGTTTCGAATGCCCCAGAGCTTCCAGGCACACACAAATCAACCACCGCTTTGGTCCTTCACACACACACACAAACCCTTTAGCACACACACAACCAAGCAGGGGTGCGCTCATACACACACACACTCAAACACACTAACACTGAAACCACACACACACTCAAACACTGATACACACTCACACCCCTTTGGTAATAAAATGGCTGCAAAGGAAGCTGCTTCTACGATTCCCAAGAAGAAAAGAAAAAAAATAGCCACAGGATCCAAAAACAAAAAGCAAAAAAAAGGAAGAAATATCTGGAAAAAAAACACCGAATCCAAGTTTTATTCACACATTTCTTGGCGCTTTCAATATTTCGTTGATATTTTCATCAAGAAAAGCAAAGGCGTTGCGGCATTTTTTAATCCAAAAAAGTTTTATGAAAATTCCAAAGAAATATTTAATGCGCAAGAAATGTTGATGGAAATTTGCACAGCAAATCGAATCCACTAACAAACCATATAGAAGTCAACGAACCATCTTTAAGCCCCCAAACCACCAGTAAACCCAAAATGTCTCTTGGCCATTGACACAGCACCGCCGCCCCCCCTCAGATTTGACCCAAAACCAAGACAGGCAGACATACAACATAGGAAAAAGGTGAAAACTAAACGATTAGGCTAGTGAAACTTACATTGCGAACATAAGAACTGCCTTCAAAACAAAATCCAAAATCTTCTACGAGTATCTATGAAATATCAAAATCATAATTATTGAAATCAAAGTTATTTCCCCACAAAAACTACACTCATAATCATAACCAAATTCCAAAGCCTCAGAACCTTCTCTTTTAGAAACCAAAATCAGAAAGATGATATGAAAGAAAAGCCGAACAAAAGGCTTAATTCTTTATCCTTTGGAAGAGATCCAAATCAGAAATAATATTTGACAGAAAAGCCAACCAAATCAGATATAAAGGAAAAACAATTCGAACAAATTCTAAATCTGAAACCAACTCAAAGCCTCAGTTTTGTATCCTTTAGCGATCCAAATCAGAAACATTATATGACAGAAAAGCCAACCAAATCAGATATATGTAAAGGAAAAACATATTCGAACAAATTCTAAATCAGAAACAAAATCAAAGCCTCTGTTTTTTAACATTTAGCGATCCAAATCAGAAATAATATTTTAGAGAAAAGCCAACCAAATCAGATATAAAGGAAAAACATCTTCGTACAAATTCTAAATCAGAAACAAACCCAAACAAAGCCTCAGTTTTTTATCATTTAGCGATCCAAATCAGAATCAGAATTCTAAATCAGAAAGGCTATCAAAAATTCACTTGAGAAATTATCCAACAAAATTCCAAATCCACGGATTGAAATTCTACCAAATTCAAATTTAAATTCCAAAATCAAGTTCAAATCGATACAACTGCATTCAAATTCCAAATCAGAGTAAATACTCTGGAACACACACTTTGAAAAATGATCAGGAAAGTTAATTCGATATCTTTTTCGCAGTTAAAAACTATATTTAAAATGAATAATTCTTTAGTTCCACTTCAGACTTGTAGAACACAATAGAAAGTTAAACCAGCAGCAAAATTAATCAACAAGAAAAACAGGCTTAAAATCAAGAAAACAAAATATAAAATTGAATTGGAAATACTCTGAGCAACAAAAAGCAAATCAACAACAAATAAAATTTAAATTCCAGTCAAAAAAATATGGTTATATAACCACCAACTATAAATTATACAAAATTACATGAAAGATAATCAAAATTAGGATAAATTTATAATCAAATCAAACAACAAACTAAACAAAATCAACAACAAATTGAAGACAGTGTCCTGACCAAATTGTCTATTAGACTTTAAATTAGAAGACTTCAATGGTCGATTGGCAAACAAATTCTAAATTAGAGTTTACTTTCCATCAAAAGAAATCCAAACGCTGATATGTATAGAAAATTCGAATTAAATTCTAAATTAGACTTCACTGAAAATGATACCAACAAATTTCCCATCAGAACAAAGCAAACCTTTAAGATGTATTCTCATATTCAATCTGATAAAGCTTTAGATTAGGAATCTCCCCAAACTTGGGTTTAAATTCGAAATTAGACATCACTTGGAAAACCCTTCAGCATAATCCAATCGAAAGCATACAAATTCAAAAGACACACAAAAGACAATAACTTATCTCCTTTTTGTGAAACATTTTATGATCTTCTGAGACATCTTCTTTATCTTAAACAAAACATGCTTTCCCGTTGCTCAAACTTAAATTTTCATTTATGGTTATAGTTCAAAATATTTGTTGTTTGCTTTAAAAAGAGTTTACATTAATTTTTAACCAATTCCTTGACTCCAAAATCAGCGCAGTCTCTCATATTTGACACGAAAATGGAATCATGAAAGCATAACATAATTCAAAGAACACAAAAAACTTTATAAACAAAAAAAACATCATAAACATCAAAAATACATCATTAAAATCATCATTCAAGGTATACCTTTTGAGATCAAATTCAAGCCCAAAAACATATTACAAAATTCCAAAAGAGAAACAAGAGTAAATTTATGCATTCAACAAAAATCTTTCATTGAAAATAATTTTAATCCATTTGAAATTTAAGACTTTAATACCTTCGGTAAATACCAAAACTTCCTTTGATATATTACAAAATTATTCAAAAATTTAAAAATGTTCATGCGTCCTAAACTAATTTTTTAAGACAAATTCCAACTCAAATTATATTATTTAAGCGCAAATTCAAAAGTTAAGATCTGAAACACCAAACAAATATCAAAAACACCACCAAAAAAGTTATAAAAAATTGCAATCTTTCATATCGAAAATCAACTCATCGAATTTATTTAATCAAACAAAAAGAAATATCCACATTCCGAAGAGTAAAACATTTAAAAATAATATTTAGAAGAAGCCCGACAAAGTTTAACTGTCTCGACATTCGTATTAACATTTCTTTATCTAAATTATTTAATTTTAGAAACTGAAAACCTAAAAATCCAAAATTCAAACTTTCAACTTTCGGCTCCTCTCAAAATCTGGCAATCATCAAAATCCGAAAATCGAAAACCGAAATTCCAACGAAATTCAATCGAAATACCATCAAAATTCCAACACTAACCGGCCACAAAATTCAAAATCCAGCTTAAATTTAACACTTTCTCAAGACACTTAGAGCAGGTAAATTTTAGCGATTTTTAGCTCAAGACTCAAAAGAAAAAATCATCCAAATCTACAAAAGTCACAGAAATTAAAGCCAAAAGAAAATTATTATCCATCGATGCTGATGGCTGACCAAGAGAAATCCAAACGAGAAAATCCGAAATTCAAAAACCAAGCCCAAAACCAGCCAAAAAAAACAAAAAGGAAATCAAATTCAAAATTGCCAAAAACTAACAAAAATTGTCAAAAAGAAAACAAAAGTCGCGACATTCGTGAGGAATCCTTCGGTGCATAATTATGGCCACATTAAGATGATTAAGCACTCCCGCGGACAGTTCTGAAACAAAAAAGCCAAAGCCAAAAAACAAACGAAAACAAAAACGAAAAACGAAAACCGAAAAAAAGAAGAAAGAAATTCCAGCCAAAATTCCAAAAAGGCAGCATTATAAATTACAAGAAATTGCGGAAGTTTTAATGCGACAAAATGTCAGGAGCAAAAGCCAAAAAGGAACCCGCGCTGGCAAGCAAAAGACGCGACAGGGACACCCAAAACAGGACAGGGAGCCTGCCAGCATTTGCTGGCCAACTTTCTGGCCCAAAATCTTACAAATGGCGGCCCGAGGGCGAGGAGTCGAGGAGAGTCGAGAGGCAGGCGGCAGGCGGCAGATAAATCACAGCGAAACAAAACAATTCCCAGCTCTCCGCAGCGGCAAAATCCACAAAAACAAACCAGAATCGGTATCCGAATCAGAACCAGAATCCAGAGACAAAGAACACGCGATTTCAAAGAACTTTTTGCATAGATGAAGAGGCAAAGAAGGGGGTTGAAGCTGCACTAAAAAGAAACATTTGAGCAGAGGCATAAACAAAATTTCATAAACTACAAAACCGAAGCAGGCAGCCACCGCAAAAGCCCAAGATTCGACCGATGACCACTTTGATGGCCTCCAGGGAGAGGCCTCAAGCAGCATTACTTTCGCTTGAAGGCCGCCATACAAATAATACAAAGATGAAAACCATTCAGAACTATGAAAACTACAACAACAACAACAAATTAACCCAAATTCAATTCGAAATCAAATTCAAAATCAGAATCGCAAACAAAATGAAGGCAGAATCATAGAACCAGCAGCAGAAGCACAACTTCAGTTTCTGAACTTTAAGTAATAATTCGAGACGAGTGTCACACGCACATGGCAAAAACAAGCCCTCCTCTCCATCCTGCCACCCACCGAATAAAAACTCAAACTCCAGGCACACCCCACTAGAAGCTAACAGTTCAGGACCTTTCAAATTGTGGTCAGGCGAGAGGTTTCTTTGGCAAAAGTTCGAACCATCATTCAGAACTCCAGCAGCAGCAGCAGCAGCAGCAGCATCAGCATCGGCACCATCAGCATCATGCAGTTGAAAGCACATCAAACAAAACTTCAAATTTATATAAACTATACTGGCAATAGTCGAGGTCGAGGCATAATTGCCATCAATAAATAAAATATGGCTGGGCAGGGGAGCCACCAGCAACCAGCAACAGCAACAGACCAGAGAGCACCAGGCACCAGCAGACCCTGAAGAGACACCAATCCTGACAGTCCCTTACCCAGATACAGCCCCAACTTCAGCAGCAAACAGCAGCAGCAGCACAGCACTCAATGGCCACTAGACAGCAGCAGAGCAGAGCATTTTGATTTATAAATTCATGGCGAAAGTTGCCAGGCCAAGCGGCAGCCGACGCCACCCCACCACGAACCCGACCCACACCACACACCACACCACCCCACCAATCCACACTCAATGACGACACACACACATACATACCACCACCACCACCTAGAGACTTGGCAGCAAAGCAACAAGAAAATGCAAAAACCGTCTTATGAAATTACACATTTCCGACTTGTACTAACAGCAGCAGCAAAAAAAAAAAAGAAGAAAAAAAGAAACACCCAAAACAACATCCAAGCCGAAGCCAAACCAAACATTTAGAAGCAGCAGCAGCAGCAGTGAGAGCAGGGAACAAACCGCCCGAACCCCCCCCATATGCTCCAAATATTAACCAAAAGAAAACCCCTTCTGACACGGCGACAAACTAGACCAGAAATTTAGTTATGAATGCAGCAAACCAGCGAGCAAGGCAGACCAGGAAAATCGGAAGAACATTTCCAACATTTTGGCTAGGAAAATGCACGTTTCGGGCAATTTGGAAATTTGCAACATCATTGAGACGCGCAGCAGACGCGAGAAGCAACCACAAAAAGTAGCAAATGGAATCTTGTACAATAGTTCTATTGAAAGGCATCTAAAACTACCCATTCCCGACCCACGATCTCTGGACGAGATCCAAGACAGAGAGAGAGATAGAAATATATAGAGGAGATATACATAGTGAATATATAGAGAGACAGACAGACAGAGAGAGAGAGAGAAAGATAGAGATAGCTAGAGAGAGCAAAGCAAAGCAACACAAAACAGAGATAGAAAAAAAAAAGAAAAAGAGAAAAAGAAAACACATTTCGGACACAAGGTGGGGATACCTAGTGTAATTGCTTAGTCTTAAGAGTGCTGCACTTGCAACGGAACCGGAACCCAAGTGCAGGACTGACTGACCCACCACCACAGACCCCTACTACTATCCCCACTCCCCGACCCACCCACCAATATTCTAAACTATTCTACCCTTTGGGCAGCTGATAAAAAAAAATGATCACAAATTTGATTCAGTAGCGCAAGAAGCTTAGGCCCTGTCTAGACCCCAAAAAAAAAACAGAATTAACAAGTCAGAATATATCTACCTATAATTAAGCGTGAATCGTACAATGTAACTACACTCTGTATCCCCTTAGTTAAGCTAAAAATTTAACATGCACAAAAGCATACAAATCATCGAAAAGGGCCCCAAAAAACAAAACCAAACAAAAAACAAAAACTAAATGTAGATAATGCCAATCCTTTTGCCTAAAATGTCAATTCTTGTTTTAGACGAAACGATTGTTGCATTTTTTATGTGATTTTTTATACAAACATTCATGTACACAAACCAACACATCCAAACGGCACACACATACACATGCAACACACACACGTATAGATTTATTTATATTATTTATTTCGATAATTCTCCCTACTATCATTATCTTCGTACAGATTCAGATTCAAACAACAATTTCAGTTCTCAGTTATTTCGACAACATAAATTGTGATAAGCAAAAGCATCTGGAAGACAAAACAAAAAGCAAACAAAAAGCAAAAAGCAAACCAAAATCAAAACTGTGTTAATCCCCCCCATCTTTGAAAGATCCATTCTATGACAAAAAACTATAGTACATACACATCATATATATTGTTTCTCTTTAAGTAAATTTGTAACATTCGAATTCGAATTCATGTGACCCAAAAAGTATCCTCAAAAAATCAAAAGAAATTATTTACTTTGTATGAAATATTATTTGAAACAAAACAAAACAAAAAACACACACAAAAAACACTCAACATTGTAACCATTAGAAATACTCGTAAAATTAGTGACAAATTACTACACACTAAAAACAAACAAAAACAAAAATCAATAAAATTGTACAAGCCAATTTGCTCAAATAACAAAACAAAACCAAAAACCAGAGACTTTTTCTTTCCTTTACTTTCTATACACCTTTTAGGATTTCATCCTTTCAGGCTATTATTCTGAATGGAAGCAGCATCCCATGGTCTGAAGAACAATCCAAAGAATTCAATACAATGGGCAAGAGTTCATCTGTAATTTTGTACAGTATAAACAGCTGCATTTATTGGACTTTACTTGGATATCAAACACTTATTGGGATACCCTTTATCAAGGATCATAGAACACGTACATTGGCGATGCATCACTTTCGAAAACAAACATCTGGTTTGTCGTCTCGAGCCTACTCTCTACACTTTTGTGACTAGTTTTAGTAGACAAAATACATGAATAAACAAGAACTTACTATCTTATTCTCTTAGTAAGCCAAGGTGGCCTTCTTTTCTTCTTCAGAGTCACGTACTCGTTGACTCTCATGCTTCATCTTTATATTATAATTTCAGCCTTTACAATATGTACTTTAAAAACCAAAGAAAATATTCCACGACAGTCCTTGCAGTCACTTCCCAAATTAATGATCAATCCCTTCTACGAGCCAAAAGATTGCTTTGGTGTTATTGAGGTTGGTCGATATTCGTGATCGCTTTTTATTACATTACATTATTGCATTTCAGCATCTTAGTTAAACATCAAATGTTTTTTGGGGGACAAAGTGCGAGTGCGAGTGCAAGAGTGCAAGGTACAAGCAAACAGCGTGTTTAGAAAACAAATCCACTTGTCCATGTTTTATTTCGACTAATTCTGATGGTGCATACCGAATGCAATTTAAATCGTTTTGTGACCTTGGCGAAAATAAGATAATAAATAACCGAAAGGGAGCTTCATATTGAGAGGAGACGACTAATATCAACGGATGAGCGTGAACGCACTTGACAACATTGCACTCTACAAGCCGGCGACGATGATCGCTGGGTTCTCCACGGCAGCCTTGATCTTGCGCAGGAACAGAACGGCCTCGCGTCCATCGATGATCCGATGATCGTAGGTCAGCGCCACGTACATCATGGGACGAATTTTTACCTGTATTTGAAATGCATCAGCAATTCCATCAGCAATTAGTGTTGCAAATGCAATCTTACCTCTCCCTTGACGGCGATGGGACGCTCGAAGATGCCGTGCATGCCGAGAATAGCACTTTGAGGTGGATTAATGATGGGCGTGCCCATCAGGGAGCCGAACACTCCACCATTGCTGATGGTGAAGGTGCCGCCGTCCATATCCTCCACAGTGATGGCGTCACGCTTGGCCTTGTCAGCCAAACCGGCCAATGTAATCTCAATGTCGGCATAGTTCATGCTCTCCACGTTCCGGATGACGGGCACCATCAATCCACGCGGTGTGGCCACGGCCACCGAGATGTCCACATAATCGCGGTACACCATGTCCTGAAAAACAGAACAGGGGGCATAATAAATCGAAAGACAAACATCGAAAACATGGCGCTACATCAGGCCTGACGTCGTGTTTTCTAATCGGGACCTATCGGGCCTTATCGGTGCCACGGGAAGTTGCATAAACCAAGCATACAAACAACTGACTATTGGCCGAGATAAAGCTACGTCACGAACGATAAGCAAGCAGCGAATAGGGGGGCGTGGGCGTGGGCGTGTTTACCGTGCCATCGATGACAGCGTTCACCACGGGCTGATCCTGCAGCGCATAGGCACTGGCCTTCGAGAAGATGGACATGAAGCCCAGCTTGATGCCATACTTTTTGACGAATGCGTCCAGGTTCTGTTTCCGGAAGTTCATGGCGTAGCTGGGGGCAAGGGAAGGCATTAATTGGGACACTGCACGAGCATCTCCTTTTGCTTTAACTTTACCTCATGTCGATCTCGTTGAAGGTGGTCAACATAGCTGTGGTGTTCTGGGCGTCCTTCAAGCGAGCCGCAATCTTCTGGCGCATGCGGTTCATCTTGACGCGCTGCTCGGAACGGGTACCCAGGATCTGGCGGGTGCCATCTGCAGGCGGCAGCTTCACCTGGGCGAGGGCAGCTGGCGGAGGCGCGGCAGCACGAGGAGCAGCTGGTGGGGGACGAGCCGCTGGTGGTGGTGGTGGCGGACGAGCGGCTGCTGGTGGCGGTGGTGGTGGAGCCTTGGCAGCTGGAGCCGCCGCTGCTGGCTTAGGAGCAGCCGCAGCTGGAGCTGGCTTGGGTGCAGCAGGAGCTGGAGCTGGTGCGGCGGCACCCGCCGCCTTGGCAGGCGCTGCGCCCGGCTTCATCTTGAACAGTTCCTGGCCAGGCTTGACAGTGTCTCCGTCCTTGACCAGAATGTCGGTGATTTGGCCGGCGAATGGAGCTGGCACTGGCACCGTCGTCTTGTCGGTTTCGATCTCCATAACCGCCTCGTCCGCCGCAAAAGAGTCGCCCACCTTGCAGGTGAACCTGTGGCGAGTGAGAAGTTGTGTTGGCATTGGCAGTGATAATATTGCGATATGCCATCATCAGCGGCAGAACAACGGGTGCCCTGTCAAGCTGTTTCTGACTAAGTAACCTGTTGCTCGATCCACGTCAATGACCGGGCACAGCTGCTCGCGACTTACTTGATGTCTCCCTCGGCGATTGAGTCGGCGAATGGTGGCACTTTCACCGACTGCTCTTGCCACAGGTGCGAGGTGGTGTGGAAGCCCTGCCATGTAATGACCCTAGACAGTGACGAAATGAGATTCAGTTAGCATGGCATGGCAGTCCATGGAGTCTTGGGCACTTACCGCGAGGCTTCCTGGCAGCGTAGATTGGCATCTTGGTTCAGGAGTTGCTGCTGCTTGGCGACAGACACGGCAACTAGTCGGGAATACTGACGGAGGCAGCGCTTCAGCTGGGGAGGAAAAGTAAAAATCAATGATTGCACAACCAGGAGCAACGTCGGACGTCAGTCAGAATCACGTGTGTCTTGCCGCTAGCGTCAGCTGTGGGCCCAGACCCGTGTCAGCCGGGCTGGGCAAACATTTTGCCATTTTTTCAGCGGCGCACGCACACACACACACAATTACATAATCGCATTGGGATAGCTGCCTGGCCCGGCCTCAGCAGCTGCAGTGACGTCTACGGTGGCGAGGAGGCGCGTTGCCTGCAGCTCGGCCCCCACATACAATTCGACTAGGAGCCGCGCCCCTCGCCAGGAATCGCCAGCAACTCCCCTGGCCGACCCCCTGCACTTACTTCATGACTCCGCACGGCGCGCAGGCCAATGGTTTGGACACTGTTTGGCAGCCGCCTCGTTATTATGGAAATTATACCCGTCATCGCTGCGACGTCGCTTCGTCTCTACTGGGAAAGAGAGTGTGTTTGGAGGACACTTGTCAATTTTTCGAAAAGATCTTGACTAAAACTGCGGTTAATGGAAAAGCAACGTTGATAGCCCCAGTGGATTTATATAAACTCGGAAACATACCGAAATATACCGAAATATACCTACTCATGCTCCAAAAGTACTGTAAATATACCGATAAAAAACGAACTTAACCCACTTAACCTCCCTCAATTTAAACAGGTGAAAAAATTGAGTTAAACCGCTGGAAATAATGCTGTTTGGAAACTCTTCTTGTAGATCTAATATTCCTCTTCACATGCAAAAAAAAAATTACAACGATCTCTTTCACCTGAATTGCGCCAATATTGTTCAAGTTTCATCATTTTCGTGGGATTATTTAAAACCCCCTTGGTCGACAGTGGATTAATCGTTCTCTGTCCACGTCCGGATATCATATTTCTCGACATTGATATTCGGTTTAATATTAGTAGCTAGCTAGAACTTTCAGCACTAAACATATAATTTTATCAGATAGATGAATCTATTTCCTACAAGATTGGCTAGCTTCAAGGATTCTTTTTAATTGAAATATTTTAGAAAACAAGGTTTAAGCGCTATGAACGTGGAAAAATATCGATATATCGATATGTACGTTTGTGCTTTCGTTGAACTTCAGCTGTTTCCGATTTTTCGTCTGACCGGACGGGACGTGTATCTCTTGAATTTTTTATTAAATTAATTAATACCTGCGTTCAACATGAGCTCCAAGTCCTTTTTTGTCGAGGACGATGCTGAACAGGCCAACAAATTTTCCAGGAAGGCCAAGGAATCGCCGTTTATGTTAGTCGGTGAGTAAACGAACATCCGTGACGTCAGGTGGAAACTTTTCGCGCAAGCAGGCTGATAGTGCGTGCACCAATTTAGACGAGTCTCGACCTTGACCATGTAATTTGTGTGTTTGAAAAATTCGCCAAAATTTAAATAGAATACGTTAAGTGGGAGGATCCCTCGCTAGGTAGTGACATAACGGTTAATGATCCGCTGTTCGTCTGGAAAGCGAATGATGCAACACTCACGGCTGATACAGTAATTCGGAAATGCAAAAGGAACTCTTCGAAAGACAGCGGGAAATGATATTAGCACATCGGTGACGTTGCGGCCATCTGAACCTTGGCGCGTGCTAAAATTCACATCTGTGTATGTTTGTGTGTGCGTCAACGGCCGTCTGGCATTTATCAGCAGACGCTGACTAGACCCTAGGTAGTGGGCAGGCGGGTAGCAACAACAAAAACAGCCGTTATTTGTAATTTAATGGAACAAAGCTAATCGGAAAATACCTTTTAACCACTCATCCACAGGCATTGCGGGATTCGTGGCGGCGGGACTAATTGGCGCCTACAAGTACAAGAACCGTGGCACCATGAGCACCAGCGTATTCCTGATGCAGCTTCGTGTGGCGGCCCAGGGCACCGTCGTGGGCTGTCTGACAGCGGGACTGGCGTACACAATGGCCAAGGAGTACCTGTTCGACAAGCAGCCCAAGGAAAAGTAATGCTAGCCCTCCCACTTAATTAATCTGTAGCTGTAGTTATAGTCGATGTATTTTGTAAGTCGCTGGCACACAAACCCCACACACACACACACACACAGAATTCGCGGTGTGTCCGGAATACTTATTTCATTATCCCATCGTTTTATGTTTCTCACACTTCCCCCCTCCTATTTTGATTTCTCATTTTAGTTCCAAGCCACTGACTAACTAAAGATCATTTCTGATTGTTATGCGGCCACTCAAAAACAGCCTTTCAACATCTGTGGCAAACACCGTATCCTACACCTAAGCGATTTGTAACTCTATTTATTGCATCATCATAAGATTCACACCGATTGACGATGGCTCTCCATGGGGAGACGGGTGCTCGCACTAGCTAGCTAGTACTTTTCTGCGTCTCCTAGTGCAGGTGGCCCCAACAAATTGAACTAGCTAAATGTCTTGTATACCTGCGTAAGATTGTGATAATGTTTGTTTAATTGTACGACATTGTCGAAACGAACACGAACCACCCTGTCGCTCCTCAGGCGGCAGACAAACATGAAATATGAATACCTCTGGCATGATATATAATATGATTAAATAAACAAAATAGAATGTATGCAAAAGTGTAATGCAAAAGTCATTACGGGGGAGCGTGTGATCTGCTGATTTTATGGAAAGTTTTCACAAGGCCAAATTCTGCGAAGAAATTCTGCTGAAATCTCCACAGGATTATCTAACTTTATTTTTTTATAGATTACATTTATGTAACATGAAATCATCGGCCTGAGGATTCACCAAGGGCCTATAATTTCTTGCCATTGGACACCGCGTTCTCCTCATCGTAAAGGAGATCCTTTACCACGGCCTTGTATTTCATTTTAATTTTGATTCAACAGAAAGTGGGCCTAATGCGTTTCGTTTTAAAGCTTTGTCTCGCGCTTCCAGGGTCTTGTGGCCCCCCGATTTCAGATGGGCCAAAAAATGTTTCCTAAGCTTGAATCTTAACCTGCAGATGTTACAGCTGAAAGAAGGGAAAGATTACAGATTTATTGAAGCATTAAAGTGCGTCTGTGTTGTGTACCTGTGTTCGCGGCTCATGGTGTGTTGTATTTGATGGGACCTGCAGTCTCCCCTGGTCACGAAGGACTTGCTGCAGTACTCGCAGCGGAAGGGACGCTGGCTCTCATCCATGTGAGTCCTGTGCAAGGAAGTACTCTCTTTAGATGAGAAAATATCAGATGGAGGTGCTTCATACCTTTCGTGTATGCTGCGGGCGCTACAGTACCGAAAATCTTTCCCGCATTCATACCGACATGGGTATGGACGCACAGCCGTGTGCTTTCTGTCGTGGGAACAGAGCTCCGCAGCCGTTGAAAAAGAGGCACTGCATTGCTGGCACTTGTGGGGTCTAGTGCCGGCATGGCGCACCAGGTGACTCTGTAGACTGAAGCGAGTGGCCAGCGTCTGTCCGCATAGGTGGCAGACATGTTTCTCCTGGGGTGGTTTGTGGCGTCGATCCGTGTGGTTGTCCAGCAGCACTTGGCTGTAAAACTTTGCCCCGCACTTTTGGCAGTCATGCGCCAACTCGGCCCCAATGCTACGGAGGTGTTTAGTCAGCCGAGAGGCAATGGGAAAACTTTTCCCACAATGGCTGCAATCGAATCTGCAAAGAATCAGCATTAGAAACGTTTGGCTAGAGAACGAGCAACTTAATTAACTTCCTGCCGGCTGGAACTACATCATGTAGCTGGTACTGGTGCTTCCTGAGCTCGACTTTGCTTGCAAAGCGTAGGCCACACATGTTGCACGAATGTTTCTCTGCATCCATGTCATTATTGGCCTCTTCTTGGACAATAGTTCCATTCAGGGAACTTGGATCGCTACCGCTCTCCTCTTGGATCTGATAATCCTCGATAATGGACGATATTTCTACAACGTATTCCTTTGGTACTAGTTCAGGCTCGCTTTCTACGTTACTTTGATCAATATCGTCGTTGTCCTTTAGCAGTGGAGAGTCCATCTCCTGCTCGAGCTCAAGTTCCAGCCGTTCCTGAACCGCAATGCAAACTCTGCGAAATTCGAATGCAGCCTGTAGATCCTGCGCGCATTGCTGGCACATGAGTTGTGGCAATTTCTCATCACTTTTCAGCTTTTAAATAAAAACCACCTTAAGAACTTGAAACTGCAAATTTCACCCTCCTTTTGTACTCACGAGCAGGCCAGTTAATGTTTCGATTTTTCCAAGCAGACCGTTACTAGGGGCCTCGAAAAGGCATCTCGCTGCAGAATCAACTATCTGCCGCGAACAAGTTCTGCAAAACATCTTCATAGCATACGCAAAATACTGAAACTAGGACGAGAACAATGGCAAATCATAAAATTCCCAAATTCCCATTCCCCAGACTTGAGAAAAAAGCAAAGCGCCATTCACCCAGAAGCGCAAACAAAAGCTTAGCCCATGTTGTAATCAATTCCCGTTAGTCGTCCATGGCGACAGCCATTTTGCGTTTGTGTATCTTGGTGTTCTTGTGTTTCGTCAAGTGGGAGCAACGCAGAAACGACAGATCGCACAGCTCGCAGCTGCAAGAGAAATCGCTGGAACTACATTAAGGGACTTGCTGCCACAACACACATACTGATAGTTGCGGGTGTTGGTGTGGACTCTTTCGTGCCTACGACGAGCGGAGGTGGACCTGAACGACTTGTCGCAGTATTGGCATGCAAAAGGACGCTCGTCGGTATGACTCCTGCAAGGATAAGCCCAGATTAGAATACACCTATAAACGGTTGTGTGTAGCGTATGTACCTCTCGTGCACAACCTTGCTGCTGCAGCCGCGAAAAGTTTTGTTGCAGTAGCGGCAGGCATAGGGTCGTGCATCCGTGTGCAGGATCCTGTGACGGCGCATTTCGGGAGCCGTGTAGTACCTGGCATGGCAAATGTCACACTCAATTTCCTTCTTGCCAGAGTGCCGCATCATATGCAATTTTAAGTAGGTCGAGCACTTGTACTCGCCCTCGCAAATGTGACAGATCCAAGTTTTGTCACTCTTCTTCGTGGGCCTGGATTTCTTTTTGATGGTAGAAGTGGGCGTTGGATTGGAAATTTCATCATCATCATCATCATCCACATCCTTTCCTTCTTCGCCTTTATCGGGTGGAACAAGCGGCGGCGACACATCCCCATGGTTCTGTATGACTTCATCGGCGGTGACCAGATACTCCACAGCATAATCATCCATATCTTTGTACTCGACATTTTCGTCCAATTCCTTATCTTTAATATTAAGGGCGGAGAGCAGAGACTCCACAGCCTCGTTGTCCATCGTGTTATCCTCGATATTGATGGCGGTGAGCAGCGGCTCATCAGCATTGTTGTCCATTCCTTCATCCTTCACAGCAACATCGTCGTTGTCCATTGTATTCTCTTCGGTTTTAACTTCGAGCAGCGGCTCATCGTAAATCTCTTTATCCTCCACTTTTACAGCAGCGACCTGCGACTCGTCCTCAATATTAACGGCGGCGATCAGATCATTAGCGCTGTCAAATGCCTGCAGTTCGAGTGCGTTCCTTTTGTACTGCAGAAATTCATTATTGGCCATGAACTTTGTACGGAATTCCAGGAACCTCTCCAGGTCCCGCTTGCATCCTTGACATATCAGCTCAGGCATATCATGCGCCTTATCCAACTATGTAATTGAAGGACACAGGATACAGATTAAACGTTTCGATCCAAAAAAAAAAAAAAACGAATTTTACAGGATCTTCAACTTACATACATATCGGTGATATTTTCAATTATAATGACCATGGGGTAGTTCTCCCCCTCAAAAAGTGGAGTGGCACTCGATTCATCTATGTGGGTGCCACAAGTGCGGCAAAGCCGTTGTCTCCACTCGAACATAATTTGCGACTCAAATCAAATCAACAAATTGTTGCCATTCACAGTTGTAATCAGTGCTGCCAACTTTTCTTCAGGAAAAAAGCCGTTTCTAAATTGGAGAAGAGACAAAACCGGCTGAAAAATACCAGACAAAGCTAAAAAAAAAACGCGTGGGTTTACTGTCCAGTAAAATAATTAATAGAGTTTTTACATGAAGATAATTAAGCAAACTTAAAGCTAGTGGTTGAGTAGCAAATTGGATCTAAATTTGGCAACATAAAAAATAGCAGAAAACGAATTCTGGTCAGCTTCCGGCAGTTCCCAAATTTTTCCCGCAGTTGTTCTAAAAAAAAACCGCCAGATTACGGGAAAACAGCGGATTTGGCAGCACTGCATGTAATTCTGCAGTTGAATGCCAAATCAGAGAAGAAGAAGAATCGGAAGAAGAACGCCGCACAGCTGCTTTTTGTTATTTCTTTGACAACAATTTACAAAAAAGAAAAAGGTTATAACTTGCTTAAATGGATTGGGAATGCAGAGCATGTGGCGAGCAGATATTTATTTCCGATCCGAAGAACATCTTCGAAAAGGAAAACTCGGAAATACTGCTGAGAATCAAGCAGCTCACTGGCATTCCGGTAAGACACGAGACGAGAACTACCTTTAAGAACAGAACAAAAATATCTCTATTGAAACTTGCAGTTTGAGTTTGACGAAAATCTACCAACGCATATTTGTTCCTGCTGTTTGCTGGACCTGAACCAGGCCATAGTGTTTCGCGAGCGTTGCCTAAAAACGCACAAGCGTCTGCAGCTGAAGGCAGCCGGAGCACGCAATCCTGTGCAGAAGGATGAACCCCGAGACCCATTGGATGAAACTGTGCCGCCCACGGATGGCACCGATGATGAAGACGCTTTCAGTGAAGAGTTCTCCGAGCCGGAGGATGAGAAAAGACATGTATTATTGGCACCGCAAGAACCCAAAGAAATAAAGAAAATAGTCCCGAGTCCCAGAAGCGATTACCCCCGTGTAGTGGTTAAGCGCTGCCGCATGCCAGAAGGAACCAGCGCGACTTCCACGCCTGCTCAAGTCACGCCACCAAGTCCTCCCAAAAGGATTACCAGTGCCAAAGGAAGCCTTGCGGATGGAGCTTGTTCCACCAAGAAAGAAGAGGAAAAGGGCTATTTGCTTGGAGAAGAAATATGTGTGTGACCAATGCGGCTGGGCCTTTAACGACCTAAGCAACATGAGAGACCACAAGTTGCGGCACTCTGCGAAAAAATTTTTTTGCGATGAATGCGGCTCCTACTTCTACACGGCCCCGCAGCTCAAAATGCATGTTCGCGTCAAACACAACGGGGAGAAGCCTTTCCTCTGCAAATACTGCGGCATGGCGTTCAACAATAGTCCTAGTCGCTGCCGGCATGAGCGGTAAGCACTCTCTTATAGCTATATAATTATTTATACTTTAATGAATTTTTCTGTTTCCGCAGGAGATACCATTCAACCGACTTGCCATTCGTTTGCGCCGATTGTGGCAAGAGATTCATCAGCAAAGTGGGGCTGGCAAAGCATGCAGAGCTACACAAAGGCGGGGGAACGGGCAAATTCTAGTAGGTTTCTATAAACCAATAGAAAATGTGTCAAAATTAACGCACCAACTCTTCCTTTGCAGCTGCGAAACTTGCGACAAGGAGTTCAAGGAGGCCATATTCCTGCGCGGGCATTATTTGACCAAGTACCATCGGACTAGGGAAAACAGACTTCAAAATCAAAATGAAGATGAAGATGCCTACGAGTACGAAGAAATAGAGGAAGAGGTAGACGACGACATTGATTTTGATTTCACTGATTCTCTTATTGATGATGATGAATAAAATAAAATATTGTCTTATTTTTATTGATGCACTTTTTGCATGGATAACATTAGACCATTGAAACACACACGAAATGAAGGATCTTTTATCTAAAACTGGTTGCCGTTACGCATCCTCGTCCATAAATACATCCAACTGTGTTTTGCTTTTATCCTGACCAACATTTTTGATGTGCTGCTTCGATCGGTTGTGGGTTTGTAAGCTCGATTTTCGGTTAAAGTGTACGTCGCAGATCTCGCAGCTGTGGATAATGGATAAAAAGGCATGTACAAATATAGTGTGTGTATGAATAAAAGGTGTTTGGCAACTTACTGGAATGGCTGTTCGCCCGTGTGCACAATCTCATGCGCCCTTAAGACTCCCTTCAGTTTGAAGGCTTTTCCGCAAACAGCACAGACGTGTGGTCGAATATCGGGGCACTCCTTGTGCCGCCTGAGGAAAATGCAATCAGTGGTTGGTCTCAGACTCACAATGAATTAATTACGCACCTTTCATGGTTTAAACGTTTGATGCAGTTGTCAAAGCCCTGTCCACAGTACTTGCAAGAGTATGGCAGTTCCCCTTTGTGTTTGACTCGTATGTGTAGGCTCAAAAGGTGCATAGTGAACTCCTTGCGCCCACAGTCCTTGCATTCAAATTGCTTGACGCCCGTGTGTCGCGTCAAATGTACATTGAGATTGCTTTTGTACTTGAACCATTTGCCGCATTGGTCACAGTAATAACCACCATTGGCTCTGCTATACCGCTTCTTCTTTGTAATATCTCCTTCACGTTTCAGAACTGGTTCTTGATTTAATTTCCTGGAACCACGCAATACTTCTTTCTTAGGAACAGAGCACGAATCTAATCGTGACTTGAACTCCGACAAAGTCCTTTTTATAACGTTTTCATCCTCGTGATTCTCCTCCTCAACGACAAGCTGAGCATCTTCATTTATGAGGGGGTCGAAGTCCAAGAGCTCATCAAGACACTCGCCATCATTAGCAATTTCCTCAGATTGTTCCTTCGCAGCTTTTCGACGCAGATTTGATACATTCCTGGGACGACGCGACGAAGCTGTCTTGCGAGCATACAATGAATCGGGTTCTCCATGAAGGCTCAAAGGACTTGCAGACTTTCGTTCGTCACACAGAGTTTCAATTTCCAATGTGACATATCCTTTGCTCTCTTCAGGTGTCGCCGCCTCATCGTTTCCAATTAGTGGGTCCAGGTGCACAGCGTCATCAGCCCTCTTGGAGTCGGCCGCATCTCCTGTTTCGTACCAAGCGTGGTTGGTTCTTATACAAAGCTCCCTGAATGCCATGGCTTCATTTGATTGTTGCAGGCAAATGGAGCATATATGCGAGGGGTATCCTACCCTCTTAGTAAGCTGAAATTGAACTCAATTTAGTGATTGTATCGATATGCATACATCCAATGTTTTTCACGGATTTCTTCCTACCCAGATGCCCGTCAGTTTAAGGATGTCGTTTAATACGTCGGCGCCCTTCTTGTCAAAGAGTCGCCTTGGACTTATTGCGAGCTCCCCACAAGTTCGACACAGAAGCGACATCTCGGAACTAACTTGTCCATAAAATTAAAAATGTTTATTTTGCTTGTTGCTGTAAATCAGTGCTGCCAAGTCCGCTCTTTCCCCGTAAAATCTGGCTTTTTTGAAGCGGGTATTCTTGTTTTGTTTTGAAATACGTTGGCTTGTTTACGCTCTTTTAATGATTCCACATTTACATGAAATGTGCTACCTTACCACTAATTTAAAGCAAACCATCACTTCCATGCAAAAACAAATTAGTAAACCCATAAATTTCGCGCTTTTTTTGGCTTGATTTTTTCAGCTATTTTTCTTTTGTCCAAACGGCCTTTTCCCTGATCATAAGTTGGCAGCACTGGATAACATATTAAAACAACAAATTAAATAAAGCTGCATTGCTGGGGGGATAAATTGGGCGCAAAAAAATGTCGCTGCGGTGTCGAACCTGCGGCGAGACAGTGTACAGCTTGAATGCAACAAATCTGTTTGATGGGGACAACGATATTGTGAGGAAGATTTCCTTTCTGACTGGCATCTGGGTAAGTCGGGGCCTGGGTCCCTCCGGATTGTTTTCTGTGCTAAAGTAAATTTCTGACAGATAACTGACCAGCTGGATATGCCCAGGAGTATATGCGCTTGCTGCCTAATGGATCTGAACACCGCCATCTTGTTCCGGGAGCGGTGCATCACGACGCACAATGTGCTGACGCAGGGCAGATGCGGAGTGTTCCCGTCGGATGATGTTGCCCTAAAGAGAGATCTAGACGACCCACTGGGCCATGAGGAAGGCTTGCAACTTGATATAAAATGTGAGGACGATCAAATTTCAGATGCCAAGCCCGTGGTTGCCATAACAATGGAAAAAGCAACGACCAGATCGCAAGAAACGGACATTGGCAGCGAACATTCTTCGCGACATAATTCTTGCGACAGCCCCACGGCGGACACGTTGCCTTCCCCAGTTGCAGCACCTGATCCGTCCATTGAGGTGACGGAAATTCTTAATACTGCTGAGGGCACTGCCTCGCTTCCTGCCTCAAAAGATGCTGAGAGAAAACGAAGGAAGCGCCAGAATCGGGTTAATCAAAACTATATTTGCGATCAATGCGGCAAGCACTTCAACGACAAGGGAAATCTGAATTTGCATTTGGTACGCCACACGGGCATAAGAAAGTTTCAGTGCCCGGAGTGCAGCCACAAGGAGTACAGCCAGTTTCTGTTGAAGATGCACATTCGCGTGAAGCACAGAAAAGAGGCGCCATACACCTGCAAGTACTGCGATCAACATTTTGTTTGCAGCAACAAGCGCTATCGCCATCAGAGGTAAGCTATTCAATAATTTGCACTAGAAAGTACTGACCTAATTTGGTTTCTGTTAGGATTCACGAGGGGCTGAAGCCTGAAAGGACAGATAAACCGTATGCTTGCAACTTTTGCCCGCACAGGTGCAACAGCATGAGCAACTTGCGGAAGCACGAAGTGGTGCACTCTGGCGATCGTCCATTTCGGTAAAGCAAAACCATTTTCTATCCCTCCCTTCCCCAAGTCAATTGAATCGTTAAAATGTATTCCCACTAGCTGCGAAATCTGCGATGTGGCCTTCAATCGAATGTCCAACCTGAGAACTCATTTTCGTTCGAAAACGCATAAAAAGAAGACTGAAGAAACAACAAACACTAACACAGAGGCCGAAATAGTCGATCCAAACTGAAATGTTTTAAAAATTATTTGAAAACTATTTATTGCACGTTTAACTGCTGTTCCAACGGAGCAGCAGCAGCAGCAATGGATGCAGTCCTAGCTGTGGGCGTAAAAAATAAACTTTGTTATTTGAATTACGTTGTTGACAGCACAAAGCCTTTGTGCGCACATTTGACACATTTTCCTTTTGCTTTTTTATATATTTTATTTTTAATACCAAAATTTCGAACAACACAAACAGCTCCCTCGTCCGACACGTCCATTGGCAAGCAGTCAATGTGTTCAGCTCGTCGCGAAACCGAAACTCCTCCGGTCTTGGCTCCCATTCGGAGTTTTGCTGTGAGCAACGATGGCTGGGCCGATCATCACAGCCGTGTCTGCTTTCAGTTGCCAACTGGAGCGACTGAACTGCCAGGCGAAGCAACAAAAGCCGCGAGTCTACGAGGACTTCCACATGTGCGTTCCCAGTGCCTTCGGGGTGGAGGTGTGTTCAGCGCCTGTTGAGCCGTGCCGCCCGCCGACCGAGAGCAACAACATTGCCTGCAAGTACTGGGGCCCCCTGAGAGTACCTGCCTGCAACGACTGGGGCACTGCCTGGACAAGCATCCGCTGGTGGCAACGCTGGAGATGCGACCAAACATCTCCGGCTGTACGCTGCTCCTGGTGCTGGTGAGTCAGCTAGTTGCCTTAGCCCAGGAAATGCAAGAGAAGGCCGCTCCAACGCTCCAATGGTTACACATTTGCCCAGCCCGTGGCCAAATGTCGCTCACGATTCCTTTGTCGTGTGGCGGGCGCGGGAGCACGTACAAAATTCACTTGCAAAATTTCGAGAGTTACATTAAAGAATGAAAATGATGAATTTATTTAACAGTTTCCGAAAGAACTAACTTATAGACTCTATTGTTTAACTTGAGTGTTTAATCCTCAGTCTGCGGGGTTTCCTGGTGCTGCGCTGAGCCCTCGCCGGCGCGCTTTATGCACTGGTTGATTTTCTCGACGAACTCATCCGCTATGTCCTGCTTGCCGAACCGACAGGCCAACTGCTCAACCACGCCCTCCATGGACGTCTTGCCCTCCGCATCGGCGGCGTAGTTGAGGCCGTACCACGAGAAGCTCTTCTTCTGGCCGTGCATAGGGGCCAGCTTCATGTCGCCGACAATCTTCATGTTGAGCAGCACCTTGGGCACGAGCTCCTGTCGCATGAGCAAGCGATAGGACTGCAATTGCGGATGCTCCAAGATCTTCAGCTCGCCAGTACCTGCCACAAAGGGTGGGGGGTTACAGCATGCTGCGAAATATTGTTAAGTGTGCGGATACGTACCTCGCTCCTTCCATTCCTTTGTGTTCGTATCGAAGCGGTAGAGCCGCGAACGCTCGCCAAACAGCTTAGTCTCATCCTCCTCTCCCGTCTTCACAACGATCTCATCCGGCAGATCAACAATGGGCGCATAGTAGGGATCGTAGTTATCATTGTTTGTGGCATCCCCATCGCCACCATCGCCATCTGTTTCGGCGTCGCCACCCGTCGTGTTGTTGCCCCGCTGCGAGAGCGGCGATTGGAAGTTTTTGAAGTCATTCTGATGCGTGAGATTGTAGAAGCCGCCGCCAGTGCCCGACTTATTGAAGCCCATGGGTGTGCCCTGATTCTTCGCGGACAAGCTGGCAAAATCATCGCCACCAGCCTTGCTAGCCAGATCCGCCAAACTGGGACTTGCCACAGCACCACCACCACCACCAGCAGCAGCAGGCGAGGAAGCCGCCTTCGTGTCACCAAAAGCCAAAGTGAATGCCGACTTGGGTGTGTTGTTGTCCTTCTTCTGTTCGTTGCTCTCTCCCGTCTCTTTGTCTGCGGGTGGTGACGGCTTTCCCAGCTCTCCAAATGTGATGGCATTTTGGCCAAAAGCGGGAGCCTCAGTGCTGGCTGCACTGCCAAACACATACTCAGATGATCCACCGCCAAACACCGAGGTGTTTGTGCCACCGAAAATAGTCTTGGGCGCCGCCGACACGTTCTCCGCCTTGGCTACGCCTCCGAATATGGATTTGTGTGCCTCGGGTATGCCGCCAACTCCACCAAATATGGACTTGGCACTCTGATCCTTGGACTCGGCAATGCCGCTGCTAAAAATGGAGCCCAGAACATTGCCCTGGCCGCTGCTGAAGATCGACTGCGACGGCTGCTGCTCCTGGGGTTTGCCAGCCCCAAACAAAGTCTGGCCAAAGATTGTTTTCTCTGTGGAGAGGAAATCATTCATTCATTGAAATCTTAAGGAGATGCTAACTGGGGATCAAGACTTACCTGTAGCTGTGCTGCCAAAAACGAATGCATTCGTTGCGTTATTCTCCTCTGGCTTGCTGGGCGGGGCAGCAGCTGCAGTGGGAGCCGCCGTGGAATTGGCAGACACTGCCTGGCCAAAGCCACCAAAGCCGCTGCTGTCGGCGCTCGCCAGCGAACTGGCTCTAAAGATGGAGCCTCCCAGCTGTGGAACAGCGAGCGGATCTGCGGCGCGCGGCAGCTTGAGTGCTGGCAAGTGCATGGGCAATGGAGGACTCACATCATCCACAATTGGGGTAATTGGGGTGGCTGAGCTTTGCTTATGCCAGTCAAACGTATCTGGATCGCATCCCCGACAGCCCGCGCACGCTGAAGCAATCGAGGATTCATGGTCCTCGGCCAGCAACTCCTCGACCAGGGATTTGGTCTCCTGCGAAATCAATGTGGAGCTGTCAATCTCAGGTGCAGCTGTTGTGTTCTGCTCCTCAACGATGGCTGTGGCGGTGCCATCGAGGGCGCTCTTCACGACCCTCAGGAAGTTATCGGCAATGCCCTTGTTCTTGAAGCGCAGCGTGAAACGCTCGTTGACGCTTTCGCCCTCGCTGTAATCGTGCACGACAAACAGCCAGGAGCGCTCGTCCTTGGGTTTGTAGGCCACACTCGAGCTAAGGGCGTGATTGAGGCACACCTTGAAGATCGGCTCCCGTCGCATCAGCACTCGCAGTTTGCCCGTCTGCCTGTGGCGCAGTATCTTCACATTGCCCACGCCCCGCTCGCGCCACTCGTCCGTGAGGCGATAAAGCTTCGCCCGCTGCACATAGAGCACCTCCTCGTCCTCCTCGCCAGTCTTGACATCGACCTTATCCGGCAATGGGATTACTGGTGCAAAATACGACTGGTTCTCCTCCTCCTCCGGCTCCGAATCGTTGTCCTCCCCGTTATCATTGGCTGTTCGCTGTTCCCCGCCGCCGGGACTCTTCGGCTGCTGCTGTGCGGGCTTGGGCATCGTGAAGCTAAAGGTGCCAAATCCCAGGGTAGTTACGGCCGTCGCCGCAGATGTTTTGGGCACAAAACTGAAGCTGGACGATCCAAACACACTCTTGGGTGCTTCTCCCTCCTTGCTATCCGCTGCCACAGTTGGTGGTGCAGCAGAAGCAGCTGCTGGAACTGGAGCTGCGCCAAAGCCGAAATTAAACTTTGTAGTTGCCGGCAAGATGAGGCCCGACGATGAGCCCAGGGCGTTGCTCTCCTTCTTGGGCACTGTGTCATCCTTGGGCGCCTCGCAGGCGCTGCAGTAGAGGGCATCGCCCGTGTTGCTCAGATAGCAACTGCCGCAGGACCAGCTGCCAGCCTTGGGCTTGAAGGCATCGCCAAATCCAGATGATTTGCCGGGCAATGCGGCAGGAGCCGAGGATGTGGCTGCCACTGGAGCAGCTGCTGCTGGCTTCTCCGTTGACTGTGGCTTGGCTCCGAAAATGAAGCCCGAGGAAAGGGTAGCTGCTGCTGGGGCTGCCGCCGTTGTGGCGGGTGCAAAGCCAAATGAGAACTTGCCCGCATTGCTGGTCGATAGATTCAGGGCATTCGATTGATCCAAGCCTGCTGGCTGCTTGGGCGGCACTGTCGCATCCTTGGGACCCTCGCAGGACAGACAGTAGAGCTGATCCTGGCCATTGCTCGTGTAGCAGGCCTCGCAGCTCCAGCTGCCAGCCTTGGGCTTGAAGGCATCGCCAAAGCCTTTGCTGGGTGCGGCTGCTGCTGCTGCTGCGACAGCCACCTGCTCCACCTCCTTCTTGGCACTGGTGGTGGTGCTGGTGGTGGATGATTCCAACTCTGCAATTTCCTTTTGTGCCTTTAGCACCGCATCAAGGAACTCCTTGCATGTCTCCGGCTTCTTGAATCGCACGCACAGCGTCGCCTCTTCCAGCTCCTGATCGGCAAAGTCCTGTGCTGCCCAGGTTAGTGCCGTGGTCGAGTTGATGAGATACTTGAATGTGGTCTCGGGCAGCAGCCGCTGGTTGCAGCACGTCTTGTGCACCTTCTCGCGTCGCATCACGAGGCGCACCTGGCTGGGATCCTTCCTGTTGCGCAGCAGCTTCATGGGCCCCAGGCCGCGCTCCTTCCACTCGCCCTCGAAGTACCGCAACAACTTGGCCCGATGCTCGAACAGCACATCCTCGTCCTCCTCGCCAGTGATCTCCTTCACCAGCTCGGGCAGGGGTATGACTGGGGCAAACTGTGCCGTCGGCTCGTACTCATCCACGGCCTCGGCCTCGGCTTCGGCTTCGGGCTGCTGCTGCTGCTGGCCCTGCAGGGTGCTCTCCTGGATCAGGGCCGTGGTGAACAAGGTGCTGTTGTTGCCGCTCGCATTATTGTTGACAGCCGAGACGCCGCCAAAGGACAGGTTGTTAAAGGACAAATTGCCGAATGGCGAGGACGTTGGCCCCGATCCCTGCTGGCCAAAGCTAAAGCTGGCAAACGGCGGCACTGTCGGAGGCGCGGCGGCTGCCGTGGGCGTGGAAGTGGAAGCAGCAGGCTGCTGTCCGCCAAACAAAGATTTGGCCACTGCCGTCGAGGAGGTTGGATTGACGGTGGCTGGAGCAGCCAGAGCCGCCAGCGATTCCGAGAGCTTCATCTTGGACGGCTCAAAGGGTTTGCCGAACGATGAATTGGTGGCGGCTGGTGTGCTGGTCACAAAGCTCTTGGACACATCTTTGACAGGAGCAGGAGCTGGTGCTGGTGCTGATGCTGGTGCTGGAACTGAAGCTGCAGCTGCCTTGGGCACCTCGGGTACTGCAGCTGGGGTAGCTGCGGCTAGCTTGGCATCCTCCAGACGTGCCACAGCGTACGCATCGTGGAACTCTGTGGCCGTCTCGGGGGACCGGAATCGCACGAGGAACGTCTCGGCGACCAGCTCCTCATCGGCATAGTCATTGGCCGCCCAAATGAATGACTTTTTCTCCGTGTCGCCTTGGGGTGTGGCCAGGGACATCTCACTATTGATTTTGTGATTGGCACAGACCTTGTGCGTCTGCTCGCGTCTCATGAGGATGCGCGAGACGCCGGTGGCCTGGTTCTTGAGTATCTTAATGGTACCAATGCCACGCTCCCGCCACTCGTGATTCACCAGGCGGAAGAGCTTCGCACGGAAGCAGAACTTGACCTCCTCGTCCTCCTCGCCGGTGCGCACTTCAATCTCATCGGGCAGCGGTATGATGGGCTGGAAGTCCGGACGCGGATCGTAGTCCAGCTCCAGTGAGGCATCTGTGGCGCCCGCACTCTTGTTTGGCTCACTCGCCGCACTCTTGGCACTCTCATTGAGGAGCAGGGCCTGGGCCTGTTCGGCCTCCTGCTCCTTTTGCTTCTCGGCAGCGGCCTTGGCCACCTGCGTCTTGAAGGAGAACGGACTCTCCGCGTTGCTGGTGCCAAAGCTGAAGTTGAACACTCCGCTGCTAGTTGCTGTCACGGCAGCTGTTGGGACAGTCGCTGGCAGCGCACTGACCGTTGCTGCTGTCTGTGGCTGCTGCTGCTGTGGCTGTTGCTGCTGCTGTGGCTGCTGTTCCGCGTTCTGCACCAGACTGGGCTTGATATGCTGTGCAGGAATCGTCACGCTGAGTGTGGGCTGAACCCCAGCGACTGTGGGCGGTTTGGGCAGCGGATCGGAGCTGGTGATGACCACATTAGCCGGTGGCTCCTTCTCCACGGGCTGGTTGTTCAGAGCGCGATTGAACAAGGATGGAATGGCCGGTGCGGCCACAGCGCATGACGACTGTGGTGCGACGACAGGGGCTGCCAGTGGAGCTGCAGCCACTGGAGGAGCCACCACTGAAGGCACACCCAATGGCGGCTTTGCCTGCGGCACCTGAATGGGCGACGGCATAAATACGGGCGCGGATGAGTTGAAGAATCCAGCGCCAGGAGGCGCAAGTACTCCACCTCCAACTGGCTTGGGAGGCTCCACCGGTAGATGTGGAGCTATGGCCGGGGCTGGTAGCTGCTGCGGTGCTGCTGCTGGGACTGGAACTGGAACTGGGGCGTGTGGTGGAATCAGACTGGGAGGCGTTTGTCCAAAGTTTCCGGACTGTTCCAGGTAGGATCTGGGCGTGGACACGGCGGGTGCCGGTGGGAAAATTCCTGGTATTCCAGCAAAGTTTGGATTTTGTGGTCCTGCAGATGACATTATAGATGATATATTTCATTGAGATTGGAATTTGTGAATGCTTTTGAGGATAATGGAACGACAAGGACTATACAGTTTCAAAGCAAGCAGCTTTTAAGTGTGTTTCATAGCAGACAGCTTTCTGGGTGTTCAAGCAGGGAGCTATAGAGCTATAATCTAATTTCAGCTTCAATTTTTGTTCAGTTTCATAGCAGACAGCTTTTGAAGTTTTATAGCAAACAACTTTTAGAGTAGAGTTTTATAGCAGACAGCTCTAAAACAACCAACTTTAAGACTTTAAGAGTTTTATAGCAGACAGCTCTAAAACTACCAACTTTAAGACTTTAAGAGTTTCATAGCTGCCAGATTGAACAGTTTTATAGCATTTGGCTTTAAAATTGTCATAGCAAACAGCTTTTGTACTTGTACATAAATATATATGAAATGAATATTAATTCTGCAATGGAATGCTCTACAAATAACTGATGGAATAATCATATATGGTGTAGAATTGTGGACACAACTGGATACTCGCACTTACCAAAAATACTCAGAGGCGGCAACGTTCCAGGGGCCGGGGGCGTGCGCATATAATGCTGCGCCTGGGCCGCATAATAATTGTAGAGCTGATTCTGGTTGAACATTGGACTGCCATAGGCGCCCTGCAGGAATCGATCCTGTGGTGAGGGTATGGCCGGAAGGCCATTGAAAAATCCACCCGGATTGGGTGCCCCATAATTTGAAGCCAAGACCTGCTGCTGTTGCTGCTGCTGCACTGCCGCTGCCGCCGCTGCCTGGCTCTGCTGCTGCTGCTGCTGTGCGTCGAGCTCCTCAATGATGAAGAGATCGTCCAGACCGAGGGCCGTGGCCGTGTCCACATCTCGGGTGGGCGTTTCCCTGTGTGTAATCTTCATTTTCTTGATCATATCCTCGATGCCGGTGAACTTTTCGGTTAGGTTCTTGATCTCCTGACGCATATCGTCGATGCCGGTGCTCACATCGTCCTTAAACTGGCACAGGGACTTGCTCATCTGATTGACAGTCTCCTCCAGCTGACTTAATTTCGCATTGGAGGCCAGCGGTGTGGCCGCTGTGGCCGCAGTGGATGGCGTGCCCCGAGCTGGTGTGTACCTCGGGGAAGAAGCAGCAGGCGGCTGCTCCAGATGTCGCCGGGAACGGTTGAGAGTGAGCGAAGCACCCGAATAGAAATCCGGATCCTCAGCATCCTCGTAGCTCGACGAATTGTTGTGGGTATCCGGCGAGGCATAGACATCGTAGTTCGAACCGCAGCGATCCTCCTCGCAGCGTCCCACCTCGCTGCGGATGATCCCTTCGAGCGGGTGCTTTATATGGCTGCGGAGCAGCTGCTGTGTCTGCTGCAGGCAGTCCCTCCGGCGCTCCCAGTAGCGCGCTTTGGCGTCCCTGTTGATTTGGCTGGAATGCTCCAGTATGCGATACGCCTCGGCCTGCAGGTAGGTGGCCATCGGCAGATTCAGGCCGCGCACCTCGTCGATAAACTGCTGATACTGATGCGCCTTGAACATCTTCGAGCTGAAGTACGAGACAGCCTCTTCGGCCAGGCGCTGCCGTTCCTGAAAAGCCTCCGTTGAGTTGGCCGAGGCGAGCTTGAAGAATCGCGGATAGTGCTCTTGGCCGACTCCGCCATGCTGCTGTTCGCGGCGCAACATGCTGAAGCTCTGCTTGTAGAGGGTGTCGATGCGACGCTCGAGCGCGTCTCGATCCTGGCGCGAGCACAGAATGGCCCCCAGCTTGAGGAGTATGATGGTATCCGCCTTGGTGCCATTCACGCCGCGTACCGCCTCCAGGCCCAACTGGATCTGGGCACGCTGCTCGCCCCGACTGCAGTCGGACACTTGATTCTTGTGCGAGCGCAGAACGATATCCCACCAGCTGCTCTGCTCGGGCGTGGCCAACTGGCTGAGCACATTGGCGTAGGGCAGCATGTGGGGCCGCGCCGACGCACTGATATTACCCAGATTGCAGCTGTCGTAGCTCTCGCGCTGGCTGGCCAAGCGGCTGTGTGTCTGGATGACCGTGGCGTAGAGGAACACATCAATGTCCAGCTGCGAGAGCGAGTCCTGGCCGCAGAAGCTCAAGTCTTGCTGGACATCCCGGCGCATACCCTCGTAGAAGGCCACGCGTGGAGCACTGCCAAGAGTCTCGCTGGCCCCCAGGGCCAGGTACACATGTTGCGCCAGCGACTGGGGCTGCAGCAGCTGGGCCTGCCGCTCATAGGACTCGATGTCCGCCTCCGCTGGCCACTCGTACAGGGGTTCATCCAGCTTGGGATTGCGCACGAGATGCGACGAGTTCTCCTTCAGCTTGTGCTCGGGGTGGGAGAAGAGCACCGGGAAGAGCTGGCGACGCCAGTTCTTGTCCTGCCACTGGAGGCGGGCGCAGGCCAGCAGCTTATCGGAGTCCTCAAACAAGCCAAGCATTGGCTGGTTGACATTGTTCTGCACCGTCTGGACGTTCTCCTTTTGGTCCATGTCATGGGGCTTCGCGGGCCGGAGGCAGCCGTTCAGAGTCCTGCCCAATTGGGCGCAACGGAAGGCACCCTGGAGGCGCCACTGTTGCAGTAGCTTCTTCTGATCGCCGTCGCAGTGCTTCATCCAGGGCTGGGAGAAGTTCTCCGGCAGCGGCTTCGACTGGTAGCCCAGCAGCAGCATGGGCAGCACGCTCTTCACGCACTTCACCCACTTGTTGTGGTTGCTCACAATCTCTCGCTTGAAGACGAGCGCCACCGCATGCAGCAGCAGCTGACCCGAGTAGTGATCGATGCAGGACTGGTGCAGCTCCGACTGCAGCTGATCGGCCGACGCGGATTTCTCCATGTTGAACTTGTGCAAGTACTGGTCGAGCCGGAACAAGTGGCTGCTGCAGTCGAGCATACTCTTGCCCGACTCCAGGCTAAGCTGCGTGAGGCGGTCGAGGGTGTGGAGCGCCAGCTGCCAGAAGCGCGGGCCCAACTTCTTTGGTACGTCCTTGCCCTGCTCCAGCTTGGTGAGTGTCGTCCAAAGGATTTCATACCAATCGGCGCACTGACTGGTGACACTCTTCTCGTCCAGCTCCACCCTGAAGGCGTAGTTGAAGGCCTCCTCCAGTTTCTTCTTCTCCAGATAGCAGCGGATGAGACGCACCCGCACCTGCACGTCCTGTGGCCGTGCCTGCAGCTCCCTGTGCATGATCTCCTCGAGGGCGTTTATCTCCGAGTTGGCTGCTGTGATGTCGCGCAGCTCCCCATCGCTGCCCCCTCCGCCACCATTGGTGGTCTCTTGGACTTTCAGCTTCATGCGCATCTGGAACATCAGCTCGGTCTCATTCAATTGAATGCCTCCGGCCATGTCCAGCCAGAACTTGGCACACTCGACGCTGAAGAGGCCGTTGCTGTCGTCCAGCAGCAATTGGCAGGCGTCGTCGATCACATCGGGTTGCTTGGGATTCAGCTGGATGCAGCGCTGGTAGTGCTCCAGGGCCAGCTTGGGATCGGGTTGCTTGCGCATCGTATAGCAGGCGGCAATCAACTTGTGGGCATTGGCCTCGTCCTTCACCTTCAGATAGCTGTTGAGGTATTCAATGGCTTTCGGGTATTCCTGTATCTTATAGTACATGCGGGCCACCGCCATGCCCTTGACATCGCGCTAAAAAATACAAAAATAAACGAATTTAAAATAAATGTCGCCTAACCTCACTTTGCCAAAAGGCAATCCATCCATGCAGGGCCAAACATTACAGCAGCCAAAGGCTAGCGACTAGCATATTTATAATTAATATCCCACCATGCACAATGACATGTGACGATAGAAAAGCGCGCAATTTTCATTTGAAAGATGCATCCCATCATCCCCCCCAGTCACGGCGGGACGATGCGAAGTGACGCTGCACGCACACAAGCACACTGAAACATCATTACATGCATGGCGCCAATGGCGGCGGCGCCGACTATTTCGCAACATAGAAGAAATTCCAATGCAATAATTACCAAGTGTCCGGGCGGCAATTTGCCAAGTATTTTGTGAACCTGCTCGTCCACCTCCTTCCTTGTCGTCCACATATCTTATGTATAGTTATTTCGCTTCAGTTGACAATCTTTTCACGGCTTTGCTAAAATGTGCTTCGCGGCTTGGCTTTTACCTAGTCATCGGCTCGGTTCAACAGTGATTGCTCAAACAGGAACTTGCCAAAACTAGAAGTCGGATCAATTCTAGCTCGGCAATTCCAGGATAAATACGCTTTACTGGCTTTGCAATCCAATCAAATCGTATATATTGTTAAATACTTAATTTAAAGAATGAAATTTAGCTTGACGCGGCACTGCCAACAAAGACCGGGACCGATAAATTAGTGTTGTCGAACTTCGGCAGCCGAAGCGTTGCCATCAAAGAGTACTGGATTTTGATGGTATTTTTCTAACATTACCAACACTTAATAAAATATACCAGAAAACAAATTTAATTTTAAATGCAGTTTTTTTTTTTATTTGTTTGATCTATTTCATTTGTACTTTCCAGAACAGCAATTTCCTGTCAGACGCCGCACTTATGTAAGGCAATCGTTGATGCCAGGCCAATCCTGCATACGTTTTCAAATCAGTTTCAAGCAGCGGCACCGTAGACTTTGCTGCAAACACTTTGAGCGTTAAACCTGGGCGTCCGATGCTGGCCAGGATCATGTCTGAGCTGCCGGGCGCAAAGCGAACCACGCGGCCACCATCCTCATGGATCTGCTTGACGTCGGCGGGCACAAATGGACGATTGAGGTCCCAGGTGATGACATCACCTCCCGCCAGAGCAGAGACAAACAAGCGATTGCTCTGGGCCCAATCAGCGGACATCAGGGGAAACTTTGGCGATTCCACGGACAGAACCGTCTGCTTCTGTCTTACATTGTAGAGATGGATGATGCCTGAAAGTAGGAGTTGGGTTAACAGTGGCCCTTAATGATCATACTAGTCTACAACCCACCTCTCTTCTCGGCCACAAGCACCTTTTCGCTATCCTCTGGATGGCTTTTGATCGACATGCCCGCCGAGGACAAGCAGAAGGTGATGACGTTCTCGGCCACTGCGGCGGTGCTCCAGAAGCGGCACGTAAAGTCATCGCTGACCGAGGCCAGAAACTCTCCTTCGCACACCCAGGATATGTCATTCACGTAGTCGGTGTGTCCACGCAAGGTGTCCACCGTGTTGTACTGATTGACATCCGTGCGAAATATCATCATATCCCTGCCAAGGGCGGCGCAAAAAGTCACATTGTTAGGAGTGCTGTTCAGAGAAGTGTCCGGAGAAAAGGCTATGGAATTGACGCAGCGTGCATCTCTTTCAGCCAGCTCCAAGTCCTGCAGATGATGCCACAAGAACTCGCAGCTCTCCTCCTATGGACACCAGATTCATTTAAATTCAATATTTAAGCAACATACTGTGAACAATACTTGCCGGCAGTCCAACCACAAGCAAGCAGATGCGTTTTTCCAGCGCCACTGCGATGAGGTTGTAGGCAAAGTCATTTGCGCATATCTCGTAGCACTGGATGGACTCATTCAAGTCTATTGTGTGATCGGGTCCTGTAACAGTTCGCATTTCTTCCTATTTATATAGTTTAATCGAATAAATGCAACAATTCCTGGCGCCAAATGTGTTTACTTTGCTTTGCAGAAATTTGATACTAACGCCATTCCCCAAACATACCACATATACCATATTGATGGTGTACAACACTGAAAGTAATCTTAATTTGGTATATTTTAGTGCTTTCTGTACCGAGCTAAGTTGGCTGCGAATTACACTACTTCCTTTTCCGTGTTAGCTGTGAAAGAAAAAACATGCCGGTGGGTGCTAAATGAATCTAAAAATTGGTTTTAAACAACGAAAACTCGCAAATGGCATGGCAAAAACCATGCCGAGCGCACCGCCAATGTGTCTAGTGCTCAAGAAATGTGTGTTTGGTGTGAAAACCGCCAATTCCACCCCAACAACAGTCAAATACTGCGAACGTCTGACCAACTGCTTGCCGTGTATTGGTGTTGTACCCACGCGTGGCATGCGCCCAAGAAATTGCAAACAATTGTGAAATGATACGGATATTACAATTTTTTATGAAATTGTGACTGTTTTGCCAACACAATTCGTGTCAATTCATTCAACTTAACCTAGAAAAATGGCATTTGCGAATTTTTGTTGTTCTTTCTATGAGAATGCATTTTGTTGATGCGAGTGCGAGTTCGAGTACTGATCATATGGTTTCCCCTTCTACTTTTAGCTAGCAAAAGATTTACTGCACCCTCTTCCCGCTGAGGAGAAACGCAAGCACAAGCTGAAGCGTCTGGTCCAGCACCCCAACTCCTACTTCATGGACGTGAAATGCCCTGGCTGCTACAGAATCACAACTGTGTTCAGTCATGCACAGGGCGTCGTGGTCTGCGCTGGCTGCGCCACCATTCTGTGCCAGCCAACTGGAGGACGTGCCAAGCTGACAGAAGGTGAGTCCTTCAATCAATCCCCCGCTCGCCCTTTGATCCTATCTTGGCGCATTACTAAATGGTTTTATTGTTCCCCTTTCAGGCTGCTCGTTCCGCAGGAAGCCACAGTAAAATGGGACTCTCTTGGATGAACCACAAATTATTAATTTTTTAATAAAAACTAAAACGTAAAGAATCCACAAAAAAAAATTCCATCAACTCTTTTTCATTCGAAAATGTGTCTCGTACCGCATCGCTTTTCTAGACGCCGCCGCTGTTCCGAAGGGATTTGTGAGAAGCGAAGCACCAAACAACAACAGCCGAAAGCAGCAGGAGCAGCGACAATTTTTATATTAAGTAGTTTTAAAACTGGCATGTAGACGCAACCAAAACGTTTGAACTACTATGAAGAAGGATTGACTGTGGCTGTAAAATAGAAAGAAAGCTTGTAATATAACAATTCCTGGCTTTCTTTGGTTCATTGTGCTTTGTATATTAAAGAATTAACGATCTTGTGGTTGGTAAACGTGAAAAAGAGAGCTCCTGCCTGTGGTATTTGTTGTTGTCTATGATGTGCTAGTGCGGGCCATAGTCGGGAGGTATCTTATATTTTAGTGCTGATTTAGTGTATTCCGCGCGTTGCATTTGTTATACCCGTACTCAAAAAAGAGTTAAGCGGTATATTAGATTTGTGGTAAAAGTGGATGTGTGTAACGCAGAGAAGGAAACGTTTCCGACCCCATAAAGTATATATATTCTTGATCAGCATCAATAGCCGAGTCGATAGAGCCATGTCTGTCTGTCCGTCTTGTTTGTCGGCTAGATCTAAGAGACTATACGAGCTAGGGCAACCAAATTTGGTTTCCAGGCCCATGTGATATCACACTGCACCTGAATCAGATCGGATCACAATTATAGCCAGAATGAAGAAATTAATTTTAAGTTGGTTTCCCCGCCTCAGATGTAGAATATACATTGTAGATGTAGATAACAGATGTAGCAAAAAAATGTAAAATGTAAATTTTTTTTTTAATTCTGAAATTCTATAAAATCATAAGCTCAAACATCTATATACTGACTGAGTACGGGTATAAGTAGATTCGCGTCCCCAGAAGCGACCTACACGTTCCTTCTCGTTTTTTTTATTGTGTTGCCAAGTGCGAAATGGTTAAATATTCAAATTTGAATACTAGCGCTCGCTATTAGTAAAGAATAGACTTTTCAAAAACAGAGGTTGTTACCGCCATACCCTAAATACCAGGGCTGACACGCAAAATTTGCGCCAAATTCAAGCAAACCATAAATACTATTAATATTATTGTTTATATAAACATACAAATAAATGCAATGGATAAAAAAAATTCATTTACAAACTTCCTTCATGGTTTATTAGGGAAAAGGAGATTGATGAAATGTTTGTCATCCATATTGTAGAAAATTGATTCATAAATTGGATAAAATTATATGTTCAGTGCTGAGAGTCCTCAATGGCTAGCAATAGGCCACCAAATTTCAAAATCGAGGAATAGCAACGAATCTTGTCGTGTTCGTCAGTATATTTACGGTATATTTCTGGAGTATTTTTGGGCTCACACTTGACGCAAAAATGAGTAGGAGAGAGTTTTGAGTGCTCTCTTTCGACTGAGTCATGGCAAGGTATGGCCCCAGTATTAGAACAAGCTTATTTTAAGGGCCTCGTACAAGGACTAAATATACAATGGTTGCGCGAAATATATATATATATATATATATATCCATATATATAGAGAAATCTTATTTAGGTCAAAAACATTTCAATGCGAGAAATGCTTATACCACAGATTTAAAGCAGCTTGGATAGCAGTAATTCAACATTATTGAAAGGATATTGGGTATACAAAGTGCCATACTCCATACGCCAAATGTAGCATACGTGTAGTCATCATGTAAAAAAGGCACATTTTTGCTGACCCTTGCTTTAAGCTTATTTTTTAAGTAATCCACTAAATAGGAGTCCTTAAAACAAGCCGGATTGTAGAAAATTGATTCATCTATCTGTTAAAATGATATTTTCAGTTGGTACAGGCCTAACTAGCTGGGAATACTAAATAGAATATCAAAATTGATGAATATGATTTTCCACGGTATATTATGAAAATGGTTGGGTATATTTCGGTATATTTGATCGAAAATCGATATCGAACTATCGGTTGCTATCGGCGCCCAGACTCCAGGCCAGACAGCTTGGCGCGTCTGTCTGCCCAAAAAATCTCCCAGACAGCTTGGCACCGCGCTTTTCTTCGCATTTCGCACACAACAACAATTCCCCAACTGCAATTTTTAGCGCGAAAAATGTTCAACTCTCTGTTTGCTAAGAATATGGACTGCGAGGACAAGATGCTGGAGGATAATCTCATGGAGATGGGCACAAAGCTGTGCTCCTTGCTGGAATCCAATGAGAATCCGCCGGGGCCGCAGCCCCGCGCTGGAACTCCCTCGGGGAGCACCTCTCACATGGTGCTGGCCGAGCTGCAGGCCAATTTCAAAGACTTGAACTTGGAGAATGCTCCTCGCTTTGAGTTCCACGGCTACGGGTGCCAGGCCTTGACGAAGAGAACCCGCGACAACGAGGAGCCAATTATGAGTGGGCGCCATCAAAAGAAGTCAAAGTCGGGAGCTTCTGCCACGTCTGGGCAGAGGCAGCACCAGCTACAAATGGAGAATCTATACAACAGGACCCAACTGACTCCGATGCTGCGTTCCATTGGCCTACGTGGTGATTGGTGAGTGGTGAATGGCAGCCATGTGCTCGCCCAGTATTCATGTGTGTGTGTGTGTGAATGCTCCTCTTTCACAGCGTGGAGCGCAATACCGTTGTGCGTTTGATGAATCTGTTCAAGTCGCTGCACGAGCACATGAACCAGGAGCTGGGCTTTGGGCCGGAACACTCCTTCCCATCGGACTATCTGTTTGATCTGCCCAAGAAGCGCACCATGCCCTGGAGCCTGAATCTGCGCTATCAGGTGGAGGTGCTGTGCACCAAGGCGGAACGTTTTCTGGCCAACCAGCGCCGCATGCTCGAAGCTAATCGCAACTTGGACTACGGGAAGTACACGGAGTGCGACAAACTCCTCAAGGGATCGTTGAATTTCCTAAAGTCCTTTAAGCAGTTCTCCCACTCCACGTTGCGCCATCGAAATGGCAACTTTTTGGGCGCTGTAGCCAAGTGTAAGCTCCATGCAATCGTCAATCATCAATCCAAGGCACTGAACATCTAGTTTTCTTTGCAGCTAATGCCCTGAAACTGGAGGACTTGCTCACGAATCTGCGCGAGTGGCTGCGCGCCGCCTTTCTCTGTGTGTATGTGTTCAACTGGGAAATGGACCATGAGCATCGCTATTCGGCCGCCATGACCCAGGACCACAATGCACTCATGGACAGAGCCAGGCAGTTGGCTGCCACCGAGCTGAAGGCCGCTGAACCCAAGAAGCTCAGCCCGGAGGAAAAGCTAATCGCGCACCGTTATAAGCTGCAGAATGTCATCGAATGTGCCGCTGAGAACGACGACTTCCTGTCTGCACTCCTCAACACTCCCGACATTTACTTTCCGCCCGAAGTTCGGGCCATATGTGCGCCACAAGAGCGCACTGCTGACCATGTGGATGAAGCAGCAGCTGAAGCGCCTGAAGTACGCATGGGAGGCATCGATTTGCTGGACATAAGCGATTTGCTGGAGCCCTCATCGCCACCAAAGCGTGCCACTGGAACGCGTCGCTTCAAGCCCTTGTGCTTCCGCAGCTAAAGGAAGAGGAAAGGAAAAAGAGAAGAAATATCAAAAGTATAACGAAAACGATAATCAAAAGTAAGAGGAAGAGACAGCAACGATGATCGAATTTGGATTGCAGCTGCATTTACATATCCAATATTGAAAATAATTATAAGCGTACAGTTTTTGATTTGTTTGTAGTTTTGTAAGCAGCAACAACAGAAACGTTCTATTGATTGTATTTAGTAAGTTGAATGTATTTGTATTTGGATTAAGTTGAAACGTTTTGTCGTCCAAGGAACTTTTATATTTTGAATTTGAAATTCAATTAAATATTTGCACATGTAAGCAATCGAACTAAGAAACACAATAATAACCAATAAGGAATTGAACTAGGGGTGGTAGGGGGTGGTATCCATTCTACAATATGAAGAGCTCCTCTAGGGGTAGTTTGCCAAAGATTTTGTTCAGCACAGACTTGACTATCAGGCCCATGGCATCGCTAATGCTCGGCTTCAGCTCATTGAAGATATCCTGCCAGTTCTCGTTGATCAGGATGTGCATGTTGTCGCTGAGATCCTTCTGGCCATGGAAGAGACCCTCCAGCTTGAAGCTGACATTCGAGGGATCGACCTGCATCTTGATGTCGGCCACTTCTGCGAAGGTGTGCCCGCCCCTTGATATGGGCCGAAAAGTGATGAAAGAATGGATTTTGCAGTGCTCTGGAAAGGGTAGGAGATATGCAGCTGAATGAGTGGGAAACCTTTGGGGTGGTTGGCTGTTTGCTTACTCAGCACAATCTCGGCCCTGCCCTTGCCAACAATGGGCAGAATGAGCACCTTGCCGTCCACCGAGTAGGGTCCCTTGATTGCCACTTCGGGCACCTCCATCACAAACTCAATTGGCTTGCTGAGATCAGCAGTGAAACCACTAGAAAACGAAGGATAGACTTAGCATTGATTGGGAACTAATATCGGGGATTCTTTCTTACCCCACTCGCTTGGCGTTGCCGCGCGACAGACCCAACAGGTCCACTTCGGTGAAGCTCAAATCAACGCTGACCGGACTGTGTGGATTTCGGCCAATATTGAACTTGGTTATGTGCAGCGGATCCAATGGTATCAATCCCAGCTCCTTGATGCCACTCTGGGCGTAGTTTTTGAGCACATAATTCACGCCATTCACCACGCACTGATCGTCCATAATGGCGCATCTCTGGATACCAGCGGCTGCAGAAAGAATTTCAATTAGCATACAAATATGAGCTGAGCGGGGGCAGGAATCGGGATCGGGACTTACGCAGATCAGAGGCGTGTCCGTGCACGGATATAGCCAGGCAGCTGAGCAGCAGCAGCGGCAGGACGAAACTGAAATTACTCTCCATTATGATCGCTGTTGAATGCCTTGGAAGACTGTCTCGCTGGCCCACACTTGGGCCCACCTTTATAGTCGGTTTGTTTTGTACGTTCTCCTGGCCAGTTTCAATTGAAATTTTGTGTCCGAGTGTGAATTTAAATGCGTTTTGTGTTGTTGCTGCTGTTGCTGTAGCTGCTGTAAACCGCTTTTGCGTTTTAAGTGACCGAGAATGTCACTTTAGACAAAGTCAGAGACTGACTCAGTGCAGGTCTCGGTGAATGGTAAATGGGTTATTAACAGAAACCGGCAGCCTCCCCAATGGGGATGATGGGGCGACGAGTGAGATGTTATTACCGGTAGATTTATTTTACGACTCCCTTTAATGAACTGCCAATTTGAACTTGATCTTACATGGCGCTGGGGTGAGGGGGGCATGTTTCAGTTCCAGTTCCACTCCCCATGCCAATGACACTGCACTGCCCCCACCCAGTGCTCCCTACCCCCCTGCACCTAATCACGTTTTGCCGGCCCGGCTGATTTGTGTACAGTATGCAAAATTTCCGTGGGGCGTTCAAACATTATTCATTAAGAACCACCGCTCGCTCGAGTGCGCCTTTGACATACTTTAATTTAATTGCGTTTAATGAGTTGAGTGGCTGATCACTTGTTAAGGGTCATTAGTTGGGTCCCCATTAGTCCCCATACAGTACAATATTTCCTTGTGGGTCAATAAGCTGTCTATGCCACATACTTTCAGGCAGCAGTCGGAATACTCAGCTGCGATGGATGATCTACCTTTGATCAAATTTAGTTATTTCTCCACTTATTTCTAACACCTTAATGGCTCTGTTTTACAGCACTCATTAAATCTAATGATGATTGCAGCGTATGCGTGTTATTTCCGACAGCTTAAAACGAACTTGGGCAAAGTTTTCTCACTCGAAATGAGAGTATGTAGTTAGCTACCCTCCTCCTCCGCGGCAAAGTACTTGGCATAGGGATACTTGGAGAAGACCCTCGTCATTAGCGGCTCGTATAACGCGGCAAAGGCATTCTCAATTGTCTCCTTCGTCTCACTGAATATGGCCGCACCGTTCTCGTTGAGGAAGGTGTTCATTGTGTCGCCCAGCGTCTTGTCACCGTTGAAGAGATTGCTAAAGTAATAGTGCTGGCTCTTTGGCTTCAAGTAATACTTCAAGTCGCTGGCCTCCATGTAAATCTCTCCATTCCTCTCCACCGGCTTGCCTGTAAAACTGATTTTCACATCCGCTCCAACTGAAAGTAAGTGGAATTTAGTGAGGATTTAGTGGGGTAGACATTCGTTTAACCTACTCATTGTCATGTTGCTGTACCCGGAGCCGCTTATGGGCAGTACCAGGATCTGGCCCTTGATGGAGTAATTACCCACCAGGGAGAACACCTTGGAGCTCATGACCATTTCGTGCTTAGTGGCAATTTCCTTGCCGAATCCTCTGTGCAAGGAATATTTATGAAAAACCCACAGTGTTACTTTGATTTGTATCAGAACTTACCTCATCTTTTTGAAGCGCACATCCTTGTTTCCATACAGTTTATTGTCCGTAAAGGTGAGATCTATGCTCACTGGACTCCCATTGGCGCCCTGCCTGAGCACCATCTTATCCACCGTCATAGGATCCAGCTGCACCAGGTTCAGGCTGGCATCCCCCTCGGTTGCCTTATCCGTGATTAGCTTGTTGCAAAACTTGACCATACATTCGGTATCTCCGTATTTGCACGGCTTCGGATCATCGGCTGGAGGGAATCGAGAGTGTTAGTTATCTGGTTGCGTCCTGGAAATCCATTCTTACGGAAATCCGCCTGCACTGCCACTGCCAGGCACAGGACGAGGGCAACAATAATACGCGGCATGTTGACACGGCTTTAGAATGCGAAAACTACTGACTATTTACCGGCATTTCGTTTACTATTTATAGTGGCGAGCCTCCAATTGTACGCCACTTCACTCCCCGCTTCAATTAGTCACCGTAAAATTGTGAGATGCTGTTGCTGCCGCTGCCGCTGCCGCTGACGTTCTGACGCTTACGCGGCGAACCCGTTTTTGATGGGAGATCGATTGCATCGTTAGGCTTGGCTTGGCCTGAATCCATATTTAAATGTGTTGCACTATTAGTTAATTAATTGCATATGATTGTTAGCTAAAATACTTACATGCAAGCCTACGTACATTGTGTGCATGTGTCTGTGCGCGAACTTGTAACACAGATTTATTGCCTTTTAACTTTTCCATTTTGTTGCTTCAACAGAATTCCTTTGTTGCGGGGGTTAATTGTAATTGATTAATCATTTAATGTTACACTTAAACACACAATTTACGATTCGAATTGTGTTTTTGCTATTGCGCAATTTTCTAGGGCAGGACGCTCGGCCGCACGATCGATTACATACACACGTGTTATTATATGGCCACACATACGCATCACATTGTTGGGTTGGGCTAGGAAAGGTTATTGATCGTGTTGCACAAAGCTATTAACTACCGCAATAATATTTTGTTGTGTACTTTTACTTGTACTTATCAGTATAATCACGGTTTTAAGAGTTTATTAATAATAATAAGAGAGAGCTTTAAACAACTTTGTGTTCTTGCTTCGCTCTGTTTTAGAGTTGCCGAATGGTGGTGCTTATGCATGGTGGCGTTGCCGTATGCGCCTACGTGGCTGTTATGGTTTAAATTTTAGAAGTATCCTATGGTCCTATTCAAACAAATTTTGATGGGCTGGGAAAGATGACCGTTGTAAATACGAATTAACGAGTAAACAACTATCTAATCTACAGAATATTCAGTATAAACTTTACACCGCGTAATAACACGATGATAAGTAATTATCCATTTAAAAATGTAAAGCATATGTAAGCATATGGCAAAATGTTTTAGTTGTTATTGTTTCAGACAAATCATCTGTTAATTACAGTATTAACGCGTCAATGGCAGTACATACGTACATATTTCTGTTGTTGGAAAGGGAAATCCAAAAATAGCCAAATGGGACAAAAACAACCGAGTCATCATGACGCTCAGAGACGCTGCGCTCTCTAGCAGAAAGCGAATCAAAGGGATTTAAGGTAAGCCGCAGGAACAGGTTCCCACACATTTCGTTAACTATAACGCACCGCTTTGCAGCCCAGCCCAGCCCGGCCTCCTTATGATCATAATAAATTGGGAATGGAATGGAATGGAAGCATAACTAGTTTGAGTTGCAGTTGATTGACTCGCAAGTGGAAGATTTTTGTGCACTGGCCCGAAGGTCAACTGGGTGTCGGCTGACGCTGGGGCCATGGCCGCACCTCTCGTGTTTACCGTTGCACACACACTTGAACTTGAGAGCGAGTTTTCTCGCTGAGCGGACCTGGGGAACTGGAGGGGAGGCAATCTTTGATTGTCATGCAAATGGCAGGCACCGTCACGTGAGACGATTACTAATCGCTTGCCAAAAATCGTATTGTGCGGAAACGATTAGATTAGAAGAAACTGCTCCCCTCCGGGCAGGAGAAGCTACGGGCCATAACCGGTTATTCATATACAATTTGGTTTATTCTACCTTTTTGTCTTTATATAGTAAGTATAGTAAGTAATAACCTAGCAAATATGATGATGATGATGATGATATATGTATGTGGCGGTGCCTGGGAGCAATGGAACAGTCAATGGCATGGCCAAAGGCACGCTGCACGCTGGATAAGTAAATGGCAGTGGGGGGGAAATACTCGTACACTTATGCTGGTTAAGGGTTAAGTTAATGACTAAGCTGTGCTCTGTTCTATCAGTTCTCCAGGTACAGATCCTCGTAGGCGAAGCGCTTGAACAGATTGGAGAGGATGCTCTTCATGATCTCCGCAATGGCCAAATGGATGGAAGATTGCAGCTCGCTCCAGACCTCGACCCAGTTCTCGTTGAGGAACTGATTCAGATTGGCACCCAGCGCCTGGTCCCCGTTGAAGAGGTTCGTCAGCTTGATGTTCATTCTGAAAATCATATATATAGAAGCTGCCTGCGACTGGACTGCAACTGAAGCTCTGTGCACTTACCTCTGTGGCTCCACGAGCACCTTCAGCTTGTCCACGGTGAGATAGGTGCGGCCGTCGCGCACCTGCGTGCCAGGCTTAAACTTCACCGAGAACTTGGGCGAATGCAGGGTGATGTCAGCATCGCCGTCACCGCGGATTGGCAGGATCAGAATGCGTCCGTCAGCGGTGTACTTGCCGCGCAGCACAATCTTCGGGATGCTGCCGTACATCTCGAACTTGCTGGTGCCGGGATCTGCGCCAAAACCACTGCGGGAACAGACGAGACAACGAATTGGGAGGTAAAGAACGTGCACGGTTTGTCCATTTGATCACTTTTGCTGCCACTTACACAGCATTGTCGAACTGCACGCCGGACAGGCCCTCCACATTGACATCTTTAAAGTTGAGCTTGAGGTTGAGGGAGCCCGTGCGACCGTCGGATATATCGAAACGCTTCACCAGGAAGGGCTCCACCTGCGGGAAGCCGGCTGCGGGATAACCCGTCTTGGCATACTTACGCACCACGTAGTGGGCGGTATTGATGATGCACTTGGTGTCGCCAATGCGGCAGCGCTGCAAATCAGGAGCTGCAATGGGCAAGGATTGGCCAGGAATTAGACTGCGCTCTGGATGGGGGAAGGACGGGATTCTCCTGGATGGATAACTCACGAAAACTGGAGGCGCCACTGGCCAGGCACACGAGCAGGGCAACGAAGCACAGCTGGAGCAGCAACATGCTGAGGGATTCTCGGAGCAACGGATGGATGCGAATACGAATTCGTTTACGACTACGACTCTACGACTGCGGCGACGCGTTCGATGATTTGGCGAACTCCCGACCAAGTTCAATGCTAAACTGTAAATTGGCTCGGGACAGACGCAAGTATTTATAAAATTTTGCGCGCTGGCTGCGCGATGGGACGGTCCCCAGAGCCAGGCCAAGACGGCAGCGGCAACCAGTACACTTTAGTTTATTCATTCTAGACTTGTCTTGCCTGTTGCCCGTCGCTGTGGCGCTGTGTCTGTGGCTTCTGCCCATACGATGCCAGTTGATAGGCTACACATATCGAGAGTTCGCAGTCAGCAGCAGCACAATATTATTAATTAATATTATTAACATGTGCCAGGCAACAACAGAAACAGCAACAGCAACAGCAGCAACAATCAAAAGTGATTCTATAAATTTTAATGCTCAAACTGCCGCCAGCCAGTTTTTCGGACAGCGGCGATTCGAGCTTTTACTTTTTATAGATCTATAAGTCGTACCACAAACCCCTTCCCGACTCCGCCTCGACCAAACAATGTGAAATTGAACCTGTCCGTCTAGCCTGCTCTGTCGATCGGTTGGATTGGATGCTTTGTGCGCGCTTATAATGAAGTGCAAATAATAATTTTAAATTATCAGCAGCCAGTCCAGTGTACCTACACAAATCATCCATCCCGCTGTTTGCTATTTGCTGTTTGAGATCAGCGATCGAGCATTATAATTGTTCGGGGAATTCCAAAATGAAGTGTCAAATAAAATGTGTTAAATGGCAGGTCAGGCAGCATAGCTGATGCAAATGAGTGATCAAAGGTCACAGATCACACATGGGATGAGCTATTCCCAAGCTAGTCTGTTGAACTCTTCATAGATATATTAATTATCTTCACTTCTACCCCAACACCAGCCATCTGCTGATGCATTTAGCGAATTCTACCCAAGGTGATTGAATAGAATTTCCGTTTTGCAGCGGAGACAAATTGGATCTTTTTGATTTTTGGCAACAACTCAATTCCGAGCATAAACCAATTAGGCATCATAAGTCAAGAGCGGCGGGAGGCGACCGACCACAAACTGGTTTCCCCCCGTTGGCATTCTTAATGGGATTCGCTGCTGAAAAACTTGCCCCTCCCCCCCCACCGAGAGCTGCTGACAAGCGCGCTGCTGCCCAAACAGGCTCAAACAGGCAGCCCCGCAGCACGGCAGCATGGCATGGAGGGGGAATCTAATCCGACCCGACCACTTGCCAAATGGTAGTAAAAGTCTTCGAGCGTTCGTCATCGATAAATTAGCATAGCAGAGGCGATTTGCTTTATATACTATACGCTTACGTGTGATATGATATGAAACCGGCATTCTGTTTATTTACCCATCCAATTGGCGCCAGGTGACTTCACATATCCAAAATTTATTTTTTTTTTTTTTAATTTTTTTTTTTGGCAATTTTTAGTTGTTTACAGAGGCAATTCCTAGACGCTGTCGTAGACATCATCGCGACTCGGGAGCGTTACAGCGGCGGCCCGGCCGGTTGTGCCCCTTTAAATTATAGCACGAAAATATTTAGCTATTCAAGCACGCGTTGTTTTTAGTTATTATGCCTATGCCTTATGACGCTTTGCATTAATTTACATGTCAATAAACTGATAAAGGTACTCGTATGTGTCTCAGGTTTTTTTCTATGATGTAAATCATGATTCGGCAAAAATGTTCGAGAATTCTGCGGGACTTTAATTCCGTCGTGTGTTACTATGGTCCAAAGGTTCTAAGTGCAGATTACTTTTCAGGAATATGAGTAGCTAATCATTTTTAATACTTTAAAAAATTGTAGAAATATTCCTACTATATACCTATACCTACTTGATATAGAAATTCTTCCCAGTGATATACAAAAGTAGAACTTTATTAATTTTAATTACTTATTTTTGTGGAGAATCAAGATTTTAAAAATATATCATTTAAATTTGAATTCAAACTGTGGCGCAGACTGTTACTTTTTAGTATTTTCCAGTGCTGGGTAATTCAGTAGCCTTTACGACCCGTTTATTATATTCATTTCGGTATATTTCCGATAAATCCGCGGTCACACTTCACCAAATTCTGTTAAAAATGTGACCAGATAAAATATACCTCCTCCAAATTGTGGAATTTTGCGAAAAATTGTGCGTGGTCACACTAAGTAGAACAACTTTAAAAATATCAAAAATTTTGTATTTTCTCGTGAAACATCTAAATTCTCTTGTGAAACACCTAACACAACGAGTCTTAAACCCAGCCCACACAATGAATGGAAAGCAGCTATTTTTAGTTCTGGCCACCGTCCTGGTACTGGGCAGTATACAAGTGGCGGCGACAGAATCAAGTGACAACAAAACCGGAGAATTTGTCGCCACGAAGGACTGGCAGGTGATCAACGAAGGTGGGATTACGTGTACTATGCAGACACATTACTAATTCATTATCTTATAGGTCAGGCGATACCCAAGGGCTTGCACGTGCGCATTAATTTGCAGACCGGCCTGAAGGAGGCCAAGCTGCTGGACGAGAGTGAACGTGGCACAGCGCTGCAAAGCCAGACCGACGAGAATGACGGTGAACAGCTGGCCCTGGACTACAAGAAAGATGTAGCTGAGGCGACGCAGCGCCACGCCAAGGAGTACGTGGAGCTGCGCAAGGCCTACAAGGAGTTCCAGAAGAATTTTCGCACCGATGGCGAGCTGATTGTCCAACTGATCGGACAGTACCGAAACTTCAGCAAGAAGCCGCTGGAGTCGGAGCTGAAGCCAAAGCTGGACGCGCTCGAGAATCTGGAGTTTTTGCTCCATCAAATCGACAATGCGCTGGTGTTCATCGACAACGGCGGACTGGATGACGTGTTGCTGCCCATCGTGGTCAACGACACGAATACGGCGTTAAGAGTCTCCGCCATGCGTGTGTTGGGCTCCCTGACGAGCAACAATCCCAAGGCGCAAATCAAGGTGTTTGAGAAAAGCTTCGGATCGCATCTGTCCCAGATACTCATGAGCTCGACAAGCGCTCCAGAGATCTCCGCGGCGGTGCATGCCTTTGGGGCGCTGCTGCGAAAGTTTCCGCTGGCCCAAAAGCGCGTCCTCTCCACCTCGGGCACGCAGGCTCTGATTCGTGTCCTTCGCAGCCCGGACATGGAGCTGCGCAGCAAGGGCAAGGTGGTAACGCTCATCAGTGATTTGGTGCAGGAGAAGCGTTCGGTTCTGGAGGGCAGCAAAGATATGCCCGATGCCGTTTCGTCCACTGCCCAATATGTGCTCATCGAGTTTGAGTCCTGGCTGGAGACTCAGGGCTACTGCACAGCACTGGATGATGTGCTATCCAAAGACTTCCTGCACCTGCTGGACCAGCCCGAGCTGGTGGAGCAGTTCTCCACGGCCATCTGGACCACGCAGAGTATGTGCCACAGAGTCTGGTCGCAGAACTCGTCCCTGCGGCATGCCCTGCTCACGATCCGGAATAGATATGCCAACAGCCAGGATGAATATCGTCTGGAGGTGTCGCAGGCGCTGGACAATATCTGCAAGAGGTTATACGACAAGCCGAAGCACACAGAACTGTAGGTGGACAACAACATTCTCCGAGACGTAGCCAATTTTAGTTGTATGTATTTAAGCCTCCTATTTATTTAAGTCGAAATGAATGCAATTCGCACGCCAAGTCGCAGGTCTCCAAATATAGTATGTTTAGGTTAAGTCTGAGTGTGTTACACACACAGCACACATACAGTTGCCAAGTACAGAAGAGAATACAGAACTGGTCATAAATGTCAGCGAGCGAGTAAAGCAGATTTCCAGATCCATTAGGCAGTCCAATCAATGCGACAGTCCAACCCAATCCCACCCCCTGTCAGCTAATCTACTTTGCCATACTTTCTCCCCCCATGGTAAAGAGTGCCAAGACCCCACTTAAAGTCCAATAAGGCGTAACATAATCGACCTGCTCGTAAAGTAAGTCAACAGTATGGCCCGTCAGGGTGGCGGCAAAAGAAAAGCAAAAACTCCTTGAAAGCATGTCCCAAAAAACTACTTGAAAGGAAGCACGAAACTGTACAGGAAAGCCCCTGCTAAAAGGGCATGGGAGACAGAGGCACTGTGAGAGAGTGCAATTATGTGCCGGCGTCGTCCAGCTCGAAGAATTACAGCAATTAACGGGGCATCCACATGCAAATGCAATGTCACTGAGCTGAGTCACGAAACGACAAGTGGAGAGAGAGATGGAGAGAGAGAGAGAGTGAACCGGCACCCAAAGAGAGGGAATGAATGCCGGCAGTGTTAGGACGCCACTTGCGTTGGTTGTCATGGCGAAAATGCAAGGTAAACAGAGAGAACAGAGAGAGAGTGTGAGAGCAGCGCGGAGAATTGCATTCGATAAGGAAGAGGAAGGAAGAAGGGGTTGAAAAAGCCCCCGTCGCCCATTGGAGCATAACGAAAGCACAAGTGAACACTGAGAGAGTTAAATGGGAAAGAAAGCAGAAAGAGCGCAGAGCTGGAAGAGCAAAGTCTGGATTCTATAGAGGTGCAGGGACCGCTCTGATCTCTGCATAATGTGTGTGTGTGTAGCTGTGGAGAATAGACTTCCTTACCCTTTCACCAATACGAGTACCCTGTGGCTTCCCACTCCACCAATTTAGCCGTCCATTGAGCTGAGCTGGGGCGCGTGCGCCATGGAGTGATTCTCGTTACCCGTCGCCCGTCCCCGTCGTCTTTGTTGCTGCTTTCCGTTTCTTTTGTGCTTCGGTTTTTGTGGTGTGCTGTGTGCTGTATGGCAAAGAGGAGCTTAAATCGAAACGCTTGACGAGTGATGTGGAAACATTTTCAACGCAACACAAACAACACGGCAGCACGGGCCGAGAGACGTCACCAGTCGAGAGAGTTGCTTCCACTCACCACCACTCGGCACTCCACACATGTGTGTGCATATACTTATGTGTGAGAGTGTATGCAGGTGGAGCATAAGTCCGAACGGAACTTTACTTTACAGGCTGTTGCTGTTGCTGCTACTCTTTCTGTTTGCCTCACCTGGTTGTTAGGGCCCGTCCACGGCGCAGCTCAGCTCGGCTCGGCTCGTCTCATTCCCTCTGGTTGTGGCAACATTATGGAAAATCAGTTTGTGTTTGGATCGTGATGAGCTCGTGCGGCGCGACGGAGTGGTAGCAAAAGTGCTTCGCCTGGATAACTCTCTTGAATCTTAGCTCTAGCTCATAAGTCTATGTGGTGTGTGCCCCTAATGGCCAGTGAAAAGTTGAAGCAGTCTATAATGATAAAAGGATAAAATGCTCTAAGGATAAAAAGCTGTGCACAAAGGTTTTTAGTGAAAGAAGCAGGAGAGAAATTTCCTTTCCAGAGACTGTGTCTAGTGCACACTGTAGAGAGGACATTCCACAACTTATTATGATAGTTTTATGCGTTCTCTGTTTTCTTGCTTATTTATTTATTCAGCAAGTGGCTGAAATTCTCAGAGCTTGTACTTTGAAGCGGTTGCTTCTCTTGGGACAACATAAAAATAAAAAACATTTAGACCTTTTCCAAACTGAATTCCAAAAACAAATATATATATTTGAATCTGCATCAAAATGTTTGTTTTTAGAAAATATTCCATAAATTTCCACTGCTCCTGCATTATCTCCATTTAGTTCCTTGAACTACAAATCAGTGGGAAAACTCGTTGGAATATTGGAAAATATGTAAACGTTTTTGCCACAGGTGAATGACTTTTTTGTGCGCTTCCGCGAGTTTCCGGTCAGAAAAAACATTTTCATTTTTCGCTTCCAATAGCCAACCGGCCAACGGCCAACCGGCCAGTCCCAGTGGCAGTGGCTGATTTGTATGCAAATGTTTGTCTGTGCCCCCAACCCATGCAACCAGCCATTCCATGCAACACCACAGCGCCATGCTCACACTTTCCCCCGAGCTGCCCACCCTGCCTGTGGCATGCCATAAATCCTAGCCACAAGGAAGCTCCTTTTTAGCGAGGGGAAAGTCAGGGTAAAGTGGCGGCTGAAATTCTTCTACGATTGCCGACGGAATGGAACGGAACGGAACCAAGGAAACAACTACAAAAACTATTTAACAGGCGGTTATGTTTTGTTGTTGTTGTTGTTGTTCTTGGTGGATGGATGGTAAAATGCCGCCAATTCCGTTGGTGGCAACAACTAAGGCAATGTGGCAACCAACCAAGCAAGCGACCGACCGACCCCCTGACTCTCAGGTGACATGTGTGCGACATTTGTGCCACAAGCTAAAAAAAAACAAAAACAAAGACAAAAGCAGAGCTTGAAGCAGGAGGAGGAGACCAGCCAGAAGTCGCATCTGGCTGGTATGCTAAAAAGATGAAGAATAACCGAGGGGGGCTAATGTTCCAGTTGCTTTGGTTTCTGTGCCAAAGTGTTTTTTTTTTGTTGTCTATCTAGTAATAATCTTGTAATAATCTAGCAGACTGCTGTGCAGATTCTACCCCTGCTCCACCATCTCCCATGATACTCAACCCTTTCCCTGCCCTCCCATTTACAGCGCACACAACAAAAGAAAACCCCAGCATAAATTCCATTAGAGAACGTTCATGTAGAACATCACAGATAATACGCTAATTTATAGCTGTCAGAAAAAGGAAATATACACTCGCCAGAATAGCAAACTTTAATTAATATGGAAAGTGTAACGAAATTACTGCAAGAAGTGAACACAGATCGATAGTGAGAGAAAGAGGCAAAACTATAGGATAGGTTTGGTGTGCAGCTAAAGACTGGAGTTGTTGCTCAATTGGCATACAATAAATAGTTGTGCAAAATGTGGATAAAACATCATTGGATATGCTACCTGATTGGCGTCTTCTGCTGGCTGGATAAGGGTAAGTTTTTAGGGGCATAAAAGAGTGGGAATGGATCTGATTACCTTATAATTTAATTCATGTTTCTTTTTACTGGAGTGGGCATGGAATTGATTGAAGCTGCCACGCCATAGTTTCAGCCAGGATGGAGGCAGTGGCATGTCGGTTGAGTAACTGCCGAGTGACGAGTGCGTTGTGTTGTCTGTCGTCTGTTAATCGAAAACAAACAAAGTAATTAACCGCATGTAACCCTCTTTAAAAAGTAAAAACTGAACACTGAAAAATAGTGAAATTCCTAGCGAGACTCTCAATAAATTAAACGCAAAAGAAAAGAGTCAGAGACGCAGAGACGTAGAGACGTCAAGCGACGTTCTGGTCCAACGATTTATGACGGATAAAAGTTTTTACCTGTGACTTACTTGTGCCTGGCCCCCCCCCCCCTCCTTTTGGGGCAGCTAAGATAGTCTCAAGTAATGCCCCGAAGTTCTGCTCCAGTTTGAAGTTCCATTTAGTGCATTAATTTCGGTTCATTACATTGTCATACATCAGCGATTGCCGCTCCAGCAGAGAGTGAGGAAGATTCTCTACGCATTCCAGTTTAGTGGGGGGGGTTGTCACAGTTCAGGTTCTGCCTTAACGGTTCTGTCTGTCTGCTGGCTTGCTGCTTGACCTGTGCCACATAAGGATTGATTGCGAAATGCTTAGCTTATGCCGATGCTTATGCTGTTTAACCAGACAGAACTCTCTGCCGAAGCTGTCACAAGTTGCGGGCGCATTTGAAACCCCCCCAAAAAAACACATATATACATATATACAATTGTGTTCAATGAAATAGTAGTGCCGCACCTCACTACTTTCAAAACTCTTTTTGAGATAGTTCTAGTCTTTCAAATTGAACAAGTGATACCTTTACGGAAAGCCTGGAATGTAGGCATTGGATAACCAAGAAACCCCGTTACATTTGCATTCCATCTTCTGTTTACATGACATAAGCCGATACCCATAAAATATGCTGTTCAATGAAATAGTAGTGTTTTAATAATTAAAAAAACAACGAAACCAATAAAACATATATCTCATGTTCTTCATGTTTCTAGCTTTAATTTGTAGTTTTTTACAATTTGGTTTATTGCGAACTTACCGGCCGGATATGGGTCATTAATCTCTGCCAACGCTTCAATAGGATTGAGCCAATAAT